>NC_060125.1:532460120-542460120 GCF_021461395.2 Schistocerca americana
AAGGCGACGACTAGAGCAGCTACATCACTCAACATGTGAAAACTGTCAGCAACCAAGGCCATTGAATTCGTCACGTAACCAACAACAATCTCCACCAAGAAGAAGAATGTAGTAAGCCAGAACATGGAAATAAGTCTGCACTTCTTGCCCGTGTACCGCCCCATGATTTATACTGCAAAAGAAGAAAAATAGGATTTACACAGCAGAAAATTGTGCACTGACAACACAGAACACGAATGGTGTTCACGCCTATGGCTATGATTGCACTATTTCAACCGACGGCAGAATAACCAGCTAAATCAAAGAAATACATGGTAACAAGAATACTGCTCAACAACATTCATCATAGCATTTTCACAAATGCACTAACGTAGACAACTGGTAGCCGAAATCTGCAGTGGAAGCTCCAGGTTTGTAGCAGAACGATCAGATAAGCAGTTTACACACTAGCCTAGAATCGGCAGTTGTCTCTTAACAGTATTTTCCACGACAGCACGGAGGTAATATTGAACATGATCATCTGTTACAGCAACGAGAAAAATGCGCCAGAACAAGACTGCGATGTCTGACACCATCAGCTGCTACTCGATGTACTCTGAGCACAAACAGACGAATACATTACACAGTCGGTGAAGTTTATGAGATAAGCACAGACCGCTCACCGTCTGATGTAACTGTCGACTAACGGCAGATGTTTAGAGCACTCTCCGCTGGAAGCCACAGGCAACAGGCACTATCCGAGCTAGAGGAGGATGCGCGGCAGGCCGCAGTCGGTCATACTTGGGACTGCACGGTTTGTCCGTATAGCGCACGGCACCACAGCTCAGCTGCGGCGTTTGCACACGGCACACGGGTCGGCTCGCGCCTGTTCTCCGTCTTGCCTCCCGGAGCCGGCGCATTTCCGGACAGGGCGAGCCGTCAACCGCCCCCGTCGACGCCGCCGCCGCGAGGCACGTATTGCCCCCACATTCAAAAGCAAACGACGGCGCGGGGAGTGGGGGCGGCGGTGGACGGCCGGCGGAGGCGCGGGGAGGCCGGCGAAGGCCATCCACAAGGCTACTCGCTCCCACCACGGCCAGGTGCAGCGCGCGTCATCGCGTTCTTTCGAACTCGCTTCTGGAACCGCCAATGACTGAGGCAACCGTTGCGGCGTGCTACATCAAGGTACAAGCCCACATGGTTTTGATCGGATTCATATTGTGCTTGCCACCATGGCGCGCGCGTCTCTCTCTCTCTCTCTCTCTCTCTCTCTCTCTCTCTCTCTCACACACACACACACACACACACACACACACACTTTTTTCAAGTCAAGGTTCCGGCAATCAATACATTAAATGACGCAGTCAGTAGCGGAATGAACTAGAAAGGTTTCCTACGAAAGAGTTTAGGTGGCTGACCTTCCCTCAGTTGTTACAAATATGAAAACAAATGATGAGCGCCACTTTCGCTTAGCGCTTTCCTCTGCTCTCTTCATGTGAACTTCTCCGTTTCGACGTAACATTTCCCTTCTTCGAGTGTCACCGCTCTTTGATGACCACTATTTCAAGAAGAGTGACTCCCAAGGCCACGAGATTCCTTGTTGTCAGTAATGACGTTGATTTAGGTTAGCTTTGAAACTGTCTTTTTCCGTGACCTCCAACAACGCAACCACTGCCAGCAAATTGAGAGCAAAATCATACGAGGGCTATTCAGAAAGTAGGGAACGTTTCCGTCTGACGCCCCAGGCGCGCGCCGATCGCGTATATTTTGGTAGCTCGGCAGCTCAGTCAGTATCCATCCGCGACAGCGGGAACGTCTCTGCGCGTCTGGTTTCTTCGATATTCGAATCTGAAATGTGCGCTGCAATCTAAAACCCCGCCAGTTGTGAGGTGCGGTCTGTGATACGGTTTTCGTTGGCAAAAAATCTAAACCCTAGAGAAATTTATCGTGAACTGTGCGAAGTGTACGGAAACAACGTAATGAGTGAATGTTCTGTCCGGAAATGGTGCATTCGATTTAAAAGAGTGGACGCCCGAGCATTCTGACTGACGATCTTGTCGCTAAAGTTGATGTAACAATTCGTGAAAACCGTCGCTTCACAATAACGGAGCTTTCGCTTTCTTTTCCACTAGTTTCACGGATTTTGTTGTTTGAAATTGTCACTCAAAAGCTAGGCTACCACAAATTTTGTGCACGATGGGTGCCCAAAATACTTACAGAGCACCATAAAGAACAGCAAAAGGGAGCCGGCCGGAGTGGCCGCGCGGTTAAAGGCGCTTCAGTCTGGAACCGCACGACCGCTACGGTCGCAGGTTCGAATCCTGCCTCGGGCATGGATGTGTGTGATGTCCTTAGGTTAGTTAGGTTTAAGTAGTTCTAAGTTCTAGGGGACTTATGACCACAGCAGTTGAGTCCCATAGTGCTCAGAGCCATTTGAACCATTTGAGCCAGCAAAAGGGGCCAACGTTGACATTTCTGGAGGCCTATCACAAACATGGTGATTCATTACTGGATCGAATCGTAACCGGTGACGAGACTTGCGTGAAACAAGTCAATTGCGAGACAAAATTACAGTCCATGGAGTGGCGCACACAAGGTCCCCCCAAAAACCAAGAAAATGTTTTCAAACCTTGTCAGCAAGGAAGCTGATGGCGACAGTGTTTTGGGATACGCAAGGCGTGCTTCTTATCGATTCTCTCTATCGTGGAGCAACCATAAATTCTTCACAGTACTGTCTAACTTTGCACAGCCTTACATGAGCTGTTCAAAACAAACGCCGAGGAAAGCTGACGTCCAAAATTTTGTTTTTGCACGGCAATGCCCGACCTCACACGGAAAACCGCATTGAAGAACTCCTTAATTCATTCAAATGGGAAATTTTCCCTCATCCGCCCTACAGCCCCGATCTTGCACCAACTACTTCCACATGTTTCCCAAGATGAAGAACTGGCTTGCAACGCAGCGCTTTGATGACGACGCGGAACTCCAGGCGGGCGTGACTCACTGGCTGAAGTATCAGGCGGCAGAATTTTACGGCGAAGGTCTCGCAAAGCTTGTCCACCGCTATGATAAGCGCCTCAATGTGTTTGGTGACTATGTGGGAAAGTAACTATGTGGGAAAGTAGTATGCCAGTCGCTCTTTCAGATGTATATAATAAAATGTATTTATTGTACTTAGTTATTTTTATGCCAAAACGTTCTCTACTTTCTAAATAGCCCCCGTACTTCGGAATGCGATATCACACGTAAGGGCCATACACAAAACTCAAGGATGTCAATGGCGTGCTCATGTTGGGCAAGTACAGTTACTGTAATTGCTCTAGCAGGCTCCTCAAAAACGCTGATTTTTGTCCCGCTCACAAAAACTGGAGTTTTCCAAGAATTTTAATACTGTGTTTAAGTTTCCCGATAAGACAATTTTCACCACAGAATTGAAAAGGTCACTTAAAAAGTAGCGCACTACGTGGATTGTGGAATGCTGCGAGGAAATGAAATTTTATATCTTGAAGCACTGGTTCTCTCTCATCTGACAATACAATAACATCTCAGTCTTGTTTCCTGTTGTTTCAGGGAAGCTACTGTTGATCAACATGAAACTGTGATGGAGCCCTTAGACAAATAGAAGGCTTAGTCAACATCGATTCCCTGAAACTGATACCAGTGAATGAGGACATGATACATCGAAATAGTGCTCATGGATGGCGTTAGGAATTTCAGCACGTTGACGTAACATCCAGTAACTGCCACGATCGGGTTACCACAACCAATGAGTTGAGCATCAATCACCGATGAACTCCAACACAATGACTATACTTAACAGATGATAGAAAATTTGAGTATGATGAAAGAGTCTGCTTGAGTCGATCTTTTGAGACGTTTATGTGACGGTTATCACATATTTTCAAGGAGGTTTAATTTTTAATTAAACCTTGCTGTTACAATTCTATCTGGAGACAAGAAGGCTCTCAGAATTACCGGGCGACAGACCCCAAAAGTTGCCAGATCACGCAACAATTTTATGGCGACGCCTTTTTGAGACCGTAGGAACAAGTTTTCATATACTTTAGAGCATGTGGATCGACAATTACCAAGGAATGCAATTTTTCTCCTTTGGGCAAGCAAAGATGCAAGACTCACACGTGAGATACACCAAGTTGCGCCACCAGAATCCTAGACCGCAAGCTGCACACATCACAAATCAACAGACGGCCAACTGGGATGGAGCATAGCGCCACTAGCTACATACATTTCCGACTGAGGACAAAAGTTTTATCTCTGTTTGGACGGTTGAAGGGACATCTGCTTGTTGGACAGTTTCGAGATAACGAGCGTGTAATAACTCACAAAAAGACTGTTACGGAGATGATCTTGTGTCAAGAAATAAAGACGACTGCAACGCAGTGAGACAAATTGATGAAATACTGACATTTCAAACGAATTTAAGTTTCTTATTCTTTAATGCTTATCATTAACGAGCTACGGCTGACTGTACTTTACTTTTGAGACAGATCTCTGTAAAATTTTGTCAACTTGTTATCAGGAACTTCAGAAGCAATCGGACACACAAGTTAGCGCGCAGTATCTCAGAATCGGTACCACTTGGTAAATCTGGAAGAAGTAACAAACATCAGAGCCGGCATCGGCGAGTTATGACCGATCTACGCGAGTTTCTGTGACTGGGTTTGGCTGACAATGATGTCTCGTATCTGCAGAGACTAACAAACCTTGGTAAGTGTTGTTTGGCGTACGCAGGGGTTGTACGCTTTAAGGACGAACGTGGGCTTATTTAATAATCGTTATCAGTAACAAGTAAAACCTAAGTCACTCTTAGATCTACTTCTTGACAATATTTTTTGCTGTCTGATGTTGATTTTCGGCCTTGGCCGCCTCCTTCCCACAGACGCTGTACACAGTCGATATTTTTGCCGTTGGTTATCACAGTTTAACAGTAATGCTGGTGGGGACAAATACGGTTCATTCAAATATTTGTAACTCTGCTATTCTGCGATAAGATTGTTACGCTTTCAGATGAAAGGATGCGGAGTCGACTTCTGATACGTCCGTCTCCACACCGACAGTGTTGACATATTGCTCCATCATTGGACAGACTGGTCGTTGCGGGTCGAGTGGTTTAGCTTGCCTTATACCTGGTGTGAAAAACGGAACTGTGACTGATCCGGCCACTGCTCACACAATGCCCAAAACGGATGTAATACCTGTCTCACAGAGTCCTTCCTCTCCTATGATCTGTGCCCCTGCAAGGGGAAACGTCTGCTCTATATTTCGTCGTTGTAGAATCATGCCCCGCGAAAGTGACTGTGTCGATTTGTCGAACGCCAAACTCCCGGAGAAATGCGGGCACGGAGGTACGCGGACGGCAGCATTTGCGGACACCACTTGTGCCAGGTAGTTTGGACACTCGCTAGGGGAGGAGGGAAGGCCTCTTTCCAGCTGGTAGTGTCTGCATATCTCCGCTTTTAAGTTATAGTGTCCGCGTGTTCCCTGACGCAACCAGCACATACAGGCCTTCATACGGGAGGGGGAGGGGGAGACCTAAAAGAAACCGGATTGTTATAAAAAATTTATTGATGAACCTTTTTTTACAAAATTACTTCAGCAACCTTCAAAATACTCTCCATTACATGCGATGCACTTGTCAAGTCTTTTTCCCACTATTGGAAGCATGTTTGGAACTCTTCAAGTTTGATATTGTCCAGTGCCCTTCGCGAAGCTGTTTTTACCGCCTCCACATCGTCATAACGCTCCCCTTTTAGCGGTTTTTTTTCATTCGTGGAAATAGGAAAAAGTCGCACGGGGCTAGGTCTGGCGAATACGGAACGTGGGGAACGACAGACCACCTCCGAGATGCCAAATAGTGGGTCACTCGTAAGGCCGTGTGTGCTCGAGCGTTGTCGTGATGCAGAAACCAGTCACCTGATTGCCAAAGTTCCGGGCGTTTCCCCCTTACATCCTCTCGCAGACGCCTTAAAACATCCAAGTAAAAGTGCTGGTTAACAGTCTAGCCAGGGGTACGAATTCCCGATGCACAATTCCACGAACATCAAAAAAGACAATGATCATCGTCTTCACATTTGACCTCACTTGCCTTGCTTTTTTTGGTCTGGGAGAGTTGGGAGTCCTCCACTGGCTTGACGGTTGCTTGGTTTCTGTGTCATACCCGTAACACCAACTCTCAACCCCTGTAATGACTTTGTTCAAGAAGTTTGGATCACGTGCAATCTCTGTTTTCAAGACCTGACACACATTCATGCGGATGGTTTTTTGCTCCTGTGTGAAAAGGTGCGGTATAAATTTAGCAGCAACACGTCTCACGTGCAAATCCTCACTCAAAATCCGCTGGCACGAGCTCCAACTGATTCTTGTCTCTGCTGAAATTTGATCGATCGTTTGGTGACGATCCTCGTTGATCTTTTGGCGGACCTTTTTAATGTTCTCATTTCGCGATGTTTAAGGGCGTCCAGAACGAGCTTGGTCTTCGACACACATCTCACCACGTTTAAAGCACCCAAACCACTCGAAAACCTGTGTGCGGCTCATAGCATCCTCCTGGTAAGCTTGCTGAAGCATTTGGTGTGTCTCCGTTGCAGCTTTTTTTAAGCAGGAAACAAAATTTCACACACACTCTTTGTTCTTTTAAAGTTGCCATAACGACTTCGCAGAGGTAACCCGCCGACAATCAGAGAAACACAATACCACACTTGCACGTTCAGCTATACACTGACGCCGTCTGCACCGCTGTTTCATGAAGGTCTCTACTAACACCATCTAGCATGAGAACCCTGCACTACGTCTATGAGTGGCAGCGCCCTCGGAGTCCGGTTTCTTCTGCGTCCCCCCCCCCCCCCCCCCCTCGTACACAGGCGGACGATTCCGCCGAGTGGAAGGCCTTCTCTCGTCCCGTAGGCAAGTGCCCAAACCACCTGTCACAAGCGGTGTCCGCAGAGCCTGCTGTCTGCATATCTCCGTGCCCACATTTCTCCGGCGGTTCGGCATTCCCCAAATCGACACAGGCACTTCCGAGGGGTTGTTTCTTCAACGACGAAATGTACTACACAGGCGCGGGTCATAAGAAAGGAAGGCCTCTATGTGCCCAGTACTACATGCATCTTGGGTATTGTGTGCGCAGTGGCCTGATCAGCCACAGTTCCATCGTTCACTCCAGGTATAAGGTAAGATAGACCACTCGAGTCGCAACAGCCAGTCTGTTCCGACCCGTTCGCTTGTGTGCAGGCGACGTGTACGCGATCGGATGCCCCGGTTAGACCAGCGGACGTCTACCTACTTCCCTGACCGCTGCCTGCCAGCCCATATTCCGTCGGTGCAAGCAGTTTCCGGTGTCAAGAAACAGTCGGACAGTTTGGCAGACGGGTCGGCGGACCAGTCGCGCTGTGAATGGGCGCCTTGAGAGGCCTCCACACGCTCAATATTTATTGAGAATAGTGTATTGTAGTTCTCACCATATTTTAGCCACCATCGATATTTATGCCAGTATTTTCATTTGGCAATGTGGTTTCAACACGCCAATACGTCGAACGACTGAACAGAGCAATTATATATGTCATGAAATAATGTCTTTTGGTAATTTTAAGTAAAGAAAGATTGTGTTTTTTTTTGTGATAATTATTGTGTATGGCATGAAGATAAATGCTGTTGCAGAATAACACGCAAATATAAACAAATAGGGATACAAGTATTCTATACATACAGATTTTGATTTGTATGTAACTAAGCACTGCTACATCTGGATGTCCAGACTCCTGAATCATTCGTGATAATGTCGCGAGACTGGTAAGAATTTTACATACTACCAGTTATAGAATAACTGTTCAAAGCAGGAACAGCTATCTGTAATTGTGATATAGAATCCTGCCCCGATTTAACTTGAGAAGCTAAAACTGTGTTCTAACTTTCAAAATGAAATCGATGTCCATGATATTTATTCATAAACCACATTCCGATCTGTTAAATATAATCGGTTGCTGTATAAACTTACACTACCAAAGAATTTTGTAGTAAAACACTACTCAAAAAATTCAACCTAAGGAACTGTATTTTGTTTTAAATGTGTAGTACGAGGACACACACGGGTTCATATACTATTTCTTGTATATTCTGAGGCCAAACTGTGCTTTCTGTTTATCTGCAGACTAGGATACATGAAGTGTTATTTGAAGACTTTACCTTTTCATGTTGAACACCAACACGTCCAGCCCTTGCTTCGGAAGCAAAGTCAGCACAGGAATTTGTATTTCGACCAGTGCCACGTTCACACAGATCTTGAGGATTGGGGTGGGAGGCAAAGTACTGATCGACAGGAGGTGGAGGGGACAGGGTACTCATCCCTTCGGACCAAATAAATCCATCCGCGAACGGGCTTTATCCATTAATCTCCCGTGTCCGCTTATCTCTGGAAACCGATCCTTCGCGTAAAGTATATGCGCGCGCGACCACAGCACACTTTTATTGCTTGTTACGTATCTGTGTGTGTTTAAAAGCAGAGTAAAGGTCTCAGTTGAAAGAAATCGACTGCGCTTAATAGGACGATCATTTCAGAGAGAAAGAAATCGCTGGTTACTTGAAAATAGCGTACCAAAGTGCAGATTTCATTTTGTAAGTGACCTAGTGCCAGCCGCTGCACCAATCGTCAATTCCATGCAGGTTTTCTTGGATTTTGCTACAGTCTTTTGGCTCTGCAATCTCCCTACAGCTGTCAGCATCGTCCGCACGCAGCCTCTTGGGAGTTTCCGACGCTGCAGTTACGCGGTATTTCCTTCTTTCGCAACTACGCGAAATCGAACCGTTTTACCTTGTTTGACTTAAGCGGTATTCTTTCAGCTTCATTTTCTTCGTAAAGAATTGAAAATTCATAGTTTCCGCCTTAACAGCAGGCGCGCTGAGCCAAGTATGCCGACTGCCGACTGACGAAACCTAGAAACTCGGAAACGTCAAGTCAGTTACGCGGTATCATTTCATATACATCTACACACATACTCTGCAAGCCACATATGTTGCGTGGCGGAGAGTACCCTGTACCACTACTAGTCATTTCCTTTCCTGTTTCACCCGTCAAAATAGCTGTTTATATGCCTCCGTACGATCCGCAATCACTCTTATCTTCACGGTCCTTATGTGCTTTGGCGGCAGTAGAATCGTTCGGCAGTCAGCTTCAAATCCTGGGTCTCTAAATTTTCGCATCAGTGCTCCGGGAAAAGTATGTCGCAATCCCTCCAGTGATTTCCACTTACGTTCCCGAAGCATCTTCGTAATAGCTGCGTTTTATATGAATCCATCCACAAATCTAGCAGCCTGCCTCTGAATTTCTTCGATATTTTCAACAACTATTTGCAGTTCAGGACTCATCTGACACAGGATAACGGTCTATATACACTCTAGCGCCAAAGAAACTGGTATATGCACGCGTATTCAAACACAAAGGTAGTAAACAGGAAGAATACGACGTTGAAGTCGGCAACGCCTATGTAAGACAAGTGTCTGGTGCAGTTGTTTGATTGGTTGCTGCTGCTACAATTATAGGTTTTCAAAATTTAAACGAGTTTGAGCGTGATGTTATAGTCGGAGCACGACCGATGGGACAAAGCATCTCCGAGGGAGCATTTCACGAATGTACTGTGAATAACAGGAATCCGGTAAAACATCAAATCACCGACATCGCTGCTGCCCGAAAAAGATCCTGCAAGAACGGGACCAACGACGACTGAAGAGAATCGTTCAACGTCACAGAAGCGCAACCCATCTGCAAATTGCTGCACATTTTAATGCTCGGCCATCAACAAGCGTCAGCGTGCGAACCATTCAACGAAACATCATCGATATGGGCTTTCGGAGCCAAAGGCCCACTCGTATTTGGTGACTGCAGGACACAAAGCTTTACGCCTCGCCTGGGCCCGTCAACGTCGACGTTGGACTGTTGATGACTGGAAACATGTTCTCTGGTTGGCCGAGTCTCAAAATTGCATCGAGCGGATGGACGTGTTAGGGTATGGAGATAACCTCGTGAATCCATGGACCCTGCAGGTCAGCAGTGGACTGTTGAAGCTGGTGGAGGCTCTGTAAGGGTGTGGGGCGTGTGCAGTTGGAGTGATATGTGACCTCTGAGACGTCTTGATACGACTCTGACAGATGACACGTACGTAGGCATCCTGTCAGGTCACCTGCATCCATTCATGTCCGTTGTGCATTCTGACGGACTTGGGCAATTCCAGCAGGACAATGCAACATCCCATACGTCCAGAATTGCTACAGAGAGGCTCCAAGGACACTCTTCTGAGTTTAATCACTTCCGCTAGCCACCAAACTCTTCAGACATGAACAATATTGAGCATATCGGGATGCCTTGGAACATGCTTTTCAGAAGAGATCTCCACCCCCTCGCATTCTTAAAGATTTATGGACAGCCCTGCAGGACTCATGGTGTCAGTTCCCTCGAGTATTTTCAAACATTAGTCGAGTCCATGCCACATCGTGCTGCGGCACTTCTGCGTTCTCGCGGGGCCCTTCACGATATAAGGCACGTGTACCAGTTTCTTTGGCTCTTCAGTGTAATACCGGTATTGTTTGTTCCACATCACGTTTCTTTTCCTAGTCCAATCACAGGTGTTGCCCAAGAATACGACAGCTTATAAGCTTTTTAATATGTTCCAATATCTACACTTTTATATCTAAACTTTTTCCAATGTCATCCCCCTGCAAAGACGTGGTGTGCCGTAAGAAGAGGAAATGCCGTAGGAAGAGGAAAGCGGGTGGGGTAGGGTGGGGGAGGGAGATGGGCATGTTGTTCTAATTTTAGACGCGGATTTTCACGTCAAGAACGACAAATTTATTTCTCTTTGCTAATCCTCCCTGCTATAGTTCGAGTGGGGGGAGGGTGTGTTTGGGACCTCCTGCTCCCATAAGTCTGGCCGCGTTCAGGAAGAGTGGCTCCTATCCGCAGTGCGGATTTAAAGGCCCAAGCGATACAAGCGGTCGCTTGGGGCAACAAGCTGAGAGGGGAAGTGGAAAATTTGTAAACAGTGCACGTCGTAGGCGAAAACTGACAGATATGAAAGTACAAGGCAATAGAAGCAAAAAAATTCCAGTAAATATTGGTCCGCAAACGACCCGTTTGCAAGGTAACTACAAATGTGTGGTTCAAAAATGGCTCTGAGCACTATGGGACGCAACTGCTGAGGTCATTAGTCCCCTAGAACTTAGAACTAGTTAAACCTAACTAACCTAAGGACATCACAAACATCCATGCCCGAGGCAGGATTCGAACCTGCGACCGTAGCGGTCTTGCGGTTCCAGACTGCAGCGCCTTTAACCGCACGGCCACTTCGGCCGGCACAAATGTGTGGTTACGAGCCATCACTGGCGTCAGTGTCAAACATAGTACGAGTAGGAATTTACGTCCGGTTAAATGGGGACTTAAAAGAAAGGTAGTAGGGTAGGAAGACAATGCTGTCGCAAAGTGTGTCGCGAGGTGTTCTGCGAGGACCAAAAGATCAGTGCATAGAGCACCTTGCAGGTTCAGACCCTGGTCGGTTGACTGTCGCTGGTGGCCCAGAAGGCTACGGAGCTTGGATCGAACCTGCGATGAAGAGGCATGCGACCCCAGGGAGGAAACACAGCGCTCCCAGCATTCCTTTTTACTCTGCTTCATAAGGTAACGAGCCTTAGCATGGAGACACTTAAAAGTGAGAAGGTTGGTCTGTGAAGGGTGTCACTTTAATCACTGCAGCACACATCAGCGGTGATGGACAGTGACTGCGACATCCTTGGTCCACCATGATACCGGCCGACAATGAGGGGGATCTGTGGAAAGGGGGACAGCAGTGCCAGCAGCATGAAGAATAGTGGCAGAGGTGTCTTGCACGACTACGTCAATGAGATTCGAGAGGGAGGTGTCAAAGTTCACAATAGACGTATATAAAGGCCAAGTGGCCCTGCAGAATGCCCACTGTGGGGGCCTGTCTGCCTGGCGGCAGCAGGGCAACGACAGAATCACCGGAGAATGGTTACTCTCACAAAGGTCATCATGGGATGACCAATGTAGGGGAGGCATGAGGGCAGGGGTGGAGATCGTGAGGTCAATAGCAGAGAAGGTGCCATGGGCGGCACCAAAGTGGTAGGGGAACCATCATTGAGGAGACACAAATCGAGGTCCATGATAAGTTGGTCAATTAGAATAACTCTACCCATTGAAGTAACACTCCTCCACAGTGGATAGTGGGCACTGAAGTCCCCAAGGAGGCGAAACAGGGGCGGCAGTTGCTGGATTAAGGAAGACAGTGCAACATAAGGAAGTGGCCTACCTGGAGGGAGGCAGACATTGAAAATGGTGATTGCCGAAGTCGTTTGCACTCGAACCACTATCGCTTCCAAGTTGGTACGTAGGGGGATCCAGTCACTAATGACATCGCAGAGAACCAAAGTGCAGACCCCGCCAGATGCTACCCCAGGACCAGCACGGTTCCGACAGAACGCCCGATAATCACGAAATGTAGGCGAGTGGTCTTCACGGAAATGCGTTTCTTGAAGAACAAATCAGGACGCAGAATAGGAGGAGACAGGATGTTGCATTTTAGGTAGGTGACGATATTATCTGCTGTCATTCCACTGGATGATCGTGTGGTGAGAGCCCATGGTAGACATGAAGAAACCGAGGAGGGTAGGTCACTCGGTCGGTAGTAGTCACCGATAAGTATGGGGTGACATCCATGAATAAGATGTCAGACTAAGGTTGCAAAGGGGGCGATGGCCCCTTTGGGGGCACCGGGGGTGCCATGTCTATGGATTTCTGTTTCTTCTTCTTCTTCTTCTCTTTCTGAGAGGGAGGAGGGCAGTGCACATGGGGAGTACACACTTCTGGAAGATCTGGAACCGAAAGAGAGCAGGCGACCTTGGGGCACACAGATTGTGCACCTCATGGCGGAGTGGTGGTAAAAGTCTTCTGGCCTGAGAGAGACCCGGGAGAGGGGTCCCAGGAGGGAGCCCAATCACCAGCAGATGCCGAAGAAGGGGGGGTCGTGGGAACTGCAGGGGAGGGGGCGGCGGGAGAGGGAAGAAGAGGAAATGAAATAACAAAGGCAAAAGTTGTAGATAGTGACTCTGGATGGAGTATCTCATACTTTTGGTGAGGCTCAGCATAAGACAAGCGATCCAGGGACTTGTATTCCTGGATCTTCTTTTCTCTCTTGTAAGCTGGGCATTCCGGCGAGTGAGGGGAGTGGCGGTCAGCACAACTGACACACATACAGGGGGCAGAACACAAGGGCTTCTCTCATGGAGTGGGTGGCCAGTTACCTCACAAAGGGTCCACCGTACAGCATGAAGACATATGCCCTAAACGCAAGCACCAAAAGCACTGCATAGGTGGAGAGACATACGGCTTCATGTCACATCTGTAGCACATAACCTTGACCTCTGGGAGGGTATCCACCTCGAAAGCCAGAATGAAGATGCCAGTATTGGTGTGGTTGTCTTTGCGACCCTTCTGCACACGTCGAACAAAATGAAAGCCACGCCATTCCAGATTAGCCCAGAGTTCCTCATCAGTTTGCAGGATGATGTCCCCATGAAAAATTACTCACTGGACCACATTTAGAAATTGGTGGGGAGTGACAGACACCAGGACATTGCCAAGACGATCACAGGCATGAAGAGCTGCGGATTTGGTGGTAGAAGAAGCTTTGATCAACAGGGACCCCGACCACATCTTACTAAGAGACTGTACTTTACCAAACTTGTCCTCGATATTTTCCACGAAAAACAATGGCTTTGTGGTGGTGAATGTGTCCCCATCTGTCCTAGTACAGACGAGGTAAAGGGGAAATGGTTTCATCCAGGTGGATAGCCAGGTCGACATAAATCAGAACGCTGAGAGAGGGGAAGGAGATGACAACGGGGAAGAAGCGAGGATAGGGAGGAAGGCCAGAGTGAGGGAAATGCAGCCAGGGAAGAAAGAATTGGCTGCAATAGCTCGGGGCCCCATGTGCGCCAAGCACGAACTCACGAAAGAACCGTGAGGTCCCTGGGAGGCCGGAGAAATCTTCAATCATGTGTCCATAACATGACAAATCTGCAGCATTAACCTAATTCCGTTTACAATCATTTACGCCGTTATAAATACTTTCGAATGCTGGTGCATAGTTTCTACGAACTTTCTGCACCTTGGGACCGCAATCCTATTTTTTCCCAAATAAAAATGTTTATCACTGTATTACCTATAGCGGCGAAATGTTTGTCTCTCAACTACACGTAGCATAAGTTAAAAAATTTGAGCAAATGCATTAAAAGAATCACGCTTACCAACAGCCATTCTGGCTAGTGACATTTCTTCTATTCTTTAAAAACACTTATCAACTACACTTCTCTATCTACTGTTATAATCTCCTGATATACGCTGAACTACTGTGACCAGGAAAACCATCATATCCTATTTTAATTTTTTTAATAGTTCTTCAAGGCTTAAGTAAACTGAAAGAAATTCATTTTTGCATCAACAATAAGCTGCTGTCAGAATACAATATTTATTTACTGACGAAAATTATCAGACTCTAAAATCTTGTAAGGATAATTTGTTATCTATTTATAACGATAACGACAGATCCGACTAACGGTACCATTAAGACTCGACTAATGGTATCATTAACGAACGTAATCGCCAACAAACAATGAATCCATAAAGTAGGTCGGCGGTGATTCAAAAATTAATATTTTTGAATCCTTGTTTCGCCTACATAAAAACTGCTTCGATTTCAGTCTCATATGATTATTTCTTCCGCCAGATGACTTTCCATGTCAACAAGAACTCAGTTGTTGTCCGTTATTGTTGTAATTCACTGAATACTTCACAAAATTACTATAATCTGATCAGAGCGAGAGGGCGATAGTGAATTCAATGTCTGAATCGATTTTCGACCACGGACTTTGGTGGCAATGGTCCTAATGAGTTGCTCGGTTATCACGGTCATTGGGAAGTGCTCCAAGTTTCAGCACGTTCGTTACCAAATCGGACTTAATTTCTAGGCCTTGGCTTTAAAAGTTCGACACTGAAGGTTATGCCTACCATCACTATCATTACAGTATAAAAACAATATTGTACAACACCAAGGGTGATAGTTAAATTTACTTATACTGTCATTCTATGGTACAACATATAGGTTTGCTTCCGTCTGAGCAACACTGCTGTAGTATTCTGACAAGACCTAAATAACGACGTCCTTTTACAGTATCATACCAACGGTCAGTACTATAGGTGCAGACGGCACATACCTGAATACTTCGAAGTTCTTCGTATAACATAATACACAAACTAAATATTCTTTTGATGCAACGAGGGTCTTTCAATAATTAAAGAGACAAATTGGTCTGGAGAAAAAGCTGTTAGTAGAGCAAGTTTGGTACTTTTATGGCTTTAAGGTGGCATCCTTGATCAGCTGATGTATCAACATTGTTTTGTTTATAATCTCAAAAATACATTTCAAGATGGAGAGTCCGCTTGAAACGTCCACATTAGTTGAACAACGTTCTGTTATTCGTTTTTTACTTGCTGAAGACGAGAAACCCAAGAGTATATACTATAGAATGTCTAAAGTTTATGGCGAAGGTTGCATGAATCGTGCAAATTTTTACAAGTGGGTAGAGCAGTTCAAAAATGGGCGCGACTCAGTGACTGACGAACAACGTTCTGGCCGACCAGTTGCAGTTTCAAATCCCTCACTTGAAAGTCGAATTGGTGACATTATTCGTGCCGAGCGCCGTGTGACTGTGGAAATGATAGTTGGTAAGGTTCAAGTTAGCACTGGTACAGTTCATAACATTACCTGTAACAAGCTGATGTACCGCAAAACATGTGCAAGGTGGGTCCCAAAGGAGTTGAGCGGCTACACAAGGAAACAAGGTTGAAACAGTACACAGATCTAAAGGAACGTTATGAAAGAGAAGGTGAGCACTTCCTTCAACAAAATTTTGACTTGTGATGAAACTTGGGTTCACTATTATGAGCCAGAATCAAAAAGACAAAGCTTGGAGCGGAAGCACACCAACTCACCTGAGAAAAAATTAAAAATTTAAGCATCAGCAGGAAAAGTCATGGTGACGGAGTTTCGGGATGCTGAAGGTCCAATTTTTTTGTGATTATCTCGAACAGTAGCGTACAATGAATAGCATATACCACTCGGATGTGCTTTTAAAGAAGGTGAAACCAGCCATGAGAGAGAGACGTCGTGGATCTCAGAGGAGACAACACACGTCCTCATATTGCTCAACTAACCCGTGAAACCGTCTACAAAATGGGCTGGGAAGTACTGCCTCATCCCCCTTACAGTCTTGATTTAGTACCTAGTGATTTCCATTTGTTTGATGCACTGAAGAAGGCATTACATGGGAAGAGGTTCCAGGACAACGAGGACGTGAAAAAGTTCGTGGGAAATTGGTACAAACAACAAAATAAAGAGTTCTTTGCAGCCAGAATAAAAACGCTTCTAGCCCTTTACGAAGAAGTCCATAAATGTTCAAGGGAATTATGTCAAAAGCAGAAAAAGTATTATTTTGTAAAAATAAGCGCTTTTTTTCCAGATACAAACTGGAGAAAGGGGGGAGAGGGGAAGGAGAATGTTGTCACACATAACAGGTTGTACGAGTTGCCATTGGTTCATTGGGAAATCCAGGCTACAGAAGTCACAACTGGTTTACGATTAGCTAAAAGTAGGGAGTGTTATTTCGTTGGTGAAATATCAGCACTCACATAAGTGTAAACCCGCGGGAAAAATTCAAATAATGACGTAACACGGTACAGAAGAACTCATATGCTAAGGTTGTAACTACGGATCTCCGACACAGTGCAGTAACTGATGCAGCGACTTGCCTGGACTACGCTAGCCGTAACATGCGCACTTAAATTGTAAGGAAAAGACATCGACAAGGTCGATTTCATCAGATACGAACATATATGTCGCAATCCAACGCTGCGCTGAAGCCAGTCACTAATTAGCGAAGACGAAGATACGACTGCATTGTCACACTGAACGAATATGAGTGCTCCCACACGTCAGTGAAAATTTAATTGCATCATCGAATTTACAAGGAAAATGTAACTTCCAGAGAGCAAGGCACATATTCAGTGGCCTTACTCGTTCTCAAGAGATTCGGAAACACACTATAGGAGATGCAGTGATAAAGTTCGTATTATGGTGGTAACGAAGAAGAATAACGTCACAGTCTTCACTGAAGACCAATCACACGGCCCTCCAACAACCGCTACATAAATTTTCCTGCGCTGTTCTTTGAACGAGGCCACAAAACACAACCTATTAAGAAGGTGGCACGCTAGCGCTGATTTCTTTCCAATTTTTGAAAGAAATGACGGCAAGAAAATTCATTATTAGCCGGTTGCTGTGTATAGACGGAAGTATGCCACTGTGGTGAACAGCAGAGTACACTAATACCGGTTAAAAGTTAACCGTGCTAAAGTCGGCATTTAGCCCTGTTCAACGCAAAATTCTGGTGCGCAGTCCTGGATCGAAGTTAAACACAGAAACTCACCGCGGTTAAATACGACCGCGGCTAACGCCCTGTTTTCTGCAGATGATCAGAGTTTTAAAAGCGTACGGCATTAACGTGATGGCACGTTTCGATGTACTGAGAGACTCGGGCATCGATACCATACTTTACACTTGAGATGGCCGACCGCTGTGGCCGAGCGCTGCTGCTACGGTCGCAGGTTCGAATCCTCCCTCTGGCATGGATGTGTGTGATGTCCTTAGGTTAGTTAGGTTTAAGTAGTTCTAAGTCTAAGGGACTGATGACCTGAAATGTCAAGTCCCATAGTGCTTGGAGCCATTTGAACCTATACTTGAAAGTTTATTAATTGATGAATCACACTTACAGAAGTAGAATTAATTGTGCCTCCATATGTGACCACGTTACCTGTTTCTGTCAAACAAAGGGACCACACGAGAATGGGATTTTTGTAATTTTTTATATTTATGGTACATGAAGTTCAAGACTCAAGTATATCTCTCCCATATTAGGTCGATGCAACAATTAAAAATTCTCCATAAGATCGACTTCTGAGTTTTCTGACCATGTCTAATATCTTAAAATAAGGTAGATTTTTTTCGACAAGTAATTTAGCTCTGTGTTAGGTTTCTTGCTCGCTGCATGGAGAGGCTGGGTTCGATTCCGGATGGATTCAAGTTTTTTAACAAATGTCCAAGTTCTATGAGCATTTACGTGAAGTGTAAAATACAAGAAGAAAAAAAATTAAAAGTTTTTTAACTACACAATCTTAATTAACACTCTTTTACGAAAGATCGGTAACTAAGAATTTTTGTTTGCAATGGAAACTGGATCTGTGCGTGAAGTCTACAGTTAGAAACAAGAAGACGTGGATTTTTCATAAAAATGACAGATTTGTTGATTAGAATGTATTTGATAACTATATTTTGCAATGACGTAGGTATTCGAACAGAACGACAAAAAAATAATTACGAATACGAGACACTGTACATTTCTACGGTTACAATGCAGCTATCAGTTTCTTATTTTCCCCGACCAATTCAAGAAGTATATCCATCTCGTACTTAGAAAAATTTGTAGTTAGCTTCCCATTGCGCCAAACATAAACGAATGGACTGGTAGAGATGTATAAACATACTTCTGCTTGTTGACGAAAGTGAGAGTACGTGACAATGACGTCAGTCACCAGCTATTGTCTAGGAAACTGAAGTATATAAGCACCTACATCTACATCTACATGACTGCTCTGCAATTCACATTTAAGTGCTTGGCAGAGGGTTCATCGAACCACAATCATACTATCTCTCTACCATTCCACTCCCGAACAGCGCGCAGGAAAAACGAACACCTAAACCTTTCTGTTCGAGCTCTGATTTCTCTTATTTTATTTTGATGATCATTCCTACCTATGTAAGTTTGGCTCAACAAAATATTTTCGCATTCGGAAGAGAAAGTTGGTGACTGAAATTTCGTAAATAGATCTCGCCGCGACGAAAAACGTCATTGCTTTAATGACTTCCATCCCAACTCGTGTATCATATCTGCCACACTCTCTCTCCTATTACGTGATAATACAAAACGAGCTGCCCTTTTTTGCACCCTTTCGATGTGTACAAATTTATATCTCTATTAACATCTTTGCAGCTCCAGAGCGCCTTCCATTGCAAAACACGGGGTTAACCGCTGTCAAATGCGCTGTTGGCTGGCGACCCTTTCCTGACTGGCGAATAACGTTGGTGCACCGCACAGACATTTTAAACGCGGTTTACTTTTAACCGTGATCACGGGATCTTTGTTATCTTGCTTTTTGATCCAGGTTGGTGCACTCGGCCATAGGTGGCGTAGACACCCCCAGTGAGAAAACATGCGTACAAGACGAGTCAAGAAAGAACTGGGTGGTCGTGTCTCAGGGAGGAACCAGGAGTGCAGTCGCATCTGTGTGTAGTTAATAGTGGAGGAAAGTCCGTTTCAATCATCATTCAAAAGCTTCTGGATATGCCGAAGGTCATCGCCAGCTGGGTATTGCTGTTGCTCACTTCTGAGAAAAGTGAAACATCATTGCGGAAGGCCATGGTGGGGTAATTACCAGTGTGTACTGTTGTTAATTTCTGCGGACGATACTAATGTTACAACGAATTCCACTAGGAAGAAAGCAACAGAAGAAACTGCTAAATAACGTTTTCCAAAGCATTATTAAGTGGTTCTCTGAAAATTTACTCTCCCTAAATTTTGAGAAAACGCACTATATTTGGTTCTGCACAACAGCTGGTCTTACCAACAACTGATGTAGCGCATGAACAGGAGTCAGTAACAGTTTCTTCTGCTGCTTTCTCTCTAACGGAATGTATTATAACATTAGTATCACCCGCAAAAAGTACTAATTCTGCTTGACGAATGTTAGGCGGAAGGTCAATTCTCAGAGAGCAGAGTAGTGGACCTTCTGCTCTCTGAAAATGGTTCAAATGGGTCTGAGAACTTAGAACTACTTAAACCTAACTAACCTAGGGACATCACACACACCCATGCCCGAGGCAGGATTCGAACCTGCGACCGCAGCGGTCGCGCGGTTCCAGACTGTAGCGCGTAGCACCGCTCGGCCACCCCGGCCGGCTTCTGCTCTCTGAGAAAGGATATGTTCTTCAAAAGCGTTTAAGGATAAAAGCTCGTGTGTTTATGGGCTTGTAGGCAGTCCACGTCATGATGAAGACCAGTCTTGCCTGAATGTTTATACAAAATTTTGATCATAAGGCATCCGAAATATCCGGGGTGTCCATGGTTGGAATCGGGTACAAAAACAACCTCTGGACAAGGAGTATTAGGGCTGTACAATTTTTCTCAGCGCCTAACTTCGAAAATTTCCTTAGTGTTGGTACAAATCATGTGTCACGAATTACCCACCGAGCCTTTGGCGTGCAGCTATTCGTCTGCAGATGTTGCGCGGCGATGGAAGGAATAGGGACTGAAGTATTAATGTAAATGTCGTCGTCGAAGTCGAATTTAACAATGTCTCTCATTCTACTGAACCGTTGCTTCAGCCTATTGTAGCAACATGCCGTCTGGCTTTAAAGATGTTGGCATAACTTAGATACTGTGGTAGTCACGCAGTTCACGGGAAATCCGTGTTGTTTCCTGCGGCACAGCGCGGTTGTGGCGCTGTACCGTAGCCAAGGCAGATGCGAGTCTTCTGCCAACGGATCTCAAATAGTGGCCCTAATAACCTGCCTGTCACTTCATCCTACAGTTGTATATTGGCACGAAGTAAAACACTATTCCAACAGGCCAGCGCACGCTGGCATTCGCCAATTACCAGAATGATTACTACTACTACTACGACTATGACCACTAATATCAATAGCACCATCGCCACTACATCGCCACACACCAAATTTACATGGGGCTTCCAGATCTGATTTTCGTAAACCGATTTCCCAACACAGTTTGATTGGTCACGTAAACACTCCAATATCTATTGTGGAAAAGCGATTCTAGCTGCCGGATTTCCTCTTCCACAACAGATAAGCGTTGCCATGTGAAGGCTCAGCCGTTTTTGAACCGCACTAGGGCTGTCAAGCTCCTATTTGCTTTTTACTTTAAGTGATAGATTTGCTGCCTTAGAAAAATGAAAGCGACTAGCAACAACATAACTAGCTAATTTGCAAACTGCTGTACCCATTCTCTCTTTTCGTGGGAAAGGCTCTCGCGTGCAATCAACGCCTAGTGACAAAACACTCGCTAAAGCTTTGCGCAGGAAAATGACTGTGGCCTTACACATTCAGAAATTTTCTATCCATTCCAAATCTACAAAACGCCTGGATAGAATAATCTTCAACCAGTGAACACTTCACACGTTTTCTACAACGCTTGCAAACTAGAATGTTAATAAAACCATTCCGAAAGCATTAATTGTCGTGCAAAAGTTTATTAAACGTATCTTCTTGCACAATCTTCCGCTCCTTATCACATAACTGCCATCCGAAGGAAAATCATTCGTCTATATTGATGAAAAATATTACGAAAGTAGATACAACCTCACTTTATAGTGCACACAAAATACAAAGTTGCTTTACAGAGAAACAAATGTCATCGGGCTAGAAAACTCGATTAACGTATAGTATATAAATACAACATCCAATAGCGGATTCCAAAATTCATATTCAGAATTTTCGAAGCTGTGTAGCATATAAACAAAAGTAACACTAACATACATTTCCTCCGTTACAGATCAGCCCTACGGCAGCTTAATAAGACTACATTCATGGGAAGCTTCCGCTATTAAACGTAGTGCAGCTTAAAGACATCTGTTCCTGACGTGTCTAGCTGCTCAATGGGTACAACATTAATGCTAATTTGTGCAGAGGTCGTTGTACGATCGGCAACGACTGCGCGTTTGAATTAGTTCATCTGAACAGCGCTGCCATTCGAATACAGGGTAATCAACACGTGCGCCTCCTTGGACTACTGGCAACAGTGTTAACACCAGGCAAGGGTAATGCAAGCCCTCAAACAGCCCGCCCATCCCCTTCAGGGATGGGAATGAAAAGCGCAAAAACAACAAAAAATTAAAAAAAAACACCAGGCAACGTCTCACCTGCAACGTATGGCGCGTGTCCTCAGACTATCAAGTCTACCACAGGCTCGCAACACCAAATCGATTAAATTCAATTACGCGCACGAATTACCGTGTCACCCTAATACGGCTGCAATATTATTAACTTGGTACAATGTTCCAAAAAACAGCCGCCTCTTTCAGCAAGTTTAAGACACGTCTTTCTGTGCCCAGTTTTTCCTTACCTGTAGATGGTTCCCTCTCGTCAACTTTTAACATATCATTCCAGATCGTGCCTACGTGTGTCTTCTTGGCTACTGTGGATGCCAGAGGCCGTTCTGGCTTTGTGGTGCCTGGAGATGACGAGTCGAACTTTCTGTCATTCGTCCAAAGTGAGCTGTAATCGGCCCTAGTTCGCTGAGTTACACCTTTCACTACATTGGGACGCACGTGTCCCACGACGAACTACACGAGAACCACTGGCAATTTGTTGCATGTTATTGCTACGCATCAGCGTCGCAAAGGTAAAGAGGCGCCTGCTAATTGTTTGCGGAATTCTTATAGTTACAGGCTGCACGTGTAGGTTGTGCTGTCTTCAAGTTCTGTTGTTAATCCTCTATTCCGTATTCTCACATAGAGTTAAGTCGCACCTGCAGACATGCAAGCCAATGAATGGATTTGCGAGCGGGCTCTTGTCGGTCTTCTCGGACAAATCACGTCAATGTACGGGGCACGAGGGTGAGTCAAATGAAAACCTTAAATATTTTTTAAAATATTATTTACAGTGCAGATGTCCAAAGCTGTATCACTTCTCAACATAATCTCCCCCACGCTCAATGCAAGTCCTCCAGCGCTTACAAAGTGCATAAATTCCTTCACAAAAAAAATTGGTAGTCCGCGCAACCACTCATGCACCGCGTGGGCGTACCTCTTTCATCAGAACGGAACTTCTTTCCTCTCATTGCGTCTTTGACTATTCAAACATATGGAAATCGCTTGGGGCAAGGTCTGGTGAGTATGGTGGATGAGGAAGACACTCAAAATGCGGGTCTGTGATTGCTGCAACTGTTGTACGGGCAGTGTGAGGCCTTGCACTGTCATGTTGCAAAAGGACACTTGCTGACAGCAATCCATGTCGCAGGCCGCAGATGATTTTTAGGAGATCTGTGTATGATGCAGTGGTGACAGTGGTCGCTCTAGGCAATTAATGCTCCAAAATGACACATTTTTCGTCCCAAAAGAGAGTCAGCATAACCTTCCCTACTGGTGGTTCTGTTCGAAACTTGTTTTGGTGATGAGGAATGGCGCCATTCCTTGCTCGCTCTCTTCGTTTCCGGTTGGTGGAAGTGAACCCAGGTTTCGTCCCCAATAACGATTCTTGCAAGGAAGCCTTCACCTTCTCGTTCAAAGCGCCGATGAAGTTCTTCACAGGCATCAACACGTCGCTCTCTCATTTCAAGAGTCAGCTGCCGTGGCACCCAATTTGCAGACACTTTGTGAAACTGGAGCGCATCATGCACAATGTGGTGTGCTGACCCACGCCTAATCTGTAAACATGCTGCAAAGTCATTCAGTGTCACTCGGCGGTTTTCCTTCACTACGCTTCAACTGCTGCAATGTTCTGTGGAGTCACAACTCGTTGTGCCTGACCTGGACGAGGAGCATCTTCCACAGAAGTAACACCATTTGCGAATTTCCTACTCCATTCGTAGACTTGCTGCTGTGACAAACATGCATCACCGTACTGAACCTTCATTCGTCGATGAATTTCAATATGTTTCACACCTTCACTTCGCAAAAACCGAATAACAGAACGCTGTTCTTCCCTGGTGCAAGTCGCAAGTGAGGCGGCCATTTTTATACTGATACTGCGACCGTATGTGTGCATCTGCACTATGCTGCCACTTACAGGCCATTCTGCACGCTGTTTGTAGCACGCTTCCCAACTTACAGGATAACGGCGCGAAATTTCGATTTGTTATTACAAATTTAAGGTTTTCATTTGACTAACCCTCGTATCTATTAATTGATGTTCCGGTTTCAAAACGCCGTAGAAAGAGAACCACTATTCAGAATGATGACAAATTTGAACAGCATATTATTAACGCATGGAGAAACGCCGTGGGAGGAATAAAAACAGCACGAAAATTTCACCAATAACGTAAAAGAGATCAGCTACAAACGACAGATGAATCGCAATACGACGCCTGTGGTTTGAGTTGTATATTACACCATCCGCACCGTTCAAAGAGCACGACAGTACGAATTCGACAGTCTAGAGTTGTGATAAGTCCACCCGCCACGGCGAGGTCGTACCACACTAGATGGCAAAACAGGTCTGTAATATTGTCCTGAGGCCAAAAACCGCATAAAAACGATATAGATTTTTAACTGAATGAGAATACTGAAAAACCCCTCATGTCCCAGAAACTAAACGTTTCAGGAGATACAAAAAACATTCCAGGTCTTAAAATTGTACAGAAATTCCGTTTTACTTCTCATTTCCGTAAAAATGAATGTAGATGAATGAATGCCAATGCTCTGTAGGCAATCCTAATACACTCAAGGGACAAAGAAACTGGGACAGCTGCCTAATATAGTGTAGCGCATCCACGATCTCTCCTGAGCAGCACGTTGTAAGGTATCCCAAATATGCTCAAAAATGTTCATGCCTGGGGAGTTTGGTGTTTAAACTGAGAAGAATGTCCCTGGAGCCACTCTGTAGCAATTTTGGACGTGCGGGGTGTCGCATTGTCCTGCTCGAATTGCCCTAGTCCGTCGGAATGCACAATGGACATGAATGGATGCAGGTGATCAGACAGAATGCTTACGTACGTGTCACCTGTCACAGTCGTGTCTAAACGTATCATGGCTCCAATTTCACTCCAAATGCACACGCCCCACGCCATTACAGAGCCTCCACCAGCTAGCTGATACGCAGGGTCCATCGATTCATGAGGTTGTCTCCATACCCATTCACGTCCAACCGCTCTATGCAATTTGAAACGAGACTCGTCTGAACAGGCAACATGTTTCCAGTTAACAACAGTACAATGTCGGTGTTGACGGGCCCAGGCAAGGCGTAAGTTTTGTGTCGTGGAGTCAGCAAAGGAACACGAGTGGGTCTTTGGCACTGAAAGTCCGTATCGATGATGTTTCGTTCAATGGTTCGCACACTTTCATTTGTCGATAGACCAGCACTGAAATCTGCAGCATTTTGCGAGAAGGTTGCACTTCTCTCCAGTCGTCGTTGGTCCTGTTCTTGCAGGATCTTTTTACGGCCGCAGCGACGTCGGAGATTTGATGTTTTGCCGGATTCCTGACATTCACAGTACACTCGTGAAACAGTCGTACGGGAAAATCCCCACCTCATCGTTACGTCGGAGATGTTGTGTCCCATCGCTCGCGCGCCAACTGTAACACCACGTTCAAACTCACTTAAATCTTGATAACCTGCCTTTATAGCAACAGTAACCGATCTAACAACTGCACCAGACACTTTTATAGGTGTTGCGTACCGCAGCGCCATATTCTGCCAGTTTACATATTCTAAATTTGAATACGCGTGCCTATACCAGTTTCTTTGGCGCTTCAGTGTATATTTTCTTTTCGTTATGCTAAAATTTATGTCGTTAACATGTGGGCTTTCTCAATATTTTGTAATAAATAAATAAAAATCAACACTCAACTAATATTTTTGCTAATATGGACAAAATCAAACAAATTATGGCTGTTTTCCATTCTCTTTGGCGTTATACTCCAAACATGGGTTTACTCTTTCACACATGTTGTCCAATTGTTATGTCACAATAGAAGTTTTGATGATTTCTTCTTTTGGTACGAATGGTACAAATCGCCTTAGGTCACACATTTTCTTCTCATTTATGGGTCCATGACCTTGATAAGTATGACTTACAGATTTCAGTGAAATTACAGTTCGACCAGTCAATTGGAACGTGTGCTCTTTTGTTCCATAAACAAATGGCCTAACTTTAACTACACCGAGAGTTTGACGTGAAAAACAGAACTGTTCTGTCTACATCTACGTAGATAATCCGCACGCCACCGTACGGTGCGTGGCGGAAGGTACCCTGTACCACTACTTGTCGCAAATAGAGCGAGGGAAAAACGACTATCTATATGCCTCCTTGAGCCCTAACTTCCGTATCTTATCTTCGTGGCCCTTACGCGCAGTGTATGTTGGCGGCAGTAAAGTCGTTCGGCAGCAGCTTCAAATGTCGGTTCTTTACATTTTCTCAATAGTGTTTCTCGAAGAGAACGTTGTATTCCCTCCAGGAATTTCCATTTGAATTGCCGAAGCATCTCCGTAACACTTACGCGACGTTCGAACCCTTCCGATAACAAATTGAGCAGCCCGGCTCTGAATTTCTTTGATGCCTTCCTTCAATCCGACCTGGTATGGGTTCCAAACACTCGAACAATATTCAAGAATAGGTCGCACCAGCGTCCTATATGCGGTGTCCTTTACAGTTCAATCACTCTTCCCTAAAATTCTCCCAATAAACCGAAGTCGACAATTCGTCTTCCCTACCACAGTTCCCACATGCTCATTCCATCTCATACCGCTTTGCAACGTTATGCCCAGACATTTGAACGGCACGACTGTGCCAAGCAGGACACTAGTAATACTGTAACTGAACATTGCAGGTTTGTTCTTCCTACTCATCCTCATTAACCTTCATTTTTCCACATCCATAGCTAGCTGCCATTCATCACACCAACAAGAAATTCTCTCTCCGTCTACTTGCATCTTCCTACAGTCACTCAACTTCGATACCTTACCTTACATCGCAGCATCGTCAGCAAACAACCGCTGTATGTAGCGCTTCCTTGAGCTTCAACGGAAATAGCATTCTTTCGGCGTAACTTCGACCACCATTCCTTAGTACCTCTTCTGTTTTTGGTATTTTCACTTCAAAATTCGTCTCTGTGCGGGATTCTGTTATTAATTCTGCATATTCTTTCAGCAAATATATCCTATCCACCTTTCTGATTTTCCTTTTCATTTTACTGAAATCTCTGTCACAAGTATGGTAAGAGTGGCCTCTTATTGGAAAGTAATGGTTGATGAACTGAAATCTTTACTGTACCACAAGCATTAAACAAGATCTCACCATTGCACAGTTTGTCTTTTGGCCTCCACAAGAGTCGGAGAACAAGTGCATGTGTTTAACATGTTATCCAACATTTTCATTTACATAATCAAAAATAAACGAATAGACTTTATCGGGGCTTTTTGTGCAATTCCTTCAATCATGACACAGATAAAACCTGGCCTTTCACTCCGTAAGTCGTGCACATTAAAGACATTTACTGAAAGCTGACGCAAGTAAAACGTATCTTGTATTGGTATCTCAGGCAATCGCAGGTTCTGCATAAAATCAAACGAGAGACCTGCAGGAGTAGAATCAGTTTCAGTTTTCGCTTTAACTTCATGTAATTTCATGAAGAATCTATCAGCGTGCCTCTTGTGTACTGTTAAGTCACCTATTGCTGCCCTTTTCGCAGCATCATTCAGAGATGGACTTTTGATTTTTACACAGAGCTGTTCACAGGTGCAACACATATCCACTTGTGGTTGTCCAAATTTTACACTAAAATGTCCACGGAAAATTTTCAAATAAAATTTACAGTCAACATGAATATCCAGCTTTATGTTTTTGAACATCTGCCACATAGTCTTCACTTTAAGTTTACGGTCAAGGTAATGCCATTTTTCATTGGTATAATGTGCTTTCTAGATTTTTTATTTTCACTATTAAAGCCACTGGTTTTGCATTTCCAGGACGACATTATCCCCTCGTATCTTGTGGAGATTTACCTTCTTTCAACAGATTGCCTAATTCAGTCACTGCTGACGCCAAAAACATATTGAAATGCAGTTTCCCAAACCTGAATCTTATCTTCTGATCATGATAACCAATAAGCATATGACTGTACTTACTCCCAAATTCCTTATCACTTCTAGGCTTCTTTCTTACCACTGGTTTTACTTCTGAGGCACTGAAGAAATCTATCATTTTTTGTTTGGAAGTCAATAAATTTAGTTTATAATTCTATCCTCCTACTCTCAGGTATCTTAGTTGTCATACATTTCATTCGACAACTAGAAATAGAATTACGCATTCAACTGAGTTTAATGTTCTACATTATCGTGTTCACTGTTGTAATTAAACCTTAATTTTGAAGCGATACTAAGTTTCAGGTTAGAACTCACCTGCAGTTATAACCATGATGTATTGGTTGAACTCTATTCCCTTTCCAATTTGTATATTCTTCACTTTTCGCTCTTGCTCGTTTTATGGTAATATGTTTCTGAAACTCCACTGCATTCTTTCTTTTATTCGCTACTGCCTGACATTTGTTACTAGCATCACCACTGTCTGACATTTTACCATAAATAACAACCTAAATCGATTAAATCAGAGAGTAAGAGGCAAAATCGACTACTCTCTCTATTTAAAACAGTATGACAACTTGAAATTTACAGAAAGCCCATATATTTTATACTTGTGTGGTTTCTATTTAGTTAAGGCGATACAATGTCTGCGTAAAAATACAAAAAGGCATGCGATATCTCTACACCAAGATCGGGCTATGTGTTTGAAGTACAGAATCACACGTAATTCAATTTTGTCAAAAAATGGGCCTGTGGGGTTTCTCAATATTCTAACAATTGTCATGGGCCAAAAACCGCATGAAATGCAAAATGGCATTGGTTTCTAATTGTCATGAGACTGGCGCAAGATATGCTCAATATGTAGTCCACAGTTTTCTGCCACAAGTTTAAATCGAGAAACAGCATGTTCCACAACAGATTGGCCTGTTTCGGGGTTCGCGTTCAGAATGCATTCCGTATTCAGTTCAGTATGTTCGTAATAGGAGCACTGAACACGACATGTTTCAGATAACCCCGCAGTCGGAAGTCACACGGATTAAGATCATGTTATTTGGACGACTAGGCTGTAGGAAAACGACGGTTGATAATTCTAGCATTTCTGAAAGGCCTCTGCAGAAGCCGCTTCATTGGCTGTGCAATGTGGGGAGGAGCGTCATCTTGCTTTAAAATGGTACTGCCCACAAATCCACGCTGTTGAGGGGTTGGAGTGAAGCTGGTGCGCAAAAGACTCTCATCGCATTTACCAATGGCGCTACATGTAACAGGACCCGCAGGACTCTTCTCCTCGAAAGCATATAGTCCTTGCTTGCGGATTTTCCATTGCCCATACTCTGCAATTCTGCGTATTGACATGTCGTTGGAAATAGGGCTCGCCTGTCCACAGTATGTTCCATGGCCATTCATCGTCCACTTACATGTGGGCTAGAAATTCCAGAGCGAATGTTTGCGTTGCTGGCATGTCAGCAGGAAGCGATTCCTGAACATGGTTGATTTTGCACAGATAGCAATGTAGGATGTTTCCTACGATTTTATGCACCACGCTCGCAGGCACGTCCAAAGTTCGGGCAATTCCCCTTGTGCATCACATGTTTGCACAGCACCGCTCGACCCATTCTGCTGTGGTCACATTTTCGACAGATATCGATCAACTGCTTTCCTCTCTCTGCACTTCAAAACAACTTGCCTTTCCTAAAGCTGCAGTAATTTTCTCCTGACCTGTGGTAGACATCGGATCAAGTTTTTTTTCATACCCTTGAGTGTCCGGAACTTCTGCAGGGCTACTGGTGCACAATAACCGTTCTTGTAAAAGACCCTTAACAGCAGCGCGCGGTCAGTCAGGAGGACAGTCATGTTCAGTATCTCGGACGCAAACTGAGGAACAGCCGTGTTCCGCGCGCCTGTTGGTGTGCATATTGTGACGCTTATAGCCCCTTTTATTGGTGAAATTTGCGTTTTTTTCTTTTTTTTTCCTCCACGACGTTTCCCTCTGCGTCTGTAATATGCTGTTCAAATTTGACGTTCTGAGTAGCGGTTCTCTTTCTATTGAGTCTTGAAACCGGAAATTTAACTACGAACATCCTAGTAGCGGTTCTCTTTCTATTGAGTCTTGAAACCGGAAATTTAACTACGAACATCCTGTATTGCACGCACATATTGACGCTTGCAGCATCACAAACCATGTCCACACTGAGTACTTGTAATGTGAGTTAAAAACATAGGGAAATGCTCTCTCCACTGATGTGTGTCATCTGTGTGTCTCTCAAACCTCATACGTACTTATGAATAACCCTGTGTGTCCCCACCCGCATTGGAAAACTAAACGGCAGGAAATATTTTGTTTCATATTGCTACTTGCGATATTAATTAAAATAAGCATACAATAATATCTTTCTGTTCTTTACTTTACTTACGGAAAGAGCCTAATCGACCACATGGCTACTCTACGAGTCTCTATTTCTTTCTGTGGAGTGCAGTGTATGTCCAATTGGTGTTGATGTTCATCCTAGCTTGGTCCTCTCGTCACCTAATTCTGCAGAATGCTGTTCTAGGCAGTCTCTTATCTGTCATTCTTGCTAGATGTCTGCCCAGTTGAACCTTCTCTTCTCTAACACTTGGACGACGTTACGGTGTTTGTAGAGGTCTCTTAATTCTTCAGTGTTTCCCTTATCCTAAATTCCTAGTTTTCATCACATACAGGACTAAAAAATTTCGTTGTACTGACTATTTCATTTGCTTCCTCTGGAAGCAGTTCTCTTGTTTTTCTCATCCACTACAATATTGCTGTCATCAGCAGAGATCAACACTACAGGGAAAGTCATCTGTGTATATCACGAACAGTGTCCGTCCTAATATTCTACCCTGAGGAACTCTTGCATTAATGTATTCTGGTCCCGCTGAGTATGTATCCTTATTTGACATTTGTGTAATTTCGACTCTTCGTACCCTATCTCCTAGGTACGATCGAAATCAGTCGTTAGCTAAACCTCAAAAGTATTGGTATTCCTGCTTGATGTTTTTACAGACACTCGACTTTCATTTTGTATCACTGCTTACCGGAGACCAGAGGGGCAGCTCGGGCCCGCGTATGCGCCCGGTATGAGCTGTTTGCGGCTACTGCTCAGCTCTGCCCTCTGGCCAACGGCGACGCTGCAACCTTGCCGCTCGCAGACGTCACACGGACGGGCCGGTCAATTGACCGAGCGGCGGAGGGGACCCAAGTGGCGTTTTCTCACTGCTACACAACGGCTCCACGCGTTGCGCACGCCGCCGCGATAAACGTCCCTTCACGTCTCTCTGGCTACCGCCGTCTCTTATCATATAAACTGAGGGGCGCCGACTGCTCCAAAACTACCGTTACGTTTAGCTCGATTTATAGGTTACGGGCCGACAGCGAAAGCACGTCTGCTGTATCGGATGAACACTGCGGCGTTCGAGCACGGATAGAGGTGTTCCGTGGGGGGTTCGAATCCAACGAGAATAATGAAGAAAGTCGTCGTACCTCGAGGGGCTGAGGAGTTTCTAGCTATGGCGCCTTCCCGCTGGAGCTGTAAGACGATACAAGCTTGCTAAATTCTTATGTGAATGAACAGCGGATAATCATTAACATGTTTCTTCACTGATATGTCAAGAATACTCTACTTCAGTCGTCCCACTCCAACTGCCAGGGATCTTCTCTGGCCGGCTTTACTACAGGGGAGAGGTGTCTTCCCTACAGCACTGTCAAGACATGGGTGTCCCTTTTCTATACTGGGCATTTTACCATCGACGATGGGCCCCGCAATCGTAGACCCTCATCAACATACACGACACAACATGCGATGCTGTCAATCGGTGAAGAGGGTGTCGAAATATTTGAAGACTAAATGAATAAGGCAAGACTCAAAAGGCATCAACAGACTTTTGGCCGAATTTAGTGCACCAATGGACTTTTCTGGGAACGTTAGTGACTAGAGACGAAACTTGGCTGTACATTTAGTCTCTAAACCAAACAACATTGAAGGAAAACGCGTTAGTCTTCCCCGTGAAAGAAGAAGTTGGTCAAGAAAGCCACGGCAACCGTTTTCTGGCACAGGACGGTATTCTACCTGTGGACTACGTAACTCTGGGTTTTAGAGTAGTCCGAGAGTATCCGCCTCGTCTCCGCGAACAGATGAAGTAGACAATCACGGCGAAGTTTACCAAAGGGATCCTTTTGTTGCACAACAATGCATTTTCGCACAGGTCTCCAGCTGTGGCTGCCAAACTGAAGGCCTTACGTTTCCAACTACTGGATCATCCCCCCTATTCACCTGACCTAGACCCATGTATATTCTAACGTGTACCGACACCTGAGGGCCGTCATTTTGACAAGACTAAAGACGTGAGCATTATGCTGAGACTTGGTTTGACCATTTACCACGTGATTTCCTTAAGCATGGATTACAAATTCTGCAAAAACGTTGTAACAAATTACTCAGTCTGGGCTAGGGAATACGTAAGCTGAGTAAATATGCACTGTCGTAACTACTTACCTTGTGCAAAGCCATAAACGTTTCAGCCCCTTTCGGTGGTTTCCCCAGCCACAGCTACAAGCCGTACTTTATTCTCTGGCTTAGAAATCATTATCAGTTCTGTTACAATGCAACACGATTTTTGGGGCCGTAACTTTCATAAACTGTAGTTACATAAGAGAAGCTTATTGGAAACTGCAGTATATTATGGAGCTTTACGCTAATCGAAAAAAAAATTTAGCATTCCTTACTAAATTACAATCCTTATCATTGATACCAACGGTAAGCAATATACTAAGAGGGTGTAAGTTTGGTACGAGACATCTTTCCCACGTAACGTATCAATAGTTTTGCCGAGCAGTAAGCAATTTTTTTGGCGCATGAGATCGCCATTATCCAACTAGAAGAAGTTAATGGAAAAGTTCTCTAAAATGTAATGGGGATGGCAGTAACCATTCAACGTTTAATTCCGACATATTCACTTTTGACAACAGGTTGAAGTTCAGCCAGGCTAAGACAACGAGGCGTCCAATAAAGTAACGTCAGTACTAAATTTTATCACCTCATTTTCAATACTTTACTCGCAATTACAGGGCCTAAGGGGACACACACACACACACACCCACACACACACACACACACACACCATACGGTGCAAACTTTTTGGAATCGTCAGCCATAGCTGCGGGTAATGCAATTCCGGCTACACGAAAATCAATCACTTTCAATATCAGCAATTTACCAATTCTGGTATGACTTTTTCCTCCAGGTAACAGTACCAACGTAGTTTTAGGGCCGTTAATAATTTCCAAGACTCATTCATAGGATGCGATACGGAAATATTTACGAACTACAAAGAGCATTCGAATCCTGTACAAAGTATATGGACAAGCACTTTCACGAAAACTGGAGCTGTACAGCATCAAAAAGTAAGTTACGCAGACGCCTTGGGACGTCCGAGAAGAAGCGATCACTCACTCAATCATAATCATCATCATCAATCATCATGCAAATTGGTCCGTCCCTCTGAGACCAGGATTTAACGAAACATTCGAAACGGCAGACATTATACAGTACCATTTTACAACAGGTGGCAAGATTCAGACACATGAACGTCGTGGATCTTACATTCAAACTTTCTCAAGCATATTAGTTATCATGAGACTTTCGAAAAAGAGACTTGAAGGGATTAACGTACAATTATAATTTGCGTACTTCTTACTGAAGCTATAGCAATTAACTGAGGTCTACTTACATATTCGGCACATGATTCAATACAAATATACTCCGCTTTCCACCCAATGTGAACTCATATTTTATTTCACGTAAGTTTAGGCTAGCGGTGCTACGCAAAGTTACAAGAATGTTGCTACATGCACAATAATGACTCTTTTTGTGTGGCAAGATAAGGCAACAACTCTTTCCATAATGCAAAGAAGTACTTTTTTGTATTGCTAATTGAGAACTGTTGAAAAAATGAGCGTAGTGATACAACAGCCAATGCACGTTCGCACTGAGGCTATCCTTGCAAGACGCGGGAAATGTGCTAAATGTGAAGACCAGAGACGCCGGTTCACAGCAATTTCCGCTGCGCTGTATATTTACGTAGGAATGCAGACGAACCTAAACGGTACTGGCAATAATGCTGTTCATTTCTTTGCAAAAGGAAAGGTTGAATATCTGTAGAACATGAAAGAAGATTTTAGTTTTATATCACGTTGATGGAGCGCTAAACTTTTCACAGGGTGTACCATTATCAGGCGTCGTGTCATTTTGCTTTTCTTCCTGAGAGTTCTTTAATAAAAGAGGTCATGTTTCTTCGTAAACGACAAGTCAATATTAACTACAGAGCAAATACTCCTCCCTTTGCATATAGCATTGCTCTAACAACTACGTTTATATATGTAGAAGGGTTTATGAAATTTGAGTTTATCATTTCAAGCAGGAGAATCTGTATAAGTAATCCATATGTTCATTTATATTCGGTTTCTAAGAAACGAAATCCACTGAGGTTACAAAAGTCATGGAACAACCGCCAAAGCCACATCTCGTGGTCGTGCGGTAGCGTTCTCGCTTCCCACGCCCGGGTTCCCGGGTTCGATTCCCGGCGGGGTCAGGGATTTTCTCTGCCTCGTGATGGCTGGGTGTTGTGTGCTGTCCTTAGGTTAGTTAGGTTTAAGTAGTTCTAAGTTCTAGGGGACTGATGACCATAGATGTTAAGTCCCATAGTGCTCAGAGCCAAAACCGCCAAAATCGTGACGGACCTCCTTTTGCCCGGCGTAACGTAGCAACTCGACGTGGTAGGGAATCAACGAGTCGATGGAAGTCGCCTGCAGAAACACCGAGACATGCTGCCTATACAGCCGTTCATAATTTCGAAAGCGTTGCCTGTGCAGGATATTTTGTACGAACTGACCTATCGATTATGGCCCATAAATGTTGGATGGCTTTAACTGTAGGCGATATGGGTGGCCAAACCGATCCAACCGTCCAGAATGTTCAAACAAATAGCGAACAACTGTGGCCCAGTAACAGTCTGTCGTCTATAAATATTCCATCTTTGTTTCGGAACATGAAGTACACGAATCGTTACAAATGGTCTCCAAGTAGCCGAACGTAACTATTTCCAGTCAATGATCGGTTTAGTTGAACTAGACGACCCAGTCCACCGCATGGAAAAACAGCCCACACCGTTATGGAGCCAACCAAAGCTGGCACAGTGCCTTGTTGAAACTTGGGTGCATGACCTCGTGGGGTCTGCGCCACACTCGAGCCCTACCATCAGCTGCATACAACTGATATCTGGACTCATCTGACCAGGCTATGGTTTTCCACTCGTCTAGGGTCCAACCGGTAAGGTCACGAACCCAGGAGAGGCTCGACAGGCGATGTGCCGTTAGCAAAGGCACGCGCGTTTGTCTGCTACCATAGCGTATTAACGCCAAACTTCGCCGCATTGCTTGTCTGTTAGCACTGACAACTCTACGCAGACGCCGCTGCTCTCGGTCGTTAACTGAAAGCCGTCGGCCACTGCGTTGTCTGCAGTGAGGGGTAATGCCTGCAATGTGGTATTCTCGGCACATTCTTGACATTGTTGGTCTCGGAATATAGAATTCCACAACAATTTCAGAAATGAAGTGTCCCACATGTCTAGCTCCATCTACCATTCGATGTTCGAAGTCTGGTAATTCCTGTTGTGCGGCCATAATCACGTCGGACACCTTTTCAGGTGAATCACATGAGTAAAAAAGCGAACTACCGCCATCTATATACAGAGGGGTCCAAAAAAAATGTATCCACTGTTTAAAAGTCCATAACTTGCAAACTAATAGACCGAGTTGTCTGATTTTTGGTGAAAGTGTAGATTAAAATCCAACTTAAAGATATCACTGTAGGTGTTCGAAATGGTCAGAATTAACATTCACACACAAACGATGCCGCCGAACTGCAGCACGAGCTAGTGACTGCAACGTGTTCAGTTGGATATTCGCACATGAATGTACGATGGATTCTCGAAGTTCATCCAATGTGCGTGGCTTTTGTCTTTTGTCGATAAACGAAGTCCTTCAGTGTTCCCCACAGGTAAAAGTCCAGAGGAGTTAGGTCTGGGGAACGTGGTGGATACTCCACAGCACCTCTACGGCCTATCCATCTTCCTGGTAGATTTTCGTCGAGATACGCCCTAACACGATTTTGGTAGTGGGCTGGGGCACCATCTTGTTGAAAGTAAACTCTTCCGTCTCCATGCAAGTCTCGGATGGCAAGTAAAATGGATGTCTCAAGCTTCTGAAGGTACACCTTACCGGTAACTGTGCCGTCAAAGAAGAATGGCCCAATCGAGCCCCGGTAAGACAACCCACACCACACATTTACTCCTGGCAAATTCACGGATTTGTCTACATGGACGTTTGGATTTTCGGCGGGCCAGTAGAGGCAATTGTGGCGATTTACTCTACCATTGATTTGAACTGTGCCGCATCAGACCACACAATCATCTCTGCAAACTCTTCATCTTTCCGCACCATGTTAGTAAACCACTCGCAGTACTCCATTCTACGAACTGGGTCGTCCTCGTTCACTGCGTGTAGCAATCGTGGGATGTAGCACTTCTACTCTGCTGTCTTCAAAATTCACCGAACACTTGAGCGATTCACTCCAGTTTCACGGGCACACTGTCTCTCAGACTTCTGTAGTGAGCGAATGAATTGTTGTAACACACGACGGGAGTTAGCTGGACTTGTTACTGTTACAGGTCGTCCAGATCGTTGTTTGTGTACATCTTTAACACAGCCTTCGGCTTCAAATTTGTCTCGAATGCGACGAATCGTTAAACGTGTCGGTGACTCTGTTTGCTACTCATTTCACCATTGCCGTTGAACCTCATTTATGTTTTCGTACTTCAAATACCACTTCAAAACTGACTTCCTTTCATCGATTGTAAGCCTTGCGCCAGCCATGTTTACTCGAGTAACTAGGTGCAACTAAGAACAAAACACTGACTATCTGGCGATTGCCGGAACTACAAACTATTACACTACCAAAGATAAGACAACTCCGTCAATTAGTTTGCCAGTTATGGACTTTTAAACAGTGGGTACATTTTTTTGGACCCCTCTGTATGTGCAAACCGCTATCCCATGAATTTTGTCACCTCAGTGTAAAGAAGTGTCCGGACAATGGTTGTTCTCAACGGGTCTACCAAAACAAGTAAAACGAAAGAAAATACGAATTGCTACTTACAAGACACATCCCAGAATGTAGTCAATTACTACCAAATCAACAATGTATTCGCACCTTTCAGTATGTTACGTGTAATCAAGGTAACATTAGATTACTTTTCAGTATCTTACGTGTGATGAGATTAGGCTTGACAGACGGGCCACGTTAAGAAAACAGACACTGCTCGGCGAACACGGAGGCCGCCGGCGTCCGAGTGGCCGCCCGCACCGTTCATTCCGGAGCCGGTGTGAGCGCCAGCAGGACGCTGCGTGCACTGCGAGCCGAGCGCAGCCGAGCCGCGGCGACGCAGCCAGTCGATAGCGGCGCCGGCGCTGACGCTGACGCTGGGCCTCCGCGGCGTCAGCGCCAGTTGCCCAGGACGACGCCCCCGCCGCGGGGGTGGCGCGCTCCCCGCCTCCTCACCCGAGTCTCTTAGGTCGGCGGCGGCACGTGCCAGCTACCGCCCCGTGCAACAACCCAAGGGGCTTACATTCGACACGACGCCAATGTTACTGGCGAATTTACAGAACAACAACAGGAGAAACAAACATCGTCTAATGGTGCTAGCATCCGCTCGGCTCGTGCGATGACTGCTATCCCCGCGCCGAGAGATGTCGCAGCAGCCTGTAGGCATGTCCGTTGGCGCCGATGCTACACTACTGGCCATTAAAATTGCTACACCACGAAGATCACGTGCTACAGACACGAAATTTAACCGACAGAAAGAAGATGCAGCGATACACAAATGATTAGCTTTTCAGAGCATTCACACAAGGTTGGCACCGGTGGCGACACCTACAACGTGCTGACATGAGGAAAGTTTCCAACCGATTTCTCATACACAAACAGCAGTTGACCGGCGTTGCCTGGTAAAACGTTGTTGTGATGCCTATGTAAGGAGGAGAAATGCGTACCATCATGTTTCCGACTTTGATAAAGGTCGAATTGTAGCCTATCGCGATTGCAGTTTTCGTATCGCGACATTGCTGCTCGCGTCGGTCGTGATCCAATGACTGTTAGCAGAATATGGAATCGGTGGGTTCAGGACGGTAATACGGAACGCCGTGCTGGATCCCAACGCCCTCGTATCACTAGCAGTCTAGATGACAGGCATCTTATCCGCATGGCTGCACCGGATTGTGCAGCCACGTCTCGATCCCTGAGTCATCAGATGGGGACATTTGCAAGACAACAACCATCTGCACGAACAGTTCGACGACGTTTGCAGCAGCATGGACTATGAGCTCGGAGACCATGGCTGCGGTTACCCTTGACGCTGCATCACAGACAGGAGCGCCTGCGATGGTGTACTCAACGACGAAGCTGGGTGCACGAATGGCAAAACGTCATTTTTTCGATGAATCCAGGTTCTGTTTACAGCATCATGATGGTCGCATCCGTGTTTGGCGAGATCGCGGTGAATGCACATTGGAAGCGTGTATTCGTCATCGCCATACTGGCGTATCACCCGGCGGGATGGTGTGGCGTGCCATTGGTTACACGTCTCGGTCACCTCTTGTTCGCATTGACGACATTTTGAATAGTGGACGCTACATTTCAGATGTGTTACGACCCGTGGCTCTACCCTTCATTCGATCCCTGCGAAACCCTACATTTCAGCAGGATAATGCACGACCGCATGTTGCAGGTCCTGTACTGGCCTTTCTGGATACAGAAAATTTCGACTGCTGCCCTGGCCAGCACATTCTCCAGATCTCTCACCAATTGAAAACGTCTGGTCAATGGTGGTCGAGCAACTGGCTTGTCACAATACTCTAGTCACTACTCATGATGAACTGTGGTATCGTGTTGAAGCTGCATGGGTAGCTGTACCTGTACACGCCATCCAAGCTCTGTTTGACTCAATGCCCAGGCGTATCAAGGCCGTTATTACGACCAGAGGTGGTTGTTCTGGGTACTGATTTCTCAGGATCTATGCACCCAAATTGCGTGAAAATGTAATCACATGTCAGTTATAGTATAATATATTTGTCCAATGAATACCCGTTTATCATCTGCATTTCTTCTTGGTGTAGCAATTTTAATGGCCAGTAGTGTATATCCTGAACTACCGACACTGGCCCACTTATCACGCAAAAATGGAGACGGTCGATGTTTGCCGCAAGAGCTTCGGTAGTCGTGTTGCGCATGTACACAGTACACTTGCCATGCCCTCGCTCCTCTGACATGGGACGTTTCAAAAATGGCTCTGAGCACTATGGGACTTAACATCAGAGGTCATTAGTCCCCTAGAACTTAGAACCACTTAAACCTAACTAACCCAAGGACATCACACACATCCATTCCCGAGGCAGGATTCGAACCTGCGACCGTAGCGGTCGTGCGGTTCCCGACTGAAGCGCCTAGAACCGCTCGGCCACTCCGGCCGGCCTGGGACGTTTCGTGGCGCATGATAGCATGTACATGTCGTACACCTGCCGGATCACTGTGGCGGGCTCCGCTATTACTATGCGTAAAGTCGGTGCCAGTGACCGTTTCTAGAGTCCGATTCACGAACGATGTCGTCTAGCGTAGGTCGAAACTAGGACGGCGATAGCGTTGTTGCCGGTTCCAAGCGACGGTTGCGGTACGCACATATACGTGCTTTATGCTTGATAAAAACGTGTATCCCGCAAATTATGTCTCTCGTTTGCGTGGGTAGCACTACTCGCTTACTATCACCAGCCATGACAACTCGTAACAAATGCAATAAAAATTCACTAAATAACGCGCTAAATCATTCACAGCAGAAAGCTCAGAACACTACCGAACGCCTATTGGCTGTGGAGAACTTGTAGATGCAGAGAACAAGCCTGAACTCGCCCTTCATTGATTTTAACTCCAACTACAGTTTAATCACGTCATCAACTTTTGTACTCAGAAAAATCTCTAGTTCCAGTCACTTCGATTGTCTTACGGAAACTAGACATCTGCGGTCACAGCAGCACCGAAGACAGCGAAGCGAGTGCTCAAGGTAAGCGAGGAAAATTAATTTTCATTCTGGTTTGCAAGATTTTAAGTGAGTCCACAGTGTCTTCCATCGTTGCCATCTACCATTTTATTTCATCTGTCAGATGATAAGATCACTGCTAATCAGTACATCAGCTATTCCGGCATTGTTACAGGCAGTTTAACACCGTAAATGAGTGCGTTTATATTCCAAGAGTAACTATTTAAGCGACGTATTTCAACTGAACCGACACAGACCACATTAATTTTCAACCACACCCCTGTGTTATTAGTGGTATATTAGTAATGGAGAGCAATCCACATTTAGAAACATATTACTTACCCAGAAATTTGTTATAAAATGTTTTGTGGGTAAAGTGAGCGGTGTCAAAATACAGCAGCCATGAGGTGTGAGGAAACTACTTTCTGACTGTACAGACATGCAAATTTGGCTTCATCTGCATCGATCGCACTTGTAACTGACGATCATATCGAAATCTGTTTCATAAATTACGTCATACCTTACGTATTCAGTGAGACCCCAAATTTGGTACCCGTACGAAATTGATAATCAACGCATTCAACATACATCACTTCACCCTGCACATTCTGTACAACGATACACTATATGATCAACAGTATCCGGACACCTGGCTGAAAATGACTTTAAAGTTCGTGTCGCCCTTCATCGATAATACTTGAATTCAATATGGTGTTTGCCCACCCTTAGCCTTGACGACACCATCCACTCTCGCAGACATACATTCAGTCAGGTGCTGGAAGGTTTCTTTGGAATGGCAGCACATTCTTCATGGAGTGCTGCACTGAGGAGAGGTATCATGACGGTCGGTGAGGCCTGGCACGAAGTCGGCGTTCCAAAACATCCCAAAGGTGTTCTATAGGATTCAGGCTAGTACTCCATGCAGGCCAGTCCATTACAGGGATGTTATTGTCGTGTAACCACTCCGCCACAGGCCACAGGTGCTCGATCGTGTTGAAAGATGCAGTCGCCATCCCCGAATTGCTCTTCAACAGTGGGAAGCATTAACGTGCTTAAAACATCAATATAGGCCTGTGCTGTGATAGTGCCACGCAAAACAACAAGCGCTACAAGCCCCTCCATGAAAAACCGACCCCACCATAACACCACCACCTCCGAATTTTACTGTTGGCACTACACACGCTGGCAGATGACGTTTACTGGGCATTCGCCATACCCACACCCTGCCATCGGAACGCCACATTGTGTATAGTGATCCACTCTTCAATCGTCCAATGTTTACACTCCTTACACCACGCGAGGCATCGTTGGGCATTTACCGGCGTGATGTGTCGCTTATGAGCGGCCACTCGACCATGAAATCCAAGTTTTCTCACCTCCCGCCTAGCTGTCATAGTACTTGCAGTGGATCCTGACGCAGCTTGGAATTCCTGTGTGGTGGTCTGCCTATTACACATTACGACCCTCTTCAACTGTCGGCGGTCTCTGTCAGTCAACAGACGAGGTCGGCCTCTACGCTTTTGTGCTCTAAGTGCCCCTTCACGTTTTCACTTTACTATGACATCGGAAACGGTGGACCTAGGGATGTTTAGGAGTGTGGAAATCTAGCGTGCAGACGTATGACACAAGTGACACCCAATCTCCTGACCACGTTCGAAGTCTGTGGGTGCCGGGGAGCGCCCCATTCTGCTCTCTCACGATATCTAATGGCTACTGAGGTCGCTGATAAGGAGTACCTGGCAGTAGGTGGCAGCACCTAACATGAAAAACGTATGTTTTTGGGCCTGTCCGGATACTTTTGATCACATTGTGTATATAATTTGTGACCCCTCTTCAACTCTCTTGCCAATCCCTGCAAAGTCTCCACGTCCGTGCACATTAAAATGCCAATAGTGGACTGCCCTATATTGTCTTTTTTCCATTCAATAACATTTACTAAGTTGACTCAATCCAGAAGAGGTTCATTGCCGGAGAAAAACATAATGACTAGCTGCCAATTGTAGTTGCATATAGTCACGTGCATGTCATGCGATTTTCTATCGGTCACATCAAGCGTGAGGCCACGTTTGTAGCAGCTCTGCCTGCAAAACGACATGCGATATGGAAATACGAACTCCTGACGCCCCCCCCCCCCCCCCACAGGTAGTGCATCTTGATGTCCAGTTCATTACAGACCATGTTTCTAAACGCGCTGTCCCAGATTCGCGTCTGATAGCGTCGTACGTTCATAAGGTCTACAGACAAACTACAGAGGGCGTTCAGAAAGTTTTGCACAGTCGTCTCTCTCTCTCTCTCTCTCTCTCTCTCTCTCTCTCTCTCTCTCTCTCTCTTTTCTTTTTGCAGGAGAAGAGTGAAATTTTTTGTGAACATATTTGGAACATTTAGCAATAAGTTGGTATATAAAAGTATTTTCTTTTATTTACAGGTGAGCCATAATGGACTGTGAAGTAGATGTCCGGTTGCGACAACGGTCGGTGATGTAGTTCTCTTTTCAAGACTGGCGATGACTTTGCCACATCGATTCACAGGAGGAGGAAGTTGCTCCATGTTTATGGGGGGGGGGGGGGGGGGGGCACAGTGGATCGCAGCAGTAAGGAGCGGTTTTGTTTTGTTTTGCTTTAGGGCGCAAAAAACAACTGGGGTCATACGCGCCCTAGTCAAAACCATAAAACACAAACAGAGAGAAGAGTTAAACGACTATACGTCAGCCCCAATGGACAGAATAGGAGACATCTAAAAACAGACACGTGGAAAGAGGGCTAAAGAAACACCATACTGAAATGGAGGTCCAACACTAAAAATTAAATGGCCTTCGACATATTGCTTCGGCGGATAAAAAGTAAAACGCGGTCGACAGCCCGCGCGTCATTCACTAAAACGGCTGATAAATCAGACGGCAAACCCAAGCTGGAACGTAAATCGTTAAAAAAAAGGACATTCCAGCAGGAAATGGCGGACAGTTAAAATTTGGGCACAATGTGTGCAAAGCGGTGGGGTAGCGCCACTTAGCAAATGACGATGGCTAGAAAGGCAGTGCCCAATACGCAGCCGAGTTAAAATAATCTTCTCTCGGCGGGAGGGCCGAGAGGAGGTCGTCCAAGGCGCTGGGAGAGGCTTAATGAAGCAAAGCTTATTCCCGTGAAGGGAGGACCATTGGCGATGCCAGAGGGACACCACCTCCTGACAGATGGCAACGCAAAGATCATCGGAGGGAATATAGTCACGTGGCTGAGGCTACGAGGACTGCAGCCTTGGCAGCAGTATCAGCAGCCTCGTTTCCTAACAGACCGACATGACCAGGGACCCACAGAAACATCACACTGGCTCCACGAAGAGTGAGCGAGTGACAGTTTCCATGGACCCGCTGCACTAAGGGATGACCAGTGTACAGCGCACATAGACTTGGAGGGCGCTGAGCGAGTCTGAGCAGAGGACACAATTGGAAAGGCTTTGTCGCCGGCTGTACTCCGCGGCCTTGTACAAGGCGAAGAAATCGGCTGTAAATACTGAGCAGTGGGCCGGAAACCGATATTGAAAGACACGGGTGCCAATGACGAAGGCACATCCGACCCCACAGTCTGTCCGTGAGCCATCAGTGTAGACAAAGGTACCATCGCCAAGTTCCATGCGAAGGTCATGAAACTGGACGCGATAGAACGAGGCTGGAGTAGTGTCTTTAGGAAGCGTATGAAGGCCAAGGTTAACGTGGGCTGCTTCACGAAGACAACGTGGTAAAGGTTTCACACGCACTGGGAAAGTTACAGGTAGTGTGAAGTTAAGCCGCCGTAGCAAGAGGCAAAAGCGGACTGCAGGAGGTAACTGAGAAGAGAGAGGAGCTCCATACTGACTGTCAAAGGAATCATCAAAGGAGGAGGCCTAAGAGGGGTGGCCACGCATGGCAGACAAACGGCATGCATATCCGTTGAGGAGGAAGCCAAGGCAGTAGGACAGTGGAGTTCAGTAGCTTCAGCATACAGACTCTCAACCAGGCTGTTGTAAAAGGCAAATGTGGCCCAACGGATGCCATGATGGTGGATAGTGTTGAGAAGGCATAAGAGGGATGGGTGTGCCGACGCATAAACGAAGCACCCATAGTCGAGTTTCGAACGGACAAGGGACCGGTACAAGCAGAGGAGGGTGGTTCGATTGGCACCCCAGGAAGTACCATTGAGGACGCATAGGAGAGTGGGGGACCATGTACAGTGGGCTACCAGGTAAGACACATGGGAGGATCAAGAGAGTTTCCGGTCGAGCAAGAGCCCCCGAAATTTTGTAGTTTCAACGAATGGAAGGCAACAGATCCAAAATGTAGAGATGGTGGGAGAAACCATTTGCGCCTCCAGAAATACATAAATACAGTTTTGTCAGGGGAAAAGCGAAATCCACTGTCGATGCTCCAGGAGTAAAGACGATCAAGACAGCGCTGAAGACGCCGCTCAGTGAGACAGGTCCGTGGAGAACTGCAATAGATGGCAAAATCGTCAACAAAAAGGGAGTTGGAGATGCCCGGTGGGTGACAGGCCATGATAGGGTTAATGGCGATAGCAAAGAGGGCGACACTCAAAACACAATCCTGAGGCACACCATTTTCCTGGATAAAGGTGTGTGACAAGGCAGAACCCACACGCACCTTGAAAACTCTATCTTGTAAAAATGCCTGAAGGAAACAGTGCAGGCGGCCACAGAAGTCCCACGAGTAAAGAGTACGGAGGATACCATTTCTCCAGCAGGTGTCATAAGCCTTCTCCAAATCGAAAGACACGGCCACAGTCTGGGATTTCCGCAGAAAGCCATTCATGACATGGGTTGACAAAGTAACGAGATGGTCAACTGCAAAACACCGCACTCGAAATCCACACTGCGCATTCGTCAGTAAACTGCGAGACTCGAGCCACCATACCAGCCGGGCATGAATCATACATTCCATCACCTTGCAAACGCAACTGGTAAGAGAGATGGGTTGGTAGCTAGAAGGAAGGTTTGTGTCCTTGCGGGACTTAGGTATGGGTACGACGGTGGCTTCACGCCAGCGTCTGGGAAACGTGCTCTCTGCCCAGATGCGGTTGTACGTTTTAAGCAGAAAGTGCTTGCCCACAAGAGAAAGGTGCTGTAACATCTAAATGTGGATGCTGTCCGACCCTGAGGCGGAGGATCGGTATGAACTGAGAGCATGATCGAGCTCCCTCGTAGTAAAGGCGGCATCGTACCACTCGCGATTCGGTGAAGAGAAGGGTATCGCCCGAGCCTCCTCCGCTCGTTTCCGATGGAGGAAGGCAGGGTGATAGGGCTAAGAGCTCGAAACTTCCGCAAAATGGTGGCCCAAGGTGTTGGATATAACAATAGGGTCCACGATAACATCGTCTGCTACTGTCAGGCCGGAAATTGAGGAATGGATCTTGGTCCCAGAGAGCCGTCGGAGGTTGGCTCACACCACACAGGGAACGGTGGAACTGTTACACGAACTAATGAATGAAAACCATCTAGCTCGTTTGATGTCTCAAACGACGCGACGACACTTTGCATGCCTCTGTTTATAACGACTGCAGTTTGCCATTGTACGATGATGGTTAAAAACGTGGAGAGCACGTCTCCACGCACGAATTGTATCGCGCCATGCCTCAGTCCACCAAGGGACTGGAACAGGACATGGTAAAGAGGAAGTGCAAGGAATGGAACGTTCTGCAGCAGTAAAGATACCGTTGGTGAGATAGTCCACCTGGTCATCACAACTGGGGAAATCTTGCTCTGCGAAGGTCGCCATAGAGGAGTAAAGCTGCCAGTCAGCCTTAGTAAGCTGCCACTTTGGCGCGCATGCAGACTGGGTAGGAGTTAGCAAACGGACAGCATACAGGAAATGGTCGCTCGAGTAGGTGTCAGAAGGAATGGACCACTCAAGACGATGGGCAAGCTGAGCACTGCAAAAGGATAGATCCAAATGGGAATAGGTGTGCGAGGAGCCAGAAATGAAAGTGGGTGCTCCATTGTTAAGAGAGAAAAGATTAAGCTGATTGAGAAGGTCAGCCAAGAGGGCACCTCTCTGACAGGTCCTGAGAGAAACCCAAAGGGGATGATGCACATTAAAGCCATCGAGTAGCAAAAAAAAGGGAAGGTAGCTGCCCAATAAGCTGAAGGAAGTCTGCCCTGGTGATGCTGAAGGACAGAGGTACATAAATGTTACAGAGGGAGAAAGTCAGAAGGGAAGGAAAAGAGGAATGCAACAGCTTGAAGACGGGCAGTCAGGGAGATGGGTTGACAGGAAGGTCATCCCGTAAGAGCAGCATGACGCCCCCATGAGACGGAATGCCGACCTCAGGGGAGAGGGGGGGGGGGGGGGGGGAAGGTAAAAACGAATCGATAAGTAATGTGAAAGCTCAAAGCGGTCATGAGGGCTCAAATTCATATCCTGAATGCAGAGGACAAGAGGATGCTGCGATGCTAAAAGCAACTGTAAAACCTCTTTGTGGGACTAAAGGCTGCGAACGTTCCATTGGAGGACAGTCATGAGGAGGAAGAGATGGAGGGGTGTCAACTCGGCAGGCGCCGAGTGACAGCCAGTGTAGAGTCGCTAACAAAGGAGCACGAGGATCCTGCTCCATGGGGTCCACAGAAGCATCGGTTTGTTTGTGTGGTCGGTCCGTGGAGTCCAATGCTGAAAAACGTTCGGTGGTGTGCACCGGCGAGACAGAAGCTAGCAGGGCTAAGGTACCATGTGGCAACACTGTCGAACAGAATCTGCGAGTTGGCGAACGTGAAGACCTTTAGCGGACTTCTTTGAGCCTTTGTGTTTACATGAAGACTTGGGTGTTGTTTGCTTGGTCGGATGGAGGAAGTCTTCACGGGAGTATTCCCTCTGTCCTTTCCAGCCTACTGGTTGTGTAGTCGGTGGCTTCGTCCCTTGAGGCTCGAGTTTGACGGTCTGTTGCACAGCGGAACAGGGGGATGGCGATGCTACCTTGACAATGGGCAATTTCACAGCCTCAGAGCCGAATTTGAGGTCGTATGTCTGCGTGGCCATGTCCTTCATGGAGCGAGGGGTAACAAGAACAGAACTATAGGTTCCAGGCGGGAGGGGTTGCGACTAGCCAGTAACCTGCAAACTACTGGGTAAAGCAGTTTTTCCTTTACTCAAATCTCTTGGACAGACTGCTCATCTGGATACATGGGACAATCCTGAGAGGAATCGGCATGGCCGCCATTGCAGTTGATACAGTGGGGAGGAGGAGGTGGACAATAGCCCTCGTGTGCATCCCTAACACAGGTTACACATTCGGCTGGGTGTCGACAAGATGTTCTAGTGTGGTTAAAACGATGACACTGGTAACAGTACATCGGGTTCGGAATGTACAGCTGGACTGTGATAATTTCAAAGCCTGCTTTGAGCTTGGATGGGAGTACCACCCTATCAAAGGTGAGGAAAAGAGTGCGGGTGGGCACTAATGAGGAATCTACCTTTTCCACTACACGATGGACAGCAATGACACCCTGATCAGAGAGGTAAGATTATATTTCGGCCTTGGTTAGACCATCAAGCAGCCTGGTGTAAATTACACCAGGTGAAGAGTTCAAAGTTCTTTGGGCCTCTACACGAACAGGGTAGCCGTGGAGAAGCGAAGCAGCAAGCAGTTGTTGTGTCTGATTATCAGAGGCAGTCTCCAAAAGCAAAGTGCCATTCCGTAAACGAGAGCAGGATTTCACAGAGCCAGCAATTGCATCAACACCTCTCTGAATAATAAACAGATTGACTGTGGCGAAGGACTGACCGTCTTTAGTACGTGAGACCACAAGGAACCGTGGGGCGGTGGGAAGGGTCTTCAAATCAATAGCCTCATTACATTTACGTTTTGTAGACGTTGAGTGGGAAGATGATTGACTCATCATAAGGAAATCCTCCACGATTGCCAGTGTCTCCGATGGCCTGCTCCTTCCAACTGGGGGCCCCCTTCACAATGGGGCGCACACGCCTTAGGTGATTGTTCACACCTCAGGTCACACCTCCCGAACGCCTGACAGAGGGACCAATCGGCAATTTGGGAAGGTTACAGCTCAGGCAATCACCCATCCCTGGGCCTGGCCTATACCAGGTGGTACGTGCAAAGCCTACCTGTTGACCCGGGGCTGGGAATTACGCGTTACCGAGTCAGCTGTTACACATCTACCCGTTACATGTCTGACGCGTGGGTCGGCCTTCAGGAGCACACAGGGAGGATGAAGAAAAAAAAGAGGATCCTCAAATTCCGAAGTGGAGGAACGAGAGGAGAAGGGAAACAAAGAAAAATGGAGCGAAAAACAAAGGTGAGACTGTTCGCACATCAGTGACAGAATGCAGAACATTCCCTATAATACCCCACACATGTTCCCCAAGGGAGGGGAAAAAGGAGAGCAAGAGGATAGACATGCAGCACGGAAGGGAAAAAATGCTGCAAAGGCTGGGGCCCCGTGGTAGCCAAGCAGATAAATTATTAGAGAAGAAAAATTATTCGACACTTGGTAAGCTCTTAGAGAGTACGTCATCAGAGCGGGCTTATGTCTCATTTATTTACCTTCCTAACGATGGGGTCCGAGATAGATGGCGAAGGGTCATATAGCTGTACATTTCGTTTTGCTGAGTTGTTTTATTATTATTATTATTGTTGTTGTTGTTGTTGTTGTTGTTGCTGAGAATGGCGGCGAACCAAGCAGAGAGAATTTTTCTGTGCTAGAATATGCCCGTAGCCAACAAGCAGCGAATGTGCAAAGAGCCTTCCATTGTAAGTTACACAAGGCATCACCAGTTCACAACTGTGTAGCGAAGCGGTACAAGAAAATCGAGGGTGGTTGGTTGTGAGATGCAAAACGTTCGGGCCGACCGGGCGTGTCAGAACTGAGGTTTGAGGATCGCGCGAAGACCCATAAAGTAAGAAGTGAAAAACTGAACTCACTCAGACAACAGAGTGGAAAATCCTTCGTCAGCAGTAAACCAAGACGACAAATTACGACACCAGCTGTTCTGCACTGGTATACAGAACAATCTTGCAGATGACGAAGTCGGCCGGCCGGTGTGGCCGTGCGGTTCTAGGCGCTTCAGTCTGGAACCGCGTGACCGCTACGGTCGCAGGTTCGAATCCTGCCTCGGGCATGGATGTGTGTGATGTCCTTAGGTTAGTTAGGTTTAAGTTGTTCTAAGTTCTAGGGGACTGACGACCACAGATGTTAAGTCCCATAGTGCTCAGAGCCATTTGAACCATTGACGAAGTCGCAGCAAATTATTTCTCAGTGACGAAGTCACTTTTCACCTTTCGGGGAAGTTCAATAGATGCAACACACACACTTATGGTTGGGTGTGTGGGTGTGTGGGGGCACAGAATGCACATGCAACCGTCCAACCGTCTGGGATTCCGGGAAAGTTAACGTGTTCAGGGCTATATCCGACGAGATAGTCTAGCGACCCTCGTCCTTCGTTGAGAGAACTGTCAATGCACCTTCCCTCTCGACAAGCTCCGAGTATGGCTTATGCCCCAACCTTTGAGACTGATAGAAGAAGTTTCAACGTTTCACCTTTCAACAGGATGACGCCTCTCCACATTTCCATAAATGTGTAGGGTACGAGATTACCTGAATGAACATAGGATAGGAAGCGCTGACCTGTCACTACTGGAGTGTCCACCACGGTCACCAGACATTTTGCATTTTTTCTCGTGAGATTTATGTTCACGGATATATGGCATACATGAATTCCCACGCTTAGGTAAAACTGACGACTGGCAACATGCCATAAAGTGAAAATAAATAAAATTTGCCATAATATGAAAACAACGGACCCTCTATGATGGGGTAAAAGCTAAGAAAGAGATATACACTAGGTTTACATATTGTCCATGAATTAAATTAAAAATAGTTACCATCCCCAGCACATCGGGAGGTTTCCACTGGTTGAGAGGCAAATGCCGAAAGTGGAAATCTCCTACAGAATCTCCAAAACTGTGGGTCCCACAGACCTCACTACCGAATTGCCTGGTAATTGATTGATAAGTCCCTTTACATTTAGAGGCAGCGAAAGAAAATTACACAAACAGCTGAAAGCAACCCGCTGTTTGGTTTACGTTCTGGCCACACTGTTACTTGAGTACTATCGGCGAACCCACCTGGACTCTTCTCTGAAAACCGTGCACTCTACCTGTGTGTGTTTTCGTTAATAAACGGTACTTATTTCACACTACTGTATCAGTGCAAGTGGCAGTTAAGAATGATGCGTGTCAGTTTATTGACTGGATACAGCTCCCAGCTAGTTAGCTCACTGTATACACGGCGAATCCGTGAACCTTGGCACCCCAAAATACGTCACACTGAAATGCGCTCTAAGCAATGTACGCAGATGTCACTCAATAAAACACGGAAACGGACTCAAAAATTGACGCTGTAACAGACTGCAAGACAGATAAAGTCACCCCGAAAAGCCACACAGGATAGATCTGTGTGCCTCACGCCCTATTCTGCATCGGCAACGGCGCGCTCTCGGCAGTATCAAAGTGCTATCCAACCTCGTGGAAAAATCATCTCTCTGCTGTCTGGCAGGAGGCCGATTCTTCACAAAATCATCAAATATCGTAGGTATAAAATGAAGCTACTCAGCTGCAAAGAAGTGTTAATAGTGTATTTTTTCTAGCAACTCCTAAATCATACTTTTTGCACTACGTATCCTTCGCCATATACCTTTGATAGCTTGGGAAACACAGTCACAGATGTAGAAAATTAAGTAGTAAAATATTATCCAAGAGAAACAAATCGAACTGATAAAAGTTTAATCAGTTAGCAATGAAAAAACTTTTCTTGGCAACCAGTGTATCGTAGGATTACAGTGACAGTCTTGGGGCAAAGCTGAAGCTCCTGGAAGCGCTTACGGTTTATAATTGTTTGTTGGGGTCGGATTTCCTCAGAGAACGGCACGTCTTCCTCCACGAGTGCCGGAGGCACCGAGACTATGCTTGCCATCTGTTGTGGGTCCAAGATCAGGTTACGAGTTAAGGCTTCAGTGTCAGAAAATGTGCACACCGTGAGAGGGCGGGTGCCTTCGCTACAGCAAAACTGTGAGATGGGCCAACATTATATTACCCTCTCTCTTTTTTTTTTTTTTTTTACCGAAGACCTGCCGCTTCTTGCGTCTATCGAGAGAAAACGGATTTAATTTTAAGAAACAAAAAGGTAGCGCAACTAGGGTAATACCGCGCTTCAAGATAATTAACATTTTTAAAGACTGAGCTAAAAGAAGTAGCTAGGGCCTAAAAGTGGATACAAGGAACATGGCACATGTCACGAGAACGGTATTCGACATTTACAAAAAAACAAAATGCGAGAGGCGTGGCGCGGTGTCTTTATTTCATTACTGCAGTTTACATTTTTATAACAGGTATACTGTTCTAGAAAGCACATACTTCAGCTCTCCGTAGATACAAGCATTTCAACAGTTTCTCCATTATTCACAGAATCACTAAAGCGTAAACTAATGATGTTCATGAGTGTTTATTTTCGTGCGCACTTTATTGACCTCAGAAATATAGCAAAGAAAACACTGTATTTATAACAGAAGGCATGTTTTATTAATACTAGTAACGCAGAATTTCATTAAAATACATCCAAATCACTATTTCTTTTATGCACGTAACCATGTCGGGAAGAGTTAGGTCTTCATCCTGGAACTATCTGGTAAGGAAGACCATCGACATCGACCACACAAAGTGCAGGAAATCGAGGAATTTATTCGAAGCAATCGCAGATTTTCCATTGATGAGGACGTTCACAGAGCGGTTCTCGAATGTCGGATTTATATCGTCGAGGAACTGAACGACTGCTAGAACGTTCCGATCATTGTTTACAGAGACTGAAACTATGCTGGGAACCAGCATCGTGTATCTGTTTCACGTTGAAATGTAGTGCAGCATTCAATATAAGCTATTTGACTTGCCATAATTATGTGTAACTTACTTCTGAAGTCCCCTCACAGTTTACCTGAGATGAGTCTAAAAAAGAACTGCACGGGTATAAGTTAACTATAAACGATTAAGTTTGTAAACAAAAACAATGTTTATTTGGAATACCGAGATTCGACTTTACCGAAAGTAACAATATTCGCCTTGAATTTACTTGCACTAACAGATCCGCAGCAGGTTGTGACAGTTGAAAATCCTGTCTAGGATCTAGACAAAGGACGCGTGGTACTAATTGTTCACTTCCCAACAAACATTCTTCTTATGCTAGACTCCGTGACAGGTTTATGTAAAGCATCGTTCCCAGACAGTTGTCATAAATGAAGCGATGCAGACACATCATCTCATTGTTCCACGATCCACAGACGGGACTGTTTTCCGAGCGTAATACTGTGTCAAGCAGGGCGCCCAAATGATGCAGCAGTGTTTTCACGCGATCTGTAAAATGGCGTGTGCTACGGCAGACTGTTGTTGGATACGATCGACGAAATTCCAGAAAACAAAAATGCCGAACCCAGCAAATAACTTGGAAGATGTATACATAGCTGGAGCCACGCAGAAGATTCCACCAAATAAACCACAGATTCTGTAGATATAATGTGACTGTACTGGCCAGAGAGGAGGTCCCAGGAACGGAAGAGGGTAGTTAATTGTACTGCTATTCAGAACTGCTGAACAATAAAACACATCAACTTGTGAAGGATAGTTACAACTAAGGCAGTAGGGCGCATGTCGCTAAGACAACCGGCAACGCAAAAACATTTCACAGTGGTCTGTACAGAAAAACCAGGAAGGAAGTAAAAGCGTACACCAACTCGTCGACATCGAGGTCATTAGAAATAGAACACTGGCTCACTTGGCCAAGGGTGAGGGGAGAAAGCGAACGTTAACTCATTCAAGGAACTGTTCTCGTATTCAGATCAAGTGATTTGGAACACAAAGAAAAACCACGGAAAATCTAAAGCAGGACGTCAACATTGGATCTGTATACTGCATATTCTAAGCACAATGTCTCAAGGGAAGGTACAGTCAATTATATGGGCAGTGTCCTACGATGTGCTGCGATGGCAGTACAATTCAAGCTACATCTCTTCGCCTTCATTCGCATTACGATAAAGTTTACTCTATGTGAAATGACGTCCTCGGTAATACCAAGTAAGATGTAACGATAACTCTCCCCTCCCCCGCTCGCTCGCTCACACACACACACACACACACACACACACACACACACACACACACGACACAGAATTTTACTTTAAGAATAATGTAGTCACATACAAACCCAAATAACTTTACAATAAAATTACCATGTTCTCTGAGTATTTGCATGGCCAGTGCATCCTCAGCTCAGAACTTTTCAATACTTCCGTCGGAGATCCCAACTTGGATACAAAGAAAACAGAAAACGCGCAGTTGCCGCCGTGATCTGAAGCGACAGTTATAGCGTACGAGGTCGGCTTCCGTTTTCAAGGACTGCTGTCGCTGCTGCTTCACTTCTCGGCGATTCGCCGTCCCAGTCCTCTCCGCCGGCTAGTTCTCCACTGCTCTTCATATATCACTTCCATCCACGTCCTAAAGTGTGCAGTTCCCAACCCCTTCCCGCCCCAGCAAATATTACTCAAGCTCTTCCTTCTTCTGCGGAAGCAGTTAGAACACTCACATTAAAACATACTGCGTACTAGAAAAAGTGGGAAGAGTAGACACTAATAACCTAACAATGGAACTTCACGAACTGGCCCTGTTCCATTTTTTTCGCACTTATAGGATTTGAAGGTCAGTTCCCGAACTTTAATTTCCTAAAGCAGTACGACGCAATTATCGAACGAACTTGAAATAATCATCTTTGAAGATAAGATGACTCCCGAGAAGTCTTACGCACAAAACAGTTTTAGCTCATTAATGTATTCGTCGGTAGTAGAGTGACTAGCGTAAAAGATTTGTAACTGAGTTCACTGGTTCGAATCCCACAAGTAAGATTTTTTTACTTTAGTTAAATTCCACTTTTATTAACAAATGGTTGGTTGGATGGTGGTGAAGGGACTAAACATCGAGGTCATCAGTTCATCCATAAAAAGAAATTTCATCTGGAGATAAAATGGTAAAATCTGGACACTGGAGGCAATATTAACGTCAGAGCTGAAAAATAACTTAAAGAGAACTACAAGACTATGGGTTGGGCTGGGGCATAGGTCAAGGAGTTAAGGGTGAAGACCGTTGCAGAGTAAAGGATGCCTTCTGGTCGGGAAAGTCGTAAAGGTAAAAGTGATAAGGCTAAAAACCTATTGAGGATCAGTCGAAACGACAATAGTAAAATAAGATGAGTGAAATAATCAGGTCAGTAGGTGGGTGGCGACAGGTGAGTGTGCTCTGGGGCTCTGCACGCATCGGGACCAGTCCCTCAACCCTTTATAGCCAACAGCATCGGGGTGCCACCCCTAAAACAAAAAATAGGGCAAGGCAGAAAAAAGAGCTAACCACATCTAAAAGGATGACCGAGGCAGCTGGGAGGGTCCCAAAGACCCAGCACGGGGTAGGAGACGCCCCAACCCAAACCATCCACAGTCTCCTCTCCGAAAGTAGTTTAAAACGTAATATCTAAGAATAAAAACCACTTTCACAGACAAACCGGACATTAAGCTAAATTGTCCTTGAGTGATCCACACCATAAGGTAAAGAATACGGGATACCACGCTCAGCATGGAGAACCAGAGGACGGAGGCATTTCATCAGGGTGTGACCTGATGTCTGTAGTGCTCCGCAACTACAACACACAAGTGGTTTATTATATAAAATAAAACTATGGATTAATCTCGTATCACCGCTGTGGAGGCGACATAGAAAAATGGATTCCTTCCAGAACGGACGGTAGGAGGAACACCACGCAGCACTAGTCTTCTTAATAGTGCGAAGTTTACTAGAGGAGACAGTATCCCAACATGTTGTTCCATCTCTGACGAAGGAGAGGTCTTATTTGCAACTGCAGTTCCGCACTTAGGATTGTCAAAGCAATGTGGGGGCGAGTAATTGCTTCTGTAGCCGAAACGCTGGTCAGTTCATTCCCAGGGCTACTCAAATGACTTGGGACGCAAAGGAAAAGAATTGAGCAGACAGAACGACTAAGGCCAGAATGAAGGTAATGAACAGTAGGTATCAAAGCGTAACAAGAGTAACATCAAACAATAGTCTGAAGATTCCTCATTTAGTAACTACAAATTAAAATGTAGTCGAAGGAGGCCTACTTAATAAACCATAGGCCTCTTTGAACGCTATCAGTTCAGCCATAAGAACACTACACATTCGTGGCAACAAACATCATACCTGACTGGCAGGAAATGTAAAAGCAAACCCCCATCTACAGTTAGAGCCGTCAGTGTAAATGACAGTCATACCCTGACACTCCTAAAGAACAGAAAAGAACAGACGCCGACAGGTCATGTGAGCAACAGAAGCTTAACACCCTTGAAATACAACGATCTTAATTTGAATTCTGGATACGAACCAAGGGAGGATGGTGTAGGTCAACATGGAGGATTCATTCTAACAGGAATCTGGAGCATTCCCATCAGAGGGCCTCAAAGTGCACTGCAACTGTTAATCCAGCCCAATTGTGAATGTCAGGGAGTCAATGACCCTTGCATTAAAACGAATTTGAAAAGTTGGATGATTAGTAAATTGTCAGAGGGTGATCACGTAAGTGAGCAAATGTTAGTACTGTCGGAACTGAAGAAATAAGACCCCTGCTTCAGCAAGGAGACTGTCTATGGGACTGGTCCAGAAGGCGCCACTGGCCAGTATTACTCTGAGAGAGGGACTAGGTCCAATAATTGCAAAGCTGAAGGTAATGCTGAGCCGTGAACCTTGCCATCATACTCCACTCGGAAAGAGAAGAAAACCCAGTAAACATGTAAGAAAGTAGTGCCATCTGCACCACACGAGGTTTGAGCACGCAAAACAGGGAGCTTTAACCTTTCGCATGCAGTTAGTCTTTAGTATGGGTCAATCATGTCAACTAGTTCTGGATCCGAATGAACTGTAGTACAACAACAGAAATGTATGATGTGCGGGTTTTTTTTTTTTTTCAGAAAAGAATTGGAAAACGTGAGGAAGGATCCACCCAGAGGCCCCTCAGATCCGACTGGAAGTTTGCTTTCTGTGAGGACTACTGAGTGGGACCTGTATCAAATGCAATAGTCGTCGACAAACTGTGTGGAGCCGACCGCTGATCTGACAAAAGTCACTATCCCATTAATGGTGAAGATGAAGAGTGTAACACTCACGAGAGTGCCCTACGGAACGTCGTTCCCCATGGACTCATGGGGAGCAGAGTGATGTACTAATGCTGACACGAAACGAACGCTGGGATAGAAACCGAAGAATAAAAACTGGTAGAGAGCCTCTAAAGCTCTAGCCATGGAGAGTACGTAAATGTGATGGCAACAAGCAGTGTCTTATGCCATGTGTAGGTGAAAAAAGATGATAAAGTGTCGGCGTTTAAAAGAACTAAAGGATTTCTGTTTCCAACGTAACCAAACTGTTGATTGCGTGTCATCTCCCCCAGAAATCACAATGACGGGGGGACAAAAGGATCTGCAATTCGAAAACCCAGCATAACTGTCAGGCTACCGACCTGTCAAGCAGTTTGGAGAGCACACTGATCAGGCTAATCGGCTGGTAGCTGTCAGTGGTAATGGGGCTCCACTCTGGTTTAAGGTTTATGAAGATGATACTAACTAGCCATTGTGAAGGGAAAACACACTGTAGCCAAATGTGATTGAAGGCCCTGAGCAAATGGAATCTTTGAATAACATTCAGATGTTGGATCATCTGAATGAGTCGAAACAAGGCCTGGGGCCACATTGTGTTGCAAGTTAAGAGGCTGAAGCAGTTCCTAATCTGTAAAAAATTCATTATATAAGTTGGTGTGAGGTCTTCAACCTGTCTTGCGTATCTCGAAGGTAACGTAAGAAGAGGATGCTGACCACAAGGAAGAACAGACGAATAGGCGGAACTACCACCTTGAAGGGAGAGACCTGGAACAACTGCTGAACTTTGGTGGCCTAGAAGGCTACAGAGTTTGACTCACACCTGGGTTGCAGAGGCACATGTTCCCACGGTGGAGAAGTAGCGCTTCGATCATTCCCTCTTACTGTGTTTAGTAAGATAGCGAGCCTTAGCACCAAGTGATGAATTGGTCTGTGAAGAACATCGCTTCAGACGCTACAGGGCCTTCAATGATACTGAATAGCTGTTGCAATGTCTGTGGTCCACCATGGCACTGGCCAGTGTCAGAGGAGCCTGTGTAAATGAGAACAGCATTTTCAGCGGGGTAGGTGACTGTGTTGGAAGTATCTCCCACAACCTCGTCAGTGTAGTCTGAGAAAGAGACGACAAAAGTGATTGCAGAGGTACAATACTGCTAGTTATCTTTATCCGTTGGGTGGTGACAAGGAAGTGACTGGATCACCAGAAAGTGGTCACTGTCACAAAGATTGTTATGCAGTAAACGTTTTAGCAAATAAATTTAGACAACATTGCCATAGGACAGCAGCGATCCGCTGCTATATAATTTGGTTAAAATATCTGTTTAGATCGCAATGATATTTATTTATTATGACTGGTCTCGACTTTAACTTAAAGTCATCTTCGTATGTGAGCCCCCTACGGCTGGTGCCGGCAGATCCTCGGTTGTTCTCATGGTAGCAGTTGCTATCGTGCTACCACGTGCTACATCTGAGGTTGACCTTAACTTAAAGTCGAAATCGGTCATAATAAAATAATTATCACTGCGACTTAGACATATTTTAATCAAATTTTAGCGAAGCCATGAAACTGGACGAAGAGATCGTCAGGTCGATAGCTGGCACGGTGTCACGTGCGACGCCAGCGTGGGTAGGAGTGCCGTCACTGAGGGGAGACAGATCAAGATGAGAAAGAGGCTGGTCAATGAGAGGGCTCTTACCAGACAAAGTGGTACTTCCCCCACAGGGGGTAGTGCACACTGAAATCCCCAAGTAGTGGAAAAAGGGGAGAGGGGAATTTGTTGGATTAAGCTAGTCATCTCTCACTACCTGAGGATAAATAAATATTACAAATGACGATCGTTGGAATCGTTCGCACTTGCTCTCTTACTGCTTCTGGTGATTTACGGGGGGGAATAGGAAAATGCACTCACTTAAGACATCTGTTCGAGCAAATGCACAGACCCTACAGATACTCTCTCAGGGTTAGAACAGTTCCAACACACAGTAACCTCGGAAAGTTGGAGAACGATTATCCGTGAACTGTACTTCTAGTAGAGCAACAAAGGTCGCAGACTATGACGAAATCAGTAGTTGTTATGGCAGCAGACAGTAGTAGCATTTGCGGTTCCACTGAATTATAACGTTAAGAGGGTCCCGTTAAAGCGTGAAGGGACCAAGAGGAAATCACACTCCAGGGTCACTGTCACCAACTGCGGTGGAACAACATCAATAAACTCTGGTTCCCAGTTCGACCAGATGGTCGGATCTGGCGCTTCTGGGCTCATCGATGTGGCCTTCTCCCAGGATTTTTTTTTTTTCTGTTTCGTAACTTTTGGTGGGTCTACAATCTTGTAAGAGCCTATTTGCTGTGGGCTTAAGAGCTAAAGAGGAGCAAGCAGCCCTTTAGCCATTGTCTGGTGCTAGGTCGCTGGTCTGGAGACTGCTAGGGATGGTTTCCCAAAAAACGAGTCCTGTCAGCAGGAGATGTCGGAGAAGAATACTGCTTCTCTCGCTAGATGGTACCGCAGGAACCATGAGCAGGAGTTGCCTACTGCCCCATGGTCTAATTTACTTGCGCAACTACCGGAGATCGACGTCGAAAGAGCATATACGCTAGGGACTGCCGACGAGCTGACCACAGCAGAGTCAAAGATCACATTTTTTCCGAGATTGAAAATATGAGAGGCGACAGAAGACCTTCAGCTCGTTTATTTTGCACTCCTTAATGAGAGTAGCACGTTTCGAGGGCTGGGGAGGGTGGTCTTTTCTGCAACTGACGCAGACAAGAGTTAGTGCAAAATGCGAATTTTCGTGAAGTGGCTGACTACAATCCTCACAAATCTGGTCGTTTGTACAATGAGGGTGAGCCTGAAACATTGGCATTTGAAGCACTGCATCGAAGGTGAGAAATATGGCCTCAGATCAGTGATAAACCATGATTTTGACCTCATCTGAAAGCAAATCCCCCTCTTGTTGTCTGGCAGGCATCTTCGTATACGTCGTATGAAACGCATACGACGCTTCTCCAAGTGTTCGTGCTGTTGTTCGTCCAGTTGCAGCATTAAGTCTCAGTGAAAAATGATACCCTGTGCCATGTTTACACTCTTTATGGGGTGTTACAATAGTAAGTACATCACCGAGTTTCCACAAGAGTGTATGTCCAGGATGGGACAGTATTAGTCGTTTTAATTAAAACGGAAAAACTTCGTAATTTACTAGGGGGAGGGATTTTCCCAAAGGCGTTTTCAACATTCTCCGTAAAGAATATTAGCATAGTAGAGAGAAAGCACACAACCACTGTCCCCCTCCCCCAACCCCCGTCCAAAATCTGTCGGTCTGCAAACTAGGAACTGATTGGCGGAGCCAAGACACAGTCCTTGAGGTCATAACAATCCGCACTGACGACTTCCAGTGTGTCTGATGAGAGTGTCGGGCCCTGGCGGCCAGCTCTTTTCCCGATGCCATATACCGTCACCCTAAGCGGGCAGGGCATGCGGGCGGAGGTAACAACACGGCCATCAGCAGTGCAGTGGTGTTCCCTGTGTACTCAGGGGGCTACCGCCGTATGGGTTCCTGACGAACCTCCACAAATACTGGCCTCTATGCTTTTTAGCAGAACAGCCTATAAAAATTCTATTTTCGAATTTGTGAGTACTTTACTTCAAAACTGAATTACTAAATGTACAGATAGTAAAAAGCCATCTTTCTTGTTACCGACAGATGTAACATCATCAAAACATGTCTGGGTAGAAAAGATGAAAAAAATTACGCTTACTTACGGAGGAAATTATCCATAAACAAATTAAACTAATTTATACAGTAAGATGTTGAGACTGAAACACAGGGAAGGTAAATGTACTGCAGTGGCTTGCGGCCCAACGCTCACCACACACGTACGCACAAAAGAGCTGACAGCTCTCTAGGGTCTTTATTAACACACGGAAATTTTAACAAACAAATACTGAATAGTATTTTTAATAACAGTGGTATCTTTATTTTTAATACCCGGTCGTATAAAAATAAATTATAATTTGATACATACTGTACATTTAAAATATTTTTTTAGTTAAAACGGAAAAATTATATATCAATAACACAGTTCAATAACTAGGAACAAAAAAATTCTTTATTTTCCATTTGATGCTTCGCAGTTTTTACTAAATTTTAACTTTTTAGAAATACTCGCATTTTAATGCAGGTATTAATTAAAAATAAAAATAAGTTATTTTTACTAAATAATTATGATTCAATGTTAACATTATTTGTTACAAAATATGGAATTTGAGTAAAAGAGAAATAAGTGTGCATCTATCCAACTATCACTTCGCGATTATAGTCCTAAAACGCTACGCATTCACTTACAGGCAATTACTTCATTAAGCTCCATACAACGTGTACTCAAAAGCGCTCGGAAAACTTTTATAGTCCTCAAAGGTCCCTTTTCGAGATTCTTTGAGACTTGTGTCGTATTGCTTTAACAAATTGATGTTCTGGAAGTGACCTTCATATTCTACAGGTATGAAGAAAATCGCATAGGGCCAGGGCTTAAGTCCCCCTTTGTTAGTTATGTTAGTACACGGTTAACGTGTCTGACAGTCAGCAAGAGACAGGGGAAACAAGGAAGCTCTGGCGGGGCCGGTGAATGGACTGCACTTTAACCGGAAACGTTTTTTAATAATGCAAAAATTAAAATGCGGCTGGGCTTACAAGAGTGCAGTAAACTCCCGAGGAGTGTCAATTACATTATTGGTGTTATATCCCTGGACAAATTAACAACCATAAAATACCCAGTACTAAAGATACGAGCTAACAAATTTGAATAAAAACAAAAAAAAAGTGCAGAAAAGGCAGATTGCACGCTGAGATTCATTGGAAGAATCTTAAGGATAGAAGTTGAATACAAAATACTGGTTTCGACGTATTCCTGTGTACTGCTTATACGTCCGGGATCCTACCCAACTTTAATATTGGAATATGAAGAGGGGCTTATTTACTAGGCGCGAGTGAGTTACGCATCGCGGAGGGGTTTATTCTTGAATTTCCGAAAACGTACGTTCCCTGAAGAGTCTGTTATTCTCTCCCACACACGTCTCACGATAAGGCCAAGGTGAGAAAGGAATCACAGAAATCAGAGCTCCTACGAAATCAAGTTTTGACACAAATTAGGAATAACGGCGGTGGAGATGCACGGCATAACAGTGCATACCTATGTAAGAGATACCGTGAGCGAATAAACTGTCTTTACGGGTGGTTCACCAAATGCCTTCAAGGAGGGAGAGGGAACTATTGCCGATGTATCACGTTCGGTTCGACTGTCAGCCTCAAGCAAATATAACAACAACATCGGAGACTTTCTAAAGAGAGAGACTGTTATTGTAAAAACTAAAGACTGAAACAGAATGATGTTAAATTAGTCATTCACGAAGGTTTCCACAAGCGGAAGATCTGTTTTCGAAGCGCGGGGCACAAGAGAAAAGAAAGGTGAGATATCCCGGAGTGTCAGTGAGACCCGTCTTCCCTGCAAACTATTATCATGACAGAGCTTCGATCCGGAGTCCAAGCAACAATCAATCCCTTACTCGTGCCGCAAAGGAGTCTCTTCCGTAAGTTCGGCATCAAGTGATTACTGGTCACGATTTTCGATAGCAACGGCATGATCGATTGCGACTGTACCTGAGAGTAAAGTTGGTACTGGATCAGAAAGTGGTAATGCACTGCGCTGGAAGGGTCGTCCACACTCTGAGATCCGCGTGCGCAAAATCTTGGCTAAGCACGGCGTAAATATTCTCCGACATCCACTGTGTTCTCCGAACCTGGCATCTGAAGACTTCTTTGCTTGTTTCTTTGCTTCAAAGGAATACTGAAAGACACACATTTCGCAGACATATTGTATATGGAAGGGCATGTTGCATTAATATTTCGATCAGTTTATTCGCTTAGTTTTCAGTTGCTTTACAATCTTTCACATATATGTGTTGTGAGCAACGGAGATTACTTTAAGGTGGCAAAATGTATTTTTTTCCTCTCTTCTGTGTTTTATGATACCATCCAACGAATTCTTTGGACAGACCTACATCATCACTGAGACGCTACCTCCGGTTTATGGACGGAATTTTGCACAGAAGAAAGGATGCAAACCCATACAAACCATGAAGTGAATGTAAACAGTAAGCATCATCCTTTGAATAGTTCAGTTAAGCAGACATAGGATGGTTCGCAGACGACTCTGAATAAACTGTGTGTCCGCGATGTTTCGAACAGTCACTTTCGCTTAAGCGCTGAAGTCATATTTAACAATGAAGGTATACCGAAAGCAAATTCGACAAAATATAGTACTTCAAGTCCACGGTCAAAAGGAAAGAAATGCGTTTGGATCGTTCTGGGTCTATTGGCAGATGGAGTGATGATTTCACAGCCGGCGAGATCTCTCTTTGATACGAAGCCACTTCTAGCTACCACATGTGAATGGATACGAGACGCTACGTTACAGATAGTTACCTACGTGACACATCTGGTCGAAAGCCGCTTTTATATGGCACAGAGACGAGAGAACAGCGACCAGGCTGCGCAGCTGCGAGGTTGACCACGTGCTCCAGATACGGTGACACGCCCGCCCCCTCTTCCCCTCACTGTTTTACCATGATGAGCAGGTCTGCATCTGATACATTCAACGTACATCAGTAGTGAATGACAGTGTCATGGCAGTCAACTGACGCCTCCAAAGCGGTGTCGATCAACCCTTAATACTGAGAGAGTAATTATCGGGAGGCTGGGCGTACGATAGAGAACCATCGTCGCCGTCATAGTCGTCGCCGCAGGTGTCATCGTCATCGGCAGAAGAGCCGCAAGACTTGATACTGCAGAGAGCAGCATTTGTAACACACTAATTGAATGCACACATTCCGTGAAGGACATGGGCAACGGGAAGGGGTGGTACAGAACAAGAACTTTTACCAAATGTAGAAGTCATGCGATCAGTACCACATGCTCCCATGAGAATGTAAAACGTTTTTTAAGAAACTATTGTACAGCTTCAGTGCAGTAGTGTGTAAGCTTAAACAGTATCCGCCAGTAAGGACAGTCAATTCAAGCATGACTTCGGTTCCAAGCATTTTTAACGCCAGTGTGTGCTGTTGTGCGTGCGACTATCTACCTCCGTTATCATCACCACCGCCACCTGAGTGTGTCACGTATAGGCCTTAATTTGAAAGCGTTGTCTTCCGACATTTGAATCGATTAAATGAAAAAAGAATATAAGATACCACATGTTATTTAGTTTGAAAATGTTTGTGTAGTGCTTAAATTTTGAAGTGGGTACGAATCAATGGATGACTGTTAGCCACTTTTAGCTGTAATTTCAGCAATCTTCATTATCCGAAGACGAGTCAAATCCTCAAGAAGGAATAGCACCCTAATACAAAGTTAATAGTAACGTAAAAGGTTTTTGGTGTTATTTAGCATTGGGCTAATTACCTGCCTCTCACAATCCGAGTTTAAAATTCTGAGTAACTGAATAGTTAGTTTATGACGGTGGATTAAAGTGACAGAAATGCCCCACCACAAATGATCTAAATAGCAGTATTATAATTTTCTACCATTCCATGAAATGCTTATCTTTTTCCCAATGTTTGGCTACTTTTCAGATTACAGAATAGCTGTTATTTTCGTCGATGAGTGAAATGTACAGGATATTTCAAATACGAAGCGAGCGCTGTGTCGTACGCTGAATGGGAGCCAATATCGGGAAGAACACGCAAACGCTGGACCTGGAACGTTGTTTATCGGCTTTAGCACAACACGAAGAGCTAGGAGCGGCCTTGCAAGGATTTCCGTGAACATCGCCGGTGAGAGCGACACCTTTAGCCGACGGCAAGCGACCGCGACAAAATACAGCCGTTTTGTTCTGATTCCCTGCTATACTTGTAATTGTAAAAAGAAAAACATGAAACAAAATTTTTTGTAATATTGTTCCAGGAAAATAGCGACCCATTAATATTAAAAACTTATTTAGCAAGCACAGTCGTGGTCGCATTTACGTTGTTAATTTTTTTTTAATATGACCGGTTTCGATCTTCGAAGCAGAGCCTCATAAGATCCGTGATGACAGTAAGGAATCGCTGTGTTCTCCGCTCCAGCACGGACGGATCTGCTCCACGCCAGTGATTCCTCCTGCCTTCACGGAATGTAGATCTTATAATGATCCGTTTAAAAGATCGAAACTGGTCGCATTTAATAAAAGATTAACAACTTAAATGCGACCACGACTGTGTTTACTAAATAAGTTAAAATATGAAACACATGTATGAATTTAATTTTGCAAATTGAGTCTTCATGTTGCATCCAGTAACGAAAGGTTGTGCGTTTGGTAACTTACGAAAGATTAGGTAATAATGTCACGACAGCAACATTTCTGTTAATTTTAATGTGTTATTGCTGTGAAGAGTGAAAATGAACATTTTATTGATGGAATGAGGGAAAATAACATTACGCGATCAGAAAATTTTATTTGAAAAACAATTACTTTGTCTCACTGGAAGCTTCGAAGAACGCCTAATGAAATTGTTCATATAGTTACGAAAAACGAACTAGTTATAATACGTTGCTGCAGCAGTAATACAGAAAGAGATAACGCATAGAGTTTTCAAAATACTAGAAGTTTGACTACCAGAAAACTTTAAAACTTAAAGACGTTAAGAACATATAAAAATTGCAGAATCAATTGAACGGATCTCTCCCGAAAGAAAAATTTATCTCTTATTTGACGCTATCGCAACGAACGAGTAAAGATCTTTGGCTGAAGTTATAGTTCAACGAAAGAATAAACAACATTTTGAAGCCGTCATCTTACGTCATCGTCCAAATTGAAAAAAATTGTTGGATGCTAGCAATAAATATTCCCGAGAAGAATCTGCATAAAAGACAAATCATATTTACAAGCAGAAGAAATACGATGTTCGCGGTACGCAAGGTCAAGTTTAGATAAAATAGGCGTATCTCGACAAATTCAGCAGTGCAACTATCTGGTGTTGCTCTGCATGTAGACGAGGTGAAGGCTGATCTTGAAATGCTTCTTTTTCCGGATGAATTATGGTTGCACTTGTCAGAACATCAAGAACACCTCTTAATTCTGTCAGGCGCGATGGTGGTGTTTGGTCTTGCGTTGTGCTGTATGAAATAATCTTAACACTTTTCGTCACTTTGTCAGTTTTCTGAATAAAGACTGCAATGTATTGTGCACATACCTGTACAGTATTCCCCTGAACAAATTAACATTTTGTGGGATTAATGGTATAGCCAACCAGTGAATAATGTAATCTCTAACCAAAAGGCTGCAGAAAGTTGTACTTCGTAATTCAAGCAATATAGTCGAGAGACATAATTCTGACTACGGAGAAATCAGGTATGGGGTTCCCCAAGGTTCTATCTTAGGTCCACTACTGTTCCTTATATATGTAGACGATCTTCCGTCTAGTATAAAACGAGCAGAATCAGTTCCTTTTGCAGATGAAACTAGTACTGTAATCAATCCACGCTTATATACAGAAACAGAAGTAATGGTAAACGAAGTTATTAAGAAGTATCATTGACTGGTTTTCTGCGAATGGTCTCACCCTCAAGTTTAAAAAGACCCAACATATTCAGTTCTGCACATCTAGAGGTAGTACAACAATTATAAGTGTAACACCTGGTGAAGAAATAATAAAATAGGGTGGAAGCTGCAAATTTCTTAGTAATTCATACTGATGAGAATTTCGATGGGAAAAAACACATTTTCGAACTCCAAAAACAACTTAGTTCAGCCAATTTTGTGCTTAGAATCGTAGCAAATCTGGAGTAGAAACAAATCAGCAAGTTGACATATTTTGGTTATTTTTATTCAATATTGTCATATGGAATAATGTTCTGGGGTAACTCATCTCTAAGAAAGAAAGTCTTCACAGTATATTGCTGTAAATAATCCATGACAGTTCAAAGGGAACAATGGGTACATAATTACAATATCAGAAGGAAAAATATTCATTATTCCACATTAAGGTTGCCCTTAGAACAAAAAGGGGTGCACGAAGCTGCAATAAAATATTTTGATCACCTACCCAATAATAGAAAATGTCTGACAGGCAGCAAAGTAAAATTTAATAACAAAGTGAGAAAGTTTCTCCCTGACAGCTTATTCCATCCCATGGAAGAATTTCTATTACTGTAATGCGTAAAAAGTGGAGGGTAGAAATTACTACCTCTCATCTGTGTATCTTTTTGTTGTAAAAAAATAAATAACCTAAAAAAATAGAAATGTTGAGAATGTAACCGTACGTACAAATTAATTTGCGATTGTGGATGTATAATGACTCATTCCACATCATTACGAACTGTTATGCAACATGATGCTTGGAACATGTTACTGACTAACTGACAAAAGTTATGGTTTGGAAGAAAAAGATCTGTACAATAATTCGTGTTGCACCAACTGCATATCAGACTCCTTATTTTCAAACAATGGAAAAGCCAGGATGGAATAATGACAATATTTTGAAAACCATATAGTGGAGATCTTGAGTCGCAAACAGGCACAACAAAAAGACTGCTAAACAAGTATGTTTTCAGCCAAAAGGCTTCCTCCTGAAGTAGACAAAAAAAAACACACACACACACACACACACACACACACACACACACACGACCACTGTCTCTGGCTGCCTTAGTGGTCATATATATGTGAGTCTCGTGTGTGTGTGTGTGTGTGTGTGTGTGTGTGTGTGTGTGTGTACATCTCCATTACATGGCGAGTAGCAATCTCCCTATTTTCACATAACGTAGAGCCTCTTAATGAACTGTTGAGGAATTTTTAGAGCTCCAACACAACTTGATCTGCAGCTTCATGTACCCTGATAAATACGGTCAGGCTTCATCAAAAAAGGGGAACTTCAGTAACCACTGTACCTCTTCGACACGCACTGATTGCAACAACTAGTTGCAGTACAGATGCCGAGCAACAGCATCGGAATTGGCCAGCCAGTGCAGTGCCGTCACTTTGTAAGGCTTCAGTTGGAGTCTGTGCACATCTCGGCTGGTAGATGCCACGTAAACGTCAATGTGAAGTCCTCAATGACAACGAATTTCTTACAATTCTTCCAAAGACCGTTCCTAGCTCGTCCAATTCGGGTAAGATCGACACGCCACCTGCCAGACTTCGAGGATCAGGCCGCAGGGTTTGTGGAGATCGAAACCTGCGTTTTCTGTATCGGTTCTTGCCCAATTTAAGACACTGTGATTGGAACTCCCTGATGCGGCACCGCCCAACGATTTGTATTTCGCCTTTGCTACCTCATTAGATACGATTTTACCGCAAATCACACTTTCAAGATTAAACACGTCCCACTGCTTTTCATTCTGTTCGACATACAGAACGACACTCAAAACACCATTCGATATTATTTTGATTCTGCTGGCACACAGTAACTTTGGTTGACGATAATTAAATACCTAACCCTGCTGACAGTTAAGCGAACGGGCAACGGCGAGTGGGTACCGCAGTTGTCAGTTAACAATACATGTATGTCAGTAGCACGCAATGCCAAGTGTGCAACGAACCCAGATTATACGGCCACTACAGCTGCTGCTAATAAACTGCTACCGGCTCATCATGTAGACAGCAGCAAAAATACAGTAGCATCACTGTAGGTAGATGCTGCCCTGAAAAAAATTGCACTTATTATATTTATAATATAATCGCATATCCCAAAGTTAGCTATTTCATTTTAGATTTACAGAGGGCTGACTCCAATAAACATGTTACTACCGTACTCGACGGTTTAACTAAAAGGCAGCGTAACATCACATTCGAAAGCAGCCCTGGTATTGAGGAAATATCCGACCCGTAGACAACATCCATAATGTACATTTAAGGTGGCACTCGACTCCGAGGTACACCTTCAGTTCCTGGAGAGGAACCCAATCTTTGTCCAGCAACGGGAGCAGAGCAGGTGGCTACAGTTTAGACTAAGCGTTAATCACAAGGTTAAAATCCAAACCTGTTCTCAGCGTATTGCGGAGTGAGGATTTGTGACATTGTTTTGGTAATCCGTCAGTACTATGGAGACGTCACAATCGGCAGACACCTTGTTAGGTTGGTTGGTTGGATTAAAAAGAGGGGGAAAGGGGCCAAACTACAAGGTCATCAGTCCCTTGTTCCGAATAAAACAACGCCACAAGTGTGAGAATAAAACAAACGGAATCAAAGGAAAAATCACAAAAACGATGAAGGGCAACAAACATGTAAATGGGCAAAAGGAGACAAGAAAACCACGGAAAAAGCAAGAAACGGGATGAAGAGATTAAAGCAACAAAGGCAGATTACCATGGCTGGCTGACCATGAGAATAAAAAAGGAGACGCCAGCCACTCTGCAACACATTAAAACCTCCACCCTAGTAGCACGAGGGTGGAGGACACAGAGGGACAAAGGACATGCGCTAAAACTTAGACCAAATGATAAAACCCACCCTCACGAATAAAACGTAAAACTAAATCAACCGATGAGACGTTGTCAGATAAAATTAGCGGCAACGAGTACGGTAACCCAAGATTTCGTCGCTGGGCAGTCAAAGTGGGGCAGTGCACCAGAATATGGGTCACTGTCAACCGGGCACCGCGCCGAGACTCACGCGTGTCTTCACAGCGCAGGAGATAACCGTGGGTCGCCCAAGAGTGGCCGGCAGAGGACATCCGATTTCCTGCGAGAGGCCCGCATGGAATACTTCCACGCATTCGTAGTCTCCTTAATGACACGCAGTTTGTTGTGTGTACTGTTGTGCCATTGCGTCTCCCAAAGCCGAAAAACCCTACGGCGTAAGTCAGAACGCAGGTCAGGTTCAGAGATGCCCAGAAGCGGTTTCCGCGTAGCCTGTTGGCAACTTCGTTGCCTGGGATGCCGACGTGCCCTAGGGTCCACACAAACACCACTCAACGACGGGACAGGTCCAGGGCATTGATGGACTCTTGGATGGACGCTACCAACGGATGGCGAGGGTAGCACTGGTCGATAGCTTGTAGGCTGTTCAAGGAGTCAGTACACGGAAGAAACGATTCCCCAGGGCGTGAACAGATATAATGAAGAGCACGAGAGATGGCCACCAGCACTGCAGAGAATCACTAACGCCATCGGGCAAGGAATGCTGTTCAAAATGGCCTCTGTGGACGTAAGCGAAGCCAATAAGACCATCACCCATCGAGCCGTCGGTGTAAACCACTTCAGAGTCCCGGAACACGTCAAGAATCGAGAGGAAGTGACAGCGGAGAGCGGCAGGAGTAACTGAGTCCTTAGGGTCATGCGGAAGGTCCAGACGAGTTTGCGGCCTAGGCGCACACCATGAACGTGTATGCGGACGGACCTGGATGGGAGGTGGAAAAGGGAAGCACTCACGTTCAGACAGAAGGGATCGCACGCGAAGCGCAATCGTTAGCCCTGACCTGGGCAGCCGATGCGAGATGAACTCCCACGGGTGGGAAAAGGAGCCGGTAATTCGGATGCTCAGGAGAACTATGAATGTGCGCAATGTAAGTGGCGAGCAGTTGTGCACGTCGAAACTGCAATGGAGGGACTCCGGCCTCCACCAGAACGTTGGTCACCGGACTCGTTCTAAAAGCTCCCGTCGCTAGGCGAACGCAACAGCGGTGCACTGGGTCGAGTACACGCAACGCTGAGGGCGCCACCGAACCATAAATCAGACTCCCATAGTCAAGGCGGGATTGAACAAGGGCTTTGTAGAGCTGCAGCAGAGTAGAGCGATCTGCACCCCAGTTGGTGTTGCTCAGGCAGTGGAGGACATTGAGGCGCTCCCAGCACTTCCAATTAAGCTGACGAAGGTGAGGTAGCCAAGTCAATCAGGCATCGAAAAGCAGTCTTAAGAATCGACGTGCCTCCACTACAGTTAGTGGATTGTCATGCAAATAAAGTTCTGGTTCCGGATGAACGGTACGACGCCGACAGAAGTGCATCACACTCGACTTAGCGGCCGAAAACTGGAAGCTGTGGGCGAGAGCCCATGACTGCGCCTTGTGGGTGGCTCCCTGTAGGCACCGCTTAACAACACCTGTACTGGTGGAGCAGCACGAAATGCAGAAGTCGTCTGCATACAGAGAGGGTGGGACGGACGGCCCTACAGCTGCTGCTAGACCGTTAGTGGCCACTAAAAACAGTGATACACTCAAGACAGAGCCCTGCAGGACCCCATTCTCCTGGATATGGGAGGGGGGAGGGGGGAACTATGGGAGGCACCAACTGCAGCACGGAAAGTACGAAGTGACAGGAAAATCTGGATAAAAATCGGGAGCAGGCCTCGGAGACCCCACTCGTACGATGTGGCAAGAATGTGATGTCACCAGGTCGTGTCATACACTTTGCGTAGATCAAAAAAGACGGCATCAAGGTGTTGGCGTCTGAAAAAGGCTGTTCGGATGGCAGACTCGAGGGACATAAGATTATCAGCAGTAGAGCGCCCCTGGAGGAAGTCGCCCTGACATGGAGGCAGTAGGCCACGTGACTCCAGGACCCAACACAACCGCCGACACACCATACGTTCCAGCAGCTTACAAACAACGTTGGTGAGGCTGATGGGCCGATAGCTATCCACATGAAGCCGGTTTTTGCCGAGTTTGAGCACCGGAACGACTGTGCTCTCCCGCCATTGCGATGGAAAGACGCCATCGCACGAGATCCGGTTGAAGATGACGAGGAGATGGCGCTTGTAGTCAGACGAGAGATGTTTAATCACCTGACTGTGGATCCGATCCGGCCCAGGAGCTGTGTCGGGGCAATGTGCAAGGGGGCTGAGGAGATCCCACTCCGTAAATGGGGCGTTATAGGGTTCACTGTGGCGTGTAGTGAACGAGAGGACTTTTCTTTCCATCTGCAGTTTGAGGATGCGAAAGGCTGGGGGGTAATTCACCGACGCAGAGGCTCGAGCATAGTGCTCACCAAAGTACTCGGAAACCGCGTTTGCGTCGGTAGAGAGCACGCAGTTGATGTTAATGCCGGGGACACCCGTTGGGATCTGGTGTCCAAAAAGACGTCTGATCTTCGTCCAGACTTGGGAAGGTGTCGTATGACACCCAATGGTTGACACGCACCTCTCCCTAGACTCCTGTTTCCGTTGTTTTATGAACTGGCGTACACGGGCACGGAGCCGCTTAAAGGTTATCAGATGCTCTAGGGAATGGTGTCGCTTATGTCGCTCTTAATTGCCTCAGCGACTTCCGGCGACCACCAAGGGACTGTCTTTCGCAGGGGGCACACACCTTGTTAGCAATGGGTAAGAGCTGACTATATGTCATTATTTTGTTTTCTTCTTTTTCTCCTCCCTCTCCCCCTCCCCCCCCCCCCCCCCTCTCTACGTCGTATCACACAAGATAGTACACTTCACATTATTACATTCGCCTACATTGAAATGCCGAGAAAGGCTGAAGAGAAGTACACGAACGAGCCGTCACCAGCGTCCTTGCATTGGCGAACATGGTCGCTGGGGTATGCCAGTTTTACACTCGGCCAACAGAGAACCGGTAACAAAGCCAACTCTACGTCTACTCCTTTACACCAAGTCTTCTAACATTATTATTTCTTCAGGTACAGCACTACATGTGATATACGTAAATCTCGCACAGCTATAGATAAACTTGAGTAACGACAAACTGGGCTAGATATTGAAAACAACAACGTTATGAGATAAAAAGTCCAAACAACCTGCATAATGAAAATGCAGTGACTTAGTCCGATGTTTCTAAGACTGGACTTGGGTAGAACAACCGAAAGAGTATGGATGGCAACGTGTAGGTCGGGAGACAAGAATTAAATAGGTTTCTGAACTCAGAAAAGAGTGGTCTGAAATGGGGATCAAGAACTGGAAAATTAGGTATACACCAACTGATAGGCCAGGAACCAGCCAGCGATAGAAAATACTATTCCAGTCGGATCGAGGGTCACTAATGGAGAGGGCAGTAAAAAGAAGACCACAGGAGATATCAGAACACGAGCGGTCGGAAGGAAAAAAACACAAGCTGAAAACGTTATAAAGATTCTGCTTCATCAGTGACTTTACTAGACTTGTTTTGCTTCAAATGATCGTTCCTGTCGAATCTCAGAATACTGGCCCCTCCTTCTGGGACATCCTGAATATGCACAATCATTATACCTCTTCGATTCCGTATCTTCTTTACAAGGCTTTTTTTCCGCTCGCTCGTTGTAAGACTTCATTTCTTACTCTTATCTCACCGTCTTAAACGGTTTCCTTAACACCACAAGGCATCAAATCTTCGTTTCCATCTATTTTGCTTTCAATATAGGTAGCTCATATCGTTTCTTGTGCAGAATGGGTTCTCCGTTACCGTGGCGGTTCGGAGTCAGGACTGCATGATCCATCTGTACCTACCGATGCTCCCCACACAGCAATACAGAGCTGCCTGCCTCTCTCGGGCGCGGTGTGACGTCCTCGCCACAAGAATGCTGACTACAGGCGGCAGCACAGCAGTGGCTGGTGGCGTCCCGTCCCTGCTGACCAAGTAGTGTGTTCAGTTCAGGTGGCGCGTAGCCAGGCGGCTGGTGTACTCCACATTCGGGCCTCTGGTGGCCGGCAAAATGGGCGCAGGCATTCCGAATTGAACCGAGGGCCCTCGGAAACTAAAGCCGTCGGCACACGGACCGTGTATCCGAACGCTGAGCGTTGAGCGTGCCGAGTTTCTGACGTCATAGCGTGGACTAGCACGTTCGGGAGTCTTTCGGAACGTGCAGAGCAATATCTGCCATGTCAGATATTCTGAGCGTGCGTCTGAGCGTTGACCAATGAGATGGCACAACGCTCACACGCGCGCCGTCTCCCTTCAGCACAGAGTTGTGAGGCGCCATATTGGCATTCTTTTCAAGCCTATTTGCAAATTGAGAATCACTGGAAAACCCGTTGTTAGTTGTGTGATTCGTTCCAATAAAATAATGAGAAACATCGTATTCGTGGCAAAAGAATTATTGTAACTTGCTTATTATGAGAGTGGGCTATTTGAAGGCAGTGACACACAGAAGATCCACCAAAAACACATTGTTCTTCGTGCAATTTGTTGTAATTAAATTTCAATCAGTAACGTATCTACGATTAAGGTTTTCAGTAACAGGTAACATACTATGATTAGATTCAGGAAATGTGTTGTTGGTTCAGCGTAATGCATAGCGTCACTGACTTGTATGTAGTTATTTGTTGGTGCGGTGGTTCGCGTCATGGCACTTCCAAATTTTGTTTCATAACATTCGCGTTATTATTAGGTTCTGATACTTTATTATTAGTTTAATGTAAGTATATACTATAATATTTCATGTTATGTAAATATAAGTTCACCTCTTTTTGAGGGATGACTTTGTTCGATTGACTTAATCTACTGGAGAGCTTGCGCTACTTGTATAAAGATATTTTGCTCCTTTTTCTTTTACGCTTCGTAATTCACATGTTGCAAAGATTCTGCTACTAGGCAGGAAGAGTGATCAAGTAAGACTGACCTTGAGGTTTTACTAAATTGTAGGAATGATGAAATAATGTTTATCTTATGCGAAGAAGTATTCAAAATTTGTACCACGCTATTTGTAATGGCACTTTTATAAGCCTGTGTCCTTATTGATTGGACATGGTACTTTCCTTTTCGTGGACGATGGAGGAAATGTGCGTTTTAAGAGCGCTAACGTGGGAATTTTACGAGCGCCCGTTGAGCAGTGTGATTTACGAACTAGAAACATCCCTCAACTGCCGCTGGAGTGCGTTGCGATCGCGTATACTACGTTGGGGCCCACGTACCGAATGCACAAGTCGCATCGTTCTTGAGCGTTCAGCAGCACGTTGAACTCGGCACGCTCAACGTTGACGTTCCACAGCACAGTCCGTGTGCCGACGGCTTTACTGGTGTGTCCTGCGACGACGGTCATTGAGCGGCCTCGGCCCGGCGGATCCCATTTGAAGCGCGGAACGATCAGGTATGGTTGCCACCAATAGACCAGTGGCTCCAACTAGTAGGTGACGCTGTTGGGTTTGGTCGAGCTGTATAACTGAACAATGACTGATCAGGGTACGTTGAATGCAGGATGAATATTTACACTCCTTCCAGCCAGGTGAGTTGCTGCAATAGGCAGACTCCTGGCAAGTACTTCACTGTGAAAACGTCACGTTGTGCTACGCCATTTGGCAATATAGCCACTCGCCGAAGCATTACACAACTTTGCTTGTGCTTGTGCTTCTCAAACTCAGCTCCGAACGTAAAGTCAGTCAGTCTCTCTCTCTCTCTCTCTGGCGCTAACAGGTGATGGTACTCACGCTCAGCTTGGCAGGCGAGTCCCGACATGGGCCACGGACGCGACACATGTCGCTGCCGCAAACCAACAGCCGCGGAGCGAGCGCCGCCGCCATACTGTCTGACAAGACGTCGCCTCGCCGTGACTGTGGCCGCCCCCACCGCCACGATCGATGCCCGCATCCACCCCACCTCGCCATTTTAACACGATCCCAACGTGCTCGTTTAATCAGACACACCTCAACCGTTCCACGCCTACCGCCAAGCGCATACGACGCCATCTGTCTTATTAACGCAATGCTCAGGTGACGAATCAAGATGTCCTGATTTATGTATGTCTATGGAAGAACTCCAACTACATCCTCACAGTACTATTAAACAAGTAAACTGTTCGCTACGAGGACAACGTGAAACGCTTCCGGATTGAATTTTTCACAATGCAAAGGAGTGTGCTCCGTTTTGAAACCTAGAAGAGCTTCTGCATAGTTTGGAAAGTGGGAGAAAATGCCGGTACTATGCAAATGCGAGGTGGGATTGTGAGTCGTGCACGAGAAACTTAAGTCTGACAAGAGCGTTGCCCTTGAATGGCAAGGATCCGAGTTCTGATCCCAGCCCGGCACATAGTTTTAATCATCTAGGTAGTGTCCAGCCACGAATTTCTTTACATGTTGGAATATGCGGAAATAGGAGGGTGCCAAACCTAGATAATATAATGAATGTTTGGAACTTTCAACTGCCACGTTTTTCACGCTACCTAAACAACTGCGTTGGCACGGACATTATCTTTACGAAACGTCAAAATTTCTTTTACGTTCAAGTCTTTTCTCACGCAGTTTTTTCATACTTTCCGCCCAAATAACTTGCGTAGTATTCACTAGTTAATGTTTCACCATCTACAATGTAATCAACAGAGGAGTTTCGAGATAAAAAGAAGCTAACCATAAACAGTCTGGAATCGAGAATCGACTTCGCATTTTTGTGTATAACTTTCATCCATTGTCTTGACTGTTGTTTCGTGTATTGTGTGATGTTTTCTGTCCACTAGTAACAAAGCGGTATGTGAGTTTTTCCCGTCTGAATGATACACACGGCTATTCTCAAAAGTCCCACAAAAAACTACTTCACAGATGACAGTCAAAGTTGCCTTCGGTTAGTGCGCAGCAAGGAGCCCTTCGGTTAGTGCGCAGCAAGGAGCGACGTAAAAAAATAAAAATAAAAAAAATAATAATCATTGAGTGATACCACCACCATCTCTGTGTCGTCACAGGATTTATACTAGTTGCCGCAACAAGCTACTGATTTGTTATTCAGTGCGGTCCTCTCACATGAACATTACGCTTGCAACACTTGCGTGTGTCTGCCGGTAATTCCTAAGGCATCGCAGCGTTCACTTTCTCATAGATTTGTACAGCACCCTAGAGAGAAAATAGGTGTTTGCGTCCTTGACATGGGTAGTAACAAAGGCTACAATATGCGCAAGTGAGCTAAATATTTGATATCAGCCAAAGTGCTAATGTTATACCTGATATCTACTGCACGCTCTGCAGTTTTCCAAGTCGTCTTCTTCCCCCGCCTTTCTTCCTGCAATTTTCTGATACCAGAGGACAAAATGGTTCGGTCTTAGTTTCTTACACGAATACAACAAAACATGGAAAACGTTTATTTTCGCGTGGAAATTCTTTAGTATCGCAGTTTATTTACGAACAGCGGATACAGGAAATCCCTGTATTCTAATAACACGTTCGCGACCCAACGAAAGTCAATGAGTTTTGTGTTGTACCATAATTTAATGTTTAAGGTGCCTTTTCTTTCATGGAGCCTTCCAGTATGGGACATGTTTACCCCGTTCACATCTCGACAAGCAAACCAACACGATTTACCAGCTCGCATATATAATGCCTGTGACCAAATTTACGGCCCGCATCTCGTGGTCGTGCGGTAGCGTTCTCGCTTCCCACGCCCGGGTTCCCGGGTTCGATTCCCGGCGGGGTCAGGGATTTTCTCTGCCTCGTGATGGCTGGGTGTTGTGTGCTGTCCTTAGGTTAGTTAGGTTTAAGTAGTTCTAAGTTCTAGGAGACTGATGACCATAGATGTTACGTCCCATAGTGCTCGGAGCCATTTTTGAACCAAATTTACGAACACGTTTCGCGGATTGCATGACAATCTTTATTACGGGCTCAATATTTGCAGAATCAGTGAGGTAGATGACACTTAGCACTAGTAACGAAAACTTTGTTTCTCGGTGCAACTACAAAGCAATAGCTTCTATCACTTATAAGAACTCTATTCTCTGGGGAAACAAAAACTGCTTTATGGTAGTCAAAGAAGCAGTAAACGAGTAATTATTTCACGCATAGGAATAGAAATCGTCCCATAATTAATGAAGAAAAATTGGGTGCACGAGCAAACGGTTACGAATAGAAAAAATTTACAGATTAAACATTCCTCTCTTCGGTAAATCGACAACGATCTGCATTACGTTGGCCTCTAGTCTGAGGAGTCTTAAATACGAAGGCGGAAGCGGGTAATTTTTGCCACCAGACTGGTTGTGTGTCTTAACTTCTCTCTTTGTCAAGCTACGAATGCAGAGAGTCTTTCAAGAAGCAAAGAACTTTTTCGTTTTATGTCTCGTCAGCAGCGAGGTAAGTCGACACGAATCAACTTGGATGGGAAAAGAATGGCAAAGGAAATGGATGGTGTCATTTGTCATTTTTAAAGAAAACTCCTTGGCACCAACGTGATCTCCCCAGGGAGACCACGGAAAACATGAATCTGGCTGTCCGGATCGGTGTTTGCACCACACTCCTTCCTCACCAGAGTCATGTTCCTCATCGACTACTCTGAGCGTCGCTCGGTTGTGGATTCCAATACTCGTCCAAAATTATGGCACAAAGCAATCGGCAAACATCATCATTTGTTTGGTCAGCGTTCATTGGTGTGCCGTTCCTGTGTTACTGCGGCACTGCTCTGCTGCACCAGCATTTAACAAGGCGATAAGTCGGTAATACAGCACTCTTCTGGAGCACAAATAGCGGTGCACAGCATCTATGAAAGTCCGTGTGATGTTCCACTTCTGGAACGCACTCTGACAGCAAAGTATAGCACCAAGTAGATACTATCACTAAAATAGCCTTAAATTCACTGGCTTTGTTGACAATCAATACAACAACGCGGGATCGAAATACCACGGATTCTCTACTCACTGTACTTGAAATGTTAGTGCATACAGCTATTGTTTTCTAAATAATAAATTTAGCACGTGCCTTAACCGAAGCCGGCCGGAGTGGCCGAGCGGTTCTAGGCGCTTCAGTCTGGAACCGCGAGACCGCTACGGTCGCAGGTTCGAATCCTGCCTCGGACATGGATGTGTGTGATGTCCTTAGGTTAGTTAGGTTTAAGTATTTCTAAGTTCTAGGGGACTGATGACCTCAGATGTTAAGTCCCATAGTGCTCGGAGCCATTTTTGAACCTTAACCGAACAGATACGCGTTTATTCTGCAAAATTTTTGGGCAAGCTGTCTTCACGACGAACCAGAAGCATTCTGGGCTCTAAGAAATATGCGTAACACACGAATTCATAACTCAAAAGAAGTTAATTAATTCCAAATTCTGATTAGCCTAACCGTCGCATACTCTGTAGCGTAGGAATGTCAACAGTGACAACACTCTTATCGGTAGTACGTGACACAATGGGGACGCTCTAACAACCTGGGAACTTGGTCTGGAGATACGACTGGGTAAATAAACGGCCAGGACAATGGTGCATATTACGAGCGCTCCGCTGCAGGTATATGGCCACATCCAAAGCTTAGCTCATGCAAACTGCAAAAGGAAAACTTCGTTTCTACTACAAAATATTTCATGTAGCGAGAAAAAGTGCAATGTTTACGAACGAAAACTTTATGTACTTCTACATCTGTACTGACGGGCACTGCTGTCCCAGCATCATCTCCAGCTATAGTTTTGTTTAAGCATTGCGAGAGCACCTCAGACATGCTCAACATACACGTGAGAAATCATACAATTTTAATCATCTAGCAGTCGTCCTTTCAACCAGTTTGGTGGTCCTTATCACCAATACGTTGAGCTGATCGATCGAAGTTTTTTCAAACGACGACATGGTTTGTTGATTACACTTGTTTACAATTCTTCCTATAAATTTCACTATGTCATTGTCTTTCGCAGAACAACATTCATGCGGTTGTTCTTCCTTAAAACATTACTCGCATATATTCTGAGATTCTCGGCAGTTGAGAATGATTCCAACGACAAGACGACAAACCGAGTCTTTTGATTATTTATTTGAGTTACTATATTTCAATTGATGGTGAAGGTCACTTGCCAAATTTAGAACCAAACGCTGATCATCTGCAGATTTTCACACAATTCTCCATAGCTGTCTGAGAACGTTGCTTCTCTATGCAAAACCGTGTCGTCTGAAAAGTTTCGGAGGTTGGTTTGGAGCGCGCTAGCCTACGTGGTGCAATCGTGTTGCGTTCGCCTATGCAAGTCATCAGCTGTAGATGAGGACAAATGAAAGACCTCTGACATTCCAATTGGGCTGATTGCTGCGCAACAGCTGAGAGGAGCAAGAGACGAAGGTGACGACGTGATGAACTTGGGAATCGGACACGAGCAGTACAGACGTACACCGTTCCTCACTCATTAGAGATGTACCGATTGGTTATAATTAAAGTGCAGCTACTCACAGAATTCCAGTATGGGCTTTAATATCGTATGGCAGCGAGATGTAGATATTCTAAAGCGTTATAGCGGAACCGCATTACGCTGGGAAAAAAAAAATTAATTCCAATTTTGGCCACCAGGTGCAAATCTAGCGCTGTGAATGCAAGTCGTATAGAAATGTTTTCATATCGCTCGTTTGCTGTAACAACGTCATAACTCAAAAAACACGGCTTTGAGATAATAGTACAGGTGAAATGGCAATGAACAGAACTTTCAACTGGTAGTGTGTCATATCTGAGCTTTTAAAATTTGTCGCAGTATGGCAGTAGTGTCGTTTTGTCGGCAATACGTTTCGAACGGAGTGTTAATTACAACATTTATATTAACCCAGTTGTGAGTCTGCCGTTGCGTGTAGCACGTCGTTAAGTTCTCTACAACAGCGACATATTTTGTGCTGTGACAGTATTGCTGAAAGGTAAGAGCGCTTTCTATCTGTTTCTTTGCAATGCATAAGGCCTTATTTAAAGATATGACTTTGTGCATGAACAACTTGGAATGAGTTCTGTTTGACTTACTGTTAGTTTGTGTTATGACGTTATTGCAGAAAAGAATCGCTTTCATTGAGGTACTATTTTGTTTCAATACGTTGTCACAAATAACAGAAATTCGTTTCTTAATCATAGGTTTTAGAATCAATTGCTATTATGACACTCTCGCACTAAGTCGTCGTCAATTACAAGTTTGAATTATCTACACTCCTGGAAATGGAAAAAAGAACACATTGACACCGGTGTGTCAGACCCACCATACTTGCTCCGGACACTGCGAGAGGGCTGTACAAGCAATGATCACACGCACGGCACAGCGGACACACCAGGAACCGAGGTGTTGGCCGTCGAATGGCGCTAGCTGCGCAGCATTTGTGCACCGCCGCCGTCAGTGTCAGCCGGTTTGCCGTGGCATACGGAGCTCCATCGCAGTCTTTAACACTGGTAGCATGCCGCGACAGCGTGGACGTGAACCGTATGTGCAGTTGACGGACTTTGAGCGAGGGCGTATAGTGGGCATGCGGGAGGCCGGGTGGACGTACCGCCGAATTGCTCAACACGTGGGGCGTGAGGTCTCCACAGTACATCGATGTTGTCGCCAGTGGTCGGCGGAAGGTGCACGTGCCCGTCGACCTGGGACCGGACCGCAGCGACGCACGGATGCACGCCAAGACCGTAGGATCCTACGCAGTGCCGTAGGGGACCGCACCGCCACTTCCCAGCAAATTAGGGACACTGTTGCTCCTGGGGTATCGGCGAGGACCATTCGCAACCGTCTCCATGAAGCTGGGCTACAGTCCTGCACACCGTTAGGCCGTCTTCCGCTCACGCCCCAACATCGTGCAGCCCGCCTCCAGTGGTGTCGCGACAGGCGTGAATGGAGGGACGAATGGAGACGTGTCGTCTTCAGCGATGAGAGTCGCTTCTGCCTTGGTGCCAATGATGGTCGTATGCGTGTTTGGCGCCGTGCAGGTGAGCGCCACAATCAGGACTGCATACGACCGAGGCACACAGGGCCAACACCCGGCATCATGGTGTGGGGAGCGATCTCCTACACTGGCCGTACACCACTGGTGATCGTCGAGGGGACACTGAATAGTGCACGGTACATCCAAACCGTCATCGAACCCATCGTTGTACCATTCCTAGACCGGCAAGGGAACTTGCTGTTCCAACAGGACAATGCACGTCCGCATGTATCCCGTGCCACCCAACGTGCTCTAGAAGGTGTAAGTCAACTACCCTGGCCAGCAAGATCTCCGGATCTGACCCCCATTGAGCATGTTTGGGACTGGATGAAGCGTCGTCTCACGCGGTCTGCACGTCCAGCACGAACGCTGGTCCAACTGAGGCGCCAGGTGGAAATGGCATGGCAAGCCGTTCCACAGGACTACATCCAGCATCTCTACGATCGTCTCCATGGGAGAATTGCAGCCTGCATTGCTGCGAAAGGTGGATGTACACTGTACTAGTGCCGACATTGTGCATGCTCTGTTGCCTGTGTCTATGTGCCTGTGGTTCTGTCAGTGTGATCATGTGAAGTATCTGACCCCAGGAATGTGTCAATAAAGTTTCCCCTTCCTGGGACAATGAATTCACGGTGTTCTTATTTCAATTTCCAGGAGTGTAGATTTGTGGAACCGTACAAGTAGTGTCAGTTTTTAACAAACAGGGGGGAGGGGGGGGGGGGGGGAGCACGACGTTGGGATCGCGGATTTACTTCAAATTTTGCACACCTTTAGTAGGCTTTTAAAATAACATAATGTGTGCAAGTAATACGGTGCATTACTATGGCAATTCCGGAAAAATCGCAAGAGAAGATTTACGCGTCTATTACGTAACAGATGTAACATTGTGTAGATGCCGAACTTCATGGTAGTCAAGTGGTTAGCATTCGAGCTTCGTAAGACGAACGTGTACGAGACAGTGGCTCGACTCTCGCTCAAACCTTCATTTTTGTACTACATGTGTAAATTCTGTGATATTCAAAAAATTTGCACCTATACAATTCGTTCTTGCTACATTGGAACATCTCACCGCTACGCATGTCAACTCTTCTACGTCTGCAGCTCGAAACGTCGAGGTGCAAAGTAGTTCCGGGTACCTTAACAGACAGCATGTATAAGAGATTTCGCGAATCTCGACATGCATACATTTTCAGGAAAACTCTATGCGTTTCTATATTTACTTATAAATATGTTTGTTCCAATTGATAAATTTAATTAAAACCGTAAGCAGTCAAATAACATGAAATTCACTGAAACTTCATGCAAATACACGTGGTTTTTTTAAAATTATATTACCTCTCAAATATATAAATTAAATAATATGGCCAATGATTAAAAAATAGAGATTAAAATTTAAGCTTTTTGCAGGAGTGAATCGTCGCCTCATACACCCTCGTCATACGAAACTCGAACGCTAACCACTGAACCACTATGAACTCTAACGTCTGATACCTATGCACGGATACATGTTACATGATATACGCGTAAAACTTCTCTTACGATTTTCTCGGAATTGCCAGAGGAGAAGCGCCTTACTACTCGCACATTATACTGTTCTAATGGCCTGCTAAAGGAGTCCAAAGTCTGAAGTAAATCTGTGGCCACAACGTCGTGGCGTTCCCCCTTGCAAGATCCATGAGAGCCAAAACAGTACTGCGGTGCTGTCACAGTTCCAGATAACCGGTCACACACCCAAGCTTTTCTTTTCCGTTAAAGCGAATAAACAATCGCTGTTATCTTATCCAAGAATAGTTCATCGCTATTCTGAAGAACTGCCGAGATACAACTAGATGATGAGGCTATTTTCCGTAATTCTTCTTTGCAAATGAAGTAGAACTGTTTAATGGCAGCTGTCCATTGCTTGTTTTGCAGATTCATTTCTCCCACGAACATTAGATTTTCTTTCTGGTTACTTAAGGTAAATTTTATCTCTTACGGTGTATTATGTAGGGGGAAAAAATCCCAACTGCTCAGAGATTCGGATTGCACTTTTTTCTTATGTCCAGCTGGTAACTGGGTGGGTTAAGTAGGTTCATAACTCTGAAGGTAGGGGCGAATCACCTGAAATAAAAAGTCAGTAAATCACTGTAGTGTTCAAATCGACCTTCATGTAGGTCACTGCTTCATTTTCTTCTTAATCTACCGCTAGGGTGTATTCAGCAATTAATACTGCGACGTACCCCTCATATTATGTAGCAGGTGATGTATGAGGACTACTACAGTTTCAGAGTTCAGGATAGAAGAGTAATACTTATTACTGACATCGACCAGGGAGGTAATGCCTAAGTTTTACGCCGTGCACCGACAGTGTCTTCTGGCAGCAAGTGAACAACCACGCATTTAGATGAAAACCGGATTTTAGAGACAACGTGCCTCCCTGTCCCAGTTTTTCATTATTCTAAAAAAAATTAGTTATCTTCTACTTACACCTTTAAATTATGTATCTTTGAAAAATGAATACGACGAGTAACGATATTCAACGGTGGGCTATTTTCGTCAGTTATTCGTGGCTTTGTTACCTTAGCTAGGAGATCCAGTCCACGTACATCATTTGTAATCTTATTACTATGTACTATAGCAAGCATTACGTAAGGTTGATAGTGGCAATTACTAGAAATTGTGCTTACAACCAATATAACTGACAGACATAAGCGAAAGTGACCATGTTCAGAGCAGTTCGGACGTTGCCGACCATGACGGGGAAGCCTGCGCTAACTGAAAGTAGAAAAAATAGCTGATGTCGCTTCTGAACCTCGTCTCCGTATCTCTGGCAGTATAAGAATTTCTCAAATTTGTCTTCAGATGAATGTACGGAGAAAACAATATTCGTCTTTGGAAGGTACATTCCTCCATTCATTCGTAGTCGAATTACGATAGTACGGACTCCACTCCACGATAATCAATACCATCTCCCCATCCCCACGATGCCCCCCCCCCCCCCCCCACAGACAATTCCAGACGTCTGCTCCTTATCTTACGATACAGTTTATGTCGCTCCTGCCCTGCAGACAATTATCTTTGAGACATCCTTGGCTCTCGTCGTAAAGGCAAGGCCATATAACGTGCTTGCCGTGCAGAGGTCGACCTTTCCACTAGCACGATACGAACTCTCCCTGTGCTTTGGTCGTCAAACCCTTGAAATTTCGCTATGGTACTTCCAATGTTAGTATTAAGAAAACAGTCTTAATCGCGTTTTTTATTTATTTAGTAGACGTGACGCCACCAGCAGTCGACCATATGTTCGCCCTGAAGATGGCCCCTACGATGGGCTGAAACCGGTCGGCACTAAATAAATAAAAAACGCGATTAAGACTTTTCTTAATACTACGTTAATTTGTACTAATCGCTGTTACTCCATAACCATGTTGACCAAACTTCCAATGTTAGTGAAGCAGCGGTCCTTGGCTGACCTGGTGAACACATCCGAGTATTTCACCTTGCAAAACCGGATGTGGCATTAACTTGGTAACTTCTACAATACACCATACCTCGCTACGAAGGGAGTCTACACATCAGACACTATGCGTGTGGTGAACCTTTGTCAATTGGAAGGTTGGAATGCTCTATTCCCGCACAGATTTCCGCTAAACGTGTAGAGATTCTTCTTATACATTTTACGCTACTGCTCAGTAGTACATGACGGAGAGTTCAACTCAGTAGCGGTCAGTAAGATGCTCGAAAACGGCTGAGGTCATAAACGCCCAAATCATGAAAAAATGGGTCGTTTCCTTGGGAAAGTACTCCGCGATTCTTGAAGCCAGTTGACACATAGGATCAGTAGCTGGATAAAATTATAACGAATAACGACACATCGCTCGCTTCAACTAGATTGTAATTTCTTGCTACGGTGTGGAACGAGTCAGTAAAGGCACAAACAAACACGAGGATCTGTGAACTTAGACCACCCAACAACGCGCCGATGGTAGGAATTGAAATTGTCAGTATCTGCAGGGGAGCAAAAGCGCGTTTAGTAAATCGCATTTTGTCAGTCGAAGGGGCGGACTATGACGAGCGCGTTGCCTTGTAGAAGCCGTACGAGTCTGGCAACCCTACACCGGCGCCAACATCTGCCAGACAGCGAATGCTAGACACCGTGTAGTTCTCGCCTGTTGTATCACTTGTCACGCTAGCTACCATATATGAAGCTAATCATTTGGTCTGCAAGTCGAGAAGGGATTCTCGAGTCCCAGCCACGAAGGAATGGTAATATTTGAAACTACTTTGATGATTTTAATCTTTTTCACATCAATATCTCATTTGTCACTGTGTGCATCACAGCATGAGAAAATACTTTTAATTTGTTATTGGAGTAACAGTCGGGAACAAAACCTGTCTAGATCACTGTAAAATATTTATACTTTTGCCACTACATTTGGATTATTACAACGGGCGTTCAACGAGTAATGCAACGCTTTTTTCTCAGCCAACTGCGGTTGAAAATAAACGAATTTGTTGTGGGACATCGTGGAACATTCTCGCTTCAGCCCCTATACTTCCCAGAAGTTCCGATAGGTGACGGCGCTGTACGTAGTCTTCAACATGGCGGCTACGATGGGGTAGAGCTGTCATTGAGTTTCTTTTGGCAGATAACCAGAGCATCGCATACATTCATTCATAAGCGCTTACAGAATACACGGTGAGTCGTCGGACTAGGCGTCTGTTCTCATCGCAACAAGGTCGCGCTAAATTGTCCGATCTCCTGCGTGCCTGCCGGCTGCTCACAGCTGTGACTCCTGCATTGGCGTGCGTGGTGATTCTCATTCGAGGAGACCGACGGATCACAATCTGACAACTGGACGTCTCTGTTGCTAGTGCTGACACAGTCGAGAGCAGCTCACAAAACTTCGTTGAACTGTTCTTCCTCATCCAAGCTACAGCTCGGATCTAGCACCTTCCAACTTCCATCTGTTTAGCCCAATGAAGGATTCACTCTGCAGAAAACAGTACTTGGTTGATGGGGGAGGTTACTGACGCAGCAAGACCTTGGCTCTGGCTCTGACGTCAACCAGTTCAGTAATACCATGTGGGCGCACACGTGCCTCCTCTTCCTCCGTCCCCCTCACTAAAGTGGCGTTAAGGCCGTAGCAGTGAACAGAGATTGTATTGAAAAATAGGGTTTTGCACCCTAGAGAGGAGATATAGTGCGGTGTGTTGGACTCATGAATACAACCAAGCTGATTTCAGGAAAAAAATGTGTTGCATTACTCATTAAACGCCCCTCGTTGAAAAGGAGATAGCAAAGAATGGCACGTTTGGTCATGGGGTGCTTCAGTATGCGCAATAGTGTAGGGGAGATGCTCAACAAACTCAAGTGTCAGACGCTACGATAGTGGCGTTGTGTATTACGGAGAGGCTCTCTGTCTGACTTCCGAGAGCTTACGTTCCAAGTAACGTCGTGCAACATTACTTCCTCATGTGTCTCGCGAAATGACAACGACGAGAAAATACGAGCCCACGTCGATTGTCTTTCTTTCAACGCACCGTACGTGAATGTAATAGGAAAGGGATGGAAATGAAACACACACCAGATGCACTCTTGAGTCACGGACCGTAATGTGGCTTGCGAGATATAGCTGCAGATTTCGCTCTTCCAAACACAAACACAAACAAAAACACAGACCTTGACATGAATTTCATGCAATACACACATGCTATTATTAAAGCAAAGCCATTTTCTTAGTAAAGTCATACTGAAAACAAAAAAGCCTACGGGATTACTATATTACTTTGAGTATCGGTTTCCATCTGACGCACAGATCATCTTTAGTTCTAAAACCAGTACTGAAAAGAGGAGTGAGTTTTTTTCAAGAGAGCAAGGGTGAAAACTATGTCGGAGTAGCGTCAGTGTGTTTGTCGCCGCATCAGAGCGACACGTGCACGCGTTCCGCAAGGCGACAGAACCCGTTTGAATCCGACGCTGTCCCTCCAGCGCCAGGATGATCGTATTGCGCGCATTGTGCAACACCCGAAGCCACATTGCCACAGGACTAAACACCTGACACGTATCTTACCCAGCTGCTCTCACCACAGACACTGCTAACTTTACAAATCAATAATTAACAGTCCTGTAACGATCTAACTGATCTTAGGGAAGATTTCGAGACCAGACCACTCGACTGGAATATGTCCACAGCTAGCACATCACACTCCGCCTCCAAATGGCCCCGAGCGTCTTTTGCCTGTTATCGCCACAAAGACGAGACAGGAATATAGTTCCAAGTCAATAGAGAAATGGTCACCTTAAAAGCACCACATACATGTTACGACAGACAAAATTTATCAGCTTTAATGAAAACCTCTGAAACCCCATCTCTTTCACTGAACGCCACGTTCATTTACCTACTTAGCTCTACATCCTAATTTGATGTATCTGTCTAATCCCCCAACACTCGCCGAGAAAACTGGAACAGCTCAAACCGAAATTCACGTCTGCGTACGGTTGACGGACTTTCGGGATCTCTCAATTTTCCGTACTGCAAAAATCTATCACGTCTGATCGCGAGAGATCACCTACTCCAAACATCAGAAATACGCTACGGAAGCGCAATATCCGCCCCCAGATGGCACACGAATCCTGCTCCACATGGGCCGCCGGCCGACTCCCGAAACGCTCCACATACAGCCCTGTCAGTCACTCAGAATTATGGGCAGAACAGAGACATTTTCCCTGTCAATTCCCTGCTACCGCTAATTGAGTTTGTCAGGTGCTGCTTCCAGCCAGGCCATGCGCAAGTTTTTCTGCTATGAGTGTTGCAAATCATCGCCCCTTAGAACCAGCCTAGTCGGGTCCAACCACCAAACAGGAGGAGGATTGGATGCCACAGCAACAAGAATCTGGAGCTGGTGACCACAACACAGAACAGTTATAGCATACACGCGCGGCCAGGAAATACACAAAAAACGAAAAAGTGACGCACCACGAAGGGATTATCCGAATGCGACGGAAGTCGGTAGATGTGAAATGTATGTACAAGGAAACAAATAATTACAACCTCAGAAAAACTGGAGATTTATTAAAGAGAAAGAGCTTCACAAATTGAGCAAGTTAATAATGCTTTGGTCCACGTCTGGCACTTATGCAAGCAATTATTCTTCTTGGCGTTGATTGATAGATTTGCCGCATGTCCTTCTGAAGGATATCGTGCGCAATTCTGTCGAACTGGTGCGCTAGATCATCAAAAACCAGAGATGGCTGGAAGGCCGTGCCCATAATGCTCCAGACGTTCTCAATTGGGGGAGATCCGGCGACCTTGCTGGCCAAGGTAGGGTTTGGCAAGCACGAAGACGAGCAGGTGAAAGCCTCGCCGTGTGCAGGCGGTCATTATCTTCCTAAGCCCAGGACGGTTCGCTATGGGGGGCAACAAAACGGGGAGTAAAATATCGTCGACTACCGCTGCGCTGCAAGGGCGCCGCGGATGACAAGCAAAAGGGTCTGGCTATGAAAAGAAATGGCACCCCAGACCATGACTCCTGGCTGTCAGGCCGTATGGCGGCCGACAGTCAGGTTGGTACCCCACCGCGGTCTGGGGAGTCTCCAGACAGTACAACACTATACTCCAACAGAACAAATAGTCCTGCTAATGGAAAAGCCACGCGAAACATTATTATACGGAGAACCGTGCATATACTATAATGTTACCCCTTTTACAGGATTTGACAGTCATTTATGACTAATGGATATGGAAATCAGACTATCAGTCCCTATTATACGGAGAACCGTGCATATACTATAATGTTACCCCTTTTACAGGATTTGACAGTCATTTATGACTAATGGATATGGAAATCAGACTATCAGTCCCATTTCCTTAGAGTTTTCTAGCTGTTAGAAAGAAATGCAGTAAAAATGGAACAATACAAAATCTAGGACCTTTCTGCGCCAAGCTCATTACATTAAGTGGTTTGTCTAATGGATTTACCGTCGCCAGCCTATATGGGCAAAAAAATGGTTAAGTTTCCGGAATGCAGAAGAAGTAAATTCGCCCTACTTTCCTGCTATTCCGTAACATAACTTCTCAAATAAATACAACTTTGAGGATATAGTTCTGAGAAAGACACACAGTCTTTTAGCTTCTACACCCACATACATATATATTGATCTAGAAAGACCACGAATTTTTAATCATTACTATGTGAAGAAGAAAGAAATAGGCCAGTGGGGACTTCTATGTTTGCATTTAGTATAACCCACAAATTAAATATTTAGATATTCTAATCTCATAAGCAGTTTTGTGCTCATCACTCATGAACTTTGTCATTCAATATTTATATGCAATCATACTTTAGTATTAGTGAGCCAAATTATTGAATTCCATGTATAACCGAAAGCATTTTATCAAAATTTATTTACTCAGTTTCACTTTAAAAAATTAGTTCACAACAATTATTTTCAAACATTTATTCAAAGATGAAAATTAGTGCTTGTAGACACTGAATGAAGCACTTCAAATGTTTGTAAAACAGGTTTACTCGAAATAATGGAACACTAGGAAAGGGCCCCATATACTCGTAGGTGAATGATTAGAATAATTAACAGGGTGAACCAAATTTTTTGTTATAAAACAATAATTATTCACAAAAATTAATTTTTAATTGATGGTTCACGCTTCTAAAATTCTAATTATACTGTTCGTAATCTGTTGGCTGTAGGCGTTGGTTGTGGCGGATAGCAATGGCGGCTGCACTACCCATGGTATGGCGTACAAGTTTCTTGAAGTATGGGATAATTAATTCTTCTTGGCGTCGTTTTAACGTCCATTGCATGGCCCAACAACTTGTACCCGAGCTGTAATAATTCATCAGTCGTCATCCGAGGCTATTTTGCAACAAATTCCAGGTAGGGCATCGCCCGCTCCTTCCGCGTGCTGTCTTTCACTTCTGCCTACAGACTGTATGTTCTCGTTCCCGCCCGCTCTACAGGTAGTGCGCCAAAAACCCAAGCCACCTTCTACGCTTCCCACAGTAACTTTCGTACACTACAAAAGCTCTCCATCTTTTACATAACACATATCCTACACATTGCCCCAGCCGTGAACCACTTTATACAAATGACAGCTTGCACAATATATAAAATTACACACACAAACATTTTCATTTCCTCAATCCGCGATGAAATACTATTTAGTAAATTACACATTTAACATATTTCTTTACATGAGTTACAAATATACTTTAGCAAAGCACTGTAACATCACATATATTACATTTTACAAATAGTCTTTGCATGTCACAGGTACGTTGCGATAAAATTTAAAGGAAAAAAATTTATAAATTTAGTTGACTGACTGAAGAATACTGTTATCAAACGTTTTCGCTGGTCATCGGAGCTGAGTTCGAAGCGGGTGTCATTACTGAAGACGATTCTACTCCAGTCAATGAGATTCCAGGCCGAAGACGTTTCTGGAGACGCCCCAGACAGCAGTGGGGTGCCAACCCGACTGTCGGCCGCCATACACGGCGACAGCCAGGGGTGATGGTCTGGGGTGCCATTCCTTTTCATAGCAGCACACCTCTGCCTGTCATTCGCCGCACCCTTACAGCACAGCGGTATGTCGACGATATTCTAAGCTCCATTTTATTGCCCTTCATGGCGAGCCATCCTGGGCTTACATTTCAAAAAGACAATGCACGTCCGCTCACGGAGGGAGTTTTTACTGTTTGTCTTCCCTGCCTTGGCCAGCAAGGACAAGAGGACACCCGGATTTTTATCATTTGTTTGTGTGTACACGTACATCACATCTACCAATTTCCGTCCCATTCGGATAATACCGTCTTGGCGCGACTTCATTTTCTTGGAGTGTAAATTACTATTCTTCTGCTATTCACTGTTTGGATCTACATCTGCTTACAACTACCAAAAGGTGAATAATGCACTTCTCAAGAATACTAATGAAATAAGGGTGATCCTTAGCATCTATAACCTTTTTTTTTTATCTAAATACTGAACACGATAGCGGCAGTACTTGTAATAGTCATCTGAATGGTTGTTAAACGCTTTGAAACTATGAAACAGTTATGTTAAGAATTCTCACTGTTCCGATACCATCCGTGAAAATCTTCAAATCACTAGCATTAGCAAGCAGACCGTGTACAGCATACGTTCAACCTATTTTTGAAACAAAGTATTGTAAAAATAGATCGCTGTGTGAAGGACAGCAGCAAGCAGGAATCGCGACGGAGCAGAACAAAGAGTTGAAGGCGGGCGCTACAAAAGCGACGCCAGGACAAAGGCGTCCACAGCGAGCCCGGCGCACAATGAAAACGCGATAACTGCCCGTCTGCTGCCTCGCTCCACACAGCTTCTCCTGTTCGTTGCACCTAACAGACTGGCAACACTGAATTTCCACACACCTCTGGTGAACGAACCTTTCAAATGTCATCCATACTCTCACTAAACAGTTATCAGATTTGGCCGTTTTGGGCGAGTACTGCAGAAACACGCTACTTTGCTAATGCGTTACTTGTTTTATCCATCATACCCACAATAATTCGTTACGATTTGACATCGTGACTTAACTCATCGTGCGGCGAGTGTGATCAATAGCTCACTAGTAAATGCCGTTGCTAAAATAAGCACATCCGACAAAAAATTACTTAACGCCGCCCACTCACTCCCCCCCCCCCCCCCCCCCCCCCCCCCCGCGGCCTCACGAACAAGAAATCACGCTAATATGGGTAACACTGCCTCCAGCTTTGTGACCACTATTCGGCAAGGAAGAGTCCAAAGTTTCTTTATGAATGACATATGCAGATGATTATTAGATTAAGCTGCGTGGGTAATCTCAAAAGTAAGGTCTCCTTTTTTTTCATAAGTACATAGACCTGTTTATTTCTACAATGGTTTACATCAGTTTACAGCTTGAACATTTAGCTATTTTTCGACATAATCACCATTTCTGTCGATGCATTTTTGTAGACGCTGTGGCGGTTTTTGTATGCCCATGTCATACCAGCTCCCCGCCATGCTGTTAAGAAAGCTATGAACCTCTTCTTTCACCTCGTCGTCAGAGCTGAATCGCTGGGACCACAATTAACGCTGACAGGTACTGTGAGACTCTGAAAAAACTCAAACGGGCAATTCAGAACCGGAGAAGAGGAATGTTGAGCGAGGGCGTACTCATTCTCCATGACAACACTCGCCCACACATCGCTCGGCAAACCGATGCTCCCCTGCAACAGTTTCAGTGGAACATAATCACCCACCCACCCACCCTATAGCCCTGACTTGGCGTCCAGTGACTATCACATGTTCCCTAGGTGAAAAGAACATATGACCGGAAAGCGATTCAGCTCCGACGGCGAGGTGAAAGAAGAGGTTCATAAGTTTCTGAACAGCATGGCGGGGAGCTGGTATGACATGGGCACACAAAAACTGCCACAGCGTCTACAAAAATGCATCGACAGAAATGCTGATTATGTCGAAAAATAGCTAAATGTTCAAGCTGTAAACTGATGTAAACCATTGCAGAAATAAACAGGTCTATGTACTTATAAAAAATAGGAGACCTTACTTCTGGGATAACCCTCGTATCAAAGAGCCCTAGACCTCGTACACTGAGGCAACAAGTCGCGGGATACCTCCTAACATCGTGTGCGATCCCCTTTTGCCCGGCATAGAGTAGCAACTCGACGTGGCACGGAAGTCGGTGAAAGTCCCCTGTAGAAATGTTAAGTCATGTTGCTCCTACAGCCGTCCATTAAGTCCGAAAGTGTTTAACGTGCAGGGTGTTGTGCACGAATTGACCTCCTGATGCGATTCATACAGGGCAATCTGGGCCGTCACATCTTTCGCTCTAATTGTCGAGAATGTTCTTCACACCAATGGCGAACATCTCTGGCCCGGTGACGTAGCGCATTGTCATCCATAAAAATTCCATCGTAGTTTGGGAACATGAAGTCCACGAACGGCTGTAAATGGTCTCCAAGCAGCCATGATGACCATTTCCTTCAATAATTGGTTCAACTGGACCAGAGGACACTGTCCGTTTCATGTAAAACTGGCCGCACTATTATGGAGACACCACCAGCTTGCACGATCCCTTAGGTCCATGGCTTCGTGGAGTCTGCGCCATACTCTAATCCTACCATCAGCTCCTTCCAACTGAAATCGGGACTCATCGAACCAGGCCACGGTTTTCCACTCGCCTAGGGTCCAACCGATATGGTCACGAGCCCAGGAGAGGCACTACAGGTGAGGAGGTGCTGTTAGCAAAGGCACTCGCGTCGGTCGTCTGCTGCCATAGTCCATTCACGCCAAATTTCGCCGCGCTGACCTAACGGATACGTTGGTCCTACGTCGCACGTTGATTTCTGCGGCTACTTCATGCAGTGTTGTTTGTCTGTCAGTACAGAAACTCTACACAAACGCGGCTGTTCTCGGTCTTTATATGTGTTGTCTGTGGTGAGAGGTAATGCCTGAAACTTGGTACTCTCGACAAACTCTGTGGATCGCAGAATACTGAATTCACAAACGATTTACGAAATTCAGTGTCCCATGCGTCTAGCTCCACCTTCCATTTCACTTACAAAGTCTGTTAATTTCCGTCGTGCGGTCACAATCACGTCTTAAACCTTCTCACATGAATCACCTGAGTGCAAATGACATCTCCGCTAATACACTGCCCTTTTACACCTTGTGTACGCGATACTGCCGCCATTTGTATATGTGCAAGTCGCTATCCCATGACTTTTGTCACCTCTGTGTATATTTATGAGGATTCGCTACGAAGACTGCAGCTCATATTCCGGTAAAAAGAATCAACTAAAACTAATATTGAAAGAAATGTTGGGATCCCAATGGTGGCATGTCCATGAAGTCAACAATCACATCAGCTGCTCTCATTTTCTCCCTTGATCTTCGGATAAATATTTGCTTACATAGAAAGATCTTCCTGTATATACACCAAGGTTGTCAGCCGGGAAGCGTTTGAAGAATTAGGGACCGGGGGCCGTGGAATTAAACTACCTCTGGTATTGCCTCTATAGAACAAGAGAAATGAGAGAAAGAGCCTTTACAGTGTGAGAAAATCACTAGTCCACAATGCCGGATTATCAGTACGATAGCCTTTACTCCATAGGAAAAATTTTATCTATATAAGAATACTAATGATAATGAACAAGTTCGTTCCAGCCCCGCGGTAGTTCCAACTGGTTACAAAGCGCGTGAAACTACTCTGAATAAAACAGGGGAGAGAATGAGTGGCCACGAGAGTAATCTAAATTCGTTTCAAAGGCAGAAAACTTACTAAAATTATCTCAGAGTGATGTCTGCGGTCGGTCCGCGAGCAGACAGGCTGGCGCGCACGCTTTCATGGCGCCCGCGATAATCTACACTACTGGCCATTAAAATTGCTACACTAAGAAGAAATGCTGATGATAAACGGGTATTCATTGAACAAATATATTATACTAGAACTGACATGTGATTACATTTTCACGCAATTTGGGTGCACAGATCCTGAGAAATCAGTACCCAGAACAACCACCTCTGGCCGTAATAACGGCCTTGATACACCTGGGCATTGAGTCAAACAGAGCTTGGGTGGCGTGTACAGGTACAGCTGCCCATGCAGTTTCAACACGATACCACAGTTCATCAAGAGTAGTGACTGGCGTATTGTGACGAGCCAGTTGCTCGGCCACCATTGACCAAACGTTTTCAATTGGTGAGAGATCTGGAGAATGTGCTGGCCAGGGCAGCAGTCAAACATTTTCTGTATCCAGAAAGGCCCGTACAGGACCTGCAACATGCGGTCGTGCATTATTCTGCTGAAATGTAGGGCTTCGCAGGGATCGAATGAACGGTAAAGCCACGGGTCGTATACATCTGAAATGTAACGTCCACTGTTCAAAGTTTCGTCAATGCCAACAAGAGGTGACCGAGACGTATAACCAATGGCACACAATACCATCACGCCGGGTGATACGCCAGTATGGCGATGACGAATACACGCTTCCAATGTGCATTCACCGCGATGTCGCCAAACACGGATACGACTATCATGATGCTGTAAACAGAACCAGGATCCATCCGAAAAAATGACGTTTTGCCATTCGTGCACCGAGGTTCGTCGTTGAGTACAGGCGCTCCTGTCTGTGATGCAGCATCAAGGGTAACCGCAGCCATGGTCTCCGAGCTGATAGTCCATGCTGCTGCAAACGTCGTCGAAGTGTTCGTACTGATGGTTGTCGTCTTGCAAACGTCACCATCTGTTGACTCAGGGATCGAGACGTGGTTGCACGATCTGTTACAGCCATGCGGATAAGATGCCTGTCATCTCCACTGCTAGTGATACGAGGCCGTTGGGATCCAGCACGGCATTCCGTATTACCCTCCTGAACCCACCGATTCCATATTCTGCTAACAGTCATTGGATCACGACCGACGCGAGCAGCAATGTCGCGATACGAAAACTGCAATCGCGATAGGCTACAATTCGACCGTTATCAAAGCCGGAAACACGATGGTACTCATTTCTCCTCCTTACACGAGGCATCACGACAACGTTTGACCAGGCAACGCCGGCCAACTGCTGTTTGTGTATGCGATTTCCTCATGCCAGTACGTTGTAGGTATCGCCACCGGCGCCAACCTTGTGTGAATGCTCTGAAAAGCTAATCATTTGCATATCATAGCATCTCCTTCCTGTCGGTTAAATTTCGCGTTTGTAGCACGTCATCTTCGTAGTGTAGCAATTTTAATGGCCAGTAGTGTACATGTAGTACGTCTCAATACGCAACAGAACTGCCACTGTGATTTAAACTCTGCATTTCTCATTCCACGGTGATGGAGGTCAGACGATGCTGTATAACAAGATGGTGACAGACTTCTGCGCCAACCTTCACAAACGATTAAAATCCAGCAAATGAGACGAGAGACAGCGTAAAAGTGCTGGAGAGCTTGTCTCCGCTACGTTTACCACCTTGGCTGCCATAATCTCCCCCCTGCAATGGGTCTGGGGCTGTCTTCCAGGCTCGCTATCTAGCATCAACTCGCGAGCACCACGTAAAAGAGTTTTTTTTTTTTTGAATGAAACGGATTTTCTTTTAATGGTCCACGCCATCTTTAATGTCCATGCTTTGCATGTATCACAAATTCATTCTGACCTTATCGGACGGCCTATACCTTCGCTACTCAGCTGCGGGTCTAGAATCTTTAGTAAACCTGACTTAACTGTGGACATTTGCATATTACGAATTTCAGCTCAATATATATGCGATCGGCTCGTAACAGCAGTCATTGGATTCTAAATTTCCCCCTCAGCCTGAATCTGCGATTGGATTTTAAATTACGTTTTGCATCTGTATTCTCACTTTTTATTGGCTGGATGCTGTTTTTTGCCGCTGCGCGCAATGTACTTTTCCGAAGTATCCGACTCAAAATATCCTTTGGCAATGTTTGCTTGGCTTGAAACCAACTGTCAATAACAAGACGTGACAATCGTCTCTGGTCGCAGTCGTTTCACGACCACTGTTTTTACGTCGTGATGCATGTTTACCATGTCCATGGTGTACGACTCCTTGCAGACGCATTGGGCAGTACGCGTTCATACACCAACAAATTAGACATCTTCGTTCATAGTGCTGTCATAAGCTCGTCCAAACACTACAGCATCTTTTTATGCAATTTCATCACGTCTCTACGTCGACGCACCTTACTACTTTTGTTTCCATACTACGCGCGGCAGGTACACACCACTTTAGTGCGTCACCTAACCGTCTTACGTACCAGTTACTACACCATTTACAGCGCTCCAAAGCAACTAGTGTGCTTTTTTACTGGAACGCCACGGCGCCCATCCAGCGCTGCCTTGGTCTTCGTATGGAGCGTCTGGTGTTTGGTTTCCCCGCAAGTGCTTTCTTCACCTTCTGATGGCATACGGGCTACGTGGCCTGCCCACTGGAGTCTTTTGCTCTTCAGCTTCTGTAGTACTGCTGATTTTTGCATTGAGAGGTGGAGTTCCTCATTCCTCCCCCTTCTCCATTCTCCTTTATCTAAGATTGGTCCCCATATCTTCCTCATTACTCTTCTTTTAAATACTAACAGTTTTTCCTTTTCTCGGTTGGTCATGCTCCAGGTTTCTGTGCTGCATATGACTGCTTGGAATATATATTTTCATTTAGTATTCGCTGACATTGATTTTGAGCTGAGAGTCTCCCCGATAAATTAAATGCATTTCATTCCATTTTAATTACATATTTTTATTATATAAAATTTCTTATTGATACAATCACCATTTTTCTTCGCTCTCGTAATAGAAAAAGTTATCCGACACATGAGAGAATTAAACGAGTGGACAAAACAACAACAACAAATAATAATAATTGTTCTGTCGTAACCACAAGCGCCGGAACGAAGATGAAGCACGCAAGAGAAGAGGGCGGTGACACGACATCGGCCAATGGTGCGCTGATTACGAGTTGAACCGCGACAGGAGCGGCCTCTACAAGAAGCGAATGTAAGCGCCGCTTCTGCCAGCTTCGGCTGCTCAGTAGCGGCTCAGTATTCGGACAGTATTAGCACGGTCTAGCAGAGTGTGCTACGATAGCAGTGACGTGCGATCCAATTCAATTGCTTGCATGAACATTGTGTATAGCAAAGGACACTTATTTACATGTCGCCCATCGCTTCCGACCATTTGTTGTACATACAAGTTAAGTATTCTCATTCTTCTTATTTGTACTAAATAACTATAAATGTGATTTTGCTTGAATTGTTATATAGCATTTCGAGAATGCAGCATCCTTAAGGCACCCAATACGAGACGAGTGGGCAGGACTCCACATTTGGCGACGAGTATCCGCCGAACCCTGTGCCTGGCGGCCACGGAATTTTCGTTGATATTGTGCTGGCACCTTAATTCTGTCTTGTCTTTATTTTCCAGGGGCTTTTCTTTGCTTTACCAGTTTCTTGTCGTTTCTGCTAATCAGTGTTTTCAGGTGGGCGTTGCAGAAATTTTCTTTGCTTGTGTCCTAATTTTACTAGCTTGCCTTGTCTTTTTTTGCATATTTGTCGTTCCAACATGCCCACCTCACCTGTCCCGTCCCTGTTCAGGCGCTGCCGCCGCAAGCGTTAGATACCACACAGCTAATGCAGATGTTTCAGTTCCAGACACAACAAATCGCCAGCTTACTCAACACGGTGCAGCAGCAACTGGCCAACGCTGCGCGCCCGACGGAACAAGCACCGCTCACTACACCTACTACTATACCATCGTTTCGACGCTTTCATGAACAAGAAGAGGAATGGCTCAAGTGGTTGTCCCAGTTCGAAGCCCATACCCTCGCTCACAATGTACCACGTACTGTGAAACTTCCCTATCTAATACCAACAGTAGGAAATGCAGTGTTTAGGCTCCTACAAAAGCTTATCACTAAAGCCACTCCGAGTGAACTTAGTTATGAACAGGTGATACAGTCGTTAAGTAACAATTACGACCAACGAATGAATGTGGTAGCAGCTCGGTATCAATTCTATAATTGCAAAAAGCGGTCAGGACAAACTTATCACTAGTGGGTAACAGATTTACAGGGTATGACAAGGAAATATACATTCAAACATGCTTGCGATGCTTTACATTCAGATATTATGTTGCGTGGTGCGATCGTGTACAGTGTACCTTATAAACTCAGAACAGATTTTGAAACAGTCCGATCCATCATTTCAGCAGGCCGTGCAAATACCAGATCAGTCCTATTCCGGTGCCTTGTCGGCTTATACATTTGGGCAGCCAGCTATTTGCCGGGTTGAGTCCCCTGCAACCACAGCTTCCGGCCCGGCGATGCGCCCACACTCCTGCCTCCCCCCGCCATAGTCACACTCTCTACACGACGACGGTCAGTCGCTTTGGGGGAGGGGGGGGGGGGGGGGAGGAATGTTCTGGCGTAACCACAAGCCCCGGAACGAAGATGAAGAACGCAAGAAAAGAGCAGGCGGTGAGACGACGTCGGCCAATGGTGCGCTGATTGTGACTGCACCACGACAGGAGCGGCCTTTACGAGAAGAGAATATGAAAGGGCCGCTCCTGCCAGCTTCGGCCGCTCAGTATCGGCTCCATATTCAGACAGTATTAGCACGGCCTAGCAGAGAGTGCTACGACAGCAGTGACGTGCGATCCACATCAATTGCTCGCATGAACACTGTATATAGCAAAGGAACTTATTTGCATGTCGCCCATCGTTTTTGACCACTTTTAAATACAAAATAGGTATTGTGATTCTTCTTATTTGTAATAACTATTAATCAGATTTTGCTTGAACTGTTGTATAGCATTCCTAGAACGCAGCATCCTTTAGGCACCCTATACGAGACGAGTGGGTGGGCAGGATTCCACAATAATAATAATAATAATAATAATAATAAATCTAATTTGCCTTACACTGTCGACATCATGCTTTTAGAAGACAATAAAAATTGTAACTCTCATGAGCAGTCAAACCTCTTGAAGGAACTGGGTTGCAATTAGATATTAAAAAAAAAACGAAATACGTTGTACTCACCAGAACTCCAAAATGTGGTAACTTAAAGGTCAAGCTGGAAAATACAAATAAAGAAACCAATTAAAATATATGGGAGATATTATTTTATTAATAGCTGTTAGTTTTCAGCAACAGTAGTAAATATTTCAGAATAAAATTCAGTCATCAGTCGCACAGAAATTTTTATTACGTAACTAATTGTCATCCTCAGAAGCCTACACAATTACAGATATAATAAATCGTAAGATCTGGGCTATAAATTTATCTAAAGTATAAGAAGTATATTACAGAAACTTACTTATTATTGGTTTAGCATATTTCAATATCTCCTTCACAAAAACATATATATTGTTTATAATTGTGAACAATATTTACAGATGCAATGAGTGAATCATATCTATGAGGTATGTCCACAAAGTAAGTTCCGTTTGGTTATATAAAACAAAAGTGTACAGATACATAAAAAATATTTATTGTACAAAAATCTACAACTGTTAAACCACTTTTCTACATAGCTTCCGAAATTTTATAGAGACTTCTCATAGTATGGCACAAGTTTTTGTATGCCTTCTTCATAGGAGGTGCTGCCTGTGTATTCAACCATGTGGTAACATGTTCTTTCAGCTCGTCATCATCGTTGAAGTGTTGACCACTAAGGACAAATTTTAGGTGTAAGAAGAGATGAAAGTCGCTAGGAGGGGGTTCCGGGTTGTAAGGAGGATTATCAAACTCGTCCCAGTGAAATTCCCATAAGAGTTTTGGCCACATTCGCCGTGTGAGGTCGGGCATTATCGTGAAGAAGAAGAAGAAGAAGAAGAAAAAAACACCTTTTGATAGTAGTCGGCGCTTGTTCTGTCCGTAAACCTCGCAGATTTGCTGATGAAATTCCTTTTATTAACTTTCTTTGCATTTAGAAAACAAATCACAGATCTGATTTCACAGGCGGCGGCATTTTCAATTATGACTGACATTATAAAGAAGCATTACAAAGCACACGTCGGCAGCAGCGATCTGAAAATGGCGTACATGTCTTCTCCTTGAGTAACTGCCGCGCATGCTCGGAACTGTGATCGTAGCGCTGCCGCGGATAGAAATAGAAACGGAACTTACTTTGTGGACGACCCTCGCATTTACATGTAAAGCTGTTGTGCCAGCACCAAGTAACATACATAAAATCATACAAAAAGTGTAACTGAGGCACATGAAGTTACAAGTATAATACGCTGGCATAACGTGGCACATAGTTCTAATACATAAAAAGAATGGGCTAATTTTCATATTTTATAAGAGATGCTATACAATCAAAACAATGTCTAATTTTCAATGCAAGCTGATCTTTCAACAAATCAGGTGGAATATTTACATACTTCAAATTCTTCTATAAGGTTCATTTTGTAGCCCTTGCCGACAATATGCAAAATTTCCATGTCAAGTAAGACTAGAGGAAGAAGGATGTGTTTCTCGATTTTGAGATGTTGATTATATGAATTCTCAATGATTTTGTTGAGCAATTGCTCACGAGATCGCGTCTTAGATGGTCTCGTTGTCTGACCTATGTGACATATGCCACACTGTCTTGTATATACCCCAGTTTCGAAAAATTTATCAGTTGGGCGCTTCTCATTGTGCATAAAGGGCAACCTGGTGACGTTATTGATGGCAAAGGACATACCGATGAAATATTTTTTAAACAAATTAGCTATATGACGAGAAATGTTACCCATGTTTATATTCTTATTGGTTTCATTTTTATAAAGTTGATACCAAGTTATAATTTTAAGTTATCAAGTTCAGTAGCAATAATAGAATGGGTTGCGGGCAGCTCAATACAACCGTCCATCGTAACGAGAAAGAACGCCAGTTTGTGCTTAAAGACGTGACAAGAAGACATCAGTGTTGTCAGTTGTGGTGGATTTCCTGTAAATGTCGAAGCTACCAAACACGTTTTCAGGTCCAGAAACCTAAGTTCACTATGTTGAATTTCTTTTCATTTGTAAATTTAATTTTCGGGTGGAAGCAGTTCGATAAGTCAGTGATTTGACATAATTTACATCCCCCTCTAATACAATGATGGTAACAACAACATATCGTCTGTAGAAAGAAATATACAATAGGATAGGAACTAGCCGAATCCGTTTATACATTAGAACTATGTGCCACGTTCTTTCAAATGTACACTCCTGGAAATTGAAATAAGAACACCGTGAATTCATTGTCCCAGGAAGGGGAAACTTTATTGACACATTCCTGGGGTCAGATACATCACATGATCACACTGACAGAACCACAGGCACATAGACACAGGCAACAGAGCATGCACAATGTCGGCACTAGTACAGTGTATATCCACCTTTCGCAGCAATGCAGGCTGCTATTCTCCCATGGAGACGATCGTAGAGATGCTGGATGTAGTCCTGTGGAACGGCTTGCCATGCCATTTCCACCTGGCGCCTCAGTTGGACCAGCGTTCGTGCTGGACGTGCAGACCGCGTGAGACGACGCTTCATCCAGTCCCAAACATGCTCAATGGGGGACAGATCCGGAGATCTTGCTGGCCAGGGTAGTTGACTTACACCTTCTAGAGCACGTTGGGTGGCACGGGATACATGCGGACGTGCACTGTCCTGTTGGAACAGCAAGTTCCCTTGCCGGTCTAGGAATGGTAGAACGATGGGTTCGATGACGGTTTGGATGTACCGTGCACTATTCAGTGTCCCCTCGACGATCACCAGTGGTGTACGGCCAGTGTAGGAGATCGCTCCCCACACCATGATGCCGGGTTTTGGCCCTGTGTGCCCCGGTCGTATGCAGTCCTGATTGTGGCGCTCACCTGCACGGCGCCAAACACGCATACGACCATCATTGGCACCAAGGCAGAAGCGACTCTCATCGCTGAAGACGACACGTCTCCATTCGTCCCTCCATTCACGCCTGTCGCGACACCACTGGAGGCGGGCTGCACGATGTTGGGGCGTGAGCGGAAGACGGCCTAACGGTGTGGGACCGTAGCCCAGCTTCATGGAGACGGTTGCGAATGGTCCTCGCCGATACCCCAGGAGCAACAGTATCCCTAATTTGCTGGGAAGTGGCGGTGCGGTCCCCTACGGCACTGCGTAGGATCCTACGGTCTTGGCGTGCATCCGTGCGTCGCTGCGGTCCGGTCCCAGGTCGACGGGCACGTGCACCTTCCGCCGACCACTGGCGACAACATCGATGTACTGTGGAGACCTCACGCCCCACGTGTTGAGCAATTCGGCGGTACGTCCACCCGGCCTCCCGCATGCCCACTATACGACCTCGCTCAAAGTCCGTCAACTGCACATACGGTTCACGTCCACGCTGTCGCGGCATGCTACCAGTGTTAAAGACTGCGATGGAGCTCCTTATGCCACGGCAAACTGGCTGACACTGACGGCGGCGGTGCACAAATGCTGCGCAGCTAGCGCCATTCGACGGCCAACACCGCGGTTCCTGGTGTGTCCGCTGTGCCGTGCGTGTGACTCGCAGTGTCCGGAGCAAGTATGGTGGGTCTGACACACCGGTGTCAATGTGTTCTTTTTTCCATTTCCAGGAGTGTATTACACGTATAATTTCCTAATATTTCCTAGTTATTTCTTCCATGCTTTTATATATGTTTCTCGCTGATAGCACAACAGTTTGACATGTACATAGATGTAATTCACAAAGTGTATCTGTCGGTCTATGTTTACAATAATCACATACAATATGTATGCTTCTGGAAATACTCTGATCTTATAAAATGGTTCAAATGGCTCTGAGCACTATGGGACTTAACTTCTGAGGTCATCAGTCCCCTAGAACTTAGAACTACTTAAACCTAACTAACCTAAGGACATCACACACATCCATGCTCGAGGCAGGATTCGAACCTGCGACCGCAGCGGTCGCGCGGTTCCAGACTGAAGCGCCTAGAACCGCTCCGTCACACCGGTCGGCTGTGATCTTATACTTCAGCGAAGAAGATACTGACATCCGTTAAACCACTACTAAGTTAGTTTCTGCAATAAACTTCTTACAGTTCACATAACCTACATCTAAAGACTTGTAACATCCAAAATTTTATAGGCTTCTAAAGGTGACAAATTAATTTGTCGAAACTGGTAATGTGAAGTAAAAATATCTTTGCCACTGACGGCTGAATTTTATTCTGAAATACATAGGAATCTTGTTCAATGCAGCAAGTAATGTGACAGACTGCATTAAAATTCAAAACGCAAATAAGAAAACTTATTATGCTGGGTCAAACAGCTTAATAAATAGAAATATTTCTACGAAAGGCGAGATACGCGTCTGTAACTTACTTCTACAACCAGTTTTAGCATATGCACGTAGATCCCTGGAGTCTGCCGAAAAATAAGGTGAAGTACTAAAGCTTTACACATCGCTGCGTTGTCAGCGACCGTTACAAAGTAAAATTAAAACAATTGCAGCCTTCATTTTCGCAACCGAGGACTGCAATTGTTTTAATTTTAAGGTGAAGTATCCCTAAGTATATCTGAGAAGAAGACACTACATGAAATTTTTGGAGCAGTGAAGGCCTCCGTCTGTGGAGAACAGCGAATCTGAAAAAATTTAAAAAACTGAACTATCTGACCTCTTTAAAGATACTGACACTATAGCAAAAATAAAAGCTGAAAGAAAAATGTGAGTTGTTCGCTTAACGAGATTCATAAATATTCTAGCAGAAGAGACTCTATAACAATCACAACGACTGCCAACGTTCAGAATATGGATAATTTAGAAGTAGACCTAAAATTTTCCAAAATTATCGATTGGCGACACAAGAGACACTAATATAAAGACAGCAAGGTTTGGCAAAACACTGTGTAGTCAGCAGCAAAGAGCTTACACTCCTTTTTTATTACTTTATAACGATAAGGTGGGGTCTAGATAAAAAAACGAAATAAAAACATAAAAATTACGCTAACAATGTGCAAATTGTGAGTTCGCTTTTATGGCCACATTCGAAGAATAAATGACTGCAAATGGATTAAACGCCTCTCAAACATATTTGACTCGAAACCGAAGGCAAGACCACCCAGGACTATTAACGTCAAAAAGATATAGGGTAAATGAGTATACGAACAAATTTTGTAAATTTGTGGTAAGATCTTATGGAACCAAACTGCTTAGGTCATCGGTCCCTAAGCTTACATACTACTTAATCTAACTTAAACTAACTTACGCTATGAACACCACACACACACACACACACACACACACACACACACACACACACACACGCGCGCGCGCGCGCGCACGGACACGCCCGAGGGAGGACTCGAACCTCCGACGGGAGGAGCCAGCCGCACGGACCGTGACCGCGCGGCGTATACGAACAACTTTTGCCAAAAAATGGTAGGGCGAACGCCTTGCAAGATACGGTGAACTGATGAGAAACATATTACTTAACGAAGTAGCAATAGTAGCAATAATAATAATGAGAACAGTAGTCAGAATGATTGCACGCATATCGTGGTCCTTAGACGGCCGGGTAACGAAACAAACAGAACATTATAGTAACAAATAAAATAAGATCTCTATACACACACACACACACACACACACACACACACACACACACACACTCACTGAGAGTAACCTATCACTTAGGAAAAAGTGATGTGCTATTCCCTCTATCTTTCTAACCGACGAAGGACAGTCGTGATCTTGACCAAGCACCTGAACTTGATCTTTCAGTAAATGCTTGTGTTTGGGCAGCATACTGCGCGGGAAATTCTCTGTTGTTTTGCGCATGTCATGAGAGCCAAAGAAGACGCAGCGTATCTGCAAGGCAGGGGCTATGAGCACCTGGGTGCCTGCGCTTGGAGGCACCTACTGCGGGCTTTCAAACAACTACGCACCCTCCGAGTCGTAAGTATTGAAATATTAAAAGTTGTGGCTGGTTTTGTTGTCTAGGGGCTGGGATACGTAGTTGCCGCATTACCGGCCAAATATTGCTGAGTCTACAGTATATTGTAAGAATAGACACATAAATCGAATGGTCGAAGGTTTCTATCACTCAGCAATGAAAGAAACATATAAATCTATAAATGAAAGATTGCAATTAAATAAAATCTGCAGGTAGTATCTTAACGACTTTAAATGGTGAGTACGATAGTAGAAGTACTTTTGAGAATGTGGTATATTTCTGCAAAACAGTTATTGGTGTCGATAGACCAGCAATTAAATAAAACATAAGTTGAATAACGGTGAAACAATAGATTCCTACTTCACGTAATTTGTTATGAACAACAACACAGCTCGCGAGATATTCACTTCTAAACGCACACTACGTCTTCACTGCAGAAGCCACGGATATCACACAAGAGCACAGGTCGGCACTCCGAAATACCTCTATTCTCCGCGACCACGCGCAAACTGTTCCACTGTCCAAGTCTTTCCGCCGACTGTGCGTCCGTCGCGCTGTACTGTCCGCGTCCAGCACTCACTTCCGTGTTCTGTCCAGAACTGCCGCGCTGCTCATAACAACTTCGTGTCCTCCCCCGGAGATGATCGCTGTGATTGGTACACACCTCAGAGCCAATATCAGTTAAATTAAATTACTATCAAATCCACCTTCATTAATAGTATTTCACCATCAAATCCGTTATAAACAAGCCAACGCCCACTCACAAACATAATGAAACATACGAAATACTGGAGTTACATTTAAATACTTGAAATTAAATAAATATTCCTATGGCTGGACCATAAACACGCTCAAACACACATTAAATACATAACAATTAAACAAACATTTATCAAAAAAAAGGAAGCAAAAGGTTGGGCAGGAGCCTAATGTGTCTGTACTTTCGAAAACACAGTAAATGTTTAACCAATTTCTTCATGAATAGTATATATTGGATATAAACGAAGACATAGATGAATAAATATATTTATAAGCATGCTGCTACCGTTTTTTCGCGTAACTGTGGAGTACTTATGGCCTGACGCGATCGATAGTAATCGGCCACTTTGACCTGCAATAACTCATGCTCTAATCAAGTTACATGCCTGTAATTCATACCAATATAGGTTTACACTAATGGCTTTCTAAAGTCACGTAGATCGACGAAATCGGATGAATCGTTTAGATTTTGGAAATTCGTTGCTGGGTGTTACTTGCATAATTTATCGTCAAATACTAAACTTTAAACTAATAAAGATATTGAAAATATTGAAAATCTGATTACACCATGAGAATCGTCGTGCAAGTAATAGTAATGACCATGTTTCATTCTGAGGTATCACGATTCATTTGGCTACTGTTAATTTCTCTGTGAAATGTCTGCCATTAGTGTTTCACAAAGTCCGCCATCTCTGGCACTCCCGGCGTGTCTCCCTCATCAGCATAGCGTCACCGTGGAATTCCCAGCCACGCGGCTGGAGCCCTCTTGCTCCGGCCAGCTTCTGGCACCACGTGGTCGGCCTGCCAAGCAGCCCGCGCCCGCCAAGCGGCCACTGGAGTATTTTCAGGGCGCGACGACTCGACCGTTACCTCACACTACTCATCGGGGCAGTTATTCCATGAAAACTGCCGTGCTACCTCGGAAATTCCCTGTAGACCACGGAACCCCGCAGGACACGCCAATTATCATGACGTGATTTGTCAAAGGGAACCTAGAGAGGACGCACAGAGTGCAAAAAACGAATCTCTATTGTGAACTTTGTTAAAGTAGTACGCTGTAGTAACATATAATTGAATGTATACTGTATAACGCAGGTGAAATACCTGCGCAGTAAAGAAGCAGCTCGCGAATTTCTTTTGTCTTAGCTGATGTTTGAGATTTGCGGGTGGTACTGACTTTGCATCTCCGAGAGGGAAGTCTGGCGCCGCAAGATACTGCAGTGCGATCAGACGGGTAACATATTGGCAAGTACCGGCGACCACAAACGTCTTGAAGTATTCCATCTTCATACAACGCCTCAACAACAACAACAACAGGCACGTTACATTCGAAAATCAAACAAACAAACACACACACACACACACACACACACACACACACACACACACACACACACAGCGAGAGAGAGAGAGAGAGGTATACAGGGTGGTCCATTGATAGTGACCGGGCCAAATATCTCACGAAATAAGCATCAAACGAAAAAACTATGAAGAACGGAACTCGTCTAGCTTGAAGAGGGACACCAGATGGCGCTATGGTTGGCCCACTAGATGGCGCTGCCATAGGTCAAACGGATATCAACTGCGTTTTTTAAAGTAGGAATCCCCATTTTTAGTACATATTCGTGTAGTACGTAAAGAAATATGAATGTTTTAGTTGGACCACTTTTTTCGCTTAGTGAGAAATGGCGCTGTAACAGTCACAAACGTATAAGTACGTGGTATCACGTAACATTCCGCCAGTGCGGACGGTATTTGCTTCGTGATACATTACCCGTGTTAAAATGAACCGTTTACCAATTGCGGAAAAGGTCGATACCGTGTTCATGTATGGCTATTGCGATCAAAATGCCCAACGGGCACCGACCGGTGTGGCCGAGCGGTTCTAGGCGCTACAGTCTGGAACCGCGCGACCGCTACGGTCGCAGGTTGGAATCCTGCCTTGGACATGGATGTGTGTGACGTCCTTAGGTTAGTTAGGTTTAAGTAGTTCTAAGTTCTAGGTGACTGATGACCTCAGCAGTTAAGTCTCATAGTGCTCAGAGCCATTTGAACCCAACGGGAGTGTGCTATTTATGCTGCTCGGTATCCTGGACGACATCATCCAAGTGACCGGACCGTTCGCCGGATAGTTACGTTATTTAAGGAAACAGGGAGCGTTCAGCCACATGTGAAACGTCAACCACGACCTGCAACAAATGATGATGCCCAAGTAGGTGTTTTAGCTGTTGTCGCGGCTAATTCGCACATCAGTGACAGACAAATTGCGCGAGAATCAGGAATCTCTAAAACGTCGGTGTTCAGAATGCTACATCAACATCGACTGCACCCGTACCATATTTCTATGCACTAGGAATTGCATGCTGACGACTTTGAACGTCATGTACAGTTCTGCCACAAGGCACAAGAGAAATTACGGGACGATGACAGATTTTTTGCACGTGTTCTATTTAGCGACGAAGCGTCATTCACCAACAGCGGTAACGTAAACCGGCATATTATGCACTATTGGGCAACGGGAAATCCACGATGGCTGCGACAAGTGGAACATCAGCGACATTGGCGGGTTAATGTATGGTGCGGCATTATGGGAGGAAGGATAATTGGCCCCCATTTTATCGATGGCAATCTAAATGGTGCAATGTATGCTGATTTCCTACGTAATGTTCTACCGATGTTACTACAAGATGTTTCACTGCATGACAGAATGGCGATGTACTTCCAACATGATGGATGTCCGGCACATAGTTCGCATGCGGTTGAAGCGGTATTGAATAGCAAATGTCATGACAGGTGGATTGGTCGTCGAAGCACCATACCATGGCCCGCACGTTCACCGGATCTGACGTCCCCGGATTTCTTTCTGTGGGGAAAGTTGAAGTATATTGGCTATCGTGATCCACCGACAACGCCTGACATCATGCGTCAGCGCATTGTCAATGCATGTGCGAACATTACGGAAGGCGAACTATTCGCTGTTGAGAGGAATGTTGTTACACATATTGTCAAATGCATTGAGGTTGACGGACATCATTTTGAGCATTTATTGCATTAATGTGGTATTTACAGCTAATCACCCTGTAACAGCATGCGTTCTCAGAAATGATAAATTCACAAAGGTACATGTATCACATTGGAACAATCGAAATAAAATGTTCAAACGTACCTACGTTCTGTATTTTAATTTAAAAAACCTACCTGTTACCAACTGTTCGTCTAAAATTGTGAGCCATATGTTTGTGACTTATTACAGCGCCATCTATCACAAAGCGAAAAAAGTGGTCCAACTAAAACATTCATATTTCTTTACGTACTACGCGAATATGTAAGAAAAAAGGGGTTGCTACTAAAAAAAAGGCAGTTGATATCCGTTTGACCTATGGCAGCGCCATCTAGCGGACCAACCATAGCGCCATCTGGTTTAGCGCCATCTGGTTTCCCCCTTCAAGCTAGACAAGTTTCCTTCTTTGTAGTTTTTTCGTTTGACGCTTATTTCGTGAGATATTTGGCCCGGTCACGATCAATGAACCACCCTGTATAAAATTTAAAAATTGTCATGTCGTAAGATTTGACGATTTACATAGAATAACGAAACAGCTAAACTATTTCATGCGGTAACTGACAGAAAAAGAGACGCGCTAGTCCCATGGGAACCCATCAGAAATTCTGCCTGGAAACTTAAAGACACAAGGTGAGACATAAATAGCGGCTATAAATATGCATCACATTCGTTGAGTCTGTCGTAGCGTGTGTCCTGGAGCGTCTACGCGGATCCCCAACAAATTTCATAATTAGCGTTTTGAGTACCTGTCGCGCGTCGGTTTGCCAGATGAAATTGACGAAATTATCGAACACTGACTGACGAAAGAATTTGCCGAGCTCAGGTGACACTATCAGACTGCTAGCAACATTAAAAGTTATATTCACTATTGCTCGTTACAGTTTTCAACTAATTTTTGTTACATTTCATTTTTTGGAAAAGTCATTGCATGTTGCAAACTTAAAACTACAACGAATACATAATTTTGCTTTTACCAACACGACACTCAATTTGTTTCTAGTGTCAGACCATAAATGATTCACATGACTGAAGACTCTTTCCACGAATGAATGAACCGGCGTTATCCTTTCGGTAATTCTGCAGATCAATAGGTAAGTGATATAACGGGAATTCTAAAAAATACCAAAGCACTCATACGTCGGTACCGAACATGGAACTAAAATACCGAACATTTCAGTAAAAAAGCGAAAACATGGCGTCCAGGCAAGTAACAATGTAAAATTTTTCTTACCAGATTGCAGTCACTGAGGAAAGCAACGAATGCTTATTTTGTCTCGTTGTCACCGAGGTCGCTGGACACGAAGCACTACCGCAACTGTAGCATGATGATAAGGTTTATCTCCACCTTTAGTCCTATCTGAACTAGTTGGTATTTGACTACTCCCGCCTGGCACTATCGACTCCCACTGTGTTGTCATTTCCCCCACTGTGTTGTCATTTCCGCTACGCTAAGGCTTGTGCGCGCCAATTCTGTATGAAAAGCTTCACATCGCGAAAACTTCGCTTATTTCATGAAAAATACAGGGTGTCCATAAAGTCCCTTTACAGCTTCAAAATTTTATTACAAGGGCAGTTGTTGAAATATTTTAACAAAATTTCTTTTATTGTAATCACTGCTTATTAAAGTTTTTATATATACTGAAATGTTGTGTTTCAGATACTCTGTTGATGGAAGGAGCTCAACCTCCATAAAATGACAACTCCTCAAGAGAAGGCACAATGTGTGTTCTGGTTTATTGAGATAAAATCGGATGATCAGACTCAACGAAACTTCAGAACGAAGTATGGAAGAGATCCACCATCACGCCCTTCAATCCGTGCATGTACAAAAGATTTACGGAGACAGTGTTGGATAAAGGGAGGAGTGGGCGACCAAGAACATCCGAGGAAAACGTCGATCGCGTTTTAAACGTCTTCACTCGTTCACCTACGAAGTCCATCCGCACTGCCGCCAGACAGTAGACAAGCATGTCAACTTGACCTAACGTGTTATTAAAAACAGGCGAAAAGAAGCAAGGCTGGAACGGGAAACAGTTTGGAAATGAAGGCCAATGGCGCCGTTAGCAGCTGAACAGCACTGAAGCAGGAAGTTGTCGTAAGACATACGGCATTCAGACTGTCAACAATAGCCATTGTGCAGCGGAAAGGGCAAGAACACTACCGATTCTGAGTGGCCTCGTTGACAGTTCCCAACTGGCCGGTGACCTCGTGGCGTTCAGCTGGATTACATAGAAGAACAGCGCCACGTAATCTCACTTCCGTAGAACAATAATGGTGTAAAAAGGTGCCTCAGCCTAGAGCAGTCCGCGCAACTGGTCGTAACAGATAAAGAACAGAATACGATCACTTGCAGCCAGTCGTCCAAGGTACTGCTGCAACCACACCACGATGACCCTGAGCCTTTACGGTTTTAGGTGACTAAACCGCCGTTTTCTTTTAAAAGCGGTATTTTTACGACATCGTCACCCGAAGCCGGAAGAGCAGCAAAATCACGCGCTTCTTTCAAATACTCAGAGTGCGTTCTTGCTTGCTAATTGACAATGGACGTCCTCAGCCTTCTGCAATATTAACATACAGTCCCTAGATTTTTACTCTAAAAACAAAAACAACAAAAACACTATTTTACCTTCCTTTGGACAAAACCTTTCAGTACTTAGTGGAACTATTGTCCTTCGACTACGGAAAAAAGAAGTTATCGTTACAAACAGTTAAAGAACAAAGATTTATGAATATACAGAACACCACAAGCGGGTATAATTAATGATAAATAAAATTAAATATGTGAAAGTTTATGCGTTATTAAGAAACAGGCTCGACACACAGTTAGAACGTGTTGGGGATTGTTTCGATTCACATCCGAGATTTAATATGCCATGTTGGAAACAGCTTTCACTCTCCTGAACTTGCTGCCGCAAATATGTGAAAGGACGTCGCTGAATGCACAAAACTAAGCGCGGCCCCATGGCGTCTCACGCAAGCTCTGTGGGGAACAGGCACGGTGGTCGTCCTGGCGAAGGCAATGTACACCTTCTAGACTACCCGCTGGGTAACGCGACAACACATCACATGTTGACTCGCAAGTCAGTGCACTCAGCTGGAAGTGACGTACAATTAATTTAAAAACAAAGTGTTCAATTACACTGAAATAGCCAGAAGACTGGAACTGCAGCGAACTAAAATTGGGTACTCAATTCTTTATGGGATTGTTCCTCATTATGAAGATGGGCTGAGGAAATCCATTACTTCTTGTACCCATTTTGTTATAGGATTTGATGAGTTACTCAATAAAGTTTGTCCAGAAACTCAAATGGTTACAAATATCACATAGTGGAGCAACGGTAAAAAAACGAAGTTTGCACACGATACAACCTTTTTTATATCCATCCTTGTGAATGGAGGTCTGGAGGACTTCGGTCGTTCACTTTTGTAAGAAAATTAAACACCTCCAACCGTCCTCATGATGTCATTTACTGTATGACAACCAGTTTCGGTGCTTCAGTGCGTATCTTCATCTTAAGAGATGATGATGAGGGGGTTAACGCCATCCGCATACGCGATGGATCAGTGACTCCCTCAGGATCAGCCAGCATCTGAAGATGGTGCACTGAAGCATCGAAACTGGCAGCCATACAGTAAATGACATCATAAGGACGGCTGGAGGTGTTTCATTTTATTACTTAACTTTTCGTGTAGCAAATGAAAGATTTGGCGTCAAAAAAAGATTCAAGCTATTGATGAGCAATGTAAAAATCTTGAATAATTTGATCTACCAAACATAAGAATTTCATACTATAAGTCTTTAGCTTATTTTTGTATTACTCATTTTAAATTATATACATTTTATAAGATTTTTAAATTAATAACAACTATGACAATGCAGTAAAATGAATGAAATAAAAAACTGGCTATTTAAATGAACATATTTACAGAGTCTTCTTCATTTTTGTGAGTTATATACCAGATTTAATTGTTTTATAATACGAACACAATTTCAAAATCACAGCCAAGTATTACAAACTTTATTGGAGAACCGGGAAATATCAGGGAATTTTAGAATCATTTCTTTGTGGCCACAGAGACATGCTCGAATATTGTTATAGGGAAAGATTGCGTCTGTTTGAGGAAGGAAAACAACAGAACATGTTGGATTATCGGGATAGGGCCTGCTTTGTTTCATCAACGAACATAAGTTTCTTGAAAAACTTAATTATTTCCTTCGAGACATGTAGAAATGTACAATTTTTATACATACTTCGTCAGTACTGCAGAACTTCACACGATTAGAAGCCACGGTTGCTATGTGAAGTCATGTAACACACACATGGACCTTTCCACTTGAAAGTGTCTATACAACTCGAACAAGCCAATAGTTTTATTGAACAAGGCTTTTCTAGGCAAACATACGGTTTCGGCGGAATTAATGTGATCTTTCAAGAAACTGCAAATGACTGTGGAACCAAACCTAAACAAAAATTTAAAAAATGCAACTGTACAGCCACTGCACGCGGCGACTCTCCATGCTGTGACGTCTGCAGGCGGTCTCAGTGTTGTCTCAAAGACTCCAGTGGCAGCCGTCGATGCAACTGCAGGATTTGCTCTGGAGACTGAATACAAGTTTCCGCCAGTCATTCGGACAAGTACGCCTCTAGCTAACAATATCATAAGCAGACTGCGCGGTGACCAGGAAGAGACCTAGACAGAAGCGCCTTTTCCAGCTAATGGTTCTGGATAGCCTTAGGTGACACTCTTGAGTGCTGCTTTACCGTGTCGGTTACTCGTGTGATACGGTGGTCCAGGTGTGAACGAGGACGACAAGCATGTCTGATCAATACAGCAGACTTGTATTATGGCTTGCTGAAACCCCCGCAAATTGCACGACTTATGCTCGGAGACGCCGTTCCGAAGTATCATCAATTTTTACAAACCCGTTACTATAGACATCCAGTAAGTCAAAAATATCTGCACTCACGCGGTCTAGGGTGAACTATGGCCAGACAGTACGACTATCAAGTCAAATCACCATTCCTTTAACTGATCTTAAATTCTGCGATCATTTATCTATTATTTTAGCGGTCATGCAACAACAGCAAGACGTGTGTGTGTGCGACGATGCTCCTAAATTGCACACATAATTTTTAAGCAATACCCATTCCGTACAGTTCTCTGCTTAAGTCCAGCGGAAATCCCACGAACCGCCGCTTCTCATAGAGACACTCTGCTTGTATGCGTAAGTGAATAACTCATCTACACTACTGGCCATTAAAATTGTTACACCACGAAGATGACGTGCCACAGACGCGAAATTTAACCGACAGGAAGAAGATGCTGTCGAGATGACAGGCATCTTATCCGCATGGCTGTAACGGACCGTGCAGCCACGACTCGATCCCTGAGTCAACAGATGGGGACGTTTGCAAGACAACAACTATCTGCATGAATTGTTCGACGACGTTTGCAGCAGCATAGACTATCAGCTCGGAGACAATGGCTGCGGTCACCCTTGACGCTGCATCACAGACAGGAGCGCCTGCGATGGTGTACTCGACGACGAACCTGGGTGCACGAATGGCGAAACATTTTTTCGGATGAATCCAGGTTCTGTTTACAGCATTATGATGGTCGCATCCATGTTTGGCGACATCGCGGTGAACGCACATTGGAAGCGTGTATTCGTCATCGCCATACTGGCGTATCACCCGGCGTGATGGTGTGGCGTGCCATTGGTTATACGTCTCGGTCACCTCTTGTTCGCATTGACGACACTTTCAACAGTGGACGTTACATGGATGTATACGACCCTTCATTCGATCCCTGCGAAGCCCTACATTTCAGCAGAATAATGCACGACCGCATGTTGCAGGTCTGTACTGGCCTTTCTGGATACAGAAAATGTTCGACTGCTGCCCTGGCCAGCACATTCTCCAGATCTCTCACCAATTGAAAACGTCTGGTCAATGGTGGCAGAGCAACTGGCTCGTCACCATACGCCAGTCACTACTCTTGATGAACTGTGATATCGTGTTGAAGCTGCATGGGCAGCTGTACCTGTACACGCCACCCAAGCTCTGTTGGACTCAATGCCCAGGTGTATCAAGGCCGTTATTACGGCCAGAGGTGGTTGTTCTGGGTACTGATTTCTCAGGATCCATGCACCCAATGTGCGTGAAAATGTAATCACATGTAAGTTCCAGTATAATATATTTGTCCAATGGATTCCCGTTTGTCATCTGCATTTCTTCTTGGTGTAGCAATTTTAATGGCCAGTAGTGTAGTACCTATGCAGACAGTCACGTGCTATAAACAAAAGTTCTTGGATTCATTCGGCACAGCCGAAGTCGGCTACATAAACATGCCAACTAGTGCACACTATTTACAAGGAATTGCAGCTAAGACAGACGATCTATTGAACAAGCGTTTCACGCTCTTCTAAGAGAATTCTTTTTGCCGCAGAGCTACGCGTGAATGTATCGAGTGAATGCTGCAATTTGATTAACGCGCGGGATAACGGTCACTCTGGGCTGCGTGCGTACGCGATTACGGACAAACGACGGAGAAAAAGCTAAACGCCACGAGAATCACTCGAAACTTCATCGCATAGAGTTGTTTCTATGTACGACAGCACTACTAACAAACATTCGACGTACGCTATCTCATGCCTGTGGCATACGATCTAGCCTCCAAAACTGAAACTGCCTAAACTGTATGTTTGTAAGCAAACTGAGAAGACTAAGCTAAAATAAAATACTAATTGCAGAACAGAGAAGGTGTAAGCTTTGGTTACATGCAGCATTGGCGTAGAAGAAAAATACACCTGCAGTGCCATTAAGATTGTATGCTATGTAGAAATAGCTGTATCAAATGCGCCACATACGAAACGGGAATGCTTACATTACTGATGAACTACTTCTCGTGGCATACTAGTCTGCGACTCTTTTTCGACCTTACTCTGTGTCCTTACACGTTGCTGTGAACTTCGTATGACTGTTGCTTATAGTACACCTCAAAAACAGTCTTCAAATGTGGAGCAGCACCATACTTTCTACACTGCCATCCAGTTTCAAACTACTTCCTACTCTTGAATAGCAGAAAACACATCTTTTTCTGATTTTTTTTCTTCTCAGTTGGGAGCATGTCCATCGGGAAATAACCCCGTTTTTGCCTCAATCTCAGAGGGACTGTTGTCCCTGAACAAAGTACTCAGCTGTGCACACTCCAGCAGTTACCGTGCAACGTTGGTCCTGAAGTGGATGTAGCTAGTTTTTTCCTTTCCACTGATCTTGTGATACACCATGAAGGAACTGAAAATATACATACGAAGACAAAAAATATCTTTCTATACCCGTTCGCTTGAATGTGTACGCCACTCATTACCTTTTGATATGCAACTCGTCTTTACTCGACAGAAACCAGACGTCTTGAGACATTTTTTCAGTTTTGTTCGACAGTGCCTGTAACATTTGCCAGTCTGTCAGTCAGTCTTCTAAATAAGCCAGGTGAAAAGCTCACTCATCATTATCGTCACTTTTATCACTATTTCCAGAACTACACTGAAGCGCCAAAGAAAATGGTATAGGCATGCGTATTCAAATACAGCGATATGTAATCAGGAAGAGTACGGCGTTGCGGTACGGCTATACAGGGTGCCCATAAAGTATCCATTTTTGAGAAAACGTACGTGTGGATTATTTCTGTTACAGGTACCGTGAAGACACATCAGAATGTTTACACTTTATCGTCCGCACGCCTCGTACAAATTATTCGCTTGGCGCCGGCAGCGCTAATTCGGATTACTTGGCTTGTCACCGACCGTTCTTGACGTTATTGTTAAGTTTTAATAATCTCATCGTTAGTTCTCATAAGTTCTCAACCCTGTTCCATTACTTCCACGAAATTTCGAAGATATACATACATAAATAAATACAAAATTTGTTTGTTTCATATATTTGTTTATTTGCATTGTCTTTGGTACATAGTATTTCTCTTTCGTATGATATGCAGCAAAACAGTCTCCAAGATGTAACGCAACTCCACAGGACTTGCACATTAAGTTTGTTCATCTTTTTTTGTTTTGGAACATACATGGCAGTTTCTTCGTTTTCGTTTACTCGTTTCGGAAATAAGTATTAGTTGGCGTTGCTTTATGTAACCGGAAAGTCTGTCAACCGCATCATGATGAGACGTACACGATGTAGTGGCAACCTCCAACTTTTGCTCGGAAGCAGGTACACAGTCTTTTATCCACGAATCAGACACTTTCAATAAAAAATTGTGAAATCGGAGACACTTGTGTTCTGCATTGAAATATTGACATCCACGGAATGCATTAAACAATGCGCAATTAAAGAGGTACATGCAAACCTTTTTTGACCATTTTATAGTTTTTCTGTATATAGGGTAATAACTAAAATATTGGTCTGCCCGATCCACTCCTTTCATGTATTTGTTGTAGTCTAATACACTTTCAGGTTATTTTATTGTTTAAGTGGTTTCTCTAAATTTTCTTTGAATGTCAGTCAAAGTGACATTATGTACTGTAGAGATCATTCGCATCGTTTTAGTTTTCGAAGCTCTCCATACCTGTGCGAGTACTTCACCTTTCCGTTGATGACAAGCTTCAAACAAATTGAGTTTTGCGTGTTTTAATTTTTCCGGAAATACTCTATTTTCCCGTATCGTTCCACAAACTGGACTTTTATTTTCAAGTAACTTCTCTGCAAGTTCTACACGGTTATAATAATTATCCATGTAGAGGTGATGCCACTTTCCATAAGAAGCTGTCAATAGTTCCATCACTGTTTTTGCTAAAGGCTGTCCAGCGCCGGAATATATCTTGAATGAGGAACTGTATCCCGTACTCGACTCACACAGCATCCGAATGAGTATGCCATATTTCGTAATTTCCGACGGATTGTGAACTTTAAAATTTAACTGTCCACGTCACGGCATCATTCCTTCTTCATCAATTGAAATGTTTTCACTTAGATTAAAAGTTCCTTTAAACTTTTTGGAAAAATAATCAATTACGAATTGCACTTTGAAAAGCCGGTCGGCATTATCCGGTTTATTGTTGTTGTCGGAAAAATGATATTTGTCTGAATCTGTTGCGGGACACCGCTTTGCGAAATATCGGTGCGTCTATCAACGGATTCGTTGACCAATAATCATCGATCCTTGCGTTTTTTATAGGGCCCATAACGATAACAAGCCCAAACCATTTGCTAAGTTCGGGTCTCGTAACGTCGACAAATTTGGCATTTTTTAATCCAGTTTCCTTCTATTGCAATTTTGACTGTAGTACTTGTTAGTTTCGTTGCTAATATATACAAATAGATCCTTCCCAATACATGATTCTACGGTATCCTCGACGCTCTGTGTATTTTCGGGAAATATGCCTGGACCCGGAGGTCCTTCAAATTTATTACTGGTCCTCGGTAAAACAAAGTCTGACCACTGTGCACTATTGTCTTCGCCTGATTCATTCGAATCAGTTGGCAACCGCAGCGTTCGCCGAATTCTTCTTGGACGTATTTCATCATCTTCCGAAGATTCTGCTTCACTTTCATTTTCTTTGATATCCAATGTCTTCTTCCCAATCGGCCAAGTCGTCCGTGCATTCATCGTAAATAATCGTATCGTCTCTTTCGTCTGCCATGATGAAAAGGCGCAACTACTTATAAAAACAAAAAAAACTTGTTGACGTGCGTAACTTATTGTTACCTAGACAAACACCGTCAGAATGCAAAAGATACTAATGTGCCGCCGCCGGCCACTGCGCGATATTATGCTCCAGACACCACGTCGCCGGCCGTTCACCGCTATTTCGCGCACGACAGCACCGTGGTGTCGCCGGACGGCAGAGTGTTAAAAATTGCCGAAAGAATTACAATTCCGGAACATCGTTTACGTGGCGAAACCAATGCTGAGGTTCAGGGGCTGTTTGAGAGAAAGTATCGGAAGGATGTCCCTACAAGATTTGCCATTCCGAAGCTCGTCAACAAATCCCGGCGTACAGGATCTGTAGCTGATAAGAGACGCGCTGGGCGACCACCGGTCAGCCCACAATCTGTACAACGTTTGAGGGAAGCTATCGAAATAAGTCCAACGGCATCCACCCGCCGGCTGAGTCTTGAACCATCCATGCCGAAATCCACATTGTGGAAAGTGCTTCACTACACCCTTTAAAAAAAGGGTCTATGCTACCAGGGTGCCACCAGCGAGGATGAAGACCATGCGGCACAAGCAAGCATGTGTCATGAACTGTTAGAGGCTGTAGCCGAGAAGGACCTGCTGGATCATGTTATGTTCAGCGACGAGACGAAATTTCATGTCTGCGGCGTCGTCAACAAACACAATTTCCGGATCTGGGCAGAGGAGCAACACCATGAATTCACTGAGTGGCAAAGGGATTCTTCCAAAGTTAATGTGTGGTTTCGTCTCATGAAAGGTAGGATCTATGGGCCGTTTATGTTTGCTGAAAAGACAATTACCGGAGCAACCTACCTAGACATGCTGCAGTTTTTCTTCGAGCCACAGTTGCAACAGGACGGTATCCTCGCCTCTGTCATGTATCAACAAGATGGGGCACCATCCCACTTTGCAAACATTGTCCGGGACTACCTGAACGAGACCTTTCCTAACAGGTGGATAGGAAGAGCTGAAGGTCGCACGTGGGCTGCTCGCTCCCCCGATCTCACTCCCCTGTACTTTTTTTGCGCTTGGTTTCATCAAGAGCCGAGTTGATGCTACCAGGGTGCCACATTTGAATGAACTGAAACGGTGAATACAAGAGGCTTACTTGCTAATAACCCCTCAAATGTTACAGCGCGTGTTGCACGCAACGACAAGGCGATGAGAAAAGTGCGTTGCCAATGAAGGTGAACATATTTAACAGTATTAGCTACGCTCTCTAAATATGTTTATTTTGTTGTAGCAAATCTGGAAAATGAAAATGGATACTTTCTTTATGGGTACCCAGTATAATACAAGTTTCTGGCGGAGTTGTTAGATCTGCTGCTACAATGGCAGGTCATCGAGATTTAATTGAGTTTCAACGTGGTGTTATAGTCGGCGCACGAGGGATGAACACAGCATCTCCGAGCTAGCGATGAAGTGGGGATTTTCCCGTACGACCATTTCACGAGCGTACCGTGAATATAACGAGTCCAGTAAACCATCAGATCTCCGACGTCGCTGCGGCCGGAAAAAGATCCTGCAAGAACGGGACCAACGACGACTAAAGGGAATCGTTCAACGTGACAGAAGGGCAACCCTTTCGCAAATTGCTGCAGACTTCAATGCTGGACCATCAACAAGTGTCAGCGTGCGAACCATTCAACGAAACATCGATATGGGCTTTCGGAGACGAAGGTCCTCTCGTGTACCCTTGATGACTGCACGACGCAAAGCTTCACGCCTCGCCTGGGCCCGTCAAAACCGACACTGGACTGCTGACGACTGGAAACATGTTGCCTGGTCGGACGAGTCTCGTTTCGTTCGCATCGAGCGGATGGTATGGAGACAACTTCATGAATCCATGTCCGCAGCTCGTTGTCTAGAGGCTAGCGTTACTGGCTCTGGATCATGGGGTCCCGAGTTCGATTCCCGGCCGGACTGGGGGATTTTTTCTGCCTGGGGACTGGGTGTGTGTGTTGTCCTCATCATTTTTTCACCATCATCATTCATGGCAGTGGCTAGACCGGATTGTGAAAAGAAAATGGACTGTGTAAAAATTGGGACTTTGTACAGGCGCTGATGACCGCGCAGTTCAGCGCCCCACAAATCAAACATAATCATCATCTCATGAATCCATGGGTGCTGCATGTCAGCAGGGGACTGTTCAAGATGATGGAGGCTCTGTAATTTTGTGGGGCGTGTGCAATTGGAACAATATGGTACCCCTGATACGTCTAAATACGACTCTGATAGGTGTCACGTACGTAAGCATTCTGTCTGATGATCTCCACACAGTCATGTCCATTGTGCATTCCGACGGACTAGGGCAATTGCAGCAGGGTTCAAATGGTTCAAATGGCTCTGAGCACTATGCGACTTAACTTCTGAGGTCATCAGTCGCCTAGAACTTAGAACTAATTAAGCCTAACTAACCTAAGGACATCACACACATCCATGCCCGAGGCAGGATTCGAACCTGCGACCGTAGCGGTCGCTCGGCTCCAGACTGTAGCGCCTAGAACCGCATGGCCACTCCGGCCGGCAATTACAGCAGGGCAATGCGACACCGCACACCTCCAGAATTGTTACAGAGTGGCTCCAAGAACACACTTCCGATTTTAAACACTTCCGCTGGCCACCAAACTCCCCAGATATGAACATTATTTAGCGTATCTGGGAAGCCTCACAACGTGCTGTTCAGAAGAGATCTCCAGACCCTCGTACTCTTACGGATTTATGGACAGCCCAGCACGATTCACGGTGTCAGTTCCCTCCAGCATTACTTCAGACATTAGTCGGGCCCATGCCACCATGCCATGTCGGGTTGCGGCACTGTGCTCGCGGGGGCACTACACGATATTAGGCAGGTGTACCAGTTTCTTAGGTTCTTCAGTGTAGATTCACTTTGAACTACCGCTTGCGGTCCTTCAGACTCTGAATCAATGCAGGACAAATCACTTACTGCATTATCACTGCTAAAAACTTTATCAACAAGCTTCTGCAAACCGTCACCGCCACCGTAAACTGTTCTCTTCGCCATGTTGGTTATTTACAAGAATCAGCAACCACGTGACACATGTGATCTGTGCTTCGTTTTAGAATATATTTAAGAGCCATCTGTTAGTAGAAAATGAACTCCATGCATCAATATAGCAAAGCATGCATCATACGATTTAAATCCCAAAGCTACTTCATGTGACTGCAGCTCGTCATTTGATGTAATTGTAGTTAAGTGGCATCAATTTCTGTTCTTTTAGAGGAAAAAGTTAAGTTTATTGGTTAAAAAAATATCAGTGTATTTACACAAATCACTTGTCGTCGCCAAAGTTCGCCTTCGTTCCTGTTAATACATGGAGATGTTTTTAATTAAATTACACCACCACCATCATCCCAAAGATTAGTAACGCAAGAATCAAAGGAACCTCAACAGCATAAGTCAAATGCACGACAAAAGAATGCCGCCTATGCTACGCGCAACAATAATCATATTTTTTTTAAAAGTTTACACCCATGCGTCACTGTAAGGTAATGGCAGACATAGGGAACCGTACACTCTGCTTTCCGATATGAGTGACTATTAACATACCAGCCCACTGAGCGCGATCACTCCCACTTCCTGGTGACACTGGCAGACTTGATCAGCATAGACAATAAACGTTCCGTCAAGCACTGAGGCAGGGATCGCGACGAGTTGCTTTACAAGACAATCTCTTTCCCACTCCAAGCACCTTCACGCTGTCCTGCTTCAAGGAAGTCCTGTTCGGCGAAGTGAAGTCCTTGACCGTTACGTCAGCGAGATGACGTCTCTCTGCTGTGCTCTGGGCTCTGATTCAACAGCGAACGAACGATGACGCACAGCTATTTCACGAGAATTTCACCTGGAATGCTTCGCACTACACTTCTGGAGCCACCATGCAGTTCAGAACGTCTGCCACACGGAAACAAGGCCTCTTTCCTCTTCTCCTCAATGTCAGAGTGACAGCGGAAGCAAGGGCGAAATGTCACGCGGCATCACTTCGCTTCTGCTGTTAACGACAACTGAAGACGACCGGTAGTGCGGAAAGCCCACCCAATAGGCTTAATAGCGTATCCGTTTCCGCTAATGACGTTGCCTAGTTCCCCCGTAACATGTGTCACGTCTGTTCGTTCTTGGTAAACACCCGCATACCTGTAACATATGTAGCAATATTGGCACTTAAACCGGCGACCGTAATGCAATTAGTTAAGCCACTACCTTAAATTATGCCTGTACATAAGTGAATCACCACTAGATTCTATTAATAGATCTCGTGACCTTAAAGGAGCACTTTACGTTAGGCATGCAAAACTGAACGATGGTTTTGACTAGTTGTCCTGTTATTTACGGATCTGAATAAGTTCGTTTTATTGCTCTAAGCACTATGGAACTTAACATCTGATGTCATCAGTCCCCTAACTTAGAACTACTTAAACCTAACTAACCTAAGGACAACACGCACATCCATTCCCGAGGCAGGATTCGAACCTGCGACCGTAGCAACGGTGCAGTTCCGGACTGAAGCGTCTAGAACCGCTCGGCCATAGCTGCCGGCTAAGTTCGTTTATCTACTGAACATGCTGCAGTTATTAAAAGAAGTTCATGGTAAGCAGAGGGTGCACGTTATTTACATAAAAAGCTTTATTCACCACTACTGGCGAACGCTCATTGTCTTGTTAGACATATCATCACACATATGCTATTAGCAAATCGGTGAGAGAGAGAGAGAGAGAGAGAGAGAGAGCAGTTCATAATCATGATAAAAATAATAATAATAATAATAATAATAATAATAATAATAATAGATTACGTGTATGTCTATATTGACTGTGGCAAGCAATGTTTCGTCCTATTGCCACGCACAGGAGTTCATGACTGGTTTTCAGTCTGGGGAGATCTACAATTATCGACAATATACTAAATTTCGTAACGTCATTTGAAATAACGATTTCAGGCAGATTTTTCCGTGTTTTTACCGAGGCATCGCAAATCTATATTCCTAAATAGCCGCGGTCACGCAATTTCAGTTGCTGGTTGTCCGTCTAAGCGTCCACACGTGCAACAAAAATTTTATTTTGAGAGTTTCATGCAATTACTGACCGAACTTACAAATTTTAAATGCTGTCATACACTATTTATTAAGAGATATAATCTCAGGTTAGACGTTTAAAACATTAAGTATTACAGTTAGAAACTGAGTGTGTCCTGAGGCAGCGTAACCGACGGAGTATTTGAGAATTAGGGCACTTGGCAACTTCCTACAAACTTTAAGCATAGTTTCAAACCTTTACGAAAGTACAGCTCGATGACGCCTACACAAAACGATGAAATGAAAAAAGTTTATCGCTTATAATATTTTCGATGTCCACGCAGTAAAAACTTCAGCATCAGAAATGCCATTTTAATTTAGTACTTTTTTACAACTGGCTCTTTCCACAAAACAGTTTGCAGACAGTATCCACATACACCACTGAATGTATTTGCGAAATTTTATCATTGTACGACACAAAATTCACGATATATGACGTCACAGACATTTAAGTGCGTGAAAACTCAGTTTCTGCGTAAAATGGCGTGCCGGTTACCCATAATATCTAAATGAAGTGTCTGATAATGAGAACACGTGGTGGTTTCCAACAAGCTTTAAGCATAATTTTAAACATGTTCTCGCTTACATGCTTAACGTCAAATGTTTAACACATTAACTCATTTGAAAAGTAATCGCACGTTTGAAGCTGTTTTATACAGAGGAGTTAAGATTCCTACGGCTCTGATAGTGATGGGCAATCCAACAACAGGGAAATTGTGGATTCCAACGAATTCTTGAGAAGCGACTTAGTTACTTCGTTTCTGGTTCTCAGTTCTCATTTCTCATAACGAGACTAAAGCTCACGTTTCTCGAATTTATATTCGTTTCTATCATGTTCTTTCTGCTCCTTACCGCAAGAATTCAGATTGATTGATTTGTTCACTTCCTACACACAAAATAACTTGGCCGTACCTATGCAGACTAGAACGTTCCACGGAAAGGTGTAGCTACTAATGAACATATTACACGGAGTGGTTGTAATAGGAGTAGATTCTGAAAGCATTATACATTTTCAAATTCGGCAATAATTCCGCGTAATTTTGGAAATAAAATTTTTGTCGCCCCTGGAAGCTGTTAAATCGGTTAGCGTACCGCGCACTCAACTTGCGTCTACCACGAGAAACTGTTGTAGAGAGGTAAAACTTGACACACATGCTTGGAAAGACATGGGGCTTTATTGAAGGAAACAAAAGTGCAAAAAATTACCAACAGATGGCGCTTCGTATGATACAAACGCAATAATTAGTATAACAATTTATTTTTGGCGAAGAAGATCTTCTTCATAAGAAATGCTCAACACAACGGCCGTCATTCATCAACAATACCTGTAGTCGAGGGACAATGCTGTGAACAGCACTGTACCACATTCAGCATTCATGGTGAGAAAATGCCACATTTGTATTTTAGCATCCTTAATGAGGTCGGGAGATCGTGGTGACTTGTGACTTCAGGTAACCCGACAGCCAATTATAGCACGGACTGAGATCTGAGAACATGAGAGGCAAACCATGACGGACGTGGCGGCTCAACACATGACCCTCACACCAAATGATGTGCGCACGAGATGTTTCACACGTGTTGCAATATGGGGTGGAGCACCATCCTGCATAATAGTCGTACATTCCAGCAGGTGTTTACCAACTAGGCTAGGGAGATCTGACTCCCTCTCTCACTACAGCTCGTTTTATGCGGAATTCGCATGCGACGTCACAGATGTTGCTGTCCAATGCCATCTCTTGGCCAGTTTCTGCATTTGCTTTTGGTTTCAATAAAACCCCATGCCCTTTCAAGCATTTCTACATCAACATGACTATTCGGCTATTCACAATTAATTGCTTGGCAGAGGGTTCTTCAAACCACCGTCAGACTACTACTATACCATCCAACTAACAGCGCATGGGAAAAATGAAGACTTAAATCTTTCTGTACCATCTCTGATTTCTATTATTTTATTATGATTGCCATTTCTCCCAATGCAAGCTGCCTACAGCAAAATATTTTCACATTCAGAGGAAAAGGCTGGTAATTGAAATTTCGTGAAAAGATCTCGCCGCAACGAAAAACTTCTTTGTTTTAATGAGTGCCATCCCAACTCGTAAATCGTATTCGTGACATTTTCTCCCCTATTTCGCGATAATACAAAACAAGATGCCCTTCCGTACACTTTTACAATACCCTTTATCAGTCGTATTTGGTAAGGACCCCATACAGCACAACAATACTCTTATCAGAGGACGAAAGAGCAGAGTTTAGGCAGTCAAAACCAGACCTGTTGCATCTTCTAAGTGTTCTGCCAATAAAAAGTAGACCTTCGTTTGTCTTATACACAACATTATCTACGTGATCGTTCCAAACTTGAATTATTTCTAATTGTAATTCCTAGTTATTTAGTCGAATTTTGATTTGTGTGATTTCGAGTAATCGAAATTTAACGTGTGATTCTTCAGTTTCTCCCGGCGTATTTGTTGCTCGAACAGTCCACGGGTATACTGCCGGTTCATAGTGTCCCACGGGCACAATATTTCGGCGATCAGACATGTCGCCATCGTCATGTGCGCTGACGAACTGAGCTCCTGAGGGCGGGCGGCCCGTTGGACACTATGAACCGGCAGTATACCCGTGGACTGTTCGAGAAATTTAACGTATTTATTTCATACTCATGTGGGTGACTTTTCCATACTGAGACACAATTGCCACTCTTCGCACCATTCAGACACCAAGTTTAAATCGTTTGCAATCGGTTTAGATTTTCTGACGACTTTACCGTATAGTAAATTACAGCATCTACTGCAACAATCTAAAAGGGCTGCTCAGATTATCTCATAAATCGTTTGTGTAGATTACGAACAGCAGAGGGCCCATAACATTTCCTTGGGAAACGCCGGATATCGACTTCTGTTTAACCCGATGATTTTCCGTCGATTACTACATACTGCAATCTTTCTGAGAGGAAATCGCGGATCCAGTCACAAAACTGAAGCGATACTCCCTAGGCACGCAATTTCTTTAGAATTCTCTTGTGAGAAACCACTTGAAAAGCCTTCTGGAAATCTAGAAACATGAAATTAATTCCAAATTCCCTGTCGATAGCACTCATTAAAATTGGTTCAAATGGCTCTGAGCACTATGGGACTTAACATCTGTGGTCGTCAGTCCCCTAGAACTTAGAACTACTTAAACCTAACTAACCTAAGGACATCACACACATCCATGCTCGAGGCAGGATTCGAACCTGCGACCGTAGTGGTCACGCGGTTCCAGACTGAAGCGCCTAGAACCGCACGGCCACACCGGCCGGCAGGACTCATTACTTTGTGCGAATACAGAACTAGTAGTGATATGAGTTTGTAATTCAGTGAATTACTCCTATTTCCTTTCTTGAGTATTGGTGTGATCTGTGCAACTTTCCAGTCTTTTGGTATGGATCTGTCGCCGAGCGAGTGGTTATGTATGATTTCTAAATATAGGGCTATTAATATGCATACACTGAAAGGAACCTTATCAGTACACTATCTGGCCCGGAATACTTGCAGTTATTAAGGGCTTTAAGCTGTTCGCTATTCCGAGGATATCAACTTCCATGTTACTCATCTTGGCAGTTGCTCTCTATTCGAATTCTAGAATTTTTTGTCTTTTTTACCCCATTACACACATTATTCCGTGAATTAGTGCATTTTCCAACAATAACGGATTTTTGGGTCACCCTGTATATGGTTGTGGGAAAGGAGGCAAGTGATCAATTATCCTGAGTTTGAAACTCAGACAGTCTTATTGTCAAAGCCGGAGGACAGCTGACAAGCCTTATCGGCGCCTCTTCCAAACTCGCGACGATTATCTCCTAGTCGTTGTCGCCTCCATGTCGTTTTCTTTGATACGTTCCGCGAAGATATGAATTTCTGCCATTTACCAGTGGCATACCGAATCCTCTCTCAACCGCGCGTTCCTTGTTCCAGTTAACAGATACACAAAATCAAGTCTGCGAGACGCAAATAAAACAAGATCGCTACAATCGCAATGGTACACTTATGAAGACTGTATTCTGCGACGCCACGAAAAGCTGTAACGTACACTTGGCAGATGAAGAGCAGCGGTGCATCAAAATGTTAACCAGAATGAGGCGGGGTGTTTCTCCCTACTGCGAATTTGTTGTGAAAGGCTTCGTCTCTGTTTCTCTATTTCTGGAAAGCACTTGTAAGTTGCAGAAACCATCCGTCTTAAAATGATGCCAAGTTTCTGTAGAGCTCCATGAAAACAGGAAAGGCTTGCTACGGCTCCAGAAAGCCTAGGTTCGTACGAACTCTGTCACTATTTTGGCTATGGATGATCTCATTTCTCATTATCAGACCAATTACACGTGAAATGACTGTTGAAACATCGACAGGGAGAAGACATGTGCCACGCGTTATCTACAAGAATCTTAGTTAAGGCGAACTCTGAGCACAATAGAAGACCAATAATCTATTACAGGCCGGCCGGAGTGGCCGTGCGGTTCTAGGTGCTACAGTCTGGAGCCGAGCGACCGCTACGGTTGCAGATTCGAATCCTGCCTCGGGCATGGATGTGTGTGATGTCCTTAGGTTAGTTAGGTTTAAGTAGTTCTAAGTTCTAGGCGACTGATGACCTCAGCAGTTAAGTCGCATAGTGCTCAGAGCCATTTGAACCATCTATTACAGAACTGAAATATAGGAAGAATGAATGACTGATCCACCTGTTGCTTACGTAAAAAAAGATACGGATTCTTTTTGCCAAATTATGACATGTGATGAGGCAATATCACCCTTACAGCCCAATCTATTAATGGATAAAAAAAAGAGTCAAACCAATTAAACCCCACCTTACCCTTAAGGCGAGAAAAACTATGTGTAATTTCTTTTTTCGACGCGGACCCGTATTCATCCACTAGGTGAAGTGAGATGAATACGACACGTTGCTGAGACTTGAAAATATCATCAAAAGCAAATTGAGTCAAGTTCTCGAATCAAATAGTGCTTCTCCGGAAGGACGATATGCTCAATGTAGCCAAACATGTGCCCTCTGTTTATAAATTGGACGAAGAGTCCTGGGGCCCAGTTAAATATATCTATAGCAGTCCCACAGCTTTGGTTTCTTAAAGCAATTAGCGAAAGGTGAGCGACTCGCCTGTGACAAACCAATGCATGACATAGTGAAAAGTTCGACGCTTCAGGAATTTATAAACTCAAGTCATCTACTTTCTTCCTACACGCCAGAATCATTGCATGAATGTCAACTTTATTGCAATGAACCACAAGTCATGGGATAGAGATATGCACATGTTCAGATGGCGGTAGTATCGTGTACACAAGATACAAAAAGGCCAGTGCATTGGCAGAGTTATCATTTGTACTCTGGCGATTCATGTGAAAAGCTTTCACATGTGATTATGGCCGCACGACGGGAATTAAGACACTTTGAACGCGGAATTGTAGTTGGAGCTAGACTCACGCGACGTTCCATTTGGGGAAACCGTTACGGAATTCAATATTCACAGATCCACAGTGTGAAGAATGTAGTGAGAAGAACAAATTTCAGGCAATACCTCTCACCATGGACAACACAGTGGCCGACGACCTTCACTTAACGATCGAGAGCAGTGTCGTTTGCGTAGAGTTGTCAGTGCTAACAGACAAGCAACACTGTGCGAAATAACCGCAGAAATCAATGTGGGACGTAGACGAACGTATCGGTTGCACAGTGCGGAGAAACTTGGGGTTAATGAGCTATGGCAGCAAACGACCGACGAGAATGCCGTTGCTAACAGCACGACATCAATTGCAGTACCTCTCCTGGCCTCGAGTCCACATCGGTTGGACCCTAAACTACTGGAAAACCGTGGCCTGGTCAGATGAGTCCATATTTCATTTGGTAAGAGCTGATGGTAGCGTTCGTGTATGGGACAGACCCCGCGAAGCCATTTACGTAAATTGTCAACAAGGCACTATGTAATCTGGTGATGGCTCCATAATGGTGTGGGCTATGTTAAAATGGAATGGACTGGGTCCTCTGGTACAACTGAATCGATCACTGACTGGAAATGGTTATGTTCGGCTACTTTGAGACCATCTGCAGCCATACATCAACTTCATGTTTCCAAACGACGTCGTTATATCACCGGGCAACAATTGTTGCTGACTGGTTTGAAGAACATTCTGGACAATTCGAGCAAATGATTTGGCCACCCCAAGCGCCCGACATGAATCTCACTGAACATTTATGGGACATAATCGAGAGGTCAGTTCATGCACAAAATCTGCACTGGCAACACTTTCGCAGTTATGGACGAGTATGCAAGCAGTATGGCTTAATACTTCTGCGGGGGACGTCCACGCCACGTCGAGTTGCTGCACTGCGCCGGGCAAAGGGACGTCTGGCACTACATTAGGAGGTATCCCACGATTTTTGTCACTCAGTGTAATATTATGCAGTCAAAATGACCTTTGTCAATAACTATACTCTTGTTCTCATTTAGACACACCTTGTACAGCTATACGTGCAGGTACTAAACCAGTCCGCTGTCGACAGTTATGTGATCCTGAGCACCAGAGCTCACAGAATGGTCGCTGCTAACAACAATGAACTATTAACATCTCTAAACACCATTTCAAAACACGTATCTGCCACTAAATATATTCTCCGATAATTTCAAGGTGCGAGTTCCGTTCCTGATACACAGCGTCAAAATCGTGCTAAGACAATAACTATGGGCCCTGTTACTTGCATAAAACGGATTTTGTTGTTGGAAGCAACTGCAAGTTTACAAAATAACACAACCTCTAGATAACCATATAAAGGTTTACACAACACGATAGTGTCTGTTCATTACGACCCTTCGCAAGATTTACACCCAGGAAGTGTGGGAGAATGAATCAAACTTTGCAACATATGTAGAACAGTACCAGCAGTGAGTGAGTAATAGAGCAAGCAGTACTCGCAGGCGCAACAGCACACCCTATAGTGAGAATATAAAGGCGTTATGCCATACTGGACAAGTGAAATGTCTTCAAATTAAGGACAGCTTGAAATCAATAATCAGAATTGATCGTTGAAGTTAAATAGTACCAACTGCAGCAAGCAAGCGAACTTGAAATGGGTAGTAGAACAGCCCTCTGAGAAATTGTCTCGCCTGACTTTTCGGTTCCCAAGAGTGCTTAAATTAGACCAGTAATTTACTCAAAGGCCGAATGATTCAGTATCCAAATGTGTGTGGATACCGTTGTTTTAGTCAAGTAAGATGGTTTAGTAGTCCGATCTAGTAAGCTGGACCGCGACTGACCAAGACGGTTCCCCCACCACAGTTTATTTACCACTGGATAGGTTTGAACATCTGTTTATTAAAGAGCATTAGTAGTCCGTTCCCATCTCTCTTTCCAGTCATTTGTTTCTTCTGGATTTCTAACATGGTTTGCTGGAGTGGTGATACGAAGCTGAAGTTTGTTGTGCAGAACCGCGGTGGATGTGGGATGTGGGATGTGCGATGTATCCTGGGCAAAAGTAGAACAGCCAAGCCAGGCACAATCGCTGAGTTTAGAAAAGGCGATGGGAATACCGGGATTTCGCGAGGCGATTGAAGATAAATTAAAAGCATCGGCTGAAAAAGCGGACTTCCCCTGTCGAAAGAGATGAGGCAGGGCCCCTAAACTGCACCCAGTAGCAAGAATGTACAACAGTGCCTGCACTTTTGTTTCTGCAGGTAAGGTTTTTCTCAGATGCGCTTCTGTAGGCTGATTTTTCCATTGTATTTTTTAACAAAATTAAAGCATCTTTAAACAGTTCCTGTGTAAGAAATTATTCATGTGGGCTTTAACTGCTTGTCCTCCTGAAACAACATTATATGCTCCACACAAAACTCGTTGGCCAATCCATTTTTGTACTCATTTTTCATCTTCATTTTTAATCTCTTCTACCAACTACTCCAGGATAAGCTTTGCTGCTCCGATGTACTACTTGGTCCACCCTCACTCTCCAAACCACCAAGTAAACCATGGTGAACGCAGACTCGCTTATTTATTGTTTTCTTCTTTTGCCAGAGCTACTAAATCACTCGTTACTAGACTAAATTAGTGAAGCGGTGTATGATTTAGGGTGCTGAAAGGCGCGGTTATCTGCGGCGCTAAGTTAGTGAGCCAGTGTGAACAGGCCTCTACGGGCACGCTGTTACCCCTGTGATGTTTGTCTGGAACCAGAGAATAGAAGTAGTTCGGCACGCAGCGGCAAGTGGGTACAAGACCACACTATGTGACCACAGCACGGTATACCGTCGTGTTGTGTCCAAAACCGTAACAGAGCGTTCAGTTTCGTCCCGTTGGCTCGATGCTGGGGATTGTAACGGGCGTGAACATGTCTGCGTCGACGGAATAACGCCCTCTGCCGAGAGCTAGAATGTATTATGAATGCCACTGCGTCGGCTTCCACTGTCCAGAAACCACAAACGCAGGAAACGCAAACGCATCAAAATTTGATGAGCCATCACTGCTCTGCTAAGAGGAGAGGCAAACTGTTTTCAGGCGAATCACGTTTTAGCATTTTATACATTCTGTCCCAGGTTCAAGAATCTGCTTGGTTCCTGTCTCTCCTCTTGTCCTACCAGTTGCTTCATACGCTTCTTTGGTCTTTCTGTCCGTATTCATTCTGATCGCAGGTCCCGCAAATCTCGCTCTTTTCAGTCTGTCCTCGCTCTCCGGTAAAACATCTTTCACAACCTCTTTTAGGGTCCAATACTGTCTAAAGCTTTCTTTTCACTTCTTTCTGTAGTTGATTCGCACTATGTCTTCCTAGCGATTCCGTTTCGACCGCATACAGAACCGCATTCATCACCTTTTCCTAATCGTGTAATTTTGTTTCCGTAGATATATTCTGTTTATTGTACACTTCTCTGGCCATATGGAAAGCTGACACCGTCTTCTTCGTCCTCTGTGTTATTAGCTCATTGATCCTCTTTCATCTTGTCGTATTTGCTCCTAGGTATTTAAATTTTTCCTTCTAGTATTTTACAATCTTTGGCGGCATTCTGTGTCTTTATCTAGTAGGATATCCAACTCGTCTGTCTACATTGCTTAGGTTGTCGAGTCATTCCTTTGTGTCTTCTTCCATCTCACTATCGCTATGTCCTTCGAAATGGCTAGCTAGGCATCCCATTCGGACCCTATTGTCGTTTTTGTCCGCCATGCGAATTTTTGGCACTCAAATTTCAACGTTTAAGCTCTCTGCCGTCTGATGACTTCGTCCAGTGCTACCCATGTTTCTCGCCGAACCCTATCTCAATCCACATTAACTGTAAATTACGTGTCTCGGCAGACTGTCATCAGATTCAAGAAGAAAGATAGTATCAATACGTAATATATGGTCAAATTTTACGCTTCAGCGTAGGATGTTCAAGTGCGAAATCACGCAAAAACTAATGAAAAATCATTAGTTCATTCACTGTACATGTGTATCATGATTACTGATCTCGTCCGAGACATACTCTTATAAACGAGGTGCCTGTCCAACAACGACGATCTCATGTATGTGTTACACGCTACCGCGGTGACAGTAATTTGGTAGCCAGTAGTTTGAAAGGCATATCGACAATTCTTAACCATGATGGCGAGCGCCGTTGGATAGAACACGCAATCTCTACTCGTACATGTTGAGGACAATGTGAACAGCACTGGCTATATCAAAGAGGTTTTGAACCTCCTTCAGATAAGTCCACGTGCCACACTTCAGAAGTTCACAGTCCAGCCTATACGTTACAACGAACGTGTAAGTATTTTTCTGCTTCCTCGGCCTAAACGTTCTCTCAAACTAAATTCTCTTCTCCGGATTTTTTAAACTAAAGAAGATCGTACTGCAGTTCCACCTCTCAATCATCGCACAAACGTCAACATTACACACTGAAAAAAGTGAACGCGGGATATAAAATCAATTAAGATCGCTCAGTTCCATATATGATGGAAAATCTATTCTACATCGAGTATGCGAAAGAACTACTTCCTCTTCCAGCAGCAAACCATCGTTAAGTCGTTGGCCGGACGAAGCGCTGCAACTGACTGGGAAAGTTCTGAAGTCTTTCCTGTAGTCAAGAAAGATAGTCCGAACAGACGTACAGAACTGCACACTTGTATCGCTGTCGCCAATCTGTTTTAGAATTTTCCAACACGCTTTACACTCTGGTACTATGACTCTTCTCGAGTCCGAAAATGCCCTCGATAGGAATCAACATAGATTCCACAAATAACGACAGTGTGAAGCCCAGCTAGCTCTCTTCGACCACGAAACTAAATGGTTAGCAGATACCAGCGCACAGGTTGATGCTGTGTGCCTTCAGTGCTGCAAAGCGTTCGATGCAGTTCTGTACTGTCTCCTAAAGAACAACGTACGAGCTACGGAATGTTAGGTAAGCTTTGTGGAATGATTAAATAGCTCCTAGCAAACTGTACACAGCATGTAATTCTTAACGGAGGAAAGTCTGCAGTCGCAAAAGAAACACGGGTTGTATTACAGGGCCAATATACACTCAAAAAATTACGACTCAGCGCGATGCAGTTACGCAAATAGGTCACAAACTTATACAGATATCGATGGAAAATGCAAAACTCTAAACTTTGGCGGCCGAAGGATGAATGTGTGACACTGCAACATAATTTCACCGCGCAGCTGGTGACGCTAGCAAACATGAGACATGATGGCACCAGGATATAAAGTCTTTGAAAATTTCATTTCCTTTACTCAGTTGAACAATAATTATGCCTCGCACATACGCGCGTGGACGATGTAAGCAGATGACATCATTTGAAAGAGGACGTTTAGTTGGGCTCAAAGAAGCGGATTCGAGTAATAGGCGAATCGCTCGACATCTGAACAGGAGCGATGCCACTACCCGATGATGTTGGCACGAATGGGTGAACCGTGGTCGAACACAGCGTCAAGAAGGAACCGGTCGACCTAGAGAGACGACAGAACGTGATTAACAAACAATCGCAAGCGAGGCACTCAGAGCCCCGGATTCAATCATTATCATGGATCCGACGTACAACTAGTGCTCCAGAAACCACGAGGATCATTAAGAGGCGGCTCACAGAAAGCGGGCTGAGCTCAAAGCACGGAATTTTGACTATCTAACGCTCCAGGTGGACGGGATTTGACGCGGTATCCCTCAGGAGCACATCGAACAACTCTATCAAACAATGCCAAGCCGAATAATTGCTTGTATAACGGGCAGAGATGGACCAATGAATTATCGAATTGCTCAATTTGTCAAGCTCTTTCTATTTAAAAAATCATCTATTTTTTCTGAAATTGTAATCATTTGTATGTACATGTAGATCATCACATCTACCGATTTCCGTCTCATTCGGATAATTCCTTCGTGGAGCGTCGGCTAGTTTTTTTTAAGTTTACACGTAACGTAGTGGAAAACGCAGGAAACTCCCAAGAGGCTGTTAGTGGATGATTCGGTTCTTCACAAAAAAATTGGCAACGCTAGAAAATTCGGCTAAATGCTAAACGTGAGGCTTAGTTCATCAAGGTGCGGTTTATTGTTTAACACCCCGAGAGCGTTCGTAAATAGAAGACTCAACCAATATACTGCTTCCTCCTACGCTGCAAACGGAATGTTGGAAGAAAACGCTTGCTTTTTGTATCATGCTCGTAAGCAGGGGTGGTTACGACATTGCTGATATGAGTTAAGTGACAATACTTTTGTTTCGCTACTTATGGTATCAGTATCGATACCGAGAGTTCAATAATTTAATAGTATCATAAATAATTTCAGGGTACCTATCGGAAATGTCCAATAGAGTGGGGTCGAACATGAACCCTTCACTATTAGTTTAACGACAGTGAAAATGTATGCAGTTTCTATATAATACGCAAATAAAAACTACCTACCGTGTACAAAATGCAATTAACGTATCAGATTACAGCAGCATATACTGATAATACTATGACGTCGACAGCAGAATCAAGTTTCAATCCGAAACCAGGTTTGTCAATGAAGTATAACATTTACAAGAAACAGCTGCGACCTCAAATTATAAGCAGAAAAAAAACACGTCTTAGGTATCAGCCCTAGGAAATGCCTAGGAATGTGCACCGGCTGTTTGTCACTCGTCGCACCCATTCAAGTGTCGTAACGCCAGGGCGCGAAGAACTATACAGCGGAGTGACAACCTGAGGCCTCCTATTCGCGGAATGACGAGGGAGAGGGAAGAGATGGGGAGAGGTAGACACACCTGCCCAACGTGTTTCGCTATCTTGGTCGAAAACAGTCATGTTATTCTACGCGAAAAAACAGTAATATGTCTACGTCTCACACACACACACACACACACACACACACACACACACAGGCCACACGTTCAATATTATTTCAAAAATATTCTCGTTTTGATATTCCGCAGCTATATATACGCCTCAAGTTCTGAATTAATAACCCCAAGCAACTGAAGAATAAAGTTAACGATTTTCCATTTAAATTTAATCTTGGTAATCACGTTGAAGAATTCCATATTTCGAGGAAATTTACTTCACTTTAACATTGTGAGCATTACAATCCAAATAAAACAACGAACAATTGCGACGTTAATACATAAATAGCGCTACGCTATTTCTTTAATTGAACACCAATTCGAATAATTTATTTACACTATATTTGTGAATCTCAACATAATGTTCAAAGCGAAGATATTTCTGGAAGAAGTTACATGTTACGAACAGAGCACCTTGACACAATGAACAAAGAACGTTACCGGTGTCAAAACAGTATTTCACAAGCCTCGTACTTGCTCCACTACAGGCCACATCGCGTTCGGGCATTAGGTAACTGCAGTATGGCGGAGCGGATGACATGCAAGGTGCGCGTAAAAGTTTAAAAGCTCTGCTCTCGGAAGGTCACGACTGCGTACTATGAGAATTATGGCCCAATTTCGCGCGGGATAAATTGAGTGCTGTGGCTGGTATCTCGCAAGTATTCTTTTTGCCCTTAAAATATAAGGTCCACTTCATGATGTTTCCTTGTTGGACCTGAAAGTACGTCTGTTGCTGATACCAAAGTAGAGCCAGAACAGAACAAAACTCTGGGACGGAGAGTGCTACTGTTTATACAAATACCAAATATTCCAGAATGCCAGTTTTTATCCAGACATCCAATATTTCAAAGTACACAAAAACATTACAAACATAAGATACTTCAAGAACCTTCCACAAATTATGAATACTAAATAGCAAAAGATTGCTGGTGGTTGGATTTGAACTAGCGCCCAGCCACTACACCACACCACACTGCATGCCCCACAGCTTGCGAAAATCTTAAGTACTGTAAATACACGCTATGCCAGCCTTCGAAAAATGGTTCTAGTACCCAGCTGTATATGGACTAAATGTAGTTAGAGGAAGGCGTTAACAACTCGATAGAATTTTGTGTTTCAGCAAGATTTTCATGCTCTAAGTAACTGGAAGTCTTGGAATCCCTCTTTACGTGCAGCAACTGTAGTGAATCCCTCCTGAACCAGGTCTCAGTGCAACCCGTTCCAGTTCATCCACCACGGGGAAGTCCCCGGCAGTACTGAGAATCGAAACGGAGTCCTCCGCTTGGCAGTCAGACGCACTGACCCACCAGCTACAACGGTGGACGTATAGAACTGAATTACCGTTATACAGGGTGTAACAAAAACGTATGGCACAAATTGCAGGATACATTTCTCACAAGTAGAAATTATGTTATATGAACATGGGTCTGGAAACGCTTTGTTTCCATATTACAATTCATTTTCTCCAATTCACGGAAATACGGAAGCGTCCGATCTAACCCGTCGGCTTTGACCCATGACGTCACAAATATAGCGGAAACGACAATTCCAATATGGTGGATATAGAAACGTTGCATACGTATCACAAAGACGAAAACACATAGAAAAACAACACACACAAAGGTTTCACAAGAACAATCTGCAAACATTGATAGCAAACAAAGATAATAATAAACAAGTGGTACTCAAGGCTGCGCCCCCCCCCCTGACCCCCCCCCCCCCCCGCCAAAAAAAAACTCCCAACCTAACCTCGTATTCAGGGCTACGCTACAGATCAATGTGTAGGTCAATCAAAAGATAAAAAAAAGAAACAAATAAAAAAAAATAAAAAACAATATTGATTCATTAGACATAACGAGTAGCGACAAAACATATAGACCATAAAGATTGAACAATCTAATGGCAAACTGATAAAAGCCTCATAGACGACGTTAAAACAAAAAGTACAGTAAAAAGGTAAACCATATATTACAGGCCCTAAAACTCCTACTAAGGTAACGTCAACGAGGCAACATCTACAAACACGCCACACTCACAAACCAAACTCCGCGCCGTAATGACGTCACACACCACAACACCCTTACGTCACGGGTCAAAGCCGACGCGTGAGATCGGATGTTTCTGTTGACCCCAATTCACTAATCATGGGGAACACACAAGGACACAACGTTAGAATCATGAGGAACAAGCGCTCTTGGTGACGTCTGATTACGTTGCGCAACGCCATTTTGTTTTACATGTCCCAGTTGCCATGCGACGTACGTCATTGCATGTTTACAAATAACATCAATTGTTCCAGCGACCAGTACGACCGTTGCAAGCACGCGGGTTACTACGTGGAGTTAATCGCAGTGTACACAAATACACAAATGCAGAGATGACAGATGCCCATTTGTTGTACGGATTAGCTGACGGCAATTGCGCTCGCGCTCTGCGTTTCTACTGCGAGAGATTTCAAGGACGAAGCTGCCCCAACAGCAAACCGTTAACTGTCGTCTTAGAGAAAATGGGGCATTTAAGGAGTTGTTTTGGGGGAGGAGGCCAGACAGCGAGGTCATCGATCTCATCGGATTGGGAAGGATGCGGAAGGCAGTCGGCCGTGCTCTTTCAAAGGAACCATTCCGGCATTTGCCTTTAGAGATTTAGGGAAATCACGGAAAACCTAAATCAGGATGGCTGGACGCGGAATTGAACCTTCATCCTCCCGAATGCGAGTCCAGTGGGCAACCACTGCGCCACCTTGCTCGGTGGGCATTTAAGCCCGATACTCGCGACCGGGGGAGGTCTAGAAAGACGTCACCGCAACGGGAGGTGGCAATTCTTCGTGCAGTTGACGACGACCCTAGTGTCAGTACAAGACATGTAACAGCAACACTGAATGTTGACCACATGACTCTCAGCAGCTGATTTTCCTGCACGGGTACTCTTCTGTGAATGGTTTATTCGACAAATTATCAGCCATAATTTTAGTACAGCGGTGCTGCTCACAGACGAGGCGTCATTTCAACGAGATCAGATGGTAAATTTTCACAATCGGCATATATGGACAGATGTCAATCCTCGCGTAACTGTTGAAGTAAGTCATTGACAAAGATTTTCTGTCAATTTTTGGACCGGCATTGTTGGTGACTGTTTGGCAGGGCCTCACTTTCTTCCATCCAGGCTCGATGGACAAAGTTGTCATAATTTCGTAGAGAGTGTTCTACTTGATCTGTTAGCTGTGTGACAAAACATGTACTTCATGCACAATGGAGTACCTGCTCATTTTAGTGCTAATGGCCGGTGGTTTCTAAATAACAAATTCAGTGACAGGTGGATGGGCAGAGATGGACCAATTGTCTGCCCTGCATATTCTCCGGACCTAAACCCATTCGACTTTTATTTGTGGGGGCATTTGAAATCTCCTGTGTATGGAACCCCAATACAAGATGTTCAGAGTTTCCGAGTCCGTATTATGGAAGACTGCGAAACCATACGGGATACACCAGCACATCTGAGATTCACTATGACGATGGTTTGACGGATGTATCAGTGCCCACGGAGGGCATATTGAACATCTCCTATGAGAAAGAGTCGCATGTTGTAAGCTGGTGCGTTCTGTTCGTGGGTGTTTCCCCGTGATTAATGAGCTGGAGAAAATGAGTTGTAACATGGAAACAAAGCGTTTTCAGACCCATGTTCATATAACATATTTTCTTCGTCTACGTGTGAGAAATGCGTCCTGCAATTTGTGCCGTACATATTTATTGCACCGTGTACAGGGATCGGTTGCTGGAAGACGTCTCCGGAACACATCTTCCATAGCTTTCACGCGAGACGACTTTCGGACAAAACTTAGGCGACATTAACTCATTAACTGATTTGTTGATTCCTGCGCACATTCCGACAGCTGACCTGTAGGTAAAAGTGTAGAAGCAATTATGTCCGGCCCGTGGACCAACAGTCTACGGACTCCTGTTGGCATACTGTACCATGAATACTCTTTGAGGTAATGGCTGACTGTTGCAATGGCGTAGCTTCGAAACTTTTCAAAATCAGTTTTTCTTATCCTAGTGTAAATAACCTCATTTTGCAACTGTCGCTTATGAATGGGATCAATTACAGAGTTGCGGCTAGTAGCTGGATTTTAAGGCTGATTCCCGAAGATAATAGTATATACTTAAGGACGGAATGAAAAACAAGGCGGAATGTCGTGGAATCTAAATCTCATCTCCTTTTTTCGCAAGTGCTTTACAATTGTCTGGCTTGTATTCAAGCAAGAAGTTAATTAACAAAAACCAATTGTTAATTAATGATTAAATAAAGAAATAAGTGTCCGTAATTAAGTACGTATCTTCTGGAACAGCCTCTATTTTTAAAAATTTCGGTCTGACTTCGCTGAACAGAAATATTTCATTCGAACGACGCACGCTTTTCTAGTCCGTCTAGCTTGGCGCGCGGCTCAACTGAATGTCGCGTTAGACCTGAAATTCAACCTACAGAAGAAGCAGTTGGCCGCTCCTAAGAGCAGGATTCAATAGTCCCACCATTTCTCTAGCCAACCTATTAAACGAAACTTCTTAAGCCGGAACTTTTTTTAAAATAACATTTATGGCCATTTTTCGGGATTCTGATTCAATGCGCGGCGTGAGGATGTGGACCTCTATTGCCGCGCTGCTCCTCTCCCCCAGACGAGGTGTTAGATGAGCCTACTTTGTCCGCAACCCTAATTAGCAGTCGACGGCTGCGTCTGTAAGTGTCGAAGCAGTGACTGAATTAGGGGAATACTCCAGAACCATTTAAACCCAGCTCAAATTAGTCCAGAGCAGACTGTAGCCCCTGCTGGCGCAGTCACAGATATTTGTGAGAACCGGCTAGCTCTCGCGTGTGGAAGCCGTGCACCAGACTGCCTGAGAACGAGTGTCGGGGCGGCCGCGGCCGCGGACGCTCTGTGGCAGCGGCTAGCCTCCAGGGCTGGCCGGCCCGACTGTTGGCGGGATCGATGGCGCGCGCCGCCAAGTCGACCCGGCGCTGCACCTCGTCCCGAACACGTGTCCCACCCGACGCCCACCTCCGGGTCACGGAGCCGCCCTGCCTTCGCAGTAGCACACCGTGCGCTAATGACAATATAAACAGTGAGTGAATCCTTCATCCAAAACTTGCAACTCTTTCGTTTCGTCCATCGCTCAAGATATCAAAACGACGTTTTCGGCGTAGGATTTGTACGTTAGCGAGAAACTTTGTTGCATGTTTCCTACAAATGACTCCTGTACCGAAGCGTCTACATGTATTCTGAATGGAACACGATACACTGTAACGTTATTCGAAAGCCTTTCACGGCGGTTGTCATTGTTGGCGTTGCGGTGAAAACACTGCAATGTGGAAGCAACAAAGGAGAGCGAACGGATTGACACTACGGGGTTAGATGGCATCTCATATTAGCACGTTTATCAAATGAACACAATAATTTGAAGGAAAAATCCACCGTACTTCAAACATGATTACGCAGTAAGACTGATCTTCCTACAAGGAAAAGTTTCCAACTGTCAACAAACGATCTTGACGAAACTCGGCGGGGCTGTGGGTAAAATACAGCAGTATGTATTTTTTGTTAGTGCCCATTTTCCCTTTTAAGGGTTAAAACTCATCCACAAAGGCAACTTTGTTTAGAGATAACATCTTCGAAACGGTGATACACAAAAAATGTTCTTCATATAAAAGTTGATATGTAAATAATGTTCTTGACAACTGTATAACGAACTTTTGTAATAATCTGTAATTCTGCACAATACCCAACCACCATTAATTAATTCTGAAAAATGAAAACTTTTGCTACAACATAAATTAATGATGCTCTCAAGCCACATACATCCTTGTGTAATACAGCTGATTTCTCAAATACCATTTTTGAAAAGTAAGCTGTACACAATGTGCTGTCCGAGTATTTTCAACACACCTAATTAAAATTTCTGGGCATTCATTACTATTCTATTTCTTTATTTTAACTATATTTGTTCTACGTTTTAAACTGTTATTGTATGTTTTGCATTTTTTACGAGCAGTTTACTGTTTCACATACGTGGATTTCGTTAAGTGAAAATAATAACTAACTCATTTTGTGACAGAAAATAATTACAGTAATGATTATCAGCAAGGAATTGCTTAAGACAATTTTTTCCGCAATGAAGGTGTTGAATTCATTGCCGATAGAGGCGAATCAACTACATGAATGCGTAGTGCCTGTTCTTTCGGACATATAATCATCACATATTCAGTGACTTGAGAGACGATGAACATAAATTTTGGATTTACTTCAGAATGCATATAGTAAGATTTGGTTAGGTACTGTCGCCTCTTTCAAGTAGATTACAGTACCAAATCACAAATTTTAGAAATGCTATTGTCACAGAAAACGTATGGTCATCATTAGTTAAGTACACATTATTTTTGCGATCAGAAATCTATAAAAATGGCTCTGAGCACTATGCGACTTAACTCCTAAGGTCATCAACCGCCTAGAACTTAAGACTAATTAAACCTAACTAACCTAAGGACATCACACACATCCATGCCCGAGGCAGGATTCGAACCTGCGACCGTAGCGGTCGCCCGGTTCCAGACTGTAGCGCCTAGAACCGCATCAGAAATCTATAATCTGACACATATTCACCATAGTTTGTAATTTAGAACATTCCTGACAGGAAATCGTAATAATTTGCAAGACAATTCGCTGAAATTTAGAATGAGGCCTGCAAGGTGGAGGTTTTCAGGTCCGCAAGGACAGAACTGGGAATGGACTTTAGAAGAGATTCAAGATTATTGCAGTTCTTCCAATACAATCTACTGCGTTTAATTCTAGGTGTCAATGAGTTCCAGGTGACAGTTTCCGCATGCTGGGTAGCAAAGTCAGTACAAATTATAACTGACTGTCATCTTGCGCCTCTGAATAAGCTTCGCTTTTTTTTTTCTCTCTCTCTAACAGTTGGCTGGCAAAGGGTAGATTGAAGATGGAGGTATTGAAATGATGTCCTATGAATTCTGCGACTGTCTCCAAGCGCTGGCTTCTAATGGACACAGGTTGTTCCCGTCATCCTAAACGCGTTGTCCAGCTATTAACAGCAGCCGTTGAAGGGATGTGCGTCGTCCTGTTAAGATGGCGTTATGTTTCTGTGAGAAATATTTTTTATTTGCCATGGATTTATAATGTCTTTCTAAAGCAGCAATTTGACTGAAACGCTGACAAGCCACCTTCGTTTCCGGAACGATCTAAACGAGATACTCTTAGTTCTCAGCGAAACGTGTCGCGTAAATATTTCCACTTTCTTCACCGACACGCCTGGAAATACACACATGAATATATGCAAAAATTATTATGTAAACTCTATACTTAGTACAATATTTTTTATTCTTTGTCCATCAATTGCAAATCCTACAAAGATCCTTCGCATCGTTCAGTTCTGTTCATTTAATTCCTTTTCAGATATTATTTGGTCGGGATGTGTCTCCATGTTCTGCACACTCGTTTCCAATCCGTCCAACTACAGTCGCATAATGTTAGCATGAAACGAGTGTCGCAAGGTGAGAAATTCTGAGCCGTGTACACCTGCCGCCTCCTGCTGCACTACGTGATCAAAAGTATCCGGACACCCCCCAAAAACATACATTTTCAAATTAGGTGCATTGTGCTGCCACCCCATTGGCAGGTACTCCATATCAGTGACCTCAATAGACATCAGACATCGTGAGAGAGCAGAATGGGACGTTTCTCGGAACTTACGGACTTCGAACGCGGTCAGGTGATTGTGTGTCACTTGTGTCATACGTCTGCACGCGAGATTTCTACACTCCTAAACATCCCTTGGTCCACTGTTTCCGATGTGATAAGGAAGTGGAAACGTGAAGGGACACGTACTGTACAAAAGCGTACCGGCCGTCCTCGTCTGTTGACTGACAGAGAGCGCCGATAGTTGAAGAGGGTCGTAATGTGTGATAGGCAGACATCTGTCCAGACCATCACAAAGGAATTCCAAACTACATCAGGATCCACTGCAAGTACTATGACAGGTTTTTTTTTCTTTCGGTGTTGATCGTTGTGGTTGGTCGTTGCGGACGTCACATGACATCCGTTGAAGTACGTTTGTTGATCCTTTGACTCAGTTTTTTTTAAATACAGAGGCCTACCAGCTCTCTGACCGAACACGCTGAGCTACTGTGCCGGCTGGTTAGGCGGGAGGTGAGAAAACGGATTCCATGGTCGAGCGGCTGCTCCTAAGCGGGTAAATGCCAAACGACACCATGTTTGGTGTAAGGAGCAAAAACATGTGTCAGATTGAACAGTGAAAAACGTTGTGAGGAGTGACGAATCACGGTACATAATGTGGCGATCCGATGGCAGGGTGTGGGTGTGGGTGTGGCGAATGCCCGGTGAACGTCATCTGCCAGCGTGTATAGTGCCAACAGTAAAATTCGGAGGCGGTGGTGTTATGGTGCGGTCGTGTTTTCCATGGAGGGGGCTTGGACCACTTGTTCTTTAGCGTGCCACTATCACAGCACAGGCCTACATTGATGTTTTAAGCACCTTCTTGCTTCCCACTGTTGAAGAGCAATTCGGAGATGGCGATTGCATCTTTCAACACGATCGAGCACCAGTTCATAATGCACGGTCTGTGGCGGAGTGGTTACACGACAACAACATCCCTGTAATTGATTGGCCTGCACAGAGTCCTGACCTGAATCCTATAGAACACCTTTGGGATGTTTTGGAACGCCGACTTCGTGCCAGACCTCACCGACCGACATCGATAGCTCTCCTCAGAGTAGCACTCCGTTAAGAATGGACTTCCATTCCCCAAGATGCCTTCCAACACCTGACTGAACGTATGCCTGCGAAAGCGCAAGCTGTCACCAAGGCAAGGATGGGGCAACACCATATTGAACTCCAGCATTGCCGATGGAGGGCGCCACGAACTTTTAAGTCATTTCCAGCCAGGTGTCCGGATACTTTTGATCACATAGTGTATATCACAGCTTGAAGCAGCTGCACAACACATGTATACCAATTATAATTCTGGGAAAATGTACGACAATTATAAATAAATGTTCTTGCTTTACTGTCTGTAGCCGACTATATCGTTTATCTTCCTCAGTCCTCAGGGAAGTAAAAATATTAATCGCACTAGTCATTTCCGTCACCTTACGACTAACAGCTTGTCTCCTGTTTTGACTACTTTATAATAACGTAATAGTCTTGAAATATTCATGAAAGTGAACGTAGCGATGAATCTTATATGCAGATTAACACAGCTCAAAAACTGTATACGTTCAATGAACAGATTGGCAGCTTACTCCACACTACTAAATTTATCAGTCCTGCAGCATTAGTCACACAGTCACAAAACCCAGCCCTATGATCTTACGCCTTCGTTACGTTGTATCTTTGTATTTTAAACATTTAATCGTCTCTTGCTAGAATGATAATTGTAGTGAGACTTTTGTCGTAGTTTCCTATGAAATGTAACTGTTCTTTCTTTCACGATTTTCTCTTTGCATCCGCAGCAGCGACAGTAATTCACCATTGCAGTTACAAGTAAACAACGGCGTACAAACGGGGCCAATGTAGTATTTAGGCTTCGGCCTTTGCATTAAGCGTGAACAGAGAGCATTACAGCGAAGTCGACGGACATTTGCTGTTGACTGCACGCACAGTAGGCTATGCTCGCTCCAGAGATAGGCACACCGGACAAAAAATTAGTCACTCCAGGAGACATCACGCTGAAACTAACATGGCCTCTAGTCTTCACGACGGCCTCACTTCGGAGAGGAAGAGAGTCGCCGGTTTTTTCAGGTATGGAATATCCTGCCCATGCCATTAGATCCCGTAAAATTACCAAAATGCCATAGTATTGCCTGCTACGTTTCATCTGCTGTTCCAAACATGTCCAGCCATATACTACGACAGTAAGATCGGGACAGCACAGATGCAGCTGGGTGCTTGAGTGATCGTCAAATTAGCACTGCATACGTGCAGCCTGTTACCTTTAAAGACCCCATAAGCACTATGAAGATGTAGAATAAGGGGCAACATTTAGTAGCCGAGAACATTGAAATGTACATCCTAGTTCATGTTCAAGGTAACCCGAATGACAGAATGAGGAACAGCCAGAGAACCAAGTCAGGCCCGGACTACACCGTCCACACACTGCAGTTTAAGGGAGGACGTTCATTTATTTCTTTATTTATAGGTAGAACTCATTGACATCAAGTTCCCACAGTTTCAATGACGAAAGCGCATCGAAGGGCCTGAAAAAATAAATGTGTAACGCGACCTTCCTGCTGCTCCTACTTTTTGAAGTAAAACTTCAACATCTACGGGCTCAGAGCGATAAAAACCCCTACTTTCACAGGGAAAGGCTTCTAAATTGCGTCCTGGATATATGGGAATGTAGGCTTCCTCGTCGAATCTCTATGACGAAGTTTTCTTAAGTTATCAGCCGAATCGAGACGACGTTCTGCGGTAACGTTTCGACAAGGTTCCTAGCTCGTCATCTTCAGGCCTGAAGGAAACTTGTCGAAACGTCGCAGAACGACGCCTTGATTTGGCTGATAACCCGAGAAAAAAAATCATTGTATCTTGGATGTTGTCAAGCCCACTTACAGGTTTCTAGCCGAGCTTGAACTTCTAAAAAGGGTGTTCATGGAAAAACCCAGAATTGAAATGAGTCTCTACAGTCACTCATATGGAAACGATGCTTTTTTTATATATTTGCATCTGCTACAGTTGTCAGAATTACAACTTATGATGCAGTTCTTATATTTAATGAATGGATCGTAGAGAGGATTGAGGTATTGGAGAGAATGGGCTTTAAGACAGGAAATTCCACTCATGATATCTTGAGAAAAATAGTTTTACAACGGCTCTCGGCTACTGAAAAGCCAGTTGAAGATCTGATAAAGGAAAGACGGCAGAAAACAAGAAACCAGAACAGAAACGTTCAAGGCAAAGAAGACCCCGAACACAAAACTGGAGCCTCCTGAAGAGCTGACATGAAACAAACGTTAGGCTAACTTGAAAATGCATTTCCTGAAAATTATATATATAAGGTAGTTTCCCGACTTGATAGACCACAAGTGTCCCGTATCAAACTGCTCGTCTCAACTTGCCACCTCAATATGCTGTCTACAAAAACTACGTAAGCTACAGCGCATGCACATCGAACGAGTTTCTCAACATTCTCGCGCTCTCTTCGCACAAACCATCAGTTCTAGAGAAAAAATGAATAGGACCTTTTTTGTAGGAAATTTAATATAGTTTAATTTTGTACTGTGACAAGTTTTCGCTGGAGGGTGCGGTTTTCGAGTTGTTCACGAAAAACGTACAAAAGTGATATTAAATGTGTTACACCCGGGAAACCATTCGGAATTGGGATACGTCCATATGAGGTTTTTTGTTCAGAATCACAATTATGGAATTTTGTACATTTAGTTTTTAAACCCAAAAAATTTTTGCCTTAACGGTAAATCTTGAAACTGAGAGTGTAAGCTGAGATATGGAACAAAATGCTTAGAATTTTGCACGAATTCTATTATACTTACAGACTTATGATTTAAAAATTATTGAAATTCTCCTATTCGATATGTTCAAAAAACCTCTTGAGAAAAGCTTCCTATATGCAAATAGATTAAACAAACGAAAATTTCGCATTTTTTAAAATTAAATTTGAAATTGCATAAAATAGTTAAATAAATATAATCGAAGGAAGTTAACAGTAAATGTGTTAATTTCATGTAAAACATGGTACAAAATGTCATCGCTGTATGTTCAGAATTGTGAATTTGGTGCACCTTTTAATCAGAGTGGTTTCCCCTTAAACGCCTGAGTGTGCCGACGCCCGGCGGTGCTCTCGACGCCCTGAATCATTCGAGACGAGCGCAAAGTCGTGGCTCGTCTGATCACGCTACACATCTCCAGTCAGTTACTGCACATTTTCTGAGCTGTTTGGCGCACTGAAGTCGTGCACTTTTATGTACCGCTATAAGCAATGGCATCTTGTGAGGTCCACTGAACGCAGTTCCCTTCGCAATTTTCGCTCGGAAATGTGGACCTAGTAGGTTGGTGCACTAGTTCTTGCGTTTTTATTTTGCATGTTGGTATTTCGGTTGTTCTGGGTTTATTTATCGATTGCATTTTTATTAGTAGTTCATTGCTGCTATTTGAGTTTATGTATTGTCATTTTGTCATTTGGAAGCAGTGGCTGGAGCTGTGGACGCTAGCAAATGAAGTGCCAAGTGGAGGAATCGGAACATTTCCGACATATTCTTCTGTTTGAGTTCTATAGAGGGGAGAGAGCAGTGGAGCCAGCCAGAAACATTTGCGCCGTGTACGGGGCCAATGCCATTGGGCAGAGGACGGCAACGATCCTCTTGACATTAGTGACTCTCCACGTTCAGGAAGACATTCGGGGTTTGATGAAGATCATTTAAACGGATTAATCCACAATAATACAATTCAATGCTGTCGTATACTCGAGAGCTGGCGAATGCAATGGGGAAGGTTCAAAAATCGCATGTATGGGAACTGCGTGCTCTACGACACAATCACAAGACTCAGCGGGTGGCCTTATGTTCTTCTCTGCTTTGTCGTCATCAACTGGCTCGGGAAAAACGCACCGACCATTGCATCCTGTATCGTTACTGGTGACGAGAAATGGTCTTTTTTTGCTAACATAAGGAAAAGAAAGGAATGGTTGAATCCAAACAAAGCAGCAACTCCCCGTGCATAGACCTGCGCGCACCCACAAAAGGTAATGCTATGCATTTGGTGGAACAGTGACGGTGTGCCCTACGTGTAACCGTCACAGTTGACACTTATTGACAACAACTCAGACGTCTTGCAGACGCAATCAGAGAACGACGATCAGGAAGACCGCGTGATGTGATGCCACTCCACGATAACGCCCGCCCACACTCTGCGAGGCTTACAGAAAACACGATACAAGAGTTGGATTGTGAAGTCATTCCACACCCACCGAATTCACATGATCCTGCGCCTTCTCACTGCCAACCTGCTCTCTATCGAACAACCTTCAATGTACTTCCTTTCCGGATAAAAATGTGCTCCGGACGTGGTCCAACGAGTTCTTCGTCGCAAAACCACGCGATTTCTACAGTCGTGGAACAGAAAAGTTATCCCATCGTTGGCAGTCTGCTGTAAATGGGGATGGAGAAGAGATTATTGATAACTAAAGCCTCAGTTACGTGTATCTGTTGAGTTTATTAAACTTACGGAGAAACGCTACGAGCATATGCACCAACCAGATGCATTCTCGGACAGCTGCAAGTCAAGTCGGGTTCTAAATAGACTATTACTTGTACATACGACAGGCAGTTCACGTTAATATACCGACAAACCGGGTGACTTCATTAACGTTGTGCTCATGGGCATGCCCAAACAGTATCTTTTTTCTGCTACGTCTCATCCCCACGTCGACCCAACTTATTACGCTGATCGCATGTAAACCACACACACACACACACACACACACACACACACACACACAGAGAGAGAGAGAGAGAGAGAGAGAGAGAGAGAGACGTATTACGTCAGCGGTGGAAGGTCATATGGGCGTCTGGCACTAGTTTTACACCACCTACGTCGCTGCAAAGCGACACGTGTACTTTTTCTATGTATGACTAATATTGTTTCGTCAGCTTATTTCTTCGTTATGTTCTCAAGTAAAAGCTTCTTCGCTGTACATCCGACATTTAATATTTAAAACGACAGGCATGTTGTGTGAAGTAAAGGTCATGCAACCAACGGAAATCGTTATTTATATTCCCTCCAGACATACACTTTTCTGACTACAATAGAAGTGCTCAAAAACTACAATTCGGTAAATGATTCCAAATTATTTCTAAAAGGATATTACACAAAGTTGCAGGAACACATCATGGTTGCACTGACATTTTAAAAAAAAAACTGAATTACGTTTAAGAAAACTGCGACACCTACAAAGAAGTCTTCACAGTTAGGAAACACACGTTTTTCTTAAAATGACAGGCAATTACGGAGAACGTTCAGAGCCTCATTGTAGCAATAAGGCCAGCAGGTGTGGCCGTGCGGTTCTAGGCGCTTCAGTCTGGAACCTCGCGACCGCTACGGACGCAGGTTCGAATCCTGCCTCGGGCATGGATGTGTGTGATGTCCTTAGGTTAGTTAGGTTTAAGTAGTTCTAAGTTCTAGGGGACTGATGACCACAGATGTTAAGTCCCATAGTGCTCAGAGCCATTTGAACCATTTTTTGTAGCAATAAGGCAACGATCGCAGAAACGGCATGCAAGCAGATGAAGCAGCGTCATGATTTACCATAACGCCAGCTCTATGATTGAAGCGCCGTCAAACGTATTGGAAATGAGATCAAGTGCCAACATGTTTCCCAGACGATAAATGACACAATAACAGCGTGTGGTACTTCATATTGGGCGAAATTATCGGTTTCCGGGAAATTTGTCATACTGTGACATTAGCGACTCGTACAGAGCACGCAGCTACAGTAGTGATGCTTATGTGGGTACAGGACAGCGGATGTTTGATTACGCATCGATGCCACACTACAGAATGACTACTGTCTTCCACAATTGTAACTTGGTTGGGTGGAGGTGCACTAAATAACGAGTACGCATCTGTTTCGTCGACGGTCTGACACCGTCTGCTGCGGGCTGAACAGCTGGTTCGCCTGACATTGCAGCTAAAAACTGCACAAAAACTGTGTACCTGTTGCTGAAGAGTTGTCTTTTTACAACCATGGACCCTGCTGTTATCTTACATGGCATTTCAATAAAAAGAAATATTGAATAAAGTGTGCATAGTGATGAGACATTTTTTTGGAGACACGTAACCATAGTTTCTCAGAAGACAGTTAAATTCATGCGCATGACAGCTCGTGCCAGGGCTGCGAATTACAAAATACCGTTCCAAGCAGTGCGTATGCATCATAAAGCAATCTTCAAGGTAACAGCTTTGGTGTGACTGAATGGTTACAACGATTGCAACTTAAAGATCTAGTGAGCAACGAAGTGCACTAAAAACTGCAGAGCTTCTGAAGGTACACCGACCACAATCGTGCTTCTGATTCGTGGACTATGCCCTACAATGTAAGTGCGAGATGCATGGCTCCGCCATAGAGTCTATGAAATTATGGGCTCCAGAATCACGGACAAAGGCAGCCTAAGATTCGAAAATAAAGGAGTGGCTACCAGAAAGAATCAAACGTACCAAAGCCAGAAGTGTTTATGGCATATATCTTGGTATCTGGTATCAGCGACAAGCAGTAACTGAAACAATTTAATTCGACTAAGGGCCTCGCCATGTCATTGGTGGTTATGGTATCTAACCACAACGTACCACTATTGAAACAAGGCCTTCATATGTGGTGAATACACTTATTTGTTGTGTAGCCTGAGGACTAAATTAGTTTCGAAGGTAACAGATTGGCTGAGAGTTGGCAAAACGGTATCGAACGCTTCAATTAAACCCTTGGAAATGTATTAGTCCAACCACCTATGGTGGACGTTAAGTAGCAACTTTCTTCAGAAGATCTGTATGATCTTAGAAGCTCCCCAGAACTACATGGTCATCAGTGGACAACTGCTTGCTGAGTTTAGAAAACAGAGAACTTGCACATGATGTATGTTTTTTATATTTAAATGTTATCAGTACGAATTTGTTTTCACCGTGTTATTAAAAGGGGTGAGTAGAATTTAGTAGTAGAATATGATATGAACAGTGGTAACCCGAATGGACCGACGAATACTAGAGTAGAGGCACGTAAAAGCCAGAGGGTACCGAGAAAAATTAGATATAGTGGAATTATTTAGTTTAGCATGCACAAGGGACTGATGATGTATCCGAGGCAGCGACGACACACTGATCGCGGGCAGAACAGAAACAAAATAGTGGTACAAACAAAGTTTAGTTGCTTATCTTTAATGGATATATCGTTTATATAGGTTTCATTTCATGATGTCGTGCTCTTACAATAAAAATTTTGTTTTGGTATAAGCTATTTAATGATTTTAATTAAAACACTGGTGGTTCAATGTACAGCCAATTTTGGTTTAAACGACGGTGTCTTGCAACGGAGATCAAAGTGCCGTTCTTGATGAAACAATAATAAATTAATAAAGCCATAGCGACGGATTCCACTGTTTAACAACCAGAAACACCCCAGGTCTTAATAACACGTAAAAGTCGTATCGGAGCAACGACTGGCAAAATTTGCATTCTGACGAGTCCCCATTCAAGGAGTCCTACACTGATGTCGACATACCGTTTACGTGTAGGACGAATTGATGGCGACGACCATCTGTGGCCTGCATTGCTGAGCAACATAGCGCACGATGTACAACTTGGTTTTGGACTGACATTGAATATAATATGGGGCATCTCAGCAGCTGTTACTGCACATCCTTCAGACACCTCCTCCTACCGTATTCCAGCAGGATAATGCCCTCATGTCTCACGTCATGAATGGTCAGCCAACTTGAAAAGGAAGAAGGACGGGTACCAAGGACACCTTGGCCAGCGCGTCTGCCTGAAATGTGGCAGACCTACATATCCTGGTCTGCAAATTGTCACCGTCTTCACTGACAGCGGTATGCTGACTCGTATATTAACCGCACGGAGGAAGGTTTCCCAAAAACATTTTCATATCCTCTTACCACCCCAAGCAACGACATTTACAGCCTTTGATGACAGGGCGTTGTGCCACTGTCATGTAATTAATCTACGTGGCAACTTTCGCTTCAGTCACATGTATGGTTGTGGTTGCAATTTTCATAACCATTATTATGATTACAGTGTCGCTGACTTATCTTCATTGTATACAGGTTGAATTACTGTATCTGTGTTGTAAGGGGCATCATTGTGCTTAATCTATTGTGCATGTTAAAAAGTGTCTACTTGTGTAAACCTATTACAAACAGCGACGAATGAAGTGCAAGCACTCGTCCGTTACTTAACTGACATACACACACATAGTGACGTAATATACTTATCTCGAGCGATATGCGCTTCATTTATTACCTAAACAGAGGGAATTCTCTGTACGAAAATTTTGGTCTGAACGTTGCAAAAGCACAAGCACAAATGAGCAGCCGAAATGCAGGGGATGTTTTTGTAACGTATGCCCAATAATAATAATAATAATAATAATAATAATAATAAACTGTAGTTTTTTGTTTTACAAAACAAGAAAAAGTGTGACCGTATACTTTTCTGGTCAGTAATTCTAATGTAACGAAACTAAAGTGAACTGTACAGTACTTCGCGAAGTCTAATCACGCTTACGTAAGGCTACTGTTCTCCATAGCTGTATATAATCTTTGATTACCTTTGGTTGTTATAGCATATCCATTTAGTTCACAAAATATTTGTCCTTTGTATTAAACACTGGTTCTTTGCTGCAAATACGTTCACAAATTGCACGATCTGGTAAGCGGTGTCTTGGAGAGTAATCACTTGCTTGTTTTAGGATTAACGAGGCAAAGCTATAATATGGAGTAAAGTCCAAAGTCCTCACACTGATATGTGCTCCTGCGAGCTGGTATTTCGTATGAACTGTGGGTAGATCGCTAGAAGACCATTATGTATGACTAATAACTAATACTTTCATTTTAAAAAATCATTTGTCGACTCTAGGGGCGTGATCCACTTATCCACCATTGCACCGATGTGCTTATCCACGATAGCACCGATGTGCATATTCCTCATAATTTAACAGATGAAGAGGAGGCAATGTCATTGAGACCAACAGTTTTTGTTAGTTGCAAGTACTATATTAAGGCTAGTTCTTCCATCTAGTTACACAACGGGCGAATGGAACAGATACCACGTGGCCGTCTAGTTACACCCGCGGCAAATATGGCATGTTCGATAGGCCTAACATTCAGACATTGCAGTTTACGAATATCCTATCAAAGGATTAATGAACAGACATTATCGACTGAACTACCGTTTTCAAATACTGACTCCCGAGGAACACGCGAGGTCATATGCGCGCAACTAGAACGCCCACGCAAGAAGCAAAGCCTCCTACATCAGGTGTAACGGCAAACACTAGAGCAACAAGAAATGGGCCACGTGCATTTACTACTGCACATTCAGGATACTTCAAAGAGCCTGGAGTGTTCTTATAGAAACCCCAAAGGCTCACGTACAACACCACTTGTACATTCATATTCCAAAATTATGGTTTCTTTGACTTACGTGTCCCAGTATTCTTTTGGTGGCGGTAGTACGCTATCATGCCCGGTTTGAATCCCAGCACGCCATTCAGTTTTAATCTCCCAGGAAGTTACATTACAGTTTAGACTCTGCTGCACTGTTGAAGATTCATTTTATAATACTTTTAATGAGATCGAAGCACGTAAAAATGTTTTGTGGAAGAACATTTGTTACAGGCGTTCAGTTACACGGATTCCGTAATTTATCACTAAAATCTCACGGGGTCCCCTAGTTCGACTGAGGAGATCTCTATTAAAAAGACCAAAAGCTTGGTATAGTCAACTCTAAGAATTTAGTTAATGAAATGGAACCTTGTGGCGTGTAGGCTACAATATGATCGATCACCACTGTATTCTCCATTTTTCATTGGCTTTCATCCTTCAGTAATATTAATGCATAGTACAATCTATTCTTCGATGTTATTTCAAGCCAGCTTAGACAATTACACAGCACGAGCCTAGTTCAATTTGTTGATGACAGAGGATCAAGTAGGTAAAAAGACGAGGGCTAGTAGAAATCCTTGGGTAAGAGAAGAAATATTGAATTTAATTGATGAAAGGAGAAAATATAAAAATGCAGTAAGTGAAACAGGCAAAAAGGAATACAAACGTCTCAAAAATGAGATCGACAGGAAGTGCAAAATGGCTAAGCAGGGATGGCTAGAGGACAAATGTAAGGATGTAGAGGCCTATCTCACTAGGGGTAAGATAGATACCGCCTACAGGAAAATTAAAGAGACCTTTGGAGAAAGGAGAACCGCTTGTATGAATATCAAGAGCTCAGATGGCAACCCAGTTCTAAGCAAAGAAGGGAAAGCAGAAAGGTGGAAGGAGTATATGGAGGGTTTACACAAGGGCGATGTACTTGAGGACAATATTATGGAAATGGAAGAGGATGTAGATGAAGATGAAATGGGAGATACGATACTGCGTGAAGAGTTTGACAGAGCACTGAAAGACCTGAGTCGAAACAAGGCCCCCGGAGTAGACAATATTCCATTGGAACTACTGACGGCCGTGGGAGAGCCAGTCCTGACAAAACTCTACCATCTGGTGAGCAAGATGTATGAAACAGGCGAAATACCCACAGACTTCAAGAAGAATATAATAATTCCAATCCCAAAGGAAGCAGGTGTTGACAGATGTGAAAATTACCGAACTATCAGCTTAATATGTCACAGCTGCAAAATACTAACACGAATTCTTTACAGACGAATGGAAAAACTAGTAGAAGCCAACCTCCGGGAAGATCAGTTTGGATTCCGTAGAAACACTGGAACACGTGAGGCAATACTGACCTTACGACTTATCTTAGAAGAAAGATTAAGTAAAGGCAAACCTACGTTTCTAGCATTTGTAGACTTAGAGAAAGCTTTTGACAATGTTGACTGGAATACTCTCTTTCAAATTCTAAAGGTGGCAGGGGTAAAATACAGGGAGCGAAAGGCTATTTACAATTTGTACAGAAACCAGATGGCAGTTATAAGAGTCGAGGGACATGAAAGGGAAGCAGTGGTTGGGAAGGGAGTAAGACAGGGTTGTAGCCTCTCCCCGATGTTGTTCAATTTGTATATTGAGCAAGCAGTAAAGGAAACAAAAGAAAAATTCGGAGTAGGTATTAAAATTCATGGAGAAGAAATAAAAACTTTGAGGTTCGCCGATGACATTGTAATTCTGTCAGAGACAGGAAAGGACTTGGAAGAACAGTTGAATGGAATGGACACTGTCTTGAAAGGAGGATATAAGATGAACATCAACAAAAGCAAAACGAAGATAATGGAATGTAGTCGAATTAAGTCGGGTGATGCTGAGGGAATTAGATTAGGAAATGAGACACTTAAAGTAGTAAAGGAGTTTTGCTATTTGGGGAGCAAAATAACTGATGATGGTCGAAGTAGAGAGGATATAAAATGTAGACTGGCAATGGCAAGGAAAGCTTTTCTGAAGAAGAAAAATTTGTTAACATCGAGTATAGATTTAAGTGTCATGAAGTCATTTCTGAAAGCATTTGTATGGAGTGTAGCCATGTATGGAAGTGAAACATGGACGATAAATAGTTTGGACAAGAAGAGAATAGAAGCATTCGAAATTTGGTGCTACAGAAGAATGTTGAAGATTAGATGGGTAGATCACATAACTAATGAGGAAGTATTGAATAGGATTGGGGAGAAGAGAAGTTTGTGACACAACTTGACCAGAAGACGGGATCGGTTGGTAGGACATGTTCTGAGGCATCAAGGGATCACCAATTTAGTATTGGAGGGCAGCATGGAGGGTAAAAATCGTAGAGGGAGACCAAGAGATGAATACACTAAGCAGATTCAGAAGGATGTAGATTGCAGTAGGTACTGGGAGATGAAGAAGCTTGCACAGGATAGAGTAGCATGGAGAGCTGCATCAAACCAGTCTCAGGACTGAAGACCACAACAACAACAACAGTATTCCCGATGAACTCAAAAAAAGATAAATAAAAAAATATAATCAACACAATAACGTAACACTAAGCAATGTCACTTCCTTTCCCGTAACTCTTGCCGAAAAAAAGATCAATACAACATTCATTTTGAGGACTGCATCTCAATGACTGTTACAAAAGTATTATTCGCCAAGCAATGATATTGTTTTATCTCTTAGCTTTAATATGATAACGATAATACTTGTGTCGATAAAATAGTGTTAACTACTCGGCATAACCCTTGGGCACCCTGCAAAGCCTACCGTCACTCGTACGAAACTATAGCTTCAGTCGTTCATGAATTATTACAGGCGTCTTATACCCTACACATTTCACTTTGGATTCAGCAAGCTGGTTATCAGTTGAATGTCTCCCGAAAGAGCTAAAAATAAGGCTTGGGACGTTGACACTCGCATGAAAAATTATTTTCAGCTACCACTGCGAAGCACAATAGAAAATGGCTTTGTCACCGAGTGGGCGGCAGGTCAACAACACAAAGGTCTAAGGTTGAACTCCGCGTTGATGTATTTTTCTGTATCAATTATCGCAACCTTCATCGTTAGGAATGATCTCTTTACGGAGAAGTGCCAAGCAGCATAGAGATTCCGATCGCACGCTAAACTATGGTTCTTCCACAGTTGGATTGGCAAACCGGTACGTACGATGAGGCCGAGGACACAGCCCATCTGAAAGCACCACTCCACAGCAACAAGTCTTGGACTGACAACCATTTATTGCTTGACAAAGCGAACAGCAGACCAGGCCGTAGCAGTAATTGGTCACATTACTTGGTACAACAACGTTCCAGTTAAAAGTAGTGCATAATACCTCGCAGTGAAAGCACGGGAAGTATCCGCGGAAAAATGTTTTGAGGGCTGCCGCGACGGCTTGCTTTTAACGTCATCAAATTAGTGACGGCAAGCAGGATGAAAAATTAACAGCACTGAGGAAAAAGTCGATGGAACGTGCAAGTAAAATTTTACAGCCAAGAAATTCGACTGTGCGTAAATAACAGCACAAGAATCTCTATGCTGGGCAGAGTGGGATTCAAGTTTCTACCACAAGGCGAAGAAATCAAGAGCACACTGACGAGATGGATAAAACTGTTACTGGGCGACCATTTCTTTATGAGCCATACAACGAAACATCAATTTTGTAAGAACTTCAGTTTTCGTTGCACAGAACCGGACTTCACGGCTAGCATGGAAACGGAGAAACTTTTTCTCTTTATAGGAATTGGTTTTAGAAGGCGTCAGAATAGACGAAATATCATCTGCGAGAGAAACGACAGTTTCAAAAACGGACTACTATATTTCTTTTACGAAAAAAGTAACATCTGAATTAAAGTGGCCAGTAGTCCAATATCACGAAGCATGGATTGATTACACTTTGAATGAATGATGCCGTAGAGATGATATGCGAAGAGTACTGTGAAACAGTAGTGTTGGTCAATGTAATTTTTATGCAAGTCGTTTGCAGGCGCTCCACAATGTAGTAACAGGCCTACTGCAGTGTACGTAGTTAGCACATCCCCTTAGTTCTCGGATGTACACGCGAGGCTGCTGCCACCCTGGCCAGGTCTTCAGTTCGATTTGGCCGGTAATATTTCTTTATCTAAAGACGAAGAATTCACAACTGCAGCCGTCTCTGTCCCAGAAGACATATTTGCGAATATTACTTGCGTCAAGCTGACACGATCGAGCGCATATGTCCAAGTACTGATCCGTTCAGCGGTCACATACAGTTATTCAATGGTGGCGTGTGAAGTGCCCTTTTTGACATTTATCTGGCTGTTAACAGGCTATGTAAAGAATTATGCAGAAACAAAGCGCGATGCTCAGCGAAGACGACACAGGTTACCAATAGGACTGTTGATATTCTTAAAAACATCGGGAATAGGATATATCGATATTTTTTTTTTAAATATGTCATTATCGGCCCTAAATATATAGAAAAATTTATCGATGTATCGACGGAAAAACTATCGAAGTAGCTGCCTATGAAATATCGGCTGGACAATGTAAATATACAAGCAGTATTATATATTCTGTACATTGTAATGGGACACCCTCTTCTAAAATAACCTTTTTTTATAGAAGGAGCCGATACCGGGATTAATCTCGAATCTGGTATAGGTGAACATTCTCGGCTGTTTCACTGAAAGAATTTCATATGATTTTGTATACGATGTATTATATTTCTGGCTAAAAATTTTAGAAAGAAATTAATTTATTAAACTCTGTGTGTACGGTTGGAATTAATCTACTTTGAGAAATATTTTGAAATTACGAAATATCTCGCATACTTAAAATTCATGTTATTAATTGCACAACCTAACGCGAATTATTAAAGTTATTTCTGGATTCATTTATAAGTAATGACATAATTTGGTAAAGATTCTTCTTTTGTCAAGATAGATTGTTAACTCTTTCGCTTTGTAAACTCTGGAATACAGTTAGTACCGCAGAATGTATTATACGTAGTAGTGGGCATGCCTCCGATGGGAACGCACGATTTTTCTAATCTCGTCAACAACAAAGTAATTTGTGTTTTCAAGTGAAAATTGTAACGTCGGTGTGATAACAAGAATAGAATTAAATTCAAGAAATATACAGGTAAATCTTCATCTGTTAATTAGTTATCAGGAACCCACAATGTTAAATCAAAATTTCAGCCGCAACTATGAACCCTAAACGCACTAACTGCAGTAACAACAAGAAGAGAAAATGAAGACAAGTAAAAACTTTTTCTTTTGTATATCTTATGCCTCACGAAGCTTTCAAAACTTGTGCAGAGACAGAATTTTAACAGTGATGTGTGGGAGGGCAAGATTTCAACATCAACAAACTAGTAGCCTGCCTATCCCCCTTAGAGCAAGAATTGAAAGGAAAATGATGCACGTTCACGCTTGGCGATAATCACTTTGCTACAAATGTTAACTGCACGTAAGTGGCACAGTAAAAGGCGTCCGATGGGCTTGCCCGCAACACTTCATGTCGACATCCCTATTTTTTCCTTTTTGCCAACGACAGTGACCTAGCAGTTGTAGTGTCAAAATTGCATGGTGAAGCTAAACGTTGCAGTTTCTGTTGGTAGCACCGAGCGCCGATTACGTCAGAATTTCCCGCTCACACGTCTCAGACCACAGCGAACACGAATCTTGTCATTTAGAGTTTTGTTCATCTCCTTCAGCAACTGTTTTTGAAGAATGCCGATGTAAAGAGATAGCACACTAATTGCGTTAAAAATTGTTTCTAACGCCACTGGTGTGCTATTTCTTTACATTGGAAATGTTGTTGTTCCATCCTCTCTCCCCCCCCCCCCCCCCCGTGCAAGCAAACTGACTACTACTTTTCTACTTTAGTGCCACATAGACTTGCTTCACATAATCAAAATCAAAGGCTGGACGTGATGCAAGTCAAAAATTAGTGAGAGTAAAATTATGTTCTATTACAATTTAAAAGGACAACTCCAAATATTTACCGAAAATTTTGAAAAAATATAAAATAAAAATATTGGCATTCGCTATTGCCATTTTGATGTCAATGAACCGGGGAAAAATATCGCTAAATATAATTTGAAAAAATATCGATATTTTACCACTACGCAGAGCCAAAGTGCCAACCCCGTAGCGCACCATTGCCGCGCTGAATTACTGTTACTGACAAGTGAGCACCTGTCAGTGTTAGCTATCACACCAATCGGCTACGTCACGCAGCCAAACAGCAAAGACGATGGACCAGCTGATTGGTGTCCGCGCTGCTAGGTCGCTTGCCCGCTAAAGGGAGAGGGGGGTAGGGGGGAGGGACACGAATGGAGAGAGAGAGAGAGAGAGAGAGAGAGAGAGAGAGAGAGAGTGAGTGAGTCCGCGCCTATGAAAGTAGGTTAAGGCCAAGGTACAGTATATAGGTGAAGGCAGTCCCACATAGTGGCTTTGCTCCGCCTGTTGGCCAGCAGCTTATCGGATGCCGTACAAGAAAAGTCCTGTCGTCTCGAAAATGGCACGTACCAGCATTAGCGACTTTATGTCCTGTTGCAGCCGCATATTGAGCGAGGGACAAATGATAATCTAATGCTTTCGTACGTGTTCCAATCTACCTTATCTTATTCTCATGATACCTAAACGGAGTGTAGGAGGGCAGTGGCAGGAATGTCACACAGACCTCCTCGAATAACTTTCCTGAAATGAAATGGATGAATAACGGCGATAAAATCAGTGAAGATGCAAAGACATGAAATGATAGCAGAGAAAACCTGTAACAAATGCTGAACCTGGAATGTAATTACATGTATGACACCACGGATTTACTGCTTTCTGGTGTAACCACCATGCTATCTGACAACGCCTCCAGTCCTAAAAGCTTTCATTGGCATTTATGTGTAGCTCCTATTACTTACAAACACTTCACTCCGGGATTCTCCCATAGGGTATCTAGGAAGAAGAAATAGCAGTACATCTGTTACAAAGAAATACGATGCAATGTCCATTCGGACATTCATGCATGTCAAAAGGATCAGGCAATGCAGAGACTACAGCCATCAAGGTATACAGGAAACGTATTCGCAGTTGCCAATCTGAATCACCTTCGGCTCTATATCTGAATGCAAATGAAAATTTGAGTCAGACACTGATTCGAATCCGGATTTCTCGCTCTACGCGAGCAGTCGCCTTAACCGCTGACTCAAACTTTCATATACCGTGGTCAATGTGTCACAACATGCACTGCACGCATGTCCGAAGGAACACTGCATCGTAATTCTTAATAACACATGCTCTGCTATTTCGTATTTCTTCGACAACACCAGGGCCAAGACACACTACACACATGTCCTTCCTGGACAAGGAGCGCTCGTGTAAAGCAATAAAACCGCGTCAGAGTTCAGGCCCTGCACAAATTTTTACTATCGTCATTCCAATATACAGCCAATGGTGATTCAAATTCGCGACTGCTAAAACCTTTCCTGTATGTCTAGGAAGGGCAGCGTGGAGGGTAAAAATCGTAGAGGGAGACCAAGAGATGAATACACTAAGCAGATTCAGAAGGATGTACGCTGCAGCAGGTACTGGGAGATGAAGAAGCTTGCACAGGATAGGGTAGCATGGAGAGCTGCATCAAACCAGTCTCAGGACTGAAGACTACAACAACAACATGTCTAGGAATAGTACCACTAACGGGGGGGGGGGGGGGGGGGGGGGGGGGGGGAAGACGACGATTTAGTGCAAGAGCCATATAAATATTGAATCCCCAGAGCTATTCCCAAATACCCTGTGGGAGAACTTCTGGTAACAGTGTCGCAAATCCTCAGTTACAATGAAACTGCGGCGGGCCTGTAGGCGTGCTGAAGTGGTTAAGACCAAAGTTCGCCAAAAAAAAAAAAAAGGAAATCCGGGTTCGAGTCCCATTCTGGCATTAACTTCCATTACGGCACATTCATTACGTCATCGACTCAGCATCCCTGACTGTCACTAATATTTATGTCATACGTCCACCGATTTCATCCTCCTCATATTTCATTTCACCTAATCTAATTCAAATAATAAATCATCTTCAATCATCACCTGCACACATACACAGGTGCATAGGTAACGGGTAAATTGAGGGTTCTGAAGTACTGCTAATAATCCACCCCATTCTACAATTTGGTTCTCTCTGATTCCTATCTGCATCAACATCTAAAAACTTAGAAGCTGGAATATGTTTTGCATCTGTCCAAGAGGTTATTAATGGCAGTTGCAGACGAGTATTTTTCAAACATTCCAGAAAAATGCTAGGCTGATATAATGCACTCACTGGAAAAATATGTTGGACCAGTGTCCAGTGTACAAAGGGCAATCAAAGTTTTAATTTTCAGCTCAGAAAAAATTAAGTTATGTAATTAATTTCATGCTCTGCGTTTAAAAACGGCTACGACAGTGTATGTTGGGTTGGTAGAAGTGTCGGCAACAAAGCACCATCATATGACAAAGGGATTAGGTAGCGCGAACCCTTCCAGTATGATAGAAAAATATGATCAAACGAGTCTGAATGACTAAGAACGGAGCGCCGGACCATGTCTCTGTGTAGAACTGGGAATCGCATGTGACGTGGAGGCCATTGGCTTTAAGAACGGCGTATCACAATCGAGGCGGCGATCGAAAACTGAACATCTGTCATCATCGTGATCATTTATCGACACCTTCGATATTTTGAACATGAGAGAGATCGTCGACGTTGGGTTCCGCGGCTGCTCGCACCAATCCAAAAAGCCACATAATCTTAGCTGCAGTGGAAAAGTTGTAGCTGTTTCAGGCTAAACCAGGGGCTTTCTTTAGTGGCCCAATCAATCATGGACCAATGCTGGGTGTATCATTATCAGCACGAGATAAAGGAGTGAACCAAGCAGTGGAAACAAAGGACTGATCACCGCCGAAACAGAGGTCCTGCCTTTGTCGGTTATGCAGAGTACATTGATGAGCCAAAACATTATGACCACTTGCTTAATAGCTTGTTTGTCCGTCTTTGGAACGAAATAAATCACTGATTCTGCGTATCAGTGATCCGACAGTTTTCTGGTAGATTTATGGAGATATGTGGCACTAGATGTGTCTGCACAGATCAGATAGTTCACGTACATATCGGGCCGCTGATTTACGTACGCGGTGTGGGCCGCTGATTTACGTACGCGGTGTGGCGCCCGATAGCGACAAATATGTTCCATAGGATTTACATCAGGCGAATTTGGTCGCCGAGACATGAACTGAGTTCACTATAATGGTCCTCAAACCACCGTGGCACGGTACTGGCTCCGAGATACAGACAATTATAGTTCTGACATCAGACATGAAGGGATGCAGGTGTTTCGTAACTGTCAGCGTGTATTCGATTACTACCACAGGTCCCATGCAAGAGCAGAATGTCTCCCATAGCATAATACTGCTCCCAACAGCCTGCGTCCGTGGTGCGCTGCACGTCTCGAGCCGCCGTTCACCTCGATGACGACCATCGACCTAGTGTAACAAAAATGTTATTCGCCCGAAGAGCCGACACGTTTCCATTGATCGACTGTCAAATCCCGATGATCCCGTGCCCACTGCAGTGGTGGTTGACGATGTCGTTGGGTCAATATGTGAACACGTTGGGGTGGTCTGCTGCTGAGTTCCATGTTCAATAGTGTACGATTAACGGTGTGCTCCGAAAAACTTGTGCGTGCACCAGCATTGAGGTCTTTTGGCAGAGACGCCCCAGATCACCATCCATCCTACTTTACAGAGCAGAGAAGCCTTCGAACCCCACGTTCTGTGGGGAGTCGTTGACGTCCACCCATTTAGCGCCTAGTGGTAGTTTCACTGACCTTCTGCCTCTTTCCGTAGATGCTCACGACAGTAGACATTTTTATTACATATTCGTGTAGTACGTAAAGAAATATGAATGTTTTAGTTGGACCACTTTTTTCGGTTTGTGATAGATGGCGCTGTAATAGTCACAAACGTATAAGTACGTGGTATCACGTAACATTCCGCCAGCGCGGACGGTATTTGCTTCGTGATACATTACCCGTGTTAAACGGGGCCGTTTACCAATTGCGGAAAAGGTCGATATCGTGTTGATGTATGGCTACTGTGATCAAAATGCCCAACGGGCGTGCCCTATGTATGCTGCTCGGTATCCTAGACGACATCATCCAAGTGTCCGGACCGTTCGCCGGATATTTACGTTATTTAAGGAAACAGGAAGTGTTCAGCCACGTGTGAAACGCCAACCACGACCTGCAACAAATGATGATGCCCAAGTAGGTGTTTTAGCTGTTGTCGCGGCAAATCCGCACATCAGTAGCAGACAAATTGCGCGAGAATCGGGAATCTCTAAAACGTCGTTGTTGAGAATGTTACATCAATAACGATTGCACCCGTACCATATTTCTATGCACCAGGAATTGCATGGCGACGACTTTGAACGTCGTGTAAAGTTCTGCTACTGGGCACAAGAGATTACGGGACGATGACAGATTTTTTGCACGCGTTCTATTTAGCGACGAAGCGTCATTCACCAAGAGCGGTAACGTAAACCGGCATATTATGCACTATTGGGCAACGGAAAATCCACCATGGCTGCGACAAGTGGAACATCAGCGACCTTGGCGGGTTAATGTATGGTGCAGCATTATGGGAGGAACGATAATTGGCCCCCATTTTATCGATGGAAATCTAAATGGTGCAATATATGCTGATTTCTACGTAATGTTCTACTGATGTTACTACAAGATGTTTCACTGCATGACAGAATAGCGATGTACTTCCAACATGATGGATGTCCGGCACATAGCTCGCATGCGGTTGAAGCGGTATTGAATAGCATATTTCATGACAGGTGGATTGATCGTCGAAGCACCATACCATGGCCCGCACGTTCACCGGATCTGACGACCCCGGATGTCTTTATGTGGGGAAAGTTGAAGGATATTTGCTATCGTGATCCACCGACAACGCCTGACAACATGCGTCAGCGCATTGTCAATGCATGTGCGAACATTACGGAAGGCGAACTACTTGCTGTTGAGAGGAATGTCGTTACACGTATTGCCAAATGCAATGAGGTTGACGGACATCATTTTGAGCATTTATTGCGTTAATGTGGTATTTACAGGTAATCACGCTGTAGCAGTATGCGTTCTCAGAAATGTTAAGTTCACAAAGGTACATGTATCACATTGGAACGACCGAAATAAAATGTTCAAATGTACCTACGTTTTGTACTTTAATTAAAAAAATCTACCTGTTACCAACTGTTCGTCTAAAATTGTGAGCCATATGTTTGTGACTATTACAGCGCCATCTATCACAAGTGGTCCAACTAAAACATTCATATTTCTTTACGTACTACACGAATATTTAATAAAAATGGGGGTTCCTATTTTAAAAAACGCAGTTGATATCCGTTTTACCTATGACAGCGCCATCTAGCGGGCCAACCATAACGCCATCTGGTTTCCCCCATTAAGCTAGACAAGTTTCGTTCTTTGCAGTTTTTTCGTTTGACGCTTATTTCGTGAGATATTTGGCCCGGTCACGATCAATGGACCACCCTGTATGTGGTAGTAGTTCTCGGCCACGCCTTGTCCTGGAAACATCACACGGACGTGATCATCAGCGAGAATGAACCCAGTGAAAATGATTCCCTAGAGATTTGGCGGCGCTAACCCAGAATCAGTGATCCACACGTATAAAAAAAATCGTAAGATCCCTATTAGAGTATGGTGTCTACCTATGAATAGCATCAAAGGCTCAATATGAAAGAATAGCAGCCTTTGGTCACGGGTAAACACCACGCCACAGCAAGTGGCATGTTGTATAAATCCACCAACGCACGTATAATACTTGAAATAATCACGTCCGACACTGGAAAATATGGACCGATAGAGAAAAAAAGATTTAATATGCAAGTCAATTTACGAATACAACATTACTCAGTTCACAGTACCGTCACCGATCCGACTTCATACCTTTCTCAATACAAATGACATTCCTGAATAATAACGACATAATCGATGAGAAAAACAATAATTCAATGAAATAAAGTGCACAGCATTCGATCCCACCACCCCAAACTACATCATGCCAGCCATAGGGCAGTGAAGTAAAGTGGAGTGTGACATCACAATTGACGATCTCCAAATATATAGGTTAAAAAACAAACCACCCCATTACTCCAGACCTACCGCTGACACAGCGAGGGCAATAAAATGCATTTTAACATAGAAGCTATGATCTGTATCCTCAAGTAAAATCAGACAAATCAAGTAAATAGAAAAGAACTAGGACACATGAAAAACATAAGCGTTATTTCCGACTAAGAACTAGCAAAATACTCCAAGGCAAACGAAAGATCAAAGCAACCAAAATTCAATCCAGAGTGGGCTTTCTTCTGGTGATTTCCCCTAGCTGTAAGGTGAATACCGGGGTGTCGAACTCCACCAAGCAGAGATAGGTAACAAATAAAATGGCTTGAGCCAAGACAGGCAAACCAAGTAGGCAGGAATCCCTCCAAGTGACAAATAAATGGTGCCCAGCAAAACAACATTACGACAGACTGACAAGGACATGAGTTACGGAAGGCTGCTAAGGGAGAGCCTCGCAAGAAGCTATCCAAGGTGGTGTTTTTGCTCTATGACAACGGCCCAGCCCACTCCGCAGATGAATCAAAACAAGCCGCTTCTTTGAATCAAATCTTACCGCGCCTCCGTATTCTCCTGACATTGCACCAAGTGACGCATTTCTCTTTCCACGACTAAAGAAACCATTGTGTGACAGTCGTCTCCAGAATCATGACGAGATCATTTTCGAGGCGGGACGTTTCCCGAACAGTCAAAATGCAGACTTCTACAACGCAGGTCGCAGCCAAAACATTCACCGTTGGGAACAAGAACCAATTTTAAGGTTGCAGCTTGATTGTTTGGAGCGGCATTGGGGGAGTATGGGAAAAACAGGGTATGACATTTTCTCGACTTAGTGAACGTTTATGATAGTGTCCCCTGGGAAAAGACATGGGAGACCTTGAAGAGAAAAGGAGTTGGAAAGCAACTGAAACCCTTCAAGCAATGTATGACATGTTTTAAGTGTGTCCAGACCCAAGTTGGAAGAACGGATTGGTTTAGGAATGTTATCAGATTGAGACAAGAAAGTGTGGTGTTACAATTATGAAACTGTGACAGAGATAAAAGAAGCTGATAGGGGACGGGAGATGAAGTTATTGCTATTTGTCGATGATATTGTGGCGTGGGGAAACAACAGTAAGGAGGTGCAACAACAAGAACGAGACAAGTGAAATGGAAAAAAAACGAAAGACATGGAATGAAATGCAGTGTGGGGAAAAGCAAGCCTATGGTCCTAAACAGGAAATAAAGAAAGAGAGAGAGAGAGAGAGAGAGAGAGAGAGAGAGAGAGAGAGAGAGAGAGAGAGAGAGAGAGGCAATGGACAAATTGACATTACAGGACAGGCTATTCAAATTTCAGATAACTTTAAATACCTAGGAGGTGTGATAATGGAAAATGAAAGAATGGGGACAGAAGGGTACAGCAAAGCAATGCATTTCATCAGTGTGTGAGGGGGCTTAGTCTGGGGAGGTGCCAAGGAAGAGTAAGGAAGTGCTGTACAACAAGACGTACTTTACACCCATACTGACATAAGCATCGGATACCACGACAACGATAAGAAGAGACGACAGTAGAATCCAAGCCAGTGAAACGCAATTCCTGAGCAGTATGTAAGAGAAAACTAGGAAAGACAGAGTGAGAAATGAAGATGTCAGGAACGAAATTGGAGTAGGAAAGCTGAATGAGAAAACTGAGAAGAACAATTTAAAATGGTTTGGACATATAAAGAGAATGGAAGATAGAAGAATACCAAACCGAATGATGGAGGCCAAGTTTGAGGCCAAGAGGGAGACATTAGGCACGATCGATTGACTCAATACTGACGAGTTTAAGAAGAAATCTGGACTTCAACAAAACAAATATAGAAGAAGAATGGGGGAAAGACAGAGGAAAATGGAGAAGTACCATAACTAAAGAAACAAGTACATACAAACAAAGGTCCGCAAATGTTTAGTTACGGAGTTACGGCTAATAAAAGATTTTGTCTGAAATTTAGTAACTTCGCTAATATGAAGCCATAGCAGAACTGTACAAGGCTAAAGTAAAGCACGATTTCGATTTATTTTGTTGTTATTGGTCTGGTGAATCTAATACAACATGTCCCAGACGTTTATCTGCATTAGTTTTCCAGAAAAACCAGAGAAGCCAAGACGTAATTTCGTAAAATTTTTAATTTATTAAATACTTGGTATATTTTTTTAAAAAAAATTCCAGACAACTGCACAAAGTTTTCAACAGAAGTTGTACATAATTTAATTTTGGTAAAATGATGATAATAATGTTAACTGAAGCTATATGAATGTGTCACAATCTGCTTTTATTAATACCATTTTGCGAAATTACGTCTTTGCTTCTCTATATGTTCTGGAAAACTACAGCAGATACACGTCTGGGACATGTTTTATTAAATTCACCAGATCAACAACAACAAAATAAATGGAAATCGTGCTTTACTTTGACCTCGTACAGTTTTGCGATGGCTTCATGTTAGGGAAGTTGCTAAATTTCAGACGAAATCTTTTATTAACCTAACTCCGTAACTAAACATTTGCGGACCTTTGTTTATATGAAGGTTTTTCTTTAGTTTTACTTGTCGAATAACATATTAAAATATTTGCGTATCTTCGTGAATCATCCTGTATTTGTCTAGGTAACGTATGTAAGTAATTAACATTGCAAGATCACAGGTTAAAGTTAAGTGCGAGATAAGCCATTGCAAATGTGATATGCTGGTACACTAATGACTTGTGTAGCTGCAAGAATGTCGAATGAAAACGTGCATGCTTTGTGCTGTACAGGTGCAAGAAGCACGGAAGTCCACGCGTGTTGCACTTGGCGGTCAATACAGGGACGGTGAATACTTTTTGGCACGATGACGCTGGAGTTGTAGTACGATGATGTCCCATTTGTGCTCGATTAGAGACAGATCTGGTGATCGAGCACGCCAAGGCAACATGTCACAACCTGTAGAGCAAGTTGGGTTGTAACAGCTGGATGTGGGCGAATGTTATCCTGTTGGAAAACATTCCCTGGACTGCTGTTCATGAATAGCAGCTCAACAGGTCGAATCACCGGACTGACGTAGAAATTTACGGTCAAGCTGCTTGGGATAACGACGAGCGTGCCCCTGCTGTCACACAAAATCGCACCCCAGACCATAATTCCAGGCGTACGTCCAGTGTGTCTAGCACTCAGACAGGTTGGATGCAGGTCACCAACTGACGTCCGCCTAACCAACACATGGCTATCCCTGGCACCGAGGCAGATCCAGACTTCATCGGGAACCACAACAGACATCCATCTTGTCCTCCAGTGAGCTCTCACTTGACACCCCTGAAGTCACAAATGGCGGTGGTTTGGGGTCAGTGGAATGCACGGTACAGGGCGCCTGGTTCGGAGCTGCCCTCGAAGTAACCGATTTGTAACAGTTCGCTGTGTCACAGCGGTGCCAACTCCTGCTCAAGCTGCTGCTGAAGATGCAATACAATGCGCCAGAGCCATATGCCTGAACACGATGGCCCTCCCCACTCGGTAGTGCCACGTGCCGTCCGGAGCCCCTCTTCTAGCGACCGTACCTTCCCGTGACCACCGCCGCCAGCAATCATGTTCAATGGCTATATTTCTGCCAAGCCTTTCTGCAGTGTCGCAGAAGAAATATCTCGCTTTTTGTAGCCCCATTACACGACCTCGCTCAAACTCAATGAGGCGCTGATAATGGCGCCTTTGTCGCCTTAAAGGCATTCTTGACGAACGTAACTCACTACGTCCAGTCTCCAAGGTGACTAACGCTCGCGACAGTTACAGCGCGTATTTAATGCAAACCTGATTTGCATCCTCCTAGTGACGCTACTAGCGCCACTCCTATGCGACTGGCTCGAAATTTTTCAAACATCTTTCAGATGTAGAAACACCCTACCTACTTTCGCGTATGTCGCATAGTTCCTTGCTGGTGTAGCGATTTCTTTCCGTCACTGTACATTATGACTACCATTCGTACTGATGTAAGGCTGGATTGTGCCAAAAGAGAGACTTCTGTGTAGGCTGAAGACACAGCACCTTCCAACATCTTCGCGCCATCAGACCCGTGCGCTGGGAACAGCGCCGGCCCGCGCCCCATCGCCGGATGTGACGTCCCTAATAATAATTCAAGACGCGTTCCTCAGGCCGCTAGAGGCTCCAGCCGCCGACACCGTCGCTACGTAATGATGCACCGACACACCTGCTTCTCTTAGCGACGCTTTTCCGTGACTACGCATGCCGCGCTTCTTTGAAGAAACATAAGGACAAAACGCGCACCATTATCACACTGCGTTTCAATATATGTACCATCTGCAAGTCACCTTATGGTGTGTGACAGAGTGTACTTTCTGTACCAGTCTCACGTCCCCCTTTACTGTTCCAGTCGCGAACTATGTGCAGGAAGAGTGATTGCTGGTAAGCCTAGCCTCCGAGTGTGATCTAATCTCTCTAACTTCCCCATCACGGTCTTTTCGCGACAAATGCGTAGGATGAAGCAATATAGTGGTCAACTCTTCTAGGAACGCACGCTGACGGAGTTTTAAGTTAATCGCCCCGTGATGCACATTGTCTCTTCTGTGCATTGTGCCACTGGACTTGTCCCGACATCTGACTTTTTCCCTCATACCGAACGAAGGCGTGATGAAACATACTGCCACTCATTGTATCTTCCATTTTTCCCCCTCTATCAATCCTTCATGTTAACTGTTCCAGTCTGAGAAGCAATACTCATCAGTAGAACGGGGGTCTGGTACGATATATTCCTCATTAGTGGACTACGCATCCTGACGATTTTCCCACGACCAGTTATACGTGATCATTCTATTTTAAATCATTCCTTTTGTACTCTCCCATACTTAACTGACGAGGCTGGTTTTAGTGACTGACTGACGATCGTGCAATCACTCAATAACGAGTCCTTACGCCTATTTACAAGCAATACGCTACTTTTGTTTATGTTGAGCGTCAACTGCCAATCCCTGCTCCAAGCGCGCATCATCTGCAGATGCATGTCCACACATCGGGATTCAAAAACCAATTACAACCACCTCACAAAACACTGAACAGTAATTTTTGCTTCTGACCGCTTTGTGGTCTGTTGTTCAGGTATGGACCAATTCCTGTAACAACTTCCGATATTTTATAGCTGTGAAGGAAATTGGATAATTTATTCCGTCCATCTCAATTGTCAGCTGTAGTGGTTACCGGTTTCTGGCTGTCTCGTCCATTCTCAAACCACATACCTTGCTATTAACCGTAATTATTCACACAATTTGGTGCCAAAACGCACGAACAGCTTCTGTACGGCAAAGTATACAACGGTTAACTAGTACCCTAATTGATCTTAGCTCAGGTGTCTGTTGCAACTGACAGACAACCACAATCGCAATTTCTCAATAGCTCCAGCTTCCTCAAAAGACTACTTTTGTGCCTGGCTGTCATTTGTTATACGCTCTATTCTACAGCTAATCCTGTAAATATACGTCACTACCTTGTTAACTATTACACTGTCATATTTATTCTTTTAAAAAAATATTGGTTCATTCTTAGTACTATAGTGTCTACAAGTCATCCTCTGAACAGCAAACTAATCAAAACGACCAGCTGTCTTCTCAGTCTTCCCACCATAATTAAACTCAAAGTCAATTGTTTCAACAAACTGTGTCCTCCACCTACACATCTTGCCCAGCCGAACAGCTGTCGCATCTGGACGTTTACGGCGGCTCCATCGCCTCCTCCTCCTCCTCCTCCTCCTCCTCCTCCTCCTCCGATGACCATATTTCCCAGACCGGAGTCTCATTGACAATACACCCAATCGCAACATACACACAGGCTAAGATCAATGAGGGTACTTGTTGTCCACTGAATACTTTGCTGTACACAAGCTGTTCGTGCCTTATGGCACCATACTGTATGAGTAATTGCAGTTAATAGCAAGGTGTGTGTGGTTTGAGAATGGGCGTCACAGTCTGAAACCGGTAACCACTACAGCCGAATTTTATATCAACACAACTGAGACCGACGAAATAATAACTTACCCAATTTCCTCAATACTGAACAGTTGCACGATCCCGTGGTAGCACGCGTCCAATACACACAGTTGCGAAGACCAACAGTGCACCATCAGGTTCGTAGAGAAAAATGAGAAATTGTTAACAGAGAAACACTGAGATTTACACGTAAACCATCAAAACGGCGTCAGATCGAGAGGTTTAAACCAGGCTGGGAGCCATACATTTATTTACATCTTACGTTATGAGCTACATGTTCTTCCTCGTATAATGACTACTCCAAGAATAGTTTGACACACATTCGAGGTAACTGCAACATTCGTTCCGAATTAGCTTCCACATTCGTTCCAAATTAGCTTCCACTAAAAGTTGACGGCTGTTACAACTCACCATTTTAAAACCTAAGCTGTAAGCTTTTTTCTCGTGGGAAATTCCTGTTCCCGATGGATATACCTTAAGCCTTCTTAACTGCATTATGGGAAAACAGTTCACCTATATTAAAAGACCAGCAGGGAATGCCGTTCATACATCAGTACTTTGGGGAAATCTATCACATTATAACTGCAAACACAAAAACTGTTTTTCTGATGAGAATTCACGCCTGTTTCCTAGGAGCAGCAATCTTGGTTCAAGTTTACTTCAAAACTTCAATCGAATGGCGTGATTGTCCTGATTAATAAGCCTTGTGACGCATCCTTTTCTATCCATTTCTTAAGATTTGCAACATCAGGTAAAGGCTTACGATTTCTGAATACATCAGTATTAATATTATCAATGGTTTTCATTGGAACTTTCTCAGTTCAGTTTTTTATTGATCTGACGTATTTTCTTTTAAGTATTTTAGGACTATCTTCTGACATTTTCTGTGACCTATGCTATGCCGAATAAAAATTAAATACAAAATAGAAAGCGATTATTGAACTGTCCACTGACAGTCACGTTTGAATACGTAGTAAAATAGTGATACGGAGAGGGAAATTTTACGTTTCGATGTTGCTATACAACACCTAGGGGAAATATTTATGTTCGTGCAGCTCAACAACATAACATGACATTACTGGCCACTCGGAACGGGGATATACTTTATATCCACGCAGACGCGTTTCTGTTAACAAAGTGATCTGGAGATATTGTCGGTAGTGTGCCTGAAAATTTCCTTCGGAAGGCGCAGAAATTAATCCAATGATTCAACTTCCATCGGTATATCACCCAGTCGATTGTTAAAGATTCCGCAAAAACTGCAACAGATGGATAAATTTTAGTTCGACTGTACCATAAAGAAACCGGCATCTTCTAAGAGCCGGCCGTAGTGGCCGAGAGGTTCTAGGCGCTTCAGTCTGGTACCGCGCGACCGCTACCGTCGCAGGTTCGAATCCTGCCTCGGGCATGGATGTGTGTGATGTCTTTAAGTTAGTTAGGTTTAAGGATGGTAAGTCCCATAGTGCTCTGAGCCATTTGAACCCATCTTCTACGAATTTTGCGTCATTACCGAATAGGATGATAATTTATAGAACGAATCATTACGAGTGATGAAGCAACCTTACAATTATTCGGACAAGTTAATTACCAAAACAGTATAGTATTTCCTCGTACGGGGATGTGAGGAGCCCTACGCATTTTGGGGAGGGACTACACATAAGCAATTTTTTGTGGCGTTCCTAAACCAAATTTATGTGACCTATATATCTTACCTGAGAACTAGCCTGGGAGTGCCTTGATCGACGCTGCTAGATCCACGGATTGGTTGCGCTGCGGATGCAAAAACAACATACCGGACATGCGCGATAACTCAACTAGTTCATCTCACAGCATACAGGGCATCCCGAAACTTTTTAACCTAAGTTCGGAAATAAATACTTCTGGCGGACTACATCTTCAAAGAACGAAACATGTGCAGAGTGTGTTTGTAAACAGTTTTGTTTCACAAAAATGCCTGTTGCAATGACTTTGGAGTTGCTACCTTGAAAAACAAAGTGCAGTCGCTTGTCGTATGGCCAAAATGGACCTCACCACTATTTACAGTTCATATCTGATTCTAGGAAATCTGATACTTGTCGTTAATGGATATTGTAGATAAATGGATTTAATGTACGTTGCAGCAGGCTCTAGTGTTCTGAAAGCTGAAAAAAATGTACAGAAAGAGTTTCAGAACATGAGCCATTCAAATTCGAAGAAATTTACCGTGTTGGTCTAAAACTTACGAGAAACTGGTTGGTTCAAGCCTTACAGAGCTGGCCAAGGATCTTCACTACGATTTATTCGAATAGCAGAATTTAATAAGATTGTGTCGGATCGGATAGGAGAGGTTTCATCAACAACCATCTGTCAACTTGCCACTAAACGCACACTCCTAAAAGATACAGCATGAAGTCTACTAATGGAACGCCAATTACACCTCTGTCATAAACTACGCGTGCAAGCAATGAGACTAATTTCGAACCTATAGTTCGGTTCTACCAATGGACTATCTAGCGCAGCACTGCAGGTCGTATTCTTTATGGATGAGATCTCTTTCAGCTTCGACAGTGTTTACAATTGCCGAAACAGATATGTCTAGAGTGATGAAAACCCATACATTACAGTCGTTTCGGATAACTAGCAAAGATTACCAGTCATTTTTTGGGCTACATGTGTACACTATGAAGTAATGGGATCTTATTTGTTGTAATCCCGTTTGAATGGTATTATTCACTTGGTATGTGCTGCCATAGTTGTTGGAGACTGTACGTCTTGTTTTGCACGAGAGAGCGTGATTAGTGCACCATCAAATTTCGATATTACTGTCCGTGAGAACCTGAACAACGATACCCTCATATTTACATTGGAAGGGGAAACATAATCCTATGGCCAAGGCGATTGCTGGACCTTATTCCTACTCTTATGTTTTAATTTTTTCTTTCTGTGTGGTTACATTATGTAGGCGTACAAAATCCCAGAAGAATCTGAAGAGGAATTAGCTGGCTAGGCCCTATCTGCCTGTTACTATACAACAGACAGTATGGGTATCTGAGAGCGTGCGACAAAATTGTATGCGCTGTCGTATGCTGCAACTGAAGGTCGCCAATATGAACAGTTGCTGTGAGCAAAAGTTGTTGGTATAAGGTGTAGCCGGTCAATTAAAAAAAACTGAGTAGTCATTTCGATCATTAGTTCCTTTGTCACAGTACCGTATTTTAATTCCTCTACAAGCAATACAATTTTGACGCTATAGGTTTGGGATACTCCTTGCATAGCTCACAAGGAGCGACAGAAGTAACAAACGGTTTGGCGCACGTGCTACTTTAGAAGAGTATGGGACGAGTGATTTAGAGCTTTCAGTTGTAATTAGCATGCTGCAATGGAATGTGTAGCAACGTGTTCTTCAGTCGAATAGTACTGTAGGAACAATGATTTTGTTGGAATGACCAGTGATTATACATTTAGTTGAATTATTACGCACAACAAAATCAGTTAACATTAGTTTATCAACTGTCAGTCCACGTACACTTAAAATTCCAGAATGGGTGTTTTCAGAGTGCTGCCTTAGGTTTACTTCACTTCACAGTGGTATGATTGATTGTGATTTTGTCCAGTATGCGATCTTTTATGGAAGGATCATTGCTTCAGGTAACGTCTTGTTGATTATGACCTACGAGCCATGTTGCGTTTTAATGGTTACGTCAACGCGAAAAACTGTCGATTTTGGGCAGAGGGGAACCCAAATAAATATTTCCACAGTTCGGGGGCTCCAATAACAGTGACTGCCGAAAATCATATCAAAGTGCCGCAAAAGGTCTACTACAATCTGTCAACATAAAAGATATGTGGTTCCATAAACAGGGAGCCGAAGTCCACACTGCATCGATTGCAACACAAGTTGCTCGACACACATTTTCACACCACGTCATCCCAAACATCTGCGACGATCTCAAAGATCGGCGATCTTCCTTGCCCCCTTGATTACCAGATCTATTTGTTCCCAATTTTTTTCTTCTTTAAGATGACCTGAACTACACTTACAATTCAAAACCTTTTAGATGAGCTCGAAAGTGTCCTTAACGAAGGAAATACATCTGTGGCAGATGAAATATTACGAAATGCAATGCGGAACGTTTGAGAAGCGGCTCCGGATATACATGTGGGGAAGAGAAAACCTAAACATTAATCTTCCATTAGTAAACTGCACTGCCCGAACACTGTTTCTATTTTATACTTAAAATCACAACGGGTACAACAAATTAAATAACTTATTAATATGAATGGCAAAGACTTCTGAAACGTATACGTTCCAGAAATTTTTGGCCGGCAGAGTTACTGTTTGTCTATAAGACAGATGTGACAAGTAAACCCTCCTGACAGCGTACGACTAAGCAACTGAATCAAATTCTGTCCTCTGCTGAAACAAGGAGCTTAAACCGGAATACGAGAGCGTGTGTTTCTTTGCGCAGTCAGGGAGTGTGTCCTCACTGCTAGTTGCTTTGGACTTCTCCTGTCACAAAAATTAGATTGCGCAAATGGCTCAAATTTTGAGGTTATATAGCAGCGGCAAGTACCCGTACTTAATTTATTCTTACAAAGACATTTAACCCGGTTTTGCTAATTTTAGACATATGCTGCACTGACAAATGCTTCGAAACTAATGTCACTCAGCCAGTGCCGGTGCTCTCGCTTCTTACTGCCGGAAATTGTACATGAAGGGTGATTTTCAACGTCTACTAGGCATGGTCCTGCTGGAGGTGATTTGCCGCTGCCTTCCTCCGTCCGTCAGACTGACTTATCCAGCCTGTTCACAGTTTAACGTTTATTCGCAACTACAGAACAACTCAGTATTTTTCAAAGCAACAAACACCACCAAATGCGAAAGAAATTACGCGACGTGTTTTTTTTTTTTTAAGTAAGTACCGCTTTGAAATTAATAAAAGACGTGCTAATATATCTCAATAATTTTATTTTTACATGAAAGCCTGTACCTTAATCTACTTTTCTACATAATTTTCGTCAATATTGAGGCACTTGTCATAACGTTGTACCAGTTTTTTAATACCCTCCTCATAGAAGTCTGCCACCTGACTTGTTAACCACTGCATCACCACTGTTTTTACTCCGTCATCGTCTCAAAGACGCTGACCACCCAGGTGTTTCTTCAAGTGCAGGAACAGATAGTAGTCACTGGGCGCAAGATCGGGGCTGTATGGAGGATGATCTACAGTTTGCCATCGAAAAGATATGATGAGATCTTTGGTCTGATTCGCCACATGCGGACGGGCATTGTCTTGCAGCAAAACGATGCCCTTGCTCAACTTCCATAGACGGTTGCTTTGATTCTGGTGTGACGTAGGGCACCCATGTTTCATCGTCCATAACAATTTGGCTTAAGAAATCATCACTGTCGTTGTGGACCGCTCAAGGAAAGTCAATACACTGTCTAAACGCTTGGTTTTGTGCACATCCGTCAACATTTTCGGTACCCAACGTGCGCACAATTTTCGGTAATTCAATTGCTCGGTCACAATGCCATAAAAAACATTACGAAAAACATTAGGAAAGTCATTCCGCAAGGAGGAAATCGTAAAGCGTCTGTTTTCTCTCACCTTATTGTCCACTTCCTGCACCAAACTTTCATTAACGACCGAAGGACGCCCACTCCGTTGTTCAACATGCACATTTGTGCGGCCATCTTTAAATGCTCTCAACCACTTTCTAACCATTCCATCACTCATAATGTTTTCTCCGTAAACTGCACAGATCTCACGATGAATATCGATCGCTTTTAGGCCTTTATCACTAAGAAATCTTATAACAGCCCGTACTTCACAGTCGGCGGGACTCACGATTATCGGAGGCATCTTAAACACTCAGTACACAACGTAAACAAGGAAGAATCAGACTGTAATGGCATCAGTGCGTAGATTAAGGTACAGGCTTTCATGTAAAAATGAAGTTATTGAGATATCTTAGCATTTCAAAACGGTACTTACTTAAAAAGACACGCCTCGTATAAGCAACAGATAAGGAACCTGAGGCATACAGTCCGAGACTTGGGTTCTGTAGTCTGGCATTTTACAACTGAATCACCGAGCCACAGCGTTCTACACGTTACCTAAGTTTGTTCATCCAAGGCGACAAAGAAATTAGGTCCACGGGTACAACCAATCACCATGTCAGCGCCTTCGCTCAAAATTAGAGTGTTTAAATAGTCACAGTATACAAGCAAGTAGAGCCATTGGAGGTGAAAAAATATATCCATTTCATTACGTATTTCACGTGTAATCACGAAAGAGCGGACGCTTGCGTGTTGAAAGAAACAAAACTTCTCGACGATACCCGCGTCACTTGGGACAGAACGCTACAGCTATATCTTCATTCCACAAACCACCGGTAAGTGTGTGACGGAGGGTTCCAGAAGTACCAGCTTCCTGTTTCATTCGCAGATGGTACCCTGGTGAACACTAAGTTTTATTTTAACTTTTATCTCGTGAGGTACGATGGGGTAAGTAATAAACTGATGGGCCAAAACACTACGCCTACCGCCCACCGCCTATGATGTCGCGGGCACGTCACGCGGTAAGGAAAGTAACACTAACCGATCAAAAGTATCCGGACACAGCTATACAACGCAGAATTGACTATAAGATGTCACGAGAGGTGTTCGGATGATCAGTGAACGCTGCATTATCGAAAGAGTCCAAAAACCTAGTAGTGGACATTAATATGAGGTGTGTTCATCCTTCGGCCGGCCGCGGTGGTCTAGCGGTTCTAGGCGCTCAGTCCGGAGCCGCGCGACTGCTACGGTCGCAGGTTCGAATCCTGCCTCGGGCATGGATGTGTGTGATGTCCTTAGGTTAGTTAGGTTTAAGTAGTTCTAAGTTCTAGGGGACTGATGACCATAGATGTTAAGTCCCATAGTGCTCAGAACCATTTTCTTTTTTTGTGTTCATCCTTCGCCATTATGCCAGCTTGAACACTTCAATGGGCCGTCTGAATGTCTGTGGAGGAATAGCCACTCATTATTCCTCAACAGTCGAAACCAGAGGAAGTAGTGATGTTGGATGTTCGGATCTGGGGCGAAGTCGATGTTCTAACTCATCCCAGAGATGTTCCACTGGGTTTAGGTCGGGAATGGGGAGGCTGCTGCGTTTCAGGAATGTTACTGCCTATCAACCATTACCTTACCGATGCTGGCTTTTTGTAATGACAGGTTGCATTCTCATACTGAATAATCAGTCACCGTTTCCGAATGTTCCTCTACTGTACGCAGTGGACAGTGCTGTAGGATGAGTTCACAGCCTTCTGTACTTAGTGTTTATTTAACCGCAATAAGAGACCCCATTCTTACCAGAAAAATACCCCCATACCATGCCTTCCGTACTTCACTTCTGGCACTATACAAGTCAGGCACCGTTCACGCATTCGCCAAACGCAAACCGTTCACCTGATTCCACGGGTTCTACCGCGATTAATCATTTCAAATCACGCGCTTTCAGTCAGTCATTGTCGAAGGGGGTCGATCTTTACATCACTTCACGAGTCGCTTAGCAATGACTACAGAAATGTGTGTCTTACGATGAGCTGCCCGCTCATTGTACCCCATTCCTTTTACACGCCTACGCACAGTCATGAAGTTAACTGGACAGCTGCTAGCATTGTGTATCTCACGAGTGAGTCCTTAAGCTGATTTCATGTATTAAACCAGCTTCCGCTATGTTCGACGGTCCCTGGTCGTCAGTACATGAGATCAGTCTGGTCTTGGTTAAGTTGTGGTTGCTCATTCCGCTTCACAGACACATTACCAGAAGTCGAATGGGGAGCTTTCGAAGGGTTGAAATGTACCTGATGAATATGTTATTCGGGTGATGTCCAATGACTAGCCCACGTTCGAAGTAACTGGGATTTCTTGACCGATTCACTCTAGTGTTTCGACTCAATACACTCCGCATCCTTTTATACTGGCAGTACTGCCTCCCATGACACCTAGAAGCCCGTAAAGCATTATATACGGGTGTCCGGATACTTCTGACCAGATGGTGTACGTTTATTGACTCCTTTTAGAACGTGGGTTTTAAGAATTTTGAGATTAATGCCAACGGTGCAATTTCTTACTTAGAACAGGTAATAGAGGAAATGACTATTCTGGGTCGAGAGGAAAGAATGATAATGAGGATTTAACATTCTATCTACGACGAAGTCATTAGTATCAGAGCACAGGCTGACGGGAAAAAATTGAATCTGACTGGGGAAGAAATTGACCGTGTCGTTTTCAAAATAACTATTCCGACATTTACCTTAAGCGATTCAGGAAAACCGTAAAGAACCTAAATCTGTAAGGCCGAATTTCGAATAGAAACTGAAACTAAACGCGAAATTAATTTAGTGACAACCCAAAGCCCAGTCACAGTAATGTGGCCATCGCCTATGTTCGACGTCAACGCGCAAAAAGCACTCACAGACCGCAGATGGCAGCGCTAGCCGTGGAGGATATATAAAGCGTGTCGGGGGATGCGGAAAACAGTGTAGTCGTTGTCGTAATGCGGAGACTGAGCTATTTATCTGATGTCCAAAAGGGTATGATCATTGGCTTTAGTGCCAGGTGTAGAAGCATTTCAGAAAGGGCCACGTTTGTAAACTGATTGCGTGCAGCCATGGTTACAGCACATGGTGCATGGCGAAACTGCGCCGTCCAAAACCGGCGCCGAGCCAACTGTGGTGCATCATAGGTCATAAATGACAGAAGTCAGTGAAAGCTTTGGAGATTGTAACAGGACTTCCTCCTCTAGCATTACCTTACCTCAACAGTAGTTGTCGATACCAGTATTAGTTTTCGAATTTTGGACGGATTAATATTATCTCAGTTGTCTTTCTGAAAACTTTCATATAATTTTATACACAGTATGTCACATTTCAAACTAAAGTTTATGAAAAGGAATTTATCTATAAGATATTTTAGTTTCGATGTTATAATCGATAATTACTAGTTCCGAATGTACAGTTAAAATTATTTTTTTAGAAACATTTTAAATTATGAATTATTTCCACACTGAAAATTTCTATTATTAGTTACTGAATCCAGTACGGTTTACTATATTTATTTCTGGATTCATTTATGAAATAATATTTATTTCTGGATTCATTTATGAAATAATAATCAAAATTAAAGCAAGCAGAAATTCATTTGTTAAGAAAAATTTTAAATATTTTGGAATACTGTTCTTTTCCGCAGAAGGTGACACGCGTAAGCATGTCTCTGATGCGATCGGACGCATTTTTGTATTTCTGTGCGAACGATGTAATTTCGGCTTTGTTAATGTGAAAAATCATATATGATATACTAAAATGTGAGATAATACATTTAACTAAAATAATGCTGCAACAACAATCTTCAGATTTATTTAGTTCAAACCAGCATTGAGAATCTGATGTGACATTTTAATCTTCAAGAATCAGACCTCTAGACAAGAAGCACTGCAGCCAACTCAACATGACAAGCTATGTAAACTAGAAAGTTTATTTTAATCTTCGCTTCTCTCGAATCCTCATAAAAGCCATTGTGTAATGTGGACTATAGATGGAAGTAGGAAGAGGGGGGAGAATGCAAGACGTGTACAATCTTTGAGCAACTGACCGGCCAGACTGGCCAAGTGGTTACCAACAGTGGCTCGAATCAAACGTTGCTGCGTAGGGTCCACCTCAGCCGGCTCCTGGTTCATGCTCTCATGCTGAATGCTGTTCATCGGCGACGAAGGCTGGAATTTGCACGCTAGTCCCGCAACTCAACGTCCATTGAGTTGCGACATGTCGTCTTTCCAGATGAACCACTTTTTATGCTCCATAGGACAGATGGCCGTTGGTGTGTAAGACGTAAAACGTCTGGAAAGTATCGTCGGATGGGTCCAGGCCAGAGGATGGAACGGCATGGTCTGGGAAATATTTTCATGATTGATCTCGTCATTCTGGAAGAAACAATGGATCAACACAAGTATGCATCTATCCTTGAGGCCATCTACATTCTTGTATGCAGTTAGTTTATCGAAACTTCCTGACAGATTAAAACTGTGTGCCGGGCCGAGACTCGAACTCGGGACCTTTGCCTTTCGCGGGCAAGTGCTCTACCAACTGAGCTACCCAAGCACGACTTCCGATCCGACCTCACAGCTTTAATTCCGCCAGTACCTCGTCTCCTACCTTCCAAACTTCACAGGAGCTCTCTTGCATATCCTGCAGAATTGGCACTCCTGGAAGGAAGGATATTGCGGAGACATGGCTTAGCCACAGCCTGGGGGATGTTTCCAGAATGAGATTTTCACTCTGGAGTCGTGCTTGGGTAGCTCAGTTGGTAGAGCACTTGCTCGCGAAAGGAAAAGGTCCCCAGTTCGAGTCTCGGTCTGGCACACAGTTTTAATCTGCCAGGAAGTTTCATATCAGCGCACACTCCGCTGCAGAGTGAAAATCTCATTCTGGAGTTAGTTTATCCTCAGCACGTTGCCACTTGCCAGCAGGACAAAGCAACGTGTCACATAGTTCGCAATGTAAATGCGTGGTTCGTAAAGCACCAGGATGAGGCCTTGAAACTCCACGGATTAAAATCCAATCGACAATCGATCGGGCTGTTCGCACCATGGATGCTGAACCGAGAAACCAAACGCAGCTGGCCATGGCACTTGACCCACCAATGCTCCACATCCCAGTAGGTGCCTTCTAGAACCTCACAGACACTCTCCCTGCGCGTCTATCAGAAGTCCGCACTGGAAAAGCTGGCTATTTTGGCCTTCCACAGGTTGTCACATTAATGTGACTGGACAGTATCGTCGATACCATGGAACGACCTTTCTTCGTAGCAACGTATCAACCTGCACGGGTAATAAATTGCGGTGGAACTATACATACTTAAATCGAGTATAATGCATGTCGTTGCTGTAGCACTGACGTAATTACAAGTCATTGGCCAACAGGTGACAATAACATGGAAGCACACTTTGACTCAAAATTCAAATGGCTCTGAGCACTATGCGACTTAACTTCTGAGGTCATCAGTCGCCTAGAACTTAGAAATAATTAAACCTAACTAACCTAAGGACATCACACACATCCATGCCCGAGGCAGGATTCGAACCTGCGACCGTAGCGGTCACGCGGTTCCAGACTGAAGCGCCTTTAACCGCACGGCCACACCGGCTGGCCACTTTGACTCATTCAAAATGAGTTGGTTGAGTCAGGATTTCCCATGAACTTTTCACGACACTGCGATGTACGCTTTTGTAGCTAGATGACGTCTTAGGAGGTAGTGCAATGCAAAGATGTGCAACTGACAGATGAGTCAAAAGGCTAATCTATCTGTAACCGCAGTGATGAGAAGCTATAAGGCATTATGTCAAACAACCTTGCAGAGACGCTCTGGACCACTGAATGCGGGAAGTGAAAAACGGGTTAAGTTTTGGGATGTCCTGCAGAGGGTGGCAGTTTTTTCGGAAGCTCTGATCTTTAAGGGTAGACCTGCAACGTAATGTATCGAGTGCGTAAAGGGAACAGAAAGTGGCGGTTATGATTGTTGAATGCAGTTAACGTGTGAGGTGCACCTGGAGAGACACGGCTATGGTATAGTGCGCGAAGCTTTACGACGGCTGACCAGTGACAAGGTGTGCTGCTAGCAGCTAGGTGGAGAAGTCTACGGCCAAAAGAACAGGCTTGGCTTGAATAAACTGCGTTGTTTCAGTGGAAGCTAGCCTATCTACATTTGAGTCAGTGTGGACTCTCGTCCATTATCGCTATTATGTTGACACTACTCACTCCAGAGCTTCCGGGAATTTTTATCTGATGTCAATATGCGTCCTTATGGTCAGATCTGGCAGTTTTCTGAGTGCACACAGCGACAACGGTCGGACAGGCCATGCGTGTTTCGTCGGCCATAGTGGGGATGATTACACAAAATTTGACAACTTCATGAACATAGTAGTCTAGGATATTGTAAGGGATGCGTCTTTTTTTCTTTACCGACCATGATTGTCACACGGCACGGGTTTTGCGGACGGCGGCCACGAGTGCTTCTTGCATCAGTTGAGGAAAGGAACATCAACTCGCCTCATGATTATGGCGGATTTAGGGCACTCAACAGCATTGTCATCAGTGTCCTTACTGGATTCGAGATGTATAGGTAGGACAGCCGTTGCCAAAATATTCTGAACTGACAATGGCACAACACAAACTTCACATAGTGGAGAATACTCCCGCCGGAGGAGGAAGCCATGTGTTAAAGGGGTATGTATGATGTGCAGTCTGGTAAGCAGAACCTCCTTCCAATGGTGAGGCCAACATGAAGTCCACGATGCCTTTGTGGTCAATTTGATCAACCGCAGTTTGTTTTCTGTCACCTGCGACCATTCAGTCTCCCACTGATGCATGATGCGTCTGTCAGAAAATGAGATGATGGCTTGCAACAGGATGGGGCATTGAAGGACAGCACCATCCTGACATGCTTCCTTGGCGGCTAAATCATTTCCCTGTGTCCCGATGTGGCCAGGTACCCAGCAAAAGATCACCTTCTTGCCATGGTGTTGGAGCTGCTGTAAGGAGTGATGGATGAGCTGAATCAGCTGATCTACTGGATAATTTGGTGAAGTGCTTGAAGTGCACTAAGTGAATCAGAACAGACAAAAAAACCTGTACATTGATGTCTGTGAACCCTCTCCAGTGCCATCAGAATGCCATCTAATTCTGCATCATAATTTGTAAATTGTTCCAGAAGATGCACTTTAAAAACCCTATCAGGGAAAACAGCAGAACAACTGAGGACATTCTCTTGCTGGGATCCACCTCTATAAACAACGATAAAACTGTGGTATATACTTAAAATGGACAAAACCAAACTTACAGAAAAATAATCTGGAGTACACGTTTTCTTGTACTGTGTCAAGGTTAAAATCACTTTGGGCCTCTGAAGGCACAAAGGTGGCAATGCGTTCCATCCCTGGCTGTGTATTTTGATGCGTCAGATCTAGATCCTTGAGACAGCCTGTAGCACGTATCCCAAATGGCTTGATCACATGGGGCCGATTCCTGAACAGAAGTTCAAAACTGGGTTGGAACACTGAACTAAATGCTAATGACTGAGGTGATGCCAAGATTTCAGCACCTGTCGAGCCAAAAGAATACGTCACAAAATCCAGAGTGGTGGTTCACCAGCCTCTGCACACAGACTTGAAACTGGGCTGGACCGAAAGGGTCCAGTCGATATCCAGATAACCCCATGGTGGACAGCATCTAACTTCTTGAGGTAGGAAGTATGGGCTGATCCACAGACCACGTTGCCATACTCTCAATGTGAGTGAACAAATCCCCTATAAAAGTGCAGGAGCCGGGACCTGTCAGCTCCCCATGTTTTTCCACTAAGGCATTTCAAAATATTCAATGACTGGAAGCCCTTTGTCCTCAGATCTTTCAGGTGTGGGAGCCAAGTTAATTTCGAATCAAATAATAAACCGAAAAAGTACACAGTTTCTTGTAAATGTAAAATATTGGTTGGTTAAAACTTTGACAAGCACGGTTAAAATCGACACATGTACTCTTCCCTGGTGGGAACCGAAAACCAGTTGTCTTGGACCAAGTTTCCAGCTTCCTAATGGTCAGCTGTAGCTGCCTTGTTGTTGTAAAGATCAGAGGAAAGAAGAAGATTGCAAAGTCATCCACAAACAACGAGCATTTGACAGGGCTCCTGACTGCATAGGAAATGCCACTGATAGCGATGGCAATGTGACACTGAGGACACAGCCTTGGAGGACTCCATTCTCTTGACCATAGCACTCAGGCAAGGAATTGCTAATGCGATATCGAAAACGCCGGTCCTCGAGGAAAGATTGTATAAGAAGTGGCAGGCATCCACATAATCCCCATTCATGAACTTGGTGAAGGATGTTGAACCTACAATAGTGTCATATGCTTTTTATAGGTCAAAAACACATAAACCAAATGGTTTCGGCATAAAAAGGACTCCTGTATCGCTGTCTCCAGCAGAATTAAGTTGTCAAGCGTAGAATCATAGCGCCTTAAACTGCACTGGGAGCGGCTCAGGTGACATCGCAATTCGAGCAGCCAGACAAGGTGGTGGTTGACCATACATTTAAGAGTCTTACCCATACAATTGGTAAGGGCTACACTATGGTAACTGTTAGGTGTGCTAAGGTCTTTGCCCGGTTTCCAGAATGGAATTAATACTGCCTCCTTCCAAGTCGTAGTGTACTGTCCATCAAACCCGATCTGATTGAATCAAGAGAGGAGCTGTCCTTTAGCTTCAGGGCACAGATGACAAAGCATAGAATAATGGATCTCCAGGTCCTGGAGCAGTGTCTCTGGCTGCAGACAAAGATAATTCCAATTCCCACATCGAGAATGGAATGTTGTAGACTTACTCATTATGCGAGAAGAAATTGAGCTTCCTCATCGCCACAGTCCTACGGAACACCTGAAAAGCAGGAGCTTGTCTGGATGACAAAGCTGCAGTAAAGAAGTGTTCAGTTAAAACCTAAGCCACGTATTCTGGCATGTCCATTAAGATCCCATTACTTGACAAGGCTGTAAAGGGATGTGTGCTGCACTTGCCGAAAATCCGTCGGACTGAGTACCAAACTGTGCAGTGGAAGTGGACCGATTAATGAAAGTCGTGGATTCCTTCCAGGAGCTCTTCTGATCTTTTATCACTTGCCTCACAAGTGCTCTCGCAGATCTGAAGGCGTGAAAGGTACCTGTAGTTGGACAGTGTTTGAAGGTCCACAGAGCTGTTCGTCCGGCCCTGATTGCCAATAGACAATCATCATTCCACCAAGGACTCTGCGGCAGCCCATTGGATCTCAAGTGAATGGGTCACTGTCTCCTGTGCACAATCCTTTTGTTCGCAAATAACCTGTCGACTGTACTGCAACCAATTTTCCCTTTGTATAATCCATCTGCATGGTCTTCTGTCAACCATCGTCCTCACATTAATAGGACTGGACCATGTTGTTCTGTGTCTGTGCAACAGCCCTCGTCAACTGCAATGACCAGCACTTCTTCACCAGGAACAAACTGCTGCTATAAAAGGTGTTAGTTCTTTCACATTCTCTATGTAGACTCGTATTGCTACCCCTTCTGCTCCAGTAGCCTTTTCTCTGTTGTACTATTTCAGTTGCTTTTCTATTCCACTGTCATTTATTTCTGTATCTGTCATTCGGGCATTAGTGAGACGATTTAAAGGAGAAATTACAGCACAATCTTTCTCAATGAAACAGTTTTGGGAAAGGTGGTAAAGTCTTTCAGCTTCCTCTGTATCACCCTCCGTTTCGATACCATTAAGATCACAGAGTGCCTGGACATATGTCTTCGATCTGTTTATTCATTTAACACAAGATTAAAACTTCTTACGATTTCTGTGAAGTATGCATGGTGTGATGGGTCAAAGTAGAATGTTATGGTTGCCAGGAATGGTGACAGTCACGAGTATAATGTTATCGCACTATATCAAGATTTGACATACAGGAAAGTATTAATTTATATTTTCTTAGCGATGAAGTTTTAAGTATGTATGTGTTTTGCGTTGTGGGTAGTAAGAGCAAAGGGAACTGATGCCTGTTCAGATACTGGAGAAAAGCAGCAAAGCGGACAATTCGTAGCCGGCTATTATCAAGGGAAGCTAAGAAGTTGGCCACAAGGAAGAATTTACTTTGTTTGTTTAATGAGGATGATGTTTTTGTTTCTTGCACTTTATCTGGATAGCGGAAGTGGTAACAGATGTGAATTACTGATAAAGAAAGGGAACAGATAACAATTTTGACGTAGTCCCGATCGATGAACATTCAAATATTTATTCTCGAAGGGTAAAGTAACTGCTCGAATTAAATAGTTCACTAAATGACCAAAGTCTTGCCAAGGAAGTTTACATGTTGGAAGTATATAACTTCTTGAAAACACGGACTGGTTGATGGAAAATGAGGACAGATAAGGTTCTACCGCTGACACTTGAACGGTGAAAATTTTTGCCTTTCAGCTGTGAATAGGTAACAATTGAACGAACGTTTTTAACTGTCACGATCAATGAGCACTAGTCCGACTAAAAATTTTTGAACCAAAGAAGATAACGGTAACCCAGCGAAGCATTAACTCCAATAGAGTGCATGGCAAGGAGAATTTCGTATTGATCCCTCTACAGAACAATAGATGGGACATTGAGATGGCTCTCCTTACATTAATTTTGGTTTCGTTCGGATTTTTTTTTTTTTTTTTTTTTTTTTTTGTATCTTTACTAGTAGGTTCTCTCATTAGCTACTCGAGGTTATTTTCAGATAAGGCATTTAAGCAATTTACATTATTCTCTGTCCTCACTAGCCGCCTTAATTAACTTGAATGCACACTTGTAGGTTACTATACTATACTATAACATGACCAGGAAATTTACACGAAATATTCCTCGCAAATATTTCGCCCATACTGCTCCAGAGGCAGGGGGTTCTATAGAAGCACAGAATGACTACGTTTGATCCACCTTTAAACCTTATTTTCACCCAAATTATTTCGCTGTCTGAACCTGTACTAACCTCACTATGTGTATTTTTTACGGCTATAAACACATATTTCCTTTTTGTCACGACGAATGCAGGAGGGTCGCAACTATGTCAGACTGCGGCATCGATTTTTTTTTATTATTATGGACTCTAATTCTTATGTAAACGTCAAATGAAGTACTGACACTAACTTTCTGGTAGATGAGCAATCGGCAAGCTGTGTATCTTAACATATACACTGTCTGCTCCTCAAATGACTGCTGTTTCACCATGTAAGTGACTGTTTAATGATTATAAAAAGTTCACGTTTAAATACTATGTGAAAGATCACATACATGGTAAATGCAGCTATAATTCAACTTTGGGAAGATGGGTATGACGTGCTTTGAAACTGGGCCAGCATGGCAAGCGGACGTCGAACCAGAGCGATAAGCAGTTGAGGAGATATGGAGGAGGCCTTAAATGAGCACAGATAGCACACCGCACACCACAAGGCCAGTCTTTACATTTCTCTGGAAGGTAAAATACTGAAAAATTCGATAAACTAATGAATGGCGTGTGGTGGTGGTGGTGTGGCCTTCAATCCGAAGATTGGTTTGATGCAGCTCCCCACGCTACAATGCATGCTGTGAAAGCCTCCATCTCCGAATAACTACAGCACACTACAATAATTTGAACCTGTTTGCTATATTCTTTCCTTGGTCTCCCCCTACAATCGCCCCCAATCCACTCCCACATTTACTGCCATTACCACATCGACAATTCCTCAATGCCTCAGAACGTGCCCTATCAATAGATCGCTTGTTGTAGTCAAGTTGTACCATAACTTACTTCTCTCACCAATTCGATTCAGTACCACCTCATTAGTTGTGCGGTCTATCCACCTCATCTTCAGCAGTCTTCTATAGCGCTACATTTCAAAAGCTTCAACTCTCTTCTCGTCTGAAATGCTGATCGTCCACATTTCACTTCCGTACAAAGTTGCACTCCAGACAAATACCTTCAGGAAGACTTCCTAACACTTAAATTTATTTTAATAAATAGTTAACTGGAAATAACTATTCATTAAAATGTCATACTGCGACATATATTAGGCTGCAGGTTCTACAATACGGCAATTATATTCGACGTTCATAATTTTTTTTTTATAAGTGCTTTTCTTACTGTAGCAAATATGAATTTTATATCCTCTGTATCTTCGGTTATTTTGCGGGCAAATGCCAAAACTCTTCGACTACGTTTAGTGTCTCATTCATTTCCTGATCTAATTCCCTCAGTATAGCCTGATTTAATTGGACTACATTCCATTGCCCTGGCTTTGCTTTTGTTGACATTTATCTTATCTTTTCAAGACCCTATCCTGTCCGCTGAAATGCTCTTCCATGTCCTTTGTCGGCTCTGACAATGTCATCGGCAAGCTTCAAAGTTTTTATTTCTTCTCCCTGAACTTTCATTCCTTTTCTAAATTTCTCCTTGGCTTTCTTTAGTATTATGTCACATGAGCCAGATAATCTCGTGTAAGTTCCTCTGCGAACACAGAACTTGGAGCGACAGACGTGGAAAGACGTTAACGGTTAAACTTCAGGAAACAGCATAACATTACGGTACTTACGTTCACATCTATCTCCACTACATATGTCACAGTCTGGTGGGTGGGGCGGGGTGGAGAGGAGCAAGGAGGAACACAGTGTACCTACTAACGTTTCTTCCTTCCTGTTACATTTGCGGATGATGATCGGGAACTAGGACTATCGGTTTGCCTCTGCATAACCCAGAATTTCTTTATTTATACCCTCGCGGTCATTCTTGACTCTTACTGGAGCGTGGAATTTTCAGAGTACGGCTCTTTCTGAAACAGAGCGCATTTCCTCTACTGTCTCTGTGACAATTTTGCGCTGATAAAACCAACTCGTGAAGAAACCTGCAGCTGTTTGCTGAATTTCTACCTGTTCCGTTAATTTGGCTGTTTGAGGGACCCACAACGACAAACAGACCTGAACATCGTACAAGGGTTCTGAAGGTTTCCTCCTCCGTTTATGAATTACACTTCCTCAGTGTTCTTCCGACAAATCTCCGCCGCCTGTTATTCCCACTGCAAGACTGATGTCACGTCACCTTTGATAGGTTCCGGTTAGATTCTCTTAGATACTTAATGGTTGAGAGTTATTCAGTTCCTGTTGCTCCATAACGTAGTTCGTCGGCAAGCGATGTTGGCTCATTTTTCGTCTATTTAAGAACACTAAATTTCATATAAGTTTAGTAAGCTGCCATCCTATCTGCTTGTAATACGTTGTTGGTCATTTGCAATACTCGCTTCATTTTGTTAAAATATTCTAACGGTGTGACCTCCTCTCAATGATTTGAAAATTCGCTGGGAATTACACGTGGTTTGAATTCTATGTTAGCCCTTTCGTGGTTGATGGGACAGGTTTGCCCCACTACAGTAATACGCAGTTTTGTGCGTTGCGATGTCTATATATCTCTTATCTGTCTAATACTAGCATGAACCGATTTGCTTTGAAATTTAAAGAAAAATATTACGGACCACGGGCTAGATATATAGAAGACTGTGAGTGATCAAATGGGACGGCGTGTGTTTACAGGTGGCACAGTGCGCCTGTTTCACGAAAATCAGATCAAATCACCATCGCTATCGTCTCCATTCCAAGAATGTCTGAAGTGACTAAATGTATTTTCTTATACATCACAGACATTGATTTGAAACATTATTACCCACCTCGGTAATTTTGATGGCTTGCACATCAATTTTTATTAGTGGGCCGTATATGCCCCATAAAACTTCACACAATGTTGAAAACATTGGTGTGTGTGTGTGGTACGTCAAAGCCATCTTCAAACGCAATGTCGAAAATTTGTGTGCAATATTTTGTCCTTTTCATTACCGGGAGAATAGATGTGTTTTGGTACTGATTTGTTACGCTTTTCCCATAACTGACATGCTAATAAAATCATTCTAATATTAAACATTTAACGTGGATCTAGCTCCGTTCGGGGGACACACTTGTCCCATTTTGCCATATTTCTTAATTGGTCAGCTAAAGTTTTTTATCTCAAAGGAAGTCAATTTTCGACCTTGTATTTTTCAGATATATGCAAAATAAATTTTAACGATGGAAGTGTTAAACCGTAAGTCCTCCTTTCCCTGGTACGATTACTGTGGTGGGTTAGGGACTCCCAAGTCTCTGAAGTGGCGTCCAATTGAAAAACGTCAGCCAGGCCGTGGAGCGCACGAAATAATAATAATAATAATAATAATAATAATAATAATAATAATAATAATAATAACATCACCACCACTATCACCATTATTCGCTAGTTACAAACGATATCTGATTCGTCATTTTCAACCCATATATCGCGAAGAGTAATGGTGTACATTTCCCAGAGGTACTGCAGACATATCTCCATTGCGAACGACGGACTGTTCGCTATGAAGTCTTGGCTAATCGCATTTTCTGATGCTTTCTGGATCTCTAACAGAGGAAACTGTCCCACATTTTCTTAGCGTGGCTCGTATTTAATGCTCCACTGGTCTTAATTGTGAGATGCAAATGGTGTGCGGTTGTTAAAAGAACTCTGAACATTTATCTTCCCCACGAATGCCTTAAGGAACACTTTTCTTTACCTTTCTTTCTCTTTTTTGTTGACACCAGTCCTTGAGTGTATGACCGGTTCGAAATCTGAAATCAAATTAGAAGAGGAAGGACTGCATTAAGATTTACGATGTCCAATGTCGTTACCAAGCACTGGCTCGTTCGAGGCTATTATGCTTCGAAGTGGTACTATAAACCTTCTGAAGATCGGGAAAAAATAACCATCCATTGTGTGATAGGTGCACCAGTATAGTTGCTGTGTACACGCGTACATCACATTGAGGACATCAATGATGAAACGGTGTCTTTTGAACTCACAGTGAAAGTGACAATGGAGTTAGATCAAAAATACTGAACCCAGTTTTCAAATGTTCCTTTGCATGGAAAGATACAGAAATATTGTCCCAGTGTATTTCTCACAACACTGAAAAGATGAATGAAATAGGTATTAGTGTTATTGGCGTTGAGAAACAGCTGAAATGTTAAAAAGGGCCTGACAGACTCAGTGCCAGAGTCTACATCGAATTTGCGATTGAGTTAGCCCTCTCTTAATAACACAATCTAAGATAAACAAGAAAAAAAAACGACGCACCACGAAGGAATTATCCGAATGGGATGGAAATCGGTAGATATAATGCACATGCACAGAAAAACAAATGATTACAATTTCCGAAAAAATGGATGATTTATTCAAGGAAAGGAGCTTCACAAATAGAGCAAGTCAATAAGATGCTGGTCCACTTCTGGGCTTTATGCACTCAGTTAATCGGCTTAGCATTGACTGAGAGTTCTCGGATGTCCTCTTGAAAAATATCATGCCAAATTCTGTCCAACTGCTGTATTAGATCGTCCCACCACTGTACGGCTTTGCCTCCAGACAGGTCTTCACTGACCATCGGGCTTCAGTTCGAAGTGGGACTCATCTCTAAAGACAATTTACTCCACTCAATGAGATCTCAGACCGAAGATACGCCTCATCTTGGATGGTTGGAAATTTGTGATAAGGTCATATGGAAGCAAACTGCTGAGGTCATCGGCTCGAAAATGGTTCAAATGGCTCTGAGCACTGTGGGACTTAACATCTGAGGTCATGAATCCCCTAGAACTTAGAACTACTTAAACCTAACCTAATGACATCACACACATCCATGCCCGAGGCAGGATTCGAACCTGCGACCGTAGCGGTCGCGCGGTTCCAGATTGAAGCGCCTAGAACTGCTCGGCCACAACGGCTGGCTGCTGAGGTCATCGGTCCCTAAGCTAACACACTACTTAATCTAACTTACGCTAAGGACGACACACACACACACACACACACACACACACACACACACACACACACACACGCACACGAGTGAGGATTCGAACCTCCGACGGAAGAGCAGCGCGGACCGTGACAGAACGCCTGAGACGGCGCGGCTACCCCGCGCGGCATCTTGGATGGTGAATGATTAACAGATGTAATTTCAGGCGTGAATATAGGAACTCTTGCTGCTTATGCTGTATAATACTGAACATGCAGACAATTCTAATCGTAGATTTTTCACAAATGATAATGGAAAATCATGCACGTCACAAAACGTAGCATCCTGTGACTACAATGAGTCACAACTATAATCTACCAACTCTTACAAATACAAGGGCGTAATAATTTGGAGGAAAAGAGAGGGCGAGGGGAGTAAGTTTGAAATAAAATGATTACAAACGCTCAGTTGTGTGAAATGTAAGTAACAGACTTCTAGTTATTGGAAGGCCACCGGCAAAATGTAGTCCATCTACATAGTAGACTTTTTACAAAAACACTCCTATGGTCACAGGTTTCGAGATGGCGTCACGAAAATGCATAATAGTCAGACATTCGAAGACAGGCGCCGATTAACCCGCGAACTAGTATTAAGTGAAGAACTTAGGAAATTGCTTCAGCACTTACTATCGTTCCCGTAGGTTCTGAGAAGGTCAGTTTAGGACAAATACAGCTCACACTGTGGGCAAGTAAACAGCAAAATAATGTTTACTCTGAACAGTCGATCTAAAGACGGATAAATTTATTCTTATATCGCCACTTTGGAAGGTTCAACAAAAACTGGCCACGACCAATGCAACACAACCACTGATGGCGAAGGTACTAATTCCAGCATGAATCTCTCTGCAGCAGAATGTCCGCTGCGATACTTCCTAGCACATTAGAACGTTATGCCGGGCAGACGCACTAACGCGGAACCCTGCTCAAAATGGTTCAAATGGCTATGAGCACTATGGGACTTAACATCGGAGGTCATCAGTCCCCTAGAACGTAAAACTGCTTAAACCTAACTAACCTAAGGACATCACACACATCCATGCCCGAGATAGGATGCGAACCTGCGACCGTAGCAGTCGCGCGGTTCCGGACTGAAGAGCCTAGAACCGCTCGACCACCAAGGCCGGCGGAACCCTGCTCTTTAGTAGAATGGGAATGTGCTTAACGCTTGAGCTACCAAGGCAGGACTCAAGACGTAACTTTCCCACCAGTGCTTTACTCCTGTAGTCCAAATTTCACATAAATCCACGAATTGTACCGTTACTACTCAGTCTGTAAAGAGCATTGCCCGACGGCACGGTCTCGGGGTGGCACACAGTTTTAATCAGTCATGAATTCTCACGCTATTAATTGATTTTACACTGATATCTGTTTAGCGAATGACACCACCATAAGCGGATGTATTTAAGGCATTTGCTGCACTAAAGTATTAGTTTTTGGACAGGAATACTTGAGCAGAGAGCCATACAACGGGCGAATGCTGACCGTGATTGTCACTTAGCTCTCTTACAGAGGAGATCTATTCGGTTTGGCGCAAGAGGCTTTTATTTTGGCGCATATCACCTGCTGTGCAATTAGCCTGCAGCATCAGTGCAAATACTTAAAACACGTGACTTGTGTAACTATAAGCCAATGTATATTCTCATGGTGCTACTGTGATAATCCTAAAAGCACGGTCTGAGCTCTTTTTTTTTATGATATCGTCTTTCGATCTTACATGAATATTTAATACAGTCAAAAGTACTTCCAGTATCTAGCCGATATCAAATTACAGGTGTGTAGTTAAAAAGTTGGAAATACTAGGTTGAACCTATTTTTTATTTACTGTGTACATTCCAAATAATTGGAGCACTGATAAGGACAACGTTGTTGTGAAGGTCAAACTGAGGGCGACGACAATATTTCTAATACTACTGTGTATAAATATAATAAATGTTGTTTGTTGTTAATGTAATAACGGCACATACAATGTTTGCTTATGACTAGGTTCCGGCTTGGGTAAACAATCTTTTCTCCTATCTTCATGGGTTAAAAGAAGAAAAAACTGTGTGTGCTCAAGGCGGAACCCAGTCAAAAACAAATTTGTAAGCACAGACGGATACAAGTCCGAGCTTCACCCTTACGATGAATACGGTACATAGGCCTATACTGTTCGCACGTGTGGAAGCGAACGTGTCACTAGGCATTGTATCATAAACTATCATTAGTTGAGGCAATGAAGTTCCCTACTACACACTACTTCTGATGGAAATAATTTCACCAGTAGCAGAGCTTGGCGATAAATCAACGTGAATGCCATTGTAATAGCGCACTGTTTATTAATTGACAAGTTAAATCCAAGAGTTATGGACTAATAGCTTCCATGAAACAGCCTAAAAAAATTAAAAAGAATGTTGCGACTGCAATTATTTCTGTCGATACCTTTGTCGTTGAAAGCATAAATTGAGATCAAAGGAACAGTATTAAAACCACAAAAATACAGAAACCTAACACCACCACACACACATTTTCCAATAAAACAATGACAGACCTCGTATCCAAGATAGAATTTACAAAATGTCATTCCTTTCATTAAACTTATCCTGTTACTCTTTTTACTCTTTTAACCAATACCTTTAACTCTATCCGGCAGAACACTTAAATCTACAGGAAAATGTTAACAGTGACATATCGTACAGCAGACGGGCACGAATGGCTTTTATTTATCGAAAATAATACTGTCGCTTAGAAAACATGAATCAGTTCACTGAACATGTAAACATTAGTACGCCAGAAAGAACTCTTACCAGCTTCAACCAGCCAACGAATTCCTCCAAGTAGATGATTCTAGATTATATTTACAGCTGTCATCTTAACGTCCACTCGAAATATTCTTTCCAAATTTTATTCATTTGCACTGATTCACAACCTGCATCGCTTATGGAATAATAAGCGTTGCTAAGCTCACGTTTCACAGATAATCATTGCCTTAGTAAACAGCATCGAATTCCACTGAAAATTCCACAACACACTCGCTCATTCCAGTTTCACGCGACTTGCAAATCTTTACCAGAGAGTAAATGAACTCGACAAAGCACTCCACTAGAAGATACTTCTGTCACATGTGTATATAAACAACATCGGCGAATTTAAGAGCAAGAGCTTAGAGCACCGTATACGCGATGCTAACATCTTTGGAAAGGTGCTATGACCGCAGATTTAAAATTGAATTTAGGATAGTTTTATTGACAGTTCATGGCATTTGTCAATTATTTGAAACAGAGTACTGTGAAAGCAATTAATGTACTAACGTATGTGGTTCAGTACGGTTGTATAATGCATGTTACAGTCGAACATGTTGCAGACTTTGTCGTTGTAAGTTTTTTCAATAACTTATACTTTTTAAGTGTGATGTTATAGCAAACTAAGGTGTTATTCCTTGTGCTGTGGATCCTATTTTGTAGGATTTATCGCCTATCAAAGAAAACATAAAGAGATTTGACGCTCCAAGAACTCAGGTAGCAGTAGAACTGCGTACAATGCCAATAAAAACCTTGGATTTAGAAGGTGTTTGTTATCAGGAGTGAGTTCTTGCTGTAGGAACTGAAAGTGCCATGCCAAATGTGTGACATTTTACCGTATGTTGGAGGGAGGTGAAGGTTAATAATGTGCAGTTGCCAGGGTTGTTACATTATTTCCATCATATAATTACTATCACCTACTGTTTAGTTAACTGTCCAATAAAGAGTAAGTGTATTGGGCTCCCATGTCAGTGGTGTGATATAGCGAACAGGTCAGGAATATAATGCCACATTACTTCGACTTACATACTGAATAGTAAATGTTTCACTCTTTTGTGGTAGTAGCTCTATACCATTATCATTGCGTTTGTCAGTTTAAATTCAGCCTTTTTTTACCACCCATATATACTGAACATGATGTATGTTGCTACACAAAATTATAATTTTTTTTGCTCTGTTAAGAACGCTACGATCGGTACAGTGTGTCAATATACAGCCTATAATTTTACAATTTCTATATTATATACAACACTTTCAGTAGCTCGAATGTCGATAAGTTTTTAACTCTCTCCTGTTCTCTCTCTTCGCCTTGGCCATTATCATTCCTACTCCTTGAGAATTGCAGCTTGAATTATTAATTTGGTAATCTAGTAACCAAAGTAGCCTACATCGTGTAAAGAGATGATTTATAAATCAAGTTGGGGAATTTTTGTTCTTCGGATACTTTCCTTTCGAGATACATAATTTCCCAAATAACAAAGATATTTTAAAATCTGGAGCAGTACCCTAGATTTCATGTTATTCTAATACCATGTTGCTCTTTTGAAAAATATATATCCGTATTTTCTGCCTTTATTACCAGTTGAACAAAAGGTCATGTGAATCAAGGTATTCGTACAATTGTATTTGTTTCGCTGTGGATTACCTTGTACCTTGGGCCGTACCTTATACTCGTGGTCAAACTCCAAGAGATGAGAAACAAGGCTTAAGTAACATATAAACAGTGGAAGGCAAGAAAATATTTGTTTAATAACGTAACTGTTAAATATATCTCGTATAACCCTTCGAAACCGAAGCTTTGGAGGCCCACCTGTTCTTAAAAAGTTATTAAAAATTCGTAAAAATCTTAAATCTTTCAGTCAGATTTCAACTTCTTGACATTTTGATTTCATGAAACACTAAACCCATAAAAGCATATAGGGAAAGACAATTAACCCTGTTTTCCACACATTGGTGATAAAAACTACAGTTTCTTCTTTTTGTACCTCAAATTCATTGTTTTCTTGAGACCACACAAACAATGAAGTCCTCTTCGGTCTTCTAACAAATTTGTCTGAATACTATCATTTAGTACTGATACTACTTCACTAATACGATGTCTTGCTGTGTATCGTTCTGGTATTTTTCTGCTGTTTACCTACATCATGAGAGTGAGTTTTCTTGACATGTATCTTCATCCTTTCCTTTTATCTCTGTACGCTTTCCTAGATTGTTCTCAGCCTCTAATTCTATCACTTCTTTTTCTGGGATGTTAATTGGAATTTTGCACTTGTTCAGTTTTTTGCCACTGTTCATAACTTTCTTATGCACATCTTTCAGAAACAGCATTATTTCTTCCAGAGACTTCGGCGTGGTGATGGCTGGGATCTCCAGATGAATTGGAGTTGAAAGTGGCCCTTCACTGGACTCGTAATTCAGCAGCTAGTCCAGGATTGGTTCTGTCAGTGATAGAGTACACTAAATATTCACCATCAGAAAATATGTTTGAGTTGATGGTTCATATTCCTGATGGTAAAGTGAAAAAAAGAAATTACGTGTGAGGGAGTAAGAGCCAAAGTATAGGCCTTCCCAGTTATTTAAGCTGAACTGGAAGTTGTCAGATGTTTTCCTGGCTGATTAGTAACTATATTTTACAGGTTCTGTCCTAGTATTTCTTGAGTGGGCTAAACACAACTCTATCTAGATGCTGGAGTTTGTGATTCAGTAACCCTATCATTGTTAATGGTTTCAATCTTGAATAGGTCACATGATTATCCACGATCAAAACAGTTTTTTTTCCTTGTTTTACATATTTTATGAAGTGGTGCAAGAACACCAAAAACATCACTCCTATTGATACCCATACCAACACATAACTCTTGTGAGGAGGTCTATGCAACACATGACCTTTGAAATTCACTTGTGGAAATAGAAATGCATGGGGTACAGTGTTTCTAATTACATTAATATGTGTGACAATTGTGATATTAAACCCTTTTTTTGTGGATGCTTCACTGTTTAGGAACAATAACCAAGGGAGACTTGCTTACAGATGAAATCCCAATCTTGTCCACATTATAATCATAAATTCATTAAAGATGTATTGCATATTTTATACAGAGGGCAAGCAGTTTTTAGATCAGCTTTATGATAGGCCTAGTCTTATTAAATCCAGATGCTCATGTGATACTACTTGGAGATGATGTTCGTAATGATAACTCTAGATTATGCTCTAGAAAATTGCCTAGGTTTTATTCTCCAACTGGACATTTGATGTACCATGAATCTTAATACTGCTTTGTTTTGAACTTCATGTATTGACAGGTTACCTTCATAACAGCTTCTTTTGAAAGACTGACATGCATTAAACTGATGCTCATGAGATACCTTAGAGACTCTTCTTCTGTAGTAAAAACCTGATGAATAAAACTTAAAAAAAAAAAACCCAACATAATCCCCCAATCCCCCCTCTTCCAGGATGCATTTATAAGAATTTAAAGGGTTGTTCTAAACACACTGAACACTTTTTAGCCACTGCCCTGATAGACATCCCATTTATATCAACCAATAACGAAGCTTCTCTTAAATTTTCTTTTGAAACTATGGGTCAAATGATTCTCTCCTTAATTTCTGGCATCTAAGGTAACAATGAAAACAATTATTACAGACTTTACATTAAATATTTTAATATATTTTGGATTAAAAGAGATTGAATTAGAAAGAATATAAACCATTTTATTGTACCTTGGATGTTGACAGTGCATGGTACAAGGATGTGTCACTGCAACTGTAGGTTAGGTTTTCTTCAAAGCTTGAATTTACGCATAACAGCTGTGATCATTATAAGCTAAATAGCTAGCTAGGTAGATTTATTTTTTATTTGGTACTTGTAAATAGGACAAGTCACCTTAACCTAATATCTTAAAATATTTAGTTTAAGCTTAGTAAAATATTTACAATATGAAACATTACATCGGCAAATGTGATAGTAACATCGCCTACATTTGTAGGAAGTCCTGATGAATAGGTACCCAGGCAACACTCACATGTAGAAGTGCAAAATTGGAGTACTTTACTGCATAATTCACTGAGCATGTATATGGAGGAGCTTGGGTAGCTCAGTCAGTAGAGCACTTGCCTGCAAAGGCCCCGAGTTTGAGCCTCAGTCTGGTACACAGTTTTGATCCGCCAGAAAGTTTCATATTGGTAGACACTCCCCTACAGAGTGAAAATTTCATTCTGGACTCATGTTAGAAGGCAACTGACGACTCTAAAATGTAACATAAACAACAATGTTGCCACCAGGTTTTATTGACATTTTAATTCTGTCAGAGACAGCAAAGAAGTTGGAAGAGCAGTTCAACGGAATGAACAGCACCTTGAAAGGAGGATATAAGATGAACATCAACAAAAGCAGTATGAGGATAATGAAATGTAGTTCAATTAAATTGGGTGATGCTAAGGGAATTAGATTAGGAAATGTGACACAGTAGTAAATGAGTTTTGCTGTTTGGGAAGCAAAGTAACTGATGATGGCCGAAGTAGGGAGGATATAAACTGTAGACTGGCAATGGCAAGAAAAGCATTTCTGAAGAAGAGAAATTTGTTAACATCAAGTGTAGATCTAAGTGTCAGGAAGAGGGTTGTGAATTGTCCGATATAGTTGTGGTGGCGGGAGTGATAAGGGGTACAATCTCTTTCTGGGTCAAGGATTGGGTGCACAAGAGGCCGATGAACCCTGAAAATTGAGAGGGGTCTCCTCCCATGTTGTTGCAAAAACATTTGACTGCTTCATAGAGCGCCAACAATTCCCCGTCATAGGCGGACCATTTGCATTGCAGTGCTGAGTTTCTGTGAGAAGAACCGGAGTAGTTGTTGCTGACTGGCTATCCTCTGCTGTAAAACCACACCAATGGCAATTTTTTTGCATCTTGTGTAATAGACAAAAAGGTGCCAAACATATGGGGTGTGCCAAGATTACAGCTTAGTAAAGGCAATCCTTTATTTTATCAAATGAGTGTTGCATCCGATTGGTCCACTGCAGTGCTTACTTACCACGAGCACTCTTCCCAGTTAAAACATTTGTTAATGGTGCTTGGATTGTGACTGCTTGTGTTCTGTGGTGACATTAGAAGACTGTCATGCCCAAAAATGACAGTCGTGGAAAGTTGTCAGTCAGGGTACCTGCTCGATAAGGTCTGTGTCTTCTTGTGTTGGTCTGATATCTGCCCATGTCACCAAGTGACCTAGAAACGTTAGGTGTTGTCTGTGTAGTTGGCACTTTTCTTCATTGAAAATTATTCTGAATTGCTCCAAAGCCTTGAAGATTTGCCGGAAGTGAACTTCGCTTCATTAGAAGATGAGAATATGAGGACGTCTCCAAATAGGGAAAGCAGATAGGAAACTTAACAGAGAATTCTGTCAGTGAAACATTACAATGTCCGGGCAGCATTCTTCAGCTCAAATGCCATGAAAAGAAATTGCTACAGCTCAAATTGCTTAATAATAGCTGTTTTAGATGTGCCCTCTGGGGCCATAGGAGTTCATAAGAGTGCCTTCTGCCAGTCGAGAACACTGAAAACTGATTAACTGGCTACTGTGTTGGCATAATGCTGAATGTCGGGTGTTGGGTATCTATCTGGGATTGTGTAAGAAGAATTCAGAGCCTGGTTATTCAAGCATAACCTGTAAGGGCCTCACCCCGCCCCCTCGCCCTCCACTGGATGAATGGGGAAAGCCACAGCACTGCACAAAGGTTGCACGATTCCTGAGTGCCTCCCAGGAGGGGGGGGCTCACCACTCTTTGGTGAGTTTGTGCTTGGCTACAGGCCACAGCCTTTGCAGCACATCTTTCCTTTCTGTGCTGCATATCTATCCTCCTGTTCCCCCTCCATTGGGGAACATGTCTTGAATTTTTTCAGGAACACGTGTTGCAATGTCAGTAGCCCAGCATGGGAACAGTCTCTCACCTATTTTTTCTTTCTTTATTCATTCCATGTCTTCTCCCTTTCCTACACTCCGGCGTTTGATTTTTCTCTGTTTTTTCTTCCTCCACGTGCACTCCTGGAAGCCAGCTTATACATTTGTTGCTTAACAGGTGACTGAGTGATGTGTTATTCCCAGCACTTGGTTGACAGACAAGGTTCGCACTTACCCTCTGGTATAGCCCGGGCCCAGGGAGGGGAGATTGCACGAGCTATTACCTTCCCAGTTTTTAGTTGGTCCCTCTATCAGGAGTTCATGAGGTGTGAACAATCACCTAAGCCTGGTGCGCCCTCCTCTGAGGGAGGCTCCCAGTTCGAAGGAGCACACCATCGGAGACACTGACAATCATGGGGGATTTTTTGCAATGAGCCAATCACCATCTCAGTCTGTGTCTACCAAATGGTTCAAATGGCTCTGAGCACTATGGGACTTAACTTCTTAGGTCATTAGTCCCCTAGAAATTAGAACTACTTAAATCTAACTAACCTAAGGACATCACACACATCCATACCCGAGGCAGGATTCGAACCTGCGACCGTAGCGGTCACGCAGCTCCAGACTGTAGCGCCTAGAACCGCTCGGCCACTCCGGCCGGCTGTGTCTACTGAACATAAACAGAATGAGGCTATAGATCCAAAGACTCTCCCAGCTGCATCTCAGTTCCTTATGAAAACATGTACCAAAGTGGGTCAGTACTCTGCTATAATTAATCCATTTATTATGCAGAAAGGTGTTGATGCAGTTCCAGTGCCCACATGCACTCTTTCTCTCACATTTGATCAAGTAGAGCTTCCATCGAAGTTCAAAGCAGTCTATGAAGTTATTACCAGTGTCAACGTTACAACCGCACTCGCATGTCCTGTCAAAACACGGCCAAATGTGTTACTTGTGGTAGGGAGGTAGGGATGCTCACAAGGGCAATTACCCGTCTCCTTATCCCTGCAATACCAATTGTAATGATGACCGTGCCACGTCCTTCCGTGAATATCCTGTGTATCTTGAAGAGCAGGCTATCCAAATGAAGGAGAAAGAACCTTACATTTGTTAGCTAATCGGAACTGCGGAATCTTAGCATCTGGCACTTCCAGTACCATCCTTGCTACGCCTTGCTCCACAGAAGACATGGCCACACAGTCTTGCAACCTCCAATTCACTACTGCAGTTGTCAAATCGCCTGGTATGATGGTAGCTTCCCAATTGCATTCTCCTCCAGCTGTGCAACAAGACACGAAATCTTTGCCTCCGGCAGCGAAATCACCTGCTACAAAACCATGGATGCCCCTCTGTCCTTACAGCTGATGGACACTGACTCGGCATAATGACCAATTCTGGCCTGCTCAGTGTCCATCCGGCCTCTTGTAATACTCTCTTTCAGTGGAATCGTAATGATTATAATCATCATCTTCCAGAATTTCTGTCTCCTCTTTTTCTCTACTTTGTTGCTTGTGCTACATTTCAGGAATCTTGTTTTGTGGATATTCATTCACCTCTTTCAGTTTCCAGAATCTTGTTAGTCTTTTGTGAGCCTCTGGTGGTGTCTACATTGGTTTGCATGGCCGCTGTTAGTTCCTCAGTTCCTTTTCACAATGCACTGGGATTGGCTGCCATTCGGATCCATTTAGACTGCCTCATACACGTCCTGCACTCCTTCAACAGATCCCTTCCCCTTCCTTCTCTTTGAGAATTTTAACACCCATAACCCTCTGTGGGGTGGTACTGTAGCCACTGATCAGGGAAGGATTATTGAAGACCTGCTGACAGGTCGTAATCTCTGCCTTCTCAACACTGGAGCCCCCGCACACACTTTAGTGCAGCACACAGCAGTTTCTTGGCCATTGATCTCTCTGTCTGTAGCCCTTGATTCCTCCCCTCTGTTCAGTGGGGAGTTCATGGTGATTTGTGCAACAGCAATCATTTTTCGATTGTCCTATCTTCTCTCCACCATCCCTTGCCTGGAAGCCCTCCCATCCCAGATGGGCCTTTGCTAATGCGGATTGGGATGCCCTTTCCCCAACCTCCATCCCAACCTTTCCACTACACGATGGCCTTGATGAGTCTGCCTCTCAAAAGGACTCCGTCGTCCTTTGCCAGACATATGTAGCTGAGCCGAAGTCATCTCCTCCATTGCAAGGATCTGCCCCACTTTCATTGTGGTGCCCATTTGACTGTGGTCCACATTTTGCTGGACTAGCAATTCCTAATGCTGCTGCTGCAGCTGCTGCTGATGCTGATGCTGATGCTGATGCTGATGCTGATGCTGATGCTGATGCTGATGATGATGATGATGATGATGGATTTAAGAAGACTAAACATCTAAGGCCATTAGTCTCCTATTCATCGCTCAGGACGGAATCAGCATACCCCATCTTTCTGCACACTGGCCCTTGTTGCCAACCTACTGGGCTGATTTGATCTGGGGTCGGCACAGTTCCTCACCCTGGAAGTGGGCACTTTAACACACATGTCAATAACTAATACTATCTGCACTGCAAACAATTTGGGTCAATATGACCAACTATATCATAACCTCACAAAGCTCCAACTGCTATCATTAAAAGATTTTAAAAGAAAAAAATGATCTTGTTGATTAGTGAGGCTTCAAAGCATTTAAGTAATGCTCTGGTAATTAAATTTCTGTCTGTACAAAGTAATAATAATTATTATTAATTTTTTTTTAAAGAGAAAGATCCATTTCCATTGCTTGGATTTAAGGAGATTGAGGAGGTTGGGAATGAGGGGGAGGGGGAGAGAGAGGGGGGGAGAGAGAGAGAGAGAGAGAGAGAGAGAGAGAGAGAGAGAGAGATATGAGAAGTGAGGAGCTGTAAAATGTCAACTAAAATGGTTAGGATGGAAGTGTGTATTTTAGGCAAGTCAACAAAACTACATGCCAAAAAGGGTATAATGCGTGAAACACAAGGAAAGAAAACGCCAAGGTCTACCAAAGATCAGTAACGCCTAGACAGAGAAACAAGGAAGAGGAGGGAATGGAAGAAAGGCAGGTGAATAAACTGTAAAACAAGGTCAACCCCTGAAGCATTGTGTGCTAACACCAGGGGTAGCAAGTCAGGGATGTAAAGAGTCCATCACAGATCCCTTCCCCTTCCTTCTCTTTGAGAATTTTAACACCCATAACCCTCTGTGGGGTGGTACTGTAGCCACTGATCAGGGAAGGATTATTGAAGACCTGCTGACAGGTGTGCTAACACCAGGGGTAGCAAGTCAGGGTTGTAAAGAGTCAATCACAGGATACCCTACTGGTTCTGTCGCTAGCCATGGTTACCTGCAAAGCTTAATAAATATTGAGAAGAACATGTGAGAGTAGTGCAGCAGAATTCCAGTATCCTCAGCACGGCTTAAGTGCCGCACAGATCACCCGTAGGTGCTAGTACACATTCATTAACAGAATGCGAATAGCACAAAAAAATTAATTTTAATGTGTTTCATTGGGAAAATTTAGGTTTCCAGCATTAACAAGTATACAAATTTTAACAAAAATATACCACCCTAAGAAATATCATTCATATCCAGGACAGTAAAATAAAACCTTTGTCAATGGTCAATATCGGACATGTCAAAAATTTGAGAAATATCAAACCTTGGCACTGATGCACTTTTATCATCTTTAAATGTAGGTTTGTTATTTGCACTGTTATTTCTAAGAATTGTCACTTCTTGTCCATCAATGTCTGCTGTTCAAATTTTTTCTGTGAAGTACTACTGCCATGTTGGTTCCAAATTTAACAACAAAGGAACCCACATGAATATCTTTAGTAACCCGTCTGCCCATCAGCTTCATCATTTAAAGTGTGCTCGGGAATGACTCTTGCAATTTTCCCTGAAACAAAATTAAACACAACTCTATTTTTGGTGATAGAATGGACTTTACAAATTACTAGCGACTTGCATGATTAGCACTAAGTACCCATGGCTAGACAGCTTGACTGGCATATTGATAATTTTGTATATAGAGCACTGCATAGAGTTATGATTAAAATCTGGAGAACGGTGTTAGGTGACTGAATATTATGGCTTTCAGATAAATTATACTATTTAAGCACTGCACGCGAGAAAGTTAACAGAAGGCACTCTCTGTTCCACATTTAATTGGTGGTTCGAGTGACGTCTTGTGGTAGTGATGGGAGTTGCGAGGTAATGTGCTGTGCTGACTGCCCAACTGCAGTGCGAGCTGTGGTCTCTTACCAGCCACCCAACTCCAGTGTGACTTCATTTTCTGTGTGATTGTTTCTTGCAATTGCCTCCACAACCTTTAAACATTGACTTTATACAAAAAATCCATTCTTATCAGCTTTATATCTCATACATCCTTTATTGTAGGTCATTTAGGGAGTTGGCAGTAGCTTGTGCTGGCCTCTCAGTACCAGTAACTTGCGCCTCGCGCACGCGAGCAATATTTCATACTTATGACACACAGCTGTATTGAAAATGTCTGTAGTATTTTTTTTAAATAATGCAGACTTATTTGTTTTGCTGTGACGGACTGGGACAATAAAACAAACATTTGTTGATAGCATTAAAAGACATCTTTGCATTACACCATAACAGTTACATTATACATGTTAGTAACAGAACACCTAAAGAATTTATAAAAATAAAAATGTGAAAATTAATCATAACATACTATAGAAAAATTGTCTTCTTGAAACTGTTTCTGAAGAGCTTGCATTCATATTAACATATACCTTAATTTTCATCCACAATTAAGAAGAAATTGCAGTGCTCCCGTGTGGATTTTATACAGAGTATACAACTTTGAACTTTACTGCAACAAATTAATTTCCAAAAACTAAAGGTTAAAGAAAATTGAAGAGTTTAGTTTCACTTCTGTCGGAATGGTTGAATATGATTTGCTTGGTTGCAGTTTGCAAGGAACCAAACACATTTTCAAGTAATGATACTTTTAAATGTCATCTTCTGTAAGGTGCAAGAAACATCATTTGTGGTAATTTCAGTACCAAGGAGTATAAATGTGACTGAGATGAACTTTATATGGCATATGGCAAGACACAAATTACAGGGATTGCCAAACTGTGCCCGCACATACGACAGTGGGATCCTATGCGTTGTGACATGGAATCCAAGAGAGCTATCATATATTCTTGGGAAATCTCCCTTCTTGCAGTAGGTGTAAAAGGATACAAACCCTCAACAGTGCATTGTGGAATACTGTGACAAAGAATTTGCTGGTCAGCCACATACCGAACTTGTTTAATTGATGACAAATCAGAAAAAGGGGCAGGCCAGTAGAGCAGTGGAACCTATTGATCTCTGAAGATTATCTCAAGCATTGCAGTGTTTGGTATACAGCTGGGGAAGAAGGCAGGATAAGTTGGAGAAAGAGAGAACCAGCTGGTCATTTCTCCACTGAAAACTGTGAAACAATTGTAATTTAAGTTGATGTATGATACTGTTGCTGTCAAAGCTGCTCCTGCCTATATCTGACTGGTTATTCCAGTGTTAGGACTGGAACAGGATGTGCTGGGTGGATAAACTGTGCTCAGTTTATTAAAATACCCATGCATAATAGGTGCAACATTTGAAGACACGTTAATTAGACCTGCAGGTGAGTTAAAATATTCTTGCAAGTCTTAATGCTTTGCAAGTGCAAGTTTGTTTTCCACAAAATAAAAGTAAATTATGAAGAAAATATATGCTGAAAGGTGACAAATACAGAAATATAAGCCAGGTGTCCACGAGATTTGTCGCAAAAGAGATTATTTCGGTTATCAGGTGGCTAATGACGTCACATTCTTGGCTGCCATTGCATAGGTCGAAGTAAAGATTGCTGTGGAGGGTTGGCTGTACAAATGGCTATTAACTGTGCTACTCTGGCAGAATTGTTTGCACACATTACTGTATCACTGTAATACTAGAGGTATTGTGGGTGATAGTGAAGTCAGTCAGTCTTCTTTCTTTAAAACTTAAGGAAGAGTCAGTTTCAAATCCCTATATAGCCATCCTAACATGGGTTTGCTAAGGTTTTTGACAACTTCTGTGATAGTTTCTTCACCAAGCTTAGTGCCGATTTCCTTCTCGAAGTTAAGTTAATGTTTCAGTGACATCAGCATTGGCATTTGTTATAAAGACTAATGTTTTGGCTTTCCTTGTTTTGGAAGCTTTACAGAAATCAGCATTTTTTGTAGCTTTTAAAATAACTGGTGATTTTGTCACTCCCTAATTTCATGTGGAACACAATGTTTAGCAGTTCACCAATTCCGAGAACTTGAAATGAGAATGCTTTGCATTTTGGAGGAAACTGGTGGCCTTGATATGAATAATAAATTGTAAAATTCAGTTTTGGGAACATAAAATAAATTTTCACCATAACAATGAGTTTTAGATTATTTCTACAAAGGTTTGATCAGGAGGCTGTGGCTGGTTCTCAGGACTTTCAATATTTACAAAGTTTTCTAATATGTTGTTATTAATATGTCAGTATTAATAGTAAGCTCAGTTTCCAGATGATACGGTTATCTGTAATGACGTACTGTCTGAAAGAAACTGCACAGATATTCAGTCAGTTTTTGAAAAGATTTCAAAGTATTGCAGAAATTGGGAACTTGCTTTAAATGTTGAGAAATGTATAACTGTGTACTTACAAAAATGGAAGAAAATGTTGTTTCCTATGACTACAGTTGGTGGTGGTGGTGGTGGTGGTGGTGGTGGTCTTCAGTCCAAAGACCGCTGCAGCTCTCCATACTACTGTATCTTGTGTGAGCCTCTTGATCTCTGAATAACTTCTGCAACATACATCCTTCTGAATCTGCTTACTGTATTCATCTCTTGATCTCCCTCTATGATTTACCCACTCACTCTTTCCTCCAATATGAAATTGGTGATATCTTGATGTCTCAGAATGTATCCTAGCAACCAATCCCTTCTTTTGTTCAAGTTTTGCCATAAATTCCTTGTCTTCCCAATTCTGTTCAGTACCTTCTCATTAGTTACATGATCGACCCATCTAATATTCAACATTTTTCTGAAGCACCACATTTTGAAAGCGTCTATTCTCTTTTTATCTAAACTGTTTATCCTCAAAGTTTCTCTTCCATACATGGCTACAGTCCAGACAATAACCTTCAGAAAAGACTTGCTAACACTTAAATCTATATTCATTGTTAACAAGTTTCTCCTCTTCAGAAATGCTTTTCTTACCATTGCCAGTCTACTTTTTACATCCTCTCTACTCTGAGCATCACCTGTTATTTTGCTACCCAAACAACAAAACTTGTCTACTACTTTGTTCCTTGTTTCCTAATCCAATTCCCTTAGCATCACCCGATTTAATTTGACAACAATCCATTATCCCTATTTCGCTTTTGATGATGATCATCTTATATCCTCCTTTCTCCTTTGCTCTCTGACTGAATTACAGTGTTGTCAGGAAACCTCAAAGTTTTTACTTCTTCTCCCCAAACTTTAATTCCTACATATTGAATAACATCAGGGATAAACTACAATCCTGTGTCACTCCCTTCTCGACCACTGCTCCCCTTTCATGCCCCTCGACTCTTTATAACTGCCACCTGGTTTCTGCACAAGTTGTAAATAGCATTTTGTTCCTTTATTTTATCCCTGCCACCTTCAGAATTTCAAAGAAAATATTCCAGCCAACATTGTCAAAAGTTTTCTCTAAGTCCTCAAATGGTATAAACGTAAGTTTGTCTTTCCTTGACCTATCTTCTAAGATAGACAAAGAGTCTGTATTGCCTCATGTGTACCTACATTTCTCCAAAATCTAAACTGATCTTTCCCAGGGTCTGCTTCTACCAGTTTTTCCATTCTTCTGTAAACAATTTATGTTAGTATTTTGCAACCATGACTTATTAAACTGATTGATTGGTAATTTTCACACCTGTCAGCAACAGCTTTCTTTGGAATTGGAATTAGTACATTCTTTTTGAAGTCTGAGAGTATTTTACCAGTCTCATACATCTTGCACACCAGATGGCAGAGTTGTCATGGCTAACTCCACCAAAGGTATCGGTAATTCTGACAGAGCATCATCTATTCCCAGGGCTTTGACTTAGATCTTTCAGAGCTTTGTCAATGTCTTCATTTCTCCCATCTCATCTACGTCTGTTTCCTTTTCTGTAATATTGCTTTCAAGTTCATCTCCCTTCAATAGACTCTCTATATGGTGCTTCCACCTTCTAGCTTTCTCTTCTTTGCTTAGGTCTGGTTCACCATCTGAGCTCTTGATATTCATACAGCTGCTACATGTGTCCTGCGCAGCAATATTGCAATTCCTGTCACTCATTTTTTAATCGTTTGCATTCCCTTTCACCTGCTTCATTTGCTGCATTTTTATATTTTCTCCTTTCATCAGTTACATTCAATATCTCTTGTGTTTTCCAAGAATTCCTACTAAGCCTTGTCTTTTTACATATTTGATCCTCTGCTGCCTACACTATTTCATCTCTTAAATTTACTCGTTCATCTTCTGCTGTAGTCCTTTCCCCTGTTCCAGTCAACCACTGTATAATGTTCCCTCTGAATCTCTCAACAACCTCTGGTTATTTCAACTTATTGATGTCCCATCTCCTTAATTTCCTACCTTTTCCCAGTTTCTTCAGTTTTAATCTACAATTCATAATCGATAAATTGTGGGCAGAGCCCACATCTGCCCCTGGGAATGTCTTAAAATTTAAAATCTGGTTCCTAAATCTCTGTCTAACCATTATGTAATCAATCCGAAACCTTCCAGTGTCTCCAGGTCTCTTCCATGTATACAACCTTCTCTTATAATTCTTAAACCAAATGTTAGTCATGATTAAATTATGTTCTGTGCAAAATTCTACCAGGCAAATTCCTCTTTTATTCCTTTCCTCTAGTCCATATTCACCACTGTTTTCCTTCATTCCTTTTCCTACAGTCAAATTCCTGTCCCCCATCATGGTTTAATTTTTATCTCCTCGTCATCTACAGAGCTAGATGACATGTAAACTTCTACTGTGGTAGATGTGGGCTTCGTGTCTATCTCAGGTACAGTAATGCAGTCACTGTGCTGTTCATAGTACCTTACCCACATTCATATTTTCTTACTCATTATTAAACCTATTCCTGTATTACCCCTATTTGATTTTGGATTTATAACCCTATATTCACCTGACTAGAAGTCCTGTTCCTCCTGCCACCAAACTTCACTAATTCCCACTATATCAAACTTCAATCTATACATTTACCTCTTTAAATTTTCTAACCTACCTTCCCAATTAAGGGATCTAACGTTCCATGCTCCAATCTGTGGAATGCCAGTTTTGTTTCTCCTGACGTTGACACCATCCTGAGTAGTCCCCGCTCAGAGATACAAATGGGGGGCTATTATACCTCTGAAACATTTTACCCAAGAGTATACCACCATCATTTAACCATATGTTAGAGCTGCATGACCTCTGGGAAAATTACGGCTGTAGTTTCCCCATGCTTTCAGCAGAAATATTCAGTCAGCTCGTGAAAAGATTTCAAAGCGTTGCAGGGATTATCAACTTGCTTTAAATGTCAGAAATGTAAAACTGTGTACTTAAGAAAATGGAAAAAAATGTAGTATCCTATGACTACAGAAACAACTGATTAAAATTGGTCAACTTGTACAAATATCTGGCTGTAAGAATTTTTAGGGTTATAAAATGAAATGATACACCTACTCACAGTCGTAGGTAAAGCATGTGGCTGACTGCGGTTCATTGGTAGAATGATAAGGAGATGCAATGAGTATACAAAGGAGGCTGCATACAAAACACTCATGTGACTCATCCTAGAATATTGTTCAAGTGTTTGAGATCCTTACTAAACAGGACTAAACAGGGGTTGAACAGATACAAAGGAGGGCAGCACTAATGTTAACAAGTTTGTTCGACCCTTGGGGGAGTGTCACAAAGATGCTGAAAGAACTGAATTGGCAGACACTTGAATACAGATGCAAACTATCACAAAAAAGTCTCTTGGAATGTTTCCAGAACCAACTTGTATTGATGAATCTAGGAATACACTACAACCCCCTATGTATTGCTTCCACGGTGATTACAAAGACAAAGTTTATTAGACTAGTTACAGTGTGTACAAAGCTGTCTAAGCAATCATTCTTCCTGCACTACATATATGAAAGGAATGGGAAAAATCTCTGATAAGTGGTACAATGGGACCTACCCTGTGCCAAGCAGTTCAGTGATTGGTGGGGCGTAGATGGAGGTATGTGATATTTCTTTGTGAGCATGTTTTGTTCCTTAATTATTACACTGTGGTTAGTAGCATTTACAATGCACTGCCTTCTGTGCAGATTTTCCCTCACAGAAAACTTATTTAATTCACAAATGTGGCTTTACCCGAGAAAGCAAAAGTCACACCCTGTGTGAATACAAGTGGTCCTTGAACAATGGAAACTCCAGGCAGGAAAAAAATAGATTGCTTTTTACTGTTACGATGACATGTTAAGTTGCAGGCAGGCACAATTGAAAGACACTTGTGCATAAGCTTTCAGCGACAGCCTTCACCAGAAAAAGAGAAACATGCACCATTCATTCACACAAAGAAGCACATGACATGCACATGACTATCAACTCCAGCATCTCTGGCCCGAGATGCCGGAGCTATGTATGTGAGTTGCACTTGCTTGTGCAAATGAATGACATGTGTTTCTGTTCCTGACAAAGGCTGTGGCCAAAAGCTAATGTGTAAGTGTCTTTTAATTGCACCTATCTGCAATGTAACATGTCATCTTTACAGTAAGTAGCAATCTACCTTTTCCTACATAGTCAAAAAGTATTACTGTAAAACCAGAGAACTTGAGTGACAGATACATGTTAGGGAATTGTTCTCTTTTTATCTTATTGAAGGTCTGATTCATGATGTCATTGAGAGATACTGTGTTGTTTTGCATATATTTGTTATTCTAAATGTAACAGTCCAAGAGGTTATACTGGAAAGTGAAATCTCCATAGCTAAAAAGCATTGACATATCAGGGAACCATGTGTGTTCAAAATGTCCTTCTATATGGAGGAGTGCTATCATTCTGCGGTCCTTGTAACCTTTCACAGGCTATGTTTTCCACTCAGGCTTTACCACTGTTGATAAAAATAGCATGTAATCATCCTTTGATATTTCATCAGTTTTCAAAAACTCAATTAAAACCACTTCAAATTTTACTAGGCACATGGATATCTTGTAAAGACTTGCTCCTTGTCACAATAAGAAGGCTTTTAGGAATGTGACAACCAAAGATCAATCCTACATTTCACCCCTTCGCATCCAAAATGTAAATGTTGTTAAAAATCTACATCTGCACACTCCTCAAGTCACCATATGGCGCATGGCAGAGAGTAACCTGTACCACTGTTAATGAGTTCGTCTCTTGTCCCACATGCAACCAGAGCAAGGAAAAAAGCCTGTCTATATGCCTCCATACGAGCCCTAATTTCTTTTATCTTACCATCATGTCCCTTATGCATAAGGGCAGTAGAATTGTTCCTCAGTCACCTTCAGATGCCAGTTCTCTAAATTTCATCAAAAGTGTTCTGTAAAAGAATATCGTGTTCCCTCCAGGTATTCCCACTTAAGTTCACTAAGCATTTCCATAATACTCATATATCAGACCTAGCAGTAACAAACCTAGCAGCCTACCTCTCAATTGCATCAGTTTCTTCCTTTAATCCAATCTGGTAAGGAACTGAAACATTCGAGCATTACTCAAGAATGAGTCACATCAATGTGTTCTATATGTGGTCCACTCATATAGGTGAGCTACACTTTCTGAAATTTCTTCCAGTAAATCAAAACTGTCCCTTGTGTGCTTGTTCCATTTCATATCTCTTTACAGCAGTACGCCTAAATATTTAATCAGTATGAATGTGTCAAACAGTAAACAACTAACACTGTATTCAAACATTATGGGATTGTTTTTCCTACTCATCCACATTAATGCACATTTTTCTCCATGTGGAGCAACCCACTATTCATCACATCAACTAGAAGTTTTGTCGAAATCTTCTTGTATCCTCTTGAAGTTACTCAGCAACAACACCTTCCCAAACACTATAGCATCATCATCAACAAACAGGCAAAGATTGCTGCTTACCCTGCCTGTCTGATCATCAATGTATATAGAGAATAAGAGTGATCCTATTGCACTTGTCTAGGCACTCTTGTCGATACCGATATCTGTGATGAACACTCACCATCAAGGACAACACTTTGTGTTCTATTATTTAAGAAGTCTTTGAGATACTCGCATATCTAGCAGCCTATTCTGTTTGCTAGTACCTTTGTTACCAACCTGCACTGAGGCACCATGTCAAATGCTTTACAGTACTCTAGGAATGTGGGATCATCCTGTTGTCCATCGTGGTTTGCAGCATGTCGTGAGGGGGAAAAAGGCGAGCTAAAATTCACTCGAGCAATGCTTTCTAAATCCGTGCTAATCTGTGGACAGAAGATTTTCTATGAAATTGAGAATGGGCAAATAAAGGGAGGAATGGGTGGGAATGCGTGAAATCCACCCACACAGGGTATTGTAGTAATGCAATGCCAAAAGTTGAAAATTTGTGCCAGACTGGGACTTGAACTCAGATTTACCATTTCTGATGAGTGGATGCCTTAACTGCTTCAGCCATCCGGACACGTTCCCTGACCAACTCATATTGCCAACTTCTTGCACGCTGCAAACTGAGAATATGTTCAAGAATTCTGCAGCAAACCAATGTTAAATGGATATTGGTCTGTAAATTCACGAATATGTAGTTTACCCTTCCTGTATACGGGTGTCAACTACACTTTTTTCCAGTCACTCAAGACTTTGCACTGCATGAAAGATTTGCGATGGATACAGTCCCAGTAAGAGGCCATTATTTATTACGGTGACTGGTTTCGACCACTGCTGTGATCATCTTCAGACCTACAAGTTGTACACAAAGCTTTAATTAGAGGGCTATATATATATATATATATATATAACAATGAATTACAAATGGGTAAGAAGCTCCTTCTGGCGGTAAATCACCACTGGAGAAACCAGTGCACATCTTGCTATATATAATGGAGGCTCCGCCAACTTCTGACGGAATAATGTCATTACTAACCATTCGGTTATAGGTCAAATAACAATGTAAAATTTCTTAGTTAAAAGAAGATTGTCAAGAAAGGAAAATAAACACACACTAAACTTACCTTGTTTAACAGCTATTGTCAATTAAGAGGCATTAAAAATATTTAAAAATGTAGGGTAAATGAACTTCATTTTGACAGTACATGGGTTGCCCTCTCAAGCCCTGTTAGTGAACCATTTGGAACCACTGGTTGCTATGCTGAAGTTGGACGCCATTCCAAAGATGTGGCAGAAGGCTTCTTCCCACTGAAGTTGTTGTAAAGTCGATAGGCAAACTAGTGGTTGCCATGGTGAGGATAAACACAAGTCCAAAGATGTGGCAGCAGGCTTCTTTCTAACGAAGTCTGCACCTATGTCGTTCACTCTCTTTACAGCGAGTCTGTCCCTCTACAAACACCTTTAGAGGCTGTCGCTGTTAGAGTGTGGGATCCTCAGGCTGTTACTGTCTGCAGTCTCTATCTTCCACCAGATGGTGATTTCCCGCAGCATGTCCTGGCTGCGCTGATAGCCCAATTGCCGCCACCTTTTTTGTTACTGGGCGACTTCAACACCCATAACTCTCTGTGAGGTGGATCAGTGGCAACAGGACGAGGCAGCATCGTTGAGCAAGTATTGGCACAGCTCGACCTTTCTCTTATAAATACTGGTGCCTTTACACATTTCAGTGTGGCGCATGGCACTTACTCAGCCATCAACCTTTCGATCAGCAGCCCTAGCCTTTTACCGTCTGTCCAATGGAGTGTGCATGACGACTTTTGCGGTAGTGACCACTTTCCGATCTTTCTGTCACTGCCACAGCATCACTCTTCTGGGCGCCCATGCAGGTGGGCTATGAATAAGGCTGACTGGGACTTGGTCACGTCCATTGCCACTATTGAGCCTCTTTCCAATGATGCTGTTGCTGCAGTGGTTCACTCAGTCACCACCGGCATCGTTACTGCCACAGAATCTGCCATTCCCTGTTCTTCTGGGTCCCCTCGATGGAGGACTGTGCCTTGGTGGTCGCCCAAGATCGCTGAGGTGATTAAAGATCGCAGGCGGGCACTCCAGCGTCACAAGCAGCATCCCTCATGGGCACTGCTCATTGCCTTTAAACGGCTCCGTGCACTATCCCGCCGCCTCATTCGCCAACGCAAGCAGGCGTGCTGGGAAAGGTATGGCCTTCGTACCTCTCCATTGTATGTTTGGGCCAAGATTAGGTGACTCTATGGATATCGGACCCCCACCAGCGTACCTGCACTTTCACTGAATGGAGCAGTCTGCACCGACTCTGACACAATTGCAAACCTCTTGGCGGAACATTTCGCTCAGAGTTCCACTTCTGCGAATTACCCACTGGCCTTCCGCTCTCTGAAAGAGTGGTTGGAACGTCAGAGCCTTTCATTTCGCACGTGCCACCCTGAATTGTACAATGCTCTGTTCAGTGAGTGGGAATTCCAAAGTGCCCTAGCCACTTGCCCTGATAAGGCTTCTGGGCCAGATCGCATCCACTGTCAGATGCTCAAACACCTATCGGTGGACTGCCAGCAACAAGCAACACCTCCTAGACCTTTTCAACCGTCTCTGTGTTGAGGGTGAGTTCCTGTCGCAATGGTGGGAAAGCGCCGTAATCCCCATGTTGAAACCTGGCAAGAGCCCACTGGAGGTGGACAGCTACCGCCCCATTAGCCTCATCAGCGTTCTTTGCAAGTTGCTTGAACACATGGTGAGCCGGAGGTTGAGTTGGCTACTTGAGTCACGGGGCCTTCTGGCTCCATCTCAGGGTGGGTTCCACAAGGGCCACTCTGCCGCCGATAATCTGGTGTTTGGAGTCTGCCATCTGTACGGCCGTTGCCTGCCGTCAGCATCTGGTTGCTGTCTTTTTTGACATGCGGAAGGCATACGATACGACATGGCGACATCACATCCTCTCTACGCTTCGTGGTTGGGGTCTTCGGGGTCCGCTCCCGATTTTCATGCAAAATTTTCTGTTGCTTCTTTCCCTCCGCATGCAAGTTGTGGCCCCCCATAGTTCCGAGTTCAGGAGAATGAGGTACCGCAAGGATCTGTCTTAAGTGTCTGCCTCTTTTTAATTGCAATTAATGGGTTCGCTGTGGTGGTGGGAACGTCTGTCTCAGCTTCCTTGTATGCTGACGACTTCTGCCTATACTTTAGCTCCACTGTCATTGCGGCTGCTGAACGGCAGCTGCAGGGTGCTATCCGCAAGGCACAGTCTTGGGCTGTAGCGCATGGCTTCCAGTTTTCGGCTGCCAAGACCTGCATTATGCATTTCTGCTGGTGACACACTGTTCACCCTGAGCCATGGCTTTATCTTTATGGCGAACCTCTTGCTGTGGTGGAGACGCATCAGTTTTTGGGATTGGTTTTTGATACCCAGTTGACTTGGCTCCCTCATATTCGGCAGCTTAAACAGACGTGCTGGCGGCATCTTAACGCTCTTCGTTGCTTGAGTCACACCAGCTGGGGTGCTGATCGGTCTACCCTTCTACAGCTGAATGAGGCGTTAATTCAGTCCTGTCTAGATTATGGGAGCTTGCCTTTTGGTTCGACATCCTCTTCCGCATTGTGGTTGCTGGACCCCATCCTTCACAGTGGGATCTGACTCACCACTGGAGCTTTCCAGACAATCCCTGTCAACAGCATACTTGTGGAGGCAGGTGTCCCTCCATTGCGGTTCGGGCACCAACGATTACTAGCTGCTTCTGCTACACACCTTTGTAGCTTGCCCGAGCATCCCAATTATAGTCTCCTGTTCCCTCAGTCGGTCGTCCATCTTCCGGAACGGCGACTCTTGTAAGGGTGTATGATCGCGGTTCACATCAGATCTCTTCTCATTGGGCTTGAGGTTTTCCTTCTTCCACCTCTTTTCTGGGCCCCTCTGTGTATACCCCTGTGGTGTATGCCCCGCCCATGCCTTCGGTTCGATTTGGCACAGGGCCAGAAGGACTCGGTCCTTCCTGAGGCCCTCCGCCGCCGCTATCTTTCAATCCTTGCCGCATTTCAAGGCTCTGATGTTGTCTGCACTGACGGTTCAATGGTTGCTGGTCATGTTGGTTATGCTCTTACTCTAGGGGATCATTATGAACCACACTCATTGCCAGCTGGCAGCAGCGTATTCACTGGCGAGCTGGTCACCATCTTTCGCGCCCTAGAGTATATCTGCTCTTGCTCAGGTGAGTCCTTCGTTATATGTAATGACTCCCTGAGCGGTTTACGAGCTATCAACCAGTATTTCCCTCGCTCTTGCCTGGTGATGGCTGTCCAGGAGTCCTGCCATACTCTTGCCCGTTGCGGCCGCTCTATGGCCTTTGTGTGGACTCCGGGTCATGTTGGCATCCCGGGAAATGAATGTGTTGACACGCTGGCCAAACAGGCTATCGGTGCACTAGCCTTGGAGATTGGCCTTTCGGATAGTGACCTCAGGTTAGTTCTGCGGCAGAAGGTACTTCGCTCCTGGGGTGAAGAATGGCGCACCCTTCCTTCACCCAACAAACTTCGGGCCATCAAGGAGGCTACGGGTGCATGGCGTTCCTCCTTGCGGGTCTCTCACAAGGACTCTGTTGTCCTCTGCCGGTTGCGCATTGGCCACACCTGCATGACACACAGCTATTTATTGTGCTGCGAGGACCCACCTTTATGTCACCGCGGGTCAGCTTTGACAATGGTCATCATCTTGTTGGACTGCCTGCTTTTAACTCCGTTCAGGGATACGTTTGCACTGCCTGATACACTTCCTGCACTTTTATCAGATGACGTTGCAATGGCGGATTTAGTTTTGAGTTTTATTCATGCACAGGGGATTTTTATCGCTTGATCTAAGTGTTTGTCCTTTTGTGTTGAGTCTGGCCTTTGGCCTACGATTTTAGACTGGGGTTTTTAGTGCGTTTCTTGGTGGTTGGCTTTTCCTTTCTTGTTTCTATGGTCAGCCAACCACTATCGCACTCGGTGTGATTTTAATTCCTTTTTAATGGTCTCTGTCTATGTCTTTCTTGTCCTGTGTCCTCTCTTGTCATCTCCGTTGTTTGTTTTTATTCATTGTGAGTGTTTCAAGTTCATAGAAAAAGGGACCGATGGCCCTAGTAGTCTGGTCCCTTAAATCCCACAAACCAACCAACCAACACAGCACATAGAGAGAGAAAGTAACCTTCCTTCCTATCCAAGGTCTTAAAACAGCTTATGAGGTGGCACTCATCTTGGATCTGCTTGATTAAATGCTGGTGAGTGCTATCTGCAGAGCTCAATAAGGCACACCAGTTTTAGGTGCTATACACAATGTTCAGTTAGAAGACTTATTGGTAAGTAATTCATTGGTGCCAGTGATTTAAATATGTGTAATGTGGTTAACACAGTGTAAGAATCTCCTTAGATATTTGGGGCTATTAGTGCATGTGTTTGTTGTGCTTTTGACTCAGAAATAAGTGGCTTGAATCTTACTGGTGGAAGAGAGGGGAAGAAAATGATCGTGTAGTAGCTGTACTACTGTCATGTGTTAAATTCAAGAATTACCCAGACCATATCGTTAAGTGGGGACATCTAACACTGTTCTTGGTTTTATTTTTGGTGTAGGGAGGCAATAAGCTTTTCTTACCTCTTGATACTTTTGAGATGTGTGAGTTATATCTTGTACTGGGATTCATTTTTTCATTTGTTTCTTGCCATTATCAACACAAATAGGACTCTATATTGCTCCCTCACTACATTTAACTTCAAGACAGTTGAGTTGTAGGTTGATAAGACATCAATTTGCATCTGGGCAAGTCACGCGAGCAATTAAAGCTGTATCAGTAACAGTTTGAAACAATGGGTATCTGCAGTCTTCCCTGTTTTAATGGTCACCCAATGTCTCTCACTGCCTACAAAAATGATAGCCTTCAGAAATCTTCAGCATTCTATTCCAACAAGTGATGCATAGTAAAATAATGTCCACAATTTTCCGGTATTATTTGTAAAAGTACAGAAACCATTTTTCCTTCACCTCCTCATTGGCATTCGTGTATCAATGAGCTGAGGCCTTTGTTATATACAGATTTTGTTGCAATGAGTTGGTTATTTTGGCTCAAAATGTAGTTTACTTTTACAACTAGTGCAATATGTTAAATATTTCATATTTCATGCTTTACCTGTGTATTCCTCATGGCGTAACTTTTCTCCCAATACAGTTTTTAGACGATCTAGAATTTAACATATTGCATTAAAGTATTCATAATGTTACTCTTCATTTTATATTTGCCAACAGTGTTGCACAATTAGCTGCAATATTAAAAACAGAACCCAATTGTTTTACCACCAGGTTTGAGCGACTAACTGTGAAACTATAAAAAAGCATTATCTGTTTTCTTCCTACAACTTTAAACATTTTATTTTATTTGGTTATTTATTTTTATTCCATTTGGAGATATGCAATCATGAAATAAGCCATTACCTACAGTATGCAAAAAAAGAAGAAAAGAAAATTAGATATTATTTGTTCATTCATCCACTGCTCATCTTACAATATATTAGAGATACCAGTGTATTAAACAGGTAAAACAGAATTAAAAGTTGACAAACACGCAGGTGAAGAATTACAGTTGTTGTTAGTTCCAAAGCAAAGTTACAGCCTTCAGTAGTTGCTGCACACCTCTGAGTCTCCATTACTTTGGGTTTCCATTCCCCTGGGATAACAAGTGAGCATCCCATGAAATGTTGAAAGAAGATACACCAAATGATGATGATGATGATGATAACAACAACAGCAGCATATGCAGCATACAAATTTTATTTCAGTTTACAAAGATTGATATGTGAGAGAAATTTGCCTAGAAAGATACAGGAAAGCATGACTTGGGCAGAGCTTCCCAATAGCTGTTACGTTGGATATACATTATGTATCAGAAATGGAAGAAGTATATAGAGGGTTGATACAATGGCTATGTACTTGAGGGCAATATTATGGAGATGGAAGAGGACATAGATGAAGCTGAAATGGGAGATACGGTACTGCGTGAAGAGCTTGACAGAGCACTGAAAGACCTAAGTCGAAACAAGGCCCCAGGAGTAGACAACATTCCATTAGAGCTATTGATAGCCTTGTGAGAGCCAGCCATGACAAACTGTACCATCTGGTAAGCAAGCTGTATGAGACAGGCGAAATATCCTCAGATATAATTCCAGTCTCAAAGAAAGCAGGTGTTGACAGGTGTGAAAATTACCAAACTATCAGTTTAATAAGTCACAGCTGCAAAATACTAACACAAATTCTTTACAGATGAGTGGAAAAACTGTTAGAAGCCGACCTCGAGGAAGATCATTTTGAATTCCCTAGAAATGTTGGAACACGTGAGGCAATACTGACCCTTCAACTTATGTTAGAAGATAGATTATGGAAAGGTAAACCTACATTTCTGGCATTTGTAGACTTAGAGAAAGCTTTTGACAATGTTGACTGGAATACTATCAAATTCTGATTGTGGCAGGGGTCAAATACAGGGAGCAAAAGGCTATTTACTTTGTACAGAAACCAGATGGCAGTTATAAGAGTTGAGGGGCATGAAAAGGAAGCAGTGGTTCGGAAGGGGGTGAGACAGGGTTGTAGCCTATCCCTGATGTTATTATTTAACCTATATATTGAAAAAGCAGTAAAGGAAACAAAAGGAAAAAATTGGAGTAGGAATTGAGATCCATGGTGAAGAAATAAAAACTTTGAGGTTTGGTGATGACGTAGTAATTCTGTCAGAGACAGCAAAGGACCTGGAAGAGCAGTTAAACGGAATGGACAGTGTCTTGAAAGGAGAGTATAAGATGAACATCAACAAAAGCAAAATGAGGATAATGAAATGTAGTCGAATTAAATCAGGTGACACTGAGGGAATTAATTCAGGAAATACGACACACAAAGTATTAGATGAGTTTTGCTATTTGGGAGCAAAATAACTGATGACGGTTGAAGTAGAGAGCTTATAAAATGTAGACTGGCAATGGCAAGTTGGCAAGGAAAGCGTTTCTGAAGAAGAGAAATTTGTTAACATCGAGTGTAGATGTGTCAACAAGTCCTTTCTGAAAGTATCTGTATGGAGTGCAGCCATGTATGGAAGTGAAATGAAATGTGGACAATAAATAGTTTAGACGAGAAGAGAATAGAAGCCTGTGAAATGCGGTGCTGCAGAATAATGCTGAAGACTAGATGGGTAGGTCACATAACTAATGAGCAGGTACTGATTAGAATTAGGGAGAAGAGGAATTTGTGACACAACTTGACCAGAAGAAGGGCTCGGTTCGTAGAACATGTTTTAAGGAATCAAGGAATCACAATTTTAGTATTGGAGGGCAGCATGGAGGATAAAAATCATGGAGGGAGACCAAGAGATGAATACACTAAGGAGACCCCGCCCCCTGCTGGCCTGGGGGTTAGAATAGGCCCAAGGTATTCCTGCGTGTCGTAACAGGCGACGAAAAGGAGTCTCACACCTTTCGGCCTTCATGTGATGGTTCCCTGTAGGGTTGATCACTATTTTTCAAAAGTTTCCCAAAGAGCGAGCCAATTGGAGATGGGCACATTACATGGTGCATTGCACCCATCGTGCATTGAGATCTTTAGCCCACTTTTTCGTCATGGCATTGCAGTCACACTCATCCTCCATCTCTTGAGCGAGGACACCTTTCTGGGTGCGTTTTCCCCCCACCCGCTATGGAGTGTCATTTTCTGCACCAACAAAGACCATGGAATTCTTTGCACCTCATATCAGCACAGTAGCCAGTCCGTTGTGGTGGGGCCGCCATGTACCCTGTTGGTTGTACCCCCCTGTAGCCCCCTGACTACACAGGGATCGCTCTGCTGATGACTGCACCATTAACTCCCCACGTATGACAAGGAGTAGATGCCCATCACCCTGGGGCATCGGGACTCCTGGCAATGGTCACCCTGCTAGGTGGCCTTTGCTGCAGTTGGGTGGTGCCTGTGGGGGAGGGTCCCTGATTGGAGTGGGTGGCATCAGGCCGGATAATGCGCGATGAAGCATACCACATCATCATTTACTGGTGATCAAACACCAGCAGTCTCTAAGCGTTCCAGGTCTCAGTACAATGCAAGGAAGTATGATCCTAAATAAGGAAGTATGATCCTAAATCGTTCCCCTTCCTGTCCGCACCATGGGAGGGACGCCAGGCTAAGGATTGCAGCAAACCTTCTTCACCCCGTTACCTCGTATGTATGAGAGCTGATAGGGACTCCTTTGTCTTGATGAAGCCTCTGTTTTTTGTAGAGCATTTAGAGGACAAGTTTGGGGAGGTGGAAGGCTTGTCCAAAATGTGGTCAGGCTCAGTCTTAATAAACAACGGCATCCTCTGGAAGGGGGGGGGTTTCTGTTACCATCACGCTTCAGCTTCATAAGAGTTTAACCCTTTTGTGGGCAAAATTATTGACCAGTTTTTTTTTGATGAATGGAGAGCAGATAGTGGTTAACAGATAGTTATATTTATCATACAGAATATCAAATTTGCTCCAACTGTGAAAGTGAGGTCCCACAACAAGGTGGGAAGTATTCTTCCCACTGCCCTTCCTTGGAGTTAAATGACAAAAACAACTTTATATTTATTTGATAAATTTACTTCTCTTGTTACAATGATTGTTCACAATTACTTGCCATGAAATTATGTGAAACATGAGTCTATGCAAAGTGGTATTTGACAATATGTACAAACACAGCGAGTGCTCATTTCCGCAGCTTTGGTACTACAATGATGGCACGTCCAGTAGGTTTCTCCTAAAATGGGTTGATGCTCCCCTACAGCCAAATGACGAAAATCTTCAGGTACTTTACCTGTTTTTGCCAGAAAGACAGGTTTTTGCCCACGCCTTTTTTGGGATGAGAAGCACCGATCAATTTTCTGGCTAGATGGATCCTGTATGGGAGCTGATCATGCTGTCCACTTTCTCTTTTACTTATTTTCCACAGGATAAAACTATTCAGTGCAGCAACATCCACCAGGAAATAAAATATTCTGTGCCACCATTTTACAGAACGTCTGCCAGTAGCATACCTTTCTCGTAATTGATCAAACTTATCGACACCACCCATTATTTTGTTGTATTCTGCCACAACTTCAGGACAAGAAATCTCTGTATTAGTACCATCCTTGTTTTTCCTTTTCACTGTGGCTGTTTCTCATGGGTCATGAATTGAGGACAGGAAAGTGACTGGATGGTTATCCATCCATTTTACTGCAGAAATCACTCCTTTTGTTTAAAACTGGAATTCTCCTCGTTCCAATCTTATGTTTTCCTTCATAAATTTGGGTAAATCATAAGTATTTATCTTATACTATAGCTTTGAGAAAAAAATCACAAAAGTCAAGCAAACAGCACTGAAAGGCTCCTCTACAGAGCAACACTCAGCTATACAATGCCTCTGCGCGAAGGTACAGCAAAAACGATGGGAACTTCTGATTGGAAGTAGTACCCTATACTGTTTACTAGGTGGTAGCACCGTACAGAGGTGGGATCTGTGAATCCCACGGGACTAGGAGTGAGTTCATTGTAGTGGGAATCATGTTTCCCAAGGCTCACGAAAGGGTTAAGTATGGTCCAGGGTATCATATTCCACAGGGACTTCCTTTTGCAGTCTGATGATGAGCTGCCCGCCAACTTAGAGCAGCGAGGAGTTTTATTTTGTCCGGGGCGTCCATTGGGGTTCGAAGGATAATCAGGTTGCCACCTGTGCCTTCATCTTGGCCTTAGAGGGTGACACATTAGCCAAGAAGGTCAAGGTTATGGTCTACCGCTGGGATGTCAAGCCATATATCCCTCCCCCAATGCGGTGCTTTAAGTGCTGGAAGTTCAGCCATATGTCTTCCTGCTGTACTTCCAGCATAACATGTTGAGATTGTGGACGTCCATACCATCCCAATACTCCATGTGTCCCACCTCCCATATTTGCCAACTGCGGAGAGCATCATTACCCTTGCTCACTAGACTGCAGGATTTTACAGCGAGAAAGGGAAATCATGGAATAAAAGACTCTGGACCGACTGACCTACACTGAGGCCAAGAGGAAATTTGAGCACCTAAATCCTATGGCTATAACCTAGTCTTATGCCGCTGCTATGAGAACAGTTGTAGCCTTAACAGTTCCGTGAATTCCAGTCGACTCTCAGAACTGGAAGACTGCACCTGTCCCCTTGATGGTGGGGGGCACTTCACTCCCTGTTGCTCCCGCACCACCTACCTCAGGAGCACTGTCCCTCCAACTATCAGGGACACCAGTCCCCACTTCTCAGATGGAGAAGCGAAAGTCTTCTTTGGCTCCCCTCGTGAAGAAGGGGTCCCTTGGGTCACTCCTTTCCCAGATTTCTGCTATTGGGAAAGATGACAGTCACTAGTGGCTGAAGTGCCCAAATGCAGCTGGTTGTAGGACTTCACGATCATCCTCAGTCCCGGAGACTGAATCAGTGGAAAATGCAATCCCTCATTCTCTAGGGTGCCCCCGGTGAAAGACAGTCCCTTGGTGGTCACCAGAAGTCACTGAGGCAATTAATGAGCATTGGCGAGCTCTATAGCGACATAAGTGGCACCCTTCCCTAGAGTACCTAATTGCCTTAAAGGCCCCATGCCCGCGTTCACCTGGTTACAAACTGACTGAAACAGGAGTGTTGGGAGAGGTACATGTTGACCATTGGGTGCCATACATCACCTTTCCAAATCTGGACGAAGCACTTCGCTGAGAACTATGCTTGAGCCTCTGTGTTGTAGAACTACCCCCCACCCCACCTTTCGCACCCTCAAACGGTGGATGGAAAGTAAAGTCCTCTTGTTCACTGCATGTCACAGTCAACTCGAGAATGCCGCATTCACAGAGTGGGAGCTCCTCAGTGCCCTTGCACATTGCCCCGACACAGCTTCTGGGCCGGATTGGTGCACAGTCAGATGATTAAACATCTCTCGTTTGACTACAAGTGCCATCTCCTCGTTATCTTCAGCTGAATCTGATGCGATGAAAGTTTTTCCATCGCAATGGTGGGAGAGCGCCATCATTGTGGTGCTAAAACCCAGTAAAAATCAGCTTGATGTGGATAGCTATCGGCCCATCAGTCTCACCAACATTCTCCGTAAGCTCCTGGAACGTATGGTGTGTCAGTGGTTGGGTTGGGTTCTGGAGTCTCGTGCCCTACTGGCTCCATGTCAGGGCGGCTTCCACCAGGGTTGCTCTACCACTGATAATCTTGTGTCCCTCAAGTCTGCTATCCAAACAGCATTTTCCAGATGCCAACACCTGGTTGCCGACTTTTTGACTCACATAAGGCATACAACATGACCTGGTGACATCATATCCTGCCTTCCATAGTCCTTCCCCTCCCTGTTCAGGAAAATGGCGTTCCGCAGGGGTCTGTATTGAGTGATCTGTTATTTTAACTGGCCATTAACGGCCTAGCAGCAGCTGTAGGGACGTCGGTCTCCCCTTCTCTGTATGTGGATAGCTTCTGAATTTCGTATTGCTCTTCCAGTACTGGTGTTGTTGAGTAGCACCTACAGGGAGCCATTCACAAGGCACAGTCGTGGGCTGTAGTCCACAGCTTCCAGTTTTCAGCTGCAAAGTCGTGTCTCATGCACTTGTCGGTATCGTACCATTCATCCAGAACCTGACCTTTATCGTAATGATGATCCACTCACTGTAGTGGAGACGTATCGATTCTTAGAACTGATTTTTGATGCCTGATTGACTTGGCTACCTCACCTTCATCAGCTTTAGCGGGAATGCTGGCAGCGCCTCAATGCTCTCCACTGCCTGAGCAACACCACTGGGGTGCAGATCGCTCTAAGCTGCTATAGCTTTACGGAGCCCTTGTACAATCCTCCCTTGACTATGGGAGTTTGGTTTACAGTTTGGCAGCATCCTCAGCGTTGCGTTTACTTGACCCAGTGCTCCACTGTGGCATTCGCCTAGCAACAGGAGCTTTTAGAACAAGTCCGGTGGAGGCCAGAGTCCCTCCATTGTGGATCCGACATGCACACATCTGTAGTTCTCCTGAGCATCCGAATTACAGTCTCCTTTTCCCACGTGCGGCAGTTCATGTCCAGCATCGGCGGCCCAGGTCATGGCTCATGATTGCGCTTCATGTGCAATCCTTTCTCTCCAAACTGGAGTCCTTCCCTTTACTACCTCTACTTGAGGTCCATTCATGTACACCTCCATGGTGTACACCTCGGCCGAAGCCTTTGCATGGCCCTAAGGACTCCGTTAACCCCCCGCTCACCGCTGTCACTTCCTCTCGATTCTTGACGTGTTCCGGGGCTCTGAAGTTGTTTACACCAACAGCTCGGTGGCTGCTGGTAATGTTGGCTTCACCTATGTCCACAGAGGCCATAATGAACAGCATTCCTTGCCCGCTGGCTGCAGTGTATTCATTGCAGAGCTTGTGGCCATATCTCGTGCACTTCAGTACATCCGTTCCTGTTCTGGTGTGTCGTTTCTTTTCTGTTCTCTCTCTCTGAGCAGCTTACAAGCTGTCGACCAGTGCTACCCTTGCCATCCTTTGGTAGTGAACATCCAGGAGTCCATCCCTGCCCTGGAACGGTCCAGTCGTTCAGTGGTGTTTGTGTGGACCCTAGGATACATCGGAATACCAGGCAACGAACTTGCAGACAAGGTGGCGAAACAGACTATGTGGAAACTGCTCCTGGCGATGGGCATCTCTGAAACTGACCTGCGTTCTGTCTTACACTACAAGGTTTTTCGGTTTTGGGAGACAGAGTGGCAAACAGTATGCACAGCAAACTGTGTGTTATTAAGGAGACTGTGAATGTGTGAAAGTCTTCTGTGCAGGCTTCTCGCAGGGAATCAGTTGTCCTTTGTCAGCTCCTTATTGGCCATACGTGGCTCACACATGGTTACCTCCTCCGTCGTGAGGACCCATCTCAGTGTCTCTGTGGTTCCCAAATGACGGTTGTCCACCTCTTGCTGGACTGCCCACTTTTAGCCACTCTGCGATGGACCTTTAACTTTCTCAGCACCCTACCATCAGTGTTGGGTGAGAATGACTCAATAGCAGCTTTAGTTTTATGTTTTATTCAGAGTGGCTGGCTTCTCCTTTTTAATCTCATGGTCAGTCAGCCATGTTAATCTGCTTTCTTGTTTTTAGTCTCTTCTCCCTGTTTCTTGTGTGTGTCTGTGGCTTTCTTGACCTGTTTAGCCCATTGTAGTGTTTGTTGTCCTTCTGTCATTCTTCTGGTTCTTCCTTTCTCATGTTATTGTGCCATACATCTTCTTTGTTTTCTTCTTTCCCTTGGGTAATTGTTCTACTGGGAACAAGGGACCAATGACCTTGCATTGTGGTCCTTCTCCCCCCCCCCCCCCCCCCCTTTTTCAACACACCAACCAACCAACCAACCAACCAAGCACTAAGCAGACTCAGAAGGATGTGGGTTGCAGTACGTACTTGGAGATGAAGAAGCTTGCACAGGATAGAGTAGCATAGAGAACGTCAAACCAGTCTCTGGACTGAAGACGACAATAACAACAACAACAACAACAACAATGTCTGACATGGAGTGACGAAATATATTTCTTGGTAGACAGTCCAAATGGGAATAAGTAAGAAGTTAACAGAAAGTCTGTTGGTTCAGTATTCTTATGTTCTGTAACATTTTAATACTTCATAATAAGGATATTAAATTCTGAGAACTATGCACCACCTTTCATTTATTTTCAGGCGAGAGGTTGATTGTCTTTATTATTTTGTAAATTAGTGTTAATGTAATATATTTATGTTTAACTGTTCCATTCATCCTAAACATGATGTTCTTTAGCATTCAAGAGAATTCATAGATGACAAAAAGTAGAAATATTTTGTGAAGTTGTTTTGTTGGTATCTGCTTTAGCATTAATAAGACAACAGGACCTCTGTACTGAAGTGAATAATATAAAAAGACCTGTAAGGTAATGAAATGTTTGTTTTTATTAATATTGGTTTCTGCTCTTTATGATGATAATTGTTTATGGTTAAAGTGTTCAGGACCTTCAATGGAACCAACTATTTTCTCCAACAATATTCTGCTTTCTGAACATATAACACCAAGGCTACAACAGATCAAGAAAGGAGACATTGTTATATCAAGATCGCCAACAAATCCAAGACAGCATATTTGTAAAAGAGTAACTGGCCTTCCTGGGGACAGGAAACTGATGGGATTTTCATGTAAAGTGGTATGTTTCATAGTCATGCATTTTTTAATATTTTGTTGCAGAATCCTTCACTTTGTTTTAATAGATTCATTCAGACAAAACTGCAAGTACCTTGCTTTCCTATCAATTATTTTGTAAGTGTGTTGTCATTATTGTCAAGTTTTATTCTCTGCTGTAGGTTCTTAGAAACTTATGTCTACTGTGATGATTAAAATAGACAGTGGAAGTTATCAGTTACTTGAAATGTGGAACATGTAAGAGGGAACAGGGAACATGTTGTCACTCTGCGCTAATGTTTAAGTGTAACAGAACATAAATGGAAAATATGATAGACCAGTGCAAGCAGTGCTACATCCAAGTAAATTATTTGTTAAAAATTAAGTGTCTTGTTTTGCAGTTCACAATTTTTTTCAGTAGATGTAGAAATAACTACATTACTTTCTTAATTTAGCAGTGGGGAGGCATTTACTGATAAATGATTTCTGTTTACAGATAAAAGCGTGCCATAACAATAAAGTGTAACTTGTACATTTGAATGTATTCTCTTCTTTCAGCTTTTGTAATGACTGTACATTGTTAGACGCACAGAAGAGAGGCTGGCCTTCAGTCCTATTGCACAAGTGTATGCAATGCTTTAGACAAGATATTGAATTTTACTTTGAGAATACTGAGGCTGACAACAGAGTGGCAAGTGAGTGGGGGAGAGATTGGGGGAGGAACAGAAATTGTGAGTTAATGCAGCCGGATGGGGGTTTGTCGGGGACGGCCAGCTCGTCCCACGCATCCCCCGATCGGACTACGACTGTGGTTGCCCGGGATACTGCCCGCATTGAGGCTGATCCCTCACCTGTGGTAGAGTGGGAGGTCGTCTCAAGGTGTGGCAGGGGGCGAAAGACATTCCGGAGGGCTGAACGGAAGGCCTCTCCAGTTTGTCTGACAGAACCGGTTTCAGGCTCTGTCTCAGGCTGATACTGATCTTCGGCCTGACATGGCTGCTTGTCCTGATCCAGAGGTTGCCCCTCAGTCTGCAAGATCCGGGCGGTCACAGAGGGCAGGCTTACTGGTAGTTGGGAGCTCCAACGTCAGGCGCGTAATGGGGCCCCTTAGGGAAATGGCAGCAAGAGAGGGGAAGAAAACCAATGTGCACTCCGTGTGCATACCGGGGGGAGTCATTCCAGATGTGGAAAGGGTCCTTCCGGATGCCATGAAGGGTACAGGGTGCACCCATCTGCAGGTGGTCGCTCATGTCGGCACCAATAATGTGTGTTGCTATGGATCGGAGGAAATCCTCTCTGGCTTCCGGCGGCTATCTGATTTGGTGAAGACTGCCAGTCTCGCTAGCGGGATGAAAGCAGAGCTCACCATCTGCAGCATCGTCGACAGGACTGACTGCGGACCTTTGGTACAGAGCCGAGTGGAGGGTCTGAATCAGAGGCTGAGACGGTTCTGCGACCGTGTGGGCTGCAGATTCCTCGACTTGTGCCATAGGGTGGTGGGGTTTCGGGTTCCGCTGGATAGGTCAGGAGTCCACTACACGCAACAAGCGGCTACACGGGTAGCAGGGGTTGTGTGGCGTGGGCTGGGCGGTTTTTTAGGTTAGATGGCCTTGGGCAAGTACAGAAAGGGCAACAGCCTCAACGGGTGCGGGGCAAAGTCAGGACATGTGGGGACCAAGCAGCAATCGGTATTGTAATTGTCAACTGTCGAAGCTGCGTTGGTAAAGTACCAGAACTTCTAGCGCTGATAGAAAGCACCGAAGCTGAAATCGTTATAGGTACAGAAAGCCGGCTTAAGCCAGAGATAAATTCTGCCGAAATTTTTACAAAGGTACAGACGGTGTTTAGAAAGGATAGATTGCATGCAACCGGTGGTGGAGTGTACGTCGCTGTTAGTAGTAGTTTATCCTGTAGTGAAGTAGAAGTGGATAGTTCCTGTGAATTATTATGGGTGGAGGTTACACTCAACAACCGAGCTAGGTTAATAATTGGCTCCTTTTACCGACCTCCCGACTCAGCAGCGTTAGTGGCAGAACAACTGAGAGTAAATTTGGAATACATTTCACATAAATTTTCTCAGCATGTTATAGTCTTAGGTGGAGATTTCAATTTACCAGATATAGACTGGGACACTCAAATGTTTAGGACGGGTGGTAGGGACAGAGCATCGAGTGACATTATACTGAGTGCACTATCTGAAAATTACCTCGAGCAATTAAACAGAGAACCGACTCGTGGAGATAACATCTTGGACCTACTGATAACAAACAGACCCAAACTTTTCGACTCTTTTAAGTGCAGAACAGGGAATCAGTGATCATAAGGCCGTTGCAGCATCCCTGAATATGGAAGTTAATAGGAATATAAAAAAAGGGAGGAAGGTTTATCTGTTTAGCAAGAGTAGTAGAAGGCAGATTTCAGACTACCTAACAGATCAAAACGAAAATTTCTGTTCCGACACTGACAATGTTGAGTGTTTATGGAAAAAGTTCAAGGCAATCATAAAATGCGTTTTAGACAGGTACGTGCCGAGTAAAACTGTGAGGGACGGGAAAAACCCACTGTGGTACAACAACAAAGTTACGAAACTACTGCGAAAGCAAAGAGAGCTTCACTCCAAGTTTAAACGCAGCCAAAACCTCTCAGACAAACAGAAGCTAAACGATGTCAAAGTTAGCGTAAGGAGGGCTATGCGTGAAGCGTTCAGTGAATTCGAAAGTAAAATTCTATGTACCGACTTGACAGAAAATCCTAGGAAGTTCTGGTCTTACGTTAAATCAGTAAGTGGCTCGAAACAGCATATCCAGACACTCCGGGATGATGATGGCATTGAAACACAGGATGACACGTGTAAAGCTGAAATACTAAACACCTTTTTTTAAAGCTGTTTCACAGAGGAAGACCCCACTGCAGTTCCTTCTCTAAATCCTCGCACAAACGAGAAAATGGCCGACATCGAAATAAGTGTCCAAGGGATAGAAAAGCAACTGGAATCACTCATTAGAGGAAAGTCCACTGGACCTGACGGGATACCAATTCGATTCTACACAGAGTACGTGAAAGAACTTGCCCCCCTTCTAACAGCCGTGTGCTGCAAGTCTCTAGAGGAACGGAGGGTCCAAATGATTGGAAAAGAGCACAGGTAGTCCCAGTCTTCAAGAAGGGTCGTCGAGCAGATGCGCAAAATTATAGACCTATATCTCTGACGTCGATCTGTTGTAGAATTTTAGAACATGTTTTTTGCTCGAGTATTGTGTCGTTTTTGGAAACCCAGAATCTACTATGTAGGAATCAACATGGATTCCGGAAACAGCGATCGTGTGAGACCCAACTCGCTTTATTTGTTCATGAGACCCAGAAAATATTAGATACAGGCTCCCAGGTAGATGCTATTTTTCTTGACTTCCGGAAGGCATTCGATACAGTTCCGCACTGTCGCCTGATAAACAAAGTAAGAGCCTACGGAATATCAGACCAGCTGTGTGGCTGGATTGAAGAGTTTTTAGCAAACAGAACACAGCATGTTGTTATCAATGGAGAGACGTCTACAGACGTTAAAGTAACCTCTGGCGTGCCACAGGGGAGTGTTATGGGACCATTGCTCTTCACGATATATATAAATCACCTACTACATAGTGTCGGAAGTTCCATGCGGCTTTTCGCGGATGATGCTGTAGTATACAGAGAAGTTGCAGCATTAGAAAATTGTAGCGAAATGCAGGAAGATCTGCAGCGGATAGGCACTTGGTGCAGGGAGTGGCAACTGTCCCTTAACATAGACAAATGTAATGTATTGCGAATACATAGAAAGAAGGATCCTTTATTGTATGATTATATGATAGCGGAACAAACACTGGTAGCAGTTACTTCTGTAAAATATCTGGGAGTATGCGTGCGGAACGATTTGAAGTGGAATGATCATATAAAATTAATTGTTGGTAAGGCGGGTACCAGGATGAGATTCATTGGGAGAGTGCTTAGAAAATGTAGTCCATCAACAAAGGAGGTGGCTTACAAAACACTCGTTCGACCTATACTTGAGTATTGCTCATCAGTGTGGGATCCGTACCAGACCGGTTTGACGGAGGAGATAGAGAAGATCCAAAGAAGAGCGGCGCGTTTCGTCACAGGGTTATTTGGTAACCGTGATAGCGTTACGGAGATGTTTAATAAACTCAAGTGGCAGACTCTGCAAGAGAGGCGCTCTGCATCGCGGTGTTGTTGCTCGCCAGGTTTTGAGAGGGTGCGTTTCTGGATGAGGTATCGAATATATTGCTTCCCCCTACTTATACCGCCCGAGGAGATCACGAATGTAAAATTAGAGAGATTAGAGCGCGCATGGAGGCTTTCAGACAGTCATTCTTCCCGCGAACCATACGCGACTGGAACAGGAAAGGGAGGTAATGACAGTGGCACGTAAAGTGCCCTCCACCACACACCGTTGGGTGGCTTGCGGAGTGTAAATGTAGATGTAGAACTCTACCATCTGGTGAGGAAGATGTATGAGACAGGCGAAATACCCTCAGACTTCAAGAAGAATGTAATAATTCCAATCCCAAAGAAAGCAGGTGTTGACAGATGTGAAAATTACCGAACTATCAGTTTAATAAGTCACAGCTGCAAAATACTAATGTGAATTCTTTACAGACTAATGGAAAAACTGATAGAAGCCGACCTCGGGGAAGATCAGTTTGGATTCCGTAGAAATGTTGGAACACGTGAGGCAATACTGACCCTACGACTCATCTTAGAAGAAAGATTAAGGAAAGGCAAACCTACATTTCTAGCATTTGTAGACTTAGAGAAAGCTTTTGACAATGTTGATTGCAATACTCTCTTTCAAACTCTGAAGGTGGCAGGGGTAAAATACAGGGAGCGAAAGGCTATTTACAGTTTGTACAGAAACCAGATGGCAGTTATAAGAATAGAGGGGTATGAAAGGGAAGCAGTGAATGGGAAGGGAGTGAGACAGGGTTGTAGCCTATCCCCGATGTTGTTCAATCTGTATATTGAGCAAGCAATAAAGGAAACAAAAGAAAAGTTCGGAGTAGGTATTAAAATCCATGGAGAAGAAATAAAAACTTTAAGGTTCGCTGATGAAATCGTAATTCTGTCAGAGACAGCAAAGGACTTGGAAGAGCAGTTGAATGGAATGGACAGTCTCTTAAAAGGAGGATATAAGATGAACATCAACAAAAGCAAAACGAGGATAATGGAAAGTAGTCGAATTAAGTCTGGTGATGCTGAGGGAATTAGATTAGGAAATGAGACACTTAAAGTAGTAAAGGAGTTTTGCTATTTGGGGAGCAAAATAACTGATGATGGTCGAAGTAGAGAGGATATAAAATGTAGACTGGCAATGGCAAGGAAAGCGTTTCTGAAGAAGAAAAATTTGTTAACATCAAGTATAGATTTAAATGTCAGGAAGTCGTTTCTGAAAGTATTTGTATGGAGTGTAGCCATGTATGGAAGTGAAACATGGACGATAAATAGTTTAGACAAGAAGAGAATAGAAGCTTTCGAAATGTGGTGCTACAGAAGAATGCTGAAGATTAGATGGATAGATCACATAACTAATGAGGAGGTATTGAATAGAATTGGGGAGAAGAGGAGTTTGTGGCACAACTTGACTAGAAGAAGGGATCGGTTGGTAGGACATGTTCTGAGACATCGAGGGATCGCCAATTTAGTATTGGAGGGCAGCGTGGAGGGTAAGAATCGTAGAGGGAGACCAAGAGATGAATACACTAAGCAGATTCAGAAGGATGTAGGCTGCAGTAGGTACTGGGAGATGAAGAAGCTTGCACGGGATAGAGTAGCATGGAGAGCTGCATCAAACCAGTCTCAGGACTGACGACCACCACAACACAACAGTACTAAGTTTAAAAGTAGCACAGAGACCACATCACCCTGCTGGAGACCCCTTCATACATGGAACTGTCGTGAGAACTCTAAATCTATTCTGACCACGCAAACTGTTGCTTTCATTGTCATTTCTGTCAACCTCACTAATTTTAGTAGGTTTCCAGAATGTATCAAGCTTTTTAGAATGTTATCCCTTTCTAAACTTTTGTATGCTTGTCTAAAATCAATGTACAACTAATGCAGTTGCTTGTTACATTCATAAAATTTCTCTAACACTTGCCTCATTAAAAATATCTGGTCCAGTGTAGGCGTGTTTCTCCTAAATCCTGCCTAATAATCTCCCAGCATCTTAGCCAAGAGACTAAAATCTTTCCAAACAATTTACATGTTGTTTGCAAGACAGTAATCCAACAGTAATTGCTTATTGGTTTCTAGTACAATGAGCAGATTATTCCCCCACTCAGATCCTTAGATTCTCTTCCTTTATCCATATTTCTTTCATTAATTCATTAACAGCTATCTCCATCGTGTTTGACCCAAAATTTTGATAATTCACCCTCTATGCTGTCTTCTGCTGCTGTTTGATTATTGTTTTAGTTTTCAATTGTAGTCCTCACTTCCTCTAAGAGCAGTGGTTCAATTTTCTGCTCGTGCGCTTCTAATTCTAATTCCAGTTCCTCCTCTTCCTCATTCAAGACTTCCTCTGTTTACCTCCCCCCCTTTCCATCTAGTAACTCAGTAAAATGCTTTTTCCATCTTTCCAAAGCTTAGCTTTAATCTCCAGTTTGATTTCCATCTTTATCGTTATAGAAGTCTGCTCTCTGTAGGAATCCTCTCTTCAGCTCACTAGATCTTTCAAAAAAAAAAAAATGAATACTTTCTGTTGTACCATTTTGAGGTTAGTAAGAACTGACATCATATGAGGGAGATAAGTGATATGTATCTCTAAATTTTTTTTAAAAAAATTATGTGTATAATCTTTTAATTGTGTTGATTACAATAACGTAGTATGTTACAATTGATTACTAGTTTCAGTTGATAAACAACCATCTGTGGATCTGTGAAAGTACCAGAAATGGAAAATTGCATTTGGTTAAAATGACTTTTACAATCTTGAAGAACATACATTATTTCCTAGTAATGTTCATTACATAGCAGAAACATACCACATGTGCTAGAGACTCTGTGTCTACGTTGAGTGTAGGCTAGAATGCCATCGTGTGTTAGTTTATCTTAGAACTATGCAAATAAATGGAAAATACCTACCAGGTAAATATGAACAATTAAAAATTTTACTATATATATATATTTTTTAAATAGGTGTTAGAACACAAATATAATCAATAAAAATATTCCATGCTCACTAATGACCCAAGTTTTCCATGTGTTCTTGGTTGCACCAGCAAAGTTATAGAGTGCAATTCTGAACCTATGAAAACAACTGAAAACTTTCTTTTGCTAAAAATAATGCATTAGACTGAGTTATACCATAAATTAATTTTAAAGGAGAAGGATATGAAAAATTTAAAATCCCCCATCTGCATAGCTCAGAAAAGCTGGTGGTGGTGGGGAGGATCCAGATGGCATGGGTTGTGAAGCAACCATTGAAATCATGCATGTTTCTGGCAACAGTTTGGTAGTGGCCATTCATTCTCGTTGACAGCTGATTGGTTGTCATACCAATGTAAAACGCTGTGCAGTGGTTGCAGCAGAGCTGGGATATAACATGCCCGGCTTCTGATGGGATAGTATAAGCCTGTGGCAAAAGTGGAATATGAAGTGCTGGGTGGGTAGATTGGGAAGGTCTTGCATCTGGGTCTTCCACAAGGTTATGATCCCAGTGGCAGGGGATTGGGGGTGGGAGTGACATAGGGATAGATTAGGATCTACATCTACATATACACTCCACAAGCCACCCAACGGTGTGGCGGAGGGCACTTTACGTGCCACTGTCATTACCCAAGTGTAGTGTAGGCAGTCTCCTTAGTAGGTCTGTTACATTTTCTAAGTGTCCTGCCAATAAAACGCAGCCTTTGGTTAGCTTTCCCCACAACATTTTCTATGTGTTCTTTCCAATTTAAGTTGTTCATAATTGTAATATCTAGGTATTTAGTTGCTACAGTAGTTTACTGTTGTACATCTGTGATCAGTAAAAGCCTAACCAAACAGTTCAGTCTTTCGATTAAATTGAACAGACACTGTCATTGCTTTAACACAAATCCTATTGGTGTAATCCTTATTTCACTTTTAAGTTGATGCATTGTTGTCGTTCTAACCAACACAGGTTCCTCGTCTGAAACTCGGCCGTGGACTGACTGAGTCGTGATCGAAACCCGGGCCCTTATATATATCCTCACAATAATAGGTGCTGAAACTACACATTGTTCAAAGTTAAATTTACAGAAATTACAATTAAAACCTAACTCATTAATACATCGAAAAATTGCGTCTTTTTAACAGTTTCTTCTACTACAAGACTTAGGCCGAATTTTTTGTTTAAATCATGAAATTAACAAATATAGTTATGCAAACAATACTTTTGACAAAGCTGTTAATTACAGCTAGTTTTGCTAACATGTTTTCGAATAGAGCCAAATAGATAACTTTTAAGATTACTAGCATCTCGTCTTCCCAACGTTTATAATTAGTGCTGAATTTATATTTGTTTATATGTCAACAATAGAATTTAAGTTAAGAAACAATTACTGATTTCGCCCTATAACAAAAGATACTATCAAGGAATAGTCAAAATAAATTAGAAAATCAATTACATACATAAAACTAAGCAAAAAATAAGACATGGTGTAAAATCCTATAAAACTGAGGGCCAACCTTTCTCTTTTATGGAAATGCCGATTATATTAATGTATGTTAATGGCAATTAGTTAAAATAAAAAATAAAAATTAAGTAGGCAGATGGCAAAACAAGAAGGGAAGTAAAATTATCCCAGCTTGTTCCATCACATCGTGAAATAAAACTAGTGATATGAGTAAAGACAACCTCTTCCACGATACACCCATCCAGGCGGCCCAGTGCTTGGGACAGAGGACTGATGTTCTAGAGGAGCAAGGTGGTGAGCTAATAGAGCAAATAGAATACTGGACTCTCATTTTGAAGAGTGGCATCCAAATCTCCACCTGGCCATCCTGACTGATTCTGCAATTTTCCAAAATCAATTAGAGCAATTGTCAGGATAGTCATTTTGAAAAGGGCACAACCAATGTCCATATTTTTGCCCTAGTCCAGATTTTACTCTGCATCTGGTAATCTTGTGACCAAGGGGATGTGAAACTCTAGTCTTTTGTCCTTTCTTCAAAAGTAGTGCAGTTCAGATACCTTCTTGCTCTTACCAATTTAAATTTTCTGCATTCTTGTCATGTGAATACCAGGATGATACATTTAGAAAAGGCTAAGGCTGATTTCTCTCTCTCTCTCTCTCTCTCTCTCTCTCTCTCTCTCTCTCTCTCTTGCCCCCTCTCTCTCTCTCGCCCCCCCCTCTCTCTCTCTCTCGCCCCCCCTCTCTCTCTCTCTCTCTCTCTCTCTCTCTCCTCTCTCTCTCTCTCTCTCTCTCTCTCTCCCTCCCCCTCCCTCCCTCCCCCCCCCCCCCCCCCCCCCCCCCCCCCGCCCTCTAAGAGAAAAAAGAGAACTGGTTTGCTATTCACATGTCACCCATCACCCATTCTTCACCTCCTTTTAAAACATCTCTTCCTGTGTTACAAGAAGAGAGAAACTTATCAAATATCAGACAATTTTGTGTTTGGTTTACACATGTATTTGTTGCAGTCAAAGTAATTTTTGAACAGTACTAAATTTGGTATTATTGTTGAAGATATTTTTCTAGCAAGCTCATTATGAAGATGTATTTCCTTTGCTGTAGGTTCCACCAGGCCATGTATGGTTAGAAGGAGACAACCGTAATAATTCCACCGACTCCAGGAACTATGGACCTGTTCCTTATGGACTCATTAGAGGCCGTGCAGTTTGTAAAGTGTGGCCACCCAGTGAAATTTGCATGTTGACAAATAGAGGCAAGTGTGAACTATCAGAATAATATGGACCTTTTATGACACCTGAAGAGCAAAAGTGACCTAATTTAAAAAGAAATTCTATGATAAAAATAATCTTACTTTTTGTAATAATGTGCTATCTGCCCACAACCATATTTGGACCAAAGCTGTATTTATTGAAATGTATTCTGATGACAGTGTAAAGAAGCAGGTCACATCTTGCCTATTCAGGACATTAGACATTTGTACTGTTTTAATAAAACTCTTTCCTAGTAGTGTATCTATTCATATATTCTTCTTGTACCTACTATTGTAACCAAAGACTGATGAAATAATACGTTATTCATTATTAACATTTTCTTTTCGTGTCCAGGATCTTATGAAAGTGTTGGGAATATAAGTTTTTATGTTGATGAATTACAGTTTTTTCTCCAGGGAAAGTTTTCTTCAAATAGTATTGGTGTATTGTCACAAATTGAGAAATCCATGTGGTACTCGTAACTAATACTTACGTATCCTGTGATAGTAACGTCATCTCCCTCACTATCCCCTCTCCTCCCTCCCCCCCCCCCCCTCAATTCCTCTCTCTCTCTCTCTCTCTCTCTCTCTCTCTCTCTCTCTCTCTCTCTGTGTGTGTGTGTGTGTGTGTGTGTGTGTGTGTGTGTGTGTGTGTGTCGAGGAAAATCTGCAGCTTAATATATATGGAAAACAGACCAACAATACAGAGGCCAAACGTGCGGCGGCAGCAAAAAGTGTAAAAAAACCGAATTATATAAAGTAAATACGTCACAGTTTTGAACTGTGCAAATCGATGTTCGTGCTGGAAATTCGACGTTCCAGATGAACAGACATTTTAAAAATACGCAATAGTAAAACCGAAGATACGAACGAATTTAAAAGAACTAGTAATTATGTTAATTCGGTGCAAGCTTTTCGCGAAGCAGCAGTGTACAAGAAAATAAGATTGAATACGAAATTTAATCGCATCCTGTCAAAACAATCTACAAGTTCAAGGTAATGACACAGACACTGCAAATCAATATGTGATTCATAGATAAACAAAATAGACAGAAAAATAGAGGAACTGTCTGACAGGGTTAGTGCCGTATTCATTGGCTCCAACAAATGTTCCATGTTGGAATGGATGACGAACAGTTACATAGGTTAAGGGGCCCATCCATCAAATTTTTAGCCGATTTCCTTGTGGATTTACAGGCGTGATCAAATTCCCAGCAAGCCTCGAGCAGGCTTCCTGGACATTAAGTGATTAAGCATGAGATGATGTTAAGGCGAAGCTGCCGAAGTGCTTAACGCAAGGTTCCTTGAGGCGCGGCCGCCATAACACCTGTACTCTACACCGTGAGGCTTGCGATCAGCTTGTATGTTTTCATTTCAAGCTTGGCAGTTTCCTGTCGCGCATGCGCACTGCGTGTCGTCCGCGTAAGCTCAGGCTACTTATGGCTGATGACTTCACAGTCCTGATCTTGTTTTTTCACGTAATTTAATTCACTTTCTATTATGAGTAGGCAGCTTTGGAAAGATTTTTTGATTGCTTATATGTCCATGCCTTGTTTGTGGAAAGTTAGGTCCCCAGACTACAACAACAGAGTCAAGAAAAACCAGTGCTATGCTATATTGGCAAATATGTGTCGCGAATTCGAACCGACAGCAGACAGAGCTTTCGTACAAAGAAAGATAAATTCGTTTCGTACAACATTTCGTAAGGAACACAGAAAAGTAACTGAAAGCAAAATGTGTGCTACCGGAACAGCTGACGTACACAAGCCAACTTTGTGGTACTATGACATATTGTTACCGACAGTTCTGCAAGGTTCCCCACGGTCCATCCAGTCAACACTGGAAGAAGTCGAGTTGGCACAAGATGACATTAGTAATTTCGAAGATAGTGAAGCAGATGCAGAGGTAGGTGATACAGATTTATAAATTGCAATGAAGCACCACGCACATACCGACAGTTTACTGTGTGTAATTATTTTGGTCAGGAATGATCAAACAGCTATTTGTCGAGTTTAATTTGTTCGGAAAGCAGTATGTAAAATTCTGCCTCGCATGCTCATACTTTATCGTAGCAAACTGGGTTACGATCTTAAAGATACTTTTTAAGTGGTATCTAAAGGTAATACACAATCGGTAGTAGAAATGACATTTTAACACTCAGTTATCTAAAAATATCGGTACGCTTTGTTTAAAATAAAATACGTAAGTCGTTTTATATCGAATAATGCCACGGAGAGAGGGAAACGCGAATTACTCGCATGTACAGATCCATGGAATGCGCATACCAAATAAACGTATCGCTCGGTGCGCTCAACTTGGCAGAGGCCTTTCGCAGCATCCTTACGAGGTGAAATGTTTACGTGATAACGAATACTTAATTGTACGTGTTCAGTAATGATCCTATAGACCCATATAAAATTACGTCACTTCCATCTGGAAGTGAGGCTTTAGGTAGCGCCCGCGATGGGTAAGGAATTGTGATGAAGGAATTTTCGGTATAGGAAAGAATCCCGACCGCGTAACGCGGTTTTCATGACACACTGTGAGTGTAAGACGTAGTTTACTAGAGATACTAAGTACGCCACGTAACTAAGCGGCGACCCAGTAGCATCGAATACTGCCAAAGGAGTGTGACTGCTGGTGAAGGCTTGTCAATGCTTACCAGTCCTTGCCACATTTCCTTGTCAGATTTCCATGAATCTAGCATTTATCAGCAGTGATTACGCGCGGTACTAGCGTGCTTCCCATACCATGTGTCGTCCTTTTTATGTCAATTTAACAAAGTTTCGGCACAAAAAGCCCAAAAGATCATTACCATGTAGCTAGTATTTACATAGGAATTTCCATTGCCACTTAGGAGAATGAACTTAGAGACATGAGCAAGCTCACACAACTGCTTAAGAGGCGTATAGGGATGATACATTTGAAATATGTGCCATTTCCTACAAGTTGTGAACTAGCTGTTGGACATGAAGGCCTTGTGTCAATGAGGAGTGGCTGGAGGTGAAAGACACCTTGCTATGGATCATGAAATAAACTATCCATCTGTGACATTCCTTCTCCTGGTCGCAAAGAAAGAATGAACTACTCCTCAACGATCTCCATTTTGGACATAGCACCATTATCTATGCATTTTACTCCCACAAGAGGGCCCACCTCTTGGTAGTGCCTGTGGCATACAATACTCATTTTATTATGGTATATCATACTGTAATGGAGTGCATTTCATATTATGACAGGAGGGCAGTTGTAAATTGAAATGATTGTGTTATAACATTTAAGATTTTGTCTAGTGTCTTTGAGTCCAGCATGAGCTTTTATTATGTAGGATGTCTCCAGTGTGCCATTTTTAGTCCATTAATCAGCTAACCACATTTTTCTGCTATACTATTGTAGATCTTTCATTGTTTCATTTCTCTTTTTTATCAGACAGTTCAGAATTAACAATAGATTTCACACAGAGTGACATGGATGTGTGTGCACACATTGTTTCTGGGGAAATGGTGTATTATAATTTTATGGTCTATCTTTCTTATTTCCACTGACTGAAATTAAGTGTGAGGTTTACACACATAGTTGTTATGTGCCTAAACAAATGTGTTATCAAATAATTGTTACTAAATTATGTATTTTACAACAGTCAGTACCTTTGGATCTATGCTTCATGTTCTTGGCAGGTAATCTCTCGTTGACACGCTCCAGATCAGTAAATTATGGCTGCATGTATTATGAATTGCACACACAGTTGTAACAGCTATTTTAGCTATTTGTGAGCATGGTTGTATTGGCTTCTTATACAAGCAAAACTTAGAAACTACTATTCTGAATACCTTTTTCTCATCATGATGTGCTCTCTATAGTCGAATACTCTTTCTTTGCAGCACGATAGGCAGTGCTTTGAAAAACTTAATCAAATAGGAAGGTAAAGGAATTGTCATCACCATGTAAAAGTATATCTTCTGGCAGGCCAAGTTTTGAACTTGGTGTCTGATTTTATAGGACCTTCCTACTTTGCATCACGATGTATGCAAAATAGTTAATTGCTCTCTGATACTGCCTAGTATGCCCATGTAACTGTGGAATTCTGAAGCACATGCTTCCCATAAATTTGTATGGGATCCTGGTAGTTCTTCATTATTCTCTTACATGCTTTATCAGTCTGCAACATCTTTAACAAAGAATGGATTATTTATCCATGCATGGTGCTTCATTAATGAGACAGAACTGTTAAACCACTTAAATTTGCAGTGTGGAGTGTATCTGTCTATTTAGTTGATCAATAAGTGGTATGTAATACGGTTTCTGCGATCACGTACATCATGAATTAATTATGATTCGGACTTGATAAATAGTTACGAATAACTGTGATATGTTCCTTTTACCTTCCCCCCTCCCCCCTTTTTTTCCAGATCTACGTGCTGACCAAAAAAGTTTCTTCTTTTAATACCAGGTTCTTCATACATTGACAGATAACTCCCATCAGATATGTATAACACAACCATATTCAATCACCCAGCATCATCTTCAGATCAAAGTAATTGTGTCAACAACTTACCTTGTCTTCTCAGAACCACATATCTGAGTTGACGAGATGGGTTGCTGATGCAATAACTTACATCTGCAGATGATCCTTAGTTATCAAAACATGGAATCTAATTAAGTGTGCAACTGAGATGAACAATAAATGAGAATTATCTCAAATATCAATAGAGTTGCTGACTCCCAAGAGATGAATATGTCAACTACAGTCAATGCAGATGTCTTGTCTCATTATACTGTAGAATGTGAATACATTTTGACAGATCAAACATGATAGAATGAATGTCAGGATGACAGTTTAAAAACTACGTTTGTTTGCTTTTACGATGTCACTATTGTTATGAGCACCATTCTTCCATGGCTGCGACATTAAAGAACAGGTGGCCCATAACACGTGGTGATGTTAAACTTGTCGTCTCATGTTAAGGAAACAAAACTTGACTATTAATTTAAAAAATATTAAATATCATGATCATATTTCATCATTTAGAAGGACAGAGGCTGTAACACACAATTTTCCCTAAAATGATGGGTAACACAAGTGGTCTCGTTGTATCATTTCAGGTTTTAGCACAATCATCCACAGTGGTTTATACAAATGAAATTATTGAGACTGAACAAGTCCAGTTAATCAGTGATTGGTGATCAGTACAATAAAGAAGAGTGAGGGGAAGAGCAGTGTTCCAGTGATACAGCTCTCTTTTAGAATTTGTAAGATAAAAGAGACTAGAAAATTAGCCCACTTTGCTGAGAGCACATCTGTGCAAATGTACAAGCCATGTGAAAAATACACTGTGTATAGCTAATGGCAAAAATAAAAAATGACTGTGAAGCAAAAAGCTTTCATTCCGAAGGACAGAGAAAAGAAACTTGTGCGTCGGTACTCTTTCATGTTCAAGGGTCTGTTGGTGGGACTGTCACAAGTGATTACATACCAGATTTATTTACTCTTATATCTTTTCTTTTGATTCAGTATCATATTCAAATGAAAAATCAACACCTGAAAAGTAGAATTCATTACCTACAGACATCATTAAAAAAATCTGGCTCAAACTTGGCTATTGCGAATTTTGGTACTCAATACAGATGCAGTAGAGACAAGTAAGAATCTACATTTGCCAAAAACTCAATATGATCTATAGTTTGTTCTGACAATAATGGTTCACATATTGCAATATATTCTCTCTTATTGCATATTTAACTTGTTGTTGTTCTGGTCTTCAGTCCAGAGACTAGTTTGATGCAGATCTCCCTGCTACTCTGAAATTTGAACTGTTCTAACATCATACTTAGATGCTTCAAGAAGCTCTGGTGTCGTCCCGAAGACAAGTTCTGATGTCTTCTCTTTACCTTGTCACAAATCCAAACATGCTTATCTTTATCCTTTTATACTGATTTCAAGTAGACTAACATTTACTAAACTACTGATAATAATTCATGTGTAAAAACTTTCATTCCTAGCAAAGTAGTGGTGTCCAGTTACTGAAAAAATGTCAAAACTAAAGTGTGCACAAACACTGTGAGTCATCCATTACATGAAATAGCTTTCATGAAGCTAATGTTTTCACAAAATGTGTCTTCCAACCTAAAGTGTCTGTGTGAACACTATTTTATGGTTACTATAATGCTAGGATATAGAGGATATAAAATGTAGACTGGCAATGGCAAGGAAATCGTTTCTGAAGAAGAGAAATTTGTTAACTTCGAGTATAGATTTAAGTGTAAGGAAGTCGTTTCTGAAAGTATTTGTATGGAGTGTAGCCATGTATGGAAGTGAAACATGGACGATAACTAGTTTGGACAAGAAGAGAATAGAAGCTTTCGAAATATGGTGCTACAGAAGAATGCTGAAGATAAGGTGGGTAGATCACGTAACTAATGAGGAGGTATTGAATAGGATTGGGGAGAAGAGAAGTTTGTGGCACAACTTGACTAGAAGAAGGGATCGGTTGGTAGGACATGTTTTGAGGCATCAAGGGATCACAAATTTAGCATTGGAGGGCAGCGTGGAGGGTAAAAATCATAGAGGGAGACCAAGAGATGAATACACTAAGCAGATTCAGAAGGATGTATGTTGCAGTAGGTACTGGGAGATGAAGAAGCTTGCACAGGATAGAGTAGCATGGAGAGCTGCATCAAACCAGTCTCAGGACTGAAGACAACAACAACAACAACATAATGCTATGAATAGTAGTGTTATTTTTAGATTTGTAACATTGGCAGTGGCCAGAGACATAACACCAGCAGCTCAGAGTCATTAAGAAGACTTCTGCTGATACAGACAAAAAAGACAGGAGCATGACACACAATATTCATGGTCAATTAATGGTTGAACATCAATAAAAATTGTTAAAAAATAATTTTGGACATCAATCTTATTAGTTTCAAATCATTATAGTTCAGATAATGTAAATCTTGGTAATTTGTAGATGAATGGTGAAATTTTAAACTTTTAAAAAATTTGTAGCCTTTTACATCAAGCTCAGTCAAAATGACTACAGAATTAAAAGTTTCTTCATTGCTGTACTTATAAAAATCATTGTAACTACTCAACTATGAGTGAAATTCTATTTTAGTGAAGTCTGTTCTCATGTAATTTGAGTCAAATTTAGGTACGATTTTGAATTAATACAATGTAAAAGCATTTTTAGAAGATCGCAATATGTCATGGTTTAAAAGACAGCTTTGGCATTTCTGCCAGAAGTGCAGGATCACTTCAGTACAGCTCTGGCTACAGGCCCTAGCTGCCTGGCCCCAAACATTGTGTAGACAGGTGGACAAAGGTGGGAGACGGACACTGTGGTGGAGGGAAAAGAGGAGGGGTGTGTCTGAACTGCTCCCTCCAATAGACCTGCCTGAGCTGGCCCTAAAGCTATGTTATGGTGAAGGGTGAAGTGGGGAAAGGGAGACAGCTTGGTCACATCACTGTGACTGCAGCTTTGCGGGCTGGTGGTGTGGAGAGAGTAAGGGCTACCTGACATGGGCACCCTGGCACTGGATGAATGGATTGGGGAAAGGAGAAAATGGTCGGCACTGTGGATTGTAGAAGGGTACGCTGAGGGGAGCGGTGAGAAAAGGGTAGTGGTGAGGCTTAGCCCTGCTGTCATCAGCTCAGAGTTACATAATTTCTCTGCAAAGGAGCATGGGAAACTGGGCCTGATTACCTCTGATCTCAGTTACTCATACTGTATCAAGTCATGTGAAACTCACATGATACAAAATGGAAAACATGCACCGAATAAAGTCATATCATAAAATTTCTGGTTGGGCCTTAAGAACAAACTGCCCCAGTGTGCTTTATATGTACAGAAAGAACAACCAGGCAGTTCCAAACCTTTATGAAAAATAAGAATGTAAAGAGCATGTAGAGTTCAGTGTGGAAATAGAAAGCACATCCATCAGCTTTGTAGACATTAATATTAGCATCAACAGAGGAAGTCACCAATGTGAAATATACTGGAAAGACACATAAACAAGCTCCTACATTCTAACTACCTCAATGCACCATGCCTCCCACAAACACACTGCTTACCATTTCATGATCACTGCTTGATGTCACTTCCAGTGTCCACTCTTGATATTTAGCAGGACTACACAACATCAAAACAACAACTATAGATGAGTGTTATGAGCCCTCATTTTAACAATATTCGTACCAAAAAAACTAAGAAACTAGAGCTAAAACAAGTGCCAGAGAAATATGTTGTACTAGTCAGTGACCACCTGTACCATATAGACAGTAGGCAAGTTTCTACTAACAAACTCAGTCCACAATGACCAAAAGTGAAACCTGTAAGATCAGTTGCAAAGAGTTGGATTCATAGTATATAAGAAAAATTGTAGATCAATGTGCACCAGATTTAAAGAACACCACAAAAGCTGGAATCTGTGGGAATCAGACTCCTCCTCCATGCTACATTGTCTCGAATCCATCCCCCTCATCTCCATCAGTAATGTTGTAGGAAGGTTCTGGTATAATGTAAATATTTTTGGATTGGAGGAGACCACTCACTGAAAAAAAGGCACATATAAAAAGAAAGAAAACTTGCTAGCTTTTGTAGACCCACACACATAGTGATTAGTTAGCTACATGTTCCATGGGTCATTTTGCACAATAGTTTGTAATGGTATGGAATGAGTCTTTTGCATTTAGATTGCAAATTAATTTGTACATACGGTTACATTCTGAACATTTCTAAGTTGGTCTCTCTCTCTCTCTCTCTCTCTCTCTCTCTCTCTCTCTCTCTCTCTCTCTCTCTCTCTCCCTCCCCCTCTCCCCCACCACACTCCTGGTTTTCAGCACAAATGTGGCTGAACAGAATTGTTTTAGGAGCTCCAAAATGTGTTTCTTCTAATTTAAATTCTCTTCCATATGGGACCTTAAAAATTGAATTTTGAAGGTACCACCCTATTTACTATTTCTTCACCAGGTGTTATACGTATAATTGTTGTAGTATCTCTAGATGTGCTGAACTGAATATGTTGTGTCTTTTTAAAATTGAATGTGTGACCATTTGCAGAAAACCAGTCCATGATACTTTGAAGAACTTTGTGTGTATGCTTGTGTTGATTGCAATACTAGTGTCATCTGCAAAAAGAACTAATTCTGCTTGTATGTTAGGTGGAAGAGCATTTACGTATATAAGGAACAGTAGTGGACCTAAGATTGAAACACTGGTAACCCTACACGTGATCTCGCCTAAGTCAGAATTATGTCCCTAGAATGTATTCCTGAGTTACTAAGTACAACTTTCTGCATTCTTTTGTTTAGATGGTAATGATACTACTGCTACTAAGGTGAAGCACTAGTCTAGATTACATTGTCCAATCAAAAATTTTGGAGAATGATGTCAGCAATGAATCAGGTTGGTAATTATTGACACCTCTCTTATCACCTTTCTTAAAGAGGTGTTTAACAATGGCATATGTCAGTCTCCCTGGAAAAACGCGATGCATTACATATTTAAGATAAGATTAGGCTTATTACATGGGAACAAATTTTTAGTAACACTGTCAAAACCAGATGAGCTTTTATTTTTGAGAGAATGTGTAATTTTCATAATTTCAGAAGGAGAAGTTGGTGATACATTCATATGAATTTTATTAAAGTTACATGTTCAACATACTGCTGCGATTTTGCTCTTGAACTGTATGTCCCTGTGCTTTCTACTATATTTAAGAAATGATTAATAAATGCATTTGCTACCTGTGATTCATCATTTATAGTCTTCCCGCTCAGTTTAATAGCGATGTTATCTTGTTCTATGGCTGGTTATCCTGTCTCTTGTTTCACTACATTCCTTATAGCCTTAAGATTGTTGGGAGTACTGATTTCTGACATTATGTGCATATTCCTTGAGTTTTTCATATCTTTTCTTTGTAATTTTGAGTAGTTTTTGTAGTGTGCAACTACTGCAAGATCCCTACTTGTTCTTGCCAAAAGATAGATTTCCCTTTTCATTTCCCTAGATACCTCTAGTCACCCATGGTTTTTTACATGGCTGTTTAGTTTCCCTTCTGATTCACATATGCAGACAGCTTTTTTCAAATAATGATATGAATTTATCGTGGAATAGATTAATTTTTTTGTTAGCATTTGATTCTTTATAAATTACACCCTGTGTCATCTCCTTAAACTATTTCTAAAACATTTGTCCTGGAGTCATTAATTATTCTGATTTCCACTGAGGAGTATTCTTACTGTAAGTTGCTATGTTATTTATCCTAACTAATTACGCATCATGATCAGAAAGAGCATTTGTTATTGGGTAAACAGTTATTTTCTTGCTTTGAGCTGCATAAAAAGAAAACATTATCAGTTGGGGTTCTACTGTCTTCATACACCCGTATTGGAAATTTAATTACCGAGATCAAATTGTAGGATCCAAATAAGGTCCAAGATCATACGTTGAAGTCACCACAGACTATAACTGCTTGCTGCTATCTGACAGCACAGCAATGAATCCAGATTACTCATAAATAGTTCAAAATTTCCCATTGGGGATCTGTATACAGTTACATATACAGTTACAATTAAAAGTGAACTATTTTTCAGTATTAACTCGCAACCATGTGCCTCAATGTGCTGATCACTACAAAATGTTTTTGGACTTGTGTTCTATCTTTAAATATGTAGCAATGCCTCCGCAAGTTGCAGTAGTGTAATCTTCTATATGTAACTTATCTAACCCTGTGATTATGTGGTGCTCAGGCAGGCACAGGATGTCTCTCTTTCCAGAACTCTCTAAATTTTGCAAATAGCCAAGAAGCTATCCTATCTTATTATTCAATCCTCTAATATTTTGATGAGATAATTGAACCTTACTTTTCTGTGCATTATTAAGCATTTTGTGAGGCTCGGTTATTTTCACTTTTTCCAAAACAAGGTGCTTGAATCCTGATTCTAACCTAAAATAGGTGCCCCTCTGACAGCAGTAACCAGAGGGATCTTGTTATGCATGGTGGTACCCCCACCCCCACATATTATCTGGAAGAAGCTCAGAGAATCTGGCTTTCCCTCTCCTATTCAGGTCTAGGCCAGGTCTAATGGATATTCCCATTTTCCAATTGTAGCAGCTGCCACTGCACTGATATGATATGAGATTTTGTTTCAGTCAGCAGCAGCTTGCTCAACTCAGTTTTCATTCAGCTCACTGCAGTATTTACCCAGAGCTGGTCATGGTGCTGCAGCACCTCCACAAAACTCAGTTTTGCGTATGTAGTTGCTGCACCTGTTTCGTTCAGATCACTCCTAATGCTGTAAATACTGTTCTTAGCCAGGCCGTTCCCTGCTCCACCCGCTATAATCACGGGAGCCTCTTTGCCAAAACCTTTCCACAAATTCCCTATGTCCTCTGTCACCTAGCTATGGCTATAAGTTGGCTTCACAATTCTTGTGACAGGTTACCCTGTCCCTAATTTGTTCTGTATCATCTGGCCAATACAGCTCATTACAGCTACCTAGCAGCAAGACTATCTTCCTACTATATGTGGTACTGCCCTACATTGGGTTTGTTTGCTTGAAGTCTGCTGCACCCTATTGTGACTTACAGCTGGCTGAGGCTCTTCCCCTCTTACTTCAGGTAACAATCAAATTTATTTGATACTGTTACCTCAGATGTAGATGAAGTTGAAGAGCTGTTCTCCTTCCGCCCATTGCTTGTTACCTTTATGCAGTTACCAAGATCTTTTTCCCCTCTTCAACCTATCTAGTTCAAATTTCATGTGATCTAATTCAGCCTGAAGGACACAAATCTTTGCTTCCTACTCAGTGATTCTCTTGTATTTTTTTGCAAAGCTTACATTTCTGTGGGAGAGCGTCATTGAGTTCCCCTTCAGTTCCCCATACAGTCACCTCAGTGAAATTCCAACCCACAGTCTACACATTCCACTCCCTCTTTGACTATCTTACTCCAACATTCACACTTTTCACACATTGCAACAGAGTGAGGTGCATGAGCCTATGCCTCTATATGGTGGTGGCTGGGTGAACTGTTGTCTAGCTGGTATTATGTAGGGGAAAAGGCATTTTAATGTGTTCTCTCTGTGTATTTCACTTTAGCTCGTAAAAAGATTACACTGAAAGCAGGCAAGTTTTCTTTCTTTTTGTGTGCACCTATTGATGACTCAGCAGTTCTGCTATCTGTGAGGAATATTAGTGCCAACAATGATATCAACAGAAATTGTAAATGAGTCAGTATTACAATTTTGTGGGGTACGTGTGAAGACAGTAACTGGTGACAAATAGAAAAGTGTTGATAGTTTCAGAATTTGTAAATTTCGATGGTGTACCCACTTTTTAGGTGCAAACAGTAACCTTGCATAACAGCAATGTCTTCACAGTTGTTAATATTTAACAATTTTGCTGTTACGCCTGCTTGTACCCAGTTCTCACTTGCAACTCAGTAATTTGAGTCTCTGATCTCCATTCTGTGGTCAATTTAATTACAATTAGCCTTGCTGTTGAGGAGAGAGATTGTCTGTCATGTCAAATAGTGTCACATGGCTGGTCTGCCATCAGATATTGTAGCAGCTGGCAACATGACAGCTGTGTGAGAGACACGGTATCAGTAAATTTGTTCCTGACAAGATAGTGGGTACCAAAAACATGAGGAGATCCACACCTCAGACCATTGGGCTCTGTGATTTTTGCATGGCATTTGGTCAAGGGTCAACCAGAGCAAATAATTCTGAATCTCAGGATTAGATTTCCAAGTGGGTACTCTAATATTTTCCATGTACAAGAATATTGAAGTTAATTATATTTGTCTCATAGGTAAATTTCTGCATTCATTATGGTTTCAGAAAGCTTTTGCAATGAAAATGTGTCAGCTTCAACAAAGAATTTGGTGATGAATTTTTAAGGAGTATTATTAACTAATTAATTGCTACCATTTTTCCAACATTTACCACACTAAATTTGTAATTAGAATTAACTTTTGCAAAAAGCTGTCATAGCTACATTACAATGTGCTGCTGTCTGTTGGACTTGTGATCTGCATTTATTGCCATCATGTACTTTCAAGCAATTTCAGAAATTCTCCACATTCTCCAAAAAAATCATTGACAAATACTTTTCAGGCATCCTCACTTCTTGAGGGAGAGGGGGGGCATTATCAAGAGTTTAAGCAGTTCAAAGTAAGTATTATTTCACTATATTGTTTCCTTTTGTACAATGTGTGCACTACTTTGCTTTGTGCTGCTGCAGGTGAAGGAGTCCATTTGACTTAACTGCTTCAGTGTTGTGAATAAAAGTGCATCCTGTAGACATTCAGTCATTTCTGCTGCTATTTGAGCAGTAGTTACAGTATCTGGTCCAAATACTCACTCAGGGCATATGCTTGCAAGTAAATGGCTAGGATGTACTTCTTTTCACATATTTTTCTCATTACTCTCTGCATCATCATCATCATCAGTGTAACGTCACATAGCTTCCCAGAACTATCATGATGTAGTCAGTCTGTGAAGACAGTTTAACATATTTCATGGGGTCGTCAACATGTTGAAGAATACTGTTGCCACTTGATACATGAATGTCAAATGATCAATTTAAGGGGGGGTGTTGATTGGTATAAGGTACATTTAAAAGCAGAACAAACTGTTGGACAAAGTAACCCTTCAGATGTAGAAACACACACCAGCTCACATACATATGGCCATTTTCATCTGCAGGTTCTGAGGCCCAATTCAGGAGGAGGAGGGAGGAGGGGGGGAGGGAGAGGGAGAGAGAGAGAGAGAGAGAGAGAGAGAGAGAGAGAGGGGGGGGGGTGTCTGTGTGTGTGTGTGTGTGTGTGTGTGTGTGTGTGTGTGTGTGTGTGTGTGCGCGCGCTCTTAATCTGGAGTATTTTGACATTTGACAAATAGCTTAGTCTACTTCTGAATGTGCCTGTCTACCACTCAACACCTCTGTGTAGTGAGCAGCAAACTATCCTGATTCATATTATTGTTATTCCATTCTGGATTTTCCATTGTTTGAAATGATTAATTTATGTAGATGTCAGTACTGACATTTCATAGCACTGTAATGAAATTGTCTTTCTTTTACAGGATGCCGGAAATGAGTCGGAGGCCACTGCTTCTATGCGTGGAATTGCAGATAATGGTGTGGTATCTTCAGTGTCTGCTCCACCTGCCCTTTCTTTGCGCACTGTGCTACCTACGGTATGCACTAAGAGAATGTGGCAAGAATCAAAAAATGATGAGCTACAGAAGGTAGCATGCGAGCAGCAGTCATCACCCTTAATGGAAAACGATGAATTTTACCACTTTGGAATGAGCATTGCTCTTAAAATGCGTAAAATGTCCAATATGAATAATATGCAATGTATTATTGCAGAAAAACTTATCTCAGAGGTAATATTTCATGGACATATGCAGGATCTCACGTATGACACAGTTATTAAAATTCCTGGGAAACACGTAAATTGACATGGGTATGCAGCAATATGATGACTGAATTTGCAGTCGTGTACACCATGTTGTGAGCACTTTGAAGAAATCTTTACACATGGAATTATATTTTAAATAAATATTTTATAACAATGTATTTCATGTTCTTACCTTTAAATAATCAGTGTCAAGCAATGAATATATTGCATGATAGGTCTTGGATACAGTCTGGCCAAAAGAGTGAAGTAAAATATTATAAGGATATTTAAGATCTTTGTAACTGCATGTGGTAGCCAAAGTTTGAGTGTTGCTCTTAGTTCGTCATTATTATTTGCAACTTGACTCTGCATCGTGACTTCTCAGAAAGAGATTGGAAATTTCCAGGGTACTGCCTATAAGAATCTTGCTCCTGAAGTTGGTAATTTCAGACGTTGTTAACAGATTTAACCAGCTATAAAATGGCTGTTGAATTTACTAGCTGTGCCTGAATAAAACTCCGGTTGCCTTTTCTTGTGTTTACACATTGTTAGAACTACAGAAAACAAGTAGTTTTATTTACTGGCTGCATGTAACACTCTGGGGTCAGTTGGGCAATTCAGAGAAAGCTGACAAGAAGTGTGTCAATATGCTGCACAACTCTTGCCTAGGAGAACCTTACAGATGTGGAACTAGTCAATAACATTAACTAGAGATAAGCAAATAAAATATCTCTTTACTCTGTACTAAATACAACATTATTATACTGCTCAACACTATATGTGATTGTGACAGGTAAATGTAATTGATTACATTAGAAAGAAAGCCATTACTTAAAAGGCTGCTGCTTTGTCAGTTCTCAGTTTGTCATATAAGTAGGATGTTAGTAATCATCTATTACTTTTACCAAACACTAATGAGTTCCAAGCCTTTTTGATATTTTTTGCTTTTGATGTTGGTAATTGTCATAATTTCACTGTGTTCATAAATACATGTATCTATAATGATACAGTAGAAAAGATTCTATCTGTTTGTATATATGTAACTTAAAATATTTTTCTGTTTGACTTGTTGTTTAAGGAAGCTGTCTGATATTATGTTCAGTATTAATTCAAAGGGCTGTTCGTTTTTACTGCTGATAATGTAAGCACAGTTTTTCCACTTTATACTACTACTACGACGATGACGACCACCACCACTACCTGATTAAGGTATTTCTGAGTTTTCAAAGTTAACCTGTCCCTGACCTGAATGACTGTACTAAGGTTGTGCCTGCCAGCTGTTATATCCTTAAGACTATGCAATGTGATTCATTTTGGAGTGTGTGTATGTACACACACACACACACACACACACACACACACACACACACACACACACACACACACACACAGCAGATATTGTTCTTGCTCTCTGGATTATATTATGAAATGTTGGATTCTACTGTGGCTGTTAGCAGTGTGTAGTGCAATTACGACATATGCAGTCACAGTGTACACAATTCCAGAGAGCACTTTTAACACAGAAGACACTCGCTATAATTTTGTAACTCACTCCTCATAATGGTGAAGATGACATGCTGTAGAGCTAATCTCAATACACAGTATGATAAACAGTGTCCAGAGTACAATGTGAAATGTAAGAAAAATAAAACTTAGTGATGATGGCACAGAAGTATTGAAACATGTTTGGGAATTACAAAACAAAACAGGATGTGTCTTGCAAGTATGCTGGTGTTAAATCTGCAGACCCAGAGAGATCACTACAAACAATACCAGTATCATTGAGTGAACGTGTGGTTTGCTCATTTGAACTTACCTCAGCCCTCTGATTCTTTGGTAACTGATAAAAAGCTGTCTAAATTATAGACTTTCTTCTTTTCTTTCTTGACACTTCAGCCATATTACTTAGCTAACCTAGTTTATTGTATCTCAATATCTTATCTTTGTAGTACTTACTTTTAATGTTCCAGAGCTCATGGGAGTTACTCCAATCTTCAAGAAATTGTCATATTCTCAGTTGCCCACTTACATTGCATGCAACAAGCTGCAACATGCCTCTTGTCAATAGGCGTCAGCTTGCAAAGTTGCCAATTGTGGCATGCTATTGTCCTGCACAGGTGGTGTAGCTTTGTGTTGTCCTCGTGGAATTTCTCCGTAGAGCATCATAGTCACATACTGCACGTCAAATGTTGCCCTTATGTTACCTTGCTCTTCATTTGATTTGGTATTACCATAGACTGGTATGCATACAGATTGGTTCAGGTGCTGGTGCTATGATTAATGAAAATCCATTCCTGTAGGCGACAAAGTTGTGCTGGCACATTGGAGTCTATTACTGGATTTCAGCATCGATGTTTGTAGTTGGCTGGCAACTGCCAATGTTGGGAAATGTTCTAAGCTCTGCAGAAACTCACTGGTGATTGTGATGGAAGGAGGCAGTGCTTGAGCTGTAGTTCAATACTTCCATAAACCTTGTTAGAAGCTCATTTCCTCTGGTGGCTGTTACAGAATCACTTTCATTTGTATTACACAAGAACTTGAATTCAATGCTGTGCCATTTTCAAGGCTGCTCCTATTGTCATAATTTTACATCCTCATCTTGTGTGGATTTACACAGATATGCGTGTGTCGTTTTAGTGTATAATCACAGTTGTATAAGACGCAAACAACAGTAACATTCCACGCTTGCCAATGATTTAAAACTAGATTACTGCTTAAGTGGCTTACAAGTGTAGAATCAGCCGTAGAGCAATGTTCTGTCCGATATATTATGAGATCTCAAACAATGGAAACTCCAGACACAAGTAAGGACACACAACTAACTGCCTTCTCTGGCATTCCAGTCCAAGATGCCGGAGATGGTGGTCGTGTGTGTGCATGTGGTGTAAATGAATATGTGCATGTGTCCTTTTCTGACAAAGGCTTCGGCCAAAAGCTAATATGTAAGTGTTCTTTTGTTATCCTCTCTGCAACTTAACGTGTCATCTGCGTGGCTAAGTAGCAGTCTTTCTTTTGAGTTTTAATTTATGCACATATGGTGCTTCGGCAAAATAGTGTTGTTTTTTAAATCGTTGACTAGTATGGAATGTTGTTCTCACTCTTGTCTGTTGCAACAGAAGTTACATATTAAAATGACAGATGCAAATTTGTGTACACCCACACAGGATGATGTAAAATGACGATGACAGGAGCAGCAATTGAAAATGGCACAGCACTAAAATCAGGTCATCATGTAATATGAATGACTAGGACTGTGGAAAATGAAATTGTCTTTCAATAAATTTGTGTCAATGGCACACTACACGAAATACTTATCTGTTAAAATTATTTAGAATAGAGTGCAGATCACCTTCCAAAATGGGAAAAATTATATTTTTTACCAGCCTGTTCGAATTCAGTAATGGTATTCCAGAACGCAGCCAAGTCTGCACTGATACGAAGCTTCCTAGAAGATTCAAACTATGTGACAGACTGTGACTGAAACGTGAGTTGTTTGCCTTTAGTGGGCAAGTGCTTTAACCAACTAAGCCCAAGTACAACTGACAACCTGTGGTATTACTTGTTTTGATTTTGGTTTGGGGGTAAATCACTCTTCAAAACTGTGAAAAATTGTTCCTTTTTCCTAAGTAGTGACTGTGTATTCCACATATATTTAGTCTCTGATTTGGTTAGTATGCCATTCATGTTTCAAATGAAGAAGCAATTTTTTGGCTGTCACATGCTCTGAGCACTATGAGACTTAACTTCTGAAGTCATCAGCCCTCTAGATCTTAGAACTACTTAAACCTAACTAACCTAATGACATCACACACATCCATGCCCGAGGCACGATTCGAACCTGCGACCGTAGTGGTCGCGCAGTTCCAGACTGTAGTGCCTAGAACCGCTCAGCCACCTCATCCGGCACTGTCACATGCGTTCAATGTGTATTTTATAACAGATAAAATACAATCACATTGCTTTATAGCGCCAAATACACTTTCTCATATGTTCATAATTTCAATACTGATTTTGTTTTTGTACATGTTTTAACATACTGCATCTCCATAGTATTTATCATTAGTTTTATAATGTTGTTTTTAAATAATGCCTGTTCAAGACAGTATGGATGGCATATCAACCAAAGTATACGCGGTTTTTTCCCATTCTTAATAACAGGACAAATCAAGTGAGAGACTGAGTTATTTATACAGTACTATATCACTTAATCCTTGGCAGGGACAGTATATATGTTATTGTTCTCAAAGTGATGATTTGGAACAAGCAGACTACTTTCATCTGCTTCGGGTCCACATACAATTTCTTCAAATCTTGAGCATTGAATTTCAGATTTAAAGTTTAATTTTTCCTGAGCTTAAGTATGATTTCTTTGTTTTGGCATACGTTACAATCTAATACCTATACAGGGTGTCCCTGGAAGAATGGCCAGTATTCAGGTACATGACAGAAACAAACATTTGAAGCAAAAATTCAAGTAAACATGGGCTCTAAAATGAAAACCTTAAGAGCTGTGAGCACTGTACAAGGTATGTTTTTCACATTATCGGCAATGAACAACTGCTCTTAGCATTGGACATTTTGTTCTTGTTTTGGTCCGTACTACCTCCTCCCAAAATATGCAAAGCAAAGAGCTGGTAGTCGAAGAGATTTGTTTCACGGTATCAAAGATGAAAAAGTGCTCATATCTCTTATATATGTGGGAACTTCAAGGTGGAGAGTATGCAGAATAACATGTGGATAATGTTGCCATGAACTGTACCATTTTATTAACACAAACCCAAACACAATAAGATACGAACACTTCAATCGTGAGAGTACACATAAAAACAGACACTGATAAATACAAAGAGATACACTCAATCATTGTTCTTAATGTCAATATCAATTACAGCCACAAACCTCACACCCCCACCCCCCTACAGCGCAGAGCACCAAAGAGTTGATAGGTGGGGGATGCTATTCCAGAACATAATCATACAGAATAGTGGGGAGGTGAAGGGGCCTGCCATAGTGAGAGCAGGGCAGATTGCCTTTGCCGATACCTGATGCAGGTGACTGGATGTCGAATTCCACCATGAATGTAGGATGCTTGATCTGAGGGTCCTTGTCATTTGGAGTGGATGTAGTTGAAGGATCCACTGGTAGTGGTGTCAAAGTGTAATCTTCTTGCTGGTCCCCCCTACCCATGCTGACTTGACATGCTGGATAGAGACCACCAAACGAGGTGGCAGTGGTTATCCCAGTGGACTTGCATTCGGGAAGACGGCGGTTCAAACCTGTGTCCAATCATCCAGATTCAGGTTTTCCATGATTTTTGTCAATCGTTCCAGGCAAATGCCTGGATGGGATCCTTTGAAAGGGCATGGCCGATTTCCTTCCCTATCCTTGACACAATCTGAGCTTGTGCTCTGTCTCTAATGACCTTGATGTCGATGGGAGATTAAACCCAATCTTCTTTTCTTCTTCCTTGAAGGTTTACCATTAAGTAGGATGTAAAATGTCTGCTCCCAACCTCAGAGTATTTTAGGGGGCCAGAATAAGGTTGCTGCCATGCAGCACACATTGTCATCTTAGAGCACCACGTGGGTGCAGTCGTTTAATGCCTTCTGCACAAAAACTTGTTGTACAGGTGAGCTTGAGCAGATGGCCTATGGGTGTGGTTATGAGTGATGGCAACTCTGAGGCTGCCACTGGCAGAGATGTCAAGAGCAAGTCTGCAAGTAGTGTCAGACATTCACGATACACAATTTCAGCAAGAGAGGATTTCAGATCATCCTTGTAAGTTGTCTGTTTACCCAAACCCATGGTAATCCTTTGGTCCATTGTGAACCATGAGCCATAACACAGCGTTCTGGGTTCAGTGTCTCCTTTCAACCAACTTGTTGCTTTGAGGGTTGTAGGTGGTTGTGTGGAAGCATTGCACTCCACACAGTTTGCACAATTCTTCAAAGAGGAGTGATCTGAACTGATGCCTGTGATCAGTTATGATAGACAACAGACACCCGAAACGAATTATCCACATATTGATGAAAGACAATTCTGTAGATTTTGTTGTTATATCATTTAAGGGAATGGTTTCAACTAACTGCATCATTCAGAACATATCCAAAACCATTGGATTTGGGTAACAGTCTGACCAAATCCAAGAGTACACGATGAAAGTGGCTTTTAGGTACATCAAAGGTGCCTTGCAGCAAGACGACAGGCACATGTCCACTTCCTGCAACCTGCCTTTACCCCAGGCCAAACAAACTACTCCATAACAAGCTTTGCACTGGGAAAAACTGCCAGGTGTGATAATTATGCAAGCTGTCGGAAGTGGATTTGCGGAATTTCGCTGGGGTCAAGCAGTGTGGCCTGTCTGTGATGTATCGCACCACAGTCACAAGCTAGAGTTAGGCACCTGTAAACTTGTGTTAGAGTCACCCAAGAGTGGCCTTAATGGTCCGTCCTATTTCTGCTCTGTAGCCAATGTGCCAAAGTCAGGGCACTAGGCACTAAGGGTATGAATGTGGACATCTACAGTCTAGGTGTCTGAAACGATGGGGGGGGAGGGGGGGGGGGGGACACATCACAACTTGGGTTACAAATAATGTGGACTACTGTGCTTTCTGTAAAAAGAGTAAGGGGCCGGGCTGACCATCTACATTTCACTACCTCATATAATGCTAGCAGTTCACATTCATAAACCAACTACAACTGTTGGATCCCCTTTAGTTTATAGGAAAAGAACCGTAGGGGTTGCTGGATACTGTCAACTGTCTGTCACAAGACTCTGCCAATAACAGCCTCACTCACGTTAGCCATAAGAGAGAATTGTACTATAGGTGAGGGATGGCACAAAGGTCTGTGTGTTCTGTAATGACTATTTAATCAAATGGAAAGCGTGAATCATCTCTGTTGACCACTGTACAGTTTGTTTCCCCTTAGTATTCTTCCTAGTTAGGGCACTGGATAGTGGCACCTGGATTTTTGCAGCCTGTAGAAAATTTCGCCAGTAGAAGTTTATCATACCTCAAAGCCTTCTTAATTCTTCGTATGGTGTAGGCCTATGCATCATATTGTTACAGTATAACCCCGCTTTTACGTTCCTGGAATTAACGTTTCCCCACCGTTTATGACACTTTTTATCGTTCCCATCAAATGTCCTATGTCTACAATGTTAATTTGCACCCCATTTTGTGTCAACATATTTTTATATTTCCCACAGTTTCCACATTATGAAAAAATATTTGTGGAGAAAGATTAATGCTGGCTGTCCAATAGTGTTTTCAAATATTACGTGGTTAATTATCTTGACACCAGGGCACTCTACTCGGTGGATTTAAAGCGGTAAACATGTAAAAATTCGTCCCGGATGTCCCACCGCTGCCAAGCTTTACGTGGTGTGGTGGCTGATGGGAATGACTAGGTTCGTTCAAATAAAGATGTCATGACCAATGACAACTATTTCTAAACTGTCTCTACTGCGCAAACACAGTTTCGTAATTGTTTTTATATCGTGACACCTTTGTCAAACCATATAGAGCATGTTTCAGCATTTGGCCACTTGTAACGCTGGTTGACACCGCCATTCACTATGTGTTGCTCAAACATTTTTAGTTTAAACACAGTGCCAGTTACATATTTGTTTCATGCTGAGCAAAACGTGTTTTGAGAATTTATTCTTGTTGTCAAGTGCAGTATTTATGTATGTATTTTTTTTATGATGTTACAATCACTCACATTCTTCTGTTTGTGTGTGTGTGTGTGTGTGTGTGTGTGTTTTTCCACATAGCTGAGGATGACTCACAGTATCTGGTAACCTCCAAAAGACTATCACAGTGCAAGAGACGCAGAATAACACATATTCAAACACTACACTAAATACTTATGTACATATTTGCACTTGACAATGAGAAAAAATTCTGGAAACGCGTCACGCTAAGCATGAAAAAATATGTAACTAGAGCAGTATTTCATTATTTAAATAATGAATGGCAGCTACAGGCTTTCAAAAACATCGATTATAAAGTATGAAATTGAACGTTCCTTTTTCCCAGACAGTTATCAATTCTAGTTACATCAGCAGTTTTTATTAAAGAAATCTTCATCAGACAATAAACGAGTCCCTGACAAGTCTTTTGATACCTGTTATCTACATATGTCATACATAAGGTCAAAAAAGCAAGGGGTTATCCTATAAGTGACTTTTACAGCTTAAAACTGTATTTCCCGCATTTTACACCTTTTTTGAAGTCCCTTGAAAAGTGGAAAAAGCGGGGTATCACTGAAGTTTGGTTCTCTCTTCCATTGGTCTGATTCCTGCTAGAAATACAGAATGACCAAAAAACGTTGCTGTCTGTTGTATAATTGACATTTTTCTTTGTTCACCACCATGCCTAATTGAGCCAGAGTACTGAAAACCTGCTGGGGGCATTCATCATGTTCTTTTGGTGAAGATGAAAAAGTGAGCATGTCATCAAGCAGAATCAATGAAGCACTGGCAAGTCTGAGCTGCATTTTTCAACCTGAACATCATGTACAAAAACTCGAACAACCTGAAGGTGGTAATTATACACACGTTTGGAATGTCATTTACAGCCACTGGTATCTGTGAGTAAGCCTTTTGACTGTCCAGGTTGCCGAATATCGAAACATCAGATAATGAATGTGAGAAGTCCTGCATATTCGGTACAGGATACGATCGGGAAGGGTTTGTGCATAGAGGGCTCTGTAATTTCCACACATCCGAAAAGTACAGTCTCTTTTCTGAACCAAATGAATCAGGGAACCCATATACTGTTGCAAGGAAAAAATTCGTGAATGGCAGCTTTCACTATCTGTAACATTTTACGGCATAACTGCCATGATGTAAAAGGTTAGGTTCTCTGTATTTTCAGTCTTATGCCCCGTATCTCCCTTAATACCATGGTGGGTAAGGGGTTGGGAAGCAATAAACATACACATGCATGGGAACATCCGTCACTGGGTGGACCGTCAACATCCTGTGGATGTGTTGTTCTGATGTTGTCCGTGATGATTCCAGCTGGGTGACACATTGATGGATGGTTTGCACAGCTTCCCTTCGGGAGCAGCATGTGACCTCATTGCATTTAGAGACCTATATGCAAATCCAATAAAGCCTGGGTGAGCAGCTCATCAACGTATCTACATTTGTCATCATCCTTGCGATTGTTGATGAAGTTTTGTATCCTCATCTGTATGTTCTTCATGTTTCACCAAATGCTCATGGGGCAGAAGTACTTTGATGGGTGACAATTAGCATTGGTAAGAGATGAAGTTTTTACTAAGAAGGCTGACATTTAACATCTGCCAGTTTGTTGTGTCAGTTGCCCAGTGACTCGCATAACAAGGAATTTTCATTTTGCAGTGCAAGAGTTCCGTTTTGGTGTCCACGTATAATTTGTTAGTTGCAGCAAGTTGCTCATCACATGTGGATCATAACTGTTGAAGTTTGCACACAGGGGATTTGAATGCTTCTGCATGTTGTGGAGCAGTTGAACCAAAGGTCGCCTGATTCATACTGAGAATGCTGTTGATAAGTGTTCTGTTGAAGAGCACTCCTCCTCCCAAATTGAGGTGTAAGTAAAAATGACGCAGAAAATGTGTCCCTAACTGAGGATTCATTCACATCTACTTGCATGAAAGTCCACATGACAGTCTGGCAGTTTCCAAAGTCAGTGTTGCATACAGTAGAGCCATATGTTGTAATGATCAAACCCTTTGCCACATTTAGTTCAGGAAGTGTAGAGGTGTTTGGGATCATGCTGGTCTCAGAACCCGAGTTGGACAGAAAATATTGATTGGTACTATTACCAAGTACACAAAAGCAGCAACTGTGGTCAGATGCTGGAAGCAAACTAGTTTGGTTCAGGTGGTTGGAATTTTGGTGTACTTTCATAATAAGGCAACCTCTGACACCTAAAGAAGATCACAGGTGGCATTTGGGTGCTCACACGGAGGAGAATACTTACAGCAGCAGTTCTGAAGCATGCATGGAACCAGCACCATTGTGTGCCCTGTCAGTCGCTGGTAGCACTCTGATTGATGAGTGGCTCTGGTCGGTTTGTTGTTGTCAACTGATTGCTGTGCATCCTGTTTGACAGGAGGCTTTGACCTATGATGGGACAGGAGGCTTTGACCTATGATGGGAGTCTCTGGATGCGTTTAGTCCTACTCGTCTGCTGCCAGCCATGTGAAAGCCAAGGTGACTGCCACAGGTTTGTAGGTGGGGTTTTGTGAAACTGTGGACATGGTTGACTCCGTTTTGTAGCTGCCCACTACACTGAAGCACAATATGACTGCCGAGTACATGTCCTGCTGGTGGCTGCTGGGTAGGTAAGGTGTCCACCTTGTACTGCAAAAACATGGTCTGCCATCTGTAATTCACCCTCTTGTGAGAGTCTTTGTTACAGTTAAGGACAGTTAAATCCTTTGAGGTAGTTTACTTGCCCATATGACCCATAGTGTATTGTCGGGTATTAATGTAGGGTTCACTAGACTTCGTGGTACCAAAACTGTGAGGGTGTCCATCTATTCAACGACTCTGAGAAGTCACATTTGTTGCTCGAGTTACTTGCACAGCCTTTAAAATGATGCCATCTTGGCTGTCTCATATTTGTTAACAGCAGATACGGTAAAATCACTAATGATAGAAGCACGCTCTCCTTGTGACTCAGTGATGTGGAATATTTCACTGTATTATCAATAATGTTGTGAGCAGAGAACAATAATTCTGCAATGCCAAACTAAGTTTGTTGTTTTTGGCAGGAACTCGTGCAGTTTTGGTAATACATGCTGAACAGCAAAAACATTACTGAAAAAGTGTCCTTGTGGCATTAACTGAGTCGATCCACAAGTATAATAGGGCATAACCCCACTGACTGGCCATGACATGACAAGAAATCTGCTGTTACGCTGCCATCCATACTCCATCAAGGAGTAAGAACAGATTCATTACCTTGAAAACCAGCATGGAAACACACTTCAAATTGGGAGGAGTAAGAACAGAATGTTGCACCCATATACTAGGATCTAGTGGAGGTCCTGTAACACTGACAGGTATCAGCCTCTGCTGTTCCTCCATTGGAGATAAACTTATCACATCCATGGAAGGTAACACAGAATGTTGCCATGTGGAATCGACATGTCCATCTGGACAGGGTGAAAGAGTGTTTTAGCCACTTTCACTAGCAGCTTCAGACTTCAGTGGCTCCATATTGTTTGCAGTACTATCCATGAGAAGCACAATCAAAACTAGCACCAGGTCCCAGTAACATCTGGTGGTCAATTGTGGTGGGAAGTAGTGTGTCATGTTCGCTTAATTCATAGAAAATGTACAGTTGTCTTGGGTCACAAGTGAGTGTGCAGATAACATGCAGATACTGTTGCCAAGACTTACTACTTCATCAACACAAATCCACATATAAAAAGCTACAAATCATTCAGCCATAACTATACACAGCTAGACAGTCATGAAAACACAAGAGACAAAGATAAAAATACATGCAAATACATCTGTATCAATTACAGTGATCAATGCCACCACACATGTATTTTAGAGAGCGCTTATACTAGACTATTTTTCCTTCAAATGATCATTCCTGTCATGTCCCTGAATACTGACCATTCCTCCTGGGGACACCCTGTATAATATTATAGATTTACGTTACCACTTGAAAGCACAATTCTCAATAACTTTTGATTTATTCATTCTACATTGAGAAACATGGCAATAAATCAAAATTTTGTTTCAATTTCATATCCTACTTTCCTTTTTGGTTTTGTTAGTTGAACTGTAGTTAGACCTACATGTTTTGCTCGAGTTGTTCAGTCGTAAACTAGTTCCATACCCTTCATCTTCCTCCTGAAGCTTTTATTTTCATTGTACCTTTGTTATAAATATTACATTTTTCAGAAGGCTGGCTGACTGCTTCACCAAAATGAACTGAACATTTGTACAATACTGTAAGAGTTACGGAAATATTGGTATGCTACGTAAATGCATTTCTGGTGATTCCATGTTATTCACAGCTTTATTAATGAGTCCGTTTGCGTGTTTCTCACATTTTTAGGTTGTATATGGTGACTGTATTATAAAGTGTAGGGAATTAAAGAATTCCCTTTAGACTGATGATAACGTTACACCTTGCATGTGTTAGTGGAAGACAAACCTGTACGTTTTAACAACAATTTTTCAGTAACACAACTTTCCATTGTTCTGATGTAGTTTTAGTGGTGGAAGGAGTGTTTATTAATAATCTTGCAAATGATGCTTCTTGTAGCAATGGGGAAAAATAAATTAGACTCCATGCATATTCTTAGAACCCTTTTTCCCCAAAGTTGTCATTTGCTTTGATTGCTGCATTACATTTTCATCTGTTTCAGAGCAAGGTATATCAGAGATGCAGGTAAGTCATTAAATTTTTTATCTCACAGAAAGACCTTATTCAGTGAAAAATGAATAGACACCTAGAAAATTCTAACAAAATGGAATAAAAGTAGATTCCACAGTCTTTAACTACGTTCCATGGCTTGTATGCTTCAGTAGGTTACTGTTCAGTATGCATAAGCTATTCTTGAGTGTTTTTCTGTGATGTGTATCAACAAATTTGTAGAATGAGTTAAGGAAAAATTTAAAATCTTTGATTTTTTACAAAATAGTGGTGAAAGTGATTTAGCTGTCTTAGTACGTAAGTTATATATATATCTAAAAACAAAGATGATGTGACTTACCAAATGAAAGTGCTGGCAGGTCGACAGACACACAAACAAACACACAAAATTCAAGCTTTCGCAACAAACTGTTGCCTCATCAGGAAAGAGGGAAAGACGAAAGGATGTGGGTTTTAAGGGAGAGGGTAAGGAGTCATTCCAATCCCGGGAGCGGAAAGACTTACCTTAGGGGGAAAAAATGACGGGTATACACTTGCGCGCGCGCACACACACACACACACACACACACACACACACACACACACACACACATATCCATCCACACATATACAGACACAAGCAGACATATTGCTTGTGTCAGTGCACTTTGTAACCATTCTTCTCTGTTCTGCATGTACAGTTGTTTCTGCGTGTATTGTTGTCGTAAATAAATTTGTTTCCTTGACCACCATCTCCCAGAACTGTGTCAATCAAAACTGATCAATTACATGCAATGCTGATGGGTTTTGGCCTAGGGATTTGCGAATGGTAACATCTATCTCGCTTTCAGTGTTGCTTTCAATAATGTAAGGATCATTGCAAACACTGTCCCATTTCCACTCATCAGTAATTGTTGGCGTACCTGTTGCTGGCTCCACTATGGCATCTCAAATATCGAGGGAGAAATCTTCTTTGTCAACACAACCCATGTTGTCACTCTTCTAATTCTGCACTTTCACTGTTTTCAAAATCTACAATATTTCCCCATCAATACCACTCAAATCACTTTCTTCAAGAAATCGACGTATTCTTTTGGCTTGGATTTCATATGTATCAGCCATGATGCACTACTGAATCTGCAAAAATGTGCAACCTTTGCATTGTAATATTTAGTTGCAGTTGAGCATTTCCGATTGATTTCAAGGCAGATACAGCTGCTACCATCTATTAACATAATGCCTGAACTAAAAATAGAACCATCGGTAGTGCAGTACATGCCCAAGCACTGCACAAGGCAATTGCATGATGACAATTATACCCATTTTTGTATGGAAATGCATGCGAGCGTGATGACCGTCATAGCCGCCACTGTAAGCCAATGGGTTAATTATGTGGGTTCTTACCAACCACACTATAAAACCATCTACTTAAGATATCCATTCATTCATTTATTTACTAATATTATGAAAAGGAAAGATTGTTACTCACCATGTAGTGAAGATGTTGAGTCACAGACAGGCACAACAAAGACTAGTAAACCATGTAGGCTTTCGGCCAGAAGGTCTTTTTTCTAAAATAGCAAGTCTGGCCCTGGCAGCCAGACACAGTGGTCGTGTGTGTGTGTGTGTGTGTGTGTGTGTGTGTGTGTGTGTGTGGGCGGGTGGGTGGGTGGGTGGGTGCGCACGCACGCGACCAGTAGCAATCATTCCTTTTCGTAATATTCTCATTATTCCATCCTGGATTATCCATTGTTTGAGTTCATTAATTAATGCAAACAATTTTTCTAATTCTCTGTTATAATTTAGTAATATGATTTGTCAGCTGAATTTCAAAGGTATTTTTGTAAATCAGGAAGCAATGGGATGGACTTTCAAATGGACAGTATTTTGTTGCTTTTATAGTTATAAATGTGTAACTGCAGTGGAAGCCCGAGGCAGACAACTAGTCTATTACAAGTTGGCGTGAATGACTAGAGATGGCATATGTTATAATCTGGTTCATATGCCCGTAAGTCTCAGACTTTCTGCTTTAACCTCTTGCTTGCAGTTATTGATGGTGGTACACTGTTGTAATTCACTAAAGCGCCAAAGAAACTGGTCTCGTCTTCAAATACAGAGATACGTAAACAGGCAGAACATGACACTGCGTTCGGCAATGCCTATTAAGACACCAGGTGTTTGGCGCAGTTGTTAGATCAATTACAAAACACCAGGTTATCAAGATTTAAGTGAGTTTGAATGTGGTGTTGTAGTCAGCACACAAGCGACACAACACAGCACTTTCTAAGTAGTGATGAAGTGAGGATTTCCTGTACGAACATTTCACGAGTGTACTATGAATATCAGGAATCTGGTATAACATCAAATCTCTGACATCGCTGCGGCTGGAAAAAAATCTTGCAAGAACGGGACCAATGACGACTGAAGAGAATTGTTCAGCATGACAGAAGAGCAACCCTTCCACAAATTGCTGCAGATTTCAGTTCTGGGTCATTAACAAGTGTCAATGTGCAAACCATTCAATGAAACATCATTGATATGGGCTTTTGGAGCCAAAGGCCCACCCGTGTACCCTTGATGACTGCACAGCACAAAGCTTTAGGCCTCGCATGGGCCCGTCAACACTGACATTGGACAGTTGATGACTGGAAACGTTGCCTGGTCGGACGAGCCTTGTTTCAATTTCTATTGAGTGGATAGACATGTGTGGGTACGGAGACAGCCTCATGAATCCACGACCCTGCATGTCGGCAGGAGACTGTTCAAGCTGGTGGAGGCTCTGTAATAGTGATGATGATGATTGGTTTGTGGGGCGATCAACTGTGTGGTCATCAGCACCCTACAAAGCTCCAATTTTTTTTCACAGTCTAATTTTTTACACAGTCTAATCTAGCCATCGTCACAGATGATGATGATGATGATGAGGCGACAACATGAACACTCAGTCCCCGGGCAGAGAAAATCCCCAACCCGGCCACGAATTGAACCTGTGACCCCATGATCCAGTGGCAGCAATGCTAGCCACTAGACCAATAGCTGCGGATGCTCTGTAATGATGTGGGGCATATGTATTTAGAGTGATACAGGACCCCTGATATGTGTAGATATGACTCTTGACAGGTAACATATGTAAATATCCTGTCTGATCACCTGCATCCATTCGTGTCCATTGTGCATTCTGAAGGACTTGGGCAATTCCTGCAGGACAATGAACATCCCACATGTCCATAATTGCTACCGAGTGGTTCCAGGAACATTCTTCTGAGTTTAAACACTTCTGTTGGCCACCAGACTCCTCAAACATATACATTATTGAGCATATCTGGGACGCCTTGCAACATGCTGTTCAGAAGAGATCTCCAACCCATTGTACTCTTACAGACCTATGGACAGCCCTGCAGGATTCACCACCGTGTCAGTGCCCTCCAGCACAACTTCAGACATTAGTCAAATCCGAGCCACGTCGTGTTGCAGCACTACTGCATGCTCGCAGAGGCCCAACGTGATATTTGGCAGGTGTACCGATTTCTTTGGCTCTTTAGTGTATAATGTAAATGGCACTAGAATTTAGTTTTCATTTTGCTCTACATTTATTAACACACAATTTAGAACAATGATAATCTTTGCAAAATATAGGACATCAATATCTTTGCACAGGCCAGTAAACATATACGCAGAGACCTCAATTTCACAAGTGGCATTAATCAACAAAACAATTGTACTTGTCATGACATTCACTGTATACTTCACCACGCTAACATGTAGTACAGGGGGTGAAGAAAAATATGGAAATAACAGAAACACCATGCCTAATACGCTGCAGGTAGGCTGTTGGCATATGATGTAGGGAAGTTGTACCCATTCAAAATAGCTTCCAGTCCTCTCAGAATGGATAGATACAGGCCCCGTGTGGTTTTTCAAATGAACCTGATGCCATTCTTTGTACAAAATAGTGGTAACTACAGGTAATGATGATGGAGGTGGGCAGTGATCATGCACACATTTCTCCGAAGTAGATGACAAACACTCAATAATATTGAGATCTGGTGACTGTGATGGCCAGAGGACAGGCGACGATTCGTACTCGTGCTCACTAAACCATATTGGATGGTGCGAGCTGTATGAACAGGGGACTTGCCTTCTGAGAACACTGCATCACCAATGGGGAACAAATATTGTAGTGTGTGGATGGACCTGATCAGCCAAAATGATCACGTAATGTATGGCAATGTGACATTGCATAGTAACCATAAGGTCCATGGAATACGGCAATATGGCTACCTGAATCATCACCAAACCCCTTCCAATATTTCATTCTTAACAGCAAGGCAGTCTGCATTATAGGGTTGGGACAGCTTACGCCAGCATAAACTCAGTCAGAAGTTGGAAACAGTGTGAAAGAAGACTCTTAGGTATCTGCATCACTTTTGTCATTTTGAAATTTTAGCTCACCATGCAGCAATACTCTACTTCTGGCGATCTCGTTGTGTTGTTTTGACGCTGACATGACTCACAAGTGTGACATTCAGTTTGACAGTGACTTTCGCCCACATTCAAATTCACTTACCTCGGACTACACAGAACGCTGACGTGGCCACGAGTACCACTTGCAACACATTGAGGGCATGCACAGGTGCTGTTCATGGTCAAATACAACAGCACTACCTGCAGACTTGGCTAGCATGTGTGTTTACGTTTAAGGATAAGCATATTTTAGTCCAGCCCCTGTATCATACACTGTAACTGTTCAATCACTTCTGAATGATATGGAAATTAACATTTCAATTACTATACACTGACACACTAACTGTGTAGATTGAAAACTCTTGCTCAGCTGAAAATTACATCATGGAATAAAGTTAGTTTTTTGCCCAAGACTATTATATTTTAGCCATTAACTTAAAAAGAGAACAATTAAAAGGGGCAAAGGTACAATAGGTTACTGAAGCAATTTTTTTTTATTTTATTTTATTTTTTTTTTTTTTAAATCAGAAACTGCATAACTTACAAACAATTATTGGTACTATTTTATGGAAGCGCAGTTTGAATGTGCACAGAGGCTCCCAAAAGTTTCAAGAAAGTGAATTTTTTTAACTGAAACAATTAATGACCTAACAGGTTTTTTACGTAATAATATATATTGATAGACACAAAAAATGGGGCTACAAAACTATGACACTGAATTTCCGAAATGATATTTATAATTGGAAGTCTGTAACATGAAAATTTAAAATACAAATCACTTTTGAACTATCAGGTTTTTGAAAAACACACTTTTTTTTAAAAATGAATAATGACCTAGATTATGTTCACAACTGTAGCGGAGTTTATCTTCGACTACAAAAAACAGCTATGGATGTCTTGTGAACACAAACATGAGCTTTTTTGAAAGCCCTCTCTTAAAATTTAGCACTACTGAAATTTTACATTCACGTGGTTTTCAGGTAAAATGGATAATGGAGTTTAAAGGATAATCTGGCTGGCTGGTAAAAACATCTGACAATAATCTTAAGGTCACAGGATCAAATTCCATTTAGAGACCACAATTTTAGTCTTCAGTTCTTAGTGATGTGAACATTTGGTAAGAACAATTTGTGGTTTGAAGTCCACATTAAACTGTAAATCCCCCACTCAGTAGGATTACTGGGATATGTTAAGGAACTTGCAAACATGTAACTGGACATCCCTCTTGAGGAACTCCAGTCAGTCACACCATACAAATCTAATTTATCCTGTATATACTGGATGATATTGCAATTCACAGTATTGTGGGCCATAGCAATATTATATCAATTATTCTGACAGAATTAAGAATCAAAAATGAATGCTGGCTCCCCACACTTAGTTCAAACAGTTACAAAAAGAATCCATCATAATTTGACACAAGGCGAAAGAGCTGGCTACATGTCATGCTAACATTTAGAGCATTGCCTGCAAACAAGCTACAACCATAACATCTGTAGAAAGCCCAGATAATAATAGTAGGAAATTACAATATGAGTACAGCTTGTGCAGTGTCATTTACTGCGACAGTTCCTGAATGACCTCCAGCCTTTCTCTACCATGATGTTATTGCCAGTCCACAGGGCTTTGAAGCTGTTTACCAACAAATGTACTTTCACTCACGAAGGCACTGTGAACTTGCACAACACTCACAATTGAACAGACAAAAGAAACTGTGCACGGAAGTTGGTCAGAAATAACAAACACAACTTAAATGTAAATGTATGAGCTGGAAAGATTTGTGATCAGACTTTGCTCCATATTAAATGTCAGCAGACGTACAAGACAAATGTGCTACTTTTCTCGGAGATATTGTTCCTCCCCTACTTGATCACTTACTATTGCAGATTTATAAGGTAATATGGCTGCAACACAATGGAGCTCTAATCACCGTGACACAAATATGTGCCACCACCTGAATTCTGTGAACCCAAATTTGTCAACTGTAGTGGCGGACTTGTTCTATGGATAACATGGTCATAATATTTCACACTTCTCAACTATTTTCTGTTAGGTACTAAGAAGACTATGGAGCATGCTGTGCCTGTAACATCAGAGGAGAACCTTAACACACAAATCCATGCCAAGTACATAGTCGAACTTATTTCAATGTGTGCATCAGTCTCTACACCATCAATATACACTCTGCAATCAAGTTGGTCATACCTTTGAATCTATTTAATAATAATTTACAGTGCAGTATGATGCTCGTGTTGGGTTTCTTAATGAAATGTGGATGGTACACCTACAACTGTATCCAAACCATTCTCAAATTTGGACACCCGACAACAACCAAATGATGAATTTCCAAACACTGGCTTCCTTTAGATAATCTCAATTTACGAGGGCAGTTCAATAAGTAATGCAACACATTTTTTTTCTCGGCCAATTTTGGTTGAAAAAACCGGAAATTTCTTGTGGAATATGTTCAAACATTCCCGCTTCGTCTCGTATAGTTTCATTGACTTCCGACAGGTGGCAGCGCTGTACGGAGCTGTTAAAATGGCGTCTGTAACGGATGAGCGTTGCAAACAACGGGCAGTGATAGAGTTTCTTTTTGCGGAAAACCAGGGCATCTCAGATATTCATAGGCGCTTGCAGAATGTCTACGGTGATCTGGCAGTGGACAAAAACACGGTGAGTCATTGGGCAAAGCGTGTGTCATCATCGCCGCAAGGTCAAGCAAGACTGTCTGATCTCCCGCGTGCGGGCCGGCCGTGCACAGCTGTGACTCCTGCAATGGCGGAGCGTGCGAACACACTCGTTCGAGATGATCGACGGATCACCATCAAACAACTCAGTGCTCAACTTGACATCTCTGTTGGTAGTGCTGTCACAATTGTTCACCAGTTGGGATATTCAAAGGTTTGTTCCCGCTGGGTCCCTCGTTGTCTAACCGAACACCATAAAGAGCAAAGGAGAACCATCTGTGCGGAATTGCTTGCTCGTCATGTGGCTGAGGGTGACAATTTCTTGTCAAAGATTGTTACAGGTGATGAAACATGGGTTCATCACTTCGAACCTGAAACAAAACGGCAATCAATGGAGTGGCGCCACACCCACTCCCCTACCAAGAAAAAGTTTAAAGCCATACCCTCAGCCGGTAAAGTCATGGTTACAGTCTTCTGGGACGCTGAAGGGGTTATTCTGTTCAAGGTCCTTCCCCATGGTCAAACGATCAACTCTGAAGTGTATTGTGCTACTCTTCGGAAATTGAAGAAACGACTTCAGCGTATTCGTAGGCACAAAAATCTGAACAAACTTCTCCTTCTTCATGACAACGCAAGACCTCACACAAGTCTTCGCACCCAAGAGGAGCTCACAAAACTTCAGTGGACTGTTCTTCCTCATGCATCCTACAGCCCCGATCTCGCGCCGTCAGATTTCCATATGTTTGGCCCAATGAAGGACGCAATCCGTGGGAGGCACTATGCGGATGATGAAGAAGTTATTGATGCAGTACGACGTTGGCTCCGCCATCGACCAGTGGAATGGTACCGTGCAGGCATAGAGGCCCTCATTTCAAGGTGGCGTAAGGCCGTAGCATTGAATGGAGATTACGTTGAAAAATAGTGTTGTGTAGCTAAAAGATTGGGGAATAACCTGGTGTATTTCAATGCTGAATAAAACAACCCCTGTTTCAGAAAAAAATGTGTTGCATTACTTATTGAACTGCCCTCATACTATCTTACAACATACCACGTGTTGTGCAGTTGCAGTCCATGCATCCACCTCGGACTGATGTGTAATGAGGTGCATAATGAATTAGGATACAAGTACTATCCATACTTCGCTGCCCCACAGGGCCCAAGCTAAGCATTTCCAGAAATGTTTATTGAGAATACTAGTTTCTTAAGTCTTCAATATACTGAAGTGGCCTCACACCATCAATAATAATGATAAAACTTGTTAGCTGACAGTGCAGTTTTGTAAGACTGAGATGTTAAAAACCCAAAAGAAATAATTTGTGCAATTAAATTAGCTTTAGCTTGCAAGCAACAGAAAACAATGAAAAAGAGGAAATAATGGTGGTAAAAAAAGAAGCAACAGGTCACTTGTTAATTTACTAACGAATCAGTACCACAGACCAGAAAGATCTCATGAACTATTTTCTGGTGTGTCCTGCATCATACGACAAGTTATTAATGTTGATATGAGATAAAACAGAGAAGCAAAATACATTAATGAGAGAGGCAGTTACACTCAACAAGAGATTAGGAGTAACTTTAAGATTCCTGGTGACACACAGGTTATTTTTAAGGGCTCAAAGTTTTGTTCTGTAATATCAGCAAACATTATTACTAAAACTCTATGGAAACCTGTGAAACAAGTAAATCTGTTGGCAAGGATAGGTTCAAGCAATTAACATAAAACATTTGTTTACATTTTGTGAAAATGGCATGTATTTCACAGACCTCTTCCTAGTTATTCTAGATAGATGATGTATTTTTCAAAGCGGAAGTTGTGTTCCAAACTGCTATTTAATTCACTAACCTGAATTATATTTTCAAATTAATAAAGTTAAGAATGTCATAGAGAATACTCCAATGACCACTGTTAAGTGGTATATATAGTGATTACTCTCACATAGGTCTATTACAACTGTTCTGCATTAAATTACTATTGGTACTCGAAAAACAGAATGAGAGGGGATGATCTATACAAAGTCAAATTGAAAACAAACAGTGCACACTAACACTGTGTGGATGGCTCATGAAGCTCTGTCAACATTTGAATGGAGAACATTGTCATACTGTCAGAACTTGATCTCACACATTCAGTATGTATTGACAATACTATTCGTCAATATTTCTAGTACTGAAGATAAGTCAATACAACCCCACAGACGGCCAATATATTGATGTTTGACAATATTACCAAATTTGCAAGGGCCTCTTAAGTAGTGTCAATGTTTTTTTTATGCCCTCTTTTAAGCTCTTTTCTGGTTACTAGGGAGAAATGTTCTGGGATGACAGGTGAAATAATGGTATTTCTTGCATGTAATGAGAAAATAAGCCTAATAAGTAATAAAAAATATGACATTTAAAAATCTCATGTATTTGAAGTATTTTCCAAATGACAACACTGAAATCGTGACTTACAAGTATTTACTAAACCTATAAATTCAGCCACTTGGCCACATGATAATCAGTACAAATCAGAGTGTATGTCAATAGTGGATAGTGATCTTTCAAGCAAGAGCAGGGAACAATTTACCAGTGCTTAATGGAGAACTATCATTGAATCCTTACAACAGATTACAAGCATAGGCAATTACAAGTTCAGAGACTGGAATGTACCAACAGATGCAGCAGTGTACACACACTAACTGACCACCAAATACAAGGTACTAACCAACGAAGCAGTCCTTTTCAGGACCATAAACTACTACTACTACTGCATATAGTGTGTCTCATGCATCAGGAAAAAAGAACTAAAATCGGAAAATCATCTTCACTGGACAAATTGAAAAGCTTTATGGCTCTCACAAACCACGGTATTTATTTCAAGTGCGTTCACATTTAGCATTCACTGTTACATTTTGATTAAACTAGCTTTGAAATTGGATGTTATAGTGGGCCGAGAGGTGGGGCCAGCTGCCAGCCAATCGTAGTCCTTTCTCGAGTGCCATGTGCTCACAGTGTTACTGTTTTGTAGAAAACGCAGAGCCTTGTCAAGTTTGACTAGCTGCATGCAGGCAACTATGCCCTCCACCACTGCCAATCTGTCAATCATGAAGTTATTTTACTCAAAGTATTGAAACTTTGAATGATTTTGCATGTGCTCATCTTACAGTATGGTGATGCACATTAACATTACAAAACTTTTAAGATTGAATGTAAGCAACCAACATGCATTTTTTCTCAAATGACAATGTTTTCCTTCAAAATTACACTCATCTAACCACTACATAGAAAAAACACCAATCCTCAACATTACTGAGCACTGGGGCACATTCACTGAATAGCACTCGCATTCACTCAATAAATGTTATTGAATAGCACATGTATTCACCAAATATGTCCCCTACCCAGATTAACACTGACAGAGCTTTCTCGGTGAGGCTAGCCACACTACAAATTGCTACAGATATTTTATTATAACATTGCCATCTTAGATTAATTGAGTATTAAATGCAAAAGGAGGCACATGTGAATGGCCTTAATTCAATGATCACACTGACATCTGCACATTTTTGTGGGCTAACAGGAATCCATACCAACAACATAGGGACATCCAGTAAAAGGAGGTAAAATTGTTTCCCTACATAACTTAAAGTTGTGATTAAAATAGACAGTGAACAGAAACGGCATATAATCACTATATAGAGGAGATGTTAAGTAGCAGAGCTTTCATTCACATATATGACCACTGGCTCTGGCCTCCGAGGCAGAGTTCTCATGGTTTAGTCAGCAACCCATCGAAGTGTATGTTTGGAGCACCAGGAGTTCAGTTCCTGGGAATGCCTAAGGAAATCATCTGCCACAGAGGAAAGTGGAAGCCATAAACAACTTCCCACAGCCTGTAACAGTCCATGAGTTGTGAAGATTTTTCAGCCTTACTAATATTATTGTCACTTTGTCGACCATGCTCTTCTGGTCACTCTACCAAATGACTTCTTACAAGGTTCGCTTAAACCAAGTAACAAATTACAGAGGGCTAGTAAAGCAGATACTAGTGTTAAGACTGCTATCACTGAGACCACATTTTTAGCCCACCCAGTTCTCTTGCTTTGATGGTTGATACAATTGCAACTGCGTTAGGTGCTGCACTTCGAACAACAGACAGACCAACATTGACAGCCTTCAGTGTTCTTCAGCCACAAACTCTCTGTGTCACAACAGAGCTGGACAACATATCATCACAAGCTAATCTATACTTTTTGTAAGAGGCTAGACAAAGCATCACCATGTGAACTGTAGCAGATTATACAGCACAATTCACAACACATATTGTCTATGTTGCTGGAGAACTGAATACACCAGCACATGCCCTTTGCTGTATAAATGCAATTACAGCTGAAACTTCCTACAAAGCACTCGCTTTGGCACAATAATATAAGAGCAAGCTACAAGACTGACTTGTATGCCTATCTGATTTAAAGTTTCATCACATCCAGATACCTCATTTGAATGTAATAGTGCATTGTGATGTTTCTGCATCAAATGTATGCCTGTTTGTGACAAAGAAATTTCTTCAATAGGCAAGCTTGTCCCTGCAACATTTGTCCCATCACAGCAACCAGAGTACAACAGCACTGGTTAAGCAAGTTTTTGTGAGGCTGAATATGGACAGAAACTGGAAAGCTTTTTGTGCACCAGTATATGGTCTGTCAATGATCACCAGCCACATCACTGCACAGCTGTTCCTCCCAATCAATGATATGAACATGTTCACATGGACATCGTCTGAGTGTTATCACTATCTGAAGACACAAGGCTAACTGCCATTGACTGCTTAATCCATTGGCCTGAAATTTTTCCTGTGGCCGATACCACTGATGAAGCCACTGCAACCACATTTTTTGTGGATGGTTCACTCATTTATGAGAGCCTCTCCATATCTACCACCAACCAACAAAGCCACTTTGAGTCATGTCTACTCAAATTCCTCAGTTTTTGTTAGGCATGAAGTGTATTTAAACTGTAGCTTGTCGTCCAGCAGGGCTGAGGTGAGCGTTGCACTGCCAAATCTCTACACTGCCATGAATGTTAGAAGTAGTCACAATCAAGCTACAGTAGCCCATTACAAACAGTACTGTAAAGTGCTTAAAAATGTTATCAGGAACACAAAGAGTACATGGTACGCAAATAGAATAGCTAATTCACAGGATAAAATTAAAACCATATGGTCAGTTGTAAAGGAAGTGTCTGGCCAGCGGCACAAGGTTGACGATATGAAGTCAGTTCATAGTAAAAATATTTCTGTTACTGATAAATGCGAAATATGTACAGTATTTAACAATCACTTTCTGAGCACTGCTGGTGAATTAAATTAAAATTTAGTTTCTACAGGGAATCACATAACTCTCTTGGCAAATTCCTTTCCAAGATTGATGTCTGAAATACTACTCTGTGATACAGACAAGGGGGAGACTGAGCCAATAATTAACTCACTGAAGACTAAGGACTCGTGGTTATGATGGAGTGCCTAGCAGAATATTAAAGTACTGTGCTGCACATGTTAGCCCTGTATTTGTAATTTTTCCTTTAGGAATGATTAGTTTCCTGAAAGTACTCAGTAGTAAAGCTGCTTTATAAATAGAGAGAAAGGGATAATGTAGACAATTTTAGAGAGATTTCTATGCCATCAGGGTTTCCTAAGGGTTGTGAATGTAAGGATAATTGACCATTTTATATCACATGATTTGCCATCAAACGTACAGCTCCGCTTTGAAGTCATTTAACAATGGAAAATGCTATATTCTCTTTTCTCTGTGAGGTACTGTATGGGTTAAGCAAAAGGTTTCAAACACTAGGCACATTTTTCGATTTAACTAAGGCATTTGATTGTGTTGATCACAAAACATTGCTCCAGAAATTGGACCTTTACAGAATACGGGGAGTAGCTCACTGTTGTTTCACCTCTTACTTTAGCAACAGAGTGAGGTACGGTCAAATGAAGAGTGCCCCAGGGATCAGTGTTGGGGCCACTCCTGTTCCTTATTTATATTAATGATATGCCGTCTCGTATTACAGGTAGCTCTAAAATATTTCTGTTTGCTGATGACACTAGCTTGGTAATAAAGGATATTGTGTGCAACATTGGCTCGGTTTCAAATTGTGCAGCTCATCACTTAAGTTCATGGTTTGTAGCAAATAAACTAGCACTAAATCACAGTAAGACTTAGTTTTTACAGTTTCTAACTAACAATTCAACAAAACCTGATGTTTTAATTTTACAGAATGGGCATATGATTAGTGAAACTTAACAGTTCAAATTTCTAAGTGTTCATATATACAGTAAACTGTCATGGAAAGCCCACATTCAGGATCTTCTTCAAAGACTTAATGCCGCCATTTTTACTATTCGAACAGTATCTGAAGTAAGTGATCGCTCAGCACGAAAATTAGTCTATTTTGCTTATTTTCATTCACTTATGTCATATGGTATTATATTTTGGGATAACTCTTCCCATTCTAAAAGGATATTTTTGGCTCAGAAACGGTTGGTGTAAGTTCACAAACCTCTTGTCGACCCCTGTTCATGAGTCTGGGGATTCTGACTTTGGCCTCTCAATATACATGTATATATTCCTTACTGTCACTTCTTGTTAACAATACTCCCAAGAATAAGCTGCTTTCATTCAGTTAATACTCAGCAGAAATGAAACCTGCATTTGGATTGGACTTCCTTAACTATTGTGCAGAAAGGTGTGCAGTATACTGTTGCATCCACTTTCAATAAGATATCCACAAGAATTCAAAAATCTTAGCAGTAATCCATGTGCTTTCAAATTGAAGCTGAAGAGTTTCCTCATGAGTCACTCCTATTCTGTCGAGGAATTCCTTGAAAAAATTAAGCTGATACTTGTAGTATTGTTAATTGCATTTACTTATAGATTGACTTTTTTCAGGTTCATAAACATTTTATTTTTATCTGTTGTTACTTTTATGTTGTAATTCCATGTACTTTGGTCCTACAGAACTTGACGTGTAAATAAAAATAAATGAATCACAATGTTGGACACCCTGCCAATTGTCCTACTAGGTTTCTATGCTACCATCAAAGTCTTAATGCTTCATCAGCAGAACTAGTCAACAATCAACCAATTCAACTTCCCAACAAATTCTTTGGCTATATGCTTAATGACGTTATTGAGGCATCACAGTTTGTTCAAAACTCACATTTGTATAGTCACCAACTACATCCAGTTACACCGAGAGAGCAGCATAATCACCACACCTTCATTTCCATCCTTTGGATGTGAAACCAGTTTTTCATTAGGCCTGACACTGCGCGCAAAACTCTGCAGTCTCTAGCAGGTTTTCATTAGGCCTGACACTGCACAAACCTCTGCAGCCTCTATATGACAATTCTTAGGCAAGACCAGAAGACATTTAAAGTCAATGGTAATTTTACCTCAATTGTGGTTTCTATTGGTTGCCTTAAACTGCTTTATGCACCTCTTATGCCGGTGCCTGCAAACCAAACAAGCCACGACACGTGTTGGGCGAAACTCCTGATGAATCTAGAACGGGTTTGGCAGAATCACCTACCCATCCACCAATCGTCACTGATCTGGCTGCTACGTACCTTTCAATAGGAAGTATCATAAGAACTTGTGAGAAGTGATGAGGAGTGGTAAAGATTCTATGTCACTAGGGTGAGTTGCAATGTATATCACTGAATCCTGTTTATTCTTCGATTTCATTTTTGTTTACTGACTTTTATATATATTCTTTGATTTACATAAGTCGTTCACTTTCTCGCTGTATGTTATAAGTATATAAACTAAAACCAAGTTATTAGCATACACTCCAATGTTAACAGTGTTACAAAGATACAATCCAGTTATTCCTCGATGGAATTCAGTTACTGACGAGCAGTTCTGTTACAGCAGTTATCAGTTCCATCAAGTACGTTACAGTTAAGTGTGCCATACAAAATACGACACACTTAATTTGGCAAAACATAGAACAGCTGCAGAAACAAATTATAGATGCTGCATGGTATTCATAACAATTGTCAAACACGATAATGCCATCATTAACTGCAGGGATCACCACTGCATAAAAATGGAAACCACTTAAAGAGCATACCAGTATTTATTGAACAAGGGAATCGCTACTGCAGTCAATGTAGAGAAAATAACAGTTTCTGTAGACTCACAAACGAATCAATTCAAAATTTTAATTATCACTTACCCATTTTAGCTACCTGTTGAAATTTAAGTGAGAACAGGTTGTGTAGGAGGATGTCTTCTGGTCTAGACATTAAATTGTGGGATGATTTTTGGAAACTGAGTGTGACAGATGAGAATGTTACGAAACTGACAGGTAATTTCTTGTGAGCGAGACCACAGCTAGAGGAAACACTTTTTAGGTCCATCCAGTTTTGAGATGTTTCCTAAATTGGCAAAAGTTTGTGAATTTGTTGGCTGTAAGGGTTAAAGTGCTAAGTACCCTGGTGAGACCTGCTGCATTGGCCAGTCAGAAGTTTTTAGTGTTGTTATGTCAACAATGGTAACTAGAAAACCCGAAAATGAAATTTAAAACAATCTACAGCAGGATAAATTTGTGAGTTTTTGTGGTGACCTATGAGAAGTAGAGTGGGAACAATAGTTTTTGGCAGTGGCATCTTTTTTGAAGTTGAATTGTGATCCATAAGGGCCAGTAGGCTTCCAATACTATTGCATAGAGGATGTTAGAAGTTTTTCTGTGGGAGGCTGATGAGACAGATGTACCTGAAGGGAATGGTTTGTGTTTTGAAGCAGGTGGCATTTATCAGCAGAAAAACTATGTGGTAATGTAAAGTCAACAGCTCATTGGTGAAGAATTTGGTTAAAATAGATGTTTCTATGTTTGAACGAGATTATTGATCTTATACACGCGTTTATATTTAAGTAGATGTTGATCTTCATTATTTTAACTATCATCTAAAATACTAATAATTTAAAAGTACTGTCCTACAATTCAGTAATTGGTTATGTGGAGATGGTACGTAGCATTCAAATTCTGATTCACAAACAGGATAGTTTGTTTCTGAGGACAATCAAAATGCAATAGGACGTGTGAATGATCATCCTCGTCTCTCATTTCACAGTGAGGTTGCCTTTGGCACACTAACAAATGCCTCTCTCCTTTCTGGAGTTTCCTCACAGCTGACATCACCAGAACACTGATGGGCTATACTGCAATGGCACTGCAGCATTCCATTACACGGGATATTTAATCAGCATTGCAGTAACCACCACTAAGTGGCATTACCACCAGCAGCAGCAAAACAAATTGTCACCAACCACCCCATCCAGCCACCAGGGCATCATAGCTCAAGACTTTTGACCAGACCATTCATCCCTCCCAATGTCTGCTAGGCAAATGTTGGTTGTTCCATCAACCACCACCCACATGTCAATGTTTGGTGTTAGCAAACCCACCACTATGACTGAAAACAGTAATGCCTTGCTGCCCTGAGCAATGTGGCTATGACAGTTGTCTGCCACTGAGTCAGCATCAGCAGACATTTGGCATAAGCTGTGGAAGATGCTGTCAGCTCTGAGCTGCTGCCCAGCCCAGGTTCTATATTGCAATTCCTTTACCTAATGTCATCATTTTGCTCCTTGTGACCCAGAAAGGAAGCGAGGAAGAAGAAATTAGAAGAGAAAGAAAATGAAAACATCTGTCAGGCTAGCAGGTAGCGTCAAAATATGACCAGAAAGCAATTACGCAAGCCAAAGTTCTTAAATTTGAGTGCTATAAGGATATCTCTTCTATACAGTTTGTGGAATCTAACTAGTAAACTAGTCTCCGATTTTGCACTTTAGATCATCTACTGCAGCACAAAATGTTGGATTTGTTCATTGCTAATGATAATTCATTCTTGCTGAAGAAATAATGACAGTCATGTTATTACTTATTCTTGAAATTCTTTGTACATGAGCAAACAAACAATTTGGGTGTACCCACATGTGACTCTCCCTTGGAAGAAAAAAAAAAAAGTTTCCAGGTGATCAAGATGGAAAAGGGATTTGTGACAATCGTTTACACACCAGGGGTTTATTGAACACTGTTTTCTCACCAGAATCGTAAAAGAATTCGGGATATGAAACTAAGTTGAAGCAATTTGCCTTCACAATGTGAGTAACCTAGTTGGTTGGTTGGTTGTTTCGGGGGAAGGAGACCAGACGGCGAGGTCATCGGTCTCATCGGATTAGGGAAGGATGGGGAAGGAAGGCGGCCGTGCCCTTTGAAAGGAACCATCCCGGCATTTGCCTGGAGCGATTTAGGGAAATCACGGAAAACCTAAATCAGGATGGCCGGACGCGGGATTGAACCGTCGTCCTCCCGAATGCGAGTCCAGTGTCTAACCACTGCGCCACCTCGCTCGGTGTGAGTAACCTAATCTGAAAATACCAGTTGCGATGCTTCTACATAACAATTCATCGATGAAAATAATACATTTTTGAATAAATAATGTAATTGAATAGATAAAAAAAATGTACTCCCCAGTGGCAGTAGTAGAATACACATATATAGGTAGGGTATTTAGAGTTGCAAGTTTTCGGAGCCAGTGGCTCCTCCTCCTGGCCGAAGGGTTGAAGGGGAAGGGAGAAGGGAAAGGACTGGTGAGATTTACGAAATGGAGAAATTCGAAAAAGTCACTCAGAAACCTGGATCAGTGGAGACTTACTGGACAGGATGAAATGGAAAGACAGACTGCTGTCCCAGTCCTTTTCGTCCACCCCTCTTCCTTCCCCTTCAACCCTTCTGTCAAAAGGAGTAGCCACTGGCTCCGGAAGATTGCAAATCTAAATAATGTATCTTTATAAGTGTGTTATCCTGCTGCCACTTGGTAAGTGGATTTCTAATCTATTCAATTATATTATCCTTACATAACAATTGTATAGTATATAGCATGCAAAGTGCATCTCCCCCCCCCCCCCCCAAATCCCATCCCCAAGAGTCACTATATTTTCAAGTATGTGGTACAACAAAAACACACATCAAATAACACTAAGCCCTAATTTCTGTTTGAGTAGCAGCACTCTTGATATTGGAAAGTACAGGATGTTGATTCAGTGGTGAGTAGCAAATAGGCAAAGATGGATATGATTATTTGGTTCCTTCTAGTTTCCACATATAAATTACTCACCACTCATTTGTTGACTGCCGATGTTTAACTGTAAAATGCCATGGTGGAACTTGGAAAGTGTTCAAAGTGTCTGGATTGTGAACCAATAATTGTGTGCACTTAGTTGATTTGCAAACAAGGGGAACTTCATATAGTTTACAATTTCTTCGACAGTGTTCACTTCAAAGAATTTGTGATATAGTTAATGACAGTTCTACATCTATATACATACTCCACAAACCATCATTAGGTGCATGGCAGAGGGCACTCTTGTACCATTACTAGTCATTTCCTTTCCTGTTCCACTTACATATAGGCCTAGACCAAAAGAAAAATAACGGTCTAAAAGCCTCTGTCAAGCCTTGATTTCTTGCATCTTAATTTCATGATCCTTATGCGAAATGTATGTTGACAACAGTAGAATCATTCAACAGTCTACCTGTTCTCTAAATTTGCACAATAGTGCCTTGCGGAAAGAGCATTGTCTTCCCTTTAAAATTCCCATTTGAATTCAAGAATCATTTTTGTAACACTTGCATGTTGATCAAATGTAAAGGTAAAAAATGTAGCAGCCCACCACTCAATTGCTTCGATCTCTTCCTTGAATCTGACCTGGTGTAGATACCAAATTCTAGAACACCACTCAAAAATCAAATCTTAGATTCCAATCTATTCTGAGCCTTTCCTGATTGAATTGGACGTTAAGAGGGGCAGATAGCATTAAGAGTAAATGATACATTGGTAACAGACATGTGCACTGTTGCATAATTTTTTAACACGCATTTCATAACTGTTACTGAAAAAGTGGGGTTGTCAGGTTCAGTAGATGCCAAAATGGACTGCCTCAGAGTCATCATAAACAACTTCACAAACAAGAATATGGTACTCACTACACCAGTAGAAGTAATGTCCACCATACAAACTTTAAAATACAAAAAAGTTCTAGTGGTTATGATAAAATATCAACAAAATTAATTAAATAGTGTGCTTTTGAGTTAATGGTTGAAATACGCTGAAGCTAGGCCTTTGGTTAAGAAAGGAAATTAAAAAAATGCTGTGAACTTTCCATCAAATTTCACTTTTCCCAGCATTCTCGAAAATTTTAGAAAACCATCTGACAACATAGTGTCAATGTCACAATTTGGATTTCTAAAATGTTCTGTTATTGAGAAGGCTATCTACACAAAGTGATGGCTCAGATGGCTCTGAGCATTATGGGACTTAACAGCTGAGGTCATCAGTCCCCTAGAACTTAGAACTAATTAAACTTAACTAACCTAAGGACATCACACACATCCATGCCTGAGGCAGGATTTGAACCTGCGACCGTAAAGGTCACGCACTTCCAGACTGAAGCACCTAGAACCGCTCTGCCACATCGGCCGGCTCATGAAGTGAGAATGTACTGCTATTAGTCGTTAAATTACAGGCTAGTGTTATATTTTGTAATCTGTCAAAGGCATTTGTAAATCACTGAATCCTTCTGAGTAAATCAGACTATTTTAATGTAACAGGAAAAGCTGCAAAATGGTTCAAGTCCTATATCTCTGACAGGAAACAAAGGGTGTCATTAGAAAGGACATGTATTACGCTTTCAGGCATCATCCAAATGGAACTAATTACATATGGCATCCCACAACGTTCCATCTTAAAGGTCCCTTTCTTTGCATAAATACAGATATCAATGACCTTTCACCAGCAACAGTACCAGAAGCCAAGTTCGTTTTCTTTGCAAACTAAACAAACATCGTAATAAATAGGATATCAAGAGCCGTTAAGAGTTGAAATCTAATAAAACCAAGGTAAAGCTAATAATGATTCAGTCCAGCTAAACCAAACCTCAAGGAAGCACGAACAACACAACCTGATACGCCACACACACAAATTTTGCAACTGGACAACTGGCCTGGCAGAAAAATCGAAGAACAGGTTGGTCTGAAGAGCGTAAATGAGCCTATTCTTGATGAATTGTAGTACTATGGACACACACAAAAAACTGCTTGTACATCACATGGTTCGGTAGGGCCTAAACGTGAGCAAAATAATAATAATAATATATATATAGGGCCGCTGTGCAAAAACATGAACCCCTCCCCAAAAATACATCGCCACCACCGCACAGGTGCGGTTAAGCACAAAAATAAAAATGACATACCGATATTAATTCAAAAAACACATGACAGGCATCTACAACTGAAACAAATAAAAACATTCCAGACGTAACATATGACAGCACAATTCATTTAGATAATTTATACATCTATCGCCTAAAACACTTCAAATAATATACAGTTGGCTCGCATTGATAACTAGTTGTTTAATTCATATTCCATAGATAATATCCCTGACAAAAGCATGACGTTGGGTCAGACGAGGAAACATATTAACTTCCAATTCACTTATTCTAACAGATTTTGGGAACCTATTGACACCAAACACCTCCACATTAGCAGCCTGCAGCCGATTGTCTAATCCTCGTTAATAGATATCAATGCAATACTCAATGTTGTCTCGACGCCAGAGTTAGTTTTTCTGTTGTTCAAAGTCATTTACAAACATTCTTTGATTGGCTTTAAAAATGCAGTATGCGTATATCGTTTTGTTCTCCCACCCATATATTTAATTAATCTATGTACATGAGAATTTCCGAAAGATTTATTTCGGAAAAGTATATAAATAATATTTCACATCCTCATCTTTAGTTTTATGTAATAAATGACTATTTCCTAAAATATGGTTAAATTTATTGGATAAACCGGAATGTGAAATTCTTTCCTCATATTAACTGATTATGTGAAAGGAAAACAAGATGGATCTGTAGTTTCGTTTCGAAAACTTATCAGTGAGCGACACGACTCATACAGAAGGCTGTGCATTCCCCACTACTGGAGTGTTGAAGGCAAGGCAACTGAAAGCGTCAGAAAATCGAAACGGCGAGTGCAGGTGCACTTGCCGGGTGGGCGGTTGCAGTGGGGTTATAAGAGTAGACAGTAGTGTGAGGTGTAGTGAGTGTGTGCATGTACAGTGTTTGTGTGGAAGTTTGTGCCTACCCAGTGTATCATTTGTCTCAGGTGAGAAACAGAATCCAGTGTGCTAAGCCATCCATTACTCAGGTGCTGGAGTTCAGTCGCAAAGTTTTTTGTAGCATACATTCGTAGTGCCGGTGGGTTACTACTGTTGATTTTATTCAAATATTTGTAAACATAGTATGCTGCTCGATTATGTGCTGTTGTGGCAGGTTTACAGAAGGCAATATTAGAGCGGCTGATGACTATATAAATAATGTGAGAATTATGATCGCGGAAAGAATGTTCCCTCTGAGAAGCAACTACTTTACAGGCGTTGGTGTAGGACATTAGTTACACACATGTATTGTAAATGCATAATGCAATGGACTATTTATGAATCCCTTATGCTATCGGGAACAGAACTGACTAACGAGAAACGTGACGGCAGAGAAATGTAGCTCTCGGATGCTGCGAGCTTCTCCTTGTACCAAAAGACAGATTTTGTTAGACGTCGGGAAGCGAGAGGCAGTGTTCATTGCGCTAACGTTCTTAGTTTTTATATGTTTATAAAGTGTAGTCTTGCATTCTAGAGCAAGCGTTTGAAACTTTTGTAGGACCCAAAAGTTCGAAAGACTGGTACATTTGAGTGAGTAATTTTTTACATCGTAAATTTAATAGTAGTGGCATAAACATGGTGAGAACAACAGCGTTGCCCGACATTGTTGTTAACGTCGCAGTTTTTAATTTGTTGTGGAGAGTGTTGTGTATAGAGTAGAATACTAAATCACTTTATACCACTTGTTTATTTGAATTTTTTTCGTGGTTAAACGTTTCGCTAATTATTTTAACACATTCTTAATGTTTTCTCATTACAGATATCAGAATCAACAGGAACTAAACAGTCATGCTTAGCAGCAGAACGAAACACATCCTGCATTGCTGCCTACTGCTTACAGTAATAGCTATCTTCGAAATTTGCACTGGTGGTATAAGATTAGGAAGTGACAAGCAACAAGATTTTGATCCCTGGGAACGCTACGGGTACTTTGGGGCATTCTCACTATACCTCATACGCCTGCTAACTTTCTTGCCACTGCCACAGGTGCTATTCAACTTCGCCGGTCTCACCCTGTACAATGCATTCCCCGACAAAGTGCCGCTGAAGGGTTCGCCACTCCTGGCGCCGTTCATCTGCATACGAGTCGTTACACGAGGTGACTACCCGCAACTCGTCCGCAACAATGTGGCTCGCAATATGACATGCTGCACGGAGGCCGGTCTCGAAAATTTCCTCATAGAAGTGGTGACCGACAAAGTGGTCGGGCTAGCAAACCACAGGCGGGTGCGCGAAGTAGTGGTGCCCGCGACCTACCGTCCGAAGAGCGGCGCCCTGTTCAAGGCCCGCGCACTACAGTACTGCCTCGAGGACGGAGTGAACATACTCGCCGACAACGACTGGGTTGTGCACCTCGACGAAGAGACTCTGTTGACGGAGAACTCCGTTCGAGGAATCTTGAACTTCGTCCTGGACGGCAAGCATCAGTTTGGCCAAGGATTAATCACGTACGCCAATGAAGACGTCGTGAACTGGGTCACAACATTGGCTGACAGCTTTCGCGTTGCGGATGACATGGGGAAACTTCGGCTGCAGTTTTCAATGTTCCACAAGCCGCTCTTCAGCTGGAAGGGCTCATACGTTGTAACACAGGTAAGTATCTTCATATTACATTACATGGGATGCAAGGTGTTACTCAAACTAATTTACAGACTGTGTTCTGATACTGAGTTTTCAATATATGCGGCAGAGGTTGTAATGTAGTAGATATATAACGTGAAATAGTTACCATCGACTAAATACATAAATTGTTTCATTATATGTTGTCGTTACCGGTTTCGAACAGCCTGCCTAGCTTTTAATTGCCAAAAGCATTTTAATCATAAATGCTGGAAATAAATACAAAAATAATTGCTATAACAAGAGGCGAAAACGCCAGAGTAAACACAAATAACAATTAACTCAATTTCTTCACATCCCGTCGTCAATGAATCTTGGCATTGTTATTGAAATATGTAGTTAAACAAACTCTGATGATGATACATTTGATCGGTTTTGAATACTCTACCGGTGTGTTACAACAAAAGTGTGTCACAGTCGTTGGTGTGTACAACTCACGTCAGTCACGAAATACAAACTGCAAAAAATTGCATGGAGTTACGATGATGACCGATTATCAGTGGTAACCAGTTAACTTTTTCATAATATTTAGTGATGTCAAGGCATTTTCAATAAAAACATGTGATAATCCTTTTTTAATTTTAAAAAAATATGTTGCAATGTAACAATCGATCAACACCGACTGTCGTAAATGAACTGCAGGCTTCTGAACATGCGATGAGTATACGAAGCAGGAACGGCAAAAACCCAATGTAATGATTTTTCATCAGTTTAGTGACTGATAGCTGTTTGCTGAAAACCATATAGTCAAAGGTACCTTCAACTTGTCTTCCAAACAGAATGTTTATTTTTATGTATTGGCCTATAATTCGCACCATTCCAGCTGTACTTTCTTTGCAGGTGAATTGCAAATTAATCTGCCTTTGCACTGACATAATTAATTGTGATAAAGAATTTATATTGTTCTTGGTGAGGTCTAGCGCTTATTGGCCCGTGCTGTACTACTTGCGGAGGGTTTAGAATTCGGGTAAATGCTCTGGTTTGTGGATTGCGTGCCTATTTGTACTGTCAGGGTATACGAACGTACGCGATAAAGGTAATATAGTTCGTTATAGGTGTGTTTGATACGTGGAATTGCCCCATAGAAATGCAGGAAAAATTCTGTACCGGCAGAAGCTCAATGAAACATTGAAATAAACTGTTCCAAAATTGACCGGGAGAATTCCAAAAACTGGTTACTAGAGAGAGATGTATGAATATCGTGCAGATGCTGATGTATTGCTTCGGTGGGTGTTGTCCTGATTCAAACAGCAGACATTCATCAGGGAATAATAATAATAATAATAATAATAATAATAATACTTTTCGTGCTCAGTCCGTGATAGTAACTAAAGATCACTTATACGTGACAAACATCCTCTTTTGCGCGCTGCAGCGATTAGTGGACTCACAGTGCCACGGATGCGCGCTGAACGGTCGTGCTGTTCCTTTGATTGCAATATTGATTAGTAATGTAAGTTTGTATGCTGTCGCGGTGGGATTCAACCTTCATAAAAGTTTTCTGCGTCGTAGAATGAATGAAGCCATAAGAATTGTATGGAAATTGATTAGAAATGTTCTCTTATTACAGTGTTGTGAATTTATCATCTGCTTTTGTCAGCTGCAATTGTTTAACGGCATATCATCAGGCGCAGAGGGAGAGGAAGATGAGGGTGCAATATACATCGCCGACGAGGTCACGAGAGAGAGAGAGAGAGAGAGAGAGAGAGAGAGAGAGAGAGAGAGAGAGACCCCAAGCTCAGAGTGGAGAAGAATAGGGAAGGAAAACGGCCGTGCCCTTCCAAAGGAACCATCCCAGCATTCGCAATAAGCGGTTTAGGGAAATACCGCAATCATAATGGCCGGAAGGTAATTTGAACAGCCATCTTCCGGGAAAGAAAGAGCCTAGTGTCTTCTCTCTGTGCCACTTCGTCCAAGAGACTCTTGCTAAATATCGGTTTCCATAGATGAAGGTAATTAATAGTTTCTGTGTGAAGCCCTGGTATTTAGGCCCTGCCATATCTCGAATAAGTTCATTTTCGGGCATGTCAGTGAGTGCGTCGTAGAATCCTCTGCTGTAGGTGATTACATGGTTGTTGTAATGAATGTAATTTTTGTTTCCCTGGAAATATTTCTAACCGTCCATATTATTGTTGTGAGCATGCTATTGGCGTCGCCTGCGTTGACCACACTTGACATTCAAAGACTATCATATTTCATAATTAACCGGAAATAAGCGTTTATTTTGTTCATTATCACAGTTGATTCAAGGTATGGTGCCACGGAATGGTAGGTCTACAACTGTTCAGTATTGAAGAAATGTGATATTTGTTTATTTCGTTCGTATCAGTTGCATTTAAGTTTTTGCTGCGGTGGTTTTCAAAAGGCATGAATAGCTTTTGTACAGAAAGTTAAACTGTGGACAAGTAGTTCCATTGATATGAGCCTGTATCAATGAGAGTACTTGTTGTCTACGTCTTAACTTTATGTGGAGAATCTATTCCTGCCTTTTGGCACCATATTATATGGCTAGTTACGGTTGATAACAAGATTTGTGGTTTGAAAATGAGCGTGTCAGCCCGAAACCGGTAACCACTGCAGCAAAGATTGTATATCGAAGATGAGACGGACGAAATTAAATATTTTCCAATTTTCTCATTTTCACCGTAACCAGCCGCTGCACGTAGCGGTACAGCAGACTGTGTAAAGCGACAAGGGAAAGTAAATAACTGTCTTCAACAGGCAATTGTATTTTGGGAGCAGAAAATATTAACTCTTAACAAATCTTCTCATAAGTAGCCGATAAAATTAGAATGCTCTAGGACGAGATCCCAATTTTTAGGTTAGTTAATAATAGTTATATATAATTAGTTGCCGAGATTAATGGTTACCACCTAATTAAATGCAACTTGAAGACTAAAATAATTATTCTAGTCTCAGAGCATACAAGCATCGCGCCAACGAAAAATTAGACTGGATTTACTGCCCGCGTAAGTAGCCTAGTTTTATTGCGGCCACTTATCTCATTCTGTCAGGTGGAATGCACTTTGTTGCAGCGATTAGGATAGGACTTCGATCCCAAAACGCACGATGGCAAACACACAGCCGTTACAGGAAGGAAAGATGATTTGGTTTGAAGTTCGGTCGACGAGTTGGTCATTACTCACAACAGGTCGGATTAATGAAGGAAATCTCTAGTGTCATTTTTAAAGGAACTGTCCTGAGATAAGTCTAAAGCTATTTAGGGGAACCATGAAACCTAAATGTGAGCAACATGATGGGAATTTGAACCACGAACCTCTCCAATGTTCATCCGCCACTTCATCTTTGCGTAACCTCTCTCGGCTGCTGTTGAAGATAACGGATTCATGAAAACGTTCTTTGTGTGTGGCAGCTGTCACGATCATATGACTCATTCAGTCACGAGTTATACTTCGCTAATTCCTTTCCACTGAATGAAAACCATTACTAAAAATATAAAATGTAATACATATTTCTATACTTAGTCAGGCCTTAGATTTATTGAAGTTTATGAAGCGCCATACTGTTTGATGGTACGGTGACTCCTACATTTTGTTGGAAAATGATTGCTTCTGTACAAAAAGAAAAATTTAAACAAGCTGTATCTGCTAACATACAATTTTTCTTTGTGTTGAGCCGCGTCATGTCCAATGTGATGTTACTTGATGGATAGCAAATTTCCGAGTATACTCTGAGAAAAGCCACTGTAAACTGGGAGGAAATGCCCGTTTTATCCATCCAGCGAAAGTTTGCAAGACGATACGAATCAACCCACAAAAAAACTTAGTTAGCTTCACAACTGCTTTACGACGCCAAAAAGTAATTCACCGAACAACCACCTTCTGTGTCATCAATTCAAAGTGTTTTTATCGATGCACTGTAAATAAAGAAGATTCTTCTGTTATTCGGAGGTATTTATATTCCTCTCTCGTCAACTGCGTCATGTCAAGCTGCAAGCACTGATGCGTCCGTTTGTTGCAGCACCCTATAACAAGTGAGCACCGTCACTTGAAACAGTTCTTCTTCTTCTTATTATTATTTTTTCAAGTGGTATATGCGAACGAACAGGTAGATTGCATTCAGCTATTTGTTTGCTGGGCGTTCGACTCTGTACTAAAAGGCCAAATGATGACAAAGGGTGCGGAGTACGGAGTGTCATTTCGAATATGTGATGAGCATGAAGAGTTTTGGACCAGCAGAGCCCAGTACTTTCGTACTGCACGGCAAGTGTAGAATAGAAACGAAGGTAATGTGCCTTAACGACAGCTGACGTTTTCAGTAACAAACATTTTGTTAGAATCGCTTTGTATGATAAAGTATTCACTTGTTTTTTGCCTTCGACAAATGTGGTATGAAGTAAGATGTAAGTACGTTTTATTATACAGTTGGTTACTTTGTCCAGTGAAATGTACCTGCATTTTGGTAAAATTTTGTCCATCAGTATTCATGTGTACATAACTTATTACCTTTGTTTGGACGAAACATTGTTAATGTGAATATTTTACGATAGTAAAGGATACTAACGTAATAAATTCACCGAAGATCGAAGTATGTGACATGATCTTCAAGTGACGTTGTCAGTCCTTTCAGGACTTTCTTTTCTTAACATGCATAACATCACAGCACGATTTTCTCTCTCTCTCTCTCTCTCTCTCTCTCTCTCTCTCACACACACACTCACACACGGGATGATGTGGCTGTGAAGTCGTAAGAAAGTAAATCTCTTGCGAAGCCAAAGTCTCCGGTGGCCCAGTAAGGTTGCACACCAGCAGACCACGCGTTATACAAGTGGGTAAGCTCTACAGATTTGCAGCTGTGGCTATGAAAACTCCCCCTCTCCCCCCCCCCCCCCCCCTTACTATTCACTCATTAACATAACCAGTTTCTCCCTTCTACTACGACTGAATTTATTACTTTCAAATATTGCGTACACTTCTTCGTCTGCTTCTTTCCTGGTTCCTTCCTGTCCATCTCACCTGAGCGAGTTAACAATGGGATGTTGCCGGCACTGGGACAATTGACCTTTTTGAGCACATTTCATTAAACTATTCACACTATTTACTAGACTTGCCGCTCTGTAACTTCAACTTGTTGCGGCAGATAAGTAAATTTTTGTTGGAAAAACGTTTTTACGTTCACACAAAAACCAATCGCAGTATACGGGATGATTTTTGCAATTCAGGGCACACAACATGCACTACATGGACTACATAAAGATTTTTTAATGTAAACTTTTTGTCTATGTTGACCTGTGATTTCCATACTGCGTCTGTCTGTGACATAAAACATCAATTAAGAGTTACCTGCGTCAGTCACTTTTATTACCCTCTTTTTTCCACGATGCGTTTCAAGGGCTAACACCCTCATTTTGAGGTATATTAATGGTTTACATGAGTATTTCATAGAGCACTGGGAACATCCACGAAAAGAAATAATGGTTTAAACTACTGACCCCTCCCCCCTCGCGAACATGCGTGTGTAACCTCTGGACATAAGTCATTGAAGAAAATAAGTGATTGACAGGGATAAATGTTGTAATATTCGAACTGTAACAAACATATTTTTCACTGCCAGTCCAAATACTATTCAACTGTCCTCTTGCTTGTTGTCTATTATGATAAGAGTGAATATGTTGGTATTGTGAGCTGGCTGTATGGCCACACGGCAAGAAGCAGGAGGAGAAGGGACGAGGAACATGATAATTTAAGCCGTTGGCACACGGACCGTGCATTCGAACATCAGCGATGAGCATGCCGAGTTCATCATGATGCTGAACGCTCAGGAACGATGCGGCTTGTGCATACGGTATGCGTGCCTGGACATAATATTTACGAAATTTACGGGCGTCAAATGCGTACGGCAGCTTTTTAAAAAGCCGATTTCCTCCTCTGGCCTCAATATTCATGAACATGTTAAAAGGCAAAAAGGACATATCCATATACAGTCGGTAGGGACATGAGCTTACAAAATTTCCATTTCAAATAGTGCGATACAAATTCTGATAACCTTCTACATAAGCTGAAATAATGTTTGTCATTCTCGCTAAAACCTCAATGTCATTCTTATTTGATCGCTGTTTCTACTCAGTATCAGAATCTTTAAAACGTGTGAAATAAAAGACTAAACAAGGAAGTAAAAAATATATCGGTGCAAGTTTTCTTGTACGTTAAGCCAAACGAACACACACATTCTTAAGAGAAAACGCACTTACATTTACACAACATCGAATATTGTAGAATATACTTGTTTTAAATTAATTAGAAAGTCTAGAACCTAGCGGAAAACGCGAAGGTGAGTAAAAAACTTTTGGTGTAGTGAGACGCAAACCTGCAACACATCACACCTCTCTTTGTTAACTCTACCCTTTACGCTACACCAAACTTGGGTAATATGCGACATTCTCTTGTATGTTGCTATTTTCTGAAGGCTTTACTGGCAGATGTGTTATTAACTGACATTTAATTACAACAAATCTTAGCAAGAAAAATGTTTCTAAGGGATCTTCAATGTACCTTTGCCATTAAACGACATACTTTAATAACATCCTAGATACAATTCGAAAATTATTTTCGAGCTATATCACGTTTCGCGACATTTTATAACTCTAAACAGTAATGGCGGATTTTAGAGAAATAAATTTGCTGGTACTTTGAAATGGTATATATTCATAGAACGTAATTTGTAAAATCCACCAAATGTCGGCTTTATCTAAAAGCTAATACCGCGTCTCTACTCTCTGTACTGAAGATATGACGCGCATATGACGTAAAAGGCGCTTTCATCTCATTGGTATACGTTCAAACACAGGTTCAGAATGACACGCTCGATATTGCGTTACACCAGGGGTGCTCGATCGCGATCGACTAGGTCGATCGCCTTGGATTTATGAGCCGATCTTTCGAAATCAGTTCCAATAAGCTGTTCTTGTAAAATACCAATTTATTGACGGTGAGTGTTTCGAATGGTATTTGTAGGTGGTAAATCGGACAACAGTGTCTCTGCCTCTCTCGTCGCCACCTACATTTCACCACCTTTAACGCCCACATCAAACAAGTCTTTGTTCCTGCATGGCTAATTGTAACATCCCAAGTTTTCAGCGGAGGTTAGGTGAGTGGCCAACGCTCAGGGTTTACTGCGGCGTTAGGTGCGGCGTGCTGTGCAGGAATGGTGGGGGGGGGGGGCGGGGGGGGGGGGGGGGAGTGGGAGTGACAAGCTCTGCCCCAGTGCGCAACACAAACCTCTGTTTTCGAGCCTCCACAAAATGACAATGTGCATAACGCCGTAGTGATCAGTTAAATACCTCGTTGACAAATACCTTTTGGCTGCTGTCTCGGTTTCTTCGGCTACCGTTCGTTAGATTATTTTTCTGTCGTTTCACCAGCACGAGTGGGTGGCATTGTGAAAGCTTCACCCTCCATTGCTGATGGTGGACTGGCGCTGTCAAAACTTCACCCTTCATTGCTGCTGGTGAAGTTCTGCATCAGCAATGGAGGGTGAAGCTTTGCCAATGCCAGCCACCTGCTCTGGCAAAAGGTCAGAAAAATCATCAAACGAACGTCGGTCGAAGAACCAGAGATAGCAGGCTGTTTGTCAGCAAGTGGCCACGAAAGTCCAAGCAATTTAAGTAGCTTTTGTTATCGAAACAGCTCGCTGTTTGTACTGACATGTCAAATAATCGTCTCATCACCCATTTTGGAAAAAAAATGCGATCAAAATAGCGTAACAATACACACTACAGCGACAGAAAAGCAAAGTTTGTCACCAAACCTTTTTCAACATTTATGACGCTGTATATTTCAATTTTTTTCAGATGCAAAATACACTACTGGCCATTAAAATTGCCACACCACGAAGATGACGTGCTACAGACGCGAAATTTAACCGACAGGAAGAAGATGCTGTGATATGCAAATGATTAGCTTTTCAGAGCATTCACACAAGGTTGGCGCCGGTGCCGACACCTACGACGTGCTGACATGAGGAAAGTTTACAATCGATTTCTCATACACAAACAGCAGTTGATCGGCGTTGCCTGGTTAAACGTTGTTGTGATGCCTCGTGTAAGGAGGAGAAATGCGTACCATCACGTTTCCGACTTCGATATAGGTCGGACTGTAGCCTATCGCGATTGCGGTTTATCGTATCGCGACATTGCTGCTCGCGTTGGTCGAGATCCAATGACTGTTAGCAGAATATGCAATCGGTGGGTTCAGGAGGGTAATACGGAATGCCTTGCTGGATCCCAACGGCCTCGTATCACTAGCAGTCGAGATGACAGGCATCTTATTCGCATGCCTGTGACGGATGGTGCAGCCACGTCTTGATCCCTGAGTCAACAGATGGGGGAAGTTTGCAAGACAACAACCATCTGCACGAATAGTTCGACGACGTTTGCAGCAGCATGGACTTTCAGCTCGGAGACCATGGCTGCGTTCACCCTTGACGCTGCATCACAGACAGGAGCGCCTGCGATGGTGTACTCAACGACGAACCTGGATGCACGAATGGCAAAACGTCAATTTTTCGGATGAATCCAGGTTCTGTTTACAGCATCATGATGGTCGCATCCGTGTTTGGCGACATCGCGGTGAACGCACATTGGAAGCGTGTATTCGTCATCGCCACACTGGCGTATCAGCCGGCGTGCTGGTATGGATGGGGTCCCATTGGCTACACATCTCGGTCACCTCTTGTTAGCATTGACGGCAGTTTGAACAGTGGACGTTACATTTCAGATGTGTTACGACCCGTGGCTCCACCTTTCATTCGATCCCTGCGAAACCTCACATTTCAGCAGGATAATGCACGACCCCATGTTGCAGGTGTTGTGCGGGCCTTTGTGGATACAGAAAATGTTAGACTGCTGCCATGGCCAGCACATTCTCCAGATCTCTCACCAATTGAAGACGTCTTGTCACTGGTGGCCGAGCAACTGGCTCATCACAATACGCCAGTCACTAGTTCGACTGTGCGACCCGTGTGCCGACGGCTCGCGAGTCGTCGCAGACACGTTGCGCAACGCTGCTCGCCGGAGCTAGGAGGAAGCGGCGCGCTGCCCTTGGAGGTCCTCTGGTGTGGTAGGTTGCTCCGGCACCTGAGCGGTCAGCGGGCCATTGGGTACGCCTCCCCACGGCGCCTCTCCGCACTTCCTCATAGAACTCCCTCTTCCTCCTCCAGCGAGGTCGCGCTTTGCTCGAGAAGCTGGACTGGCATTCTGCATCTCCATACATGCCTCGCAAGCAACCACGTGGCACGTGTCGGTGGACACCTTATTCTACTGCTAGTCATCCATTTTGCCGCTCCATTGTCTGATGGAGACGGCCTTGCCGCAGTGGATACGCCGGTTCCCGTGAGATCACCGAAGTTAAGCGCTGTCGGGCGTGGTCTGAACTTGAATGGGTGACCATCCAGGCCGCCATGTGCTGTTGCCATTTTTCGAGGTGCACGCAGTCTCCTGATACCAATTGAGGAGCTACTCGACCGAATAGTAGCGGCTTCGGTCACGAATACCATCGTAACGACCGGGAGAGCGGTGTGCTGACCCCATGCCCCTCCTATCCGCATCCTCCACTGAGGATGACATGGCGGTCGGATGGTCCCGGTACGCCACTCGTGGCCTGAAGACGGAGTGCTATTGTCTGATGGAGACAGGTAAAAGTGTGTCTGTACTCTTTCGCACGATCCCACATTTCTATTAACTTATCTTCGCGGTCTTCAAGCGAGATAAACATTGGTGACAGCAGAATCATTCTGCACTGTACCGCACGTGCCGGTTCTCTAAACTTCCTCAACGTTGTTTCACGAAATGAACGCCCTCTTCCCTCCAGGGAGTGCCATTTGTGTTCACCGTAGCATTTCCGTAGTAATCGCATATCAAATCAAGCAATACGCCACTGATTTGCTTCGCTGTCTTAAGTCAACCTGATGGGATCCCAAACACTCGAACAGTACTCAAGAATGGGTCGCACTAGCGTTCTGTACGCGGTTTTCTTTATAGATGAGCTACACTTTACTAAAATTCTCCCAATAAACCGAGTCGACTATTCGCCTCACTTACTACCATCCTTACGTGTTCGTTCCATTTAATCTCTCTCTGCAACGTGATACCTGGACCGACTTTAACTGGACTGTGTAAAGCAGCTCACTACTAATGCCGTAATCCAACATTAAAGGATTGTTTTTCCTATTCGTGTGCATTCAGTTACTTTCTTTTTTCGACATTTAGAGCAGGCTGTCATTCACACACCAATTAGAAGTGTTTTTAAGTCATCTTGTATCGTCCTAAAGTCACCCAGCGACGACCCTTTCCCGTACACTACAGCATCATCAGCAAACATTCTCCACATGCGCCAGATCGTCAATGTAGACAGATAACAAGATGGCCCTATCACACTTAACGTGGGCGTTACTGACGATGCCCATGTCTGTTGCCTTCCACGACAACGTATTGGGTTCTGTTACTTGAAGAATTCGAGCCACTTGAAGTTGATGAGCTCGTTCTTGTGAAAATATACCGTTTCTTCGATCTTTTATCAGTTAGCAGTGTGCCACTGTGTCAAACGCTTTAAGGTAGCCTAGGCATGTGAAATCTGCCTGTCACCCTTCATTCCTGGCTCGCAGGACATCGAACGAGAAAAGGGCATGCTTAGCGCACGGGCGGTGCTTTCTAATTCCGTGTTGATCTGTGGATAAGACTCTATCAAGGAAATGTTGTACATTTACTTGGAATGTGCTCAAAAATCTGTAGCAAACGCACTCTAACGATGTTGTGGGTCCTTTGTTGTACCCTTCTTATATACGGTCATCAGATGCGCTATTTCCCAGTCGCTTGGGATTTTGTGCTTGGCGAGAGATTCACATTAAATGCTAGCTAATTAAGGGACCAGTGCCGAAGAGCGCTCTATAAATGTAAATGTCGTGTGATTAGGGCCTCCCGTCGGGAAGACTGTTCGCCGGGTGTAAAGCCGGGTGTATATTCGTATGATGCAGGATTTGTCTTCGTCTGGCAACTGAGATTTATTTCGGACGTGGTTTGCGTAAATCGCTTAACGCAAATGTATTAAAGCAAGACACTTACTATGCCATGTGTGTATTTAATTCGAGAGTTGCACTTTCCTACTTTAATGTGTTACATGCAACGTTTTTCGTTCTGCATACAGCATTTCACATACGTGATTTTTTTTTATGCCCATACCTACTTTGGCTGTGCCGCATTTATAAGCTGACCGAGCGCCATACTAGTCGCCACATTTGTCGATTTTGAGTGCTATAGGCAGTATATAACAGGTACCAGACCGTCATGTGACAGTCCACCGCTGACTGAAGTCATGGCAGACAAGTGGTGTGTATTTGCAAGCAGGTTGCATGGCAATGGAGAGACGTCACAGACTGGCAGAAAGGAGCTGTCGAATTTAGACGTGTTCGTGACCACACCGTTTGTTGGCACATCAACGTGGGCTGTCCAGAGAATAAAGGGCTGACGTACCGCCGGCCGTTGTGGCCGAGCGGTTCGAGGCGCGTCAGTCCGGAACCGCGCTGCTGCTACGGTCAAAGGTTCGAATCCTGCCTCGGGCTTGGATGTGTGTGCTGCCCTTAGGTTGGTTAGATTTAAGTAGTTCTAAGTTCTAGGGGACTGATGACCAAAGATGTTAAGTCCCATTGTGCTCAGAGCCATTTGAACCATTTTTGAACGAACTCACAAACTCGGCTTACCGTAACAACAGTGGCAACTCGGCCTGCACAGCAGTAGCGACGAAGGTTTACAAAAGTAAGTGCAAAACTTAGAGGAAGAAGTTGCTACAGAAGAGAAATTCGTGGCATGCCACATCAAACCAGTCAGAAGACTGATCACCCAAAAAAGTTGATGAGCTCGTTCTCGACTTAACAAGCGAGGACAAAGTGCAGATAGCATTGTGTTTCTTAATTAGATCAAAACAAATTCCACGTGCGACTGTGATAGTTTTTTTGTGTTATTTGGTTCAAATGGGACTACAAAAATGTGACATCATACTGTTGGACTTACGGACCGCTCGACGTTGTTTTAAAACTCCGTCACGCGTCAAAAGCAATTCGCACTTTACAGCGTCCGCCATTGCTGTAACTCTCCCGACTGTTGCAGTCGAATGCGGCCGTACTACCGGCCGCGATCCTTTAACTTGTCCAGAAGCCCGCTGTCATTAAGTGCTAGACGTATGGTAGAGCTAGACCAACCGTATGCCTGGCGTTGCCAGACCAGAGCTGCCTGTGTGCTCAAGTTTCGTCTCTCCGGAATCGTGGAATACGGCTATTGAGAGGGACGCCGAGGTTTTCCGCCAGCGCAGTTACGTCACCCCGACGGCGTCATGCTGATTTCTCTTCTCGGCCCGCAGTCGCTGGTTTCTTGTTTTTTTCCTGAACACTATATTCCACGAAAGGAAGGCACAGGTGTAGCAGTGGCCCTGATTGCTCGGTCTCTATATCTTGAGAACGGATTTCCAGCCATATCGGTGAACATGATTTGTTTAACTTACAGAACTATTTACAATATTAAGACGTTAAAAATAAGACTGATCTACACAAAATATAATGAATTGTTCACTTGGAGGTGGGACTGTGTAATGCAGATGAGTGTCTGCATGCGCCTGGTAAAAGGGATATACATCTCTATATCTTTCGCTGATAAAACGCTCAGTTTTCCAGTGGTTTCCGCTTTGGAAGTTTTTTTTTTCACACTTGCCCAAGTAACTCCAATTGGACAAATTATGTGGTGAGACTGAAACTGTAATAGGAATCTATTGGAAGCTAGAATTTTTTTGTTGAAAGAGGCATCAACTATCGAAAAGTTACAGGTGATTATTTATATCAGTCACACTTGCGATTGAATAAGGCGATTTCGGACGATATATGACGTAATGTCTTCTTCTTTAAATGAAAGTGTACTTACGTAAACTTGCTGCAGTTGAAATGTCGACAAAATACACATTGTTCATGTGGGTGGTGTATCTCAGGTATTTATCGTGTCTTCTGCTCATTGTAGTCCCAAGAACTGGATTCATATCTTATCCATTCAGCGTGCTATGTGGAATAAGTAACAGATACGCCTTTATTATTTTCATTGCATTTTTTATTTCTCAAAGTGACAGAGGTGGTGCGTCACAAAACCTCTGATCAAGAGCGGCTCCCCGTGAACAACTCCCTCTCTTAGGCTTTTGAAAAATCGTCCCACTACAATCTTTAGATACTACAGTTAAAAATCATTGTATTAAGTTATTTTCACACACGTACAATATTGATTCAAATGCTCGTGAGTTTCAGATCTACAATTCAGCCAAAAAAAGAAAAAAAGTTATCACACCAGTTTACGTCAAATGTGCAAAACGAACGATGAATTTTATAATTTCTTTAATTATACGAAGACTAAATTAAGCATAGCCCCCATACTATTTTCCGATTTATATCTGGCAGAGCTTTTTAATAGTGCTAACAGTAATGCTGTCTTTTACACAGAACTTATTTTTGGAGGATTTGCTGTCGTGTTTTAGGTTGCATAATACGGCAAATTGTGTTAATTAGTTTGAAAGGTAGTGACTTTCGTTACATGTATCTGTTATACAAATACATAATAGTGCTTTACAAGTTTTTTCAAACTCTTGTTTTAGACGCTTTCATTATATAATAATTGGTACAGAATACGTTCATTTCAGACATTCTTGCCAGTTAAGAGTGTTAAAGGTTTGATGTGTTGCTGTTTCACAATCATTTACATTTTATATCATCCACAAAGTAGAGATTACTGGTACTGACATATAATCATCTTGTTAAGAAACTAAAGAGTTGTGCTATCATTTAGTATAATATATCTTCTAAAATGGTGTGTTACATATCGGACATCTTCAGAACTTTTCAGCTTTTTCACAGAATAACAACTGTATTAACATTATCAGTGTAGCAGTATTGTAATACTGAGGCGGTCAAAAGGCTGAAAAAGTTGTTACGCTGTAACAACTGAAAAACAGTGAAAGTCCGATAACGGCAGAAACAGATAATCGTCCAAATTAAAATGCAGCTGTGACTGAAATAATTGGCTATAACGCAGCAGTCTTCTTCTTGTGAAACGTATGTTTACTTCTCCCTGTTTATTTCTGTTGCTTTCTATGCACTCGGTATTCCTCAAATGCCCAAAATAGAAAACCCCTCAACTGCTTATGCGATTTCGTTGTTGAAACCCAGTTTTCATTTGTGCTAGCTGATTGGGATTCATTGCGTCAATCCGAGAGCTCTGTGGGTGAGTGGGGGTCACCGGCTGTTGCTCCCGGCAGTGTCGTGACGCTGAGTGTTCGCGCTGGAGTTTGTTGTGGCTCGAGGCTTGCGGCATGTCTCGCGCCGGAAGGGGGAGGGAATGGGAGGGTCGAGTGTGGAGGGCCTACCGAAATAGCAGCCGCCGTCTCGGAGCCCGCTCCAGCACACCGCACTCGACGGTCCGCAGCCCCGCAGGTTTCTGTTCGCAAAAATCAAGTTGACACTTGGCACGGTGGCCGATGGAACCGACAGTAAAGGCATTTCCATTTACGGTCGCTCCCATCAGCCACTGTCCCGAGTGTCAATTTCGTACAAGCGAACAGTATCAGGCAACTGGCGCGAAGTGTTCCCAGTTGGCCCATCTACCCCAGGTCGTTGGGGCCTTTCTACCTTCTTTGCGAATGGGAATAAAAAAAGTGCAGGAAGAAAAATGTCTACTGAGCGGCAACACATCGCCGAACAGCTCACTGCCCTCAGGGACGCCCCCCCCCCCCCCCCCCCCCACCCCTTTTCCCTGTTCATCACAAGCTTAACACGGAACTCAACGTTGTTCTAGGTATTGCTCGATGTTCTTTGTTAAGCATTTGGCTGCTCATTCCACGGAAACTACACCGTGCCGAGTGCAGTGCCGTGGGATCGTACACTGTCCGATCTCATTAATGCGACAACCTGAATAACAACCTTTGGCAGTGCGGGCCGCTGCGAAACATGCAGGAAAAAGTCGGTGAGGTTCTGTAAGATGTCAGCTTGGGTCGTAGATGCATAGCATTTATAAAAATTCGTCAATATTTAACTCGTAAGAAGTATGAAGTCTAGTCACTATCTCCAACAAAAGTTACGTAAAAAATTTTGAGATTCATGTATGTATAAAACACTGTAGTATTTCTAATCATGTCGAAAACCTATTCTTTTTTAAACTGACTAATGACAATAAAATATTAAAACAGGAAACGTATCGCAAACATAGGACTTTTATCTTTATATCCTGTTGAGAGATTTCTATGTGTAACCAAATATCGAAGACCCTGGAGACAGTACTTAAGTTAGGGGTGTCCTGTTCTTCTCATGTACCTAATACACTCTACACAGAAGTAGAGCCAAAATGGCTCTGAGCACTATGGGACTCAACATCTGAGGTCATCACTCCCCTAGAACTACTTGAACCTAACTAACCTAAGGACATCACATACATCCATGCCCGAGGCAGGATTCGAAGCTGCGACCGTAGCGGTCGCGCGGTTCCAGACTGAAGCGCCTAGAACCGCTCGGCCACACCGGCCGGCAGTAAAGTGAGGTGTTATTTCTTAAACCTGCCCTGTCAGGAGAGACGGATTCTTTCCCTAAAAAGTCTACAAAATATTTGTTCTCGCCGTTTTTATCGGTTTTCTGCGTGTACGTATCACTGCGAAAGACAAGCCATTTGGCTTATTTTCACAGCACATAGGAACCACGATACCTCGTGTGGCCGTTTCATGATCTAGAAATGGGATCTTTATTGTTACTATTGTCCTAATTTGATCATTTTATAGACGGAATACTTTTAATGCTGTGGTATAGCTCTGTGTATCATTCGCGCTAGAATAACAACAAAACTTCGTCACACACACACACACACACACACACACACACACACACACTCATTCTTCATTAAATTAGTTCGCACACAGAGTTGCCACAATGTCACAACAGGTTGAACTGCCTGCCACAGAGCTACGCCTACACGGCGGTAGAGATCCGCATTATAGCCTCCGTCTCCTACACAAAACTCCCGCCAAAAAATAAACTGAAATTCACTTATGATACGAATCAACGGTTGGGATGCCAAGCATGGTAAAAACCTGTCGAAAACTGTAATTGTTTCTCAATTGGCGGTATTTTCCCGTCCGAGAAAGTGTTTAAACTTAACTACGTCATATCTCTAAAACTACTGAACTCACTGAAATACTATTTTTCGTACCAAAATACTTCGCTCAGCCGCGACTCTTACCAAACTAGTGTATCACTGTGCGTTTGCTATGAATAAGCTTCAGCTCTGGCGTATATTTTTTTGTCAATATTTAACTCGGAAACCTGCTCGAGGAACATAGATTAGAACAGTCGAAGGCTGTAATGTGTGGAGAACTCTAGAGACGGTCCTATGATATCATCATCATCATCATCATCATCATCATCATCATCATAATATTATTATTACTACTACTACTGCTGCTGCTGCTGCTGCTGCTGCTGCTACTGCCATTAATAACGGTTTAATGTTGCTGTTACATATATTAAGATGCAATTCATTGTATACTGTTGCAGTTAGTTACTGAGTGGGCATAGACGTTTATACCTTTATGGCTAAACATTCCAATAGCGTTTACAACACTAATGATTCAACAATGACAGAGACTGCGAGGCCTAGAAATCCATGTCAAGTCGGCTGACCAATCTACATTTACATTTGCATCGATACTCTGCAAATCACACTTGAGTGCCTGGCGTAGGGTTCATCGAACCGCCTGCACAATAATCCTCTGTTATTCCCCCCTCGAACAGCGCGCGGTAAAAAACGAACACCACTATATTTCCGTGCGAGCGTTTCTCCCGATGTGGGTCGACGTCAACAAAATATTTTCGCATTCGGAGGAGGAAGTTGGTGATTGAAATTTCTTGAGAAAATCCCGCTGCTACGAGAAACGCCTTTTGTTTTGATGATGTCCACCGCAAATTATGTATCATTTCTGTGACATTGTGACCCCTCTTTCTCGATAATAAAAAGGTGCTGCCCTTCTTTGAACTTACTCGATATACTCCGATAATCCTATCCGGTAAGGATCCCACACCGCGCAGCATTACTCCAACAAGAAGACGGACAATAGTTAGTGTACGCAATATCTTAAGTAGATCTGTTGCATCTTCTAAGTGTTCTACCAATAAAAGACAGTCTTTGGTTCACCTTCCCCAAATGATTTTTTCATGTGTTCTTTCCAGTTTAGTTGTAATTCCTAGGTTGAATTTTCGGCCTTTAGCTTTGGCTGATTTATCTTGTAACAGAAGTGTAACGTATTCGTTTTAGCACCGACATGGATGACCTCACACTTTTCATTGTTTAGGATCAGTTGCCAAATTTCGCACCATGCAGATGTCAATGTCACCCTTCTACCTGTGGCGTCAGTGTAGAAAAATGGCTCTGAGCACTATGGGATTTAACTCCTGAGGTCATCAGTCCCCTAGAACTTAGAACTACTTAAACCTAACTAACCTAAGGACATCACACACATCCATGCCCGAGGCAGGATTCGAACTTGCGACCGTAGCGGTCGCGCGGTTCCAGACTGTAGCGCCTAGAACCGCTCGGCTACTACGGCCGGCCCGTCAGTGTAGAGTGACATGTGGTGGGTGTAGGGCGCTCCCGGCTTACCCAGACAAGAGCCGCTGTACTTCTCGTTCGAGGGTTTGACCGCGACACATTCCAACCGTTTCGCGAAGAAAAAACACATGGTAGAACCGGTAATGGAACCCGCGTTCTCCAGACGGTAGGAAAACACGCTAACCGCAAAGCTACAAAGGCGGACGGTAGCGACCCAGTAATGGTGGCGATGGGAGTGGAGTAGGCTGGCCAGGGTCTATAAAAGCGACAAGGGCGGCGCGCGATCAGGAATAGCTCGCAGGTGCGAGGGGTCTGTACCGGCCGTTGCCAAGGCCTCCCGCGACAGGTGGGCGTCCCGCTGTGTCACTCCAGCTCCTGTCCCGTAAACATGCGCAGCGGTCCGCATCCAAGAGTGCGTCTACATGCTGGCCTAAGAGTCGGTGTGTTACCAATAACAGTGATTCGTGTAGTTTCAAAGGGTCTCCTAGCGCGATAATCATAGTTTTTTTGATGTCCGCACATCTTCGCCGTTTTTGTGCACAGTATTTACACAAGTAACTTATTCGTGTGCGAGCGAGTGAGGTGGTACAGAGGTAAGACGTTGAAATGGCCGAACAAGAGTTTGAACTGCCATCCTCAAAAATAGTTCAAATGGCTCTGAGCACTATGGGACTTAACATCTGAGTTCATCAGGCCACACCGGCCGGCTAGCCTATGGCAGTTTTACACTCCTAAATGTTACGCATTCTGGGATGTAGGAATTGTCAACATTGTACCATCATAGGCTGTCCTACGCTAATGGACGACGAGTTTTGAAACTTCAGGAGTTCGTTGGTCGCTGCGTCAGTTCTGGCTGAAGACGTGAATTCCTCCGCTATGTTTCTTCGACTGATCATTTGTTCCTCCTTTGCCCGCTGCCTAGCGATTTTTTTTTTCCCCCCGTTCCTTGTCGAAGTGTCATGAGCTTTCATGAACAAGTCTAAACCATACTTGCCGACTAGATGCTGTAGCCCCCTAATCAATTAAGTATTTTTTTTCCATTCCAGGGCATTTTATGTCATTTTGTTATACCTTCCCTGAGCAAGTAGGCCACCGTTCCGTTGAGCGCACACGATTAGCTGGCATACAGGTCACATGACCACTCATCTGAAGCTGATGTTTCATTACTGTCACTGTTAAGTCCCATAGTGCTCAGAGCCATTTTCATTACTGTCACCACAACTGTAGAAAGTCGAGCCCCTCAGAACTCCATCCTGGATCGCAGCGTCGAGTCAGCACAGGCGAGATAGGAGGCAGGAAGATGTCAGAAGTAACGGGTGACGTGCAACCGGAAACGCACAATGGAGCAGGAAGCTGCGGGCACGCACTTCCGCCGCCGCGCCAGCGCCGGTTCCTCGTCGCGACTGCCCCACGCAGTCACGCCTACTGCGGGCGTGCCGAGCCACCGCCTGCCCCCGCCGGGCGTCTTTTTACTCCCTGCCTGCGGCGGGAAAAATTATTCCTAGCCTCGCCAAGAGGCTTTCAGCAAAAATAGAAGAGCGACGGAAGACTTCCACTGCAAATTACGCGTCTCGCCGCAGACCTTGAACGCCGGCCATTTCAGACGCCAAAGCACCACCTGACAAACAGCTGACTACGGTGGAGCAAGACGTGTTGACGTGCAAGCTGCAAGGTGACGAATGCGCAGTTCAACCGCTTTTTACACCGTGAATGAACGATTGGGAAAGAGCACAGGTTAATCCGGTCTTAAACATTGCTTGCAGGGCAGATGTTCCGAACGTCAGTGCTGTCACACCGACGTCGGTTTGCCGTAATATTACGGAATATTTCTTGTGTTTGCTTTGAGACCGAAAGCAGTCGACATGGATTCCTAAAGCACCGCTCGTTTGTCAGGATCTGTTCGCAGGCGAGACACAGAAAGCTTTCGATACCGCATTCCATATTGCTACCGAGTTTCTTAATTTTTGGGAAAACCTTCGTTCCAGTTCCGCATCGTGCCTAGTAAACAAAATATAAGTTTACGGGATTTCGAAATATCTCTTCGGTGGGGCAGATGACCAGTAATTGGTGCGAAGATCGCACCTATTTGTCAAACATCTTTTTTCTGTCCATAGGTTTGTCAAAGAAGCGCATAGACGTACGACTCAAGTTTGTTAAATTGAACCTCACGTTTGAAGCACCTGTCACCTTGTCGGTAACGTGTCGTGAAATACACTCTAATGGAAAAAAAAGAGGTGACGCACCACGAAGAAACTATTCGAATGGGACGGAAATCGGTAAATGTGAGGTACATGTACAGACAAGCAAATGGTTACACCTTCAGAAACATTTGTTGATTCGTTCAACAGAAAGAGCTTCACAGAGTGAGTAAATCAATAACGCGTTGATTCAATTCCAACCCTTATGAATGCAACTATTAGGTTTGGCATTGAATGATAATGTTATTGGATGGATGTCGTCCCGCGGATTAGGGTGTCAAATTCTGTCCAATTATCGTGTTAGATCGTCAAACTCCCGAGATGGTTGGAGGGCCCTGTCCATAATGCTCAGTTTGGGAGGCAGCCGGCGATCTGGCCAGGGTGCGGTTTGACAAGCACGAAGTCAAGCAGTACAAACTTCTTCCCGTGTGCGGGCGGACAATATTTTACTGAAATGTAAGCTCCGGATAGCTTACCATGAAGAACAACAAAACGAGGCGCAGATTATCGTCGACGTACCGCTGCGCTTTCTACATCTATATATATACTCCGCTAGCCACCAAGCGGTGTGTGGCGGAGGGCACAATTCGCGCCAAAGTCATACTTCCCGCCCCCATCTCTCCCACTCGCGAATCACGGGAGCGAAAAACGACTGTCTGAGCGCCTCAGTACGAGCTCTTATCTTTGAATGATGATCATTACGCGATTTGAAAGTTGGTGGTAAAAATATATGCTCTACATCCTCGGCGAAGATTGGATTTCGGAATTTAGTGAGCAGCCCCTTCTGTTTAGCGCGTCGTCTATCTACAAGTGTGTCTCACTTCAAACTTTCTATGAGATTTGTAACGCTCTGGTGATGGCTAAATGTACCAGTCACGAATCTTGTCGCTCTTCTTTGGACCTTCTCAATCTCTTGAATCAGACCCAACGGGTAAGGGTCCCATACAGACGAACAGTACTCTAAGACTGGACGAACTAACGTATTGTTAGCTATTTCCTTTGTCGAAGGACTGCATCGCTTCAGGATTCTACCAATAAACCGCAATCTAGAGTTCGCCTTACCCGTTACTTGTGCTTTAAGGGTCCTGCAGATGACAACCAAATGAGTCCTGCTAAAAAAAAAGCACCCGAAACCATCAATCCTCGTTGTCAGACCGTAGGATGGGCGACAATCAGGTCGGTATCCCCACAGCTGTCAGCGGCGTCTGCACACGACCAATAATCTCACTGACTGGCATAGTCTTCAGTGCGGAGTCCTGCTGCGAAATGGGCTCCGATGACCAGCGAAGACGTGTCTAGAGACGTACTGAACAGCGGTGGGATACTAACAGACTGTCGCCCGCCATACGGCCCAACAAATAGGTTTGACGGTCTGGGTGTGCCATTTCTTTCCACAGCAGGATCCTGTTGGTTGCCATCCGCGGTATTCTTACAGCACTGCGGTACGTCGACGATATTCTACGCCCCGTTTGTTGCCCTTCATGGTAAGCTGTCCTTGGCATATACTTTAGCAAGATATTGCCCGCCTGCACAGGTCGAGAGTGTCTACTGCTTGTCAAATCTTATGTTGGCCAGGAAGGTCGCCGAATCACATCCAAATGGAGAGCGTTTGGAGCATTATGGGCAGGGCCCTCCTACCAGCTCAGGTTCTTTACGATCAAATGCGCCAGCTTGACAGAATTTAGTAATGCCTCAGCAGATCATCTAACAACTCTCTCAATTACTGCCAAGCTGAGTAACTACCTGCATAAGGGCCAGAAATGGACCAACACGGAGTACGTGACACTGGTGCTGGTGGCACCATAGAGTAGAGCTGTTAATCGGCGGAACCGGATCAGGTGCCTCCATTTCTTTATTAGCGAAACCTCAACCTCCAACTAACTCCTTGCGAAGTCCACGCCATTTTCAGCAAACGAAAAGTGTCGGGATGAGAATTCGAACACCTGGATGTCTCAAAACGCTCAAAACACATTATTTTACACCGAAGTAATGTAGTTTATAGCCTCTTGAGTTACCCTCGAAATGTTAGTTTCTCAGACGAGCATCTCTCTCAGGTGACAATTACTGCTCAGATGGGCTTAATGACCATGTTTGTCTACCAAAGTCAAAAGTAGCTCTTGCTTCCACCAGGATCTGCGAGTCTACAATTTCGCGAGCTCAGTTCTCTCGGTCATCAAACTAAAAGTAAGCCTTAACGCATACTTTCATTCCTGCAGCTTGCCAGCTACGATTTTTTATTTCAGAAAAACTGCTACATCCGTCGTCGCCGAGGATCTTCCTTACGTACTCATATCTTGGTCTACTGCTACGATAGTTTACTTCTATCATTTACAGTTCCCAACAAGGAATCGCCGGCCGCGGTAGCCGTGCGGTTCTGGCGCTGCAGTCCGGAACCGCGGGACTGCTACGACGGCAGGTTCGAATCCTGCCTCGGGCATTGGTGTGTATGATGTCCTTAGGTCAGTTAGCTTTAAGTAGTTCTAAGTTCTAGAGGACTTATGACCTCAGATGTTGAGTCCCATAGTGCTCAGAGCCATTTGAACAAGGAATCGTGCCATAACATGAGTACATATATTCCAGCTCTGATTTATTACATTCAATATTTTCCTTTATTTGTCGGTATTTGTTGCTTCCTCGTACGTACTGCTGCTATAGGGCCGCGAATTGTAGCGTGTAACTATCGGTGCGCGAAGTAACTATATCTCTGCGACAGAAACAGCGTCTTGTAATGGAGTGTGCAAATCGAAGATTTCGTCCAAACATGGAGAAACCTGTCATTCAGCGTGACATGCCAGACCACGCACACCTGCTGCAACATCTGCAACAGTTCGATGCCTTCGGTTTCACTGTCATCGATCATCGTCCATCCAGTCTTGACTTGTCCACATCCGATTTTCATTTGTTTCCAAACTTTGAAGAACACCTTCGAGGACTTCACTTCGATTATTGATGAAGCGCCGCAAGCAAAGGTGGGTTTTGTCTCCGTCAACGAATTCGAATCTTTCACAGTTGGTCTCTGGTTGGGAAAATGTGTTCGTCTACAGGGTGACTTGAGAAATAAATATGTAGGCATAAAAAATAACGATGTAGATTTTTAATGAAGTCTGTATCATTTAAAGAAGAACTTTAAGGTCTTTTGACATTTAAAAAATCGGATTCATTGGTTCTCAGCGCGCACTCCTAGTTACCAGTGTATAAAAAAAAGGTGATTCAGAAGCTAGCCCACCCAGCCTTCCAAACAACTTGTCTTTCCAGTGATACGGCACGCTTGCAATTACAATTGCATCTACACAGAGGTAATTGTGGACAGAAAGTCCACGACGTCCGTTTTACTACTACGGTGACTACTGGGCCAGTAAATGCCTGAAACACAGGTCACAGCTGGCTGACGCTCTTGTTGTTAAAAACTTAAAAAAAAATCTTCTTAGCTGGTCTTAATTGTCACTCTCTGTCCGGATTCGGGCGACGAGTAAATGTGTGAGCCGAGATCTTGACGCTACTTTGTGACATTTACTGCGTAAGTAGTTCCGCTAGAATAGAAGCGCCGGAGGCGGACGGATGCTAACTTTTAGACTCGTACTAACAAGTTCGCCGGCAGAGCGAAAGAATGCTGTGTAATACTGTTGCTCACTGCTCACACCATCATTTGAGTAATCTAGGTCTGGACCTGAAGCAAGTTTAAATATTTTATTACCGCCTGTTGTCCTAACGAAGTGCCACCTGAAGAAATATTGATTACAAATTAAGAATAAAGAAAGTGAACCTGCCCTTATCCCGAAGGCTTGAACACAGTAGAGCCCTATCGGAGATTGCATCCTCTTTCTTGCCGCTCTCCGACCTCAGTGAGAGCGACAGCTTAAAGTTAACCATTTGCTCCTCAGCATTTTTCACTTTCAACAGATCTTTGCTAGAAGCGTAAGAAGTGACAAGTTTTTATACTACATTTCGTAAATATAAAAAAAGTAACTGGCGTGTCATAGCTTCTTTGACTTTAGACACAAACACTTGATAAGATTCAAGTTGTTAATAGTTTCGGCCATATATTGGTAATCTTCAGAATCCACCGTCATTGGTGGCGTATAGCTTTCACAACATCCTTAGTATTCTCGTCATAATTCCGCCTACACCCTGTGACGTATGTTTTCAGAATGTGGCTATATATGAACGAAACCAGTAATAACTATTGAAAAATAACAGTAAGTATACAGAAGCAGTGGTAAGTACACGAGGAAAATCCTACGACCACCGAGGATTGAACATCTGGCCTTCCGATTTGTAGTCTGCTAGTTGCCCACCGAGTAACACCAACCGAAGAATGCCACCACGTAAGTAGCGTGACGTAACGTACCAATTGTCAGAACTCTCATAGAGTTTCTCGAATGCACTGAAGAGACTGTTTGCTGAACGGGACGCCATTCATCTCCCGTCTGCTAGGTTTATTCTTCCTATTGACACTGGCGCAGAACTGCATATTCACGAACTGAGAGCGGATTAGAAGGCGAGCTCTTTTCTAAAGCGCTGGTTGGTCCTATTTTTCTTTTTTCCGTCTTTCCCTGCTGGGCACTTACAACACACATACCGGAAAACGTCGCCAGCAAAGTTTCCTGCAGACACCAATACCGTTTCTACACCAAACAGTCTTCCACTTTCTGAAAGCGAACCTTTTATTGTTAGCAGATAATTACACTAAAGTGCCAAAGAAACTGGTACCGGGCCGGCCGGTGTGGCCGTGCGGTTAAAGGCGCTTCAGTCTGGAACCGCGTGACCGCTACGGTCGCAGGTTCGATTCCTGCCTCGGGCATGGATGTGTGTGATGTCCTTAGGTTAGTTAGGTTTAATTAGTTCTAAGTTCTAGGCGACTGATGACCTCAGAAGTCGCATAGTGCTCAGAGCCATTTGAACCATTTGAGCCTAACTGGTACCGGCATGCATATTCAAATACAGAGATATGTAAACACGCAGAATACGGCGCTGCTTCGACAACGCCTATATAAAACAAGTGTCTGGCGTACGTTACTGCTGCCACAACGGCAGGTTATCAAGATTTAAGTGAGTTTGAACGTGGTGTTATAGTCGACGCACGAGCGATGGGACACAGCATCTCCGAGGCAGCGATGAAGTGGGGATTTTCCCATTCGACCATTTCACGAGTGTACCTTGAATATCAGGAACCCGGTAACACATCAAATATCAGACTTTACTGCGGCCGGAAAAAGATCCTGCAAGAACCGGACCAACGACGACTGAAGAGAATCGTTTAACGTGACAGAAGTGCAATTGTTCCGCAAACTACAGCAGATTTCAGTGCTGGGCCATCAACAAGTGTCAACGTGCGAACCGTTCAAACAAACAACGGCGATATGGCCTTTCTAAGGCCCATTCGTGTACCCTTGATGACTGCACGACACAAAGCTTTACGCCTCGCCTGGGCCCGCCAACACCGACATTGGACTGTTGATGACTGTAAACATGTCTTGTCGGACGGGTCTCGTTTCAAATTGTATCGAGCGGATGAACATGTGCGGGTATGGAGACCTGATGAATCCATGGACCCTGCATGTCAGCAGGGGACTGTTGAAGCTGGTGGGGCGCGTGTGCAGGTGTAGTGCTATGGGATCCCTGATACATCTAGATGCGACTCTGACAGGTGAGACGTACGTACGTAAGCATCCTGTCTGATCACATGCATGCATCCATGACTAGTGTACATTCCGGCGTACTTTAGAAATTCTAGCAGGACAAAGCGACACCCCACACGTCCAGAATTGTTACAGAGTGACTCTGAGTTTAAACACTACCGCCGGCCACCAGATTCCCCAGGCATGAAAAGTATTGAACATATCAGGGATGCCTTGCAACGTGCTGTTCAGAAGAGATTTATGGACAGCCTTGCAGGATTCGTGGTGTCAGTTCTCTCTTGCACTATTTCAGACACAAGTCGAGTCCGTGCCTGCGTGCTCGCGTGGCCCTACAGGATATAAGCAGGTGTACCAGTTTCTTCGGCTCTTCAGTGTAGTTTGGTACATAAACCGTTGTTCCTAGAATTGATTAGACAACGTAATTACGATGCTGTTGACTGCAAACAGAAATAACGAGGAAATTTTTGGAGTCGTGCGCAGTCGTTATGTGGCAGAAAATTCGCGTTCTATTACGGCCCTGTAATTTCTTAAGGAAAATTTTGAAGACTGGTGCTTCAGTAAACAGAGTAAAGAAGAATTAAAAGCCTAAAACTAGAGCTTATCTCATTAAAGTTTTTACAAAATTGATGTAGGCCGGACGTAGTTATTTATCTTGTAATTAAGAGCTTTGTTTTGCTCTGTAAGAAAGACTTCAAAGCTTATGTAAGGATAACGTTAAGCGCGAAAGATTCCGCAAGTATCACTAAAGGTGTGTTATAGTTACTTTTCCGCGATGAATGTGTGATTTCTAGTGTTATTCGTCACGTCTGGGAATGGGACAATAATAAAAAGAAGTGTTACGAGACAGAAAATTGTTACAGATTGCTGTTTCTGCTTCTAAATGATCATCTAATAAAAGTTTAATATGTGAAAGAGATTGTGGTCTATATCTATAGACATACTCCGCAAGCCACAGCGGGGTGCGTGCCAGAGGGTACCCTGTACCGCTCCTAGACATTTCGTTTCCTGTTGCACTCGCAAATAGTGAGGCGAATACGACTGGGTATAGCTCTCCGCAGGAGCCCTAATTTCTCTTGTCTTCTCTTCGTGGTCCTCACACGAACTATACGTTGGGGGCAGTAGAATCGTTCTGCAGTCAGTTTCAAATGCCAGTTGCCTACATTTTCACAAAAGAATGTCGCCTTCCCTCCAGGGATTACCATTTAAATTCCCGAAGCATCTCCGTATTATTGTCGTCTTGTTCGAACCTTCTGGTATGAAATATAGGAATCCCTCTCTAAATTGCTTCGATGTCTTCGTTTAATTGGACCTGGTACGGATCCCAAACACTGGAGCACTATCTAACAATGGGTCTCACTATCACTACATTGAATTTTTAGCTCATTTTTATTCTACCATCGTGTAAGCATTTTGTTACAAAAGTTAAACGCAGAGATTACAGTTTCATTGTATTAAATTTAAAATTCGAAAAATAAATTGTGAACATACAGTATTATCAGCACTCGTTGACACGGATCTGTAGTGGCGGTAGTTGTAAAGTCGACGTCGTTCTTCATAAAAAGTGCTCAAGTTGTGTAACTGTGAAGTTCTTACATGATATTGTATTAACAGAAAAGAATTGGCCAGGCGCGAGCAGGACTCGCGCACTGAGGTTTCCGTACAAACTTAATTATGTGTAGACAGTTCATCCATTCCGGGGATCGACAGTCTGCACCATTTTTGCTTGTTATCGACGTTGATACTCCTCGGAATGAAAGTTTTTCGAGAATGTTTTAATTTTAATAGTGTAGATGTGACACAGTCATGTATGAGTCAGGCGAGCATTGTTATAATAATCAGTAGTTCATCGCTCCGGCTGACTGGGCCGCAGTGCTAAGTCAAACATCAGCCAAGGAATGACTTTAGTACTCACATAACGCGTTTCGGAATTTATCCGTCATCACATCTCCAAGAGAAATTACTGCACGTAGATACGGCGTTTCAAGTCGTATGTGAAACAAACATACCCCATCGAATGTTTGTATCACTTACAATTTGAAACGTCGTATGTAAGTGCAGTAATCGCGTCAGACAACCAATAGTCATTCTTTACCTTGTGTTTGACTTTTCCCATTGCGACCCCGTCAACCTGAATGGAGAACAACTGATTGTTTTAATTTGTTTGGCGTTGGATAACAAATGATAAACTATTTTTTCGTGTGATATAATTACAAATTTACAAAAATGGGACTTAACATCTGAGGTCATCAGTCCCCTAGAATCTAGAACTACTTAAATCTAACCAACCTAAGGACATCACACACATCCATGCCCTAGGTAGGATTCGAACCTGCGACCGTAGCGGTCGCGCGGTTCCAGACTGAAACGCCTAGAACCGCTCGGCCACCCAGGCCGGCTACAAATTTACAGGATTCGGATTTCTTCCGCTGGTTGTGCTTTTGAACTTTTGTTTTTGCCAAATTTCATGATTCTAGGCCACCGGAAGTACCCTATAGGTGAGGGAGTTTGCGAGTATTAAAACATGCGACGTAAATGGCCGTATATTTTGACTGCATCGACGTAGAAGCTTCATTGTTTTACACCGCCAAGGGACCATAGACCTCAGTATGTGACATAAATTTTAGCTTGAGACGTCTGCCCGTTCCTGAGATAAAGGCTTTAGCAATCAGACGGACAACAAAGTGATCTTTTTAGGCTTCCGTTTTTACCGGCTGAGGTACGGGACCCCCAAAAAAAGGTGACCCAGGAGTGTTGCGCTCACGGACTGTCGGAAGTTCCCTCGCCCTACAGCACTAGCAAGCAGGATTACACTGTGACGTCATCAGCAGTTGTGGCGTCACCGCTGCTGCTAAGTGCTACTAATTGGCTGCATACCGCTACCCAAATGAATCATTGTCTCTCCAGCACGTGTCGTCAAGTGTAGACAGCAAGTTTCCGGAATGTAGCTAACTAGATGGATTGTGGGAAGTGTTATCCAAGTAAAGCTGCTATCAAGCTGAAATGTTGTTTCGAACATCACGGTGCTTTGCCGGGCATGGTGTTACTGGACTTCACATACAAAGATAGCTTGAACATCAAAGGCCGAGCTGAGCAGACAATACAGTAGAATAGAATATAGCGCCGTATTCGGCGGCCTTTACGTTAGCCTAGTTTGGCATCAACATTTGCTATTCGAAAGCCTCAAAGTTTTGAGGAAATTAGTGTATGAAAAATTGTTGTCTGGTAAGATTTATTATTGTAAAATATCGGGAATTTTACTTAGAGGGTTAAAGGTGTTTCCTTTCTTGTTAAATGCACAGATTAGGAAGGGAATAAGAGAAAAATCTCTCCAGAAGTTTCACGCAACCATTCGCTGTTTGCATCTCCAGGGGAAAAATGAGAAATACAAATCTGGGTGCATTGATAAAGTGTGCACGAAGGGAGACTTCTTTAGCCAGCAAAAACAGAGATTTTGGTAGTGTCCTCGATGGGTATGTAATTTTAAATTCGTAACATTGTTTGCTTCTTGAAATCTGTTGTGTAGCAGAAAATTAAAGCTTAGCAAAATATTTTAACACATTAAGCTCCGTTGAGTCTGATGACCTCTTGTCAATATCCTTCTGGGCCGCGCTGTGTGGCTGCGCGGTTAGAGGCGTCATGTCGCGGATTGCGCGGCTCCTCCCTCGGGCATGAATGGGTGTGTATGTTGTTCTTAGCATAAGTTAGTTTAAGTAGTGTGTAAGTCTAGGGACCGATGACCTCAGCAGTTAGGTCCCTTAGGTATTCATACACATTTGGACTTTTTTTTTTTTTTTTGTTTTTCTGGATTTCCTCCAACCATCAGTAGGTAGTAAAGTTAAGGCATCAGTTACACGCGTGTCCATTTTCAGAAACGAAATCTGTGCAAGGCGCCTGTCAGATGCAGCAGACGAATGCCGTTAATGGTAGGTGCTGCTCTGGATCACGATGATTGGTTGGTTGATTTGATGGGGGGGACCAAACAGCGAGGTCATCGGTCCCATCGGATTTGGGAAGGATGGGGAAGGAACTCGGCCGGGCGTGCCCTTTCAAAGGAACCATCACGTCATTTGCCTGAAGCGATTTATGGAAATCACGGAAAACCTAAATCAGGAGGGCTGAAGGCGGGTTTGAACCGTCGTCCTCCCTAATGCGAGGCCAGTGTGCTAAACACTGTGCCACCACACTCGGTGGACCACGTTGACGAGCACGTTCCAAGTGATGGTTCGTGAGCGCTGGAGTCTGCGACCGCTTCAGAGTTCGCGTTGGCTTGTCATGGGAGGATGATTTTTCTGCTTAGACAAGCAGAGCATCCGGCCGTGAATTTGAAATGAAAATAATTGCAAACTCACGGTTTTGCTGTTGCCCCTGCCACGATGGGCAAACTCGAAGAAAAGTACTGTTTGTTGTTTAAAAAGAGTGTGTCGAATGTTCCGAGAGTTGGTAGTAGCCATTGAAACAAGTAAAACAAATCCAGTAGACATGGGGCGGAAACCTATACTTCCTGAGATCTGAACTTGTTCACAGCAGGAGCTCAAAATGACGTTCATTCCTGGCAGGGCGTTACCTTGGTCTTTGGCGCAAGGAAAATGCACACTTTAATGTTTTGTTGTTGTTGCATGTACTGAAATGTAATGAAGACGCGATCCTGTAGTGTCTACACATGGCTGACTGGCGGGACGAAGCCCAGTTTCTTCCAATGTCCCCATTACCATAAGTCTAGGCAGTTGAGGTTTGGCGAACGAGGAAGCCGAGGTGTGGGCCTCCCCGGCAAATCCGTTGGTCCTGAAGTGTCGTGACATACGTGCACAAACATGGCTATGAAAATGAGCCAGTGTGCATGAGCCACGCTTTGTAGTCTTTCCTGAAATGGCACATCAAACAGGATGATGGTATGCAATCAGTATATCGTAGTGAGAAATCCTGATAATAAGTCCCATTTAATCTCTGTGGTAGCACATACGGTCTTACTATAAAAATCTTAAATGTGAACAGTCAACCACACTTTCTCAAGGATCGTTGACTGAACGGCAGTCTGCGACAGTGGTTTTGTAACCTTAGGGTCTGATCACACTGAAGGTAATGTGGATATAACTGTTGTTCACAACGTACCGCAAAGTCAAGAGGACGATTCAGGCCTTCGCCTCCACTTGGTACCACCATATTTCGGATTACTAAATATAGCATATCTCAGATGTGCGGACTGAATGAGAATGTTACAGAGGTGTACGCTACAACGCTAATGGTTTTCAGTGAAGAGTACTTCCTCATTTGCTAAAACGTGCAGGAAATCATATCTAGGCTTCAGTTGTTAAAATGTAGTGGAAGAGAGAGAGAGAGAGAGAGAGAGAGAGAGAGAGAGAGAGAGAGAGAAGGAAATGGACTGATAAATTATACTTACAAACACCAGAATAACAGTAAACAGGAAAGTGAGATTGTTTGTATGAGGTGGTGAGTCACCACGATACATACGTAGATTTGTTACTATACAGTTTAAAACAGTGGCAGTAAAAACACAATTCCAACGGTCTTCAGTCTAATGTGTACGTAGGGTTCTATAATACAGAAAGAGGTCGAAACAATCTGTTACTCCAATTGACGGGGTGCACCTGTAACGACGAGCTCAACTGCGGCTGAACATCTATCAGTATCTCCCGTGAACAATTGTTAAGGTCTCAGAAGGTATGTGTTTTCGGACCTACGTCTGTTGGACTTATTTTGGTCTCGACGAGGAGATCCAAACAACTTTCTGGGGAGGGCAACAGTAGCTCAGAGACATAGTGAATAACAACAACAACAACACTCAATAACCGTTGAAAGCATCGTAAAAATTGTAACAATTAAAAAGTCAAGAATGATGAGGTGTATCCACAAGCCGCATAGCTACGTGAAAGTGTTTTATTCGCAACTACCAGGTCAGTATGGACGCATTTTCAGGTTTTCACTGATAAGCCAAAACATTACGATCGCTGCCCACCGCGACATTGGATGCCGCCTGGTGGCACTGCTGGCACGTGTCGAGGTAACGAAAGTACGTATGCGGAGCAGACACGGACGGAGGATCACCCTAGCGTAGATATGGGCTGCAACTGGGGAAATCCATTGAGATAAGCGACTTTGATGAAGGGAAGTTTACTATTACGCAGAGTCCGTCAACGCGTATCTCGAAAACGGAGAAGCCGGTCGAATGTCCACGTGCTACTGTCGTGAGCATTTACGGAATGAGGTAGGACAGTGATACTACCAGTAAGTGCCAAATGGTTGGACGTCCAAGACTCTTCACAGAACCTGGGGATCGGATGCTTGTGTGCTTTCTAAAGTAGGATAGATGGTGGTCTGTCGCATCTGTAGCGAAAGAGCACGATGCTGCTGCACGCACAAGGGTTTCGGACCACATCATTCACCGTACACTGTTGAACATTTAGCTATGGAGCTCAGCAGCAGACCACCCCTACGTGTGCGATTGCAGTGGGCACGGAACCATCGGGGTTCGATCATCAGCCAAAGGAAACGTATCGGCTCTTCGGGTGAATCACATTTTTACAACACTAGGTCGATGGTTTTCTCCACAAACGGCGTCATAGAGGTGAACGGCGCCTCGAAACTGTAGCGTGCTACGGGCGCACGTTGGTGGGAGCAGTATTACGCTGTGGGAGACATTTTCCTGCGCTTGCATGGGGCCTTTGGTAGTAATCGAAGACACGCTGACAGCGGCGAACCACCTGCATCCCTTCATGCTTGATTTCTTCCCTGACGGCGATGTCATCTTCACGCAGTGTAATTGTCCGTGCTTCGGAGTATAACAGTGTGGTTTGAGAGCATTATAGTGAACCCATGTTGATGTCTCGGCTACCAAAAATCCTATGGAACCCATGTGGGTCGCTGTCGGGCGCCATCACTCTTACGCAAATCAGCGGCCCGTTATTTACGCGAATAACATGACCTGTGCGTAGACATCTAATGCCACATACCTCCACAAGCTTACAAACTGTGGGATCCGTGACACGCAGAATCACTTCTGTATTTCGTTCCAAAGACGGACATACAAGCTATTAAGTAGGTGGTCATAATGTTTTGGTTCATCAGTGTACGTGTATATGTTTTGGGTGTACTCAATTTTATTATGATAACCCACCAATATGGTTTGACACTTAATGTGGTCAACCTCCCGAAAGCTGGGATCCCGTAATTGGTTCAAAATGGCTCTGAGCACTATGGGACTCAACTGCTGAGGTCATCAGTCTTCTAGAACTTAGAACTACTTAAACCTAACCAACCTAAGGACATCACACACATCCATGCCCTAGGCAGGATTCGAACCTGCGCCGCAGCGGTCGCGCGGTTCCAGACTGTAGCGCCTAGAACCGCTCGGCCACTCCGGCCGGCATCCCGTAATTCTCCATCTACAGTATGGAAGTATAACTATTATAAACCTGAATATGCATATATACTGATCTGAAACCGGTAATTACTAATAAAGCACGATCATACAGCTATGAAGCTTTTGGAAACAACTCATCATTCTTGACTTTCTAATTATTACAGTAGCCGCGCGGGATTAGCCGAGCGGTCTAGGGCGCTGCAGTCATGGATTGTGGGGCTGTTCCCGGCGGAGGTTAGAGTCCTCCCTCGGGCATGGGTGTGTGTGTTTGTCGTTAGGATTATTTAGGTTAAGAAGTGTGTAAGCTTAGGGACTGATGACCTTAGCAGTTAAGTCCCCATAAGATTTCACACACATTTGAATTTTGAATTATTATAGGTTTTATGATATTTTGAATGGTTATTGAATGTTGTTATTGTTATTATTCGACGAGTAGAACTAACTCTAATTATATTGTATGAGGCAGTTTCCTTGTTTTAACAAGTCGTATATGTATATTCGAAGCACAGCATTTAAGTGTTCAATGTACATTAGTTTCCAAACGCAAAATGGAGTTGTAGTGAAGTACTTTGGGCGGCGATTTCACTCGGCGGTGCCATCCATTCACTACAGGGTCGGCGTGTCTCGCGGGTACGTGAGCTGAAACTGTGGCGGCGGCCTTCAGTTGTGTCAGTGGCGCTGCGGTGGGCTCCTGGTACACCGCCAGCCATGGCGGGGTCGCACCGGTGCCAGTATTCCCGCCTTCACTGCCGCGCAAGTAAAAGTGCACCGTGTCCCTTCCCGCGACTGTCGCTGAAGGCCTACAAAATCGCATATGACAGTGTTTCTACATCTACACTCAATGTAGCAATCCAAAGCTGATGACCTGTAATCTTCAAACATCCGTCAACACCCGTTTTCTCAACTGGTCCGTTTTGTGTAAAATGGCATGTATCTCGGTTTGTGCAGGGGGGGGGGGGGCTCGTTGTATTCACATTACTTTCAGATACCACAATTGCTTTACTTTGTTTGAAGTTTATTAGAGCGTTTTGTATGTACTCATGCATACATATCGAGCCATGTCAGGTCCTGGAGACCACGCGATTCTTCACAAACTGCCTTCACTCCTTTCTGTTTTGTGCTTGGTTCCTCCAGGTGGTTTAAATTCCCAGCGCTGCCTTGGTCATCCTGTGGGGCGTCTAGTGTTTGGTTTCCCCTCAAGTACTTTCTTCATCTGTCTATCTTCTGGCATACAGGCTACATGGCCCGCCTACTGAATTCTTTTGCTCTTGGGCTTCTGTAGGATTATTGGTTGTTGCATCAAGTCAGATTATCCTCCTCCCTCCTCCATTCTCCTTTACCTAAGATGGCCTTCCCTATCTTCCTCATTTCTCATCTTTCATATATTAATAGTTTTTCCTTTTCTTCTTTATTCATGCTCCTGGTTTCTGAACCATACGTGACTGCTGCACATTTCACTGTGCTATATTCCGATCTTAGTATTTGCTGATACTTGATATTGAGCTGAGCGTCTCCTTAAGGGCCGGCCGCTGTGGCCGAGCGTTTCTAGGCACTTCAGTCCGGAACCGCGCTGCTGCTACGGTCGCAGGTTCGAATCCTGCCGCGGTCATGCATGTGTGCGATGTCCTTAGGTTAGTTAGGTTTAAGTAGTTCTAAGTCTAGGGGACTGATGACCTCAGATGTTAAGTCCCATTATGCTTAGAGCCATTTGAACCATTTTGAACCAGTCCCTAAAGTTCATCGGTATTTTTTGGGACAGCCTGTAGACGGGTCATCAATTCCGCGAATTGAGAATCCTGACGATTTTTGCTGTTAACTATACAGGCAAGATATGCCTGAGAAATAGGGGTTTTGACAGGAGGACAGTCAGCTAACGAATGACAAATACTTTTTTCGTGTAATATAATCGTTAGCATTTTTCAGATGTGTATCTGTAGAAAAGAGACTTATTTTGTATCCTGATTGCTGTTTTTATTATTTCAGACTGACCGGTTACGGCCATTATCACCCATCTTCAGATCATTTCTCATAGTCACGGAGAAATCTCTTTTAACAGAAGTATCAGTTTCACTGTCATGTATTGGTTACTCTGAAACTACGAAAAATGGTAATAAGATCGATGACATTGCCCGAAAATAGTCATTTTGAAATAGTAAAAACAGCGATAGTCAGGTGTAAAATAAGTCTGTTATCTACGTATTAATAGGTCTGTTGCAAGCAAAGTCTAAAACAAATGTTTAATTAGCTACAAGTAGTTCTTCTGCATTGGGGAATGCCTACTGCTGTCTCATCTTGTTCAGGGGTACTGATATCAGAGGAATTGGGAATCAGTGCCCTAATCGCTTAAGGCATATGTCAGCGCAGGTGCGAAATTTGCAAGAGGAAATTTGAGCAGATACAGCGTAGAAATATGACTCAAGGACGCGGTGGTAACGGTACGAAGTGAGGGAGTGGCGTAGGAATGAGGTACGTTAAAGCTGTGCGCGTCAGCTTCCCACTCGTGACGGGGAATCCGATTAGGTGTTGAGCGCGGCATTTCGGACGCGGTGGGGCACCGAGCCGTGAAGCTGTGTGATCGGCGAGTCGCGAACGAAGCAGCAGGTACTTACTCAGCCGTGCAGGGGAAACAGGTCACCCGCGGTCAAACTCCAGCAGCACAAGCCTGCTGCGCGGTGAACGTATTTATGCTGTACAAAAATAAATAAACTTCGCTCCACTTATTTTCGCAGTTTCCCCTGACAAAAGGCCCACTTGAAACTACGCCGTAGGTGAGAAGCTCCGAAAATGGCCTTAAATTTACTAGTGCTCATTACTAATAATTTGGGAGGAGCGTAAGCGAAATGCAGGTATAAAATACAATCATTGGTCAAATCGACCATTTTTGAGACACATGGCTGAAATTTGTACAAAAGGTTAACAATAGTTCAGTGGATCTATTGACCATTTTTCATAATTTTAACTGGAAAATTTTAAGCTGTCTGGTATATTTACATTTTATAACTCCATGGTTCAGAAAGGTACCATTTTCTCAGAAAATTTTCAACAAACTATGTTTTAAATATTACAGTATAACCTCAATATATACAGAAACAAATATAATGAATCATTTTAATAAATAGATATTTTATGAATTTTTACATTTAATAATTTTTAACTGAAAAGATATGCATGAAAATTCTGTATTTGTGGCATAAAGGAGTGTACGTTTCACATACTGCACAGAACGTGCCAAAAAGCAGTAGTCTCTGAGAAAAATGTTCCTGAATAATGGAAATGGTAATTCTCAGAAAACGCCCTTTAAAGTTGAACTTAATTTTTCCTCGCCATTCCCTGTATCAAAAGTTTCCACGACTGAACTGAGTGTCCTTTTCCTCAAGACTTATTTTCTGCCTTCTTCTTTTCTGTCTTGCGATCTCTGCAAGCTCTTCAAGTGGATTTCTCAGCTGCAATTATAACTTAAGCTTTGTGTCAATTCTCTTCAGGAAGTCTCGAGTAAAAGCTTCAGCCCTCAAGCCAATTTTCTTCAAGACCCTTCCTTACTGTCCCTGAGTTGCTTCCATTAAATACAGTAACCGCATCATAAACTGCAATTTTAACTACGTGGGCTTAGCAAAACGTTGTTTTGGGGCTGCGTTTCCGTAGATGGGCATTGAAAGACTCATTACATTCTGCTTTTTGCCACAAACGCATTTCTTGAGAAGCTCGGGGTTGAACAGAAACCTGAATGTTGGCTTGATGACGATCATAATCGGTTCAGGAAGACTTCCCTTGTGAGTGCAACAAATGTCATTCCTCTGGCCGTGCTTATAACGACACAATCTATAGTACGTGGCAGCATGGACACATCGGGCATTTAATTTTTTTGTGGCACATAGGATGCGATTTGGATTATGAAACTTCAGGAAAGTACTGTCACCGAGTTGCTCTATTCAATAAAAAATAAATCGAAAAATGTTATTTTCGCACTTTCATTCATTAATAATAGAAATCGTTTCTAAAACGTAAAACGTAGAAGACTACATGCATACTCCAGTAATTTTTTTAATAAGGAGTAAGAACCAAACTGACCTCGTATGTTAAGGAGGCAAAAGCACACATGCAAGACATCAGCGCCAGCAGTCGATCCCGTGCGAAAATCTGAGCCATAATCCTGATAGTACGCAGTTACGACCTCTTGAAAGTACAGCTTTTAAACTTCTGCGCGCACCGTTTTTGTCAAAGTTAGGGAAGAAGAGGGAGAAGGTGAATACATGTGCTCAACATGTTTTGAAATCTTGTTCGAAAGCACATTCTCCGCGAAAAATACTAATATGAAACACACACACACACACACACAAGGTCAATACTTTTCCATTTATATTCTGCAGCTATATATTCACCTCAAAGAGAAAATGACTAAATCTAAGCAACTGAAGAATTACTGTGTAATACACTTAAACGTCTTAGATTCGAGTTTAATCATGCTAATAACACGGAAGAATAACATATCTCCTGCAAATGTACTTCACTTTAAAATATAAATAATAACGCACAACGGCTATGTTAATAACGAAACAGCGTTGCGCTACTTCTTTAATGACATACTAATTCGTTTCATTCATTCACACTGCGTTTGTGAATTCAGACATGAAAATGTTCGAAGCAAATAAATCTCTGGCGCCAGTTACAGGTTAGAAACCGCGCACTTTGATGCAATGAACAGAGCATGCTACCAATGTCGTAAGTGTTTCCCAAGGCTCTTAGTCATTCTCCACTATACAGCACTTCGTGCTCGGTCATTAAGCGGTTGCAGTGGGGCGGAGCGAGTGACAAACAAACGGTGCGGGCGAATCTTTTGAAAGATGTACTTTCAGAGGATCTGAACTTTCTCGGGGGTTCAATTTCTGGTGTTGATATCGTGCTCCCGCGTGCCTTGGCTGAATGGGTGGACAGGAAACGAGTGCCGTACACGATATACGGATTTGGACGTAGCCGTTTCGCAAGTACTTCCATGATCTTCAGGTATCTAACCGTCATTATGCTGAGTGACCCACACCTCTCAAAAGCGCGATAGATACATTAAATTGACTAGCTATGTGTCGAAATATTGTTGTGTGTGATGGCGAAATTGTAGTAGTATGAGTAGTACTATAAAGTTCTGTGTATTTTTTATTGTGAAAGAAAGTTTAATTTAAATATAGTAGCATCAGAATCTTTTTTGACACAAAACAAAATCGTCGCGTCTCCATTCTCCTTACAGCGATACTGAAACAGGCACAAAGTGGCAGTGAAAGATTATGAACCGAATAGGAAGTTGTAACCTCCCAACAGGTAAATTCCGTAACCTCCCAATAAAAATGTGACTAATATATAACCTTTCAAAAGAAATCTCGTAATGTAACCTTTCAATAATTGACTGACTGTGAATCTAAACCGGTAAATCTGGACGTCAGCAGTGCTGCGTCATGGCCCTGAAAAATCATTCTGAATAAACTGAAAATTCTTACCTCAATGATGTCGCCGGATAACGGGTATATATCTGCTCCTACAAGAAATTCTTCTGGCACAGCCCAGTCCAATGCTGGCCACTAGATTTTGTTATGTTTGAAAAAACTCATTTTCTTTGCGATAATCGGCATGACTATGGATAGGAGAAATTAGTAAAATCTTTAAATTCAGATGAATGACTGTCATAAGTTATCTTTCTTAAAGATTATTATTGAAAGATTTTTGAAAACGTTTACAAGGGACTTCGATTTAACAGTATTACAAAATTCAGTTGTAGCAATTAACATATGCACGCGGCAATAAAGAAAAATATTTTTCTTTTACCTTATACTACATCGCTCAGGCACTGCCATCGTTCTCCACGACCGGCCTTGGTAATACCGTAACTCCACCGCTCTTCTCGAGCTACAAAACACCACTATTGGACTGCTTTGTCCGCATTCCAGGACACAAGCGCTGTCTGTGAGCTATACAACTCGACAGCTGCTCTCTACGAGTGACCCGACCCAACCGCCCGACTGCCAGCTACTACTACTACTACTACTACTACAGCTGCTGACACTGCTCTCTGGTCTGCGATTCTATTGTAGCTTACATATCGCAGGCAGCGCGTGAGCAATCCATCGAAGTTACATTTGCTCGAGTGCGATAGCAATAAATTCCTTAGTCATGAACCTCTTACAAAGTGGCACGGTGAAAATTTCTGGCGAATTGCTGTGCGTTGGACTGCGGCACGAACCTGGGATGTTGCCTTTCGTGACTAAAGCATTTATCGACTAAACTACCTAGGCAAGCCTTCAGCCCTGAGTCATGCCTGGATAGCTGAGTCGCTGTAAGGAAAGGTTTCGCGTTGTGTGTCTACGTCTACACTCGGCAAGCTACTTTGCGGCGGAGGGTAATTCGAATACCACTGCCACCTTTCCTGTTCCAGTCGCCAATGGTTCCCGGGAAGAACGATTGCTGGTAAGCTTCCGTGTGGACTCAAACCTCTGTTTTACCCTCACTTTCTTATCGCGAGCTATAGGCAGGAGAAAGTAAGACATTCGTTACTCTCCTGAGAACGTACTTTCGGAACGTTAACCGTGATAAAGAACGCTTCTCTTGCATCGTCTGCCGCTGGATTTGCTTCATCGTTTCCTTCACGCTTTCGTGCTTTCTGAATGAACCTGTAACGAAACGTGCTTCTATTATTTGAATCTTCTCTATTTGTTCTATTCATCGTATCTGGTATGGATCCCGTACTTCCATGCAAACATCTTTAAACTGCCAGGAAGTTTCACCGGTTGTTTATTTCTCGTCAGTAGTCCGGCTATAGCAGTTGGACATCGAATTTGAACCCAAAGGACTGACACTAAAACGTGATGCTCTCCCTTTATCGACACGCCCCCATTCGTGTAAGATGTAGATCCGCGAATTGAGCACGTGACCGCCGGCCGGTGTGACCGAGCCGTTCTAGGCGCTTCAGTCTGGAACCGCGCAATCGCTACGGTCGCAGGTTCGAATCCTGCCTCGGGAATGGATGTGTGTGATGTCCCTAGGTTAGTTACGTTTAAGTAGTTCTAAGTTCTAGGGGACTGATGACCTCAGATGTTAAGTCCCATAGTGCTCAGAGCCATTTGAACCATTTGAGCACGTGACAAACTAGTCCAACCTCCGTCGTCGGCACCAAGAGCTTAAGCAGCGATTTGTAATACGTAATACGGAGCAAGGGTTCCTTGAAATTACTGCAACCAGTCGCTTTTTGTATTGTTCTTCATTTATTTAATTCCATTACCGGCTTCGAACCGCCTAGCGATTCATCATCAGGGGGTACATATTTATTGATTGTCTGCAGCAGTATGGGAATCGTGTAGCTGTGGCAAGATGTCTAAACGAAACATGTAAGTACTGAGTGGTGAAAAATGAAGTGATCGATGGCATCGTTGGCCGGGATGCCCCATTCGGGTTCGGCCGCCAAGTGCAAATCTTACTTCAGTCGGCGCCATATTGGACGACTTTCAGCCGATGATGAGGATGAAGAAGAGGATGAAATGATGAGGCAACACAACACCCAGTCACCGAGGGGAGGAAATCTCCAACCCGGCCCGGAATCGAACCCGGGCCCCGTGCATGGGAGCAAGCACGTTATCCCCAACTAAGCAGGCGGACACAGAGTGTGGTGAGAATTATTCACGTTATGAGATAGATTTTCTTACTTTACTTACAGTGATTAGTATCTGTTGGTTGGTGTACACAGTATTCTGGAAAACATATTGTATATTTTCCAGTGACGTTAACTGTACTGCACTTTACACGCTTAGCCATAAGAAATACGTTCCACATGCTTTACAAAACGTAAATAAACCGAAGAGTATGGCTAAAGTTATGTCAAAGTATTTGTGTTAGGGCAGAGTGTCTCTTTCTTCAGCTATTGTAATACACACTGGTGTCAGTAAGTGTATATATATATCTATTTCTCAATTGTAAATTAACAAGCAGTAATATGGAAAAACTGACATGTGCTATTTATAAAATCTAGGGCGCGTGTCGAGGCGTGTAAGCTTAGGTCCCATAAGACCTTACGACAAATTTCCAAATTTGTAAACGAGAGGTGCAGCAGATTAACGGGAAAGCACTTGTAAAAGTGTGTGAGAATTCGGCGATGAGTAATTTGTCCTCTAGATTCCCGACCGAGGGCGAGGAAGGGCAAGTGCAAGCACCCCCCCCCCCCCCCCCCTTAATCGAAGCCTACGGCCGTTATCTAATTTTATTGTTGAGGCTGGAGTAGCAGCGATGGTGTAACTGGACTCTACGCAGAACACATACGTCCCGGAAGCTGTTAGCGTGTCTGTGAGTCAGTTGAAGGTCCGGGAAGTAACACACACATCTCTCGTCACATTTATCTCGGCTGCGGAAGTTGCTTTCAGCTTAAACGCGTCACTGTTGAAGATTGACGGAGGGCTGCCAACCGCTTGCCCACCCACATCCATTCACCCCGTCTTCTCCACCTCAGCATCGTTCTTTTCGCGGCTGGCTGAGTTGTGGTGTACGGCCAGTGTCTTATGGAGAGTGTTCGGGGGGGGGGGGGGTCAGTTCACAAATCCTGAGAATATTATACACTTTATTTAATGCCTGTTGTATTACATCGGGCGCTATAGAATAACGTACGAGGTTTAATAGCTATGTAATACCTACTGACACTGACATTCATTGATAAATCTATACTTCTATACTTTATATCAAGACAGATCATTGTTTATCGTTGCTAGCAAAAATCACGAAAAGTACTTGACCCTTTTACTTCAAAGTTTTACATGATACACTAATAACTATTAGGACGGACATACAATGTATAGTTTTCCACATGTGTAAAACACTGAAGCGCCAAAGAAACTGGTGTAGGCATGCGTATTCAAATACAGAAATATTTAAACAAGCAAAATACGACACTGCAATCGGCAACAGCTATGTAAGACAAGCGTCTGGTGCAGTTGTTAGATCGGTTACTGCTGCTACAGTGGCAGGTTGTCAAGATTTAAGTGGTTTGAACGTATGTTATAACCGGCGCACGAGCGGTGGGACCCAGCATCTCCGAGGTAGCGATGAAGTGGGGATTTTCCAATACGATTATTTCACGAGTGTACCGTGAATGTCAGGAATCGCTGCAGCGGGGAAAAAGGCCCTGGAAGAGCGGGACCAACGATGACTGAAGAAAATCGTTCAGTGTGACAGGAGTGCAATCCTTCCTCAAATTGCTGCAGATTTCAATGCTGGGCCATCAACAAGTATCAGCGTGCGAACCATTCAACGAAACATCAATATGGGTTTTTGGAGCCGAGCCGAAGGCCCGCTCGTGTCCCCTAATCTGATTACACGAAGGAAAGCCTTATGCCTTGCCTGGACCTGTCAACACAGACACTGAACTGTTGATGACTGGAAACATGTTGCCTGGTCGGACGAGTGTCGTTTCAAATTGTATCTAGCTGATGGAAGTATACTGGTATAGAGACAACCTGATGAGTCCATGTCAACAGGGGACTGTTCAAACTGGTGGAGGTTCTATAATGGTCTGATGCGTGTGCAGTTGGAGTGATACGGGTCCCCTGATACGTCTAGGTACAACTCTGGCAGGTGACACATACGTAAGCATCCTGTCTGAGCACCTGGATCCATCCATGTCCATTGTGCATTCCGGCGGACTTGTGCAATCCAGCAGGACAATGCGACTTCCCACACGTCCAGAATTCCTACAGAGTGACACCGGGAACACTCTTCTGAGTTTAAACACTTATGCTGGTCACCAGACTCCCCAGACATGAAAAGTATTGAACATATCAGGGACGCCTTGCAACGTGCTGTTCAGAAGAGATTTGTGGACAGCCCTGCAGGCTCGGTGGTGTCAATTCCCTCCAGCACTACTTCAGACACTAGTCGAGTCCATGCCACACCGTGTTGCGGGACTTCTGCGTGCTTGCGGAGTCCCTACATGATATTAGGCACGTGTACCAATTTCTTTGGCTCTTCAGTGTATATACATATATAGGGGAAGTGTTGTTAGCAAAAAACTCAAAAAGCTCTTGACCGATTACCGATTTAGAGCAAATTTTTACACGATAGTGTAAGAAACATTCAGTCCACAAAGGATATATATCTTTTAAACGATAATGTACAGGTTTTCTGCCGAAACCGACCGCAAGAAAGAAAATATTGCGATATGCTGTGACAATATGCGGTTTTGTTTTCTTTCTAGCGGTAAGTTTTAAGTGAGAGTTTTGCCATGTGTATTCTTCCTCCTTATATACAATTATAATAAAAAATCTAGAAAACTACTTGACCGATTTACTTCAGATTTTTACTCGCTGCTCGAATAAAAATTAGGAGGGAAATAGGCCACGTATTTTAAATATAAATGTGGCATAATGTGTTGTTTTTTGTTTCCTTCCTCGTCGTAAGTTTTTACAGAAAGCAAGAACGCTGTTTTTATGGGTTGTAAGCTTATGATTCTGAATCGTCAGAAACTTTGTCCTACCCACTCGCTGATTAAAACCATGCAAACTACGGTAATGGAAGCTACTGTCTTCAGACCCAACAGATGGAGAGGTTTCTCTCATACCTCTTATAGCAATGGTGCGAACCGGTTTACCCGTTCATTTTCATAGACTTCAGTTGAAATTCAAAGTTTCTTTTGTAATAACAATAAGACTCAGAGCAGAAGGACAGAGAGGGGAGAAGCAGGTGGACAGGAGATTGGGGAGGGAGGGGCGAGTTTACGATGTATATGCAATTCGCGTACGTATTTAACAATTGCAAAGCACCGCCAGTAATACATACAAAGAAAGAAAAAATCTACGTACTCAATTTGGTCGGAGAATTTTTTACCGTGTCTTTTTCGCTCCTACCTAGAGAGCCAGCGTCGACTTGGACGGCGCACTTTGCTCAGTGAGTCCATTACTTTGCGGTACGGACTCGTGGAAGCTGCGTCGCACCGCACGTTAGGTTGTACAGTGAGCAGTTGGCGTCTCTGATGTCCCCGCTATTCCCCCTGCTGTCATCTGCAGTGCCGGCTCTCTTCGTGATTTTTTATTTTTTTTTTATTTTTAACTCTTCGCTAGGAGGCACGCAAAACTTCAAAGAGCCTGCGGTCTTTATCCCCGCAAGTGCCACGGCCGTACCTCTGCGTATTCGTCAAAAGCGTGAGAGTGCTCTGTGTTTCCACACTGCTCCTGCGCTTAAAGTAACGCGAGAATGTATAGCTGAAAAGCCTTTAACGACACTCTGTCCTTTGCTTTTGTAGCGTTCCCTGCCCTTTTCAGCCTCGCTCTGCAAAAGGCATGTTGACGATATTTCTAAACATTCGCACCATGAACTATTTCAATGGGCGTTTGCAGTGGAAAGACACGGCGCTTGAACGTTGCCCTAGTAGAGGATAGCACATTCGACGGTTTGAGCATGTACACGAGAGATAAGTGTAAGCAAGAAATAAGAGCAAATGTCGCGTAGAGACTTTCGGGACGATCGCAGAAAGAAGTAGGGCTTAATCATTAGGTCATTTGACACGCAATAATATCCAAAACCTATAATTTGAATGAATGTTAAACAGAATATAGAAATTAAAAAAAGAACAATGAAAAGGGAAAAATCTTTCTGCAGTAACAGTTAGGGCGGGGGGCGAGAAGGTTTTAAAGTTCCATTGACAGCTTATCTCATTCGTGAGAAATAGCTCTGCAGAACGTTGAAAGTAACTTCGGTGGCAGCTGACAGGATGGCATTTCCACGTTGCCCCTCTCAAATACAAAAATTGCATCTCGTAGATGTTCTAAACGTCTCATAATCGGTCACATCGCAGATGGGTAGCTGCACTAGCGAGAACTACATCCACCAGTGCAGGTATGATCGTCAGTGAAGAGGAAAGAACGAAAAGCGTTTAAGGAAGATTGAAGTTTGACGTTCCGTCGGTGAAGAGGTCATTGGAGCTGGAATACAAGCTTGACATCATGCACCGAGAGTATTTGCTTCCACTTACAAATAAACGCATAACGCTGTAATTCCGTATCTCGGGGCTTTAACAGCACAGCCCTTTGCTACATCTATATACATACTCCGTATGCTGCGTGGCGGAGGGTACCCTGTACCTCCTCACTCAGACCACTCGACAGCGCCGGCCGGTGTAGCCGTGCGGTTCTAAGCGCTTTAGTTTGGAACCGCGTGACCGCTATGGTCGCAGGTTCGAATCCTGCCTCGGGCATGGATGTGTGTGATGTCCTTAGGTTAGTTAGGTTTCAGTAGTTCTAAGTTCTAGGGGACTGATGACCTCAGAAGTTGAGTCCCATAGTGCTCAGAGCCACTCGACAGCCGAAAGCTCACCTTCCCGCTGTGTTGCTGCCACTGTACCGGCTAGCAAATTCGCTACAGATGAATGTAGGATGGGATTTATTCTGCAACCTGACGCGAGATTCGCGGTCTAACCACGATGATTGTGGCGTAAACACAGAGCGAGGTGGCGCAGTGGATCAGGTAAATTCCGGGATTGTTCCATCAAAATGACACGGCAGACTGCCTCTCCCATCCCTCCCCAGTATGACCTTGTGCTCCGTCTCTAGTGACGTTGTCATCGACGAGAGATTCTTGTCATCGACGAGAGATTAAGGTCTAATCTTCCTTCCTTTCTGTAAGAAAGACACTGCAGTGTGGCCAAAAGTAAGCGCAAACATGTCTCATGCGATGTGAGTCAAACATACTCCTCTGTCGTTATGTTTTCAGTGAAGTTACTGCATCTTAATTCCAATTTGTACTCGCATTTTCTCTTTCCACTTTCCTTGTCGTTTACTTTAGACTCTCTATCTGAACATATATATTCAACAGACGACATTGCATGAATTACGCTGCTCATGCCAAAATCACCCATGAATAATTTTGTTTCCCTATTCACAGATCCTCCCCTGTACTAATTTTTCCTGGCCAGCGGCAATACCGATAGTAACATGAACTATTCTGTCGCAGTTCATTGTTATCTGCTTTCGCCAGACAGTGTAAAAACGAGTGCAGTAATAACGTAGCACGTAGCCGGGAGCACCCGGCACGGTAGCTCAGCGTGTTCGCTTTAATAAAAAACAAACTGAGTGAAGATCTAATTGAAATAATTGGAAACATCTCATGCGACATCCGCAGAGAACCGCTGACGACATAGTGACGAAGAAAAAGAGCTAAAGTAAAAACACAAAAATTAATTCATTAACGCTAATCTGTGCGGTAGCGCTAAAATCGGCGGTGAGCCGGTTCGAATCCTGGTGGTGGATGAAATTTTCACTGCCCGTATTTGGTCAGCTGTGGAGTTAAGTTTTTGATCACCAATCTTCGTGTCATTGCCCAGAATTAAATTGCAAACTTTCCTCAGTGTCTCATACTTATGAGAGACTGTTGATAATGAAGCGTCCGCCAGATTGTGAAGTTAAGCCCTGCGGCCCCCTTGTTAGTATTTGAGAGGAGTAGGCTATCTGCTGCCATCAGTTTTCACCGTCTACCTTCTATCTTCGTCATCAAGATCATAAAACACAAATATAAGACTGCAGTATACACGCATCCAAAACACCTATACTGCACAAATACACGTACGACACAACATATCTGCATGGAAAGCGGTCAGTGTGCGTGGAGGACCCAACACCGTTTCAGCTAGGCGGCTGATCACCTCTCGCAGGACATCCCAGCCCACAGTGGCAGACGACGTTTACATTTAAACAGATGTAGCCAGTTCTGCAAGAGGTTATAATGCTGCAGGAACTTCCTTCAATTGAAGTTCCCTGGCAGATTCAATCCGTGTGCCGGACCGAGACTCGAACCCGGTATCCTTCCCCGGCAAATGCTCTGCCGATTGAGAATGGAGGCACGACTCAGCACCCGTCTTCACAGCTTCAGTTCGGTCAGTACCTTACCTTTCGTGTACAAAGCTCTTACCAACTGAGCTATCCAGGCACGAGTCACGACCCGCCCACACAACTTCAGTTCTCTCAATACCCCTCTTCTACTTCCTAAACGTTACAGTATCATGCAGAATTAAAGCTGTGAGGTATATCGTGAGGCATGCCTGCGTTGTTCATCCGGTAAGAGCATTCATTGCCTGCGAAAGGCAAGGTACTGGGTTTGGGGTGTCAGCCCGACGCAGAGTTTAAACTGCTAGTAAGTTTCACAGCTGCGACAATGTCTCTGAAGAGTGAAAGATTCATTCTAGAGATTTGCTGTCCGATTCCATAAGATGTTTACTAACACTGAGGTGACAGAAGTCATGGGATAGTGTTATACACATATACAAATGGCGGTCGTATCGCGTACACAAGGTATAAAAGAGCAGTGCCTTGGCGAAGCTGTCGTTTGTACTCAGGTGATTCATGTGAAAACGTTTCCAATGTAATTATGGTCACACGACAGAAATTAATATACCTTGAATGCGGAATGTTAGTTTGAACAAGGTGCATGGGACATTCCGTTTCAGAAATCGTTAGGGAATTCAGTATTCAGAGATCCACAATGTCAAGTCTGTGCCGTGAATACCAAATTTCAGGCATTACCTCTCACGGTGGATAACGCAGTGGCCGACAGCTTTCACTTAACGACCGAGAGCAGCGGCGTTTGCATAGAGTTCTCAGTGCTAACAGACAAGCAACACTGAAATAACCGTTAAAATCAATGTGGGACTGCGACGGACGTATCCGTTGGGACAGTGCGGCGAAATATGCCGTTAGTGGGCTATGGCAGCAGACGACAGACGCGAGTGCCTTTGCTATTAACACTTCACCTGCGGTGCCTCTCCTGGGCTCCTGACCATACTGGTCGGACCCTAGACGACTGAAACACCGTGGTCCCGCTTTCCGTTGGTAAGAGCTAATGGTGTGCTTAGTGTGGCGCAGATCCCCCGAAGCAATGGACCCAAGTTGTCCACAAGGCACGGTGCGAGGTGGTGGCGGCTCCATAATGATCGCCCGACATGAATCCCATCGAGCATTTATGGGACGTAATCGAGAGGTCAGAAATGTTCAAATGTGTGTGAGTTCTTAAGGGGCTCCGGAAAGGCTCAAAATCATGAAAAGTTCAATTTTTACTTTTTTGCGTTTTCTGAATCTGCAGACTATTACCTTTTAATAGATGTATAATTTATTCAATTCCGAAGACTACAACCATTTTTAAATTTTTTTTTGAAATGTGTTCTACATGGGCGTGACCCACTGTGGCGCTGTTAAACTGCTGTCAAATGGTGTTATTATTAACGTCCGTGTTCATCAGGTACATTTTAGTGATGTGAGATAAAGTATGTGTTGTGGCTAACCTGTGATGGTTCAATATATATCGCTGGTGGGATTGTCGATTGTTTCATGTTTATTTACTCTGTCGTTATCTCGAAAATATTCGTAATTAATTCTGTTTCTAGAGTCTCTGTTTTGTTGAAGTATAATAATGAGTAAAAGTAAAGTTATTAGAAATCCTCTGAAGGCTTTTAAGAAAAGGAGACCATTGTAAGGTGCAAGGTATTTAGAAATATGGGAATGAAGATAGGTTCTAACATGGTACGAGCGATGCTTGCTTTAGACAAGGAACGCCTTCGGGCTGCAGACAGGGCTGTAAAGAGTCTAGAAATACAAGCAAGAGTAAACAGGAGGAGGAACAAGAGGAAGCTGGAGGAGGAGTTTGCAGAGGATGAAGATAATCCATCCTATGGACCTGGAATGCACTAAAAAGTTAATCCAATCTTTGTCGCTCGATTCCCAAAACTTTTATTTTCTCATACTAATTACATGTTTTCTAAGGATCTTCCAAACATATTTGTTTCAAACTTTCAGTAAATGTTGCACAGTACCTTCTGCATAATTTAACACAGCCTTTTTCCAAAAAACTGTATATTTTTGAATATATAAATAAAAAATTGCAAAAAATGTTGTGAATTTTCATTACAATTGAAAAAAAATCATCTTTAATAACTGAACTAAAATTTTGTAAAATCCGTGTGTTAAGTTGTAGCCCATATTCCAATAAACAATCTGTAAAAAGTTCAACTTCCTACCTCAAATACTTTGTGAGGAAAGATGTAATTTATAAGCGTTATTTTAACATTGCAAGTATAGGGCGTTCCGGAGCCCCTTAAGGGACCAAACTGCAGAGGTCATCGATCTCTAGACTTACACACTACTTAAACTAACCTGTGCTAAGAACAGCATATACACCCTCGCAATGACAAGGCGCCTCTAGCCGCGCGGCTCGAGATATCAGTTCATGCGTAACATCCTGCACTGGCAACACTTCTGCTGTTGTGGACGGCTATAGAGGCAGCACGGCTCAATACTTCTGCACGGGGCTTCCAACGACTTGTTGAGACCATGTAACGGCGAGTTTTTGCGCTACGCCGGACAAAACGAGGTCCGATATGATATTAAGAGGTATAACATGATTTCTGTCACCTCAGTGCTCGTATGGTGTACAGAAAGCAGGAAGCGCAATTCAGTAAATATACTCAGCATCACTGACTTTCTGTCAGTGATCGTACGGACCCGTACAGGAAGAACAGGCTTGAAATTGTGCCAAAGGTGAGTCAATAGCGTGTGATGAATGAATTTTTTTAAAAAAGTGTTAGACTTTTGACGTGGGATTGCGAGGGCAGAACAATTTTTTTTAAAGCACTCATTTTCTTTCCTGGCTACATATTCTCGTAATTACGGCTAATCAAGATGAAATTTGGGCAACGTGCAAGCTGATTTCATTCCACACTTGCGCTCATCTGTCGACGTGATGTGTTAATCCGGACTGTCAAGGGCAAGAGATTACAGCATGAGTGACGCGAACGTGGTTTGATCGACTGTCGCGTTATAAGTCGTCTGCGAGTGGGGGTTTTACGTCTACCGATGTTGAGAAACGAGAATATATCGCTAATATCTCTCTCTCTCTCTCTCTCTCTCTCTCTCTCTCTCTCTCTCTCTCTCTGTGTGTGTGTGTTTTCTCAGTAAACTGAAACATGCTCGCGATTTCGACTATTATGTGGATTTTTCGGTTCTTCCGATGGAGGGCACAGTGATTATTTGTGAAAGGCGAACGTAATTGTAAAGTGTTCCACGCGGTTGTAAGAGAGTGCATTAAAATATATATATATATATATATATATATATATATATATATATATGCATGCTTGTAAATTCGGATGTTCTTTTGAAAATAAAAAAATGTTGTGTTATCCCTAATATAAAATTCGCTGGAAAGCGTCAGTTAATACGATTATCTGTATTAAACACAGAAGGCGAGGAGAAACAAATACGTCCGTCAACAGAACTAACACGTTTACAGGATGTCACAGATGGAAGGATCAGTATTCGGGGATATGAGAGCAATGCTCATTTGAAGCGCAAAACTTTATTTGGACATATTTCCTATTTCGAATGGCTTCCGAGATAGAATACATTTAACGTAAATTTGTTTTTTGGGCTAATGGTGGGCACGTATATCTTAACCACCCAACCTGTTGGACGTTTTATTGTACCACGTTGCTTTGAGCGTCGCTTGGATGTCTTATCTGCCTCTAAAACAGGCCTGTTGAACGTGCAGTTGCCCGTGGTATGGCGTGAGTGAAGTAGTGCGAGGGACTGGAACTGTATTACCGAGAAACGACGTTTAACTGCTTTCGTACAAGCGCTGGCTAAAATGCCACTCATCCTCACTAATCAAGAATATGCAGATATGGTGTGTGTTTATGGGCGTTCAAATGGCTCAAATGGCTCAAATGGCTCTGAGCACTATGGGACTTAACATGTGAGGTCATCAGTCCCTTAGACTTAGAACTACTTAAACCTAACTAACCTAAGGATAAACGTAACTAACCTAAGCACATCACACACATCCATGCCCGAGGCAGGATTCGAATCTGCGACCGTACTGGTCGCGCGGTTCCAAACTGAAGCGCCTAGAACCGCTCGGTCACAACGGCCGGCGTTTATGGGCGTCTGCTATGGTAGTGCTTCTGCTGGTATCGAAGAATACCGTGGTGTTTTCCGACAGTTTGAATTCTTCATCGTATAATGTTTACCAAGGTTTTCAGCACGTAGCGTTAACAGATCAAGTTTCCATTTTTCTTCTGATCGTTTAGTTCAGTTACAGGTTGTTGAAATGCTCAAGCGTAGGCCACTACCAAGACACGGCGAATTTCTGCACGCATCAGTGGCTCACGGGCACTAGTATGGAGAACATTACATGCGGAGAACTTGTACTCAATTCACATATAGCGTGTCTACAATCTGTACATTTGCGAAAACGTCACGCGACTTGAATTTTATCTCTGGTTAAATGACAATTGTCATTTGCTTCCATTAATACAATTCACTGATGAAGCCTATTCTGCACTGAATGGAGTCAACATCGCGATGGCCGCAGGAAAATGCCCGCGCTACAGTGGAAACCAACAGGTTGGTAGGTCCAGCCATTTTAGAAGAGGGAATGACGGGACAGAATTACTTGCATTTTTTGTAATATGTTCTGTGGCCACGCGGAGTGCAATGTTCTTCCAGCATGACGGAGCACCTCCACATTTTACCAGACATTTGGGGGAACACCTCAGCCGCACTTACCCAAATCGCTGGACTGGTCGTGGTAGTGGAATTAATTGGCTACCAATAACCCCAGACTATACGCCATTTTGTTTATGGGTTTAGATGAAGTCTGAGGTGTACAAACGGAAGGTGAGTGCGCGGAATGAACTGCTCGGTCGCATCACGGAAACTGCTGCTCTCTTTAAGGAACGTGCTGTGGCACCCAGACAAGCAACACAAAATGTTGACCCAACAGTTCACAAAGACATTGAAGTCGACGGTGGGATATTCGAACACTTATTGTGAACCGTAAAACTGCTGGAATGTGCCCTTCACAATAACATTTAGAGGCGAGTGTATTAAACATATGTATTTTTCGACTGATACTTTATAAATCGGATATTGCTTTGTTTACTAACTGTTGTACATGTGTAAACCTGAGAAGTTATTTAATAATACAGTGTAAACTGAAAAGTGTTCTGCCTCGAAAACCATTCAGAGTAGGGCATATGTCCGTATAAAGTTTTTTTTTGCTTCAGGTAAGCGTTCTGTCATATCCCTGCGACACCCTGTGTCTGGACTACTGTGGACAAAAGTGAGTTCAGTACGAGAAAGGACTCACGGACGACTCACCGCGTGTAAAGGATCCCAAAGGCTAAAACTTGGGGCGCCGTTTGTGCCTGCGGCGCCTATCGCGCGCGGGGAAAACGCGAAGTTCTGGAAGCGGGCCCAGTTTCATCGCCGCTCACGAACAGCGAGCTTTTGTTTCGCCACCAAAACACCGCTGTTGCCAGGCTTCCATTTGACGACCCGAGACAATGCGTTTGTGGACAGTGACGAGATGGGTGAATAGCCGCGGCTGTCGTAACGCGGGTCTGTTCTTTGGCTCGGCGAGGAAGGTTAGCCACTGCATCTGGCTTAGAGGTGCGCAGTGCGCTGAAGAAATCAGTTCAGGCAGTTACTGCTTTTGTCGCCGTGGTGGCTCGCCGTTGGACTAAGCATGTGGGATACTCCTAAAGATTATACGGGTACGCTATTGTGACGTAAGCTTAATCAATGCACGTAGAACCAGCGACAAAGTCGTGCCACATTGCCGGCCGCTGTGGCCGTGCGGTTCTAGGCGCTTCAGTCTGGAACCGCGCGACCTCACATCTAAAGAAATGAACGCTTGGCTTCTTTCGTATTTCGTGCAACGTTCTCCCCGATATCACCTATGTTTTGGTTTCGTTTATTAAATAATTCTATTTTTTCACTGAATCAAGTTTTGTGTGTTGCGTATACGAGCATTAAACAGTGAAATGGGTTCATACTGTCCTTTGTGAATGAGTTCTTGCAGGACGCTTGAGGTTGCAATTTATTACACTGAAATCGATAACGTATTGTAAATATGGGCATCATATATTAAGACAGCTGAGTGTAAAATTCCAAACTTAACTTATACTGTCCAGCATCGGTATGCCAATCTGGCAAAACCGCCGTGATCATCATTGCAATTATCTCACCGACGAATGAGGTTGAAGATATCCTGTGATGAAACACGGTGTCCTGCTTGCTGCGTGAAGGTGCCCGTAACAGCCTTGTGCACATCGTCGTCCGACAAAACTTGTCGGCACTTTACGGCCTTTTCTTAGGGACCACGGCGTGATAATGGCATGGGAAGAGATTAGGACTGTAGGGCGGGTGCTAGAATGTCTTCTGCTTCAGTTGCATGAGACTCGCCTCCAAATTCAATGTCGAATCGCGACTAGCACGGAACCTGGCACACCATTCCACAATGGTGCATTTCGACAGATACGCTGCCCCACACACATTCGTCATTCTCCGAGGGATGTCTCCCGATGTGTGTCGTTCGTCAGCCAAGAAAAGAATAACGACACTCTAATCCTGTTTCGACGCATTTGGTAATAACGTCACCATAGTTCGTTTCTGGACTTATCGCACGCTTGTTGTATGGACACACGCCACACCAATCCATACCTACATGTCGCTGCTTACATAGCCTCATGGGAGTCGCGCTACGTTGCATGTACACTGCGGTCGCTACGTTGCATGTGCACTGCGGTAACGCCCTCAAACGGAAACTTCATACTGAACATTTGCCTTAAGTGCAGTAGGGAAAGCGACAGAGAAGCGAAGTACAGATCAGCGGGTAGAAATCGCGCACCTCCGAATGCAACCCCGTCCTGGTGTTCCGGAGTGTGATAGGGACTGGCGAGCAGAGGACGCTCGTACCTGTGTGTGTGTGTGTGTGTGTGTGTGTGTGTGTGTGTGTGTGTGTGTCCTCACAATCTGTTCTCAGAACCCTGCCTGTTGTTCAGATAACGACCCGTCCTTACAGAGGCGTGTTGTGTGCCGTTGGCGCCACCGCATTACGTAACTGCAGGTGTGAAGCGATCGCTCAATCAAAAATCTGATGTGGGAACAGAGTGGACGCAATATCAATACTCAATACTATTACACATTGCCACTGCTTCATTTATATGCTGTTGTATACAAATGACACACTGTAACTAGAATCTATTAGTGAACATTCGAATAAGATAATAGTCCACATTTTTCACCGGTAATCCCCAGAATGATCTCGAACGTCTTCGGCATCCTCTATATGTACGTGAGCGGAAGCAATATGTTATTTTTGTGAATAAAATTTGTAGACACATTGTCTTAAAGAATTCTTATAAAACGTCCGGAAAAACTACTTGTACAGATTGATACAGTAAATTAGAGCTATAAGGGGCAGTCAAATGAAAAAGAGACAGATGAAAAAAAATTAAACTTTATTATTTCAAAAGTAATTGCCGTAACTGTTCATATATTTATCCCACTGTGTGGCAATACGGTCAATCCGTTACGGAAAAATGTTCGCCGTTATCTACAGTTATAATTGTACCCAGGCGTGCATGCAAAAGCAAACTGACAGCCACAATGTCTTTTTCGCGTCTCCAAAAATATCGCCTGAGGAGAGATAGACGGTATTCGAAACAACTTTGCCCACCACGTGGGCGGGCATTATCCTGCCACAGAATGAATGAATGTTACCTCGATTGTTTCGAGTACACTGCAGAATTTTCTCTGGAAATCCCTTACATGTTCTGCCGATCTCTCTCCATGCGATTTCCGTATTTCCAGAGCTCAGAAGAAAGACATTCGTGGCTGTCGATTTGTTTCGGACGAAGAGGAGCACGCGTGGGTACAACCATGGCTCCACAGGCAACCGCAAATATTTTTTTCGAAAGGATTGACGGTCTTCTTCTCACAGTTGGATAAATGTATTAACAGCTATGGCGAGTATTTACGAACTAATAAACAGTTTACTTTTTGTCGATCTGTCTAGTTTTCATTTGAGTGCTCCTTATAACTGCTTGATATAAGAAAAATGGTCCAAATGGCTCTGAGCACTATGGGACGTAACTGCTGAGCGTCATCAGCCTCCAAGAACTTAGAACTACTTAAACCTAACTAACCTAAGGACATCACACACCCATGCCCGAGGCAGGATTCGAACCTGCGTTCGTAGCGGTCGCGCGGTTCCAGACTGTAGCGCCTAGAACCGCTCTGGCCGGCTTGATATAAGAAAGTATAGGTCGAAAACTCTTGGTTATTTGTGTAAATGAGATTCTTGGAAGTTAATATCACCTGAAAGATATGCCTGTAAGAGAGCGAATTCCAGGACTTTGGTGTAGCATGTGTGAGAGGTGGATCTGAAAAGGACTTGTTGGCTGGCCACCGGGATCACCAAATTTGAGACCGGTGGACTATCTCATGTGGAACCAAACAGAGAATTTTTTTGTTCGTAACACAGACATTTTCGCCCTGAATGTTGAGTGTGGAAATGTGGAGCAATAACGGTTATTATATATCAGTAATATAAAGTGCTCCAAACTCAATGGCTAGCGTTAAGACTTCTTGGACTTTTTCTACTTCACCAATGTCCCTAGAGAAAAGGAAAAACCTGATGTTTTCAACGCGTAATTTCTTTCTAGTAATTTATCGCTCCTCGAACTTCGTATAAGTAGCTACTCCAACGCAATGAAAAACACAAAAATTTCTATATGCGTAGTTGTGCCTTGAGTACAGTACTTCTTGGACACTATTGTTGTTTTAAATCCATTTTTGGTACCTTAACATATTTGCCATAGAATATCTCTGTACAAAGTTTCTGTGTCAACTGGGAAACACTTTCGGAAATTGAGGCATCAACATCTGAATTAGAGGAGTGACGACCACACAATTTGACTGTAGTAACCGTAAAGTTGTGGAGTTGTGGGAGTTAATCTCTCTCTCTCTCTCTCTCTCTCTCTCTCTCTCTCTCTCTCTCTCTCTCTCTCTCTCTCTCTGTGTGTGTGTGTGTGTGTGTGTGTGTGTGTGTGTGTGTGTGTGTCCGTCCGTTTAGCAGCTGCCGAGAGAATACATTAGGCTGCGTTCACACTGCCGGCCGGGCCGAGCCGAGCCTGGCCGGGCCGCCGCCCGCTTCGATATCAAACACATGGTTTTGAATTGCGGTGTTCACACCGGCGGCCGGGCCGCGCCGACACGGCGTGAGCCTCCCGGAGCCGAGCCGACGACATTCGGAGTGTTTAATATTGCCGGCGCGAGCCGACCGCAGGCGCGAGCCTGTGGAGCAGCACTACAGCTTCTGCAGTACACGCATCACACGTCTCCCTTCTGCTTTCTTCACAAGTGTGACTGCACACGTCTTATTTTAAGATGTTACCTCACATTTCACAATCAGTGAGGAAAAATTACGTTTATTATGATGATACATGCGAAATTACTTTTATTTCATTTATTTAATCTACCGTATTTGCATGCATTTACAACAATAGCTTGCCAGCGATCGCGGCATTGCCGCCACTGAATAGTTCGCATTTACTTGTAAACGGAGACAGATATGAGTGTCACTGAGGGACGGAAAGGTGTCCCTACCAGATGATAATGCATTGTAAAGTCATGCTGTGGCAGTTCCTTATCAGTGGAGATAGAACCACTGATTCAAAGGGCATTATCTCAAAACTCTTCGCCTATCAATCTGTCTATCTTACAAGGTAATGAAAAGAATTCTGTGAGGTCATCAGTGGCTCCACATGATGAACCATCACCACTGCCAAGCGCTGCATCATGAAGAAAAAAGAAGAAAAAAGTTGGAAAATTCTGAAGGAGTATTTCTGCGATTCTTCGTTGAAGGCACAGCAAGACATTACCCAAAATGACGAAGCTAATTACTTCCTAATGATTCTCAGGAGTCCCATAAACTCTCTTCCCCTCAGAGGTTAGTGTTTGTGAAATTTAAAATACAAAAGCATGACTACAATTAACTGGAGGTAGCGAATGCTGTACAAAGTTCTACTGCAAACCAAAAAGTGTGTACTAACGAATCTTACCTTATCGTTATACACAATTTTTCTTCTGCTGTTATACTTCTGCGAAAATTTGTGTTCTGTTTAGAAATTTTGTCTTGAATGTTCTGCAGCACATACTGAAATGTATGATGATTCATTCTGTAATTTGAATAAAATTTTTCAGGATAGTTTTTAAGTTCTTCATATAAAGAGAAAAACTCTCCTAAATGCAGAGTCAAAACAATACCAATAAAAGAGTGAAGACATTGATCTACACAGCACAGACTAGGTAAAGGCGAGCAGCTGTTGGCTGCAGCTGCGTTTTCTACTGACTTGCTTGTCAGCTGTCGAGGGGTGGGGATTTTTTAAAATTTATTTATTTGGCCTCCGGCAGCTGACATCCATTTAGCCAAAGAGTGGGTATTACCTTGACAGTGCAGCGCAGCCCGCCAAGGAAGAAAAAAAACAAACAATGAAGAACAATGAAACGCACATCTGTGTCGATGTACAGTAGTTTCATTAACTCTCCATTATTTTTTCTGTCAAAGTAGACAACGAGACTACAGAATTGCGCTTCAGTTTCTGCAGTAAACGTATCACAAATCTCCAGTTTGTTTTTGTGATTAGTTTTACACCACTGATCACTAGTAATTAGTTTTTTTCTGTCCTGCATTATATGACTACATTAAACCAAGCTGTAACCGCTCGAACTCCGTGGCTTGCGGACGCGGCACTGACGCCACTGAATATCTCGCATTCCTTGTGACCAGAGACAGATATCAGTGTCATTATCATTTCATAAACTTTTTGGTACTTTTAGCTACATTTCATTCGCAACAATGTATGGTGTAAAACGCATCTAACAGTAAGCTACCCGCTACATAACTTTTTCACTACAAGATTTGTAAATCAAGTGCACAACGTTGACAAATAGCATCATTTCACAATGACTGTTAAGAAATATGAAAAGATAAATGATTCAATACGAAGCTAAGATGTTACACTAGCACGTGTACAAAAATCAGATTTTTTAGCCGCATACTTTCTTCAAAATCGGTTGGGACGCGTTACGAAACTAAGAAATCACGCGAAACGAAAAGTAGACTTTTTCTTTTTTCACGACGTAAGTAACGCTTTTAAGGAAAAAATGAGTTCATAAAACGATGTGGCGCAGTCTTATATGCCGCTAAGAATTTTTAGAACATGAAAATCGGAGAAGTGGATTTTCCCCCATTTCGCCGACCCGGCTCGGCGCGGCGCGCAGTGTGAATGCACTACTCGTCGGCCTGAGCAGGATAGGCACGAGCCGAGCCAGTACGCGTCAGCCCGGCCCGGCCCGGCCGGCAGTGTGAACGCAGCCTTAGAGAACAGGCGGGAGAATGGGCCAAGTTGGCGCGTCGTAGAGCCGACGTCAGATGGGGCATCCGACTCGCGAGCAGATCTTAGCGCCAGCATTCGGAGACATTTCTGGGTACGGCTTGCTGTCAACAAACTCCTCTCTATCACTAAACCCAAGGCTGGAACCATCCTCCGCTCTCCTCAAACCGGATTTTACGCAAACCTGCGCTACTTTTGATTAAATGGCTGTGATGGCTGCGCCCACGTTTCTCTGCTGATAGGAACAAGGGTGATATCAGGCGGGAATATGTAATATAATATCAAAAGTGCAAGGATACCAGGTATTTTCTGACAGGTTCCTCGTTTCATCTTCCCTTGGCGCTTTGCAATTGTCTCTCTAAACTTCGTCAATATAATATTTATTAAACTGCAATATTGCATTTTCATAACTATATAATGTTTCAGCAATTTCTCCACTTCTCAGTCATTCTGATTAAGCAGGATTTCTTTCGTAAAATTCGTGGGTATGAATATGCAATCACCAAAGAAATATTTCGCTACTGGCTACTGTCAATATCAGTGCTAGAGATTGTTGGCCAAATAGATGAACTTAAATGATAACCTGCCAACTCTGCACGTTATAGAAGTTGGCAGCAAAAAACCCATAGAAATAATATAGCCATTGTATTTGGAAATATTTAAATAATTCATGCAACGCTTTGACCGACTCAGAGCGAAAACTATGTTTTGGTTTTACATACAATGTAACAGGTCACGTGTTAAGTTGCTAACAGAATGCCAGTTGATAAATTTCTATATCTGCCCTAATCACTTTACAATTTTCGCTCTGGTGTTTGGCAGAAAGGTCATAGAACCACTAAAGTTGATAAATATTTGTGAAAGAGCGAACCGGAAATTTTGTTAAACAAGGTTTGTGCTAGCAATCGAAATTACCGTAATACTCTTAGCAAAATTTTTAAATGGGCATGATGTAGAACTGTTAATAATTGACGCCTGTTTCAAATGATGATTGACACACAGCGGAGAAAAAAAGAAAGTTTAGTGCTATTAAGACACTCATGTGAAGACTTCCACACGCTCACGAGTCAAAATAGAATTTCATAGGTTCGCGTGAACTGAGCTCTGATGTATACGATTACTTATTTTTGGCTTAGTGAGATAAACATTGTCTATTAGTAAACAATTTTGAAGCGTATCAGGCAGGAACTTAGTGTCATAACATAGTAAGTCATAAAAAAAACTCATGATATGGTAAGGGAAGAGCGCAAAATGATCGAGAGCAAGGTGCCTCATACTGTAGGCATCCCGACTAAATTGCATGCTTAGTGTTTGTGTGTCAGCGCAGTTGACTTTGCATCAGAAAGAAATGCTGAAAGAAATCAGAATGCTGAATCGCACATTATTTTGTAGAAAATTGCAGACGTTTCTGCGCAGATTCGTGATCTTGGCGGGAACTTGAATCCAACATCATCACATGTGTCCAGACAACAATGCTAATCATAAGCTAAGGCTTGGAACGTTATTGTTGGGTACAGAGTGATGGAACTCCCTACTTCCTGTCTCAGGGCGTAATCCTGAAAGGTGACTCGGACGGAGGCAATCTGTACCGGATTCCTGTCTTTACAGGATCGTTTGAAATGGGGGTTGGTTTAATAGCGACCACGGCAGACTAACAAGAGTTTGTTCTTTACCTGGATAACGCTACAGCCGCCACAGCTGCAGTAACAGCTGTGAACTAAATCAGCCAGGATTCCAAGTTGTTCCTCTTCCAGCCTTCTCTTTGCTTAGGTTCAGTTCGTTTCCGCATGTTATGTACATTGAAAATTTGACCTGAATTATAAGAAATGTTCTAAAAACAGGGAAATGATTGGAATTGTAACGTGGATAATTATTCTTTTAAAGTTAGGACACGTTCTATGGGTAAGAATGCAAAAAAGACTAGAAACCTAAATGTAAGCTTTATATTAGATATTACTAACCGGCATTCAAGAAAAGCCAGTAAAATTCCCGACTTGTTTGCGTTCCGGTTTATAACTCATCAGTCCATTTTCGTGAAAACGTACTCCATGTCAAAATGTAGACAGCCTTTGAAACTCAGATGAGAGCACACGGTACTATTTCCAGCGTCGGACACGCACTATGCAGTGCTTTTTCAACAGTTATTTTCAAATGTTAGACATTGACTTCGAAGTGAACTTCCACGAGGAGGGATTGGGGGGGGGAATCAGATTGCTATTGACTGCTTAAATAACTATCCTAGCATTCATTTAAACTGACTGAAGAAAACCAGAAAAACTAAATATCAATATGGTCAGACAGATTTGAGCCGACTTATCCCGAATTCACGTCCAATGATCACCCTGCCTTAGTCCGAACAAAAAATTTCAGTTAAGTTCTCGTACTACGGGTCCGCAGCGTGTGTTAACTGTTAAATGAACGTCGTTTTCTGCTTGTGACTGTAGAAGATCGTATGTTCTAGCAATGTCGGCGTTACGTTGTCCAACGAGCATACAACAGAAAGCATCAGGAAATTATAATGGAAGACAATGATAGTATGAACAACGAACTCAGGAATCTGTTAACATGCATGCACCTGTAAATACGTCATGCAGTGTCATGGCAACAGATAGAAGCTATAAAGCAGCGGTACCTCTGTGCGATTGTGTCCCGCTCTATAGTTTGTTAACAAGTACACTGCACTACAAAACTGAAGGATCGCTTTTTCGAAACACCGTAATTGCCTTCCATTCCGACTCATAACTTTGAAATTTGGTTATAAGTCGCCTACACCCAGGACAAAGGCCACACAGCTCAGAAGTTCATTGTGTCGGTTAATGGCGTCACACTGGCATCAAATTTCCCCACAATTCAGTCCAGAACCGCGCGACTGCTACGGTTCGAATCCTGCCTCGGGCATGGATGTGTGTGATGTCATTTGGTTAGTTAGGTTTAAGTAGTTCTAAGTTCTAGGGGACTGATAACCTCAGATGTTAAGTCCCATAGTGCTCTGAGCCATTTGAACCATCCCCACAATTCTGCCAGACGCCACCGGGGACGTGTCACTTGATGAGAAGGTCGTCACAGCCCCTCTGCTTCACATTCCACCCCTTCTTTTGAGACTTCTGTGGCGAAAGTCAGAACCGCGACACCCAGCGTTGAGATTACGTGGTTTCATTATGGGTGGCCAAACAAAACATTTTAGACACACCGCCGCTCACAGTCGACACGAAAAGGCATCAAGGGGGTCTCATGAAGGCCATCGATGACATCAACCCTTGAGGCGTTGATTAACACGCATTTAGTGGTCGAAAACGACAATGCGCAGTGCGATGAGCACCAGACGACGTTCCTCACAACTTCAGACACTGTTGCTACTCTGTCAGCGTTTCGGCCGTATCCTAATGACATCACGAGGCTGCAATCCCATCGAACGTGATTTGACCCCTTTGGAGTGTAAAGCGACGGCAGTTTTCGCTCCGGTATACAGGGACTGTTCAAATCATTCGACGCAATCTGAACGCGATCCGAAGCAGCGAAGAGAGTTTCTGCTTTTCCACTTCTCCCGTTTCACGCCCTCCTGTGACGTGATGAGGGGGTGGGAGGGAGGAGTGGATGCAACATTAACATGTGCATGAATAAAACAGCAGAATGCCCTCATATGACCCCGCCAGTTCGACAACACCCACGTTGTTGAGCCCTTTACAAATGTACCTATCCGGAAATGTACACTCACATTCAGCCTCGATGCTGCGCTTGCGCTTAGGGCTAGGCAACCCTTTAGGCCTAGTTTACACGTCCACACTAGGTTGCAGGCAACTGCGCTACCGGCCACTGTACATCCGCGCCGCGCGTTTGCGTAACTCGTTGGCGAAACTAAACACTTTCGGCGTGATCCAACTTTGGCGACACTAATTGCATGAGTTTTGAGATTGTGTGTGTTCGTAGAGTGTAGCCAAACTGAACTATGAAGTGGGGAACGGAGAATAATGTTCGCGTTTTGGATATCTATGCTCTGCATAGGTGTTTGTGGGATTTCAGTGATGCCGAGCCGGCCGGGGTGGCCGAGCGGTTCTAGGCGCTACAGCCTGGAACCACGCGACCGCTGCGGTCGCAGGTTCGAATCCTGCCTCGGGCATGGATGAGTGTGATGTCCTTAGGTTAGTTAGGTTTAAGTAGTTCTAAGTTCTAGGGGACTGATAACCTTAGACGTTAAGTCCCATAGTGCTCAGAGCCATTTTTGAAGTGATGCCGATTACAAAAATAAGCAACATATATTGCTGCGGTTGAGACAGTCACATCCAATCATAACATAGATGCTTTGACAATATCTGAGGTGCAGGGCAAAATTCATTCAGTTAGGAGCACATATACAACTCAATTGAGAAACATACAACCAAATGTAATTCTAGCTGTGGCAATGCACTTGTCTACAAGACGGCCAAGTTGGCCTACTCTTTGTCAAGGAATATTGTTGACAGGAGGGAAGGCTATACCAATTCAAGAAGCTGCATTCTTTATTCGATATTCATCTTTTAAAACGTCGCTGCAGTGCTCTCCTTTCACATATGTTAGAATTTTGAAATATTGCCACTGTACAGATCTATTTTGAAGAGAGTAGTTTGTAAACCATTCTCTTCTTAATGCGGCCTGCTTCGAATAATTATTGTTACTAATGTTAATAATTATTACTGTTAATTTTAATAACAATTGGTGTTAATGAAATAGTCATCGCCAACTAAATCCGTATCCATAGCATGCCTAGTGTTCCTGATTGTAAAGCACGTAATATGAGACGTGATGTCAGTTCTGGCGGTAGTGCTTCATGCATTATGACAGTACCTTTATTCCTTATCGCATAATTAACTCTTGAAACTTGAACAGTTCTGGTTACATCCAAGATAATTAAAATAACCTCTTGGATCTTCTGTTGTAACTTATTTCAGCAAGGATGCTGAGCAACCGAGCTGACGCCTTTTCTTCGTCCATTCACGAATCGAAACGTTTATTTTTTTCTTATGCAGCGATTCAAGTGGCTCTGAGCACTATGGGACTTAACTTCTAAGGTCATCAGTCCCCTAGAACTTAGAACCACTCAAAACTAACTAACCCAAGGACATCACACACATCCATGCCCGAGGCAGGATTCGAACCTGCTAACGTAGCGGTCGCGAGGTTCCAGACTGTAGCGCCTAGAACCGTGCAGCGATTCCACGCAACAAGCTACAACTCCATCACAACTCGTGCGATGTGCAGCTGCCAAAACTTTCTTTTCAGGCACGACTCAGGGACCCACATAACGACGAAACTGAAGTGTATACTGGTGTCGCCGTGTCTACAGTCAAATATGAAACCACTTGCGTGCAACTCATTCCACGCAACGAGTGGCGCAACCCAATGTCGTCGTGGAAACTAGGCTTTAGACACGTCTTAGGTGGGGTTTGCTGCCTTCAGACGGAAAAGGGTTTCGAAAAAGAGATCCTACAATTTTGTTGTGCAGTGTATTTTCTCCGTCATCGCTTCATTCGTACTCACATAGAATTTGAATGTGCAACATTGAATGTAACTTACGTACCGTTTACTTGTTAACAGGTTATAAAATGTGACGCAACTCTGCAAGGGTTCCGTTCCTTAGAGTTTGTATCTGTGCCATGACAGTGTTTCAAACATATTCCGAAGTGCAAGTATGTTAAGATTCCGGAGTTTCTCGTTCATCCTAGCGTTTTCTTCCATTATAATTTCCTGAATTATTGCCTCGTGTAATTGTAGGTGCTTGACGTCTAAATGACAATTGCGAAATAAGAACTTCTATAGCCATTAACAAAAAATGACGCCCGTTAAAGAATTAAAACTTTTGCTCTGTGCTTATCGGTACTAGCTGTCGCTGTAGAAGCTCCAGAACACAGCTATTCATGATGATGGGTTGTCCCATTACTTCCCTCAGAGACTGGCTTAACGAGAATTCAGCCCCGGCGCTAATGGCCTGTGATCAGTGACGGTTATCTGCAATTACAACGTGTCCCCCCACCACCACGGACCCAACATCGGCCCAATATTACTGGCTAACGGTTTCCGCTCTGCAACAAGGGCGAAGAAGCAGTCACCCAACAAGAACTTGCCGTCTTTTCTTAGCTCGCGCTTCCCGCAAATCTCACGCAGAGCGGAGAATCCCGAGCGAATGGAAAACGAAGCGCAGATTACTTCCGTGTATAATGAAGGCGGAAAGGACGGAGGTGCAAAATGATAGTCCAGTGTCTACATAACGTCAGTCTGTTGCAGGATACTTGAGTATATCTCGATTGTAATGAATTTCTCAAAAACAGAAAACTTGTCAGTATATCAGCACAGATTTAGAAGCCATCGCTCGTGTGAACAACAGCTTCGCCTTTTCACGTAAGATAATCTGCGAACCATGGGTGCTGGTCAACAGACTGATTCCATATTCGTAGATTAGCAGAGAGCGTAAGCCACTGTGACACGCTGTGTATTGTTAATGAATGTCGTAGCGTACGGGATAGGTTCTGAAATGCATTTGGATGGTTACAAGACATTAGGACTGATGAAAACGTCATTCTGGACGGCGTGTGGTCGTCGGATACCCAGATGATGACTGGTGTCGGACGGAAATGTGATAGGACTGACCCTAGCCTTCATGCACGTAAGACCCGCCAGACACGGTGGGCAGCAATCTGTGACTGTTTGCTGATGACGTTATTGCGTGTAAGCAAGTGTCATGTTGACTGAATGTAGGGGGGATACGAAATAACACGGACGAGTTTGTATTTGGTTGCATGAATGGCAGCTCGCTTTAAATGTCGATACAAGTTGCTGATGATCTGTAGGGAAAACATTAATGTATCGTCCGAATACAGTATTAATAGTATGCTCTTTGATTCGGCTACTTTGATTAAATACCCAGGCGTAACATTGCGAAGCACCGAATAAAACGAGCACATAAGGTGAGCTGTGAGAAAGTTGAACGGCTGAGTACGGGTTATCGGGAGAGTTCTGGGAAACCGCAAAGCACCTATAAAGTGGAATGAGTACTTAACACTTGCGCCACCAATTGTAGAGTGTTTCCGGCATCTCCACCAGATCTGTTGCAAGGAACATATCGAAACGATTCAAAAGAGAAGTGCTATATTTTTACGGGTCGTTTCTTTCGTATTCACCAAATGCTCTTAGCGTCAAACGTAAATGTGTGTCAGGAAGGAAACGCCATACCACCGAAAGTGTTTCCTGTGGTGCAATGGCTTGCTTGCACGCAGCAACTGTACAGCCTCGTCATAGGGCCAAATAGCGTTAAATAGGCAACATCAATTGCAAAATGCTGCCAACTCAGCAACAATTTTCAATTTTTGATAGGACATTACGTTGCTGGACTGTAGTATGAAGGTGGTGTGTGGTAATGTCGATCAGTGTTCATTTGCACTACTGTATGTGTTGCCTAGGTCTAGTCCTGAATCCAGTGATCGATAACAACAATCATTTGCAGAATCTCCAGTTTGGCTCTCCTCGGAAGTGACTGTGGATGAGTACTGATACTGTGCGCATGTTGTCTGAGAGAAATCATGTGTGCACTTATATCGGAGTTTTGTCGATGGAAGTCCATTTGGTAACTGTTTGAATGACGGATCATCGTCGTGATTATCATTATCATCAATGTTTTGCTCTAGCGCAGGTCTTCACATGTAGTTCTCCACACACTCATATCATTTTGCTGTCCTGTTCGTTTGCTCATAATTGTTTCCGGTCTTTATATCATACACCATCTGGAATCTTCTTCTTTTCCTTCTTCTCCCGTTCACCGTTCCCCCCATTGCATCGTCGGTAAACAATCTCTTCTCATCCAATGTCCAAGCCAATTGTGTTTCCTCTTCCTGATAACCTTTTCCCCCAACTCTTCCGAGCACTCCTTCATTTCTCACTTTGTGTAACCATTTTATCACTTCCATCCTCCTCCAAATCTACATCTCAGATGCTTCTATTCATCCTTCTACCTCTTTCGTCAGTGTCCATATCTCAGCTCCATACAAAGGACTTCGCTCCAGGTTCTTGTCGATGCACCCGCATAGAAGCTGCTCCTTATTAAATGCCTCCTTGGCAATTTCTGTGTGTGTTTTCACCTCCTTATTGCATCTCATGTCGTCCGTAAGTGCGCTTCCCAGAAATCTGAAAGCACTAACTTGCTCTATATATTCCTGCCCTAGCTTTATAGTTGTTCTTACTTTTCTTGCACATATCACAGCTACAGTTGTTCTTACTTTCCTTGCACATATCACAGCACATTTTGCCTTTTTCTTATTAATTCATTCCGAATTCCTCACGAGTCTTATTTGTTTTAACATTTCAGTCATTGTTTTTTCGCTCTCTGCTAATAACACCATATCAACCGAAAATCGAATACATCTGTCTTCCTACCCGCACTCCTCTTCTTCGTTTCGAAAATTTCTGACTCTTTTTCGTTTCAAAAATTTCTGACTCTTTTTCGTTTCAAAAATTTCTGACTCTTTTTCGTTTCAAAAATTTCTGACTCTTTTTCGTTTCAAAAATTTCTGACTCTTTTTCGTTTCAAAAATTTCTGACTCTTTTTCGTTTCAAAAATTTCTGACTCTTTTTCGTTTCAAAAATTTCTGACTCTTTTTCGTTTCAAAAATTTCTGACTCTTTTTCGTTTCAAAAATACATTAAACAGTTCTGGGCAGAGGCAGCAGGCTTTTCTCACTCTTCTTCCAGTTGTGCTTTCCTCTGTCGTCTCATCCCCAATAAATGACTTATGGCTGAACCAAAAAATTGACCTTGCCTTGTTAAGCCCCACATTTGCGCTGGCCTTAAATCAATTGTCTGAGTGTAGGCAGCTCGGCGCTCTTCTGTGTATGGCCGTGTACGGTATCTTCTGAAAGACAGAGCAGCTTCGAGCAGTACCAGAGTCGTGCCGAAAAGGTCCGTGTGCTTAGATTGGAATTCTTGTAGTGAAGAAGTACTTTTTTGGGAAACACTACTGAAGGCTTTCAGAGCACCACCATTTTCGACAGGCTGAAGATCAATTCCGCTGTATCCAAATTTCATTTAGCGTATCGGCAGACTAAGAGAGCTTAGGTATTTACGGAGACATACGGGCGATAATAACCGCTTCATTTGCGAGTAGAATCGGCGAGGTAACCGAAGTGGACGCTTCATGCGAAGTATCCTCTGCCATACAGTACTCAGTGACTTGGAGAGTACGCGTATAGGTGTAAATGATGAATCACTGGTCTGCAGACGTTTGTCTAATACTGTATACGTCAAAGAGATGCACTTCTTTTGTTTCATCTGCCAGCAACGACGAAGACGTAACATGTGGATCTCATATTTGCACTGGTTAGCGCTCGAGAAAAGAAGTTAGCTAATGCTTGCTAAACAGGAAAGTCGTTCTCAGAATTGCTCGGCTCATATAGCATCTACTAATTTGGTATTCGGCCGTCTGCAGCACCAACATTCAGTATAGACACGTGACAGTGTAATTCTTCACGGCAGAATTCTGCATACGACACGTATAAGTAGGATGAACGAAGCTGTACATCATCCTCGCCCGTTTCTCGCAGATGAGCAGTTTTGAATCTATACCTGCACTTGTCAAGTCAATACAGAGTGCGTGGCAGAAGATTATAGTACCACATGCTGCCTCATAGAATGTATCCGGAAACCGATACTCAATGCGGAAGTGTACACTAGACGTGGAGGTGGATCCGGCAGTATAAAAGGAGGCGGGATGTATTGTGTTGTAAGTAGAGAACCAGTAACAGCAGAATGGATCAATCAGGAGAGTTCAGTAACTTCGAACGTGGACTAGCACTGGATGTCACCTGTGCAACAAATCCATCAGCGACATTTCGACTCTAAAGCTGCCTAAATCGATTGCTGGTGATGTGATTAAGTGGAAACGCTCAGGAACAATCGCAACTAAATGAAGACCGGGAGAACTCATGTACGGATGCATAGGGATCGTCGAGCGTTGCAGAGGGTAGTGGTATAAAATCGCATGAAATCAGTGGAAGGAATCACTCGCGAGTTCCAAAGTTCCAGCCGCTTCCAGCTACCACAATGACTGTGCGTAAGGGGTTATGAAGAATTAGGTACAATGGCCAAGCAACTCCTCAGTAACCCACACTTTCGTGGCCAGTGCTAACAAGTCGGCGTCGCACGAGGTAGTGACTTTGAGTCATGACTCCAGACCTCGTTGATGACGGAGCTGCAGTGTTTTTAAAATACATTTCTTTACAAAAACAATATTTGCATCACAGTGATATTGTGAATAAAGACAGACGCCTTATGGGACATTTTGTATGTTTTTCGGACTATCGGTTTCCATTCTTGTTACAGGCCATCTGTACATCCAATATCCAGTTGCTGCGAATCGTAGTTATTCAGCAAGACGAAGATCCAGTTACAACTTGTTACTAAATCTTAGCCCATGATGACGAACTACGATTCGCAGTAATGAGATACTATATCTAAGTACGATCTGAAACAATAGTCGAAACCGATAAACCGAATGAATATAAAAAAGTTGCACAGTTACTCTACACGTACATCAGTACTCCAGAGGGTAGTTCTGCTACCCCTAACTGATCTCACCGCCCCCCCCCCCCTCTCTTTCCCTGTTCCAGCCACGAGTTACACGTGGGAAGAGTGACTGTCGGTAAGCCTCTGTACCAGCTCTCAAATTCTCGATTTTTCACATTGTGGTCATTTCGTCAGATATATGTGCGAGGAAGTAAAATGTTGATCGGCTCTTCCTGGCTAATGCTCTATCTCGTAATAGCCATCTCTCGTACATTCTGTGCAGCTCATTCTCGACAGTCCCCCTCCCCCCACAACTTTTCCCTACCCCTTGTTTGCAGAGCTCTCTATTTGTGTTCTGTTCTTTCCTAACAGCCACTGTGACTGTCATTGCAGTCTTCTCCTCTTTCTTTATCCATTCCTCTTCTGATAGTACTAAACACGGCTTCAGATGTGCTAAACTAATCTATATCATTCATGTCCTTTGCTATTATTATTTTATTGGGAAAGTTTTGCAATATCTTTTGGCATGTGTTTTCCCTGGTCAGATGTAAAAGAAGACCTTAAGGCTCTTGCTGGTCAGGCTAAATAACCGATGAATAAAATAAAATTCACGATCCCGTGACGAAACGTGCGGCTCTTCGTTGGATCTTCTGTATATGTTATATGGGTCGTATCTGGTAATAGTCCTACATTGAACAATACTAAAAAAAAATAGGCCCAAAAGCACCTTGCATGCATGTGCACTTCTTTAATGGTCGAATTACATTTTCTTAACATCCTTTCTGTGGATCTGTATAACATTTGGTTTTCCCACTACTATTTGTTTTATACCGTCATTCCATTTAAGGTCACTCCGAATGCTTACTCCCAGATATTTTACAGTAGATACTGTTTCCAGAAATTTGTCATCAATAACGTAGCTATTTGGGGAGCAAAATAACTGATGATGGTCGAAGTAGAGAGGATATAAAATGTAGACTGGCAATGGCAAGGAAAGCGTTTCTGAAGAAGAGAAATTTGTTAACATCGAGTATAGATTTAAGTGTCAGGAAGTCGTTTCTGAAAGTATTTGTATGGTGTGTAGCCATGTATGGAAGTGAAACATGGACGATAAATAGTTTGGACAAGAAGAGAATAGAAGCATTCGAAATGTGGTGCTACAGAAGAATGCTGAAGATTAAATGGGTAGATCACATAACTAATGAGGAGGTATTGAATAGAATTGGGGAGAAGAGGAGTTTGTGGCACAACTTGGCTAGAAGAAGGGATCGGTTGGTAGGACATGTTCTGAGGCATCAAGGGATCACCAATGTAGTATTGGAGGGCAGCGTGGAGGGTAAAAATCGTAGAGAGAGACCAAGAGATGAATACACCAAGCAGATTCAGAAGGATGTAGGCTGCAGTAGGTACCGGGAGATGAAGAAGCTTGCACAAGATAGAGTAGCATGGAGAGCTGCATCAAACCAGTCTCACGACTGAAGACCACAACAACAACAATGTAGCTGTCCGGTAGTGGATTTCTTTTCCTATGTGCGTGCAATACGTTACATATATTTACATTGTGCGTCGACTACCAGTCCCTGCACCATTCATTAATGCTCTGTTGGTAATTCTGCAGATCGTTTCCGTCTTCCGGCATTGCTATCTGCTACCTGCTTACTGACAACCGCATCATCTGCGACCAGCCGTAAAGAGCTTCCAACACTTTGTACTAGGTGATCCATGTAGATTAGTTGGTGTGTCTTTCGTCATTGCCTTCGGACGTCATCTGTTCGTTTACGAGACCCTGATAATCTGTTAAAGACTTGACTGCAGCTTTTCTAGCGTAGTGTAAATTTCACTACGGTCGGTTAGCACTTTTCGCGATCGGTTTTCACAGCCGCCGCGCAAAGCGATGTAGCCGACTAGGAAGACGCCCCGCCATTCAAGCAGCGGCCGACGCCTGAGGAACAAGGTCGCCGGCTGTGGCGTTTCCCGCTAACTCCACACAACCGGTTTGCGAGCCCATTTTCGCGAATCGACTCCTCAATTACCGATGCAGCTCTGCCGTCTGAAGTGGCGGACCGCATTCTGAGGTCTACCGGAAAGCGTACGCACTTCTGTACATCATCTCGTGTTCAGCGTAGCCAGATGGGTACCAGCCCCCGCTCTGTACGATAAATCTGTGCCTTCGCATTCACTCACGTTCCTGGGAACCTCGTACACTGATCGCTCAACCGAATTCTGCGAAACGTTATCATCTGTACAGATTAGTTCCAAGCAGCGGCAGCAGGAGATCGTTCCGAGAAATTTGCAAACAGGATACGAAATTGGATTGTCAACAATATAGAGTTTTTTGAAGAAAAAAAAAGAGAGAAGAAGAAAGAGCACATCCTTGGAAGTGAAAGCTAATACCTGGCTTCGAATTTATCTGAAGAAATAATAACGAAAACCATTAAATATTTAAAGTGAAACCTTCGGAAATGGCAAACGGAAGCAGTTGCGAAACTTCTCCGCTGCTTCCACGCTCGAAGTGTGGAGACAATATCAGCAGAAAATCTCCAAATTTAGAGTTCTTGCTCTTAATTTTTCGAGAGTACGAGCTCCCAGACTTAATCTCGGGCAGTTATCCGGACATAGTATAGTACTGTATGTCGTATATCCCCACTTGCAGTCTACTATTTACTGTCGAACAGTTTCGGAAGACACGAATCCATTGTAAAGTTTTCTAAAAAGTAAGAGAAAAATATTACTGACACAAATATTCGAATTAACGGTAACTTTACTTCGGAGGAGTAGTCAGCAGAAAACCTGAAATATTTTGAATTGTTTCTTTATGAATAAAAGTGGAACACAACTGTGTAATTTTTCGGCATCATCTCCCTGTCGTTCATTGCACTTCCTCCAGCGCGAAGGAAGTACACGGATTCCTCTGGAGGAAGGAAAAAATCTTTCGGTCGTGTGCGCAGCCATTCGTGCACCACCTGTTGCACACCTTCTCGGGAACATAATTCCTTTCTTCCCATCACCCCTTTGAGTGGTCAAAGCATGTGGTGATCGCTTGGTGCGAGGTCTACTGAGTATGGCGAATGCGGCAGAGTATCAAGAGTGCAGGTCACCGAGGGTTGCAATTGTTCCACGGGCAATATACAGCAGAGCCGTGTTATGTTGGAAAGTGACACCAGAAGTCCAGATTTTTTTTTACCGTATTGGAACATACCACACTGGTAACATTCCCATCAGATTGCTGCATCCGGAACTTCCTGAGTTTTGCTAATGAGGAACGACGCCATTCCTCGCTTGTTCCCTTTGTTCCGTGTTGACGGTAGTTAGTGTACCCAGGTTTCGCCGCAAAAGTTCTTCAAAGATATCGCCACGTCACTGTTTCAGTTTTGAAGTGAGCTGTCATGGCTCCAATGTCGCGCGAGCGAGAGGGGTAGCGCAGTGGTTAGCACATTGGACTCGCATCCGGGGAGGTAAGGGGGGAGGGAGAGAAGACTGCTCAAACCCGCGTCCGGCTACCGGCTATCCTGATTTAGGTTTTCCGTGATTTCCCTAAATCGCTTGAGGCAAACGTCGGGATGGTTCCTTCGAAAGTGCACGGCTGATTTCCTTTTCCATACTTCCCAAGCTTCTGCTACGTCTCTAATGTCTTTGTCGACCGGACGTTTAATCTCCTCCTCCTCCCCCATCATGCAGGCACTTAACGAAACGTAAGCATTTCACGAATGATGTGATGTGTAGAGCCATGACTAATGTTCAGATATGCGGCAATTTCACCCACCGTCACACAGCAATTTTCCATCACAATGGCTTCAACTGCTGCAGTGCACTCCGGTGTCACAACACGATGTGCCTGATCCGGGCGTTGAGTGTTTGTCATACGGGTCACGCCATTTCCAAACTTCCTACACCTGTCATACATTTTCTGCAGTGATCGACATGTATCACCATACTGGATCTTCATTCGCATATGGATTTCGATAGGTTCCGTATCTTCACTTCTCAGAAAACGTCTGGGGCGGCCGCTGTGGCCGAGCGGTTCTCGACTCTTCGGTCCGGAACCGCGCTGCTGCTACGGTCGCCGGTTCGAATCCTGCCTCGGGCATGGATGAGTGTGTTGTTCTTAACTTAGTTAGGTTTACGTAGTTCTAAGTCTAGGGGACTGATGACCTTAGACGTTAAGTCCCATAGTGCTTAGAGCCATTTGAACTATTTTTGAATCAAAAATCGTCCGAAAGGTCGCTGGTCGTGCTTGCTGCATGTTGCAAGCGGGACAGCCATTTTGAACTGGAATTGTGGCCGCGTTTCGCTTGTCTGTGGTTCGCTGCAGCCTGTAGGGCATTCCTTACATCATTGCTCAGAGCAGTGCCAGCTTACAGAACAACGGCGCGGAATGTTGATTTTTGATTACACATTAAAGATTTTCATTTGACTCCCCTCGTACGAAATCGAATTAAGTGCGCCGAGTTCATATCTCGGTTCCTTCTAACGTGGTAGTTTGAATGAAGCTAGTGAGTTCACCTAAAATGGAAACTGTCGAAAAGTGATTGGGATGGAAAATGATGATATCCAGAAAATCTGTAGATTTAGTTTCTCCGAAAAAAAACATGCTGAAATGACACAGAATAAGAGAGTGAATATGGAACAAACAATCGAAGAATGAAGAGAGCGTTGAAATTAGAAAAGATGTTCCTAACAGTGTGTCAGATGTTCTGCAGGTGGCAGCATAGTTCGGATGCACAAAAAAATTGCACAGGAACAGTGAGAAGACGGCAATCGCACTGATAGCTCGCACAGGGGACGAGGAGCGTTCTGTTGTTCGGTTTCTGCTTAGTAAAAGCGAGAAATGCATCGCAGAATGAAGTTAGAGTACGGCGTTGGATGTATGTCGTAGCTGGGAGTCTGCAGATGGAGTGGGAAGTTCGCAAATAGTGTGACATCGGGAGCCAAGGCGCTTCCCCCGGATAAGATACGACCCAGGCGCACTACCGGCCAGAGAGCGAGTAAGGAACGGCGTCATCCAAACGAAAGCAGTCCCAACACCGCCACCGACAAGTGAACTTAGGGTGGCTCTTTTAGGACAGAGAAAGCATCATCTTTTAGCGCTCGATGAGAACATCTCGAAAATCCGGAGATTCACTTTCGTTGGGGAGAGGCAAGGGGAGGGATAAAGCAACAGTTTCCGCACCCTAACCAATCTACCAGAAGACTTCTAAAAGTAAGTCGCACATTACAATGGCCAGACCAAGTAACTTTTATTGAATGCTGCGCTACACTTCTAACAAGGGAACATCCCCATCGCACCCCCCTCAGATTTAGTTATAAGTTGGCACAATGGATAGGCCTTGAAAAACTGAACACAGATCAATCGAGAAAACAGGAAGAAGTTGTGTGGAACTATAAAAAAAAAAAGCAAAATATACAAACTGAGTAGTCTATGTGCAAGATAGGTAACATTAAGGTTAACCTGAGCTCAGAAGCGCCGTGGTCCCGTGGTTAGCGTGAGCAGCTTGGAACGAGAGGTCCTTGGTTCAAATCGTCCCTCGAGTGAAACATTTACTTTCTTTATTTTCGCAAAGATATGATTTGTCAGTTCGTTCATTGACGTCTCTGTTGACTGTAATAAGTTTAGTGTCTGTGTTTTGCGACCGCACCGCAAAACCGTGCGATTAGTAGACGAAAGGACGTGCCACTCCAATGGGAACCGAAAACATTTGATCCAGGAAAACACGTCTGATATATTCTATACGACACTGGTGACGGCATGTGCGTCACATGACACGAATATGTTGTCGACCCACCTAACTTGCACACTTGGCGAATGGGTAAAAAGATTCTTCTACCTTGCCCGATTTAGGTTTTCTTGTGGATGTGATAATCACTCCCAAAAAAGTGATGAAAACATAAGAGTGTGTCACATAAACTGCAACAAATGAATGCAACAGTTTCACAGTCGCACAGTTTTCTCTGTGCTCTGTCAAAACATATGTTTTTAACGTTTTCAAATTTTACCGTGTGTAGACCGTCAAATACTGCATATGTCCAAGCAAATCTGAACATGTCTTGGAATTTTGGAGAGCGAAGTTGATTATATGTGAGTGCCTGAACTTTGATAATTGTCTGAAAATAAAATATTAAACTTTTCACTCGAGGGAAGACTTGAACCAATGACCTCTCGTTCCGCAGTTGCTCACGCTAACCACGGGACCACGGCGCTTCTCAGCCCACTCTATCCTTAATGTTGCCTATCTTGCGCATGGACTACTCAGTTTGTATAGTTTGCTTATTTTTTTTCATAGTTCCGCACAACTTCTTCCTGTTTTCTCGATTGATCTGTGTTCAGTTTTTCAAGGCCTATCCATTGTGCCAACTTATAATTAAATCTGAGGGGGGTGCGGTGGGGAGGTTCCCTTGTAAGTACACAATGGTCAGAACGTTCTACCAATCATTCAGTTTTTGGATGATAGAAATTCGCTCCTTGGCCATGGAGCCATTGGATCAGCTGTGTATAAGTACTCACCATTGGAAAATCTCTTTCCAACTAGATCATCTTTCAGCTTGCCGAAAATGTGGAGATTGCATGGTGCAAGATCTGGACGTCCATTTCAGCATCAGCCACGTCTATGCGGCGCTGGTCATACTATTGGTATCGTTTCACTACTGCTGGATACGTTGTTGCATTTGGTCCACATGCCAGCTGAATTTCACGGTGAATTTTATGTTTGATACGTTTTGCCTACAAGAATCTTACTGTCCGCCGTACTTAAAATGTGGAGAATTTTTCCACTTGCCGCGCCATTGCACTCGCACGTTGTGGTGCACCTGTCTGCCATTCGTACCACAAAAGAATCGCTCTGCACGATAGCCGGAACATGTACTCCGTCTGACAAGGCAGCACTCTTGTTGCACAATGGTCTTGGCGAGGGGCGATGTGTTTAACTTACTTCCAGGAGTCCAAGATGAAAAATCACGCAGAATGCGTAAATTACACTAATCTTTTCTCATTATGCCTTCTTAGAACGTCAGCTAAGTGTACAAAGGCGGTCTCTAAAACTAGACATATTAATAATCATACATAGACTTTCATCACGACTTGGGCAGTAAATAAAATTAGGGCTCTTGGTTAGTGTTCTCAAATGTGTCACAACTAACAATCACTACCTCATTAGTAGTGTTTATTTAGTACAGTGGAGTGAAAGTGAAGAAAGTAAAGAGTGGACTAAAAATGTCTTTTTAAACGATAGTCACTGTACGACGTATACTGGCACACATACACGGACCAGTCACATTTACATGACCACCGCCTATGTTCGAGTCAACGCCCAATAACCACTCACAGATTGGAGGTGGCAGCACTAGCAGTGGTAGGTGTGCGAGGTGCCACAATAAAGTAATGAGACTGACGTGAAAAAAAAGGTTGCTTACCGTTTTAGTCAAGTTTAGTGTAGTCTCCTTCCAAATGTTTCCCTTCTGAATGCACAAACTTTTTCCAGCGCTTCTGCCAATGATGGTAACATTACTGGAACTCATCCTCTGTAATATTCTCAAAGACCCTCGTCACAGCTTTTTGGACATCTTGTGTTGTTTGAAAATGGTGTCCCTTGACCGCCATTTTGATTCTTGGAAATATAAAAAAAGTCGCACAGAGCAATATCTGGTGAATAAGGTGGCTGTGATAGTACTGAAATTTGTTTTGAGGTTAAAAATTGCTGTACTCACAGAGCAGTATGGGATGGCGCATTATCGTAATGCAGAATCCAACTATCAGTAATGTTGGCATGGACACGAGGAACTCTTTTACGAACTCTTTCTAAAATTTGTTTGCAGTAATATTGGTTAACTCTTCGTCCAGGAGGCACCCACCCTTTATGAACAATTCCCTTGCAATCAAAGAAGCACACAAGCATGCATGGTCGTCCACTGTGGTCTTCATCTGCAACATTTATTCTGCCTTCACTAAACACTTTATGCCAACGAAAAACATGAACTTTTGACATAACCTCGTCTCCAAAAGCCTTCTAAAGCATACCGTAAGTTGTCGTCGCGTTTTTACCCAATTTAACGCAAAAAGAAATGACATACTGTTGGGCAATATTATACGGTTCCATTTCCGTGACGAGAGACACAAACACGTGTTAACTTATTGCAGCACAACTCACGACTGAGCAGTTGCATCGATGTACCACTTGGACTAGAAGCAGCTTTTAGACCAAGGTCAAAGATATTGTGCCTACTCAAGCTTGCAGTGTTGTCACGTCTTGCAAAGAAAATAAGTCTCATTACTTTACTGTCCCATCACGTATAATAAGTATCTGGGGAAGCGGCAAACAGTGCAGTCGTTGTCATAATGCGGAAACTTACTGATTTATCTGACGTCCAGCGGGGTATGACGTATACGGTGCATGGCAAAATGGCGCTATGCGAAACCGGCGCTAAGGGGCAACTGTGGTTCTCCACGGGCCATAGATGACACGGGTGAACGACGTACAAATGTTGAGCAACTGACCGCCCAAATGAACTAAGGGGCTACCAATAGTGTCTCCTCAACGACCATTCAGCGAACGTTGCTGCATATGGACCTCTGCAGCAGGCGCCTTTCTTGCACCCATGCTGACTGCTGTTCATCGGCGACGAAGGCTTGAATCTGCACGCCAATACCGCAAATGGACGTCCACTGAGTGGTGAGTGCGACAGGTGGCCTTTTCAGATGAATCACGTTTTATGCTCCATCGTGCAGATGACCTTCGGTGTGTACAGTCCTGTAACAATTAACGACAGGATCCAGGTCTGACGAGAGATCGTTATGGTCTGGGGAATTTTTTCATGGCATTCCCTGAATGATTTGAGTCATTGTGGTACAGAGGGTCAGCAAAAGTATGCAGCTGTCCTTGGTGACCATGTCCACAACTAAATGCATTTTTTCCTTCCTCGTCACGATGGCATATACCAGAAGGCTAATGCAACGTGCCACACAGCTCTCAACGTATGTGCGTGGTTCGAAGAAGACCGGGATTAGTTTACAGTATTCCACTGGTCAATGACCCCCCCCCCCCCCCGCCCCACCCGTATTTACACCTAATCGAGAATCTGTGGCGCCACTTACATCGGGCTGTTCGAGTCATGGATACTCAACCGTGAAATCTAGGGCAGCCAAGGCTCTGAAGTCAGTACCTCCCAGAACCTTGTTTACTCTCTTCTTTCATATTCGCACTGCACAAGGTGGTCATTCAGGTTCAAAATGGTTCAAATGGCTCTGAGCACTGTGGGACTTAACATCCGTGGTCATCAGTCCCCTAGAACTTAGAACTACTTAAACCTAACATCGCACACATCCATGCCCGAGGCAGGATTCGAACCTGCGACCGTAGCGGTCGCGCGGTTCCAGACTGTAGCGCCTAGAACCGCTCGGCCACCACGGCCGGCGGTTATTCAGGCTTTTGACATATGGTTACATTAATGTGACTGGACAGTGTGTTACTGCAATCTGTCGGAGATCCGTGACTGGACAGTGTACTTGCTACGATGTAAATTGAGTGAGGTTGTCCCAGCATTGACGTAATTACTTGTCGCAACATTAAATGTATTCGCAGTTGCGAATATGGACTAACATCAGCTATAGAATGGAATGGCAATGAAAATTTCTGCCGTACGGGGACTCGATCCCGGATTTCCCGCTTATCGACTTACCATTTGGCTATCCTTACACGACTCACAGTCGGACCCAAACCATATGTCGTCAACCATGTCTCTGTGACCTGTACTCGTACAGCCATCATGTATATTCTCGTACAAGTGAGACATCTTACTTGAAAATCGCTTGCTCGTTATCGGCTGATAAATACGATACTGCAGTGCCTGTTTTATTCCGTATTACGATGCAAAGTTCCTTTGAATAACGTTGCATCGTAATTCGGTCGTAATCAGAGGCACGAGATGAGCTCTATAGGAAAATTTTTGCGGACCACCTGCATCCTTTTGTGGTTGATGTCTTTCCCGACGGCGATGGCATCTTCAGGCAAGATAACTATCTGTGTCACACGGCCAGAACCGTGCTGTGGTGGTTTCAAGAGGGTGACGTTGAGGTCTTGGCCACCAAATTCGCTCGATCTGAATCAGATGAACACACGTGGGGCGTTATTAAGTGCCAGCTCCGCGCCCGCAAAACACCAGCTCCTAATGAACAAAAATTACGCCAGCTGTGCGTAGGTACCTCCTCAGTCCTACGAAGGACTTTTCGAATATGCCATACAGAATCGCTGCTGAATTGCTTTCCAAAGGTGGACCAACCGCTTATAAGCAGATTGTCATAATGAAACTTCCTGGGAGATTAAAACTGTGTGCCGGACCGAGACTTGAACTCGGGACCTTTGCCTTTCGCGGGTAAGTGTTCTACCAACTGAGCTACCCAAGCATGACTCACGCCCCGTCCTCACAGCTTTACTGCCAGGAAGTTTCATATCAGCGCACGCTCCGCTGCAGAGTGAAATTCTCATTCTACATGGTCATAATGTTTCGGCTAATCGGTGTATGACAGTCGATGTATATTATTTAGGAAACAGTTCCTGTAGACTAGCTTCTCACTGGACGCGAGTCAACTGTTACATAACAGTAAACTGTTTATACTGAATGAATGATGAAGGATCAAAAGGTAGGTTTTCTAACGCTAAGAGGCCCTTGGTAAACTTACCATGTCTTCCCTGGTTTTGCCATAACGTTTCGTATAGGCAGCAAAATTATTCCATTTCTCGTACTACATCTCCCCTAATTTGATGCAGAGTTGCTACTCATCTTTCTAGTATTTTTCAAAACTATTTTTCGCTTTGTTTACCCGTTGTTCATTTCAAGTAATACGTAGGATAGCTATCCCATGCACCCGTTCTTCAAAGTCTTACTTGCTTTTGACGAGACTCACAATACTGTTAAAATATTTCGTAACCTATTAAGGTCAGGTGGCCGTTTCCTCTGGTGCTGGAAAGAAACTCGGTCGAAAGAGCGTGTTGTTAACCCTGGCGGTCAGGATTTCTTACAGCTTGCAGTACTTCCCGATCGTGTCCGTGCTACTGTAACAATATTAAAGGCACGTCTCACTTCCTGAAGACTACGCGGTGTACTGTGTCAGCGACGATAAAATAGTGAAGAGAGTCCGCAACCACAAGCCACAAGAACCGCAGCGCCGCAGGGGTATCGTGCTGCGATGGCCACACGGCGTTGAGGGCATTGAATCCCCCCCCCCCCCCCCCCCCCCCCGGTCTCTCTCTTATTCTGTGGCTGTCAGATTTATTAGAAGTGTGACTGATTTCCCAGTTTTGTGGTTGTCTCCCTGCTGCACCCGATACTACACTTGACTAGTTTTAAACGCTGTGAGGTAAATCACTGGTGGAGAATATCTGGCAGGACGTAAGTGTTACGACAAATGTCCCTTGTCACTGTGATGCACGCGAGTTGAACTAAACAGTGTGAATGTGGGGTTCTTATTCATTTATACAGAAAAAAATGTAAATGGCAGCATGTAGCCAGGTAAATATTTTCTGCGTTTTTTAAAATGCATGTTCCTTGTTGTTTCAACTGATATGTTCCATTTCATAACGTATATCGTGAACATTCTCTGGAACACGTAAAGTAACTAGCTAAATAACTGAAAAAGATAACAAATTATTACGAGGATCACTCCAAAAGAAATGCATACTATTTTTTTTAAATCCATCTTTTATTCTACATGTTTGAAAGTCTTACAGTATGTAGATACATCCTTTAGGAACAATATTTTCATTCCTCCACATAATTTCCATCCCTCTTGAAACCAGCGCCTGTATACCTGCACGGTAAAATTCTGGACCAACCGTTTGGAGCCAATGTTTGGCAGCGTGCACAAGGGAGTCATCATCTTCAAACCTTGTTCCACGAAGAGAGTCTTTCAGTTTTCCAAAGAGATGATAGTCACATGGAGCCAGGTCAGGATCGTAAGGCGGGTGTTTTTGTTGTCCAACCGAGTTTTGTGAACGCTTCCATGGTTTTTTGACTGACATGTGACCGTGCATTGTCGTGCAACAGCAAAACATCCTGCTTTTTCCGATGTGGTCGAACACGACTCAGTCGAGCTTGAAGTTTCTTCAGTGTCGTCACATATGCATCAGAATTTATGGTGGTTTCACTTGGCATGTCCATAAGCAAGAGTCGTTCGGAATCGAAAAACACCGTAGCCATAACTTTTCCAGCAGAAGGTGTGGTTTAGATTTTTTTTTTTTTCCTTGGGTGAATTTGCATGATGCCACTGCATTGATTGCCTCTTCGTCTCTGGTGAAAAATGATGGAGCCATGTTTCATCACCTGTCACAATTCTTCCCAGAAGTTCATCTCCACCATTCTCGTACTGTTCCAAAAGTTCGCTGCATACCGTTTTTCTTTGCACATTGTTTGGAGTGTGTGCAGTACGAGGCCTGCCGCTGCGGGGACAATCCTCAATATTGCCGTGTCCGCTGTCATACGTAACCTGCTTGCCCACAGACTAACTGTACTGCGATCGACAGCAGCATCTCCATACACCTTTTTCAACCTCTTGTGGATGTTTCCCACTGTCTCGTTTTCACAGGACAGGAATTATATGATAGCACGTTGCTTGTGACGAACGTCAAGTGTAGCAGCCATCTTGAAGACATGCTGTGACGGCTCAACTCACGGGAACAGGTTGAACTAAGTTTGAAAACAAGCGGGAAGGATGTATCTACACACTATAAAACTTTCACACATGCAGAATGAAAACTGTATTTTTACAAAAATAGTGTGCATTTCTTTTGGAGTGACCCTCGTAGTATGAAGTTGGGCCTCTTTTTATACGAACGACAGCTTGCATCCCATGTTGGTTGGACACACACGTTGCGCACAACAGTAAGAGGAATACGGACCGGTAACTCGTACAAAAAGGTCGCTAATTTAGAAGGAAATAGAACGCACAGCTAGACCGACAAAATATCCCAAAAGCTTTAAATTCTATTCATATAAGGACCACAGGAAGTGCAGTACTTCATCATCGTTTCGATTAAACTGCCTCGGACAGTTCCAGAATTCTCAGAGACACCAGTTCCGTCTTGGTCTCGGCAAACCCCCCATCCAGGACAAAAAGGGGCCCAAGACCACGCACGGTTCCACATTGAGACGTACAACGCTGCGTAACCCCTGCCATGCTACACAGCGTAAAAAAGGTAGTTAACGAGATAGGCTGCTGTTGACGTTCTTAAAACGTAGAAACGCTCACATTGGTTGGAGAAAAAAAATGGAAATGTCGTGGCTAGGGCATCCCGTCGGGAAGGCCGTTCGCCGGGTGCAAGTCTTTTTGAGTTGAAGCCACTGCGGTGACTTGCGTGTCGATGGGGATGAGGTGATGATGAAGACAACACAACACCCAGTTTCGTCATTTCGAGGCACTGCTTAAAGCAAGTTGTATGATCATCCACATTGGTTGCCAATTGCGACTGCCGGCCGTAGTGGCCGAGAATCTAGGCGCGTCAGTACGGAACCGCGCGACTGATACGGTCGCAGGTTCGAATCCTGCCTCGGGCATGGATGTGTGTGAAGTCCTTAGGTTAGGTTTACGTAGTTCTAAGCTCTAGGGGACTGATGATCTCAGCTGTTAAGTCCCATAGTGCTCAGAGCCATTTGAACCAATTGCGACAATCATCAACGGAGATAAACATGGCGATGTGAAAGTGTGCGGTACAAGAGCCACAATCGGGAAATATTTTTTACGACAGGATGCAACGTTTTCGGATTGGAAAGCAAATTACTAGTGGTGAGCAACGTTCGCATCAGCCACTAACAAGCGTAACGACAGAAACGTGTGGCAAGTAGCGACAAACGCTGTCAGACTGCGTATTATACATCGAGAATTCTTATCCGCATCTTTTGTCATTCCCATTAATTTTTAATGACGATAGATCACTAGACTGCCTCTTTTTCTGCAAGCGTCCACTAGACCTATGAACGTCCTTCATATTCTGGACAAACAGCGAAGGGTAAAGAGCGTTGACACCATAATTCTGCCGAACTGAAAACTGAAGAGAGTTCCGCCGACGGAAAAATGCATCACCAGATGGAACGTCGCGCTGTAGCGAATACTTCCGGGAAGAAACGAGCAAAGGCGATGCAGGGGGGCCTTGGCCTGCTCGTCGCAGGCTCGCGTGAAGTTTGGCACGTCGTCGGCCGCCCGTTCTGAAAGTATTAAAGGCACTCTGAAAACTTCAGTGTCAATTGCGTCGAACCGCTATGGGTAATCGGTGCTAGAGTTCTGAACTTCACGTACCACAAAACATTACAAAAATCTGAGTTCTTTGTGGTCTCCTGGTAAGTACAGATAAGGCATTACAAAATCGGCCCGTGACATGTTTCCGAGTCTGTCATGAAATTGGAGTACGTGATGGACAACAGAATTGCCTCTTCCAGAAGACGCGATTCTCTCTGTAGCCTCAATGCAGCGTTGTACGTCATTTATCAAACTGTGGCGTGCATATCAACTCTGACTGGATTAGAACCGTGAGAAATGCTCCAGATAACAACATGCGTAATACTGTAACACGACTTTAGCACAGTGTAATCTGAAATGGTACGTAAGAGTGACAGATGGAGGAAAATTGTTATTGATTATTGTCTTCCGGAGTTGGCGTGTAATCTTCCGCATACATTAATTGTGTATGTGGAGATTGGCAGAGTTTTTCATGTGGCAGGTACCAGCTAGAAACCTCACTCAAGACTTAGGCTACATAAGCTGTATTGGCGCCCCCTGTGAGGGGTTGTCACAAAATTTTAATTATTATCTCTAGAACATTACGTTGCGACCAAGAAATTTTGTAACAGCGTCAGTCCTTTACACGAACCCACCCTTCAGTGTCACCCATTTTTCCCCAGCGATGAATGACTAGCGGAGACCTTCGTTCTAGACGTCTACATTTTGGCTGTCTAGGAAATCGGCTCGAAAAATCACCTCCTCGTCGTTCTAGGAAAGCCTGCCAAGCAGTGGTTTCTTCATCTGAAGACAGAAGAGGAAGTCACTGGGTGCCAAGTCAAAAATTAATACGGGGGGGGGGGGGGGGGGGGGGGATGAGTAAAAATTACATAGGCCAAAGTAACAGTTACTATGCTTAGAATCGGCGGGCTTTTGGAACGGATTTAAGCATGTTCATAATGTCGTGCAAGATGTTGAGAACTCATCCATGATTGATTTTGTCACTTTTTCCGCTATCGCCTCCATCGTTACACACCGATCTTTTTGGATCGTGGCCTCAGCTTCTCCCCTGGTTCTTCGCAAAGAGATTGTCTGCCACTTCGTTCTTCATGAAATGTATTCGCAAGTTGCGAATACGGTACCACAACAGCTATAGAATTTACTGAAAACATGTGAAAATTTGTGCTGGCCCGGTACTCGAACCCGGATTTCCCGCTTGTTGCAAGCGGTCGACCCAAATCTCCATAAGACCCGGTGTCCTCTCGCCATAGAGCACGCGCAGCTATGTGGTCCCCACACGGGGAGAGACTTGTTTCTCTTTCTCGTCAGGTTGCCTTGGCTCTGGCACGAAGTACATTAGGGCAATGTCCGTATTTCACCGAGTCTGTGCAGTTGGACGGACTGTTCCTTCGGACATACAGAAACTGTCAAATACAGACATTGCACTGATGTACTAGTTCTTCGTCGTTGATACTCATTTGATTACGTTAGATCCGCTTCACCTGATTACTGTGTTATGTGATGGCGTCTTACTGGCGTACACTTCCTCCAACTCAGCGTGGATTGTTGCAGCGGTTTTCTCCATCAAATACAGAACGCGAGTTACGGCGCGCCATTCTACTTAATCAGTGGGCTGCGTCATTTCGACATGGTACAATACTGTGACGCGGGGACTTCAGTGTTTAGCAGGACTGCAGGTATATTCCTGCAAAGAAACAGATAATTAAGTACGTCACTCTATTTTTTAATGTAATAAATATACTTCGACCTACCATCGTAGCACTTTCGGTTTCCCCGTGGCTCGCCAGGCGGTCTAGAAGTATTACAAAGTTTACGCTGCGACCCGAGCGGTGACACAAGCATTATACTCGTCTGAACGCTCCAACCCTTTCTGCGTTCAGTTTTTCAATTGCACCGCTTATACCTCTTTCTATAGGCCGATCTTATGGTATGCTCCTTAGGACATAGCGTAACAACCCGAACTAATGTCGATTCAGTGGACCAACTCTCGAAGCTTCACTTTCGTTACTTATTCAATTTTCGCTACGACGACGTAATCAAGATATTAATCTGCAAATTAAATTGGTTAGGAGCTGTTGATTAATTTGTTGTATGACACGAGCCGCTGTATTGTCCATTTGTGACGGCCTCAGTTTGCCGTGTCTTTTCCCATACTTTAAGAAACGATAAGAAAGTTTCCGTTCGAAGGGCGTACAGTCCATGTCGGTAGGCCATTAGGAAAAATCACCGTGAGCATTGAGGCGGGTCATCCACCGACGCATCAGGTTGAAAAGGCCCTTTAGGTAAAACACTGTGTCCTGCTGCTGAAGAAGTCTGTAACTGCCTGCTGCACATCTTCACATCCTTGTCCTACAGGAATCGTTGACTCTTTAAGGTTTTTTTTTTTTAACCAACATGCTGCCCCGAACACGTTTTTCATTCTCAGATTGATGTTCACCTGTGTGTGTCCTTCGGCAGGTGAGAAAAGAGTAACACCACATTGGTCCTGCTTGAACGCATATGGTAATAACGTTGTCATAGGTGGTTTCCGCGTTTACCGTAAGCTCGTCGGAAAGACACGAATGCCGCACGAATTCTTCGTTTACCCGTCAGTGCATACGTAGTCACATCGGAGACACGCTACGTCGCATATAGGCTGCAGCAACGCTCTCAGACGAAACTTTTTGTCTCCGCCTTATACCAGCTGGTTATAATTAAACTGCAGCCACTCGGACGTGAAGTGTGGGCAGCGAAACCTGGTAGATACGCTAATGCGGAACCAGTTTACACTGAAAAAAAAAAATTAATTCCAGTTTTGACCACCAGGTGTAACTCTGGCGCTGTGAGGGCAAGAAAGACGTAGAGAAATCTTTCCATGTGTAACGGATTAGGAACGGGATGTGAGCAGGAAAATTAAAAAAAGTGAGGAAGGGATAATGTTGATCTTATTATTAACTGCTGCTTACACAGTTCGTTCAATATGAGCATTGGAGACGTCGACGATATGCTGTACAACACCAGATTTGAACCTGGTGACCAAAATTGAAGCTAGTTTTATTCCAGCGTAAGTAGGTTCCACATTAATATTAACCAACTTTCGCTGCCATAGGATAATTACTGCTCCCATTGGAAGTCTGTGAATAGGTGCACTTCAGTTATAAGCACCCGTTATGTTGCGATTTACGCCGATCACTAAAATAAGGGTTACACGAATAAGGGAAAGGAAGGGGAGACAGAGAGAGAGAGAGAGAGAGAGAGAGAGAGAGAGAGAGAGAGAGAGATTAGTCAGCGATTCTACATATTCTCAATCTCCAGTTTTGTCGCCAACCTCATAAAACCTCCTTTTTCTGACTTCTCGCATCCCCCTCCTCTCTGAACCTCTATACCTCCCTTCCTGAGTTCCCCTTCCACGCCCCCTCCCTCCTCTGGCCAGGCAGCTAAGCGGCCGTGTTCGTAGCTGGGTGTCGACTCGTCCTCGCCTCCTGCGCTAATTCCGCCTTTTGTCACCTGAGCAACGATCCCGTCTTTCAGGGCTGCTCGACGCGGCACGAGTGGCTTCAGGCACAGACAAAGATATTTTTAGCAGTAATCATATCATGTCGAAATTTCAGCCTGATTTTCAAGCTTACACTAAGACACCTATTTACACCAGCATAATAGTCATCAAGATGTTTCTGTACCAAAGCCCTTTTTGTAATTTTCTAGGCACATTAGATTCATGTGATCAGAAATTTTGCACGTAGGAATTAATTTCGCGACTGCTTGTAGCGCGCCAGAACTAAAAGATTTTTAACAATTTTGTGAGCACAGTGACACCTTTTCAATTATATTTCATTATTAACGTGTACGAATTCTAACTTTAGCATCCAAAATGTTAAGATGCTCCAAAACCGAAATATCATGGTATCCAAATACTTTTTACGCTCACTGATGTAAGTCCTGATGGGACGCAACAAAGAGCTGTGGTGGCGTGGACTGTTTTCCAACGCTTGTCATTCTGGACATCCTTAGATATTTTTTACAGTTGTTGAACTCCTCTCCTCTGTTAAGATGTTCACTCATTTATTATCTGTATTGCCGTACGATCGACTTTAGATTTTACGAACGTACATTAATTCAACTTTGGGTCCATCTTGGTGTACGTGCCTATTCCAAATAACAATACGTACTTGACGCATGAGCGTATTTTAATAGTTTTTATTTGGCCTCTAATTTCCCAGTTATGTAGCCAAGTACATAGATATTTAATGTAATAACTAGTTACTTATTCATTTTATGTGCTTACAGTGAAGTTTAGGTACATAGCTCTCTTTTTTAGTTACGCATTAGCCTTGCGGAAGTGGAACGTAGAGGATGAGCATTTCAGGCAAGAAGATAACAGAAGCTTCCGAAACGTGGTGCTGTTGAAGAATGCTGAATATTAGATGGTTAAATGTAGTAACTAATGAGAGGGTATTGTATCAAGTAGGGGAAAACACAAATTTGTGGCAAAACTCGACTAAAAGAAGGATCAGTTGATACGACAAATGAAGGAATGGTTAGTTTGATAACGGACGGAGGTATGTGTTTGGGGGGGGGGGGGGAGGGGATAAAAATTGTGGAGGTAGACGAAGACAGGAGTACAGAAGAAAAGTTCAAATGGATGACTGTACTACAGCACAATAACATTGTCATTTCAAGTATGGCTAACCTGCGAACTTTCTTCCTTTTATTATTATTTTTTCGTTTATTAAGTGACACGACATTCTTGTGCAGCTGTACGTTTCTTTTTTTCCCTTCTCTGCTTTAAGGGTGCATTAGGCTTTTCGAGTAATGGGACATTGCAGCCAAATACCAAGCAGACTGGTTGTGGGGCAGAGGGGATTTCCAGTTCCACAATTTATCCCACAATCAAGGGAAACCTCCCGAAAACCGTGTTCAGAACAGAAGGATGGAATCTATTTTTATTTTGGGCAGTGTCCACCGAAAAATATGAAAGCCTAGTGTTTCTGTAAATTTTGCAAGTAGGCTGTTTAGGTTTTTATGTTGGTAACGCCATGTAGCGCTCTGTATGAAAATCAGACTGTGCTGTGTGCAGTCTGTGGCTGGTTTGCATTGTTGGAATATTCTTTATTGTAGTGTTGGGCAGTTGGATGTAAACAACACGTAGCGTTGTGCAGTTGGAAGTGAGCCGCCAGCGATGGTGGATGTGGGGAGAGAGATGGCAGAGTTTTGAGAGCGGACGGTCTGGACGTGTGTCCGTCAGAAAAAGTAAATTTGTAAGACTGTATGTCATGAACTGCTATATATATTATGACTTTTGAACACTATTAAGGTAAATACATTGTTTGTTCTCCATCAAAATCTTTCATTTGCTAACTATGCCTATCAGTTGTTGGTGCCTTCAGTAGTTAGAATCTTTGATTTAGCTGCCAGTATTGGCGCTCGCTGTATTGCAGTAGTTAGAGCAACGAAGATTTTTGTGAGGTAAGTGATTCATGAAAGGTACAGGTTATTGTTAGTCAGTGCCATTCTTTTGTAGGGATTATTGAAAGTCAGATTGCGCTGCGCTAAAAATATTGTGTGTCAGTTTAATTGGTTTGGGTTGATTTGGTGGAAGAGACCAAACAGCGAGGTCATCGGTCTCATTGTATTAGGGAAGGCTGGGAGAGGAAGTCGGCCGTGCCCTTTCAAAGGAACCATCCCAGAATTTGCCTGAAGCGATTTAGGGAAATCACGGAAAACCTAAATCGGGATGGCCGAATGTGGAATTGAACCGTCGTCCTCCCGAATGCGAGTCCAGTGTGCTAACCACTGCGCCACCTCGCTCGGTGTCAGTTTAGTGTTGATCAGAATAAATAAAGAGAGAAATGTCTTAGTACGTTCAGTTTTGCTCAGCTGTTTGAAAATCAAATAACGAGCTCAAGCGCGGCAGGCAAGAAGACGGGCTCCGCTCACTCGTTAGTACTGGCCAGCTCCTGGTTAGCCCCGTCTGCGCCTCAACCCGCCGCACTCGCCACCTCCGCGCGTCGCGTGAGCTGACGCTGCCGTTCCTAGTAGGACTGTTGATATTTTCAAAAAATATCGGGAATCTATTACATCGATATGTAAAACGTATAATTGCCAGCCATCGATATAACGGAAAAATTATCGATGTATCTACAAAAAAAAAAAAAAAAAAAATACCGACCTGCAGCCAAACATAAAATATCGGCTGCACATTCTAAATGTAGTGCCAGTTTTAGAGCTGTATATTTAAGTAGTGATTTATTATTAGATATTCTGTACATTAACGAGCTAGCAGCCAGCATATCCCCCTTAGTGCAAGAATTAAAAGGAAAACGATGCACGTTCCCACCCGGCGATAACCACTTTGCTAGCAATGGTAACTGCAGGTAAGTGGCACAGTAGCGGGTGTCCGATGGGTCCGTCTCGTCACATATCGGATTTGTCTGGAACACTTCATGTCGACTTCCCTGTTTTCATTTCTGCAAACGCCTGCGACGTAGCAGTAGTAACGTCAATATTGCGTGGTGAAGCGAAACGTTGCAGTTTCTGTTGGTAAAGTCGAACGCCGAATTACGTCAGCATTTCTCCTCACACGTCTCCGCCCACCGCGAAGACCAATCTAGTCATTTAGATTTTTGTTCATCAGTTTCAGCAGCTGTTTTTGAAGAATCCCGATGTCAAGAAATAGCGCACTAGTTGCCTTCAGAATTGCTTTTAAACGCAAGAAATGGCTCTGAGCACTAAGGGACTGAACATCTGAGGTCATCCGTCCCCTAGAACTTAGAACTACTTAAACCTAACTAACCTTAGCACATCCATGCCCGAGGCAGGATTCGAACCTGCGACCGTAGCGGTCGCGCGGTTCCAGACTGAAGCGGCTAGAACCGCTCGGCCACAACGGCCGGCTTTTAACGCAGCTGGTGTGCTATTTATTCTCATTGGATATCTTGTTATTCCATTCATACAGCAACCGCAATCGGATTACTTTTTTGTACCATCTGTACTTGCTTCACACAGTCAGAGAGAGAGAGAGAGAGAGAGAGAGAGAGAGAGAGAGAGAGAGAGAGAGAGAGAGATACACGGAGGGGGGGAGGGGGGGGGGAGGCGCTTGTCCCCTTCGCATACACTTGTAGAACTGAATAGCGAATCAGTGTAACATTGGCGTTCAACTATGTGCAAGGCTGTCTTAGATGTTGAGACTGACTAATACGAATGTTGATTTTTGCTAAAGTTATTGATGTTTTGCACGGTTCGTCGCCGGCCGCGGTGGCCGTGCGGTTCTGGCGCTGCAGTCCGGAACCGCAGGACTGCTACGGTCGCAGGTTCGAATCCTGCCTCGGGCATGGGTTTGTGTGATGTCCTTAGGTTAGTTAGGTTTAAGTAGTTCTAAGTTCTAGGCGACTGATGACCATAGATGTTAAGTCCCATAATGCTCAGAGCCATTTGAAACATTTGAACCACGGTTCATCAGTGTTCCGTGGTGGACGTATTCATTTTACTTTAACTAATGTTGTTGTTGTTGAAGTTGACCAAGCTTGGTTGACTGTCGTTATCCTTTGGACAATTTTTCATCTCGTGACCTTATCGTATACAGGCCATTTTTGGTTACTCAGTCTTACGCTGCTACGGGATTTGATAAGTCTGCTAATTTTTTAATTGACATACCTATGAGCATAAATACTCGACGTATGTGCAAACTGTCGAAAGATGATTCTGTATGTATTTTTCTTAGAACTGATGGAATTGTTATGAAGTTTCGTTTCTTGGTTATATGACTGTTTATTAGTATCCGAAGATCAGTTGCGTCAGCTGAGTGCATCAGATGAACTTCTGAGTGGCGTGCCCCAGTTTTTTGGCACGCCACCTGGTAATGTGGACCGAGCGAGGTGGCGCAGTGGTTAGCACACTGGACTCGCATTCGGGAGGACGACGGTTCAATCACGTCTCCGGCCATCCTGATTTAGGTTTTCCGTGATTTCCCTAAATCGTTTCAGGCGAATGCCGGGATGGTTCCTTTGAAAGGGCACGGCCGATTTCCCTCCCCATCCTTCCCTAACCCGAGCTTGCGCTCCGTCTCTAATGACCTCGTTGTCGACGGGACGTTAAACACTAACCACCACCACCACCACCACCACCATATGGTAATGTGGGACTTAGTTTTTGGCTCGTAATGTATTCATGTGGCCTGGAACTTTAATTTTTGTCGCTTCATCTCGTGGTGACGTTGTTTTATTATTATTATTATTATTATTAGACTGTTAATGATCAATCTATAGCCTCAGCATCTATGCGGGTAATAATAAGTTTTTCGTGTCTCCCGTAAATTTTAGTTCTTGTGTCATGACACCTCGCGAAATAGACCAACTTATTTACACAAAAAACGGCAATTTTAAAGTAAAGACGCGGATGTCTGCGGCTGTTTCCACAAGATAGCCTCTTAAACGCACAGGAGCAATTAGAGAAGTACCTCCAACGTAAAAAGCTCGTTCGATCTCAACAGATGGTGGTTCACAGGAAAAAAGTTAGACTGAGAAACTAAATGCATCTTTTTCAATCTGTCGTCAGTTACATTCGTGTAAAGAGCTTTTAATTATAGTAGTTACGTGAATGAAGATCAAAGAAAATATTGGTCCCCATGCACTTAAAGTTAAAACAGTTGGATGTTTTAGACTCTTCCTCCTGGCTTTCTGTAACAATATTGTAAACGATCAAAAATGAAGTCCAAACATTTCCCTAATGTACCGCTTCATCTACATCTTCATTTCGTAAGGCTTCTCACGGGTTACGGCTGAGGGTACGTCTGGTACCACTTCCTCCTTCACAATTTCATTCGCGAATGCCGCACGGGAAGAATCATTCTCCGTAAAACACTGTATTAGCTTCAATTTCTCGGATTTTCTCGTTGTAATAATTTGGCGAGACGTATCTGTGAGCAAGTTATACGCTGTCCGGCTCTTCCCGGAACGCGGTCTTGGAATTACAATACGAAAATTATCAGTGATGCACCACGGTTTTAAATCTACATCTATACTCCGCAAGCCACGATATAATGCATGGCTAGTAATACTTTGTACAAGATGCTATTTGCTGAGGGAGCTAGGGCAAAAACGACTGCTACGTGCTTCCGAACGAAACCTGATATATCTTGTTGTTTCCTGAGTTTCTCCTGGCGTATACAACTTTCAAATAACTTCCGGGAATTCAGCCAGGTAACACTTTCAGCGACCGCCGATATTTCGGCGGGAGAACACCCCGCCATTTTCAAGGCAAACTGCAACGGACAGGCGGCGTACAAGCAAATTTAATACCTCGGTTCTCGGACCCAAGCAGGAAAGATAACACACACACACTGAACACTAGTGCCACCAAAGATGGCCAAAGTCAGAGCTATCGATAGTGAGACTATGAATTCGCAGGTGAGGTAGCATTGAGTCTGTCCCTCTGTTTCTTGACAAGGGAGAGAGCCGGATTCCAAACAGAGTTTAAACAGAAACCTCCATCCCTGTTAACAAGGTTGCTCGCTAATTTAATCTCAACTGCCTCCCGAATCACACTGTCCCAATAGCTGGACGTGCATGCCAATATCTCGGTGTTATTATATAACATGGGGTGACCAGTATCCAAGCAATGTTCGGCAATAGCAGATCTATTTGGCTGCTGTAATCGTGTGTGCCGTTTATGCTCAGTACATCTGTCCTCCACGGTCCTGATAGTTTGACCAATATATGCCATGCCGCAGCTACAAGGGACACGATATACACCCGCCTTACGCAGTCCAAGATCATCCTTAACGGAACTCAAAAGTGCTCTAATTTTAGATGGAGGTCGGAAAACACATTTCACATCGTAATTCCGTAAAATACGACCGATCTTATTGGACGTGTTTCCTACGTAAGGCAAGAAGGCAGTAGACTTAGGTGTTGACTCAGAATTATCATCAATCACCTGATGTACAGTTGGTCGATAGCGCAACGCACGTTCAATCTGTCTATCACTGTAACCATTTTGACGAAATGTAACTTCAAGATGGGACAGCTCAGCTGGCAAAGTCTCAGCGTCAGAAACGATATGTGCCCTGTGTACCAAGGTACGAAGTACCCCTTCACGCTGAGCCGAATGGTGACAACTATTAGCTTGTAAGTTTCCTGTAGACTGCATGTCCCAATGATCCATCATCCTTCCTCCTAACCAACACGTCGAGAAAGGGAAGGCAACCATCCTTTTCCACCTCCATCGTAAAACGAATGTTCGGGTGGGTCGAGTTCAGATATTTTAGAAAGACATTCAAATTCTCCCTACCGTGAGGCCAAACAACGAAGGTATCGTCAACGTATCTATAGAAACAGGCGGGTTTTAAAGGCGCCGACTCCAATGCACGTTCGTCGAAGTCTTCCATAAACAAATTTGTCTTCGTAGACCTTAGGCGAGGTTTGTGATGATGGCGGTAGGATCGTTCTGCAGTCAGCCTCAAATGCCGGTTCTCCAAATTCTCAAATAGTGTTTTGTGGGAAAAAAAATCTGCCCTTCAGGGATTTCCATTTGAGGATGTCTTCCTAATCCTGGCTGGTGGCGTCCCGAACACTTGAGCTGTATTTTCTCAGGAATGCGTCCTGTACGCTGTTTTCCTTTCTAGAATTTGATCAGTAAGCCGAAATCGACCTTTCGCCTTCCCTACTACCGTCCTTACGCGCGCGTTCCATTTCACGTCACTTTGCGGCGTTACTCCCAGATATTTAGTCGACGTGGCTATGTCAAGCAGCACATACTAAAACTTTATCGAATTTTACCCATCTGCATTAACTTAAGTTTTTACACATTCAGGGCAAAGCTGTCATTCATCACATCAAATAGAAATTCTGTCCAACCCATCCTGCATCCCCTTACAGTCACTCAAACACCACACTACCTCGTAGCCGGCCGGAGTGGCCGTGCGGTTCTAGGCGTTACAGTCTGGAGCCGCGTGACCGCTACGGTCGCAGGTTCGAATCCTGCCTCGGGCATGGATGTGTGTGATGTCCTTAGGTTAGTTAGGTTTAAGTAGTTCTAGCTCTAGGGGACTGATGACCTCTGATGTTCGGTCCCATTAGTGCTTAGAGCCATTTTTCTAAAATTTCGGAATGAAATTCGTATATTCCTTAACTGCTTCCTTCTCGGACTAAACCTGCTTTATTGGCTGGGAGACCGGGTTGTTCAACCAGCAGGTGCAAGCCTTTCCGTTCGACGCCACTTCGGCGACCCAGACACGGCCGGGAATCGAACCCGACAGCAACACTAACCACTAGGCCTCGAGTTGCTGGCTTGTCACCTGCTGATACGTAGACATTCTCCAGTAACAATGACCCAAGTCCACGGAGACGACCGCCCGTCCATTAGGAGACGCGCATGGTACGGCAAGAAAAAGGATAGAAGTGAGATAGTGTTAATACTTTCATCCTTCTTTACCTCCTCTGCATTACTGCAGATGACGTGTCACTGAGCACATTTGTACTGTGCATGCAGTACACGTGAGGTGCCTAGTTGTTTCCACTGGCCTGTGTGGAATACATAAGTTCTTGTACACTTCACTAACCTGCTGTCTTCATGACGATGATGTCCCCAGCGCAGAAAACAGCACGCAGGTCGTGGATTCTTTTTCTTGAGGCTGAAATTAACTTCGCAAGGAACTGCTGCTACGAATGAACTATAACTCATTTGGGATGCCACTCGCGTTTTTATTGATATAGACACGAGAAACTATTCTTGATCACAACGTATTGAACATATCTTTCCACAGTCATTATATCTGGCTAAAATAACATGAAATACATCCTGCCACAGACAAAATGTCTGTCTACTGGAACGGTCAGAACTGGAGAGCCGGACTGCCCGAGACACTTCGCGCGCCAAGCCGGCAAGGCGTGACCCGAACGCCACCAAAGTGCATCGGCAGTAATATCGTCAGTCTTTTGTTGTAGTAATACTTTGATTTTAATAATTTTGAAATGACTGATTGATAGCTGGCTGTTGAGAGATGTTTATTTAAAAAAATGAAGTAATTTGGATGACAGGTTTAATTAATAATAGCAACTAAAGTTTAACGTTTTGGCGCCCTACCGCCGAACACAGCAGCCAATCACAGAGGAGCAGCAGCATCATGCAGGCGGTATTTCTCACGGGAATGGTACCGAATCTAACATCTGTCACCGGTACCTCATCCCACATTGCGTCATCTCTCTGCTTCTTGCATCTCCACTGCCCTGAGAATAGCTTCCTGGAGCCTAATATGATGGCTGAATAAGCCAGAAATATTACAAGGGACACCACTTCTTTGCATTACTCGCGCAGGTACAATTTGCGGGCGGCCTGCCACGTGATAGTTTGATGTGTGCCCAACGGAAACCGCAAGACGATTCCCGAAGGGGATTTCCTGTACCCAGGCTGTTACCAGCTCGGCGCTACGCAACGTCTTTGTGCTGCCCCCAGCACGCGGTACGGTACGTTACGTCACGCGGTCTACGAGGACTCTGCCCCTCAGTGGTCACTGAGCCGCCAAAACAGCCGACCGTGAGCTGTTCGAAGCCAGTGTGTGACTCAACGATAAGCCGACCCGAGTCCGGCACTTTCCACGACCTATGGACACACTGGAGCGGAAGGCCGCACAGAGACTATCGTGTGCATCCCGTGTATCGACAAGAAACATCTTGAATTAGTTGGTACTGCCAGCGATGCAGGGAACGGAAACATAAAGTGGGAATATGGGGCTCCCGCCAACTACAAATCATACGTCATAAAAATGCTGAAAGTTTGTTTTGCGTATTATGTGCGTTAAAAGTGTTTGGTGAATGGCATCATCAAACAGACAGAAACTATCTTCTTTTTCCTTCAACGTAATGTTCGACATCCTCGCAGTAGTTATCGCGGCGTTTATGAAAATTGGCTTCTATCTAATGCTGGCGAAACGTCAATAAAATCATTAGATGAACGTCAGCCGAAGGCAATAGGCAGTTTATCAACAAGTGGCCACGAAAGCCTTAACAATTTTGTTTATGAAAATGTTGGAAATTCCCATAGAAAACATCATTTCATTGTTACGTTACATTAGATTAATCGTGTTGTTAAGTTGTACAGTATTTTCCTTGTTCACCAGGGATGCGCAACTGCAAGTGGTAGTCTTACTGAATGGCTGTTGGAGTTGTACTGAAAACTTTTAGACGACCGGGTTTCTGTCTTAAGTCATTCTCAGGTGTGCGCAACTTTCGCCAGTTAGAGAGCACGTACAGCAATATGTCGTGAGCACCGCAGCTGACAAGTTGTGAACTCACAGTTGATAGAGCATTTGCCCGCGAAAGGCAAAGCTCCAGAGTTCGAGTCTATGCCCGGCACGCGGTTTTAATCTGCCAGCAAGTTTCATATCAGTGCACATTTCGCTGCAATATCCTTTCTTCCAGGAGTATTAGTCTTGCAAGTTTCGCAGGGGATCTTCTGTGAAGTTCGAAATGTAGGCGACGAGGTACTGGCGGAAGTAAAGCCGTGAGGACGAATCGTGGTTAGGTAGCTCAGTTGGTAGAGCACTCCGACCGCGGAAGCGCCGGCCCCAGTTTTAATCTGCCAGGAACTTTGGGTCAACTACAGCTGCCATTAGACGAAAGCATATTACTCGTATTGTATGAATCCCGCGGAGAGGGGTGTCTGCGATGTGGAGAGAAGTCAGTACTGTCTGTACGTTTTATTTATGTGCAATACAATTAAATGACTTGACATTGTGAAATATTATTGTATTACAGTGCTTACGTTAATTATTTTATAATCTGTAACATAAATATTTTCTTTAAAGATATTGTTCTGTGGAGTAGGAAAAGTTACAGCCTGCCAGGGTGGCCGAGCGGTTCTAGGCGCTACAGTCTGGAACAGCGCGACCGCTACGGTCGCAGGTTCGAATCCTGCCTCGGGCATGGATGTGTGATGTCCTTAGGTTAGTTAGGTTTCAGTAGTTCTAAGTTCTAGGGGACTGATGACCTCAAAAGTTGAGTCCCATAGTGCTCAGTCATTTGAACCATTTGAAAAGTTACAAAACAGAGTCTTAAACTTTACCTCAGGACGTTTAATAGCTCTGATACGGTTTTTGGATGCATGTGCACCCACTTATGTAACTCTTGTCTCTACTAATGTCAATCGCTTGAAGTCTTTGTAGGGTTTGTTTTTGGTCCTAGCGTTCATAATTTTCAGTTTTCTGAAGAAAGAAAAGTATTGAACGAAAAGGAACATCATTAGCTTGTGAGCTGATTGTGATATTCAGAGTGAGTGATCTTATGAACTGTTGCAGAATTGTCGTCATGTGTCTTCGGACGCACGCAAATGACACGCGTCCGGCTGTGCACTGCCATCGTGATCGCTGCCAGTCCTGTAACTGTTCATGTCGGTAGCAGCACATTTCGTCTCCTGCCACGATGGCTTCTAGAAACAAGCGATTTCTCTGTCATCAGTGAAATCTCCAGCAGTTTCCATCAAGCGAGGTAGCGCGTTGATTAAGACACTGGACTCGCAGTCGGGAGGACGACGAATCAGATACTCGTACAGCCATCCATGTGTTCGTGTTTTGAATAATTTGGCTAAACAATTCAACACTTTGACGCTGCTGATGAAATTCCTACGTACGATTAAAATGCCGAGTGTTTCTCCTCCTTTGTTGCCATTTTCAAACCCTTCCTCTCTTCGGCTAATATCCTCATCTCCACTTGCATAAGCACTGTCGTTCTTGTTAATTTGCTCAACTGATTCTATCTCCCTCCTACAACATTTCCCGTGTCCTGCTCTCGTTGTCAAGTTAATTATTTATCTATGCTTTGGCACAGTTACAACAAATGTGCTCCACCGTCCTCTAGTAAGAATTTCCTCATATGACCCTTTCTACGTCTATACTTCTTAGCAAGTCTCAAAATTTAAATTACCACGCGCTTTCGGTTTCTGCTTGCTGAACAAATTGAGCGCATTGTTGCGCTTTTGCTTCAGTGTGATGACTTAGTTTAGCTTGCATTGCGCTGCAATAGCCTGATCTTAACGGGTTGTGCGATGAAGCATTCGGCATCTCGGCACATACAGATGAAGCGGTTTGCGTTTCATATGCCCAAGAATTCTTCTCATTGATAAAATGGGTGACATTTAAGATGTGTGGAGTCTGTAAAATGTTTTTTATTGATAATGGCCGAACGTCACGACAGAAGTATGCAAAGTCGTGTAATATCGGTTCGATTTTCAGTTGCTTTGGGCTGCTTGAAGTAGAATAATACAATCTTAGGGCTGCAGGCCTCAAAGCGAACACCTCGAGCTGAAGAGATTCTGGAAAACTCACCGGACGTTAGCTCTTATTTCTCTAACAGCCAAGATCATATTCTCAAGATGCAGTCGTCTATGGGGTGGGAAACCGTTGTGCAAAGTAAAATCTGAATCTCTATATTGTCCCTCGGAACTTCGTCTCAAAGAAGATCGAGAATGGTAAATACAGGGTGTCCCAAAAAGAATGACGCGATTTTAAATAGAATTGTTTATTAAGAAGAAGGGCTTAGCACCAACAAATTGCATACTAAATTGCTCAGAAAAGACAAGTTTATAAAAATCCATCGTAAATTTTTAATATGTCCTCCATTGGCTGCACGGACGACATGTAGCCGACAGCCAAGTTAATCCCAAACTGAGCGTAAGGTGTCTTCTGTAACTGAAGCTACAGCAGCTGGTATTCTGGTTTTAGTTCATCAATGTCACGAGGTTAGGGAGGAATGTAAACACATTGTTTAACATATCCCCACAGGAAGAAATCACATGGTTTTAAGTCAGGGGACCTAGGAGGCCAAGAGTGTACAGCCTGGTCTCGCGGTCCTGTGCGCCCTATCCAACGTTGAGGCACGTTGGCACTGAGGAAACAGCGCACGTTGTTGTGCCAGTGTGGTGGTGCTCCATCTTGCTGATAGATTAAATTGTCAGTCAAGTTGTGGGAATAACCAGTTCCGTAGCATTGCAAGACGTGATTGTCCTGTTACGGTTTCTTCCGCAAAAAAGTAGGGTCCGTAAACCATGCTTTGCGAAACAGCACAAAAAATTCACTTTTGGTGAATCACGTTCGTGTTCCATTGTTTAACGAGGATTTTCGAGTCCCCATATACGCACATTATGACGGTGAACCTTACCGCTAATACGGAAAGTTGCCTCACCGTTGAATATCAACCGTGACATAAAGTGTCATCTAGAATAGCATTGCTGAAGTCCACTCGCTTCACTTTGTCAGTATCTCGAAGAGCTTGTACCAGTTGTAATCGGTATGGTTTGAGGGCTAAACGACGCCGTAACACACGCCACACTGTGATGCGTGGTAACGCCAGTTCTCGGCTAGCACGACGCGTAGACTTGCGGGGGCTCCGATCAAATGCTCGTCGGATTTGTTCCACTGTTTGTTCAGGAACGCGTGGCCGGCGAGGAGTTTTGCCTTTGCAGAGGCACCCTGTTTCTTCAAACTGTTATACCACCGTCGAATGTTCTTTGGTGATGGTGGTTTAGCGGGAAATCGAATATGAAACGCCCGCTGAACTGCGATCACTGATTGAGTACGGCTAAATTCATTAACACAATACGCCTTCTGTTACGCGGACGCCATACTGCGCGAGACTGGCTGCACGCTCCAGGTCAGCGCTCGTAGCGACATCTAGCGGATGTTTCTGAAACTCTAGACCATGCCGATTACATCTAGCACTGTTTCAGTTATACAGTGACATTTGTCCCCATATTATTAAAAGTTAAAATCGGTTCGTTCTTTTTGGGACATTCTGTATAAACGCGTACAAGGGTGGTTTGATACGTCTGCTAAATTTCCATGAAAGAACGGAACAGTTTTTGTCGCCTTCGTGGTTGGTAAGCTTGATTATTCCAAGGATTGTATAAAGAATTTCACCAATGTATAGGGTACAGGTCATTGTTGACAGCTGTCTGAGTTGGTCAGTGTGTCGACTGCAATTGAAAATGGAGAAAACAAGAGTTTCTGGCTGTTATTAAACAATTTCATTTGAAGCGTCGGATTGCCGCACAAATCAAAACAGAATTGCATGAAGTTCACGCGTACTCTGCACTACAACTGAAAACCATTTATTTATGAATTTATGAATTCAAATGTGGTCGCACAAACACCGAAGACGAAGCGCGCTTCGGCTGTCCAATTGAGGTCACCACAAAGGAAACCACTGACAAAATCCAAGATGTAATGCAAGACCGCAGACGGTAGGCATCTCGACTGAGCGAGTGCATATCACCCGGCACAGAGAATTGGCTGTGAAGAAACTGCGTGGGAGGTGAGCGCCGCGATTACTCATAATCGACCAAAAGCTCGTTTGGGAAAACATTTCAGCACAATGTCTGGCGATGTTCAGTAGCAATCCCCGAGACTCTTTGCACTGATTTATGATTATTGATGGAGCCTGTGTACGTAATTACACTTTCTCAGGCGCTGCAGTCATGGACTGTGCGGCTGATCCCGGCGGAGGTTCGAGTCCTCCCTCGGGCATGGGTGTGACTGTTTGTCTTTAGGATAATTTAGGTTAAGTAGTGTGTAAGCTTAGGGACTGATGACCTTAGCAGTTAAGTTCCATGAGATTTCACACACATTTGAACTTTCGTAATTACTCTCCAGAGTCAAAACGACGGTCGAAACAATCGGCAAAGGCTAGTGAAAGTACACACGAGAAGACTATTTAATCAGCTGGTAAGTTGATGACCACTGTTGTTTGGGACTCCCAAGGAATGATCCTCATAGATTACCTTGAAAGTGGCAGAACCATAATTGGATCCTATTATGCTGACTGTTGGATCATTTGCGTTGGCTGTAAAAAAGACTATGGTTGGCAATCATAAAAGTCCTCTTACAACAGGATAATGCGCTATCACACTCATCAACGATAACAATGGCGGAAGTGCGTGAATTGGAGTTTGAATCGGTTCCTCATCCACCCCAGTTACCAAACTCAACTCTTAAGTGACTTCTTCTTGTCCCATAACTTGAAACTTTATCCTGGTGCAGAGAAATTTTCATAAAATGAGGACGTGATATTTGCACTCAACGATTATTTTTCAGAGTTTGACAGAAGTTATTTTTCCGATGGGATGAAAAAAAGCTGGAGGTTACTTGGAGAAAGTGTATATCGAGAAGTAAATGAGCTATTTGCGAAACAAACATTTGTTCTCCTTAATTTTTTTTACGAGAATTATCATACAACTCTCGTGTTTCAGGCAAGGGCAGCTAGAAACTGGCAGTTATTAAATGTTCTGAGTGATTCCAGCGAATCAAAGAGTTAGCGAGTAGAATAATACAACTTCTATTGTTTCCTCTTCGTTTCTTTTCCATAGTGTTTATCTCGTCTAGTACAGCGTCCGCTTCTTCTGGGTCTGGCAGATTTTATTTTTGTTGTTCAGTTTTGTTGCCGGATGTTCTCTTCCTGATGCCACAGTGGTCGTGGTTATCTAAGAAAGGGAAGTCGTGCGCGCCTTCTGTTTGAATCGTTGAAAGCTTTGTTCATTTCATTTCATCGCACTGTAACTGTTCGCGTATCGTATTCTATGAGGCAGAATGTGAAGACTAGTCCAACAATTGCCTGAACGGTTAAGTCAAGCCGCCTATAAACCACTTCCAGGGTGGCCTGTGTACCAGACCAGTTTTCGTTAATCCAGCCCTGGTTCATTACGCTATACGAGCGGGTCCAAACTTCTACCGTTTCTTAAGCTTTATTTAACTTAAGCGCTAATTTGGAGTTTTGCATACCAGACAGAACTACTGTTTTCCTTTTTCACTTTCCCTTTAGTGTGATTTTAGTGGTAAAGGTGATGTAGTTTATTTGGTACTTGTTAAAAGATATACACACTACCGAGAAACGTATTTTATTATTTTTTCGTTTCTGTGTGCGTTCGTCTGTGGAGGAAGATAAGGGTTGAACGTGCCTTCCGCAACTAGTGTAGTGGTTCGTACCCTTCGGTAACTAACCAATTAAGCTGAGATGTGGAATTTTCTTGCAGTGACAAATTACCGCTTCGGACATAACAGCGCAAGTTGTTTGCTAATTGTTTCTTGTGGAGGACTATGTTGAGTATTTCGTGAGCAAACACTCGAGCATTTTCCGCAGATCGTCTCGTAGTGTGACTTGGGATAGATGTGCTCACCTCGTGTCTTCTGTAACTTGTCTCGTCAGTCCCACTGGATTTGATCCTATCATGCATGTATTAAACATCAGTCTTTGGAGTAGCGTGGGGGAATACTTCGACACTACGACAATCACAGTTGAAAATAGTGGGATGCTCCGTGATTACTTATTACTTCAGCCAAAATCAGGAAATGACATGTTACAATGAACATTTTGTAAGAGCCAATATAGTACTGTGGTTTCCATGAAAGATCGCACAATCTAATTATCAGTTGTATCGAGCACCATAATAATATGTAAAAGCTGCCTAAACACAAGTTTTTGGCATACAGAAATCGCACAGAAAAAGATTCCCATGCAATTTCAATTAACAATTCACTTCTGTGGTAAATAATGTAATGCGCCCATAATAATATTATTTTCACCCTCCAGCGGAGTGTGCACTGATATGAAACTTCTTGGCAGATTAAAGCAGTGTGCCGGACCGAGACTCGAACTGGGACCTTTGCCTTTCGCGGGCAAGTGCTCTACCGACTGAGCTACCCTAGCACGACAGGAGACGAGGTATGCGAAATTGGGCTGAGGGGACGAGTCGTGTGTCGTGTTTGGGTAGCTCAGATGGTAGAGCACTTACCGGCGAGAGGCAATGGTCTAGAGTTAGTCTCGGTCCGGCACACAGTTTTAATCTGCCGGGAAGTTTCAATGTAATGTGTACCTCGCACACGTATTGACTCTCAAAATACTGATTGCAGTCACTGTTTACAGTCTCGTTTAAACTTTAACTTAACTGGAACAAGACACAATATCCACTCGTATCACGGAACATGTTGTTGGCGTGGGAGGTAGTTCTATACGGAGTGATGGTGAGTGAGGTAGCCTGTCTAGTGCTTGCCCACTTAGGGCGCGGTGATGATCGGTCGGTTCAGTCCGCCAATTAGAAATGACATTCAACGAAATCTTTAACTATGCTTTGAGGGTGAAATTAGAGTTACTGAAAACATAATTGCAAAGGTAACAGTCATCACAATAGCTGGAAATGCGCACAGACATTCAGACAATAAATATAAATAATCAAAGTTAAGCGCTTGGCGCCAGTGCTAAGAGGTGAGTCACAGCTTTCTCTGTGCACGATTCAGTGCGAGTCGACTTCGTTCTCACGCTCCCCGGCTATCTGTCGCTTGTTGGCTGGAGTTGGTGTACAGATCTTGTCCGTTCGATAGCTCCCACCAATGTGGACCTTCATACACTGTTTAATAAAATGATATAAAGTGAGCTGAAATGGGGCATAGATGCCACACCAAATCACTATAGTAGTACACTACTTGCCATTAAAATTGCTACACCAAGAAGAAATGCAGATGATAAACGGGTATTCATTGGACAAATATATTATACTAGAACTGACATGTGATTGCATTTTCACGCAATTTGGCTGCATAGATCCTGAGAAATCTGTACCCAGAACCACCTCTGGCCGTAATATAACGGCCTTGATACTCCTGGGCATAGAGTCAAACAGAGTTTGGATGGCGTGTACAGGTACAGCTGCCCATGCAGCTTCAACACTTCATCAAGAGTAGTAACTGGCGTATTGTGACGAGCCCGTTGGTCGGCCACCACTGACCAGACGTTTTCAGTTGGTCAGAGATATGGAGAATGTGCTGGCCACCGAGCGAGGTGGCGCAGTGGTTAGCACACTGGACTCGCATTCGGGAGGACGACGGTTCAATCCCGTCTCCGGCCATCCTGATTTAGGTTTTCCGTGATTTCCTTAAATCGTTTCCCGGCGAATGCCGAGATGGTTCCTTTGAAAGGGCACGGCCGATTTCCTTCCCCATCCTTCCCTCACCCGAGCTTGCGCTCCGTCTCTAATGACCTCGTTGTCGCCGGGACGTTAAACACTAATGTCCTCCTCCTCCTCCTGTGCTGGCCAGGGTAGCAGTCGAACATTTTCTGTACCCAGAAAGGTCTGTACAAAACCTGCAAAATGCGGTCGTGCATTAGCCTGCTGAAATGTAGGGTTTCGCAGGGATCGAATGAAGGGCAGAGCCACGGGTCGTAACACACCTGAAATGTAACGTCCACTGTTCAAAGTGCCGTCGATGCGAACAAGAGGTGACCGAGACGTGTAACCAATGGCACCCCATACCATCACACCGGGTATGGCGATGACGAATACACGCTTCCAATATGCGTTCACCGCAACGTCGCCAAACACGGATGCGACCATCACGATGCTGTTAACAGAACCTGGATTCATCCGAAAACATGACTTTTTGCCATTCGTGCACCCAGGTTCGTCGCTGAGTACACCATCGCAGGCGCTCCTGTCTGTGATGCAGCGTCAAGGGTAACCGCAGCTATGGTCTCCGAGCTGATAGTCCATGCTGCTGCAAACATGGTCTACCTGTTCGTGCAGATGGTTGTTGTCTTGCAAACGTCCCCATCTGTTGACTCAGGGATCGAGACGTGGCTGCACGATCCGTTACAGCCATGCGGATTAGATTCCTGTCATCTCGACTGCTAGTGATACGAGGCCGTTGGGATCCAGCACGGCGTTCCGTATTACCCTCCTGAACCCACCGATTCCATATTCTGTTAACAGTCATTGGATCTCGACCAACGCGAGCACCAATGTCGCGATACGATAAACCGCAATCGCGATAGGCTACAATCCGACCTGTCGGAAACGTGATGGTACGCATTTCTCCTACTTACACGAGGCATCACAGCAACGTTTCACCAGGCAACGCCGGTCGACTGGTGTTTGTGTATGAAAAATCGGTTGGAAACTTTCCCCATGTCAGCACGTTGTAGGTGTCGCCACCGGCGCCAACCTTGTTGTGTGAATGCTCTGAAAAGCTAATCATTTGCATATCACAGCATCTTCTTCCTGTCGGTTAAACTTCGCGTGTGTAGGACGTTATCTTCGTGGTGTAGCAATTTTAATGGCCAGTAGTGTAGTTCGGGTGTGTGTCCTGTTGACGAGAATAATCTTAGCATTTGCATTCAGCTACGTGGGCAAACCACGGAAAACCTCAATGTGGATGACCAGACGAGGATTTGTGATTTGAGGCGCCGTTCCACCGAATGCGAGTCCAGTGTGTTACCGATGTGCTGCTGCGTCAGCATTTCGTTCGTGGTTGTGCGAATGAAACTGGTACCCACCGTTTGGGAGATCGTTCTGCACTGAAGCAGAATGTGAGGATCACAAATCGATGTTACGGCCGTACCGCATATCGCGGACTTGGAGCTAAAGTTCATGTGAGCCTTGGAATCAGTGCGATTGACGTGGACGCTGATAGCAGGTAGGCAAACGCCTCCCATTTCAGCGGCGCCGTGTGAGGCTCTTTGCACGTTTTAGCGGCGCTTCCGCGAAGCTTGGCTCCCCTCCGCACGTGACGCCTGCAAAGGTGAGCCAATCAAGATAAATGGTGAGGTGGGGGGGAGTGTTCCCGGGACCCACCCAGCACTCTCCACCGGTGACGTGCGTGACGCGCCTACTTTATCGGAGCGAGTACTTCCCGGAAAGGTTGCTTACGTCCCGGAGACTGCCGCCCACTGTGTACTTTGGTACGCGACTCCGGCCATCGGGAAAATGCGACAAACAAGCTGTCACGTGCAGATTCCTGCGGCTGGTTCTACTGCATTTCCCGTCAACATTGGATGCGTAAGAAAGGAGGATGGAAGGAAGATTTCTTCTTTAGCGCTGATTGGGAAGGGATTGGAAGGAAATTAAACGTACGCTTTCAAAGGAACTCCGGGATCATAATGGCACTGAAACAGAGGATGACACGCGTAAAGCTGAAATACTAAACACCTTTTTCAAAAGCTGTTTCACAGAGGAAGACCGCACTGCAGCTCCTTCTCTAAATCCTCGCACGAACGAAAAAAATGGCTGACATCGAAATAAGTGTCAAAGCAATAAAAAAGCAACTGGAATCACTCAACAGAGGAAAGTCCACTGGACCTGACGAGATACCAATTCGATTCTACACAGATTACGCGAATGAACTTGCCCCCCTTCTAATAGGCGTGTACCGCAAGTCTCTAGAGGAACGGAAGGTTCCAAATGATTGGAAAAGAGCACAGATAGTGCCAGTCTTAAAGAAGGGTCGTCGAGCAGATGCGCAAAACTATAGACCTATATCTCTGACGTCGATCTGTTGTAGAATTTTAGAACATGTTTTTTGCTCGAGTATCATGTCGTTTTTGGAAACCCAGAATCTACTACGTAGGAATCAACATGGATTCCGGAAACAGCGATCGTGTGAGACCCAACTCGCTTTATTTGTTCATGAGACCCAGAAAATATTAGATACAGGCTCCCAGGTAGATGCTATTTTTCTTGACTTCCGGAAGGCGTTCGATACAGTTCCGCACTGTCGCCTGATAAACAAAGTAAGAGCCTACGAAATATCAGACCAGCTGCGTGGCTGGATTGAAGAGTTTTTAGCAAACAGAACACAGCATGTTGTTCTCAATGGAGAGACATCTACAGACGTTAAAGTTACTTCTGGCGTGCCACAGGGGAGTGTTATGGGACCATTGCTTTTCACAATACATATAAATCACCTACTACATAGTGTCGGAAGTTCCATGCGGCTTTTCGCGGATGATGCAGTAGTATACAGAGAAGTTACAGCATTAGAAAATTGCAGCGAAATGCAGGAATATCTGCAGCGGATAGGCACTTGGTGCGGGGAGTGGCAACTGACTCTTAACATAGACTAATTTAATGTATTTCGAAAACATAGAAAGAAGATCCTTTATTGTATGATCGTATGACAGCGGAACAAACACTGGTAGCAGTTACTTCTGTAAAATATCTGGGAATATGCGTACGGAACGATTTGAAGTGAAAGTATCACATAAAATTAATTGTTGGTAAGGCGGGTGCCAGGTTGAGATTCATTGGGAGAGTCCTTCGAAAATGTAGTCCATCAACAAAGGAAGTAGCTTACATAACACTCGTTCGGCCTATACTTGAATATTCGTCGCCAGCGTGGGATCCGTACCAGTTCGGGTTGACAGAGGAGATAGAGAAGATCCAAAGAAGAGCGGCGCGTTTCGTCACGGGGTTATTTGGTAAGCGTGATAGCGTTACGGAGATGTTTAGCAAACTCAAGTGGCAGACTCTGCAAGGGAGGCGCTCTGCATCGCGGTGTAGCTTGCTGTCCAGGTTTCGAGAGGGTGCGTTTCTGGATGAGGTCTCGAATATATTGCTTCCCCCCCCAACTATACCTCCCGAGGAAATCACGAATATAAAATTAGAGAGATTCGAGCGCGCACGGAGGCTTTCCGGCAGTCGTTCTTCCCGCGAACCACACGCGACTGGAACAGGAAAGGGAGGTAATGATAGTGGCACGTAAAGTGCCCTCCGCCACACACCGTTGGGTGGCTTGCGGAGTATAAATGTAGATGTAGATCCTAGCATTCACCTTAAGCAATTTGGGGAAGTCCAGAAAAGCTTGTCTCGTTGGTCAGCCGGGGATTTGAACGTCCTTCCTCACGAATTCGAGTGCGGTGTCTTAAAATTGCACCACCTCGCTCGGTCCATCTGAAACAAGCCTTTCTTCCTGGAGTGTGCTAGATCTGCAAGGTTCTCAGGAGAGCTTCTGTGAAGTCTGGAGGCTAGGAGACGAGGTACTGGCGGAATTGAAGCTGTGAGAACGAGTCGGGTAGCTCAGTCGGTAGAGAACTTGCCCGCGAAAGGCAAGGTCTCAGTTTGCGTGTCTCGGTCCGGCACACAGTTTTTAATTGCCAGTAAATTTCATTTCAGCGGACACTCCGCTGCAGAATGAAAATTTAATTCTCAAGCCTAACAATCACTCCTAAACACTTCGATGTTAGGCACTGTAAACTTCCAAATTCTATTAGATTTGGAGGGAGAAGTATAAACATTTTCTTAAAAATGTATGAAGTGATACAGGTAACGTTGCTGTGTGTAACTACAGAATAGAAGCTTAGTTATTGACAACCTAGAGAAGTACATGCCTTTTCAAAATTCTCTTATAATGGAGTTACTGGACTCAAAAAGTTTTAACACACTTAAAGAGGTTATCATCGACATGGGTACTCCGCTATCCAATGGGGAGGGGCCTTACGGTAGAGAACTGAAAAGTGTTCGGTCAGTTTATAAAACGCGATCTAAGCATACCGTATGTGATCGAAATTATCAGGACACTTACATGACAGGGTAGTTATAATTCGTCTAACGTGGACGAGTTCCGCAAATAAACAGTCCACGTAGTGTCGGGATTAAGACAAGATGATTGGCCATCATCAGTTTGTTTTTAATCTGATACTCGAAGTCGCAAGAGACATGCACAAGTAAAACTCTCTTAGCGTCAGTTTCCGCCTGAAAAATATTGTGTTGCATGTACTGACGAAATAGTGTTGGTTCCACTGAATTAAACGGAACTGAAAAGTATTATGGAATCCATAGAAACAGCAGCAGACAACTTAGAGTTATGTCAGTTCTTCAAAAATAGGCTACAGTGTGATGAGAAGACAAAAGCAGTACTACTAGGTCTGCACGAGGTGGGAAACAAATGTAAGCTGATCAAGGAATTCGAAAAACATGCGAACAATACTTGCAGCAACTATGGTTACTGTATTGACTGAAACAGAGATTGAGGGGGAAAAAAAACCTCCTATGCTATCGACAAACTATTGGAATCTGCCAAGATACAGTACGTGACCCTAGTATTTTCTTCTGTACGGATGTCATGCATTGGGCTCAGGAAAGTGAGAAATAAACCAGCTCCTCATTTTTCAGAGAAAGGTCCGTAGCAAAACCTGCAGACTGTCTATAGACATCGATTGGGGGAGAGAGGGCCTTGGAGTGGGGACTTGAGAATTCCCCACAACACAGAATTGCAGCATGTGTACCAGCAGTCCAACATCGTACGGTTGGATGGGTTGAATAACGATCGACAAAAGTTGATATGGACATGACATCAGCTGGCAGAATTTCAGTGGGAAGACCAGGTGGGAGAGTGACAGACGGAGTAAAAGCCAAAACTTGCGGTGTGCTACAGTTGTAAGAGTATGGAGCAAAACAGAATAAAGAGCTTTGATCATAACGTAATGTGGTCCCCTATGGCTGATCGGGTGGGAGGATGACGGAGGAGGAGGAGGAGGAGGAGAACCACCACCTGTAAAATCAGAGTGAATAGCTCATGTTTGGGGCTCAGAGATATTTTAAATGAAGCGCTTTATCGTGGCCTGGTGAAGCAAGTGATGCTGAGGGGTGCTATGCTGATTGACAAAAAAACACTGGCTCACTAATCGTGATGCAAAATATAGTACCACTACATTCTTGAGAAGAGATTCCGTCATGGACAAGAAGCAGACACAGAAATGCAGTAGTTGATGCCACTTTGTCTAGTCGAAAGTGTTGGTAAAACAAAAGTCATTATCACTTTGAGAAGTGGGTCAACAATATTCTGTACTGTTCTAATAAATGTTCCCATACAATGTTTCTTTCTCAGGGAACGGAGTTAGACGTGTGTTAAGTCAGACCGGCAGTTACCAGCCACACATCCTTTTGGCGATAAAACGAACGGTCAGAGGCCACACACACACCCTTTGTGTTATTCATACATTACACGGTGAACTGGTGTCAACAAAGCGACAACATGCAATCAGATAACTTTTTAAGCGTTAGTGAGACGTTTACTGAGATACATTCTCTTGTGCAATCAGATTTCATACTGCAAGAAAAGTGTTTTAACTCTGACAGCCGTCCGTAAGAAAGCACTTAAAAATAACACAAATAACATTTACTGTTCAAGGAAAAGAGATAAAACGTCTTATCATTCTAATGCTGTATGAGGAAACTGGAAAATTATTTTAGAAATGCGTGCGAACGACGACTACAGTTTGATGTCTTGAATGCTAAATTCAGTTTGAAACGGCTTAATATCATACGGGACGTGCTGAAACTGAGAACCATTATTAACAAACCTTAGCGAAGTAGCAGAATCTGCACACAACGGTTGCCCGCTTCAGCTGACAAAGATCGTGATATCGCTGCAGAAATGATTTTCATGGGGTGTTTAAAGTGTAAGCAGCTGAGAAAGAGAAACAAGCATGTCCTGCTCGTTTCCTTGTAGTACTGCGTAATCACTTGACTAACCATTTGCTAAAGTAGCGTGTTTGCGCGAAACCTTTAGTAATACCGAAGCGTGCCACGCTACCACGTGGTCTGTGTTTCCGGCACCACATCTCGTAACTAAAGTAGCTGGTGCTCTGTGCCTCTCCAATCACCCACTCCTCCACACCATCTTGCCGTCACCGCCCCACCCATAAGCTGACCACACGCTAGCGGAGTTTAGCGACGGGCCTCGGACATTTCTGACGGATTCTGCAATAAATCACCTGCCTGCCTGTACGACCTGAAAGCCGTTACCATCAGTTCTTGGAACCGGCGATCGCGCCTTCTCAGCTGGGCACATGTGCGGATTTCTGTGACGGGCCACGTTCAAAATGTCCGTGAGTTTTCCTGTTGTTTTCAGGTGACAGCAAGTTCTAATTGCTGCAGGTACATTAAAGAGTGCACCAATGACAACATCGAAAACCACATTGTACTGCGAAACACCTTGTCTGTGGAAATTATCATAAGCATTACACTAACTAGAATGTAAAAAAATAGGTCATACAAAGAGATGGCTGAAACATTTCTAGACGATATTCCAACTGTGGATCAAAGTGTAATAAAATTAAAAAAAAAAGTGTGTGAAATCTTATTGGACTTAACTGCTAAGGTCATCAGTCCCTAAGCCTACACACTACCTAACCTAACTTATCCTAAGGACAAACACACACACACCCATGCCCGAGGGAGGACTCGAACCGCCGCTGGGACCAGCCTCACAGCCCATGACTGCAGCGCCTTAGACCGCTCTGCTAGTCCCGCGCGGATAATAAAATGTGAGCTTCAAAATTTTTCAGAAAAAAATTCTTCGTTTGTGTGTCCATGTTGTCTGTAGTTGCTTTATATTTAGCTGGAGGTATATATTCGTCTTTGCAACTAAAAGAAAACGCGTATTTTTGTCACCAAACGCGTTTAGATTTGTTGTAATAAAACATCAGCGGCATGTAATGAAACATATTAACAATGTGGCGTGCTTCCTAGATCTATAAACAGTACCTGTTTCACATCAAGAAAAGTATAGTTCTGCAAAGCCGTGTGGGATTAGGCGGAAAACACGAGTGTCAAACAAGGGAATACCTCAAAACTTGCAAGTAGACGGCGTTGCGACCTTTGAGAGGAACTCTGATATTAAATACCGTTGTGTAAAATCAACATATTTTGTAACGATATGTTTTTAGATCTAGAAAGCAACTCATTACAGATCACCGATGATGATTTATTTCAGTGAAAAGAATCGCGTTTGGTGACAAAAAGAAATGGTTTTCCTTGTAGTTCGAAGACGGATTTAAAATATCTTTAATAATTTTCGCAAAAAAAAAGAGCTCCGAAAGGTGGAGACATCTTAGAAGTGGAATAAAAGGGAAGGATGAATTCTATAAGCCAAGACTGTGTTAAGTGTGAATAAACAGTTACTTGTCCTCTGATCATTGTTCTATTACACGTAACTGTGTTGCCTCAATTGATTTATAAGTATTACGAATTACGCTACTTTACAAAGCATTAAGAAGGCCCCTTTCCTAGCTTATCGAACCTTCGAGATTTTCGGTGGAGTGACCACGATTCTGAATCAGATCCACAAGTCTGGGATGCTGCCTTTCGGCAATCTACTTCTGGACACATTTTGTGCCATTTTTCTTCCGCGAAATGTTTGAGTAAATAGCGTACAGAACGCCGATAACTGCCAAAGTTTCTTCCTACTATCATCATACTAACTAACCTGTCGACGATGTAGATGAGTTTAAACATCCAAAACTGTAGTACAATAAACAAATGCACAAAAATGTCTGACTGCAAGACAAAGTAGCAACTCTGAAACCCGTCGACTATGGCCCCTGGCATGCACAGCCTTTTTGGGCTCGAAGCCCGCAGATTTACGTCACACACACGAAGGGGCCCGGCCTCCGGACAGATCTTGTACGGTCTGCAGGCTGGTGGAAAACGAGCAGCCCGCATCCCTAAAAAATATCTTCGTTCTGGCCCGTCGCAGGGGAAATGTTTGTTGTGATGGCCGCAACCAGCCGTTTCAGGCCGTAAACGGCGATACTGCCGCATTACGATAGTCTTCGAAGCTGACAACACCCTCGACGGCATGTCACAAAGACTCGAACTCTCTGCGGCCTGTGGACAGATAGTAGTTTTTAATTTCCCCTTCCTGCACACGGTAATAGGGTGATCTGGGAGCACCACACACGTTCATGCCAGACGTAGCACATTTCCGTGCGGAAACTCTAGGCTGACCGATGGGGGTCCCCGTGTCAACGGAATGAGAGTCAGGTTGCGTCACTGCAAGCAGCTCGTATTGCTCACTTGACGCCACTTGCTCACCGAAGCTGCGAGGTGTAAGGTTAAGCCGTCCACATCTTATTGCTCAATCAGTCACGACATTCTTGCGAAACTGCTCAATTTTCGACACTATATCAGCCCTTCTCAACAGTTTTAACCACCTTCGATACTGGCACTCGTCACGTGTTCCGAGTCATCGTATGGCGTGTGGCAGTATACGAGGGGAGTTTGAAAAGTCTGTGCAAACATAAAAACTACTTAGGTGATTGGGGTAAACCTTTTTTTTATCTTTCGACATAGCCTCCTTTTAGACTTACACACTTCGTACAACGCTGTTCCAATTTGTTGACCCCTTCCGAATATAGGAACTGTCAAAGTCTGTAAAACCGCTATTAGTTGCTGCAATCACCTCCTAGTTTGAATAAAATCTTTGCCGCGCAGCCGGCCGCTTCAGTCTGGAACCGCGTGACCGCTACGGTCACAGGTTCGAATCCCGCCTCGGGTATGGATGTGTGTGATGGCCTTAGGTTAATTGTTTTAAGTAGTTCTAAGTTCTAGGGGATTGATGACCTCAGAAGTTAAGTCCCATAGTGCTCAGAGCCATTTGAACCTTTTGCCGCGCGGAATTAGCCGAGCGGTCTTAGGCGCTACAGTCATGGACTGTGCGGCTGATCCCGGCGGAGGTTCGAGTCCTCCCTCGGGCATAGGGGTGTGTGTTTGTCCATAGGATAATTTAGGTTCAGTAGTGTGTAAGCTTAGGGACTGATGACCTTAGCAGTTAAGTTCCACAAGATTTCACACACATTTCAACATTTTTTTTGAATAAAATCTTTGTCCCGCCAGCCATTTCTTCAAATTGAGGAACAAATAGTAGTCTGAGGGAGCCAATTGTGGAGAATAGGGGATACGTGAAACGAGTTGGAATCCTATTTCCATTAATTTTGCGACCACAACTGCTGAGGTGTGTGCTGGTACATTGTCGTGATGGAAAAGAACTTTTTTGCAGTCCATCACCGGCGTTTTTCTTGTAGCTCGGTTTTCAAACGGGCCAATAACAATGAATAATATGCGCCTGTAATAGTTTTACCCTTTTCCAGATAGTCGATGAAGATTATCCCTTGCGAATCCCAAAAGACAGTCGCCATAACCTTTCCGGCCGAAGGAATGGTCTTCGCCTTTTTTGCAGCAGATTCTCCCTTGGTAACCCATTGTTTAGATTGTTCTTTGGTGTCGGGAATATCCATATTTCTTCCATAGTGACGAAACGACGCTTAAAGTCCTGCTGATTCTTCCTGAACAGCTGCAAATCATCCTTGCAACACTTCACAGGATTCCGTTTTTGGTCAAGCGTGAGCAATCGTGGAACCCATCTTGCGGATAGCTTTCTCATGTCCAAATGTTTATGCAAAATATTATGTACGCGTGCATTCGAGATGCCCACAGCACTAGCAATCTCACGCACCTTAACTCTTCTGTCAACCATCACCATATCATGGATTTTATCAATGATTTCTGGAGTCGTAACCTCCACAGGGCGTCCAGAACGTTCAGCATCACTTGTGCCCATATGGCCACTCCGAAAATTTTGAAACCACTTATAAACTTTTCAAATCGAAGGTGCAGAATCACCGTAATGTTTATCAAGCTTTTCTTTGGTCTCGTCAGGCGTTTTGCCTTTTATAAAGTAATGTTTAATCACCACACGAAATTCTTTTTCGTCCATTTTTTGACAATCACTCGACTTCCTTGATTCACACGAATGCCAAACACAAAGAAATAGACCAATATGGGTGAAATTTGGTGTGCATTCTTTCCAAAGATGCTACTAACTAAACATGACCTCGATACGCGCCGGTGGTGCCATCTCTCCGCCTTTGCACGGACTTTTCAAACTCCCTTCGTATACTGTACCAGAAATTAATTTCCTCTCTTCCCTATTTCATTTTCGAATGATACACAGATTTACTAAGTCACCAACGAGGTCATTGTGCGATATTAATTTGTTCCTGGTTTTCACGTGAACGTTGGCTCTCTTGAGTGTTGGCCAAGTCTTCCACGATAAACGCATTTCTTGCAGCACCTTTTACTCCGATGTTCACGTGATGACTTAAAAATTCCGCCGTTCGCCCCTCCCTCCCTCCCTCCCTCTCTCGTTAAATAAACTTGGCAAGGGCCCCAGGCTGACCTGTAATACTAAAAGAAACGTACAGGAAAAAGATTTTGCAAACTAAGTTCTTCATGAGTGAATAAGTTTTTCTTCCTGATTCTCTCGAGCATCTGTCTTTCCCACGAGGACATTTATGTCGTCATTCGAACTTCAGTCGATATAGACATGGGCTGTAAGATACTCGACAACTGATTGTTAGGTCATATACAAACTGCCAATAAAGTTAATTTGCCATCGCTTTCCCTTCCGACGATTATGCATTAACAACGACGTACTGAGTTCTGTTCACAAGAAACTCTGCAGTTCAATAAACTACTGCATTCGAGAAAACGTCGATCACATTCGGGTTTTCCGTGACTTTCGTAAATCGCTGAAGACAAGTGCCAGGATGGTTCCTTTAAAGAGGACATGGCCGATTTTCTTCCCCATTCCGAGCTCTTGCTTTTCGCTAATGTCCTTATGATCGACGTGACTTTAAATGATAATCTTCTTTCCTGTTTCCAGCCGCATACCTTTTTATGAAACTCCGTAACCACTTACTGTGCTGGGCAAGTGATGATGCGAAACTGTAGAATGCATTTCAGAACCCAAAGAATGGATCATTACGGCAATTCCGTTACCTGTTGGTTTACAGAACTATTTAACAGAGAGAGCTAGCTGGGTTTAAAACAGTTTGATGCTTAGGGAATTGGCGTTGGTTCTACAGGGGAGTTGTTCACACCCGTCAGTAAAAAATAATCGTATTGTATGAATATATGATTCGTAATCATGCAACAAATTGACGACAGTAGCTCTGAGCATCTCTCCTGCGATCCACCCTATGGACTGGAACATGGTTTCTTTATTGGTCGTGTCAGGCGACCGTGTGATGGGGCTTGATCCAGATTGTACGCTGAATGGGATAAGATTTCACATCCAAGTTTGTTAATGTCCGCAGTGGTTTGAGCACTAAAAAAAGCTCACATTGTCCTGACCCCAAGACATTCGCCATCGTATTCTCAGCGCGTTGTATAGTTTTGAATCCTTTAATCTTCGTCTTACGACATTAGAGTATATATATCTTACTTCCTGGAATATAAATTTCGCCCCAAGCATATCTATTGTTTTGCACCTGCATGCTCATTGGTCATTTCACACGACAGGTATGGCACTTTGCTTGGATTCTGATCGATCGATCATCGCATGTTTGGGATTTGGCGTTACGTATACCCATCGATTACCTGCTCGTAGAGGGCAGTGACCTCCGTCAACGTGAGAATACTCGTGGATTAAGACTGTTGAAACGTATCATGTGTGATAATAGAATATGATGTCTAAAAAATAGAACTCCAAGTTTTGTGTGACTTAAGTCTATAAAGGTATTTTGTTTCAACAGCTGCTTTTACATTTTGCCTGTACACGAAACTCATCAGTGAATGTTTGTCTTGTTTCAGGTGAGTGTTCCGTCGTGAGATGGGAGACTGCGATGCTCGCCTGTGCAGCTGTGACGTAAGATATGACCATATGCGGCGCCTCCTATACGCGTATTTTAGTCCCGATGCCAAAAGCCGGTCGAGCACTCTATGAAAAGAGGGGGGTACGTGATGTTAGTGTCAGCCTGGGTAATGTATCACCAAGCGTTTGAAACCCTTGCTGTTCTGTGAACATGATTTAAAAGTATGTGAAAAACCGGGACTCGAATCAGTTGGCTACCGATGAAGCATCCCGAACAGAGTAAGACATCTGATATGTCACACTATCTGGCGTGGAGACAATCCACAGTTTGCATTCCTTCAAGGTGACCTGTTCCAGACTACAACGACAATAAGACTGCAGGTTTTTCTTATTCTTGGATTTTTCGGTACCAACATAACTGAAATTAGATTTTCCTAATTCGCTTAGGGCGAGTGCCGGGACAGTTCCACTGACAAGGACAGGGCTTTTTGCTTTGCCATCAAAATTTGAGCCCCGTTACTAAGGACCTGGTAATACCCTGATCTTACTTCCTCTTGATTGAAACGGATTTCAGAAGTTCTCTGTAGCATTAAGATAATTTGTGGTGAAAAGCTTCGGTGTTACTTCTCATCGGAAGGAAGAAACTGAATAAGTAAATTGCGTAAATTTTGTGTCCCGTACGGAAAAGCACTGAAGGAAATAATAAGAGAAACTGCTAAGACATCCGTTACAGAAGTAATCATAATTTATTGTAACATTTGATGAAATATGTGTCCGGCCGAAGTGGCCGAGCGGTTCTAGGCGCTACAGTCTGGAACCGCGCGACTGCTACGGTCGCAGGTTCGAATCCTGCCTCGGGCATGGATCTGTATGATGTCCTTAGGTTAGTTAGATTTTAGTAGTTCTAAGTTCTAGGGGACTGATGACCTCGGCAGTTAAGTCCCATAGTGCTCAGAGCCATTTGAACCATTTGAGATATTTGATTGTCGATTAAGTGATCAAGAAGGGAAATTTTCTCATAGCTTTCGTAGGACGGTGTGCACCAATTAATGACAGATGCATTCACTTCGTCTGTTTCGTGTAAGTAACACCTATTAGTTTGGTTTAGTTGTAACATAAAAACAACCAGCTGCCATTTATGGCGGTCATTTAACTTAACAAACACAGTACTCGCTTGCGTTGCAGATGACATTGCAGGTTCCAGTACCATACTGACTGTTTTCGACATTTTCTTGATAACCGACATTTGTGAAAACAGCACTTTTAAGTTGCATACGTTCGGGAGGCCGGCGGTTCAAATCGGCGTCTGGCCATCCAGGTTTAGGTTTACCGTGGTTTTCCTAAACCGCTCCAGTAAATATCGGAATGGTTCCTTTGAAAAGGGCACGCCCAATTTCACTCCCCAACCTTTCGTAAACCGAGCTGTTGCTCAGTCTCTAATGATAACGCTGTTGACGGGCGTTAAATTCTAATCTCTCTCTCTCTCTCTCTCTCTCTCTCTATCTATCTTTTTCTTAAACCTGTGTAGCCCATCGTCAGCCTAGCAACCGCCAAGTGTTACTTTTGTCAAGGGGACAACTTGGAAAGACTCCGTGACATCTTTGTGTTCCTTTCTATCTCCAGTTTTGTGCTCTTTGTGAGGAAAGCGCCTTTAGCCTGTTCAGTATATTATAGGAAATTTTCTGGACAGGTAACATTTATTAAAAAGCGTTCAATTTGTTAAATAAATAGTTTACATCCAGCGTAAAGGTGTTCCGAAAAAATCTTCTACGAAATAGATGGAAAGTGCGGTGCGCAATGCATCAGATATCCTGGACACATTATTGAACGTCAGAATATAGCATGTATATCACCCCAGTCACCTGCATACTTTTCGTGTACTAGTTTACATCTGCTCTTACTGAATTTCGGCCCATCAGCCTGATTTAAAGTGAATAGATTGACCTCTATAAGCTTGTTCATGCAAGCGAAAAGCTGATACAAGGTTGTATCTCTAGTAAGGACAGTACCAGTTTCAAAGTCGAGTATCTCGAAACATGACAAGTATGTACTAAAACTGCATAACATATGTGCAGATTTGAAACTTTGACAGTTGTCCTATTTCTAAGAAAATTACAGACAGTAGTTAAAGAAGGTTTATTGTAGATGCTTCCGTATTATTATTATTATTATTATTATTATTATTATTTATTGTTATTAATACGTGTGACTCAATGGCGTGGTGCAAGTCTTTCAATCGAACGCCACTCCGATGACTTGCGTGTCCGTAGCATATCACGGTAATGCTACCGAAAAAACGGACCTACAGTTTAACGTGAAATCGGAACTAAGTGTCATTCCTGGCGAATCTTTACAAAATTAGGAAGTGAGAGCTATGCTAAAGGAAGACTGAAGTATTCCGTGGTCTGATCGTGATTGGATCCCGCGACCTTTCGGTTTTCAGGCACGCGCTTTACCACTAGACTGCCAGCCAACCTTCGCCATTTAATAGTATTTACCAGTACATCATGACCTAGGCCTCGTCTTGAGGTCAGTTTCCAATACCCTCAAAGGCGGTCTTCCTGTTAGGCAGTTAGATGAATGGATACTGCAACGTCTGATAGAGGAAAAGGTCAATCAGCGTTTTAATTTTTGTCAAGCGATGCTAAACTCTGTCATGTCAAAAGCGATATTATAATTTGAGCTGGTGACGAAACGTAGCTGCATCGATTTGATCCATACAGTAAAAGGCTGCCATACGTCTCTACTTTTCCCGATGACTTCCAAGCATTGTGAACAGCGATGGGGGGAAAAAAAACTATAGTCACAATAGATAGTATGTATGTACTGACGCAAAGCTCCGATCAGTCGCGAACAATTTGCAAAATAGAGTTCAATGATTACAGATGACAGATGTTGCTGTATCTCTTTAGGATTTTATCGTACAGGTCTTACCAACGAAACAGTCTGATAGGCAGAGGAAAGAGAAAATTGGCCCACTTGTACTTTCGTAACAACATGGTAATCACTTCGGTGAATGTGTACGGTACGCAGTTCGCGCGTGTCTACTTTCCGTTGTTGCAGTGGCGCAGCTCACTTGATTCCAAGACGAGTTCAGGTTCAGAATAGACAGAGGGACCAGGGAAGCAGCAATTGTCTCCAGTACACTGCTAGAGGAAAGACTGAGGAGAAATAAGAACACCTCGCATACGTTTGTTAACTTTAAATACTGCGTTAGAGCGTCGACTAGAAGCGTCTTTTTAGGGTAAGGAGAAAAGTTGACGTAAAGTGGGAAGACCTATTTGGTGGTGCCTTATTAAAGTAGAAGCTGCAATTCTGAGATGTGGACAACATGACGAGTAGGCCAGAATTAAGAGTAGTGAAGCAGGGAACTCCTCTGAACACCTACGCTACTAAATATGTAAAAGCAGCGAGCATTAAACGAAGAGGAAAACTTAACACATTTAAGAGTACAGTTCTGTGGTTAGAAAATGTGGATGTAATGCGTTTCATAGAAGATGTATCAAGTGTGTCAGAAAGCAATGAAGTGATTCAAACAGAGCAAAATGAAACGCGCTCATTTAGCGCGGGAAACATGCTGAGAACTGATACAATATTTAATGTATCAACACTGCAGTTCACAGTCCTAGAAACCACAGCCATCAATTATTCAGATCACTGTCACGAAATGCTCCATTCCGCCGTGCTGTGATCACTTCATTGGAACTCCCCATATGTTCTTCCACGACGAATAGGTATGAACGTACGAAGATGGTTCAGATGGGTCTGAGCACTATGGGACTCAACATCTGAGGTCATCAGTCCCCTAGACTTAGAACTACTTAAACCTAAGGACATCACACTCATCCATGCCCGAGGCAGGATTCGAACGTGCGATCGTAGCAGCAGCGCGGATCCTGACTGGAGCGCCTAGACCCGCTCGGCCACCGCGGCCGGCTATGAACGTACGACAACACATCAACTTGTATTTTGTGAAGTATGACTCTGGAAGTACTGCATGTGTGAACATAAATTGTTTCCCCGGCCGAGTGGTTCTAGGCGCTGCAGTCTTGAACCGCGCGACCGCTACGGTCGCAGGTTCGAATCCTGCCTCGGGCATGGATGTGTGTGTTGTCCTTAGGTTAGTTGGGTTTAAGTAGTTCTAAGTTCTAGGGGACTGATGACCTCAGCAGTTAAGTACCATAGTGCTCAGAGACATTAGAACCATAAATTGTTTCAAGGAAAAGATTAGCTATTTGGCCAGTAATACCTCATTTATTACACTCGTAAATCTGCTGGTCATGATTATCTATTGCACGGTATTGCTTCTTCAGCGACTTGTACTTCCGCTGTTGCTTTTAGATTCATTAACCGTCAAACATCGATCTTTAAATAAACCCAGAGTTTCGCAGTTATGTGTGTTGGATGACACAACCGATACATTTTCGTGTTTTGAAGTCTACAGCCTTTCTGGCTGGACTACTTCCCTTGCTAGAGTGGCGGCCTTCAGACTCGTTACACTCCAGAGCTGAGCATTTGGCATCTTTTATGGCTCGCGGCTGGCAGCGAGCTGCGTCGTCGTTTTGTTGTTGTTCTGCCCTGACCGCCTCCTCTCGGCCGTGGCCAGAGCGGGTTCGCAGGGCCCCGGGGGGGCGGTAGCAGCCGCACCTGCCAAGGCCGCGAAGTGTTGTGTAAGGCGCGGCCACGTGACACCACACAACACACACACAGGGCTTCCTTCCTAGCGGGCGGCTCTACCCGCATCGGCAGTTCAGCACTGCGCCGGACGAGACTTGTTCCGAGCAATGCGTTGAAGTGATGTCCTCTGCAGAGAAGCATACGCGGGACCGGAATGCGGTAGTAAGCCGATATTGGCTGTGCTGTGCATTATGCTGTCAGGTGATCCCTCAGAAGGGCGTTGCATTCAACCACGCATATACAATGCAACAGCGCAAGGTGCAATGGCTGTGTGTTTGATCCTAAAAGGACGGACTTCCTTCGTGTTGTTGCAAATGACAATGCGTCTCCGTCATCCGTAGGTTGTGAACACGCTACAGGGAGACAGACAGGTCAGTACACGAGGCGAGCTGGTCAAGGTCGCTGACGTATTAAAATTCCACGTGGAGGTAGATACCTGGCCATCTCTGCATTGCGGCGTGGTACGGATAACGCCAGAGCACAGCAAGATGATCTCAGGAGGGCAACTGGAGTCTTTCTGTCTGATCACCCTGTAACGAGCATGGAACAGGAAAGGACCTTATGACTCAGACGTTCTGTTCGAGCGAGTACCACCTTGATACGGCGTCATCTTGCATCTCGTCTTCAGTTCCTATCCCACGCTGCCGCTACGGTCGCAGGTTCGAATCCCGCCTCGGGCATGGCTGTGTGTAATGTCCTTATGTTACTTAGGTTTAAGTAGTTCTAACTCTAGGGGACTGATGACCTCAGATGTTAAGTCCGATAGTACTTAAAGCCGTTTTCTTCCTTTCCCATGTCAGCTTGCAACCTCGGCAGCGGCGAAACGTTTTATTCACTGAAGAGTCCGGATATGCTCTGGTGCAAGGAGACGGTCGTGTTCGTGTGCGAAGACCGGTGGTGGACGATACTTGTCGGCCTATTTCCAGGTTTCTGTGACGATGTGAGGAGGCTGCAGTGTTGACAGCCGTATGGATTTCGTTGTTACCTGTGGTCGCCTTACCGCCAAGTAGTACGTCGAACAGATCCTGTTGCACCATATAGTGACTGCTGCATACGTTGGTGGCCTTGAATTCCTTATAATGCTAGGACCTATGTGGTAGGCTTAAGTAAGTATGTCTTGCGAAGCCTGTACATTGAAGGAATGGATTGGCCGGCGGCGACTCCCGAGATAAACCCCATCGCGCATCTGTGGGACTTGATTGACAGACGTGTTCGTGATCGTCCTGTTCCACCACAGACTCTCCAAGAACTCTTTATGGGCCCTCATTGAAGAATGGGAATGGATACCACAGGGCGATCTCCATAGACGTACACGGAGCGTACCACGTAGGTGTCACGCAGTGGTAAACGGTCACGTAGGGCATAAAAGTTGTTGATGCTCTCAAAGTCCAATCAAACTCGCCCAGGATGATGGGCTGAGTGGTTGTGCCCAATTTGTTTTCGACACCTGTCGGACATTTCAGTTCGTTCATTTGAACGATCGAGGATGTAATGATTTTCAATGGAGGATGCTTCCGTACAATGTTTCGTGAACTGAGTCATTCTTTTTGCTTAGTGTTTATGATGTCCTTCACGCCGTCACAGCCGACCGTTGAATTAAGGGAGGAAAGTTCCCTACGCCATCTGTGTGGCTCGTGTATGCTTTGTTGTGCGTCGGAGCTAATAGTCTAGTGGCAGTGTGCTTAACTGGAAACAGAGGTCGCGGTATCGAATACCGACCGGATCACGGAAATTGTCTACTTTTATGCTAGCCTTCGTTTGCTAACGCTAGCCTGATGTGAAGAATGAAGAGAGGTCAGGAACGACACGTGGCCCGGGTTCAATGTTGAACTGTAGGCTCCCTTTCCCCAAAAGCGTTACTTGGGTTAGGTTAAGGCGCGCAAATCGCCGAAGGAGCGTCCAGTTGATGGGACTTGCAAAAGAGGCAGCTGAATATCCGTATTGACTCTCCCAACCATTCGTGCCATACAAATATACTTTTGCTGGCTGTAAGTGTATCATGTTTTCTGCCTTTTCGGCATTTGCCTAAACAAAGAGCGGAAAGAACCTGAAACCACACTCGTACTGGTCGTTAATTGTGTGCGCGGATTCCGTCCGTTCACCTTCATATGGCTTGTTAGGTCGCACGTTCAGAGAGGTTGAATTACCAAAAAATACGAAGGGCAACCTATGAGCGGTCTTCACTCCGTTAAGTATCAACTTCAGTGAAATTTGATTGCAGAGACGGGAGTTTCTCAACAATGCAGGTAGCAAATATTCGCCGTCAGAATAAACACCATATTAAATAGTTAACCACAATTATTTTTACGTTAAATTTCGGAAAAGTAACATTTTTTGTTTTACTTAATGCTAGGCGGAAAACTGGAGTAGATGTAGGCGAAAACCCGAAGTACAGCTTTGCTTCGAAACGCGTCCAGCATCCTAGAATCATCAAACATAGAGTAGCTAACGACAGAGTATTTAGTAATAACACACCAGACTAATTCAGAATGAGATACACACACCTACACTGGCTCTCACCTTCCTGTCGTTCCTGCCGCAACGCGAAATTTGTGTGCGCGGTTGGAGATTACGCACCGGATGAAACTGGTTTGTGTTTGTGACACGGCAGAGCTATGGGACCTAGTAAAGAAAGGAAAGATTGAAGTCATAGAACGCTGCAGAGTGCGGTAAACAACTGCAAAAATACGCTAGCTTGCCTTCGTTACGCTTCTTCTCCTCCGTTGCCACAAAATAGCGAAATAACCGTCCGCTAGCGTAACCCACTGGACCCCGCTAACGAGTAATGCACGCCATTCCGATATGCCCAGTCGACCAAGGAAACATTTTCTCAGCTGGCCCGAATCGACCTCCTTCCGCTCCTATACGTGTGAAATAGTTTTGAAAAGGATTACGGTCCGGAACAGCGGGACTGCTACGGTCGCAGGTTCGAATCCTGCCTCGGGCATGGATGTGTGTGCTGTCCTTAGGTTAGTTAGATTTAATTAGTTCTAAGTTCTAGGCGACTGATGACCTCAGAAGTTAAGTCGCATAGTGCTCAGAGCCATTTTTTTGATTACGGTCCCCGCTTTTATTCACGAGAAAACATTAGTTAACCACACATCTTCCGGCTCTGATCTAACGAGCACTACTATCTGAAAATACGACACTACGTTCTTCACGTAACTTTTAACTGGTTCCTTGCTACAACCTAGTCTCGGGATAACGCATAAGTTGGAAAATCAAACTGTATTACAAATTTAGCAAATTAAAATTTGCGCGTAAACGTTAGTTTTTTTCCATTTGAAGGGGCTATGCAAAGTTCGTCCCTTTAAAGTTAGTCCTGGCTAGCTGTTGCGTCTACGAATTAAGGCAAACGGAAACATTGCTTTAGTGAGCTACATGGAGATTAAAAATGGCTCTGACCACTATGGGACTTAACATCTATGGTCATCAGTCCCCTAGAACTTAGAGCTACTTAAACCTAACTAACCTAAGGACATCACACAACACCCAGTCGTCACGAGGCAGAGAAAATCCCTAGACCCCGCCTGGAATCGAACCCGGGCGCGGGAAGCGAGAACGATACCGCACGACCACGAGCTGCGGACTACATGGGAGGTATCGTGGTGTAGGCTGAAGTACCGGTGGTTATAATTAAGTGCTGCAGCACATGGAGGTCTAGTGTGGGCGGTAATTACGGTAAGCCAGTGAAAATTGGCAGATATTCTAACGCGTTAATGTGAAACTGATTTTCTCTGAAAAAACATTAGTTACAGTTTTGGCCACCAGGTGCAAATCTGGCGCTCCACAGCATCTTGGTAGACGTCTCCGGTGGTCATATTGAATGAATTGTTTAAGCAGCGGTTAATAATATCAACATTATACCTTTCTCACTTGTTTGATCTTTCCTGCCCACGTCCCAGTCCTAATTCATTACCTTTGAAAACATTTCTGTATGTCTTTCTTGCATTCACAGTGCCAGATTTGTGCCTAATGGCCGAAATTGGAACGACTTTTTTCTCCAGCATAAATTGCTTCCACGTTAATCCATTAGCATACCTACCAAAACTATCGAACGATTAGCTTAAAAACCCGTGCATCAAAGTTGCAAACATAAATAATGTACAGAAAAATGGAAAAGAGAATTGATGAAACGTGAAATTACGGTCACCTTAATTTCGAACAGGTAAACGCCCCAGGGAGGCACTTCTGACGTTACTCTATAATAACAGAAGTAAGACCTTAGAAAAACCAAGACACGTTGATAGGATATGTCGACCTAGCACATGTGTTCGCTATATAAAATAGTGCAAAATATTCGAAATTGTCAGAAAAATTGGTGTGAAGTACTGGGGAAAGAGTGATATGTAAACGTTAACTTCGCCTACAAGCCCTGACGGGCACATCGCACCTACCGACCACCGTGTCATCCTTCGCCAATGGCGTCATTGGATGCAGTATGGAGGGGCGTGACATCAGCACACCGCCATCGCTGTCGTTGTCAGTGTAAGGACCTGGAGCCGCTATTACTCTGCCACGTAGCTTCTCAAATAGCATCATGGAGCTGACTGCACCCCGTTTCAGCCCTCTCACCAAGAACAAATCCCTGGAAGCAAAGGGAATCGAACCCGGCCTTCTGAGTGGCAGTCAGCCGCGCTGAACACTCACATTCGGAGGCTGACAAGACGAAGAAATGCTGAAGTAATCAAAATTAGCAGAAGTGAGATTAGCGATGAATTTAGCATTAGAATTGGTTACCAAGAAGTAGACGTAGTGAAGAATTAGTGTAACCCGGGAAGAAAAAACGAAGTAAGTTGGTCATAAAAAAGATACTGTCACGGACGAAGAGAGCATTCGCTGCCAAAAGAAGTCTGTTGGTGTTAAACAACGGCCCCAGTACGAGGAAGATATTTCTGAGAATGTACGTTTGGAGTACAGCACTGTGAGGAAGTGAATACAGACTGTTGGAAAAGCGAAAAAGAAGAAAATCGAAGAGTTTGTGACGTGTTGCAATAGAAGGATGTTGGAAACTGTGAACTGATAAGACAAAGAATAAGGAGATATTGCGCAGAAAAGGCGAAGAAAGGAACATGCAGAAAATACGGACAAGGAGGGGGGAGAGGACGACAGGACGTATCCAAAGACACCAGGTAATAACTTCCACGGTGCTAGAGGGAGCTCTAGAGGATAAAAACTGTAGGAGGAGGCGGAGACTAGAATACAAAACACACAATTTTTAAGAGGAGCTGAGCGCCCGGAAACCTGAGCGATACTGAACACTTGACGTGCAACAACAGAAGCAAATTACAGTTAAAAATCTGATCAGTAGCGAGATCATTACAGACGTCGTATGACCTCAGTTCGTGAAGTGTGACGGAAGGAATGGGCGTTAGGGAAGGAACCATCCCGTCAAAAGCCTTGAGTGGTACAGGGAGACGACAGAATACATAATGAGGGTGGCTGGACGCCGACTTGAATTCTAGTCCTCTCGGGTACGAAACCTCTCTCGGCAAGAAAAGAGTTTCTAGACAAACAAGAACTCAGAAAAAGCTGTTGATAATTGTTAGTCTGATTAAGAATGTAAAAAAAAAATCACTGACTAGCAAATGAAAATAGAAAGCAAACTGCTGCTAAAATTGCATCACCCGATATTTCAGCTTGTCGCCACAATTTAATGGCTACGAAAACGTTGAAAACAAGGAAATCAGTCCTCCACGCAACTAAGCTGCGGTACTTGTATCTATCGTGACAATTTAAAACTTGTGCCAGACCGTGATGTAAATGTATTTCTTTGGTTTCAGCGTTTCCGTAGATATCAACATCCGTGTCTGTTGTACATCCTCGTTCCTCCACACAATCCGTTCCTCCAGCAGTGCTATTCCCACACATCTCGTGGGATGACCTCTGGTTGAAGTGTTTGGGAGTAATGGGAGGGAAACATTGGTGACACGAGAGATTACTTCGGTGACCGGAACGTGGTCGCGAGGTCTGATTGGTCAAAGTAACTGCATGCGCAGGAGATGTGTTTTAGAATGCCGATGTAGCAGAAATTGCCAATTCTCACGGTAAGTTACATACCAAGAACGTGCAAGCCACTTAATCCTGGTTGCTATCATAAAACTTTCCTTCTTCTTTACAGTTGCCTCTGAAACAGTATTCACTGTTCAGTAGTCCTTCAGTATGTGTACTGTCAGCTGATCCCTTCTTTTAGTAAGGTGGTAGACATGAAGAGTAGAATTAAAAACTGAGGTGGTTTCTGAAACATTGTAACTGTATCATGCAGTGTGTGCAGTATAGTTTTTTTCTCATGTTACTACGAATGACTTAAGTAAATAAAAGGAGCCTTAGGTGGCACGTGGCCAGGTCCTCTCAAATAGCACCATGGGGAACGCCGAGCTCAACGTCCCCATGCGACGTACAGATCAGCATACAAGTCACTGTCTAGCGCCATAGCACTAGCGTGTGCCAGATACCTCTCCTGCCAAAGCATGCGCCACGTAAATATTGAGCAGTTAATAACGCGTTGATTCCGCCGAATGTCGTGCATTAGGGAGGCCGCATGCGAGCCGTACTCATGCAGTCAAGTTGCGACAATCGATTTCTGCGAGTGGGAAATGTTCCCAGGCAAGTGGCGTGCTCGATGCGCGCTTCCAAAGCGCCTTCTGCAAAGCAGACCTTGACAGACTTGTCTCTCTCTCTCTCTCTCTCTCTCTCTCTCTCTCTCTCTCTCTCTCACACACACACACACACACACACACACACACACACACACACACACACACACACACACCTCTACCTTAAATGAGATAGTGGACAGAGTCTGGTGGTCTGGTGACTAAGATGTCTACGGGGCATTAAATTCCAACCCAACTCTCCTTCCTTCAGTATCTTGAAGGGAGCGGGGCGGGGTGCTGTAGTACTTAGGAGGTGTACGTTGTGATCTCTATGAGCGAAAATCGAAGTTCACTGTTTCAAAGGACTGCGAGGGGTAGTAATGAAGCAAGTACGTAACTTAATACGGGTTGTTTGTCCTAAAGAGTAGTCAGGCGCATTTCCTCTGGGGTTTCAGCAGACGTTTGCAATTTCGTTTCCGCATTGTGTAGCTGGAGCCATCCCAAATACAAGATACTGCTCATCACGTCTTTCGTGCAAACAAAATTACAAACATCTGCAAAACCACCAGAGAAAATGTGCCCGATTACTCTTAGGTTACAAACACTGCATTTCCGATGTGACTCTTAAAAGAATTCTGGGTTTGACTCTACTTTGCGCGAGAAGATTTTCTCTCTTCTTTCGCAGTCCAGATGATACGCTCCTCACAAGTGTGCTTTGGCTTCCAAGGTTGTCGTGTAAGGTTCAAATGTTCAAATGGCTCTGAGCACTATGGGACTTAACTTCTGAGGTCATCAGTCCCCTAGAACTTAGAACTACTTAAACCTAACTAACCTAAGGACATCACACACAGCCATGCCCGAGGCAGGATTCGAACCTGCGACCGTAGCGGTCGCGCGGTTCCAGACTAAAGCGCCTAGAACCGCTCGGCCACACCGGTCAGCCTGTCGTGTAAGGTACAGCAACATAAGCTATAGTATCACATCAACTTTAGTAACGTTTCAGACTTTCTCGTCTTCAGAGTGTTAATGAAACGCCCAACAGTGACAGTGGTAGATTTAAACGAGTTATCTATTTCGTCACACTTTTTTTATTATTTATTTATTTTTAGCTGAAATGATCTACAGCCTATCTTACAGTACTAGACAAAAGTGCTCAATGTTTGATTACATAACCGATCGCCACTCACTGGAATCCTATAGTATCTTCAAATGAGTAGGATCTGTTTAAGCCTAAACATTTTCGCAAAACTACTTGTATTAAACGCGCATGTGAGATTGAGGTTTCCTGTAAGAATCTAGTGTAAGTGCAGTTCATCCATGGCGGAATTCGCTTGTATAATGCTGAATACTACGCTACGTACGTGTATTTTATTCCTCAACTCTTGTTTCTTGAATAGGAAGCGTCGCAGGAACATATTACAATCTGTACTGCAAGACTGTACAGGGTGGGGCAAATAAGTGGCCCGGACGACGCTGACGTCGGCGCGTTACATTTGCCAACGGTTTGAAACCGCTCTGACAGAATTAACGGAGGAGGAAAAGACCTACAGCTACTTCCAGCAGGATGGAGCAAGTGCCCATACAGCCAGCCGAACCTGGGAGCACATTTACATAATCTCTATGCCTGACAGAATTGTTATCGGAGGTCAGTTTGGCTGTGGCGCTAGCTACCCACCTAGGTCACCTGATCTGTCAGTGCGCCATTACTTTGTGTGGGGAGCCCTCAAGTCTAAGTTGTGTCGAAACAACCCTAATCGTCTTCAAGAACTGCTGCAGAACATTTCGGATGAGACTGCAGCAATGCGAGCAGTCCACCTTCGACCCACCTCCTGCTACTTGCTGATCAGGGCCCAAAAGTGCCAAGAAATAAATGGTCACTTCCAACGTCTGCTGTGGTCAAGTTAGAACTGTTTCCTTCCCTACGCTGTGTTTCTTTGTACCCTGGAACTCTCTTCTCCTGGCCCTTTTAATTGCCACACCTTGTACATGAAGGCGTTGCCCATGACGAAAACACTGATAAATCTTGAAGAGAGTATGTCTGAAGACTAGCCAGGGGTGAAGAGTGCTTTACCGAAAGTAATACAGATGTGATCTAGTGATCTTTTTAAAGCTGCAGTAGATCGGTTGGAATTTGCGGCAGGATCGTGGCCTATTTGAAACGTGGTTTATCGGTCCCCGTTGGCCGGGATACCGCGACTGCCATGCTAATATGGAATCCATGGGTTCAGGAGGGCCGTACGAAACGCCATGCAAGGTCTCACCGACCCCGCGCGACAAGCGCCCGAGACGACAGGTGTCATGCATGATCGTCGCCACGTCATTCACTTCGAATCAGGAAATAGGCACGTTTACAGCACGACAAGTAAGTATCCACACGGCCAGTGTGACGACATCTGGACACACCACCGACTCGCAAGAAGGTAGCCATTATTCCAGATTCCGTTGACACATCAGCAGAGAGGCGCCAAACGACAAGCCTGGACACAGGAGTGGTACCATGTCGTCTTCTCGGGAAGGTCCAATTCGTCGTACGGCCGTACAACGGGGGTACACGTATGTGGAGAAGAAACGATGTTGCCAGGTTGCTTTCATCATCGCCGTACAGACTCCATACCTAGCGTGATGGTATGGGGTGCCACTGGATATATTGCGATCACCTCCTATTCGCATAGCCTATAATTTGGACATTAGGCCTCGTGTTTCTAATGTTCCTAGCCGATGGCTGTGTCCTATCTGCTAGGTCTCCGTGACGCTACATTTCAACAATATAACGCAATACCGCATGCTGCCTGTGCTGTAGTGTTGTACCTCGATGCAGAGGATGTTGGACTGTCGCACAGATCAGCTCGTTTTCCAGGTGTCTCATCCATTGGTTGACGAGAGAATGGCACGCCATTAGCTGCCAGACTGTACGGTTGACCCGGCCGGGGTGGCCGAGCGGTTCTAGGCGCTACAGTCTGGAACCGCGCGACCGCTACGGTCGCAGGTTCGAATCCTGCCTCGGGCATGGATGTGTGTGATGTCCTTCGGTTAGTTAGGTTTAAGTAGTTCTAAGTTCTAGGGGACTGATGACCTCCCATAGTGCTCAGAGCCATTTGAACCACTTTTTTGTACGGTTGATGGTGAGCTCTGGAGAAAGAGTTAAACATGAAATGACGTTCCTATATTTGTTGTTAGAGTTCTTTTAGACTCTATTCCTAGCCGGATGAGAGCTGTTGTTGCTCCGTGTAATAAATTTCTTACCGTGTATTCCCAGACATTTACTTACGTATATTTCCCACAATGCTGCATTGCTAACCTTCCCGGGGTTACAGTTGTGATGGTGAAAAAAGGGTGTAAACGACCCGGGACAACCGGGAGATCCGGGAAAAACCCAGGAATTTTTTCATCCGGGAGAAAACAGGGAAAAAGGGGGGAATTTTTTAGAATTACGGGAATTTTTCATTGTTTTAGTTTTCAGTTAAATTTTTGTGATTTTAACTGGTAAAAACGAATAATCTAACAAAGAATATTACTGCATCCCGCTTCTGCAGAATAATACTGCAGTAACAAATAAAACTAAAAGTCGGAAAGGAAATGTGCCATATACAACAAAACACAGTGCTCATACAAGCGCATACCAACAGCAAAGTGTTTCATAGGCTTTAGGAAGATTATACAATGCTTCGTAACAACAAATTGCCTCCGACGAGCGTGACGTGACAGCTGTTTGCACTAGATTAGTTTTAATGCAAGATCTTTTAAATGTTTTACACGTACGAACATACGGGCTTCCTGCGTCATCGTAGCTGCGCAGGCGCAGTGACGCCTATTATCTGGCGCTCTCTGGCAACTGCTGAAACGAACCTATTTCTGATAGGTGACGGGAAAATATTGCGAATGGTGGTTTGAAAAGCGTTACTTTCAAAGTAAATTTCCTTATATGCAAGATGAACTACATGCGAGAATGTACGACGAATTTCTTAAATCGCAAAGTGTTTGACTTTCATTTCAAAATCAACTCTTTGGGGACGACCATCTAGAAGAAATGCGAGCCCAGATCATAAGACATTTACGACGTAATTAAAAATTTCAGTGGCACATTTGTGTTATGTATCTTAAAATGTAACACGCGCAATAAAGATCAACATTATATGTGGAAGCTTAGCTGCTCTTGCAGCTAATTAATCTTAGAGACCAATATTATATGTGAAAGCTTTTCTTTTCTTGTAGCAACAATGTGTATATTAATTTAAACCATTAACTTTTCTTATTTGTGTGTTCTCGCTACTTGAGTGATCTTGCTATTGGCTGACTACCTCTCGTGTCCTATGCTGTCATCAGCTGGTGAGATCACGTGACTAGAGCTGTGACTGCCTTGCAAAAGCGCGTCGCAATCTCCATTTCAATGCTTCGGAAAGTAACATGCGGTGTTTGGTGAAATTCGAAGTTATAGCTTCGTAACACCAAAATGTGCAGCGTACATGTTGCTGCACATCAAAGACCTTTCCAAAACGTGTTTTTTTTTCCCCTGAATTTCATTTTCTAAAGTGCTGGGAAATTCTACGGCGGTGTATAAAACCATAAACCATCGAAGGATTAAGTTTTACAGTGCCAAGGAAAAGTGTACTGTCACTTAACACGGAAAAAGTGTTTTTCCATCCGGGAGAAAGTGTATTTGCAACCGGGAAATCCGAGAAAATTCCGGAAATTTTTTTTCTTTGTCCATGTATACACCCTGTGAAAAGCGTAGATGGCTCTGGAACTCGAATTGGACAACGACGTGGAAGCGCATCGACCGTGATTTCCTCAAAGGAATTTTACTGTTATTCGATTTACGGGAGCGACGGAAACCTTCATGTGGATGACTGTGCGCGTGTTGAACCAACACCGACTCAAAGGAAGGCCTCGGCGCTTGTTTGTGACGTCACGTCAGCTACGCACGGCGAACGCTAACTCTGTTGCAGGCAGAAACGCCTGGCCGTGCTTATCACTATAAGTCTCCAATTTTTGGACAAAATGTTTGGTACTGTTTTGGATTCTGCAGTTTTATTTAGATGAAAGATTTTCTTACTATCGTAAAGCTACAAGTGAAGATCATAGTTCTGTATTACTGAATCCTGTCGAAACAAACGTAAATCAATATGAGAAGATGCTTTGCCCCATTGCAGGCTTCGAAAATTTTACATTCAAGTAACTATATTTACTTGATCCATTTTGTTATCGTAACTTAACCCAACCCCCTTACAATTAACTCGTTTCTTTTATTTATTTATTTTCGTTTCACTTCGTCACTGGAAATGTGAACTAATTTACATGTGTAAATGTCCAACTGTTGCCAGTCATTAGATTACAGTCGTTTTCAACGAAAGGAATTCTAAACAGGAAACAAAATAGCTTCATACATCGAAAATACTGCTGAGCTTAAACCTTTTTTAAACATGCACATTAGAAAAGATAAATATTCCCTTCTTACAACTGAAAGGAGAAACTTTATAAGATAAAAAAAATTATTTGATGAAATGAAATGTCGTGTGGCCAAGGCCCCCCGTCGGGTAGACCGTTCGATAAAAGAAGTATGTCTCTTTTGCCTATTCTTCTGTCCCGCACCCCCTCCCCCCAGCGTGTACAATCGCAAGATATTTCATTAACATTCAGTGCTCCTCACCCCATAGTCAACCAAGATACCTGAAGAAAAGCACCAATATGTTCACAGTTTCTTGTAAAAGCAACCCAGTACAAACGTAACTTCCTCAGATTTACAAATAAGGTAAAGAAGCACGAATTCTGTTGCTGCTGGACCGTGAAGTTGTTTTTGTATGTCAATCCTTAAAACATGTGGAAATCTAAGTTCAGGAGTACACTATTTGTTAAGAAGTGTAATGAATTGCACAATTCATTGACTATACAAATCACTCAGAACAATGTGTGTTGGTCAACTACCGCCAATGGTTTCACATTTTCCTGGGTCAGAGAGGGAGACACCACCATTATGAGTATGCCTGCAACAGACCTGGCGTTCGCCGTGCCTAGCTGACGTGACGTCACGAACAAGCGCCGAGGCCTTCCCTTGAGTCGGTGTTGGTTGAACGCGCTGCCCCGCTGCGTCAATCACGGCGTCAGCTCGCTCGAGTAAGCGGCGAGAGCGCGCGGCGCGGAGACGACTGTGGAATTCTCCAGCGGCCTTGGCGTGGCATCGATCGCGCGCTGTGCTGCGCTGCGGTGCGGTGCGCGACGCGGCGCCGACAGCCGTCTCAGAGCGGTCGTCGGGTCGGCGCGCTTTGCCTGTCTGTCCTCAGGGCGAGATTTTAGGCGGTTTTCCGCACTCGGCCACGCAACAGCTGGCTAGATTATGAGCCACTTTGTCCTCGCACCTGCAGGGGGCGGACGGGTTCAAAAATGGTTCAAATGGCTCTGAGCACTATGGGACTTAACATCTATGGTCATCAGTCCCCTAGAACTTAGAACTACTTAAACCTAACTAACCTAAGGACGGCACACAACACCCAGCCATCACGAGGCAGAGAAAATCCCTGACCCCGAGGGCGGACGGGCTGGCGGATTGTGTACGAGATTCATCTGAAAAGCTCTACGCAAATGCAAACAAGATATCTTTATTTGCCTTCCAGGCGTTGGTTCGTATTTACAGAGGTTGGCCAAAAAATACGGAAACACCGCGAGCAACGCATGCTGTCAAGCCGGTAGGTTGCGCTGTTGTATTTGACCTCAAACTGCACCTCAGCAATGTCGTCAATATTCAAATAACTTACGGGTTTGCTGCCGGGTGACGTCGTCGACCACCGCCGATATTTCGACAGGAGCACACCGTGCCATTCTCAAGGCACAACTGCAAGGAGGAAACAATGTGCAAGGGAATTTAATACCTCGGTTCACAGAGGAGAAACTAGGAAAGATACCACACACAGAACAAGTAACCGCAGAGTCAACACACAACCAAAGATAACCAACCTTACTTTTTATTCAATGGTCAGTACTACGAACAGACTGATGGAGTTGCAATGGGAAGCCCGTTGTCACCCATTGTGGCCAATTTGTTTATGGAGGATTTTGAGGAACGTGCATTGGAGTCAGCGACCTTGAAACCTGCGTGTTTTTTTTTCAGATATGTAGACGATACTTTTGTTTACTATTAAAAACAGTCTTGATCACGATTTATTTATCAAGGTGACCGGTTTCGACCACTACTGTGGTCATCTTCAGACCATTGAATAGGAACCTCTTTCGGTTGGAGAATCACTAGTGATTCTCCAACAGAATCACTAGTGATTCTCCAACAGAAAGAGGTTCCTATTCAATGGTCTGAAGATGACCACAGTAGTGGTCGAAACCGGTCACCTTGATAAATAAATCGTGATCAAGACTGTTTTTAATAGTAAATATTTGTAAGACATTGATCACTGCCTTTCCCGTAATGTATTCGAAAGTGATAGTTTTGTTGTTTGGCCTCATGGTAGTGAGAATTTAAACCGGTTTTTGGAACACCTGCACTGAATCCACCGGAATAGTCGGTTCTCTATGGAGGTGGAAAAGAATGGTTGACTTACCTTCCTTGATGTGTTGGTCAGACGGAAGACTGATGGTACGTTGGGACATTCTGTTTATAGGAAGCCTACTCACGCTGACTTTTATCTGCGAGCTGATAGTTGTCACCATCCAGCTCAGCGTGAAGGAGTACTTCGTACCTTCGTCCACAGGGCCCACGTTATCTCAGACCCTGAAAGTTTGGCAGCTGAGCTATCACATCTCGAAGGCGCCTTTCGTCAGACTGGTTATAGTGAGACGCAGGTCAAACGTGCGTTGCGCTATCAGCCTTCTCTGCAACGGGTGAGTGACGATAGCAACGAAGTGGCACCTGAGTCTACGACCTTTTTTCCTTACGCAGGAAGCATCTCCAACAGGATTGGCCATATTTTGCGGAAATATGGTGTGAAACGAGTTTTTCGACCACTTTCTAAGATTAAGGTCCTGCTGGCGTCCGTAAAAGATGATCTTGGTTTGCGTAAGGCTGGTGTCTATCGTATTTCTTGCAGTTGTGGCATGTCATATATTGGTCAATCAGGACTGTGGAAGACCGGAGTATTGAACATAAGCGTCACACACGCTTACAACAGCCGATCAAATCCGCTATTGCGGAACTTTGCCTTGGCACCGCTCATCCTATGGAATACAAAAACACGGACCTTCTGGCTTGCACGTCCAGCTATTGGGATAGTGTTATTAAGGAAGCTGTTGGAATCAAACTATCAAGCAACCTTATAAACAGAGATGCTGGATTTTGTTTAAATGCTGCTTGGAATACGTGACTGTCTCTAATCAAAAAACATAGGAACAGAATTAGTGCTATCTCACCTGTTGAATAATAGTCACTACCGATATTTCTGGTCTTGGTTATCTTTGGTTGTGTGTTGACTCTGCGGCTACTTGTTCTGTGTGTGGTATCTTTCCTTGTTTCTCCTCTGTGAACCAAGGTATTAAATTCCCTTGCACATTGCTTCCTCCTTGCAGTTGTGCCTTGAGAATGGCAGGGTGTGCTCCTGTCGAAATATCGGCGGTGGTCGACGACGTCGTCCGGCCGCAAACTCGTAAGTTATTTGAACATTCAATTCGCCGGGAAAAGTTAAGGTCTCACAATGTCGTCAATACTTTGTCAATCGTGGTGAGGACGGTGTTCCGTGACGTCGGAGCTGAGAGAATCCGAGCGTGGCCGAATTGTTGGTGCTCTTATGGTGGCTGCTTCCGTAACCAAGGTAGCTGATACCGTATCGAAGATTTATGCCGCGTACAAGGAAAGCGGAAAACCGTAATCCGCCAAGTCACAACGCGGCCGAAACCGTGTGTGTGTTTGGTGATAGTGACGGGCGGTCATTGAAGAGGATTTTGACAAAAAATAAGAGGACCACAGCTGCAAAAATCATTGCAGGATTGAACGTCCCACTCGCGGACCATGTCAGCACCAAAACTTGAAGAGAACTCCACAAGCAGGCAATTGCATGGTGAGCTGGAATTACAAAACCTCTCATCAGTGATGCAAATGCCCGTAACAGGGAAACGCGTTGTTGGTGCCGTAAAACTTGGACTACGCAACAATGGAATACGGTCGGATTAGACTCGAGTCACGTTGTTTCCAACGTCCGGCCGAGTTTGCGTTTCAAAAGTGAAACACAATCGGGAATTCGACGATAATATTGGCGACCATATCGTGTTATTCCTTTGTTATTCAGCAACGTTGCACTATTTCCAATCATTATGTGACCATTTTGGCTGGTGAGGTTCATCCCACGGTACAGTATTTGTCCCCCAGTGGTGATACTGTGTTTCAAGACGACAGGGCAGCTGTTCACACTGCTCGCGTTGTCCAGGACTGGTTTTATGATCACGAGAATGACCTGTCCCATTTCGCTTGGCCTCAAGTCACTGGATCTCAATAGTACTGAGCCTTTGTGGTTTACTTTGGAGAGAAGGGTACGTGATCGCTATCCATCTCCATCATTGTTACCTTACCTTCTAACTGTTTCACAGAAAGAATTTTATAAGGTTCCCTTGAAAACCATATAGGACCTGCATTTTTGCATTCCAAGATAACTGGAAATTATTACGAACGCCAATGGTCCTTTTAGGCTTGGTAATGTTACGCTTTTGATTTGACTATACAGGGTGTTACAAAAAGGTACGTCCAAACATGGAAATTAAGCGTTTCCCGACACATGTCCACGTAACATCTTTTCTTTATTTGTGTGTGAGGAATGTTTCCTGAAAGCTTGGCCGTACCTTTTTGTAACACCCTGTATAGACTTTCCCGGCGTATGAGCATATCAAATTCTTGTCGGTTTTCCGGCCGGATCAAACTGTCATCTGAGCACAATATTTCAGCGGTCCACCTGGCCGCCATCATCAAGTGAGAAAAGCTACGCTACTCTCGCCGCTAATTGATTCCACTCGCAAATCGACCACTTTGAACAAACCGACGGTGTGGCTATGGGGAGTCCTTTATCCCCCATAGTCGCTAATCTTTTTAGGGAAGACTTTGAGGATATGGCCCTGAAAATAACTTTTTTGAAGCCTTCGTATTTTGTGAGATGTTGACGATATTTTTTCTTGTTTGGCCACATGGAATAGACTGTTTGCACCGGTTATTGGACCATTTTAATTGCCCTCATCCGAACAACAAATTCCCGATGTAAATTGGAAAGGAGGGAAAGTTACCTTTTTTGGATGTACTCGTTTATAAAAAACGAGATGGAACTCTTGGATATAGTGTTTACAGCAAATCGACTCATACAAACAGGTATTTACATGCTACCAGTTACTATCCACCTTTTCAACGTACGGGTGTCCTTGGGCCTTAGTTAAACGAGCATATGCTGTCTCAGATGCTGAAAATTTACCACAGGAGCTGCAACATCTTAAGGACGTGTTCAATAATAACGGCTATACGGACCGACAAATTCGACGTGCTTTTGAGTTTGGACCTCCACTTGAACCTTCTGAAGACACCTTTAGGTCTGTGACTTCTCTTCCGTATGCTGGGAATGTGTCCGCCAAGGTGGTAGACTTTTTGAAGAAATATGAGATCAATAGTTTTTTTCGTCTGCCAGCTAAGATTCGAACACTTCTTGGCTCTGTCAAAGATGATTTAGGTTTGAGGAAGTCTGGCGTTTACAAAATACCGTGTGAGTGCGGGAATATTTACATAGGCCAAACTATTCGTACCGTCAACGACAGGTGTATTGAACATCACCGCCATACGCCATTATTACAACCAGATAAATCTGCGGTGGCTGAGCATTGCCTTTCAGAGGGACACAGGATGCTATACAATGAGACGCAAGTAGTTGCAAATGCTTCCCGATATTGGGATTGTCTTTTAAAAGAATCTATCGAAATCAGACTAGCAGACAAAACATTATTTGCGATAATGGATACCCGCTAAGTAAAACGTGGAATCTCACGGCTGTGAATAATCATTTGTAACGATATATCGTTTTGAACAGCACTCACCACCGTAGGCGCTGCAACTCTTTTTTGCGCCAGGGGGCAGGAGGAATGATTTAGCGCCTGCGCACTGTATCTAGCGAATGCGCTGTTGTACTTCTGCTGCATATAAAGGTGCAGTTATTTTGCGAGTGTAATCAGTTATCGGCGAGAGTAGCGTAGCTTTTCTCACCTGATGATTGCGGCCAGGTGGACTGCTAGAATATTGTGCTCAGATGTCAGTTTGATCCGGCTAGAAACCCGACAAGAATCTGATTTATTTTTGTCCACCCCCAGTATGTTAACAAGATTTTTGTTGAAACGGTCTGGGGGATTACAGTTGTGGCGATCTAAGACTCGAACCTGGGACCTTTGCCTTTCGTGGGCTCAACGACCCCCCACACAGCTTTATTACGGTAGTGAAGGCGGGTCGGTATAAGTGTGGGCTGAGAATCTTAACTTCGATAGCTGAGTTTTTAGAGAACTTGTGCCCTAACGGCTAAAGTCCAGATACGAATCTCGGTCCAGCACACAGTTTCGGTCTGATAGGAACTTTCATATAAGCACATACTCCGCCGCAGAGTGAAAAGTAATCCTAGAGGATGTTTGTTAACTACGAAGCAGCTCACGTCACTTCCTCCTCTTGCAAATTATTTTAATTTTTCTTTCTGTTTGTTGCTTCTGTATTTCTTCTGCTTTTATCAATGTTGCTTATCCTTTGTTTCCCCTCACCATCTGCTCTTTCTCTTCTCTCTTCCCATTTTTGCACCCTTTTTCTTATTTTCTCCGCCACAATCAACTGTGTTAATGAAGTACAGCTTTCGCTCCATCTGTAGCAAAGATCAACACCGCTTCCGCCATCGTGCAGCAAGCGCGTCCCTTTTGGCATTTGGAAAAGTTTCGTACAGTTTGGGAAAGCTGGAGGCGTGCACGAGCAGTTCAAATAACTTAAACGAATGTGGATAACGTCCTCGATTACTACTGATATTTCTACGGATGAACATTCCCCCGCTCCACCTTCCAACCGCAAGCACTGCCAGGCTGAAGCTGCTTGAGTCGCTCCATTGCTACCCTTACCTGTGGAAAGTTTGGATATCTTTTCGGGTTATTGAATTTATGAAGATTAGCGCTCACACCCGACATGCTGATATAATCATTGTGAATTTTCTCCAAATCCAGCGGCGCTCGTTTCTCTCCGCCACTCTTGACCCCTGAACTGTTGATCCGTCCGTAGTGATCTTGACGTCGACGTGACCCCAACCGACCGCTACGGTCGCAGGTTCGAATCCTGCCTCGGGCATCGATGTGTGTGATGTCCTTAGGTTAATTAGTTTTCAGTAGTGCTGAGTTCTAGGGGACTGATGACCTCAGAAGTTAAGTCCCATAGTGCTCAGAGCCATTTGAACCATTTGACCCCAACCTCAAATCTTATTTCGTTACGGAGATTACATGTGTGTAGCGCAGCCAGTCACAGTGGTTACAGTTCGTTAATTTTTTAAAAATAAATGTGTTTGCGTCGCGTTTCAAACTGCTGTACTACTAGTGCTTATCTACAGGAGCGAAAGAATACGAAATACTTTTGTACCATTTACGTCAGTAAGATTTTTATTAAGGTTTTGCGAAGATCTTTAGTTTCGGATCATATTCCTCTTGTACCTACGTCACGTGACTGCTGCGATGGTCGCACATCTGTGCTCCTTACGTTGGATTTTCTTCACTGCTTTTCAGACATGTTTGGCTTCTGACGGTTGGTTTTGCGTACGTTTTATATATATAGAACATTGTACTCGTACATAGGATCTGAATGTGTCTTATAGAAGGTGAGGAGACTGAGAGTCGAAGACTTCACAACACAAACAAGAGATGCCGCTGTATGCCTTGTGCTAGCCTATCTGTCAGTACGAGTGCAATGTACTGAGTATAGCCTCGCGTAAAAACATTGTGAAAAATCCAACGTTACTTAAAAACTAGTGCAAAAGAATGCTACAAATCGAGGGCAAATGCTCGACCATCACAACACCCAGACGACATACGTACGCAAAGGCTTACTAACCATCGGCAGGTTTCAGGTACTCCAGAATCTTGTATGTCTGCACAGCTGTACGGTTTCCTTATTAAATACCGAATTCGGTTGGTTTAAGACCATTTTCAGGTCATCGCTATCGTAATGAGAAAGTAAAACAGTGTAAACGTAAAATGAAGTCCCGTAAAATAATTTTATTAAAACCGTCGTTGTTGTTGTGGTGTTCAGTCCTGAGACTGGTTTGATGCAGCTCTCCATGCTACTCTATCCTGTGCAAGCTTATTCATCTCCCAGTACCTACTGCAATCTACATCCTTCTGAATTTGCTTAGTGTATTCATCTCTTGGTCTCCCTCTACGATTTTTACCCTCCACAGTGCCCTCCAATACTAAATTGGTGATCCCTTGATGCCTCAGAACATGTCCTACCAACTGATCCCTTCTTCTAGTCAAGTTGTGCCACAAACTTCTCTTCTCCCCAATCCTATTCAATACTTCCTCATTAGTTTTGTGGTCTACCCATCTAATCTTCAGCATTCTTCTGTAGCACCACATTTCAAAACCTTCTATTCTCTTCTTGTCCAAACTATTTATCGTCCATGTTTCACTTCCATACATGGCTACACTCCATACAAATACTTTCAGAAACGACTTCCTGACACTTCAATCTATACTCGATGTTTACAAATTTCTCTTCTTCAGAAACGCTTTCCTTGTCATTGCCAGTCTACTTTTTATATCTTCTCTACTTCGACAATCATCAGTTATTTTGATCCCCAAATAGCAAAACTCCTTTACTACTTTAAGTGTCTCATTTCCTAATCTAATTTCCTCAGCATCACCCGACTTAATTCGACTACATTCCATTATCCTCGTTTTGCTTTTGTTGATGTTCATCTTATATCCTCCTCTCAAGACACTGTCCATTCCGTTCAACTGCTCTTCCAAGTCCTTTGCTGTCTCTGACAGAACTACTTGTTTCCTTCACTGCTTGCTCAATATACAGATTGAACAACATCGGGGAGAGACTACAACCCTGTCTCACTCCCTTCCCAACCACTACTTCTCTTTCATGTCCCTCGACTCTTATAACTGCCATCTGGTTTCTGTACACATTGTAAATAGCCTTTCACTCCCTGTATTTTACTCCTGCCACCTTCAGAATTTGAAAGAGCGTATTCCAGTCAACATTGTCAAAAGCTTTCTCCAAGTCTACAAATGCTAGAAACGTAGGTTTAATGTGTCGTAGTAATGTAAAAAAAAAGTATACTAGTGTTTCGTATTTGGTGACGTCTTAAGATTACCACCGGTGGATCGAAACGTATCGCAGATAAGTAAGTTAACGTTATGAAATCAATAATCATAAACATTGCAACTGGTTGCTATGTACACAAATAACCCAGTTACAATACTGTCACAGAAAACCAGCACTATCAGTATAATATATCATGTTTCCTTTTTTTATTTGCTGAAAGACGTCGGTAAGTCCGAGTTTAAATGATGTAGCAAGGCGAGAAGTAGTGTGCGTATTGGTTCAAAATGCGTCCAAATATTCTGTAAACTTCTTTTATTGTACAAATGCTGCACTCAAGTGCACCTGATAATAAGTGTCAACAAAAACTGCAGTCACTACAAAATAAAGATATAGTCTCCCCTCTCGCTCCATCTCTCTTTAACTACCTTTACCCACCACCTTTACCATCGATGCTTTTTCAAAAGCAGGCTTGCCTCTCTCTCTCTCCCTCTCTCTTTCCTCGGTCTGGCTTGTCCGCCACCTCTTTCTCAGTCCTCTTGCTTCTCTTCCCACTCGTCGTCCACACACGAGTTCTCTCCCTTTCACTGTCAGCCTCGCTGCTCCCTCCTCCTCCTCCTCCTCCTCCTCCTCCACCGCAGCACTGTAACGTTTGCTTCCCTCCATTCTCGTGCCGGCGCGTGGTTCTCGTGTCGAGGGCAGAGCGGAGTAGCGCCCGAGGCCACGTGACCCCGCCAGCGCCAGCCCGTGTCTCATTCAACTGCTTGCTAGGAGGGTGCGTGCACTCTGCCGAGCTGCTGAGTCACCCGCCCTGCTCCCCCAGTCGCTGCATAAGTAAAACCTCGCTGTGCTGGCGCCCCGCAGCCCGTGTCTTTACAAGCCGCTGCTCCTCGCGTCTTATAAACGACTCCACCGTACCCACCCCTGCAGTGGATTCAGAAGTAGCGACGAACAGCAAGGTGCTCCGCGTGCAAACGACCATGTTCACGTACCATATGGATTCCCTCGTTAGCTAACGCCGTTTGTTGTAGTTTCCGTAGTTGTAGCTTCAAACGGAGTAGCACGATGGACTGATAAATGTGGTAAATGTCTCACAGAGTTCGAAGACTTGCAAAGTGCAATAACTATCGGAAAGCGTAATTCCTGTGACGGTTCTTATCAGGATTTCAAACTGACGTAAGGAGAAATAGTTTTGTTGGCAGCTATGTCAAAAAATAGGCTCCAAACGTTTCCTGGAAATCGATAAAGACGGTATCTTTCCGTGATGAATCATTTCGTTTAAAAGACAAGCCGCGGCCAAATGCCAAGTGAGTTGAGATGCGTTCATGTGGAGTACGCTCGTACTACCACTGACCATTCCGTGTTGAGTTGTTCTGAAAGAATGGTCAGTACAGTTTAATATACCGTGCTACCAGATTGTAGTATTCAGATTCCAGTATTTCAGTTGGTTGATTCCCATAAGAACGAGTACACAATGTCTTGAATCACATTTGACGTATAGAGAAGCCTCTACATGAGAAGTGAAGCTCTTGTTGACTCTCCACAAAAACTTTCTACATGAAAGGCATTTAAAAAATTTCTCTTGGGAAATTCGATACATATCTACAGTACATACGATGTCGTTATTCAACAGTATGTGATACGTGGACCCCCAGTTCAACTTGTCGGGAAAAACTACATCCAAATAATAAATCGGTGAGGTGAAAGTGTACCGGAAAAAAACAAAATGTTTTATGCCTATCCATTACGGATATTTTAGAACCGTGACTGTATGTTGAATGTAAATAAGTTATACACAACTGCAACTAGTCACTTTTTTGAATAATAATGCTTTATTCAAAAAAGTGATTGGTTGCAGTTGTGTGTAACTTATTTACAAACAAAATGTTTTGTCGGCTGGAAGATAAATTAATGGAGAGTACTGTACACACAGGGTGTATGGTCTCAAATGATTGTTTCGAGAAGATGGAGGGGGGGGGGGGGGGGGGGAAGGCGAGACAATGGTTCAAAACATTATTAAGTATCGTTATAGAGACGAGACGTTTTTCCAAGTAGTTATCGCACACTCTGATCCTTAGATTCGGCTCCATTTAAGTTTATTTGGTTTCCGATCCTCAGATACTGTTAAAAACGCAGATAACATGACTTAATTTCTTTACAAGAGCTTAACAGGTTTGGAACCTCACTTACCGAAAATGTTACATAAAGAAAGCCGAGAGAAATTATTTTCATCAAATGAGATTTTACGTGACGTAAATGGGGATTATGCAAACAATCCTTTCTGGGATGAAAAAATTAATATCTTTCGTCAAACTGAAGTGACGTCAGTAATGATTGTGGTCAGAAATAAGTATTTGATTTTGCGTTCGTTTTTTTACACTGAGTGTATAAACCAGCTGTCGCATTGCACAATAAAATCTCTTTTTACTAGACTGTGTTGGCTGGGTGCGCTTAAACGTGAAGGATGCCAGATATTTATCGTGCAGTCTAATATGTTATGAAGAATGGCCGGGGCTCAGCATATTATTACTTATGCCTTTTCCTGAAAACAGCAGTCTTCTAAATGAAATATCGGTACACGGATTCATTGCCTCAACTGTCGGATGTATGCTGTTAGACCTATTGACAGGGCGTAGTCACATCGTATTCCATTTGGTATTAAGGCCACTGATGCCTTCCTCGCCGACCATTATAATCGATACAGCTTGCCAGGTAAATATGTAATGTTACAAAGTATAGTTCTCTATCGTGTTTTTCAGTGCTTACATCTGAAAATCATTAGATATAATCGGAGAATGTTTCGACAAGCAGAAAAATATTCAGTGGAAAAGAAAGGATCTCTAACAGTCGCAAATAGTACAACGATACTGGTGGAATGTGAGTAACAACTTAGAGACTTACTAGTTAAGGTGGAGATGGCACTGGAAAAAAAAAGTTAAACTTTAGAGGTGAGAAAAACTGGTATAGAAAGAAAACTGGAGCATGTTGCCAATGGAAAATGTAGAAGAATGTACCTACTCAGGAAGTACACTATCTGATGATGACAGCAGCAGCAGCAGAGGAGAAGTTGAAAACGGGAGATCCAGAGAGCAGGAGAGCTGAGGTCTTCCAAATGTCGGACTGTCGTCGAATGTCTATGGGCATGGAAAAGATCTGTATGATACGTTGTACAACAAGAAAAAGGCGAAAGACTAGGATAGGGTATGTTTAAGGCAGCAAAGAGCGGAGAAAATAATATTGGGACGTACGATGGATGGGCAAGAACAGCAGAGGAAGAAGCATGCATAAATACACCGAACAAGTGACGAACGATACAGGATGGAACAGCAGAAGAGACTCTACGGGCAGACGCCGGCTTTTATCCGTTGACGTCACACTCCGCATGATTAGGTGTGCAGAGATGGAACAGACTATTGACAATATAATTATTGTTATGGGCGTTGTTTTACACATATTTGCTGTCAGCGGGTGGCATTAGCTCTGAATCGAGGCAGACTATTGGTGTCGGTAGGTCCAGGATTTTCTGCGAGTTGCTCTGTGTTAGTGTTATGCCGGACCGGAACTCGTATTCATAGTCCTGTATTTCGCTAGCAAAACGATAACAGCTGCGCTTTCCTTGCACGTCTGATGGACAATATCGTACTTAAGACTTTCCTTCATAACTCGTAGCGCATAAAGTCACTCCGATTTTCAAGGGTGGGATAAAATGGTAATCAAACACTCAGTAATAGCAGCGGCAGTTTCTGGAAACTCATTTTAGTGGCGAAAGTTATGTTCTCTGCAGATGACAGTTTGCGCCAACAGTGTAGAGAGAAGAAGTTGTAGTTGTTTAGTTGCAATCGGCATGTGCTTTGTGGTAGGCGACAATGTCGGGGAAATTGCTTCTGTAATAAGTAAGCGGAGTGAATGGTGCTGTGTGACAAAACAGAGTATTACAACATGTGACTGAAGTATATTCACTATAAAGGCTTTGCGGGCTTTAAAGGCCCACAAGACTCACGCGTCACATGGCGAGCAGATTCTCGCCTCAGCGATAAGAAAAGCCATTCACGGACGACCTATGCTATTAGCACACAATCGATGTCTGGTGACCGTTATCTACACCAGCTTTCCGTAGGCCTTCATTCGGTGTGTCACGGAGCTTACATATTGTAAGTCTGTCAGTATACGGGGCGTCCCAGATCTTTGGAGGCGGAATTATACAGACAGTAGAAGATCATGAAACCAAGTACTTCAAAATGAAGAACCATTTGGGTCGGAATGAACATTTAGTCTCTTCTTGATGTACATAACTGAAACCTTATGGTAAAAACGTAACTTCATAGCTGTTGAAAGTGACGACCACTAGTCGCAGTACAAATTACATAAATCATGCATAGACAGTACTGCATTATGGGCTCAGAATAATTTAGCCCAGTTGCTTGCACGTGTTCTGTTGTGACAAGGGTTGGGGGTCATTTACCGTTCGACCAGTAATCTTCACGCTGTGTTCTTCATAGCGAGCAGTTTACGGCAAAGCTGACGGGTGCTTATTGTTGGATGTGCTCCCACGTGATCAAACCGTAATCTCCTTAAATTCTACTGTGTGAACGTTTCTTTGTCGAGTAGCTAGGCCAGCTCTGTGACGTAAGCGACCCAGATTCTGTATCAGTTTCCATCCACAGCTTTTGTTCTAGTTCGGAGGGCACCTGCTGCGAAATTTTTCCGTGTATATTCGTCTAGCTTAGTGAGCACTACATCCTAGTACAACACATTTATTTATACGCCTGCAAGTTCCATCTTGGACCACCTTTTATAAAAAGTGGACGGCGGTAAACACCGCGAACACATCAGGTATGCTTTGCATCGTGTTTAAAGGCAGTTGTCTGTTGCGGAAATACAAGCAATTTACACACGTCTCACACACATTACTCTGTCAAGCCTTCCTACCCTCAGACATTAATTTGTGACCATTGGTGTCGTATCTCAAAATACTCACTTTAGCATCTATCTATCACTATATTATTTTGGCCATGAAGGTTTGGGAAATTCTTTATACAACGTGTATCAAAAGCATGTTACAAGGCGGCTTGGTTCGTAGATGGGTACCATATGAGCATATTGTGCTAGTAAACTTCTGTTCGCAACCGCTTCCTTTTTGTGCGGCGTCTCTGAAATGTGGAAGAGGAAGTATAGGTAGTTTCGACCGCACAAGCTAGGCAACAAGTAAAAGAGACAATGTACATTACTGTCAGTAAATATCAGTTTAATTCAATCACAGAATGTGCTCAGTATGAGACTCACCAATTCGATACGTTTTGTGAACCGCCTGATGATGTCTTGCCGAACAGTTTGAAAGAATCCCTGCATTTCATGGGTGGCTCAAGCTGCTACTTGTATTGTGCCCCAAAATCATTTGGTGACTCCACTGGTGTCAAATACACTAGGGCTTTCATGTAGCCCCAAAAGTGAATATCCAGTGGTGTCAGATTCGGTGAGTGAGGAGGCCAAGGAATCGACAAGACATCTCAGGCGATCCTATTGAATACCTTCTGTAAGTGAATTTAACTGGTGTTTGCTGACCGTAATGTGCAGTGTCTCCCTTATTCCTTCTCTAGCTTGTGTGTCTCAAACTGCCTCCTCCACATTTCAGAGACAGTAATACACAAACGAAATCGTTCAGAACATAAGTTTAGGATCAAAATATGCTCACATGATACCCATCTACCAACCAAGAAGCCTTTAACGTACCTGTTGATACACTCTGTACTATACAGCACGAGGGAGCTAAGGCAGGCGACTCCAAATCTATCCAGAACGAGTAAATAAACAAAATATTGCAACACGTCGGTTCCGAGAGTTCCGGAACCTGTACAGAAAATTGGAGATCAACATAAACATCATTTCCGCCCTATTTATTGCTCATTCAAAAGCACACATTGCATGTTGTAGCACCATACAGCGAGACCTTCAGAGGTGGAGGATCAGATCGCTGTACACACCGGTACCTCTAATACCCAGTAACACGTCCTCTTGCATTGATGCCTACCTGTATTCGTCGTGGCATACTATCCACAAGCTCATCAAGGCACCGTTGGTCCAAATTGTCCCACTCCTCAATGTCTATTCGGCGTAGATCCCTCAGAGTGGTTGGTGGGTCACGTCGTCTATAAAGAGCCCTTTTCTATCTCTCCCAGGCATGTTCGATATGGTTGATAGAACATGCTGCCCACTCTAGTCGAACGATGTGTTCATGCCGGCCGGGGTGGCCGAGCGGTTCTAGGTGCTGCAGTCCGGAACCGCGTGACTGCTACGGTCGGAGGTTCGAATCCTGCCTTGGGCATGGATGTGTGTGATGTCCTTAGGTTAGTTAGGTTTAAGTAGTTCTAAGTCTAGGGGACTGATGACCTCAGTAGTTAAGTCCCATAGTGCTCAAAGCCATTTGTCTGTTCACAACTGACTAGGCGTATGCGCATGTTGCCTACATTTGTTAGTAACTGTGCTGACGTCATGAATAAAGTAAGTCTCGGAACTTTCTTGATGGATGGGGCACGTAAGAAATTTTTTGAGGGCTGTAGCTTCTGAAGCGCGATACCGGACTTTTTTATGGGACTAATACTTTTTCTGTGGAATTGTACAGATAAGAAGATAACAGCGACTCGAATCACTGTCTCGTCTTCCGAAGAGGGGGTCTCACAAACGTTACCCTGCTGCAGCATATGTACAATTACCTACACTCCGGCTGTTACTTTGATGTTTGATAAAATTCCACGTACATTATGTCGATGAAGTCCTCTTCAAAGACTTTTTCTATAAAGTAGATAGTTTATTTTTTTTAAAAAAGGAAAAAGACTGTTTCATAATTCAGCAGATACAAACGTTATAAGTTACACGTAAACATAAGAAAATCGCCACATTGCCCGCTTTAACTTAGCGGAGACTGTGCCTTGACATACTTTTTCGTTTTGGATATATTTTAGCCAGACGGCCGTAGCTGTTTCATCACGCATTATCATTAGTAACGGTCCTACCACACTTCCTCCGGACACACCAGTATTGAACTCGGCTGAGCTGCAATAAATTCGGCCATACGGCTGGTCTGATGTTCTACAGTCACAGACTTAGCTTTTTGTAGTCAGGTCTGCTTTCACGCTAGTAACGTTATGACATACGCTCGTGCGTCAAGTGTTGGACAATGCAAAAACAAAACGTGGATGCTAACATTGTCGTTGCCCTTGGGACTGCACTCCTACAGAAGCCAAAAAAAAAAAACTGCAGAATGTGCTTTCCGGCTCGTTACCGCCGAGGTCGGACCGTCAAGGACAGCTGTAGTCCGGAAGCTAGCAGGGGGAGGCGCTACAACGTGCTAATGGCAGCTGCGAAGCATCCGCGGCGGTTAGCGGGGGCCCTGCGCGAAAGCAAACTGGCACATCGCGCAGGCGAACCAGTGTGTCGGCGGTTTGCTGCGACACTTCTACCGGCTACGCTTTTACAGAAGCAGAAAAAAATTAGTTCTTGGCACCACGAGTACAAAGAAGCAGCGAATACCAAAAAATTACGACGCGTGAAACAGAAAAGTTCTTGTTGATGATAACGGTTCTGTGCGTGTACTTAACTAAGATACATAAGATAAATGCAAAAATTTACAGCTGGTGTATTTTAAACAGTTTTTTGTCAATGTTGACATACTAAGTGAAACACAGTTGCGTCATATTAATAGGTGGTATGCGCTTAAATCAAGAATGAATATAATTGACAGAATACTCTTAATACTGTAAAGGAGGCACGGGCAACCTTTGACACCCGAGGGCCTGCTCGTAACCTGAGACAGCAGCGCTGCTGACGTCAGAACAGTAGCCCCCCGACATTAATCTTAATGAGGTAATTCACCGACATCCCAACAAATTGGGCCTCAAGATAGGCATTTTTAAGGTCTATTCATTTTAGCTCCCCCCCCCCCCCCCCATCTTCAGATATCTACATTTATTTATACGTTGTGAACTTTCTTTTTTACCTACGATGTTTTACAATAGCTGCAAAATTCTGGGAAAAAAGTAATGTTCACGATACACCAATAAATGTAAACATTTGAAGAATAAATGCCAGGCATTTTGAAATTCATCGTGAAGAGTAAACGCCTATAAAAGCTGCTGGTTGTAGCTAATTCATTATAAATTAAACAGCTGCAGTGTTATAATACGTTTACACTGGGAAAGAATATTATACGATAAAGAATAGGAAAAACAAAGTACGGCAATGATACAGACAATCCCAGTTGACAAGCGATTAGAAATAAATTTGCGACTTTTGGCCACAGGCAAGGTCATGGGACTGTTTAAAATTTAGTGCGTTAATTATTCACGAACGCTATTAGCAAGCACTTTTAATTACTTGCCCAAACGTACTTTTGATATCAGATAGCTTAGTCGTGGGTTGTTTCTGGAACACTAAATAATTTAAGCCATAATTTCTTTGTTCATTTGAAAAGTTTTAAAGTGTAAATCGCTCGCACTTAGCGTACATTGGCTGTATTACGCTGAAGCCATACGAGAATAAAGCTAAAGACAGAATGAAGAATATCCGAAAACAAGTCACGGGCGCAGCTCAATGTGAACGCTTATATATATATATATATATATATATATATATATATATATATATCGCCCCCCTCCCTTCCTCGAATTTTTCTGCGGGCCGCCTGTTGCCCATACGTGCTGTACACAGATGTTGCAGCACGGTTATAGAAGTCGACAGTGGGCAGCCTATGTTTTCCGCATTGTATGTTGTAGGGTTGCTAGGTTCCAAAAATAGAAAAGTCGGACTGCCAGTTTTGAGTAAAAATTGTCAGTTAGGGCTTTCAGTCGTTTATTAGTAATTAGTTGCAGCCAGTTTTTTCTACGAGGTCGAAGTGAAGAGTGCTTAAACTAAAAGCGCAATCAACTCGGGAATTCTGATAGCAACGAAGTGCTCAGTGTTCTTAAATTGCTGAGTCTTTTTCCTGGTCTGCCACTGACTGGTAAAACGAACGCGTTCCTAGCGAAGGCGCGGCGCAGCGCAGCGCAGACCAACTCTCGTGTGCAGTTGTATAGGTGCTACGCGCGTGCGTGTCGGGGGTTGGTTGGTTGGTTGGTTGGTTGGTTGGTTGGTTGGTTGATTTGAGGGAGGGGACCAAACAGCGAGATCATCGGTCCCATCGGATTAGGGAAGGATGGGGAATAAAGTCGGCCGTGCCCTTTCAAAGGAACCATTCCGGCATTTGCATGAAGCGATTTAGGGAAATCAGGGAAAACTTGAATCGTGACAGTCGGACGCAGGTTTGAACAGTCGTCCTCCCGAACGTGAGTCCAGTGTGCTAACGAGTTCGCTATCTCGCTCGCTCGGTCGGGGGCGGGGCGGAGCGGATTGTCATTGGCTGATCGGCACGTTTTACTTTGCCTTGCTCCCTCTGCGCGTGGTGTGGTTGGGCTCGTTCTGCCTACGAAGAAAAACACGGAACACAGACATAAGAATATCTCTGTATGGTGTAGCTATACATCCATATGTTACTCCTCCCTTCACCTATTCCTCGCGCTTACTTCAGTAGCTTGGTACGTTCCTTAGTTGTGAGCTCTCCACTTCATTGTTAAGACCCCTAACAACATCTCGACAGGCCGGGCGTATATATGAGGCCAGACACCGGCAATCCTACTGGAGTTACGACAGCCAGTAGTGCTGTTGTTATCAAGGGAATGAGTCAGTGGGAAGTCGGTATTTTCTGTAGTAACCGTGGGTGAAAGCGAGCACCTTAACAAAGATCTTGAATCTCTGCAGCATTAATCTTCACCGTCCCTGAACTTAAGTCACCAGCAACGGGTTAGTTTCGGCATAATATCTGCCTTTCAATGTTGAATGACTTGATATTCTGTGTTCCACACTTCTCTGGTTACTAGTAGGAGGACGCTTAAGAGGTACACAGCTAATATCCCTACAGTTTCCTTCTCTCCGTAGTGACCGGATGCTTAGCCTAGACTGTCTGCTGTTTCAGTTCCAGGATGCAGCAATGAGCTTTTGTACAGGCACGAAAAACTGTAAACTTAATTATTAGGCTCATGATTTCGTATGGCACTGAGTGTGTGTTTAAATTGTCACAGCTTCACCTGACGGATAAAAATGGACATGTAATTAAGTCTAACATGACGCATTACCTCAGGAGGTACTTAAAGTAACCTACCTTGACAGTATTGCAGTGTGACCTTTAACGGGGCTCTACATTCTCAGAATAAACCGATTTGGAGCTCTGTAATAATTACGTCCTTATGAACACGGACACGTAATTAAATTCTACTGTACTTTTACCGGCAGTGATTCATGTGCTAATATTACACGTCAATTTTATTGCGTTTACCACTTACGTACCACATATGTGAGTTGCTAGTGATAATTGAGTGAATCATGTGGGGACCCAAACTTCTTTATACAGCTTTGCTGCGTTGCACTTTCGTACATGTTACACATTTTGCGGTGAAGTAACTTTTCATGTTGAAACAGAGACGGGAGGCATAAAGTTGTGAGATGTAAATAGAGACATGCAATCTTGTATCTTTCTATGTAATAAGTTTGCTTACAGCGTAGATGGAAATAATTGTGCATAATTTGTGTGAAACACTTCACATAATACGTAGGTATATCATCAGTGACAACGGTATCTTTGTTTCTGAAGTACTTCAGCCATAACACCTGTTTGCTATTAAATTTGTTACTTGCGCGAAGTAGTTACTTAGTTACAGTAGTCAGCTGTTGTGTAGTGTATGGTTCTACACATAACTTCTATGATACATGAGAGTACTTATTGGTGATTGCATATACATGTACTTATGAGCTTGTTTTCACGATAGGTATTAGTGTTAAAACAATTGCACGCGTACCACCATGTTTTCGTTTGAATATTTTTGGCAGAGTGTTTGTAACCAGTTATTCGTGAGCTCCATATATATTTACTGATCTTCATAGATTGTGTAGTGCATTTAATCCACCTGTAACATGCTGTTAATCATCTCTTCGGTGCCTCGACTGCCATTTCAACAAAATTCGTTTTTTTTTTATTTTTTTTTTTACCCTCTGATTGTTGAGACGGTGGAGGAAATGTGATTCAGAATGGGAATTCTTATCTTGCATATGTGTACCTTAAAACGTGAAAGGTTCCAGCATATGTAAATAGCTCTCGTTGTGTCAAAAAGTACTTCGTTGACTCTCTACGCTGATGTGCAAACTACATGTTTTACCAATGAATATGGGTATCAGACTGCCCTTAAATCTTATTTGTAAGTAAACAAACTTCTGTGTGTCTTTTGTTGACTTTGAATGGCAAAGAGGTTCTTCAAATCTACCGTTGCTGAATGCTTAGTGTGTGCAGAACTAGTAAGAAATTGAGACAGAAGACAGAGTTGTGAGATGTAAATAGAAGCATGTAACCTTGTATCTTTCAGTGCACAGTCTCTGGGCATTTAGCACGTGCAATGCTGCGGGGTCGGCTCGCTTATCGCGCGGTCACGACCACGGCGGCGTGTGAACGCAACGCTGCTCCTGTGGTCGTTGGCGCTGCAGGCGTTCAAGCGGCGAGATGGCCCGGCCGGCCACCTTGGCCTTGCGTACTGCAGGTGTTGAGGAACTGCTAAGGCGAGGCGCGCCAGGGGCGTTGTGCAGATGTCCGTGCTCGGACAGGCGGGAGGGAGACGTGACGGTGTTTCAGGTTAAATTCAAATCTCTCCGCAGTCTCTCATTGTAGTGAGGGTGTGTTCATGGTGTTTCGCCCGTCTGATTCCCTAAGTGCTCTTGAAAACTTACGCGTTGGCAGTTATTAATTATAGTAAATTAGTCTCCTCTGCCACAGTGTCTTTTATTAAAGGCTGGCGGGGTCTTCAGATTAGTCCTCTATCTTCAGACATTTGAAAATGGATAGTTATACCACTCAGCATAGGACAGACGCAACACGCTGTATCAAGCGGACTACAAATTAGCCACGAAAGACGAAGGCTCCGCGTTCGACTCCCGATCCGGCACACAGATTTAATCTGCCAGTAAGTTTCACAAAAGCACACACTCCGTTGCAGAATGAAAATGCATTTTGAGAAAGTTTCTTATTGAAATAATGTGCTACAGGAGAATGCTGGAGACTGGATGGGAAGACCGAGTAACTGAGAGGTATTCCATCGAAATGGAGAGAGAATAACTGTACATCAGTTGACAGATCACATCCTAAGGCATCAAGGCATAGTCAGTTTGAGAATGAAGGGAATCGAGGGGCAGTGAAACTTGTAGAGGAAGACCAAGGCTTGAATACAGTAATTTGCAACGGACATAGGGTGCAGGAGTTCCTCGGATATAAGGCGGCTTGTACAAGATACGCTGGCGTGGAGAGCTGCATGAAAGCAATCTTCGTACTAATGCTCACGACAGTAACTTTAAAAACCTGTTCACACTAGACAGCTACTGTAGTGGAGTGGCGTGCAGTTTAATATCCAGATAGTGTTGGAGCGAAAGCATTGTCAAGTTGTTTAGTAAATCCCTGTTGTGGACTAGATCCACTAAACTGGATAGGAGATGGTAGAGTAGGTTTCCACACGACGGTGTCACTGCCGTCTGTTTAATGCAGCTCATTTGTAGTTCGTCTCTTCATTACGCTCTCTTACTTGTCATCTAGGCTTCTTGCCGATCAGCCGCACTGTTAGTTGGAGTTACGACAGGACGATCTTTGTAGCTTGCGATAGACAAGATTGTGCAAACTCGTCTGTATAAGTACAAATAAAAAAGAAAACAAAGGCAGACGCAATCGTAATCCAAAAAGTAGGAAGTGTAACGAGATTTCGAGGGAGGGAGGTCAGATAGAAAATAAAGAGGTGTTCCACAGTCGCTAAACTACACCCAGCTGAACGGCTTTAAGATATTTCTTAGATGACCTCATAGTCGCCGTTGACTGTATGAAATATTTATTATTACGACTGCAATGTCGGCCTTAGGGCCATTTTCAAGTGACATTGCAAAAATTACCTAAACATAAAAAATACAAAAATGAAGCACAGGGTGTATATACATAATTAAACTAACATTTCATTAAGATAGTAGCGTAATTATAAACAAACCTGAGCTTTATTTGTGATAGATTATTAGAATTATGGTAACATTGACAATTCAGCACATATTTAACAACATTTTACGGTGTAATAAGTATCGCACTCGTCGATCTTGTGGTATATACACCCTGTGCTTCATTTTTTATTTTTTGTGTTTAGGTAACTGGTGCAGTGTTACTTGAAAATGGCCCCTAAGGCCGAAATTGCAATCGTAATAATAAATATTTCATACAGTCAACGGCGATTATGATGTCATTTAAGAAATATTATATGACTGTGGATCCTAACCATGAAAAGTTAAGGCTTTAAGATATTTTTTCTTGTTTTGTTTTTGCAAAAATGCCTTTAGGTGATTGTCCGATGCTCTGAATTTTAATTTGTATTAGAAAATTAAACCCACTTTTAAACATTATTTAGGATATTCAGTTCGGAGCTACTTAAAATTCGCATGTGGGGCCTGGATGCAAATTTCTGTTAGGAATGCACTCTCGTAACAACTTTTTCTTTTCAACCTCTTCTTCTGCCACGCCTATGACAAGCATTACTGCACGCTTTGCTTCACTTTATCAGATCGTTCTGTATTGCGCACTCCACAGCTAACGAAACTTGACGAACAACGTAATGAGAAATTCGTCTCTTGCTGTTTTTCCCAGTTGCAAGACGTAGTAAATCACTCGCCAGTTATATTATTGGGCTAGTGCGAACCAACTTGTGTTCTTGTCATCAAATATTGGCTGCGTATAGTCTGGATAATTTGAGCTCAATTTTAAGCAAAAGCTAGTTCGTCGCACACCTGAATCTTTAACATCATATTTCAAGAAGTAGCCGTTGTACAGTGTTATAATTTTGCAAGTATCTTTGGCATTATAAGTGGATATTGTTTTCAAAATGTTTTGCCTACAGTGTTAGTAGTCAGATTAAAAAGTTATGCTAGATGTTGAAATTTTACTGTATGAAGATATTGCAAGCGATAACCTTTTTCCTTCCATCATTTCGTCGGGCATGTTTTGTAAAGGTTGGAAATTACATTTAAAGTTTGTTGGAAGGCGCTGAATTCTCTCGTTCTCAAATGCTGGAAAAATATAACCTGGGTAATTGCGCGCTGTGAGTTGCTCTGCCTCAGGAGACATACACGGTTTCTAAAGGTAATACTTGTCTTACAGTGTTACACCTTTAACGTTTAGATTATGTGGAAGCAGTCAAATGAAAACCTAGCACCCGCCACAACGGGACCATGGAATGGTTCCATTCAAAAGTAATCACAGACGTTAGGACATGGTTCCCACTGGAAAGATCAATCCCAGTTCCCTGGCAAGAGGTTGGCCGCAGTCGGATCCAAAACAGCACCCCACTCGTGCACTTCCTCGTCCGACTGAAACCGACGCCCACGCACGTCTGTCTTCAGGTCGCCAAAGCAGTAAAATACCACACTGTGAAAGATCCGGGCTGTTCGGAGGATGTTCAGTGTTTCCCAATCAAAGTGTAGCCTTCGTCCAATTGACAGTATGAAGGCGGGAGCCATCGTGCAACGGGATGATACCGCCAGACAGCCGAAAGGGCAAACTACAAAGTCAACAGTGCAAATATCCAGCATCTCCCCTGTCAAAGATATCCAAAGCTGTCCACACAGATTCCGAAAAGGTCATGACGACTTTCTTCTTCGACTGCAGGGACCTATTGCTAGTAGAATTCCTTAAGGATGGAACACCACAATCAGTGTGCAGCGCTTTGAAGACGCTTTGCAGAAACTGCAACGCACCATAAAGTCAAAGCTCCCAGGAATGCTGTCGGACGGAATCCTCCTGTTGCCCCTACACTGCTATTCGGCCGAAGGATGCGCTTCAGCGATTTCGTAGGGAAACACTGAAAATCGTCCGTACGGCCTGAATCTATCACCGTGTGGTTTTCACGTCTTTGGTGTCCTGAAGAAAGACGTGCGTTGACGTCGGATTCAGTCGTACGCGGAAGTGCAGGAGTGGGTGCGGTTGTGGATCCGTCAGCAGACTGCGTTCTACGAAACTGGAATCGATCGTTCCAGTGGTGTATATGTCTGAAGGTGAGTGGTGATTACTTTTATAAGGAACCATTCCGTGATCCCGTTGTTGCGGGTGTTCGTTTTTCATTTGACTGGCGCTTATACCTCTTAATGAGTGGTTTATTATAGTATTTTAAATTCTGGCAGTAACTGTTTGAAATACTGAAAATCAAATTTTTGTCGCCGCTGGAAGCCATTGGATAGGCAACTTGCAACTGAAATCCTGCTGCAGGTTGGCCGTTTAGCAATACAGATGTTATGCTTCGCTTTCTGACCGAGAGATGTGGCGCTCTGTTTAAGACAACACTGGACTCGCTCTCAGGAGGGATGAATTTTCACATCCCCGTCCGTCCATCCCGATATACTTTTTCCCCTTTTCCCTAAACCGGTTAGGGCAGATGCCGGGATGGGTCATTCGAAAGGGTTATTGCCCATTTCCTTCCCCATCCGAGCTTATGTTCCGTCTCTAATGCCCTCATCGTGGACGGCACATTAAACCCGCAATCTTCCTTCTGCTGCCATCTGAAATTTCTCAACCCGTTTCCTGAACTCTTTCATGCCCACTAGCGCGTTGGTAAAAATTAGTCGTGACAATGGCTGACATACAGTAACGTTTCAGTGCACTTCGGAACCAAAATATATGGCTTTCTTTGTCGTAATGGCCGTAGATAACAGCAAAGTAATGTAAGTCAGTGCGGCGTGTGAAGCCACCAGAGCTGCAGTTGTCACTTACAGTAGATGTGGATGACTTCAGTGACCTTGAGACATGACGAATGTCTCACATGGCGATCGTTACCGGGTTGGATCTTTCATTCAGCAGCGTATTCTACGCTGGCAGCTTAAAAGTGTAGGACGGACGGTGATCCGAACCCAGAGTCTTATTGTAACGTCTTCGCCTTTTGCGTACTAAAACAGGTATAGTCAGCGTCGTTTGGTCGTACGACATAGCTGTCTGTGGGAAAATAAGCGTTAAATAGTATTTTAGTGCAACTGTCGCCTACTCTTACGTAGTTATGAATCATATAATGTGGAACAACGCCTCTGTAGAGCAGAGTGATCTGAAAAGGTGAATTCCTCTTTCACTAGAGGAATTACAATTTGTTTTTCTCATTGGTACTTCAAACTTGGGCCTCGCGATGATTCGTCAAATAAGGAGTAAATGAGTAAAACAGCGCACTCTGCTGCAGAGTGGAGGCAGACTCTAACAAGGGATGCATACACCCAACGAGGCACTCATTCTGCTCATTTTTCTCATTATTGTAGAACGTAAGTTTTGATGGTTTGCGTATATTTGAACGGCTATTCGTTTCTAGAGGTAATGTGATGGGTTTTCCGATATCATTATTAGAAATCAAATGTCGGGAAATGGCATTCGCAAAGCATGGTCTGTACGAGCCTGTACTATCTTCAGCGGGTTCGTAAATCTTAGAACTTGGATTTCACGAAAACGTTAAAGAAGCGTACCGTAGTACAATGCCGTTTCTTAGATAAAGTACAGTGAGGTGACAAAATTAATGGGATACCTCCTAATACCCTGCTGGGCCTCTTTTTCCCTGGTAAAGTGCAGCTGCTAGACGCGGCCTGGGCTTACCAAGTCGTTACAAGTCCCTTGTAGAAATACTGAGCCGTGCTGGCGCTATAGAGGTTCGTAATTGCGGAAGTGTTGCCGCTTGCAAGATTTTGTACACGAACTGACCTCTCGAATATGTTCCATAAATGTTGGATGGGATTTGTCAGACGACCTGTGTGGCCAAATTATCCTCTCGAACTGTCCAGAATGTTCCTCAAACCAAACCCGAACAATTATGGCTCGGTGACATGGCATCATAGTTGGAGACATGAAGTCCATGAATGGCTGCAAATGGCTTCCAAGTACCCTGAAATAACCATATCCAGACAATGATGGGTTCAGTTGGACCAGAGGACCCAGTTAGTTCCAGGTAAACATAGACCGTACCGTTATGGAGACAAACCAGCTTGCAAAGTGCCTTGCCGACAACTTGGGTCCACGGTTTTGTGGGGTCTGCGCCACACTCGAACCCTACCATCAGCTCTGACCAACTGAAATCGGGATTCGTCTGACCAGGCCACAGTTTTCCAGTCGCCTAGGATCCAGCCGATATGATCTTGAGCCCAGAAGAGGCGCTGCAGGCGCTGTCTTGCTGTTAGCAAAGGCACTCGCGTTGGTAGTCTGCCACCATAGGCCATTATTGCCAAATTTCCCACGGATGTCGTAACGGATACGTTCGTCGTATGTCCCACGTTGATTTCTGCTGTTATTTCACGCAGTGTTGCTTGCCTGTTAGCACTGACAATTCTACAGAAATTCCACTGCTCTCGGTTAAGTGAAGACCTTCGGGCCCTTAGTTGTGAAATTAGGTATTCTCGGCACACTAATGACATTTTGGATCTCGGAAGACTGAATTCCTCAACGCCTGCCGAAATGGAATGTCGCATGCGACTAGCTCCAGCTATCATCCCGCATTAAAAGTATATTAGTTCCCGCCGTGTGGCCATATAATCATGTCGGAAACTCCACCAATTCACTGTCCTTATCTATAATGTGTACACGACACTACTGCTACCTATATATGTGCATATCGCTATTGCATGACGTTTTGTCATGACAGTAGTGCGAATGATGAACAAAATCGGTGCCCCCTTGTAGGCCGTTTCTCTACAGTATCGTTTCTTCCAGGTGGCTAATCCGCGGAGGTACGCGAGATGGCTTCCGCGGATTTTGAAAACAGTTGCACCGCTACAATGAAGCAGATAGTAGACGCAATCAAAATCCTAAAAAAACAACAAAGCTCCAGGGGAGACGGAATAACAGCTGAACTGCTAAAGAAGGGAGCAGATAAAATTGCAAAACTAATAGACAAACTCGCTACCAAAATTTGGAACGGAGAAAGAATGCCAGGTGAGTGGGCAGAAGCGATCGTAATAACAGGAATGTAGCAATTATAAAGGCATCTTATTATCACAACCTGTCTTCTAGACTCTCCAGAAAAAAATGGAACAACATTCAAAAGAGGTAATAGATGAAAAATAAGCGGGATTTATGAAGAATCGATCCGCCATTGATCTGATATTTGTACTGAAAGAAGCAATATCAAAACATTTGAGAACACGGTATAACAATGGCAATATTAATTCTTGATTTAAGAAAGCCTACAACAAAAGACACAGAAAAGTTACGGGAGAAATTGACAAAGTATGGATTACCAAAGAAGATTACAAATTTTGTAAAAGCTACAGTGGAAGACCCGACAGGGATAGTGAAAATCGATGGAGAATATTCCAGGGCTTTTGACAAAAAACAGGAGTCAGGGAGATAGACTATCATCTCTTGTTCAGCACTATAATACAGGAAGCAGTGGACGCAGCAAGCGAAGCAGAATAGGCAATTAGCATAGGAATAAAGATGAACGATCTGATCTTTGTAGACGATGTAGCTCTAATCGCTGAAATCTGGATGAGCGGAAAATAGTGTCAATGAATCTCTTTTCAAAAAAGGATAGGATGTTGGCTTAGAGGTAAATCACGAGAAAAGGTGACTTGTGAGTGTAGAAAGAAAATAAAAGACAAAGAGGCGGAGAACTCTGCAAATTGATAAGCATGTGTTTGAAGAAGTAGACGAGTTTAAATATCTGGATCCGGTACTTAACAAGTGAAATGATAAGATACAAGAAATAGAAGCGAAGATCAGAGCGACATCCAGAGGTATTTTATTCGAAGTTTTTTCAAGAGGAGCCAAAATAACGGTATATAAAATTATAATCAGACTAGTAATAATATTAAATGACGCAGAAATGGGGAGAATAGAAAATATGCAGAGAGAAAGATAAGTTTTTGAAAATAAAATCCCGGGGAATATAGTTGGACCAATCTGTGAGCGAGGTGAATGGCGAAGAAGGAAGAGGAAGTTCAGACAGATGTATAATAAACCAGATATTGTTGCTGACCCCAAGACAGGGAGACTGAAATGGGCCGGCCACGCCTATGGAAGACAGAACTGTAGACAAGAAACCCGAAAGACGAAGACCTTTAAGCGAACTGAAAATGAGATGGAGAGAGCACGTGGCCAAGGATCTTGAAATACTGGGAGCAAGGGAAGAAGATGCCAGGGACAGAACGCTGTGGATGAGGGCACTGGACGAGGAGAAAAACAGACTGCAGTTCGTGGGGCCAGGTGAGTGAGTGAGTGAGTGAGTAAGGAGAGGGGTGACATGTGGAGCTGTGAGTAGTACCTGGCCAAAGACGATCCCAGTTTCGAGTCGTGGTCTGGCAAGCAGTTTGACTCTAACAGCAAGTTTCAAAATAGCGGTCACTCCACTGCAGAGTTCATACACTGTAGGGTTCATAGTGGATGAAATAGGCTTGCGTGAAAAATGAGAGAAAGCTACTATCAGTCTAATACTGTTAGAAAAAAAATGTGAGTTGTTTCATCGGGTCGTGTGACACATGACTTTATCGGTGCTGACGTGACTGGGGACAACCAGTCACACGCCAAGAATTTAATCTCTTGCTTACCCGTCAGAGCTACGAATTAGCACGGCCTTGTCCGCGCGATGCGTCACCTCAGGTGCAGATTCCGAAGTTTCTGAATACTATTGACGCGTTTTAGCGTTGCTGGCATTTCACTTCATATCGCATCCGTTCACTGAACAATACAGCTAGAGATCCGGACAGATATTCGCAGAAGTGATTATGAAATTTGTACTGCTGCTTTGGCACTTTATTGGATGCTTTGGGATGCCCATATTAAATTGTAGTTTAGTTTCAATGTGATACAAATACCTTCGGTAGCTCCTGTCCAGGTAAAATACTGCGATAAAAAGGACCTAGCTGATCCGTTCTGCCCCGTCTTGCATAGGTAGTACTCAGGCTGTGCTGTCGGGCGTTACCTTCTCTTCCTCCTTGTGTTCCTGCCAGGATACATTATTTTTCGCTGCCCAAGTATTATGCATGCGAATACGATACTATGTGCCGTTACTTGGCTTAGGGGGTGCAGTGACGTGTGCACGTTTCCTCATGAAGACGGTAAATCTAAACAAATATATATATATCTAGAATGAGATTTTCACTCTGCAGCGGAGTGTGCGCTGATATAAAACTTCCTGACGGATTAAAACTGTGTGCCGGACCGAGACTCGAACTCGGGACCTTTGCCTTCGCCGGCAAGGAGAGCTTCTGTAAAGTTTGGAAGGTACGAGGCGAGGTACTGGTAGAATTAAAACTGTGAGGACGGGACGTGAGAAGTGCTTGGGTTGCTCAGTTGGTAGAGCACTTGCCGCGAAAGGCAAAGGTCCCGAGTTCAAGTCTCGGTCCGGCACACAGTTTGAATCTGCCAGGAAGTTTCAAATATATATCTCTTTCTACTCCAAGTCAGGGACCCATTTATTCCTTTGTGTTTTGTTGTGACACACACACACACACACACACACACACACACACACACGGTGGCTGTCTTAGTCGCAGATCGCGCGCATATGTATTGTCACCTAAGTGAGGTCACTAGGTGCTGCTGACACCCCTGATATGAGGAGCGACCTTCATATTCCCGACCGCTCATCACGATATAGGTTTTTCGCATCAAGAAAATGCTGGGATAACTTCTTCAAACAAGTTCACTGCCAGTTTATGCCTCGTTTTTACTTTCTGATGTTATGTTCCATCTCTGATGTCCTAGATACCCGTGGGACCCCAAACTGTAACCATCCTGTCTTGTTTTGGACATGCACAGTTAATCATTTTCCTAATGAAGTTTCGGAAGTTTCACAGTATAATTGACGAACTGTATGTTTCACTGTAAGGAACGCGTTGGCTATTAATTTATCTGGGTCGCGAGACTTCGGAGACCGACCTGCAAGTAGACTTCGTCAGGTGTTGCGCCGGTGGTGGGGTGGTCTCACGTGTTCGCCCACTACTGGAACTGTAGCCGGACTGGGAGCTCGTGCAGTCTCGCTTTCAATACTTCCAGCGTTCGAACCTCTGCTCCGCTGCGCGCTGTGACACACGCGTGTGTCCCGTCTTCTGAATCCCCTAAACGTTTTCAACTCTGATCGATGAGATAATTGCCGTGAGCTTACTATATTGAATGATAGCCAGATCCCAGACCAATCGCTGCCTAGTCGAGTGATGTACACTCAAATAAGAGGGAGAAACAGACGCACCATAAAGGAATTGTCCGAATGGGGGCGGAAATTGGCGGATCTGATGTACAGTCGTGGACAAAACGAGCGCGACCCCTCGCCTTTCCGTTATGCTGATCCGCACAGCTTTAAAGTCTGCTACACAGCATAATAGGCAAGGCGACGAAGTGCTACCAACATACTATGCACAGGCGTGAAATTGAAAAACTATCCGAAATTTGTCGCTTTGTTTTCAATCATGTGTAAGACTATATTAATGCTGATTAGTGTGTTAAACACAACACGTAAATATAAGATGTAAATGAAAGAAGATACGCTAATTAGTATGAACTGTACTAATAAAAATGAATTTCAGCTTATGGAGATAACACAACTGTTTTAGTAAGACGAAGTACCCCAGATCGTTACGAATTAGCAAAACGGGTTTTAAGGGTTGGGCAGACAGATAGACGGTCAAGAAAGTGAGACTAGTAGGGTTCCATTATTTACCGATTTTGTTGACGAAATCCTAACAACGAAAATAGCTACGACAGTTACTGAAGATGAGGGCCGCATAAATAATTTCCCATACTCTTTATTGGAAATGTTCTAGTTGCAGTCGATACATCAGCATATTACTCGTGGCTATGCTTTCGATCCAAATCACGTTTACAGGAATGCAAATAAAATCCATTTGCCTATACACGTGGTAATTCAGATCCCAGCATTAATGCCACCGCGTTTTAGTAGTGAGAGCATTTCCATTGCTATCTAGCTTAAGAAACACTTCGGCTAATGAACGTTTTCTGGCTGTGGCGAGTCTAATGGAGAATTCGAAACATTATAGAATACGTTTGGCAGCTATGTCGCCGTTTATTTCCTGGGCTGGTGCAGAATTATCCTACTAAATTTACTCGCTAATAACAGTATTTTGTTGTTTCGATAAACGTCCCCAGTGATTGTCACATAAGCGGTGACATAAAGGTAGAAAATTCTTGTTTTTGAGTCCAGAAAGCTCTATGCAACAGAAACTGCAAATCATTTTGCCATTTTCATTGCGAAGTTGTCGGCTTATTCAAGTCTGGGGGTAATAATAGAGGGCTGTTTGCCTGTTTTGTCTGCTAGCGTAGTGAAAGGTGTTTGCTACTGCAAGGGAGGTCTGGTTTGTTTTCGGTTCTAATCTCGATGGATGCAGATATACTATCAGTAAAGCAATTTTAAGAAATTCTCAAAAATGGCTCTGAGCACTATGGGAGTTAACATGTGAGGTCATCAGTCCCCTAGAACTTAGAACTACTTAAACCTAACTAACCTAAGGACATCACACACATCCATGCCCGAGGCAGGATTCGAACCTGCGACCGTAGCGGTCGCGCGGTTCCAGACTGAAGCGCCTAGAACCGCTCGGCCACTCTGGCCGGCCAAGAAATTCCTGCCCCCCTCCCAAATACGTTTCATTGCTACCTTTATTCTGTACTGGCGACCTGTGGATTTAAATACGAATACGAAAATCTTGTAGAATTTCATACTTGTTATTGCCTACTTTTCCGCTTCTGTCAATGACTGAATTAACTTACGTGTGGCATAGAATGATTTTTAACTGAATTTCGTTATGAATCTTCACGCATTTCTAAATTTGCACACTTTCATGGTAGGTCAGCAACGGTAATCTAGTATGACAGGTCTGAACGTTAACACAGGCCGTTTCGCTGATTCGTAACGATCTGGGGTACTTTGTCTTCCTAAAACAGTTATGTTATTTCGATAAGCTGAAATTCATTTTTATTAGTACAGTTCATACTAATTAGCGTATCTTCTTTCATTTACATCTTATATTTACGTGTTGTGTTTAACACACTAATCAGCATTAATATAGTCTTACACATGATTGAAAACAAAGCGACAAATTTCGGATAGTTTTTCAATTTCACGCCTGTGCATAGTATGTTGGTAGCACTTCGTCGCCTTGCCTGCTATGCTGTGTAGCAGACTTTAAAGCTGTGCGGATCAGCATAACGGTAAGGGGAGGGGTCTCGCCCGTTTTGTCCATGACGGTACATCTACAGACGAATAAAATGATTCCAATTTCAGAAAAATTGGATGATATATTCAAGAGAAAGAGCTTCACAAATTGGGCAAGTCACTAACGCTTTGGTTCACCTCTCGCCCTTATTCAAGAAGTTAATCTGTTTGGCACTGATTGGTGGTGTTGTGGGATGCCCGCCTGACGTCTATCGTGACAAATTCTGTCCAACTGGCGCGTTGCATCGTCAAAATACCGAGCTGGTCGGAAGGTCCTGCCCATAACGCTCCAAATGCTCTCAAGTGGAGAGATCTCTGGCGATCTTGCTGGCTAAGATAGGGTTTGGCAAGCACGAAGACAAGCAGTGGAAAAACTGGCCTAGAGTGGGCGGACATTATGTTGTGCCGCGAATGGTAACCAAAGGTGTCCCGCTAAGAAATGAAATGGGACTTCAGATAGTCACTCCTGGTTGTCGGTCCTTAAGTTGGGCGACAGTCACGTTGGTATCCCACTGCCTTCCGGGGAGCCTGCAGACGCGTGTTCGCTGGTCAGCAGTGCTCAGCTCTAAGCGGGACTCCTCAGTGAGGGCTCACCTATTGCAGTGAATGAAGTTCCAGGCCGAAGACGTGTTTGGCGACGCCCCAGACAGCGACTGGATACCAACCTGACCGTCGCCCGCCATGAAGCCCGACAACCAGGAGCGAGTCTGGGCTGTCATCTCTTTAATAGCAGGACTCCTTTGGTTGTCACCTAAGCCATCCTTAAAGCACAGTGATACGCCGACGATATTTACGTCCCGTTTTGTTGCTCTTCATGGCACCCATTCTGGGCTTACATTACAGCAAGATAATGCACGCCCGCACACGGTGAGAGTTTCTACTGATCGTCGTCGTGCTTACCAAAACTTACCTTGGCCAGCGAGGTTTCCGGTGCCCATCCCAATTGAGAGCATTCGGAGGAGCATTCTGGGCAGGGTCCGGCGACTAACTCGGGATTTCACGGTCCAACGCACCAATTGGACAGAATTTGGGGTGATATCCCCCTGGAAGACACCAAACAACTCTATCGGTCAATGCCAAGCTTAATACGTGCTTGCGTAAGGACCGTAGCTGGATCAACGCATTGTACACTTGTTCAATTTGTGAGGTTCTTTTCTCCTGAATATATCATCTAGTTCTCGGAAATTGTGATCATTTTATCATCTACATCCATACTCCGCAAGCCACCTGATGGTGTGTGGCGGAGGGTACCTTGAGTACCTCTATCGGTTCTCCCTTCTATTCCAGTCTCGTATTGTTCGTGGGAAGAAAGACTGTCGGTATGCCTCTGTGTGGGCTCTAATCTCTCTGATTTTATCCTCATGGTCTCCTCGCGAGATATAGGTAGAAGGGAGTAATATACTGCTTAACTCCTCGGTGAAGGTACGTTCTCGGAACTCCAACAAAAGCCTGTACCTAGCTACTGAGCGTCTCTCTTGCAGAGCCTTCCACTGGAGTCTATCAATCATGTCCGTAACGCTTTCGCGATTACTAAATGATCCTGTAACGAAGCGCGCTGCTCTCCGTTGGATCTTCTCTCTCTCTTCTATCAACCCTATCTGGTACGGATCCCACACCAGTGAGCAGTTTTCAAGCAGTGGGCGAACAAGTGTACTATAACCTACTTCCTTTGTTTTCGGACTGCATTTCCTTAGGATCCTTCCAAGGAATCTGTATGGCATCTGCTTTACCGACGATTAATTTTATATGGTCATTCCATTTTAGATCACTCCCAATGCCTACTCCCAGATATTTTATGGAATTAACTGCTTCCAGTTGCTTATCTGCTATATTGTAGGTAAATGATAAAGGATCTTTCTTTCTATGTATCCGCAGCACATTACAATTGTCTACATTGAGATTCAGTTGCCATTCCCTGCACCATGCGTCAATTCATTGCAGATCCTCCTGCATTTCAGTACAATTTTCCATTGTTACAACCTCTCGATATACTACAGCATCATCCGCAAAAAGCCTCAATGAACTTCCGATGTTATCCACAAGGTCATTTATATATATTGTGAATAGCAACAGTCCCACGACATTGCCCTGCGGCACACCCGAAATCACTCTTACTTCGGAAGACTTCTCTCCATTGAGAATGACATGCTGCGTTCTGTTATCTAGGCACTCTTCAATCCAAATCATCTGTTTGTCAGTAATAGTACAGCACATCTACCGACCTTAGTCCCATTCGGATGATTCCTTTATAGTGCATCTTTATTCCATATCCCAAAAAGTTGTTCATCCGCCTGACAGAAAATGGTTTTCTTCTTCCGCACAAAATGGTCTCTTTTCACATGGTGTATTAAAACTGTCTCTCAAGTGTGTGTATTGAATGTAAGTGACTGTAATGTGTGTGTGTGTGTGTGTGTGTGTCATTTTTTGTGTTGCCTGTGGATGATGGAAAAGAGAGGGTGGAACATGGTGCCGGCACATAGACTTCTCCTATGGAATAACATAAAGGGGTCCGTCAGAGAAAGCACCCTCGCGGAATCCGATACACTGTGTTGAAGACCTCGTCCGTCGGAGCTGTTAGCAGTCGTGAAGGCACTAGACGTAAACATAAGAAGCACCAGAAGATAGCATCGTGATCATATCGGATTATCGATCTGCTTTGTGAGCGCCAGAAAACAATTTCAAGTGTAATTATGAGAAGCATTGTGTATGGGTGAACGTGAGAGTTGCACGGAAGCTGGTAGTTGTTGAAAGTGCAACTGTACTAGCGTGGGTGAAGATCCGTAGCAACGTTAGAGTAGAACAGAAGGTAGAGCAACTAGCAAAGGTCAACAACGTAATTGTGAAATTCCTATACTCGACTTTATCAGATATTTAAGTTGTCAAAGACAAGAGTTCCAAAAACACACAGCGTGTATAAATTTCAGTCAGCAGTATACATTCGCGCAACCACAGATCCCGTGATAGCATCGGTAGTCACTAATTAAATGTCAAAGGGAATTTTCCACAGCGAGACACTATTGGTAATCTTCATAATGACCAAGGATTCACACATGGAAGTTATTTATTTTATTAACAACAAAATGAAATATAGTGCAGTATGTAATCATTTCAGTGACACTTGAAAGCACTATGTGTGATATGTATAATAAACTAATGAAACTGCGTAGTATTAGAGATATGTGTAACAAATTAATGTTTGAAATGCTGCAACATACAGCTGGGTATCAGGATACGTGAGCCTCTTAAATGTATGAGTAATAACAATTGTAAAAAGTCTGAGTGGTTATATGAACTTCGTTTCCAATGGTGGAAAAGTAAATGGCGCAGCAAGGAACTTGGCGGTTGCAGGAAGTCGGACTGTGCCGTAAACAAAGGCGAGACATACGGAGGCGTAACGTAACAAAAGACGGTGGCTGTACACTTCACAGCTGAAAGACCAACATTGCAAACTAGATTACGGATACGTGGACAAAGAATGAACAGCGATAAAACAGTCAAGTACTTGGGAGTAACTTCAGATTCCAAACTAACATTTAAGCAGCACATGCATGGAAAAACTAGATATGGTAAAATCTCTACTGTGTTTTTTATGTTAACAAAGAACTGAATATCAACACCTAAGTCTGATTTCAAACAGCAGCCTTTCACCCAGCAATCATATACGGCAGGCCCTCGTAGGAGATTGCAGGCAAATGTCAGTTAAAGAATCTACAAGTAGTTCAGAATAAATGCCTAAGGCCGAATGTAAACGCCCCTATCTTTACTAGAAATGTAAACATCCGAGTCCATCTTGAAGCTGACATCCTATGTGATCCAAGGGATCCAGAATACCCCGCGACAAAACAATTAACGTGGCACTGTTAGACAACTGAAACGGCCCTCTTCGGAGCTTCCGTGAACCCAAAAGCGACACCCCACTCGCAGTCGCGTCTCACTTCTCCACAGTTATCTAGTGTCATGAAGGTTTGCAGAGGACTACAAGTCCATAAAAAAAAAAAAAAAAAAAATTGTAGATCTGGCTACTTTACCAATATGTATATGTACACACACATCTGACACCGCAGCTGGCTTCCAGCAACTGCCGGTAATGTTCACAACAAATATTACAGTTCAGAGTCAATATATGAAAAGATTTCAGATTTCCAGGGAAACAAATTTTTTATATGTTTCAGTGCAACCTTGCCAAGTCCGCTTCTCATAGTGAACACTACTTTCAGCTAGCTAATGGTTCCAATCTTTGATAGAAGACACCCCTCCTCTGAATCATCAGGCGTATTACAACCCTTCCTGATTTCGCGAACTCCAAACTGCTTCACGAAAACATTAAACCATTTTAGATAGTCAATGAGTAGCCGTACGTAGGCATTTTCATTGGCTACTTCCCGCTTGCGCCGATAACACTGCACTGACAAATTCTGCTTCCTACCTAAAGTTTAATTGCAACAGGTGCTGTGAAACACATGGGATCCTAGAAAAAATCACGTGGCCTTGAAACAACCTCCTAGGCCTACGCCACATTTATGGGGATCGAACCATCATCTCCAGACTAGAAGAAAGCGTTCTTGTGTCGGATACCGCGAACACAATAGCCACGGGACAAGAACACAGGCCAGTTAGAATACATCGTCTGATCAAAAGCGTCCGCACATCCCTGTGTAATGCGGAATTAACCTGTAAGTGTCAGGAGACGTGGAGTGTTGTGCTGTCAGTAAAGATGTAGTTACAGCAGAATGAATCTCAGGAGAAATCAGTGGCGACGAATGTGGACTAGTCGCTGGACATGACCTCAGTAACAAATGCATCAGGCGCGTTACAACCCTCCCAAAGCTGATTAGGTCGACTGTTGGTGAAGTGACTGAGAAGTGGAAACGTGAAGGAACAACCGCAGCTGAACCAAGACCAGCCAGACCTCATGTATTGATGAACAGGGACCGTCGAGCGTTCCCGAAGATGGCCGTAAAAGATCGCATGAAATCAGCGGAAGGAACCAATTACGTCTTCCAGAGTGCTACAAACAGTGCATAGGAAATTAAAACGCGTGGGGTACAATAGTCGAGCCACAGAGGTGATAAGCCACATATTTCTGCGTGGAATTAAACCTCTTCCAGCACCCTGGCCTACCACCTCTCGCTGGAGATCATTTTAGCTAGGCTGCGTATTGGGCACTGTCATTTTAGCCACTGCCATTTGTTAAGTGGTGTTCTCCCACCACTTTGTGCTCATTGTCATCAACCTTTGACGGTTCGCCATTTCCTGACCGAATGCCCATTTTTTAACCACTTACGTCCTAATGTATGTTTGCCGTCTGAGTTATTGGCCGTTTTAGCGAACGACGCGCGGACTGTCGGCCGCGTTTTACTTTTCATAGATCAAAGCGATACGGCGAAGGATATTTAGTCTTTAGTTCGGGATCTCCGTTGTCTCTACGGCGTATTTTGTGGACTTTCCAAGAGGAAGTCGTTGTTCTTAGCTCTCTTTCCTTCCATCGATTGGGTTTAACGTGTGGTCGCTTTTAACTCCTTTTTGTATTAGTGTTCTAAGGTTGAGACATGGGCGCGCACGACCTTAGTTGTTTTTGGGCCCTAAAACAAACCTCTTTCTGTACTCAGTGCTAAGTGACGCTTGAGGTGGTGTAAAGAGCGATGTGTCTGTACAGTGGATAACAGGCAACGATTGATATGAAGTGATGAATCGCGCTATACTCTGTCGCAATCTGATGGAAGGGCTTGGGTTTAGCGAATGCCCGGAGAACATAAGCCGCTATCGTGTGTAATGCCAACAGTGAAGTACGAAGGAGGTGATACTACTGATACTACTGTAGTTTCTTACATGGCGTGTGGTCGCCTTCCACATACCTCTAAATGTGGAAGGATATGAACACATTTTATTGTGTCTTACATGCAGTAGAGACAGATTGGAGGCGATAATTGGTTGTATCAGAATTACGATGCACCCTGTCTTAAAGGCAAATCTATGGGGCAACGGGTTTGTGGACAGCGACATTCATGAATTTGACTGACCTGTCCAGAGTCCCGACCTGAACCCAATGGGACACTCTTGCTATGACTCAAATAACACGGATTTTATTCCAGATCCCAGCGTCCAACATCGCAACATTACCTGGTTTCGACGCTTCAAGAGGAATGGATTGTCAATCCTGCACAGGCGTTGTTGCCTCATTGGAAGTGTCCCCAGCAGAGTTCAATCCGTCATAAAGGCGGAGGGTGGTCACTGACCATATTAATGTCCATTAATAGGTGTTTGGCTACTTTGATCAGATAGTGTACGATGTGTTAGACATCTTAGGGAGATAGGAACCGCCTAATATCGAGTGGCAAAGATATACCAAAACCTTTAATAGGCTAATTCGAGAATACCAATAAAAGACGGAAATTTACAAAAAAGGAAAAGCTGCGGATTTCTTAAAAACTACATTAAAAAAGAGAAATAAAACATTGGTTCCCTTTAGACTTAAACTATATATTAGGTTGATGGATAGTTCGTAGCGTCTTACCACAAGTTTAATAAACACAACAGACACACACACAGACTTCGCTATTTGCATGTCTACCGACGCTGGGGTAACTTAACGATTCCGCAACTGTAGAAATCACGTGGCTTCGAGGCGAAGAAATCGTCTAGCTACGTTCGGAGCGCATTTTCATCGAGAAAGGAAGTCCCTTGAAGGTTGTTAAATACAGCGGAAAAGGTGAAAATATCAGAGTCCAAGTTCAGATGAGTAATGTGGGTGCGAAATGACTTTCCTAACCAACTCCGGTGTAGTATTTTCTTCTCAGTCTAGCAGAATGTGGACGGGCGTTAACGTGGAGTAGCATTACCTCACGCAGACTTCCTGGTCGTTGTTTTTGGTCTGGGTCTGCAAGAAATCTCAGTGGTTGACAATAAATGTCAGAAGTGGTTACATCAACAGATGAATGTTATCTTTTTCCGATGTGCGCCTGTCTTTGTACAGGGGGATTTCTTTTTGTTAGCATAAAGACATCATTTCTCGTCACCAGTAACGCTACAGAATGCAAGTGGCTGGTGTTGTTCACGAGCCAATTGTTGACGAACAAGCAGAGATGGACTTATATAGCCAACCGTTGATTTTTGGCTTCGAACATGCAGTACGCGTAACACGAGTTTTGAACCTTCCCCGTTGTTTGCAAATGTTTCACGATAGTGGAATGATCACAGTTCATCACGTTTGCCAGTTCGCGACTACACCGACTTGGATCGTTGTGGATTAATGCGTTTAAACGATCTTCATCAAACCTCGAAGGTTCACCTGAATGTGGAGGAACATTAACGTCAAAACGATCTTCCTTAAATCATTTTCTTGCCGTGCTCAGGCCAGTGGCATTATCTCCATACATGGCGCATGTGTTTGTCTGTCTCCGCTGCTGCCACCTCTTTGTTCGACATACAAAGAACAATATCTCGGAAATGGTTGGATTTCTCGATTGGCTCTACATTTTCTGGCGTCCACAACTCCACTCACTATATCCAAATGACAAAAATGACTATCTCTAAATTGAAATACCAACAGAGAATTAAAAGTAAAAGTGACCCTCGACAAGTAAACCCATACCAACCGGAATACCAATAGGCAAAACAAAAACGCCACTAACTTGTGCACTAACCTAATAATAATGGAGGACGTCCGCCACGTGCCTTTAACACAACGTAAAGCAGTAGCTCATAATTTGACAACAGTTTACTTAAGATCGCCGTTGCCAATACTTGACACAGTCGACTAAATCGGCGGCGTGTGGCAGCGTAACGCGGGAAGGTTCGAGTTCGCCCCCCCCCGCTGCTGTGGTCCGTGCTGCAGCCGACTGCTGGGCAGTGTGTCCCTGTGTAACGCAAGCTGGGGGCGGGCCCGCATTCCCCGGCTATCTGGCCGCCCCCGCTACGCCCCCGGTCGAGATAAGGGCGGCAGCTGCCTGCCTCGACTCGCCTGACCCACTGCGCCGCTTCCCCGTCAGCGCCTAGGTCAGCCCCTCACTCTCTGCAGGTGCCCCACACCCGTCCACACGCACGCACTGCGTTTGCTTGCGACACAGCTTGCGGGAAACGAGAATGGAATTTTAGGAAACTACTTTCGCCGCCGTCGTGTTTATATGACACTGCTGAATAGATATCGCTGACACAATCAGTATCTCTGTTTCCCGAACGTCATTTGTTTTACAATGGTATCTGTTAAAAACAACTGCTCCGATTTGCTAAGCACGATGAACTGAAATTACCAATTGCTTCGAATTACTTTTAATGAAGAGAAAATACACTGAAGGTACAAGCCGCGCGATAGCTATACAGGGTGAAAAGTATTTAAACCGACAAAGTCTGGGAGGTTGTAGGGGACATCAAAACAAATATTTTTCCCTAATGTCATTTTTTCCTACGAGGATTATTTAAACCGCTGGAGGCCGTATTACGCACTTCAGTTGTAGGCAACTGCTGTCCACCAGTGTAGTAGTGCATTGTCTCTGTTTACTAATGGAGCGATACACCTGGAGTGAGTACATTGATATGGTTGGCGCGTACTACATTGCTCACCACAACGGACGAGCTTCACAACGGGCTTATCAACAACAATATCCTAATCGCCGTTTCACGCACCATACGACCTTTGATGCTGTGTACCAACGTCTGCGTGAGACCAGGTCATTTAGCAGATTACCTGGACAGGGATGCCACCACACGGTAAGAACGCTGCAATTTGAGGAAGCTGTCTTGCAGCATGTGGAGCGGGATCCTTCAATCAGCACTCGTGCATTTGCACTTCACATGGGGACGAATCAGACGAATGTAAGAACAGTCCTTCTGGAGAAATTGTTACTTCCATTTCACTTACAGCGTGTCCACAACTCGGAACCATTTGATTATCCACCCAGAGCACAGTTTTCGCAGTGGTACCTGGAACAGTCTGAAATGCATCCTACATTTCCATCCTCTGTGTTGGTTACCGAAGAAGCAACGTTCGGGCGTGATGGAGGGTTCAAATGTACAATTCGCACGTTTGGAGTGAGGATAACACACATGCCACAGTTACTAGCGCTCATCAAGTGCGGTTCTTCGTTAATGTGTAGGTCGGTGTTGTTGGAGACTGTTTAATTGGGCCGTATCTGCTACCTAGTTGTCTCTTGGTCGTAAAAAAAATGGAAAAGTGTTTGTTGGTTTAATTAATTTGCCGCCAGAGAAATTTTCCGCTACCGCTTTAAATACTCCTCATAGAAGAAAATGACTTTAGGGAAAAATATTTATTTTGATGTCCCCTACAACCTCCCAGAGTTTGTCGGTTTAAATACTTTTCACCCTGTATGTACGTATACAGATGACTGTAGTATGCAGTACACAAGTTATATAAGGGAAGAGCATCGGCGGAGCTGTCATCGTACATAAACGGTTCATGTCAAATTGTTTCTGACGTGATTATAGCCTCACGACGGGAATTAAGATTTTGAACGCGGAATGGTAGTTGGAGCTAGTCGTGGGACATTCCATTTGGGAAATCGATAGGGGATTAAGTATTCCGAGATCCAGAGTGTCAGAGTGTACCGAGAACATCAGATTTCGGGCATTACCGCTCACCTCGGACAACGAAGTGGTCGACGGCTTTCACTTAACGACCGAGAGTAGCGGCGTTTGTGTGGAGTTGTCAGTGGCAACAAAGAAACAACACTGCATGAAATAACTGCAGAAATCAATGTGTGACGTACGACGGACGTATCCTTTAGGACAGTGCGGCGAAATTTGGCGTTAATCGCACCAGACGACCGACGCGAGTGCCTTTGCTAACTGCACGAGTCGCCTGCAACGCCTTTCGTGGTCTCTGGACCATATTGACTGGACCCTAACAGACTGGAAAACCGTGGCCTGGTCAAATGAGTCCCGATTTCAGTTGGTAAGAGCTGATTGTAAGGTTAGAGTGTGGCGCAAACCCAAATTGTCAACAAGGCACTGTGCTATCTGATGGTGGGTCCAAAATGGTGTGGCTATGTGTACGCGGAATGGACTTGGTCCTCCTGATGTTCAGCTACTTTGAAACCATTTGCAGCAATTCATGGTGGTAATGTTCCCAAACAAGTTGGAATGTTTCTGGATGACAATACGGAATGACTCTGGGAGACAGTTGTTCGTAGTTGGCTTGAGGAACAGTCCGAGCGAATGGTATGGCCACCTATATCGTCAGATATCCATCGAACATTTATGGGACATTATAGACCAGTTCGTGCACAAAATCCTGCACCGGCAAAATTTTCGCAATTATGGACGGTTGAAGAGGCAGTATGGCACAGTATTTCTGCAGGGGACTCCAAACGACTTTTGAGTCCATGTCAAGTCAAATTTCTGCGCTACGCGGGGCAAAAGGAGGCCCGACAGGATATTAAGAGGTATCCCATGAATTTGTCATTTCAGCAGCTAAATAGATTTTGCTAACACAATAAAGTGTCGGTTTCCGGAAAACCTTTTATTTTGCAATGGTGTCTATAAAATCAGCTATTCGGATTTCTTCAGCAAGTGGAACTGAGTTACCAGTACTTTCAAAATAATTTTAATAAAGAAAAAAATTCGGTTTCTGTATAGATGTTGGTGAACTCGAGAAGAGGTGGAGGTAGTGAAGCAGATTGTGCAAGAAGAGAAGTTAAAAAATCTTATCTACGCCAATTAATGCGTGCGAAATTGTTTCATTACAGCCACGTAGATCACGCGAGTTGTTTAAAAATGGTGCGAAATGATCATTGTGCTAAAACTGTTGCACTCCCAACATTTTGGAGACCTCTGTTGGCTAGAAAAATTCCTAATGAGTGACCCATCATATTCTTAATCCTTTGCACTCAATTAGCGAATGTTTTGTCACCAGCCAGTGATTGTGTACAGGTGTGCGGATATAAGGTTCTTGCCAAGAAGTTCGATTTTCGTACTTCACCAAATATATCAGCATTTATTTAAAGAAAAATCCTTACACTTAATGAAATTGTCACGAACTCAATCCATCGGGACTGGGAAAAGAGATAGAATTAATTAAAAACGGCGAGAGAAAAATTACATACAGTACAGATTTTGAAACTTCATGGCAGATTAAAACTGTGTGCCCGACCGAGACTCGAACTCGGGATCTTTGCCTTTCGCGGGCAAGTGCTCTACCATCTGAACTACCGAAGCACGACTCACGCCCGCTACTCACAGCTTTACTTCTGCCAGTATCTCGTCTCCTACTTTCAAAACTTTACAGAAGCTCTCCTGCGAACCTTGCAGAACTAGCACTCCTGAAAGAAAGGATATAGCGGAGACATGGCTTAGCCACAGCCTGGGGGATGTTTCCAGAATGAGATTTTCACTCTGCAGCGGAGTGTGAGCTGATATGAAACTTCATGGCAGAGTACCGGGTGTGAGTCGTGCTTCGGTAGCTCAGATGGTAGAGCACTTGCCCGCGAAAGGCAAAGGTCCCGAGTTCGAGTCTCGGTCCGGCACACAGTTTTAATCTGCCAGGAAGTTTCATATCAGCGCACACTCCGCTGCAGAGTGAAAATATCATTCAAGTATATTGTTATATAATTGTGTTAACTAAACTTTTCAACATGTAGACGACTGTAGTTCCGGCACAACTAAATACCAAATAGACAAAAGCACAACTAAACAGCAAATAAACAAAATACTAGTGGCTGTATGTTAGTGTGTTCCCCTCCGCAGCTAAGCGCAGGACCCGATTTCAATTTCCGGTATACCAACGATTTTTCTTTCATGGGAGGACTGTAACGTGGTGCACTCAGCCCAGTGAAGTCAATTGAGGAGCTACATGGACGAAAAGTAGCGACTCCAAGGTCTGGGAAGCTGGCAACTGCTCGGAGAGCGCACTCACGTGTTTGAGGTTACAGTAATGCATATGAGGCAATATTTTGGAGGCCAGTCACTTAAAGTAAACCACAGAAGAGAACAAATTCTGGAAGAGGACGTACTGAGAGGTCGTTTGTGAGTCACTGTGACGTCCTGGAGTAACTTATCTACCAGTATATTTCTGACGGTATCTTGTTTGCTTGGCACGGGAACGTATTTGCTGCAGAGGCTGCCGACTTACGAAGAGTCGTTCCAGAAGAGCCGTAATGCGCCTCGCTGCTTAGTCCTGTTGTACAACAGCGTTAGTGCGGACACAAATATTGGGCTACGAGCGGACGTAACCAAAGAGCGGCTATATCGCTTTAACAACAACGGCGGCGACTTACCAGCGCTGCCTGCTGTTAAACTTGCCCGTTTCTTGTTTTCTCTTCTTTAAGCATTATTGTACTATTAGCAGAGACATCTCTGACACGTCACACCTACGATCTACCACAGGTCACTGAAGGAAACGACCCTTAATTGTATGGTGACAATCGGAAACATGGATAGTCGCACAAGTGCCAGGGGCATAAAAACACGAGAGAGAGAGAGAGAGAGAGAGAGAGAGAGAGAGAGAGAGAGAATATCTGTAATACCCACCCACGTACGTAATGTAGCAGATTTGTTGGCAACACTGCGAGTTCCAATCTAAACAGATGAAAGTCAATTCAATTCAAAACAAAAACATGAAAGTATAAGCTTTGTACGTGAACATCTTACGTTACGTAACATTAGAACGCGCGATTTTGTGTGCGTGTGCGTATATGGAAAACTCGTAAAGGTGTAGATACGAAACCAGATAAGAAAATCGTCAGAGAGGATAATAATGCATGTGGACAACACACCCTTGGGGAAGTTGGTAAACGTAATAAGTTGGTGAACTTCATTCCATTAATTATGTAACAATTTTGTGTATCCAAATTACAGTGTATCCCACGAAAATGTGTGTTGGATGCAAAACTGTTTTACAGTGTACGTATTTTAAATAAGCATTTTACAGCACATCTGATAAAATTCCGTTTTTTATTTTATTTACTTATTCATATTGCGTTTAGCATATAACCTTGCAGGCAGGGTCATATTACATTATTAGTTCATCTGAATATTAAAAAATGTAAATGATGTGCAGAGAATATTGCACGGAATCTCCGTCGAAAGGTGTGCGATATTATCTATTAATAAATAATTACATCTCACGATTAAATATTGGATAAGTATTAATGATATAAAAAAAAGATGTCGAAGACATACTGCCTATTACTGAGTCCACACCGATATCAAAGGTCTTCTGTAGTACGCATTAGTGACTAGTTGGAAGTATTACTTTAATTTTGTGTCATGGAGTTTCTCTCTCTCTCTCTCTCCTCTCGAAATTTGGATCATCCTAACAATAAATTGCTTTCATAATAAATAGTCGAACTGTGAGGCGCGAAGATGTATCCAGTGAAGGCAGGCGTTCATATGCTCCAGTTACAATATTTTTTCATGCGTTCGTAGAACTGGTTTCGAAAAAGTGCAAAATTCAGAATGTATTTTCTGTACGGAAAGAAAATGTCTGCCAACGTTTCGGTGGATGGCCATGTTGTCGGCACGTGCTGTGATATAAGAAACGATTATTCCTGAACTCTTTCACGACATTTCAGTTTCAGAAATATTGTAGATTGTAACTAATTCAGAATATTAATAAAATAGTTTGCTTTCTGACAGCAGTCTGAAAACGATATGGGTAACTGCAGACTGCCCTAATTACCTTGCGCTGCAACAACTGACATATTAATAGAGATGGCAAGAAATAATTTAAGTGGAACAGGTAAGCGGTTATTGAGTATTTGCAGTTACTGTAATAACCCATTCCCTGCCAATACTGCCCTCATCATCTGTTTTCAAAATTCGCACTTCTGGTTATCGCTATGTGACCATGTATGGAAGAACGGATTAACTGTGCTACATGTGTACTTCCACGGAAATAACAGATTATTGCTGTGACAATACAAACGTACACTTCCCCTACTTTCACGACATGGGATTAACTTTTCTTGAAAGTCCGCCTCGGTAGCTGCGCGGTATGCGCGGCGGATTGCTGACTGGAGGCACCCGGGTTCGATTCCCGGACGGTTCGCCAAACATTACATATCGTTAAATATTTCAGTGTTGCAACTGGAAGTGATTGCGTTGGCTCTCTGTTCTCCGTTCGTATAATGGGCGGACTAATTTTTTACACTAGTGTGGACCAAAACGTGTTGTAGACCATTTCACATGTAAGCACCCGCAGTATGGTTAAATAGAAACAAAAGTACAATGGCTTGGTTTATAAGATCAAAACTGCCGTGAGGCTACTTTTTCTTTTTTTACATTTTCTGTCTAGTTGTTTTTCCTTTATTATGGAGTGATTTGTTTATGCTTGTTTATCAATTGCCTGAAAACTTACAAGGTAGCAGTGCCTGTAAAGATACTTCAGACATGGCGAAACGAATTAAGTATTGTGATCAATGGTGAAGAACGTCTACGGTGTGTCTTTTGTCTAGGTATTTTAGCCGTAGAAAGTATGAATCAGTTACATAGAAATGAAACGCAGCTTTCTACAAATGCCGGATGACTCCCCTAACAGTCGTGAGGCGCATTTTCCCTGGTGTTTCGGCAGATGTTTGCAATTCCGTTTTTGTACAGTGTAGCTGAAGTCAGTCCAAACAATTCCTGCTCGTCATACCATGCGAAGCCCACTGTCAACAGAAGCATCGGTTTGTTTCCAATTACAAACAAAATTATTTTTAAATAGTTTTTCTGTGTGTCCATTCGACAGAGCACTCCCAAATCAGTCTAGTCCGACATTCGTTTAGTCGATATGTATAAACAGGGACAGTGATACACGAAGAATAAACAGCTGTTCAGCAGCGACTCCGTAGCGCTGCATGCTTGGTGGTAGCAGACAGACGGCGTGCACGGTGGTGCTGTCGTTACTGGAGTACCAACCAGCACGTACAGCTCCGATCTAAAAATTATTTTGTTTGCTACGGGAAACAAACAAACGCTTTCTATCAATACTGGACGCCGCATGAAAGACTTCATGAGCACTAATTGTTTTGGGCTGAATCCAGCTACACAACGCAAAAAAGAAAATGCAAATATACACCGAAACGGCAAGGAAAAAGCGCTTGACGACTCTAAGGAGAGAGGTACTCTATTTACGTATAAGGCAAGGCAAACAGGAGGGGGGTGTGCTACACTACTGGCCATTAAAATTGCTACACCAAGAAGAAATGCAGATGATAAACGGGTATTCATTGGACAAATGTATTATACTAGAACTGACATGTGATTTCATTTTCACGCAATTTGGGTGCATAGATCCTGAGAAATCAGTACCCAGTACAACCACCTCTGGCCGTAATAACGGCCTTGATACGCCTGGGCATTGAGTCAAACAGAGCTTGGATGGCGTGCACAGGTACAGCTGCCCATGCAACTTCAACACGATACCACAGTTCATCAAGAGTAGTGACTGGCGTATTGTGACGAGCCAGTTGCTCGGCCACCATTGATCAGACGTTTTCAGTTGGTGAGAGGTCTGGAGAATGTGCTGGCCAGGGCAGCAGTCGAACGTTTTATGTATCCAGAAAGGCCAGTACAGGACCTGCAACATGCGGTCGTGCATTATCCTGCTGAAATCTAGGGTCTCGCAGGGATCGAATGAAGGGTAGAGCCACGGGTCGTAACACATCTGAAATTTAGCGTCCACTATTCAAAATGTCGTCAATGCGAACAAGAGGTGACCGAGACGTGTAACCAGTGGCACCCCATACCATCACGCCGGGTGATACGCCAGTATGGCAATGGCGAGTACACGCTTCCACTGTTCCACTGTACGTTCACCGCGATGTCACCAAACACGGATGCGACCATCACGATGCTGTAAACAGAACCTGGATTCATCCGAAAAAAATGACGTTTTGCCATTCGTGCACCAAGGTTCGTCGTCGAGTACACCATCACTGGCGCTCCTGTCTGTGATGCAGCGTCAAGGGTAACCGCGGCCATGGTCTCCGAGCTGATAGTCCATGCTGCTGCAAACGTCGTCGAACTGTTCGTGCAGATGGCTGTTGTCTTGCAGACGTCCCCATCTGTTGACTCAGGGATCGAGACGTGGCTGCACGATCCGTTACAGCCATGCGGATAAGATGCCTGTCGTCTCGACTACTAGTGATACGAGGCCGTTGGGATCCAGCACGGCGTTCCGCATCACCCTTCTGAACCCACCGATTCCATATTCTGCTAACAGCCGTTGGATCTCGACCAATGTGAGCAGCAATGTCGCGATACGATAAACCGCAATCGTGATAGGCAACAATCCGACCTTTATCAAAGTCGGAAACGTGATGGTACGCATTTTTCCTCCTTACAGGAGGCGTCACAACGTTTCACTTGGCAACGCCGGTCAACTGCTGTTTGTGTATGAGAAATCGGTTGGAAAGTTTCCTCATGTCAGCACGTTGGAGGTGTCGCCACCGGCGCTAACCTTGTGTGAATGCTCTGGAAAGCTAATCATTTGCATATCACAACATCTTCTTCCTGTTGGTTAAATTTCGCTTCTGAAGCACGTCATCTTCGTAGTGTAGCAATTTTAATGGCCAGTAGTGCATGATGCCTTCAGTAGTCCACTGGAGATGCAAAAAGTTTGCTAACGCTTGACCAACATGGCTTTCTTATGACGTATCATTGCCAAAGCAAAGCTACACAGACTGACCGTGGCGGACTGTAGAGTATGTCTCCGACCGCCACCGGGTGGTCCTCTCCCAGTGTCGTCATTCGGATGCGGTATAGAGAGGTATGGCGTCAGATAGCGCTCTCCCTGCCGTTGCCGGTTTCCCAGACCTTGGATCCGCTGCTTGTCACTAAAGCAGCTCCTCAGTTCGCATCACGAGGCTGAGTGCACCCCGTTCCACCCCTCCCACCAAGGAAAAATCCCTGGCAGAACCCGACTGCTCCACGTAACAGTCTCGCACGCTGACCACGTAGCTTCGGAGGCAGCCATGGCATGCCGTTAATATATTTGTATTTTGTGTGAATATGTCGAGGAAGTTCCAATTCCTAGTTTCGTAACTGTTTATGAGGAACTTGCCTTTCCATGTATACAGAAATTGTTGGATCATCGATGGTTTAGGGTATTTGGTTGGATAACTACGTAATAATTTCCCTTTTACTACTTAAGAGTCCATTCAATGCATATTCAAACGTCACTAGAGTGTTCTCTTTATATATACAAAATCCGTATAGAGAAGGAGAGTAGATAATGTTTCCGCGTCGAATGCTTGCCGTTGTACCTGTTACTTTGCCGTACTTTTGTGCTTAGGCCAACTCTAAACTCTAGATGTGTGAAATTCTTTTTGGTTTACGTTTTCACAACGTTTCATTTGTGTAGGCTATATGAAAACGCAGCATTGTTTTATAGTAGGAAGAAAGGTGGTGAGGAAATTGCACAACGGCGAAACAGTGACATGTACTTAAAATTATATCTCCACCTGCTAATCGCCTTGGGACTTACGTGAGCTGGACGGAAACGTCGTCTGTAAGTAGGTTAGTAATTAGCCGTGTATTGCGTCTACTGATGGGCGAGTATGTCGCTTATCGCTGGCTGCAGATAACACGGTCAGCTGTTGCCAGCAGGAAAATGCCCTTACGCAAGTGTCTGTCCCTTCCGCGGCGAGACACAGACTTCTGTTGGTACTGAAGACAATGTCCAGTTACCACTGTCAGTTCAGAGTAAGCTGCCATTAAACGGCTGAGACGGCTTGATTACGACGAATATGGTACAGCCTCCGGTAGCACTTTCTATGGCACTAGAAGCCAAGAGCGTGGATGTTAAATAACCCCCCCCCCCCCCCCGTTTCATGTTTTAGCTATATTTGATTGATAAGTAACTGCGAATCTCCCTGTTTCATTATATTCGTTCGTGGTCCACGCGGATGCACAAATCTCATTGTAGTGTTTGGGGTATTGTGTTCTAAGCATACTGCGTCCATTCTGGAGGTATTCATCATCAACATAAGTTCGACATCAAGTGCTGCATAATGACCTCCTTGACTTTTCCATACACAACCCGTCATTGATGCACATCCACGCTCTCCTAGGTTTTTTTTTCCCCTAATGCTATTCACCCACCGTCTGTAAAATCATCATATCGGTCTTTTGTCTCTTGCAGTTTAGCTGAAAACTCCCTTGGCGCAGCAACCATTCACGAGTCTGGCTACATGTTCAGTCCACCTCCATTTATTTTTCATTACAAGCACAATTAAGTCTTCCCACCTGAATTTATTCCCAAATAAATGAGTTTCTTTCCCTGTCTCCACTGCTCGCTGAGCAGCTCTGTTTTTAATGGTTTATCACGTTAAAAGTCCATGTCTCACTGCTGTTCATCGAAGTTAATAATACGGACTAATTGTAAATTTTACGTTCCAGGCGCGTTGGAATCGTCGTTCTGAAGCCTCATTTCTCCAACAAAACACTTCAGGCTATTTTTACTCTTGTTATTTTGCTGCTCATCCAATTGCCTCCCACTACTTTAAATATAAAAACAATAAGTCACACCTGGAATTAAGCATGGACGTGATTGAGTGCGGGAATAGGAAGAGCTAGGAAATTTAAGATATAATAGACATAATTTAGCCCGATTGATGAGAATAACTGCCATCGGAAAGTGAGTGTATGAGTACTGGAAATCTGGTAACGGAAGCAGATAATGCGATAAGCCAGCGGTGCCCTAAGCTGTCGCCATTAGTGCTAGAATTTTGGCTACGGAGGAACGGCTGCTTGGACTATTCCATGAGCTTCCGGAAGAGAACATCGACGGCCCGTCTCAGTCGTGCAGGCGGTTGTTTGTAAAATATGAAATTCAATGACTGACATAGCACGGAGCTTATGTATAGAAGATGGACCTCAGCACAAACTCGATAATCGCTGCAGAGGCCTCTACATTTCTGACCAGTGTATATCATCCGATGAGTGACAGGAACTTTCACGTGCCAGTCAGTTACGTAACAGATCGACGTGACACTCTTATTAAAATACTTATTCGTTGTGGAATGAAGAGTAATGCAGCTTAAACAGTTTTTCTTCTTCTGAGCGGAATTTTTCACGACAGTTAGCGTATTTAAGTTGGTATTTTCTCTTTTCAAACTACTTGCAACAGTAAACAGGAACATCTGTTTATTTCTAAGACTGCGAAAATGCGTGTTCTTGAGTAATCAACTTTTCCCTTACACGATGCAGTCCGAATATCTTATTGTTTTGTTCAAAATTAAATTTCGTTTTTTCTGTCTGTACTATGATCTCCGCCTTCACCAGCGAAGCTTAAACATTTGTCTGCCTTGAATCCCGTAACATCTCTTACTTCTGTAACCATTAGCAAATGCTTGACTGGTACAAAAGTTTCTGACTAACTTATCTTTTTCTGTTCCGCATTTTTCTGTACTCATTAATCTTTTTTTACATTTTGTCGTTTCAAAGTTAAGTTACCAGCGCTTCTCATATTTAATATCATTATCCGTATAATGTTAATCCAAAACGAGAACCCTTACAATGCCTCGTGCATTTGACTTCCGCATTTTTAAAGTTTCTTTCAAGTTTTGCTCTTAATGAAGACTTTCAGAAAACTCTTTTTACCCAAGAGTAATTTAAATTTTTTGCTGAAGTAGGTCTTATTTTGCAGTAGTTCGCGTTTTGTGATTTCCCTACAGTGTCTGTGTCGTTAGTGTATTTCATTGCTTTTACCTCTCATCTTTGTAGTGCCAGTAGATTTTCTCTGTGCTTGCTTCACCCTTCCTTCTCTCCCGTTTCCTCATTAACTTTGCCTTCCTTAGTATTCTTTCGAAGTGAAGTTCTTCGCGACTCATTATATTCACCCCGGGCATTTGTCCTTTATATTAGGACGACAATTTTGTCTTTAGAAACGCAGTATTACTATAGTCTTCGCCTGCACTTTTACCCGTAGTTTAAACTTTTGTTATATTGCGATACCGTCATAAAAAGTGACATAAAAACTTCAGTCCTACTTATATCAGAATTCATATATTTTTATCCTCATTGCATTTTCCTCTCTGGCCACTCACAGCATTTTTTTGTAGCAAAGTAAGTAGAATAACAACCTCTCTTGGATATTGCCCAGGACTGGAGATAAGGACGTAGTTACAGGCCTTCAGACAATACATTTTCGCAAGCGGAAAGCTTGCTTTAGTGGCTTTTGTGGCTGATGTGAAGTTCAGTGAACAGAGGTGTCGGAGCACATTAACTGATAAGCAGAAAAACACTCGATTCTGAAAACGTGAGATATTGGATAAGCAGCCTTGTGTTCCCATCACGTGTCAAATGAATCAATACGTGTCAGGGAACACGTGAGCCACGGTCCATCGTGTGTGGAATTTTGCAGATATCTGAAGAAAAGGCAGCAGTGTTATACTAACTCTTCCCGTTTATGTTGTTAGGGTCTTTAGCCTATTCAGTACCTCCTCATTAATTACGTGATCTACGCATGTAATCTTCAGAATTCTTCCGTAGCAGAACATTTTGAAAGCTTTTATTCTCTTCTTGTCTAAACTGTTTATCGTCCATGTTTCACTTCCATACATGGCTACACTCCAGACAAATATCTTCAGAAAAGACTCCTGAACACTTAAATCTATATTCGATATTAACAAATTTATCTTCTTCAGAAACGCTTTTCTTGCCTTTGTCAGTCAACATTTTACATCTCCTCCACTGCTGCCGTCACTTATTTTGCTGCCCAGATAACAAAAGTTATCTAATACTCTTACTGTCTCGTTTCCTAATCTAATTCTGTCAGCGTCCTAACTCTTAACAAAAGAAAAATGGTGTCCCACGTCTCGTCGGCGACGTGGCCACTAGAGACGGGGCGCGGTCCAGGAACAGGCAAGGATAGGGAAGGAAACGCGCCGTGTCCTGTTCCAAGGAAAAATCCCGTCTTTCAACATGAACGAATTAAAGAAACCATTAACATAAAAATTCGGGTGCTAGTTCCACTCTACATCCAATCGCTTTCAAGTGTGGGACGTGGCACCTTGTCGTCAGTAAGCTTTTAAAGATGCGACTTCCAAAATGGAATCATTAGCACATTGTGGCTTTCATTTTGCAGAATTAGTAGAAGGAGAGACGGTCGGTTTTTTGCTGTATTAACTGCTCTCGCGTTGTACGTGTCACTTCGATTCTCTGTGAAAATTCGAGCTTTCAACAATAACCACTTTTACCATAATCAAGAAGGCAACTGACTGGTGAAGAAGTAAAGGAGTCATACAGAAATAACTGTTGTACGAGGGCGTGCTGAAAAGTAAAGCCTCCTAACTTCTTTATATTAAAACTCGTAAACTTTTTTCATAAAACAAGCACTATTAACATTCTACGTGGCAGAGGTGACGTAACTACGTCGGTACGTGAGAAACAGCGTGCTGTAATAAAGTTTTGAATTCGAAGAGTTCCGTCCTCACATGGGGCACCCTCTAGTATAACAGTGCCAGACCACACCCGAGCGCTGCGAAATTTGCAACAATCCGGCACCTTGGGTGCGCTGTTATCTATTATCCTCCATATAGTCCGGAATTGGCCGCGCCGATTTTCATCTGTTCTCAGAACTTAAAGTAGACCTTCGAGGACTTGACTTCGACAATGATGAAAACGGTACAAGCAGAGGTGAGGTTGTATCTCCGTTAACAAAGTCAAGCATTCTAAATGACAGTATGAATAAACTGGTCTCTCGTTTGGAGAAATGTGTTCGTCACCGGGGTGACGATGTGGAGAAATAAATATGTAGACATGAAGAATAAAGATGTAGATTGTTAATAAAACAAATAAACCCCGTCCGAACAGGCCCAAAAGTTCCAGCAGTAGCGACCGGTCGCCTTGTCATCCTCAACCGCAGGCGTCACCAGATGTGGATACGGAGAGGCATGTGGTCAGCAGGTCTGCACACCGCTTTCCCAGCCGTTGTCAGCTTTCGTAACCGGTGCCGCTACTCCTCAGTCAGTTAGCTCCTCAATTGGCCTCACGAGGGCGGAGTGCACCCAGATTGCCGATAGCACTCGCCAGACTGAGACCGTGACCCATCCAAAGCCCATCGGTGATCTGACGGGAAACGGTGTTACGACTGCGGCAAGGACGTTGGCTAGAAAGTTAATTAAGTTCTTTTCATGTAAAAAGCTTTAAGAGGAACAACAAAAACATTCGGAGGCATTGCTTTTCAGCACGTCCTCGTAGTGGTGGCCGCATTACTCCCATGTTCGTTGATTGTCCTACTTGCACATGTGCAGGCAAGGGAAAAGTAAATGATTTTTTTTTTCTCACGGCTTAAAAAGATTGTTTCTGAAGTTAAACGGATGTGCGATACGATTGTCTTCCCTTTATCAGTACAGACAGCAGATATTTCTCACGCAGTTGATGAAGTACCTAGCATTCGATGCCACTGATACTCTCATCCACCAGAGCAGGAGAATAGGGGGATACGTACATATAAAAAAAAAATCCAGCTTCTAAGCAGGATACCATTTTGTAGTGTTTGAAAAAATGTTAGGACTGCGTGCAGGAGCGGCTCGTGATGTCCATACTGGGACATTCGTCGATCGGAACTAACCTAGATCTCCGGCTACACTGCAGATCGGTCTGTCATCACAAGCAAGATTTCAGCAGAGGAGGGAAGGCAACATCACACACTAGCTAAATGTTTACATACTGTGTTTTCATTCCGTTTAGCAATCAACTGCTAAATAACATCAAAAGCTAACTCCAAGGTAAAATGTATGGGCGGCTTATTTATACACCAGCATCAAATTTCCCGACAGTTTACCGCAGCAAATCGAATTAAAAGTCGCATTTTGGATAGATCTTTAATAAGATGTAGGTTAGCTTCGCTGCATGCTTAATGTTTTTGGTATTTTCATTTCTGAACTTAAGACGTTTCATGTTTTGTGCGTTCAACCCACAGCGTTTGAGTTCGCGTGACGCAATAGTTATGTTTCTATGACGTCGGGGATCTTATCCTGTGATTGGCTGGCATCAGCAATCCGAGCAACCGCCATGGTAATTTTCACCGTATATATAGATTTTAAGTGATCTAACGGACACAACCATTCAGCTGCATTGTACATGCTCCGTTGAAATTGCGTGTATACCTTGCCTGGATTTAGACTTATTTGTTTTTCCTGATTCATGTTTACATCAAGTCTGAACGCTCGAAGTTCCTTCACTTTCGTCCTAACTGCATGTTCCTAATTTTGCCTGATAAATTGCACACTGAATTCATACTGTTTTGTTTTAGAACTTTTGGTATGCTATTGTTATTCGCGAGACTTAGTAAAGTCATTTGTAGTACACTCGCAAAAGGGAACTTGCTAACCGCAGCCAAAAAGCAAGGAAACTGAAGGGACGTATTTCGCGCCCCCTTTTTCTCTATCATTCGTAAAATGCTCGCTAGACGGTGGTACTTACGTTGTCGTACACTAGTGCAATCTGGCGAGAAATTCCCAACCTTATTCCAATGGTGGATAGAGCAGCCAATGACAGAACAAAAAAAACTGTGTAAAACACCAACTGAACAATAAGAGTAAACGTCGATTAGTGACACATCAAAGTCTAATAGAGATATGCAGAGACAGGATTTCGTTAGCAAAGTCTGAGCATCTCTGTTCATTCCCTTTGATGTAAGCAGTGCAACGTGAAAATTATTTGTGCGTTGGTAGAACACCCTTAGGCTGAAACACCAGAGCCTTCGGGACGCCCGTACGAGCTGTACGTTGAGGAAGCCACGCCCCCAAACCTCTGCTGCATAGGGCTAAGCGACACTTAAAGGCGCGGCCTTAAGGCTAGCTAATACCTGTTCAAAAAACATCGCTTCATATCACATATCAACAGCTCGAAACACGTTCACTGGAATTATTGAAATCAGTGTGGTAAATATGCGAAATGCGTTCTGATAACTTCAGTTCTGTAGTACATTATTGAGAAATTTATTTTAATATATTTTTTGGGGTGGCTCCGCCTTAGAGCTTGTAATTACGAGCCGCTCCTGACTGCGTGAATGTTGAAATGGCTTTGAAAATAAGGAAATGATCTGATTATGAGAGACAGATATGGGCATCGAACTGCAAGAAAAAGCAAGATTAAAAAAATGTGCATGCCGTTGACAACGAGGCCATTAGAATCAGAGTGCAACGACCTATACCGACAGTGTATGGCACAGAGTATTTCCTACTAGTATCCTAGATTTTTTGTTATATTCCATCGCTGACTGAGAGACTGAAAAATGTCTCTTTGTGCACTCAGCTATCTCTTCTCTTGTACCTGTGACAACCACGCGAGATGTGGGTGCTGACAGTATGTTTACCAAACAGGTTGTCGCGATAACTATTTCGTATTTCTTCCCGAGGTTCCCTTTCAAGTTCCACGTGGGCATTCATTCATTCGAAGTCCACCGTTATGCCTACTTGGTAACACTCCTAATTGCAGAACAATAATAAGAATAATGTTGGCGCTAGTGTCTTGTACGCAATTTATTTTACATGTGCTTATATTTTTCCAAAATATTTCCAACAAATCTATCTCCCATCCGCTTTCGCTAACAACAACTTTACGTGATCGTTCCGTCTTCATATTGCTTCTTAACATTAACCAAGCATTGTCTTACATGTATCCACGTTTAAAGAGAGCTGCCTTTCATTACACTAGGCGGAAATTTTGTGCAAATACTTCTGCATTTTTTTGCAGTCGTTAATTTTTCCTGTAAACAAGAGCACTGTCAGCGAGGAGTCTCGTAGTGCTGCTAATCCTAACTTATAAAACGCTTATGTATATTGAGAACACTGGAGATCCTATTACCCTTTCTTAAGACATACCCGACGTTACTATCGTTTCTGTAGAACAAGACTGACCAAGGATGGGGAAGAAAATCGACTGCGACCCATTCAAGGGAACAATTTAAGCGCTCGTCTTAAGGCAAACCGCGGAAAACCGTGAATCTTCTGTCCTAGTAGTGTATCTGAAGCCCGTCCAACAGGTAAATGAATCCAGCGCCGTAACCACTGCGCCAAATTGTGCAGTGGGCGTCGGATGGCGTTCTCCAGGCACCTCTCGCTACATAAGCAGACCGCGCGATTATTTCTAATCCAAGTTGAATCGTATGCGAAACTTCAAGAAACTTGGAGCAGAACTTCTGTTCTCAGCAATCATATACAAACGCTCGCTTGAGGAAAGATCCGTACCAAAAGATTGCAAAGTTGCTCAGGTTACACCAGTACTCACGAAAGCAAATGCGAGTAATCCGCTGCATTACAGACCCATATCAATGATGTCGACTTGCAGTAGGATTTTGGAACATGTGCTGTGTTCGAACATTATCAGTTACATCGAAGAAATTTTATAAAAGAAATAACATGTAATACTTAGGGATCGGATTCCTTGGATAAAAGTGAGAATGACATATCAATATGCATTCGGAAGGGGCTAGGTTGTGAGTTATGGAGTATGGCAGACGAAGCAACTTTTAATTGTCGTTTGCTGTTTATTACGGAAGGTCCACGTGCGACACAGGGTGTTCAGTACTCCCATCTTCCGCCAGAGTACAGGATTCGACATGTCGAAAGGCTGAGGATGATCTCGTGTGTTGGCGTGGTCTGAATGACCAGATAGGAGTTAGTTTCCGGGCTGACCTCGTAAATCCGTGCCAAGGCCTGCATGAATGGTGCGCACCATTGTCATGTGTTTTCACAGCGTCTCGTCTGAGGAGGTACGTAAATGCGTTGCTAGAAGGTAACCTGTTAGGCGTTGCGTAACAGCGTGTTCTTTTCCAGCGCACTCTCAGCCGTACTGGATGGAAGTGGCCGCTAGCAGAAGGTGACTCGCGCGATAAGATACGGCCGGCGAATGCGACAAATCAGGATGTCAGCCTAGTTGCAGTTGTGCGGCAGGCACGAGTTTCCATCAGAAACCGGGGCGATGGAAAACCTCGAACCCAGGACCATTCCCATTCGCGAGCAAGTGATCTACTAACTGAGCTACCCCGAGCATGACTCACGGTCCGCCCTCGCAGCTTCACTTTCGCCAGTACCTCATTTCCACCTTCGAAACTTCACAACAGCTCTCCTGCGAAATTAGCAGCACTAGTACTGCTGGAAGAAAGGATATTGAGGAGACATAGCTTAGCCACAGCCTGGGGGATTGTTTCCAGAGTGAATATTCACTCGCGCTGTGTACGCTGATACGAAAATTCCTGACAGATTAAAGCTGTGTGGTAGACGAGGACTCGAATCCACGTCGCTTGCGTTTGGCGGGCAGGTGCTCTGCCGACTGAGCTACCCGAGAACGATTTACCCTCATTGTGACTTCTGCCAGTACCTCATCTAAAGTACTACCCTCTAAACTGCGAGGACGGGTCGTGAGTCGTTCAAAAAATGTGTGTGAAATCTTATGGGACTTAAATGCTAAGGTCATCAGTCCCTAACCTTACACACTACTTAAGCTAAATTATGCTAAGGACAAACATAGACACCTATGCCCGAGGGAGGACTCGAACCTCTGCCCGGGACCAGCCGCACAGTCTATGACTGCAGCGCCTGAGACCGCTCGGCTAATCAGGTCGTGAGTAGTGCTCGGGTAGCTAAGTTAGTAGAGAACTTGCCGCGAAAAGCTAATGTCCTGCGTTATAGTCCAGCACGCAGTTTTAATCTCTCAAGAAGTTTCGTATCAGCGCACACTCCGCTACGAAAATTCATTTTGCGATCTTAGAGATTTCATGACAGATACCTATAAGTACATTAACTATTCGTCAGTAGACAATAAATATTCTGGCTTTCTTCGAATGCTAGTTCGGTTTGCAGAATTTTTTTTCGAAGGGGGGGGGGGGGGGGGAAATAAGCAACATGCCTTCCCCGAGTCGTCCTAGGACGCCCTCGGCGATGCGTGGTCCAAGAGAAGTATAGCTACAAGGGGCATTCAGTAGGTAGTGAAACACACGTTTTTCCTCAGACAATTTCAATTGATAAATTTCAGAATTTATTGTGGGATATCGTGAAATATTTCTGCTTCAGTCCTTATACACTCCTGGAAATGGAAAAAAGAACACATTGACACCGGTGTGTCAGACCCACCATACTTGCTCCGGACACTGCGAGAGGGCTGTACAAGCAATGATCACACGCACGGCACAGCGGACACACCAGGAACCGCGGTGTTGGCCGTCGAATGGCGCTAGCTGCGCAGCATTTGTGCACCCCCGCCGTCAGTGTCAGCCAGTTTGCCGTGGCATACGGAGCTCTATCGCAGTCTTTAACACTGATAGCATGCCGCGACAGCGTGGACGTGAACCGTATGTGCAGTTGACGGACTTTGAGCGAGGGCGTATAGTGGGCATGCGGGAGGCCGGGTGGACGTACCGCCGAATTGCTCAACACGTGGGGCGTGAGGTCTCCACAGTACATCGATGTTGTCGCCAGTGGTCGGCGGAAGGTGCACGTGCCCGTCGACCTGGGACCGGACCGCAGCGACGCACGGATGCACTCCAAGACCGTAGGATCCTACGCAGTGCCGTAGGGGACCGCACCGCCACTTCCCAGCAAATTAGGGACACTGTTGCTCCTGGGGTATCGGCGAGGACCATTCGCAACCGTCTCCATGAAGCTGGGCTACGGTCCCGCACACCGTTAGGCCGTCTTCCGCTCACGCCCCAACATCGTGCAGCCCGCCTCCAGTGGTGTCGCGACAGGCGTGAATGGAGGGACGAATGGAGACGTGTCGTCTTCAGCGATGAGAGTCGCTTCTGCCTTGGTGCCAATGATGGTCGTATGCGTGTTTGGCGCCGTGCAGGTGAGCGCCACAATCAGGACTGCATACGACCGAGGCACACAGGGCCAACACCCGGCATCATGGTGTGGGGAGCGATCTCCTACACTGGCCGTACACCACTGGTGATCGTCGAGGGGACACTGAATAGTGCACGGTACATCCAAACCGTCATCGAACCCATCGTTCTACCATTCCTAGACCGGCAAGGGAACTTGCTGTTCCAACAGGACAATGCACGTCCGCATGTATCCCGTGCCACCCAACGTGCTCTAGAAGGTGTAAGTCAACTACCCTGGCCAGCAAGATCTCCGGATCTGTCCCCCATTGAGCATGTTTGGAACTGGATGAAGCGTCGTCTCACGCGGTCTGCACGTCCAGCACGAACGCTGGTCCAACTGAGGCGCCAGGTGGAAATGGCATGGCAAGCCGTTCCACAGGATTACATCCAGCATCTCTACGATCGTCTCCATGGGAGAATAGCAGCCTGCATTGCTGCGGAAGGTGGATATACACTGTACTAGTGCCGACATTGTGCATGCTCTGTTGCCTGTGTCTATGTGCCTGTGGTTCTGTCAGTGTGATCATGTGATGTATCTGACCCCAGGAATGTGTCAATAAAGTTTCGCCTTCCTGGGACAAAGAATTCACGATGTTCTTATTTCAATTTCCAGGAGTGTAGTTCCATGAGGCTCCGACAGGCGGCGATGGTGTACGTAGCCTTCAAAATGGCGTCTGTTTTGGAGGTGCACTCCAAACAGAGAGCTGTCATTGAGTTTCTTTCGGGGGAAGACCGCAGAATGTATACGGAAACCTAGTAGTGAACAACAGCACTGTGAGTCGTTGGGCGAGCGGCTGTCATCAGCGCAACAAGGTCGCACAAAACTCTCCCATCTCCCGCGTATCGGCCGGCCGAAAACAGCTGTGATATCCCTCAGGAATTTGAAGAATCGACTTAAGCGTGTTCGTCACTAACATCTCCTCCACGACAACGCAAACGGGAGAAGCTCACAAAACTCCATCTCCACCCTGCAGTCTAGATTTCGCACCTTCCATCTGTTTGGCCTTATGAAGGATGCGCTCCGCGCAAAGCAAAGCGTGGTTGATGGGGAGGTTACTGATGCTGCGTCGACCAGTACAGTGGTACTCTGCGGGCATACAGGTCCTCCCAGTAAGCGGCGTAAGGCTACCGCAATGAACGGAGATTATGTTGAAGAATCGGGTTTTGTAGCCAAGAGTGGGGAGTCATTTATATTGGAATCCTGAATAAAACCAGCCTGCTTTCAGAAAAAGATGTGTTGCATTACTTACTGAACGCCCCTCGTACAAACAACATTGGCAGTTACGGATTTGTGTGAAGGAAATCTGATCGGCGATAGTGCTGTCTTCTCGATTAAGTCAAGGACGATGAATAGTGGTGGCGCATTATAGGATCCCGTGTGGCACTAAACCTCAATCTAGTCAGTCTAGTTAAGAGTACTTAGAAAGTGGTTTAGGCGACGTACTGTAGAACTGGTCGTTCATATTCGAAACTGTAAACGTTAACCATTCCCTGGATCATCTTAGTGAACCTAAGGGTACTATTTCCTCCCGTTTATGCTGCTAAATGTGTTCGCTGATGTAGTCACTTGAAGCAGTTCCGTCTGTGTATTGGATTCGTTAGCATATGCAAACAGCCCACCTATGCGGCTACGAATGGAAACGCTGAAAGCTAATTTACTTTTAAAAAATTTCTGGATTCCATCACGATGCATTTATTAGCAAAAACCGTAAAATAGTTAACAATTAAACGGTTTGATACAAATAGTCTCAAAAAGGTACTGAACATTGATAGCATGGTTTGCAGAAAGAACAGACTCTGACTGCATTCTAACGTCGACTGAACAGCTTGGCGGTTAACAGAAACCTCTAGTGCTATTCGTATAACTTCGGAATAATTTGCACGTTGTCGACAAATTATTAATAGTCATTTGTGTCCTGATTTCGGTAGTTCACTACACCGTGGAATTAATAAGGTAACGAAACTTCAATGACACTTTGGTTCGCATAGCATTTAATATGCCAAAACTGGAATCTAACAGTTAATATTAGATAAATAAAATGTCCTAGTTTATCGCAAAATGTTAGTGGGTCCTCACTGTGTAAGAACGCAGAGTTGAAGCCAGTCTCACGGCTTAAGCCGTGGCTGAACAACCCAACTTCGAAGCTTCAACGTAATTACGTCTTTGCCAGCCTCGTTGCGTGGCTTTCAGTCGTGGGGATTGCTTCGCTTCTCGTCACAGTAGCGATCTAAATTGATGCTTAAGGAATCTAGTTTACTTATATTAAGCTCGACGCTGGAATAAAATAATAAAGTAACAAAATAAATAGGTTTCTAAATTAAAAGTAAACTCGGAGCATCACGCTTAAGTTTCCTTTATTTAAATTTTACTAATTATCAGTTGTTGGTGTATTTCATATTGCCGTCCATCTTTTCCTATCCTGTACTAATCTTCTCATCTGTAAATAACTGCTATACGCGGATATCTTTTTTTCTTGGTCTGCTCGTACTGTTTTCCTTTTCTACTGCTCCTGTGCAATGTAGGAAGTACTCGTCCTATTAGTGTATCTACATCCACATGCACAGACCGCAAGCTATGTTACGGTATGTAGTTGTCGGTGCTTAGTGTACCGCTGTTATTTTTTCCCCCCGTGCAACCCGCCAATGGTGTGCCGAAAGAACGGTTGGTGGAAACTTCCGCATGTGATCTAAAATTTTACCTTCATGGTGTCTTCGCGAGAACTTCATGCCACCGCCTCCCCCCCCCCCCCCCCCCTTGCCGGCCAAATACTGCCAGTGAAATTCTTTTCACCATTTTTATATATTGTGAACGGTAATGGTCTTTTAATACTCCTTCGGGGTGCGCTCGATGTTGCTTTAAGTCTGAAAATTTATCTCGTTACTGTTCTGCATGCATCACTAAGAAACATTCAGCTAAGGTACTTTAGGAGCCGTAGTGCCAAACTGATTACATTAAACTAATTTACTCTGGAAGAGGTGCAGTTCGGAAGTATTCCAGTAGGCTGCCGATTCGAACAGTAGTGACGCCTGTTGCGGCTGCAACCCGCACGGCGTCTCGGAGGAAGTGCCCCTCTTCACAGCCACTGGAACTCGCCTTGCCCACGCTCTTCCGTGCCGGCCAGCGAGCTGTGACGCCGTCGAGTTGTGACGTTGAGTCAGCGCCGACGTCATCCAGGCGTTGTTTTGCACCTCGCCTCGCGCTACGCCCGTTGATTAAATTTCCGCCAAAATGACAGTTACCGTATCAGCGTTCGCTGCCCTTCTTCCACAGAAACTAACCTTCAGAACTCTGAGGTTTGTTAAACTCGTTTACACCAGATTTAAGTTTACAGGTTCAATCATCACCGTCCAATCGACCCGTCCGACCCGTGAGCTCATACGAGTTACTTTTTACGTAAACCTTAACACCCTTTTTCAACCGGTTCGGAACCTGAAGTTCGGGAAGTAATTTTTGTTGCCTGATTTTTGCAGGATAGTTTGGAAATTGGGATCGGTGTGGGGGGGGGGGGGGGGGGGAGGCCGGAGGTTGACCGCAAGTGCATTGAATTAGTTTCCGAATGTCTCAGCAGTGAAAGAATGTTAGCAATGCTCCGATAGCTGGATAATGTTAACGAAGAGTGCTACTAGAGAAGAAAACGTATTTCCCAACAACTCGTTCCAACCGCAGCCTTACCCCAACTCCGTTAATTTCATGTTTATCGAGAAAAACGCATTGTCGTTAATACTGAACGAGCCAGCAAAAAGAACACGTGTTTTAGATACCATGTACTTCGAGAAAGAGCGAGTCTCACTGTTACCCTTGCCCAGCAGAGACTCCAGGTACCACGGTTTCTTCCAACCAGAATAGTGTAATTTCCCCCCCCCCCCACCCCCCCCCCCCCCCCCCCCTCTACCCCTCCATCTCTGGTTCAACGGCACAAAAAAATTAAATATTATGTCATTGGATCCTAAATGGGTCTGGTGCTTCTGTTGTCGCAATAATAGTCCTTATAAGATGAGGCAGCTGTGGCGCGCGACACAAACTATATCCAGAAGGAGTAAATAAGTGAAGGCGCGGTTTTCGGATAGCTGTAGCGAACTATGTGACGAATTATAATAATAATTACTATTATTTTTAACATTTATAGTTTCCGAATTATGACACCGATTGTGTTTGTTTTATAATGAAAGTGTACGCTTTTTCCTGTGGAATCGGAATATGTCCATAAAATTTCAGTCTTCGTTTTTTAATGTTTACTGCCAAGTTTGATAATTTCTGTTACTTTAATACACTGTATCCGTCCTCTTTTTTTCTGGGGCAACAATTTTCTTCGTAATCCTTCGTTGTTCCTTGTTTCCAAAATGGTTCAAATGGCTGTGAGCACTATGGGACTTAACATCTCAGGTCATCAGTCCCCAAGAACTTAGAACTACTTAAACCTAACTAACCTAAGGATATCACACACATCCATGCCCGAGGCAGAATTCGAACCTGCGACCGTAGCGGTCGCGCGGTTCCAGACTGAAGCGCCTAGAACCGCTCGGCGTTCCTTGTTTTCCGGATCAGCTTTCTTGTTGGGAATTTTCTCGTGCGTACAGAGCTTCAGGTCTGATCACGGTGCTGTAGTGTCTAATGTTTGTATATGTGGAGAATGAACATACACCACTTGATGTAAATATCATGTTTCTTCCGTACACTCTCTAGAGTTTCAGTAATCGAACTGTGCCCACCCTTTTCTACCCTTGTTGGTTCTATGATCTCACCGAAATACTTGAAGTGGCGGACCCTCTTGATCTGCCCGTACTTCTTGTTTAATATTTGAAAGTTACGTTTAGTGCAAGTGAACTCAGTTTTTTTCAAAAGAGATTTCTAGTCCAGCCTTGTTCAACGCATACTTTGGGGACTTTTCTCCGTTGATAGCTAGGATTTCATTGTTCGATAGTTCTTTTATTGTAATTATTATGTTACAACTTTTATTACATTGGTATTGTTAGAGTCATAGAATCATTGAAAGCATGACGCCAAGTTACAGTTATGTAGGGAGGGGGGGGGGATACAGTAAAAAGGCCCCCCATCCCTGCCCTCCATCCCTGCCCTCCAAAACCGAACGCTGGATCTCTGACTGTTTTTCTCCGACTGTTTTGTTAAGAATATCTGTAATTGTGAGTATGGAGTGAACGGAACATCCGTCTTGTTGATGGGACATGTGCCTTGTGTCCCCTTGGATGTCTTCCAATAATTATGGCGGCGTACCTGTTAGAAAAATAGATACTTGTTGCTATTAGAGAACCGTCAGTAAAAAGGGACCAATGAATCGATTCTTGAAAATCAAACCGCACGTAGACAGACTTACGTTGTTGTTTATCATCTTGTGTCAGACAACTTTGGCGCTGGATTTTCAACTGGAGAATCGACCGTGTCCTAAGCACCCCAGCGTTCGCAAGATGTGATTTGGGGGAAATCAGAAAAGACTAAAATCTTGATGATCGGCCCGTGGTTTGAACCCTCACACTCCTAAATGCAAACCCAGTGCCTGAATCACACATTTACTTTGAATAATTCCACTTAGTGATCGTGGCCATTATTTTGTGAAGGAGAGTTGCCAACTGCTAGAGTAGAAGAAAACGTTTAAGTTCGTCAGGTAAACAAACAACAGCTGCCAGTGCCTTTGCTGTACATATTATAAAAGTGAAAGGGTTGTGTTACTTTCAGAAGGTCACACTACCCTAACCTTAAATCGAATCTGAATGAACTACCTATTCCAGTTGAATTAAAGTCTCTTAAATAGGGTTTAATGGAATCAATGGTGCTTACAGCATTGAAATGTAATAACGTCGATGAAATCTATATGCTGAAACTACAGTGTAATAAATATGCGGTGACAATTTAAATGTTTTTGCCAAACCGGAAGGCGAACCTACATTCCCTGCGTATTGCAGACAGTCACCTTAACCAGTTAAGGCAACGTAAGCCTGATCCTGTGTCATATTCGTTGTTGTTGTGAAAGATGGAAACTTTTATTGCTACTTTACTGAGCCAGTAGGATGGTGTTTGAGCCATCCAGCCATGCGGATGTACGCTTTCCATGGATTTTCTGAATAGCTTAATGTAAATGTTCTTATTATCTCCTCTGAGGAGGACATGCGTAATTTCCTTCCCAGTCGTTTCACGAATCCACACTTTTGCTTCGTTCATATGATCTAGATGTCGACGAAACGTTAAACCCTAATCTTCTTTCCTTTTTTCTTCCTTTCTCTGATTTTTTAAACATGTTACAGAGAAAGATGCGGTGAACTTAAGTGGATGTTTGGTTAAGACCCAGAGGTATGTTCGGATCGCCTATTGGTTAAGCCAGCTGCTCTCGTTCGACACAACCTACTCAATGAACAAGGTATTATTGGACGTGGGCGCTGTACAGTTTTCAAGTGACTCCACTAGAGCGAAAATGAAGTTTTTAAGTGAGATCGCTAGGGCGTTGCTGAAATTTACTTACCATCGGTAGTGTGTTCACTAAAGTCCCACCACCAAGCGCTAGAATGGTTTTACTGCACAGCATATTCGTGAGGAAGATGGCTACTATGGGCATACAAGATTTTTTGAATTTCTGAGTGTTCTGTAAAATCGAGTTAGTAACAGTGGTGCAGTGTGCATTTCTTTATTAACATCCCATTGCCAAAGAGAGACAATATTCTTCGACAGAATGAACGTTTTGATGAAACTGATGTACTGAAAGAAGACTCGATCCTTCTGCACTGGCCCTAATATTACATTAATTTTTTTAAGGGGGGGGGGGGCGGTGCGTAAAGAAATCTTTCGTACCTATCACCAACGGTGGATTAATGGAAAATAATGTCGCAGCTATCGTGAACTGAAGCACGCGAGATTTTTTCATACGTTGTGGATGTTATTTCTGACACCTAAGAAAGGATCGCGATAAGTAGAGCAGCTGTGAACTTGAATGATAGTGTAATGAAATGTAAGTTAGACAACTCACCTATCACGTATTTTTCGTGGAGAATACAAACATGAAGTTGAGTTCACCATTATGGATTACCATGTATTTAGATAAATACATTGTTCGGCGAGTACATGCGAAGCTGAGCGAGCTGACGCAAAGCGCACAATGTCCTTGAGACGGGCAGATGGCGAAATGGCTGTGCCGCCTTTACATAAGGATGGGATGCGGCGAGCTTCCGGTAAGGATGGACATATCGCTTCCTTGAAGCAAGAGATAGCGTTTTAGTCTTCTAACACGCCTTATTAAGGCGATCTGGCAGTAGACCCGCCTACGTCGCCAATGTCAACAATAGCCAGGTGGTGGCACTGCGCGCCGGTTCTTATCACGGTGGTGGAAGAAATTATCTTTGCCCGTGTTTCATCTTCGAGAGGTGGAATGCTTTCGAGTGGATAACCAGGCTGTGCGCCAGAGTATCGAATTAAATCTTGGCCCTCTCAATAGTGATATGTGCTGTGAGAAACATTATTTGATTCGACATTAACCCTGTGCACGGAACATCTTTTTTTCATCAGTTAAGTGGAACACCAGTCCCTCGGACTAGTGTAATTTTGTTAGCCATTTACACGCCTTAAAGTAGATTTCAGTTACCAGGTTTTTAAATGAAACATTAAGTGCTCAATGGAAATACGCAAGAAATGTTTGTCAAAATCATAATTCAAACAAAATCATAATTCAAACATTCAAATTGTCTCGTATGTTCTTGTGACACTAATTTATCGTCTAAGTTGTTTTTATATTTTGTATATTTTTCCGCACTTATTGTTTCCTCTGTTTCTTTTTATTTTACGCTTTTTGCACAGATGAGTCATATGTTTTGTAGATGACTTAGCCGTTGATGTAGCTAATGAATATTAAATGATAAAAAATTGGCAGAGCCCATCTCCTGGTTTTCCGGTTGGCAGTATACACGTTACACTCCACATCCAACGTGTCGACTTCAGATTTCGTACAATTATAAAGTGAAATGATTTCTGGTTTGTTGTTCTCCACGTATACGTCGTGGTGCTTTGACAGGCTTCAATTTTTTTGGCACACGCAATAAAAGTGTGAATGCTTTTGTGAATCCATTCAAGAAGACTCAGCAGTCCCTGCGGCTGTCGTAGACTTGCCTCACATTGCTAGTGTCATACTCATTAAACCGATTATCTACAGTGTGATCATAACGGTTCTGTACAAAGGCTTGCCTAATTGTACCACTGATTACGTCGGCTTCTTCAGCTCTGAGAGTCACTCCATCACTATCTTTTCCGACATAAATGTAGGCGTTTGAAAGGTAAAAATTTCGAGTGTCAATCGGACGAACTAATTTTATGCCATTTAGCTAGTTTGTTACACATATACACCCTGAATTTGCATCTTCCCCAGCATAAGTGTCTTGACACAAGCAAAGGCTCCGATTTCGCTAAATGGCTGGCTTTGTTTTATTAACCTATTGGATACTTGAGAAATCGCAGCTGCCGCATCCTTTCCTTCCCTGCTTCGGCGGATACTAGTCATGCTCTGACAAGGATACTGAAATTGTTTTTCACAGCTCAGTATATTCGCTTGCCTGTGGGCTCTGTGGGCAAAAGCTGTGATAGCGGCTCTCTAGTCGATTTGTAGTCGGGTGAAGTAAGTTATTACTCAATTTAGTATTCTCCTACAATGAATTGTTTCATATTAGTCCATGTCACAAAGTTATCGAGAATATCAGGAGTAAAAAGGAGTGTCCAAACGTCTTCACGGCTGGTATGAAGTAAATTTTTCGCGGGGCCTTTGAGTGCGAACGTTTTAATTTTTATAATATTTTTGCTGGAGCTGCTGTTCGTGGGATGGACGGGGTGTTTTTCCCCACTTTTGTGGTCCTCTTGGTCGGTAGGCGATCCCACCTCGTCTACCCCAATGTAGTTTAGTGTTGGTCTTCATCACGCGAGAGTTCTCTGTGTTGTGGAATTTCCGTGGAACGTAAGAGTCTTCAGATAAAGCAAGTTCCAAAATTTTGCTGGTCCGTGCAGATACGTTGCTGGGTACTCCGCTCGTGTCCGCCAATCTGAAACATGATATAAATTCTATGAATGTGATAGAACAACTGAACATGAATAAAACAAACATGAAAAATGTACGTAAAGAGGAACATAGGTCTCATAGACCGCTCCACGATAAAGGGAAGACTGATATCTACGACCGGTTGAATAATACAATAATACACATATAGAGGTACAACGGTCTGTCACACCAGTAAGGAACAGACCCTATGTGGAACACTGGTCCAGGAGAACCAGTAGGTGCCTGAGAGGTGGAACTGGGCGACCACGTGGTTCAAAGACCCGTACGCTGATGAACCTACGTGCTGTCCAAAGGTGCACTGCCACTCCCGTAGTGGAGGGGTGAGGACCGCGACGCCCAGCGCACTCTACGGCCCAAATTCGAAACTGTATCGGCCCATAGGCTGGTGTTCCGCGCAGAGGATTAAGGTAGGCAGCCCCTTTGGCAGCTCCGTTTTCGCCTCCTTCTTCCCTTTTCATTTATTATCTTCATCACGTCTCGCTCAACTCGCAAACTGTGTAGGTAGCCAATGAGGCACCCTATATAAACGCTGTGCTCGCTTTTCACCCATTTTATAAAAAGACTCTAGTAGGCAGGGTATTTCATAATCGCCAACATTACCGAAATATTGCTATTCACACTTACAACCACGGTCTGTAACATACCGTAATTTATCTTTCCCATTTCTGGTTTCAAAACTTTTTTTTAATACCGAATGCGACTGCAGTTTGTGCGAACGCCTAAATGATTTCTTCCCACCAGCGGGATCGTATAAATCGCTGGATCCAGGTAACTTTATTCTTCTGAACTCGCTCTTATATCAGAAATATACACCCTTACGTTTATTAGAGCCAGAAACGTAAGATAATATTGAAAACTCTGCTGTTCCTAACACCGCACCAAAGAGGATACACCTCTTTTTTGCAACAAAGTAGTAGCTAGACAGCGACATCACTCGAGTAACAAAAGAACTAACGACTGGAACTACATCATTCACAGGCAGACGAACGGTCGTTTTTAAACCACAGCATAGTAACTCGTCAAGTTTAAACTCCTTCAGAACGAAGTTACGTCCTTTCCGTTCCAAAACTTTGATTTCGTGTTCTACAGTAGGGTAGAGGGTGACTATGCTGTTGATCACATCTCAGTAATTCATATATTCAGTACTTGTCATTCAAAGAGGCACAACGCCGGAAGATAAAATGAGATCGCTTTTTATTTTCCTAGTCAGACTGAATATCTGACTCTCCCGGTCGTTATGATGGTAGTCTTGAACGAAGCCGCTACTATTCGCTCGAGTAGCCGCTACTATTCGGTCGAGTATCTCCTCAATTGGCATCACGAGGCTGAGTGCACCCCGCAAATAAGTAAAAAAAATAGTTAAACAGTTTACGTGTGTATTTGTTCGTCAGAGTACACCCTCTCTAACACATTTATAGAATAAAAACACTGCCTCAGTTGCCAGTAATTTTCTTAGTTTATTCCTCGACTTGTTGTTTCGGAGTTTATAGCTTCATCTTCAGTGACACCAAATAATTGTGGGAACATAATTGTGTGGCAGTCGGGACAGTCAGCTATGGGGGATCACACCCACATCAAATGCACACATGGAAGCATAGGACCAGCAAACATAACTTTAAGCTTCGAAACCAGTCGTGGAATAAATCGAGAAAATTACTGGCAAATGGTGTGGATTTTTATTCTATAAATATGTTCTTCAGTTGCGGATGTTCACCTGATTAAATATTTCCTCTCTAATACAGATTCTGATAAATTTATGACATTGCGTGTGCGCGCCGTGTAGGGAGGAAAAGGTACAAGTACATGCGTACTTGTGTCTTTCACAGTCGGTTGTGGGTGTCCGTATTTGGGTTTGTTACCAGCCGGAGAAAGGTGCGCTTATCAGGGTGTTAAATCGTGGCGCTGGCGTCAAGGCGCAGATAGCAGCCGTGGCACGATTTCGGTTGCCTCACGTGTAACGTGAATCAGTGCGCACGTGATGCGCGCGCATCACCCTTCCCCGACTGCGCGTGCGCATTCCTCAGCCGGTTTCTGGGAATCCCCTCCAGCCGAGCGCCACCTACTTATCTGCAGGTCTTACTGCTCCACGAATGCATTGTACGTTTATTGGTAATAAAGGCGTCGAATGATATTCGTCTGAGTTTATGACACGGCATACAGTTAACACTGGCATCGAGATAAATACGCTGTCAGTAAGATTTTTACATAAGTCAGTCTTTTGTACCGTTCCAAGAAATGTTTTCCCTGTGTTCTTATCAGTAACGCGTGCGTTTATTGTAATCCTAGGATCCGTTGAAGCATTTCAGTGTGTATTCCACGAGACGTATGGTACCTGTCGACATAGAGGGTTATTCAGCTGCCGCTAGCCATTCCTTTGGTACAGACGTAGATCAGTATCTGAAACGGTATCCAGACAGCGGTGTAGTCATAAGGTTTTGAATGTCTCTGTAATTTTATTCCATTCATAGCAGTTAATCTTTTCGCAAGCGGTTCGTTGGTTATCAACTGAAAAGTTGTTACTTCCACACTTCCCATTTTTATATCTCCTGTTAATTTCGTGGTTTCCGATAGTGAAACAAACTTTATAAGGCAACGTATCTGAATCACTTTAGAAAGCGTAAGTACTATAAACGCAATAAACCTATGGAGACATCCAAAACATGTGAAATGGCACCCCTAATTACACAAAGAAATTGTGGCGACACTTGAATTAGTATGGTAGAAGTAAAGCATGTCTTGGTCCAAAGAAAACCTGTAACTAATCGCCAATCCTCTCTCGTATTTTTTACCGTATGATTCCGTTTGTTAACAGTCGCCCAAAGTTCTGAGACGGAACTTACCATCCGTTACGTGGCTGTCGGCTGTCTGGGTACTGTTCCTGATACAGACGTAGTGCGGGTTGCATAAGACGAATAGGCAGGGGAAGCCGTATCGCCCTGTCTAATTAGCAAGACGTTTGTTCGATATCATTACGTAGTTAAAGATGGGTTGTTTGCGCTGCAAGATTAATTGCTAGTCGCTGTTTCAACCACACCTCCCCTCCCTCTCACCACTCAACTAATCCCTTCTTAAATGCGTTACCGCATCACATCTTTCACTGTATCCAAAAGAATCGAAGTGAATCAGGAGAGGGGAAAAGAGATAGGGAATAATCCCGGTTTTTCGTACAACGACAGCTCATATTCGATTGTGGGAAAAGTAAATACACTACTAGGCATTAAAATTGCTACACCAAGAAGAAATGCAGATGATAAACGGGAATTCATTGGACAAATATATTATATTAGAACTGACATGTGATTACATTTTCACGCAATTTGGGTGCACAAATCCTGAGAAATCAGTACCCAGAACAACCACCTCTGGCCGTAATAACGGCCTTGATACGCCTGGGTATTGACTCAAACAGAGCTTGGATGGCGTGTACAGGTACAGCTGCCCATGCAGCTTCAACACGGTACCACAGTTCATCAAGAGTAGTGACTGGCGTAGTGTGACGAGCCAATTGCTCGGTCACCATTGACCAGACGTTTTCAGGTGGTGAGAGATCTAGAGAATGTGCTGGCCAGGGCAGCAGTCGAACATTTTCTGTATCCAGGAAGGCCCGTACAAGACCTGCAACATGCGGTCGTGCATTATCCTGCTGAAATGTAGGGTTTCGCAGGGATCGAATGAAGGGTAGAGCTACGGGTCGTAACACACCTGAAATGTAACGTCCACTGTTCAAAGTGCCGTCAATGCGAACAAGAGGTGACCGAGACGTGTAACCAATGGCACCCCATACCATCACGCCGGGTAATAAGCCAGTACGGCGATGACGAATACGCGCTTCAAATGTACGTTCACCGCGATGATGCCAAACACGGATGCGACCACCATGATGCTGTAAACAGAACCTGGATTCATCCGCCATTCGTGCACCCAGGTTCGTCGTTGAGTACATCATCGCAGACGCTACTGTCTGTGATGCAACGTCAAGGGTAACCGCAGCCATGGTCTCCGGGCTGATAGTCCATGCTGCTGCAAACGTCGTCGAACTGTTCGTGCACATGGTTGTTGTCTCGCAAACGTCCCCATCTGTTGACTCAGGGATCGAGACTTGGCTGCACGATCCGTTACAGCCATGTGGATAAGAGGCCTGTCATCTCTACTGCTAGTGATACGAGGCCGTTGGGATCCGACACGGCGTTCCGTATTACCCTCCTGAACCCACCGATTCCATATTCTGCTAACAGTCATTGGATCTCGACCAACGTGAGTAGCAATGTCGCGATACGATAAACCGCAAGAGCGATAGCTACAATCCCACTTTTATCAAAGTCGGAAACGTGATGGTTCGCATTTCTCCTCCTTACACGAGGCATCACAACAGCGTTTCACCAGACAACGCCGGTCAACTGCTGTTTGTGTATGAGAAATCGGTTGGAAAGTTTCCTCATGTCAGCACGTTGTAGGTGTCGCCACCGGCGCCAACCTTGTGTGAATGCTCTGAAAAGCTTATTATTTGCATATCACGGCATCGTCTTCCTGTCGCTTAAATTTCGCGTCTTTAGCACTTCATCTTCGTGGTGTAGCAATTTTAATGGCCAGTAGTGTACAATACTTACAGTTGTTGTAGGAAAACTTTGCTAGTATAATACATCTTCACAATTGATATGAAAATGACTAGCATTTAAGTTAACCACCCGAAGTGTGTATAAGTGGCGCCATGTAGATTTAGTTCGTTACGGATAGATTACACAGTGGTTTTCTCATTCGAAAATCGCATTTGGATATTGGTTGTTCGTTTGTGAGAAGATAGTGTTTTGCATTGTGTGAGAAACAGGAGACTGAGGTTTTTTGATCTACAGGTTTCCCGCTCGCGGTGATCGAAATCCAAGGAGTGGCTGGTCATACGTGACTAGCACCCGATACCACAGACGTATTGTTCACCTAGTGATACACGATTGCATAGCCACGTCACCTACCCTTGTAGGCTTGTCTCAAGTCAGACAAGTATCCATAGGGGCAGTGCGACGACGTTTGGAGCTCCACGGACTGCCAGCGCGAGGACATTGTTGCGGCTTCTCTTAACGCGGCAGGAGAGAAAGGCATGCCGACAGTGGGACGCCCAACAACAATGGCCGCAGGAGCGGCACCCTGGCCTCCTTACAGCATCGATATGGACTTGTTGAGGCTCCGAGGAAAACAAACGTTGCCAAACTGTATTGTTATCATACCGGTCCAGCACCTGGTGTGGTGGTATGGCCTGCCCTTGGGTACAAAATAGGGATGGCCGCTACGGATGACCGGAACGCTTCAACAACCGGTTTTCGTTTATACCAATGTTTTCATCGCCAATTTAAGCTGACAGTTAAAGCCAGTCAAAATAACAGATTTCTGAAATAAGTTATTCTCGTTTTTTTAATGCTTCTTGCAGTAACGCACACATCGAACAAAGATTGAAAAGTTCTGAGACTCCCTGAGATTTAAAAGAAAACTTAGTCCATCCACCGTTCCCTCCTTTTCTCGAAAAGTAACGAGGGGTTGAATACTACAAAAAAAAATTACATGTATTCTCCTACTGATTCTAGTTTTTTAAATCTTTGCTCAAAAATCTTGTATTCGAGGATCATACCAATACTTGGGAATTAGTCAGTGTTAAACAGTTAGTGTTAAAGGGTGAAAACTGAGACTGGAGAACTGTTTTTCGTAGTAAATTGTGGGTTCTCTAGGGCTACAGTCAGAGAGAGGCGCATTACGTAGACACAGGCAGCAGATCAGCACACTCTATTTTATTATAAACTATGAATGAACTGTTAAGTTTTTAAAGGAAATCTGTTGTTGTTTCCCTTCTCTTTTGTTATTTCGTAGAAATGACAGGCTTTTGTGTAAAATTTGTAGCGTTTTTTCATCAATTATTTCGGATGAAAACCTCTTTTATTCAAATACATATCTTTACTTTTTAATGGGAATTTGAATGTAATTAATTTTTTATGCTCTTTCCAAAAATTTAAATGAAGAATTTAGGTGGTAGGCGAAATATAGTATTTACTACGGACAATTACATGACAGTAGTTAAAATTTCAATAAATTAATTAATCCGTCGGTGAATATTTAATGTCCTGTCTGTTCGAAAATACTCGTTCTATAATATGTTGATCTGCAAGTTGACTGCTTTTATCTATAGAATTCAAAGACGATACCAGTCTTTAAGAACTTCCTACTAAACTCGTTTTTTTAAGTTTTAATTAAAAGCCATAAAAAATTGTACCACTGCTATGGAAAATTCATGCATCGGTTTTACTCCCGGCAATCAGTAAAATATAAAAATATATGTTACAACCGAGACCGAACAAATAACAAAAATATCTATTATTCAGAACTAAAATACTGGTATTTCTTTATTTGCCTTTCTTTATGTTGTTTCAGTTTTAGTGTCCAGCAGTATAAAACTGTTGATGTACACGGAAATGTGGCCCGGGTTGCACCCGAGAAGCTAGGCGGGGCGGCGACTGAGTAGGCCTAAAATCACGCCTGCACGTGTAATGCCGGTGCGTTGCTCGCTTGCTGCGAAACGCACAGAGCGGCATCGGGATGGGGGGCTGGTGGTTCCCCTGGCGGTCTGGCGCCGCGAACTGGGGCGCTCGATACGACGCACGGCCACGCCCTCCGTTCAATGCCGTGACACCCGACGACACGACACGCCTACACGCTGGAATACACGCCTGCGTGATCTAGATTGCAACCTGGCGCTTTCCGCCGCGCTGGGAAGCCACAAGGCGCCGCTTGCATCTGTGTCGCCCCCCACTGCCTCACGCACGAGTACGCAGCGCAGTTCAGTGTGTGCCATTCAAGAAATGACTTCTTCGCCTGGACCGAAGCGGTTTCCAGTCACTTAAGGGTCCACTTCTTCCGATCTTGGGAGAACCCGTTTTCCTATAGCCTGCAACATATGCTTGGATCGATCATATCGTCTCCTGTCATTCGTTTTCCGATAGTCCACAGTTTGACGACATAAGTAGGAGGTTCAGGTGTCTACACGTGCGCAGGAACATACACCTTTGCCCAGCACGGAGGAGTCTGGTTGTCATTTATTCATTTTCTAAAAGAAAACACCTATTCCATCAGTTGCTTCTCTCCGAGTATCACGTCTAGATCTGACGTTGATCTCGACCATTTTTCTCGGGAGTTCTCTTGGCTTCTTGCCTAACGCCTTGTCAAATATGTTTATGCCCATAGAAATGACCTAAAACCTAACTTTCCTTCTCTTTGTTGTCTATTTGGCCTCCTGTCCTCTAATTACAGTAATATCTCCAGATTTTTTTTTTTCTCGAGCTTCCTAGTCATTTTCCACCTTCTCATCCCTCCAATTGGCCTTCTTGACATGCAAGCACACGTGTCCAAAGGAACATCGCATCGTTCTTCTTAACACAGGCGGTGCAATGTTGTATTTATCCGCCGATACACGACGACTTTCAGTTGAAATGCTCTCCCGTAAAGCGGGAAATCCTGTTTCGGGTCCCGGTCCGGCACATATTTTGACTGTCGCTATTCCCTTACACAGCTGATGGTTGTTCGTATTTGCGACTGCGAATCCATTACCTTTGTTTCATAACGGCTGTAGTTGCTGTAGTGCGCCGGCCGAAGTGGCCGCGCGGTTCTGGCGCTGCAGTCTGGAACCGCGAGACCGCTACGTCGCAGGTTCGAATCCTGCCTCGGGCATGGATGTTTGTGATGTCCTTAGGTTAGTTAGGTTTAACTAGTTCTAAGTTCTAGGGGACTAATGACCTCAGCAGTTGAGTCCCATAGTGCTCAGAGCCATTTGAACCAATTTTGCTGTAGTGCGTGCACGGCATCGTGATTCTTAAAAACACAGCAGCTCGTGGTCTTGCGGTAGCGTTCTCGCTTCCCGAGCAGGGGTCCCAGGTTCGATTTCCGGCGGGGTCAGAGATTTTCACCTGCCTCGAGATGACTGGGTGTTGTGTCGTCTTCACCACCATCATCATCATTCATCCCCATTACGGTCGGAGGAAGGCAATCGCAAACCACCGCGGGTATCCCTCCTCGTTCCCCTACGCTCTGTCAAGGAGTATGGGACTTCATCATCATCATTATATTCTATAATTTCATCACCGAGAGTATTGTTAATGTTCTCAATATGTAATCCCATGGTCGTGTATTTCAGTTTTTCTAATTTCCGTTAGTTCCCTTTTTCATTTTATTTACTTTAATTTTATTTTGCCACTGGTATTGCACAATAGTCAATACTTTTCAGAAGTAGAGGACAAATAAGTCTTTCATATTATGTCGTTGAAGCACAATTGGCATTTCCTTGTCCATACCACATCGGTTAGTTCACCTTCTTTAGGTTGACTGCATGATACAGAGCACTGCAGAAGTGACAACTGTTACTAGTCATTCATTTCTTGCTACACTCAGTCGTAGTCCAATCTGACAAAGATGGTTATACCACACATGGACTTGCCTCTGCAGTTTCTGAAAGGACTCTGCGATATTGGTGACAGGACTGCTCGCTCCGTCCGCCACCATCACAGCCCGTAACATTTTACACTTTTGACAATAAGCTGGTAACAAAAGAGATTTTCACTGCACTACAACGATGTATCAACTTGAAGCAGCTGGTGGAGCAGGGGAGCACGGATAACTGGGTTCAGTTTGGGACGGGCACAACCGACCAGTTGTGCTGGTATTTTTGTGGGAAACCAGTACACGACGGTTGGTAACGCGTCAGCTGAGGATAGTCGCAGTACGGATGGTGCAGTGTGATTCCAGTGGGTAACTGGTATATCGGCACCGCATCCACGAAGTTCAGTGACCGTTGGCCGCCCCTCAGACCGTTGTAGTGTTTTATCCTTGGTGTCATCGGTTTTAGGGGCGTTAGACCGTGGTTGTAGGCATTTTTCTGTGCCTTACATTCCGTCTCCTCCTGCATCAGGAGCGCTCTGGAGCTAAAGCAGCAGTCAAATTGTAACGTCAGAGATTGTGGAGTAAGAGTGTCACGGAAGCTTTTGCAACAGAGAATTAACTTGTTTCGTGAGACGGTGGCCGCTCGCATGCCTCGTGGCTACTGCTGCAGGTGTCTGCCCAGGCCTAGCCCACCACAGCGGCGTGTCACGCGCCCCATTTGACGCTGCGAGGTACGCGCTGCATTGCTAGCTGGGCCTAGTCCAGTTCGGCCGACGCGCGTGATCCATCTGCCGCGACACGCGACACACGGGCGCCCTGGCGTATTAACTGCGATAACGAGCCAGGCGTGGGCCGGTGGAGGGGAAATCCTAATTTGAAGCGCGCGTGCGCGGGACGCCGTGCCGTCATCTCCAAATGAGCCTCCGCCTCCGCCAGTGGCGTCACTGAAGACAGACCACAGTCTGACTGAGGCTGGACGCCCTCCGTCCACTGCGCAAAGCGCCACTGTCTCTTCTTAACGGTCGGTTCCAATAGGTTCGTATTGAGGTGGTCTTCGCGGAAGTGAAAAATGCTAGAAAAGCGAAGTACAGAACACAAATTTAACACAGTGATTGATATGCTGTGACTTGATGTTTATTCCGAGGATTACGAGAACAGCGGTCCTGGATTGTACGAAACCAGTAAAAACATTAAAACCTCATTTCATCTACAGATTAAGACAATAACCATGTAAGTGTAAGCTCAACGGATAAAATAAACAGTCCAGTCACAGCAATGTTGGCACTGTCTATGTTGGACATCAACGTGCAATAACCGCTCACACACGGCAGATAGCAGCGCTAGCAGTGGAGGGTATGTAAAACTTGTCGGGGGGGATAGTGGAGATGCAGAAACGGAGCGATTTATGTGACGTGCAAAAGGACGTGAACATTGGCTTTCGGCTAAGGGTGAAGTATTTCCGAAGCGGCTGTGTTTGTAAACTGTTCCAGTGGTTCCGTGTGTGAAGTATACCGTGCATTGCAAGATGGCGCTATACAACAACGACGCCGACGCAACTGTGGTGCACCACAGGCCGTAGATAACAATGGTGAACGACTGCTGCGGACGTGTGTACGCGCGAATACAGGTGCAGCTGGTGAGCAACCGATCGCCCAGTAAACCAAGGGGCTACGAACACTGTCTCCTCAACGACGGTTCAGTGAACACTGCGTGCGCAGCGGGCGCCTGGTTCAAGCACCCATGCTTAATGCTGTCCACCGGCTGCGCAGACTGCAATCTGCACACCAGTACAGCAACTGAGTCCGCTGAGTGGCGGCAGGTGGTCTTCCCAGATGAATCATGTTTTATGCTCCATCGGACAGATGGCCGTCTGAAAACATTTGCATTGCACGTTTAGGCCTTTCCGCAGATCTATGGAAAGCAGCTTCTGATTTTATTAAGAAATTACAATGCCATTAACTTGACACTGTAACTCTATGTTTACCTGCAATGCAGGTTGAAAATTTCTTAAAAATGGTTCAAATGGCTCTGAGCACTATGGGACTTAACTTCTAAGGTCATAGGTCTCCTAGAACTTAGTACTACTTAAACCTAACTAAACTAAGGACATCACACACACCCATGCCCGAGGCAGGATTCGAACCTGCGACCGTAGCGGTCACGCGGTTTCGGACTGTAGCGCCTAGAACCGCTCGACCACTCCTGCCGGCTGAAGATTTCTTACAGCTTGTGAACTGTCTGTAGTCATTATTTTCACAATTCAGTTACTCTGCTATCGAAATGGAGCCGTCTTTTCATCAGATTGTTTGTAAGATCAGGAAACTTTGCATTTGGCCATGTAAATGATGGAAGGATATTAATATACGGGCCTCTATCGTGCTGGACACCACATGTACGTACTTTTTAATCTGACGAGAACTGGCAGCTCACCACATAATGTTTCCTATTGACGCCCCCCTTCGTCTTCTGTGTTTCCATCTAATAGTTTTGTTGTTCATGCAGTGCGCGATACTTGAATTTATTGAGATTCTTGGAATACTCAGGGCGCACGTCCTTTGCCGCCTGCTAGAGCTATTAACTATTCTTAAATGCTATTTATTTAGCCTCTTGCTGACCAGCTATTTAACTAATTAAATTTTTATTTAATCATCATCATCATCATCATCATTTAAGACTGATCATGCCTTTCAGCGTTCAGTCTGGAGCATAGCCCCCCTTATAAAATTCCTCCATGATCCCCTATTCAGTGCTAACATTGGTGCCTCTTCTGATGTTAAACCTATTACTTCAAAATCATTCTTAACCGAATCCAGGTACCTTCTCCTTGGTCTACCCCGACTCCTCCTACCCTCTACTGCTGAACCCATGAGTCTCTTGGGTAACCTTGCTTCTCCCATGCGTGTAACATGACCCCACCATCTAAGCCTGTTCGCCCTGACTGCTACATCTATAGAGTTCATTCCCAGTTTTTCTTTGATTTCCTCATTGTGGACACCCTCCTGCCATTATTCCCATCTACTAGTACCTGCAATCATCCTAGCTACTTTCATATCCGTAACCTCAACCTTATTGATAAGGTAACCTGAATCCACCCAGCTTTCGCTCCCATACAACAAAGTTGGTCGAAAGATTGAACGGTGCACAGATAACTTAGTCTTGGTACTGACTTCCTTCTTGCAAAAGAGAGTAGATCGTAGCTGAGCGCTCACTGCATTAGCCTTGCTACACCTCGCTTCCAGTTCTTTCACTATGTTGCCATCCTGTGAGAATATGCATCCTAAGTACTTGAAACCGTCCACCTGTTCTAACTTTGTTCCTCCTATTTGGCACTCAATCCGTTTATATTTCTTTCCCACTGACATTACTTTCGTTTTGGAGATGCTAATCTTCATACCATAGTCCTTACATTTCTGATCTAGCTCTGAAATATTACTCTGCAAACTTTCAATCGAATCTGCCATCACAACTAAGTCATCCGCATATGCAAGACTGCTTATTTTGTGTTCACATATCTTAATCTCACCCAGCCAGTCTATTGTTTTCAACATATGATCCATAAATAATACGAACAACAGTGGAGACAGGTTGCAGCCTTGTCTTACCCCTGAAACTACTCTGAACCATGAACTCAGTTTACCGTCAACTCCAACTGCTGCCTGACTATCCATGTAAAGACCTTTAATTGCTTGCAAAAGTTTGCCTCCTATTCCATAATCTCGTAGAACAGACAATAACTTCCTCCTAGGAACCCGGTCATATGCCTTTTCTAGATCTATAAAGCCTAGATACAATTCCCTGTTCCACTCATAACACTTCTCCATTATTTGTCGTAAGCTAAAGATCTGGTCCTGACAACCTCTAAGAGGCCTAAACCCACACTGATTTTCATCCAATTTGTCCTCAACTAATACTCGCACTTTCCTTTCAACAATACCTGAGAAGATTTTACCCACAACGCTGATTAAAGAGATACCTCTGTAGTTGTTACAATCTTTTCTGTTTCCATGTTTAAAGATTGGTGTGATTACTGCTTTTGTCCAGTCTGATGGAACCTGTCCCGACTCCCAGGCCATTTCAATTATCCTGTGTAGCCATTTAAGACCTGACATTCCACTGTACTTGATGAGTTCCGACTTAATTTCATCCACCCCAGCTGCTTTATTGCACTGCAATCTATTGACCATTTTCTCCACTTCCTCAAACGTGATCCTATTTCCATCATCATTCCTATCCCATTTTACCTCGAAATCTGAAACATTACTGATCATATTTTCACCTACATTGAGCAACTCTTCAAAATATTCCCTCCATCTGCCCAAGGCATCCACAGGATTCACCAGCAGTTTTCCTGGTCTGTCCAAAATACTTGTCATTTCCTTCTTACCTCCCTTTCGAAGACTGCTAATTACACTCCAGAATGGTTTTCCAGCAGCTTGACCCAATGTCTCCAACCTGTTTCCAAAGTCTTCCCAAGATTTCTTCTTGGATGCTGCAATTATCTGTTTGGCTTTGTTTCTTTCTTCAACATAACTTTCTCTGTCTACCTGAGTTCTAGTATGTAGCCATTTTTTATATGCCTTCTTTTTCCTTTTACAGGCTGCCTTGACTGTGTCATTCCACCAAGCTGTTTGCTTCCTCCTACTTTTACACACTACTGCTCCAAGACATTCTTTAGCCACTTCTAGTACTGTGTCCCTGTACCTTGTCCATTCCTTTTCCAATGACTGTAATTGACTACATTCAACTAACTGGTACCTTTCTGAGATCGCTGTTATGTACTTGTGCCTGATTTCCTTATCCTGAAGTTTCTCCACTCTTATCCTCCTACATATGGACCTGACCTCCTGCACTTTCGGCCTCGCAATCCCAATTTCACTGCAGATTAAATAATGATCAGTGTCATCAAAGAATCCCCTGAATACACGTGTGTCCCTCACAGCCTTCCTGAATTCCTGATCTGTTATTATATAGTCAATGACAGATCTGGTTCCCCTGCTTTCCCACGTATACCGGTGAATGTTCTTATGTTTAAAAAAGGAGTTTGTGATTACTAAGCCCATACTGGCACAGAAATCCAAGAGTTGCTGCCCGTTCCTGTTGGCCTCCATATCCTCTCCAAATTTACCCATAACCTTTTCATACCCTTCTGTTCGATTTCCAATCCTGGCGTTAAAATCACCCATGAGCAGAACACTGTCCTTGTCCTTTACTCTAACAACTACATCATTGAGTGCCTCATGAAAACTATCCATCTTATCTTGATCAGTCCCTTCACAATGCGAATATACTGACACAATCCTAATTTTCTTGTTAGACACTGTCAAATCTATCCACATCAGTCGTTCGTTTACATACCTTATTGCAACTACGCTGGGTTCCATTTCTTTCCTGATGTAAAGCCCTACACCCCATTGTGCTATTCCTTGCATTGACTCCTGACAAGTAGACCTTGTATTCTCCCACTTCTTCTTCTTTCTCACCCCCTTACCCGAATGTCACTAACAGCTAAAACGTCCAGCCCCATCTTACTTGCAGCCTCTGCCAGCTCTACCTTCTTCCAAGAGTAGCCCCCATTGATATTAATAGCTCCCCATCTCATTACCATTTGTTTGCCAAGTCGTATCTTAGGAGTCCCTGGTTTGTCAGTTAGAGGTGGGACTCCGTCACCTCCAAAGGTCCGAGGCATTTTGCTCTGATTGTTGCCAGCATCATATTTAAAGTACCAGGGAAGCAGGTTGCTAGCCTTACTTGCCCCGAGTCCCATTGGGTTTTACCCCTAACGGCTGAGGGACTAACCGGTGGATTTGGTAGTCTTTGCCGTATGAGCACAAAGGTGACCACGACTCAGAATATGTCCGAGATGCCCAGCCTTATTCCAAAGTAACTGGTATCCCGACTGTCGGGACCACTTACTTTGCCACTCATTCGTTGCCCGTGGTTCATGAACTAGGACATGACTACACGAACCCACACCATTTGTGTGCAAATTACATATTAATTTGTTATGCGTTATGTGAAATTTCGATAAAAAATCTCTCTTAATTACGTATAGCCACACCAAATAATAGAAAAATGTAAACTTCCTTACTATTTATTATTGTTTGTCGTTATCAAGTGATGTTTCAGTCTTGTCTCGAGAACGTCAATAACTGGCAGTCGTATTTCACTTCTAGTAAATTTTATGCGGTTTCTTCTTGGAGATAGCTATTAAGGGCCAGGATTAACAATGTGAACAAATACTCAGTTAATGGAAATTTGTGCAGATGGTTTATTGTTGTGGAATTAACTCCTTATGTCCGCCTGTGGATCCAATCAAGCGAAGCGGCTGCTGTAGGGTGGTATTTTCAGATCTTCGGATTTATAGATGAATGTCCCCCTCTTGGAAATATCTTGCACTGTGGACATCCTTTTTTGGCTGTCTGGTAAAGTTCGAGACACTTCCAAGAGGAATTCCGTTTGGCAGTTTCATTCTAGAGTTTGGCCTACTGACTGATTTATGGGGGACAGCCGAGGAGTAGACGATTTATATCTCCCCAGTTGTGAAGAATGGTCTTAGCAATATGGACAGTTTAAAACTTTGGGTGTATTGAGACGTGCAGGGTAACTTGTGTGTCCATTGCGTATTCTTATCACTGATGTGTGTGACGCCGTGAATAATAATTGAAGTCAGAATAAAATGTTCTTATAGGAATGAATGGTTGAATTCTTGCCAAATATCTTCAGCTAATCACCTGAGAGGCTTTGCATTCATCAGATACCCGTTTCGTGACAGGAGCTACAAAGTTCTGCAGAACAGATACACATAAGAGATTTTGCTCATCAATAATACGTTATCCTGAAATATTTTCACAATACTCTGCCAACGCTGGGGTAACTTTTAGATTCCGTGACTAGAAATCATGTAGTTGTCGGGGGAAGAACTCGAAGAGCCATGTTCGGAGCGCATTTTCATCCGAAATGGAAGTTCCTTGAAGGCTGTTCGATAGGGAGCGGAAAAGGTGGAAATATGAGGGTGCAAGATCAGGCGAATACGGGGGAAGCGGAATGACTCCCCAACCCAGTTCCTGTGTGTTTTTTTTTTTTTTTTCTCTATCTAGCAGAATGCGGATGGGCGTTACCATGGAGTGGCATCACTTCACGCAGTCTGCCTCGTCGTTGTTCTTGGATTGCGTGTGTAAGAAATCAGTTGTTGGCAGTAAATGTCAGCAGTGATGGCTACACGTCAGGGAAGCAATTCATTGTAAACCACACCGGCACTGTCCCACCAGAAGCATAACATTATCTTTTCTGCTGGCCGGGGTGGCCGAGCGGTTCCAGGCGCTACAGTCTGGAACCGCGCGGCCGCTACGTCGCAGGTTCGAATCCTGCCTCGGGCATGGATGTGTGTGGTGTCCTTAGGTTAGTTAGGTGTAAGTAGTTCTAAGTTCTAGGGGACTGATGACCTCAGAAGTTAAGCCCCATAGTGCTCAGAGCGTTTTTTTTTTTTAACCATTATCTTTTCTGAATGCGCGCAGGTTTTTATGCGGAGAGTTTCTGCTTTGTTTGGGTTCCAACTTTTCGTTTCTTTTCCATATGTTTGCACAAAGACACAATTTCTCGTGGCCAGTAACGATACAGGATTGGAATGGTCGGTGTTTTTCACGAGCCAGTTGATGACGAGCAAGCAGAGACGCACAGATGGCTACCCGCTGACTTTTGTGATGTTGGCTTAAAGCATGCGGTACCATACACCCGATTTTTGAACCTTCCCCATTGCATGTAAAGTCGCACGATGGTGGAATGATTACAGTTCATAACATTTGCCAGATCCTGAGTACACTGACGTGGATCATTGTGGATTAATGCGTTTAAAGGATCCTCATGGAACCCGGAAAGTCGTGGAGAGTCACTAATGTCAAATACGATCCTTAAAGGGCGAAAACCATTTTCTTGCCATGCTCTGTCCAATGGCATTATCCCCACACACTGCGCGAATATTTCTGGCTGTCGACATCTACATCTATACTCCGGAAGCCACCTGACGGTGTGGGGCTGAGGGTACCTCGAGTACCTCTATCGGTTCTCCCTTCTATTCGAGTCTATCATTGTTCCTGGAAAGAAACATTGTCGGTATGCCTCTGTGTGGGCCTAATCTCTCTGATTTTATCCTCATGGTCTCTTCGCGAGATATACGTAGGAGGGAGCAATATACTGCTTGACTCCTCGGTGAAGGTATGTTCTCGAAACTTCAACAAAAGCCCGTACCGAGCTACTGAGCGTCTCTCTTGCAGAGTCTTCCACTGGAGTTTATTTATCATCTCCGTAACGCTTTCGCGATTACTAAATGATCCTGTAACGAAGCGCGCTGCCCTCCGTTGAATCTTCTCTCTCTCTTCTATCAACCCTATCTGGTACGGATCCCACACCGGTGAGCAGTATTCAAGCAGTGGGCGATCAAGTGTACTGTAACCTACTTCCTTTGTTTTCGGGCTGCATTTCCTTAGGATTCTTCCAATTACTCTGTCTGGCATCTACTTTACCGACGATTAATTTTATATGGTGCATGGGGGCTTAATTAAAAGAATAAATGCAGTAATTTTAGTAGCTATGTGACCGGTTACGAAGTCTGGTAACCGGTTGGCCCTGACTAGTATTAGCACGCAATTTGACTGCATAAAATAAAAATAAAGAATGACAAGGAATTTCCATTAACACAATTGATTATGTCCTCTGCAACTATAAAAGCTACGAAACAACAAAGCACAAGTGTAACTGTTCTGTGTGTGGTAGTGTGACTCAACGTACATGTATCTGGCTCAGTCCTTTCTCAATACGACAAAATATTTTAAACACCATTTACAATGAACTAATTGAAAAACCAGAAATACTATAATTGCACATAGAAACCAGAATTACAGGTCTAATAAATGAACACGAGCCAAATGCTTTGTTGACTGTACCTGTGAGCAAGAGGCATTGTCATTAAAGAAAACTGTAATACCTTTTTACCTCATTATATATTGACGAAAATTGTCCATTACACCAGCATCGTAAATCAAAAGCCCATCTCCTCTCTCAAGTGCACTGTGACAGTTGCAACTTCTTCCATCTATACAGTAAACCAACCGAATAGCATCTACTCTCTCGCCCAACAGAACTGCCCTCGACATCCTCTGAACTACTACTGCACCAGTGGAGGCGGCGGAATAATAATCTTTGGCGCAGTCTCTGGCGCTGTGACTGTGTAGCCACCTTTCAATGGTCATTCCATTTCAGATCACTCCCAGTGCCTACTCCCAGATAATTTATGGAATTAACTGCTTCCAGTTGCTGACCTGCTATATTGTAGCTAAATGATAAAGGATCTTTCTTTTTGTGTATTCGCAGCACATTGCACTTGTCTACATTGAGATTCAATTACCATTCCCTGCGCCGGCCGTGGTGGCCGTGCAGTTCTAGGCGCTCCAGTCCGGAGCCGCGCTACTGCTACGGTCGCAGGTTCGAATCCTGCCTCGGGCATGGGTGTGTGTGATGTCCTTAGGTTAGTTAGGTTTAAGTAGTTCTAAGTTCTAGGGGACTGATGACCACAGCAGTTGAGTCCCATAGTGCTCAGAGCCATTTGAACCATTTGAACCATTCCCTGCACCATGCGTCAATTCGTTGCAGATCCTCCTGCATTTCAGTACAATTTTCCATTGTTACAACCTCTCGATATACTACAGCATCATCCACAAAAAGCCTCGGTGAACTTCCGATGTTATCCACAAGGTCATTTATATATATTGTGAATAGCAACGGTCCTACGACACTCCCCTGCGGCACACCTGAAATCACTCTTACTTCGGAAGACTTCTCTCCATTGAGAATGACATGCTGCGTTCTGTTATCTAGGAACTCTTCTGTCTCAGCTGCTGTTGAGCATAAAAAGAATAATACGTCGGAAATGTTCAGATTTCTCCATTTGTCACTCCATTTTGTAGCGTCCACAGCTTTCCTTATCTCCGGATGACAAAGTGGCAGATGTAAACTCAAATAGCAATAGTGAACTACAAGTAGAAAATGACAATTGATAAATAAACCCATAGCAACCGGAATCCAAAATGTGAAACATAAACTCTACGAACGAACGTACCAACTTAATACATAGTAGTCAGTTGAATAACGAATTGTATACAAAGGTCATGTGTGTAGGCATCATAAAAAAATTATCCCCTGCGCGCGCGCGCGCGCGCGCGCGCGCGCGCGTGCGTGCGTGTGTGTGTGTGTGTGTGTGTGTGTGTGTGAGGGGGGGGGGGGGAGAGAGAGAGAGAGAGAGAGAGAGAGAGAGAGAGAGAGAGAGACCGCGCGTGCTGCTTCGTGTCGTGCTGCAGTGTTCTTGCGATGCAGCCGTTCATTAACTAAATAGGAAAATAAATAAGAGGCGGCGGTGCTTTTGCTTTGCCGCACGGAATGAAGATTTGCAGGCTAAACACTCGGAACGAGGCTCAGATTTGCGGAAAGTTTATGAGAACGCTTGGCAGTCACTGTCACATATTTCATTTAATTTTACTCGTGAGCAGCGACGCAAAACGCGACGGAGGCTTTTGAGGCCAACGGATCTACATGCTATAATTCCTGCTTGGCAACAGAAATACACATGGGAGCTGAGCCCTTCGTAAACGTTTCCACAAGAAGTACCGCCCGCTTTTTCCTGCTGCAAAACTGGTCGCCTTTATCAGGTCACTTGCGCTCTTGCACCAGTTGCACGCACAGATTACAATTGAGCATTATTTTCACAACAGTCCACATCTACAAAAAACCAAATTTTCAGCAAAAAAGTTTTATTGAATTACTTGGCAGTATACATTGCTGATGCCTTACAAAATCATATTTCACAAACTTTAGATGCATAATACTACGGCGGAAAGACATTTCTGTGAGCTTTCAGTTGCAAATAAAAAAACATGTAAAAATCATTAATTTTTCCCAAAAAGGAATATCTACAGATTATTTTATAGCAGTAATGTTAATTTACTGAACAACTAATAATTTAATAAACTGGTTCATTAAGGTACTGTACCTCATTATTTTCATTGTCATATTCAACAGAACATTCTAGGACCATCCCATAGAACTCGCGGGCTGCTTCTGATGGTGCATCAAAACATCTCTTTAGTTTCTTTACATCGTCAGCCTTTTTTGACACAATCAAGGTTTCTCGGTTTTATTGTAGGTGATTGACCAATGTCCTTGAAACTATTTATGTTAGTTTTCTTCAGTAATGATCGGAGTGGAAAAGCACATTGTTTCGACTTTGCGGATGGCACTACCTTGATTTTTTTATAAATAAGAACTCTAGCTTCAGACCTTTTGAACGGTAGCGTCTTTTTAATTAATCAGTGAGCAGTGTCTTGGAATCGTACACAGGACAGCGCTTGCCGAGAACCATACAGGTACCATGGTTGGTCAGAACCTCGTGAAAATTGATGGTAAAGTTATTGCTTAAAATTTTCTCAGACCCTTTTTAATAGTATCAAATACTCTATCAGGGAGCACGTAACTCTGGCCCCTCATCGGGAAGTACTGAGCCACTTTGTCAAAAACTGTTCATAAGTAACTACCAGAAGCAGTAGACGTTCACATTAGGCGAAACTCGTTTTTGTAAATGGGTTTGGAAAAATTTACGTTTCGTGTACAAGGTTAAACATTTCCACGAAATCTGTATACTGCAATAAATTTGCCCCATTTAGAAGAGTACGAATACACATTTAACTCATTTTTGAGAATTTTGTAGTTGTCGAATTTTGTGAAAGCGGTCCTCAATTAGATTTTATCGTATGAGCAAGTTTCGTTTTGCATGTAGTGCTGCAAGAATTCTGCGAAGGGTGCACACAAAGTTGGAAGCCTTCACGATCGTGTCGTCATTGAAGAAACAATACAGCGTAGCTGACTTTTCAGATTTTCTCGATACCGATTAATTGGTATATTTAACTATGTACACCTGCTGTTGCCGCGTGAACGGTTTTTGATAAATTCTTTACAATGAAAATTAAGCAGAAAGAAATCCGCGTACGTCAAACAAGGTGAAAAGAAGTGTAAATCCTGCGCAACTGGAGCGTTGGAAGCTGTTCGCGGCCAGAGCTGTTGTCTGTAAAGGAGGATCAGAATGCAGGAAGACCGGCGCAGGTTCGGGCGAAAGGTGCATTGGCTATCAACTGTCGGTCACATTCGGAAACAAATCCCCACTTTTATTTTCAAGTGAGCAACAATTTCTTTCTCGGTGAATCGATCGGCTTGTCAAACGCTGTCCATTAACAACAGAAGCCATGACTTGGAAACTACTTTCCAACGCGGAGAGGTACATAACGTGCAATAACCATACACTGTGGCTGCGCGCGATTTGGCATTTACGCTGCAATTCGACACTCAGTTATGTGGTACTATTTCTCAGACGATTTGAATGTTTAGCGGAGGTAGACACTAGTTTGAACAAGTCTCTGCTTATAGGGACAGAAGTCCTGGATATGGATCTTGTAGTGTCCTGCCCACTCGTCTCTTATAGGGTATTAAGGAATGCTACTGTCTAGGATAGCTGTACAACAGTTCAAGAAAATTACGTTAATGGTTTTACTACAGTAAAGTAGATTGACAATACTTAACTTTGGTTCACAGTGTCGTGTTGCAAGCTGCCGGCTACATGCAAATAATCAGTATATTTCCCTATATAGAATGTCCATGCAAGTAATCGATGTGTATCACAAGTAACAGCTCTTTCTAGTGCTCTCTTCTAGTCCGGGTCTACTAAGTGTCCGTCTTCTACTGTCCGCCCGAGAGTGGCAGGAGAGGCCGCTCCTGTCATGGTGCTGTCCTAGTCAGCGAACTATAGGCTGTCGTCGTCTCACAGCCTTCTCTACTCTTGCGTTCTTCATTTTCATGCCTGCGCTTTTCGTTACACCGGAACAGATCTACATCTATATACAGCGATGTATCATAAACAGTGTTCCTGAGATTATTATTTTTATTTTTTAAATTATTATTGAATCAGACATTATGGTTTCCTTTAATTCCCTTCGCGAATGGGACATAGAAAGAATAATTGCTAACGTGCTTGTGTGGCAAGCTAATGGTGTTCTGAATTTATCTTCACGGACTTAGCAGGAATGATACGTTGGGGGAGAAGAGTCTCGTATAAAAACCTGATCTACGAAATTTCTAGACTTTCAGATTCATCGTTCTACCGTGTCCAACACCATAGCCCAAACACTGCAAGGGTTTTCGTTTTCTCTGTGTTTATGGTCCACGTTTCACACCCCTAAAGTCTTGTGTTCCAGAAGCAGCTATTAAGCAGATTTTCTGTATTTTACCAACAGCAATTATGAAAAAGCTAAAGATTGTAAACCTTCGGTCGATCTCTGATAGTCCGATCTATACTTAATCCCAAACCTTTGAAAAAAATCACAAACCTCTGGGAAATATTCCGTTATAGACAAAACAAGCAATCTTCTTGGTTGGCAAGCATCGGTGGTACCTCTATCCCACCAATAAAACGGTACTTGCGATTCACATCACTTACAACTACGATGTCTGACCAAAAATGTCCGTACATCCGTATGTAATACGGAATTTAACTACTAGATGTCACTAGAGGCGAAACCGACACTAAATAGCGAATCGGTGAGTATTGTGTTGTCAGTAGAAAAGCAGTACAGCAGAATGGGTCGGTCTGGAGAGCTCAGTGATTAAGAACGTGCACTAGGCATTGAATGTCACCTGAGTAGCAAAGGCATCAGAGGCATTTCAGTCCTTCTAAAGATGCCCAAGTCAACTGTTGGTGATGTGATTGTAAAATGGAAACGCGGAGGAGCAGCCACAGCTAAACCAAGACCAGGTAGGCCTCAGTGGAAGCACTGGAGAGGGCTCCCTGTACATTTATTATCAGTAGAAAAATTTTACTTTCTTTCTCGATGTTCCTTCATGTGGACTGGTCCCCGCAGCTCGTATTTTCCTTTAGTAAAATGCATTTGTTGTAAAGTTGTTCGTTGCCAAAGTCAGACTGATCTCGCAAGAGCACAACGTTTCTCCGCTTGTCGGCCCGTGCACGACAGTGCACGGTACCAGTACGTTCCGAAAAGTCGCTCGCGACAGTGCGATTCTTCAGCGGGAAATATCTCGGGTTCTATTCATCACAGAGATGAAGGGTCAAGCGTTTTGAATAACATTTGACCTAGCGATCATTTGTATACCTATCGGAAGAACAGACATACTATACCTATCCTACAGTACAGTGTCAAAATTTCAACATTACACACTTACTCCTGTTCAGGCAACTTGAGCAAATCCGTTGTGTCTTTTAAGTATGGTCTCGGGGGGGGGGGGGGTCTTTAAGGTTCCAACAATACTAATTGTGGGGATAGCCACTTCTACAATTTTTATTCCTGGCAAATCGTCGAACTTTTTACAATTTGTTCTTAAGACGATGATTCCTGGAACCTGAAACTTTTTCCGATGTAAATGTAGTTTTAACTGGCATGGGCTGTGGGGTCAAGCAAGTGTTCTGAGGCCACCAAACTGTTTCAGACGTAATTGTTTTCATAAATAAAATTTTATGACGCGCTGTCTCTGTATAATGGGCGCATCACACCCATACAGATTGTTTGATCTGGAAGTTATTCGATGGTGCCTTACACATTACAAAAATTATTTTGCCAGATGAAATTCTTTGTACTTGACGATATAAATCTCGGGTGAACAGTCTGGTATGAGTGTGCATACGACACAATATTTCGGCAATCAACCACGTTGCCATCATCAGGTGCGCTTTACTTGCAAATCGAACACCGCATTTTTCCGATACTGTAGGTGTAGCTTAAAGGAGATGTGTGTTTTTGTGTAGGTGTAGCCTTAAAATGTTGTAAATTTTTGTATAAGATAGTGTAAAGTGAAACTGCGTTGTATAAGAGACGAATTTGTTTCAACGTTATAAGCTGCGTACTTATTTGTTATTTATACGTCTCAGTGTATGTTAATGAGTCGAAGTTTGTTTATAAACTGTCAAAACTTCACCGACGTACAGAATTCGTTTCGATAAGCAGCACACCCTGCTGTAACAGAGAAAAGAAGGGAACCAGCTGAAAAATGGTCATGTTGGAGCACAAAAAGGGCGAATATTCTCCTCTTTGAAAGCTATTACAGGAAAGTGGGGAACCAGCTGCGTCAATCCTCGTTCCGCCATTCATACCAAAAAATTTTGACATGCAAACATATTCGCGCTATTTTGTGCTAAAAGGGAGTACCAGATAAGAGACAGTGATGGAAGAGACGTAAGACATTGCCAGTGCGGTGGTGGGGGGGGGGGAGGGGGGGAGAGAGAGAGAGAGAGAGAGAGAGAGAGAGAGAGAGAGAGAGAGAGAGAGAGAGAGAGAGAGAGAATGGAAGAAAAAGGAGACGGTGTGTTCGCGTGCCAAGATTTTTGGTGAGAAAGGCGGAATGAGGGTTGATGGTTTCCCACTCTTCTGTCAGTCTTTTTCTGATCCGAAAGGAGTATTTCTCTGCTGGTGTTAAAGTATGCGTGTGATCTGATTGATGGGTAACGACTCAATGTTAATCCAGCAACAGCGTGCGGAGTATACACTTTTGCCGCGTAGTTCTGAATCAGCACTGGAAGTCTTAACGACCAAAAATACTGTGTGTAGTTAGCACTGTAGTAGCCATAGTGACCGCCACGTGTTTGACAACTAATAAGCCGCGCGGGAATAGCCGAGCGGTCTCAGGCGCTGGAGTCATGGACTGTGCGGCTGGTCCCGGCGGAGGTTAGAGTCCTCCCTCGGGCATGGGCGTGTGTGTTTGTCCTTAGGATAATTTAGGTTAAGTAGTGTGTAAGCTTGGGGACTGATGACCTTAGCAGTTAAGTCCCATAAGATTTCACATACATTTGAACTTTTTTAGAACTAATAGGTTATTTGTAGCGATAATTGCCATGACTACACATGCCACTGAGGTACATTAGATTTCGATTAACTGAACATTCAAGTGTTCGTTACTTCAGTATTAACTTTTACTTTAGTACGTGGCCTTTATGAAGCATACATTGCGTGAGAAAGATGAAGCCAGCGTGCTTCAGTATCCCAAAAATGTAGCGATCTAGAAAAAATATTTAGTAGACTTTTCGTCTAGATGGAGTGCGGAAAGTAATGATACACTTCTTTTTTTGTATCGCGATTACGCGATTACATGTTTCGCGTGCGCGCGCGCGCTCTTGTGTGTGTGTGTGTGTGTGTGTGTGTGTGTGTGTGTGTGTGTGTCTGTCATGTTGATCACCTACCCCACATCACACGAGAACTTCCGTACCGGTTGAGCCTCGTATTACGTGCTTTTGTCTTTCTTCTTTTAGTTTGCCACCTTCCCCCCCCCCCCCCCCCTCCCCTCCCTTTCCATTTGGACAGCTTGCACGTTTGTATAGGATGATACCCATTATGGTGAATATAGATATATGCACCAAGCAAGCAATCTTCGAAATACGATTCGCTGCCTTCGGAACGAGTGCAAGGAGACGAGTCACAGAATGACATTGCCTGAGAGCAGGTGCTGGACTTTGCCCTAGGGCAGTCGCACGCTTTGATCGGCAGGGGCCGCGGGCGAAAAGCGAGCGTCAAACGGGGCCGAGTGCGCGCTGTCGCGTCCGTGACGTGTGCCGTCCAATCAGCCGTGATTGGAGCTGATTGGAGGCGCTGCCACGCTGCTATCGATTGTACGGAACCTCGCGTCTCGTTTCACAACTCTTGTGTCTAGCGCCTGTAGATATTACCGCGGCTATCGTTCCTTTTTATAACGTTCCGATTACCTTTATGTTACTCAGCGCCAGATTCCAATTGAATTTTGTCTTTTATTCATGAATTCACTCTACCACATTTTTCGAAAAGGTGTAACTTAACAGGTTTTTAGTATTAAAAATAATGTTCACACCGAAAACATCCTCATTAATAAATGCACCATCCTTACTAATAAGTGCAGTTTTGAATTCAATTACTTACGATGATGTGCTTGTCGTATAGAAATCCGGAACCTCTTGCAGTGTTCCGCATTGCATTTACTAGTACGAGTACAGTGGAGCAGATAAACGTCACTAGCAGGCCCTGGGTATGATGCCCGTCGTCTAGTCCTGAAGCACACGTGGTGTTCGTCTCAGTACAGTACTGGTATAAAGGAATTCTTGAGGTGACGTCGGTTCATCAAACACGTGTAGGCGTCATGTACGGCAGTTTATGCGTGTCGAAACATGAACCCTGTACACTGTTGACCTCAGAAACCCGCAATCTTCTAGAATCCCCGATAAGCTATCTGACCTTTGCATGTTGTATCCGCCTTGCAGGTCAGAGTGGTAATGAATGTACGAGCACATGGACTAGGTTTCCAGATATGAGAGTGGCTAGAAAACTTCTTAATAGAACGCAGTATGTTGTCCTTGACGGAGAGTGTTCATCAGAGAAAAGTGTATCGTCATGAGTATCACAGGATAGTGTGATACGACCGCTGTTATTCTCAATATACATAAATGATCTATCGGACGGATGAGAAGCAGTCTGCGGTTGTTGTCTAGAAAATTTACGTTACAAAGGAAACGCGACGTTCTTTTCGGGGAAAACCGTTGAGAAAATGTAGAGAACCGGCATTTGAAGCTGACTAGCTGACTGCAGAACGATTCTACTGCCCCCAACGTACATTTTGCGTAAGGGCCACGAAGATAAGATGCGAGAAATGGGGGTTCGTTCCGAGGCATGTAGATAGTATTTTTTCCTCGCTGTGTTCGCGAGTGGAGTAGGAAGGAAAATGCCTAGTAGTGGTGCAAGAAACTCTCCCCGCCGTTGGCTAGCTGAGTATGTATCTAGATGAGTCGGTTGACTCGCGATACGCAGATGTGCTCAACACACACCTGCCTTTAACATACTGCGCAGATATCGCCATACAGCACTTTTAGCCGTGTCATCGGGTGTCCTGCAGACTAAATCTTCAAGTCAGAAAACCCTTTCCGTGACTTCGGCCACTCAGTTTACTTTAGGTACTCAGTTTACTTTTTCTGGTACAGTTTCTTTATGAGCGCCAACTTAAAGATGGTCTACCGTACAATTGTTTTACGAAATGTGGACTGCATATAGCGCAGAGGAGTATATCCCAGAGGGGTCCTGACAGCAAGGAGTTCAAGGAAAAAAAATGGTTCAAATGGCTCTGAGCACTATGGGACTTAACTTGTAAGGTCATCAGTCCCTTAGAACTTAGAACTACTTCAACCTAACTAACCTAAGGACATCACACACATCCATGCCCGAGGCAGGATTCGAACCTGCGACTGTAGCGCCTAGAACCGTTCGGCCACCCCGGCCGGCAGTTCAAGGAACATAGCCGAAACGCAACTGTGAACAACTGCCATTCTCGCGTTTACAACATTTGCCGGAATTCTGACTGCACGGGCACGGCATAAAAAATTCTGTTGTTCGAAACGATTCAGCTTGATGGAATGTAATAACACGATCACGGATCGTCACATTTCTTGGTATAACAAACTGTATACGAAAATTATGCAGGGGAGGAACATCGGAATCATTATTTGTAAAGTACAACACAACAGCAGAAATATGACGCACTACTCTCAAGTGCTATCTGATTATTAAAACTGCGCGGTCTTTAGCTCTCTGTCAGTGGTAGAAGGTCGATCTCCATCCGCTTCCCTTTTCGCCAACTCCGTACGGAGTTACGTTAAGAGTTCCAACCGCCGCACGAACGCTGTATTATAAGATGTTGAGATAAGTGATCGCGGAATAGAAAATTCGACTGAAATCGCTCACGAGTGGAAAAGCATCTAGATTTGACGAGAGCTGTGAGATTTTACAGTGACGATGGGAAAGAACTTGCTCTCATTCTAGCAGTAGCGTATCGTAGCTCGCTAGAGCAACGAAAAGTACCAAACGAATGGAAGAAAGCACAGGTCACTCCTGTTCCCAAAAAATGCCATCGAACAGATGCGTTTGCGCTGACGTCAGACTGTTCTAGAATTATAAAAATACGTTTTACGCTCACGCGTTGTAAGATTTAGGAGAACGGAACTCTCCGCTATAAAAATAAATGTGGATTCTGTAAACGAAGATCTTGCAAACACAGCTCTCTCTGTTCGTTCAGAAATGCAGAAACTAGGTTTGTGCAGTGTTCCTTGACTTCGGGAAGACATTCGATGCAGATTTTTGCTGGTATTCGGGTGTTATGGGCCCGTTGTAACGAAATGCAGAAAGACCTGCAGAGGATTGATAATTGGTATAGGGACTTGCAGTTGACGCTGAACGTAAATAAGTAATTTTAGCGCTCAAATAGGCGAAGAGATGTATCATTGTTGGAATACGTTATTGGTTGTAAATAGTTGGAAACAGTAAGTATAGTAAAATACGTAGGAAAACCGTGAAATGACCACATAACATTAATTGTAGGAAAAGCAGAGCAAGGCTGAGATTCACTGGAAGAAACTTGTGAAAATTTAATTCGTGAACGAAAGAAGTGTGTTACAAAACACTTTGTCTACCTGTTCTTGAGTGTTGCTTATCATTCCAGGACTCTTACTATGTTTCATCAATTGAAGAGATCAAGATCCAAAGAAGAGCGGCGCGTTTCGTCACATAACCGTCAAGCGAGCACATGAGCGTTACGGAGATGCCCAACAAACTACAGTAGCAGATGCTGCAAGAGGCGTTATGTATTACGGAGAGGTTTACTGTTGAAATTTCCAGAGCGTGTGTTCCAAGGAGAGTCGGTAACACAGCTTGTTGCCACAATCGTTCCTCCCTCGAACAGTTTGCTGATCGTGGCACATGTGCAGGCAAAGGGGAGGGCAATACCACTAGAAGTATCCTTCACTATGCACTAAAAGGTGGATTGGGAATTGTAGATGTATGTTACTCCTTTTCAGGAGTGTATTGTTAGAATTGCATTACATACGCAAGTAAATTTGCTGTTTCCCTTAAGCAAGTAAATATGTGGTGTTTCAGTAGGTCACCAAAAACCTCTTAGAGGTCATTACTTGTTTACTAACATAACCATTTAAGGAGAGATCAGAATAAGTGGGTAAGCTATGAATAACATCAGATACGCGTACCACACCATAATAATAGCAGACGAGCTGTATCCTCTTCAGTGCGTGACAAACTGCGTAATTCAGCACAGCGAAGAGTTCAGCCTTAGCATTAAATTTTCCGAGACCAAAATCATGACATTCTCTAAAAGAGAAATCGAAACAAATCGCGCAGTATATGTAATGCAGTCAAATAGTTTGAAGGTGGTTCGATGAACCCTCTGCCAGACACTTAATTCTAAATGGCAGAGTAATCATGTACATAAGTGTGCTCCCTTAAATACTTTGGAAATAGTTTGAACTAACTATGAGAGCCAAAGCGAGAGATGAAATGCGGAACTGAACAGTCCAGGAAACAGTTCATGAGAATGACAAAATTCGTGACGAGGCCAGACGTCAGCTTCCAGCTGAGTACGAGATTAATTCTGTGCAGCATAGCGGCCTATTCTCCGTTTTGCTCTATGGGTATGCAAGTTCAACCTTGTACTAAGTACTGAAAAAGAACTGAGACTTTTGAAATGTATTTGTATCGACGCATCGCTACACATTATAAAACTAAGAGAGATTCAGTACCTGTGACATAATATGAAAGGGGAGAGACATCAGTTATTTGACGTTATTATTGAAGGAAAGATACGGTAAAAGGTCCATTGGGAGACCGAGAACCTTGTGGCTGAAAACCATTCGAAAATGGTAGAGTTGTTCGTCAAAAGCTTTCCATGCTACACTATCAAGATCAGCTACGTGGATCGCCAACATTCGTTAGGAGGTGGCGTCTTGGAAAAGACGAATCCAATTACCCTATAGTGTGCCGAATGAGGAAAAAAGCTAGCCGAAATATAAAACACACACACACACACACACACACACACACACGGCAGCCGCTTGGGTCTGCAGCATGAGGTGGGAGCCCTGCGGTACAAACTAACTGGGAGCAACAAGTAGGTGGGCGCTCGAGGGCGAAGGGCCCTCCGCAGCGATTCTTCTCCGAAGCAGCACAGCGCCTCGGCATCCACCCCTCCTCCCTGCCGCCCCCCCCCCCCCCTTACTCCTCTCTTGAAGCGGTGCATCAGGTCCTACGCTATAAACACAGAGTGCTCCGTGAAGCCCCGTTGAATATCACATGATTATGTGAGAGACGCATTGGGGGAACCGGAGAGTGTGTGATCTTTGTTTTACGGATCGTTTCCCAGTTAATTACACTACTGGCCATTAAAATTGCTACATCACGAAGATGAATTGCTACAGACGCGAAATTTAACCGACAGGAAGAAGATGCTGTGATATGCAAATGATAAGCTTTTCAGAGCATTCACGCAAGGTTGGCGCCGGTGGCGACACTCAAAATGTGATGACATGAGGAAAGTTTCCAACCGACTTCTCATACACAAACAGCAGTTGACCGGCGTTTCCTGGTGAAACGTTGTTGTGATGCCTCGTGTAAGGAGGAGAAATGCGTACCATCACATTTCCGACTTTGATAGAGGTCTGATTGTAGCCTATCGTGATTGCGGTTTATCGTATCGCGACATTGCTGCTCGCGTTGGTAGAGATCCAATGACTGTTAGCAGAATGTGGAATCGGTGGGTTCAGGAGGGTAATGCGGAAAGCCGTGTCGGATCCCAACGGCCTCGTATCACTAGCAGTCGAGATGACAAGCATCTTATTCGCACGTGCAGCCACGTCTCGATCCCTAAGTCAACAGATGGAGACGTTTGCAAGACAACAACCAACTGCACAAACAGTTGGACGACATTTGCAGCAGCATGGTCTATCAGGTCGGAGACCGTGGCTGCGGTTACCCTTCACGCTGCATCACAGACAGGAGCGCCTGCGATGGTGTACTGGACGACGAATCTGTGTGCACGAATGGCAAAACGTCATTTTTTCGGATGAATCCAGGTTCTGTTTACAGCATCATGATGGTCGCATCCGTGTTTGGCTACATCGCGGTGAACTCACATTGGAAGCGTGTATTCGTCGTCGCCATACTGGCGTATCACCCGGCGTGATGGTATGGGGTGTCATTGGTTACACATCTCGGTCACCTTTTGTTCGCATTGACGGCACTTTGAACAGTGGACGTTACATTTCAGGTGTGTTACGACCCGTGGCTCTACCTTTCATTCGATCCCTGCGAAACCCTACATTTCAGCACGATAATGCACGACCGCATGTTGCAGGTCCGGTACGGGTCTTTCTGGATACAGAAAATGTTCGTCTGCTACCCTGGCCAGCACATTCTCCAGATCTCTGACCAATTCAAAAGTCTGGTCAATGGTATCGTGTTGAAGCTGCATGGGCAACTGTACCTGTACACGCCATCCAAGCTCTGTTTGACTCAATGCCCAGGCGTATCAAGGCTGTTATTACGGCCAGAGGTGGTTGTTGTGGGTACTGATTTCTCAGGATCTATGCACCCAAATTGCGTGGAAATGTAATCACATGTCAGTTCTAGTATAATAATTTGTCCAATGAATACCCGTTTATCATCTGCATTTCTTCTTGGTGTAGCAATTTTAATGGCCAGTAGTGTACACTATCGCCGGGTGTAACGTTTAGGGATTGAGCGGAATACACTTCTCACTTGCGGAAGTGGTTTCGTGACACCATTTATGAACTGATATCTTCCGTGCTGTCGTATTATGTCTCTAACGAAAATACGAGGACGTTCTGAAAAGTAATGCCTCCAAATTTTTAAGTGAAAACTATTAAAGCATTTTAAATAAAATAACTGTTATTAACATTCTACATCTTTATTCTTCGTGTCTACCGCTAGAGGACTGTAATAGAGTTTCGAATTCGAAGAGCTAGTCCATGCATGAAGCACCTTTACCTTCGGCATGACAATGCCGGAACACACACGAGCTCTGCGACATTCAACAATTCGACGCCTTGGATTCACTGTCATAGATCATCCTCCATGCAGTCCCGACTTGCTCTCATCCGATTTTAATGTGTTTCTAAAACTTCAAGAATTCCTTAGAGAACACTACTTTGATGGTGGTGGTGGTGGTGGTGGTGGTGGTGGTGAAGAAGATGAAGTGGTGCAAGCAGAGGTGAAAACGCAACTCCGTCAACAAACGTTCTACAATGACGGTATTTTTGAGAAATAAATATGTGGGCATGAAGAATAAAGCTGTAGAACGTTAATAACATTTGATTTATTTAATAAGCTTGAAGAGTTTTCACATAAAAATTTGAATGCATTATTTTTCAGCACGTCCTCGTACCATTAGAAAGCTGTCTTTTTCTGAATATATTGAACCTGAAATATCCAACGTGTCATGCCATCTGGTAGATTCGCCCATTGTGGATATAATGTTCACGATACTAAAGGATCTTGCCTGCTGTTATAAATTTATTATCTCATGTCTTAATCTAATTTCCTCAGCGTCACCTGGTTTATCTTGACTACATATAATTACACTTATTGTATTTTTGTTAATATTCGTATTAACCTCTTTTTCAATAGAGATACATTCAACAAATGTTCCAAGTCGTTTGATATCTCTGACAGGATTATCATGTCATCTCCAACATTTCAGTTTTAAATTATTTATCCCGAATTTTAATTCCTTTTTCGAGTTTCTCCTTCTGTCCCGTTGTACGGATTGAATAACTGAGAATGTGGTACGCGTCGCAGATAATCTTTCGCTCCCTGTGTTCGAAAAGTGTATCTGTCATCTTTACAAATACTGTAAATGTAGGTTTGCCTTTCTCTAATCTGCCTTATAAGCTAAGTGGTACGATCACTGGCAACTGCATGTTCCTGCATTCCTCCGGAGCCTAAATCATCTTCCCCAATGCCTCATCTACCAGTCTTTCCGTTCTTCCGTAAATAATTTGTGTCATTATATTCAAACTGGCCAACGGCTTTGCCGCAGTGGTAACACCGGTTCCCGTCAGATCACTGAAGTTAAGCGCTGTTGGGCTGGGATGGATGACCATTCGATCTGCCGAGCGCTGTTGGCAAGCGGGGTGCACTTGTGAGGCAAACTGAGGAGCTACTTGATTGAGAAGTGGCGGCTCCGGTCTCGTAAACTGACATACGGCCGCGACAGCGGTGTGCTGACCACATGCCCCTCCGTATCCGCATCCAGTCACGCCTGTGGGCAGAGGACTGAGGATGGCACGACGGTCGGTCGGTGACGTTGGGCCTTCGGACGGAGTTCAGTTTTTATATTCAAACCATGACTTCTTAAACAGATAGTTCTGCAATATACACACACCTGTCAGCACTTGCCTTCTTAGGTATTTTAGTTAGTACATACTTCTGTAAATCTAAGTGTATTTAGCCTATCGCGTATATCTGGCACACCACGCGGAACAGGTCGTATATACGAAAAATGTTAATAATACTGTGGAGCTGGTGCCCGCCCATTATTTTGTTAAATGTGGTACAACACTAAGAAGAAAGTATTCATAACTGTCTTTTATAAAATCTAATTTTGGATCAGAAGACAAGCACGCACAAAAGCTAAAATATCTGGCACACAGAATCAACTCGTTTAAAAACAGATTAAAATTCTTTCGTCTACTCCGTCCCTTGACCGTACAACCCCTAATCAGTACCACATAAGTGGCAGCAAGTAGCTGTATATAAATTTATGCACATATTTGTAAGCATTATAGAAACGAAAAGTATCACATTATTACCGAGCGAGGTGGCTCAGAGTCAGAGAAGCCAAGAAATTGTTTTTCGGGAGGACTGGGCCTCAACTCCTACTTCCGGCGCTGTGATTTTGATTTTTCCTCGCGAATTCATTTTTTCTAGCCCACGTGACCATTTATCTTACGCGACTAAATTTTGTACAAGCATCCATTACATCATACTACTTTTTTCATTAAATTCGTTGTGAATGCACGAATTGCTCTGTTTTATTACAAATCTGTCTGTGAAGAACTTCTGGAAAGCAATGTAATCGTGGTAATCGTTGTCGCACTTAAGACTGTGGTAGAATAATAGTTTATTAAATGTTGTGCGTTTCCCAGAACAAGTTTTTTGCTTCACTGTGAGTCTGTAATGTATCAGTTCGTCGCCACGTTTTCGTTATCTGGTAATCTCAGTAATTACAGATTGTTGGAAATCATTCCAAGTAATGGGTCGAGATAATGACGTTATCTTGCTATCTGTACTGGTTTGAGTAAACTCTTTTCTGAGAAGTCTCAGCAGTTACGCAAAACTAAAGGAAGTTACAATGAGCAAAGTTACGCATTATTTTCCACGAACTGTTGTTTTTGTTTCTTATTATTTTGTATTTAAGGCTTTCGTTGCAAAAACAAACTTTCAGTTGTTCGTAATCAGCTCGAGTATCAAGCACTGCTGAAAAATGTTAATTGATTCTTGTAAGCGACTGTTACTTTGTCACCGATAAGAACAGGAAGAGTAAGATCACATAAAATGAAGACAAATTATTGAGCTAGACAATATCCGTAGGTTTTTGCCGTCATTGGTGGTGGAATTAAACGTAAATGTCGTGTGACTAGGGGCCCCCGTTGGGTAGACCGTTCGCCGGTGCAAGTCTTCCGATTTGACGCCACTTCGGCGACTTAGCGTCGATAGGGATGAAATGATGATGATTAGGACAACACAACACCCAGTCCGTGAGCAGAGAAAACCTCCGACCCAGCCGGGAATCGAACCCGGGCCCTTGGGATTGACATTCTGTCGCGCTGACCACTCAGCTACCGGGGGCGGACGGGGGAATTAAATAACATTGATGGAAGCCATTATTTGAGGCCATACTATCAGTTCCGGAGAAACTTTTTTAAACTGACCTAGGCGCTCAGTCCGGAACCGCGCGACTGCTACGGTCGCAGGTTCGAATCCTGCCTCGGGCATGGGTGTGTGTGATGTCCTTAGGTTAGTTAGGTTTAAGTAGTTCTAAGTTCTAGGAGACTGATGACCATAGATGTTAAGTCCCATTGTGCTCCGAGCCGTAAACTGACCTACTGAACTATCACCGTAACGGTTTTTTGGAAGAATCGATTTTTTTTCCCGTTATACGTCGCGCTAAATGTTACTGATTTTTGAACGACGTGATTTCGAAGTAAAAAATTTTCGAGAACAGAGTAATTTTTACTACATGGGGCGTTCAATAAGTAAGGCATCACACTTTTTTCTGAAAGCAGTACGTTTCATTCACAATTGCAATACACCGTATACCGTATTCTTTTGGCTATAAAACCCTGTTTTTCAACGTAATTCCCGTTCAGTAGGTTGGCCTTACTGGGAGGGCTTATATGCCCGCTTGGTACCACTCTACTGGTGGATGTCGGAGCCAACGTCTTGCTGCGTGAATAATTTCTTCACCATCCACGTACTGCTTCCCGCGGAGTGCATCCTTCATCGGGCCAAACAGATGGAGGGTGCGAGATCTGGGCTGTAAGGTGGATGAGGAAGAACAGTGAGCTCCTTTCGCCGGCCTGGGTGGCCGAGCAGTTCTAGACGCTACAGTCTGGAACCGCGCGACCGCTATGGTCGCAGGTTCGAATCCTGCCTTGGGCATGGATGTGTGTGATGTTCTTCGGTTAGTTAGGTTTTAGTAGTTCTAAGTTCTAGGAGACTGATGGGACCTCAGATGTTAAGTCCCATAGTGCTCAGAGTAGGGTGACCAGATGCAGTTGTTTAAAAAGGACAAACACCTTCAAAAAGGAAGACAAGGAAGAAAAAAAGAGGACACATCAAACAGGTCAACTGCAGATGAGGATACCACCCGTCAGCTTTGGACAAGTCACGTGACTGCTGGTTATTACCGGTAAAACTAAGTTAATTGTTATTGATCGTCAGGTGGTGGTTAGCTGAGCAATATAAAAAAAATTAAAAACATTGATTGTGGTGACAGTGTGGCGCCAGTTGTTATGTCAACAACACGGAATTGTTTACAAAGCGAAAAACTAAGACCTTTCACCTCCCTTCATTTGACGCACCGCTACTAACATCTGCAATTTAAACAGCAGCTTACGACATGTAAACTGCACTTTAACCTCCCGAATACAAATAAAATGAATGACTATGAAACAATGAAATAAAACCATGACACTTAATCTGTCGAGTTATTTCTTACCTTTAATGGCCACTGAGACGTACGTTCCAGCTCCACATATCTTACATTCCGCTTCAAATTCATTTCTCCCTTTCTTAAAGCCGGATATTTGCAGTAAAAGACATCAGAAAATGTACACTTTCGTTTAGGCATAGCCAAATACACTCCTGGAAATTGAAATAAGAACACCGTGAATTCATTGTCCCAGGAAGGGGAAACTTTATTGACACATTCCTGGGGTCAGATACATCACATGATCACACTGACAGAACCACAGGCACATAGACACAGGCAACAGAGCATGCACAATGTCGGCACTAGTACAGTGTATATCCACCTTTCGCAGCAATGCAGGCTGCTATTCTCCCATGGAGACGATCGTAGAGATGCTGGATGTAGTCCTGTGGAACGGCTTGCCATGCCATTTCCACCTGGCGCCTCAGTTGGACCAGCGTTCGTGCTGGACGTGCAGACCGCGTGAGACGCTGCTTCATCCAGTCCCAAACATGCTCAATGGGGGACAGATCCGGAGATCTTGCTGGCCAGGGTAGTTGACTTACACCTTCTAGAGCACGTTGGGTGGCACGGAATACATGCGGACGTGCATTGTCCTGTTGGAACAGCAAGTTCCCTTGCCGGTCTAGGAATGGTAGAACGATGGGTTCGATGACGGTTTGGATGTACCGTGCACTATTCAGTGTCCCCTCGACGATCACCAGTGGTGTACGGCCAGTGTAGGAGATCGCTCCCCACACCATGATGCCGGGTGTTGGCCCTGTGTGCCTCGGTCGTATGCAGTCCTGATTGTGGCGCTCACCTGCACGGCGCCAAACACGCATACGACCATCATTGGCACCAAGGCAGAAGCGACTCTCATCGCTGAAGACGACACGTCTCCATTCGTCCCTCCATTCACGCCTGTCGCGACACCACTGGAGGCGGGCTGCACGATGTTGGGGCGCGAGCGGAAGACGGCCTAACGGTGTGCGGGACCGTAGCCCAGCTTCATGGAGACGGTTGCGAATGGTCCTCGCCGATACCCCAGGAGCAACAGTGTCTCTAATTTGCTGGGAAGTGGCGGTGCGGTCCCCTACGGCACTGCGTAGGATCCTACGGTCTTGGCGTGCATCCGTGCGTCGCTGCGGTCCGGTCCCAGGTCGACGGGCACGTGCACCTTCCGCCGACCACTGGCGACACCATCGATGTACTGTGGAGACCTCACGCCCCACGTGTTGAGCAATTCGGCGGTACGTTCACCCGGCCTCCCGCATGCCCACTATACGCCCTCGCTCAAAGTCCGTCAACTGCACATACGGTTCACGTCCACGCTGTCGCGGCATGCTACCAGTATTAAAGACTGTGATGGAGCTCCGTATGCCACGGCAAACTGGCTGACACTGACGGCGGCGGTGCACAAATGCTGCGCAGCTAGCGCCATTCGACGGCCAACACCGCGGTTCCTGGTGTGTCCGCTGGAAGCCAACCCTATACAAAGCGAAGATACGAAAATTTTAAATAATCGTGTTTATCACGAAGGCTGTGCCAATAGTTAAAGTATTTAAGAAAAGAGCACTAGAATCTAGAATCGGACGAATTGTAAATTTAATTGTATTACGCTCAACTTTGCGAAAAAGCCGGACACTGTAAAAATCCGCCCGGACCCCGGACAATGAGCTAAAAAGGAGGACATGTCCAGATTAATCCTGACGTATGGTCACCCTAGCTCGGAGCCATTTGAACCATTTGAGCTCCTTTCTCACGCGCAGACGTGCGTGAGGCCTTGTGTTGTGGAGAAGTAGTAGTTCGTATCCTTTCACACTGGAGCCGTTTCTTGAGTTTCGTGAGGGTAGCACAGTTGTGTGCTGCCGTCGGACAGGTTTGCGCGACCGTGTTGCGATGATGACAGATGCCTCGGCCAACGACTCACCGTGCGTTTGTTCACTGCCAGGTCTCCGTAGACGTTCTGCGATCGCCTACGAATATCTGCGATGCTCTAGTTTTCCGCCAAAGGACTCAATGTCAGATCTCTGCTTGGAAAGCGACTCCATTTTGAAGGCTACGCATAGCGCCGCCACCTATCGGAACTCCATGAAACTACAGGGGCTGAAGTGGGAATATTCCACGATGTCCAACAATAAATTCCGCGTTTTTTTCAACGTAAACTGACCGAGAAAAAATGTGTTGCATTACTTATTGAACGCCCCTCGTACAATATAATCCAGCGCGGATGTCGAAATCCCATGAAATTGCAGAACGATGCAACACCCAACACAGGACTTCCCGTCACTCTTATCTTTATTAACCTATGCTTACACGAAAATCATCACCTAAATTCGCTGTTGCCACTTGTTCGTTTCTGAAAAAGCATACATACTGTTCTGGACTTACTTTGCCAAGTACGGTAATTAGCTGCCCTCTTTGTCATTGTCATAGCTAATGCAATTTTTTTTTTTTGCCATTGTAATACTTCGATCATTCAATGGATTACTGTAAAAACTACGTAATCGAAATATTTCAGAACGCTACTGAGAATGTACATTTAGAAAAACATGGAAGTGTTACATTTGCTGTCGTTTATTACAAAAATGATGTGCATTTAATCCATATGGATTCGCGGCGAGATTTAGTTTGTCGGCTGAGCTATTGGTCAGCGGATCGCGTCGCAGTGACCCTGATGAGGACGTTGCGCTCCCCGAATAGCTTCATAGTGGCCGTCGCCCGCGGGGTTAACCCCGGGCTAAGGACAAGCAATTATCACCGGTGGACTGTGAAATGTCCTTAGCGGCTGCACAAAAGGGCAACTGACAGCTACACGCCCGACGCTACAGCCTCGACTACCAACGTTGGCCCGCTTACCATACTAACAATGAGGCGACTCAAGAGAATTGTTCAACGTGACAGTAGTGCAACCCTTCCGCAAATTGCTGCAGATTTCAACTCTGGGCCATCAACAAATGTCGGCGTCCGAACCATTCAACAAAACTTTATCGATATTGGCTTTTGGAGCCGATAGCCTACTCGTGTAACCTCAATGGCCGCACGACAGAAAGCCTGAGGCCATCAACACCGACATTGGACTGTTGATGACTGGAAACACGTTGCCTGGTCGGACGAGTCTGTTTCAAATTGTATCGAGTGGATGGACGTGTACGGGTATGGAGACAATTTCACGAATATATAGACCCTACATGTCGGCAGGGGACTGTTCAAGCTGGTGGAGGCTCTATAATGGTGTGTGGCGTGAGCAATTGGAGTGATACGGGACCCTCCCCCCTCCTCCCCCCCCCTCATGCGTCTAGATACGACACGTAAGTAACCATCCCGTCTGATCACCTGCATCCATTATGTCCATTGTGCATTCTGACGGACTTATGTAATTCCAGTACGACAATGCGACACCCCATACGTCCAGAATTACTACAGAGTGGCTCCAGGAACCCTCTTCTGAGTTTGAACACTTCTGCTGGCCACCAGACTCCCCAGACATGAACATTATTGAGCGTATCTGGGCTGACTTGCAACATGCTGTTCAGAAGAGATCTCCACCCCCTCGTAATCTTACAGATTTATGTACAGCCCTGCAGGTTTCATGGTGTCAGTTCCCTCCAGCACTACTTCAGACATTAGTCGAGTCCATGCCACGTCTGTTGCTGCACTTCTGCGTGCTCGCGGAAGCCCTACACGATATTAAGCAGGTGTACCAGTTTCTTTGGCTCTTCAGTATTTATGATTGTCTCTAATAAGTTTTGTCTGCTACATGCCAGTTACAGTATGGTGAACGGCAGATGTTTGACATCAAGTAAAGTAATAGTAGGTGTATTAATAGTGTGCTTCTGGGTGTGTCTGCCGAGATGTTTTCATTTTATGCACAATATTTCGACTACCGACCCAGCCGTCTTCTTCGGCTGCTGCTAGTTTTTCTGTTGTGTGTACACTCTGCCTGGACTCCAACGAGACAGTGAATTATTGTTGATCTCATGCCACGCTTGATACCCGATCCCGTCGTCCATTACGCCGTTTGATGCTCTTTTGCTTTTCAGAGCTCGCACAGATATTCCGTGAAACGCAAATTCTCTCGGCGCTTTCGAACTCTGGTAGCTATGGTGGCCGTTGAGATTTTAATAAATTGTGTGCCAGCCCCCAAGCGCTATACAACTTGAAACCGTCGTTTTCTGACACCTTCATTACGATTAACTCCTTAATAATGCTGTCACAGGAACTTGGCTTTCGCGCCACGTTACTGGTCTCATCGTATTTTATTTCATGTCTATATTCGGGGCAGTGTTCGGCGATAGTTGATTTGCTTGGTTATTTTAGTCGGGTACCTCGCTTCCATTTATCCTCGACTGTTCTGATACGATACACAACAAGCTTCCGGAGGCCTAGATCGTCTTTAACATTGCAAATAATACTTTTTATTTTAGTTGAAGGGAGCGAAATACATTGGATGCCATGTTTCCGTTAGAAATCTACCGATCTTTCCAGGTATTGGGCCAGCGTTAGGTAGATAAGCGAATTTTGGCTTCTCTTCTTTGGTCTACGTCTCAACCTCGTTCTCAGACGTTACTAATTCGTACTGCATCGCCCAGATATGAATACTCATTCCGTTGGAACACAATTCGTAGTTGTAATTCTTCGGCCAGGCTCTCCTTGCCCGAAAATGTTCGATCTCTATGGATCGAAGTCTTTGGCACCGAATTTCCTTGTGACGGATGGTGATGGCTCGTTGTGTGGAGATTGGTCAAAATATTGTACATAAAGTGAAAACAACAGCTCGGCAGAACACGCGGAAGCACTCTATTTTGATCATTAAAATTAATCAAAACCTGAGAGATCACAGTGTGAGGCGTTGCACAGTCAGGCATAAGATGTGGACTAGTGTTCTCGACTTACGTAAACTATTTGTCCGGTGGGTCAGCCGGCCGAAGTGGCCGTGCGGTTAAAGGCGCTGCAGTCTGGAACCGCAAGACCGCTACGGTCGCAGGTTCGAATCCTGCCTCGGGCATGGATGTTTGTGATGTCTTTAGGTTAGTTAGGTTTAACTAGTTCTAAGTTCTAGGGGACTAATGACCTCAGCAGTTGAGTCCCATAGTGCTCAGAGCCATTTGAACCATTTGAACCGGTGGGTCAAGATAACTGCTCACTGATCGATGCAATTCTGGGAAAGTTATCGTAACGGAGTGCAGAATGACATTAAGAGCATATCTCCTTAATGTTCTGAGTTGCACCTCTAGTTACATGTGAATAAATTAAAGACAGTGCTCACAACGAAAGTAGAGAATCCGATAGTATTGGAATAAAAGATCAGTGTTAAACGTCTGTAGCCTATCACAACATTCAGATGCTTAGGGGTGATACAGAGAAGCGGTATGGATCGAGCGGGATACGTGCAGTCAGTTGTACGAAAGGTGAACAGAAAACATACATTTGTTGGAATGGCTGTGGAAACGTGCGGATCATCCTGAGAGAAAAACTGTATGGAAGGCATTAGCGTGATAAACTCCAGAATACTGGAGATGTGGTTCAGTGCTAAGGAGCCAGACAACAAGTCCACAGGTCTAGGGTTCGATTTCCAGTCCGTACTAGGATTTTTCTCTGTCACTTGCCACTTCTTTCACCTATAGCAATGTTTGTTAATGTGGAAAAATGCGGAGATGCACTTGGTTAAGTCCGCGTTAAAATGTAAGTCCCTTATAACTGACTGGGTCAGTCTGTTCAAAGGTCGCAAGAAGGCAGCGTCATACCACTGCTACCCGATCAAGTTAACTTTGTGCTAGGTGGCTGTAGCAATGTTGCACTTTGGTACTCGTGGGCAAAAGTAAGCTAAATATACAAAAATTTACCAGTCGCATATTATATACAGCGGTCATCCAGAAAGTTTTTTCTAACACCAGCAGACAGACATTTCTTTGCGAAAAGCGAAATTGCTTTTGAGAGAGGTGGTGTGACTATCGTGTGCAACCGTCGGCTCTTCGTGGTTGCTGAGAGAGAGAGAGAGAGAGAGAGAGAGAGAGAGAATGAATCAGAATCAGAACAACGTTTCTCCTTGAAACCGGTGTCGTACGAAAAGCTCATGAGAACTCTGTTCGGACTGAACCCAACTTCATATCATATAGACAGAGGGGAACAAATTTGAAGACTGTATTAAACACCGAAAACAACCTAACATTTATCTCACGTCGTCACTGGAGCTGTGGAGGAAATCAAAAGCGCAAGACCTTCAGCCAGCTCAGATAACTTTCAGCTTCACCTCGCTCCACAATTAGTTCTGGGACGACGCCAATCGCACCGTAGAGAAAAAATTGTCACCGCCGCGATAGAGGCAATTAAATGCCGCCAGCGCCTACGGGTAGGCTTGTTGCACGCCAGTGCTGTGTTGCGGGAGCCCGCAGCGAAGCAATCCTTGGCCCCGCTGACAGGTGTACAAGGGCATCATTAATACGGGCCGCTGACTGCTCATTCAATTTACGATGAACCAAATCCTCTATGGGTTTTCAATCTCGTGACGTCCTGCTGCAGGCACGGAATACGTTTCATGCCGTGCAGAACTCCGCATGTTCTGGTGACAAGTCGCTTTCGCACTGTCTCCGTAGATGAGGTCGCTAACGCAAAGCCGGAGGCAGCCAGTTCGAGCCCTGAAGGCACTGTCGGTATTCGTTTGGCAAGGAGAGGACACACGATATGCGTAAAATTTGTTTTTATCCTTTTGACATTTGGTTCAGTAAGGCAATAAAATAATTCTATTTGTACACCGACATCACCGCGTCAAAACGATAGTCCCCCGAATGTCAGACAAACTACGCAAAACTTCTTAAATCTAGTTGTGTGTATATATATATATATATATATATATATCTGTGAATAAGACTGCTAGAATACACAGCAAACGTCAAGAAATTATATAATTTTTTATGAACTTGTAGCATGCTGGAGTAATTGCAGAGCAACAACATGTATTAATAAATACAACGGAAAAACAGCCAAATTTGCAAATTTCACTTGTATTTACTTGATGACTAGTTTCGGATCGGGACCCATTTTCAAATCATCGATATAGTCAAAACGATATTTCCCAAAACGTAAGAACCATATCAAGATACGTTACAGAGTATACAGATGACTGTGTGAATGCTCTGTAACGGCTTATTTGCTCTTTGGTGTACATATATGTTTGTTACCTTGACATGGTTCTTATATTTTGGGAAATACCATTTGACTATTTCTATGATTCGAAAACAGGCCCCGACCCGAAAATTTGTAACTTTGGCTGGTTTTCCGTTATATATGTAATTTTTTTTGTTATGATTGAGTCCTCAGCCATCAGACACTGAAAGAAATCGTGTTTCCACTTCAGGTTCAGAGAACTGAATATGTAATATTGCAAGACGATTCGTAATTGTAGACGGTAGTCGTTAACTACGATGCACGGAATTTCGATTAGGCACTTGACAATGACCTTCAGGTGAGCCATCGGAGACCGAAGAAGAATGCCCCATCCAGAAATATATTAGCGCGCTGTGTATTCCGTCCATGCGATAAGGTAGTGTTAGCAGACTTAGCATACTACAACCCAGGCAGTGCCAACGCTGGTGGAATTGCGGAACTCTACCGTCCTCAGGCTTGCCTCGCGCTGTGGCCATCTGCACATTTTTTTCTTTTTTTGGAGTAAATCTGGGTAACGATGGGGAGCTGCGCATTATCCGCAGCTGGTCGTCGTTATCATGGTTCATCAGATTTTCTACCTTGCGTATGTACACGGATTCTTCAATAATACACTCTCAAAATGATGTTGCTGCGGGCCAATTGTTTTATCATATTCCACTGAATGTTCGTGGAGATGCAGTGTTCAACAACAGCAGGCTCGATTGTTTGTATATGGCGTGTGCAGCGTTGACTTTCGGTGCATCTTCAGTCCACGGTGCGGTGCTCTGGCCTATGTAACACAGCGGCAAGGTACTCGACTTTTGTAGATTCCAACCTTCCGCAATAACAAATCGTCCTTCACTGATTCCAGGACGTCCGCAATTTTAGACCGTGGGCGGAAAATCACTTTGACCTGAAGCTTCTGGAGAATTCTGGCCGTCTTTAATAAAATATTGCCAGCAAAGGAAAAAAATCTAGGGATTTTCCCGGGGTGCTATCTTCGTCATCCACTCCCCCCCCCCTTTTTTTTACCGACAATGTCCTGTTAATCAGCTGCATAGAATGTGTATTTTTTTTTCTTAACTTTGCCTTTAGGTGGGCGAGTACTCCACGAAAACTGTCTGAATCCGAGACTGTAAACTCTGTGTGTAAGCGTTTTAAGCACACTCTTCATGTGCGACTGTTGGTGGGAACTCGACGGTTGCAAGTACAAATGAGAATGAGTGCGCCTACGATAAACTGAGTTCCACAGAGAGCTCTCATTCATTTGTCTAAACAAAAAGTCCAAGAAAGGCAGACCACCATTCTCTGTTTAAATAACGAATTGAATGCTCTTACGAATGGAGCTGAGGAGATGTAAAAACGCCGTTAATTTATCTTCTCCATGAGACCACGCTATGTATTTTGGAGGTGTTCCAGTTGGTTTAAGGATCCTCCATTAAAGAAGTTGGCCACCAGGAGAGAAAGAGGAAAGAGGGATACCCATGACAGACTCGTCATTCTGCTCAAAAGAAACCTTTGTTTAACGTAACACAAGTTTACGAGCAAGCATGCCGAAACAGAGCAGTGATGTCTGCGCACATTTGTTGCTAATAAATGTCATAGACATGTAATCTTCTCATATGTTACATGGGAACAACAGATGATTGATATTACCGGCAGCCACATCGTCACAGTATAGAACGACATTTTATTTGCATTAATTGTACGCAGATACACTATGTGATTAAGTGTCCGAACTCCTGGCTGAAAACGCCTTAAAATATCCTGGCGCCATCCATTGGTAATGCTGGAATTAAATATGGTGTTGGCCCAGCCTTAGCCTTGATGATAGCTTCCACTCTCGCAGGCATACGTTCAGTCAGGTGCTGTAAGGTTTCTTGAGGAATGGCAGCCCATTCTTCACGGAATGCTGCACTGAGGAGAGGTATCGATGTCGGTCGGTGAGACCTGGCACGAAGTCGGCGTTCCAGAACATTCCAAAGGTGTTCTATAGGGTTAAGGTCAGGACTCTATGCAGGCCAGTCCATTGCATGGGTTTTATTGTGGTGTAACCACTCCGCCACAGGTCGTGCATGTTGAACAGGTGCTCGATCGTATTGAAAGAGGCAATCACCATCCCCGAATTGCTCTCCAACAGTGGGAAGCAAGAAGGTGCTTAAAGCATCAATGTTGGCCTGTGCTGTGGTGGTGCCACGCAAAACAACAAGGGGTGCAAGTCCATTCATGAAAAACACGACCACACCGTAACACCACCGCCTCCGAATTTTACTGTTGGTACTACATACGCTGGCAGATGACGTTCGCCGACCATTCGCCATATCTACACCCTGCCATTCGATCGCCACATGTGTACCGTGATTCGTCACTCCACAAAACCCTTTTTCGCTGTTCAATCGTCCAATGTTTACCCTCCTTACACCGAGGCGTCGTTTGGCATTTACCGGCGTGATGTGTGGCTTCTGAGCAGCCGCTCGACCATGAAATCAAAGTTTTCTCACCACCCGCTTAGCTGTCATAGTACTTGCAGTGGATCCTGATGAAGTTTGGAATTCCTGTGTGATGGTCTGGATAGATGTCTGGTTGTTACACATTACGACCCAGCCTTCAACTGTCGGCGGTCTCTGCCAGTCAACAGACGAGGTCGGCCTGTACGTGTCCCTTCACGTTTCCACTTCACTATCACATCGGAAACAGAAGATCTAGGGATGTTTAGGAGTGTGGAAATCTCGCGTACAGACATATGACACAAATGACACCCAATCACCTGACCACGTTCGAAGTCCGTGAGTTCCTCGGAGCGCCCCATTCTGCTCTCTCACGATGTCTAATGACTGCTGAGGTCGCTGATATGGAGTACCTGCAGTAGGTAGCAGCACAATGCATGTAATATAAAAAACATGTGTTTTTTGGGGGTGTCCATATACTTTCGATCACGTAGTGTGTAAATGGAAACAACCTGGTCAACTGCCTTCTGCAGAGTTGGCAGATCGTCTTGACACATCCACAACTTTTAAACCAGGTCTGAGACAGATTGATAGATTGCACCTCCGCGTAGTACCGAAAGACCTTTCACATATTGTATTATTATCAGTGCCACACAGACAAATTTCGTCGTGTGGAAGCTTAAAACTAAGACATCACACTTTAAAAATATTGCCTGCTTTGCCAGCTAACTTCGTTGTAATAATTCATTCTACAACGCTTTAATTCAGACGGATTCTACGGCTTCATTGTAGTTTTTTGCATTCCATACGACCCTATTGGTGTATAGTTCCTAATCATTCAATTGAGCGGCAGTGTGCTGTTTTATATCCCACATCTCTCCATAGTGTATCTCGGACTGAGATACTGTAGCTGTTGTTGTTCCGCCGTCAAATGGGGACGCTAAACTCGGTGGCGCCTCTCTATTACTGTAGCGAGGAGTAGACTCTGTGCCGGCAACGCATCTCCATTACTTTCCCTTTCTTTTATTCCGTATCAGCTATAACAACGCACGTCAGTGTTAGCTGCACGCATCGAAGATTACACACCATACCATTCTTAATTGATAAAGTAAGCATATCTGCAGTGCCTCGATGTTTATTGAAGAGTATGGGTCTTGCTGAGTTATTTATCATGGGCGAAGATGATTTTCTGGCTGCTCGCCTTGTTTCTGCCACTGCAACGAACTCAAGAGTGGCAGAAAGTCATATGCGCCACCTGTTTATGAATCGTACGTAAGCTTTGTTCTGCGTGTTATCATATTTTCTATATTTTTCTTATCTGAGGCGAAAATTGGGAGCAACCAGACATTTGCCTAGTCGAACGTAGGGAAGACCCTAAAAATAAAAGGTTACATTTCTGTTTCTTAAGCCATTTGAGCAGGATACATCACAATTGCTTGAAAATAAACACAGTAAAGTATTGGAGTAATTGGTTTTTACATTAAAGCCAGAGCTACGCTGCATGCCAGAGTTATGATTGGCCCTGATTTTCACTTCGATAACATCATTTATTGTTATAATTGTAATTATAATTTCGAAGTGTTCGTGCTTTAGTAAATGATGAACGAAGTTTCATAGTACATCCTAACATCGGAGCTGATATTTCATCGTAGTGTGGAGTAAAATACAAACCACGTGTCGGTTTCTACTTTTCTTTATACTGGTGTAGTGACAAGTTTTTGGCCGGCGAGAAATGTACTGGAAGCAAGCACAATTGTCAAATGTTGCGCGCCTGCATACCACCAGTCATTAGGTTTGTTACCGAGCATTGTAAGTACGATCATACAGACTTGTACATGAATTATTAACAACATTACATCCTTGGCGCCACAGAGTTGAAAGATGAACGTAGAATGACAGAGTAACAACATCGATTAAATATTCCTTTGTGTTTCGTCAAGAGACGTACAAGTCACGGCGGAAGCCTGTCGTCTAGCGCCAAAGCAAAAACTGCCGCATTGCTCGACGCCTCTGCAGAGAGATGTTTTTCACTATGCGCGTTGGAGCAGCGGGCGAGCCATCTAGCGACAGCACTGAGTACGACATTCTGTGTGTGTTTACCATATAGAACCTCTCTTTTAAATACGGGGTGCACTAGTAATAGTTCTCCGCACCTCAGCTGGTTAAGTGCCATGTAAGTGCGGGAATTAGCACACGGGTGTCTCCATTTTTCTGTAGTTTTAACTTTCGCCGCGTGAAACTCTTAAATTACTGTGTCACTGGCTAGTTACTACGTTACTGGTTGCGTGTTCTTGGTCTCAGATCTTAATGTTCTTGCATACAAATTATACGAAATGCTTTGGGTTGTGTATGGTGGACGATTATTCGTTGAAGAGCTTCCCTTTCGCAGTGATTTTTATGTAATTGAAACTACTCTTGCGAGTAAGAGTACAGGCACGAAGTTAGTTGTACAGGGTTTCATACACAACCGCTACGCCTAACGCCCGAAATTCAAGTAACTTCAACGAAAAGGGAATAGATGATGATAACGTTAAATAACAGGTACTGGAAGTGGTGGCCATGGGCATCCAGGCATCGCTGACTTCGTGTAATGACTTTACTTGTGATGACGCTACAAACAAAACGCTGTAATTCTATAGGCGTGATGTTAATTTCTCTAGTAACGTTCCGTTTAAGACCGTCTATTATGCGAGTATTGTCAGCACACACTTTGCTTTTTAGTGTGCCCCGCAAATAAAAAACACATTGTGGTAAGTCCAGAGACCTTGAGGGCGAGAGTCCCCTACTGACAAGTCTGTCTTCATGGAACACGTTGCTGATGTGGGCCATACTTCGTTTGGGTTTATGAGCGGTTGCTCCATCTTATTGGAATACTGCGTAAAACTTCTCTGCATTTGCTAATTGTGCATAGAAAGAGCTCTACATCTCTGACAATGTTAAAGGTGTAATTGAAAAATATGGGGCCAGTAATGCGGATGCCGGACAACGCACACCAAACACTTACCATCTCAGAATGGAGAGGTTCTTCTTGCAGAATATGTGGGTTGCTCTGCGATTTAATATCTGCAATTCTGGGAGTTTACCTAAACTGACAGAGGAAACCAAGACTCATCTGACATGAAGCAAAGCAAGGGGCCTTTAGCAAGCGATGTTAACAGCCAGTTACAATACTGAACTGTTTTCCTGATCCTGAAATTTCAACTGTTGCACCACTCTCACACGATAAGCGTTTAAATTTATATCTTTTAGTACACGAGGTGCACCAATTTGCTGCGATAATCTCCTTACCGACTTGCGCTGGCTTGAGAAATCTGTTTATAATTGCAAGAGTTCTCCCTATCGGTAGCCTGTTCCTATCTATCTCTTGAATAGTGCAGGTCGTGGGGAATTTCTTAGCAGGATACGTCACTTGAACAATTTCTTTACATTCCTTGGGACCTGTCTCTTTCTAATACTCCACAATATCGATCCGCTGTTATAATGCAAAGTGCCCCATTTCTGTAACAACTCAACAATGCGAGCTTCTCACAGCTTCTGACCCAACGAACACACACACACACACACACACACACACACACACACACACACACACACACACACACACACACACACACACACACACACCTCCCGAATGGGCCATGAAGGCCCAGTGGTACCGACGGCCACCGTGTCATGCTCAGCCCACAGGCTAGACTAGAAACGGTCCGGTACGTTTTGTTCAAATGGTTCAAATGGCTCTGAGCACTATGGGACTTAACATCTATGGTCATCAGTCCCCTAGAACTTGGAACTACTTAAACCTAACTAACCTAAGGACATTACACACATCCATGCCCGAGGCAGGATTCGAACCTGCGACCGTAGCAGTCGCGCGGCTCCGGACTGAGCGCCTAGAACCGCTAGACAACCGCGGCCGGCGCATTGCAAGTAAAGAACACCATCTGTCTTCCGACGATTTCAGTGGGTGTATTCCTGAGCACTTGCGTAACATTCTTGTACTGACTGAAAGGCAGACACACATCAAAATTCCAGCTTATCTCCCTGTCGCTGAGGATTCCGAACTCTCGAACAGTACTCAAGAGCAGGTCGCAGACGTTTTTCGAAGCAGTTGCATTACACTTTAACAGTACGAAATCATACTCTTTCCTTACTGAAAAACATTCCTAAAACAAAGAACGCTCGGAAAACAGATATGTGGTCGAGAAAACTTAGTAGCTTAAAGTCTGACATGTAAATAGCAGCAAAAGTGATTTCCGAAATTCGCTTTTCGTCTCAAAATTCTGTGCCACATAAACGTGGTGTTAAAACGCGTGTGTAATAAGCTTCGCTTAATGATGGCTTGGGCCCTTGATCTTTATAGTTGTAATATTTATAGTTGTTGGAAAAACGAATCGGTGTTGAATCCCAGAATCAATTTCGTGCACTGCCGTTGGTCACATAAATTTCGCATTCTCTGATCGTGTTTGTGTTCATAAAAGGAAACAGCTGTGTTTGAAAGTGTTGGGCGCTACGGCTTCCTTTCCTTTTGCGCAGTTGTTGAGAACGACGTTCTTGCTTCGCAGGTGGGCGCAGAGCGGCAGGTGTCCTTCGACAACGGACCGGACGGGTCCGTGGCGGAAGACTGCTTCTTCGCGATGCGCGCCTACACGCAGGGGTACTCCTTCAATTTCGTGGAGGGCGAGATGTGGGAGAAGTCGCCGTTCTCGCTGTGGGACTTCATGCAGCAGCGGAAGCGCTGGCTGCAGGGCATCCTGCTCGTGGTACACTCCCAGGCCATCCCGCTGCGGCACAAGTGGCTGCTCGCCGTCTCCTGCTACTCCTGGGTCACCATGCCGCTCTCCACCTCCAACGTGCTGCTCGCGGGACTCTGCCCCATCCCCTGCCCACCGCTCATGGACTTCGCCTGCGCCTTCATTGGCGCCGTCAACATTTACATGTACGTCTTCGGCGTCGTCAAATCCTTTTCGCTCTACCGTTTCGGCATGTTGCGCTTCCTCATGTGCATATGTGGCGCCCTCTCCACCATTCCCTTCAACATCATCATAGAGAATGTGGCTGTCGTTCTAGGCCTCTTTGGACAGAAGCATCGCTTTTATGTTGTTAACAAAGAGTTCCGGCCACCTATAACAGTGTAAAGAAGTGAGTGTGTGTGTGTGTGTGTGTGTGTGTGTGTGTGTGTGTGTGTGTGTGTGTGTGAGTGAGTGAGTGAGTGAGTGAGTGAGAGAGAGAGAGAGAGAGAGAGAGAAATCTGAAACAAGTGGAATGTGCACCTTTCTTGGTGCCCTTGTATAATGTCAGTATTTTCGTTGTTATTAACATGTGCCGGGAAGAAATTGCCCATACCCTCATCTTATCTTGCGCCGAGTGGCCAGAAGATAAGGGGTTGGTTGATCTCTGCCACCAGGCCATTGACTGCTTTGAGGGGGAGGGGGGAGTTACAAAACCAGCGTCCTATCTTACTACGGGTTGGGGTAGGTACTCCTCATTGAAGAGAATAGACTGGAACTACCCTTTTTCCATTATTCTGTTACATACATGACCTACTGTGCAGAGTTATATGCATTGTCGATTTTCAGCTGTTGTGCAGCTATTCTCTTGTTTCGGACACATCTGAAAGCTGAAGAAAATAAATGTAGTACAGTCACCGAGACAGGAATACGGTGAGACATCTGTCACCTGTTGAAGTGTCACTTACCTGTTGCACATCCTCCTGTAACAACTGTTACACTGACCCTCTCGTAAGTCGTATTTTTCCCTGTATGGGGCGCTGGTTTTCCTCGCAATGTTTACTACTGAAGCTATTTTTGTTGCACCTTTAGTTTTATTGGACAATTTTGTGATCTTGGTTTAATTTTTATGCCTCATATTGAGGCAGAGCACTGCTATGGTGATCGCATTGTCCTAGTCCGAAGTGAGACTGGCCACAGTGATTAGAGCCCTGCGTGCAGTCTCCTCTGCAATTTTTGTTGAAAGTTTCCTGTGAGCCTGCCACTTTTTTCCCAGCTTAGCTATTTCCATTAGGCCAGCCAACTTTCCGTAACTGACAGAGGTATTATGTGAAACAGACACTGCTCTGCCGTTTCTGATCTCCCGACAGATTACTTTATATCTATCGGTCCTTAAGAGTTGTCGGGGCCACGCACTGCAAACTCGAAATGGTATTTCCCAGTCATTTCTGAATTGTCACTGTCTAATACTGAATGTGATGATTGGGTGATAACTTTGTTCTTAATGTACAGATATTTAAATTTGGTGTGAAGTACAAATTGTAATTATGAAAAGTTGATAATTAGATATTTAATAAGTGAGTGGTTTATAAACACTTATCATTGCACAGTTGATTGGTGTTGTTTCATAATTTTAAATTTCACATTCAAATTAAAGATGTACTTAACTTCAGATCTGGCAGCCTAAAACTGCCAGAAGGAGCTGAAACTGTTGTGCAGTTTATAAAGAAGATAATGTTCTCTGATTTTAATTTGGGCAGTAAATGTTATACATCACATTTAATTTTTGTTGTGTTACTACTGAGGCAACTGTGGGTCCCACTTTCATCATAGCTATGTCATGCACTCCATATTTTGTGTACTTTGTGCTACTATACTCAAGAATCTTGTATCAAATGTTAAATATTGATAATAAAAAAAGTCATTTAAGTCTGTGAAAATTAAATTTCTCTTCACCTTGACTTCAGTACCAGTTTTGATTTTTAATGCGATTCCAGCTACATTAATTTTCACTTTTTGTTAGTGTGGTTCAGAAACTGCACTGTGCTGTACTCAAGGCATCATAAAAGTTTAACTCTTGGAGATATGATGCAAATTCCTTTAACTTGAAATTTAAATGCTGTATTTATATCAGGAAAAGAAAAGTAATCTCAAAATAAAAGAAACTGCTACTGACTCTACAATCAAAAATACTACAGTACCCATTCCAGATAGTTGATACCACTCAGATGCCCCTATTAATCAATATTTAAAATACTGGCCCTTTTGTATCTTGTAAATGCTGTCCTTGTAGCTTCATGTGATGGATTTGTAATATTACTTGATGCTCTCTGTTACCTATGTTTGGATTGCTCTGGAAGTCTTTGAGCTTGGAGAGTGTCTGTTTAAAAGTGGTGACAGTATTAGAAAGAATTGAAGGCAAGGTCAATATTGATGCAAGAAGTGCAGCAATTTGAAAGGTTGAATGAAATACATGTAGAACACACTAGTAATCATTTGGTTAAGTAACAGATTTACTGTTCAAAGGGTGAGACAGGAAATGGAGCTAAATGTTGATTGAATACATATGCCAGATCCTTGTAACTATTGTGTGGATGCAGTTTTTTTCCCCACAAGTCCTTTGACACAAATCACACTCCTGTTCCCTGTTTGTGCTGCAGGTAAATAAATAAATAAATTATCAGCAAAAGTGTTGGTTTCACATCATGATGCTTCACCACCTATGGCCGCCTGTCATGAACTAGTTATGGAAGGCATAAAAACTTTTAACTTGCTAACACAAAACACAACCGAATGTGCACAGATGGTAGAGGAGAAATGATTTTGATAATAGCATTTTCAAAAAGAAAGTATCACAACTGCTGCTAAAATTAATAGCATCTTGTTCATCATTGGTGGATGGAGAAACCAAAAAAGGAACTATAATGAATAAGAGATCAATTTTATTACAAATTTAAGTACTTACATTACATACAGAACAAAACACGTAAAATGTAGTTAGAACTGATGTAACATACTCAAAATATACACAAATGTAACAGAAAAAGTTAACTAATGGAATTGGATAGATAAAAAAAATTTACTCACCAAGTGGCAGCAGGAGAACACATATATAACAAGGTACTGAAATTTGGAAGCTTTTGGGGCCAGTGTCTCCTCTCGCAGAACAGTTGAAGGGGAAGAGTGGTGAAGGAAAAGGACTTTCCCTTCAACACTTCTGCCAGGAGGAGGAGTCACTGGCTCTGTAAGCTTGCAAATTTTAATAACTCTTTATATGTATGTCACCATTTAATGAGTAGATTTTTATCTGTCCAATTACATTACATATTTTCAAAAACTGAATATTTTTTTTTTTAGAAAAAGGAACTAACTGTATTATAAAACTATGCTTGCAATGCTTATTTCTGGAAACGGACTGCTTTCTAATAGCGGTACATCTGTCATTACTTGATGAAATAAAAAAGTGCCTAAACAAAATGTGCTGTACAGTGGAAAAGAAGCACACAGTGGAAATGAATCACAGCAGTTATCCTACAGATTGTAATGCTGTTTGCAGCTTACTCTGCTATCACAGGGATATGGCAATGGTGAGTAAAATAGAATACTGTTTGCTGTTTAACTATGGTTATGGTTGCTGTCCTGTAAACAAGAGGCTGTCAATCACTTTGTTATTCTTCACATGTATAACGTTATGTCAGATTTTCTAAATTCTATCAGTATTATTATCAGGCTGCCAAAATGAAGTTTTCTGTCCCACTTATACATATAAAGGAGGCCAAGCTTGTATTTACTATTTATATTTTGTAAATTCAGACATAGTCAAATAATAGATAAAATACAATCATTCATTCACACACAATGTTCTCTGAATCTCATCATGAAGGACAATGATCAGGGATGTGGAATGAGTCAAGTTATACATTAACAGGCAGAAGCAGCCAATGCAGGCTACCGTGTGAACTATACTCAGAACAAATTATGACTGGTGCTAATCTACTCACACAAATAATTATGGGAATCACGTCTAGTCTCTCTCTCTCCCTCTCCCTCTCCCTCTCCCTCTCCTTCTCTCTCTCTCTCTCTCTCTCTCTCTCTCTAACCAGTAATTTCACTTCCTCCAACACTCTTCAGCCCCTCCTTTTACTTACTGATCTAGTTTAACTTATGTAACTTTACTAATTCCAGTACTGTAGTGTGTATGCATCTTCTCATGCCTCCTTGTGGAGTATGTGAAATTTGGCATTATGAACACTGTTAGCAGTCACTGTACCAGTAAGCAAAGCAATCCAGGTTTGCCAGAATGGCAGTAGTGAGAGGTTGTATCTGGAATGATGGAATGTTGCACAGTTACAACACAAATACGACTCTGATCTGTCATCACAAAGTTGGAAAACGTGTTTCTCCCAATCTTTGGATCACTAAGATGGAGAGTGTGGGATGTTAGAAGTTGTGCTGTTTCAAAGTGCAGAAAAGATAAATTGAGTAGGGATTTGCCCATCTCAAAAATGGCAATGTTTAATTCAAAATTATATAGAAGAGATGTGGAATGTATAAGCAAGCACAGGTGACTTTCACATCATCATCATCTTCTTCTTCTTCTTCTTCTTCTTCTTCAGTTTACATCCCCTGCCTGGATCTCTTTGCAACGGAAGCCTCCATCTTTTCCTGCAGTCCCAGCTCATCTCTCATTCCACTCTGTCCCAGTCTTCTCTTCATCATACATTACCGCCAACCACTCATCCCTTGCCTCATACAAATTCTATCATGTAATGGGCCTGTTTCAGTATCCTGTCAACTCTCTTTCATTCAATGTGCCAATACCATGTTAATCTTGTCTTTTCTAGAGTCTCTTACCTGGTATTCTCTTTCACTATTTCTCTCACCATCTCATTTCTTATGCCATCCATTCTAGTAAGCCCCGTTCTGCTTCTTCAAAATTTCATCCCAAAAGATTGTATCTCGATCACCTCCCTTTCCTTCACTATCCACAATTCTGATGCATTCATGAGTCATTTGCTTACTTTTTGCTGTACATCTTTGACCAGACTGAGCTGCTTACACTCTGCAGGAAACTGTGGGTTTACATATGGCTTTTACATCATTCCTTCTACTGTCATCACTTATGACCTCAATTGTTTTAGCACCCCAGAACAAAACAAAACCTTCTACTGTCATCTATTATGCTTGAAACATTCCACTTTCTTTAGTACTTGCCCTCCAACACTTATATCTGTTGCTACTATCTCCTTATTCCTCACTGACACAATCACTTCACACTACTTTGCATTAAATTTCCATCAATATTGTTCCACCACTTCCTCCCATACATGTAGCCTTTCCTACACTGTTGCTTTTATATTTTCATCTCACATTCATAGTGTCACTCACTCCTGTCATTACCTCATTGATTTTTCTGTTAAGGCCATTCTGTTTTCCATTCTCCTACTTTTTAAACAACTCACACTTCTTTGATACGTTTCCTCCATTCTTCTCAAAGCTAACCTTCAAATCCCCCCTTTTTGAAGGATTTTCCGGATATTTCTCCTTTCCACATTATTATATGCCTTCTCAATGTTCAGGAACACTGTTACCGAATACTTATCATATTCATAGTTTCGCTCTCGGAGCTGCCATACACAGGAGTACACTGAGGCAAAATATAAAATCCAATGCAGAGAAAATGTACAAGAAGATAAATAGATGTCTTCACATTTGACCACAGGCTCACAAATTTTATAAGTGATTTCATGGTTAATAGATTAGAAGTATATGTAATATTGGATATTTATTATCTGGATCTTACAACCACACCTGTTTGACCTCTGCTGTGAAACTTCTGAAATAAAATTAATCACTTTGAGAGTTGATTCTCAAAGTACGGCAATTGCTGTTAAGTTTGACCTGAGAAACACCAGTATAATAAAACAAATAATTAATGACTTAAATTATGATGGGCAAACTCTGTGAACAGTAGTCTAATATTTTACAAATTATTTAAACAGCAACAATCAAACATGGTTTCAAAAAGTCATAGACTAAAGGTGATGAACTGCACTGCTTAGAAGGTGGTAAAATGGATTTCAAGAACAGAGCAAATTCCCAGGTACTGATGGTAGGAAAAATTTTGCTACATAGTTACGCATTACACCCATTATCATTCATCCTCACTGGCAAGTTGTTGATCATCATGCTGGAATAGGAAAGTGAAAAGTAAACTTTTAAGCTGGTATGATACGAATTCCATGTAGATATTATTTTGCTTTCATAGATGGCTTGAGCAACACTGGAAAGTTCTTACTTTGGGTGGGTTTTCTACTACAATCAGATTAGATTAAATACAGTATTCATTATGTAAAGCCAAAGTGAGCAGATTTTTCAGGATTTGGAACATGACAAAAGACAAAAATTCATAATACATATTTACAAAAGAAGTGTCATGCAAATATTCCTGGCACAGATTCTAAGTGAGATCATTCTTGAAGATAAGAACAGCATAAAAAAAGTTATACATTTGCTCATTTGCTTATGAATTAAAGAACTTGTAATGTTTTATGTACTAAAGTACATGAGATAATTACAAGGCTATTGTAGTTGAGCATTGTCAAAAACAAAAACAGTTTACATACAAAGATGACACTACTACTCTGAAGAAAATGCTACTGGCCAGAAACACATTTACACCAATGGCAATGTATCTGTTAAAATGAATAGTGATACTTACATATGTTAAATAAAACTTAGCAAAACATTATAACATTGTTCACAGTGCTCAAATATAAGTACAATTTGACTGGCATGAGCAGAGTGGCTTTACTGAGACCTTGTTATTGACTGCATTTTAGTGCTCAGATTAGTAAGATGTTAATCATATGATTATAGCTTAGATTAGATTAGATTAGATTTACTTTCATTCCAATTGATCCGTAGTGAGGAGGTCCTCCAGGATGTGGAACATGTCAGAAAAACAACAATACATGACAAATATTTAAACTAAAACAAATAAGCTAATGTACCATTCCACAGGTCCCAAGTGGAATGATCGTCATTTTTTAATGAACACTAAGAGTCATTTTACAAATACTATTGCACTGAATTTAAAATAAAAAAGTTTTTTATTTATTTATAAGGTAAGAAACATGTAATACAACTACTGTAATACTTATTTACAATGAACACATTACTGCACTGAAATGGTGCAGAAGTTAGATTATACTTACACACACACACACACACACACACACACACAAATTTTCAGTGAACACATTACTGCACTGAAATTGTGCAGAAGTTATGTTGTACTTATATACAAATCAGTTGGTTTTCCTCAGAAATTCATCAATGGAGTAGAAGGAGTTGGCCACCAATAAATCCTTTAGGCTTCTCTTAAACTGAATTTCATTGGTTGTTAAGCTTTTTATGGCTGCTGGCAAGTTATTGAAAATGTGTGTTCCTGAATAATGCACACCTTTTTGTGCAAGACTAAGTGACTTTAAATCCTTGTGAAGATTATTCTTATTTCTAGTATTGATTCCATGAATTGAGCTGTTGGTTTGAAAAAGTGATATATTTTTAATGACAAATTTCATTAAGGAATAAATATATTGGGAAGCTGTAGTTAGTATCCCTAGTTCCCTAAACAGGCTTCTGCAGGATGTTCTTGAGTTCACACCACATATAATTCTTACTGCACGTTTTTGTGCCCGGAAAACTTTAGCTTGGGTAAGCATAGTATGCCAGCTTTTTCATTTTTATATCCCCTATGTCTGACAAAATTCGCATTGCAAACAGAGATTTGTTAAGACGCTTCAGCAGTTCTGTGGTGTGCTCCTCCCAGTTGAATTTATTATCAAGCTGTAATCCCAAGAATTTAACACCGTCCACTTCTTCTATCTTCTTGTCATCATATGTTAGACATATACTCTTGGGACACCCCTTACAAGTTCTGAACTGCATGTAGTGTGTTTTTTCAAAGTTTAGTGACAAAGAATTGGCTAGGAACCAGTGATTAATGTCTACAAATATTTTATTGGCTGATCTTTCTAAGACTACACTTGATTTGCTATTTATTGCAATGTTTGTATCATCAGCAAACAAAACAAACTTGGCATCTGGTAATGTTACTGATGAAAGGTCATTGATATACACAAGAAAAAGTAAGGGCCCCAAAATGGAACCTTGTGGGACCCCACATGTAATTAGTTCCCAGTTGGATGATGCCTGATAGCTTGATACATGTCTCTTTCCTAATAACACCCTTTGTTTCCTGCCAGAGATATAAGATTTGAACCATTTTGCAGCATTTCCTGTTACACTATAATATTCTAGTTTACTTAAAAGGATATTGTGATTTACACAGTCAAATGCCTTTGACAGATCACAAAATATACCAGTTGCCTGCAATTTTTTGTCTAATGAATTAAGTACATTTTCACTGTAAGTGTAGATAGCCTTCTCAATATCAGAACCTTTTAGAAATCCAAACTGTGACTTTGACAGTATGTTATTTGAGATAAGATGGTTATAAAGACGACTGTACATTACTTTTTCGAAAATTTTTGAGAATGCTGGCAACAGTGAAATTGGACGGAAATTTGATGCTATTTCTTTATCTCCCTTCTTAAACAGTGGCTTAACTTCAGCATATTTCAGCCATTCGGGAAATATTCCACTGATAAACGACTGGTTACACAGATAGCTTAATATGTTACTTAGCTCAGAATCCCATTCTTTAATTAACTTTGTTGATATTTCATCATACCCACTAGATGTTTTTGATTTTAAAGATTTTATGATGGACATTATTTCTGTTGGGGTAGTGAGGGTCAAATTCATATTATGGAAGTTACTTGAAATGTCTGGTCTAAGGTAATCCATAGCAGCATCTACCGAACCTGACAACCCCATCTTTTCAGTAACAGTTATAAAATGTTTGTTAAAAAGTTCTGCAACACTATACACATCTGTCACCAATGCATCATTTACTCTTAATGCTATTTGTTCCTCTTCATGTCTGGTTCTACCGGTCTCCTCCTTCACTATATCCCATATTGTCTTTATTTTGTTATCTGATATGACTATCTTTTCCTTGTAATATATTTGCTTTGACATCCGTATTACAGTCTTTAATATTTTGCAGTATTTCTTATAATGTGCTATAGCATCAACATTGGAAATGTTTCGGATTGACAGATACAGTTTTCTTTTTGTTTTACAAGATACCCCTATTCCTCGAGTAATCCATGGCTTCTTTGTAGACTTTGCTCTAACCTTGGTAAGTTTTGGGGGAAAGCAGTGTTCAAATAAGGTAAGCACTTTATTAGCAAAAATGTTATATTTTTCATTCATGCCATGAGCACTGTAAACATCAGTCCAGTGAATGTCTCTGAGGAGTGTCCTAAAATAATCAATTTTTGGCTTACTGATTACCCTCTTGAGCTCAGATTTAACAGATTTTATATCCTGTTCAGTATTAACATTTAACAGAAGGAACTGCATGTCATGGTCTGAGAGGCCATTGACTATTGGTTTTGTAATATAATTTTGTTCATTTGACTTTTCTATAAAGATATTATCAATGGCTGTTTGTGAGCAAGTGGTTATCCTAGTGGGGAACTTTACTGTGGGAATTAAGTTGAATGATAGTGTTACTAACTCAAATAGGTTCTTATTGGGAGAGTCTTTAAGGAAATCTACATTGAAATCACCAGCAACCACTATTTCTTTGTTTTTGGTTGTTAAATGGGCCAGTACAGCTTCAAGGTGGTTTACAAACAGATTAAAGTTACCTGCAGGTGCTCGATATACACTTAATATTATGAGAGATTTTTTGTGAAAATCTAATTCTGTTGCACATGCTTCCATATGCTGTTCTAGGCAAAATTTATGAATGTCTATGTTCTTAAATTTATGACAGTTCCTGATGAATGTGGCAACTCCTCCTTTCTCCATTTCTGATCTACAATAGTGAGATGCTAACCTAAACCCTGTAACACTTAAAAGTTCTATACCAGTGGTCACATGATGTTCAGAGAGGCAGATTATGTCAGCTGGGTTTGAAGACTCTAATTCATCTATGCAGATAGTTAATTCATTAATTTTATTTCTCAGTCCTCGAATATTTTGATGCAATAAAGATAGCTGACATTTCACATTGACTGACTTAAAATTGGATGGAGTTAAAATATCTGCTGACAGTTGAAAATTCTTAACCAATGGCTGTTTATGTTGATGTAATAAGCTGGAATTATGTTTTTTGATTTCTTTCTCAAACTGAAGGTTTGTCTCAGTTCTAACCTCTCTTAAAATTTGTTTTCTTTCTGTCCTCCCTACCCTAAAAAAGGGTCTTTTCTGAATCCTATAACCACTGGTATTTTACCACTCATGACAGTGCCTCCCCCCTTTAACTTTCCTGCTATTTCCCCAGCCAATTTACCCTTCCCCTTCCTGTTGAGGTGAAGGCCATGCCTAGTATAATCCCACCTACTGACAGAATCAACATGAACCACACCAATGTGTGACCCCGCACCCGACATGAGCAGCCGTTCCAGCTCCAAATTAACTCTCTTGACAGAAGAGTTCAAATGAGGTCGGTCATGGCGCCCAAGAACAGATACAAACTCAACACTGGTATGCCTCGATGCTGATGCAATCTTCGCCAGGTCACACTCTATGCTGTACCCAGGATCTCTGTCAATACTGTTACCTGCCCCACCCACTATAACCACGGTGTCTTCCTTAGTGAAATCTTTGCAAAGTGATCCTAAATCCTCTGTCACCTGCTCCAGACCAGCACTAGGTTTAAAAAAATTGGTGACCTGGTATTCTGATCCTAGTTCATCCTGCAAGAGTTGGCCAACACCTCTTCCATGGGAACTACCTAACAACAACACTTTCTTTCTCTTTACTGATTTCCCTACATTCTTACTTTTCAATTTGCTGCTGAAAGTTTGTTGTGCCCTGTCTACACCTGTAACTGCTTGAGGCTCACCAGCTTCTAACTGAAGCAACAGGTCAAATCTATTTTCCACATTCACCATAAAGCTGTCAGACAAAGTTCTAGGCCTGTTCCTCCTGTTGCCACTTCCCACCTCTCTTTACCCTTCTCCCTCCTTAACCTGTCAAGATCTCCCCTGGCCTTGTCTAACTCAGCCTGAAGGGCAGCAATTTTCCCCTCCTGTTCCAGTATCTTCCTATCTCTACTACAAATCCTACAAAACCACTGATGAGTCTCATTTACTTCCCCTATTCTGAAACTTCCCAGCAGATGAAAACGGTGTGGCACTTAAACTCGGGACCTCGACTTTCGTGGTGAATGCTAGAATCAACTCGGCTATATGGGTATGACTTACAACATTCTTTCATAGCTTTATTAATGCCAGTATCTTTCTCCTACTTCCCAAACTTAATAGAAGCTCTTCTGCAAGCTTTCCCATACTCTTGTTGAAGTGAGGAGAAGAGATGAGAGAAAATATATTAGCCAAGACAAGAAGGGGAAAGATAAAATTGAGAGTAATTTACGAATGAAGGGGCCAAACGAATCTCAAGAACAGAAAGACAAAATTCTCACCTAGGAAGTTTTCAGATACTGGAGCTGGAGTAACACTCCTGGGGGAAGGATAGTATGAAAACCATGAAAAATTATTTACTATAAATGGAAGCTAATTCTTAGTGGAAGTTTTGACTAGCAAATGATGCAATATGAAGCCAAATAAAGAATGTATAAACTAGTGCAGTAGCATATATGAAATCTTTTAAGAGCACCAAAGCATATCCACCTCTAGGGACTGAATGACAAGAATTTTCATCCCTCTGTTTCCCAATAATTTGGAATATGGCTGTATAAATCAAGATTAAAAACCAAAATGCAATGCTGTGGTAATGGCAGTGACAAGATTTCAGTGTTGAAAAAAATTGTTACTGACATATAATGGCACATTTTGGAGTATTCCTTTTGTTTTGCAAGTTTTCATAACTGAAATGTTTTTGTAGATGCTGAATTCATTTATTCCTGAATCTGACAGAAGAACCTACACAAATTGTACTCACAACCAACAGCTTAGAGACAGCTGCTGTACTTGAGAAAATGTGATCCTATTGCTATTGTAATTTGAATAATTTGAGTGTCACTTTGAAACATTACTGACCTGTTTGCCTTGTTTCAAGTATCCTCTCTGGTTTAACAATAAAATAGATGCGGACATGAATTTCCACTAAACAAGGTGACATATCAGAAATTTAATGAATAATCAGTATGAAATTATTGTGACAGCCACGCAAATGAAGATCAGCTTTCAGTTTACACTCTTCATTACTTTTCACATAATCACATCAATAACTTATACAAACAGAGTCTAACTTATTAATACGAGTGGTGATTAATGCCAGTTTTGAGTTGGTGCTGTCTGACTGAACTTGAATGTGGCTTCACAGTCGCTGAAGTTTTGCCTGTTTGTAGCATTTTCTGTGATGCTTATTTAAATATGCACACACATGAACTTTTCTACAAATTATTTACACTATGTTAAAATTTGGAATAATTACATTTTTAGTAATGACTAAATGACAGGTATCACAGGTAGTACGTACACACATTTAGAAATTAAATATGTGAATTTTTTGAACTGTTGACTACGTATACTTTAAAAGACTTTATTACTAAATTCAACTTTTGTAGGTAAATTTTTCAGTGTGCAAATTTCTCTTATTTCTAACAAAGCCCACAAAGATTATTCCAAAAACGATTCTTATTGAAGTATTTTCTCAGTACACATGTAAATAAAAAATAGCCACAAAACATAAACACTGGATCTTGGAAAGGTTTACAGGATGCAATTTGTGTTGCTTACGAGAACTACATTTTTTGGCTTGGATAAGGAAGCACGAAAAGAAATTAATATCTGTGTTTAGGGTGATATTGGAGTAAATAGAGCTATTTCAGCTGGCTATGTTTCAACTTGAATGGTAAGTCATTGATTCTCATACCGGCCTTTTGCATGACAGACGTGGTATCTATGCAACTGACCAGATTGGTAGCACCTGACGTGTAGGACACACCATCTCGGAGTTCATGCAAGCTCTGGTATTATCACATTCCACAAAGTTAAGAGTGTACCACGTGTACTGTTATTTGTGGGAAAACTACCACCAGAATCTACTTCTGTGGGTGGCAACATGTTGATGACAGGCATTGCCATTAACTGTTGTGAACCGTAATTGAGAACACACATCCACAATGCAGCAAATCAATTGTCAGTTCAGTGTTAAATAGCAGCAACCATTCTTTTCACTTTCACATCTTTGCTATGTGTACAAAAGGCACTGCCACACACATGTACTGCACCTCTATTCTCTGACTTTTACAAGGCATAGAGACTGGCATGGGCATGTGCATGTGAACATTGTCTGGAAAAAGGTTTGTCTGGACTGATGAGTTGTGATACATGTTGGCACACTACAGCAACAGTATAAAGGTATACTGAAAGTCACATGGAAACTATACATCCCATGTGCCAATGGGATACCATCTGAATAGGCCATACAGGTATTTTTGTGAGAGAAATGTTTACATGGAGTGTAATGGGCATCTCTGATAGGTTTGCTGTTTTTGTGAATGAAGCTGTCTAGCTTAGTTGATAACATGGTGTCCCAAGAGGAATGGTCAGTATTCGGGTATATGACAGAAACGATCATTTGAAGCAAAAAAGTCTAATAAACATGGGCTCTAAATTGCACACCTTAACAGCTAAAGTGTAAAGTAACATATAGGTGTGGCTTGCAATCGTAAAAGAATAATGTCATGGTACAAAACAATGTTTTTTGTGATTAGTGCACTTTATGGAAGTGTACTTGTAAAAATCATATTTTGCAATTGAAATTGTAGTATTTGTAGTTTGAAAAACAAAGGGAACATATTCTCCACCAGCACAACTCTTTATTACCACTTGTATTTCTGTAAACTTTAAGAGACAGGTTTACAGCTGATGTTCTACTTAAGCATAGGTTTTATTGTAACTGACTTTGAACTTTATTGTATATGTTCTAAGTATTGGTTAGTGAATGCTCTACTTTTTTACTTTTTCTGACTAGTAGTATATACATTGCACCTCTCAGTCATATATTACTTTGATGTTAGTTATATAACTGATGATGGGAGTAGCCAAAACGTACTGACCAATACAGGTATATTACCTGATATAAACAGCTTTATTCACAATGAAAATTTATAATGATTGTAGACTCCTTTAGGCTGTATATTCCATTTATTAATAGATATGCTCTTGTGTTTCACTATTGAATAATATGGGATCCTACAGTTCTATCATGTATATCAATTTGTTCACCTAGAGCACACAAGAAGTGATCTGTCCTTTCAGCTAGATAATGCATTATCATATCACCCCCCACATGGTATTAGAAACATTTGAGAAACACTCTGTGGACATCTGTGCTCCCATGTTCTCTGACATCAATTTTGCTGGGTACATCTGGGACCCATTAGTGAGAGGTGTGCCTTGGACTGAGCTCAGACCAATCTTTGTGAACTGTGGGTAGCACTTCAGCAATTCTGGATCAGCATGGCTCCCCAACATTCAGTGTTTTAGTGAATTCCATGCTACAATGTGTTGCCACTGTCATCAGAACAAAATGGAATGCTACACACTGCTTGCCAAGAGTCCATAATTAAACTGCCCATGAGTATAAGCATGTTTAAAAATTCAACAGATTTGTTGGCTTTTTCCCCACTTCCATCTCCATACAAGTGACAACTCTGTCATGACACTACTGTATCTCTGTGTTGTGTCTTTCTTTGTCGCATTCTTACAAATACTATTTGCTCTAGAAAGAAGAAAAAGATAATTCTGTGAACTCCACCAATTGATTTGATTCCAAAATATGCAAGTGCACAGAAGATCACACACTGAATTTCTTATCCTTCATACTAGCACTGTCAAGTGATATCATAACCTGGTAAATTCATCCCTTTCCAACAGCAATTGGAATTACTGTAGACATAGCTACAATCTAAAATGAAACAGTCTGTGATGGACAAATTGTTCTTGTTCACAATGAGCAATCATTAAAAGGATATAAAGCAAGAACAGTTTTTAATGGTTAAATTGTGATGTAAAACGTATTTTTCAGGTAAAATACAATGGAACTAATATAAAAGGTTTGTAAAAATTTAGGTACATGTTAGATAATGACCACTGAATCCTACCACCTTACACTTCAGTGGCAAATGAATTGCATACATTACAATCATTGAGCATTGCTGCGTGCACCACAATGGGGAAATCATTATTATTATTTTAATTACACATAAGGTGGTATCAGTTTTTTATAGGCATTTAAGTTGTACTTCCAAAATGCTGGATTTTGCATCACAGCTGTTACTGATAACTGCGCTATTGTACACACACAGTTCCTACTGTAAGTATGTACTGTGAAAAAAGAATGATAAAGTTATGAAGTCCAAACTTGTACTAGACTAATAGTGCTTTCCAGGTTTCCACTGAAATTGAATATTCTACTTTTGTGCACAGATGTTTGGTGAGTGACATACAATGTGAAAACTTGATTATTGAAATTTTCAGTGCAAAAATGTAATGAACAGTTTGGCAGGAACTCCTGGAGAAATCACCGATGAGTTACATCAAGAAAATATCTTAAAACTCTTTACTGTAATTGTGTCCTCATTCATTTGACAGCAATTAGTTTTCAGATCATATTTCAGAAACAGATGATAATACTCATATTCATCCCCATTATCACTCATCTCTCACTGTTATTGTTGGAGGATAAGTAATGTGTCACAAGTGAAGATGGCCTGAAGGCAATACCTGATGAAGTTAAGGTTTACACAGAAAAGACATTGGAAAGTTGAAGTTTTATGCGAAGATAACAATGTTGATTTCCTCTTACACACTACTGACTGTGTTCAGTCCAGAGTTACTAATTTCCAGTTTTAGTTTGTTTCCAACAGGGAATAGGTAGACATGTATCAATAGTTGGTAATTGATTTCTAAATCCAGCTAACATTCATGAAATAGACGAGTCCCATTAAAAAGTGGTTTGTCTGTCCATTATTATCAAATTGCAACAAGAAAGCTTCATCATTAATTATGTTAAGAAGGGCAAAGTACAGTTCCAAAGAACTCCAGATACTGCCTCAATCCACACTACTCAGGAAGAATTTACTGGATGCACAACAGGAACAAATTTGCAAGGACACACAAGACGCGAGAACTTGATTCTTACCTGAAAGTATTCGTGGAAGTCACTGAATCCAGTTTGATTAGGGGCAATTACAGTGAAAGCTAAGAGAAGGTGTTATTAACGTTTGGGATCAAAGTATCTTGTGCTAGGAAGAGAGAGCCTTGTTTAAAAAGACTTACAGGTGCACTGCAAATTATATTGCAAAAGTCTACACTGTATCACCAACGAATACACCTTGCACAAAAGCATTACTATGTGTGAAATGAAATTAATAAATTTGGTAAGGCAAATGATGTTCATCTTACTGATGACAACAGTGAGACAGTTGATGTTAAGGTCAATTTAGTGTATAGTTGAAAACAAAGAGGGAAAAACTAGAGCATCTGTTTGTTTTATTTTGACAGGCATTGTGTACTTCACCAGCAGACATCAGTTTTGTCAAATTAATTGTTGACAATATCACAAAAATCGTTAGGCCACTGATAAGTAGTAACTCTATCATTATTATGGTATTTCATGTGAAGTGCCAAAAATACAGGGAATAATGATTGTAGACAACTAAGGGTAGCAAGAATGGTAACAGGTTTGTGTGACCTGTGGGTGAGTGTCACAGAGATATTGAAGAGTATCAACTTGCAGACTTACATTTCGTGCAAATGCATACTTACAAATTTTCAAGAACCTGTAGTAATTGAGAAGTCTAGAAATGAACTGTGATCTCCTCATATTGCCACATTGCTCCCACAGGCACCTCAATCATAAGATTAGACTAATTACAATAATCACAGAAGCATTTAAGTAATTATTCTTCCCATGCTCCATATGTGAATGAAACGGGAAGAAACCTAATACAGATGTAGATGAAGAGGTAAATCCTGGAGCAGCTTGATAGTGCCCTTCTTGAGGTACCTTCGTAATGAGTTGAACTGTCAATGTGTATTCCCACCGAGACTGGAATATACATAGGAACATTTATTTATAAAACTGAAGATAAACAAATGACCTCCAATTACAGAACCATCTCTGTCTTTACTACATCTTCAAAATTTTTGAGAAGGTAGCTTGTAGCAAAATAATGAACACTCTTTCTGATGATAAACTTTAACACCAACTTGAGTTGGATTCCATTTAACCTATTGTTCTTGAAAAGAAGCAGCAGCTTTTTCACCAGTTGCAGGGGCAAAGTGTGGATGACCGACTGGTGTGGCTTTGTAATGTTAGCTACTATGCTGGAACTATGAACAGTTAAAAGCAAGGGGAAACTACAATCATTATTTTTCCAGAGGGCATGCAGCTCTACTGTGTGGTTAAATGATGTTGACATCCTCTTGGGTAAAATATACCAGATGTAAAATAGTGTCCTGTTCTGATCTCTTTATTTGGGATAATGTCGTCATCAAGGAAAATAGATCTGAAATTCTCCAGATTTAAGTATGGAATATTAGAGTCCTGAATCAGGTAGGTTGGTTGATGAATTTAAAAAGGGAAATGAATAGGTCAAAGTTATAGTGGCAATTACCTAAGTGTTGTAACAGGATGAACAAAACTTCTGGTTGGGTCAGTATAGGTTATGAACAAAAAATCTGGGTAATGCTGGAATAGGCCTAATAATGAATAAGAAAATAGGAATGTAGGTAAGTTGCTATCAACAGCACAATGAATCCATTATCATAGCCAAGACAGACACAGACCCAATGCACACCACAGTAGTACACATTTACATGCCAACTAGCTCCACAGTTGATGGGCATGGAAGACTGTACAATGAGTTAAAGAAAATTATTCATATAGTTAAGGGAGACAAAAATTTGTAATGAGGACTGGAATTCAATGGTAGGAAAAGAAAGAGAAGGAAAAGTAGTAGGAAAATATGGACTGGGGAAAAGGAATGAAAGAGGCAGATGCCTAGCAGATTTCTGCATAAAGCATAATTTAATTGTCACTAACACTTGGTTCAAGAATCGTGTAGGAAGGGTGTTTGGAAGAGACCTAGAGACACTGTAGGTTCAAGACTGATTATATAATCGTAAAGCAAAGATTTTGAAACCAGATTTTAAACTATGACAAATGTTAAATGGCAGATGTGGGCTCTGATCATAATTTATTGATTATGAACTGCAGATGAAAACTAAAGAAATAGCAAAAATATGGGAAATTAAGGAGATGGGAGCCAGGTAAACTGAAAGAAACATAGGTTGTTGAGATTTTCAGAAGGTACATCAGGCAATGACTGAGTGGTAAAAGTAAAAGGAATGCAATAATAGACAGATAGATAGCTTGAGAGGTAAAGGCAGCAGAGGATCAAATAGGTAAAGGTAAAGCTTAAACTTAAAGATTAAACTTAATCGACAAAAGGAGAAAATACAGGAGGTTTAAAAATGTGTCACATGGTCCTACAGGAGGCAGTGTTGGTCAGAAATAGAAGGAAAAATTCCTAGAATTATATGTCTGGAAACCAATAACTGCTGAGATATGAACCATTTTATGTGTGACATGTAATTGTAGTATTTGGTGATGTAGGCTGCCACAAGAAACTGAATAGTAAATTACCACAATACACACATGTGGTCAGATGCAGATTCTCAAGCAATCATGAAGGAGAGGCATATGGATTGCACCAGTATCAGTGTATGACAACATTATAGGAAGGGAAGAGGAAGCAGATGAAGAGCAGGTGGAAAATATAATACAGCAAGAATAAGTTTTGTGTGTGTGTGTGTGTGTGTGTGTGTGTGTGTGTGTGTGTGTGTGTGTGTGTGTGTGTGTGTTGGGGCTTACAGGCACTCAATGTCAAGATCATCAAAAAAGAAATGAATGTGGACGATCTTAGTAAAATGGAAGCATACAAGCAAAGAAAGTGGGAAAAAATGAAAAATGCTGTATAAGAAAATAAAATGCAAGGAAAATGAGAAAGGAGTGTCCAGGATGCCACGGGAAATTGTCACTGGCTGGCCACTTATGTAAAATATGGGTGAGCCAGTCACCCAGTGAACAAATTAAGACCCTCTCCCTAAAATCTTGGTAAAAACATTGGCCAAGTCACAGAACTTTAAAACTTTAACCACATTCATTTGAGTATTTCCTAAAAGAGATGGCAGATCCACCGGCAAGTCAGCCGCCACCCACTGGTCAGAAAATGAAAGGCAATCCAATAAAACATGGCACACAGTGACCTGGACGCCACAACCACCACACATTGGAGGGTCCTCTCGCTGGAGCAGGAAGCCATGCCTCGTAGGACTGTGGCCTATCCAAAACGAAGTGAGGAGAACCTCATCCTGTCTATGGGGATGGAAGCAAGTACACCACACACATGTTGTGGGCTTGACTAAACGGAGCTTATTGTCAGTCATTTCCAGCCACTCATCCCCCCACTGGCGCATGACTCGTGGGCTCAACAGCGAGGTGAGTGCGTGCAGGGGGATGGCACACTGAAATATTTGTGAATCGAGACACGCCTCCTTGGCTGTGAGATCTGCCCTTTTGTTCCCAGCAACACCAATGTGCCCTGGAACCCAGCAGAAAGCCACCTCCTTCCTCAGTCATTGTGGTTGGGGGAGGGCATCCTGGATGGTCTGGACTATTTTATCTGCTGGATACATATGTTGCAATGAGTGAAGGGCACTTAATGAATTGGAACAGACAAGAAATTTAGAATGGTTAGAGCGTCTCATCTTCTCCAGTGTCTGCAAGATCGCAGACAATTCTGCATCAAAGACAGTAAACACTTGGGGGATTCGGACCTTGAGGGCATGATCCGGAAAAATAACAGAGCAACCAACGGAATCCTCCTGTTTCAACCCATCTGTAAAACAGCTACATGGTCGCGGTGCTCGGTAAAATGGCAAATAATATTGAATTAAAAACGGTGGGAGGAGTGCAATCTGTCTTGTACTGCACCAAATCTAAAATCACTCTTGGGCCAAGCAGACAATTAAAACCCTGGCATTGGAGCTGTAAGGGCTCCACATGGAGGAACTCCAGCAAACGTTGCACATGGATCCCAAAAGGCATCATGGCTCAGGGGTGGTGGGAAAAAAGATGGTCCAGAGGTGGATGAGCAGCAATATGGTGAGCGGCTGAGGTTCCCAGAGTGGATCGGGGTCCCTTCGATTGGAGCTGAGTGGAGGGTCCCAGCAAGAGGCTTCGTCGACTCTGTGACGGTCTTGGCTGCAGATTTCTAGACTTGCGCTATTGGGTGGGGAATTGTAGGACGCCCCTAGATAGGTCAGGGGTGCACCATACAAAGGAAGCAGCTACTCGGGTAGCAGAGTACTTGTGGCGAGCACATGAGGGTTTTTTAGGCTAGTCAGTAGTGCGAGGTGTCCTGATGAACACTCACCAGTTGACATGCAGGCAGGGAAATCAGGACGCGCTGAGTGTAAAGACACTTCAGCTATCAAGATATTAGCAGTAAATTTTCAGGGTGTTCGGAATAAAGTTCCTGAATTTATTGCCCTCCAGGAAGCATGTGGCGCGCAAATTATTCTTGGGACTGAGACCTGGCTGAACCCTGAGATAGGAAGTTCTGAAATATTTAGTAAGGGTTGGAAGGTGTATCGGAAAGACAGATTAGACACCGTAGGAGGTGGTGTCTTCATTGCAGTTGACGAAAATATTGTGTCTACTGAGGTCAAAGTAGAGTGTGATTGTGAAGTTATCTGGACACATTTAACAGGGCTAGGTGAAATAAAGTTAATTGTGGGGTGTTATTACCAGCCACCAGGTTCCACCGTTACAGTTCTAGAATCATTCAAAGGGAGTCTACATTCTGTATCGCAGAAGTACCCGGATCATGCTATATTAGTCGGAGGCGACTTCAACCTACCTAGTATACACTGGGATGTCTATGGATTCATTACAGGTGGTACAGACAAGCTGTAGTGTGAATTACTTTTGAACACATTATCCGAAAACTGTCTTGAGCAGATAAATCGACAGCCAATGCGAAATGGAAATATTTTAGATCTGGTAGTCACGAACAGACCAGACCTCATCGACGGTGTCAGTCTTGAGACAGGGATTAGTGATCATGATGTTGTCATTACGACTATGCTTACAAAAGTTAAGAAGTCGGTCAAGAAGGCTAGGAGAGTATTCTTACTAGAAAGAGCAGATAAGCAATTGTTTGCATCCCACTTAGTAAATTAATCTACTTCATTTACTTCCAGTACGATGGACATGGAAGAATTATGGGTAAATTTTAAACACATTGTAAATCATGCATTTTACAAGTATGTGCCGAAAATGTGTGTTACGGATGGAAAAGACCCACCGTGGTTAAACAGTGCAATTCGGAGAATGCTCAGGAAGCAAAGGCAGTTGCACTCGTGGTACAAGAAAGATTGGGAGAATGAGGACAGGCAAAAGTTAGTAGAGATTCATGCTGCTGTAAAAAGAGCGATGCATGAAGCATTCAACCACTACCACCGTCATACCTTAACAAAAGATCTTGCTGAAAACACAAGGAAATTCTGGTTTTACGTAAAATCGGTCTAAGGCTTCCATCCAGTCACTCACTGATCAGTCTGGCCTGGCAACGGAAGACAGCAAAACGAAAGCTGAAATTTAGCATTTGAGAAAGCTTTCACGCAGGAGGATTGCACAAATATACCGCCGTTTGAGTCTCGTACAGATTCCCATATGGAGGACATAGACATCCCTGGGGTTGTGAAACAGCTGAATGGGTTGAAAAAAAATAAATCACCAGGTCCTGATGGGATTCCAATTCGGTTTTACAGAGTACTCTGCTGCATTGGCTCCTTAGTTAGCTTGCATTTATCGTGAATCTCTTACCCAACGTAAAGTCCAGAGCGACTGGAAAAAAGCGCAGGTGACGTCTGTATATAAGAAGGGTAGAAGGACGGATCCTCAAAATTACAGACCAATATCCTTAACATCGGTTCGTTGCAGGATTCTCGAACATATTCTCAGTTTGAATATAATGAATTTCCTTGAGACAGAGAAGTTGCTGTCCATGCACCAGCACGGCTTTAGAAAGCATCGCGCCTGCGAAATGCAACTCTCCCTTTTTTCACATGATATCTTGCGAACCATGGATGAAGGGTATCAGACGGATGCCATATTCCTTGACTTCCGGAAAGCGTTTGACTCGGTGCCCAACTGCAGACTCCTAACTAAGGTACGAGCATATGGGTTTGGTTCCCAAGTATGTGAGTGGCTCGAAGACTTCTTAAGTAATAGAACCCAGTATGTTGTCCTCGATGGTGAGTGTTCATCAAAGGTGAGGGTATCATCTGGAGTGCCCCAGGGAAAGGTCCGCTGTTGTTTTCTATCTACATAAATGATCTTTTGGATAGGGTGGATAGCAATGTGCGGCTGTTTGCTGATGATGCTGTGGTGTACGAGAAGGTGTCGTCGTTGAGTGACTGTAGGAGGATACAAAATGACTTGGGCAGGATTTGTGATTGGTGTAAAGAATGGCAGCTAACTCTAAATATAGATAAATGTAAATTAATGCAGATGAATAGGAAAAAGAATCCTGTAATGTTTGAAAACTCCATTAGTAGTGTAGCGCTTGACACAGTCACGTCGATTAAATATTTGGGCGAAACATTGCAGAGTGATATGAAGTGAGACAAGCATGTAATGGCAGTTGTGAGGAAGGCGGATAGTCGTCTTCGGTTCATTGGTAGAATTTTGGGAAGATGTGGTTCATCTGTAAAGGAGACCGCTTATAAAACACTAATACAACCTATTCTTGAGTACTGCTCGAGCATTTGGGATCCCTATCAGGCCAGATTGAGGGAGCACATAGAATCAATTCAGAGGCAGGCTGCTCTATTTGTTACTGGTAGGTTTGATCATTACGTGAGTGTTATGGAAATGCTTCAGGAATTTGGGTGGGAGTCTCTAGAGGAAAGGAGGCGTTCTTTTCGTGAGGAAATTTAGAGAACCAGCATTTGAGGCTGACTGCAGTACAATTTTACTGCTGCAAACTTACATTTTGCGTTAAGACCACAAAGATAAGATAAGAGATATTAGGGCTCATACAGAGGCATACAGGCAGTCATTTTCCCTCGTTCTGTTTGGGAGTGGAACAGGGAGACAAGATGCTAGTTGTGGTACGAGGTACCCTCCACCACGCACCATATGGTGGATTGCAGAGTATGTATGTAGATGTAGATGAGGTTGGAGCTGCAAGAAACTTACACACCTGGTTCACCAGCAGGAGCTGCCGCTGGATGGTAAGTGATGGTTCCCTGGCCTCAGCACAGATGCTGGGTATGGGACTGGTCCGATAAGCACTCGTGGCCAGTCAAATTCCCATATGGTGGTCAGTGTCAAGGATCTGCAAATAAAAGGGCCACGCTACCCATACACTGTGCACCTGCAGCCCAGCCGCGAACACACAAAAGCCCAATAAAATGGAGGAGACGCTCTCTATCTGCTCCCCAAGACCTGTGGCTGAGGCACTTGAGGATGTTAATGCCTTCAGGGTTCTGGAGTTCAAGTCTCGAAGGTGTGACAACCATGACAATCTGGAGTCAAACATGAGGCCCATAAACTGCACTGTGTCTCTAAAATGTAGGGTAGTGTCCCCTATATGCAAGGCAGGTGAATTAAAAGGACACGCACACACACACACACACACACACACACACACACACCAGCAGAAAACTGAAAACCCATCTCTGAGCCCACTCCTCTAACTGCTGAACTGTAAGTTGCAATGACAGCTCACTATTGCAACACTGGAGGAGGAACAGAAAACAGCAAAGTTGTCCACAAATAAGGAGCACTGTACTGGACTCCTTACCATAGATGTTATACTGTTGATGGCTATGGAAAAGAGTGTAACACTTAAAACACTGCCCTGGAGGACACTATTCTCCTGCTCAAATCGACAAGACAGTGTGTCACCAACTTGGGTCCAAAAAAAAAAACTGCTGAATGAAGATGGGGAGGTGGCCACAAAAGCACCCTTTGATGCAGTTGTGCAAGATTACAGTGTCTCCATGTAGTATCATATGCCTTACTAATATCAAAGAATATGCCAATCAATGATGCTGATGGAGGAAGGCCTGCTGAATAGCCACCTCTACGAGGGTCAGGTTGTCGACCGTGGACCAAAATTTTCGGAATCCACACTGAGAGTGACTAAGGAGTTGCCTGGTCTTTTATAGCCAGACCAAACGACGGTTAACCATCCGTTCCAGGGTTTTTCCTACACAGCTCATCAAGGCAATATTCCAATAACTACTGGGACATGTGTGGTCCTTTCCTGGTTTGAGGAGAAGGATGAGAATTGCCTCCCTCCACGAGTTGGTGAAGACGCCTGTCTGCCATATTAGATTAAAACTTTCAAGGAGGATTTCCTTTGATATCGCTGGCAGATGTCAAAGAATGTAGTACCTGATGTTGTTGTGACTGGGTGTAGTGTCAGAAGTCTCAGTCAGTGCCGGTTAGAGCTCCAACATGAAGAACGGGGAGTTGTAGGCCTCAGAACTGTTTGACCTAAAGTCCAACTTTTCACTCTCGACAGTTGCACGGTAGTGACGAAACGCTGGATTCTGTCTTGCATTGGCAGTAGTTTGTGCAAAATGGTCGACCAGAACCTGAGCAACGTTTCTAGGTGTTGTTTGGAGGCACCCCCAGTTCAGCACTGCAGCTATTGGTAAATGACTGTGTTTACAGGAAATCGTCTGGATGGCTTCCCATACTTTAGCAGAACAAGTGCAATGATTGATGGAGTTCAGGAACTCATGCCATGACTGCTTTTTGGTCTCTTTAATCACATGGTGAGCCTTGGCTCTCACAATTCGAAAGGTTGTGAAGACTGTCCACTGTCAGGTGGCATTTAAACAATTGAAGAGCCGCACGCCTTTCCCAGATAGCTAAATGGCACTCTTCTGTTCACCAAGGAACAGGTCGCCTCTGAAGAGGGTCGAAAGACTTTGGTATGGATAAATCAGCAGCATGGTGGATCGCATCCGTGATGAGATCCACCCATTCCTGGACATTGTCATGGTGTTCAAACACAGCCAACTGGCCAAACAGCATCCAGTTACCCTTGCCGATCATCCATGTTGGTGGCTTCTGTTCCAGCAACACACCATTGAGTAGCTGAAGGCAGATTGGGAAGCAGTCACTGGAATGAAGGTCGTCAGTGAGCTTCCAGTGAACAGAGTTGGCGAGGTCTGGAGAGCAGAAAGATAGGTCGATGGCTGAGAATGACCCAGTAGCAGTGCAGAAATGAGTCAGAGCACCAGCATTCAGGATGCAGCACAGCTCTCAAGACATCAGGAGGCTCTCTAAAACTCAAGCCCGAGGGCAAGTAAACACTGAGCCTCACAGGAGATGGTGGGCATTGAAGTCGCCCAGGAGGAGATATGGTCGGTGGAGTTGTGCGATAAGATTTGTAATAGCCTCGGAGCCTACTGCATCCAATGGAAGTAAATAAAGAGAACAAACTGTAAACCTCTGACGTGCAGAAATTACAACTGCAACTGCTTGCAGGTTGATATCCAGGGGAAGAGCAGAGAAGTGGTGCCCATTATTGACGAACACAGCAACCCGTCCTTTGGCTCTTTCCCCAGTCAGGTCATCCTTGCGATATTGAGTATAGCCCCATAGTGCAGGGGCATCAGATGCTTTGAAATGTGTTTCCTCCAAAAAGAAGCACAGAGGGCGTTGCTGCGCTAGGAGTTTCAGTTCCTCTATTTGTGTCGTGAATCCAATCATGTTCCACTGTATAATGGGAGCCATTATCAGGGGGGTAGTACTTTCATTCTGACTTTTTGATGGGGAGAGGAGCCCACAATGGGTGAAGGTTCAGTTTTGGGGCGAAATGGTTGCCCCAATCCAACATCAAGCCCCATAGCCTCTAAAAAAGAATAGACAGACATGTCAGAGAGGCCGATGTCAACATAGTCAGGCTGTTTGCTGCCCGATTCCACTGGTATTTGACGTTTTGCCTTGGATTTTTTCCCCTGGGTAGACTTTTCAGCCACAACTGTGGTTGCAGGTGTGGCAACATTGGACAGTGTACCAGACGGAACCTTTGGAGGGGCAGGGAGCTGTACAATGTCAGCAACCACATCTTTACAGCTTTTTATAAAGTTCTCGGGCGAGGGACAGGCTTAGAAATGACTGCAGCAGCACAAGTGCGTGGACACATGCAGGTACTACTGTCGACACTAGCAGCCTCTGTTTGTGTAGCAGCATCAGCTTGCCATGTGGGCTGTTTCACAACTGAAGTGAAGGACATAGCAAAACACGGGGCAGCATTGCTTTATAGAGCTGTTTTGCCTCAGTATACAGGATGCGCTTAATAATTTTAAGCTCCTGTATCTTCCTTTCTTCCAGATACACGCTGCAGTCCTGAGTCCAGACGGGGTGAGGCCCAGAGCAATTTACACAATTCAATGGAGACAAACAATGGACATCTTCACAGGCATCCTAACCATACTTGCCACAAGTTGCTCCTCCTCGACACCCAATAGTAGTATGCCCAAAGCGCTGGCATTTGAAACACTGCATTGCTTTGGGTACATAAGACCGTACACTTAGGCGAGGGGAGCCTGCCTTAATATGCTCAGGGAGTTTTGTGCTATTAAATGTCAGGATAAAGGAGTCAGACTTAACAAGAACCCCATCCACCCTCTTCACGATATTTTGAAAGTGAACTATTCCTGCTGGAGCCCACTCATCTTTCAGTTCCTCTTTGGGGATGTCCACCAGATCATAACACCTTTGCTATAATTCAAGGTGGTGTGCAGCTCAGTTTCGATGGCATATTCCCCAAGGGATTGAGCGTTCTGTAGATTATTATCATGTTGGGAACTAGCGGTTTTCACCAACAGTGTCACATTACACAATCGTGTAACAGATTTCAAACTGCCAGCGATGCCCTTGAGCCCTTTGTGAATATAGAAAGGGGAAACATTCTCGAAGCTGCCCTCTTTCCTTTTAAGAATTAAAAATACATTCTGACCGCCAGCATGTATTCTGTTACTGGTCATGATACTCTCAGATTTCGCTCCTGAGTCCGAAGGACTGGCTACATGTGCCAAGCCCGTACCCAACAAAAGAATGCCGACACCTGGGGATGATACGGGTACCTCCAATGAGCAATACATATGGAAGATTTGTGGTGCAGAATTAAATTGAGAAAAAAGTTTATTCCACAGAATAGCAGATGGGGTACATTTCAGAGTGGCCTGATGTTAGTAAGAAACTGTATGATGACTTCTTCCCAACTGGCAAACAGGAAATAGCAGATGAACTGCTGTGTAGTCTTGACACCATATACTACCAGAAATGGCTAGGCACTGCTGTAAAACTTGACTTCAAACAATCAAGTAGAAAAGCCTACTCTCTGTCACATAACTTGAAGTGGAAATCAAGTTAACATGCAACAACCACTTCATAAAACCAAATACAGTTGGTGCGCACATCATCTCAACATCAAAATCACCATTCCCCAACCTCCCGTCATCCTAGTGAGATGAGAACTGAGAACCATGATGTCTGTATGTTCACATCATAGCCCATTTTTTTTTTCCAGTTCATTTCTTAAAACATTTCAATGGGTCTGGAAGACATTAAATCAGGTAAAGCTCCAGTTTTTTTCCATGACTTACATAACAGGTGAAGATTATTGTATCTTAAAATGAGGTAAACCCAACAACAAATCTCAGTTATCATCCTACTGCCCTTTTGAGTGAGATTTACAAATTACAAGGAAGGCTGCTGTATAACAGAAAACATAATGAGATACTGGGAAAGACTTTTGTTGAACAGGCTAGAGTTTAACCAAACTGTAGTTGAGTGGATCAAGTACTTTCATTGACAATTTACATAGAAGCTGGCTTCTAGAAACAACTGAAGACCTCTGCTATAGTTGCTGATATGGCTGCAGCTTATGCTACCATGTGGAAGAACGGGATTGTTTATCAGCTGTAAGTTCAGTCCTAGATCCACTGCAAAAATTATATGCTACAACATGTCGTTCTGCAGCTTCAACCTTACAATCATCTGCCCTTGGTCTTGTATACTCAGTGGCAGAATACTGTGCTGCTGTGTGGATAAACAGCACCCACAAGAAGCTGATAGATACACCACTACAAAAAAATGTGGATCGTTTGTGGTACAGTTGAGTCCACTCCAGTATTCAACTGCCCCAAGCCATATTCTACTACCTAATCTGAGAAGAAAGAATATCCTTGTGAGGGAATATAAGAAAATTTTGCGATAACCAACTGCTGCCAACTCATGAAGACATAACTGCTATCTAAATCAACAGACTGGGCACCAGACGAACCCAAGTTAATAGAATGTTGTATTAAATCACAATTTTGCAGCTATTTTGATGATCACAATCTGATTTCCTTCGTGGCCTGTGGTTTTCGGCCAGGTTTATTTACAGTAAATGTGGTAGAAACTCTTCTTACAGATATTTTTATGGTTTTGAGAAAAATTCCTTCACTTGTGCCTTACTAATAGATCTGAGCAAAGCATTTGACATGGCACTAGAGTGCACTAAGTAGTTCATACCTGACTAAAGTGTGCCACAAGGCTTGGTGCTTGGACCCTAACTTTTCCTCGTGTATATGAATGACTTGCCTACTTTCTTGCCTCCCAAGTCCATAATATATGCTGCTGAACTACCATGGTTACTGTCGATAACAACTTGGAGACTGTGAATAAAAAAGCAAAAACAACACCTGAAAAGTGAGCCATATGACTCCACAATAACAAGCCTACCCTAGAAAATAGCAAGACTGCACAAGCTAAAACAAAAAGTAAATGAGTATGATCATGTTAGACTTCTTGGAATCCACCTGAATTCCAAACCGGCTTGGAACAGCTGCACTTGAACAGTTATGTACCAAACTATCTAGAGTGGTCTCTTTGTTAAGCAAATTAAAAACATTCGTTAGCAAACAACTACTACCGTCTTCTTACAAACAGCTATGAATTCTTTCAGTATCATCTGCAGTATGCAATAAAACTATGGGGCAACTCTCCTGGTGCTCACACAGAGTTTATGAGCCAGAAGAAAGCTATAACAGTAATTGCAGAAATTACAATCTGAGAATCATGCCGAAAGCACTGTAAAGATCTAAACATCTTGACTGTACCTTTCATTTATATAAAAATATGTACTCCCCCCCCCTAAAAAAGAAGGAAAAAAACTGTACCTTGCAGAACCGCTATATATTCCCACAAAACTAGAAATAAAACTTACCTACATGTAGAACTTACAAGACAGTGCATTATCCAAAGTAGTTTTAAACACACAGGAAAGAAGCTATGTCAAAAGCTGCCACCATCAGTGAGAGGCTTATCTGGTGCTGTTTTCGAGGAGCACCTCATAAATTGTCAGTTGATAAGTGTGTTCATAGTGTTACAGAATGTGAATGTACATAGTAAGTCTCCTCATCCCCACGTACGTTTCAGTCACCTACTGTAAAATGTAATCTAAGAAGGAAACAAAAATTCAGTATTGTATATTCCTCAAACAGTTAAAATGTCTACAAAAACTTCAGACACATTTAACACAGAGTGTGTACAGTCTTACTTACCAGTTCCAAATGCATCACATCAGTTTGACATTTATAAAGCAAATTTCTTAACAATAAGATGGTAAACTATTAAATGTGATATGATGAACTTGGATTGTAAAGTATGTAGGCTAACAACAGATAAATGGATGAAAATAAATAAACAAACAAACATAACAACACTCCACCAGAGCTCCATAGCTTTCTTCAAATCAACAAAAAACCATGGGCACTCAACCTGCCCTTGAACACACACAATACACTCAACAGAATCCAGACTAACAATGGGAGGTGCTGCCACCTACAATAGACAAGGAAAGACTACTCTTATGGTGTGCAAGAAAGAGTGTCAGAAACATTATTGAAGAGTGCCCTCAAAATTTGTACCCTGGAAACCCCTCCGACCTCTTGGACACTACAGCAGATGTGATTAAACATAAAAATATTATGTCTATAAATTTGTAAATTATATGTTTAACTGCATTTCTAAAGTGGTATGTAATTGCCATACAATTAATAATAATAACAATTTTACAAGATAGATTAAAGAAACCCAAACACATTTTTATGCTTAGAGAAAGCTTTTGACAATGTTGACTGGAATAAACTCCTTAAAATTACGAAGGTAACAATGATAAAATACTGGGAATGAATGGTTATTTACACCTTGTAAAGAGAACAGTCTGCAGTTACAAGAGTTGAAGGACGTGAAACAGAAGCAGTTGTTGTTCTCAATGTTATTGAATTTTACCAGTGATACTGTGATTCTGTCAGAGATGCAAGAGCAGTTGCACAGAATGGATAGCATCTTAAAAAGTTATAAGATGAATCTCAACACAAGTAAAACAAGGGTAACAGGAGGCAATGCTGAGAGAATTAGACTAGGAAATAAGACACTAAAAGTAGTAGATGAGTTTTGATGTCTGAGCAATCAAATAATTGATGATGGCCTAAAATGCAGATTGGCTTTAGCAAGAAAAACATTTCTGAAAGAGATGAGTTTCTTAACATGTGACATAAATTTTCGTTATTTCTGTGAAAATATTCTTGATGGCAAAATTGAAAAATATTCTTGAATTAACTTTGGTTTTCATATATCAATCATTCTTTCCTATATTTGGGATAACCCTCAACTGATTTACACAGTTTGTAACACTTTTTATATGAGTTCGTACAAATTTGCTTTCAGTGTGGATATCTCAGTTAGACTGATTGGCTTGTAGATATTTTACAGAACATTTTATTTATAATTTTATTGTTTGATGTTCTTCATTCTGTCGCCAAGATGGCCGTGAGTGTGGAAGTGTGTAACCACGGCCGCCTGTATTAGAGGCGGCCGTGGTGTAACTCTTATAGGAGAAAATGTTAGTTATGTGCTAAAAAAGGGGAGTTTGCGAGAATTGTAACGTCGAAATAAACAAATTTAAGAGAACTAGTTTCAGGTCTACAATTCTTAGTCAACACTTTAAGAAGCGAAATCACCACACTTAAGAATGAAAATCGGGAAATACGGTCGAAGAACAAATCAAGAGAAGTGGCACCTGACTCAAGGTACAAATCGTCCGTGTGGAAAGAAGTGAGACACAAAGGTAGGACTTTAGCTGAAAAAAAACAACGAACTTTGCAACAGCAGTTACATTTACGGATAAAAACAAATACGGTATTCTGCAGTCCAGTGACGGTGTTAAAGACAGTGGAAATGATCCAGACCATTCAAAAGGCAATGCGCTGAAAACGCATAATCATTCTGGGAAAATGATGATAAACGGGGAACATCAAGTAAAAATAACAGTGTGCTTTTTATAACAGATAGCCATGGCGGGCATATATGTAGTATGTTTCGAGAAATAAATCGAGACATTGCAATGACCAATGTTGTTAAACCTGGAGCGGGAACCATGGAGATTCTTACCTCCATGGCGGGAACTAAACATGTTTTATTTCCCTTGCACTCAAACAAAATCCACGCAAGAAAACGACTTTGTCGTATGCATAACGGGATCAAATGATGTTGCGAAAAATGAAGCAGATGTCTACGTAAAAGTGTTTCAGAACTTTCTAGAAAAAAATAAACCAAGGAATACAGTTGTTGCTACAGTGCCTCATAGGCACGATCCAAAGTATAATTCGTGCGTTAATAAAGAAATTCGAAGAACAAATATTAAAATACTGTGCACTGAATACGCAAATTGTGCTGTGGTCGATATAAGTAAACTGCAGCGTAACCTTCACACCAGACATGGGCACCAACTAAAGTATCAAGGGATAAAGTTTGTGTGCGAACGTGTCAACGAAATAATTAAAGAAAGACTAACACGGAATAAAACAATCTACGAAAGTAGCGGTTTGAGTAATACCTGGAATGTACGTCAAGCGACATTCGAATGAGAGAGTGTTCACAGACAATAAACATAAATCTGTTACTGTCATGGAGGTAGAATAAGGGGAGATGGCGCTACAGACTTGCGCTGTACGTTGTTTTGAAGCCAGTGGGCGGGGCTTGCCGCCATCTTGGATCCCCCAAAACATTAGCAGACGAGTGTTTACAATTGCTTCTTGTTCGTTATTTATGTCGTGTGCACGTGATATTTGTTTTATATAGTAAATGTTACTCGGTGTTAGTGAACAACACAGCATAAGGAACGCAACTTCAAACGTTTTTCTGGTCTTAAATGCGTATTCGATACAGTAATACGTAAAAATATTACGCTTCTTGCCTCAGTACTGTAATTCCTTTTTGTTTATACACTTAGAATAACCGAGAAGAGACGTATGTGCTATGAAAAGCGTGCTTTTGTAATCCATTTCTATTCACTTTCATAGTGTTTGTGTCGATAATTGATAAAGCCAGAACTCCAAAAACAATGATTGATAGTTTAGAGGCACCGATTTGTATTCGTTGCATTTTCAAGTCAAATGCAAATTTTAAATGTTCACGTTTGCAAGAAACTTACCTTATTTCCTTTGGTGTCCCATAGATGTATGCAGGGATGATATAAACAAGCCAGCTGTCATGTCAACAAAGTGAAAAATACGTTAAATTACGAAGGAACAGAACTGAATTTAAGATTGTCGGGCCCATTGCAATTTCCACATCTGCTTTCTTTTTAAATTGTACCTACCAAATGACATTCAGCGTGGCAAAGAACAGAAATTTACAGGGTAAAAAAATGGAAATGTCGTGTGGCTAGGGCCTCCCGTCGGGTAGACCGTTCGCCTGGTGCAGGTCTTTCGATTTGACGCCACTTCGGCGACCATTCACAGGGTAATACGACAACACAGTGATTAATGTAATGATCTAAGCCTGGACTTCGATAGGGAACTTTGCTTTAACAAATATGTAACCATTTAAGTACTTATAATTTAACCACTGTAACAGGTGTTCCACACATTTTACTTAAGATTTAATTAACTACATGTAGTTACATTAGTTTTATATTAAATTATTGCATTTTAAAACATTAGTCCCTATTTCCAGGATATTTCTTGCCAGGACTTTTCAGTTACTTCAGAATAACCACACAGTGAAAACCAAGTGTAATGCTCACTTCCAGACAGCTCTCCGCCTTGGATTGATAGAAATCTAAAGTTAAATCACAGAAATAAAACCATACTGTAAAACTTTACAGTGCATCAGAATTTCAAGTATATATAAGAAAATAGCGCTTAAATAAGTCCACTTACGAATGAAATGTGATTTGTTTAAACTTTAGACTACAATCAGAACGATTAGTACACCCGTGAGCGACGCAAGCCCGGCATTTTTTATCAAAACACTTCACGACTACACGGAATCAACCCACCAGAAGCGAATGTTTTGGGGTAGCTAACATGGCGGACCTTCTCTTGGGTCGGCTTCAAGTTTGTGACGTCATGACAACTCCTCTTATTTTTACCTCCATGGTTACTGTGATGCAAACGAACATTCGCTGCATTAGGAACAAAGTATTACAATTAGAACATTTTTGCAGTGTTGAAAACGTTGATGTTGTTTGTATCTCAGAACATGGCTGACAGAAGATCAAGTACAATATTTTGTTCCTCAAGGGTATGCTGTTGGAGACATTGTGTGTACAAGTGAAAGAAAGAATGGAGGTGCCGTAATATTTGTTAAAGATAGTATAATGTTTACCAAAATAGATGTTAGCTCTTACTGTGCAGAAGTAGATGGAGAATTTAGCTGTATAAGACTAAATGCAGAGAATACCACAATTGTTAGCTTATATAAGATCACCAGGAAGAGATGTTAATACATTTTTCGAAATATTTGAGCTGCATATGAGGAAAATACTAAAATCTAAAATAAAACGAATTATCTGTTGCGATTTTAACATTGAAATGGCCAACAGTGATGAACATGTTACTAGAACATTTTTAATGCCTTAAGATCACTAAATTTACAATGTATAAATTACACACCAACACGGGATAATGAATGCTTATATAATATTATAGTAAATTTTTCTAGAGATATGTATGATGTCAGACTTGCCAGTGGAGCCCTAGCTGATCATGAACCATTGATTTTAACATTCTATTGTGATCAGTTGCCTAAATCAGTCAGACTCAAGTCTAATGCTACATGCGTAAGAGGGCAGAAAGATGAATATATTCATTTATTTATTGACAGGTTATCTGATCTTAACTGGGACTTTGTATACAACACACAACATGAGAAGGGTACTGAAAAATACTCACAGAGTTATAGTACTCCTGCTCACCATTAATCAAAAGTAACCCTAAGCATAAACAGAAAAACAAACAGCTAAAATGGTATATAGATGAAGTAGCTCTCACTAGGGAGGAGACGCTCAAACTGTACAGAATATATAAAAATTCTTGTAAGCAAGGACCTGAGCTAGATAATACTTCTTATAGAGCTTATATAAAATGTAAAAAAAATCTACAAAGACAAACTGCCCTTCCCCAAAAAACAGGCATGTGAACATTACACTGAAAGTGCTCCCAACAAACGTAATGCAGCATGGGATATCATCAACCAATATAATTCACAAACCCATACACAAGATACAATGCTAGTCCCAGAAGAAGTAAATAATTACTTCCTAACCACAGTGAGTGAGCTGAAAAACAATATCAAGCAAAATGGCATGTGCGCTAGATCATCTTGGTGCTGTGCCCCATAGGAGATATACTTTCCACTGGAATGTTGTCACCCCAGAGGATATTGTAAAAGCTGTGGCAAGGTTCACCAACTCCAAAAGTATGGATTGTTGTTGGTTTTCTAACTATGTAATGAAAAAAATATACATCCTATCTGTCAACCTCTTCCTTTCATTTTTAATACCTTATGTGTTGAGAATCTGGAGTTTTCCCAGATGCACTCAAAACGGCTTAAGTGATACCAGTCTTTAAAAAGGGAGATAAGCATCTGCCCCAAAACTATTGACCAGTTTCTATTGTCCCAATTTTCTCTAGAGTTTTTGAATATCTAATGTACAGTCAACTAAATAACTATTTTGTAAAGCATGATCTCCTCTCCAACAGACAGTTTGCATATCAACATGGTAAAAATACCACTACTGCTGTCACTGAAGTTGTTAACCAGGTGTTAACTGCATTTGAAAATAAGGATCTAGTATCAGTTGTACTTTGTGATCTTAGCAAAGCCTTTGACTGCATACCATCTAACATCCTACTTGCAAAACTGGAATTTTATGGCATACACAAACCAACTTTAGACGTAATCGAATCATACTTAAATAACAGGAGACAGTTTGTATCAATTAAAAATAGATCCTCCTCACTGAAGGAAATTCGGATTGGAGTGCCTCAGGGCTTGGTCCCAGGTCCTTTTCTGTTCATCATTGCAATTAATGACTTACCTTACCATGTAGGAGAAAATACAGCTGTGTGTTATGCAGATGACACAACATTGCTCAAGGGTTTAACTACAGCTGTTGAAAGCAAATCAGTAAAATTGTTAGGATTCCACATTGATTCAAAATTAAACTGGGAGGAACACATTAGTCATATCTGCAAGAGAATAGCAAGAGTGTGTTACTTCATCTGGAGACTGACAGATGTAGTCACTGAAGAGTATCTAAAGGTGGTATATTTTGGCCTGTTTCAATCACACATTTCCTATGGTATATTGTTATGGGGACATTCTTGCTTTGTCAGTGAAATTCTGAAAATTAAAAAATAAAGTAATCAGAATAATGAGCAAAGTTAAGCCCAAGGAACACGGCTGCCCCCTCTTTATCAAGCACATGATATTAACTGTTGTGAATCTATACATCTACACAGCACTGCTTTATGTCAAAAGCAACTGAAATGAGATTGAGACGAGAGAGAACATACATCCCCACAACACCAGAGGCAAACTGGACTTCGACATACTAAGACACGGACTCTCAAAGACTGCAAACTCACACAAAATAATGAGTTTAAAACTCTTCAATAAACTTCCAGCATCTGCTTGGTCACTGACCAGTAATATTTTCAAACGTAAGATTTATGACTGGTTACTCAAATACCCATTTTATAAGATAACAGAATATTTTGAAATAATCATTGACATTAGTATATAAGGATATTTCTAAAAGAAAAGGAATTAAATTGTAAAAACTTTACGGTAAAGTTATTGTTAATTGTATGTTTAATGTTCAGACCTATTCCGCTGTAAGTGGTCAATGGGAAATAAACTGAATACTGAATAAAACTGAATACCGAATTGGTAAATCTTGTTGCCACTTATTCTGAGGGGGCCCTATAGTGTCTGTGCAATGCTGGAAGCTCTGTGAGATTTTGCTGTGCTGTAAAGGCATCTGCCACTGAACTCAAAGTACTGCATGCTGCCCAAGGCAAATACCAAATAGATGACAATACCAAAAAAAAGTCTGTATTAACATATAAAAATACAGACCTGTGTGCTATTTGAAATACTTCCCTTTAACCTACCAGTAATAAACTACACGATTTCTCATTTACACGTAATGACGGGGTACAGAAAATTTTGCAGTTGATTTTAAATTGAAAGATATCAAATTTAACTGCATAATAATTCTGTACCCTTACATCTGGAACATACATAGTCTTGTACAGAAGTGAAATGTGGATTATAAGCTGTTTGGACAAGAAGAGAACGATGGAAACACCAGGTCGGAATATCAACATTATAAGGAAAATTATAGATTGCTGTTCACCATGAAAGTGACACCTTGAGTCACAGACAGGCACAATGAAGAGACTGTTGCACATTTACCTTTTGGCCAAAGCCTTCTTCAGAAAAGAAAACACACACCCATTCATTCATTCAAGTGTGCACACCTCACACATATAGGAGATGGTGGTCAGGAACCTGTAAGGAGCCGTTCAATCTATTAAACATAATGACCCTTCCAAGTATCTGTATGTTTAACTGCTTGATATATGTAAAAGAGAATATACAGCAATTTACACATAGAATGAATTTACATTTGCACAGCACTAGAAACAACTGCATGCATAATACACCGTATTCTAGGCTGTCACTGACACACATCAGTCACAAACACCTAAGTCGGAATTTATATAATAAACTGCCTCAGTCAATCAAAACCCTCACCTTCTTTAAATTTAAGGAGGTATTAGACACAGGGCTGAAAAATAAAGCATACTACTCAATTGAAGAATATCTTGGGAGCAGTTTGGAAGTAATTTGGAAGGAATGTATAAACAATGACATAATGTAACTACATTGACTAAATGTGTAAAACTGTGTAATGATTATTGCTGAAATCTTCTGATTAATAAGAAGTTCATGTATATGTAAAATGATGATGTGTGTAAAATGTAAAAATTACTAACTACTAATAAGATGTATATGTATATATGCATAATGTACAATGTAAAAATCAGTAACAACTATACTTTTATGAATATGTAAAATGTATTTTGATAAAGCCAATTGCATGGTTGTTGTTGTTGTGGTCTTCAGCCCTGAGACTGGTTTGATGCAGCTCTCCATGCTACTCTATCCTGTGCAAGCTTCTTCATCTCCCAGTACCTACTGCAACCTACATCCTTCTGAATCTGCTTAGTGTATTCATCTCTTGGTCTCCCTCTAAGACTTTTACCCTCAACGCTGCCCTCCAATACTAAATTGGTGATCCCTTGATGCCTAAGAACATGTCCTACCTATCGATCCCTTCTTCTAGTCAAGTTTTGCCACAAACTTCTCTTCTCCCCAATCCTGTTCAATACCTCCTCATTAGTTATGTGATCTACCCACCTAATCTTCAGCATCCTTCTGTAGCACCACATTTCGAAAGCTTCTATTCTCTTCTTGTCTAAACTATTTATCATCCATGTTTCACTTCCATACATGGCTATACTCCATACAAATACTTTCAGAAATGACTTCCTGACATTTAAATCTATACTCGATGTTAACAAATTTCTCTTCTTCAGAAACTCTTTCCTTGCCATTGCCACTCTACATTTTATATCCTCTCTACTTTGACCATCATCAGTTATTTTGCTCCCCAAATAGCAAAACTCCTTTACTACTTTAAGTGTCTCATTTTCTAATTTAATGCCCTCAGCATCTCCCGACTTAATTTGACAATTGCATGGTAGACATGCTGAACTGCTAATAAATAAATCTATGAAACATATGTTTGGGTTAGGTGTGCTTGCTTGTGTGAGATGTTGGGGGACAATCTGAGGATATATCAAAAGAATAGAGAAATGGTTAAATAGAGGTTGTGTATTTGTTGCAGTAGGTGAGAAACTCAAATCCACCAAGACAGAAAGTGAAGCTGCATGTGAGATGGTTTGGGCAAGACTCAGTATCAGGTGTGGACATAAAATGGTTACTGGATCCTTTTATCACCCACCAGGCTGATCTCCTGATGTAGCCAAAAACTTTAGAGAAAACATCAGTTCTCTTGTACATACGTTCCACAGTCACACTTTATCATTGGTGGAGACTTTAATCATCCAACAATTAATGGGGAAAATTACAGTTTTGTTAGTGGTGGGTGTGATAAGACACCCTGTGAAACATTACAGACCTGACCTCTTTAATTATGTCCACATCAAAACTGGTATCAGTGATCATGATGCAGTTGTGGCAACAATGGTTACCAAAATACAAAGGACAACTAAAACAAGCAGAAAGATATATATTTTTGGTAACATAGAAAAAAATCAGTAGCATCATACCTCAATGAGGTACTTGAAACTTTCAGCACAGGGCAGGAGCAGGCAGATGAACTATGGCTCAAGTTTAAAAGAATAGTTAGCCATGTACTGGATAGATATGTATCCAGTAGAACAGTTCATAATGGGAGGGACCCTTGATGACATACAGTCACTGTAAAGAAACTTCTAAAGAAAGAGAGATTACTGCATAGGCGATATAAAGAGGGATGCTGAATGAAACGAATTTGGCTGTCAAGAGAGATGCCTGATGCCTTCAATAACTACCATAACAGAATAGTGTCAAATGATATTTCACAAAACCAAAAGAAATTCTGGTCATATGTAAAGGCTGTTATTGGCACCAAAGTTAGAGTGCAGTCCGTAGCGAATGAGACAGGAACTGAAACTGAGGGTACCAAAGCAAAAGCTGAAATACTTAACTTCATTTTCAAATGTTCCATTACAAAAGATAAATGAGGAGAATTGCCCCAATTTTGTCCTCATACCACTGAAAAGAGAATGAAGTAAGTATTAGTGTCAGTGGTGTTGAGAAACAGCTGAAGCTGTTAAAATTAAACTAAGCTCCAGGGCCCGATGGAATTCCTAACAGATTCTATATTGAATTTGCAGCTCAGTTATCTCATATTCTAGCTATAATCTATCATAGATTCCTCGAACAAAAAACCATGCCCAGTTCTTAGAAAAAAATGAAGGTCACACCCACCAACAAGAAGGATAGTAGAAATGATCCACAAAGCAACTGTCCAATATCCTTGACATCAATTTGTTCCACAATCTTAGATCATATTCTGAGCTCAAACATAATGAGGCATCTTGAACAGAATGACCTCCTCAATGCCAACCAACATCGACTCCAGAAACACTGATCATGTGAAACCCAACTCACACTTCTCTCACAAGATATACTGAAAGGTCTCACAAGATATACTGAAAGGCAGTCAGGTAGATGCAATATTTATTGATATCAGAAAAGCATTTGACTCAGTATCACATCTATGCTTATTGTCAAAAGTATCATCATATGGGGTATCAAGTGAAATTTGTGAATGGATTGGGAACTTTTTGGCAGGTCTTGAATGGAGAGTCATCATCAGATGTAGAAGTAACTTCAGGTGTGCCCCAAGGAAGTGTGCCGGAACCCTTGCTGTTCCTGTTGTGTATTAATGACCTTGCAGACAATATTAATAGTAACCTCAGGCTTTTTGCAGATGATGCAGTTATCCTTGATGAAGTACCGTCTGGAAGTAGCTGCATAAATATTCAGTCAGAACTTGATAAGATTTCAAAGTGGTAAAAAGATTGGCAACTAGCTTTAAATGTTCAGAAATGTAAAGTTGTACACCTAACAAAACAAAAACAAAAAAGAAGCAACATAGTAAACAATTGGAATTTAGCAACTCATCCAAATACTTGGGTATAACACTTTGTAGGATTATGAAATGAAATGATCACATAAGCTAATTTGCGGGTAAAGCAGGAGGTAGACTTCAGTTTATTGGTAGAATACTGGGAAACTGCTATCAGTCTACAAAGAAGACTGCTCACAAATCACTCATGCGACCAGTTCTAGAATATTGATCAAGTGTGTGGGACCCATACCAGATAGGACTAACGAGGGATACTGAACATATACAAAGAAGGGCAGCATGAATGGTCACAGATTTGATAGATCCATGGCAGAGTGGCACAGAGATACGGAAGTAACTTAAATGGAAGACTCTTGAAGATAGACATAAACTATTCCAAGAAATTTTGTCAACAAAGTTTCAAGAACTGGCTTTAAATGATGACTTTAGGAATATATCACAACCCACTATGCATCGCTAACATAGGGATCATGAGGATAAGACTAGAATAATCACAGCACACACAGAGGCATTCAAACAATCATTCTTCACACACTCCATTTGTGAATGGAATGGAAAGAAAACCTGATAACTGGTATAATGGGATGTACACTCTGCCATGCACCTCATGGTGGTTTGCGGAGTGTAGATGTGGATGTAGATGTTTGAGGTCCTAAGGCATCCAGCGAATAACAAACTGTGGTAGGCATCAGCACATGACAAAATTAGTCAAAAATTCAGTCTTGCCTGCTTTGCACTTAGCAATCTCTCTCGCTGTGCTGATTTACTGGTGTGACTGCCAATATTTCTCACATACTTTCAGTCAATACTGTTCTATGACATAATCATCTGGGGTAAGGTGGTTAAGGAGAAAGAGTAATTATAATATAGGAAATTCTAAGAATATCTTGTAAAATTGATAATCTAACAACTACAGAAGCATCTTACACTTTCTTGCCATATATATACTTTCTAATGATATTTTTAGTTCATAATAAGTGTGACTTCAGGAAGAACCGTGAAGTCACAACTGCAGTACTAAAAGCAGACAATATGCCCATATCCAGAGTTCACAATTGAGTTTTATATTTTGGAGTAAAAATCTATAAACAATGTGCCTACAGATACCAGGCAGGAAACAGGAAGTCCACATATAATCCAAAATAAATTAATGGGGTGTCTAATGAGACATTCCTTCTACGTACAAAAATACCTGGACTCAGGAATGTAATTTCTCTTTAACACTAATTATGATATTAAATAACACAGATAGACACAACAAAAAGACTGTCACAAATAAAGCTTTTGGCCAGTAAAACACACACACACACACACACACACGCAAATGCAATTCAGACACATTGTTACATTCCATCCTGGATTTTCCATTGTTTGATTTGATATTAAATAGATTTTTTTTCTAACCTATCCATTATACATCCAGCCAATAGTGTTCTCAGATATCAGTAAAGCTCACAAATGCTTGATATGATGTAGTAGACAAAAACAACCAAATAGTATACGAGGAGTTGCAGTAGCTGTTATCGAACGTCTGCTTGGAAGTCCAAGATTGTGTTGGGTGGGTGAGCTGCAAAACAGCTTAACCATGTAGACTGTTTAAAGCAGTTGGAAGAAGCCAGTACACTGATAAGGCAACACACATTCTTCAGGCCTGTAATCACCAAATGATGATAACAGTATTACAGTATTCAAGTAACTGTTAATCATATAGTGATACAGAAAGAGCTAATAAATATAAACAAAGGAGCAAATAAATGAAGTCTTGACGAGACTGTCTAAAAATTTTGATGTTGACTTGGTTAACAAATTATCTAATTATCTAGATTTATAGTTTAAGATTCATGTTAAGTCTATAATAAGCAAGAATAATTATTTCAAATAAGCCTCTATTCTTAAAGCATGCAACTAACTGTTCTCTTTATTTATGTCAATATGATCACACAGTTACTGATCTAATGACAGTAGACAAACAACAGCCAATTATTGTAACTGAGGAAGCAATACCTTTTGGCCAATTGGTCGCATTTACTGATTATTTTATGCTAAAGTTAGTCCGTTTAATCACAAGTAATGTACAGCAGAATATGTTGTGATATTCACTTCTGAAGAATAGTTTGATGCATCTCTCCATGCTATAGGAAAGCTGCATGCCCTTGGGGGAAATAACAGCTGTAGTTTTTCCTTACATACAGCTGTTTGCAGTACCAACATAGCAAGGCCATGTTACAAGGTCAAATCAGTTAATAATCGAGACTGTTGCTCCTCTTCAGGAACCACAAGTTTTTCTGACCGTTCTGCTGATACCCCTTCATTTTGGATGCAACTATGGTATGGCTATCTGTATTGTTTAGGCACACTAGCCACCCCCACCACAGAAAGGTCATGGTTCACAGGGGATGGGGATTAGCAGTACACTTGTAGTGATAGTTTATCATTCATACACTGTGCTGGTTGAGTTTTTCACTGTTGCCAGCCTTTGTGAATGTATAGCTTGTCTTATTTCATGTGCATGAAGGTTCTCCTTCATGATGGTATCTACAGAACAAATGAAAGAATGAATGAATGAAATAATAACTGAACAAGTATAGTAATGCAAGGACTAAATTCAACCACACCAGGGACAGCCAATGCCTAAATCGGTTTCTTATCAGTTCACAGATAATAACATAAATCTTAATCTTACAAAAGATGCCATCTTTTACATTTAAAAAGTAATATAATGATGTATGGATGCTATGCTTAAAACTTACTGGATTTCACTAAGTGAAATATCATTTATAATATGCTTTTATGTTCAAATAGGCAACAAATTAAACTGCAGTCATCAAGCTTACCTTCATTTGCTGAATATGAAATTAAACCATGTGGTATAAAATTACAAAATGTACTTTACATCTGAAGATATTTCTATAATGGAAGTTTAATTACACCGGCTATGCGTGTTTTCATTGTACATAAAAAGTAATACTTCATTATTGCTGCCACATTGGTAAGTAAGCCACAAGAAGTTTCTCATTCACATATTCATTTAAATGACACCATCTTAAGGCTTCAAAATAACAATAAACTGAGATATGCCCTTCAGAATAAAGATTATGTAAAGCAATAAATAGGGGATCTAGAGAGATTAGAAACAAATTAAAGGTTTTTCTTAATAGCCATATCTTTTGTAAGTAATTTGTGTATCTGGCCTCTAGGTTTGTAAATCACAATTATCAGTACAAAAAACCATGTATACTGTAAGTAAGCTTGCACTTGTACAGTAAACAGTAACTGTTAGTCTATGGTGATGCTACATCAGCAAGGAAGTCTTCAGTCATTTGCCACAGTAAGAAGCTAAATATCTTGGAAAATAAAGTTAAATTTAATAACAAAAAATGTAACTTGGTCTTAGCATGCAAAATTAGATGAAGACTTCTCATAGAAGAAGCCCAGTTATAACGTAAACACTGTCAGATATAGAAAGGGGATGTTAGCAAATGTATGTCTTAGTGGAAGTCCAAAAACATTCCGAAACAACAGTAACAGCTTCTGTAAAAGTATTAGTTTCTGCACACATTAAAATTTTAAGCCTACTGAGTACACAAGAACAATATGTCTCTTGGGAGTATCATGTATTATTTTTGGAAAACAAATAATATAAGTAATTTTATCTAACAGTTGTAAAATACAGAGATAGATTTGAGAGCTCTTGCAATTTGTTCTGTCGTTGTATACCTGTTTTAAGCTTCTTCATGTTAAAGCAAGTTCCTTTAGTTATCAAGTAAGGCATATTTTATTCATACATCTTCATTGATTTATCCAATATCCCATCATGGCCTGAGTGTGTAGTTTCACATCAACAGCATAAATTAGAACAAAATTCCTGTGTTCTACATGGCATAGCCTAATATGGGTCAAATAACTGTATTTTTACATTAAAATGTTTCTGTGTACATTGATTACTGACATCAACAACTTTACTGAAGCAAACTGTTTTACTGCTCTATTTCTGTCACAAACTGGTCTTAAGAGTGGGAGGGAGGAAATGTTATTTATAGATATTTTTTGTCACACATGTGGGAAGACTCAGTGACTACAAACTGAATACTGTAGACTGCATAACAATAATACTTGTGATCATTGTGTTTCTTATGCTAAATCAAATTATAATGCTTAGTGTAACAACTTATTAGTGTATATGTACGCTTTGAAAAGGGTTAAATAAGTCTTTTCATACACTATGCACTGCAACCACATGGTCAACATAAAGTGAAAAAAGAAGTTTCAGCAACTAAAGATTGCGTGAAAAAATTACAGTAAGTATGGTACTGAAATAAATATCAGCTAGGCTTGTTTCTTAATTTGTAGCTGTTTCATCAAAGTTAAATACAAATACTCAAGAACTGAATTTTCAACAGAACCATTAAAAATAACATATTCACTATTCTTTAAAATTTTGCTGCTACCCAAACATAAGTACCTATAATACTTGCTTTAGTTTATGCTCTTATAATTAAACTGTTAAGACAAGAAATGTGACTTCACGTTTCTTTGCATTTCCTTGCTAATGTTTTCAGTTAATTACATGACACAATTACATATAGTGTTATTTCAATATTGGATTACATTTAACCCTTTTGAAGGCACCACAAACTTACTTCTTTCAGTCATTACTCATATTACAATATGACAGTGAGATAAATTTTTTCCTTATATTTTTCTTCCTTTAACTGCTACTCTCTTGTTATTTTTATGATAGTGCAATTGATTTTATCCTTTATATGCCTTTAATGACTTCATATAAATATCAGAGTATTGAGTATTATCTTTCCAAATTTTCCACTTGTACTTCTATAGCATCTGGAACAACTTTTCAAGAAAATATGTATCTAAGATAGTGTGCATAATACTAATTGATTATTCACAATGTGGGTGATGTCTCTCTTCAGTAGAGTAAACATATGTAAGCAGGAATTGATCACATTTCTCCTATGCCCAGTTTCTTCAGGTCAGTCTCATTGTTGCATGACTGAAATCACAATGTTATTCATTATCAAATACTAACACCATTATTGGTCAGAAGCAATAACTCTTTCAAAAGACTGAATTGATCAGTTTCTTTATAATTACATGCAATTAATAATACTTGGATTTTTTAAAATGCAACTTCAATCAATTATTGTGTGCATATGTAGATCACAATCAGGGAATTTTACTTCTTTTCTCCACAACCTTGAAATGTTGGTAAATCAACTCAAACAGCAATTAACAATTACAATTGTCCTTCGAGATTTTAATGTTAATTTTAAAACTAACTGCAGTAAACAACAACAACTGACCAATCTGTTCTTATCTTATAATATGACAGCAACAGTAACAGATGTTTTAATGAGTCTGAAACAATAATTGATCCAGTATTTGTCAATAAGAATAAATGTGAGCATATCACTGAAGTAATAGAGACGAGGTTCTTGGCTCATAAGGCAGTCACATTAACATTATATAATATATCTATTAAGGATCCAATGGTATATGAAAAATACAGAGAGAAACGATTTGTAAATGAAGACAGCATAAGGGTTTTTAATCACATGTTAAAAAGTATAACTTGGTACACAGAATCAACCTGTGATGTACATAAAAAATTTGAGTAATTCCTAGCAAATTATTGGCATTGTTATGATATCACATTTCCTATTAAACGAGTCAAAATTAAAACCAAAACAAAGACATGGGTAACACAGGGAATTAATAAATCCGCAGACACTCTGCGAAGGTTAAACAAATCTGCAAAAAATACTGTTGCATTAAAACCATATGTGAAAATTTACAGGAAAGTATATAAAAAAGTTATAATAGCGGCTAAGAAACTAAATAATGACTCATATATCAGGGAAGGTACTTACAAAACCTGGGAGGTAATAAATAGGAGCATAGGTAAACAAAAAAGTAAAAACAGCATTCTTGTAATTAAAAGTGAAGGAAAAACAGTTGAGGACTCACTACAGATAACCAACATATTCAACACACATTACACAAATATCACAACAAAACTAATTCAAGGAAGATGTGATTTCAACTCCAGAGCGCAACTACCAATGAATGATAACACCATGTTTCTATACCCTGTTACTGCATTAGAGGTACAAAATGCCTTAAATCAGTTAAAAAATAAAATGACATGTGGTTGTGGTGGGATTCCAGACAAAGTAATAAAGAACAGTGCAAGATACATAGATTACCCACTTGCTAACATGATTAACATGTCATTTAGCACAGGAGTCTTCCCAGAAAAACTAAAGAAATCGACTGTCAAGCCTATTTATAAGAAGGGTGACCAGTATGCTGTTATCAATTACTGGCCAATATCATTGTTATCTGGATTTTCAAAAGTAATTGAAAGGGTAATGCATGAAAGACTGTCTCATTTTCTTAGTAAAAATCAAATTCTAGTTAAAGGGCAAAACGGTTTTAGGAAAAATAGGTCAACTGACACAGCAATTTATAACTTTTTTAAAACTGATCATAAATTCAGTAGACAAAAATGAATTAAACTGTGGCCTCGTTTTGGACTTGTCTAAGGTTTTCATTGTCATTGACCATAATTTACTGCTCGGGAAACTATATTGCTACAGGTTTCATGGAGTAGCACATGATTGGTTCAAATCCTATCTTTCTAATAGGTATCAGAAGGTAGAGATACAGCATGCGGGGAAAGTCTACTCATCGGCATACCAAAGAGTCAGGTATGGTGTGCTGCAGGGCTCTGTACTGGGGCCATTGCTGTTCTTAATATTTATAAATGATTTGCCAAGCCATTTATCAACAGCAGATGCAGTATTGTTTGCTGATGACACCAGTATATTTGTCAAAGCTACAAATGAAACTGACTTACTGGAGAGAGCACAATAGTCACAGAAGAAGCAAACATGTGGTTTACAAACAACAAATTAATTGTTAATGACAAAAAAAAAAAAAAAAAAAAAAAAAAACAGTTTGGATGAACTTCAGACATATAACAAACAAAGTAAAATCTGACCTAACTGTAAGACTTGGGCAGTGTAAGATAGAGCAAACCCCCCCACTCTAAATTTTTAGGATTATGGCTAGATGAATATTTAATGTGGGAGAAACAAACAGAAATGTTAAACAAGAAACAAACAGAAATGTTAAACAAAAAATTAAGCCCGTATTGTTATGTTCTTAGAATACTAAAAATTCCTGTAGTGTTGATGCAGTGTTATGTTCATAATTTGCACTCATTCATAGCGCACTAAGATATGGTATCATATTTTTGGGGAATACCAGTTTGGCCAAACACTCGAGTGGTATGACACACAGAGAATCATGCAAAAAAGTTTTGAAGGAACTACAAATCATGACTCAACCATGTATCTATATTTATGAAAGTATATGTTTTATGAAGCACATCAGGAACATTCTTTGTTAAACAGTCAAGTTCACAACTACAAACCGAGAAATAGAGACAACTTTCATAGAGAAAGTCACACAAAACCTATGTATCAAAAAAGTGTTCTTTATCAGCCAAAAATCGTATTTAGTGCACTACCAAAGGAAATTAAAAGTACACTAAAATTCCACATATTCAAAAAAGAATTTAAAAAAAATGTTAATTAGCAAGAGTTTTTATAGTGTCAAGGAATAATTAAATCACCAGCATTGAATATACAGTAGCTTATTTCCTTCATCGTAATGACCCAAAATACTCATTGAAAACTAAATTGTATTCATCTATTATTCTAATTTAGCATAATATGAATGTTGTTATGCATATGGTTTCATCTTATATGTAATAATATTTTATTTATGGTCATATAATTGTAAGTCTTTTCATGTCCTATTTTCTATGTAAGGCAATGTATGACAAATCCTATATCACTTTTATAATGATGAGATACAAGGATGCTAAGTAAATAACTAATTAATAAATAAATCTATTTCACAATTTCTGTTTGATTTGTAATAATTTCTACAACAGAACAAAATAATTTTACAGAAATTTTATAGAAGCGTAAACACTTTTGAACTCAGTGAATAGAACAGAGTCCATTAACATTTGAACATTTTACATGTGATTTGTGTAATCAGATAAAATTTCAGTATAAACAGACCAGCATGTTTATGAGGAAGCTAAAAACCTCCTTATTTAAGTGAAAATTCAATTATATTACTACAATTTATTTGTGTGGATTGCTCCTATATTTTAGTGCAAAAGTATAATTTAAGAAACAGACATAGTTGTTGTCATACAACTGGGAAATCAGTTCAGTGATAAAATGTACAGTAAAACTGCGTATATACAGACACTAAACTGCATCTAAATGAAAATAACATGATTTACATAAAATACGTCTATTAACATTTGACAGATTATCATCTTCACTCTTTCATGGTGACACTTTCAGAACATTTTACAGGGATAGCTGTTGTCATACTACAGGTAATATGTTCAGCAATGCTTATACAGTAAAACTACATAACCGCACTGCATAATGACTGAATGAAAATACCCTGCTCTACATAAAATACTCATATTGACAGTGACAATCGTGAGATCGTTTAGCTGTAACTTTTTTTGTGCTGTTAAGCATTCTTTCACAAAAAGTATTATGTAAATAATGCTCAGATTTTGTGCTTAACTGAGCACCATGTTACTGACAAATGTGCCTTGCCATCTATAATAAGTTATAGTTTAGTGTCATACTACTGCAGGGAAAGTAAAGACAAAGGTAGAGTAGCTATTTATGTTAAGAATAGTGTAGCATACAAAGCTATATATATTAAGAAATATTGTGGAACAGCAATTTGAGGCATGTGCAGCTGAAATAATAACTAATTTCTACACAATAATAGTGTTGGCTGTGACACCTTAATTTTTCCCAGCGAATTGAATGTTCAAATAACTTACCGGTTTGCTGCCGGGTGACATCGTTGACCACCGCCTATATTTCGACAGGAGCACACCCTGCCATTCTCTTGCAGTTGTGCCTTGAGAATGGGAGGGTGTGCTCCTGTCGAAATATTGGTGGTGGTCGACGACGTCACCCGGCAACAAACCAGTAAGCTATTTAAATAGTGTTGGCTGTCTACAGGGCACCTTCAGGTGACAAATACTTTTCTACATATAATGGAACTCCTGCTGTCAGGGTTACTTGCAAAAGCAAAGGATATTGTAGTTTTAGGTGATTTCAGTATAAACTTTATGACAGAAAATAAGAATAAAAGTGACTTTTAGATTGTGATGACCTTATATAATCTGATATTGGTAATAAACTTCCCCACAAGAATTACATCCGAGTCCCAAACTATGATACGTAACATTTTTTTAGATGTAAGTAGACATCAGAATTATACTGTCAGGCAAGTTATAAGTGAGATTTCAGATCATGATGAACAAATTCTCACTCTTTATGATGTTAATCTGTTCAAAAAACAATTTCCTCAATGGGAATTCATAAGAGTAATGAATGAAGAGGCAAAAGAAACTTTCAACCATAGGGTGCACCAAATGGATTGGTCTTTAGTATGTAGCCTTGATAATGCTGATACTAAATTTAACTGTTTTATAAATGGATTCTGTGCTCTTTTTGAAGAAATATTTCCAAAGAAATGGGTCAGAAACAGTGCTTCTAATCTTGTAAGTAAGACTTGGGTTACAAAAGATGTAAAACAGTCATGTAAAACCAAAAGGAAAACTTATGCTGCAATAAGATTATCTAAAGATGTAGAAAAATGGGAACACTATAGATTATACTGTAAAATTTTAAACAGACTAATACAGAAATCAAAAGCCCTTTATTATGAGAAGAAAATAAATAATTCGAGTAATAACATAAAAACAATTTGGAGCATTGTAAAAAAAGAAACAGGAAGAGATACAACAAGCAAAGAAGATGTAAATAAAAGCAGATATGAAGGTACCCTAGTAGATAACCCCAAAGGTGTGGCTGAGATTTTTAGTAAACACTTCCCATCAGTAACTCAACAAATTGGTTGCAAGCCCAATGATGATGAAGCTGTAACTCTTTGTCAAGCTGGATATTCAAACACAATTTCAGAAATGCACCTTAATCCTGTCACTGTAGGTGAAATTCACAAAATTATCATGCCTCTAAAAAGTAAGAACTCTGTAGGGGTTGATAATATTTCTAGTAATTTATTGAAATATTCTTGTGTGTGGATAAGGGACATTCTCTGTCACATTTTCAATGCTTCCCTTCAGAAAGGTGTTGATCCCAGTAGACGTAAGTATGCCATTGTGAAGCCCATGTACAAAAAGGTCATAAAACTGAACTAACTATCAACCTATCTCTTTGCTGACAGCATTCTCTAAAATTCTGGAAAAGCTAATACATGTAAGAATTACTGATCATCTCATGAGGAGTCGAGTTCTCAGCAAGACCCAAATTGGCTTTCAAAAGGGCCGTTCAACAGAAGATGCAATCTAAGCACTTGCAAATGAAGTCCTAGAAACCATTAATGAAACTATTCTACCACTTGGCGTCTTCTGTGATTTGTCTAAAGCATTTGTCTGTGTTGATCACCAGATTCTCTTGCAAAAAGCAAAATTATTAGGATTAAGTGGTGCTGCAGGCAATTGGCTACAGTTGTATCTCCAAGATGGAAAACAAAAAATTGTCTTGAATAGCTCAGGTGGAGTATGTGATATTTCCTCACATTCCAAATGGAGTCCTGTTACATGTGGAGTGCCTCAGGGCTCAATTCTTGGGCCACTATTATTCCTGATTTTTATAGATGATATACCATCATGTACAAGCCTGCTGTGTAAATTTACATTATTTCCTGATGATACCACAATTTTTATGAGTAGTAGAACAGATAATAATCTTGAGGAATCCATTAATTGCAGACTCTCAGACGTGGTTAATTGGTTCAAGGTGAATGGTCTCTCATTAAGTTCCAGTATGACCAGCTTTATTCAGTTCTGTACAAAAACAGAAATGAACTGGTCTTCACATAATAATAGATCTCTGTAAGAGGCTTACCTCCACAGTTTATGCTTTACGGGTAGTCGCTTCATGTATTGAACCTAACACTGCAAAAGTGGCACACTACAGCTATTTTCACTCACTCGTTGAATAGAGCATTATTTTTTTAGGGAACCAGCCATAAGCAAGGAAAGTGTTCATTGCTCAGAAGTGAGCTTTAGGAGTTATATGTGGATTGCACTTGAGAGACTCATGTAGAAATAGATTTGAAAAGCTTAAAATATACACAACTACATGCCAATATATCTTTTCTCTCATGTGTTTTGTCTGTAAAAATATAGAGATACATCAACCAAACAGTAATTATCATGAACATAATACACAGAGGAAGAATGACATACACAGCAAGCATAGAAATTTGTTCTTGGTGCAAAAGGGTGTCCCTACACTGGAACAAAACTCTTCAATGCTCTTTCTCCTGAAATAAAGACAGAGATCCATAACAAGAGTAAGTTTAAGAAAGCGCTAAAAATATTTCTGTTACAAAAAGCTTTTTACAGTCTAGATGAGTTTTTAAATAAATAAATAAATTGTAAAATTTTAATTATATAATACGAGTTGACATAATGCCACTAAGAATGTTATTTGACTTGAGGTCTGTATCTGTGTGTGCTCTGTGTCTGTTTTCCTATAGTGCTTAAAGAAAATATGAAGGGCTTATTTCAATAGTGGTACAAGTCCATTTTTATTCATTGTGAGTTACAGAGTCCTAAAGTTAAATGAACACTGAAAAATCTGCAGTTGATATACCAGAAATATCCTAGCATATGGCTTCTTGCTAGAGCTGAACCTTTCTTTCTGTTTGTTTGGATCATTAACTGCAGAAGCATTATAGGCAGAAAAGTGTAGGTAATGGACTTGTACTACTATTGAAATAAACCCACCATATGTATTGTCTTTTTTCTGTATTGATGTCCAAAGTCTTTACTGTATAATTTTTTATATAACTATGTACTCAAATATTTGTTTATGCTATAAGATTATCATACTGTATTTTTTAAAAACTGACTCATTCTACATGCTTGTGATCCCAACACATTTGGACCTATGGAATACGAAATAAAATCCAATTATTGTGTAGAATGAGTTATTCAAGAGAAATTGGCAGTGTTTGGTTCTAAAAAAAGGATTCACTATTCCCTAAGTCATTAACCTCAGGGACAAGGAGGTTAAAATTTTTTGTACCAGCTTACTTCATCTCTTTGCAATAGGTATAGATTTTTAATTATAGAGGATCATTCCTATGACTAGTGTTATGCAGATGAGATGCTGAGTTGTGTTCAAAGATACTGTGGTTCTTTATAGCCAAAAAATAGTAGAGAACAACTGAAGTGAGTAGCAATACTAAAGTTTCACAGTTGGCTAAATAGCAGTGACAGAAGATTCTTGTGTTTACTCTACATATAACTGTAATCACTCTTTTCTGACTTAGAGTTTTTTTTTTATAGAAGAAGAGTGTTCCTGCACAAAATAATTCTGTATGACACAATAAAAATGTACATAAACAAAATAAGCTGCCTTAGTGACTGTTTGGTCTTCAGTATAACTGCATTCTCAGTGCAAAAGGTGCTGAGCTCAATCTCTTCCCAGTATGTTGAATGTAATGTTTCCAGTTTAGTTCACAGTCAAACAGTAAGTGAACTTCCAGGAACTTGGTGTTTTTATTGCTTTGTAACTGCTGGTTTTTGAATGTCACTGTGCACTGCTCTTGGTGTTTGTGACATGATCTAAAGTGCATTTGTCTTGTTTAGGCTGCCAGAAAGTGAGATAACAGTAAACTAGTTACAGACTTTTGCTAAAATGTTGTTCGTAATTCTGTATTTGACAGATTTTCAGTTACTGTACTATTACCATCAGCTAACATGTTAAATTAGCATTCAACACTATTCACAGGTGCAGGCAGAACACTAACATACATCAGAACCAATAAAAGACCCAGGATAGAACCTTGTGGGAGTCTGTGATAAATAATACCCCTGTCTGATGTGACAGTTACTCCTGATTTGTAATCCACAGTTTCCAAAATTAAATTTTCTTTATGTTTGTGAGACAGAATTTTATCAGATTACTTAATGGGTTCCCGATGCCACACTGCTGGGCTTTCTCCAATAATAGTTGCTGACCAATCCAATGGAAGGTTTTAGTCAGATCAAGAATGTACCCACTAGTGAACTAGTCTTGTTCAGGGACTCTAAAATACCTTCCAAAAATATGAAGATTACCATCTACTCAATATATTCTTTGCAAACCAAATTGTCTTTTACTGTATTTAAAATACTGAATATTTCAACATGTTTGTCAATCCTAGCATGTTACAACTTTTCAGATACTTTTGAAAACACTATATGAAGTGAAATTGGCCTGTAAGAGTCTCCCCCTTCCTCTGCAAGAGGCCTACAGTGGCATATTTCGTTCTTGACATCTTGGTGTATTGCTGAGCTAAGTATATGGGTCAGTACCCTACATATTTCACTAGAGCAATGTTTCAGTAGCTTGCCCAAGGACAATTTTTTAATGACACAATATTATTCATAAGTTCTCAGTTAGTTATAGGAGATAATATTATTTCACCAAGAGTGTTTGGAGCTTCCTGTTTGAGAATATCCATCTCCTCATGCAGACCAGCTCTACAGCTCATGCTCAGTGGCACATAGGAAATGTTAATTGAAGATCTGGGCTATCTTTTCTGTATAACTAATTTCATTATTGCTGTAGTTCAGGAGTAAATGTATTGGTAAGTCAATACAAAAAATTAAGACTCTTGAAAAGTGCTCTGCAAGTTGTGAAATTATCTGCTTTACATTTGTTTATACTAATAGTTCCAGATGAATAAATACTTTATTCACTTTAGGTGCACTATGTCAGAAGGTAATTCCAGAAGACAACAGGTAGTGGAAAAATAATAGCTAACACACCCATCTTTTGATCAACAATTGGATGTGTGTGTGTGTGTGTGGGGCTGTAAAATGTGATTTATTAGTCTCATTACATACATTGTACAGATCATATGGTCTGTTGTACGAGAGACATGGCCATTTTAGCAAAAATATAATGTGTAATGATTTACAGACATTCTTTTTACACTATTTTAAGAATAATGCCAATAAATACAACACTACAATATTTACTATAAATTAACAGTTTACCAATTTCCTTTGTTGTACACAGACAACACTGCAATATTAGCTATAGATGTTTATTGTTCAAAGGGTCAGACTGTCTTTCATAAATTCTTCAATGGTGTAGTAACATTTCTCTATTAAAATATTTTGGAGTAAACTTTTCAGCAAAACAAGGCTCACTGTTTCTTCCTTTTAATTTGTTATATATTTTTGGCCCCATGTACAGTGGTGTCTGAGCATAAAGCTTTAAGTGATGTGAAGGGATTTTGAAGTTTTCCTTGTGGTGAGTACCATAGCTATGCTTAAAATGAAACTTTTCAAGATTATGTTGATCATTATATACAAAAATCAAAATTTCAAAAATGTACAATGAAATAATTTTTCTTATTTTTAATTTCTTGAACAGTGGACAACATGACTCATTTTTGTGCACAGCACACATGTTTCTAATGATTTTCTTCTGAAGAATTAGTAGCCTTGTTCTGCTCCTAGAGTTTCCCAGAAAATTATCCCAAAACGAATAACAAATTCAAAATAACTGTGGTAGACTGTCTTTCTTGTGTCCACATGAGTGGCACCAGATAAAATAAACATTACAAAAGCTCTTATCAAGGTATAGGCCCAAGAATTTCACATGGCTCACGTCTGTCATCAGTTGATTATTATGGGCTATTTGTACAGGACATATTGCTGACAATTTAGAGACAAATTGCATTATCTGGGTCTTAGTGACATTGAGCTTTAGTCCATTTTTATGGAACCAGGATTCCATTTTCCCCGGAACATTTTCTGTACTATCTGGAGTCTCAAACTTCCTGGCAGATTAAAACTGTGTGCTGGACCGAGACTAAAACTCGGTCCCGAGTTCGAGTCTCGGTCTGGCACACAGTTTTAATCTACCAGGATGTTTCACATCAGTGCACACTCCGCTGCAGAGTGAAAATCTCAATCTGGAAACATCCCCCAAGGCTGTGGCTAAGCCATGTCTCCGCAATATCCTTTCTTTCAGGAGTGCTAGTTCTGTATGGTTCGCAGGAGAGCTTCTGTCAAGTTTGGAAGGTAGGAGACGAGGTACTGGCAGAAGTAAAGCTGTGAGGACGGGGCATGGGTCATGCTTGGGTAGCTCAGTTGGTAGAGCGATTGCCACCAAAAGGTATAGGTCCCGAGTTCAAGTCTCGGTCCAGCACACAGTTTTAATCTGCCAGGAAGTTTCATATCAGCGCACACTCCGCTGCAGAGTGAAAATCTCATTCTGGTATCTGGAATCTCTTCTATTGTATCATTTGCCATCAGGACTGATGTGTCATCTGTGAACAAGACTGAATGAGCATCAGTGATAAATGATTTATATACAAGAAGAACAGGTAAGGTCCCAGTATTGAACTCTGTGGAACTCCTTGGGAAATTGTTTTCCATTCGGAGTGGTAGGTAACTGAATTTGAAGTTAAAATAACTCTTTGTTTCTTTTCTGTCAAATAAGAGTTGATCCACTGTAATGCAGTATTTTCGATCCCATAGCTCTTTGTGAAGTAATAATGAGTGGTTCACTGGGTCAAAGGCTTTCATTAGATCACAGAATATTCCTAAGACTTTTGTACCCTGGTCTAGTGATGTGCTTACTTTTTCTGTAAATTCTCTGATGGTATTTATGGTGCTTTTTCCTCTTTGAAAACTGAACTGATTTTTACAAGTAATGTCATTTACTGTAAGGAAGTTTTCTAGTTGTTTTGCCACAAGTTTCTCAAATATTTTAGAAAAAGTAGGAAGGAGAGCGGTAGGCCAGTAGTTTCCCATATCTCCTGGTGATCCATTTTTAAGTAATGGCTTAATCTCTGCATATTTCAGGACATCTGAGAAAGATCCATGTTCAAAGGACTGGTTTACAGTAGTAGTCAGTGGGTATGAAATAATATAGTGTACTGCCTTGATTACCATTCAAGGTATTCCATCCAATCCAGCTGAATTTTTGTTCTTTAATAATAATATTGTGTCTTCCACATCTTTCTGAGTGATTTTTCTGAATTTTTTAAAACAAATGTTTTGTATGTCATCTCTATGCTTAATAATCATATTGTCCGGATGGGCTGTCATGTCTACGTCAGATTTTGCTATATTGGCAAAGAAATCATTGAAGCAGTTTGACATTTGAACATGATTTACAATAATATCACCCTGAAACCTAATTTGAGAAATTTCTTGACTTTTAACATTGACTCCCAACTCTGATTTCACAACAGACCAGACTGTCTTTGTTTTATTTCTTTGTTTTTTTTATGAATATAATATTTGCCAGTTTTTTTGCTGCCAGTATCACTTTTTTGAATATAGTCTTATAGCGCTTAACATAAATTACAAAGTTAGGGTTTCTATTTAGTTTGAACTCATTGTGCAGCTGTCTTTTTCTGGCACTTCAAATTTTTATGCCTGGTGTAATCCAATTCCATTTATTCCTGACTCTCTTTTGATATGATTTTGGGGGAACTGTTTAACTGAAAACCCCCAAAAAACAATTTAGAAATTTATCAAAATTTTTCTTGCCTGAATCAAAGTGGTCTAAAGGCCAGCTTATAACACTTAACTTATCACAAAAAACTCTAAATTTTCTTTGCTAAAATTGCTTCTTATATAAGATTCAGGTTTTAGTTTCTTTATTTTGAGGAGCTCTATAAACAAAGCTGAGTGATCAGAAATCCCTAGACCTAGGCAAAACTTCTTTGTATCATCAAACTGATAATTTGCTGGTTGCTGAGCGGAAGTTTTCTCTAGTGCACATAGTAAAGTTTAACTTGAAACCAGATTTTTGGATTAAATCGCAAAATTTTTCAATGTCACTGCTTTCAATTAATGTATTTAAGTTGAAGTCTCCTGCAATCACAATCTTTTTCTTTCTTTATTTTTTAAGTTTACCTAGGAGATATTGAAATTTATCTAAGAACAATTTAGCAGCAGAATTCCCAGGAATTCTGTAAATTGATATTATCACAGTATTTAAATCACACAGCTCTACACAACAGCTTTCAAAAATACATTCTTCATTTAGATAACTAAATTCCTCTTTCACCTTAAAGTTTAAGGAGGTATGCAGTAAGATACAGGAGCTACCATGAGATTTGTTTTTTCTACAAAAGCTGCTGGCAAGTTTGAAATTACTTATTTTATTTAGAACATATATCCATTCTTTTGTGAGCCAGTGTTCGTTTAAGCAGACTACCTTTATGTTTGGCAGTTCAGAATGTATAACTTGCAGCTCATCAATTTTAGAGTAACCTAGATTTGGACATTTTTTTGCTAAACCATTTATATTAATATGCATCAAGACAGAACTTTTGAGTTTGTTTATACTTTGAAGAGCCTCAGTTGTTCCATTATATTTACAGTTTCAATTTTGGATCACCACTTTTGTTTTCTCACCCCTTTTGTAAGTTTTCAGTTTCCCTTGCTCTTAATCATTCTGTGGATGTCTACAATCATTCTGCTGAAAGTCATTGAACCTACCTATTCAAGTTTAGCCCATCCTTTCCCAGACACTAACCACTTACAAATTTATTTGAACCTACAACAATTGCACCCAGCTTTTCGCACTGTTCCCTGATTCCACTGTTTATCATATTTATGTATGTATCAGTTAATTACCTTCTGTGTAAAATTGCAGTAATGACAGTTTTTGAGTTTGCAAACACATTTTTTGCTGAGCAGATCAAGTTCTGTGTTTCACTGATTATTTCTTCCTCACTGCTCTTCCAGATGGAATTTGTTCCGACATGAATGAAAACACCTTTGTATTTGTCCTTTTTTCATTTCCATTTTCAGTTTCACTTCATTACAAATTTAGAATTATTTAAAAGTGTCTGTTGATCTAATGTGATCTGATTCCAGGATGAACATCGATTTCACAGCCTGGAGCTGTAACATTTTTCAGTATGGAGTCGCCAACAACAAGAAAGTCCCTTTTTTCAATCGGTTTTGCTGTGGCACTTCCATGTTTGTCCTTTTTATAGGTAACTGTTTCCCATTTATATTTATTTACAGATAGTCCGGTGGGTGGCTTTTCTACACTGTGTGTGTGTGCGTGCGTGTGTGTGTGTGTGTGTGTGTGTGTGTGTGTGTGTGTGTGTGTGTGTGAGTATGTAGTTTTGTAGTTTGACAAAGGATGGGACAGGTAGATTAGTTTGTTTATGTATTAATTCCGTTTTAACCATTTACCAAGCTGGGCCCCAAGGAACTTAACATCATCAGGGAGTCCTTGCAACAAGCTGGATTGATGTTTTCAAATGATTTGCTTCCATTTGTTTCTATCTTGGTAGATCTCCTCCCTCATCACAGCATTCCATATTTTTTCTTTCCTTTCAATGTCTTCTTTAATTTGGTCCTACAGTCTCTTTCTTGGAAGTCCAGCTGGTCTTTGTAATGGCACATTCCTTTCCAAGTAGTGACAGGGAATTTTGTTATGCTGCCTCCTTTTCACATTACCATACCACTTAAGTCTTACTGTACTCAGCCTTTAATCCAAGGTGCCTTCCTCTGGCAGGTCTCTCCTTATGTGCTTATTTCTGACTGGCCTCTCCTTGTATTTTGTACAGCACACCTACGGAATTCCATCTCACAAGTTTGTAGCTAAGTTTTGTGTCTTTTGATTATGACAGCCCTCCAGGCTGTAGGACATGATAGGCAAAAGGAAATTTTGAATATGGTCTGTTTAGCCCTTAGAGAGACTTTTTATCCCAGACACATCTTTGTACTAGATTGAAGAATTTGAGTCTTTTGATTACCCTGTTGGCACTACCATCACTTGCCACAATACTAACAAGGTATGTGAAATTATCCAGTCTTAGTCTTCTTCTCCTCCAAAAATATGTTACACGGAGTGGGTGTTCTACTCAGTCACAATGACACTATTTCATCAAGAATCCAGCATGCATGCATGCAGTTGTAAGTGAAGCTTGCTGCCATCTGGTTTTATAATGCAATGCTTTCTGCTGATTGAGCTGTTTAGATCAATGAGGGACCAGCACTGTTTAATTTTACATAAGCCAATAGCTGATCATATTTGGTCGGTTTTTGATCATTTTTACAGTATATAGAGGGACTTGTCATCTCACCAGATACTGGTACGCATAGTATCGTGGGACCATATCACAGGAGCATTCTACACTACGTGATCAAAAGTATCTGGACACCCCCAAAAATATACATTTTTCATATTAGGTGCATTGTGCTGCCACCTACTGCCAGGTACTCCATATCAGCGACCTCAGTAGTCATTAGACATCGTGAGACAGCAGAATGGGGTGCTCCATGGAATTCACGGACTTCGAATGTGGTCAGGTGATTCGGTGTCACTTGTGTCTTACATCTGTACACGAGATTTCCACACTCCTAAACATCCCTAGGTTCACTGTTTCCAATGTGATAGTGAATTGGAAATGTGAAGGGACACATACAGCACAAAAGCATACAGGCTGTCTTCATCTGTTGACTGACTGAGACCACCGACAGTTGGAGAGGGTTGTAATGTGTAATTGGCAGACATCTATCCACACCAACCCATAAGGAGAGTAAACATTGGATGATTAAACACAGGAAAAATGTTGTGTGGAGTGATGAACCGCAATGCACAATGTGGCAATCCGATGACACCTTTTTGAAAAAAACTTGCATCGGCTGGGAGTAAATGCAAGTTACCTTTTAATCTAGTGTTCTGATGGATGTAAGTCACCATTTTTCCTAATTCTGTTATCATTTCCAATTACATTTATTAAAATATTCGTTAGTGTGCAATGAAAGATTGTGTTTTAAATATTGATTATCATGACTGTCTAGCCCTGCTCCTTGCAATAATCCTAATGGGTCTTTTTTGGATTCTGGAAGTCTTTAGGGCTGCTCGTAAATTTCCCCAGAATATGAGTCCATATTTTAGAAGTGCATTAAAATATGTGTAACAGGCAGAAATCAGAGCCTATTCATTTACGCATCCTTTTAGAGTCCTTAAAAGATAGCAGCTTGTGTTCAGCTTGGCATTAATGTGTTCAATATGTTTGTCCTGCTTAAGGTCACTTCTAATCCAAATGCCAAAAAATTTTGTTACTTCTTTATTCAATATGCATCGTTGGTTGATTGTGATAGCTGGTTGTTGTTTTGATACTTATGGAAATTTATTGCTACTGTTATCCTGTTGTTATTAAAAGCTGATTCATTTCTGACCATTTACTTAATTGATCTGTAACAGAGTTCACTTCTTGTTGGATATCTAATGCACACTTCTTGCTTGCGCTTACTGAGAAACAAAAAAATCCATTCATTTGCTAATCCCCTAATGCCATAGTACTCAAGTTTGTTTAAGAGAGTTCTGTGGTTTACTATGTCAAAAGCTTTATTTAAGTCTAAATATATACCTGCTGTTTTTCATCAGTGGCTTCTAGAATAGTGGGTATGCTCAGTTCATTTCTTACTTTGGAAACCACATTGAGAACTGGCAAATATTCAGTTTTAGTTTATACCAAATGAGGTAGCACAATGATTAACAAACTTACATCTGGGAGTATGAGTGTTCAAACCCACATCTGGTCATCCTGATTTAGGTTTCCCATGACTTCCCTAAACTGCTTAAGGCAAATGCTGGAATAGTTCCTTTGCAAGGGCATGCCAATTTCCGTCTTCCATCCCTACCCCCATTTATGTTCATAAACTTTATTAGGTTATTCCACATAATTTTTTCCAATAGTTTGGAAAACAGTATGTTAACGTAATGGGGTGATAGTTTGTGACTTTAATTTTGTTATCAGCTTTGAATATTGGCATAATTTATTATTTTTGTAGCTTATCAGAGACGAAGCCCATCTCTAATGAGCAGTCACGTATATGAGTGAGTGAGTCAATAATGTTTTGGAGGGAGAGCTGTAAGATTCTGTTAGATATGCCATCAATTCCTGCTCAGTATGTTTTTAAATCTGCAAATATTTGACTGTTTCCTCCCTGCTCACATCATCCTCAAACATTGATAATTTCAGCTGTGATCTTGTTTCCTGCTGGCAGCTGAATTCCAATAGAGTTAGTTTTTGTTACATTTTAAGCTATTCCAATGAAGTAGCTGCTGAATGTATTTACTGTTGCACTTATTCTGTAATAACAAGACAACATTGTCATTAGTTTTCTTATTTTTCCCAACATTGCTTTAACTTTATTGTACAATTTTTTGCCTGTTTTATGACCTTTTGTAAAATTTTTGAGAATGCTTTGTAGTGCATGTGCACATCTGCTGTGCAATTATTTTCATTGCAGATTTTTTCTGGCAAGAAGTTCTAATTCCTTCAGTAATCCAGCCATTGCCTCTTCCATTACTTCTCATTTTAACCACTTTCACAGGGCTTCCACATCATTCAAATTGCTTACTTTACCCTGTTCCACAGCATTCTACAGTATGAGATTATGGTATATTTTGGGGTAGCACAACTGCTAGCTCAGTCACCTTCTTGACCCACAAAAGAGTTATAAGAGTAATCCACTGTGCACGACAAATTGATTCCTGAGGGCCCCTTTTCCAAAAGCCTTTGATGTCCTCCAACTCCTCTGTATTTTTATTCTAGAAACATGTAAATATGTGACAAAGAATTTAAAAGAGATAAACAAAAGCCTTAACACAAACAGGTCCAGAAATATGTAGAACTCTTTGATAGTTAATCTCTTTGGAATAAAATGACCTGTCTTGTGGGCCCCTACCACCACGGCACAGCACGTCCCCAGGTCGAGGATATGTGGATATGTGCTCTCAACAATCACGTCTTTTGAAACAGCAAAATTAACAACCCTTGTGCCATTATCATTCAAAATTTTATGTAAACTTTCTTTCCCAATTGTAGTCCGGAATGCTTCCTCCTTCCCTATCCTTCAGATATATATATCCTTCAGATATGTATCCTTCAGATATGAAGGGTAGCTGCGAATACAAAAAATAAGCAGTCTCGGACGGCCAGTGGGGAGCAGGCGATGGTGTGATGAACCATCCCTGTTTCTTCTTCTCTTACTATCACATCTATTCATCAAGAAACAGCAACATTAATGGGCATGGATCCCTTTGAAGTAAAATAATCCGGAGGTAAACTAGGTTCCCATTCGCCGGGCGGAACCTACTTCGAAGAGATTCAGGCCGAAAGGAACTTTCAGGTTGGGAACATGGAACATTAAAAGTTTGAACAGGCCAGGAATGTGCCAGACATTATTAGATGAATTAGATAGATACAATGTAGACATTACAGCTATTCAAGAAACTCAGTGGCAGGGGGAGGGTAGCATAAAGAGGGGTAACTATACATTTTTCTATGGAGGTGCAGAAGTTCACAGTTTCGGAACAGGTTTCGCAGTAGAGAGAAAAGTGCTTCATGCAATCAGAGATATAAGGTTCATTAGTGACAGACTATCAGTTGCAGTGTTGTCCGGCAGGTGGAATAGACTAGTAGTAATTAATGTACACACACCAACTGAGGACACTGAAGAGGTTGTTAAAGACAGCTTTTATGAAGAACTAGATCAACTGTGGGATGAGTTCTCCTCGTACAATACAAAATTAATCATAGGTGATTTTAATGCGAAGATAGGGAAGGAGGAAGCATTCCGGACTACAATTGGGAAAGAAAGTTTACATAACATTTTGAATGATAATGCCACAAGGGTTGTTAATTTTGCTGTTTCAAAAGACATGATTGTTGGGAGCACATATTTCAAAAGGAAGGACATTCATAAAGCAACTTGGGTCTCTCCGGATGGACACACCCGAAACCAAATTGATCATGTTCTTGTAGATTGGAGATGGCACACTAGTATAGAAAATGTTAGGACTTTCAGGGGAGCAGACTGCGATTCTGATCATTTTCTTGTAGTTGCCAAAGTTCACCAATGGCTATCTACAGCAACATCAAGGTGTCACAATGCAGAACTTGTTAGGTTCAACACTAACAAGCTATATGATGACAACTTTAGAAGAAGGTACATGATAGAAATTTCAAATAGGTTTGATGCTCTCAGGACACATGAAGATCAAGATGAGGATGTAAATAAACAGTGGATCACTGTGAGGAATAATATCAAAGAGGCAGCGAAGGTCACAATAGGAACAATTAAGAAGAACAGGGGGAAACCGTGGCTTGACGAGGAATGCAAGAAATTGGTAGAGGAAAGGGGAAAAGCGCGATTAGATTGGGATAGAATGGGAGATAGAAAACAACAGGAGTTCTTGAACATGAGAAGGGAAGTTGGTCGTAGGCTACGGGTAAAGAAGAGGGATTATTTGAACAATCAAATTAAAAAAATGGAAACAAACAGTAAAACAAAAAACATTAGGGAACTTTACCTTGACATAGATGGGTATAGGGAGGGGTTCAAGGCTAGGACAAATGCACTTCGAGGGAATGCTGGGGGAATACTGACAGATCCCAGTGCTATATTAAGTAAATGGAGGGCGTATTTTGAGCATCTATTAAATGTACATCAGGAAGCAGGAATGAGCAGGCATACGAAATACATATAGCAGAACCCCAGATACCTGAGCCAACGTTAAAGGAAGTAAGAGATGCAATCAACTAATTGAAAATAAAGCACCAGGATCAGATTGCATAACTGCAGAATTAGTTAAAAATGGGGGACAGAAATTGATGGAAGTAGTTCACAAAGTGATAACTATAAGTATGGAACTCAGAGATGATACCTGAAGAGTGGCAGGAGTCGATTCTGATCCCAATTTTTAAGAAGGGCAACAAAATGGATTGTAATAATTGTAGAGGGATATCGCCATTACCAGTATGTTCCAAAATTTTCTCGAATATTCTGCAAAGCAGGCTTACACCATATGTAGATGAAATTGTGGGGGATTACCAAGCTGGATTTTGGAGGAGCAGATCAACTATAGACCAAATATTCACCCTGCTTCAAATTTTGGAAAAGAAATGGGAATACAATAAACCAGTTCATCATCTTTTCATAGATTTTAAAAAAAGTATATGATTCAGTATTGCAATCAAAATTTTACAGAATTCTTTTGGAACTTGGAATAACAAAGAAGTATGTTAGACTTATAGAAGCGAGTTTGAAAAACACAAAAGGTAGAGTATGTGTGGGGAAATTGGAGTCAGAAGAATTTGTAATAAAGAACGGACTTAAGCAGGGAGATGCTCTGTCTCCTCTACTTTTTAATTTAGTCCTAGAATATATTGTATGAATGGCAGCAGATAATTCAGAGGGTGTGGAGTTAAATGGAAATATTAAGATATTAGGGTATGCAGATGATCTAAACATCATTAACGATAGGAAAGAATCTGTAACAGCAAATGCGAATGCATTAATCAAGGCTAGTGAAGATGTAGGTCTAAGGATAAGTGAAGACAAAACTAAATACCTGGTTACTACTAGTATGCCAACAGCAGTAGATCAGGAAATGTTAAGAGTTGGAGACATGCAGTTTGAAAAAGTGAACACGTTTAAGTATCTAGGCGTGGACATCACTTCGAGAAATGAGATTGAATCCGAACTGAAGAAGAGATTACGGGCAGGAAATGCGTGCTGCTTCTTACTGAATAGATTACTTTCATCACAGATATTGTCTAGGAATTTAAAGATTAGAATATACAAAACTATTATTCTACCAGTTATGCTGTATGGGTGTGAGACTTGGTCTCGCACTGTGCAAAATGAAAAGCTGTTTCAAGTATTTGAAAACAAAATTTTGAGGAAACTTTTCGGAGCAAAAAGGGATGACATTAGTGGAGAGTGGCGAAAACTGCATAACGAAGAGGTTCACGAACTCTATTCAAGCCCTGACATAATCAGTATTATTAAATCAGGTAGGCTGCGATGGGCGGGTCACGTACCTCGAATGGATGAGGACAGGGCAGTGTGCAGAGTACTGGTAGGGCACTTACAGGGAAAACATCCTGTGGAGAGACCGAGGCATAGATGGGAGGACAATGTGAAGGCTGATTTGAGGAGCCTAGATATTGAAGGTGAATGGAAGGAAATAGCCCAAGACAGGGACAGATGGCGAAAATACGTTGCTGCGGTAATGGGCTCTCGAGTCCGGTATGACCAGTGAGTGAGTGAGTGAGTGAGTGGAATAAAATGACACATCATTGCAATTTTGCATGGCAGCATAGGCCACTGTTTTCACAACAGATCTTGGTGTGAATTTTCTAGCAGATGACAGTGCAGCAGTCAGTGAAGTAAGATTGTCATTGAGTGATACTAGAAGTACGAAAACATGATGGAGGTGCAATTGCAATGGCATAATGTGTATGGAATTCAGCCACCAACATGTATAACACTTTATTGTATTCAACATAAATTTGAAGCCAGTGGTACTGTTCAAGAAGTGCATAAGGAAAGGTTTGGCCGACCAAAAACATCAACAAGTCCAGCTTCCAGTACTGCTGTGTTGCAACATTTTACTAGATTACCTCAAAAATCAGTGAAGCTGGGTGCATGTGACAGTGGGGTTATCCAATCAAGCATATGGCCATACTGAGGGCTGCAGAGTGTATGGCGTGCATTCCAAGGTTGCTGCACACTACGAACGAGGGTGACCCAGATTGAAGGATGGAGTACTATGGGTCATTTGAAGTGATGTTTTGCTAGGGTGTATGGTTTGCAGGGACAGTTATCTGGTCTGATGAGGTACAATTCAAACTGAAATGTGCTGTAAACCACTACAACTGCGCATACTGGGCTCCTGAAAATCCTCATGTTCAAGTGAGCAAAAATGTTTATCTACCAGGTGTTAATGTCTGGTGTGGACTGTCGTTGTGGTTTGATTGGCCATTCTTCTTTGAAGGTACTGTAACTGGTGAGATGTATCTTCATATGCTGCAAACATTGATTTTACCTGCCATCTGAGAGGTGTTTGAAATGAAAGATTTTACCAACAACAAGATGGTGCCCTGCCTCAGAGATGTCAGAGCCTATTTGGATGAAAAGCTACCTGGATGATGGATAGGTCAAAGAGGAACTGTTGAGTACCCACCATCATCTTCAGACCTTGCACCTTTTGACTTCTACCTAGGGGGACCTTGAAAACTGAAGTTTATCAAAAGAAGCCAGCTACACTGGATGAGTTACAAGAAACCATTGAGGCATCCTGTGTGGCTAAGACACCAACAACACTGACAGCCCCAGTTCAGTCAACAGTTCAGTGGCATTGGTGTTGTTTGGCTGCTAATGGGGCAAGATGTATAATGGTATATAATTTTGTTCCATTAATATTGACTATCAAAGAGTGTTTACATTTTTCTGGACCTCTCTGTATACACAAATAATACAAGGCAAAAAGACGAATTTCATGTCCAGTCTGTAATAATATCAGCCTTTAAAACCTTCACTACAAATAGTTCTATAGGAATGTAGAATGGTTTGACATACAAAATAAAAGGTGTTTCCTCATTGTCCTTGTTTTATAAATCCCTAAGGACATTTTTATTAGATCACTTCTTCTATTCAGCTGCAGAACTTTTAGACCTTGTGAAGTACAGCAGACTTGAAAGAAAGAATGTGCAAAAACTGCAAGTGCTCCTACAGTAAGAACATAATTAATTTATTGGACTATTACAATATATTTTTATATTATATGTAATGTGTGTGTGTGTGTGTGTGTGTGTGTGTGTGTGTGTGTTTGTGTCTGTGTGTGGGTAGGTGCACGCGCGTGTGTGTAAGTGGGTGTGCATGCTTGTATTCCAGACTGCATGTTCATGTGCAAATGACATTGCCGCAATCGGAAGAAATTTTCTGGATGAATGAAGAACAGATCAAATACTTTTCAGAAGTTGAGAAAGACTGCCTATTTATGATTGCCTTGACACATGGCTTTCAGGATGCTGGTTGGCATGAAGGAGGTCATTCAGTTTTAGATACGTAATTACATTTTAGCTAAGAATAACTTCTCAGATTCTACAACAAATGAATATCAATAATACTGCACAAAATTTTCATGGATCACTTCTGCTACTATTCTTGTATATGGAAGTGACCTATGCTTTCTTCCAGATATTGGACACAGTTTTTAGTTCAAGGTATCTACAGTATATTGTAGTTAAAAGAGGTGTTAACTCAGTTGCAAATTCTGCACATAATTTGATAGGGATTCCATTGGGCCCTGGAGTATTGTTTCATTTTTGTGATTTCAGCTGTTTCCCAACACTGCCGGCACCTGTATTGCTCATCTTTGTAGTGATGTGGGATTTAAGCTTTGGCAGTATTGATCCTCCTTTGTAAATAAACATTTGAAAACAGATTTTAGCATTTTTTGTTTTGTTTTGCTTTCAATTCCTTTGTCATCCTTGAGAGTTTGGACAACTTTGGTGCCACTGATAGCCTTTCCTTGTGATCAGGGTTTCTTTGGGTATTCTGAGGAGTCTTTAAGCAATATTAGCCTACGGTAATTGTTGAAAACTTCACACTTTGCCCTTTTGACAGCTAAATGCTTTTCTTTCAGCATCTCTGTATCTGTAGACCTATGCTCTGTTTTATATTTACTAAGCAGCAATTGCTGTTTACTTAGAAGCTTCCATGTAGAGCATGTACATTATGGAGGGTCCCTCCATCATAAACACTTCGATTGATCACATATTTATTCAGACTTGGTCAACTGTCCTTCCAAATTTTAGTCACAGTCCCTCTAAATGATCCTGCCAAGACTTACATGTTTCACATTCATCCTTGAGACACAACACTACTGCCTATTTTCCATTTAACTGAACATGTAGATCCTTCTATGTGTCTTTGACAATATAATGTAAGTGGATAGATACAAAAATCTACTCACCCGGTTGCAGCAGGAGAAAACATGCACACACAAAAAGGTTTAACTTATACCAGCTTTCAGAGCTAGTGGCTCCTTCTTCCAGCAGAAGAGGTGAAGAGGAAGGAAGAGGGGTGAAGAAAAATGACTGCAGAGATTTAGGAAAAGAGGTACAGTTCAGAAATGTCACCCAGAATACTGAGTCAGGAGAGACTTACCTGGTGGGATGAGAAGGAAAGGCTTTCCTTCTCATCCTATCTGGTAAGTCTCCAAAAAAATGTTCAAATGTGTGTGAATTCCTAAGGGACCAAACTGCTGAGGTCATCAGTCCCGAGACTTACACACTACTTAAACTAATTTCTGCTAAGAACAACACACTCACCCATGCACGAGGGAGGACTCGAACCTCCGGCGGGAGGGACCGTGCGATCTGTGACATAGCGCCTCTAACCGCTGCCACTCTGCGCAGTGCTAAATCTCCCCTGACCTGGGTTTCTGGGTGACTTTTCCGAACTGCATCCCTTTTCCCGAACCTCTCTAGTCCTTTTCCTTCACCCTTCTTCCTTCCCCTTCAACTCTTCTGCCAGAAGAAGGATCCACTGGCTAAAGCTTGCATAAGTTAAAACTTGTGTGTGTGTGTGTGTGTGTGTGTTGTGTGTGTGTGTGTGTGTGCATTCTCTGGCTGCCACTTGGTGAGTAGATTTTTTTTACCTATCCAATTATATTATACTGTCAAAAATGGATTATTTTCGTTTCTGCTTGTTTTAGTTGTCATTTGTGTTTTGGGAACAATTGTTGTTAGAACTGCCTTGTGGTCAGTGATATCAGACATCCTCAGAGAGGTCAGGCCAATTTATGCCATTAGAACTAATATATTTCTGCCATAAGTCAGCATCTGTGCTACCTGTTCTATTAATAAGTTTTCAGAGAGGTAATTAAGAACTGTTTTGCAGGATGTCTTGTCACATGCACCATTGACAAAACTGTAATGATCCTAATCAGCTGCTGAATGGCTTAAATTCTTTTCCAATAATGAAGGCATGATAGGGGTAAACATGTATTAGTGAGCTGACTTTTCCTCTAAAGTTTTCCAGGTACATCAGGGAGTGAATCTGGTGGCTGACAGATTATAAGTTTATGCCTAACCTGATACTGAGTCTTGCCCAAACATTCTCACATGCAGCTTCAATTTCTGCCTCAGTGGATTTGAGTTCCTTCTGTACTGCAATGAAAATACCACCTCCACCTCTCTGTAGCCTCTTCCTTTGATACACACTTAGATTTACTCCAAAAATCTCACTACAATCAGTTTCAGGTTTCTACCATCTTACTATACCTAGTAGTATGTGAGCTTCATTGCTTTGTTGATACATCTCAACAAGACAACAAAAAATTAAAGTTTTGCATGTGAAGTCACTTATAGTTGAGTAACATACAAAAGAAAGTTTCCAGAATGAGATTTTCACTCTGCAGCGGAGTGTGCGCTGATATGAAACTTCCTGGCAGATTAAAACTGTGTGCCCGACCGAGACTCGAACTCGGGACCTTTGCCTTCCGCGGGCAAGTGCTCTACCAACTGAGCTACCAAAGCACGACTCACGCCCGGTACTCACAGCTTTACTTCTGCCAGTACCTCGTCTCCTACCTTCCAAACTTTACAGAAGCTCTCCTGCGAACCATGCAGAACTAGCACTCCTGAAAGAAAGGATATTGCGGAGACATGGCTTAGCCACAGCCTGGGGGATGTTTCCAGAATGAGATTTTCACTCTGCAGCGGAGTGTGCGCTGATATGAAACTTCCTGGCAGATTAAAACTGTGTGCCCGACCGAGACTCGAACTCGGGACCTTTGCCGCGGAAGGCAAAGGTCCCGAGTTCGAGTCTCGGTCGGGCACACAGTTTTAATCTGCCAGGAAGTTTCATATCAGCGCACACTCCGCTGCAGAGTGAAAATCTCATTCTGGAAACATCCCCCAGGCTGTGGCTAAGCCATGTCTCCGCAATATCCTTTCTTTCAGGAGTGCTAGTTCTGCATGGTTCGCAGGAGAGCTTCTGTAAAGTTTGGAAGGTAGGAGACGAGGTACTGGCAGAAGTAAAGCTGTGAGTACCGGGCGTGAGTCGTGCTTTGGTAGCTCAGTTGGTAGAGCACTTGCCCGCGGAAGGCAAAGGTCCCGAGTTCGAGTCTCGGTCGGGCACACAGTTTTAATCTGCCAGGAAGTTTCATATCAGCGCACACTCCGCTGCAGAGTGAAAATCTCATTCTGGAAACATCCCCCAGGCTGTGGCTAAGCCATGTCTCCGCAATATCCTTTCTTTCAGGAGTGCTAGTTCTGCATGGTTCGCAGGAGAGCTTCTGTAAAGTTTGGAAGGTAGGAGACGAGGTACTGGCAGAAGTAAAGCTGTGAGTACCGGGTGTGAGTCGTGCTTCGGTAGCTCAGTTGGTAGAGCACTTGCCCGCGGAAGGCAAAGGTCCCGAGTTCGAGTCTCGGTCGGGCACACAGTTTTAATCTGCCAGGAAGTTTCATATCAGCGCACACTCCGCTGCAGAGTGAAAATCTCATTCTGGAAACATCCCCCAGGCTGTGGCTAAGCCATGTCTCCGCAATATCCTTTCTTTCAGGAGTGCTAGTTCTGCATGGTTCGCAGGAGAGCTTCTGTAAAGTTTGGAAGGTAGGAGACGAGGTACTGGCAGAAGTAAAGCTGTGAGTACCGGGCGTGAGTCGTGCTTCGGTAGCTCAGTTGGTAGAGCACTTGCCCGCGGAAGGCAAAGGTCCCGAGTTCGAGTCTCGGTCGGGCACACAGTTTTAATCTGCCAGGAAGTTTCATATCAGCGCACACTCCGCTGCAGAGTGAAAATCTCATTCTGGAAACATCCCCCAGGCTGTGGCTAAGCCATGTCTCCGCAATATCCTTTCTTTCAGGAGTGCTAGTTCTGCATGGTTCGCAGGAGAGCTTCTGTAAAGTTTGGAAGGTAGGAGACGAGGTACTGGCAGAAGTAAAGCTGTGAGTACCGGGCGTGAGTCGTGCTTCGGTAGCTCAGTTGGTAGAGCACTTGCCCGCGAAAGGCAAAGGTCCCGAGTTCGAGTCTCGGTCGGGCACACAGTTTTAATCTGCCACGAAGTTTCATACAAAAGGAAGCTTCATCTTATGGTGGCTCTCAAACAAAACATTATATGTACAATGTGAGTATTCCATAACATAAATTCCTGCACTTTAAAGTACATGTATGGTGCAAAGTGCATATATTTGTGTGTGTGTGTGTGTGTGTGTGTGTGTGTGTGTGTGTGTGTGTGTGTGTGTATAATTAGCGTCAGGCACACTGATGAGTTATTCCTTTTTGAAAAATTATTTGTAGGTTCTTCAGGATGGCAGCAAATAATGTTAGTATTGATCCAGAATTCACCAGGATATGCTCTGAAGCAACACTGCAGTCAAAGAAGGAAGGTTTTTTCCTTGTTTATGCAGAATCTGTTGAAGACCAGCTTGGAGAAAAATGGATTCACAAGACATTTTCAAAGCTCAGCACAGATGAAGAAAGAATATCAATTTGCTACTCAGACCCACAGGTATAAATAAAAAGCCATGGCATGAAATTATCAGTTAAAAAAAAAATGTGTACTATAATTTTTATAGTGTGCCAAATACTATTGTTTTGTTAGCATCCTGCTTTTTGTGATAATGCTTTAACATTAAAATAGATTGCAATCAACCTTCATTTACAAACTGAGCAAATTGAACTTTGTAGGTGAATCACATAAAATATCCAACTGGCTCTTTTCTGTATACTGAAACATTAATTTGGAAATTCACATTTATACTCAATAATGAAAATGAGTTATCACAAGTAATAAGAAGTAGTTTTTGGAGCAGGAAATATTTCATTCAGGAACTGAGGATCACTTAAGAAAACTCAAAATTTTATACAAAAAGTATTTTTTAGTGTACTCAATATTGCTGATTCAAAAAATTTCAAAAATATAATTCAGCTTATTCCATAGAAAGGGGTTAATGAAGGAATTATTGAAGTTCATCACTAATGGGCTTTCTTGAGAAAAAGTTTGCAAATTACACATTTTTACAAAACTCAGCATACCAACTTTTTCATGCATGTTTCTTCTTTTATTAAGCTAGATGTTTTAAATTCAATGAGCTCTTCAGTATTACAATCTGTGGACAATATCAGAATAACAAGTTTACAATGTATTAGGAGAATTATATTTTTCTTGTAATTTAACACATGAACAGAAGTTTTCACAGTAACAAAATCCATTTCTCACATCTTAAACCAATTATGAAACTCATAGTCATATATTTAAATGATGACTGAAGAAACATTACATATTTTAATACAATTTAGTATTTTATACATCCTCAGCAACTGTAGTTGTATATAATGAAATAATAAGAAACTAGTTGCATGAAAGAAATTTAATTTCTTTACTGGTTTCTGGCACTTACTGCCCTTCTTCAGAAAGTTATACCTATAGAATTATTTGTGAGTGTCAACAATAAGGTGGATACAGCAAAATTTCATGGTCATATGGTTCACAGTGTCTGTACAAAAATAATACAAATAAGTAAAACAACAAGTGGAGACATCATGCCAGTACAGGAGCTAATCAGCTGATTAATTGTAAGCAGCTCATATTAAAGTACCAGAAACCGTTAAAAATGCATTTTGAAAAAAATTGTGTTTGTTGTGTTCTGTTAAGGAGGTATCTGCACTAGCAGAGGAGAAATGTGGAAAACACAAGTTCAAAAACAATTTATTGGACTCACTAAAATGAAACAATAATACAATCTCCAAAAGAACAACAGACTCAATCCCAACTGCGGATCATCACAAATATAAAATAACAAATAATAATAGAAAAGACCCTTCTCTTCACAGGGAGAGATCACAATAAAACAATTCTACAATGTCAAGATGTCTGTCAACTAATCCAAGTCCGTCTGAAAGAGATTGGCCAGCTAGAAGAGGTGTGGCCAGCTAGAAGAGGTGTCTGGCCTTGTCTTTCAGGGTGGCAGCTCTGTATACCTCCAAGCAGTGCATTGAACTGCTCTTTGCCGGCAGTGTGCCACCCTACAAATCCTGTTTGGTGGATGTACCTGCGAGAACCATTTGTGATCATGTATCTGGCATATCAAATTAGTTTCTGGGCTATCTGCGACCTCTGGTGAAGCTGTTCTGCAGGTTTCATGAACAGGTAGCGATGCCTGGGGCCTTTGGTTGAGACCTGATGTTGTGTTGTGTTGTGCTGTGGCTGCCGGTAAATATTTGTGTTGACAACACAGACGATGTAGATTTTCCTGGTGAATATACACACTGTGATGCAGGCATCCCATGTCTGTTGGACATGAAGTGGGGTGCTATTGCAGTAGGTGGTACTACGTATGAAGTGGGCGGCCACAGCAGACCTCCCCCCCCCCCCCCCTCCTCCCTCCCCCCTCTGCGAGGTGAGTGGAAGGCTCTTCTTGATGTCAGGCTCTGGGTGGGTCGGCAACAGGAGACCATGCATGGTTGCAGGCGCAGGATCCACCTCCGTGGGCATAGGGACCTCTGCCAGAGGGTCTGCCTGGAGTGTGATTGGCAGCAGTAGTGGAGGTGGCAGTCAGGCAGGGAGAGGAGCACTGTCATTCCCAAGGGCCGACAGCTATGGAGACTGCAGAGGAGCCACCTGCAGACCTCACTACTTTGGATGCCTCCAACTCCGTGGTGGATGAGATGAACCCACTGCCACCAATTTCCTTCGTGCAATCAGTTTTTCCACACATGATGGCAGTGATCACTGTGATTGTGCAGTTGAATGACACTCGTCTCCCTTTTCAAGTGGATATGGGATCCTCCGCTACCGCTATCAATGGGGATTCCCACCGTAAGTTGGATTCACCACTGCTTCATCCGTTTTGTACTTCCCTGAAGAGCTACAGCAGCAACCTCATCTGACTGCAGGGGTGGTTGTTGGCTCAGGTCCAGAACCTCACTCATGATGTCACAGCCTGGGTTTTGGTCCTCGCTGCCCCCAAGGCCACCAACTTATTGGGAATGGATCTTTTTCCCTTACTGGGCCTCGAGACACATGACATGGGCCCAGCTGTCCAGTCGTTGTTGGCAGACAATCACTTGCAGCAGCTTCTGGATGACTTACTAAACGTGTCCTCTGCCACACCTCTGGAGGTCTCTGGGTTTGAAGCCGATATCGAACTCCTATCCTCAGCAGTCCCTTAGTTCCACAAGTGCTGCTCGGTACCATTCACCCGCATCCTAACCCTGGTCCACCATAACCGTTGGGCCACACCCATCATGGTCCTTGAGAAGCTGAACAGAATTTTAAGGCCACTGTCAACACTCAGTCTGTTATTGACTCCTATTGCTCCCTCGTCACCACTGAAGTATCGACATTAGCAGAACAGAAATGCGGAAAACATAAGTCCAAAAACAACTTATTGCTCTCACCAAAATGAAACAATAATACAATCTCCAAAAGAACAACAGACTAGATCCCAACTGCAGATTGTCATAAATATAAAATAACAAATAATAATAGAAAAGACCCATCTCTTCACAGGGAGAGATCATACTAAAACAATTCTACAATGTCAAGACATTTGTCGACTATACCAAGCCCATCTCCAGGAGATCGGCCAGCTAGAAGAGGTGTCTGGCTGAGGCTGCCAGTGTTGTAGCCCTGTATACTTCCAAGCGGTGCGTCGAACTGCTCTTTGCTGGCAGTGCGCCACCCTATAAATCCCGTTTGGTGGATGTAACTGCCAGATCACGTGACTGGCATATCAAAGTAGTTTCTGGGCTAGCTGTGACCTCTGGTGAAGCTGCTCTGCAGGCTCCACGAATGGGTAGCGATCCCTGACAGCTGTTGGTGGAGACTTGGTGTTGTGTGGTGTTGCGGCAGCTGGTAAATATTTGTGCTGACAACACAGATGACGTAGGCTTTCCTGGTGAATATATGCCCTGTGATGCAGACATCCCATGTTGGTTGGACATGAAGTGGGGTGCTGATAGTAGGTGCTACGATGTATGAGGTGGGCAGCCGCAGTAGTTGGTTGGGTTGGTTTTGGGGAAGGAGACCAGACAGCGAGGTCATCGGTCTCATCGGATTAGGGAAGGATGGGGAAGGAAGTCGGCTGTGCCCTTTCAGAGGAACCATCCCGGCAGTTGCCTGGAGTGATTTAGGAAAATCACGGAAAACCTAAATCAGGATGGCTGGATGCAGGATTGAACCGTCGTCCTCCCAAATGCGAGTCCAGTGTGCCACAGTAGTTAAAATGGTCCTCATATTGCGGAATTGGAGGCATCCGTGGCAGTTGATGAAATCTTTCAGGTTTTTACATTTATTCATAAGAAATCTGTACCAAACAATTTTGCCCTAGTACTGATAACACTGAGCCAAGGATGAACTAAAAACTCAGCTAGACTGATGAACATTGCACATGCAGTTGCAGCCATGGTCATTTATTTAATGTTTGGCAATCATAATTGTGTTTGTCTTTGTTTGGCTTTACACTATTATACAGCATCATAAATTGAGTAATATCACTGAAGATTTCATGTTAAAATTTACTTGATGATTTAGAAGAACAGAGATAGTTCCTGGCATCTGGGTACAGCCTTTTATTCATTACAGACTTCTCCTGAATTTCTAGCAGTCACTGTCTGTGTCTTCACTAAACAGCAGACTTAAGACTGCCACCATGAAAAGAAATATGCAGCTTTAGCAGTCACTATATTATCTTGGATTTGCTTAGTTGTCATTCTCTCCATATAAAATTGTGCTGTTTCCTTGGCACAGCTATACTTTTGGTGCTGATTTGCAATCAAGATGGATACTCACCTTTACAGAACAGTGCTAAAATAATGTCTTCAATCTTTTTCTGTTGTGTTCAAAGAAGCCAGCCTAACACCCTGACACTCAGATTCCATCATGGACTCTCATCACATAAGCGTGGCAGCAGCTAACATGCCAGTCATGGGTCCCCAATTCCCATAAGGACATCCCATCCTCTCGATGCACAGTGAAACTACAATAATAGCTCACCATTTGCCTGTGAAAAAAAAACCCAATGATGGCTTGCTGATTCTGAATTCACTTACAACAGAGCTGTTATAGCACACTCAGAAAATAAAATGTTCTCTGTTTGAAGAGGTGGAAAGAGAATGAAATGTCAAGGGCAAAAAATATGCTCTCCAGAAATGGGGCCTTCTCAAAGTCTATGACATCTAGCACAGTAAAGTTATAAACTGGAGAGACTAGGATTACCTTGGTGTAGTCCTAGCCTGCCAAAAGCTGATTCTACTGGCCAGTATGAGGATGGTTTTGGAAAGTTTCCCACATTCATCTAGTTATATATTGGTCCTTGACTACAGTTTATCTAACCAACTGAAAAAAGTAGCTTTTAAAACACTGTTTGTTCACCTAAAAAATAGAAATTATGAAAGTACTATAATAAATCCATTAATGTGAACAGGTGTGAAGTTTAATAAGCAAGAAAAGTTTTATGGAGGGCATAAACCTTTTTTAAAAAAGTCTATTCCTTGTTTCTCCACTTCGAGAAATATTAATATGGCATTTTTGTATATTTCCAGCATGATTTTCTCAAGTTTCACATTTCAGATTTTTAATTTTCAATCTTGACCTAACATCATAGGAGTATGAATAAATGTTGTGACTGTTATTTAGATCTATTTCATAACTCATTGGATAACATGTATTTAATCATATGAGGATGTAAGTTCGGATTGTGGCATATTAATAAGATAACGTTTAGGTATGAAAGTAATCTACCTTAAAAATATTAAGTAGATAACTATTTGGCTTTTGACATGCAATGAGTTCTGTGTACTTCCTGCCAAATTTAGTTATTGCAGAATGACATGTTTTCATACCACCATATCAGTTATTTCAAAATGGGGAAATTTTGATATTACTCCCTCTTGGCAAAATTTCTGCATATTCCCATGATTACAATAATAATTTTTATCAATATTTCCCTTTTCTGACAAAATTACAAAACTTTTCAAATTTACATTTCATGCTTCGTAATTAAACAGTTTTTTCCCTTATTTACTTTGAGCATTAATATTCACTCAAAAGAACTAGAATATTAATTAGTGTAATCTTCTTTCCAGAAAATACAACTATTCAAAATTTGACAACTTTATATGAAAACTACATGAATTATGTGATGTTAATGACACAGTGTTTTATATGTCCCTATTATTATTATTTGACTTACAATTAGTCAACCATTTCATTTATAGAATGATGAGTACAACAAAAAGAAAAATTACAGAGAAATAAGAAAATTGAAAAATGATAATGCAGTACTATGAGGCAATTTAAGGACTGAAAGATTAACTATGAAAACTGTTATACACTACTGGCCATTAAAATTACTACACCATGAAGATGACATGTTACAGATGTGAAATTTAATCGACAGGAAGAAAATGCTGTGATATGCAAATGATTAGCTTTCAAAGCATTCGCACAAGGTTGGCACCGGTGGCGACACCTACAACGTGCTGACATGAGGAAAGTTTCCAACCGATTTCTCATACACAAACAGCAGTTGACCGGTGTTGCCTGGTGAAACGTTGTTGTGATGCCTCGCGTAAGGAGGAGAAATGCGTACCATCACATTTCTGACTTTGATAAAGGTTGGATTGTAGCCCATCGTGATTGCAGTTTATTGTATCACGACATTGCTGCTCGTGTTGGTCGAGGTCCAATGACTGTTAGCAGAATATGAAATCGGTGGGTTCAGGAAGGTAATACGGAATGCTGTGCTGGATCCCAATGGCCTCGTATCACTAGCAGTCATGATGACAGGCATCTTATCCGCATGGCTGTAACCAATTGTGCAGCCATGTCTCGACCCCCGAGTCAACAGATGGGGACGTTTGCAAGACAACAACCATCTGCAAGAACATTTCGATGACGTTTGCAGCAGCATGGACTATCAGCTCGGAGACCATGGCTGTGGTTACCATTGATGCTGCATCACAGACAGGAGCGCCTGTGATGGTGTACTCAACGGCGAACCTGGATGCATGAATGGCAAAACTTCATTTTTTCGGATGAATCCAGGTTCTGTTTACAGCATCATGATGGTCGCACCCATTTTTGGTGACATCGCGGTGAACGAACATTGGAAGCGTGTATTCAGCATCGCCATACTGGCATATCACCCGGCGTTATGGTATGAGGTGCCATTGGTTACACGTCTCGCTCACCTCTTGTTCGCATTGACGGCACTTTGAGCAGTGGATGTTACATTTCAGATGTGTTACAACCCGTGGCTCTACCCTTCATTCGATCCCTGCGAAGCCCTACATTTCAGCAGAATAATGCACGACCTCATGTTGCAGGTCCTGTACGGGCCTTTCAGGATACTGAAAATGTTCCGACTGCTGGCCTGGCCAGCACACTCTCCAGATCTTTCACCAATTGAAAACGTCTGGTCAATGGAGGCCGAGCAACTGGTTCATCACAATACGCCAATCACTACTCTTGATGAACTGTGGTATTGTGTTGAAGCTGCATGGGCAGCTGTACCTGTACATGCCATCCAAGCTCTGTTTGACTCAATGCCCAGTCTCATCAAGGCCGTTATTACTGCCAGAGGTGGTTGTTCTGGGTACTGATTTCTCAGGATCTATGCACCCAAATTGCATGAAAATGTAATCATATGTCAATTCTAGTATAATATATTTGTCCAATGAATACGCATTTATCATCTGCATTTCTTCTTGCTGTAGCAATTTTAATGGCTAGTATTGTATGTAAGTGTATCATGTTCTATATAAGTTGTGCATTATATTTTATGATATATGGATTTGGCTCTGTTACAACACAAAACTCAATCCTGTATCTATACTCTATGACCACTGTGAAGTGTATGGCATAGGGTACTTCTCACTGTACCAGTTATAGGGATTCTTCCAATTCCATTCACATATGGAGAACGATAAAAATGATTGCTTAATCTCTCAGTGCTCACTGTATTTAGTCTAATCTTGTCTTCATGATCTCTACACAAAGAGGCTTCTAGTGTATTCTTAGATTCCTCTTTTAAATCTGGTTCCTGAAACTTTGTAAGTAAACTTTCAGGAGGTAGTTCACGTTTATCTTCAGGCACCTACCAGTTCAGTTTCTAAGCATCTTCATCCCTCTTTCCCATGGGTTAAACAAACCCTGCTCTTCATTGTATATATTCAATATCCCTTGTAAGTCCTATTTGGTATGGATCCTACATGCTTCAATAGTATACTAGGATGGATTGTGTGAGTATTTTGTGAGTGATTTCCTTTGTAGGCTCCCTCATATTTTACCAACAAATTAAAATCTGCCAATTGCTTTACCTACAACTAAGCCTGTATGATCATTCCATTTTATGTATGTTACTACCTCGATTAGACATTGAAAATCTATTTTTAAAAAATGTAAAACAATTCTTTTTTCTATTTCTTAAATTTTGACTTTGCGACTGGATCATGCCGTTTCTTTCTTGTCTATATGTGCATAGCTGTAGCAGTTGGCAGTTGTTCCAAATATTTGACGCCAGTCTTGAACTGCTTCTTTGCTGTAGGCTGGCTGATCTTTTTGTCTTCTTCCTTTGACTGTGTAAATCACCAAATTCTTTTACTAAAAGCTGGTGCAGCAGGGAAATGGCTCGACTCATATCTGTCAAACAGGAAACAAAAAGTTGTAGTAGATAGTCAAGATGGTGTCCCAGTATCTTCAGAATGGGGTACCATCACATGTGGAGTGCTGCAGGGCTCAGTTCTGGGCTCCCTACTTTTTATTATATTTGTAAATGATCTTCCTCTCTCTATGGAATATTGTAGATTCACCATTTTCACGGATGACACTACACTACTTATTGATAATTCAGTAGATAAACTTGAGGTAACGGCAAATAAGGTTTTAAATGAAACGGTGAACTGGTTCAACATTAATGGTCTTATTTTAAATTACTGTAAAGCAAACTACATTCAGTTTCACAAAACATCCAAAGATGAGGAAATATTTGTAAAGATAGGTGAGCAGACAATAACCAGGGTAGATTCCTCAAAATACCTAGGCTTGCATATTGATAGCAAACTGAATTGGTCAAACCACATGGTGGATCTGTGCAAAAGACTAAGTTCAGCAACATACGCATTGTTTCTTCTTATAGAAATATGGAAACCATGAAGTCAGTGTATTATGGTTACTTTCATGCAATTATGGCATTTGGAATTATATTTTGGGGAAATCAGCCACTGGCTAAAAATGTACTGTGTGTACAAAAAAGAGCCATAAGGATCATGTGTGGAGTCCATCCTAGAGCCACATGCAGGAATCTTTTTAAGAAGCTTGAAATACTTACATCCACTGCACAATATATATTCTCGTTGATGTGCTTCATAAGGAAAGAAAAATCCATCTTTAAGCTGAATAGTGCATATCATCGTCACAATACTAGAAGGAAACATGATATCCACTATGAACAGCCAAATCTAAGTATGGTGCAGAAAGGAGTCCATTTCAGTGGCTGTAAGATTTTTAATGCCCTCCCTTCAAGAATTAAGTGTTTGGTAGATGATGATCTCTTGTTTAAAAAAACCTTAAGGCAGTTCCTATTGCAAGGATCATTTTATACATTAGAAGAGTTCCTGAACTACAGTGTTTAACATTTCTTGTATTGTAAATTGAAAATGTATGCCCAAATTTGTAATACCAATAATTTTTGTTGTAAACATATATTTTGCAATATTTATTTCTCTGTAACACTTATTATTTTGTAATGAATATAATAGAGGGAAACATTCCACGTGGGAAAAATATATCTAAAAACAAAGATGATGAGACTTACCAAACAAAAGCGCTGGCAGGTTGATAGACACACAAACAAACACAAACATACACACAAAATTCAAGCTTTCGCAACAAGTGGTTGCTTCATCAGGAAAGAGGGAAGGAGAGGGAAAGACGAAAGGATTCCGCTCCCGGGATTGGAATGACTCCTTACCCTCTCCCTTAAAACCCACATCCTTTCGTCTTTCCCTCTCCTTCCCTCTTTCCTGATGAAGCAACCGTTTGTTGTGAAAGCTTGAATTTTGTGTATATGTTTGTGTTTGTTTGTGTGTCTATCAGCCTGCCAGCGCTTTTGTTTGGTAAGTCTCATCATCTTTGTTTTTAGATATATGTTATTATTTTGTAATCTCTATCTATCTCTAAAATGTATTTTTTTGTAGTGGGACCTAAGTTACTGTTTACTGTTTTTGTTTTGTTTTATGTATTAGCATAAATTCTGGCCAAAAGCTTGTAAAATTGACACGTTCCATATCCTGTGATAGTGTCACAACATGGATCACCGGAACAAGAGATAAATAAATAAAATAAAATACATAAACAAATAAAATAAATCACCACCTGACTCCTCTTGGTCAACACTATATTGTCACAAAGTAAGATCGATGACCTAGTCATCTTCCAAATTCTTCATTGGTGACAATAGCAACATTATCTTCTACTAGCCATTCCTCTACATCAGCAAGTTGAATATCATTCTGAAATGTTTGCAAATCAGTCACTAAATCTGCATTGTCTGACTCATTAGCTTCTGGAAGTTCATGTTCATGGTTTAGGCTAGGAAAACATTTCTAGATGATTTTTGTAGAGTAGTTTCTATAACTTCTTCCCAATCTTGCACAATTGTGTAAGTTGTATCTTTTATGTTAAGGCTTTTCATTGCTTCAAAAGTCTCACAACACTTTTCTGTATTCTCTAACAAAGTGCTGACATATTTCCTCCTGTAATGTCATTTTAACCAGTAACACCCTTGTCGATTGGTAGGATTATTAAATCCATGTTGGGAGGGGGGGGGGGGCATAGCTTTTATCCCAACTTGTTGAAGCTCAGACTCAGAGGAGTGGCTTGGGGCCTTGTCTAAAAATACAATTATGCGGGGTGGTAGACTTTGTGATCTCAAGTATTTTTTAACAGTGGGAACAAATGCAACAAAAGCTATTCTTTAAACGAATTACCATTCATCAAAGGACTTTTTTGAGCTTTGTAATAAACAGAAAAGCTGACATGTTTATAGTTTTGAAGGAGTGTGACTCGTGCTTTGGACCTTTTGTGACATGAGTAAAATTGTTCGATAATGCTAGCACATTTTTTGGCACGAGGTGTAGATGGATGGTTGAACACATGGTCAGATAATCCCAGGAGTTGGTTAACTGAAGGCCAAATAACTGAGGTTCTACTGTACTTACAAACTGTTGTACCCAAGTATTTGTATGAGGTGACTGATTCAAATTTTGGCTTACTGATATTGCAGTCATAGGATACTACATCTATGAACTTTTAAAACCTGCAGCCAATCTTTTGACCCCTTTGAGTTCTTGTCAAGAATATTTGAGCAGTCTTTTTCAGACAGTACTTCATTATAGATAACTGCACATATATGAAATGTCTGAGATTACAAATAACACTGTCTGCAAGGTCATAAATATACAATACTAAAATTTAAAAAAGTCATTCTTAAAGGAAATTTGTAGAAAGGCTTGGACTAAAGTAAAGATGTTTATGTTATAACTCAACGGTCCACTGACAAGTTAGATAGTTACATGTTTCATGGGTTACTTGTGTGAAATATCATAAACTAGTCTCTTTATAGGGATTTAACTTAATTGATGTTTAAGTATGGCTGCACATGTACCATTTGCAAATGACTTAGCTTTGTTCTCAGTCATTTAATATTACTAAACTGACTCAGTGATGCATTATGTATTTCAAGAGGAATAGTACATACTCTGCCAGCCGTCAGATACTTCCACCAGCAAACCTTGCCATAGTGACCACTTTCCAGTAAACCAGCATGATCTCCAGTAACTACTCAAATCCTTAGGCCCATGCCAGAACATCCCCCCAGAGTCCATCTCTTTACTCACCCCTACCACTCCCCACACTCCTACCTTCTACAAGCTTCCTAAGGTCCATTGACCTAACAACATAGGATGACCCATTATGGGTGGTTACTGTGCCCCCACTGAGAGAGTCTATGCCCTTTTAGACCAACACCTGGAACCTACCCTCCCTCATAAAAGATACAAACCATTTCCTCCATCGACTCTCAACAGTTCCTGTCCCTTTACCATACGATGCCCTGCTCAGCACTATTGATGCCATCTCCCTGTACACTAACATTCCTTACCACTATTGAACAATACATTTCCCAATGCCCTATGGATTCCAAACCAACGACCTCGTTCCTAAATCACCATGACCAACTATATCCTCACCCACAATTACTGCTCCTTTGAAGGCATTACCTACGAACAGATCAGTGGTCTGGCTATGGGCACCCACATGGCACCATCCGATGCCAACCTATTTATGGGCCATCAAGAGGAATCCTTCCAAAAATCCCAGAATCCTAAACCCCTCACCTGGTTGAGATTCATTGATGACATCTTTGCTATCTGTATCGAAGGTAAGCACACCCTATCCACATTCCTCCAGAACACCAACAACTTCTCCCCCGTTTGCTTCACGTGATCCTACTCAACACAACAAGCCATCTTTCTAGACGTTGAATTCCGCCTCAAGGATGGCTACATCAGTCCCTCCATCCATATCAAACCTACTAACCACCAGCAATACTCACCCCCACTTCGACAACTGCCACCCGTTCCATACCAAGATGTCCCTTCCGTACAGCCTAGCCACCCGTGGTAGTCACATCTGCAGTGACGAGCAGTCCCTCTTGAAATATACTGAGGGTCTCACTGATGTACAAAAACAAATCTTCCGTGCCTTATCTTTCCAGTCTCCCACTATCTCCCAAACTCCCACCGTCTGGCCACAGAGGAGCATTCCCCTTGTAACTCAGTACCACCCAGGACTGGAGCAACTGAATTATATTCTCTGCCAGGGTTTTGATTACCTCTCATTGTGCCCTGAAATGAGTAATGTCCTGTCCACTAGCCTTCCCACCTCTCCCACAATGGTATTCCACTGTCCACCGAACCTATACTATATGATTCCCCTTCCTTACACAACTGCTGCTCCCAATCCCTTACCTCATGGTTCATACTCCTGTAATAGATATAGATGCAAGACCTGTCCCATACATCCTCCCACCACCACTTACTCCAGTCCAGTCACTAACATCTCCCATCCCATCAAAGGCAGGGTTACCTGAGAAACCAGCCATATGGTCTACGAGCTAAGCTGCAACCACTGTACTGCATTCTATGTAGGCATGACAACCAACAACCTGTCTGTCTGCATGAATAGCCACTGACAAACTGTGGCAAAGAAACAAGAGGACCACCCTGTTGCTAAACACTCCGCCAAGCATGACATCTTCCATTTCAATGACTGCTTCACAGCTGGCACCATATGGATCCTTCCCACCTACTTTTCTGAATTGTGCAGGTGGGAACTTTCCCCGCAGTACATCCTACATTCCCATAGCCCTCCTGGCCTCAACCTTCATTTGTCACTATCCTCACCCATCCAGCCCCTTCCCTGTTCCCATTCCAGCACTACACAGTGGTCATTCCACCACCACATCAAGTCTTTTTACTTATCTCCTTTTCCTCTACTTCCCCCCCTCCCCTCCCCACCTCTCCCCTGCTCAGCGTCTAACTTGCAGCACTTCACTGTCCGCCATCCCCACCACATTATCCCTCCCCCTCCCCACCCCAGCCTCCTCCTTACCCCCACCCAATTGCCACTTCCATTATACACTAGTACTACTGCTTGCAATGTGGCTTCAGTTGCCTGAGACTGCAGTCATGTGTGTGAGTGTGTTTGTGTGCATGCATATGTGTGTCTGTGGTCAATGAAGGCCTTATTGGGGAAAGCTTTAATTGTGATAAGCCTTTTGTTGTGCCGATCTGCGACTCAACATCTCCTCTAAATGGTGAGTAGCAATTTTCCTTCTCATAATATTGTTACCACCCCCCACCCCCCCTCCACGCCCCCCATGAACCATGGACCTTGCCGTTGGTGGGGAGGCTTGCGTGCCTCAACAATACAGATAGCCGTACCGTAGTTGCAACCACAATGGAGGGGTATCTGTTGAGAGGCCAGACAAACATGTGGTTCCTGAAGAGGGGCAGCAGCCTTTTCAGTAGTTGCAGGGGCAACAGTCTGGATGATTGACTGATCTGGCCTTGTAACACTAACCAAAACGGCCTTGCTGTGCTGGTACTGCGAACGGCTGAAAGCAAGGGGAAACTACAGCCGCAATTTTTCCCGAGGGCATGCAGCTTTACTGTATGGTTAAATGATGGTGGCGTCCTCTTGGATAAAATATTCCAGAGGTAAAATAGTCCCCCATTCGGATCTCCGGGTGGGGACTACACAGGAGAACATTGTTCTCAGGAGAAAGAAAACTGGCATTCTACATATTGGAGCGTGGAATGTCAGATCCCCTAATCGGGCAGGTAGGTTAGAAAATTTAAAATGGGAAATGGATAGGTTAAAGTTAGATATAGTGGGAATTAGTGAAGTTCGGTGGCAGGAGGAACAAGACTTCTGGTAAGGTGAATACAGGGTTATAAATACAAAATCAAATAGGGATAATGCAGGAGTAGGTTTAATAATGAATAAAAAAATAGGAATGCGGGTAAGCTACACAAACAGCATAGTGAATGCATTATTATGGCCAAGATAGATACGAAGCCCACACCTACCACAGTAGTACAAATTTATATGCCGACTAGCTCCACAGATCATGAAGAAACTGATGAAATGTATGATGAGATAAAAGAAATTATTCAGATAGTGAAGGGAGACGAAAATTTAATAGTTATGGGTGACTGGAATTCGGTATTAGGAAAAGGAAGAGAAGGAAATGTAGTAGGTGAATATGGAATGGGGGTAAGGAATGAAAGAGGAAGCCGCCTGGTAGAATTTTGCACAGAGCATAACTTAATCGTAACTAACACTTGGTTCAAGAATCATAAAAGAAGGTTGTATACATGGAAGAAGCCTGGAGATACTGACAGGTTTCAGATAGATTATATAATGGTAAGACAGGGATTAAGAAACCAGGTTTTAAATTATAAGACATTTCCAGGGGCAGATGTGGACTCTGACCACAATCTATCGGTTATGAACTGTAGATTAAAACTGAAGAAACTGCAAAAAGGTGGGAATTTTAGGAAATGGGACCTGGATAAACTGACAGAACCAGAGGTTGTAGAGAGTTTCAGGGAGAGCATTAGGGAACGATTGACAAGAATGGGGGAAAAATACAGTAGAAGAAGAATGGGTAGTTTTGAGAGATGAAGTAGTGAAGGCAGCAGAGGATCAAGTAGGTAAAAAGATGATAGAAATCCTTAAGTAACAGAAGAGATACTAAATTTAATTGATGAAAAGAGAAAATACAAAAATGCAGTAAATGAAGCATGCAAAAAGGAATTCAAACGTCTCAAAAATGAGATCGACAGGAAGTGCAAAATGGCCAAGCAGGGATGGCTAGAGGACAAATGTAAGGATGTAGAGGTGTATATCACTAGGGGTAAGATAGATACTGCCTACAGAAAAATTAAAGAGACCTTTGGAGAAAAGAGAACCACTTGCATGAATATCAAGAGCTCAGATGGAAACCCAATTCTAAGCAAAGAAGGGAAAGCAGAAAGGTTGAAGGAGTATATAGATGGTGTATACAAGGGCGATGTTCTTGAGGACAATATTATGGAAATGGAAGAGGATGCAGATGAAGATGAAATGGGAGATATGATACTGCGTGAAGAGTTTGACAGAGCACTGAAAGACCTAATTTGAAACAAGACCCCAGGAGTAGACAACATTCCATTAGAACTACTGAAAGCCTTGGGAGAGCCAGGTCTAACAAAACTCTACCATCTAGTGAGCAAGATATACGAGACAGGCGAAATACCTTCACACTCCAAGAAGAATATAACAGTTCCAATTCCAAAGAAAGCAGGTGTTGACAGATGTGAAAATTACCGAACTATCAGTTTAATAAGTCACGGTTGCAAAATACTAATACGAATTCTTTACAGATGAATGGAAAAACTGGTAGAAGCCAACCTCGGGGAAGATCAATTTGGATTCTGTAGAAATGTTGGATCACGTGAGGCAATAAAGACCCTATGACTTATCTTGGAAAATAGATTAAGGAAAGGCAAACCTACGTTTCTGGCACTTTTAGACGTAGAGAAAGTTTTTGACAATGTTGACTGGAATACTCTCTTTCAAATTCTGAAAGTGACAGGTGTAAAGAGAAAGAGAGAAAGGCTATTTACAATTTGTACATAAACCAGATGGCAATTATAAGAGTCGAGGGGCATGAAAGGGAAGCAGTGGTTAGGAAGGGAGTGAGACAGGGCTGTAGCCTATCCCTGATGTTATTCAATCTGTATATTGAGCAAGCAGTAAAGGAAACAATAGAAACATTCAGAGTAGGAATTAAAATCCATGGAGAAAAAATTAAAACTTTGAGGTTTGCCGATGACATTGTAATTCAGCAAAGGACCTGGAAGAGCAGTTGAAGGGAATGGACGGAGTCTTGAAAGGAGGATATAAGATGAACATCAACAAAAGCAAAACAAGGATAATGGAATGTAGTCAAATTAAATCAGGTGATGCTGAGGGTATTAGATTAGGAAATGAAATGCTTAAAGTAGTAAATGAGTTTTGCTATTTGGGAAGCAAAATAACTGGGGATGTTCAAAGTAGAGATGATATAAAATGTAGACTGACAATGGCAAGGAAAGCGTTTCTGGAGAAGAGACATTTGTTAACACTGAGTATAGATTTAAGTGTCAGGAAGTCGTTTCTGAAAGTATTTGTATAGAGTGTAGCCATGTATGGAAGTGAAATGTGGACAATAAGTAGTTTAGACAAAAAGAGAATAGAAGCTTTTGAAATGTGGTACTACAGAAGAATGCTGATGATTAGATGGGTAGATCACATAACTAATGAGGAGGTATTGAATAGTAATGGGGAGAAGAGAAATTTGTGGCACAACTTGACTAGAAGAAGGGATCGGTTGGTAGGACATATTCTGAGGCATCAAGGGATCACCAACTTAGTATTTGAGGGCAGCACGGAGGGTAAATATTGAAGAGGGAGACCAAGAGATGAATACACTAAACAGATTCAGAAGGATGTAGGTTGCAGTAAGTACTGGGAGATGAAGAAGCTTGCACAGGATAGAGTAGCATGGAGAGCTGCATCAAACCAGTCTCTGGACTGAAGACCACAGCAGCAACAACAACAATATTGTTGGGATTCAATTCTGGATTTTCCATTGTTTGATTCTTATAAACATCAACATAAATAAACACTTAATGTCATAACGATGATGATAATAGACTTCTTAAAAAGATAAGCCATGATATACAATTATTTGTACTTTATTTTTGAGATGTATGTTTGAAAGGTGACTTTGCACAAGAAGATCAATATATGATAGTATTTTCTTTGTTACATGTTATTAGAGGTAAATCTTTGGGTTTGGGCAGTTAGTAGTATGAGTTTGAAGTGCAAGGATAGAGTACAAGTTATTTGCATTATGTTAGCGTCGTGGCTGATGTTGATTTGTATTGTGAAGAGAAATGACTGAAAATATACGTGTTCAACACCAAAGTGTCCACCAATGTTCATATTATTTAGCAAAAGCAAATCAGCATCCTCTATACCAGTATAAAAAGTTACAATTCAGAATGGACTACAAGCCTACAATTTACAACAGAGGAGGAGAATAAAAGATGAGTACTATAAAAACTGTTTTTTCAAATTCTACTGTTGCTACCTCTCTCTGGATTGTGTCAGTGTCTCAGCATGGAAAGTGCTCTGAAAATGTGACCAGCAACACAAATTGTTATCTTACTTTAAAAGTAATAAATCCGCTTTGTGTTACAAGAGAGTGGTGATGGTCAGAATGTCCACTTATGAAAGCAGCCATGTCATATAACAACTTTTCTGAAATTTCTGCACAGCATTTTATATTGGCATGGCCAGCAACCTGATGTCTACCAGAATGAATGGCCAAGAACAGAGCTGACCACTTAGTGCAGAACATGAGAACTACAGGCTTGAGTTCAATGGCTGTTTCACAAGCCACGCCACCTGGATCCTTATCTTCAGTGCAAGCTTTTTTGAACTTCATCAGAGGGAGTTATGCTTGCAACACGTCCTTCACTCCCATAATCCTTCTGACCCACTGTGAATACACCCTTTACCTAACAGTCTCCCATTCCTCTGTGCTCTGTCTTGCCATTTCACCCCAGTCTGTGCTTTCACTTCATTATCATTGTGCGCTGCACAAACTCAGCGACTCAAGTGCCCATGTGTCATATGCTTCCTGCTCATTGTTTAAACTCCTATGCTCAGACTTCCCAGTATGTGAGAATGAAAATTTACAAAAAACTAAAAGCCCAGAACATTCTGAGTATAAATCCAGATTCAGTGGCGAAAAAAGGCTATGTGATACTATACTTCAGTTATGCTACTACTCAGTCGAAGATTTCATACATGATGAACCAAATATTTGAGAGGAAAATAGTTTATCAGTTGTCTTGTTATGTAAATATAGATGTCTTTTCACAAAAACGTTACATTAACCTTTAAACACTACTCTATCTTATTAACTATAATTTTATATCAGTGAAGTTGTATTGCCCAATTTTTGATGTGTCTCCTGAACTCTAATCAAATGATTAGCATTGTATATTATGAGATGAATAAATCACAATTTACAAGCCAATTCTGAAAAATACGAGTCAGAACAGTACACTAAATTCTTAAAAATCTTCCTGGAAAGGAAATGGGGTTAGTAGCCCACAGTGAGAAAAATTTTTAAGTATGCCATGCTAGCCTAATGTGTTACCACAAAAATTGTTCATATGCACTCATCAAATCTCTTGTTCACCTTTTAGTAGCCACAAATTTTATGTCTGGCAATAATTCTTCAGAAATCCTTAAATCCATGGATCCTCAATGGCAGTTTTACGTAAAATTTCTAATCATCCTTAGAAAACCCTGGTTCATTCTCACCACCAGCTTTTTGTTGTATTCACCAAAGAAATTTGTCACCCAAAATAAAGGGTAGCAGAAAGTGAACCTACTATTAAAGAAAAGTGGGCACTGTAATTCAGTGATATGCTTGTACACCTTCAACCAGACTCATCACCAGGTGAATACTACTAGAGTCAGTGATGATTGATAAATTTAATAGTTCAGACAAGGCTGCTGTTAAACAGTTTAAGAAAAGTGCATCTGAAAAGATCAGTGAATGGTCTTAAATAATGCAGGAAACAAGAGTTACAAACAAATACCTTTATTGGCTTTCAGAGTAATTGTCATTAGCTACAATGTACTTCTGACATCAGTTGTAAAGCTGTTGGAAACTGTTAGCAAACACTTCTTGTGGAATCACTTGAAGTGCCGTGGTCATGTGTTGTCGAATATTTGCATCATCACAGCAGATAAAACCTGGTGTTACCAATGTGATGCAGGGACCAAGAGACACTCAATGGTAAGGAGTTCATCTTCCCTGCCTCCCAAAATGAGTGGAATGACAAAATTCAAGATCAAAATGATGTTGATTGCCTTTTTTGATGGCAACTGCTTGACCCTTGATGAGTTTCTACCCGAGGGAGGTAGGGAAGATGATGAACACCACACCACTGACTATCACTCTCTCTGAATCGTATTGGTGGCATCAGGTCTCATCTCTTGTACTGATAGAGACATCCAACAACCTGTAACCACAGTGCTTTGAGCAATTCCACGAGAAGTGTTTGTTGACAGTCTCTGAAAGCTTTACAGCTGATGTCAAAAGTGTGTTCTAGCTAATGGTGATCACTTTGAAGGTCAGCAAAGGTATTTTATTTGTAAATCTTGTTTCTTTTATAGTTCAAAACCATTCACAAAACTTAAGATTCACCTTGTAGTCCAGTCTAAAATAACAATAACCACTTTGACAATCAGCATTGACTGTCCGGTAATCACTCGTCAATAGCTTCAGGCCTAAACTGCAATAACTATAGATTTGTGACAACTATGACAGTGGTGACAACTGGTCAAAACTGGTCATTAACTTCTGGGCAAAGATGTGCAGCTGCTCTTACCCATGATCAGCAGATGAATGTGCATTTATGATCTATTTGCCAGATGCACAAAGTAGCTCCTAGTTTCAGTGCTTCATATGGCATGAGTCATAAATATCGGCAGATAGCTGGACTATTTTAATGTCTTATGGTGGAAGCATAACAAGGTTACTGTGGTGTGAGCCTCCTATGTGGTGAATGACCAGAATGATATGGTGTCACTGTGGCGAATGCTTAGTTGGTAGTGCCTCTGTAGTTGTAGCTGTGTACTGTGTCCAAAAAGTGTACAATGCAGGTGCAACTATTTAGTAGTTGGCCAAATATGTAGCGACTCTGTTGACACCTTTTGTAATACAATACGAATGCTATCACTATAATTCAACAAATTTTATTAAAGGATTAAAATGCTTCAATTTAAGGGTTCTGGTATACTGATTCTTTGTCAGTGACTGGCACCAAATTTGAGTTGGTTGCATCATTATTATGCATTTGTTAAGCTATACTTACTTTTATTTGTTTTGAACAAATTTATGGTGCATCTTGGGTAGTGCACTTTCACTGATAGTGTTGAATTGATTTATGGAGGATTCTGAAGAAAATGCACCTAATATTGAATTTCTGATGATATTCTTGAGATATGTTCATGATGCCATCATATTGTGGCCTCATGGTGAAAGTTAATTGATGGAGTACTCATAATTATCAGGTCCCTCCAAGGGAACATTAAGTTTACTATTGAATGGGTATCTGCTGTCTTACTTTGACAGAACAAAAGAGGGTGTCTAGCACATTTTATTTACCGTGAGCCCATCCGTACAGACTTATACTTGCAGCTTTTCAGCTGCTGTCATTCTTCACAGACTATGAGAGTCCCTGGAATTCCACAGAAACTTGTCTAAGAGGAGGCAAGTTGCTTAAATTGACTTTTTTTTTATATAGCAGATTCAGTAAATTGGAAGACTTATGCACAAAGTGCTAAAAGGTACATTAAATATAACATATTTTTAATGACTGATATTTTTTCCACTCAGTATATTTTTGAAAGTAAAACAGTTTGAAACCTAACAGCTAAGCATATAACATTAGCATATGCAAAGTAAATCTTTTACATTTTTCATATTATTATGGCTGCCACAGTTCTTGAGTTAATGATCTGAAATCACATTTTTGTATGATTCAATTAAACATATCCAATAGGTTAGGAAATGAAGCTGTGAAGTATTCACTGAATGTATTTGTATTCACTTACCAGTACCAAAAATGTTAAAATATTAAGAATTTTGAGTAGAAAACAAGTCAGAAGAACAGAATACCTATCTATGTGTCAACAAAAGTAACTATCAAGAAATGCCACTCTTTAAAACTGGAGGAACAATAAATAAGGTTTAAAAAATTGCTCATACAACTTTGATGCCATACATATACCATATTTGTTATAAAACTTTACATTGGATTGTGGTAAACCAAGGTCATGGGTCACTTTTATGCCTTCTATTTTTTAAATGTTTGGTGTCATAATTGAAGTTGAGCAGAATATGTTATGATAACTACATTTTTGGGCTGTTTCGGTAACCCAGGCCAGCATTCAACAACGTGAATTTAGGAAAATTCTCAAAACCATGGGCATATTGGATGACAGAGCTGACTTAACAGCCTAGGACTCAACCAAGGCAATGTATGTCTCCCTAGTTAGACTTGGTGTTGTACAGTCATGCAAACTAGAATTGCAAAATTTGTAACTGTATGACTGCACCTTTCATTCTGTTCCATTCGACAGATTTCAAGATTTTGCAATATCCTGGTGGGGGGAGGTCTATTTTGATTTGATATTTCACACTTTTTTCTGTTTTCTAAAGTAGAAATTAAATTTTCTCTTTCCAGCTGTTGCATTTATGCCACAGCTGAACACACTTCACATTCTTCAAGGTCTAGTAAAATCACTCTGCGATTTACAACTGTATGTAGTCTCACAAAAAGTCTTGTCTGAGCATCGAGGAAAGGTAGACTACCATTGTCATTAAATTGTGAAGTGGGGAAAGGGGGAATTGAGGACAGATGTTAGACTAGTGAGGAAGAAGAGAAGCATTCTGGGAATTTGGGATGGGTATTGCATGTCAGGGTGTTGGAGCTCTTCTTTTCTGCAGCTCGGTAAAGGCTATATGAGGAAGCAACAGAGAAAAGATAGGGGCCAATATTTTGGCACCAATCTGTGAAAGTTTGTATTAGCCTTCACTGCAGGACAGCATCAAAAGTGCTACCACACCAAGCAAATGGCACAATTTCTTGTGAACATTCTAACAAACATGCTGACCCAGATTATGGAGTGATAGCTGAGGCTGAAGTACATCTTCTCATGCTCATCTATGGTGAATTTACAGTTTAGAAGAATCAAATGAATTATTTCTCGTAACATGTGAGAATTCTGTAATTTATTGGAAGTCTTCAGTGCAGATACCAGGAGGGGGTTTATTATTGTTTCTAGTGAAATATTTTAGTAAAATTTTCATTCAGTGTTTTAACTTCATTGAGTGTTCCAGTGGCCATTTGAATTTTTGGTTTTAAATAATAATTTTGTGAAGTTTTGTTGGTATTGTTATTAGCTGTGGTGTAGTAGTATTAATACAAGTAGTTGCTTTCTTAGTAGTTCTATAAATAGTTCTACTGGTGTAACTAAACTTCGGTAAAGTAGAAAGACGTATAGCTTTTTTCAGTAACTGTAAAATTTTACCATGAGTGAGAAGTGTGGGCTTTGTCATAGGTTTGTGAGTAGTGGGTTATGGTGTGGGATTTGTTCAAAGTGTTATCATTGGGGGGAATGCAGTAGGGAAGCCAGTAGGCATTATAGTGAGATCCTCTCCTGGGAATGCAGAATCTGTAGTAGAAATAAGTTGATAGAGGAGCAGAAATAAGATCTGTGCCCTTCAGGTGCAGTTACAATGTGCAAAGGAGGAACTAGATAGGTTGAGGAGGGTGAAGGGTGGTGGGAAATGGGAACTGGCACTTAGCAAGAAGGCAGCTAGGAAGAGGAGGTATTCAGACAGTTATACTTTGCATATATGCAATAGATCTGACCAACTGTCAGAGTTGAGTGGAGAGCAGCCTCATGTAGCTGTATATGTAGGGAACATGCAGCAGTCCTCAGCAGTTAGGAGGTGTAGTTTAGTTGCAAAGTCCAACAGAAAGAAGAAGGTTCTGTTGCTAGGTAGTTCGCACGGTAGAGGTGTGGGCCAGCAGTTGCAGAAAGTGTTGGGGAGCGAGTATCAGGTCACCAGCATTGTGAAGCCTGGTACAGGGTTGGCTCAAGTGACTGACAGCATAGGGGAGTTATGTAGGAATTTTACGAAGGAGGATCGGGTAGTGATAGTGGGTGGAGCAGGAAACAGTCTTGACAGGGACGGGGAATATGATGTAGGTGGTGACCTGGTAACGATAGCTACTCAAACTGGTGGCACTAATGTGCATTTTGTGCAACTGTTACAGCATCATGAACGGCCTCATCTTAATGCGGCTGTCAGGCACGTGGGGCTGGGGAGGGCGCTGATGGCAGAGATCATGGGTCACATCTCAGTGCTGCCAGTTGGGTCTATCAGTAGATCGGGATTCACTAAGCATGGCCTGCACCTCAATAGGTATGGGAAGGGGAGACTAGCAAAGCTTATAGGTGACAGTGTATTGGGTGGTGGGACCACTCATGGAAAAATTCCTGTACTAGTTGGTGATAGAGCTGTGTCTTTTTTTAGATTGAAGTCAGCTGATAGGTATACCTGCTTAAAGGAAGTCCCTCTGACTAAGTGGTCACCTTCTGAGGATGTAATGTTTCCAAGTAGAGAAGGAATAAGCATATTTCATCAAAATATAAGAGGTATTAGGGATAAAGTTAGTGAACTGCTTATAGATGTTGACTCTGAAATTATTGGCATATCAGAGCACCACTTAAATAATTTGACAATTCAGAGGCTTTGTTTACCAGGATACAGATTAGCTGGCTGTTTTTCAATTAGTTTCTTGTGGGGTGGGCGAGTGGCTATGTACGTAAAAAACAGTATTCCATTTGAGTCCATAGACGTATCACGGCACTGCACCGAACAGATATTTGAATGTAGTGCAGGGGCAGTTGAATTTAGTGAAACTAAACATCTAATTGTTGTTGTTTATAGGTCCCCTAGCTCTGATTTCAGAGCATTTCTGCTCAAGCTAGAGAAGGTTCTTGATTCACTTTGTAGGAAGTACCAGAAATTAGTTATATGTGGTGACTTCAATATAAATTTTGTATATGATGGTGCAAGAAAAAGGATGTTGATAAATCTCATAAATTCACATGATATGATGTAGACTGTGTTTTTTCTGTCTAGGGTGCAGGGGAACAGTTGCACACCTATAGACAATATTTTTATTCATTCTTAATTACTGGATGGGCATTCTGTTAGTAAAAGGGTGAATGGCCTTTCAGACCTTGATGCACAAATTTTAACGCTAAAAGGCTTTAGTACTCAAACAAATGTCACGTTTAATTTCAAACTATGTAGGAAAATTAATCCAACAGCAGTAGAGAGTTTTCTAAACTTTGTCAAGAAACAAGAGTGGCAGGTTGTTTATAGTGCCGATAACATAGATGACAAATATAATGCTTCCAGAATGAAATTTTCACTCTGCAGCAGAGTGTGCGCTGATATGAAACTTCCTGGCAGATTAAAACTGTGTGCTGGACCAACACTCGAACTCGGGACCTTTGCCTTTCGCGGGCAAGTGCTCTACCAACCGAGCTACCCAAGCACGACTCACGCCCCGTCCTCACAGCTTTACTTCTGCCAGTACCTCGTCTCCTACCTTCCAAACTTTACAGAAGCTCTCTTGCAAACCTTGCAGAACTAGCACTCCTGAAAGAAAGGATATTGCGAAGACATGGCTTAGCCACAGCCTGGGGGATGTATCCAGAATGAGATTTTCACTCTGCAGCGGAGTGTGTGCTGATATGAAACTTCCTGGCAGATTAAAACTGTGTGCCAGGCCGAGACTCGATCAGAAGGTAGGAGACGAGGTACTGGCAGAAGTAAAGCTGTGAGGACGGGGCGTGGATTGTGCTTGGGTAGCTCAGTTGGTAGAGCACTTGCCCGCGAGAGGCAAAGGTCCTGAGTTCGAGTCTCGGTCGGGCACACAGTTTTAATCTGCCAGGAAGTTTCATATCAGCGCACACTCAGCTGCAGAGTGAAAATCTCATTCTGGATACATCCCCTATGCTGTGGCTAAGCCATGTCTCCGAAATATCCTTTCTTTCAGGAGTGGTAGTTCTGCAAAGTTCGCAGGAGAGCTTCTGTAAAGTTTGGAAGGTAGGAGACGAGGTACTGGCAGAAGTAAAGCTGTGAGGACGGGGTGTGAGTCGTGCTTGGGTAGCTCAGTTGGTAGAGCACTTGCCCGCAAAAGGCAAAGGTCCCGAGTTTGAGTGTTGGTCCGGCACACAGTTTTAATCTGCCAGGAAGTTAAATATAATGTTTTCCTTAACACATTTCTCTTGCTCTTTGACAGTTGTTTTCCATTAGAATGTTCTAAATGGGGTAATAGCAACAATAGGCAGCCTGGTAGCTGACTAGTGGGATAAGGATAGCTTGTAGAACAAAGCAGGAATTATATCAGAATGTTAGAAGTAGTCACAATCAAGCTACAGTAGCCCATTACAAACAGTATTGTAAGGTGCTTATAAATGTTATTAGGAAGGCAAAGAGTATGTGGTATGCAAATAGAGTGGCTAATTCACAGGATAAAATTAAAACCATATGGTCAGTTGTGAAGGAAGTGTCTGTTCAACAGCACAAGGTCGATGATATAAAGTCTGTTCGCAGTAAAAATATTTCTGTTCCTGATAAATCAGATATATGTACAGTATTTAACAATCATTTTCTGAGCATTGCTGATGAATTAAATAAAAATTTAGTTTCTACAGGGAATCATATGACTTTCTTGGCAAATGCGTTTCCGAGGCTGATGTCTGAAATACTCCTCAGTGATACAGGCAAGAGGGAGATTGAGTCAATAATTAAATCACTGAAGACTAAGGACTCTCATGGTTATGGTGGAGTGCCTAGCAGAATATTAAAGTACTGTGCTGCACATGTTAGCCCTGTACTTAACTATACTTGTAATTTTTCCTTTAGGAATGGTCAGTTTCCTGAATGATTAAAGTGCTCAGTAGTAAAGCTGCTCTACAAGTATAAAAATGGGAAAAGGGATAATGTAGATAATTTTAGAACTATTTTTATGCCATCAGTGTTTGCAAAAGTTATTGAAAAGGCTGTGTATGTAAGGATAATTGATCATTTTATATCACCAATTTGCTATCAAATGTACAGTTCAGCTCTAGAAGTCATTTAACAACTGAAAGTGTTATTTTCTCTTTTCTCTGTGAGGTTGCGGATGGGTTAAACAAAACGTTTCGAATGCTGGCATATTTTTTGATTTAACTAAGGCATTTGATTGTGTTTATCACAAAATATTGCTCCACAAATTGGATCATTATGGAATATGGGGTGTAGCGCACAATTGGTTCACCTCTTACTTTAGCAACAGACAGCAAAAGGTCATTATACACAGTGCTGAGAATGGCTGTGATGTGGTGTCTGAGTGGGGTACGGTCAAGTGGGGGGGTGCCCCATGGATCAGTGTTGGGGCCTCTCCTGTTCCTTATTTATATAAATGATATGCCCTCTAGTATTACGGGTAACTCTAAAATATTTCTGTTTGCTGATGACACTAGCTTAATAGTAAAGGATGTTGGGTGCAACATTGGCTTGGTTTCAAACTGTGCAGTTCATGACCTAAGTTCAAGGCTTGTAGAAAATAAACTAACGCTAAATCACAGTAAGAATAAGTTTTTACAGTTTCTGTAATAACCTTTAATCACTAATAAATTGCGTGGATATACAAAAGTAGAAACACTAGCGGGTTACATGTTACTCACTCCGTATCTGTCATTCGACTGCCGTGCCGTGACATGCGGCCGGCGCCGTTCATAGTCAAGTGGCGCTCCCGCGCTCGGCCGAGCTGCGGAGCGCCTCTATCGCCGTGTTCGCGTACTAACGTAGCGGCACTTTTGAATGTCGTGGCACTGTCACAACACTTTTCCCCCCTCGAAAAAAAAACACTCACTTCCTTGGAGACACGGACAGTGCGGAGACATCCATGGCCTCTTGGGAGGCCCCGAGAAGATCCCGCGGAGAAACACGAGAGTATGGTCGAAAATGTCCAGGACGGACGCTTGCGCGTGGAACGTGCCTCCTGGACGAGATGATGGGTGAAAACTCTGGAGCAGCATCCATAGGTGTCGTGGACCTGGGGGTGTGCTCCAGCGAGATGGGTCCCGGAGAAGGCGGCGTCGCGACTGGGGCCGGTTCCGGCGTACTCGGAAGCGGTAGCGACGGCGGCGGCAGCAACACGCCCGGAAGATCGGCAGCAGCGACAGGACTGGCTTCTCGGGCTGGTGGAGACGAAAGAAGGGGCGGTGGTACCGGCGTGGCCACCACTCGCGGGCGCATCTGGTCGTAATGGCGAACAACCATGCCATCGTCCGTACGGATTTCACAAAGCCGGCGGCCGCGAAGAGCCTGGACCACCCCTGGAATCCATTTAGGGCGAGATCCATACCCCCGTGCCCACACGTCGGCGCCCACCGGGTATTTTCCCGCACTAGGGGACACAGTACAAGGCCTGACAGGGTGAAGCAGGTGCAGTAGAGTGCGCGGTTGGCGGCCATGCAAGAGTTCAGCAGGGCTGCGATCACCCAGAGGCGTGAAGCGATAAGAACTCAGAAATTGCAACAGAGCATCATGTGTGGAAAAGTCACTAAGGAATTTTTTCATTTGGCTTTTGAAAGTGCGGACAAGGCGCTCGACCTCCCCATTCGATTGCGGATGGAAGGGCGGCGCTGTAACATGATGAATCCCTTGTCCAGTACAAAAATCACGGAAGGCCTGCGAAGAGAACTGAGGGCCATTGTCCGTGACAATCGTGGATGGAAGACCTTCTAGCGCAAAGATGTTGGACAAAGCCAGCGTCGTCGCTGCAGTGGTGGGCGACGGACATCGAACAACAAACGGAAACTTCGAGAAGGCGTCAATCAACAGTAGCCAATAAGTGCCGAGGAAGGGGCCGGCAAAGTCAGCGTGCACCCGTTCCCACGGCTGCGCCGGATCAGGCCACGGAGAGGGCAGAGTACGAGGCGCAGCCAGTTGTTGACCACACTGATCACACGCAGCGACCATGTGGGCGATGTCCGAATCAATACCGGGCCAATAAACGTGCCTGCGGGCCAGGGACTTAGTCCGAGAAATCCCCCCATGGCCCTCATGCAATAGTTTGAGAACATCTTTGCGAAGAGAGGCGGGCACCACAACCCGTGGAGATGCGCCATCCGTGGCCAGAAGAACAACACCCTCACGAACAGACAGACGAAGGCGCAAGGCATGGTAGTTGCGAAGGGGATCCGATGCCCGGCCCTTGGTCCTGTCCGGCCAACCCCGCTGAACAAAACCGATCACCTGACGCAGGACCGGGTCCCGTGCAGTAGCCGACGCGACCTGCGAACCTGTAAGTGGAAAACCCTCGACCGCACGACGTTCTTCCTCATCAATGTGGAAACAGAGTAGTTCATCTCGATCGAAAACCGGGTCGGGGCCCATCGGCAAACGCGACAACGCGTCAGCATTGGCGTGCTGGGCCGTGGGGCGATAGTGAATCTCATAGTGAAAACGAGACAAGTATAACGCCCAACGTTGCAGGCGGTGAGCTGCCTTATCCGGAAGCGACGCCGAGGGGCTCAACAGAGAGACCAGCGGCTTGTGGTCGGTGATGAGGTGAAACTTAGAACCATACAAAAAAACGCTGAACTTTTTTAGAGCATAAATGATAGCGAGCGCCTCCTTTTCTATTTGAGAGTAACACCGTTGGGCATCGTTGAGGGTCTTGGAAGCGTAGGCGATGGGTCATTCCGACCCATCCTCATACCGATGGGCGAGAACAGCCCCTAGGCCCTACTGTGACGCGTCAGTTGCCAGAACCAAGTGCTGACCCGGACGGAATGTGGCAAGACAAGGCGCCGACTGCAAATGAGCCTTCAGGTGGACAAAAGCCTTCTCACACTCGGCGGACCAACAGAAAGGAACGTTTTTGCGTAACTGGAGACAAGGGAGGGGAGCCCAACTCCAAATACGTGCGAGAATTAATGAGAGTTACTGCAGAGCCAGTGTCCACTTGCATGCGAATGTCTTTATCCAGAACACGAACAGTAACAAACAACTTATTCGTTTGAGAAAGCACACAGTTAACATCCATGTCTGATGCCTCGTCCTCGTCGACAGGAACTTTAGGGGACTGACACACAGAAGCAATGTGGCCTTTTTTCCTACATGAATTACACGTGGCCCAACGTTTTGGACACGCGGCTCTGTCATGCTGTACGAAACAACGTGGACAAGAAGGAAGGGCGGAACGAACCTGCTTCTGTGGTTGCTGTTTTTGCTGCGAGCGTGGCGGCCCAACGCGACGTTGTTGACGCGAGTGCACCGCCGCCACATCGTCGTTTCCCTGTGAAACAGGCAAATTGTCCGCATCGAAAGTGGTTTGTACAGCGCCTACATCACACCACGCGTCTATTTGCGCACCAGAAGCGTGAGACACTTCAAACGATTGAGCGATGCTGAGAACTTCCGACAACGACGGGTTTGGCAATTGTAAGGCACGTTGCCGAACTTCTTTATCAGGAGCAAGCCGTAAAATAGCGTCCCTAACCACTGAATCAGCATAAGACTCATGATGAGTGTCCGTGACAAACTGACATTTCCGACTCAGACCATGTAGTTCCACCTCCCAAGCCCGGTAAGATTGATGGGGCTGTTTACAACACCGGTAGAACGCCATGCGGGCGGCAACGACATGGGTGTTTTTTCGGTAATAGTTAGACAATAAGTCACACATTTCTTGGAAGGCCAGAGAGGCAGGTTCCCGCAGAGGGGCTAACTGAGATAGCAGCTGATAGATCCATGGGGAAATCCAAGAGAGAAATAACGACTTACACATAGGAGCGTCGACAACGCCGAAAGCCAAGAAGTGTTGCCGCAAACGCTTCTCATAATCCTCCCAGTCTTCAGCGGCCTCGTCATAAGGAGGGAACGGAGGCGGAGAAGAGGAAGACAGACGATGAGTAAGCGACGTCGACAACGCCTGAATAGCAGCCATCAGCTGTGTTTGTTGTTCAATAAGCGCTTGCATAAGCTGTTCCATGTCTGCCGCGACATGAACACACAATTCCACAACGCAGGAAAAAAAATATCCGACCTCGTCGCCAAAAAGTGTAATAACCTTTAATCACTAATAAATTGCGTGGATATACAAAAGTAGAAACACTAGCGGGTTATATGTTACTCACACCGTATCTGTCATTCGACTGCCGTGCCGTGACATGCGGCCGGCGCCGTTCATAGTCAGGTGGCGCTCCCGCGCTTGGCCGAGCTGCGGAGCGCCTCTATCGCCGTGTTCGCGTACTAACGTAGTGGCACTTTTGAATGTCGTGGCACTGTCACAACAGTTTCTAACACACAATTTAATAAAACCTGGCATTTTAATTTCACAGAATGGTCATAAGTTTAATGAAACTGAAGAGTTCAAATTCCTAGGTGTTGAGATAGATAGTAAGTTGTCATCGAAAGCCCACATTCAGGATCTTGTTCAAGGACTTAATAATGCCATTTTTACTATTCGAACGGTATCCGAAGTGAGTGATTGTTCAACACAAAAATTAGTCTACTTTGCTTATTTTTATTTGCTTATGTCATATGGTATTATATTTTGGGGTAACTCTTCCCATTCTAAAAGGATATTTTTGACTCAGAAGTGGACAGTTCGGGTAATAAGTGGCGTAAGTTCACAAACTTCTTGTCGACCCTTGTTCATGAGTCTGGGTATTTTGACATTGGCCTCTCAATATGTATATATATACTGTCATTTCTTGTTAACAATATTGGCTTATTCCCAAGAATAAGCAGCTTTTACTCAGTTAATACTCATCAGAAATCAAACCTGCATTTGGATCGGACTTCGTTGAATTCTTGTGCAGAAAGGTGTGCAGTATACTGCTGCATCCATTTTCAATAAGCTACCACTCGAATTAAAAAAAAATCTTAGCAGTAATCCATGTGTTTTCAAATCAAAACTAAAGAGTTTCCTCATGGGTCGCTCCTTCTATTCTGTCGATGAGTTCCTTGAAAAATTAAGCTGATTCTTGTTGCATTGTTGATTGCGTTTACTTAAACTTATGGACTGACTTTTTCCAGGTTCATAAACATTTATTTTTATCTGTTATTACCTTTATGTTGTAATTTCATGTACTGATACGTTCCATGACCTTGGAGATTTGCTCCTCAATTTGGTCCTACGGAACTTGACGTGTAAATAAATAAATAACAATGCAATCTGTCATGCATACATATTGAACTCCCCAATATAGATTAGTAGGTGCCTTTTGATTTATTTATTTGGTCTGAGAAATCATTTTAGTACATCGTTTGTATATATGATACATGACAAGGGTAAACATAATTAATTTATGATTACAGTAGTCATCGTGATGACATGTTCAATACAATCAAAGTACATAAAAATGTAAATTGACTATCTACATTGATTCAATTTTTCATTTAGATGGTTAAGGTGTATCTTCACTTCAAATCCTCCAGAATATGTATACCTAGAAATTTTGTGTGGTTTATTTTGAGACATGATTAACAAAAAGTAAATTCAGTATGAAATGACATAATACATAATTAACAATATTTGGTAAATGAGGTTTACTTACTATAATGTTATAGAAATTCAAGAGACATAGTAGGAGTGGTGGTCAAGCAACATCTGTTACCTTAAATGTATTAAATGGTGGTATGCATTTTAAAGAAAAAGGCATATGGTTATGTTCTATAATTCCAGTATGGTATATTTCTACTTTGCATAAGCTACTACTTACTGTGTTTGCATGTAGGCTCAGCTATGTCTAGTTTCATATTTGTGGACATCAAAGATACATTTGAGGACTTTTCTTTTTTTAAGATGCTCCCTTTTGTAAAAAGTAGTATTTAATACACACACACACACACACACACACACACACACACACACACACACACACACAAAAGACTGAGGCAGTATTTTCAGATTTTTAAAAAAAGATCTACAGGAACCTCTTCATTTAGCTTTCTTTATCATACTGATAATCTTTTTCAGTATTTCATTTTTTTTAAAATTGTAGATCCCCCCCCCTTTCCAAAAGAGAGAGAGAGAGAGAGAGAGAGAAATTATTTTGTACATTGCTAGGGACTGGATACTATCATGGCACATTGTCACCACCCTAATGAGCAGCTTATATTTTGCTTGAGAATACTAGCAGCATACATGAATGAATTCAGTTTTTCATTTAGATGGTTAAGGTGTATCTTCACTTCAAATCCTCCAGAATATGTATGCCTAGAAATTTTGTGTGGTTTATTTTGAGACATTTTTCCTTCAATGGTGAAAACAGGGTTTGGAAGATGGAGGTTTTGTGTTCTGTGATAGTCAACTGTCATAGTTTTTTCAGAATTTATGACCAGCCTGTTGGTTTTGAACAACTGTACTAAGCCATGCATAACCAGTGTTGCATCCCTGCAAATTTTTCTCCCTGTATTATATAATTAGAATATTAGTGTCATCTGCAAAGAGCATTGTGGTTCCATCATGTAGTTTATTAATCGAATCATTTACATATGGCAGAAATATGACAGGTCCCACACCTGACCATTGTGAGACATCATACTTAATTTTTTGCTCATTACTGCAAAAACTAGATATTTTTTAGTTTCACTGTCTATATACTTTATTTCCCTAATTTGTAATTGACTATTGAGGTATGATTGGATTTACCTTTCAGACTAGCCTCTAATTCCACAATTACTTAACTTATGCAAGAAGATGTCATGAACATGAACATTAACATCAAAGGTTTTACTAAGATCAAGAAATATTCCAGATACATGTTGCTTATCATCCACTGCTGCTATTATTTCATTCAAAAAGGTAAAAATTGCTGACTAGGTTGACAATCCATCTCTGAACCCATGTTGTGAGTCATTTATCAGTCTTTCTTTATTTAATAATGCTATTAATCTTCTAAGGGACATTTTTCCATAATTCTGCTTAAGTCTGAAAAAACTGAAACTGGCTTGTAATTACGAGTTTCACATTTTGCACCATTTTTATGCAGAGGTGTTATTTTTGCACTTTTTAGACTATTTGGAAATGATGAATTTACTATGTCTGCTAATGGTTCCATAATAAATGTCATGCTACCTTTGATGATGGCATCTGGTATATCATTAGCACTCCCTGAATATTTATTATACAATCCTTTTATAGTTTTTGACAATTCTTCAGGCATCACTGGATACATGAATAATGGATTTGCACACATTTTTCAATCTGACTGTACTCTTACTGCCTGGCTGTTTCCCATGATGTGTATTTATCAACTGCTGTGCTATATTTGAGAAATAATAGTTGAAAGCACTAGCCATTTGTCTGGAGTCACTTAGTTTATTGTCATTCATAACCAGCTCTACGTTACTATGGGAATGGGTTAGGTAATTGGGATATAGAAAACTTAATTCCCATATATGTTGTAGCTCGTATATATTTATACTTGACACTGTGTCCATACAGAATGAAGTATAACAAAGAACTGACTAAAGCAAAGTTAAGATGGAGGCTCGACAGAGCACTTAGAGTTCACAGATCTTAAGTTTCATGGTTGATACAAACTATCGATGCCACACAGCCCCCCTCCCCCCCCCCTCCCCTCCCACAGTACAGAGTACCACAGATGTCCACGGGTGAGGGCATGTGGGCGTCGACGTCAGTGGAAATCGTGCGCGTAGGCAGGCGCTCCACTGGTACTTCCATCTGGAACAAGGTGCGTTTTGCAGGCGGAGCGGTGAGAGGCAGGTCCACTTCGTAGTTAGTCAGCTACCGTGTTTGGATGAGACGGCGGCCAGCCCGGGAGTAAGCAGGTGGGGCAGTCGACGGATTGGTGGAGGCGTGTGTGGCCCTTAAGTGGACTGAGCCATCCATAGAAATGAAAGCACCTAGAGATGTTCTGTCACACTTGCATGGGAGTTTGAGGTTGTGTGCAATGTTGATGTGTAAGGAACCGTCCGATGGCAGGACCTCGGCATCTGTCAAAAGAATGAGCACTCGGTCGTCGAACGTCACTATAGAAATGTCATTCACTCAGTGCAGTAGCACGCTGCAGGACAAACTGTGTGTTTGTCTCTGACGTTGGAGGTGAGAGCACAAAACCTGCACAGGGTGAAACAGGGGGCGAGGTCAGGAAACCAGCAAACAACGGCGAACTGTCTTCAGCAAAAGAGGTGTGTGGTGAGGCTGATGGGAGCATGTCTTCATTCTTGATTAAGGATGGATCGTCTGCAGAGTCTGACTGCAGTGGTGTGAGACCATCAGGGTCGACAAAAGCTGGTTTCAGGCGATGCAGAGAAACTAACTGTGTTTGTGTATAAGGAGGGGGGCAGGCAGGGGGTACCTGCTTGTAAGCGCACGCACATGGTTGAAGCTATGGGAACAGGATCGGTAATCGGGATATAGAGAACTTAATTCCCATATATGTCACAGCTCATATATATTTACACTTGACACTATCGACACCACACTGTGATTAAATGACCTGGCAAGGTTTTTATTCTTTGAATTACACATTAGTTTGTCAATTTTTTAAAATAACTTGTGTTAGTATTCATTTGTATCTTTTGAAGTAGGCAATAAAATCAGGACGAATATTTTGCTTGGAGTACTCATACACTATCCTATGATTTTGACACAATATCTTGATCCCTTTTGTAACCCACTTATTTGTTTTTTGAACAGAGTTGGGGTGTAGTTGTTTTCTTGGGGAAAGCTATTTTTAAAAAGTGCTTAAATGTTGCTATAAGCTTATCATAATTTTCATTGGTATTGTTACAGTGGTTTACACCATTCCAGTTTTCACCCTTCAGAAGAAAACAAAAATGTTGATTGATTGATTTTCATTGTTGTAGAGACCTCAGAGATCATCTGAGGCATTACAAAAGTCAATATTACATAGTATAAATGTTACACAAATAATTACAAAAACAAGAAAAATATTACACAATATAAATATTACACAAATAATTGTGGTACCTTCACACAAAAACAAAACAGAGAAACTTCTGGTACAAATTGATATTGCATAGTAACTTTAGCCAATTACAGACTTACTCATATACAGAAGCATATAAAAACTGATCACAAAGTGTAGTCATACCATATTCTTTGCCTCCCTTAAAAATTCATCAGTTTCATAAATGCTGAGCTCAAGAAGAAATTCTTTTACTTTTTTTTTTGAATTGTTGAATTGGAAGTTCCCTGATATGTTGGGGTATGGCATTAAAAAATTTTATGGACTTGTATTAGAAGCACTTTTGTGTTTTTTTATACATTTTTTGTATTGAAATTCTTTACAGTGCATTGTATTCCATGGGGTCCTGAGTTTCCTGCAAACCCCTCATAAGAATGTGAGAATAGTGATCATTCAAACCCATGTTCAGCACTTGTGTGTTATAGGCACATTTGTGTGCATTTATCAAAAATCTGGTCAATTATAAATGCAAAAGAAGCAGTTTTCCAAGTTGTTTCAGTTACAGCTGAGCTTATATTGAATGACTGTAGTACATTTATAATATCATCTTTGAATTTATTGGACACTGAGAAATCAATATTGAAGTCACCACATATAATTATATTTTTCTTGAAAGTTCCTTCATGTGATATCAAACACCTTTATGTCTCCATCTGGTGACTTGTACATGCAAATAACAATTGTATTTTGTCTTGGTAATTCAACTGTAGATAGTTCTATAGCTTTCTCACTGGTCAGATTATGGAGTTTAGTTACACTGTTGAATTCAATATCTTCTTTAACATATACACAGGTACCCCCATGACTTAATATTTATTTATTTTTTATTTGTCTTACTGAGCTACCCACTCAGACATTGTACTGCACTGTTCTATTGAACATATTGTAAAATGCCTCTAGATTGAAGTAATTAATCATTAGCACAAATGTTGACAAAATTTACACATCATTTTAGGTAATCCTTTATGGTATAAAAACACTTGTCAAACAAATAATTTTTTTGGTGTTCCTGAAGGCACGTATTTCACTTCTGTCTTTGATCTCTTGTGGTAGTTTATTGTATAGTCTAATTCCATTATATAGCACACTATTTTGGTTTTTTGTTTTGTTTTTTCTATTGAGATATAAGTGGTGGCTGGATCCGATTCCATGTTTGTGCAGAGACCTGTTTGTTGGGTACTGATCAATGTCTCTTTTAACGTGGGTCACTGTCTGCAAAATGTACTCACATGGAACAGACAAGATTACCATGGATTTAAACAACTAGGTGCAATGAGTTCTCTTGCTACTTTTTGTCATACAAGACTTGTTTGCAGGTTTGAACTGAGGGATGTATGTCAGCTCTAACATATCTTGTTTATATCAGTGATCAGTAAATCGTAGGACAGAAATATCATTTAGATCATTTAACATTATTTCTATTTCTTAAGTTTATTAGACAGTGACTGGAGATCCTGATGGTGCAATTTAAAATTAGGCACAGGGAATATATCATTTCTTGCTTGACTGCTTACCTCACTTTTTGTACTGGTGTCTCTAGCGAAAATCCTGATTTTTTTTTTCCAGGGTGGTATTCTTAGTTTTTGACATGTGGCTTGTTGGTTCACTGGATTTGGGATTTTGCCTTTCTTTTGTTGAGATATTTCCAGTTTTCACTTTATTGCAGTCCTTTTCCACCTGTCTATCCATTAATAACTGCCTTGCTCTTGTATTTGTTGGTTTGAAATTCAGCTTGGAAAGTGTGCCGCTGTTTCTTCCTTTTTGCTTGATTCTGTTTATATACCAGTCCATAAACACCTGTCTGTTTACTTTCTTCTTTCTTTCTGCTTTATTTTTATTTATTTATTTATTTATTTTGCTATGTGTATGAAAGAAACAAGCCTATTACAAATGTGTATCTCTCCTCATTTGTTTAAATGTAGAACATAAGTTGTATATTAGTTTCTTTCCAGTCGTTTGATTTCAAATTTCACAGTCAGTTTCTTCACACACATTTGTGGCAGTACTGATTTTTTCTAACATGACATAATTCAAAGATAATTTTTCCATTTAGATCTTGGGAGTTATGCCTAAGAGGTACTGGATGAATTATTAAATTCATTTTGTGTTTTAGTTTAAGTGTGCATTCCAGAGAATCTATTGCATTTCTCTGCAACTCTCCCACAGATCTTTCAGGAGCCACCAATAACGATTAACATATAGGTTCCTGAAGTCATCAGATAATTTGTCCACATTTTTTAAAATAATTTCCTTGATTGGTGCACCAGGTTTTATAGCACTTGGCACACAGAAATGGTTACCTAATTTGTCCTGCAGTTTATTCCCACAGTTTCTTCCTTAGCTGTCAGATATGATAATAACTTTATCTCATTTAGCAACAGTTATTTTATATGGCATCTCAATGAATAACCAGGTATGATTTCACACTCAGAAGTCAATTACTGACTTGCCCTGGCAATGGCTGGGAGGTTCTCAGCCAAAACAACAAAAGAAGAAATGATGATGCCCTGGATGTATATCTGAAATACTATAATTCACATATAACCAGCTTTTTCTAAATTGTATTCCACTGCAAACTATTCTCATATTTAAAATAAAACAATATTTCAGTGTACTGTGTTATTGACAAGAAGTTTCAGGCACAAATAAATACTGTTGGATGGGTAAATGTGTTTTTCATCTTATGTAATAGTGTACTGTATTATCCAATATCATATGGTATATTTGTGCTGCTGGTGTGATCAAATCAATGAAATAAAGAAATTTTATTCCAAAAGTTCTGCAGAGCAGTATTGTGATGGTCTACAATCAAACCAAAGAACACAATGCTACTTTCTGAAATAACTTAAATAAGTCATAAATAATAAAATTTTTGTTAATGTTAATTTTTGTTTACTCTTAGAAGAAGACAAAGCATAAACTATTACCAAAAACCTGATTATTGTACTGTTCATGAAACAGTGTGGCAAAAGTCTCCAAACACTTTGGCCATCTTACGCTATTAAGATTTCTGGCAAAGTGAGTCACAAATGAGATCAGGAGAATTTAGTCCATGGAGAGAATCCAAAGAATTTTAATGGATCATAAGTGCAGTGGTCCACAAGTTGGGACACTCTTTCAGGAAAATGTCATAGGAGCCATATGTTCCCAGGTCCATTGTTAGTGATGTTATTGTAATATGGAAATGTCAGAGGAGCACTAAACCAAACAACTCTCTGGTTGTGTCAAGGAATTAACAGATGTGGTCTAATAATGATCACGCATCACTGTCCACTACTACAGAATATCTTCCGTTGTTGGTGACAGAACAGTCCATCAAGAGATGAAGCAACTCAGTTTCCACCACCATGTTGCTACACAGAAGCCACTGATTACAAGAATGAATATGCAATAATGCTGTCATTGGTCTGTGGAGCTGTGGAAGATGGTTTCATAGAATGATAAGTTGTGGTACATGGTACTCAGAAGGGCACCCATGGATATGAGAGATGCCTGGAAAAAGGTATCATCTGAGTGTATCATACAGTAGTGGAACTGACATGATAATCTAGGACTGCTTTTCCTAGTTTGGGCTCAGACCATTATTATTACCAGCAGCAATTTTTCTACAGTCTGATGAAACTACATAGAACTTATACTAAACACAGGCTAAAACTGGGTTAGGAAACACCAGAGATGTTGAAAAGAATGATTAGTTTAGCCTAAACACTGACTATAAACAGCAGCCGATCACAATAAGAATTACTTAAAAATATATCTGATAGCATTTTAGATGCACAAGTGTTTTAATGCCTCGAAAACATTACATGTGGTCCTTTTTGATTAGACCTAAAAATGCTATACCTACTTGGTAAGTCATGTAAGAAATTTTAAATATGGTAATGAAAAGTTTTGGTAGAATGTAAATAATTCAGTGGTAAAGATAAAAACTTACTGAATAGTATAGGCATTAAGTTGTTGACAGGCATTAAAGCAAGAATGAGGACTTTTCTAGTTTCTGAACAAATCCATTTTTGAGCTAGAGAATACATATACACACAAATATATATAATAGAGGGAAACATTCCACGTGGGAAAAATATATCTAAAAACAAAGATGATGTGACTTACCAAACGAAAGCGCTGGCAGGTCGATAGACACACAAACAAACACAAACATACACACAAAATTCAAGCTTTCGCAACAAACTGTTGCCTCATCAGGAAAGAGGGAAGGAGAGGGAAAGATGAAAGGATGTGGGTTTTAAGGGAGAGGGTAAGGAGTCATTCCAATCCCGGGAGCGGAAAGACTTACCTTAGGGGGGAAAAAGGACGGGTATACTTTCGCACACACAAACATATCCATCCACACATATACAGACACAAGCAGAACTCCAGAATTTCCTCTCCAACCTCAACTCCTTTGGTTCCATCAGATTCACCTGGTCCTACTCCAAATCCCATGCCACTTTCCTTGACGTTGACCTCCACCTGTCCAATGGCCAGCTTCACATGTCCGTCCACATCAAACCCACCAACAAGCAACAGTACCTCCATTATGACAGCTGCCACCCATTCCACATCAAACGGTCCCTTCCCTACAGCCTAGGTCTTCGTGGCAAACGAATCTGCCCCAGTCCGGAATCCCTGAACCATTACACCAACAACCTGACAACAGCTTTCGCATCCCGCAACTACCCTCCTGACATGGTACAGAAGCAAATAACCAGAGCCACTTCCTCATCCTCTCAAACCCAGAACCTCCCACAGAAGAACCACAAAAGTGCCCCACTTGTGACAGGATACTTTCCGGGACTAGATCAGACTCTGAATGTGGCTCTCCAGCAGGGATACGACTTCCTCAAATCCTGCCCTGAAATGAGATCCATTCTTCATGAAATCCTCCCCACTCCACCAAGAGTGCCTTTCCGCCGACCACCCAACCTTCATAACCTCTTAGTTCATCCCTACGAAATCCCCAAACCACCTTCCCTACCCTCTGGCTCCTACCCTTGTAACCGCCCCCGGTGTAAAACCTGTCCCATGTACCCTCCCACCACCACCTACTCCAGTCCTGTAACCCGGAAGGTGTACACGATCAAAGGCAGAGCCACGTGTGAAAGCACCCATGTGATTTACCAACTGACCAGCCTACACTGTGATGCATTCTAAGTGGGAATGACCAGCAACAAACTGTCCATTCGCATGAATGGACACAGGCAGACAGTGTTTGTTGGTAATGAGGATCACCCTGTGGCTAAACATGCCTCGGTGCACGGCCAGCACATCTTGGCACAGTGTTACATCGTCCGGGTTATCTGGATTGTTCCCACTAACACCAACCTATCCGAACTCCAGAGATGGGAACTTGCTCTTCAATATATCCTCTCTTCCCGTTATCCACAAGGCCTCAATCTCCGCTAATTTCAAGTTGCCGCCACTCATACCTCACAACATCTTTGCCTCTGCACTTCCGAATATGTCTGCTTGTGTCTGTATATGTGTGGATGGATATGTGTGTGTGTGCGCGAGTGTATACCCGCCCTTTTTTCCCCCTAAGGTAAGTCTTTCCACTCCCGGGATTGGAATGACTCCTTACCCTCTCCCTTAAAACCCACATCCTTTCGTCTTTCCTTCTCCTTCCCTCTTTCCTGACGAAGCAACTGTGGGTTGCGAAAGCTAGAATTTTGTGCGTATGTTTGTGTTTGTTTGTGTGTCTATCGACGTGCCAGCGCTTTCGTTTGGTAAGTCACATCATCTTTGTTATATATATATATATATATATATATATATATATATATATATATATATATATATATATATGTGTGTGTGTGTGTGTGTGTGTGTTTGATTTTACACTTGCTCAAGCCTGAAAATGGATTCATTCAAAAGCTAGCAAAGATTTCAGTCTTGTTTATGTGCTTATTGGTGACTCAACCTCTCTACTATTTGGAAAGTTGTTGCTTTTACTCCTAAATTATTAATGTAATACACATTTTATGTCATGAATGGAGCAAGACATAAAACAACATTTTTCTGAAGTGAAGCTACACAGAAAAGCATGTAATTTTGTTGTATGATTAATACTTATAACATTTCTATCAACCAACATATTGAAAGCTGATAAGCTCAACACTGAGCATCTGTTAAGCTCCAAGGTATTGAAGAAAGTATGATTACTTTTTAATAGAAATGTATACTTTTTAATGGCATTCGAAAGCTCTTGACAAGACAGGTGCAGTGATATAATGTTTGTCAATGCTGGCTTTGAAACATTTCATGAAAGTATCCAAGTAATATATTAAAACTGAGAGGGAAGGTTGCCCGAATCCACTACTGTGGTGTAAACATATCTAATATTGTTGCTATATATAACAACAGTGCCTGGCCTGAGATCCATGCTTAGTGGTGTTTACATTGAAGTAATCAGTTCTAATCATCTTGTCGCTCAATATCAGCACATTTCTCGGATGATTCTGTGAAAAGTTTAACCAGTATGTAACTGAAGAAAACAATACTTCGTTCAGTATATAAGTTGATGCAAGAGTGAAGAGTGTTATGCACAAAGAAAATTATGTGCCTCTCTGCACAGTACCATTGTCCAACAACTTTGTTTTGATATATTGGACTGACCATGGGTCATTTGTGTGTGTATGTTTTGAAACTTTTCTGTCAACTTTAAATATAAAACACAGGACTCATGTATGATACTCATGAAGCTGATGCATAATTGATATCAGATAATGTTATTTATTGTTATAGCTGTAGTTATAATTTTTAGGTTCGTGAAGCAATTCTGAGTACAATGAAGCACGTCCGTCCTCTGTACCGTGCAAAGGATCCTGTTATAGCACAGCAAAAGTTGCTGGAGGGACACAAGGAAATGTCTAATGGAGACAATGCCAAGGCACTCATTTTATTCACGCAGGCTCTCCTGAGGGCAATGTCAGCAGGTCAGTGCCACTATCCATGTCTGAATATTGCACTGATTTTTAACTGACCCTTACTGTGATATGGCCATTTTGTGTGTGTGTAGAAAGAAGACTTAAAGTCTGTTGATGCTCAAGCGGGTGCACCGTTTCTCGTAATATGAGCGGGCGTGTGGCATACTTTGTACACATGTGAAGAGTACCTATCTTTACATTACCAAGATAAACATGTATGAGCTAAATAACATTTTAATCTCAGTTTAATGAACAATGATAACTAATCTTACATTATATGAATTAGATCATTGTTTAATTAAAACACAAGAAAAGAAAAACTTTCATTCTATCTCTCTCTTGCCATGGATAAGTGTTACACCAACCTAATCACCCACTTGAAGCATTAAACAGTGCAGCTGCACCAGATCCCAGCCAGCTGTTTATTTGATTACTAATTAACTCATAGACAATTGCCTCATTGTGGGATTGAGTTACTAACTGATAATCTGAGCAATTTTCTTGCATGAAATACAAATATTTTCTCATCTAGCTCGCTGTTTATTTTATATTACTGCTGCTCGCTTGGACATATGACAACACAATTTATTACTATGTTAGCTGAAACAGTAATGAGTGAATAGGTATGGGGTCACAACTGTGAAACAACAACGTATGGTTCAAAACAATTTTATTTGTACTTGATGCACATTATACACACACATGTCCACTGGAGGGCAAACTACAGTCTCCCTCCCCCTTGCCCCATTCTGATCTTATATCATCTGTGGATGGAATTTGGTACAGTCAATATTTGACTCCCTATTCTCTCTGATATCTTGCCCTTCACCTTTGTTCCCCTCATCCTCATTACTGGTAGGTCCTCTCAATGTTTTCCTCCTTTCTCACTGAGTAAGGAACTAACAATATTATAGCTGCTACTGACAATATAGCGAAGATGCTAAGTCACCAATAGGCACAACACAAAGACAGTCAGAAAATGAGCTTTCAGCCAACAAGGTCTTCATCAGAGATAGAACATATACATACACAAACACAACTCACACACACATGACTGCAGTCTGTGGCTGCTGAGGCCACACTGTGAGCAGCGCAACCAGATGGTGTGGATAAGGAGGAGGCTGGGACAGGGAGGGGGAGGGATAGCAGGGTAGTGGTGAGGGACAGAAAAGTGCTGCTTTTGGGAGCATACAGTGATTAGGTGGAGAGAGGGTAGGGCAGCTAGGTGCAGTTGGGAGGTTTGACGGAAGAAAGGAGAGAGGTTAAAAGACAATGGGTGCATTATATGGAGGTGGAATCTGTTCTTTCGGACATGTCTGAAAGAACATATACCATTGGGGACCATGCAGCTCTCTAGAATGATATGATAATTAAATCAAGACCCTAAGCTGTCGACAGGTGTTGATATACATCAATGGGGACCGTTCAAAATGTGTGCCCCAACTGGGACTGAAACCCAGGATCTCCTGCTTACATGGCAGACGCTCTATCCATCTGAGCCACTGAGGGCACTGAGGGCAGTGTGACTGCAGGGATTTATCCCTTGCACACTCCCCGTGAGACCCACATTCCCAACTTAATGTCCACACACTACATTTGTGGTGCCCCTGCCCACTACACTCATTACTTGTGGCAGACAATCTGACCAAGTCTCGTAAGAGTTCAGGCAATGCGTGAGCATCTGAACAGAACAAGAAGGTCAATGGCCAGCTAGCCTTAACTATATATGGAAATGGTATCTGTTTTTTTGGACATGTCCGAAAGAACAGATATCATTGGTGACCATGCAACTCTCTAGAATGAAATTGAAATTAAATCAAGACCTTAAGCTGTCAACAGGTGTTGATATACATCAACGGGGACAGTTGAAAATTTGTACCCAGACCGGGACTCGAACCCGGGATCTCCTGCTGACATGGCAGACGCTCTATCCATCTGAGCCACCGAGGGCACAGAGGATAGTGCGACTGCAGGGATTTATCCCTTGGACGCTTCCCGTGAGACCCACATTCCCATCTTAATGTCCACACACTACATTCAAAGTGCCCCAGCCCACTACACTCATTACTCGTGGCAGACAATCTGGCCGAGTCCTGTAAGAGTTCAGGCAATGCGTGTGCATCCACACAGAAAGAAGAACATGTCCGAAATAACAGATATCTCCATATATAGTTAAAGCTAACCGGCCATTGACCTTCTTCTTCTGTGAGGATGCACTTGTATTGCCCAAACTCTTACGGGACTCGGTCAGATTGTCTGCCATGAGTAATGAGTGCAGTGGGCAGGGGCACTACGAATGTAGTGTGTGGACATTAAGTTGGTAATGTGGCTCAGATGGATAGAGCATCTGCCATGTAAGCAGGAGATCCCGGGTTCGAGTCCCAGTCGGGGTACACATTTTCAACTGTCCCCATTGATGTATATCAAGACCTGTCTACAGCTTAGGGTCTTGATTTAATTATCATTTCAGTGGGTGCATTGGTCAAATAGTGGACTGTGTATTGTTTGAATGGGGATACACAAGGGGCTAGAGAATAAGGACAAAGACTAATGAAGGTTGAGGCCAGGAAGATTACTGGAACATAGGATATAATGCAGGGAGTTCACACCTGCACAATTCATGGAGAACATTGTGCTGAGTGGTGTGCTCAGCAATGGGGTGGTCCAGCTGTTTCTTGGGCACAGTTTGTTAGTGGCCATTCATGTGGACAGACAGCTTATTAGCTGTCATGCCCATGTAGAATGCTCTCCGTCTAACCGCCTGACTGCACCTAGCTGCCCCACCCCCTCTCCACCTCGTCCCAGTATGCTCCAACAAGCAGCACTTTACTATTCCCCACCCCTACCTTGCTATCCCTTCCCCTTCCCACCCCAGCCTGCTCCTTACCCCTGCCACCCGGCTGACAGTCTTTTTGTTGTGCCTATCTGCAACTCAGCCGCTCCACTACATGGTGAGTAGCCGACTATCCTTTTTATAATAATGTTACATTCCATCCTGGATTTTTCCATTGCAGAGTAAGGAACAAACAGTTCCAAAACAAATAGTTTATATCTTTTAAATGTGTCTGTTGGCAGTACTTGAACTTTGCCTTTTGAAGGTAAGAACTGGTGAGCCATCTGCCTCTCCATAATTTTGTGCATTTTTTGTGCATTTCTCAAGTCAGTTTTCCTTTTACTACATAAAATTTTCCATTGCTTTTAAACTATATTTATTGCTGATAATAATAAATCACAAAATGCATTTATTGTTAAGGCAATGACCAGCCATCCGTCTCTTCATAATCTTCTATTGTAACACACAAAGAGGAAATGAGGGGAAAAGTTGTTTCCAAAAATCTCGAAAAATTCTTGACTGATGTATTTTACATGATACTCTAACAAACGTTGGGACAGACAGGTGCTACATATTTTTAAGACACACACATACACGCATGGTTATTCCATGATGATGTTACAAACATTTGGGGATGTCAGAAAAGGATAAATGTATCAATCTGAGGTACGGAGCCCTAGTCTGAAAATGAGCAAGTCAGAGGTATAAGCAAAAATTTACTAAGTTCTGCCTTAGCCTCAATCAGCACTCATAGGATCCACTTTCCAAACCCTGATCATGACATGCAGAATTCCTGCCGAATACTCTCCAAAATCCTCAGATAATTTCGCCTATTGATGGACTAGCAACTTGATGTCAGAGAGGCCGAGTAATAATGAATTCAATTTACCTGCTTAAATTTCACAAGCTGCTACCTTTACAACAATTGTTTAGAATGCCAACCCTCAGTGTCAATGCAGGCATTGCATCATTGCACAAAGTTCTGTCGCGCCTGTTATGATACCTCGGGTGTCATTTGACAAGTGTCGCAGGCAGCAAGAATTCTTGTCACAAGATCCTCTTCAGTCTTGACAGGTGTCTTGAATTTCTGACTATTCACAAGGCCCCACAAGAAGAAATCAAGTGGGGTGAGATCAAGAGTGCATGCTGGCCAGGAAACGGGTCATCCTCTGCCTCTCCACTTTTCAGGGAATGTCTAACCCAGGTGCTCACGAACCCTCAGTTTGAAGTGAGGTGGAGCTCTGTCATGTTGGAGCTACACCCACTGACAAATAACAAGTGTGATATGTGCAGAAACAGGTCTCTGATAAGTACTGTGTACACTGGCGCATTTATGCAGGGAGGAAGAAAAAATGGACCTAGTGCATAATCGCTGGCTATGCCTACCAATACATTGACTAATACTCTGTGTTGATGGCTCTTCACAACTATAGCATGCGGATTCTCATTGACTCAAACATGACTATTGTGATTATTTAGCATTCAGTCTCTGGTGAAACAGGTTTCAGCCATGAAAAATACACATGCAGGGAAGTGAGAATTGACTGTAAGATGCTGCAAGAACCATTATCTGAATGTGACATGAACTCTAAAGTCAGCAGGAGTCAAAGCATGCACTTTCTGTGGATAGTGGGAGTGTAGCTGTATTTTCCTTAACACTTGCCACACAATACTCTGCAAAACATTCATTTATGTGCAACTAATTGGACGCTGATTGCAGGCACCTCATTGACTCTATAAAAATTTCTGGATCTTCTATGTTAGGAGTCCAAGTAGTTCCTTATCCTCTTTGGTTGTTGTACTGTGGCACCAATTTCCCTGTTTCACTTTATTGTTGGACCATCTTTGGGTTTATGGTGTGAGCCAAATGTCTTCTGTGCACATATTTTATCCTGTACAAACTCAGTTTGTTTAGGGCTGATCAACATCAGTGCTTCCAATTGTATACACAGACTGCAGTGTACTATAGTACAGACATTGTACAGCAGCACTGCTCATGTCACTACATGGCATGCCATCTGCAGTGGATTAGTTAAGTTATCATCCCAGCCTCAATGACTAAGTCTCATATGGAATACCTACCCTACTATTATAGCAACAGCAGCAGAGGTACATGTATTTCACTGTCAAAAGTATCATAAAGATAGTAACTTCTAACTTTTGACTCAGTAGTTTCTGGACCAGGGTCCCTTACATCAAATTGATTCATTTATCCTTCTCCGCCATCATCCCTGAAAGTTTTGTAACATAATCACGCAATCACCCTGTATAAAAGGGAAACATTCTTGAAAAGTTCTTGACTGATTTACTTCAAATTTTTACATGATACACTAATAAATCTTCAGACAGACATAGGCTATGAATTTTTTAAAACAACAATGTATAGGTTTTCTGTTAAACCCAACTGTGAGAAAAAAAATTCTGTACTGTGATGTGCTGTGAAACTGCGGAAAATCGATTTCTTTCTCGCAGTCGGTTTCAATTACAATAGCAGGGCATTTGTACCATTAGACAAACTGTTTCTCCCATTTACCACACATTCCTTCTCGTTACATACAATTTCAAACAAATATTGTACACACAAGAATGTGCTGTCCCCCCCCCCCCCCTCCTCGCAGTCAGCTTCAACAACAGAAAACAGGAAATTTGAATTTACGGCTTATTGGCTTATGATTAGAATACTATTATGGAATCAAATCATCCAGTGCTTTGTAATCCTACTTGTTTGCTGATTAAAACTATGCGAAATACTGTCATTGAAGATACTATTCTCACATATCCAGCAGCTGGAAAGATCCTTCCCATACACTGTGTACCAATGATCCCAACTGATTTACCATTCATTTTAAGATTTTAAGTGACTTCAATGTCCAACCAAAGTTTCATTTGCAATAACAGTAAATAAGGTTCAAGGTCAGAGACAAGGGAGAAGAGAGGTGAGCAGAGAGGGGCGAGGGAGGAGTTGGACAAAGAGAGGGGGGAGGAGGAGAAGGAGAGAGAGACAGAGACTGGAGAAGAGGTAGTGGACTGAGAAAGGGGAAGAAGGAGAAGATGGACATAGAGAGGGGGGGAGAAGGAGATTAAGATATATGTCCAATTCCCACCCATGTTTAGCAATTGTGAAGCACTGCTGGGTTTGCTAGTTTTATATACTTCTCAAGTGAGTTTTCCTTTAGCTACATAGAATGATATTTAAAATTTTCAATAGTTTTTCACTGTGTATATAGCTGATAATGCTTATGAAAATTATGAAATTCATTGTCTATTAATCCACCATTAATCCTGAAAGCTTAACAATGTATTTTAAGTAAACAACATGAACTTCAGTTAGACAACTGTTTTCAATGTTAAGTGTTAACTTTTCTGTTCATCATTGCATTACAACTTGTATTGTGAAATTTTTAATTTTTAAAAGTGTCCTCATACATGGAACATTGGAGGCTAATATTTGCAATTCTAAAAGATGAAAACATATTCTTTTATTGTTTTTAACTGCCACAACTAGTAAGCTTGTGGCTTGGCATCTTACTGAATATGTATGTCTCAAATAAAAGAGTTCAGAGTCTGACAGTTGGTCGTAGCACTTGATATAACTCCACCCTGGGAGTGCTTTTGTGTGTGAAAAGTGATATTATACACTGAAGTTGCTAAAAATTGCAGTTAAAATATATCCTACATGCCTGGCCTCAACTTCCATTACCCTCATGCATAATCATTTCCCCATCTCTGCTGCTCTCCTCTCCCAGCACAGTCTCCTAATGCTACAGCTAGCACCCTACCATCCTATCCCTGCCAGTTTCCTGTGTGCTCTCACAGGCAGCACTATAGTATCTTTCCCCAGCCCTACCGTGCTGTCCCTCGTCATTCCCACCCCCCACCTTCTCCATACCGTACTACCCAATCCAACTGAGATCCCTACTTATCCCAGTAGGGGGACAGTGCCCAGAGGTGTCAATAGCCATGTATGTGTAAGTTGTGTATGAATGAGTGTGTGTGCCAATTCATCTGACAAAGGACTTGTTGTTGTTGTTGTGGTCTTCAGTCCTGAGACTGGTTTGATGCAGCTCTCCATGCTACCCTATCCTGTGCAAGTTTCTTCATCTCCCAGTACCTACTGCAACCTACATCCTTCTGAATCTGCTTAGTGTATTCATCTCTTGGTCTCCCTCTATGATTTTTACCCTCCACGCTGCCCTCCAATGCTAAATTTGTGATCCCTTGATGCCTAAGAACATGTCCTACCTATCTCGTCAAGTTGTGCCACAAACTCCTCTTCTCCCCAATTCTATTCAATACCTCGTCATTAGTTACGTGATCTACCCATCTAATCTTCAGCATTCTTCTGTAGCACCACATTTCAAAAGCTTCTATTCTCTTCTTGTCTAAACTATTTATCATCCATGTTTCACTTCCATACATGGCTATACTCCATACAAATACTTTCAGAAACGACTTCCTGACACTTAAATCTATACTCGATGTTAACAAATTTCTCTTTTTCAGAAACGCTTTCCTTGCCATTGTCAGTCTACATTTTATATCTTCTCTACTTCGACCATCATCAGTTATTTTGCTCCCCAAATAGCAAAACTCCTTTACCACTTTAAGGGTCTCATATCCTAATTTAATTCCCTCAGCATCACCCGACTTAATTTGACTACATTCCATTATCCTCGTTTTGCTTTTGTTGATATTCATCTTATATCCTCCTTTCAACACACTGTCCATTCCGTTCAACTGCTCTTCCAAGTCCTTTGCTGTCTCTGACAGAATTACAATGTCATCGGCGAACCTCAAAGTTTTTATTTCTTCTCCATGGATTTTAATACCTACTCCGAATTTTTCTTTTGTTTCCTTTACTGCTTGCTCAATATACAGATTGAATAACATTGGGGAGAGGCTACAACCCTGTCTCACTCCCTTCCCAACCACTGCTTCCCTTTCATGCCCCTCGACGGACTTGGTCCGATAGATAATAATATTCAACAGTCTCTTTTTTCAAATGTGCCTTTCCACTGCTTAATGCCTCATCTATGAGATAAGTAGTAATCTATCCTAATTAATATTGTTATTTCATCCTGGATTTTCCATTAGAAAATATTACTGGCTTAATTGGTGAAAAAGTGATACCTGCTTGCCACAGTCTGTAAACAACTGCCTCAGACAAAGCGTGTGTAAATTATCAATAAATATTGATCATTGCCAACTGGAATGCTGCTTCTGCCACCACATTTCATCCATCCGGCTTCATCTAATTTACAGGAATTATCTGTCTGTCAAATGCTATGGTACTGGTATTCCCACATTCCTGTCTTATAGTAAAATATTAAGACTTCATACTTCAGTTGCTTGAAACTGGAAGGTGGAGCTAAGGTGGCATTAAGTATACAACATGTTTGTGTGAATTAATATCAGTTTACATTTTTCAGACTCAGAACCATCAAAGACACTGCCACATGCCTTTGCTGCTAGGTCTGAGGTCTTGTTTGAGATGGGCAAGTACCAAGAAAGTATTAAAGACATACAGTTAGCAATTCGTGAAGGATTTCCTGAGAATCGCAGGTGAGTCAGATTCCCAGTTTCATTCACAGCTGTGATTAAATTGATGTCTTTATTAAAAGATTATAGTTCATCAATGAAGTAACAAAAAAAATCTTCGTTCTTTGTGGACATGAGCTATGTATCGTGCTTCTTCACAATCATTTTCAGCTCAAAAACTGACTTTTGGAACTGTTCTAATATCTATGAGAAAATCAGATCTCTATAATCTGTCCTAGAAAGGTCCTATCAGTTTTTTACACAAAATTTTTGCCACTACTACTAAGTTAAATATGATATTTGAATGTATCAAAAGCACAGGTGGGAACAACAGTAAGTCACTCAATGCTTAATTTTTAGTGCAGTAGTGGAACATTTTTGTTGGCAATTCTGCAATTGTGGTAATAGTTTTGAATAAAATGTCTGCACCAGTTGCACTTTTCTGTTTATTTAAAACCATGATTGGCTGCGGCACCTGAGGCCATTACCTAGTGGTATATGTCAGACGTCCTGTGCCCTCTGAGGATACCTGACAAACAAACATGACTATAGTTTCTGGCAGCTGAAGCCAAACCAGCTGGCTTCAGCTGCCAGAGACTGTGGTCAAGTGTGCACAAGTTGCATTTGTTTGTGTGTGTGTCTATTTTTGATGAAGGCCTTGTCTGAAAAGCTTATTGTGTGACAGTCTTTTTGTTGTGCCTATCTGTGACTCAGCATCTCCACTATATGGTGAGTAGCAAATATTGTTTTCATAGTACTGTTACATTCCATCCTCGATTTTCCATAGTTCAAAAAATAATAAGAATTTTTTAATTTCTTGGCCTTCATACACCCAATTTTTAAATTTTTTTATCTTGTTGTTACACTTGTTCCTGAAGTGAGTTTTCATTTTTAGCTGTTTTGAATATTTAGTTTATTGTTGACACTCAAAAAAGTTTTCAAGTGCTCAGCAAATTTTTGCATTCAGAAAATATGAATCAAAGAAACTGCATTAAATTTTGCTTGAGAAAGCGAATAAAGTACAGCTTTGCATTTGGAATGTTGACTGTGGTTTTTGGCAAATCTACTATGAATAAAACAAGAGTTTAGGAGTGGTATAAATGTTTCAAAAAGGATTGAGAAGATTTTGAAGATGATGACCACCCTGGACATCCTAGCACATCAATTACTGATGATAATGTGGAAGAAGTAAAGAAAATGGTTTTGGAAAATCACCATCAGAGAGGTTGTTGATGATGTCGGCATATCCTTTGGCTCATGCCAAACAATTTTTTGGATGTTTTGGGCATGAAATGTGCAGCATCAAAGTTTGTTCCAAAATTGTTCAATTTCAACCATAAATGACATCACATAGACATTGCTTGGGAACTGCTGAATGAAGTTGACAACAATCCAGAACTTCTAAAGAGGATTATAATAGGTGACAAAACATGGATATATTGGTTTAAAGCTGAAACCAAAGCCCAACCATCCCATACAAACTGCCTGAAGAGCCAAGACCAAAAAAAATTTGACAAGTTAGATCCAATGTGAAGGTTCTTGTCACTGTTTTCTTTCATCACAATGGGATAGTGCCTCATGAGTTCCTGCTTTATGGTTGTACAGTCATTAAGGAATATTACCTGGAAGTTACATGCTAGTTACTTGAAGCAGCCTGAAGAAAACAACCACAACTGAGGCAAGCCCAACTATGGAAATAGCACCACAGTAATGCTCCCTCTCACATCTCATTGCTTGTTCATGATTTTCTGGCAAAAAACAAAACTGTTATGGTGCCTCAGCTACCATATTCACTGGACATGGCCCCTGTGACTTCTTTCTATTTATGAGGCTAAAGAGTATCATGAAATGACGTTGTTTTGCCACCATTAATAATATAAAAAAATATTGCTGAAGGAGCTGAACACCATACCAAAAAGTGAGTTCCAGATATGTTTCCAAGATTGGAAAAGTGTTGGCAAAAGTGCATCTTATCTGAGGGGGAGTACTTTGAAAAGAGCAAGGCTGATGTTGATGAATAAATTAAGATACTTCAAGAAAAACAAAAATTCCCATTACTTTTAGATCACAACTCGTATAACATTAAAAAATGGTCTTGGAGGCCAAAACCTGTCATGGTTTTAAATAAACATAAAAATGCAACTGGTACAGACAATTTCTTCACAACCACTCAGTACTTACCAAAAAGGTACTCTGAAAGTATATGTGCAAGTGGAAGCATAAAATTTCTTAGTTTATCAGTGATGGTCTTTTCATATCAAACTCTTTTACCTCAATGTACTATGTCCAAGATTTTTCCAGTGAGTAGATGTTATCACCAAAATGTGGTTCTGAAAAGTCTAGAAATATCCATATATAGTTGCCATAACCTTTTTCCAGTTACAAATTCCTTTAAATGTGGGGCAAAAGAGAAGACAAGTGATACTGAGTCTATTGAACATTAAGACAGTTCACACTTTTAATTCTTCAGTTTTTCACTCCAAACATGCCTTTGTGGAGAGATGTACTGGGGACTGACTGTCTCCTTACCATAATGTATAAGATAATCACTAAAATTGAAACTTTCCTGGCAGATTAAAACTGTGTGCCGGAGCAAGACTCGAACTCGGGACCTTTGCCTTTCACGGGCAAGTGCTCTACCATCTGAGCTACCCAAGCATGACTCACGCCCCATCCTCACAGCTTTACTTCCACTAGTACCTCGTCTCCTACCTTCCAAACTTCACAGGAGTTCTCCTGCAAAACCTTGCAGGCGTGCTAATTGTGCAAGGTTTGCAGGAGAAACAAGACTTTTCCTGAACTGAAAGAGAAGTGAAATAAGGAAATTCAATATCGCCAAAACTATTCTTAGCAGTCCTAGAAAGCTGCAACAGAGAAGGAGAAATATGTGTAACTACATCATATCTGCATCATCTTTCTTTTAAGGATGACACTCTATTTTATGGCCTCTATTGCAGACAATTTCACAATAAATGAAGTTGAAAGTTGGCTTGAAAACCAGGTACAATAAGACTACAGTAATGTATAGCTGAGAAATCAAAAAGAAAACAGTACAAATTGCCTGTTAATTCAGAGAACTAGTTGACCATTTTTTGCACTTAGAGCAATTAAAGGCAAAAACTGACAAGACACCAAAAGAGTAAAGAAGAAAAAAATATGACTGGGAGTGGGATTGGTAAACTAAATACGATCTTCAAAACAAAGGACAGTTCAAATTCAGTGTGAATTACTAGTTCTGAGTTAGGACAAAATCAAACAATGGAAATGAAGGGTGGAATAATGACAATATCATGAAAAGGATAGATTACTGCTCACCATATAGTGACGATGTTGAGTTGCAGGCAGGCACAACGAAAAGACTGCTAAGCAAGTAAGCTTTCAGCCAAAAGACCTTCCACACACACACACACACACACACACACACACACACACACACACACACACACACACACAAATGGAACTCATACATGCATGACCACTGTCTCAAGTTGCCAAGGCCAGACTCAGCAGCCAGAGGCAGTGGTCATGTGTGCATGAGTTGTGTTTGTGTGCATGTGTGTATATGTTGTTTAATTCAGAGGAAGGTCTTTTGGCTGATAGCATACTTGGTTAGCAGTCTTTTTGTTGTGTCTATTGTGGCTCGTCATCTCCTCCATAAGATGGGTAACAATCTATCCTTTCGACTTAGGGCAGTGAGATGCAGACTGGAGATGGGAAAACAAACAAATGACTCAGGCACAGGCTGGTGGAGGTGATGTAATTATGTTCATCTTGAAAATGAAGTGGGGGTAGAGTGGACCTGCAGCCAGGTAAATGTTATGATAGATGGACCAAGCAAGATTCCAGGAGATGAGAAAAGACCATGATGACAAACTACAGGAAGAGGGCAAACGACATTAGAAAATATGCAGGCAAGAAATACATGAATACATATGGCTGAAAACCATCAGTATGGAGAAGTCTAGATAGGCTTTTATCCAGCAGTGGATGTCAAATGCCTCATGATGTTGTGTAGCAACAACTGCAGCCACTTTACATACACTCTGTGTTTGATATGGATGTTAATGTAAGTCAGTATTGTAAATGTATGTCCAGGAGTCATAAGGTCAGTGAGAGCATTATATATTTCTTTTAAAAAAATCAGATAATGTGTCCCACATCAGAGTGAGATATTGCAAACAAGATGTACATTATGTGTGAATAACTATCTAACTACCAATGTGTCAGATTTCAGCTATATTGGCGAATGGCTCGCTGCCACCGACATCTTGGAGAAACTGCAAAAGCCCGTGTCTGCCTACAACTATCACTTAAGTTGCTGGAGAACGCTTCATCAAAGGATCAACATTCAAGGATAATTATATTAGAAGAAATGGAAGCGCTGCAGAAAAGTGTCACAAGCACCACACAGCAAGAAAATAAGGAAATGAAACCAGGTACACATGAAAACTCTTCTTTGCAATTACTTTATGTGCACTACTAACTGTATAGCTGTTTAATTCCCAGCTCTATCATGTCCTTATTTCAGAAAGAACTATCAGTCCATAATTTGGAGAAAATTACCATTTACTGTATTCCATCTTTCACATACACAAGTCTCCATGAGCTCGAGATAACAGCACTGCTCTGCAAATCGGTGGTCCAGGGTTCTATTCCTACCTCAGGCATGGATGTAGGTTTGCGGTCAAAATCCATATGACTAGATTATCACCTATTAGTTGAACAGAGATTTTTATTTCCTCATTACTTTCTAATGATAAATACCAAAATCTGTGAAGAAAGAATCATTTATGATCTAGTTATCATTTTTATGTTGGTAAAAGGTGTAGATCTTAGATTAAAGTCCCAGTTCAGCATAGGGTTTAAATGTGCCAGGAAGTTTCAAATCAGTGCATACTCGACAACAGAATGAAAAATGAATTCTGGCATTTATGAATAGTTTAATTCAAAGGAGTGTTAATATAAAAGTAAAGGAACTCACAAAAGGCAAAACATATTGAAGCAGTGGATTAATGGAAGAAGGAGAATTTGGAATTTTGTGTGGATATCAACTAACATTTTTCAGAACAGAAGAGAAAAATGTTTATTGGGGAAATACTTCTTTTCATTATAATTTTAATCTGAATTATTATAAATATACATCTTCTTTTATTTTTTGGTAATTTTTTACTTACCATTCTTAATTACTGACTTACTAGATCATACATGATTCTTTCTTCACAGGTTTTAGTATTTAATATTAGAAAGTAAGGAGGAAATAATAAATCTCTGTTCAGCTAATAGGTGATAATCTAGTCATGTAGATATAGATGTAGATAGACAATCATATTTGAAGCCTGGGAGGAATGGAAAGGATGCAGGCTAAGCATTCGACACATTGGTATCAGAGCCAGTGAGATGTGGCGCATGATCAAGAAGACATGGAAGTGTTGACTGGGAGGGGTTCATAGGACAGAGAAAGAGGAAACTGTTGGATAGACACCCCTGCACAATGAAGAGGATGTGGAGGTGTGGATTGGGAGGGTCGATATGACAGAGGAAGGGGAAATTGTTGGGTAGACATCTTCTAACCCCTTCCTGTGTTCTGTTACCTCCTCCCAATCCGTTCCTCCACATTGCCTTCATTGTGTGCCACACCTCAGGAGCACCGGTACATGAGTGCCACATACCTAGCCCATGCACCTGCTGCCTCTCCACCTGCATTCCTAGCATTCACACCTGCTGCCTCCCTCCAAGCTACTAGCTATCTGCCCAATCCCTCATCCTGCTTTCCATCTCTTTCTCCCTCTACCCACTCTAACTGACATGACTTTATCCCACTGAATCGATCTTCTTTCATTCATGCTTTAAGATGTGAGTAAAACCTGCAGTTCCTGCTCTTAATAGACACACTTAGAGAGCTTCCCACAAATAATGTTGGCTTTTCAAGGATCAAATTTAATTTATACATGTTATTCATTTCCAAAACTTCAGGTAGGGTAGGTGTTTCAGAACTATGAAATCTGAGCTCTAGAAACAATGGCTTCAGTGTGAAACCTGAGTTTCTCCCAGTGTGTAAAATGTTCAAATAATTTATGGGAATGTAGCCAGGTGAAGATGTCATCTTGTTCAAAGACAGTATCTGGCTGCATTCCTGTAAGTTATCTGAACAATAACTCCACTATTGTTCTAGTGGAGTAATTAAGGTTGAAATTTGTTAAGAAAGTTGTCCATCATCATCATAGCGAGTGTTATACTTATAACACCGAAAACACCATTTACTTTCACTATGCAATATTTTTATTGGCACAAGATAAATCAAAACACAAAGAAATAGTTTTCGACAATCACGGTAACAGTCATGACGAATGTCTCACACCAACTAGTCAACAACCAAAGTAAGTAAAACGAAGTACAAAAAGGCAAAGATATTAATATTTTCTGGCAGTTCTGCCACAGTTATTATAAATGCTCTGAATAACATTAATACTATTTCAAAAACAGGTAAAAATGACCAATGAATGTAAAATTTCACTTTACATTTCTGAAGCTGTAACTCTTAATATTATATTTTGACTATGTACTTCATCTGTTTTGCTTTCTGAGTAATTTGTTCTTTTTCCTGGTACTACTGTTTGGTTTGCCATGAATTTTTTGTAATGGCACTGCCAATGAACTAGATTCTCTGAATTACAGTTCTCTTTAGTTCTCTAACTCAGCACCAATAGAATAATGGCAACATGATTCATTCTGTCAACATTATCAGACTTCACTTGTGATGGTATATCTTGTAAAAATATGGACAGCAGTCCTCAGTTACATACCAGTATATGAATGTTGATATGATGAGTTCTACAAGAACACACAGTCATAATGTCTATTCTTATCAACACCTGTTGAGCTTCTAATCCAAACATCTTATCAAAATTGGGGTATAATTAAATAAAGTAATAAAATGCTTCAGTTTCAAAATCCCTAACTGAACCAGCTAATGATATGTCATATAACTTGAAATTTAGTTTTTTTATTTTAATGTAATTAAATACAAAACTAAAAGTAAAGAAGAAAGAAGGAATTGATGTTGTGAAATCTGAATATGACAGGACATTTGGATAGCAACAATGAGCACTCATGTACTGAAGCACACATATATTTATTTATCAGTGAAAATAATGTTTTTGAAAATATAATATAATCGGGCAGGTTAAAAATCTACTCACCAAGTGGCAGCAGGAACAAAGCACATACAAAAGTTAAGAAAATGTGCAAGCTTTCAGACCCAGTGGCTCCTTGTTCTGGCAGAAGGGTTGATTGGGAATCCAGAAGGATGAAGGAAAAGGACTGGTGAGGTTTACGTTCTGTAACTTTCCCCATTTATTAAACCTTGCCAGTCCATTTCTGTCATCCCTCTTCCTTCCCCTTCAACTCTTCTATCAGAATAAGGAGCTAACTGCTCCAAAAGCTTGCACATTTCCTCACATATTAACACAAATTTATTTTAATAATTCTTACTGTTAGTATTAGGAAATGGATTGATCAATACTCACCATATAGCAGAGACGTTGAGTCACAGATAGGCACAAAAAAAAAAAGACTGACAAACAAGTAAGCTTTTGGCCAAAAAGTCCACATCCGAATTAGGCAATATACACACGCTCACTCAAGCAAACACAACTCACATACACATGACCTCTGTCTGTGGCTGACGAGGCCAGACTGTGAGAAGCAGCGCATGATGGGAGAAGCATGATGGTGGAAGCATGGAGGAGTCTAGGGTGGGGAGGAGGTTGGGGTAGCAGGGGAGGGATGGGGGAACAGTAAAGTGCTGCTCGTGGGTTCATGTGAGCATACAGGGACGAGATGGGGAGAGGATAGGGCAGCTAGGTGAAGTTGGGAGGTTAGTCGGAGGGTGGGGGCTGAGGGATTTTGGGGGAGGGAGGGCAGCGGAAAAGGAGACAAATAAAAAGACTGAGTGTGCACTGGTGGGATAAAGGGCTGTGTTGTGCTGGAGTGGGAACAGGGAAAGGGATAGGTGGGTGAAGGACAACGACTAATGAAGGTTGAGGCCAAGGGGTTACAGGAACATAGGATATATAGCAAGAAGGTTTCTCACCTATGCAATTCAGAAAATCTGGTGTTGATAGGAGAGATCCAGTTGGCATAGCATGTGAAGCACTCATTAAAACGAAGAATGTTTTGTTGTGCAGGGTGCTCAGCAACTGGGTAGTCCAGCTGTTTGGTGGCCACAGTTTGTTGGTGGCCATTCATGTGAACAGACAGCTTGTTGGTTGTCATGCCCACATAGAAACAGCACAGTGGTTGTAGCTTAGCTTGTAGATCACTCAACTGGTTTCACAGGTAGCCCTGATTTTGATGGGGTAGATGATGCTTTTGACCTAACAGGAGTAGTTGGTGGTGGCAGGATGTATGAGAGAGGTCTTGCATGTAGGTACGTTACAAGGATATGAGCCCTGAGGCAAAGGGTTGGGAGTAGGAGTTGCGTACAGATGGATGAGGATATCGTATAGGTTCAGTGGGTGGCGGAATACCACTGTGGGAGTGGTGGGAAGAATAAAGGGTAGGACATTCCTCATTTCAGGCCATGATTCACTTGCTTCAGTTCTGGGTGGTACTGAGTCACGAGTCAATGCTCCCCTGTGGCTGGATTGTAGGACTTGGGGAGATAGAGAGTGACTGGAGAGATAAGACATGGGAGATCTGTCTCTGTACAAGGTTGAGAGAGTAATTATGATCTGTGAACGCCCCAGTTACATCCTTGTTATATTTTGAGAGGGACTGCTTGTCACTACAGATGTGATGAGCATGGGTGGATAGGCTGTGTGTAAGGCACTTCTTTGTTTGGAATTCGTGGCAGCTGTCAAAGAGGAGACATCAATGGTGGTTGGTAGGTTTAATATGGATGGAGGTACTGTTGTAACCATCTTTGAGGTAGAGGAGGCTTCTTGGGTTGAGGAAGACCAGGTGAAACAAATGGGGGGGGAAGGTGTTGAGATTGTGGAATAATGTGGATAGGGAGGCCTCACCCTCAATCGAAATGACAAAGACATCATCAGTGAGTCTCAAACAGGTGAGTGACTTGGGACTCTGTGTGCTTAGAAAGGACTGCTCTAGATGGCCCATGAATGGGTTGGCATAGGATAGTGCCAAGCAGGTGGCCATTGCTGTGTTATGGATTTGTAAATTAGGTGATGCCTTTAAAGGAGAAGTAATTATGGGTGAGGATATAGTTGTTCATGGCGACCAGGAATGAGCTTGTGGGTTTGGAATCTGTTGGGTGTTGGGAAAGGTAGTGTTCAGTAGTGGCAAGGCCATGAGCATTAGGGATATTAGACAAAGGTAGAGGCTGTCAAGGGTGATGAGCAGGGCACCATGTGATAAATGAACAGGAACTGTGGAGAGTCTGTGGAGGAACAGGTTATCTTTTGTATAGGAGGGCAGGCTGCTGGCAATAGGCTGAAGTTGTTGGTCTGTCAGAGCAGTGATTCTCTCAATGGGGGTACAGTAACCAGCCACTGTGGGGTATCCTGGGTGGGTGGGTTTATGGACCTCAAGAAGCATCTATAAGGTAGGAGTGTGGGGAGTGGTAGGGGTGAGGAGAGAGACTCCAGGGAGAGGTTCTAGAATGGTGCTTAGGATTTGACGTCAGACTGGAGATCCTTATGGATTTTTGGAATGGGGTCACGATGACAGGGTTTGTAGATGGATGAATCTGACAGCTGGCAGAGTCCTTCTGCCAGTTAATCTTTGCGGCTCAAAACAACAGTGGTGGTGCCTTTGCCAGCAGGTGGGATTATAAGATCAGGATTAGTTTTTAGGTGTTGAATTGTTGTTCTCTCTTGTGTGTTGAGGAATTTTGGGAATCATGGTGAGGCTAGGTTCGAGGTGATTTTGGGGCAGTGGTGGTGACTGCAATTGGATGGAGGAGTGAACTGAGTCAGGAGGGTTCAACATTGGTCTTTTGTAGAGCTTGATTGGTAGGGTTGGTGGCAGAAATGTGTTTCCATTGTAGCAACTGGGAGAGAGACAGAAAGGTCTTTAACATTTCCTGAATGATTGAATTTGCGAGTGGGGCAAAAGGTTAGGTCTTTGGTAAGGACTGATACTTCCACAGGACTGAGGCTTTTACAGGAAAGGTTCACAACTGTGTTTCAAGTCTGTTTAGGTTCTGGATTCTGTAAGGTGGAGGGAGGGAGTTTTTGAGGGTGGGATAAATGTATTAGGTTTGTGAGGTAGGATTTCTCGGTTGGGAGCTGATGTTGGGCTGCTATGCAACCCCAGATTCCTGGATCCCATATCACACATTGAAACACTTGCCCTTCAGGATCTAGAGCATCATGCACAAAGCCACCTCAAAAAACTTTCCAACATGTTCTCCACCTACTGCCTCATTGGACTACCACTATCCACCACAACCTTCAAACATTCCCCACATCCCCTCATAGCTGACAAATCCTGCCTCATAGACCTATTACACTTATCCCACTCTCAAAAAATTTCTCCCACCACCACACAGAATCCAGAATCCAAACAGACCCAAAACATGGTCATGAACCTACTCCTCCAAAAGTTTTGCCCAATATAAGTATCAATCCTTTCCTTTTGTCCCATTCACTTGCCCAATATAAGTATCAATCCTTTCCTTTTGTCCCATTCACAAATTCAATCAGGCAGGACTTGTTATAGACATTCTCTCCTTCTCCCAGTCCCTACAGTGGAAACACCTTCTTGCCATCAACCCCACCAATCAGACTCAACTGTAGCCCTATGTTGAACCCTGCCAGACTCAGTTCACTTATCCATCCAATTATGATCCACCCTCTGTTAATTTTCCAGAATTTCTTAACCCTGAACTGTGCCTCACCATCATTCTCCAAATCCCTCAACATGTAAGATAACCTTACATCCACAGAAAGAACCACAACCAACTACCTAAAAACTGATCCTGACCTTATAATCCTATCTGCTGACAAAGTCTCCAGCACTGTTGTTTTGAACTACAAGGATTACCTGGTGGAAGGACTCTCCCAGGTGGCAGATTTATCCATCTACAACCAAGCCACACTAACCCATTTCAAAAATCTGGCAGGATCTCCAGTCTCACCTCAAATCTGTCCCAGAACCTCTCCCTGGAGTCTCTCTCTCTCCTTAACCCTACAACTCCCCTCACTCCCACCTTCTACATGGTTGCTAAGGTTCATAAACCTAACTGCCCATGATGCCCCATTATGGCTGGATACTGTGCCCTCATTGAGAGAATCTCTGCTCTTGCAGACCAACACCTTCAGCCTATTGCCAGCAGCTGAATAAGATAATAACCTGTTCTTACATAGACTCTCCACAGTTCCTGTTCCTTTACCACATTGTGACCTGCTCATCACTATTGAGTCCACCTCCATTTACACTAACAACCCTAATGTCCATGGCCTTACCTCAACCCAAAAGCCACCTCTACCTCAAAGGTAGAGCAGTACCTCCATCCATATTAAGCCTACCAACCATTAGCAATACATTCACTCTGACAGCTACCACCCAATGCATACCAAGAAGTGCCTTCCATACAGCCTAGCCACCCATGACCGTCACATCTGTAGTCCCTCTCAAAATATACAATGGGTGTCACTGGGGTGTTTACAGACCTTAATTACCATCCCAAGTTTGTACAGAAACAGATCTCCCATGCCTTATCTCTCCAGTAACCTTCCACCTCTGCAAGTCCCACAGTTCAATGACAAAGGAGAATTCACTCATGACTCAGTACCACTCAGGACTGGAACAACTGAATCACATTCTCTGCCATGGATTCGACTACTCTCGTCATAACCTGAAATGAGGAATGTCCTACACATTATTCTTCCCACCACTCCCACAGAGGTATTTTGCAACCACTGAACCTACACAATATCCTCATCCGTATGTACACAACCCCTTCTCCCAACCCTTTGCCTCTGGGCTCATATCCCTGTAACAGACCTACATGTAAAACCTGTTTCATACATCCTTCTACCACCACCTACTCCTGTCTGGTCACAAGCAGAGTCTATTACATCAACAGCAGGGCTACCTCTGAAACCAGTTATGTGGTCTACAAGCTAAGCTGCAACCATTGTGCTGTGTTCTACGTGGGCATGACAACTAATAATCGGTCTGTTCACATGAATGGCCACCTACAAACTGTGACCATGAAACATCTGAACCACCAAGTTGCTGAACACATTGTCCAACAAAACATTCTTCATTTTAATGACTGCTTCACAGCCTGTGCCATCTGGATCTTTCCTATCAACACCAGCTTTTCTGAATTGCATATGTGAGAACACTTCCTGCTATAAATCCTATGTTCCTGTAACCCTCTTGGCCTCAACCTTTGTTAGTCATTGTCCTTCACCCATCTAGCTCTTTCCCTGTTCCCACTCCAGCATGACACAGCTCTCTACTCCACCAGTGCACCCACAGGCTTTTCATTTCTCTCCCCCCCCCCCCCCCCCCCTCCCAAAATCCCTCATTCTCCCCTGCCCTCTGTCTAACCTCCTCCTGACTGCACCTAGATGCACTATCCCCTCTCCACCTCGTCCCTATATGCTCCCATGAGCAGAACTTTTCTGTGTCCCCCACACTTCACCGCTACCCCCCCCCCCCCCTCTCCCCCGCCACCCAAGTCTCCTCCTTACCCCTGCCAGCCAGATTGCTTCTATCGTAATGTGATGCTTCTTGTCTCTGGCCTTGGCAGCCAGAGACAGTGGTCATGTGTGTGTGAGTTGCATTTCCGTGAGTGCGTTTGTGTATGTTTTCTAATTTGGATGAAGGCCTTTTTGGCCAAAGCTTACTTGCTAGACAGTCTTTTTGTTGTGCCTATCCATAATTCAACAACTCCACTATGTGGTGAGTATCAGTCTATCCTTTTCAGAATATTGTCATTCTATACTGGATTTCTTATTGAGTTCTTACTGTTAGCTTTTTATATATGCCTGACAGTGAGTGAGACGCTGCCAAGATGCCTTACAGAAGATACAGTCGCCGTCGTCGTGCAAGACAGACTATATATAAAACAATTGAAGATGTGGAAATGACCACATCTGCCGCCGACAAGAAAAAGAATACGATCAAATCTGTCGCTGCACACGCTCTACTGGACGGACCTGCAGTGTTTTGTGGTTGCAGACTGAACTTCAGCATTGACATCAATGATTCGTTTACCCACGGTAACGGATGGTTAACAGTCGCTGTTGTACGTGGTGGAACAGGCGTACCCAATGTGAGTGAGACTCACTGTCAGGCATATATAAAAAGCTAACAGTAAGGACTAACTGCAGTAAATTTAATTGTGTTGAATGAATGTGACAAATATGCTGATGGAATACAAAATGAAGGGAATGTATCCGATACATATAATTTTTTGTATACAGGTCTACCAGCTGTAGTTGGTGGTGAGAATCGCTCAATGCCAGGAGCATCATCCTATCTTAAGGTTGCTCATAGTGATAACAAAGGGAGGTACTGTGTCACCAGGAATGCAATTGCTGCTGGAGACTGTATTGTAGCAGAGCATCCCTATGCATCTGTTTTGCTCCCAGAAATGGGAGGAACACATTGCCACCATTGTTTCCAAAGGTGAGGAATAAATATTTAAGAGCCTTCTATTTCATCTTTTACATCAATAGTAATTACTCATACATTTTCAGACTGCTAAATAATTCATTCAGAGCAGTACAAATTTATTAATAGTGTCAAACTCCATCAAACTGATGTAAGTTTCTTTATAAAAGGAGAGGGAGTGAAAGTGTGTGTGTGTTGTGTGTGCATGAGAGAGAGTGAGAGAGAAAGAGAGAGCGAGAGCGAGAGCGAGAGAGAGAGAGAGAGAGAGAGAGAGAGAGAGAGAGAGAGAGAGAGAGACATTTATTTTTCAAATAAAACACTGAAAAATTAAATTGTCCACAGACACTGGAATAATTCACAAATTTGCAGTGTCATACCATGTTAGAAATTGCCTTTGTCCTTGTTGCTCTTTGATAACAAATTTTCCATTGTGATTAATTTATATACTTCAAATACTTTGAATTATACTGCTTTATCCCCACTGTTTAGGTAGTTGGCTGAGGTGCAATAAACATGAGAATAAGTTACGTAAAAGGCCAAGTTCTGTCTGCATTGGGCTTAGAAATATCTCTCATTTTACTGACCTGCAGACAAGACAGCTAGCATATGAGGGCTGTTCAAAAAGTATCTATCCTTTATTTATAAAATCAGTCTTCATACAGATACAACTGTTTGACACTAGTCACCTCCAAAGTAGTCCCCTTCAGCTTGTGCGCATCTCTCGTAATGCTGCTGCCACTGCTGGAAGCATCGATGGGAAGCCTCTTTTGCTATGGTGCATAGCTGCTCTGTTGAATTCTGCACAATATCATCAGTGTTCCGAAATCTGGTCCCTTTCAGAGTCATTTTCAGTTTAGGAAAAACCAAAAATCCCTTGCTACAATGTCAGCAGAACAGGGAGGCTGACAAACCACAGCCATGTTGTGTTTCACCAAGAAACTGAATTAATTGAGAATGATGAGTGGGTGCATTATCATGGTGAAGGTGCCAACTGCCTGCTGAACAAAACCCTGGTTGATTTAATTATGGGAAATTGAGAAACTATCTCCCTAAACAATTATTGGGGAAACAAGAATAAATACCTTTTATTATTATGAACTTCTCTTCCTACATTTAATAATGGAGATTGCACTTCAAACATATATACTTTACATATAGTGAAAATATTATTATGTTTGGGATTATTATTCTGAGATTATAGATATATTTTACTGCTACAAAAAATTATATCTGGTATGGATATTAAATATTTTTCTTTCTGACTCAAAATAAATTGAAAATTCTTTTAATTCTGAAATATTACTTCATCAGGCTCAAGCCAAAATAGTGCAACCTTATGCTGAGGTGGTTTTATGTAAATATAAATTTTCAACAATGAGAAATAACTATGCTGTGTAAACTGAAAATTGGACTTTGTAAATAACATTACTGTAAAATGGAGGTTGTTTAGACTGTAGAGTGCGAGAAAAGAAAGAAAACTTATTTTAAGCTACTTCTGGGAATTAAAATACCACACAAACTTCCACCCGCACAAAGCATTGGCCACATTTATGTAAATGGTAAGGAGACAAAAAGGTTCCCGTTTCACAGCGAGAACAAATTTTTTTAAGTTCAGCACTGATTATTATTTAATGGTAATTCAACTTATATGAAGAGTCAGCAAGCCTCAATACATTGAACTGCATACAGAACCACGAGTGTAGGACAAGAGCTAAGCAACAAGATCAAAAAGAAAAACAATAAGAAAAAGATAACATGGCATCTTTCCTTTATATAGTAGCTCATGGAATCTAAAGTTTCATTACACTACTTGTGATAAATATTCTTTGTTGCGCCTACATCACTGTAATTACTTTTACCAATAATTAGAAGCATCACACCACTGCCCACAAGGCTGGACATTTGCGTCCACACTGTGATACCATTGTTGGTTTCAAGAATAAAAAATAAGGCAAGATATTTCTTGAAGAACCCTCATACACTCACTCAATACTGCGCTATGGATTAACATCCTGGAGAATTGCAGCTTAAAGTCAAAGAAGTATTTTTTTCTGCAGAAGCATACAATAAGAATATGCTGTAAAGTTGACAACCAAGTCTCTTCATAGGAATTGTTACACTTACATACCAGTACATTTGTGATTAATAAAAAGAAGTGAATTTACAATGAACTATGCAATTCACAACCAAAACACTGCAAGTAAAAATAATTTATATAAAAAAAGAAAATGTTGGAAACATAGCATCATGTAAAAATATAACACTATCACACAAAAATGGAAAAAGTAACAAATCCTTCAGAAGCACCCAGCATATGTAACAGTTTTTTCAGAGGTGTTGGACGTAATATAATAAGAACGGCCAAACCAATAAATTTAAAATAAGATCTGTACATCAGCACTGTCAAGATAAAGTAGAAAAGCAATAAAAGGACTAAAAAACTATAACTCAGCAGGCATTGATGTCATTCCTGTAACAATCATAGAGAAGAGTGCTCTAAACTGAGCTGAAATACTTACACACTGTTCAGTTTAAGCAGGAACTTTTCCTGGTTACTGAAAACATCTATAGTAATTCCAATTTATAAAAAAAAGGTGGGAGAAGTATGTAGATAGCTATAGACCCATCACTATTTCCTCTGGCATTTCAAAAACACTTGAAAATGTTATGTATGACAAATTTATGGAATCTGTTAACAAAACAAAATCCTTTGTAATGAACAGCTTGGATTCAGAAATAAGAGGTCAATAATATATGCCTGAGTGAATTAATTGAATACTAAGTTTGATGGACAAGAAACAGGAATCAACAGGACTATTTAATGACCAACTGAAGGCTTTTGACGAGATGGTTCATAAGAATTTGCTATCAAAGCTTGAAAAGTATGATATTCAAGGTCTGTCTAACAGTTGAATCAATTCCTTTCTGAACAATCATAAACAAGCATTCAGTATCAAGCACAATAGTGTTAACCTTGAAACTATTTCTGACCACTTACCAGAGTATAATCTAATCAAGCAATGGAAACTCCAGTTTGGACTATCAATAACATAAGGAAACATGACACATTGTGTTGCAGACAGGCACAATGAAATTACTGTTGCACATTTAGTTTTCAGCAAAAGCCTTCTTCAGAAAAGGAAACACACACACATTCATTCACACAAGCAAGCACACCTCATGCACATGTGACCACCACCTCTGGCAGTGCAACTCCAGTCTGAGCTGCCAGAGTTGGCAGGCATGTGTACATGAGGTGTATTTGTGTCTGTGAATGATTGTGTGTGTTTCCTTTTCTGAAGAAGGCTTTGGCCGAAAGCCAAATGTGTAACAGTCTTTTCATTGTGCCTCTCTGCAACTCAATGTGTAATCTTATGGTGTGTAACAATTTCTTTTTTTCCTTATATAATCTAATTAAAAATGATGTAACCCAAGATCAGCAATGCGACCACCTCTGCCCTTTCTGTATACTAACAACCGTAGCATAAACACAGATGCTCATACAACTTTCATATTTGCAGACAACACCACTACTATATTAGAGTAGGAAAGAAAGGAAGAATTACAGCAATCAGTAAACACTGCCACAAAACACCTGTACAATGGGCAAAAAATAATAAGTTTTTAATAAAAATTAAAAATCAATAGCACTAAAATTTCCCAATGCTCCAAACAAGGACACATACACCGATGTGTACATAGAGTCTACAATGGAATTTTACATTCTGGTGCAAAAGTCTATAACAGGTCACAGGTACACATCAAGCAGGAAATTAAAAATTAGCAGACATCAAAACCAAATTAAAAGAATATAGTTATCCCTAATGGTCATCTCATTGTAGCCAGACACAATGCTCCCACAGAATTAACCTCTGCCTTCGTTCACCAACACTTCCAAACTATCATCTGTAACACCTTGCCCTACAATCACAACATTGCTCACTGCCTTCGCCATCTCCGCTACCATTAGACTCCTTGTTAGTCACTGTGGATGTGACATCTTTGTACACCAACATCCCCCATGCCCATGGCCTTGCAGCCAAGGAACACTATCTTTTACAGCATCCTCCTGATACCAAGCTCACCACCTCTTTCCTAACCCTTCTAGCCAAACACATCCTGACCCACAATTAATCTACCTTAGAAGGCTAAAATCTATAAACAAACCCATGGTACTGCCATAAGTACTCACATGGCACCTTAGTAGGCCAGCTTATTTATGTGCCATCTGGAGGAATCCATCTTATCCAGTCAACACCTAAAATCCCTTGTGTGGTTCAGATTAATAGATAATATTTTCATGACATGGTTGCATGGCAAGGACAACCTATGCTCTTTCCTCCATAACCTCAACACCTACTCCCAAATCTGCTTCATCTAGTCCATCTCAACTCAATCAGCCTCCTTCCTACTTGTCAATCCTCACTTCTTTGATGGCTCCATAAATAAATCTGTTCATATCAAGTGCACCAACTACCAATAGTACTTGCACTCTGACAGCTGTCACCCATTCCAAGTCAAAAAGTCTCTTCCTTAGAGCTTCACCACCAGTGAATACCACATCTGCAGCGGAAAGCAGGAGTTTTTGGAATATCCCAATAACTTTACCAGAACTTTTATTGACAGAGAAAATCCTACCCAACTCATCCATAAACAGACCTCCCGTGGCATCTCCTCCTCTGACACCAGTAAATCTGTTAAGCAGCCACTGACCAAAACTCCTCTCATCAATCAGCATCACCTTGGCCCTCAGAGGCTCAACCACATCCTTCACCAGAATTTAGACCTTGTCAGAGGGAAATGCTAACCACGTAATCTAAAGTAGTGTTCTGCCATCAACCCAACCTACAGAATGTCCATCCCTATTCCAGCCCTGCTCCCAATCTGGCTTCTATAGATCATTCTCTGCTGGTTGGCCTAGGACAAGACCTGTTCCATACAACCACCCACCACCACCTATTGCAGTCCAGACACAGGCCTACCCAATGAAAGGCAGGAGCGCATATGAATGCAGCCATGTTGTATATCAGATATGCTGTGATAACCATACAGTGTTCTATTTGTGCATGACAAGTAATCAACTACCTACTTACACAAGTGGCCACCGCCAAGCTGTGGGAAACCATAAACTTGACCATACAGTTGCTGAACACACTGCACACCACAACACAAAGACTTCAACAGTTACTTCACTATGTGAGCCATATGGATATTCCCTTCCAGCACAAGTTTTTCTGAACTAGGCAGATTAGAATTGTCTCCCCAGCATATTCTGCACTCTCACGATCCCCCTTCCCTACATACTCTAACTCTTTATCTCTTTCTCCCCTCTCCACCTCTCTCTCTCTCCCTTTTTCAATCCTCTCCCTTTCTCTCTACCTCCCCTGCCTCCCTCTTCACATCTACCTTCCTCTCCTTCCCCTCCCCCCTCTTTTTTTGCCTTGCTGTGCAGTGCCGAGTCATCAGTTGAAATACATACCTCACTCTGTCCCACTACCCCCATCTTGCCTAATGTTTCCTTCCATACCCTTTCCTCACTTCCACTAGCCCAGGCAACTACCTTCATTAGTCAAGAATCAGTCCTAATGAGGGAGTGTGCTTTTGGGTGCCTGTGTGGTTGTGCGTGAATATGTACACTTTTTCAAGAAAAACAGGAAAAGAACTTGAAAGCTAGTGTGAATGCTGTTTTCTGTTACATGATCCCATACTCCGCACATTAGTCAGCTATAGATGAGTGATTGTCTTTCCCTTATTTTATGCATTATTCCATCCAGGAATTACCATTATTGCTAAACTCATTTTTTGCCTATTTGTATGTTTATATTTGTACCTTTTGTATGTTTATAAAATATATATATGAAAAATATATGATCATACAGGTATGACATGCAGTTGTTTATTGTCATGCAGGCTGGAAACAGCAGTGGGCTGCCCTACATGTTCAGGTGTTGCTTTTTGTTCATCAGAGTGCCGTGATAAGGCTCTCACTACTTATCATCAACATGAATGCCGTTACTTGGGACTCATGTTAGGATCAGGCATGAGTATCCTTTGCATGCTTGCTCTGAGAATAATAACACAAGAACCTGAAGGATTGCACTTTTTTTGCAGACTAAAGCCTCACTTGACTACAGATGGGAAAGGTAAAACAATGCTAGATTTTTGTTTCTAATTAAATGTGCTATGACAATGACCTGGAATAAAAAATCCCAACATGTAACAATACTGTTATTTGTTAAAAACTTTCATTCTAAATAGTAGTTTGAACTGAAATAAATGTTCTTAAGAGATTATAAAACTATGTATAGGATAAATATATCTAAAAACAAAGATGATATCAATATAATAGAAGGAAACATTCCACGTGGGAAAAATTATATATAAAAACAAAGATGAGGTGACTTACCGAACGAAAGTGCTGGCAGGTCGATAGACACACAAACAAACACAAACATACACACAAAATTCAAGCTTTCGCAACAAACTGTTGCCTCATCAGGAAAGAGGGAAGGAGAGGGGAAGACGAAAGGAAGTGGGTTTTAAGGGAGAGGGTAAGGAGTCATTCCAATCCCGGGAGCAGAAAGACTTACCTTAGGGGGAAAAAAAGGACAGGTATACACTCGCACTCACGCACATATCCATCCACACATACAGACACAAGCAGACATATTTAAAAGACAAAGAGTTTGGGCAGAGATGTCAGTCGAGGCAGAAGTGTAGAGGCAAAGAAGTTGTTGAAAGACAGGTGAGGTATGAGTGGCGGCAACTTGAAATTAGCGGAGATTGAGGCCTGGCGGATGACGAGAAGAGAGGATATACTGAAGGGCAAGTTCCCATCTCCGGAGTTCGGATAGGTTGGTGTTGGTGGGAAGTATCCAGATAACCCGGACGGTATAACACTGTGCCAAGATGTGCTGGCTGTGCACCAAGGCATGTTTAGCCACAGGGTGATCCTCATTACCAACAAACACTGTCTGCCTGTGTCCATTCATGCGAATGGACAGTTTGTTGCTGGTCATTCCCACATAGAATGCATCACAGTGTAGGCAGGTCAGTTGGTAAATCACGTGGGTGCTTTCACACGTGGCTCTGCCTTTGATCGTGTACACCTTCCGGGTTACAGGACTGGACTATCCTATACAAGCCTCTTCATCTATGAATGACATGTATACATACTCTTTCTCAGTACAGCATGCAAATTATTTCTACACTCCTTAAAAATATCATATTATCTCAGTGTTTTACCATATACATCATATCCTTCAAATATTACTACCTATTTTAAACTGTCCTTCAGACATAGTAAAGACAAGAAAATTGATTCTGTTCACTTTCAGACATTTGCCCTTCTCTCTACTGTCCATACCATTCCTTCCCCATCCAAATTTTGTAATGCCTTCTTCCACCACTCTTCCTCCCCCCCCCCCCCCCCCCCCCCCTCTCCTCTCTTTATCCTGTGCTGCTGTCTGCTTTGAACTTCGATTGTTACTGGCTTTTCAACATGCACTCTAAATAGTCCTTTTGCCTCTAAAAATATTCTGCTCTTGGGCTACATGCAGAAACTTCTGATTCTGAAGACTAATGATTTGTGTTATATGTCTGCAGATCTACATTTGCTGTTGCAAGGCACAAGGCTGTTTTCTTTCAGAATAAGTATCATAAAAGTTTTAAAAACTTTTGCAACTAATTCAGAAACCAAAAATATTTTAAAAGAAGACTCTTTGAAGGGCAAGAATGGGAATATTTTATTAGCTACAAAAATTTGGATCATAACATTAAAAAGAACGTTCAAGGGTACAGAATGCTTCAAAGCAGAGAATTAGTGGCATGCTTGTGTCACTGTTATTATTCATAGATTTCTCAGTGGCTTAGCACCTTAGAGCTGAGAAAGGTATGGAAATGACCAAAAGTTCACTCCATGACTGATCTAAGAATGACTTCCTGGTACTGCAGTTGGTGCTAAGCCCATGGTTAAACCAGTAATGAATTTCTCCATTTGTTGCAGAGTTGTCCCATCTGTACTTGGAACTAGGCTTTTATAATTCTGTGCAACTAGTTCTGCCGTTTGATTAGCTTTGGTTAGAATTTTTATCTTGAGCTTCAAATCCAAAAGGAGTTTTCTAAATGATCCTATTTGGATTGTGCTTCATTTAAAGTAATAAACAAGGTGATGGTTGCAATGATGAAGCTGGAAAATAATTTTTGGGAACAGAATATGTTCTGAAACAAAAACCATTGTCTACATAACTAATCATAAAACTATACTTGTAAACTCACAACAGAAGCAAGGCAGGTTTGAGAACATTTTTTCAATAGAATCATTGGGGATGCCCTCTCCCCTTCCTATTTCCTTATACACATTCACCATGTCAGGTTTCGCTAATAATTGTGATACAAGTTGTATACAGATCTTGCACTTGGGACCCCCTCTCAGATTAGTGCTCCAAATGGCAGCTTTTGTAGCTTGGGCCTTAAACTGACCCTGATGACAAGCCACACAGTTGTAACATACTTTTCTTTTCCAATGTACAGGTTCTAGGTACTTTTGTTATTTAGTAACTACGAGGGATATCCAGAAACAACAGATGTTCTGAAATAAAAAATTAAAAATATGACAGAAACCAAATTTTGTGATATATTTTTTAAAGGAAAATGCTTAAGCTATTTTTCAATAAAATTGTCATTCTAATTAAGGCACGTATCATACTGTGGTACAAGTTTTTCAATACTGTCTCTGTAGGAACCTGCCACCTGTGATTGCAGTCTCTGGTTTATAGCAGCAGGTAGTTTGGTGTCAGCATCAAAGCACTGCGTAGTGAGCCACGTATTCATTGCTGGTAAGAAGTGGTAGTCGCTCATCACCAAATCGATGCTGTACAGTGGATGGTCAAATGCATCCCTTCTAAAATCCCATAGGAGTTATTGGGTATGAATGGCCACGTGTGGACGTCCATTGTCGTGAAAAACCAAAACTTTTGTGCTAAGTTTTCCCTAACATTTGTTTTGTATCACCCACCTTAACTTTGTCAGTGTTTGACAATACCTCCCTGAGTTAGTTGTTGTGCTATGTTCAAGGAAATCAATGAGAATCACTCCCTTAGAGTCCCAAAACACAGTAGTTATGATCTTCCTTGCTGACAGCATTTGCAAACACTTCCTCAGTTTCTTAGGAGAATTTGTGTGTTCCCATTCCATTTTTAAAATCAGTACTCCGTTGCCTTACTCAGCTTTCACTCATTATTCTTCTTTTGTAAGCATTTGAAAGACTGCAACAAATTTTAATTGGTTTGCAGTTCTTTTCCATCAAAAACTTAATCACAGAATGCACCTCACAAGTGGTGGGATTTTCTGTTGCAGTGTATATTTTAACACATCACAGAAAGTAAATTACCAGAGACACAGACCACATGCTACCACCACAGGATACATACTGAGAGTAGAAATGTTATGCCACCAAAATCGCAGCTGTGGCCACACCCACAGCTGCAATAGCCCAAAACAACTGTTACTTCCTGGATGACCCTCAAAATAATTATGCACTAAACATTTGAGTTAGAGAAATGTAAAGTAATTTTAATAATATCATTAAATACATTCCAGGTTCTAATAAAAAGTGTGAACTAGATTCTCATGCTAAAGAGTACTTGCGTGTTTGGAATCTTGAAACACACAAGGAGGAGAGAACTCCACATGACTTCTTTCAGCGTACATTGATGGCTGTTTTCCTTCTTCGAATTCTGCAAGACAGTGGAAAATTCTTCCCAGCAAAAGAGAAAAATGCAGGAAAGAATGAAGGTAAGATTTTCAACCAACAGAAAATCGAAGCTGCAATGTAAAAATATTATGAAAGGATAGTTGCTTCTCACCATATAGCAGAGATTCTGATTTGCAGATAGGTACAACAAGAAGACTGTCGCAAAATAAGCTTTCTGTGAACAAGGCCATTGTCAAAAATAGACAAAACACACACACACACACACACACACACACACACACACACTACAAAGGCCTTATCTGCAACTCAACATTTCTACTCTATAACGAGTAGCAACTATCCTTTTCATGTCATTGCAAGGTAAGATTTTTATTAGACTTGCTTCATGGTTATTTCTCCATATCATAAAACTGAAGAATGGTTTGATATTTAAAGAAAAAAGGATTTCATGGTAATTATGCCTGTTAGATGTTTTTCAGTGTATGGATGAACCTGAGTTTACTAAAAAAATTCAGTTTTGTGTTATATCAACAATGTGTAATGCTGTCTTGGTTACAATAGTGGCACGAAATCAATGACAATTTCCAAAGGTAAATATAATTGGGGAAAGAAGGAAGCAGGGCAAGAATAAGATGAGAAATCATTGTAAATGACAAAATTTACCCCAAAACTTGAATGAATACTTCCTGCTTCAAGTATAAGTAGTCTCTGCTTAAAAAATGCATATAAGGAAATAATTATGAAAAGCAAAGCATTAAATGCATTATCTCCAGATCATGTTTGTACATTCAGTGTGAGTAGTGTGTAGTCTCTTGGTGAAGTTAACAACATAATATTATAAATAACTTCATCAAAGAGAAATTCAACTGAAAAAACTAATAAATTACAACACATAATTTCTGGACAATTCTTACATTCAGGAGGCAAAATGTGTATTACTGCTGATAGACACAAGTAAAAGTAAAAGTGGTTCAGTTCCTAGCTTTTGGAACTAGTAAGTTCTTCCTCAGAAGGTAGGGAGGGATACGATGGGGAAGGTTGGGAAGATGTTGAAAGTGTTGAAGAGCAGGAAAAAAGCAAAGCTTGTTGTGAGAGTTTTTAAAGGTCAGCAACTGGAATAACAAGTATAATGTGAATTATCTAAGAGTGTATATAAAAACAATGGAAACTCCAGGTTGGAATATCAAAATGTAGGGAAAGATGGATTGCTACTTACCATAATGACAACGTGGAAGCAGCAGTCTGGAGGGGATACGGAAGGGAAAGAGACAGCACTGTCTAAGTGGGGAAGAGAGGACTGCTGTCTGGCAGATTGTGGAGGGAGTAGACTGCCAACAGGCACAGTTCCAGGAGGTTGTGGAGCAGGGAGGTGGGGCAAACAGGGCAAAAAAGGAGAGGAGTGGGGAAAGATGGGTGGGAGTGTTGGCAGAGGACAGCACACAGAATGGCTGCCGCTAAACTGTGGTCAAGAGTGAAGTAGACAATCCTGTGCCACAACATGCAGCTGAACATAACATGCTTGATTTCAATGGCTGCTTCACTATTCAAGTAATCTGGAGCCTCCCATCCAACAGCAGATCTTCTGAACTGCATAGATTGGAGTTATCCTTATGAGATATTCTCTCTTCCTGTAATTATCCCAGCTTCAACCTACAGTAACATACTGTTCCCATACCCTCTGTTCCTGTAATAATCCTGGTTTCAGCCTGCTGTAACATACTGTTCCCACACCCTTCCCCCAACAGTTTTCACCCCCACTGTCCTATCAGCTTCTCCCCACCCTTGTCTCCCAATCTCTTTGTGTGCTGCCCTCTGCTACTGCACTCATTCATCTTTTTCCGCTCCTCTTCTTTTCTGCTCTGTTTGTCCCACCTCCCTGCTCCACAACCTCCTGACGCTGTGCCTGTTGGCAGTCTAGTCCCTCCACACTTCACCAAACAGTGCCCCTCTCTCCCTCCACTTGAATAGTGCTGTCTCTTTCCCTTCCCTCCTCCTCCAGACTGTTGTTTCCATTCCATGTGACAGTTGCATTCTGGTCCGAGCTGCCTGTCTACAACTTAATGTGTCGTCTTTATGGTAAGTAGCAATCTACCTTTACTTACATTGTTGTTAGTGTATATGAAATTTGTCTGTGGTCTATGTTGTAGGAAGATGGCAATGCAACAATTTATGTAGCTCTAATCTGTGCATGTATCTTGAAAAGTTCACAATAAAGTAATTACATAAAAGTAATACACAACAGGTTATGGGTGTAAACCTCTAAAGAAAGAAATAAAAAAGGTAAAAAATAGAAGACGTGAATAATGAAAGGGGGGTGGGATAATAATAATAATAATAATAATAAGTCACACTAAAATGTCACAAGAAAATAAAGAACTTTGTGATAAACAGGTATCTAAAAAAGCAGTACTTTTAGCAAGTGGGGTGTAGAAATTAGAATATTGTTTAACCACAAGATCTGTGTCATACCATGGATGGAAATGAATCACTTGAAAAATGTGAAATAGTAGAAACAAAGAAGAAATGGCAGCAATGGGACAGCAGATTGAAACATTATGAGAACAAGAGACGAAATGGTAAAGCCACATGTATTGTGTTGTGAAACTTCCAAGTCTGTGTACAATAAACTTAAAGCAACATACAAAAGAAATGCTTCTCAAAGAACTCAACAGTTGCTTCAAGAACTTAATAGTTTCAAATGTGATAAAACTAATGAGATGGCAAGTAATGTAAGGGCACTGCAGAATATAGTTCTTTAACTGAACTACCAACAGTCAGAAAAGATGTCAGATAGTATATTCATACCCAAGTTTCTGTCTATTTTGCCAGGTGAATTTAAACAGTTTTCCTCACTATGCGATTCGTCACCCAGTAGTGAGAAGATTGTGGGAAATTTATTTCCAAGGCTCACAACAGAAGAAGAATGATGAAGAGAGTATCATCTTTAATATTCTTTTTAACAGGAAGGATCTAATATGTAGCAATTGTGGGGACATGGAAATTTTTCAAGGGAATGCAAGAAGCCTAAGAAGAAAGAATACTGTTCTATATGAAAGAAAAGTAATAACAGAGAACAAGAGCACTACTTTAAAAACAAAAATAAAGTTCACTCAGCAATACTAAACCTGAGTATATTCTCAGCGAGCCTAGGCAGGCCTTTAAAGTCCTGTCCTCACCACAAAAGGACAAACCATAAAAAAATACTGTTGTTCTATGAACAAAGAAACACAAAAACATGGGTGTCTGAAAAATTTACCCAAGAGGGTACAAACTTCTAAAATTGCTCTTTTGATATTACTAATTTGTGCCCAGAGAACTTAATTTGAGGGGAAGAACACAAGATATATTGCATTTCAAAATTTAATACCCATCCATTCATTCAGTATTTCTTTGTTCACAATTTTTGCCCTCTTCCAGAGCAGAGAATGGTACTCTGACAAATGCATTTGGCCCCGCATATGAAGTATAATATATGAACACATCTACAGTGTTGGATGGTTGTGTTCTTCAGAATCTACTACAATTGCTCTTGCATGTAAACCTGAGTATATTCTCAGTGAGCCTAGGCAGGTTGTTTTAGCCTTCAGACAGAAGGTAAGCCGCTTTTGTCATTAAGTTGTGCAGCAGTAGAAAGGATCCCCTTTTGGTAACTGGAGACAAATGTTGGACAAGTATTCTGCAGCCATGTTTACTTCACGCTCGGTGTTGAGACTGCCCCTTTCTGGATCGTGATAAGGTCTGTACAAGGAAATGGCAGAGGGAAGGTTGGGGACTCTATTTCAGCTGTGTAATGGTTCACATCTGCCAACAGTATCAAAACTGCCACTGCAACAAGGGAACAGTATAATTTACCATGGCAGATTGATAATCAAATAATGGGAAGTTATGTTGTGCTTGGTAAAGCTAACATGTTTCCCATTTCACTCGGCAATACTAAATTTAACATTAATAGCACTGCAGACAACTATTTTTAGGAATTGATCAAAAGACAGTATGAATCAATAGTAGCAGAACCAACTCCTACAGCAGTATCTCCACCAAAAGCAGTAAAAACGTCAAGAACAGTTACAGTAACAACAACACATGCAGTAACAGCTCCATCAACAGCAGAGCCAACTCTAATACCAGCAGCAAAATCAACAGCAAGAGCAACAGCAGAACCACCCATAACAGCAGCAGAGCCAACTCCAACATTAGCAGAACCATCACTGTCAACTAAAAAAACTGCAGACATCAGACGGAAGTCTGTACCTCCATCCCATCTAAAATATTTTTAGTGGAAAGCAGAAGGAGGAGGAAGCCCGCGTGATAAACAGAGATATGACTTTATTTAAGTCGTAAAATCAGAGGAATTTACAACACAGTATTTACAATTTTAAAATAATCCAACATAATGTACAGTGCCAGAGCAATAAATGTGAACAATTAGATGTGTTTGTAAATGAAACTGTGTCAGATTACTTGCTATTAGTGAATACTGGTTATCTGATGCCAAATTAGAACTCTTTAAACCTTTATACAAGATACTAGCTAATAAGTTTTGCAGATCTTCCACTAGAGGTGGGGGTGCATCAATGTATGTAAAAAGCAAATTTGATTTTAATTCTGTGAATGTAAGTAAATATTCATTAGAAGGGACAACTGAATAATGTGCAGCATGTGTAAAAATACCAAGTGATGATATTTATGTTATATGTTTGTATGGACTCCCAAGTGGAAACTTTGAAGTTTTTTAACAAAGTTTTGTGACATGATAGATAATGTTTTTACGTCACACCTGAATAAGTTAGTAATTATCGGAGATTTCAACATAAATGTATTAGCAGATAAGTTACACACTAGAATATTCAAGTACCTCAGCTCAAATATAATGTAAGATACCTGATAAACACTGCAACTAGGGAGACTGAAACATGCCAGTCTGCAATCGATAACATAATCAGTGGTATTCATCTTTATGATCCAACATCTTATGTTGTTATAAGTGCTTTGTCAAGCCATCATGCAGTAGAACTAGATGTGAACATAAAAAAAGCTCCTACACACAATTGCTATAGATATGTTAGGATGAATACAGACCAAAATATAACTCATTTGATAATATGCTACACAGTGTAGATTGGAACAGCACATTACAGTTATAGCAAATTCTCATGTGCACTATACTACATTTTCAACCAACCCTATCCATTAATAAAAAAAGAGCATTCCATCACTGCTGTAACCTGAAACTGGATATCAAGTTCAGTCACTGACGCTAGAGAAAAACTAAGATGGTACGACTATGCTATGTTAAATGACTTGAGCAATAAATAATTAAAAAAAGAGTTCAAAAAAGGTTAGAAACACTATAGAGACCTCCTAAATTCTGAAAAACAGAAACATTTTGCAGGCGTCATTCAAAACTCAAATAATGATGATGATGAGGTCCTGTACTCCGAGGAGTATAGGGGACGATGCAGGAGACCCTCACTGGTGTACTAGGCCAGGTCCTAGTGGAGATGGTTTTCCATTGCCTTCCTCTAACCATAATGGGGATGAATGATGATGATGATGATGAAGACACAACAACACCCAGTCATCTCGAGGCAGGAAAAATCCCTGACCCCGCTGGGAATCGAACCCAGGACCCCGTGCACAGGAAGAGAGAGCGCTACCGCAAGACCATAATATTTCCAAAACATCATGGTCACTAGAAAATAGACAAATAGTTATTCTGGGCACCATACAACAGAATATCACTTTCAGATAAATGGTAAAATAGAAACTGATCAGAAAAAATAGCAAATCTATTTAACAACTACTTATTGCCTCTGTTAGCTCCATCAGAAACAGTCAGCTTAAAAACCACAAATACAAATTCAGAGGAACACCAGTGTCAGGAAGTATATTTTTGGCACCAACAAGTGAAGAGGAAAAATTAAAATAGTGAGTAGTTTGAAGAATTCTCAAGCAACAGGATATGATGGTCTTAGTCTGGACACTCTTTAGAAATGTATTCATAAAACTGCATCACCTTTATCAGCAATTATCAACTTTTATATGGAAGATGGTCTATTTTCAGGTGAGTTGAAAACTGCTCAAGTTGTTGCTATTTTTTAAAAAGGAAACAGAAATCTAGCAGAAAATTTTGGACCCATATCTGTTCTTCCAATAATATCCAAAATCTTTGAGAAAGTAATGTACATAAGAATCTGGAACTTCCTGGTAAGCAAAAAAGTGATTTCTAAGGGGCAGTACGGGTTTGTCAAGGGGTCATCCACCATTACAGCAACATCCAACTTAATCGAAGACATCACTCAAGCAATAGATAATAAAGAACATGTATGTGGCATCTTTCTAGACTTATTAAAAGCATTTGACTGTGTTGATATGACCATATTGCCGGACAAACTGTGGAACTATGGCATTCAAGGCACAGCCCATAATCTGATTAGATCCTATTTGACAAATAGGAAGCAGTTTGTGTCTATTAGCACTATAGAGGGAGCATACAAATCAAATACCGCTGACATTAATTTTGGATAAATTCTAGTGTCCGATACCACCCGTCGGCTTTGACCAATGACGTCATATGCAAGGCAAAGATGCTGCAATGGACAATCTATGAATGGAACGGATTATACTCGTAAACAAATGAATGTAGTATGCCATAAAATAATACATTTAATGTGACTATTATGTACGCGCGAATTTCATTTAAACGAGTTGAAGATGACTGCAATAAATAAGAACACGAGAGCAATTAAAAGTGCGTATATTATGTAATATAATAGAACAGCGTTGTGTAGAACCTGTTGACACCGATGTGGAAGGCGTAGTGTACCGTTAGCAGAGCCTGTTCTATTGTATTTTCTACACGTACTGCAAAAACGATCTAAATAATTCATCATCGAATAGTTGGAATCGGTAACCAGAAGCAACCTATGTAGGAGGTCATTTCTAATTACCGATTCCAATATTACTGTTTGTTGCGCAAAAATCACATATCAGAAACGTGTGTAAAAAAATGATCTTGTTACTGAACTACAGAATACTACCTGACTTTCAAAAAATGAAAATCTTTACACAGATTACTGCACATGTAAAGAAATAAAATGCAAAAAAGACCAAATCTTACAACCAATAACTGTACTACACGAAAGTCACACCAGCTGCAGTAGCTCCAAATAACACTCCGTAAAATCGATACACCAGGAGTGACAGTAAAATTAAGGCAAGTGTAGCAAAAACATCAAAAAGGAAAACATAATAGTGGCTATATAAAAAGAAACATACCGCATATGAAATTCCAAAGGAGTTAAATATCGAGGCTGACGAGAACGAAATAAGAACATAACAAGGCATAATAATGTCAGAAGGTGAAACTGTTACAAAAGAAGCAAAATCCAGAATAACTAATGAAAAAATAATAAGAAACACAAACTCCAGGCACGAATGAGGTACCACTCAAATCAGTTCTTCCCGCCCTCAATCAGGCGCAAAATTTGAAAATAATAAAAAAAATGAAACCACGAGTCAATCGCATAAACCCTCCGACAAAGACACAGCAATACCCCTCGGCCCACCATTGTAACCAGAAAATATTAAAACGACAGAAAAAGCTCCCTCCAGAGAAACCAAAAAAGTAGCACTCGCACAATACAGTAACATAAAAAAACCGCAACGTAAAACAAGAAAAAAGTATAGGACCCACCAACACCTAACTAACGAAACGAGGCCTGTACATTTTGCTGACTACTTTCATAAATGCAAGAAATAAACAATAACCTTTAGGAATACTCTTCCTCCAACAATATTCATCTAAATGGCCTTGCAACAGTGAAATCCTTCTCTTTCCCCACAATGACTCCCAATGATTGCAAAAATTTTGTAGTTGATTTACGGTCACTCATTTTCTGAAGCAGAATTTTCGCAGTAAAAATAACTGACTCATCCATAACGAACACCGTGAGAACACAAGACCTTATAAATCACGACTACTTATAAATCATGACTACATTCATTAACAAAAGATGCCGAAAACAAATTACGAGATGAAAACAAAACAATCTACGTCGAATTTTTAATATATGAGTGTAACGAGGAAATCCAGAGAAATCATTTAACGTTCATCGACAGCAATCTGCGGCACAAACAAAATAACATCACACATTACATCATTGGTCAAAGCCGATGGGTGGTATTGGACACTAGAATTGACCCTTAATTTTGGTATTCCACAGGGGTCAGTATTAGGACCACTTCCTTTTATTATTTATGTTAATGACATTCAGTCTACAAGAAACCCAGCTACAGCTATCTTATATGCATATGATACCACATTAATATACTGTAATGCTAACTATTCACAACTTGAATTTGAATCCAATATTGCAGCAGGCATAATTCTGCAAAATGTAATGAAAACAAATTACAATTAAATACAAGCAATTCAGTCTACATTGAATTTGATCTTGTGAGGCAAAAAGCTCATGAAAATCAAATTTTAGAGGTTGATGAATACATTAAAAAAGAATGCTCGACCAAGTTTCTTGGCCTGACACTTGATGCAGAGTTAAATCAATCTGATCACATAAATGATATTTGTGAAAACCTATCTCCTACCATATATGGCCTAAGAAAACTGACATCTTTTTGTAACATTACCACTCTGAGGCAAATATATTTTATACTATTTGAATCCCATCCAAACTATGGGATAGAGGTATTGGGATCCAGCAGTAAAAGTAATACAAAAAGAGCACTTACCGTACAGATGAAGGCACTTAGAATTATGAGAATGAAGTGTGCCAGGGAATCCTGCAGAAATTTGTTTAAAGAATTTAAGATATTATCTGTTCATAAACAGTATGTAATCATTATGGCACTAAACAGTAATAAAACACTTAATAAAGAAATACATGACCACAACACTAGAGGTACAGAGAGACCCCACAATATCTCTCAAAGAACTACACTTTATGAGAAAAGCCCTCACTATGCAGACATAAAACTAGTGAATTGCTTTCACCCTAATATCTCCAAACTGCCCATTATAGAACTAAAAAAAGAAATTAAAATTATGGCTCCTAAACAATACTGTGTATTCAAAACACAAGTTTCTAGACTTAGTACACTCATAAGATGGAAGACCCTTTTTTCTAAAAATATATGAATCTCAGATCTTAGACAGTTGATGTTGGATCAAAATGAATAAATAAATAAGAAGTCTATATCCAGATCCCCGGAGGGGCAAGTGCCTCCCTTGCCCCCTTTGGAGAGAAGAGTCGTCCCTGAAGAATACAAGAAAGAAGACAGAAAAGAAGAAAGAAAACACTGCACTTATTGTATTTGAATGCAAAAAAGGAAATGTTTCTGAAGAAGCTAACGAGAAAGAAGAGATAGTCATGGCTGTTGATAGCACGTGTGCAGAATAGATGTGTAATAAAGTGGAAAAATTAACAAACGTGAAAGACTATGATAGTATGTACTGTAAAAGTTGTCAAACAAAATAAATCAATAAAAATAGTAACAACAGGAAACAACAACAAACATTCTGTTCAAATTTATAAAGATAAAATACTCATTCTAAAAAGACTAAAAACAAGAAGTGGATTGTATGAAGAAAACATTAAACGTGAAATGCAGTCAATATTGACACAAGATGTATATAGAAAGATGATTGCCCAGCATTTATTGACTACAGATTCTACATGACAGTATTAGATGATTTCATTCATTTTTGTGTAACCTATTTGTTAAGATATAAGTCAGAGGCTGCAAAATTCATAAGAAACTATGTGTTAGAAAATGATAATCAGTTCCGTAAGAAAGCGTCGAAAACAAGGTGTGATAAATGTGGTGAATACATCAGTTGTGAGTTTAAGAATTGGTGCGAAGGAAAAGGAATTCTGCTAGAGTACAATATTCCTTATAGCTTTCATCCCAGTGGAAAAGTTGAGAGACTAAATCTGCACTAATGAACAAGGCAAGCTCTATTATCTCCAATAGCAAACTGAACAAGAGCTTTCGTGGGGTGGGTGGGGAGAGGGGGTATGGGCAGGGAGGGGAGGGGGAGTTGTACTCACAGCAACATATTTAATCAAAAGTAACTCAACTATTAATCAAAGTGCTAAACCTGCAGAAAAGTCGTTGATAAAAGACCAGATCTGTCAATAAAATAGATAAAAGAAGTAATATCTAGGTTTTGGTTGGTTTGGCTCCAAGTGTCTACAGACCGTTAGCTTATAAAGTTCATAATAAAGTAATCCAATGAATGTAAAAACACAAGACATGGAAGGTCAAGTCACTCAGACCCCCTGATGAGAGGGATACATCCACCAATATGTGGGATCAGAGTGACCTGCCCTTTATTTTTAACCTTCCCCAACCAATCTCTGTCCTCCCTGAGAAAAGAATTATTATTTCCAAAAGCTAGCAACAGTATCACTTTCACTTTTATATATGTATAATGACAGTACTACACATTTTGCCTCCTGAAGCATAGTAATGGCCAGCAACTCACACATAATTTATTAGCATTATGTTATTGGTCCCTGTTTTGCAGGGCAAAATCCTCGAACGCCCTTAAACAAATCACACACAGTTTGCAGAATAAGCAGTGCTGAATGTGCTAGAATGAATTATTTAAAGGTTTTGAAACTAGTTCTGAGATATGGGAAACATTTGTCATAGGCCGATATAAAGTTGACAAAGATTAGCAAAGCCACAATAGGGCTATTACCCCATTATGCTTGAAGTGTTACTGACCTGGACTTAAGGTCAGAAGTCTAGCTGCTTTATTCCATTGTCTGTCCTGTGGTTATTTGATTTAAGGGAAAGTTGTTAAATAATGAACACAACACTACAAAAATTAACTTGCCATCTTCTTACATTTATTAACACAAGAAGCATTATGACAATCAGCTCATATCCGGGAATTTTAATAGGTCATATATCACAGGTTGGAACTTCACCTACACTGTTATTGTTTTAACACAGTGGCAGCATATCTACTGTACACCTTCACTACTGAGTTCTGACTGACAAACAACATGAGATTTAAGTTTGTTACATGGCAAATTGGACCATTTTTCTGTTCAGCCTTGACTTCAACGGATATAGTTGCTGTACTGAATCACATAGATAATTAAATTCCAACAGCTTGGCATGGACATAGCAGCTGACTGCATAATGTTAATGAAATAAATGGTATTATCTGACTGACTGATAGCGACACAGAGATGTTCGCAGTTTAATTACTTAACACAGATACTTACCACAATAGTTACATCTTGTTGCTGTACTGAATGGGAACGAGTCAATGATTTATAACATTATGTTCATATTCTAGAAGCTAAACAAGAACTGACTCTACTATTGTATTAATGTCAACTTATAGATGCATACAATAATAAATATTGTAATTTATTATTACATTTTGAATATTAACACAAAAACGAGAGAAATTTTTCGAACTACTATTGTATTAATGTCTACTTATAGGTACATTCAATTATAAGTAATGTAATTTATTATTACATTTTGAATATTAACATAAAAATGTGAGAACTTTTTAAAAAAAACATAAAGAAACAATCAGCAAGGAAGCACATCCATTTAATTATAAGTTAGATGGCCAGAAAATAACAAAATTATACATACTATGTTATGAAGATGACTGCTATTTATTGGGGATTGCCAAAGCCTGCCAGAAAGCTTAAAGATGGTGAAATTTTCCAAATTGAATAATTAACAAACTAACAATATAGCAGAGATGCTGAGTCGCAGATAGGCACAATAAAAAGACTGTCACAAATGAATAAAGCTTTCGGTCATTAAGGCCTTTGTCAACAATAGACATAGACACAAGGTCTTGACAAAGGCCTTAATGGCTGAAAGATTTATTTATTTGTGACAATATTTTTATTGTGCCTATCTTCAACTCAGCATCCCCACTATATGGTGAGTAGCAACTTTCCTTTTCATAATATTGTTACATTCCATCCTGGATTTTCCATTGTTTACCAAATTAACAAGTCATTTTCATGAAATTGGGTATTTTTGGAATCAGAAAAATCTAGGCTACAAAACTATGGTACTAAATATGGGAAATAACTGCAAGTTTAACTGGAACATTCTGAAACAGGAATTTTTTTGATTATGAATAATTTTTTAAATGTGGAGTTTTTGGAAATAGTTAGATGTTTGTTGAGAAGACATGAATGAGGACTTTCAAATGAACTAACCCATCTTAGAAACAAACAGCTATTTGCTCACTGTAAATTTCATCTTCACGTGGTTTGCATTTATAGTTGGTCACTAATATTAAAGGAGAATATTTCTGGATGAACTAATCGTCTTATTGTTATCAGTATTTAAGAAACATTGCAGTGAATAATAAAGCCTTAATAATCTCTGCTTAAATAAGAAACTGGATATTTTAAGTAACTATTGTACATGTACTATGTGTAAAAGATAAAAAAAAATGTAGTTAAGAAAGAGTTCTAGCAAATGGGGCTAGCCCAATTTGCTATGTCTCATGATCTTCGAGGAGTTGCAATTGCAATGGTATATCAGAAGCTCAGAGGAGTAGATCTGTGAGCCTTTGAGTCCTGCCTAGAGCAGTTCATGGATGGGCCCATTCATTGTGGAATCAGCAACATACGGACAGGGCACAGAATGATGTTAGGAAGGTGTTTCCTCACAAATTAATCCCATTTCAGTTTACAGAATTATTGCACACTCAAATATGAAGAGATAGTGGTAGGCAGTATAGTCATAGGTACACCAAGTTTAAAGACCAGAGGTCTTAGTGTGAGGAAATTAACACACTGGATGGGTATACTGAGTTTCATGTGTTCACTTGTTGTTCCCCAAATACTGTTATGTTCTTTTTTTTTTTTTTTTTTCATTAAACTTTGAGTTCATCAGTATCTTTATCTTCACGATGTTTCATATATGGTGAGATTAATATCACTGTTGTGTGTGATGTCCTTAGGTTAGTTCTAGGGGACTGATGACCTTAGATGTTAAGTCCCATAGTGCTCAGAGCCATTAATATCACTGTTCTCACTTGCACAGAGTTCTTTTGGTGTGGCACAGTTAGTGAAAATTCTGAGTAACATGAAGGTGAGCTAGTCAAGGAACCGATATACTACTCTGAAGCAAATAAATGAAGAGATTGCTGTAAATCTGTAGACTGAGAGTTTCAATGTGGAACAGCCAATGGCTGGTGTGCCTCCCAAAACTTGTCTACAGGAGGAGACACTCCATTTCTTACATTCCCTCACAAACCATAGAGCTCACTTGTTTCTTCATCTGCTAATATAAGGGAAAGATTAGAAATCAGCCAGTATAGAAAACCTAGTGAAGATATATCCAACATTTAGATGGGAACCACTCAGACACTACACCACATTATGGGGGAACATTGTTTGGCCAATGTATAATTTGTACATTGCAATTAACCTCTTCCAGGAAACTTGGTGAATATACACTATACAACTGGAGTTTTCTTAACTGTCCTTAGTTTGCTGAGAGTGGTGGTGGCTTGCTACTCAATGTCTCAGGTTTTTAGGGTGATGCATCTTAGTTGTAGTTTTATGTCTAGTAATTTCAGCAAATTCACTTCCTGAGATATCCGCATGACCTGGTACAATACAAACCTTAGTACCTGTTCTGTGAAGCTCATCACATAGGTCCTAGGTTTATGAGACAAGGATATTACAACACTGAATACTGATCCAAAAAAGCAGCTCATCAAATCACTGGCATAAGTAAAATTTTTATCTTCCTTGTCTGGAGTTAGTTTACAACTTGAGTGAGAGATGCTAACCCTGCTGTAAAACTTCTGCCCATGTTCAGTAAAGAGCACTGCTTGCACCCCTTAGCTGGGCAAAAATGGATAATCAACTCTTTAACTGTTTCTAGATCCTTCTGTACAAATCATTCCAGGTTGAGGTTTTCATTAATTGTTGTGATGCTAGGACCAAGTTTTCTTTAAATTCTTGAACAGGTGGAAACACATTACAAGATGGACTTCCTGCTGTGAAAGTGTTTGAGACTGGGACCTATGTATGCAGTCCAGTAAGGAACGTTGAAGATTATTTCTTAAATTTTTTTAATCTCACTCCTAGCAGACGGTCAGTTCTGACAAGGGAACCTCCCCATCGCACCCCCATCAGATTTAGTTATAAGTTGGCACAGTGGATAGGCCTTGAAAAACTGAACACAGATCAATCGAGAAAACAGGAAGAAGTCGTGTGGAACTATGAAAAAAATAAGCAAAATATATAAACTGAGTAGTCCATGCGCAATATAGGCAACTTCACGGACCATCTGAGCTGATGAGCGCCGTGGTCCTGTGGTTAGCGTGAGCAGCTGCGGAATGAGAGGTGCTTAGGTTCAAGTCTGCCCTCGAATGAAAAGTTTAATTTTTTATTTTCAGACAATTTTTATCTGTCCGCCCGATGCGAGGTAACTGCGCCGTAGTATGGGGACGCTACACCTAAGCAAACATGGAAACACACGACCCTCAGTCAACTACAGCGCACGGAAGAGAGAGTATTCTTGCTAACGAGGCTCTCTGGCTGGCAGTTGACTGTTCGCTACTTTGGAGGAGAGTGCATTAAATACGTGAGATGTATTCCGTGGGCAATATGAATCCAGTAAATATAGCTCACGACTTCAATAACAAGGTCAATTAATATTTTCCTAACTGCAAGTTTGCGGTGCTTGCGCAAAACACAGACACAAAAGTTATTACAGTGAACAGAGACGTCAATGAATGAACGGACAGATCATAACTTTGCGAAAATAAAGAATGTAAACTTTTCACTCAAGGAAAGACTTGAACCAAGGACCTCTCGTTCCGCAGCTGTTCACGCTAACCGCAGGACCACTGTACTCATGAGCTCACTCTATCCTTGAATTTGCCTATCTTGCGCATGGACTACTAAGTTTCTATATTTTGCCTATTTTTTTCATAGTTCCACACAATTTCTTCCTGTTTTCTCGATTGATCTGTGTTCAGTTTTTCAAGGCCTATCCAGTGTGCCAACTTATAACTAAATCTGAGGGGGGTGCGATGGGGAGGTTCCCTTGTGAGTTGATTTCATTGTGTCTGTCACTCCTAGTTAAACACAAATGGTTATCATGAGTGATTAGGCATTAGGCAGTTACTTTTTTGAGAATGAATTTAATTTGAGACAGCTCACTTTACTGCTTGACGGCAGCACACATTTCACTCATTTTTTTTTTTTTATGTCCACTTCATGGCCTGTGTTTGACATTACCTGAAACAAAAGCATGTTTCAGCAAATCAAGCAAGGATGGTTAATGAAGTGAGGCTTTGCCAAAGCAAAGCAATCTCTAAACATTCTTGTTATCTCTGTCATCTTTTGCACTGACTGTGGATATCATTGTACCCACACAAATGCCAATAATCATGGTTCACAGTGTAACTATGTCCACTCACATCAGCCATGGCTTCACAACTGAAAAGATGCAATGCTGAAACAAAACAATACAATGTTGACAACGATCCTATTTGTCAACTTCAAAGCAGAGACGCCAGTAAAACAACCTTTACTTCTCCATGTGAACAAAGTCAAGAGAGTTATGATGATTTCTTGGATGCCGTGTATACAGTACAACAATTTATGGAGTCTAATACACATAGCACCAATGATGTTGTGGATCAATATGAAACATAACAATATTTTAGGCGTGATAGTCTCACAGATTTATACAGGGATAAAAAAAGCTTTGATGTTAGCTTCCGGGTGCTGCTGCTAAGGTAACCAATGACATTTAATTTTAATATAAGTCTATATTTAGAATACATATGTAGTGTAATGTCAGCTTGTTGTCAAACAAGTTGCCAGGGGTCATGTTTCTTAAGTAGTATTCAAGATTACTATGTAAACCCACAAGTCTTTAGAAGTGTGTTAATAGCCTTTAGGGTGGTGAGGGGTGAATCAAAATCCATGCTTCAAATTCCAACTTTGTACTCTAAAGATTAGTCCCTGAAGTTGATTTTCAGTGGCACATTCTGATGAAACAGTATAGTATATACTAAAGTCACCTACATACAGGGAAAATGAGCTGTAGGGCCCACTGCAGATACAATTTCATTGATGGCAACTGCTAAAATGGTCACACTGAGGACCAATCCCTGTCGCAGTTCGTTGACTTGATCACAGTGATTGTTGACAGTAGTTATGGTCCAGATGTGGAACAATAGAAGTGACAGAAATTTTCAGTTCAATATTGGCATGCAGCCTCTGAAACCCCATTCATAATGTGTGCCAAGGATGTCGTGCCTGCAGGAGGAGTTATTTGCTGTTCTTGGGGTCAAAGAAAATATGAATTCAGTGGTGACTGTGCATGAAAGATTTTCTAACTGCCATTCTCAAGCACACACAATGGTTGGTGGTGGATCAGAACTTACAGAAACTACTTTGAAGCTGAGACAAGTGTTCTCACAATCTGAAGCATCAGTGTAAATGCCAGTTAACCATGCTATCATGTAGCTTGCATTATCTGTTGGAGAGGCAGACTGGTCCATAGAAGAAACATGGAATGTGGAACTTTCATTGGTTTCAGTACAGAAACAATAATGATGCCTTCACATTATTGAAATAGGAATGCTCATTTTTATTTGAGGCCCCCATTTTGGATGTAGTCAGGACCTGGTGGTACTGTGCTAGTTGTAAGCATTTCATATATGTGGAGAGCCAAATTTTTTTGAGGGAGAGGTATTAGTTGGGTATTGTAGGGTTGACAACATAAATTCTGCAATTTGAGAGTGCATGTGTTGGATAGTAGTCAGAGTGAGTTGAATGAGTCAGTATGTCGCATCATGGGTGGAGGAAGGCTGAATTTTGAGGAACAGAGTTATTTTAAATACTAGTGGATATTAAAACTGAAGTAAATGTTGGTGATTGACAAGCCATTAAAACTGAAGTAAATGTTGGTGATTGACAAGCCATTAAAACTGAAATAAATGTTGGTGATAGGCAAACCATGGAAATGATATGAGAGGGAGAATATTAGAGGATCCAAAGGAAAAGATGACAATAAGGAGTTATTAAGCAAGTAGTATTCGATTTTAAAGTGGTTCAAAATTACACGTGTTTTCCAGGCATTTACTATCATCTATTAAACAATAATTAAACAGTATAAAAACCAAAACAGGGGAATGTGATTGGTACTAGGCTATACACCCACAGCTCTTAACCTTCCCTTGTTCACTTGTATGCAAGTTCTTGACCCCACTAAATAATTTTCAGTTGCTTTAATTACTATAATAGATATAATATAATGAGCAGTGATGGAAGTTTACATAATGCACAATAAAGCTCCCACTCTCTGAATGATGCATTATATCCTTTTATGTGCTTTGAAGAGATGAATAGGTATGTAAACTCCAAAATGCATTTCTGATGTAAGTACGTCTACTCTGAATGTGGAGAAACTGGCAAAATGTGATACAAGGTGTTCAGTTAAGGGTAGATGGTCAGTGACAATATTGCCACTGAAGGGAAGTCCTGGTACTATTGCTGAAAGTTGAAAACTACTGTCACCTTGTAGTTTTGCACACACTTGTAAGTATGGAGTAAAATGTAGTCTTATGGCATTGTTGGCTGGGAGACCCCAGAGGGTAGATTCATCTGCCTTATTGTAAAGGTTTTCTCTATCCTTTGTGTACAGTGGTACCTTTTCCTTGTAAAGTGTGAGACCTGTGTGTTTAAGTGTATCTGGTTAAGTGCAGGTAATTGTAATGTATGTGTATCACATGCTTTTACTTCAAGAAACACCACACAAAAGTTTGAAGTTTAATCTAGGATGTTGACGTAAAGACTAGTAATCAGAGAGTTTACACCAACACCGCTCCTCCCCTTTGGCATAAAAGCAAAGGGAATGCAGCCTGCAGTACATGGTATAGCCAGGCCACAAATGAAGTTGCTTAACTTCAATGAGCTGATGAAAACTGATGTATTTAATTACATAATGCCATTGGCAGCTAAGTACATGCTGAGGACACATTTTTCTTCCAAGAGGCCTTTGTGCTCTATTTGTTAGATTCTTGCATTTTTGTGTGACCTTTTTACTCTGTCAGACTGGTCATGGAAGGATGTTGTTTATTTTGTTGAAGAGCCAACCAGCATATGCATTCTTGTACAGACAATATATTCTCCTGTTACTTACCAGTAATTTCACTAAATCATTTCATGAATATGGCTTTCTATAGAGAATACTAGTAACTTGACACATCAAAAGTTGCTCTTGCCACTGTCTCTGGCTACCGAGGTCTCAGAAGCCAGAGACAATGGTCATGTATGTGTGAGCTAAGTTGGTGTGTGTGTGTGTGTGTGTGTGTGTGTGTGTGTGTGTGTGTGTGTGTGTGTGTTGACTACTCAGAAGAAGGCCTTCTGGCCAAGAGCTTATGTGCTTAGTCGGATATGTTGTCTACTCAGAAAAAGGCGTTCTGGTCGAAAGCTTACACGTTTAGTAGTCATTTTGTTGTTTAGTAGTCATTTTGTTGTTTAGCAGTCATTTTGTTGTGTCTGTCTGCAACTCACCATCTCCACTATATGATGAGTAACAATCTATCCTTTTCATAGTACTACACATTTTTTTCTTGAACATATGTATGGGCCAGCAGTTCTATCGGATAATTTATAAACCATATTGAGATAAAGATATAAGAGTCCAAGTAGAATGATAATAATAGTAATAATAATAATAATAATAATAATAATAATGCATCATAAAAGTTAAAGAAAAGCTATTTAACTTTCAGTCCTCAATAACTTCAAAAGTATATATGTTGTGTGATTCCTCTGTCATTACCACATCCTAACACATCTACAGCTACAGCTACATCCATACCCTGCAAGCCACTCTGAAGTACATGACACAAAGAGAATAGCATTGATAGAAAAAGATAACTGAGGCAGATAAACAGAAAAGATATATAAATGATATAGCACAAAGGAAATAATATAGAAAATAGTGCTACATGACTCGAAGCCTGTATTCATCAAGCACATAACTCACTTGGGGCCCTCCCTTATCCTCACAACCTTCTCATCTAGGACTCCTGGTGACCTGCCACTCATTTCTAACCTTCTCCAACCTGTTCCTCTTTATTTTATGAGGCAAGAACTAACAGTTCAAAAATCTAGGCTTAGTGTTTCCACTTTTAAACGTGTTTATTAGCAGTATTGGAATTTCATCTCAAGCAGTAAGTATTTTCCTGACAGTGTAGATTTTATGTGTTTCCTTAGATTTTCCCAGCATCTTACATGTTTATGCTCTTCATGGGTATGCTCCTGGATATGATCGTCTTCACTACACAATATTTCAGGGATCCATCTGGCTGCCATCTTGAGGTGCGGTCACTGGGTACACAATCACAGTGGAACTGAATGAACATCAGAAATGGATACTAGTAAATCAGTTGATTTTCTACCCTTTGTTGGAAGTATTTCTTCAAAAATTTCTAGAATTCTTAGGAAAAATGATATTAAAAGTGTTCTTTTGCCTTTGGCCAAGACTAAAGCCCTGTTTGGAACTGTTATAGATGATTTGGGATTGAGAAATCCTGGAGTTTATAAAATTCCCTGTCATTGTGGAAAAGCCTATGTTGGACAGACTATTTGCACTGTTCATGACCAATGTATGGAACAACAGCATCACATACGTTTGCTCCATCCTGAAAAATCTGTCATCGCCGAACATTGTCTCAATGAAGGGCGTAACATGTTATCTGAAGGGACGCAAATTATTGCTCTGGCTTCTCTTTACTGGGATCGTGTGCTCAAGGAATCCATTGAAATACAATTATCTGATGACATTATTAATAGAGATAAAGGTTTTCCTTTAAGCAAGATGTGGACCCCATTTTATCTAATATAAAACAACACTGGTCTGGTTTTCAACCCTCTACATCTTAATTTGCGATTTATCGCTTTCGTCAGTTTCTACTGCCAGAGGAGCTGTAATTCTTCACTTCTCAAGGAATGAATTAGTAAAATAAATTGACAAAGTCAATTAAAGAGCTTACTAAATGCAACACAAGTCATATGCAAAGTACTTGCCTCCCCAGTCTTTTTCTAAAGTCCTGCCAAATTAATGGTTTATTACATGCACGGCTGATTTTAGTAACATTTGGCTTTGATAAAATCTAGGGGATAACTACACAACTCCTGCATTACTCAATAAACAGTCCTACTGATTACAAAATAATAAATGCAGACAGACTGTGAGCAGAGATCAAATAATGTTCACAACACTCACTGGTTTTAGATTGAAATAAATAATGTTTATTATACCTTTAGCTTCTGACTACCATAACATCAGATTGAATACTTTACAAATAAAATTCTAAGAGCAGCACACCACATTATGTTAACTACTCAGTAGTTGTAGCAAACTATCATAAATTATCCAAGTTCACAGCTTGTGTTCAAATGTTTAAGTACCTCAGCTAACTGGCAAAAATAATACAAGTTCAGCACCTGTTCTCAAAATCAAAGTCCAACCCAAGTTAACTCACAAAAATAATATAACTCCAGCACTTGCTCTCAGAATGAAAAACAAACCCAAGTTAAATGGCAAGAAAATATTGCAAGTTCAACATTGCTCACAAGAGCGAAGTCCCGCAATAATTAACTGGAGTAAAATATTACAAGTTCAGCACTTGCTTTCAAAATCAAAGTTGAACCCAAGCTAATTCGTGAAATATCATCCAAGTCTAATTCTCATGAGCAACAGGTAAAGTTCTTGTAGTCCATCGAAACTGTCTTCCAATAAATTTCTAACATTTTTAAGTTGCAACCAACACACCACTCACAGAACCGCATCTAAAAAATCTGTTACTATATTCTCATAGAGCTCACTAAGAACTATCTGTAGAGATTGACTTTGTCAGAATCACTCAAGAATTTTCAAAATTCATAGGTCTTTACAAAACTAGCATCATGAATAACTTAAAAACTACTGGTTGTCTCAATACCATGTATGATGCACATTCTAGTCTCAATTTTCTCTTCAATTTGGTCTGCTTTCATAATTTTAGCTATACTAGTTTAGTTTTTTTGAGTTTGTGGCTGTAAAATAATATTTTCAGTCCCAAGTGCCACCCATGGGGTGTTTCTTTCCATTGTCTTCCAAAAGCCAGACAACTGTTTTTTACCCAGCAGCATGAAACCAACAGGCTATCTGAAGCCCTTCTGCAAGCATATTATTTCACAGGCTCCTGTTTCAGCAAGTAGCGGAGTTGGAGTGTATCATCTGCTATGGGCTCAGCGGCTGAAGCCTAGCCACTACCTCCAAGTGAACAATGCGTACCTGTAACCCACACATGTGGTGCACCCCTAAACTGTCAAATCAGGGCATTTGATCAGCCAAGCCTGTCTTTAGTGGCTTGGTGCTTAGACATGTCTGTGAATTACCTCTCATGTTTCATAACAGACTTCTGTATTTAACGTTTTTTTTTCCTTTTTTTCTTTTTTCTAAGAAAACTTTCACCAAAGCTCCACAATAGATAATAGCACATTTTCTCTTCTTTATGAGATCAACATCTCATTCACTCCAGAGGGATAAAACTGTGGTAATAGAAAGTTTGCAGTTGAATATAAAAAATTTAAAGAGTAAAGGCAACAACTCACCAAATAGGTGATGTGTGGTGTTGTTGATAGGCACATAAAAAAGGCATGTTACTAGCTTTCAGATGAATCTTTCTTCAGAACTGTGGTGTACACTGCTGCACTCATCATACGGATGTGTATGTGTGTGTGTAAAATAGCTCAGCTCATCTCTGTTTTATCAGTTGGATGTGCCATTTAATATGGCTCCTCTTCTGGTGTGGTACAAAACCGAGATGTGGTGGTTTCAATGTGTACCAGAGCTGCAGAGATGCACCTGCAAACAAACAAAAAATTACTTGTTTTATTTTTATTTTTTCAAGGTGATAATTAAAACTATTACTATCCCTTGTAGCTCTGAAGAAGGACTTGTCCAAAAGCTAGCAACATTATGTCTAGTTCATGTACCTACTGATGAAAGCACCTCAACTATTTGGTGAGCTGTTAACTTGATGCATTAGATCATTCAGTACAGAAGGGTGCTGATTCATTTTTTTCTGGCAAGCATAAGTGAAGTTGTGGCACATGAAATGGTTCTGATCTCAGTTGATAATGTTGTACCGTGTGTGCAGGAGTGGTGGTGAGACTGACTGAATACTGTAGCACTAGCTGTTTTATATTTTGAATTAAATTCTTCACAAGAATGTAGTAGCAAAACAATACTGCATACTAGGATAAACCGAACAAGGATGTACTTTTTTGACTGGCTGTTACAGTATTTGAAAAAATGCTGGCTCTAGTCTCCAACCCAGATTTAAGTTTTCCTTGGTTTCCCTAAATTACTTCAGGTAAATGCTGAGATGGTTCCTATTGTAAGACTACGAGATGCCCAATTTTTGTCAACTATCTGTAAATGTGTAAATGCCCTGGTATAATCATGTACGAATTATGTTTTTTGTTCTTACACTACCATACTGCAACATGTCCAATACACTTATAAAAGTGATCCAAGGATGAATAAATCTACTACTGTTACTATTACATATTAATAATGGATATAATAAATTACTGATCATTGCATGAGGGTGAAACAGAAAGTCTTTGCCCTATTATTCATTAGCTGAAATAAGGTACATAGAGGTAATTACAAATATGTGTACTATTCATCATACCTTACACTATTTTTCGACATATTGCTCACACCAGTTCAGAATTTAACCCATTGCTGCACTAAATTTGAGATGCCCCTTTGGTAGAATTTGTCTGGCTGTCTGTTGAACCATCATCGGACTACGGTCTTGGTTCCATAATTGCACACAAATTGCTGTCCTGCCAGGAAATTCTTCAACAGACTGAAAACATGGAAATCAAAAGGAGCAATGTCGGAACTTTTTGGTGGGTGATCCAGCCTCTCACAGTGAAATGACTGGAGCTTGTCAGTGTTTCTGATTGCCACAAGTGACCTGCCATTGCTGCGGGGGTTAACCACACTGTACACACCAAGAATCACTTGGAACTACTTCCTGATGGCAGCCCACTGACATGACAGAGTGGATCAACAACTGTTGGCATTGCTGGTTGCACCTAGAGGCATGAAATCCAGCAGGAGTGGTCCACAGTGATACTAGAAGACCGTAACATCATTTTCCCAACAGATGGCACTGAACAGAAGTTTTTTGTCACAGAGGAACCCAGGTGTTTTCACACCATGTTCTGCTGCTTCAGTTCCAGTATGAAATGCAGTATCCACATCTCATTACCAGTAACAATGTGTTCCAGGAAATTGTCACCCTCCTCAGCATACCACTGCAGATGATTCAGTGAAGCAATCATTTGCTTCCCTTTCATCATGTCATCCAGATACTTAAACACCCACGGACTTGAAACCTTTCGTGTACCCTAAAGACCCATGAATGATGATGTAAGCATTTTTGTATGAAATGCCAAGCTCTTGGGAAATATCCTTGTGTGCACCACAAGGATATTTCCCAGGAGCTTGGCATTTCATACAAAAATGTTTACATCATCATTCATGGGTCTTTAGGTAAACGAAAGGTTTCAAGTCCGTGGGTGTTTAAGTATCTGGATGACATGATGAAAGGGAAGCAAATGATTGCTTCACTGAATCATCTGCAGTGGTATGCTGAGGAGGGTGACAGTTTCCTGGAACACATTGTTACTGGTAATGAGATGGTGCACACTCCAATCTCCTTTCACCATTGCACCCATGCAGGAAATGTTATCAGTCAGCGATGAATGCTGCCTCCTCAAATGTTCATTGTCATGCAAGTCTTCATGGCCTTTTGCGAACTCACAACATCACCACTTCACAGTTCTCACAGATAGACACCCCTGTGAATTTCAGTGGGTGTTTGTCCTTTGCTCCGAACAATAGAAATCATACTTCATTGCTTGTACACCAGGGAGGTGTTAAGCAAAACTCCTGTATTCAACAACTGACAGCAGCGCTGTGTCGTGGATCTATCAGCAGACATGGCTGAGTCAGTCCAAGAAAGGCCCACCACTGAAAATGGATTAGTCAACTTTGCATTTACAGCCATAATTTTGCTAAAAAAAAAAAAAAATAGGGGAAAGGACTTTGTGATTTGCCTTTATATATATGAATGCTTTTATATGCAATGCTCACAGCTGTTTTTTAATGGACAGTGTCTGTTAAAAGACAGCTACTGAACATTTCTTATGACTCTGCTTCAAAATTTTTACTTATAATCTCTGGATCATAAATTAAGATAATTTCTTGGGAGATTTGTAATATGTATTATATTATGTTTCAGATGAGTACAGTGTTAATGCAGATGAAATATTCATTGGTGCTCTCTTACTTCATCATCTGCAACTGCTGCAGTTTAATGCACATGAAATATTTGAGACTGTAGTGAGACAAAAAGGTATAATAAAAGGATCAAAAACAGTATACCTTGGAGTTGGGCTTTACCCAACTGTTTCATTCTTCAATCATGACTGCTATCCTGCTCTTGCAAGGTAATTTTACAAATCATACAACATGGAACAATAGCTAGCATTACTGACCCATCAAAAAAAAGTACTGCATATTTAAAAGTGACATTCAGGGGAGATCTATGATTCAAAGAGTATTTTGTAATGTTTTGCATCCAGTAGTTAAGTATCATTACACAGTAGAAAAATACATGAATTCATTATGAGGTGACAGAAGTATGTAAAGCTTGTTTCAAATGTTTGCAATGAAGTGATTCAAGTACATAGTTCTTAAACAAAATAAACAAAACTTTTAAAAAGTAACGGCTGGGGTGCATATACATTATATTAGTCAGTGAATCATAAACTTCTAAGTGATTTATTTTGTGCCTTATTACAGTTTTCATGATTAGATGATTTGGGCTCTTCTGTGGAGTTTCAAATGTTCTATTACCAATTTCCAAAAAACTGCTTTTATTGCAAAAATCCCAATTCATAAATGTGAATTGCATGAGGCAGCACTTTTCTTTATTTGTGTCAAGGGTAAGAACCTTGTACTTCCCACTGCACCATTGCATGGAATTGACTGTAGTCTTTTGGCTACTACAATAAAGGCAAAAGATACTACAGATATTCAGAGTTGGTAATATATAGGTATTACAGGAAGTGAGTGTGTCTCTGTTGGTAGTACAAGAAATGGGATCTCCCAATCATTGATAATGTTGCTGCTTAGGAGATCAAAATACCAGCTCTGACTCTTTCTCACATTAACTACAATATTAGTTTGTAACAAAAGGCACTGACCACAAAGAACATATTCCTACCTGAAGTTCAGTCAGCCCTGTCTGTTACACACATCAGATGATGTGAGTACACAGAATGTGAAATGATCATGTACAAATTTCTTGTAAATTGAAGAAGTCCATGATGATGATAGCACTAATCGCCACCTTTTAGAGTAAGAGCAGCAATGCACTATGCAAAGTTTCACTTTATGATTTTAGAACTCAGTACTTCATGGAGGTATCCTTATTCAAGAAATACACTCCTGGAAATGGAAAAAAGAACACATTGACACCGGTGTGTCAGACCCACTATACTTGCTCCGGACACTGCGAGAGGGCTGTACAAGCAATGATCACACGCACGGCACAGCGGACACACCAGGAACCGCGGTGTTGGCCGTCGAATGGCGCTAGCTGCGCAGCATTTGTGCACCGCCGCCGTCAGTGTCAACCAGTTTGCCGTGGCATACGGAGCTCCATCGCAGTCTTTAACACTGGTAGCATGCCGCGACAGCGTGGACGTGAACCGTATGTGCAGTTGACGGACTTTGAGCGAGGGCGTATAGTGGGCATGCGGGAGGCCGGGTGGACGTACCGCCGAATTGCTCAACACGTGGGGCGTGAGGTCTCCACAGTACATCGATGTTGTCGCCAGTGGTCGGCGGAAGGTCCACGTGCCCGTCGACCTGGGACCGGACCGCAGCGACGCACGGATGCACGCCAAGACCGTAGGATCCCACGCAGTGCCGTAGGGGACCGCACCGCCACTTCCCAGCAAATTAGGGACACTGTTGCTCCTGGGGTATCGGCGACGACCATTCGCAACCGTCTCCATGAAGCTGGGCTACGGTCCCGCACACCGTTAGGCCGTCTTCCGCTCACGCCCCAACATCGTGCAGCCCGCCTCCAGTGGTGTCGCGACAGGCGTGAATGGAGGGACGAATGGAGACGTGTCGTCTTCAGCGATGAGAGTTGCTTCTGCCTTGGTGCCAATGATGGTCGTATGCGTGTTTGGCGCCGTGCAGGTGAGCGCCACAATCAGGACTGCATACGACCGAGGCACACAGGGCCAACACCCGGCATCATGGTGTGGGGAGCGATCTCCTACACTGGCCGTACACCACTGGTGATCGTTGAGGGGACACTGAATAGTGCACGGTACATCCAAACCGTCATCGAACCCATCGTTCTACCATTCCTAGACCGGCAAGGGAACTTGCTGTTCCAACAGGACAATGCACGTCCGCATGTATCCCGTGCCACCCAACGTGCTCTAGAAGGTGTAAGTCAACTACCCTGGCCAGCAAGATCTCCGGATCTGTCCCCCATTGGGCATGTTTGGGACTGGATGAAGCATCGTCTCACGCGGTCTGCACGTCCAGCACGAACGCTGGTCCAACTGAGGCGCCAGGTGGAAATGGCATGGCAAGCCGTTCCACAGGACTACATCCAGCACCTCTACGATCGTCTCCATGGGAGAATAGCAGCCCGCATTGCTGCGAAAGGTGGATATACACTGTACTAGTGCCGACATTGTGCATGCTCTGTTGCCTGTGTCTATGTGCCTGTGGTTCTGTCAGTGTGATCATGTGATGTATCTGACCCCAGGAATGTGTCAATAAAGTTTCCCCTTCCTGGGACAATGAATTCACGGTGTTCTTATTTCAATTTCCAGGAGTGTATTTATAGGCCATTAAGAATATGCTGTCAGTGGTTTTGTATTGATTCACACAGATGTTCAGCCACTTACATCTCAATGTACAACTCTTTTTTTGCAATATTTACACTAGGATAAGCTTGATCATCCATTCCATACTAATAATTTTGCTCCACATTACTTTCTACCCCTGATTAAACTTCTGTTCAGTCACCGTTTACACACTAACAAATAGTTGCACATAGCTTTTACATACATTTCTTCAATCTCATATGACAGTTTTTACAGTCAAGAATACAAAAGATGATTCAACTGTATAAGAATCCATCAGTTCCATAGTTAAGTGTGTTGAGAAGTAATTCAATAATCACTGTATCTGACAGTTAGATGGCATTCGTTTATTATTTAATGGAGTATACACTGTGATGAACATCTCTGTGAAATATGCTTGGATTGCACAGTTGGTAGTTCAGTGCCTGCAAAAGGTAGGAACCTTGTTTTGAGTTCCAACCTGCCAAATAAGTTTAACTTTTCATAAATATTAGAACGATGTAACATATTCAATAAATATTTTCAAAAAGCAACATTTCCTTTGTGACTTTTCAAGCTTTCAACATTTTCTTTCTCTTTATGGCTTTAGGTACTAAGTTTCATGAGTTGTGTTTGAACAGAACTTGGAAGTGTGCCTGTATGTCTCAATGCCTTCTTTTTCACTGAGCACTTTTCTCTCTAACTAGAGTTTTACAAGGGTAATACAGAAAACTGGTTCAGAGCGGAAGGACAACAGACAAACAGTAGGACAGAACAAAATGGAAGTAAAAAAAATGAAATGTCAACAAGAGACAGATTATAAAACCAGACAACTTAAAAGGAGCAAAAAATGCCAGTGAGAACTCAAGGACAACTATTTATTTATTTATTTATCTCTTGTTCCGGTGATCCATGTTGTGACACTATCACAGGATATGGAATGTGTGAATTTTACAAGCTTTTTGTCAGAATTTATGGTAATACATAAAACAAAACAAAAACAGTAAACAGTAACTTAGGTCCCACTACAAAAAAATACATTTTAGAGATAGATAGAGATTACAAAACAAAAAACAGTTAACAGTAACATAGGTCCCACTACAAAAATACATTTTAGAGATAGATAAAGATTACAAAATAGTAAGTGTTACAGAGAAATAAATATTGCAAAATATATGTTTACAGTAAAAATATTCAGTATTACAAATACAAATTTGGGCATACATTTGCAATTTACAATACAAGTGATGTTAAACACTGTAGTTCAGGAACTCTTCTAATGTATAAAATGATCCTTGCAATAGGAACTGCCTTAAGGTTTTTTTTAACAAGAGATCATCATCTACCAAACACTTAATTCTTGAAGGGAGGGCATTAAAAATCTTACAGCCACTGAAATGGACTCCTTTCTGCACCATACTTAGATTTGGCTGTTCATAGTGGATATCACGTTTCCTTCTAGTATTGTGACTGTGATATGCACTATTCAGCTTAAAGATGGATTGTTCTTTCCTTATGAAGCACATCAATGAGAATATATATTGCGCAGTGGATGTAAGTATTTCAAGCTTCTTAAAAAGATTCCTGCATGTGGCTCTAGGATGGACTCCACACATGCTCCTTATGGCTCTTTTTTTGTACACACAGTACTTTTTTAGCCAGTGGCTGATTTCCCCAAAATATAATTCCAAATGCCATAATTGCATGAAAGTAATCATAATATGCTGACTTCATGGTTTCCATATTTCTATAAGAAGAAACAATGCGCAATGCGTATGTTGCTGAACTTAGTCTTTCGCACAGATCCACGATGTGGTTTGAGCAATTCAGTTTGCTATCAATATGCAAGCCTAGGTATTTTGAGGAATCTACCCTGGTTATTGTCTGCTCACCTATCTTTACAAATATTTCCTCATCTCTGGATGTTTTGTGAAACTGAATGTAGTTTGTTTTACAGTAATTTAAAATAAGACCATGTTGAACCAGTTCACCATTTCATTTAAAACCTTATTTGCCGTTACCTCAAGTTTCAATAAGTATCAATAAGTATCAATAAGTAGTGTAGTGTCATCCGCAAAAATGGTGCATCTACAATATTCCGTAGAGAGAGGAAGATCATTTATAAATATAATAAAAAGTAGGGGACCCAGAACTGAGCCCTGCGGCACTCCACATGTGATAGTACCCCTTTCCGAAGATACTGGGACACCATCTTGATTATCTACTGCAACTTTTTGTTTCCTGTTTGACAGATATGAGTCGAGCCATTTCCCTGCTGCACCACTTATATCGAGATGTGCAGCTTTTTGTAAAAGAATTTGGTGATTTACACAGTCAAATGCTTTTGTTAGGTCACAAAATATGCCAATTACTTTCAGTTTTTTGTTGATAGATTCCAAGAGTTTGCCAGTAAATGCAAATATTGCATCTTCTGTTGACAAACCTTTCTGAAATCCGAACTGACTTTTGCTGAAGCTATTGTGTTCACTGAGATGCTTAACTATCCTGGCATCCATTAGTTTCTCTAAAACCTTTGAAATGCTTGTCAGTAGTGATATTGGCCTATAGTTAGCAGTATCTGTCTTATCCCCCTTTTTATATAGCGGTTTTACAACTGCATACTTAAGCCTCTCAGGAACTATTCCTTGCTTAAGTGATGCATCAAAAATGTGGCAAAGGACTTTACTTACATGGCTGGAGCAGTATTTTAATAATTTTTTAGAGATGTTGTCAATTCCAGCAGAGTTTTTACTTTTCAGGGATTTAATAACTCTTTCAATTTCTTGAACAGTGGCTGTTTTTACCTTCATGTGTTGTACTGAACCAGGTATTCCAGCTTTCAAAAGGAAAGATAGGGACAGAACTATAACTGGGGAAAAAACTGATAAAATAAATAGTAGAGACAAATAAAACGCTCTGAATGGTGAAAAAGCTGCACTAAGACATTTGGAATGGAGTGAGAGGAAGATTCTACACAAAGTAACAAGTTGAATGACTGTAAAATGACAGTATAAGCTAAGAGGAAAAAGAGAAATCATGTCAGAGCAGTGAATGACTGACAAAATTATTTAGTGAGTAGCTGAAAACAAATTTTTAAAAATCGGAATTGATCTCAAGCTTCAATGGAAATGAATGAGGGCTGGGGAAAGTTATAAAGGAAAGGCCAGTCACTTAGGTCCCACGATGTAAATGACCCAACTGTACTGAGGATAGACAAATACAAAAATCAGGGGGAGGGGAGGAGGGCAGAGAGTAGGTGAGATATCTGTTTGTGGAGATTCGATATCCAATGGAAAATTTCTTCTGCCAGTGACATACTAGACTTTAGCAATTCCTTAAAAACTGTTGTATCAAATTATTTTGGCTTCTACAACATTTGCTACAACTGATATTCTCTCAAACATTATGTGTCTTCTCTTCATACAATTTGTATCCACACTTCTTCTCTGTAAAAATATATGTTGCCAACTAATGTGTCTCACCTCCTATACTGTCATCACACCTGTGTGCCACACATAAACAAAGGCTAAAAGATTTGAAACATTATTGATGAGGTCTTACTTTAACATAACGCGACAGTATAGTTAATGGAACATCACAACTCAGTCAAACATCTAGATGGAAATAATATGAAAATTACTATCACAATCATAGATAATGGTCTTTGTAATTTTTTCAGACACTTTGTGGGCTCTGCATTAATACTGCATGCACTTCGCCCCCTAAAATCAGGGGAAGAAGTACCTGAGAACTATGGTCCAGTATATACAAAACATTCACTTGAATACAGACAGAGACAGCTGCAATGTCGGTACTGGTTTTGTTGTCATTGCAAATCATGCTCTGAGAACTGGCCTGACTTGGAGAAACTGACTAATAGCAAACCAGTATTCAGGTAAGGAGCGACTTGTGTCATTGGTGTCTATATTTAACATCATTAAATGGATTCCAGGATTGCAAATCATTATTAGTATTACAAAAAACTATGTTCTTAGTAAGACACAGTTCCAAAAATGCAGGTCACAGTCTAAATTTTCTTTGAAAGGAAGTACTCACTTATTTCTGGAATATATTGTAGCATATAAAACGCTGGACAATAATATGAATGGTCTGTAATCAGTAGAAAAATTTTTAAAGTATTTTCCATGTATGGAATAAGATACTCATTTACAATAGAGTCTAAAAGCAAGATTTACAATAGTGTAAAATCAAGAGATGTGAAGTGGATAGCAGGTATCTAATGTCCTGGAAGACTGAGACTGTGTAAGTGATGCTTCTTTGCGTCTTCACTCATATCCCTTCTTTCATTTCACTAGTATCTACTAATTCTATTAATTTTTAATCACTCTTTTGACTGATTCAATATGGCCTATGTCAGTTCCTCTCACGAGCCAACTACTTCACTTCAGAGTCGCACCTGAAATCTATGTCCTCAGTTGTTTTTTATACAGGATGATTCACGAAGATATGCAAATATTTTAATATGTTATTCTACAAGTAAGACTAAAGAAAAAAGTTCATATAAACATAGGTTCACAAATGTTTAGTTATGGGGATACTGCTAGTAAAAAATTTTGCCTGAAATTTAACAACTTCACTAATATGAAGCCATCGCAAAACTGTACGAGATTAAAGTAAAGCACAATTTCCATTTATTTTGTTGTTATTGATCTAGTGAATCTAATAAAACATGTCCCAGACATGTATCTGAAGTAGTTTTCCTGAACATCCAGAAAAGCAAAGCTGTAATTTTATGATTTTTTAAATTTATTGACTACTTGGCCCAATTTGTTTTATAAATGCCATACAATTGCACAAAGGTTTTTAGCATATGTCGTAGAGAATGTAATTTTGGAAAAATGATCGTAATGTTGTATTAATATGTCAGATAATCAGCTTTTATTAATACCATAGCACATGCGAATTCATGTTAAACAGGACAAAACAAAGCTCAGTGTTGTAGTTGTACGAAGTTGTATGGACTACATACAATTTCACAATACATTCACAAAAAAATGTTTAAAAATATCTTCACAGAGTTCAATGCATTTAGCTGCACATGTATGAACAGATTTTGTTGCTTGTTTCAGTTTCACAGTGTTGTTCTTAATTTTGTCTATTGTATCCATAACGCAAGCAAGTAATGCCTCATGTGTATTGACTCTGTCCTCATAAACTGTGTGCTCCATCCACCACCATACACAAAAATCCATTGGCGTTAAATTGGGTGATCTGGGTGGCCACAGACTTGTACCATCATGACCAATCCATTTCTGGGGAAAACGTTCATTTAAATGTGTAGTAATGGCATTGGTGAAATGTGGAGGTGCGCCATCATAATTGAAAATACATTTGCAATTGTGTAGCAAGTGGAACATCTTTGAGCAAGCACAGCATTTCTTCTTGAAGGATCAGTTAGACATTCTGGGAAAATGAATGGTCCAATAAAGTGTGTGTTGATTATACCACACCATCATTTATACTAAATTTCTGCTGGAAATTGCGTTGCACTGTTGCATGTTGGTTTGCTTCAGACCATACATGGTCGTTATGTAAACTGTTTGCATCATCTCGAGTAAACTGTGCCTCATCAGTAAATAACATGTATTTGTGTAACTGCTGATTAATATTTAACCCAGCTGGACAACTCCAAGCGAAGGGCAGGATCTCCCGGATGTAAATGTTTACTTTTTGTTTATAGTAAGGATACAGATTATTGTACTTCAGTGTATGCCATACCTTAGATTGTGAAATGCCTAATCGTTGAGAGATACATCGTGTACCAGTACCCGGGCTATGTTGAACAGCATCCATAATATACTCATATCGAACGCTCACACTGATTATGAACTCTAGGAAGAGAACCTGTCTCCCGTAACATTCCGCTAACGGTTCGTGCATTCGGAATCCTCTGAGTTTGATAATGTATGCGATATTCGTTAACTGCAGCCGTAGCATTACCATCATATTTGCCATAAATGAACACCATATTTGTGTATTCCTCTGTCATAAATTTGAAAGGCGTCCCTATTTCATAAATAATCTAAAAACTACAACAGTTACTATGTGGTTTCACTTCAATACGCTGTTGTTATTATGTTCTTTCATTGAACAATACAGAAAACTAACTTGTTTGAAGGTTGGGAAATGACTGAAACAACTCACTTACAGCTGCCAACAATGACATAAATGTTTTTACATTCTTAATGGAAAGTAAACAAATTTACTTGTATAATAATTTTTGCTTCTCTGGATGTTCTGGAAAACTACTGCAGATACACGTCTGGGACATTTTTTATTAGATTCACCAGACCAATAACAACAAAATAAATGGAAATGGTGCTTTATTTTAACATCGTTCAGTTTTATGATGGCTTCATATCAGCAAAGTTGCTAAATTTCAGGCAACATATTGTATTAGCCGCAACTCCGGAACTAAACATTTGCGGACCTATGTTTATATGAAACTTTTTCTTTAGTTTTACTTGTAGAATAACACATTAAAATATTTGCATATATTTGTGAAGCACCCTGTATGTATTCCAAAATCTGTCTTCCTCTACAGTTTTATGTTCTACAGCTCCCTCAGACACCATGGAGGTTATTCCTTCATGTCTTCATGCATGTCCTATTATCTTGTCTCCTCTTCTCGTCAATGTTTCAAGTGTTCCTCTCCTTCATGATTCTGTGCAGAACTTCTGACTTTCTTAATTTCTCAGTTCACTTTCTTCTATAGCACCACATCTCAAAGGCTTTGATTCTGTTCTTTTCCAGTTTTTTCACAGATGCACTTCCATATAATGTTGTGCCCCAGACTACATTCTCAGAACTTTGTTCCTCAAATTGACAACAATGTCTGATACTAGCAGACTTTTTTCAGCCAAGAATACTCTCTTTGCATGTGAATATGTACTTTAATGTCCTCCTAGCTTTGTCTGTAATGTATATTTTGTTCCCAAGGTAGTAGAATTTCTTCACTTTGTCTGTTTTGGTCTTAAGTTTATTACTGATCTCATTTCTGTGACTGTACATTACTTTTGTTTTTCTTCTCAATCCACAGTGAGTGCTCATTCCACTTAACAAGTTACACATATCACCCTCACATTCAGTGAGGACAGCAATGTCATCAGTGTATCTTATCATTGATTTCTTTCCACCCTGAATTATAATCACACTCCTGTACCTTTCTTTTATTTCTATTGTTGCTTCTTTGATGTAATAGATTAAAGAGTAGGGGCAAAAAACTGCATCCCTGTCCTAGATCTTTTGAACCAAATTACTTTGTTCTTGATCTTCCATTCTTGTTTTTCCCTCTTGGTTCTTGCACATATTGTATATTACCCATGTTTCCCTATAGTTTACTCCTATTATCCTTAGAGTTTCGAACATCTTCCACCATTTTACATTACTGAACACTTTTTCCAGGTAGACAAATCCTATGAACGTGTCCTCAATTTTCTTAAGTCTTTCTTGCATTATCAAACACAAGGTAAGAACTGCTTCTCTAATGCCTTTATCTTTCCTAAAGCCAAACTGACTGTCATCCAACAGATCCTCAATTTTCTTCTCCATTCTTCTGTATATTACTTTGTTAACAACTTGGATACATGTGCTGTTAAGCCAACTGTGTGATAATTTTCATTCTTCTCTACTCTTGTTATCTTCAGGACTGTGTGGATTATATTTTTCTGAAAGTGTGACAGTATGTCTCCATACCCATATGTTCAACAAATCAACTTCAACAATTGACTGGTTGTTATTTCCCCAAATGATTTTAGAAATTCCAAAAGAATGTTATCTATGCCTTCTATCTCCTTAATTGTAAGTGTTTCAAAGCTCTAAAAACTGGATCCCCTATATCTTCCATATTGACTCCCATTTGGTTTTGCATCACGTCATCAGACAGTTCCTCTCCTTCATACAGGTCTTCAGTTACACTTTCCATCTATCCACTTTCTTCTCTTCATGTAACACTGGACTTCCTTTTGCACTCTTACTGTTGACACCTTGGCTATTAATTCCACTGAAAGTTGTTTTGACTTTTCCATATGCTGAATCAGTCCTTTTGATGACCATTTCTTTTTCAATTTGTTCACAATTTACTAGCTACTATTGTCTTCCCTGTGTTTCCTATTTATTTTGTTCCCAAGTGACTTGTACGGATGCATACCTATTTTTTCCTGAACATTTTTGTACCATTTCCTTTCATAGGTCAGCTGAAGTATTTGTTCCATTACCCAAAACTTCTTCACAGTTGCCTTTCTCGTACCTATATTTGTCAGTTCAATTTCTGTGACTGCTCTTTTTAGATATGTCCATTACTCTTCAAATGAACTCCCTATTGTGGCATTCATTACTGCAGTATCTACAGTCCTAGAGAACTTTTAACTGCCCCTCATCATTCCTCAGCACTTCAGTATCTTACTTTCTCCACATTGATTCTTCAAGTTGATTCCCTTAAACTTCAGTTTTTGAACAGTGTATGTGCTATTAGTACCCGAAATTTACTGCAGAACTTAAATAGTCTTTTTCCACTCTCATTCCTATTACCAAGCCCATACTGCTATTACAGAGTTTCAATAACCCATGATTATTAGATTTTCATCTCCATTTACATACGGAAAACAAGTTTAATATCTTCATATGCTTTCTCTCTCTCTTTATCTTCTGCTCTTGATGCTGGTATGCTATATTCAGAGCACTGTTGTTGTCACTTGTCTGTTGTTGATTCTAATGAGAATAATCTTGTGACTGAACTATTCATAATAAATCACTCTATGGCTTACCTTGATGAAATCTACTCCTTTATCCAATTTTGTACTGCTGCTGATATTACCCTATATTCATCTGATCACAAGTCATCTTCCACTCCTCTCACCCAGTTTTGTACACCTGCTGATATTGCCCTACATTCATGGAACCAGAGATCCTTATTTCCTTCCCATTTAATTTCATTGATACACAGTCTATCCGTTTGAGTCTTTATGTTTCCATTTCCAAATTTTTTAGCTTCCCTACCACATTGAGACTTCTGACAGTCCATGCTACAATTCATAGGAACCTTCTTTTAGTTATTTAATCTTTTTCTCATGCTGACCTACCCTTAGGCAAACCAAAATGGAGGATTAATGCGGAGTTTTTTTTTGCCAATCAAGAGATCATTTTTTAATTATAGGCCACATGTCCCATGAATACACATTGTGTGTTCTTAAAGCAGTGGTTTTCATTGCCTCCTGTATCCTCATGCCATTGATAAATCCCAATTCTGCTGCTTTTTAGAGGCAGTTTCTCCTCCAAGGGCAAGAAAGTGCCCTGAATGTCTGTCCCCATTCTCCCCCTCTTTGATAAGGCTGCTGGCAGAACAAGGTTGACTCCTTATACGAAGCCTTTGGCTGTTATTATTAAAACTTTAAGCAGTGGCTGGGAGCAATCATATGACCCACAAGGTAGTCAAAGATGTTACCCTAGACCCTAGCAATCAGCTAATTATAGTACTTACCTTTAAAAGCTTAATAAGCAAAACCAAATGACTAAAATAGAAACTACAATTTCAAGTATATGCTGACATCTGCATGCACTTATATTGAAGATCAGTAACAAGTAAGCACAATTTTATCCTGTCTTAATATTGTGAATATACTGAGTAATTATCCTAACATGTAGCTTTCACATTTATTCCAGTATTTATAAAATTATACCATAAATTTTGCATTAAACATATCTCTATTTGTTTATCTTGGCAGAAAAGGTACTGGAAGGAAGAGAGATGACCTCAACAATCAACTTGGCACACTGATATGTGACTTATTTGATCCTGCACTGAATCTAATGGAGGAAGGAGATGTGTCACGTGCCACCCAGCTGTTGGCAGAGTTTGTGAACTCAACCGATGAACTAGGTGTGCGGCCTCCACACAGAGAGACACAGCTGGCAGTGGACGCACTGCGTCTGTGTTTGGCTGATAAGGGCAATGTTTTTGTGTTGAAACAGTAGCCACATTCTCCTTAAAAACTGATACATATCTGACTGCTAAAAAATAAATATCTTTAAAGAACTGCCAAACATTACAATGGAAGAAAAATTGAAAATGTAACTAGTACATAAATACAAATAAAATATAGACATATATGTGACCTATTTGATCCTGCACTGAATCTAACGGAGGAAGGAGATGTGTCACGTGCCACCCAGCTGTTGGCAGAGTTTGTGAACTCAACCGATGAACTAGGTGTGCGGCCTCCACACAGAGAGACACAGCTGGCAGCGGACGCACTGCATCTGTGTTTGGCTGATAAGGGCAATGTTTTTGTGTTGAAACAGTAGCCACATTCTCCTTAAAAACTGATACATATCTGATTGCTAAAAAATAAATATCTTTAAAGAACTGCCAAACATTACAATGGAAGAAAAATTGAAAATGTAACTAGTACATAAATACAAATAAAATATAGATGAGTAGGTGTCCCAGATCATAAAAAGAGAGAAGATATGAGGGAGAAAAATATTATGGTTTGAAGGTAAAGATCTGCAGAAAATAAAGATTATACACACCAGCTGTGGTAGCTCATTGCAACTGGTGTCACAGATATTACTGCAAGTTAAAACTTTTATGTCCACCATTTTTATATATACCTTACTTACTTAAAATGTATAGCTGGTCAAGATCTGGAAGCTGCGAATGTAATTTTGGAGAATAAACATGAAGTTCACAAAGTATATTATAGCATGAAGGCAATCAAAGCACACATTAGGAATTATGGAAGATGCTGTTAAGTGTTGCATTTTAATTCAACAAACTAACTAAAAATCACACATTTGGGTCCAACAACAGAAAATCTAGGAGAAATGTAACAATATTATGAAAAGGAAAGTTGCTACTCACCATATAGCGGAGATGCTGAGTCACTGACAGACACAACATAAAGACTGTCAGAAAGTGAGCTTTTGGCCAAGAAAGCCTTCATCAAAAATACACAACGCACATGCGTGGCACACACACACACACACACACACACACACACACACACACACACACACATGGCCACTGTCTCTGGCTACTGACACTAGACTGCGAGCAGCAGTGCATGATCGAAGAGGCAAACAGGTGGTGGGTGTAAGGAGGAGGCTGGGATGGGGAGGGGGAGAGATAGCAAGGTACGGGGTGGGGGATGTAAAGTGCTGCTTATGGGAGAGCACAGAGATGAGGTGGAGAGAGGGTAGGCTAGCCAGGTACAGTCAGGTGGTTAGATGAGGGTGGGGGGTGGGGCAGAAAAAGAGACAAGTAAAAAGATTGAGGGTACTTTGATGCAACAGAGGGTGGTTTACTGCTGGAGTGGGAACAGGGAAGGGGCTTGATGGGTAAGGACAATAACTAATGAAATTTGAGACCAGGAGGGTTACAGGAACATAGGATATATTGCCTGGAAAGTTCTCACCTGTGCAATTCAGGCATGCTTGTGTTGGTGAGAAGGATCCAGATGGCACAGGCTGTGAAGCAGTCACTGAAATGAAGAACATTATGTTCAGCAGAATGTTCAGAAATGGGGTGATCCAGCTGTTTCTTGGACACAGCTTGTCAATGGCCATCCATGCCAACAGACAGCTCTTTGTTTGTCATGCCCATGTAGAACACAGAACAGTGGTTGCAGCGTAACTTGTAGGTCACATGACTGGTTTGACAGATAGCCCTGCCTTTGATGGGATAGTGATGCTTGTTACTGGACTGGAGTAGGTGGTGGCGGGAAGATGTATCAGACAGGTCTTGCTTCTAGGTCTATTCACAGATTGGGTCATGAGGCAAGGGTTGGGAGCAGGGTTTGTGCAGGGATGGAAGAGAATAGTTGTGTAGGTTCGGTGGGCATCAGAATGCCACTGTGGGAGGGGTGGGAAGGATAGTGGGTATGGCATTCCTGATTTCAGGGCATGATGAGAGGTAGTCAAAAGCCTGGCGGAGAATGTGATTCAGCTGCTCCAGTCCTGGGTGGTGCTGATTCACAAGGGGAATGCTCCTGTGTAGCAGAACTGTGGGACTTTGGGTGGTGGTGGGTGACTGGAGAGATAAGGCATGGGAGATCTGTTTTTGTACAAGGTTGGGAAGGCAATTACAGTCTGTGAAGGTCTCAGTGAGACTCTCAGTATATTTTCAGAGGGACCCCTCATCACTACAGATGTGACAGCCACAGGAGGCTAGGCTGTGTGGATGGGATTTCTTGGTATGGAAGGGATGGCAGCTATCAAAGTGAAGGTTTTGTTGGTGGTCGGTAGGTTTGATATGGGCTGAGGTACTGACTAGACATCTTTGAGGTGGAGATCACCATTAAGAAAGGTGTCTTGTTGGGTTAAGCAGGACTGTATGAAAAAAATGGGGAGGCATCAAGGTCCTGGAGGAATGTGGATGAAAGGGTTGGTATAGGATGGTGCCATGCGAGTGCCTGTAGCCATACCCCAGATTTGTTTGTAGGTAAAGCCTTCAAAGAAATAGTAACTGTGCATGAGGGTATGTTGGTCATGGTGACTAAGAAGGAGGTTGGTGCAAGGATGTATGGGACAGATCTTGCATCTAGTTCTATTACAGAGGCACGAGTCATGAGCCAGGGGTTGGGGGCAGAGTTTGTGTAGGAATGTACGAGGACATTGTGTAGGTCCGTTGGACGTTGGGAAAGGTACTTTCAGTAGCAGTAGGCCACAGGCATTAGGGATGTTAGTGTAAAGGGAGGTGGCATCAATAGTGACAAGCAGATCACCATGTAGAGAACAGGAACAGGAACTCACCCACAATTACTTCTCCTTTGAAAGCATTACCTACAAACAAATCAGGGGTACAACTATGGGCACCTGAATAACACTGTCCTATGCCAACCTATTCGTGGGTGATCTAGAGGAATCCTTCCTAAACATCCAGAATCCCAAACCCCTCATCTGGTTCAGATCCACTGATGACTTCTTTGTGATCGGGATTGAGGGTGATGACACCCTACCCACATTCCTCCAGAACCTCACACCTTCTCCCCGATTTGCTTCACCTGGTCCTACTCAAAGCAACACGCTATCTTCCTCGATGTTGACTTCCACCTCAAAGATGACTACATCATTACCTCTGCCCATATCAAAACTACCAACCACCAGCAATACATCCACTTTGACAGCTGCCACCCATTCCATACCAAGAACTCCCTTCCATACAGCCTAGCTACCCATGGCCATCGCATCTGTAGTGATGAACAGTCCCTCTCAAAATACACCGAGGGTCTTACTGAGATCATCACAATTGGATCTACCCTTCCAACATTGCACAAAAACAGATCTCCTATGCCTTATCTCTCCAGTCACCCACTATCTCCCTAAGTCCCACCGTCCGGCCACAGAGGACTCTGTACCATCCAGGACTGGAGCAACTGAATCATGTTCTCTGTCAGGGTATCAACTACCTCTTGTTGTGCCACGAAATGAGGAATGTCCTATCCGCTATCCTCCCCACCCTTCCCACAGTGATACTACATCACCCACTGTACCTACACAATGTCCTCATCCATTCCTGCACAAACCCCGCACCCAACCCCTGGCTCTTGACTCATACCCCTGTAATAGAACTAGGTGCAAGATCTGTCCCTTACATCCTCTCACCACCACTTACTCCAGTGTGGTCATAAGCATCACCTATACCAAAAAGGCAATGTTGTGTTCTGTGAGCTAAGCTGCAACCACTGTGCTTCATTCTGTGTGGGCATAACAACCAACAAGCTGTGAGTCCACATGAATGGCCACCGACAAACTGTGGCCAAGAAACAGCTGGATCACCCAGTTGCTGAGTACGCCACCAACACAGGGTTCTTCATTTCAATGACTGCTTCACAGCCTGTGCCATCTGGATCCTTCCCACCAACACCAGCTTTTCTGAACTGCGCAGGTGAGAACTATTCCTGCACCATATCTTATGTTCCCATAACCCTCCTGGCCTCAACCTTCGTTAGTCATTGCTCACCCATCTAGAGCCTTTCCTCTTCCAATTCCAGCACTACACAGCCCCCTGTTCTACCAGTGCACACACGGTCTTTTTACTTTGCTCCTTTTCTGCTACAGCCCCCACCCCCATCTAACTATCTGACTGCATGTAGCTTCCCTACCCTCTCTCCATCATGTCTCTGTATGCTCCCACAAGCAGAATATTACTGTCTCCCACCCCTACCTTGCTACTCCTCCTTTTCCTGCCTCAGCCTCCTCCTTACCCCCTCCACTCAGCTGCCTCTCCCATCATGTGTTGCTACTCACATTCTGGCCTCAGCAGTCACAGACTGTGGTCGTGTGTGTGTGAGTAGAGTTTGCATGAGAGCATGTGTGTATATGTTGATTGTTTTTGACAAAGGCCTTGTTAGCCGGAAGCTCACTTTCTGACAGTCTTTTTGTTGTGTCTATCAGTGACTCAGCATCTCTGCTATAAGAGTAGTAACTACCCTTTTCATAATATTGTTTCAATTTACATCCAGTAATTCAAATACAAGGACATATCAATGTAATGAGCTCAGAAATATTACTGATTAACTGTATCACTTACAGTTAAATAATACAGTACTAAAGATATAGCTCACCTAATAGTGGAGATGATGAGTTGCCAACAGATATGTAAACAGTCTTGTTTGTGTGTCTGCCAATGATTCAATGCCTCCATTATTTGGTGAAGTGTTATCTTTTCTCTTAAATTATTTACATTCTGATAGAACTTAATTACAAGTATGTATGTTGTATTTACAAACATCTCTCACTAGCAGTATTATAAATGAGATATTATAAGTTGTAAATACTTTTTTGCAATCCTTACAACTCAACAACTGTGATGACTGTCTAAGCAACTGCTTTTTTTTTTTATTTTGTTTGAAGATAACTGCACTGGTTTTCCACAGTTAAAGATTTGAACATTTCATTTATGCAAGATAATAAAAGAAATACCTATTTTATTCAGGGGCATTTAATATCCAACAATGAATTCATTTCACAACAGACATTGTAAAGCAAGCCAACATTTCAGTATCTAGTAGTGTAAATACAACACAAACAAGCAGTTGCATATAAATTGCAGCTACATAGTATAACCAAGTATGCAGCAGCTATTTTTAATGCTGTGTGTTTCCTGTTAGTTTCCCTGTGTACATTTTCACCTGGAAAAGCACAAAGAAGGAGCTGAATAGGTTTCTAAAGTTGAACTGGTTGTCCTACAGTGAGCTGAGAATGATGACAATTCTTTAATGGTTTTTTTTTCTCAGAAGTTGAAGTTATGGTCTTGAGGGCCTGAAGAAGTTTAGGTTACAGTATGTAGAAGTAGTGGGAAATCACACTAATATTTGTTTTATGACTGGCTGAAGTGGAAATGACTACTGCAAAATATTTCACTCGTGCTGTGTGGCACTTTTCAGCAAGCTCCTGGCATTAGTTTGTAGAGCTATTTAATGAATGTAAAAGGTGTTGGTCAAAGGAAGCAATGATTATAGTGACAACAAACTTTTTTGTTTCAGTGCAAACTCTTGTTATGTGACAGTACAATCCCACCTTTTAAACTGTTATCCTCATACTCAACACTCCGGAGATTCAAACATGTTGATGGAAACCAGTAGGCTTTTATGACATGGCAAGCAACTAGTACAGTGGTCAAATCTATAGTATCTCTGAGTGCAATAAGATAGTAATAAGGGTCAAATCAATGATGCAAAAATTGTCTTACTATTTGTCAGATTTTTCCTGGTTGTCAGTCTCCTTAATGGTGAATTTTTAGAAGCCTTTGGTAGTCAGAAAGCTGGAGGCCACTAGTGATACATATGTGGCCACTGCCAAAATTACAGAGCTAACAAGAACAGTACTATATGTGGTAGTGTAGCAGCCATTATAGCAGGTAGTGAATGCAGAGATGTGAAGTCAGTTTTTTGTTCCAGATTGTGAGGTTATATAATTCTGGAGACATTGCAAAAGTTAGCTATAATGTCTCATCAATTAGAATACAGAGTAATGCGAGGAAAATTAAGAAGAATGCCACTGAATGCTGCTTTTGAGAGTTGGAACTCTTAGTGATAAGTATCACTGTTGAAAAAGACACTTTCATGGAGCATTTAGTACGAGTTATTTCTGTATGGCACATACAGTTCTATGGGTGCTCAGTGTTGCATCTGTAGGTACAGCTCCTCTTCCCAGGCAGTCTAGATGCTGGGCAGAGCTAGAGTCTACTGCTCTTTGCAATCACCTCTGTACAGAATCTGGAAAAGTTGGATAAATAGCAGTTAGGCCCCCCTTATCCTGCAGGTCAAAATGAAGTTTGCAATACTAAATTAAAAATTTAATGAATACAGCATTGGAAGAGATAGAACCGAGTAGGTCAACAAAACGTTTTGTTTGCCAGTTGTGACATAATTATGTCAAACTGCAGAATTTGGAAGCTCATGCCATAGTCAAGACCACAGAGAGAAGGCAGCTTGGATTTACATTAAAATCATGGGAAGAAGGCAACAAAATGAGAATTACTTTCAAACAACTGCTTCTTTTTGTTACTGTATTCCTCAACTCATTCCACATTTCTGAAGGTTTTACTGTATGATGGAACTTGTTACTTATTGCATTCTACTACATCTATACCCATACTCTGTAAGCCGTTGTGAAAAGTGTAGCAGAGGATACTTCCCTTTGTAACAATTATTGGGGCTTCTTTCCTTTCTATTCACATATGGAGCATGGGAGGAACGAGAGTTTAAATGCCTGTGTGTGAGCTGTAATTGTTGTAATTATGTTTACTTAATGCGGTGACCATAATTCGAATTCACCACCATTTCCCAGAGCACTTGAACACCAAGGATTTCTAGTGTATGGTTCTCTTCTCTGTATGTGCTTCTTCGATACAGTTTGAGTAACGTGGGAAAAACATCTCTGTAACAAGCATGCAGTGTGATGGTAGTGCCATTCAGTGTACTGTATGTGTGTGTTTTTTCTGTAATACATTTATCAAGAATGATGATGTATGCCATGTTTTATCAGTTCAGACTGCCTCTTCAGGAATACCTAAATGATGAACATAACTCTGCTATGATGATAGTATTCATATCTAATTTCCATATGATTGTTTCTTGTTTTGGATGTCTAATGTGTTAAACTCTTTTAAGCAATGTCATGATGCAGAACTTCATTAAATCGGCATATCACACTCAGCAGATAGTTGTAAGGTACTTTGGCCAGCATCAAGTGTTATTCTACAGTTAACTGCTTAGAAGAAAGCTACAATGGTTCGTAGAACCATTGGAAAGATGATCTGTACTTCCAGAATGAAATTTTCACTCTGCAATGGAGTGTATGCTGATATGAAATATCCTCGCAGATCAAACCAGTGTGCTGGACCAATACTCAATATCGGGACCTTTACCTTTCACGGGCATGTGTTCTATCAACTAAGCTACCCAAGCACACCCCGCGGCTCGTTCTCACAGTTTTATTTCAAATCAGCACACACTCCACTGCAATATCTTTTCTTCCATAAATGTCAGTCATGCAAGTTTCATAGAACTTTTGTGAAGTCTGCTAGATAGAGGATGGGGTACTGGAGAAAGTAAGACTGTGAGGATAGGTTGTAAATTGTGTTTGGGTAGGTCAGTAAGTAGACCACTTGCCCATGAAAAGAAAAGGTCCCAAGTTAAAGTCTCAATCCAGCACACAGTTCTGATCTGCCAGGAAATTTCACATCAGCACACACTTCACAGCAGAGAAAATTTTATTCTGGAAACATCCCCCTTCCAGGAATTTTAGTCTTGCAAATTTTGCAGGAGAACTTTGAAGTTTGGAGGGTAGTAGATGAGGTACTGGCAGAATTAAGGCTGTGAGGATAGGTTGTGAGTTGTGCTTGGGTAGCTCAGTCGGTAGAGCACTTGCCCATGAACAGCAAAGGTCCTGAGTTTGAGTATCGAGCCAGCACACAGTTTCATATCAACATACACTTCACTGCAGAGTGAAAATTTTATTCTGGAAATATCCCCCAGGCTGTGTCTATGCCATATCTCCACAATATCTTTTCTTCCAGGAATGCTAGTCTTGCAAGTTTCACAGGAGACTTCTGTGAAGCTTGGAAGGGAGTGTAGTGCCTCGAGAATTTCGGGGTCAATTCTAGACACACTCATATTTCCACCGCCTTGAACATGCGTTATTTTAAAGATGAGTGTGTGAAAGTGTAACTGTGTCTACTGCACCATGATTATGTGTGTGCAGGACTGGCGTGTATCAGATGGTTGATCTGTGCAGGCAGGTAGTCGCAGCGCTTGCCTCAGAAGTTACACGCACAGCACAAGGAGCAAATGCGCCATACTCCGTGATGGTGCTACATCAGTCATTACTGAGAACAGTTGAATGTTGTTAAAGAAAAGAAAAGACACTTACTTACTTTTGTGAGGTCCGGATGGTGGACTTGCTAGAGCTTTCTAGATTGTATTTGTTATAAAGTTTGTAAGAGTATCTGTTGGACCGGTGTCTTGTTTGTGAAAGTGAAAATATAGTGAGATTGGTTTAAAAGTATCCTCAGTGTACGGAGTTATTTTAAGAGTACAAAAAATTCCTCCAAAACAGCATCTTATCTTCGAAGAAGGAGTTGGGCAGACAACCGCAGCCGGCTGTCCTCAGAAGAAGATCGGCAAAACAACTCCACGTAAGCTCAATAATAAAATGGGAGTGTGAGTCTGGCACATCAGCACCACACTGCTCCCTTTAGTCACCGGAAACCGCTACAGGAGGAAATGAGGTAATGGCGGAAGTAAAGCTGTGATGATGGGTTGTGAATCGTACTTCCGTAGCTCAGTCAGTAAAGCACTTGCCCATAAAAGGCAAAGGTCTTGAGTTCGAGTCTTGGTCTGGCACACAGTTTTGATCTGCCAGTAAGTTTCATGATCACTTATGGTGATAACAAAAAAGGACATTGACATGGCAATATGTAATACATAGAGACAGAGAAAGAGAGAGACAGAGAGAGAGCACACTTCTTCAATTTACATAAATCCATAATGAAGATTAATCTTTCTTAATTATTGCATTCTACTACATCTATACCCATACTCTGTAAACCGTTGTGAAAAACATAGCAGAGGGTACTGCCCTTTGTAACAATTACTAAGGTTTCTTTCCTTTCTATTCGCATATGGAGCATGGGAAGAATGAGAGTTTAAATGCCTTTGTGTGAGTGGTAATTGTTGCATTTATGTTTACTTAATGTGATGACCATCATTCAAATTCAGCATCATTCCCAGAGCACTTGAAAACCAAGGGTTTCTAGTGTATGCTTCTCTTCTCTATATGTGCTTCTTTGATACAGTTTGAATAGCATTAGAAAAACATCTCTGTAACAAGCATGCAGTATGATGGTAGTGCCATTCAGTGTATTGTATGTGTGTGTTTTCTGTAATAAATTTATCAAGAATGACGACGTATGTGTTTTAATTCAACTGCACATGCATGTCCATGTGTCAATACTCGCTGCACACATAAGAATTACAACAGGTTATGGGCCCTGTGCATGGGTGTGATGAGCTTGTTTGAATTTGGTGAAAAAAGAATACAAGGTACAAGAACTGATGAAGAAGATGTATTTGACAGTCTGCCTAAACTGACAACAAAGGAAACAATTCAGAATGATGGAACACCTGTGAAGATTAATTGCCTGCGCAGCATTAACTTTTCCTCATGGTCAATTCATGTTCGTTCCCTGGTGCAACATCATCAGGCATGGGATACCACAGGACCTGGATTTGGAACACGTTATGATCAATTGGATGCAGAGAAAAAGAAGAAAAATGAGACGGCCTTGTCCATCATTCTAATGCTGGCTGAAGATCGCTGCCTAGAGATGACTGGCACTCTAAAACTAGTGACGAAAGTGTGGAAGAAACAGGAAGAAATACACTGCAACAATTGCCTACTTAACACTATAGCCAAGATAAGGGACTTGTAAATATGGAGAAAGAAGACAGTATGACTATGTAATGAAGATACTGGCTGCCAACAGATTAGTGAAGTAAGGATCCTTTGATGACAAAACAGTAGCAGGCTTCATGCTTCTAGGACTGCCTCTGGAGAAGTATGAAGGCCTCATTAGGAGTTTAGAAAGAGATAAAGACAGATTGACCACAGACCTTGTCATCAACAGACTAGAATTAGAAGGGAAGTGTCTGGAACAAGTTTCAGAGTCCAAAAAGAGCCGAGAAGAAACCAAAGCATATGCAGCTCAAGGTGGAAGTCATAAACAACACAAGTTTTGCTGGAACCACTACATACATTATAAACAAAACCAAGAAGGTGACAAGAACACAGACTGCAAGACATACTATGTTTCTCGCATTGCCAAGGAGTGCCCACATTTCCATGGAAAACAAGAAGTGGGTGCACCAAGCAAGCAGACTGAACTCCAAAAAATCAGTATACAGGGCAGGTGGGTGTGAACTCAATAGTGCTAAGAATTATCCAAACAGTGAAGACTCAAGTGCAAGTGCAAAAGAAGGTGATGAAATAGTGGTCATGACTGTGACCAGGAGTGAAGGAGATGCTGATGAAAAGGTGTGAGTTCTGGATTCTGAAGCATTACATCATATGGCTAATTCCCAAGAGATACTACAGGACTTAGGCATGGCCAACTTTGGAGAAGTGAAACTGGCTGGTGGGAAAGTTACTGAAGTGACTGGTTAGGGAAGTATTGTCATGAAATCAGAATGTCATGTGGGGATAAATCAGTGCTTCTGGCGAAAGAACTGGATGGGAACTTGTCACCTGTGAAATAAATTGACGAGAAAGAAATGTGCATTATATTCAAAAACAGTTATGTTAATGTGTCTAATGGTGAGAAGGAAGTGTTGAGAAGAAGATCATCAGATAGTTACGTCTATTTAGTGCACTGTGAATATTATAAAATGCATAACAATACAGTGATGTCCTACAATGACAAAACACATCAGTCGTTGGAAAAAGAAGCAACAGCCAGACAGGCAGAAATTCTGTGGCACCAAAGACTTGGACACAGGGAAGTTTTACCCAAAGTATTGGAGCCTCTAAGTATGAAGTAAAATGTGAAGTGTGTGTGCGCAAGAAAAATGAAAAGACAGCCTTTCAAACCAAGCCAAACTACTACTGAAAATGTTCTAGAACATAATGATGTGGGCTATATTAGACAGATCTCCTTAGGGGGAGCACCCATGCTACTTATCTGGTTGCTCACTCAAGCTGTTCAGTAGAAATAGTATTAAAGCAGAAAAGCGATGAGCTTGTCTCTTTTGTGGAGTTTAGGGCAGTGTGTGAGACACAGAGAAAACCACTATGATTCCAATCAGTCAATGGGACTTAGTACATCAACAGCAAATTTGAACAGTTGTTCAAGAAAGAGGGCATATTAAGCCAGAAAAGCAAAGTTTACATCCCTCATCAATTGTGCGGTGTTTACTATTCCAACGTGGTTTGCCCATCAACTTCTGGGGAGAAGCTCTGATGTTGGCCTGCTACATCTGAAATAGAGGCCCAACAAGATCCCTTGGTAGAAAAATCCTATATGAAGTCTGAAAGCAGAAAGAACTTATTAAAAAAGACATGTAAATGCTCAAAGCGTTTGGCTGCAGAGCCCTGACAAGCACATTGACATCTGACAAACTTGGGGAATGGACAGAAGAATGTGCTTATCTTGGAGTTGAAGCAAGATCAAAAGGATGTCATCCGTGGAGCCTTGGACGAAGAAAAATCCTTTTGAGAAGAGATATCATCTTTGGTGAGAGAGTATAGCTACAGTCAACAAAGAGCTGTGTCTTCCAGGGGAAGTAATCACAAAGAAGGTGGCAATAGCTGATCCATACAGCAATGAGGTGACAACAGACGACACCAGTATGGTGCAGATGAACTTTCCTGATCTATCAACAGATGGCAACAACACAGCACCAAGGAGTGCAAAACCGGTAGCAGATGATGCAGTTGAATCAACAGCTGTTCGAGGAGATAGTAGTCAATCTGAGGTAGGAGAAGAAGGTGGATACAATGTAGAAGGCAGTGGAGACAGTGATGTGTGTGAGGAGTGTGATACCATGTTCGGAAATGAAATTCCTAGAGCAAATAGTGAAGTAGGGCTACGACGGCCTTCATATCTGGCAAAACCAAAAAGTGTGGTTTGTGTCTCTCTGAACGTTTTTTTCCTACCATGTGTCAAGTGAATTCACCTGATCCAACATCAGTAGAATAAGCTTTAGCCTCAGTTGACATGGCAAGTGGTGTACAAAAAACCATTGAGTCAGAGATGAGTACCCTAAAATGCTACAATACATGGCAACTTATCGACAGATCAAAAACTGATCAGGGTATAGAAAGTAAGTGGGTGTTTATTACAATGAGAAGCAGAGATGAGATTGCTAAATTTAAAGCAAGGTTAGTTGCTCTGGGTTTTGGAGTACATTACTGAGAAAGCTACAACCCAGTAATGAGACAAAGTAGCTCGAGGATTCTGATACCAATTGCAATACTTAGGGGATGGAAAATCTAACACATTGATGTAGAAACTGCTTATCTTAATAGGCTCATAAATGGCACCATTTTCATGGAGCAACCAAAATTCTTTAGTGTGAGGAATAAAGTGTGTTTATTGAATAAGAGTTTGTATGGGCTTCACCAAACAGGTAAAAATTGTAATGATTTTTTTGCTCCGTGATGAAAAAGTTGCATTTTAAACAATGTGAAAAGGATCCTTGTGCATTCTTCTCTATCATTTGATTATTGGGGTTCATGTTGATGATGTTGTAATACGTGAGGAAGAGAGAACTGAAAAATTCAAGAATGTTTTGAAATCTCACATTAGCATTAAAGAAATAGATGGCATGTTTATTTTAGGACTTAAGATTGAGCAGTCTCAAGGGCAAGTGAAATTAAACTGAACTAGTCACATTCAGTACAAAATGGAGTGTTCAGCCAGCCAGAGTGGCCGAGCGGTTCTAGGCGCTACAGTCTGGAGCCGCGCAACCGCTACGGTCGCAGGTTCGAATCCTGCCTCGGGCATGGATGTGTGTGATGTCCTTAGGTTAGTTAGGTTTAAATAGTTCTAAGTTCTAAGGGCTGATGACCTCAGAAGTTAAGTCCCATAGTGCTCAGAGCCATTTGAACCATTTTGAGAGTGTTCAAAACGCATGACTGCAAGACATAACAACACCACGTAATGACAACCATTTTCGTGAAATGAGAATGGCATGCCATTTGACCAAAAACTCTACGTAAAGGCTGTGGGTTGTTTGTTCTATGTATCCACATGTACTTGACCTGATATTGCCTTTAATGCAGGAAGGCTGATTCAGTTCAACTCTAAACTGAGTGTTTCTCATCAGCCCAAAGAAAAAAGGATGTTTCGTTACCTGCAGCACACTAAAGATTTGAGCTTATGTTTTAATGCCAGTTGCTCTGATGCTAGTGCATTCAATGATGCTGACTGGGAAAATAACCCAGCTAATAGTACATCTTTAACTGGGTACACAATTCTACATCTACAGCTACATCCATACTCCACAATCCACCATACGGTGCGTGGCGGAGGGCACCTCGTACCACAACTAGAATCTTCTCTCCCTGTTCCACTCCCAAACAGAACGAGGGAAAAATGACTGCCTATATGCCTCTGTATGAGCCCTAATCTTTCTTATCTTATCTTTGTGGTCTTTCCACAAAATATAAGTTGGCAGCAGTAAAATTGTACTGCGGTCAGCCTCAAATGCTGGTTCTCTAAATTTCCTCAGTAGCAATTCACGAAAAGAACACCTCCTTTCCTCCAGAGACTCCCAACCGAGTTCCTGAAGCATTTCCCTAACACTCGCGTGATGATCAAACCTACCAGTAACAAATATAGCAGCTCGCCTCTGAATTGCTTCTATGTCCTCCCTCAATCCGACCTGATAGTGATCCCAAATGCTCGAGCAGTACTCAAGAATAGGTCGTATTAGCGTTTTACAAGCGGTCTCCTTTACAGGTGAACCACATCTTCCCAAAATTCTACCAATGAACCAAAGACGAATATCCACCTTCCCCACAACTGCCATTACACGCTTGTCCCACTTCATATCACTCTGCAATGTTACGCCCAAATAATTAATCGACGTGACTGTGTCAAGCGCTACACTACTAATGGATTATTCAAACATTATGGGATTCTTTTTCCTATTCATCTGCATTAATTTACATTTATCTATATTTAGAGTTAGCTGCCATTCTTTACACCAATCACAAAACCTGTCCAAGGCATCTTGTATCCTCCTACAGTCACTCAACGACAACACCTTCCCGTACACCAAAGCATCATCAGCAAACAGCCGCACATTGCTATCCACCCTATCCAAAAGATCATTTATGTAGATAGAAAACAACAGCGGACCTTCCACAATTCCCTGGGGCACTCCAGATGATACCCTCACCTCTGATGAACACTCACCATCAAGGACAACGTACTGGGTTCTATTACTTAAGAAATCTTCAAGCCACTCACATATTTGGGAACCAATCCCATATGCTCATACCTTAGTTAGGAATCTGCAGTGGGGCACCGAGTCAAACGCTTTCTGGAAGTCAAGGAATATGGCATCCGTCTGATACCCTTCATCCATGGTTCGCAAGATATCATGTGAAAGAAAAGTGAGTTGCGTTTCGCAGGAGCGATAGTTTCTAAAGCCATGCTGATGCATGGACAGCAACTTCTCTGTCTCAAGGAAATTCATTAGATTCGAACTGAGAATATGTTCGAGAATCCTGCAACAAACCAATGTTAAGGATATTGGTCTGTAATTTTGAGGACCCGTCCTTCTACCCTTCTTATATACAGGCGTCACCTGCACTTTTTTTCAGTCGCTCGGGACTTTACATTGGGCAAGAGATTCCTGATAAATGCAAGCTAAGTAAGGAGCCAATGCAGTAGAGTACTCTCCGTAAAACTGAATTGGAATCTCATCAGGATCTAGCGATTTATTTATTTTCAACCCATTCAGCTGCTTCACAACCCCAGGGATGTCTATCACTGTGTCCTCCATATGGGAATAAATTCTGTTAGCTGTAGCAGCAATTACCTAGAAGAGTAAAAGGCCAACCCCCACAGTAGAAGCTGAATACACTGCAGTGTTCGAAACATGTATAATGGTTTGCAGATTTTTTACATGAGATTAAGTGTTCTGAATTTGTTACAATATCCCTGCAGATCAGTGCTGACAACACAGGTGTCATTGGGATTACCAAGAAAACGGGTGTATCACAAGGAAACAAATAATTCAGAGTGCACTGTCATAAAGTCAGGCAGACTGTCTTGGATGGTTTCCTTAATTTGAGCATGTGTCAACTGATGACAATGCTGCAGACATTCTAACTAAAGATTTTAGCGGTATTAAAACTGAGAGATTCAGAGTCATGTTAGCCTTAAAACAAGTATTATTTCATGCTGGACTATCTGCCCGTTAAATTTTGTCTCATTTGTGTTCTTATGTTTAATAATGTATTTTTGCAATGTTAAACTGAAAAGTTATTCTCTTATGATGCCCACCGATAGGACGTGGTGTAATTATGTTTACTTAATGCGGTGATCATCATTCGACTTCAGGGCCATTCCCAGAGCATTCAGATGCCAAGGGTTTCTAGTGTATACTTCTCTTCTCTGTATGTGCTTCTTTGGTGCAATTCAAGTAGAGTGCAAGAAACATCTCTGTAAAAAGAATGTTGTTGATGGTAGTGCCATTATGTGTATTGTATGTGTGTGCTTTCTGTAATACATTTATCAAGAATGACAATGTGTGTGTCTTAATTCATCTGCCCACCCACGTCCATGTGTCAGTACTCACTGCACACATAAAAATTACATTAGCAATTAATCTAATCTTCTCCTTATGATCCCTACAGGTGTGATACTTAGTTGCAGCACCACATGTTGGCTTTGACCTGTAACATAATTGTGTCGTGTGAAGTCACTGTGGTGCAGCATCTTTGAAATGGACCGTGTTCGCTGAGGCCATGTTGCAGTAAGCAGTGAAGCCCTCTAGTGTGGAATATTCATGTTTCTATATTGTTTGTGGCTAGTTTGGCTTGGTATTGGAAGTTCATATTTAGTAGTTTATAGGTTTATAGTGGTGGATCTTATGGAGTGTGTTGTAATTATTTTGGCCTGTTTAGGCTTTGATAATACATTGACCAAAAAGAAAAAAGAATTGCAACACCAAGAAAGAGTTTTGGGACATAAATGGAAGTGGGTAGGCATGTTTCTTTATCTTAAAGATGAAGTCTATTCAAATTTCATACCAGTCACATAAGAGTGACACTGCAATCAGGGTTGCTTTAAATATATGCTTTAACAGTCATGAACATTAGTTACCTTTGAGATCTGACTTGGTGAGCTGATGTTAGTCAAGAATGCCTTTAAGGTGACAAAGATGCCATTATCAACACCTCACTAGTTTTGAATGAGGTCATTTAATAGGGTTATGAGAAGCTAGAAGTTTCTTCTGAGATATTGCAGAAATACTTGTCAGTAATGTAGCCACTGTGCAAGACTACTGGCAGTGCTAGTCATGAGAATGTGTGGCTGCAAAAAGACCAGTCTCTGGATGGCCATGTGGAATTACTGAGAGGGAAGAGCACTGTGTACGATGTATGGCTCTAGAACATCATACTGCATCTGCAGCAGCATTATGAGAAGCAGTTGGCACCGCAGTGACACAATGATCTTTAACAAATCAGTTACTTCAAGGACAGCTCTGAGCCAGACACCATATAGCATGCATTATACTGATCTCAAAACCACCTCCACTTCCATCTTCAGTGGTGTCAAGTAAGAGCTCACTGGAGGACATGGTGGAGGTCGGTTGTGCTTTCTAATGACAGCTGGTGTTGGTTCAGTGCCAGTGATAGCTGTGTGATTGTTAGAAGGAGGCCAGTTGAGGGCCTGCAACTATTCTCTCCGCATGCTAGACTGGACCTGCACCTGGAGTTATAGTTTGTGGTGCGATTTCGTGTGGCAGCGGAAGCACTTGGTTATCTTACACTCCTAACTACATATTTGCATGTCACAATCAATAAAATTCTTCTTGGTTTGTGACCTCATTGTCAACTATAAAATTCCAATGTTTCGGCGACTATTGCAAGACGATTTCCTCAGGGTGTACTGCTAACTGCTGAATGGACGCTAGTTTAATTATTTACATACTATGGTTGAGTGCTATCATTGGATACGAGATGAAGAGGAAGGGTATTAGGTGTTCTTTTATTGGTCTTTGTATTGTGTGTTGTCATTGGCGGAAATAGGTGTTTTCCATTGGAGTTTTCTTTATTGCTTGGCATTAGTGGAAATAGGCGAATAGGAAATTGAGCAACGACTGTAGTGTAGTGCCGTTTACTAACTGCTTAGTATTGGACAGAGCGTGTCAGACTCTGTGTACCCTCCACCACTGTGGCCTACAACATGCCTGTTGCTTTGGGAGAGCTGTGACACTTGGAGTCTGTACCCGTCTTTTCTATTCGTGTTGTTGTGTCGCTGGGCTATTTCTATAGCCTCTCTCTACATCTACATCTACATCCATACTCCGCAAGCCACCTGACGGTGTGTGGCGGAGGGTACCTTGAGTACCTCTATCGGTTCTCCCTTCTATTCCAGTCTCGTATTGTTCGTGGAAAGAAGGATTGTCGGTATGCCTCTGTGTGGGCTGTAATCTCTCTGATTTTATCCTCATGGTCTCTTCGCAAGATATACGTAGGAGGGAGCAACATACTGCTTGACTCCTCATTGAAGGTATGTTCTCGAAACTTCAACAAAAGCCCGTACTGAGCTACTGAGCGTCTCTCCTGCAGAGTCTTCCACTGGAGTTTATCTATCATCTCCGCAATGCTTTTGCGATTACTAAATGATCCTGTAACGAGGCGCACTGCTCTCTGTTGGATCTTCTCTATCTCTTCTACCAACCCTATCTGGTACGGATCCCACACTGCTGAGCAGCATTCAAGCAGTGGGCGAACAAGAGTACTGTAACCTACTTCCTTTGTTTTCAGATTGCATTTCCTTAGGATTCTTCCAATGAATCTCAGTCTGGCATCTGCTTGACTGATGATCAACTTTATATGATCATTCTATTTTAAATCACTCCTAATGCTTACTCCCAGATAATTTATGTAATTAACTGCTTCCAGTTGCTGACCTGCTATATTGTAGCTAAATGAAATGGGATCTTTCTTTCTATGTATTTGCAGCACATTACACTTGTCTACATTGAGATTCAATTGCCATTCCCTGCACCATGTGTCAATTCACTGCAGATCCTCCTGCATTTCAGTACAATTTTCCATTGTTACAACCTCTCGATATACCACAGCTTCATCCGCAAGAAGCCTCAGTGAACTTCCGATGTCATCCACAAGGTCATTTATGTATATTGTGAATAGCAATGGTCCTACGACACTCCCCTGCGGCACACCTGAAATCACTCTTATTTCAGAAGACTTCTCTCCATTGAGAATGACAAGCTGCATTCTGTTATCTAGGAACTCTTCAATCCAATCACACAATTGATCTGATAGTCCATATGCTCTTACTTTGTTCATTAAACGACTGTGGGGAACTGTATTGAACGCCTTGCGGAAGTCAAGAAACACGGCATCTACCTGGGAACCTGTGCCTATGGCCCTGTGAGTCTCGTGGACGATCAGCGCACGCTGGGTTTCACACGATCGTCTTTTTCAAAACCCATGCTGATTCCTACAGAGTAGATTTTTAGTGTCCAGAAAAGTCATTATACTCAAACATAATACGTGTTCCAAAATTCTACAACTGATAGATGTTCAAGATATAGGTCTATAGTTCTGCACATCTGTTCGACGTTCCTTCTTGAAAACGGGCATGACCTGTGCCCCTTTCCAATCCTTTGGAACGCTATGCTCTTCTAGAGACCTACGGTACACCGCTGCAAGAAGGGGGGGCAAGTTCCTTCACGTACTCTGTGTAAAATCGAACTGGTATCCCATCAGGTCCAGCGGCCTTTCCTCTTTTGAGCGATTTTAATTATTTCTCTATCCCTCTGTCGTCTATTTTGATATCTACGATTTTGTCATCTGTGCGACAATCTAGAGAAGGAACTACAGTGCAGTGTTCCTCTGTGAAACAGCGTTGGAAAAAGACATTTGGTATTTTGGCCTTTAGTCTGTCATCCTCTGTTTCAGTACCATTTTGGTCACAGAGTGTCTGGAAATTTTGTTTTGATCCATCTACCGCTTTGACATAAGACCAAAATTTCTTAGGATTTTCTGCCAAGTCAGTACATAGAACTTTACTTTTGAATACATTGAACGCCTCTCACATAGGTCACACTACATTTTGCTTTGTGTAATTTTTGTTTGTCTGCAAGGCTTTGGCTATGTTTACGTTTGCTGTGAAGTTCCCTTTGCTTCTGCAGCAGTTTTCTAACTCGGTTGTTGTACCACGGTGGCTCTTTTCCATCTCTTATGATCTTGCTTGCCACATACTCATCTAACACATATTGTACGATGGTTTTGAACTTTGTCCACCGATCCTCAACACTGTCTGTACTTGAAACAAAACTTTTGTGTTGAGCCATCAGGTACTCTGAAATCTGCTTTTTGTCACTTTTACTAAACAGAAAAATCTTCCTACCTTTTTTAATATTTCTACTTATGGCTGAAATCATCGATGCAGTAACCGATTTATGATCGCTGATTCTCTGTTCTGCGTTAACTGTTTCAAATAGTTCGGGTCTGTTTGTCACCAGAAGGTGTAATATGTTATTGCCACGAGTCGGTTCTTTGTTTAACTGCTCAAGGTAGTTTTCAGATAAAGCACTTAAAAAAATTTCACTGGATTCTTTGTCCGTGCCACCCGTCATGAATGTTTGAGTCTCCCAGTCTACATCCGGCAAATTAAAATCTCCACCCAGAACTATAACATGGTGGGGAAATCTACTCTAAATATTTTCCAAATTATCCTTCAGGTGCTCAGCCAGAACAGCTGCTGAGCCAGGGGGCCTATAGAGACATCCAATTTCCATGTCTGAGCCTGCTTTAACTGTGACCTTCACCCAAATTATTTCACATTTCGGATCTCCGTCAATTTCCTTCGATACTATTGCACTTCTTATCGCTATAAACACGCCTCCCCCTTCACTGTCCAGCCTGTCTCTGCGGTATACATTCCAATCTGAGTTCAGAATTTCATTACTGTTTACATCTGGTTTCAGCCAACTTTCTGTCCCTAGTACTATGTGGGCATTGTAACCGTTTATTAATGAGAGCAGTTCTGGGACCTTTCTATAGACGTTCCTGCAGTTTACTATTAGCAGATTAATATTGTTATTGCAGTTTGCCTACTCCTACCTTGCCGCGTCCCAGGAGGCGTCTTGTCGGGCCTAGGGAGGGAATTCTCTAAACTAAAAAACCCACATGTGCACTCTACACATACTCCGCTACCCTTGTAGCCGCTTCCTGCGTGTAGTGCACGCCTGACCTATTCAGGGGGACCCTACATTTCTCAACCCGATAGCGGAGGTCGAGAAATTTGCACCCCAGATCTCCACAGGCTCTCTGATCTTCCTCCTCAAGCTAAACGGCTGTTTTGCCACTACGCAGGCCTCTCGAAATTCAGTCTTCATCCTGCACTGTTGCCGGTGTTCCACAAACCGCTGATTCGTTGTATTTTTTGAGACAGGTATATCACTCATGTTCAGATAACCTTGTGCTTATTGGACGCCAAGTCTCACTTACATACACCAATCCACATTCGCACCTGATTTCATAAACTGTGGCGGCATGAAATTTGTCAATTGTATCTTTCGTCAAGCCCAGAAAGTCTTTTATTTTGTTGTTGCTATGAAAAATCGGCTTAATACCTGTCTGATGGAGAATTTTGGCCAGACATTCAGTGACCTCTAGTACATATGGTAGCAGGACAGTGTTCCATGCTTCATTCTGCATTTCCCTATTGCCCTCCTCCTTCAGCACCATAGTTCTGTGTATCATCCTCATGTCATAGCCATTGATTCCAGGATGAAGACTGAATTTCGAGAGGCCTGCGTACAGGTGAAACAGCCATTTAGCTTGAGGAGAAAGATCAGAGGGGCTATAGAAATAGCCCAGCGACCTGACAACATGAATAGAAAAGACGGGTACCGACTCCCAGTGTCTTGGCTGCCAACACTGATAGCCTTGCAGAAGCACAGCTCTCCCAAAGGAACAGGCATCTGGTAGACCACAGCGGTGGAGGATACACAGAGTTTGACATGCTCTAGCCGATACTAGGCAGTTAGCAAACACCGCTAAGCTGCAGTCGCTGCTCAATTTCCTATTTGCCGATTTCCACCAATGGCAAGCAATAAAGAAAACTCCAATGGAAAATGCTATTTCTGCCCATGACAACACACAATGCAAAGGCTGATAAAAGAACATCTAATACCTTTCCTCCTCATCTCATATCCAATGACAGCACTGCTCCATACTATATAAGTAATTATACTATCACCTTTCAACAGTTAGCAACACATGCTGAGGAAGGCATCTTGCAATAGTCGCGAAAATGTCAAAATTTTATAGTTGACAATGCGGTCACAAACTCAGAATAATTTTATTGACTGTGACAATGGCCGCAAAGCCTACGTTTACATTTGTACTTCAGTCTGGTGATTTGACTCATTGTGCCCCCATTCGTGAACAGAATTCCAGGGGGAGTTTTCCACCACAATAACGCTCACCCACATACTGCAATTATAGCCCAACATGCTATACAGAGTGTTGACATATTTCCTTGTCCTGCTTGATCGCCAGATTTGTCTGCAATGACATACATATGGGACACTATTGGATGACAATTCCAGCATCATCCTCAAACATTGTTAATTGTTCTTGTATTGATGGATCAACTGCAACAGGCATGGAACTACATCTCACAAACTGACATCTGACACCTGTACAACACAATGAATAAACGTTTGCATCCTTACATTCAACATTCTGGGCAGTTACACCAGTTATGAATGTACCAGCATTTCACACTTTCAATGACTTGTCTCACCCTTACATTAACCAGTGATTTTGCAACATTAATCGCTTAAATATGTTACCTAGACAAATGTATTACTGAAATTTCGTTACTCTACAATAATTATTTTTTAGTGCTGCATTTTTTTCTGTCAGTGTATTTCTACTATACATATACATTGGTATCATGGGCTTCATTTGAGCTATACATATCAAGTACATTTCCAGTACCAAGATTTGGAATTGGGTGTGGGTTCATGGTAACGCTATACTGGTCAAGTAAAATTTTCAATACCCATTTCCTTTTCAATTTTATGGTTTTTGTGGTTTTGTTGAGTTCTGTAGTTTTCATTTAGTTGAATTCTACATTAGTGTTTTCCATGTCTTCATTACTAGCTGTGGTGGCCAGTTATCATGTGCTAATATGCTACAGCATACAGAAAACATTGCACTAAAATGATCACATTTCTCTTCAAATGAGCAGGTAATCACACTAAAATCATTCAATTTCTCTTTGAATGCATGATGGCATGCACATAAAACAGACAAAAACATGTTTTGTAGCACTCTCTCTGTAATAACTACAAACCAGTGTTGAGGGCTGAAATATTAGTCAGCTGCTCTACAATCAACTCAGAGAAGGGATGCAGCTGTCTGTTTTGACTGTGCATGCTCTGATGTGACATCACCCCTGCTGGCACTATGGGTGCTATGTTCCTCACAGAACCAGGTCTGCATTTTTCTATGACATTGTGTAAAGTACTGTCAAGCAACATGGCAAATTTCATAAGTGGTCTGCTAATGAGGCATTTTTTCCAGTAGATCTTTGGGTGAGAAAGTAACAGTTAAAGAGTTAGGAAGACCTACCCCAAACTTTAATCCAACAAGGGGAAGGCTTGGGACGGGGAACACCAATTTGGCTCAGAGTATGTGAGTAGAAGCAGGTAGATGCTCCTTCAAGTTCCTAAACTATTTCACCAGAGTGGGGCATAGGAAAAGGTAAAATGCTATGTAAATATTTACAAGCAGAAGATGATGAATATGATACTTAATGTGTCAGTACCATGATACAATGATCAAGCGCACTGACAGCCAATTTGTTGGCTCAGAAATGATTCTCGATGCCACAACCACTTTTATTTTGCTCTATTTTATTTTATTCCTTGCAATGTTAAACTATTAATTATCAAATTTAAATATATTTAAACAGTTCAATTTATATATGTCAAATTCATATATTCAATTCAGTCACAAGCCTTTGTAAGTCAAAAGGCTACAGGTGGTAGTTAAAAAAGTGAGTATATGAAGAAATATAGTGTGAAAGAGTGTAAAAAGAGTTGGATCTGCAGGTGTGATGTCCTCAGTGCATCTTTGTTATTTGGGATATATGGGGAGTGAAAGGTCTACGACATATTAATGCCTTAATAAAAAGCACTGCTGAAATCGTAAACACACACCGTAACCAACATACCTGATCTTAGTGCATTACGCAAAGCTAATATCCCAACAATATTAAGCTGCATAATTATTTTTGTAATATTGTAGCACAGGATATAGAGGAATGTTCTGTATGAGAAGTTCGTCTATCTGTAAACATGCAGTCTTTTTAGATTCATATACGTTATCATTGCCAACTCACAACCAAAATGTCACCTTGCAATGTAACCTAAACCTCTAGCTAAGCTACTGTTCAATCCGTCACCACAACCAGTTTTTTTTTTCTTTTTAATATTCGTTGACTTTGCCACATAACAAGAAAACTGTGAATACATGCACAAAAAGGTGACATGACAGCAACCATTAACATTACATCACTAGCCAAAGCCGATAACATGTATCAAACATTCCTCTTGACACAAATACAAATAAATACAAGCAATTGGTGTCGTCAGTGTTAACATAATAATAACATAAACTTCAACATGACAAATGTTATTAACTACAATTAAGGCCTAATAATCCAAGATGGATACAATACATATTTGTGCAAATGTCAATAACAACAAGAAGTTTCCCAATAGATCAACTGCAAGATAAATGAAATACATAGTTCAGTGAATTACAAATAAATAATCAAACAGATAATTAACAATAAGTACATGAAACAGTAATAAAATAGTTGCACATTGTGGCATATGTATAATTTGCATATAGTTCATTCTAATAAGGGAAATGGGTCATTTGTCACATACTCAAGGAACTCTTGACCAAAGTAAATTACTTTACTTTTGATCCACCTCGCAAGACTGGTTTTAAATTTATTTACTGGCACTGTGTAGGCATTTTCAGGTAATTTGTTGAAGTAGACAAGACCAAGATATTTGTAGCTGGTATGTGTCTTTGCAAGTCTAGCATATGGCATATTAATTGAATGTCCACTTCTTATGTTATGGTCATGAACTGTTCTCCTTAAGTCAAATTTACTCAGATTCTCTTTAATGAAGGCAAGGCAGTTGTAAATATACAGCCCAGGCACTGTCATTATATTTAGTTTCTTAAAATAATCTCGACATGATTCATATGGGCTAAGTTCCGCTATGCACCTTATGGCTTTCTTTTACCATTTGAACACTCATTTTGATCCTACAGAATTGCCCCACAATAGTATTCCATAAATCAGGTGCGAATGGAGGAATGCAAAGTATGCATTTACTGACACTGCTCCTCAGCTTGTACAGCAGATATATGGTGTGTGCCAATTTGCCACATAACTTCCCTGTGTGGGTATCCCAGGTGAGTTTTGATCTATATGAAATCCTAATAATTTTACTGTTTTGTTGTTACGACCGGGAGCATTCAGATTGAATACAAAAGCTTCAGTTTTACTACCATTCTTCTGCAGTACATTTGCCTCAAACCAAGTAGTGCACCTCTCCATTGCTACTGCCATGCTGTGTTGGAATCACATGTGACGAGTGTTGTGTCATCAGCATATAGCACTGCATCACATGATACAACTGCAAGTAAATAATTTATATAAAGAATGAAAAGGAAAGATCCAAGAACAGATCCTTGAGGTACACGATTTACAACTGGGAGATATTCTGACATTTGATTATTTACCTTAGCTAACTGTTTTCTAATGTCCAAGTATGACTGCATTAGGCATAGGGCATTCTCTCTTACTCTGTAATGGTAGAGTTTTTTATGGGAATATTGTGGGAGACCATATCAAACGCTCTCCTGAGGTCCAACAGTGTTGCATAGATAATATCTTTAATTTCAAAACAATTGTATATTTTTGCTACCATACTCTCAACTGCTTTGACTGTAGAAAGGCTGGATCTGAAACCATACTGTGAGGAGGTGAGTATATCATTAAGTTCAAAATATTGACTCATCTGTTTATGCATGCAGTATTCTATTATTTTTGATATTATGGGTATAAGTGATACTGCTCGATAGTTATCTGGTGATGCTACATCTCCTTTCTTATGTACTGGTTTAACTACAGATATTTTTAAACATTCTGGATAATTACCTTCATTTAAAATTTTATTGATTATTTTAGTCAGTGGCGTTACAGTTTGATTTCTGATATATTTAGTAACATAATTTGAGAGACCATGGTAATACTCTGCACTAGAATTACTGAGCACATTGGTAAAATTTTACATGAGCCTCCACTGATCATCAGTATTGCCATGTCATTTAGTTTGTCCCCAGCCAAAAGCCCCAAATTCCTCCCCTTGTCTTGTCAGATTCTTGTTAGTTTCGCAGTTGCATAATTTTTGTGTTGTTCATGTGTGTAATGTTAGTCATCATGGTCCCAATATGTCTAAGCTTTAAATAGAGGGATCCCTCATTTTCATAATGTCACTGCTCAAAGATGACGTTCGTTACCGCAATTTTCGTCAGATCTTTCTTATTGTTAGTGTCATCATGTGGTAAACTGTATTAACGTTGTTATAAATACTTATGAATTCATTGAACACTACTCACATTTATTCATTTTATCATTTATCTAATTTGGACCATAGTGTGCCTTTTCTATTACATAACCACGACTTTCCACGCAACGTACATGTGTAAGCACATTGTAGAGTAAATACCGTACATTCGACTGACAGTTAATTTGTTCTGAGTGGTAGGCGCCATATGGCTACCAAGTTGTGCAGTGAACGTAAACCATAAAATTACCAAATAAGCAGCAAAAGTAAATAAAGAAAACATGATTTTGCGACTGGTTGCTGCTTATTTGGTAATTTTAAGTTAATTTGTTGTTCTACGAAACTAGCCGATCATAATTGTTTGTCAAATTCGCTCTTCTCGCCATAGGTTTGTCACACAAGCTACTTACAAAGTCAATTTAACCCCCACGTCTGCATCAGATGCTGTTTTTTGACGTTAGTCGGAAGGGTTACCACCGCAGATACAGCATTTCTTGCACTGACTTTACCACTTTGTATAAAGAAGAAAAATAAAACAATACGTTGGTCCAGGTAATGGTTGGAATTGGAAGAGGAAAATACCCATAAAGTCTTTTGATGTGATACATGAGAAGATTTTCTGGCACGACGGGACGACACATCAACAACGATTACACTGATCAAACTCAAAATGTGTTATCAGCTGCATCAACTATCTCCGAATGGACAATCAAACTTTTATAATTTATTAGAGGTACTTCTGCCTCACTAAACAGGCGCAACGAAACATCCGCACAAACAACGTTCTTCATCTAGTCAAATACGCCGTCAATCAAAATTTCTGTTACACATGTCCACGTTTGAGAAACATGTCAAAGACTGCCGCGCGCCGTCAAATATTTGACAAAACTAGTAAATTTGGCAAATTGCTTGATCATTTACGGGTCCTTTAGGTAAGATAAGGCCTTTGCCAAATGTTCTTTTGGCTGGGAAAAAGCTGTCGATAAGTTTTCACAGTTGGTGTGGGTACTTAATTTCGTATTTTAGGCTACTGGCAGTTTATTAATGAGTTTCGTGATAAAATACACTGCACTTCACATTGCACTTCATCCTGAGGTAACATATGACCACTCAAAGCTATCTCATGCTTCAGATTTTCGAGTGTTTCGTCAATTCTTAGCCTTAAATATAATTTTTCTCCTCCTTTCCTCAATACAAATACTACATAAACGCTTGATGTGATACGTGAGAAGATTTTCTAGCACGACGGGACGACACATCGGTAACAATGACCCTGATATACGGTACTGCATAAAATTCTGAAGGATACTACTAACAGGTAATGAAATATTAAACTACACATATGAGGAATAAGACAACGCATATATCATTTTTTTTAGTATGTACTGACTTAATATTTCTCGGAATTTTATTTTAAGAAAGTGGACAATTAGCGACTAGTTTTCGATATAATTTAAATGCATTGGGACTAGACACACATTATCTTGTTGCTTGCAACATGTAGCAAAATCACTAACAAGTAAGGCACATTACCTTCCGAAAGACAAAATCAAGTATGGTTTTACTGCTCTGTCTGTTCTCAGTCATTCACGGCACAAATAAATGACAGTTATTTTTAACTGTCATAATACTGTAAATGAGATCTAATAATATTTTTACTACCACAACTGTATCGTTAATTAACTGTTACGTCCTCCTTAACCATATTCAACAATGAACTTGACAGACAAAGTTGCCCAACGTTATTATCATGGAGGATGTTGTTGTTGTCTTCAGTCCTGAGACTAGTTTGATGCAGCTCTCCATGCTACTCTATCCTGTGCAAGCTTCTTAACCTCATCATGGAGGTAAAAAAAGGAAATGAGGTGTTATTACGTCACACACTTGATGCCGATGCCCGTCATCTTCACTAGCCCAAAACATTTTAGGTTCACTGCGGTGACACCTGTGACGTCACACTGACGTACCCATGCCCAATTTCGATAGTATCGGGTGCTTTGATTGTGTGGTGACGTAGTAGTTTCATCAAAATGCCAGCCGCTGTTGCTTACGGGTGTACTCATCGAACCGAGCATAATCTAAAGTTTAAAGGAATCACATTTCATTTGTAAGTGGAGCAATTCGAGCAATATTTTCTTTTGCACACATGAATTAAGCAAAAGAAAAGTGTCACCACCAGGCCATCTCAAAGATTTTTTATTGGAGGCAGGCACCAATCAGCCAATGCGGTGAGCACTGCAACAGATGCCAATCATAAAAAATTAGTAGTTTTGTATCAAAATGTACAGGGTATAATTAGTAAGATTCCAGAATTAGAAGTACTATTGCTTGATGAACTAAAGGATGTTTCAGTTTTATGTGTATGTGAACATTGGTTAAAAGAAAATCAAGCTTTTGCTGCCAGAATAACAGGATATGAAATGGTTGGTAGCTTCAGTAGAGAAACTTTTAAAGGGGGAGGAACATGCATTTATGTCAGACAAGGAATTGAATATAAAGAAATCAAGTTTAGTAAGGTAAAAAACATTGAAAAAGTATTTGAATATTGCGTTTGCAAACTAACAGACCTTAAAATAATTATTGTGTGTGTATACCGTTCCCCATCAGGTAATTTTATGGAATTTTTGGACAGTGTTGAAAGTCTTTTTAGTGAGTTAAGACATTCTACAGAAAGCATTATTGTACTTGGAGATTTCAATGTCAACTTCAAAATCAACTGTTTAAATGTTACAAAATTGACCAATGTCTTTTGTTCGCATAATTTAGCACCAACTATCTTTGAATACACTAGACATGGAAAGAACTCTGAAACAATAATAGACCAAATATTTCTTGACTTACATAAGCTAGACAATGTTGTAGAAGTGATTGACACTTGTCTTGTGACAGCCAGAGCGACAGCACCAGCAGCAGCGAGTAGTGTTTGTATAAAGCGTTTATTTTGCATTTTGTTTACGACCTTCCACTAAGGAAGGGGTTCTATTTGTGTTTATCTGCTCTGCATAGTAACTAACAGTTCTTGATAAAACTTTACGTAGTTTCCGTGTTAGATTTCTTAGTGTTTTCTTGATCGTTTAGAACAGAAAGCGCCCTAAAACCGTCTTTTGTTTGTTTCGCGGCCGTTAGCCACTAGTCACCTGAATCAGCAGTTGTCTTGTGACAGCCAGAGCGACAGCACCAGCAGCAGCGAGTACTGTTTGTATAAAGCGTTTATTTTGCATTTTGTTTACGACCTTCCACTAAGGAAGGGGTTCTATTTGTGTTTATCTGCTCTGCATAGTAACTAACAGTTCTTGATAAAACTTTACGTAGTTTTCGTGTTAGATTTCTTAGTGTTTTCTTGATCGTTTAGAACAGAAAGCGCCCTAAAACCGTCTATTGTTTGTTTCGCGGCCGTTAGCCACTAGTCACCTGAATCGGCAGTTGTCTTGTGACAGCCAGAGCGACAGCACCAGCAGCAGCGAGTACTGTTTGTATAAAGCGTTTATTTTGCATTTTGTTTACGACCTTCCACTAAGGAAGGGGTTCTATTTGTGTTTATCTGCTCTGCATAGTAACTAACAGTTCTTGATAAAACTTTACGTAGTTTTCGTGTTAGATTTCTTAGTGTTTTCTTGATCGTTTAGAACAGAAAGCGCCCTAAAACCGTCTTTTGTTTGTTTCGCGGCCGTTAGCCACTAGTCACTTGAATCAGCAGTTGTCTTGTGACAGCCAGAGCGACAGCACCAGCAGCAGCGAGTACTGTTTGTATAAAGCGTTTTTGTACTTATTTGCTGCGCTTAGCTTTTAAATAGTTTTTCTGGGAAAACCTAACGTAGTTTTCGCGTCTCGTATTTCAGTGAGTGTTTCTTGATTATCAGAGTAGCTCATCAGAAGATTATCTTGGGAATTTGTCACCGTATAGAGTAGGGTAAACATAGTCATGTGTAGGGGCTGTGGTTGTTGTGAGCGGACGCAAGGAGAATTGGCCACTCTTCGGGGGCAGGTGGAGGCTTTGTCTGTTAGGCTCATCGAGCTCGAGGCGCAGGCGTCGGCTCGTAGTGGCGTTGGGGCAACTGTGGTGAGACCTATGCCTACTTCGGTGGCCTTGGAATCACATGGAACCCCTGATGTCGCTGCGTCTTCCGGCAGTGAGCATCTTACCGGTCAGCCATCACTCCAGGGTGAATGGCGGACAGTGGTGGGCTCGCGCGTGCCTGGCCGAAAGGCGAAGGTGGGATCTGGCCGCGTGGCAGCTGCCTTACCCCTTTCCAACAGGTACGGGGTGCTTCCTAGTGGTGATGACATCGTTTCCGAGCCACCACAGGGTGCCTCGCCTGTTGGGCCAGTGGCCGATTCTCCGGCAAGGTCCCGACAGTCACAGAGGGCGGGCCTATTAGTTATAGGGAGCTCCAACGTTAGGCGGGTTATGGAGCCCCTCAGGAAAATAGCGGGTAGGTCGGGGAAGAATGCCAGTGTGCACTCGGTGTGCTTGCCGGGGGGTCTCGTCCGTAATGTGGAGGAGGCCCTTCCGGCAGCTATTGAACGCACTGGGTGTGACCGGCTGCAGATAGTAGCACATGTCGGAACGAATGACGCCTGCCGCTTGGGTTCTGAGGCCATCCTTGGTTCCTTCCGGCGGCTGGCTGATTTGGTGAAGACAACCAGCATCGCACGCGGAGTGCAAGCTGAGCTTAATATCTGCAGCATAGTGCCCAGAGTCGATCGCGGTCCTCTGGTTTGGAGCCGTGTGGAGGGTCTAAACCAGAGGCTCAGACGACTCTGCGACTATAATGGTTGCAAATTCATCGACCTCCGTTATTGGGTGGAGAACTGTAGGGCCCCCCTAGACAGGTCAGGCGTGCACTACACACCGGAAGCAGCTACTAGGGTAGCAGAGTACGTGTGGCATGCACACGGGGGTTTTTTAGGTTAGAGGGACCCCCCCTTGGGCGAAACGATAAAATACCTGACGGCTTACCAGAGAGGACATTATCATCGTTGATAAAGAATGTCCGTCCTCAGAGACCAAAAACAGGAAAAGTTAACGTAATATTGGTAAACTGCAGGAGTATCCAGGGCAAGGTTCCTGAATTAGTATCTCTTATTGAAGGAAATAGTGCGCATATAGTATTAGGAACGGAAAGTTGGTTAAAATCGGAAGTGAACAGTAACGAAATCCTAGACACAGAATGGAATATATACCGCAAGGATAGGATAAACGCCAATGGTGGAGGAGTATTTATAGCAGTAAAGAATTCAATAATATCCAGTGAAGTTATTAGCGAATGCGAATGTGAAATAATCTGGGTTAAGTTAAGTATCAAAGGTGGGTCAGATATGATAGTCGGATGCTTCTATAGACCACCTGCATCAGCAACCGTAGTAGTTGAGCGCCTCAGAGAGAACCTGCAGAACGTCGTGAAGAAGTTTCGTGATCATACTATTGTAATAGGGGGAGACTTCAATCTACCAGGTATAGAATGGGATAGTCACACAATCAGAACTGGAGCCAGGGACAGAGACTCTTGTGACATTATCCTGACTGCCTTGTCCGAGAATTACTTCGAGCAGATAGTTAGAGAACCAACTCGTGAAGCTAACGTTTTAGACCTCATAGCAACAAATAGACCGGAACTTTTCGACTCCGTGAATGTAGAAGAGGGTATCAGTGATCATAAGTCAGTGGTTGCATCAATGACTACAAGTGTAATAAGAAATGCCAAGAAAGGAAGGAAAATATATTTGCTTAACAAGAGTGATAGGGCACAAATCGCAGAATATCTGAGTGACCACCATCAAACGTTCATTTCTGAGGAAGAGGATGTGGAACAAAAATGGAAAAAATTCAGAAACATCGTCCAGTACGCCTTAGATAAGTTCGTACCGACTAAGGTCCAAAGCGAGGGGAAAGATCCACCGTGGTATAACAATCATGTACGAAAGGTACTACGGAAACAAAGAAAGCTTCATCATAGGTTTAAGAGTAGTCGAATCATAGCTGATAAGGAAAAGCTGAACGAAGCGAAAAAGAGCGTAAAGAGAGCAATGAGAGAAGCATTCAACGAATTCGAACATAAAACATTGGCAAACAATCTAAACAAGAACCCTAAAAAGTTTTGGTCATATGTAAAATCGGTAAGCGGATCTAAATCCCCTATTCAGTCACTCATTGACCACGATGGAACCGAAACAGAGGACGACCGAAGAAAGGCAGAAATACTGAATTCAGTGTTCCGAAACTGTTTCACTGCGGAAAATCGTAACACGGTCCCTGACTTCAGCCGTCGCACGGACGCCAAAATGGAAAATATTGAAATAAACGATATCGGAATTGAAAAACAACTGCTATCACTTAGTAGCGGAAAAGCATCCGGACCAGACGAGATACCCTTAAGATTCTACAGTGATTATGCTAAAGAACTTGCCCCCTTTCTATCAGCAATTTATCGTAGATCGCTGGAAGAACGTAAAGTACCTAGCGACTGGAAGAAAGCGCAGGTCGTTCCCATTTTCAAGAAGGGTCATAAATCAGATGCAAATAATTATAGGCCTATTTCGCTTACGTCAATCTGTTGTAGAATAATGGAACATGTTTTGTGTTCTCGTATTATGACGTTCTTAGATAATACAAATCTCCTTCATCATAACCAACATGGATTCCGCAAACAGAGATCATGTGAAACTCAGCTCGCCCTGTTTGCCCAAGAAATTCACAGTGCCGTAGACACTGGCGAGCAGATTGATGCCGTATTCCTGGACTTCAGGAAGGCATTTGATACGGTTCCGCACTTACGTTTAGTGAAAAAAATACGAGCTTACGGAATATCGGACCAGGTTTGTGATTGGATTCAGGATTTCCTAGAAGAAAGAACACAACATGTCATTCTTAACGGTTCAAAATCTGCAGATGTAGAGGTAATTTCGGGAGTACCGCAGGGAAGCGTGATAGGACCTTTATTGTTTACAATATACATAAATGACTTAGTTGACAACATCGGTAGCTCCGTGAGGCTATTTGCAGATGACACGGTTGTCTACAAGAAAGTAGCAACATCAGAAGACTCGTACGTACTCCAGGAGGACCTGCAGAGGATTAATGCATGGTGCGACAGCTGGCAGCTTTCCCTAAACGTAGATAAATGTAATATAATGCGCATACATAGGGGCAGAAATCCATTCCAGTACGATTATGCCATAGGTGGTAAATCATTGGAAGCGGTAACGACCGTAAAATACTTAGGAGTTACTATCCGGAGCGATCTGAAGTGGAATGATCACATAAAACAAATAGTGGGAAAAGCAGGCGCCAGGTTGAGATTCATAGGAAGAATTCTAAGAAAATGTGACTCATCGACGAAAGAAGTAGCTTACAAAACGCTTGTTCGTCCGATTCTTGAGTATTGCTCATCAGTATGGGACCCTTACCAGGTTGGATTAATAGAAGAGATAGACATGATCCAGCGAAAAGCAGCGCGATTCGTCATGGGGACATTTAGTCAGCGCGAGAGCGTTACGGAGATGCTGAACAAGCTCCAGTGGCGGACACTTCAAGAAAGGCGTTACGCAATACGGAGAGGTTTATTATCGAAATTACGAGAGAGCACATTCCAGGAAGAGATGGGCAACATATTACTACCGCCCACATACATCTCGCGTAATGATCACAACGAAAAGATCCGAGAAATTAGAGCAAATACGGAGACTTACAAGCAGTCGTTCTTTCCACGCACAATTCGTGAATGGAACAGGGAAGGGGGGATCAGATAGTGGTACAATAAGTACCCTCCGCCACACACCGTAAGGTGGCTCGCGGAGTATAGATGTAGATGTAGACACTGGATTCTCTGATCATAAAGCACTAAAACTTAGTATAAATAATGTGCTCTGTAAAAACTCTAGACCAAGTGAGAAACACATCCACAGGAGATGTATTAATGAGGACAACATTAGGATTTTTAATTCCTTGTTAAAAAATACAAGTTGGGATCTAGATAAACATGATAGTATAGACATGAAGTTTGAGTCATTTCTAGCTGATTACAAACATAACTTTGAAATTGCTTTTCCCCTTAAGAAAATGAAAGTAAAAGGCAAAATTAACCCATGGATAACACAGGGCATAAGAAAATCTGGAGAGCAACTCAGAATATTAAGTAAATCAGCAAGGCAAAATCCTGCTTTGAAACAACGTGTTAAGTGTTATAGGAAATTATACAAGAAAGTAATCACTGCAGCAAAAAAGTTAAATAATGATTCATATATCAGTAGAAATAATGGCAACAAAAAAATGAAATCAGTTTGGAAAGTGATCAATAGTAACTTAGGAAGAAGCAAAGTAAGAAACAACATTGTTATTAAAACTGAGGATAAAACTATAAATGATCCATTACAAATTGCCAATATATTCAACTGTCATTTTACAAGTGTAGTTCAAAACCTCATACAAACCCAAAGTAGTACAGACATCAGTCATAACATCACATTGAATTCCGAAACTATGTTTTTGTATCCTGTAACAGTACATGAGGTAGAGAATGCCATCAGCAAACTAAAAAATAAATTATCCTGTGGCACCGATGGCATTCCAGACAAAATCATTAAACACAGCAGATATATTTCTCCTCTTCTTGTAGATATAATTAATGCATCTTTCAGTACTGGCACTTTCCCTAGAAAGCTGAAACAATCAATTATAAAACCATTATACAAAAATGGGGATCATTATGATGTAAAAAACTACAGGCCTTTATCAATGTTATCTTGTTTTTCAAAAATTATAGAAAGAGTAATGTATGGAAGACTCTCTACTTTCCTAAAAAAAAGTGGAATATTGGTCGATGAACAAAATGGCTTTCGAAAGAATAGATCAACTGAAACAGCTATATACAACTTTCTAAAACTTGTCCTAAATTCCATTGATAATAATGAAGTAAATTGTGGGGTCTTTTTAGATTTATCAAAGGCTTTTGACGTTATTGATCATAAACTACTGCTTGAAAAACTTAGTTGCTATGGACTCCGTGGTACTGCTCATGCATGGTTTAAGTCATATTTATCTGGCAGATCCCAGAAAGTAGAAATAGTTCATGATGGAAAGTCATACTTTTCTGGTTATAAGGAAGTTAGTTATGGGGTGCCCCAAGGATCGGTGTTGGGACCCCTGTTGTTCTTGATCTTTATAAATGACTTGCCAAACTATTTAACACAAGCTGATTGTGTACTTTTTGCTGATGATACAAGTCTCTTTATTAAAGCTCAGAATGAAACTGATCTTAACAGCAAAATTGAAACAACAGCAGTTGAAGCAAGTAAATGGTTCAGGGACAACAGTTTATTTGTGAATGAGGGGAAAACATTATGGATGAATTACAGACATGTTTCAAATAATATGAAGCCCAATATAACTGTGAAGCTAGGCCAACAGAATATACTACAAACGCCAAATACAAAATTCTTAGGAATTTGGTTAGATGAGCATCTAAAATGGGACAAGCATATAGATGTGCTCAATAAAAAGTTAGGTAAATGTTGCTATGTATTTAGAATGCTCAAAAATTGCTGCAGTGATCAAACAGTATTGTGTACATATTATGCATTTATGCATAGTCTTTTGCGATATGGTGTCATATTTTGGGGCAATTCAAGTCAGGCAAAACACTCCTTTATTATTCAAAAACGAGCGATAAGAATCATAAAAGGAGCTGCACCTAGAGATCCATGTAGGGAAATTTTCAAGGAATATAAAATCATGACTCTTCCATCCATTTACATCTATGAAAGTATATGCTTTCTGAAGTCTCACCCCCAGTTTTCTTCTTTAAACAGTGAGTTCCATGACTATACAACAAGACAGAGTAATGAATTTCACAGAGAAGTGCATAAGAAAGCCCAATACAACAAGAGTGCAATATACCACCCAAAAATTCTCTATAGTGCTCTTCCCTTGAAAATAAAAAGGATTCAGCAGCTGAGCAGTTTTAAAAGTGAACTCAAAAGAATGTTAATCAGTAATAGTTTTTACAGTGTTAGTGAATATATGAATTCTTCAGAAAGATAGCGCGCCTTCACCTATCTTATAAGTTACTCATATACAAACTTGTGTTGTGGGGTAGACTCTTTTATGTACACACAAAAATTAATTAATCTGTCAATATAGAGTGTTATAGTCATTGTTTCTTGTTGCTGTCCATTATACACAGAATATATGTAACTTATTTGTGTCCTATATTGTTACAAATTTATATCATGTAAGCTATAATTGTTTTGCCCATATATTTAATTCAGATTATTCACTGATAGTTTTTACATAATATGTTGTTATTCACATTTTTTCTGTATGTAACATATGACAAATCCCATATCATTGTACATGATAAAACGGGTGCACAATAAACTAAACTAAACTAAAGCACTGTTTACTTTTATTATAATGGTTTTATTTCTGTCTGTAGATTTGCCGTACTTTACTCGGCGCCCATTCTTTCTCTTCTTTTCTGTGTTTTACATTTCCTTCCAAGTCGCAAACACGACAAAAATAGTGAACAAGAAGCAATCGTAAACAGTAGTCTGCTAATGTTTTGGGCTATAGTCTGTGAGACGAGTGATTGGTACTGACAGTTCCGGCGGGCAGACAGCGCTGTTGCCGAACGTGGCTCACAGCACGCGGCGCCCTGTCTGCTACACGCATTCTCTAGCAGCAGAGATAAAAGCGAGACAAAATACAAGTCGTATTGGTACGCGTGAATTTATTAAGGTTGATGCTTGAAATATATTAACTCGAAAACTGATAAGATCTATTTAGTACAAGTATCTAAGATGCTGAAACATAATAAAGTTATTTGTTAAACTTCACAACTGAAATGAAAACTATTTTCGCAAGTTGTTGAACATTAGCAGTTTTGGTTTCCATTGTTAAGTATTAGCATTATTAATTTGTTCTACTACAAGCTACAGAATAATCGGTCAGTGTATTAAGAGTTATAATCTGAAGAAAGTACTCACAATATGATGATCTGGTTGTAGATCGATAGCAAACTCCCTCCTTACATTCCTGAATACGTTGTAGTTACTGTAATGGAAAAACACCACTCACACCACTGTCAGAATCTGATTTGACATTGTCTTCCTCAGCACTACTCGAACTATCACTGCTCTCTCCCAGATGTATAATTAAATTTTCGATGCATTCTTCCACAACCCCTTCGGTTTTGGCCGCCTCTCTGATGGCACTTGCAGTGCTGTTATAATTTTAGCCCACGTCTCGCTTGTCACTTTATTGATAGCTGCTGGAAGGAGAGTTTCCACTTCAGAGATCGTGAATTTTTTATTGTTTGCAGCAATGTAATTTTTTATCTGCGCCCACACTCCTTCAATTGCATTGAAGTGACAGTGGTATGGAGGAAGCCGAACGATTTCATGCCCGTGCCTTTTAGCAATCTTGTCAATTACATATGTTGGAAATTGGGGTTTCTTTTGTGCCACAATTTCGAGCAGTTCCGCCTTCCTTAAATCTTCTCTGAAATCTGCTTTTCGCCGTTTCAACCACTGAATGATATAGTCTTTTTTTGTTGCCAAGGTTGGTGCCTTATCGTGAACAACGGAATGATAAGGCGTATTGTCCATAACAATCACTGATGGACTTGTCAGATTCGTCATAAGCGATGTCTCGAACCATTCTTGAAATACTGCACTGTTCATTTCTTCATCGTAATCTCCCGTCTTTTTTGACCGAAACATTTTCAAGCAGTTTGGCACAAAACCTTTCGATGTTCCTGCATGTAAGACAATAATACGCCCTCCTTTGCCAACAGGCACTGCCATTGTCCCCTCGGGCGTTCCATCATTCCAGCCTCTACGTAAAGAATGGCTGGCATTGACCCAAGTTTCATCTAATCACACTATACTTTCGAATTCCACACCCATGATCCTGCGCAGAAATCTGCACCGCCATGCAACTACATCTGTCCTTTCCATTAATATTTTGCGTCCGTTAAACAGTGAATAGCTGAAGCCTATGTCTTTCAACACTGTACGCAATGAAAATTTGCTCCCTTTAAAAAGATCGTCTTTCTGAAGCGACACCTGTAATTTAGATAGAGTGGGATGTTCCCTTCTCTTATAATAGCTGTATATATGACAACGAATAGCGTCTTTCTGAAAATCGTCCAAAGTTGTCACGTGCTTATTTCTCGGTCGCTTCTTTCCTGGTGTGTGCAGCTTTGTTGTGCCACTCTCGTCACAATCTACACTATACTGTTCTTTCCCTATCTTTACAACAGTGTTCTTACTTATTTTCAATGCTGCTGCAGTTCTCTTCACAACCTGAACAACAGAAAGTAAGGGCCCACCTTTGTCCTTTTCTTTCTCAAAGTAATCCCTCACAGAGCACACGAATTCACGGGCCTGGGTGTGTAGCACACTTTTCTTCCTCCGTTTCACTTCTTGTGTTGGGCTGGTACTACCCGCCGCACTAGACATTGTTTACAACGAAACATAAACAAAGAAACACTAAAAACAACAAAAACGAAATAAACTGCGAATTCAACTTCAGACAAACGACGAACGACCGCACCGCCTGCACGCGAGACACTGGTAAGTTTCATAAGCGCGCGCGACCGGGTTTCAGAGCGGCAACGTGGCCCTTGCTACCCGCTCAAAGTCAGGCCGTCATTGGCTGCCTGCCTGCGGCAACGCCACCTAGGTGGCGTTGCCTGCGGTCGCTAGGCAACAGAAAGACGCTACCGAGCTGTCAATACCAAAGATTCGTCTCCCAGACTATACTTAATACAGCGACAGGCCCCGCCCACTCTGGCTTCAAAACAACACACGGCGTATGTCTGTACTGCCACATCTCTTCTTTTTTTATCTCCATGGTTGTTATACGTCAGTCAACGAATTATGCACTACGTTCTATACCAGTGATCTCTCTATTCTTTATTGTCTGTAGGAGTAGGGCACACCTGCTGAGTATTAAGAGCCTGTACGGAATACCGTGGCGTGCAGATGCACAGACAGCAGGGCACGTGTGGGGAGGATGGCAGTGGTGGGGTTTATGGGCAGTCATTGTAGGGGAAATGAGGAGCACTAGAGGGAAATTCCTTTCTAAAATGAAGCCTATACCCACATTTTTTGTAAATATTAAGAGGGGCCCCTCCACGCCCACACTTGCATGGTAACTATTCAAAAAGATATGTCACTTCTGATTTGATTAGTATCTACAAGGAACTCCGCCGAAAATGCAGCAATTTATTTTCGCCTCTCTCGTTCATTAATTTTAACTTTCATAGAAGCGTCACGAGTGGCGAATTTCGAGTGAAACCTACACATTTCTCTGGTTCCTATGTTAAAATTTGCTTCTGTTGCCAAAACACAGCGGAGTTTACACAGCCTCACTTCATTAACATGTTGTACAGACACAATAGTGAGATAATTCTGAAACAGGGGCTTATTAAGTGAGGAACTGAGGAAAAGTAAGGTCAGTAGTCTATGAAAACGCGCATCCTTGATGCAAAAAAGTGTAATGTCTTCACTTCTGTTGTCCCAAAACCCATAGCTTTTCTCGTTTCGTCAGCTATCGATGGCCCTTAAAAATTAAATTCTTTCATGGAAGAAGTCTGTAGTTAGCGGAATAACACGGTAGATATGGCAAAATACTCTATTCTTTGCGTGCTATAATTTGCCAAAATCTCATTTCGATTTATGGAACCGTTTATGAAATATGAGTGTTGTGGATATTTCGCTCTGCATTTATCGCTGGCCAGCGCGATCGCAGATCAATTTTCTCGAGATTGGCGACAAATAGACAGCGCTACCATTCAATATGTTAACTAAATTTCATACGCAGCAATATATTATATAATATAAACGCAAAATCACAGCGACTTTACCGAATTTTGCGCAGTGCCTTATTTCCACGTAAATATCAAAATAACTATGACCATTAACGAAATGATGGGCACAGTGTCATGAACGTGACATATAAAGCTATAAATAAAGCAAAATGAATTCTCTTTACCGAATAGTTTCTGTAAAATCGTTTGAGAAAGATTTCAGGGCGTGTGCCTCGATACTGCCATCGCCGATTGGCCGAAAGTAGGCAAACACTTGTCAGCCTCCCCTTCTGATCAGACGAATGAACTCGCCCAGCCAGCACTTTAGACGAGAACTGGTCACTGTGCATCGGCCACTATGTCCTGCGTGGACTCTTCTACATCACAGTCAAACTCTTTGCTCTTTAAACAGAATAAAAAAATGCTCACCTGCAAATGCTATTACTTTAATATAACGTAATGAGTAGAATTTCGTGACTTTGCGATTACGTGGCAGCTTCTACGTGAAATGTAGTGTATAAATGACAAAGCCTTTGTTACAACGTGCTTTTACTGTGTTATAATTCTTCATTTTCTCACGGTTGCTTACATACGTTGTCCATTCCCAATAAATGATGGATGCGAATCAGCATATGCCACAATAATACTAGCAACACTGATATATCGCCAAAATAAAATAATTAAACATTTTTGTCTCTCAGAGTTATGAAAACCTGTTGTTTTTATTGTTCCTGGCACACTGATGGCATATGGAAAGAAAAAAATATATCCTTTAAGCTATGGCTGGTTTCCACTACTTCTGTCCATTCCTTCTCAATTATACATCCAGTTTGATACTGACATGGTAGTTCACAAACAGTTGGTGATAAAAGAGCTGAAGATTAATCACGATTATTTAATGAAGCAACAAATGAGAGAGAACTTTCTAACCACATGATCGCTGAAAGTTCACAATACTTTGCCAAACAACTCTTCCGGTCTCGTTGGGCGTTGTTAGTGTGTAGTATGCTTATGATGTCCTGACAGATTTCTCTGGGGAAGAATGGGAAGCAGAGGAAGCAAACTCTGCCTACCAAAGCCCAACACGTCATATGGTGGTGTGTATGGTGATGTAGAAGACGCGTTGCACTTTTCTCAAGCAGTGCTAGCTGTTGGTAGGCAGTCAGTTTGGGCCCAAAGTGCATTGTTGTCTGATCCCCCCCCGTCATCTGTATGATTTCATCGATTGCATCATGCACTGTTGCCAGATTGCTCCTAATAGGCCAATTTCCCCATGTATAAAATGGCAGGAATTCAAAAACTGGTGGGAAATTCGAAAATACCTGTTGGAATTATGTAATACATTTATATCGGATATGAGAAAGTTCCAGAACATCGTTCTAGAATAAGTTATATCGAGTATGTTCGAGAAGTATCGATTGTGGTGACAGCTATGTTTGTGTATATATGCGTGAGTGATGAGGCGCAATAGGTAGTCTTCGTGTGTCTTTTGTAAAGTGAACATATGTATATTTTAATAAAGTATTTTATAAGTAAAAGTGTGAACGTGATTCAAAACATGGTAGCAGAGCATGGTTGTTGAAAAAAAAAGTATAAGTTGAATATTATATTGTGGCCGTCGCGTGTTATTCAGAAAGTTCGACATGGCTGATATAACTATTCCTGTATTTGATGGCGAGGACTATGGGAACTGGAAGCAGCGGATAATCATGTACCTAAAAATGAAGAAATGCCATACAGTGACTACGAGGGCAAAAGTGAGCTCAGACAACGAAACGTGGGATGAAGAGGACTTGAAGGCTATCAACTATATTTATGGTGCAATCACAAATAAGCAACTAGAATTCGTGAGTGACAGAGAAAGTGCTTTCGAGATCATGAAGAAATTTGATGAATTATATTCGAAAGAGTCTACAGCCCTTCAAATATTATGCAGAAACAAGTTGGACAAATTGAGGTTAAGTGATTACAGTGATACGGGGACATTTTTCAGTGCATTTGAAAAAACTGTAAATGAGCTGAAATCTGCAGGCGCTAAAGTAACGGAAAAGGAGAAGTTACATTATATGCTGCGAACGTTACCAGAGTCAATGAGCTATATTGGGGACTTAGTGGACGTCTTGAAGGAAGAGGACCAGACACTTGAATACGTTAAAAGTAAGATTCAATTATTGAATGCAAAAACTGGAAATGAAGAGGTAAAATCAAATGCATTTCACACAGAAAGAAAATTGAATTCAAGAAATCAGGAGCAAGTATGTTATCGATGTGGCAAAGCAGGTCACTTCAAACGTGATTGTAACCAGGGAAGAACAAGTAACAGAGGCACATGGCATCGTGGAGTACATTTTCAAAGTAGCGACAGAGGTAATGGAAATATGCAGCGTGGAGGCTATAGCAATGTACAGCGTGGAAATTACGGCAACATGCAGCGTGGAGGTAATGGGAGCAGGCAACGTGGTCGAGGAGAGCAGCATGGTTTTAGCAGCGGTCGGCATCACAGCAAGCAAGGTTACCATCAGAGTGATCATGGTATGAGTAGTTTTATAACAGAGGTTAATTCTATGATAGGTCAAAATAGAACAGTAGAGTCAAGTAACAACAATCAAATTCAAATCAATTGGTTATTAGACAGTGGCTGTACTGATCATGTTATTAATAATGAGGAATATTTTTCAAAGAGTATAACCTTAAAACAACCTATAAATGTAAAAATTGCTGATGGAAAAATTTTGCAAGCTACTAAAGTTGGTAATGTAATTAGTAATTTTCCTGTCTATGATCAAATGGTTCCAATTAATATGCGAGATGTTTTCTTTGTAAAAGGCATAGACAAAAACTTGATCAGTTATGCCAAAATTACAGATAATCACAAAATTGTATCGGTAGGGAATAATGCTAAAATTTTTGATAAAGCTAATGGATTGATTGCGATTGCATGGAAAGAGAGTCGGTTGTATAAAATGAGTAGTACTATTAATAAAGGAGAAGTTAATGTTAATGTTATGAGTAAAGACAATAATATGACAACAAAGGAAAAATGGCACCGCATTTTGGGACATGTTAATTTCAATTATCTAAATACTTTATGTAAACATCAATTGTTAGATGGGGTTCCTTCAGAACTAGAATCGGAATTGATGAAATGTAAAATCTGTATCGAAAACAAAATGCATAATGTTCCTTTTAAAAATAATAGAACCAAAGCAAAAGAAATCTTAGAAATTGTTCACACAGATCTAAATGGGCCTCACTCAACTACTGGAATGCATGGGGAAAGATATTTTCTTTCTTTCATTGATGATTACAGTAAGGCAGCTCGTGTTTACACCATAAAATCTAAAGATCAAGTATACAATTGTTTTGTAGAGTATATTAATGAAGTTGAGAATCTCACTGGGATAACTGTTAAAAAGATAAGATGTGACAATGGGAAGGAATATTTAAATGAAAATGTCTATGAATTTGTGAGACAAAAAGGAATTGTATTGAATGCTTGTCCACCTTATGTGCATGAGCTTAATGGTACTGCTGAAAGGTATAACAGATCCATCATGGACATGTCTCGGTGTCTGCTAGCCGAAGCGCGAGTAGACACAAGATTTTGGCCTGAAGTGGTTTGTGCAGCAGCATACCTCAAAAACAGAACTTTAGCTAACATCATTGAAAAGAAAACTCCTTATGAGATATTACTGGGGAAAAGACCTAATGTTAATCATTTGAAGTTGTATGGGAGTAGAGTTTTTGTAAGAGTACCTGAGCAACTGAGGAAGTCGAAATGGGATAGGAAAGCCGATTTGGGGGTTTTAATGGGTTATTGTGAAGTAGGCTACAGAGTGCTAATAAATAATAAGATAGTTGTTGCTCGACATGTGGACATTGTTGAAAGTGGTGTTAAATGTATTGGGTTTAAAGATTATGATTCAGTAAGTGAATATTCTAGTGATTCTGAACATGAAAGTATAGAAAATGAAACTGAACTAATAGAAAAACAGAAGGAAATTGAGAAAAATGAAAAGCTTTCTGATAATCATGAACCAGAGAAAGTACTTGAGTTGAGGAGATCATCTAGAGAAAGAAAACCAAAAATATTAAATGATTATGTTTACAGCAATTTTATTTATGTAAACTTTTGCAGTGCAAATAGTCCGGAAAGCTTTGAGGAGGCGATTAACAGCGCCGAATCAAATTATTGGGAAAAAGCGATGAATAAGGAAATTGATTGTTTGAACAAAAACAAAACATGGGAATTAGTAGATAAACCAGTTGATAAAGAAGCCATTGATGTAAAGTGGGTTTTCACAAAGAAATCAGAAAGTGTTTACAAAGCAAGATTAGTTGTCAGGGGGTTTCAACAAAAAGAAGTCGTTGAGGATATTTATTCTCCAGTAACCAATATGCAAACATTAAAGATTTTGTTGCCATACTGTTGTCAAGAAGGTTTGGTTATAGAACAAATGGACGTAGAGACTGCGTTTCTAAATTGTAAAGTTTTATCTGAAGTTTACGTAAAGCAGCCAAGAGGATATGATGATGGTACGGATAGAGTCTGTAAATTGTATAAAGCATTGTATGGTTTGCGAGAAAGCTCACGAGCTTGGTACAATTGTCTTGACGAGTTTTTAAGAAGTTTAGGTTTTAAAAGGAGTAAATATGATTATTGTCTTTATGTATTGCGAGATGGAGATGTCTTGATTTATTTGATTATTTTTGTCGTCGATTTGCTCATTTGCTGTGTGAGAAAAGAAAAAATTGTTAAGATTAAGAACTTATTGTCAAAACGATTTAATATGAAAGATTTAGGTGAGGTAAAAAGATATCTTGGCATCGATATTAATTATGATTGTGAAACAAGAGTTATGAGTTTGAGTCAAGAAAAATATATTGATTCGTTAGCTGCGAAATATAAAATTGAAGATTCGATCTTGTACAAAACTCCAATGGAAGTAAATTTAAAGTTAGAACCAGCGTATGAAGATTGTAATGACGCTAGATATAGAAACTTGATAGGTGCACTCTTGTACGTAAGTTCGGGTACTAGACCAGATATTAGCTATAGTGTGAATTACTTGAGCAGATTCCAAAGTTGTTACAGTAGTACTCATTTTAAATATGCTTTGAGAATTTTGAAATATTTATATTTAACTAAAGATTTGAAATTAAACTATTGTAGGAATGAAAGTGCTGAGATATTAGATTGTTTTGTGGATTCAGATTGGGCAGGTGATAGTGTGGATAGAAAGTCAACTTCTGGTTATGTAATTAGATTATTTGGTAATGTTGTATTTTGGAAGTCAAGAAAACAAGCGAGTGTTACAAAGGCTTCAACTTTTGCAGAATATGTAGCATTGTCTGAAACTGTAAGCGAGGTGAAACTTTTACATGATATTTTAGACATTTTTAATGTTAAATTTGAAAAACCTATTGTCATATATGAAGATAATTCAGGAGCATTAAATATAGTGAAGTTTGGTAATTTTACAAAGAATTCAAAATACATAGAAGTGCATTACCATTTTGTGAATGAGTATTATTTACAGGGACTCATTGATGTTGTTAAAGTAGATTCAAATGAAAATGTTGCAGATATATTCACAAAGTCGTTATGTAAAGAAAAATTCATTAAAATTAGGAATATGTTAAACATCGCGATATAAATGTAAGGAGGTGTGTTCGAATTATGTAATACATTTATATCGGATATGAGAAAGTTCCAGAACATCGTTCTAGAATAAGTTATATCGAGTATGTGCGAGAAGTATCGATTGTGGTGACAGCTATGTTTGTGTATATATGCGTGAGTGATGAGGCGCAATAGATAGTCTTCGTGTGTCTTTTGTAAAGTGAGCATATGTATATTTTAATAAAGTATTTTATAAGTAAAAGTGTGAACGTGATTCAAAACAATACCCTAATTGGGCTACAGGATTCCCCCCCCCCCCCCAACTCCTATGACATCACTGTGGGATTAGGGCTGCTTTTCTAACCATAAATTGGCGAGGGATTCAAAAATCCTAGACGCTCCTCTGTCATGTAGGTGTGAAATTCAAAAATTCAAGATGGCGACCTTTGTATACAGGCATATGCTCTATGATGTCAGAATCCAAGATGGCTGAGCGTTATGACATCAGAATCCAAGACGACTTACCTGGATATGAGCACAGCGTGCATTGTTGCCAGATCTCCTGGGTTTTCCATGAGATCATTCATCTGAGATAGACGACGTTTATTTTCCCTGCACGTCCAACCCTGCCTGGTAAACAAAAGAGATTGTTCTCCTGCCACTCTAAGTCTGGACTTCTGGAACAAAGGCCACTGTCTCCCAAGCTACTCTCCCTCATAGCAGTTATACACTGAAGCGCCAAAGAAACTGGTATAGGCATGCATATTCAAATACAGAGATATGTAAACAGGCAGAATATGGCACTGCAGTTGACAACGCCTACATAAGACAACAGGTGTCTGGTGCAGTTGTTAGATCAGTTACTGCTCTTATAATTGCACGTTATAAAAATTTAAGGCAGTCTGAATGCGGTGTTACAGTCAGCACATAAGCGATGGGACACAGCATCTCTGAGGTAGCAGTGAAGTCCGAATTTCCTTGTACAACCATTTCACGAGTGTACCACGAATATCAGGAATACGGTAAAACATCAATGTGGCCAGCTAAAACTTCTGCAAGAACAAGACCAATGACGACTGAAGAGAATCACTCAACATGACAGAACTGCAACCCTTCTTCAAACTGCTGCAGATTTCAATGCTGGGCCATCGACAAGTGCGAACCATTGAACGAAACATCATTGATATGGGCTTTCAGAGCCGAAGGCCCACTCATGCATCATTGATGACTGTACGATACAAAGCTTTACACCTCACCTGGGCCCATCAACACTGACAGTGGACTGTTAATGACTGGAAACTTGTTTCCTGGTTGGACAAGTCTCGTTTCAAATTGTATTGAGTGGATGGACGTGTATGGGTATGGAAACAACCTCATGATTCCATGGACCCTGCTTGTCAGCAGGGGACAGTTCAAGCTGGTGGAGGCTCTGTAATGGTGTGGGGCAGGTGCAATCGGAGTGATATGGGACCCCTGACATGTCTAGATACGATGCCAACAGGTGACACTTACATAAGCATCCTGTCTTATCACCACCATCCTTTCTTGTCTATTGTGCATTCCGACGGACTTGAGCAATTCCAGCAGAATAATGCGACACTCCACACGTCTAGGATTACTTCAGAGTTGCTCCAGGAGCACTCTTCTGAGTTTAAACACTTCCGCTGGCCACGAAACTCTCCAGCCATGAACATTTTTGTGCATATCTGGGGTGCCTTGCGACATACAATTCAGAGCAGATCTCTACCCCCTCGTACTCTTACGGATTTATGGACAGCCTTGCAAAATTCATGGTGTCAATTCCCACCAGGACTACTTCAGCCATTAGTCGACTCCATGCTAAATTGTGTTGTGCCACTTCTGTATACTTGCGGGAACCCTACGAGATGTTAGGCAGAGCCCTACACAATGATAGGGAGGTGTACCACTTTCTTTGGCTCTTCAGTGTAGGACAAAAGGTATCTGTTTCCCCTGCAGATCCAAGCCCATCTGTCAGACAAAGGATGCCAGTCCGAGCCTGTGGATATGTAAACATGTGTTTCAAACTACAGGTAATAACCAGCCTCACAACTTACTTTCAGCAATATGAAAAACCACTTAACATGTATTCCTGAAGCTATTACTTACTGAGACATGTAGGGGCAGAATTGAAGTTGGCCCTTGGGTTTTCCCCTGACATCACATATCCCCTGCCCCAAGTAGAAGTCCAGCTGTCTTAAGATTAAAAGTCTATCCTACCCTCTGAGATAACAGTTTAAACAATTGTCACCTTAAGTTTGAATCTGAATTGTCCCAATGATAAGTCCACCTGACTTACTCTTAAACAAATGCTGGGAAAGGACAATAACAATTATCACATCATTATTCAAACAGACAACATGCCATGAAGAGTACCCTTTCCATGGACACAAACTTTATAATCACCAGACTGTGTTAGCATGCTAGTTGTAGTAGCTGATTTGGGCCACACCACCACTAACAGTCAGAGAGGGCCGCTGGGCCGTCATTTGCCAAGGTCCACCGTTTCCCAATGGTCAAGTGTCAGTAGACATCAGCCATGTATTCACAGCACTTTTCCCATTGCTTGACTGATGTCAGTACTGGGTCATCTTGCCACATCTACAACTCAGCTGCCCCCACAGACATTGGGTCTTAAATTTAGAATCGAATACATCACTTACATTAAGTATAATTTGGCAGGAAATTTAAAATCTAATGTAGTAGTTCAAACCCCCATAACCAGTATGTTATTTTTGACAATTCTACCGTGGCAGCTCATGTTAAAATGAAGGGGACGTATAAAATGACCTGTAGCCCACACACGCATGCACTACCGCAACTATTGAAATAGAATCTAACACAAATTTTGTAAGCACATGGTGTGATATACCCCCCTCCTGCCCCCCTCCCCCCCAGGAAACCTATCAAAGGCTTGTGTCATATAGAATCAATGAGTAATACGACTAGCAGAACAGTTTACACCTACATGGCGTGCATGTGCTGTTGTGCCTTGCAATGTGTACTTGAGCGGGTGATGTGTATCGCCAAGCTGATGTGTATTTTTGGAGCTCTTAAGACGCGATTCACTTCAATGCTGAAAGTTCTTTCTCCAGCTGCCTGTGAGGTGCTTGGCGCCTGCAGCGGCCTGTAGCAGCAGCTGCCTGTGTACATGAATTCTGCTACTGTCTTCAGAATATACATGAGGGTGAACCAACCAATTGTAGAGGAAGGTAGAACTGTACCAGATAGTTACGCTTCTTGCCTGAGAACAGGTGCCTGGCTCATACAGCTAGCACAATTGACTGTTTTCTGTTTTGAAATGCTGGACACACTTATGTTACAGACAAATACACTCATAAAATGTATTTGTATTTTCACTGTCTACATTTACAACACATGTGATGGTTATGATTTAGCTTGTAAATAAGTATAAACATTTCTGCTTCTTAAATGTGTAGGATACATGGCAAGATACATGGCATAAAAGAATGATGAGTCAGTAGCCCAACTGTGGTGGTGTGCTATGTAAGTAGGTGTGAGGTACAGGTAACTTTACATTTCCCCATCATTTTAACATGAGTGGTGACTGTACCACTATCGAAAACATATACTAGTCATGGGATTGGAACCGCTACATTAGATATTGAATTTCTCTCCAAATTTTAGTTAAGTTAGTTGCAGTGCTGGATTCTGAAGTCAAGATTCAGTGTCTGTGGTGGCAGCTGAAGTGGTGGACTTGGCAAGGTGGCCCAGCATCAGTATCAGTAGAGTGGTGAGTCAGGTGATGTCCGTTGGCGCATGGCTGTTGGGCAGTCACACACCTTGGCGGCTGATAGTTCAGTGGCCCTCTCTGACTGGTAGCAGTGTTTTGGCCCGATCCAGCTCTTACTATCAGTGTGCTGTCACAGAGCTCTTGACCAGTCCAGCAATCTTGAGACCGCAGGAAGTTAATCTTCCTGGTATGGTGTTGGTTTAAATAAAGATGCAATTCTTACAATCCTATTCCCAACTCTCTTGAGGATGTCACCTTGCTCAATTACTTACCGTACACTACTGGCAGGGTCTCCCATACCAGAGAGGCCTCAGCAGATTAACTAGATGAAGTGTATCCATCAACACCCCATTTCTGTCATACTCACTCCCATAGTCCTTCCCCAGTTCTCTAGGTACCCAACCTAAGGTGTGATGTGATTCATGCTGAGGGGTGTGTGTCACATGGAAATATGTGTCATTAACGGAGCCTCAGGGATACTGGGTGACCTCCTTGAATAATTAGCCTTGCATCATGTGGGGTTATGTGGTGTGACCGAGAAGATTGCCAGTTCTTGTGGGCTAAAAGTCGGGAAATCAGAAAACAAAGCAAAAACTGAGAGACCACATACATCCAAGCAAAGGGGTCACAACCGACGGAAGCTGTTCACACAATTTGACTAGGAAATGGGTCATTCCGAGATATAGAAACTATTACTGAGAAGTTGGACGAGATCAGATCCTTGTCTGGGTTCAGAGGAGGAAACTTCTCAAGGACAAAAAGTGAGGGAAACTAAAAAATGGTTTCCTAATCATAAATGGAGAGAAAGATAAGGTCTTGAACCCAAAATTTCTAAAAGAAGACTGTCTCAAAGTGAAGCGGCTAATCAGACCCCTTTTGCATCTAAGACAGGGAGAAAAGGATACAGAAAAAGCTGAGGGAGGAAATATGGAAACAGACCAATAGTACTGCAGTTTCAGTCATCCAACAGGGACATCCACTGGTCAGTATGACTTCACAGCAAATAGAGCATGTTCAGCTGATCCTCTTTGAGAAGACTGGTGCGGGGGGGGGGGGGGGGGGTCGGAGATGGTGCCCAAAATACACTATGTGATCAAAAGTATCCAGACATCCTCAAAAACATACGTTTTTCAAATTAGGTGCATTGAACTGCCACCTACTGTCAGATACTCCATATTAGCGACCTCAGTAGTCATTAGACCTCGTGAGAGAGCAGAATGGAGCTCTCTGCGGAACTCACGGACTTCGGACATGGTCAGGTGATTGGGTGACACTTGTGTCATACGTCTGTATGCGAGATTTTCACACTCTTAAACATCCCTGAGTCCACTATTTTCGATGTGATAGTGAAGTGGAAACGTGAAGGGACATGTACAGCACAAAAGCGAACAGACCGACCTCATCTGTTGACTGACAGACTGCCGACAGTTGAAAAGGGTCGTAATGTGTGATAGGGAGACATCTATCCAGACCATCACACAGAAATTCCAAACTGCATCAGGATCCACCGCAAGTACTATGACAGTGAGGCGGGAGGTGAGAAAACTTGGATTTCATGGTCGAGCGGCTGCTCATGAGCCACACATCATGACAGTAAATGCCAAACGACGCCTCGCTTGGTGTAAGAAGCGTAAACATTGGACACTTGAACAGGGGAAAAACGTTGTGTGGAGTGACGAATCAAGGTATACGATGTGGAGATCCGATGGCAGGCTGTGGGTATGGCGAATGCCCCGTGAACGTCATGTGCCAGCGTCTGTAGAGCCAACAGCAAAATTCGGAGATGGTGGTGTTATGGCGTGGTCGTGTTTTTCGTGTAGGGGGCTTGCACCTCTTGTTGTTTTGCGTGGCACAATCACAGCACAGGCCTACAAAGACGTTTTAAGCACCTTCTTGCTTCCCACTGTTGTAGAGCAATTCGGGAATGGCGACTGCATCTTTCAACACGATCGAGCACCTGTTTATAATGCACGGCCTAGGGCGGAGTGGTTACACGACAATATCATTCCTGTAATGGACTGGGCTCCACAGAGTCCTGACCTAAATCCTATAGAATACCTTTGGGATGTTTTGGAACGCCGACTTCGTGCCAGGCCTCACCGCCCGATATCGATACCTCTCCTCAGTGTAGCACTCGGTGAAGGACGGGCTGCCGTTCCCCAAGAAACGTTCCAGCACCTGACTGAACGTATGCCTGCGAGAGTGGAAGCGGTCATCAAGGCTAAGGGTGGGCCAACACGATATTGAATTCCAGCATTACCGATGGATGGCACCACGAACTTGTAAGTCATTTTCAGCCAGGTATCTGGATACTTTTGATCACATAGTGTATCTCTGTGGGACGAGGCAAAGCTACTGGTCACGGAAGCGGCTCAGCACTTCAAGACCACAAAGGTATCCATTTGGTACCAAAACTTCTTAAGGATACTCCTACAAAAAATCCTTTCGAGAGAATAAGGGTGCCGAACTAGAAACTCTCGACAGAGAATTCGAGGGTAATCAACTGAAAGGTTTTACTGGTAGGTCAAACCCTTGTGGTAAAAGGCTGCGAAAAATCCCTGGCAGAAATGGGAGAACAGGAGCTGAAACTGTACTTACTATCCTCACAGGTTGCTGTCAGGATAATCAGAGACATCAGAAGCGACCTTGGTGGCAAGCTAGAAGCTGCAAATGTTGCAGATAAACCTGTGACACAGTAGAGGGGCGACTTCTACCGTGAGTCATCTTCTGGGAAGACCAAGACTGGAGAAGTGGACATGGCCCTGATACAGGGACGTTATCTCTATAAAGGAGCCATTTCAGGCCTCAGAGGAACTAGAGATAAGCTGATTTACGCCAGAAATTTAAAGAATTCCAGAACATGCGTTTATGTTAAGAATGGAATTTCAATTGTGTCAATCATCTTCTGTTCCAAGGACTTAATAACCATTAGGATCAAACAATGTAAGGAACGAAGCATGAGGGAAATTGTGTTGGGCCCAGCTTGCGTTCCTTATGAGGACAGTACTCCACCTTCCTAGGAAGTAGGGAGACTGGTAGATAGCTGCTTACAGAAGAATGAACAACTGCTGATTGGTTGTATGCCAGTGCTCATAACCTTGTGTGCGGTAGCACTGACACCAAAGCAGAGGCGAGCACCTACCTTCTGGAACAGAAGGAGGGAAGAAGTAATAGAAATAACTTCTGCGTGCAGTCTAATGGGAAGTTATGTCAAACAATGGCATGAAGCCATGCTTATCTGACCACATGTATATTAAGTTTGAGGTTGAAATGAGTGTAAACACACCATGGCTTATAGGAGTCCTAGAAAAAACAGGCTGGGACTCATATAGGAAAGATCTAAACTCACGCTTATCTGAAGTCAGAACTTCGATAAGGAACCCAGTAGATTTTGAGGACATGTCAGTCACCGTGACATCTACCACTGCAACCTTATATTTAAAAAACTGTCGATCAGTAGACGTCCACAAACACTGCGGTAGTGCAAAGGAAGCAAAAGCAAGAATACGGTTCAACATTGCAAGAAAGAAAGAACACTGGACAAAATAATAGAAAGGCCTTGGTCAAATACAAAGTTGCGATCAAGCAAGTGAAGCTGTCGTCATGGAAGGTATTCTGTGAGGAAGTGGAACGTACAAGTACTTGCGCAAGACATCATAAAATCCTCACTAGAATATCAACTAATCCAGGAGGTACTCTAAGAAAGGAGGATGATGGAAACCCAAGGACAGCGAGTGAGGCACTGGATGTGCTCCTCAAGTCTCATTTTACTCATTGTGCTCAGGCAGACAACAGACCAGGAGTCAGTCCCTGAGAGTCACTGGTTTATAGGTAATCAAAGGGGAAACTGGGAATCTGCTAAAGAATGTGCTGGAGACGTTTAGAACGTCACCAAGCCAGGATGGTATATTTCCAGCTCTGCTGCAACAAGCAGGAGAAGATTTAATTAGATTCCTATGTAGACTGTTCAGAGTCAGCCTAGCAGCAGGAATCATTCCCAATTCTTGGAGGACAGTGAAGGTTGTTTTCGTTCCAAAGCCAGGGGGAACTGATCATACCAAGACTAAGGCTGTGAGGCTGATCAGTCCGCTCTCCTTTCTTCTAAATACATTAGAAAAACCGGTTAACATACTCGTTAGGGAGAAGACGTTAACTGAGGTTCCTCTACACATAAATCAACTTGCGTAGCAACACGGTAAATCACGTGAAACAGCACTTTGCCAGCTTGTTGGGAAGATGGTAAAAGCTCTCCACTTTCTGGAAATAGCTGTCTACACTTTCGTGGATATAAAGGACACTTATAGCAATACGAGCTTCGAATCCATAGTTAGAGCTGCAGAAGAGTATGGTATCGAGACTACCATATGCAGGTGGATTAAAACCATGCTAAAGTAGAAGAAAGGTTGAGGCCACCAAAATGAACAAGAGAATTGCAATCAATATCACCAGGGCGTATCCGCAAGAAAGCGTATTGGGCCAACTACTATTGAGCCTAGTAGTGAACGAACTCATTGAAGAGTTCAAATACTAGAGGCTACTTTTGCCAAAGGACACACAAGCAATTAAGTCATAGTACTATTTGACAGATTTGCTAGTACTGTAGGAACAATGGCACAATTTGCACTTGACATTGTGGAAAACTGGTGCAAAAAGCAGGATCTAAGGGTCGGTCCCAAGAAAACTATTGTAGTAACATTTACAAGGGGGCAAATGCAGCGCACATGCTGAAAACTCAAGTTCCTCGATGGAACTCTAGCAGCATAGGTGGTAATAAGTATCTAGTGGTAACTCATGATGTGAAGGCCTATCATGAACCCTCATATAAGGAATACATATTAAAAGGCCAAAAGTACTCTTGTGAACACCAGAAGGGCTTGTGGTAAAAACTGGGCTCCAAACAGCACTGTACTAAGACTGGTGTTAATTTATGGGGCTGCAGTATGGCGGAATAAAGTTGAAAAGAAGATGACTGCTAACGAGATGGGCAAGGTGTAGAGATTGGCCCGCTTAGAGGTTTGGAAGGGGAGGTCGAGATTGTTTGGCCACTTTCGGCAGATTGGAGACGCGTTGCAGTAACAGAAGCGAGGCACACACCCTGCAGTGTTTCTCAAACGATTTTACAGAAACTATTGTGTAAAAAAAATTCATTTGCGTTACTTACTTCCTTATGTGTCAATACCATGATGACATGCCCATCATTTCGTTAATGGCCATAATTAGTGTGATATTTATGTTTAAGTAAGACACTGCGTGAAATTCGAAATTGTTTGCAATGAAAAATAGAGGTCGCTATGATTTTGCGTTTAGTGCACATTATATAATATGTTGCTGCATATGAAATTTAGGTAACATATTGAATTTTCGTTTAGACTTGGGTAGAGTTCGCTGTCAGAGATCTCGAGAAAATTGGTTTTATGTATCGCAGTCATTTGTGATCGTGAGCACCATCGATACAGACAGAATGAAATATCCATAACATTCATCTCATAAACGGATTGAGGTATCGAAATGAGATTTCCTGTGTTTCTCACTTAAAAAACTGTGTTTTATAGCGCCCTCACAACTGCGGCTGCGCAACATGTTAGCGAGGTGACATTGTGTAAACTCCACAATGTTTCGGCAAAAGAAGCAAATTTCAACATGCCAACAAGAGAAATGTTGGTTTTACTCGAAATTCACCATTCATGATGCCTTTCTGAAAGTTACAAATGATTAACAAGGCCGGGGAAAATAAATCGTAGCCTTTGTTGCATTTTCAGCTGAATTCTTTTTAGATACCCTCCACGAACCATGGACCTTGCCGTTGGTGGGGAGGCTTGCATGCCTCAGCGATACAGATAGGCGTACCGTAGGTGCAACCACAACGGAGGGGTATCTGTTGAGAGGCCAGACAAACGTATGGTTCCGGAAAAGGGGCAGCAGCTTTTTCAGTAGTTGCAGGGGCAACAGCCTGGATGATTGACTGCTTGTTGTAACATTAACCAAAACGGCCTTGCTGTGCTGGTACTGCGAACGGCTGAAAGCAAAGAGAAACTACAGCCGTAATTTTTCCCGATGGCTTGCAGCTTTAATGTATGGTTAAATGATAATGGCATCCTCTTGGGTAAAATATTCCGGAGGTAAAATAGTCCCCCATTCGGATCTCAGAGCGGGGACTACTCAGGAGAACGTTCTTATCAGGAGACAGAAAACTGGCGTTCTACGTATCGGAGCGTGGAATGTCTGATCCCTTAATGGGGCGGGTAGAATAGAAAATTTAAAAACGGAAATGGAAAGGTTAAAGTTAGATATAGTAGGATTTGTGAAGTTCGGTGGCAGGAGGAACAAGACTTCTGGTCAGGTAAATACAGGGTTATAAATACAATATCAAATAGGGGTAAAGCAGAAGTAGGTTTAATAACGAATAAAAAATAGGAGTGCAGATAAGCTACTACGAACAGTATAGTGAACGCATCATTATAGCCAAGATAGAAAATGGTTTAAATGGCTCTAAGCACTATGGGACTTAACATCTGAGGTCATCAGTCTCCTAGGCTTAAAACTACTTAAACCTAACTAACCTAAGAACAACACATACATCCATGCCCGAAGCAGGATACGAACCTGCGACCGTCGCAGCAGCGCGGTTCCTTACTAAAGCGCCTAGAACCGCTCGGACATCGTCCGGTGCCAAGATAGATACGAAGCCCACGCCTCCCACAGTAGTACAAGTTTATATGCCAACCAGCTCCGCAGACGATGAAGAGATTGAAGAAATTCTTCAGATACTGAAGGGAGACGAAAATTTAATAGTCATGGGGGAACGGAATTCGATAGTAGGAAAAGGAAGAGAAAGGAAAGTAGTAGGTGAATATGAAATGGGGTTAGGAATGAAAGAGGAAGCCGCCTTGTAGATTTTTACAAAGAGCATAACTTAATCATTGCTAACACTTGGTTTGAGAATCATGAAAGGAGGTTATATACGTGGAAGCGGGCTGGAGACACTGGAATGTTTCAGATAGATTACATAATGGTAAGACATAGATTTAGGAACCAGGTTTTAAATTGTAAGACATTCCCAGGGACCGGTGTGGCCTGTGAACACAATCTGTTGGTTTCAGCTGTAGATTAAAACTGAAGAAACTACAAAAAGGTGGTAATTTAAGGAGATGGGACCTGGATAAACTGAAAGAATCAGCGGCTGTAAAGAGTTTCAGAGAGATAATTAGAGAACGATTGACAGGAACGGGGGAAAGAAATACAGTAGAAGAAGAATGGGTACCTTTGGGAGATGAAATAGTGAACGCAGCAGAGGATCAAGTAGGCAAAAAGTCCAGGGCTGGTAGAAATCCTTGGTTAACAGTAGAAATATTGAACTTAATTGATGAAAGGAGAAAATATAAAAATGCAGTAAATGAAGCAGCCAAAAAGAAACACAAACGTCTTAAAAATGAGATCGACAGGAAGTGCAAAATGGCTAAGCAGGGATGGCTAGAGGACAAATGTAAGGATGTACAAGCATATATCACTAGGGGTAAGATAGATACTGCGTACAGGAAAACTAAAGAAACCTTTGGAGAAAAGAGAAACACTTGCATGAATATCAAGAGCTCAGATGGAAGTCCAGTTCTAAGCAAAGAAGGGAAAGCAGAAAGTTGGAAGGAGTACATAGAGGGTCTATACAAGGGCGATGCACTTGAAGACAAAATTATGGAAATTGAAGAGGGCGTAGATGAAGATGAAATTGGAGATACGATACTGTGTGAAGAGTTTGACAGAGCACTGAAAGACCTAAGTCGAAACAAGGCCCCGGCAGTAGACAACATTCCATTAGAACTACTGATAACCTTGGGAGAGCAAGCCCTGACAAAACTCTACCATCTGGTGAGCAAGATGTATGAGACAGGCGAAATACCCTCAGACTTCAAGAAGAATATAATAATTTCAATCCCAAAGAAAGCAGGTGTTCATAGATGTGAAAATTACCGAACTATCAGTTTAATAAGTCACGGCTGCAAAATACTTACACGAATTCTTTACAGACGAATGGAAAAACTGGTAGAAGCCGACCTCGGGGAAGATCAGTTTGGATTCTCTAGAAATTTTGGAATACGTGAGGTAATACTAACCCTACGACTTATCTTAGAAGCTAGATTAAGGAAAGGCAAACCTACGTTTCTAGCATTTGTAGACATAGAGAAAGCTTTTGACAATGTTGACTGGAATACTCTCTTTCAAATTGTGAAGGTGGCTGGGGTCAAATACAGGGAGCGAAAGGCTATTTACAATTTGTACAGAAAGCAGATGGCAGTTACAAGAGTCGAGGGACATGAAAGGGAAGCAGTGTTTGGGAAGGGAGTGAGACAGGGATGTAGCCTCTCCCCGATGTTATTCAATCTGTATACTGAGCAAGCAGTAACGGAAACAAAAGAAAAGTTCGGAGTAGGCATTAAAATCCATGGAGAAGAAATAAAAACTTTGAGGTTCGCCGATGACATTCTGTCAGAGACAGCAAAGGACATGGAAAACCAGTTGAACGGAATGGACAGTGTCTTGAAAGGAGGATATGAGATGAACATCAACAAAAGCTAAACGAGGATAATGGAATGCAGTCGAATTAAGTCGGGTGATGCTGAGGGAATTAGATTAGGAAATGAGACACTTAAAGTAGCAAAGGAGTTTTGCTATTTGGGGAGCAAAATAACTGGTGATGATCGAAGTAGAGAGGATTTAAAATGTCGACTAGCAACGGCAAGGAAAGCGTTTCTGAAGAAGAGAAATTTGTTAACATCGAGTACAGATTTAAGTGTCAGGAAGTCGTTTCTGAAAGTATTTGTTCAAATGGCTCTGAACACTATGGGACTTACTTTTTGAGGTCATCAGTCCCCTAGAACTTAGAACTACTTAAACCTAACTAACCTAAGGACATCACACACATCCATGCCCGAGGCAGAATTCGAACCATGCCACCGTAGCGGTCGCGCGGTTCCAGACTGTAGCGCCCAGAACCGCTCGGCCACTTCGGCCGGCAAAGTATTTGTATGCAGTGTAGGCATGTACGGAAGTGAAACATGGATGATAAGTAGTTTAGACAAGAAGAGAATAGAAGCTTTCGGAATGTGGTGCTAAAGGAGAATGCTGAAGATTAGATGGGTAGATTACATAACTAATGAGGAGGTACTGAATAGAATTGGGGAGAAGAGGAGCTTGTGGCACAACTTGATTAGAAGAAGGGATCGGTTAGTAGGACATGTTCTGAGGCATCAAGGGATCACCAATGTATTACTGGAGGGCAGCGTGGAGGGTAAAAATCGCAGAGGGAGACCAAGAGATGAATACACTAAGCAGATTCAGAAGGATGAAGGCTGCAGTAGGTACTGGGAGATGAAGAAGCTTGCACAGGATAGAGTAGCTTGGAGAGCTGCATCAAACCAGTCTGTGGACTGAAGACCACAACAACAGCTAACCAAAGTAGACGTGAAAGCAGATCTTTTTGAATGGACACAATGCCAGTGAGGGTGCGGAGGGGATCCACTTAGTATTTACAAAAGATATTACCATAGGCTTCTTTGAGAACGGCAGTTCCCTTCTAGCACTCGGCATTACATCTACAGCTCACTGACCACCTGCCTGCAACCCCCAGCACTGCTGCCCTCCCCATGCTTGCCCTGCCGACAACACATCTACCTGCCGCATTACTATGCATGCACTCTAGTGAATTATTTACAAAACCATTTACTATCCAAGAATAAGAAATGGTACTTCAATACTCTACTACCGAGCGAGGTGGCGCAGTGGTTAGCACACTGGACTCGCATTCGGGAGGACGACGGTTCAATCCCGCGTCCGGCCATCCTGATTTAGGTTTTCCGTGATTTCCCTAAATCGCTCCAGGCAAATGCCGGGATGGTTCCTCTGAAAGGGCACGGCCGACTTCCTTCCCTGTCCTTCCCTAATCCGATGAGACCGATGACCTCGCTGTTTGGTCTCTTTCCCAAAAACCAACCAACCAATACTCTACTCACACAGCACCCAAACTGATCAGATAAATTAGCCTGTTGTATCCAACTTACCGATACTAGCAAAAAACATTCTGTTGCAGGTCTTTAATGTAATATGGGCAGAAAGCGGAATTCCTCAAGAATGGACCAAAAAAATTATTGTACCTGCATTGAAGCCCGGTGAAGGTCGTACAACTGGAGATGCCTATTGTCCAACTGCAGTGTCATAATGCATATTTCTCAAATTACATTTTGAATGGTGGTTTGAACATAGTAAAATTCTGCGAATGTCACATTGTGGCTTTCAGAAAGGGAGGAGCACTACTGACAATTTAAGTATCCTGATGATGGACACTGAAAAAGCTTTCAATGGGAAAGGGTATCTTTATGCTTGGATATACTGGAAATATATAACTCTGTTGATGTCTTCCTTCTTTTGCAGAAGTTAGACCACTTAGGATCCCACACACTTGTTATCGTTTTCTTGAAAATTATTTACCTGTGGAACTGTTTACATAAGAAAGAAGGAAAACAGTTTTACAGACACTTCTCAGTGTGGAAAGGAATACCTCAAGAAGCTATTTTAAGTCCCCTCCTATGGGCCTTATTTGCAGCAGATCTGGAAAACATACACTATGTGATCAAAAGTATCCGGACACCTGTCTGAAAATGACTTACAAGTTCGTGGCGCCCTCCACCGGTAATGCTGGAATTCATTATGGTGTTGGCCCAGCCTTAGACTTGATGACAGCTTCCACTCTCGCCGGCATACGTTCAATCAGACGCTGGAACGTTTCTTGGGGAATTGCAGCCCATTCTTCACGGAGTGCTGCACTGAGGAGAGGTATCGATGTCGGTCGGTGAGGCCTGACACGAAGTCGGTGTTGCGAAACATCCCAAAGGTATTCTATAGGATTCAGGTTAGGACTCTATGGGGGACAGTCCATTACTGGAATGTTGCTGTCGTGTAACCACTCCGCCACAGCTCGTGCATTATGAACAGGTGCTCGATCGTGTTGAAAGACGTAATCGCCTCCCCGAATTGTTCTTCAGTAGTGGGAAGCAAGAAGGTGCTTAAAACATCAATGTAGGCCTGTGCTGTGATAGTGACGCACAAAACAACAAGGGGCGCAAGCCCCCTCCATGAAAAACACGACCACGCCATATCACCACCGCCTCAGAATTTTACTGTTGGCACTACACACGCTGGCAGATGACGTTCACCGAGCATTCGCCATACCCACAGCCTGCCATCGGATCGCCACATTGTGTACCGTGATTCGTCACTGCACGCAACGTTTTTGCATTGTCAGTCGTCCAATGTTTCGCTCCTTACACCAAGCGAGGCGTCGTTTGGCATTTACTGTCATGATGTGTGGCTTATGAGCAGCCGCTCGACCATGAAATCCAAGTTTTCTCACCTCCCGCCTCACTGTCATAGTACTTGCAGTGGATCCAGATGCAGTTTGGAATTTCTGTGTGATGGTCTGGATAGATGTCTGCCTATCACACATTACGACCCTCTTCAAATGTCGACGGTCTCTTTGAGTCAACAGACGAGGTCGGCCTGTACGCTTTTGTGTTGTACGTGTCCCATCTCGTTTCCACTTCACTATCACATCGGAAACAGTGGACCTTGGGATGTTTAGGAGCGTGGAAATCTCGCGTACAGACGTATGACACAACTGACACCCAACCACCCGACCACGTTCGAAGTCCTTGAGTTCCGCGGAGTACCCCATTCTGCTCTCTCACGATGTCTAATAACTACTAAGGTCGCTGATATGGAGTGCCTGGCAATAGGTGGCAGCACAATGCACATAATATGAAAAACGTATGTTTTTGGGTGTGTCCAGTTACTTTTGATCACATAGTGTATCTTGCCCCCCTATTCATGTGCTACAATATGCAGCAGATGATGCCTGCATATGTATGGCGACTCTCAGATTGGAACTGTGATGCTCATGGCTGGATAATGCCGCTGATCTACTGTCTGAATGGTTCCTGAGGAACGGCCGAATCTGTCACACGCAAAATTTGCAGTAGCTTTCTTTACACTAAAACACCGAACATACCGACTGAATACACTAAGCCTGGGTTCTTCCAGATTTAATGTATGAACATCAGCAAAGGTATTGTGGCTTCTTCTGGATAATAGACTATCCTGGATTAATCACATTAATCTTTCTGTTACGAAAACTGAAAAACTGTGAATGTCTTACGTGCAGTAAGTAATGTATGGTGGAGAACCCTACCAGACATCGTCCTCACCATGTATGATGCACTGAAACGCTCTGTTATGGACTACAGACGTTTTATGTTTGGAAATGCCGCATAATATGTACTAAGCAAAACTAAATGTGCTTCAGTTTTGGCCTATAAGGCAGCAGTTAAGAACAGTTGCGACAGTAACTAACGGTTACTGCTAGTGTGGCTGCTCTTCAAAACAGCAACCCATACGCGTTTCTTCTTTACCTGTGGATACTCGTACTCCAGGTATTTAGGTTATGCATGGCTCTTTTCAAAAGAATAGCTCAATGTAGTCATAGGGCCGAGCTGTACATGTCTACTTTCATGCCCTGCAGCTGACTCGCTGCAAATAGTAACCATTGTTGTCATGCTGCAGTCAAACAGTCTATGCATTGGCTAGAATTCCTACTTAATAAAATACTCAGAATTACAAAATGAAAGTTAGATGAATAGTTTAATAACAAGGATTCTATTCTAACATCTATAATTGATGTAAACAACAGAGAATTAGATTGAATAATCTTTATTCAAGAAAGGACATTTCAAATAAATGGAAAGTAATTCTACGATATTCAGTTAAAATACAGAAAAAATACCCCTTTTCAAATGCAGAGAAGTTACATTGAAAGTATTACGAGAATGGTAGCAAAATCCACAAACTAAATTGTAATCAAAGGTACACGAAAGTTAAGTCCATTTTGTGGTCGGGTGTGGAGTTCAATATGATGATTCACAAACTGACGTATGTGATATTAAGAACAGTTACTCATACCCTGTCTATCCTCAGTTCTGTAATAGAAGTGGGAAAAGTGAAGAGTCCTAGTCTGGGGCACATTCAGATCCCATGTGAGTTAGAGTCCTTTCAAAAGTTAGAGTATTTTTAGCGGCTGTTCACCACCCAGAATCAATCACATCAATCACCTATATGACTGAATCATGCGTGCTACCAAAGACGCGTCTGCCTTCTTTCTGCACTCGACCTCTAGTGTCTGGAACGCTCTCTTACGCTCTTGACTCGAAAAGTCCCAGTCTCCACTTGATTCACTTGTCTGCTACTGTCTGCTTCTCCAATGGCTGAAGGCCGTCCCCACCAAAAAAACATCGTTCTTAAGTTCTCAAGACAGGACTTAACTCAACTTGACCACTTCCCAAGCTAAACTAATATATTACAACCATTTTTAAATAAAGAAATGTTATAAATATACGGCAACATTCATATCATTCATAATGATTACAAATAAAGGTTCGTTCATATATAAATACGCAAGTGCTCTCATATTAAATGAGAATAAATTGTTAAATTTTGTTCAAACGATTATTTATGAATTCTTGACATACACATCTTTTGGTTCTCTTTTCAATTGTGGTGTCTGTTAACACACGTGATGAACCACTTTTAAATAAGCACAGTTTTTAATAGCACTTGCAATAAATGTCTGAATAAAGTTACTGGCAGAATAGTAAACTTTTCATTAACTAACTAAACAAGAATGACAAAATATGAGGTACTTTTGCAGTATTCACATGCTGTGTAATTGTGGGGTGTACAATGTTATGAGAAACATTGTTTTTGTTGTTGTAGTTATTGTGCTCTTCAGTCCTGAGACTGGTTTGATGCAGCTCTCCATGCTACTCTATCCTGTGCAAGTTTCATCATCTCCCAGTACCTACTGCAACCTACATCCTTCTGAATCTGCTTAGTGTATTCATCTCTTGGTCTCCCTCTACGATTTTTACCCTCCACGCTGCCCTCCAATACTAAATTGGTGATCCCTTGATGCCTCAGAACATGTCCTACCAACCGGTCCCTTCTTCTAGTCAAGTCGTGCCACAAACTCCTCTTCTCCCCAATTCTATTCAATACCTCCTCATTAGTTATGTGATCAACCCATCTAATCTTCAGCATTATTCTGTAGCACCACATTTCGAAAGCTTCTATTCTCTTCTTGTCTAAGCTATTTACCGTCCACGTTTCACTTCCATACATGGCTACACTCCGTACAAATACTTTCAGAAACGACTTCCTGACACTTAAATGTTTACTCGATGTTAGCAAATTTCTCTTCTTCAGAAACGCTTTCCTTGCCATTACCAGTCTACATTTTATATCCTCTCTACTTCGACCATCATCAGTTATTTTGCTCCCCAAATAGCAAAACTCCTTTGCTACTTTAAGTGTCTCATTTCCTAATCTAATTCCCTCAGCGTCACCCGACTTAATTCGACTACATTCCATTATCCTCGTTTAGCTTTTGTTGATGTTCATCTCATATCCTCCTTTCAAGACACTGTCCATTCCGTTCAACTGGTTTTCCATGTCCTTTGCTGTCTCTGACAGAATGTCATCGGCGAACCTCAAAGTTTTTATTTCTTCTCCATGGATTTTAATGCCTACTCCGAACTTTTCTTTTGTTTCCTTTACTGGTTGCTCAGTATACAGATTGAATAGCATCGGGGAGAGGCTACAACCCTGTCTCACTCCCTTCCCAACCACTGCTTCCCTTTCATATCCTTCGACTTTTATAACTGACATCTGGTGTCTGTAAAAATTGTAAATAGCCTTTCGGTCCCTGTATTTGACCCCAGCCACCTTCATAATTTGAAAGAGAGTATTCCAGTCAACATTGTCAAAAGCTTTCTCTAAGTCTACAAATGCTAGAAACGTAGGTTTGCCTTTCCTTAATCTAGCTTCTAAGATAAGTCGTAGGGTTAGTATTGCCTCACGTGTTCCAACATTTCTACGGAATCCAAACTGACCTTCCCCGAGGTTGACTTCTACCAGTTTTTCCATTCGTCTGTAAAGAATTCGCGTTAGTATTTTGCAGCCGTGACTTATTAAACTGATAGTTCGGTAATTTTCACATCTATGAACACCTGCTTTCTTTGGGATTGAAATTATTATATTCTTCTTGAAGTCTGAGGGTATTTCGCCTGTCTCATACATCTTGCTCACCAGATGGTAGAGTTTTGTCAGGGCTTGCTCTCCCAAGGTTATCAGTAGTTCTAATGGAATGTTGTCTACTGCCGGGGCCTTGTTTCGACTTAGGTCTTTCAGTGCTCTGTCAAACTCTTCACGCAGTATCGTATCTCCCATTTCATCTTCATCTACGCCCTCTTCAATTTCCATAATTTTGTCTTCAAGTGCATCGCCCTTGTATAGACCCTCTATATACTCCGTCCACCTTTCTGCTTTCCCTCTCCGTTTGTATTTCTTTTTGCCTGCTTCAATTACTGCATTTTTTTATTTTCTCCTTTCATCAATTAAGTTCAATATTTCTACTGTTAACCATGGATTTCTACTAGCCCTGGACTTTTTGCCTACTTGATCCTCTGCTGCGTTCACTATTTCATCTCCCAAAGCTACCCATTCTTCTTCTACTGTATTTCTTTCCCCCATTCCTGTCAATCGTTCTCTAATGCTCTCCCTGAAACTCTTTACAGCCGCTGGTTCTTTCAGTTTAGCCAGGTCCCATCTCCTTAAATTCCCACCTTTTGCAGTTTCTTCAGTTTTAATCTACAGTTCATAACCAATAACCAATAGAAACATTGCATAATGAAAAAGATATTATGGAAACGGGATCATTAATCGGAATATAGAAAACTTAATTCCCACATATGTCGTAGCTCGTATATATTTACACTTTACACTGCGTCTGTACAGAAAGAAGTATAACAAAGAACTTACTAAATTAAAGATGGAGACTTGAGAGAACACTTAGATTCACAGATATTAAGTTTCGTGGTCGATACGAACTATCGACGCCACACAGCTCCCTCAACCCCTCGCAGTACGGGGTACTACAGATGTCGAAGGGTGCGGGCGTGCGGGTGTCGATGTCGGTGGAAATCGTGCGCGTAGGCAGGTGTACCACAGGTACTTCCATCTCGAACGAGGTGGGTTATGTAGGCGGAGCAGCGAGAGGCAGGTACACTTCGTAGTCAGTCAGCCACCGTGGCTGGATGAGACGGCGGCAGGCCCGGGAGTAAGCGGGCTGGGTGGTCGGCGGCGTGGTGGAGGCGTGTGTGGCCCTTATGTGGATCGAGCCGTCCATGGAAATGAAAGCACGTAGAGATGCTCGGTCACACTCGCGCGGGAGTGTGAGGTTGTGTGCACTGTTGACGTGTAAGGGACCGTCCGATGGCGGGGCCTCAGTATCTGTCAAAAGAATGGGCACTCGGTCGTCGAACGTCACTACAGAAAAGTCATTCACTCGGTGCGGCGGCACGCTGCGGGACAAACTGATAGTAGGTGTCTGTGTCTCCAACGTCGGAGATGAGGGCGCGAAACCTGCGCGGGGTGAAACAGAGGCGAGGTCGGGAAGCCAGCGAACGGTGGCGAACAGTCTTCGGCAGAATAGGTGTGCGGTGAGGTTGATGGGAGCACGTCTTCGTTTTCGATCAAGGATGGATCGTCAGCAGAGGCCGACTGCGGCGGTGTAGGACCATCAGGGTCGACGAAAGCCGGTTTCAGGCGATGCAAAGAAACTGTCTGTGTGTGGTCTTTAATTATGATATCAAAAGTCGTGTCCCCCCGCTGCAGGACCTTGTAGCGGCCAAGATAAGGAGGTTGAAGAGGCTGCCTAACCGCATCATCACGCAGCATGACGTGGGGGCAGTCGGAGAGTGCGGTGGAAACATAAGTCTCAGGCGGTGAGTGACTGATGGGCGGGAGCAAACTCGTTTGTTGAAAATGCGTGCGCATCTGGTTAATGAAATCTGGCTATAGGGGAAGATCCTCGCTGGGGAAGAATAAGTTCCCCCGGAAGGACCGGACTCTCGCCAAAAACAAGTTCGGTTATAGTCCCCTGTAGGTCATGTTTATAGGTCGAGCGCAGACCAAGTAGCACCCACAGGAGAGCTTCCGACCAATCATGGCATCAAAGTGCCGTCTTGAGGGTGTGGAGCCATCTCTCCAACAACCCTTTGCTTTGTGGTTGATAGGCGGTAGTGTGTATTTCTTTAATACCGCAGATACTGCAGAGGATGGTGAAAAGGGAGGATTCAAACTGTCGACCCTGATTGGGCAACCAAAATGAGCAATCCACGAGCCAATGAAAGCCTTGGCTGCCGTCTCAGTAGTAATGTTAGGGAGAGGGACAGCCTCGATCCAGCGAGACAAACGGTCGATAGTTGATAAGATATATCTATGGCCCTCTGAAGGAGGAAGAGGCCCAATCAGATCAATATGTACGTGACGGAAATCGACCTGCGGAAATGCCGAACTTGCCCAGAGGCAGGGAGGTGTGGCGGATGATCTTGTTGCATTGGCAAGCGACTCAGCTGTATGCCCAGGTTTGGCAGTTCCGTTTAATATTCTTGCAAACAAAACGTTTTGACACGAATGTGTGGTGGCCCGAACGCCCCGATGGGCTAGGTTATGCAGGGTGTCGAAAACCTGTCGGCACAGCCCGGGTGGGAGCAAAGGGCGTAGTGTGCCGGTTGAAGAATCACACCACACCCAGTCGGAAACGCCAGGAAATTTAGCCTTTGTGAAAACAAGTGATGTCTGTTGGTCTCGTAGGAGAGCCTGAGAATATTCGTCAAAAGCTTGGTGGGGGCCAGATCGGAAAGATCAACAATACAAGAAACAGCACTGATCCGCGAGAAGAAATCTGCAGCGGCATTATCTGCACCCTTGATATAACGGTCGTCCATTGTGAATTGAGAAACCCGGTCAAAGTGGCGGTAACGTCGGGGGGGGGGGGGGGGGGGGGGTCCTCAGGTGGGTAGCAGGACGCTTCTGCCAGTGGTTTGTGATCGGTGAGGACGAAAAACGAACGTCCCTCGACGTCGGGGCGGAAATGTTTGATTGCCTTGTAAACAGCAAGGTACTCCCTGTCGAATGCAGAATATTTTCTCTGAGCAGTAGATAGTTTCTTGGAGAAGAAATGAAGGGGAGAAACCATGTCGTCCTTGTGTTGTTGCAACACTTCCCACACCACGTAGTCACTGGTGTCCGTAGTGATGAATAACTCGACAGAGGGGTCGTGGTGGGTGAGTGTCACAGCATGAGCTAAAGAAGTCTTCAGAGCCTTGAAGGCCTGTAGCATAGAAGCAGTCCAAGAGACGGGTTTGATACCGGAAGTTTGTCTGCCTGATAGCGTGTCTGTCAGGGATGCCTGAACAGCAGTGGTGGAAGGCAGATGGCGACGATAGTAATTGATGGTGCTGAGGAAACAGCGTAGCTGTTTGTAAGTAGCCGGGGGCGGCAGAGACGTGATGGCCTGCGCACGAGATTTGGGAGGCTGTATTCCGTCAGCGGAGACGGTGTAACTTAGGAAGGAGACTAACGCCTGGCGGAACTGAAACGTCTTTGTTGACCTTGACACCGTTGGAATTCAAGGTCTGGAGGACCGTAGACAGATGATTTTCATGTTCCTCTGCTGAGCTGCTGAAAACGAGAATGTTGTCCAGATAAGCAAAGCAAAACTCGAACTGTCGCAAGATGGAGTCAATGAAACGTTGCCACATTTACGCCGCATTCTTTAGGCCGAGCGGCGTGATAATAGCTGTCTTAGGAATGTATTCCGGCGCCAAGGGAATCTGGTAGTAGGTGCATTTACAGTCAATAACACTGAAAATTGTAGCGCCCAATAACATATGAGTGAAGTCATTGATGTTCGGCACTGGGTAGTTTTCCATGACAGTATGAGCGTATAAGCATATGTAATCGCCGCACATTCAAAAAGATCCGTCGTGTTTGGGGACAAGGTGGATTGGTGCAGATCAGTTGCTGTCTGAAAGTTGCAAAACACCAGCAGCCAAATGTCCATTAATCTGCTGCCGGGCTGTGCACAACTTGATAGGGTTGAGGTGTCTGACCTTATGCCTAATAGGAGGGCCAGCAGTGGTAACTATCTTGTGTGTTGTTCCATCAGTGACGGAAGAAACTGAGAACAGCACATAAGATTGGTTAATGTCCTGACACCGAGTCTTTGGATGAGTAGGGCGCAACAAGACGTAGCTGTTAGCGCGAGTGGGGAAAGGTAGCATGAAAGTCACATGTCTCTTACAGGAATGCGGCGTGCGCTTGTGTGGAGGGGGTGGGTGCGTGCACAGCACCGAGTGAAGGGGAACGGGCGGCGACTGTCTGCTGTTAACCTTGCACTGGACAACCGGCGCGGGGGAGAGCAGCGCTGGCGTGGCACTTGGGGCCACAATGGCCGCTGGGTCATGTGACTGGTGAGTGAGAGAGGGGGAATGTTTATTATTAACACACGTGTTAGCTGTCCGAGAGGTGTGCGTGGTCGCAACCCACACATGACACTGGATGAGGTGAGCGCGACAGGGGGGTGGGGGGGGGGGGGTTGGAACGTCACAGACAAGTAAAGTTTGTGGATTGACCTGGTGAGGGTTCAAGCTAGGCTCAGCCAAGCAATCTTGATTAGGTGGTGGCGCCGTGGACTGCAGTTCCAGAAGCGAGGTATTAGCCGCAATGAGCTGCTGTAAGTGGATGCGATGCTCTGTTTCAGCTTCTCATTGTCCTGGCGGAGTTGCGTCGCTGAGTCGTATTCTGACAGTAGGTTGGTAATGCACGTCACAATGTTGCCACAAGGGCAGACCACTTGCGTATGATATCATATGTTGCGGTGGAATTGGACATAGGTGTGGGTACGCGGTATGTGAGTGTTCGTAGGATGGTGGAGCACTGAACCCTGTATGACATTCGGAAAGAGTTCGTAATGAGACAAAAAATCCATACCGAGGATAGGTTCTTCGATGTCGGCAATGTAGAACGTCCACGGAAAACATAGAGTAGGAGATGAGGTCACTGTAACCTTTACTAAGCCTGAGGTAGGTAACATCATTGCATTGACAGCTTGTAGAAGTGACTTCGTCTGTGAAGAAGAGGGTGGAGCCATCAAAGTAGGTATGATCGACACGTCAGCACCAGTGTCGACCAGAAAACTAGACCTGACGCAACGCCAGTCTGGGCAGGTGAGTGAACGGAGTGTAATGTAAGAGGACACCTGTTAGGATCCCCGCAGGACTCGGCGTCTCTTAGTTCCTGCGGTTAGCGTTTGGGTGTTGGCATGACAACCTGCACTTCTTGGCATCGTCGCCGAACACTTTATGGTACCAGCAGAAAGGGTGAGCAGGGTGAGGAGGAGATGGAGACTGTGACAGCGGGGGCGGCTTGTCCTCATTGATTTGTTCCGGTAAATAGACCGGTACATAAGGTGTATGAGCGATCCTGGAGTACTCAGACAGTGGAGAGAGTGAGCCGACGGTGGCAGGAGAAGCAGATGAGATGACGGCGGAGCGAGCTCTGCCTCTGCCGGCCAAAGGTTGGTATGCGGTGGCGGCTGTGCTGACAAGCGGTGTGGAATGAACCGGCTGATGTTGCCGCAGCAGCGAATACAACTGGTCAACAATGCGTAGGGGGGAGCCGATGGACTCAAACGAGTGTGGTAACAGATGGATCTGTAGATCGGTAGATAGTCTTGCAGACCACACAGCCCCTAGCGTGCCATCAGGCATGTTATGCTCATTCACGAGCAATCGAAGGCGGCGCCAAAGTTGTGAGGGGGTGCGTTCCCCTAGGTGCTCCTCGTAGAGAATCTTGATTATTAACTCTTGTGGCGAGCAGGCGAGTCGTTCCATTATAGTCTTCTTTGCAAACTCATATTTTGTGCAGGTGGCAGTGAAAGGAGCAGGTCACAAACCAAATCCGAGTGGTCGTGGAGGTGTGTGATGAGGAAGAGAAACTTTGAGTTTTCGTCAGACACATGATGTACCTCGAACAGGTGATCGACGAGTGCGAACCACGATGCCGGATTGTCCTTGTATAAGTGCGGTAGCTTCGGCAGGCGGCCAGGATGGGGTGACGACGATGGCTGAGGTTAAGTCAGAGGCCAGTGCAGTAGGCCCGGATTTAAACCAGGCGGGCGAATCCATAATATCAGCAGCTGGCATAGTTGACCGTGTGTCACGAAAACACGGTGCGGCAGGCACGGACGGTACCGTGGAAATGGGCGGATGGACGGCACATGAGGGGTGCCCAGAAACTTGTCTGTGAGTGACGAGTGCTGGATGGAAACGACCCGCTTTCGGAACAGGGCGAGAGACCAGCGCGGCGGACAAAGGCGGTGCTGTGGGAGCGACAGGCGGTTGAGCGACCGGAAACGGGGACCCCTGCAAGTGAGGGCGGCGCGGGGGGGGGGGGGGGGGGAACTATCTGATGCATAACATGCCTGTAGTGCATGTGGCGGGCCACTGCGGCGAGGTAAGGGGTTCATGTTATGCGAAACACTGAATTGTGGATGTAAATTGGACACAACTGGAACACCACATGCGCAGAACGGATCCGGCGCGGTTTTTAGTAATGGCGGCGTTGCACACGTCCCAACAGTAACTGATGTAGCATGCTGTTGGGTGGCTAAACACGTGTTCGAATGGAGATCACTTTGTTCTTGAAACACTCGATTTGAAGAGACACAATTCTAAATATTGTTCAGTTCACATTTCACTGTCAGATGGGCATAATCCGATGCCGCGAAGCCTGAGTCCATTGTTCACCCTAACAGCATAGTTGTCGACTGTTGAAAGCTAATGAAGGTAGCACATGGTGTTGGTTGAGAACGTGAATCACTGTGCGTAATTGATGAATACGCCATTGGCGAAGAAACGATGAAACTCGGTGAGTGGAGTTGTGCTTCCACATCTTCGAACAAGGCATTGTTTGGCGTGGTCATTGTGTAGTGCATATAACCTCTTGCATAAACACCAGATTGGAAGACGCGAAACATGAATGAAGTGCGGGGTCACCACTATGGGAACGGGATCGGTAATCGAGATATAGAAAACTTAAATCCCATACATGTCATAGCTTGTATACATTTACACTTGACACTGCGTCCATACAGAAAACAGTATGACAAAGAACTGACTAAAGTAAAGATGGAGGTCGACAGAGCACTTAAAGTTCACAGATATTAAATTTCGTGGTCGATACGAACTATCGACGCTACAGTATAAAAGGCATCATAAGTCAAGAAATAAAATAGATACAGATACATAGTTTTCAGGGATAATAGCTATAGTGCAATACTAATCATCTGGAATATTGTACATTGAGGTTCATTGTGAAAATAATTATTGTCTATGAAATATTAACTTCTGTAGACTTAAGGATATTGAAAATATTGTTGTGTCAATGGATGCACCTCATTTTTCTGAGATTGCAGATTTATTCCGATTCACGTTAGTGTTTGACTTCAAATTATTATAGATTCCCAAAAAGCTGTAAGAAGCCATCTTTCAGCTTGTCTGAGACTCCGCCATTTTTGGAGAAATGTCTTCTGCATAAGGGTCACGCGAACAAGAGCCGTCCAGATCCCTAGCTTTGGAATTTACGCATTTCCGGCGACACCACTTGTCTTTGTACCTGGACTTCCATAACGGCCAGTAGCCAGTCCTGCTGAGTGCCCTGAGACCCGGATCCACCTGCATTCAGATGTTTCATCTTACCTCGTACTAATACTCGGTGGCCGACTTCCTCGGCTAGATGCGTAACGTTACACTGTTTTTAACCACTGTTAGTAAAAGGTTTCCGACGTCTCAGATTTACATTTCTTTCAACGTGGAATGAGCTAATGTTACCAGTGCTCAGAAAAGAATACGAAACAACTATGGGTTCAGCAATCGCAGTATAATCTATGTTTGTTGTTTTAAGTACAGTATCGAAGTAACGTACACGCTACAAATACTGACTGGATAAACATCGGTTCTCTGGGATATAAAGTTTTTTGTGTTATCTAGGAAATTTAATTCTTGAGGCACGATACGTCTCAAAACCAACTCATTTACATCAAAAATATAAATTTTAGAGTCTCGCACTCCCCCGTGGTTAAATTTCAGCGGCGCTCAAATCCCAGTGATCAAAAACCAAATACTACAATGAGAGACGTAATTCCACCAAATCAGCGTTTACCTATTAGTCTACAATACCTTACCACTGACAATTCTTTTGAAGGCTTCAGATTATCACCTTAAAGTGTTTGAGACACAGTTATGGGAACGTGTCACACAATAATACATGTACCAAACGATTGTTCTCGGGTAGGTAATGTATAAACACTTATGTCCGTAAATACTTTTATTCATAATGTTGCGTTAATAATTTATTTTTAAAAAAAAAACGTCGTCCTTCGTGGCCTTTCCCTGTATTTTTTGGGTAACAAACCGTATGATCCATTCTTAACATTTATGTTTTTGTACTCGTCTGTCCTAAGATCCCGCAACATCTGCAATTATTATACGTTTCGAGATACTCTAATCATAACGTTCTTTCGTCTTGTTTTGCATTCATTTTGAACGTCATAACAACAACGAACAGTGAACGCAGTGATATCCATACTTTGTAACACCCGAGAGACTGGCAAGAATATTGCCAATGCTGCCCACAGACGACACAGTATTTCTGGGCAGCGCAAAACCTCAGTCTAGGCGTTTAATATTATTGCACAAATGGTTCAAATGGCTCTGAGCACTGTGGGACTTGACATCTGAGATCATCAGTCCCCTAGACTTAGAACTACTTAAACCTAACTAACCTAAGGACATCTCACACATCCATGCCCGAGGTAGGATTCGAACCTGCGGCCGTAGCGGTCGCCGAGTTCCAGACTGAAGCGCCTAGAACCGCTCGGCATCATCGGCCGGTCAATATTATTGGACTTCAGGAAAATTTGTGCATTATTATTGACCGTCTTGAGGGCCCTTTAAAGTTCATTGGAACAATTAGAACATAGAAAGCAGATAATCGATATATTTATGATGTGGTAGATTTAATAACGAAAGCCAACAAAGAAAATAAAACCATGCATCTAATTTGGGTAAAGGGACACTCAGGTACTCGGCATGGTGAGGTAGTACACGGTCTTGCTGAAGAAGGTATCAAAGAAGGGGCCCCACTACTTGCACAGATTACATATTGTGGCAGTCTGTACGTATATATAAAAATGAAAAAGAGGTAAAATCAGTGGGAAACCCAATGGCAAATATCGAAACCATAAAAAGTTTAGCGCAGGCTACTGGACCAACAAATCAGTGGTACAGCCATAAAAATCTTACAAAGAGTATGTGATATACATTATGAGAGTAAGGTTGAGACTCGCTGGTTTCCATACACATCGCTACGGGATTGGAGTGACAGACTCTCCCACATCTAGAAGACGACGGAGATCTTGATCATGTGTTATTGGGATGTCTCAAGTATATCCCACATCATAATGATGTCGTTGAAATAAAGATTCCCATACGGAAAAATATTAAAACAATGAATGAGGACAACTTCAAAATTAACGGTATAGTTGTATGATAACTACAAGAGGCTGATACAAAGCTCTGACATAACAGAGACTGAATTTGTAATTTTGTATAGATACAAAATAGTTGTGTCCTTAAAATTTAATTGTAATTGCGAACAAAAGCAACTGCAAAGGCTGCATTGTTTTCCTCAAAAAGCCAATAAATTTAATTTAAAAAATTACTACTATTCGGAGAAGAAGTTAACCGAACGCTTAATCCAAAGAGTATGAAACTTTGTGAATTCTTATATTGTGTCATCTTTGTTTATTTTTTTATTGGATATTTTCGGTCATCTTTTGTGTACCATCCCAAAAAATTCCTGTGCAGTGACAGAAGTAACTTTATTACAGCAGATAACATTCTGACACTTACTCACCACCGGAACTAAGCTCAGCATGGCGGTATGTATACACGTACTACACATTTTTTTTAAATCTGAGAAGTTACCATGAGTGAAAAATTAGCTGCCACAGCTTCAGTGCTGCTCTGCATGTAATAGAATGCTACTTTGAAACAAATGCGAATAATATCAGCATCTGTAGACGTGTGTTAACTCGTGTGTCTACTATGCGTTTACTTGCGAAAAGCTCTACTGTTGAGGTGGAACAAACACTATATTTTGCGCACTGCAAAAAGCGTATAACGTGTATCTAATACAAATACTCTGCAAGAAACAATAGGGCGTGTGGCGTAGTAGGTCGAATTTTATTATTTTTACCGGCAATGATCATTACTGTACCTAAGGTATATTTTCATGGAATTGTCAACAACAAGGCTTTTCATGATACACAACGCAACATTGTAGAGCTTTTCTATGACGCTTATGTATTGACTAAACAAAATCGTGACGTATTATGCAGCTTTTCTTTGAAAGTTTTATATTTTATACCTTACGTTGACGAAATAAATACCCGAGAATCGATTGGACCGGGCGCAGATCTGGTAGGGGGAAGGTAATTTTCAATATCGCTTGAAGTGATATATATCGAGCGCCAATGTCATGGCGCCAGATAATGATTAATTATTGCTTTTGCTCACAACACTGATAACAGAACATTTTGTAACAGTGAAACTTGTCAACAATGCTATACAGATGAGTAAACAAGACGGTGTTGTGTTGATTTGCTCTACTCTTACATGGCGGAAATTGATTCCGTGATTTTGTGCTGCGCAAAGACATTTAGACCTCTGTTTGGAATATCGTTTATTGTCACGTCACGATTTTAGGAATTACGTGTAATGTCACGGGAGACGTGTGTGAAAACTGGGGAAAAAAGCGACAGACGCTGATTTTACGGTATTGTTATATTCTACGAAATGTTACAAATGAACTATACACGTCATTCGATAGAAGTAAATTGACGATGCAGCATAGTATTATTTTAGTCTCTTGCTGGATTAGAAAATATACCTTAGAAATCACTGTTCAGTTGGATTATCTGCAAATACTGTTGGCGATTACTCCGGCTTTTGTCGTGAGTTGTATTATGTTAGTGTGACGAACTGTACGCAATTCAGTACCTGCATTTGTACAGTCTGCGGTTGCGGGGTAAAATGCTTTCTTGCGAGACTCAGTTTTCCTGAGAGACATAGCTACAGTAATACCCCGGCTACGACAAAGAAGTATTGCTCATGGCTGCGTACACAACACGCGGAATTATCGATGATGCCGAGTAAAGGAAGTTAAACTATGTCATCCTCGTTGTTGTCAGCGGTGCAAACAAAAGCGGTATCTGGCGCCATGACAATTGCGCACTCGATATAGACCAAATCGCTTACAAGTGATCTTGAAAATTACTGGGTGGATAGGGAGGACGGTCACACCTTCCTCCTGCCCCTCTCTCTCCCCCCCCCCCCCTCCAATCTAATATAACTTGCCGTCACTTGCCCTCCTCCACCACTTAGCATGGCATGGATACATACTGCGTTAATTACAGTAATAAAATATACAAATGTTTGAATATCATAAAATAATAATAAATTATAAAATATATATAAAACATATCAAATGTTTTACTAAAATAATACGATCAAAGAAGCAGTGCATAATTCATCGATTTAGTATAATTTCAGTTCAGGGAAATACAAAATTGGAAAGGCATAAATTGAGAAGGGTCAATTCTTATGAACCGTTCCAACGAGGGTTGCTTCACCATTTTTAAATATTTTGATTTTTTTACATGTGATTACGCTATAATTGAGAAGTTCAAAGCAGTTTTCAAAAAGATTTTACCTTCCACCGTTACTGAATGGCAGCCATTTTGATTTGTAAGTGCACTACAGTTTTTCAATTTGGAGACAGCTTTAATTTGAATATCTCTGCACTGGGTTACGTCACAACGCTGCAATTGACATGGCTGTTTGTAGAAAAGTCTCCTGTAGAGCACTGTGTATTACCCAAAATACCCTACATTAAAAAATAACTAGTCGAAAATACCTCCAAAGTTCGATATTGAAAACATCGAACGCACACTTTTTAGACCCAAATATAACAACCAAGGAGTGATTTATGAAAAACTGTGTTTTTTTTCTGAAGTTAGAATATAAACTACTAGTCTTATTTAGAGCAAGAACACTGACAAATGTTTCCTTAACTTTTTATAAATTTTTGAAATTTGAAAATCTTTATTTTTTGTAAAGGTTGGGGATAGTTATCTCTGGAGGAACTGAATACAAAAATCTGATTTTTGCACATTTTGTACATCTATCTGATAGCAAACTACTGGAAAGATATCACCATGGATATGTGACTGTGAACAAAGATATGAGTTTTTCAAAATGATGAAATTATTCACATTACACTACAATTGATCTTATGGTTGTTGCCTATTTTAAGTGGTTTATTGTTTCATTGTAATAAAATTTAGCTGTAACCTATCTTTAGTTAACTCTATCATCCTGTGTTTAGTTAGAATTGTTTATTTAATAATAAAATATTAAACGATAGGAGCTTTTGATTTAGTTCTGTGTTTAAAATAGTGCCCATTTACATCTAGGTTTATTCTCAATTAAGTAATACGTTATTACAAGTTCAAAAGGATAAAAGTAAAATAATAAACTGTGAAATTTCAATGTTCTTGAGAAAACTATAGTTTTGTGTGGGAGTTTAGTCGTGAAGACAGCTGTGTATGGAACTCAGTGGACAGAGTTACAAGTCTGCCCAGGAGCCCAGTAGTCAGTCGCAAGTCTGTACCTGAACAGTGTACCCCCCACTACATTTGCTGGGCGTGGCATTGTCAGTCTGTTCAGAATTCTCTGTTAGAGTGGATGTACAAACTTCACTGAGAGTGTAGAATAGTATATGTGCATTTGCCGTGAATGTAATTTTAATTAAGTAAAATAATTTTAAAATTTAATAATAATAAATAAATTTGAAAGACTACTTGGCATGCAATAAAATGGATGATCAGTTCTGTGTTGGACATATAGTAAGCGAAGTGTGTCACGCAACAGTTTATGGTCCAGTTTGGAAAAACTTAAAATATGATAATGGTTTTGATGAAGACAGACAAACTTTCCAGAATGAGATTTTCACTCTGCAGCAGGGTGTGCGCTGATATGAAACTTCCTGGCAGATTAAAGCTGTGAGGATGGGGCGCGAAAGGCAAAGATCTCGAGTTCGAGTCTCGGTTCGGCACACAGTTTTATTCTTCCAGGACGTTTTATATCAGCGCACACTCCGCTGCAGAGTGAAAATCTCATTCTGGAGACATCCCCCAGGCTGTCGCTAAGTGATGTCTCCGCAAAATCCTTTCTTCCAGGAGTACTAGTTCTGCAAGGTTCGCAGGAGAGCTTCTGTGAAGTTTAGAAGGTAGGAGACGAGGTACTGGCGGAAGTAAAGCTGTGAGCGCAGGTCGTCAGTCGTACTTGGGTAGCTGAGATGGTAGAGTACTTCCGCGCGAAAAGCAAAGGTGCCGAGATCGAGTCTTGGTCTGGCACACAGTTTTAACTTGCCAGTAAGTTTCAGACAAACTATGTTTAAATTATGAGTAGGATCTTCTATATCATCAGTTTGTATCATGAGAAAAAATGTATTCTGAAGTACCATAACATTTTTGGGAAAAAAATTCTCTGGTTCACTCAAAGTTCTTAAAAAGCCAGTTATTAATGGTTTGAGGGAAATAAAACTTGAACATTTGTCCTTGTTAAGTGTGAGTAAAACAGCTCCCTGAAACTTTAATATGATTCCTGGAAATTCCCTGTGCACAAATTATTACTGAAAAATATTTATTGTGAATCCAGGACCAGAATCACAAGCCTTGTTTATGACATTTATATTACTAGTGAGGAAGCTATAAGCAAATTGGATTTTACTTTTTCTAATTTAGAGGTATCTCCTGCTTCGTAAATAAGATCATTGAGTAGCGGAAAAAGAAAAGCAGCTATTGAAAGCAAGATACAACGAATTTGAGACAAAATTAGTCAGACTTAGAATCATGCTTTAATATTGCAGATATCAACAGTATTTCTAATAAAGAAGAAAACCTACCTCATGAATCATCTGACACTGAATATTTGAGCTTAATTGAGTAATCAAAAAGTAAGTGTTCAGTGACATCTAAAGAGGAAGAACTTTTAAGTTTGCTCCCAGACTAATGATCAAGATGAATAATAGCTCAAGAGTTCAACATTTCTGATCATTTGGTTAGAATAACGCGAACATTTGTGAAACAGCAAGGCATTCTACCAGTTTTAGGAAAGAAGAAAGGAGTAAGTGTAAGTGAAGAAAGCTGAAAAGATCCAGCGGTTTTTGAAAAATGTGAAAACAGTAGAATGTGTCCATGTAGCAAAGACAGCAAAATAATTATTATAAATGGAGTTAAAGTAACAGAGCAGAAACGACTACTGCTGTCAAATGTAAATGAACTTTATGTAGCTTTCAAAAATGCTCACCCTGAATGCAAAATTGGAAGGTCAAAAGGAACACGTTCTGGACCGATATGTGTTTGTGTATAACATCAAATGTCAGACTGATGACTGCGGGTGCAAAACTCAATGATGTTGACTACTACGAGTTCCTAGATTTAATGGTCTGTGACATTAACGATTATGACTGTATGATGAATTTGTATGATAAATGTTCTGGTAAAGAAACCACTCTTGAACTGATTAACGAATCTGAGGAGGAAATGCCCGACAGTGTTACCCACAAACGACGGCAACCGACAGGACTGAAACGATACCAATGGTTAAATCTCAGGAAGAGTACTTTGGATCTTTCATTGATAACTTATAAAATCTCAAAAGTCATCACTATGTTTATAAAATCCAGAGAAAGTTTTTGAAGGACGAAAAGCATAACTTTATGAAACAGAATACATAGTCCTAGCTGATTTTGCAGAAAACTTTGCACTTGTGTTTCGGATGAAGTACAATAGTACCACTGGGTCAATGACAGGCAACAGTACATCCATTTGTTCTGTACTTCAAAAATGAGAAAGACGAAGTTTGCAGTTTTTCAATTTTCATTCTAGGCGACTACTTGGAGCACAACACTTCGATTGTCCATGTGCTATAAAAGTATGTAACAAATTATGTAAAAGAAGAGTTGCCCAAGCTTGAGAAGATCATATACTTTTAAGATGGAAGTGGTAGTCAATACAAGAACAAAATTAATTTTTACATCTTTGCAACCTCAAAGTAGATTTAGGGTTGGAGGCCGAATGGCACTTTTTTGCTTCTTGCCATGGTAAAAATGCATGCGATGGAGTAGGGGACAGCAAAACGTTAAGTGAGTAAAGCCAGCCTACATAGAAAGACCACAGACCAAATTCTTACAATAACGGACATGTGTGACTTTTGCAAGGATAATATTAAAGGGATCAGCTATTTTCTCATCATGAAAGATTTTCATATCAAAACAACACGTCAAACCATATTTGAACACTGTACAGCAATAAAAGAAACGAAGCAATTCCACAAATTCCTTGGCATTCTAGAAAACTTTGTTCGATGCTGTGTAACATCTGACATAGAAATTTATGTGAATCATTGTGTGAGTAAAATTACATATATGTCTTTAACATTGACTGACATAGTGGCATGTGCGTATGATGAACAACGGTGGCTTGCACAGGTTGAAAGAATAAGTTTGGAAAAGAATTATGTCTTTGTGCAATTTTACCATCCTGTTGATACAAGGACGCCAGTTAGGAGATCTATTAGTGACTAAATTTGGATACCAATGAAAAACGCTTTAAGGATGCTTTTGGTGCTTCAACTTTACTAACAATCACTACTAGGATTAAGAAGCACGGCATCTCGAAAGCATTTCAATGGAAAAGATCTTTTTAATTTGTCAAGCTAATATAAATGTCCAGTACAGTAATTTCTCAAGTTTTTACATATAATTCAGTACCTCAACTTCAATAATAGTTGATTATATCTAGCCAATATCACACATGAGTTACGCAACAGGCATAAGAACAGTTATGGTGTAATGTGAATTATTTCCTTATTTTCAAAAATTCATATCTTCGTTCACAGTCAAATACCAATGTTGAAATTTTTATACTGCATTGCTACCATATAGGTGTAAACAATGCGCAAAAATCAAATTTTTATATTCAGTCCCTCCAGAGATAACTATCCCCAAAACTTAACAAAAAACAAAAGATTTTCAAGTTTCAAAAATTTATAAAAAATTAAGGTAACATTTGTCAGTATTCTTGCTCTAATTAAGGCTACTAGTTTATGATATCTAACTAGAGCAAAAAACTCTGATAAATCACTCCTTGGTTATTGTATTTGAGTTTAAAAAGTAGATTTTCTAAATTTTCAATACGAAACTTTGGAGGCCATTTCGACTTTTTTTTAAATTTAGGGTATTTTGGCTAACAAACAGTGTTGTAGAGGAGACTTTTCTAAAAACAGTCACGTCAATTTCAATGTTGTAACTTAACCCAATGCAGAGATATTCACACTAAAGCTAATGCCTCCAAACTGAAAAACCGCCATGTGCTTACAAATAAAAACGGCCGCCATTCAGAAACGGTGCAAGGTAATTTTTTTAAAAACTCTTTTGAACTTCTCAATCATAGGGTAATCACATATAAAAATCAAAATATTTAAAAATGGTCAAGCATCCAACTTAATTTTTATTGAATCACTTCATTTGGATTGACCCCTAAGTACATATGTCATGCAGTTAATTTAAGAACTGTAATCGCAACTAAGTCTCACAACTTCGACAGTGTCATAATTTACAGAATATAAAATCGGATTATAAACTTACCATTATTAGTATTTCACTAAGCACTACGATTATGAACATAAGCCCTCGAACTATGTTTAGACGAGCGATAAAACGAGTGTGTATGATTCTCAATTTTTTTATTGTTATTTTTGGCGTTGGGGGGGGGGGGGGGGTGGGGGTGGGAGTGTGTCTTTCCCCTTATACATTTTGCCTTACTCAACTTCTTGTGGTTTGCCAGTTCTACTTGTGGACTGATGAACCGTGTCAGTTTTGTTGTTGAAAGCAAGTGCACCCAGACAGTGAATGTCCGTCGTTACGTAGGTGGAATATTATCTTTCAGGTCGCATGTCGATCCACAGGAACAGACCCTCACGCAAGAAACTGCAGCGCATCTTGTGTTAAACAGTTTTTCCGAGTAATTTTCAAGACTCTTGATTTTCATACTACTTTAGCCTGTGAAAGCTAGCTGTGGAATTTGGAAATTGATGTATATAGCAATGTAAACGCTACGGTAAAAGTTTAGATTAGGGCGAATGGTGTGTTTTCGTGGAGTTAGTTGTAAGCGCTCACCGTGACGTGTGATGGGAACGAAAGCAGTGTGTCAGCTGCTGCTTCTCTACCACCAGTGAGAGAGCAGCGGACATCTGTCATGTATCATCGAAGTAAGAGACGAAGAATATAATGACATTCTCACGTCAGTATACCACAACTTCGGAAATCGTAACATATTCCAAAGCAACTGTTATTTGTGACTGTCAAGATTATGAATTTAATAGTTGCTCGTTTCACTGGCAGCAATTTAAACTATTCTGTTAGGACCCAACCTAACCACAGCCTCGTAATAAGTGACACAATCAGAAAAAATGTGCCTGTATTTGTGACAACTAGATATTTTTATGTGGGGGATGGGGTCGAGGATGTTCTAATTACATTTATACCAGGGGAGCCGAGCGAAACTTCCTTCGAAACTTGTTTAAAATAATAAAATTATTATTTTAAATAATGACAATATTTGGGATAATTTTAGTCATAGGGATGAAGGTGATTGTGGGAATGAAGAGAAATTATCTTTAAAAATGAACCGGACGACGTGAAATAATAATCATGAGTTTGTGATACATCTTTGTATATACATTTCCACGTGTCCAAAAACGCGTATTGCATTCGAAACGTTAGTCCCAGCTTGTGCGATGGGCAGAGATCAGAGACTGTCAGTAGGGCCACATAACATATAACTTTAAGTGGGCAAACGTTATCAGTTACAGTAAGCCGACAGGCCGTAGGAGGAATTCGGATTCGTTTAGAAAAGCCAACTTGCACGACAGGCAGAGATAATGAACAACTGCCAAAAAAAAAAAAAAAAAAAAAAAAATGGTATTACGCAGGTTTTTAACTGGATCGGAACTGGAACGTTTTTTATAGCTACTTACAAGTTGCCATTCGTCTTTCAAAATATAAAAAATACTGCATACCTCCAGATCCAGCCCCCCCCCCTCTCCCCTACGAATTACTGAATGGGCGCCCTTGCGTGGTAACGACATGCAGCAAAAAATGGTTCAGATGGCTCTGAGCACTATGGGACTTAACGACTGAGGTCATCAGTCCCCTAGACTTAAAACAACTTAAACGTAACCAACCTAAGGACATCACACACATCCATGCCCGAGGCAGGATTCGAGCCTGCGACCGTAGCGGTCGCGCAGTTCCAGACTGGAGCGCCTGAACCGCTCGGCCACACAGGCCGGCGACATGCAGCACTGCCTATCGTATCTATGTCTTCGTAATAGGCAGAGGAATGAGAAGACAGACTGAGGCATAATGTCAACGAGTATTAGCATGTGATTACCAGTGTACTCCTCTCCCAACCCTTTAAAGAATCGAACATCCGCTTTAAATGACTGCTTTTCAAAAGAGTTAATGTGCTAAATAGCGTGACACAGAAAAAGGGGAACATTTCCACAATCCAATAAAACTAGGAGTGATGAAGGAAAGAAATTGCATTCCTAGTAGTTGAAACATTACAACTTTGCCATCAACGAAACATTGATGACATTTATCATTTTTAAAAAATTACGTCTTTTAGATGGCGTCCTCCTGTACGAATACATTCGTGAAATCTGCTGTTGAGATTCCTCATTGACTGCTGCAACATCTCAGATGGGTAGGGTTACCAGACGTCCGGAAATTGCCGGACATACCTACATTTTAACAGTTTGTCCGGCGTCCGAGGGGGGGGGGGGGGATTTTTGAAAAGTCTCAGTTTTCAGAGCTACAGTGATACAGCATATACATTCCATAGTAACAAAGAACGATGGATGTGGCTACACAGCATTTGAACTCTGGGTTAAAATGGACTTCGGTGTCGGTGGTGTCTGCGTGCTGTGCAGATGATGGTAACGGTGCGATGAATCACGGGAAATCGAGACAACGAATCATAATACAGATGTGAAGAGCCAGTGACATGATTTTCTCTCTGTTCCATTTGCAGTATGGTTATCGAAGATTAAGATTGTGGAAAGTCAACAGTTAATTCACAGTGCTTTTTTTAAAAGCCGAAATGCCAAAACGAAAATGCAAATTCAGTGACGCATTGTCGTTAAAGTATGTTTCAAGGCAGGAAGAAGCGGATACGAAGCACAATGTCTTATTTGCCCTTCAGGAACATAAGTTTCTGTTGCACACAAAGGTAAGGTTATCAAATAGTTTTTTTTATCTTTCGCCTAACTTTGATCGGCATATTGCTATGGCGATTATTTACAGAGTTTTAATTTATTATTGCAAATTTTGGTATATTATCACTATATTAACCCGTAACTACTATCGACCGTCTCTCAGACCGCCACTAATTTTTGTGTCGAGATATTTCTCAAACCCCTGCAAAGCCAAATGGGCTCTTCCATGTACCTTCCTATTGGCTGTCCAGCTACACGTGTCAGCATTCTTGCAGTGTTGCTGCTCTTCGTTTCGTAATTATTAGCCTTGAGATGTCTCACGGACGCACCATAGTGTTTGCGTGCCGCGTTTTAATTGCATGCTACTGTTTCTCCATGGCGGGGAAAGTGGACCTTCTGTGCAACGTGTGTTATGTGAGACAGATGTCTTCACTTGCAAGATGAGCCTCAGACACCGAAAGAAGAATTCGAAAATCGAAAAACGTGCACCTTTTGCCCTCCTCGTCTGAAGAGGAAAACGAGGTATCCATGTCAACAGCGTGGTGTTCCGATTCTTTTTGGGGTGTTCCAGGAAGGTCTACGTGAAGTGTTTGCAGGTGGAAATGGGCTAAAGTATGATTCAGTGGCACATGAGAACAAGTATTTAGTTTTTACTTGTAATTTTAGAAGTAAAATGTTGGCAAAGTTTCTCCATTCATAGACTTATGGACTGAAATATTCGCTCTACATTGCAAAGTGAGTCGTAAACTGAAGGCTGACTTCGCACAAAATTTATCGTAAGTCATGTCGGTTTTTTTCCACCTAGTTATATTGCCAATTTGTAATATAATCCCTCTGATGAAAATCTGTGTGTGATTAGAGAGCTAACTATTTGCTGTTATTTTCGTAACTCATAAAATAAAAATATACTCCAGATTTCGCTTTGTTTTAATTGTCAATGTGTTTAAAATACCGCAGTGTTTAGAAAAAATCAAATTTCTACGAAATCTGCCTCTAAGAAGTGTAATGAATGACTGGAAGTCAAGAAACTTTATATATTCAACAAAATTCTGGTTTGATATATAAAATAAAAAAATGCGGTCTGTGAGATCCCTCCATAGTAACTGTGTTCGTGTGAATGATCTTAAGGGTTAAGACGGAAACATTTCGCTTGTAGTTGCACAATATTTGGAAGTACACCTGTCTTCCAAGAAACATAAAACATCTCAAAATTCTACAGGTACTTAAAATATTAAAGAGGCAACGCTTGCATTTCACGTTGTTAAATCACCACTCATCATACAAATCCATGGACTACACGCCGAAACTAAACGCAAAACTATACAGCGATTCTCAAATTGCGAAGAAAGTTCCGTACGCAAGAACAAATACCGAAGTGATTATTAACAAAGTCCTCGCACCACATTCTGTTGACATAGCGATACAACGTCTAGAAGAAATTTCTTTTTTTGGGGTTAGTACCGACAGCAGTAATCATGGTTTCCAGAAAGTATTCCCTATTTTAATACAATATTTTGACCTTGAAGCTGGCGGTATGCAGGCAAAGGTAATCGAAGTTAAAACTACATCAAATGAAAGTACAGAAACAATATCATCATATGTTCGAGACACTTTAGTAGGGGTAGGAATAGAAAAGAAATGTGTCGCATTTGGTGTTGACAATACGAACACAAATTTTGGTGGTATAAGTCGACCAGAGGGCAAAAATGTATTCGCCAAATTAAAGTCCTATATTAATGAAAATTTAGTTGGATTGGGTTGCCCAGCTCACATTCTTAACAATGCCATTCAGCATGGGTCGGATATTTTAAGTGTAAATTTAGAGTGTATTGTTTTCAAGCTGTACTAATAAGACCACAGTGGACAGATGAAAGGAACAAATTATCTGTTGATTCGGTCAAAGGTATTGTTTATGTAAAGTATAATTTTAAAAACTTCAGTTGTTTGGAATTTTTTGATTATATTTCAAGCAAGCTAAATGTTTTGCACAGGATTAGTTCAGAGAAATATAACGTGCATGATTATCATATTTGACATTGTATGTGTCAGAATTTAAAAAAATATATTAATGTATATGGCTATGGGTATTACAAATAGCATTTATATTTAAATTCGAAATTTACATTTCTTTTTTCATTGAGCGATAATGTCCTACATTTTTGACCAATGTGTCCTACATTCCCATTAGATAATCTGGTAACCTTACAGATGGGATATTCTGAATTGCATCCCGAATTCTCTGTTTTAACTCATCCCGGGTTCTTGGTCGATCGTGTAGACTTTGCTCTTGAGGTAGCCCCACTAGAAAAAATCACAAACGGCTAAATCTGGCGATCTAGGGGGCCAGGGAATGGAATCGTGAGATCACACGGTTGCCAAACAATTCTCGCACATATGCCATTGATTGCCGTGCAGTGTGTGATGTCGGTCGTTACTATTCCTGCACGTTTGGAAAGTTGTTCAATGCAGATGTAACGAAAGTTCGTAACATCTCCACGTAACGATCGGCATTGATTGTTATTGTGCTTCCCTGTTCATTTGCGAAAAATTCGGTCCGATAATCCCATGTGATGATACATCACGCCATACTGTCACTTTACTAGCGTGTAAAGGACGCTCATGAACGTCATTAGGATTTGTGTTTGCCCAGTAGCGGTAGCTCTGTTTATACACATAACCTGTGAGATGAAAATGTGCCTCATCTCACATCCACACTCGTTTAGAAATTCATCATCATTGTTTATTTTTGTTATTTGTTGACAGAATCCTAATCGTAACCGGTAATCGTTTTCCTTCAATTGTTGAAGCACCTGTAGTTTGTACGGATTAAATTATAAATCATGAAGAAGAATTCTGCGAACACTCTCCCGGGACATTCCAACCACTGCTGCTTGCTTACGAATTAAGCGCCGTTGTCTCCTTAAGGCAGACTCGCTTACGACACGAATGTTCGCTGGAGAACGCACACTTCAGATCCAGTCTCTTCAAAGTTATTAATCCAACATTTCATAGCGTGTTTCGACGGAACGGCGTCATGACGTCCAAAATTATAAAAACGTCGAAACTGCCTCTGCGCCGCTAAAAAACTATCATTGTTTTTATAAAACATCTTTATGGCTGACGTATCCTGTTGTCTGTTCCACTGATCCATGATTAAATGAAATGGCGGACTCTTTATCGCTGTCACGAACCCGCAGTGCTGCCACCTGCCAGTACTAATTTTAAACTTTCCGGTTACTCTAGTAGGCAAGCGAGAAAAAAGTTTAGAAAATGCTTGAAATTATGTGTAATGTTTGTTGGAAGTAGGTAAGTGCTCTTATTTTCAAATACTGGATGAACAAAGGCTCGGTAATTTGCGCGCACTGAGTTAGGTTAGCATTTTAATTTTTAAGTTTGGTCACTAAGTCTATAAATAATAAAATTAAATATTTGTTGCCCCTGGAAACCGTTAGACAGGCAACCTGCAACTGCGACTGTCAACATGTACCGGTTTGCCGTTTTGTAATATAGACAGGAACTCGTTCTTGTTTTGGTCAGTACTATCTGCTGTAGGAATAAGTGATAATTTTTTCTAAACAGCCAAGACTCCAATACTTCCTCTTCTCCTACGCTGCACAAAAATGTCACTCACTCCAAAAGCTACTTTAAAAGCAAGCAACTGGGAACCTGGGCGCCCAAGTATGTTTCAAAAGCGTTTACATGGGAGCGAATATCTACTACGATAGGTGAAATCTGGCAGCTAAAACGGCGTTTTCAGACTGGAGCGTTTACGTGACCTACTAAAACCAGTATTGTAAAATCAGTTTACGAAAACTGGATTTGGAGGCTCCGTGTAATCGTAGTACTGCGGGCTCCATGTAATAGCAGTGAATGAGAAGCTGCTATTCGTAGGACATTTGGGTTCAAATTTTTTTTGGAAAACATAGTCATTAAACAGCAGATTCCGAATTCCTTAACTGATTTCATTGATATCATTTAACACCACTGAATTTATTTGATTTTGTCTCAAGTGACTTCATTTCTTCTGACGACACGCCGCACACCTGCTCTCGTGGTCGATTATCGCAATTTGCAACAAAACTCGATGTTGATGAATTGCTCCGTGGTGCTATCCGTGGCATGGTCTTCCCGCTTACTGTGACCGACTTACCTCAGCACACCAAAGTACTACATCTCAGTGTGTTGAAGCCGAATGCTCCTTCACATGTGTTTCCCTATATGTGAACACGGACACAGTGTCGTAATTAGAGTATGGGAACCGAGGTGCCTGTCCTGGTCGCAGTTTACATGGGGAGCAGTTTGTGACATTTATTTATTTATTTATTTTGTGTAGTGACGTGTCCACCAGTTTCATATTACAGTATCTACAGCTTAGGTCTTATAATGGAAAAATAATGTATTTAACTATGCTTACAGTAATAAACATGCGCATACATAAGACTCTGGGAATGTATCTGAGGGATCAGGGATTCTACCATTATATTTCCAGGAACTGTTCTATAGCGTACAATGATCATTGCATTAGAAACTGTTTCAGGTTTTTTTTTTATTTAACAAGAGTTCGGTGTTCACTAGATGCCTAATTGCGAAGAGAGGGCATAAAAAACTTCACAGTCACTGACATCGATTGCACCCCCTCCATACCATACTCTTGTTTGTATGCTGATAGTGGACGCCTTTTTTTCTTTTGGTTTCACGAATGTAATACGCACTATTGAGTTTAAAAGGGGGCCTTTTTTCCTTATCAAACACACCAGGAAGAATAAATATTCTACAGCGAGGAGTGCAAGATCCTTAAAAAGATATCTGTATGTGGTTGTAGTGTGGATTCTGTCCATCACTCTGGCGGTTCGTTTCTGTGCATACAGCGCCTTTCTAGGCAGTGATTTATTTCCAAAAAGATTGTTCTAGTTGCTATAATGGAATGAAAATAACCATAATAATCTGATTTGATGGTTTTCATTTTATTACAAGAACAAACAACGTTATGCATGCATTGCAAAGCACACTCTTTTGGATAGATCCAAAAGTTCAGTTTGCTGTCAGTATGTACACCCAAGTACTTAAATTATCTTCCTTAGTTGTCTGCTGGTCACCCAGTTTTTCTCCTATTGCTTCACCTTTAGATGTTGAACAGAGCTTGTTTTTCTGTAATTGAGAGAAAGATCACGTATGGTAATCCAGTTCACAATATCCATAAACACCTTATTAACTGACGTCTCAAGTTTTTATAATATATTACTAAAAAGATGCGAAATTTACAGTGTTCTGTACAACGAGGTAGATTGTTAATAAAAACAATAAAATTAGGGAACCCAGAACTGAGGCCTGACGAGGTACTCCACAAATCGTGGTACTCCACTCTGATGATGCTGAGACACCTTCTCTACTATCCAGTACGACTTTACACTTGATGTTACAAAGGTACAAATCAAGACATTTCCCTACTACATTATTTATGTCTATGCACTTAGCTTTGGGTAAAAGTATCTGCTGAGTATCGCAATCAGTCACTTTTGTTAGGTCGAAAAGTACTTCAACCATCATCGACTTTTTGCTGATGGACTCCAAGACATTGGCAACAAATGTAAATATCGCATCTTCTGCTGACATCTCTTCCAGAAATCCATACTGACTTTTGCTGGTGATATTCTGATCACTTAGTCGCTTGACAATGCTGGTATGAAACAGTTTCTCTAAAACTTTGGAAAAGCTTGTGAGTAATGAGATTAGCCGATAGTTAGCATAACTGCCTTTTAGAACTCCATAATTAAGCCTTTCGCGAAATGTTCTTTGTTTAAATGATGTATCAAAAATATGGTAAATGATTTTACTCCCATGGGTGCAACAGTATTTTAACAACTTATTACATACGTTCTGAGCTCTAGTAGAGTTTTTACTTTTCAGAGCCTTACTGATTCTTTCAGTTTTTTAAATTGGCTGTTATTACATAGATCTGTTATACTGTGCTAAGTACACTTGTCGAAAATTTGTAGCTTGATTTAAGGAGCCTTGCGACCCCACGATTTGTTCTTTGACTGCTGATGCCATTGACTTTGTAATCAAGTACCTCCTTCAAGTACTCGAGGGCAAGGGCTTTTCTAAAGTAACTTTTTGTGATCTAAGCAAGGCCTATCAGTGTGTAATGTATACACCACTTCTAGAAGAAATAGACTTCTAAACCATTAGTGATAACAGCTCTAAACTATTAAAACCCTATGTGTTGCCAAAGAAGTGTCCAGTTAAGGTAAGTCTTCCACAGAGCCTGTGCTGAGCTTCTTGTTGTTCCTAATAATGATTAACGACACGTCATCATTCGTTAAATCCAGTACAGTTCTATATGCAGGTGATACAACTTTTTTCCACAGAGCCCTAAAACTTGTGTCGAACAATTACTGGAGCATTCCATTGGTGTGAGGCGAATGTATCCACTTGCTTTGTTCTCTTTAGTGTGTGTAAATGGCTCGCACTAGAATCCTGCAACAAACACACGGACGTTCTAATTTACACTACTTTAAGTTTGTCAGTGTCAATAGGCATCGTTCCATTGAAAAAAGTGGATGTTTGCAAAAATATACTTTTGAAGTATTATTGCAATCTTTTTATTGGCTAACAATACGAACGCGTCACAACCAGTCCATTCAGTAAAAGCCACATGTCAATAGCACTTTCCATTTCCGCAATATTTGCGGTGAAAGTTTTAGGAGATTCAACCTGTTTATCTCTACACTGTCAGATTTACTATTCTTAGGACTAAATCAGCCAAAATAATGGAGAAAGTTAATGCTCTACAGAAATTATGTGAAAGTAATTCAACTGAAATGGTACCAGGTTGTTTAATAGAACTTCCTTCTTCTTCAACTGACGTAAACAATCGTTGATGTTTGGTGGAGAGATATTAATTTTGCCATTTATTCGATCTTTAGCAATACCATTCGTTAGTTTCCAAACAGCTTTTCACTTATTGATGGATTCATGTTTGATTTCGCAGTACTACTGAGATTGTGTGCGTTTCTGATTTTCAGAACTGATTTTTAATGACACGTTCCTGCGTTTAACATAGGCTAATCAGGCATGGCCAGTTTTCAAACCATTATACACTGCCTATCAAGAAAAATTGAAGCACCAAGAAGACATAGTTGGACGTCAGTGTAACTTCGTACACGTGTGCACCATCGGCGGTTTTGTAAATAATGAAGAGTTGCAATACTGTAGAACGGTCGCAGTAGTGCATTAGTACTGTTTGTGTTTCGTGTGATCACCAGGTCTAGTAGGGCATAAAGGGGCACGTTTATGCTGCATCCTCGCTAATGGCACATCGTATCTCGCTGCTAGCAGGTAGCATTGTTACTTTTACGCTACTCGGTGCCCGCCGGGAGTAATTAACCTGCAGCTAATCATATAACGAGTACAGCGCTAGCAGCGTGAAAAGCGGCACTGCTGGAGTGACCTTGAAGCAGCCAGTCACGTATTAAGTTTCAAGCTATGGCCGCAGCATGAAACAAACTATCGTAATACGAGTATCATCGTCTGGCGAGGTTTGGAGCGAGCAGCGATGGTTCAGATTAAATGGACCAGTAAGAAGAGTAAGTGGGCTGGCAGGTTTGGAGCGAGCAGCGATGGTTCAGATTAAATGGACCAGTAAGAAGAGTAAGTGGGCTGCCAGGCTGCAACGAGGTGGCAGCATAAACGAATCCTAAGGGATATTAACAGTGTCAGATGAGTGGTCACTGTGAAGAACACACAGATACGCGCGTGAGACACCAGTATCAGCACCTTAGGAATCTCTATTTTGCCGGCTGGTCAGATCGTGCAGTACCCAGATTTGTGGTGTATTTGAATGTGAGCATGACCCGATGGACTGCATGGGAATTTGAGAGCAGACGAACTCGACGTCAGAGGTTCAGGTCGACCACGTCTGACCACCACAAGGGAGGACCGCCGTATTTTGTACCAAACATATCGTAAGCCCTCCCCTCACATCTTAGTTTCTTCCTCGTCTTCATGGTGCTTCACTTTTTGGTAAGGCAGTACATGTATTATGCAACAAAATAACATGGTGTTTCAAATTAGTTACATGTTTAGTATATGATGGATTTTGTTTGTTTGGAGCCTTGGTTTTGAAGCTTTAGGCAGTCATATTGCATTTTTATACTAGAATACTGTCATTAAACGGTATCATACATAGTTTAAAAACCTTCTGAATGTTACCTTGGTCGACAAATCATCACGTAAAGCTTATTGTGTATCAACATAATATCAGCCAAACCATTATGTGCCATCAATTGAATTACAAATTCTAACATATGTATCATCAGTTACAGTTGGAGTGATCACACGTTTTGGAACAGGCGCACATATATTATTCTTGTCGAGAGGGAACGTACTTTCATAATTTAGATACTGAAATAGACTCTGGAAAAACTGTCACATCACATGATTCTTCCGTAATTTCATAATTGACAAGACTATTATCTAAACATGCTTAATCTCTTGTGGACCTATTATTGATGCAAGGTAAATTGTACAACCTTAGTAAACTTTTCAGTTCAGTGTCTCTAGACTCATGTGCTCTTACGTCAAATTCTGCATTAAAACCTTCACCTATTAGAATATCATAATGATCCATCTAGACTGGACTAACACACTCAATAATATGTTCAATTTCGTTAAAAATCAGTGATGATGCCCTATGGTGATCTGTTCAAGGACACTATTACTATCTTAAAATTGTCACTAACTATATCAGTAGCTTCAAAGTACTGTTCTTCACACAAAAATCTAGATCCACTCCAACGACTAAGTAGCTGAGTGACTGGTTAACATTAAATGCCACACCATCTCTTAAATGCATTTTTTTCTGTAGTAACAACTTGACATGTCACAGTTACCAAAACTTAAAAACAAACGTAAGTTCATTCTCAGTAGCTCTCTATCCATTCAAGCAAAGAATATCAAATTGAGTCCTAGTCCAAAATTACTTACAAGTATCAACTCCTTGAATATTAAGGCAGCAAATTTTAAGATCAAAGCTCTTGTTCCTTACACACTGAACAGCTTTTGGTAATGTGCTATTAAATCTTCTACAACGGCTTCTTAATACGTTTCTTCCTTTTGCTACCTTCGACTAAAGTATCACTCAGGTGGAGAGAAGGCACAATACATGACTCTGCTTTATTTATTACAGATCTCTTCCCTCCTTTTCATGGTACCGTTGCTACTGTTGTTGGTAGAGCTGCTGTTATGATTGGTGCTGTGGCTAGAGGTGATGCAGATACTGCTGCTGTTGTTGGTGCTGCGTTGCTAACGCTGTTGACACTTTTGGCGGAGCTTTAGCCACTGTTGATGCTACCACTGCTGCAATTGATGCTGTATCTACAGCTGCTGTTGCTGCTGCTGTTGTTGCTGCTGTTTAGCTGTTGTTAATGCTGTTTCTGTTGTTTTGTTGCTTCTGCTAATGTTGTTCCGGCGCTGACCCTATTCTTCGTACTGCAGTTGTTCCTGTTGAAGGTACAGCTGCTACCACTGTTGTCGGTGCTGCCATTGCTGTTAGTACTTCCGTTGGTGTCGCTACTGCTTTTAGTGGTGGAGTTGCTGCTACTACTGCTGCTGTTATAAGAGCTGTTACTGCCAGAGGTGCCGCTGATTCTTGTTCTGGTGGAGCTGGTATGTTCATGCTCTCATTGTATGTTTTTACTCCTGTGGTAGATTCATTTTCTGTACGATTGCCTTCAGAACAGTACTGGTGGTTCACTGCAACTGCTGGTAGTGACTCATTGACTCTTTTGTTTTCTGTGTGTTTCCAATATTTCACATACTCAGCAGTGACTTGCCTCTTCTATTCACATGCTTGCCATTTTTTATAGAGCTGGATTTCTCAGAGAAATATACACCAAGAAACACATTTTGCATAATGAATACAATTGTTCGTTTGCTTCAGTAATTTCAATGTTTACACACGAAGTATTGTGATTTTCGCGTACCAATAACTCTTTAGTTCTCAAACGAGTTGAGAGCATTTTTTAGGTTGGGGACATGGGCGTCCGCAGAAGTTTTCACAAGAAGTAGCAGCCTTCTCGATAATAACTAATTCTACGAGTTTGAAAAGATGTCGTACCCGAAGAACTAAAATAACAAGCACACAAAACTTATTGTATCTCAAAATTTTGATAGTGAGCTACTTACATCAAACTTCGCTCACTTTTGGTTGTCCATTAGGACAACATAATGTGCAACTAGTAAGGCTCCTAGAACGAGATTTTCACCCTGCAGCGGAGTGTGCGCTGATATGAAACTTCCTGGCAGATTAAAACTGTGTGCCAGACCGAGACTTGAACTCGAGACCATTGCCTTTCGCGGGCAAGTGCTCTACTGTCTGAGCTACCCAAGCACGACTCACGCCCCGTCCTCACAGCTTTACTTCCGCTAGTACCTTTCCAAACTTCACAGAAGCTCTCGTGCGAACCTTGCAGAACTAGCACTCCTGGAAGTCTCGGTCCGGCACATAGTTTTAATCTGCCAGGAAGTTTCAGTAAGGCGTACTACTTAGCCGATTTCGAGAAAATTGCAAGAGAATTTTTACGCGTCATTGATGTACAAATGCATTGCGACCCCGAGTCTCAGGGGGCGGCAGTCATGTGGTTAGCGTTCAAGCTCCGTAATCTATGGCTCGCTAGATTGCGTCCCTCTCATGCTCCTTTATTTATTTATTTTTTAAACCCTAGTCATATAAATTCATACAAATTAAATTTGGAAGGTAATATGATAGAAAGACATGTGTATTTGCATGAAATTTTATTGAATTTCCAGTCTTATTTGATTGTTTGCTACTTTTACTAACACAACAAGTATTGTATTTCTAACCACCGACAAGTAAACGACCAAACATATGAAGTTTTCCTAAAAATGTATGCCTGTCGTGATTTCCGAGATCCCTTATACCTGCAATCGAGTAAGGTACCGAGAACTGCTTGCACATGGACGCTACGATTTGCAAACACAGGTTTCAAGGACGAGGGAAGTCATAGAAACCCATGTCAGACGTCGATAAATGAAAGTGTGAATACCTTTCTTCAATAACACAAGGAGCTACAATAGGACAGAATATGAGGGTAATATACTTGTAATCGTCGGATGTGTTTTCGACATTACAGGTTGCAGGATGATATTTTTCCTACATTCTCGGAAAACATAAATTAAAACGGCATGTACTACAGCGAATGAATCCAATTTTTCCGCATACGCAAGGAATCCTCGGAGTTTCTAAGAAAAAACAAAGCTCGTTGACAATTTGAAAAAAATCTTCCGACAATTTGGATGTAAATCTTGTGTAACTCAACATTTTCGTAAATATCGGTGCCGAAAATTGGCGATGTAAGACTGAATGTATTTTAAGAGCATCTTCACTAGAAACAATTTATCGTGTGGTGTCAGTCAAATATGAACAAGTTTGAAGGTGCTTGATAAAATTTTTTACTTGCCTATAGAAATAAAAGTCGCTTAATATTTTTTGTAATAATAAAAATTAGTAAACAGCCAAATAACATTGGAAATTCAATAAAAGTTCGTGTTAATACACATGTTAAAAACATGAACATCCATCGATCCATCGAGCTTGAACGCTAACCACGTGACCACCACCAGCTGGGGCTCGGTGTTGCACCGCTACATCACTCACTCGGAAAACTTGTCTTGCAGTTTTCTCGCAATCGTCAAAGACCTAATGGACTACTAAAAGTGTGCAAAGTTTGGGTATATCGGTGATTCGATATTTTCCTTGTTAGTATTTTCAAGGTAAATTACTTCGGTGCAAAATTGTAAGTTTAGTTCAGTAGTATATGCAAAGTACTTGTTAATACGAATATGGATGCCACCTTTTTTATTCAACAGTCTGAAATTACATTCTTATACGATTAAATTCAAGGTACGCAACTAGTTAAAATGTAGAAAATATTCGCAAAAATATTCACACTCCCATACGTTAGGTTGAAAGCGAAAACAAAAGTCTGAAATAGTAAATAATCAGAATGATTGATAAAATCCTGCAGGATATCAACAAAAAAGCCACATTAATACCGCTCAAAGTGGAGAAACAGGCAATAAACGTTGAAAAAAAGCGTATTCATTTATGATGCTATTGGTTTGCTTTGTAGCGATCACCCCTCAGGAAAGGATTTTTAGTGGGCGTGGTAGTTGAGTAGGTGAGGTGGTGACGCTACTGGTGTAGCAGGCTGAGCTCGGCAGCTGGTGTGGATGACTGTCATACGCCCTAAGGCGACAGTAAGAAAGTGTTGCCTGGAATCGTATTAATTAATGGTGATTTTACAATACAGATTGTTTTCTCTGGCGCCGGTGGTGGGCGTGCTGATTCGCGCACTCGAATGTGACAAAAAATGGGGCAGGCAGCCTCGTCGACAGCACCTATTTTGCAGGTCAGGACACATCAACCATGTCGTGCCGGTAGCCGGGACAGGAGTCTGCAGGCGCAAGCGGACCACGATTCACTATCAGCTTCTAGTGGCAGCCCACCCCAGCACTCTCGAAGAGGAATGTGCGCATTAGTGGCTCCCTCGTCTTTATCAGTCATGGCGGTAACCAAACAACAGTGGCAGCTGGCAACAGCTAAGAACCATTTCAGCTGGCTGGCTGTGGTCGCAGCACATCACTACTTGCCAGTCAAATTATCCTGTAACTAGCGAGACTGTCGTTCCATCGGAATCAGAGCTGTACACAGGACGACCAGACACAGAGTGAGGCTTCAGGTATGGTTGTATTTAAGATGGACATAACTCCATCACGACCGTGCGAGCTAACATCCCACAGATGTTCGGGCTCACATGCGGTTCCACTTCGTCGAAATCTCTTGGCCCAAACTCGTCTAGTGGTTGAACCGCACGTGTCGCATTACACGCCGTAAATTAGACACTTGCGACCCTTTGGTTAAATTGTCTGGCTGATGGCAAGTTTGCGAAGTACAAAGTTAATATAGTATATAATAGCATAAATAATAAATCGGGAACTAAATTGTTGTTGTTGTTGTGGTCTTCAGTCCTGAGACTGGTTTGTCTTGTGACAGCCAGAGCGAGAGCACCAGCAGCAGCGAGTACTGTTTGTATAAAGCGTTTTTGTACTTATTTGCTGCGCTTAGCTTTTAAATAGTTTTTCTGGGAAAACCTAGCGTAGTTTTCGCGTCTCGTATTTCAGTGAGTGTTTCTTGATTATCAGAGTAGCTCATCAGAAGATTATCTTGGGAATTTGTCACCGTATAGAGTAGGGTAAACATAGTCATGTGTAGGGACTGTGGTTGTTGTGAGCAGACGCAAGGAGAATTGGCCACTCTTCGGGGGCAGGTGGAGGCTTTGTCTGTTAGGCTCATCGAGCTCGAGGCGCAGGCGTCGGCTCGTAGTGGCGTTGGGGCAACTGTGGTGAGACCTATGCCTACTTCGGTGGCCTTGGAATCACATGGAACCCCTGATGTCGCTGCGTCTTCCGGCAGTGAGCATCTTACCGGTCAGCCATCACTCCAGGGTGAATGGCGGACAGTGGTGGGCTCGCGCGTGCCTGGCCGAAAGGCGAAGGTGGGATCTGGCCGCGTGGCAGCTGCCTTACCCCTTTCCAACAGGTACGGGGTGCTTCCTAGTGGTGATGACATCGTTTCCGAGCCACCACAGGATGCCTCGCCTGTTGGGCCAGTGGCCGATTCTCCGGCAAGGTCCCGACAGTCACAGAGGGCGGGCCTATTAGTTATAGGGAGCTCCAACGTTAGGCGGGTTATGGAGCCCCTCAGGAAAATAGCGGGTAGGTCGGGGAAGAATGCCAGTGTGCACTCGGTGTGCTTGCCGGGGGGTCTCGTCCGTAATGTGGAGGAGGCCCTTCCGGCAGCTATTGAACGCACTGGGTGTGACCGGCTGCAGATAATAGCACATGTCGGAACGAATGACGCCTGCCGCTTGGGTTCTGAGGCCATCCTTGGTTCCTTCCGGCGGCTGGCTGATTTGGTGAAGACAACCAGCATCGCACGTGGAGTGCAAGCTGAGCTTAATATCTGCAGCATAGTGCCCAGAGTCGATCGCGGTCCTCTGGTTTGGAGCCGTGTGGAGGGTCTAAACCAGAGGCTCAGACGACTCTGCGACTATAATGGTTGCAAATTCATCGACCTCCGTTATTGGGTGGAGAACTGTAGGGCCCCCCTAGACAGGTCAGGCGTGCACTACACACCGGAAGCAGCTACTAGGGTAGCAGAGTACGTGTGGCGTGCACACGGGGGTTTTTTAGGTTAGAGGGACCCCCCCTTGGGCGAAACGATAAAATACCTGACGGCTTACCAGAGAGGACAATATCATCGTTGATAAAGAACGTCCGTCCTCAGAGACCAAAAACAGGAAAAGTTAACGTAATATTGGTAAACTGCAGGAGTATCCAGGGCAAGGTTCCTGAATTAGTATCTCTTATTGAAGGAAATAGTGCGCATATAGTATTAGGAACGGAAAGTTGGTTAAAACCGGAAGTGAACAGTAACGAAATCCTAGACACAGAATGGAATATATACCGCAAGGATAGGATAAACGCCAATGGTGGAGGAGTATTTATAGCAGTAAAGAATTCAATAATATCCAGTGAAGTTATTAGCGAATGCGAATGTGAAATAATCTGGGTTAAGCTAAGTATCAAAGGTGGGTCAGATATGATAGTCGGATGCTTCTATAGACCACCTGCATCAGCAACCGTAGTAGTTGAGCGCCTCAGAGAGAACCTGCAGAACGTCGTGAAGAAGTTTCGTGATCATACTATTGTAATAGGGGGAGACTTCAATCTACCAGGTATAGAATGGGATAGTCACACAATCAGAACTGGAGCCAGGGACAGAGACTCTTGTGACATTATCCTGACTGCCTTGTCCGAGAATTACTTCGAGCAGATGGTTAGAGAACCAACTCGTGAAGCTAACGTTTTAGACCTCATAGCAACAAATAGACCGGAACTTTTCGACTCCGGGAATGTAGAAGAGGGTATCAGTGATCATAAGTCAGTGGTTGCATCAATGACTACAAGTGTAATAAGAAATGCCAAGAAAGGAAGGAAAATGTATTTGCTTAACAAGAGTGATAGGGCACAAATCGCAGAATATCTGAGTGACCACCATCAAACGTTCATTTCTGAGGAAGAGGATGTGGAACAAAAATGGAAAAAATTCAGAAACATCGTCCAGTACGCCTTAGATAAGTTCGTACCGACTAAGGTCCAAAGCGAGGGGAAAGATCCACCGTGGTATAACAATCATGTACGAAAGGTACTACGGAAACAAAGAAAGCTTCATCATAGGTTTAAGAGTAGTCGAATCATAGCTGATAAGGAAAAGCTGAACGAAGCGAAAAAGAGCGTAAAGAGAGCAATGAGAGAAGCATTCAACGAATTCGAACATAAAACATTGGCAAACAATCTAAACAAGAACCCTAAAAAGTTTTGGTCATATGTAAAATCGGTAAGCGGATCTAAATCCCCTATTCAGTCACTCGTTGACCACGATGGCACCGAAACAGAGGACGACCGAAGAAAGGCAGAAATACTGAATTCAGTGTTCCGAAACTGTTTCACTGCGGAAAATCGTAACACGGTCCCTGACTTCAGCCGTCGCACGGACGCCAAAATGGAAAATATTGAAATAAACGATATCGGAATTGAAAAACAACTGCTATCACTTAGTAGCGGAAAAGCATCCGGACCAGACGAGATACCCTTAAGATTCTACAGTGATTATGCTAAAGAACTTGCCCCCTTTCTATCAGCAATTTATCGTAGATCGCTGGAAGAACGTAAAGTACCTAGCGACCGGAAGAAAGCGCAGGTCGTTCCCATTTTCAAGAAGGGTCATAAATCAGATGCGAATAATTATAGGCCTATTTCGCTTACGTCAATCTGTTGTAGAATAATGGAACATGTTTTGTGTTCTCGTATTATGACGTTCTTAGATAATACAAATCTCCTTCATCATAACCAACATGGATTCCGCAAACAGAGATCATGTGAAACTCAGCTCGCCCTATTTGCCCAAGAAATTCACAGTGCCGTAGACACTGGCGAGCAGATTGATGCCGTATTCCTGGACTTCAGGAAGGCATTTGATACGGTTCCGCACTTACGTTTAGTGAAAAAAATACGAGCTTACGGAATATCGGACCAGGTTTGTGATTGGATTCAGGATTTCCTAGAAGAAAGAACACAACATGTCATTCTTAACGGTTCAAAATCTGCAGATGTAGAGGTAATTTCGGGAGTACCGCAGGGAAGCGTGATAGGACCTTTATTGTTTACAATATACATAAATGACCAAGTTGACAACATCGGTAGCTCCGTGAGGCTATTTGCAGATGACACGGTTGTCTACAAGAAAGTAGCAACATCAGAAGACTCGTACGTACTCCAGGAGGACCTGCAGAGGATTAATGCATGGTGCGACAGCTGGCAGCTTTCCCTAAACGTAGATAAATGTAATATAATGCGCATACATAGGGGCAGAAATCCATTCCAGTACGATTATGCCATAGGTGGTAAATCATTGGAAGCGGTAACGACCGTAAAATACTTAGGAGTTACTATCCGGAGCGATCTGAAGTGGAATGATCACATAAAACAAATAGTGGGAAAAGCAGGCGCCAGGTTGAGATTCATAGGAAGAATTCTAAGAAAATGTGACTCATCGACGAAAGAAGTAGCTTACAAAACGCTTGTTCGTCCGATTCTTGAGTATTGCTCATCAGTATGGGACCCTTACCAGGTTGGATTAATAGAAGAGATAGACATGATCCAGCGAAAAGCAGCGCGATTCGTCATGGGGACATTTAGTCAGCGCGAGAGCGTTACGGAGATGCTGAACAAGCTCCAGTGGCGGACACTTCAAGAAAGGCGTTACGCAATACGGAGAGGTTTATTATCGAAATTACGAGAGAGCACATTCCGGGAAGAGATGGGCAACATATTACTACCGCCCACATATATCTCGCGTAATGATCACAACGAAAAGATCCGAGAAATTAGAGCAAATACGGAGACTTACAAGCAGTCGTTCTTCCCACGCACAATTCGTGAATGGAACAGGGAAGGGGGGATCAGATAGTGGTACAATAAGTACCCTCCGCCACACACCGTAAGGTGGCTCGCGGAGTATAGATGTAGATGTAGATGTAGATGCAGCTCTCCATGCCACTCTATCCTGTGCAAGCTTCTTCATCTCCCAGTACCTACTGCAGCCTACATCCTTCTGAATCTGCTTAGTGTATTCATCTCTTTGTCTCCCTCTACGATTTTTACCCTCCACGCTACCCTCCAATACTAAATTGGTGATCCCTCGATGTCTAAGAACATGTCCTACCAACCGATCCCTTCTTCTAGTCAAGTTGTGCCACAAGCTCCTCTTCTCCCCAATTCTATTCAATACCTCCTCATTAGTTATGTGATCTACCCATCTAATCTTCAGCATTCTTCTGTAGCACCACATTTCGAAAGCTTCTATTCTCTTCTTGTCTTAAGTATTTATCGTCCACGTTTCACTTCCATACATGGCTACACTCCATACAAATACTTTCAGAAACGACTTCCTGACATTTTAATCTATACACGATGTTAACAAATTTTTCTTCTTCAGGAACTCTTTCCTTGCCATTGCCAGTCTACATTTTATATCGTCTCTACTTCGACCATCATCAGTTATTTTGCTTCCCAAATAGCAAAACTCCTTTACTACTTTAAGTGTCTCATTTCCTAATCTAATTCCCTCAGCATCACCCGACTTAATTCGACTACATTCCATTATCCTCGTTTTGCTTTTGTTGATGTTCATCTTATCTCCTCCTTTCAAGACACTGTCCTTTCCGTTCAACTACTCTTCCAAGTCCTTTGCTGTCTCTGACAGAATTACAATGTCATCGGCGAACCTCAAAGTTTTTATTTCTTCTCCATGGATTTTAATACCTACTCCGAACTTTTCTTTTGTTTCCTTTATTGCTTGCTCAATATACAGATTGAATAACATTGGGGAGAGGCTACAACCCTGTCTCACTCCCTTCCCAACCACTGCTTCCCTTTCATGCCCCTCGACTCTTATAACTGCCATCTGCTTTCTGTACAAATTGTAAATAGCCTTTCGACCCCTGTATTTTACCCCTGCCACCTTCAGAATTTGAAAGAGAGTATTCCAATCAACATTGTCAAAAGCTTTCTCTAAGTCTACAAATGCTAGAAACGTTGGTTTGCCTTTCCATAATCTATCTTCTAAGATAAGTCGTAGGGTCAGTATTGCCTCACGTGTTCCAACATTTCTACGGAATCCAAACTGATCTTCCCCGAGGTCGGCTTCTACCAGTTTTTCCATTCGTCTGTAAAGAATTCGCGTTAATATTTTGCAGCAATGACTTATTAAACTGATAGTTCGGTAATTTTCACTCCTGTCAACACCTGCTTTCTTTGGGATTGGAATTATTATATTCTTCTTGAAGCCTGTCTCACACATATTGCTCACCAGATGGTAGAGTTTTGTCAGGACTGGCTCTCCCAAGGCTGTCAGTAGTTCTAATGGAATGTTGTCTACTCCGGGGGCCTTGTTTCGACTCAGGTCTTTCAGTGCTCTGTCAAACTCTTCACGCAGTATCGTATCTCCCATTTCATCTTCATCTACATCCTCTTCCATTTCCATAATATTGTCCTCAAGTACGTCGGCCTTGTATAGACCCTCTATATACTCCTTCCACCTTTCTGCTTTCCCTTCTTTGCTTAGAACTGGGTGTCTATCAAAGCTCTTGATATTCATGCAAGTGGCTCTCTTTTCTCCAAAGGTCTCTTTAATTTTCCTGTAAGCAGTATCTATTTTACCCCTAGTGAGATAAGCCTCTACATCCTTACATTTGTCCTCTAGCCATGCCTGCTTAGCCATTTTGCACTTCCTGTCGATCTCATTTTTGAGACGTTTGTATTCCTTTTTGCCTGCTTCATTTACTGCATTTTTATATTTTCTCCTTTCATCAATTAAATTCAATATTTCTTCTGTTACCCAAGGGTTTCTACTAGCCCTCGTCTTTCTACCTATTTGATCCTCTGCTGCCTTCACTATTTCATCCCTCAATGCTACCCATTCTTCTTCTACTGTATTTCTTTCCCCCATTCCTGTCAATTGTTCCCTTATGCTCTGCCTGAAACTCTGTACAACCTCTGGTTCTTTCAATTTATCCAGGTCCCATGTCCTTAAATTCCCACCTTTTTGCAGTTTCTTCAGTTTTAATCTACATTTCATAACCAATAGATTGTGGTCAGAGTCCACATCTGCCCCTGGAAATGTCTTACAATTTAAAACCTGGTTCCTAAATCTGTTTCTTACCATTATATAATCTATCTGATACCTTTTAGTATCTCCGGGGTTCTTCCATGTATACAACCTTCTTTCATGATTCTTGAACCAAGTGTTAGCTATGATTAAGTTATGCTCTGCGCAAAATTCTACCAGACGGCTTTCATTTCTTAGCCCCAATCCATATTCACCTACTATGTTTCCTTCTCTCCCTTTTCCTACTGACGAATTCCAGTCACCTATGACTATTAAATTTTCGTCTCCCTTCACTACCTGAATAATTTCTTTTATCTCATCATACATTTCATCAATTTCTTCATCATCTGCAGAGCTAGTTGGCATATAAACTTGTAGTACTGTAGTAGGCGTGGGCTTTGTGTCTATCTTGGCCACAATAATGCGTTCACTATGCTATTTGAAGTAGCTTACCCGCACTCATATTTCTTTATTCATTATTAGACCTACACCTGCATTACCCCTATTTGCTTTTGTATTTATAACTCTGTATTCACCTGGCCAAAAGTCTTGTTCCTCCTGCCACCGAACTTCACTAATTCCCACTATATCTAACTTTAACCTATCCATTTCCCTTTTTAAATTTTCTAACCTACCTGCCCGATTAAGGGATCTGACATTCCACGCTCCGATCCGTAGAACGCCAGTTTTCTTTCTCCTGATAACGACATCCTCTTGAGTAGTCCCCGCCCGGAGATCCGAATGGGGGACTATTTTACCTCCGGAATATTTTACCCAAGAGGACGCCATCATCATTTAATCATACAGTAAGGCTGCATGCCCTCGGGAAAAATTACGGCTGTAGTTTTCCCTTGCTTTCAGACGTTCGCAGTACCAGAACAGCAAGGCCATTTTGGTTAGTGTTACAAGGCCAGATCAGTCAATCATCCAGACTGTTGCCCCTGCAACTACTGAAAAGGCTGCTGCCCCTCTTCAGGAACCACACGTTTGACTGGCCTCTCAACAGATACCCCTCCGTTGTGGTTGAACCTACGGTACGGCTATCTGTATCGTTGAGTCACGCAAGCCTCCCCACCAACGGGCAAGGTCCATGGTTCATGGGGGGAGGGAACTAAATTAACGACCCATAAATGATGTAGGGCACACAGTTGCGATTTGGTTAGAATAATGTTTATTCAGAAAACCAACTAATAACGAAAGTGATCTTATTTACAGTTACTGTTATACTCGAGCGCATACCCATTTGACATAGTTCGATCATTCACAGTCTCATCGCGAAATACAAGTCCAATACTAAACCTCGTTGTCTTCGCGAAAGGTTAGAGTTCACAACAAGCGCACAGCTGCTCACCGCTCAGAGACTAAGAGTCCTGCGATACCATACAACGCGAAATTTTCTAATTCGTTTCACTTCCTAGCTACCTAAATACCGACTGTCCGCTTTCGCGTCTCAATCCGAACCGTTCGCTTTCGCGTCTTCACCAACACTGTCCCTCTGCCCGTCCCCGACTGCGTTTCCCGTGCGCCGAATACCGCAACTGACTAAGGCAGTTCCCTTTCCTGAAGCCGTCTCTGTCATTGGCCACAGTTTATTCTACATTATTTTACATTTTATCGTATTTAAATCATCAAAGCTTGACCACTTTCATGTTCTAAATAAAGTAACAATAATGTCTACTACATAATAAACATTTTACATAAAACCAATACAATTTCCTTCTTAGCTTTGAATGCCACGTCCAATAGCCTTGCACCCAAGTGCTTTCTGACAAATAAATAAAGAACAAAAGTAACTATTATGCACTAACTTTACAACAAATATTCTATTACCTAATGATTCAATAAGGTGTCATGCTGTTATCGTTCAATGTGAGTTTGTGTGGAAGAAATGATGATATGGTGCTTAACTGAAAATACTGATAATTTAATTATACTATATCTTTTAAACAAACGAAGTTACAGAGTTGATATTCACAGCGTTGGTCATTTTAATGATGCGCTTCTGTATGAAATGTCGATCGCTAAGATCCACCAAAGTGTTCATATTTTAGCATTCAGGTCTTCGTTACAAGAATTGTTAATTTCACTTTAACAGTAAATCCTACACTATTATAGATATGATAAATATTCAAGTTTTATTGAGATCCCCATGAAAATTTATGGAGGATGGCAGATTAAAATTACTGTGGCTTCATTCCCTGAATTACTAAAGAATTAAATAGTTTCCATAAATGTTTCCCTTTATGGCTGATCTTAGATCCGCCAAATTTAACACTGCTACGTCTCCCTGGCCACAAACAACTTCTACAGGGATTCCCTATGATGTAGGTTCTCACCTGTCTCACTCGCACACTACAGTGCATAGGCCTCAATAGACAGTAGACGCCTGTGGGTTTCCCCATCTCCATCTCGTGATGATTCTGAGCCCTTTGTGATACATGGGCCTGGACGACAGGGTTCATTTCACAATTCCTGTAGGCTGACTCTTTCGGCTATATATTAAATTAAAGCGCAGTGCTCATTAAATCACACACCTCCACTTCATAACATGTTGGCGTGCCTTATATGTTGTGAAGTAGCACCCATATTTACAAGACACAAATTGATAATACAGTAACTTAAATATCCTAAGTGCCAGATTAATAGTGTAATTATTTGTAGTGGTGTTGATGCAGCAAACTTTAAATTTAAAGAAACTTATATCTAACATAAATAATGAATTGCAGCATATTAATTAAATGGCAAATAAAACTATACATCTATCAGAATCGACTGTCTATTGAAATGGCGCAGTAATATCAGCGCCACTGCGCTCACTTCCACAGAACTTTTCTGTCGCAACGAAGTCTCCGGCGGCGCTCCACAGATTCGGATCCAAGTACCCTCCGAAATTCTGTATGGCTCTGCGTTCCATCACCAACATGTTTCGGGAACAAATCTGTTGAAATTCGAATGGGGTGTAGATACCAGAAAACAAACACTTTCCGAAACCACCCAGGATCTGCACTGAACCCTTCCCCCAATGCAATCGATACAAATAGATCTAAACTACACAGTAAATAATTGATTTACAGCGTCTGCAAGATGCTCGTAAGTTCTTCAATGATACTGACACGTTATTGAAGTCCCACTAGAGACATGCATCTCGTGACAGATTCCCGATGGACTTCATCGGCAAATTAATATTTTCTTTTAATTTAAATAATTCCCTTGACTCAAAACTAACAAAAATATGAACAAATCTCACCTCTCCTTTAATTCAGTGCAGTGGAGCTGCGTACACAAATCGTTACTCCATACATCAATAAATTGTTCCCCCAAAATATTCTCAGATAAGTAGATACACATACATCTGTCTTCCTAGGTAAGCATTATTAATTTTCATTTTCCAAATTTCTCCGACCTCCATGCACCCAAATTGGCGTGACCATAACTTATAATTTGGAAATTACAACAAACATAAAACCATCCAAAAACGTAAGCCTAACACATACATACACATAAATAAATCCCTTATATATTCCCAACAACCTAATTTATATGAATACAGTGCACTGACTTTTGACCTGATACTGTTCACCAAATAACTGAGTTGTCCGACCTCCTCGCACCCAAATGTGCATCTAAACTATCTCTTTATAATTGCACGGACCTTGTGCCAAAAAAATCCTTATGCGAGGAAACAACAAACAAGCTACAATAAATTCTGAAATAAAAGATTGCAAATTACGCCTCCAAATAGTCTTATAATCTAAACACTGATACGCTTATTTCTTAACCTACTGTCCCCTTGAGTGCACATATCCTATTCGATTCAAAATTCAATCTCGTACTCGTCCCAAAATTAGTCATTAAATCCTTCGTTCGCCCCAATTTCATTTCTCCTCCCTTCTAGACCTCTTGCCAATCTTAAACTTCTCTCGAGTCCACAAATGAGGCAATAATGATCGCAATGTTCTACCGCACCTTCACCAATGAGTTACAGTAAAATCATATTCCTCCTTAAGATTCCATTCTGTCCAAATACCACTTTCTATTTTAGAATCAAACTCATTGTATTCGCCATTAAAATTAACGACATTAGTAGCTACAACATCATTATCATGAAACAAAGCATTACTTTTTACTTCCATGTCATTACAAACACCTTCACAAACAGCACTTTCAACAGCCGCTGATACATCTTACAACTCGCTAAATAAAACCTCATTTACCTCCGTCAACAAATTACCAATATAAGAACCGCCCATAGTTTCACCATCATCTGCCATTACATCACATAAATTATAGCCACAGCGTCATGTAATTTCAGAATCAACAGTACCATTAAATTCCGCTGCATTTTGATTTAAACCAGAGCATAATACCTTTTCCTCTCCTGTATGCTCCTGCGCCACATTAATTTCAGATCACACATCAAATTCAGATCCACATTCACTCTCAAATAAACGTTCAAGATCCACAGATCCATCCAGAATCTCCGGTTCACTTCCATTAGTAGAAAGATACGCACAGATTTCTTCCTCTGAAGTATCAATACCAGCAGCTTCAACTTTCGTAACTTCATCACATAAAACATCACTACTACCCTCCTTCAAAAATAATTCTACAACATCCGCCGATACACACACAAATTCATCAGCAGCTGACAAGACTAATGCTACGCCGCCCTTATTAACCTCTTCAACAACTTTCGCCGTCACAATATGACCTGAAGCATCATCACCTTCATCACTATAATCGTTACTGCCGGTTAGCACCTCTTTAGAATTTTCTATACCATCTAACTCCACCAAATTCAGCTCCACCTCAGCCTCCTTCTGGCACATAGTATCTTTCATTGTATTAACATTCATACACCCTTTCGTCACACATGCATAAAACAAATCATTTAGCCTTAAATCGTCGTCATCGCCTTTATCGTTATCTTTCATTATCTTAGGATTATGCCTTTTACGAACGATATGATCTGAAAATTTACCTATTTGATTCTCATCACTTACTAATTTCATTTCAATATTCTGGCGCCTTTCTGCTGATTTATTGACACCTATCAAATTTCCGTTTTTTCGCGTCCTATCCATCGCCGAATTATTTTGCCATCTCTGGACCTGAGATGCGGCGAAGCTGTTTCCCGATCTCCCGTTACGCTGGTTCATTTCGCCAGGTGCCGGTCCCTCAAATCTACGTTCTTGGTGTCGATCCCTGTCACGAAAGTTTCTGTTCCCATTACCCCTTTGAAAGTTATCATTGGATGTGTTCCTGTTACCGTTTCCCTTATCAAATGGTTCAAATGGCTCTGAGCACTATAGAACTTAACATCTGAGGTCATCAGTCCCCTAGAACTTAGAACTACTTCAACCTAACTAACCTAAGGACATCACACACATCCATGCCAGAGGCAGGATGCGAACCTGCGACCGTAGTGGTCACGCGGTTCCAGACTGAAGCGCCTAGAACCGCTCTGCCACAACTGCCGGCGAAGGGAAGTGTCTGGCGGCAAAGATCGTAGAGGGAGACCAAGAGACGAATACAGTAAGCAGATTCAGAAGGATGTAGGTTGCAGTAGTTATTCGGAGCACGGGATGCAGTAGCATGGGGAGCTGCATCAAACCACTCTTCGGACTGAAGGCCACAAAACCAGCGCATGGCTCGCAAAATGAAACATTAGGTGCTGTCATACTGCCGCGTCTGCGGTGCTTGATTACTGTTCGGCTCGAAATAGCAATGTATTACGAGCGGCGCCGTGCCTTCAGCAACACAGCACTCTCTGCACTCCCTGTATACCATGGTATGGGGCAGATCTGATTCTCTGCTGCCCCTGCCGAGGAACAATTTAAAAAAATTATATGCTCACCTGGGAGTTGCGTTTAATGTGCAACAGCTTTTAAAACTTCACATTTGTTCATTTTAATGGATATATTGCATTTTTTCATGATTTCTATGTTTAGTGTTGACTGGGATAACTGAAGCTGAACAAAAATTGTTATGAAAGCTAGATTTTTTTTGGTTTGATTAGGTAAAGTGCAACCCAGGATCAATGTACGATTTCGGAGCGCACATTTTTTCCACCAGGAAAGTTCACATTTTTTCCCTCTCTTCTAGTGCAGAATATATATGTGTTTGGGATTAAGTACAGATGTGCACACATACAGTATAGGATGGCTGTGTTTTTCTGAATGAACTACTATTGTTCTATCGTGTAAACATGAATGCAGAATCTGCAAGCCATCACGAGTTTTCATTGTCCACAAACAAATGGTTAACTAATGGCGTCCTTAAGAGAATAGGGACGGACACTGGCACATACACCACTGCCCTGTTGTGTACTGGAAATCGGCGACGGAATCGGTGCGGCACGGTGTTAGACCGAATCCTTTCCGCAGCATAGTACGGACTGAAATACGAAGCGACAAGTAGAAGGCATTATTTCGGCCCCGTTCTGTAAAGATCCGTATCCATCTTGACTGCAGCTCAGCGCCGAAACCGCAGCCTAAGGAATCGACATAATTTTCCGTGAAGAGTGAAAACCCAAGATACAGCCTATACAGCGAATGTCTTAGTTGCAGTTTTTCTCGTCGCGGTCGATAGTGTTAAACAAGCAGTGCAGTGGAGTCGCAGATGACGGTTGCTAGAAATCCGAGAGAATTCTGTAATGAGTAAAAAGCCTGTACTCAGATTACAAGAGGCGTTAAGTGCCCCCTCGCCCCTAGCGGGTAGCTATGGCTATGGTTGAGAACAGCGTTCGCTAACTCGTTACGATGCATGTAAGCTGCACCTCCAATTAACACTTTCGTCACCAAGCGTGTATCAGTTCAGTTTCACGGCGGACCCAAATCCGATCGCAGGAGCGCCGGAACGTAAAGGGAACAATAAGCGAGAATTGCAGTGATGCAACTCGAGTAGGCCAGTGCTTTGCCGTTGATCTAATACCACAGAACCTTTGATTCACTACAAAGAATGAAGTGTTCAGCTCCTAAGTAGGAAAAACGATAAGCACTTCGGCTAGAGTCATGCCCGTGATCTCACTGCAGTTATACCAGATCCATCATTGAGCTGAGGAACATAACTGTGTTTGATGTGACTTTTGTATCTTCAAAATGTTCCTTGGGCGGCGTAAAAGAATAACTGAAAGTGAGGGGAGCAATGATGACGAAATAGTGCGTTTTATACGAAAAGTAATAAATAGAATTTCGCCGAGTTCAGACCCAGATAGGATGGTATCATACGAAAGTGAAGACCTTGATGACATGTTGGAAAATTTTTTTGCAGACGAAGAAAAGGAAATGAACTCTGTTGATGATTCTTTGGACAATATCCAGTGGAGGGAATTCGCTAACAGGGAACAGTCATTTCCTTTAACCCTAAAAGGTGGGCCTCTGATGGATACGCCGTCTGGTACTAGCGCAGGTGACGTGCTTTGGCTATTCTTAGACAACGAAGTGATAAGCCTAAAAGTCACAGAGACTAATAGATATGCAGAACAAAAACTCCAACAACATTAAATGACTTGCCATGCTCGACTGAACTGATGAACACCCACAATCCCCGAGGAAATTACTTACTTTATCAGACTGGTGATTTGGTTGGGTCTAGTACAGTCACCGCTTGTTAAATGTGTCCGGTAATCGTTTTGAATTACTGTCAGCAAACGTTGCATTTCCCAAATAACGGAAGATAGACAAGGGTAACAGACTTGGATAAGTTTTACCACACGCAAACATACCCACAGAGGTTATCAAAAAGTCTTTTCACCTGGCGAAGATATTGTAGTCGATGTGACAATATTTCCTTGGAGGGGACGGCTGAGGTTCAGGCATTACATAGCAACTGAGTCGCATAAGTGTGGTATAAAACTTTTCAAACTGTGCTCCACCGAGTTTTATACATAGGCTGCCGAAGTATATTCTGGACGAGGTTCTAGCCTGAGAAAACAAGTTGGCATAGCTGAAAATGTCTGCATTGAACTTGCAGCTAAATTGCTAAATGATGGACTAACTTTGTGGAAAAATTTTACACGACCTATGAATTAGTAGTCAAATGTCTAAAATTCAAAACTCGTGTCGTTGAACTATACGGTACAACAAAAAAATTATACCACGCAACCACTGAAGAGAGGTGAAACTATAGTACGTGAAGATGACAACAGTAAGGTGGTACTAAAATGGAGAGATGTTCGCGACGTTAGGATGTCATCAACGAAACGCACCTATTATGACGCCAAGCTCGGATTCTCCGCCTCATGGTCATCTTTCGAAACAGAAATCTTTGGCGACACTGGCATATAATAATGGAGAAACTGGCATCGACAGAAGCGACCAGATGGTGCCATGTACCACAGCGATACGGAACAGTATCAAGTGGTATCGGAAATTAGTACTATATTTGCCTTTAGGAACAAGTATAGTGAATGCTCATATCGTGTACCAGTAGGACATAAATACAAAAATAAAAATGACAAAGTTTCGGGAAAATCTTGTTACCGAATGGTTGTCTGCGGGAAATGCTAAGCCCGACAGTAACAGAAACAGGAACGTGTCCCACCATTTAGAGATTCGTAGGAATCAGCAGGGCAAGCCTATACGAAGGATGTCTGTCATATGTTACCAGAAGAGGCAAACTGCAGAACGCCAGAAAGAAAAGAAAGATGTAAAGAAAACTACGACCTACTATTGTTCTAACTGGCTAAAATCACTTCAAATGGTATGGCGTATTTTAACGAACACAATGCGACATAGTATAATGTAATATGTTATCCTAAATACAAATGAATAAAACGTAGAGTATTATGTGTATATTGTTTTTATGTTTATGTTGTATATCCTATAGTTATGTTTCAGTGTGTTTCAGTGCATATTCCATTAAATTCCATTGAAAATTCCAATTGCAAATCCTATTAACTTGAACAAGGAGAGCGACACCCATATGTGGGTGTTGGGGCCCCCACGGAAGCTTACCCGTCACTCAGATACGGGTGACGCGGCGACGAACGTGCTAGAACGCAATGGCTTGTGGCAGAGAAATATGCCTTGGGTCATGGCCTATTAACCATAGAATTAAATTTCCAAGGCCGCAAATAACAGCCATGACAGCCTGCGTTGTATGATTCAGACTTTTTTTGGTTGTCCGTTAAAATGTCATTAACAGTTTCCCGCATTGATGCGCGTGGTTTCACATGGCTACACGTTTTTGCATCATTATGATTTACAGAAGAAATCTTCACATGGGTGCAGTTTTTTGATTCGTTTGTTTCACTGACTAACATATTTACGTCTAATAGAAGCGCTTCATACCAGTTTTTCTGTGAGACCTGGTACTCACTTTCATACCTTGGACGACGAAGCTTTTAGGCCTAATGTAGTCTTCTATACAGGCACCTGACAGTCACGTTTTGTTTTCCAAAAAAATAATTTTGTGTGAAATAATCACTAGTATTGACTGACGTGATTGTATGCACCGTCTGCAATATCACGCTTCTTGCATGTCTTTTTTACCGCAGTTCTCAAGTCTAGCCTATACTAGGCATGTACCGTCTTTGTACTTCATTTCTTAATGCATCATTTTGTTTGCATTCTTTAGTTGGTTTTTACATTTTAATAATCAGAGTGTACGTGTTCATGCATTAAATAGACATATCTATATTTTAATGAACCAATGTTATTTAAAAACTGTGGTATTACTTCGCTTTCCCATTCTGCACAGAACAGTTTTTGGTCAAGATATTCTTTAAAACTTATCCAACTAATCCAAAAAAATTTTATTCGGATTGGCACTTTCACTACTAAAATGGCACCAAGTTTTGAATTTCAGACACTTAACACCTTTCGTGGCTCGCTTATTACAATAGCAATTGTCTGACAGCATACGATAATCAGCAGCACGTGGTTGATCGGATGACGATGTGGACGAAATACTCCATATTTCATTAACGAAAATTTGCGTCTTTTCTTGTCTTTGTTCTGGCGCTTTTATAATTGTTGTTGTTGTTGTGGTCTTCAGTCCTGAGACTGGTTTAATGCAGCTCTCCATGCTACTCTATCCTGTGCAAGCTTCTTCATCTCCCAGTACTTACTGCAACCTACATCCATCTGAATCTGCTTAGTGTATTGATCTCTTGGTCTCCCTCTACGATTTTTACCCTCCACGCTGCCCTCCAATGCTAAATTTGTGATCCCTTGATGCCTCAGAACATGTCCCACCACCCGATTCCTTCTTCTAGTCAAGTTGTGCCTCAAACTCCTCTTCTCCCCAATTCTATTCAATACCTCCTCATTAGTAGCCATCTAATCTTCAGTATTCTTCTGTACCACCACATTTCGAAAGGTTCTATTCTCTTCTTGTCTAAACTCTTTATCGTCCATGTTTCACTTCCACACAAGGCTACACCCCATACAAATACTTTCAGAAACGACTTCCTGACACTTAAATCTATACTCGATGTTAACAAATTTCTCTTCTTCAGAAACGATTTCCTTGCCATTGCCAGTCTACATTTTATATCCTCTCTACTTCGACCATCATCAGTTATTTTACTCCCTAAATAGCAAAACTCCTTTACTACTTTAAGTGTCTCATTTCCTAATCTAATCCCCTCAGCATCACCCGATTTAATTTGACTACATTCCATTATCCTCGTTTTGCTTTTGTTGATGTTCATCTTATATCCTCCTTTCAAGACACTGTCCATTCCGTTCAACTGCTCTTCCAAGTCCTTTGCTGTCTCTGACAGAATTACAATGTCATCGGCAAACCTCAAAGTTTTTACTTCTTCTCCATGAATTTTAATACCTACTCCGAATTTTTCTTTTGTTTCCTTTACTGCTTGCTCAATATACAGATTGAATAACATCGGGGAGAGGCTACAACCCTGTCTCGCTCCTTTCCCAACCACTGCTTCCCTTTCATGCCCCTCGACTCTTATAACTGCCATCTGGTTTCTGTACAAATTGTAAATAGCCTTTCGCTCCTTGTATTTTACCCCTGCCACCTTCAGAATTTGAAAGAGAGTATTCCAGTTAACGTTGTCAAAAGCTTCTCTAAGTCTACAAATGCTAGAAACGTAGGTTTGCCTTTTCTTAATCTTTCTTCTAAGATAAGTCGTAAGGTTAGTATTGCCTCACGTGTTCCAACATTTCTACGGAATCCAAACTGATCCTCCCCGAGGTCCGCTTCTACCAGTTTTTCCATTCGTCTGTAAAGAATTCGCGTTAGTATTTTGCGGCTGTGACTTATTAAACTGATAGTTCTGTAATTTTCACATCTGCCAACACCTGCTTTCTTTGGGATTGGAATTATTATATTCTTCTTGAAGTCTGTGGGTATTTCGCCTGTGTCATATATCTTGCTCACCAGATGGTAGAGTTTTGTCATGACTGGCTCTCCCAAGGCCATCAGTTGTTCTAATGGAATGTTGTCTACTCCCGGGGCCTTGTTTCGACTCAGGTCTTTCAGTGCTCTGTCAAACTCTTCACGCAGTATCATATCTCCCATTTCATCCTCATCTACATCCTCTTCCATTTCCATAATATTGTCCTCAAGTACATCGCCCTTGTATAAACCCTCTATATACTCCTTCCACCTTTCTGCCTTCCTTTCTTTGTTTAGAACTGGGTTGCCATCTGAGCTCTTGATATTCATGCAAGTGGTTCTCTTCTCTCCAAAGGCCTCTTTAATTTTCCTGTAGGCAGTATCTATCTTACCCCTAGTGAGACAAGCCTCTACATACTTTTATAATTATATAGCTTGTAATGCTTTTCTACTAACGATAAATATTCCACATTTTACAATTCGCTCACTTTTCGTCACTTTGTTTATACCGCATTATTTCACAGTTGCCCCAAGCGGAAGGCATGCTTTGCTCTGTTCCGCATTTTACGTCATTTTTGGGAGATATACTGGCACTACAAGGTTTATCTTTGATAAGCTGGTGTAAAAGATGTGACGAAACTAGATAAGTGCAAAATCCGCGCAATTCGTACGTGTGTTTACTTATATTTACGTATATAAGTCGACTTTTGGTATTTCCTTTGTGTCCGAGTAAAATCATGAGTATCACAGTAATTCGTCTCGAAAACTAAGTTCCAAAAACTTCACGTAAAATTTAACGTATTTTCCTGTTGATTATATCATAAGTTGTGCTTGTTTCGTGGTGCATTGTATGTTTTCGTTCGCTGAGCGTTGCGGAAAACGTGTATTGTGCTATACTAGAAGCTGCAATCAACATTTATGCTCTATATAGTTTCACCAGTACAGTGGTGGAAATCGGTATAAATGCAGAGTTCCTATGACAGTAATAGTACAATGCCTGATGCGTGCATGCATTGAATTTATTTTGAAAGTAGTAGATACATATAAGACATAAACAATCATGGTGGAATTACATAGTTCCTTTCTTAACATGGTTAACAAAATAAGGCGTTTTCATTTCTTGGCTGGAAACGTGTGTAAAGGCACTCACTGTCCTTTTGTGTTATTGCGTTGTTAGTACTTTGTTCAACCTCAGTTCTTCCTAATTACCTCAAAAATTCTCTTCATAATTGATTTGGTTAGTGTTTGTAGTTCTTGCAGTGAAATTGTCGCCAATTTTTCTCGTACCACTCTTTTCAACTCACATGCGGCCTCCAGTTGTCTTCCAGTGTGATAACCGCGCGTTGCAAGTATTCCCCAAAAGTATTCAAGGGGTTCAAATACGGGCTACGTGCACTCCAGGGCAAGACATTGATATCTTTATCTTCTAACCATATTTTGGTTGCAGCAGAAACATACACAGATATTTACCTTGTTGAAACATTAGACTTCCATTGCCCCTAGGTCCTCATACATTCTAATCGGTTCTGTCTGTAGCAGCTCAGTGAACATGTTGGAGTTCAGTCAAGAAATGCATAACTTTCGAATAGCGCAGAAGGCTGCCAAAATTCTTCCACTACCAAAATTCCTGCTCATTGGTATATGCTGTTATGTTCTCAGATCATGCCAGTAATATTAAAATCCATCCGGCCCATCTAAATCAAACTTCTTCTCATCACCGTAGTCTACTTTATCCCGCTTTGAAGTTCATTGCACTTGTTTTTCAGCAAACTGCAATCGAGCCTGTTTATGTTTCAGTGTTACAGCAGGTTTCGTTAACGCAAGATGTTTGTCATTTGACAAAATTTGTCGTTCATGTCTGGCATTACTGGCGACTGTAAATCAGTAACAAGTTGAGAAGATTAACGGTTTTTGGCCATTGCTTTGCGCAAAAGTAACCTTTTCGATGCTTCAGACAATTTTCTACTTTTCACATTTTTTCCGTTCTGTCCATATAGTGTGCCCCATTAACGAAATTATCAATCACTGCACTTGAACGTTGCATCTTTTTGGCTGTTTGACTATTAGAGAGTCCCATTGCCTTGTATGCGCCGATTACTGTTTTTTTATCACATGATAACTGTTGTCACACTCTTGGTTTGTGTACACAACACGCAGTGTCATTAGTGGTGCCTGTTTCCTGTCTGCAGCAAAGGCACGAACGCACTCAATAACACCGTACAGAACCGACAGCATTTTGTACCGAGTTCCATCCTGTGACTCCTCAATCAGTGATGTCTTGTTATAGTGCACTACTGACATCAAATGCGATACCATTTGGCTGCGTTTGTCGGTATACTGGGTCTTATACAGGGTGATTCAAAAAGAATACCACAACTTTAAAAATGTGTATTTAATGAAAGAAACATAATATAACCTTCTGTTATACATCATTACAAAGAGTATTTAAAAAGGTTTTTTTTTCACTCAAAAACAAGTTCAGAGATGTTCAATATGGCCCCCTCCAGACACACGAGCAATATCAACCCGATACTCCAACTCGTTCCACACTCTCTGTAGCATACCAGGCGTAACAGTTTGGATAGCTGCTGTTATTTCTCGTTTCAAATCATCAATGGTGGCTGGGAGAGGTTGCCGAAACACCATATCCTTAACATACCCCCCATAAGAAAAAATCGCAGGGGGTAAGATCAGGGCTTCTTGGAGGCCAGTGATGAAGTGCTCTGTCACGGGCTGCCTGGCTGCCGATCCATCGCCTCGGGTAGTTGACGTTCAATTCGGACGATAAGGTTTCATAACTAACCTTTTTCGTAGGACTCTCCACACAGTTGATTGTGGAATTTGCAGCTCTCTGCTAGCTCTGCGAGTCGATTTTCCTGGGCTGCGAACAAATGCTTGCTGGATGCGTGCTACATTTTCATCACTCGTTCTCGGCTGTCCAGAACTTTTCCCTTTGCACAAACACCCATTCTCTGTAAACTGTGTATACCAACGTTTAATACACCACCTATCTGGAGGTTTAACACCATACTTCGTTCGAAATGCACGCTGAACAACTGTCGTCGATTCACTTCTGCCGCACTCAATAACACAAAAAGCTTTCTGTTGAGCGGTCGCCATCTTAGCATCAACTGACGCTGACGCCAAGTCAACAGCGCCTCAAGCGAACAAATGTACAACTAAATGAAACTTTATAGCTCCCTTAACTCGCCGACAGATAGTGCTTAGCTCTGCCTTTTGTCGTTGCAGAGTTTTAAATTCCTAAAGTTGTGGTATTCTTTTTGAATCACCCTGTACTACTCCACATACACTGTGTATAACTATTCCAACTGACAATGTTAATTTTCCTACAAGTATTATTATCTTTATATTGATTTCCAACACTGTTGTATCCTCTTTCAAAAATGGTTCACCGCGAACTCGCTATATATCAACGTGAATAAACGTATATTTTTAAGAATTTTCGGAACTTCTGAATGTCGTTTCTAACGTATTTTATAGTCAACCCGCGTTTGTGATTTACAATTACTGTACCATATATCGTGTTACATTTAATTTTCCCATTCAATACGAGTGTATAGTGTCTGAAATTATCTTAAATTAACACTATTTTCAATTTTGTTGGCAACGATAACCTTTAAAAAATTGGGAAATTAGTAACTTCAATAGAAATGTCGTTTTTCACACTAATTACTTCAGCTCTTAAAGGGCATTAGTAACACTTTTATCTTAACAGATCCAGAAATTAAGAATCAGTTTGCGTCTTTAATGTTACTTGTTTACTGTTCTCTAAGAGTTAGTGTTCGTAAATGGCTGGAATAGCCTGGATTACCGTCAAACCATTGGAAACTGGGATACAAAAGGTACCTCAAGTACTCATGTATTATCCCCTCCAGTGAATCTTGTCTCCTGTACGGGAAGTACGGGATCTATCTCTAGTAGTCCATGTGCCTGTGAGTGGCACGGCTGCGCACCCTGCACGGGGAAGACGGGGAGGAGAATAGGCAACTGACAGAAAATGCGATGAGAATGTTCCTCGTGTCAGCAACTTTAGTTTTGCGATTTTGGAATGATGATAGTATTGAAGCTGATACCATACTATGGAAAAGGCAACTAGCGCTTGATGCATAATAGGGTCGCGATTTAAATATCCCAAGCGTTAGCGAATGAGCAAATAATGTAAGAGATTAACTGGGGCAGAACTTGTCTATATTCCTTTCTAAAATAATTTTCGGAAATGGAGATCAGCTCTTCTATTTGTGATTTGCTACTCCAAATTTCAGTTCTTGTGTTATCCATTACTACCTGGAGTTTCGATGCCACTGACAGCCTTCACATACGACCAGAATTTTTTTAAACTGCTTCCACACATGATAAGAACTTTTTTCAATTTTGTGAGAGATCTTTTCATAAGATACTGCTAAGTTAGTCGTCGTTGAAGGCTTCATACATTGCCCTTCTCTCAGCCAAAAACATTCCATCTCTTTATCTGTTGACCTATGCTTTGCTCTGCACCTATGTGCAGAAGTGTTTATGGGAACGTACTGTTTCTTGTCACGACAGGCATAAAAGGAAGCCGAGAGAAGTTTATGCAAATGCTTATGGTGCTTTAGTTTTGAAAGAAAACTTTAGTATAGGGACATCACGTCAAAATGGTACGGTATTGTCCTCCTCAAAATTCTTAGGTGCGTTATCATGAATTTCTGGAATTCCCAGGAAACACGTTTGAGTTAATTTATGGACATCTTCAAACCGATTGTGGAAATTTTCACAACCCATTTTAAAAAATTCAAGCAACTTATCACCTACTCCATATTTACAATTCCATTTGCTGTCACAAAAATTTGTACTCCTAGTTTAAGAAATATCAATTATCAGGGAAACAAATAGATCTATTAGCAGAAGTACCAGTTTTTGGATGTATATTTGATTTTTTTTGGTTTTGGTTTCGCCATTATGCCTGTTACTAGTCGGAGCGAATGTTGACCGACTGTTTAATCGACTGGACCCACCAGTCTACACACAACCATATACATTTCATTTGCTTGATATTTGGTCACTGCCATAGTTACACGTCTTATCAGTAACAACAACAACGTGTAACAATGTAGTAGCAAGTGAATGTCGTGTATCACTGTCAGGCTTCTTTGTTTCAATATATGTGATGACGCAATTTCAGGCTCATAGTGGGAGCTACCAAAGACTCTTTTGAGAAGGCTTGTTAGAACATAGAGCGAAGCGTGGAAGATAATTAACAATGTCGTCGAATGCTGCCTTTGTGAGCCGCTGCGGAATTTTAAACAAGTACCATTATCGAAGATGGACATTTTAAGAAGGTTCTTTCAAGGAACATTTAAGCATTCTTTACATCTGTGCTTCACTTATACTTTCAAATGCATGCTCGATATAAAACACAGAAAATGCGTAGAATCAGCGCCGCCCGTCTCCCCTTGAGAGTCTATGTGCTGTGCGGAGCTTGCTTTCTTCACTTCCTCCGTTGAAGTGTCTGTAAGGTGCGAGAATAAGTTTCGACAAATAGTGTTGCCGTCTACCGATGGCTGCTCCATCAATGTCAAGGCAAAAGATAGTCGGTAGCTTTTCACGATTTTTCTGTTGAGCTTCTATGCTGGCCGTCGTGTTGATGGTATAAGCATTTCCTTACCGTCACAATTTAAGATAAAAATAAACAGTTGGACTGAAAGTTGTATGTATTGCCTGGACTAACAGTGCCACGACACTACCCTGAGATGCACTGGACGCTGTTTGCACTTCCGCCCTGTGGTTTTCCGTATGTATATACGTTGAGACTGCTCATCATCGCCGGCCGGAGTGGCCGAGCGGTTCTAGGCTCTACAGTCTGGAACAGCGCGACCGCTACGGTCGCAGGTTCGAATCCTGCCTCGGGCATGGATGTGTGTGCTGTCCTTAGGTTAGTTAGGTTTAAGTAGTTCTAAGTTATAGGGGACTGATGACCTCAGTAGTTAAGTACCATAGTGCTCAGAGCCATTTGAACCATTTTTGCTCATCATCGTGATTTGTAACTTTGAATCAGCCACTGATACTCTCGAAGATGGAATTTGTGTAAGTGTTGTATAACTGTTTCTGATGTGTGTATATAAACCCCAAAGCGTCATGTGACGGACAATTTAGGTATTTTAAAAGATGCGTCAAAGAGCTCGTTGCTCGTTGCTAACTTTACGACGTCATATAAAATTTTACTGGCGTTTTCTGGGCAAGAGAGTAGGTGGATGATTGCCCTAACTGTGCTCTAATATTTATGCTGAAAATCTGAATTGTTGAAGGCGCAAAAGATTGCTGTCTGACGCCAAAGGCTACACATTTGCAGTTAACTTCTGCCAGAGGTGTAGAGGCACTAAAAGTCCACAAGCTTTGTTTAATTATATTGTTATTCCGGGCAAGACGTCTACCAGTTTGAGAGCCTAAATATATTACCAAGTAAATCCCGGCCACCAGTTGAAGATAGGCACAACGAGAAACATTTGGTCAGGCTAATTTTAGTCTTACAGATATTGCACTTTGGGTTATTTTGTCCTCATGTTGCTGTAGTTTTGTATGAGTGAAAAGACGGTTGCGACTGCCCTTCTACATTACAGTATAATCGGCACAAAGTGCAGTTTCTCCGTCAGCCTGTTTAGGTATGTTATTCATCTAAACAAGGTACAGAATGGGACTTAACACTGACACTTGTGGTATTCCAGCCACATTACACATAACTTTATAAGGTGACCGCCTTATAGAAAGACTCAGTATGGCAAGCAGAAAATACTTTGCGGAAAATATTGCCTTCTCTTTAAGATGGCACCTTACGAAGTGATGGGTGTTTAAAACTTACTAGCACATTAAAGTCACCAAACTGGACTCGAACCTGGAACTTTGCCTTGTCCAGGAAATGCTCCTGCTGGCTGAGTTACCCAGTCACGACTCACCATCCGTCCTGAGCTTTACTTCTGCTGATATCTCCCTCCTCATTACCAAAGCAAAAAGCTGCGAGTACAGTTCATGAGTCATGCCTTGATAGCTCATTTGGTAACAGCATTTCCCACGATAGGCAAGGTTCTGGATTCGAGTCCCAGTCTGACACATGTATTTTTAATTTGCTAGGAAGTTGCACAACGGCGCACTCTCCACTGCAGAGTGAAAAATTCATTCTACATCAGATGTATTTGTTTAGAACGTTTTTCCTATCAAGTCTAGCATTTTTATGGTGTAAGCTTTGATGTGGCTATATAGCTCTAAGTGTGATAATACAAATTAAAAGGTCCAGAGCTCAATCCTGAACTCATCCTAAGTTTTTTTGTCACTTATCGCTTTTTTCATCTCCGGCTGTTTTTACTTACATGCAAATGCTGAGTTTGCCATCGTTCGGAGTCCATGTTAACCAGTAGGTCTCTCTATAACTGGCTGGCTGTTAGTTCAAAGGCTGGAGATGGGCAAGGACATACCACTTCCAATAGGACCATGCCTAGAAAAGACTGCAGTATTGAAACGAATCTCCAGGTTGTGGGCAGTGTTACCTTATTAATTGTTGGCACAGGTTGCAGACATGGCTGACCTGCCGGACCAGCTGATGCAGCAGCTGTATCTGCTGGAGGTGATGGTGGACCAGGTGTCGCTGGCGACGGACGAGCTGGCCGGCTGCCCCTGCGAGCCGATCACCAACCTCAGCGTGCGGGTCAAGTTCTTCGACTTCCCCTGCCTCGACATACGCCAGGCGGAGTTTGGCTACCACGAACGCCGCGGCGATTTCAGCAGCGGTCAGTGACTCCATCTGGAGTCTGAAGAGTGACCTACTCAGTAGCAGACAAGATCACCTCTCTAGCTGCAACTGCCAAATCATGATTCTATGTTGGCACTCGATGAGAAGTTAACAAATACAAATTTCAATAATCTTATTAACTTACCTGCAGTAACTAAAGCGTTGAATAATGTTTTTCATGAAATTCTGACACACCACCTTATAATGTGCAGTATCCATGGTAAATGTCAATAACACTTCTGTGAACATCATGGCACAACACATTAAGTGACTGATGACATCAGGCATGCCGTAGACAGACATGAAAGGACTTTTTTAACGCTACTTGATTTCAGCATGGATTTTCAAACAGCTGACTTCGACACGTTACTTATGACAATTAAAGCCCTGAACATCACAAACAGTCCGTTAGGGTGATTCCGATGCTATCCTAAAAACATAATCTATGAGTCGTCTGTGGATTGGAAGAGTTATCAAGGAAACATATACTCTCAGTATTGCTACAGTGTCACTAGCTTAGTCGTTACTTTCCCTCCTCTACAGCAACGATATTTCACTTACGTTAAGTTCTTGTAACAGTCACTTACACTGAGGCGACAAAAGTCGTGGGATACCATCTGCTATCGTGTCGGACCTTTCGTTGCCTGGGATAGTGTAGCAACTCGACGTGTCATGGACTCAAGAAGTCGCTGGAAGTCCGCTGCAGAAATATTGAGCCATGCAGCCTCTACATTCATCCATAATACCGAAAGTGTTGCCAGTGGAGGATTTTGTGCAAGAACTGACCTCTCGATTATGTTCCATAAATGTTCGATGGGATTCATGTCGGGCGATCTGTGTGGCCAAACTATTCGCTTGAAGTGTCCAGAATGTTCTTCAAACCAGTCACGAACATCTGTGACCCAGTGACATGACATCGTTGTTTGGGAACATGAAGTCGATGAATGACTATATGGTCTCCAGGAAGGCGAACATAATCATTTCCAGTTAATTATCGGTTCAGGTGGATCAGAGGACCCAGTCCATTCCATGTAAACACAGCCCACACCTTTACGAAAACACCACCAACTTCCACAGTGCCTTGTTGAGACCTCGGTTCATGGCTTCGTGGGGCCTGCGCCACACTCAAACATTACCATGAGCTCTTACCAACTGAAATCTGAACACATCTGATCAGGCAACGGTTTTCCAGTCGTCTAGGGTCCAACCGATACTGTCATGAATCCAGGAGAGGGGAGTCGATTTCATGTTGGTAGCCAAGACACTCACATCGGTCGTCTGCTGCCATAGCCCAGTAACGTCATATTTCCCCACACTGTCCTAATGAATACGTTCGTCTTACGTCCCACATTGATTTCTGCGGTTATTTCACGCCATGTTGCTTGTTTGTTAGCACTGACAACTATACGCAAACGCTGCTGCTCACGGTCGTTAAGTGAAGGCCGTTGGCCACTGCATTGTCTGTCGTGAGAGGTAATGCCTGAAATTTTGTATCCTCGGCACACTCTTCACACTGTGGATCTTGGAATATTGAATTCCCCAACGATTTCGGAAATGGAGTGCCCCATGCGTCTAGTTCCAACTACCATTCTGTGTTCAAAGTCAGTTAATTCCTGTCGTATGGTCATAATAACACCAGAAACCTTTTCAAATGAATCACCTTAGTACTAATGACAGCTCCGTGAATGCATTGCCCTTTTGTACCTTGTGGACGTGATACTACTGCCATCTGTTTATGTGTGTATCACTGTCCGACGACTTTTGTCATCTCGGTGCATATGCTGATGCAATCCAGCCCTACAGATTTTGCTTCTACCGTATCAGGTACGTATTATGACTTTTGTTGAGCATCACGACGGGTTCAGAACCTGGATATTATACTAAATCCTAAGAAGTCACTGGTTATCCTCATATTGCACTGAAAGTTGATCCTTTTCATGAAAATGTTCTCTCATAATCCGTGATAGTATCCAATTACCTTATCAAAAAACACTGAAATATGGAATAATCTTGGATAAGCGTCGAAACTGGGATAACAAACTCACACAGCATGCAATTCAGAAATATGAATTCAGCCTAAAATAGAACAAAAACTAGTCCTGCCGAATGTTTGCTACTCTGACGATGCTTAATTCAGTACATCATTCTCGTCTCGTCCTCATAGACATCACGATGATGTACAAAGCTTCACTCACGGTTGTGGCCAGTGGGCATGCAGTCCCATGATTATGTCCATTTATCTGAGGATGTCCCATGAATTGTTTATTGCTAGACCTGAATTAAACCTCTGCACTGCTACACTAAAAGCTTTTTAAAACTGTCGAAAAGAAAAGGTCGTCCGCGTTGCTTTGAGCTGCAAGACGTGGTTGAAGTTTCCACAAAAGCATATGTAATTTGGTAGCTATTATTAGATCTAGCCAAGGTCCTCTCTTCCATAAACACCCACCTCAAGCTACCTTAGGGCTCTCTAGTTTGATGCCGGCCTCTTCTTACCAAACATGGGCACATGACCAAAATCGCGCACTTGACTAAAAAAATCAGACTAATTCTAGATCACTGTGGACCACTAAACCTTCAAACTCGGAAATCAGTACAACCCTGGATTCAATACCTCTTCTCCAGGGAGCCCACAACTTCAACGCCCGGGAGAGTTCTCCTTCGACTCTCTATTTCATAATCATCAAGAAGCTTGGCCAGTTAGCTCCAGAATTGCAGCTATTCTCATTGGCAGTTTTTTTGCTCCCATTAATAGCACTACTTTGCTAAGCGCTGCTCCCTGCAAGAACTATCCAGAAGTTTATTTTCAGCAAGTGCTGGGAAACATCTATCTTACTCAGTTTAGTAGGTCCTGACAACAAACAATTTAGAAGGACAGCAGAAAGGCGGACCCATCATCCCCATGCTTGACACAACCCCCTTGCACCAGATGACAGAAGCGGCTCTCATACTCTCAATAGCAAAGAGTTGGCGAAATGACGTGGTTGGGAGTCACATGTTACTACGGCACAAATAACAAAAACTGCAGAAGTCTCTGCTAGCCAGTATGCTTGCACAATATATTTACTTTCAGTTGCCTGATTATGGCAGTCCTTCCTCTACTCAGTTAATGTGGATGCGGCCAGAATAGCAACATGATCTTAAGACCTCTTTTACTTTATCAGTTTGTTAGCCACTACTATTCACAATACTGCTCTTTGTACATCGAATACTTAACATCAATCTACAAATGCCATACAAGGTCAGATATACTCATGAGCTAAAATAATATGACAACCAGCTTAGCAGCATGTTGGTCTACCTTGGAACGCAGTGCACAGCGATTCTGTGTGGCGTGGGTTTTACATGTCTTTGGTAGGTTTCTCCAAGTATGTGTAACCACATGTCATCATACAGGTCATGTGGTTCTCGTAGATTATGGGCCGATGGTTCGTGCGATCAGAGCTGGCACCGGATAGCGTCCCAGATGCGTTCCATCAGTTTGATATCAGACGAATTTGTTGCTCAAGAAATCAACTTGAGTTCACTACCATGCTCCTCAAACCACTGCAGCATGATCCTGGCCTTATGGCAAGGGTAGTTATCCTGTTGGAAGATGCCATCGCCGTCGAGGAAGGCAACAAGCCTGAAGAAATGCAGATGGATCACAGTATTTCACAGGTTAAGTGGTAACCCAGGTGAACGCCCTGCATCGTACGATATTGCCCCCATCGACTTTCAACCACAGTGCGGTGACTGTTTTGAACCTCATCCGTTTGATGATGGCGTATCCAGACACGACCATTGATCTGGTGCAACAATAAACGTGATTTCTCTGACCAGCAGACACGTTTCCATTGATCTACGATCCAAACTCGATGATTCTGCGTCCACTGTAATCATAATTGACGATTTCGTTGGGCCAAGATGGAAACACATAGGGGTCTTATGCTGCGGTGCCTTACGTTCAACAATTTGTACTGTATGGTACGCTCCAAAACACCAACGCCTGCACCAGTATTTCAGTCTGTCGCTAGATCTGCCACTGATCGTCTTCTACCCTGCTTTACAGAGCAGGGAAGCATCTGATACCCGCCTTCTGTGATGTGGCGTCGACGTCCAACACTTTGCCACCTCCGAAGATTTCACCATCCTTCAGTCAGCTTCCATGGATGCTCGCGACAGTAGGACGCATACAGCCGATCAGCTACGCCGTTTCCGTTGTGCTCGTTCGCAGGTGTTGGGCCATAACAATCTGCACTTTGCCAAAGTCGCTTATTTCAGTGGTTTCCCCTGTTTGTAGCCGATATCGTCTCTAGAACGAGTCCCCATTCCCCTCTGCTCCCCATACATAGGTTCCTTACAACGTTAGATGCCCGTTACGCCACCAGGCGACATTTAGTCTCGCTGTGGGCAGCTGTCACAATGGAATGGGTCATCAGTGTATGTCCAGCATCTTGAATGTAGCTATGCGTAACACTAAACATTTTTCAATTTCCTTCTCCATTTCAAACATACAGCTGTCGAACAAGCTACCCTGTAACTTACATCTAATGAAATTTAAGGGATACGTTTTTCTGGGTAACATATTTAACTGATCAATATTTCAATATCATGGTTAATGTAAGCGCGAGGTAAGCCATTGCAAATGTGAAATGCTGGTACATTAACAGCCGGTGTAATCGCCGGAATGTTGCATGCAAACGTGCATGCATTGTTATGTACAAGTGTCGGATGTTAGTTTGCGGAATGGAGTTCCATACCTGTTGCACTTCGTCAGTAATACAGGGCTGGATAATGGTGTTTGTGGATGACGTTGGACTTGTCGTCTGATGATGTACAGTCTAGAGATTACAGCCTTCACTCTAATCATTGCCACAGCTTCCCTCAGCTCACTTCAGCTTCGCTTATTTTTTATCATTTTGGCAACATTACCCCAGTTTTCCTGATCCCTTTCAATTGCTGCATTCTTTCTTCCATCTTATCTACTGTCTCTATAGCGATTTTCTTTTTCATCTGCAAATCAGTAAACTTCTTCTCCTGATTTCATTCCTTCTGTACTGTTTGCGTTCATTCCCGATAGTTTTTTATTACTCTTATTTATCAGGAGCTTAATAAATAAATACTTAATATATTATTGAGAAGAATGACATTACTCTAATACCACGTATCTCTTACTCTTCGTATTATTATTATTATTATTATTATTATTATTATGTATAGCTCATATACTATGCAGATAGTGCTATCGACTCTCTGTGGCCCTCTGGTTGGATGTAAAGAGGACCTAAAGGCCATAATCTTGCCATTTGAAATTAATAAATTTATATTTACTGGTAAGTCACTTGTGTAGACAAGATCAGCTTGGCCCTACAACGGATAGTGTGATACTGTATTTCATTTACAACAATAAGCCACTGCATTTGAAGTGGTAATTAAGGTCGATTCACACTTGACGGAACGGAACTTCTGAACTTTCCACAATATATTTCAGATGGCAGTGTTCACACAGGCTGTCCATTGAACAGAACAAAACAAGGCGGAACGTCAAGGTTTCTCGTGAAGAAAGTGCTAATGTTGCTGTTGGTGGCAGGCCAGTGGCGTCGTCTGCTAACATCAGAAGTTGACCTATTCTCGCTGCACTCACTTATTTTATAATAGTGGATTTCGTAGTTTGTGTATTCTATAGACTTTATTTTGTTGTCTGGTATATTTATGATATATTGCAATGCTTCGATGATGATATGAACACCTTTCCTTTTGAGTGTTCTTCCACAGACGATGTCAGATATCTGAAACCATCAAGTGATTTAAGTTTTACAACACCTGGACAAAGAAAAAGTCTGCACTGTCGATAAATAAAATCATAAATTGATGAAACAGTTTTCGTTAAATAACGTTTTTAACCACAGTTAAAAACGTTATTTGATGAAAACTGTTTCATCAGTGGCTTCTATCGAAGGAGAAAAATACGGTCTTCGTAGAAGTTATTTGGTACTTAGAAGGAAAAACACTCACTTTATATAATACCTATTAAAAATTTATCCGTATCTACCCTGAAGCGCCAAAGAAACTGGTGTAGACATGCGTATTCAAATACAGAGCTAAGTAAGCAGGCAGAATACGGCGCTGCCGTCGGCAACGCCTATATAAGACAAGTGTCTGGCGCAGTTGTGAGATCGCCGGCACGCACGCACGCACTCCGCTGCTCGACTCGCTGCGGCTCGCGTCGTTACCGTCGCTCGCGCACGCCAAGCCACTAGCCCAACGCCGTGTCCGGCCGCGGAAAGGGAGGCAAACTTGCTGCTGTGGCAAAGCTTCTGTTCACGCTGGCAGGAGACGGCCGCAGCAGCAACAAGAAGAAGAAGCGCAGCCGACCGCAGCACAAGAGGCAGTGCTACCGCTGCCAGAAGATGGGACACGTCGCCAGGACGTGCAGGGACGCAGTCGCGTGTCTTAAATGTGCAAAGGCACGTGATACACGCGACTGCGACAAGCCGCCACACGTCGCGCCGACGTGCGTTAACTGTGGCGGCGCGCACGCCGCAAATGCACGCAGCTGCGCATACCTGAAGCAGCGGACACCAGCAACCGCCAATAAAGCGGTACATGAAGAAGAGGCAGCCGTCCCGCCACCCCCGCCCAAGGGGAAAAACGGGGCGGCCGCAATCCCGTCCAGCGCCGCTACCGACGACGCCGCGGCCGCCCTCAAAGCCGCGATGGCGGCAGAGAGAGCGGCCATGCAGAAGGAGATCGTCGGTCTCTGCAAGAGTTGCGGGAAGAAATCCGGACGACGCAGAAGAAGACACCCGCCCCCGTTGCCACCACCACGGTGGCACGACAAGTTGGGGTGGATGTGTCCACGCAAACGGATGTGTCCACGCAGACGGATGTGTCCGCACAAACGGACGTCGCCCCGGAACCTGTAGCAATACAGTAGACCGGGGAGACGCCCATGGACGTGGTACAGTCCGTCTCGCCGCCGCCGCCGGAAGTGGTGAAGCAGCACCTGCAGGACATACAAGCAGTCGTCACTCCTGTCTCTGCGGAGACGCAGACGACACAGGAAGTGCCGATGCAGGCCGAGGGAGAAGAAGAAGAGTGCCTCCCCCTCCCTAACAAGAACTGTGTGAGGGAGGTGCTCACCAAGATCGCCGATTCCCTGCGAGACGGTAGCTACCCCCATCATTACCATCCCTACCCTTTCACGGTAGACAACATCCCTCCCCTTCCTCACAAACCTTACGAATTCCACTGGGGGTGCGAACCCTTAAACCAGAAGCTGCGCGGGAGGGCAATCGTCAGCCGTGGAGATCTGGAGCTCATAAAAAAGCACCCGATCTTCACGGACGAGGACTGGAAATACGTGACTGAGGAAGCAGTCAAGTATATCCGGACACAGACGCCGCCAGTGGACTGGTCCCGCCTGAAGAGAATAGAATTCGGAGAATTCGGGCAGCCAGGAAGCAGTAATAATAATAAGAAGAAGAACAAGAAGCCGCCGGAATCAGCCGGCAGACAAGCTGCTGCATCCAGAGAAACCAGAGGACAGACCAACACGCGAAGAAAAACCATTCCAAACCGAGAGGACTTCAGGAGGAACAGCTCAAACAGCTTAAACTCCGCTACCTCGGGCCAAGGCAGGCCCGTTTGTAAAGCGTAAGCGTAAGCAGTTGTAAGATCGGTTGATGCTGCTAGAATGGCAGGTTATCAAGATTTAAGTGAGTCTGAAAGTGGTACTATAGTCGGTGATGGGATGCAGCACCTCCGAGGTGGCAATGAAGTGGGGATTTTCCCGTATTTCACGAGTGTGCCGTGAATATAAGGAACTCAGTAAAACATCAAATCTCCGACACTGCTGTGGTCGCAAAAAGATACTGCAAGAACAGGACCAACGACGACTGAAGAGAATCGTTCAACGCGACAGAAATGCAACCCTTCCGCAAATTGCTGCAGATTTCAGTGCTGGGCCATCGCCCCATACCATTACAGAGCTCCACCAGCTTGATCAGTCCCCTGGTGACATGCAGGGTCCATGAATTCATGAGGGTGTCTCCATACCCGTACACGTCCATCCACTCGATACAGTTTGAAACGAGACTCGTCCGACCAGGCAACATGTTTCCAGTCATCTACAGTCCAATGTCGGTGTTGACGGGCCCAGGCGAGGCGTAAAGCTTTGTGTCGTGCAGTCATCAAGGGTACACGAGTGGGTCTTCGGCTCCGAAAAAATATATCGATGATGTTTCGTTGAATGGTTCGTACGCTCACATTGTTGATGGCCCAGAGTTGAACTCGGCAGCAGTTTGCAGGAGGGTTGCACTTCTGTTACTTTGAACGATTCTCTTCAGCTGTCGTTGGTCCCGTTAGTGCAAGATCTTTTTCCGGCCCCAGTGATGGCAGAGATTTGATGTTTTACCGGATTCCTGATGTTCCCTGTACAGTCGTGAAATGGTCGTACGGGGAAATTTCCACTTCATCGCTACCTCAGAGATGCTGTATCCTATCGCTTGTGCGCCGACTATAACACCACGTTCAAACTCACAAATCTTGATAACCTGCCACTATAGCAGCAGTATCCGATCTAAGAACTGCGCCAGACATTGGCTGCCTTGTATAGGCGTTGCTGACTGCAGCGCCGTATTCTGCCTCTTTACATACTCGGTATTTGAATAGGCATACCTGTACAAGTTTCTTTGACGCTTCAGTGTAAATTTAATTTTTGGAAACGCTCTGCCATCTGGAGCTCCCACTAACTTCATTTTCATTTCTGATCAAGCCCTGCACATACCATAAATTTGGAAATCAGTGATGACGAGCAGGCGCAGTCGCCTTGTGACTGCAGTAGTAATGTAGTATGTTGCTCCCTCGACTTCACACGATAGCGCCGTACGACTCTCCCACATTGCGCCACCATTTTCACTGCTCGCCCAAGTTTCCTGGCGGGTAGCTTAAGCCGTCCGCACACGGACCGCGCTGTCGAACGCCAACGTTGAGCGTGCCGAGTTCAACGTGCTGCTGAACGCTCAAGAACGATGCGACTTGTGCACACGGTACGTGGGCCCCAACGTGGTATACGCGATCGCGACGCACTCCAGCGGCAGCTGTGGGATGTTTCTATTCGTAAATCACACTGTTCACTCAACGGGCGCGCGTAAAATTCCCACGTTAGCTCTATTAAAACCCACGTTTCCGCCATTGTCCATATCCTAGTCACGTTGTTCTATATGTAATATACACAAAAACTTCAATCTCGATGTACATATTGTAAGACAAAAAGGAAAGTACCATGTCCAATCAATAAGGACACAGACTTATAAATGTTCCATTACAAACAGTGCGATACAAATTTACAATAGTTCTCCACATAAGATAAACGTTATTTTATCTTTCCCACATTTTGGTAAAACCATAAGGTCATTCTTACTTGACCACTTTTCCTACCCAATAGTAGAATCTTTAAAAGACGTGAATTACGAAGCTCAAAAGGAAAAGGAACAAAATATCTTTATACAAGTAGCGCAAGCTGTCCTGTGGTTTAAGCCGATCGAACAAACTCACTCCTAAAAGAAAAAAGGTGAACTTATGTTTACGTAACATCAGATATGCAGTATATACTTACATTAAACTAATAATAAAGCATCAGAACGTATTAAATACGCGAATGTTAGGAAAAAAAAATATTTGAACTACGCGAGACTGGAACCACAGATTAATCATCTACTGGTCGTGGATCAGTGACGGTACTCACTAACCTACATTGATACCAAGTCAGCGGTGATCAACTCTAACGTCTTACTACAACATGCAAAATGCTTTAATCGTAGCTATGTTACTACCTGAAATTTAATTATAATAAATTGTAGCAAGAACAATGGATTTTTGGTGGATCCTCAGTGTGTTGCTACCTTCAAATGACATTCTCTCGCGATACCCAAGTCACAATAATTCTTTTGCCACGAATATAACTTTTCTCATTATTTTATTGCAACGAATCACACAGTTGACAACGGGTTTTCGAGCGATTCTCAGTTTGCTGGTGCTCAGAAACGGTATATACACGTATAGGCTTGAACTGAATGCCAATATGGCGCCTCACAGTTCTGTGCTGGAGGGGGATGGCTTGCGTGTGACGTAGGTGGCGTTGTGCCATCCGATTGGTCAACGCTCAGACGCAGGCTGAAAATACCTGACTGGCTAGATATTGCTCAGCACGTCCGGAAAGACTCCCGAAGTGCTGTTCCGCGCTATGACGTCAGATACTCGGCACGCTCAACGCTCAACGTTCGGATGCTCGGTCCGTGTGCCAATGGCTTTACCGTGCGCATCTTCCGGCCCAGGAGCTGAGAACACTCGCAGAGGCTCATCGTAGCAGCGCTGGGTGTGCTATTTGAAATGAGTTTTATCTGAGGCCCGTACGTGTACCGTGGCTCCCGCAGGCAAGTCGCTGCTGTTCCCGATGGATCCACTGGACCTGGTGCGCGCGCTGCAGTACTTCCCGCTGGCCGTGTCGGTGGTGCAGCCGCGTCCCAAGGCGCCGCTGCCGCGCGTGCTGGGGGTCTGCACCGTCACCATGCCCGACCAGATGGTGGATGCCGTGCGCCGCGCCAGGGTCTGCTGCGCGCACCAGCAGGAGGCCATCCTCAAGGAAGACTTCCAGCTCGTGCAGCTGACCGGCCAGCCGGCGGGTGAGCGCTCCCTGTCCAGGAAGGAGAGGTCCCAAGCGGTGGGATCGACTTTTTGAAACCGTCTATACAGTTACGTACGTCAAAATCACAGGTATCACACACTGCAGCCATTCACCGTGGTGGCCCCTCATTTGCGACTAATTGATAAAAAGAATAATTTTGCACGATGCTCAAGAGCGCTAAAAAATCGTATTTTATCTACTGGTTGTGTAGTGTGATAGAGGGAGTATGGGCTAGATAAGTAGAAAATTACATTTAAACCAATTAATAGAATAAAAATAATGATCAAAGACATTTCGATAAAGATTTAAAAATAAAAAATAAAAGTTTAATGTGTCTGATGAGATTCGCACCCACTAGCTGCTGCACACAAGCCCCTACCCTATCACTTACACCATACAACCAGTCTATGATATAAAACTTTTTGAACACTATTGAGCGTCACACAAAATTCCGAAATTTTTTCGTGAGTTACTTGCAAACGAGGCCCCACTTGGTTTCATAAAGTTGATCCCACCGTTGGTACCTCTTCTTGTTAGTTAGTGTATGTACGCACTGAGGTGACAAAAGCTATGGAATACCTCCTACTCGATGTGGCATAGACTCAAAAAAATGGTTCAAATGGCTCTGAGCACTATGGGACTTAACTTCTGAGGTCATCAGTCCCCTAGAACTTAGAACTACTTAAACCTAACTAACCTAAGGACATCACACACATCCATGCCCGAGGCAGGATTCGAACCTGCAACCTTAGCGGTTGCGCGGTTCCAGACTGTAGTGCCCAGAACCGCTCGGCCACTCCTGCCAGCCATGCTGCCTCTATAGCCACCCATAATTGCGAAAGTGTTGCCAGTGCAGTTCTTGTGCACGAACTGACCTCTCAATTATGTCCCATAAACATGTGACTGAATTCACGTCGGGCGATCTCGGTGGCCAAATCATTCGCTAGAATTATTCTGAATGTTCTTCAAGCCAGTCGCAAACAATTGTGGCTCTGCGACATGACGCACTGTCGTCAATAAAATTTTCATCGTTGTTTGGGAACATGAAGTCCGTGAATGGCTACAAGTGGTTCAAAATGGTTCAAATGGCTCTAAGCACTATCTGAGGTCATCAGTCCCTTAGACTTAGAACTTCTTAAACCTAAGGACATCACGCACATCCATGCCCGAGGCAGGATTCGAACCCGCGACTGTAGCAGCAGTGCGGTTCCGGACTGAAGCGCCTAGAACCGGTCATAGCAGCCGGCTCTAAATGGTCTCCAAGTAGTTAAACATGACGATTTCCAGTTGATGATCAGTTCAGTTGGTCCAGAGCGCCCAGTCCTTTCCATGTAAACACAACCCACACCACTACGGCACCACCAACAGCTTGCACAGTGCCTTGTTGACAACTTGGGTCCATGGGTTCCTGGGATCTGCGCCACACTCGAGCTCTACCATCAGATCTTACCAAATGAAATCGGGACACATCTGCCCGGGCCACGGTTTGCCAGTCGTCTAGGTTCCAACGGATACCGTTACCATTCCAGGAGAGGCACAGCAAGCGATGTCGTATTGTCAGTGAAGTCACTCGTGTCACTCGCCTGCTGCCATACCCATTAACGCCAAATTTCGCGCAGTGCCCCAGCGAATAAGTTCGTCGCACGTTCCACGCTGGTTTCTACAGTTATTTCACCCAGTGTTGCCTGTCTGTTAGCACTGACAACTCTACGTAAACGCCATAGCTTTCGATCGCTAAGTGAAGACCGTGGACCACTGCGTTCTCCGTGGTGAGAAGAAGTGCATGAAGCTTGGTATTCTCGGCACATTCTTGACGCAGTGGATCTCGGGATATTGAATTCCCTAACCATTTCTGAAATGCAATGTCCCATGCGACGAGCAGCAACTACCGTTCCGTGTTCAAAGTTGGCTAATTCCTGACGTGCGGCCATAATCACGTTGAACACCTTTTCACGTGAAACACCTGAGTACAAATAGTAGCTCTGCCTATGCGCTGTCCTTTCACACCTCGTGTACATGGTACTCACGCGATCTGTATATGTGCAAATCGCTATTCCATGACTTCCATCACCCCATTGTACAATATAGTAGCAAGAATATGTAACTAAATTTGTAGGTGATTCTGGGGTATCTACATCTACACATTCACTCCGCAAGCTACCAGATGGTGCTTGGCGGAGAGTACCTCGTGCCACTATTACTCATTTCCTTTCGTGTATCACTCGCAAATAGAGCGAGGGAAAAACGACTATCTATATGACTCTGCACGAGCTCTAATATGTCTTTTCTTATCTTCTTGGTCCTTACGCAAAATATGCATTGGTGAGAATAGAATACTTTTACTATCAACTTAAAATGGCGTTTCTCTAAATTCTCCGAGAGTGTTACCTTCTCTTCAGGGATTCTCATTTGAGTTCATGCAGCATCTCCGTAATACCAGCGCGCTGATGGAAGCTACAGCAAACAGCCTACCTTTCAACTGCTTCCATGTCTTCCTTTAATCCGTCCTGATTGGGATCCCTAACACTCGAGCAGTATTCAAAAATGGGTTGCAGTAGTGTTCTATGCGCAGTCTCCTTTATAGATGAACCACAGGTCCCTAAAATTCTCGCAATAAACCAGAGTCAACCATTGCCCTTTTCTACTACTAACCATACATGTTTTTTCCACTCCATATCGCTTTTCAACATTAGGACTAGATATTTAACCCACGTGTCTGTGTCAAACAAGCAGTTCTAGGCGCTTCAGTCTGGAACCACGCGACCGCTACGGTTGCAGGTTCGAATCCTGCGTCGGCATGGTTGTGTGTGATGTCCTTAGGTTAGTTAGGTTTAAGTAGTTCTAAGTTCTAGGGGACTGATGACCTCAGATGTTAAGTCCCATAGTGCTCAGAGCCATTTGAACCATTTTGTGTCAAGTAGCACGCTAACTCTGTATTCCAACATTATGACATTGCTTTCAGATTTATCTGCTTTAACTTATATTGTCCTATGTTAAGAGCAGGCCGCGATTCATCAGAACAACTAGAAATTTTATTTTAAGTCTTCTTGTATCCTCGTACAATGACACAACGACGACATCTTGCTGTGCACAACTGCGTCATCAGCAAACAACCGCATATTGCTGCTCAACCCGTCTGTCAGACCATTTAGACATACAGAGAATGAGAACGCCCTTATCAGACTTCACTGAGGCACTCCTGTGGATACCTTGTCTCTGATGAACACCCGCCGTCAAAGAAAATGCTCTAGTTTCTATTACTTAAGAATGCTTGAGGCCACTTACATAGGTGGGAATCTACACTCCTGGAAATGGAAAAAAGAACACATTGACACCGGTGTGTCAGACCCACCATACTCGCTCCGGACACTGCGAGAGGGCTGTACAAGCAATGATCACACGCACGGCACAGCGGACACACCAGGAACCGCGGTGTTGGCCGTCGAATGGCGCTAGCTGTGCAGCATTTGTGCACCGCCGCCGTCAGTGTCAGCCAGTTTGCCGTGGCATACGGAGCTCCATCGCAGTCTTTAACACTGGTAGCATGCCGCGACAGCGTGGACGTGAACCGTATGTGCAGTTGATGGACTTTGAGCGAGGGCGTATAGTGGGCATGCGGGAGGCCGGGTGGACGTACCGCCGAATTGCTCAACACGTGGGGCGTGAGGTCTCCACAGTACATCGATGTTGTCGCCAGTGGTCGGCGGAAGGTGCACGTGCCCGTCGACCTGGGACCGGACCGCAGCGACGCACGGATGCACGCCAAGACCGTAGGATCCTACGCAGTGCCGTAGGGGACCGCACCGCCACTTCCCAGCAAATTAGGGACACTGTTGCTCCTGGGGTATCGGCGAGGACCATTCGCAACCGTCTCCATGAAGCTGTGCTACGGTCCCGCACACCGTTAGGCCGTTTCCGCTCACGCCCCAACATCGTGCAGCCCGCCTCCAGTGGTGTCGCGACAGGCGTGAATGGAGGGACGAATGGAGACGTGTCGTCTTCAGCGATGAGAGTCGCTTCTGCCTTGGTGCCAATGATGGTCGTATGCGTGTTTGGCGCCGTGCAGGTGAGCGCCACAATCAGGACTGCATACGACCGAGGCACACAGGGCCAACACCTGGCATCATGGTGTTGGGAGCGATCTCCTACACTGGCCGTACACCACTGGTGATCGTCGAGGGGACACTGAATAGTGCGCGGTACATCCAAACCGTCATCGAACCCATCGTTCTACCATTCCTAGACCGGCAAGGGAACTTGCTGTTCCAACAGGACAATGCACGTCCGCATGTATCCCGTGCCACCCAACGTGCTCTAGAAGGTGTAAGTCAACTACCCTGGCCAGCAAGATCTCCGGATCTGTCCCCCATTGAGCATGTTTGGGACTGGATGAAGCGTCGTCTCACGCGGTCTGCACGTCCAGCACGAACGCTGGTCCAACTGAGGCGCCAGGTGGAAATGGCATGGCAAGCCGTTTCACAGGACTACATCCAGCATCTCTACGATCGTCTCCATGGGAGAATAGCAGCCTGCATTGCTGCGAAAGGTGGATATACACTGTACTAGTGCCGACATTGTGCATGCTCTGTTGCCTGTGTCTATGTGCCTGTGGTTCTGTCAGTGTGATTATGTGATGTATCTGACCCCAGGAATGTGTCAATAAAGTTTCCCCTTCCTGGGACAATGAATTCACGGTGTTCTTATTTCAATTTCCAGGAGTGTATTCCATAAGCTCGTACCCTCATTAACAGTCTGCAGTGTGGCATGATGTCAAAAGCTTTCTGGAAATCTAGGCATACAGAATCTGCCTGCCGCCCTTCATCCATGATTCACAGGATGTAGAGTGAGAAAAGAGCAAGTTGAGTTTAGCATGAGTACTGCTAATTTGTGGATATAAGAACTTCCATCTCAAGGAAATTTACTGTATTCGAGCTGAGAATATGTTCAAGAATTCGGCAGAAAACCTATATCCGTCCATAATTGCGAAAGCGTTGTTGGTGTAGGATTTTTTGCAGGAACTGACCTCTCGATTATGTCCCATAAATGTTTGACAGGTTTCATGTTGGGCGATATGGGTGGCTAAACTATTTGCTCGAACTGTCCAGAATGTTCTTCAAACCAATCGCAAACAACTGTGACACGGTGACATGACGCATTGTCATCCACAAAAATTCCATCGTTGTTTGCGAACACGACGTTCACGAATGTCTGCAAATGGTCTCCAAGTAGCCCAATGTACAAAGGACCCAGTCCATTCCATGTAAACACGGGCCACACCATTATGGTGCGACCACCACCTTGCACAGTGCCTTTTTGATAACTTGGGCCCGTGGCTTTCTGGGGTTTGCGTCACACTTGTACCGTACTATCTGCTCTTACCAACTGAAATGGGGACTCATTTGACCAGGCCACGGTTTTCCAGTCGTCTGGGGTCCAAGCAATACGGACGCGAGCCAAGGAGAGGCGCTGCACACTATGTCGTGCTGTTAGCAAAGGCACTTAACGTCAGCCGTCTGTCGCCACAGCCCTTTAACGCCAGATTTCACCACGCTGTCCTAATGTATACGTTTGTCGACGTCCCACATTGTCTTCTATGGTTATTTCATGCAGTGTTGCTTGTTTATTAGTACTGACAAATCTAGACGGTGCTCTCAGTCGTTAAGTGAAGACCGTCAGCCAATGCACTGTCCACGGTGAGGTAATGCCTGAAGTGTGGTATTCTTAGCACACTCTTGACACTGTGGTTCTCGAAATATTGACAATTATAGGACCCTGAATGACGCGAACAGCAGTACTGCGGAACCGCGAAATGCAGTCTCCATAAATACGATGCAGTAGTTGTCGAATTTCCTCGAGCGCCAGCAGGCATTTCTCCTTACACGGCACTAACGATTAACATTAAAATGCAATTTATGAATGAGAAACCCGCCGCGCAATGTTTTGGCTCGATGATCGATTCATTTGGGAGAAGGGACCAAACAGCGATGTTATCGGTCCCATCGGATTAGGGAGGGGTGGAGAAGGAAATCGGCCGTGCCCTTTCAGAGGAACCAGCCCGGCATTTGCCTGAAGCGATTTAGGGAAATCACGGGAAACCTGAATCAGGATGGCCGGACACGGGTTGAATCGTCATCCTCCCGAATGCGAGTCCAGTGTGTTAACCACTGCACCATCTCGCTCGGTGCATAATGTTTTCTTATACGCTTAATGTAGACAGCGTTACTCATGCCAATGTTGCGCGCTAAAATCCTAAACGTTCGCATGTCCAGTAGTACACTTCCTGTCATTTTAACGTTTGTTGCATGCCGCCTTCATGGCCTTGCAATTTTAAGGCCAGAAGTGTACATACATACTTTAAAAGCCACCTTACGATGCGTGGTGGAGGTGACTGTTGTTACCACTCTCACTTCTCCTCTTTCCTGCCCAGCTGTGAATGATGCTCGGGAAGAACGATTGCTCGTAAGCCTCCGTGTGAACACTAATCTCACATATTTTATCCTCACGATCTTTCCGCAAGATATACTTGCAGGGGAAAAAAATATATTGGTCGACTATTCAAGTATTATAAATTTTCGGAATTGTAACAGTAAACCGTACCGCGAGGCTCTACGCCTCTTTTGTAGTTCCTTGCCTTCGAGTGGGATGAACATCTCTGTGACGCTTTCGTGAATACTAAACGAGCCTGTGATGAAATGTTCCGCTCTTCTTTGGATATTCTCTATTCCCTCTATTAGTCCTGTCTGCCAAGATCCCATACTGCCACATTCTTCGAGTAACAACTGAGCGAGGGTTTTGTAAGCTACCTCTTTTTTGGGTGGCATACATGTCCTGAGGAATTTGGAAATGAACCTCAGTCAGCCATTTGCCTTTTCTACGACTGTTTACGTTGAGGGCCAACTACCAAAACCAGCACCAAACGCCGATCCTCTCCAGGTGTTCCTGCATTTTCGTTACAATTTCCTAGTGTTGCAACTTCTCTTTATGCAAGAGCATCATCCGAGAATGTTCTCGTGGACCTTCCAACGTTACCCACTACGTCATTTTGTATATATTGTGACCAGCAATGCGCTTATTACAGTCCCACGGAATACGCCCACAGTAACTTCTATGTCTGAAGGTTTTTCTCCATTAAGAATGACATGTTGTGTTCCGTTTGGCAGGAACTCTTCTACCTAATCGCGCAGTTGACCTGATATAGCACAGCTCGTATTTTGTTCATTAAGCATCAGTGAGAAACAGTATCGAACGACTTCTGGAAGTCAAGGAACACAGCATCAACTTCGAGGACGCAGACAGTATTTTGTCAGGGAGGAGGGCGGTCCGATTTGTTAAAAGATGACATTAAAAATTCTCATGTTCTTCTTTATTCTGAAAACTCATTTATTTATTTTTTAATTTTATGTGCATAGTTTGCTTTTGGGTGCCCTTTATTGAAATAGTATTTGGCCTTTAAAAGTAAGAAAATCTTTTCTTGAAAAAACATAACATATATTCTGAACAAATGGGAAACTCCGAGATGCACAATTAAATATTTCTTTTAAGCTTCCGGGAAGATTAAAACTGTGTGCCATACGTTCCAAACTTCACAGAAGTTCTCGTACGAAACTTGCAAGACTAGCACTCCTGGAAGAAAGGGTATTGCGGAATATTGGCTTATCCACAGCCTGGGGAAAAATTTTCCACTCTGTTGCGGAGTGTGCGCTGATATGAAACTTCCTGACAGATTAAAACTGTCTGCGGGACCGAGTCTCAAACTTCGGATGGTTGCCTTTTGCAGACGAGTGTTCTGCTGACTGAACAACCCAAGACGATCCATTTAATTCTATTTCTGCCAAAACCACAATTTCAAATAGCATTTCATTCCTTTAAAAAGGCACCTAGTTCTTAAAAGGCCAGTTACTCTTTCGATGAAAATAAAGGTTAATATATGAAACCTTTCTATACTGTGCTAGAAAGTCTTAGAAAAATTTATTATTTCTTAAGGTATATGCATAGAGAACATGTGTTTGAAGAAACCAGTATAATATACTCGACGAACATTATTTACACAGTTGCAGAGAGCACTTGGCATGGTAATCTCATAGGAGATTCTATAATTTGTAGTATTAAATTTTTCCAGTGATTACAAGACTTATAGAATTCATGCTTCTCCAATATAAAATGCCTAGACAAATGGTGATAAACAGTTTGCATGAGTAGTTTCCAAAATAAAATTACCCTGAATACAACAGCTGTGTCGAATATCTCCCTGTGACAGTAAGACAGGATTTGGTGCCTTGCCCCATACGACATAGGTTCACCGGTGCATGTCCTCATAGATTAAATCCAGCAGACCAGTGTCCAGCTGGAATCCCATGGACTGTCCAAAGAGCGTCAAGTCCAAAATGAGCTTTTGCTGTGTGTGCGTTAACGAGCATTTTGCTCTCATTTAAGTATATGGTCGAAAGACTCAGCCTACAGGAACTGTGAAACGAGCCCTATCATCCACGACTGTGCGCCACAAAGGGCGCAGATTCACCACGAGATAGGGAAGCCCACAGGCGTCTTTTGTCTATTGATGCCTAAGTGCTGTAGTGTGCGAGTGAGACAAAGGAGCACCTACGTCATAGGGAAACCCCGTAGAAGCCGTTTGTGGCCAGAGAGACGTTGCAGTGTTTAATATGGCGGACCTAAGATCGTCCATAAAGGGAAACATTTATGAAACCTATTTAATTCTGTAATTATGCAGGAAATGAAGCCACAGTAATTTTAATCTACCATCCTTCATAAAATATCATGGTAATCCTAATAAAACTTGAATATTGCATGTCTACAATAGTTTAGGATTTACTGTTGAAGTGAAATTCACAAGTTTTTGTAACAAAGACCTGAATGCTAAAATCTGAACGCTTTAGTCGTTCTTAATGACCGAAATTTCATACAGAAGCGCATTATTAAAATGACAAATGGTGTAAATATCAACATGACTTCATTTGTTTAAAAGATAAAGTAAATTTAAATTATCAATATTTTCAGTTAAGTATCAGATCATCATTTGCTCCACGCAAAACACATTGAACGATGACAGCATGACACTTTATTGAATCATTAGGTAATAGAGTATTTGTTGTAAAGTTAGTGTGTAGTAGTTACTTTTGTTCTTTATTTATGCATCAGAAAGCACATTGGGACAAGGCTACTGGCCATGATATTCAAAGTAAAGAAGGAAATTGTATTGGTTTCATTGAAAAGAATTTAACGTTTATTATGTAATGGATATTATTGTCACTTTATTTAGAACGTGAAAGTGGTCAAGCTTTGATTATTTAAATAGGTTAAAATGTAAAATAATGTAGAATAAGCTGTGGCCAATCAGATGGACTGCTTCAGGAAAGGGAACTGCCCTAGTCAGTTGAACAAGGATATTCGGCACCTGGAAAACGCGGCTGGGGACCGGCAGAGGGACAGTGCTAGAGCAGACGTGAAAGCAGACAGTTCCGCTGGAGACACCAAAGGGTAGTTCAGACTGAGACGTGAAAGCGGACAGTCGGTTTTTAGGCAGCTAAGAAGTGAAACGTCTAAGAAAGTTTCGCGTTGTGTGGTATCGAGGGATTAAGTCTCTGAGCAGTGAGCAGCCGCGTGCCTGGTTTGAACTCTAACATTTTTTGTAGTTAACAAGGTGGAATATTGAACTTGTAATTCGTGATGAGATTGTGAATGATCGAACTGTGTCAAATGGCTATGCGCTGGAATGTAATAGTAATTCTAAATACGACCACTTTTGCTATTAGTTTGTTTTCCGCATAAACATTATTCTAACCAATTCACAACTGTGTGGCCTACATCATTTATGGGTTGTTAACTTAGATCCCGATATTATTATTACTGTTATTATATGTTATATTAACTTTTTGTTTCGCAAACTTGCCATCAGCCAGACAATTTAACCAAAGGGTCACATGTGTCTAATTTAGGGTGTGTAATGCAACACATGTGATTCAACCCGTGGACAAGTTTGAGCCAAGACATTTTGACAAAGAGGAACCGCATGTGAGCTCAAACATCTTTGGGATGTTAGTTCACATGTGGCAGGTGAGCTGCCCACTCAGCAGCCATGACAGAGTAGATCACTGTGTTGTCCTCATGATGCACCTGGGCACACAGCCGGTGGGCCACTTGTTGATGCCCAACTGGAAGGTGACTGCACTTATCACAGGCCCAGCAGTCCACAGCATGAGCAGGTGTCTGCTTCTGGCAAGGCCTCTGCTGCAGTCAGGACTTGAGTGTCTTTGAGTTGCACGAAATATGTTGAAACACAGAGAAGGGAGGAAGTTGGAAGGGAGGACGTTACTGATGTGCCTGGTTTACATCACAATAAAGTTTACTTGAAGCTGAGGGGAGAACAGAATGATTGGCATACTTAAGTCTCTCGTGAGATGCTGAGATGCTGGGGATTCAGATATCCCATGAGAGGCGCAGCTCGTAATTATAGGTCTGAGGTGAAGCTGCCCCAAAATGTATATTAAAATAAATTTCTGAACAATGTGTTATAGATGTACATCATACAGATATACATCATCAGGACATATTTTGCATATTTCCCACTTGGATTTAAATAATGCGGGCCAACGTTTTTGGAGCTGTTGTTATGTGATACTAAGCGATGTTTATTGAACAAGTGGTAGTCAGTCTTAAGGTTGAAATGCCACTTAGCTCTATGTAGCAGAGAGTTTTGGGGGCGTGGCTTCTATTGAGTATAGCTCTTATAACTGGCCCTTAGGCTTTGGTCGTTCAGCCTAAGTGTGTTTTACCAACTTCCACACAGTTTATTTTATTTTCTTTATTAGATTACGATTCCCCAGGGCGAGGGCGGGGGCGAGGGCGAGGCTGGGGGCGGGGGGGAGGGGGGGGCAAGTGGGCTGGCAGCAGCACAGTACGCCGCTCTGCAGCATACAGAAGAGTTAAAAAAAAAAACAGAATCAGGAGATATGAGAGCAATAATTGCAGGCGATAAAATAGGGACTGTTAAAAACTGAGACATGAAGAAACAGATGCGAAGAAAATATAAAAACAAATGGTCGGCTATACTGATTAAAACACATAGTAAATAGATAGCCACAATGAAAAAAACACGGCGACAGTCTGGTTTCTGTTCGCATGAGATAAAAAACACAACTAGCGACAATATGGTGGGTGTTCGCAACACTGACAGGGGACGCACAACACTATAGAGGCGACACAGTGGCAGAATGGGGGAGGGGGGGAGGGAGGACCCGGACTGATGAGGGGGAAATGGGGGGGAGGAGAGGAAAAGAAAAAAGGGGGAGCCAATGGAGGGAGGGGAAATAGAAAAAGGGGGGCGGGCGGACGCAAGGAGTGGGAAAGGCAGTAGAGGGGAGAGCAAAAGGACTCGGGGGAGAGAAAGGAGTCAGAGAGAAGGTAGGCGGGGAAAAACAGGATGGAAGGAGGGGGAGAGGGAGCCTGGGAAAAGGACAGAGGAAGGGAAGGGGAGGTGAGGATCAGAGTTGATAGGAGGGATAAATGAAGGCAGAGAGGGCATCATCCGGGAGGAGGAATCAATGGAAGCGACCTTGGGAAAGGAACTGCAGGGTGTAGAGGTGGAGAGTAGGGGGGACCCGACAGTGAAGGTGTGGCAGAGGGCGGGGGTTGGAGAGGAGAGGAGCAACCAGGGGATGTGGGGGATCACATGGTTTACATGATCCGCTGCTTATATCATAACAGAATGAAAAAAAAAAAAAATGGTTCAAATGGCTCTGAGCACTATGGGACTTAAGTCTTAAGGTCATCAGTCCCCTAGAACTTAGAACTACTTAAACTTAACTAACCTAAGGACATCACACACATCCATGCCCGAGGCAGGATTTGAACCTGTGACCGTAGCGGTTGCGCAGTTCCAGACTGTAGCGCCTAGAACCGCTCGGCCAACCCGGCCGGCAGAATGAACAGAGTTGCTGAAACTTCACTATCAGATCCCTGTCTCTGTATATCTCTGTTATGCTTTGATGTGTCATTAATTGGCGTTCAGTATTATCATTTCGAAAGTGTTTTTCTAACTCGTTTTTGTTCTTCCATTTGCTATTCTAGTCACTGTTAAAATAAGTTTGAAAAGTCTCTCACCAGAGTGCACTAGACTTTGGTAACATAAGTGTTACCACCAACATGAGTTTCACGAACAATTAGTAGGACAAAGTGCACGAAATATTTTCCTTGCGTCTTTGCGACTTTTGACGTTTGGCGTTTGGCTCAGCGGCGGGAATGTGATGCCTTTGCCCAGGTAACACCAATGGCGAGCCGGCTTTCCCTACCACGCCGTCAACAGTTCGGTTGGTAAATCTCCCCTGTTGCCACACCGTGGGTAAACAGTATGACGTGGTGTTGCGCATCAGAGGTACCTATGTTCATTAGGTCTCGTTGTAAACTGATACATTCTAGCGTTGAAGTGTTGTCAGGTATTGTGAACAAGTGTTTCGTGATGGCGCTGCATTAATAGTAACAGCACAGTATGTCTGAAAACACAAGATTCCTTATAAAAGTGGTCGTTCAGGAATACGTTCACTGACTGTGAAAGTAAAGTTCTGCTGCAAAATATTACTCTGAATTCGACAATACTGGACATTGTACCATACCACTCTTGTGACGGGTAAAGCTACAATGATGAAGTTGTAATGACACATTCCTATGCAGAGACATACAATATCTTAAAAGCTGCGCCAAAGATAAATTGAGAGGCATGTATATTATAATCTTTGTAAAGTTCACATTGGATTCTCTTTTGTTTGATACTCCAAGGAGCTAAGGGACACTTTCGATTCTTGCCTTGTGGAGGATGGACGTGATTTTTGGACTGTGCGGAAAGGCAGCCATATGGTTGGTAATTATGGTTTGTGCAACGAGCACAGCAAGTCTTATTGTGTTGTGAATAAAAAATAGTGAAAAATATCGAAGTGTTACGAAAATTATTTAAAGCAACGTAGCATTGTATTCCTTGGTTTCCACCGTCTTCGTGAAGTGAACTGATGCCGACTCATGATGGTACACACGGTCAACAAACAGAAGAACATCGATGGCGACTAATGACTTAATATTGTGGCAGAAGGACTAATTCTACGTCTAAGGTGAGAACTCTGATTAAATCAACAATGACGTGGAATTTAAAATATAAAATGTTTTTTATTTATTTCGCCACACTGGCGACCGTGACAGGACAGATTGTCTACGCCACAAAGTGAATGAAAGCGGATATTTGGCTCTAGGTTTAAAGCAATGTTCCACTGGATAAAGTTGAACGTAGCATGTATAAGGCGAAGTTAATGGAACTTGAAATGTTGTATATGCCAAACACCCCACAGTACCAGGTCGACAAACTTTCTGATGCTAAAGGACATAGTTTAATCAGCCTTCATCCGTATCACACTAATTTAAATCCGACTGAGAATATGCTCAGTGAAGTTACAGTGCTGAAAGAAGAAGCCATTGGAAATGTTACACCACAGGACAGATGTCGAGTTGTCAGCCATACCAAGAAGATAGTTGGGGAAAGATGGATTCACAAAGGATTATGACAAGTTTTGAGTAATACATAACTTCTCTTGTCGCCATGTTTTCTCTTTTCTCTTGTCAAAACACAGCATAGTTTGCAAAAACCCATCTCACTAACATTCTAATGCAGTTGAAATTGCGACAGAATCATGAGATAGTGTATTATTAAACTAGTAACTGTGGGCAAGTCAGGTCAACAGTTTATGAAACAGCTCATTCTCAGAATAAAATAAACACGTAACTTCTTCATTTATATTGTCACAAATCCCACAGCAGTTTTCGTTTCACCAGCTATCAATGGTCCTTAAAAATTACATAATTACATTGAAAGAAATTTGTAGTTGCTTGATTATCACAGCGGATATGATAGTTTCGCATATTAAACATATGGCAAAATACTCTGCTCTTCGTGTGCTATTATTTGCCAAAATCTTATTTCGATACCTCGAACGGTTTATGAGATACGTGGGAGTTAGGACTATTTCTTTCTGGCTGTTTCACTGACGCGTGCTTTCATGACTTAGTGGTTTACATACATACCATTTTCTCGAGAGTGCAGACACATCCTTTCAAGTTTAAAGAATAATTCAGTATGTTTTCTACATTTCATACGAAGCAACATAGTAACCTGCACGAAACACAAATCATAGCGGCTCTTATTTTTCACTGCAAACTTCAAGAATTTCTTGCAGTAGTTCACCTAATATCACAATAACTATGTGCATTAACGAAATGCCATGAAGTTCAAAATGAAGCTGATGAATTAAACAATAATATGTGCGAGAATCAAATGTTTTTAGCTGATAGTTTCTTTAAAATCATTTGAGAAAGATTGTAGATCGGCCAGTTTGTGCGGCTTGCTGTTCATGCAGTTACCTGCTGACGCGTCCAGTGCACACTGGCGACTACGCTTCCCTCCATTTGTTCAGCACTGAACTGTCAAAAATCGCAACTAATTTTAAACACACTATAAGTGCGATATTTTTGTGGTTGTGTTTCTTTAAGGTGCAATATTTCTGTGATTGTGTTTCTTTGTGTGCCTGAGTGAAGTGAGCTACACTACCTTCCGAGTAATTGCAGCATATCACGACTTTAAAAACAGCACAGTATGAATTCAGTGTGCAATTTATTAGGTAAAAATTTGGAACATGCTGATAGGATAAAAGTAAAGAAAGTCGGGGTGCCCAGACTCGACTTGAAAATCAATCAAGAACAAAAACAATCTAAATCCAGGCATGGGATACACGAAATTTTAACAGAACAATTTACAATGGGGCTGAGTGGTTGCATCGTTGTGAAGTGAAAAATTCATTTTTCTGTTTCACCTGTCTTGTGACAAACAGTAGTGATAGTGCTTGGACTGAGGATGGTATGACAGACTTCAAAAATGTTCATGCAAATGGGAAAAACACAATTTTAGTGAAAAACATTTAAATGGGTTTATTGAATTCTGAATGTTAGGGTAAGTGGACATTATGTGTCAACCAGACAGTGCCTACCGCTTCATTCTCTTCAACCAACTCCAGCGAAGGAATATTGATGCAGTGAAAACTGTTGAATACGTATCATAGTTTGCAGTCTCTGTCCAGCATGTTCGGGCCTCGCTAAACGCTGAAGAGCACTGGGACAGGAAGAGCCAACTGCAAAATAAGGATATTTCACTGAATCAACATTGATATTGTGCACGTAACGTCTGTGACTGGATCATGACTCAGATCAGTGATCGATTGAGTTTTATCGATCACTTGTCAATTGCACAACTGTTTGAACCATTATTGTTTTCTGAACATAAAATTGTTTACCCAGAAAAAGAACTGAGTGTAGCTATCAGTTTGTTTAAATTACATTGTTCAGACTTACGACATGAACCGAATGTGCTATACAGCCGTAATGATTTAGTGGAAGTGTCAGTCGCATTGGCTTTGTACTTTTTTAATGAAAACAATATGGTAAAAGTGTTTCCTGAAAGTGATAAACTTCTGCAAATAATAGTAACCTTTCCAGTGGAACATGGAGCCAGAATTCTGTTTCTCTACACTAAAGCAAATTAAAAGATTTATGTGCAATTCTGTGAATGAGGGCAGACTTTGTGAACTTGTGATGTGTTTTCTCGAAAAAGAACTGTTTAATCAGCCAAATTTCAATGAAATAGTCATAGACCATTTTGCGGTGCAGAAGGGGAGACGAGCAGATTTCATCTACAAACAAATGAATTAAGGTAAGCAAAAATGCATTAATAGATGATAAGAATCGATTTCTTTGTTGTAACTATCAGTTCAGGTTACTAAATTAAGTGCATAGAAAAGGATAGTGATATGCTTCGTCAATGCCATTACATTTTCCAAAACGCATTCTCATTCACAGTACGGCTTCATGTGCTATATACCAGATTTGCTGACACTTTAGCACAAGAAACCTATGGATATTACACGTCGTAGAGCGGTAATAACACTCTTAAGATGTCGAATATATATTTATTTAAAAACATAAGAAAGCGAATACAACATAGCTGTACAAATGTAGAGGGCACAGAGAACTTAGACAAAAATAAATCAAAGATGCTGGAGTTCAAAGATATGGTGCTTTACGCCAGATGCGCCACAATGCCCCCCACCCCAACAGTGCTGAGCACGGCAGAGGGAAGCTTCCTCACTTGAACATATAATCTTTGTGCCAGCGTGGCGGTTGAAAGCAGCGCCCAATGCGAGAGGTGGGTGGATTGGAAACAGCACTGACAGAGTCATGTGCATTGGACTGCTGCGTAGGCGCCAGAACGTCACTCGATGTCACGTCAGTGGTCTCAGCAGGTGGGGCAATGATGACAGCAGGCAGATCGGAAGCATTAATATGCCTGACCTTACAACGTTCAGGTGGGCCATGTGTGGTGCAGATTCTATGACAAGTGCCATTGCTGATGGCTGATATCTGTGAAGGGAGGCAGGCACAGGGTGAGAGGGGGGCAGATGCAACAACGGTTCACTGATCTTGCCGGACCGTAACGTCGAGGGCAGGGTGTTGGCTGCAGACGACGAAGGATGACGTGGGCAGCAACCATGCATTGTGAAGAATCCCACGAAGTGAGTACATGAGTGTCCTGTAGATTCGTCCATGACAACGCAGAAATGCCACAAGGCAGAGGAAAGTTCGACACAGCAGCAATGTACTGCAAAGATGCAGTAGATGCGAGTGTTGGTTCACCTTGTTGCAGCTCTACAGACAGACCACAAATCGTACTCTGAACGTGCGACAATTCAGCAGAGACGCCGGCAATGTGGGCACTTAATGCTTCATTCTGAGTGCGGAGCTCCTAAATTTGTGTGCTGATGTCTGGCAAATCAGAGAGCTGTGTAGTAATACGCTCGAGCAGAGATGTACATGTGGAAAGCATAGTCAAGGAGGCGGAGAGCAAAGTCGCTCTGAACACATTCGAGCACAGAACAGTAGGACCAGACACATGGCTGAGTGCAGCAGCCTACAGGTCTGGTGAAAGTTCGTAATGGTGTAGAAAGTTGAACACAGTCATAGGTTCATCCACTTTGGCGATGTGGAAAGGCCAAGAGAAGGTGGCGACTGGTGATAGATGAAGCGACATCTTGATGGAGCCAAGGACGACGATAGGAGAATGATTTGCAGCAATCAAAGCAAGGTTAGCAGCTGAAAGCATGTTGCCCATGTGCTTGGCCGGGATAATGCTGAGGTCAGTGCCAGTGTTGATGAGAAAGCGAGTGCCCAATGACAAGTCAGTGACTTAGAGGCATCGCGCCGCTGGAGCGAGTGGTGTGGTGTCAGACGGTAGGCGCCTTGAAGGATCATGGTGGGACGTAGTGCCTAAGTGTGCCTGCTGGTCTTGGTTGGGGAAGGCACAAGGCGTGTGGCATTTAGGCGCCTTGAAGGATCATGGTGGGACGTAGTGCCTAAGTGTGCCTGCTGGTCTTGGTTGGGGAAGGCACAAGGCGTGTGGCATTTGCAGGCATCCTTGTAAATAGCGTGGAACCAACACAGCGTGGCTGACTGCGTCGGGACCGGTAGCCGATCGGGTTGCTGTTCAGCCGAGGTCGGTGGCTGTCGGGGGGGTCATGGGTGGTACCTACTGTAGGCTGCTAGGTGGCAGCTCCTGACAGGCAACTGAGGTTCTGAGGTGTGCGCACTGGCCTCTGCTCGCGGAGCATGGAACCGAAGGTGCAGGTGTACCAATTGATGGTGATGGAGATGTCGTCCATGACAGGCAGTGTCGGTGATGAATGATAGCATAGGCTCAATCTGCCATGCGTAGGTGAACCTCGAGAGGGTCAGCAACGTGAGATAGCTGGTGAAGTTGTAGGGCCAAAGTCAGTTTGACCATCCACAAAGTCCAAAGCGCAGTGTTCGGTAATGCTTGATCATCAAATAAGGCATGAAGGCACCACCAAAGCTGCAAAGGTGTGCGGTCATTGAGGTGCCTGTCATGAATAATGTGGTGGATAGCCTCTGCTGGAGGGCGAGAAAGGCATTCGATGAGCATCATTTTCGTCATTAAATACTTGGGTGAGGTGGGTGGTGAGAGGAGCAGATCACTGATGAGGTCTGGATGAGCATGGAGGTGACTCACCAGGCAGACGAAACATGCAGCGTCATCGGAAATCCCTTGGATATCCAGGAGGTGATCCACCAATGTGAACCAAGTCTAAGGGTTGTCCTTTTGCAAAGCAGGCAGCTTAGGAAACCTGCTGGGTAATACATGTCGATGCAGCACTGAAAGGCTAAGATCTGAGCGTGTGGGGCAGGAAGCCTCCGACACCGGGAGTTCAATAGCGGTGGATGGCACGTCGCCCAAGGTCTGCGTGGGGAGGTGGCCACATGTAGCACATGGTGTAGAGTGAGCAGCTGCAACAGATGGCACGATGTGTTCCAATTGCAGGCCCGATGACAAACACGGTGCGGGTATAATGGCCGGTGTTGTTGCAACAGCGGGTGGAAGGCAGTCACGGTGCTGCCACGTGGCAGCTGATCTGGTAACCATTGTGGGTGGAACGGCCGGCACTATTACAAAAGTGAGCAGAAGGCAGTCGTGGTGCAACCACAGTGTGGCAGTCATGGAAACCAGCGCAGTCGAGGTGACCAGTGGTGTCAAAAGGGCGTGGGGGAAAGGGGGGGGGGGTACTGCGACACTGTGGTGGAGCCAGAAGGTGGCGGACCCAGTAATGAGTGTGGGTTGTGAGTAGGATCAGCCGGCTCTGTTACGAAAGCGGGTAGAAGGCAATTGTGGTGCAACCACAATGCCACAGTCACGGAAACCGGTGCAGTCGTGGTGACCGGCGTCGCTGAAACGGCGTGTGTGTGTGTGTGTGTGTGTGTGTGTGTGGGGCGGGGGGGGGGGGGGGAGAGGGGTATATACGAATGTGCAATCCCATGCACTGGAATGTTCAAATCATGGTTCTGAAACTTCGTCGGGACATCAAACCAAACCGAAGGAGACTGCGTAGCTGAGGGATAAACCACAATGTTCTTAACTGGCTGATCATTCACAATGTACTAGACAGTGTGCAGTGTCCATGTACTGGCCACTGGTGCGTAGTTGCACTTGATGGTGACCATGCTGAGCCAGTGTAGGTTATGTGGCTGCTGGCATCATCGGGCATAGGTAATTGTTCTCTTTTAACCAAATGCACATTAGGTACACTTGTAAGTATGCAAGCACAGTTAATAGGATGCGAGGCACTAGCACAAAAAGACACTGGTAGATCCATTGTTCCGAAGTCAATGTGGCCGACACATGAAGTTTGTTAATGATGAAAAGAAGCACCAATTAGTCCGCAAACATACGACGATGATGTCGGGGTCACCACTGTGGATATTACGTGTCGTAGAGTGGTAATAACACACTTTACATGTTGAATATACATTTATTTAAACACATAAGAAAGAGAATACAACATGGCTGTACAAATGTAGCACACAGAGAGAACATAGACAAAGATAAATCAAAGATGCTGGAGTCCAAAGATATGGTGCTTTATGCCAGAGGTGCCACAAACCATTCTAAAAGCCACATATTTGGGAAAGATCTTTCATGTGTTAGATCACTTAAAATGTATCAATTCGTATTACACAAATAGAAATAGTACGACAAATATGGTATGTAAATTAACTTGGCAGTTGCAAGTGTCAGCCAGTCACAGCACAAGTACCGTGACATCACATGAACATCACTGTTTGATCACGCGAACTCAAACACAGAGGTCTGAGCACATTAAACATCCAAAGTTTAGAACTGAAACCACAAGAAACATTTAAACTTGCAGTGAGGTTAACATATACCACACTAAACACCTCTCCAGAATGTATATTTTATTACGATTTGCCACGTGGAGTGGCCATGCGGTTTGAGGCGCCCGTGTCATGGATTGCGCGGCCCCTCCCGCTGGAGGTTTGAGTCCTCCCTCGGGCATGAGTGTGTGTGTTGTTCATAGCATAAGTTAGTTTAAGTAGTGTGTAAGTCTAGGGACCGAAGACCTCAGCAGTTTGGCCCCTAAGAATTCAGACACATTTGAACAATACGATTTGCAGTGGTAAACTGTCGGGAAATACTATGTCAGGGGATAAATAAGCGAACTATTGATCATGTCTTGGAGTTGGCTTTCGACGTTATTTAGTAGTTGATTATGAAATGAAAAGAAGAGACAGTATGTAAACATTTGGCTAGAGTGTGATATTGCCCCCCACCCCCCCCCCCCCCTCTCCCTTCTGAAATCTTGGTTGTGGTGATATGGCATTCTGTAGAACGAGATTGTACACTGGTTAGCGCAATGGACTCGCATTCTGGATGACGATGGTTCACACCTGCGTCTGGCCATCCTGATTTAGGTTTTCCATGATTTCCCTAAGTCGCTTCAGGCTAATGCTGAGATGGTTCCATTGAAAGGGCCTGGCTGACTTCTTTGCCCAATATGATGGGACAGAGATCTCGCTATTTTGACCCTCCCTACCAATTAACCAGCAGCCAACCATTCTGTAGCATAGCCCAATGTCTAGGTTAGATATGATTGATTGATGTTGCAGCCGTCCCCAGTATTTAAACCGTGAGCCATGCCTGGATGTGACATAGAGGCAGACTTAGGGGATGATGAGTCAGTATTGCCAGTTGAAAATTGCTGGCAAATGACTTGTGAAACATGAATTTAATTGATAAAGGCATGATGGGCCACTGATGCAACCTCAAAAGATTTAGTAATTTTTTGGCACTTCACCAAGACTGGGATCAGCACACAGTCACATCCCAAGCCGTTGATTCTGCGTAACAATCTTTACAGCTCTGGCTCATGAAACAATACATATGTCCAAGACCTTCCAAGTCAGCAGCGCAGGCCGTGTAAGACTGTCTCTGTTATTTATGATACTGATTAAACTGTAGCCTAGCTGCAACAAGGTGCTGCTGCTGCTGCCGATAGTATTTGGTGTACAGTTCACTAGGGCCTGATAGTGGTTACAAGCCTATTAGAAATACCGTAAGCAAAACAGTACAGTTCAAAACAGAAGAGACAGGATTCGCAGCTGTCCTCTGAAGACTCATCAAAGGTAGCACATGGTGATGGGGGCATAGCCAAGGCCAATGATTGACGTTGTCGCTGATGAGCCACAAGTTGTCAGAGAGCAGCCTGCTGTTCTTGCTAGCACTGCCATTGTTCTGATACTGCTGGTGATGCAGTGCCAGCCATTGCTAGAGCCACACCTCCTGAGCTGCAAACTGCTGCTGCTATTGTTGGTGCTGTTACTACTGAGGCAGTGCTGCTGCCAATGTTCCTGGAAATTGGGATCTATAACAGTGGCAGTGCTTGCAGATATGTTGCTGAAGGTATGATATGATATGACCACATCACACTTTTATGATCACCCTGATAAGAATATGTAATCTGTAAACAAACCCAAGTTCATTGTGTGCAATATGTGGAAGAAACAACAGTAATGACAGCCAGAAAGTCAATGTCCAAAAGCAGGGTCAGTAACGAATACCATCTAAATGTGAGTGGTAACTACTCATGCAGCATACTAATAAGACTGACTTGTTGTCACTTTCTTAACTCCATGCTGCTAGCAGATGAGGCTTCGTGACCTGCTGGTCATGCCTCTCATGCCTCTGGTGGCACCTCTCTGTCACTAGTTGTAATGCCTCTGTGCTGCTATTGACCTCGTCCGCTGGTGGTGACATTAAAGACGGGATTGCTGGCAGTGAGATTGTAGGCAGCTTGAAGTCATTTACGCTACTCATGCTGTTGGGGAGTTTAATTATCCCAGTAGCCTTTTCTATCTTCCACTGCTGCATTCCTTGCCACCAAGCAGTGACAATCGTCTCCTGAAACTTAGAACAGCCACAGGCCAGGTGGTATTGGACCACTGATAAATGGATGGAAAGATGGCATCCAGTGAAAGCATCCTTTGTGCTAAGTGCGAGAAAAACGTTCAAAATAAGGAATTCAGTGTTTTGTGTGGACTGTGGTGTGGAAAATCGTTTCACACGGAATGTGTGGGGCTCACCAACAGCGAAGATCGCATTCTAAAGTGCTCAAAAGGTCGCTTAAAATATGTTTGTGACAACTGTGAAGTGAGGTTAGCCGACGAAATCTCAGAAGACATTAATACAGCGAAATATGAACAAATCTTGTACTCTAAGCAGCAATGCAGTGTTGATCTAGTTGCGTCAGTTGTGGTGTAACGACGTCTTAGGTTTTCGTTTGATATATGACCATGTGCAGACTTCGTCACCTACGTCAGTTACAACCCACTTCAAAAATGATTCATATTCTTTTTAAATTGTCATAGAATGGTTCTTGAACGAAACTGTAAAACATCAGTTGAGTCGTGTGCAGAGAATTACATCACTTGGGCCAATTGGTTTTCGTAACTTTTTCGAATTTAAATTTCGTTTGTTTCTCCTCAGAAAATTATATCGACACACGTTATCTTGATCTAATCGATATCAGAATCACACATTAAATAAACTTTTTAGAGTCAAAGTTTCGGCCAACGCTGTCTGAATCAATAATCTTGTCAACTATATTATTAATCCGTTCACATAACTCTTCATAAATAAATCTTCAAGACACGTGTTTCAACTTTAGTAGCATACACTATTTTATTAGCTTCCTCCACATACAGATGTGAACTTGAGTGTTGACAGACAGTGACTGACTTCTCAATAAGATTAAGATCTACATGATGTCATTGTTGTACAAAAAGAGTATAAAACTTCATTTTTAATTTTTAGAAGCACGACGCAACAACTCGGTTCCAGGATCTTCTGTTGCTCCTTGGCTGTCGACCCGCGACGTATAGCGGCCAGCAATTTCCTCTCTGGTCGCGGCAACGAAGATGCTGTCCCCGTTCGTTGCGCCGATCTCTCCGTACATGAAACACATAAAAAAATACAAAACTTTTAGATAATTCACATCTATTATAAATAATAAGAAAACACATAAACAAAAACTAAATTAAACTTATAGTCACCTGCAAACTGGGCTGACTTGGTGGATGGGTGACGTTTAATTTCGTCCCACTACATACCCCACCCACAAGCTCAGTTTGTCAGGTTTTAACCGGAATTAAAACTGTTCAATATACAATATTTAACTGTTAATACATTTTCCTCACATTTTACGTAACCTCAAGTCCTTGCTATTAGATAGATTTAATCCTTTTAACACGATACCGTTGTGACTATTTGTCATTTACTCTTAATTGTGCTCTTATGGTAATTCGTAACCGAATATAGGGAGATTGCTCCTCTTCAGTTAATAGTTGCTAATAAATACTAATTTAGTACGTTCTTTAACGTTGTACATTAGGACAGAGCATTCAAATTGTGATAGATTAGTTATAGTTTCATTTATTTACTAGAGTTATTCTTTTCAAGAATGTATATTACTAATAAGTTTCTCACAATAACTAATAGTACTATTTACTTTACGTCATTCTCTTCCCTAATGCCTTATTTATGCCTGAGGTCAAGAAGAAATCCAGCAAAACTCTCTTTAGAATCTCGGCACGGCTTTCTTTACCTTCGGACACCTTGTTGGGTAATGGCCATTTATTTAGGAGAAACAAGCGAGAGAGCCCCGTTTGGTGTGTTCTATATTAACACTATTGCAAACCTCTATTAAAGGCACTCTGCTATGTTCTCGTGAGCCATATAGCTCTGGACGCCCATGGTCCCTAAAACTATTAACCATCCCCTTTGGTTCCTACTATCCGAGTAAATTTAAAATATGCAAAATTCCTTTTGACCTAAGAGCAAAGTTTCCTCCATATAAATCCTCCTTTTTGGTTATCTTTCTCTTTTTGAAGTACCAGTAGATTATTGCAGAACACTTGTTTAAGCTTTCTGTTCTATTCTTTAAAATAATACGTAACTATCACGAAAAACTTCACATGAATAAACTATGAACGCTCTTCCGTATGTAACATATACTAAATATTAACTTACTTAGGAATGAAGAGTTTCATTTGATCAACACTATATAATCCTTTAATTACACCTGATGAAGGTTCCATAAGAAGTAATGCTTTGGGATGTACAATCTTATGTACAACATATGGACCTTCAAAGATAAAGAAGAATTTTCTACATTCCTTATCGATCTTAGAGCTTTTAGGATGAGATCGTACTAACACAAGATCTCCTACCTGAAATGAGGGTTCTACAGCCTGTTGATTATAACTTTTAATTCTCCGTTCGGCATTTTTTACAATCTGTTCGCAAACTTTTTCGTCTGGAATATCTTGTTGTATCTCATTTACTGGTGGCCAAGGTAAAGCAGCTAGTAAAGGCTCACCTATAATTCGTTTGCCTAAAATTTCTATAGGTGATAATCCCGTCGTTAGGTGAGGCAATTCATTTAATATCTTTTCGAATTCAGGCATTAGTTTGGCCCACCGAGTGTGTTTATGTGCACAATAAGTTCTACATAATCGTCCTAATTCTTTCATGACTCTTTCTACTAAATTACTTTGAGGGTGATATTTCGAAATTAAGATATGTTTGATTCCATATTGTCTTATCATATCTTGAAATCTTTGACTAATAAAGGCACTACCGTTGTCAGACATAAGTCGTTTAGGAATGCCCCAGTTAACAAAGTAATTTCGGGTGAGGCAGCGTATAACGCTTGCTGTATTCGCTCGTTTCAAAGTATACAGTTTCACATGTTTGGACCAACATTCCATTACAACAAACACATATGTTAATCCTCCTGAACTCCGAGGCAGAGGGCCGAAAAAATCTAATGATAGTAGATCCCACAAACCTCGAGGAATTACAGCATATAATTTATAACGCTTGGATTTGTTATTAACTTTAACCTTTTGACAGGTTTCACAAGCCCTAATAATACTTCTCACAATACGGGACATATTTTTGAAATAATAATACTTCATTAGATGTTTAATACATTTATGAATTCCAAAATGCCCGTAACCTTCATGAATATAAGTAATTAACTCGTCCACAACAGTTTTCGGAATGCAGATTTTCCATCTCTGGTGTTCCCTCTGTGCTTTCCACTACAACAAGTCGTTAAAATATAACCACACACCCCGGGTGTTAACTGTTTCGTCCTCATTATTAAGGTTTTGTATAATTCGTAGAATAACATTTTTCTTTCCTTTATGTAATACGGTAACCTACTACTTAGGACTCGTATTAAATGACTTTCAATTAATTTAGCACGGTTTAAATTCCATTCAAAATAATTCCTATAACCTCTCCACCGTTTAGAATATGGAGGAGGGGCTAACAACTTTAAAGTTAAGTGTTGTTGTTTTCGTCTTGACCAATAATTTTGTTTAAACTGCTTAACAAAATCATCCCAATCCCTGAATTCATTTCTATGCAGTACTGCCCATTCCGCAGCTTCTGCTTCTAAATGTCCTATTACAAATTGAATGCGTTTTTCATTACTCCATTTAGAAGATAATGATGTTTCAAAAGCTTTTATAAAGATTATAGGATGAAGTTCGCCTCCTGGTTTGAATACAGGAAATCGACTTGCTACATTTGAATTGGTCGTTATGTCATCCCGACATTCTGCGAGAGAAATAGTCGGATTTTGTTTAGATTGCAGAGACGGAGTTGCATCGGATTGGCTTGCCGTGATTGCTTTATTCATATTGTTGTCGTCCGAGCTAGCAAATTCGATGCGACTGTTGTCTCTGATTATGTTATTACCTCTGCTACCTGAAATGTTCTCGTTATTATCTAATTCCGGTAACCGTTTAGTAATTTCCTGTATCCGCGTTTCTGTATTGGATACGCGATTAGCTAATATCGATTCTTCACTGTGTTCACGATGTGAACGCTCTGTACCTTCATCAATGTTATTATCTTTGGCAGTCTCAAGATTACTGCATATTTCAGTAATTAAAAATTTCATGTTTTCGATTTCGGTATGGTCCTTTTCTACTTGATGAGTTAATGTTTCTAATTCTACATTATCTATTGAAGAAATCTCTACAGGTTTGGTAGAGACCTCTTTAATAGATTCCACTAATTCTCTACGAACCGTCTCCGTTTGCATAGAAGGTTCATCTCGTAACATGTTGTTATTTTTCTGTATTTCCTTTACAACTAAGATATTGACACTATCTAGTCTCTCGGATAAGTCAGTGATATCGTTTCGCATGCGAGCTTTTTCCTCGCGCGATTCCTGGATATGTTCTTCTAACCTTTTACAATTATCAGCAATCTTATTACAAAGTCCTACTAATTTTTCCTGCATTTCAACTTTAGAAGACTCTATTTTATCACTTAATTCTCGACTGGTTTCATTAAGATATTTCTGCAACCTGTCTGTTGATTTTATTAGCTCCCCTTTAAGTCTAGCAGTAGATTCCTCGTTAGACTGTTTTAATCTAGCCATAGATTCTTCGTTAGACTGTTTTAGTTCCTGTTTCAATCTAGCAGTAGATTCCTCGTTAGCCTGTTTTAATTCCTCTTTTAATCTAGCAGTAGATTCTTCGTTAGATTGTTTTAATCTAGCCATAGATTCTTCGTTAGATTGTTTCAATTTAGCGATCGCCCTAAAAAGGGATCTCATGCTCCTATCGGACATAGATTGCTCTTCGTCTGACATTTCACCTCCCGACATTATTGTAAGATATTAACTATTTACACACGCAAACTTGTAATAAACAATCCTGTAAAAGCACACTCCCTATATACAACACTCCACTTCCAACTTGAAACAAACTCACCGGACACTTAATATTGTAATTTGTAGTTCTCGATGATCAGTGTGCTGCCATGGGCTGCAGATGTAACAGCCGTCGATGCAGCCGCTGAGATGCTGCGACCCCCGTTTCCGCAACCGGCAGGACGCTGAGTCGAACACCGGAAACGTCGCTGGCTGCAACCACGCCCGGCACCGCCGTAGACAGGCGAAGCCCTCAGCAACACCTCTAATATCAGCCGGAGGAACGCCCCGCAGCTGACGTACTGGGCCTATTAGTTTAGGGAGAAAAAAGGTTGTCGGGGTTTGCAGCGTTCAGCTGCTGCCCAACAGATGCGCCTTCTCGTGGAACAACTGCGTGACCGTACTGCTTGGCTGCGGCTCCGTCAGATGCCCACACCCACGAAGTCGCCGCTGGCTGGTGAAGGCTCCACGAAAACTCGCGTTGACTTCCGAAGGACTCTTGATTTCTTGTTTCGTACCTGTGTGCCTTAGTTGCACACAAGTCCTGTTTCTAAGGTCGCCACGGTGCGGTGTAACGACGTCTTAGGTTTTCGTTTGATATATGACCATGTGCAGACTTCGTCACCTACGTCAGTTACAACCCACTTCAAAAATGATTCATATTCTTTTTAAATTGTCATAGAATGGTTCTTGAACGAAACTGTAAAACATCAGTTGAGTCGTGTGCAGAGAATTACATCACTTGGGCCAATTGGTTTTCGTAACTTTTTCGAATTTAAATTTCGTTTGTTTCTCCTCAGAAAATTATATCGACACACGTTATCTTGATCTAATCGATATCAGAATCACACATTAAATAAACTTTTTAGAGTCAAAGTTTCGGCCAACGCTGTCTGAATCAATAATCTTGTCAACTATATTATTAATCCGTTCACATAACTCTTCATAAATAAATCTTCAAGACACGTGTTTCAACTTTAGTAGCATACACTATTTTATTAGCTTCCTCCACATACAGATGTGAACTTGAGTGTTGACAGACAGTGACTGACTTCTCAATAAGATTAAGATCTACATGATGTCATTGTTGTACAAAAAGAGTATAAAACTTCATTTTTAATTTTTAGAAGCACGACGCAACAACTCGGTTCCAGGATCTTCTGTTGCTCCTTGGCTGTCGACCCGCGACGTATAGCGGCCAGCAATTTCCTCTCTGGTCGCGGCAACGAAGATGCTGTCCCCGTTCGTTGCGCCGATCTCTCCGTACATGAAACACATAAAAAAATACAAAACTTTTAGATAATTCACATCTATTATAAATAATAAGAAAACACATAAACAAAAACTAAATTAAACTTATAGTCACCTGCAAACTGGGCTGACTTGGTGGATGGGTGACGTTTAATTTCGTCCCACTACACAGTGAATAATCTTAGGCAAATTGTGAAAAAAATTACCAGTGATAACAAACAAATAAAAGAAAAACTAGACACTGTGGTTGCCACAAACTCTTAAGTTAGAAATATTGGTACCACGAAGTGAAGAAGCATCTCAACCATCGAGAAACACAGCAAGACAGTGTGCAGAGGACGTAGAAAACAACATGTCATGTATTATAGTGGAAATAAAGAGGTAAACATCGCTAATCTAAGGCAAAGTTCAAATACTGGTTTGGAGTGTGTCAGAGAACCAGCACCTACCACTGTCACCAGTCACAATAGCAGCAAAAAGCCTGCAAATTCATCACGTGGTAATTTCACAACGAGAAATAACGTTGAAGACCCAAACATTGCTAGAGTGGCATCTAGTACAAATGTAAACAATGAGTGTGTCAGTGAAACTCAACCCCCACTTTAAAAACAAACCAAATACAGACGTAAACAATCTGATCGATGAAAACCCTTCAGAAGGCATCAATACAGACTGGCAAGAAATGAAAAACTAGCAAGGAGGCAGAAGAAATTCGGCTGTAACGAAACAAGACTAGCCAAAATAAAATGTATTGTCCAAATACTAAATGATAATGTCAAAGCTGCTAAAGATATAGATATTAAGGATAGACTGTACTCTAGTTATTTACAGTCCAAAAGGATCTACAGAAAGGAAGTAGAAAAAGCAAAGAAGGAAAGCAATGCCAGATTTATTGAAGAAGCTCGCAATTCTTGTAAAGCAGAATGGGATCTGGTTAATGAGCACAGGAAAAAGCCCACCTCTTGCTCTAACTCTTGTAGTCCAGATGAGTTTAATGACTATTTTATAAAAATAGTGGAAAACACAATAGATGAAATTCCTGACTTTGGAATAGATCCTGCAGCTGCTGTGAAGTTTGAGAATAAATGCAGCATGGTAATGTGGAAGAGAGTGTACCCAAAAGAAATAATCAAAATTGTAAAACGCTATAAATCTTCAGAGAGCCCTGATATTTATGGCATGTCCTGTACTATGTTAAAAACTATAATCAGTGAAATTGTACAGCCATTAGCAGTAGTAATAAATAAAAGCCTCCATGCAGGGGAATTTCCAGACTTCCTGAAAGTAGCACACACAGTGCCTGTTCAAAAAAAAGGCAGTCCACATGAAGTGTCAAGCTACAGGCCCATATCTATAATACCAGTACTAGCAAAAGTGATGGAATCGATAATGAAAGAACAACTATTAAGTTATTTTGAAGGAAATAGTCTCTTTTATGATGCACAACATGGCTTTTGGAAGGGCAGGTCAACAACAACAGCTGTACTTTACTTAGTTACAAACATAAGTCAGGGTTTTGAAGACAAAGGGTCTATAGTGCTAGTACTCCGTGACCTTAGTAAGGCATTTGACTGCATCCCACATAAGGCCCTGCTCAGAAAGCTATAAACATATGATGTAGGGGGATCTGCCCTGCAAACAGATGACAGATTGTCTCCGTTCAAGGAGCTGATTCAGGTGAGAAGAAGCTACAGCATGGCGTGCCACAGGGATCAGTAATAAGGCCCCTGCTGTTTCTTATCTTCGTAAATGACATAGGCTCCAATGGGCACACCTTGCAGTTTGCAGATGATACAACCTTGTTCTCAAAAGGAGAGAATATTGAACAGGCAGTCCTACAAGCAGAAGTCTTGTTCAGTGAAGCTAAGGCCTGGTTTATCATGAACAAAATGAAAATTAATGAATAAAAAACTCAGAGGATGATATGCAACCTCAGCAATACTGGAGCACTGGGTAACGCAGCAGATGTTAAGCTTCTGGGCTTTCTTATTGATACCAAATTAACCTGGCAACAGCACACCAAACTTATATGTTCCAAACTTTCACGGGTCCTGTACCTCTTGAGGAAACTGAAAAGTATAGTACCAGAACAGTACCTCCTAACTGTGTACTATGCAATGTTCCACAGCCACATCAATTATGGGCTGTTGTTTTGGAGCCATTCTGCAGGCTGCAAGAATGTGCTTTTACTGCAAAAGAAAGCAGTGAGGATCATTACTTCAAGCAAAAAAACAGACCACTGTAAACCAATTTTCACCAGGTTAGGAGTCATGACTGTTTACAGCCAGTATATATTGAACTGCCTCTTCAACATAAAGAGAAACCATGATATTTACAGAAAGAGAAATGAAGTTCTCAAATACAGCACTTGCAACAAAGACAGTATCGACATGCCAAGGTGTCGATTAGCAAAGAGACAAAACAACGTCCCAATGGTGGCTCTAAAATTGTTTAATGCTCTGCCTGATCGCATTCAGTCTTCACCATGGGAGCGGTTTAAAACTACTATTTTGTGTAAGCTAAAAGAGCAACCATTCTACAATATTGAAGAATTCTTCTCTAGTAATAGCATAGTGTTTACTTGAGCTGCAGCTTAGTTCCATGACTCCAACAACAACTGTTATATTTAATTTCATTATATACTTGTATCTATTTTATAGTTTTGATATTATTGTAATCTAATTTATAACTTAAATATGTCTTGTGGTATTAAATTCATCATATCACTATCATCATATCACTATCATAGTAGAGTTGTATTCATGTATTTTGATAATGTATCTTGCCACTGTCTGTCCAGCCGTGGCTGGTGAATGACATAGAATTGGTAATAAAGGTAATAATAAGTGCTGATTAGGTGTGTTGCCTAGTTGCTCATAGTGTACAAAAGCTACTTGGCCTCACAAACATGAAAGTGTCTACATTCATACTGAAATTTGTGAAGTAATTACCACTCCCCCCCTCTGTCTCTCTCTCTCTTTCTTTCTCTCTGCACTATAGTTGGATGTATAGAAAACCACCGATCTGCTGAAGGTATTGCATGCAGTCACTGAACTACATGCACTAATATCTTGTGCTCTCCTGATAAGCTAATCTGTTAACCTCCAACATTAACTAAATGAACTCTGAACAACATTCCATGCAAATGAATACAGCAATAAAAACATACAATGAGCTATGGGGTACAGTAAAGACAAAACTGAAAAAGGTACAGAATTAAAACTATCTTAGAGGCATCAGTGCCAGTATAGACAAGATTCTTTGCCACACTGGCATTAAGCCTATATTTCAGAAAGGCTGCTAGATCTGAGATTTAGTAAGCCCCATGAATCATTTCATGGGGACTGGCTTTCAAGAATTTCAGATTTAGTGAATGGGCTAATGTCTGTGTTTGTGAAGAGTCCAGCTGATGTTCTAATGGTTAGGATTGTTACCTATAGATTGCGGCGTCCCAGGTTTGATTCCTGGCCAGGTCAGAGATATTCTTCACAAGTAGACTGGGCGTTTGTGTTGTCCTAATAATTTCAACTTATCTTCATCACAAAGACATGCAAGATGTCAAAGTGCACAGGTTTGCCTAACAATTGCAGGTGGAGTCTCCTGGCCAATAATGCCATAAGATCATTTCATTGTATTTATGTATGTGAAACTGGCACACTGATTAATATTTGCATGTGGAAGCATTAATGTTATGCGCAACTGGGGCAACACAGCAAGTCAGCAACAGCCCATTACAGTTTTACTTTGAATGATGATAACAGAATTTAATTTTCACATGCCTCAGAACTTTTGTATGCCTCAGTACTACATGCATTCTCTTTCAACCAGTACTTCAGGTTTCTAACTCTGATACTAAGACATTAATCAAAGACAAAAATAGTCAACTAGTTGGGTTGCCAAATCTAGCTGGGACTCATCAGAACACTCAGACATGAGGATGTGGAAATGAAGTAAAAATTTATTTAATATAATTACTTGTTATTTAGAACATAATTACATGGAACTTGTCCTTTGAAAAGGCACGGCTGACTTCCTTCCTCATCCTTCCGTAATGGGATGGGACCAATGACCTTGTTGTTTGGCCTCTTCCACAAATCAAGCAACCAACCAACATGGAACTTGTTGCAGCAAAAGTATTTGGTACACCATATTTTTCAGAAGATTTCATCCTTTTTGGCAAGTCGTTTTTCTCTTTTGGGTATTTTATAAAACTCCATTCAAGTCAGCTTTAAATTAAATTGGTTCTGTAAGATTGATTCCATATTCCTTCGCAACAGTTGATTTCTTTCATCAGTCCACTGGGTCAACATCAGTGAAAATACTCTTTCCACAGTGGCATTGTGTGTGGAAATAGAAAACAAATACCGTATTTACTCGAATCTAAGCCGCACTTTTTTCCGGTTTTTGTAATCCAAAAAACCGCCTGCAGCTTAGAATCGAGTGCAAAGTAAGCGGAAGTTCTGAAATATGTTGGTAGGGGCCGCCACAACTAACTTCTGCCGTCGAATATATGTAGCGCTACACAGGCATGCTTTACAGGCACAAAGATAAATACTGGCTCCAAAACCTCTGCGTCAGTAAATAAATTAAAAAAAAGGTGGAAGACGAGCTTTTTTCTCCGTCCCGAATTTCGAGCACTGCATTTTCATACATTATCCAACGAAGTAAATACAAATTCCGTATTGTTCATCTTCGAATGTAGCAGCTTTTCAATGTACTACGAAAATCCGACTGGCAAGACCGTTTGCGATGTTTGTCAGTATGGCCAATTCTACGTTCTGATTTTTTTTCTACCTGTGAGAAGAGATGGTTGCTAATGGGAACTTTTGTGAATTCTGAATCACATGCAGTATTCTCTTCACCATAAGAATAATACGAAAATAAACATTTTGCCATGTATTCTTTCGTGTTTGCTGCTATCTCATTTAAATCCTGTCTGCCTAATAAACTACGAAACTAGAGTGAGACAACACAAACGCGGAAGTATACACATATGTCATGTTCATATTCGTATTATTCTTATGCCTAATAGTGATACAGTCAGAAATGAAGCATGGCAATTGACTAGATTTTTAAATCTAAGATGACTATAATTGCTGTGCAGAAAATAATGTACTAAAGAGGCGTCTGCAAAGATTTTCAAACGGAGAAAAATTTTCGCTAAACTCTCGTTCAGAACATCATCTATCATACGCAGTTTATTATTTGGTTCTTGTTGATCATTATCAAAGAAAGCAGCAGTGTAAATAACAACAAATAGCAGTCTCTTGCCATTGTTTCGCTACTGAGACAATTACTCTCTCTTTTTTTTATTGTAAGCGGCGGTAGCACGCACAAAAGCAAACCATGCCGCGAGCGGCGACGGGTCGTGAACATTCATTATCAGAATGCGACAAACAATGCATGACACAGTACAGTAATGCATTTTCAGCTTAGAGTGACGAAAACACCTATAACAAAGAGAACGGCAATTATCAGATCTGGGAAAAATAAGCAATCAATTCAAACCAGACGAAGCACGTGAAAAACGAAGGGTATCCGCATAAATAAGGACGGAGCGCCTGACGCATAGCAATGGCTACCTGGTAAAGCTTAACTGCTAAGCTTACGGCTCGAACCAAACTACTGTAGCTGACCTGAATTCTGTCTCATATTACAATGGACCAACTTTGTTTCGATTTGGAGGTGCGGCCTAAAACTTTTCTCTCCCCTTGAATTTCGAGTCTCAAATTTCAGCTGCGGCTTAGTTTCGGGAAATTATATTTTCCTATATTTCGAGTCTCATTTTTCAGGTGCGGCTTAGATTCGAGTGCGGCTTAGATTCGAGTAAATACGGTACTCACAAAATTTTAGCAGTTGGAATTTGCATTCAAGATTTTCGGTTTCCTTAAGAAAGTAAATCCACCTTTCTTCCACAGCATGCTTAAACTTCCATTCTTCTGAGTTGAAATCTTCACAGCATTTTTAGTCAGGTATATAATAGTGTTTTCAGTCATCACCCAATCTGTGGTTTCAGATAGCGTCATTCAATCAAATACTTGATATTTATTAATAGAAATAGCCCATTTCTGTAACTAATCAAATGCTGTGGTATAGAAAGCCCATTGTCTCTTCCTCTAATTTCGAAATCACATTAATTATTTCTTGGTAATTTGTTCAAATTCATCTCTGCATGCCAATAAAACTGGCAGTCGTGTCTTTCATTCGGCCATCTTTGAGTGATGATTAATATATTTCTTATTTCAGTTATCAGATTTTATTCTTCTAAATGCTTTTTATATATTTTTTCAAACAGAGCCAAGTTTGACTGCAGAGATGTGAAGTATATTTCACTGATCAGACTACTGAAAAAACCTAAATTAATTTAGGTGGCCTGAATTCAGCGTTAAAAGATTGTTTTAATGGAATCCAAAGCTTAAGAATTCTTGTTTTTTAGTGAGGTTGAAGAGTCTCATAATTGACATCAATCTATAAGCCGAGCTCTTTCAGCTTCCATATCCTTACCATGTTTACTGAAAAATAATTAAATATTTTCATGAGGATTATTTCGATGTTGACAGTTACGACTCCAGCAACACTTGACATAGTATTGTGGAGAGTATGAGCAGGGCATCCAATTCCTTCTACATTTTTTTCTGGTTCTTCTTTGGTTTGATGAAACACATTCTGCTGGCCGCAGTAACGAAACCCTCGAAGTTCATATTTGTACTGTCTCTGTAAAAAGCGATTAATTTAGATAAATTAATTTTTTGGAATGGAATTTACAGTTGTCTTAAAGTGTGTAGACAAATCTTTGCAGTTGTCTCCAGTGTTTCGTTATTTAGTGAATCAAATTTCAACAGATCCCATTGGATTCCATTAGTTTCAGCAAAGCATTGAACAGCTAAAGGAAACTCTCTTTGAAATCATGCTGAGCGATCACATAATTGTTGCCATTTTATAAAATACCTTTACAGCATTAGCATGTTGTGCTCCTGTTCACTGCTTCATTGTAATTAACTACGTATTAAAGTTTTCTACAAGGTGGTGATAGCATCTTCCTCCAGACTCCCACCAAACCAACATAAGCACTGTTGCCAAATTGCCTGGTTCACTGCCAGACCCTGTGGTGTGTATAGGTCATCTGGGTAGAATGACTCGCACACATCATATTAGGTTTTGGTGCTCCAACATGGACGGAGGAATTGTGACAGTGCAAACAAATTAGTGATGACAAATATATACTTTATTGCACTATGATACTTAACTAAAGCTGTACAGAAACTTGTTGGATGTGCTTGCGGACAGATACAACTAAGCCTGTCAAGGTATTCATTATTGAAAACAGTGTCAACAAGACTATGTCCACCCTGGGCACCACACTGTCAATTACCATAGTAAACACTTGTCCCTATGCGAAGGCTGAAGGTGACTCCACTTGTAGACTAAGTCTCACAGGCTGATAATCACATTGAGCTGGAGCTACCAACTGCAATCCTGGCACTCCTTACTAGAACTGTCGTATGCCAGTGCCGAACATGAACTGTCTGTTACTGCCTGTGGCCGCCCCTTATTACAACAAGGAAGTCCACCTCATTGGTGATATTGCTGATTGGGCTTTGCTTGTGGTTGGCAGCGAACTTCAAAGTGCTGCCTGTGGCGCCAGTTGGGAGCTGTCTCAGCATGCCAGCTCTGGTTGCGTCCATTGGCGAGTACACAACACCCGAGTACACAACACCCTGTACTTTCAATATGAAACACACAGCACCAATGTGTTGTTCCAGGACTGAATTAATAAATTTGACATTTTTTTTTTTTTTTTAAAGCTCTTCTGGCCTCAAGGGAATAACAAACAAGGCACTAAAATTATGTGGTCACTTAATCAGCAACATAATGTGCTTTTTCACTTAACCAGTCTATGAAAACTGGGGTATTTCCTTATAGATTAAAATATACAGCAGTGATGACAATACACTTAAGGCGGTGAGAAACATAATATCTAATCTCTCTGCTGCCAGTTCCTTAGAAAATATTTGAGAGTGTAGTATTCAGCAGGCTATATGAACAACTAGGATAAAATGGCTCGCTGATGCTCACCCAGTTTGGCTTTCACAAACAATTCTCCCTAGAGAGAGAGAGAGAGCAATGTCCAGTCTCACAAAAGAAATTCTAGATTAACTAAGTTGTAGAAGGTAGTTTGTGGGGGATTTTCTTTGACCTCTCTAAATCTTAATGATTGTGTAAACCATAACTCACTGCACAAAAACTCCCACACTATGGAATCAAAGTCAAGCCACTAGCTTGGCTAGTATTTACTTGCATAGTGGGAAACAAGGAGTTGCACTAACAGATGTAGGAAGAACCAATAAGAGTGGGGAAATGTTCAGTATGGCGTTCCTCAAACCCCAATCCTTGCGCCACTGATCTACTTAGTGTATGTTAATGACCTGTCAACCATTAGTAAATAAAAAGGCAAATACAGTATTGTCTGCTGATGTTACTAGTATTTTGATCAGGAGTATGAAATCCTTAATGTAGATTACATCTGAGACAATAACACACTGGGTGTGGTATACAAATGATTCGTGGCAAATGGTCTATCATTCAACCTTTCAAAAACAAATTTAATGCAGTTTCAGACAGTAAATAACAAACTACAACCTTTTGGAATAGATATACCAATGAGCAGAAGATTAATAAAACTCCACATATAAAATTTGTAGGCACATGAATGGATACTCAGTTAAGATGGAATGAACATGTTGATCACCTGCTCAAGAAACTAAGACTGACATGCTTTGCAGTAAGAGCTATTTCACCCTACATTGGCAGGGAAATACTATGTTGTCATATTTCTAAATGTTTTTTTTTTATAGTTTTTCCAAACAGAGCCAAGTTTGACTGCAGAAATGTGAAGTAAATTTCACTGATCAGACTACTGAAAAAATCTGAAATTATTTTAGGTGGCCTACCTCAGCGTTAAAAGATTCTTTTAATGGAATCCAAAGCTTAAGAATTCTTGTTTTGAGTGAGATTGAAGAGTCTGATAATTGACATCAATGTATAAGCAGAGTTCTTTCAGCTTCCATGTCCTTACTATGTTTATTGAAAAATAATTAAATATTTTCATGAGGATTATTTCAGTGTTGTCAGTTAAGACTCTAGCAGCACTTGACATAGTATTGTGGAGAATTTGGGTAGGAGTCATTCTTTGTCATCCTTTCTGTTAAATCTCCCTGGACCCCAGGTCAAGGCAACTTTTCCAAACTCTACACTTTTTCCTAAACCTTACTAGTTCTTTCCTTCGTCCCTCTTCCTTTGCCTTCAACCCTTCTGCCAGAAGAAGGAGCCACTGACCCCAAAAGCTTGCAAACTGTAATACCTTTTGCATGTGTTCTCCTGGTGCTACTTGGAAAATAGAGTTTTCATCTATCTTATTACATTATATTTTCAAAAATTCATTATTTTCATTGATAAATCAATTAGTAGGTGTAAATTGTCCAGCTCAGTTTAGCATATTATGTGCTGAGAAGCATCTCATTTTGTGTCGACCTCAAGTCAAGGGCATTGGCTTATTCTGCACATTTTCACCTCCTGATGTCAGATGGAATTACTGCACAGGCAGTGCACCATAGGTAAATAACGCATTTATTCAACAGAAGTGATAAGTAAAAATGTGTAAAGTAGACAGCTGTACTTCTTGGAGAAGCATCTTGGATTTCTTACATTCACTTCCCAGTACATTTACTTCTTAATACTTTTCGTTGCTGAATATGAAAATCAGTTTCAAACCAACTGTGATGTACACAGTCACAATACAAGACACAAAAATAATTTTCGTGTAGACTTTGCCTCTTTGTCCAGGGTTCAGGAAGGAGTTGTATACTCTGGTGGTAAGACATACAACAGGCTCGTGTCTAACAAAAGGCAGGAAATTGGGGATCCCTACTAATTCAAAAGAAAATTAAAAAGATACTTCATTAGACACTCTTTCTATAAATTATCTGAGCAGCTAATTACAGACTGAAAATTTTAGTTACATAAAGTAGCTGTGTTTGTTGTAAAACTGTATGACAAATAATAATGTACTATAAATATGTACCTGTCTTTATAGATGTAAAAATATTTTATTTGAAAAATGACATTACAATCAAGTAAATATTAAGCAGCTAATAGCATGTAAACAGCAGCTATATAATAAAACAGAGAGGCAACACCTGTTTTCAAAGTAGCAGCTTCATTATCAACTTCAGTTAGCAAATTTAGATGGCATAAGCATGAATAGTATTAAGCAGAATGGTGATACTTTATTGTTAATATAGTATACAGGCTAAGTTTTTATTATGTCTTTGTCTCATACTAAGGTATACCTCGACTTGTTCCACATCCATGTGTGTTCTCTTTCTTGATGAATAAATGAATGAATGAGTTTGATACGCAGGCTCGCTGCGGCTGTTTGTGCGCCTATCGTGCCTGGGTCAGACGCTGGTGACAGAGTTTGATGCAGACAGCACTGTGCTGTCGCTCAATACAGCAGACACCAGCCCTGCCTGCCCTGGCTGCTTCTCAAGAGCTGAGCCAACAGACCCACGAGCCTCAGATGTGTACCCTGCACCGCCTCTACTGTCTGACCACGAGCCCTGCTGTCCCAAAGGTATAGTAAAACACAACAACAACACCTATGGCTGCGTCAGGACATATTCCACCATTGCTACAATTTAAGTTTAACATTCTCTCAGTAAAATCATTTCCCCCGCGGTACAAAACTGACAGATTAGCTGAAATATTATGTATTAACCTCCAAAAGTACATGTATGTATTCTAGTTAATCTTGTCATTTTCTGTAACAATATTTCTACAGCTTCACTAGCACAGATAACAACCTCTAATTATCTGTACTTCAACAGGGTTGACACCATTTTTCATGAAGTAAGATTTCTGAGTCCCCAGTTCAATGAGTAGTGTCATGTTTGTTTTTTGATTACCACTGACAAATCAGGAAAAGACTGAAACATTTCAAAAAGCAACAAGGTTACGCCAAACTTTACATCCACATCTGATGGTTTCACCTTCAATAGTGTCACATGTCTCACGCAAAGAAATAATTCAAGGATGTTTGAAAACTTTATCCAGGACTTCAATACTCAGCATTGTGATCAGCTGTTTGATTCGTTAGCTTGTGTGTGTGTGTGTGTGTGTGTGTGTGTGTGTGTGTGTGTGTGTTTCTCTTTCTTTTTATGATGAAGGCTGTAATGTGTAAGCATCTTTTAATTGTGCCTCTCTGCAACTTAATGTGTCACCTTTACAGTATGTAGCAATCTATCTTTTCCTTACATTGTTGATATTTCTGTCTGAAGTTTCCATCATTTGGCAAAACCAAATAACTTTTATTGAAATTAACAATTTTGATATAAAGAACATTACATGTTAAAAAGTTATAGAACATTAAGTTTGTGTAAAATTAACAACCAAATAATTTTGAAAAACATTTTTAAAATACTACACAATATTTTTATAAAAATGATACTTAGATAAAAACCTAGAGTAGCCAGTCAAGCACTTATTAGGAAGCTACTTAGATGGTGAATGGATGTTATTTTCGTTCCAATGTGATGGATGTAAAGGAATTATGGGTGAAGTTTAAATTGATTGTAAATAATGCTCTGGGGAAGTATGTGCCTTGTAAGTTGATTAAGGACAGAAAAGATCCACTGTGGTTTAACAACAAAATTCAGAAAATGGAGAGGAAACTGAAATTGTTGCACTCTTGTTTCGAAAAAGACTATGGAAAAGTTGACATGCAAAAATTAGCAGAAATTCATGCATCTATAAAAAGATCTCCGTGTGAAGCATACAACAACTTTCACTGTCTTACCATAGTGGAAGATCTTACCAAGAACCTGTGAAAATTCTAATGCTTCGTAAAATCAGTAAGCAGGCTGAAGGCCTTCATGCAATTTCTCATCAATCAGTTTGATGTGGCAAGAGGAACGATGAAGTTTTAAATTTTATATTTAAAAAATCATTCGCAGAGGAGGATTGCACAGACATACCATTATCTGGCCATCACACAGACCCTCATTTTGAGGACATAAAGACAGGTACCTCTGTTATTGAGTTTGGAAACAAATAAGTCACTAGATCCAGATGCAACCCCAGTTCAGTTTTACAGAGAGTACTCTTTGGCATTGGCTCCTTAGATAGTTTGCATTTATCATGAATCTCTTCCCTAGTGCAAAGTCCAAAGCAACAGGAAAAAAGTGCAGGTGTTTCCTCTTCATAAGAAGACTAAAAGAATGGACCTGGAAAAATACAGACCAATATCCCTGACATGGGTTTGCTATGGAATTCTTGAGTTTATTCTGAGTTCAAATTTAATAAATTTCCTTGAAACATAAAAGCTTCTGTCCACAAATCAGCACGGACTTAGAAAGCATTGCTTGCACAAAGCTTAGCTTGTCCTTTTTTGCATGATATCCTGTGAACCACAGATGTAGGGCAACAGGAAGATTCCATATTCCTAGATTTCTGGAAAGAATTAGACACAGTGCTCCACAGCAGACTGTTAACAAAGGTCCATCCATACAGAATACATTCCCAGATATGTGAGTGCCGTGACATCTTAAGTAATGTCAGTATGTTGTCCTGGTTGGTGATTGTTCATCACAGACAAAGGTATCATCCCGAATGCCCCAAGGAAGTGTGTTTATTAAGATTTTGGCCTCTTGGCTAGAATACTGGGTGGAAAGGATACCGAGAAATTATCAGGCTTGATTTTGGAGAAACAGATCCACGATGGACCACATATTTTTATTGAGACAAGTGATAGAGAAATTTTATAAATATGACTAGCAACTCTGTTGTACTTTGATTTAAACAAGCACATGACAACCTAGACAGGAATAAGATTCTCATAAAAATGACATATTTTATAATCTCATTAAAATTATTGAGATTGGTGGAAATAATAATGAAAGTAACAGTGTGCAAGGTTCAGAACAGAAAAAGACTTGTCAGGAGAGTTACAAATAGGGAGGAGACTGTTGCAGGAAGATGTGGTCTCTGTTCTACTCTTTAATAGCACTAGAGAAGGTAATTTGGAAAATGCCAACAAACTCAGAGGGAACAAGATTCAACTGGCAGGCCCAGGTGGCGGCACACACTGATGATGTAGCATTAACTCCAGGAAGTGCCAGAGTCTTGAAGCATTAGGAGGAGCTACCAGAAGTTAGGACTGGAAGTGAATATAGGCAGAATAGAATAGAAACTCTATTGTCACATAACATGTCATATACAATCAAATGATTGGGACATAGGTGACTCGTCAGTTTAAAGCTGTTTCTAATTGTAAGTATACAAAATAATTACAGGTATTTTGTAATTTTAAGTACCACAAAATGCTTTAAAATAATCATGTTGAAAATAAAGTACAATTAAGAATAAGTATTTGCTTAAAGTACTTGTTTTAGCATGACAGAATAAAATTTAACATCAAGCACAGTTATTTGTGACAGACAGTCATTAATTCTTCTACACTGTAATAATATTTAATTGCTAGGTATTTTTTAAAATGATGTCCAAATTCTTCTGGTTCATAATTTTTAAATTTTTCAGACTTTATTTCCCAGCCTCATACCCATATAGTAAGGTGTCTTCTCCAGCAGTTTTAGCCTATGAGTTGGTAACTTATACTGATATTTGTTTCTTGTTTCATAATCATGTTTAAACAGGTTATCCTCAAAAAGTTGTGGGTTTTGTTTAGAAAACTTAATTGTCTCATAGATATAGAGGCCAGGAACAGTCATAAGGTCAGGGGTCTTGAACAGAGGTCTGCACGATTGTCTTTTTTTCTGCACCTGTCATGACTCTAATGATTTTTTTCTGTAGCCTAAAGTCTCCCTGTAAGTTCGTTTTCTCTGATCGCCCAAAAATTATACCATATCTAATAACATATACAAAATATGCATGATGTACAACTTTTTTCACTGGTGTTTCTATTATACTGCTTATAACATTCATTGCAAATATTAGACTATTTAGATAGTGACACATGGCATCTACATGGGCTGTCCATGATAAATTTTTGTTCAGCATTACACCTAGAAATTTGGTACAGTTTGTGGTGGCAAGCTGATTATCTTCATATGGTACTTCTGGTATATCCTGTACAGCTTTTTTTGTGGTAACGTGAATGATTTGTGTCTTTGTTAGATTTAATTTCAGGCCATTATTTCTCATCCAGGCCTCAATTTCAGCCAGAGACTGCTGAAGCTGACTAATTAAATTTTCACCTTTCTTGCAACAGACTATTGCTGTAGAGTCATCCTCATAAAGAATAGTGTCTGAATTTATGTTACTCGGCTGGTCATTTATATAATACAAGAACAATATTGGCCCAAGGATAGATCCTTGTGGCACACCTTTTCTGTCTTTTTTTTCCAACTTGAGAAGAACCTCTTACCAGTTTCTTCTATTACTATTCTTTGTTTCCTGTTTAATGGCTAAGATGACATCAATCTCAGCGAATGTTCACTAAAACCATATGCTTGTAGCTTGAGTTTGTGATCTGCTGTGTCAAAGGCTTTACTTAGGTCAGAAAAGATGCCCAATACATTCATATGTTTATCTAGACTAGTACTAATTTTTGTAATAAGTTCATTAATGGCTTGAAAACCATGCTGATTGTTCTGGACAATATTATGCAGATTATTATAGTTAATTATCTGATTACATGCAGCTCTTTCAAATATTTTGGAAAATATTGATGACAATGAGATTGATTGATAATTACTCACTTCATCGTGTCTGCCTTTTTTTGTAAATGGGTCATATTTCAGCATACTTCAGTCTATCGGGAAAACATCCTTCCTTGAAAGATTGAATTATTATAAGGAACAGAGGATGTGCAATACTGTGGGTGACTGTTATTATTTGGGACATCCTGGTAGGTATAGAGGAGAGACTTCAGTGAAAAATAAATAGGAAAGAATCTCAAAGAGTGGAAGAGTTTAAATATGTAGGTTTGATAATAACAGAAGGTAATAGGACAGCAGTATAAATTAAAAAAAGGATAGCAAGTGGAAACCAATGCTATTCTTCCTTGCAGAATATATTGTGTCCAGAAATGTTAATAAAAAAATGAAAATTAAAATATATTTGTCCAAATTAAGACCTATAATAATGTATGAATCACATGGCAGGGTGATGACTATAAAGGAAGAAGGCTGATTGTTGAGGTGGGAAAGAAAGATTTTGAGGAAAATTTTCCAGACAATGAGAGAGAAGAAATTTGGGGAATAAGGACAAATGCACAACTACAAACAATTTTTTGACAGATGAATGTTGTGGTGAGAATCAATCAAAGAAAAATAAGATGACCTAGTCAAGTACAGAGTACAGAGAATGTCAGAGGAGCCCAAGGTGTGAAGGAGAAGGGGTAGACCCAGGAAAAGGTGGCTTAAAGATATGGAAGAGGACCTCAAAGCAATGGGACTCAAAAATTGATGAAAGAAAGCAGTGGACAAAGAAGAATGGAGGTGAGTGACAAAAGAGGCCAAAGCTCTACAAGGACTATAATGCTGACCAGTAAGAAAGTAAGCATTCTTAACATTGATTTGCTGTGGAATTATGGAGTACATTCCAAGTTTGCATGTAATAAATTTCCTGGGACAGAAAAGCTTCTGTAGACAAATCAGCAGGGACTTAGAAAGCATTGCTCATGCAAAGCACAGCTTGCCCTTTTCTGGCATGATATCCTGCAAACCAAGGATGAAGGGCAACAGGAAGATTCCATATTCCTAGATTTCTGGAAATCATTTGATGCAGTGCCCGATGGCAAACTGTTAATAAAGGTCCAAGCATAGAGAATAGGTTCCCAAATATGTGAGTGACTCAAAGAATCCTTAAGTAATTTCAGTATGTCATCCTGGATTATGAGCATACATTAGAGGGAAGGGTACATCAAAAGTGCCCCAGGGAAGCTCATGTACTCTACATATATAAATGGTCTGATAGATAGGGTGACCAGAAATCTGTGACTGTTTGCCAATGATGCTATAGTGTAAGGGAAAATGTCATTGCTGACTGACTATAGGATGATACAGGATGACTTAGATGACACATTTGTGGTTTGGTCCCATGGTAGAAAGGCTTTGGACGAATTCTTCGATTATTTAAAAAAAATAATCCAAAAATCCAGTTCACCATAGAAATGGAAAATAACAGAATATCTTTCTTGGGTGTTTTATTTATGAGACAGTCTGATGGAAGTCTGAAACATAAAGGTTTTCAGTAAGTAACACAAACGGACAGATATTTGCATAAAAACTCCAGTGACTATCCACAACAAAAGATAGGTGTCATTAAAAGTCTTGTCAATAGAGCCGCATGGATATGCACATTGGAATACCTGGACACTGAAATAAAACATCTGAAGCAGCCTTTAGAGAAAAATGGCTTCTCAGGTAAAGAGGTAAAGAGAATTTTGCAGCCAAAGAACAGAAGACCGAAGGATGAGGATGAACCACAACAATGGAAAAATACAGTTTCTCTTCCTTTTATTAAAAAAGTAACGGTTCAGATTGGTAAGATTGTACAAAAACATAACATCAGACTGGTCTTTAGACCAACAAAGAAAATAAGGCAAGTACTCCGATCTTTGAAGGATAAAGGCACTCCTCTGTTGACATGTGGTGTGTACAAAATTCCACGTAAATGTGGTAAAGTTTATATTGGAACTACAAAGAGGAGTGTAAATACTTGCCTAAAAGAGAACAAAAGTCTTTGCTGACTAGGAAAAATAGAGAAATCAGCTGTAGCAGAGTGTACTCCTCCGTCAGGAAACCACAAAGTGAAGTTTTCTGAAACAGAAATTTTATCTACAATGTCAAATTATCATCCACGTCTATGTAGAGAAGCAATCAAAATTTATAAGCATCAGGATAATTTTTATAGGAAAGAGGAGGCTATGAAACTTAGTGACTTATGGACAGTAGCTCTGCAGAATCGCTAGACAGTTTTATCTTGGACAAGACGACAATCAACAGTTAAGTTTTATCACTGACAAGGATTATTCTGCTCATCGTGTGTTACTTTGACCATGCCCCCCTTCCTACAGTATTTATGTTGCTCTTGGAAGTCTGATGGTCAGTCGGCAAGACTCAGCAGAGGAATGCCTCTGAGGATATCCAGTGCAGTCCTGGATGAAAAATCAGGAACGGAAAAGTTTCCTGGGCCATGACCTCACACCTTACCAGCAGCTATGCCATCTGGTCATGAAAGCCTTCATTCTGTGATCATCAGTGTAAGATGTAAATTTAAGTATCATTTCATAAATTGCATTGTACTCAAAACATGTTATCTACAAAGGATAGGAAAAATAGTTCTTTGAGCAGCAAGTAACACACTATTGTGTTGATATTTATCTTGAAGTATCAAGGGTGCCCATAATTATTGACCAAACTATTAAATTCTCGTTTGCTGCAGAGGTCCAATGGTTGTGTCTTTTTGGTTTTCCCTGGATTCATTTGCAAATATTAGGATTCATCCACCACTCACCACAACAACTCATTAATTCCTCTTATTGACCTAACACTGACCCTTATGTAGAATCTTGATTATGCATTGTATATTCAGATTATTACAGTCAGCATTTTATATAATTCACAGTGAATAACAGCAAAAAACATCAACATTTTTACATAAATATTTTTGTAAAATGTAGAGTTTTCCAATGCTAAACTTTGTAAGATGAATATTTTTAGCATTTATTATTACAATGTGTTAGTTTTCATTAAAAATAAATTAATATTTTATTTGCCTACAATAGTGCTAACTATAGTCTCAATTTCTTGAATTTTTAATAGTTCAGTGCATGGAAACACATAGTAGAAAACAGTGTTCACCCTAGCTTTCAAGCACTAGCTCTCCTTCTTCTGTATGGCTGTGTGTGTCAATGTGTCTACTTTTCCTAGAAAAAGAGTTAGTGTTAATGCTGTTTTCTGTCATGTGTTTATGTGCTCCATACATCAATCTGCTCTAGGCAAGTGGTTGCTTTTTCCTTAGTCAGAAATTTACATTATTGTTATACAATCTCAAGCCTTTATTATTTTATATAAATAAAAGTGCTCCATTGCATGTTGAATACTGCGAAAGTATTATTCAACATGGGAAATACAGAATGGGATGTAACAGTATTATGAAAAGGACAGTTCTACTCACCATATAGTGGAGATGCTGAGTCGCAGATAGGCACAAAAATACTGTCAGAAAATGAGCTTTTGGCCAACAAGTCCTTCATCAGGGGTAGAACACACACACACACACACACACAGCACTTTAGTGTGCCCCACTCCTACCCTGCTATCCCTCCCCCTCCCCACTCCAGCCTGCTCCTTACTCCCACCACCCACTTTCATGTCTCATCATGTGGTGCTAGAGACTGCTGTCAAGTTTATGTAAGTTTCATTTGTGTGTGTGTGTGTGTGTGTGTGTGTGTGTGTGTGTGTGTGTGTGTGTGTGTTCTATCTCGGCTAAAGGCCTTGTTGGCCGAAAGCTCATTTTCTGACAGTCTCTTTGTTGTGCCTATCTGCAACTCAGCATCTCTGCTATATGGCGAGTAGAAACTATCCTTCTCATAACGAAAGTGTTATTTCCCTACATGATGGTCATATTGTTCTCTCACCTTATCAAATTCCAGTTAACTTATTTTGTTCTTTTGACCAGATATTGCTTTCATGACCATTATATAATGATCAGTGTAAATTGAAAAAAAATAAATAAAATAAAAACTAATAGCAATACACACAACAAAGTTACAGTGTGTTGTGATGTATACTAAAGATACATGTCATGTATTAGACTGGTGAGACTCGGCCTGTCACATTAAACACTTCAAGAATAAGGCAAACAGTATTTGGAACATTATTAAACAAGAAACAGACAGAAATAGAGACCAAAATGAAATTGAGGCCCCAGAAATAGCAGCAGTGGTGACAATTTCAAATCATTGTCCACCAAATTTGATGACTACTTCCTCACAGTAGTGTCAAACATTGCATCTACTAATAAATAACAAAATACAGTTGCATTAGATTTACTTGTGCAGACACTGAAAGCAACACCAATACACATTAGTTTCAAAAATACACTCCTGGAAATGGAAAAAAGAACACATTGACACCGGTGTGTCAGACCCACCATACTTACTCCGGACACTGCGAGAGGGCTGTACAAGCAATGATCACACGCACGGCACAGCGGACACATCAGGAACCGCGGTGTTGGCCGTCGAATGGCGCTAGCTGCGCAGCATTTGTGCACCGCCGCCGTCAGTGTCAGCCAGTTTGCCGTGGCATACGGAGCTCCATCGCAGTCTTTAACACTGGTAGCATGCCGCGACAGCGTGGACGTGAACCGTATGTGCAGTTGACGGACTTTGAGCGAGGGCGTATAGTGGGCATGCGGGAGGCCGGGTGGACGTACCGCCGAATTGCTCAACACGTGGGGCGTGAGGTCTCCACAGTACATCGATGTTGTCGCCAGTGGTCGGCGGAAGGTGCACGTGCCCGTCGACCTGGGACCGGACCGCAGCGACGCACGGATGCACGCCAAGACCGTAGGATCCTACGCAGTGCCATAGGGGACCGCTCCGCCACTTCCCAGCAAATTAGGGACACTGTTGCTCCTGGGGTATCGGCGAGGACCATTCGCAACCGTCTCCATGAAGCTGGGCTACGGTCCCGCACACCGTTAGGCCGTCTTCCGCTCACGCCCCAACATCGTGCAGCCCGCCTCCAGTGGTGTGGCGACAGGCGTGAATGGAGGGTCGAATGGAGACGTGTCGTCTTCAGCGATGAGAGTCGCTTCTGCCTTGGTGCCAATGATGGTTGTATGCGTGTTTGGCGCCGTGCAGGTGAGCGCCACAATCAGGACTGCATACGACCGAGGCACACAGGGCCAACACCCAGCATCATGGTGTGGGGAGCGATCTCCTACACTGGCCCGACACCACTGGTGATCGTCGAGGGGACACTGAATAGTGCACGGTACATCCAAACCGTCATCGAACCCATCGTTCTACCATTCCTAGACCGGCAAGGGAACTTGCTGTTCCAACAGGACAATGCACGTCCGCATGTATCCCGTGCCACCCAACGTGCTCTAGAAGGTGTAAGTCAACTACCCTGGCCAGCAAGATCTTCGGATCTGTCCCCCATTGAGCATGTTTGGGACTGGATGAAGCATCGTCTCACGCGGTCTGCACGTCCAGCACGAACGCTGGTCCAACTGAGGCTCCAGGTGGAAATGGCATGGCAAGCCGTTCCACAGGACTACATCCAGCATCTCTACGATCGTCTCCATGGGAGAATAGCAGCCTGCATTGCTGCGAAAGGTGTATATACACTGTACTAGTGCCGACATTGTGCATGCTCTGTTGCCTGTGTCTATGTGCCTGTGGTTCTGTCAGTGTGATCATGTGATGTATCTGACCCCTGGAATGTGTCAATAAAATTTCCCCTTCCTGGGACAATGAATTCACAGTGTTCTTATTTCAATTTCCAGGAGTGTACAACTCCTAATGAGAATACAAAATTTGTGATACCACAGTGTTGCAATTCTGCTGGCTAAGATGGTATTTTTAGCAGAAATCTTACTCTGTCTTGTTGGGGAACTGTTAAGCTGCATTTTTAATCGATCACTAACTCGGGGCTTATTTACTGGCAGACTTAAATATGCTGTAGTAACATCTATCTATAAAACTGAAGTTGGGCAAGCCACTTCTAATTACAGATTTATTACTCATTAAGTATTTTCAAAAGTGTTGGAGAAAGTGGTGTATGATAGAATACATACTCATTTAACTCAATTTGGTCTCATTTAAGTATCCTATGCATAGGAACCATCTTGCCAAAGCCTCTGATTGTGTAGATCAGAATATTGTAAATGGCAAACCAACGTGTTATAATAATAATAATAATAATGGTATTCCTTTTGCGTGGACTGAATCTTACCTCCATAACAGGAAGCCGAGGGTTGTACGCAGAGACTGTGGCTCGGGCATGAAAATAACGACAGAATGTGCGGTGCTACAATGATCTTTGTAAGGGGTCCACTCTTGTTTCTAACCTATATAAATGATCTTCTTACAAATTTAAAGGGCTGTTTAAAAATTTTAATGTTTGCTTATGACACAAGCATACTAATCAAGTATCCGAACTGAACCCTAGTGGGCACAGCTCAGATGATAGTTGAAACAGTTTAACCCTTAATTACACAAATGCTCATATTACACAATGTCAAACACAGAAGCAGATGTTAATGGCCACAGACTAAATGCAACATTAAGTGTAAAATTGCCTGGGATCTTCTAGGAACCAACACACAGATAAACTAATCTAGAACCTTAGTCCAGTGTGCTATGCTCTTATAAGCATGTCTCATTGTTACAACATAAAGATGAGAGTGTTGGCTTGTTTTGCATTTTTTCATTCCCTGATGTCTTGGGCAATTATATTCCAGGACAGTGCACCTGAAGTCAATAAAGTGTTTATTCAGCAGAAGTAAATATTATGAAAGTAAGTAACCACACATCTTGCAGAAACATTTTTAAATGTCTTGGCATTTGTACACACTGTTTGCAACAAATTTACTCCTTCATGAATTTTGTTGATGGCGATAAAACTCATTTTTAAGCTGACTGTGGTTTACACAGTCACAGTTCAAGACAGAAATAATTTTCACGTAGACTTTGCCTCCTTGTCTACGGCACAGATTGAAGTTATGTACTCTGATGGGAAAATATTCAACAGGTTCTCATCTATTCTGCTGTATAAAGACAAGTCGTAGTCTAATGCTGTTACCAAAAATCTTGAAAATTCTTGGGTGATTTACTTCAGACTTTTACATGGTAGTCTAATAAACAGACATAAGCTGCACGTTTTATGTGGAAAAGTTGGAAGATTGTTAGCAAAAATTTCTACAAGTTCTTCACCAATTTACTTCAGATTTTTACATAGTACTCTAATAAGCATTTGAACGGAGAAAGCCTATATATTTTTAATGTATGCAGATATATCTGAACCACTATATAAAGACAAACTAATGTTTAACATTGTTACCAAAAATCTGGGAAAGATCCTGGCCGATTTACTTCATATTACTCAATACTTTACTAAACATTCAGATGGACAGAAGCTACATATTTTTTAAATAGATTTTTATGTATAAATATGCATTTAATGTATAATGTATAAGGAGAAAACTTGTTAGAAAAAATCTCAGAAGTTCTTTATCTGTTAACTTCAAATTTTCACAAGATAATCTAAAACAATTTGGACAGCCATAGACTATAACTTTTTAAAATATATATAGTATATATAAATATATGTAAGAAATCTTGAAAAGTTACTGGTTGATTTACTGTAGATTTTTGCACAGTGCTCTAATACACATTCAGTTGGACGTAAACTATATATTTTTTTGAACAACACTTGCAGGTTTTCTGCTAAAACTGAGAAAAAATATGCTGTGCTATTCTGTAAAAATGTGTGGTTTAGTTTTCTTTCTCACAGTCAGTGTAACTATGATATCAGGGCATTTAAACCATTAGACAAATTTTTCCTGGACATCGACAGAAAATCTTTCTTGATGACTTGCATGAGGACTGAGGTCTGCCCATACATGCCAATAGTGAAAGTTTACAATCTGATTTTGTTGAAACGATGCCTCACCTGTGAACAGCACATTTGCCTTAAAATTAGGGTTGTCACTTTGTTTAGCAAATCTTTTGCATAAGATGGCCTGTGCACAAAAATCAGCTGCTGATAGTGCCTGCACACACTGTAAATGGTATGGATATAGCTGGTCCTCATGTAAGACTCACTAGACAGTCATGTGGTCAACATTCAGTGTTTCAGCTACATGTCTTGTATTAACACTAGGGTTGTCGTCAACTACATAAAAAATTGCCACCTTTTCATCTAGTTCATACATCAAATGGGCATCTGCCATCTGTGCATTTGTGTACACTGCCATTGCATGAGCCTGGTCTGTGATTAACTCTACATAATAACCCATGTATGTCATATGACTATAGGGACATGTAAAACAAAACACTGGTGGCGCTCAACATAACCAGATGTCACCAAGAGTGCATGTTCCCCCTGATTCTAATGTTCTGGTCTAGTGTTTTTCACATGATTAATGAGTTAGAGAAAATGAGCTGTAACATGGAAATAAAGCATTTTGAGACCCATGTGTTCATGACATCATTTCTTCATCTATGTGTGAGGAATGTGTCCTGCAATTTGTGCCATATGTTTTTGCTGCATCCTGTATATACACACATTAAAGAAAGTTTTGCATCACCCCAGTTCCCAGAACTCCTGTATCACAGACGCAGTCCCTTTGACTGTGCAGAGATGTCACTAAACCCGCCCAAAGATATAAACAACCATGCATGAGCAGTGCCTGTTAGATGGAGGGGGTCTGACAGCCGATCAGTTCCAGCCATTCCACCAGGAAGGAGGTACATGGCTCATGTTGTCTGTAGTTCAACCATGCCTAGATGGACAATACCACAGTTTGATCACGTCTGCATTGTTACTGTGTGCCAGGAAGGGCTCTCAAAAAGGGAAGTGTCCAGGCGTCTCAGAGCGAACCAAAGCAATGTTGTTCAGATATGGAGGAGATACAGAGAGACAGGAACTGTCGATGACATGCCTTGCTCAGGCCACCCAAGGGCTACTACTGCAGTGGATGACCGCTACGTATGGATTATGGCTTGGAGGAACCCTGACAACGATGCCACCATATTGAATAATGCTTTCCGTGCAGCCACAGGACGTCATGTTATGACTCAAACTGTGCACAATAGGCTGCGTGATGCGGAACTTCAGTCCCAATGTCCATGTTGAGGTCCATCTTTGCAACCATGACACCATGCAGTGCGATACAGATGGGCCCAACAACATGCCAAATGGACCGCTCAGGATTGGCATCATGTTCTCTTCACTGATGAGGGTTGCATATGCCTTCAACCAGACAATCAATCGTCGGAGATGTGTTTGGAGGCAACCTGGTCAGGCTGAATGCCTTAGACATACTGACCAGTGAGTGCAGCAAGGTGATGGTTCCCTTGGGGTGGCATTATGTCGGGCCAATGTATGCCATTGGTGGCCATGGAAGGCGCCAAAACAGCTGTACGATACGTGAATGCCATTCTCCGACTGATAGTACAACCATATCAGCAGCATATTGGCGATGCATTTTTTCTTCATGGACGACAATTCGCACCCCCATCGTGCACATCTTGTGAATGACTTCCTTCAGGATAATAACATTGCTCATCTAGAGTAGCCAACATGTTCTCCAGACGTGAACCCTATCAAACATGCCTGAGATAGATTGAAAAGGGCTGTTTATGGACAACGTGACCCACCAACCACTCTGAGGGATCTACACCAAATTTCTGTTGAGGAGTGGGACAATCTGGACCAAAAGTGCCTTAATGAACTCGTGGACAGTATGCCACAATGAATACAGGCATGAATCAATGCAAGAGGATGTGCTACTGGGTATCAGAGGTACTGGTGTGTACAGCAATCTGGACCACCACCTCTGAAGGTCTTGCTGTATGGTGGAACAACATGCAGTGTATGGTTTTCATGAGCAATAAAAAGGGTGGAAATGATATTTATTTTGATCTCTATTCCAATTTTCTGTGCAGGTTCTGGAGCTCTCAGAACCAAGGTGATGCAAAACTTTTTTTGATATGTGTATTACATCTCCTCATATATAATTTTAAACAAACTGTGCACAAGCAACAATGACCTGTTTTGCTTTATTCTCTGCCATTGGTTTAAACAGAAAACACAAAAGTTGTGTTTATGGCCTATTGGCTTATGATTAGAATACTACTACAGAATCTGAATTACATAAAACTTTGTAGTTCTACCAATTTGCAGGTAAGTACTATGTGAAATACTGTTGTTGAAGCTGCTATCCTCACAGATCCAGCAGATGGAGAGGTCTCTCTCACACCCCATACACCAGTGATCCCAACCCATTTACCCATTCATTTTAAGCAACTTCAAATTTCCAATCAAAGTTTCCTTTGCAACACCAATAAACAGGGTTCACAGTCTAAGAGAGGAGGGGAGAGGAAGTGGATGGAGAGGTGGAGAGGGGGGGAGGAAATGGGAGAAGAGAAGCAGGAGAAGGACAGAGGGTGGGGGGGGGGGGGGGGGGAAGATTGAGGATGAGGGAAGAGGAGGTAATGGGCACAGAAAGGAGGAGGAGGAGGTAACGGAAATGGAGAAAGAGAGGGGGAGTAGGAAATGTATAGAGAGGGGGGGGGGGGGGAGATGGAGATAAGTGTATTCATCATATACCTATTTAGTGATTTTGAAGTGTTACTGAGTTCACTGGTATAACAAAAGCAAGAAATTAGGAATCTTAAGCAGTTCAAAAGAAAATTAAAACGCATCATTAGCCACTCTTTCTACAAACTTCCTGACTATCTGGAAGCAGGGATTGAAAAAGTTCTTTTTGCAACATCTGCATAAAAAGTTGTAATGTATTGTAAATAGGACTTAGTCTTCATGGGTGTAGGTAAATATTTTCTTTGAAAAGTACCATTGTAATCTGATAATATTAAGCTAACAATAGCAGAAAACAGCTGCTGTATAGTGTAACTGAGGAAGCAGCAGCTTTTTCAAAGTATCAGCATTTTTTCTAATTTACTTGATTAAATTTAGCATTATTAGCATTAAGCAGTGTAGTGATAGTTTGCTGTTAAAATAGTACACTTATTAAGTTCCCAATTTCCTAGTCTTTTGTTATGAATACCTTGACTCAGTCCACATCCCTGAAAGTTCTCATTCTTGATGGTATCTACAGAACATGAGTAATGAATCAATGAATGATTGAATGAAAGTGATTTCTATAACAAAGCCCTTTCCAAAGTATTTTATGTTCTATAATGATATGTCTTCACCCTGGTTTTAGCCTTTTTCATTTGTCAGATTCCCTTTTTCAGCTGGCCTGAACTTGTCTGAAATAGCTTTATCCAACAGCACTTTCATACTGGTGTGTTTAGTGTAAATTTGTGACTGCCAGAGATCAGTTTGCAGCTCAAAAATCAGATATGAAGGCAGCAGTTATTATTTAACCTGCTTCCAATGTACAACTAGCTTTACCTACACCAGTAATTATCTAATTTTTTTAGTAATTTTTATTTTGGGAAGGATATAATTCACAACTAGTTTTATATGGTGATTATTTCATATTATGAATAAAAAATTACCAACTTTGTACTATTATGCAGTTAACAGTAGTCTTCAGTTTCAGCAATCTGACTGCAACTACATTCATACTTTGAATGCCTCTTATAGCCAGTTCAATTGTACTTTGAAGAGTTACTGTTTAATGTATTCAAATGCTTGTAGTTGTGTACAGAAGTTAGTTTAATTCTGTTACTTAATTTCCTAGTCTTTTTTATCCCCCTTTTCCATATTTTTAAACAAATTGTTTGATAATAAATTGCTAAGAATTTGAAACTGGTGATGATACCATTTGGACATACTACAAAAAATGCAAGATGGTCACTGCATTCACCTAAGGCGGTATGACTATAGTGGTCACCACAAAAGTAGCTTGGTCAAGTTCGTCTCACCTATTTAATTTAGTGCTACTTTCAAATGTTGGCACAATTTCTAAATGAAATTTAGGCATCTCTATTTTTAGTACAGAATATGATGCAGTACTTTCCAACAGAAAATTCTTTCCAGTTGTTATGAAAACAATAATAAAAAAGAACACTACAAGAAATTTTCAATAACAATATATTTTGCTGTCAACTTGTGGATAATGTCAGAAGCACCAACATATTTGGACTGAAAATAATGTATGAACTTTTTGAGAGGTTATAGACACATGTGATAAACATTTTATCATGAAAATTTAAGTAAAGAATAAATTGTTTTGTCTCTGTAACAAAAAATGTTTTCAGTGATGAATGCTTGTTTCTTACAAGACAGTTGTTAAGAAAATTATAAAATTAATGTTGGTAGCATCTGAGGCATCATTATTATATTGCATAGTGTATTAACACAATTTATTTATGAGAGACTTGGAGCATGGTGGCACACTAGGACTTAGATGCTGCCCTCAGGATTCTTGTTCTGACAGCTCACCTGCATAGGATTAAGAATATTCTGTACTGCCGAAAAAAGATTGTGGTGCAATTGTTACAGCATCATTGTCACTGGACCCATCACCCAAAACATTGATGTATGCTATACGAATGTGTACAGGATATTGCAGTATCAATGTAGCACAGAAGGATAAACATGAAGAACAAGTATAATTCGTCTGATCATGTATGATGTTCGACTTTTACAAACAGTTCAGTGACTACTTACCAAAATTGCTGTTTAATCCAGGTGTTTCAGACTTAGAAAACTTTGTGACATGTGGAAACTATGCACAGTACACCATTTAAGGGAAAACCATGTGCATTGAGGTAGCGGCAGTATTAACTTAACTAATTAAAAGCAGGTAAATGCTAAATGTTGTGTAAGATTTTATACATACATAAATTTGTTCACTCTCTGACTCTGTTCAAGTTCACTATTGATATTTCACTTAGTCATATTAAACTTAGTTTCACTGCAGCATTCCTAATGCACTGTCTAACATTGTCTTTTTTGCTCATCTCCTTCAAATGATTTATGCATGTAGCTCAAGCTTCTTCTGTAACATGATCCAGAGCTTCATGGGTAAGGCATTCAACATCAGCAAGTTGAAAGTTGTGTTCCTTTTTTCCATATACCATTTAACTTGAGCTCACATCAACTCAGTATGAGTAAACTGGTTTGCAGTGCAATCCATTTCACAGGCCATCTTTGCACCTCATATCTCTCACTTGGATAAAAATGTGTTCCTAGTTCCATCAGGGAAAAGCTGACCACATTCTTCTGAAGCCAGTCCACAATGTCTGGTTTACTCCAATTCAAAGATGGTATTTTATCAACTTGCATGAAATGATAGCTGGAATTATACACCACAATGATTCAAAATTCGTCCAGTGAGCTCAACAGATTAGTGAACCACTTCTTGAAAACAATGCTGTTCATTTCCAAATGGTTATCACATTTAACAGAATGTGTACAGCCATGAAATAAAAATTTTACAACTGGTATAAAGTCAGTATTTGCATATCCAGGGTGAGACACAATAAGATGACCACCTCAACCTTTATGCACTTTCATGCCACAACTTCGAATGAATGGCTCTGAGCACTATGGGACTCAACATCTTAGGTCATAAGTCCCCTAGAACTTAGAACTACTTAAACCTAACTAACCTAAGGACATCACAAACACCCATGCCTGAGGCAGGATTCGAACCTGCCACAACTTCCTTGGAGTAATATGTGTGTGTTGTGGTCTTCAGTCTAAAGACTGGTTTGATACAGCTCTCAATGCTACTCTATCCTGCGTAAGCCTCTGCATCTCTTAGTAACTACAGCAACCTACATCTTTCTGAATTTGTTTACTGTATTCATCTATTTGCCCCCTCTACAATTTGCATGCAAACTTCAGTCCAGCTTACAAAGTGAGATTGCCTCTTACTAGGTTTCCTCTTCTTCCACAGGATAACCACAGCATTGTCCGCCCCCAGTAGCTGAGAGGTCAGTGAGACAGAATGTCAATCCTAATTCCCAGCTGGGTCAGAGATTTTCTCCGCTCAGGGACTGGGTTTTGTGTTGTCCTAATCATCATCATTTCATCCCCATCAACGTGCAAGTTGCCGAAGTGGCATCAAATCAAAAGACTTGCACCCGGTGAATGGTCTAACTGACGGGAGGCCCTAGTCACATAACATTTACATTTACCACAGCATTTATGAAAAGACTATTTAACATCTGTAGGATCTTATTGTGAAATTGTTTTTTGTATTGCTGTAGCCTGATTGTGAGGTATACCCTTGAAACATATTGCACAATTAATAAATAATACATAGTCAACAAATTTTGTGACTGGTAGCAGTAAATAAAAAACCTTTACATACTATATGAGCATAAGATTTGGCCAGACCCAAACTTCTGTATGTCATCAGCCATGTGTCTACAACCTTCACTCATATACTTATTATGTATATTGCTGTATAGGAGAAAATTTTAATTGAAAGTCACTTGCCCAGTATTGGCAGGTGCATATGATACTGTAGTGCCTATGTTGTTCAGAGGTATGATGCAATGTTCCTTTGGACATGGATGCATGTGTGGCTGCACGCATTAGTGGGAAATCTGGATTTGAGTCCCAGTTGGGCACAAATTTTTATAGTCATCATTCCATTATACAACTGATGACTGCCCATATTTGTAACAGTGAGTACATTTCATGTGGTTGCAGTTGCCACAATGCCTGATGTGGCTGTAGCTTAAAGGGGGGATGTGCTCAGCTGTAATTGATCATTTAGAAGCAGCTGGGGATTTTGAGCTAAAGTTTGTTTATCTCAAATGCTTCTAATAGCTTTAGTTTTCTTCCTTTGCTGGCTACATGCAGTACTTCTGTGTGGATTTGGTATTTGTGTCCTTTCTTCAGCACATGTTTGACAAAGGTCAAGCCTGACTTATGCAATCTCCAGCTGCATTTGTGTCCAATCAGCCTAGTTGTTAATGCTCTGCCTGTCTGATCAATATCCAATTAGTTGCAGTCATTACAAGTGATTTTGTAAACACCACTGTTGCTTAATAATTCTTCCATGCTGTTGAATAGGATATGGGCTGTAGTGCCCCTTACATAAAATGAAGTTTTGTAATTGCAGGATTTGAGGGTTTTGGCTATTTGCCAGATAACTTTCCTAAATATGGGATAGTAGATGAGCTGGCTTTAGATATGACTGATGCTGCAGAGGACGTATACATATATCCTATACCCACATGAATTCGACATTTTTGATAACGAAATATGTGTACAAGTGTGTAACATGCAGGATACAACCTATGCAGTCATAGTAGCCATAACGACAAAACCTAACAAAACATTTTGGAATGAGTAGTAAATTTATCTGAAACAGATCTTTCCACAAAATAAATGGAAGTGCTAGCAAAAGGTTTCAAATATGTCACTCCCCATAAACCTTCCAAGAAACAGTTAGATACACTCCTGGAAATTGAAATAAGAACACCGTGAATTCATTGTCCCAGGAAGGGGAAACTTTATTGACACATTCCTGGGGTCATATACATCACATGATCACACTGACAGAACCACAGGCACATAGACAAAGGCAACAGAGCATGCACAATGTCGGCACTAGTACAGTGTATATCCACCTTTCGCAGCAATGCAGGCTGCTATTCTCCCATGGAGACGATCGTAGAGATGCTGGATGTAGTCCTGTGGAACGGCTTGCCATGCCATTTCCACCTGGCGCCTCAGTTGGACCAGCGTTCGTGCTGGACGTGCAGACCGCGTGAGACGACGCTTCATCCAGTCCCAAACATGCTCAATGGGGGACAGATCCGGAGATCTTGCTGGCCAGGGTAGTTGACTTACACCTTCTAGAGCACGTTGGGTGGCACGGGATACATGCGGACGTGCATTGTCCTGTTGGAACAGCAAGTTCCCTTGCCGGTCTAGGAATGGTAGAACGATGGGTTCGATGATGGTTTGGATGTACCGTGCACTATTCAGTGTCCCCTCGACGATCACCAGTGGTGTACGGCCAGTGTAGGAGATCGCTCCCCACACCATGATGCCGGGTGTTGGCCCTGTGTGCCTCGGTCGTATGCAGTCCTGATTGTGGCGCTCAACTGCACGGCGCCAAACACGCATACGACCATCATTGGCACCAAGGCAGAAGCGACTCTCATCGCTGAAGACGACACGTCTCCATTCGTCCCCCCATTCACGCCTGTCGCGACACCACTGGAGGCGGGCTGCATGATGTTGGGGCATGAGCGGAAGACGACCTAACGGTGTGCGGGACCGTAGCCCAGCTTCATGGAGACGGTTGCGAATGGTCCTCGCCGATACCCCAGGAGCAACAGTGTCCCTAATTTGCTGGGAAGTGGTGGTGCGGTACCCTACGGCACTGCGTAGGATCCTACGGTCTTGGCGTGCATCCGTGCATCGCTGCGGTCCGGTCCCAGGTGCACCTTCCGCCGACCACTGGCGACAACATCGATGTACTGTGGAGACCTCACGCCCCATGTGTTGAGCAATTCGGCGGTACGTCCACCCGGCCTCCCGCATGCCCATTATACGCCCTCACTCAAAGTCCGTCAACTGCACATACGGTTCACGTCCACGCTGTCGCGGCATGCTACCAGTGTTAAAGACTGCGATGGAGCTCCGTATGCCATGGCAAACTGGCTGACACTGACGGCGGCGGTGCACAAATGCTGCGCAGCTAGCGCAATTCGACGGCCAACACCGCGGTTCCTGGTGTGTCCGCTGTGCCGTGCGTGTGATCATTGCTTGTACAGCCCTCTCGCAGTGTCCGGAGCAAGTATGGTGGGTCTGACACACCGGTGTCAATGTGTTCTTTTTTCCATTTCCAGGAGTGTATTTGAAAAGTTGATATAGAATACAGTGTAAACAATGACATTGGAACCAAACACATAGTAAGTCATGATATACAAAAATGGCTTGAGTTAGACATTCCTACATCACAATATGTGGAACAGAACACACTGAGAATGTAAAGAAGAAAATTATCCAAATTAACAACATTCTCGCACAGCAGATAAAAGTAGTTCTTTGATTGTCATGGACAAAAGTGATTATATTGAAAAAGTGAAACAATTCCTCACACCCACTTCCTACAGTATCCTCACCATAGATCCCACCAAAATTTTCAATGAAGAAATTAAAAACTTAACCATGACCTGCAAAAGCATAATACCTGAATATGAAGTTAAGTATTTGATCAACATGGACCCAGCAGCTCCTAAACTGTGTGGACTTCCTAGACTACACAAGGAACGCCAACTTTTACTTCTTCTTGCGCCAACCTGCACTGCAAAAAACTACAAAATTACCAAAGAATTACATTTCTGTATCAAAAACAAGACAAAATTTAAATCTAAGTTTGAAAGTGTAAATTCAGTGGACCTTATTAACAAAATTAAAGACTTCCCTATTCCACGTACTGCAAAACTAGTATCTTTTGATGTTAGCAGCTTATTTTCAAAAGTACCAGTGAAAGAATGCCACAATATATTGACAGAACTACTATACAGGACAGATTTCAACCCTTTACAAGTAGAAGACAAAACTGACCACCCAGACATGTTTACCAAAATTATTTTCAATCTGAAGGTACTCTGTACAAACAGATAGGTGGCTTGGCAATGCGGTATCCCATTCAGTCCTCTTTTAGCAGGAATCTTCATGGACCATTTTGAAAAACAGTTCCTACATAATGGGTCTTTCAGTAATAATATCAAATTCTAGTACAGATAAGTAGAAGCAGTACTGTGTCTGTGGACTGGAACCAAAAGACAACTGAACACATTTCTTGAACATCTAAACTCACAGCACAAAAACATATAGGTCACCATGGAGGCTGGCAAAAAGTTCATTAACTTCTTAGACCTCAACATAGATATCACTACAGACAAACATAGTATCAAAATTTATAGAAAACCCATCACAGCAGACAGTGTAATACTCTCATGTTCAGGACGCCCAATATCACACAAACATGCTGCCTTCCATTCCATGGGAGATCATCTTACATCTATACCAATGTCAAAACATAATTTTCGGACAGAATTAGACACCACTAAACGTATTGCATCAAACAATGGCTACACCACTGAATTAACTAACAACATTTTACACACAAAAAACAAGAAAGAAAAATCTTATCATATGTGTGTGCCCCTTCTGCACCAACAGTCACACCCAAAACCAATTGGTGTACTATCCCATATTTAGGAAAGCTGTCTGACAAATTAGCCAAAATCCTCAAATCCTGCAATTACAAAACATCATTTTATGTAAGAGGCACTACAGCCTATATCCTATCTGAAGCAAGGCCGAAACAAAATTATTAAGTAACAGTGGTGTTTACAAAATCACTTGCAATGACTGCAACAAACTGTACAGGGTGTATGTAAAGTCCGGGAACACTTTCAATTATATATTGCTCAAGAACCAAACATGGTACAGATATCATACATATGTCATTTTGAATAGAAACCCTGAAAGTTTTTTTTATGTATACCACCAAAGCATAGTTTGGTAATTTGCTGATTGTCAGAGTGCTAGTCATAAACATGGCGAGTTCAGGTGTGGAGCAAGCTTTCTGTGTGTGAAAGTTCCTACTTGGACATGTTGCAGCAATGGCTGATATCTCACGTGCATTCGGACTCTCCGTTCATCTTGCAGCAGGATGGGGCTCTGCCCCATTTTCATCATAAAGTTCGTGGATACCTAAACATGAAGCTGTCACATCGATGGATCGGTCATGCTACAGAAGGGGACAGCTGTTTCATGAAATGGCCTCCCCAATCACCAGATCTCTCCGTGTGACTTTTTTCTGTATGTACATATTAAAGATGTGTTGTATGTACTGCCTCTACCATGTCATGTAGCAGAGCTCCGGGAGAGAATATGGGAAGTGACTGCCACAGTGGATGATGCCATGCTTGGACAGGTATGGTAAGAATTCAGTTACCGTATTGACATCTGCCAGGTCACTCATGGTTCACATATTGAATGTTTGAAAAAAAATCTTTCAGAGTTTCTCTTCAAAATGCAATGTGTATGACATCTATACAATGTTTAGTTCTTGTGCAATAAATAATTGAAAGTGTTCCCGGACTTTATGTACACCCTGTATATTGATCAGACAGGCAGGGCCATAACAACTAGGCTGATGGACACAAATGCAGCTGGAGATTGCATAAGTCAGACTTGACCTTTGTCAAACATGTGCTGAAGGAAGGGCACAAATACCAAATCCACACAGAAGTACTACATGTAGCCAACAAAGGAGGAGAACTAAGTCTATTAGAAGCACGTGAGATAAACAGAAATTTAGCTCAAAATTCCCAGCTGTTTCTAAATGATCGATTACAGCTGAGCATATCCCCAATTTTAAGCTTCAGATGATGCTATCAACCAGCCACATACCCACAAACTGCCATAATAACACATACTGCTACACAGAATTGAAACATAATGACTTTCCTATTCCTTACACCATGCACTTAGACAGTATAACTTGCAATATTGTATATATCAACTTTATACTATTTTCAATATTGCACATTGTATAAAAATGTTATTTACAATGTAATACATTTTTGTTTCTCAATATATGTTGCTTGTGCTCAGTTATGGCATCATAACCATATATCTTGTAAGAATGTAAGATTATGTATTCTAATTATTGTGTATAATACTGTCCACTCCCTTAAAAAACATGTTTATTGCACAAAAATGAAAAGTACTCAATTTAACAGTATCTCAGAAAAAAATCCGTTTAACATGTAATATTGTGTAGTTAAATTATTTATTATGCTTACCATTTTCCATTGTATAAAGCGTAATTTCAACATTCAGAAACAAGTGTGATGCACAACACTATATCTATGCAGGTGATTGTGTCTTCACCTTTAATGTTTGGTTACCTAAAAATCAATGTCCCTTTCAGATGCTAGTCAGTTGTTTTCTGAAGATCGCCTAATAAGTCAAAAACTAGTTCGAAATAAACAAAAATCAGTAGAACAAAAACAGTGTACTTGTTATTCAATCTTAAATATAGACTTGTTAAACCAAGGAGTAACAGAGGAATCCATAAGTAACATTGCTTCATATTTATGGATGACATAGGCACTTTAATATCATATGGTTGACAACATATGGAAGTTTTGAATCTGGCTGTGAGTCATGCTTGGATAGCCTAATGGTAAGGCAACTGCTTGCAACCAGTAGGAAATCTGGGTTCAAGTCCCATTCAGGCACAAATTTTCCTTATTGTCATTCCATTACACAGCTGAAGGTTCTTCATATTCACAACTGTGAATACATTTTGTGTCTTTCAAACAGCTGCTGTCATCACAGTACCTGTTGCTATGAACATACATCCATGTCGGAAGGAACATTGCATCATAATTCTGAACAAGATAGGCACTGAAGTATCATATTCATGCGATGCCCTTTCTGATCGTCACTCAACAGTCAACTTTTCAGCTATCCTTCTCATGTTCAATGTTTTTTACAAAAGCCGCTGACATGTGCCATATGATAATCCTACAATGTTACGGATGTCATGGATGCTCTGCCTATGATCTGTCACAATGGATTCCATACAGCACTGACATTTTCTGTCATAATGCTGGTAGATGGTTATCCCAAATGTTCATCACCATCATCAATATAAGTCTGAGCATTTTTAAAATGTTTAAACAAGTCATTTTTAAAATGTTTAAACAAGTCATACGTTTGTGTCTGGCCCAAAGTGTCATTATTTAATGCATGCACTAACATTTTGCATGTTTATACAGCTGTTTACCAAGTTTAGAACAGAATTCGATACAGCAGTGCTGTTGTCCCAGGTTGGTCATCACAAAATCACATACACAAGCAAACATTACAGTGCAAAATCGCCTGCCAACAATAAACATGTTCGCTTAGATCAAAGTCACTAGGCATACTGATGCACAAAACATATATTATGCTGCTCCTAGCAGTGTTTGGTTGTACTACCATTTGTGAGTGTGAGTCACAAAAATTTCGGGAACTTTTGGGTAGCATCTGATATATACAATATTTAATTTATTACAGTATCAATATACCAGAAATGCATATCCAAAAAAAGAATTCATAGCATCGCATGTCCCACTGATGTACCATTACAGAGTGCCAGTGTGACAAGACAAAGCGCCTGCCTGTGCTGTGGAAGCAGCAGGCTGCCTGTGAGTGCGCACCGCCAGCCCCGCGCTCTTTCCTGCGGCTCATAATTGACAAGATGGCAGCTGATGCAGCAGCCAAGGCAGCGGCTGAGCCAACTCCAGCTCAGGAAGGTCGAGAAGGTGCTGGGGATGCTGCAGGACAGCCACCTGCAGAACCGGAACCTGAGTTGCCTGACCAGGTCCCAGCTGTCAGGTATGCCAACAGCTGCCTTCTGATGAGTAAACTGCTGCTTCAGTGGTGGCCTCCTATGTTCTTACTTTGCAGACCTCTCCCAGTCAGAAGATATACTGTAGAGGTTGTAAACTGTATGTAACAATAATCACAGGCTCTGACACCTGTTTAAAAATTGCCTTGAACAACAATCTCAGTATCTTGTGTAGCCTTCTATAATTGGAACAGTGCATAGAGACAAATATAGAAGTTTTATATGTTGTCTTAGGAGATGATAACCCACATTATGAGGTGTGGCAATAGAGAAACTAGACTCATGTCTAACTCTTTATTGAAAAAACTTACACAACTGAAATGATGTCCACTCCCTGATCCCTGCACCGCTCCTTGAGAATTTTCCACTGTTGTAAGCAGTGCTGCAAGTCTTTTTCTTCTATGGTGTTGAGGAGGCTTGTTGCTTTTCCTTCAGCGCATCCACGGACTCAAACCTGGTTCCTTTGAGCATCGTTGGAATGTTGTTTTTTGCGTAAACCTCTTCACTGACATAACGTTATGGGCTGGCATGTTATCCTGACAAAGAATCCATGAGCAGTTCTTCCACAGATCTTGTCTCCTTTGTCACACAGGTTCACAGAGGGTCTTCAGAATAGTTATATAATAAGCTGGATTGACAGTCTGACCTTCATGCACCCAGTCAAGGTAGATAACCACTCAACTACTGAAGAAAACAATCATTATTGGTTTGAATTTTGATTTGCTCATGTGTGCTTTTTTCTTCATAGGAGATTGAGGGCTATTCCAAAGCATGGGTTGTCACTTAGTCTCTGGATCATAGTGGAATATCCATGTTTCATCACATGTAATTACTTTGCTGAGGTAATCAGGATAATTTTCAATGTTTTCATAAGTGTCAGCACAGCAGTCCACTCAATGTTGCTTTTGCTTGTTTGTGAGGATTCTCGGTCAATAGCACAAACCTTTGTCATGCCCAGTTTGTCATGAAAAATCTATCTGTCCCCTTATTGATCCAAGCAAGTTATGAATTTGCCCAAATGCTCGGGTGGCAGTCTTCTTGAACAATTCTACTGATCTTTTCCACATTATCTTCAGTTTTTGAAGTGGAATGACAGCCAGATTTTGGATCATCTTTCATGTCTTCCCTACCATGCTAGAACCTCTTAACCCACTCAAAAACTTGCATATGAGGTAGACACTGATCACTATAAACTTGTTTCAACAAGTTGTAAGTTTCTGTGGTGGATTTTCCAAATTTTGTGAGGAATTTGTTGTTAACATGTTGTTCCACTTTAGAGCATAGCAAAATTACAACAGAGCTCAGACAAATGACCCATTTCTAAGAAGGCTCACAACCATATTAACCACGACAGCGGCATGAAATTTTGTATGCATGTTAAGGAGAGTCCCAAGGTCATTTCCTCACTCTTCTCATTGACATCGAGAATCCAGAAATGTGCACAACAACCAGTCTAGTTTCTTTGTTGCCACACTTCATATGTCTAGGATCAAGGGAAACATCTGCTGTTGTTGACTGTAGCCTGATTGAAATAAGTTATTAGCTGACAGTAGTAACTTCCAGAGTCTCAGCAAATGACTCCATTGTCATAAATAGTGTGTTAAATTTCAACGAATATTATGCCCATTATGGAAAGTACCTGTGAATTAGGATGTCAGACAAGGTTGCAGTTTATCACCATTATTTAATACACAGGGTGTCCCAGAAATGCTATGAAGAACTTTGAGGCCTTGTAGAGGGTGTCTTGAGGGAACAAATCAAGGATAGGGTCCCATGTCCAGAAATGTCATCCAATGGTGTTGCAGAGCATCAAATTTAAAGGCATGGGTGTCTGCCATTAGGGCACCCCTCCAGCAGCATATGTGACTTTGGACACTGATGGGTCGTAGGCAGAACATGTTGCAATGTTGTTTGTTATTCAGTGATCGCAACTGATTGCTGCAATCACCAGTGGAGAAAATGGAGCTAGCTGCTGTGTAGGAAAGTCTTGTCTCCTATGTATGAAATGCTCTGTTGCCTTGGTGGATAGTGCTTTCCAACATGGGTTTCCATCTGCAGTTTATTTTTCTCCTGTATACTGGAAAGTACTGGAGATTTAGTGGGTTCCAGTAAAAGAATAAAGTGCAGATGGAAACCAAGGCCTCTCTATGCAGCAGCTAGTTCTATCTTCTCCACTGGTGATCATGCCAACCAGTCGCATTCCCTGAATACCGAACAACATTGTGAGATGTTTTGTCTATGGTCCATCAGCACACAAGAAACCAAGGCCTGTCTATACAGCAGCTAGTTCTATCTTCTCCACTGGTGATCATGAAACCAAGGCCTCTCTATGCAGCAGCTAGTTCTATCTTCTCCACTGGTGATCATGCCAACCAGTTGCATTCCCTGAATACCGAACAACATTGTGAGATGTTTTGTCCATGGTCCATCAGCACACAAAACCGCATTTGCTGCGAAAAGAAAGGCCTAGTGACAGGCGCCAGCAACTGCAACTTTGATGATCTGTAGCAGCATTGAACGGTGTTCTGGACATGCATTTCTATCCACTATTTGTTCCTCAAGACACTCTCTAAAACCCCTAGAAGTTTATCACAACATTTCTGGGTCGCCTTGTACACATTGATGATATGTTAAGAAGATGGAAACAAGATGTACATTTGGCACTAGATACAAGGTGGATTCTAGAAGAAACTGAACTTTTGAAATAGAGTGCCAACCAGCAGAGACAGCATGCTGTGGCTACTGAGTGCACATAGCAGCAGTCTTAGACAACAAACTGCCATTTGCCTCATGTCACTCAGACAATTAGCTAGTGAGCCACAGGTGCTGAAGTAAGCATGTGTACATCCTGCTCATCATATTAGTGCAATGAAGGAGCTTGAAGAACTATGTTGTGTGTGTGTGTGTGTGTGTGTGTGTGTGTGTGTGTGTGTGTGTGTGCGTGCGTGCATGCGTGCGTGCGTGTGTGTGTGTCATTCTGCTACAAACTTGGCAAAACTATCACAGAGAGATTTCAAATGCTTAGCCAAGCATACAGGGAGTATGTATGAGTCGCATGCAGTGCTATGAGTGATTTAAACATTTTCAGCAGAGGAGAACATCGGTCTGTGATGATTCCAAGTCTGGATATTCTTCTACATCAACAGATGATGACCATGTGGATATCGTTTATGCTGTGATTCGCAGAAATAATCATTTAACTATTTGGGAAGTTGCTGAGGAGGTGAGCATCAGCATATGATCATGCCATCAAATTTTGAATGAAAAACTTGAGATTCATGATGTCAGTGCAAAATTCGTACCACGTTTGTTGACTGAAAATCAGAAATAGATCCGTGTTGAAATATGTGAGGAACTGCTTGCCACTGGCAATGACAATGAAAACTTTCTTAAGAACATCATAACAGACAATGAGATGTGAGTGTACGGCTATGATGCTGAAATGAAGATGCAGTCATTGCAGTGGGTGGGCAAAGGGTCACCTTGCCCAAACAAAGCACACATGAGTCAGTCTGGGATCAAGGTGATGTTGGTTATATTTTCTGACTACAAAGACATTATCCATCATGAATTTGTGCCATGTGGTCAGATGGTAAACAAGGAAGTCTACCAGGGAATCCTAGTGCACATGAGGGATGCTGTGCGCAGTAAGAGGTCTGAATTGTGATAAAAACCAGAGTTGAATGGTGCATCATGACAATTCGCCAGCTCACACATCACTCCTTGTCTGCAGCTGTTTAGCAAAACATCACACTCCCGTTGTGCCCCATCCACTGTATTCTCTGGACCTAGCCCCAGCAGACTTTTTCCTGTTTCCCAAATTGGGAACTACCCTTCAAGACTTCTTGGCACTTTTACCTCTGCACCTTGAACCACAAACAGTCAGCCTTTTCGAACATGCACTGACAACGCAATGGGGAATTCTTCCTAACCATAGAAGATATACAGGACAATGCAGTGAGAAACCTGTGTGCCATCCCACAAAATGTGTTCCAGGAGGCATTCCAAAACCGGAAGAAACAATGGGGATGGTGTTATTGCCAGTAGAGGGACAGTGCTTAAAATGTTGTACAATAAGCACTAAAGCTCATACAGCAGAAGTTCAGTTTCCTTTTGAACACATCTTGTATATCATATATCGAACCATAAACATCTATCTTTTTGCAGATGGTCAGATGACTGCATTTGATAATGAAAATAAATTACAATATATTATACACAAGTTGAATCTGTTGGGTAAAGGTTACAATATTGGAATCTCTGTTAATAAAGGATGGTAATGACATTTGAAGGATTGGCACCAAGCAGATTAAAAATTGTTATCAACAACAAAATAATGGAAGAAGTTAACAGTTTTAACTGTTTATGAAACCAGACTAGTTGCCAGCATCACAGAGATATAGATGACAAGCTTAATCAGATCCAGTAAATATATTGCAACCTTATATATGGCAGCTTTAAAGAATGGACTTAGAAAGGAAACAAAAATAGTTTCATAATACTATGGCTGTGACATCTCTGCTGAATGGCAGTGGAACCTGGGTTCTCCCAAAGAGGGAAAAGAGCAAAATGCAGACAACTAAAATGAGATTTGTAAGGACAGTAAAAAAGTATATATTTGAGAGGTGTGTGTTCTGTCAGAGATGTCCGACAGATCAGACATCTCTGAAAAATATACATTTCTGTATGAGTGCAACAGCACCTTGATGTTCATTCCAGAGCAGATTCACTAATATCATCTGAGCTCCTATGAGAATCGATAATTTGAGAATAGGGGGTAACTGGATGAGGGATGCTGCATTGCAGTGTGAATTAAGTTGGAAATTTGAGTTTGTTAGGGACCATGTCCAGCTGGCCAAAGTGGTTAATGCAACCACTCATGAGAAGTTGTAAATCCAGGTTGGAGCCCCAGTCTGGCACAAATTTTCAACTTTCACCATTGCATTATCACAATGCCCTGTGCGGCTGGAAGTCACAATTCCCACCCGTCCTGTGTCTTTCTTTCCCTATTCTCTATTTCATATAAACATTAAAAATGTAGCACTCGCCAAGACCAGATTAGGAATGAACAAAGTAGAGAAGAACTGAGTGTTGAAGGGGTACACAACACAATAGTGAAATATAAAAACAGGTAAAAAGAGTGTGTGAGTGGAATATCAGAAGAAAGACATGAAACAAATATTGAAATACAAGCTGAGAGGAAGAAGAAAGCCTGGTAGGTTCAAAATAAGATACATTCAACAATAAACTTTGAAGATGCAACAGGCAATTAGTGTTAACCTTGGACGTGAAGATGATGTAAAAAAATTGAAGTTCTTAGCTTCTGTCACTGAAGGTTTCCCGGGTCTCCAGCTGGGTGGTAGCGTTGATATATCATGATGTTTCAGGAAATGTCATACTACCCATCTTCTGGTGAAGTGTCGAGATTTCCAGAGAGCAGGGTATTTATACACGCGGTCTGCCCCCTTCACTAGTCCTTGGGAGGCTGTGGTGGTCCAAGCTAGCGTTTTTAAGGGCGACCTCCTCAAAATGTTTCATATAGAGGTTTGCAATCACTCTTCATGAAACTACCCTTCAAAACTTCAAGCAGATCGACATTGTGGCCATGGGTTACCCAATGGCTCTGGCAATTGCAAACCTCTATAGGGAACATTTTGAGAAGTTAGCCCTTCAAAATGCTAGATAGAAACCAAAGCACTTCTTCCGGTATGTTGATGACACTTTTGTCATGTGGAGGCAGGCAGTGAGGCGCTAGATGAGTTTCTGGAGTACCTTAACAGCATCCATCTGAATACCAAATTTATGATGAAATGGAGGAAAATGGATGCCTGCCCTTCCTTGACATATTAATTAAGATGGTTCACTAGGCCATACAGTGCATAGGAAGAAGAGACACAAGGACCTATACCTTCATGCAACAAGCTGCCACCATCCAGCATAAAGACAGAAAATGCTGACCATCCTGGTACATAGGGTGTGTGCCATCTGCAACAAAGAAAGCCTACCATCTGAGCTGCAACACCTGAGGGAGGTCTTCCACCAAAATAGCTACAATGAAACGCGGTTCAACAGGGTGCTAAAAAGGTGGAAAGAAGCAGTGACACCCACAGAAGAAGAAGAAGGCAAATGACTCACGTTCCTTCCGTACATGGATCTGCTCTTGGCCAAAATTGCTTGACTTCTGGGCAACCACAATATCAAAACTGTTCTCCGCCCACCACCGAAGATGAGGGAGCTCCTAGGTTCGTCTGTCAAAGACCCACTGAAACTTAATATGCCAGGAATATACAGCATCCCATGTGAATGCGGAAAACAGTACATTGTAAAACACAGTGCTGTATATCTACACAGTGTGAAGAACATATCAGATGTGTGCGACTAGCACACACAGAAAAATCAGCCGTAGCAGAACACAGCATAAAGGAAGAACACACCTTCAACTTCAAAACCACAAAGGTGCTGTGCCAAGATCTGGCTTCTTGGAAAGTATTATAAAAGAATCCCTAGAAATAAGGATTCAACAACTGGTCAACAGGGATGAAGGATACCGATTAAGTGCAGCATACAATCCTGAAATAGTGCAATCTCTCGGGAGTGCATCTGCCAACAACCTCCACCGTAGACATATATAGAATGCTCACATCGAGAGTTGAACACGGCCACCGGGGGTGGCTTCTACCTCCACCACCACGCATCCACGTCCGTATCACTGCAGCCTCCTGAGGACTAGTGGAGGGGGGAGACTGCACGTATAAATATCCCACTCTCTGCAAATCTTGATGCTTTGCCAGAACATGGGAAGTATGACACTTACTGAAACATTGTGATATATCAATGCTACCACCCAGCTGGACACCCGAGAAACCTTCAGCAAGCAGTATATGTCGGGAAAGCCTACAGTCACACTTAGCTTCTGTGTTCTTCCAGATTGATCTTCATTGTTTGTGTTCCATTATATTTTTCCCTTGGATCCATTCCTCTAAATTTTAAGTATTATTTTGGTTTGAGATTGAGGAAGTTGCAAATAAAATTTAAGTTCCTGTTTATTGATTATTGGTGTAATATGAGATACGGGAAATTACATATGTAAATGAAATCTTTAGAGAAGATAGAGTCCCATTGCAGTCTGAGACATGGAGCAGAAAATGTTACCGAGAAGTGGAATAACTTTTATAATACTTTCTTTCCTACTTCAGTGTAACATGTCCAATTACTTGCAAAGAGAAAAGTGCTCAGAACTCTGTAAGACTGCCTCAGAAGTGATGCAAGTGGAGGAGAAAACATTTGTTCCTTGGAAAGCATATTGCCTGACAAAAAAGTGAAGCACCCACACGGGGAGGAGGAAATGAAATGAAACTTCACAGGTTGAGGGAGCATGTGATGTTACTACAATATTTACAAAATTGAGTCTAATTTATAAAGAACTTGGCAGTATGGGCCCACTTATCGGTACAATGTTGCATCCACTCTGGCCTGAATGCATGCATTGATTCGATTGGGATGGGTGTAATAAAGTTATTGTTTCCTTTCACAAGGCAAGCTGTTCCACAACTTTTGTATTCGGTCCTCGATATCCTTGATACTGGCACTGGGATGGAGCTGACGTCCAAGCAGGTCACACACATTTCCTATGTGGGACCCTGCTGGCCGTCGGAATACCTCAGCATCATGCAGACTGTTCATAGAGATATGTGCATGTGTGGACAAACACTGTTGTGTTGAAAAGTGGGACCACAATTGTGTCACATGAGAGGTAACACATGAGGATGCAGGATATCCGTGGTGTACTGCTGTGCCATCAGGGTTCCCTCAATCACTACCAGCTAAGATCTGGTGTCTTACGCAATGCTCCTCACTGCATGAAGCCAAGAATAACACAACAATGTTTCTCCTAAACTTTGGAAGCATTGGACCTCTTGCAGGTTGCCACTGTACTTACTGATGACAGTCACCCATGGTAGTGCAGACCTGTGATTCATTACTGCACACAATGCAATCCAATTCATGAGCAGTCCATACTTTCCAGTCACAGCACCACTCTAAATACAACCCTTTGTGATGTGAAGTTAATGGCAGCCTGTGCCTGGGATGGTAATTCCCTAGTCTAGCTGCTGCTATTCTCTGACAGTGGTGTGGGAGGACACAGAATGTTGCAGGTAGTCCATTACTTGTTCTCAGATGGCAGGCGCAGGCGTAAAGGGGTTACAAAGTGCCTGGGGCTCAGTGGTGATCCTCACTTGCGGTGGTCATATGAGGTTGACCAGAACCCTGACAAGAATGCGTGCCCTCACATTCATGTGCAATTTAACATCACGCCACTGTCATATCTGAATGCCCAACAAATCTGAATATTGCACAATTCCAACAGCCAGCTAAATGGACATCTACAATGTAGTCCCTTTGAAACGTTGTCATTTGCTGATAATGCTGTCTCACATGAGTACACAGCATCTCTGCATCATTTGTAGTGATCACTCAACATATGATGCCATTCAGCTCCTATTACATGGAGATCAAATTTTATGAAAAGCTTCCAAAGAATTTAAAGAGCTCAAGAGAAAGCTGCTTTCAAATGACCTTGAAGGGGTTACAGTATTAAGGAATTCCTTTCAGAGAAGTAGAATACTTTTAAGCAGAGTATTTTCATTTGTACCAGTAGGATTTATAAGTACCATTAATCAAGACACTGTTTTTTACTGTTTGTAATTGCTTCCACAAAGCTATAACAGAAAGTGTAAAAGATAAAAGATGGCCACAATCCAAAACAAATTCCTCATTTGTCTATGGAGAATAAATACATGAATGATTATCTCTTAAATAATTGTTACAATCATTTCTCACCTCACTTGCATCTGATTTCTAGTTCTGTTCATTTACAATTTGCTGCTGTCTATGAATGACTGCTTAATACTGTTCGTGCCTTGACAATGTTGGCACCAAAAACAAAAACAGTCAAACAAAAAAAGTATCTGATTACAATCTTGATTTTCGAATTTTACAAGTTTCTGCAATTCTTTTTACATTCATAATTTTATCATTTTTTTCAGTTACATACTGTATTGAAAGTAGAATTTTGCAATTATTTTGTTAAGTTGTTTTGTATATATTTTGACTATTTCTGACAAATTATGTGTCTGTATAATTTACCAATTTTGAATAAAAAGATATAACTATAATTTGACAGAATCATTATCGAAGGCTTTTCAAAATGATGCACCCATCTTGGGGGGGGGGGGGGGGGGGGGGGGGGAAGAAAAAAAATGTATGATCTTTTCAGAAATCACCACATTCTAAACACATTTAATACCTGTTTACTAGTTCATGGGATGTACTATGCTAAACTAGTTAATTAGATCATACACTTCATATCTTGGAAATTAACTCCTCCAATCACAGTTCTCCAGAGATACATGTGAATTGTCCACTAGAATCAGAATTTTATTGTCTCATAACATACATGTCAAATCATTGGTTTATTGTACAGGAGACTTGTCAAATTTATAACTATAATAGGTTGTACATGGAATACAACATTTATTAGAACTATTTATAGTTTAGTATATATGGTTCTCGGGCGAGACGTCGGATGTCATGTTGTGGAGTTTTCGCCATGACATCCAACGTCTCGCCCGAGAACCATATATACTACATGTCCGTCGGGAAAGCCTCAAACAACATATTTCTAGTTTATCAGAATATATATACTATTAATTTTTATTCTGCTCAAATAGTCAGATCACCATTAAAAATTCATCAATAGAATAATTTTAGCATTTTTGTACCAGAGTGCTGTATAATTTTCTTTTTACTGAATCAGTTTCAATCTTTTGAAAATTTGTATTTTTTAACTTATTGTGTATTTTCATCCCCATATACTGTGGGGTCTGCGTGAAAAGATTTAGTCTCCGTATAGGAAGAATGAAACTTTCTTTGTTTCTACTTTCATACCTGTGCTGGAAGTTATTTGGAACAAACAATTCTGGATTATTGTTTGTGAAAAGAATTATTTCATACAAATACAATGAGGGAACACTTAGTATGGTTAGGTCTCTTAATAGAGGCCAACAAGATTCTCTTGGCTTTGCACTACAACTGTTCCTTACAATTTTTCTGTAAAGTTAATATTTTTGTCAAATTGCTGGCATTTCCCCAAAAGAGAATGCCATATCTCACTATCTCCTCAAAGTAGCTGTGGTACACTGCCTTTCTCATGTCTATGGAAGTGACACTGACTAAGATTGATGTAACAAACGCCGGGCTGTTTAGCTTATTTTTTAAATAGTCTGTATGTGAGGACCATGGCAGATTTCTGTCCAGCTGTATTCTTAAGAATTTAACACATTCTGCTTCATTTGGTTCCAGACTTCCATGTGTAATGTGAATAAAATTGTTTTTGAATGTTTTATCTCAAACTGCATAAGCTTTGTCTTTGAAATATTTAGTTTTAGGCCATTTAGATGGAACCACACATCTAGATTTTCTAGAGTTTTTAATCCTTGTGGTACCGCCTGAGAGATAGTTCTCCATTTTGAGGGGCATTTTCCTTTGTATGATGTTGTGGCTATCCTAAACTGTCAAATATGACTTACATCACTGTAAGGCACTGCCTGTAATTCTGTATTTTGCATTTTATATAATAATAATGAGTGGTTCACACAGTCGAATGCTTTGGATAAGTCACAGAAATTCATGCAGCTTTTTGTGATTTATCTAAGGTGGAACTAACTCGTAAATGGTGCTTCTACCTTTTTTTGAAGCCAAATTGATTTTTTGAGATTATATTAAATTTGTGACAAAAATTTTGAATATGGATTGCAATGATCATTTCAAATGTTTTAGAAAACAAAGGAAGAAGGGAAATTGGATGGTGACTTCCCATACCTTCTTTAGAGCCTTTTTTAAATAATGGTTTCACTTCTGCATATTTTAGAACATCTGGAAAGTAGCCTTCTTCAAGTGATATATTAATTATTTCAGGCAGTGGGTGTGCTATTATATTTGAAGCTGCTTTGGCAGGTATTTCATCCTATCCCACAAAATTTTAATTTTTTAGGCTTAACAAAGTTTTAGCTGCATCTTTTACTGTTACTTTGTGAGATTGTGAATAGAGTCACAGCACAGCCTCAGTTCACATGCAGTTTCAAAGTTGTGTGTTGTGCATACGTAATAGCTATCTTGCAATGTCAGGCAGCCTTTTTAATTGCTGCCAACCACAGTGTGTATGACTGGGAAATAAAGTAGGTTATGTTTGTTTCCAAAATGGTAAAAGATCAGATGCATGGAACTATAGGCCAGTTTTACTTATGTCCATTGTTTGGAGGATCTTAGAGTGTATTCTAAGCTTCTTGCAAAACTCAGTATAGATTCACAAAAAACCTACTAGTATGAAACTCAGCTTGTTTTATTTATATGTGACATCTTTATTCACCCACAAAGTAATGAGTACTATCGACAGGAAATCTCAAATTGATTCCGTATTTCTAGATTTTTTTTTTTAACACAATACGACACAAGCAATTCGAAAAGATATAGGCGAAAGAGAATAATAAGATTTGAAATAACATGATCATCAGCTATGCAATATTAATATTTTTAATGTATGCACATTTACAGGTATGACACAACGGGCATGCTGTCACCAGCAGCACGTGGTCAGCAGAACGGTGAACCTACTCCTGCAGTGAGACGCGGCATGGAACTTCCACCGCACCCTGCAGTGCGCTACGACACTACCAGCATTCTCAGTCCTGCAGGTGCTGGTGCTCCGGCCCCTCGCACACTGTTACAGCCTACGCCACCAGTTCGCTACGACACGACAGGGGCCCTGTCCGCTGCCGCACGTTGCCCACCTGTCCGCTACGACACCACTGGCGCCCTCTCCAGGGCTTCACGGGTACACTGTAGTCCACTGTGATCCCATCTCGAGATGAGCTTCTGACTCTACTAGCTATATTGTAGTTACACAATACCCTCTATTACTTTAATTGTTATCCTTTGCACATTTTCAACACATCAATTTTGGCATTGTAAAAATGATGCAGGATTCTCTGTCATGACCAAGCAGTGTTTATCATGTTTTATAGGTCACAAGCAATGCAATGGAGAAACATACCATCAGGTGTCACTGAAGAATCATTAGTAGAGCCCCTGCTATTATTTAGCAAACATATGACACATCTTCTCTGTTCTCCCCCTGAAATTGCCATTTTTTTTTTTTTTCAATTGAGTCTGAGTGCCAAACCATAACATCTAAAAGTCTCTAACTACTCTGATAATGAAGATCTGCAAGTTGTTTGTGAATGGGCAACTGAAATAATACCCAAACTAGACTTTGTTAAATCACATATGATTGTTAAAGCCTTGAGAGGCTCCATCTCATGCTGGCATATAGTCCACCTGTATATAATCCTAAACAAAATATTTTTTGCCCCTAGGAGTTCCTGTGTAGTACTGCACGAACGATTAATCTTGACTGAAAATGCTTGCTGAATTGTAAGCTCTGAAACACTTCTGGCTGCATCAGTAGTGTACTCCATCATCTCATTTGACAATGTGTGCTGAATATTAAACTCTAAAACAGTTGTGCCTGCACCAGTATTGTACTCCGTCATCTTATTTGACAATGTTTACTGAATGATAAGCTCCAAAACACTTGTGCTTGCACTAGTATTGTACTCTGTTGTCAGATCTTCTGCAGCTTTGATTGATTGATTGATTGATTTCTTTATTAAACCATGTAACAATTTACATTGTGTGGATTTCGTCAGCAAAATCATATACAATACAATATACCTACAATTTATACTCATAAAATTGGTATTTACACACATTTTTGAGATATCTTATATTAGTTTTATATCCTTATGTAATTTTCTTATAGTACTGAACAATGCTGGATTTCATATTATAATTATTTCCTCATGTGTTACAATGCAGGCTACTTTAATTACACTACATGTTTTAATTCAGATAGTCTGTTACTGCGTAATAACTTTTATTTAATAAAAAAGTTTTTAGTTTTGTTTTGAACTGTCCAATTGTGTCAATATCTTTTATACTTTGGGGTAATTTATTATATAATTTAACGGCATTGTACAACAAGCTCTGCTGACTTTTAACTTTATTTTTCCTCTCTAGATGCAGATTGTATTGGTTTCTAGTTTCATGGCTGTATACTAAAGAATTTTTCATATAGCAGTCAATATTTTTTTTACATACATAATACTTTGAAAAATGTATTTACAGGGGACAGTTAGGATTTCCAGCTTTTGGAAATGTTCAAGGCAGTGAGCCCTACTGCCACTCTTGGTTATTATACGAATTGCTCTTTTCTGTAATTTGAAAACTATTTGAATATTTTTACTGCTGACTCCCCAAAATATTATTCCATAGGTAATAACACAGTGGATATAAGAAAAATATACAGATCTGACACTTGTAGTATCACACACTGCAGTCAGAATTCTAAGAGCATAGCATTACTAAGTATTTTAATATGTTCTTCCCACTTTAACTGACTGTCAGCATGCATACCAAGAAATTTTGTGTAGTCTACACATTTTGTAGTTTCATCATTTAACTTAAAGTTGTTACAGTGTGGTTTTTTGCAGACATAGAAGTTAACAGCATTTTTTTTTTTTTTTTTTTTTTTTTTTAATTTAGTGTTAGTTTATTATTGGATGCCCACTCACTCACACTGTTTAGTGTTTGTTCAGGTTTTTCTTTCAGTGCATCTGGTGATTTGTCACTGATTAGAACATTTGAGTCATCTGCAAACAATATTGTCTGTCCATGCTTGATCCTCTGTGGGAAGTCATTTATGTAAATGAGGAATAGTATTGGGCCAAGGACACTACCCTGTGGGACACCTATATTTACATAATTTGGCTCTGAAGTATACTTTACAATATAGTTTGAGCAACTTGAAATATGTGAGATTTCAGTTATCTGTCTTCTATTTTTTAGATATGATTGGAACCACTTTTTCACAAGTCCCCTTATTCCCAGTTCATCCAACTTATTTAACAATATGTTGTGGTCTACTGTATCAAACGCTTTAGTTAGATCAAGAAATATACCTGTTGTGTAGTTGCCTTTATCTAATGCTTCTAGAATGTGTTTTGTGAGGTGTGCTGTTGCTGATTCTGTGGTTTTCCCTGATCGAAATCCAAACTGGTCAACAGACAGTAAGTTGTATTTATTTAAATAATTCATTAGCCTATCTTTCATAATAGTTTCTAATATTTTTGCAAAGCGTGAGAGTAGAGAAATTGGCCTATAATTTTCAATTTTTCCTGCATCGCCTTTCTTGAAGAGAGGTAGGAATTTAGCATATTTTAAATAGTCTGGAAAGTAGCCCTACTTGAAAGATTGATTTATAATATCAACTAAAGGTGGAAGTAGGCTCTTGATACAGTCCTTAGTTGTAAAAATGGGGACTTCATCCAGACAAGCTGAGTTTTTGTTTTTCAGTTTGCTGACTGCTTTATAGACTTCTTCCTGTGTTGTAGGGAATAACGCCATTGAGTGTGATACACCATTATTTGGCTTTTTGACCTGAGGGACTGTTAGAAAATTTTCCTGTAATTTTATTCCTATGCTACTAAAATAATCATTAATATAGTTTGCCAAATATATTGGGTCTTTTATTAGAGCCCCTTCCTCTTTGATTTTCAAGTTTGACAGATTCATTTTCCTGGTACCAGTTTCCTGCTTCACAGTCTTCCAAACTGCCCTATTTTTGTTTTCAGCATAGAGCACCAGTTTGGAGTTATGAGCTCTCTTTGCTGCAAGCAATATTTTCCTATATGTTTTCATATATCTTTTATAAAAGAGTGAGAAAGCAGGATTAGTTTGGCTGTGTTTAATGGAGCTCAGGTACTGTAGTGTTTCAGTCGATTTTTTGATGCCTTTTGTGACCCACTTGTTTTTTCCTGCTGTTGATAATGGACATAATACTTTAGGAAATGTTTCTTCAAAAATTAATTTAAACAATGTCATGAAATTTTTGAATTTTTCATTTGCATCTACCTCTGACTATACTGAGTCCCATGTTTGTCCTGTTATCTGTTTGGCAAACTCATATCTATTTTGTCTAGAAAACATTCATCTGTAAATATGCATTTTCTTTGTTTCTTCTGGAGCCACTTTTATATTAATGATTTGACCTGAGTGATCAGATAATCCTAGCTCTGCTACCACCACCTCACAGTTTTCTTTGCCTGAATCTGTTAATACCTGATCAACAGCTGTCTTTGAGTATTTTGTTATCCTAGTTGCACTGTTAACCATTGGAACTAGATTGAAACTTTGAGCAAGACTTTGTAATGAGTCTCATGTAGAATCAGGATTCAGTTTATCTACATTTAGGTCTCCACATATGAGAATGTGGTTCTTTGGAGTGGATATCTTGTCAAGAACATGATTAAGTTTGGAGAAAAAGATGTTGAAGTCTCCACTAGGAGATCTGTATATACATAAGATAATCAAATTCCTACACCTGTATTGGTCCCTGATTTCAACTGCTGCCAGTTCAAAATGTTGCTCTTCACTGATTACACCTAAATTGCTTCTGGTCTTATACTGATAATTTTGTTTTACATAAATACAACACCCTCCACACTTCATAGAAGTCCTACAGTATGCACACGCTAAATTATAAGACTGCAAGACTAAGTGATTAATTTCAGCCTCATTGCAGCAATGCTCAGTGAGACAAACAACTGAGCACTCTGTAGACTCCAGCTCCACTTCTAGCTGTTGGGTCTTATTTGCTAGGGAATATATATTTTGGTGAACAACTGTTAAGTAATTTTTGCCAACACTATTTGCATTCTCACTTTTTTTCGTTTTAATGTTGTTCTGTGTTGGTTCAACTGCTTCCTTATTACATTTACACTCACGTTTTTTGTTTGCATATGGTATTCTTGGATGGTCACCCCCTGCAGACCGTATTAGTTTCTCTTATTTTTTATAATTTTACATAAGTTCAGGAGCATTTTGCTGAAAGTCATTGCACCTAATCTGTTTAGGTGCCGGCCATCCGTACCCAGACATTTGTCGTCGAGGAATTTATTTGGGTCAACAAAATACAACACCAAGTTCGTCGCACTGTTCCCTGATGCCAGTGTTTATTTTGTTTGTATACGCGTTACTCACCGATCTTCTTTGTAGACTTCTGTTGATAACAATTCTGGAGCTTGTAAACAAACCTTTCGCTGACCGAATTACATTAGGAATATCATTTATGGTTTCTTCTTGTCTGCTGCTTCTAATAGTGTTTGTCCCTACATGAATTATCACGCCTTTAAAATTTGTGTTGGAATCGTTATTGTTTTGGTTGGATTTTTCCGTGTTCCTAATGTTGTTGAAATGTTTCACAATCTGCTGTGGTCGGATTCCGGGGCGAACATCGACTTTACAGTTCGGAACCACTACATTTTTTAACATGGAATCGCCAATAACAAAGAAATCACTTTTGTCGATCTGTTTTGCTGGATTGCTTTCACATTTATCTTTTTTCTTATACGTCACAGTTTTCCACTTATATAGCTCACCAGCTATCCAGCTTTATAAAGCAGACAAACCTCTGACCTCCATGTACTGTAATCAGGTGCGGACATCCAACACATTCTTGCCTAATTGTGGCTTCATTGTCATTCATTTACTTTCCAGTGATGCTCATGAGAGTAGTATATAAACAGCTAACCAACTTCACCATTTCTGAGATACTTGTCCTGGCTGCTGGGTCATAACTGTCTGCTCTTTTGTCAAAGAAACTGATGTCAGTAGATTTCCTGATTTGGGCACGTTACCATCACTAGAATAATTTCCCATTTGTATGTTAAGCTTATATACTGTACTTACCATGTCACATGTCCAGCATTCTATCATGCAATGCACAGTCACAATTTTTGGACTTATTATTGTGTTTCACTGTTATTATTGTTATACCCTTTACTATTTACATTATGTGAACTGATATTTATAGACTATTGAAGATATGTTTCAAATATACTAAGAAGTTTTAGCATTCATCAAAACAAAATCAGTAAGTCCAGTAAAAGTGGGCCTGGAGAGGCACAGTCTCATTGCTCACATGTTCACCATGACACCATCAATACGCTCTCCATGGCTTCACAGGTATTGGCATTGTAAAAATGATGCTTAATTCTCTGTCATGTAGCATCAGGTGTCACTCAAGAATCAGTAGTAGGGCTCCTGTTATTATTCATTGTACATAAATGACATGTCCCCTCTGTTCTCCCTCAGAAATTACCATATTTCTTCAGTTGTGTCTGAGTGCCAAATCATGTAATCTAGAAGTTACTAACTGCTCTAATAATGAAGATCTGCAAGTTGTTTGTGAATGGGTTACTAAAATACACTGGAGAGCCAAAGATACTGGTACATCTGTCTAATATCGTGTAGGGTCCCCACGAGCATGCAGAAGTGCTGCAGCACGATGTGGCGGGGACTTGACTAATGTCTGAAGTAGTGCTGGAGAGAACTGACACTGTGAATACTGCAAGGATGTCCATATATCCATAAGAGTATGAGGAGGTGGAGAGCTTTTCTGAACAGCAAGCTGCAAGGCATCCCATACGTGCTCAATAATGTTCATGTCTGGAGAGTTTGGTGTCCAGCAGTATTGTTTAAACTCAGAAGAGTGTTCCTGGAGCCACTCTGTAGCAATTCTGGACATGTGGGGTGTCGTATTATCCTGCTGGAATTGCCCAAGTCTGTCAGAATGCACAATGGACATGAATGGATGCAGGTGATAAGACAGGGTGCTTATGTGTGTGGCACCTGTTAAGAGTCATATCTAGACATATCAGGGGTCCCAACTGCACATGCCCACACCATTACAGAGCCTCCACCAGCTTGAACACTCCCCTGCGGACATGCAGGGTCCATGGATTCATGCGGTTGTCTTCATACCTGTACAAATCCAACTGCTCGATATAATTTGAAACAAGACTCGTCTGAACAGGCAACATGTTTCCAGTCATCTACAGTGCAATGTCAGTGTTGACAGGCTCAGGTGAGGTATAAAGCTTTGTGTTGTGCAGTCATCAAGGGTACATGAGTGGGCCTTCAGCTGTGAAAGCCCATATCAATGCCATTTTGTTGAATGGTTTTCACACTGACACTTGCTGATGGCCCAGCATTGAAATCTGCAGCAATTTGCGGAAGGATTGCACTTCTCTCACATTGAGCAATTCTCTTCAGTCATCTTTGTCCCATTTCCTGCACGATCTTTTTCCAGCCACAATGATGTCAGAAATTTGATGTTTTATCAGATTCCTGATAGTGACAGTACCCTCGTGAAATGGTCGTACAGGAAAATCCCCACTTCATTGCTACCTCGGTGATGCTGTGTCACATCGCTCGTGCACTGATTATAACACCACATTCAAACTCACTTAAATCTTGATAACCTGCCATTGTAACAGAAGTAACCAGTCTGACAACTGCGCCAGACTCTTGCTGCCTTATTTAGGCACTGGCGACCACAGTGCTGTATTCTGCCTGTTTACATAACTCTGTATTAGAATATACATGCCTATACCAATTTCTTTGGTGCTTCAGTATAGTACCAAGTGGATTTCATCGAATTGCATGTGATCCTTAAAGTCATGAGAAGCTCCATCTCTTGCTAGCATGTAGTCCATCTGGATACAATGCTTAATAAAATATTTGTTGCCCCTAAGAGTTTCTGTGTAATACTGGGCAAACCATTAAACTTGACCAAAAATACTGTATTGGCAAGCAAGAAAGTATGTGCATTGCTTCATATCTTACAAAAATACATAAAGCTTTTCTCCAGATATGTAAAAAGAACAATATTTTAAAACCTACTATTGCCTGTTTTTGACTACTGTGATGTCCTTTAGTAAAGTTGAAAAATTGACGCGTGCAGCACTTTTCATTCACTCTAAATTTCTGTGCGAGACACATAACTGCTACAGCAGTTATGATCATCTTACTTTTTCTCAAACACAGCTATCTTACTTATACACTATTTGAAATACTGTGATTGCTCCACCATCTCCTCTGTAATCATAACTCTTAATACCTGTTCTCAGATTTAGCATTCCTACATGAAAAACACTAACAACACACTCAGTTCTTACGGTCTAAATTTTTTTAGTTCTCAGTCATACCTAAAGTGTTTGCACCAAGTCACAACTGCTTATGTTGTAAGATCTAAGGAAGCTGACCCAATGTAAGAGAACACTCACAGGCTCTTATCTCACCTGCCTGAAACACCTAATAAACAAATAAATTATCAATCTATTACTTGTTTGTGAAAAAAATGTTCCTCCATTGATCTGCTCTTGAATGAACAAAGTGAGTGAGATGATAAAGTGATGAAGTAAATGGTCTGAAACTCTTTAAGAGCAGGGTTCAAATCCTAGTTCAGATTTTCAGTGGTTTACATGGAACATTGGGATGATTCCAGCAGAACCATAACCTGTTTCCTTCCTCCATCTGAGAAGTGCTCCTCATCTAATAACCCAGACATTATTTTAAAATCTGTCCTTCCTTTCTTGGAGAGTGCATGGTGGTATGCCCATCAAAAGCACAATTTAGTGACAGTCAATTAGTTGTAAGCCTGTAACATGCTGCCTTGCATACATCCTGTCTTCTTAAATTCTTGTGACCTAGCCACTGAGACGTTATCCCATTCAGGTGGCTACAGTAAAGGTAAGTTGATCCTTTTCGTTCAAGCATATAACAATGAATATTAGCCATTAGCAACTTTCTGTTCTGTTATATTGTAAATGAGTGAGAAATATGTCAGCATGGTCTAACAGAGTCATACTTGAGTGCACACAAATTAAGGCAATGTAAACAGTCACAGATTTGTTTGCTGTGAGTACTCTGTAATGGAAATGCTCAATAGTTGCATGTGCCACACACCCAATGAAAGATCCTTTTTTTTATGAAACTTTCCAATTAAAAATTCCAGGCATCATCATCCCCCCACCCCCCCCACAGCACAGAGTACGGCCTGTGAGCCCTGAGGGGAGATCGTGTGGGTGTCGGCGTTGGAGTGAGTAGTGCGAGGCGGCAGGCACACAACTGGAAGCTCCATCTCAGTCAGGGCAGCATGCGAAAGGGCGGTGATGGGCTGCAGGTCCACATCATAATCAGATAGCCAGTGGGGGCAGACAATGCATCGGCCGGCTGGGAGTAGAGATGTGGGGAGGGGTGCGGCATGCAAGCGTGCCTGTCCCTAATGCAGATCGAGCTGTTTGAGGAGATGAACGCATGAACTCTTGATGGATCACACTCTCAGGGGAGGGACAGGCTATGCACTATCTTGACGTCTAGTTCCTCATTGAGTGTCGAGTCTGCATTGTCTGTAAGGAGCATGAGCACACGGTCATCGAAAGTGACAATCAACACGTCATCGATGCGGTTAGGTGGTACATTGCAGTGCAAGTTGGAAGTCGGGGAGCAAATTTCTCCAGTAGATGAAACATCATCAAAACCTGCGCATGACGTTTATGACGACATGCTTGGGAATCCCTTACCATGGGATGAGCTAACTCATTATCAGGCTCGGCAATGGAAAATTCGTCCGGATGGTCCAACTGGGATGGCAGAGAAGCGTCGGAGTCCACGAAAACCGGCTTGAGCCTGTGTAGCAAAACGGTCTGCGGGCGATCTTTAACCATAATGTTGAATGTCGTCTCACCCCTCTGGAGTACTTCAAAGGGGCCGAGGTATGGGGGTTGCAGGGGTTGTCTAACGGAATCGCCCCTGAGCATAATGTGGGAGCATGTGTTGAGTGCAGTTGGCACGTAAGTGTCTGGTGGGGAATGACTGACGGGCGGGTGTAGCCGTGTGTGTCTAAAGTGGGTGCGCATTCTACTAATAAAGTTTGGGGAGGTGGGGAAATGCTCGGGTGTTTGAGGCAGGATAAGTTCCCCAGGTAGAAATGGGTTCTACCCGAAAACGAATTTGGAGATGTTTCCCTGTAAGGCAGGTTTAAAGGTCGAACAGAGACCGAGTAACACCCAAGGAAGCACCTCTGACCAGAGGCAGTCATGGCACCTGAGTGCTGTTTTAAGGGTGTGGTGCCATTGTTCCACTAAACTGTTGCTTTGCAGGTGGTAGGCTGTTGTATGAATTTTTCGATACCGCAAAGGTTACATAGAATCATGAAAAGTGCAGACTCAAACTGTTGACTCTGGTTGGTGGTGATGGTGGACGGCAACTGAACCTAGTGATCCGAGATGAGATGAATCCCTTGGCCACAGTTTCTGCTGTGATGTTGGGTAAAATAACAGCTTCCACCCACCGAGATATGCGGTCGATTGTGGAGAGGATATATCTGTGGCCCTCTGATGGTGGCAGAGGGCCGATAAGGTTGATGTGTACATGATGAAAACGTCCTTGCGGAATGTCAAAATTTCCAAGGGGGGGAGAGGTGTGGCATCCAATTTTGTTGCATTGGCAAAGAAATGCAGCTGCGTGCTCAGGTTTTTTGACAGTCCTGCTTAACATTTTTCCAAACAAAAAGCTCGGTGATGAGGTGTGTGGTGGCGTGGACACCAGAGTGGGCAAGGTAATGCAAGGCTTGTCGGCGCAATGTGGGAGGGAGCAATGGCCGCAGAGTGCTGGTAGAAGAGTCACACCACACTTCGTCCGAAACGCCGGGGAACTTGGCTTTGGTAATCACAAGCGATGTCTGAGGATCCGTGAGGAGAGCTTGAGATTCCTCATCAGAGGCCTGGAGAGCGGCAAGGTCAGATAAATCGATGATTTGTGAGACAGTATTGATCCACGAAAAGAAATCAGTGGGGATGTTTTCTGTGCCTTTGATGTAGCGTACGTCCATAGTAAATTGAGAGACCAGGTCGAAGTGGCGGAAACACCGAGGGGGTGGGTCCTCAGTAGGGTTGCAGAAGGCGTCCCAGTGGTTCGTGGTCAGTAAGGATGAAGAAAGAATGGCCCTCAATGTAAGGCGAAAGTGTTTGGCGGCTTCATAGACCGCCAGAAGTTTTCTATCAAAAGTGGAATATTTCTTCTGTGCTGTAGACAGTTTTTTAGAGAAGAAATGAAGGGGTGAAACCATGTCTCGTTTGTGTTGCTGTAATACTGCCCCAGCTGTGATGTCACTGGCATCCATAGTGATGAACAACTCAGGAGATGGATTGGGGTGGGTGAGTACGATGGCATAAGCTAACACTGTCTTCAGAGCCCTGAAGGCCTCTAGCATAGGTTCAGTCCAACGGACTGGCTTAAGGCATGAAGTCTGTTTGCTGGACAGCGAGTCTGTCAGCGGGGCCTGTAAGGTGGTGGCAGAAGGTAGATGTCAGCGGCAGTAATTTATAGTACCCAGGATGCGTCGAGTTCTTTGTATGTAGCCGAGGGTGGCAATGATGTGATAGCCTGCAAGCAGGATTTGGGAGGCTGTATTCTGTCTGTGGAGATGGTGTAACCCAAAAATGTCACAGAAGACTGGCAAAATTGGAATTTATCTTTGTTGACCTTGACACCGTTGGAGTTCAAGGTCTGGAGGACCTGGGATAAATGATCTTTGTGGTCCTCAGTCGACTTGCTGAAAATGAGGATGTCATCCAGGTATGCAAAGCAGAACTTGAACTGTCATAAGATTGAGTCAATGAAATGTGGCCATGTTTGTGCCACATTCTTTAAGCTGAATGACATGAAGTTGTATTGGAACAAACTGAGCGCCATGGTGATAGCAGTCTTTGGAATGTCTTCCAGCACTACAGGAATCTGGTGATAGGCACGTTTAGAGTCAATCACACTGAAGATTGTGGCGCCCATTAACATACGGGTGAAATCGTTTATGTTTGGCACTGGGTAATTGTCCATGACAGTTCAAGCATTTAAGCATCTGTAATCACCACACATTGATGACGATATGAATTGGTGAAGGCCAATTGTTGTCCGATGGCTGTAGAATGCCTGCCTCCAGAAGTTCATTAATTTGCTGCCTGGCCGCACTCAAGTTAATAGGTTTGAGGCGTCTAACCTTGTGCCTAATAGGAGGGCCGGCAGTGGTAATTATCTTGTGTGTCATTCCGTCAGTGATGGAAGAGACTGAGAACTGCACATGAGACTGAGTAATGTCCTGACATGAAGTTTTGGGACGAGTGGGGTGCGATGAGGTGTAGCCTTGAGTGTGAGTGGGAAAGGGCAGCACAAAAGTCATTTGCCTATTATGTGAGCATGGCATGCGCTTGTTTGGAGAGGTCGGCTGCACGTGTAGCATGGAGCGGATCGGGGCGCGCAGCGACTGTCTGTTGTTAGCTTTGCCTTGAGTAACCGGCATGGGTGAGAGAGACATTGGCGTCGTGCAGGGAACGGCAATGGCTGCCGAATCACATGGTTGGTGGGTGAGAGAGGGGGAATGTTACCAACACGCAGGGCGGCTGCCTGCATGGTGGGCATGTTCGCGTCATGCATGCGACTGTCATTAGAAGCACTGTTTGAAACACATGGCACTGCATGTAATGGGCGTGTGGCGGGTGCAGAGATCACTGAATGTGAAGTGTCACATGCAATGAATGTTTTTGAACTAACCTGGTGAGTATCCGTGCTGGTGTCTGCTGATGAAGGTCGATCAGATGAAGGAATTGCGGATTGCGGTTGCAGCAGCAAGGTATGAGCCATGGTGAGCTCGTTGAAAGTGTGAGCAATGCCTTGTTTCAACTCGTTGTTTTGCCAACAGAGTTCTGCTGCTGTGTCGTGCTCTGACAGTAGATTAGTGATGCAGATCACAATTTTCTTCATGAGGGTGGAGCACTCGTGAACCAAATCACATTTTGCGACGGAAACGGAACAACGAGCATAAATGCCTGAGCACAGTATCTGAGTGTCAGAAGGGTGGTGCAGTACTGAACCTTGGACTGTGTTGGGGGAGAGTTTGTAATGGGACAAGAAATCCATACCGAGAATTGGTTCATCAACGTCGGTGATGTAAAAAGTCCATGGGAAATGTAGAGAAGGAGATAGATGTACCATAACTTTAGCAGAGCTGACAGTTTGTAATGTTGATTCATTGACAGTGCTTAGAAACGACTTCGTCGGTGAAAAAACAGGAGGAGCCAACGATGTAGGTATGATAGACACGTCAGCACCTGTGTCAGCTAGGAAAACAAGCAGCGACAAAATGTTCATCACATATAAATGACTGCTCAGCTGAGAGGACGAGTGGATGGAGTGCAATGTTTGAGGATGCCTGTGAAGTTCCCCGCAGGACTCGGCATCTTTTAGATCCTGTGGTCGGCGCTTGGGTGCTGGCAAGGTAATCTGCACTTCTCGGCCTCATCCTCGAAAATCCTATGGAACCAACAATACAGATGACTCAGATGTGGTGGTGACAGTGATTGTGACAGCAGAGGAGGTTTGTCCTCGTTGATCTGTTCTGGAATGTAAACCAGGACGTATGGTGCGTGTGCGATTCTTGAGTGCTCAGAAAGAGAAGAGAATGAATGAGTGCTGCCTGGTGGTGCAGATGGCGTGGAGGTGGAACGAGCTCTGCCTCTGCCCGCAGACGGCTGGCAAACAGGTGGCGTAGTGCCAACCAGCAGTGAGAGGTGTGCTGGTTGTTTTTGTGCAGTAGTGCATACAGCTGATCTGCGATGTGAAGGTGAGAGCCAGTAGACTTGAAGGAGTGTGGTAGTAGGTGTATCTGCGGGTCGGTAGGTAACTTGGCAGACCATACCGCCCACAGGGCAACGTCCAGCATCGTGTGTTCACTCACAAGTAGCCAAAGGCAGCGCCAGAGCTGTGATGGAGTGCAGTCCCCCAGGTGTTCCACGTACAGGATCTCGATTATTAATTCCTGTGGCGAGCAGGCGAGTCAGTCCAATATTGTCTTCTCGGCAAACTTATATTTTGGCAACAGTGATGGCGAAAGGAGGAAGTCACAAATTAAATCTGAGTGGTCATGGAGGTGCATGACGAGACATAGAAATTTAGAGTTGTCATTGTTACCTCAAACAATGGACTCGGGTTTCATGTCGCCGGACTGTGCACGCCAACATGTGAAAAGTGACATAACGATGTAACTCGAAAATGTGCTCCACAAGCACGAACAATGAAACAGGGTTGTCCTTGTATAAAGGAGGTAGCTTCGACAGACGGCCAAGGGATGGGGTGGGGGTGGAGGGTTGGGGGGTGGGGGCGAAAAGGGTATCTTCAGCGTATCTTGGAAGGCCTGCTGTCCCTTGGTAGGATAGGCTGTCCTGTAACCCGGCGCTACTGGCGTGGGCGTGTTAGTAGCAAACACGTCCTGAACAACGGCCGGTTGCAACGTCCCTGATGAGTCACGGAAGCATGACATGGCCTGCACAGTCGGTACCATGGGAACGAATGGATGAGCGGTGCATGAGGTAGGCCCGTATACTGGACCAGAGGTTAAATGCACAGTACTTAAATTGTCCACTTCAGAAATGATGCGGAACGCCAGTGCGGCAGGCGCAGATGGTACTGCGGAAGGAGCAAGCAGCTGAATGGTCGGAAACACACCCCATGTGGTAGGACCATAAATGACTAGTGAAACCTGCTGGCGGTCACATTGTCCTGGTACAATGTTCCTGGATGGTGAAGTGCCTTCGGGTGTGCTCGAACCCACGTGGTTGAGAAACTGGGCGACAGGTCTGGTGGTTGAGCCTGACAGACTTGGTGTATACAAATGTCCATTATTAAAGTGTGAGGAAGACAAAACTGGCGTAGCTTGATAGCAGTTGACTTTGTGTGCGTTTTGCACAAATGGCGGCATTGCACACGGCACTACTGTAAGTGACGTTGCGGCGTGTAGAGGATCAAAGCACATGTGCGAATTTGGGTCCCTTTGAACACTACACGAGTGATCGATCGTTATGTCACTTTTCACATGTTGGCGTGCACAGTCCGGCGACATGAAACCTGAGTCCATTGTTTGAGGTAACAATGTAACACTTGGCCATTGAGTTTGAGGTTAACTTTGTTGGAGATCACGAATCACTGTCTGATAGCGGCAAAACAATCGTTGGCAGGGGATTACAATGGCCTGATAGTAGTAGCTGAGCCTCCAAATCCTCATATAAAATGTTGAGTGAGCCAGCCATGGAATCAAATGTAAAACCTGTTGATTCCACACAGACGTCGCGGAAGGCGTAGAAACTTCAGGGTCACCAATATGGGAAACAGGAATACAGATAACTGTATACACAACAAACTGTTCCCATAAATGTCTATACATACATATATTTCAGCACAAAGAAAGATACACATGTGCACTGTACAAGGTACAAAGGCTGACTGGAACATTAACATGGCAGCTCGTCAGAGCAGTTAGAGTTCAAAGATCATGCTTTACATGGTCGATGTGACCTGTCGATGCCACACAGTTATTCTGCAGAGGAAGTTGTTTACAAAATGCTCATGCGATCCATCCTAAAATATTGCTCAACTGTTTAGGGCCCAAACCAAATATGAGTAACAGGGGATATTGAATGTATAAAAAGATGGGTATCACAAATAGTCATGGGTCTGTTTGATCAATGAGAGAGCACAATTGGGATGGTGAAAACAACTGATGACACATGCTCGAAGATAGATGAAAACTATCCTCTGAAAGCCTACCCACAGCCTACTCACAATGTTTTGAGAACCAGCCTTAAGTGAAAAAATCTGGGAATATACTACAAACTACCACATATCATTCTTGCAGGGATCCCAAAGACAAGATTAAGTAGAGTGCGCTCAACAGTGTTTAAAATCATTTGTCTCATGCTTCATACCTGAATGGCATGGGAAGAAACCATAATTACTGGTACAGGGTGGTGCAGGTAAAACTAGCCCAGAGCACTAGACTGCTCATTGTCATGCACCTATTGTCATCTATTGTTTCAAAGATGTTGCTTGCATTAGCTTACTTGTTATTTATTATATAATTAATATATGTTTATCTATTTGTTGTATCTGCTCACTGTGGAAAATAAATCATGTATAATTGATGAACAGTCTGTACTCAGGTCTTGTTTTCCATGCACCACCCTGTGCAATGGCTAGTACCTTCTGTTAAGAACTTTGCAATAACTTGCAGAGTATGGATATGGATGTGATAGATTCTGTGCATTAACCTTGCCCTCCTTTCAGCTACTGATTCATCATAATCTTACCATCTTCCTCAGTAGTAATGAAATTCACAGCATTAGCATGTACTGTGTCCAAGTTTAGTATTTGAAAAAAAGAAGAAATCTGTTTCTCTTTGTTCATAAAACCCGAATGATCTTCCAGCAAGTGCTTATCATTGCCCTCCTTGTTTATACAAAGTTTCCAATTTTGGTGTGCAGTTTTCATCGCACTGCGGCACATTGATACACAGCCATCTTAACCATGCATGAGTGGTAAAAGAAGACAGGTAATGCTTGGTTGACAGCTGCCAGTTTATTTCCAGTTATTTTATACAAGAAAATAAATTGCCTCCAGTAAAGAAACTGAAGAAAAAATCTTATACTTGCTAGGACTGCTGCTTTCCCTCAGAAGTGAAAGACAGATGGAGTAGTCCAGTTTGGGTCATGAAAGGGCTCGGCTAAGTGCATTTTGTCTTCTCTCTGTTTGTCTTGGGGTTACTGACCGAGAAGCCTCTTTCCCTCCCAGATTCAGTCTGTGACATGAAAATGCATTCACACTGGAGTAAACAACCAACCTACATTAAGTAATGGGTTGATTTGTCATTCAGAAGTTATATTTTAAGAAGTTAACAGTTTTTTACTGGATTTTCCATTTTTGAATCCCAAGAGGCACCTTCTCTCCTTACCCTACTGGACCCAAATTTCACACAACTCACTTTTACATGAAATGCCCAAGAAAAATTATAATCATTTTAAAAAGTGTCATATAAGAGCCACTCTAATGCATAGTGTATCCACTGAGATGCTGACAAGATAATGTCTGAACTTTTTCTGCAGGACTTCAGTAAAAGTTGCCATTGCTTAAGAAATGAGACTGGCAAAGTTTTAGCTCAACTAGATAACTTTAATCTTTGCCAAATTTAGGTTAAAATTGAGAAGAATTGCGATTTTTAGCAAGAAGTCATAGGTTTTCCTCCATAAAATGGATTCTGTTCCTCCTACAAATCTGATTTCTGTCTTATTACCAGAAGGGTTACAAACAGGTTGATCAAATGCATACAATTAAAGTCATACATAAATATTGCTTGAACTTTAATAACTGAATTTATCATTAAATCTGTTGTATCTAGATAATAATCTTGTGAGCGTAATTGTGAAATGTACCCTTTTATTCTGTTTTGCTCTTAGGGAACCTTGGTTGCAGCATAGGTGTCATCTCATTCTATGCTGAGTCCATCATCTGCAGGCTGACTGCTGTTCATGTCACAGTACATCACAACTGGTTGTATGCCATTAGGTAAGTATGTCAAAGGCCGAGGGAGCTGAAACTAGTTTTGAACTAATAAAATTATTGCAGCAAAAGCGAAAATACCACCTTCTTGTAATTATCCATTTCTCCACAAAATATCTCTTTACCAGACTGGTGTTTCACACCTGATATGCCTGTTTTGACAGTTCAGATAGAGGCATGGGAATACATTTCAGCTGTCTCAAGTAGACTCAACAAATAGTAGCAAATTCATAAAAGGTGTGGCTAAAAACATTGACAGTCAGTACAGACTCGATTCCATTTGTCAACTTTGGGAACCTCCCCAAGAGACTGATTCCAATTTGATGGAATGGTCCTGCTGTAGAAGGGATTATCACTAGATGACCCCGGCATGTGTTTCATGCGGCATGTGTTTCCTTGTTGGCATGCTTTACAGTGGCTCACATAGTGTGTAAAGGATTGGTAGAGACCTGGCCAGTAATACCTGCATCTGATTCTGTCTGAAGTCTTCATGAATCCCGATTGGCCTGATGTTTGAGCATCACGGAAATATTTTAGGATAGCTGTCCATAGATGGTGAGCAACCATTTCTGCCCCACAGGATTATAGTTCATCTTATACAATACTCAATTTTAAATAAGTAATCTCCTTTTGTTGGTTCCTCCTCCTACAAGGCATCCCTGGTTTTCAGCAGTGCTGGATCTTCCTTCTGTGCAGCAGCAATATCATTTAATGGAGCAGTACCTGAGATTTCATCCACACTTCAGTGTTCTGCCAAAGGATTCCTCGAGTCCTGACCTCTCAGTGCCCACCTCATCAGTCTACTAGGCAATTCATTTAGGCTAGTCAGCCAGCATAGAGGATGGCAGTCACAGTGGTGAATGATTTGCCAAATAAATATGGCCAGAGCTTGTAGATGGCCCAGACAACTGCAAGGCAATTTTTCTCAGTTGTAGAGTGCTTCCTCTCAGACTTAGAGAGTACTCTGGAAGCATAAGCTATCACCTAGTCAACAATTCCTGAATTTTCATTAGAACTGCACCCATCCCATACCCACTAGCATTGTTGTGAAGTTCTGTCACAGCACTTACATGATACAGTTTTAGGACTGAAGAAATCGTTATGCCTCCTTAAGGGCAAGGCAAGATCTTTCTTGCATATCATTCCAGGAAAATTTGGTTTCTTCATGTAGTAGTTCTTGCAAGGGATGTGCCTTGGTACAGAATTACTTTTCTGAAATGCCAATAGTAAGAGCACATTCCGAGAAATCTTCTCGCATCACAAATATGCCAAGCAGTAGGAAAATGTGTGACTTTAGTATTGTTTTTGGGTCAGGTCGGATTTCATCAACATTTACTAGATGTCCCAAGGTTTTCATTTTTTGGGCAATGAAGAGACACTTTTTCTGATTCAGGCAGTCTGAAGACACTTCAGTCTGGTTGTCAGGTGGCTTGGATGTTCTTCAAATGTCTTAAAAAACAATAGCATCCAGATTGCAAAAAAATTATCTGTTTAAAGTGCCAAAGTAGGCTGTCCATCACACGTTTGAAGGCAGCTGGTGAATTACATAGTCCAAACGGCATAACTTCAGAACTCATGCAGGCCTTCCAAACTTACAAAAGCAGTCTTTTTCCTAGTCAACTTCATCAACTTCAGTTTGCCATTAGCCTGTCTTTGTGTTGATAGTTGAGAAATACTTTGCACCTTTCAAGCAGTCCAGGGTTTCATTAATACGCAACACTGAACAGACATCTTTCTACATTTTTTTGTTCAGGCATTGATAGTCAATACAGAAATCCCATGTCCTGTCATTCTCCTTCATAAGGATTACAAGATGGGACCAAGAAAGATTCAATAATATCATATTGCAACATATACCCAATCTTGATATGGTGTTTTACAATGGGCCATGTGTTCTGTCTTTCCTCCACTCTGGATTTGAAAGCATCTGAAAACTGATGCACAGTGGCTATCACTTGCCAACATTGTTTCATCTCATGCCAGATTTTACTGGCAGTTTGATAGTAGCTTCCCACCCTTTGTTGCCTGTAGATGTTGCAGAGCATGAATTTTCGTTGATAATACTAAGCTATCCTTCCTGGACTGTTCAGCTGTCACTACACACATACATTTAGGGACGAGTTATGTCTGCCTGTGACAGTGATCCAAAGTGCTCCTTGACCATCACCTACTAGGATTATGATTGTTGCTGGCACATACATTTCTTTCGTGAGCCTGGGTGGCTTTTCACGCTTGACAAAAGCTTTGCAGTTTAACTGAACATCACAATTGATGGCTGTAACTTGTCCTGTTGATGGTGGTGCGATAACAATGTCTTCAATGGCAAACAGCTGCCCACAGTGATTTTTGTTATTTGTAGCCATTTGAACAGCTTCATCAGCTTCGAGCTCTGATCTTCTATATTCTGTGACTGCTTGTGATGCCAGCAAGAAGTCCCATCTGAGAATAACATCATCATTACATTCTGTTAAAACAACAAATTCAAAATATGTATTCTGTCATTGATAATTATTCTTGCAGTATGTGTTCCCGCCAGTTGGATGTATTTCCGATTTGCAACTTTCAGCTCAGTCATTTTCATATTGTGAAACATAGTCATCTTTATCAGGTGACAATAATAATTCAGCATTACAGACAAGAAAGATGCTGAGTTGGCTAGAGCCCTGACAGGTTGGCCGTTGATGATGTCAATGAGATTTCCTGACATTTTGATGACTGCCATCCTTGGAGCATTTGCATCTGTGGCAGCATCAACTCTGTAGATGGATGCCTTGCTTAGTTTTCCTGAAATCAATGACTAGGTGAGCAGCTGGTACCTCTGAATGGTGATAGTGAATGGCCACAATGTGTTTGGGAGTGGCCTCATCTACGGTATGGTGATGGGCTTCATCCCATAAGTCGACTGTATCACCTGTAGTTGACTAACTTGAATAGAACTGTTGTGATGGTTGATGTTTTGTGTTTTAGTACTCATCAAAATCTGTCCTCCTTCCTCTGCAATAGTGTATGCATCCAGAGTGTCCATAATGAAAACACACTGGTCTGTTGTCCTCTGTCCTCCAGATGTCTGTTTTCCTAGGGGCATAGGGATTAGTTGCACCTACATGGAATGTTCTTTCATGGCTGCGACATAAGTTCGAGTAGGCCAAGTCCATTCTACCTGGCAAGTTAGGCTGATAGTGAAGACTGGTGCTAAAGATTGATATACATCTCTTTCAATGTTTCTATTACTCTCTGATTTATGGGGTTGACATTCATGACTGCTATCTCTTGTGTAATCAGGAAGACATTTCTGGCTGACATACATTGAGCTTATCCTTATTGTTCTCAAACTGCTACAGAACTGTTAAATTTTCTTCCTACAGTAAGATCCACTCACATTTCAGTGAACTACTATTCTTCTGCGGTCCAGTTCTTGCTTGACCTCTTAGAAACTGAGTAATGTTTATTGGCTGGAGAAACTTACAGTGGAAACTAACTGCACTACATGTCTCTACAAGTTGCATGAAATGTTTTCTAGTGTCAGGTTAACTGAGCTATTAAAGGATTGATAGTTTTTGAGTGAAAATTTTGATGTACAGCTTCTTCTTTTGTTCAAAACCCCACCAAGTCCATGACTGTCAGAAGTTACAGTTTTGTCAATCATAAGCAGTCACACTCAGTTGTAAATGCGAATTCATGTTAGTTTTCCAAACCTGTTACCTGAAAGATTACAAAACAGAATGTCTGTGACAGAATGCTTGTTCAAATATTCCACACAAATCTCTTCAAAAGTTCAGTCTTTGGTTCCAATTTTCACAATGCCCCACATGGATTTTAGTTAGTTCAAAAGTCACAGTTTACATCTAGAATTCTGTGCATTCATCTTTCCCACTTGTTCTCGTTCACTTTGCATCACTCCACAGTCAAATTTAAGTCATAATTCCACAAAATTGTTACATTTTTTACAGCTCCTTATACATGCATCCAAATATGATGAAGGCCTAGCTCCAAACTGCCTTAGCCTCCACAAAGCAATTCTTTAGTTTATTAAATATGTGCAAATGTCCTCCCTTGTCACTGACTGAGAAATATTACAGCCATGCTTTGTTAGTACGGGAAGGTGGGGTAAAGTGGCCACTCTAAGAGAAATTGAATTTTCATGAAACCATGAATATTAACAGAAGCTTGTCACACATACATCTTGAATCTACATACTGTAAGATATGTCATCAATCATTTATAGTTAAGGTAAAGGTATATTTTATAGGCTATATAAACATTTTTCTGAATGCTTGCACAGTGGCCACTTTTCCCTACCTGATGGGGTGAAGTGGCCAGCCCTTTGCCACCATTCACAAAAAGACTGTTTAGTTTAAAAAATGGGTATAATCTTATAGTTTTTATCTCACCACTGATTGTAATTAGGAGAACAGTAATACAGATGAGAAAGAAATGTGTTGCAATATATCATTGGCACAAAAAGGTCAACAAAGGAGAAGTATTCTTGCTAATTATGTAAACAGAGAAATCAGTTACTAACTATGGATTACTATTTCAGTCTAATTCATTCCCAGTTAGTCCACTCAGAAACAACATCAAGTCATGTACAAAATGTGCACATAAAGTTGTGATCGCCCTCATCACCCTCCAACACACCGTTCATGAGCCCAGCATTTACAGCTCTGACATCTTATCCATCCTTCATTTTTTTAGATCTAGAAAATGCTTCCATGCAGTAAAAGGAGTCTGTGGTACTGTCCTCATCAGCAGAATTTTCTTCATCCATTTCTTCTTGAAAAAGTTTCGTTTTGCCAGAAACTCTCTTAGAGTTTGGTCCCACTTTGAGCTTCTTACCTTTGTTTTGTGTTCCCTTACATTGCAGAGTATTGTTTTCCTTTGATCTTCCTTTTTCCATTAAAAGCTCTTCATATTTCTTTTTTTATCTTCAGCCAACAAGTTTTTATAAGGGCTTGAAGTACTTATGGCAGTCTTTCCTTTTTTACTCCTAGTTTGTCTTCAGTTCACACATTGTTTCTTAGGCAAAGGTTTTACATCCTATGGGCTTAAGTGGAACCTACCTGTTGGACACTCAGGATGACATTTTTCAGTAGTTGGACGCTGAGGGGAGCCTTATCTTGGAGAAGGCTTATCGCCTGTAAACTGAAGGCAGCCTGCACTTGAAGACAGCTCATAGACTGGTTCTGGAAATGAACCAGTATGCCTATTTGAAGAAGGCACAGCATTTTGGTGTCCAGAGGGACCAGCACTTTCAGAAGACTCAGCAGTTTCACAATGAGAAGAACCTAATTTGAACAGGGCATAATATTAGTATCCATATCCAAAGGAATATCAGTAACCTCAGCTGCAGTATGGTCTTCATTGGTAAATATGTTATGGTCTAGAGAAAAAATTTCACACTTTCTAAAGTCATTGGTTGCTGTCATTGGAATGGTTGCATGAAGAAATGCTTCAGTGAAGAGTGCACTTATTTGAAACTGTGTAATAGTTCTTCCTGTATTATTGCAAAGAAATTTTTCACAAGCTTGTGTACAGAAGCTTTTAAAAGGAGACATGAATGCCACATCCAAAGGTTGGAGCTTCTGGCTATGGTGTGGGGTCAAGCACACAACAGTTGTATGATTTCTCTGGCCTTATGTTCTTAGTATGGGTAGAGTGACCATCTAAGATTAATAGAACTGTATCTTGAGTTGTTAGTTTTGTATTTTTTTTAAACTTTTCAAACCAATCCAAAATACTTTCACTATGCCTCCACCCACTAGGATGGCATGGAAATTCGATGCCTGATGGAACCCCATTTTTAAGTTCAGCCTTATGTCTTCCCCCAGGGAAGATTACAAAATTTCCTCCTGAAGACATTAACACTACAAAAGTTGACAGTGAACCTCTATCAGCTGAAGTAGCAAACACTTAGCTGCTCTTGGACTGAACTGTTAGAAGACTGGTTTCATCTACTTTATAAATACAATGAGCAGGATGAAATAGTTTATCTTGAAATATTTTGAGGATATTAAAAAACTTGTTGATTTTGACCTTATTAAACACTAGTGCACTAGCCATGGAGGTGGATTCTGGCTTCTTAAGACTAATATTAGGATGCTATTCTCTAAAGCACACCACCCAGTCTTTGCTTGCCATTTCAGACTCCTTGTTAAAACAATGTGGTATTTTGATATGCTCTGCCAACTGGATTGCTAATCACTGCAGGTTATTCACTGTAATTCCATAAAATCACTTTTTCATTTCAAAAATATAATTAAGGGTTTCTTGCTCTTGTTCTACGCTGAACTTCCCTTTAAGTTGCCCATGATCTTTTTACTGCCAACTGTATCTCTATTTTTCCGTATAGCTCTTTGTTTTAGCATATTATGTGGAATACTGGATTGTTTTGCTGCTGCTGCTGAAAAATGCCTGTTATCATTCTTAACTGCTTCAGTTGCCTTTTGCATTGCTTCAGTGTCCCATGTTTGTTGATGTTTTGTCCAGATGTATTTTCTTGGCATCTTGAAGCTCTTGCAAACACATGCAGAAGAGCAGAATAATGGATATTAGTTTTATGTATAAAACAATTTGTAATGTTTTAATTTCAATTGTTATACTATGCATAAAATATGGAATTAGTTAAATTTCATTGGCATAAACAGGTTAAAAATGATCTGTTGGAATAGTGGACACCCATCAGGAAAAGTGGCCACCTTGGTCACTTTTCCTGATTGGTAGCATGGCCAGTTTTCCTGATTGGACATTATGTCTATATCAGTGGTTTACACATGAAACAATACAACCAAAGGAAAGGACAGTGGCTTTTATTTGTAAGCCAAAAGGCATTTCATGAAATGTGATATTGCAAAAACCTACTCCTCTACATAAAAGTAAAGCAACGAAAGTAATATGTGTGACTCGCCCTACATCAAACGGTGGAAATATAATGGAGTAAGCTTCCTTTTGCAACGTCACTGGCAACAAACTGGTGTCAATTACACCTAGTTTGGCCACTTCTTGGTAGGAATAAGCACTATTGAAGACATCAAATAAGCAGTGGCCACTTTTCCCAAACTGGCCCCTTCAGCCTTCTTTCCCCTATAAATCTGTGCTATCCTGCATCTTTTACATTGAATCAATCACAACTTAATAGCATTTATAAGTAGTTTATTAAAAGAACAAATTTATAAAATCTGCAAATATCAAACTAACTCCCTCTTTAAATAACTGCGTTATTGTAAAATGTTTCTTGTTTTCCAGTAGCACAAACTGGTGATTACATTTCACAAATTTCCCCTGAGTGTATGATTCACTCCCCCCTCCCCTGTACAGGCACAATTTACTTAATTAATAGACATAACAGCATTCATTTATGATATTACTTTGCTTTCACACCTTCATTCACATTAATAATGATACACATTAAATCAGCAATAATTAATAAAAGACATAACATTTACAGAACATAAATTTTCATTTCCAAATTACATTGTTTCTACTACTTATGTTCAGACACAGCCATTACACTTGTAACTAACTAGTTGGTTTGTTGATTCAGGGCAGAGGACCAAACACTGAGGTCATCAGTCCCATCAGGTTAGGGAAGGATGGGGAAGGAAGTCAGCCATGCCCTTTTCAAAGGAATCATTTGCCTAATGTGATTTATGGAAGTCACGGAAAACCTAAATCAAGATGGCCTTATGCAAGTTTGAACCATTGTCCTCCATAGGCGAGTGCAGTGTGCTAACCATTGCTTCACCTCAGTCGATAAACTAATAGGTTTGCTAGAAACTAAGCATCCATCTGTCATGTTAGAACCACAACTCATCATCTTTATGAAGCTATTTACTCTTATCTGACTTACATAGGCACAGTGCATATGTGCTGCACCTCAGCACCACTGCTGGACTGTGTTGTCCAAATAAATTTACACATTTGCCAAACACCTCATGTCATGTCACCTGTTGTATCTGGTAACTCAGTTGAATCCTTTCACCATTTAGTTGGGTCCTGATAAGTATCCACAGAAAACTCCAATGGATGCCTGGTGTGCAGCTGACTAACTGCTGTTTTGGAAGCTATTTGTCTCCTCAATATTCAGAACTTAGGAACAATATGCTGTTTGTATTCCAGTTCCAGTCCATGTAGGTGACAGCTTTTATGTTGCCTAATTAGAGCCACAGTGATGTAGATATTCTGGAGTACCTGGTTAGTTAGTTACTTTTATGTTCCATGGATCATTTTGCGTGATAAATCGTCATGTTGTGGAATGAGTCATTTTACAATCATGTTGCAAATTAATTTTTACATCTATTTGTACTCTAAACATCACCATATATTTATTTATTCCCTGAAATGAAAATGAGATATACAGATTGAGTTAGCAATTCCTACTCATCCCCTTTTACACATTACAAACATAGAAATTCTTCTATGGAGTAGAAGGAACTGTCAAGGGGAAATTTTTCAGTTTGTTTTCAAATTTTACCTTGCTGTCTGTTAGACATTTTATGTCACTGGGTAAGCAGTCAAAAATTTTTGTTGCAGCATTGTGCACCCCTTTTGTGCTAAAGACAACCTTAATACTGAGTAATTAATGTCCTTTTTTCTTCTAGTACTGTAATTATGTACCTAATTGTTCCTTTTGAACTGTAGTGGTATTATTTCAACAAACTTCATGAGGGAATAAATATACTCTGAAGCAGTAGTCAGAATGCCCAACTCCTTAAACAGATGTCTACAAGGTGATAGTGGGTGAGCACCACCTATTATTCTTACAGCATGTTTTTGGGGAATGAGAACCTTCTTTCTTAAAGATGAGTTACCCCAGAACATTATCCCATATGACATCACTGATGAAAATAAGCAAAATATGTCAACTTACTGATTTCTCTCTCCCCCAAAGTTGCTATTATTCTAAGTGCAAATGTGGCTGAACTAAGTTGTTTTAGGAGTTCTGAAATGTGTTTTTCCCAATTTAAATTCTCATCAATATGGACACCTAAGAATAATGAAGTTTCCACTCTATGTATTATTTCATCACCATGTGTTACACTTGTGGCTGTTACGTATTGTAGGGCAGTAATAACACACTTTAGATGTCGTTTATACCTTTATTTAGCACTGAAGTAAGCGAGTACAACATGCCAGTAAAAATGTTGCGCACTGAGAGCATAGAACAAAGGTAGTACAAAGATGCTAGAGTCCAAAAATATGGCGCTTTACACCAGAGGCACCACAGAGCACCCCCCCCTCCCCCCCCCCCCCCCCCCCCCCCCCCCACACACACACACACACACACATTCACACACCCTGGAAGTGCAGAGCACGGCAAAGGGAAACTTCCTCACTTGAACTCGTAACCATTGTGCCAGCACAGTGGTGGAAGACAGCATCCAGCGCGAGAAGTGGGCATGTCAGAAACCGCACTGCCAGAGTTTCATGCATTGAACAGCTACGTAGGTGGCGGAATGTCGCTCGAAGCATCTGCGGCATCAGGAGGCAGAGTGGTAGTGACAGCAGGCAGACCGGAAGTGTCGGAAAGTGGGTCAGAGAGGGACCACACCTGTCTTATGCGGTTAATGGAAACTATTTGGGGTCATCTATTTAGATGAATTATGAATGTGTTCACTCCGTGATGTAAGATGCGGTGTGGGCCTGAATAAGGCGGTTGCAAAGACGCTCGCACGGAGTCGTCGCACAGTATCACGAATTCATATGATGCGAGGTCCTTGTGGATGAAAACCAGCAGTGTGGAATGAGGGTGAGGCAGGGGGGTGCGCAGGCAAACGATGTGCGCACGTACGTGTTCAACAAGGGCTGGAAGATAGATGGCGGCAACCAGTGGTGCATCCTTCATGATCTCTGCTGGAAGGAGAAGGGGCTCTCTGTAAATAATCTCTGCCAGCGATGCATTCAGGTCTTTCTTAGGAGCGGAGCAGATGCCGAGGAAGACCCAAGGAAGGGCCTCGGACCATAACCCACCATGGCACATGAGCACGGCTTTGAGAGTTCAGTGCCATTGTTCGACCTGGCTGTTCGCCTGCAGGTGATAGGGTGTGGTGTGAAATTTGGCTACACCACACAGCTCACAGAGTCGAGCAAAAACCGTGGATTCGAACTGTCATCCCTGATCAGTAGTGAGGGAAAGAGGGCAGCCAAACCTCGCAAGCCACATGGATATGAAAGAGCAAGCGATGGTCTCTGCTGTTATGATGATGGGAGGGACTGCCTTGACCCAACAAGTTACATGGTCGATCATAGAAAATATGTATTTGAACCCCTCGGAAGGGGGGAGTGACCTGACCACTTCAATTTGGACATGCCGAAGGTGACACCTTTGGATACTGAACTTGCCTAGTAGAGGCTGCACGTGTTTACCAACTTTACTAAGCTGGCATGGGACATACATGCAGGTCCAAGTGTGGCAGTCGTGCCGCACCCTGGGCCAGACGAAGTGTTCAGTGACTAGCCTCGTCGTGGCCCACGTTCCGGCATGGGCCAAGTTGTGTAAAGTATTGAAGATCCCGCACCGAAGAGCGGACGGTACCAAGGGGCGAGGAGTGACCATAGAAACGTCGCATAGGACTGGGGTCATCAACCCATGCAGGACTAGAGATTGGATAGCAAGCGATGACTTGCTGTCTGAAACCAATCACTGTGTATCAGTGTCTTCGGTCTGGAGTTGGGTGGGGACATCTAAGTGCAAGGGTGCAGTAAGCACCGAGATAAGAGAGAGATAGTCAGCTACAACATTCTCCGTGCCGTGGATATAGCAACTATCTGAGGAATGTTGACAAATATAGTCCATATGGCGGAAACGTTGCGGCGGAAGGTCCTTAGCCGGGATGTGAATCGCGTCCACGAGAGGCTTGTGATCCAAGTAGATCCTGAAAGGTCACCCCTCGAGGTCACTCCAGTAGTGTTTGATTGCCTCATAAACCACGAGAAGTTCACGGTTGAAAGCCGACCACTTACAATGGCTCTTAGATAGCTTCTTCAAAAAGAGGCAGAGTGACTGGGTGGAGTCGGTGGTGTGTGCCCATAGCTGAGTCACTAGTGTCAGTTGTAATAGAAACATAGGCTTCAGGATTGGGGTGGGCGAGTGTGACAGCTTTGGCGAGGGCAGTTTTGAGATTATCAAATGCATCAAACATGGGTTTGGTCCAGTCCAACTTCTGTTTCCCCGTGGTATTTTTGCCGGAGAGGGCGTCGGTGATGGCCAATCAGATGGAGGCAGCCTGAGGGATACGGCATTGGTAAAAGTTTACCGTACCCAGAAAACAACGGAGTTGAGCATAATCTTCAAGAACAGGCAGGGTGAGAATGGTTTCCACATGAGAATCCATTGGTTGGAGACTGTCGGCTCAGACAGTATGGACTAGGAATGTAACTGGTGCACAGCAGAGTTGAGATTTATAATGGTTCGGTCATGAGGGCCGAACGGACAGCATCAATGTGAACCTGGTGCTCCTTGGCAGAGAAGGAAAAAATCAGAATGTCATCCAAATAACCAAAAGCAAAAGGCAGAGGTAGCAAAATGGAATCAATGAACCATTTCCATGTCTGTGCAGCATTTTTCAAGCTGTAAGGCACGTAACAGTATTCAAATAGGCCTAAATGTGTGATGATGGCCATCTTCGGAATATCCGGCAGGTGCATAGGGATTTAGTGATACTCCTTCGAACAATCTAAGACAGAGAAGAACTTGGAGCCAAGTAGTAATTGCATGAAATCCTGGATATGAGGAATGGGATAGTTATCGATAATTGTACAAGTATTAAGGGACCTGTAGTCCCTGGACATGCTTAAGGAGCTGTCCTTCTTAGGGACAAGGTGGATAGGTGAAGACCAGTTGCTGTCAGATGGTCGGAGCATGCCTGAAGTGTTCTGACGCCTAGCTTTATAATGTACAGGTTGGCCATCCGTGGTGCGGATTCTATGACAAGTGCCATTGCTGATGGCCGATACTCGCAAAGGGAGGCAGGCAGGGGGGCGGCGGGGGCCGAGAGTGGGGCAGATGCAATGATTGTTCACTGACCTTGCCAGGCCAGAATGGTGTGGGCGGGGTGTCGGCTGCAGACAATGAGGGAGGGTGTGGTGCAGCATCCACGCGATGCGAAGAATCTTGTGAAGTGAGAACATGATCGTCCTGTAGAATCGCCTGCAGTGACATGGAAATGGCAGCAGGCAGAGGAAAGTTTGACACAGGAGCAATGTAGTGCTAAGATGCAGTAGATGTGAGTGTTGGTTCTTCTTGTTGCAGCTGCAAATCATATTCTGTGCACGTGACAATTCAGCAGGGACACTAGCAATGCGGGTGTGTAACGCCTCGTACTCTGTGTGGAGCTTGTCGATTTGTGAGCGCACATCCAACAAATCAGACAGCCATGCAATAATATGCTTGAGCAGAGATGCACATGAGGAAAGCGTAGCCAAAGAGGCAGAGAGCGAAGTCGTGCTGAACTCTTTCGAGCACAGAACAGTAGAACCAGACGCATGGTGGAACATGGTGGCCTGCAGGTCTGGTGAAAGTTCGTAATGGTGTAGAAAGCCCAACCCAATCATAGGTTCATCCACATTGGCAATGTGGAAAGTCCAAGGGAAGGTGGCAACTGGTGATAGGTGAACCAACATCTTGATGGAGCCAAGGACTGCTATAGGAGAATGATTAGCAGTGATCAAAGTGAGGTTAGCAGGCGAAAAGATATTGCCCACGTGCTTGACCAGGATAACACTGATGTCTGTGCCAATGTCGACAAGAAAGCATGTGCCTGATGATACGTCAGTGACATAGAGACATCGTGCTGCTGGAGCGAGTGGTGCGGTGTCAGACAGTAGGCGCCATGAAGGATAATGGTGGGACGTGGCGCCTAAACGTGCCTGCCGGAATTGTTTGGGTAGGTGCAAGGTGTGCGACAGTTGCATGTGGCAGCCCTGTAAGTAGCGTGGTACCATCATAGCGGGTAAGCTTGGAGGTGAGGAGTGGGTGGAGGCTGCGTCGTTGCTTGTGGCCACTTGGGCTGCTGCTCGGGTGGGGTTGCCTGCAGTCAGGAAATAGCAGGCAGTACCTCCTGTAGGGCACTAGGAGGCAGCTCGTGATAGGCCGCTGAGATGAGCGCACTGGCCTCTGCCGGCAGAATGCGGAACCGAAAGTGCAGGCGTGCCAACTGATGGCGATGGAGGTGTTGTCTGAGACAGATGGTGTCGGTGACGAATGATAGCATAGGCTCAGTCAGCCATGCGTGGGTAAACCTCAAGAGGGTGGGGGACATGAGATAGCAGGTGAAGTTGTAGGTCCGAAGGGAGTTTACCCATCCACAATGTCCAAAGTGTGGCATCAGGTAATGCCTGATCATTAATTAATGCATGAAGATGCCGTAAAAGCTGCAAAGGTATGTGGTTGTCGAGGTGCTCATCATGAATAATGTGGTGGATAGCATCTGCCAGTGGGTGAGGAAGGTGCTCGATGAGCAATGTTTTCGCCATCAAATACTTGGGCGAAGTGGGCAGAGTGAGGAACAGATCACTGATGAGGTCTGGATGAGCATGGAGGTGACTCACCAGGCAGATGAAACATGTGTCATTGTCCGAAATACTGTGGATATCCAGTAGGTGATCCACCAATGTGAACCAAGTCTTAGGGTTGTCCTTTCGCAACACAGGCAGCTTAGGAAACCTGGCGGGTAATATGTGTTGATGCAGCACTGGCAGGCGAAGATCTGTGCATGCGGGGCAGGAAATCCCCATCGCCGGGAGCGCAGTAGCGGTGGACGGTGTGTCGCCTGAGGTTTGCGTGGGGGGGAGCGATCACAAGTAGCGCATGATGTGGAGTGAACAGGTGCAACAGATGGCACGATGTGTCCCAATTGCAGGCCCAACGACGAACGAACACAGTGCAGGTGTAATGCCCGGTGCCATTGCAACAGTGGGCAGAAGGCGGTCGCGGTGCAGCCATGGGGTGGCTGATCCGGTAACTGGTTAGGGCAGAACGGGCGGTGCCGTTATGAAAGCGGGCGGAGGGTGGTCGTGGTGTAACAATGGAGCGGCAGTCATGGTAACCGACGTGGTCGAGGCAACTGGTGTCGCCGATGCGGCGCGCAGCACGGTGGGGGAGGTTGCGACTTTAGGTATATAAGAATGTGCAACCCTGTGCACTGGTATGTTTGAATCACAGTTCTGGAACTTCGTCGGCACATCAAACCTAACCAACGTCCTTGACTGGGTTGTAGTTCACAGGGTCACTAGGCAATGTGCACTGTCCATGTAGTGGCTGTTGCTGCGTAGTTCTACTTGATGTTGGCCATGTTGAGCCTGTTAATGTTAAGTGGCCGCTGGTGTGGCTGGGCGTAGACAGTTGTTCAAATGGTTCAAATGGCTCTGAGCACTATGTGACTCAACATCTGAGGTCATCAGTCCCTAGACTTAGAACTACTTAAACCTAAGGACATCACCCACATCCATGCCCAAAGCAGGATTCGAACCTGTGACCGCAGCAGCCATGTGGTTCCGGACTGGAGCACCTAGAACCACTCGACAATTGTTCACTTTTAACTAAAATCACATTAGGTATGCTTGACTACTCATAGTCACAAGCACAGCATGTGTAGTACTAGCACTAAAAGACACTGGTAGATCCATTGTTCCAAAGATAATGTGGGTTGGCACACGGAGTCAGTTAATGATGAATAGAAGCACGAAATAACTCATGAACATACGACAACGATGTCGGGATCACCACTGTGGTTATCACATATCATAGGATGGTAGTGACACACTTTAGATGTTGTATATACATTTATTTAGCACTGAAGTAAGTGAGAATAACATGGCAATAAAAAAGTTGTGCACTGAGAGCATAGAACAAAGATAGTACAAAGATGCTAGAGTCCAAAGATATGGTGCTTTACACCAGAGGTTCCACACACTTATCACTGGTGCAGTGCCCCTAGAGGTGCACAACTTAATGTGATGTGTCTTTGTGAAATTCAGGGTGAGACCATTCACAGAAAACCAGTCAATGATACTTTTGCAGACTGTGTTCGCCGTTTCTTCCACTTTTGTTTGTATACTGAGATGATTACAATACTGGTGTCATCTGCAAAAAGAACTAATTCTGCTTGTTTTGCATTAGATGGTAGATCATTTACACATATGAGAAACAGTAGTGGACCTAAGATTGAGCCTTGGGGAACCCCATACATGATTTCTCCCCAGTCAGAATTATGTCCCTGGATTCTGTGGTTGAATTACTACTAAGTACAACTTTCTGCATTCTTTTGGTTACATATGACATGATGCTTTGGTTGGCAATACCACAAATCCTGTGAAACGTCAACTTATTGTTGTTGTTGTCTTAAGTCCAGAGATTGGCTTGATGCAGCTCTCCATGCTACTCTATCCTGTGCAAGCTTCTTCATCTCCCAGTACCTACTGCAACCCACATCCTTCTGAATCAGCGTAGTGTATTCATCTCTTGGTCTCCATCTGCGATTTTTACCCTCCACACTGCCCTCCAGTACTAAATTGGTGATCCCTTGATGTCCCAGAACATGTCCTGCCAACCAATCCCTTCTTCTAGTCAAGTTGTGCCACAAATTTCTCTTCTCCCCATTTCTATTCAATACCTCCTCATTAGCTATGTGATCTACCCATCTAATCTTCAGTATTCTTCTGTAGCACCACATTTCAAAAGCTTCTATTCTCTTCTTGTCCAAACTATTTATCATCCATGTTCCACTTCCATACAAATACTTTCAGAAACAACTTCCTGACACTTGAATCTATACTTGATTTTAACAAATTTCTTTTCTTCAGAAACGCTTTCCTTGCCATTTCCAGTCTACATTTTATATCCTCTCTACTTCGACCATCATTAGTTATTTTGCTCCCCAAATAGCAAAACTCCTTTACTACTTTAAGTGTCTCATTTCCTAATCTCAGCATCACCTGACTTAATTTGATTACATTCCATTATCCTCGTTTTACTTTTGTTGATGTTCATCTTATATCCTTCTTTCAAGACACTGTCCATTCTCTTCAGCTGCTCTTCCAGGCCCTTTGCTGTCTCTGACAGAATTACAATGTCATCGGCGAACCTCAAAGTTTTTGTTTCCTCTCCATGGATTTTAATATCTAATCTGAATTTTTCTTTTGTTTCCTTCACTGCTTGCTCAATATACAGATTGAATAACATCGGGGATAGGCTACAAACCTGTCTGACTCCCCTCCCTATCACTGCTTTCCTTTCATGCTCCTCGACTCTTATAACTGCCATCTGCTTTCTGTACAAATTGTAAATAGCCTTTCGCTCTCTGTATTTTACCCCTGCCACCTTCAGAATTTGAAAGAGAGTATTCCAGTCAACATTGTCAAAAGCTTAGTATAAGTCTACAAATGCTAGAGACGTAGGTTTGCCTTTCCTTAATCTAGCTTCTAAGATAAGTCGTAGGGTCAGTATTGCCTCACATGTTCCAATATTTCTATGGAATCCAAACTAACTTTCCTTAATCTAGCTTCTAAGATAAGTCGTAGGGTCAGTATTGCCTCACATGTTCCAATATTTCTATGGAATCCAAACTAATCTTCCCCATGGTTGGTATCTACCAGTTTTTCCATTCATCTGTAAAGAATTTGTGTTAGTATTTTGCAGCCGTGGCTTATTAAACTGATAGTTCGGTAATTTTCACATCTGTCAACACTTTCTTTGGTATTGGAATTATTATATTCTTCGTGAAGTCTGAGGGTATTTTGCCTGTCTCATACATCTTGCTCACCAGGTGGTAGAGTTTTGTCAGGGCTGGCTCTCCCAAGGCTGTCAGTAGTTCTAATGAAATGTTGTCTACTCCCGGGGCCTTGTTTCGACTTAGGTCTTTCAGTGCTCTGTCAAACTTTTCACACAGTGTCATATCTCCCATTTCATCTTCATGTAAATCCTCTTCCATTTCCATAATATTGTCCTCAAGTACATCGCCCTTGTATAGACCCTCTATATACTCCTTCCACCTTTCTGCTTTCCCTTCTTTGCTTAGAACTGGATTTCCATCTGAGCTCTTGATATTCATACAAGTGGTTCTCTTTTCTGCAAAGGTCTCTTTAATTTTCCTGTAGGCAGTATCTGTCTTACCCCTAGTGAAATATGCCTTCAATTTATCCAGGAGTATACTATGACTCATACAATCAAATGCCTTGGATAGGTCACAGAAAATACCTACCGGTGCTATTCTGTTATTTAATGCTTGTAATATCTGGTATGTGAACATGTAAATGGCATTCTCAGTAGAACAACCCTTCTGAAACCAAAACTGTGATTTGCTGAGGATATTATTGTTGCCAAGGTGAGATACTATTCTAGAACTCATCACATTCTTAAAAATTTTGGAAAATGATGTCAGCAGTGAAATAGGTCAGTAGTTACTGATTTCCCTCTTATCGCCTTTATTCCAAGAGGGGTTTAACAACGGCATATTTCAGTCTCTCTGGAAAAATGCCTTGCGTTAGTGATGCATTATACAGGGTGTTACAAAAAGGTACGGTGAAACTTTCAGTAAACATTCCTCACACACAAGTAAAGAAAAGATGTTATGTGGACATGTGTCCGGAAACGCTTAATTTCCATGTTAGAGCTCATTTTAGTTTCGTCAGTATGTACTGTACTTCCTCGATTCACCGCCAGTTGGCCCAATTGAAGGAAGGTAATGTTGACTTCGGTGCTTGTGTTGACATGTGACTCATTGCTCTACAGTACTAGCATCAAGCACATCAGTACGTAGCATCAACAGGTTAGTGTTCATCGTGAACATGGTTTTGGAGTCAGTGCAATGTTTACAAATGCGGAGTTGGCAGATGCCCATTTGATGTATGGATTAGCATGGGGCAATAGCCTTGGCATGGTACGTTTGTATCGAGACAGATTTCCAGAACGAAGGTGTCCCAACAAGAAGATGTTCGAAGCAATTGATCGGCGTCTTAGGGAGCACGGAACATTCCAGCCTATGACTTGCAACTGGGGAAGACCTAGAACGATGAGGACACCTGCAATGGACGAGGCAATTCTTCGTGCAGTTGACGATAACCCTAATGTCAGCATCAGAGAAGCTGCTGCTGTACAAGGTAATGTTGACCACATCACTGTATGGAGAGTGCTACGGGAGAACCATGTACAGCGTTTGCAGGCACTATCAGCAGCTGATTGGCCTCCACGGGTAGACTTCTGCGAATGGTTCATCCAACAACGTGTCAATCCTCATTTCAGTGCAAATGTTATCTTTATGAATGAGGCTTCATTTCAACGTGATCAAATTGTAAATTTTCACAATCAACATGTGTGGACTGACGAGAATCCGCATGCAATTGTGCAATCACGTCATCAACACAGATTTTCTGTGAACGTTTGGGCAGGCATTGTTGGTGATGTCTTGATTGGGCCCCATGTTCTTCCACCTACGCTCAATGGAGCACGTTATCATGATTTCATACAGGATACTCTACCTGTGCTGCTAGAACATGTGCCTTTACAAGTACGACATAACAGGTGGTTCATACATGATGGAGCTCCTGCACATTTCAGTCGAAGTGTTTGTATGCTTCTCAACAACAGATTCAGTGACCTATGGATTGGTAGAGACACACCAATTCCATGGCCTCCACGCTCTTCTGACCTCAACCCTCTTGACTTTCGTTTATGGGGGCATTTGAAAGCTCTTGTCTACGCAACCCCGGTACCAAATGTAGAAATTCTTCATGCTCGTATTGTGAATGGCTGTGATACAATACGCCATTTTCCAGGGCTGCATCAGCGCATCAGGGATTCCATGCGGCGGAGGGTGGATGCATGTATCCTCGCTAACAGAGGACATTTTGAACATTTCCTGTAACAAAGTGTTTGAAGTCACGCTGGTACGTTCTGTTGCTGTGTGTTTCCATTCCATGATTAATGTGATTTGAAGAGAAGTAATAAAATGAGCTCTAACATGGAAAGTAAGTGTTTCCGGACACATGTCCACATAACATATTTTCTTTCTTTGCGTGTGAGGAATGTTTCCTGAAAGTTTGGCCATACGTTTTTGTAACACCCTGTATATTTCAGACAATACCGGCCTTATTATATCGGACCAAACCTTTAGCACTCTATTGGAAACACTATCAAAACCAGAAGAGCTTTTATTCTTGAGGGATGTATGACGCTCTTAATTTCAGAAGTAGAAGTTGGTGGTACATTCATAGGATGTAATTTTATGAGAGTTACTTCTTCAACATACAGCTGTGATCTTTCTCTTGAATTGTTGGTCCCTATGCTTTCTACTACATTTAATAAATGATTATTAAATACATTTGCTACCTGTGACTTGCCTTTTATAATTCTAAAACAGCTAATAGCACTTTTAAACTACATTAGAGCTGCACCTTCTTTAGACTGAAGTCAGCTGATAGGTATTCCTGCTTAAGGGAAGTCTCTCTAACAAAGAAACCATTTTCGACAAAGCTTAGGTATCCGAGTAATGAGGGAATTAGTATACTTCATCAAAATATACAAGGTATTAGAGATGAAGTTAGTGAACTGCTTATAGATGTTGACTCTGAAATTATTGGTATATCTGAACAATTCTTAAATAAGGAGATAATTCAGAGGCTTCCTTTACCAGGATACAGGTAGGCTGGCAGCTTTTCTAGGAGCTCTTTGCGGTGTGGGGGAGTAGCCATGTATGTAAAAAACGGTATCCCATTTGAGTCAATTGATGTTTCAAAGTACTGCACTGAAAAGGTGTTTGAATGTTGTGCAGGTGTGGTTAAATTTAGTGGAGTTAAACTTCTAACTGTTGTTATTTATAGATCCCCAGACTCCGATTTCACAACATTTTTGTTAAAGCTAGAGGAGGTTCTTGGTTCACTTTATAGGAAATACAAAAAGTTAATTATATGTGGTGACTTCAATATTAATTGTATAAGTGATTGTGCAAAGAAAAGGATGCTGGTAGACCTCCTTAATTCATGTAATCTTATGCAAACTGTATTCTTTCCAACGAGAGTGCAAGGGAACAGTAGAACAACCATAGACAACATTTTTGTTCATTCCTCATTACTAGAAGGGCATTCTGTTAGCAAAAAAGTGAATGGCCTTTCAGATCATGATGCACAAGTTTTAGCTCTAAAAGATTTTTGTGCTGCAACACATGTTAAATAGAGTTATCAACATTTTAGGAAAGCTGATCCAGTTGCTGTAGAGACCTTTGTAAACCTTATCAAGGAACAAGAGTGGCAAGATGTTTATAGTGCTGATACATTAGACAATAAATATAATGCTTTCCTCAAGACTTTTCTCGTGCTCTTTGGAAGTTGCTTTCTGTTAGAATGTTCAAAACAGGGTACTAGCACAAACAGGCAGCCTGGGTGGCTGACTAGAGGGATAAGAATATCCTGTAGAACAAAGTGGCAATTATATCAAAACGTTAGAAACAGTCAAAATCTAAATGCAGCAGCCCATTACACACAGTATTGTAAGGTGCTTAAAAAAGTTATTAGGAAGGCAAAAAGTATGTGGTATGCAGATAGAATAGCTGTCTCAGGATAAAATTAAAACCATATGGCCAGTCGTAAAGGAAGTGTCTGGTCTGCGGAGACAGGTCGAGGATATAGAATCATTGCATAGTGGGAATGTCCGTGTTACTGATAAGTCGCATATATTTACAGTATTTAATAATCACTTTCTGAATATAGCAGGTGAACTAAATAGAAGCATAGTCCCAACAGGGAATCATATAGCGCTCTTAGAAAAAAGTGTTCCGAGACTGTTACCTGAAATGCTCCTCCATGATACTGACAAGAGGGAGATTGAGTTAATAATTAAATCACTAAAGACCAAGAACTCTCATGGATATGACGGCCTATCCAGCAGAATACTGAAGTATTGTTCTATGTATGTTAGCCCAGTACTTAGCCATATCTGTAACTTTTCCTTTAGGAGTGGTCGGTTTCCTGACCGATTAAAGTACTCGGTAGTGAAGCCACTTTATAAAAAGGGAGACAGGGATAATGTTGACAATTATAGACCTATTTCTATGCCATCGGTGTTTGCTAAAGTTATCAAGAAGGTTGTATATACAAGGTTACTGGAGCACTTAAATTCACATAATTTGCTGTCAAATGTAGTTTGGTTTTAGAAACAGTTTAACAACTGAAAATGCTATATTCTCTTTTCTCTGTGAGGTTTTGGATGGACTAAATAAAAGGTTGCGAACGTTAGATGTTTTCTTTGATTTAATGAAGGCTTTTGACTGTGTTGACCACAAAATATTACTGCAGAAGTTGGACCATTATGGCATAAGGGAAGTAGCTTACAATTGGTTCGCCTCTTACTTTAAGAACAGAAAGCAGAAGGTAATTCTCTGCAATATTGAGAGTGGTAGTGGTGTTGGTCCCAATGGGGCACTGTTACGTGGGGTGTTCCCCAAGGGTCGGTGCTGGGGCCACTGCTGTTTCTTATTTATATAAATGATATGCCTTCTATTATTACAGGTGATTCAAAAATATTTCTGTTTGCTGATGACACCAGCTTGGTAGTGAAGGATCTTGTATGTAATATTGAAACATTATCAAATAATGTAGTTCATGAAATAAGTTCGTGGCTTGTGGGAAATAATTTTATGCTAAATCACAGTAAGACTCAGTTTTTACAGTTTCTAACTCACAATTCAACAAGAACTGATATTTTGATCAGACAGAATGGGCATATTATAAGTGAGACGGAACAGTTCAAGTTCCTAGGTGTTCGGATAGATAAAAAGCTGTTGTGGAAAGCCCATGTTCAGGATCTTGTTCAGAAACTAAATGCTGCTTTATTTACCATTAGAACAGTATCTGATATAAGTGACATTTCAACACGAAAAGTAGTCTACTTCGCATATTTTCATACGCTTATGTCATATGGTATTATTTTTTGGGGCAATTCTTCTGATTCGTAAAGGGTATTTTTGACTCAAAAACGGGCTGTTCGAGCTATATGTGGTGTAAGTTCGAGAACCTCTTGTCAACCCCTATTCAATAGTCTGGGAATTCTGACATTGCCCTCACAGTATATATTTTCTTTAATGTTGTTTGTTGTTAGTAATATTAGCTTATTCCCAAGAGTTAGCAGCTTTCACTCAGTTAATACTAGGCAGAAATCAAATCTGCATGTGGAATGCACTTCCTTGACTCTTGTGCAGAAAGGAGTGCACTATTCTGCTGCATCCATTTTCAATAAGCTTCCACAAGGACTCAAAAATCTTAGCAGTAGCCCAAACGCTTTTAAGTCTAAACTGAAGAGTTTCATCATGGCTCACTCCTTCTATTCTGTTGAGGAGCTCCTGGAAGAGCTGAAAAATTAAGCAAATTCCAGTGTTGCATTGTTGATTGTCTTTATTTAATCTTATGAATTGTCACCTGAATACGTTTCTTGTATTTCATTTTATCTGTTTCTACTATCGTGTTATAATTTCATGTATTGACTCGTTCCATGACCATGGAGACTTCTCCTTAATTTGGTCCCACGGGACAATAAATAAATAAATAAAAGGGCCATTAGAATGTTGTTTAGGTGCAAGCCTAGAGACCCTTGAAAACCTCTGTTTAAGAAATCTGGTATTCCTCCATTACCATGTGTATACATTATGGAAACCCTTTTATTCTTTAAAATAAATGTAATAGGTAAGGAATGCAGACTGGAAAAAACTGTGATATACTTGAACACTTTAGCAGATAATACAGAAACTTACATGTTGAAACTACTTAATATATTTTTATGTGGACTGAAATAACTGGGAAGGTGAAACTTCTTAATTTAATCCTGAAACTGCTGAGTGAAATTGAGTGCAAGTGAACTTGCTTAAACTGCTGAGTGAAACTGACGTACTGTCACTTTGCTTGTCTTTATCATTTCATTTCTGAGGTAAATAATTTTCGTGACAAATACAGCTCAAACTTATTCTACTCATTAATGACCCACAATATCCAAGTGCAACACTATCTGACTGCAAATAATTAACACAAAAGAATGGCCCTGAATTAGAAGAAATCCTAACAATAACCTATATATTTCATAAGTCACTTACCTCTCAAAAAATCTTCATGACACGAACTACAGTGATACAGCAAGTACCAATACAGCCAGCTAAATAAAATATTCTAACTACTGTAGGCTCCAACTACTAATATGCATGTGGTTAGCAAAGGAAAGATTTTGTTGCAGAGCAAACAATGAATTTGGCAGATTCTACCTTAATCATATGACATCCAGTTCCAAAAATTATATAATCCTCAACAATATTAAATCTCCGTGACTGACACATCCAGACCATCTGCTCGTGCTAACACTTCAGACCTCTAACCTCCATCACTGCTAACTATTAACTTCCAACCACCATCACTGCTGGCTATTCACTCCCAACTGCCATCACTGCTGGCTATTAACTTCCAACAGCGAGTCCGACCAGCCACAGAGTCTTTTACAGAGGGCGCACAGTGCTGTCAGTGATATTAATTCAGACAAAAGCACTGCCAACATAGAAACACATAAAGAGGCTACTTACAATATAAATCCAATCAGCACAGCTCTGTGCCAAAAAGGTACTTTTCACATGGGAGTTAAGCTTTATAACAAACTTCCTGAAAACATAAAAGCTTTTACTGAGGTCAATCTCTAAAACTATATTTACAGCATCACTGCTTTTACTCCATTGAAGAATATTTAAATTTATGATGTGTGATATATAAATACGTGTGTATAAGTGTATTATTGTAACCTTAAATACATATGCCTAGAAATGACTTTCAGCTCTGTATTTATAACTTGACTTGTCTACTGTCTTATGCATAAGCTGCTTTGTAGACAACAGGACCAATAAATACAACAACAACAACTGTTCCATTCAATTCAATGGTAATGTTATCCTCTTCTGCGGTTGGTTGTCTTGTCTTGTCAGATGCACTTATTTCTGATATTATGTGACTGTTTCTTGATTTTTTAATAACCTTTCTAAGTAATTTTGAGTAGTTTTTGTAGTGCACAACTACTGCAGGGTCTCTACTTGTTCTTGTCAAAAGATACATTCCCCTTTTCCTTTAATGAGGTACTTTAATCCCCTTAGTGATCCATGGTTTTTTACATGACTGTTTAATGTCCCTTCTGATTAGCTTATGCACAAAGCTATTTTCAAATACTGATATGAATTCATCATGGAATAGATTAAATTTTATATTGGCATTTGGTTCTTTATAAATTTCATCCCAGGTTATTTCTTGTAAACTACTCTTAAAAACATTTATCCTGTAGTCATTAATGACTCTAACTAACTTCCACTGAGGTGTATCCACACTGTAAGGCACTATGCCATTTACCCTGACTAACTGTGAATTATGATCAGAGAGAGCATTTATTACTGGGTAAACAGTTATTTTCTTGCTTTGTGCCTCATCAAAGAAAACATTATCAATTAGGGACATACTGTCTATATCCACTCATGTTGAAAATTTAACTACTGAGAGCAAATTGTAGGATCCAAATAAGGTTTCCAGATCATTTTTCCTATCAGAATCCTTTGGAAAATCTACATTGAATTCACTACAGATTATTAATTGCTTGCTGATATCTGAAAGACTGCACAGTAAGGAATCCCAGTTCCTCATAAATAATACAAAATTTCCCATTGGGGATCTATATACTGTTACAATTAAAAGCGAACTGGTTTTCAGCATTAATTCACAAGCACACACTTCTATGTGCTGTTCACTACAGAACCTACTTGTGTCAATGCTTTTGAACTTGCATTCTTCATATGCAACAACTCCTCCTTTTCCCATATTACTTCTGCATGAGTACACTGCTAGACTGTAATCCTTTATATGTAACTTATGTAACTCTGTGGTTATGTGTTACTCAGGCAGGCACAGGATGGATATCTTTTCCTCTAAATTTTGCAAGCGGGCAAGAAACTGTTCTACCTTACTACTCAATCCTCTAATATTTTGGTGGAATAAGCTAACCTTACATTTCTGTGCATTCTTGTGGGGTTCTTCTGTTACAGTGACTTCTTTCAAAACAACCAAACGGCACATTGAAACCACAATAAAGTCCAAATCCAACAGTAGGTTCATAAATAAAGTACATACGAGGGTTATTCCAAAAGTAAGGTCCGGTTATAAAAAAAAAATCAAAACTAAAATGTTTTTTCAAAACAATTGTTTTATTTACATTCCTTACATCTTTATCTATTTTTCTACATAACTTCCATACTTATTTAAACATTTGTCACATCGTTCAACAAGCTTTTGAATGCCCATGTTATAGAAATCGGCCGCCTGTGACGATAACCAGTAAGCAGCCTGGGAACCCAACGGGCACACAATTTGTGAAACTTCAAATGTTCAGACACAATTCTGTACAAAGTTGTTCTACTCACATTCGGAAAATGCATGTCTACGTCTGTAATAGTGAATCGGCGATCTTCACGAATTTTTTTGTCAACCGCATTGACCAAATCGTCTGAAATCACTGATGGTCGGCCACACCGTGGTTCATCGTGCACATTATCCCGTCCTTCATTAAAAGCTCGCACCCACTTGCGCACTTTACTGTCGCTCATTATGTTAGGACCGTACACTCCAGTAATCTGCCGATGGATTTCCGCCGCTGAATTGTTTCTTGCAGACAAAAACCGTATCACTGCCCTTACTTCACAATCGGCGGGCTGATCAATTGTCTTAAACATTGTAATGTAAAGTGACACTGTGAACTACACTCAGCAACAGTAACAAAGCGAATGGCGGCGTTTGACGCGCAAGGCTTGCCGGGAGTCGGCGCGCATGCGTGTTTTGTCATTGGCGCCAAATTTCAATAGTTACGGCGAATCGGACCTGAATTTTGGAATAACCCTCGTAACTTATCACTGAAAGCATGTTTATTACTGACTCCAACATAAAGAAACCAGACATTGGCTTTGTGTGTGTGTGTGTGTGTGTGTGTGTGTGTGTGTGTGTGAGAGAGAGAGAGAGAGAGAGAGTATTGTGCGTGTGTACTTGTGCTTGTTGGCCAAAAGCTTAAATGTTTAGTAGTCTTTTGATTGTGCCTGTCTACAACTCAACACCTCCTCTACATGGGGAGTAGCAGTGTATGCTTTTCATAACATTGTTGTAAACACTACATAACAAATAATTGCTGGTGGTCAGGGCTGAGTTGTCGACCCGCAGCATGCTACCCAGCGATATTAACCACAAAGCCAGAAAGTATGCACCGCAGCACGTGGCAGTATTATACACATAATGCTTTACGGATTGAAACAAAATATGAAAATTGCTTTAAAAGTAAGCCACTATACTGAAACCAAACCAGATAAAGTATTTAACAATTACAGAAATACTATATTCACACAGAACTAATACCCAGAATCAAAAACATTCCCACATACAGACTTAACGGGAAGCCATAATCCATAGAAATAAAAAGAAAATATTGTATAAAACTAAGGCACTATATTTTTATTCAGATACATAATATCCACACTACCAAAATACAACTTTTACCTCTCAAACCATATGTTCATAATTATCTTATTTCATATCACAATTCTTCCTATATTTTGCTAGTTTCCACATTTACTTGAAACAGAGAAAACAGAAAACTCAGGAGCAATATTCTCCAAAAGAAACATAAATATGTATGCATAATTAACACTTTGACTGCTGCACACGTAGTGCTAGATGTTTAACCACCAGGCGACCAGGCACACAACATCAGGTCAGTGACATTCAATGTCACATTTTTTTTTTAATTTTTGGAGGAGTCTAGTAATTTATTTCAAGCCTTTCTTTGGTACTAAGGGGTTATAATGTACCAAAATAGCATGTTAACTTATTTCTAAATAGTGAAGTCTTTTCTAAGGTTTTTTGCTACTTGGAAATCTGTTGTGTAGCAACAGTATTAACGAAGATCTTGCCAGTTAAGTGAAACTATCTTTCCATGAATCTGATGATAATTATTCTAATATGTTGCTTTCTCTTTTCAGTGAAGCATATGTCTTTATATGCTATGCACTTAATCACTTTCTTTATTGCCGGCCGAAGTGGCCGTGCGGTTCTAGGCGCTGCAGTCTGGAACCGCGTGACTGCTACGGTCTCAGGTTCGAATCCTGCCTCGGGCATGGATGTGTGTGATGTCCTTAGGTTAGTTAGGTTTAACTAGTTCTAAGTTCTAGGGGACTGAGGACCTCAGAAGTTGAGTCCCATAGTGCTCAGAAGCCATTTGAACCAACTTTCTTCATTAGTTGGTATGATATTTGTGTATCTTTATCTGCTGCATTTCCTCATAATGTGATAAAGAATGATGGGTGTGGATATATTCAACCATAGTGCATTATTGTAGTGCCTCTGCATTAACAATTTGTAAATTAACCTCCTTTAGGTATACAGGGTGCACCATTGATAGTGAGCGGGCCAAATATCTCATGAAATTAGCTTCAAACGAAAAAACTACAAAGAACGAAACTCGTCTAGCTTGAAGGGGGAAACTGGATGGCTCTGTGGTTGGCCCTCTAGATGGCACTGCCATAGGTCAAATGGATATCAACTGCATTTTTTAAAATAGTAAACCCCATTTTTTATTACATATTCACATAGTATGTAAAGAAATATGAATGTTTCAGCTGGACCACTTTTTTCGCTTTGTGATAGATGGCGCTGTAATAGTCACAAACGAATATGTATGTGATATCATGTAACATTCTGCCAGTGCAGATGGTATTTGCCTCGTGATACATTACCCGTGTTAAAATGGACCGTTTATCAATTGCAGAAAAGGTCGATATCATGTTGATGTATGGCTATTGTGATCAAAATGCCCAACGGGCATGTGCTAAGCATGCTGCTCGGTATCCTAGATGGCATCATCCAAGTGTATGGACCGTTCGCTGGATAGTTATGTTATTTAATGAAATGATAGTTATGTTATTTAATGACATGTTCAGCCACATGTGAAATGTCAACCACGACCTGCAACAAATGATGATGTCCAAGTAGGTGTTTTAGCTGCTGTCGCGGCTAATCTGCACATCAGTAGCAGACAAATTACGCGAGAATCGGGAATCTCAAAAACGTCGATGTTGAGAATGCTACATCAACATCGAATGCACCTGTACCATATTTCTATGCAGCAGGAACTGCATGGCGACGACTTTCAATGTTGTGTACAGTTCTGCCACTGGGCACAAGAGAAATTACGGGACGATGACAGATTTTTTGCACGCGTTCTATTTAGCGACGAAGCATCATTCACCAACAGCAGTAATGTAAACCGGTATAATATGCACTATTGGGCAACGGAAAATCCACAATGACTGTGACAAGTGGAACATCAGCGACCTTGGCGGGTTAATGTATAGTGCAGCATTATGGGAGGAAGGATAATTGGCCCCCATTTTATTGATGGCAGTCTAAATGGTGCGTTGTATGCTGATTTCCTGTATAATGTTCTACCGATGTTACTACATGACGTTTCATTGCATTACAGAATGGCGATGTACTTCCAACATGATGGATGTCCAGCACATAGCTCGCGTGCGGTTGAAGCAGTATTGAATAGCATATTTCATGACAGGTGGATTGGTTGTCTAAGCACGATACCATGGCCCGCACATTCACCGGATATGACGTCCCCGGATTTCTTTCTGTGGGGAAATTTGAAGCATATTTGCTATCGTGATCCACCGACAATGCCTGACAACATGCGTCAGCGCATTGTCAATGCATGTGCGAACATTACGGAAGGCGAACTACTCGCTGTTGAGAGGAATGTCGTTACATGTATTGCCAAATGCATTGAGGTTGACAGACATCATTTTGAGCGTTTATTGCATTAATGTGGCATTTACAGGTAATCACGCTGTAACAGCATGCGTTCTCAGAAATTATAAGTTCACAAAGGTACATGTATCACATTGGAACAACCGAAATAAAATTTTCAAACATACCTATGTTCTGTATGTTACTTTAAAAAACCTACCTGTTACCAACTGTTCATCTAAAATTGTGAGCCATATGTTTGTGACTATTACACCGCCATCTACCACAAAGCGAAAAAAGTGGTACAACTAAAACATTCATATTTCTTTACGTACTACTTGAATATCCAATAAAAGATGAGGGTTTCTACACTCCTGGAAATGGAAAAAAGAACACATTGACACCGGTGTGTCAGACCCACCATACTTGCTCCGGACACTGCGAGAGGGCTGTACAAGCAATGATCACACGCACGGCACAGCGGACACACCAGGAACCGCGGTGTTGGCTGTCGAATGGCGCTAGCTGCGCAGCATTTGTGCACCGCCGCCGTCAGTGTCAGCCAGTTTGCCGTGGCATACGGAGCTCCATCGCAGTCTTTAACACTGGTAGCATGCCGCGACAGCGTGGACGTGAACCGTATGTGCAGTTGACGGACTTTGAGCGAGGGCATATAGTGGGCATGCGGGAGGCCAGGTGGACGTACCGCCGAATTGCTCAACACGTGGGGCGTGAGGTCTCCACAGTACATCGATGTTGTCGCCAGTGGTCGGCGGAAGGTGCACATGCCCGTCGACATGGGACCGGACCGCAGCGACGCACGGATGCACGCCAAGACCGTAGGATCCTACGCAGTGCCGTAGGGGACCGCACCGCCACTTCCCAGCAAATTATGGACACTGTTGCTCCTGGGGTATCGGCGAGGACCATTCGCAACCGTCTCCATGAAGCTGGGCTACGATCCCGCACACCTTAGGCCATCTTCCGCTCACGCCCCTACATCGTGCAGCCCGCCTCCAGTGGTGTCGCGACAGGTGTGAATGGAGGGACGAATGGAGACGTGTCGTCTTCAGCGATGAGAGTCGCTTCTGCCTTGGTGCCAATGATGGTCTTATGCGTGTTTGGCACCGTGCAGGTGAGCACCACAATCAGGACTGCATACGACCGAGGCACACAGGGCCAACACCCGGCATCATGGTGTGGGGAGCGATCTCCTACACTGGCCGTACACCACTGGTGATCGTCGAGGGGACACTGAATAGTGCACGGTACATCCAAACCGTCATCGAACCCATCGTTCTACCATTCCTAGACCGGCAAGGGAACTTGCTGTTCCAACAAGACAATGCACGTCCGCATGTATCCCGTGCCACCCAACGTGCTCTAGAAGGTGTAAGTCAACTATCCTGGCCAGCAAGATCTCCGGATCTGTCCCCCATTGAGCACGTTTGGGACTGGATGAAGCGTCGTCTCACGCGGTCTGCACGTCCAGCACGAACGCTGGTCCAACTGAGGCGCCAGGTGGAAATGGCATGGCAAGCCGTTCCACAGGACTACATCCAGCATCTCTATGATCGTCTCCATGGGAGAATAGCAGCCTGCATTGCTGCGAAAGGTGGATATACACTGTACTAGTGCCGACATTGTGCATGCTCTGTTACCTGTGTCTATGTGCCTGTGGTTCTGTCAGTGTGATCATGTGATGTGTCTGACCCCAGGAATGTGTCAATAAAGTTTCCCCTTCCTGGGACAATGAATTCACGGTGTTCTTATTTCAATTTCCAGGAGTGTATTTAAAAAAACGCAGTTGATATCCGTTTGACCTATGGCAGTGCTATCTAGCTGGCCAATCATAGCGCCATCTGGTTTCCCCCTTCAAGCTAGACAAGTTTCGTTCTTTGTAGTTTCGTGAGATATTTGGCCTGGTCACAATCAATGGACCACCCTGTATATCTGTTCTCACTTTTGAGTAGGTTTTATTTTTCTGTGTCAGTCAACAACATCACTTTGAATTTGTTTCAGTCTATCTAAAATATTATTTAATTTTCAAGTTTAAAATTATAGAATTTGTCATGGCTGTGTTCTGCTGCTATGAATTTCATATATGTTGATCTTTTTGGTATTACTAAATTAATTACTTTCACTGAAATATTGTATTTGAATTATTTAAGTTTTGAAAATTTTTTTCTAGCTCTCCTCTTGAAGCAGTGCTTGCCATGGGAGTGTTGTCCTCCACATGCATGATTACCTTGTTACTAACTGCTGGAGGCAATACCTATTACATGTAATATAAAAACCAGTGACTCTGAAACTGATCCCGGTGGAACAGTCTTGGTCCAATTTAAAAATATCATATGCACTTTGGCCTTCCCTATCAATATGATATTTTATCAACACGCACACTCACAGTTTCCCACGTGTGAATTTTAGAACATCACAGAAAAGGTTTGAATCTTCGGTGTTATACCAATAAAACGAGGCCTATCTTTTGTTTTACACAAAGACAACTTATATGGTCATTTCACTACATTTGGTCATATTTTTTTACTCCCAGATGCTTAGGTGGCACGAACTAGATGGATCTGCAGCTAGTGTCAATGAAATTTCTGGCAGTTTTCGTTTGTATTGTCTTATTCTTGTCAGGCAATTTAAGTGGCACAAATCAGGAAGAATTTATACTTACCACGATCTTTGCAAATCATTGCATGAACCATATCCCTGCTAATAACTATTACCCCCAAAACAAATCTTAGAGGCAGTCATCAGTTTCATGCCAGCATTTGCTGCATTCCTTTGATATTATCTGCACTGATGGTTTGTTAACTGGTAACTTGAACATGGAGCATCATTAACAGTTTCCTTTGCTTCTTGGAAGTGTTTGATCAGCAGTACCTAAGAGGAGAAAAATATTGAAATCATCACAAACATATGCCTGATGAAGCTTAAAATCTTTCTGTTGGTGACCTGTACACTGCCAAAATCACGATCCTGCCTGGATTCTATTCTATTAGCAAGACAGTCCTAGTGTCTCATTTGCTTTTTAACACACACATAACCTGCCAACAGTGCACACCAGCATGTTGCTGTATTAGTCAGTCCAGAAGACATTTCATGCTTCACAAATCCAATGGTGCTGTCCTTGCACCTATTCACCCCTTTTTACGTGAAACAAATAGACATGCAATTGTGTCTGTTTGTATGTCCATTTCCACAGCAACTGTTATAATCAGTTATTATTTGTTTTCCATCTTAAGCTTACTTCATGTATTTTCAAGTATTTCTTGGGACAGTTCTTAGAGGTGGAACTTTTATTTTGGTGGTGAAATAGAGTAGAGGATTGGTGGGAAATTATTTAACTTTAACAGACTATAAAGTAATAACGGGGCATCTGCAAAACTATTACTGAGCTCCAATTTACAGATGAAAATATTATTTTGGAAAACTCAGAGGTCCCACAAAAACATTTTAAATAGATTTACTGATGCCTGTGTAGGCATTAGTAAATCTATTTAAAATGTTTTTGTGGGACCTCTGAGTTTTCCAACTTTTAATACTAGAATGACTGTGATTTAATTCCACTATCAACTTTACTCATCTCTGCACTCATACTTCATGTCATTACAGTCAACAACCAGATCTGGGCATAGGATGTCAAGCACTTCCCTTAGATTAATAATCATATCTCCTGAAACACAACTATTGAAATGAAATTAATTATTATGTGAAATGTGCCATAACTGCCAATAAAGAATCTTCAACAATGTCATTGGTATTCAAAACAAACTAAATGTGTTTAAGGCCATCATAATTCTTACTCATCCTAATCTCATAGGCGACTGCTAAAGATAGACTACTTGCAGAAGACATCCAAAGTCTCTCGTGAGTGATCTTGATCTGTGAAGGAACTTTTGACTGAAATGGCAAGATATATGCACAAATTTGTTTTGGAAAATTGATGGCATGATTATTAAATATCAAATTTGTTGGCAGACCATGTAGTTCATTGTTTCTAATTGTACCTCCCAAAGCAAATAAAGCATTTTTGATTTTTTAGGGACTGGTCAAAGAAGACAGATAAGGCAGCAAAAATTCTCTATATTTGCTCTGATGCAAAACCTGAGGAAATGCAAAATCTGAGAGAATACTGCTGCTTTTTTCTGCATGGCATCTACTGTCCACAGATGTCTAGAGTATTATGGAGAACAATGTTGAAAACACAAAGAAGAAAAGTGGACAGGTAGGAAAGAACTGTTGTAACAACAGGCAAACAATAATCTTGAATTACTGCTAGAGGTGACCAACAGCACCACCATTGTGGACAAGTTCATGGTTTAAGAATCAGACTCAACAGTCACCTAAAAAGCTGTAATCACAAGAGATGAAGAAGGTGATCACATTCACTGGAAGGAAGGCAGGAAGATTAGAGTTTAACTTTCTGTCGACAGTGTGCTCATTACAGATGGTACACAAGCTCAGATTATGAAAGGGGAAAGGAAGTCAGCTGTGCTCTTCTCAAAGGAACCACCAAGATATTTGCCTGGAGTGATTTAGGGAAATCACAAAAAACATAAATCTGGATGGTCAGACAGGGATTTGAATCGTCATTCTCCTGAATATGAATCCAGTGGGCTAACCACAGAACCACTAGAGAGTGACAGTCTGTGGCTACACAGTTAAAAGAACTATTCAAGGGCACCTACGTTCCCCGTACTTCACATCACGGAGATGGTACAACTTCACACAATTTGTTGTTGTTGTCCAGTAATGAACTGGAGAGAGATCTGCAGCATGTGGCCTATCCACATCTGTTAAAGTCTTAGTTACCTGTTGCTAATCTTTTTGCCACACAGATTTTTTTTACCACAGTAACTCACCTTCATGGCCCTCAAGCAACTCGGTATCTTCACAACTTCAGAGGTTGAGGGCCCCAAGCATCTGACTTCAATCAAATGAACTGAATCTTCTGTTTTATTCATCCTTAGTATGACAGCCAGCATAGCATCTAACAATATCAGTCTTGTCCCATTTCAAATCATTACATTTGCTGAGAAACAAGAATTTTTTTCCAGCATGGCTGCTAAGTTTTTTACAGTTGCTGGATGCTGTATTAGGATGTAGAAATTTGGTACAAAGTAAGGACATATTCCTCTTCAGCCTGCATTTGCACATAACATGATCATTGATCCAAATAATGATATTTGAACTTCAGAAACAGAATCAGAATTTTATTGTCTCATGATGTTCAAACATATATCATTGATTTAAAGTACAGGAGACTCATCAATATAAATTATGTAACAGAGAGACATACAGTGCCTCAGAAAAAATAAAATTAGTAGTGTAGCAGAGAGAGAGAGAGAGAGAGATTACAAATGTGTTTTGTTACTGCACAAAGAAATCTTCATCATCATTTAAAAATCTCATGAGTGAATGTTAATATTTTTGCACTAGGATGGCACATAGTTTTATCTTCAGTGAACCTAGTTCCATACTGTGAAAGTTTTTCGTTTTTAATTTATTATAAATTTTCGTAGCCATGTGCTGAGGAGACTGGGAGTAGAGTTATAGTATATCAGATGGCAACATGAAATTATCTTTGTTTCATGTGTCATTCACAAGTTAAAAATGGTTTTCTGTAATTATGTCTGGATTGGTATGGATAGAGGCAACAGTTCATCAATCCCAAAAGGTTATTCCATATCTTACAATAGATACAACATCAGGGCAATGAGAAAATGGTGACAGCTTTTTAGAAACCTGCTTCTTCTTAGTTGACAGTTAAGAAATGAGCAACTTAATTTAAATGTTCTGTACTTCTCTTGGAGATGATCTGTGTGAAGAAAATTGCAAAACTGTTAGTATGGCTGAAGATATTGAAGCTGCAAAATGTGATTTTGGATTGTTGTTGTTGTTGTGTCTGCAGTCCTGAGACTGGTTTGATGCAGCTCTCCATGCTACTCTATCCTGTGCAAGCTTCTTCATCTCCCAGTACCTACTACAACCTACATCCTTTTGAATCTGCTTAGTGTATTCATCTCTTGGTCTCTCTCTATGATTTTTACCCTCCACGCTGCCCTCCAATACTAAATTGGTGATCCCTTGATGCCTCAGAACATGTCCTACCAACCGATCCCTTCTTCTAGTCAAGTTGTGCCACAAACTTCTCTTCTCCCCAATCCTATTCAATACCTCCTCTTTAATTATGTGATCTACCCATCTAATCTTAAGCATTCTTCTGTAGCACCACATTTCGAAAGCTTCTATTCTCTTCTTGTCCGAACTATTTATCGTCCATGTTTCACTTCCATACATGGCTACACTCCATACAAATACTTTCAGAAATGACTTCCTGACACTTAAATCTATACTCGATGTTAACAAATTTCTCTTCTTCAGAAACGCTTTCCTTCCCATTGCCAGTCTACATTTTATATCCTCTCTACTTTGACCATCACCCGTTATTTTGCTCCCCAAATAGCAAAACTCCTTTACCACTTTAAGTGTCTAATTTCCTAATCTAATTCCCTCAGCATGACCCGACTTAATTCGACTAAATTCCATTATCCTCGTTTTGCTTTTGCTGATGTTCATCTTATATCCTCCTTTCAAAACACTATCCATTCCGTTCAACTGCTCTTCCAAGTCCTTTGCTGTCTCTGACAGAATTACAATGTCATCGGTGAACCTCAAAGTTTTTATTACTTCTCCATGGATTTTAATACCTACTCCGAATTTTTCTTTTGTTTCCTTCACTGCTTGCTCAATATAAAGATTGAATAACATCGGGGAAAGGCTACAACCCTGTCTCACTCCCTTCCCAACCAATGCTTCCCTTTCATGTCCCTCGACTCTTATAACTGCCATCTGCTTTCTGTAAAAATTGTAAATAGCATTTCGCTCTCTGTATTTTACCCCTGCCACCTTCAGAATTTGAAATAGAGTATTCCAGTCAACATTGTCAAACGCTTTCTCTAAGTCTACAAATGCTAGAAACATAGGTTTGCCTTTCCTTAATCTAGCTTCTAAGATAAGTTGTAGGGTCAGTATTGCCTCACGTGTTCCAACAATTCTACGGAATCCAAACTGATCTTCCCCAAGGTCGGCTTCTATCAGTTTTCCATTCGTCTGTAAAGAATTCGCGTTAGTATTTTGCAGCTGTGACTTATTAAACTGATAGTTCGGTAATTTTCACATCTGTCAACACCTGCTTTCTTTGGGATTGGAATTATTATGTTCTTCTTGAAGTCTGAGGGTATTTCACCTGTCTCATACACCTTGCTCACCAGATGGTAGAGTTTTGTCAGGACTGGCTCTCCCAAGGCTGGCAGTAGTTCTAATGGAATGTTGTCTACTCCCGGGGCCTTGTTTTGACTCAGATCTTTCAGTGCTCTGTCAAACTATTCACGCAGTATCGTATCTCCAATTTCATCTTCATCTACATCCTCTTCCATTTCCACAATATTGTCCTCAGTTACATTGCCCTTGTATAGACCCTCTATATACTCCTTCCACCTTTCTGCTTTCCCTTCTTTGCTTAGAACTGGGTTTCCATCAAAGCTCTGGATATTCATACAAGTGGTTCTCTTTTCTCCAAAGGTCTCTTTAATTTTCCTGTAGGCAGTATCTATCTTACCCCTTGTGAGATAAGCCTCTACATCCTTACATTTGTCCTCTAGCCATCCCTGCTTAGCCATGTTGCACTTCCTGTCGATCTCATTTTTGAGACGTTTGTATTCCTTTTTGCCTGCTTCATTTACTGCATTTTTATATTTTCTCCTTTAAGCAATTAAATTCACTATTTCTTCTGTTACCCAAGGGTTTCTACTAGCCCTTGTCTTTTTATCTACTTGATCCTCTGCTGCTTTCACTACTTCATCCCTCAAAGGTACCCATTCTTCTTCTACTGTATTTCTTTCCGCCATTCCTGTCAATTGTTCCCTTATGCTCTCCCTGAAACTCTGTATAACCTCTGGTTCAGTCAGTTTATCCAGGTCCCATCTCCTTAAATTCCCACCTTTTTGCAGTTTCTTCAGTTTTAATCTACAGCTCATAACCAATAGATTATGGTCAGTGTCCACATCTGCCCCTGGAAATGTCTTACAATTTAAAACCTGGTTCCTAAATCTCTGTCTTACCGTTACATAATATATCTGAAACCTGTCAGTATCTCCAGGCTTCTTCCATGTATACAGCCTTCTCTTATGATTCTTGAACCAAGTGTTAGCTATGATTAAGTTGTGCTCTGTGCAAAATTCTACCAGGCGGCTTCCTCTTTCATTTCTTAGCCCCAATCCATATTCACCTATTACGTTTCCTTCTCTTCCTTTTCCTACTACCGAATTCCAGTCACCCATGACTATTAAATTTTCGTCTCCCATCACTATCTGAATAATTTCTTTTATTTCATCATACATTTCTTCATCATCTGCAGAGCTAGTTGGCATATAAACTTGTACTACTGTAGTAGGTGTTGGCTTCGTGTCTATCTTGGCCACAATAATGCGTTCACTATGCTGTTTGTAGTAGCTTACCCACACTCCTATTATCCTATTCATTATTAAAGCTACTCTTGCATTATCCCTATTTGATTTTGTATTTATAACCCTGTATTCGCCTGACCACAAGTCTTGTTCCCCCTGCCACCGAACTTCACTAATTCCCACTATATCTAACTTTATCCTATCCATTTCCCTTTTTAAATTTTCTAACCTACCTGCCCGATTAAGGGATCTGACATTCCACGCTCCAATCCGTAGAACGCCAGTTTTCTTTCTCCTGATAACAACGTCCTCTTGAATAGTCCCCGCCCGGAGATCCGAATGGGGGACTATTTTACCTCCAGAATATTTTACCCAAGAGGACGCCATCATCATTTAACCATACAGTAAAGCTGCATCCCCTCGGGACAAATTACGGTTGTAGTTTCCCCTTGCTTTCAGCTGTTCGCAGTACCAGCACAGCAAGGCCGTTTTGGTTTATGTTACAAGGCCAGATCAGTCAATCATCCAGACTGTTGCCCCTGCAATTACTGAAAAGGCTGCTGCCCCTCTTCAGGAACCACGCATTTGTCTGGCCTCTCAACAGATACCCCTCCGTTGTGGTTGCACCTACGGTACGGCTATTGGTATCGCCGAGGCACGCAAGCCTCCCCACCGACGGCAAGGTCCATGGTTCACGGGGATTTTGGATTAACATTGATGAAAGGTGAACGAGGTAGCTCACACCATTGGCATATCAGAATACAGAGTATAGTACAGCATACATTTTTAGAAACAGTCCAACTGATTCTATATGCTGCTTTGTTACTGGAGATGAGAGGTTTTGTAAAATACTACCTACAACATTCCCAAGCAAAGTCCAGCCCAAGCCAATTAGAGTTTCAACTATTACAAATAGAGCCCACCACAATAACACCATAGCCAATATGACAACACTCACAGTGTGCACTCCACTGCACCTATCATCACAGGTTTTGGCCAGCCCTAGGCTGGTTTATATATTGGAGTCTGGCATGGTCCCATCAGATTTGTGCTTGAGGATCGGTGCACCACAGTGCTCAGTAGTAGTGTAGCACCAGCTGCTCAGTTTCCTTGGTAATGTTGGGTTGTGCCACTACATTCCCTCCCTCCTTCTCCACCCTCAAAGCAGTGACTGCTGGGCTAGAAGATGAAGGTGTTGCAGATCATTGGGGGAATTGGGATGGGTTGATGTTCATAGACTTTGCCATGGAAGGCCAAGACAGGACAGTCTCAATGGACAATGGTTAGATCACCATGGGACCAGAGGGTCCAGAAAAGCAGGTGGCGGCTGACCAGGAGGGTTGAGGTAAAGTTGGTTTTGATGACACCATGGAAGACCACAGTATATGGAGGCCATAGTATACAACAGAGTTTCCTGGTAGCCTGAGATCATCTCTCAGATGCAGGTTGGGAAGTGCCCACAGTGAGTGCTTACCTGGAAATGAGAGGCCTCAGGGATGATGTGTACCTGCAATGGATGCAGCATATTCAAAAGGTTGAGTTAGGGCAACCATGAAGCTGCTCCACCGAGCAGTAGCACTTGATCGGCATGTCCCTATAAGTTTCTAAAAAGCTACAGAGAACATTAGGTTCAGTGTTTGATGTAACTGACTTGTGGAACTGTGTTTTAAGGATGTGGATAAAGCTTTCTGTGTGGCTGTTGAATGCTAGGTGAAATGCCATCATGTGAAAGTGTTGAACCCTATTACAGGTGCAAAAGCATTTGAAGTCATAGGAAATAAACACTGTCCTCTCATCAGAAACCAACATATGTGGGGTGCCTTCAGGGGCAAAGATTTTTTTCCAAGGCCTCAGTAGTAGCAGCAGTAGTGAATGGGACTTGCAAAATGCAAAATGAGAATAGGACCAACCACATGGAGCTCAAAATAGACCAGCACAATCTAAACTGATACCCTCCCATTATTCCACAGTGTCAGGTCAGGGAGGGAATGGCTGGGGAGGTGCAGCTCGATGGGCCGAGATTGGCAGACCAGGTCTGTGATGTCAGAGTCAATATTTGACCAGAATGCAAGCTTTTGCACCAAACTTTTCATCCAGAACATGCCCCTATGAGCAGCAAACTGGAAGTGCAGTTCTTGTGGTCTCGGAGAAGGAGAAACCAGGATGTGGCAGTGGTCCTCATCCAAGACCCATGACAAAATTTATCCATAAAATATTGAAGAAGGGGATGAACAGATCCTGAAAGGTAACTGTTTATAATGGTAAAGGTTGTATGCTGCATTTAGTACTAGGTACATTTGTGATGCGGCATCCAAGGGGACTTGAAAATATGCCTCTTTGTGATCAATTTTACTGAATAGAGTTCCATGGCCTAATTTTATGAGTTCACCTTGTCTCAATAGAGGACAAGCTTCCACTTCAGCCTATGCAATGATTGTTACTTTGAAATAGCCACAAAAGTCAAGGTGCTATTGCATTTGCGCACTGTTACCGGTGTAATGGCATATTGACCATGGGGACTAGGCATTTAACATGTCTTTATCAGTGAGCTGATCCAGTCACGTTTGAGGGCGCCCATAAGAGCCAAGGGCATCGGGCAAGAATTCAAAAGACATGGGGCAGCTGCCACTTTAAAAGTGATGTGAGCTCTGAAATCAGTTGTCTTCCCTAGTACAGGCGAGAAAATTTTGGCATATTTATCAAAGAGAATCTTTAAGTGGGTGCAGTGCCCTTTTGATTGCATAATTTCATGAACCAAAAATCCTAATGTGTGGAAAAAGTCTATCCCAAAAACATTGTCTATTTCAGGGTTAGCTACTACCAGGAAATTTACTGGATGAGTGAATTAGTTATAAGTATATGAAACTGAAAACCTTCGTAGCAAAGGCACATGATAGCATCCATAAGTCCAAAGATTTGTTTCATCTGCTTGTAATGACAGTGACTCTAAACTTAAGTAAGTAGATTGGTTTAGTAGTGACAAAGAAGCAAATGCAACTCACAAACACATGACCACAGTTGTGCTTGCATGTGTGTGTGTGTGTGTGTGTGTGTGTGTGTGTGTGTGTGGTCTATTTTTGACAAAGGCCTTGTTGGATGGATGCTTGTGTTGTGACAGTCCTTTTGTTGTGCCTAACTGCAACTCAGCATCTCCGCTGTATGGTGAGTAGCAACTGTTCAGTCTAGTGTAAACTACACACATTAAGTTTGTTTAAGTCTTACCAGTCTGCACCTATTGGAGGTACTTTTCAACCAGGACACGTCTGAGTTTCCAGGCAACATCAACCTTCAGATAGTGACAATGTAATCCGCACACTTCACTGTGGATGTGATCTTCATAGACTGAAGCTGTCATGTACTCCTAGGAAAGATATGCAGTGGCATATGCGTTTTTAATGTAATGCTCCCAATACAAGAACACTGATGGAAACATTCACCAAGGGCATGTAAGAAGAAAGACAGGATAAAAAAAGAGTAGGATTCTCAGTCTAAGGGTTCAGTATAAACATATGTATCTATATAATAATGTATGGAAAGTTCTGATTGAGAATAACAAATTATTTAGGAATTAAAGGAGACGACTCACCGAAAGGCAGAAGCACTGTGTCATTGAAATATACAAACAGAAGGTACAGAGCTTTGCTAGATTTAGGAATGAAATTCCTTTCTCAAGCTGTAGGAGAAAAACACACACACACACACACACACACACACACCTGTCTCACTACATTGTGCTCAGTCGACTGCCAGCTCTTGCCTGGCGCTCGGTGAGTCTAATGGTGTGGATGGTGGGGTGGGGTGAGGTGGGGGATGGAGAGGGGCATATAGCAGGTTGGGAGAAGCATCTACAGCTCATGGGAGAGTGGGCAGCTGTCTGTGGGCTAGTTAGCAGTGCAGGTAGAGGGGGCAGGTGGCAGACAGCTTGGCACACGATTTCACAGACTAGGGCATGAGATGGCAGCACACAACTAGCTGACACATATTGGTTGGGGGTAATGGAAAGGGACGGTGTGTGGGTGTACACACACACACACACACACACACACACACACACACACACACACTGTTGGTTGGTTGGGTGGGTTACCTTAGGTTTATGCTAGGGAGGTTCTGGGAGTGAAAGATGTGCTGTAAGAATAGCTCCCATCTGTGCAGCTCAGAAAAGGTGGTGATGGTGAGGAGGATTCAGATGGCATGGGCTGTGAAACAGCCACTGAAATCTTGCATGTAGTGCACTGTTGCATGTTGTGCCACCGGGTGGTCCACCTTGTTTTTGGCAACAGTTTGACAGTGGCCATTCATTCTTGTTTTTTGCTGCTCGGTTGTCATAGCAGAGAAGAAAACTGTGCAGTGATTGCAGCAGAGTTAGTATGTAACATGGCTGCTTTCACAAGTGGCCCAACCTCTGATGGGGTAGAATAAGCCTGTGATGGGACTGGAGTAGTAGGTGCTGGGCGGGTGAATAGGGCAGGTCTTGCATCTAGGTCTTCCACAAGGGAGTGATCCCTGTGGCAGGGGACTGGGGATGGGAGTTGGGATGTTGCAGAAGTTGGGTGGGCAGTGGAACACAACTTCAGGGAGGATCTCAGGTGCAGTGTCCCTCATTTCAGGGCATGATCATAGATAATCAAAGCCCTGATGAAGGACATAGTTCAGTTGTTCCAGTCCCAGGTGGTATTGGGTGACAAGGGGGGTACTTCTTTGTTTTTGGTTCTTGGGATGAATCTGTGGATGAGGTGTGTGTGGGGATATGGCATGGGAGATCTGTTTGTGTGTTAGGCCTGGTGGGTATTGCCTGTCTGCAAAGGCCTTTCTGAGGCCTTCAGAATACTGGGCGAAGGAGTTCTCATCACCGAAGATGTACCTGCCATGGATGGCCAGGCTGTATGGGAGGGATTTTTTGGTGTGGACGGGTGGCAGCTGTCAAAGTGCAGGTACTGTTGGTGATTGGTGGGTTTGATGTGGACTGAGGTGTGGATGGAGTCATTTGAGAGGAGGAGATTGAGATCTAGGAAGGTGGCACAATGGGTGGAGGAGGACTACGTGAAGTGAATGGGAGAGAAGGTATTGAGATTGCGGAGGATGAGGATACAGTGTCCTGGCCTTGACTCCACATGATAAAGATGTCATCAATAAAGCTGAACCAGACCATGGGTTTGGGAAGCTAGGTGGCCCATGGAGAGGTTGGCATATGAGGGCAACATGTGGGTGTCCATTGCTGTGCCACAAATGTGTTTGTATGCCTTCCCTTCAAAGGTAAAGTAGTTATGGGTTAGGATGTACTTGGTTACTTGTATGAGGAATGAAGTGGTGGGTTTGGAATCTGCAGGGTGTTGGGAGAGGTAGTGTTCAATTGTGGTAAGTCCATAAGCATGAAGGATGTTGGCAAGAAGTGGTTGGTATCATTAATGCAGAAGGCTAGGTTTTGGGCAATTGGTTGCTGATGTTGGTCAACAAGGGCCAAGATTTTTTCAGTGGGGGCACTGTAACCTGCCACAGGATTGTTAGGTTTGTGGATTTTGGGGAGCATGTAGAACATGGGTGTGCGAACTGTTGTTGGGGTGAGCAGGGAGATGGATTCAGAGGAGAGATTCTGAAAAGGGCGTAAGGATTTTAGCAGGGACTGGATGTTATGTTGGATTGGATGGGGTCACTTCGGCAGAGCTTGTTGATGGAGGTGTCAAGACAGCTTGTGGAACCCCTCTGGTTCATCACAACAGTGGTGGAACCTTTGTCTGCCGGAAGGCTGATCAGGTCAGGATCCGTTTTTAGGTTGTGTAGGGCAGTCCTTTCTTCTGCTTAAATGTTGCTGTTCTTAGGGAGGGAGCTGGGAAGGATGGTGAGGCTAAGTTGGAAGTTAGGAATTCCTGGAAGATGGCCAGGGGATGGTTAGGCAGGAGTTTGGGGAGGGTGGTACAAATTGGGACAGGCACAGTTTGATGTTAGGAGTGGACTGGCTTTAGTTGGAGGGATTGGTGGCAAAGAAGTGATTCCACTGTAGGGAGTGGGAGAAGGAGAATAGGTCTTTCACAAGTGTAACTTTGTTAAACCTGGGAGTAGGGCTAAATGTGAGGCCTTTGGATAGCACTGACACTTCTGTGGGGCTGAGGATTTAGGTGAAAAGATTAACAACAGTGTTTTGGGATTGTTTTGGTTCTGGATTTTGTGGAGTGCTGGTATGGGTTTTGGAGGATGTGAGGTTGAAAATGTCAGCTAGGCAGGGTCTGGGCAGTACGAGCAGTTGAGGAGGAGGAACACTTGGGTAGTGTTGGGGTTGGATAATGGTGCCCCAAGGTGGGAGAAGGATTCCAGCAGGTTGGATAGCTAGTGGAGGTGGTAGTTGGAATGTACCTGTAAGTGTTGGAGTGTCAGGATTTTAGTTTGGGTGACGAGGTGTAGGTAGTGGGGATTGCATAGAAGCAGTGACACAGTGACGATAAATCAGGCACGATCGAATTTATTTCACATGCACGATGATATATCACATGTGATCAGATATATCAGTCAAAATACAACCCCTTGCTCCATTACAATTCCTTTCCCTCCTTTCAACAATCAACACACCCTGTAACCACCTGCAAACCTTTACCTGCCACTTTCAGTTTCCTTCTCCAGTGCCATCATTATAATTTGGATCCAAGGCCAGACCAACACCATCCCTCCCATCCACTTCACCTGGTCCTTGTCCATCCATAGTGCCACCTTCCTAGGTCTTGATCTCCTCCTCTCATATGGCTCCATCCACATCTCAGTCCACAGCAAACCCACCAATCACCAACAGTATCTGCACTTTGACAGCTGCCACCCCTTCCACACCAAAAAATCATGCCACCCATGGCAGACACATCTGCAGTGATGAGAACTCCCTTGCCCAGTATGCTGAAGGCCTTAGAAAGGTCTTTGCAGACAGGCAATACCCCCCAGACCTAATGCACAAACAGATCTCCCATGCCATATTACCACACACACACACACACACCTGATCCACACACCCATCCCAAGAACCAACAACAAAGAAGTGTCCCCTTGTCACCCAACACCACCTGGGACGGGAACGACTGAACCACATCCTTCATCAGGGCTTTGATTATCTATCATCATGGCCTGAAACGAGTGACATCCTACCGAAGATACTTTCATCCCCCCCCCCCCCCCTCCCTCCCCACAGTGTTGTTCACCTACCCAACCTCCACAACAACCTAGTCCATCCCTATGCTACTCCCACCTCCAATCACCTTCCACTAGGATCATACCATTTTGGAAGACCAACCTTCCACATGTCTCCATCCCTCCTCCACCCTCAACTCACCCCAGTACACTCATCGTGTACCAGTAAAGAGCTGGCAATGAAACTGAGCAAAATGTAGGGAGACAGGTGTGTGTGTGTGTGTGTGTGTGTGTGTGTGTGTTTCCTGTACAGCATGAGAAAGGAATTTCATTTCGAAAGCTGGTAAAGCTCTGTGCGATATGTTTGTGTACCTGACAATGATGCAGCACTTCTGTCTTTCAGTGGGTCATCTCCTTTATTCCAAAATAATTAATTATGTATATAGGTAGTTCATCTGTAGATTTTGATGAGTGAGTTTGCAAGTGTCTAAATATGTGCCTTAAATTCCCGTATCTTTTTACTACATTGACCTTGGGCTTAAATTTTTTATACCGCCAGTGGACCATAGCCTTCAGTATATGACAAATTTCTATGTGGTATCTCTGCCTGCTCCTGAGGAAAAAGAGTCTTAACAGACAGGCAGATGGACAACAAAGTGATCCTTTAAGGGTTCTGTTTTTTACTGATTGGGGTACAGAACCCCTAAAACAGGGAGGGATCATTCTTAAAGTTAAACTGTGTCCTATCCTTCTATAGGATAGTAGCCCACTTTGTTTGGGTCCAATCACGTTGGACAAAGCACCACATTCAAGAGACAAACAGTCCCTTTGTGTTAGGGGACTGCATGTGTGAGGTCACTAAGTGAATGGAGAAACTTCAAGCTGACAATACATTGCCTGATGGCTGATGTGTGACTCTGAGGTTGCTGCAGGGGAGGCAGGACATCTTCAAGCAAGATTGCAATCCTGGCACTGGACTGTACAATGTAGATAAGCTCGTCCATAATGCTACACGTACTTCCTCCCTCCTGCAATCTTCTCCACGGCTATGAAATGGTGCTTAGAGCAACAGTCGCCTCCTGGTTCACCAGCCCTTGACTGTTACCAGGCCGTAATCTGTCAATGATTTGACCACATGTAATGTCACATCATGATACAAGTATGTTCACTCTGCGAGCCTGCTTCCATACAACATGAATATAGTGTGCCAAATGCACAAAACATGCAGTCCGAACCACTCTGCTCGAGACCTCAGACCACATGGACTTGGGTACACAAAGCAGTCTCCTAGTGGTACGCCGCATGTTGTATTCCATATTTTAGACAGTGCAGTGTCAAATGACAACAGTTTTTTGTGGGTCAAATATGGATATGAATGTAGAGTCCCATGCAAGTACATTCCAAGACTTAGTGTGGCTTTATCAAGAAAGCTTAGCCGTCATCCGATAGTAATAATGTGTTTACCGTTTGCCTTCAGTGCAGACATAATTGTTGATACAGTCCTCAGAAGTATTGTAAATGGAGACTGGAATATATGACTAAATTTAACTAATCTAAATCTCTGATTTATTGTTCTTCTTCTTTTTCTAGAGGCTCCATATCAGCTATGCTGTTGCTGATTAGCTACCAGCCAAGTACTACTATTTGCTGAGCACACACGAACTGGAAAAGACATTCAGTGAAGACGAGAAGTCAGTTAAGAATAGATGTCAAATGCAGTGTAACACTATCGCAAGCAGTTGTGTCCAGTTTCTTTGTAACATTTAATATGTACAAACACTGATGTCACCACAAATAAAACTAACTTAAAGAAAATTGTACACAGTTTATTTGTTGTATAAAAAGGAGATAGTAGACTATATAACAAAGGTTGTTAGCATTTCATTGTTTTTGACTGTGATGTCAGCTTTGTTCCTTATTGGGTATCCATCAGAAGTGTGCATTTTTACAGCTCAGTCAAGGTAGGACTTAACTGTGTTGGATTAATGTTTTTTTTATTGCATTTCAGTGTGAAATCTGCATTGCAAGTTTGGTAATTAATTTAGTTCTTTTCAAGCAATCCTTCCCATTCTGAGATATTTACAGTTCACTACTACTTCTGCCCATCATATTTCTTTCTTTCTTTTTTTTATTTGTGCTCTTTTACATATTCTTTAATTAACTATCCACTAGGCCCATGATTACTATAGTAGGAATTGAAATTAAGTATACTGTACTAATTTGTGATGTACTGAAATAATCAGCAACCAGTTTATGCAACTGGTTGTTGATTCTTCCAATATATACAACTACAGCAGCTGAAGATGGATAAAATACTAAGCCCTTTCCTTGTACAGAACTGTACTGCACACCTGCTGAGGCTTCTGCATGTGTGTTATACATCACAGAAAAGTCTCTGGCTTACACTGCTACTCCTCAAAAAGAACAACAATGTACATAATTATAATACCACGAGAAAAAATGACAGTCATTATTTCACATTAAGGTTGTCTTTAGCACAAAGAGGGGTGCACAATGCTGCCACCAAAATTTTTGATCACTTACCCCATGATATAGAATGTCTGACAGACAGCAAAGGTAAATTTAAAAACAAACTGAACACGTTTCTTTACAATTCCTTTCTACTTTTGTAATGTGTAAAAGGAATTATCATTCCACATTTAAAAAAAGAGACTTCCCACTTATAAACAGTTAGCATGAAGCTGTACTTGATATATTTGTCCTCTGATTTATTCATGTATACGACATGCACATGATGATGCACAAAACATACATTTGATATTGGGCAATTTATAGTATGATATGATGGTTTGATGACATGATGTGATCAAAATTAATGAAACAATTTTACATACTTGCCATTTACTACAATTTTATTTTAGTTTTGTGTCCCTTTATGCATAGCAAAACAAGTACTGGTATCTGGCTGACAACTTGTTACAAGGATATTACACAAGCAGAGCACACAATCTGCGAAACTGCAGATGGTATAAACACAAAGCTCTTTTCACATATTTTATGTTAGTGTTTATTTTACTTACAAAAATCATTTCTGCAATCTATTTCATGTTTCTTTTAACACATATGGGCCAAAAATTGAGATACTGTATACAAGCAGTGGTCAAGGAAGAAGGTTTCCAGATTCTTATCAAACAAAGTCAAAGACTTACTGTTTTTTATTTCTGATGGAAGACTGTTGTAAAGTTGAAAGCCTTGGTTAAGTGGTAGATTTTTAAAGGCAAGCATCCACTCTTTTTTTCTTTTTGAACATGGTATTTCATTTCTGTCTTGTACCATGATCAGACATTCACATTTTTTCTGAATTTTGCAATATTACTTTTTACAAACTTCTAATATGCAGAGATGCCCAAGAGGTAGAATGAGTGACACTTGTAAGAGAAATCTGCAGCTGTCAGTTGACTTTGCCCTGTCCATTACTGCAACAGCTCTCTTTTGGGCGAGGGGAATGAGCTATGTGTGGTGTCTTCTAGAGTATGATACCATACCACAGTCAAACGTACATAGTCACAACACTTACTGCTGTGAATGTTTTACCACCTGACAGTTGGAATTGCATTAGTGCTCCCCAACAGCATGAAAGACAGCTGTAAGATTAATATTAGTCTTTAATTATTGTTCTGTGTAATTAATGAGATAGTTGTTATATTTTTTCACTCCAGGCATTAGTAAGTTACCAAGACACAAACACTGTGATATAAATGCAGAAACAACTGCATTTCACTGATACAGTGATATAAGCTACAATTTATTCCTGAAGAAATACTTTTGAATATCTGTTTAACTGCAGCCTTCTGCACTGAAAGCAAGAGGACATAAACACACATTTCACAGATGAACAGCACATATTTCTGTTGTTGTCTGTTCTTATTATGATAGGCACTTTCCTCGACATACAACAGTTTTGTGTGGAATCTAATGATTCACCCATTCTTAAACTTCACTCAACATTCTAGTACACAAATATTTTTGTAAATGTAATTACGTTTGCTTCAAAAGTGACTCTGCCAATAATTTTTGCCATTTGTGGCAAAAAATTGTGGAATTTGTTTCTTCTGTGTTGGGAAACAACTTAATTGCTTTTGATTTTTTTATATTAACATCTGTTTAGTTTTCCCTTCAGCTGTAGTTGTGACGGCTTATTTGGTACATTAAATGGTGTAGGCATTGCACCACATACAAGTTTCCCATGTTCCGCATTCACATTTATTAGTCTGGAAGTATAGTGAAAAAAACTTCTATTTACTAAATGTACAGCATCTTTCTGCAAAAGGTCAGGTCTTCTGTTGCTTACTAACTTTTTTTGTTTTGAAAAGAAAATCTTCATTAAAAGTGTGTATGTTACATGAGAACCATTAATCAGTTGTCCATTGACGTACTGTTCCAGGGTCCTTACAAAACTAAAGAAACACAAATGTGGTGTCTTCTTAGTTGGTGCCAATTTTTATAGCACTACATATACTTTCTATCGTAAAGACTATGTTAGAAATCAATACCATTCACACACGTTGAATATTGTATTCAGAACTGTAGCTTTCTGTCTACTTAGAGTACAGTTGTCACAGTATAAATCGAAACTGAGCGGGAGTGTTGTGACTGTGTAATTGTCCTTAGTAACCAGTGCGAACAGTCTCTGGGCTCGTGAAGTATGTGTAAGGCATATCACACTTCATTCAGCTTACTCTTTGTTTTTGCTGATGTGTGTTTGACATTTTAAGTTGTCCTGGATATATTGTTGAATGTAAAATGATCCATTCCACAATATTATGATTAATCATACAAATGATCATGGAACATGATACTATCTCATTAACTATAATAATTTAGCTCAGAGGCTTACAGTGCCTTGTGCCCTTAGCACAAACATGCTTTTTCCTAAGCAGCGTCTTTAGTCAATTCTTTCTGATTATACTACTGTTGTGGGGAAAAAAAGATTTAATACTTCCTGAAATGTGACTGATAATGAAGTTGTAAAGGAACCATAACCTCAGTTGCACTCAAACCACCTTGTTTTAATCTGTAACTTTTGTGCTCCCTTTTGAATTCATTAAACAATTCTGTATGACCCAGTATGAAGAAATATGTACCAGTAGTATGGCTTTATGAAACAAAATATATTTGGATGTATTTGAGATTGTATTTCTCCTTTTTTTGGATTGGACAAAAAGATCTGAACTCAAAACATTTTTTAAATATCAAGCTCTTTTTAATGAAGTTATGTAGAGACACTAACACCACAGTTACATTGTTTGTTCATGGAAAACCCATAGCAGCTGCCTCATTTTGTTAATTTATGGCAGAGAGCATATGCTGTTGCCCTGTAGTGGATTGCACTCTTTAGAACAATAAATCACATTATTTAATAAACACCCAACAATTAATTTGGAAAATTATAGTTTGTTAGTGGTGGGTGTGACAAGACATCCTGTCAAAAATTTTTAAGTGCCTTCTCTGAAAACTATGTAGAACATACGATAATGATCAAAGCAGAAGAAATGAATCAAAATTTGTGCTGCGGCCGGGACTCGAACCCGGTTCCTCTTGCTTCCTATGTCGGAGAGCCCTGGCAGTAGTGACAATGTAAGGGAAAATAAGCAGAAGGTATGAATTGAAGTTTGTGTTGGGAAGGGCTCTCAACTTGGGTAATTTGTGCAGCTATGTTGACCATTGTACTGCGGTGGTGTAATGGTTAGCATTTCTGCCCAGCTAGCAAGAAGATCCGGATTCAAGTCCCGGCCGCAGCACAAATTTTGGTTCATTTCTTCTGCTTCGATCATTACCACAGATAATGAGGACACTTAAATGTCTCAGGGAGACATTTAATTATACTATCACTAACAGATGTGGACTCTGACCACAATCTATTGGTTATGAACTGTAGATTAAAACTGAAGAAACTGCAAAAAGGTGGGAATTTAAGGAGATGGAACCTGGATAAACAGAAAGAACCAGAAGTTGTACAGAGTTTCAGGGAGAGCATAAGGGAACAAATGACAGGAATGGCAGAAAGAAATACAGTAGAAGAAGAATGGGTAGCTTTGAGGGATGAAATAGTGAAAGCAGAAGAGGATCAAATAGGTAAAAAGACAAGGGCTAGAAGAAACCCTTGGGCAACAGAAGAAATATTGAATTTAATTGATGAAAGGAGAAAATATAAAAATGCAGTAAATGAAGCAGGCAAAAAGGAATACAAACGTCTCAAAAATGAGATTGACAGGAAGTGCAAAATGGCTAAGCAGGGATGGCTAGAGGACAAATGTAAGGATGTAGAGGCTTATCTCACTAGGGGTAAGATAGATACTGCTTACAGGAAAATTAAAGAGATCTTTGGAGAAAGGAGAACCACTTGCATGAATATCAAGAGCTTTGATGGAAACCCAGTTCTAAGCAAAGAAGGGAAAGCAGAAAGGTGGAAGGAGTATATAGAGGGTCTATACAAGGGCGATGCACTTGAGGACAATATTATGGAAATGGAAGAGGATGTAGATGAAGATGAAATGGAAGATATGATATTGTGTGAAGAGTTTGACAGAGCACTGAAAGACCTGAGTCGAAACAAGGCCCCCGGAGTAGACAACATTCCATTAGAACTACTGCCAGCCTTGGGAGAGCCAGTCCTGACAAAACTCTACCATCTGATGAGCAAGGTGTATGAGACAGGCGAAATACCCTCAGACTTCAAGAACAACATAATAATTCCAATCCCAAAGAAAGCAGGTGTTGACAGATGTGAAAATTACCGAACTATCAGTTTAATAAGTCACAGCTGCAAAATACTAACGCGAATTCTTTACAGACGAATGGAAAAACAGATAGAAGCCGACCTCGGGGAAGATCAGTTTGGATTCCGTAGAATTGTTGGAACGCGTGAGGCAATACTGACGCTACGACTTATCTTAGAAGAAAGATTAAGGAAAGGCAAACCTACGTTTCTAGCATTTGTAGACTTAGAGAAAGCTTTTGACAATGTTGATTGGAATACTCTCTTTCAAATTCTGAAGGTGGCAGGGGTAAAATACAGAGAGCGAAATGCTATTTACAATTTGTACAGGAAGCAGATGGCAGTTATAAGAGTCGAGGGGTATGAAAGGGAAGCAGTGGTTGAGAAGGGAGTGAGACAGGGTTGTAGCCTATCCCCAATGTTATTCAATCTCTATATTGAGCAAGCAATAAAGGACACAAAAGGAAAGTTCGGAGTAGGTATTAAAATCCATGGAGAAGAAATAAAAACTTTGAGGTTCACCGATGGCATTGTAATTCTGTCAGAGACAGCAAAGGACTTGGAAGAGCAGTTGAACGGAATGGACAGTGTCTTGAAAGGAGGGTATAAGATGAACATCAACAAAAGCAAAACGAGGATAATGGAATGTAGCCGAATTAAATCGGGTCATGCTGAGGGAATTAGATTAGGAAATTAGACACTTAAAGTAGAAAAGGAGTTTTGCTATTTGGGGAGCAAAATAACTCATGATGGTCGAAGTAGAGAGGATATAAAATGTAGACTGGCAATGGCAAGGAAAGCGTTTCTGAAGAAGAGAAATTTGTTAACATCGAGTATAGATTTAAAGGTCAGGAAGTCGCTTCTGAAAGTATTTGTATGGAGTGTAGCTATGTATGGAAGTGAAACGTGGACGATAAATAGTTCGGACAAGAAGAGAATAGAAGCTTTTGAAATGTGGTGCTACAGAAGAATGCTGAAGATTAGATGGGTAGATCACATAACTAATGAGGAGGTATTGAATAGAATTGGGGAGAAGAGGAGTTTGTGGCACAACTTGACTAGAAGAAGGGATCAGTTGGTAGGACATGTTCTGAGACATCGGGATCACCAATTTAGTATTGGAGGGCAGTGTGGAAGGTAAAAATCATAGAGGGAGACCAAGAGATGAATACGCTAAGCAGATTCAGAAGGATGTAGGTTGCAGTAGGTACTGGGAGATGAAGAAGCTTGCACAGGATAGAGTAACATGGAGAGCTGCTCAAACCAGTCTCAGGACTGAAGACACAACAACAACAACAACAACAACAGGTGGTTCAGAACCGCATTCATGAAGCGGTTGTGGCAACAACGATTAACAAAGTACAAAGCAGAAAAATATAGATTTTCAGTAGACTAGATAAGGCATCAGTAGTGCCATACGTCAATGAGGAGCTTAGAGAAGCTTTCAGCACAGGGCAGGAGCATGTGGAGGAACTCTGGCTCAAGTTTAGAAGAATAGTTGACCATGCACTGGATAGATATGTACCTAGTAAAACAGTTTGTAATAGGAAGGTCCCTCCAAGGAATACAGTCACTGCAAATAAACTTGTAAAGAAACAGACATTACAGCATAATAGGTGTAAAAGTGTAGGGTTACATAATATAGAGAGCTACTGAATGAAACACATATGGCTGTAAAGAGAGCAAAGTGTGATGTCTTCAATGACTACCATAGCAGAATATTGTAAAATTATCCTTCACAAAACACAAAGAAATTTTGTTGTATGTAAGGCAGTTAGTGGCACCAAAATTAGTGTTCAGTCCCTACCAAATGAGACAGGAACTGAAATTGAGCGAAAGCTGAAATTCTTAACTCCATTTTCAAATGTTTTTTTACAAAGGAAACCCCAGGAGGATTGGCCCCTTTCTAATCCTCATACCACTGAAAAGATGAATGAAATAAGCATTAGTGTCAGCGGTGTTCAGAAACAGCTGAAATCGTTAAAATTGAACAAAGCTCCGTGAACCAATGGTATCCCTGTCAGATTGTATACTGAATTTACAGCTGAGTTAGCCCCCTGTTCTAACTATACAACAACTCCAACTCTCTCTCTCTCTCTCTCTCTCTCTCAAGGCATCCGGGTAGATGCAGCATTTCTTGATTTCTGAAAAACATTTAACTCAGTACCATACCTATGCTTATTATCAAATGTACAATCATATGGGCTATCAAGTGAAATTTGTGACAGGATTGAGGACTTTGTGATAAGGAGGACACAGCATGTTATCTTAGATGGACAGCCATCGTTCAGATGTAGAAGTAACTTTGCATGTGGCCCTGGGAAGTGTGTTGGGACCCTTGCTGTTCGTGTTGTATATTAATGATCTTGCAGACAATATTAATAGTAAAATCAGGCGTTTATCTATAATGATGTACTATCTGAGAGAAGCTGCATAAATATTCAGTCACATCTTGAGAAGATTTCAACATGGTGCAGAGATTGGCAACTTACTCTAAATGTTCAGAAATACAAAATTTTGCATTTCACAAAACAAAACAAAAAAAAGCATAATATCCGTTGACTATTATATCAATGAGTCACTGTTGGAATCAGTCAACTCGTACAAATACCTGGGTATAACACTTTGTAGCGATATGAAATGGTATACTCAGATAGGTCCGGTCATGGGTATAGCAAGTGGTAGCCTTTGGTTTATTGGTAGAATACTGGGAAACTGCAATCTGTCAACAGTGGGGATTGCTTAAAAATCACTCATGCAACCCATTCTAGAATATTGCTCAAGTGTGTAGGACCATACCAGATAGGACTAACATGGGATATTGAACGTATACCGAGAAGGGCAGCACAAATGGTCACAGATTTGCTTAATCAGTGGGAGAGTGTAACAGAGATACTGAAGGAACTGAACTGGCAGACTCTTTAAGAAAGACATAACCTATCCTGAGAAAGTCTATTAACAAAGTTTCAAGAACCAGCTTTAAATGATTACTCTAGGCATATACTACTTATCATTCACACATGGATCATGAGGATATGATTAGAATAATTATTGCAGAGGACGTGATTAGAATAATTATTGCATGCACAGTCATTCTAACAATCATTATTCCCACAATCCGTAAGTGAATGGAACAGCAAGAAACTCTAATAACTGGTAGAATGGGAAATACCCTCCGACATGCACCTCACAGTTGTTTGCAGAGTGTAGACGTAGATGTCCCTCTGCCATGCAAGTCATGGTGGTTTGTAGAGTATAAATATAGATGTAGATGGTAATGACTTGGTAGATGAATTAAATGACTGCCATGAGGTTTGAGTATTAGAAGTGTAAGTACATAACAGTGGTATTTTTGCAGTGTAACAATTAAATATGGTTACAAAAATACACAGTGATAAAAAAGCAGGACAATGATTTTTTATGGTAACATTTTATTCGTAATATAACCTTTTCACTGATCAGATTATTATTTACAGTTTTTGAAGGCACTGCTAATTACCTTGTTTCAATACTTATCAATGAAAAATTATGTTGAAAGAAATGCAAAATCTAATAATTAACAGGAAATTAAAGGAAGTATTAATATCTGAATAATTTTAAAAGAAAAATAAAACATAAATTGTTTTATGTCTCTTATGATACTGTGCTATTGTAACTTGTTTTACGTTGCAGTTGTCACGGGCATCTTCAGAGTAAGAACCTAAAAAAAGGAAAGAAAATCACAAAAAAGTGGATTAATACATGAAAGATTGGAAACTGCATTTTCCTGTTGCCAATAGCTTGTGCCCTTACCTTACTACTGGGCTCAAACTCTGCAATTGTCTTCTCTTGATCAACTGTATAAGGTATGAAAATATCAAGCAGATAGTTCCTTTTACGACTTTCAAATACAATACGATCTTCACCCACGTCCAAGGCAATTTCTCGTGCTGAAAGCTGAAATGTGGAAACCGATGAATATTACAGAGAAAACATGTGAATACACTATGTATTTTAAATTCAACATCTACATCAGAATCAGAAAACAAGCAACATACCACATCTGGTAACACAAAAGTAGCAATCAAAAGTTGAGGTTCACCATCAGCAGGCTCACGCACTATCCTGTATTCTGGTTCCCTCGAACCTGACACTGTATTTCCTTTGCTCACAGAGGAGGGAGTAGGCAGCCTATCATCGGATATATCCTTTTTCTTCTCAGGCTGCTTCTGGACCTCAGGAGTCTTGTTGCCAATTTCCTGTATAAGAGGTCCCTTCTTTGGTGGACGCTGCTCTATACGGTGTTTCTGAAGTGTTCCTATTGCTTTGCGGTTCTTCAGAATGGTGTACTCTGTTCAAACAAAGAGACTTCTCTATAACACTCTACTACAAATTGTTATCAGCTTGACTGTAAAAAAAAAAAAAAAAAGTGAATCAGCCTGAATACTGAGAGACAATGGCAAAAGAGAACAAAAATCACTTTAATCACCTGGTGCTAAAAAACAGTCTATGAAAAAAAGGAGAAACACTTTGCGGTAGAGTGCAGATTAGCAGAAATTATGACAACCTAAAAAGACAAAGAAAAAAAATTCTGAGACTGACTAAAATATAAGGGGCATTCAAAAAGAAATGAGCTGGAGGCATAATCACAGAAACCAGTAACTGTATGTTAGAAGTACTACCCTGACTGTTGAGACACTTGTCCCACTGTGACACAAGGTAGTGAATGGCTGTCTCAATAAGTTCCTGGGGCTGCAAAGTTAACCAGTTCTACACGTACAGCTGGACGTCATCGTCCAAGGTGAATCATTTGCCCCTCAGAGTCTTTTTAAGGGGACAAAAATGGTGTAATCACAGGGAGAGAGGTCCAGACTGTATGGAGGGCGGCAGAGAGCCTCCCTTTTGAATTTCTGCAGGAGTGACCCGACTGTGTTGGTCGTATGATGCTTTCCACTGTTGTGGAGTAGAATGACCCCATGAGTGAGATTGCCTGGTCATTTAGATTTGATCGCTTGGCAAAGGGTTTGCGGGTAATGCTGGGTATTCACTGTTGTCCCGTGCTGCAGGAAGTGAATCCGAAGGGGGGCATCTTCTGACGGCTCCATGTCACTGTTTGCAATGTGACTGGCAGCGTTTGATAGCTACCGATAGCTCTACACAGTCACGTGACGTGCACGTGTGCCCTCTAGCGACGGGCTGTGAACTTCCATGCTCTAGTTGGAACCACACCACGTTACACACGCCACAATTAATCCACCTGTCACCGGTCTGCACATTCCAGACCCCAGCTCATTTCTTTTTGAAAGCCCCTTATATAATATTTTTATCGATGATATTTTGTTTTTGTTATGTTGGTATGTTTTGCACAACAACTATAAAATGTCAACTTGTTCTGCAAAATAAATTTGTTTGGTAGACATGCTGTGTATATGTAATTCAAATCAAATACAATGCCATCATAAAATTTGTTGTTTTGGATGATTTATTGCCAACAGAATGTCTCCCAATTTTTATCAGGTGTCTACTAATTCATTTTTAACAGTTAAGAAACGAGAAACTCAATTCAATGTGGCCTTACTTCTTTTGAACATGATCCATATAAATATGTCCTAAAACTGGAACCACACAGATGGAAACAAAGTTCACAATATAATACTGGACAGTTAAAACTGTGAAGAAGCTGATGGCACACAAATATCAGAAGAAAAAATAATGTACCTTTTTCATAAGGAAATAACTATGAAAAAGATTTCTGCAGGACATATCTATTCCATGGTAGTCAAAGCAAATGGTGAGATTGATTTAAAATTAATCCTGCTGATTTTGCTCACAAAATTAAAAAAAAGTTACTACGGATGAGACATGCTGAAATGACCATCGAAGCCATGGATGGAAGTAACTGATTCCATATCAAAAAAGACAAAGACAAGTTGGTGTTCTCAGTCATATCTATTACCACATTTAAAGCAGTTTGTGAGGGGAAATCATTTTGAATGCACTGAAGAGGTTATAGCAGGTATCATGGGTATTTTGCAGCACCTTCAGAACCGCACTTTACGCATCATAATCCACTCATTGGCAAAACTGGATGAAGTGCAGTGACCTAAATGTGTTCCACTAGTATAGTGAAAAGTAAGTTCACTTTTGACATAAAAATATTCTTTCACTGTGGGTTTGAGAACTTTTCACTCTGCTATTGCAGCCCCTTCCTGTCTACAGTTCTACACTAACTGGAGTTCCAGCAGCTCTGCTATTACTAATAAGCTATTAACCAACTGATGGAGTATTTGTTCTTTTTATAGGTGGAAGTTACTACTACTACTACTACTCACCTGCACTTTTTTGGATGTAGCTCACTTTACGGATGGATGTAGTGACATTTTACAGCAATTCACAACAGCAACACAAAACAGGCAGTTAAACCACAATCCTCAGTCTGGGAAACACACACTGCTCTACTGTAGTCTCGCTTTTTCAAGTAAGAACTACAACTGAATATTAAACTTCAGAAGCAGAGGGAGAGAGTTTGTCACCACTATTACAAAATTGTGAAAAATAAGTGGGGAAAAGTTTTAAGAGTTGGCTACTGTTTCACAGTTCATCAGCAAGCAAAACAAGCTTTTCTTGTTTTCCAAATACATGCAACTGAATAATGATACAAACGCCATGATAAAACTGATGTAAACAACAAAACTGATGTTTACAAAAAATGTTTTTAACCATTCCTGTCTTTAATTAGTGTACCAAAACGTAAGACTGAATGATGTTGAAATATTTGTCTGTTCTCAATCGTGTCCTACATCAATACACGTTTCAGAAGGACAATAGTTACAGTTTTTTTCTGTTTCTTGTCCAGTTTCTTGATGCAGGTTCCACAATTGTAGTATTGATTTGGAATGAAATGACAGCACTAGTTGCACTTCTCCTTTAATTTTAAATTCCATAACGGGTATATGTAACATGAAACAAATAATGTAGAAAACGAACTCATCAACAAACTTAAAAAGCAGCACAATAAAATAATAATGTTGTATAGACTCATCCATAATTTAAGAAATAGATATCTTGAACTTGAACTTACATTTTAACATGACTTGAGAGAACACAAAACCACTGATGAGACATGCAAGGAGACGATACTAAGTAGAGGAGGAGCAAGTTACAAGCTGGCCCTCCCTGTAACCTGCCCCACCAATGGAATTTAACATGAAAATAAAAAAGGCAACTGGTACTATACTTTTTTTCCATATGATTGCTGTCTCAGATTTCACAAAATCCCACAAGAAACCAATGTAAGTGGCATACCTACTGTATCAATCTGCATTTTATATTTATCTTCAAGACCTTCCATTACTACAAGTAACAGAAAGTTCCTGAAAACCTTGTTGGTTGAAACTTTCTTGAAGAATTCAGTGTTGATGGCCACATCAAAAGCTTTTGCTGGTTTTCCTGCTGAAGGTAAAATATTATTATAGTGACAGCTCAAAGAGGCATAATAATTTGTTCTTTAAAAATGTAAATAAATAAAATTCAGAAGCAAAAACCTGCATATTTATGGAGTCCTGTGAATAAACAATCAGCGTATAAAAAAGAAGAAAGTCATCATCATTACACTATCACCTTTAAATGAGACCGTGCGTGCCTGTAAACACACACAAAATGGTTCAAATGGCTCTGAGCACTATGGGACTTAACATCTATGGTCATCAGTCCCCTAGAACTTAGAACTACTTAAACCTAACTAACCTAAGGACAGCACACAGCACCCAGCCATCACGAGGCAGAGAAAATCCCTGACCCCGCCGGGAATCGAACCCGGGAACCTGGGCGTGGGAAGCGATAACGCAACCGCACGACCACGAGATGCGGGCAAACACACACAAACCCACTCTCACTCTCTCTCTCACTCTCTCTCCATAATCAAGTGTAATAACATTCTTTCACAACTTGATTCACTACCTCTTCAATAGCTTTTCCACCTAATCTTCAACTTTCTTCTTTAACCAAATTTCAAATGTTTCTATTTTCTTCTTGTCTGATCTGTGTATTGTCCACATTTCACTTTTGTACAAGGCTACAATGCAGACAAATACCTACAGAAAGGACTTCATCACACTTAAATTTACAACTGATGTTAACAAATTTCTCTTTTACAGAAACATTTTTCCTATTATTACCAGTCTGCATTTTATGCCCTATCTGCTTCAGCCATTATCAGTTATTTTGCTGCCTAAATAGCAAAACTAATCTACTGTTCTTAACGTATCATCATACAATGAAGGCTTTCATGACCAGATGTTTCAGCTCCCGAGAATTCTTCCGGGTTGTATGGCCGTTGTCCATGGGACTCTTCTATCCCTGACGTTTCGTCCAAAGCTACATTGGACATCTTCGGAGGTGCTCCTGGTTGTGCTGGGTTTTGCCGACTGTCGGCAAGACTCAGTACAACCAGGAGCACCTCTGAAGATGTCCAAAGTAGCTTTGGACGAAACGTCAGGGATAGAAGAGTTCCCTGGAGCACGGCCATACAACCTGGAAGAATTCTCAGCTCCTTAATGATCATTCCCTAATCTCATTCCCTCAGCAATGTCTGATTTAAATTGATTACACTCCATTATTCTTGTTTTACTTTTGTTTATGTTCATCTCATAAAGTTTACAACTTCTTTTCAAGATACTATCCATTCACTTCAACTGATCTTCCAAGCCCTTTGCTGCCACTGACATAATTACAGTGTCATCGGCAAACCTCAAAGTTTAACTTTCCTTTCTCCAAACTTTAACTAGGTTTTCAAAATCCTCCATGGTTTCCTTAGCAGCTTGCTTAGTGTTCAGATTGTAACATTGGGTATAGATCACAACATAACCGTGTCTGACTGCCTTCTCAGCTACTACCTCTCTTTCATGCCCTTCGACTCATAACTACAATCTGGTTTCATAGATAACCTTTCGCTTTCTTTATTTTATCCCTGCTACCATCAGAATTTATAATATTCCAGTCAGCATTGTCAAAAGCTTTCTCCAAATCTACAAATTCTATAAACATTGGTTGATTACCTTTCCATAGTTTATCTTATACGATAAGTCAGCATTGCCTCAAGTGTTGCCTCAAGTGTTCCTAATTTTCTCTGGGATCCAGACAAACCTTCCTCACGTTGGCTTCTACCAGTCAACTCTATTGTTCTGTAGATAATTAAAGGTGGTATTTTGTAATCTTGAATAATGAAACAGATGGTTCAGTAACACTTCTGTCAGCAACTGCTTTGTTTGGAAGTGGTTCTATTACAATCTTCTTGGAATCCGAAGGTATTTTTCCTGTTGCCACATAGGAGGCATTGAGTTGCAAACAGACACAATGAAAAAGGCTGCTAAAATACTAAGACAAAGTAGTTCATCCAAAACAGAAAACTAAAATACAGATTCACACAAGGGCAACTCACCGTCTCCTGCACCTGGGACAGTGGCGATGTGTGTGAGATTTGCACCTGTGTGAATGTGTGTGTGTTTTCTACTTCCAAAAAGGATTTTGTCCATAAGCTTCATATTTTAGCAGGACTTTACATTGTGCCTGTCTGCAACTCAACTGCCACTTCTATGTGGTGAGTATCTATCTATCCTTTCCATATTGTTGTTATTCCATCCAAAGCTTTCCATTGTTTGGTAGCCTGCCTGTCTCGTTATACCTTGCATACCAAGTGGAATATTTTCATCATGGCTGGCTCTCCAAGGATTTCAATAGTTCTGAGGGAATGTTATCTCCAACCATTTGTTTCGACTTGGGTCTTTCAGTACCCTGTCAAATTATTCTTACAGTATCATAGCTCCCATCTCAGCCTTATCTACAAGAGACGTTCTGAAATTATGTTTCATCATTGTTTTTCACACAGAAACTCTATTGCTGAAAAGAAACACACTATGACACCCTGAACTATGCACTTTGCATAATTTTTTGATATAGTCGCCATTGACCTTGAAACATTTGGCTTAGGAGTCAGTTTGAAGAAACCAATCTCTGGTAAAACATGGTGCCCTGTAGTGCAAGGAAGTGTCACACAGCGTGCTCCACCTCAACACTGAGAGTGTTGTTTCCAACGCAGGAAACAGGTGGAAGTACGATGGTGCAAGATCAGTGCTGCAGGCTAGGTGATCCAATTTACCAGACAGAGGTGTGAATAGGATTTACACCCATACAGTTTTTTGTGAAAGATTACACATATCAGCAATCCAAACTTCGTATGTTGCACAATGGTTTCAGATATCCAGCATCACATGTACTGTACTCAACACTTAAAAATCTGGAATTAAATTTTGAATCATACTTGAAAGACTGTATTGTGAAGCAACATAAAAAGTATTATGTGCTTTAGAAAAAATCAGCATGCAACCATGACAGATTAACTGCAAAATTCTTTCTGTAGTAAATCCAGCAACTTTTCTAAGGAATTTGATTTTAAATAGTAATTAAAAAGACACTCAACCAGAGAAACATTTATGTTTTCAGATGTAACACTACATTTGCCACCAAAAAATTTGATGAAATGCAGCAAAAAAAAAAAAAAAAAAAAAAAAAAAAAAAAAAAAAAAAAAAAAAAAAAAAAGTGTTTGCAATTAAATGATTCTGTCTCACTACAATACTGTTTTAACAAGAGTTGAGGTGTAACCTCAAATAATCTAGTGCTGAGACATGGAAGATACTTGCAGTAGAGCAAGAATTATGCACACTAAAAATCAGCTGTAAAATAATTTTGTTTCTTTCCTAAAAGAGATTTATAGTACAGGCTAATGAAACATTTCCCAACTACAATATGAAACATACTAGTATCAGGAAGAATTCTAATTCTTTTAAATTTAGGTATCTAATTGTTAAAGAAAATCCGATACTAATTTACCCAAAAATAGAGGACACATTTTCATCTTTGTATAAGTGAGACAAATGCAAGGCACTAGCTCAAATTTTCCCAACATATCCAGTGTTCAATGTCACTGAGTTATGTAATTTAATCCGTGTGAGCTTTTAACAGAGCATCAACAACATTTGCTAGTGTCAGAAGAACTTTTCCATCAAAATGTTGTAGTACTCTCCCAGAAGTGTACTGAAAAACAGTTTATACATTAGTTGGCCATTTACATAAAAAAATATGTAACTAAAATAACTGTACAGGAAATGGTGGAAAAAAATGAAGAACTAGTTTTGAAGAACTTCAAAAATACAAAATTGCACAAACTGTAAAAAATAAAAACACGGTTTTATGAAAGATGAGTAAGAAGGAAGGAAAGAAATACGACAAGAAAAAAGGACCTGTCCTTTTTTCCCCCAAAGGTAAGTCTTTCCGCTCCCGGGATTGGAATGACTCCTTACCCTCTCCCTTAAAACCCACTTCCTTTCGTCTTCCCCTCTCCTTCCCTCTTTCCTGATGAGGCAACAGTTTGTTGCGAAAGCTTGAATTTTGTGTGTATGTTTGTGTTTGTTTGTGTGTCTATCGACCTGCCAGCGCTTTCGTTCGGTAAGTCACCTCATCTTTGTTTTTATATATAATTTTTCAGACGTGGAATGTTTAATTATTATTATTATTATTATTCATTTACCTGCACATTAAAATGGGTTACATGTCAATATGCACATTTTACTTTTACGTATTTAAAATCATATTAGCTGTTAACTACTTCGTTCCCTATACATCTTACCATGCACAGCTGGCTCCATCCCTTTCTTAACTGACAATACATTATAGCCTTCTGAACTGTTTGTACAACTGAATTACATTAGCTTACAAAATGCATAACATCTAGTCTCCAATTCAATTGTTGCAACATCTCGTTACAATAGCTTTTGACAATACACTACTATTCTTGTACAGATTTAACTTCCCCCCCCCCCCCCCCTCCCAATTCCACCCCATTGTAGCTGGCATATAGATTTTTCAGCTTGTAGGAATTGATCTCCACACAACTTCCAGAGCACTCTGCAAGTGTATAGCTGATGCTCTTACCAACAACGTAGAAAACAGGATAGTTGTCTTTATGCCTTGGATGTATATGTATGTGTGAACAGCAATATTTGTACGTCTTTGACTAACAAATTATTTGTCTTTTGCATAATGAGGAAATAAAGTGCCAGTAGTGACTATTTTACGATACCTCCTTACTTAGGCCATTACAAGTTTAGACACTCTAACCTGCCTTTGGATGACTTCGTGTTTGTCTCCTACACAATCAAATCCATATATGTTAAAAAAATATCATCATCTCCCCCTAAACCTGGTACACATATACCTTACTGTCAGGCAACAATTGCTGTGAGGGTAAGAACCATCTACCTATCAAGGAGATGGGGGTGAAAATGAAGCATAGCCCACATCACATAACTTCCTACTAATTAAGTATTTGAGAATGAGAGCACTTAACACACAATTTCAAAATGTTACACAATTTTTTCTCACTGACAACCCCTACAAAGTAATGAAAGGAAAAATGTTTATCACTTTCTACTTCTCCACTGTTCATGCAATAAAAGTACCACATGAGACAATGTTGTAATTTATTATTTCTTTACTACTAACTGCACTTCTGACACATTTTACAGATGGTATACACATATACCACTGAATGTAAGTGCAAAATTATACCATTGTATGGCATATGGTTCAGGAGATATGATATCACAAACAGTACGAAAAACTGCTACATCATGCATGACGTTTAAATTTATTACTTCTTTGCTACCTCTATTTGCACCAAGATTTTCAGACAGTATCCACATATGCCGATGAATGTATCTTCAGTGTTATATCATTACATGACACACAGTTCAGGGGATATGACGTCAACATTAAGCTTCCGCACGCAGAGGCGGAGCATAGGCAAGTGTGGAAGGGACGAGGTCTGTGCATGCGTGGCAGCAGAGAGTAGGCAAACGAAGTCCACATTGCCAAACTGTGTTGCTGAGGTCAACAGTCAGGTTCATTTGCCTATGGTACCTCATATTATATCGGGCAGGTAGGTTAGAAAATTTAAAAAGGGAAATGGATAGGTTAAAGTTAGATATAGTGGGAATTAGTGAAGTTCGGTGGCTGGAGGAACAAGACTTTTGGTCAGGTGATTACAGGGTTATAAATACAAAATCAAATAGGGGTAATGCAGGAGTAGGTTTAATAATGAATAAAAAAATAGGAGTGCGGGTTAGCTACTGCAAACAGCATAGTGAACGCATTATTGTGGCCAAGATAGACACAAAGGCCATGCCTACTACAGTAGTACAAGTTTATATGCCAACTAGCTCTGCAGATGATGAAGAAATTGATGAAATGTATGACGAGATAAAAGAAATTATTCAGGTAGTGAAGGGAGACGAAAATTTAATAGTCATGGGTGACTGGAATTCGTCAGTAGGAAAAGGGAGAGAAGGAAACATAGTAGGTGAATATGGATTGGGGGGAAGAAATGAAAGAGGAAGCCGCCTTGTAGAATTTTGCACAGAGCATAACTTAATCATAGCTACCACTTGGTTCAAGAATCATGAAAGAAGGTTGTATACCTGGAAGAATCCTGGAGATATTAAAAGGTATCAGATAGATTATATAATGGTAAGACAGAGATTCAGGAACCAGGTTTTAAATTGTAAGACATTTCCAGGGGCAGATGTGGATTCTGACCACAATCTATTGGTTATGAACTGCAGATTGAAACTGAAGAAACTGCAAAAAGGCAGGAATTTAAGGAGATGGGACCTGGATAAACTGAAAGAACCAGAGGTTGTACAGAGTTTCAGGGAGAGCATAAGGGAACAATTGACAGGAATGGGGGAAAGAAATACAGTAGAAGAAGAATGGGTAGCTCTGAGGGATGAAGTAGTGAAGGCAGCAGAGGATCAAGTAGGTAAAAAGACGAGGGCTAATAGAAATCCGTGGGTAACAGAAGAAATATTGAATTTAATTGATGAAAGGAGATAATATAAAAATGCAGTAAATGAAGCAGGCAAAAAGGAATACAAACGTCTCAAAAATGAGATCAACAGGAAGTGCAAAATTGCTAAGCAGGGATGGCTAGAGGACAAATGTAAGGATGTAGAGGCTTGTCTCACTAGGGGTAGGATAGATACTGCCTACAGGAAAATTAAAGAGACCTTTGGAGAGAAGAGAACCACTTGTACGAATATCAAGAGCTCAGATGGCAACCCAGTTCTAAGCAAAGAAGGGAAGGCAGAAAGGTGGAAGGAATATATAGAGGGTTTATACAAGGGCGATGTACTTGAGGACAATATTATGGAAATGGAAGAGGATGTAGATGAAGATGAAATGGGAGATAAGATACTGCGTGAAGAGTTTGACAGAGCACTGAAAGACCTGAGTCGAAACAAGGCCCCGGGAGTAGACAACATTCCATTAGAACTACTGATGGCCTTGGGAGAGCCAGTCATGACAAAACTCTACCATCTGGTGAGCAAGATGTATGAGACAGGCGAAATACCCACAGACTTCAAGAAGAATATAATAATTCCAATCCCAAAGAAAGCAGGTGTTGACAGATGTGAAAATTACCGAACTATCAGTTTAATAAGTCACACCTGCAAAATACTAACGCGAATTCTTTACAGACGAATGGAAAAACTGGTAGAAGCGGACCTCGGGGTAGATCAGTTTGGATTCCGTAGAAATGTTGGAACACGTGAGGCAATACTAACCTTACGACTTATCTTAGGAGAAAGATTAAGAAAAGGCAAACCTACGTTTCTAGCATTTGTAGACTTAGAGAAAGCATTTGACAACGTTAACTGGAATACTCTCTTTCAAATTCTGAAGGTGGCAGGGGTAAAATACAGGGAGCGAAAGGCTATTTACAATTTGTACAGAAACCAGATGGCAGTTATAAGAGTTGAGGGGCATGAAAGGGAAGCAGTGGTGGGGAAGGGAGTGAGACAGGGTTGTAGCCTCTCTCCGATGTTATTCAATCTGTATATTGAGCAAGCAGTAAAGGAAACAAAAGAAAAATTCGGAGTAGGTATTAAAATTCATGGAGAAGGAGTAAAAACTTTGAGGTTCGCCGATGACATTGTAATTCTGTCAGAGACAGCAAAGGACTTGGAAGAGCAGTTGAACGGAATGGACAGTGTCTTGAAAGGAGGATATACGATGAACATCAACAAAAGCAAAACGAAGATAATGGAATGTAGTCAAATTAAATCGGGTGATGCTGAGGGTATTAGATTAGGAAATGAGACACTTAAAGTAGTAAAGGAGTTTTGCTATTTAGGCAGTAAAATAACTGATGATGGTCGAAGTAGAGAGGATATAAAATGTAGACTGGCAATGGCAAGCAAATCGTTTCTGAAGAAGAGAAATTTGTTAACATCGAGTATAGATTTAAGTGTCAGGAAGTCGTTTCTGAAAGTATTTGTATGGAGTGTAGCCATGTATGGAAGTGAAACATGGACGATAACCAGTTTGGACAAGAAGAGAATAGAAGCTTTCGAAATGTGGTGCTACAGAAGAATGCTGAAGATAAGGTGGGTAGATCACGTAACTAATGAGGAGGTATTGAATAGGATTGGGGAGAAGAGAGGTTTGTGGCACAACTTGACTAGAAGAAGGGATCGGTTGGTAGGACATGTTTTGAGGCATCAAGGGATCACAAATTTAGCATTGGAGGGCAGCGTGGAGGGTAAAAATCGTAGAGGGAGACCAAGAGATCAATACGCTAAGCAGATTCAGAAGGATGTAGGTTGCAGTAGATACTGGGAGATGAAGAAGCTTGCACAGGATAGAGTAGCATGGAGAGCTGCATCAAACCAGTCTCAGGACTGAAGACCACAACAACAACAACAACCTCATATTATATGCTCAAATCTATGAGAGGAATAATACATTTTAAAATCAACTTCAGTCAGTTATCCACATGAGAGATATCTTACTTCATGTCTTGATGATCTGTCCACTCCTCCACAGCAATAGTCCTTGTGACATCGGAAGTTAAGAACTGCTGACGCAGCTATGTGAGGATGTCAAGTACAATTTTTCTCAAAATGACAATTGTCTAACAACAAGATAATTGAAATTGGTTGTGACAGTTATCATTTATTGTGATCTGGACTGTATTATAAGAAAAATGTAATACTCAAGAAAATTAACTTTAAACTAAAATTGAAATCATTATATATGCTTGATAGCTGTTTCTATTCCATGTTTTTTTTAAATGTGGATAATTCGTGTTTGTGCGTGCTTGTGTCTGACTGTAATTAAATCTAAATTACTGTGAGTGAAAAAGGAATTCATATTTTCCACTATCAACGGGCATTATGAGTGGAAACTAACTCGTTTGACACTACAGCAAGAGAACGCATTTATGATCCACTGAATAGGCAAACAATGAACCATCTTCTATGAGTAACTCGAGGGAATGCTGCCTGATAAGATCAAAAACAACCGATGCCTTGACAGGTAATTCTTCCCAACATTTTAAGACAATTTCCAGTTTGTGTCTTGAAAATGATAGGGGTGTACTCATCGCAATATCGGAGTTTTTGACAAATTTATCCAGCTGCATTCTCATGAGTAATTAGAGCACACAACGCACTGGGCAAAGCTTAACTTCTCCTTGAGCAATATGTGGAACATTATAGTCTGTGCACTTCATAAGATAGAAATTCCTAATCAATAAAGGCTAGGAAGATTATATATCATGTATGCAATTGATATGTTGACAAACAGGTTTTTTTAAACCACGAGTCTTTAAATTCAAGAAATAATATTACTTTACTTTTCCAAAGTCTACATCTTAATACAATCGTTACTGCTATCAGAGTCCTTGTCTGAACCACCTGATGGTAAATTTAGGATAGGTTCAATGCTTATATCTATCTTTAATGCCCTACAAAAGTTTTCCTTCTGAAACTTTTCAGCATGCTGCACACAGTGTGCCCATGCTGAAGGGCGATGTTGTCTATTGCCTCATGCACTAGTGATTCAGAATGTTTTGTTTTTTCCCCCGCATATCTTTTAACCAGTGCCCAAATTAATTCTATTGGATTATCCTGACAGTAATATGTGGGTAAATGTAAAACTTTATGACCACTTTAAAGTGCATAAAAGTCAAATTTATACGTTCTGTCGTGTGACTTGTGCTGAATTTCTGCAACTTGTTGATTTATACGAGTCTGGCTTATAATGTGCAGTATATTTTTATTGAAGCTGGGGCAATATCCACATTTCTGCTGTTTGTACTTAGTGTTTTCTCTGGAACAGCTGAATGATGACTATTATGGTAATTACCTGACCAACTACGAAGCAAGGTATGGCAAGAATCATCCAGTGAACCACTTCTTGAAACTGACAAGAGTTCATTTCCGGATGATAGTCACTGCTGTTGCTCTTGCACCTACATACAAGTTTACTCTCCGGAACAAAACCATAAGCAGCCAACATGCAGAATAACTATCCAAGACCATATTCCTATGGGAATTGACCATATTCCTATGCGAATTTTAAAACTCCAAGTACCATCTCTCATTTTAAAACAGGTATTCATGGAAAGATTCCGATTCACCCATGGTTCATCAACGTAATATATTTTGAACTACCTCTTCCTCTTGTATTGTGCATCTTCATAAGATATGTGGTTCACACTGCATCTATGTTACTTCTTTCAATCAAAAACTCTTTTCTTAACATACTTGAAATCAACGTCTTTTACAATTATTTGCATCGAAGAAGTGCTACCTATGAGGCCAATTTCCTCATGCATAACTGTAACAAGTTTTTGTGCTGTCAGATATTCACTAGTCTTATACATTTCAAACATGGACCACTTTAAAATATCATTGACAAAAGCATCCATTTGTTTTACAGGTTTCCTGTGATTTTAATGCTTTCTGGGAAACGCGAAACCAAATTTTTATGAGGGTTCTACAGCTCTCACACTTTTGTTTACTATTCTCTGTATAGTTCTCTTGCTGACCCATGCTTCTTCCGTTCGTTCTCATATCTTCAAAATGTCAAAAACAGGAGTCCAGCTTTCAGACCCACATTTGAAAAATTTGTGCTTGTGGTAAACACACCTACTCATCTGCTTGTGGAGCACTTCACATGTGATACTCCTATAATTTGACACATTTTTTTGCCAATCACACTAAAACATTTACAGAGACACATTCACTTTTACATTGACACAAGAAAGTAACATTGACAACTGAATGAATAATTCGGTCATTCTGTGAATGAAACTGTATTGTCCTGAAGCACAGCAACTGTGCAGCATGTGGGAGAGTGATTCTCGCAGTCTAGTAGTAAATCGCGGCTGCTTGCAGTCAATGGACGGGGATGCACAGAACATCTGATAGCTGGGTCACCTTCCCACATGAAGTGAACTATAGTGTTATTCTCTTGTGTACTGTGACATTTTACAAAATACTTGTAAATACTAAATAATTTAAATTTTGGCACTGTTACAGTGGCCTCCTAACTCCCGAGCAAGGCTGGTATAATATGCCTGGAATGTTGGTTACTTTAATATTTTCAGTATGGTACCAACGAAGATGAAATAGGAGATACGATACTGCGTGAAGAGTTTGACAGAGCACTGAAAGACCAAAGTCGAAACAAGGCCCTGGGAGTAGACAACATTCCATTAGAACTACTGACAGCCTTGGGAGAGCCAAGCCTAACAAAACTCTACCATCTAGTGAGCAAGATGTATGAGACAGGCAAAATACCCTCAGACTTCAAGAAGAATATAGTAATCCCAATTCCAAAGAAAGCAGGTGTTGACAGATGTGAAAATTACCACACTATCAGTTTAATAAGCCACAGCTGAAAAATACTAACACGAATTCTTTACAGACGAATGGAAAAACTGGTAGAAGCTGACCTTGGGGATAATCAGTTTGGATTCCGTAGAAATGTTGGAACACGTGATGCAGTACTGACCCTACGACTTGTTAGAAAATAGATTAAGGAAAGGCAAACCTACGTATCTAGCATTTGTAGACTTGGAGAAAGCTTTTGACAATGTTGACTGGAATACTCTCTTTCAAATTCTGAAGGTGGCAGGGGTAAAATACAGGGAGTGAAACCAGATGGCAGTTATAAGAGTCGAGGGGCATGGGAGGGAAGCAGTGGTTGGGAAGGGAGAGAGACAGGGTTGTAGCATATCCCCGATGTTATACAATCTCTATATTGAGCAAGCAGTAAAGGAAACAAAAGAAAATTTTGGAGTAGGAATTAAAATCCATGGAGAAGAAATAAAAACTTTGAGGTTCGCTGATGACATTGTAATTCTGTCAGAGAGAGCAAAAGACCTGGAAGAGCAGCTGAATGGAATTGATAGTGTTTTGAAAGGAGGATATCAGATGAACATCAATAAAAGCAAAACGAGGATAATGGAATGTAGTCGAATTAAATCGGGTGATGCTGCGGGAATTAGATTAGGAAATGAAACGCTTAAAGTAGTAAATGAGTTTTGCTATTTGGGGAGCAAAATAACTGATGATGGTCGAAGTAGAGAGGATATAAAATGTAGACTGGCAATGGCAAGGAAAGCGTTTCTGAAGAAGAGAAATTTGTTAACATCGAGTATAGATTTAAGTGTCAGGAAGTCTTTTCTGGAAGTATTTGTATGGAGTGTAGCCATGTATGGAAGTGAAATGTGGACGATAAATAGTTTGGACAAGAAGAGAATAGACGTTTTCCAAATGTGGTGCTACAGAAGAATGCTGAAGATTAGATGGGTAGATCACATAACTAACAAGGAGGCATTGAACAGAATTGGGGAGAAGAGAAATTTGTGGCACAACTTGACTAGAAGAAGGGATAGGTTGGTAGGGCATATTCTGAGGCATCAGGGGATCATAAATTTAGTATTGGAGGGCAGTGTGGAGGGTAGAAATCGTAGAGGGAGACCAAGAGATGAATATACTAAACAGATTCAGAAGGATGTAGGTTGCAGTAGGTACTGGGAGATGAAGAAGCTTGCACAGGATAGAGTAGCATGGAGAGCTGCATCAAACCAGTCTCTGGACTGAAGACCACAACAACAACCACCAAATTGTATCAGATGATGTAACAGCATACCAAAGGGGGATTTAAATGGAATTGATTAAACTTCGAATTAGTATGCTCAAAACTTTCAGAATCACTGGGATATACAAATGAGAAAAAATAAATACAAAACTGTAGCATGCAGAAATATGACATCACCTTATGATTATAGCATGTATTCCAAAAGAAATTAGCATTATATAACAATCAGAAAAAGCGTGCATCGCAGCAATTATATTTGTGCTTCAATTACAACTTACATTTATCTTCCACATCTCTTGGTTCACCCATGCTTAGTGGTAAACGGTAACTTGGTGCTTCATCAGAATTCCAGATAGCCATCAATTCATCTTCAGTGACATCAGCTGGCTTTGGAATTTCTTCAGTGTGGCATATGTTCACGAACACTTTGTCTCCCTCTGAAGTTTTTGTCTTCACACACATTCCTATGCACATAAAAAGTGAAAAGACAATGAGAAACCATAAAACCAATAGTTACAAAAAAAGTAGCAAATATGTAGCTAGCGAATGGATGCACAGCATGAAAACTGAATTTAGAGTAGTAGTGTTTTACATGAAAATAAATGAAGCCACACCAACAAGCACACTACTCCAATAGGCCATACCATCAATTCAATTTGTTCTGTAACGCTTTGCTGCACCTGCATGAAAATGTACAAACAAGATGCTGAGTATTATTATTATTATTATTATTATTATTATTATGGGATTAAAGGAACTAAATGGTTTGTTTATTACTCCCTCCTTTCTTAGGTGGTTCAGGTAAATGATGATGTGTGTAAGGAAAGAACAATGGTCTGCTCCAGAATCTCTGACCCTGTCATTTAGCTAAAACAGGTGCACAGTAGGTTAAATTATTTGATTAAATTAAATAAAACCCAAGTAATTAGAAACATTATCAAGTTAGGGGTGGGGGAGCTAAGAGAGGAAAAAAGTTGGAGACCCCCCAGGACAAATATCTGAGGAAGGAGGAGAACCATCTACGCCCACCCCTGCATCGACAGCAATAGTGGATGTACAAAGGTGGTTTACCATGCTCATTTTGTCTAAAATGGGTTGAGATAATGAAACTTTTAGCAACTAGTGGGGTTATACCTTAATCAGTTTATGAAATTAAAAAGATTTGTAGCATATCAATGTGCAGGTGCAGAACACAGCTGGAGGATCCGTGAGAGACGTCATGACAAAAAGTAATCCCTCTACATCTCCCCACAGAATGGACATGAATCTGTGAAAGGCTTTAAATTTTGTGATAAAATTCTCTCACAAAATGGATTACTTGTTTAGTTGCTATCCCACTGTCTGCAAATATTACAGATAGGGAAATGCTGAAGTTTATGACCCGTTGCAGGGTAGCTAGAGGCAAACTTTGTGTGAATATGGGGTGCTATTAAAGATTACCATAGCTGCAATGGAGTGGATGCTCTTGATGCAAGAAGAACGTGAGTCACTCTGATGCAGTTGATAAGTAGTTGGCACCATATGACCCTTTTTTCTGTCTTCTGAGAGAAGTATGTCAACCTTAGTGGTCTCCTAATGATCATCCTTAGTTTGTTGAGGATAGTGCCCTTCCACATTAAAGGTCTTCAAAATACAGTGTCACAGCTGCCATTGTAGGTCTGTGCCTAGTACTCCAAATTTTTCTCCTGTAATTGCTTCTTTAGCTGATTTGTCAGTGAATTCATTTCAGAGTATGCCTCCATGGTTTAGAGGCGAAATGAATATTATGGTGGTTACATGACTCTAAAGTTCCTAGATGTGCACATTCTAATGTACTACAAGGCTTGAGAGATAGCTACCAGATCTGCAGTATATACGCTACATTGCTCAGGTGCAAATTAACCCTCAATCAGTCTGTGTAGCCGAAAAAGCTTCCCAGCTGGCCCAATGTCTCACCCACTATTATGCCACAATGAGTGGGAAGAGGAGGAACCTGAATGCACCGCATTTCGATAGCAATGCAATCTCTTAAGGAACAGAGAACATCTTGCATGTGGCTTGGTTTCATATTCCACAACAAAATAGATCACAAACAAAATTTTCAGTATTATTTAATTATAGTGGCACACTCAAGACATAATAAAATTTATACCTGGTACAAACTGTCGTCATACAGACAGAAGCAGACAATTTTGCACATTTTTGTCATACAGGTTGCCAAGTGATCATGACTCCATTATCTTCATAATCAACAAAAGCCTTTCACACACATATATTGACTGAAACCTCATTATGGAGATATGGAAACTCTTCCCAAGGAAAATAACAGAACTCATGAAAAGTTGTATCATAAAAGAATCTGTCCTTTAAATAGGAAATGCAATGCAGATCAATTGATTCCATCCACACACATACAGAGATGCTTTCAACTGAAATGGCAAATGATATCAGAAACAGCTCAGCAACAGATGTGAGTTTGGCAGTGTCCTTGAAGTCTTCAAAATTTGTGTTTTCTTTAACACCAGTGAGCTCAGAAAAATTGATCCCTCCCTCCCAGAAGTTACCCCTTCCAAAATGTGATTTTCTTTTTAAATGCATTCTCACCAAATCAGAAATAAGTTGTCTCTCACCTTGAAGTGTCTTACTGTAGGTAGTGTGACATTCAAGTCCACTTAAAGGAGTGGTCTGCAAACCATTCTGGATGTTATAATTTTTGTTCCTGCTTTCATTTTTTCTCCATAAACTCATTAAAGGTAGGTTTTAAATCAAAAAATCACTCCAGGCATGTCCCTTTATGTAAGCAACTTTCTTTGCAGTAGTATGTAACATCTCCAGACTTATTGTTCAGTTCCATCAAAAACTGTTGCAACTGACAATGTAATAGTGTATGCGACTTCAGAAAATTTACTATTTGTGCTACAAGTTTCATAATGTGCTCCATGGCTGCTAATTTAGCACACATTGCTTCTTGATGTACAGAACAATGAATAACATAGAAATCACCTGTCAATAGTTGCAGTAATCTTTTGCTCTTTCATCATCAAATAAATCTTTAAATTCTTTCTGCGGGTGTTGTAGTATCATTCCACAGCAATTTTATTTGCAATACCTATCAATTATGTGATTGCATAATACAGTTTGAGAATTTTCATCCTTCCCTTCTGTGGTAGTATTTATTTTTAAAGGTTGGGAAGATAAGATTACTAGCCCAGCTCTTTTTGTTCAAACAACCACTGTACCTATCAACTTACTTTATACCATGAATAATAGTTCTCAGAGGAGAATTCAGTGAATGGAAAAGACTGCCATTGAGCAGCCAGTAAATAGTCTTATTTGTTGCAAATTTCTAATTTAATATCTAAGCACTACTTTTGTATCCGAGCAAGCACATTGCATGCTTTACTTTCCAGCATGGCTCTTGAGTCCTCTGCCACAACCAGAATGTCTAACTTTTTTATGCACTGGACATGTCACTAGAGGTTTTAATCGAGTTGGTGGTAATGGCTAAGTGGTTAGGTCCCAGAAAATTGTCCCTGTGAACAACCCTTAGCGATTCATCTCTCTACTTTAGCGGATGTTGCGCCTCACTGCACAGTGTGCTCTTCAAATAATCTACGATCTGGTACAAATATTTTAGGACCTGAACTTGTCTAAGGCAAACGAGCACTGCGTGCTACCACAGGTCATCAAATGCACCTGCAATGTCACCCATCACACCTACAACATACTTGCTGCTACAGTTGTCGACAATGGTGACAACACAGTTAATTGCACTGTCAATGGATCTGCTCTTTCTGAAAGTGAACTGGCTCTGGCTGAGGCCGTGTAACTCCCTGTGGGACTGTAGGCTGCCACACATTAAGTGCTCCTGTATTTTACACAAGATGCTAAGAGGACAGGAACCACTGGACCCTTATCCATGCTCTTCTTAATTAACACAGCTTGTACAAACTTCTAGACTACAAGAATTTTTCCTTGTCTTAGTAATAATGCGAAGAATGGAACAGTTTTGTTCTTCACTTCTTTCAGGATTAAATTACAAATGCATTCTTGTCCAGGAGTCTTTCCATGTCTCAATGATAGCACCTGCAACTTCCTCTTGTGCCAATGGCAGAACAACACATGGGCTTTCATATGGGGCTTACATTCTTCTTCACACATTTGTATGATGACTTTCTTTTTATCTGCTGGGAGAAGCAACTCTAGTAGGTATTCTGTTTTGTTGTGGAAGGAGGATGGCCGTGGGTGTTGTCCAAGAGTCTGGTGATGGTGGAAGAAAATGAAGTGTCTCCAGCTGTGTCACTGGGATGGTTACCACTAGTGATATGGGTGATGGAATTGGTGTCTTCTCCCTGAACTGGGCAACTGACTTTGACATGTGCAAACAGCTGAGAGAGATATTTGAGATCTTTTCTTCATCACACTATATACATTTTGTCACTATGTCAGCAAAGTTTGATGTCATGTAGGTTTGATGGCAACATTTGAACTTCTTGTAGCATTTTGGCATGGTATGTGGTCTGGTGTTTCATGTTCTTGGTTCTTCTTCCTCTTCTCCCTCTTACACACAAGGAATGTCAGTGAATGATGGGTGGAAAAGAGAGAGAGAGAGAGAGTGTGTGTGTGTGTGTGTGTGTGTATGTATGTGTGTGTGTGTGTGTGTGTGTGTGTGTGTGTGAGAGCCAATCATAGTTCAAGTCACATGATCTTGACTGCTGATGACAGCAGAAATTCATAGCATAGGACATGTGTTGTAGTGAGCCAATGGCAACATCACTGCCAAGTAGTTGAACACACAAATAGGAAAAGTTAATGGTTTAAATTAATATACATAGTGTAGATACCAGAAAAGCTAAGCCTGCACACATATTGATTGTTTCTTGGTATGTGTTACATTTTTTTGGGTTTATGAAATGAAAACTGAATCTAATCTGATCTTAATGTGTGTCAAAAATTGTACCAGTAAAGTTTTAAATAATGACATAAATGTCTGGTCCTCTGGGCTCAAAATTCTTCTAAGTGGCTGGTCCTCAAAGTTTTAAATGAGTGTCAAATGCTCTGTTATTGCACATTCTCACACGTAACATAATTCATCTTGTGCAGAAGGAAATTTACTTTGAAAGCAATGCTTTTCAAACCACCATTCGCAATATTTTCCTGCAGTCTGTCAGAAATATGTTTGTTTCAGCAGTTGCCAGAGAACAGGCGTTACTGCGTGTGCTCAGCTATGATGAGGTACGAAGTCCGTATGTTCGAACATACAGTGCATCGGAATTTCATAAACCATACTAAAATGCATAATTCATATGTCCAGAGTCACAAGGAAGTAGGCCCCAACCTGATATTAAGTTTCTCAGTGTGGTTTTCGGAGTGCAGATTTTCTTCGAGTACCAGTACTGCATTATTTCATGTTTGGTTCTTTATTATGGCAAAATGCTATTCATGCCTGAATATGAAAATGTGCAGTTGGAATTCAGTGAACAATTGCCAATAGTGTTGAATGAAACACTTCGTTTCAAATAAATTGACTGTCTCTGCGGAAAAGATAAATGAAAGCCAAATTTTCTTAGCAAAACGACAAAAATAACTTCATTGTTCTGCAAGGTGATTAAAGTAACTGCCAAAAACAGGGAAATAAAATAAAATTAGAAAGTTGAAATTGATAACATATTTTAGCCTTCTGCAATTATGTATTTTAATTCATTTGATACTCCTGGCCACAGAAAGCCAGTTTGTTTTCATCTGACGTGAGAGCTGTAAACACGGAGGAAACAGCAAATCACTAAACATAAACACAGCTCACACTGAATACTACTCAGACTGTCAGACTGCACTGGTGCATGCGTGAATCTGGCAGCTTGGGTGCACCAGAAACACGTTTCCGAATAGTATCTGGCTACTGCTACTGCTGATACATGCAATAGTTACACTTACACAGCCAGATCCAGGAAAAGGTACTGCTCATATGCGACTCAACAGCACACGTGCCTCAAATGGATCTAATGTAAACGTCATGCCCATCGGAAGCAGTTTGTTGATATGGTGTATTGAACAGTCTTTGTGCTAATGCCTTTAACGCATTTTCCTGCTGGCAGATGCTGGCATGTGCACTGAGCTTTGTTGTTGTTGTAAATGGTGCTTTTCATTTGCAACTTAAGGTTTTTTTCCATTTATGTTTTATTGTTACAGCATTACTTTGCAGTAGCAGGATGCAGTAAAATTCTTTGTTAAGTATCAGTTCTTACCAGTCAAAATTACAAAACATTAACTGAAAACTAAAACAATGAAAAATTCCTGGAATTCTAAAAAAATTTTTCCTCAGTTTTCTCCCAGACGAAGAAATTCCCAGTTTTTCCCAGATTTCGCATGTCGTATACACCCTGCATACTGTAATCACTGGTGCAGACTTTCATCATCCAACAATTAATTGGGAAAGTAATAGTTTTGTTAGTTTTGGATGTGGTAAGACATCCTGTGAAACATTACTAAATGCCTTCTCTGAAAACTGTGTAGAACATATAGTTCGGAACCCCACTCATGATGGAAATATATTGGATCTAATGGCAATAAATAGATTGGGTGGTTAATGTGGGGGAGCAATCAAACAGGGAGGTCATTGGCTCCATCAAGGGAAGGATGGGGAAGGAAGTCAACCACGCACTTTCAAAGGGACCATACCGGCATGTGCCTGAAGTGATTTGGGCATATCACAGAAAAACTAAATCAGGATGGCTGAACATGGATTTGGACCGTCGTGCAACAAATACACCTGACCTTTCTGAGGCAAAACTGTTATCAGTGACCATGATGTGGTTGTGGCAACAATGATTGCCAAAGTACAAAGGACAGCTAAAATAAGCAGATAAATGTAAATTTTCAGCAAACTAGATAAGGAATCAGTTGTGTCATACCTCAATGAGGAGCTTAGAGAAGCTTTCAGCATAGGTTAGGAGCATGTGGAAGAACTCTGGCTCTAGTTTAAAAGAATAGGTGACCATGCACTGGATAGATATGTACCTAGTAATACAGTTCATAACGGGAAGGTCCCTCCATGGAATACAGTCACTGTAAAGAAACTTAAGAAACACAAGATTACTATATAATAGGTGTAAGGGCGTAGGGCTCTAGACAGATACTGAACAAAACACATTTGGCTGTCAAGAGAGCAATGTTTGATGTCTTCAATGAGTACTGTAGCATAATATTGCAAAATTATCTTTCATAAAACCCAAAGATATTCTGGTTGTATGTAAAGTCAGTCAGTGGAATCAAAGTTAATGTCCATTCCCTAGGAAACGAGACAGGAACTGAAATTGAGAGTAGCAAAGCAAAAGCTGAAATGCTTAATTCTGTTTTTGTACGTTCCTTTATAAAGAAAAACCAGCAGAATTCCCCAATTTAATCCTAATACCACTGAAATGATGAATGAAATAAGTATTAGTGTCAGTGGTGTTGAGAAACTACCGAAATCATTAAAACTGATTAAAACTCCAGAGCCCAATGGAATCTCTATCAGATTCTATACTGAATTTGCAGCTGAGTTAGCTCCTCTTCTAACTATAATCTATCATAGATCCCTCAAACAACAAATGATGCCCAGTTATTAGAAAAAAGCACACGTCACACCCATTTACAAGGCAGGTACTACAAGTGACCCACAAAACTACTGCCCAATACCCCTGACATTGGTTTGTTGTAGAATCTTGGAACATATTCTGACATCAAATGTAATGAGATATCTTGAACACAATGCCAACCAGCATGGATTCCAAAAACATAGATCATGTGAAACCAACTTGCACTTTTCTCACATGACACATTGCAAGCTTTGATTCACGGCAGTCAGTTAGATGCTTACAAATCATTCATGTGACTGGTTCTAGGATATTGTTCAAGAGTGTGGGACTCATACCAAATAGGGCTAACATGGGATATTGAATGTACATAGAAAAATGCAGCACAAATGGTCACAGGTTTGTTTGATCTGTGAAGAGTGTCACAGAGATTCTGGAGGAACTGAACTGGAAGACTCTTGAAGATAGCATAAACTATCTCGAGAAAGTCTATTAACAAAGTTTCAAGAGGTGGAAATAAATACTGACTCTAAGAACACACACACACACCGGGCTTGTGAGGATATCCACACTTATTTCTCTGCTCTTTTCACTCTTAAATTATTTCTTAATTTTAACCAAACAAGCCTGTAGGTGGAGAAGATTCCCTCAGTGGATCAGTATTGGCAGGGCAAAAAATGAGGCATTTCACAATAATAATAAAAAATTATGTATAAAATCAAAGATGAGGTGACTTACCGAACGAAAGCGCTGGCAGGTCGATAGACACACAAACAAACACAAACATACACACAAAATTCAAGCTTTCACAACAAACTGTTGCCTCATCAGGAAAGAGGGAAGGAGAGGGGAAGACGAAAGGAAGTGGGTTTTAAGGGAGAGGGTAAGGAGTCATTCCAATCCCGGGAGCGGAAAGACTTACCTTAGGGGGAAAAAAGGACAGGTATTCACTCGCACACACGCACATATCCATCCACACATACAGACACAAGCAGACATATTTTTGTCTGCTTGTGTCTGTATGTGTGGATGGATATGTGCGTGTGTGCGAGTGAATACCTGTCCTTTTTTCCCCCTAAGGTAAGTCTTTCCGCTCCCGGGATTGGAATGACTCCTTACCCTCTCCCTTAAAACCCACTTCCTTTCGTCTTCCCCTCTCCTTCCCTCTTTCCTGATGAGGCAACAGTTTGTTGTGAAAGCTTGAATTTTGTGTGTATGTTTGTGTTTGTTTGTGTGTCTATCGACCTGCCAGCGCTTTCGTTCGGTAAGTCACCTCATCTTTGATTTTATATATAATTTTTCCCACGTGGAATGTTTCCTTCTATTATATTAATAATAAAAAATCCTGTTGGTAAGTTTCCTTCTTTTGAGGTTTGCAGCTCCTTTATCTTCCACCATTTGTTTTGACGGAACTAAGTTATGATTGCATTAGAAAATGCAGAGATAGGAAAATAATCAGAATCAGCAATCCTAAACATAATGTTTGTAATCCACTCTGATTATTTCTGTGAACCAGTTTTCTGCACTTCGTTCTTTCTTCTTGTTCAGCAGTTAATATTCTTGCCATGAATCTTGGGCTTAAGATATTAGCAAGAAAGTAGAATGCCTCTAGTATCTGCTCCTTGTGTGTGTGTGTGTGTGTGTGTGGGGGGGGGGGGGGGGGGGGAGGGGGGTTAACTCATGTTCATGTTCTTATACGGTTACATATCAGGACTTTATTGTCAATACAAAAAAATTCCCAAAAAACACAATTTTACTCATTGGGTGTAGGTAGCTGTTTTTATTTGAATGAACAGGTTTTTCTCAAGCCTGCAAAGAATAATATTATCATGTGAGCTGTTGTAAATAACATTAAGATGCTTGAAGATGACTTGAGGATTGAAACCATCTGTAAATAAAGAATTATTTGTCAAAAACTCCTGGTGGTTGAAATATGACATTTTACAAATATGTATAATGGGAGTGCCACTGGACAAAATACGTTAATAATAAGTGGTGGTGTGATAATCGCAGAGTCACCAACATGAAAACTCGCCTAGTTACAAGACTTATTTTGGTCACTTCTTAGGAAGTACTTGGAAGGAGGAGGGGGCATATTCTAGCTCATGGCCCTTATTGGGAGGGGGTGGGGTGGGAGCATGAAGAATAGTCAGAGCTTAGACATGCAGCATGAAAAAGAAGTAATACTACAGGGGCTGTTGCCAAAGTTTGCCAATCATGTAATCATAAAATAATCGGAGTAACTAAAAAGGAGTCTTCATCCACAAAGGTACAAATTCTCTTAGAAGCAGCAATGAAGAGGATATTGTAAGGGAAACAAGAAATTAAATTCGATCTGCCAGAAACCTCTACAAAACATCTAGAATTATGGTGAGTGGTATTATCCACAGAAAATCAGTCAGTGATCAATATATTGAGAGGATAAGCCAGTATTGAAACAAATACTCTAATGATTTAGGAGTTGCATTCATAAATCCAAATAAATTATTAAGCAATAAATGTTTACGTACAGACAGTCTGCATTTAAATAGGTTAGGATTCAAAATTTTTAGTAAAATGTTTGCTGATACATGTAAAATTCTGCAAAATAGGGGAAACTTATAAGAAATGATGGAGATGAGAAACACTGTTTGGTAATGAAAACGGCAAGACTGAAATGGTATCCAAGAAGGAGTATGCTTGAGACCAAAAATACAAAAGAATGCCACTGCATAATGCATTTGAATATAAATGGTCTAAGTGTTGGCTTTTCAAATGAAAGTCATAAAGAGGACAAATAACAAATTATTCTATCTGAATGTAGAAATATCAAAGTTATTTGTCTCAATGAACACTGGCTCATGTCTGACCAGTATCAAAATTCTGAATATAATTGAAAATTTCGTATTAGCCAACAGCTTTTGTAGCCAAGAGAAATCATGTGGAGGCTCTTGCATACTTACTCATTATGATACAAAATATGAAATAAGAAATTATTATAATCATTTACAAGGTGTACAACTTTGCTTTCACCATTTGCCGATAGGTGGCGAAAAAGGTAAGTAGCGGTCGAAAGAAACAGATTGCAGACGTCAGGCAGTTAGCTTGGACCTCGGTCAACATAACCTCATTCAAACATCAGTCAATTTGTGTCGGCATCATAAAGGTGTTCTTTATTGAAAATGTCAGTTTACGAGCCTAGTTCTCATCATTTGCCAGAGGTGTTACTGTTTTATTTCAATATGAAGAAAACAGCTGAGTCTCATCGAATTCTAGTACGTACGGTAAGGACACTATTAGTGAAAGAACGTGTCATGAGCAGTTTCAATGCTTCAAGAACGGTGAATTTAACACCATAGACTGGCATAGTGGTGGAAGAGAGAATGTTTTTGAAGATGCAGAATTGGAGACATTGCTGAGTGAAGACTCACATCAAACTCAAGAAGAATTGGCACGACTAGTGGGAGTGACACAGCAAGCCATTTCAAAATGTCTCAAGGCTATGGGCATGTTTCAGAAAGAAGGAACTTGAGTCCCGTGTGAACTGAAACCAAGAGACCTGGAACGGCAAAAACACAAGGGATTTCTGCATCACACTGTGACCGGGGGTGAAAAATGGGTTCATTACGATAACCCTAAATGCAAAAAATCATGGGGATATCCCGGGCAAACCAAATATTCACAGCTCCAAGATCATGCTCTGCATTTGGTGGGACCAGCTCAGCATCGTGTACTATGAGGTGTTAAAACCAAGTGAAACAATCATAGGTGCTCGTAATTGAATGGAACTAATGTGTTTCAGCAGAGCATTAAAAGACAAACGGCCACAATACAGCGAGAGGCATGATAAAGTGATTTTGCAGCCATGTCAACACTCGACCCCACATTGTAAAAGAGGTCAAAACGTACTTGGAAACATTAAAATGGGAATTCCTACCCCACCCGCCATTTTGTCGAGACATTGCTCCCTCTGACTATAACCTGTTTAGATCAATGGCCCATGGCCTGGCTGACCAAACTTCCGATCTCAAGAAGGAGTCACAAATTGGATTGATTCATGGAGCGCTTCAAAAGATGAACAATTTTTTCAACACAGGATTCGTACACTGCCCAAAATATGGGAGAAAGTAGTGGCCAGTGATGGAAAATATTTTGAATGATACATGTGTAATCAATTTGTTTCATTAAAGCCTCAAATGTTGGGGAAAAAAGGGCGGAAGCAAAGTTGTGCACATTGTAAATGAAGAATGTACATTTGAAAGGTGCTGTATCGAGCCGAGTAACATAAATGTCGTCATAGTTTCTATTTATAGATTACCAGAGAAAGCTATAATTGGAGCTTTTCTGGTGAAATTTCATTGCCTGCTTCAAAAACTCAGCAAAAAAAGAAAGGAAAAAGATAGTAATAGCTGCTGATTTAAATATTAACATCATAGTTGAAAGCAATGATGTGTCAATTTCACTGACTTAATAAAAAACTTTGGCTTTAAAATGAACTTCATGCAACCGACTGGAGCAAATGCACAGTCAGCTACCTGTATTGATAATATTCTAACAAATTATGTATTTGAAGATGTTTATAAATTTTGCAAGGATTTAGGAATTTTTGGCCACTCTGCATTATTCATTGAACTACCAAAAATTAAGAAAGAAATTTCATGTAACAGAAGTCATATGAAAAGGAACTTCAATGGGGAAAAAATCAGTTACATTTAGAAATAAGTTAAGAAAGGCTGATGGCCTTACACAGCTGTATTTCGAGTAATGGAAACTTTAACAATTTTTTAAGCAGCTTTCTTGAAATATTTAAAGAAACTTTTCCACTTAGAACCACATACAACATAATGACTAATAAACTTGAATGGGTAACTGAGGGTACAAAAATTCCTAGTGCCAGGAAGAGGAAACCCCACAATGAACTGAAATATAATAAAAGGTGTTAGAGTTAGTACTTGAAGATGTTTAGACTGAAGCAGATGATAGCTTTATTGTAAACCTGGCTCAAATACCAGAGTGTTTAAATGCATTCTTCATAAATGTGGCAAAGTCAGATGTTGATGTAGTAGAGTATCAGAGTAAAGTAACTCCTTTGAAATCCACCAAGAAGCTGAGTATCTTATGGCTTTTTAAAAAGTCGTGGGATAGGATACCTGCTAGTGTGATTATATGGTGTGAGGCATAATAGCACCTCCCATAATTAAAATATTCAACCAATCTTTTGAACGGGGATGCTTTCCCACTGTTTTGAAGTTTCCCGAAGTCAGGCCTTTGTTCAACAAAGGGTTGAGGGAAGACATGGGAAACTATTGGCCTATTTCTGTTCTACCAGTCCTGTCAAAAGTGTTAGAGAAAGTAGCTGCAAACCAGATCAAAAATTTTATTGTAAAAAATGATAGTATTAAAACCAATTTGGATTTCAACTATGAAAAAACAGTGACTAAGTTCATTGAAAAGATAGGCAAATCATTGGATCAGAGGAATAAAGTTGCAGGTATCCTGTGATCTCACAAAGGCATTTGACTCCATGAACCATGACTTGCTTATCTCCAGATTAGACAAATAAGGGATTAAGGACAATACTCTAAATTGGCTAATATCATACTTACACAACAGAAAACAAAGGGTAACTATCACCTCAGATGCAGTGAATTATTATTCTAAATGGATACAGTATCACAAGATGTGCCTCAAAGCTCCATTTTGGGGCCAATCCTATTCCTATTCTATGTAAATGACTTATTTATAAATATAAATTCCCCATCAGTTCTGTTTGCAGATGATACTTCTGTTTTAATTGAAGATGATGATGCAGAAAAAATTCTGAGCTCCATCGTAAGCACACTGGATACCTCAGAAAACTGGTTCCAGTTAAATAGGTTGAAACTGAACAGTGCAAAAACCAATATGGTACATTTCAAAACCAAACATTCATTCAAAATGTGGGGAACTTAAAATACAACATAACAACCAACCTATGAAATAAGTTGACACGGTCAAATTCCTGGAACTAAATGAGGACTAGAACTTAAACTGGAACACACATATTGATTTCCTATCAAATAAACTAAGCAGTTTTCCATTTGCAATGCAAATACTAGCAAATTCCACTTACTTGAGTACACGAAAAATTGCTTATCATAGTTAATTCGAATATGTCATTAGATATGGGATAATTTTTTGAGGAAGTTCAAGTAGCGTTTCTTGAATACTGAAACTGCAAAAGAAAATTTCCAATGCATGTGTGCTGCGCAGCAGCATCTTGTCGCCCATTATTTCGGAAACTATGAATCCTGACTGTTCCTTCCATATACATTTATGAAATTATAATCTTCCTACACAGCAGAAAAAATTATTTGAGGAAAATCATTTTAACTATTCTTATAACACAAGAAATAAAAATAATTTTATGCTACCCATACATCAGTTGAAATTATATGCATGGACTCCACAGTATACAGGGCAAAAACATATTTAATATGAAGCCAGAAATTTTAAAACAAGGCTACAGCAGATTCTGTGGGAGAAATGCTACTATTCAATAGAAGAATTCATTGAGGATGAAATAATAATTTGAGCAAGGGGTAATTAAGCATTAGATTTTATTGTATGTATGTATAACAAAACTGTATTATTATTATTATTATTATTATTATGCTCTTTGTTAACATCAGCTGTTCTTTGTTTATGGTGAAATTTTACCACAATTTGACGCATATCCCATACCTGGATCAAGTGATTTCGATTATGTACATTATGAGACAAATAAACCTCAATTCACAATAACTGTGAGGCCCCTAACTGGAAAATCAAGACAAGATGCAACTTCCTGGACAGAAAAACTTTTTTTATTTTTCTGCAACCCCTCCTCCATTCACAGTCAGACTCCACAACTAAGCAGGATACTGAAAGTCATCTCTTCCAGCACAACTGAATAAAGACAAAAATGCGGGATACAAGAATCCTGCAATATATTTTTTAACAGCTGAATGGCTGATAACGGGAAATACCAAATGTACTTACAGTATGATGATCATGAATATCAGGCGTTCTCCACCCCATATTTTTTAGATGCTACTAGAGACTTCTTTTACTGAACAAATTCCGACTTATTAAAATTACAAATTGTCTTACTGAAACAAAATATCTTAAGATCCACAAAAAGTGTGCACTACCTCTTGTAAACAGATGCCACTTATTGGGTGTCTAAATTATGGAAATAAAACCAAATCAGAGTTTTATTACACGCCACAGAAAGTGCCATAACATATGCCTCAATGTCTTCATCATCCTCACACATCAGCCCACATCCACTTTGAATTATATGATGTCTGCAGTTGGAACATTACTTTCATGTCACTGGAGTCTTCATTCTAACTTCAGGAACAACAGCCTTCACTAACTTTTCTTGCACATGCCACTTAAACTGCTAGTCCAATTCACAAAACGTCTAATTAGATGCTCCAGTTTAGTTGTGTTGGTAGTCATCATACTGTGGGACCATTTTGGAAATTCTGCCCTGTAATATGGGCAATTACTGTTTCTGTAATGTCTCTTGTTCATCTGCCCCGCTTCTCTCATTCCAATTCTTTTTATTACAATATGACACTTTTGTTCAACACCTCCAGGTACCTTAGCATCATTATTTTTATATTATTACTATTAGATTTGTAATATTATCAAATAATTAGTTTGATAATGATTGTCTTTATAAGTACTTGTCCAAATTGGCAGATTGTATCCCTTATTTAATAAATACTCTTGTACTGTAATCTCCAGAAGTAAATTCCAGTAACTTTTTCATTTGTTCCTCAATTCAGAAATGTATTTTCTGGTGTAAAGGATTCAAGCCATTCACTATTGTTTCATTGGGCACCATCTTATGCCTTTTCACATTCCTTGTTTTAGCATCAGCTACTACTGAAACGATAATTTATATTGCTAATGTCCTGTACTAGTCAGCAACTGACAGAAATATATTAGAACTGGGCTGTTCCCTGCCACCAGTCTTAAAACAATCTACAGATAAACATAACAAAAAGTAGGATAAGCAATACAGTACTGACCTGGTAATGGCTGTACGTATTTCCACGGCACTGCATTTGCGGCCTCCCTGAGTTCAGGAAATAATGTTTCGATTTCTTCTTCATCTGTAGGCTAAAACACAACACAAATTTCTTAGAAACTGTGAAGCTAAGCTTGGTATGTATTGTTCACATGCACTAGCAATGTGAATCAACATGTACAATGAATGATATCCATAATAATGCACTAAACAAAAGTTACTAAAATTGCCGTTATGGATTGGTTTTAATAGTAACATAAAAAGTGCTTCTAGCACAAGTGTCATACTCTAATTCAGAACAACTGTTAAGATATAAATCTAATACCACATTCCCAGCACTGAATAAAGAATAAAAAATTCTAGATGATTCTGCAGATGATTCTGCAGTATGAACAGAAGGCAAACCAAATATCAATTTTTGACAAGACTCTTTGGATATATACCACAATTAAAACTGTGTAGTTGCAGGTGCACCTGTGTACACATGTGCATGCACATGTCTTCTGTGTTCAACTGAAGAAACTGGAATACCATGCATCACATAATTCTCCGTGTTGCATGTTCATTGCCAAATAAATTTACTTTAGGTTGGTGAAGGTTAATGGGGAGCCTGCTCCACCTTTAGCAGTTAAGAAACGTGCACTCAATTTAAACATGGTCTTAAATCTCTTGTGAATGATCCAAATGACTCACCAACACTGCAACATCAGATGAAAACATGGATGAAGTCCGCAATATGGTAGATGTGAAATATTTTTGGGTTAGCAGCTGATTGGTATCATCCTCTTGTAGTAACATTTGAATGGATTCCGTATCCATCTCTTCAGGTGAAAAATGAGAAGGGGGCTTCTGTCACAAGCAACATGAAGACCCATCCGATGACTGTCATGCCATGGCAGGTATATCTTTGAACACAGCATTGATTATGAGGATGTAGCAAAACAACCAGAACATGAGGATCCACCAGCACCACTGTATGAAGGACCACTGACTAGATCTAGGAAGCTAATTCCACTCTGAAACAGTGGGTCATTGCTTCCTGAGGGCGGGGGAGGGAGGGAAAGGGGGGGGGGGGGGAAGCAATGTTGCACGTTGTGTATTGTTTAGTCACCATTCAGTTCCCACAACTCAACATCTATAATTTCTGCCACTTATTTATTCATGGAATATTAAAATTTTATAAAATATTCTGTGGGTGTATAAAAAACACTCTGCTGTGAAAGAAAGTTCATTTTGTCTATGCACAATAAGAGCACTTCCAGGGAAGTCTTAGTTCCAAAAACTATACAACAATATTAACTGTCACTGAGTTTAAGAAACAACTGGAATTGCTCAAATTTAACAAATCCTTACAGCTGAAAAAATCTCTGGCAGACTCTATACAGAATTTGCAGTGGAGTTGGCCCCTCTCACTTAACCATATGTCAAGATCGAGGACTAGTTAGATGGGCTTATTGCAATAAAGTGGCCCACTTGCAGCGATACACAGAGCGAGGGTTGAGCCACAACAACTGGTGTCACCTGCCAGTCGGTGACCCAGTGCTTTCTGTAACAGGGGGCACTGCAGTATGTTGCAAACATGACTTCAGAACCCACTACAATACTACAGACTCACTCTGGCGCATATAAATACTTGAAATCTGGTTTCGCAGGACAGAGCGGGGCAGGTTATAGTTGTGGAAAGGGGTCAAAATCAGTTACTGTCAGTTGTACAAAACATACAAACTTTACTTTCCTAAAACACTTAATCACATTATGTTCTTAAAAGCATTCAAAACAATATGGCTGAAGGCCCGAACACAAGTTATTAAAGTTGCCTTAAAGAATACACACGGCTGAAGGCCTTAGTTACAAAATTTTACATAAAAACTTGGATGAAGGTCACACACTGAGGGCTTAAGGCCTGGATAACAAGAATTTCAGATGGAGAAGAAATTTTGAAAGGTTTTAAACAAGCGACTTTTTAAATTTTAATTTTAGACAGCTGAAGGGCTTATCTTAAAACATTTCACATAAAGTTTGGCTGAAGGCCACATACTGAACATAGAACAACTCAAGGCTTAAGGCCTGGATAATAACAGGGATTTCCAATGGGCAAAATTCCCTTTTTTTTCTTAAAAAAAATTTAGTTTAAGCAATAATCTTCAAAGTTTTCATTTAAGATGGCTGAAGGCCTTATCTTAACATCAAAACAAACTAAATTAATAGATGGCTGAAGGCCTCGCACAGTAATTGAGACTAAAAGAAAATCACAATCTAAAACAACAGAACAGTGGTGCTCAGAAGTGCTCCAAGGGTCAGCCTGAGGAGGCAACTCTAACGCAAGTTTAGGTGAGACAGGCAGCCAAGCGTAATACTAAATAATCGGATGGCAACACGACCCAGGCATGGCTGAAGGACCGACCAACAACCTAATCAATTTCCTTCCGCCCGACAAAGAGCACGACAATGGAAAAATCAGCAAGGACAAGGATACCAGCAGCACAATGTCTTGAAAATTGGCGTCTAAAAACAGTCAAGACACAATAACCACTCAAAAATATGAACAACACCAAAGGCTGTAGAACTACACACCGTGCCGGACAGCATCAACACGGTGAGGAAAAACACACTGCCAGAAATCTACGCTCACAACCAGGGCAAGTAACTGGAATGTTAACGGCCACAAAGCAGAAGATACCGCTGGTGCACTTCACTAATAATTATCAACCAATTCAATAGTTAAACATCATACAGGAAGACGGCTGCAAAATTTCGCCGACTCCCATACACCATACATTGCTGCTTGTGGAAACGGCCCAGAAGGCAACAACCGGCAATGAATGAAGAGATGTCACAGCAGCTGAGGTTTCATAACAGGTTAACTGATCACTCAACTTCAGTGTCCAAATTCAGTGGGCAATGAATTTTGTAGCTCTCGCATCTAGCACCTCACAAATCCAACCGCGCGTGCATGCCACCAGCGGCCCCAGCCTGACCTTGCGCCTCAGAGACTTCCTCGCTGCTCTGTCCCAACCGACCCACTCAATCCAGCATGCAGGCAGCATTAAAATAACTGCTCAGTCAAAACCACACAAGCAACACATGGTTCCACGAAACACTAACACAAACAACTCGAACAATACTAAAACCAATCACTGTGGAACAACTAGGAGGAATCACAAGTCGACACACACACACAGAGAACCCGGAAGCAGTCGGCGACCAAATAAACATCACCTGATGAGACGACCGACCAAACGACCAACCAAGGTAGTCCCCACTGAACTCGTGTGTGCTGACAACAGTCAGGCGAGTCATGGTTATCCGGACCTCACTGCTGCTCCGTCCCCACTTCCCTCGGATGGACGTCGTCCTGGAGACACTAGCTCGGACCCAACCACGCAGAGGGAACACCAGCCCATTGGCCACCCGACATCTCAGTACAAGGAAGGAACCTGCAAGATGACCATTGAAGGGGCCCAGAAGTGGTCAGAAGACCAAATACACATTGCCCAATAAGACGACTGACCGAATGACCAACCAATGGTTGTTCCGTCTCAAGTCTCCTTCCGTCGGACAGTGCATGCGTGTTGCCAGCGATCAGGCGAGTACTGGCCGTCCGGACCTCACTGGAGCTCCATTGCGACTCAACTCCCCGCACACCATGACCCGGAAATACTGGCGGTTGCTCCAAAGATAGTACGACAGTGCTCTTATCGATAGCGCTGCTGCTGCCACTCACGGGCAGGCAGGCCAGCAACTTAGTGGCGCCAGTAAATCGGATAAGAAACAGGACGGCAGTACAGAACAGACAAGACGTCAAGTAATAAACGGCATGAACACGAGTCGCGCATGGCTCTATACTGGTCATCCAGCCAGGCAAGACATCGGCTCATTGGTTGGATTGGCGGGTCATGGACTCGTCAACTGTCGGCGTGTCGGCTTCTACCTTGAGGCTGCTCCACCATCTCACATTGAGCCACAGCCAGCAGCCCAATACAGGTCTAGGATTTGTACAGGGGTGCCTCCCTCACCACCCCGTCCCCCAACAGGCCGGCTGCCACCAAGCTGAGCCTGCACCTGAACCCAGCCTGTACCTGGCCACCTCGCTAGGAGTGTGACAACACCAGTCAGTTGCATCAGCATTTGACACAGGTAATTCTGCTCGCTGCAGAGGGCCGCAAGAAAGATGGCTGACCATGCCGCACAACAAGGATGGCACGGATTGACGTCAAACTGCACCGCAGGACAAGGGCATGTACCTCTAGCCATTGTTAACTTGTTGGAACAATAAAGAGTTTATATCCAGGCCATCTGTCTTGCTATAGCTACCTTACTCCTCCGACAGACTCCCGTACCCCTCGCCAATCCATCAAACCCACCACGCCCAGTGGGAGAGCTAAGTGCCAGCCTGATAACTAGAAGAATAGCAATCTGCACACCAAGACTGCTGTACATAATATAACACAGATCTTTCAAACAAATAACTATGCAAATGGTTGGAAGAAAGGGAAGGTCATAACTGTCTACAAGAAGAGAAGCACAAGTGATCCATTGTCACTGAATCCATCTGTTTTAGAATCTTGTAACATATTCTGAACTCAAATGTAACACTGTACCTCCAACACAATGACAATTACAGAAACATTGTTCACTCAAATCCAAACACATGCTCTTCTCACAAAACATCCTGAAAGCCATGGATTATGGCAAACAGGTTGGGTTCAGTATTTCCTTAGTTCTGAGAAATGTTTGGGCTCAATAACATACTGCTTATTGATGATAGCACAATAACATGGATGATCAATTTCACTTGGAGACAGCTACTCACACCCTCCCTCTCATAGTGTAAAGCAGCTGGGATGTCTTGGTATTTGAACATGCTTTGCCGAACAATTCTTGTATGGGTTGGATGTCTGGCTGGCAGTGGCACTGTCAGCTGTGGCATTGGTTTGTCCATCAGCTGTGGAGTGGTGGTGTGGGTTTACTCAACTGTTCTGGACTGGTTGTGGTTTGACTTGTTGGTGAGATGTTTGAGGCGGTTGTGGGTGAAATGCACATCGGTTTAGCATGTTCAACTGCACCTTTAAATGGCATGCCATTGCACAATTTGTCTACGGCATGAATGCCTCTGCTCAACATCAGAATAGTGCCAGTGTATGGAAGCCGTAGGGACGACTTAACTGAGTCCATTTGCAGCATCATGTGTAAACAGCTGTGGAAGTCTTTGTGTACAAACCCACGATGCCACCTTGGTGAGAAGGGTGTGACAACATATTTTGGTGCAATAGTACTTAACTGCTGCACTAACCATGGAAGTTCCTCTCTATGTGTCAGTGATGCTGGCTAAATAGTCCAGTGGGATCTGTAGGTGTTCACCATAAACCATTTCTGTCACAGATGCCCTGATGTTGGATTTCTATGTCATTCAAAGGCCTAATAGCACTAAGCACAGCATATCTGTCCATTTTTCTTGGTGATACATTAGTGACACTTTCAAGATTCTGTTTCATTATTCTACCATATCATTACTGGCTCGGTGGTAGCTGGTCGTGTGGAGTCATTAGAGATTGCACAGTCTGTCTAGCTCCAGAATCAGCAGGGATTCAATCTGACATCCTTGATCAGTCCTAACATGGAGAGGATAACCGAAGTGTGCAATTCTAGTACACAAACATTTTTGCAGTTGTTTCAGCTGATATATTGGCTATCGGCATTGCCTCTGCCTACCTTGTACGTCTGCCTATGGCTGTGAATAGGAATCTGTATCCTTCTGATGTTGGGAGAGGGCCTACCAGGTCGATTTGAATGTGGGCGCATCTAGCCAGTGCACTTTGAAAGTTACCAAGATCGGCAAGTACCAGACAGCCCACTTTATTTTGCTGACACGGAATGCAGGAATACGTCCACTTGCACGTCTCTTTCTTCACAGAAGACCACACAAAACTTTCCATAAGTATAGCTGATTGTAGTGTTGGCTGAGGATGAGATAGGCCATGGATGCTGTTGAAGGCTGTCTTTCAGAACTTCTTCAAAATATATGGTCATGGTTTGTTCAGAGATACGTCACACAACAGATTCAACTTAAGAGTTCATTACTGGAATTTGTTCAATTTTTGGCCTGTAGATGAGTCATTTAACAGTTGTTGCCACTGTGGGTACCTGGCTTGTTCCACAGCAAGTTCTCCATAAAATAAATACAGGAAAAGCAATCAGCCACTAAATTTTGCACCCCCTTTAAACGGTGAATATCTGTTGTAAACTGGCTTATGAATGCAATGTAACAGAACTGTCTTGATGAGCATTTGTCATTAACATGTTTGGGCGCAGAGGTAATGGGTTTATGATCTGTAAAAACTGTCATCGGTCAAGCTTCTATTTGCAGCACAAGGATGAATTGGCCTCCATATTTATCCAATCTGGCTCCTTGTGACTACTTTTTGTGGGCATATTGAAAGACACTGTCTATGGAACCTTCCCACCCCACTGGAGGAACATTAATTGGCTATCGGTGTGGCATTTGAATCCATTTCCATTGAAAAATTACAGGATGTGATAGGAAATTTCACTGTTCATTTGCACCACCTCCACACAGTGAGTGGTGGACATTTCGAAAAGATTGTGAAGTGATTGCAAAAACTGCTTCCAGAAAAAAAAAAAAAAGTTAAATTATGCATGCTGATACTGTATGAGCTGTACACTGTATGGCGCCATCTGTTAGAAGTGTTTTAAGTTATTTCAAAACTTCTGCATAAAATTCTTACATCTTTCCCAACCTTTTGTTGCGCTCGTATAACAATCATAGTTTTGGAGATGTTCTTGTCTCTACATTACAAGTGACAACATATAGGGCTACTATATATTATTCATTCACTTTCAAGGCTTTATATTTTCCAAAGCACTACATGTAAAAAAAAAAGGCTGATGCATAAAAGCAAACATAAATTCACCAAGTTTGCATTGTGCCCATCAGCTGGCATTACAAGCGTACTTTCCGGCAACAAAGTACGGAAAGAGTTTTTGTGTACTGAAATATGCAATATGTTTATCTGTTGTAACAGTGCAGTTTGCTTTCAGTAGGAATCATGGAAAAGACATGCCATGTAAACAGAGCATTGTGCATAGGTATTAATAATTTAGGGGGACTGGTTGCTTCTGTAAACAGAAAAGTAATGGTCGACAATGTGTGCTACATGCAACCGTGGAGAGGGTGAGAAAGTTCCGTACGCAGCCCAAAAAAATCAAGAGTCAGTGCAAGCTATGAACTTTGAATACCATAGCATATTGTGTAGGGGATTTTGCAATGGTGTTTACATTTCAAACCATACTATCTGTACCCTGTGCAACGATTAAAACCAGAAGATCACGGCTGGCGCTTAGGAAGTACCAGAGGATGAACAGCTCACCTTCAAGCCGATACTCAGCGATGAAGCAACCTTCCATTTATCTGGAAAGGTTAATCGCAACAATCAGAGTGTGGGGCACTAAAAATCCTCATGAAATTGTGGTGCATGAACAAGATCCACCAAAGGTTAATTTTTGCTGTGCAAATGTCACAGATGAAGCTATATGGGCTGCTTTTCTTCTGTGAGAAGAGTGTGATGGGTACCTCTTACCTTGATACATTGCTGTAATGGTTGTTTCCATAGCTGACTGCTGTTTCTGAGAATTTCATTTTCCAACAAGGTGGAGCACACCCTTTTGGAGCACTGATGTTTGTCACTACCAGAATGATGAACTTCCGCATTCCTGGATTGGGTGTAGTGTAGAAGGTGATATAGCTCTGTGCCCTTGCCCCCCCCCCCCCCCTCCCTCCACCAAGTTGCCTGACATAAGGCCTTGTGACTTTTTCCTCTGGGGTACATTAAGGACCATGTTTGATACCCCCACTGCCAAGAATGCTGGAACAGCTCAGTGTGATGACCACTGACACCATGTTGCTCCTTTAAGATATGGAACAGACATGACTACTGTTTGGCTGAGTGTCATATAACCATAGGGGTGCTCTGAGAACATTTTTAGAGTGCAAAATACAAACTTGGTGAGTTTACAGTTCTATTCAGGCATAAATTATATTTGTACACGTAATATTGGTTGGTTGGTTGGTTTGTGGAAGGAGACCAGACAGCGAGGTCATCGGTCTCATCGCATGAGGGAAGGACGGGGAAGGAAGTCGGCCGTGCCCTTTTGAAAGGAACCATCCCGGCATTTGCCTGGAGCGATTTTAGGGAAATCACGGAAAACCTAAATCAGGATGGCCGGACGCGGGATTGAACCGTCGTCCTCCCGAATGCGAGTCCAGTGTCTAACCACTGCGCCACCTCGCTCGGTACACGTAATATTCTGCAAAGTACAGAGCTCTGTAAACAAATGTGCCATCTGCAGCATCCTTGCGTCGCATTTACTATTAAAAATTTAACTACACCCTTGCCATACACTAAATGGAATAAAACTTTGTGTAACAGTTTGTAGTGTTAATAGCTTATTACCATAGCAATTTAAGCCTCATATCGACAGTGCTTTTTGAAATACATGAAGAACATAATTTAGAGTTTTCACAAATAAGTAACTTCCTGACAAGTTCGTGCATATTATAAGTAAAAGTCAGCAAAGAAGTTTGAGAATGTTTCTAGTCTTTCAATAACGTAGCAAAACAATCTTCTGTGAAATACTTTATTTTAGAAAATAATTTTCATTTTTAAAGACATATAATTTATGTACATAATGCCAATTTTCTTGTTTTTATTGTCATAGTGGGTGAGGGACCAAATGTAGTGGAAAAATGTGAATTGTAAGAAGCCAGTTTATGGTACTCTTGACTTATAAAATGTAGTACAGTAGTTCACATATTTAAAGAGGGGATTAATTTGCTTTTATGTTTTATTTGAAACATTTTATTTAATACTTTTGTCTAAAGTAACTTGATAACTGGATGGATTCAAGAGACAAACTGTGGGCACATGTAAATCAAAATCATAAGAAAAGTTCAGCTTGGAACATCGACAACATTACAATATATGCTTTCCCCACACATACCCTACTATCCCTATCCTTCCTCTAACTCACTATGGATTGCTGCTTTCATTCAGTGTGACAGTTGCAAACTGACCAGAGTTTCCAAAGACAGCAGTCATGTGTGCGTGAGGAATGCCTGCTTGTGCGAATGTATGTGTGTTTTCCTTTGTTTCCTGAAGAAGGCTTTGGCCAAAAGCTCAGTGTGTAACAGACTTCTCATTGTGCCTGTTTGCAACTCAACACATCTTTACAGTGAGTAGCAATCTATCCTTTTCATAATAGTGTTAAAATTATACAAGAGTTTTTTTGCATGCATTGGGTCTGTGAGCAGTATTGTGATCAGGAGTTCAAGAGAGAGTCAGGGCTAGGCTCTTGTTGTGATTGGATTTCTCACACTGGGCTCTGTAAAAATATATTAATTATAAGCAGTCACGAAATTTAGGAGACTGAAACATATCTGAACATGTTTAAGAATGGATGTAAATGGCTATTATGCAAATTTTGTATTTTTTGTGCAAATTATGACTGACTCAAATAAATAAAATTCCTTGTGCAATACCATGCAACTGTAACCGAGAACTTATACAGGGTGTTTGGAAATTCCCATTACAAACATCTAGGACTTGTGCAGGAGAGTGAGTACATAATATTTTGAATAGGAACTCATGTCCAGAAATATACCATTTCTTTTCTATGTTGGTTTCAATTCATGTCCATGTCTGCTGAGGTAAAGAGAAAAGTCTCAGAGTTGCTTGTTCTCGTACACAGTAGGGCAGACAGGATAACGTGTACTACATCAGTCACCTGATGTCACTTAATGTCTGCTTTGCTGCGAGACTTGTTCAAAGCCTGTGAGCCTCTGATACAGTAATAATGTAGACAAACAATGTTCAAGTGTTAATACAAACAAATGTGCTTAAGTGATAAATGGATGTTTCATTACATTTCCTGTCGAATTGTTACCTAATAACTGTACCGCGTCATGCCTAATTCAATTCGTTAAGCAGAAGTGGGCGAGTTAAACATCTGAATTGAAAGCATCATAGAACAGGAATGCTATTTTTCCAGACATGGCTTCCTATTCAAAATATTACGTACTCACTCCCCTCTACAAATCCTAGAAGTTTGTAACGGGAATTTCCGTACACCCTGTAGTTGAAAGTGAACATTCACAAGGCACTGTGCGAGCATCAGAACCATGGAAATTTGCATGTATTTTGGGTAATAGGTAAGGTGAAAACCTTCAACTGGCTACTGGGGAATGTATGTGTTGTACGCGCGAATGCTGTATTCCAAACTGTATATAGTGTGAAATTGGTGGCATAAAAATGGCTCTGAGCACTATGGGACTCAACTGCTGAGGTCATTAGTCCCCTAGAACTTAGAACTAGTTAAACCTAACTAACCTAAGGACATCACAAACATCCATGCCCGAGGCAGGATTCGAACCTGCGACCGTAGCGGTCTTGCGGTTCCAGACTGCAGCGCCTTTAACCGCACGGCCACTTCAGCCGGCTATTGGTGGCATAAATTTGTATTTAAAAGTGACAACATATAGTTTTCTTTCAAAAAATTTCACTCATTTGCGTGTCAGCCAGACCAAGAACTTGAAATCATTTTTGCACCCTGTCGACACAAGTAGTGTGGTTAGTATTTCTAACACTTTTTCTTGTCGAGAACCTTGTGCCAGGGTGTCTATGAAGGATTGACCTAAAGGTGAGTGAACAATTTCTTATGCAGGACTACATACCATGCTACCACAACTCTGTTGCTACATTGTTGACTTGCGGCCCATTCATACTCTTCACAACACTTAGAAAAGAGAACTCTCCAATTGACATACAAGTATGTTTCATATCACTGGACATCCAGTAGATAGTAGTGCTTTTTTCCTAACAATTTCTTGTCGACTGTGGAGAATGTTACTGACACAATCTGTTTGGATATGGGGCAGTCAAATGGAAACAAGACAGATGGAAAAAAGGAAGTATAATGTTTATTGTTTCAAGAGTAATCACCATAACTGTTAACACATTTATTCCACTGTCAGACAGGATGGTCAATGCCTTCATAGAAAGATGTTTGCAGCTGCTTGCAGAATCATGTTTGTATGCAGACGTGCACCTCTTCGTACAAAGCAGATAAATTGTATGGAGGTTTTGTAAGGGCTTCTTTATGAAACTTCTGCAAAGTACTTGAAACAAGCTCAGCAACATGTGGGCAGGTCCACAGTGGGGATAAATGTATTAAAAGTTATAGCTATACTTTTTAAATAATGAACAGTCTACTTACTTTTGTTCCATCTGTCTGTTTTTCATTTGACAACCCCTTATATTATGAATTCACTGCTTTGATAGAACTACTAAGTTTTGATCTGGCAAAATGGGTTACTAATTTAGAACAGCTAATAGTTATAATGGACCCAAAGAGTGAGATGCTAATCTATGGAAACAGGTTCAAGACATGTACTAGAAAACAGAAACAGACAGATTTTAGTTGAATGCAGCGGCCATAAAAAATAGTTACATTCAGGCCCAACTAATATGAGAAAGGAAATTGTTATTCCAGAATACATTTTGCAGATGTACTGAGTAGCTACAATCAGATATATTACCATCAAGGTCTCCAATATAAATTTCATGATGGTTACCAACTCGACTGTACATCTTTTGCAATGCTTCCGAGAAAGCACATTGCTATCCTGGACGTACACTCGAAAGGCGATGGACTATTCCACGTGCAAGGAAAACTTCATGTAACATATCATTGTTTGCTTAATCTGTAGCAAAACCAGACTTACATCTGTCAAGATGGCAGCTCTGCCATGTTTCAAGTTATTAGCACCATTAATACTGCTACTTAAGCACACCAGTACAGTATGACACTATCAAATTAATTCTGTAGACATATGTTACACTAGCTTTGGGTTGGATACACAATTATCTGAATCAACGGAAGACGTTTATATGCATCTGAGGTATGGAAATCCATATGTATATGTCAATGAAGACATTAACTTGGACAGTAAGTCCAGTTGATCATCTTGAAATGAGGAAGCCATGATAATTAAATACTCTTTACCACTGGTAGAAGAATCTCAATGGCTTTCACACTCTGAATCATGATGGCCATCCAACACATTATCTACGACACAGAAAAGAAAGGAAGCACATGCAGCATATAATGAGCATTGTCGCACCTTTCAGCATTATAGAGTGCTCCAAATTTATATCAAATTGGATGGTGATTTGTATGCCTAACTGGCTAATATGACTCATTCACCAAATTTCCAAGCAAAGATGTTTCATGCTGCTAATGAGAAACTGCCTGAATTACGGAATATGTTACCTACTTCACAGAGTCATTATTAGCTTGCTGAGGACAGCATTAAGTGGAAATTCAACACCTGCCATGCAGATTGGAAGGGAGGATGGTGGGCACTTTCAAATGCTAGAGCTGACAAACAACTGAAAGGTAAGTACAAGTACATAGATAGGCTGGTACGTAGGTCAGAGAGCTGACAAGGGCTTCCTCAGAGCTCATTAGTGGCAAGAGAAACCCCACCTGCATCTGACACCCCACACCAACTCTATTACGAGTGAAGACAGTTAAAGAGTAAAAAATGCATTCTAGCAGGAAGATTAATAACAAAGTAAGAATGCTAAAAATATAATGGACATCAGTGGGACCAAAAATAATAAAATGAGGTGAGAGAAATAATCAGGTCAGAAGGTGAGTGAGGCAGCTGAGTGTCCTGAAGAGTTCTGCAAGTGATGGCTGCATCTCCCACATCCAGCCTGCATCTCCCAAATTCATCCCATCCCTGATTAAAAGTTTTTAAAGGAGAAGCAGCACCTGCTATTAGTAGGAAAGCTACCCCTAAGATGGATAATAGAGTATGGCAAAAAAAGAGGCTAAGTGCATCTAAAATCAATTAAAACAGAGAAAAAAAAGGGATGACCTATGCAGCTGGCAAAGGGGGTAAGGTTGATGGTCCCCAGACTCAGCATGCGATGCAAGATTCCCAAGACGAACCACCTTACCCACACCTTGAATGTGGTTTAAAACATGATATCTGAGAATAAAAACTGCTTTCACAAAGAAAATGTAGAACAGGTTCAACTGTATGGGTATTGTAAACCAATACTAGAGATAAATATCCAGAAGACGATACTTAGCATGGAATAAATGATGATTAACTGACATCCTCAGCTGCCAACAGGTGTTGTTGATATACCTCAATGTGGACAGCTGAAAATGTGTGCCCCGACCGGGACTCGAACCCGGGATCTCCTGCTTACATGGCAGACGCTCTATCCATCTGAGCCACCGAGGACACAGATGAATAGCGTGACTGCAGGGACTTATCCCTTGCACGCTTCCCGTGAGACTCACATTCCCAACTGTCCACAATTCTACATATGTATTGTACCTTATAGACATTTGCCCAGCCACTCACTCATTACTCGCGCACACTTTGGCAATTCCCGTAAGAGTTTGGGCAACTTGTGCGCATTCGCACAGACGAAGGTCAATGGCTGGCTAGCCTTCAACTGGGTGGGCAAATGTCTATAAGGTACAATACATATGTATAATTGTGGAAGCATGCAAGGGATAAGTCCCTGCAGTCGCGCTATTCATTTGTGTCCTCGGTGGCTCAGATGGATAGAGCCTCTGCCATGTAAGGAGGAGACCCCAGGTTCGAGTCCCGGTCGGGGCACACATTTTCAGCTGTCCACATCGAGGTATATCAACAACACCTGTCGGCAGCTGAGGTTGTCAGTCATCATTTATTCCAGGGAAAAGCTGCACGGTCATCAACAGTATCTGTTCTTTCGAGAACAAGTTACTGTCTTCGTATATATAGTTAAAGGTTACCCAGCCATTGACCTTCGTCTGTGCGAATGGGCACAGGTTGCCCAAACTCTTATGGGAATCGCCAAAGCGCACGCGAGTAATGAGTGGGTGGGCAAATGTCTATAAGGTACAATACATATGTAGAATTGTGGACAGTTGGGAATGTGAGTCTCACGGGAAGCGTGCAAGGGATAAGTCCCTGCAGTTGCGCTATTCATCTGTGTCCTCGGTGGCTCAGATGGATAGAGCGTCTGCCATGTAAGCAGGAGATCCCGGGTTCGAGTCCCGGTCAGGGCACACATTTTCAGCTGTCCACATCGAGGTATATCAACAACACCTGTTGGCAGCTGAGGTTGTCAGTTAGTCATCATTTATTCCAGGGAAAAGCTGCACGATCATCAACAGTGACTGTTCTCTCGAGAACAAGTTACTGTCTTCGTATACATACTTAGCATGGAGATCCAGATGAAGGCGGCATTCCACCATGATGTGAGCTACTCCCTAAAAGCACGACACGGGGGTGGCTCATTAAATAAAATGAAGCTATAGGTTAATGTGGTATGATTGATCTGGCGACACAAGGCAGTGGATTCCTTCTGAGGGGACTGGAAGGAGGAGCATTATGCACCCACAGCCTCCTTGATAGTTCAGAGTTTCTCAGAGGGAGCAGTATCCCACCGGATGTACTTTCATCTCGAAGTGAGGAGAAGTCTTATTTGCACCTGCAAAACCACACTTGGAATTGTCAGAGCAAATGTTGGGCAAGTAATCACTTCTCTAGCCAGACGATCGACCATTTTATTTCCTGGGATAATCACATGGCTTGAGGGCCAGAGAAAGACAATTGAGCAGGCAGTATAATTGATGTAAGAAAAAGTCATAAATAGCAGGTATCAGAAAGTGACAAGGGTAATACTGATCAATAGCCTGGAGACTGTTCATGGAATCACTACAAATCAAAATTTTGTCAATGGAGGTAAGTTTAACAAATCGTGGAGTTCTGATAATGACTATCAGCTAACCCTGTAAAAACACTATGTTTCTGGCAACAAATGTTATACCTGACTACGGACTATGGCTGTGCCTGCCCGGGATACTGCCCACATTGAGGCTGACCCCTCACCCGTGGTAGAGTGGGAGGTCATCTCAAGGTGTGGCAGGGGGCGAAAGACATTCTGGAGGGCTGAACGGAAGGCCTCTCCAGTTTGCCTGATGAACCGGTTTCAGGCTCTGTCTCTGGCTGATATTGATCTTCAGCGGGACATGGCTGCTTGTCCTGTTCCAGAGTTTGCCCCTCAGTCTGTAAGATCCGGGCGGTTGCAGAGGGTGGGCTTACTGGTAGTTGGGAGCTCCAACGTCAGGCGCGTAATGGGGCCCCTTAGGGATACGGCAGCAAGAGAGGGGAAGAAAACCAATGTGCACTCCGTGTGCATACCGGGGGGAGTCATTCCTGAAGTGGACGTGCGCCCACAAAACCCCTCTACAACAATCTCTCTACAACAACCTGAAGTGGAAAGGGTCCTTCCGGATGCCATGAAGGGTACAGGGTGCATACATCTGCAGGTGGTCGCTCATGTCGACATCAATGATGTGTGTCGCTATGGATCGGAGGGAATCTTCTCTGGCTTCCGGCGGCTATCTGATTTGGTAAAGACTGCCAGTCTCGCTAGCGGGATGAAAGCAGAGCTCACCATCTGCAGCATCGTCGACAGTACTGACTGCGGACCTTTGGTACAGAGCTGAGTGGAGGGTCTGAACCAGAGGCTGAGACGGTTCTGCGACCGTGTTGGCTGCAGATTCCTCGACTTGCACCATAGGGTGGTGGGATTTCGGGTTCCGCTGGATAGGTCAGGAGTCCACTACACACAGCAGGCGGTTACACGGGTAGCAGGGGTTGTGTGGCGTGGACTGGGCTGTTTTTTAGGTTAGATGGCCTCGGGAAAGTACAGAAAGGGCAACAGCCTCAAAGGGTGCGGGGCAAAGTCAGGACGTGCGGGGACCAAGCAGCAATCGGTATTGTAATTGTAAACTGTCGAACCTGCATTGGTAAAGTACCGGAACTTCAAGCGCTGATAGAAAGCACCGAAGCTGAAATTGTTATAGGCACGGAAAGCTGGCTGAAGCCAGAGATAAATTCTGCCGAAATTTTTACAAAGGCACAGACGGTGTTTAGAAAGAATAGATTACATGCAACTGGTGGTGGCGTGTTTGTCGCTGTTAGTAGTAGTTTATCCTGTAGTGAAATAGAAGTGGATAGTTCCTGTGAATTATTATGCGTGGAGGTTACACTCAACAACCGAGCTAGGTTAATAACTGGCTCCTTTTACCAACCTCCCGAATCAGCAGCATTAGTGGCAAAACAACTGAGAGAAAATCTGGACAAAACAACTGAGAGAAAATCTGGAATACATTTCACATAAATTTTCTCAGCATGTTATAGTCTTAGGTGGAGATTTCAATTTACCAGATATAGATTGGGACACTCAGATGTTTAGGACAGGTGGTAGGGACAGAGCATCGAGTGACATTATACTGAGTGCACTATCCGAAAAGTACCTCGTGCAATTAAACAGAGAACCGACTTGTGGAGATAACATCTTGGACCTACTGATAACAAACAGACCTGAACTTTTCGACTCTGCAAGTGCAGAACAGGGAATCGGTGATCATAAGGCCGTTGCAGCATCCCTGAATATGGAAGTTAATAGGAATCTAAAAAAAGGGAGGAAGATTTATCTGTTTAGCAAGAGTAATAGAAGGCAGATTTCAGACTACCTAACAGATCAAAACGAAAATTTCTGTTCCGACACTGACAATGTTGAGTGTTTATGTAAAAAGTTCAAGGCAATCGTAAAGTGCGTTTTAGACAGATACATGCCGAGTAAAACCGTGAGGGATGGGAAAAACCCACTGTGGTTCAACAACAAAGTTAGGAAACTACTGCGAAAGCAAAGTGAGCTTCACTGCAAGTTTAAATGCAGCCAAAACCACTCAGACAAACAGAAGCTAAACGATGTCAAAGTTAGTGTAAGGAGGGCTATGCGTGAAGCTTTCAGTGAATTCGAAAGTAAAATTCTATGTACCGACTTGACAGAAACTCCTAGGAAGTTCTTGTCTTACGTTAAATCAGTAAGTGGCTCGAAACAGCGTATCCAGACACTCCGGGATGACAATGGCACTGAAACAGAGGATGACATGTGTAAAGCTGAAATACTAAACACTTTTTTCCAAAGCTGTTTCACAGAGGAAGACCGCACTGCAGTTCCTTCTCTAAATCCTCGCACAAACGAAAAAATGGCTGACATCAAAATAAGTGTCCAAGGAATAGAAAAGCAACTGGAATCACTCAACAGAGGAAAGTCCACTAGACCTGACGGGATACCAATTCGATTCTACACAGAGTACACGAAAGAGCTTGCCCCACTTCTAACAGCCGTGTACTGCAAGTTTCTAGAGGAATGGAAGGCTCCAAATGATTTGAAAAGAGCACAGGTAGTCCCAGCCTTCAAGAAGGGCCATCGAGCAGAAGTGCAAAATTATAGACCTATATCTCTGACATCGATCTGTTGTAGAATTTTAGAACATGTTTTTTGCTCGCGTATCATGCCATTTCTGGAAACCCAGAATTTACTATGTAGGAATCAATATGGATTCTGGAAACAGCGATTGTGTGAGACCCAACTCGCTTTATTTGTTCATCAGACCCATAAAATATTAGATACAGCCTCCCAGGTAGATGCTATTTTCCTTGACTTCCGGAAGGCGTTCAATACAGTTCCGCAGTGTCACCTGATAAAGTAAGAGCCTACAAAATATCAGACCAGCTGTGTGGCTGGATTGAAAAGTTTTTAGCAAACAGAACATAGCATGTTGTTCTCAATGGAAAGACGTCTACAGATGTTAAAGTAACCTCTGGCGTGCCCCAGGGGAGTGTTATGGGACCATTGCTTTTCACAATATATATAAATGACCTAGTAGATATTGTCAGAAGTTCCATGCGGCTTTTCGCGGATGAGGCTGTAGTATACAGAGAAGTTGCAGCATTAGAAAATTGCAGCGAAATGCAGGAAGATCTGCAGCGGATAGGCACTTGGTGCAGGGATGGCAACTGACCCTTAACACAGACAAATGTAATGTATTGCGATTACATAGAAAGAAGGATCCTTTATTGTATGATTATATGATAGCAGAACAAACACTGGTAGCAGTTACTTAAAATATCTGGGAGTATGCGTGCGGAACGATTTGAAGTGGAATGATCATGTAAAATTAATTGTTGGCAAGGCGGGTACCAGGTTGAGATTCATTGGGAGAGTCCTTAGAAAATGTAGTCCATTAACAAAGGAGGTGGCTTACAAAACACTTGTTTGACCTATACTTGAGTATTGCTCATCAGTGTGGGATCCGTTCCAGGTCGGGTTGACGGAGGAGATAGAGAAGATCCAACGAAGAGCGGCACGTTTCGTCACAGGTTTATTTGGTAAGCATGATAGCATTACGGAGATGTTTAGCAAACTCAAGTGGCAGACTCTGCAAGAAAGGCGCTCTGCATCGCGGTGTAGCTTGCTGTCCAGGTTTCGAGAGGGTGCATTTCTGGATGAGGTATCGAATATATTGCTTCCCCCTACTTATACCTCCCAAGGAGATCACGAATGTAAAATCAGAGAGATTCGAGCGTGCACGGAGGCTTTCTGGCAGTCGTTCTTCCTGCGAACCATACGCGACTGGAACAGGAAAGGGAGGTAATGACAGTGGCATGTAAAGTGCCCTAAAGTGCCCTCCGCCACACACTGTTGGGTGGCTTGCGGAGTATAAATGTAGATGTAGATGTAGATGTACCTGACAAGTGGGAAATTTTAGACCCTATCCCACCCTATCTATGGTTTTAAAGCTGTTAGTATAAACCACAGTAGCACCCTAATATTCCTGACAAACTGATACTGAAAGGTCATGGGGGCAATACACTTTAGCTCCTTGAAATAGATTGGTCCCAATTTGTGATCTGGGTACTAATCAAGGTGGAGTGTGCAAAAAACACGGACACCACTTTCAAAGGTTATCAAGTGGAGATCCCGGCAGAGGCCCTCGAGGTGCATTCCAGTTGCTAATACCACCCAATGGTTGGTGTCAGGGGGTCAATGCAACTTGTATGCAGAAAGAATTTGATAAATTGGATGATTATGAAATTGTCGAAACTGAGGAGGGAATATATCCACTTTAGCAAGGAGACTGTTATGGCAGTAGCCTGGAAGGAGTCAGCAGCCAGTTTTACCCCACAATGATTGGCTGTGTCCGACAGTTTCAAAGCTGAAGTGCCACTGAGCCATAAATATGGCAGCCATAGTAAAACTGGGACATGACCAGGGCCCAGCCTAATTGGGTCAAGGCCCTGGCCCGATAAATATGGAGGAAAGTGATGATGACAATGACAATGGTGATTGGTTTAAAGGGATTAAACATCTAGGTTACCAATCCCTTGTTGCACTGATAATTCATAAAATAATGTGGGAGGAGAAAAGGGGAATTGGCAGTTCCAGGTTTCGTGACATTATGGTTGTCATTGAAAATTTGCATGCAGTTGCTTACTTATGACAGATGGCTGGCAGTGAAAAACTCCAGCTGGCCACTAGAAGATAATCAAATAAGGATCATCATAGCCAGCAGTACAATAATGGGGTGAGAAAATGAAGACTATAAGTACTAGAGAATCAATTAGCTTAAACTATCAGAGAAGTAAAATAAATAAATAAAAAATTTAAAAATGCATAACAGTGCTGAGGTAGACAGTAATTGTAGGTGGTTTGGGTCACACATCGCACCAAGAGGTACTCCCATGACATACAGCCTGAGACCCAATACCGAGCTACAGTACATTTTATTATAAAACCCACTTTCCCTCAGGAAATTTACGACTTTCATAGTTGCTATCTCATCCTCCCCAAGTATCTGAGATAGGGAGGTAGCCACATGAAGGCTTGACTCAGATCAGCCTACAGGGCACACACTTTGAGAATATGGGCTACACCTTGGCGGTCCCCTTGATTGTTCTCAGCTTCTTTAGGTTCAACATAGCCTGTCATTCCATATCCCAGGTTTTCAAAATTTGTTGGTGCAGTTGCAATCATAGATCTGTGCCCAGTACTCTGATTTCAAGTTTGTCTCTTGGGGTTGCTTCTTTAGCTAATTTATTAGTGAGTTCATTTCCCAAAATACCTACACGGCTGTGTCCAAATGAATGGTACACTGGTTCCGGAGATGTGAAGGTCTACTAATATGTCTTTCACATTAGCAGACAAAAAGTTTCTGCAGTAGCATGGAGATATGCCTCGTAAGCAGCTCTGTGAGTCGCTACAAAACCATGAAATCTTTTATGGAAAGAGTTCTAAGCTACTCTGTTGATGCATGCCGAATCTAGGTACAACTGAACAAAACAGGCCTCTGAAAATGGTGATATCAGAATTTTTCTTATGGCCATACAAGAGGTCCATCTGAATCATAGGACCGCGTACACACCATGAGGGATGCCAAACAGGGATGATTAAGTATCTGAAGATGGTGACCACAAAGTTCACCAAGAGTTGCTGCCATCTGACCCTCAATGGCAGGGTACCAGATTCCACCAGGAGCTTGTCTACATGGCTCATACAGAAGACTCTAGTTGCCATATGCACACAACTGTGGTGGACAGGGTGCAACAAGTTCAGTACTGATGGTGCAGCCAACCTGTAGGCAACATTGGCATAGTCTAGATGGAATAAAATCAAATTTGAGGAGAACTGCAGAAGAACTGTGTGGTCTCCACCAATAGAGGAGCTGTTGAGATATCAGCGGATATTAAGTTTTGTAATCCAGTCTGTCATGAACTGGAATACATGTGGTAACTATTCTACCTTATTGTTAAATAAAAGGCCTGAGAATTTGAAAGTTTCAGTGACTTCAAGTAACTTGTTACCTAGGTAAAGTTCTAAATGTGGCTGCACAGTCCTGAGTCTACGAAAGTGCTTGGTGTGAGCTTTTGTGGGAGAAACTGTTAATCATGATTCACAGCCTAGTTTTGTACTTCCTGTATGGTGAACTGTGGGTGCCGCTCTGTGGTACACAACAACATACAGCTGTATTCTTGACAAAGGTCGTCCACATACAGTGACAGTGAGACCGTGGGTCCCACTGCAGACACAATACCACTGAAATTGACACCAAAGAGTGCAGAAACGATCCCTGATGGATCCCAAGTTTTCTATAGATATTGGTGGCTGTGGGTTGAAAATATCCAAACCCAAAAATTTGGAGCTGTTGTTCCATGCTTTCATACTGTGTGATGACTGCAAGTAAGATGCAGCCACTGCCTTCTCGAGCACTGTGTGCCAACACTCCAGTGCATCAGCTTGGTATACTTCAAAGTGCTCACAGTGGGGGCACCACAAGAGAGCAGCAGTCATACCACTGGAGTCAATGGAGCCAATCAGGATGCAACCTCATGTGATTAAGTTGCATCGTCACAGCCCGGATGGGGAGATTCGTCTGGTGGGCATCCTGGTGTACAGAGCAGGTCTCCTCTCAGTCGCGATGCGGTTACTGTGATAGTGTTTATGGGAGAAGTTTGGCTATGGACATGAACATGAATAATTGTGCTGAGCTATGTTTCACCTTGTTTTCAGAATAAATCTTCGAAGTTGTAATTAATGCCAACTTTCCATTTGGTAGTTTGTACCTGGGACACAACAAATTTCCCAGGTTTCAAGTCAGTCCTCTGGAGACGAGTTAAGGGATTTGGAAGTTTTTTTTTTCTTTTTTTTCTTTCTTTTTTTCCATCTGTCAGTGATTTGATAGTGTTTCTGTGCCTGTTAATTAAGTTGGTGGTTTTTTTCTCTTCTTGTGTGCTATTTAGATATTCCGTTATTAGTACAGCATGCTGCCCTCAGATCCTATATTGTGGTTCTTCTGCTGTCACTTTCGTGTTTTGTCCTGCTCTTAGTCTTCGTGCTAGTATATTTAGTGACTGTCAACGCATAAGACTTGTTAAAATATCAAAACAAGAAGAACCTTTTCTTGACGTTCCAGTTACTGAAGTTTGTAATTTACAGGCTCAGCAAACCAACAAGTTGACTGAGGCATTAAAACAGTCTGTCGCCCTGAATAATCAGCAGCAGCAACAGTCAACTTTTGGTTCCAGTCATACCTCCATTCCATCAGTTTGACCCAGAGAAAGAGGAATCGGACATATATAAACACCAGTTGGTGGCACATCTCAGCATCTATAATGCATCACAAGAGGTGCAAAAATTTTTTTTCTTATCCGTTGTAGGCACCTTTGCCTGAAACTCAGTCCTGACTACCGTCCACAGCAGTTGTCGATGGACTGTATCCTCTCATTGCCAGACAGTTATTTTGAATAACAAGTGTCAGTAGCAGCTGCATGGTTCAATTTTTTTCATCAATGTAAGCATTCCTCGGTGGGTCAAGGAACTAAAAGGGTTGTTATGACTGTGTCGATTTAATTGTGACTGCGGTAAAAATTTCAATGATCAAATGATGTGTGATGCGATAGTGCAGAACTTGTCAGCCTCTAGAATATCTGCAGCTGTCTTACAGCATCGAAATCCTTCCCTTCAGGACGCACTAAACGTTACTGACAGTCATAAAGTTAGTTTCAATACGGAATGGTCCCGAAATTGCTATGGGGGTACATGAGAAGCTACTTGAAGGACATTGTCCACGAGAGAAAAACTAAACATTTCAAATTCATCCATACCAAAAATGTTAAGTGGTTCTAAAGATTCTGACACTATAAAACAAACCATGTGTGTGTGACTTTTGTAGTGCACAGACAAACTACAACTATGTAAGACTGGGATCGTCGCATCATTGTATGCAGGCAAAACTTTGATACGGGGAGATAACTACGTGGAACCGAGGAGTAGATATATATGCTCGTTCAACAAGGTGGCAGCAGCTCACATATCCAAATGCAATTGTACCGGTAACCTATCGATGAATAAATCGATAAATAATTTGTTTGCGGTCTTACTAGACTGCAGAGAAACTGATGTAAGCTTTATTCTAAAAGTCCCTGTGACGTACACATTGACATTGTATACCTGAAATGATGTGTAAAAGGCTATTATGTTGCTGTCTACACTCAGAGCTTATCGCATTAACTGCAAAACTGGTAGCCCAATCTGAACCATTGTCACATGACGTTGACACAAATTCACATTTCAAAGCATTGTCTGGAGAATTACTGTCGGAGTCAACACAACCACAACCAAGTGGGTTGGAGGCAGCAGATTGGAGTCCAGGACCTGCCACATCATCTGTGGTGAAAGATATGAGTTCCAATACTACTCTCGATGTAGCTACTGACTGATGTGTGATGGCTTGTGACACAACAGCGATATGCTGGGCAACCAAATCTAACTGTATGGACTAAATGTAAAGACAGCAAGCAAATTGGAAGACCACTTGTGAAATGCTGCTCGCCAGATACAAAAGACAGTCGTTTGCCTATTGAATAGTGACAGGTGATGAAAAATGGATATATTTTGAGAATCCTAAGCGTCGTAAATCATGGCAAACTATCGACATCCACTGCAAGACCAAACCACTTTGGAAAGAAGACAATGCTCTGTGTTTGGCAGGATCAGAAGAGTGTTATCTATTATGTGCTGCTGAAACCTGATGAGGCCATTAACACTGATTGCCACTAACAGTAAATGATCAATTTAAATCGAGCATTATGTGAAAAATAACCAGAACAAGGAAAAAGGCAACACAAAGTCATACTGCTCCATGATAACACCCCATCACACACAGCAAAATGAGTCAGGGGAATGATCCAGGCATTCAGTTGTGAAATACTAGGTCATGCAGCTTATTCTCCAGACTTGGTTCCGTCCGATTATCATCTACTTGCATCGCTTGGACATGCTCTTGCTGAACAACACTTCAATGCGTATAAAAATGTACGAAAATGACTCACTGACTGCATTCATAGCCTGGAGGAGAGGTAGGAGAAATGTACAAAGAGCAATGGAGATTATTTTGAATAAAATATTGTTTATCAGTTTCAAACAACAGAGATGTAATTACTGCAACCAAATTCTGGTTTCATACTTCTACACCTGGTAAGAATGTCTCGCCAGTGAAAGAACAAATGTGACTGAGGGTTCGAGTGGCGGCTACCAGTTCTACAGTGAATATACAGTATCCATTCAGTGGAATAGTAGTTTACTGCATCTTTTGTGTGTGTGCGTGTGTTTAAAAACCAGTTCATCTGTTGACTGTAAAACCACCAATGTATACAAATTCCAAACCTGGAAATGCGACAAGGATGGCCGGCAACATGCAGTGAAAGATCTTGGAGTCAACAGAGTCTTTCAGCCCAAAGGATATGTCCAAACGGATCTGAGGATGGGTACACACCATGTGGGCATGCTTGATTGCTTCCTGACAAGAGGTGACAGTGGAGGAGGTCAGAGTTCAGGGCAGAGACGTTGTATGCCAACTGCAATTGTGGCTCCAGTCCTGAATTGCTGTGGTGGGAGGTGGATCTCTCTACTATGGAAAAGGACACGGTAGTTTGGATGCTCAGGGGAGTCGCAAATGTGTATCGCATGCTTGAGCAGCAGTTGTTAATACCTGCTCTGTAGTGGAGTAAGGACCCCAGTCTCCACGAGTAGGCTGTTCACAAGCCAGGTCCAAAAGGCACCTGTCACCAGTCAGACTCCACAATGGTGTATTGGGTCCAGCATCCACAATGCTGAAGGCGATGCCGAGCCATATGCCAGACTTTCATACTCAAGACGGGACAGTATGAGGGCTGCACACTATTGCAGAAGTGTAGAACAGTCTGCACTCCAGCTGGTGTTACTGAGGCAGCAAAGAGTATTAAGGTATGACCAGCTCGTTCACTTAAGTTGGGGAAGATGGGGAGTCAATGTCAATCGGGCATCAAAGACGACCCCAGAGAGCGAAAGATCAACACATGGAGCAATTGGTCATCGAGGTATAATTCTGGTTGTGGGTGGACAGTATGATGGCAACAGATGTGCACAATGTATGTCGTGGCAGCTGAAAAATTGAAGCCATGGGCAAGAGCCCATGACTGCACCTTTTATATGACGCCATGCAGTTGGTTTCCAACACTCACAGTGAAGGAGCAATAGAACATGTAAAAATCGTCAGCATACAGAGAGCGACAGCTGATGCTAGATTATTGATAGCCACTAGAAAACATGGCACACTCAATATAAAGCCCTGTATGATCCCACCTCTTGTATATGAGAGGGTGGCAGGGAGGAAGGTTACTGTGAGAAGCAACAACTTGAACTGGAAAATATGATGTGACAAGAAGTTTCAGACAAAAATCTAGAATGGGCCCTAGAGCCTACTCGTGTACAGTGACGAGGATGTGAAGACACCTTATGAGGTCATAGGACTCCTGCAAGTCAAAAAAGAAGTGATAAGTGTTGACATCGGGCAAAACCTGAACAGACAGAAGACTCCAGACACACAAAAGTGTCAGCAGTAAAACAATGTTGGTGAAAACCACCCTGGAACAGAGCTAAAAGTCCCCGAGATTCAAGGTACCAACATGACTACCAATTCACCACATGTTCATGCAATTTGCAAAAAAACACTGGTGAGACTAAATGGGTGGTAGCATGACCCATCTTCAGGTGGTGTTTATGGAGTTTCATAACTAAGACAGCCTCACTTTCTCACCACTGACGTGGGAATTCAATCTTGCTCCAGATATGATTAAAAATGGCAAGGATGTGACATTGGCAATCCACCAATAGGTGTCTGAACATTTGGCTGTGGATGCACTCTGGCCCCGGAGCCATATCAGGGCAGAGAACTAGGGTACTGAGGAATTCCCACTAACTGAACAGAGCATTATGGGGAAGTGGGTAATGTATATTGATAGGTAAGTGAATTCGCTCCACCCGCTGTTGGTCATGAAATGTTGGCTGATAATTCTCAGATGCAAAGGGTTCAAGCAAAGCGCAGAGCAAAATGTTTGGTGACAGAATCTGGGTCAGTGTAGGTGACACCATTCAGGGAAACGCCAGGTGCACCTGGTGTCCATAGAGGAACTAAATCTTTGTCCATGCCTGCAAAGGAGGGGTATGCAGTCCAATGGCAGTAACGTACCGTTCCCACGTTATTTGTTTCTGTCATTTTATTTCGTGGTGGACTCGTGCACTGAGCCATTTAAAGGCAATGAGGTCCTCTATCAATGGATGTCACTTATGGGACTGGAGAGACTGTCTGTGCATCTCTAATGGCCTTGGCGATTTCTGAATTCCACCAAGATATTTTCTTCCGATGGGGGGGTCCAAAGGAAGAGGGGTTCGCTAAGTCTGCTGCCAATATAATGGCTGGGGTCGTGCTCTGGAGAGTTGCATATATTTTCTATATGGTGGGGTGGTATGGGTGATGGTAAAGGCAATGGCGTACCAATCAGCATTATTAACAGCCCAACTGGGAGGACACTCAGGTAAGTGATGCTGATGGAGGGCAGGACAATTGGAATATGATCACAGTTGCACAGTTCATCATAGACTCTCCAATGTAAGGAGAGGAGAAGACCAGAGATGCAAATGGAAAGATCCATGGTCAAATTAAGATCCATACACCACACTGAAATGTGTGGCAACACTGATGTTCAAGAGGCAAAGACTGAGCTATGCAAGCAAAGTTTTGATAGCTTACTGCAGCTCCAAAGGGAGGGCACTGAAGCTGCCCAAAATGATGATGGGAGGGAGGAGCTGATAAATCAGTGGCATCAACTTGGTCTGAGACTCTTCACAATCAGAAAGGTGATACACATGATAAAATCCAGAGATATTCTCACAAATATAGCTACAACCTCCAAAGTTGTATTGACTGGCATGTGTTCACTGTAGACAGAGTCCAGAACGTAAGCACAAACTTTGTCTAATGCTCTGTCATAGTCAGCTTGATTCTTAACCACCCTGTGATGCATAGCATCCTCTACAGTGGACAGCTCTTAATGGTCCGTTCTTTGGCATTTTCAATCAGTCCTGAGCCTGCAAATGCACCCAGTCCACTGCAGTGAGCACTCCCTACTAGTGTTGTGCACTGCATGCATTTGCAGCCTCATGGCTGAAAACGCTAGAAGTGACAATTAAAAGTTGTCCATTGCAGTGAAAATCATGTACTACAGGGTTAAAATAGCCCCGACAAAGGGTAGAGGTTTGAAATACTGGGAGCCAAGTTTCCTGGCGGGTATTGCAGAAAGCTGGGGAAATGTATAGGTGACATCGTCATAGCTCAACCAGCTGGTGGAAAAAACTGCTACAGTTCCACTGGAGGATCACGTTATTTCCTGCTACCACCAGCTGTGAGGATATGGCATCAATACATGTTGGTTCTGAAGAAGTTTATGTGGGAGGATGCGGTGCCACAGGGGCCACCAGAACTTCCACCTTGGGTACAGAGTTGGAACATGCAGGATCTGGTGGCATGAGTGCCATCAGAGCCTCCTTCGTTCTGGAGGTGTTCTTTTTGTCCCTCTTCTCCATTCATGATTTTCATCTGTCAGCCCTAGTTTTAAGGACAGAGGAGGAACGCAAAAGCCTATGCCCGGCAACCCATAACTCTTGTATCCAGTTGCAGACATGCTGAATCTTGGAAGGGGAGAATCCCAAGGGATCCTTCTTGGTGAAAGACAATGGATATGGGTGTTGCTTCTGTGGCTGAGGGTTGGGGATTGACATCCCCAGTGGATGGGGAGTCAATGCTCCTGAAGTAAGCATGGCGCAAACAGTAGGAGGGGGGCCTCAACCACTGTGGGAGCGAGTGTAGTTGAGTGGCACTGAGGCCCCAGTGTGAAAGGCATGAACAGTGAGGGTACTGTCACTAGAGAAAACGACACTGTCTTAACCAAAGCAAACGTTATCATACATACATACAGACACTCATATCACTTCTTGGACTCCTGATACACAAGTTGTCAAGGGTCTTGGATTTTCTTCTCTCTTTGGAAGACAGTAGAGTCCAGTCAACACAGGGAATGGTGCTTTCTGCAGTGGACAAAGATGGTGGAAGAGCACAAGGAGCACCTGTGTGCAACTGAAGTTCACAATAAATACAGGTGGGGTTGGCAACACAGCAAGACGACATGCCCGAATCTCAAGCATTTGAAGTATTGGGGGAACATACGGTTTCGTATCGCATCAATAGACCATTATTTGACTTTTGTTGGCAATGAGTCACCTTTGAAGGCCAAGATGAAGGCCCAAGTTTCAACCCTATTGCTTTTTGGTCCCTACTGGACAAAATGCACACTCCATTGCTTCAAACTGGCATCAGTATGCAAAAGGTGGTCACGAGGGAAGATGATATCGTGTAATACAACAGAACTATTATGGGAGGTGATAGTTTCAGGAATGCGACACAGCTTGTCAATGGCAAGCAAATCCTGCAATTGGGCATGGGGTGCAGTTTTAGCCAGAACTGAACCTCTTTTCATTTTTGAAATCAATGCTACTTCCCCAAGCCTATCAAGGCGTTCAACAAAGAACAATGGTTTTGTAGACAAAAAGGAATCCCTGTCAGTCCTAGTATTTTGGGGAGTATTTCTTCCCTTGTCTAAGCCCTATGTTTCTCTCACAGCACAGCCAGGGAAGGAAACATAGTGGGGTCATATATCTCTGGACTGTAGTAATCCTTTCCTTCAGACGAGACTGCTGGAGCTGTACAGTCACTAGAGGAAGAAAGTTAGAGCCACTTCCTTTGTGAGTAATCCACATTGGTGCCACTCACTCTGAATGAAGGTTCCCCCACGGGCACCACCCACCCACAGCAATGGCTACCTGGCTAGTGAACCACTGCCTGGAATTCCCAGCCCACATAGTCACTGGCATACACATGGAGTGTCCTGTTTAGGTACCAGTAATGCAGTCCCTGCTTTTTCAGGGGCTACCACCATGCAGGTACTTGATGAGCCCCCCCCCCCCCCCCCCCAAATTACAGAATGGCTTCTGTGTTGGGTTTTGGGTATATTACCTTAGCCAAAAAGGAAGGGGTGTAAAGCCAGAGAGACACAAAAAGTGTGGAATGTAGACCACATAGGACGACTTTCCCTGCAGGGTCCGCACTTCCGTAGAATTTGGAAGAGGAGTGGTAGGTCCAATCTAACAATGGTGACCATGTAGTGAATGGAGCACAGTTGTAAAAAAAAGTCCAGTATCCTAAATGAAATCGAAGCATAGTCAGCACTAAGATGATCATCCAACGGAAAGGCAAAGGGGGGAAAAAATAGCAGAAGGATAGACTTGCACAGAAAGTGAAGTATTACTTCAACCACCCAGGCCCCTTGTTGGCCAAGCATGTATTCACAAAACAGATGTGAGCACTGGGGAGAGGGAATCATTAGGCCGCAATGAAAGATGACACTGTGAATCCTGTTGAATTTGTTTTTGAGGAGAGATGATATCTAGTATATCCCAAGTTTATCACAGGCCTTAAGTGCCTGGGATTGGTTAGCATCCAAAGTTCTGATCAACAAAGACCCACTTCTCATTTTCTCTATCGTTGTAACTTCTCTGGACCTATCCAAAATATTTTCAACACAAAACAGTGACTTCATTGTTGCAAAAGATTCTCCATTGCTTCTGGAGCATACCAAGAACTGGACGAACTGTCTACCTCCATTTTTCCTTGCCCATCTCTCATCTCATCGCTCAATCAAAGATGGAAATGCCATGGAGTTGTAAGCCCCTGCATTAAAATCTTACTTTATATATGCCGAGAAAGCTGTGTTAGCACAGCCATCAGTATGGAGGAGTTTGATTTGTTTGATTGTGGATCATCCATCCCGATGCCACTCCCTCTGATCGGAGGCTCTCCCCATGGACACCACCTTGTCACAGCAAAATGTATATGGCATAGTAACTGTTGTGAGACGTCCCAGTGTCTCAAAATGGACAGGCACCTACTCCTCAGCAAACATGGGTAGGTTACAGCTGAGGCATCAGCAGTGTGATCCCTACACTGACAGGGGACTACAACTGTGTGAGTACACGATGAGCCCCACCTTCATCTCCCCACTCCCACAATGTATTAGCTACTCTGTTGGATTAATATAAATCCACCCTAACAGTAAGGGCAGAAGTTCATAGTGCATTTTGGACAATTATGCACCATGTAAGGTGTCCTCCATATAGCCTACACTTTGGTGAAATTTAGAAAAGTGGAGGTCAAACCATACATGGGGACCATAAGTAATAAAACCAAAAAGATTGAGGGGAAGGTTGTGAAGTGAGCTAAAACAGATGGGTGACCTAATAATAGCAGAGTTGTCAATATAAAGACTTCTTTTAGAAACTTCTTATGACATGGGTCTATTCTAGCTGGAGGAAAACAGTGCAACTGCACCTCATGAGGTGTGAAAAAGGAGGAAGAGAGCATTAACCTTTTGCATGCAGCTAGTATAGCAGACAAACATGGGACAGCCATGTAGCTTTTTATCAAAGAGAAGTACCAAAAATCAGGGCTGTGCAATGACACCCAAAAACTGGGTACCCGAGTAGAGTTCTGGGTTGGGATGGATCGCAGCATGACAACAGAAATGCACAACTCATGTTTTTGCAGGAGAGAACTGGAAGCCAAGGTGAGGTGTCACCCAAAGGCCCTTTGGATGGCACCTTGGAGCTGACATCCAGTCAAGGCTACAGATTGGGAGCTACACCAAGTACAAGTTACCAACCTACATCATAGGGGTGACAACAGATTCAATGGAGGTCACTGTCTCATGCATGTGATGAAGATTGTAATGCTCAGTGAAGAACCCTGAACCCTGCAGGGCACCATTCTCTTGGACACATGGGGAGTCTAGTCGTGTATCAACTCTAACTCGAAACAATCATTTGGAAAAGAGGTGGGGGGACTGATGAATAAGAATCAGTAGGTGTTTCAAAAACCACAGTCATGGAGGTAAGTAAATGTGATATCAAAAAAGACTGCAACAAGGATTGGCATTTAGAAAAATGCCTGTTTCCAACTTAACCAGATGGTTGGTTGTGGATCAACCCTTTCATAAACCACACTGATAGGGGGGCAAATGTTTCCAATTTAACCAGATGGTCAGCTGTGGATTGTCCCTTCCAGAAACCAAACTGATAAGGAGTCAAATGGTAGCGTGATTTAAGAAACCAGCATTATTGTTGAGCTACCATCAAAGGGAGATTGGTGGGGGGGGGGGGGGGGGGTGTTGTCGGATTGTGGTGGGCATGTAAAGGTAAATAAGTGCCCTGCCTGGAGGCAAATAAATAATACAAATTGCTGGGGTCATTCACACTTGCACTGCTACTGCTTGAAACATGGTATAAAAGGGAATTCACTCACTCACAACATTTGTGCAAACTAGTGTACAGGCCCTTCCAGATACTCTCTTGGGGCCAGTATGGTACCTAAAGAACGCATGGAGAATGGTCATTGGTAAGGTGTGTTTTGTTGAGAGCTACACAAACTGCAGAACAAGAGGGAATTAATTGTTTTAGTTCTCACAGGTGACAGTAATATCCATTCCAGTTCAATTGGATCCTCATGTTGAGGGAATCCTGGTCAGAGACGAAGGGGCCAGGAGGACGGTCAAGTCCCATGATCATTGTCCATCACTGGTGTGGGTGCAACATCCAAATGTCAGTTCGGAGTCCAACCATGTGGGGGATCTGATGCTTCAGGGATCCCTCGAGTAACCTTCTCACAGATTCCGTATTTTCTCTTTCACAATTTTAGGCTGTCAAGATTCTTGTGACGATTTATCTGTTGTAAATGTAGGAACAAAAGAAGAAAGGCCAGCCATGGAACCCACAATTTGTGGCTCCTTCAGCTACTGGCTGGGGTCAGGTAATTGGTTGGTGGTTTTTCAGACAGAGGGTTCTCAAAAGTTCCCCAGGGTCAAGAAGTTTATTTGTGTGACCAGGGGTAACAATCAACAGAGTAATGACCTGGCCACAATAGTCACCAAAGTTGACGTCAGTGAGACAGGATATGCCAATTATAAAGTCAGTGGTGTTAATTATATGACATGTTGTACCAAATAAAGACAAAATTTTGTATGTTTGGTAGTATTTGGGCTCAATAACACAGTGAATACATTTGTAAGAAAGTTCATAATTCACTAATTTTCTGACACCCAAACAGAGAATGCACTAACAAATGCTGATGTTTCCAGAGCCTTTTACTCACTACCTATCCAGTGACAAAATATGGTGATATCTGAGATGACAAAATTTTTCTGCAGGTTTGAAGAGAGATCATGCCATGGACATTGCTTCGTGATCTCCATTTATGCCGTTTTGACTTTCTGCACAAAGTGCTGCCAGGAGAGCGAGTTACAGAACTGTACTTCTATTAGGCTGGGAACAAGGGTTCCAGACTTAAGGAACATTTTTTTTTGTCTCTCCAGGTACAAAGAAAAAAAAACATTAAGAATATGGATCTAGTATCTATGCCAAGTTACAATTGGAGCTGAAACTTGGCAGAGGTTCATGCAAGTCTGTTGGGCACATTTTGTATAAATTTCAACAAAATTGGTGGTGGTGGAACTAGGACCCCTAGGTCATTTTACCTGAAATGATACATGGAATAGTTGAGGCTACAGTCCAAATTCCTCCCAACACTCTCAGTATTCATTGTGCGGTCTCACTTGCAAAGATATTTTTCCAGAGAGCGTAATCACGGGTGACACTGCTAGCCCTGCACTTGAATTACAATTGCTAAGTTACAACTGCTTGTTATGTGGTATTCATTACTGAAGGGCTTTTGTATTAGTTTGGACTCTAAACTCCGAAGTCTTATCCCTAGCAATAGGATCTTCCCAGTCATTATTAACCCTCTGATAACTACTAGCCTTAACTTGCACCTTTTTATCTGTCTTGTTTGTGTTCCTGGAATGCTTTTGGTCGTCTGCACTTTCTTGCCTACGGTCTCTAAAGCAGTGAAGCTGTTAGAAACATACAAACTAAAGGTAGAAGCCTTGTAGCATAGTTAAAACCTCTTGCCTGATTTGATTATCTATCCTTTTCTTAACCTTAGCTGTCAACTACAGTTCTCACCTAGCCTAATTTTGCAGAACATTAGGAAGTGTCTCCTGTTTAATATTATCATAATTCTGATTATGACACGCATATTGACTTACAGTTTTACGACCAACTGCTCCTTCTCCATACTTGAGGAGCGGTAAACACTATCATAGTAACGCCAAAGGCATCTCTACAAAAGATTGTTGTTTCACACCACTGCAATAGTAAACATGTTCTTACCTCTACCAACAGTCGTTTTTCTAAAAGAGAACTGTCGACATCCAGGAACACAGATTTCTTCGACATTTTGGACAATCAGACGCTATACACTCAGTTTTCTGAACAAATGTCACAAATCATAACGCTGCGTTTAATATCCACACAAACCTTCATGGCATACACGCCGGGTGGCTATTCTACACATCAAAGATGACTCTTACGACCAGCTCCACCGGCTATCATACGACATTGTATTTTGTGGCTTGGAAGTGTTTCCCGTAAGAAGAAAATCCTCATACAGTTATATAAATGAAAACATTTTCAACCGGTTCGATTAAGAAGTGTAAGGCAATTAATGGGCGTGAATAGTGTCCTTTATAACATCTCTGGGTATCACTTTGTTTACAAATAATCTTTGAAATTCTACCGTGGCTAGTGATGGGCTAAACTGCGATTTTCCGATATCAGTGATTTCTGTGAATGCTACTTTTCAGTATCTGTTATTCTTAACTGTGATTTGTCGCAGTTAAGAGTCGCAGTTAAGGAACCTAAGTCGCGTATCCCTCCGCCACTGCTACTTCTGCTACTTCCGCGATTTCTGCGACTTCTGCTACTTCCGCGATTTCTGCTACTTCTGTGACTTCTGCTACTTCTGCGATTTCTGTGACTTCTGCGACGTACCACCGTATGAAAAAGTTACATCTGTCCACACAGAAAATTGCATCTCAACAAACCTGTCATTGGTAAGTATGTTTTATGTTTATTCTTCCGTTGGCTTTAATTTTGTATTAAAGAAACAACTGTGAAAATATTAATAGTCTAATTAATATGTAAGTAGCCGCACAGTACCGTAATAGTTCGTGTTTAGAAAATGAATTCTAACATATTGTTATGTTCATAGGTTCCTGAACTACATTTCAGTCACTCAGTAAAGTGATAATTCAAAATATCATTGTCAACAGATCTAAAGAAATTGCCAGTCTTTAGACCGTTTTCGTCAGACGACAGGTTAGTTTCTAAGCGTTTTGATGGACTTAATTACTTCAGTGGGATCGTTCTTGCGAATGTGATATAGCAAATATTAGCAAATGTGATATAGCAAATATTAGCAATCTACTCTGTCAATTATATTGCTAGTAATTAGTGACAGCAAAAATTCTTTAATAATCCTTGTGTTTTTGCAGACGCAGTTCTGACTGATTACTGGTTGCTGTACATATCTACCCACATCAAGGCTGTTGAGAGAGACTCGTGAAGATTCAAGACAGCTCTTAGAGGATTTGCAGTTTAAAAGTGAAATAATTATGAAATAAGTGTGTGACTGATTAAAGTGTTTTATTGAAGTTGTTGTGCGATTTTAAAGGAATAATAAATGTTAAATACATTGAGTGAATAATAAAAATCTCATTTTCCACATGTTAAGCCGTCCTATACCCGTGATTTTCCGCCACTTATTTATTGGTAAACACTTGTTGGAGAGTGACATGCCACCCCCACCCCCCCCCCCCCCTTTCTCCACAATCTTGGTGTGACACTCACTGACCTGTAACATATCCCGAAGTCTACAATATGCATTATGCATTTTGAGGCTGTTGATATGAAAGTGGGAAGTACAGATCTTCCAGTTAAATCAGGAATAGCTTAAGTGCATTACTTGAAAGTGACAGGAAAAGCTTACTTATGTAGGTGGTAGTAGTGTCGGCAAAAAGTTCTTGTGTGTGAAGTTGCCATGTAGAACACCAGGTGTAAAACTTTTCTCCCGAGTCTTGAACTGTATCGGAACAAAAGTGAGGCATTCATATGACTGTTTTCATTTCTCTACACTTATACAGATGTCTTAGTTCTGCTGTGTTAACATTGCAAAGTCCTGTAGGCATGTGGAGTATTAACCAAAACTGTCATATTGGAAGCAGAATCAAACACATTTGTTACGTTACTTGATATTTTCAGGAGAAAAAGGCAATGTTGCTTCTTATTAATATAATACATTCAGAGTCACAGCAGTATTTGACCAACCATAACTGATGCTGAATGTGCATGTCGTCATATAATATGAAGGGCTTATTTCAATAGTGGTACAAGTCCATTACCTACACTTTTCTGTCTATAATGCTTCTGAAATTAGTGTTCCAAACAAACATAAATAAAGGTTCATCTCTAGCAAGAAGCCATATGCTTGAATATTTCTGGTATCTCAACTGCAGATTTTTCAGCACTCATTTAACTTTACGACTCTATATCTCAAAATTAACAAAAATGGACTTGTACCACTATTGAAATAAGCCCTTCATATGCACACACAGCACATCGATCTCGTGAGGCACAAGGCTCTCATAACGAAGTACATACGTCGGTCAACAGATGACACTAGGAAAAGTATGTTAACTGCGCTTTTTAGTTGCTACTTGCGACTCTTAGTTGCGATTTGTCACAGAAATCGCAGTTTGACTCTGTAGCGAATCGCGTAGTATGAACTTTGCTCAACAGATGGCAGTGCTAACTGCGCTTTTTAGTTGCTACTTGCGACTCTTAGTTGCGACTTGTCACGGAAATCGCAGTTAGATTCCATAGCGTACCGCAGAGATGGACGTAGTACGAACTTTGACCCACAGATGGCACTGTTAACCGCGCTTTCTAGTTGCTACTTGCGACTCTTAGTTGCGACTTGTCACGGAAATCGCAGTTAGACTCCTTAGCGTACCGCAGAGATGGACGTAGTACGAACTTTGGCCAACAGATGCCACTGTTAACCGCGCTTTTTAGTTGCTACTTGCGACTCTTAGTTGCGACTTGTCACGGAAATCGCAGTTAGACTCCATAGCGTACCGCAGAGATGGACGTAGTACGAACTTCGGCCAACAGATGCCACTGTTAACCGCGCTTTTTAGTTGCTACTTGCGACTTGTCACTGAAATCGCAGAAAGCAGTGCTAAATTCGACCAATAGATGGCTCACGTCTTTCAATGTGAAATACTACTTGCGACTGCTAACTGTGACTGAAATCGCAGTTAGATTCTGTAAAGTTGCTACTGTGATATCTGTGACTTCTCAGTCACTGTGATTTCTAACAGATACGCGATTTCCTGCCCACCACTAACCGTGGCCGTCTTGCTGATCAGTGTGTGGCAGAGGGTGTGTTGGTGTTTGTTTTTGACAATAGTTAGCACAACATTTCTGTACAAATGCCGGTAAGCAATCTGTTGGAATTAAATCCTGATAAACTATTTGAAGAGCATTCAATTTCCGAAATTCAAGAGATCCAGAAAAAGCTGCAAACTGAAATTGATCGAAAACGAGAAGAACTGCGAACTATGGTTGGGTAAGTGTCTACTTGCTTGCGCACATCGGTTATAATCCAGTCGCTGTCAACTATCTGTCGTTGTCGTAGGCTGTGAGCAAAGATCTTAATTATATTTTGTAGACATGTTTACAGGGATATGTTAAGTTGTTATTTTGTATTTGCGTGTGCATTAACAAGACTTGACTGCCCCGTAAATTATCTTTGTTATTTGGTACATATTTATATTCTTTAAAAAAATGAGATTTTCATTCTTGTTGGATATTGTTAAGCAGTGATTCTGTGAATTTCTATTTCTCTCGTTAATGTAGGTACCCATCGCTCTCCGTTGTAGGATCAAACTTCAGAGCTCATCTGATGCAAAGCTCTAGATAATTAAAGGTTCCGTGGTGTCCATATGCAAACTAGCGTTATTGCTAATACGAAATATAGAATTCTGAAATATTTCGTGTCGGTGGTTAAGCTATATTTCTTTCCGTTGATGTATTGACAGTTGAGGGATGTAAAGTTCTATTTTCAGTGTATAAGATAGAAGTGTAGATTCAGAGAAGAGGTTGCAAGAAGACTATAAGAGTCCTTGCACACCTTAGTTTGAAAGTAGGGAAAATACGATATGCATGTCGCCGTTATGAACCAGGCTATGTTATGATGAGAGAGAAACTAATAGATTCCTTTTTACAGCTCGTTTGTTGTATGATTAACGCTATATTTAGGATGCGTCATTAAGAGAACACGTACAGGGTCAGAACAATCGTGAATGGAGGAAGCCCTTATTTGAGTGTTGCGTTTGTAGCCTTACATAAATATTTCACCAAAACGTCATCACAGATAATATAGGCCTACCATCTACGTGTTATTGTCCATAATATCTTTAATCACATTATCATTGATAGTGATACTCATTACTCACCACAGCCCATGTCTCAGACTAAACAGAAGTTTTCTTAACCAGCATTTCCTGCCATAGCCTCTGGTAGATTCAGTCTGAAACTCAGATGTATCAATACTTCATTTTGCTTTTCATAAGGAAATATCCATCTGATTGCAGGCAGCTTATTCTTGGAGATGGCAGTATAGATTCATCTTAGATATTTAATATAAATGTTTGAAAATTGTGTGTTAACAACTAATCCTGTTAGCATGAGGGGAAAGATATTCTTGTATTTACTGAAATACAAAGTTGTTTTAAAAATGCTGCGAATTGATCAAAGTTGATTAAGTGGGAAGGTGTGATGTGAAAGCATTGGAAAATTTATTTATTTTTGTGCATGTCCAGCACATGAAATTATTAAAGTAGTGGTAGAACATTAATAATTTCATACAAAGTATCAGTGACAGAGAAAATTCCATAAAATAACAATAAAGATACAAGGATTATACGTGCAATACTAATTTATAAATAGAAAGAATAGTTTTGACTGCTGTTTTGTTAACTGCAGCAAGATACATGCAGCAAGGTACATGTATCTGGCAGGCTTCTGCAGATTAGCAGATGTTTTTGGTCCTGCAGGTCACCACATTGGCAGATATCCTAACACTGCTGAAGCCCCAGTTCCTGAGGTTGACTTTGTTTCATGACATGCTAATTCTGAGAGTGTTCAGTGTCTCCATTTCTCATAAGGCAGTTGTGAGTCTCCAGCTGACTCCTCTTTGACTTTCATTCGGTGTGCCCAGGTAAGGAATCTCAGGAAGTTGTTGAAGATGAAGGGGTTACCCTAGTTGCCTCCATGAAGCTCTTTCTTGATTTGAGTCATGGTCTTTGAGGCTCATGCCCCAATTAGTGATGTCCATGATCAGATTTGTGTTTCTTTTTCTGTACTTCTGGAACTTCTTTCCTATAAATACTTAGTGCTGCTGCTCCCATAATTTGGTACAGTTTACTGTCAGATGTTGCTTGTAGACAGTCTGTTTTACAATATGTCTAGTCTTATTAAAAGGTAGATCAACTTGTTCGGTGTGTACAGAAGTTTGCTAAACTGGTGCAGAATACTCTGCTGCAGAGAAACATAGTGCCAGGACAGATGTTCGCAGCACTTTTAGTTGAATGCCCAGTGGTTCCTGTACCTTTACGGATGATATTGTTTGTTGTAAATACTTAAGGCTTTATTTCTTCTCAGTGGGCTGTGAATGTAAGGTAATAGTCCTCCTTTACTCCAAGGTCCTAGTGGAATAGTTGTTCTCCTCTCCAAGAGGTGATCAGTTTTCTTTTAGCTTCTCTGTTTCTTAGATCAAATGCACAAATATATTTCTTTTCAGCATTTGGCCTCAGATGGTTATCATCGCAATACTTTGCCAGGTCTTTAGGAGTTTTGTCAGCTTTATCTTCACTTCCTCAGAGATTTTACCTTAGGCAAAAAGAGATGTATCATTAGCATATATAAATGTGTTAGTTCCAGAGCTAATTTGTTGGTCATTTGTGTAGATGTCATAGAACAGTTCCTTGAGGGAGACCATTTTTCTGAATCCTCCACCAACTTTTCATGTTTTTTGGTGGGAAAAAGTTTCTCCAGTTTTGCAGCAAACATGGGATGAACTGTGTTAATTGGTAATCCTTTGTGATTGGATACAGTTCTCTAACCAGCATTTTATGACTGACCATATCATAAGCTGCTGTGACGTCATTTAAAGCCACACCTGTCACTTGACCTCTTTCATACACATCCTGAACGTGTTGGACCAAATTAAGGATACATCCACAGCAAGATTTTCCTGGGCAAAAGTCCAACTGTTCTTTTATGAAACCTGTGTTGACTTATTATTATATTCAATTTAGAACCAGCCTTTCCAGTAGTATACAAATGGCAAAGAAGTGAAACTGGATGAAGTTTTTAAGTTCTGTTAGCACTTTACCAGGCTTAAGAAGTGCTAATCGTTTGACTTCATGGCAGATCCTTAGGAATTTGCAATTTTGAAATATAGCTGTTTTGTAGCAGCACCAAACATTTTGATTTACTTTGTTCGTAGTTCATTTAGGCCTGCTTTCTCATTAGCATGTGTGAGGAGTTTGGAGTTGTTAGAACTTCCCTTAGTCTTACCTTTCAGAAGCAACTGATGGTCAGAAGTTACCTTTGAGAAATCAGGAGGAACAGTGGCTGGGTCATCGTTGAAGATCTGCAATAACTTGCATACCTTTCGGCACTAATGTTTCAGCTCTAGATTTGACAGGAGGCCAATCCTCTTCTTGCCAGTGAGATATTGGTGTTTAAAATTTTTTACTATTCAAGGATTTGAACAAGCTACCTGTAGTTAGCCTTAGTACATTTCTTGGATCATCACTGCAGTGCATACCGGGGGTGGTCAAAAATATGAAAACACAAAAAAACACAACACATTACCATACCTAAATGGGTAGTAATCTGTTGGCATGCAAAACAGCTTCCAGTCGTCTGAGAATGGATAAATACAGTTCCTGTATGGTTTTTAAAGTATCTTGTAGGCCTACCATTCTTCCTGCTAAATAGGAACAAGTTCAGGTAAAAATGATGCAGGTGGATAGTGGTCAGACACACTTCTCTCCAAAGTAGACCACAAAGGTTCGTTCATACTTGTGCTCACAAAATCAGTTCTGGATGACGCGAGCTGTGTGAATAGGGGCCCTGTCATATTGGAACATAGCATCACCATTGGGGAACGATCACTGTATCGTGGGATGGCCTGATCAGCTGAAATGATCGCATAATTCTTGGCTATAGCGTGACTTCTAATAGTAAGCAGGGCCCATGAAATACCACAATATAGTTGCCCAGATCATCACAAAACCACCTCCTTGTTTCACTCTAGAGGTGTAAACTCAGCCAGAAGTTTGAAACTGAGTGAAACAACTCATCCGACCAAATGACATTCTTCCATTGCTCCATAGTCCAGGTTTTATGGCTTCAGCACCATGTTTTCCTGCTCCATGCATTTGCGTTACCGGTAAGGCCTACTGATGACTGGTTTTGGAGTTCCACCTCACTCTGCAATTCCCACTTTATGGAGCTGTGTTTGTGATATTTTTGTGCTGACAGGGTTCATGAGTGAAACATTCAGTTCTGCAGTGACTTTTGTACCCGTTGTCCCCTTATTATTTGTCAAAATCCTCTTCAATAACTCTCTGTCACAGTCACTCAACATCCAATTTTGTTCTCATTGTGACTTAACAGATGATGTTTTACCACTTTCCTTGTAAGTTTTACAAATCTTCAGTACAGTGGCTCTTGAAACACTACACACTTTGTCTAACCTGGTTACTGAAGCACCCACCATACAAGCACCAGCAGCTTGCCTACATTCAAACACACTGAACTATGATAGAATGCGCTCACAGCTACACAGAACACCTTTCTCACCACAGCTGACTCTCGCAACGTGTTGAGGATATTGCAACAGTGCCATTCGTTGTCAAATACAACAGTCCAGCTTGCAGGCTTCGGTAACATCTGCGTTGTACAAGCAAGCATTTATTGTGTTCACGTCTAATTCCATTGGGAAGTGTATGCACCATGACCGTATTATTGTCAATATGTTTTGGATAAATTATCCAGAGTTTATTGATTTAGCATGTTGTTACCATGTTTTGCCCCCCCACCCCCCGCCACCACTCTCTCTCTCTCTCTCTCTCTCTCTCTCTCTCTCTCTCTCTCTCACACACACACACACACACACACACACACACACACACACACACACACACACACACCCTCTTTTTTGTGAGGGGGCTGGGAGGGGTTGGATGGGGGGGGGGGCAGATAGCAGGAAATAATAAATCTTTCTGCATTCTGACTATTTGCACACATGGTTTTTACTTATATGTTCATTGTTGAGAAAAACGACTCGTGCAAATATTATTTATTTGAGAATTGTTCTGTATGAAAGGAAACACTGACAGTAGACAAAATCATTCTTAATTTTTACCACTGACCATAATTTTATGGAGAAATGATCAAGTATTTTTATGAATACTTAATCTGATCCTTCCTGCACAAGAGTCAGAGCTTCTCATGACTAGTGCTGTTGAGTTTATTCCATAATATTGCTGTACGAACGTTACTGTTTCCAAAATGTGACTCATTGTTATAAGCAAACTTCACAAGAAAGTAAATGTAGTATGAGGCATTTGTTCACATACATAGTTATTTAAACAGTTGATTTCAATGAGTTTGAATTGAGTTGGTAATGCACACCACACAGTATTCATATTGCACACTTTTGTGCAATGAATACTTCGAATTTTCATTTAAAATTGTCGAAGGGTGTTATTTCGCATGACAGCTATGAATGAAAGCATACTGGCTAACTTCGAAATTTTTATTGCATAAAATCAACAACCATAAGTAATGCAAAATTTCCTTACATAAATTGTGTAAAATGAAAGATCTAGTATATTAGGTGATTTGCAATTGAAATGCTTATCAGCATACAGAAATTTTGGATCTTTGGTTTAACATGGTGTGTGTTTCCTGTCATGTAACATTATTGCTGAAGTAACACAGCGCCTTATAAAGTATCGTATAAAATAATTTCTGATGACATTAAGTGGTTCATTTACAGAAATTGACTCAATAATTTTAGTGAAAATTTCATTAACCTCTGTAGAAGCTAGAACATGTTTAGAGCACTTCATTAGGATGTGTCCACCTGTAATGAAATGACGTATTTCTACTTAATCATGATAAAATAGACTACAATTTATATACAAGAACAGGATGAGGCCCAGCAGAAATCATAGGGTCAAAAAGTGTTTTACTATGTAATTGAAGGAGTTGCCTAATAATGGCTATTAATTAAATGTGAAGAAAGCTGGTTACTAATTGTTCATTGTAATAGGCCTAAAAGTTATGCTTCTCCAAACAAATGTTGTGATTCCTGCAGTCAAATACCCTAGAGTAACCATTTTAATAAACTTTAGGAAATTGAAGGACAAGATTGTGTCATATTCTTCAATCAGTTAAAATTTTTACCCACCTTCTGCGTACTTCCCAACCCCAACCATCATGGCCATCCCATAGTAGATGGCTTCAGAAACTTTCACTGAGAACATCTCGGCTGTAGATGTCCAACACCTCTAATCTATCACACAGAATTTCCTGTTCCTGGAACATCTTAAATCCATTTCCATTCCTCTTTCTCCTGGAACTCTCTTTGTCACTACTGGTGTGACCTCACTGTGTACAAATGTCCCTCATAAGCACAACCTCTGTTGTAGAACACTGTCCCTTCACCTGTCTCCCTGAAAACTTGTTTGTTGCCACCATAACCAATTTAATTCTTACCTATGACTACTTCACCATTAAGAGCCAGACCTACAAAATAATCAAGGATTCTCTTATAGGAACCAGGATTGTCGTATTCTGTATCAACTTTTTCATGGGCTACATTGAAGAGGCATTCCTCAAGATCCAGAAACTGGGTCTCCTGGCTTGGTTCAAACTTATAGATGGCATCTTTGTGGTCTGTACTCGTGGTGCAGAGCAGCTCCACTTCTTACAACAACTTAACTTGTTTTCTATACTCATATGCACTTGCTCATTTTCGAGATCCAAAGCCTCCTTTCTTGATAGGGATCTCTTCCTCACTGAAGCCCGCAATCAAACCTCAGTCTGCATAAAAACAAATAGTAAGCAACAATACCTGTACTTTGACAGATGTTGCCCCTTCCACATAAACATTTCCATCCATGTAACTTAGGAATCTGTTACAAATGTGGGAAATATGGAAGTGCCCGATCCCGCCCGTCCGCTTTGACCCATGACGTCACAAATATGGCGGAAATGACCATAAACCATGATTCCAATATGGCGCATATAAAGTTGGTACGTACACATTATGAGGACGAAAATACATCGAAAACAAACACACACACACACACACACACACACACACACACACACTCTTTCCACAAAAAGCCTAATGACACTAACGGGCCAAGCGCGGGAAATGGGATGTTTTTAGGTGGGGGCAAACTAAATATAACATAAACAAATTTAGACACCCACCCCCATACAAAACCACACAAAACGCCAAAAAAGCCGACATCACAAAACTCCTCAAATACCACTAAAAACAATATCATCTGGAATCGAACACTTCCCTTGACCTATATAGCAAAACAGCAGCTCCTGATCCCATAAATTAGGATCAAACACTTCCCTTGGCCTATATAGCTCAAAAACATCACCCAATACCAATATCAACATACACAGCCACACATTGACCTGCGCACTGTTAATTTTATCCGTCATATCCATTCCTGAACAAAAACAACAACCGATTAATTTTACTAAAATTACCACACAATGTACAGCGAACAACACTAAATTATCCTTCACACCAAATTGTTAACTCACTGAAACAAATTCCACTACAAACACAGCTGACACTCGAACAATTCTGGATAATGAGCAAAAGCAAACTGAGCCCATTACACCACACAAATGAAAACCCTGAACATACCACCAGAGAGCACAACAAACCACAACACGACGACATCTACAAACACGCCACACTCACAAACCAAACTCCGTGCCATCATGACGTCACACACGACAACAGTCACAGGTCAAAGCCGACGCGTGGGATTGGATGCTTCTGTTGACCCCAAATGTGTTTGCTACACACGCAATCTTTCAACATTTATACCAATAACTGCTCCCTGACTTTCCCGTCTCACAACTATCCCATAGCACTTATTCACAAGCAAATTCCTTGGGGCAGTGTCTTCCTCTTCCTAGTAGTTCTGAAAGCTAGGATATACTTTTATGTGTGTGTGTTTCAGCACTACTAAAAGTTCCCTCTTCTTAAGGTATGCCCCTGAGAGGGAAGAACTGATGAAAATGAGAGATTCTGTGATGACTCACAGTGACATGAAATAAAATTTGTTGTAGTGGCAGGTGATATGAATGCAGAGTGAGAAATGATATCATCACCGATATAGTGGTATGTTTTGGAGAACCATGTATAAATCAACATTTGCTCCAGTGTGCTTTGTGTAGACGTGTCCAACAATAGTTTACTTTTTTCTTTTGCTGTAATTTATATATGAGTAATACATGCCGTATCTGATGGTGTATAATGTCTAGTTACAGAGTATTCAAACCAATGTACAACTGAGAGTCATAAACTGTCATAACGTCAAGTTGAACACATATATTTCAAAACGACCCAACACATGTAAGCCACTGAGCAAGTTGACCAAGCAAGACATGGGAACACGATAACATTCAAATGAACACTGAGTCCAAGTCTAGCGGGCGCTGGCTGGCTGACCGCGTAGATGGCGTGGCTGCTGCATGGCTGACAGACAGCGCCGCATGTAGAGGACACGCGTAATTGTGCGGCGGCACTTTGAATGATCGGCGAGTCACAACACTTTTCCCCTCTTTGAAATTTTTGCACTGGTCTTGATGGAGGTGGCCTGTAGATTGTTAATGTCCATAGGCATTGTTTGACTGGCCGTAAAGTCTCGGGGAGGAGGCTTCCCGTACGGACGAAACTGTCCCCGATGATAACGGGTTGAGATGACAGGAGACATAAGGGGCAAATCAGCTGGGGCCCCGTGCTCCAATCTGCCCATTGCGGCAAGTCCAGTTGATATAACAGGAGACATGAGCGATTTGTCGGCATCCATAGGAGAAGGAGGCGAGTACAGTTGCTCCGACAGATGATGGTCATCCGGTTCCTGCATGGCCATGTCTCCTGGTGGCGTCCATTCGTGTACTGCCACCGAGATGAAGGTGAGAGGGCTGCGTTGTGAGTAATGAAAGATGCCAAGATCCTGAGCCGAAGGTGGTGTAGCGGCATTCGGAACAGGCGTTGTCGGCACATGAGGCTGAAGCTGGTCCGAATGACGCAGTGCAACACCTGTGTCCGTCTGGATTTCATACAGGCATCTGCCACGGTGTCGTAAATTGCGGCCCGGACTCCATATTGGCCGCCTGCCATATCCCCGTACAAGGTTGTCAGCGGTGAACTGGCCAAGCAAAGGCACCCACGGCCGTGAGGTGGAAGGCCGCAGAAGATGAAGTAGCGTGCGGGGCTGTCGGCCATGTAAGAGCTCAGACGGGCTGTGGTCGCCCATGGGGGTGAAATGGTAAGAAGCCAGAAATTGGAGAAGCGCATAATCAGCAGCAGAAGAAGTCAGGAGTTTCCTCCTCTGAGCCTTAAATGTGCAGACCATTTGTTCAGCCTCACCATTTGATTGTCAATGGAACGGAGGGGCCGTGACATGCATGATGCCATGACGAGCACAAAAATCTGCAAATTTGGAAGAGGCAAATTGCGGATCATTATCAGTAACAAGAGTAGAGGGAAGGCCTTCCAAAGAAAAAATGTGGGCGAGAGCTTGTGTGGTTGCCGCGGTGGTAGGTGATGCGCAACGGACAACGAAAGGAAAGTTAGAGTAGACGTCAATTACGAGTAGCCAATAAGTACCTAAAAAAGGTCCCCCAAAGTCAGCATGAATGCGCTCCCAGGGCGTCTCAGGCGAAGGCCACGGTGACAAAGATGACTTTGGGGCGGCGGCGGCCGTGACGCACAAGGGTCGCAGGCAGCAACCATGTGTGCTATTTCAGAGTCGATGCCAGGCCAGTACACATGACGGCGTGCCAGAGATTTTGTGCGAGAGACACCCCAGTGCCCTTGGTGAAGGAGGCACAAGACCAAAACACGCAAAGATGCAGGTACCACAACACGCGGCGAATCATTTTCAGTGGAAAGGAGGATAACACCATCCCTAGGTGTGAGGTGGTAGCGCAAAGCATAGTTGTTCCGCAATGTATTAGAAGTCTTAGCGGACGGACGGTCTGGCCAACCCATCTGAATACAGCGTAAAACGCGGGAGAGGGTAGGGTCAGAAGCTGTAGCAGCCGCCAGCCGGTACCCGGTGATGGGGAATCCGTCCACAACTCGCTGCTCCGCAACATCATGGTGGAAACACAAAAGTTCGTCCCTATCGAATGCCAGATCAGGACCCATGGTAAGGCGAGACAGTGCATCAGCATTCGCATGTTGAGCCGTCGGCGGGAAATGAATCTCATTATTGAAACGAGGCAAGTAAAGAGCCCAACGCTGGAGGCGGTGTGCAGCCTTGTCGGGAAGTGACGTTGATGGATGGAACAAGGAAACAAGTGGTTTGTGATCCGTAACAAGATGAAATTTGGATCCATAGAGAAAAACACCAAACTTATGAAGAGCATAAATAATGGCCAAAGCTTCTTTTTGAATTTGAGAATACTTTTGCTGGGCGTCGGTGAGCGTTTTGGAGGCATAAGCAATGGGTTGTTCAGAACCGCCAGAAAAACGGTGCGCAAGGACTGCACCGACCCCGTATTGAGAGGTGTCCTTGGCAAGAACAAGATGTTGGCCATGTTGATAAGTAGCCAGGGACAGGACCTGTTGAAACAGGCCAACTGCTGAAGCATAGTCTTCAATTTCTGGAAAGCCGCATCGCATGATGCGGACCAGTGAAAAGGCTCGTTTTTATGCAACAGGCGATGCAACGGCTGAGCCACCGAAGCAGCAGATGGCAAAAACTTGTGGTAGTATGCTATTTTCCCCGAGAAGGCCTGCAGTTCCTTAACAGATGTAGGGCGAGGAAGGGCATTGATCGCAGCGACAGTTTGCTGAAGCGGACGAATACCATCCCGAGAGAGTTGAAACCCCAAGTACGTGATAGATGCTTGAAAAAATTGTGCTTTCTGAAGATTACACTTAAGACCGGCAGTCTGTAAGACATGAAACATTGTGCAGAGGTTCTGAAGATGTTCTTCAGTGGTGGAGCCAGTGACAACAATGTCGTCCATGTAATTGATACGCCCAGGGACAGGGAGCAATAATTGTTCCAAGAATCACTGAAAGAGAGCAGGGGCACTGGCAACCCCGATAGAGGCTGAAAGGCGTGCTAAGGACCAGAAACTGCCGGGAAGCAGCGTTGAGAGGAAGTTGATGATAAGCTTCCGACAGGTCAATTTTAGAAAAATACTGGCCACCTGCAAGTTTAGTGAACAATTCTTCAGGTCAGGGCATAGGGTAAGTGTCGATGAGGCCTTGTGCATTTACAGTGGATTTAAAATCGCCACAAAGACAAATATCACCATTGGGCTTAGCAATAACAACGATAGGAGAGGACCACTCACTGGAAGTGACAGGAAGCAAGACCCCTGAAGTAGTGAGATGATCCAGCTCCTGTTTTACACGATCATGAAAGGCCACAGGAATGGGCCGAGCCCGAAAAAAGTTAGGCCGAGCAGTGTGTTTGAGCGTGATATGAGCTTCAAAGTCATTTGCACAGCCTAACCCAGGAGAAAAAAGGGACGAAAATGTCGTCGACAAGGAATCCAATTGAGCATAGGGAATAGCATCAGAGACGATATTGACAGAGTCATCTATGGAGAACCCAAATGCGAAAGGCATCGAAACCAAAAAGATTTTCTGCATTACTCTGGTCGATCACAAATATGGGAACAGTGCGAACGACGGATTTGTAAGATACCTCAGCATTAAATTGTCCCAAGAGAGAACTCTTCTGTTTATTGTACGTCCGTAATTGCCGAGTGACAGGTGATAGGAGTGGAGAACCCAACTGAAGATACATTTGAGAATTAATTATAGTGGCAGCAGAACCAGTATCCACCTGCATGCGAACATTCTGACCAAGGATTTGGACTGTGAGGAATAACTTCCCTGAAAGGGAAGAAGTGCAATTGACAGACAACACTGAAGCAGAATCAACGTCACGGTCATGAACATCATGTATGCGGTCGGATTTGCAAACGGAAGACACATGACCCTTCTTTTTGCAATTGTGACACACGGCCCAATGTTGGGGACAATCCTTGTGTGAATGTTTCATAAAACGCCGTGGACATGAAGGAAGTTGCCAGGGGTTTTGCTGCAGTTTCTTGGAGGGTTGTTTACGGTTAGGCCGAGGTTGCGCGTGGGAGCGTACTGAGGCCACGTCGGACGGCGGGGACACGCTGCACGCATCGTCAACAGCGCACAGAGGTTGTATGTCCCTGCAGTCACCCCACGCCTCTATTTGCAGTCCAGCGGCGCGAGAAATGTCAAAAGACTGTGCGATGGAGAGGACTTCATCAAGAGTCGGATTTGCCAACTGAAGGGCACGTTGCCTCACTTCTTTGTCGGGCGCCGACCGGATAATAGCATCCCGTATCATGGAATCTGCATAGGATTCTTTGTGAACGTCAGTAACAAACTGACACTCTCGACTGAGGCCGTGAAGCTCAGCAGCCCAAGCGCGATAGAATTGATTCGGTTGTTTTTGACAACGCTAAAAGGCAACACGAGAGGCTACCACATGCGTTTGCTTATGAAAATAGACTGACAGAAGTGAGCACAAAGACGCAGGATCTTTCAAAGGAGCCAACTGCGACAACAATTGATACATTTGAGGTGAGGTGAAACCCATGAAAGGAACAGAGACTTACATGTTTGTTCGTCTGTGACATGAAATGCCAAGAAGTGCTGTCGAAGACGTTTTTCGTAATCAGACCAGTCTTCCGCCGTCTCGTCATAAGGAGGAAAAGGAGGCGTAGACAACGACGAGAAACAGCCTGCATTGGATGCTGCGACGAAATCGCGAATCGCCGATGTGAGAAGTGTTTGCTGTTCAATGACTCCTTGCAATAGTTGCTCTAAAGTAGTCATGGAAACCTGTGGGTCAACGATGAAAAGAAAAAATCCACTACCCCGTTGCCAGTTGTTATAACATCAAGTTGTATTTCAAACGACACAACACATGTAAGCCACTGAACAAGTTGACCAAGCAAGACATGTGTACACGATAATATTCAAATGAGCACTGAGTCCAAGTCTAGCGGCCGCTGGCTGGCTGACCGCTTAGGTGGTGCAGCTGCTGCGTGGCCGGCAGACAGCGCCGCATGTAGAGGACGCGCATAAATGTGCGGCGGCACTTTGAATGATCGGCGGGTCACAACACTTTTCCCCTCTTTGAAATTTTTGCACTGGTCTTGATGGAGGTGGCCTGTAGATTGTTAATGTCCATAGGCATTGTTTGACTGGCCGTAAAGTCTCGGGGAGGAGGCTTCCCGTACGGACGAAACTGTCCCCGATGATAACGGGTTGAGATGACAGGAGACATAAGGGGCGAATCAGCTGGGGCCCCGTGCTCCAATCTGCCCATTGCGGCAAGTCCAGTTGATATAACAGGAGACATGAGCGATTTGTCGGCATCCATAGGAGAAGGAGGCGAGTACAGTTGCTCCGACAGATGATGGTCATCCGGTTCCTGCATGGCCATGTCTCCTGGTGGCGTCCATTCGTGTACTGCCACCGAGATGAAGGTGAGAGGGCTGCGTTGTGAGTAATGAAAGATGCCAAGATCCTGAGCCGAAGGTGGTGTAGCGGCATTCGGAACAGGCGTTGTCGGCACATGAGGCTGAAGCTGGTCCGAATGACGCAGTGCAACACCTGTGTCCGTCTGGATTTCATACAGGCATCTGCCACGGTGTCATAAATTGCGGCCCGGACTCCATATTGGCCGCCTGCCATATCCCCGTACAAGGTTGTCAGCGGTGAACTGGCCAAGCAAAGGCACCCGCGGCCGTGAGGTGGAAGGCCGCAGAAGATGAAGTAGCGTGCGGGGCTGTCGGCCATGTAAGAGCTCAGACGGGCTGTGGTCGCCCATGGGGGTGAAATGGTAAGAAGCCAGAAATTGGAGAAGCGCATAATCAGCAGCAGAAGAAGTCAGGAGTTTCCTCCTCTGAGCCTTAAATGTGCAGACCATTTGTTCAGCCTCACCATTTGATTGTCAATGGAACGGAGGGGCCGTGACATGCATGATGCCATGACGAGCACAAAAATCTGCAAATTTGGAAGAGGCAAATTGCGGATCATTATCAGTAACAAGAGTAGAGGGAAGGCCTTCCAAAGAAAAAATGTGGGCGAGAGCTTGTGTGGTTGCCGCGGTGGTAGGTGATGCGCAACGGACAACGAAAGGAAAGTTAGAATAGACGTCAATTACGAGTAGCCAATAAGTACCTAAAAAAGGTCCCCCAAAGTCAGCATGAATGCGCTCCCAGGGCGTCTCAGGCGAAGGCCACGGTGACAAAGATGACTTTGGGGCGGCGGCGGCCGTGACGCACAAGGGTCGCAGGCAGCAACCATGTGTGCTATTTCAGAGTCGATGCCAGGCCAGTACACATGACGGCGTGCCAGAGATTTTGTGCGAGAGACACCCCAGTGCCCTTGGTGAAGGAGGCACAAGACCAAAACACGCAAAGATGCAGGTACCACAACACGCGGCGAATCATTTTCAGTGGAAAGGAGGATAACACCATCCCTAGGTGTGAGGTGGTAGCGCAAAGCATAGTTGTTCCGCAATGTATTAGAAGTCTTAGCGGACGGACGGTCTGGCCAACCCATCTGAATACAGCGTAAAACTCGGGAGAGGGTAGGGTCAGAAGCTGTAGCAGCCGCCAGCCGGTACCCGGTGATGGGGAATCCGTCCACAACTCGCTGCTCCGCAACATCATGGTGGAAACACAAAAGTTCGTCCCTATCGAATGCCAGATCAGGACCCATGGTAAGGCGAGACAGTGCATCAGCATTCGCATGTTGAGCCGTCGGCGGGAAATGAATCTCATTATTGAAACGAGGCAAGTAAAGAGCCCAACGCTGGAGGCGGTGTGCAGCCTTGTCGGGAAGTGACGTTGATGGATGGAACAAGGAAACAAGTGGTTTGTGATCCGTAACAAGATGAAATTTGGATCCATAGAGAAAAACACCAAACTTATGAAGAGCATAAATAATGGCCAAAGCTTCTTTTTGAATTTGAGAATACTTTTGCTGGGCGTCGGTGAGCGTTTTGGAGGCATAAGCAATGGGTTGTTCAGAACCGCCAGAAAAACGGTGCGCAAGGACTGCACCGACCCCGTATTGAGAGGTGTCCTTGGCAAGAACAAGATGTTGGCCATGTTGATAAGTAGCCAGGGACAGGACCTGTTGAAACAGGCCAACTGCTGAAGCATAGTCTTCAATTTCTGGAAAGCCGCATCGCATGATGCGGACCAGTGAAAAGGCTCGTTTTTATGCAACAGGCGATGCAACGGCTGAGCCACCGAAGCAGCAGATGGCAAAAACTTGTGGTAGTATGCTATTTTCCCCGAGAAGGCCTGCAGTTCCTTAACAGATGTAGGGCGAGGAAGGGCATTGATCGCAGCGACAGTTTGCTGAAGCGGACGAATACCATCCCGAGAGAGTTGAAACCCCAAGTACGTGATAGATGCTTGATAAAATTGTGCTTTCTGAAGATTACACTTAAGACCGGCAGTCTGTAAGACATGAAACATTGTGCAGAGGTTCTGAAGATGTTCTTCAGTGGTGGAGCCAGTGACAACAATGTCGTCCATGTAATTGATACGCCCAGGGACAGGGAGCAATAATTGTTCCAAGAATCACTGAAAGAGAGCAGGGGCACTGGCAACCCCGATAGAGGCTGAAAGGCGTGCTAAGGACCAGAAACTGCCGGGAAGCAGCGTTGAGAGGAAGTTGATGATAAGCTTCCGACAGGTCAATTTTAGAAAAATACTGGCCACCTGCAAGTTTAGTGAACAATTCTTCAGGTCAGGGCATAGGGTAAGTGTCGATGAGGCCTTGTGCATTTACAGTGGATTTAAAATCGCCACAAAGACAAATATCACCATTGGGCTTAGCAATAACAACGATAGGAGAGGACCACTCACTGGAAGTGACAGGAAGCAAGACCCCTGAAGTAGTGAGATGATCCAGCTCCTGTTTTACACGATCATGAAAGGCCACAGGAATGGGCCGAGCCCGAAAAAAGTTAGGCCGAGCAGTGTGTTTGAGCGTGATATGAGCTTCAAAGTCATTTGCACAGCCTAACCCAGGAGAAAAAAGGGACGAAAATGTCGTCGACAAGGAATCCAATTGAGCATAGGGAATAGCATCAGAGACGATATTGACAGAGTCATCTATGGAGAACCCAAATGCGAAAGGCATCGAAACCAAAAAGATTTTCTGCATTACTCTGGTCGATCACAAATATGGGAACAGTGCGAACGACGGATTTGTAAGATACCTCAGCATTAAATTGTCCCAAGAGAGAACTCTTCTGTTTATTGTACGTCCGTAATTGCCGAGTGACAGGTGATAGGAGTGGAGAACCCAACTGAAGATACATTTGAGAATTAATTATAGTGGCAGCAGAACCAGTATCCACCTGCATGCGAACATTCTGACCAAGGATTTGGACTGTGAGGAATAACTTCCCTGAAAGGGAAGAAGTGCAATTGACAGACAACACTGAAGCAGAATCAACGTCACGGTCATGAACATCATGTATGCGGTCGGATTTGCAAACGGAAGACACATGACCCTTCTTTTTGCAATTGTGACACACGGCCCAATGTTGGGGACAATCCTTGTGTGAATGTTTCATAAAACGCCGTGGACATGAAGGAAGTTGCCAGGGGTTTTGCTGCAGTTTCTTGGAGGGTTGTTTACGGTTAGGCCGAGGTTGCGCGTGGGAGCGTACTGAGGCCACGTCGGACGGCGGGGACACGCTGCACGCATCGTCAACAGCGCACAGAGGTTGTATGTCCCTGCAGTCACCCCACGCCTCTATTTGCAGTCCAGCGGCGCGAGAAATGTCAAAAGACTGTGCGATGGAGAGGACTTCATCAAGAGTCGGATTTGCCAACTGAAGGGCACGTTGCCTCACTTCTTTGTCGGGCGCCGACCGGATAATAGCATCCCGTATCATGGAATCTGCATAGGATTCTTTGTGAACGTCAGTAACAAACTGACACTCTCGACTGAGGCCGTGAAGCTCAGCAGCCCAAGCGCGATAGAATTGATTCGGTTGTTTTTGACAACGCTAAAAGGCAACACGAGAGGCTACCACATGCGTTTGCTTATGAAAATAGACTGACAGAAGTGAGCACAAAGACGCAGGATCTTTCAAAGGAGCCAACTGCGACAACAATTGATACATTTGAGGTGAGGTGAAACCCATGAAAGGAACAGAGACTTACATGTTTGTTCGTCTGTGACATGAAATGCCAAGAAGTGCTGTCGAAGACGTTTTTCGTAATCAGACCAGTCTTCCGCCGTCTCGTCATAAGGAGGAAAAGGAGGCGTAGACAACGACGAGAAACAGCCTGCATTGGATGCTGCGACGAAATCGCGAATCGCCGATGTGAGAAGTGTTTGCTGTTCAATGACTCCTTGCAATAGTTGCTCTAAAGTAGTCATGGAAACCTGTGGGTCAACGATGAAAAGAAAAAATCCACTACCCCGTTGCCAGTTGTTATAACATCAAGTTGTATTTCAAACGACACAACACATGTAAGCCACTGAACAAGTTGACCAAGCAAGACATGTGTACACGATAATATTCAAATGAGCACTGAGTCCAAGTCTAGCGGCCGCTGGCTGGCTGACCGCTTAGGTGGTGCAGCTGCTGCGTGGCCGGCAGACAGCGCCGCATGTAGAGGACGCGCATAAATGTGCGGCGGCACTTTGAATGATCGGCGGGTCACAACACTTTTCCCCTCTTTGAAATTTTTGCACTGGTCTTGATGGAGGTGGCCTGTAGATTGTTAATGTCCATAGGCATTGTTTGACTGGCCGTAAAGTCTCGGGGAGGAGGCTTCCCGTACGGACGAAACTGTCCCCGATGATAACGGGTTGAGATGACAGGAGACATAAGGGGCGAATCAGCTGGGGCCCCGTGCTCCAATCTGCCCATTGCGGCAAGTCCAGTTGATATAACAGGAGACATGAGCGATTTGTCGGCATCCATAGGAGAAGGAGGCGAGTACAGTTGCTCCGACAGATGATGGTCATCCGGTTCCTGCATGGCCATGTCTCCTGGTGGCGTCCATTCGTGTACTGCCACCGAGATGAAGGTGAGAGGGCTGCGTTGTGAGTAATGAAAGATGCCAAGATCCTGAGCCGAAGGTGGTGTAGCGGCATTCGGAACAGGCGTTGTCGGCACATGAGGCTGAAGCTGGTCCGAATGACGCAGTGCAACACCTGTGTCCGTCTGGATTTCATACAGGCATCTGCCACGGTGTCATAAATTGCGGCCCGGACTCCATATTGGCCGCCTGCCATATCCCCGTACAAGGTTGTCAGCGGTGAACTGGCCAAGCAAAGGCACCCGCGGCCGTGAGGTGGAAGGCCGCAGAAGATGAAGTAGCGTGCGGGGCTGTCGGCCATGTAAGAGCTCAGACGGGCTGTGGTCGCCCATGGGGGTGAAATGGTAAGAAGCCAGAAATTGGAGAAGCGCATAATCAGCAGCAGAAGAAGTCAGGAGTTTCCTCCTCTGAGCCTTAAATGTGCAGACCATTTGTTCAGCCTCACCATTTGATTGTCAATGGAACGGAGGGGCCGTGACATGCATGATGCCATGACGAGCACAAAAATCTGCAAATTTGGAAGAGGCAAATTGCGGATCATTATCAGTAACAAGAGTAGAGGGAAGGCCTTCCAAAGAAAAAATGTGGGCGAGAGCTTGTGTGGTTGCCGCGGTGGTAGGTGATGCGCAACGGACAACGAAAGGAAAGTTAGAATAGACGTCAATTACGAGTAGCCAATAAGTACCTAAAAAAGGTCCCCCAAAGTCAGCATGAATGCGCTCCCAGGGCGTCTCAGGCGAAGGCCACGGTGACAAAGATGACTTTGGGGCGGCGGCGGCCGTGACGCACAAGGGTCGCAGGCAGCAACCATGTGTGCTATTTCAGAGTCGATGCCAGGCCAGTACACATGACGGCGTGCCAGAGATTTTGTGCGAGAGACACCCCAGTGCCCTTGGTGAAGGAGGCACAAGACCAAAACACGCAAAGATGCAGGTACCACAACACGCGGCGAATCATTTTCAGTGGAAAGGAGGATAACACCATCCCTAGGTGTGAGGTGGTAGCGCAAAGCATAGTTGTTCCGCAATGTATTAGAAGTCTTAGCGGACGGACGGTCTGGCCAACCCATCTGAATACAGCGTAAAACTCGGGAGAGGGTAGGGTCAGAAGCTGTAGCAGCCGCCAGCCGGTACCCGGTGATGGGGAATCCGTCCACAACTCGCTGCTCCGCAACATCATGGTGGAAACACAAAAGTTCGTCCCTATCGAATGCCAGATCAGGACCCATGGTAAGGCGAGACAGTGCATCAGCATTCGCATGTTGAGCCGTCGGCGGGAAATGAATCTCATTATTGAAACGAGGCAAGTAAAGAGCCCAACGCTGGAGGCGGTGTGCAGCCTTGTCGGGAAGTGACGTTGATGGATGGAACAAGGAAACAAGTGGTTTGTGATCCGTAACAAGATGAAATTTGGATCCATAGAGAAAAACACCAAACTTATGAAGAGCATAAATAATGGCCAAAGCTTCTTTTTGAATTTGAGAATACTTTTGCTGGGCGTCGGTGAGCGTTTTGGAGGCATAAGCAATGGGTTGTTCAGAACCGCCAGAAAAACGGTGCGCAAGGACTGCACCGACCCCGTATTGAGAGGTGTCCTTGGCAAGAACAAGATGTTGGCCATGTTGATAAGTAGCCAGGGACAGGACCTGTTGAAACAGGCCAACTGCTGAAGCATAGTCTTCAATTTCTGGAAAGCCGCATCGCATGATGCGGACCAGTGAAAAGGCTCGTTTTTATGCAACAGGCGATGCAACGGCTGAGCCACCGAAGCAGCAGATGGCAAAAACTTGTGGTAGTATGCTATTTTCCCCGAGAAGGCCTGCAGTTCCTTAACAGATGTAGGGCGAGGAAGGGCATTGATCGCAGCGACAGTTTGCTGAAGCGGACGAATACCATCCCGAGAGAGTTGAAACCCCAAGTACGTGATAGATGCTTGAAAAAATTGTGCTTTCTGAAGATTACACTTAAGACCGGCAGTCTGTAAGACATGAAACATTGTGCAGAGGTTCTGAAGATGTTCTTCAGTGGTGGAGCCAGTGACAACAATGTCGTCCATGTAATTGATACGCCCAGGGACAGGGAGCAATAATTGTTCCAAGAATCACTGAAAGAGAGCAGGGGCACTGGCAACCCCGATAGAGGCTGAAAGGCGTGCTAAGGACCAGAAACTGCCGGGAAGCAGCGTTGAGAGGAAGTTGATGATAAGCTTCCGACAGGTCAATTTTAGAAAAATACTGGCCACCTGCAAGTTTAGTGAACAATTCTTCAGGTCAGGGCATAGGGTAAGTGTCGATGAGGCCTTGTGCATTTACAGTGGATTTAAAATCGCCACAAAGACAAATATCACCATTGGGCTTAGCAATAACAACGATAGGAGAGGACCACTCACTGGAAGTGACAGGAAGCAAGACCCCTGAAGTAGTGAGATGATCCAGCTCCTGTTTTACACGATCATGAAAGGCCACAGGAATGGGCCGAGCCCGAAAAAAGTTAGGCCGAGCAGTGTGTTTGAGCGTGATATGAGCTTCAAAGTCATTTGCACAGCCTAACCCAGGAGAAAAAAGGGACGAAAATGTCGTCGACAAGGAATCCAATTGAGCATAGGGAATAGCATCAGAGACGATATTGACAGAGTCATCTATGGAGAACCCAAATGCGAAAGGCATCGAAACCAAAAAGATTTTCTGCATTACTCTGGTCGATCACAAATATGGGAACAGTGCGAACGACGGATTTGTAAGATACCTCAGCATTAAATTGTCCCAAGAGAGAACTCTTCTGTTTATTGTACGTCCGTAATTGCCGAGTGACAGGTGATAGGAGTGGAGAACCCAACTGAAGATACATTTGAGAATTAATTATAGTGGCAGCAGAACCAGTATCCACCTGCATGCGAACATTCTGACCAAGGATTTGGACTGTGAGGAATAACTTCCCTGAAAGGGAAGAAGTGCAATTGACAGACAACACTGAAGCAGAATCAACGTCACGGTCATGAACATCATGTATGCGGTCGGATTTGCAAACGGAAGACACATGACCCTTCTTTTTGCAATTGTGACACACGGCCCAATGTTGGGGACAATCCTTGTGTGAATGTTTCATAAAACGCCGTGGACATGAAGGAAGTTGCCAGGGGTTTTGCTGCAGTTTCTTGGAGGGTTGTTTACGGTTAGGCCGAGGTTGCGCGTGGGAGCGTACTGAGGCCACGTCGGACGGCGGGGACACGCTGCACGCATCGTCAACAGCGCACAGAGGTTGTATGTCCCTGCAGTCACCCCACGCCTCTATTTGCAGTCCAGCGGCGCGAGAAATGTCAAAAGACTGTGCGATGGAGAGGACTTCATCAAGAGTCGGATTTGCCAACTGAAGGGCACGTTGCCTCACTTCTTTGTCGGGCGCCGACCGGATAATAGCATCCCGTATCATGGAATCTGCATAGGATTCTTTGTGAACGTCAGTAACAAACTGACACTCTCGACTGAGGCCGTGAAGCTCAGCAGCCCAAGCGCGATAGAATTGATTCGGTTGTTTTTGACAACGCTAAAAGGCAACACGAGAGGCTACCACATGCGTTTGCTTATGAAAATAGACTGACAGAAGTGAGCACAAAGACGCAGGATCTTTCAAAGGAGCCAACTGCGACAACAATTGATACATTTGAGGTGAGGTGAAACCCATGAAAGGAACAGAGACTTACATGTTTGTTCGTCTGTGACATGAAATGCCAAGAAGTGCTGTCGAAGACGTTTTTCGTAATCAGACCAGTCTTCCGCCGTCTCGTCATAAGGAGGAAAAGGAGGCGTAGACAACGACGAGAAACAGCCTGCATTGGATGCTGCGACGAAATCGCGAATCGCCGATGTGAGAAGTGTTTGCTGTTCAATGACTCCTTGCAATAGTTGCTCTAAAGTAGTCATGGAAACCTGTGGGTCAACGATGAAAAGAAAAAATCCACTACCCCGTTGCCAGTTGTTATAACATCAAGTTGTATTTCAAACGACACAACACATGTAAGCCACTGAACAAGTTGACCAAGCAAGACATGTGTACACGATAATATTCAAATGAGCACTGAGTCCAAGTCTAGCGGCCGCTGGCTGGCTGACCGCTTAGGTGGTGCAGCTGCTGCGTGGCCGGCAGACAGCGCCGCATGTAGAGGACGCGCATAAATGTGCGGCGGCACTTTGAATAATCGGCGAGTCACAACATAAACACTGTAGAAGATAGTAAACAGAGAGCACACACCTAAATAAATTAGAATCCATGGAGAAGGCCGTAGTTCACATCAAAGATGGCATTGAGATAAAATTGTGACATTTCGCGAGCATTCATTGATAACAAATTAGCTGACCATCCCCATTCAGTCTGTGTGAGATCAATGTCTATGAATTTATGCTGGGTTTCTGAATCTCTCTTGCATCAGAGCACTAAAAAGTATGGGAGGAGCGAAACTTCAGATTCAGCATACCATTGTAAGATGTGAGCCCTATCTTAGATGGGCAAGAAATGTGGTAGGAAATTGGAATTGTCCTGTTTGAAGAAACTGCCAATTTTTGACTGGAACTATATAGGGAAACTGTAGAAAACTTTAAGCAGGGTGGTTGAGTTGGAATGGATTTGGATTGGATTTGAACCCAGCTTGTGAATACAGATAGGATACCTTAATCACTGTGCATTTTTTCTGTCAGTTTCAATGAAAAAAGATAATCTAAAAAAAGGCACTGTTCTGGCACTAGCAAAATAAAGAAATTTCCCATTTACTGCTATGGCTGTTAATTATAGCAGGCTTCAATGTAATACATGGGGAATGAAGGGTTGTGTTATTGATGGAATGCAGTGCTGGCCAGTTTGCTTGATATTCCAAGAATATGCAACTTCAACTCAATACAGTTTGTAGAACATATTGTATTACCCATCAACTGTTCTTAATATAAGTGCAATGAAACTTCGTACCTTTTGTTGTGCAGAGATGTCAGTAGAAGTCTACCAGCATTTATTAAGTGTCAACATTAATTACCAAAGAATGCTACTCATACTACTATTTTACACTACTATTTTGTAATTTGTAGTAACAAGATTTTAATGATGGTGACCTCGGTGTGCCACACGTGCTTTCACAGAAACACTGATCCATATTTGTGTTATAAGCTTCCTGCCTTGTGAAAGTAGTATTTGTAGGAGGCAGGCTACTCTGAGCACCCCCTCTGAAGTGCCAAATTATATTGTTGTTGTTAGTAGTAGTAGTAGTAGTAGTAGTATTTGTTGTTGTTTCATTTATCTGTAGATCTCTCCTTTTACAAGGATATTGGATTTGTCTCGGTATTAAATTTTAAGAACAACAGAAATAAAGTAACTCACATAAACAAGCATTTAAAGACTTAAAGGTCTAGACTGTCAAGGATAGTACTGGTGGTCAGCTGTGGCCTTACAGTAGGAACCAACATGCCATTTGCCTTTAATACTTTCGGGAAATTGCGGAAAAGCTAAATCAAGATGGCTGTATGAAGCTTGGAGTCTCCAGCCTCCCAAACACAAAGCCAATATTTTTAAAACAGTGCTACCTCATTCAGTTTACTCTTAGTGTACAGCGCTGTTTTACATATAAGTTATTTAATAATTATTAAACGCTGATGCTACACAGCTGATTCACTTTTCACTCCCAGTAACTGCACTTGCTACACACTTTGTTTCACAATGCTACACATACTGTCAGCTGATGTCAGCACCATTTTGTGCGCTGCAACTTTCCATTTGCTAGCCTGAAAAACTGAGCCAACATACCTCTATAATGAGAGAGAGGTTGAGCTCAGAAAGAGGATAAGTTGTTAGTATTATTCAAATCATAACTTTGGGAGTAAGTTTTTCCAGAAAAGGAAAAAAAGGAGAAAAAATGAAGTGTGAAAGTGTTATGTGTAATGTTAGATGTTTATTATCATGCTTTATTATTGTGTAGTATATATTGGGTCATTCCATGCCAAGTGATGTTGAGGTTCCCACATGACCATCACAAATGTTACTGAAGTTTTTTTACAATCCAAATGTTTCCAGTGTACATTGGTAAGCTTTACTTTCGCCAGTATAATACTTCCAGAGATATTAGTTGTTTGTTTGACCCCACAGTGCAACTATCAAAAGTGCACCCCTGAATTTTCGACAAATTTGAGGCATAATATCTCTGACAAGATTTGAAAGAAACAGAACTAGGCCATCTTGGTACTACTTTTTGGACTCTCTTAAGTGAAATAATAAAAACATTTCTTGAGCAACTTTAATATGCTTAATTTGAAGCAAGGTCAGCCAAAAACTAGATGCTTGGGAAAAAATGTGAAGTTTAGCTTTTTATATCATCGGAAGTGATGCAAGATAAACCTGAATCTTTCCACATAATAACCTACCAATACAAGGTGTTCGAACATAAAGGTTGATTCTACTTCTGTTTTTCAGTACTATACATATTGGGGACAAAGTTGACAGCATATGTGAAAACTCCAAAACTATATTTAGTCCCTAAAAGGGATTTGGTATTTGCCAGCGGGTAGTACAGACATATGAAATTTTGTCATCATAAATTTCTACCAATTTTTCTAGATACATTGTCCGTGTATGAAATGCGCTCTATTTTTTTCCAGGTGGTCTTCATCGGATGTTGGTTGTGGTGTGGTCTTTTGCGTGAAGACGTGTTGAATTTGGTCACTACAAAAATTTTTCTGAAACATCCCTGTAGTAGCCCAATTCTGGTTTCAGGCTTTCTTTGTTGGGGATCACACAAGCTCTGTGGGACAGCATTTATGGCACTTCTTCCCTTTGTGATGGGTGATGACAGTTAGAGACATGAAGGTATTGGTCTGTGTGGGTTTTCTTCCTATAGATGCTGTGTCCCAGAGTTCCATCAGGTTTTCTTCATACCAGGATATCCAAGAATAGCAACTGACCGATTTGCTCCACCACCATGGTGAACTGAATTTGGTTGTGGATAGAGTTCAGGTTCTGCAAGAAAACTTGAAGCTAATCTTTCTCATCAGATCAAATGACGAACACATTGAACATATCTGTAAAAGACTGTCAGATTTAATAGTGCTGAGTCTGCTGCCTTGTCTTCAAAATCTTCCGTGTTCATACTGCCCGCCACAGGTGACAGAGGATTACGCATGAGCACACAGTCAGTCTGTTCATAGTAGAGTCTGCCATAAAGAAAATATGTGGATGCAAACACAAAATTGAAATGTTTGGTGAATGAGGGCCCAAATATCTTTTCAATAAGTTCCAGTGACTCCTTGAGTGGAACCCTGGTGAAAAGTGATACAGCGTTGAAACTGACCATGAAATCTGAGCTGGCCAATCTGAACTTCCGTAGACGTTCTGCAAATTGAGCCAAGTTATTGATATGATACTCACATTTACCAACCAATGGACTCAAAACTAACATCTAGTGTTCCACACGCTGGTACATTGCCACTTGTATTGCACTCACTATTGGTCTCGGAAGTGTGTCCTTTTTGTGTATTCTTGGAAGCATGTAGAGCCTAGGTGGTGCGGTAGCACATGGCCGAAGTTTCTTTGCTGTCTCTTCTGTAAAAGTACTTCAAAAGTTGAATCAACGTGCACTGCATCTGGCTGGTCAACATCTTGTAAGCTGCATTGTCTAGGAGTGTGTACAAGGTGCACAACTTTGCTTCCGCCGTTCGCCGATAGGTGGCAACAGTGGCAAGTAGTGGTTGAAAGAAACAGATCACAGACGTCAGGCAGTTAGCTTGCACCTCGGTCAACATAACCTCATTCAAACATTAATCTATTTGTGTCTGCATCGTAAAGGTGTTCTTTATTGAAAATGTCAGTTTACGAGCCTAGTTCTCGTCATTTGCCAGGGGTGTTACTGTTTTATTTCAATATGAAGAAAACAGCTGAGTCTCATCGAATGCTAGTACGTATGGTAAGGACGCTATTAGTGAAAGATTGTGTCATGAGCAGTTTCAATGCTTCAAGAACAGTGAATTTAACACCATAGACTGGCATAGTGGTGGAAGAGAGAATGTTTTCGAAGATGCAGAATTGGAGACATTGCCGACTGAAGACTTGTCTCAAACTCAAGAAGAATTGACATGATTAGTGGGAGTGACACAGCAAGCCATTTCAAAATGTCTCAAGGCTATGGGCACGATTCAGAAAGAAGGAACTTGGGTCCTGTGTGAGCTGAAACCAAGAGACATTGAACAGCGTTTGTGTGTTTGTGAACAGTTGCATCAGAGGCAAAAGCGGAAGGGATTTCTGCACCACATTGTGACCAAGGATGAAAAATTGGTTCATTACGATAACCCTAAATGCAAAAAATCATGGGGTATCCCAGCCATGTTTCCACGTCGACAGCCAAACCGAATATTCACGGCTCCAAGATCATGCTCTGCATTTGGTGGGACCAGCTCGGCATCGTGTACTATGAGGTGTTAAAACCAAGTGAAACAATCACAGGTGCTCGTTATCGAATGCAATTAATGTCTTTGAGCAGAGCATTAAAAGACAAATGGCCACAATACATCGAGAGGCATGATAAAGTGATTTTGCAGCATGACAACACTCGACCCCATGTTGAAAAAGAGGCCTAAACGAACTTGGAAACATTAAAATGGGAAGTCCTACCCCACCCGCCGTATTGTCGAGACATTGCTCCCTCTGACTATAACCTGTTTAGAACAGTGGCACATGGCTTGGCTGAGCAACACTTCCGATCTCAAGAAGGAGTCACCAATTGGATCAGTTCGTGGATTGCTTCCAAAGATGAACAGTGTTTTCGACGCAGGATTCGTACACTGCCCGAAATGTTGGGAAAAAAATGATGGAAACAAAGTTGTGCACCTTGTACATTTTCTTTTTGTATTCTGTGACTGTTAGTAAGACAGCTATGTTCCCCTTATCCACTGGAAGGATGAAGGTGGAGTGCAGACTGAGGACCACCACTAGTCTCCTGAGTGCAAGCTACCCCCACTACCACAGCCGCACATTGTGCAGACCATACACGGGGTTGATGGAAGGGAGAGGTGACCGATTTCACACCCATTGGTCCAGGATGTCAGTCACTAGGAGTCACCTGATTATGATGATGGCATGTTATCCCATTGAAAATGAATTCTCCGGTGATCAGTCGATCCGGTTGCATGCCTGAGAGACTTTTTCTAGCAGCATATTCGATGAGAAAACCTACAAACACACAGAATAATTTTCTTCATGACATTCTGCAGCAAATTAATGAAACTTGTAAATAATTCAAAGCTTGAAGGATACATAAGATTAGGACCCTAAAAGAGACAACATCCCGTTTTTTTTCTTTTAAATAATTTCTAGAATGTGATCTTTAATTACCAATATTCACTTTTCCACATAATCACCAGCCAGTTGTATATATTTCTGCCAACGATGAACAAGTTTTCTGAAGCCGCCACAGAAGAAGTCAACACACTGTTTCCGCAACCACAGCCTCACAGTTCTCTCAATGTCTTCATCAGAAGCATAATGATGTCCTCGCAGATCCTCTTTCATTATCGGGAACAGATGGAAGTCAGAAGGTGCTAAATCTGGACTGTATGGAGGGTGCCATATGGTGGTGAGATTCAGTCTATGAAGTTCTCCTGTGGAGGCGCATGAAGTGTGTGGTTTGGCATTGTCATGGTGCAGGAAAACATTTCTCTTTTCCTTTCGGACCCTTGTTAGCCGTCGTTTCAGAGTTTGCAGCGTTGTGGTGTAACGCTCTGAATTTATTGTTGTTCGACAATCGAGGAAATCAACATAGATAACACCATCTGCATCCCAGAACACTTTGTCATGCAGGTCAGATGTTTCTGCCTCGACATCTTTAAACATACTCGCCCAACGATGCACAGTACTCACATCAACACAATCACCATAAACTGCTTTCATTCTCTGATGAATTTCCTTTGGAGTGACACCTTCTACTGCCAAGAATTCCGTGACTCCACATTGCTTAAATCGCATTGACCTACCATCTGCGCAGGGTTCCATACTTTACACTGACACTGTAACAACATAACCGTTCAATGCTAAGGCTTCCCACCAACTGGAACTGTAGAGAAGAGGCTATGGAACAAGCAAGTACCTGCCGCATACCAGTGCTGCCAACTGTTAAAGAGTTACGAAGGTGGAGACATTACTTTTCAGTCTACCCTCACATCATTGCGCTCAGGATCCTGCGGGAAACCCTCATCAAGTCTGGGAACCTGTGGTAAAGAAATCCACTAGCGGCCTCTGTTGCCCAGCTATCTTGCGTGACCCCTGTGGCAATGGGGATGCTGGTTTTTCCACTTGAAAAGAAATCAGCTGTGGTTAAACCACCATGGACCATGGCAACAGATTTAAACAGTTTTTCATCAGTTCGCATAAACCACAAACTATGCGAACACAAAATTGTCAGTAGCGTTGCACAGTAAGAAGTCATACTCAAAATTCTCTATAACATGATTCCTTTCCAAAAAATATCAGGCAGACTGATAAGAACTTCCCCAAAACTTATGCAATGTGACAATACTGTAAAACTTGAAGGTAATATATATGCTGTGTGTTGCCTCTGTATGTAACAATATTGGTAGAGATTATGTCCCAAATTTGCCTAAAACTCAGGGTGTGCACTTTCGGTAATTGTGGTATGGGGACAAACAAATGACTATATCTCTGGAAGTATCATATTGGCGAAAGTAAAACTTTGTCAGTGTTCATTGGGAACATGTGCACATTTCACATAAAGTTTCAGCAAAATCCATTGTGGTCATGTGGGAACTTCCTCTGGAATTAGACAATTTAGGGTGGAATGGCTCTATTGTTATTAATGAGCAACGTACTATTCCTCCCTTAAAAAATGGCCACAAGATAATTCTGTCTATTTGGTTATTCCACTGCTCCCTTAGTCTTCTTCTTCTTTTTTTAAAGTACTTTCTATAAATATATTTGTGACACCCATCTGCTGCAACAAATTGCATTGCACACTTATGTTTGGTTTGTAGGTTTCCTTGGTGTATGTTGTTGGGTATTACAAGGAGAAAAATAGTGTTAGCCAGTAAAACAGGATTATATCATGTAGCTACAGTAGTGAAAGCATGAATTGCTCTTACTTAGTAGCTGAGTCTTGTTGGAGATAAATCTTTTGTTTTATTTCAGTGAACGTTATCGTGATTTAATTGAAGCAGCAGATACTATTGCTGATATGAAAGCCACAGCTGAAGGTATAGTGTCACACATTGATAAGATGACTGATAAATGCAAGCAGCTTCAGGAGCAACAACTTCTGGGTTTTACACCCTCATCCAGCACCAAATCTTCGTCGGGGTATGAGTCCATTGATGCCTTATTTTAATGTTAAATATATATAAAGTTAACAATATTCAACAAGCCAGCAGTTGGAGATTAAATACAGTTCTGATATGAAGAAATAAGATTTGTAAGAAGAGAAACGAAAGCAGTATTTATTACTAAATGTTTGTGATATGTCTGAACAAAATATTTATAAATAAGAACTAAGTTTTGAGATTTTATCTCACCTGTGCTTGGTTTCAGAATTTCTCTCTTGAGCCAGGTAGACATTTTGCCTGACTTTTCCCATTTTTAGCACTCTATTTCTGTGGGGCTCTCTGAAAGGAACATTTCGTGTCTAACTGGAATTTAATAATGTAGGGAAATATAGATTGCTACTTACTGTAAAGAAGACACGTCGAGTTGCAGACAGGCTTGGTCATGAATCATAACTAGAAATGTTGGATGTACTTTGAAAAATTGCCATTAAAAATAATTGGGGAGAAAATCATGTAAGTGGTGTATACATTCAGGGCTCAGTTACTTATCAGTTTTCTTTGCTATTGTGGTTGAAATATTGCATGACATCTGTGTTGAAAGATATGCAGTACTTGAAGTTCTACAGTAAATGCTGGAAAGCTACTTTAAATAAACGTATTACTTGTATTTATATCCTAGTTTAAAGCTATAAATTAAAATTTGGAAAGAGACTTAATAACTTGTGATCTACCACTTTTTACCCAGTGTAAGTTCATATTTACACACAGTCAAACACACTCACCAGTGCTGGTGCTGATTGATTGATTGATTGATTGATTGATTTATGAGTAGTTGTTCAGGTTGATAGGAAGGGGAGAAGGGAAAGGTGTGTGGCAACTGGGAAGAGGGTAAGTTGTGTGTGAGTGAAAAAGGGAACTGGGAGATAATGGAAGGCATGTTAGAATTGTGGTGTTATTCACCTTGTGATATACATTTGAAATCCATATCATTTGTCTATAGGAGATACGTCAAAAATTTGCATTACGGTTGCAATAATTTTTACACTAATAAATAATAACATACATTAAAATGATATTTCTATGAACAGCTATGTATAAACTTGTGGGATATGTAACAAGTTGTTGTTGTTGTTGTTGTGTCTTCAGTCCAAAGACTGGTTTGTTGCAGCTATCCTATGCAAGCCTCTTCATCTCCAAGTAACTAATGCAACCTACGTACCTCTGAATTTGCTTAAGGTATTCATCTCTTGGTCTCACTCTATGATTTTTACCTCCCATGCTTCCCTCCAGTACTAATTTGGTGGTCTGGTGATGCCTCAGACTGTGTCCTACCAACCGATCCCTTCTTTTAGTCAGATTATACTGTTCAGTACCTCGTCATTATATGATCTACCCATCCAATAGTCAGCTTTCTTCTGTAGTGCCACATTTCAAAAGCTTCTATTCTATTCTGTTCTTGTCGAAACTGTTTATTGTTGTTGTATTCAGCTCAAATTACCAGTTAGCCCTGCATGAATTCATCCACCGAATAATAACATTTCAGTATCAGTGCTTCATATATCATTATTTAGAGTGGACCTAAATTAATCTGTATGGTTGGGAAGCATAAGAGATTGGGTGCTCAAAACTTTTTCATTTTCCCATTCAGTTATGCTGAAAATCCTCATAAATTTCCAAACATGACTGACGCTCTGTCTGTAGACCCGTAAAGTTATAAATTCCATGACAAACCTAAATTTTCTATAACTTCTTAAATGCTCCTAAGAATATCACATCCAGCTGTGTGCATGTGACATCTATGTGTTCACAGAGCACTAAAGAATTTGCATGATAACAGCACCACATGAAAATGTTCTGTCTAATGTGGACATAAATGTTCAGCTGCAACTACTAAGTAGACTTTTAATAAATCACCGTCCATGAAAGACGCATGGACGTTGCTAAAAGTTGTGTAATTTTGTAGCTCTCCTAAACAATAACTTGCTTGATTTTTCTTGCTCCTCTTCAGAGAGCTTCCTCTTAGGTTTTAAAATGTCTTATACATACTCAGGTCCTTCACATTGTCCTTTTCTGTTTTCTCTGATGTGTTAAGAAAGGTAGTGCCTTTGTAAATTGAAATTCCTAAAAGTATTCAATTTCTTACGGCACACTAAACATTTTGCAAACCCATCTTTTTGTGGAAAAAAAATAAAGATTCCTCACACTGTGGATTGAAATACAAAGGCATTGTTGGTGTTATGCGATCCTGATGCTATTAGATGGCACCAGTGTCAAAACTAACCCTCCACTATTTCACAGTTGGCTCTTCTCCTGTGTTGTTTCGACCACATGATGTGCGCACATTTCGCTCACTCTCCACCACACTGCAACTGCTCTACTTGTGAGCAATAGTGTGTTGTTGAGCCCTACTCTAATATATGTTCAGATGCATAATTGCTGACAGTGAAGCAGATGGAACAGTTGTTAATCTTAAAAAAGTATGTTCTATAAAACTGTACACTACCTGAGAAAGAAAAAAAAGTGAAGGTAAAGAAGTATTGCAGTTAGGTTGAGTGCGTTCCACCACTATTTTCTCTCTTAAATCTCCTCACATTCTTTACAAAGCAAGTTTGATTCTGAAAGTTTTAGGTTGCCACCCTTAATTGTTGTAAATTATTTCCATTTTTCTCACAGCTGCTGCAGTTTTAGTAACTGATAGCTGGGGCCTACAATTTCCTGACTAATTTGTCATCTTATTATTAAAGTTGAAAGATTTTTATCATTTAATGCTACTTGAGATGAACATATACGTGCTGCAAAAATGTGGCTTCTGTGCAAAAAAAGTTATTTGCAGCCAGACCAAAGAAAGGACTGCAGATACATTATTTGTTATTAGTGATAATTAAGAATAAATTTGTAATTTGTGTATACTATGTTTCAGATCTGCTCCTAAGAGTTCATTCTATTCAGTTGCTGTTCAGATAAGAGTATTGATTGTTATTCCCGAACATATATGGATAGCATTTGATGAGGAAAATTACTTACGGGCAGCTCAACTTTTTCTTTTTGCAAGGCACCTGAACACAGGTATAAATAAAAGAAATATCAATATTAGTTGTTGTATCGGAGCTTTTTCTTTTATGTTGAAAATTATTTTCTGTTAAACTTGATATTTACCACTTACAGCTGTCAATTTTTCTATTTACTGCAGTTGCAATTTTCTGAATTCTTCACTTTATTGCAAAAAACACAACAGCAAATATGCAAAATATAAATACAGCTGTTATTACCCTCTTGAAACAAGAACTAGCAGTGGCCTGGTTACAAAGTAAACAGATATATATGGAAACGTGTCAATACCATTAAACTAACAAACTTATGTTCTAATGCTTGTATTGTCCCTCTGGACAGTAATATTATTTTAAGCCCCTTTCATTATTCTGTCTTATAACCTTTTCTTGGTTTTATCACTGATTCATGTTAATGAAGTGCAATCTAGAAAAGAACTACCATTGTAATGTAAGTAGAACAAACATGTAGCAGCAATAGCAGTATTTTGCAAGTTCATATTTTCACTATTTCCTAAACAGCTGGCTGTATTATTGAGAACATCATTCTTGTGTGTGGCCAGTTATATTTATCCTCATTACAGAAAATTAACACCTGTGAAGAAAGTTGTCTTCAGTGCCTATTGAGGGCAGACTTCAAATGCAGGAAAATTTTTTTTTTATATATATATATATATATATATATATATATATATATATATATATATATATATATATATATATATATATATATATATAGCGTGTGATTGAATGTGTATGTTGTCTAAAACATTCAACATTAGTGAGAAGTTGGCAACAAACTTGAATGATTTCCAAGTTTTCTTACTCAGTAAAACTCAAGCTCTCTTTTGCTGCTACTACTGATGTATGATTCACAGTAAATAATGGCAATACACTCAGAGTGTACAATGATACAGCCACATTTAACACAAAAAATCTAGGCATGTGTCTGACTTCAACTCAGATCAGTTTTATTGACAGAGTATTTATTATCAAAGTTTGTGCAGCACTTGCTATATCTTTTTTTAAATAAACTTTCTTGTTTGTAGGTCTTCAGTTACAGTCTGGTGGAGATAGTGGATTGTCAGGCAAGCAGATAGAGTACTTATTCCCAGTGGTAGAGCGACAATGGAGCACTATAAGTGACTTCCTCCCAACCATACTGAAAAATTGTGAGGAAAAGATACAGAAACAGGATGCTACAAATGATGTATGTATTCATTAAGTAAACATATCTTGTCCTCCATGTTCTTCATGGGGTGTTCACCACCTTTTTCTCCCTATCTTCCCATCCTCTGTTCACCTTCCCTCTTTCCATCATTTTCATTGTTACTATCAATAAACTATAATAAACTTCGCAAGCTGAAAACATGCACTTATTCACACGATGTTGACACCCTCTCTTGAGGCACAGCCAGTACATTTGCTGGAAAATGTATTGGCTTTCACAGGTCATTATATTTTGTATTATGTTTTTTAAGGTGTTTCACAAACGAATTGAATGCTGTAAATGTTTCCTGATGTTATATGGGACTGCCACCATCTCTTTCTCACTACACATGTTCTGAAAATTGTACATACCAGAGCATTTGATTATATCAGGTTGCACATTTTTAAATTAATTTGCAGTGAGTAAAATGGACAACAATGATATTCTGTAGAGTTTCTGTGATCTCTTTCAAACTGCAGTTCTTGTAAATGTTTAGCATACCTGTTGCTGGACATGAAATAAGATAACTTGTTTTGAATTCTAGCTGTGTACCCATATGGTACATACAAGAGAATAATATTTACACTGAAGAAAAGTATATAAAACAATTTTTAGATTATGCATAGTGTTTTATTATGTGTAATAGTATAGATTAACATGAGCATAATTCTTGTTTATTAAGGATATCGTTATTGCATTAGTTGCATCATTTTAAATTACAGGAGTAATATGCATACAGGGGACAGGCAAAATAATGTGAACACCTGTACTTACTTGGGAATGATTTATTAATAAGGGGTTGGACCTCCAATCGCCCGTAATACAGCTGTGATTCTTCTTGGAATGCAGGCATGTAATGATTGTATAGTCTCCAGTGGAATGTTATGCCACTCTTTGATCAGAACCTCTTCTAACTGCTGTAGTGACGAGGGTGGCAGAAATCTGCTCTGGAGTCTGCACTCCAATACTGCCCACAAGGATTTGATAGTGTTCAAGTCTGGGGACTGTGCTGGCCAGGGAAGACGCTGCAGTTCAGTTGCGTACTCCTCATACCATGATTTTACTGTCCTGACTGTGTGAATGGGTGCATTATCGTCCTGAAATATGGCATCATTATTGGGGAACAATATCTGAATCATGGGGTGCACCTGATCCACCTAAAATGTTCACACACTCATTGGCTGTAACACGGCTGTTGAGAGTAATGATGGGACCAGCGAAATAGCATGATATGGTGCCCACACTGTCACACTTCCACCTCTGTGCTTAACCGTTGGAATCAAGCAATCGGGCTTGTAGGCTCCATTTGGCATTCTCCAAACGTAAACCCGCCCCGATATTGGAAATAATGAAAACATTGACTCGTCGGATCATATGACGTGTTTCCACTGATCAGCCATCCAGGATTTATCCTCCGGACACCATGTTCTATGCTTTTTACATTGATTGTCATCACTAATGGTTTTGGTACAGCAGCTCATCCATGAATATTTGCTTTATAGAGTTCTCGGCAGACAGTGTCAATAGATACGGGGTCTCAAACATGGCTACTGATATCTGCAGTCACTTTAGCCACCGTAGCTTTGTGTTGTTTTGACACAATTAGTGTTAGCATACGGACGATCTCTCTCATTTAGTTGTGGCTTGCACCTACTATTACGTTCACTCGATGATGTCTTTCCATGTTTTGTTTATGCTGTCATAACTGTTGAAACAGTTGTTCTTGAAATATTCAATAAATTGTTTGTCTTGGTTACTGACGCTGCAGCTACAATCTGCCCTCTTTGGAACTCTGTTAGGTCTTTCATTACATGTCAACCTCGGCCTCTGAATGCAAATACAAAGTGTGCACTACCTGTAAACAACTTACACCGATGCCTAATCTGTACTGAACACACACAGTCCAGTAAGATGCGTGCCTTACCTGCATTGTTGACCATCAAGCACAACCATCCCATTACTACCACTGTTCACATTATTTTGCCTATCCCCTGTATGTCCTGTGAATATTTTACTACTGTCTATTGGTATTTGTTATAAATGCATAGTTTTAATCCAAATGCTGGACGTTTACCATAGTATTACCCAACCACGTTCTTCATGCATTCATCATTGTCCACACCAGTTAGGCCTATGGTACAACATTCATACTTCTATGAAGAAAAGATGTAAATTATTTGTGAATAAATGAAACGTTACAATTAGCCTATAGGATCTACCAGTCAGTGGTACAGTACAATTACACATTTTTTTGGTGTTGAAATGTGTGATGCTGAAAATTTTTTAAATCATTCAGTTGATCAATGTTTTACTTCTAATTATCATTTATCTTTGTAGGAAGTGGCAAAAAGTCTTTGTGCTTTTGCTCTCCTTGAAGGTCTCAGTTCTCAGCAACTTCTCACTAGATTTTTGGAGCTACGCACTCGAGCACTGCAAAGGACTTTCCAGTCAGAATCATATACTAGTGTGAAAGCCTGTGTTCTAGATAGTGTCAAATTGTTGGTACAGACTTTCTCTCTTCTGCAAGCCTGTTTTGTAGGTAAGTGATCTGCACTCCAATTCACACTACAATATTTATCATCCAGTCTATTTAATTTTGTCAGGTTATTACTCAATGAAACCATCTGACCTACTGGCTGTGGTAGAGACTCATTTGGTCACATGTTACTTCCTTGTTCCAGTTTGAAGTTGTTATATTATTCTAGTTTATGCTTTGCTGCACAAGTTCTGAGCTGCACATCAAGTGAATTTGGCAGGCAGATGTAAAGAACTCATTCTCAGGCTCCTACACTCACTATTACCTCTCCTAGAAACGAGTGACAGGTGTCATACATTGTAATATAGAATTATAACAGCTGCATCCTATTTGTGTTATGTTCACTGCTGCTGAGCTCCATGTTCATACTTCAAAGTTACTAACATCATCATTTCTGATCTTATTGGTGTTCTGTAAATTAGAAACAAATTGTTTAGTCATTCTTTTAATAGTTAATTCCAGTGAAAGATAACCTTGTTTGCATTTATACATGTGACTGGAATGTGTGGTCTGTTGATCTTTACTCATTGTGCAGAGCTTTTCTTCTACAATTTCAGCATGACTGCAATATTCTTATTGTGTAAAACTCTTCTTCTGTAGGCTATTGCACTTAAATCTGTTTGATCAGGAGGTAATCACAGTACTGATTGAAGAGTAATCATTGCCTTGTATGTGGCATTTGATAATCCACATGAACTCCCTCAGTAATGTTTAATATGAAGGCTTAGTGGGTGTGACACTACAAATCACTTCTTTCATCTCTGGCACTGGTTTGTTAATAAGAAAAGTGGCAGTTTGCATTATGGTTGAGAGTCCACATGGGAACCGTTGGTTTCCTTGTAATTGGCTGGGTGAATGAGTTCAGAGGTCAAAGGAAGGTAAGGGCATAACATCTCTACCTCCAGTAGGATCATGCCTGTAAAGCACTGTGGTCTGATGACAGCTTTAACCTTCTTTTATAGTAAAGAGCTATTTGCAGTCTTGACATCACTTTAGCAGGAGAGGCACAATAGGAAAAGAAATTTTCTCATTAGCTCTAATTCTCTTGGTGCCTTCTGAGCTATTGGATTGATTTACCTGGTAGGGAATATTATTAAAATGAAGACTGACTCCCTTTTCGTATTAGAAACACAGGAGAAGCTGAAGTATTCTGCTGGATACCAGGGCATTTAGGGATCCATAGAAACAAGCAAGCAGACGTGGCAGCCTAGAAGGCTTGTGAAGAACACATGATAAGGCGGTTTCATGCTGCTCCTGCAAGATGGTTTTTTTGCTATTGCGCCAGAAAATCATGCACCACTGGAGGGAATATAGGGTGAAAGTGATAAACGGTAATCTATTGCTGGAAAAACCAGCTGTCTGGCTATATGATTACTCCTTCCAGTCACAGAAATTGTGTTGACCCATGTCCATATATGGCATTGATATGTGACCTGTTGGTTTGGCTATGGCAATAACCAACTGAACTACTTGTGTGCGAATGTTAGATAAATCAGTCGTTATAGCACACACATATTTTGGCATTCATAGAACTGTAAATAACACATTTGTTTACAAGATGCATGTTGATGAGAAGCGAGTCTTTGAGTTTTGTAAATTGGCAGTGAAAGTCACTGCTCCATCAAAATAGGCTTCACAGACGGCAGTATGAACATCATGTAATCAGTTCTTCTCATAATGGCACAAAAGATTTGTGGACATGACATGGTTGGCACTGATAACTTCTTGTGTCTCAGGAAGCGGTCATCTTCAGACTTTTTGCTTTCAAAATTAACACAAGGAGAGATATGTCTTCAGTAAGGCAAAGAAGTTTTCACTCTTTAATTCCGTGGAGTGTCATTAAACAAACAACTGTTGATACCAAATGAAGAGGGCATCTAGTGGCTGGCGCATGAACTAATTGCAGGCTATAATGTATAGCAGATAACTTTCTTTTTTCACTAAATCAACCATCTAGGGAGAAGCGGTACATCACTCAGATACGTTTACTGGAAAATAAACATGATGTGTTCTTCTGTCTGGTTGTAAGTCATTTCTGGATGTTAGTAGTTGCGTTTGACGTTGAGGCTGGTTTTGAGGCACAAGTGGAAGTGGCATTTCTGGAAATAAGTCTGCCGGTTTTACCCTGACATTTTAGACAGTAGTAGTTTTACTATCTAGTGCAATATACAGTGTTCATTCTCCTCTTAGGTCACCCAATCTGGGCCTTTTGTAAGAAGCCTATAGAGATGGTTTGAGATCACCTGTACACAGCATAACATACATGCATGTTTCCATGCTACAACACACAACAGGCCCCAATGCAAAAAGGTGGGTGCCGTTCCAAGTCTGAAGGCTGCATATAGATGAAAGCGTGCAATGCGGTTCCTCAGACGACTAATGACATCTGATGGGTCGTGGTCCGGTAGCTGCAAAGATCTCAAATTGATAAATTCATTGGGCAGATGAAGTATTTCACCAATATGAGCTCTACTGACAGTGAGTCAAAGTCTGTTTCGTATAAGCAGTGTGAAGGCCAAGTTAAGACCGTAGGTATTGCAATTGTCCAGCGGGTTATGTGACATTAATGCAGCCTTTATAGTATGGTGCCATCGTTCAGTAATACCATTGCTCGCTGGGTGATAGGTGGTTGCCTGGTGATGGAGAGTGTCACAGAATTTACCGAATTGCTTAAATAACTCTGACTTTTACTGTCGGCTAAAGTCCATAGTAATGTGCTGCAGACAATCGAAACAAGAAACCCAATTTGAAAGGAAGGCAAAGGCTAGCATCTCTGCCGATATGCTGCCAACTGGTGTAGCTTCTAACCAACAAGTAAAATGATCAATGCCTGTCAGTAGATAATGTTGACTATTAGAAGGTTGAAGTGGATCTACAGTATTGATGTGCACCTGTATGGAGCACATCTTTGTATTTGGAAATTCTCCAGTGGACGCATGGGCATGATGGGCTGTTTTACTTCACTGGCACTGAAGACATTCATGAGTCCACTCATGACAATTGTTCTGGAAACCAGGCCAGACAAAATGTTTCAGTGCCAGTTGAGTCAGTGCTCTAACACCAGCATGGCATACGTTGTTGAGGCTGTTGAAATTGTCATCGGAAACTGGGTGGGAGAAATGGATGAGACCAACCACTAGAAATTTCACAATATAGTTTGAAATCAGAACCAGAGAAATCAACAAACTGTAATTGCAGGCTGGACAATACATTGTGCAGTTGTTTCTGGAGTTCATAACATTCTATGCCTTTGTAAGCTGAACAAAATCGATAAAATTTGTCACACTGTTAACCTGTGACAGATAGTCAGTGACTATGTTGTTTGTACCAGAAATGTCATGGGTACCATGTCTGAATTGAGTAATAAATTCCAGGTAGTTGTACTGCCTTGTGAATGCATGTTGTTTTGCTGGAAAGCATCAATAAGCTGCTTGTGAAGGATAAATATCCTGAATTCTCTGGCCTCCAACTATTGTCGAAAGTACCTGGTTGCTTTGTACATAGACAGGAGCTGACAGTCATAAGCACTACATTTCTACAGATAAGTGGAGAGCTTTCACACGAAGGCAAGCGGTTGCCAAGCTCTGTCAACTTCCTGATGAAACGTTGCATCAGTATATCTCTGATTGGCATTAACTGTTAATGTGAATGGTACATTCAGTGCTTCACTGCATTAGAAATTCATCTCATCTGCCGAGTGGATTGGTCCAGTAAGTGCCTCATTTAGCAGTTTTTGCAGTGTGGCTGAGTGGAGTCGATGTTGTTGGTAAAAATTCCAGCCATGGGATCTCGATAATAGCTTCTGCTTTCTGTAGTAGCAGCAATGAATCTGCAGGTAAGATTAGATGGCCCAGAAGAGTCATCTGACGTTTGCTGAAAACACTTAGCAGTTTTCAATACCACACCGTGCTGTTATGGGCATTTGAAAATCTCCACCAGTTGTTGCTGATGCTGTTCTGCTGTGGCTGGAAAAATGATATCATTCAAGAATGCAAAGCAGAACAACACTCCCTGCAACACAGAGTAAATGACTCCCTGCCATGACTGAAAGGCATTGTGCAAAACAGTTGTCATATAAAGATTTTCAAGCAAGCCATGTTGACTGATTATAGCAGTCTTTGGAATGTTTTTGCTCACCACAGAAATTTGCGTAAAAGCCTTTGCACAGTCCAGAACACTACAAAGTTGCATTACTCAGAGAATAATTGAGGTCTCATTAACAGAAGCACTGGTTAACTGTCCAGAATAGTTGCTGCATTCAGGGCACGGTAATAGCCACATGGGCGTCACAAGCCACTCTTTTTTGGGTGCAACATAGAAAGGTGAAGATCAAGGATTACAAGACAATCAGGAACTAAATATCTAGGATGACATGAAACTGGTGGACCGCTGGTAGTTTTGATAAAATGAGTGTGGTGCAGAGGATTTCAGGTTCAAACATGGGATCAGTTACCATAATTTTTTTCATTTGATACTACTTTCTCTACTGTATTGGCCGTAAAGGAAATTATAACAATTGTATGATTTGAAACCGTATCATAATTCCCATTTTATGAACATTTTGGGCCACTGCACTAGGCTGCATTCTGCATGCAAGATCTTTACATGATGTGAATTATACTGTTTCCTTTCACTTATTGACAGATATGAGTATTCTGATTTGCCTACTGTGGATGACAATGAGTTCCAATGAACTCATCAAATGCTCTGTGAAATGGCAAACCCATTCTAGAAATTGAAGTTAAGCTGAGGTTCCACTTGAACAAATATATTATGTGGCAGTTAAAACTAAGGCTGAGGTGGTATCTGCTAAAACAATGAAAAGACACCAGTCCTGACTCCAGTGTGCATGTGATTTTAAGCCACAGGAAGCATTCAGATGGTAATTGGTGATTTGTGTAAGACAGCTGTAGCAACAGCTTTCTGAATTTTGCAGAAAATATCAGCCTGCATTGCCTCACTTAAGAAAGAATTAAACAAAATGCCTACAGTTGAAAATGACGTGAGGAAAACCCAGTGTGTTTTTGTTCAAATAATGTGTTTTCCTGGTGTTTCACGTGCTATTAACTCTATCTGTATCCCTACTAAACTGCCTGGTGTCAAAAGTGCAGGTATATTTAGGAATCTTCACAGGAGATTTCCATTAAAAAAAAAAAAAAAACAAGCAGTCACAGGTGCTAAGCTATGATGTTCAATTAGCATAGCTAGATGACCAGGATCTGCCCATGACAGCAACAATTTTGGAAACTCTTGTGTACATTCTGAGTTGGAAATGGAAGAAATTCCAAAAGGTGTACACCTAACAGACAGTGGCTGCCAGTGTTGCAAGTATCTGATAATCCCAATACACAGCAAAGAAACAGCAGCTGAGCAAACCTATAATTGAGCCCACAAGACAACCAGATCATCAGATGAAAGAATGATTGAAGTGGCAAAAAAACAATTTCACTGTTTAAGTTTAGTACTCAGAGTAAAGCTAAATTGTGTGGTAGTTAATATAGTTGCAGCATTTATCTTGCACAATATAGCTGTCAATACATCAGATAATGAGCCTGAAACAGATGACTTTGTGTTTGTTGGGAGAACAGTGTACAAAGAAATTCCAATACATACACAAAATGAAGCTAACAGGGGTCACACCGCAATGAGGAAAGCATTTATTTATTAATTTATTTTTTTCTTGAACGTGGATGCATTCAGGTAGGGCCAGCTATGCCAGTCTTGACAAGGCACTGTGATCTGTATGATCATATTAAACAAGCAACACAGCAAGCACATTGCATTTGCTGTAGACGTATGATTGGCTGGAGACTGACAGCTACAATTGTCTCATTAGAATGTCAATCCCAAAGTTACGTTAATCTTCTAAATATCTGTTTGACACCCAGTGTCTCTCTATTTGGTAAGTAGTGGTCTTATCTCCACAACTTATGTATTTTCCACCCCATTTCTTGTTTTTAACATTGAAGTAGTTTTTACATACATTTTTGAGTGTCACAGCACTTTATTCTTTCAGGTACTTTAGAAGATGGTGTTATGCACGAAGGACTTATTTACCAGATCTTGAAATCAATTGTAGGACAAGATGCTCCTCCATCCATCAGTCTCATTGATTTAAGAGACACCATTGGCTTTAAATTGTTACCATCAGTCATTTTAGAATTCAGGTAATGACAATATATCATTGCACTATTATGAGGGTATTATCATTTCATGGTATGACTTGTCACACACAAAAAAGTAACTAGAAAAGTTTAGAGTTTATTTATTTTCCAACTTCTGGAAATTATTTTTGAAATCTCTAATTTCTAGTTATTACATTAGCATACTAAAAGATACAGCATTGGCAAATAACCACCTTACATGAAACGAATCAGCATCACACTTCACATCAGTGATTGAACAGAATTGAACTAATGGACAACATAAAATATGCTCTGTTAATGTGAGTTGTATAGAATGCAAAGCAAGATTTTAATTATAAGTGGGGGAGCTTGTCTGAGTGATATAAATGATGCAACAGAGGATTTGATTACATAGTTTACAACTGGTCTCCAGTTACAATTCACAATTATTCTTACAAAAACATGTAAGTTAGCTAGTGTTGATAGTTTGCAGTGGAGCAAACATAGTTCTTGCACATCTGTTATGTGTGTGATGAACTCCAAGTGTGGAGTCCTGAAAGACAAATGATTAACGTCCACACAATCTTGCTTTTCAGTTGCCGGAAACTGTGTATGCGAGTACAGTACTGTGTGTTGCATGAAGACCATGGATATGTAATGCACATTCGTAAACAGTGGCAGTATAACTTCTTTTCTATATGTGTGTAATTTGAAGTTTTCCACTACTGTGCCAATGATGTTCATTTGCACCACAACTGAAGCAACTCTTGCCACAAAATATGTCACACTTTCAGAGCCCAATTGCAGCATTCCCATTTAAAGTCACAACACAGTGTAAAATTTGGAGATCTCAAGGAATGGCAGAGCAGAGGACATCTTGCTTGGATCAAAAACTCCTGTTAACAATGCTGTATGCCTTTTGTGAAGAGCAGGAAAGACATTCCAGGTTCCTGTCTTCTTTTGGATTGAGGTGCCACTGTGTCTTATCCACTATTATGAATTTGGGGGGGGGGGGAGGGGGGTGGAAATTTTACAAGATGGCCTGCATCTCTCTGTCCACTCTTGCAGGTTGAGTCATCTGTGGTATGCTAACTATACACCCTTTTTCAGACATGTTAATTTTCTGTGGTATGATGCTTAGACATTGCAAAAAAAAAAAAAAAAAAAAAAAAAAAAAAAAAAAAAAAAGGCACCTAACTTTCCTTGTGCCTTACTTTTTAACTCTTCTGTACTTTTACTTCTGTTTTAATCCCACATATAGTACCTTCACCTATTGGACCACAGCAAGTGGGGTGGGAGTAATTGAATGAGTGTCATTTTATAGGTTTCGTCATCACTCTGTGACAGCAATTTTTGACATTTTATCCACATTTGTTTCTTTTAGGTGTTGTCCATATCAAATCAGGCAGGCTAGGAAAAAAATCTTACCTTCATAGTCTCAGATGTTATTGAGTTTAGCATATGTTAAAATGAAGGACTAAGTAAGGAACACACTTTCTTTTCTTTTTTTCCAAAAAAAAAAAAAATAATAATCTGCTCCGAGATACAGCTTTCCATTTAAAATGCTGTATCTCTGGAACATTCTAGATATTTTGTTGTTTTTTTAATTTGAATGATAATTGCTTTATGATTACAAAGAAATCCTACATCTGTCAAAGTTCTTTTACTATAGCGTTCTGTACTTCCTTTATGATTTATCGAATATTTTTTTTTTTTTAAATGCTAATTTATAAAATTGGATTTTTTTCTGTTTATTGGTACCATATAATTGTACATTCCCTGAAAAGGAGAACTTCCACTTTTAGGTTGAACAGGTTTCATAAACAATTGAAATTTTTGCCATACATAAAACCTGTTTTATTACCATATTATCTCATAACAGGCTCATAAAAATAAAAACCTAGCATTATTTAACATAATTTTAGTTTTGAAAATGAGTAAGACTCATGTTAAATGGTTCCAAAATATATCTGAAAGGTCCAAAGGTTTCAATTTATACAACTTGTGTGCACTCTGTTTTGTACTGAAATTAGCCAGTCCATGAACTAAAAATGTGTTCCAGTGCTTCAGTATCTTCCTTTGGTGTAGAGCGATGCCTTCCTGGTGAACCAATAAGAACTGGAGAACTTACAATCTTCAAAACATTGTGAACAGGAAGTGAGCACTGATGGCATTGTTGCTGTCCTTCAGGTGGAAGCCTATATCCAGCAGCTGATCCATGCGGTAGCATAAAGTTCACTACAGTTTTGTTTAACTCATAACAGGTGTCTATATCTGTGCAATCCACCAGTCACAGTCATACACACACGCCACAAACATCCCCCTTCTCAGGTTGTGAATCTGAATATTATCCTGCTGTTTCTGAAGTGTTGGCCAAACAAACGAAATTTCTTCTTTCTTGCTCTTTAAAGTGCATGCAATATGAGTTTGCCCATCACTTTGAGTCCAAAAATGTGTCTTCTGAATTCCTTTCACAGGAGTAGTTTGTTTGTACCATTCTTTTTTTTCTGCTCGTGGAATTCTTTGATTTCCTCTTTGGACAAAAGAATGAGGGCTGTGGATGTGTAAGATTTCACGACTCTCGTAAAATCCTCAGCATTCTGAATCGCAGTCGTATTGGGTTGGAAAGATTGTGTTTTGTAGCATGGTGCTTCAGCAGGCTTCCTACACCATCACAAGGCCCCTTCCCGTGACCAGTGGCACTGTATACCCAGTCAGTTGGCACAAGCGACTTTCTCAATTCAAACAGCTCGTAAAAATTTTTAATATGCCTAGGAGCACCATCAGAAATAATGGTGATATTCTCTGCCACTGTTTGCAGTTGAAGAATTTTGTGCATTGCTAGCAAAGCATGTGCTGAGTCATGCCCTGTGTCACTGCAACACTTGTGGTCTTGTTTTGAAAATATGTCACTCCTGTAAATATTGAAACCTGGTCATTATTCCAATGATACTCTTGTACTTCTTGTGGGAGAACTACAGACCAGTTCTCATCAAAATCACAGTGAAGCACTAAACATAGTTCGTCAACCTGTACACATCCTTTCACTTCTGCAATGTGTTGTTGCAATTTCTTCACATACTCATGTGTTACTGCTTTCACTGACCATTTACCAAGTTCATCAATGAAACTGTCAAAGCCAACAGTTTTCTTAATTAGTTTATTTCCTTCCCATGGCACATATGTAATTTTTGCATAGTTGTTTGCTATGTCTTCCTGGACAGTAAATTCTTCAGAGTTACCACATAAAGTTCAAAATTCACACATTACACACACAGACAGACATCTCTAGGTGGATGTGGAACTACCCGCTTAGATCGTAGTGCATAAAATTTTGATCTCCAATATGTGAAGTTGCATAGTTGCTCTTATAAATTGTAAAATTTTCTTTAATGCTGCAAGTCATGTACCTCTTCTTGTCTTTTTTGTTATCACTCTGGTGAGAACAGTCCCATTTATCTTCCGGATAAAATGACTGCATTATTTGAACTCGAGCTACTTCTACAGGATGATCATAATAGGGATCTGGTCTTTCAAAGACTCCTTTTACAGGCCTCACATTTCTTGATTTGTTTACCGTGTACTTTGATACTGATGGAACATGGTTCAAAATTGTTTTCTTTGAAAATGTCTCTGGAATAATAGTTAAAACTTGCACTTTTTCACTGTGGGATGCACAATATTCAACAGCTGAATTGATATTTGTGAAAAATTCCTGGCAAGAGGTATAAGAGTGCTTTGGTTCATTTTCTTTTGAAGATGGAATTTCTAATTTGAAAAGTGTGGTCAGTTTTGCTGTAGTGTATTTATCCATAGCTTTAGTAACTTCTTTGCGCTTTCTTGATGCGTAGAGCTTATGACTCGACTTCACCGACCACGGTTTCTTGACAAGACTAACACCTACTTCTGTAGTTGACTGATTCAGGGTATTTACTTCTTCCTCTATTGATGCGAATTCTGCATCATCTGCACCATGAGAGTCTTCGCCTTGTTCAGATACTGTCATTTTTGTTATTCTGTCAGAAAAAAAAGAACACAAAAAGTCATCACTGGAAACATCTTAACTTTGAAACAAAGTCTTTAGATGAGAATACTTATTCCCAACCTGAAGAAAGTCTGTTTTTTGTTTGTCTTATATATCACTCTTTTATGGATAAGCAAATAGTCAGCACACTTCACTCTCCTGTGGCCCCAGCCAGAAGACATTTCAGTCATTTTCACAAAACACACTGTGACTGCGTTAACTTGCAAACTCCTCATGAAAACACAGAAATCACTGAATGCTCTCATATTTCTTAGAAGCCTCTACAGTAAACAAATTAGCACAGAACAACTACAATACAGAAACCTGCAATTAACAAACACAACAAAGAAACTGCCAAGAAACTAAAACAAAGTGTAAGAAATATCTGGAACAATGAAAGTGGAAAGAAATGACTGCAACAAAGAAAGTGATAAGAAATAACTGCAACAAAGACAATAGAAATAAACATTGTGACAAATTAGTAAGAAACAACTTCAGTGAAGACATACACTACCCTTGAAAGTAAGAGAGAGAGAGAGAGAGAGAGAGAGAGATTTTTTAAAATAAAACTTAAAAGTGGAAGCTCTCCATTACACAGAATATGGTACTATATGGTACTAATCAACAGAAAAAATATAACTTTTCCTGGCTTGACATTTCTGAAAAAATAATTTTTTTCTGTAATTTATAAAAATAATTCAAAAGGCGACAGTAAAAGAACTTTGACAGGTATGTCCAAACGGAGGATACTATTGCAATTTAATTACCTTTCAAATAAAAAAAACTCTAACAAAATATATAGAACTGTTACAGAGATACAGCATTTTAAAAATTTTTCCAAAATCGAATCTTCAAATAGGTGTTCGTAGTGTCATCTTTGTTTTATGCAGCACTTGGCATGATTGCTTATTGTCACTCATGATGAACAATATAAGGGCACAATAATCATTCAACATGAGACACTGTGATTGAAATAAAAATAAACAGTAAGCTTTACAAACACAGTGTGATGTGCACAGAAAGAATACAAGAATATCACTGTTTCATGATGGCTGTGAATCACGTGGTAAGTACGCTTCAACATGCTTCTGCACATCCGTCCTTACCCCACCGTCGTAACTGCTCTCCACTCTAATTAATTATATTTTTGTACTGAATTATCTTTCCATGCGCTAATACTAAGGTAAAGACAAGCAGATCAGTAGAAGTGGGCATTGATACACACACTGTGTGTGCCAGTGAGAACAGGGGTTCCTTTTCCCATGGGTGAAGAGAAATGAACTGTGAAAGATTTTAGGGTACCCAGGGGATTGAGAGTACCCTTATTTTACTATCATTAGTATGGGTGCTAGTGAGAGGTATGTAACCTGATAATATATTTTCTCGCCATCTTCCTTTCTTATCTCATTATATTTCAAAAGAGGCGCAAGTGTGACTATTTTCATTTTCTCTGTGTTAAGCACAAATTTCATTGTTGATTTTTACAAAATATGCACTACCACTGACCCTATCACAGATTAATTTTTTATCACATTTGCAATTTTTATATTGGACTACTGTTGTTCCAGAAGTAATTTTGTTCATGATGAAATACCATCACAGCATAATTTCGAGTAAGTGCCATCACAGCATAATTTCGAGTAAGTGCTTCATGGAGTTCTTTTGACATCAGATTTGTCAGTCTCAAGCTTTCGATGAGCTCCTCCATTGTCATCGTTGGCAGATTATATTTCAGTGGGTCTTTAGGTTCTTAAGTTGGTTGAATTATGTCCTGGAGAAGTCGCGCGGTCACAGAACTTCCATATATTATCAGAGCTCATATCAGTGTGCATGACTGAAGAACATTGGTAGTGATGTTGATTTCATTAGATGGTGGATAAATAAATTGTTTTCTTTGTTTATTATTATTATTATTATTATTCCCTGAATGAGATTTTTCTCTCTGCAGTGGAATGTCACTGATATGAAACTTACTAGCAGATTAAAACTTTATAATGTATTGAGAATCAAATTCGGGATCTTTGCCTATCCTGGGTAAGTGCTCTGCTGACTGAAATACTCGAGCTTGACTCACGACCCATCCTCACAGCTTTACTTCCTCCAGTTCTCATCTCCTATCTTAAAAACTTCACAGAAGCTCCTGCGAAACTTGCAAGACTAGCACTCCTGTAAGAGAGGATATAGCCAGAGCCTTGGGATGTTTCCAGAGTGAAATTTTCACTCTGAGGACAGGTCTGGAGTCGTACTTGGGTAGCTCAGTTGGTAGATCACTTGCCTCTTAAAGGCAAAGGGCCTGAGTTCAAGTCTCAATCCAGTACACAGTTTTCATCTGCCAGGAAGTTTCATATCAACGACACTCCGCTGCAGGGTGAAAATCTCGTTCTGAAAACATTCCGCTGTTTGTGGGTAAGTCATTTGTTTGTAGTGCTAGTCTTGCAAATTTCGGAGAAGAGCTTCTGCAAAGTTTGGAAAGTAGAAGATGAGATACCAGCGGAAGTAAATCTGTAAGGACAGGCTGGGAGTCGTGCATGGGTTGCTCAGTCAGTAGAGTATTTGCCTATGGGAGACAAAGCTCCCGAGCACGAGTTTCAGTCTGGCACAGTTTTAATCTGTCCGGAAGTTTCATTATTATTCCCATATTCCTTATCTGTGGCTCAGCATTTAAGTGACAGACTGTGGATCCAGAGATCACAAGTCGAATCTCCAGTCACTCTCAGAATTTTAAACTGTCACTTATAATTTATTTCACCTCAAGCACTTTTTGGTAATGTAAAAAACTCTGAGGTGCACTTTGCTTTGTGAGTCATGTTAAAATGTGGATCCCCTTACACATGAATGGAAAGTCTGTTCAAAGATTGGTGGAAGGTAAGGTCATAACACCTCCAGTAGGACCATGTGTAGTAAAGCACCGTGGTGTTCAAAGTAACATAAAGGTTGATGACAGCTTTACTGTACCTTGTAATTTATCTCCTGTTAAAGCAAGAATACTTTAGCAATGCGTGTGATAAACAAATGAACAATTTCCTCGCTATGTGAATTGCTGTCACATGAAAGAATAACAGCCAATAATGGTTTAGTGTTAGTAACTGCCACTTAAATGCCATCAGAATTTGCTGTCTCATAGCTGTAGAGTGAACAATTAGTGGGCCAGTAAAGTCATTAATAACAAGTGAAACTAGTTTTGGGTGCAGTACAGGGCAACAATGCTATTGGGAACTAAATTTAGTTCAGAATTTGCCCTTTTCTGTATGATCTAAGTAGTCCTCAACAGAGAACACTTACTGCAACTGCAGTTATGACTTTTTATGCACAGCAAAAGCTTCATTTGCATAAGTCACATTCATTAATAGTGGAATAGCATGTCAGAATAAAAGGCAAAAATACTGGAAAAGCTAATTTCACTAATTAGTGTAAAAAAATCAAGGCATGTTTTGGGAAAGTGCTAAAGTTGCAAATTTTATATCTGTGTGTATGTTTTTCATATGTTATGCAGGTCAGTCACAACATACCAAATTGTATTAGCTACTGTGTTCCTTCTCTAGATTAAGCAGCCCACTTTACCACCCAAAGTTGTGTGTGTGTGTGTGTGTGTGTGTGTGTGTGTGTGTGTGTGTGCATAAAGAGAAATTACTGTTAAGTTAGTAATGTATCTGTGGTAGTATGCATGGCATTGTGCCACACATCAGTGCGCTATAGGTGAGTGATTTTGTAGCATCAGTTTTGTCTGTTTCGAACCTGTAATTTCCATTACCATAATAGTATTTCTTTTTTATGTTAGATGACGTGTTGCTATTTAGTTGCTTGATGACCTTTGAACTAGGATGTAATTGAATTATTACTTGTAGGCCATCATCACCTCAGCAGGTGGATCCTCTTCTGCCGGGATTAATCAAAGAGTCATTATCTTCATGGGTGGATGCTACACGAGAGTATGTGTCTCAAGAAGTAACGATGCTGCTAAAACTGGTGCGCACTTTGAGAGGTCTAGCTGCTGTCAGGGCAGGGCATGCAGCCATTTCTCAGGACCATGCTGCTATTTGCCGATCACTACTTGTTCCACAGGGTGCAGATCTTTGGGGAACATTCTTTCGACCTTCATTGTCATCCTGTGCACACAGTCTTGTTAACCAACAGTGGTGCAGTGCACTGCAGAAAGTCAAGAGTGCAGTTGGAGCAGCAGTCAAGGACATCACATATATCAGGTAGAGCCTGTTTTAACAATTATAGTTTTCGTCAAATGTTATATGGTGGAGTCAAGTTTTAATTGCACATCAACCTGCTAGAGATTTGTGGGGAGAAATAAAAGTGAAGGGAAGAAATACTGGAATTTGCCATATCTAACAATTGCCAATCAATTGTGTAAAAATATTTTATGCTTTGAATCTCATTTTTCATCTGCTGTCAATTAAGACTGCTATTACAAAGAATGTATTTTAATGCCACTACAGAATGTTGCACTATCCTGGCACCATGATCTGACTTGGCTGTTTTTGCTGTCATGATGGTTTTGAATTCTAATGAAGTTTTGATAGTTCACTTGTAGTGCCATTACTAAAGTGTCAAATAGTGGAAAGAGTAGAGAGAGCTGCTCAGTATGTACTGCATTGGCTAAAATATAAGCAGTGCTTGAAAATGACACCTCCTTAATTTTGAGGAGGAAAGATCAAAAGGAAGCTGATGGAAAAAAATTATGTCACATTACCCATTTACAAAAGCTGTTCACAATTTGGTCACTCTGAATCATATTCTTTATGTTTTGATGTTGATAAGTTATGGAGAAATACCAGCCCTCTAATCTTAGTCTTTAGTGATGTCACTGTTTACTTCCCTACTAGCATGTTGTTTTCATCAAAAAAAAAAAAAAAAAAAAAAAAAAAAAAAAAAAAAAAAAAAAAAAAAAAAATAAGAACAGCTTTTACTTGGCTGCAGTGAGGACAATAATTGTGTAACGTCTACATTTACAACAGTTAACATTTACAAAGGATATTCAAAATTTGCACCGTTAGCTCGTATGCAACTGTTGCATTGCTCAATCAGCCCTTCATGCCCAAGCCCAGCCACTGCACATGCAATGTGGCACATCATCTGGTGACATTACACATTCAACCTTTCTCATCCATTTTTGGGGTGTTTCCCGACATTTGTGACCCCGTGTGTCTTGTATTAAATTACTTGTCTCAGCACCATCAATGTCATTTTGGGGATTTTTAAACATTAATAAGGATCACCCTGGGTATTGCAATACAGTGTGCATGATGTGAATTAGGCATGAAGCTTAAATTATTATTCAAACAGCACAAAATACTGATTGAAAAATTGTAAATACAGTTTTATCACACAAATGTCTATATATGCAGTAAAATCAGCAAGAATTTTTTCAAAAATTGTAATAACTGTAACTAATGTACATCTTCATCAACATATTACTCGCTACGTGTTGGACATATTCCATATTTTCAGTTATTTAGCTAAAATTATTTATGTGATATCAGTACATCACTATTATTCAGTTTAGCAAAAGTTGTCTCATGAAGAAAGTCTAAGTTTGTGGTATCCATCAGCAGCAGCTATCCTGGAAAGAAACAACTATGACTAATCTTTCAGTTAAGAAAGCAGAGTGTAAATGTTTAACAGTCTTGTTGTATAATGGCGCCCTGCAAAGACCAATATATCATCAAACATTTGCCTGTGTTATTGGCATTTTTGAAAATTTGTTATGAGGCATATGAATTTCTTTCTGAAGCAGTTGAACCATAAATTCAAACTAGTCTTTTTTGTCTCTTTCTGTGATAAGTCATGAATCATGCTCATTTTGCACTTTAAACAGAGTACCTTGTAGCTGTTTGCTTTGTGACTATGATTATAACAAATTTGCAATATTATGAAAAGGTTATATTACTACTCCCCATATAGCAGAGATGCTGAGTCACGTATATGCACAACAAAAATGCTGTCAACCAAGTAAGCTTTCAGCCAAAAAGGCCTTCATCGGAATTAGACTACATGCGCATGCGCGCGCAACCGCCCCCCCCCCCCCCCTCCACACACACACACACACACACACACACACACACACGACCTCATGCAAACACAGGTGTGTGAGTTGCATTATTTTTGTGTGTGTGTGTGTGTGTGTGTGTGTTTTGTCAAGTTCTGATTAAGGCCTTTTCAGCCAAAATCCCACTTGTACCGAAGTCTTTTTGATGTGCCTATCTGCACAGGATCTCCATTATACACTCCTGGAAATTGAAATAAGAACACCGTGAATTCATTGTCCCAGGAAGGGGAAACTTTTTTGACACATTCCTGGGGTCAGATACATCACATGATCACACTGACAGAACCACAGGCACATAGACACAGGCAACAGAGCATGCACAATGTCGGCACTAGTACAGTGTATATCCACCTTTCGCAGCAATGCAGGCTGCTATTCTCCCATGGAGACGATCGTAGAGATGCTGGATGTAGTCCTGTGGAACGGCTTGCCATGCCATTTCCACCTGGCGCCTCAGTTGGACCAGCGTTCGTGCTGGACGTGCAGACCGCGTGAGACGACGCTTCATCCAGTCCCAAACATGCTCAATGGGGGACAGATCCGGAGATCTTGCTGGCCAGGGTAGTTGACTTACACATTCTAGAGCACGTTGGGTGGCACGGGATACATGCGGACATGCATTGTCCTGTTGGAACAGCAAGTTCCCTTGCCGGTCTAGGAATGGTAGAACGATGGGTTCGATGACGGTTTGGATGTACCGTGCACTATTCAGTGTCCCCTCGACGATCACCAGTGGTGTACGGCCAGTGTAGGAGATCGCTCCCCACACCATGATGCCGGGTGTTGGCCCTGTGTGCCTCGGTCGTACGCAGTCCTGATTGTGGCGCTCACCTGCACGGCGCCAAACACGCATACGACCATCATTGGCACCAAGGCAGAAGCGACTCTCATCGCTGAAGACGACACTTCTCCATTCGTCCCTCCATTCACGCCTGTCGCGACACCACTGGAGGCGGGCTGCACGATGTTGGGGCGTGAGCGGAAGATGGCCTAACGGTGTGCGGGACCGTAGCCCAGCTTCATGGAGACGGTTGCAAATGGTCCTCGCCGATACCCCAGGAGCAACAGTGTCCCTAATTTGCTGGGAAGTGGCGGTGCGGTCCCCTACGGCACTGCGTAGGATCCTACGGTCTTGGCGTGCATCCGTGCGTCGCTGCGGTCCGGTCCCAGGTCGACGGGCATGTGCACTTTCCGCCGACCACTGGCGACAACATCGATGTACTGTGGAGACCTCACGCCCCACGTGTTGAGCAATTCGGCGGTACGTCCACCCGGCCTCCCGCATGCCCACTATACGCCCTCGCTCAAAGTCTGTCAACTGCACATACGGTTCACGTCCACGCTCTCGCGGCATGCTACCAGTGTTAAAGACTGCGATGGAGCTCCATATGCCACAGCAAACTGGCTGACACTGACGGCGGCGGTGCACAAATGCTGCGCAGCTAGCGCCATTCGACGGCCAACACCGCGGTTCCTGGTGTGTCCGCTGTGCCGTGCGTGTGATCATTGCTTGTACAGCCCTCTCGCAGTGTCCGGAGCAAGTATGGTGGGTCTGACACACCGGTGTCAATGTGTTCTTTTTTCCATTTCCAGGAGTGTATTATGAGTAGTACTGTATCCTTTTCATAATATTGCATTATTCAATCCTGGATTTTCCTTGTTTGATTATAACAGATTTGTTGTGTATAGAATCATTTCCCTTAGCAGTGCAACTATCGCCTGTGTGTAACAGTTTACTGCAAGTGTATTATTCAATTTGTTTTTCAAAGGCTGCATGAACCTGAACAAGATTTACGCTGGTTTGTGTGGAAGGAATGGGAAACTGATCTTCCGCAAGCTGATCAGGAAGCACCAGATGGAAAAGGTCAGTCATTCCTATGCTAATTGAATTAGATACACTTTTCATTTCTTGGTGAGGAGGTGTTCAAGGATACACAACATTTCATAAACACACACTGTTGAGCCAAAACATTGTGAGAACTGCTCAATCTGAGATTGAATGCTGCCTGACAGTTTTGTGGGCATGTGACACGATAAGGTAAGAATGTCAGTGGAGAAAAGATGAATTGGGAATCATTCTAGAGAGCATACTGGCCACAAATGGAGAAATTCATAGATGTGAAGAACTTTGACAAAAGACAGATTGTTATTACCTGCCACTTCTTTGAGAACGAGCATCTTGGAAACAGTGAAGCTGATCATCTGTTCACATGGTGGTTGAAGAATAGTGAAACCACAAGTGAGTGACAAGGTGTTGGATATCCACACATCATCAGAAAAACATGTACATGGGAGGCTCGCTCACGCTGTAAGTGGGACACGCAGATCTAACAGCAGGGTATAGTGCTGGTGCAGGCACCAGTGTTTCGGAGCATGCCATTTAGCATATGTGATGATGTTCCCTGCTTTGTTTCTTCGTTTGTTGTCCTCGGTGTTGACATACTGGCGGAAAAAATTGGGGAGGAAGTGTAGTACCGTCTACTGTAAATGATGTAGCCAACTGGTGCACATTTGCGTTACACAGTTGTTTGCTTTCACTTTCACAACCACCCCACTCCCCCCGCCCCGCCCCCCTCCCCATATACCCATTTATATGGCCAGTGCACTATTGTTTAACTTTCGATAAGCCTCATTAATAGGTTGCAGGTGAACATCCACATACTGCTACAGTAGTTTACTGTTGAGCATCTATGAGTAGCGAAAACCCTAACCATAAAATTCACAGTTCTTGACGAATATAAAGGTACATATGGAACAGTCACTATCATTGTTTTAACACATGGCCTAATTGTGTAACACTTATTTCACAGTTACGTTGATGCATTGTTGTTGCTCTAATGGGCACAGGTTTCTCGTCTGAAACTCGGCCATGGACTGAAAAAATTGGGCCCTTATATATCCTCATAATAATAGGCACAGAAACTTCACATTGTTCGATGTTTGATTTACAGAAATTACAATTAAATCTTAAGCTATTTAATTAACTGAATACATTGAAAAATTCGTTCCTTTTAACAGTTTCTTCTACTAAAAGGCTTAAGCTGAATTATTTGCTTAAATGATGAAATAAAGATATATCGTTACGCAAACACTACTTTTGACAAAACTGTTAATTAATTTGGAATTAATGAAGGGCTGGTTTTGCTAACATGTTTTCAAACAGAGTCAAATAAATACTTAAAGATTTCTAGCATTTTGTCTTCCAAATGATTACAATTATGAGGGTAATCCCAAAAGTAAGGTCTCCTATTTTTGTATAAGTACATAGACATGTTTACTTCCACAATGGTTTACATCGGTTTACAGCTTGAACATTTAGCTATTTTTCGACATATCACGATTTCTGTTGATGCATTTTTGTAGACACTGTGGCAGTTTTTGTATGCCTATGTCATACCAGCTTGCTGCCATGCTGTTCAGAAAGTTATGAACCTCTTCTTTCACTTCGTTGTCGGAGCTGAATTGCTGGGACCACAATTAACACCGACAGGTACTGTGAGACTCTGAAAAAACTCAAAAGGGCAATTCAGAACCAGAGAAGAGGAATGTTGAGTAAGGGCGTACACATTCTCCATAACAATTCTCGCCCACACATTGCTCGGCAAACTGATGCTCTCCTGCAACAGTTTCAGTGGAACATAATCACCCACCCACCCTATAGTCCTGACTTGGCGGCCAGTGACTATCGTCTGTTCCCTAGGTTAAAACAACAGCAATTCAGCTCCAACTACAAGGTGAAAGAAGAGGTTCATAACTTCCTGAATAGCATGGTGGCGAGCTGGTATGACATGAGCATACAAAAACTGCCACAGCGTTTACAAAAATGCATTGACAGAAATGGTGATTATGTCGAAAAGTAGCTAAATGTTCAAGCTGTAAACTGATGTAAACCATTGTAGAAATAAACAGGTCTATGTACTTATAAAAAATAGGAGACCTTACTTTTGGGATTACCCTCGTATTACAGAATTTATATTTGTAAGTCAACAATAGAATTTAAGTTACGAAACAATTACTTATTTCATCCTATAACAAAAGATACTAACTAGGCATGATTGAAATAATTTAGAAAATCAATTACATACATAAAACTAAGCACGGAATTAGATCTGGTGCTATATTCTTTAAAACTGAGGACCAACCTTTCTCTTTTATGGAGATGCAGATTATACTTACGTATGTTAATGGTAATTAATTCAAAAATGAAAAAATGGATTTAAGGAGGCAGATGGCAAAATGAGAAGGGAAGTAAAAATATACCAGCTTGGTTTCTCTCTCTCTCTCTCTCTCTCTCTCTCTCTCTCTCTCTCTCACACACACACACACACTACTGAACATGGGGCTTCATAACATAGGATCCTTATTTGATCTCTTTGTGACCCAACAGTATTGTCAATTACAATTTCAGGGTGCAAGGGGTGATTGAGATTGGCCCTTCGATCAGTAGAAACATTTCACATGGTCAGGTAAGTCGATTATCTTGTTATGGAAGGCCTATGCTTGTTTCCAGACATGTGGTCATGCAGGTAAATGACTACTCGAAATATGCACCACATCATGGATGAAGGTTGATTGAGGCAGTATTGTGCTATGGGGACATTTGCCTAGGCATTCATGGGACTTGTAGTAGTAATCAAAGACACCATGATGGCTGAGAACTTCTTGAAGATTATGGAAGTCATGTACATATCTTCTTGAGTGACGATCTTCCTAATGGTGATAGCTTCTTCCTACGGGATAACTGTCCGTAACACAAGGACAAAATTGTGCTGTAGTCTATTGAGGAATAGGATAGTAAACTCATGTTCATATTCGACCACCAAATCATCCTGATCTGAACCTGATGGAGTGCATCTAGGATGCTATCAAGTGACAGCTCTGCATCCACGAACTGCTGGCCTTTAATTTAATGGAACTGCGAAAACTATGAATTGGCAATTTGTGCTTTGTACATCCAAAAACCTAGCGAAGATTTTTGGAATCCATGCTAGCTACACACACACACACACACACACACACACACAATCACTGTATCTGCATTCCAAAGGTGGACCAACAAACTATTAAACAGGTGGGCATATTGTTTTGGCTCATCAGTCTTTTTACAAAAAGAAAGAGAGAGAGTGAGAAAGAGATGCTAATGTTTCTTCCACAGATGCTAAGAGAAACGTATTTTCATTTAAGCGGTGAAATGTGTGATAGACATGTAAATGTATATGCCAAAGTTCATTAAATAATTCTTTGAATATTGTAGCCACACATCATCAAACACAAAGCATTTGTCTGACAAACTGAAATGACTTTTTGTTGGTGCAGTCTATATGCATGAATGTCCCAGATGTGTTTCACTTTATAAATTAAGACATTTTCAGTGGATTTAATGCAGTAATACAGTTTTGTTTGTATATACACCTTATACATTAGAAAACTGCTAAGTCATAATTTTTACATTAACAAATTATTACACACAATTATTTATTTTCTGGCCGAAAAGATACCTTTACTCCTTGAGTAATACATTCTTTGGGGGGGGGGGGGGGGGGGGGTGAGGAGAGATGGTAAACAGTTGTAAAATAAGGTAAACACTTTATTAAAAATTTACTGCATTCTTCATTCATGTCAGGAGCACTGTGTACACCACTCCAGTCTTTGAGGAGTTTCATAAAACAATGTCAGCTTAGTGAGACAACTCTGATTCATTAAGTTAAATAAGTAGTTTATTAATTTTACTCCTCATGTGTAAAGCCACATTTGAATGTAGCCACCCATGTGTTAACTGTTAAAAATGGGATAGCATGTTACTTAAAACTTTCACCAACTTTGGGTGAATAACTATTGGTTATAAGTTACAAACTACATAAAACAAAGTGTGGTACTCTTGTTTATAAACCTGCATTAAAAATCTATTCTGCAATTATTGGGCAACATGTATCAACATAACAAAAACAAAATTGTGTTAATATCAACTCCCATTTCTTTGCTAGGCAGAAAATTTTTCCCTGTCTCACAGTTCTTATGTACAGATATTAAATGTAATTTTACATGCATGGGCAATGCCAAAGTTGTAGTACATGCACTGATCAGCCAAAACATTATGACCACCGTTCACTGCGACATTGGATGCCACCTGGTGGCGCTGTGGGCATGTGGTGCAGTAACGGAAGTATGTAAGCAGAGCAGACATGGATGGGGGATCACCCTAGCAAAGATATGGGCTGCAAATGGGGAATCCATTGAGATATAGTTACTTTGGGAAAGAGGAAATCATTATTATGCAGAGCATGTCAACGAGTATCTCAAAAATGGCAAAGCTGGTCCAATATTCACGTGCTACTGTCGTGAGCATTTATGGAAAGAGGTAGAAGGACAGTGAAACTACCACTAGGTGCTAAATGGTTTTATGTACTCGACTCTTCACAGAACGTGAGATTTAGAGGGTTGTCTGCTCTATAAAGTAGAGTAGATGGTTATCTGTGGCATCTCTGTCAGAAGAGCACAATGCTGGTATACACAGAAATGTTCTGGAGTGCACCGTTCATCGTTCGTTCTTGAATGTGGAGCTCCATAGCTGAGCACCCCTGCGTGTCGTGTGGTGAACCAACGACATCATCAATTAAGATTGCAGTGGACATGGGACCATAAAGATTCAACCATCGATCATTGGAAACATGTCGACTCTTCGGGTGAATCACATGTTTGCTACGGTAGGTTGTCGGTCATCTCCACAAATGCTGTTATCAAGGTGAACAGTGGCTCGAAATGTGCAGCGTGCTGCAGACAGAGGCTGGTGGGAGTAGTGTTATGCTGTGGGAGACATTCTCCTGGGCTTGCATGGGACCTGTGTGCACTGGCATGGGATATGTGGTAGTAATCAAAGACACCCTTCATGCTTGATGCCATCCCCAACGGTGATGTCATCTTTATGATTGCCCATGTCTCAGAGCCAGAACCTTGCTACAGTGGTTTGAGCCAGAACCATGCTACAGTGGTTTTAGGAGCATTATAGTGAACTCATGTTGATGACTCAGTGACCAAATTCACCTGATGTAAATCCTGTGAAACCCATCTGGGTCACTATTGGGTGCCATCACCATCACATATGTGGGTACGGGAATTACACGACCTGTGTGTAGACATATAATGCCACATACCTCCACAAACCTACCAAGAAACTGTTGGATCCCTGATATGCAGAGTCAGTGATATATATTGTTCCAAAGAAGGACAAACAAGCTATTAAGCAGGTGGTCATAATGTTTTGACTTATCAGTGTATGTAGTGTTCATTGCACACTGGAAATATTTGTGCAGTATGTCACAATATTTCAGTTTGTAGTATGATATATCAAACTAAAGGACAGTAGTTGTTTGTATTATATTCATCACTATGTTTACAGCTAAGACAGCATTAATTCTTAAATTGCTGGTTGTGCCAATTCCAAGATTTAGGTACATTGATGGAGGAAAATTCAAAAGTAACTGTACATACTCCCTGCATGTAATGTATGGATCAAAATGAGGTAAAATGTTAAATAAGTGTTTGTCTGAAACTGCTTTATTTTTGAGTTATGATGCATAGTGTCATATGTTACATCATGGGCTGTACAGGCTTTTGGCATGTTGTGTTCGCCTGCATACCGACTGATGTTACTTTGTCAACAGTGGGAGGCAATAGAGTATCTCAAAGTTGACTATCCTGAGAAGCGGACAGGGTTGTATAGGACCAGTTGCTTGGCTCGCCAGGTCTCTGTATATCAGTCCCTGAACCTCTACCTTTGGACCCTTCTCAAGGAGCTTGTGTATGATGTTTCTAGCACAACTACAGTAGCAAATTTAAAATAGCTTTTCAGGTGTGCAAAACAGAGCCTGTAACATTCCGAAGTCGAGCCCGTCACTGTCTTAGCCTACAAGGCATCATTTTGAACATGTCTTAAGGTAAACGTATAGTATGCAGTTGAGTTGAATTTTGAGTGCCTTTTTGTTGTTGCTTTCTGAAAGAATTATTTTTGTGTTGTTTCTGTTGCACATGTGATCCCTACTATGTCGCATAACTCTGAAATAAAGCAATTTCAGACAAAACTTTATTTGACATTTTATTCTTATTTTGATGCATGCATTACACCCATGAAGTGTGTACAGTTACTTTTGAATCATCCTGTAGTTAAGTTGCCTGTTCTACTCATTTTTTCACCCAACCAATATTTTCAGTTAGTTTGTAGCTGTCAATATGGATGTTCTGCTAAGAAGTCCAAATACATTATGTACCTGGTATTGGGGTTATGAACAAGGGTAATCTGACTAATTATTTCTGTACCTTCCTTCACCAATGTAACTTTTTGAAATATACATGGTGATCCATTGATCGTGACCGGGCCAAATATCTCACAAAATAAGCGTCAAACGGAGAAACTACAAAGAACGAAACTTGTCTAGCTTGAAGGGGGAAACCAGATGGTGCTATGGTTGGCCCGCTAGATGGCGCTGCCATAGGACAAACGGATATCAACTGCCTTTTTTTAAATAGAAACCCTCATTTTTTATTGCATATTCATGTAGTACGTAAAGAAATATGAATGTTTTAGTTGTACCACTTTTTTCGCTTTGTGATAGATGGCAGTGTAATAGTCACAAACATATGGCTCACAATTTTAGACGAACAGTTGGTAACAGGTAGGTTTTTTAAACTAAAATACAGATTGTAGGTATGTTTGAACATTTTATTTTGGTTGTACCAATGTGATACATGTACTTTTGTGAACTTATCATTTCTGAGAATGCGTGCTGTTACAGCGTGATTACCTGTAAATACCACTTTAACACAATAAATGCTCAAAATGATGCCCATCAACCTCAATGCATTTGGCAATACGTGTAATGACATTCCTCTCAACAGCGAGTAGTTCGCCTTCCGTAATGTTCGCACATGCATTGACAATGCGCTGACGCATGTTATCAGGCGTTGTCGGTGGATCACGATAGCAAATATTCTTCAACTTTCCCCACTGAAAGAAATCCAGGGACATCAGGTCCGGTGAACGTGTGGGCCATGGTATGGTGCTTTGACGACCAATCCACTTGTTATGAAATATGCTATTCAATACTGCTTCAACCGCACGCGATCTATGTGCCTGACATCCATCATGTTGGAAGAACATTGCCATTCTGTCATGCAGTGAAACATCTTGTAGTAACATCTGTAGAACATTACGTAGGAAATCAGCATACATTGCACCATTTAGATTGCCTTCGATAAAATGGGGGCCAATTATCCTTCCTCCCATAATGCCGCTCCATACATTAACCTGCCAAGGTCGCTGATGTTCCACTTGTCGCAGCCATCGTGGATTTTCCGTTGCCCAATAGTACATATTATGCCGGTTTATGTTACCGCTGTTGGTGAATGACGCTTCGTTGCTAAATAGAACGCATGCAAAAAATCTCTCATTGTCCCGTAATTTCTCTTGTGCCCAGTGGCAGAACTGTACATGACATTCAAAGTCATCGCCATGCAATTCCTGGTGCATAGAAATATGGTACAGGTGCAATCATTGTTGATGTGGCATTCTCAACACCGATGTTTTTGAGATTCCCGATTCTCGCGCAATTTGTCTGCTACTGATGTGCAGATTAGCCGCGACAGCAGCTAAAACACCTACTTTGGCATCATCATTTGTTGCAGGTCGTGGTTCACATTTCACATGTGGCTGAACACTTCCTGTTTCCTTAAATAACGTAACTATCCGGCGAATAGTCCGGACACTTGGATGATGTCATCCAGGATACCGAGCAGCATACATAGCACATTCCCGTTGGGCATTTTTATCACAATAGCCATACATCAACACGATATATACCTTTTCTCCAATTGGTAAACGGTCCATTTTAACATGGGTAATGTATCATGAAGCAAATACCGTCCGCACTGGCAGAATGTTACATGGTACCACATACTTGTACGTTTGTGACTATTACAGCACCATCTATCTAAAGTGAAAAAAGTGGTCCAACTAAAACATTCATATTTAGTTACGTATTACATGAATATGTAATAAAAAATGGGGGTTCCTATTTTAAAAAACGCAATTCATATCCGTTTGACCTATGGCAGCATCATCTAGTGGGCCAACCATAGCACCATCTGGTTTCCCCCTTCAAGCTAGACAAGTTTCGTTCTTTGTAGTTTTTTCGTTTGATGCTTATTTCGTGAGATATTTGGCCTGGTCACTATCAATGGACCACCCTGTATGTATATATGTAGATTTTCCTATAATACTTGTGGCCAATTTTTGTAATATAAGAACCCTTTTTGTATTAATTTGCTTGTTGCCACTCACAATTCTGTTTCACAGGGCAGAAAAAGATACAGCTGCCAAAATTTACATCTCTTAATTTGTACGTAATGAGTGCGAAATTCTTGACATAGGCTGAATGTTATTTTATTACATATATGACCAGCTTACCTTTTCCATGACAGCTTGTCATACCTTACATACCACACAGGTTGTTCCATTGAATTCCCACTTCACATCATTTTGTTTATGTGGTACGCTTGCTTTATAGTGAAAGACATGTGTTTTTTCTACCGTAACAGTTAAATTCTCTTTCTCAAAATGATAAGGAAAGTGCTAGCAGACTGTAAATACCACTCACCAAATAGTGGAAGCATTGAGACCTCAACAGGCACATAAAAGGAATGAAAACTTCACTAGCTTCAAATGAATCCTTAAATGAGCTACAATAAACGTGCGAGCTGGACCCCCCCCCCCCCCCCACACACACACACACACACACACACACACACACACACACGCACACACACAAGTTGAGTAAAGGATTTGTCTGAAAGCTAGCAAGTTTTCATTCCTTTTTATCTGCTGGTTGACGACTCATCACCTCCACTATCGGTGAATGTTCTCCTATTTGTTTTCTCAAAATAATTTTATTTTAAACAGGTTTGTACCTTTCGAGTTAGATTCACTGTTTTATCTATCTGGAAGCTGGCAGATATAGTATCGACATACTAAGTAGTGTGAGAGTTACTGCTTAGAGCAGTGGTTCTCAACCTTTCCTTGTCTCAGCACTCCGTTGATGTCATGGAATGGTGGCCGGTGCTGAGCCCCCCTCCTGGGCTACCTCCCTCTTCCTGCACCCCTCCCCCCCCCCCCCCCCTCTTTCTCATGTCCGCCATCACCTCAAGTCATCTTAATTGAAACACAGTGAATAGTCACAGGAAATGTACTTTTATCTGTACATTTGTGTATCTTTAAAGTGTTTTTTGAATTGAAGTAGAAATGAAATACAATTGTAAATAATGAAATTTTCATACTGCAGTGGAGTGTGCATGATATGAAATGTCCTGGCAGATTTAAACTGTGTGCCAGACTGAGTCTCAAACTCAGGACCTTTGGCTTTCACAGGCAAGGTACGAGATGAGGTACTGGCTGAAGTAAAATTGTGAGGATGGGTTGTAAGTCATGATTGGGTTGCTCTGTCGATAGAGTACTTGCCTGCAACAGGAAAAGGGCCAAAGCTCGAGTCACACTCCGGCACACAATTTTAATCTCCCAGGAAGTTTTAACTGCACTTAGCTGCAATCAGTATACTTTTAAAGCATTACTGTATTCCATGAATTAGTTCACCTCGTATACAAACCTTTGTGGTAATGGGTACACGTTACTTCGTAGAAGACACGATGAGGTGTCTCCGTCTCCATTGGTGATGCCTCCAACAGTGGCTACTGCTACCCATCCCGGTCACAAAGAGACCATGCAGTCTACATGTTGCCCTCAGACAGTGTTTCACTCTGTGTATTTTCTCACTGTGTAATAGTCACACATTCCTATATACTAAGCACAGAGAGACATTCAGTTTCTCATTTAAGGTTTTAGGTTTAGGAATAACAGATATTAAGTGGACGTCCATGATATTGACCAACCGTGGATGCAGTTGCATAAGTTGTACATGCATATATATTTGTTGAAGAAATATTCCTTTCTTCGAAGAAATCTTTCAGTTTATAGTACGTAGCAGAACTTTACATGTCATTAGTAAAATTTTTAGCAAGAATTAGTTCTTTCATCACCTCAACATGTTGAGTAATGTAAGAGGATGTGCTGAAAAGTAATTTCTTCGAATTTTTTATTCTGTTCTCTGTATTGGTTGAGGTATTACATGTCATGCATGTTACTTGGTTGACTTTCTTGCTTTGCTGATGCAAGTTGCAACCATCTGCCTGTAGAGGGCTCAAAATTGTAGCTTGTAAAATGATGGTGTGTAATGTAACTATGACTGTGCCTGAGAAACAGTGTGCTGTAATCAAGTTTCACGAATCTGAAGAGTTCATCCACACATGGAGCATCCTCTCCCACAGCATGGAAAAGCCAAACCACTCACAAGCGCTGATGCAAATGCAGAAGTTTGATGCCTTGGGTTCATCATAATGTTAAGGTGGTTAAATTTAACTTGACTGGACTTGTCAAATACCTGCTTTCCTTCTCCTGATCACTGCAATGGAAACACTTGTCTGCTACCAGTGCCTCCAACCAAAGATCACCTAGTCCCAACATTTAACCCTGCCTCCCCCAGTTCATACCCTCATCCAATAATGATCCTCTTTCCGCCCCTCCCCCCAGCCATGGCCCCCACCATCCCACCTAACCACATCTTGGTCACTTCCAGGAATTCCTTACCTCCAGCTTGGCCTCACCATCCTTCTCACATTCCTCAGAATACCCAAACATAGTATCAAACCAGATCCTGAACTAATCCTTCTACCTGCAAACAAAGGTTCCACCAGTGTCATTTTTAATCACAGTGATTACCTGGGGGAAGGCCTCCATGAATTGTCTGACTTCTTCATGTATAAACTCTGCCAGAATTATCCTGTCCCAGGACTCTAACGCAACCTCTAAATCCCTGCTTAAAGCCTCAGGCCCTTCCTAGAACCTCTCCCTTGAATACACTTCTGTCCTCATCCACCAGCCGGAGTGGCCGAGCGGTTCTAGGCGCTACAGTCTGGAGCCGCGCGACCGCTACGGTCGCAGGTTCGAATCCTGCCTCGGGCATGGATGTGTGTGATGTTCTTAGGATGGTTAGGTTTAAGTGGTTCTAAGTTCTAGGGGACTGATGACATCAGAAGTTAGTCCCATAGCGCTCAGAGCCATTTGAACCATTTTTTGTCCTCATCCCCATGACACGCCACACACCCACATGCTTCCCAAAACCTACAAACCAAACAATCCTGGATGCCCCATTGTAGCTGGTTATTGTGCTCCCAATGAAAGAATTTCGGACCTCATTGACCAACACTTCCAACCTATTACCCAAACTCTAGCCTCCCACATCAAAACCACTAACCACAGCCTTCATCGACCCTCCATGATCCCCAACTCTTTACCCCCTGCTCCTTACTGGTCACTCTTGACGAAACTTCCCTGTGTGCTAATGTCCCTCATGCCCATGGTCTTGATGGTGTTGAACAATACGTCTCCCGACGTCCTTCAGACTCCAGAACCTACCTCATTCCTCAAACATCTTACTAACCATGCCCTAAGCAACAAATACTTCTCCTATGAAGGGAAGTTATACAAACAAAACCATGGCACATCTATGGCCACCTACATGGCATCCACATACGCCAGCATATTTACGAAATGCCTAGAGGAAACCTTCGTAGCCTTCCAAACCCCAAGTCCATTGTCTAATTCAGTTTCACTGATGATATCCTTATGATCTGGAATCAGTGCCAGAACACCCTGCCCTCATTCCTTTAAAACCTTCTCTCCCATCCACCTGGTTCTCCTCAACCCAATGTGCCACCTTACTGGATGTTGACCTCTTCTTCTCTTATGGCACGATCCACACGTTTATCCACATTAAACCCACCAACCACCAACAGTACCTGCATTTTAATTGCTGCCAATTCTTCTGCACCAAAAAATCTCTCCCATGGAACCTAACCATCTGGGGATAACGCATTTGTAGTGATGGGACCTCCTCTGCCCATTATGCTAAAGGTCTCACAAAGGCCTTCACACACGGGCACTATCCCCTAAAACTAGTCCACAAACACATTTCCCATGTCATATCCTCACCCATCCCCAACCATCCCACCATTCCCAAGAACCAATTACAAAGGAGTGACTCCTTTATGAACCAGTACCATCCCGTACTGGAACAACTGAACCATGTCCTTTATCAGGACTTTGATTATCTATAATAGGGACATCTTACCCAAGATCCTTCCCTCCCGTCCTAAAGTGATGTTCCATCACCCAACCTCTGCAACATGCAAGTCCATCCCTATGTCACTCCCAATCTCAATCCCTTGCCCCAGGGATCATATATCTGGGTCAATCCGTACCAAGTGGTCCAAGTAAAAAATAATTGGTTGCTTGACCATTCCAGAAAAATTTTATATTTGCTGGGTGAATTCCCCAGTGTTTAGTAGTCACAAAAATATTGTTTTTTTTTTTTTTAATTATTGTTTATTATTTTGAAATGGTGGCAATATTTGTTCCAGACAATATGCGTTTTATCATATTTGCATCTACATTTTTTACAATTATTCAGTAGTGAATTGTCCTAAGCCTTTCAGATAAAATGCATTTAGTTCAACACACTCTGGGCTACAAATTAACATCATTATCAGCTGAACGTATTCTTTAATGTATTTTCAGTAGTTCAAAGTTATCAGCCACAAATTTTTTTTAAAAAAAAAAACAATTTTTGAACTGTAGTTTTCCAAAGAAAGGTTAATTTCTCAGCTTTAATATTTTTTTCTGCTATTACACTGTATAGTATAGTTACTTTTTATTTTACACTTAAAAAATACACTATTTTTAAAAATGGATTTAAAAAAAAAATTCCATTTTGTGGCCTGCAATATCTTTGTTGGGGGACCAGATAATCTGAAAATTTCACAGGTGATAGACCTTTATGATATCAAACTACAGTATAAATTTCAACTTTGAGATTCAATTGGAAGTTATCAAAAAAAATTACAAGCACGAGTCAAAAATACATTTTCTAACATCTGTGATAGGCTTATGGAATAAAATATATCAGTTACAGTATATAATTTAATCATATCTATGATTACTTACTGTTTTTATTGAATATAAGCCTACTAATTACATTATATTGTTGTCTTGTTATTTGTTTTTAGTACACCGCTCATTGAACATTTGAGAAGTTTGTTCACTCAGTTTGGGTGTTAGATTATAAGTTCGCCCAGTCACAGTTGTAAATTCCATGAGAGACAGCTTCCTTAGTACATTTTTAAGTGGCATCAAAACTTGTTCCTTCTCAATTTTTTACAAGATGTCCTTGGTCCTGGAGGGAGATAAAATACAACATGTACATCCTGGTTTTGGCAGTTAATATTATCAACTTCGCCAATCCACCACTGTTCATCATAAACACAAGCCACTATGTCTTTGTTTTGAAGAACCAGTTGAACAAGTTTTCCACACAGATGAAGTTCACTATCAGGCGAAGTTGAGGTGATCTTACAGTTCAGTAAGTTGTGTTAATGGGGTACAAAACAATGAAAAAATCGAGTGCCTTTAATCTTCTGACAAGTGTTGTACCTTCCCTTCAAGACACTCTCATAGACTTCTTGTATTTCCTCACATTGTACAAAAACATAGGTAATTCCTTTGATATGTTTTTTTACATAATTCAAACATTTCTTGAGGTGTTGTGATATGATTGTCATTGGCCCGCTGCAGACTTGCTTTTGTGACAGCTCGCTTTGTTGTACCCCCGACACCATCACAAGCATTATTCCCAGGGCATGAAGTGAAAAAGTGCCATTCTACATTAAAAACCCAAACTCTTCTTTACAAAAGGAGATGTTAATAATTTTTGTTTTGTTTTTAAATTGACTTGCTGCCCCATCCGAAAAGTAAATCAGTTTTTTTATGGAAGGGTGGTGCTGTTTAATGTAGTTTGTTGATTTAATTGAAAAATGTGCTCTGCTGTAGTGTTGTGTTCAAGGTAGTCACTTATGACACAAAAGCTGTGGCTCATTAGTTTATCTTCATCTTTATAATAGAATACAAATGTATGAACTGGGCCTATTTGTTTACCCAGGCCCTTCTACTTCATCTTGAACAACAAAGGAATAATTTTCCAAAAAGTCAGCAAGAATAAGCATTCATCAGCTGCCAAGGTTTGCTTTTTGCCTTTCAAAAATTTACTTTGAGCTTTTGCAATAAAATGAAGCATTTTCAGATTTTCGAGGTTAGCCACCGACACTTCAAAAAAACTCTTCTCATGATTTTATGACTGTCACCATTTCAGTTCTGTCTCGTGTCACCCATTGTTTGTATTTTATATTGTCAGGCATCAAATCGTCTTCTTTGGATTCTTCAAACATGTCAAGTAAGGCTTGTTTGCCTAGACAATCTTCACATTTTCCCTTGATCGTATAATTGTAACTGTCAATATTGCATACCATAACTTCCAAAAGGTCTTTATAGTCAGCTCTAAGATAGGCCCCATCTGTCACCAACTTTACGTTCTGATGAAACAAACAAACACAAACATTATGGCTGCCAGATGCCCTTGCAACAATACACCATCTTGGTCTCACCTCGCAAAACTTTGATCTTCCAATTTTAATGTCAGGATTTGCTTCTTTAAATTCAGTGCATAGTTCCTTTAAATTTCACAATATTAACCTTTTTTGTCTTTGACTCTTAGAACCGTTTTCTTTCACAGAAACACAGTCTTTTTTGCCAGACATCAAACGGCTGTTCTTGTCATCGTCATAATACTTAATAACTTTATTGATTGTGTTTCCATCTACCAAATTAAATGCACTTTTCTTTTGTAATGCTGGTAAAATTCCCTGTTCTTTTACTAATTGCCTTGTTAGCTTAACAAGACGTGCTGACACATGAAATTCATCACTAACTTTTGCTCGACTCCCAGAATTCGGCAGTAAACTGACAATCTTAATTTTGTCCTCTTTGTTTGAAGTATTGCATTTAGTTTTTAGTTTTTCATCGCATCATCATATTCAGTTGGTGGTGAAGTTTTAGAACTTCCATTTGTTTTAGTACATATTGTATTTTGAAATGAAACTTCCAAATTCTTTTTGACTGTAGCTGCCACTTTCTCAGTTTTTGTATTCAAGGCACTTGGTCCTTTGTCTTGACTTAGTTTTCTAATTTTACTAGTAGGTGTTATACCCAGGATTTCACAAGCTGTATCTACTTTTTTAATGGTTGCTGATAAGTAACAAAATTCTGTATCTGAGGTTTCACAATCCTTTCTCTTGTGAATTACAAATATCTTAGAACAACATGTTGGACACAATGATTTTCCTGGTATGAGATTGACAAAAGGGCTTTTATTTTTAGAATAATTATCAAATGTTATTTCTCGCAGACCTTTTGTTATAAGTTTCTTGTGTTTCTCAAAAGGGTCCATGCAAGACTGACCAAAAAGGTGATGAAATTTTTTTAAGTATTTCATTTCATGGTACATGCATGTTGATTTGACCTCTGGGCTGACTTGTAAGTAAAACAACACTTTTCTTCTTCACTGTAATCTTAAATTAAAGTAATGTCTTTAGGATACACCCCATACACACTTTTATGACATAGTTCATTAATAATAACACCAAGAGAACACTGAAACACCATTTTTCAATTGCACACTTCAAGAACTTCTAGCTAAATAAGAGTGAGTAGACAATTGTTGGTGTAAGGGGGAAGCAACACTCAAACTTGTATAGGCTTGCAGATGCAATTGTTAGCCTGCTGAAGAAATTACCACAGCATTATTTTGACAAATAATCATTAGCTAGTGTAATGTGGTGTGTTACATTATGCAATTGGTATAAGTTATTTGATTAGCCTACCAAATATCACAGATGTTAAAAAACATATTTTTGATTCGTGCTTGTAATCTTTTTTTGATAACTTCCAATTGAATCTCAAAGTTGTAATTTATAATGAAGTTTGATTTCGTAAAGGTCTATTAACTGTGAAATTTTCAGATTTTTATCTGGTCCCCAACAAAGATATTGCAGGCCACAAAATGGAAAAATTTAAAAAAAAATCATTTTTTTAAAAATAGTGTATTTTTTTGTGTAAGCTGCTCACCGTTGATACTCTATAAAAAGTAACCATACTATACAGTGTAATATCAGAAAAAATATTAAAGCTGAGAAATTAATCTTTCTTTGGAAAACTACATTTCAAAAATTGAGTTTTTTTTAATTTGTGCTGATAACTTTGAACTATTAAAAATATATTAAAGAATATATTCAGCTAAGTGATAATGATGATAATTTGTAGCCCAGTGTGTGGTGAACTAAATGTATTTTATCTGAAAGGCTTAGGACAATCCACTACTGATTACTTGTAAAAAATGTACATACTTGCAAACACGAAAAAACGCATGTGGCCTGGAACAAATATGGCCACCATTTCAAAACAATAAACAATAATTTTTAAAAAAATATTTTTGTGGCTACAAAACATTGGGGGATTCACCCAGCAAATATAAAATTTTTCTAAGATGGTCAAGCAAACAGTGCTGGACCACTTGGTATGGATTAACCCAGGTCCAAGACCTACCCAATTTATACACCTAGCACTGCAAATTTGAGTTCTGTCGCAGGCTTATCCTACAACTTCAGAGGCCAGGCAGATGCCTGATGAGCAACAGAACCAATCATCCATTAATTCAGTTAGTGAGCACATTGTTTGAAACTATCTTTAAGCTGAAAATCAAAAACTAATCGTGATGTATCCCAGGAAACACTTTATTTTCTGATTACTACTTTTAGCTACACCATCTTCAGACCAGAATATTATTGAGGTGGTGGTGCAGGCAGCATTAAAATAGAATACTGTGTGCTTGGCACTCTTCAGCTGTGTAAACGAAATGATCTGGTCTGAAGATGGTATAGCTGAAACTACCAACCAGAAAATAAAGAAACCATTTAACTGTGTCAGTATTGGTGTTTCATGATCAGTTGCTGTGATGCCAAAGGTGTTCCATAAAAAATTATATGTTATTGAAAGTAAGGGACATTTTAGAAATTTCAGCTGAAAGACCTGTTAGTGCATGGCTTGAATACCTTCAGCCGACAGATTTTTCTTTATTTGTCTTATATTGTTCAGGTGGCATTTTTTATGTAATGCTTGACTTATCCTTAGTAGAAATATATTGCTGTTTACAAATTAAAACAAAACTTGTATTATCATACCCATTACACCTTACTAAGGTATTTAAATGTTTTAACTTTTTTCCAACTTTTTATAGGATTGTTAATGAAGGCAAAAGGTTACTCTCCTCGTATTGAGAAACTGTGCTCAGAGTTTGATTCTCAACTGGAGGGACTATTGAAGGATCTGAACCATTACATAGAGGATCGTGACAGTACGAGCATTTCAAAGAGTTTTGCTGAATCTTCTGAAGAGCATTCTGATAGAAAAAAACTGCAAGAGCATCTTCAGAAATGTAGTCTGGACAACATGAAGCAGTAAGTTCCTGTTATCACTCTAAACTTTTTGCAAGAATTTAAGTTCCTTTTGACATAAAGAATTTTCGTTTACTCTGTCTTCTTGACAAAAGAACACATTAATGGATCAAGAAAAACCATATACACACACATTAGTTACAGTGTTCTTCTGGAAGAAAACAAATGTTTTCAACTCACAGTGGCGACTGCTGTGCATTGAAAAGTTACTAAGATTGTTGTCAAATGTGAGCAGCCTTACTTATCTCAGATTAAATCATTTCTCTGCGTGCTTGTACAGGTGATGTGTTTTCATTTATGAGGATGAAGTAGAAAGTTGTTGTTATGGTTTTGAATTGTTGAAATATTGTGTTTGTTATGTTGGTACAGAGTGCAGAATAGTGTTTGTCAAATGTCATCTTGCTCTGTGTAGTAGTTTCATTTATACTGTTTTTTCAAGTAGTTCAATGCAGTTTGTTCGAATGGATACAGTAGAATACCATGCTGATACTATATTTTTTGTTCTGGATTCTTATAAACAAGTTAAATTCATCCAAAGTGGATGAAGCTTTATTAGATGTGTGTTGTTCCATTTACTACAATTAAGAATGAATGCTTGAATATAAATGTACATATGTCGAATAAGACCTACATTAAGGTCACACTTAAACTGCATGCTCTTCAAAACTTAAGGATGTGGTATATAAAATAACATAACATATTAACAAACTTGGTGGAAATGAGTGAAAGAGCAGGAGCATGTTGCCAGAGGTCTCCCAGTCATGCACAGAAAACTGGGCATCATGTAGTGTGAGATCAACATGACTATACAGCCAAATGAGGGTGGCTTCACAATATGAGGTAGTGAAGGAATGAGAACAGACAGCAAGCAGTTACATTACACTGTGGTGATGTACTTCATTACAACATGGCTCGGAGGCAACATTTGGACAATTACTCTGGGAAGAATCGTCAGTAAACTGGAAGGAGGAGGTAGTGTGACAATTGTAGCCTGGAAGTTTGGTATTGCTCACAGCATTGTTTCAGGTATATGGGGAGCATTCCAAACCACAGGCACTGCTGGCCAAGGTAGAGGATGTGATCGACCATGATCAACAACACAACAGGTGACTGATACATTGTGCAACAGGCAAGAAAGTATTCACAACAAACATCAGGTGCAATTGCAACCACTTTTAACAGGCCTGCAAAACATGCATTCTCAGCCCCATTGTCGCATGTCAACTGTATGAGGGTGGTCTCTTTGCCTGATAACCAGTCTTTGTTTTCCGTTGAGATCCACACAACAGTGACACTGTTTGCAATGGTGCCAAGAGTGTATAGACTGGACCAAGAAGGAGTGGGGTCGCATGCTCTTCTCAAATGAGAGCAGATTCAGTTTAAGCAGCAATTTTGGACATACCCTCATATGCCGAGAGGTGGGAACCCACAATGCAACTGGGAACATTATTGAACATGATCGTTTGTGTGCTCCAGGTGTTATGGTGTGGAGAGGTGTAATGTTGCACAAGTGTACTGACCTCCAAATCTTTGAACAAGCTACACTCACAGGTCTGCGTTATTGTGATACTGTATTCCTTGCTCATGTGCATCTTTTTTGGGTATGCATTCGGTCCTGATTTCATTTTTATATACAACAATGTATGACCACATTGAACAGCACACTGGTGGAGGAGCTCGTGCGATGAGAAGACATTCAGCAAGTGGACAGGGCTACCCTTACCCCACTTTGGATCCCATCAAGCATTTATGGGGTGTATTGTGGTGACATATTGCAGCACATCCACATAACATCATCCAACTGCTCTGGTGGAGGAATGGAATGCGCTACAACAACAACAACTACTACTACTACTACTACTACTACTACTACTGCCACTGCTGCTTTTACTGACTTTGTAGTGTGGTGAGCACCACAGTTGAGAGTGAGGACCGTGCTGTCTGAGCCCATGAATAACTGTTTTTCTTCTCCTTCCACATAAATATCTGCTCCAGTCACATGAGCCACCCTACATTTCTACTTCAGTGATGCTGCCCATCTTTGGCACAGTGGCCAGCATGAGAGCACATTGCAGAGCCTGCATTGTGATCCATGGTGATTAGGTACCCTAGTAAGATCCATGTCCTGCCATTTGTAATGCCCAGGGGATCATTACAGATCACTGTGGTTTTAGTGTAATTATTATTTTTGAATAAAAGTGTGGTTTCTTTTTATCTCTCTGCATATTTCTTTCAGTTGCCTCCTGTATTATAATGTAGCAGTTCTTTCTATGTATAGCCCAAGTTTCTTCAATCTATATAACTTGGCAGTAAGATGTCATGCAAGAGTCACTTTTGTCCCTAAGTTTTGCACATCAGTGAATAATCACAGATGGAAAAATAACTGGATAGTTCACAATACAGTATTGAATGATTGGTGATTAATGAAATATGAAATAGCTTCACAATAGTCATATGTAAAAAAAAAAAAATAAAATAAATAAAAACTATTTGTTATGAATATCGAACAAAATAAAGTTTGAAAAAAAAAATTTGTTGATAAATTGGCACCATTTTATGAAGAATTGTAACTGATTTTGTGTGTCAAATTGTTACTGAGAACCAGTTGTAGATCCCCTTCAACATTTCAGAAAAGAAACAACAGTCAAAGAAGTGGGTGGAAATTAATGGCCCTGGGCCGAAAAATCCAAAGTCAGTCGTCTTCCAAAAGTTTCTGGGAAATAAAGTTTACCTTCTTATTGGCTACTTTGCAGAGAATAAAACAACACATAGTGATTATTCTTCTGAGCTAATTGAATATAAAAAACTGCCTGGATTGCAAAAGAAAAGGAACTGTGCACATAGGCGTGAAAGTGTTTTGCCAATAAGAACACTCAGAAGTTTCAATTACAAATTGTTGTAACATTCAAACTGAGGTGCTGTACATTCACTTTGTGTTATGGGGTAGCAATGACAATTTCTTTCGTAGGCGCTTTTGTTCTCTGTGCTGTATAAAACAGCCACTGTTCACAGAAAGAACCAATTTTTGGTGAGATTTGGCAAACAGCATTCTCACGTGAAGGTGATGGGCTGCTAATATATTGTGTCATGATGTCTGCATAGTGTGGATCTAGACTTGACAAGAATGTAATGAATTAATGCGATGAGAAATTTACCTAGTCACATGGACTGTTTTAACCTTACCAAGTCTCATTAGGCTATAAATTCACAAATTTCCATCCCCTCACTGCATTTAGACTGGATAATATGAAAATTTGTAATACATATTGAGTGTCACATTTGTTGTCTTAGATTAATTCACCCATGGTCATACTTACTGATGAAAGCTTCTGTAGCTGACTTACAGGGAGAGGTCCCCAGCAGTGAGATCAACTATTTGAAACAATCTGTATGGTGATATAGGTTATGGTCCAAGGAATCACACCCTGCAGCCATCCACCCCTTTGGACCCTTGCCTTTGCAAGTAAATGCTGAAAAAAATTTCAGGATTTTGTGTGATGCTCTATAGCTTTAACAATAGCAGCAATTTACACAATGATTGCTTCAGGTAATGGTTAATGTATGATCTCACATGCAAAAAGGCTGTTGGTTCAAATCTCATCAGGTACATTGAATTTTTTTAATTTTTAAATTGTTATTTCAATAACTTTGATCACTATTTTCATCCAGTTAATTGGTTTACATTCAGTTTTTTTTATTTGTGTTCCTTTGTCATGTCATTTTAATTAATGTTTTAAATTCTTCAGTTGCTCTTATTTTATCTTCCTGTCATTCTTTTACCGCTTGGAATCTTTGTGAATGTGAATTTAATTATTTTTATTTAACTATCATAGTGTTTAGACATTGGAAAATGCCTATCTGTCAGTTAAAAAACAAAAGACAAAATCTATTTACATTGACTGTGCGGTGGTGTGAAGAACGTATTTTTTTGTTACAAGATGTACATCTCTTTGGATGACAATTGTCATACAAACTTTTAGAACATAAATCTTATTGCACTATGGACAAAATAATGTGGATGATGATTTAAACAAAAGAACAGGGATTATAAGTAATACAAGATTCAAGTAAAATGAGAAATAGAAATGATAAATGCAGTAATGTGAACAAAAATGCAACTAAATGAAAGAAATTAAATCATAGTTCATACATGAATGAGGATTCCAAGTGGAAAAAACCTGATAGGAAGAAAAATGGTGTATTTCACATGATGACTAATATGACGTGGCAAAGGAAATGACATGTAAACCAATTAATTGAATTAAAAAAATGATCAGAGTCATTTTGATACATGTTTTTTTTAAATTTCAATGCGCCCGACAAGATTCAAACCCATATCCTTTTGCTTGTGAGGTCAGTAACTTAATCATTGCACTATGCAACCTTTCTGTAAATTGTTACAGTTTTAAAGCTATAGAGCATCAAGCAAAATTCCGGAATTATTTTTCATTGATTGCTCACAAATGAGGACCCATCAGTGTGAATGGCTGCTGGGTCTGATTCCTTGGCCCTTAAACAACATCACCTTACACATTGTTTCAAAAAGTTGATCCCACTACTGGAGATGTCTCCTTCTTAGTATTCCATTGTTCTTGTGAAAATAACAGTATGAGACAATTTGAAAGAGTAACAATCATTAAAACTGTTCACTTTCTTCATAGGCTGGTGAATTACGTTCTGGAGAAACAGTCCAATGATAGTGATGGGAATCCATTGCTCCTGGCACGATTCCTACAAGCTATGTGTGATCTCTGCCCACACTTACAGCAGTGTTTGATGCCTCAAAGCTATCGGGTGAGCTAGTCAGACATTTTGCAAATGTATAAATTCATTTATTCAAATATCCAAGTTTCTCATGTTTACAGGCGAGAAACTTCAGAGATGTGAAAGAGAGAAGCTATACATTAACAGACAGATGCAGTTTTTGTAGTTTTCTTGTGTAAAATATTCTAACTATCAGTTACAACTACTATTAACCTACTCACATTGTCAATTGTCGGAGCTTCTTCTTAATGAAGTTTCTTTATGTTTGAGAAATTATGATATTAAGTATATTAATGAAGAAGTAGCTATATAAAAAATAAACACTCATGTTCTGAAACATAATGACTACTACCCACTGTGAGATTGAATGCAAGTTAATGGTGTTGTGACCACATGATGTGACAAGGGAACAATATAAGTGAAGCAGAGATGGGTGAGGAATAATTCTAGCCACAATATGAGCTGCAAATGGGGAAATCCTCTAACATAAGCAACTTTGTTATGCCGGGTGCCTGGGATTAAGCATCTTAGAAACAGTGATGCTGATAGCTTATCTGTGTGCCACTATCGTGAGCATCTATAGAAAGTGGTTGAAGAACAATGAAACTGCAAGTAAGCAACACAGCGACCTATGATGGTGCCCGGAGGCTTACCCACTGTGTAAAACAGGGCAGATCAGATGACAGTTTACATTTTCTAATGCAAGCACAAGTGCTTCAGAGCACACTATTCAGCACACATTGTTGAACATGGGACACCACAGCTGACAACCCCTGCATTGGCCTATGTTGACCCAGCAACATTGTCAGTTACTAATGTATTGGGCCTGTGATCATTAACGTTGGCAGTAGATCCAGGGAAATATGTCGCCTACATTTCTTGTTACACCAGGTTGATGGTCATATCTTGATACACCATCATCCAGGTGAGTGAGTGCTAGAAACATGCACTGTGCCATGGACGCTGGCCTGTGGTGGCGGTATTACACTATGAGGTACATTCAAATGGGCATCTATGGAAGTGGTAGTAATCAAAGGCAACATGACAGCTGTGGACTGTTGTTGTTGTTGTTGTTGTTGTTGTGGTCTTCAGTCCTGAGACTGGTTTGATGCAGCTCTCCATGCTACTCTATCCTGTGCAAGTTTCTTCATCTCCCAGTACCTACTGCAACCTACATCCTTCTGAATCTGCTTAGTGTATTCATCTCTTGGTCTCCCTCTACGATTTTTACCCTCCACGCTGCCCTCCAATGCTAAATTTGTGATCCCTTGATGCCTCAAAACATGTCCTACCAACCGACCCTTCTTCTAGTCAAGCTGTGCCACAAACTTCTCTTCTCCCCAATCCTATTCAACACCTCCTCATTAGCTATGTGATCTACCCATCTAATCTTCAGCATTCTTCTGTAGCACCACATTTCAAAAGCTCTATTCTCTTCTTGTCCAAACTAGTTATCCTCCATGTTTCACTTCCATACATGGCTACACTCCATACAAATACTTTCAGAAACGACTTCCTGACACTTAAGCCTATACTCGACGTTAACAAATTTCTCTTCTTCAGAAACGATTTCCTTGCGATTGCCAGTCTACATTTTATATCCTCTCTACTTCGACCATCATCAGTTATTTTACTCCCTAAATAGCAAAACTTCTTTACTACTTTAAGTGTCTCATTTTCTAATATAATTCCCTCAGCATCACCCGATTTAATTTGACTACATTCCATTATCCTCGTTTTGCTTTTGTTGATGTTCATCTTATATCCTCCTTTCAAGACACTGTCCATTCCGTTCAACTGTTCTTCCAAGTCCTTTGCTGTCTCTGACAGAATTACAATGTCATCGGCGAACCTCAAAGTTTTTACTGCTTCTCCATGAATTTTAATACCTACTCCGAATTTTTCTTTTGCTTCCTTTACTGCTTGCTCAATATGCAGATTGAATAACATCGGGGAGAGGCTACAACCCTGTCTCACTCCTTTCCCAACCACTGCTTCCCTTTCATGCCCCTCGACTCTTATAACTGCCATCTGGTTTCTGTACAAATTGTAAATAGCCTTTCGCTCCCTGTATTTTACCCCTGCCACCTTCAGAATTTGAAAGAGAGTATTCCAGTTAACATTGTCAAAAGCTTTCTCTAAGTCTACAAACGCTAGAAACGTAGGTTTGCCTTTCCTTAACCTTTCTTCTAAGATAAGTCGTAAGGTTAGTATTGGCTCACGTGTTCCAACATTTCTGCGAAATCCAAACTGATCTTCCCTGAGGTCCGCTTCTACCAGTTTTTCCATTCGTCTGTAAAGAATTCGCATTAGTATTTTGCAGCTGTGACTTATTAAACTGATAGTTCGGTAATTTTCACATCTGTCAACACCTGCTTTCTTTGGGATTGGAATTATTATATTCTTCTTGAAGTCTGAGGGTATTTCGCTTGTCTCATACATCTTGCTCACCAGATGGTAGAGTTTTGTCGGGACTGGCTCTCCCAAGGCCATCAGTAGTTCTAATGGAATGTTGTCTACTCCCGGGGCCTTGTTTCGACTCAGGTCTTTCAGTGCTTTGTCAAACTCTTCACGCAGTATCTTATCTCCCATTTCGTCTTCATCTACATCCTCTTCCATTTCCATAATATTGTCCTCAAGCACATCGCCCTTGCATAAACCCTCTATATACTCCTTCCACCTTTCTGCTTTCCCTTCTTTGCTTAGAACTGGGTTTCCATCTGAGTTCTTGATATTCAAACAAGTGGTTCTCTTTTTTCCAAAGGTCTCTCTAATTTTCCTGTAGGCAGTATCTATCTTACCCCTAGTGAGACAAGCCTCTACATCCTTACATTTGTCCTCTAGCCATCCCTGCTTAGCCATTTTGCACTTCCTGTCGATCTCATTTTTGAGACGTTTGTATTCCTTTTTGCCTGCTTCATTTACTGCATTTTTATATTTTCTCCTTCCATCAATTAAATTCAATATTTCTTCTGTTACCCAAGGATTTATATTAGCCCTCATATTTTTAGCTACTTGATCCTCTGCTGCCTTCACTACTTCATCCCTCAGAGCTACCCATTCTTCTTCTACTGTATTTCTTTCCCCCATTCCTGTCAATTGTTCCCTTATGCTCTCCCTGAAACACTCTACAACCTCTGGTTCTTTCAGTTTATCTAGGTCCCAACTCCTTAAATTCCCACCTGTTTGCAGTTTCTTCAGTTTCAATCTGCAGTTCATAACCAATAGATTGTGGTCAGAATCCACATCTGCCCCTGGAAATGTCTTACAATTTAAAACCTGGTTCCTAAATCTCTGTCTTACCATTATATAATCTATCTGATACCTTTTAGTATCTCCAGGATTCTTCCAGGTATACAACCTTCTTTTATGATTCTTGAATCAAGTGTTAGCTATGATTAAGTCATGCTCTGTGCAAAATTCTACAAGGCGGCTCCCTCTTTCATTTCTTCCCCCCAATCCATATTCTCCTACTATGTTTCCTTCTTTCCCTTTTCCTACTGACGAATTCCAGTCACCCATGACTATTAAATTTTCGTCTCCCTTCACTACCTGAGTAATTTCTTTTATCTCGTCATACATTTCATCTATTTCTTCATCATCTGCAGAGCTAGTTGGCATATAAACTTGTACTACTGTAGTTGGCATGGGCTTCGTATCTATCTTGGCCACAATAATGCGTTCACTATGCTGTTTGTAGTAGCTTACCCACATTCCTATTTTCCTATTCATTATTAAACCTACTCCTGCATTACCCCTATTTGATTTTGTATTTATAACCTGTATTCACCTGACCAAAAGTCTTGTTCCTCCTGCCACCGAACTTCACTAATTCCCACTATATCTAACTTTAATCTATCCATTTCCCTTTTTAAATTTTCTAACCTACCTGCCCGATTAAGGGATCTGACATTCCACGCTCCGATCCGTAGAACGCCAGTTTTCTTTCTCCTGATAACGACGTCCTCTTGAGTAGTCCCCGCCCGGAGATCCGAATGGGGGACTAGTTTACCTCCGGAATTTTTTACGCAAGAGGACGCCATCATCATTTAATCATACAGTAAAGCTGCATTTCCTCGGGAAAAATTACGGCTGTAGTTTCCCCTTGCTTTCAGTCGTTCGCAGTACCAGCACAGCAAGGCCGTTTTGGTTAATGTTACAAGGCCAGATCAGTCAATCATCCAGACTGTTGCCCCTGCAACTACTGAAACGGCTGCTGCCCCTCTTCAGGAACCACATGTTTGTCTGGCCTCTCAACAGATACCCCTCCGTTGTGGTTGCACCTACGGTACAGCCATCTGTATCGCTGAGGACTATATGAACATAATTGTGGACTACCTGCATCCCTTTATGCTTTATGTATATCTCGATACTGATGGTATTTTCCAACACGATAATGTTCATGTCGTGAGTCCTGAATCATACTGCAGTGAATTAAGGAATATGGTAGTGAACTCATGTTAATGTCTTTGTCACCAAATTTGCCTGATCTGGACCTGATGGAACAGACATCGGGAAGCTATCAGGTGCCAGCTCCATGTACACAGCTCACCGGTCCATAATTTATGTGCATTGCGTTACCCGTACGTAGACATCTGGTGCCACATACCTCCAGAAACTTATCAAGATCTTGTCAAGTCTATGCCCTGCAGAATCACTGCTGTATTCTATGCCATTAAGCAGATGGTCGTAACATTTTGGCTTATAAGTTTATCTATCAACTGATTTTAGAAAAGATATTAGCAGTTTACATGTTGGGGAAGTTGAAACCTTTTTGGATTTGATATTAACTAGAATTTACATCCCTGAGCCCAAAAACTGATAAATCCTAGAAAGAAAAGCTAATAAGCTATTCTTGTATGTTTTGTCTGAATATCGGAGATTTTGAATTTCCTGTCTGAGGGCTATTGTCAGTGTGTTACATATTTTTGCACTGGCGCATAAAATTCAATTATGAACCACAGGCAGGAACACAAGGTCTGCATGGAAATCAGTTCTACTTCTCATGTCATGGTTTTGAATTTTACGTCATCCAAATTTCATTCTGTTTACCAACTATGGATACCATTAAAAAGTATATATAGTGACATGTAAGTGTAAGAATGCTAAGGTCCCTGAAGAGGCCTCTTTAAGATGATTTCCAATCGTCACATATACATAATAATTTTATTGCATGCTCCTTTGACCTTAGTTGCGTAATCCCATGTGCAGATTAAATGTGCCTAGGAACTTCACACGTGAAGTGTCATCCAGTGTGTGTCGATTGTAATGCTCCCTCAGCATCTCTCTTCTGGTCTCCTCTGTAGTACATGCTACATTGCCAATTCCGCATTCTTTATTGTGTTACTGAGCAAAGTGTTGTAGTGGTAAGATACTGAACTTGCTTTCAAGCTGATGGCAATTCATATCCCAACCTGGCCATGCAGATTTAAGTTTTTGTTGGTTTTCCTAAATTAGTTAAGGCATATGCTAAGATAGTTCCTGTGAAAAGGACACAATCGATTTCCTTCCCCATACTTCTGCCAATCCAAGCTTCTACTCAGCCTCTAATTCTGTGCGTTTGATAGGACATTAAGCCTTAACTTCTTATTTTCCTTTCTTATGTCCTCTCACTGTTTCCCATATAACTTCTTTTACTCGCTTCAGATCAGTGTGTGACACTGCTTATTTTTGTTTCCTCTGTTACTGAAGGTGTTAATATTTTTGTTTTTTTGTTGTGCAACTTTCTCATAATTTGAAGAATAGTTGGTGATATCAAATTAACATATGTGACCATTGCATCTCAGCATTGTCAGTTTTGACTCACTATAAGGAGTTGTTCATTTGCAGCTTAAGCATATTGTATTGGTGTTGTTATGTAGTCCAGCCAAAGAAGGGAAATTAGGGGAAAAAATTCGTGTGGTGGCAAATTTTTATACAATGGTAGGGCGAAATGTTATGAACAACATACTAAAAATCCTGACCTGTAGGGTATGAGCGTTGGGGTGGGGAGAGGGTGCATTTAAATGACACTTCTCCACGTTTTTCTTGAATAACTTGAAAACCATGGCTTCTAGTGAAACTGTTTCCCAGTACAAAATTAAAGTACAGTGAATTTCCTACAAAAAAAGCTCCTATTAATTATTTCTGTAAGACTAGTAGTTTCCATGTTACAAGGGGTGTAAAAGCCACAATTTTTAAAAAACATTGTTTTAATGGTTCAAATTAATGTTTAATGACCAGTGAACTTGGAAATAACAGAAAACATACATTGGTTGTTATAAAACAACATCTTATCTTCAATTTTTACATTTGAAATTCAACAACTGTATAATAATAATAATAATCATCATCATCATCGTTGTCATCTTGCAGAGCGAGCAACGGTTCACCATTTGTACACATACTATGGCACGTGCTGCAAACCATTGAACATATGATTCCTCCTTTTCGGCCTTTCCCAAAGAGAGCCGCAACAAGTGTACAGTTGCCCAGCAATTAGTTTCCTGCTTACCAGTGCAAGGTGGTGTGCAGAGATGTACGTAGATTCTGTTCGTATGTGTAGTTCTGTTAATTACTAATATCTGTATTCCATTTAGTGTTAATGGATTTGTGGAAAATAAACACTTGTAACACGTGTCATCATGCAACACATTTTGTGAAATATCAAAAGTCTCCAGGTGTGTCGGCACACTGCATCACCAGTGATTTACGAGGTGCACTGTGGAAGTATTGGTGTAACTTGGTGAAACATGCTGTAGTTGCTTCTTGCGACGTGATGGGGTGGGTAGAGTGAGGACTCACTAACTCGCTCTTCATTTTGCAGACACATAAAGAAGGGAAGTGCGAAGTGCTTGACGTCATTCCTCATCATGCCTTCGCCTTCTACCCTCCACTGCCACCGCCCCAGCCCCCCCCTCAAACCCTACCCTAACCTGCTGCCACCTGTCACATCCCCAGAACAAAATTTATCCTTCAGTACTGTTCTTCTATATGCAAATAAGTTATACCCATTCAATATTTGGTCTTAATCAACTTCATTTAAAAGTTAACATTAATTATATACCATTAAAACATTGTTTACATAAATTTGCTATTTTTCCACCCCTTGTAACGTGGAAACTATTGGTCCTAGAGAAAAAGTGAATAGGACCTTTATTGTAGGAAATCCAGTGTACTTAAATTTTGTACTGGTAAACATTTTTGCTAGAAGCCACGATTTCAAGTTATTGAAGAAAAACGTAAAAAAGCTACCTTTAAACATCTCCCCCACCTCAGTGGTCACACCCTACAGGTCAGGATTTTCAGTATGTTGTTCATGACACGTCCACGTACCACAATACAAAAATTTGTGACTGCACAAATTTTTTTGACGGGGCAGTATTATAATCATTACCAAGTATCATAAAATCTAAACTTGTATTGTCAGTCATAGCGCTGCAGTTTTATTGTAAATCACCTGATGTTCACGGTTTGGTCAACTATGGTGTGCACATGTTTATATATTAATAAAGTCTCTTTCCCTACCAGGTTTTTTTACAGAACATGTAAGAACAGTAATCTATGTTTTCAGATTTATTTGCGCTAAATTCTGTCAGGAAGTTTTTGTAGAATTAATTGAAAAGAGTACTTCTTTTACTGGCCCCTTTTCCTTAACCTCATCAGTCCTTTTCCTTCACCCCTCTCCCTTCCCCTTCAAACCTTCTACCAGAAGAAGGAGCTACTGGCTCTGAAAGCTAGCAGATTGTAATACAATTTTTATATATGTGTTCTGCCACTGATTGGTGACTAGATTTTTTTATCCATCCAATTGCTTATATTTTCAAAAATTGATTGTTTGCATTGATATTAGAACAATCTTATTCATTAGATCATTGTTTTACACACATCTCATGTTGATGCAGAGGAGGGGGGGGGGGGGCGGCATAGAGGGTAGTCTGCCTCCGTGCATATGAGCACCAGTGCCTGGCCTTCATCACCTGAAACAGTTTTGAATGCAGAGAGCGTTGACTGGGACCTCATAGTTAGGGTCCTTAATCCAACCAATTCGGTTCTCTAATGAAGTAATTGGAAGACTTATACTTTTGTTTTGAATGTAGTGTTAAAGTATACTGCACAGGTTTGTTACGTGTACTTGGTAAATTAGGGATTGGCTATTTAACAGACTAAATCAAAAAATACTTTTATTTAAAAGCAGATAGCTGCAAAAAGGTATTTTTTGGTTATTTGTTACTAGTGTGTTCTATCTGTGTGCCTAAGAAAATGGTCATACCCAATATGCTCTTGTAAAGAAATCGAGAACCGAAATCAGTTGCAATATATTCTCTGTTGTTGCAGTAGTTGAATATTGTGTTTAGAGCCAATTAATGAGGCTGGTTCATATTTTTTTTCTTTCCCAGATATCTGTGCACTCGTCAGATGGCCCACAGGAAGTAACACCATGGCAAGAAGTGTGCAATTTGTTGAAACAAGAAAGTCTACTATTGTGGAACAGGTGGAAGGAATGTTCTTCAAAAAGAATACAGAAACTCGTGGGTGACACTTTGTTCTTTCCCACAAACTTGGAAAAATTGATGTGCCTCATGCCTGTGAGTTTGTAAACATTTTATTTGGTGTACTTTACTTTGACCTCAGTAAGATTGGTTTGCTGAAATAGATTTTTTTAAATTTTTTTTCTTTTTTTCTTTTTTATTTTTTATTTTAGCAATGGGATGTTGTGACAATCGAAGAGGAAGGAGAGGGAGGACATAGAGTCCAGTCAAAAATCAGAGTGCCTTCCCAGCCGAGCCTCCCATTGCAGACATTACTGAACAATGTTTGCCATGAAGTAAATGCCGTGGCTCCGCACACATTGCCTAGGTAGCTATTTTAATTATCAGGCTTCTTATGTTTTCAAACACACTTTAGGATTGACACATTTCTTTGTCACCATTTGTATTTCTTCAAAGGCTGCCTGAACGTGCAAGAAGGGTAAAAGTTTTAATCAGAATAATTAACATTGTTTGATCTATTTTAAGTGTAATTGTAGGTATTAAAATCTTGATGAAATTGACAGAGCTTCAGAAGAACTGCATAGAATTTCAGGCATCGAGAACATGGGCCATCTGTTTCACGAAGTAACAGGGTGGAGGATGGAATTCATTTGTAGTGTGGTTCCTAAGGAAATTGACACTTTATTGAATAACAGTTTATATGTTTTTTCCAGTTTTTTTTTTTTGTTATTTATTTAATATCTTGCCTTTGATTAAAGGCATTGTTCGATGCTTGTCCTTCAAAATTATTCCAGTGCACACTGATGAGCGCTTACTTCTTGTATGGTGGAAATTATTAAGAAATGATTGATGGAATAGCCATGGTTCACCAGTGTCACTAGGCATAGCTAATTTTTTTTTTCATGTAGGATTTTGAAGAATGAGCACTGAACAGTGCACCCTTCCTGCTGTCATGCTTCTTCAGAACATTGATGATATATTTTTAATCTGGCTGCATGGCAGTGAGGTGCCGCAGCACTTCACTGATCATTTGAAGGGTGTATATCATAACATAATATTTACAGTGGAAGTGGAGGAAGACGGGAAGTTATCTTTTTTATATGTGCTGGTTGAACGGAAATCAGGTGGATGACTCAGCCAGTCTGTGTACAGAAAACCGACACATACAGATCTGTATCTCAATGCGCATAGCTTTCACTTTCCAGCTTAGAAGAGAGTTGTGCTGAACACTTTAGCACACACAGCTCTGGCTATTTCAGACAAGGACCATGTCGTCTCTGAGATTAACCGTCTGATGACGATGCTCAGAAAGAATGGGTATCGTATCTGTAATATTAGATCAACACTGTCAAAGGAACCAAGATGTGATGCCATTCAAACGAGCCAAGATGACCGATACACAGCACTTCCATTCTGCAATGCAGCAACTAGCATGATTGGTAGAGTCCTAAATGGTTAATGAATCAGACCAGTCTTCTGTCCACCCAGAACAATGTAAGAAATGTTGTGATCAGTTAAAGATAATCTAGGCCTGAAAGTGCCAGGAATGTATAACATTCGCTGCGAGTGTGGCAAAAGTTGTATGTGCCAGTCCATATGGACAGTTGCTAATTGCTGCAGCGAGCATCACCACCACCTTAAATGTAGGTATTTTGATGAATCAGTGGTTGCAGAGAACAGCCTATTGAATAAGCACAAGACTTTTTTGAACAAAGGAGAATATTTGCTCACACATTGACCTATTGGGAAACAGTTGAAATTAGATTTTGTGAAAATAATTTCATTAGAGACACTGGCTACGCACTTATCGATGCATGGAAATGTGCACTTCATAAAGAAAAAGCACAGAGAATGACTTCTTGCAGTTTACCATCTTACATGAGGGATAGTGCTGCAAGCAACACTGAATAGAGGCAGAAACAAAATCTGTGGACATGGACAGTACATGCCATTTTCTTGTTGTCAAACTGACGTAGTCCAGCCGATTGGATGCCATCCTTTGGGTATAAAAGTGTGAGCCTCACTGGCTTACAACAGTCAGTCTTAGTTCCTGATAGAGATGGAGGATGGAATCTTATCCCAATTTGACACAGCAAGCAAAACAATATTTTTTTGTGAAATAATACCAGCTTCATAACTCTTACTCAATAGAAGTAGTTCTGAATGTGTATTAGTATGGGTGTGTGTGTGTGTGTGTGTGTGTGTGTGTGTGTGTGTGTGTGTGTGTGTGTGTGTGTGTGTGTGTGTGTGCGTGCGTGCGTGCATGCGTTTGTGTGGGGGGAGGGGAGGGGGGGTGATAATAGACTGAAAATGAGCTACGTTAAGTAGTGAATCACTTTATTGACATAAATAAAAAAATAAGAAATCATGCAAGTGTTCAGCATGTTTCCATACTTTTTGCTGAAACAATGTACCAGATAGGGTTGATAGAAGATATAGAGAAGATCCAACGGAGAGCAGCGTGCTTCGTTACAGGATCATTTAGTAATCGCGAAAGCGTTAGAGCCCACACAGAGGCATACCGACAATCCTTCTTTCCACGAACAATACGAGAATGGAATAGAAGGGAGAACCGATAGAGGTACTCAAGGTACCCTCCGCCACACACCGTCAGGTGGCTTGCGGAGTATGGATATAGATGTAGATGTAGAATTGTAAAACTGATTCATTCTAAATCGTAGGGAGAGGTCACAGTTATGATCCACGAAACATGCAAATAACTAACTAACATGCATGCAGCAACAGTACTGTCTACACTCCAGTGCTTTAAACTAAACACACTGAAATTCAGCTGCACTCCATACAAAGGTTCAAGTAGCCTTGCATCTTTTGCAAACTTCTTTTTGCAACATGTTGAACAGTATTATTCTCTTTGAATATTACTCCAAGTATGTGTAGGAAGAAACTTACCTCTCTCATCCCTAGAATATTGTGACATAGTGGTTAAGTCAGTCATTGTTATTATTCATTCTATAATTAGTGAGAGTTCGAAATGTGTTGGTTAAATATTACAATTTGGCATGGTCACAATCACACAGCAGCCAGTGCCACTCCCAAGTGTTTGTTCAATGCGGTGATGACACAGTTAGACAAGGAAGTAACTCAAAAAGGTAGTTTTTAGCTATTAAACTTTAAAAAAGTTATTGCAGTTAAAAGTAGCCCTAGAAAAATAGTTCTTTGCTACATTATATGTAGAGACCTGAAAAATTTTCGTTCTACTATAAATGCAAATATAGATGCGAATTCTGTGTCAAAATGCAAAGATGTGAAGTTACCTAATAGATGCTATTTCATACCAGACTTTATCTGAAAATGTAACCAATTATCCGTTACTGGTATTGCGAAGGCCAATTTGAAAAGATAATGTGTATAAATAAAAAGTACATGAAGGCAACCACATATCAGTACATTCAATTGTCCAGTGCCACGCCAGTTGTAGGCAACAGAAGGAACGTGCCATGTAATGCAACTAGCATGTTGGTGAACTTTTTGACTGGGACATTTGCTTTTCCAAAAACTGCAGTAGTTTTTTTCTCCCCACAATGGCCTTTGTTTTCTTCTGCATATAATGCAACAAGCATGGGACTGGCACCATAGAACAAAGAGCTGCTAGCTAAAGTTTAAAAGTTGATATAACACAGACACTTTTAAGGTGGCAGTTTTAGGTGGCAGGTGTTTCGAACAATGTTTGCATCAAATACTGCTGGAAGTCACCCTGAACTACCTCATGTACAATGCTCTGCCAACGTCACATAGTAGTTGCGTAGTAGCCAATTCCCTTGCTCATTGTTCTTTTTCTTATTTTGAAATGAGTGAAAAGGCTAATCCCGATTCATTACCTCTTTCAATTATGACCTTCACAATACCAGAAGAAATCAGCAATCCCTGTGACTATTTTGTCAGCTCTGCTTTTTCTGTAGGCTGCTGCCCTGCCCGAGGGAGGTGGGGCTTGTTTTCCCACGCTGCTCTCTCCCCTCTGGCTGTCAAAATTCTCGGTAGTTTACGCTCTAAGCCATCTGCCAATGTAGAGAGCCTGCACCCAGCAGTATAGCAATTGGAAAACAAAACCTGTCAACCTATATTGAGTGCACCGATATTCTTCCCCTGATGTGCAAATAGTTATTTTTGGTTCTACTTCTGCACTAAGTGCTGTGGCAGTTCTGTCTGTGGCTTTGTCAACACGGGTAGCATGACTATGAGTGGCCACAAAAGTCAAACGTAATATTCTGCGGTTTTCATAATTATTGAATTTGGTGGGAAGAGAAAAGTATGTTGAGATATTCCTTCAATCTGAAATGCATTTGATTCGCCGGCAGGAAAATGCTCTCCTTCTCAGTAGAGTGATAATTTGCTGAAACTCTGCTGGCAGTGTTCAGGTCTGGCAGTACAAGATGTCAACAGAGACGCCAGAGGAATGTCTTCAGTCTCCGCTCAGTAGAAGAGCTACAAGCTTTATGTGCAAGTTTGAAATAAAAGCAGAATGCAGAGAAACATGTTCTGAGCACATCTCATCACTGCTGATCGTGACATTAACAGATTATTTGACACGCTTTGTAATAATGTAAGAAATTACAGTGCTAAATTTTCCATTATCCTGAAAGTGTAATTCTGTTCGTTTGGCGTGGTAGTGGAGGTCTCATGAGAGTGTACTGAAGAAAAAGCTAACTGTTTTAAGGAAAGTAATCTTATTAGAGGAAAAGATTTTTGTGACCTGTGTACTCGGTAGCTAATGGTTTGTTGTCTTCAGTGTAGTTACAATTTAAGTTGTAACTGTAAAGTACGCATAGACGTGCTTTCAGTTTTTATTCGAAAAGTCCATTGTTATAAACTGAAAGTAAATTTACAAATGTTTTAGAAAAGTCAGAAACCTGTCTCCTTTGTTTACATATATTTTTTCTTAAAATAATTCTAGTGTGTCTGTATCTGGTCTATTAGCATCACTTGCTGCAACAGAAGATGTAGCTGTGCTATTTCGGTGTAGAAGTTGGTTTTGAGGAAAACTAACATAGCCCTTGTAGCAAATGTGCTTTGTCTGTGGTGTAAAGCTCTTGTAGTTGGAGTGGAGCTTCAGAAGCAGGCTACGAGGAAACTGAGGATCAATAATTTCCACTATCTCCATCCAGCCAGTGTCCAGAAAGTGCATTATTGTAAGTAGTTTGAATGTGACTGTAACGTGAAGAGACTTATTCTTCAAACTGAGCTTCACTTATGACCCTCATAAGTCTCAACTTTTTTTTCCAGTTTGCATTTTGAATAGTTCTGAGATGGAGTGTCCCAAGTTGCTGATCTCATCTGAATCTCGCAGATAAAAGATTTGGGGTTTGAACTATCCATAGCCCTCATGTGGGCAGATAGAACTAGGTACGGGTGAGTGGTAGGTAGCACTCAGCAGCTCTGCTGGAGTCCTGCTGTGTGTCCTCCTGGCAGCATTGGCAGGCGTGCCGGCAGAAGCTAATGGCAACCACTCTGCCGGCATAGCTGTCACAGGTGTGGGAGGCTCCGTTACGTCTCATGCTTCTGTCTGGCATCTCTGCCAGCAGACCTGCCATGGCATCCCAGTGCAGTAGGGCCTTAATATTTTTTTAAAAAGTGATTTGTGACAAAAATAGATGCTATATTTTCTGGTCCATAAATAAACTACATAGAAAACTTAACTGCTCTGGTGGTTAGCCAACTGGACTCACATTCAGGAGGATGACGGTTTAAATCTGCGTCTGACCATTCTGACTTAGGTGTGATTTTCCAAAATTGCCACAGGAAAATGCTGGGATGGTTCCTTTGACAGGCTGTTGCTGATTTCCTTCTCCATCCTTGAAACAATCTGTCTCTAATGACCTCATTTTTGGCAAGACTTGAAACCCTAATCTTTCTTCCTTCCTTCTTTCCTTGACTGCTCTGTGAAAATCAGTTACAGTATTTTTTTAAATGTGGAAGTTGTGGGCAGTTTTTTTTATATTTGAGGTATGCTATTAATCTGTATTTGAGAATTTTTCTTTCCATATATTGACTTTATTGTTATAATTCACAAGTTGTAAATTAGTTTTATGAATGGAATCTTGACCAATAGTTACTCTGTTTAGAATGAATGAGTTCTGCATATTGAGGTTGCTGCATAACCATACACGTTAATTTGTTATTAAAAATTTAACGGGCTGGGATTCTACACAACATTATGGTTGCTGCCTTGACATCTTTCAGCAACTCAGAATTGTTGTAGAAAACAGGTTTGTATGTCTGACACATCCTGCAATAATACTATCTGGAAAATATATCAGCGTGTCTTATTTCAAATTGAAAACTTCAGTCCTTTCGCTTTTGGCATTACATAACACACTGGCCTTCAGGCAGTGGATCAACCTAAAAATAAAAGTTCCCCTTTGATTAGTAGGAAGGGAGAACTTTCTGCCTTCTTGTTTGCACTCTTCATGGCTATGCTACCAGATATGATCGTCGTCGCTACACGTTATTTCAGCGATCCATCTGCCCGCAATCTTCAGGTGCGATCGCTGAGTACACAATCACACCGGAACTGAATGAACGTGAGAAACTGTGACTCCTTTATACCCCAGGTCCAGGCCACTGCGCCTGCACGAAAAGTGGAAGAGCTGCCCCCTGCGAAGAGAAGAATTGCAGCGTCCCCGGCAGTAGAAACTGTTGAAAGTGATAAATTACAAATTAAGATGTAGCAGGTCAAAAACTAGACCGTTGTTGTTTTAAATAAGATAAAATAGGGGTCCTTGTCTTGCTTAAAGGAAAACATTTCTCTCTCTCTCTCTCTCTCTCTCTCTCTCTCTCTATCTATCTATCTATCTATCTCTCTCTCTCTCTCTCTCTCTCTCTCTCTCTCTCTCTCTCTCTCTCTCTCTGTCTCTTAATAATGTCATCAGATAATCATATTTCGACGGATTCCTTGAGCACACAATCCCAGTAACGAGAAGCTGGAGCAATAATTCACATCTCTTTAAATGACGTGTTATGCCCTTTAATGAGACAATGTTCGGCGATGGCAGATTTTCCAGGCTGGAGCAAACATATGTGACGCTGATGTTCCACACATCCGTCATGAACAGTGTGAATAGTCTGTCCAATATAAGCCTTTCCACAATGACAGGGAATTTTATGAACTCCATGCTTTCTCATTCCCATTTCACCTTTAACAGATCCAAACTGGGCCCTAGTCTTGGCCAAAGGCAATAGAACACTTTTAATATCATATTTCTTGAGAATTCTAGAAGTTTTTGAAGAAATACTTTCTGCAAAGGATAGAAAACCAACTGATTTACTAGTATCCGGTGTTGGTTCACTTGATGGTCCAAACTGAAAAGCATGATTAATTTCATGATCAGTATATCCGTTGAGCTTGAAGACATCCTTAAGACGATCCAGTTCCTGTGCAAATTTTTGGAATCAGAAATGGCAATGTACATAGAACTCCCATCTGCTGATGTGGTGGATGACAGCTCGTAGAATGAAGATAGCAGTCCGTGTGTGTGGGTTTATAGTATATGCCGTGTCCCGAGGTACCATTTCCTTTTTTGTATACTAGAACATCCAAAAAATGTAATTTACCATCTTTTTCAATTTCCATTTGAAAATTTGACGCATGGATGAAGATAGTTAAAATGATCTAAAAACTGATTAAGAACTTCCATTCCATGCGGCCAAACAATGGAAATATCATCCACATATCTCCAAAAACACATAGGTTGAAGAGTAGTAGTCCTGAGTGTGATATCTTCAAAATCTTCCATAAAAAGATTGGTGACAATAGGGGAAAGAGGACTCCCCATAGCCACACCGTCATTTTGTTCAAAAAATAAATCATTAAATAAAAAATGTGTTGATGTCAACACATGGCGACACAGCTCAGTAGTTTTATCATCCAAAAGTTGACCAATTAACAACGACGACTCTTCCAAAGGTACCTGGGTGAAAAGAGAAACCACACCGAAACCAACCATAAGGTCAGATGTTCCAATGCATAAAGACTTCAACCGTTCAATAAAATTAGTCAAGTTGGATAAATGATGTTCACATTTTCCATCATAAGGGCTGAGGACAAGAGAAAGATATTTAGCTAAATTATAAGTAGAAGTGCCCACATTACTAACGATAGGACAGAGAGGAGTTCCAGGTTGATGCACCTTCGGTAAACCATACATCCTTGGTGGTACTGCCACCCCTGGATGAAGTTTTTTGATGGTGTCCTTTTTCAGGGAGCTCTTCTTAATAAGTGAAATGGTCTTCCACTTTATCTGGGCTGTAGGGTCCCTCCGAAGTTTACAGTAAGCAGAATCATCCAATAAACAGGCCGTTTTAGACAAATAAACTTCATGAGACAAAAGAACAGTGGCACTACCTTTATCGGCGGGAAGAACTAAGAGGTCCTTATCTTCCCTCACTGACCGAAAGGCCTTCCTTTAACTCTCCTTCCTTTCTACCCTCTTGTTTCCATATTTCTTTAAAAAAATTGTGATGCCTTTGTTTTCACACATTATCTTTGCCTTTAAGTGCTTATATGGATCATACATATGCACTGATATATTGATTTATTTCACTAAAATATTGGAAAAATCTGATCGATCAGATTGTGGAACACTCACTTCACTGGACACTTTTGGTGAACACTCCTGCCTAACAGTAAACACATGTGATATTCATAAGAACTGCTTTACTTTAAACCAGCATGGCACATGTTTTTAACCAACATGGTTTGGAGAATCAGCAATCTTACTTGTAATAAATTGTCAGCATAGCACAGTTGTCACTGCTACAGTAATGCAACTTTGGAAGTACATAAATGGATGCCAGAGAATGCATTGGTGCAGTTTACAGAATTATTGCATCTCTTGAGTTATGCTCCTCTGCATCCCTTCAGTTCTAAGTGAGCATCTATCTGAAATGGTCCTAGCTGTGTAAAAATTCTGTCTCCTGTAGTCCAAAAAGTGAAACAACATTCATCTATAATAAATTGATTTGTTGCCAGTTGGCACTTGACTATTTTTATTGAGTCAGTTGTAGCTGTTGGTTTAACATAAGGAATATACTGTCCAAAAAATATATGGACAGTCCAGTACTGCTTTATCACACACACACACACACACACACACACACACACACACACACAGAGCACATGTGAGATATCACACAGCACATATATACCTGTGTAGACTGTTTATGAGTGATTGCTCAGGCTGAAGGGAATAGACAGAGAGGAAGGCGTGTGGAAACTAGGTCAAGTAAGTTGAATGGGGCCAACGGCCTTGCTGCAGTGGTAACACAGGTTTCTGTCAGGTCACCGAAGTTAAGTGCTGTCATGCTGGGCTAGCACTTGGACGGGTGACCATCTGGTCTGCTGAGTGCTGTTGGCAGGTGGGATGCACTCAGCCCTTGTGGGGTAAACTGAGGGGTTACTTGATTGAGAAGTATCGGCTCCGGTCTTTTAAATTGACATATGGCCGGGAGAGCAGTGTGTTGACCATATGCTCCTCCATATCCGCATCCAATGATGCCTGTGGGCTAAGGATGACACTGCGGCCTGTTGGTACCGTTGGGCCTTCATGGTCAGTTCAGATGGAGTTTTGGTTTAAGTTGAATGGGGCAAGCAGGGAAGGTAGTGAGAGGCATGATAGAAGAGTGCTGTCATTTGCTGATTGTAAATTTGCTTGGAACAGTTCGGTACTTATTTTCGTACTGCAAGCCTTGCTGGTATACACCATTATCATTTTAGACCTCCACAGAAATACAGAATAAGTTTGACGTGTGTGAAGTAGATGCCCTGTGCTTGAAATCTGTCTTGGTTACTTGTAGCAGAGAAGTTGTAGCTTGTTTATTTGATGTTTTCCTTTACATACCTTTAGTTTTATGTTTTTGAACTCGAGCTGTAAATCAAAGGTTTATATTTTAATAAATGTATAACAGCATCCGTCTAATATTTTTGCATCTCAAAAAATTGATACTTTCAAGTAATGGAAATTCCAGATCGGAATATCAACAATGTAGGAAAAGATAGATTGCTACTTACTTTAAATTGCAAACATACAAAATTAAAAGGCACTTACACATAAGCTTTTTGCCACAGCCTTTGTTAGAGAAGGAAAGAAAAACACACACCATTCATTCAGACAACCGAGCACACTTCAAGCACACACGACTGCCAGAGCTGCCGGTGTTGGTGGTTGTGTGCGGATATATGTTCTTGCTTGTGAGAGTGCATGGTGTGTGTGTGTGTGTGTGTGTGTGTGTGTGTGTGTGTGTGTGTGTGTGTGTGTGTGTGTCATTCTTTTTCTTATGAAGTCCATGGCCGAAAGCTTTACACTTACACAGTGGCTTTTAATTGTGCCTATCTGAAACTTAACGTGTCATTGTTATGGTAAGTAGCAGCCTATCCTTCCTACATTGTTAAACTGATACTTTGTTATTCAGCAGAGAGCTCTCCCAGCCAAATCTGTGTTATTATTCATTCTGTAGGTGTTAGAAAACTATTAGGTTAACATTGTTCTAAGGAGACCGTTGCAGTCAATTTTTTTTTTTTTCCTGTTGCATTGCAGAAAAGGAAATAACAATCTCAGTGTAGATTTCTGTCACACATTTATCTTTGTAGTACGTATCTCATGTTCCAAAGAGCATTATTGTCTCATGTTGTTAAAATTATAAATAAAATTAGTTTTTATGTTAAACTGTTGGTTGAAGACATCTTCCATTTTCAGTATTATTGTATTTTTATTAAGTTTCTTTCCAGGAAGATTCATCAAGACTTGGTTGAATGTATAATTGGACTTATTTTCGACTTCTATAAAACCACTATGAATACAAAACCACTGAGTCAGGCACAATCGTTGCAATTTTTACTTGATGTTAAATACCTGACACTCCTACTAGTTCCCAGAGACAACAAGGTATTGCATAATATTTATGAAGATTTGTGATAATGTAACCAACTATACTGTCAGTACTAATTTTGCGTACTTCCACAGGTGTTAATGGGGTGTTCGCAAGAATTGTGTGAGAAATTGGAAAGTGAAGTTGATCCATTTGATTTAGATGTGTTCTCTCCTTATATTCAAAACAACATTAAAAGAAGTGTTCAGAGGACACAGGTAAGATGTCTACAGAAAGCACTTATTTGATACATTTTTAATTTTTGCTATTGTTTTACACAGATATTGATAAAAATTATGAAGTCAATAATATAATACATTTGTTTGTATGGCTATCTTCTGCAGCAGCTGTTATTATAGGTTATCTGTCTTGAACTGATTGCATTGTAATTAAAAAGAATTACACCAGAAGTGTTTCGCTTTTATTTACAAAGCACCTTCTGTGATATTCTGTAAATTGGATACACATGTTTGTAAATTTATTTTTTTATTCTTTTAGGTTGAAAACAGCATTTTATTTATGAAGTTGGTCAGTAAGCTACTTACGGTGTTTCTTTACATAGTCTGCACCTTCCCCTCTTACTGGCAATGGTCTATGTCAACAGGCTTCATTTCACATCTGCAGTTTTTGGTATTTTGTGTCATTTTCTGCACTCCACTATTTATAATTGACTATCTTAACTGTTTTTCATTCATCACTGCTACAGTGTTTATACCTATTTGTTTGTTTTCGTTCATGTTGTGAGTGGTGCCAACCTATGAAACGATTGTGTGTGTGTGTGTGCGCGCGCGAGATAGAGAGAGAGTGTTGTGTTATATGTTGGTAGAGACATGAGAGGGGTGGGTTCCCCCTCCCCCCTTCCTCTCTCTCCGTGGGGGGGAGGAACGACAGGGATTGCCTGGGTAGTGATTATGGGACAGATCTGGGAGGAAATGGTAGTGGTAAGTGGAGCCTGTGGTTAGATACTTTATAACTTTTTATGTTATATTAAGTGTCAATCAGTTTAAAGAGTGTGTGGTTTGCCAAGTTGACCTGATCATTTATGAGTTGTTTCTTTTCTGTTACAGTTTTTAGGATGTGGTAGTTTACTTGTAAGGTGAGGAGGTATTTTTTGATGTTGTTTATCTGTATGATTTCCATGTCTGTGTTTCTGGTTGTAATTTTATGTTGGTGTTGGTGTAAGTGTTTTGCAAAAGTTGAATGATTTGTCCTATACTTCCATGCTCTTACATGTTCTTTGTATCTGGTGTCAAATGTCCTCCTAGTTTTACCTACATATCTTCCATCACATGTATTGCATTTCAGTTGGCATATTCTTGATTTCCGATACAGATCAGTTTTTCCTATTGTTTTTGGGAAGTATTTCTGAATTGAGTTGTTGGCTTGGTGTGCTATTTTTATGCCTTGTTTTTTCAAAGTATTCTGTGTGTGTATTTATGGTTGTATGTCATTGTGTACCATATTTTTCTTTCTGTTTCTTTCACACTTTGTGTTGCTTCTATCCTTGTATTTTGTGTATTTGTTTGTGTGTGTCTGATGGTACTGTGTTTAGTCTGTGGAGCATGTATCTGAGTGTTGCTTGCTTTTGAGAATTGGGGTGTTGTGATGTCTCGTGTATAATTGTAGCTGTTGTCAGTTGTCGGTACCGGTACATGGCAAATGTGTGTCGGTTGTTTTGAATCTTTATGGTGATGTCCAAGAAATTTAACTGTCTGTTTTGCTCTTTCTCTATTGTAAAATGTATATTAACATGAACAGAATTTATGTCTGTGTGTAACTGGTCAATTTCATTGTTTGGTTCATCTATCAGGCACAAGATATCATCCATATATCTAATCCTGTATAGGATGCTGTACGTATTTGGCACTATTTTGTTGAATATAATCTGTTCTACATGGTTCATAAATATGTTTGATATGGTTCCGGACACTGGAGATCCCGTTGGTAATCCTTCACATTATAAATAGAATTCATTATTGAACTTAACATAATTCTGTTCTCTTATTAGCTCTAGAAGCTCGACTGTTTCTTTGATATATTCATGTGGAAGTGTACTGTGTGTCTTAAGATTTTGTTCTGTAATGTTTATTGTTTCAGTTATTCAACCAGAAACACAAGACATGGAAATCATAAGGATAAACAACAACAAAAAACACCTGCTCATCTTACAAGAAAACTACCACATCCAAAAAACCCTAACGAAAAGGAACAACTCATAAATGATCAGATCAACTTGGCGAACCACGCACTCTTTAAAGTGATTGACCATTTAATATAACATAAAAAGTACAAATCTAACCACGGGCTCCATTTACCATTACCGTTTCCTCCCAGGTATGTCCCATAGTCACTGTAAAGGCCATTCCTGTCATTCCTTCGCCCCCCCCCCCCCCCCCCCTAGAGAGAGGAAGGGAGGGGGGTGGGGGGGGGAACCCACCCCTCTCACATCTCTACCTACGTACAAGACAATTTTACTAACACTCTCTCTCTCTCTCTCTCTCTCTCTCTCTCTCTCTCTCTCTCTCTCTCTCTCTCTCTCTCTCCCCCTCCCCCCCCCCCCCCCCCCCACACACACACACACACACACACACAATTGTTTCATAGGTTGGCAACACTCACAACGTGGACGAAAACAAATGAATAAGGATAAACACCGTAGCAGTGATGAAAGAAAAACAGTTAAGGAAGTCATTTATATATAGTGCAGCATAGGAAATAACACAAAATACCAAAAACTGCAGATGTGAAATGAAGCCTGTTGACATCAACCACTGCTAGCAAGAGGGGAAGGTGCAGACTATGTAAAGAAACGCCATAAGTAGCTTACAGACCAACTTCATAAAGAAAATGCTGTTTTTAACCTAAAAGAATCCTGAAATAAATGTACAAACATGTGATACAATTTACAGAATACCCAGTAGATGCTTTGTAAATAAAAGCGAAACATGTCAGGTGTAATTCTTTTTAATTACATTGCAGTCAGCTCAAGACAGTTAAACTATAACAACAGATCAATAAATTATTTTTTTTATTTTTTCTTACATGGTGCAGCATAAAATCTTCAAAGAGAAATTTGTCATTAATATAAATTTTCTGTGAATTAGTGAGAACAGACTAAGATTGCTAGCAAATACTGGAGAAACATAAATGGTTCACATTTAGTAGCTGTTCAAGAGCTTATCTCTTGCCCTCTGTCACTCAAAGTACATGAATATACAACTTCTGAAGGTAAAACTGTAAACAGAGTTGCTCATTCCGGGAGCACGTGTTGAGAAAGAGAACACATAGTAAGACATGGAGGTGAAATAAGTTATAGTCAGAATTTGATGAAAGCTGTACTAATATGAACATTTTTTTAAATTTATTTGTGCTACAGTATGGTGGTGCTATACAAGTTTAAAGAAAAACCACCTTATTGAACGCCAGTATTGCTTGTGTGTTGATGTGCCATATGAAGGGTTTATATTCCAGAGTCTGGTTTGTACCTACTAGAAACCACTATTGGAGCAGAAAGAGAATTATTACCTTGTTGCCGATTTTAAGAGGGAGTGACAGTTTTTGTGATAGTCTTGCAACCTTAAGCTGAATAACCAAAAGGGCAGATTAATAATATTCTGCAAAATCTCTTTTCAGTTGGTTTTACAAAGCATGTGGATGACATTGCTTGCAAATTACATATGTATTCCTATGGTTCTTTATGGTACTAGAAAGGACTCTTCAAATCCATTTCTTAATGCACACACTGTGCTGCATAGATCATGCCATGGTGAAGAAGCGGCGGGAATGTGGATTGTGCCAGAATACACATTACCACAGAAGTGCAGCTGTAATTCAATACTTCTGAAGATAAATTGACAATTTACTGTCAGTAAATGGTTATGATATTACTGTAAGGGCTAGAGGCATGGTCACAAAAACTCGTGGATTGTTGCTGACTCAAAATGCTCACCAACTACTTGTGTCAGTACAAAAGGGTGCCAGATGCAGAATGCTGCCACAGGTGAATTGCCGGCTGCTGCATGATAGCTCAGTCTGTCTTTCTCAACTCGCACTGGAATATAAGTTTGCGATTGTTCGGGGATAGGGTGACAGACACAGTAAAGACGAGTTGGCATAGCATGCTTGTTGTTATAAATTGTATTTTGGAATAAAGTGGTGAAAATTACTCAGTCTCTGCGTATTGATGCTCTTCACAGACATAACGCTTAAACTGCATGTGTGGACCTCAGCCAAGGATAGCCCCCATTATATTAGTACGGGTACTTGCCATACTGTGCATTGTTTTTGACTGAAGTTAAGTGTCTTTATGTATTAGTAGGCAGAGGGGCAGTACTTCGTGAAATTCTGGTTATTTTCAAATTGTGCTAGCTTGGTATTATTCATTACTGTAACATACAGAAGTATTTCACAGGTGTGTGTGTGTGTGTGTGTGTGTGTGTGTGTGTGTGTGTGTGTGTGTGTGTGTGTGTGTGTACTTACTTAGTTTCACTAGAAAGCTATTGTGCATAGTGTTTCCAGTTGTGTGTTTCTTTGCTCCACATGTCAGTCTGCTATAGGGAGTGATTGCTTCTCAATATTAGGAAAAGGATAGATTGCCACACACCGTAAAGATGACACATTGAGTTGCAGAAGGGCGCAATGAAAAGACTTTTACATACGAGCTTCTGCCAAAAGCTTTCTTCAGAAAAGAGAAACACACATTCATACAAGGAAGCACATATCTCTCTCTCTCTCTCTCTCTCTCTCTCTCTCTCTCTCTCTCTCTCTCTCACACACACACACACACACACACACACGCACACACGACCACTACCTCTGGACATCCCGGCCAGACTCAACACACGTAAGTATGTTACAGACTCATAGGAATGTGCATTTGGGTGTCTGTGTGATTGTATGTGTATGAATGTGTAGATTTCTACTTAAAGCTAGCATCTGGCCAGAGGTAGCACTCGTGTGTGCATTTCACCTTTCTGAAGAAGGCTTGGCCGAAGACTTATATGTAACAGTCTTTTCATCATACCTGCTTGCAACTCAATGAATTACTAACGTGTTATAGAAACATATGAAAAGTTTGTGCAGATGAATCTTAAGAACTTGTTTTTGCCAGGGCCAATGAAGAACACCAAACATTCGACATTTGCAACTTTTGATATATTTTTCACAAATGCGAAGACAGGGTGACATAGGATTTCAGTCATTGATGATTTATTTTATTTCTTCACTGAGCATTTGTTTATATCATTGTTGGTTTTTGGTTGTTTAAATACTCATTCATTACTTATTGAGTGAGTAGATGGATGGCATTAGCATTTAATCTAAGATGGCAGCAATAAATTCTAATAAACATTTATCCTGAAGATAATAGGGAAGGTATACAGAAAAAAGTTGCTGAAGATTCAGAAAATATTGCAGGACATTTTTAATGCTTCAAATACTTGAGAATAAATGGTTTATGTGATTGATTGCCGTATGATAGCAGGAAGATAGAGTAGAAATGGTTAAAAAGGAAAGGCTGGTCAACCTTCCCCACTCTGTGTCCTTAGCAAGGAAGACACTAATATTTTTGGAAGTTAGGATAATCTCATCACTTTGATGTATGTACATTGGCAGTACTATACATTTTGACTCCTGTTAGTAACTATCCTGTACAATAATAGTTAAAGAAAATTACAGGAAGAACTGTAGCATTAGATATTTAATTTATTCTTAATTACATTCCTGTAACACTTAATCAACTTTCTCGTATAGAAGGATAGTAAAACTTTCATGGCATCAAGTATTGAGTCTGTACGTCAAGTAGTAATAAGAAATCTTTTGACTTTATCATAAAGAAAGCACAAAGTATGCAATGTCCACAAAAAATTGGAAACTTGTTGTTTCAAGCAAAATTCATAATGACATCTTGGGTTGCCGGGTGTTCTGCCGGATATCAGCGTCGTACTTGCACGATATTTCGGTCACGTAGCTCGTAACCTTCATCAGGTGCGACCTGAGACTGCTCCTCGAGTGGACCTGGTCCAGTATTTATGCCTGTGGCCTTCCCCCTCCACCAACGGCTGCAGGCGCTTCCTCTGTGGTCCGCACCCATTCCCTGCGACCTGCTGGAGCGTTGCTGCTCCGTTTCCGTCCGCTGCAGTTCTAGGTGTTCCCTCTGCGGTCCGCGCCCACCAAACTCGCTCCTGGGGGTTTCATCTACGGTCTGGGGTACCAAGCGTTCCCCCTGCGGTCCACGCCCGCTCACCACGACCTGTTGGAGCGTTGCCGCTCCGTTTTTCGTCCGCTGCGGCTCTGGATGTTCCCTCTGCGGTCCGCACCCACCAGTCCCACTTCTGGGTGTTCCATCTTCGGTCTGGTGCACCTGGCAGTCCGTCAGGGGCTCGTTTTCCATCTCCATGTCTCTGGTTCTTCTGTTTGTGTAGTGTTGCAGCTGGCCCCGTTGCTCCTTTAACAATTCCAGAGCCGGATCCCAGGCTCTGCTTAGCTGGTACCCTGTGTCACGGTTCATAAGATCGTCAGCCATTTTAATTTCTATCGATTCTCTTATAACACTGTCCCAAAATCTGGGTGTTTGTGCTAGAATCTTGGTATCCTCATACTTCATGGCATGATCTAGCTCTAGACAGTGTTCAGCAATGGCTGACTTAGTCACCTGTCTTAATCTAGTGTGCCTCTGATGTTCTTTGCACCTGATCTCCACAGTTCTTGTCGTCTGGCGAATGTAGGACATGCCACATTGACAAGGTATATTGTAAATCCCTGGTTTTTGTAACCCCAGGTCGTCTTTGACACTCCCCAGCAGTCCCCCGATCTTGTTGGATGGACAGAAAACACACTTGATATTGTGTTTGCGGAGGATCCTACTGAATCTGGCAGAAATAGAGCCAGCATAGGGCAGATATGCCACCTTCTTTGTTTCATCTTGGTCTTCTTCAGGAACCTGTGGTATAGTGGCTGGTTGGAGTGCCCTCTCAATTTGTCTGTCCGTGTATCCACTCTTGGAGAAAACTGTTTTGAGACGTTCTATCTCTATAGGTAGATTCTCTTGGTCTGACAGGGCACGTGCTCTGTCCACCAAAGTCTTCAGAACCCCATTCTTCTGTGCAGGGTGGTGACAGCTGCTGGCCTGCAGATTAAATCAGTGTGTGTTGGTTTTCGATACACACTGTGGCCAATTGATCCATCTGCTTTCCTCTGGTCTAGTACATCCAGAAATGGCAGCTGGCCATTCTTCTCCAGTTCCATGGTGAACTTGATATTAGGGTGGCATGAGTTAAGATGTTCAAGAAACTCATTGAGCCTCTCCATCCCATGTGGCCAGATCACGAAGGTGTCATCCACATACCTAAAGAAGCATGTGGGTTTAAATGTGGCTGTCTCCAATGCCCTCTCCTCAAAACTCTCCATAAACATGTTGGCAACCACAGGGGACAGTGGGCTGCCCATAGCTACACCTTCGGTTTGCTCGTAATATTGGTTTCTGTACAGGAAATACGTGGATGTCAGTGTATGACTGAACAGGTCCAACAGAGCACTGTCAAATTTCTCTGCAATCAGTTCTAGTGAGTCCTTCAGTGGGACCCTGGTGAACAGCGATACCACATCAAAACTAACCATGATGTCCGGGGGACTGCTGGGGAGTGTCAAAGACGACCTGGGGTTACAAAAACCAGGGATTTACAATATACCTTGTCAATGTGGCATGTCCTACATTCGCCAGACGACAAGAACTGTGGAGATCAGGTGCAAAGAACATCAGAGGCACACTAGATTAAGACAGGTGACTAAGTCAGCCATTGCTGAACACTGTCTAGAGCTAGATCATGCCATGAAGTATGAGGATACCAAGATTCTAGCACAAACACCCAGATTTTGGGACAGTGTTATAAGAGAATCGATAGAAATTAAAATGGCTGACGATCTTATGAACCGTGACACAGGGTACCAGCTAAGCAGAGCCTGGGATCCGGCTCTGGAATTGTTAAAGGAGCAACGGGGCCAGCTGCAACACTACACAAACAGAAGAACCAGAGACATGGAGATGGAAAACGAGCCTCTGACGGACTGCCAGGTGCACCAGACCGAAGATGGAACACCCAGAAGTGGGACTGGTGGGTGCGGACCGCAGAGGGAACATCCAGAGCCGCAGCGGACGAAAAACGGAGCGGCAACGCTCCAACAGGTCGTGGTGAGCGGGCGTGGACCGCAGGGGGAACGCTTGGTACCCCAGACCGTAGATGAAACCCCCAGGAGCGAGTTTGGTGGGCGCGGACCGCAGAGGGAACACCTAGAACTGCAGCGGACGGAAACGGAGCAGCAACGCTCCAGCAGGTCGCAGGGAATGGGTGCGGACCACAGAGGAAGCGCCTGCAGCCGTTGGTGGAGGGGGAAGGCCACAGGCATAAATACTGGACCAGGTCCACTCGAGGAGCAGTCTCAGGTCGCACCTGATGAAGGTTACGAGCTACGTGACAGAAATATCGTGCAAGTACGACGCTGATATCCGGCAGAACGCCCGACAACCCAAGATATCATTAGATCACTGGGAAAGCCTGAAGAGTTAAAATTCATAATAATTGAAACAAAGCAGTCAAGAGATCTTACCTGAGATTCACTTTTCTGACAGAACAGTGATAAAAATTAAGACATTGAAAACCATTGGCCACCAAATTAATTAATTCTTCTCAGCTATGGATGAAAAATAGCTCCTACAATCAACCGGCAGATTGAGCTAGGTAGTACAGAGGTAAGGCTCTGAATTGTATGTAGAGGACTGTGGTTTAAATCTGCACCTTGCCATCCATATTTAGGTTTTTTAAGGGTTCCCTAAACTGCTTCAGGTAAATGGGATGGTTCCTTTGAAAATAACATAGTATTCTTTTCCACTTTGAATTTGTGCTCTGTCTCAATGATTTGCAATCTATCCTAATGCACAACAAGTTTTCTGTAAGACATATAATACATGAGGCTTATTCGGAAAGTAAGGTCTGAATCACCAAGCTAATCGAATGTTGCACGAACATTGAATCGTGTGCGTGCACCAACTCTCAAGCATACTTTACTCATCAAACACCACCATTAGCACTGGTATTGTTGCATTGTCAGACCAAAATGTCAAAACAATTGACCAGCATACTGACTGTGAAATACAGTCAGTGATTTGGTTTTTGACAGCAAGGGATGTTGCAGCAGTGGAAATTCATCGACAGATAAGTGAGGTGTGTGGCCCCTATGCGATGAGTGACAGCCAAGTGCTTAAGTGGGTGGGAGCTTTCAAGGACAGATGGGAAAATGTCCATGATGAACTGTGATCAGGCCAGTCATCAGTGATCTCAGAATATTTGACCAAAGCCATGGACAAAAAGATTTGTGAAGTCCAGCAATTAACAATTTCAACTTAAGTGCTCAAATTTCTGGATGTGGGTAGAACTACAGTGCACAAAATTGTCTCTGAAAAGTTTCAGTTTTCCAAATTGTGCACTTGTTGGTTTCCCAAGCTGCTTACTGAGAAATGCAAAGTGGAAAGAATGACTAGTGCTCTTGACTTTTTGGACCAGTATCGTAAGGATTACTTTTTAGGGAACATTGTCACAGGGGACAAGGCAGGAGTTTCTCACATGACCCTAGAGTCTAGACATCAGTCAATGGAATGGTATCATATGTCATCACCAGTCAAAGCCAAGGCCAAGCAGATCGAATTTATGCAGCAAGGAACAGCAGTAAATGCAGCCACTTACTGTGCTACCCTGAAGAAACTTCAATGTACCATACAGAATAAGCAATGCGGCCATCGGACATCTGGAGTTTTGTTTCTGCATGACAGCACCAGATCCCATTCTGCCATTCACAACCAAAATCTGATCATATCTTTTGCAAGGGAGCAGATTGTTCACCTACCGTACAGTTCATACTTGATGCCAAGAGATTTTCACTTGGTTAAATACCTAAAGGAGTTTCTTGGCAGCAAGCATTTTGTGTTAGATGGTGAAGTGAAAGAAGCAGTTAAAGACTGGACATTGTCACAGGCAGCAGGCATCTGTGAATTATGGATACAAAAGCTTGTAGAACATTATGACAAATGTTTAAACAAATATGGAGACTATGTTGAAAAATAAACATGTAAGGAATTAAATGAAAACATTTTTTTTTTTTTTTAAAAAAAAAAATCTGTGAAGGTTTATGTTTTGTAAGAAATTGGATCTTACATTCCAAATAACCCTTGCATGACATTATTTTATAGTTATATTTATTATTTATAGCTGTGATAGTACCCCAAAAATTTGTTTTATAATATTTGGTGCCACAGAGAGTAATAATTGACAATTTTACATCACATCAAGGGCCTACTGGGAATTCTCGTGGCTTGGCCTGAGAAGTTATGCCACACGGCACCGGTCAGAGGTCAGGGAAGTGGTGGCAGCTCTGCATCCGGACAGACTGGTGGCATAGATGATCCAAGCGTGCTTCCCCTGGGTCCCACAGCCCAGTGGTTCCCTCTGCTGCCAGTCACGGGCCCAGCATCTGGGTCACGCCTCAGCACAACTGGAGCTGCACCAGTCGTTGCTACTGGTGCCGCCACTGTCCAGCAGGCTGAAAAGTCTCAGGTGAGAATGGAGCCCTTCATCAGCTGTTGCTCAGTAGGCTGAATTTTTGTATTTCATGTAATCCAGTAAAACTTCTGTATGAAAGATACAAGGTTATATGAGGGCAGTTCAGTTGGTACCCATGTTAGGAATAAAGACACCTCCCCCCCCCCTCCCCCGCCCCAAAGAAAATAAATAATTTTTCAGCGTAGTCCCCTTTTAGGGGTATACACATCTCGGCCATTTTTTAATCCCTCCATCAAATAATAATTTGTCAAGCTGTCTAAGATTTGCCTCTGTCTTGACAATCAGCTGCTCATCTGAGCAGGTGAAAAAACAAAAAAGGGGAGAGAGAGAGAGAGAGAGAGAGAGGACCTGTGAGCTATGTCTTTGTGTATGGCAATGGGAATAAATCTCATGGACCTGTGGCAGGGGAATATGGAGTTTGTGACAACAGTTTATGCAGTTTTGCACAGGTAGTTCCAGATGAATGTGCTAGTGCATTGTTTGGGTGAACTTCTTTGCCAAATGGGACTGTTTCCTTGAATTTCTTGTCAAAGCTGACCTATAGTCCATTGTAGTAATGTGAAGAGATAATTTTTCTACTTTTTAAAAGTCTATATTTACGATGCCCTTCATATTCCAAAATATCATTGTCATAATTTTTCCAGCCGATGGAACCACATTTGCTCTCTTCAGAGCAGATTCATGTGCAGTAACCCATTATTTTGATTTGTGCTTCATTTTCAGAATATGATGACGAATCCACGTCTTATTGATGAGTACAACTCAATGCTCAAGATTGTATCTCACTTAAATTGTTCCAAACACAACTTCCATACTGTGAGCTGCATCTGCTGTATTAAATTCCTGCCTTGTTCTTCATAACATGTCCTCTGTCACTGTTGCAATCACATCATTGATACATAGTCTTTACATAGGAATATTGTTCACTATGATAGTGTACACACAGTCCTTCATAAATCCCCACAAGATGAATTGCAGTGGGGTAATGTTGAGGGAAAGTGGTGGCCAGCTGATGGATCCCCTGCATCTAATCCAGCGATAGGGAAATTTCATTGACAGGAACTTGTGAACAGCCTTTGACCAATGTGGTGAAGCACCATCTTGTTGAAAGGTGATTTTGTGTTGCGAGTTTTGTGTCTGAGGGTATACAGACTGCTCCAACATGTCCAGATACACTGATGCACTTACTGTATTTTCTGCCAAGAAGAATGGTTGGACAGTCCTTTCGTGCATTAGCTCATACCAGACATTCAGTTTATGTCTACCACGAACATGTTCATGATAGTGTGCGGATGTTATGAACCTCAAATCTGAACATTACACTGATTAACTATTCCTGATATGTCAAAGGGTGCCTCATCTGAGAATAAGCATTTCTTCAGGATGCTGGCATTCATGTCAGTACACAGCAGCACATCTGTAGCTCATTGCTGTTGGCATGCTTTGTCGTACAGCATTAGATATTACAGAATTTGCATTTTGTAAGCATACAAATGAAGATGATGGTTTACTGCACAATGCAGTGTTGCTCAGAGTACATTAAGTTTCCTAGATGCTTGCTGAATTAACTTAATGTGGGCTTCTGAGAAATGCATGTCTGATGTCCTCCACTGTCTCTTCCAAAATATAAAACTGCCAAAAACTTATGATGCCATTCTTTAATTTTTTCACATCAATAGAACCTGCAGTAATTTCTTTGCACAGTAATAGTTGATTATGTTTGTGCAAACCACAATATTGCTTGCTGCTCTACAGAGTAGCCACTTTCACTTCATGCAATTCCAGTATTCAGTGTTCTCTTTGCACATTTTTTGTCTTAATTTAAACAGTTATTTCTACTTTTTTGTTTTCAAAACACAAAAAAGCCCCAGAAAGAATGAATATAAGGAAACAGAGAAGGCTTTGGAAGTGGGCTAAGAATTGGATCTTTGCACCTACATACTTGGAGAAGGAAAACAGAAGAAGTTACAGATTTGCTGGAAGAAGAAAACTGGTCGTCGTAGGATTGGGGGACACAATGTGGAGAGGACAAGGAACAAAAGAGCTGATGAAAGGATTCCAGCCATACTGGAATGAAAATGAGCTAGAATGAAGAATGGAATTGGGATTGTCTTCCATAATGGTCTTGAAGAGGATGTGAAAGGAATAAATGACAGGATAATGAAGTTAAAATATCAGTCAATAAATGCCTTTTGAGATAACGCAGGTACATGGTCCACAAGTAGGTTTTTAGATACAGGAAAAGGTATACTTGGAGGAGGATATTGGGATACAGATGGTCAGAATACAGTAATGTAGGTAACCCCAATGTTCCTGCCGGCAGAGGGAAAAAGAGAATAGGAAAGGATATGAAGAGATATTGGGAAAGGGACGATGGGGTAACAGAAAGGAAGGAAGCTATGAGATCTCTGCAAGAAAAATGTGTTGATGATTTGAAATTTTTGGGATAAGCAGTAAGAAAGTCTTAAAGTATTATGGTACAGCTGTGATTAGAAATGGACGTCTGCTATGGACTGTACCATCTTTGACAAGGAATAAAAACGCATGTCACTGGCTTAAAGGTAATGCACTAAGTTTCATCAGATTATGGCCACCACCTGCCACTGATTAGTCAAAGAGCCATGATTGAAAAAAAAGAACACAAAGACAAGAGAGAGAGAAAAAAATGGAAACTGAAAGAGGAGGAAATCAGAGAAAAGTAACATGTAAGGGAACAAGGCACTTTTAAGTGAAGTCATAATAGTAGAAGAGGAATGGTAGAAGTTTAAAACAATGCTTGTTGAAACTGCAGTGTCTGTTTCTGGAAGAACAAGCAACGTTATAAGGTGAGAAAAAAAAACTTTATAGAGTGAGAGTCAAAAAATCTGTGCAGAACAAGAAGAGAACATTTGAGATATGTTTCGGCAAATGACCCAAGATGCAGTGGGTGAATCTAACATCAGGAAGATAGTATCAGAAGAGATAAGACATGGTTCAACTTATGGACAGAGGTGAAATGAACAGAAAATGACAGTATGAGATGACGAGGGTAAAGAGGAAAGGCATGAGTAACCCCACTAAGCTAGATGCAAATGGAAAAGATAAATAATAAAAAGAAGTAAAAGTAATGTGGAAAGAGCACTTAGAAGTCTTTTAAATCCACGTTGGGAAAGCTGAGGAGGAGAGCCACTTTGAAGAGGTAGATAGCAACCTAGGGAAACGATTTGATCCTGACAGAAGTTGAATCAGTAATGGGAACTATGGAAGAGGTGTAGATTGAGTGTCAGTTGAAATGGTATGAACAGCTTATATTATAAAGTGGCAGTGGCTATACCATACTGTGAGAGCTGTTTTGATCAAGAAGACAACTTCAGAAGACTTTAAGAAAGTAAACAAGAGAACTGAAAAATTATGGAGGAGTGACACTAGTTTGCCATTCTGCAAAAATATTTGAGAAAATTTGAGGAAAGAGAATAAGGAACAAAGATGAGATAAAATTGGAGCATGCTTCAGGCTGGGAGGTGAACTGCAGACTTCATGCATGTGATGAGGCAGCTGCAGGAAAGACATTGAGCATGGGCAACTTTTACTGACAGCCTTCTTGGATTTTGAGAATGTGTACAACAATGTGTGCTGCAGTAGGGTACTGGTAGTGCTGGATAACATAGGCAGGCAAAAATATGAAATTGGCAGGCTGAAATAAATGTGGCACAGAAGTAAAAGCTAATTTAAAATAGGAGATAAGGCAATAGATAAAGAAGAGAAGGGGCTTAAAATGAGAAACTGCACTTCCTCTCTAACTTTTGTGCTTGTTGTGAATGACATGGTGCACAAGATACTGACTTCCAGTGATGCCTTAGTGCTCTGGGGATTAAGGAAGATAAATTTCAGCAACAATAATTGCATGGGCAGAGATGCTTGGATTAGATGGTATGAAATTTAATGCGAAGAAGAATGAGTTCATGATGTGAACAGACAAAGGGAGAGGACTACCCCAGGATGAACTTGCAAAGGAACAACTTTAAAAAGTTGACACATTCAACAAAACAAAATGAAAGAAAGAAATGAAGAAGTCAATGAGAAATGGAGGCAACCAGTAACATTTCCGAGAAATATCAGACTTATTATGCGATAAAGTTATCACACAGATGACCAAGTGAATAATGTGTTGATTCTAATATTTGATTATCCTGACTTACACTTCCGAAAAATTCACAATGAAGAAAAGAAATTTAAGCAAGATAGAAGCACAGGAAGTGAAATTTCACAGAAGCTGAGGGGAAGTAAAAAGATGGACAAATTAAGAGATGAGGGAGATGGTAAAGGAAGTTACCTTATAGGAGTGGATATAAGACCAGCTTTGTGGTAAATGAATTAAGGCTTCAAGGCAAGAGACCAAGAAGACGACCTAGGGATGGTTGGCTATAAAGAGTGTAGCAGAACATTCAAGAAAAGAAGAAAAATGAAACAGAGTGATGCCAGCATAATGGTGGAAAGAGAGAGGAAAATGGAAAAACTTATGTGCAAAACTGGCTGACTCGTGGCCGGAAACTGTTACGTATGATGATGATTCCTATTTTATAGTTCCACAGTCTGCTACCTCTGGGATGCTTTACATTTCCTGCTTTCTGCTTATATAGTTTCCAAATAATGATATGATTGGCTCTTGTTTTTGTTTATCTTTTCACTTAAAAGTAACTTATTGTCCTCCCATACTCTATATGTTGAAGGACCAGTTATTAACTCAAAGACTTCTATGTGCTTTAGCTTGCTTTATGCCATGTAATGATCTGATCTTGTGGTGAACATGACCAAACAGTGGTTGTTTTAAAAGTTTTTATATCCTTGAAAAGCCATAATATAACAATAAATATTATTTATTTCAGTATTTTCGCCTATAAGAAGTTGACGGAGCCCCATTTATAGGTACAGTGTCAGAAATGAAGTGTCTTCTTTGTTGACCTGATTATACTAACAGCACTTGACTGTTAATTTGTGCTGTGCCAATAATTATAATGTTGAGTTTTTGCCTTGGCATTTAACCATCCTGTGTGTGTGTGTGTGTGTGTGTGTGTGTGTGTGTGTGTCTCCTCATATTAATAACACATTGCGTTCTTAAAGTGTTGCCAAATGACTGATTTGGTAACACACTAATTTATTCTGTACAATAATACATTACAAATTATTTAGGGTCATTAACTAACTAAACTGGTTGACAGGGAGTGATGGATGTAAATGAAATTGCTGGATTGAAAATTAATTCACTTGTACCTACAATATGTTTGGTGATAGAAATTCATTAATTTCTTCAGCTTTCAAATTAACATGCTTTTTGCCAAACATTAACATACAGTATCAGATATCCATATTCTTCAGTGACTTGGAGATTCTGTTAAATGCAGATAATTGGAATAAACAAAATTAAATTGTAGTGCACAAAGAGGGTGCATAAGGAAAGAAGGTAGCTGTAAGAAAATAATCTTCATGGATGTTGAGGAATAGAAAGGCTTCATACTGAAGGATGAAAGGAGAAATACAGTCATTATACAAGCAAAAGAACTTATCTACATTATCTCTCCACATTTGTGTACCCTAGAATTTTGCAGTCACTCATTTCCTCTTTCCCATAATTTCATGGTTTATAATAGCTCATAGTGATACAAACACTTCCACTTCCCTTAGGGGGGCCTAACATATCCATACTGTGGATGTCTATCTATAAGAAGAAAACGTGAGTGACTTTGGCAGACACTGTAAGAAACAGCTTTGTCAGGGGGTTAGTGTGAATGCAGTTGCTAAGAATAAGTGAGAAGTCCACCATCGATGGTATGAACATGTACTGAGAGCAGTGCAGGAGAAAGAGACATATTATACACACTAGCTCAGTCTGTATCTATGAAGACCTTGAGGAAGACAAAAGATTTGGTGGATGGATACACTCAGTGAAGATAATGCAATCTTACAAGTAAAAGAGAGAATTGATCTTAGAATTGAATTTGATAATTATTTTTTCATTGTGTGTTAGAACACCTTTTCGTTCATCTCAGCTCTCTCTCTCTCTCTCTCTCTCTCTCTCTCTCACACACACACACACACACACACACACACACACACACACACACACCATGGTGTATCAGTCATTGGGAGAATTTTGTTTTTGTAATGTGTAGATGGAAACAAGTACAACTACAATGTGTGTCACATAGCGCTCAGTGTTGGTGGATCAGTTCATTTCTTGCTAGAAACAAAATAATATTTTAAGTGGAAGCTTATATCCTTATTCCCACATTTGATTGAGTGGCCCCAAATTAGTCTGGTGTGATTTCAGTTTAAAAACATGTTAAACTGTTCGGGCTAGGAAGATATGGCAAAAAAAAATGTTTACTGGGATTTTAATATCTTTTGTTGTTATTGACTGATAGAGAGCAAGCCATGTAGTGCTAAAACAGCCGGGTACAGTTATCACTTAAAGCTCTTCTGCACAAACGTCTTGAATGTGCCTAACTTGCCCATCTCAAGTGCCAACCCTTGCCACATTGTTTGTTACCACCATGCAGCTGCACTTCAGTGTTGCTGCTGGAGTACTATTTATTTTTTGTATTCTGCTGTCCCTGTAGTAGATACACTCAGTTGCAAATCTCTAAATCACTAGAAAAATCTATGGCAGTATTATCTCACTGCCTTTAGCTGTGCAGCAGTAAGCAAACAGTTTTACAGTCAGAGGGCCTCACATGATACGATCTCCATAACTACACACCTGTCCCCAACAAAAATAGAATATTGATTAGCATGTACATTCCAGTTTCCAAATGAAGCTCAATTAGAAAACTTTTTGTCATTAATCAGTGAAAAAGTTCTGTGTGAGATTTATGCCACTGTTGAAGCTGTGAAATAGGAAAGAAAGTTATTATTCAGGAGCAAATGTTTGTGCATTGTCTTTCTGAAAGTACAGGTAACCTGTAAGTGCAGTATGTGATGAAACAGCTGCACATTATTCGAAAGTAGATTTTTGTGTCATTCACTGGTGAAAGACTATGGCTGATGTACCCATACCTTGTATGTACCCCTCACATGAGAGTGCCTCCACGATCTTGTCTGAATGGTGCCCTGTTGATGAGTATACATTTTATTTTCAGTATTCTCATACCCTGCCATTGACACATACCGATGTGTACCGTGATTTTCAGTCTGGCCCTCAGGGGGCTCACGACTCCCTTGTGGGTCTGTGTAATGCAAGCACTGAGTGACAAGCTATTGTATCAGCTCTTTCCTTTCTTGTGCTGCAATATCTCAACTCCAACTTTCCTTACTTCTCATACTTTTGAGCCCATAACGAGAGTCCTTGATGTTGACACAACTATTTCTCTAGGTTGTTATATCTTTTGTTTACATCTTTCTCCTTTTACTTTTGACCATGAACATTTTGGCTAAGTGTTTTTGGTTCCATTTTTGATTTCACTTCAATTTTCCAAAGTTTTCCTGTAGTGTGGACCAGGTGGCGAGAAACGGCTTAGATATCACCAATGTACCTATAGTATAGAAGATCCTTACACACAATAACTAAACAGACATATCAATGTGTTTGAAAACCATTGTGGTAGGCCATTCCATCATAGTGATGTCATTTACCCTCTCAGTAGAGCTCCCTGAAAACAAAGGGTTGCAACTTCTACTGTCAGAGCTGTTGACTCCACATAAATGGCAAGAAATGTCATCTTCCTGAGAACCAGGACTCCTAGCAAGGTCATCAAGCCAAGATCACCTTTTCTGCGGCTGGATGGTGTCTGTGGTGAGAGTACTTAATCAGATCAGATGTCATCAGGGCAGATGTTTCACAGATGAAGCAAATCAAATTAAACCAAAACAATAACTGTAATGACTTGTCACTCAGTGGATAGAGAGAAACTCTTTAACGAAGAAACTTACAGCCCCATTGCATTTCGATCTCTGGCCTCATCGAGGGATGAGCGACAAGCACAAGCACAGAGCAGAGGAACTCACAAATTCTGTCAATACCTGATACATTCTTGAACTAATGGAGACTCATTTACAACCATAATATTTGTGAAATATAGTGAGGATAAGTTCGGTAGCTGTATTGGGGGAAAAAGTGATAAATGGATCCCTCCTTATCAAAACATAACTGCTATGCAGGCACAAGCACTCCTGAAGTGTAACAAACTGGGAGACGTTCCTGTCACTGTCAGTCCGCATAAAAATCTCAATTTGACCCACGAATATGACCGAGTGACGTGGCACAGTGGTTAGAACACCAGACTCTCATTTGGGAGGATGCCACTTCAAACCAGCGGCTGATTTAGGTTTTCCAGGATTTCCCTAAATCACTTCAGGCAAATGTCGGGATGGTTCCTTTGAAAGAGCTTGGCGAACTTCGTTCCCCATCCTTCCTTAATCTGATGGGACCGATGACCTCGCTGTTTGATGGGACCGATGACCTCGCTGTTTGGTCCACTACCCCAAATCAACCAACCAACCAAGAATATGAATTAGAAATAGTGTTATTTAGCACATAGAAGAAGCACTGAGCAGCAATCAGGCATATTTAAAAGTAGACTAAGCTATCGGACACTATCTTCTGGAGTGGGTAATGTACATAAGAGGCATGTGTTGGGAAGGGGAGGAATAGCAGGGTGCGGGTGGGAGAAGATACTATAGCAGTGCCTGTGGGAGTTTACAGGGACATGGTGAGTACAGGGACGTAGACAGCAGCATTCAGCATTTGGAGGCTGAGCTGGGGAGAAGTGAGGAGTGGGTGGGGGGTGGGGTTGAGTGCGGGGGGGGGGGGGGGGGGGAGGACTACACAGTCCCACTGGGGGGGGGGGGGGGCACAGAAGGCTTGTGTAAGGATGAAATGGGAGCAGAGAAGAATGTTGAGGCAGGTGAAGTACTGGCACTAGCAGTGGTTGAGGCCAGGGGTTTGATGGCAACCAAGGGATGTTGCAGGGAGAGTTCCCACTTGTGCAGTTCAGAAAAGCTGGCGTTGGTGGGAAGAATACAGTGACACAGGCTGTAAAGCAGCGATTACAAGTTCCCACCCCACACCTTACTTGTACCCTCTCTACCACCTTCAACTGAAATATCTACTCACTTCAGCTGGGCCTCTCCACACAAAGACAGCCGTGACAATTGTGTGTGTGTGTGTGTGTGTGTGTGTGTGTGTGTGTGTGTGTGTGTGTGTGTGTGTGTGTGAGAGAGAGAGAGAGAGAGAGAGAGAGAGAGAGAGTGTGTGTTTTTAAAACTCTGAAGGTGGTCTGTGTCCAACAACTAAGTCGTATTTTAAATATGCTTATCTGCCGTTAAGTGTCTCCTCTATATGGTATCAATCTATCCTAATTCTTAATGTTGTTATTGGCTCCCAAATTTTGCATTGTTCAGTGTGACCCACTATTTTACCCCACCAAGACTTGAAACAGCAGACCAATGATGGATGGCAATCCAACTTAACAATATGAGGATTTCATCTGCCAAATCCAGAAAGGCCCCAAGTACAACAGAATAAACAGGATTGCCTTTATTTTTGGTTTTGAAGGGAAAAGAATTATTTGAGACATTTATGTTATGGTCTATGAATGTGCTATTATGTACATTTCCAGATATGTCTTCCTGCTGTGTCGTTGACCCTATCTGTGGAAAGGCTTTGTAGGATAACTGACTGTGTACAATTTCCTGTATGTGTCGGTTACCCACGCCAGCATCCTCCACATTCAACAGCCTTCATTGGCCTAAAAAAATAAAAAATAAAAAATAAATGAGAGAGAGGGAGGAGGAGGAGGAGAAAGGGAGATCCAAGAATATAAAATGCTAGACCTGTTACCTTATCTTGTGTCCACAAAGAAATATGAATGTCTTCACATCATCAAAATGGTCTAGATTATTTCAAGCACTGTGCACAGTCTTCTACCTGATATGCCTTTTAGCCACAGCCACACAAATTGCATGACTACTCATTTGAAGTAGAGGTCACTAACTACTTTAGTCTACAAACATATAACACCAAAGCTTCCATGCTGGTGCAGCTGGAATCACCTCAATTGTTTCTGCATCTATGTAGGATAGGACACCATCCAAGACATTCTCCTCCTGACATGAAGCAGAAATGTGACCTCACACAAGCCAGTGGATGAAAGAGCCACAGGCAACGTGACACAGAGCAGCTCATTCATCACCCAATCTGGAGCTTAAAGACAACAAATTGCCACACAAACTTTAACCTCCTTAGGTACAAAAAGAGAGAGAAATAAGTATAAGTCAGACAGAAGGAAAGGAAAAACCTAAACTAGAAGCAGATTTGACAGTTCAGACAGAATCAGATATCCCCTTACATACAGAAGACTCCACATATATGGATGTTACCCCATGCCTCACAGGTAGCACAAGACCAACACCTACATCTTTCATCTTCTCTGCAATGCTTCATCCTCTTTAATGTTATTACAAAGGAGTTGTAATGGATAGTCCCACCACCTGGCAGAGCTCTGCCAACTGATGGCAACCTGTCATATAGTATGCGACATAGGAATTACTTTTGTTAGAGAACCATCTCTCTAATATTAGACATCATACCTATTGCAATGATCGTGTCAGTGTAAAGAGGGTATATGTGCACTAATACATCCTAACATCTGCAGCAAACAATTGCCACTTCACAACAGACTAAGGGTAGTAGCTACCTGTTTCCATATATAAAGAAAGATAACAACATGCAGTACTTACCTGTCATTGAGAGACAAGAGCTAGCCTTGTAGCAAAATTACCCAAACCCTTAATATTAATGGGGGAGTTAAATGTTCATAATCCTTTTTGAGGTAGTAGTGTTAAGTCTGGTAGAGGACAACTCTTAGAAAATCTTCTTGTGGAATTTCGATTCTGCGTCCTAAACACAGGAGCAATAACATATTTTAGCGTCGCCTGTTGTACCTTATCCTGTGTAGACTTCTCAGTATGCAGCCTGAGTGTCACCACCATGATGCAGTGGAATATCCATGAAGTCCTGCGTGACAGTGATCACTTGCCAATCGTGCAATCCCTACCAGACCAAAATGTTGACAACTCTTTAACATGCTAATACCTTAGAAAAGCTAATTGGCCAGCCTATGCTTCCAAATTGCAGATTCAAATCACCCAGGAGAAAAATATCGCTGAGGTAGTGCAGGAAGCTCCTTTCACAATTATACCTTTTTCCACAGACCTTCCTACACAAAATTGTGTACTCTGGCATTCAATGAAATAACAAAGGCCATTAGAGAACGATGAAGAGCACTGCGATGCTATAAATGCCTTCCCCATATGACCAACTTGATTACATTCAAATGACTCTTAGTGAAAGTACAGCTTTTTATTAAAAAATGGAAAAAAAATGTTGAAACAATATGTCTCCTCTATAATGGCGCACATTCCATTATCTCCCCAAGTATAGGTTAAACTTCAATGTATTTGTGGACATCAACTACACACAGGAATTTCTAATGGAGACATTATCTCGTGACTCCCTGGATACTGCGGAACTTATCACAGCACAGTTTGCAGAAAAACCTGCATCTCAAAATTACCACCCTGCCTTTACAAATTATAGACAGCTAGTGGAACTTAACATTATGTTCTTTCACTCCCATCATGTAGAAATCTATAGTGGTCCTTTTAATGAATGAGAACTCAGTAGTGCCTTAGCTTCATGTTGATATGTCGCCAGCTTTTGAAAAATCCACAACCAGTTGCTTCAACACATGAACAACAGCAATCATGAGTATCCTGGTGATTTTTAATCGTGTATGGTGAGAGAGAATTTTTGCCCAAAGTAGAAGGAGAGCATAGTAGTACTATGCTGAAACTGGGGAAAGATGCACATAACATAGGTAATTATTGACTAATTTATCTAAACAGTTAATTGTTAGGAATAATGCTTATAATTGATTTCATTGGTGCTTCAAATGCAAATGACTACTTTCGTAATTTCAGTGTGGCTTCTGAGAATCTTGTTCTATCGCTAACCACCTTTTTTTTTTTTTTTTTTTTTTTTTTTTTTTTTTGAGTCTTAGCTTATGCATTCAAAGAGTCCTTTGCACACTGCTGGCATATTATTACTGTATTCTTTGATTTCCAAAATGTTTATGATACTATGTGGTGATATCACATTTTACCTTCTTTACACAAGTGGAGATTTTGGGTTGCCTACCCATTTTTGTACAGAACTTTGCATCACCAGGATATATTTGGGTATGAGGTGGCATGATCCTTGGTACCCAGTGATCCAAGGAATAGCATCTTACAGAAATCGGTGCTGGTTGCTGCCATTTTTGCTATTGCAGTCATTGGTATTGTAGCCACTGTGAATCCCGAGGCCTCGCCAGCATTGTAGACAGACAAATTATGTATATATTACTGCTCAGCATCTCTCCATACTGTAGAATAGCACCTTTAAAGTGCTATACACGGGGCATAAGATGGGCAAGAAGAGTGGGTACTGTTTCTCACTAATGAAATTTCCTGTTGTGGATTTTGCAGACTTTTGTCTGTACATTCACACCCAAAACTTCACTTAGGAAACCAGCCACTAGATGTACTTGACAAATTCCACTTTTTAGAACTATTATTTGGTGGTAACCTAACGTGGAAACCACACATACGAGGATTCAAGTATAACTGCGTGAGGGAACTAAATGATATCTGTTTCCTCAGCAACTTTTTCATGGGAACAGACCTAATGGCTTTATTAAGGTTTTAGAAACTGCTAATTTTAATTCAATTAGACTGTGTATGTGTTGCTTACGGTTCAGAAAAACCATCTGTACTTGGGCAAGACTAACAGTTAGACTCAAAGAGCCCAAACAAACAAATGTGGTTAAAACACAGAAAATGTGATAAAAGAAATATAAAAGGCAAACTAAGATAAAATCACACTTACTCTCTCCCATTATCACCCACTCAATCACACTAACTCACAAAACATTGTGACAATTGGGAAGAAGTTCGAAAACTGCTAATTAAAACACAACAAAGACTATAGGAAAACTAAAATAGATTCACAGCATTATGTGGGTGGTTGATAACTTACTGAAAACACAGATGGGCCAACCACCCTGGTAACACATTAAAAATGTCACTCTAAAATTTTAGGGTGACAAGTCAAACAATTCACAAAATTTTAAAAGTCACACCGCATTTTTTTTATTATCAGCTAAAATAGACAGCAAATCTGTCAGCCAATTAGCTGCTGTCCACAGCTCTAAAAATAAAGCACAGTTTAGTAAAATGTGTCACATTGTGATCTGTATGCCACAAGCACCACACATTGGAGAGTCCTCTCTCCTGAGGAAAATGCATGTGTCTTAGGGCTGTGGCATATACAAAGGCAAGTAAGGAGATATGCCATAACCATGTTGTTGACTTAAGTAGACACAGCTTATTGTATGTCACTTCCAGCCACTCGTCTTCCCATCTGTGCATGACTAACTCAACAGCGAGACAATAGCATACAGAGGGATGACACGCTGAACTAGTTAAGGATCGTGACCCACCTCCTTGGCTGCTGCAACCACCTTTCATTCACCACAATACTCATGTGCTGTGACACCCAGCAGAAAGACCTCTTCTTTACCAGCTGTTGTAGGAGGAGGAGGAGGAGGGTGTCCTGGATATTCTGGACTACTTTATTTACTGTGTTGTAGAGAATGAAGGGCGCTCAGGGAATCGGAACAAACAAGGAATGTAGCACTCAAAGCATTTCTCATCTGCTCCAGTGCCCACAGTATCACGTATAATTTGGAATTGAAGACTGTAAAGTCTTGAGGCAGTTGGATCATGAGGGCACTCTCTAGGGAAACAGCAGATCAACCATCGGAGTCACCTGTTTAGTCCACCCATAAATTCAGCTACAGAGTTGTGACATTCAGCTGAAATATCATAAAGTAATGTATTAGAAACATATGCAGGAGTGCAACCTCTCCTGTACTGCATAAAATCTCAAATTACTCTGGGCTTGTGCAGTAACCAGGACGGCAGGCGGTTAAAATCCTGGAGTTGGTGTTGTACATGCTCCACACGAAATTACTCCAGCACATGCTGCACGTGGTTCCCAAATGGCCCTGTTGCTCATGGACGTTCCAGAGACAGATGAGCAACAGTAGGGTGTGCAGGTGAATTCGAAGCAGTGAGGAATTTACGTGCCTGACACACCACGAGGAGCTGCCACTGCATGGTGAGTGGCAGTTCCTCAGTCTCAGCACAGAGACTAGGTATGGGGCTTGTCCTAGAAGCACCTGTGCCCAGCCTAATCCCCCTCACCCCCCCCCCCCCCCCCCCCTCCTCCCAATCCAATTATAGATAGTGTCAATAATCTTCAAATAAGAAAGCTTCAGTGATCTATGTACTGTGCACCCATAGTCTAGCTGCAATCACACGAAAGCCCCATAAAATTGGAACAAGTGTGTCCTGTCTGCTCCCAAAGACCTGTGGCTAAGGCACTTTAAGGTATTCGATGCCTTCTGGGTTCTGGCTTGCAGGCCACTCGAATAAGGAGCATTTTAGAGAACTCAATGTGATTCTACTTATGGCTATGGTAAATACGGTTGCACTTAAAACTCTACCCTGAGGAAAAACATTCACCTGCTCAAAATGAGCTGACAGCACGTCATTAACTCGGGACTGAGAATGCACTGTGATAACAAGGACCATATGAAGATGGGATGTGGCCACAAAAGACCCACTGGTGGAGCTGCCCTAAAATACTATGTCTCCAAGTAGTGTCGTATGCCTTACTGATGCCAAAGAGTGCACTGATACATTGATGGTTGTGTGGGAAATCCTTGTGAATAGCCCCTTCTGGAAGGGTCAAGTTGTTGACAGTGGATTGAAATCTCCTGAATCCACACTATGAGTGGCTAAGTAGTTGCCTGGTCTCCAGCATCCACATGAGACAATTGTTAATTATTTGGGCAGTTCATTAAGGCAATGCTCTGTTAGCTACTGGGCCATGTTCAATTCTTTGCTGGTTTGAGGATAGCTATCTGAATGGTCTCTCTCCATTAATCAGGAAAAGACCTGTCAGCCATATCAAATTAAGACATACAAGGTGTATTTCCTTAGATGCGGATTGCAAATGTTAAAGCATGCTGTTCTAGATTTGGTAATGACCAGGTGCAGTATCAGGAGTCTTAGACAATGCCAAATCCAGCTCCCATATGGAGAAGGGGCAGTTGTAAGACTAAAGAATTGTTGGATCTGAGGTCCAACTGGCCCCTATCTGTGGTTACACAGTAGCGGCAGATCCTGGCTGGCATTGACAGCAGTCGACCTAAAATTCTCTGTCATCATCTGAGTGATCCCTCCGGGCATTGTTTGGAGACACCCCTGTTTCAGCACAGCTGCTGTTGGTAAACGACTGTATTTACTGGAAGTCCTCCTGATGGCTTCTCACAATCCTGTAGAATAAGTGGTACAGTTGATAGAGTTCAGGAACTCTTGCCATGACCTTTTCTTCCTCTTCTGAATTACACATCAAGCCTTCTCTCTGGTGACTCGAAAGGCTGTGAGGTTGTCTGCTGTTGGGTATCATTTAAACCTTCATAATGCCACAAGCCTGACCCAGATTGCTGAGCAGCAATCAATGGTCCAACAAGGTTCATGTTGCCTCCTAAAATGACTTAAGGATGTTGGGTTGGATATGTCAATGGTAAGGTGGATCACTTTTGTGATTTGGTCCACCCATTCCTGGATGCTGCCCTGATTTTTAAACACAGCCAGCTGGCTGAACAGCGTCCAGTTAGCTCTGTTGACCATCAATTTCCAGGTCTTCTGTTCAAGTAATGCTCCATACAGCAGGTGGATTCAAAGTGAGTAGTAGTCACTGGAATGAAGGTCATCGGTTGCTTTCCACTGAGCAGACTCTGCAGTGGCTGGAGAGCAGAAAGACAGATTGATGGCTGAGGATAACCCAGCCGAGAAATTGGAGTCACTGTGTAGGAGAAATGGGCTGGGGAGTTGTTCTGTAAGGCCTGTGAGAGCTTCAGAGTCTTTTGCATCCAGCGAGGGTAAAGACCGTGAGCAGATAGTGATTTGCTGACCCATATGAACTTAAATGGCTACGGCTTGTAGATCAGTAATCGAGGAGAAGAGAACAGAGGAGTGGTGTGCATTATTGACAAACAGAGCAACCCCCCTCCCCCCCCCCCCCCCCCCTCGGCTCTTTCCCCAGTCAGATCATCCTTTCAGCGGAGGGTATAGCGCCAAACACAGGAGTGTCAGTGGCCTTAAAATATGCTTCTTGTAGACACGAGCACAGAGAATATACCTGGGCTAGGAGTTTCAGTTCCTCAACATGAGTCCATGTTCCACTATAGTGTGGAGCCATTTATCAAGGGGGTTGCACATCCAACCTGTCTCTCTGAGGAGGGGGAGGGGGGGGGTGGGACAGGTTGAAGTTGGCTGGAAGGCTGTGGGCTCTAATAGTACAACTACAGCTTGACGCATGCACTGACAGACACGGGTTGTAATGCTGACCTACCTCCATTTGTGTAGTAGCATTGGCTGTTGAAATAGTCTTTTTAAGAGCTGATGCAATGATTATGGTAGGCTTTATAGATCTTCTTGGCTTTACCATACCGGATGCATTTTGTTGTTTTAATGTCCTGTATCCTCCTTTCTTCTAGGCAGATGCTGCAGTCTCTGCTCCAGACTGCCGAGTCAGCGGATGATGGTTGAGGTGATCGCTATAGCAAAAATCTACTAGTACCAGTATTGCTGGCCCTTGTTTTGATCACAACCGAGGTAGAATCTTCCTACACATCAGTCAGGGGCCTGAAGATGGCACAGTAAAATGCTGAAACTGGTTGCCAAATAAAATAAGGTTGGAAACTAGACGGCTGAAAGGTGTTTATTGTGACATCCTTACGAAATTGAGGTGTGCCAGTGTCCCCAGAGGTTGCCTGCTGACAACCATTCCACATCAACAGCCATACATCTCATTGGCGCACAGCACACCTTGAGATTGAGGGTGGTTTTTTTTTTTTTTTACACCATCCAGGCAGTTGGGCCTAAATCCCAGCTCCCTGTGGCACATAACGTTCCACTGCCACACTGTACAGTGGTTGCTGAAGCATGCCCAGAGCTTACGATGACAGAGGAGTGGCATGCTTACCAGTCTGTGCCTCGTCAGAAACCTTGCAGTGAGCAAGCCTGTACACAGCAAACAAATGCTGAGCCACTGAGGGGCCCAAACAATACCCCCCTTGTGCAGGCAGAAATACCACTTTTGCTAGTACGATGCCACTGTCTCTTGATTAACTGTGTGATCAGTATCAGCCGTCAACTAGAACACCTTTGTTACCCCATATTGTTCTGAAAAGACCGGATCTAGCTGCTTATGAACCACCTTGTAACAGGCAGATCAGCTGAAGAATGGTTGAAGATCTATGTAGAGAACTTCAACTCACCCCCTCCCCCCATTCTGTTATATGCAAAGAATCGCATCTCAGACTCCCTCCTGATATGATACCAGGCCAAAAATGTGGGTAATAATAATAATAATTGTGTGTAGATCAGTGGCTGTGTGCAAGTCTTTTAACTGCATGGCACTTAAGCAACTTGCGTGACCCTAATCTACCGCAGTTATCCAATTAGAGAAAGGGAAACTGAAGTTTAAATCGAACCTGAACCACATTTAATTCCTGGCAATGTCAGCTAGAGGTGAAGTGTAGATTAAAGGCAGACTGAAAAATTCTGTGGTCCGATTGGTATTTGTTCCCATGACCTCTCAGTTTCTAAGCAAGTACTTTACCACTAAACCACCAAGCCTGATAGGTAATACAAATGTACATTCACAGTAGCACCAATGGAACTACTGATTTCACCACTTACTGGCAAATATTTGACTCCATATATCGTGATCATCCACATCATTACATCATTTATACTTATGACAGTAAGGTCATTGATCACATCAGTTGTACCTATGTTTATGCAGGAGGTTCTGAGCTACACCCTCAACCAGATATGCTCCCAGAATTGGCAGTCATATTTTGAGCTTTCCAATGTAGTGGAACGCTTCCAGATCTGAACTTCCTTGTCTGTAGTGACTCCTTAGAGCAGTAGTAAGCAGCAGATCAGTGTTACCCGTTGGAAAACTACAACTGACAGCAGCACACACTGATGTTTGGTCAGTCAGAGACATTGTATCTTGAGGTCTTGAGACTCAGAATGGCAAAATACCGCACCTAAAATCAAACTCCAGTTGGTCAAAGGGACTTCAAGTGTGGTGCACTATATACCCAGCCTCTCACAAAGCAGCAGATGTCTTATACTGTTAATGTATTGGTTAAACCAAACTTGCACATGAATATCTCTTGCAAAAAAGAGGAACGCATCCGTCCACTCCTCCCATCGTCCCTGCACCGATGTGGACACTTTTGATGGTACTTCATACATTCAAAGAATGCAGAATCCTAACTGACCTATGACACAAACTGAATTTTAATGTACTTCACCTCAAATGCTAGTGGATGGAGCATTAGCTGTCAACACTGTTTTACATCTTTTATCATGGAGTAGGTACTACAATAAAATTTAAAGCCTTTACTCATCATGACGACTTAGGCAGATAGTGTGGAGGTGGTACAATTCACTGGTAACGTAAGTCTGACAGGCCCTCAGCTTTGCTGCTGATCTGAACCAATGTGTAGTACTATCTTTTACTTCTTGAACCTCCACATTTAACTCCTTTCCCTTTCAACTTATTATACTGTTTGATGTGCATTCCTTTCAGTATTTTCTATATTGATGTCTGGGAGGATGGGTGGGGATGCAACATGGAGGAGAAATGAGGGGAGAGGAAGGGGGTTGGAGAAGCCTCTTACCATACATAATACATTGCACCAAGGAGTGTCCAGCGTCATGCTAGCACATAACACCCCCTTACCTCCGCCTTTTCCTTTTAGTTCAAACTACCTTCACTACTGTTACTGGACGTATTGCTTTTCCCTTTAATCCAACTTTAAAAAGTTAGAGACAAAAAATATTGATCAAGACGAGAAGACTACTAAGATTAAGTGCATAGAGGGACTGATAACCTCATAGTTAAGTTCATTTGTATAGTAATGGTGGTGGTAATAATAATAATAATAATAATAATAATAATAATAATAATAATAATAATAGTCCCCGTGGAGGCCCGGGAAAAGAATAGGCCTCCGGTATGTTCTGCCAGTCGTAAAAGGCGATGAAAAGAACAAACCACTAATAGGGCTAACCCCCCTTTTAGTGTGATTAGTTGGTTCAGGACAGAACTAAAGAAGCCTCGGACAAGCGCTGTCATGGTCGGGGACGACGCTTGAACCCTATGCCCGCCCACAATGGTAATGACACTGCTAGCCTACTGGAAAATGAATTAAATCCAAATAGAGGTGTCTTGCAGGATATGCTTTCTGCAACCACCCTAGAAGGAAAACAAAGACAGAGAATGAGATGGTCAGATGAAGTTAATCAACACCTCATGTTCTGTTATTACCAAGCAACAAACCTAGGAACCAACACAACTGGATACAGATCACAAGTATACACAACATTTATTACCAGATACCCAGATTTAAAATTTTTAACAGAACAACGACTAGCTGATCAGATCCGTGTAGTAATCAAAAACAACAGGATACCCCAGTCAGAATTAGAAAACATCAAACAACAAGTACAACAAATACTGGAACAAAATAATGTGCAATCAGAAGAAGAAGAAAATACAGTAATGGACTCAAACATCCCAGAGCAAACAAACAAAGAACAACACGCATCAATTAAACAATCAGAGGAAAGCGAAATCTTAAGACAGCCACCAGAACAAGCACAAATAGAACACGAAGTGACACACATGTTAGATATAGAAGAAAAATTTCAGCTGACATATATAGAATACAAAGACACAAATACAGACATTAGACCATTCTTGCAAAGACCGCCAAATAACCCACAAGTCGAAACAACAATAAAAACTATCAACACAATCATACACAACAAAATAAATGAAAACACAACTATGGAAGAGTTACAACTACTGGTTTATATAGGAGCACTCACTACACTAAATATACACACTGGGCAGAGATCAGAACCAACCAACACACAGAAGAAACGCACAAAACCAGCATGGCAACACAGGCTACAGATCAGAATAGAAAAACTGAGAAAGGACATCGGACAGCTAACACAATTTATAAGAAATGAAATGTCAGAAAAAAAACGAAAAAGGTTAGGTAAAATCTCACAACAAGAAGCGACAGAGCAATTAGATGAAAAGAAACAGAAATTACAAGCATTGGCCAAACGACTTAGAAGATACAAAAAAAGTGAAAATAGAAGGAAACAAAACCAAACATTCAACACAAACCAAAAGAAATTTTACCAGACAATAGATAACAAACACATTAAAATAGACAATCCACCAAACATAACAGACATGGAACACTTCTGGAGCAACATATGGTCAAACCCGGTACAACATAACAGGCATGCACGTTGGATACAAGCAGAAACAGACACATACAAGATGATACCACAAATGCCTGAAGTGATAATTTTGCAACATGAAGTCACCCAAGCAATTAATTCTACTCACAATTGGAAAGCCCCTGGAAAAGATAAAATAAATTTCTGGCTAAAGAAGTTCGCCTCAACACATTCACATCCAACTAAATTATTTAACAGTTACATTGCAGACCCATACACATTCCCTGATACACTTACACATGGAATAACTTATCTGAAACCTAAAGATCAAGCAGACACAGCAAACCCAGCAAAATATCGCCCCATAACATGCCTACCAACAATATACAAAATATTAACTTCAGTCATTGCACAGAAATTAATGACACATACAACACAGAACAAAATTATAAATGAAGAACAAAAAGGCTGTTGCAAAGGAGCACGAGGATGTAAAGAGCAACTGATAATAGATACAGAGGTGACATATCAAGCTAAAACTAAGCAAAGGTCACTACACTATGCATACATTGATTATCAAAAAGCTTTTGATAGTGTACCCCACTCATGGTTACTACAAATATTGGAAATATACAAATTAGATCCTAAATTGATACAGTTCCTAAACATAGTAATGAAAAATTGGAAAACCACACTTAATATCCAAACAAATTCAAATAATATCACATCACAGCCAATACAGATTAAGCGTGGAATATACCAAGGAGACTCATTAAGTCCTATCTGGTTCTGCCTTGCCCTGAACCCACTATCCAACATGCTAAATAATACAAATTATGGATACAATATTACTGGAACATACCCACACAAAATCACACATTTGCTATTCATGGATGATCTAAAACTACTGGCAGCAACAAATCAACAACTCAACCAATTACTAAAGATAACAGAAGTATTCAGCAATGATATAAATATGGCTTTTGGAACAGACAAATGTAAGAAAAATAGCATAGTCAAGGGAAAACACACTAAACAAGAAGATTACATACTGGATAACCACAGCGACTGCATAGAAGCGTTGGAAAAAACAGATGCCTATAAATATCTAGGATACAGACAAAAAATAGGAATAGATAATTCAAATATTAAAGAAGAACTAAAAGAAAAATATAGACAAAGACTAACAAAAATACTGAAAACAGAATTGACAGCAAGAAACAAGACAAAAGCTATAAATACTTATGCTATACCAATATTGACCTACTCATTTGGAGTAGTGAAATGGAGTAACACAGACCTAGAAGCGCTCAATACACTTACACGATCACAATGCCACAAATATAGAATACATCACATACATTCAGCAACAGAAAGATTCACATTAAGCAGAAAGGAAGGAGGAAGGGGATTTATCGACATAAAAAACCTACATTATGGACAGGTAGACAATTTAAGAAAATTCTTTCTAGAACGAGCAAAAACTAGCAAAATACACAAAGCAATCACTCATATAAATACATCGGCTACACCATTGCAATTTCATAACCACTTCTACAACCCCTTAGATCACATAACATCAACAGACACGAAGAAAATAAATTGGAAAAAGAAAACACTACATGGCAAGCACCCGTATCATTTAACACAGCCACACATCGATCAAGACGCATCCAACACATGGCTAAGAAAAGGCAATATATACAGTGAGACGGAAGGATTCATGATTGCAATACAGGATCAAACAATAAACACCAGATATTACAGCAAGCATATTATTAAAGATCCCAATACCACAACAGACAAATGCAGACTTTGCAAACAACAAATAGAAACAGTAGATCACATCACAAGCGGATGTACAATACTAGCAAATACAGAATACCCCAGAAGACATGACAATGTAGCAAAAATAACACATCAACAGCTTGCCTTACATCATAAACTTATAAAACAGCACGTTCCCACATACAAGTATGCACCACAAAATGTACTGGAGAATGATGAATACAAATTATACTGGAACAGAACCATTATAACAGATAAAACAACACCACATAACAAACCTGACATCATACTCACCAATAAAAAGAAGAAATTAACACAACTAATCGAAATATCCATACCCAATACAACAAATATACAGAAGAAAACAGGAGAAAAAATTGAAAAATACATCCAACTGGCTGAGGAAGTCAAGGATATGTGGCATCAGGATAAAGTTGACATTATACCAATTATACTATCAACTACAGGAGTCATACCACACAATATCCACCAGTACATCAATGCAATACAGCTACATCCAAACTTATATATACAACTACAAAAATCAGTAATTATTGATACATGTTCAATTACCCGAAAGTTCCTAAATGCAATATAACACATACCATACAGTTAAAAGGAAGTGACGCTTGATCAAGGTCTGCGTCACTTTCCATTTTTAACCAGACTTAACGTCTGAGAAAGTAAAGAATAATAATAATAGTAATAATTTATCAGTCTGTGTGGCCTTCCTCCATGCTTCGAGATCCAGTGGCTGTGTGTGTTCCTGTACATCAGCATGAGAAGTGGTGTTCCATGTGATTGCCAGTCACAGTCTGATCCTGTTTGAAAGTGCAGATGTGCATCTTGTGTGCCCTGCACTTGACTCTCTCTCGGACAGCCAGTATGTGGTCTGCTAACATCCTTGTCACTTACATACTGAATTGTTCCGTTTGCCATCATAACATGAGCACCTTCTGAACAACACACATATATCTCTAATTCTAATGCTATTGAGTGTATAAAGAACAAGATTGGTGGTTGGTAAGACTTTGGGCTGCATATTTAATTTGCATTGGAATTTACAGTGTGTGGGGATGTGCAGCTCCAACCAAACAATGCCAAAAGTGTGCTTTAAATTGTTTGGTTTGATGTTTGGTAATGCAAAAAGGCTAATAACAATTGAAATTTTCAGAGATGACATTATTTGGTTTGTAGACGAGAATAACAGAAAATAGTGATATGAACCATCGAACAAGTTGCTTTTAATTCAGATTTTAAAATTATAGTTTTCTGAAAAGGAAAAGAGACATTAGTATCTTTGTATTTTTTTTTTCTTTTTCAATGTAAATTAGTAAATAATTAGTAGGTGTTAATTTCTCCACAAACAAAAAATATTTGACAACGTTATGTTCTGTTACTTTTTATCAATGATGCGGTTTTATATTTTGAGTAAATGATATGTTTCAATTCTGCATTCTGTAAGTGCTTGCTATTGGTTGTGAGTGTGCAGAAAGTGTTGTAGCATGGAAATCCTACTCTAATAAGCAGACTGAACCAATCTTAGTTGTTATATTTCTAATAGCATGTAGTGGCTTGGTGGCTTAGACCCTCCTGCAAACGTTGCAGCTACAAATTTAAAGTTAAATATATCACATCTTATTTTCTCAGAATAAGTTGCATTAAAATAATACATGAAATTCAGAACATATTATCCAGTCACCTGTTATTCAAATGCTAGTAAGCAGTAAAATGAAGAACAGAATAGAACCAAAGATTCCGACTAAAATATAGAAAAATATATGATAAATTGTCCACAACAAATCACATAACAAGAAAAGTAAGTTCTAGTTGGTACAGAGTGATCAGTGATACAACAAAAATAAATTATAGGTGGCGTGCCATAGGACTAAGTGATGGCAATTTGTGTCTTGAACATTGATTAGTAGACATGTTTATATGTCAATTTACATACGAGGGTTGCAGCACTATTTGTAAAGGTATAAAGGAACAGCAAGCAGAAATGACAAAGGTTACTTTACTGTGCCAGAACTGACTGCCGTATTTCCAAAAATAAAATAATAATTTTATTATGTGTGCTTATGGCAACTTTGTTAATTATGTAATATATAAAAGAACGTTTCATGAGGAATGGAATTCTTATATCTAAACTGAATTCAATAAAGGGTATAACAGAAGTGATCACAATACAAACATTGCCATTATCATAACAGTAATATTTTATAAGCAAAGAATAGAACAAATTTTTAATAAAATTGGAGTACAGAAATCTACATCTAGAATTACTGAAGAGTAACGAACACTCAGTCGTGTGTTTGAGCCCACTGCTGAGAGAATATTTTTATTTCTTTGACAAGTTGTCAACATTAATGCCAAATCCCCCATATTTTTGAAAAGTTAACCACAAAGGGTGTAGATACATTATTTTTATTTTGTGACAAATATGCTGTTAAAATAAGATCTTTTCTGCAGCCAGCATCTACTATAGAGACATCACAGGGTAAAATAACAAGAGCTACAGAATGATTAATTATCACATGGATACTCATGAAGAGTAACCGGTAGATTCACAAGAATAAAATGGAGATAAAGAATTGCCACCAAGTTACATTGTAGATGTTCCCAGTTAGCTGAGGTTGAATTAAATTTGCTTTCCATATGCAGTTATTAAAGAAAGTATTTGCTCTGTGAATGCTGCAATTGCCAGCTATAACTAGCAATATACACTTAACAGTTAAAGGAACTGATAGCGTTGCAGTTTAGTCCCTTTCATTCCAACCCAACCAACAAACTAGCAATCTACTTAAATATGTGTTCTCACTGTAAGCAAAAATTTTATTGTATTGTGTTAAAATTTATTTATTAATCATAATTTTATATTTGTTGAAAAGTTGCTCATAGAAAGGCAATTTATGAAAAAATGTAATTACCTTACACAAAGTGTAGAATTAACCAGCAGAAAAAGTATTCCAATTGGAGCACAAGAAAGGCGAGTATGCTCCTGTTTGTTAAAAGACGTAGACTGAAAAGTGGTGTACCAGTCACCTCATTCTACCTTCCACAGCACCTTTAAAATTTTTTTGAACAATTTTGGCGTACAAACTCGTACAGGCTCCCCTAACTGAAACTCGCTCACACCCATTAGTCCACGACTGTAAGTCACCCATACCCACCCACTCCTGCTCCCACTGGCACTGACTCTTCACTCTTTTCCTAGTACTGTTCTGTGACTGTCAACTATGTTTCAGTGCCACTGTGTCGTTCTCTTTCTCTCACACTGCCATTGTCTCCTTCACTCTGTCTATACCACAGCCATTATCTGCTAGCTTCCAGTAGTTATTACTTTTCCATCTCTTTCCCAGTGCTACTATTTACTTGTCTCTCAGCACGAAAAAAACTTGAATATGTTTGCAATCCAAAATTTTTGGGAGCATTTTTAAAAGTACTGAAGAAGGTAGAATGAGGCAGCTGATATACCTCTTTCCAGTTAGTCTTTTAATAAACAGGAGCATATTCGCCTTTTTTGTGCTTCACTAGGAACTTTTTTCTTCTGATTCCCTTCTTTTCCCTGCCACAACTGGCATGTCATTCATATGAAAAGAACTTTGTTTGTTAGTAAATTTTTGATAGTTTACGTATGTGAAATTGATATAACGCAAAACTATATAATTGTACACGTCAGACCAGATTTTATGTGCACAAAAATTTGGATGTGACTCAGTAGAACAGAAGCATAGGGTTGTCAGAACCCCTCTGATGATAACAGGGGTACTTTACGGTGTTTTTCTCCGTGCTACATTGCTTTATGAACGATATTTTCACCCACACCAGGTTTTAGGTGCGTTTTTTACATGTACAAGTAGGGTAATTTTGAACCTCTGTATCTTGGAAATGGATAAAGACTTAAAGAACATTTTCAAGGTTATTAAAGAGCTGGATCTTAGGCATATAGCATAAAAATTACTGGCATTTGCAGTGCATAGCTGTCTTGGCATCCGCAGCTCAGTTTTGGTAACCAAAAACCATGTTTTTGGGGTGTTTCTGAACAACACATAAAGATTTTTGGGAACGGGAAGATGGCATCTGTAAATAAATGCCTAGAGAATATATCGTTAATATTTGAGCAGTTCGGTGCTGTTATTTATTATTTAGACTCACCTCACTCCAGATTTTATGTTCACATTTTGTGTGTACAAATAGGGGATCTTTGAACTTCCATATCTCAGAAATGGATAAAGGTATCAAGAAAAATTTTTAATTTGTTTGATATAGGGATCTTAGGAATACCCTAAAAATATCCACCATTTGCTGTGCATAACAACAATGGAACATGTGGCTCAGTTTTGGTATCCAAAACCATGCTTTTTTGGGTTTTCTCAGGAACTGACGCATGAACTAAAGGGTGCCTCCATTAGTTCCATAAGGTGCACCATAGACCACATCTGATGCAAAAATAATCAACCGTTGTGCTCCATGTGTCTAATCTGGAGAAAGTATAATATTCAAACTTTGACCCTGTACTGTAGGATAGTTACAGCAAGACAATCCTGTTGTGCATACATATGGTCACTAGCCCAAGGGCTATCCAAAACCGTTGACCCTCCCTTTCTGTCACTAATAGAACTCAAGGTGTGAGCTCTGTGAAAATCCTGTTTTTATAAGTGGCATTTTGGATCATACAAGGTAGCACTTTCTGTCGCATACATAATGATAAAGAGTCATCATCATCTTTTAAAGTTTCCAGCACTTGGCTGGGTCCGCTTGCATCATAATCTCTTTCTTTCTTTGTTCCCCCAGCATGTTTCTCTCTTCAATCTAGTCCAGTCTTTTCCTCTCTTCTTCACATATTTGTTCAGTCCAGCAATTCACCTGCCTGTCAATCTTCGTCTAGATCTCGTGCCTCTTATCGTCCTTTCATGAGTCTGTCTCAGTATCGTGCCAACTCCCATTCATTTAACATAACATCTTAAACTGGTCTTTTTTGTGGTCTCTTGTATGAACTGCTCTTTCACTATTGCTCTCACAGTTGCATTGCTTACTCTATCTGTTTAGTAAGTCCAATCTTGCTTATTTTAAATTAATAATTAAAAATAAAAAAAGGTGGATCCAAATGTGTGGTATTCAATCCCTGGTCAGTCCTAGAATTTTTTGGTTATTCATCACTTCTTTCACCTTTGGCAGCAGTCGTTAATATGAAAAATGCTGAGCTGCTCTGGGTTCAGAATCCACATTGAACTGTAAGTCCACCATAACTGTGTGGGTAAATCAGTTCCAAGGTTACAGGAAGGCAAAAGTAATATCACCCTCAACAGGACCATGCATAGTAAAGTGTGGTGGCGTTCAAACCAGTCTTTGGGTTGATAACTACTCATTTACAGTAAAAGATCTGAGGTGCAGAAGGCATCAGTGTTCAGCCTACTCCTCCCACTGCCATTTTTATTGGTCAGACTGACTTTGTGGTGCTTTGTTTTACGCAGACTAGAACGTTTTAAAGTGGGTTAGAATCTGAAAACTTCTGTGGTGTTTCCACATGGGCATTCATGAATAGTCCTCATTCCAGGCAATCACAATTAAAACCCAGTTAATGTGAGAATTGTCATCTTTGAATAAGATTCTTATGTGCAGGGCTTTGGAAGACTGTGGTTTCATCATCAGTCACATGTTAGTTGATGAAGTATTTGTTCTGTGAAGGAACAAATTCGTTACCTCCAATACAATATTACAAGAGGTCAGAGAGAAAATTTGATTCGATTGCTTAAATTTCCTTGTGGTACGATAGCATCCTCGGAGAGACAAGAGTTTTTCACTATAAATCCAGAAAGTATGTTTTAATATATTTGAATGGCAATTTACTTCTGCACCAAGAAGTATATTATAAACTGCAGTAACATTTTTGTCTCTAACCTCCTGTAACATCATATTGTGAGCTTATGAATTTGTTCATTCACAGAACGAATATGTCGTTTCACCAACCTGCACCTGATGATGAAGCAACTGTCATGTGTCATGCTGTGCTTAATAAATGAAATGTAATGTGATTGAGCTGCATTTTCTCGGGAAAAGTAACAGGTTAAAAACGAACATAGATTTGTGTGTTAGGAAGTCTTTTCTGAAGCTTTTTTCTGACGGGTACCCTTGTACAAAAGTGAAATATGGATGATAAGCAATTCGGAGAAGAAGAGAATAGAAGCCTGTGAAAGTTGGTGCTGCAGAAAAGTGCTGAAGATTAGATGGGTAGATCAAATAACAAAGGAGGAAGCACTTAATAGAATTGGGGAGAAAATAAATTTGTGGCATAACTTGTCAAAAAGAAGGAATCAGTTGATAGGGCATATTCTGAGATATCAAAGAATCATAAATTTATCTGTGTGTGTGTGTGGGGGGGGGGGGGGGGGGGGGGGGGGGGATTGTAGAGCGAGGTTCAGATGGATGTAGGTTGCATTAGTTATTCAGAGATGAAGGGGCTTGCGCAGGACAGAGTAGCATAGAGAGCTGCATCAAATCAGTGTTCGGACTTAAGTCCATGACATCAAATGCAACTGAAGATGGATTTATGACAACAAAACTTCCTTTAATCAACAGTCATGATACAAAAACCTGCTGTAGATGCAGTTAATCAATCTTGATAGTTTGAGTCTTATACTATTATGTTCATTGTTAAAGTAGGGGGAAATGACAAAATGTCATTTCCTTGCAGCTCGTCGTAGCTGTTGATATTCAAGATACCACTCACAGGAACAAAAAGAACAAATTTCCACTTAAAACGTCACCTGCACTCAAAGAAGCCCCTCAAGCTTGTACAGTTCTTTGCACACAGCCCTATTGGACAACTTCCTGTGATCTACGACAAACACATCATCATTTCACTCAAATACTGTCAGGAATTCAATTCATTTGACCAGACACTATATTTACATTTTTCTATGGTCCACTATTGGTGCTCTTTTGCTGACTGTAATCGTGTAACTTTAGATGGTCTCTTGCATAAAACTCTACTTCTAAAATCCATTTGATACCATTCCCTGTGGATTGTTTATTCAGCAACGGTTTGAGAAGAATCAGCAGTAGCACCCTGGAGTAATTCCCCACCTTTTAGTGAAGTTGTTTAAAGCCATCAGTGTGGACAAGCATTTATAGTCTCAGTCCATCATGACTGTTTTTCAGCCACAATTCTTATGTGGGTTTCTTATAGACTGTAAACCTATAGAAAAGCACACTATATCTCAGTAACCCATCAGTTTTTACTTGCTAACCTTTGATAGCTGAAAAGTAATCCCCTCATTTGCAGTATTAACTACTACTTTCCGTAGACAAACATTTACATGCACTTCCCAAATTCAGTGAGACTCTAATCTCCCTTTCTTCCTTCCTTCCTCCATTTATACTACTCTCCTGTTTCATATTGTTCCATACATTCTGCAGATGCAAGCAGTTACTCTTAACTTTAGAATGTCAGAAGACTAATTTTTAGTTTTTGAGCTTATGAAATAGCCTTTAACTTCCAAATAGTAAAGATATTTCTTCTTATTTGTTATATTTATGAACACATGTGTTTGCCATTATAATTTAATTGTTGAATAGTCTTCAGATTTGTTTTGTACAGATGCAATTCCTTTTTTTTCTACAGCCAAAGAAAGCATCCACTCCAAAGCAGAAGATTGATCCCTCACCAGGGGAAATTGTCCGGTCTGGTGCAGCAGCATTCTTTGGTGCTATGAGCACTGATTGGTTCGGATAAACCACATAATTCACCTTTCTTGTAACCAAAGAGGAAGAAATGTTATGCCATTACAAGTTAATCAAATTGTTACAGAACTGCACAGGCTGTAATTCTTGTACAGGACTGTTAATATTATGGTGAAATAGCTTTAAACTTGTACACAACTGTTAATACTGTTTCCGTGTGCACTGTAGTGCATTGCAGTACCTGTTTTCTGAGTAATAAACATTTACATTGTACTCAAGTGTGCTATTCATTTCTTTTTGCAGTATGTGAGAGCTTTTAATTGTGTTATGAAACTGAAGGCAGTAATTTGTGAACTTCTAGGTATATACATGAATAACAAATTACAAATTTTAAAGATGAATACGTGTATTTTTACGTTCAGAAATACACTCCTGGAAATTGAAATAAGAACACCGTGAATTCATTGTCCCAAGAAGGGGAAACTTTATTGACACATTCCTGGGGTCAGATACATCACATGATCACACTGACAGAACCACAGGCACATAGACACAGGCAACAGAGCATGCACAATGTCGGCACTAGTACAGTGTATATCCACCTTTCGCAGCAATGCAGGCTGCTATTCTCCCATGGAGACGATCGTAGAGATGCTGGATGTAGTCCTGTGGAACGGCTTGCCATGCCATTTCCACCTGGCGCCTCAGTTGGACCAGCGTTCATGCTGGACGTGCAGACCGCGTGAGACGACGCTTCATCCAGTCCCAAACATGCTCAATGGGGGACAGATCCGGAGATCTTGCTGGCCAGGGTAGTTGACTTATACCTTCTAGAGCACGTTGGGTGGCACGGGATACATGCGGACGTGCATTGTCCTGTTGGAACAGCAAGTTCCCTTGCCGGTCTAGGAATGGTAGAACGATGGGTTCGATGACGGTTTGGATGTACCGTGCACTATTCAGTGTCCCCTCGACGATCACCAGTGGTGTACAGCCAGTGTAGGAGATCGCTCCCCACACCATGATGCCGGGTGTTGGCCCTGTGTGCCTCGGTCGTATGCAGTCCTGATTGTGGCGCTCACCTGCACGGCGCCAAACACGCATACACCCATCATTGGCACCAAGGCAGAAGCGACTCTCATCGCTGAAGACGACACGTCTCCATTCGTCCCTCCATTCACGCCTGTCGCGACACCACTGGAGGCGGGCTGCACGATGTTGGGGCGTGAGCGGAAGACGGCCTAACGGTGTGCGGGACCGTAGCCCAGCTTCATGGAGACGGTTGCGAATGGTCCTCGCCGATACCCCAGGAGCAACAGTGTCCCTAATTTGCTGGGAAGTGGCGGTGCGGTCCCCTACGGCACTGCGTAGGATCCTACGGTCTTGGCGTGCATCCGTGCGTCGCTGCGGTCCGGTCCCAGGTCGACGGGCACGTGCACCTTCCGCCGACCACTGGCGACAACATCGATGTACTGTGGAGACCTCACGCCCCACGTGTTGAGCAATTCGGCGGTACATCCACCTGGCCTCCCGCATGCCCACTATACGCCCTCGCTCAAAGTCCGTCAACTGCACATACGGTTCACGTCCACGCTGTCGCGGCATCTTACCAGTGTTAAAGACTGCGATGGAGCTCCGTATGCCACGGCAAACTGGCTGACACTGACGGCGGCGGTGCACAAATGCTGCGCAGCTAGCGCCATTCGACGGCCAACACCGCGGTTCCTGGTGTGTCCGCTGTGCTGTGCGTGTGATCATTGCTTGTACAGCCCTCTCGCAGTGTGTGGAGCAAGTATGGTGGGTCTGACACACCGGTGTCAATGTGTTCTTTTTTCCATTTCCAGGAGTGTATAAGATTAAGAGAAGTAATTTTCAGTAGATAAACACTATACACTGAGTGAATTTCAGTAATTGTACCAAACCGCAAGGGATGAGAAGATAAGAAATGGATAAGAAGTAATGTACATGTCTAGAATTCATAGTTTCCCCACATCAAAGATCAATCAAGCTGTATCACGAGCCAGTATGTACAGCAGATTGAACGTATATTGACCTCTGCATATCTCTTGTCCGCTAAACTGAATCTCTGTCGCATAGTAGCCGTGAAATATCAAGACCAATTCAGCCCAGATCAGAGACTGAACTTGTGGGTAGGGATTACTGGTGTTGTTGTAGCGTGGATCTCCTGGCTATTTTTTATTCATGGTCATATTAAAAGTTTGATGTGCTTTCATGGATTCTTTCTTGTTAAGTTCTACCAGTAGATTTTATTATGAGGCACACGTCAGTGTATCTCAGGGATGTGGAAGACAATTCCGTCCAGGATCCAGGTTAAATACTGTTAACTTTTATCATGAACTAAAATGTTGTTGATTTACTTCTCTGATATAAATTAATCACAAATAAAAAATGTCTTTCATTATCCATTTTTATAGTCTTGGTCCTAGCAAACTGAAATATACTTTGGTTATATTTTAAAATTACTTTTTTGTAGCTAAAATGATTTCAGTGCTTGATTTCTACAGTGACCAGAGATGCTATGCTGATAGTTAATCTTGGCTGATTGCTGAACAATGGACTCTCGCTGTGCTGCACTACGAAGCGATTTAAAAGTTATCTTTTCTCAATACAGTTTTAAAATGAATCATTCTACATTAATTAAATTGATTTTTCACCAAACTAGTCTTGAATTGCACTTTAAATAAAACTGAAACTCACTCTTAGTTAACTTTTCTTCATATTATGTCTTCATAACATAGGTAGGGTATTTGTTAGAAATTAAAGTTTGTTGATCCTTTTGATCTCATATATTTTCACTACTCAACTTAGATATCACTCACACGAGCTAACACTGACTCAGAATGAACACTCGATGAGGAACCAAGGTGATCAAAACAAAATGAACTAACTGAATGACCTGAACAAAGCGAGAGCAAGACACTATTGTCTCTATTACTTATAGGTTAATACAAACAAACAAGTTGTAATCTAGAGTATTCTTACTCCTTTACACTTTTAGGACTGTATTATATTCCTTTTTATACTTATATATTTCAATTAAAGTGATTAAAGTTTTTTTTAAATCAAAATTGGACTTGAAGGCCATTCAGGCATGGCTACACAGTGCAGCAGTCTACTGTTGTAAGGTGCATTGTTTCATGCTGTATCATAAAGCAACATTTCACAGGCAGCAATATGAAGGAAACTGAGCTCCTGTTACACCACACTTTACCATGCTCCAGTTCAGCCAGTAGTTTGTCTGTCAGTGTTTTGCACTTATCCACCGTGGTCTCCATGCCAGTCATGAGTCAGGTCTGCAGCTATGACTTCATCAAGCAGTGCCATCAACTATCCAAAGCCACTAGTCTGTGAGCTTTCAGCTAACCTTGATAATTCCAGGCTTTGAACTGATACCACGGAGGTGAGAGCTGTCATCGACTGATATCACCTGGCACTGCAGCCAGCCTTCAAGAGCGATGGGTTTGAATCGGGGCATCTCCACTCCCCTGTCAGCTACCTTGGTCCACAGGCAGGGTTAGCCATTCCAGCCATAAGCTCAATGTGCTGTTGAGTGGACACCCATCTTGCATTGGCAAGGTTGCCATCATCACCAGCTGCGTTTTGCTGTCTCAGCATTCTGCTGCCTCAATGGCCTCTCTCGCTGCTGCTAGCCACCGTCAGCATCTGAACCACAGCCATAGACGTACTGTGTGAGAACCACCACAGTTCTGGAAGATCCCATTCTGACATGCCAATCTGAGTCAGAAGTGGTCAGCCTGCAACTCTGGTTTCAGTCTAGAAGTTGACACAAACACAACACTAGGATATGTGGCATCAGTAGTGGGATCAGTGTGCCTGCTACTGCGTCTATTATTCCCAAGTTTATGCCTGTCCTCTTCCTGCTGTCCTATTGTTATGTTTTGATTATGTTGGAAATGGATGGGCTGTGGTACCTGTAAAGGGTCCAGAGGAGGAATCAGTGAAGTGGGTGTATGTTCACATTGTAACCTACCAGTTCATGTACTGAGCTGCATGATCTAGTATGTTGGAGATGCCGACAAAGCGGCATTTACACCAGGCAAGGTAGAGAGAGTATGTTGCTGAGTCATCGAAAACTATAGGAATTGCAGAAGTTTAGACAATAAATAGTGAGTGAATGGAAGCATAATTCATTGTAAATAATGTTGGCATGTGAGTTAGGTATTTAGGAGGCCTCAAGGGATCCGCACTGGTAGGTACATGGTCTGATGTACACAGAGTGTATGAGTCATGTCCAGAGGTTTTCTCTTCTTTTCCGTTTATGCGCCACACTTCTATCAGTGTACCAGTAGTGCAACACAGCTATGATGAAAAATAGATTAGTGTTGTAACAATGTCTTGTGGTTCGGCTTTTTTGTGTTGTCACATGCAATACTGACTCATAACTGTGTAGTAGGGTTCTGACCTAAGAGAGAGGTGAAGGTGGGTCATGGCCATGACATATTTATACCACTCCTTGTCCCTCTCAAATTTAGTCAGCATGACAGCAGAAAATCAAATCCAGATAAATGTCAGAATTGGTGTAAGAAATAATGAAGGTTGTAATGGGAGAATGTATCAGATTTCAGAGGAGTATGATGAGGGGAAAATGTTATTGAGAAAGAGGAGTAAGCTAAGGGTGCATGGACCAAAGCTCTTAGTGAGCCTGTGAGTTAGTGAATACATCAATGCTATAACAAAGCATATGGAACTTGGTACACTAGTCGGGTCTGTCAGGGATGAAAGGTTAAATTTTAAGATGTAGCAATAATTCTCCAGGCACTATGATCAGAAATGTGACTTAGACGGCTTTATCAAGGATTCCTTTGAAAATAATGTTAAGTTCTTCTTGTTGAACTTTTTTGCGTGTGTTGTGACATAGTGATAAGACATAATAGATTAACAGGATGATATTCAGTTTGGGAATGGGATGCCAATGTTTGCTGAATAAGAGTAATATGGTGATGAAGCTAGGTTAAGAAGGATAATGAGTGAGTGCATAAATCTTCAATTTTAGGTACCTCAAAAGGAAGAACTGAGGTATAATTATGGGTGCAGTGATGCATGCACGTACTTTCAAAAGGCCGTGCATAAAGCAGGACTATGTTTTCTACAGAGGGTGCCTCAGACTTGAACACAATTGGCGATGAGTGTGGTCCTGTTGTCTGTGCAAATTTCTACTCTGGTTGGTCCTCCAGTTATTCTCACGATGGCTGATGGTGTTACGGAGGACATTTTACATTGGTTGGTCGAACAGCAAGAATTGTTCCCACACAGCTTTGCAGTGTCAATCACAGGCGCTGGAAATCCAGTTCAAGTGTGTCAATCATTGGCTTCTGTTTTGTCTAGTTGGCATGCTCCTCAGTCTTGTTGACTGCTGTGTTGCTCACCGTGGGCCCCATAGCTTATGTGCCTCTATTTCTTACATACGATGAGTTGGTTGAGGAATGGGATGCATATGAGAAACATCTCTGACAACACTTTAAAGCTTCTGGAATGACTTATGCTGTTTTATGTCATGCCGTGTTGCTTTCACAGTTATAGCCAAGAATGTATCAAGTCCTTTCCAGGATACACCTTTTTCAATGTTTCCCAAAATGTGTGAACTTCTTTCAAAATGCTGCTGCAACTGCACCCATATTATTGCATCCTTGGTGAGTATTACCGCTGTAGGAAGTAACCATATTAATCCTATCGAGCATAAGCAACTGAGCTCCATGGGTTAAGTCGTCATCGTCATCATTTTATGTCCGGTGTTTAGCTCCAGATAGTGAGGTGCAAGAGCATCCCCTCCAGTGTGAAATCCATCCCTCTCTGAGGTTTTAGCTATTGCACAGTCATTCAAGGTGTTGTGAGTAACCAAATTGAGTCATGATGTGAGGTATCAGCAATCCAGTCCTCTCCTCCAAACAGAACTTCAGACAGTTCGCAGGGGAAGACATAGTCACGTTAGTCTGCACAGGATCACAGCATTAAGGCGGCCAGCATCGCTCCCAGTAGCAGTTGCACCAACAAAGTAAACAGGCCAGTCAACAGCAATGTACACATTCCACACTCCTGCCCTCCCTGTATTGTTTCATTAACCATGAGCACCCAGACTGCCCAATATGCTGGGCTACCTGTCATATTTGCAACAAAAAAGGTCACATTGCTTCTGCGTATAATGCAAAAATTCAGCACAACAATCCTGATGTGGATATGGACGTAAACATTGTATCAGTTATTTCTGTTGTGCCAAATAAGCTTTTAATTGATGATATGGTTTTTTGTAAGGTTCTGCACATGCATGTGGATACAGGAGCTGTGGTATCCTTGCTAAACTCACAAAACTTATATGGACATGAGCTCCCATCTGCTTCTCCCTGTGTCATGAAAGTTAGTAAATTACAATAAACAGAGTAGTCATATTCTCAGTCAATTCTCTGCCCCAGTGAGCTACAAGTCAGTAATCCAGTCACCTACATTTCTTGTTGTAGGTAACGCACATGCGGAAAATCTTTTTGTATTAGTTGCTTTTAAGTTGTTTGGTTTTACCATTTCAAATGAACTGTGTTTAGTGTCTGAACAAGTGCTGTCAATACAATTAGATGCATAATATTTCAAGTTTTCCTCTTTTTTTCTCTCCTGGATTGGGGCGTGCTAACAATTTTCAAGTGCACATTATCATGAAACCTCCGGCCCAGCCTTTTTTTGTTCTGGGCCTGTCCAGTTCCAGTGGCTCTCAGGGAACAAGTCAAAGATGAATTCGATCACGTCATGGAATCCAGCGTTGTTCGGCCCATTGCATCAAGTGAACTGTCTACCCCCTTAGTCAGAGTGAAGAAACCATCAGGCCATTTACGCCTCTGCAGCAATTTTGAAATTTCTGTGAACGCACTATCTATAGGTGATATATATACCCGATACCGCACCTGGATGAACTCTTTGCAAAACAGGTGGTCGATATTTCTCAAAAATTGACTTTTCAGAAGCCTATTTACAACTCCCTTTAGATACAGTCACAACGTATGTTAGTTGTCAATATCCCTTTTGGACTGTACTAATACCTGTGGTTGCCTTTTGGAGTTGCCAGCACTCCCTCTATTCTTCAATGTTTTTTGGAACAACTTACAGCATCTGTGGTGGGTTGTGCAAACTATTTGGATGACATTGTAGTTTCCGATGCCTCCAATGAAGAACATTTACAAAATCTCTGTGCTGTTTTATTATTATTATTATTACTCTATCCTCCAAGAAGCAGCGTTGAAATGTAATTTAGAGAAAGTCAGTTTTTTTGCCCTTCTATCATTTATCTTGGGTTTGAAATTTCTTGCGAGGATCTCAAACCCTGCATCAAAAAACTTTGTGCTATTGTGTCGCCTCCATGCAGTATGTCAGTCAAAGAACTTCAGGTTTTACCAGGCAAAGTCGCCTAGTGACAGTGACACAGCCGTTACACGAATTGTGGCACAAATTGGTCACTGGATTGTGAAACTGCATTTTCCACTCTCCAGACCATGCTGCAGTCTGTGCTCTGCTTAGTGCCATACCAACCACGTCTCCACTTGGTCCTTGCAACGGACGCTTCACAGTACAGGTTTGGGGTGGTAGTGGCTCATAGATGTCCCGATGGCTCAGAGTGGCCTATTCCTTATGGCTCAAAAATGCTGACTCCTGCTCAGTTGTTGGTCTGACTACTCTTCTGCAGCAACAGTGAACGCAGCTGCCACTACCAGTTTGTCATACCTCCATTCCGTCAGTTTAACCCCCAACAAGAGGAATGGGACGTATATAAACACCAGATGAAGGCACATCTCAGCATCTATATGCATCACAAGAGGTTTCTTATCTGTTGTAGGCACCTGTACCTATAACTTTTGCCTGAAACTCAGTCCTGACTACCACCCTGAACAGTTGTCGATGGACCGTATCCTCTCATTGCTAGACAGTTATTTTGATTTGAACAAGTGTTAACAGCAGCTGCACGGTTCAGATTTTTTCGTCTCTGTAAAAGTCCGATCAGTCGAGTCGTCAATGGGTCATGCAAATAAAAGGGTTGTTATGACAGTGTCCATTTAATTGTGACTGCGGCAAAAATTTCAGTGATCAAATGTTGCTTGACGTGATAGTGCAGAACTTATCAGATTCTAGAATATGTGTAGCTAACACCCCCCACCCCCCCATGAACCATAGACCTTGCCGTTGGTGGGGAGACTTGCATGCCTCAGCGATACAGATAGCCGTACCGTAGGTGCAACCACAACGGAGGGGTATCTGTTGAGAGGCCAGACAAACGTATGGTTCCTGAAGAGGGGCAGCACCCTTTTCAGTAGTTGCAGGGGCAACAGTCTGGATGATTGACTGATCTGGCCTTGTAACACTAACCAAAACGGCCTTGCTGTGCTGGTACTGCGAACGGTTGAAAGCATGGGGAAACTACAGCCGTAATTTTTCCCGAGGGCATGCAGCTTTACTGTATGGATAAATGATGATGGCGTCCTCTTGGGTAAAATATTCTGGAGGTAAAATAGTCCCCCATTCGGATCTCAGGGCAAGGACTACTCAGGAGGACGTCGTTATGAGGAGAAAGAAAACTGGCGTTCTACAGATCGGAGCGTGGAATGTCAGATCCCTTATTCGGTAGATTAGAAAATTTAAAAAGGGAAATGGATAGGTTAAAGTTAGATATAGTGGGAATTGGCGAAGTTTGGCGGCAGGAGGAACAAGACTTTTGGTCAGGTGAATACTGGGTTATAAATACAAAATCAAATAGAGGTAATGCAGGTATAGGTTTAATAATGAATAAAAAAATAGGAGTTCGGGTAAGCTACTACAAACAACATAGTGAACACATTATTGTGGCCAAGATAGACACGAAGCCCACGCCTATGACAGTAGTACAAGCCTATATGCCAACTAGCTCTGCAGATGACAAAGAAATTGAAGAAATGTATGATGAAATAAAAGAAATTATTCAGATAGTGAAGGGAGAAGAAAATTTAATAGTCATGGGTGACTGGAATTCGATAGTAGGAAAAGGAAGAGAAGGAAACGTAGTAGGTGAATATGGATTGGGGGGAAGAAATGAAAGAGGAAGCCGCCTGGTAGAATTTTGCACAGAGCACAACTTAATCATAGCTAACACTTGGTTCAAGAATCATAAAAGGAGGTTGTATACATGGAAGAAGCCTGGAGATACTGACAGGTTTCAGATAGATTATATAATGGTAAGACAGAGATTTAGGAACCAGGTTTTAAATTGTAAGACATTTCCAGGGGCAGATGTGGACTCTGACCACAATCTATTGGTTATGAACTGTAGATTAAAATTGAAGAAACTGCAAAAAGGTGGGAATTTAAGGAGATGGGACCTGGATAAACTGACCAAACCAGAGGTTGTACAGAGTTTCAGGGAGAGCATAAGGGAACAATTGACAAGCATGGAGGAAAGAAATACAGTAGAAGAAGAATGGGTAGCTTTGAGGGATGAAGTAGTGAAGGCAGCAGAGGATCAAGTAGGTAAAAAGACGAGGACTAGTAGAAATCCTTGGGTGACAGAAGAAATACTGAATTTAATTGATGAAAGAAAAAAATATAAAAATGCTGTAAATGAAGCAGGCAAAAAGGAATACGTACGCACGTACGCCTCAAAAATGAGATCGACAGGAAGTGCAAAATGGCTAAGCAGGCATGGCTAGAGGACAAATGTAAGGATGTAGAGGCTTATCTCACTAGGGGTAAGATAGATACTGCCTACAGGAAAATTAAAGAGACCTTTGGAGAAAAGAGAACCACTTGTATGAATATCAAGGGCTCAGATGGAAACCCAGTTCTAAACAAAGAAGGAAAGCAGAAAGGTGGAAGGAGTATATAGAGGGGCTATACAGGGGCGATGTACTTGAGGGCAATGTTATAGAAAGGGAAGAGGATGTAGATGAAGATGAAATGGGAGATATGATACTGCGTGAAGAATTTGATAGAGCACTGAAAGACCTAAGTCAAAACAAGGCCCCAGGAGTAGACAACATTCCATTAGAACTACTGACAGCCTTGGGAGAGCCAGTCCTGACAAAACTCTACCATCTGGTGAGCAAAATGTATGAGACAGGCGAAATATCCTTAGACTTCAAGAAGAATATAATAATTCCAATCCCAAACAAATCAGGCGTTGACAGATGTGAAAATTACTGAACTATCAGTTTAATAAGTCACAGCTGCAAAATACTAACTTTACAGACGAATGGAAAAACTGGTAGAAGCCGACCTCGGAGAAGATCAGTTTGGATTCCGTAGAAATATGGGAACACGTGAGGCAATACAGACCCTACGACTTATCTTAGAAGCTAGATTAAGGAAAGACAAACCTACATTTCTAGAATTTGTAGACTTAGAGAAAACTTTTGACAATATTGACTGGAATACTCTCAAATTCTGAAGGTGGTAGGGGTAAAACACAGGGAGCGAAAGGCTATTTACAATTTGTACAGAAACCAGATGGCAGTTATAAGAGTCGAGGGACATGAAAGGGAAGCAGTGGTTGGGAATGGAGTGAGACAGGGTTGTAGCCTCTCCCCAATGTTATTCAGTCTGTATATTGAGCAAGCAGTAAAGGAAACAAAAGACAAATTCGGAGTAGGTATTAAAATCCATGGGGAAGAAATAAAAACTTTGAGGTTCGCCAATGACATTGTAATTCTGTCAGAGACAGCAAAGGACTTGGAAGAGCAGTTGAACGGAATGGACAGTGTCTTGAAGGAAGGATATAAGATGAACATCAACAAAAGCAAAACGAAGATAATGGAATGTAGTCAAATTCAGTCGGGTGATGCTGAGGGAATTACATTAGGAAATGAGACACTTAAAGTAGTAAAGGAGTTTTGCTATTTGGGGAGCAAAATAACTGATGATGGTTGAAGTAGAGAGGATATAAAATGTAGACTGTCAATGGCAAGGAAAGCGTTTCTGAAGAAGAGAAATTTGTTAACATCGAGTATAGATTTAAGTGCGAGGAAGTCGTTTCTGAAAGTATTTGAATGGAGTGTAGCCATGTGTGGAAGTGAAACATGGACGATAAATAGTTTGGACAAGAAGAAAATAGAAGCTTTTGAAATGTGGTGCTACAGAAGAATGCTGAAGATTAGATGGGTATATCATATAACTAATGAGGAGGTATTGAACAGAATTGGGGAGAAGAGGAGTTTGTGGCACAACTTGACAAGAAGAAGAGATCGGTTGGTAGGACATGTTCTGAGACATCAAGGGATCACCAATTTAGTATTGGAGGGCAGCGTGGAGGGTAAAAATCGTAGAGGGAGACCAAGAGATGAATACACTAAACAGATTCAGAAGGATGTAGGCTGCAGTAGGTACTGGGAGATGAAGAAACTTGCACAGGATAGAGTAGCATGGAGAGCTGCATCAAACCAGTCTCAGAACTGAAGACCACAACAACAGCATCCTACGGCATCAAAATCCTTCCCTCCAGGATGTGCTAAACATTATTGACAATCACAAAATCAGTTTCAATGCAGAACAGAACATGTTTTAGAGTTTGTGTGTCATGTGTCGCGTGATAATACAAGTTGTAGTTCTACCGCACGCAAAGCAAGTGTCAGTGCAGTGAACACTCCGCACTGGCGTCGCGATACTCATGCGCGCCGCAACCCATGTAAACAAATTCAGTGTGTGTCTAAGTCTTTCTTTAAGTCACGTACTGACAATAATAAATCTTGTACACAGTGTGGCGTTCAATATAAATGGACTGTTGATTCTGTAACGCTACACGTTCTACGTGCGGAAAACGTGGTCATGTTTCGATTGTTTGTCAGTACAAGAAGCCTAACCAAACACAGCAGTGCCTGGACATCGGCACTGTTTCTTCCATTAGCGCTCAGGTGAATTTAGTGGCTCCCAGCCCTATGTCCCTGCATTGTCGGTAACTGGGGAGGATCTTCCACAGTCGGCTTCTGCTGCCCAGTGTAACCCTATTGTGTCATAAGCCATCACATATCAGTCAGTAATTACACCGAGAGTACTATCGGAACTCATATCTTCCATCACAGGTGACGTGGCAGGTCCTGGACTCCAATTCACTGCCTCTGACCCACTTGGTTGTGTTTGTATCGACTTCGACGGTGATTCTCGAGACAATACTTTGAATTGTGAATTTGTGTCAATGTCAGTTAGCAATGGTTCAGATCAGGCCACCAGTTTTGCAGTTAATGTGGTAAGCTCTGAGTGTAGACAGTAACATAACAGCCTTTTACACATCAGGTCAGATACACAATGTCGACGGGTACGTCACAGTGACTTTCGAAACAAAGTTCCATCACAGCTGACGTCAGTTTCTCTACAGTCTAGTAAGACTGCAAACAACTTGTTTTATTTATGTGTTCATCGAAATGTTACCAGTGCAATTGCAATTGGATACAGGAGCTAAACCAGCATGCAAATCAGTTCCTCGGTTTACCACAGTTGTCTCCGTGTACCAAAGTTTTGTCTGCACACATTTGTGCATGGATCCCAGTCTTAGGTACTTGTACTTTGCCTGTGCGCCACAAAAGTCAGATGCACATGGTTTGTTTTATAGTGTCGGAATCTTTTAATTCACTAACATTTTGGATATGGACACTTTCGGACTGTTTGGTTTTTCTCCTGTGGATAATGTGCTCCGAGTAGCTTCCCCATACCCCCACAGCAATTACAGGACCAAACTGCAGAACTTTGTGACAAATATTCCAACATTTTTCGAGATGGACTCGTTAAAGCTAAGGGGTTTGAAGCCGATATCACTCTTAATCAGGGTACACCACCTAAGTATCATAGAGCCCAGCCGGTACCACGTGTGCTCAGAGATGCCATTGCTGTTGATTTGCATAGGTTACAGGACACTGACATCATATGGCCTATTTCAGCGCCTCAGTGGGCATTACCAGTGGTGGTGATAAAGAAATGGTGGTAAAGAAACAGACTAGAAAGTTACAGCTTTTTGCTAATTTAAGGGCAATAGTTAATCTAAAGACAGTTGTTGATTCTCGCCCACTGCCTCGACCTGAAGATTTAATGGGCAGCCTGAATGGAGGAAAGTATTTTTCCAAAGTTTATCTCACCAAAGCATACCTTCAGGTGCCTCTGGGTGACGCTTCCAAACAGTTCGTAGTTATCAACATGCACATAGAACTCTTTCAGTTTCAACGTCTTCCATATCGGTCAGCATCTGCCCCAGCTCTGTTCCAACAGTTTCTCAAACAGCTTGTCGCAAAGGTTCCACACTGCTCAAACTATTTGGATGACATCGTTGTGTCTGGTAGAACTCCGTCTTGTCTGATACTGGTTTGCATTGCAACAGAAACAAGTGTATGCCCCTTGCCACTGAAGTTGAGTAACTCGAACATGTAATAAATGAACAGGGTATCCATCCCAGTCGTCGTCATTTGGAAGCCATCCACCGTCTTCCTGCACCTATGAATATTTCTGAATTCCAGGCAGTTACGGGCAAACTGTCTTACTACATCAAGTTTTTCCCAGACGCTGCCCAAATCGCCACTCCGCTCCACAGGCTTCACCCGAAAGTAGTGCAGGTCCAGTGGACTACTTAGTGTTAGCAGGCATTTCAGCGCCTTAAACGAGCTCCTCTCTCCAATTGGTGGCTTGAGCATTATGATCCAGACAAGCCTTTTTTTTTTGGCAACTGATGCAAAAGTTCTTATGGGATAGAGGCAGTCTAGTCTCACTGAGCTGATGGTGTCGAATGCCCCATCACGTTCGCATCTAAGGTTCTCACGCTGCCTCAATGAAACTAGAAAAAGAGGCCTTAGCGATCATATATGGAGTGACTAAATTCCATTAATACTTGTAAAGTCGAAAGTACTACTTAGTTACTGACCACAAGCCATTGACATCCATGTTTAAGTGTCAAAGCTACAGCGATGGGCTCTCATTTTGTCCAAATATCAGTATGACACTACATTTTGGACTACCTCAAAACACGCTAATGTGGACACCCTCTTCAGGCTTCCTGTAGGACAGGTTGCAGCCTGTTTCCAGGTTGAAGGTGCAGAACAGTCAGCCCTTCAAGCATTTCCACTGGATGCCAACTTATTGCTCAAGAGTCAGCCAAGGATTACCACCTCACCGTGACTCTCCATTATGTTAGGGAAGGATGGCAATCTTCGAGATCTTTGATTCGTCAGGTGGGCGTTCGCCACTTGCGTGACATCCACCACTTCTTGTCAAGTCATTTGGGGGGCCACCTCTTGTACGTGAAGAATGGTCAGATGCATGTGGACATCCCTCAGTCTTTGCACTGAAGAGTTTTGCAGTTGCTTCATCAAAGCCATTGGGATGTAGTGTCAGCATTGCTCTTGGACCAGCATGGATCGAGACATCGAACTCATGCCTGGAGAGTGTCATGCCTGTGCCGAGAACCAGGCAGCACCCAAACGGCAATTCTTCAACTGGCCAAAACCTTCAGTGCAACTCATTCGCATCGACTATCTGGATCTCTTCTGCAACACCCAGTGGCTTCTGCTCAACGACAGCTTCAGTCAATTTGATTTCCCTCTGGGGAAACCAAATGGGCCCTACAGAGTATCCATCTGGGCCCTACAGAGTGTCTTCTACATTGAAGGACTTCCAGAAATTGTGGTCAGTGACAACAGCCTACAGTTCGCCTCAGCTGAATTTCACCAATTTTGTCAAACCAATGGGGTTATGCACGTAATGACTGCTGCTTTCTCTCCACAGTCAAACGACGAGGCCAAAAGATTAGTTTGAACATTTAAGTCTCAGATGACAAAGTTTCATTACACAATGTCCAGGGAGCAAGCACCTCTCACTTTCCTATTCTCCTATCATTCTGTTCCTGCCACCACAAAATCTCCAGCTGAGTTTCTCCATCGACAGCCTCACCACACACTACTTCATTTGCTGTCGCCGAATTCCCTGCAGTGTGTTCAGGGCAATGTTCTCAGTGCTATAGACTAGGGGCTCCAGTCTTCTTGCGTTTCTTCCATAGTCATCGTCCAACATGGCTTCCCAGTACTATAATATGTACAGAAGCCCATGCGCAGTATGTCGTTCAGGGAGCTGATGGTGACTTCCACCATCATGTTAATCAGCTCTGTTCCTGCTTCTGTCAATATTCTGCTGTCAGCTCTTACCCCACAGGCTCACCATGGTTCGAATCACACGTTAGCACCCCCTTCGCCTCTGCGGTCTGTCCCAGCAGTCCAACCTTCCATTCCGCACCTAGTCAGCAGTGAAGACAACCCCACTCTGCTAGCGGTGCACCAGATGCCACTCCCCCTGGTGGATCAGTCGCCATCCCAGTCGCAGCTACCGGCAGGGATTCTGTGTCAGCCATCTATGGAGTCAATGGATGTCTCCGAAGGTCCCGTCATTGATGTCATCATTCCTGCTGGTGGGCACCCTGAACATTATTTTTGTATGGCTCCTTCCTCCTGCCGCATCAGTGGACGCCCTTATTCCACAGAGCCAAAAAGATTCGGGGAGGAGAGGAGATGTGCCATGCGTTCACACAGTGCGGTCGCTGCACATAAAACATGGCCACTGCCTTCTTGAGCACGTGTACCAATGCTATAGTGGTAGCAGCACAGCGTACTTCAAAGGACTCACAGTGGGGGCGCAGCAAGAGATGCAGCAGTCATACCGCCGGAATCGACAGAGCCAATTAGGCTGCAGTCCCACATAATTATGTCAAGGCCCAGAAGGGGGTCATCTGGTGGGCCTCCTGGAATACAGAGCAGGTCTCCTCTCAGTCATGATGTTGTTACTGTAATAGTCGTAGGAGGAAAAGGGGGATTGTGGCCCACTGGCCCACTTTCTGCCTCTTAGAAAATGAGCCCGTTATCCACAATACCCCTTTTCCTCCTACTGTACTCCAACCATTCAGGTGTAACTCACCCCATTTTCATTTAAAAGAATATATTTTTTTACAAAGGTGCACGTAATAAAAATTAACTTTAACTTTTTTTTTAAAAGGTGGATGTAAGAAAATGATTGGTGCGTGTAAGAAAATAAATGGTGCACATGAGAAAATGAATTAAGGTTCAAGACCATGTTAAACAAAAATATTGTAAATCATTTGAAAATTTTGGTAGCACCAAGGGAAAAAATTTCACATAACGAATTCTAGATCATGAAACTGATTATATACTTTTTTTAAGTTTCTTCATTCCCTTATATCTCAATTTCATCTGTCCATCATAAAGAAATTTAACATTCTAGTCAGTAATAAATTTAGAATATCTACCTGGTAAAATTTTTTTAAAATCATTATTAAGCTCTATACAAGCTTTTTCTCCATATCTAGTATTTAAATATTGACATCCAGTAACACTATATAAAAAGTATATCTCTAGCTCACTTAGATTTTTAATCCCTTTCAAGACACTTACATTGTTGAGCTTCTTGATTGGAGTCTCCATTTATATAGAAAAAAAAATTATTTAGTTTTTTTTGGAAATGTCCATATGGTAGTGTGCCTATTTTATTTTTCAAAACATATCTTTTGTTATTGTGTGGGGTTGATGCTTTCTTGTTTATTTCAACTGTGTGTATTTCATGTTTTTACTTCGAATCATATTAATTCTTCTACACTGTTCTCTATTGTTAAACAACCTTTGTAATCTTCTAAGCTTATTCTGTTTTTAACAACAAATTTCTTAACTCCTTTAGATTTTTTCTCTATTTTATCACCAACTTTATAAGCATACATTTTTGCTCTAAAACTGCAGAATTCTTCCATTATTTTTCCATTGCATTCATCTTTCATTTTTCCTAAAACTTCCTTGTTTACTTGTGCAATTCCATAAATATTATCTGCTGGATAATCACTTCTATCAAAGTAATCAATTATCGATTTCATGTCTTCATAAAAATCTTCAGTCTGTATGTTGTGCATATAGCTGTCTGTATCATGAAAACACAACTGAATATTTTCTTGATATTTCGGTTTCATTATTCTATAGTGAAAAACATACATCAGCTCTTTAGATAAATCAAGTATACTCACATAAGTTCATCACATTTTTCTTCATCTGAAACTAATTTTGTGTCTACTCTGTTTCTTGTATTTTCCATTGTCTTACCAAACACAGAATTGTTCATCAATTTGTAGAAATCTTTTTCAAAATCATTTTTAGCTTTAGTTCTCATTTGTGTATTCAAGTCTACATATTTCTTCAACCAAACCGATTGCTTAAATTTTAAGACTCTGTGTATTTTTGTGATTTTCATTCCAAGAGACAGATACTGTTTGAGTTTTCGATAATGAACTACAAAATTATGCTTGTCAAGCAGAGTAGCCATCAACTTGCTTTCTTTAGTGTTAGGCACAGTTTTATTTTCAGGTGCAAGTGGTAAATCTTTATGTAAATCATCCAATTCTTTTGGATATTCTAAATCTACTTCGAAAACATATCCATTTTTAGCAGTGTCTGACATTTCACTTATTTTTGTGCAATCGAAAGAATCTGCTTCATTCCATTCAAATCCTCCATCTGATAAACATTGACTCATAGCATAGCCATATAAATTGTTTGCTACATAATTTGATATCTTAGTCACATCGTCATCACTCAGATATTTGTTGTTTGCCTCTACATATCTCTTGCAACGTTGTGATATTCCTCCTTTTATTCTCTTTTCAACCATCATAATCATGTAACAAATCAAGTGGTTGTTGAGTCATTTTCAACATCACATTCCAAGACAAACCAGGAGCTGTAAAATACCAAGAAGGATCTAAATCATAAGCTTGTATACAAGTTTTTCTAAATTTTTCAAACACATCAACCAATAACAAAACATCAATTTTCAGATACAGATCATGATATTCACCAAGATTTTTCATGTTAAATTTTTTCCATGATTATAGTCCTCATCGCTTATTTCACAGTCATTCAGTTTATTGTAAAATTCTGCTTTGAAAAACCTCTTAATATTTTTCATTTGATCCCTCTTCAAACTTGATGAAAGTTTGTCAAGTGAAGAAGCCAAAAATTTAAATGTATCAATAAATCTCATTTTCAAACTTTCTGTACTTTTACCAAAAGTAATATATCTGTCATCATTGTTGGGTATTAAATCTAACTCTTTCTTAACATACCCAAGTTTTTTCACAAGCAAATGAAAATCATATCCAGATAAATTATATAAATAAATTGGTACAAAGCTCGGACTTTTTAACTATAAATTACATTTATTAGATAGTGGATTTATATATTTTACAGTCAAATGATCATGATCTTGAACCTTTTTATCTTTCTGTGAGTAATAACATTTGCACAGTGTACAAACTTTAGGTTTGTTATGTATTGGTTGTTCCTCAGGAGTTAATTTCTTCAACTTCAGAATAAATCCTTCCAATTTCTTCAACTTCTTTTTTTATGTGTTCAACTAATTTTTTATGTCAAGTTGGCCCTCTGTAAACAACAAGATCTTTATAATGTCCATTTATATATTTAATGTAATAACAGAATCCACTTGGTTCACGTTTTTGATATTTTTGATTGTGTACGAATTTTCTGGATTTGGTTGACAGCTGTCCATCTTCATTAGTAAACTTTGAAAATCAGCATAAATAACAAATTGAGCTTGTGCATGTTGATAATTTTTAAAATTAACTTGTGAACCTTTCTCTTCCATTTCTTCTTTTAATGGTTTGTTAGTCAAACAATTTGATGTGTAACTATCTATTTTTTCTTAGCTGGTGAAATGGAGTAAACATAAATCACAAATAAATTTTGGTTTTTTGTGTTTAGTGATTTGACTGGAAACAAGTCTAGATAAATTTATTTATGTAAGAATAGTGTGAATTACTTCCTTCCTTGAAATAAAGGAAATTTATATTTTTCTCTTTCTTACATTTATTAATTTTTAATGGATACATTATATTTTTGATATTTCTCATCAGACAAATAAGCATTAGTAGATACATTGATGCTATTCTCAATTTTTGGAATATGATTAACCACTACAGGAAATTCAAAATTTTCAAGTTTCTCATCTAGATCAAGGCCAACATTTTTATATTTTGTTGCTCTTTCTGAATGTTTATCTGCTGGATATAATGCAGATTCTATGGACCACAGAAAACATTTTTGATCATTTTTATATTAATACATGCTTTTTTATTTTTTATTTCATCTGTTAAAAATACAGAGGCATGTGGTTGAAAATCATCCATTCTTGATACAATATATCGTTTACCAATCTTAAAATTTTTAATTCTCTTTCATTTATGATCGTAAAGCTTTGTGTTTGAAAACCATATTCCATAATATTTCCATTTGTATGCTTGTATACAACAAAGTCTTAAATTTATTTCCAATCCACCATGAATTCTTAGGTTGTCTTTCACAATTTTCATAATTTTCGGTTTTACTGTAGTTAAGAAATGAATAGGTTCTACTGAGTTTATGTTATTCTCCAAATTTATTGTTTGCAATCTGTTTACAAATTCAGTATCAACTACATAATTTCTAACTGTTTTCCTATCTCTTGGTTTCTCAAATAAATAAGTGTAAAAGGGAAACAGTTTTTCTTCATTAGTTCGTTTTATGTTTTTCAAACACATCAATAGAAAATAGAAATATTTTTTTCAATGTTTTATCTTCAGTTTTCTGTTTTGCAAACATATCAGTAGCAAATGGAAATATTTTTTTCAATGGTTTATTCGCTTTAGTTTAGAAAATTTTATCACCATTATCAGTCTTATGATAAGGTAATTTTTTCCAAAGATTGGTCTTGATGGGAGAACCCACTTTTGCTGTGTAATATCTAACAATAAATGCAATTAGGTCAGCTTTCCTTAATTTACTATACCCTCTTAAATTCTCTCTCTTACAGTAATCATGATGTTGAACAACTGTGAAGTTCTTCATTTGACCTCCCTAATAACCATGAAGTTGAGCAACTGTGAATCGCTCCATTTGACTTTTCTAGTTAAAGGAAAAAAGATTCAATAGATTTGTAAAAATTAACTTTTCAAAATTGATCAGTGAGAGAATTGTTCTTTAATAGATATTTAATTAATATGTATGAGATGTTTCTAATTGCTTATTCTTCAAGTATTCTAAAGTACACTTCCTACATTTATTGTTATGTTAATCGTTATATGAAGAAACAACTTAAATCTTTAAGCTCTTGACAACCTTTGCATTTTTTGTTGATGAAGCCATTGGTTCTTCATTATTATTTATCGATAATAATATTATCGAATTTTCTTCAATCGGAATCTGCCATAAATGTTCTTTCTGATCATATTTAGCAATACTTTTTCCACATTCGATTTTCATTGTAATTTTTCACATGATACTTATTTACATATGGTCTGCACATCGTTCTGTAAAAACATCTTTTGTATATTTCTGTAATGTAAAATTATGAATTGACTTCTCATTATTACAATATTTCCAAAATTTGGATTTAATCGCAGTCCTAAGGCTGGCACAGTCGGCGGCGACTCCATTTATATAGAAAATAATTGATTAGACTTGTGGAAAAGTAAAATTTTCTAATTTTTCCAATGCATCTTTCAAAATAGTTATTACTTCAGGAGCTACAGCAGATGGTTTTTACAATCAATACCAAATGAAGATCAATCAGTTGTACCAGCTCTAACTACTTTTCTTGTAAATTCACTGTATTCGTTCACTGTATTTCATTCGTTGTTAAAATACAATGTCTAAATGCTGAATTTATAACTCCTCACGATTTATATGTAAAATTACATTCATCCAATTCCACACAGAAAAGTTCATTAAAGAATAAAAATGTTCTACCTAAATAAGTGTTAACTACACCATTTAATAAAAAGTTTTTACATGATCCTGTATTAGATATTAATTTTGGATATAGTGGAATTAATTGTAATGTGTGTAAATTCATCATATATATTGTCAACAAATAACACAACTTCACCACAGGTCTTTGATACATTATGTTTACTTTTTGGAAAGTTTGAGGTAAGAATATTAGCCAACTGGTAATCAATTGCGGCTTATTATCGCCTACTGAAACCCAATTCTTATCAAAAACATATAAAACACCATTTGAAAAAAGTAAGTGATCGAATTTTTTCATTTACATAATGACTCAATTCGTTCATTTGGTATGGAAGATTGTGTTGATGATGGCTTTACTAGTATAGTTAGTTGTGCTTTTATTTTTTGCCTTACAATCTTTTGAATAGCACCAATATCATATTAGAATAATTCTAAATGTGAACCATTACACTATGGATACATTATGATTATATAAACCTAATAAGTGTCCAATTTCATTAACTAAAACTTAAAATCAATTTGTCAGATGTTTTTGGTGTATTTTTGTCAATTTCTAAGTATCATAACTTATCATCATCCATATATATTTCTACTGAAACGTTATTTTTATTTGGAAAAAATGCATGACCTAACACATTTCCTTTTCCATCTAGATCCTTGAGGCATCGATAACCATATATTTAATTTTTATGTATTCGTCTTTTATTTGAAATTCAAATACCTGGGTTATTGTTATTGAGGCGAAATTTATATACTTTTGCCATAAGTTAAATGCTTTTTCTGTTATTTCTAATACTTTCTAAGTTGTATTTTTATAGAACCATTTTACATTCTTTTTATTCCACTTATACATACTAGTTCTATAACTACCAAGAGAATCGTCTACTCCACATGTAGGGCGATTCATAAAATTCAAATTATCTTCATTTAACTCGCCAGTTTTTTCAAGATTGTGTGTTAGTTGAAATAACATTGATGACTCTCTGAACACATCATCACTCACTTCAGTTATTTGAGTTGTTGATGGAATATCCAAGTAACCAAAATTAATTAAATATTTAGCTGCTGTGTTCTTTTCATTAGCAGCTACTATTTTCACAAACAACAATAGCAGAAACATCTTCATTTGTATATACTTAAAAAAAGTATGAAATATTTTTTCCCAATAAAAATTTTCTCTTAGGTGGGATCAATTATAGATCTTTCAATAACAAGCTTACATATAATAATAAGCAAGTGTTTGTGATTATTGACGAAAAGAATGATCCATGGTTTAAAGCAAAGGATGAATGTCATATTTTGGAGTATTCGAAGTCTTGAAAAGCTCTACATGATAATGTTGGAAAAAAATATATCTAAAATTCTTCAAACATGCAACCACACATTGCATTCATAAAGTTAACCAGGTCTCCAAACATCTGATTAACAAATCAAAAATGAGATTAACAGAGGCTTTTCAAGACTGGGTTTGTGATGAAGTTAGTACCATCTATCAGAAAACATGGTGTATACAAACTGCAGTCAACAATGAGAACAAATTGAAGATTTACAAATTTATAAAGAAATGGGTACATATGTTCTGAAGCAAAGAACAGAAGACATTCAAAAATTAAGACAAAAAATTAATTAGAAAGATGAAACAATTAGAGTTGTACAACCACATGTAGTTACATCAAATGAAGATAATAATTTAAGACAAAAATTCGTTCTTTTAAAATTATTCTATGATGAATGTGAATATACTTATTAACTAATTAGAACACAATGAAAAGATATGCAAAAACAGTTATACAGAATCGAAGACAGATACCTAAACAGTGAAGAAATGTTAAGAATTAATTACAATCCAAATTCAATAAATATATACCAAAGAATGAATGAAACTTTAAGAATTATTTGCAGGCATAACTATTTTAATCTTTTAAATAATTACACTCAAGAAGAATTGGTTACTGATATAATTACTCTAAATTACAATTTAATCTAATCATCATCAGACTCATAATCAATCTGAGTTTTAATTATTTTAATATCACTTCCTAGGTCTACCTTTCAACCATTCATCAATACATTCTTTATGAAAAATATGATTAGACTTTGTTTTTATAAATTGATGATTTTCATTACTTAAACATATAGAAGAGTCAAAATCGTCAGGCTGTTAAATTAGTTCATAAGGTTTAAATATTTTTTTGTAAAAATGAATCTGATATGTATTTATATTTTAAAATTATTCCCCAAATAAGTTTATCTTGAAATTCTTCCATAAAATCTTCAGACATTTCTTGTGCACATGATATACATCCCCAGTTTACTTTATCTTGAAATTCTCTAATAAAATCAACAGTTCATTTTTGGTTAACTGATATTCTGTTCCAATCTAAATTATCTTGAAATTCTCTGATAAAATCTTCAGTCCGTTTTTGACAACATGATATAATTCCTCAATCTAATTTGTCTTGAAATTCTTTCATAAAATATTTAGATAATTTATAATGTTCTGTTAAGTATTCCCAGTCAGTTACACTATATTCTCTTGCTCCAACTTTCAGTTTACAGACTTCCAGATTATTTAGTCTTGCCATTTATTAGAAATAATTTTTAATAGATTTGTAAAAAATGAAAATATGTTAATAACAAATGATATTAGGTTAACCAGTCTTATTTGAAATTACACTCTCTTTATTTATCCAACTATTGTGTATTACCACCAAATGAATCAAAAACAAATATTATATCTTTATCCCAAAATAAAAAATTCGAAAGCAAACCAACATGATCAGATGTATCTAAATTAACCATTCCAGATTCGTATTCTCTAGGATGGCTTGGTAAGTCATAAACCATAAAAACGCCACAAAAGTGTTTGATTTTTAATTGTTTAACTAATTTTTCTATATCGAAATTTGATATTGGATTATTATTTTTATTAATCATTTCTTCGAATTCTTTACTCCTTTTCCTTTCTTTTCCATTGCTTTATTATACCTTTTTTGTGCTTCTAATTCAGCATCTGCTCTTTTATTGTTTATGCTGCATTTGCAGTTGCTGCAGAACCACCAGCAAATGAACCAATAGTTGCTAGGTGTGGTAATGCAGCTAACAGTATTGGTAAAAAAACAACTTCGTGTTTTGTTAATTCAGTGCCTTCTTACTTTTTTGTTAGCTATTCAATAATCTTTTTTGCGACAGGAATGCCTATTGTAATGATTAAATTACCACCACTTTTTCTGCTCTATCTTTCTTTTTTGTGCATCAGTTAAAAATGGTTCAGTACTATCTGATCATTATTCAGTTTAATTTTAATTGATTTGGTTTAGCTTTGCTGCTAGGTAGCGAAGAATAATCGATTGAAAAGTTGTTCATTTATGCAGATTAAAAATTTATTAATATTTTTTCATAATCCCCGACTATCGTCATCCGTGCCCAATCCCATTTGTAATTTTCGTTTTCCATACATTAATCCTTTAACTGCAGCTTCAGCTATTTTTTCAACAGTTGAAGCATCGGTTGCATGCATTCTTTCTTTTGCAGCTCACTGAAGGTCTTTATGAGCTTCATATCTTTTTTCTAAATGTTTATGATCACGATAGGCAATGTCATGTTCAGCTTCATCTAGTAGATTAATTGCCTGATCTCCTCTACCTAATCATTCATCTAGTTAGGTCCTCGGGCCACAAAATCGATAGCCTGGAAGATGTATTTCAAAAGGTAATTTGTTAATTAATGTATTTAATAAACCTCTAGCATATTTATCACTCTTCCAAAATGTGTGAGGAATATTATTCAAAAATGTAATTAAATATGGGATTCCTTTTGGATTATTGATTATGATTTGCTAACATCTGTGCTATACCAACTTTTTCATTACGATAATTTTTATTTCTATCTATTTCTTCTCCAGGAATTACAACTAATCTATCGATTAAATCTCTATCATCATTCATCCAAACAATTCAACTGGTTTTTCTATATATTTCTTTATTATACCCTTATATTTTTTCCCAAGCAAATTTGTTTCTGAATAATCTGATGAATCTGAAAAATCTAGGAGATGGAAATACTCTGAAGAATCTATAGTCGGTCATCTTAAGTTTGGAGAATAGTCATCAACAATTTGTTTTATCAAATATCTATTACCTTTACTTGATTTTATTTTATATAGGTTGTTTTCTGAATACAGTGCTGAATTGAATAATATACCTGCATAAATTTATAAACCTACACCATCAAACTTTTTATTCATATCATCTATAGTACTCTGTTTTTCAGTTAAAAGGCTCATTAATACATCAGTTCCTTCATATATCTTTTCACCAATTGTTAATTTATCTCCATTGAAATCAACTGGTATCTTACTAACATATTTAAACATGCCAACAGGTTTGAGACCAAAAACTTTATCTTCAGTATGATTAAGTTACTTTAACTTTCTTTTACTAACATTAATCTTTTTAGCTTCTTCATGGCAACTGCTGGATTGTGTCTCCTTTGTTTTTTAGATTGTCTCTCTTCATCATAAGTCTTCAAAATGTTTTAAATTTCTGATTAATTTAATGTATAGTCATAATTACCAGGAATATCATCAGACTAATCTTTTAATGGTGACAAATCTCCAAAATCATCTATGTGATGGAATCATGTGTTTTTCAACTTCTCTATTTTCTTCAATTGCTTTCAAAACATTATCACAGAAATCTGCAATTCCTTGTTTTATTTGTTTGATTGCATCTTCTTTCTTATATTTTTCATGTTCTGTTCTTGGTCATTTTTTCCAAAGCTTGAATATTTCTTAGGAAAGAAAAAACATTAAGTAAACATTTCTAATGTTTGTGTTGAACGTTTTATATTTTTGTTGAACGTTATGTTTAATGTTTACATTTATGTTTAACATTTACGTCTTCATGAAATTAGTTTCCTTTAATTTACGTCCAAGGTCACAAACTTTTTGTCAACAGATTACCAGTTTCGGTCTTTAATGACCATCATCAGATCTGTTTCATAAAAACATGAAATGTTGTTTTGTATTTCTGAACTTACCTTCACTTGGTTTTCTAGTCATATCTATTTTAAAAATCCGAACTTATCATTCCAACACTTACTACACATTTCTTTGACATCATCAAACTTTAAATCACCTCCAAGCAACTCATGTGTGATAAACCTTTTGCATTTCCTTTATGTTTTCGTCTTCCTTAAAGGCAAAGAGACAAGATGAAGCGGTAGCCCATCATAGAGCCTATGCCTACCGTCATGTATTTTTTGACTTTCAGTTGTTAATAAACAGAGGATTTTTTCTGGTACCGGTAGGAGGAAGGGGGGATTCGCGCTCAGCTAGTGAAAGAGTGAGAAGCACGTCAATTTTTTAGCGAGTAATTGTAGACCGCCATTTTGGGGTCGCTATGAATAAGTGAGGAGTGTGGATTTCATATGTGCACCGTTTAGAAAAATACAGTATTGTTTTATTAACAGAAAGGTCGTGTGAGTTGTTATTTCAAATAGTACAATAATTACAATAACTGAAGCCCACCTGTGTACTTTGGAAAATTACGAAGATCCGATAAGCTTAATAGGAACACGGTCAAGACTTCAAAGGTGAACGCGGCGACCAAACGTACTATTATAAAGAATGGTAAGCACAAATCTACAGCGGAGAAAGAAACTACTCCGCCCTGCAAAATAATATGAACTAATACGGACTTATTTCCAGGCATAGCTCAGCTTATTGTGCTTGTCATTCACGCCGAAAAATTAATCTCATTAATTCAATACATTTTAAAAAGCCACGCATTTTATTATCATCTATTCCATTATTTTATTATACTATAAAGTGGCGACAGGTGACAGGCACGATACGCAGTGGGCAAAACTGTGAGTACTAGTATTGTTAGGAAAATGAATATACATGTATGTTAACGATTTCTTTATGTTCCATGTACGCTGATGATGTGACGGAGACGATGATGTGGTACTGAAGAAATGCTATAAAAAGGAAATAATAAATAAATTAGAAGGAAAAAAGGCGACAATACCAAGAGCACACAACAAAGCACAATAGAGGAAGTACGATTTACAAGACAACAATCAGGTAGGACTGCGCAATGCATATAGAGAATGCGTTCCCAGTAGACCTATTAGAAAATCCATCCACCGATTTCCTAAATTCCAGAACCTAAAGCTTCAGATATTAACGCTATTGTAGTCAAGTGGAGATAATGACATTTCTTTATTAGTATAGAAAGTATATTGACTAAAGAATAGCTGAGACTATAATTACATACAACTGTATATGCATTTTTTTCGCGTGAGAAGTAGCGCGGAAGTAAAATCTTAAAAAAGAAAATTTTTATTTTGATAACTGCAGTGGTATAAGGATTTCTATAATGGAGGGTCAAAACAATAAGGAAATGTCATTCGAAAATCATAATGCGAATGTAGTGGATGTTCATTTGCAAAATGCAACAATGAGTGGTTTGGAACTGTTTAACGGTGATTATTTGGATGCTGGGCGCGACATGCCATTGTTGCATTCGACGCCCGTGAATACAGAACATTTAATTACAAGCAATACGTTAATTACAGTAGACGTAACTAATGGCACCTCGAGGCCAGAGAATATTTTAAATGAGAGCAGTACGCGTAGTACGGACACAGATACTGACAGGCGTAGGCCGGAAGTGAATACGGAAGATATGCAAGCCTTATTTCGAGCCTTAACAGAATCCATACAAACAAGCATGAATGCAATGAGAGCAGACATAAATTCAAAAATGTCGGGCTTAGAGACTAAAATGTCAAGTTTACAAACGATACAAGCAGACATGACCACAGTAAAGTCCGAGATCGAGAAGGTTAATACAAACATGACACACATTTCAGACGACGTAAAAAATTTGCGCACAGAACTCGATAGTCTGGACACGAAGTTCACACAACAGATTTCACAAATCTCCACGGAGGTGGATAGTAAAATTAATGAACAAGTACAAATTTCGGTTCACGATATGGGTGAGAGATTAAAAGGCATAGTGGGCGAAAAATTTGAAACACTAACACACACGTATCGACAGGAGCTATCCGGAATTAGAGAAACCCAAGAGAATTTACAGGCAATGCAAAAGAATACGCAGGTCAACTTAGACAATGTACAATCAGATGTAGCGAAACTACATTCTTTCTGTGACGACTTGCCAGAAAATGTAGAAAAAATCACATTGGAGGTAGGATTACTCAAGTTAGAACACAAGAGGATCAACTCAGACATTGTGCACCTTTATGAATCGGTAAAGAGCAATGCAAAGGACGACAATACAACGTTCGCAGAAAAATGCGTACGTGAACAGCGTACCTATGTGGAAGCGGTAAAGGAAGTAATGGGGGACAAGGAAGAAGAAATCTTAAAACACGTAGAACATGATATCAGGCAGTTAGAACAACGGTTAAGAGACGAAATAGTTAACAAACAAAGTACGGTAATATCATCGCCTGGGGCGGTAAGCGGAGCGATAAACAGCCATCCGCCAGCGGGAGGAATCAGTGGCGCGGACAACAATGCCCAACCCACGCCGCGCGACCGCATGTCGACGCGCGACGCGAGCAGAGGGCAAAACCTTGCTGAAACAAATATACCATCACCGCAGGGAAATGCTGTTCCGCCGTGCTGGACAGCGTTGTTAATGGATGAGAGCTTAATAAAACATCGACAGTTTCCCGTATTCTCAAATGAGAAAAAGCGAACGCACCCAGTAGTGTTTGTCCGAGCCTTTAGAAACGTACTGCCCAGGACTTGGACAGAAGCTCAAAAAATTAAATATGTAGTAGGACACACCGAGGGTGATGCCCTTTTGTGGGCTACGGAGATGTCAGAACTTTGCGAGACATATGAGCAGTTTGAGAATGCATTTTTAGATAAATACTGGTCAACAGCTATCCAGGAGAGGTTAAGACGAGAGGTATTTAACCCAGTACCATATCATTCAAAATTCGGGGGGCTAAGAAGCTATTTTGAAAAATACCTAAACAAGACCCGTTACTGGAATAATCCGATATCTCACGTCGATGTACTGAAAATCTTAAAGAACAAGTTACCTGCAAATGTTAGGGAAAAATTAATAACTGTTCCCGAATATGATCTCGAGTATTTTCTTTCAGTGCTCGACTCAATAGATCTGATTCATGAGGATGGGCAAGCCACACCTAGTTTTCGTAACGGTAATGGGCACAACCCAAACGGGAAGAACTACGGTAACGGCAACGGCTTTGGAAATTATAACGGTCGTGTGCGTATGAATGAATGGCATCCGTATGTACCGCCGCGCCACAACGGAAATCCGTACAATCGGTCTACCTACCAGCCACAGAGTGGCCGAGGGTCGTACGATAGTAAATATCAGCCCTATAGGTACGGTAATGGCAGAGACAATAGAAACTCGAGGGAAAACTTCGACAATGGGCGACAAGGAAATGCAAATTACCAGGAACGGAATATGCAACACAGGGATCCGAGAGATAACATGCAGCCCGTACAGTCAAATCGAAACAACCGGGACACGAACTGGCGAGCACGCGAACATACAGTAAACATAGTAGAAGTGACGGCAGAAAATGAAACAATACCTTTACCGGCCCCAGGAAATAATAATCGAGCGTGACTAGAGGAAGAAGGTAATGAACTGTCAGTGTGCCACAGTACTAATATGAGCGACTTAAACACTAAAGCGAACAGGAACGGAAAGGAGGAAGCAGACACTGAAACAAACCTACACATACAGCATATCCGGAATCTATTTTTAAGGTATGATAAGGGCGCAGAAATGAAAGAAGACTTGTTTATCGAAGAGAAAGAAACAACACGCAAGCTAAGTGAAATTATTCAAGCAATAATAAAGGTAAAGGTGGGAAACATAGATGTACTAGTTGTTTTGGATACTGGCGCGTCGACAAGCCTGATGTCTACTAGCTTGTTCAAAGAGATAGCGAGGGAAGTAAATGTTCCCACACTACCTGTAGAGAACTGTAAGATCGTAACGGCGACGGGAAGTAAATCTAAAGTTATAAAATTACAGGCCAGCATACCCATTAGCATATGTGGCGTAATTTTGCAGTGTACTTTCTTGTTGGTAGACAAACTTATAGTGAACTGTATGCTTGGTATGGAGGTGTTCAGAAGATATGGGATAAAAATAGATATTGGCAGCGGGGAATGCCAGTTTCATGTAGGGGAGCGCACGCTGACTATGGACTTAATAAGAACTACAATGACAAATCAGGTTAGGCCGATACCAGACATTAATGTTAAATTTGTCTACCCTCAACCCATAATGGTAAAGGAGATGGGACTTGATGACTCTGGTAGGGAGATCCTCGATGAGCAAATAGTAGACAGCAAAATAAATAAATCCACTTGTCTTAACAATGAACAGCGAAGTGAACTGACAAAATTACTCTTCAAATATCATAACATTTTTCGTAAACAACCTAGTGTTATTAAGGGATATGAATATAAAATGGAAGTATACCCGCATGAAACTTATTGTAGAACGTCTTATGGCACCCCTTGGGCAAAGAAAGAGGCAGTAAGAAAGGAAATAGAGCGTATGATTAGTTGGAGGGTTATTGAAACATCGCACTCACCTTACTGCAGTCCGATTCTCGCAGTTGGTAAAACTGACGGAACGGTGCGGTTGGTGTTAGACGCGAGGGAAATAAACAAAATCATCGCTCCTCTAAGAACAAGGCCAGAGAATCTAGAAGAGCAGTTATTAAAGTTCCATGGCGTTAAGTATTTAACATCCCTTGATTTGAAAGCTTCGTATTGGCAAATTTTATTACATGAAGAGAGTAGAAAGTATACAGCTTTCATAAATGCCGGGAGGAGCTACCAATTTAGGGTGCTGCCTTTCGGATTAAATGTGAGCGCTGGTGTATTTATTGAAGCATTAGACAGGGTTCTTGGACCGGAACTGCTTAGCCAGGTTACACTCAACGTTGATGATTTATTAATTGCAACTCAAACATGGGATGAACATGTAAGTATTTTGGAAAGGATTTTGCAAAAATTTGATGAATACAATGTCACAGTTAACTTTAAAAAGTCTGAATTCGGAAAGGAAAAAATAAAATTCTTAGGGCATATTATTTCACCAGTAGGAATTCTACCTGGCCCCAGTAAACTAGATGCGATACGGAATTTCCCAACACCCTATACTAAGAAACAATTAAAAGGTTTTCTAGGTATGGCCTCGTTTTTCAGGAAGTTCCTGCCACAACAATTGTTGAACAGTAGTTCACTATTAAACTTACTGCGTAAAAACCACAGTTGGTTGTGGACTAAAGAATGTGAAAATGATTTTCAGCAGATTAAGCAGGCGCTGATTAACGCGCCTATCCTGAAACACCCAAATATGGAATTGGATTTATGTTTAAGCACCGATGCTAGTTATCAGGGGCTCGGTGCGTGCCTGTTTCAAATAATAACAAAGGATGGTAAGGAAGAAGTCAATGTAATCAGTTTTGCCAGTAGAACCCTCACAGAATGTGAAAGATCTTATTCCGTAACTGAGCTAGAAGCATTAGCAGTAGTTTGGGCGTTTCGTAAATTTCAATATTACCTTTGGGGAAAACATACCAAAGTTTACTGTGATCATCAAGCCTTGTCTTTTCTTCTGACGTGCAAGTTGTTACATAAGAGAATAGCGAGGTGGTGCCTGTATGTCCAAGAGTTTGATTTTTAGATAGTGTACATAAAAGGGGAACAGAATGTTTTGGCAGATGCACTATCACGGTTACCTCAAGGTCTTACCGATTTCCACGAGTTAGAGGAACAAACATCAGACTTCAAGGTCCTTTTAATAGAGGATGGAACTTTTAAACCATATTATATTAAAATGTGCAAAAACATGCAACGTTTACAGGAAGAAGACCCGAGATGGAGCAAGGTAAGGAAAAAATTGCAAGCTAGAACACACGAACGTTTAGAGCAGTATTACATTATACATAATGGCGTCCTCTTTCACAGAAGAGATCGACGAATGGATAAGTGGTGTGTGTACATACCTCAGGAATACGTGGAAAACTTAATTCAACACACGCACCGCACATGGGGGCACTATGGAGTGCTGAAGTATGCCGCCAAAATTTCTACGTATTGTTATTTCCCCAATATGAGGCGACGTATAGAGCAAGTAATCAGACGCTGTGCGGTGTGTCAAAAGGTCAAACATCAGAATAGGACCCGTCTTAACGCACTAAACCCAATAATACCAAAGCAACCAAGAGATCTTGTATCTATTGACGCCGCAGGTCCTTATCCCCAAGCCCGCGGCGGAGTTAAATACATCGTAGCCCTGTATGATGTTTTTAGTATCTCCAGCTGTACGCAGTCAAAACAGTTAGGTCAGGGCCAATTATAAGGCGAATTCTGGAAGACTACATACCACGCATCTGGAAACCACAGGCAGTCCTAACTGATAACGCCTCAAATTTTACATGTGACCAATGGAAATCATTTTTAAAATCACAAAACATACGTCATATTTTAGTATCCAAGTTCCACCCGGAAGCAAGTCCCGTCGAACGGTGCTTCCGTGAATTTAATAGGTTTATCCGCACATATATACCACAGAACCAAAGGAAATGGATAGAATACCTGGGTCCGTTTCAGCACATAGTAAATCACCTACCACACTCATCCACAGGGCACACACTGGCCGAACTAATGTTTGAAAAGATGGAGCTAGATGAATGGGCAAAACCGATACCTAAATTAAGGCACAAAGACGTAATCTTAGAAGAGAAAGTACGGCGAGCGCTAATAACATTGGAAGAGCAAGCTCAGATAAGGAAAGGAATTTACGACAGGAAATTGAAAAACGTAACAGAATTCCAGATTGGACAGGAGGTACTACTAAGAACGCATCCGAAATCATCGAAATTAAAGGCATTGAATAGAAAATGGCAATTGTTATATGTTGGTCCGTATATCGTTGTTGACAAGCCACATCCGGGGTGCTACTTGATAGGAAATATAAAAATGGTAAAATAATAGGCATGTATCCACATAAAGATTTGCGGAAATTTATTAAATGAAAATTCAAATCTCATTCTGTCCTTATCTGTTGCATCAGTAAAACGCAAGAAGGTAGGAGGTTTGTCGCTCTTTGACGAATAAACCGACTGGCGCTCGGTTCCTCTCCAGCTAGGGGGTACAATATTTATATTTCCGGTGCCCTCTCCCTCTTCTGCTATCCTGCTTAATCAATAAGGAATGTTCAATCTTCTTTTACTATCTAACATGCAGAGAGTGAGATTCAGCCTAGTGAAAATAAACTTTTCTTGTATTTTGATATTGTACTTTCTTAAGACTTAATTCACGGCGCGCGAGCTTTAAGCGAGAGGTAAGAGCGATGGGGTATACTGAGCCGTGCTGCCGCGCTTAAAGCAGAGCGTACTTCAACAATTATATACGGAGCGGCTTAACAGCTGATCGTAGGGGCCAAGTAGGCAAAAAGCAAGGTTGAGTTCAGTGTCCCCTGTACGATGCGCAAAGACACACTGCGCACCGCGACGGAAACCATTCTAGAATTTAAGCGAATCGGCATCCACACCGCCTAACCACCTGGACAAAATAGGAGCAATAGGAAATAGAGTACCTATCAGCTAGTTACTCTGACGTAGATGAGCAACACAAACTAAACGAACAGAGACATTTATTCCTAAGTCGGTGACTATACTGTAAAGAGCATTAATGTTAAGAGTAAATCATTAGTTTAAGCATATGCAGCTTTAAGAAAATGAGCACATGGACGCAAGTAAGCTATAAGGAGAGTAGAATACGCTAAATTTGTGAACTCAACATATTCTATTGAATGTACATAGCTAGGAATAAGTATAAGTATTCGAAGTAGAAGAGAATATATACAGGAAATGACCTATCCGACTATATACAACAGGACTAAGACAAGTTGAAAAAGGAAGTAACAACATGTGCACTTGAAAGAACGCGATTAGCACATAACTTTTAAGAACTAAGCGACTTACATACAACACATACGCGAGCGACGATGTGAAAGGTAGAATGAGACATAAACATAGAAAAATGCGTGTGACTGAGACGTGCGTGTGACTGAGACATAAACTATAAAATAACATATCGTAGGACTACACTTCTTTACAGACAACATTAGAAGTAGTGAGCTTAATGTACAGGGAGAATACATATCCACAAATTTGTTATTACAGAGCTCACCTATGTTAGTTGCTATTAATTACACGATACCTTATAGTATAAGCAGCAAAATAAAGCTGTAAACATGAATTGAACAACACGCGGGAGATAAGCTAAGTAAATACAAACACCAACCAATACGCACACAACGTAATTGCATGAACTTAAAACAAAAAAACTGAGGTAAGTACTGTATGTTTACAAAAGCGATATGGAGAAATAAATGAAATTTCACTGCTGGATAATATTTTGAAGTAGAGGGAGTGAAAGGTTTTATTAGATTCGATTGAAGGTATTAATTAGTTAATCTACGTTTGTGGTGACTTACCGTGCATGGAGTGAATCTAGGAAGAGAATGAAAGTGTATTAGAGTAATACGAGTTTATTTATATTTGTGGGAAGAAATAAATAGTGCGGTGGTTCTAGTGTGAGAACCCGGTAGGTAGTACATGAGTATAAATGGCGATTTATGTGGAATATTTTTAATGAATAATTATATGGGTATACGGCGATGAATATGAAGATTAATGTTACAAGGGTACCTAGGAAAGGGCCACGAAGCTGACGTAAGAAAGAATACACTATATAGTTTTAAGTCTTAGAATGAATGGTTGTATGAGTGGGGAAAGCAAAGTATGATGATGCATGTACGGTAAGTAATTATGAAAACGAACATCACGAAGAAGCAGTGAGTAGTATAGGAGAAACAGTGAAGTCGATAGTAACAATGGTACATGATAAACATTTAAAACACACCACAGCACAGTGATTTGCTACACAGACATCAGAATGTAAAACAACCTAGTATGAAAAATATTTCCTTAGCGACTAACTGTTACAGCTCGAGAAACTATAAGGTTAATATAAATGAAAATATGATACACGATTCGTATGAGGAATGAACACAAAATGCAGTGAAACAATATTTTCTACACTGAGTTCTTGCACGCAGAAGCGAAAGCATCATTTTAGCACTTGCGCGTTCTTATCTATCGGTAATGAATTATGAGTCGAGCAACACATGACAAAAATACGGTAAAATTATCGGTCACACGTCACAAAGGTAAACATGTACATGTCGTCGAATCAATAAGGCAGAAATATGGCTTGAAATATATATTCACGAATGTGGAATATTACGACGATTAACAAGCAGTGATGAAGTCAGGTTTGTCAAGGGATAAAACATTCCCCACACTCGCTCACAAACGAGCATTTGTAAATATTATACATAGTATGAAGATTTATCAAATGCCAAGGATAGAATAAGTACACTGACGACGCACTACAAATAGCAATCCTAGAAGCAGCTTGACCTCTGAAGCAGACCTTACCAAATCCTGTTTTCCATGTAGTGAGTAGTGCTGGAACGTATTTTCTATGTGTATTTTTGATGCTAAAAAGACGCAGGAGGTTGGACCTGTAAGTCAAGAGAAAAACAAAAATTCAGAACAAATGAGAGATTCCTTCTAATTTACTTATTAGTGTGTAAGATGGATGATGCCTAACATGGAACCCATATAGGAAATATGAATGTGCCTTGTACATTTATGTGTCAACTTTACTATTGCCAATGTCGATGTCTATGAAAATATGTATGTAGTATTTTCTATTGTAGTTGTGGATGTAAAAACGCGCAGGAGGTCGGTCCTGCAAGACAATAACAAGAAAGAGCAAACATTCAGAACAAATGCAAGATTCCTTCTAATATACTTATTGCTGTGTCAGATGCTGCTTAACATAGAGTCCATATACGAAATGTGAATTGGACATTTATTTGCCAACTATATAATTGTTAATGTCGATGTCCATATAAAATGTATGTATGTACTCTTTTCTTCTTTTCTATGTGTATTTGTGGACGTAAAAACGCGCAGGAGGTCGGTCCTGCAAGACAAGAATAGAAAATGTGAATGTTCAGAATAAATGGTTCAAATGGCTCTGAGCACTATGGGACTCAACTGCTGTGGTCATAAGTCCCCTAGAACTTAGAACTACTTAAACTTAACTAACCTAAGGACAGCACACAACACCCAGCCATCACGAGGCAGAGAAAATCCCTGACCCCGCCGGGAATCGAACCCGGGAACCCGGGGGTGGGAAGCGAGAACGCTACCGCACGACCACGAGATGCGGGCTCAGAATAAATGAAAGATACTTCCTGATTTACGTATTAGTGTGTAAGAGGGTGCATGTCATGGAGTCCGTATATGAAATGTGGATGTGAATTGTAAATTTGTGTGTCAACTCTATTATTGTCAATGTTTATGTCTATGTATGTACTATTATCAATTTTATGTGAGATTTTATACTTGAAGAAGAACAACTTATGTATGTATGTGAAGTGCAACGCGACGGACGAGTAAAATACTCGCAAGTGTGAAGTGATACAAAAATATTAAGGCGTAATAATATTGAAAATAACGGCTCAGCCGTAATATGAGTAAACGCTGCAGTCTAGCAAAGTGAATACAGAGAGTGTGATGCGTGTGCGACGGAGATATCAGAGGAAATCAGTATGACCACGAGTTGAGGTGTGAGAACCGCTAACTATAATGCACGACGGAAGATAATGCCGTATCCTGCAGTGCGGCTCTTACCTTCAATGTCACTGGCCGAAATCCTCGCCCAGGCGCGAGATGAGGTATTGGTATTCTTCGGTTGAGCGTTGGAGCTGAATCCGTCGTATCCAGTCTCCGGACTGGAGGGCAAATACAACACCGACTTCACGAGCCTGGAGCGACATTACAGTGTGGGCGCGGGCAGTGCTGCTGCTCACGTGGCGTTTGCGTCACTGAGTAGGGCGCGTTAAACAATGAGCTGCTGCTGGCCGTAAGAGCAGCGAACAATGAGATAACGTGTGTCGAAAGGGAAGCTTATCAGAATGGCTAATGAACCAAACACCAAGGAGAAAAACAATTATTAAAATATGGTGAAAGGACAATTTTATTATCATCTATTCCATTATTTTATTATACTATACATGGTAAACGTGATTTAAATTTGTAAAATAATGTCGAAAAACATTTTAAAAATTGAGATTATCACTAACTAATTGTTTCGGTATTTTTGAGTAAGTCTGAGCTACATAAAAACAATCTACTCCTTTATGTCTTCCTCTAGCAAAATATTCTCTAACTATATCCCGATTTTCAAGAATGAAGTCATCATATACCACTACAGAATTTTCTTGGCATTCATCTAATATAATAATTTCATCATTATTTTCAATAAAAGTATGAGTTTTCTCTTTATGCTTATCTTCAATTTTTTTACACCTCTATTTTAAATTCTTGATATTTAGTTGATCTAAACTTTTAGAATAGACATACAAATGATTAATTTTATTCTGGAGCTAGAATGTAATTGTCAACCATTCATGTAGTTTTTCCACAACCACTTGGTCCTATGATTGCACATCTAATAGATTTTGGTAAAAGTTTTCCATGTTCATTTTTTGATTTCTTTTTGGGAATTCTTATTTTTGCTTCCCTATCAGTATTCATCTAATTAAGTAAATTTTTCTAATAGTAAATGAGCAGATTATTTCAACTGAGCGACAAGTCATCTGTTCTGAAAAATAGATTGACTGTACCTATATGAGACAGCTTTAGTAACATTGCATTGGTTGTTTCTTATTCAAGTATTTTAACTCTAAATATTACATTGAAAAATAATAAATTATATTGTGATGGAGAAACATTAGAAATTCCAACTGGTTAGTATAGTTTGAAAAACTTGGAAAACTTTATTCATTCGAAAAAGGCTAATATTCACATTAAAGCAGTTGAAATTTTAAACAGCGTTACTATTCTGAGTGATGTAAGATTATATATGGATATAAAAGGTAGTATTGGAAGTGTGTTTGGTTTTGTAACCAAATTGTTAAGGATAATGAAAAGACTGTTGCTAACGAAATTTGTAATAAGATTCCTTTTGAATTAATAAATATAAATTTTAATTTGGCTGATGGGATGTTTGTAAAACATACCGATCATTTTCATCAAGAAACTACTATTATTGCCTCACTCAAGCCTAATGCCGAATTTGGTGGACCAATAATTCACAAACCATATTTTCCTGTAAATATCCCAATTTTTGATCCTATTCAAAATTTAGAAATATCTGTAACTGATGAAAATGATAATCTGATTGACTTCAATGAAGCTACTGTAACAGTTGTTGTAGAAATGTCTTAATAATTTTTTTCCATAGTATAGCAGCAATAGCTAAAGCAGTTTTGTCTGCATCATGAACAAAAAAGAGAGTTATCAATTTTACTCATTCCCTGTAAATGTGTAATTTAAATGTATCCAACAAAGATACTGAAATTAACAAATATTGGTGATGGATGTCATCATCCTAAACATGCCCAATTATAAATGAATTTGAGTATTATTGGAAGTGATGGCACAGATGATCCAATTTATGATGGAAAATTCAATAGAAATTAATTCTTAATTATGTGGCAAAATGTTTTGATTTTGCAATCATAAAGAAGGAAAACGATGTTATGTCTAGAATAGAGCATCCTTTTATTTCCTCACCAGTTTTACTGCAATTGACTTCATCTCTTGTTGATAAAATAGGTATGGAAAGGAATACTCTTAAAAATGGAAAAGCAAAGGGCAAGAAAAATGAATGTTTGGTGGATTTTTTTAAAGATTATAAGGAAATGATGTGGGAGGGAGATTTAACAGTAAGTTTTGCATGGTCATCAAGTTCTGGAGATTCTATTCTTCGATGGTCTGATTATAATGATGCTGGATTTGAAATTCTTCGACAAGAAGGTAAAATTGTTGTAGAATCCATCTTAATTCGTGTACCAGTTGTTAAATATGAACCAGATTACGAGTTAGAACAAAGGGAAAAATGTACTGAAAAATCCTAAACTTCGAATATCTTTCTATGAATTACAAACTGTAGAAGTTGGTGAATTGAGTGGTAAGAATAATTTTGAAATAGATTTCACGAAATACTACAACTCAGTAGAGTTTGATATGCCATATTTCGTATTTGTTACATTTCAGACAAATCGTAAAAATAATCAGTTAGTCGACTCTTCATTATTATCACGTTAACCTACAGAATATATACATGAAAAATGGAAGAATCGAAATTTTCCCACAGGAGATGTGGAATATTAATCCTCCAAATAATTTTCGCAAAGTATCCGATGCATTTCTTGATTTTAAACGAGTTGCACAGCTGAAAGCAGATCTGGATATTAGACACATTTATGTAGAAGTAAAAATTACTGATTTAATAAAAAAGTCATTAAATTCCTGGGGAGAGATACTAATTTTGTCACTTCTTTTATCTTTGGCGACACTATTTATTAGAGTCCATGCTGCTTTGCACTTATTGGTGGATTTCTCAATACTTCTGAGATTGTGTGCTTGTTTGGCTTACACAATTGCTTTTTTGTACTCATTCCTAGATCTAACATAGGCTAGTTTAGCATGGTTGGTTTTCAGATTTTTATAAATATTGTACAACAACATAACTTGATTTTTCATAGTAGACAGCTGTTTTGTGTACCATGTATTTTGTCTATTTGGAACTTTTGCTTTTAGGACTCTGTCAGTGACTTAGCACAGCAGCAGCTGCTATAGGTTGTGCCTCGAGTACAGCCCTAACCTGGCTGACAACCGGAGGAAATGTAAGTGTGGTAAAACTGGCTACCGCGCTGCATAGCCACGCCTTCCTGTTTACTCCGCCTCTTATCTCGGTCGCTGTCACTCCCAGCTACACTTGTCTTGCAGCAGTCACAGTCTAACATAACTGTCGCCATACTTCGTCTCGATTTTGTTACCTACTGCGCCACCAACGCCCCAAGCGGACAGTAACTTAAACTGGGAGTTCGGCGCGATCGTGAAAGCGAATAATGGTTGTTTATTTTCTTTTCTGCAATGGGTTTTACAAGCGGGAGCGTTTGAAGCGCAATTAATTGCACGAACGACATGAAGAAGACACCACAGATGTCTTTTTTTAAGTTTCCTAAGGATCCTGAGAGGTATATACCTTCATGTTACTAAACTGTATCGTCTGGATTCACTTACAGACTACATGTGTATTAATTATTAATGTTTCGTTTTAGGAACAGAAAATGGCTAGTTAATAGCGGACGAGAAGACCTTATGAAAAAAGACCCAGTTTACCTGTATAATAATATTAGATTTTGTTTGCTACATTTCGAACAAAACCAGTTCATGAACACAGACAATAATAAACTCGTATTGAATGCAGTACCCACACTGTTTGACATCCCAAATAAGCCACCTCAACTGACGATGAAGAGGAAACTGCCACAAAGATTCGACACTCCATCTAAAGCTGTAAAACAGTCCTATGACACAGCCAGTTTAACTCCCCATGTATCAGTGCCAGATTCGTGTGAATCGTCAACACACACCTGCTTGACGATGAAGTGGTTAGATTAAGTGCAGTTATTCGTGTCTTACAAAAGCGTAATGTCTGGTATGTATTTCATTCACTTCTTCTGTTAGTCACTTAATTTTCCTTGGTTCCTTCGTGTGATGACATTATTTTGTTAGCACCTTGTTCACTGACATATTGTTTGAAAATTATTCATATGTTTGGTTTTGCGTGAAATGTAATGTAATCAGCTCACTATAATGTTTTCAACAGTTGTTCGTCCCACTTAGAATAATATAAAGATGAAGGTCGTACGCCGGCTGAAGTGGCCGTGCGGTTAAAGGCGCTGCAGTCTGGAACCGCAAGACCGCTACGGTTGCAGGTTCGACTCCTGCCTCGGGCATGGATGTTTGTTATGTCCTTAGGTTAGTTAGGTTTAACTAGTTCTAAGTTCTAGGGGACTAATGACCTCAGCAGTTGAGTCCCATAGTGCTCAGAGCCATTTGAACCATTTGAAGGTCGTACTTGTGGCAACAGGCGACAATGACAAACACAGTAGGCCTACAGAACGATAAATGAGCTGTCGATCGCTTTTGCATGTAGAGGTACATGTCTGTGTTTCTTATGTGTGAACCTGTGTGTTTATATTCTTTTGATATCAACGTGGTAAGCTGCAATTCCACCTAACGTCACAAGTGTTTCTTCACGAATGTGTTGTAGCTTGCCACTCGATTCATGGTTTTTGTCCATACTTGCGCTTATTTTAGAATCAGTTTTAGAACCATATATGTATTCTGATACTACACAAACCCTTGGAGGCAAGAAAATAACTCAAATATTTCGTAAATTACGTAGGAAATGGATGCCAAACAAACATTATGCTTACTACGCGTCTGACGTTCACCTTACTCGCCGCTTGGAGCGCTAGTGTCGCTCCATCTGTCAAACGGTAACAACTTTTACAGCAGCGAGTGTTGCGATTGTTATGTTAGACTGTGGCAGCAATTAAGAGAAACTGTCAACCGATGCTTCTGACTGCAGAAAATTATATTATGATATTTTACATATATCTATTTCTTAGCCGATTTTAGTTATTTAAACTTTGAAATCAAGTTAATTAAACAGTCTCCTATAGTTTCTAAGTGATTGAAATCGATTTTAATTATCTTTATACAGTTCGAAATTTTCGAAAGTATTTACGATTTATAATCGATTTTGATTACTTAAACTTTGAAGTTAAGCTAATGAAACAGTTTAACAGCAATTCTGAGTAATACTGATTAATATTATACTATAAATCCTTGAAAAAAATGGATAATTTGTCTGCTCTCATACCAACTTTGTCGTCAGATACCAACTGTATATACGTATTCGAAGTTTCTTTACATTGTCAATGTCAAAGCTCACTGCAGGTACATCAACTGAAGGATCTGGCCATAACCTTTCGAAGTCACAAGAGTATTACACACGGGTAGTACCAGCTGTTTGACAGAACAGTTTCTGTTCTCGTTTCTGTTATGATTTATCGCCATTGAGGTGGGTTTGAGACCTATCTGTAGGTGGGATGGTGTGTTTCAATTCGAATAATGGAGCAGCTCTGTTAATTCAGAGATGGAACTCGGTGCTGAGTTGATGTACAGAAGGCGGAGGCCTGAAGCTCAGCTAGAGAAAAGTCAATTTTGGCTCTCGGAAGTGCTCAATAGATGTGCAGTAGGCTCTTCACCACAGTCTACATGGTGAAAGGTCATTCAAGCACTCTGCAGTTTGTTCTGGGAGCTGTGAAGAATGCTCGCAGGTATATATGAAGTTTGTGATGTGTTGAAAGGGACATAGGACAAACGATATCGCTATAAAAGAACACTGCATTGAGCTCTACTGATACACCTGTGTCCCAGGTACAAACTACCAAATGGAAAGTCGGTATTAATTACAGTTCAGAAGATTTATTGTGAAAACAAGGTAAAACAATCCACATCTGTAGTCAAGAATCAACTTTATTTTCTTACGTTCACCAATTCCTTTTATTTATTTTCTTACATGCACCAATCATTTTCTACGTGCACTGTTTATAAAAAAAACATTGAAATTCAATGTTGTTGCATGCACCTTTGTAAAAAAAATATATTCTTCTGAGTGAAAATGGGGTGAGTTAGACTTGAACTCTTGGAGTATAGTAGGAGGAAACAGGGGATTGTGGATAACTGGCCCAATTTCTGATGAACCCAGAGGGTGAGGCAGAAAGTGGGCCAGTGAGCCACAATCCTCCATTTCCTCCTACTGATAGTGTTTGCAGAAGTTGATCTTTGGCTACGGACCTGGACACGAGTGATTACACTGAGTTTTATTTTACCTTTTTTCACAATAAATCTTCTAAATTGTAATTAATATCGACTTTCCATTTGGTAGTCCGTACCTGGACACAACGGGTGTATCAGTGAAGTTCAATGCAGTGTTCTTTTATAGCGATATCGTTTGTCCTATGTATCTTTCAACACATCACAAACTTCATATATACCTGCATTTCGTAAAAGCAGATCATTCTTCACAGCTCCCAGAAGAAACTCCAGAGTGCTTGAATGAACTTTCACTACGTAGACTGTGGTGAGAAGCCTACTGCACATCTATTGAGCGCTTCTGAGAGCCAAAATTGACTTTTCTCTTTTCCTATATGGTATCCCATCCAACTCTGACATTTGCAAGGACTATATCAGTTTGTATGTGACAAGAAAGTGGTTCAGAAATAAGGTATATGATTCCAAAAGCCTTGTTTAGTGTCGCTGCTGCGAATCGCTTGTATGACAAGCATTTTTTATAAGGGATTATGTTAGATGCTAGCTTTTTAAGCCGCACTAGCCGATGTGTATAAGACAAATTCAGTGATAAAACGCTGTTGTATGTAGATCTGACAAGAAATACACTGATTATGATAATTTTTGTGCAGCTGTTGCGGCCGTTTTAACGCTGTACAGAGGTTTACTCTAGTCTCCACAGAAAGCAGAGCCACCGAGGAAGTGATACATGATGAACTAAGTGGCACGCCCTTTTACAGTTCACTTATGAAGGCGCAGAAAATACTATGTAGCAGAAGAGACCTCAGTTTTTACTGCAAAATAAGTCGCTATTCTAGAAGCACTGAAGTACTCGATAACCAAACCTAAATTTTTATAGTCAGTGATTCTATGTCTATATTAAATAAATGAAAACAAGAAATTTTAAGATATCTATTTATGTATTAAAGTCAATTATGACAAAAAATTAAGAATATGTATGAATCACAGTACTGTCAACCTAATAATAGTTTTGCATTGAGAGCTCAAGTCACTTAACACTGGACAACAGTAAACTTGCTCAGTCTGTAGCTCCTATGAAACCTGAGGGATAAACTGCAACTGTAAACGCCTGCTCCAGCTTTCTTGTGACAGTGTCATAACCGATGGTGGGAAGTGAGATAGTGGCAAGAACAGTGTAACAACCCCAGCTGACACCTCAAGTTCACCAGGTTGAAGTGCCAGTCCAAATACAGAAAACTGCAACCAGTCACTGTTTTGAAGCACTTGTTTATTCCATAAACTGGTTTGCAAAACTTATCAGGCTCATCTTGAGATGGTGCACAGGAAGTTACATGACAACTTCATAGGGTAATGCTGGGCGCTGGCTCTATGACAAGAAGATTCAATATGCTTTAATGTATCGCCATAAGTTCATGTGGCGATTTGTATTCAAAACCGATTTCTGTACTTACAGTGACAGTATGGGCGACTTCGTAATTAGTATCCATATAGCAGCCTCATTCGTGATTGCCAGTTGGTTACACATCGTTAGATTAGATTAGATTAGATTAGATTAATACTTGTTCCATAGATCATGAATACAATACTTTGTAATGATGTGGAACGTGTCAGTTTAATAAAAGATGTCTGTACAAGATAATACATTACACAAAATATTGCATGACACTAATGTTTAAGTTGTTTTTTTCCCCCTTAATTTATATCTAAAAATTCAGCCAATGAGTAAAAGGAGTTGTCATCTAGAAATTCTTTTAATTTATTTTTAAATGTTAGTTGGCTGTCTGTCAGGCTTTTGATGCTGTTTGGTAAGTGACCAAAGACTTTTGTGGCAGCATAATTTACCCCTTTCTGTGCCAAAGTTAGATTTAACTCTGCATGGTGAAGATCATCCTTTCTCCTGGTGTTATAGCTATGCACACTGCTATTACTTTTGAACTGGGTTGGATTATTAACAACAAATTTCATAAGTGGATATATTTATACTGTGAGGATCCCTAGATCCTTAAATAGATGTCTGCAGGATGACCGTGGGTGGGCTCCAGCAATTATTCTGATTACACGTTTTTGAGCAATGAATACTTTTCTACTCAACGATGAATTACCCCAGAATATAATGCCATACAGAAGTAGTGAATGAAAGTAGGCATAGTAAGCTAATTTACTGAGATTATTATCACCAAAATTTGCAATAACTCTAATAGCATACGTAGCTGAACTCAGACGTTTCAGCAGACCATCAACGTGTTGCTTCCAGTTTAACCTCTCATCAATGGACACACCTAAAATTTTTGAAAATTCTACCTTAGCGACAGACTTCTATTCAAAGTCTATATTTATTACTGGAGTTGTGCCATTTACTGTACAGAACTGTATATACTGTGTTTTATCAAAATTTAAAGAGAGTCAGTTTGCCGAGAACCACTTAATAATTTTGTGAAAAACATCATTTACTATTACATCACTTAGTTCTTGGTTTTTGGATGTTATTACTATACTTGTATCATCAGCTAAAAGAACTAACTTTGCATCTTCATCAACGTGGAATGGTAAGTCATTAATGTATATCAAGAACAGTAAAGAACCTAAGACCAAACCCTGTGGGACCCTGTACTTGATAGCCCCCCAGTTTGAGGAATCAGCTGTTGTTTTAACATTGCATGAACCACTTATTTCAACTTTCAGCATTCTTCCAGTTAAGTATGATTTAAACCATCTGTGCACTGCCCCACTCAAACCATAATGATTTAGCTTATCTAAAAGAATTCCATGATTTACGCAATCAAAGGCCTTTGAGAGATCACAAAAAATACCAATGGGTGATATCTGGTTATTCAGAGCATTTAATATTTGATCAGTGAAAGCGTATATAGCATTTTCTGTTGAAAAGCCTTTCTGAAAACCAAACTGACATTTTGTTAGTACTTTATTTTTACAAATATGGGAGGCTACTCTTGAATACATTACTTTCTCAAAAATTTTTGATAGAGCTGTTAGAAGAGAGATTGGGCGGTAGTTGTTGACATCCGACATATCCCCCTTTTTATGCAATGGTTTTACAATGGCATATTTCAGTCTGTCAGGGAAAACACCCTGCTCCAAAGAGCTATTACATACATGGCTGAGAATCCTGCTTATCTGTGGGGAACAAGCTTTAAGTACCTTGCTGGAAATGCCATCAGTTCCGTAAGAGCTTTTACTTTTCAGTGAGTTCATTATTTTACTGATTTCAGAGGGAGAGGTTGGTGGAATTACAGTTGTTTCAAACTGCACAGGTATGGCCTCTTCTATTAGTAGCCTTGCCACTTCTAGTGAAGATCCAGATCCTATTTTCTCCACAACATTTAAAAAATGATTATTGAAAATATTTTCAATTTCTGATTGTTTGTTAGTACACTTGTCATTCAGTTTTATGGCACTAAAGTCTTCCTGTGCTCTTGGTTGCCCTGTTTCCCTTTCAATAATATTCCAAATTGCTTTAATTTTATTATCAGAGTTACTGATCTCAGACATGATACACATGCTTCTGGACTTTTTAATAATTTTTCTTAGCACCACACAATAGTTTTTATCATATTGAACAATTTCGGGGTCAGTACTCCCTCTTGCTGTTAGATACAGTTCTCTTTTACGGTTGCAAGATACTCTTATGCCTTTAGTTAGCCAAGGTTTCTTATGTTTTCTTGGAATTATGTTTAACTATTTTCTTGGGAAAACAATTATCAAATACCCTTAAAAATGTATCGTGAAATAAGTTATATTTCCAGTTTGCATCAGGTTCCTTATACACTTCATCCCAGTCTAGCTGCTGTAGGCTTTCCCTGAAGTTTGCACTATTCATATTGTTAATTGAACACACTGCTTTGAAAGCCTGATTTGATATACTGCATGGAGCTATGTCATGTACTGTAACCAGCTGTGCACCATGATCTGAAAGACCATTCTCAACAGGATAAGCATTTATGTCCTTAATCTTATCTTGGTCCATAAAAAAGTTATTTATCAATGTACTGCTGTTCTTTGTTATCCGAGTAGGAAAATCAATGACGGAGCTCAAATTGTAAGAACTGAGTAATACTACAAGGTCATTCTTGCTATTACACTCTTTCAGGAAATCAACATTGAAATCCTCACAAATGATAATTTACTTCCCCCTGTCTGACAGATAGCACAACAAAGCATCCAAGTTTTCTAGAAATAGCTGGAAATTCCCTGAGGGGGGCCTATACACTGTTACAATTATGAAAGTGCCATCATTTAGTTTAAGTTCAGTGGCACATGCTTCCATATGTTGCTCTACACAAAATTTTTTAGTTTCTAAATTTTTTACACTGTGGAAGTTTTTGACATATATGGCAACTCCTCCTCTGATCATATTATCTCTACTTACATGTGCAGCTAATTTGTACCCATTGATGCTAACCTTTTGCATATCAGTGACAATGTAATGCTCAGACAGGCATAGTACATCTATTACATTCACAGTTTCTGTAACTTCTAAACAAAGTAGAAGCTCATCAATTTTATTCTTCAATATTTTGAGGAAATATACTAACATTATTTTTCACTTTACTTTTGTATCTTGAATTTTTTAACATCTTTAGTACTTGCCTGGCTGAGTTTCCCACTGGACACTGATCTTACACTAAAAAAGAGTTTCCACCATGACATGTAGTTCCTCCCCCCTTTAAATTTCCTGCTATCAGCCCAGCCAGTTTACCCTTCCCTTTCTTGTTGAGGTGTAGGCCATGTCTAGTATAGTCCCACCTACAGAGTGAATCAACAGGAACCACACCAATTTGTGACCCTGCACCAGATCCAAGTAGCCGTTCCAACTCCAAATTAACTCTCCTGACAGAAGAGCTCAAATGAGGTCGGTCGTGGCGCTCCAGAACCGACACAAACCCAACACTGGTATGACTCGATGTTGATGCAATCTTTGCCAGGTCACACTCTATGCTGTGCCCTGGATCTCTGTCAATACTGTTGCCTGGCCCATCCACAATAAACACGGTGTCTTCCTTAGTAAAGCCTCTACATAGTGAACCTAAATCCTCTGTAACCTTCCCCAGTCCAGCACTAGGTTTGAAAAAACTTGTGACCTGGTATTCTGACCCTAATTCATCCTCCAGAAGTTGGCCCACACCCCTAGCATGCGAACTACCTAGCAACAAGACTTCCTTTCTCTTTGCAGACTTCCCTACATTCTTATTCAATTTGCTGCTGAAAGCTTGTTGAGCCCTGTCTACATCTACTTCTGTGAGAGGCTCATCAATTTCTGACTGAGGCAACAGGTCAAACCTATTTTGTACATTAATAACAAAGCTGTCAGAAGAATTTCTTGGCCTGTTCCTTATGCCTGTTGCCACTTCCATCCCTGTTTACCATTCTCCCCCCTTAACCTGCCCAGTTCTCGCCTAGCCTCATCTAAATGAAGGGCAGCAATTTTCCCCTCTCTATCTCTGCTGCATAGCCTACAGAACCACTGATGAGTCTCGCTCATTTTCCCAATTCCCACGCCACTAAAATCGCCCCAATGAAAAAAGTTACTACATCCACCACACCAGACACCGGAGCTAACGATTCTACGGCTCGTCAGGCACTTTACACTCATGGTACAGATCGATTTTAGTGACAGAAAGACAATTAAGTTACCGGAAAACAATGAAAATACGTGTACGAAAAATTAGGCCTACTCGCGACTCTGTAAACAGTGGTTCAAATATTTTTTACTGGAAATTACTTAAGAGATGACGATACTCTACAGATATAAAGGGGCAAGAAACGTATTTAGCACGCTAAACTATCAGTAAATGCACTTAAAATTGCGGTATGAAGTTTAATCTGAAAGCTCAAAAGTTCGTCCTGGCCGAGATACGTAAACAAAACGAACTTTACATGATTACTGTGAAAATACGCGAGTAAGACAAAAAACTTTAATGGTACGCTTGAAGAGCACTATAATTAACGTAATAAATCAGTTTAAAGTGTTAAAAACAGCTTATTACTTCTTAAATTGCTTATCTTGTACGAGAGCTGTGACTCAGACATCCGTATAGCAGGCGCAGGGCCACTGTCCAGTGTCCAGTGGAATCGTTCAAAGACTATCTCAAGCGTCACTTCACTTTGACTGCAGAAATGTGTGGCTTATTAGGAGCTACTCGATCATTGTACCTCATTCTTGATGTTCGGTTCTTGACTTTAAACATTTACAGAAACTGCTGTCTAACAACAGCCTTTTGGTTAAAGCATTTAGCTGGTTATGTAATAGCAATGAGCATTTAAATTCTAGATCATGGCTGTAGGATACTTATTGAGGATAACAAATATCATAAACACTACAATCATTTTTTATAAAATGATCTCATAAATTGTTTCTGCATTATTTGCTCTGTGCATATTCAGGTACTTATTATGAACGTATAATAATTGGGTAATTACTTCTGTTGAGGTATGATCTGCAGGGGATAGCGGTATACGGAATAAACTGTCCCCTCAAATATCAGTACATACATATATTTCGACAATCATCATACACGTGCACACAGTACATAAAAATGTGGTTACCACATAGGAAAATACCTAGCAAGAATCAATCAAATTGCCGGCCGGAGTGGCCGTGCGGTTCTAGGCGCTACAGTCTGGAGCCGAGCGACAGCTCCGGTCGCAGGCTCGAATCCTGCCTTGGGCATGGATATGTGTGATGTCCTTAGGTTAGTTAGGTTTAATTAGTTCTAAGTTCTAGGCGACTGATGACCTCAGAAGTTAAGTCGCGTAGTGCTCAGAGCCATCAATCAAATTATCACATGTATCAAGTGAGGCGAGGACGAGAAAGGTATATCCTGAGGAAGTTACTGTTTACTGCTGTCTGCAGTAATACTGGATCAGCCGAGCCTATTCGATACTGTAACACACCTCTATAGTCGACACATCCCTACACCTGATTCCAGCTCTTATTGCACTTCTATAAGCGGCAAAAGAGTAACCAAAAATGCAGTCTAATACTGCAGTTCATAATAACAAAAAATTGGCAGAATATGAGATATGGAACTTGAATGAATCACTAACAGTTAAGTATATTCACTTTCAATGTTGTCTCTCCTATAATATATCACCCAGTCACTTAGTATAGTCCAAAATAAATTTATAAAGTCATCAAGTAAGAACGATCTTTTTCTGTGACGTATTTAAGAAAGTCTTTACAACATGCCACAAAAAAGCTCTATTACACATGATGAGATATAAATTATTTTTGAACGGTGCAGAATACTTATTTCTCCCCCAAAATACTACACGAGACAGAAATGTACCTAGGACCCGAACTGCCCGAAGAAGCAAACAGGTACAGAGACAGGTGGGGTGCCCTAGCGTGGGAAGCAGAGGGAGGGCGCCGGAGCGCTAGACAACAGTCGAGCATGGCACAAGTCCCTTCTGGTCTCCGTGGCAGCAGAGCAGCCAGCTGTCGTCGACGTCCAGCACGACATGTAGACACTCGCCCCCGTTGAAGGTGAGGTGGCCCGTGTCAGACGGCAGCCGGTGGCACAGCATCCGGACACACCTCAACTGTTGTCCACTGTTAGCATGTGGTAATTGGTTCCTTTGTAAACACAAGAGTGAGGTCTATGTGGAGAGGTGGTGGCACCCGACGCCCCCGTGCCTGCCGTCCTCCTGGCAGACACAGACACTGGCCACCTCTGCTGCTGATGGGCGCCCCACCCCACGCTGCCCCCGTCTGCCCATACGGCAGACTGCTCGCCCGGGGAGCAGGCGTGCTGGAAGAGATGCGTCCACCCTGCTGGGCTGCAGGATCCCACGCTTATGGATCCCCGCGACAGTTCCATTCTCGGTGGCTTCCAACAGCGCCGGCGGAGACGCCTTTGCGGAAACTGGTGTATAAGGCGGCACAGAGACCCGCCTCGAAGGTGCTAGTGTTACTGATGAAGAGCGCCTCGTCACTATGCCGCTGGGCACCCTGGCAGCAGCTGGCGACAGCATGAGGATGCCCGACAGCTGCTGGTGGGTGGGTGAGGCGACAGGCCTCGGGATGCGACTGCCCACACCGGCGCGCCCCCCTGCTCTCGGGCTGGCCGCCGCATCGTCCGTCCTCGCTGGCTCTCAACGACTTCGAGGTGGACCTGCCTCCCGTCGCTCCGCCTCCGCATCCCGCCCCGGTCGGGGTGGAGGACCCGGTCGTGCGTCTACGAGCTTGTACGACCACCCTGAGTGGCGTCGATAGGTAATATCGACCTTAGACAATATTAACCTTTGGGACTCAGGTCGCTCATCTGAGCCGTCATGTTAATTCAGTCTGTTCTTATACCTTGTACTGTATGCACGTGTATGATAATTGTCGAAATATATGTATGTGCTGATATTAGTGAGGACGGTTTATTCCATATATCGCTATTCGTGTCCTGTTCCCATAGCCTCTTGCCACTTACACTATACACAAGTTGCTAGTGTGCGTGCAATATAACGAACTCTTTTACACTACTGGCCATTAAAATTGCTACACCAAGAATAAATGCAGATGATAAACGGGTATTCATTGGACAAATATATTATACTAGAAATGACATGTGATTACATTTTCACGCAGTTTGGGTGCATAGATCCTGAGAAATCAATACCCAGAACAACCATCTCAGGCCGAAATAACGGCCTTGATACGCCTAGGCATTGAGTCAAACAGAGCTCGGATGGCGTGTACAGGTACAGCTGCCCATGCAGCTTCAACACGATACCACAGTTCATCAAGAGTAGTGACTGGCGTATTGTGACGATCCAGTTGCTCGGCCACCATTGACCAGACGTTTTCAATTGGTGAGAGATCTGGAGAATGCGCTGGCCAGGGCAGCAGTCGAATATTTTCTGTATCTAGAAAGGCCCGTACAGGACCTGCAACATGCGGTCGTGCATTATCCTGCTGAAATGTAGGGTTTCGCAGGGATCGAATGAAGGGTAGAGCCACGGGTCGTAACACATCTGAAACGTAACGTTCACTGTTCAAAGTGCCGTCATTGCGAACAAGAGGTGACCGAGACGTGTAACCAATGGCACCCCATACCATCACGCCGGGTGATACGCCAGTATGGCGATGACGAATACATGCTTCCAATGGGCGTTCACTGCGATGTCGCCAAACACGGATGCAACCATCATAATGCTGTAAACAGAGCCTGGATTCATCCGAAAAAATGACGTTTTGCCTTTGGGCACCCAGGTTCGTCGTTCAGTACTCCAGCGAAGGCACTCCTGACTGTGATGCAGCGTCAAGGGTAACCGCAGCCATGGTCTCCGAGCTGATAGTCCATGCTGCTGCAAACGTCGTCGAACTGTTCGTGCAGATGATTGTCGTCTTGCAAACGTACGCATCTGTTGACTCAGGGATCGAGACGTGGCCGCACAATCCGTTACAGCCATGAGGATAAGATGCCTGTCATCTCGACTGCTAGTGATACGAGGCCGTTGGGATCCAGCACGGCGTTCCGTATTACCCTCCTGAACCCACCGATTCCATATTCTGCTAACAGTCATTGGATCTCGACCAACGCGAGCAGCAATGTCGCGATACGATAAACCGCCGTCGCGCAATCCGACCTTTATCAAAGTCGGAAACGTGATGGTACGCATTTCTCCTCCTTAGGCAACGCCGGTCAACTGCTGTTTGTGTATGAGAAATCGGTTGGAAACTTTCCTCATGTCAGCACGTTGTAGGTGTCGCCACCGGCGCCAACTTTGCGTGAATGCTCTGAGAAGCTAATCATTTGCATATCACAGCATCTTCTTCCTGTCGGCTAAATTTCGCGTCTGTTGCACGTCATCTTCGTGGTGTAGCAATTTTAATGGCCAGTAGTGTATATTCACGTGTAGAAACGGTGTGAATTCATAAACCTCTGTGCTAAATATTGTATCTTAATACGCACAAGTTGTGTGCAATGAAGTTTATATTATATACTGGAACCCAGTGTCTCTTACGAAGTTTTTGAATCCCAAAGCTCTACGTATTGCATAGATAGATATCGGATCAAAAAACTACTACATATTCCAACGGCAACCTCACTCATAATTAATCCTTAACCATTCTTGATGACGCTGGACGTCCATCAGCATTTCATAAACGTTTTAGGAGACTTTAGATTAAAAATCTGGTGACGTTAGTCGTTAGAAACCACTGAGTTTCTGCTTGGTTCACTCATTTTGTACCACTGCAACCACAAATGGCGTAGTTATACTAAGGAGACGCGCCTGTCTGATACTGTTAGCATTCTCAGAAAGGTTTTGAAGACTGAGAGTTTTTGCCGGCTACAAGCTTATCGTCGGCTGCTTGCTTAGAGTTCTTGGGCCATGTTAGCAGTGGGAAGGGGAGACGTATTGGCAGGTGCAGAGACAGATATAGGGAACTGGGTCGCTAGTGTAGTAGGGCTGTAACGCACTAGTCAGGCCGTCAGCAGCAGACAATTATAAAAAAAATTACATGCTTTGTAGCTCTTATCCTGGGCAGCTGCGACAGCCAGCAGGTTACGCTCTTGTAGTCGTGAGCAGGTTGTCTCGTGGAGGACTTATAAGGTTGCCTTCAGTGTTCGAGCAGTTGTCGAAGCAGCCAGACCTTCCTTCCGTCCTGAAACAAATTCCATGATGACTTTCGACAGCTTGTAGGACTGGGGAATTTTCAGTTCTGGACGGACGCACAATATTTCTTCAAATTTATGGCCATCTCTTTCTGGCACATTATTTTGTAAAAGATAACATGCATTTATTACGGCAGTTGCAAAATTCATCATTAACGTCCATTGGTTGATGAAAAATTCTCTGTTCTTCAGTTATTTGCCAGAGTGCATTCTACAAATCGCCTAGTCCGAGACAGTTTTTTTTAAAGGTTCTTTTACTGCTTCTCTTCCTCCATACGGACGCATTACATTTTCTAATATACCGAATGCCTCACCGAGCGAGGTGGCGCAGTGGCTAGCACCCTGGACTCGCATTCGGGAGGACGGCGGTTCAATCCCGCGTCCGGCCATCCTGATTTAGGTTTTCCGTGATTTCCCTAAGTCGCTCCAGGCAAATGCCGGGATGGTTCCTTTGAAAGGGCACGGCCGACTTCCTTCCCCCTCCTTCCCTAATCCGATGAGACCGATGACCTCGCTGCCTGGTCTCCTCCCCCAAAAACAACCCAACAACCCCAAATGCCTCGTCTCTGACAATGACGCACGACAACGGTGCTCCTTTCTTCGATGTTTTTCTCCTATATTTGTAAATGTTTACTAACGAAATTTTCATTCAAAACTGAATGCATGAAAATAGATGAGTCACTATATTTTCCGTATGCTCCGATATCTATGTGAGTGAGCGTATAATCCGCAGCTCATGAAGCAAGTAAAACGACGGAAAAATAAGTTCGTTTGTTATGAGAAAAATGCGTAACATGTTCCACGCTGATCGGCTCAGCTGATCGGTCACGACTGACCGTCAGCTGTCTAAATAAATTGGTGCTTAACATTGCGGCTGCCTAGTGCATTATAGCCCAAACTGCTGAGCCCGTCCGCCTATAAGCATTTTTATGTTTCATTTGTCACCCTGTAAATCACGTAAAGCTGTGCTCAGCTTCAAGGATGGTTACAGCACTGCAGAGCGTTACAAGGCTTAGTGTTGTGCCCTTGACTTCCTCCCACCTCTCAACATATACAGCCAGTCAGATGGGGATCTACATTTCAACACGTACTCCGAAATACGGTGTCGCTTGACTTGCCATTACTATCATTGTTATAAGTGCAAGAAGCGATAACAGTAGAGAAAATCTTAGGACCAACCGGGCATCGAATGCTAAGCCTAAGTTTTGTAGCCTGGAACATAATCCATTGAGTCACAAAGGCACATTTCTGGACAAACCATAAACAGGTTATTCATAAAACGGAAACTGCACTGAGCCAAGCGAACAAACACTAATTCTGTACAAGAAGCAAACAAAAAATTAGTTATTTGTTATTTAATTTATGGATAATTTACTGGCGAATAAATTTGTTCGAATAATTGTCCAGTTAGAAATATATTCGAATAATATCCATCTCTTTCTCACCAATACGCCTTATGCTTACACTATGTGAGTATCCGGACAACCCCAAAAACATAGTTTTTCATATTAGGTGCATTATGCTGCCACGTACTGCCAGGTACTCCATATCAGCGACCTGAGCGTCATTAGACATCGTGAGAGAGCAGAATGGGGCGCTCTGTGGAACTTACGGACTTCCAACGTGGTCAGGTGCTTGGGTGGCACTTGTGTCATACGTCTATACGCGATATTTCCACACTCCTAAACATCTCTAGGTCCACTGTTTCCGATGTGATAGTGAAGTGGAAACGTGAAGGGACACGTACAACACAAAGGCGAAAAGGCCGACCTCGTCTGTTGACTGACAGAGACCGCCGACAGTTGAGGAGCGTCGTAATGTGTAATAGGCAGACATCTATCCAGACCATCACATAGGAATTCCAGACTGCACCAGGACCCACTGCAAGTAGTATGACAGCTAAGCGGGAGGTGAGAAAACTTGGATATCATGGTCGGGCGGCTGCTCACAAGCCACTCAACACGCCGGTAAATACCAAATAACGCCTCGCTTTGTGTAAGGAGCGAAAACATTGGACGATTGAACGGTGGAAAAAAATTGTGTGGAGTGACGAATCATGGTACACAATGTGGCGATTCGATGGCAGGATATGGGTATGGCGAATGCGCGGTGAATGTCATCTGTCAGCGTGTGTAGTGCCAACAGTAAAATTCGGAGGCGGTGGTGTTATAGTGCAGTCGTGTTATTCATGGAGGCGGCTTGTTTTGCGTGACGCTATCACAGCACAGGCCTACATTGATGTTTTAAGCACCTTCTTGCTTCTCACTGCTGAAGAGTAATTCAGGGATGGCGACTGCATCTTTCAACACGATCGAGCATCTGATCATGATGCACGGCCTGTGGCGGAGTGGTTCCACGACAATAACATCGCTGTAATGGACTGGCCTGCTCAGAGTCCTGACCTGAATCCTTTGGAATGTTTTGGAACGCCGACGTCTCGTCAGTGCAGCACTCCGTGAAGAATGGGCTGCCATTCCCCAAGAAACCTTCCAGCACCTGATTGAACGTATGCCTGCGAGAGTGGAAGCTGTCATGAAGGCTAAGGGTAGGCCAACACCATATTGAATTCCAGCATTACCGATGGAGCCCGCCGCGAGCTATTAAGTCATTTTCAGCCAGGTCTCCAGATACTTTTGATCACGTCACCTTCGCTTTTTGTTTATATTATTAAATTAACGAGTCCCACCGGTTCACTTTCTCGACTTACTCACGAAAGCCTATGGTGTAGCTGGATTGAAGTTTTTTTGTCAATTGTAAACAAAGTTGACAGTTATAGTCTGCTGTCAAACTCTCATTGTTATATTTTTAATTTGTTCTGTTCAAAATATGTCTAAATGGTAGTGCGGTTTTAGCAGCTGACTGAAAGCGAGCATTAATTCGTGAGCTACTATTTCACAGAAATATGCCGTTCCACAACTGACACGATGAACTTCGATAACATTCAGTATTCGGTTATAACTTTAATTTTCGTTATACTGTGGCGAATCTCAGGTATACAGTGCACACCTTCTCCATAGGAAACATGGAAACAACAGCTAAAAAAGAAAAAGAAAGTCTAATTCCAAATGCATTTGAACGCTTGCCGGGCCCATTAGTGCCGCTACGTTGTGTGAAAGCTGTATGCTGTCTCATACGCATGGCACACTCTGATCGCACTGTGATTGAACTGCCACCCACGTGCTTCCAAGTGCGCGGGCATAGCGAGTGACGTAGATGAACGCTCGTCACGCGGCTGCGTGCTCTACTAAAATGTAAGTGTCGCGTGATTAGGGCCTCCCGTCGGGTATACCGTTCGCCGGGTGCAAGTCTTTCGATTTGACGCCATTTCGGCGACTTGCGCGACGATGGCGATGAAATGATGATGATTTTTTTTTTTTTTTAATAGTTGTGTTTGGTCGTTGCGGACGTGACATGACATCCGTTCAAGTTCGTTTGTTGATCCTTCCACTCAGTTTTTTATTACAGAGGCCAACCAGCTCTCTGATCGAACACGCTAAGCTACCGTACCGGCGTCAGCCACTGGCGTCGGACGCATGCTGTATTGCTCACCTCTCTTCAGCAGGCACCGATCGGCTACGTAAACATTGACCCGAGCGCCCGGACAGCTGAGGGGCGACTGTGAGGTTTTTTTTTTTTTTTTAAATACTATTTTTTTTGGGAATTACCGAGCGAGGCTGAGCAGTGGTTAGTACATTGGACTCGCATTCTGGAGTATGACAGTTCAAATTTGCGTTCAGCCATCCGGATTTAGGTTTTTCGTGAGTTTCCTGAATGGCTCCAGGCAAATGCTGAAATGACTCCTCTGAAAGGATACAACCGATTTCCTTCCCCATTCTTGAAACAATCCCAACTTGCGCTCCATCTCTAATGACCTCGATGTCAACAGGGTGTTACATCCCAAGTTTCCTTTCTTTCTCCCTTCCTTCCTCCCTTGTAAATAATTTTGATGCGTACTAACCTGAAAAATCGGTGCTGAAAGTTATTCATGATTGATGCTTGATTGATTCTATGTATCGTTATTGCGTCTGTGTGGTTGTGCAATTACCACTGGATTTCCAGAAGTGAATTGCAGATGTGAAACATGGGAGAAATGCTAATTGTACTCCCTCATGACAAATTCAGAGCAGGCCTTTTTCAGAGTTTTTTTTCCAATGAGGATTTAAATTTTAGTTCTTCGCTAATCCAATTTGTTTGTGAAATGTATTTCCCCATATTGTTCTTATTCTTTATTAATTTACTTATCTTATTACTCACCTGTCTGCACCAGTTCTTAAATGGAGGAAAATACAAATGAAAAAATTACTACAGAATGCATTTAAGAATCAAACACAAGTCATCCGCTCCTGGCCGGTTGCTTTGTTTTTTACTTCTTTCTTTCTCTCTGTTTGTTCATCCTCTTTCATTTTCGTGGAGATCGATTCCGTGTGGACGCCACAGGACTTCTCTCAAAGTTTACTAACGAAAACTTCAGCGGACGCGCTGAGCTACCATGCCGGCTTAGAATTTCTTTCTTTCTTTATCGTTCTTGCCAATCCTTTTCTTAGTCATTTTTCGTTAGCAGTTATGTGGTGATGTCGCATGGCACCTCTTTCATTTTATCGATGAAAACTTCATTTAATATTTTTATATACTTTTTTATTTTTACAATGGGTGGCCATTCCTCCACGCCCAAACGCCAAAGGCACATGACATTTTACAAGTATAAGCACGTCGCTATACAAAGTCTCGCATCGATATCTTCGGAATCAGTTGCACTGCAGAAATCAGGGCGCAATGCCTCAAGAAACTGCTCCCTGTGATTTTAATTTGTGCTTAACTAATTCAATATTATTAAACAAGAAAAAAAGTAATCGTGAGCTTTACTGAGGAGAACTATTTTCGGGAGGCATTACTATTGCTATGAATCCTCTCGAAAAATTAAAACTGGAAGATGGTGCAGATTTCGAGTTTCGGAAATTTTTGAAGAATGTGCCCTGCCGATTTCGAAACTTTTCTGCAGATGCTTGGGGTGCCATGCCGTTGTTTGTTTGGAATGAACCGCGAGCCGAACAATAGCACTATGTGAAAAGTGAAACAAGATATACGAGTTGTGATTGTGATGCTCGCTATTGAATAAAATAAAGAATCTAATTGAAAGGTAACAAGACAATTATCACGCATAGCTTGCTAATATGCAAACTGCTATACCATTATCACATCTGATGGCAAATGCTTTCCTATACAATCAATGTTTATTGACAAAACATCCATTAACTCTGTCTGCAGGAATATAAGTGCGAATTTACTCATTCAGATATTTTATAGCGATTCCACGTCTCCAAAATATTGTAGCTGAATAATCTCGCACTTTTTTCCACGACGTGCGTAGTTCAGTTGGGTGTAATGAACCACACTGACGCATAAATTGCCGTGTATAAGGTTTTTCAGTTCATTGACACGATTAATCCTCGCAATCCCAATGGGGAAGGAGGCTGGGTTACTTTATGCCCACCTTTTGAAAATATTGTAATCTAGTTAGTGTTTTATATCGTAAAATTTTGAAAAAACATTTATTGTTTTTAGTGAATTCTTCTACCATGTTACACGTATTTTATAAATTTTTCAGTTACACATAAGCCACAAATTTAAGTCTTAGTAGTAAACGTCACATCTTACCCAATGAATGTCGTATTCAATATTTCCAGGTTCAGGGCCTTACTTACACTTCAGTACCTCTTTAAGCATTACGTTGAGTGTGAAAGTCACCAATAATGAACGTAATGTGCATTTATTGAATTTTTGTGGTGGTCATAAAGTCGGTAGTACACGTTATTGAAAGTGCAGTGATACTGCCACGAGTGTGCTAAGAGACATTGTCACACTACTTACACCACAGAACCTCTTCAACGTTTGTTGTTAATATAACTCAACAACAATAAACGATTATTGTTATTTTTTTAAGGCTGGCATGAAGTATCCCCCCATGTTAATGTGAGTTATGGAAAATGTGTCGGTATTGCTAGGGTTAAGGAAATAGTACTCTCTCGTGGTTAAAAGGAATACGAAAGTACTGATAACCTGACTTCTTTGTGCAGACGAGGATTGTTCGTTAATGGATGTAGGGCGCTCAACAGCGAGGTTTTCAACGGCGTGCTCGTGAAAATTTGTGGTGGTAAGTTCCTATAGGACCAAACCACTGAAGTCATCAGTTGGTTCAAACGGTTCAAATGGCTCTGAGCACTATGGGACTTAAAATCTGAGGTCATCAGTCCCCTAGAACCTAAATCTAACTAACCTAAGGACCTCACACACATCCATACCCGAGGCAGGATTCGAACCTACGGCCGTAGCGGTCGCGCGGTTCCAGACTGAAGCGCCTAGAACCGCTCGGCCACGAAGGCCGGCCAAGTCACCAGTCCCTGGGCTTACACACTACTTAATCTAACTTAAACTAATTTACGCTAAGGACAAAACAGACACACACACACCCATGATGCCCGAGGGAGGACTCAAACCTCCAGCGAGAGGGGGGGGGGGGGGAGGGAGGGGGGCGCGAACCGTGGCAAGGCGTGTAGACCGCGCGGCTAACACTGCAAATCAGTTCGGACAGTTGATTTACAGACAATATTCGTGCGAAACAATTGGCGCTCGGAAAATCGAGATTTGATCGTGTTAGCACAGTCGATTCATACCCAACATGTAAACAGTACAGCAGAAAATGATTTCCAAAATTCAGTTTTCGTGCTCCGGAAGTTGTGCGGCATGTAAACATAATGAATTTTTAAGTATCTGCTCGAGATGGTATTTTCCATTTGGAACATAGTAATCTTTATTGGGGTACTAACTTCACTGCTACATGTGGGCTAAATTGTAAAATTCAAAAGCCATTGAACTGAATTTAAAAGGTCGTGGTACAACGTTTTTCTTTGAGAACTTATACGTCGACATTTCTCATGCAAAACACTACCCCGAAGACTTGCAATTATATACACTTTCAGAAAAATTCATAAAGTCACTGTAAGTAAAACTGACACTGAAGAAACGCCATGAGAACATCAGTGGTAAGACACTGGTACGTCTATAGATTGATAACATCAGTGAAGCTACACTGATCAGCCAGAACATTATGACCAGCTTCCAACAGCCGGTATGTCCAGCTTTGGCACGGACAACAGCGGCAACGCGTCGTAGCATGGAAGCAATGAGGCCTTGGTAGGTCGCTGGAGGGAGGTGGCACCACTTCTGCACGCGCAAGTCACCTAGTTGCCTTAAATTCCCGGGGAGGGGGGCCATGAGCTCTGACGCCACGTTCAGTCATATCCCAGATATGTTAGATCGGGTTCAGATCTGGCGAGTTGTGGGGCCGGAACGTCAACTGGAAGTCAGCAATGCGTTCGTCGAACCACTCAACCACTTGTCGGGTGTTCGAGGAGTGCTGTGGCGCCTTCAGCACTTGATGAAATCAAGGTAAAACCACGTCCAGGCGCCGTGGGGCTGGGCGACTACCCCTCATTACAGATGTCAGCTCGCCTTGTGACATGGCACATTATATTGTTGAAAGATGCCACTGTCGTTTGGAAACATGATCGTCATGAAAGGTTGTACGTGGTCTGCAACAAGTGTACGATACTCCTCGGTCGTCACGTGCCCTGCACGAGCCCCACTGGACCCCCTCGATGCCGAAGTGAATGTTACCCAGGGCAAAACGGAGCCGCCGCCAGCTTGTCTCCCTCCCGCAGTGCAGGTGTCAAGGAGTTGTTCTCCTGGAAGGCGACACATCGTGCGCTCCCATCCGCACGATGAAGAAAGTTTCGGGGTTCATCTGACAATGCAGCGCTCTGCCACTGCGCCAAAGTCCAATACCGACTGTCATGTGCCCATTTCAGTCATAGTTGCCGATGTCATGGTGTTAACACTGGCACATACATGTGTCGTCGACTTCAGAGGCTCATCGTTGGGAGTGTTCAGTGGACTGTGCGTTCAGACACACTTGTACTCTAGCCGGTATTAAAGTCTGATGTTAGTTGTGTCACAGTTCACTGCCTGTCCTGTTTTACCAGTTTCCCCAGCCTATGACGTCCAACATCTGTAACGAGGGGTGGCCGCCCAACCCCACAACGTCTGGATATGGCAACATCTTGGTTTCGCCACGTGTTGGAGACGCTCACCACGGTACTCCTCGAACACCAGACAAGACGTGCAGTTTCCGATATGCTCGTGCCGAGCCTCTTTGCCATCGCAATCTGCCCACGGTCAAACTCAGACAGAGCGCGCGCCTGCCCCATTCTACTCACGGACAGTACGTTCACTGATACTACATGCACCGCGCGTGTGTCTGACCAACAGTCATTCGCTGCCACGTGGTGCTGCTATCGCCTGGACGGGTTTATACCAATAGTAGACCAGTGGTCATAATGTTCTGACTGATCAGTGTATATGCATGTAGCTCTCTGCAGTTTACAGCTAACTGCCAAAGAAGAAAATTAATTATTTCAGCACCCAGAGAATTTAATCTCTGGAAGATCCGATGTGCGGTGAGATATCAAGTTGCGTTGTATTGTTGGAAGCTCGCCACCCGCTCATAGCATTAAAACACTTCACAGGCATTACTGATCCGGCACCAGTGTTGAATTATGTTACATTAGATTAATAAACGTATTTTTTCATAGACTCATAGTGACGAAAACTTCGAGGATGTAAAACATATCATGAAACAAGTGCACATAGTACACATGTGAAAAAGGGCAGGAGTGGGAAGCATATGCAAGTTGCCCGTCTACAGATCCAAATGAATGACCCTCGATGATGTGAAATAAGCAAAAAAAAAAAAAACTTAAACGTAATTTCATTTACTCTTCTGAGTTTAAACACTTCCGCTGGCCACCAAACTCCCCGGACATGAACATTATTAAGTATATCTGGAATGCCTTACAACGTGCTGTTCAGACGAGATCTCCATCTACATCTACATGGTTACTTTGCAATTCACACTTAAGTGCCTGACAGCGGGTTCATCGAACCATTTTCACACTACTTCTCTACCATTCCACCCTCGAATGGCGCATGGGAAAAACGAACACCTAAATCTTTCCGTACAAGCTCTGATTTCTCTTATTTTATTATGATGATCATTTCTCCCTACGTAGGTGGGTGTCAACAAAATATTTTCGCATTCGGAAGAGAAAGTTTGTGATTGAAATTTAGTAAATAGATCTCGCCGCAAAAAAACCGCCCTTGTTTCAATGACTGCCACTCCAACTCGCGTATCTTATCACTGACACTCTCACCCCTATTGCGCGATAACACGAAACGAGCTGCCCTTCTTTGCACTTTTTCTATGTCTTCCGTCAATCCTACCTGGTAAGGATCCCATACCGCGCAACAGTATTCCAGCAGAAGACGGACAAGTGTAATGTAGGCTGTCTCTTTTGTGGGTTTGTCGCATCTTCTAAGTGTTCTGTCAACAAAGCGCTCTTTGTTGCGCCTTCCTCATAATATTATCTATGTGGTCGTTCCAATTTAAGTTACTCGTAATTGTAATTCCTAGGTATTTAGTCGAATTGACAGCCCTTAGATTTTTGCGATTTATCGTACTCTTAAACGTATATACCCAGATGTGTCTAAAATAATTCTTAGCCAATTGAAGGTATGGATCATCAAACAGAAAGCCGTTTACAACAACATATTTGCATTGATCACATTACTGTATTGAATATGTACAAAACTGAGTGTTTACTTAGAAGTCACGTTGCTTGATAATACTACACTGAAGCGCCAAAGAGACTGGTATAGGCATGCGTATTCATATGTAGAGATATGTAAACAGGCAGAATACGGCGCTGCGGTCGGCAATGCCTATTAAGACAACAAATGTCTGGCACAGTTGTCAGATCGGTTACTGCTGCTACAACGGTAGGTTACCAACAATAAGTGAGCTTGAACTTGGTGTTATACTCGACGCACGAGCGATGGGACGCAGCATCTCCGAGGTAGCGATGAAGTGGGGTTTTCCCGTACGACCATTCCACGAGTGTACCGTGAATATCAGGAATCCGGTAAAACATCAAATCTCCGACATCGCTGCGGCTGGAAAAAGATCCTGCAAGAACGGGACTAACGACGACTAAAGAGAATCGCTCAACGTGACAGAAGTGCAAATTGCTGTACATTTCAATGCTGGGTCATCAGCAAGTGTCAGCGTGCGAACCATTCAACGAAACATCATCGGAGCCGAAGGCCCACTCATGTACCCTTGATGACTGCACGACACAAAGCATTAGCCTCCCTTGCGCCGGTAAACATCGACATTGGACTATTGATGACTGGAAACACGTTGCCTGGCCGGACGAGTCTCGTTACAAACTGCATCGAGTGGATGGACGTGTACGGGTATGGAGACAGCTTCATGAATCCATGGACCTTGCGTGTCAGCAGAAGACTGGTCAAGCTGGTGAGGCTCTGTAATGGTGTGGTGCGTTTGCAGTTGGAGTGATGTGGGACCGCTGATACGTCCAGATACGACTCTGACAGGTGACACGTACGTAAGCATCCTGTCTGATCACCTGCGTCCATTCGTGTCCATTGTGCATTCCGACGGACTTGGACAATTCCAGCAGGACAATGCGACACCCCGCACGTCGAGAAGTGCTACAGAGCGGCTCCAGGAACACTCTTCTGAGTTTAAACACTTCCGCTGGCCACCAAACGCCCCAGACATGAATATTATTAAGCATATCTGGGATGCCTTGCAACTTGCTGTTCAGTTTAGATCTCCATCCCCTCGTACTCTTACGGATTTATGGACAACTCTGCAGCATTCATGGTGTCAGCTCCCTCTATCACTACTTCAGGCATTAATCAGGTCCATGTCACGTCGTATTGCGGCACTTCTGTGTGCTCGCGGTGGCCCTACACGATATTAGGCAGTTGTACCAGTTTCTTTGCTCTTCAGGGAAGTAATATACAAGTTAATTGAGTCTACTAAGGATTTTGCTAGTGGAGTAGGAGTTGACCACTAATAAATCATGTAGGCTCGTCTTAAACTGAATTGTATTAGACACAGATGTGTCTAAAATAATTCTTAGCCAATTGAAGGTATGGATCATCAAACAGAAAGCCGTTTACAACAACATATTTGCATTGATCACATTACTGTATTGAATATGTACAAAACTGAGTGTTTACTTAGAAGTCACGTTGCTTGATAATACTACACTGAAGCGCCAAAGAGACTGGTATAGGCATGCGTATTCATATGTAGAGATATGTAAACAGGCAGAATACGGCGCTGCGGTCGGCAATGCCTATTAAGACAACAAATGTCTGGCACAGTTGTCAGATCGGTTACTGCTGCTACAACGGTAGGTTACCAACAATAAGTGAGCTTGAACTTGGTGTTATACTCGACGCACGAGCGATGGGACGCAGCATCTCCGAGGTAGCGATGAAGTGGGGTTTTCCCGTACGACCATTCCACGAGTGTACCGTGAATATCAGGAATCCGGTAAAACATCAAATCTCCGACATCGCTGCGGCTGGAAAAAGATCCTGCAAGAACGGGACTAACGACGACTAAAGAGAATCGCTCAACGTGACAGAAGTGCAAATTGCTGTACATTTCAATGCTGGGTCATCAGCAAGTGTCAGCGTGCGAACCATTCAACGAAACATCATCGGAGCCGAAGGCCCACTCATGTACCCTTGATGACTGCACGACACAAAGCATTAGCCTCCCTTGCGCCGGTAAACATCGACATTGGACTATTGATGACTGGAAACACGTTGCCTGGTCGGACGAGTCTCGTTACAAACTGCATCGAGTGGATGGACGTGTACGGGTATGGAGACAGCTTCATGAATCCATGGACCTTGCGTGTCAGCAGAAGACTGGTCAAGCTGGTGAGGCTCTGTAATGGTGTGGTGCGTTTGCAGTTGGAGTGATGTGGGACCGCTGATACGTCCAGATACGACTCTGACAGGTGACACGTACGTAAGCATCCTGTCTGATCACCTGCGTCCATTCGTGTCCATTGTGCATTCCGACGGACTTGGACAATTCCAGCAGGACAATGCGACACCCCGCACGTCGAGAAGTGCTACAGAGCGGCTCCAGGAACACTCTTCTGAGTTTAAACACTTCCGCTGGCCACCAAACGCCCCAGACATGAATATTATTAAGCATATCTGGGATGCCTTGCAACTTGCTGTTCAGTTTAGATCTCCATCCCCTCGTACTCTTACGGATTTATGGACAACTCTGCAGCATTCATGGTGTCAGCTCCCTCTATCACTACTTCAGGCATTAATCAGGTCCATGTCACGTCGTATTGCGGCACTTCTGTGTGCTCGCGGTGGCCCTACACGATATTAGGCAGTTGTACCAGTTTCTTTGCTCTTCAGGGAAGTAATATACAAGTTAATTGAGTCTACTAAGGATTTTGCTAGTGGAGTAGGAGTTGACCACTAATAAATCATGTAGGCTCGTCTTAAACTGAATTGTATTAGTAGCCGGTTACTGGGTACATCCAAGTAGATAATGGCATTCTACCTCTTACGCCGGATCGCAGAAATATTTATTGCGACGTGCGGGTGAGGTGAATGCCCACACGGTCAGACAGTAACAGAACAGTTAACAGTGGAAGTGCACTACGACCACGCGTTCCCAGGGAAGCTCATCGTAGCAGGCGAACTCTCCAGTCGACTTTACAAAGTACTGCTCTCGTGGGACATCCGGCGTACACGCCCGTAGAAAGTATTGTTCTCTCTGCTGCGACCTCGTTTCGTGGTTGCCAAATAGTATTTGCGGGGTATCTCCGTCACTTTCCAAAAGTGTCGCTAGTGGAAATTCCGGAACAAAACTAGCTGGACCTACGCGTGCAGAAACGTAATATCTAATAGCGAATTCTGTTGCATATACATCTACATAAACTCTGCCCAAGCCGTTGTACAGTACATGGCAGCGTATACATCGTGCGAGCGTCATCAGATTTCTTTCCTATTTCATTCACATGTGGACTCTCTGAATATGCCCTAATCTCTCTTTACTTTTTTCTCACGATCCCTCTCGAGTTATACTTTGCTGGTAGCATAATGGTCGTTCAGTTATCTTCGAATACCCAACAGGGTTTGGCGAGAACCAAATCGTCTGTCTTCCAGACATTCCTCTTTATGTTTACTGCGCATTTCCTTTACTTAACTAATAGGCATTTTAGTACACGCGTCCACTTTTTCGCATCGATTTATTATTCAGAACCTTACCCGTAGCTGATGTAGTTAGAGACTACGACTCTGACTTAAATCGAAGTTAATTCTTTACGGAGAGCAACCATTTACGGATTCCTCGAAATGTTAATTTCTCTATTAACTAATCTTCAGGCGTCGGGTTTTAGAAAAAATACATACCTCATGTACGTCAACGCGACAGTTGTAGTTCTGGGGAAAACACATTCAACTGGAACTTGTTACTAAATATACAAGAGAAAATTGAAGCATACTCTTTATTATTATTTACTTTTCATAAAAAAAAAGTTCAAATGTGTGTGAAATCTTATGGGACTTAACTGCTAAGGTCATCAGTCCCTAAGCTTACACACTACTTAACCTGAATTATCCTAAGGACAAACACACACACCCATGCCCGAGGGAGGACTCGAACCTCCGCCAGGACCAGCCGCACAGTCCATGACTGCAGCGCCCTAGACCGCTCGGCTAATCCCGCGCGGCTACTTTTCATAATTACCTATATTATCCTGCAGCAATACCAGTTTGGCACCCACTGCTGGATAAAGACCCCCTGCAGATAATCGTAATTACGTCTTCCAATCCAGTTTTCTCTCTGATCCAGCTGTTTGTTTCCTCGTCTTTTCTAGTATTAGGATGGTGCCCAAGTTCGTAGCGTTTATCCATAAGTTTATTTAACACAACAGATACACATAACAGAGGCTCTGATCATGGACGATATAGTCTCCTTCACTATTTACAATAGCTGGCCTACGCTGGGGTAAGTTTCCGATTCCGCCTCTCTAGAAATTACATGCTTCTGAGACGAAGAACTCGGCGAGCTAGGTCAGAGCGCGTTTTCATCGGGAGAGGAAGTTCCTTGAGAGTGTTCAGTAGACAGCGGAAAAAGTGATTATCTGAGGGTGCAAGATCAGGTGAATAAGATGGGTGCGGACGACTTCCCAACTCAACTCCTGTATAATGCTTTTTGTCAGTCTAGCATGATGCGGGAGAGGGTTGTCGTGGAGTAGCGTCACCAACGTAGTCTTCTTGGTCGTTGTCCTTGGATTGCGTCTGCAAGACGTCTCAGTTGTTGACAGTAAATGTCAGCAGTCATGGTTACACCTCGAGGAAGCAATTTGTAGTACATCACACCGGCGCTGTTCCACGAGATGTATGACATTATCTTTTGTGAATGCGCGCAGGTCTTTTTGCGGGGAGTTGCTGCTTTGTTTGGCCTCAGCCGTTCCTTACTTTTCCTTACGTTAGCATAGAGACATCATTTCTCGTCACCAGTAACGACACAGGATAGAAATGGTCGGTTGCTCACGAGCCAGTTGATCACGAGTAAGCAGGGACGTACATACGGCCATCCCCTGATTTTTGTGAGTTTCACTTAGACCATGCGGTACCCATGCGCCAGATTTTTTAACTTTCGTCATTGCATACAAGTATCGCCCGACGGTGTAATGATCACAGTTTATCACATTTACCGGTTCTCGAGTACGTGGATCATGGTGGATTAATGCGTTTAAGGCAGCTAAAAAGTACCTGTCATGCAATACATTTCATACATTGAAGGATTACTTAGATAAAACAGACTAGAGGTTTGGTTAAAAAAAATTTATACAAATAAATAATAATAATCATTATAAAACATCCAACATTCCACATAACACCTTCACACTATGTATTTTTCCCTTCTTTTCTAGAAAAACTTACCCCCAAACTATGCATAGCACTATACAAACAACTCTTCCTCTATTTGAGCTCAACATCTCACTAATTACAGAGCGATACTGACTCAGTTTTTCAGGATAGCAAATGGGATGTTGCTGTACAGAAAATGGCCCAGAGATCACAAGTATGTATGTGCTTGTGTGTGTAGTGAGTGAAGTGTTATGAAACAATGTGTGTATAGTGTGTGCAGTGACTGATAGTGAGATACGACTGAACAGTGTGGCATTAAATTATTTAATAAGTTATTCGTAAAAAAAGTATTGTACACCAGGAGTAAATCTAATGATTGTCTCTAAATAGAAGTCTGTAAATGTATGGGTATACGAATTAGCTTATTTTAAATTGGTCGAAACCTGTAAATACTTTGACATGTCCTATATCCTTGTAAAAAGAGATCTACGGATGAATAGAGCTACTACTACTACTATTACTACTACTACTACTAAATGATCTTCATGAAACCTCGAAGGTCTTTCTGAACGTGCAGAGTCACTGATGTCAAAACGATCCTCCCGAAAACGAGAACGCCATTTTCTTGTCTGCTCTGTCCAATGGTATTATTGTCATACACGACGCAAATTATTCTGGCTGCGTCCTCTGCTGTCATCTCTCTACTGATCTCAAACGGAAGAATATATCGGAAATGTTCCGATTTTTCCACTTTGCACACCATTTTTTAGCGTCAACACCTCCACCGTCTGTCTCCAAATGGCTAAATGACAATATGTAAACTCAGATAGCAACAGAGAACTAAAAAAAAAGATACAATCGATAAATAAACCCTTAACAACCGGAATACCAATATGCGAAACAAAAACTATACGAACTTATACCCCAACCTAACAATTTCCACATGCATCTCTCCTCACAACCCTCAACTGTTAAAGATCCATGTATCACTGCTGTAAGTCAAAAGTGGTGATACAAGCTCGTTGTAAGTTTCCGTTTTTAGTCACATGAGAGGCTTAATTGTGAAAACTTTTTTTTTTACCAAAAGTAATAGAGAAAAACTTTTATTATTCAGTTCATTACTTTTCCTGCCCTAGATACGACACTTCACAGACTTGCTCATTGACTTCGTTGATTATTTTTATTTTCTTTTCGATCTATTGATTACTTTGTTTTATTCAGGCCTATTTTCAAACCTGCTGTGCTAAGCTCTTCCTTAAGTTGATGAAGTTTATCTGTTCTACAGACAAACAACCAGTCATCATCGAAACGATGATCAGTGTACAAGTATTCCTTTTAATTTCGCAGTTTAGGGATCTGAAGCTCCTTCCCAGTGCTGTTGAGAAGAGTCTCTGAGACACGGAATCTCCTAGCTTGACTCCTCTTTCGATTCTACATTTTCCAATTGTATGATGAAATTTCCTGGCAGATTAAAACTGTTTGATGGACCGAGACTCCAACTCGGGACCTTTGCCTTTCGCGGGCAAGTGCCCCACCGACTGAGCTACCCAGGATTCGCAGGAGAGCTTCTGTGAAGTTTGGAAGGTAGGGGACGAGGCACTGGTGGAATTGAGGCTGTAGGGCGGCTCGTGAGCTTGCTTGGGTAGCTCAGCCGCTGGAGCACTTGCCCGCGAAAGGCAAAGGTCCCAATTTCGAGTCTCAGTCCCGCACACAGTTTTAAACTGCCAGGAAGTTTCATATCAGCGCACACTCCGCTGCAGCGTGAAAATTTCTTTCTGGAATATGATGAAGAACTGAAGTATATATTCTTCAGTGTACTACCATCAGTTGGCTCTAGGCAAGGTTCCTCCAAGATTGTTAAAATTAACTCAAAAGATTTCTAAAATCGATGAATCCCAAACTAAATGGCAATTCAAGTTCATTGATCCATTCTATAACATTCACAGTTTACTAGTGTTTTGTTTGTGTGGTATCTTCCTCTCAAGTCAGCTCCTGAGCTCCTTCATTTCACAGATAAAAATCAAATGTACATAGCGTTTCAAAATGAATATAGCGATTAGAAACGGCTACTGCTAGTTAATGCATAGCGGTACATCTGTGGGAATATCGATAGCAACATGCATCGTTCGTGAGCGACGGGAAGTTCATTTTTAGACGAGCAAAGACACAGTGCATTCTGTGCGGAGATCTCTACAGCACCTGTATATAGATCTCTGATCTCAGAGCACGGAACTTAGGCGTGCCTGTAGATTCTTCTCATTTGCATAGGTTGCTTATAATTGGGCCAAAAAACTTCCGCCCGTCTGTACGTGAAAAAGTATTCTTTACTTGTATTTGGCTTTGAACATTATATCAATGTGTGACGTAATAGGCTGATGCGGGAGCAGAATCGAAAAGTATTTTCATTCTGTGTTCTCGTGATATTTAGTGGCAGCCATGTAGTAATTAGGTAAGAAATGAAATATGAGAATCTTTGGCTGGCACGTTAAGGCAAATGGATTTCGACAACCAGATAGTATAAAGCTCGCTGGTTCGGTGTCATGATTGAATGTGACGTTTCTTTGTGTAACGCTTTGTGAATAAATCTTTCGTGCAACTAATAGCTCCGACTACCTTCTTGGGACGTTCCCTGTCACCTGATAGGGAATATGCTTTCTCATCAAAAGAATTAAAGAGAACGTAAAAGAAAGTTCAAATCCCTTTCTACACACTTTACAGAGTTCCATATGACTCTCCTTGATCACGTGGATAGCATCTAAACGATAACTCATTTCACGCTATACGTTCCAAAGTATATGTGGAGTCACCGACAACAGCGCATTAGATAGTCACATTTTGAGTTCTACAGTGTTATCGGACAAGGATACAAGTCTTTCACATGACCCCATAAAAAGAATTACATGGGTGTCAGGTCTGGAGATCTTGGTGCCGAGAACAGAATACTGTGTCATCGTATCCAGCGACTGATCCACGGTGTGGAAGATGTTCATTTAAAAAAATACGAAAAAATTTTGGAAATTTGTGGTAAATTCCTGTGGGACCAAACAGCTGAGGTCGTCGGGCCCTAGGCTTGCACACTACTTAATCCAACTTAAACTAACTTACGCTAAGGGCAACAGACACACACATGTCCGAGGAAGGACAGCGCTCAGTGCCAAGGCGCCCAAACCGCACGACTACCCAACGCGGCAAAAATGCAAAGCTCCGTAGCCCAATGTGAGGGTGCTCTACCTTGCTGAAAGATGTGATCTGTGAAATCTACATCAAGCTGTGGCATCAGTCATTGCTAAAAATGTGCATGTAAATGTTTGTTGAAACATTTTGGTCAGTGAAGGGAAACACATCGTACAGTTATTGTGCTGACATCTCACAGGATACTTTCAATTACGCAACAAGGCTTTTGTATACTCCACAATCAGAGCTTGTGTCGGTTAATGACCCGTGGCTCCACTGAAGCACAATCAAAAATTAGGAAAATGAAAATAAAAGGGGAACTAGAAAAGCGTAAAATAAGACTTGCACCGATGTATGTATTTCTCCTTATGAAACAATGCAAAGGGAATAGCGGCGCTGTTTGCCCGAAAAACAATAGAAATGCAGATAGGTGTACAATTAAAAATAACTGAGATCGAAAGAGAAACCATACTAAGTACTTTAAAGCTGTAATAAACAACAAAGTTATCTACACATATTACATCCAAGAGAAAATAAAGAGCTGCAAACTTTACAAAGCTAAATCTTACAGTAAAGATTTGAGCCGAGAAACCAGACCTAGAATCTATAAGGAATTACATCTGCTTTCAACGATTTAAGAAGCGTCCTCAAAACGAACAGCAAGTAAAGCGAATATGAATCAACATTATATACTCCAATACAAAACTTTGAAATGTATACTTGGAGCAGCCCTATTAGCCAGAAGGGCAGGTGTACACATGAGACTAAAATGTAATATACCATAAAATGTAAAAAGGGCTTGCATGTAAAATATTCCAAACGGTGGATGCAGCAGGAGTATGAAAAATGTAGTGACAGCAAGTCCAAAGATTTATCACAAAGGGAGAGTTTCTAGAAGCAGACGCAGCAAAACCTATGAATCCAAAATTACCTCCTCATGGCAGTTCACAATTTAAATTTGGTCCTCAAAGGCAATTTGGAGACTAGTTGGGAAACAGCCCGCTTTTTCGAAACAGTTGAGTGTGCATGTAATTTAAAAACCGTTCGGTGAGTGTTTCCAACGTAACGCTAAAGCGACTAGACCCATTGCGTTAGACAAGAGGAACAACGAAATGAAGTAATGGTATTAACTTAGTCAACGAATACTGATAAACGTCGATCGGCGAAAAAATCGTGTGACCGAAAGTTTTTATGCTGTGTCAGGAGTGAGCGCAATGAACAACGTGCTAGAAATCGTGACCAGTATGGTTTGACCGTTGACGTGAGGGTGGGGGATGTTTAAAGGTAACTTTTTTACGTTTTCTTTGAACATCCGGAAGACTGCAGCTTCTAGCAAAAATGTTGCCCAGTACAAAATTAACTACATTAAATTTCATATAAAATGGTCCCACTGATTGTTTTCTCTAGGCCCAAAAGTTTCCGCGTTGCAGGGGATGGAAAAATTGCAGATATTAAAAGTAGTGTTTTAACGGTATAAAATTAATGTTTATAGTTAAATGAACTAGGTTAAGAACAGATATTAAATGCATGCACCACATCTAACAAAGTGCAGCAGAGCCGTATTAAGGGGATGTGTTCTGGCGATGTAACAGGGTGGAAGGGTGGGGAGGGGGTGGGGGTGGATGGTAGTAGTGTGAGAGAAGGCAGGTGGCCGGATAGTGCTCATGCACTTCTCTGCATCGTAGATCTGCAGCCTGCAAGAGCGAGCAGTGGTTCCCCACTCCGGCCACCCCACTTCGCCAGGAGAGGCAACCTCAGAGTGTTTCACAAAGTTATACCGACCTTCCGCAGCGGTCAGTGCACAGAAGTGCGCCTGGAGGACTTCTGTTTTCCACAAAGTACGTTAACACTGCATGGATCGCAGCTGTGAGTTCCTAATAAAGCTAACACAGGAAACGCATGTGGACAGATTCTATGTGAATCTCAGCACACGTTATACACTGCTAGAGAAGAAGCAAAGTGATTTCACGGAGCGCATGTTTATATAACGGAATTATTTCTAGTTTATTAAGTGATTACTTATTTGCGGTTATTAAATGAACTCAAAAGCTGGGGCTGTCAAATGTCTACGACACCGAAGAGCTTGTCCCAAGCGTAACATGCTGTAAACATATATTCAACAATATTGACTTCATGGTGTCTAGTTTCACTGGCTGGAATACTTTTCACAGAAACTCTCCCAACGTCTGAAGAGGCTAAAAGTTTAAACTATCTCCCTCTGCCATGGAAGTAGGTAACATAGGTGCTAAGGAAATTCAGGTATTTCAACGTAAGTCAAGCAGTACATTGCTGTTCTAGACTTGAACACGATGAGCCCCATTCCATCACACAGATCCACACCCACTTTGCAATCTATACTGGGGATGTGGCTCCACTCAGGTCAGCACACTCTAGAATTGCCAGCATCTCCTGAATGGAAGAGATTTGTTCAATCTATGAGCGACACAGTTAACTGAGAGAAAAGTGCAGTCGTTCATTAATTCAGCACCTAGTGACCACAACACAATTACCTGGCTTTACAATATGCTGTTAACTACAGATGGCAGCAAGCTACAACAGTTATCAGCCCAGATAGAGAAGATCCCACGAAGAGCGGCGCGTTTCGTCACAGGGTTATTTGGTAACCGTGATAGCGTTACGGAGATGTTTAATAAACTCAAGTGGCAGACTCTGCAAGAGAGGCGCTCTGCATCGCGGTGTAGCTTGCTCGCCAGGTTTCGAGAGGGTGCGTTTCTGGATGAGGTATCGAATATATTGCTTCCCCCTACTTATACCTCCCGAGGAGATCACGAATGTAAAATTAGAGAGATTAGAGCACGCACGGAGGCTTTCAGACAGTCGTTCTTCCCGCGAACCATACGCGAGTGGAACAGGAAAGGGAGGTAATGACAGTTGCACGTAAAGTGCCCTCCGCCACACACCGTTGGGTGGCTTGCGGAGTATAAATGTAGATGTAGATGTAGATGAATACGTTTCCCACCAACGCTACCTAGGCTGAGAAATAAATTATGTAAGACTGAGGAAAAGCCTCTTAACACATACATTTCATGGACAGTTCTCATTTTATTTTAACATGGATAGTGCGACGGTACCTAACTGTTACTGCTTGGTAGTTGCTCTCCCAAACAGCATCCTACGAGACGACCAGTTTCGTGTTAACCTGTGGTAACTTGTACTTTAACTACTTTGGCTATGCACTGCTCTATTTAAAAAGAATAGCTCGATGTAGTCATAGGGTCAAACAGCACACGTCTGCTTTCATGCCCTGCAGCTAATTCGCTGCAAATGATAACTTGTAGATGTGATCCTGCAGCTAAATTATCAATGAATTGGCTAGAACTGAGAATTAATAAAGTATACAGAAATACAAAATAAAAGTTAAATGAATATTTTAATAGTAAGGGTTCTGTTCTAACATCTGTAGTTGATGTAGACGACAAAGTATTACGTTGAATAATATTCAAGGAAGAACATCTCGAATAAACGGGAAGTGGTCTTGTGATATTAGGTTAAAATACATACAGAAAATATCCTTATCAAATGCAGCAAAGTTACATTGAGAGTGTTACGAGAATGGTAGCAAAATCCACAGACTAAATAATCATCAAAGATGTGCAAAAACTAAGACCATTTCATGATGACAGTACATGAAATATTCATCTGCTCACAATAGTTCAGAGTTCGATGTGATAATCCACAGAGTAACACACGTGATACGAAGTACAGTAACTCATACTCTGTCTGTGGAGCATATTCAGACCTCTCGAAATGTAAAGTCTCTTCAGGAGCTTAAGTATAGTAGCGTCTGTTGGCCACCCACAATCAATCAACTGGACGCCGGAATCGCATATGTTACTATAGCCAGGTCTGCCTTCCTCCAGAACTCACGCAAAAGTGTCCGAATCGCCCACATGAACACTTCATTCAGAAAGATCCAGTTTTCACATAACTCCCATAGTGTTCTTTCTATTGTCTGCTTTTCCTTTGGCTGAAGGCCGTCCCCACCAAAAATACCCCGTTCTGAAACTCTACTGACATGATTTCATTCAAGATGGCCATTTTACCCCAACAAACTAATATATTACAACAATATTTAAATAAATAAATGTTGTAAATATTTGGTCACACTCAGACCATTCACAATAATTACAAATAAAGGTTGGTTCATAAATAAATAAGCTAGTATTCATGCACTAGTACACTCATGTTGAATGACAAATTGATTGTTTAAACAATTACTTACGCCTTCTAGGGATAAGCATCTTTTGGTTCTCTGTTCAGTTGTAGTGACTGCTAATACATGCGACAGACGACTTTTAAATCAGCTCAGTCTTTTAATAGCACTTGCGATCAACACTTAAATAAAGTTACTCGGACAATAGTAAACTGATCATTAAATAACTACACGAGTATGACAGTATGTGAAGTATTCATTCCGTATTCATTAGCTGTGAAAATCTGGAGAATACGATGTTCTAACGAACTTTTGCATATTGGAAAAGATATAAATGACATCATAAATCAATAAATGAATAGACGCAGATGAGTGGCTTTCTAAGATGACAGCTATCATGCAATGTCGTCATCTGAGATACCCATTGTTGAAATAGCATAAAGCGTTTAAAAAGTTGTTAATTCAGAAGTTCGTAGTGAAAATGTTTATTCCCTGTGAAATATTAACTTCTGTAGTTATAAAGATATTGAGATATTGCTGTCCGTTGGATGTGCCTCATTTTCCTGAGATCGCCGATGTATTCAGATTTTCATTAGTATTTAACTAGAGTCATTGTCGAAGTTCGGAGAGCTGTAACTTAGCCATCTTTAAGACTGTCTGACACTCCATCGTTTCTTGGAACTGTGTGCCGTGCAAAGCGACCGTCTGTCGCCAAAATTTCCCGTACTGGGATTAACCTACGCCCTGTCCTTTGCTGTCGCCCTTGCACTTGGTTCGCCTGGAGCGGTCGCGGCTTCCAGCCCTGAGTGCCGAACCCACTACCCTTCAGCCGTACATCAAATTTAACTTACCTTATAGCAATTCTAGGCGGCCAATTAGCTCGCCTAGATACTCGTAACGTTATAACGTTACACTATTCAGATTTACGTACTTCTTCTTCGGCTTCTGATTTGTCTTACATCATAATTTTTTCATTACCTGTGACACCACCACCCCCGATTCTTTAAAGAGTCGAACTCCAATGTATGAAACAGTTTCAAACGTCTGATTACTTTTCAGATGAGTTAATGTGTTAAATATTTGACGTTAAGCATGTTTAACTGAGAACTACCTTCCAATACAGTTTTTTTTTAACTTCTATATAACATTTATACGTCCAACATTGAGAACTATTTACATTCTTTGATAAGCCAGATTTTCTCCTAAATCACATGTCATGTGATGATGTAATATTGTAGGTATCATCAGTGTATATGTGAATACTGTCTGCAAAATGAGTGGCGAACAGAGTTAGTAGTAAAAAAATAAATTAAAACGTCGTGCCTGATGCTGAAGTTTTACTACATGAACAAAGAATATTTAGTAAGTGATAAATTAATTTCCTTTCATTATTTTGTCGGTCTAAAAGCGCATAAAAAGTTCCTTAAAAGTTCGAAATTATGTGTTAAGTTCGTTGGAAGTCACTGAGGGCTTTAATCCTCAAATAATGGATGAATAAATTCTGCATAATTACGCCCCGTGATTTGCGCTGTCCCAAGTCATGAACACAGTTTCTAACTCTAATACTTGTCTTATTGGTTGGTTGGTTGGTTGTTTGGGGGAAGAGACCAAACAGTGAGGTTATCGGTCTCATAGGATTAGGGAAGGATGGGGAAGGAAGTCGGCCGTGCCCTTTCAAAGGAACCATCCCGGCATTTGCCTGGAGCGATTTAGGGAAATCACGGAAAACCTAAATCAGGATGGCCGGACGCGGGATTGAACCGTCGTCCTTGTCTTATTGTTGTAAACCTTTAACGTATGATTCTACCGCCTTAAAAGTAGATTACGACAGCATTTTAAATTTCTAAAATCCGTCAGCAATCATAATTTTTTTTAGTCATCTCTCTTCTGAATGGTTTGATGTGGGTCAACCACGAATTCCTCTCCTGTGTCAAAACCTTCATCTCAGAGTAGCACTTGCAACCTATGTCTTCAATTATTTGCTGGATGTATTGCAATCTCTGTCCTTCTTTGCAGTTTTTAGCCTCTACAACTTCCTCTGGTAGATGGAAGTTATTCCCCGATGCCTTAACAGATGCCCTAATATCCAGTCCCTTCTTCTTCTCACTGTTTTCCGTATATTCCTTTCCTCCCCGATTCTCTGGATAACCTCCTCACTCCTTAGCTTGACGGCCCACCTAATTTTCAACATTCTCCTGTAGCAATAACTATGTGGAATACTGAAAATCAAATTTTTGTTGCTCCTGGAAGATAGGCAAATTGCAATAGGAATTGAGTGACCGGGTGTCCATTTTGGCTACCTAGTAATATAAATTTTGTTCCGTACGTAAGAAGGTTGCTTTACGTACTGATCACAGATTTTCATCAACAACTGTTTGTGTTTGCTTCTTACTAAATTACTTTTGGTAGTAACGAAGGGAAGGAAGATTAGCATGTGACATCCCTCCGACGACAAGCTCTTTAGAGCCCGAGTAAAACTCGGACTGGGTATCTGCTGATGCCTGCCTGGCTTTCAAAGGAACCATTGTAGCATATGCCTCAAGCGATTTAGGGAAACCACAGGAAACCTAAAATTGGAAGCCGGGGGGGGGGGGGGATTTTAACTCTGTTTCATCAGAATGCCAGTCTGATGTCCCAACCGCTGTGCCACCTCACTTAGTTACGTTTGGGTAGTGTGTAGAATACTTTATGTGCTGTGACGCAGGAACAAATAGCTGTTTCTAGTATATATACAGCAGGGAATATGAATGTTGCCCCAGGAGGAGTGGTCAGTATTGAGGGATATGACAGGAACGATCATTCGAAGCAAAAATGTCTAGTCATCTTGGGCACTAAAATACATACCTGACGAGTTATGATCACTGCATCTTCGATACTGTGTAACAAATCTCTTCTACTGCAACCTTTATACTTTCCATATTTTGAGAGGTGGTAGTGTGGGCCAAAACAAAACAAAAATACCAGCAAACATGGGGTCTAAAGTGCACATCTTACTAGCTACGTGCACTTGTTCATGTTCACTACTGTCAAACAAATGCTGAACAAATGCTCATAGTTCTACAGGTATGTATTTTAGAGCCTATGATTACTGGAAACTTTTTTCTTGCGTTGGTCCATATTACCTCCTCCGAAAGTATGGACAGCAAAGCTCTTGCAGTTGAATAAATATGTCTCGCACTGTCGAAGATTAAGAGGTGCTCATCGCTCTTAAGGTATGCATTTTCCACGCCATGTTTAGTAGGCTTTTTTGCTTCGGATGATCGTTCTTGTCATGTCCCTGAATATTAACTGTTCCTCCTGAGACACCTTGTATACTACTCAAGTGTTAAAAAAAACGACCATTTTTGAAAAAAATTCTTAATTATAGTCTATTATTTTTTGATTGGGCTGCGGCAGTCGAGGTGTGGGCACGACCTTTCGACGTTTCGGTGAGCTGGTGGGAAACGGACATGAGTCGTTGCTGTCGGAGCGGTCAGGGACCCAACTTTAGGTAATTACCCCTGGGCCTCCACGACTTTAGATACAACCTTGGAAGGTTGCCTTATCGCTGAAAGTGAGACGTGCAACAATTGTTGCCATAGCATAATTCCTTCCAGTTTCATTTTCTATACAATGTGAATTACAAGTTGTTTTCATTTTTAGCTTCATTTTGAGAACATGCCAAACCGTTGTTAGTGTCATTTTTAGCTTACTACTGACTTCGTACGTGGGTTTCCGTGGACTCGTGACGAACTGTAGGCGAATTCTTTCAATGTTCATTGCTGATATACGCGGCCGGCCGGCATATTTTCCTTTGCACAATCATCCTGCTTTCTCTTCAGATTACCTATCCCATCTGCGAATGTCGTTGGATTACTGACGAAATCTTCTCTGTACTGTGATGACACAATGACAACAGCCAGGTTCGAGGGCACCCATACGACAGTTTGTAGGGGGTGTGGAGTGAAGGTGGGGTTGAGGACTTGACCTGGAGGTACTGAGTATTTGTAACACAGGGTGATTCAAAAAGAATACCACAACTTTAGGAATTTAAAACTCTGCAACGACAAAAGGCAGAGCTAAGCACTATCTGTCGGCGAATTAAGGGAGCTATAAAGTTTCATTTAGCTGTACATTTGTTCGCTTGAGGCGCTGTTGACTAGGCGTCAGCGTCAGTTGATGCTAAGATGGCGACCGCTCAACAGAAAGCTTTTTGTGTTATTGAGTACGGCAGAAGTGAATCGACGACAGTTGTTCAGCGTGCATTTCGAACGAAGTATGGTGTTAAACCTCCTGATAGGTGGTGTATTAAACGTTGGTATAAACAGTTTACAGAGAATGGGTGTTTGTGCAAAGGGAAAAGTTCTGGACGGCCGAGAACGAGTGATGAAAATGTAGCACGCATCCATCAAGCATTTGTTCGCAGCCCAGGAAAATCGACTCGCAGAGCTAGCTGAGAGCTGCAAATTCCACAATCAACTGTATGGAGAGTCCTACGAAAAAGGTTATCGTCTGAACGTCAACTACCCGAGGCGATGGATCGGCCGCCAGGCAGCCCGTGACAGAGCACTTCATCACTGGCCTCCAAGAAGCCCTGATCTTACCCCCTGCGATTTTTTTCTTATGGGGGTATGTTAAGGATATGGTGTTTCGGCCACCTCTCCCACCCACCATTGATGATTTGAGACGAGAAATAACAGCAGCTATCCAAACTGTTACGCCTTTTATGCTACAGAGAGTGTGGAACGAGTTGGAGTATCGGGTTGATATTGCTCGAGAGTCTGGAGGGAGTCATATTGAACATCTCTGAACTTGTTTTTGAGTGAAAAAAAACCTTTTTAAATACTCTTTGTAATGATGTATAACTGAAGGTTATATTATGTTTCTTTCATTAAATACACATTTTTAAAGTTGTGGTATTCTTTTTGAATCACCCTGTATTTTGGAAGACGAATGGCGAATTGTAAGTAGCCACAAAAAGTTTCGGTTCCCACCCTGTAAAATACTTGCGTAATACCGACTTTTAAATCTTTTCTCGAAAAAGAAACACTTGATGTCACTATAGTTTTTTCGTTCCCTGACACCTAGGGGCAGGGACGGGGGGGGGGGGGGGGGGGAAGGGGGTCCCTCGTTGCCCCCCGGATATGGGCACCCTTGTTCAGATTCTAAGACCCAGAATGCCTTTTCTACAGGATCCACCCATTTTCACCGTCGACACGGAGCTTTTTAGTAATGCCGCACCTCTCATGCGCCGGCTTATGTTTCTCTGCTCTTGAGCAACAATAGAAGTTTTGAATTTCCTTTCACATTCTGTGTAATTCTTACAATTGTATCGCTGTAAATTAAATTTTTATAGCCGTTTGTGTTCTCTATATTAATTTTATCCGCCACGAACCATGGACCTTACTGATATGGAGTAGCTTGCATACCCAACGATAGAGATAGCCGTACCATAGGTGCCTTCACAGTGAAGGGATATCTATGGTGGGTCCAGACTAACTCGTAGTCCTGAGGAGCGTTTATCAGTAGTTACAGGAGCAATAATCTGGAAGGACTCTCTGCTGCGGCCTTGTAACGTTAGACAACACTGTCTCGCTGTGCTGGTACTGCGAACGGCAGCGAGGAGAAATTACAGTCTTTGTTTTTTTCCCCCAGGGCATGCAGCTCTTCTGTACGGCTTAATGATGATAGTATCCTCCTGGGTGAAATATTTAAGAGGTAAAATAGTCTGGCCAAGGACTACCCTGGAAATGTATTCGCTGCTGCGAATATGAACCACCTCCATCTGTGTAATGAAATGGCGGCAATGAAAATTTGTGCCGGCCCGGAAATCGACCCCGGATCTCGCGCTTTGGGCGAGCGGTCGCCTTAGCCGCTTCGGCTATCCGAATACGACGCACGCTCAGACCCAAACTTCCATACGCCGTCGTCCATGTCTCATGCCTGTACTCGCACGCCCTAGTAATGTTATTCCCGTACAGGGGAGACATTTTATTTGCAAGTCGCAGGCCTACTATCGGCCGATAGATAGGAACTTGTAGTATTTGTTTTTGTTGTGAGGAAGTACGCTGCAATGTTCCTTTGCACATGCATGCACCGTACGTCTTCACTACACAAACACTGCAATTAAGTTCTCTTGAAGAAGGAAGGGTTTGCCGGCCGGTGTGTCCGAGAGGTTCCAGGCGCTTCAGTCTGGAACCGCGCGACCGCTACGGTCGCACGTTCGAATCCTACCCCGGCCGCGGTGGTCGAGCGGTTCTAGGCGCTTCAGTCCGGAACCGCGCGACTGCTACGGTCGCAGGTTCGAATCTTGCCTCGGGCATGGTTGTGTGTGATTTCCTTAGGTTAGTTAGGTTTAAGTAGTTCTAAGTCTAGGGGACTGAAGAACTCCGATGTTAAGTCCCATAAAGCTTAGAGACATTTGAACCATTTTCGAATCCTGCCTCGGGCATGGATGTGTGTGATGTCCTTAGGTTAGTTAGGTTTAAATAGTAGTAAGTTCTAGGGGACTGATGACCTCAGATGTTGAATCCCATAGTGTTCTGAACCATCTGAATTTTGAAGGAAGGGTTTAATGTTCCGTCGACATCGAGGTTATTAGAGACGCAGCAGAAGCTCGGATTGTGTCAAGGAGAGGGAAGGAAATCAGCCGTGTCCTTCCAATGGAACCATCCCAGTATTTGCGTGGAATGATTCAGGGAAGTCAAGGAAAGCCTAAATCCGGATGGCTGGCCGCGGGTTTGAACTGTCGTCCTCCCGAATGCGAGTCCAGTGTACTGACCAAGGTGCCACCTCGCTCGGTTTCGTACGCTGGAAAAAGTCGTCAACAGAAATATACAAAACTAGGATTTTACTGGTCTGGGCGTGGAATGTCACGTCGCCAGCCGGCGTGGCCGTGCGGTTCTAGGCGCTACATTCTGGAGCCGAGCGACCGCTACGGTTGCAGGTTCAAATCCTGCCTCGGACATGGATGTGTGTGATGTCCATAGGTTAGTTAGGCTTAATTAGTTCTAAGTTCTAGGCGACTGATGACCTCAGAAGTTATGTCGCATAGTGCTCAGAGCCATTTGAACCATTTTAATGTCACGTCCATTAGTAGAATAGACAGGTTAAGGAATTTAGAAAAGGGAAACGGATAGGTTGAAGTTATAAAAGGCAGTCAAATGAAAAAGAGGCATATGGAAAAAATAGAAGGTGTACGACTTTGCTTACGCCGTTTGCTGATAGGTGGCGACAACGGTAAGTAGTGGTCGAAAGAAACAGATCGCAGACGTCAGGCGGTTAGCTTGGACCTCGGTCAACATAACCTCATTCAAGCATTAGTCGATTTGTGTTAGCATCATAAAGTTGTTCTTCATTGAAAATGTCAGTTTACGAGCCTAATTCTCGTCATTTGCGGGAGGTGTCACTGTTTTGTTTCAATATGAAGAAAACAGTGGCCGAGTCTCATCGAATGCTCTCAAGTACGTATGGTAAGGACGCTATTAGTGAAAGAACGTGTCGTGAGTGGCTTCAACGCTTCAAGAACGGTGATTTTATCGTCTTAGACCGGCAAAGTGATGGAAAGGAAGAATGTTTCAGAAGATGCAGAATTGGAGACATTGCTGAGTGAAGACTCGCGTCAAACTCAAGAAGAATTAGCACAATTAGTGGGAGTGACACAGCAAGCCATTTCAAAAGGTCTCAAGGCTATGGGCAGGATTCAGAAAGAAAGAACTTGGGTCCCGTGATAGCTGAGACCAAGAGATGTTGAACGGCGTTTATGTGTTCGTGAACAGTTGCTTCAGAGGGAAAAACGGAAGGGATTTCTGCATCGCATTGTGACCAGGGACGAAAAATGGGTTCATTATGATAACCCTACACGCAAAAGATCATGAGGCTATGCCGGCCATGCCTCCAAGTCGGCGGCCAAACTAACATTCACGGCTCGAAGATCATGCTCTGCATTTGGTGGACCAGCTCGGCGTCGTGTACTATGAGGTGTTAAAACCAAGTGAAACAATCACAGGTGCTCGTTGTCGAACACAATTAATGCGTTTGAGCAGAACATTAAAAGACAAACGGCCGCAATACAGCGAGAGGCACGATAAAGTGATTTTGCAGCACGACAACGCTCGACCCCACGTTGCAAAAGAGGTCATAACGTACTTGGAAACGTTAAAATGGGAAGTCCTACCCCACTTGCCGTATTCTCCAGACGTTTCTCCCTCTGACTGTCACCTGTTTAGATCAATGGCGCATGGCCTGGCTGACCAACACTTCCGAACTTATGAAGAAGTCACCAATTGGATCGGTTCGTGGATCGCTTCAAAAGATGAACAGTTTTTTCGACGCGGAATTCGTACACTGCCTGAAAGATGGGAGAAAGTAGTGGTCAGCGATGGAAAATAATTTGAATGATACACGTGTAACCAATTTGTTTCATTAAAGCCTCAAATGTTGGGGAAAAATGGCGGAAGCAAAGTTGTACACCTTGTAAGTAAACTGTTTATCATTTCAAAAGTGATCGTCGTAGCTGTTAATAAATTCAGTCCACTGTGAGCCGAGACGGTCAATGCCTTCATGGAAAAAGTTTACTGTTGCCTATGAAGCACTTTTGTATCCAGGCGCTCAGCTCTTCGTCCGAAGCAAATTGACGGCTGCGAATGTCTTTCTTCAGGGCTCCAAAACCTGGGAAATTACATGCGGTGAGATCGGGATTGCATAGAGGAGATGGAAGGGATTCCCAGCGAAACTTCTCCAGTGTAGTCGACACAACTTCGGTAACATACATTCTGTTGCAGGATAATGCCTGCCCACATGTTGCCAAAGACTACACTGCGGAAGTTCCCCCCGGAGTGAGGCGGCGCAGTGGTTAGCACACAGGTCTCGCATTCGGAAGGTCAACGGGCCAAACCCGCATCCAGCTATTCTGAATTAGGTTTTCCGTAATTTTCCTAAATCGCTTCAGGCAAGTGCCAGAATGGTCCCTTTGGAAGTGCTCGGCCGATTTCCTTTCCCATCCTTCTCCGTCTCTAATGACCTCGTTGTCGACGGGACATTAAACACTAACGTCCTCCTCTTCCTCCGCAGAAGCTCAGCTGAGAAGCCTTTAAACATCCTCCATCCTCCATACAGTCCCGGTCACTCCCCATGCGATTTACATTCGTAGCCGTAGATTTGCTTCGGAGTAAGAGCTGAGCGCCTGGGTGTAATCATTGTTCCGTAGGCAACAGTAAACATTTTTCAATGAAGGCACTGACCCTTTTGTCACAAATTGAGATAAATGTACTAACAATTGCGACGATTACTTTTGAAATAATAAACAGTTTTCTTGCTTTTTTCCATGTGTCTCGTTTCCATTTCACAATCCGTTATAGATACAGTGGGAATGAGTGGAGTGCGCTGGCCGATGTGACCGAGCGGTTCTAGGCGCTTCAGTCCGGAACCACGCGGTTGTTGCGGTCGCAGATTCGAATCCTGCCTCGGGCACGGATGGGTGTGATGTCCTTAGGTTAGTTGGGTTTAGGTAGTTCTAAGTCTAGGGGACTGGTGACCTCAGATGTTAAGTCCCATAGTGCTTAGAACCATTTGAATCATTTTGAGTGAAGTGCGGTAGCTGGAAGAATAAGACTTCTGGTCAGGTCATTACAGGGTTATCAATACAATATCAAACAGGGGTCATGCAGGAGTAGGCCTAATAATGAATAGGTAAATATGAATGTGGCTGACCTACACTGAGCAGCATGCTGAACGAATTATCGTAGCCAAAATTCACACTAAACCGACACCCACCACAATATTACAAGTTTACGTAGCAACTATTTCCAGAGATGAAGAGGACATTGAAAGATAAAGGAAATTATTCAGATAGCTAAGGGAGACGAAAATTTAATAGTGACTGGAATTCGACAGTAGGAAAAGGATGAGAAAAAAATAGTTGAAGAACATGGAATGAATTTTGCAGAAAGCATACTTTAATCATTGCTAGCATTTGGTTGAAGAATAGTGAAAGAAAGCTGTGTAAGAGACCTGGGCCACTGAATGGTTTCAGAACGGTTATATAATGGTAAAACAGAGGTTTCTAAAACAGATTTAAGCAGTAAAATATTCCCAGGAGCAGATGTGGACAATGTCCATAATCTATTCGTTATGAGTTGCACATTAAAATCGAACAAATTGCAAAAAAATAAAGAAAAACCGGAATTCAAGAAGACAGGACCCATATAGACTCAAAAAACAAATCGTTGTAGAAAGCAATAGAAGATGAATGGTTACTTTTGGGAGATGAAACAGGAAAGACGGCGTAGGATCAAATAAATAAAAAGATAATGACTGCTAAAAATCCTCGGATAACACGATAAATATTGAATTTAATTAATGAAAGGAGATTTTGTGAAAGAAACTGTGTATGCTTTGCCTGTACATGACCTTTGCGATATCCACAGAAGAATTGTGGATGCAATAACCTACCTTAACACAGGCATGCTTGTGCGCACATAGATTGAGACAAAGTCTCGTCGTTTAACGAAAAGAACACATTGTTGAATTATGGAACATGTTTTAGGCTCAAGAATGATAACGTTGTTGGAAGATGAAAATCTCCTCTATAAAAATCAAGATAGATTCCGCAAACAGAGATCCTGCGAAACGCAGCTCGTTCTGTTCCTCCGTAAGTTCCAAGCGCAGTGGACAACGGCGGTCGGGTTGATGCCGTGTTCCTTGACTTCCGGGAGGCATTTGACGCCGCCCCGCACTGCCATTCAGTAAAAGAATGAGCTTTTCGAGTATCTGACCAAATCTGCGACTAAATTCAAGACTTCCTTGCAGGTAGAAAGCAACACGTAGCTCTTAACAGATCAAAATCGACCATTGTAGAGGTAGTTTCCGGAATACCCTAAGGCAGTGTGATAGGACCGTTACTGTTTACAATGTACATAAATGATCGAGTAGAAAGCGTCGGAAGCTCTTTAAGACTGTTCGCAGATGTTGCGATTATCGGTAAAAAGTAACAACGCCAGAACATAGTAACGATTTGCAGAATGACCCAAAGAGAATTGATGAATGGCTCAGGTCGTGGCAGTTGACCCTGAACAGAAATAAATGTAACGTACTGCTCACACATGGGAAAAGAAATCCATTAATGTACAGCTACACTATTCATGAGAAACTGCTGGAAAGACTATATACCGTAAAATATTAGGAGTACCTATTGAGAGCGGTCTTAAGTGGAATGACCACATAAAACAAATAGGGGAAAAGCAGATGCGAGACTGAGATTCGAGGAAGAATGTCATCCAAGAAGGAAATGTTTTATAAAGTGCTTGTTCGACCAATTGTTGAGTATTGTTCATCAGTCTGGCACCCCTGTCAGGTGGGACTAACAGAGACTGTTAAGCCAGCTTAAGTAAAAATATCTGTTAGATTTCAGTTTTGACAACACTTGGTCACAACAGTTAAGATTAGGTATTTTGTGTATGATAAATTAATTAATAGTGCACAACAGTGCTTCATTCTGACAGTGTGGTAAATCTGTAAATATTAGCTGTTTCAGTTTACTGCATTGTATTCACCTATTTCGACAATCTCCTGACAAATGATCGGGGTAGTAAGTATTATATTCAAATGTTTTATGTTTTTATGTTATACTTTCTGACATGTTCCACACCCACGAGAATCATCTCATTTTTTGGGTCTATGGAACGAAAATCGAATTTAATCCAATCTAATCTAAAAGGGATAGAGAAGATCGAACAAAGAGCGGTGCGTTTCGCCACTGGTTCGTTTAGTCGGAGCCAGAACTTTTCAGAGATACTCAACAAACTCCACTGACAGATTTTACAAGAGAGGGGTTGCGCATTACAGACAGGTTTACTACTAAAATTTTGAGAGAACGCTTTCCTGTAAGAATCGGACAACACATTTCTTCCTCCCACATACATCTCGTCTAGTGACCACGACCAGAAAATCCGAGAAATTAGAGCCAACATAGAGGCTTATCGACAGTTATTCTCTAACGTGCTATTCGCGGAGTGGAACAGGGGGGGGGGGGAGGTGAATTAGTAAGTGGTACCAGAAGTAACCTACGCCACACACCATTTAGTGGCTTGCGGAGTACGATGTAGATATAGATGTAAATTATTTTGATTATTTTCTTGTACAAAACTTTTTGAGGTATGTTACATGATTTTGCAAACTGCAACTATCTATATCTCATAGTTTTCTTAATGGTATCTGAAGATCGGGGAGGTCTCACGTGAACACACTGCATATCAGTTTCCAAAATACTCAGTCAACTTTTGGAGAGTCAACAGCATGTGCCTAGAAAATGACGAGGAGTTCTAGAAATAACACGTTATGTTTAATACAGGAAACTTTTGTGTTCCTTGTCTGTCGGCATGACCACTTGCTGGTGGTTAAAGGGTTCATACGGCTCTGAGCACTATGGGACTTAACATCTGAGGTCATCAGTCCCCTAGAACTTAGAACTACTTAAACCTAACTAACCTAAGGACATCACACACATCCATGCCCGAGGCAGGATTCGAACCTGCGACCGTAGAGGTCGCTCGGTTCCAGACTGAAGCGCCTAGAACCGCTCGGCCACATCGGCCGGCTGCTGGGGGTTAGAAGCTGACAGACTGCAGGAAACGTTCCAGCCCCGTAAAGGCGCCTGTTCACAGGTTGACCGTAATTGCAGCCAACAAGACATCTGGTGCGGTTCGTGAATCCACAGATACAACAGACAAAGTTGGATCTTTGTGCCAGACCAGGATTCGAACCAAGGTACCCTGCTTACTAGGTAGGTACTCTGACCACTAAGCCATCCAGATACAATGGTCATTGCAACTTAACGGTAGACCCAAGCACGCCTCCCGCCGGACCCAAATTCTCAATTTATCCGCACACTGGTAATGTAATGCCCCTCCCCCATTATCCTCGTTACTCCTGGCATTTCGCCTATCCTCGTAAGAGTTAGAGCCTGGTGTGCATTCGCACCGAAGAGATCATTGGCCATCATCGCCTTAATTATGTATGTGGTGTCTGTTCTTTCGGACAAGTCCGAGGTAACGGGCAAGGGGGAGTACATTAGTAGTGTGTGGACAAGCTGAGAATTTGGGTCTGACGGGAGGTGTGCTAGGGTAGTCCGTGCAGTTGCAATGACCACTGTGTCCGGATAGCTTAATGGCCAGAGCATATGCCTGATATGCAGGAGACCAGGGTTTGAATCCTGGTCCGCCACAAATTTTCAACTTTCTCCACTGATTTAAACCAATGCCCACTCGCAGCCAATGTCTGTAATTCCTTTGTGTCTTAATTCAAAGTGCCTGCTAGATCAAAATGGTTTCTGTTCGTTCGAACATGTCCGAAAGAACAGACACCACACACATAAATATGAATGTATGTCATTTGGCCGACACGCTCGGACAGTTGCTCTCCGACATCTGCTTAGGTAGAGATCACCGAAAAAAATCATCAGAAACGAATGTATGAAGCACAGATCACATATATTGTTACGTGAATTGAGTCTGGAGGAAAAGGAAGGAAGATCAGAGTTTAACGTCCCGCTGACATCAGGGTTATCAGAGACAGAGCACACGCTCGGAATGTGTTACAGATGGGAAATCGGCCGTGCCCTTTCAAAAGAATCATCCCGGCATTTAGGGAAATCACGGAAAACCTTAATGAGGATGGCAGGACGCGGATTTGGACTGCCGTCCTCCCGTATGAAAGTCCAGTGTGTTAACCACTGCGCCACCTAGCAGAATGAAAAGATGAAATAAAGTGATTATTTAAAAAAAAGTAACCTGCGCGGGAAGAAGTTTTCACTAAAGTAATATAAAATATGAAAAGTACATAGTTTGAATCAAATATGTACATGACACAGTCTTGAAATTTTATTAGATTAGACCAGGGATTCCCAAAGTGGTCGATATCGACCCCTTGGGGGTCGACGAGGTCTAAAAATCGACCCCTATTAAATTAACACAAGTTCTTATTTAAAACTTTCAAGATAGGTAGGTACTGTATTGTTTATGTTGTGTTACGTGTACTAAGAATAATTAATGTTTTTGTAGGAAATAGCATTGTTGTAGTAAAGTAAAGTCTCAAGTTCGTACAAGATGAAAAACTCGGCAAGTCTGTGTGGACAAGTTTGTGCAAGATAATGAGTTCGAGCGTACGTCTTTCAGGCGCGTTTTGACTTGCTCTCTATTTGACGCTTACGCGATTTAACACTAACAAATTCATGATCAAGTCCAAACATGTTCCTGATATTTTAGGTATTTTGTATCAATAGGAAAAAACTAAAGATAGGCCCCCTTATTCATAATAGTCTGCTAACTTAAAGCATTGCTAATTCTCACTCTGTCTTCTTCTATTGACCTAAGTCAGAATGAAAAATAACACTCTGTAGCAGCTGTTTTAAGTTAGCGGACCATTATGAATAAGGGGGTTGACTTTAAAAGTAGGTAATTTGGCCATGGGGGTCTGAGGTAGCATTTCATTTTGGAAAAGGGATCACTTGTCCAAAATAGTTTGGGGATCCCTGGATTAGACCGAAGTTACAACCTTTCAAGATAAACGCCTATTACAGTCGAAAATAATAATTAAGAAATAATTGAGCAGGGTGTCACATTTTAAATATCTGTGCTGCGACATGAGTTACGACTATGACAAAAATGTAGACGAAAAGCTGCACAAATTTCAGATAATAGGTGGAACAATACAAAGAACACTGAACTACAAAATCCGAAAAGATGCAAAAATTAAATTTTATAAATCTATGTGATGCCATTACTGTCGTATTAAAGTGAGAGTGGACAAATAAATAGAAAGATGACAGCAAAATACAAACACCAGAGATGAGTTCTCCAGTTGGGTGCGATGTTGCACAAGAAGAGATTTACTAAAAAATCAAAATGCTCGAAATCAGTTGAATGTACAAGCTGTTACGGAAGAAATGGCAGGGCGTGGAAATAGGAGGAAGCAACATGTGAACAGAATAAAAAATAAAAGGCTACTCAAAAAAAAGATCCTGAATCACAGCCCGAAAGGGAGAAATGGCGTAAGTTGACCAAGGAAAGTATGGGCATAAACTTTGTGAAGACGGAACAGGCAGAAGTGTCATCTCGAAATGCATCACGACGACGAAGATGCATTCTTTTACACAAAAAGAAAACAATAGTTACAGCTTACGGTTCGTTGGCGGTGTCTCTTCTCGGCTGGCAGCGTGACGGACATCCGGCTATAATATGCATCCGTTAGCATGGCCCAAATTCGGCCTCAGTCGGTGCATTTCGCGGCGCCGTGGCGAATTCCTGGGCAGGGCGAACTTTCCCTACGGGCGCCTTCCATCAGCTCTGTCCCTGGGAAGCCCTGCAGCTCGAGCCTGCTCTCTCTTCTTCCCCTCGCCACTAATGTTGATCTGATCAGTCCCGGTAATCAAGTTCAGCCAATTGCTGCCGTGCGGTGGCGCCAGAAGCATGCGTAGTCTGTTGTACTCAGGCGGCGGCGAAGATTGCACCGCCAAAATCTGGTCTATAGCTCCAAGAAATGTGGCAGTGCAAGGGCTCTAATCATCATATTTATACGCTACATTTTATGAAAAAAAAAATACTCATTCACGTCACGATGAAAAAAAAACTTATTTCGTCAATTTTTTACATGTGAAGTATTTACAGTTCTGTCTTCCGTATAAACGTTTTGTCAAAATTTAGCTCAGTTACTGAGTGTTGTGTATCAAAATGCTATGGTGACGAATGCAGCTTAAATGTAGTAATAATCTGATAGTTAAAAAATGGTTCAAATGACTCTAAGCACTATGGGACTTAACATCTGAGGTCATCAGTCCCCTAGACTTAGAACTACTTAAACCTAACTAACCTAAGGACATCACGCACATCCATGCCCGGGGCAGGATTCGAACCTGCGACCGTAGCAGCAGCGTGGTTCCGGACTGAAGCGCCGATAACTGCTCGGCCACAACATAAACATGCACCAAACGCATGTCAGTTATGCAATAGAAACATAATTTTTTTCTTGTCCTATTGTTTGCAAGCAACAGTCAAATTTTCAATAAATTGGCAAACATGCGGACAGAAAAAAATAATCAGAATGTATCGCTTCGTCTGTATAGCAGACGAGCATAAGAAATCCTAAGCTAAGTAAATACTGTTTTCAGCAAATTCTCAGGTAGAACCGATTTCAATGTTTTTGTTACCGACGTTACACAAAATAAATTGAGCAGACTCCCTCCTTTTCCTTCACTTTGGTGTTGTTCAAAATACGAAAATAAATTGAGCAGACTCCCTCCTTTTCCTTCACTTTGGTGTTGTTCAAAATACGGCGCTACTCTCCGCCGAAAGATCCCAACGTCACTTGTCACAGACAAAAAAAAGTCTGTCTTTCCTTTTAATGCAAGATTAACATTTTCTATTCTTTTAGTAAGTTTTGAAAGTCACACTCAGTTCTAATCACAGTTTGCGCTGGTGCAAAACTTAAGAATGGAAGTAACACTGAGCGAGCTGGCGCGGTGGTTAACACACTGGACTCGCATTCGGGAGGACGACGGTTCAAAACCCGCGTCCGGCTATCCTGGTTAAGGTTTTCCGTGATTTCCCTAAATCGTTTCAGGTAAATGCCGGGATGGTTCTTTTGCAAAGGCCCTGATGTTTGGTCCTCTCCCGCAGATTAACCAACCAACCAACGAAAGTAGCTTCCGCATGCTCGATGAAACTTGGACTATACGTAGAAATAACAGCTACAGTGTAGTAACTGAAAGGAATACGCAATGAGACGAACGGAAGTAATAGTTTTATTCAAAGACAATAATTACATTGAAGTCAATGCGATTCGTGATGGTTCCCTGGACATTACAAATGGCGCGACGTGCATCTCAGTAGAGTGTGTGATCACCATGGACGGCAATCCCATGCTGGCGGCAAGGTTGAAACGTCCCCTTTGGAAAATTAATTTGCTGTTAAACCTCTTACGTTATTTGCTTTTCAAAGAGCTGAGCAAAACTGAATGTACTCAGATATTTCTCTCTTTACTTATTCTGATCAACAGTAAACTGACACACAATATTTTTTTTTTAGCGCAACGCAATCTGACTTTCAATAATCCCTACAAAAGAATGGCCCTGACTAAGGATAACCTATACCTTTCTTGAATCATTTACCTCACAAAAATCTTCGTTACTCGAACTACTGCAATACAGCGAGCGCCAATACTGCCAGCTAAATAAAAGACATCCAGTCTTACAAATTTCCTTTTTCTGACGAACACACGTCCAGATCGTCAGTTTTCAAAACTCTGCCATCTCTCGCCCCACATCGACCACTGCTGGCGGCTCACCTCCAACCAGTGTTGCCAACTCTAAAAAACCCGAGTCGCTAGATTCAATATCAAAAGTCGCTATAAAGTCGTTAAAACTGATTCTACTAGGGGTGTACTCAAAATTTCGTGCTGTGAGTGGTGCAATAAGCCAGTGGGAAGGGGGGAGGGATAATAAAATGTTAATAAAAATTGTCTCATACGTAATTGCTATATTGTCTTAATTAAATGACGCATCGCTTGCAATAACATAAATATAAAATACGCTAACGTTTAATTAAACATGTTATCATAGTTGACGCAACACATAAATTGTTGTTTCAATCACAGTAGTCAAATATACTAGAAATATACAACTATATTTGTAACAAAGGAAAGCAAGAACTCAAATTAGGTTACAAAATATATACATACCGATATGTGAGTTATTCATCGTCGTCACTCTGAAGATCGAATAACTCTTCTGTTTCACACTCAGACAGAACTGTAGTTGATGTAGAGGGTTGAGCGCCGCTCAAAAGATGATGTTGCAGTTCGTCTGGTTTTGTCGCAAAAGAGTAACTTTTGTTCGTTCCAATAAGCTCCAATACGTCTGACGGTATGTCAAAAGATGCACAATCTTTATTTTGTTTCTTCAGCTGGTCTCTCAATATGATCAAAGCATTAATTGTCTTTAACGAATAATCTGTTACGTTGTTTAGTTTTTATAATGTTCATAGAACTGAATATTCTTTCCACTTGTGCATTTGAATGCTGTAGGCATAGAACAGTCATTGCTAGCTGTGAAATCAAAGAAAAAGGATTCTTCCCTGCGGCATTTTTATACTGCAAAACCTCACTCCAAAATCTAACAGTGTTAGTAGTGTTATTCCACCTAATGAAGTTGATATTATGCCATTCTTGCAGCATACCGTCTATGAAATCGCCACTAAAACCCAATTCTTTGGCTACATCCGTTACAGCATTATTTTTATTCACTTTTAGTGTTTCTTCGACATTCAACATTGACATTTTTTTCAGGATCGTAACATTACTTGGCAGTCTTTGTTGAATTTCTTTTATGAGTTTCAGACTAAACTGAATGCATCTCTTCTTCAAAAAACTTTATTTTCTTCAGACAAACTTGACTCAGACAATTTCTGTTCAAACATAAATCCAAGATTCGGATTTGCGTACATACATTCGCTTGGAACTGATGTCAACAAACAACAGTTTGAAAAACTATGTTCTGTCCGGGTGACTGCATGAGAAATACAAGTGTATCTAGTAATTTAGTGGGGTCATTGTCTTCTCCTTCAAAAGCTTTTATTGCTATTTGTACGTCTTTTAAAGCATGTTTAAGGTAAAACATGTAAAGATGATTTGAGTCGTCACAATACATCTTGTACAAAAGATCGGCAGTGTAACAATTGTCTTGAACCATGGCAAGTGAAAAATGTAGCTTTAGTTCTTCCCACTGCTCCAGAATTCTTCGTATTGCTGGTTCAATTGAAAGCCAACGTGTTGCACAGACCTTCAAAATTTTTAGTGGCTGTTTTCCACAATTTATTGTCTCATACACCTTTTTATATTCCTCTTGTCTTTTGGGTGAAATGGAGAACCAATTGTAGGTTTCCTGTACAAGAAACTCTATGTCGGGGCCGCAGCAACCCAGGAGACGTTTTGCTGCAACACGATAACACTCGGCCCCACGCAAGTCTGAGGACTGCTGAACACATCGCAAAACCGGGTTGGACAGAGTTATTCCATCCACCCTATAGCCCTCACCTAGCCCCCTTCGACTTGTTTGGGCCATTAAAGGATGCCAATCGTGGAAGATATTTTGAGGACGATGAGGAGGTGATTCTCACAGTGAAGTACTGGCTCCGCCACCTGGACAAGGATTGGTACCGACAGGGCATACACGCCCTTGTTTCGCGCTGGAGGTAGGCCATAGGACGGGATGGAGATTAGTGGAAAAATAGGCTGTGTAAGTAAAACATCATTATTTCGTGTGTGTAATTCTCATAATGTTCAATTAAGAATTGTTGAAAAAAAAATGCGGTGCATTACTTTCTGGACAACCCTCGTAATTTAGTTGTTGTGGTTTAGGAGTCTAAGCTGCCGTAAATCAGCCGCTTGTTCATTGAAATGTTCACTGGGAGCTTTTCAGATTTATTTCACCCATTCGGCATAATTTCTGCTTCTGTTTCGCAAACAAGTAAAAATTTCACTATGAAAGCATTAATATAACGTAATGCGATAGATGCTAGTTCCGCATCATCGAGCGCCGACATGTTCGCTATGATAGCAAAGTTCTAACCGGCTCTTCTCGTACAAAAATATCGCGCAATATTATTGTGCCGTTCGTGACCTCGCACTTCCGCGCAGTATGATGACACAAAATGGTTCAAATGGCTCTGAGCACTATGCGACTTAACTTCTGAGGTCATCAGTCGCCTAGAACTTAGAACTAATTAAACCTAACTAACCTAAGGACATCACACACATCCATGCCCGAGGCAGGATTCGGACCTGCGACCGTAGCGGTCATGCGGTTCCAGACTGAAGCGCCTTTAACCGCACGGCCACACCGGCCGGCCTATGATGACACAATACTATTCTGTCAATAGACGAGAGCGTATGAGGGCCGCTTTAACAGAGGAGCGGAAGATCTCATATAGTTCCAAGAAGCAGTTTGTGGTACGCTCCCCTCTCCTACACTTCACAAGAAGAAGGATGCTGGAAAATTTGAATCTCCTTGGAATGGGCATCTAAATCTGAGAAACTAGAAGAGAATTCTTTCTCCAGATCACCAAGAAATTCCATTTCAAACAAGAATGGAGAACTTGAACCATGTTCACCCTTCAACGACTGCCAGTTGGCGCAGTGTGAGAAAGTTTTCTGTCTGAAAGTTGCCCGAGGCAGGATTCGAACCTGCGACCGTAGTAGTCGCGCGGTTCCGGACTGAATCGGCTAGAACCGCTCGGCCACAACGTCCGGCAGAGATCACCTGACAAAGATTCTAACTCTTCTAGAAAAGATTTGAATTGACGCCTCTCGAGTCCCTGACATCGCAGAAAAGTAACAAGGGAAACTAACTGCTCCACCACACACAGCACATCCACTCTGGCTTTGCACAAAGTGCTTCCTGATGAACACAGCCTGTTGTCAATGGCTTCGTAACGCCATTAGCTTCACATTCTGAGTTTAGCTTTTCAACAGAAGCTGCATATTTTGCCGTACATATGTCCCTTCATCTGTTGTAACACGTGTCATCTGAGAACGAGGCGGTCTCAGCTGTTGCACCATGCAAGGAAGTCAGATCCGGTAGTTCTTGAGTTACTTCGAAGTCTATGTTAATATATCTAATAAACAACTGGACGTGAATAGTATCTGCGACGTCTGTAGGGTCGTCCGGGTACAGAGTACAAAATTGTTCGATTTTGTCAAGAAAGTTCTTCAACTGTAATTAAAATACACCTCTTTGTACAATCACCGTCAGGGAATGGTTTGCCTTGTTTGGCGATTTCTTTGGCCACTCCTAAACTTACTTTCGTAGTGGCTTCACTTCCCTTAAGACGTTTTCCAAAAATGTTTTGTTAAAAACAAAATACACGTTTCGATGTTTTAAGTTCGTGTTTAGTTACTTTGTCCTTGAATTTAGCAGACTGGACTTTATGCTTTTTACCGTAGTGGCGACGAACACTGTATTCCTTAGGAACAGCAGTAACTTCGGTAAACTTCAGCGTGGTCGTCGTCACAAAAATACAAACGAACTTCTCCTCCTCCAAGAGAAGACAAGGCCTCACACAAGTTAGCCAAACCGAGAGGAGAATTCACAACTTCATTCGACTGTTCTTCCTCGTCCAACCTGCAGCCCGAATCTCGCTCTTTCTGACTTCCACCTGTCTGGCCCAATGAAGGATGCACTCTGTGGGAAGCAGCACATGGATTATAGACGAAACAAGACGTTGGCTCCGGCATCGACCAGTAAAGTGGTATCATGCGGACAGACAAACCTTCCCAGTAAGGTGCGCAAGGCCGTCGCATTGAACGGAGATTATGATGACAAAAAGGGTTTTGTAGCCAAAAGAGTGGGAAATAATATGGTGTATTGTAATCCTGAATAAAACAAACTGCTTTCAGGAGAAGATGTTGCATTACGTACTAAACATCCCCCACACAACGATTCACTGCCCCCACCAAGAACCGCTCTCGTTGTTCGTCTTTCACCCTACTTTTAATGCTTTAGATCCTTGAATGATTCAGAATAGTTCTAAAATTTAATGTTTTATTTAATTGTCTAAAATAAAACATTGTAGTCTAATTTAGTAACAAACAAAAATAAAATATTATAGTCTAATTTAGTAATAAACACAACAGTTTAGTAATTTACATAGCGACATAGAAGGTTGCTGTCTGAAACTGCCTCTCAGGTTTTCCGCCACACACTTGTTTTATCAGTTCATAGTGACGCTCGTATCTCTATGTCTGTTTGCTGCGTAAAAGACTCGTAGGTGCCCATTTTTGTTCCCTTCGACAGAACCGCGCCACATTCGATAAACTTTGAGGAAAAAATATTATGTAAAAAGGTTAATTTAAAGGGGTGGCCGGATGCTCTTCCTGCCGCCACCCCATAACCCCCAGGACGGAATCAGTGTACCCCAGCTGTCTGCGTCTAGTGTAAACCATGAAATAGTGCGAAATGGTTCTGAGCACTATGGGACTTAACTTCTAAGGTCATCAGTCCCATAGAACTTAGAACTACTTAAACCTAGCTAACCTGAGGACATCACACAAATCCATGCCCGAGGCAGGATTCGAACATGCGACCGTAGCGGCCGCGCGGTTCCAGACTGTAGCGCCTTTAACCGCTTGGCCACCCCGGCCGGAAAATAGTGCGGAAGTGTTACAAATGTCTGCGTATCGTGTAACTAAGGCGGGATGTGGGGACCAGCCCAGTATTCACCAAGCGGGATGTGGAAAACCGCCTAAAAACCACATCCAGTTTGGGCGACACACCGGCCCACGCCGTTAATCCGCCGGGCGGATTCGATCCAGGGCCGGCGCGCCTCCCGGAGTCCAGGAAGCAGCGCATTAGCGCTCTCGGCTAACCTGGCCGGTTTGTCATTAGCATGATCTATGGAACTATTATTAATGCAGTCTAGTCTAATAACATTACTTCGGCAGCTGTCGATATTTCCACTAGCCGGCCATTGTGGACGAGCGGTTCTAGGCGCTTCAGTCTGGAACCACGCGACAGCTACAGTCGCAGATTCGAATCCTACCTCGGGATGGATGTGTGTGATGGCGTTAGGTTTAAGTAGTTCTAACTTCTAGGGGACTGATGACCTCATATGTAAAGTCCCATACTGCTCAGAGACATTTTCATATTTCCACTATCGTCGCTTAAATCTGAATATGTTGTCCCTATTTTCTGTTTATTACGACGTCGATATTATCGTCTCTGCAAACTGCCACTGTCATTCTGTCACACTGAAATGTTGACGCACCACATCACTCAGTATTTACAGCTGTTTTGTTTAATCTTCCGTATTGAAGATCTATTGGTAGAATCTCTGACTTCATTTCCAGTTATGACCCACCAAATTTTAGAACGCAACTACTTCTGAATGTACATCAGCACATCTGTATGTCGTAGAGAATAACATCACTGTAATACACGTTACCGCATTTGTTTAGCATGTATAGCAGTTGAGGGTGGTCCTACAATGTCATGCGTTAGACGTATTTGATGGCTCGTTGTGCTCGCAAGGTATACGAAATCTGATTCATATTACAACTCTATTTTTGCTCACAATTAACAGTAGGTCACTTTATTTATTTCTGAGATATCGATTCTGACGTTGTCCTTGTAAATGTCACATCTCTCACTTTTACCATCTTTGTTCGCCTTTCTCGTGACAGTGTGTTTACAAACAGTACAGCTTAAATGATGTATCGTAATAAAGCATCTTATTCCTTCATTCCTTAGTAAGACAACTGTGTTGTGTTTGTGTTTGTTGTAATTGATTAAAGGTTTTATTATTTTGACAAAACATAATGTCCCAAAACTAGCTGCACAGAATGAGTACACACTTTACGTATTTAGATCCTGTTGCAACTTAAACATTACATCTTCCGAGGCACTTTTAGAATACTGTGACGTCTTAGATGCGCTAACGTAATTGACTTGGACCCCACACAGTTTTTTCTTGTATTTAACCTCAACTAGGTCGTAGATAATGAATGTAAACATCAAACGTTTCTCATTGGTGACACATTTTGCAGACTTTTAGAATACTGTGACATCATACTTGCAGAAAATTGTATTTAGAGGGCCTTTGCACCACAGTTCCGGGTGTAAACTTTGTAGAAAATAGGCCTGTGTCATTTGTAATAATAGCAATAAAATAATTAGCAATCAGTAACAAAAATTATATTTTATAGTGAATAACATGATGCATTATCTGTGTCCCTTTTAGAATGATGCTTGAGAACAATAATAAGGTTGAAGAATTGAATTTGAGATTGTATTCTGACTTACATCAAGACTATGCCCAATTAGTTACATTCAGACTGTCAATTCGCTTGCGCGCTTACCTGTTCAGCATAGTATTTTAGACAACATGTATTTTTCTGCTGTTGTAAGCGTAGTCAGCTTAGTTTCCAGACATCGGTTCCTTAGGCGTACCTTCTAAAATATCATGGAAAACTAGCATTGGAGTACATACTTTAGACTTTTGGGCACTACTTTGGCGAATATGGCATTGCAGTCATTTTAGGCTATTGCAACCTCTTAGATGTCGAAAATAATTAATTTACGCCTCTGTTGTGTTTTTTAAACAGTGGAGCCTTCCTTTGGTGACAGTGAGAACTGCTCACGGTACAACAAACGAACAAATCACGTTTTCTATAGCGCAGTCACTTGTTGGCGACAGTAAGATCGAACTATCCACGTTTTCTACAGTGCAGCTATCTGCTGGTGACAGAAGCACTCGTTTTCTACAGTTAATCCATAAGCTAATGACTAGAGCAAGTGGGATGTGATTCATGACTTGATTTCATTTCATGTTTTCAGAGTTTGTAGGACAATACTCGTATTTAAAATAAATTCGATTCTGCTAATATGAATTAATAATTCGTTATTTATGTTTCAAAGCAAATGTTGGTTTTTAATTATTTATAGAGAATGCGCTATCTTTCGTTCCAATATTCAATGGAGAATGATATATACCTTCAAATGGAATTTACAAATGTGGCTGGTGAGCCAGTCCTTAAACGAATTTTTGGAAGCCAGTAATGCAAACACAGTTGTCTAATTTTTCAATAATTTAGGGAATTCAGATACTTTATCGTACTTGGCTACTGAGCAGTGGCACTTGGGTCGTGGAGGGCGCTTCTTGCTGACAACATGCATGCAAATTACATTGCACTGATTGCCGAGCATGGGAGCGGATTTGTGTGGAGGAGCACATTCCCTTCCCTCCACATCCATGACTATTGCACATAGCCACATCCAATGGTGCCGATTTCGTAATGCCTGGTATGGACTTGGAGTTAAGGATGTGCTGATGCTGGTGTCAGCGGAATATGATATGAGCAATTGTCTGAACTGGAATATTAGTTAGGTTTGTACAAATACGTAGCGGCTTTGCCTTGCATGTTGGTTTTCCGGTTGCTATGGGTTTATTTATCGATTGTCATTTTTTATTTGTAGTTCACTGTCGATATTTGAGTTCGCATATTGCCATTTTGTCATTTGGAGATAGTAAGTGGAGCTGTGGGCACTAGAAAATGGAATGCTAAGTGGGCAGTCGAAACGCTTCCGTCATATTCTTCAGTTTGAGTTCTATAGTGGGGTAACAACAGCAGAGGCAACCGGAAACATATGCGCCATGTATGGGGATAATGCCATTGAACAGAGCAAGGCCAGAAAATTGTTTTAATGTTTTAAGCAGGATTATTTTGACATTAGTGACTCTCCACGTTCAGGAATTGCTTAAACATGTTAATCCACAATTATCCACTTCACGGTACTCGAGATGGCAAATGTGATGGACCGTGATCATTCCACCATCGCGTAACATTTTCGTGCAATGAGGAAGTTTCAAAAATCGGTTGCATCAGTACCACATGTTCTACGCATAAATCACAAAAATCAACAGGTGACACTATGTGCATTTCTGTTTGCTCGTCATAAATTGGCTCGTGAACAACACCGACCATTCCTATCCTGTACTGTTACTGGCGACGTGAATGGTGTCTTTTTGCTAACACAAAGAAAAGAAAGGAATGGTCGAGCCCAAACAAAGCAGCAACTCCCCGTAAAAAGACCTGTGCGCATCTGCAAAAGAAAATGTCATGCATCCCTTGGAACAGCGAAGGTGTGGTGTAGTGAGAATTGTTTCCCCGAGGTGTAACAACCATTGCTGACATTTATTGTCAACAACTGAGACGTCTTGCAGATGCAATCCAAGAACAACGACCGGGAAGACTGCGTGAAGTGAAGCTAGTCAATAATAGCGCCTCCCGCATTCCGCTCGACTGACAAAAAACATGACACAGGAGTATTGTTGGGAAGTCATTCTGCACCCACTTTATTCACCTGATCCGGTGTCCTCCGATTTTCTCCTTTTCCTCTCTCTATCAAGGAACTATCTTGGCGGATGAAAATACGGTCCGAACACGGCTCGACCGGTTCTTCGCCTGAAAGCCACGTGATTTCTACACTCGCGGAATCGAAAAGTTACCACAGCATTGGCAGACTGCTGTAAATAGTGAAGGACAATGTATTATTAATGACTAAAGTCTCTGTTATACGTATCTGTATATCTGTTGTGTTTATTACGGAAAACCGCTACGAACTTACGCACCAACCCAATACCGTATAACACCGGAGATAGAAAGCGCTGATGCGTAGTCCGAACTTTTCTGTACAGTGCCAGTAGAGCCACGCTCTTAGTCAGATGTATGATGAAACTCATCAGGCAAAGAATTGTATGTAAGAAAATGAAATTACTTTATAAATTAACAAATGTAATTATCGAACAGAAACTTGATGAAAAACGAGTTATCTCTGGATTAAATAACTTCGTTTTTCTCGTAACTTAATGAAATATTAAATAATTCAACCATTAATTTGGAAATTTGGAAATGCCGAATAGAAGATGTTTGTAGATGGTGAGTCTATGGTTGGGTAAAGTAGAAGAATTTTAATTTTTCACAGCTATGGACATGCCCTATATTTGTTAGTACTGTCATAACTAAAGATCGATAAAACCATAGCATTTGTCTTGTGCTCGATCACTAGTTGTTGAGCAGTGGTATTGTTTATGTTGTTCGTCATAAATTATGAGACACTTAATGTAACAACCCCAATTTCTGCGCTGCTGTATATCGACATATAATACATATTTTTCATCGACCTGAAGTTTTTGAATTTCAATAAACATCATTGCTACCTTTATGAATGTCAAGGAAAGCAGAGGGATTGGTAATTCCAAAATAATATATCATCTTTGGTATAGTTCACTTTTGCTATCATTGAGTGTATATGTTGCTTACAAGGACTGAGACGATATTAGCGCCTGGGCTCGCCCATTAAACATCACGATGTGTAGAACCCTGTGAATACGGCTGGTGACATCTTAGCAGCCGGGAGTATTCATAGCACACTCATAATTCTGATGTGGAAGAAAGTTTAACATTTGGTCACCGAGAATGTTTTAATAAACATCGTGGTTAATGTTGACGGTAACCTGAATGCGTTGACCCAAGTCATTATACGGACAACACCCCTACATCACGTCACCGCCTCCAGCCTAAACTACACCCTCCACATACCTTGATTTAAAAGTTTCAATGGGCCGATGGATCGTTTGGAAAGAGGTAAAATTGTGTCACACTACACGCCTCGAGTCAGCTACTGTGCAGTTTGTTGTTTGGCCCACTGGACACGTGCAGCATTACCTGCCACTTTGCGAAGTACCCAACTCAATATACCCACCGCATGCAGCTCCCTTCGCAATATTCGCTGAGAAACTGGCTGAGATGGATTCGTATTCACTACCTACACCAAGATCTGTTGTATTTGAAACCGACTGTCATTTTCGAGGCGTGACACTGGTCTACCGTCCCTGTCCCTTACCATCTTCATGCTTGGGTTGATGGTAAAATAACTATACAGGGTTATTACAAATGATTGAAGCGATTTCACAGCTCTACAATAACTTTATCATTTGAGATATTTTCACAATGCTTTGCACACACATACAAAAACTCAAAAAGTTTTTTTTAGGCATTCACAAATGTTCGATATGTGCCTCTTTAGTGATTCGGCAGACATCAAGCCAATAATAAAGTTCCTCCCACACTTGGCGCAGCATGTCCCCATCAATGAGTTCGAAAGCATCGTTGATGCGAGCTCGCAGTTCTGGCACGTTTCTTGGTAGAGGAGGTTTAAACACTGAATCTTTCACATAACCCCCACAGAAAGAAATCGCATGGGGTTAAGTCGGGAGAGCGTGGAGGCCATGACATGAATTGCTGATCATGATCTCCACCACGACCGATCCATAGGTTTTCCAATCTCCTGTTTAAGAAATGTCGAACATCATGATGGAAGTGCGGTGGAGCACCATCCTGTTGAAAGATGAAGTCGGCGCTGTCGGTCTCCAGTTGTGGCATGAGCCAATTTTCTTTATTCGTCGACTTCCGCGAGCTACGCGTGAAACTTGCCCGCTCGCGTTCAACCGTTTCTTCGCTCACTGCAGGCCGACCCGTTGATTTCCCCTTACAGAGGCATCCAGAAGCTTTAAACTGCGCATACCATCGCCGAATGGAGTTAGCAGTTGGTGGATCTTTGTTGAACTTCGTCCTGAAGTGTCGTTGCACTGTTATGACTGACTGATGTGAGTGCATTTCAAGCACGACATACGCTTTCTCGGCTCCTGTCGCCATTTTGTCTCACTGCGCTCTCGAGCGCTCTGGCGGCAGAAACCTGAAGTGCGGCTTCAGCCGAACAAAACCTTATGAGTTTTTCTACGTATTTGTAGTGTGCCGTGACCATATGTCAATGAATGGAGCTACAGTGAATTTATGAAATCGCTTCAATCATTTGTAATAGCCCTGTATATCGATATGTTTTCCAGAATACATCGGTAAATACTGGCGATAGTTTTCCTCAGATATATCGATATCAAAATAGCAACATCAGGTGCAGATATTTTTATTTTATATGTATTTATCACAATTTTCGGAAAATATTTGAAGTTGTTCTTTTGAAATTGTAGAAAGACACAATTTTACTTTCGCCGTGTGAAGGAGTCTTACTACTTTTTGAGCTTTCATCATGTCCAATCTTTCTCTTTGACTGTGTCAAGCAGGTGTATGCGGCACAAAAGAAGAACACCTATTGCACTGGGGAGGGATGAATACATAGCATGATTTCCGATGTAAAGCAACAACATATCAGCTGCGTTGAAAAAAAAAAAAAAAAAAAAAGGACAACTAGTGTGCTATTTCTTAATATCGACATTCTTCAAAAACAGTTGGTGAAAATGAACAAAAATCTAAATGACAAGATTGGTCGTTGCGGTAGTGAAGGAAGTGTTGACGTAATCGGCGCTCGGCGCTGCCAACAGTAACCGCAACGTTTGACTTCACCACCGCAATTTTGACACTACAACTGCTAGGTCGCTAGCGTTTGCAGGAATGAAAAAACAGGGAAGTCGACATGAAGTGCTCCGTACAAATCCTATTTATGACACCGAACGATGGACCTATCAGACACTTTTTATTGTGCCACTTGTATGCGATTACCATTGTTAACAAAGTGATTGTCGCCAAGCGTGAACGTGCATCGTTTTCCTTTCTGTCAACTCTTGCTCTAAGGGAGATAGGCAGGCTGCTAGCTTGTTAATTTACAGAATATCTGCCGGCCGGGGTGGCCGAGCGGTTCTAGGCGCTTCAGTCTGGAACCGCGTGACTACTACGGTCGCAGGTTCGAATCCTGCCTCGGGCATGGATGTGTGTGTAGAGTTTTAGTAGGTATTGAGTCCCATAAACCAACTTCTTACAGCACAATAACGATTTATTCGGATAACGTTCACAGGTTAACATCACAGCGCAAGAGTAAACACTCGACTCCCTCCAACACTCTATACGAAGCAGACCCAAAGATCGTAAATTTAGCAACTGGTTGATGGGGTTTGAATAGGGTATAAGCTTCGTCTGCTAGGCGCAGCTTAGCATCTAGGGGAAGGTGTCTCTGTGGCAAGAGCGTTAACTGCAAGGTTAAGGGGAATTTATCCGACCAAATAGTCCAAAGGGAGTCGTCTGGGAGGGCTTCCTTAGGAACCATAGCTCGTAAGTATCGCCAGTATAGCTTCGTCTGCTAGGCGCAGCTTAGCATCTAGGGGAAGGTGTCTCTGTGGCAAGAGCGTTAACTGCAAGGTTAAGGGGAATTTATCCGACCAAATAGTCCAAAGGGAGTCGTCTGGGAGGGCTTCCTTAGGAACCATAGCTCGTAAGTATCGCCAGTACTGGGACGGAGACTGGCCTCCGGGTGGTTCGTGATAAATTGCTTGGTGTAACAATTCAGTTTCGGAGCGTGAAGCACGCTCGATAATAGCTTGTGTAAGTGCAACATATTTGTCACGTGCAGGTGGGTCAAGTATAATATCAGAAAATAGCTCCGTGAAATTATGGAGGTGACTGATGAGGAGAGCAAATTTTGTGTCATCCTCGTGAATTCGGAGAAAATGAAAAATACTGTCCACAATGGCGGACCAGATGCGTTACGCGGAATTAACTTGTCTGGGGTCACCAATGTAGAGTTTTGGTAGATATTGAGTCCCATAAACCAACTTCTTACAGCACAATACCGATTTATTCGGATAACGTTCACAGGTTAACATCACAGTGCAAGAGTAAACACTCGACTCTCTCCAACTCTCTAGGCGAAGCAGACCCAAAGATCGTAAATATACCAAAGACATATATATAGGTATGCACCGAAGTACAGGTTGTTACTGTACGATCGCTACATGTGTGATGTCCTTAGGTTAGTTAGGTTTAAGTAGTTCTATGGGACTAATGACCTCAGATGTTAAGTCCCATAGTGCTCAGAGCCATTTGAACCATTTACAGAATATCTAATAATACATCAATATTCAATCTAAAATCGGCAGTTCATTTAGAATGTGCAACCCATATTTTTATAGGCGGGTACTTCGATATTTTTTCTGCTGATATACACCGACAATTTTTTCGATATATCGAGAGCCGGTACAATTTCTTAAATAGAAGTATATTGGATTTCCGATATTTTTAAAAATATCAACAGTCCTAGTTCGTATGGCCATCGTTCTTACATCGTGTAACGTGCCTGCGGGAAGAAACATTGGACAGTCCGCGTTGAAACAATAACAAATCGAGCAACTTCATTCTCACTGCGGCCATAGGCAAGTCCAAATCCAATAGCTTTTTACGCCATTTTGTCGGGTTTCCACATCGACCTATCCATTAACCCGATCGATAAGTACACACCACACGACGACCATGCCAGTCAGTGGTGGAGGTCAGCTTTTTAGCTTTACAGATTAAAACATAATCAGCAGGTTTAATTTGAAGTCCTTTGTTCACTGCTGTGTAATACATTGCACCAGCCAAAATGCAGCCCCACTGCGAATGCTGTTCTGAAACACGGGATGAGTTGTTCGTAAGCAGCTGGAAGTCGCCCTGACTACTGTCAAACGATTGACAGCTGCTGCAAATCGGTGTGTTGGGAGAACTCCCGAGAGCCGTGTACCTGTGATACCTGTACCAGAGGTACATCAAGTACTATCCTCTCCCGTGGATCCTGTCTCCTCTGTAGAAAGTACAGGATCTGGCATTGCCCATCCACTTGACTGCGACTGGCGTGTCAATACCAGATCTGTGCGTCCTGCACAAGGTGGATAGGAACTAGGAAAGACTCAGTGTGTTGTACCGATCCCCCTAACCAACAAGTTCCAGGTGCTGTGTTTCACTGAAACTGTAACTGAGCCAGTGGAACTCACACCACCTGTTGCGGGGAAACCTGTTATCTCCAGTGTCAGGAGGAGGCAAACGCAAAAGGGTAGGAGTTCATTAATCGTCGGCAGTCCAAACGTACGGCCAATGATAGTACCCTTTAGGGTAACGGCAGCAAGGGACAGGAAAGGACACCAGCTGCACTCAGTATGTATGCCTGGGGGCCTCATTCAACTTGATGTAGAGGCTATTCCAGCAGTTAATGAGAGAACAGGGTGCAACTACTCTACTGGCCATTAAAATTGCTACACCGAGAAGAAATGCAGATGATAAACGGGTATTCATTGGACAAATTTATTATACTAGAACTGACATGTGATTACATTTTCACGCAATTTGGGTGCATAGACCACGAAAAATCAGTACCCAGAACAACCACTTCTGGCCGTAATAACGGCCTTGATACGCCTGGGCATTGAGTCAAACAGAGCTTGGATGGCGTGTACAGGTACAGCTGCCCATGTAGCTTCAACACGATATCACAGTTCATCAAGAGTGGTGACTGGCGTATTGTGACGAGCCAGTTGCTCGGCCACCATTGTCCAGACGTTTTCAACTGGTTAGAGATCTGGAGAATGTGCTGGCCAGGACAGCACTCGAACATTTTCTGTATCCAGAAAGGCCCGTACAGGACCTGCAACATGCGGTCGTGCATTATCCTGCTCAAATGTAGGATTTCGCAGAGATCGAATGAAGGGTAGAGCCACGGGTCGTAACACATCTGAAATGTAACGTCCACTGTTCAAAGTGCCGTCAATGCGAACAAGAGGTGACCGAGACGTGTAACCAATGGCATCCCATACCATCACGCCGGGTGATACGCCAGTATGGCGATGACGAAGACACGATTCCAATGTGCATTCACAGCGATGTCGCCAAACACGGATGCGACCATCATGATGCTGTAAACAGAACCTGAATTCATTCGAAAAAATGACGTTTTGACATTCGTGCGTCCAGGTTCGTCGTTGAGTACACCGTCGCAGGCGCTCCTGTCTGTGATGCAGCGTCAAGGGTAACCGCAGCCATGGTCTCCGAGCTGATAGTCCATGCTGTTGCAAACGCCGTCGAACTGTTCGTGCAGATGGTTGTTGCCTTGCAAACGTCCCCATCTGTTGACTCAGGGATCGAGACGTGGCTGCACGATCCGTTACAGCCATGCGGATAAGATGGCTGTCATCTCGACTGTTAGTAATACCGAGGCCGTTGGGATCCAGCACGGCGTTCCGTATTACCCTCGCAATCGCGATAGGCTACAATCCGATCTTTATGAAAGTCGGAAACGTAATAGCACGCATTTCTCCTCCTTATACGAGGCATCACAACAACGTTTCACCAGGCAACGCTGGTCAGCTGCTGTTTGTGTATGAGAAACCGGTTGGAAACTTTCCTCATAGTAGCACGTTGTAGGTTTCGCCACCGGCGCCAAGCTTGTGTGAATGCTCTGAAAAGCTAATCATTTGCATATCACAGCATCTTCTTCCTGTCGGTTAAATTTCGCGTCTGTAGCACATCATCTTCGTGGTGTAGCAATGTTAATGGCCAGTGGTGTAACTGAAGATTGTGGAGCACACTGGAACAAATAATACCTATCATCTGGGCTCTGAGGTCATTTTTGGGTCACTCCGACGACAGGCACAGAAGGTTGAGAAGACCAGCCTTGCGCATGGAGTTTCAATGAAGCTCACAATTTGCAGAATTGTCCCTAGAACTGATCGGAGCCCTTTGGTTCTGAGTCAAGTAGAAGGACTGAAGCAGAGACTTCGAAAGTTCTGTGACAAGCTAGGCTGCGACTTCCTGGACTTGCGCCATAGGGTTGAGAACTGTAAGGACCCCCGAAATAAGTCAAGTGTGCACTAGACATCAGAGGCTGCTATTCAGGTAGCTGACTGTTTGTGGGGTGCATACAGGGGTTTTATAGATTAGGCGACTCTCCATCCAATCTATATAACTAAAACTGTAGGAAACACAGAAGTATCAGTCTAAGATTGAAAGAAATGCCTTCAACAGGAAAGAGCATTAAAATCCTAATGGTAAACTGCCGAAGCATTTGCAACAAAGTGCCAGAGATTGAAGCGCTCTTGAAAAACAGTGGAGCTCACACAATACTAGGTTCAGAAAGGTGGTTGAAATCTGAAATTGATAGGAGTGAGATTTTTGGGGAAAATTTAAGTGTGTATCGAAAGGATAGGCAAATGGGAAATGGAGGTGGCGTATTTGTTGCAGTAGACAAAAAAACCAAATTCACCAAGAGAGAAATTGTAGCTGCATGTGAGATTATTTGGGTAAGACTTTGTATCAGGTGTGGGCATAAAATGATAACTGCATCCTTCTGTTGCCACCAGGCTCGTCTCCTGACATAAGGGAAAACTTCAGAGAAAACCTTAGTTCACTTGTACATAAGTTCCCACTCACACTAATCGTTGGTGGAGACTTCAACCGTCTAACAATGAAATGGGAAAATTACAGTTTTGTTAGTGATAGGTGGCAACAAATAGACCTGACCTCTTTGAGGATGTTCACATCGAAATTGGAATCAGTGAGCATGGCGCGAATGTAGCAACAATGATTACCAAAGTACAAACGACAACTAAAACAAGCAGAAAGGTATATACGTTCAGTAAACTAGATAGAAAATCGGCAGTGTCATATCTCAAAGAGGAATGTAAAACTTTCAGCACACAGCATGTAGAGGAACTCTGGCTCAAGTTTTAGACTATTTGACTATACACTGGACAAATATGTACCCTGCAGAACACCTCCATGCTATACAGTCACTGTGAAGAAAATTCTAAAGAAACAGAGATTACTGCACAATATGTGTAAAACAAAGTGTAGGGGTAGAGATAGAGAGATGCTGAAAGAAACACGTTTGGCGGTCAAGAGAGCAATGCCTGATGCCTTCAATGACTACTGTAGCAGAATATTGTCAAATAACATGACACAAAATCAAAAGAAATTCTGTTCGTATGTAAAGGCCGCGCAAGCTTCCAGGTTCTATGAATTGCAACGATTACTTTAATAAAATGGCAAAGGTAAATCAGAACAGTGGGATGAATTGTGGTCTAAGTAATAATTGATTTATTCTCTCCTAATATCACATAACAAATGATGGCTAAAGAAACGCCACACAAACATTTTATCTGACAATCGCTTTCAATTATATGCGGTCTATGGCTAACAAAGTGATCGGATGGGGATCAATGCACCACACTAACCAGAACTAATCGCTTTCATAAATGTGAATCAGTGGTATGGCCCAAAAACTATGCTTCTAAAAAGTATCTATACTCTACCATTGCACAAAGAAAAATATGGTTCCAAAGAACAGGGTGCACATATATTGGAATCCTACGCCGTAGCAGCGAATACTTTACCCTTCTTCAGGTGAGGGCAGCACAGCACGACGTGCTCGCCGAGTCCAGCCACGGGCAGCGGCAATCTGTTATTAACGGCGTGCGCCAGGAAATATGCAAATCCGCGGTCTCACGTTCAACTGACTCGGAACGCAGATACTTCCCTATGAGCCTCTGAAACCCCGGTGGATTCCAGGGTGCAGGTGGACCCGTTTGCTGGTCTGCCAAACCAATTTGATTCAGTGACACGACTTTACATGACTGAATATTTCAAATATTTAGACGGCCAACTCAAAACAAATAAGTACACCCACAACAGGATCTCAGTGGCACACTAGCAAAGAACAGAAGTCTCACCATGTAGGTAAAGACCTGCCGTTCTTTACTAGCGAAGCGCCAGTACAAGAGAGATCTTCTCTATTGTCTACAGCTTTCCTCTGCGGCTTGGTAACATAGCACATTTGCATGCTTAGACCACACCCACTTTAGGGAAAGCCAATCACGACCTAGAGCTCGTTATTCGATGCTGGGAGACCAACCCCGTGCTCTGCATACACAGATTTGAGCAACCAGCGACTTTGAAAATTAACTGGAAGGAAAGGGAAAAAAAAGATTCATCTTCATGCCCTCTTTCCCACGTCTTTACGCCGTGTCTCTGCATAGGTTCAGTCGCAGGTAAAGCAGGTGGTAGACTTTGGTTTACTGGTAGAATACTGAGAAAGGGCAACCAGTCTACAAATAAGATTACTTACAAGTCACTCATGTGACCTAACCTAGAATATTGCTCAGATCTGTGGGACCTATACCAGATATGACTAACAGAAGATGTTGAATGAATACAGAGAAGGGCAGCATGAATGGTCACAGCTTTGTTTAATCCATAGGAGAGTGTCACAGATATACTGAAGGAACTGATATGGCCAGAAAGTCTGTTAACAAAGTTGCAAGAACCGGCTTTAAATGATTACTCTAAGGATGTACCACAACCCCCTATGTATCGCTCACACAGGGACTGTGAGGATAAGATTAGAATAATTAGTGCAGACTCCGATGTGTTTTGGCAAAATAAGCAAATTTTGACATGGCAACTAGAGAAATGTGTAGGTTTTACTCAAAATTCGCCACTCATGATATTTCTCTGAAAGTCACTAATGATTAACAATCCAGGTGAAAATAAATCATTGCATTTTCGGCGGAATTCTTGTTAGATACTAACGAAAGCAGAGATGACAATAGATCTTTTTGAATGGTCACTGTGCAAGTATGGTGTGGAGGAGATCCACTTAATATTTACAAAAAATGTGAGCATAGCCTTCAGTTTAGACCGGCTCTTTCCTCTCCAGCGCTCGGCGCTTCCCCTACAGCGCTCTGGGCGACCCCCTCCGTCACCGCTCTCCCCACTCTTTCCCAGGTGACTGCGCATCTAGCGGGCACGGCATTTTGCGAGCGCTATCAGTGTAGATGTAGATACCCATCTTGTGCCAATTCTACACCATCTAGTGCTCCTTTAAGGGGATAATTGCTATTCAGAATGAGATTTTCACTCTGCAGCGGAGTGTGCGCTGATATGAAACTTCCTGGCAGATTAAAACTGTGTGCCGGACCGAGACTCGAACTCGGGACCTTTGCCTTTCGCGGGCAAGTGCTCTACCAACTGAGCTACCCAAGCACGACTCACACCCTGTCCTCACAGCTTTACTTCTGCCAGTACCTCGTCTCCTACCTTCCAAACTTAACAGAAGCTCTCCTGCGAACCTTGCAGAACTAGCATTCTGAGTTCGAGTCTCGGTCCGGCACACAGTTTTAATCTGCCAGGAAATTTCAATGTTTGATTTATTTAGAATAGAGGCCCACAACTTGTCTAATTTCGATCTTTCTGACTTTATGTTAAAGTAGTTTTTGTGTTTTGATTTTCTATGGCCTCTGTTTATTCTGTGCCCCATAGAAGAACAGAAGAAAGTTTGCGGAACCTTTACTACACAGGCTTCTCGAAGAAAATCGTTTGCCAGTATGCCAGTAACACATTCCTCAACAGTGGCAGGAAATTTTGGGTTGGGTTCAAATGGTTCAAATGGCTCTGAGCACTATGGGACTTAACTACTGTGGTCATCAGTCCCCTAGAACTTAGAACTACTTAAACCTAACTAACCTAAGGACATCACACACATCCATGCCCGAGGCAGGATTCGAACCTGCGACCGTAGCAGTCGCGCGGTTCCGGACTGCGCGCCTAGAACCGCTAGACCACCGCGGCCGGGTTTTGGGTTGGGGGGCGGGGGGGGGGGGGGGACTAAGGAGGGAGCGCTTCCACCCTCCTAGAATTAGGCGTTCAGACCTTTCAATTAATAGAGAACTCTCACATATTTCTATAAATAAGTGTCGGGAATTACATTAAAACACAGATTTAGTACTGCAGAAAGCGACAGGAAATACCTAGGCTTAAAAAAAATGGCTCTGAGCACTATGGGACTTAACATCTGAGGTCACCAGTCCCCTAGAACTTAGAATTACTTAAACCTAACTAACCTAAGGACATCACACACAACCATGCCCGAGGCAGGATTCGAAACTGCGACGTAGCAGTCGTGCGGTTCCAGACTGAAGCGTCTAGAACCGCTCGGCCACATCGGCCGGCACCTAGGCTTTAGCAGTCGCAGTACAAATTAGGCCGGCCGCTGTGGCCGAGCGGTTCTAGGCGCTTCAGTCCGGAACCGCGGTGCTGCTAAGGTCGCAGGTTCGAATCCTGCCTCGGGCATGGATGTGTGTGATGTCCTTAGGTTAGTTAGGTTTAAACGTCTAGGGGGCTGATGACCTCAGATGTTAAGTCCCATAGTGCTTAGAGCCATTTGAAGCATTTGAACAAATTAGGTTTGTTTGTCTGTCAGGCTGACCAGCAAAAACCGTGCCAATTCCATGCTGTGGTTGCAGTTTCGATGTTGTCTTGCAGTCAAGACTGATGCGGCCCTTCGCAGACTGTACCTAAATAATCTCCTCCCGTCTCCGTCGCTTCCTAGTACAGCCCTTCTTGAGCTGCGAGGAAGGACTAGTCTAGCACCTTGGAGCACGGAGACCGCCACAATTCCCATAACATCGCTCTCCTTTCTCACCAGCGCAACATATAATGTGACTGTAGCACTTCAGAGCTACTCCAGTCCCAGTTCTCACAAGGACACTCCATCCCCCTCCACCCTGCCATTTCCCCTCTCACTCTATTGCACTACTTAATCACGACAGTAGGCCTGCGATGGTAGTTTTAAACGGAAAAACACTTTCAGTAGACTCTGAAGAATACTCAATTTTTCTTGGCAAGTATGTTCATCTGAGGTTCATTTGTGGACCCAAATGCAACATCTGTGTAGAGAAAGTCATTTTCTGCACCGTACAACACAATAAAAGTGTAAGGTTACTATGTCAAGAAATATATCCTCTCCAGGAAAGTGCATCTTGTCTAATATTACGCAGACACAGCGAAACATGCAGCCGTGCAGATACTACTTTTGCAATCCATCTGGCATGCTACACAGTCACGTCTTAAATTCAGAAGAGAAAGGCCGTCTACCGTCAGTACTCTGCTCTCGCCCTGGTGGTCTAGCAGTAAACCACGTCCTTAGAATCCGAGAGTGCACGGGATCCCAATCAGAGCACGGAAATTTTCAGTCCGTCTTTAATTTAGCCAGGGACGAGTCGCGGTTGGGATTCCACGCTAAACTGTACGTTCCCTTTCACTGGTTTCCGTACTGTGGTAGAATAGGCACACAAATTGCTGAAGTGGTTCAAATTGTTCAAATGGCTCTGAGTACTGTGAGACTTAATATATATGAGCTCATCAGTCCCCTAGAACTACTTAAACCTAACTAACCTAAGGACGTCAGGACGTCACCCACATCCATGCCCGAAGCGGGATTCTAACTTGCTGAAGTGGCATCCAATAGAAAGACCTGCACCAGTTCACTGAGCCACACGAGATTGTTATTAATCCTAAGTTGAGGCAGTTCTATCGGCCAGTCTGAGGGTCATTTTCGGAGCTTTCTCACATTTATGTATTTGAATGCTGGTCGTGGTCTACAATTTACCCAAACAAACCAAGAATGCAGCTTCAACTTTAAATACATTAAGACATAGAAGCAAAATTTTTAAGCAAAACAAAATATCTTTGATGACATCAAATATGTATAAACTATTTTTAAAGTTTACATCTTTTTTCATTTTCTTACTAGTTTATTACGTTGATATCCAACAAGATTTTTTCTGAATCTGAATCAATTTCCAACGTTTAATTTTTTGTGTCTAACAGACATTATTGGTACATGGTTTTTGAATGTTTTCTAGCTTTATTTCCTAGCTTGCTGGATCTACATCTACATGGTTACTCTGCAATCCACACTTAAGTGCCTGGCAGAGGGTTCATCGAACCATTTCCATACTACTTCTCTACGATTCCACTCTCGAATGGCGCGTGAGAAAAAGGAACACCTAAATCTTTCCTTTCGAGCTCCAATTTCTCTTATTTTATTATGATGATCATTTCTCCCTACGTAGGTGGGTGTCAACAAAATATTTACGCATTCGGAAGAGAAAGTTGGTGATTGAAATTTCGTAAAAAGATCTTGCCGCAAAGGAAACCGCCTTTGTTTCAGTGACTGCCACCCCAACTCGCGTATCATATCACTGACACTCTCACCCCTATTGCGCGATAACACGAAACGAGCTGCCCTTCTTTGCACTTTTTCGATGTCCTCCGTCAATCCGTCCTGGTAAGGATCCCATACCACGCTGCAATATTCCAGCAGAGGACGGACATGTGTAATGTAGGCTGTCTCTTTCGTGGGTTTGTCGCATCTTCTAAGTGTTCTGCCAACAAAGCGCAGTCTTTGTTTCGCCTTCCCCACAATATTATCTATGTGGTCTTTCCAATTTCACTTGCTCGTAATTGTAATTCCTAGGTATTTAGTCGGATTGACAGTCCTTAGATTGCCGGCTGCGGTGGTCTAGCGGTTCTAGGCGCTCAGTCCGGAACCGTAGGACTGCTACGGTCGCAGGTTCGAATCCTGCCTCGGGCATGGATGTGTGTGCTGTCCTTAGGTTAGTTAGGTTTAATTAGTTCTAAGTTCTAGGCGACTGATGACCTCAGAAGTTAAGTCGCATAGTGCTCAGAGCCATTTGAACCATTTGAAGTCCTTAGATTTGTACGATTTATCGTATACCCAAAATTTATCGGATTTCTTTTAGCACCCATGTGGATGACCTCGCACTTTTCTTTGTTTAGTGCCAAGTGCCACTTTTCGTACCATACAGAAATTCTCTCTCAGTCATTTTGTAATTGGAATTGAGCGTCTGATGATTTTACTAGACGGTAAATTACAGCGTCACCTGCAAAAAATCTATAGGGACTGCTCAGATTATCACCTAGATCATTTATATAAATCAGGAACAGCAGAGGGTCTATGACACTACCTTGCGGAACGCCAGATATACCATTAGTTAAATCATATGAGGATGTAATTTCAGATTATGAGTTGATAAACGGCGCTATCAATAATATATCTCGTCTATCCAAAAATTTAAGATGGTGGTTTTAATGCTTCAGGTGTTCTACATAGTCTCACCCAACGTGAGCACAACGCACAAAACATTCGTACAATTATGTGAAGCTGTCATGAAAGTCCTTCTTTGGTAAACTGCTCAACCCACATGTCAAATTCACACCTTCTTTGGTCTTGGTGAACTATCAGAGACTCATTCTGCGCTGTCTCGTTTTATGGTAGGTTCGTATTGATAACACCAAGTCTCGTCGCTCGTGGTGGTTTTCCCCAGAAAAGGACTGTCCGCGTATTTCAGTTCAATCAAGTCGCGACTGGTGTCAAAGGGTCGTTGTTTCTATTCGGAAGTAAAATGTATGGGGCAAACTAAGCACACACTTTTCTCTTTTTCAAAACATTGTGGAGAATGTCTTTATCACTTGATTTAGAGAGAAAAAAGAAGCAGTAGTTAGGTTTTAAAGTGCTGTCAACGCCGAGGTCATTAGGAATGGAGGAAAAGCTCGGATTGTTTCAAGTGTGGGGAAGAAATCATCTCGGCAGTTTCGTACAGCGATTTACAGAAATCAAGGGAAATCTAAATCTGAACCATCGTCTTCGCGAATGCGAGTTCCGTGTGCTAACCACTGGGCTACCTCGCTCGGAATTTGGCTAAGCGGATTTCAGTTCGTTGCTTCATTGCGATTTGTGATACAGCGTGGGCACCCTATGGCCGCACGGCCTCTACTTACACTTATTAACAACAGACTGGACGAATGCACATCTATTTTCGAATAAAATGTCTCGGGATGGTTGAACGGAAGGGGTATACAGTAGTAAACTGCATATACTAATAAAATATGCTTACTTTTTAGATATCAAAGTAATTCGTCTACAAAGATATATTCTGAGTGGATAATGATTTACCGTTTGGGATAGTGCCCTTCTTGTACTCTTGGCGCACGTCTTCAAATTCACCGAATCACTTATATAAAAAGCGGGCATTTTAGAATGTTTCCCTCTCTTGGAAAAATTTCTGTGGACGCTCATAATCCTCACCGACGACCTACAAGGTCTCTTGCCATTTTGCGAGAGAGTTCGATATTTAAAAAAATATAACTTGCTTAATTATTTTTATTTAAGACTGGTTGTTGTTGTTGTGGTCTTCAGTCCTGAGACTGGTTTGATGCAGCTCTCCATGCTACTCTATCCTGTGCAAGCTTCTTCATCTCCCAGTACCTACTGCAACCTACATCCTTCTGAATCTGCTTAGTGTAAAGACTAATATTTAAGACAGAACGTAGTCGAGAATCAGCGTGAGAAAATCAAACAATAAAATACAGGGTGCTTATAAATGAATATCGGGGTTTTAACGCTTTATAATATTTATTACATTAAACTTACAGTTATAAATGATACATAAAAGGAAAGAGCAATTCAGACAGTTTTACCAAGAACCTTATAAATGTTGACTGGCATAGCGAAGTACGCGACTGGTTGAACTTCACTGCACCCAAGCGCTGGATAGGCCGCAAGGGGCCCAATGGCAGGGCTTGCTTCGCATGGCCTCCACATGCACCCAATCTCACGCCATGCGATTTTTGCCTTTGGGGCTTCGTCAAGGATCATGTGTACGTGGCTCCGCTACCAGCAGACCTCCCTGAAGTAAGAAACCGGATTGAAGCAGCTGTTACTACAATCACTGAAGACACACTTAGCAACGTTTGGGAAGAACTCGTCTATAGACTTGATGTGTGCCGTGTGACAAATGATGCTCACATTGAACATTTATAAGGTTCTTGGTAAAACTATTTGAGTTGCTCTTTCATTTGACATATCAATTATAACTGTAAGCTTATTATAATAAATATTATAAAGCGTTAAAACCCCGATATCCATTTATAAACACCCTGTATTCCGCTCCTCGTCGAAAACGTAGTCATCAGAACTTCTCGACAACCAAACTCCATAACTAGCTACAGATATGTGATTTTTCTCTTGGTCACTCCACGCAACATACCAGTAAACCAAATTGTAGATGCGTAGCGAGGTTAAGCTAAACAGTACCATTAAATTTTTATCATAAAAGAAAGAAGGAAGGAAAGAGACGAATGTATTTAATAACGAGCTTCAATTGCAAGTGCTTTTATTCAGAAGATATTTTTCAGCTAGCTATAACATTTAAGTTTTGTACGAAATACATTTCTTTCAGAGCAATCTGAGCTCGATTTTGCAATTGCAGAAATATTCTTGTGGATGAACACTTGTGTTTCTTCGGCTTTCTTGTCAGTTTTCGACACGGAACCGGAGCCAACACTATTTAGCCGAATGTAAGAGTCTCTTTGTACTAGCAGCGCGGTGTAGCGACGCGATCTCAGGGCCTTGCCACGGTCCATGCGGCAGCCCCGTCGGAGGTTCGAGTCCTCCCTCCGGCATGGGTGTGTGTGTTGTCCATAGCGTAAGTTAGTTTAAGTTAGATAAAGTAGTGTGTAGGCTTAGGGACCGATGACCTTTGCAGTTTGGTCCGATAAGACCTTACCACAAATTTACAATGTTTTCTCTTTCTACTCTTCTTAAGTACGAGCAAAAATGTAAACAATATCCAAACAAGAGAACGACAGTGAAAATTCTTCTCCAAAGTGCAGACGACTTATTAGCCCAAATACACAGGGTGTCCATAATTAAAGCTCCAATTCCAAAATCCCGTAGAAAGATAACCACTGCTCACAATGACGTCAAACCTGAACAGCATTTTATTGACGCAGAGGGAAACGTCATGATGGCGCTGTAAGCATCAGAATATGCACACCATAAGACGCGCGGCCTCCTCCCCTGAACCATGGACCTTGCCGTTGGTGGGGAGGCTTGCGTGCCTCAGCGATACAGATAGCCGTACCGTAGGTGCAACCACAACGGAGGGGTATCTGTTGAGAGGCCAGACAAATGCGTGGTTCCTGAAGAGGGGCAGCAGCCTTTCCAGTAGTTGCAGGGGCAACGATCTGGATGATTGACTGATCTGGCCTTGTAACATAACCAAAACGGCCTTGCTGTGCTGGTACTGCGAACGGCTGAAAGCAAGGGGAAACTACAGCCGTAATTTTTCCCGAGGGCATGCAGCTTTACTGTATGATTAAATGATGATGGCGTCCTCTTGCGTAAAATATTCCGGAGGTAAAATAGTCCCCCATTCGGATCTCCGGGCGGGGACTACTCAAGAGGATGTCGTTATCAGGAGAAAGAAAACTGGCGATCTACGGATCGGAGTGTGGAATGTCAGATCACTTAATCGGGCAGGTAGGTTAGAAAATTTAAAAAGGGAAATGGATAGGTTAAAGTTAGATATAGTAGGAATTAGTGAAGTTCGGTGTCAGGAGGAACAAGACTTCTGGTCAGGTGCCTACAGGGTTATAAACACAAAATCAAATAGGGATAATGCAGGAGTAGGTTTAATAATGAATAGGAAAATAGGAATGCGGGTAAGCTACTACAAACAGCATAGTGAACGCATTATTGCGGCCCAGATAGATACGAAGCCCACACCTACTACAGTAGTATAAGTTTACATGCCAACTAGCTCTGCAGATGACGAAGAAATTGAAGAAATGTATGATGAAATAAAAGAAATTATTCAGATAGTGAAGGGTGACGAAAATTTAATAGTCATGGGTGACTGGAATTCGGTAGTAGGAAAAGGGAGAGAAGGAAACGTAGTAGGTGAATATGGAATGGGGCTAAGAAATGAAAGAGGAGGCCGCCAGGTAGAATTTTGCACGGAGCACAACTTAATCATAGCTAACACTTGGTTTAAGAATCATGAAAGAAGGTTGTATACGTGGAAGAACCTGGAAATACTAAAAGGTATCAGATAGATTACATAATAGTAAGACAGAGATTTAGGAACCAGGTTTTAAATTGTAAGACATTTCCAGGGGCAGATGTAGACTCTGACCATAATCTATTGGTTATGACCTGTAGATTAAAACTGAAGCAACTGCAAAAAGGTGGGAATTTAAGGAGATGGGACCTGGATAAACTGAAAGAACCAGAGGTTGTACAGAGTTTCAGGGAGAGCATAAGGGAACAATTGACAGGAATGGGGGAAAGAAATACAGTAGAAGAAGAATGGGTAGCTATGAGGGATGAAGTAGTGAAGGCAGCAGAGGATCAAGTAGGTAGAAAGACGAGGGCTAGAAGAAATCCTTGGGTAACAGAAGAAATATTGAATTTAATTGATGAAAGGAGAAAATCTAAAAATGCAGTAAATGAAGCAGGCAAAAAGGAATACAAACGTCTCAAAAATGAGATCGACAGGAAGTGCAAAATGGCTAAGCAGGGATGGTTAGAGGACAAATGTAAGGATGTAGAGGCTTATCTCACTAGAGGTAAGATAGATACTGCCTACAGGAAAATTAAAGAGACCTTTGGAAATAAGAGAACGACTTTTATGAATATCAAGAGCTCAGAAGGAAACCCAGTTCTAAGCAAAAAAGGGAAAGCAGAAAGGTGGAAGGAGTATATAGAGGGTCTATACAAGGGCGATGTGCTTGAGGACAATATTATGGAAATGGAAGAGGATGTAGATGAAGATGAAATTGGAGATACGATATTGCGTGAAGAGTTTGACAGAGCACTGAAAGACCTGAGTCGAAACAAGGCCCCAGGAGTAGACAACATTTCATTGGAACTACTGACGGCCTTGGGAGAGCCAGTCCTGACAAAACTCTACCATCTGGTGAGCAAGATGTATGAAACAGGCGAAATACCCTCAGACTTCAAGAAGAATATAATAATTCCAATCCCAAAGAAAGCAGGTGTTGACAGATGTGAAAATTACCGAACAATCGGTTTAATAAGCCACAGCTGCAAAATACTAACACGAATTCTTTACAGACGAATGGAAAAACTAGTAGAAGCCGACCTCTGGGAAGATCAGTTTGGATTCCGTAGAAATACTGGAACACGTGAGGCAATACTTACCTTACGACTTATCTTAGAAGAAAGATTAAGGAAAGGCAAACCTACGTTTCTAGCATTTGTAGACTTAGAGAAAGCTTTTGACAATGTTGACTGGAATACTCTCTTTCAAACTCTAAAGGTGGCAGGGGTAAAATACAGGGAGCGAAAGGCTATTTATAACTTGTACAGAAACCAGATGGCAGTTATAAGAGTCGAGGGACATGAAAGGGAAGCAGTTGTTGGGAAGGGAGTAAGACAGGGTTGTAGCCTCTCCCCGATGTTATTCAATCTGTATATTGAGCAAGCAGTAAAGGAAACAAAAGAAAAATTCGGAGTAGGTATTAAAATCCATGGAGAAGAAATAAAAACTTTGAGGTTCGCCGATGACATTGTAATTCTGTCAGAGACAGCAAAGGACTTGGAAGAGCAGTTGAATGGAATGGATAGCGTCTTGAAAGGAGGATATAAGATGAACATCAACAAAAGCAAAACGAGGATAATGGAATGTAGTCGAATTAAGTCGGGTGATGCTGAGGGAATTAGATTAGGAAATGACACTCTTAAAGTAGTAAAGGAGATTTGCTATTTGGGGAGCAAAATAACTGATGATGGTCGAAGTAGAGAGGATATAAAATGTAGACTGGCAATGGCAAGGAAAGCATTTCTGAAGAAGAGAAATTTGTTAAGATAGAGTATAGATTTAAGTGTCAGGAAATCGTTTCTGAAAGTATTCGTATGGAGTGTGGCCTTGTATGGAAGTGAAACATGGGCGATAAATAGTTCGGACTGGAAGAGAATAGAAGCTTTCGAAATGTGGTGCTACAGAAGAATGCTGAAGATTAGATGGGTAGATCACATAACTAATGAGGAGGTATTGAATAGGATTGGGGAGAAGAGAAGTTTGTGGCACAACTTGACCAGAAGAAGGGATCGGTTGGTAGGACATGTTCTGAGGCATCAAGGGATCACCAATTTAGTATTGAAGGGCAGCGTGGAGGGTAAAAATCGTAGAGGGAGACCAAGAGATGAATACACTAAGGAGATTCAGAAGGATGTAGGTTGCAGTAGATACTGGGAGATGAAGAAGCTTGCACAGGATAGAGTAGCATGGAGAGCTGCATCAAACCAGTCTCAGGACTGAAGACCACGACAACAACAACAAAGACGCGCGGCTTACGCCTGTTCCTCTGCACACGAGACGCCCAACTTCACTGTCTCCACGAAGGATCACGCGCTGTTGGTATAACTCTTTTACAGGAAAGCTCACTGAGCGGCCGTAGCCCTGCAGAAGTTTCGGACACTCGAGGGTATGAAGGACATTGGTCTGATGTCTGCTAAGGCTCTGGAGAAAATGATTGCAAAATTCGAAAAGGCTGGTTCTTTTGAGGTGCAGTGTGGCAGAGGGAGGAAAGCAGTTGATCCGAAGTCTGACGATGATGTGGCCAACAGCACAGCCGTAGGGGTCCGGTGTTGTTGCGCAAACATGTAGTGCCGAGGAATTTCCTAGACGTTGGACATACTAGAGAGAACGTTGCATAACCTACAAAACATCCTGCATTGCTATCCACACAAAATGACCCATATTCAGAAGTTGCTTCCTGCGTACGTGCAGCAAGAACGTTCGCTCTGGAATTTCTTTGCTCACAAGGAAGTGGAGAATGAATGGCCATGGAACATTCTGTGTACAGATGAAGCCCATTTCCATCTCCGAGGACGTATTAGTACGTGGAATTGAAGAATATAGCAACGGAAAATCCGCACCATATCAACCTGTACCCCTTCGTTCTGCAAAAGTGAGTGTCTGATGCGGATGGACGGTATCCTGTAGTGTAGGCCGCATTTTTTACAAGGAGATCGAGTCCTGTGCGTCTTGTTACCTGTACCGTCTCTGGTAGACGCTACGAGAGTCTTTTGCGCACCAACGGCATTCCAACGCCGCATCAGCGTAGATGTCCACCCCTGGTAGCTGAGTGGTCAGCGCGAGGGAATGTCATACCTTCGATTCCCGGCTGTGTCGGAGATTTTCTCCGCTCAGGGACTGGATGTTGTGTTGTCCTTATCATCATCATTTCATCCTCATCGACACGCAAGTCGCCGAAGTGGCGTCAACTTGAAAGACTTGCAGCAGGCGAACGGTCTACCCGACGGGAGGCCCTAGCCACACGGCATTTCCAACAGCGTGGATGTGTGGATAGAATAACTTTTACGCAAGGTGGCGCCAATGAAGAGGCCGCTACAGAGGCATTTCCGAAATGTTAGAATTATCAGCCGCTATTTCCCTACATCCTGGATGTCCAGATCACCTGATCTTAATCCGTGTGATTTCTGGCTGTAGGTTTATACGAAAGATCTTGTGTGCTCTAATTACGAAAGTAGGTGAATCGAAGGCACGCATTGAGCAACGCATTCTGAACTTGACCCTCGAGACACTCTGTGACCTGCTGTGTAACAAGCTGTTTCTCGATCTCAACTTAGGGAAGAAAACTGTGGAGAGTATACTGCGCAAATTTTGCGCCAGTCTCTAGACAATTAGAGACCGATGTTATTTTGCTTTTTATGTACTATTTGGCCTCAGTAAAATTAAAACCCGATTTTTCCCATCCTATGTGGTAGGATCTCGCCATGGTGGTTGGGCTTACCTAACAGTGCCACAACTGTTGATTGCGGAACTTGTGCAGTCATGCACATTGAACAGTACGGATAGTACAATGTGCAACTCAAACCATAGTCGTCGTATTGGGATTCATTTACCATTTGTAGCCGACCCCATTTATTTTAAGACGCTTAAAGCGCCATCTGTTGATAAAGTTTTTTTCTTCCATGACGTTTCCCCCAGCATCAATAATATGCTGTTCAAATTTGACGTCATTCTGCAGCGTTTTGAAACTGGAGCTCTAATTATGGGCACCCTGTAAGTACGCGCTCTTCAGTGTAAAGGACAAGTCGTAGTATTCGGATAGAGGGTTAGTGAACACTTCCTCGGTCTTTCTAAAGTCCGTAGTTCGTGAACTCCCGCTCAGATGAGCCAAGAAAGGATGATTAATTATCTATGGAGTCATCCAGCTTACCATTCCAGTATTCAACTGAGGCGACCTACGAAAACAATGGACAATGTGGATGAGAACTGATATACCTGTCGGAGAATACGAGTTCATAGCCTTGACTACTGCGCCAGCGCATCACTCCTACACGAACGTGCCAGCTTTCGGTCACGTGCCACCACCGTGCGTTTTCCACTGCGAGGGAAATCAGAGCGCCTAGTCGCGGATGTAAACAGTGTTTCACAACGCTCTACACGAGGACTTGTCTGGGCATCCGGAAATTAAACACGGCTGGCGACATACACTTTCTTTCTGGTGCTCCACTCGACGCTTCGAAAGCGATGCCCCCTACGCGAAGAAATTGACTATTGTTGTAAGCTGACACTTCGTAACCGACCAACAAGCTTTAATTAATCACGAATACTTTTGTAGGATTTCCTCCATCTTTAAGTCAAAATTTAGATTCTTAGTTCAGCAACGATGCTCTCAAATGACGTCGAAAAAAATTACTGACGTAAATACAACAGCATTTAACGGATTAGCGAAGTCGCGCACTTGTTCAAAAATGGCGTTATGATGTTACGTACCTGAATTTCTTTGCCGAATGAGGTGGCGCAGTGGTTAGCATACTGCAGTCGCATTCGGGAGTATGACGGCTTAAATCAACGTCCCGCTATCAGATTTCGGTTGTTTTCGATTTATCTAAATCGCTCCAGGCAAATGCCAGTATGGTTCCTTTCAAAGGGGCACGTGCATCTTTCCAACGTTCTGCGAATAATGGTACCCCTCAGGGAAATGGTAGCAAGGCATGTGAATGATCACCTTACAAAATCCGTAAGTATGCTTGGAGGCCTCATTCAACACGTTGGAGGGGCTGATCCGGCAGTGAATGAGGTGCAACTACAAACTGCGAAACGCAGTTCCGGCAGTCATTGAGGAAACAAAGTCCAATTACAAATTGTGAAACGAACGGTCCCGGCCGTCTTGGCCCCGATGTCACACACTGATCATTCCAGTGGCTGCCAGCCTTGCTCACGGAGTTTCAACGAAGCGCACAATCTGTAGCATTGTCCGCAGAACGGGTTGGGGCCTTTTTGTTTTGATCAAAGTAGAAGGCTTGAACCAGAGACTTCGGAGGTTCTATGACAAGTTAGGTTGTGTCTTTCTGCTTAGGCGACTCTGTCCAATACGAATAATGGTAGCTGTAGGAGATCTGGAAATATTAGTGTAAGACGTACACGAATCGCCCCCACGGATGGAACAATTAAAATCTTTGAGAAAACCGTCGAAGCTTTCGTAACAACGTCCCAGAGTTAGAGGTACTCCTAAAAGCAGTGAAACTCAGAATAATAGTTACAGAAATCCGGCGGGCCGCGGTGGCCGAGCGGTTCTAGGCGCTTCAGTCCGGAACCGCGTGACTGCTGCGGTCACAGGTTCGAATCCTGCCTCTGGCATGGATGTGTGTGATGTCCTTAGTTTAGTTAGGTTTAAGTAGTTCTAAATCTAGGGGACTGATGACCTCAGATGTTAAGTCCCATAGTGCTCAGAGCCATTTGAACCATTTGAACAGTAATCCAATAATCCAAAAACCTTGAAATGATAACAGTGGGATTTTGTGGCTAAAACTAAGTATATGCGTAAAGAATGCGGAAATGGGAAACAGAGGTCGTGTAGTCGTCGCAGCAGACAAGAATCTCAAATCCTCCGAGACAAAGGTTGAAGCTGCATGCCAGACTCAGTATCAAAGGTGGGCATAAATTTGTAATTGGATTTTTGTAACCGAAAACCTTAAAGAAAACTTAAACAGTAATCGCTAGTCTATTTCGAATGCCCCCAATCATACAGTCATCATTGGCGGAGAGTTTAATCGTCCAGTAATCTATTAGGATAATAAACGTTTGTAAGTGGTGATTATTACAATACATCCTGCGATACATTAGCAAGTGCAGTCTCTGAAAACTAAATAGTACAGATATGTCGGCAGCTCACTCATGATAGAAATATATTAGACCTCCATCTTGGAGGATGTCCATATTGATAGTGATATCACTGACTACGTAGCAGTTTGTGAAGTCAAAATTTAATGTTTGTCAGAATCAAAAACATAACAAGGTTTTCTGAAGGCACAGAATCATGCTGCTAATATAATCATTGAAAAAAAGACGGAAAAATTTAGTAAATAAAGAATTTAATACGATGTTCTTGGAGGAATACCAGGAAACTGACGGTTCTAAGTACCAATCAGAAAGTTTTTTTTCAAGTGTCCTTAATACTAAGATAACTGGTTTTATTTGTGATAATACTAGTACAGAAATACTGTAGCAAAGTTTTAACTAGAAGGACTGTAGTTAACAAAAACTGTTTCACATGTCTTTTCTTGATATCAGATGTAGCAAAGTTTATTGTACAGCTCCTTGTGTTATTGAGGAAGAAACGACAACACCATCGACAGATATTTCTGTTTTGCAACTGATAAACATGGCTTGTCTTTGAGGTGAAGTATGCCATGGCATCGTAAGCCATGGTCTTCCCTCTTTTGCATATATTCACATTTTTCCATTCTTCTGTTTCAAAGTAAGACTTTTTAATAGCTGTTTGAGGTGTATGAATTGAGACACTTTATCACAATCCTTTTTTTACTGTTTTTGAAACTCACGACATCTCCTTTCGTAACAGAGCTGTTTTATTGATGCAAACAAAAGCTTACAGGCACTCCGATTACCGCACAGACTGTGTATCAACTAACTGGAGGAGACAATGACGCATGGCACTTGGAAAGAAAGAAAAGATACACAGAGTACGCGAAAGAACAGCCGTGTACCGCAAGTCTCTAGAGGAACGGGAGCTTCCAAATGATTGGAAAAGAGCACAGGTAGTCCCAGTCTTCAAGAAGGGTCGTCGAGCAGATGCGCAAAACTATAGACCTATATCTCTGACGTCGATCTGTTGTAGAATTTTAGAACATGTTTTTTGGCTCGAGTATCATGTCGTTTTTCGAAACCCAGAATTTACTATGTAGGAATCAACATGGATTCCGGAAAGAGCGATCGTGTGAGACCCAACTCGCTTTATTTGTTCATGAGACCCAGAAAATATTAGATACAGGCTCCCAGGTAGATGCTATTTTTCTTGACTTCCGGAAGGCGTTCGATACAGTTCCGCACTGTCGCCTGATAAACAAAGTAAGAGCCTACGGAATATCAGACCAGCTGTGTGGCTGGATTGAAGAGTTTTTAGCAAACAGAACACAGCATGTTGTTATCAATGGAGAGACGTCTACAGACGTTAAAGTAACCTCTGGCGTGCCCCAGGGGAGTGTTATGGGACCATTGCTTTACACAATACATATAAATGACCTAGTAGATAGTGTCGGAAGTCCCATGCGGCTTTTCGCGGATGATGCTGTAGTATACAGAGAAGTTGCAGCATTAGAAAATTGTAGCGAAATGCAGGAAGATCTGCAGCGGATAGGCACTTGGTTCAGGGAGTGGCAACTGACCCTTAACATAGACAAATGTAATGTATTGCGAATACATAGAAAGAAGGATACTTTATTGTATGATTATATGATAGCGGAACAAACACTGGTAAAATATCTGGGAGTATGCGTGCGGAACGATTTGAAGTGGAATGATCATATAAAATTAGTTGTTGGTAAGGCGGGTACCAGGTTGAAATTCATTGGGAGAGTCCTTAGAAAATGTAGTCCAACAACAAAGGAGGTTGCTTACAAAACACTCGATCGACCTATACTTGAGTATTGCTCGTCAGTGTGGGATCCGTACCAGATCGGGTTGACGGAGGAGATAGAGAAGATCCAAAGAAGAGCGGCGCGTTTCGTCACAGGGTTATTTGGTAACCGTGATAGCGTTACGGAGATGTTTAACAAACTCAAGTGGCAGACTCTGCAAGAGAGGCGCTCTGCATCGCGGTGTAGCTTGCTCGCCAGGTTTCGAGAGGGTGCGTTTCTGGATGAGGTATCGAATATATTGCTTCCCCCTACTTATACCTCCCGAGGAGATCACGAATGTAAAATTAGAGAGATTAGAGCGCGCACGGAGGGTTTCAGACAGTCGTTCTTCCCGCGAACCATACGCGACTGGAACAGGAAAGGGAGGTAATGACAGTGGCACGTAAAGTGCCCTCCGCCACACACCGTTGGGTGGCTTGCGGAGTAAATGTAGTTGTAGATGTAGATGTAGACCTCTTAAAGGAAGCATCGCTTGCCACAAAGACAGTGCGCAATCTACACTCAAGCTCATAAATTAAGAATAATGCTGATACATGGTGAAACAACGCTCTGATGGGCGGTTTGACGTTTTAAGTCACCTCGGGGTACGATCATGCGGTGCATTTGACCTGCAGTCGTCGCACGGTGGCGCTGGCAGCAGTCCACATACGCAGAGGTGTGTTGGAGCATGTCAGAGTACGGTGCAGTGAGTAAGTGTGCAGACGTTTTCAGACGTGCTAATGGTGACTGAGTGCTGAAACGGGCCCTCGGTGTGCCACAAAGTGTGATCTCAAGATTATGGAAACGATTCCAGCAGACAGGAAACTTTTCCAGGCGCTACAGTCCACAGCTTACAACACCACAAGAAGACCGATATTTCACCATCAGTGCCCGCAGACGGCCACGGAGTACTGCAGGTAGCCTTGCTTGGGACCTTACCGCAGCCACTGGAACAGTTGTCTCCAGACACACAGTCTACAGACGACTGAACAGGTATAGTTTATTCGCCCGGAGACCTGCAAGGTGCATTCCACTGACCCCTGGTCACAGGAGAGCCCGTGAATCCTGGTGTCAAGAACACAGTACATGGTGATTGGAACAGTGGTCCCAGGTTATGTTCACAGACGAGTCCAGGTATAGTCTGGACGTCTGAACAGTGATTCTCAGCGGATTTTCATTTGGTGTGAAGCAGGAACCAGATACCATCCCCTTAATGTCCTCGAAAGGGACCTGTATGGAGGTCGTGGTTTGATGGTGTGGGACGGGATTATGATTGGTGCACCTACACCCCTGCATGTCTTTGACAGAGGAACTGTAACAGGTCACGTTTATCAGGACGTCATTTTGCACCAGTATGTCCGCCTTTTCAAAGGTGCAGTGGGTCCCACCTTCCTCCTGATGAGTGATAATGCATGGCCCCACCGAGCTGCCTTCGTGGTGGAGTACCTTGAAGCAGAAGATATCTTGCAAATGGAGACCTAACCTCCATCGAGCACGTCTGGGATGCTCTCGGTCGACGTATCACTGCATGTCTTCAATCCCCTATGACATTTCAGGAGCTCCGACAGGCACTGGTGCAAGAATGGGAGGCTATGCTCCAGCAGCTGCTCGGCCACTTGATCCAGAGTATGCCAATCCATTGTGCGGCCTGTGTACGTGTGCACGGTGGTCATATCCCATATTGATGTCGGGGTACATGCGCAGGAAACAGTGGCTTTTTGTAGCACATGTGTTTCGGGACGGTTTTCTCAATTTATCACCAATACCGTGGACTTACAGGTCTGTGTAGTGTGTGATCCCTATGTGCCTATGCTATTAGCGCCAGTTTTGTGTAGTGCCACGTTGTGTGGCACCACAGTCTGCAATTATCCTTAATTTATGAGCATGAGTGTAGAAATGAATATTTGAAACATTTTCTTCTTGATTTGACACTTGGAACAAATCTACGGATATGCATGGCTGTCAAGAGGGCAGCCGGCCACTGTGGCCGAGCGGTTCTAAGCGCTTCGGTCTGGAACGGTCGCAGGCTGGAATCCTGCCTCGGGCATGGATGTATGTGATGTCCTTTAGTTAGTTAGGTTTAAGTAGTTCTAAGTTCTAGGGGACTGATGACCGCAGATGTTAAGTCCCATAGTGCTCAGATCCGTTTTTGTCAAGAGGGCAATGTGCGAAACCTTATATGTTAATTGGCTACTGTAGCACAATCTTATAGGAAGATCTCTCACAAAACACAAAGAAATATGTAATTGCTATCAGTGGCACCAATGTTAGTTCGTAGCCACTCATGGATGACCCACAAAAACATCGATCATACGAAACCCAACTTGCGCTTTTCGCAAATGACATCCTCAAAATCACGGATCAAGGTACTCAGGTCGATGACTTCCGAGAAGCATTTGACTCGGTACTGCACTTCCGATTATTAACAAATCTACAATGCCATATCAAACAAAATTTGTGACTGGACTGAGGATTTCTTGTTGGAGGCGCAGCATGTCGTTTTGGATGGAAAGTCATTGTCATATGAAGAGTGGAAACAGAAAACGATCTAAGTGTCAATTTTTTCAAAAATCGCAATTCCAGTGCTGTTTTGCTCTCGGTACCCTGGTGCAAGTCCCTAGACTAGTTACAAGCGTCAAATCATGGAGAAAGGCTTTCAAGTATGGTCGGTATGTCGAGCTCTGCTTCCTTCTGGCGTTCCAAAATTTAAAATGTGTTCAAATGGCTCTGAGCACTATGGGACTTAACATCTGAGGTCATCAGTCCCTTAGAACTTAGAACTACTTAAACCTAACTAACCTAAGGACAACACACACATCCATGCCCGAGGCAGGATTCGAACCTGCGACCGTAGCGGTCGCGCACTTCCAAACTGAAGCGCCTAGAACCGCTCTGTCACACCGGCCGGCTTAAAAGGTGTGAGTCGTAAAAAACAGCATTAGGTTTTTACATTGTAGAAATGTAGTCAACAATTCTACTAGTTAAAAACCTAATGCTGTATTTCTGTACTTATATTATCACAAATCAAATGTGATACCTCACTATTAATGGCGCTTCTAACAAAAACTTTATTATTGCTATTTTGTCGAAAACTGACATTTTTGAGACCATGACTGTGTACTAAATAAAAGTTGATTATTTCTAAGAAGAAAACAGCAATCAGGCAAATTAACAATGCTATTTATTTACATAATATAGTGCCGTTTCCGGTTTGGAACTGATAGGTTCATTCTCAGACGACTGTTCACTTTTTTATTATGTTTGTTGTTGCTTGTATTAGTTGTGCTAAAATAGCCAACACCTAAAGTAATCGACAAAAAAATATAGCGTAAAGATGAATTATGCAAATAAATAGCATTATTAACAGTGGGTGACTGTTGTTTACTTCTTTGCAAGAATCAACTTGTAAAAATTTGCTTATTGGCACCTCGATCCCATTTGTTTCCTAGTATGGCACTTAGAACGTTCTTAATAAAGTATTTAATTTCTTATTTGTCTCACTATTTTTTCCGGTAAAGCGTACAGCAGCATAATTTTGTGGCAACAGAGAACCTTTTCAAATTCGTGAATACAAATGAGTTATGTACAAACAGAATACGTTGTTTTTTCATCAAAAAATGGTTCAAATGGCTCTGAGCACTATGGGACTCAACTGCTGTGTTCATAAGTCCCCCCCTAGAACTTAGAACTACTTAAACCTAACTAACCTAAGGACATCACACACATCCATGCACGAGACAGGATTCGAAACTGCGACCGCAGCGGTCGTGTTTTTCATCCTCCTGACAAATGTCAGGTTTGGCTTTTGGAACGTATTCCGTTTCCACTCTACATTTGAGGAAGTAGCTTTAGCAGTGCCCCAGGGAAGTGTCTTGCTGCCCTTATTGTACAATATTAATACTAACTGAAGCTTTTTGCAGATACTGCAACTATCTCTAATGAAGTACCACCTGAAAAAAAGCTATACAAATATCCAGTCAGATCTTGATCAGGTTGCTCAGTGGATCAGAGGTTGACAACTTGTTTTAAATGTTCATAAATTGTAAAATTATAAACTTAAAAAAACATAGAAAATTTGTATGCTATGACAACGGCATAAGCGAGCCACAGCTGGAACATCAATTGATCCACTGTGCATGCAGGACAGCGGCTGGTCTATTTACCAGTAAAACTGGCGAACAGCCATACATTTTGAGATGTTATTATATTTTATTTTGACAACCAGTTTCGGCATTTCCATATGCCATCTTCAGGCCCCATATGTATTTCGTGTGTAGATACTGAGATGTATCGATGTTGACATACTGGAGCCGTCAGTATCTGGATACCGTGAATTCGTTATTCGAGTGCTGCCTTCGAAGACTTGACAAGAGCTGAGAAAGATGATTTCTGGGTCTGCAGGTGTACTCACTTGTCGTCAAGTCTTCCAAGGCAGCACTCGAATAACGAATTCACGGTATCCAGATACTGACGGCTTCAGTACGCCAACATCGATACACATAAATGTCTATACATCTGCATCTGCATCTACATGGATACTCTGCAAATCACATTTAAGTGCCTGGCAGAGAGTTCGTCGAACCACCTTCACAATTCTCTATAATTCCACTCTCGTATAGCGCGCGGAAAAAGTGAATAGTTACAGCTTTCCGTGCGAGCTCTGATTTCCCTTATTTTATAATGGTGACAGTTTCTCCCTATGTAGGTCGGTGTCAACAAAATATTTTCGCATTCGGAGAAGAAATTTGGTGATTGGAATTTCGTGAGAAGCTTCCGTCGCAACGAAAAACGCCTTTCTTTTAATGATGTCCAGACCAAATCCTGTATCATTTCAGTGACACTCTCTCCCATATTTCGCGATAATACAGAACATGCTGCCCTTCTTTGAACTTTTGTCAGTCCTATCTGGTAAGGATCCCACACCGCGCAGCAGTATTCTAAAAGAGGACGAACAAGCGTAATGTAGGCAGTCTCCTTAGTAGATCTGTTACATTTCATAAGTGTCCTGCAGTCTTTGGTTAGCCTTCCCACAACATTTTCTATGTGTTCCTACCAATTTAAGTTGTTCGTAATTGTAATTCCTAGGTATTTAGGGGAATTTACGGCCTTTAGATTTGACTGACTTATCGTGTAACCGAAGTTTAACGAGTTCCTTTTAGCACTCATGTGGATGACCTTACATTTTTCGTTATTTAGGGTCAACTGCCAATTTTCGCACCATTCAGATATCTTTTCTAAATCGTTTTGCAATTTGTTTTGATCTTCTGATGACTTTATTAGTCGATAAACGACAGAGTCATCTGCAAACAACCTAAGACGGCTGCTCAGATTGTCTCCCAAATCGTTTACATAGATAAGGAACAGCAAAGGGCCTACAATACTACCTTGGGGAACGCCAGAAATCACCTCTGTTTCACTCAATGACTTTCCATCAATTGCTACGAACTGTGACCTCTCTGACAGGAAATCACGAATCCAGTCACATAACTCAGACGATATTCCATCACCACGCAATTTCATTACAAGCCGGTTGTGTGGTACAGTGCCAAAAGCCTTCCGGAAATCCAGAAATATGGACTCGATCTGAAATCCCTTGTCAATAGCACTCAACACTTCATGTGCATAAAGAGTTAGTTGTTTTTCACAAGAACGATGTTTTCTAAACCCAAGTTCACTGTGTGTCAATAAACCGTTTTCCTCAAAGTAATTCATTATGTTCGAACACAACATATGTTTCAAAACCTGCTGCATATCGACGTTAATGATATGGGCCTGTAATTAAGTGGATCACTCCTACTACCTTTCGTGAATATTGGTGTGACCTGTGCAACTTTCCAGTCTTTGGGTACGGATCTTTCGTCGAGCGAACGGTTGTATATAATTGATTGTTAAGGATGGAGCTATTGCATCAGCAGGAACCTAATTACTATACAGTCTTGACCAGAGGACTTGCTTTTATTAAGTGATTTAAGTTGTTTCACTTTCCCGAGGATATTTACTTCTACGTTACTCATGTTGGCAGCTGTTCTTGATTCGAATTATGGAATATTTACTTCGTCTTCTTTAGTGAAGGCATTTCGGAAGGCTGTATTTAGTAACTCTGCTTTCGCAGCACTGTCTTCGATAATATCTCCATTGCTATCGCGCAGAGAAGGCATTGATTGTTTCTTGCCGCTAACATACTTCACGTACGATCAGAATGTCTTTGTATTTTCTGCTAGGTTTCAAGACAAAGTTTCTTTATGGAAACTGTTATAAGCATCTTGCATTGAAGTCAGCGCTAAATTTCGAGCTTCTATAAAAGATCGCCAATCTTGGGGATTTTGCGTCTGTTTACATTTGTCATGTTTGGCTCTAAGCACTATGGGACTTAACATCTGAGGTCATCAGTCCTCTAGAGTTAGAACTACTTCAACCTAACTAACCTAAGGACATCACACACATCCATGCCCGAGGCAGGATTCGAACCTGCGACCTTAGCAGCAGCGCGGTTCCAGACTGAATCACCTAGAAACGCTCGGCCACAGCGGCCGGCTTGGCATGTTTGTTTCGTTGTTTCTGCAACAGTGTTCTGACCCGTTTTCTGTACCAAGGAGGATCAGCTTTTTCGTGCACATGAAGTGCATATGGTGCCTGAAGATAGCGTATTGAAGTGCCGAAACTGGTTGTCAAAATAAAATAAGCTTTCAAAACGTACGGCTGATTGGTGATTTTCTCCGGTAAACGGTTAGATCAATCGACTCGTACAAATAACGGAGCGTAACAGTGGAAAGGGAAGTTAAAGGAAACCGTCACATAACCTCAGTCGCAGGTAAGGCAAGTAGCAGATTTTGGTTCAGTGGCAGCTGAAAAATATTATGCAACTCATTACGGCGATTTTAAATTCCCCCTTCCCTTCTAGTTGGATACGTGACCTGCCTATATATAAATTTAGAAATAAACTGCGAATATGTTAACGTTATGTGCGATTAATGCGTTCTTATTATGTTCCTTCAATCTTTGAGTTATTTATCACTTCAAAGAAAGGTTTAAATAATGAGCAACGGCAGAATTTTTCAGACAACTTATAGTATGCTACGTATTTGTGTTCTTATCTGGAAAGGTAATCGCTAGAGACAATGTAAGCTCACGTGACATAATCACATTAGAGACACGAACCTGCAGCCTTATAATTAACTAGCAGAGAAACTCGGCGTTGCCCAGGTATTTATTTATAGCTGTACGTCCATCCGATCCGTCTGGCCTTGTGCTTAGTGTTTATGACGTTATATCTCCTGAACTACGGGTCGTACAACGATATAATTTTGTAGGTCCATTCAGCGACAAATATAGATACTGTGTGAAAAATGTGTTGCGAATGGAGTTAGTAGCAACGAAGTAATAAATTTAAACGTCATTCACGATGCGGCAGTTTTTAATGCTTTCACTGTTTATGACGTCACATCTCCTGAACTATGAGTTGTTCAGTGGTATGATGTTGTAGGTACATTCAGCAGCATATGTGGATACTGTCTGCGAAATTTATTGCGAATAGAATCAGTACCAAAGAAGTAATAAATTTAAACGCCAAGCATGATGCGGCAGTTTTTTCTCGCTTCTCATTGTTTATGACGTCATATCTCCTGAATTATGTGCCGCACAGTCTTATAATTTTGCACTTACATTCAGTGGTATTTGCGCAAACTGTCTGCAACATGTGTTGCAAATACAGCTTGGAGTAAAGAAGTAATAAATTATTACGTCATGCCTCATGCCGTACTTTCACTCCACGAACAGCGGAAAAGTAGTTAGTAATAAACTTCTTTTCTTTCATTATTTTGTAGGAATTGCCAGCGAGAAAAAATTTCGCAATGGTTTGAAATTATGCGTGAAGTTTATTTCGAAACTTTGCTTGAAAGCGGTTCAAATGGTTCAAATGACTCTGAGCACTATGGGACTTAACATCTGAGGTCATCAGTCTCCTAGACTTAGAACTACTTAAACCTTACTAACCTAAGGACATCACACGCACCCATGCCCGAGGCAGGATTCGAACCTGCGACCGTAGCAACAGCGCGGTTCCTGACTGAAGCGCCTAGGACCGCTCGGCCACAACGGCCGGCTCGGTTGAAAGCGGTTAAATGGTTTAGGAGGAGATGTGGAGCGCACATACACGTTAACATACATACATAACTTTTTATAATATGTTTGGATTTTATTAATTATCTTGTACTACAATTTATGAATAAATTATTTTCTCTATTTGCCATGTGTCACCAGGTAATATAGGCAATTATAATATCAGTCATTTTGCTTGCTAAATACGTATACATGTTATATGGGGTACTGGGAAAATGCTGTCGGTCTACAAAGGAGACTGACGACAAATTATTTGTCCGTCCCATCTGTGAATATTGCTCCGATACGTGGGACCCCTACCAAATAGGACTATGATGGACTATTGCACCTACGGAAAGGAAGGCGGCGCGATGTCATACGTTGTTTGACACAGGGTAGAACGTCACGGAAATACTGAAAAATCTGCGTTGGCAGAGACTTGAAAATAGATGCCAATTATCCAATGAAAGCCTAAAACTTAGAAAGTTTGAACAACCAGTATGAGGTGGAGAATCTAGAGATATGCTGCATTCTCCTACATATCGCTCCCGTAGCAACAGTGAAGACAAAATTAGATTAATTAGGTCACGCATAGGAGCATTCTTTCCTAGCTCCATACGCGATTGGAAGAAAAAGAAACTCCGTATGATGCTAAGTGTCCTCTTTCATGTATTTCGCAGTGGCTTGCAGCGTATAGGTGTGTATGTAGAAATTCTTGGAGGCTCAATTTCGAGCTTTACCTCGGCTTTTTTGATTACGGAATGGTTTTATGCTACACAGAACCCAATTAATTAAATATTCATGCTTCTAATCGTCTTCTCCTTAGCTGTAGAGTATTTCCATTTTACTTTCGTTTTTCATCATCAGTCTTTAGACTGCATTGATGGGATCCGCCACGCGTTGCACCTCCGTGTCAATTTCTTCATTTCATAGTAGCAACTGCACCCAACATCCTCAATTATTTCTCGTAGATATTACAATCTCAGTCCTCCTCGACAGTTCTTGTCCTCTATGCCTCCCTACGGAAGGATGTAATAATTCCAGTTTCAAAGAGAGCAAGTGCTGACGGGTGTGAATAGTACCGAATTATCTGTTTAATAAACCGTGGTTGCGAAATACTAATACGTATTATTTACGGAAGAAAGGAAAAACGGTAGAAGCTGGCCTCGGGGAAGATCAGTCTGGAATCCGGAGAAATGTAGAATCACTCGAGTCAGTACTGATCCTAGGACTTATCTTAGACGATAGATTAAGGAAAGACAAACCTACATTTATAACTTTTGGAGATTTGGAGAAAGCTTTTGACAACGTCGACAGGAATACTCTTTGAAATTCTGAAAGTAACAGGTGTAAAATACAGGAGGCAAAGGATATTTACGACTTGTACAGAAGCCAGACGGCAATTATAAGAATCAAGGGGCATGAGAGAGAAGCAGTGGTTGAGGAGGGAGTGTGACAGGATTTTAACTTGACCCTGATGTTATTCAATCTGCACACTGACCAATTAGTAAAGGAAACCATAGAAGAATTTGGGGAAGTAATTAAGTTCAGGGAGAAGAAATAAATACGGTACTCTGAGGTTTGCCGATGACATTGTAATTCTGTCTGAGACAGCAAAGGACTTGCAAAAGTAGTTCAACGGACTTAGTAGCCTTTTTAAAGAAGGATATAAGATGAACATCAACAGAATCAAAACAAGGGTAATGAAATGTATTAGAATTAAATGAGGCAATTAGATTAGGAAATGAGACACTTAAAGTAGCAGATAAGGTGTGCTATTTGGGCAGTAAAACAACTGACGATAGCCGAAGAAGGGAGGATACAAAATATAGACTGGTAATGGCAAGAAAAGCGTCTCTGAAGAAAAGAAATATGGATTTAAGTGTTAGGAAGCCTTTTCTAAAGATATTTGTCTGATGTGTAGGTGTGGAATTGAAAGGTGGACGATTAACGGTTCAGACAAGAAGAGAATTGAAACTTTTGCAATACTACAGAAGAATGCTAAAAGTTAGTTGGGTAGATCACTAACAAATGAGGAGGTACTGAATAGAACTGGGGAGAAAAGAAATTTGTGGCTTAACTTGACTAAAAGAAGGGATTGGTTGATAGGACACCTTCCGAGACGTCAAGAGAGATCACCAGTTCAGTATTGATGGCAAGTGTGGGTGGAGGCGGGGCGGGGGGGGGGGGGGGGGGGGGGAAGGCGGGTAAAACGTGTAGAGCCGGAGACCAAGACATGAAGACACTAAACAGGTTCAAAAGGATGAAGGTCACAGAAGTTACTTGGAGATGCTGATGCTTGTACAGGATAAAGTAGCGCGGAGAGCCGCACCAAACCAGTCTACGGACTGAAAACAACAGCAACAACAACAAAAGCACGGCTAACTTTAGTACAATGGAAGTTATTCCTTGATTTCTTAACGTATGTCTTATTACTGTGTCCTTTCTCTAGCTTTGGTTTTCCTGTGCAGCAAAAAAATGGCTCTGAGCACTATGTGACTCAACTGCTGAGGTCATTAGTCCCCTAGAACTTAGAACTAGTTAAACCTAACTAACCTAAGGACATCACAAACATCCATGCCCGAGGCAGGATTCGAACCTGCGACCGTAGCTGTCTTGCGGTTCCAGACTGCAGCGCCTTTAACCGCACGGCCACTTCGGCCGGCTCCTGTGCAGCAGCCGGCCGCGGTGGTCTAGCGGTTCTAGGCGCTCAGTCCGGAACCGCGCGACTGCTACGGTCGCAGGTTCGAATCCTGCCTCGGGCATGGATTTGTATGATGTCCTTAGGTTAGTTAGGTTTAACTAGTTCTAAGTTCTAGGGGACTGATGACCACAGATGTTAAGTTCCGTAGTGCTCAGAGCCATTTGAACCTGTACAGCATGAAGCAGGATAACCAACCGGAAGAAAATATTTATTAGAATTTGACGTACGTACCATTCAGCCAGCACCTACATTATACAGGCTGGACATTTGTTGAAACAAAACATGTCCAGAAACGCACTGTGCTTCGCATGCATGTATATTTCTCCAAAACCCAAAATGATCGTCACCAGGTCGGTTTCTGTTAGCCGTTCCATCCTTTACTAGGTAGTTTATTTACTTTCAGACAGCGCAAATCTACCCGTAATCATTTCTGTCATTAATATCAGGATAAAGAATAACTAATTTGCCAAGAAGGAAAGGAGATTGGGTTTAACGTCATGTCGACATCGAGGTCATTAAGACGGATCACAAGCTTGGATTGTGTCAAAGACGGGGAAGGAATCTGCCGTGCTGTTACATAGGAACCATCCCGACATTTGCCTGGAGCGATTTGGGGAAATTATCTGCAAGAACTGATTTCATGACTTAGTTTGAAAACTCGATCGTTGACGAGAGTGAAAGGCTTCCTGGGGACGTCTCGCCTAGCACGCTGTCGCCCGCCGCCCCCAATAGACGTCCGCATTGGGGTGAAAGTGTAGCGGCGTGGGGTGGACTATATAGTTGCCGTGCTCCCGAGCGCGCATACAATTTTCTTTCGGGTGCTTCGCTCTGCTGCGCGATATGGACACCCGAGCGGTAAGTACACACTTGTGCATCTCGCTGGCAATCAGAAATGTGCTGTCTCCCTTAGGGAGCTACTACTGGAGTAACGATGTCTTTGAAGGCGTAATCAGACGCAAGAGACCTCCCGTTGGCCTTGAAACAACGAATATCTGGAGCTGACTTTTAGTGCTGTATTAACATGTACAACAGCGTTTATATTTTGAGGCGATCGGATGGTGAAAACGTTGAAAACAACTAGTTTCAAAATATTTTCTGTGCTGTTCCATTATGATTGTAATGTACTACGATACTATATTTTTAAATGATTTTGTTCAAGTCAGCTATCCACTATGTTAAGTACCAGTCATTTCTCGTATTTCTTCTAGCGTTCAGTCCAGCAATTATTCAATTTTTCTGAGTGTTGTTTATATTTTGAGGCCATCAGATGGTGAAAACGTTGAAAATAACAACAAAATATTTTATGTTCTGTTCCATTATGGTTGTAATGAACTATGATAATACATTTTTTAAATGATTTTGTTCAAGTTAGTTATCCATTACGTAAAGTACCAGTCATCTCTCAAGTTTCTTCTTGCATTCAGTCCAGCAATTGTTCATTATTTCTGAGTGGCCGCACAAATCGTTTGCATATTCTTCGAACTCTTTCGGTCCATCGATACCTTTATTTCTTTGAATCATTTGAATGTATTCCTGTGTGCTATTCCGTTGTTTACTGCCTCTGATGTGACGTTGATTTCTCCTATATGCCCCTTTGCTTCTTTCAGCCAGTTAAATTGAGTTTTCCTGTTTCTACACCAATTCCAAGATTCTCTTAGCAGTCCTCTCCAGTATCATTCTCTTTTACGTGCCCACAAAAGCCCAGGTTGTTGAAGGTTTACAGTTTCCTGGTTTAGTCCCTTATTTGTATTCTTATGCGTTTTCATAAGACCCTTGGACCTCGGTCGGAATTTTTCTCTCCTTTATTTTCTAGACGTCTAGCAAACGTTTCCTGTTCAACGGGATACAATCAATGACAAACAGACTTTCTAGTTCTATCACGGATTTGTGATGCCTGAGCTATGCGTTGACTGAGATCGACATTTTGTTATAAACTCTCTGCGTCATTAGTATGTTGTTTCTGTTTTTTCCACTTTCTTGTAATGCTTAGTTGAAAACTCAATTTATGTTACACATTTCCCAAGGTATTCAAATTTCTCTCTTACTCATTCCGTATTTGATTTCTAATTTTGGTGATAGGTCCGTCACATCTCTCTTTTCATGAGATATTTGTAATCTTGTTTTTTTTCAGTCATCTGTTGAAGCATTACAGCCTGCATCTTGCAAGTTTTCAAGAGATCGGTGAAAAGGCATTTACTGTATGGATCCAAATGCCACGTCGTCAGTCCAACATTTCGCGACGTTAAGAGCTTTGATATTTGCTGTCAGTGGGCTCTCTTTTGCACAGGGCTATGTCCGCCCCCGTTAGCTGAGTGGTCAGCGCGGCGAAATGCCACGCCAAAGGGCCCGGGTTCGATTCCCGGCTGAGGCAGGAGATTTTCTCCGCTCAGGGACTGGGTGTCGTGTTGTCCTCATCATAATTTCATCCCCATCTCCGACGTGGAAGTCGCCTAATGTGGCGTCGAATGCAGTAAGTACTTGCCCTCGGCGGCAGAACTTCTCCGAATTGGGGACTCCCGGCCCACAATGTCGTACGCTCATTTCCATTTGGCACAGGGCTATGCCGCTCCTGTACACATTGGCAGGCGTCGAGTATTGTGTGGTTCACCACTGCTGAAATGGTAGTTTCACTCTTCAATAAGGGTTTGCTATCGCTCTAGACTCCCCTTGCATTTCGAAACTCAATGGTGAAGTCAGTTCAGAGTTATCCATATGTAGGAAATCGTAGATGGTGACTCGGTATTAGTTGTTCTTCTAATGGCGCACAGAACTACTTGTCTTAGAAATATACAGAGCTGAGCCACCTAAGTTGTTAGCCTCATATATTTTTGGAACCGTTTAAGATACTGTAACTCCAATTTTGTCCAGATAACTTGTGAGGAAGAAATCACTAAACCACTGTAATCTCTTGCCAAATGAATATTATTTGCAGAGATACTGGTATCAATTAGTCTTTTTAAATGCAAGAATAATAATATCTGCTGTAAGTATCATATATATAAAAGAGAAGGATTCAGCGGTGTGTTACTCTGTGACATCCGAAAAGTAGGAGTTTAACAAAACTTCACTCATATGTGACGTAATTTTGACGTCACGCGCAATATCGACGACAGCACTATCGGTTATCGACTTTGTGACAATGAATAATATGAATGTTATTGTTCTTCGTTTCATTCGCAGCAATTTAAGCTGTCTTCTTCGGTTTCTGCCTAACCGCACACTCGGAAATCACCACATATTCAGAAATGAAGATCCAAATATTTGTGAAAAGGAAGATTATGAACTTCCTTGCTGCTCGTCTCGGTTGCAGCAATTGAAGCTGTCCTCTTAGGTTCCTACCTAATCACACACTCGAAAAGCGCCACAAATTTGGAAATAAAGAACTAAATATTTGTGACAAGGAAGAATATGAATGTTATTGTTTCTCGTTTCACCCGCAGCAATTTAAGCTATCCTCTTAGGTTCCTGCCTGACCACACACTCTGAAGTCTCCACACATTCGCAAATAAAAAGCCAAATACAGTCGCAGTAAATTAAGCTGCTCTCTTAGGCTCTTGACTAACTACACACTCGGAAATCGCTAAGTATTTATTTCATCCTTCTTTCTCTAATCACGATGAAATCTAAATAACATCCAGTATCGCAGAACAGACTTGTATTACAGTCATAAGAAAGTCCCAGAATGTCGTAACAAAGCTGACATGAAAAAAAATATACATACGAACTTGCATCTTTCGACTCCAGTCACAACGACGCTATCCTTTACGGTAGCACTGACTGATGTAAATAGTCTCTTGTCTTAGTTATCATAGTACCTCTTAAAGGCTTGTATCACTGTTGTGTTATTCACTGACATTTAATGATAATAGTTACGTGTCTGGGATATATTTTTAATGCTCTGTTATCTTGAAACGGCATACTGAAAATTATAATACAAGCGTGTTCATCCTTAATCTGTAAATTATTGACTCACTCTTGAGAGAGCACTCTTATACGAATTATGTTTAATTATAGCAATAATTGTAATTAATCATCCCAAGAATGGTGTGCTTTTATAAATCTCCGATAGGCGTGCATGAAGTCTTGTGAGAGGCCCGTATCAAGTGCTACGTAACGAAAGTCGATAGCAGTTTCTGCAGACGTTGATATTGCGCGTGTAGTGTGAAACGACCTTTATCCGAAAAGTAGTTTCACGTAAATTAAAGTATTCAGAGCTACGTTTATGGTTGATGTGTAGTAGTTCATGATTTATAGCCTAACAAGAAAATACGTCATTTCAGATAAGGAGAAAATGAAATGTTGCACTGTCGAGATATCAGTACAAAACTAGCAGAGAGAAATGCCGGAATTCGGTTATCATCAAGTTTTAATTTTGGTCTTAGCAGTCTGTCGTGTGGTAATGCCATACATGTCTTTGTGTTTGCAATTTAAGTTTTAAGAAGTGTTTCTTCTGCCTGAGTAGAATAATTAGTAGTCTTCGTGCGTGGTTGGAGACATCTTTAGTTTTGTTTTTCTCGGAGTTGTGAGAAGAGTTTCCCTTTGTCTATGCTGAACTTAACTGATAGGCTTTAATGAAGTCCTCATGCGTGTTAATCACTCTTTGAGGCGCATTGTCGCCCTAATTATTGATAGTAAAAGTCTTGTTGATGAATTAGACAACTAACAGTTGATGACCATAAGCCTGTCTTCACTTCGATTTCTCAATAGTCTGAAATAATTCTGGAAGATTTCAGTACATAAACAAGTTAACTGTTGCTCGTAAATAGCCGCTACACATTTACGGATAACTTCGTTGCCTCACGGGGAAGTTAAAAATGGGAGGAAATGGAGAGGGGGTGTTGCTGGGATGAAGCTAGTAGGGACCTAACTTACCTTTATTTTCTGTAGCTGGGATGTTTGAAGAGAGTCTGTCCTTGGCGTTTGGCTATTCGTTAACGCGCTGTTGCCTGTTGCCTTTCTTTCTTCAGACAGTTCTGACAGACAGAATGTTTAGATAAAGTTTGTCATCATGATCATTTGCTCTTCTCTTATATGTACATCTAACGACTACTCTCTATTCACACTTGAGCGGTTGGCAGGTGGTTCATCAAACCACTTTCATACTATTTATCTACCGCTGTACTCCTGAGCAGCACGTAGGGAAAACGAACACTTAAGTATTTCTCTTATTTTATTTCATTGGTTATTTCTCCCTATATACTGGGGAGGCAACAAAATACTTTCGCATTCGAAGGAGAAAGATGGTGATTGAAATTCGTGAAAAGATCTCGCGCAATGAGAAATGATTTTGTTTTAATGATTGCCAATGCAACTTGTGTTTCATATCCGCGACACACTCTTCCCTTTTTCGCGATAATGCAAAACAAATTGCATTTCTTTTATTTTTTGGATCACATACCGCGCAGCAACAATCCAGAAGACGAAGGACAAGCGTAATACAGGCAGTCTCTTTGGTAGATTTCTTGCGTCTTCTCAACGTTCTGCCAACGAAACGAAGCAGCTTTTGGTTCGCCTTCTCCACAACATTTTCTGTGTGATCGTACCAACTGTAATTTCTAGGTATTTAGTTGAAGTGACAACTTTAAAACTCGTGCCATACATCGTGTAATTGAAGTGTAATTTTAGTACTCATGCGAATGGCCTCACACATTTTATTGTTCATAGACAACTTACACTTTTTGCACCATACTGATATCATTTGTAAGTCATATTGCAATTGGTTCTGGCCTTCTGATGACATTACTTGACAGTAACGACAGAATCGCCTGCAAACAATCTAAGAGGATTAGTTGCCTTCTAAATTGTTTGTATGTATTAGGAAAGACAGAGGCCCTATAAGACTTCGTTGGGGAACACTAGATGTCACTTCTGTTTCGCTCGATGACTTTGGGTCAGTTAGTACGACTTGCGACCCTTCTGATAGGAAACCACGAATCCAGTCGCACAACTGCAGTGATTTCATAAGCATACAATTTGATAAGAAGCCGCTTGTGATGAACGTTACCAAAAGCTTTCTGGAAATCTATAAATATAGATTCAATATAAGATCCCTGTCGATAGCACTCATTACTTCGTGGTGTTAAAAAAAACATATTTTCTGAATCCGTGCAAGCAATGCCACAATAGTTCGTTTTCTTCGAGGCAATTCGTAATGTTTGGTTTATAATTCAGCAGATTGCTTCTGTTTCACTTCCTTGTTTATTGGTGTGATATGTACAGCCTTTCAGTCCTGAGGTACAGATCTTTCGCCGTGAAAACAGTTGTACAATATTGCTAAATACAGAGATATAACATCACCATACTCCAAGAGGAGCCCTTACACTGTTATACTAGTACGTGCTTCATTGGGTTCAATTCACGTGTCTACTAATCAGTGACGTCTCAGAACTGCTCAATAATGTTACCATTTCATCATCTTACTTTTATGGGTGAGTTTGCAATCTTCAGAATGGCACTGTGTCTTTTGATATATGCATCAATTGATGTCCTGCAGCTGCTTCTAATTCAGGGACAGCTGACTGTTGTGCTTCTCTTTATCTTACATCTCCGTCGTCAACTTTATTTTTGAGGTGGTCTGTCGATTTCTGTTTTAAAGTGATTAGAATAAATTTATTTTGCTTCTTGCCAGCATGACGATTTTGAATTTAGCTTTTCGTTCTTTTCCCTTACCATTTTCTGCCATACTGTCTTCTAAGAGGAGAATTATAAAGTTTTTGTGTTAGATTCTCCAGGTTAATTTTTGTAATAAGTAGTGAAACAATTGTGAAGACTTTTCATTTCTTGGACTGATGTTTTAGTCGACATTGCAACTTTGATTATTCGAAGTCCTGCCGGACAGCTTACTGCGCAGTTGGCTATCCACACCGTCCATCTGTGGTTCTATTACTGTAGATCATGGCGTCACAAATCCACAATAAATGGAAGGTATCATATTTTTACCCCTTTACTGGTGAACACAAAGTAAAAATATCTGCAGGACCGAAAAAGTAAATCCTGGTAGCAAAAATCATCTTATGTGTTCTAATAAACTGTCTTAATGTCTTAAGCGATGTTATAACATGTTAGGGTCACAGGAGGATCAATTTTTTCTACTTATTTTAGGAACTATCACGATAAATGATACGAAAGCCACAGTTGAGACGATAGTGAATGTGTACACCCTTTACTACTAAGTACAACTGCCAAAATAAAGACAGTAAGCGTGTTTACCAGGGTATATTTTCTATCTGAAATGGAAATTATTCGACTAAATATCAGAATTACAGCAGACGTGACACGTTGATACATTGAAGATTTTTACAGGTTCCTCTTTCAGTTCTTCCACTAAACCAATAAAGTAAGAAAGATGTATTTATGCACTATGCTGTTGTCAACACACGACTTGTCTCTCTTCACGTGCACTTGTTCACTATGATATGACGATGTCTGTGATATTCCACGCTTACATAATATTGTATTTGTACAAAGTTTATTTAATTGACGCGATCAGTATACAGTTTTCACAACATGATAGCTTTCGAGCGAACATAAAAGAAATGTTACATTGTGGGCTGATCTACATTCTGATACAGTTCTAATCGAGAAATAAAATACGATGACACATCACGTCAACTAAACATAACACTTTAGCACTGTGTACGTTTGTATGTTGTGAAATAACAACCAATCTGAATCGTAGGGACCTCTTTAATGTACAACCTGAGCAATAACGAGATGTATGTGTACGACGCCCTCTGGTGAGCGTATTGTGAGAACTTTTTTTTAGCATACTTTGCCTTTAAAAGGGTTGCAAATTTAATATATTATTAGCATTCTCGCATATATGGTTTGTATAATTCTATGGGATTTCCATGCTGTCTATCTTTAATTTAAACATAACAGCACTTTACATATTTACGTGATACCTTAGTGCAACAGCAAATGTGTAACCGTCATCGTAAAATCCTGTGAGCATATTAAAGGAATTGCGTGTTTACAGTATCAAGGACCACGTACATCACTGTATTTTAATTTTTAATTATTACTGTATCAGAATGTGGATCAGTTTGCAATGTACAATCTTATATGTTCCTGTAGTGCGTACAAAGATGGATAACGATCAACCAGACTTATAAGGTATCGAAAATTGGTAGGTGGTTGTATGAAAGAAATTAACTTAACCCAAAACTTCTGTCAATCACTGATTTCTCCACGACTTTAAGATGCCATGTTCTGCAATAATCTACAAACTGATTACAATCTGTCTGTTGCATTACGTTATATTACTGCTAATATCAAATAAAAGTGCATCATCATCATCATCATCAGTATCAGTCATTGGACAACCATGCTGTCTAAATGCCACCTCTACAGTTTTCAATAGACTATGGTCTTCAGCTACAGCTTATTCCTGAATTTTCTCTAACCTTGTCTCCGCACTTACCCAACTTTTTGCATCTCTTCACTGTCTGCTGAGCGACCCTCAGGTTTTGAATCTTTTTTGCATTTCGGTTTTCCTCAAGTTAAAACTAGTAAGACTCCCGTCGGAATCTTTGTTTTTAAGCTCCAGACAAGTTCTGGTTCATTAATACATTTACTGTACATCCATAAGTTATCTTCAGTTGCCCTCAATCTTCTTTCACGTATGAGCCGCTATGGACTACGATTATTTCAACTGTTTCTCTTTTCTTTTCTTTTCTTCCACATTTATCTCATCATTTCCCGATGTTTCTCTCTTCTTTCTTCTGTCCAAATGGCTCCTATCTTCTTCTTGCGTTTTTCACGGAAACTTTAGGAGTCCTGCAATTAGTTTCTGAGTGACAATCTTTCCTCGATATCTTTGGAGCAAATTGGAGTTCATCCACGTCCATTCTAATTTCTTTCCATCATGTGTTATCCATTTTTAATTTACCGAAGTGAAAGAGCAGCCTTTTCGTTAGTCTGTTGGAATTCATCCTTTGGATGTGGCAATAAAAAGGTATTCTCCTTTTACTAATCTTGCCCGTAATTTTTCAACTTGTATATAAAGTTCAGTATTACGACGTCGTCTGTATTGTGGTTCCTCTTTAATTGGTCCAAAACATTCCTCAGTATTTTCCTTCCGTGATTTCCAGTGCTTCCATCATAGCCTTTTTGTTCAAAGTTAAATATTCTAATGCATAAAGTGGTTCTGGGCGAATTACTGTAAAACAGTCTGTAAGTTTAGCATTGATGGATATTTATTTCTTGTTCTAAACGTCCTTAGTGAGGCAGTCTGCTGTCTTCATCCTTCTGAGAAATGTCTTGTCCATTACTTCTTCTAGATACTTCTACTTGTCACTTCTCTCAATTTTTCCATATTTAGTTTTCATTATGTTTGGGGATGCCTTTATGTTTGTCATAAATTTAGTTTTATCAAAACCGATTCGTCAGCTTGCTTTCTCAGCTTGTTCTTTAAAAATTCTATTTATCTAGTGGCTGTTTCCATGAGTCTGAAAAAATAGCTAGGTTATCCGCAGACGCTGATTAGTCTGTTTGCAGGTTGTCCCTTTTGTGGCTTAACCTAATATCATCATTGATTTGGCTTTCTCCTAATGATAGTCTCCATTACATTATGACTTTTTCTAGAACATCATTAAACAGCATTGGGAAGGGACAATCTCCCTGCCTTACTCTAGTTTTCATCTCAAAACTTTTAGAAATTTCGTTTCTAAATTTCACTTTAGAGTTGGTGTTTGTTAGTATTTGCTTAATTAGAGCTGTGGCTTTACAAGTTGCTCTCTTAAGGTCTTCCATGAGTATCTAAAGGTCTTGTTCTTCCATCTTAGAGTTATTACGCAGAAACAGTACTCTTTGCTGAAGACACAAGCGACATAATCAAATCCAATAGAGAGCAACAACAGAAGAAACAATGAACGAAATGTTCAGGAAAATCATCAAAACCTTTCGCTAATTGAGCTATCATTTAATATAGAAAAAACACAGTTCCTTCAATTCCGTTAAAGGGAGAATACATCATGATAAATAGCAACAGAGCAGGCATCTTACGAAATACGTCAACCTGAATGTTCAAAGTAGGAAGGAGGATTAGGGCTTAACGTGTCACAGAGGACGAGCACGTTAGAGGCGGAGCCGATGCTCGGGCTGGGGAAGGAAGGGAGTGGAACCATACCGGTCTCTGCATTAAGAGATCTCAGCACGCCACGCGTGATAACGTTAAATGGTGGGCGCGAGCTTATTGAAAGAAAAAACATTAATTTACTGAAAGGAAAACAAAGCAAAATACATTCTGACGTGATAAAAAATTGAAATGTACATTGCGAACAGAACTGTATCAGTACTGCACAATGCATTTATAATTAATTATTCAATACTAAGCAGATGACATATTTGCTAATTAGTAGTGATTCCTTTGGACCTGGTTTGGGGAGCAACGTTTTTTGAGGGATGGTTTAACATTAGAAATAGGCTCTCTGAGTTCTTTACTATGTTTATCTGAGATTTATATTTCATCTTCAAAGCAACCAACACAGAAAATCCGGATCCGGAAAGTTTGACTGTTGAAAATGGTAACAGTGTACATTTCTCCTTTCAAGTCACACATCCCCGTGCTCCGCAGCAGCCGTGTTACTTTACCTCTGCACCCCACCCCTCCCCCCGTGTCCACCTGTTAGTCCGTGAGTAACAAAGGGCCGATTCGCCATTTCTCATTTTGACGATGTTTGGATGGATGTTGCGACATAGCAATAAATGCATTTACATTAGTTAATTTGTAAGATTTGTAACTGTGTAGCTTTAGTGTCAAATAACATTATATATAGAGAGGTCCAAAAAAATGTATCCACTGTTTAAAAGTCCATCACTTGCAAACTAATTGACGGAGTTGTCTCATTTTTGGTGAAAGTGTAGCTTAAAGTCCAACTTAAAGATATCACTGTAGGTGTTCGGAATGGTCACCATTAACATCCACACACAAACGATGCCGCCGAACTGCAGCACGAACTACTGACTGCAACGTGTTCACTTGGATATTTGCACATGAATGTAAGATGGATTCTCGAAGTTCCTCCAATGTGCGTGGCTTTTGTCGATAAACGACGTCTTTTAGTGTTCCCCACACGTAAAAGTCCAGAGGAGTTAGGTCTGGGGAACGTGGTGGATACTCCACAGCACCTCTAGGGCCTATCCATTTTGCTGGTAGATTTTCGTCGACATATGCCCTAACACGATTTTGGTAGTGGGCTGGGGCACCATCCTGTTGAAAGTAAACTCTTCCGTCTCCATACATGTCTCGGATGGCAGGTAAAATGGATGTCTGAAGCTTCTGAAGGTACACCTCACCAGTAATTGTGACGTCAAAGAAGAATGGCCCAATCAAGCCCCGGTATGACAACCCACACCACACATTTACTCCTGGCAAATTCACGGCTTTGTCTACATGGACGCTCGGATTTTCTGCGGCCCAGTAGATGCAATTGTGGCGATTTACTGCACCATTGAGTTTGAACTGTGCCTCATCAGACCACACAATCATCTCTGCAAACTCTTCATCGTTGCGCACCATGTTAGTAAACCACTCGCAGTACTCCATTCTACGATCTGGGTCGTCCTCGTTCATTGCGTGTAGCAATCGTGAGATGTAGCACTTCCACTTTGCTGTCTTCAAAATTCGCCGAACAATTGAGCGACTCACTCCAATTTCACGGGCACACTGTCTCACAGACTTCTGTGGTGAGCGGGTAAATTGTTGTAACACACGACGGGAGTTAGCTGGACTTTTTACCGTTACAGGTCGTCCAGACCGTTGTTTGTGTACATCTTTAACACAGCCTTCGGCTTCAAATTTGTCTCGAATGCGACGAATCGTTAAACGTGTCGGTGGCTCTGTTTGATACTCATTTCGCCATTGCCGTTGAACCTCATTAATGTTTTCGTACTTCAAATACCACTTCAAAACTGACCTCCTTTCATCGAATGTAAGCCTTGCGCCAGCCAAGTTTACTCGAGTAACTAGGTGCAACTAAGAACAAAACACTGACTATCTGGCGACTGTCATCTGACAAAACAAAACAACGCAATACAACGCTTGTGTGGCGATTGCCGACATTGGACTGTTGATTACTGGAAACGTGTAGCCTGGTCGGACGAGTCTCATTTCAAATTGCATAGAGCAGTTGGACGTGTACGGTTATGGAGACAGCTTCATGAATCCATGGACTCTGCATGTCAGCAGCGGACTGCTCATGCTGGTGAAGGCTCTGTAATAGTGTGGGGCGTGTGCTGCTGCAGTGATATGGGACCGCTGATACGTCCAGATACGACTCTGACAGGTGACACGTACGTAAGCATCCTGTCTGTTCACCTGCATCCATTCGTGTCCATTGTGCATTCCGACGGGCTTGGGCAATTTCAGCAGGATAATGCGACACCCTAAACGTCCAGAATTGCTAGAGTGGCTCCAGGAACACTTTTCTGAGTTTAAACACTTCCGCTGGCCACCAAGCTCCCCGGACATGAACATTATTGAGCATATCTTGGATGCCTCGCAACGTGCTGTTCAGAAGAGATCTCCACCCCGTCGTACTCTTACGGATTTATGGACAGCCCTGCAGAATTCATGGTGTGAATTCCCACCTGCACTACTTCAGACATTAGTCGAGTCCATGCCACGTCATGTTGGGCACTTCTGTGAGCTCGCGGGGGGCCTACACGCTATTAGGCAAATGTACCAGTTTCTTTGACTCTTCAGTGTATATGCAAAGCCTTCAACTACCGCTCTAAAGGTTTTCATACTCTCTCACTTGCTACTCACAAAGTACAGTCCTACAGAAAAAATGAAAAGACCTTTTAGTAGGAAATTTAATGTGGTTAAATTTGTAGTAGGATGGGGTTTCGCTTGAGGGTGCACTTTCTGAACTATTCAACAAAACCGTACCAAAGTGACCTTGAAACGCGTTTTTCTAGAATAATTCGGAAACAGTGGCCTCCAGCTAAAACGTAACCCAATACAAAATTTAAATAATTACATTTCCTACAAAAAGGTCCTATTCTTTTTTGTGAAATAACAGTTTACATGTAATGTGGGAGAGAATATGAAAATCTTGCACATGGTATTTGAAGGCGTTGTGGGCTGCATAAAATCCAGAGGCAGGGGCATCTGAATCACCCTGTGTATGAGGAGGAGGAGGAGGTGGGAGGAATGAAAATTATGATTGAATGAATCGCTAATACTGAACCGCAGAAAAGTTAAATTTGGATGGCTGGGTGCGGACTCTAGCCGTCGCCTTTTCGAAGCAAGTCTAGCTTCTTACCCACTGAGGCACCATGCCCGGTGGGATATTTTGAATTCCTGGTGTTTACACTAATCAGAACTTGAATTGGAAATCAAACATTGCATAACTTCTCAAATCCTTGAGTTCAACATCTGCTCTGTGTGTGCTAGGAATTAACAGCTTAAAAAGGGAACATGTTCTACACCTATTCTGAAGAATGGTTGTTGGGTCCATTTTTCTTCCCCAAGACTTCTTTTTGGGGACACAAGTGCCTCGATATATTAAACAAACAATCGACACCACTACTCATTATAAAAAGAAATAACATGGTGTCAATCGCTAACAAAATGGGGCGTTACCACAAAATGGCTCTGAGCACTATGGGACTCAACTGCTGTGGTCATAAGTCCCCTAGAACTTAGAACTACTTAAACCTAACTAACCTAAGGGTATCACACACATCCATGCCCGAGGCAGGATTCGAACCTGCGACCGTAGCGGTCGTGCGGTTCCAGACTGTAGCGCCTTTAACCGCTCGGCCACTCCGACCGGCGGGCGTTACCACATTGGCATACAAGCTCCAAGAAGTACGTGAAACACGACGTAGACCTAAGGATCGATCAATAACTGCTGAACATACTGAATTTTTATCTCGCAACATCTGTTGTCATCTTGCTTTCCTACAACAGACTAGAGATAATTAATTTCAGGCCACGCACACCCCCGCCTCTGCCGTGCTGACCTGTGGAACGAACATCAGAGTCTCGTGACGGGCGTTTACGGCCTACTCCCTGTCATCACGAGCTGTGGGACTGGGTGCTAACAGTGACAGATTTACTCATTTACGGCTGAAATCAAGTGCTGAATTCAGCAGACGAGTGACGCTCTCTATTAATGTTACGTATGTAACGCTACAGTTTACATAATTTCTACTAAGATTTGCAATATTAATGCAATGGTTATCGTTTACACTCGGTCGGATAAAAGCGTAATAAGCAAAATTTGCAACATTGTCTTTACAGTCCACTCTTAATATACGTTTAGGAGCACCAGAATTACCTCCAGTGAATTCCTTTTATTGGTATATTGTATCAACCTGATTCACATTCACAGTGAACCCGTAGGCTATGTAACGGTTTGGTACGAAGACGACTCCTTAAAACTAAACTTAAATAGTATTCGGTTTCATCCGCCATATCAATTTTTTACCCATAATATGAATGCGTTTCGCGATTTGTAGGGAAACAATTAAAAATACTGAAACAATACTCACTGTTAGACTAGAAGCAGACAATACTAGGAGACGCTGATTATTAACAAAATTGTTATAGTGAGTCAAGTAACACGAACTTTTTGACACATAAAAATCTTCGTCAATTTTACTTACAGTCACAATGATAAAAGTACATTTCATTTTCCACTATCCGATTGAAATTACACGTCTTGCGTAATTCTCTGGTGTACTGACTTTGAGTCATGTAGATAGAAGCTCTGATAAAAAAATCTAACATTTCATTTTACGATACTGACCAGGTGCCTTGCATATTGCTATGAAATGACGCCTATCTTTAGTTCCTATAAGTGAAAAATGCGGAGAAAAATTAAAAACTGTTAGCACATCACCTGGCTTCAGTTTACTTCCGACACCAAAGGCCAACTGTTGAAATTGTCAGCGGAAAAGTTAAGTTCGGTTGTTTGCGTGAAAATTCTTCCTTTTCTACAGAGAGAAACGTATTAACAATATTGGTGAACACGCAAAATGAAGTCAAAAAGTCCATATTGGACGGATAAAACTGACAGAAAATATAAAAAGTTCGGACTTGTACATTTATGAAACGAAAGTACAATTATCTTTATCAAGAAATTCGTGACTTTCGTATACAATTGTTTATTCTTAAACGTAAGACCACTCGTATCCGCTCGGAAATGGTATCGCTGCGTAGTTTCAGCCTACAGTTGTATTACTTGATCTCGTACTTTAAAGCTGGTTTACGGACGGAGGTGGTTGTTCTTCCGCATTTCCACTTTACAGTCACATCACCAACAGCTTCGGCAGCTTTAGAAAGGTTGAAATGTCCGTGATGAATTTGTTACTCAGAAGCCATCGAATGACGAGTCCACATTCGAAGCCACTGAAGTTTCCCTACCCACCCATTGTTGTTGCTTCTCCCTTGACTATACAATAGTTCCCGTCTCCTTTTATACTGGCGGATCCACCTCTCATGACATCTAGCCGTCAATTCCTAATTAGATGGGGGTGTTCGGATGCTGTTGATCAGATGGTATACCTTGAAAACACTTTGCTATGTCATATTGCCCAAGAATTTAACAGCTGCGTATCTCACCCCATTCCGTGCTACAGTAGTTCTCTAAATGGTAATGCGGATCATTTTTCTTCTATTGTTGTACTGGTGAGTATCTCTGACACGCTGGAACTTAGCAGGATTGTTGATAACAAATTTCATAAGTCAGTAAAAGTATTGTGAGTCTATAGTTAATATTTCCAGCTGCTTAGAGACATGGGTGCAAGATGTACCAGCGCGAAACCCACAGCTAATTGTGACTACTTTCTTCGTGCACGGAACATTTTTTTTGTTAAATCAGGAGCTACGTCAGAATATTATCCCGTAAGACATCAGTTAATGAAAGTATATTAACTTAATGATTCTGTACCACCAAAATCGGTAATGTTTCATCTACGTATATGCTCACCTGAGAACTAAGAACTTTCTACCCTTTCTTTTATTTATTGTTGGCGTAATAGGTTGGCAAAACGTAGGTACCTTTGACATAAATGAGCTACTTTCTTTCAAAGTTCAAAGGTAACTCATTTGAGCAAAACCAATTGGCAACTTTCATAAAGCAATCATTCACTATTTTCACTATTGATGTTTCTTTGTTCGGCTTCACAACAATGCCTGTATCCTCTGCAAAATTGACTAAATCTGCTTCCTGATTCAAATTAAATGGTAGATCATTAACATCAAGGAAGAGCATTAGAGGCCCAATAGTCGAACCCTGTCGGATGATGAACTCAGAAAATTTGTGAGACATTAGTATTACGCACTAGCAGTCACCTTTTTTTTAAATTATTAACCCCTACTCTGTGTTTTCTGAGTAATGTTTGATTGTGTAGCACTAAATATGCAGGAATAATATACCAGGTACGCTGCAGTTTACGCACTTGCCACAAGCAGGGGACTGTTGCTGGTGTAAAAGCTCACTAGTACCATCTGTGGATGTTGCGCCTGTACCACGTAAAACAAACACATGCTTTCCCTGTGGTAAATGGATTATCTGACCATGATGCACAACTGATTAACTTACAAAACCTAACAGGGCGTACACTTCAGAAACCAGTAAGTAAAAGTGTGAGGGTGCTCAAACCGGTATCTATATATCACTTCAGAGAAAGTTTAGGAAATGTAAACTGGGAAGATGTAGATAATGAGCCAAATGTTGCAGTTTCACTGTCCACGTAATAGAGTCTTTAAATAGTAAAATGTCACCAGTAGGATTATTCTGTGACTTATCCAAAGCATTTGATTGTGTGAACCATGACATTATGTTAGAGAAATTAGAATTCTATGGTATAAATGGAACAGCATATGAGTGGTTTAAGTCATATCTAAAGAACAGGAAGCAAAAAATCTCTTTATATGCTTCAAGTGTTTCAAAGGAGTTTTCCACTTCATCTAACTTAGGTGTTCCACAAGGTTCGATCATGGGTCCCCTCCTGTTCTTGATATATGTGAATGACCTCCCTTCTTATGTCAAATAAGATGCTGAACTGACACTGTTTGCTGATGATACAAGCAAAATTATTAATCCAGTAAAAAAAAAGTTCGATAGAAAATGATAGAAATAAGATCTTTGGAAAAGCTATTAATTGGTTTTCTGCGAATGGGCTTGCTCTGAACTTTGAAAAAACACAGTAATCCAATTTTCTGCTGCAAAAAGTATAATTCCTTCAATAAACATAACACATCAGAAGAAGTCAGTAGCCAGGGTAGATCGTACTAAGTTTTTGGGTATACATATAGATTAGAATCTTAATTGAAAACGTCATATTTTGGATCTCCTAAAGCGACTAGGTTCAGCATCTTTTGAAATCAGAATAATTGCCAATTTTTGAGGATGTAGAAATTAGTAAGTTAACATACTTTGCATACTTCCACTCTCTGATGTCATACAGAATAATATTCTAGGGCAACTCGACACTTAGGCAGAAGGTATTCACTGCTCAAAAGAAAGTAGCTAGAATAAAGTGTGGGGTTCATAGTCACACATCTTGTAGGCATCTGTTTAAAAGGTTAGGAATTCTTACAAATGCTTCACAGTACATTTCCTAAGTAATGAAATTTTTTCTCAACAACATGGACCAGTTTAAAATCAATAGCGACATTCACGATTACAATACCAGAGAAAAGGAAGACCTACACTATCCTTTGTTTAATCTACCTTTGGCACAGAAAGGGGTAAAATATGCTGCTATAAAACTTCTTGATAAATTACCAGATGAAATAAAATTGAAAACAAATTGAAATCATACCTCCTTGACAACTCCTTCCATTGTTGTTGTTGTGGTCTTCAGTCCTGAGACTGGTTTGATGCAGCTCTCCTAGCTACTCTATCCTGTGCAAGCTTCTTCATCTCCCAGTACCTACTGCAGCCTACATCCTTCTGAATCTGCTTAGTGTATTCATCTCTTGGTCTCCCTCTACGATTTTTACCCTCCACGCTGCCCTCCAGTACTAAATTTGTGATCCGTTGATGCCTCAGAACATGTCCTAGCAACCGATCCCCTCTTCTAGTCAAGTTGTGCCACAAACTCCTCTTCTCCCCAGTTCTATTCAGTACCTCCTCATTAGTTATGTCATCTACCCATCTAATCTTCAGCATCTCCTTCCATACCATAGATGAATTCTTGAATATGAGTAAATAAATCTGGAGATATAATATAAGCATTTTGTGCCATTTAAGGGAATGGGATAGATAATAGATATATTTCGGTACAACACTATAATGTAAAAAAAAAAAAAACACCTTGTTTCCTGTGCGCATTTCTTGTGCATTTGACACGTTCCACGTCATAACGGTTTTTCCGTGTTAATGATCAATGGAACACGTAACTAATTAGCCGTGTTGGTTGTTAGAGGCGTCGCGTGACGTGTGTTGTGGCGCTGCCCGCAGGCGCTGCTTTGGGCGGTGCTGCTGGCTGCGAGCGTCAGCGGCGGCCAGGAGGCGGAATGCGTGGGCGGCTGCCCGCAGGGCTCCCGTCGCGAGGGCCGCTCCCTCGACCTGCTGTCGGGACTCACTGGCTTTCTGGGCGGGGGCGACGACGAGGGCGGCGCGCCAGACCCGCTCAAGTACCCCATCTGGAAGGTCCACAAGTACCACGGCATCGACCTGCGGCCCGTGCAGGTCGTCGACGTCCGGTCGCCCTACAAGCCACCCGAGCCTAAGCAGGTCAGTTTCTCCAACCATCTTCACTCTGATGCCACTGATGATGTTGTTGTTGTTGCTATTGCCACCTTGACGCTGCCCTGCGGAAATCTTCTCATGTCTATAAATTGTAGTAGCTCACAAGAAAAAACCGAACAAGTGCAAGCAGGACTCGCTCTCTGAGTGTTCCTTCCGTACGAACGTAATTCTGTGTATAGGTAGTTAATCTATAGGTTTGCGAGTATCAGAATATGTAACATAAATGGCCTACCCTTTGATTGCATTGACATAGAAGCTTAAATTTTTTACGTGGCCAATGGATCGTAGACTTTAGTATCGGACGTAAATTTTAACTTTCTATCCGTTAGTGCCGAACCAGAAAGAACTGTTGACGATGTTGTCATTTGTCCCTCAACAGACATAGTGTTTTACAGCAAACTTCGCAGCATCAATGGAACACGTAACTAAAACACGTAAATTGCGCAGGTCGCACCAGTGTTTAAGAAGGGTAGTAGGAGTACTCCATCGAACTACAGGCCTATGTCATTGACGTCGGTTTGCAGTAGGGTTTTAGAGCATATACTGAATTCAAACATTATGAATCACCTGGAAGGGAACGATCTATTGATACGTAATCAGCATGGCTTCAGAAAACATCGTTCTTGTGCAACGCCGCAAGCTCTTTATTCGCACGAAGTAATGGCCGCTATCGACAGGGGATCTCCAGTTGGTTCCGTATTTCTAGTTTTCCGGAAAGCTTTTGACACCGTTTCTCACAAGCGACTTCTAATCAAGCTGCGGGCCAACGGGGTATCGTCTCAGTTGTGCGACTGGATTCGTGATTTCCTGTCAAGAAGGTCGCAGTTCGTAGTAATAGACGGAAAATTATCGAGTAAAACTGAAGTGATATCAGGTGTTCCCCAGGGAAGCGTCCTGGGACCTCTGCTGTTCCTGATCTATGTAAATGACCTGGGTGACAATCTGAGCAGTTCTCTTACGCTGTTCGCAGATGATGCTGTAATTTACCGTCTAGTAAGGTCATCCGAAGACCAGTATCAGTTGCAAAGCGATTTAGAAAAGATTGCTGTATGGTGTGGCAGGTGGCAGTTGACGCTAAATAACGAAAAGTGTGAGGTGATCCACATGAGTTCCAAAAGAAATCCGTTGGGATTCGATTACTCGATAAATAGTACAATTCTCAAGGCCGTCAATTCAACTAAGTACCTGGGTGTTAAAACTACGAACAACTTCAGTTGGAAAGACCACATAGATAATATTGTGGGGAAGGCGAGCCTAAGGTTGCGTTTCATTGGCAGGACACTTAGAAGATGCAACAAGTCCACTAAAGAGACAGCTTACACTACACTCGTTCGTCCTCTGTTAGAATATTGCTACGCGGTGTGGGATCCTTACCAGGTGGGATTGACGGAGGACATCGAAAGAGTGCAAAAAAGGCCAGCTCGTTTTGTATTATCACGTAATAGGGGAGAGAGTGTGGCAGATATGATACGCGAGTTGGGATGGAAGTCATTAAAGCAAAGACGTTTTTCGTCGCGGCGAGATCTATAGTATTTACGAAATTTCAGTCACCAACTTTCTCTTCCGAATGCGAAAATATTTTGTTGAGCCCAACCGACATAGGTAGGAATGATCATCAAAATAAAATAAGAGAAATCAGAGCTCGAACAGAAAGGTTTAGGTGTTTGTTTTTCCCGCGCGCTGTTCGGGAGTGGAATGGTAGAGAGATAGTATGATTGTGGTTCGATGAATCCTCTGCCAAGCACTTAAATGTGAATAGCAGAGTAATCATGAAGATGTAGATATAGATGTAGATCTGATCCCGAGACTGGACTCAATACTGAGAGAGTTTTTCTTGAATTTAATTTTGGTATTTTCTCGCGAAAAGATTAAAAGATGTGACAAACAGTTTCCGTTGCCTACCACTGCAGTACGTAAAGCGTTACTACTATATTTCTGTACGAGTACAACATAGTGCCTCAGTATTAATGATAACTGAAACAAAAAATGTTCTTACTGGCACTTAGAACCAGTCAGTTTCCTGGTATACCACCTACGAGGTTCTTAATAAATTCTGTATTTTCTAATAATTTCTGATATTTTCCTCTTTAATCTACGGTTCTAAGTCCTAGTCAATTTTTTTAGATATAAATAAGTTGTGTACGAAAAGAGGTACATCTACATCTACAAGCACACTCCATAAGCATTCTATTGGGCATGGCGGAGGTTGCATTGCACCATCACTAGTCGTTTCGCTTCTTGTTTCCCTCGCAAAAAGGGTGAGGGAAGAACGACTGTCTATTAGATTTCGTACAAGCTCTAATTTCTCCTGTCTATCTTCGTACTCCTTACGCGAAATGTACGTTGGCGGCAGCAGGATCGTTCCGCAGTCAGCCTCAAATGCCGGTTCCGTAAATTTTCTCAACGGTGCTTCGCGAAAAGAATGTCGCCTTCCCTCCAGGGATTCCCACTTGAGTTCACGAAGTATGTTGATCGAACCTACCAGCAGGAAATCTACCAGATCGTCTCTGAATTGCTTCGATGTCTTCCTTGAATCCTACATCGTGGGGATCCCAAATACCTGAGCAGCACCCAAAATGGGTCGCACTAGTCTCTTATGTGCTGTCTCATATAGACGAGCTGTTGTTGTTGTCTTCAGTCCTGAGACTGGTTTGATGCAGCTCTCCATGCTACTCTATCCTGTGCAAGCTTCTTCATCTCCCAGTACTTACTGCAACCTACTTCCTTCTGAATCTGATTAGTGTATTCATCTCTTGGTCTCCCTCTACGATTTTTACCCTCCACGCTGCCCTACAATGCTAAATTTGTGATCCCTTGATGCCTCAGAACATGTCCTACCAACCGGTCCCTTCTTCTTGTCAAGTTGTGCCACAAACTTCTCTTCTCCCCAATTCTATTCAATACCTCCTCATTAGTTATGTGATCTACCCATCTAATCTTCAGCATTCTTCTGTAGCACCACATTTCTGAAGCTTCTATTTCCTTCATGTCCAAAGTATTTATCGTCCATGTTTCACTTCCATACATGGCTACACTCCATACAAATACTTTCAGAAACGACTTCCTGACACTTAAATCTATACTCGATTTTAACAAATTTCTCTTCTTCAGAAACGCTTTCCTTACCATTGCCACTCTACATTTTATATCCTCTCTACTTCAACCATCATCAGTTACACTCCTGGAAATGGAAAAAAGAACACATTGACACCGGTGTGTCAGACCCACCATACTTGCTCCGGACACTGCGAGAGGGCTGTACAAGCAATGATCACACGCACGGCACAGCGGACACACCAGCAACCGCGGTGTTGGCCGTCGAATGGCGCTAGCTGCGCAGCATTTGTGCACCGCCGCCGTCAGTGTCAGCCAGTTCGCCGTGGCATACGGAGCTCCATCGCAGTCTTTAACACTGGTAGCATGCCGCGACAGCGTGGACGTGAACCGTATGTGCAGTTGACGGACTTTGAGCGAGGGCGTATAGTGGGCATGCGGGAGGCCGGGTGGACGTACCGCCGAATTGCTCAACACGTGGGGCGTGAGGTCTCCACAGTACATCGATGTTGTCGCCAGTGGTCGGCGGAAGGTGCACGTGCCCGTCGACCTGGGACCGGACCGCAGCGACGCACGGATGCACGTCAAGACCGTAGGATCCTACGCAGTGCCGTAGGGGACCGCACCGCCACTTCCCAGCAAATTAGGGACACTGTTGCTCCTGGGATATCGGCGAGGACCATTCGCAACCGTCTCCATGAAGCTGGGCTACGGTCCCGCACACCGTTAGGCTGTCTTCCGCTCACGCCCCAACATCGTGCAGCCCGCCTCCAGTGGTGTCGCGACAGGCGTGAATGGAGGGACGAATGGAGACGTGTCGTCTTCAGCGATGAGAGTCGCTTCTGCCTTGGTGCCAATGATGGTCGTATGCGTGTTTGGCGCCGTGCAGGTGAGCGCCACAATCAGGACTGCATACGACCGAGGCACACAGGGCCAACACCCGGCATCATGGTGTGGGGAACGGTCTCCTACACTGGCCGTACACCACTGGTGATCGTCGAGGGGACACTGAATAGTGCACGGTACATCCAAACCGTCATCGAACCCATCGTTCTACCATTCCTAGACCGGCAAGGGAACGTGCTGTTCCAACAGGACAATGCACGTCCGCATGTATCCCGTGCCACCCAACGTGCTCTAGAAGGTGTAAGTCAACTACCCTGGCCAGCAAGATCTCCGGATCTGTCCCCCATTGAGCATGTTTGGGACTGGATGAAGCGTCGTCTCACGCGGTCTGCACGTCCAGCACGAACGCTGGTCCAACTGAGGCGCCAGGTGGAAATGGCATGGCAAGCCGTTCCACAGGACTACATCCAGCATCTCTACGATCGTCTCCATGGGAGAATAGCAGCCTGCATTGCTGCGAAAGGTGGATATACACTGTACTAGTGCCGACATTGTGCATGCTCTGTTGCCTGTGTCTATGTGCCTGTGGTTCTGTCAGTGTGATCATGTGATGTATCTGACCCCAGGAATGTGTCAATAAAGTTTCCCCTTCCTGGGACAATGATTTCACTGTGTTCTTATTTCAATTTCCAGGAGTGTATTTTGCTTCCCAAATAGCAAAAGTCCTTTACTACTTTAAGCCTCTCATTTCCTAATCTAATTCCTGCAACATCCCCGAGTTAATTCGACTACATTCCATTATCCTCGTTTTGCTTTTGTTGAAGTTCATCTTATATCCTCCTTCCAAGACACTATCCACTCCGTTCAAGTGCTCTTCCAAGTGCTTTGCTGTCTCTGACAGAATTACAATGTCATCGGCGAACCTCAAAGTTTTTATTTCTTCGCCATGGATTTTAATACCTACTCCGAATTTACACTTCCTAAAATTCTCCCAATAAAGCGACGTCGACCATTCGCCTTCCCTACTACCGATCTTAAGTGCTCGATTCATTTCATATCGATTTGAAGAGTTACGCCTGGATATTTCATCGACGTTGCTGTGCCATGCAGCACACAACCAATACTGTGTTCAAACATAACACAGTTGTTTTTCCTACTTCTCTGCATTAACTTATATTTTTCTACATTCAGGGCTAGCTGGCATTCATGACATCAGATAGGAATTCTGTCTGAGTCCATGTCATCGTGTATCTTCCTACAGTCAGAGAATGACGACAACTCATACGCTACAGCGTCATCATCAAAAAGCCATAATTTGCTGCTTACTCTATCATATCGTTTTGTAAATAGAAAATAAGAGGGATTATATCACACTACCCTGGGGTACTCCCGAGGATTCCCATCTCTCTGACGAACACTTGCCGTCGAGGACAACGTACTGGGTTCTATTGCTTAAGAAGTCTTCGAGCCACTGCAGTAGGGTACCGTATCAAACGCTTTCCCGACATCTCGGACTATGGACTCTGCATGTCGCCCAGCAACCATGGTTCGCAGGATACCGTGCGAGAAAAAACAAACTGGGTTTCATACGAGCGATGCTTTCTAAATCCGCGCTGATCTCTGGACAGAACCTTATTTGTCTAAAAGAAATTTATTACATTCTAACGCAGAATGTGTTCAGCAGTTGTACAGCATACCGATGTTAAGGACAAAATGAAATGATCGTATGGCATTTATTGGCCGGGAGATCCCCTTCGGGGTTCGTCCGCCGTACTGCAAGTCTTTTTGGTTGACGCCACTTCGGCGACTTGTGCGTCAATGATGAAAGACACACGAGACGCATTCGCCTGCCGGGAATCGAACCCGGGCCCCCTTGTGTGGTAGGCGATAACGCTACCGCTGCGCTACGGAGGTGGACGATGTTAAAGATATTCCTCTGTAGTGATACTGGTCCGTTCTTTTACCTTCCTTACAAGCGGCAGTCATTTGCGCTTTCCTCCAGTCGTTTGCGACTTTGCGCTGGGCGAGAGATTCGCGCTAAATGCAAAAGTAGGGGGCCACTGCCATAGGATACTCTCTGCAAAATCGAGCTGAGATTCCATCCGGACCTGGCGACTTGTTTTCAGCTCTTTCAGTTTTTATTTGAGTCTTCTCACAAATGAGAGATTTGGCACTTAGAGCGGAGTTACATGTCCGTTTGACTCACGGAAATCGTCATGGAAATGTTGGAAACCCAAAGCTGAAACATGCCTGAAGATAGATTTCATCTATCCCGCGAACGCCTCTCTACATAGCTTCAAGAGCCAGTGTTACATGAGGAATGTAAGAATATACTACAACCCCCCACGTGTCGCTCACGCGAAGACACGTTCAGACTAATTGCAGCGCTCACAGAAACCTTACTTCTTCCTGCGGTCCATATGCAAATGGAATGTTGTGAGACTCTAGTAGCCCCTACGTGGCACAATAGCGAGTACCCTCAGCCATGCACTTCATAGTGGTTTCCAGAGTATCGCTATAGATGTAGAATTCGTACGCCATGGTTCCGAAAGTTACATTACAGGCCGAGAAATCTGTATTACTGAACGGCTAAATTGGTTCAACATTCCTATTGCAGGTTGCCTATCTAACAGCTTCCAGGGGCAACGAAAATTTGATTTTGAATATTTCATATAATAATTACAGGGCGAATTTAAAATGCTGTCGTAATATACTCATTAGGAGGGTCAATCTTATTTTAAATATTTAACGCAATCAGACAAATATTACAGTGAGAAACGGTGTATACGCCTTGAGGGGGAGGAACAAGAGGTGATTCGTGTTCAGTTTTCGGTCGAAAACGGGGTCGTTAGAGACGGAGCACAAGCTCGGATTAGGGAAGGATGGAGAAGAAAAGCGGCCGTGCCCTTTCGAAGAAACCATCCCGGCATTTGCCTTAAGTGATTTAGGGAAATCACGGAAAACCTAAATCTGGATGGCCGGACGCGGGCTTTTACCATCGTTCCCCCGAAAGCGAGTCTAATCTGCTAACCACTGCACGTTTATATGTTGAGGCAGTGTAACTCATGACGCATAAATTCGCAGATTATATTCATCTAGGCTTTTTGAGAAAGTGAGCACTTGGTGAACAGCAACAAACTTTACACATAATTTCAAATTTTCACGAAACATTTTCTCTCTGACACCCCCCCCCCCCCCCACCGCCCCTTCCCCACACACAAAATGACAGAAAGGGAAAAAGTTTATCGCTTACTACATTTTTACAGCTTATGCATTAATGCTGCCGCATAAAGAATGAAGTTTTAATTTATTGCTTCTTTACTATTAACTCTATTTGCAATACGTTTTGCTGACAGTATCCACATATTTGATATCTAACAGTACAAGATGATGCCGTTTTCCTCAGCAGCATCACAGATTTTGGAGTCTGCGACATTTGGTTCTCCTGAAGATCAACATACAATTACCTTGTGGCTTGAGTCTGACAAGGTTCTACAAATTCTACAAACGTATCGACGTTCATTCTTCTCTTCTGAGTAGGCTTAATCACACTTCCTGGCAGCAGATTTTTCCCCACCAGCGGTTTTTTCTTAGACCTTTTAATAAGATCATTAGGGGGATGATTGTGCTAATAGTGCCACCACAAGGCAAGATGGTGGAAATTTCCCCGTGCTCTTTAGCGACTATGTGAACATACTTTTCCTCTTTTTGCTCCAAAACTGACGGTTCCTAATGGAGATTCTACCTGCACCCTTTTCCATCAACATTTTTATTTCTAGAATGAGAATTTCACTCTACAGCGGAGTGTGCGCTGATATGAAACTTCCTGGCAGATTAAAACTGTGTGGCGGACCGAGACTCGAACTCTGGACCTTTGCCTTTCGCGGGCAAGAGGTCTACCAACTGAGCTACCCAAGCACGACTCACGCCCCGTCCTCACAGCTTTACTTCCGCCAGCACCCGAGTTCGAGTCTCAGTTTTAATCTGCCAGGAAGTTTCAACATTTTTATTCTTTGATGACAATTAATGAAATTGAATTCATCAAAAATTGCTCTGAGTTTTTGAAAATGATGGTTTAAAATTAACTTTTTTAATTTTTATGCCAAAGCATTGTTCAATCTTGGCACTTTTCTATTTCAAACGTCCGGGCTTCTGTTTGAAAAAAATTTCAACCGCCACATCCCAGCCTTTCGTTGCACAAAGTCGTTTCTGATGTTGTTTTCAGTACAATATCGGTAAACCTTAAATTACTAAACTTTGGATGTGATTAGATAACTAACATTATTCATTCTGAAAATACGAGCCCGTAGATCGTTTTGTTGTTTAGTATTAAGAGAAGGTTTACCACCAAAAGTGTATTTAAATGTACAATCCGGGAAGAGATATCGGCAGAGTGTGCACCTAGATACCGATAAATTTGTCACCTGCCTGAAGAACGGAAATCTTGATTCTTTTCGCCTCTTTGATCGCCTTGGATTAGGACTGCTGTGTCCATGTACCCCTGCTCTTCAACTGGTTGCCATCAGACTTATCTTCTTTTGCTATGATTGAAAATCTGCAAGGAAGAAACCATCCTATTGCATCCATGCTGAATTGTTATTAACGTGTTCATGACGTAGCCCAGCTGGCTACAACAGTGTTTGGTGATACGGCACGCCTGGCAGTAGACGGGCCGCACCAACATACAGCGTATTTTTTATAAACAATGGCTCTGAGCACTATGGGACTTAACATCTATGGTCATCAGTCCCCTAGAACTTAGAACTACTTAAACCTAACTAACCTAAGGACAGCACACAACACCCAGCCATCACGAGGCAGAGAAAATCCCTGACCCCGCCGGGAATCGAACCCGGGAACCCGGGCGTGGGAAGCGAGAACGCTACCGCACGACCACGAGATGCGGGCTTTTATAAACAATGTACCGTAATCCTGTCGATATTTAAATTACGCAAAAATGATTCCGTTTTTAGAGTCTAAGTAACTGCTTGATGAAATATTAACAATCAAAATAATAAAATATGATTGTTAGCTAAGAAAATAGATGCTACGAACCTGGAGTAAAAGTAACAACGCAGAATCCAGCTTCGTTTTACTCTAGCAAATGACGGCTTACAGTCAAGGCCACATTATTCCCCACTCCTCCAAACGTCGTAACTCTTGGGAACTTCCTACAGTGCATTTCGTTCCCATCTATCGGAAGCTGCGCTTATTAATCTGACAATAAAAGATGCGCCATAACGCCAAACGGGCCATAACTCCCTCAGGTACATTATCACTGAATGTACCTGAAAAAATTTATCATTGTACAATGCATACTTCAGGGAGATATGACGTCATAAACATTAGGATGTCCCGAAAACCATCGTTTGCTTAAAACGTAGCGCAAATTGCCCAGACTATACATATCCAGCATTCAAGCACTTGGCAACTTCTGAGAAACTTTAAACATAATTTCGAAGCTTTAAAAAAATTTTCTGGCTTACATGCTTAATGTCAAATATTTAACATATTAACTCATTTGTAAAGTAATAAGAAGTCTGAAGCTGTTTTATACACGAGAGTTCGATTCTTTACAGAATCCAGGGTTTACTGGTTTTCCCCTCATCTGTGCTGGATAAAAGAACAACCTTGTTTATTCTTCTGAACAAATTTATGTGATATTAGCACAAATAAGCCCTCGGTCACAAATATTAAGTCAAAATTGACCGGGTTTCGACGCCACTATGAGCGTCGTCTTCAGAATTAGACTAACTGTTCTAAAACATATTAAGTATATAATACATTAATAAAATTAAAGTTTGTACTGAGTGGAAAAAGATGCAGTACGTCATGACATCGCCTTTCCGGGTTAGATCTTTCTTAATGTGTGACTCGTAAGTACTGCATCTTTTTCCAGTCAGTACAAACGTTAATTTTATTAATGTATTATATACTTAATATGTTTTAGAACAGTTAGTCTAATTATGAAGACGACTCTCATAGTAGCGTCGAAACCTGGTCAATTTTGACTTAATATTTGTGACCGAGGGCTTATTTGTTCTAATATAATTCTGACACGGTCACTGAACCTTAGCAGCTATGTCCAAAGTTTTAAATTTATGTGATGTTGTAATACAGTGAATGAAGATGTCGCGTCCTGTCTCCGGTTTGCTGGCAGGTTTACCCACCGGCATACGGCCCGCCGGCGTACGGCCCCCCGCAGTACCCGGTGACTGGTTACCAGCCGCCCACGGGTACCAGCTTCAGTGCCACCTCGGACACTTTCACCGCCTCCGAAGGTGGCTCCAACGGCGACACCAAGTCCGAGTCCAGCTCCGAGAGCGGTTCTGGCAGCTCCGACCTCTCCGTGCTGGACGACCTGGGCGGACTCGTGGGCCTGCTGGGCGGCGGCGACAGCGGCGGCAGCGGGGGCGGCGGCAGCCCCCTGTCCGCGCTCATCTCGCTGCTCCCACTGATCAACAACCTGGTCAGCCTCAAGAGCGGCAAGTTCGGAGGCAGCGGCAACGGCGACGCCAGTGGGGGCTCGCCTCTCGAAGCGCTGGGATCACTGTCCGGCCTCTTGGAGAGTGCTTCCGGCCCGATCAACAAGAAACTGCAGGCGGTGCAGGCGGTATCCTCGCTACTGCCCGTGCTACAGCAACTGAAGCACTCCAAGCCGGTGGGCTTCCGCACGTCGCTGGCCGTCGGCCGAGGTTTCGACCCCAACCGCGTGCGGAGGTCGCCGCAACGTATCTCCAAGCGGTCGCTCCTCCTGCTGCCCAAGAAGTTGGCGGTGCTGGGCGCCATCTCGAAGCTGCAAAAGATTAAATCCGGCAAGAAGGAACCTTTCAGCTTCTTCAACCCCTTCTCTTTCATTCCCGGCCCGTTCGAACTCGTGAAGGAGGGTCTGAAGACGGTGCTGCCGAGCTTCGTCAGTGGACTGCTGGGCTTCGACGACGAGGAGGAGGAGGAGCCGGGAACTCCGGGACCGGCCGGACCGCCGCTCCCGCCAGGGTCCTACCTGGACACCTCGGCACTGCCCGTGCTCCCGGGCCTGCCCCCGATTCCCATCAAGACCGGGCTCTTTGGCTTCGGCTTGCCCCCCAAGTTCATCTTCCAGCCCGTCGCCGGCGGTCAGCCTTATGTGTCCGTACGTTACCCTCAGAACGGAGCCAGCCCTCCGGAAGAGGACACCGGCACGCACTACGCGGACGGTCCGTACTCTGCACCCTACGAATATCCTCCTCACCCGTCGCCACAGTACGGTGCACCAGTGTACAGCCCTCCAGTGTACAGCCCCCCACCGAACGGCGCAGATCAGCTTCCGCGGTCTCCTCCTCCCGAGCCCGATTCCAAGCCGGAACCGGCCGTAGCGTACCACGCTTCGCAAGTGATCCCCCAGCTCCAGATCCAGATCTCGCCGTACCCTCTGCCCCAGGCACAGCACGGCAACGGGTACGGCCCGCCTAGTCCCGGTTACGGTCCCCCCGGACCCAACTACGGCCCACCGAGCGCCACGTACGCGCCTCCCCTCGAGCCTCCTCCACCTCCGATGGAGGAACAGGTGGTGTCACAGGAGCAGGAGGTCGAGGTCCCCGAACGTCCGGAGGCGCCTTACCCACAGGCGGTGCCCCTGGAGCCGTCCACGGAGCCTCCCCCGTCGCCGGCACCGTATCCACCTGCTCCGCCACCACCGCCGTATCCACCTGCGGGTGTCCCCCAGCAGTCGTTCTCCCCTCCCGACTCGTTTGGCAGCAACTTGGATTACTCGCCGCCGAGCTTCAGCCACGATGGCGGCTACGCTCCACAGCAGTTCGGACCGGACGACGGTACCTACTACCCCGGCCCCAGCCTGCCGTACTCTGCAAACGAGATCCACGACCCTCTGGCCTCCCCGTCGGAAGTCAGCTCCTTTGCGGCCTTCCGCAACTCTCAGCCTTACAGCCCAGAAATCTTCAACTCGGAAGATAGCTTCGTGGTAAGTACCTAATGCTTTATTCACCACCATGTGCCTCATAGCTTCCGCATCTACATGTACATAAATACTCCACTGTACAGCGCATGGCACAGTGTACATTGTATCAATGTTATCAGTTCTTTTTCCTATGACGTGCTACAGACGCGAAATTTAACAGACAGGAAGAAGATGCTGTGATATGCAAATGATTAGCTTTTCAGAGCATTCACACAAGGTTGGCGCCGGTGGCGACACCAACAACGTGCTGACATGAGGAAAGTTTCCAACCGATTTCTCATACACAAACAGCAGTTGAGCGGCGTTGCCTGGTAAAACGTCGTTGTGATGCCTCGTCTAAGGAGGGGAAATGCGTACCATCACGTTTCCGATTCTGATAAAGGTCGGATTGTAGCCTATCGCGATTGCGGTTTATCGTATCGCGACATTGCTGCTCGCGTTGGTCGAGATCCGACTGTTAGCAGAATATGGAATAGGTGGGTTCAGGAGGGTAATACGAAACGCCGTACTGGATCCCAACGGCCTCGTATCACTAGCAGTCGAGATGTCAGGCATCTTATCAGCATGGCTGTAACGGATCGTGCAGCCACGTCTCGATCCCTGAGTCAACAGAGGGGGACGTTTGCAAGGCAACAACCATCTGCACGAACAGTTCGACGACGTTTGCAGCAGCATGGACTATCAGCTCGGAGACCATGGCTGCGGTTACCCTTGACGCTGCATCACAGACAGGAGCGCCTGCGACGGTTTACTCAACGACGAACCTGGGTGCACGAATTGCAAAACGTCATTTTTTCGGATGAATCTAGGTTCTGTTTACAGCATCATGATGGTCGCATCCGTGTTTGGTGACATCGTGGTGAACGCACATTGGAAGCGTGTATTCGTCATCGTCATACTTGGGTGCTAACTAATGATACCTACGCAGGATGTATATTTGTGGTAGCACATCCTCTTCGAAAGCGGATTCGTTAAATTTACTTTACAGAGTTTCATTTTTGTTATGAAGATTCTCATTTAACTTCACAGAGCATCTCGTTTGCAATTTTGTACGGCCTATACTGACGTGTTACGGTCATCGCAGCGCACGTCCGGTGTCTGCTGTCGTGCATATTTCATGCAGAAATGCTGGAGCAGTACCATAGAAATAGTTCGACCTGCCTCTTGTTATCGATTTCCTTTACAGAGTCAGCCAACAACTTTAAGTCAGGCATTAGCCTTCCCTGTAACAGATTTTGCATGTTCAAGCCATTTTACGCTGCTTTTATAGTGTTACTCCTAAATGTTCAAAGGATGTTACGTGCTCCAGATAGTCACTGCTAACAATGTAATCCGATATAATCAGTTTTTTATGAGTGCCGTCATGTGTTTACACAGTGGCGGAAATACAATGGCGTGCAAAAGTTAAGGGCGAAAGTAACTTTCAAAAAAATGGTTCAAATGGCTCTGAGCACGATGGGACTTAACATCTATGGTCATCAGTTCCCTAGAACTTAGAACTACTTAAACCTAACTAACCTAGGGACATCACACAACACCCAGTCATCACGAGGCAGAGAAAATCCCTGACCCCGCCGGGAATCGAACCCGGGAACCCGGGCGTGGGAAGCGAGAAAAGTAACTTTCCCATGACGTGTCTTTGCCAAGTAACATAGCACGATAGAAAGAACTGTTACAGTATAGTACAGAAGGCAACTGAAAGAAACATGCAATGACACGAAGAGAACTGGTAGTTTCATTCAAAGACTATAAATTCACAGAAGTCAGAGCGATTCACGGTGCTCCCCTGGGCATTACAAAAGGTGGGACATGTTTCTTAATATTGGGTATGATCACCATGAACGGCAAAGAATACTCCGTAACATGCTCTCACGACGACACAAGATTAGTAACGAGTTCTCGTGGTAGGGCATTCAATTCCTTTTCCGGTGTAGTTGATAACTGTTGGGTGATCGTTGATGTACGTGGACGTGCTTTAATAGGTCTTCCTATCACATTCCACACGTGCTCGATGAGATTTAAGTGGGGGGTATGGGCACGCCACTCCATTTGCCGTATATTCTTACGTTCCGAGAGCTGCTCCACCTTTGCTATTCGATATGGTCGCTCACTGTCATCCATAAAAATGACGTCAGTGCCGAATCCACTTGGAAAGTTGTCATGGCGAAGGACGACCGTGTCGCGATACCATTGACCAGTGAGTGTGCCGTGAGCAGTACACCCATGCAACATTATGCCTCCCCACACCCGAACACCGGGATCACTAAAATGGTCATGTTCGACAACGTTCCTGGGTACATTACATGTTCCCATTTCTTGGTGGAACATGCAGCATCGTCGAACATGATCAGTTACAAGAACGAGTATTACGTGAGTAATCTAGTAATACATTACAGCCCCCTATGTATGGCTCCCGTAGGGGCCGCGAAGGTACATTCACATTACAACGCGCCCAGAGGCATTTTCGCAGACATTCTTCTCGCTCCCCATACGCGACTGGAACTGGAAGTAGCCAGTACCATGCACATCACTTGTGTTTTAAGCTGTGTTCCCCTAAATTCAGAAAATAGTGATTAACCGAGTCCGTCACCCGACAAGAACACAAGTTCATGTCTGTGTATGTCCAAACATGTTTCACCAGAAATCTGGTTTTGTCAGTTGTCGTTTATTTATTCATTCTTCGATTCTATTTTATCTTTCCTGTATCTGTCTTCCGTTTTCACTCACAGGTCTCTACTATATGCAGCAATGAGCCTACTTTTCTTCATTAGTGATGCTAATAGTTTTCAGCTGGTTTTGTCATGAAATCTGGCACTTATTAAAATATTCTGGGTTCTTATGCCGTGGTCGAATGAATTTATTGAAGGAAACCTACGTTTATTCTCAATATGGGGAGATCGTCTTCAGATGGTGTTGTATTGCCTATAATGGGAGTTAGAAGACATTTATCCAAGAGCAAGCCAAATTTAAAAGAATGCAAAATCCCCAAGATTGGCGAAGTTTCACCGAAATTCGAAATTTAGCGCGAACTTCAGTGCGAGATCTTGTTAAGAATTTCCCCAATGAAATCTGGCAACAAATCCACATGGATTCTGGTCGTATGTAAAAAAACATAAGTGGCAAGAGACAATCAGTACCTTCAAAGTACCTTCACTGCATGATACCGATGGCAATGTTACCGGCGACAGCGCCACAAAAGCGGAGTTATTTAATGTGGTTTTCTGAAACATCTTCATCAAGGAAGACGAAGTAAACATTCCAGAACTCAAATCAAGAACAACTGCTATCGTGAGTGACATAGAAGTAGATCCTCTCGGTTTAGCAAAGCAACTTAAATCACTTAATAAAGACAAGTCTTCCTGCCTATACCGTATACCAATAAGTTCCTTTCGGAGTATGCTGATGGGCGCTAATGACCATAGACGTTTTGCGCCCTAAAACCACAAACAACAAAAAAAAAGGAGTATGCTGATGTAATAGCCCAGACTTAGCAATCATACGAAACCGATCGCTCGACCTACAGACTGGAAAGTTGCACAGATCGCACCAAATATATAATTTAAAAAAAAAATAGCAGTACTCCGCTGAATTACAGAACCATATCAATGAGGTCGATTTGCAATAGGATTTTGGAACATATACTGCGTTCGAACATTATAAATTACCTCAAAGAAAACGATCTATTGGCACATAGTTACCACAGTTCCAGAAAATATCGCTCGTGTGCAACATAACTAGCCTTTTATTCTCATGAAGTAATGGGTGCTATCGGCAGGGGATATCAGACTGATTCCGTATTTCTAGATTTCCAGAAGGCTTTTGATATCGTTCCTCCCAAGCGGCTTCTGATCAAATTACGTGCCTATGGAGTATCGTCTCATTTGTGCGACTGGTTTAATGATTTCCTGTCAGAAAGGTCACAGTTTGTAGTAACTGACGGAGAGCCACCGAGTGAAAAAGAAGTGATATCTGGTGTTCCCCAAGCAAGTGTTTTGGCCCTCTGTTGTTCATAATCAATGTAAGTGATTTAGGAGACAATCTGGGCAGCCTTCTTAGATCGTTTGCAGTTTATGCTGTCATTTAATGTCTAACAAAGTAGTCAGAAGATCAAAACCAAATGCAAAATGATTTAGATAAGATATCTGTATGGCGCGGAATGTGCCCTAAATAATGAAAAGTTTGAGATCATCTAAAAGGAATCCGCTAAATTTCAGTTACACAGTAAATCATACAGCTCTAAAGGTTGTCAGTTCAACTAAATACCCAGGGATTACAATTACGAACAACTTAAATTGGAACGATCACACAGTAACGTTGTGGGGAAGGCGAACCAAATAGTGCCCATTATTGGGAGAACACTTAGAAGAGGTAACAAATGCACTAAAGAGGCTGCCTACACTACACTTGTCCGTTCTCTGTTTGAGAACTGCTGTGCGGTGTGGAATCTTTAATGAAATTACATTAAAGAATAATCAGTTACCTTTTTAAAATTTGTTTTTAGTTAATTTGCCTTTCTTTCCTTCTGTACGTACGAAGTTTGTTGTAGAACCTCTTATTTACGTGTGGTAATAAAAATTCATTTACACAGAATTAAGTACATTTAAAATTACGTGAATTCATATTAACTGATTAAGAATATTTAGTTGAGAATTAAATCCTTTACATAATTCGGCCTTGGCACACATTTTCTAAATGCAGTGTTTTTTTTTAAATATTTACTGAATTCTTTCCCGGCATTAGCTATGAAACACAAGACTGTCTCTATTAGCAGAAAATGGTTAAATATTGCCAAGCCGACGATTAACTATCATTGATAAAACACACTTCATTTACATTTAAGTTATTTGAAAGAACCAAAATTGTTAAATTTCAACGTTAACTATCCGCCTATGAATGCACAAATGTGAAACTAGTAATAAATTCCGTCAGTCTCAGGATCGCTGTAAAAGAAAAACATTTTCTTAATTCACTGCTAATTTTTATCTGCTCCCGATTTACGGGTTTGGTTAATTTTTCTTAGCGGAACAATTTTTTAAATGTGCCGCCGCTGCAAATCGTTCGGTCGCGGCACAGCCCAGCAACACCGCTAAAAATGCTGAAAATTCTTTAAAGAAATATCATAGATGACATGGGCAAGCTAATTTACATTAGTAATACACACTTTTGTTAAATTATAATGTATTCAGACCACAACAATAATTCAGCTTACATTAGTTTGTAATTTCTCCTCTAATGGCGGCTAAATCTAGATACAGACAAAAGAAGTCTACCCATTCATAAAATGCTACGTCACAGGTTCCTCTCACTTTCAGCTCTCCACGAAGATGACAAAGAATACACACTATGTGGTGCTTTTTATACTACTGCTGACCATTAATATCTCTTTGCAATCTTACAACATTATTTTCCTCTGTGGCTGAATTTTACATTTTTGTTATCGCAGATATTGACACATTTCGCAATTACATTATGAGTATAGAAATATTACAATCATAAATACATCGAGAATATTACTACAGAAAATATTACAATAATAACGAATGTCCTTTACACAGAATTAAATAATATTTTTTGTTAAATAATTACAGTATATACAAATTGCTTCATAGCGGCGTATATAGTACAATTAAATTTTAGTTTATTAATAGTGTGTGTTGCCAGGGAACGTTACAAATCCTTACCAAATAGAATTGACAGAGACAGCAAAAAAGTTCAAAGAAGAGCAGCTCGTTTTGTACTATCGCGAAATACGGGAGAAAATATCACAGATATGATACGCGAGTAGGGGTGGCAGCCATTGGAACAAAGGCGGTTTTCGTTGTCGCAAGATCTTTTCACGAAATCTCAGTCACCAACTTTCTCCTCCGAATATGAAACATTCTGTTGGCGTCCACCTACAAGGGAAGAAATGATCATCGAAATAAAATAAGAGAAACCAGACCTCGTGCTGAAAAACTGAATGTTTGTTTTTCCCGTGCGCTGTCCGAGAGTGTAACGGTAGAGAAATAATGTGAAAGTGGTTCAACGATCCCTCTGCCAGGAACTTAAATGTGAATTGCAGAATGAACATGTAGATATGTATGAAATGGGGGGGGGGGGGGGGGCGGGGCGGGGAATATTCTAAACTGACCGTTTATGATATACCCTATTCGGTGACACTGAAGATGTGTTGTGAGGCAAATATTAAATTTTTTTTATAGGAGATACACAGAACTCATTGCGTCTCAAGAAGTGATAACTATCCCCTCAATATTTTTTGGATGTAGCCTATTTCGATACCCAAGACGTAAGCACATTTTATCTTTGAAAAAAAAAAAAGAAAGAATAAAAAAACTACATTCGGACGGAGGAGATCAGCGACTGATGTATTGTGAACTCCCTTCAGTTTCAGGCACAGTCACATTCTGTCACGCAATCATTACCTATTTCGGCTTACAACGGCAATCTCCACATTATAAGGTCGCTACCATTATACTGTCCTTGGTCACAGTCTCGTAGTTCCTTAACTCTTGGTTCGGGAAATCGAATGTAGCTGTCTTAGGCTGCGATCATTGTAGCACCGACGTTGGGGAAGTTCACCGACTACCGACATCGGCTAATCTTTACAAATTAATATGCCAGTGCGCGCGCCGTCTCAGTGCAGCCAATCTCATCCCCCGAACGTAAAGATTTCGGACGACAATCGGTGAAATTCAAATCAGTTTGTTTCTTCGGTCAAATCGGCCGACGTTTCCACACGCAAAAGATGGATTGTGAGATATTTTTACGTTTAGTAGAAGAAAGGAGGAGTTTGTAGCATTCTGGGGTTGAGAAAATAATATAATAACAAGGGTACGTGTCGGAATCTAAGGTCTGAAATCGCTACTTTATTGGAAACCACATGTTTCGAACAATTCAAAAATTTCATAAAAATTCACTAAACATAGCCTTACACTGAGGTGACAAAAGTAATGGGGTACCTCCCAATATTGTGTCGCACCTAGTTTTGCCGGCTTAGTGCAGAAACTGTTCGTGTCACGGACTCGACAAGTTGTTGGAAGCCTCCTGCAGAAATACTGAGCCAGGCTGTCTCTATAGCCATCAATAATTGCTTAAGTGCTGCGGTTGCGGGATTTTGTGCACGAACTGACCTGACCTCCCGATTACGTCTCACACATGTCGATGGGATCCATGTCGGGCGACTTGGGTGCCCAAATCATTCGCTCAAATTGTCCAGAATGTACTTCAAACCAGTTGCGAACAATTGTGGCCCGATGCCATGGCGCATTCTCGTCCACAAAAATTCTAGGCGCTTCAGTCTGGAACCGCTCGACCTCTACGGTCGCAGGTTCGAATCCTGCCTCGGGCATGGATGTGTGTGATGTCCTTAGGTTAGTGAGGTTTAAGTAGTTCTAAGTTCTAGGGGACTGATGACCTCAGCAGTTAAGCCCCATAGTGCTCAGAGCCATTTGAACCACAAAAATTCCATCGTTGAATGGCTGAAAATGGTCTCCATGTAGCCGAAATATAACAGTTTCCAGTCAATGATCGGTTCAGTTTGATTCCATGTAAACACAGCCCACACTATTGTGAAGCTTGCACAGGACCTTGTTGACAACCTGGCTCCATGACTTCAAAGGGTCTGGGCCACGCTCGAACCCTACCATCAGCCCCTAGCAATAGAAATCGGTACTCGTATGATCACTCCATGGTTTTCTAGTCGTCTAGGGTCCAACCGATATGGTCACGAGGCTGAGAGAGGCGTTACAGGCGATGGGCAGTTAGCAAAGGCACTCGGGTCGGTCGTCTGCTGCCATAGTCCATTAACGCCAAATTTCGCAACACTGTCCTAACGGATACATTCGTCGTCCGTCACATTGATTCCTGCGGTTATTTCACGCAGTGTTGCTTGTCTGTTAGCACTGACAACTCTACGCAAACGCCGCTGCTCTCCGTCGTTCAGTGAAAGCCGTCAGCCTCTGCGTTGTCCGTGGTGACAGGTAATGCCAAACATTTGGTATTCTCGTCACACTCTTGACACTGTGGATATCTGAATACTGAATTCAATAACGATTTCCGAAATGGAATGTCCCATGCATCTAGCTCCAACTGCCGTTCCGTGTTCAAAGTCTGTAAATTCCTAGCCGGCCGTTGTGGGCGAGCTGTTCTAGGCGCTTCAGTTTGGAACCACGTGACCGCTACGGTCGCAGGTTCGGATCCTGCCTCGGGCACGGATGTGTGTGATGTCATTAGGTTAGTTAGGTTTAAGTAGTTCTGAGTTCTAGGGGACTGGTGACCTCAGAGGGTAAGTCCCATACTGCTCAGAGCCATTTTTTTGTAAATTCCTGTCGTGCTGCCATCATCACGTCAGGGACCTTTTCACACGAATCACCTAAATACAAATAGCAGTTCCGCCAATGCACCGCCCTTTGTACCTCGTGTACTCGATACTACCGCCATCTGTAGATGCGCATAACGCTATCGCATGATTTTTTTGTCAGTGCATTGTATATTACATTGTGCATGTTTGGTGGCTGTGTAGCCGTTACAGCCTATACTCAGTGTAGATTGTGATCTGCTGCACAGACACAAATTGTAATGTAAATTTTCATTCTAGATTATAATTTCAAAAAGTTATGTGTTCAACTCAGAAAGATGGTGCACGTAAATTCTGATGCTCAGAGTTACTGTAGTGGACCTTTTTTGGGTTGTCGTATGCGGAAATTACCTTTTAACGAATTATTGTTACTGTTTACGGGTGTTTAACTGGCAACGGCAAGGAAAATGTTTCTGAAGAGGAGAAATTTGTTAACATCGAGTATAGATTTAAGTGTGAGGAAGTCGTTTCTGAAAGTATTTGTATGGAGTGTAGCCATGTATGGAAGTGAAACGTGGACGGTAAATAGTTTAGACAAGAAGGGAATAGAAGCTTTCGAAATGTGGTGCTACAGAAGAATGCTGAAGATTAGATGAGTAGATCACGAAACTGATGAGGAGGTATTGAATAGAATTGGGGAGAAGAGAAATTTGTGGCGCAACTTGACTAGAAGAAGGGATCGGTTGGTAGGACATATTCTGAGGCATCAAGGGATCACCAATTTAGTACTGGAGGGCAGCGTGGAGGGTAAAAACCGTAGGAGACCAAGAGATGAATACACTAAACAGATTCAGAAGGATGTGGGTTGCAGTAGGTACTGGAAGATGAAGAAGCTTGCTCAGGTAGAGTAGCATGGAGAGCTGCATCAAACCAGTCTCTGGACTGACGACCACAACAACAACAACAACAACAACGGGTGTTTAATGCCGATACGTTGATGATTCTGTTATATGAAGTAGACTGCAAATGTAGTGTACTTGTTTCAACTTTTCAGCGCTTAAGTTATTCAGAATATGTGTTTGACTTTTACACGTGTGCTGAGTGACAGTCTTTCAAGATAAGCTGGCATACGGCTGTTTTTTTCTGAATTTATTTGAAGTTATGCAGAGTGTTTGTTGTCCTACTTTTCAATGTCACCATGAATCATCTCGATTGTGTAATAGAACGTTTTTGTCTTCATCTCCCATATTCGTAAAACCTGTCTAGAATTTCCAATAACTGAGAAAAGAGTGTAGAGTACCCGCCACATCCTTTTCGAGAGAGATATAGCTCATTCACATGTATTCGGCGTCTTCTTAATTGGAAAATCCACAATACAGCAGTCGTCTCGAGGCACAGGGGCGTCTACGTCTAGACCTACATTCATGCTCTGCAAATCATCGTGAAATGCGTGGCAGAGCGTAGGAATTTTCCCCGTTCCATTCACGCATGGAGCGCGGTAAGGATGGTTGTATAAATGCCTCTGAGTGTGCTATAATTAATCTAACCTTGTCCTCATCCGGTAAGGGAGCGATGCGTAGGGGCTTGTAATATTTTCCTAGAGTCATCATTTAAAACCGTTTCTTGGAACTTCGTAAGTAGGCTTTCTCGGGATAGTATACGTCTACCTCCAAGAGTCTGCCAGTTCATGCCGGCAGGGATGACTGAGCGGTTCTAGGCGCTACAGTCTGGAACCGCGCGACCGCTACGGTCGCAGGTTCGAATCCTGCCTCGGGCATGGATGTGTGTGATGTCCTTAGGTTAGTTAGGTTTAAGTAGTTCTAAGTTCTAGGGGACTGATGACCTCAGATGTTAAGTCCCATAGTGTTCAGAGCCATTTGAACCATCTGCCAGTTCAGTTCTCTCAACATCTCCGTGACTCTCTCCCGCGGGTCAGACAAACCTGTGACTAATCGTGCTGCTCTTCTCTGTGTACGTTGAATATCCCCTGTCAGTCTGTTACAGGTTCCAGACACTTGGTAAATATTCTAGGATAGATCATACGAGTGATTTGTGAACAGTCTGCTTTGAAGACTGATTGTATTTCTCCAGTATTCTACCAATCAAACGAAGTCTGCCACCTGCTTTACCCACCATTGTGTCTATGTCATCGTTCCATTTTATAACCCTACGAAGTGTTATACCTAGGTATTTGTATGAATTTCCCGATCCATTTTATAACCCTACGAAATGTTACACCTAGGTATTTGTACGAATTTCCCGAATCCAATTTTGACTCAGTGATGTTGTAGTTGCAGGATAATGTTTTTTTCGTTTTGTGAAGTGCACAATTTCACACTTCTAAACATTTAAAGAAAGTTGACAATCTTTACGCCATTTTGAGATATTATCAAGATCTGAATGGATATTTGTGCATCTTTTTTCAGACTATGCTTCACTATAGATAACTGCATCCATCATCTGCGACAAATTTGAGGTTACTCCTAATGTTGTCCGCAAGGTCAATAGCAAGGGATTCAACGCACTTTCCTAGGATACATCCGAAGTTACCTCTCCATCCGTGAAAACGTGCTGCGTCTTCATTCAGCCACAAATTTCGGCTGCCGTGCTTCTGATAGTAAGCATAGGTGTGGTATTGAGTGAAATGCTTTCGGAATTCAAGAAATACTGTCTCTACGTAACTGGCTCGATTGTTGGCTTTCAGTATTCCATGCGAGTAAAGTGCGAGTTGGTGTTCACACGATTGATATTTTCGAAATCCGCTCTGGTTGGCATGGAGGAGGTCATTCTGCTCGAGATACCTCATTATGTGGCATCCATCTCGCCCACAGATTCTACCGCAATCTAAACTTCTTGATCGAACCAAAAACTGACGGAGACCGGACTCACTGTGCCCAAGCTACCGGCCGATGTGATTGGGCCGGCCATTGTGGCTGAGCGGTTCTAGGCGCTTCAGTCTGGAACGCGCAACCGCTGCGGTCACAGGTTCGAATCCTGCCTCGGGCATGGATGTGTGTGATGTCCTTAGGTTAGTTAGGTTTAAGTAGTTCTAAGTTCTAGCGGACTGATGACCTCAGATGTTAAGTCCAATAGTGCTCAGAGCCATTTGAACCATTTGATGTGATCGGGCAACCGCTACCGACGGCGTCTAGTGACCGTTGACGCTGTCACTGTGAACTCAGCGTTTCACGAGGGTTCAAACTGATAAATCCATTTTTTTGTTAGTGAGAGTTAGTGTTGTCATCGGAACTTAGGGAACGGTGGTTGAAAAACTCCGTGGTTCAAGGACAAAAAGTCAGGATATAAAAAAAAAAAATGTTCAAATGTGTATGAAATCTTAGGTCATGCTAAGGTCATCAGTCCCTAAGCTTACACACTACTTAACCTAAATTATCCTAAGGACAAACACACACACCCATGCCCGAGGGAGGACTCGAACCTCCGCCGGGATGAGTCGCACAGTCCATGACTGCAGCGCCTTACACCCCTCGGCAAATCGCGCGCGACCAGGATATAAAACGGAACGTTTATTTTCACTCATTAGTTATATCCCCCCCCCCCTCCATGATCTATCTACCTTGCCGTTGGTGGGGAGGCTTGCATGCCTTAGCGATACAGATAGCCGTACCGTAGGTGCAACCACAACGGAGGAGTATCTGTTGAGAGGCCAGACAAACGTGTGGTTCCTGAAGAGGGGCAGCAGCCTTTTCAGTAGTTGCAGGGGCAACAGTCTGTATGATTGATCTGGCCTTGTAACGCTAACCAAAACGGCCTTGCTGTGCTGGTACTGCGAACGGCTGAAAGCAAGGGGAAACCCGATGACATGTAGCTTTACTGTATGGTTAAATGATGATGGCGTCCTCATGGGTAAAATATTCTGAAGGTAAAATAGTCCCCCATTCGAATCTCCGGGCGGGGACTACTCAGGAGGACGTTGTTATCAGGTGAAAGACTCAGAAGTGTGTAGGTTGCAGTAGGTATTGGGAGATGAAGAAGCTTGCACAGGGTAAAGTAGCATGGAGAGCTGCATCAAACCAGTCTCTGGACTGAAGACCACAACAACAACAACAATTAGATATCTTCTTATAACAGATAACAGACCAACGCCAAAAAAAAAAAAAAAAAAAAACCGTAACACCAATAAGGAATTGTGCGGCATAAACGAAAGTTGGTAGGCGTGTTTCTACATCTGAAATATGACGTTTGTTCAAATTTCGCGCCAGTAGCATAAGAGAGGCGCTTGTAGCGCCACTATGAGAATACAAATCAGATTTACCGTTACACACTGTAACGGACGTGAACGTTAGTTACCTTTGAGACTGGACATTGTGATTTGATGTTAGCTAAGAATGTCGTTAAGGCGACAAAGACGAACACCTCACTGAGTTTGAACGAGGTTGTGTAATTCGATTGTGAAAAGCTGGATGTTCCTTCTGCGATATTGCAGGAAGACTTGTAAGGAATGTAGCCGGTGTACATGAATGCTGGCAGCGGTGGTCTCGAGAATGCACGGCCGCAAGCACACCGGTCTTTTTTTTTTTCATTTTGTTCGATATAGTTCGTTGCGTTTGGTCTGGGCGGACGTCACAAGACATCCGTTAAAGTCGATCGTTGATTCCTCGACTCAGTTTATTACAGAGAGCACGCAGACCTCTGACCGAACACGCTGAGCTACCGTGCCGGCAAGGGCTCTGGACAGCCACGTGGCACTACCGACAGCGAAGACCATCGTATTCGGCGTTTGGCTCTGGCGTATCGTACTGCATCTGCAGCAACAGTTTGAGTAGCAGTTGGCACCACAGCGACACGACAAAAAGTTACAAATCGGTTACTTCAAGAACAGCTCCGAGCTGCCGTTTGCGACTTCAGTGGTGTCAAGCGAGAGCTCATTGGAGGGCAGGGTGGATGTTTGTTGGGTTTTCTAATGAAAGCTGGTTCTGCCCCGCTGCCAGTGATGTTGATTAGGAGGAGACCGGTCGAGGGCCTGCAATCAACCTGTCTGTGTGCTGGACACGCTGGATCTACACCTGGAGTTATGGTCTGGGTTGCGATTTCGCGTGACAGCAGGAGCACTCTCGCGGTTATCCCACGCAACCTGACTGCAAAATTGTAGTATATCAAATCTGGTGATTCAACATGTTGCGCTACCTCATGAACAGCGTTCCTGGGGGTGTTTTCCAACAGGATAACGCTCGTCCACATATCGCTGCTGTTATCCAACTTGCTCTACAGCGTGTCGACACGTTTCCTTGCCCTGCTCGATCACTAGATGTATATCCAATCGATCACATATGGAACAGCATCGGATGACAACTTCAGCGTCATCCGCAAACAGCATTAACCGTTGCTGTTCTGACAAACTAAGCGCAACAGGCATGGTGCTCCTTCCCGCAAACTGAGGCCGCCACCTGTACAACAGAATGCACGCACGTTTGCATGCTTGTATTCAACATTCTGGCTGTATTAATCACCACCATCTCACATTTTCAATGGCTTACCTAGCGCCTGATAAACCTGTGATCTTGCAATGTCAATCACTTAAATATGTTACCTAGACAAATGTATTTCTGAAATGTCATTACGCTACATTAATTATTTTGCGGTGCTGCCATTTCTTTGCTTCAGTGAATATTACGAACGAAGTTAGTTCACTGGTGCAACTGCACTAAAAAGTACTTTCCTCTTCATAAAAAGTACGAACTGCTAACAAAAAATTTCCAGCGTGCTTGAACATGAGTCAAAAATTATTTAAACGTTAATCCTCATCTATAACGTGCATATTCAGTAGCTAGCCTAAGCTCTTACGGGAGTTATTCTCGCCGTCCAACCTCAGTTGTTTTCAATATGTCATTACAGTGCCTGTGTTCTGAAGAACGATGCATTTGAACTTCAGACATTCATGCATGTCTGAAGGAACATGGCATTGTTCTTCTGAATAACACGAGCACTGCAGCATCGTATTTTTCAGTCGATACCAGGTAGCGACTTTCAGTTAATCTTCGTTGATCCATTATGGACCGTGGGACAACGGCTGGCACGTATTTCTTGATGCAGTAATTTACCAACAGCCGTATGTATTGTAGAAATTTATTTTATGAACTTCTTATGTGCTACCAGTTTCGGCATTACATTGATGCCATCTTCAGGCCCCTGTACAATGAGTAGAACAAATGTACTATCATAAAAAATGTAGAACATAATTTAACAATTGACAGGTATCATGTTAATTATGTAAGTGGCTCAAAAAGACATATTGTATATCATTAAATCTATATGTAACATTAGGGCAAATATGCTTCTGCCTATGTCATGCTGTTGTTAATAGTTTTCACTGTTTTACTCGAATATAGCATGATAGATGAGCATATGTATACGCTATTATTCATAAATCCGTACCACACAGTTGTAATAGGCCATGCAACACATCAAATGTACTGCAATCATATTTCCAGTGGAAGTTGTCCACTGCCATAACTTGCAAATGTGTCCAACATCCTTTTCTAACCCGTCTGGTTTACTGTACTGTTCACCTGTTGTTGCACTCTTGAGTTGCCACTTAACCAATTTTATACTTGATGCAACACTGCATTTCCTTGACACTTAGCTGATGGATATAAATTCGTTATTGTTTGATTTTAGCTACTCAAATATTTTGACCAGTTTTTAGGTACCGTGACATTTTGACCCATCCAGACCATTTCCGACTCATTAAGGTCATTAGACAGAATATGACGAAACTGGATGATGTACTTAAGATCCTGATAGTCATCTCATGCGTTACTACACCCAGTCTTAATGCAACCATGAGAATGATTTTACATGGTTATACGTGGTACCCTTAGTCTTAGGGATGGTATACATTTCATTTTGTGGTTTATGTTCGGACTTATAGGCGGCCTCCTATATTTTTCTTTTTCTTCTTCTTCCCTTCCCTTTTATTCGTTCGATTCCACTTGATATAATCCTACATAACTGTATAGGACTTATATGCAGGGAGATAGACATTTTTTGATATACAGAGATTGAGAATCTTCTTTGTAACTATGACTATATGAGGCAGCTACTGTCTTTGCATTAATCAACTCAGCACAGTGCAGGGTGGTCTTACATAGGAGTTCTAATGAAGTGCGCACGGTGGCAAGGTGTTTGATGATTTTTATAGTACGATTGCATTGGTTTAATTCGTGGATGCAATTGGATTTTAAGACAAACTCTTTTATGCTTTTTATCGTGAATATTGCGGCAGCTATTTGTCATACCACACACAGTACGACCTAGGCTACACATATGTACTTATGTATTCTGACATGGTTATGTCACATTTTCTGGTATTTTAATTTATTTTATTACTTATTTATACTAGTTAATTATTTAAAAAATATTCTTCCACTGGACATATGATTGTATGCAGTACATTTGTTGTGTCGCATGGCCTTTTACAACTGTATGGTACGGATTTATGAATATAGCGTATACATATGCTCATCTATCATGCTATATTCGAGTAAAACATTGAAAACTATTAACAACAGCATGACATAGGCAGAAGCATATTTGCCCTAATGTTACATATTGTTTTAATGATATACAATATGTCTTTTTGAGTCACTTACATAATTAACATGATACCTGTCAATTGTTAAGGTTTTTCCATATTTTTTATAATAGTACATTTGTTCTGCTCATTGTACAGGGGCCTGAAGATGGCATCAATGTAATGCCGAAACTGGTAGCACATAAAAAGTTCACAAAATAAATTTCTACAATACACACGGCTGTTGGTAAATTATTGCACCAAGAAAGATTTTCAGTTAAAGTCTCTTCCCTGTAGGGGTATTACATAATGTGTGTATGAGTAAAGCAAGTGACGAACGAACGACGACATATGGAAGTTTGTGTTTGGCCGTGAGTAGTACATGAATAGCCAAAGTGGATAAGGCGATCGCACGCGTAAAGCCGGAAATCTGGGTTCCAATTGCGGACCGGCACAAATTTTCAGTGTCGGCATTCCCTGTAAGTATTCGCAGCTACGAACGCAGTTCGTGTATCAGCCGTTTCTGGTCACTTGCAGTGAACACACGCACAACAGAAATTGAACTATCGGTAAGAAATTCTACACGATTACGAGCGGCAAGAGAACTGATTTTTGGCGTATATTGGTAGCGAATCAGTCAGGTGTTCTGGCGGTGCTATAGTTGGGAAGGTTCAGGAAATTATGGAGTCGCCGGCCTCTGGTAGCTAAACGTCCTTGGAAAACAGCGGCGTGGCGGTAATAATACAACAGTTGAAGCTACAGGGCTGAGTATTTGAGAAACACACAGGTATGTCATGTCCTAAGCCCTAAGGCGTACCCGTAGTTAACTGGATTCTTGCGATCTCTGGTGTAAGGTATTTAAACTTCCTTGGCTAATGCCATCGACGCGTTGAGGAAGTCAGTTCGGAAATTTTATGTGTTCGACCGCTTCTGAAGTGAATACGCATTATATTTAGAATTGTTAGCAGTGCCCAAAAGTGGGGGCACTTGATGTCCCTCGTAAAGCCGCGCGGGGTAGCCGTGCGGTCCGAAGCGCCTTGTCACGGTTCGCGCGGCTCCCCCCGTAGGAGGTTCGAGTCCTCCTCGGGCATGGGCGTGTGTGTTGTCCTTAGCGTATGTTAGTTTAAGTTAGAATAAGTAGTGTGTAAGCACAGGGAAAGATGACCTCAGTAGTTTGGTCCCACAGAACTTACCACAAATCTTCAATTGTCCCGGGTTAGGCTTCGTGCGGAAGTGTCATGCCATCTCTAAAAACAGGGACATCACGCAGAAATCGGGACATTTGGCAACACTACTGTTCAGTGGCGTTTCGCGAATATACAGGCTGGGTGTTCACAAATTTTTAGATTCAGAAAAATATGAGAGCGTGAAATTAATAGCATCTGCTGTATAACAGTTACGCTTATCTACAAGGTTATACAACTTTCAGTCACAGTCAATAATAATAACAACAGTAATAATAGTAATAATAATAATAATAGTAATAATATGCATAACTTATCTGACAAAAAACAATTTTATTTTTTACTTTTGTTGTTTTGTTCATAGTTAAGTACAGTTTAGGGCAATAATGAAATAATGCGTAAGCTTTCTCAACTCTCCATTTCGCATTTTTGTGTAAGTGGGAATTTTCGAGCTTTTCCATTTTTTTCGGACAAATGAACAAGATTTCTAACAAATGTATTTCACGAATTTACTTCCGGGATGAAAATCAGATGTTCTTTCGCTGCACCCACACAATAGCTTGTGCTAACTGTACACTTCCTTGTTAAAAGTTCGCTTGTAGTCAAGCTTATCTGATTTCGTCACTCTCTCAGTCAGAGGATATGTTCTCGGAGGCTCCAGTTCCTTTGCGGCTAACTTTTCGCGGTAATTTACTTTTCTGTTCCCAGAATGAGATTTTTCACTCTGCAGTGGAGTGTGCGCTGATATGAAACTTCCTGGCAGATGGAAGTTGTGTGCCAGACCGGAACTCGAACTCTGGACCTTTGCCTTTCGCGGGCATATGCTCTACTGACTGAGATACCCAAGCATGACCCACGACCCGTCCTCACAGTTTTACTTTTCTGTTAGTATTTAAAATAGATTCAACATAGTCCATGTTTACACTGCATTCGAAAGTCGATTCTTCCACAGTCAACAACCAAACCCCAAACAGAAGCTGCCATTTATGGAAATGATTAAACTAAAATAGTAATGTCTACCAACATGGTCACCTGTCTGGAACACAAACGAGGCGCTGAGATCCATAAGGGCCTAAAGCACACTGCCGTCGATCCCACTTCTAAGTGAATATCAGAGAAACCAGTGATCTAGCTTTTCGTGAATTTTCATATATGGGCCTAGAGCACTGATAAACTGGACTCACCATAAGGTCAACAGATTTCAGAATCATGAATACATGCTAGAGTCTCACAATCTACGGTGATGTGCTTTAGGTCCTTATGGTTCTCATTGTCAGCCCCTCAAATGGATTATTGCATGATAAACTTAATAACATAATATACCATAACTCATTCAGAAACCAACAAAATAGGTTTACTGTCAGTACAAGAATAACATATACTGAGGTCCGATCTAATTTTACTGCAGTCTATAGTGAGTGAATTAGCATATCTGAGGAGTGTGTCAGCATCTAGCAGGATTTATGCCGAGCAAACGGGGGTAAAAGTCTGCCGCAGTGTGCTACCACTGGTGGTACTGCCATAAACTTCATGTTGAGTGGCAAGGACTAGCTGTGCACACCGTGAACCGTGCACGCTGTTTATCAAATCCTTATATATTTGGCCCATAACGCAGTTACGTCACGCGAGTTGCTCTTGCGCAAAAGCTCCTTAGAACGTGCACAACTGAAGGTGTGCACACGACCCTGATGTCAAGTGTCATGGAGTCTTGGAGGAGTAGTAGATCAGTAGATTTAAGTGCCATATATTTCAGATTGCAGCATCTATGTTACGCTAACAGCATTCAAAGAAAAATAACCAATAAACCCGCAGGGTGTCGAAAGTTAGGGTGTTCTTGTGCTCTTACACTGCAACCATCACTACTACTGGTAGCCTTCCCCTCTGTAATAAAACTTCACAGAATACTACATGAAGCTGCCTAAAACTGGATTATCTGGATAATTAAACCTTGGACTATTTCACGAGGTCGCCCAGTATTTCAGAAAACTTTCTTTTCATCCGCAGACGAATTATTTCAAAGTCAGATGCTCAGGAGCGTTACAAAACTAAGACAGCTTGCCAACAAGTGACACCTGACTGCTACTGCCCGCCACACTTAACACAAGACCAATAAACACGGTGTTGGGGCCAAAGATGCATTTTCACTTATTCTCACAACTCCCCAACGCTATTACCCGCTAGCTTCTAAATACACATCCATATTTTGACTATCTGTCATAATAGCAACCTTATAAAATACACCAAGACAGAAAAGCCTATACTTCTATCTTATGACATGAAAAAACCTTCCGCCAATTTTGCTTCATTAGACATCACCTCAAATTAAACTTATTGACAAAAACCATGGTCTTACACTAGTGCACAAAAATTAAGGACGAAAGTAATTTTCGCATGATGTGTTACTGCTAAGTGACATAGCTACATGAAACTTGGACCATATGTACATTCATGCTCATAAATTACGGATTATTGCAGAATGTATTGCCACACAACGTGGCTCTACACAAAACTGGCGCTAATAGCTTAGGCACATAGGGAACACACACGACACAGATCTGTAGGGCCATAGTATTGGTGATAAGTTGAGAAAACCATCCCGAACCACATGTGTTACAAAACGCCACCATTCCCTGTGCATGTACCCCGACATCTGTATGGGATATGATCACCATGCACACGTACACAGGCCGCACAATGCGTTGGCATACTCTGGATCAGGTGGTCGAGCAGCTGCTGGGTTATAGCCTCCCATTCTTGCACCAGTGCCTGTTGGAGATCCTGAAATGTCATAGGGGATTGAAGACATGCAGTGATACGTCGACCGAGAGCATTCCAGACATGCTCGATGGGGGTTAGGTCTCCATTTGCCCGATATCTTCTGTTTCAAGGTACTCCTCCACGAAGGCAGCTTGGTGGGGCCGTGCATTATCACTAATCAGGAAGAAGGTGGGACCCACTGCACCCTTGAAAATGCGGACATACTGGTACAAAATGACGTCCTGCTAAACGTGACCTGTTACAGTTCCTGTGTCAAAGACATGCAGGGGTGTATGTGCACCAATCATAATCCCACCTCACACCATCAAACCACGACCTCCATACAGGCCCCTTTCGAGGACATTAAGGGGATGGTATCTGGTTCCTGCTTCACACCAGATGAAAATCCGCTGAGAATCACTGTTCAGACGTTCAGGCTATACCTGGACTCGTCTGTGAACATAACCTGGGACCACTGTTCCAATGACCATGTACTGTGTTCTTGATACCAGGCTTTAAGGGCTCTGCTGTGACCAGGGGTCAGTGGAATGCACCTTGCAGGTCTCCGGACGAATAAACCATGTCTGTTTAGTCGTCTGTAGACTGTGTGTCTGGAGACAACTTTTCCAGTGGCTGTGGTAAGGTCCTGAGCAAGGCTACCTGCAGTACTCCATAGGAATCTGCGGGCACTGATGGTGAGATATCGGTCTTCTTGTGGGGTTGTACACTGTGGACGTCCCGTACTGTAATGCCTGGACACGTTTCCTGTCTGCTGGAATCGTTACCATAGTCTTGTGGCACACGGAGGGCCCGTGCTACAACCTGCTGTGTTTGACCAGCCTCCAGTCGCCCTAGTATTCTACCCCTCATAACGTCATCAATATGTGTTCTTTGAGCCATTTTCAACACACAGTCACCATTAGCACATCTGAAAACGTCTGCACACTTACTCGCTGCACCGTACTCTGACATGCACCAACACACCTCTGCGTATGTAGACTGCTGCCAGCGCCACCGTGCGACGACCGCAGGTCAAATGCACCGTATGGTCATACCCCGAGGTGATTGAAACACGCAAACCAGAGCGTTGTTTCACCATGTATCAGCATTATTCTTAATTTATGAGCATGAGTGTAGAAGGTACGAAAAATAACTACAGCAAACGCCCAATACGACGAACACAAGTGACATTTTTATTCAAAGACAATAATTACATTGAAGTCACCGTGATTTGTGACGATCCCCTGGGCACTACAAAAGATGGAACATGGTACTTAACAGGGTGTGTGATCACTACGGACGGCATTGCATGCTCTGCAACGTTCTCCCATGCTGGCCACAGGGTTGGTAGGGAGTTCTCGTGGTAGAGCGTTCCATTTCTCCATTAGTGTGGCTGACAACTGCTCGATGGTCGTTGGTGCTCGTGGAAGCGCTGCAGTACGCCTCCCCAACACATCCAACGTGTGCTCAATAGGATTTAAGTCTGGAGAATGGGCAGGCCATACCGTACCATTCGCCGAATTTCTTCCCATTTCAAGAGCTCTTCTAACTGCACATATCGACGAGGTCGCGCATTGTCATCCATAAAAATGAAATCAGGGCCAAATGCTCCTCTGAAAAGACACACATAGGGAAGAAGTACAGTGCCACAATAAAGTCAACCAATGAGTGTACCATGGTCAAAGATTTGGATGTCAGTGCAGCCTTGCAACATTATACAGGGCTATTACAAACGATTGAAGCGATTTCATAAATTCACTGTAGCCCCATTCATTGACATATGGTCACGACATACTACAGATACGCAGAAAAACTCATAAAGTTTTGTTCGGCTGAAGCCGCACTTCAGGTTTCTGCCGCCAGAGCGCTCGAGAGCGCAGTGAGACAAAATGGAGACAGGAGCCGAGAAAGCGTATGTCGTGCTTGAAATGCACTCACATCAGTCAGTCATAACAGTGCAACGACACTTCAGGACGAAGTTCAACAAAGATCCACCAACTGGTGGATGCCTCTGTAAGAGGAAATCAACGGGTCGGCCTGCAGTGAGTGAAGAAACGGTTGAACGCATGCGGGCAAGTTTCACGCTTAGCCACGGAAGTCGACGAATAAAGCAAGCAGGGAGCTAAACGTACCACAGCCGACGGTTTGGAAAATCTTACGGAAAAGGCTAAAGCAGTAGCATTTCTTAAACAGGAGATTGGAAAACCGATGGATCGGTCATGGTGGAGATCATGATCAACAATTGATGTCATGGCCTCTACGCTCTCCCGACTTAACCCCATGCGATTTTTTTCTGTGGGGTTATGTGAAAGACTCAGTGTTTAAACCTGCTCTGCCAAGAAACGTGCCAGAACTGCGAGCTCGCATCAACGATGCTTTCGAACTCATTGATGGGGACATGCTGCGCCAAGTGTGGGAGGAACTTGATTGTCAGCTTGATGTCTGCCGAATCACTAAAGAGGCACATATCGAACACTTGTGAATGCCTAAAAAAACTTTTTGAGTTTTTGTATGTGTGTGCAAAGCATTGTGAAAATATCCCAAATAATAAAGTTATTGTAGAGCTGTGAAATCGCTTCAATTATTTGTAATAACCCTGTACATCCCCACACCATAATACCTGGACCACCAAAACGATCATGTTCGACAATGCTGGCGGTGGGATCACATAAATGCATCCAGAAACATAGTGAAACATGGAAATGCTGGACATACCTTCACATGGCGAGAGGAGGGAACACGTAATGCCCCCAGGAACATTGTTGAACGTGATTGTTTTAGTGCTCCAGGTGTTATGGAGTGGGGGGGGGGGGGGCATAACGTTGCGTAGGCGTACTGAGCTCCATATGTCTGAACACGATACACTCACCGTTTGATGTTATTGTGACACTGTCCACTTTACCCATCTGTGACTTTTCAGGGGGGCATTTCTCCCTGATTTCATATTTATGGGAGGGCAATACGCGATCGCATTGAACTGTGCAGGTGGAGGGGCTCTCAGAACGTGAGGATATATGGATAATGGAGCATATATAGGTATAACAAAGTGTGCATTGCCAATCCCTGTCTTTGTCTTAGATGAGTGAGTCTTCTATATGTCAAATTTTTAAGTGTGACAACCACAAAGAACATCAAAATTACGTTGAAAATGCTAACTATTATTTTGCAGTTGAATGAACATTTATTTTAACACTGAACAAAGCGAATACAAGAGAAGCTGTCAACCACGGTCCAGCGAGACATAGACAAAGTGAACTGAAAGTAAAGTCAAAGAACATAAGTTCAAAGACATGGCGCTTCACGCCATGGTCGCCACAGAGCATCCCCCCCCCCCCTCACCTGCCCCAGCAGTGTGGAGCACAGGGGCAAAGCTAGCTCACTTCAACACAAAATCCTCGTGCCAGTGCAGCAGATGAAGGTGGCATCTGGCGCACGATGTGAGGAATTTCGCGAAGCGAGAACATAAGCATCCTTGCAGGGCCGGAGTGGTGTGGGCAGGGTGTCGGCATCAGATGAGAACTGAGGGCGTGGCGCAGCAGCCACGCGATGCAAGGAATCCTGTGAAGCAAGAACATGAGCGTCCTGTAGATTCACCAGCGATGGTGTGGAACCGGTAGCAGGGGGAGGGATACTTGACACGAGTGATGCAGTGTGAAGATGCAGTAGAAGCGGTTGACAGTTCCAAAAGAAGTGGCTCTGGGGACAGGCTGTCGATCGTACTCCAAGGATGTGACAAATCAGCAGAGGCGCCGGCAATGCGGGCGCATAATGCCTCGTTCTGTGTGCGGAGCTTGTTGATTTGTGGTTGCACAGCTGGGGAATCGGAGAGCTGTGTAGTAATATGCTCGAGCAGAGATGCATATATAGAAAGTGTTGCCAAGGAGGCGGAGAGCGAAGTCGTGCTGAACTCGTTTGAGCACGGAACGGTAGAACCAGATGCGTGGCGGCCTGCAGGTCTGGCGAAGGTTCGTAATGGTGTAGGAGGTCCAACCCAATCACAGGTTCATCCAAGTTGGCAATGTGGAAAGTCCAAGGAAAGGCGGCGACCGGTGACAGGCGAAGCGACATTTTGATGGAGCCAAGGACTGCGATAGGAGAGTGATTTGCATCGATCAGAGCAAGGTTAGCAGGAGAAAGCATGCTGGCCATGTGCTTGGCTGGGATAATGCTGACTTTGGAGCCAGTGTTGATGAGAAAGCAAGTGCCCAATGACAAATCAGTGGCATAAGGCGTTGCGCCGCTGGAGCAAGTGGTGTGGCGTCAGAAGGAAGGTGTCGTGAAGGGTCGTGGTGGAATGTAGTGCCTAAGCATGGCCACAGGTCTCGGTTGGAAAAGGCGCAAGGTGTGCGGCAGTAGTGGGTGGTGTCTCCATGAGTAGCGTGGAACCAGCACTGTCCATGAAGCAGCCTTTGTTGTGTAGTTGCACTCGATGGTGGCCATGTTGAGCCAGTTAAGGTTAAGTGGCTGCCGGCATGGCTGGGAATGGGTAATTGTTCACTTTTAACCAGACATACTTTAGGTATACCTGTATATTCATGATCAGAAGCAAAGTCAATTAGGTCTGCTATGCTTGCACTGGAAGACACTTGTAGATCCATTATTCTGAAGACAATGTGGACTGGCACATGAAGTCTGTTAATGATGAAAAGAAGCACAAAATAATTTTCGAACACACGCCGATGATGTCAGGACCACCACTGTAGGTATTATGTGGCGTAGAACTGTAATAACACACTTTTGCAGTTGAATGGACATTTTAACACTGAACAAAACAAATACAAGAGAATTGTCGAATATGGTGTGTAGCGAGACATAGACAAAGTGAACTGAAAGTAAAGTCAAAGAACATCGTTTCAAAGACATGGCGCTTCACACATATAAACTTGCGAGACGATAGTCTGTTTGCCTCAATATCTTCCAAACATTGTTGCGTCACAGCCTCAGAATAAGGTTTGTATGGGGGACCCTCAGTCTTCCTCATTGATCTCTTACGATCACTCATTGCTGTCTATAAGTTGCCTAAAAAAATGCCATATCACTCTTCATTTGTCTTCATGCTATTAATTACGTGCCAAGAAATGTATTTTTAACAGTCAAGAGCATGGGACACAATTATGGTCCATCCTGGAAAGTGCACTATAGATGTGCTCAGTGTCACACGTTTTACTTTTATTGCACATTTCTCATAGATAACGTCAGCAGATATGTACCAAACAAAAGATAATCTATTCCAAATATATTAAAAGCTAAATAAAGGCAATTCAAAGAAGATAACTTTTACCTTGCTCTCAGTACGAAGGAAAGTCGGACAACCAAGTTGAAAACGAGCCTCTTCACGTTTTCGCTATGGCTACTGTGAAGTGTGGTTGGTGCTTTACCATGCCCGACCTCGCAGTTTCTTAACCTGCCAGTAGAGGGCAGAGCACCTCAGAATTTCGAGAGCGATGGTAGCTCTCGGCCTTTACCAAACGGTAGAGTTGGGCAACACGATTCTTTTTCCCGATTCGATTCCTACGATTCAATCTCACATTGAGAATCGATTCTTACGATTCGTTCACGATTCTTTCACGATTCATTCTAGTCTGCGATGGCACGATTCTTACGGAATGCAAAAAGTTCTACATCTTACTCACAGGTGGCAGGACATTGGTGAAATTGCCAATGGGGTTAGAATCGAACTGTCATGATAAGATACGCCAGAAATAGTTTATTTATGAGAAAACATGCATATAACGTTACAAGTGTGATTCTCGATTTATACGTGTAATGCCTTGATTTGATTTGATTGCATCTATTGTTTTATTTCAGTATGCCAGGAAAGAGGAGTCGATTTGTGCGAGAGGTAGTGCAAAATTGCTTCCTTTATTCACACGCATCCTCCACTTGACTGCCATCTGGCGGTCGTAATCATTCGGCACGACTCGGCATGATTCGGAAGTTGCCTTCGAAGCATAGCGTACTAAGAATCGATGAATCGTTGGAACTTGGAATCGTCACGACTCGGAAACACGCAATCGTTCTTACGATTCTTTTGAACGACGATTCGTCCGTATCACGATTCGATTCTTACGATTCTTTATTTAGAGTCGTTCAAATGAGCGACTCATTCACGAATCGCCACAACTCTACCAAACGGTACTGGGTGGAGTCTTCATAACAGTTTGGACCATAGTTGTGCTCAAGGACCGTAGTTGGAGAATTTACGGTAGTCGAAGTTCGAAATGACAGTCCAAGTAAAATCGGCAGCTGTGATACAGCAACATCGCTCATTACAATCCGAGGGCAATTAACGAACTTTAGCCATAGTGCGCCATAAAATCGTTTGATGTTAGAGACTGGCAAACACGCAATTTGTGCGATTACGGTGGAGAGAGACAGATAACAAATAACTCAATGCAGATGTTTGTAGTTTGTTTTTGCGGAGACTAAGCACCCGGAACAATACAATTCGTGAGGCAGTGCTGATATTTTTTTTTGTAATAGCTATTTCTAAACTCACGCAGGTTTATTTGAGGGCGTCACGGAAGTGCTGAAAAATCTGAACGGGAAAACGCATGAAAACAGATGCCTGCTATCCCACAGAAACCTTGTTACAAAGTTTCAAGAACCAGTATTAAGTGAAGAATCTAAAGATATTCGTCAGGCCCCTATGTATCTTAAAGTTTGTGAAGACAAGATTACAGGGTGCACAGATGCATTTAAGCATTCTTCCGCGCTCCATACGCGATTAGAATATGAAGAAACCAGAAATGTGGTTCAGTGCTCTCTGCCATGCACTTTCTATTGGTTTACAGAGTAAGTATGTAAACGCAGACGTAGATATCGTGTGACCCCGTCACTATACACACAACCTGCAGGCCTTTTGTATGACTGCAGTTCTTGTTGTTATGATACAGCTATCGAATATCTGTAACAGGAATAGGTACCGGTACTCTACCTGCTAGTTCGGCTTGAAAAGTAGGTATTGCAGTGTGATTCTAAGGGTTGTTAATTTAAGTGAAATTCACTTACAGTGAATTTCAATTTGGAGGAGGGGGGGGGGGATGAGGATCACAGTCAAAGAATAGTAGAGTAGAATCTTACACTTGACTTAAATTACACGGGTTTTAACAGGATAAAAAAGGGAGATGCAGACTCTAACTGTATTGGAACCACTACCATGACAATTTTATACGTTAATCGCTTTAAATAGGCTTTGGACATTTAAAAAAAAAAAAATTAGTACCTAGTCGTCTGAGGGAAGATCTATACACAATATAAAGCGCGATGGTTGGCAACGTGGCTCATTTTAGATAGCCCATGAATGATGGTGTATCTCTCCCTAAACCAAATTAGCAAGGCTGTATGTTAGGTGAAGCATATAAGTTCCAAATGTATATGTTGTTTTGCTGCTTTGTTGCAAATGGTAAAAGTTGTGTGACGTAACAAGATCGGCCTATAATTGCGTGTCTGATGGGGGTTTCAGAGATGCTGTAATGAGATCGCTTTTTGTTTCCGAGTTTTGAACCGTTCTTATATGCATATCAGATATTGAGAAGATTTTTCGCTATGTCAGGGTTTTCGTACGGTGGCGTGTGGTATTCGAACGTTTGTGGCGACTGATGATTTTTGTGGTGAGTAGGTTTATTGGTAACAAACCATATCAGTAGCGTTACAGTTCGTTAACTCATAGTTGATCTATCAGCGTCGTACTTTCCTATCCTTAAATCGTTAGAAGTCATAAGACAGCAGAAGGCTTCCACCGGTAGACATTATTTTTGGTCGCAGCCAACATTGCCCAGCTGACTGTTGTGTGACGTAGCAATTGTTGACTGCTGTGTTACTGTGTTGTACGGTACTGTACTCAGTTTCGTAGGTCCTGTTTCATGGTAATGAGTACGTAATTGTTGCGGTTTGGATCATTATTAAAAATTTTGCACATAAAACTATTGCAGTTTTGATTGCGAGCAACATTTCGGTGAACTTTATTTTCGTGCATGACATCTGCTTTCTCGGAAGCATGAACTACAGATTAAGGGGCCTACTGATGAACTGGGCAGGGGCAGTAGAGATTGTTCCACCCGCACGGCTCCTCATTCGGGCACTGTGTAAAACGGAGATCGGACTTGCTTCCTCCGCACCACGTAGTCCCTTCAGGTATCGTCCAGCTCATAGCTAATTATAGTTGGTGATACGGGGAGGATACATTAAACAACTTCATATCTATGTTCTAGCACTGACATTTTTATGTAACTTGGGTGCTGTTTGTTTGTTTGTATTGTCCAGTTGGAGCCTTCGGTCGTGCTCTGTTAAAACTTAAGTTGCGGCTTACGTTTCAGATTCACACTGTCACCAAAGGAAACAAGCCATTTGCCATGATGACAGGAAGAAGTCCTTACCACATTGTTAAAAGTTCCTCACAACATTTACCAGAAGTTGAGAAAGACATAAAGACTTCCCAAACTAGCATATGCACTACCAGCTGTATTCTTAGCTTTAATGACCAATGAGTTAATAATAAAAGGAGCATCTAACTCCTCAATGGAATATTTTGCGTTATTGTATATTGTGTGAAAATGCCAAACATTCTAAGTGAATCAAATCTGGACTTTAAATAAGCATATTTTGACACTAATGTGATAAGAAGGCTCGCATCTGGATAAAAAAAAACCACATGGTTATGTTACAGTTACATACAGCGTTCTGCTGTGAGAACTGAAGAAATGTCGGACAATGACCCTGGGGAATACATAAGCAGTGTGTGACCTGCTTCTCTTGTTGGAGTTGTTACCTCTCATTAACAGTGGTTATGTAAGTCCCAGTGTGAGACACTACTTCAAGGGAGCATCATAAGAATAGATGAACATGAGCACTTCGTGCCAGTGGCACTAATTCAGTAGGTGATGTTTGTGTGGCAAACTCATACCCAAATTTTCATTAGAAATCATAATTTTTTATACTTATAATTCAGCTCCTTTGTAGCTCATGAAAACAATGAATTCTATCAAATGTAGATGGTAAAATTATGTAAAAGGTGGATTGCTGCTCATCATACAGTGGAGATGTTGAGTCACAGACTGGCTTAAGAGTCTGGTCTCAGCAACCAGAGGCAATGGTCATGCACGCAGGTGTGTGTGTGTGTTTGTCCAATTAAGAAAAAGGCCTTTTGGCTGGAAGCTTACATGTTTTGAGTCTTTTTGTTGTGCCTGTCTGTGAGTCAACATCTCAGCTATATGGTGAACAGCAATCTATCCTTTTTATAATATTTTCATAATTTTGTCATTATTCCGTCCTGGATTTTCCATTGTTTGGAGTATTGATGATACAAAGAGTTCAGATGTTGTTAACATCAAAGTTGTGAAAGAAAACCTTAAAACAATATTTTTGACACAGGTTATGTTAAGGGTTACACAATTGGGTCACATTGCAATTGTTTTAGTTTACATATCATATAGGAACCAAAACACTCGAAGGAAATTTCTTTTATTTAAAACAGATTTTTCTGAATTTAATACCTTGCACTTTAAATTTTGTAATGAAAAATGCACCAAAGATGGTGTGAATGTAGACATCAGGCTGTGCAACAGTGTATTACTGCAGTCTTTTTTTCGGATTTACATGCATTGGCTCTACCAATTCACAACTAAATTATCACCTTCAAACCCATCTGTGGCAGTATAAGCTCTTTGTGAATACAGGCTCTCCCGACATGCACTGTTGGTGGAAATCTCGGGTTTCCATACGGGTGGCAGTTTTAAAGTAGGATGAAGTTTCAGTGAGTGTCTTCTGGCAAAGACATTGAGTGTGACACCCATTGAAATGTCATGGTATATTAACACTGCCAGACGGCTGGAAGCCCAATTGCTTTTTACTTGCAGTATCAACTATTCTCTGCAGTTCACTACAATTCATTTCAATTCAATCACTGCTTGTGGTCCTGAATTGTAAGCCATTTCCAGCACAGTATAACAGCAATGCATTCAAAAATCTACATATTTCCATCATTGCATATTATTAGGTTTTATATCTATATCATTATCAAACTTGTGATATTGTGCTAGCTCATAATTCAAAGTTTAGTCCATTACAGTTATATGTTTGATGTTAGACCTATGTGGCATCTTTTCAGGTGTATTTTCCTGGAAAAGCTTGGACGTACATTTATCTTATGTATATTGGCAACTTATGGTCATAAAACAAGCATTATGATTGATGGTTCTTGATTCCCTGTCTCAGAACTCAGTCACATTAGTTTTTTTGACTCAAGACGAATATCCTATATAATTGACATAACAGTAATGGCTGCTGTGACATCACATTTTGTTGTGTATATTCAGTTCTTCAGTTGAGGAAGCCTACAAATGTGAAGGCAATATAACTTGGTTGTTGTGACAGACTGATCTGTAGCGTTGCCTGAGGTCTTGGTTAGGTTGAAAGGTAACAGTTTGGTTTTGAGTTGGTAATTGAAAAAATATGAAACTAAAAAGTATGGTTGGGGTGACTGACTGATCTGTAGCATAGAACGTTTGAAAAAATCACCACTGATATTACGTTATTGGAGTCTTCAAGTTGTTTACAGCATTTGTCGTGTTTTCTATGTCACTAGTCAAAGGTGAGAACTCATATGAGATACAGATATTCTTCTTTATCCATCTCTTCCCTTTATAGAAATGATGGTAAAGCACTATGTTATAGAACTGTAGCTGTACACATTGGAGTAGGGATGTAGAAGTTCCAAAACAAATTTGTATGGCATGTCGAGCGTACATATTGTCTGCACAGAATTCTGTATTGCATGTGCAATATATTATTTCTTGCACATATTTCGCAACAGAATCATATTAATATAACTGAGCTGTAAAATTAATGCATTATGTAATTTTGAAGTAGAAATGGTGTGTGTATCATGTCCAATCATAACATATTCAGCATGCACTTTATTTATGAATTTTTTTTTCTAGAGACCCTTTCCTCTTGTTTATCACGGGGTGAAACCCTTGAGTCTGAAAGCTATAGCTGAAATGGTCTAAGAAGATCCCTGACAGCTCACAGCGCTCTTGCCAGCATTCAGCGCGAAGTGATAATTGCTGCAGGCAAAAACGGGTAGCGTTCTACACAGCTGTGGCAAAATCGCGGCATGTGATTCGTTGAGGTAGGTCTGTGAAGCTGCTGCACCCAGCTCACTGCAGCTGTCAGGGATCATCTTATGCCAACTTGTCTATAATGTATTGTCATCTTTTGCTTATTCTGTAGCTGTTACTGTTTATTACATTATTCAACCTGTATTTTGTTCAGAGGCAAATCGAGTAAGGTATGAATTTTGGACTAGATTTAGAGCAAATATTTGCTGTTTGTTTAGCTAATAGTGATGACCATTGTGTGTTTGTAACAGCCTATGCAGCATGCAGTGGCCAGAAATGATGTTAAGACCATTCTCTTGTCAAATAAGGGAAGTGGTGCTGGACAACCTAAAAGAAGCTAGAAACGTCAAGAATTTCTGGTTTCACAAGATTTGCTCCGGTGAGTCTGAAAATAAATAAAGATCTGTCTTTGTCTCTATCATCATGAATTGAATGATGGTCATTATATTTAAGTGAACTTGGTGATGAAACATTTGATCAAAACACTGTTTCTTAAACTATCACTGCCATTAGACCTAAGTTTCTGTCACAACTGAAAGTGACAGTATTATGAAAAAGATAAATAGGTACTCACCACATAGAGATGTTTAGTTGCAGGCAGGCACAACAAAAAGACTGTTAAAATGTGAGATTTTGGCCAAAAGGTCTTCTTCTAAAGTAGACAACACATATATCCATGCAAGCACAACTCACACACACGTGACCACTGTATGTCAGTGGTCAATGTGTGTGTGAGTTGTGAATGTGTGTGTGTTTTGTTTACATTAGGGGGGGGGCCATTTGTTTGACTGAACGCTCAGATATTTAGCAGTTTTTTTGTCATGTCTGTCTGCTACTCAAACATCTCCTCTTTATGGTGAGTAGCAGTCTATCCTTTTCATAATGTTGTCATTACTTTCAGTTGAGGCAGTCACTTATCCTCCTTAATGTATGCAACTTATCACAATGGTTGCAATTGCAATTTATATATTTTCTGTGTGAATACTGATCAGCTAACATAACAATTTGCTTGTCTGTATTACATTTTTGTCGAAGCTGTGGAGGCAATTACTTTTTGAGTAGGAATGGCTGATAGTATTAATAATGTTAGGATAAACGTAGTCACTTCATAATTTCCCTTTTTATTTATTAAAAGTAGACTTTCTGGCAACATATAAACTGTAAAAGATAACAAAACAGCTTCACTTGTCTGAAATCTGGTAGTTGTGGCCTTCCCTTGCACCCACTTTTGATACTAAAGGTTACACAGCTGTTACATGCTGTAATGCAGCAAGGTATTCTATGTTCTGCATTTTTCTTGTATCGCATCTTATCCCATAAGTTTCCTTGCATAATATTTTGTGTGTGTGTGGGGGGATCTTTCCCTTTCTTTTTGCTGTTTCTTAGTGATTTATAATTATTTTGCCTCAGTCATTAAGAACAGGTTCAAATAAATACTATGCTTGTTAAATGAATGTTAATTGCATGTGATTCATACTGTAACTAAAGAAATAAAGAAAACTTGGTTTGTTTTAAGTGCAGTTGTAGATAAACAGTCCCTATAGTTCCATAGGTGCTATGTCTAGAATTACTCGTGCTATAGGTGTTGCATTGCTTATGCATTAATTTCAACTTGAACATTGTGATCCATTTCAATTGATGTTCTTTGGGTCCACTGAAATATTAAGCTAAAGCCACTCTCTTTTTTATTTAGCATAAGGTTCCAGTTGTGTAACATGGTGTTGTGGATGACAGTGGTGAGTGTTTACTAGAGCACAGTGATATGTTTGTGGATGAAATGCAGGAAGACAGTGAAGACTGCTATTGATACATAGGCTTCTCTCAAAAACATACTAAATAGGCCATTATGATGGTCCAGTTCAACAGGTTGATCATCCTCATGCTAACACATAGCCTACTCCTTCTGAGTAGCACCAAGGAGTCTGCCAAGCTTAATGTCTGTCATAAGGACCACCTTTGAACTCCATCATTTGTCGTCCTTTTCCCACAGCAATACTGGCAGTGAAAATGTTTCAGTGCCAGGATTCAACCTGAGAAGGAAAGGAGGGAGACACTACTGTAGAAGCAGAAGGATGGAGGATTGGGAATAGGGGATAGACAGCAGGAGAGATAGTTGTAGAGACTAGAGGAGACTGAGCCAATGGGGTGTGTGGAATGAGATATATGGTGCAATGAAAGGTGTGGATAACAGATAGGATTAAAGTATGTTGTGTTAATAAGAGAGAGAGAGCCCTGCATAATCCAGAGAACAAGCAATAGTCAAGATTTGAAACTTGATTACCAGCAGCATTGTTGAATCCTCCATTCAGACATTTAAAAAAAAGCAATACCCAATTACTATGCTCAACAATAAAACACTCCAAGAATAAAGCAAAAACTCTTTGGAACATGCTTAAAAAAGGAACAAACAAAACTAGTCATCGAAATGAAAATGAGCTCCCGAAAATAGTTCTGGGTTCTGGAAGAAATGGTGATGCTTTCAAGTTTTGGCCACTAGATTCAGTGATTATGTGCTTACTGTCATTGCAAACACTTCATAGAGTAATAAACAACTAAGTACAGATGTGTTTAGATTTATTTGTGCTGACACTGCTTGCAATACAAACAAACATTAGTTTCAAAAAATACAACCCCAAAGTAGAATTCATCAGCTCACTGCATAGAGTAATAAACAACCAAATACAGATGTGTTTAGATTTAATCGTGCAAACACTGCATACAATATGTACATTACTCTCAAAAAATGCATCCTCTAAATGAATAGAATTCATCAGCTCATTAAAAATTAGTGATTTTTCTCTCTAAATTGGTGTTTCTAATAGAGCACTAAGATCTTGTGCTGACTTGATAGGATTATCCTGAAGGTATCTTTGTAATTAATCAATGACTTGGGAGATATTTGCTGCTAGACTTAATGAAAATATGCTGTAATAATACTCATCTTAAGCCGGCCGGTGTGGCCAAGCGGTTCTAGGGTCTTCAGTCTGGAACCGCGCGACAGCTACGGTTGCAGGTTTGAATCCTGCCTTGGGGATGGATGTGTGTCATGTCCTTAAGTTAGTTAGATTTAAGTACTTCTAAGTTCTAGGGGACCGATGACCTCAGATGTTAAGTCCCATAGTGCTCAGAGCCATTTGAACCAATACCCATCTTCAAAAATGGAGATATGCAAACCACCACTAGTGACAGACCTATATCACTCCTTCCAGTCTTCTTAGCAGTATTTGAGGAAGTAGCCTATGATAGAATAATGACTCAATTATGGACCAGAAATTGTTAACTGCCTTTAATTTGTTTTTCATAAAGAATTCTCCACACACAGCAAATACAACCCTAAACAAACAAAGTGCAAGCAGAGCTAAACAAGAAAAATGATTATCCTGTCAGTATATTATGGGAACTTACCAAAGCCTCTGATATCATGAATCAAAAAATTATACTTAGTGAGAATCAAACAATGGAAAGTATAGGTTGGAATTTCAACACTGTTATGAAAAGGATAGGTTACAACTCATTGTAAAGATGACATGTTGAGTTTCAGACAGTCACAACAAAAAGACTGTTGCACATTGAGCTTTCAGTCAAAGCCTTCTTCAGAAAGGAAAAAACACATGCAGTCACTTAAGCAAGCACACCTCACGTGCACATGACTGCAATCTTCTGGCTGCTCCGGTCAAAATGCAACTGGAAGCAGCAATCACGAGTGGGGCCGGGAAGAGGGTGGGATAGCAGGGTGTGAGGAGGGGGTGGGGGGGGGGGGGGGAGTAATCATCACTGCTGTACAGAGTGTGCCGGGACTAAGTGGTGGCAGAACAAGACTGCCAGGTGCAGAACTGGGAGGGTGGGGGTGGGGAATGAGGAGCAGAGAAGGGGAAAAGTCCAGAAGATGTACTGACTTAGAGCAGCATACAGTGAAGGCGAGCAGACTGCATTGGGAGGAGGTTATAGGACAGAGGGGGTGGAAACTTGGGTGGAAGGTGTGGGGATGGTGGCTTACTGTAGGTTGAGCCGGGATGATTTCGTGAGTGGAAATATGATGTAAGGATAGCACCTCATCTCTGCAGTTCAGAGAAGCTCATGGTGGGAGGGATCCAGATGGCCCAGGTTATGAAGCAGTCTTTGAAATGAAGCTCGTTATGTTCAACTCCATGTTGTGCTACAGGGTGATCCACTTTGATCTTGGCCACCGTTTGGCAGTGGCCATTCATCCTTGTGGACAGCTGTTTGCTAGATATACCAATATAAAAAGTTGTACAGTGACTTCAGCACAGCTGGTCTGTGACATGGCTTCATTCACAAGTGACCCGGCCTCTGCTGGGATAGGATAAGCCTGTGACAGGACTGGAATAGTAAGTGTTGGGTGGGTGGATTTGTCAGGTCTTCCACCAGTGTCTTTCACAGAGATATGACCCCTGTGGCAAGTGGTTGGGATTGGGAATGACATAGGGATGGACTAGGAAGTTGTGGCGGTTTGGCGGGTTACAGAAAACCACTTTAAGGGCTGTGTGAAGGATCTTGGGTAGGATGACCCTCATTTCAGGGCTGGTCATAGATCTATTGGATGAAAGATAATCTATCATCATGCCCTGAAATGAGGGACATCTTACCTAAGCTCCTTCCCAACCCTCTTAAAGTGGTGTTCTGTCACCACCCGTCCTCCACAACATCCTAGTTCATCCCTAGATCTCCCAATCCCAACCCATTGCCACAGGAATCATTGCCCTGTGGGATACCCAGGTGCAAGACCTGCCCAATCCACCCACATAGCACTTGCTATTACAATCCTGTCACAGGGTTATTGTACCCTGTCAGAGGTTGAACCACCTGTGCTAAGAGCTGCTTAAATCATTTCACAGCTTTTTATGTTGGTATGACTACCAGCCAACTGTCCACAAGGATGAATGGCCACTGCCAAACTGTGGCCAACAACAAGGTGGATCACCATGTGGCACAACGTACAGTTGAACTTTGTGTACCTCTATCGGTTTTCTCTTGTATTCCAGTCTCGTATTGTTCGTGGAAAGAAAGATTGTCGGTATACCTCTGTGTGGGCTCTAATCTCTCTGATTTTATCCTCACGGTCTCTTCGTGAGATATACGTAGGAGGGAGCAATATACTGCTTGACTCCTCGGTGAAGGTATGTTCTCAAAACTTTAACAAAAGCCCGTACCGAGCCACTAAGCGTCTCTCCTGCAAAGTCTTCCACTGGAGTTTATTTATCATCTCCGTAATGCTTTCGCAATTACTAAATGATCCTGTAACGAAGTGTGCTGCTCTCCATTGGATCTTCTCTATCTCTTCTATCAACCCTATCTGGTACGGATCCCACACTGCTGAGCAATATTCAAGCAGTGGGCGAATAAGTGTACTGTAACCTACTTCCTTTGTTTTCGAATTGCATTTCCTTAGGATTCTTCCATTGAATCTCAGTCTAGCATCTGCTTTACCGACGATCAACTTTATATGATCATTCCATTTTAAATCACTCCTAATGCCTACTTCCAGATAATTTAAGGAATTAACTGCTTCCAGTTGCTGACCTGCTGTAGTGTAACTATATGATAAAGGATCTTTCTTTCTATGTATTCGCAGCACATTACTCTTGTCTACATTGAGATTCAGTTGCCATTCCCTGCACCATGCATCAATTCGTTGCAGATCCTCCTGCATTTCAATACAATTTTCCATTGTTACAACTTCTCGATATACTACAGCATCATCCGCAAAAAGCCTCAGTGAACTTCTGATGTTATCCACAAGGTCATTTATATATATTGTGAATAGCAACGGTCCTACGACACTCCCCTGCGGCACACGCAAAATCACTCTTACTTCGGAAGACTTCTCTTCATTGAGAATGATATGCTGTGTTCTGTTATCTAGGATCTCTTCAATCCAATCACACAGTTGGTCTGGTAGTCCATACGCTCTTACTTTGTTCATTAAATTACTGTGGGGAACTGTATCAAACGCCTTGTGGAAGTCAAGAAACACGACATCTACCTGGGAACCCGTGTCTATGGCCCTCTGAGTCTCGTGAACGAATAGTGCGAGCTGGGTTTCACACAATTGTCTTTTTCAAAACGCATGCTGATTCCTACAGAGTAAATTTCTAGTCTCCAGAAAAGTCATTATACTCGAACGTAATGCGTATTCCAAAATTCTACAACTCCGCCACACACTGTCAGGTGGCTTGCGGAGTATGGATGTAGATGTAGATGTAGATGAACGTAACATCCTTTATTTCAGTTGTTGCTTCACAACCCAGGCCATCTGGGTCCTCCCCTCCACCACGAGCCTTTCTGAACTTAATAGATGTGAGTTATCTTCACAGCACATTCTCTGCTCCTGAAATCACCCTGGCATCATCTTATGGTAACCTACTGCCTGTACACTCTCCACCCAATAGTTTCCACTGCTCTGTCCTATTGCCTCCTCTAAATTCACATTCCCTCACCCTCGTTGTGCACTGCTGTCTGCCAATGCAGCCACCTGTCTTTCCCTTACTCTGCTCCTTTCCTTTTCTGGTCCCTGTCCCCCCCCCCCCCCCTTCCCTTCCCCCTGTACCTGGCAGCCTTGTTCTGCCACTATCTAGCCCTGCCCACTCTGTCCAGCAGTGCTTATTTCTGTCCCTCACCTGTACCCTCCTGTACCTCCCCCTTCCGCACCTTAATCCTGATTGCTGCTTCCAGTCAACCCGACACAACTGCTTTCTGGCCAGAGCAGCTGGAAGGTTGCAGTCACGTGTGTCTGAGGTGTGCCTGCTTGTGTGACTGTGTCTGTATTTAACTTCCTGAAGAAGGTTTTGGCCAAAAGCTCAAGGTGTGACAGTTGTTTTGTTCTGCCAGTCTGTAGCTCAACATGTCATCTTTACAGTGAGTAGCAGTCTGTCCTTTTCATATATTGTTATAAATATACTTAGAAAAGTGTTTTGTCATAAATGGCAACTGTCTCACCTGGTTGGTATCTTAGCTCCGTAACAGACAGCAGAAGATCTCATTAACAGACTGGATGGAGGAACATAATGTGTGGAGTGCCAGAGGGGTCATTATAGGCCCATTCTTGTTTCTCACCTACATAAAATGACCTTACAATGACTTTAAAGGGCAATTAAAAAATGTAATGTTTCTGATGACACAAACATACTAATCAAGAGTATAAATTCAGCCATGGCAGACACAGCTCAGGTCTACAAGGTCTACAATTGGTTTACACCAAACAGTTTAATTTTTTGTTTCACAAAGACTAATTCTATTCCAAACAACCAAACGACCATCTTGTACCAGAATTAGATGTTAATAGTCATACGCTGAATGATGCACACTGTGTTTCTCAGGGTTCTCCTCGATAACAAGATAAAAATGGAGTAAACATGTAGATATGTTAATGAAAAAGCTCAGTCTATCACCTGCCTCTGTGGCCCAGGTTGCTAACGCACACTTGTGTGGTGGCACTTGACCTGGGGGTAAGCTGGTTCAAATCCTGGTGGTGGAAAAAAAAATTTCACTGCCAGTGTTTGCATAAAGTTCATGATCGCCATATTTTGTGCCAACATTCTGGTTTAAATATCAGGCCTCTCCACACTCTCTCATGAAATGAGGGTATGTGACTCTGTTGGTGGTGATCCATCCATCCAATGACAACGTTAAGTTTGGCAGCCCCTATGGAGCTATTCGTGAGGAGTAGGCTATGTGCCGGCACCTGGTTTCGCCCTGTCCCTTCTCTCATCATCATCAGCCAACACAAACAGTATACTACACCCACACACACACAAAGTACATACATGTAGTATTACAAATAGTGTGTACTGGAGCATGTTGTAAATAATGAAACAAAACAAAAAAAAACTCAGTTTAGTGTATTATTCCCTTAGAAACATCTCTCATTCAGTTGACCTGAAAAGAAAAAGGCTTATTTTGCATATTTTCACACCATGTTTTACGGGATTATCTTATGAGCTAATGTACCTAAAGTAAATAAAGTGTTTGTACAGCAGAAGTGAGCAGTAAGAAAAACATTATACAAAACAGATAACTGTAAATCCTGCAGAAGCTTTTCTAAGGATCTTGGAATTCTTATGCTTCCTTTTGATACATTTACTTTCAATAATTTTTGTTGCTTATAATAAAGACCATTTTCAACTAAACTGTGATATATACACACACAATACAAGACACAAAAATAATTTTCATGTAGACTTTGGTGTCCTTTTCCAGGGTTCAAAAGGGTGTATGTACCAGGAGATTATAATTAAAGTGCAACTACTCATGGAGGTCCAGTGTGGACTGTACTTATCATATGGCAACATAACTTGGTAAATTTTCTAATGTGTTAATGCAAAACTGATTTACAGTGGAAAAAAATTAGTTCCAATTTTGGCCACCAGGTGCCAATCTGATGCTGTGAATGCAAGAAAGACTTATAAAAATGTTTCCGTACGTGATGGATTAGGTATGTAGGCAGGAAAGGTCAAACAAGTGAGAAGGGAATAATGTTGATTTTATTATTAGCCACTGCTTACACAATTTGTTCAGTATGAAAACTGGAGCCATCGAAGAGATGCTAGGACGCCTTCCTCTTCTAGGTGCCCCACCAAGCTTACCCATGTTTTAGAATTTCATTATCATCTTTAAACCACATAATGACATAGGGCCTCTCCTCAGATGTTTCAGTCGGCAGTATTTTCTCAGTGCAGCACTGTAATTGCCACTGTTCACAAATAACAGTTTCACTAACAGTGCACAATCTCTCTTTTCGATAGCCATACTGTTCACTCACGTTGTTGCTTGGAAAATGACTGCGTGGATATCGTACCATCATACAAACAGTGTACAGTGTTATATTTGCATCTGGTGCCCAAAATGGGAACTAATTTTTTTGCAGGGCAAATCAGTTCCACATTAACGCATTAGCATATCTACCAAGTTTTGCTGCTATACGATTATTGCAGCCCACACTGGACCACGATTATTGCAGCCCACACTGGACCACCATTAGTTGCTGCACTTTAGTCATAGTCATCTGGTGCTTTGGTAATAAGATATTCACCAATGTCCCATCTGAGTTAAGCAAGAAATTGGTTATCCCTACCAGTTCAAAAGAAAGTTAAAAACACACTTCTTAGCCACTCTTTCTAAAAATTACCTGAATATCTAGATTCAGTGATTGAAAACCTCTGATAGCTAGATGGCACATTGCAGTGTGTATTGTAAAGATGTATGGTAAGTAATAATGTTTAAGTGATAATGTATGAGATATATAGCTGAGTTGGTGCAAGTTGGCCCCTGACAGTTGGGCTGGACACAGCAGCTTTTCAAGCCAATGTCAGCCAGTCACATAACACAATTTTGTAAATGTCTCTATGGCAATGCCTCATTGTTGTCACAGCTCTGTAGATAGCTACTGTTTTCACCTCCAGCCATTAGCGCTTCATAGATGAAAGTTGACTATAGCCCTAAGAGCTGTCAGGAATCTTCTAACACTGTCTGTACTATAGGACTCATTATTTAAAGATGTAAGTATATTTTCCTTGAAAAATACACTTGTAATTAAGTAAATATTAAGCTTCTAATAGTAGACGAACAGCAGCTATATAGTGATGCTGAGGAGGTAGCAGCTTGTTTCAAAGAAGCAGCTGTCTTATTATTTTACTCGTTAAATTTCGATTGCACAGGTATGAATGGTACCAAGCAGTATAGTGATAATTACTGTTAATACACTGTACAGATTATGTTTCTGTGATGTCTTTGTCTTATGTTAATGTTTGTCTTGAATCACTTCACATTCCTGAAGATGCTCCTTCTTGGTGGAATCTGGGGAACACAATGAATGGTGAATGAAAGAGTTTCCATCTGCACTGTCAAGTGAAGCTGGTATCTGAGAGGAGACTGCAAATAGCACAAGTTGTGTAGTAACCAAAAAAGTCAGTCACATTATATTTTACCATGTGCTCTAGATCTGGGCTCTGGATTCATCTTTTGGTGACAGAATTATGCTGATTATTTCTGAGTGTGGATAGTTTGCTCTTGGTTTTATCTATATACCTGTAGAATTTTGTTCCATGGAGGCCCTGCATTTGATGGAATAGGAAATGTCAGTGTCAAGTGACAGGTCTGAAAAAATGTATGGTGACAGTTGCATGACACATGTCCTGCTCATGAGTCTACCAAGGTCCATTCATTTCGTATGACATCCAAATGAAACAGACAAGTTATAACACTATCCTTTACACAACACTTCTCTACAGGTTGTATGAGCTGTTATTCTACAAAAAAAGTTAGATTGTTATCATTTTGCTAATGGTTAATCAGGCAATCAGACTCAAAGATAATTAATTCTCTCCAAAACATACTGTACTTAGTGTGCAAAAAAATTGTTTTTGTTAGATCACACAAATCTGTAATTACACATTGTAGTGAGGTAAACTTATGGCCACCAGTCTCATATCAGACTTACTTTTTAATGAATAAAGAAATTGCACAATTGAACCCAATTGACTGATTAAGTGTATGCACACGTAGATACTGGATCATGTCATTTACAATGCTAAACAAAGCGTTACATTGCTTGGAGGTGATGGTGCAAAGATCTTTATTGATATCATGAAATATAATGAAGTTTCAGTCTCAGTGCTTACATGGCTCGCACATGGCTTTTCTTCTTATAAACAGTTGCCATGGAGCACTGTTTATGTATTCCACATCTTTAATTTTATGGAGTTTCCATGGAGCCTCCATATACGATCAGAGATGTGTTCACTATGATGGCTGACTACTGACTGGTGCTTTGTCCTCATTTGGTGTACTCTCTGCACGCCTTCCACATTTCACATTGCTCATTTCTGTCTCTCTAACTCAGAGGTACTTCCCTTCAGTTTTTCTGTCCTATCTTTACAATTCTATCGACCTTATACATAGATCAACCCATACAGTATTTTCACAGATTGCTTTGCATGTATAGAAATGGTTTGTAATGTGGAACAAAAGTAATGATATATACACAGATATAAGTAAAATATTATCTACTAGTGATTTAAAATTATGGATGACATAAAGTGTTGGTGTTACAAAGTAACTAATATTTTCTGTTTCTGTTTTTAACAGTTTCATCAATGAAAGGTGCTTATGCAAAATTATTTTAGGATGATTATCAGGCATATTGCATAATGTATTATAGAAACATAGGAAACCACTTCTGCCACCATTTTTACAATTTTATAATTTTAGTATTCAGGTGGGTGATACTTATTTTCTAGTTCATGCTGTTCCAGAGCCATCTGTAGTTCTAGTTCTTTCCCTTTGGGCAAGATGGCCTCTTGGTTTGCTTCTGGGTAGGCACAGATGGTATAGGCTATGTGCTAGGTAGCCCAATCATATGCCCGTTTTGCATGAACCATCCACTTGGACACACTTGTCTGTGCATGTTCGATCAGTCCAGAACGGACATGTAAGCTACGGCCTGGCTGCCTGATTCCCTGTGTGTCAGCCGTTTGCTTACCTGTTCCTGCAGGCGCCTTGCAGCCCACCAAAAGGCATATGAGCTGGAACAGCCTGCTCTGGTTGTTATAATATGTTCTTGCCAAGCAAAATAATTATCAATGCACTGCTGGAGTGAATGCTTATTTTATTTAGAGTGAACATAGGCAGAGCCCTTAACTGCTATGGACATCGACAGGAACACAGGTCTATGGAGGGGTCTCTCAGACTGCATTTTTATTTTTTGTGTACAAAACCAGTGTTTTGATGAATATTTTTTTCCTTGACTTCCTGTCATTCATTACACTTCTGAGAAGTAGACTTTGTGGAAATTTGGATGTTTTTAAACAGTGCAGGATTTTAAATGTTTAGACACAGCAGAATTTGTGGTATATTTTTAATTTTTGTGTTATGAAAATAACAATAGATAAATAACCTTAGACACAGCAGAATATGTGGTATCTTGTTAATTTGTGTGTTATGAAAATAACAGTAGGTAGTTAGCTCTACTCACTCACATATTATCATCAGAAGATAATATTACAGATTCACAACATACTAGTTGGAAAAATGCACTTCGTTTATGAGAAGTTTTATGCAAAGTCAGCTTTGTGTTTAGTGCTTCTTGTTTCAATGCAGAGTGACTATTGCACCCCATAATTCAAGAAAGAGAGAAACGTTGCCATATTTTATTTTCAAAATAACAAATACAAACTAATCATGTAGTCTTATGAGGCCCTGAGTCATATTTCAGTCATTTTCATTATGCTAGCAATTCACACAGACCTTCCTAGACCACTCCAAACAAATTGGAACGCCACACTGTTGATGTGGAAATCTTACGTTTCTCTTCGGACAAGGAGGGCAAAAGGCACATGTTTTTCCTTTTTCGAACTGTTCTTTCAGTATCTGAGGCTCATCTTGTATGTGAAGTATTCCTCTGATGTTGTCACTCAGTTCTCATGGCAAGCATCCAATAAAAAGCCTATGCTTCATATGAGGTTCAGAAAGATCTCTTGCTAGAATCTTCATGGAGATCAATCTCTTCTTTATTTCTGCCTTTGGATAATCTTGGTGTACACATAAGAATTCACACAACAAGCAACATCCACTAATGTGAAGAAAATGGCCTAAGGCCACTTCTCATGCAGTGACTTGATGAATAAGCTACAAAACTCTGGTCGAGACAGTCCACACCACCTTTTGTCATGTTATAAAACAGGATGAGCTCAGGTTTTCCTGATTCAGAATCATTGTTTACTGCATGGGTCATAGAAAAGATCAGGATTGCAGCTTTGGACTTCTTGGGCACAAAGGAAACCCGTGTCATGTCTTCCGTAAAACCATAAAAGTTCTCTTCATATCTTGTTTCTTATTAGGTACAAACTGCTGTGGTATCTCCTTTTTATTTATTTTCAGTGTATCAATATATTTGAGGCCTGTTTCGAAAGTTCATAGACTACTTCTACTGGTGAGTACCAGTTCCCCTGTAATATTTCTCTGTGTGTTTTCAATAGGTTTCATCAGTCGAACAACAGCCTATTGTGACCTCCCTCACAGTGTGAAAGTGTGTGATCATCACTGCCTTTGCCAGAAAAAAATGTACGCATTATACAAGTAATTTGTACGAGCATCAGTCAAGCACTGAATTTTCAAGCTGTATTTTGCCAGTTTGTTTGTCATAAATATTCAAAATCCACACCGTCCACAAAAAGTTACTAGCATTTCATCAACACACACTGTTGCACCTACAGAACAGCAAAGTTGACTGTTTTTGATGAAACACAGGAAGATTTGTGAAATTGCTGCTGACTTTTCTACTTCCTTTCACTCCTCCCAGCCATCTGGGTTCTCAAATAGTAATACAGACAATAAAAACAGTAATATTTCTTTATTAGCAGTGCATCCTAAAACACCTCTGCCTGCTCCGTCAGTTGCAAACAAACTGTAAACCGATTCATTCCCTGATTTGAAAATAGCTGAATACTCTAATAGATCAATAGTGCTTTCAGTTCAGTGACATTAACATCTTGTAGATAGGACAAGTGATCATTTGTGTACTGTACTCTAAACTTAGATATTTTCAGATTTGTCCACATAATGATTTAATCTCGAATATCTTGGGTAAAGAACAATTTCATTACCTCCAAAACAGCAGGGTTTTGTCTGAGACTTTTCGCCATCTGTTGCAGTCCATGAAGCTGCTAGACGATGTTGTCTTGCCTTTTCCTTACGTTAGGTGGCAGCGATGCTGTTTTCTCCAGCGAAAACATCTTCTCTTACCAAAGAAGTAACTTTCTCCATCATCATTTGCTGTCACATCTTTGTCACTTTGTGTTCTGCTCTGAATTAGTGTTGTGATCACTAAATATTGTGAAATCAGGATCATTATCACTGTTGCTTAAGTCTTCACCTGAGAATTCACTGGGATGTTCTTGAACATCCATATCTGTCGTACATGCACGTTGCATAGAAGGTCCAGCTGTCCCCGTCATAGAGAAAAAGTAGCATTCAACAGAACGATGACACGCAAACTCTATGGTACATCTGTGAACCCTCTCAAGGCCCATAAATACGACACAAAGAGCAGCAATAATGTGAAAGTTTTGGCACATGTAGCTTGCAGTCCCATAGGTAGGTACACAGAAGAGTTCGTTCCGCTTTGCAGGTGTGTGTGAAATATCGCGAGACAAAAAAATCATAGCGGTCTAAGAGACAGTCCATTGCAGTTAACAGTTAGGAGAGATATTATTTTTCACAGTACTAGGAGATTTTTCTATTTAGAATATTAATGACTTTTCGAGAGTTGTTACTGGAAAGGCCAACTTTCAAACAGATTTTTTTAAATATCCGGCAGCTTCTAAATTGTTTACTAAGGATACATTAAGAAGTTGCAAAAAAATTTTCTTGGGTTTTATGCTGCATCAATTTGCAGAGTGTGTCTGGTGAATATGGGAAGAGTTCATGCCTTCCAAAATGTTATGGACATGTTGAAAATTCACAAGGCAAGAAACCTGAGAGAAGTGTATTGCATTGACATGCTGTGAAAGAAAAGCTTTATATGCATAAAACTGAAAACGTGTTTCTAATACAGTTACTGTTTTCTAGCTAAGAAGTGGGACAGTTAAATCATAAATTCATAAAACAGTAATGCAAAAAGTAACTCTGTAGGAACTTGAAAAGATTAGGAAGACATGAAAATATTCAAGTAAGAGCCTGCTTTATGTTCACCTTACACTCCCTACATGGATCCATGCCCAAAAACTATTCTACAGATTATGTTATTTGAACTTTTGAATTCATTACATGTATATGACTGACATTTATGAAAATTTTGTGATGTACAAGCGTTGAGTGGCTTTCTGTTTCATAAAATGTTTGTTGTTTTTCAGAGTCTCCAAACAGAAATTTGCAGATCATCAGTAGCATATGACATTTCCCATATCTTATTTGGTTGGAAAAGGTTTTGCTGCGTCATCACATTAATCAGACTAGTCTGCAATGATTTGTAACACAGTAATAGATTGTAAGTGTGATACAGAATATTTATTTTAAAGCATATATCTGTTGAGAGCAGAGCCATTTGTACCATCTTTTCATACATTGATATTTCACAAGTATTTATTAACTTTGTTTTGCCATTAGTGTGTAGCATTTACCAAAGCTTTCACTGTAGGAGATTATTTTGTAGCTAGCTTTTAGATGAATTAAGCTTATTGATCAATTTTATATGATTGTTAGAAATGTATGTAGAATTAGGGCATTTGTTACAAGATGCTTTATTAAAATATAATTAAGTTATCCATGTCTGTCCTTGTTTGTATAATATATTTAAAACCCTATTTTAGTCAAGCATAAAGAAATGTTTCAAAAATGGAATCTAAACTCATATTGATTACAAACAATTCCACAAGTGAATATTTTGTATTGCAGGAGTAGGGTCAGATCTCTTTTTGACCATCCAGATTTAGGTTTTCCATCCTTTCAATTAATTGTTTAAGATGACTGCCAGGATTGCTCCTTTGAAAATTTCCTACTCCATCCTTATCTACTATAAAGGTGTGCACTCTCATTACCTTATTGTCAATAGGACACTAAACCAAAATCTTCCATATGCGAAAAATGATATGAAGGGGAAAGGAGAAACAACAGCGATGTGATTTGAGGCACATAATAAATATGCTGTTTCTAATAAAAATATAGAGAAAGTGCAGTTGGAACAGATTTTTTTAAAAAATTTCATTCACTTCTATTGTGTCACATTATAAACAAAAAATGATCTTTTGATATAGAACAAATTTTGTATTAGCATAATTACATGCGTCAACCAATAATATGACCTCCACATCAATCTACATGTACATGTCAGCTAATCACGTGTTATTTCCCAGCCTATAGATTTCTTTAAATTTGTTATGGTATTCTCCTATATTTTTCTTACAGAAAAAAGACTTTCAGAATTTTAGTCTGTGATACAGATCTTTATTGGTTCTTATGTATTGTTTTATGAGAGTGCACATTTGCATTTTTTACCAAGTCTTAAAATATAATCAAATTGTTTCATATATATATTAGGATGGGAAAGTCAAATTATCACAACTTTAGAAAACATTTCTGTATGAACATGTTTTTATTGAGCAACACTATCTGATGTAAATATGGTAAGGGTAGTTGTGCCCAAATGTAAATAATTTAGGTGTAAAGGAGACAACTCACTGAATAGTGGAAGTCTTGGCTTGAAAACAGGCACCCAAAATGGAATGAAAACTTTGCTAGCTTTCAGACAAATCCTTTAACAAGCTGGAATCTCTCTCTCTCTCTCTCTCTCTCTCTCTCTCTCTCTCTCTCTCTCTCTCTCTCTCTCTCACACACACACACACACACACACACACACATATATCTGTGCAGCTACATTGTGACAGCACAAAGTAGCTGCACAGAGAATATATGAGTCTGTGTGGGTGCCTGCGCACTTGTGTCCTTGCGAATGCTAATGTGTGGCAAAGATTACAGTTGTGTGTGTGTGTGTGTGTGTGTGTGTGTGTGTGTGTGTGTGTGTGCGCGTGTGTGCGTGTGCGTGCGCGCACACGTGTGTGCATGTGTGCGTGAGGGTGAGTGCTTGTTGATGACCCCGTACTTCCACTGTTCGATGAGTTGTCTTACTTACTCCCTAAATTATTTACTAACTGATATTAATACTGTATCAGTCACACACAAGCCATTAATCTTAATCATTTGAGTCCCAGTAATACAGAAAAAATTAATTTAAAAATGTTCTGCAAAATTGATCTTTGTCATCATAGTATGCAATGAATATAAGAAGAAATTATCAAAAAGTAAACAGTTATTTTAAGGAGGTGATGTCACTTTGAAATATAATTTTATTTTTTTCACAGAATTAACCTTTTTACCATTGTAAGCAATGAATACAAGGAGAAACTGGTGAAAAGTAAACAGTCAATTTTCTAAGGTTGTGCTTCACTTTGGGACCACCGGAACATACAGCTTTCAGCCATCCATCATTTCTTGAGATATATTTGAAAGCAATTTTGCATTTTTTGTATCGAAATCTCAGATCTCTGAACTCCTAATGCCTTCAATTATAGTTCCAAATAACAAGCAAGCAAAAATGGACCTAATACTTAAGAAGTTCACATAAGGAGTACTTGTGCACCAGTGGTTTCATTTCAAAACCACTTATAAAGCAGTAGTACAGAAAACCATGACGACACTTGCCTTGAATGCTGTAAGTGACTGCTACAATGCACTACATTCATAGAAGTACCTCTTGTACTTAAAAAAAATCAATAAAATGTTGGGTTCAGGCGGAAACCATTGGGCAACTTCATCTGAAATCATACAGATCAATAGTGAATGTGTCACATCATTATTACAAAATCTTGGAAAAAAAAAATTATATCTAAGTTCCACATGACACCTCTCAAAAACCAAAATATTTTGATTTTCTAATAATTTGTTGAAATGTAATAGACCTCTCTAAACGAGAGCATTTGTGAAACTGTCATAATGAAAGGGAAAATTAAAAAAACTGCAATCGATAAAAACTACAATCGATAGAGATCTGAATTTTTTTTTTGGTAAAAACCTTGTTCACAGCACTATCAGACATGATTAACAAATACACACTTCTTAGCTTTTTTTTCATCTCTAATTTGGAAGGATACCTATGAAAATATGTAAATTTCAGCAAACTACAAAATTATGTTTTGAAAATATGAATAGTCACAGGATGATAACTGTCTTGAGAAATGATAAAGTGGAAAGACTGCAGTGAACTATGACATTAATGCCTGAAATTCTTAAAATATAAAAGTATTTCCACGTATGAAGATGAGAGAATCTGAAATTTTCTGACTCTTTGTAAATTATTTTGTCTACAACCCCACTCCTGAACATTCTGAAAGTTGCATGTTACTTTAATTTGTCATTGTACTAATGGAATGTCCAATCAGAGTGGGCAGTTTTTTGTGCTGCAAAATTTGAGAATTTTTTTTAGACATAGTTACTCTCAAGATCAAAAAATCCTGAACATTTAAAAATTTAATTGACTGTTGATGTTGAGTAAACGTAATGCAAAACTGGTTTATCTTAGTCAAAAGAAGTATTTTGCAGCCTTGTAAGTGAGTGGGACACAATTACGCATTTTGTTCACGCATTTTATTTAAAAAAATAGACATAGAAAATAGCTTTGTATATGCAGTTTTCTGTTTCTGATATTATTCACAAATTTTTACTGACTTCTATCACGATTTTACTTCTTTATGACATTCCACAGATCAAAATTACCTACACTGTTACAGTCAACACTGCGCCGTTGAAAATAATTCATTTGTTTTTATCATCTGCTCCTCATTAAACTTGACAATTTGAAAAGACTAGATTTCTGCTTCCCATATAGTGGAGATGTTGAGTCACAGGCAGGAACAACAAAAAGACTACTGAACACATAAGCTTCAGCCAGAAGGCCTTCTTCTGAAATAGACAACCTACACACACATTCACACAATTGCAGCTCACACACACGTAACTGCTATCTCTAACAGCCGAGGCCAGACCGCGAGCAATTGAGCGTGACAGGAGAAGCAATTTGGGTGGTGAGGAGTAAGGAGGAGGCTTGAAGTTTAGGGGATATCAGGATAAGGGTGGGAGATGGTAAAGTGCTGCTTGTGGGTGCATAGAGGAATGATGTGGAGAGAGGATAGAACAGCTAGGTGCGGTCAGGAGGATGGACAGAGGGTGGGGAAGGGGGGGAGCAGGAAAAGAGAGGAGTAAAAAGATGTGGATGCACATGCGGAATAGAAGGCTGTGTAGTGCTGGAGTGGGAACAGGGAAGGGGTAGGTGGGTGAAGGACAGTGGCTAACCAAGAATGAGGCCAGGATGGTTACGGAAACATAGGACATATTGCAGGAAGAGTTCCTGCCTGCACAATTCAGAAAAGCTGGTGTTAGTATGAAGGATCTAGATGGCACATGCTGCGAAGCACTCATTAAAACGAAGAACATTGTGTCGGATAGTGTGCTCAGCAACTGGTGGTCCAACTGTTTTTGGCCACAGTTTGTTGGTGGCATTCATGTGGACATACAGCTTGTTGGTTGTCATGCCCATGTAGAACAAAGCAGAGTGGTTGCAGCTTAGCTTGTAGGTCACCTGACTGGTTTCACAGGTAGCCCTGCCTTTGATGGGATAGGTGATGCTTGTAACTGGACTGGTGTAGGTGATAGTGGGAGGATGGCCATCATCAACAGATCAGTGTGCAGTTCCCATTCTCCAAGTACTGCTCTTGTTGGATCACCCTTGTCCATGTGAAAATTCAGCTCAATGAAGAAAATTCAGGATGGGATAATTACAATATTATAAAAAGAATAGCTTGTTATTCACCATATAGCGGAGATGTTGAGTAACAGATGGGCACAACAAAAGACTACTGAACACAAGCTTTCAGCCAGAAGGCCTTCTTCTGAAACAGACAACATATAGGCACAATATTGTGCCTATCTGCAACTCTGCATGTGCACTGTATGGTGAGTGGCAACTTTCCTGTTCATAATATTATTACAACATATAAACACATTCACACAAATGAGAAATTCAGCTCACACACACATAACTGCTGTCTCTTAATTGCTGAGGCCAGACCGTGACCAACTGTGAGCTGTGTAACAAGTGGTGTTGTCCTGCTATAAGATGCCATTGTGCCAAGGAAAAACAAAACTGCATATAGGGATGGATGTGGTCACCAAGGATGGATGCATACTTCTGTTGCTCTATTGTGCCTTCCAGAATAATGAGATCAACCAGATAATGTCACAAAAACACTCTCCAGACCATAATGCTCTCTCCTCCAGTCTGGATCGGTGCAGTGCAGTACACACGAAACGCCATCCGTCCAGTGGAGCCATAAAATGTGATTCATCTGAAAAGGCCACCTGTCACCACTCAGTAGGTGTCCAGTTGTGGTACTGGCATGCAAATTCCAGCCCTTGTCACCAATGAACAGCAGTCAGCATGGGTGCGTGAATCGGGCACCTGCTTTGGAGGGCCATACACAGCAACATTTGGTGAACGGACATTGAGGTGACAGTGTTGGTAGCCTCTTGGTTCATCTGGGAGATCAGTTGCTCAACAGTGCACATCCATTCGCCCATAAACATCTCCACAGCTGTTGTTTGCTCCACTCATCTATGACCCATGGTGCTTGACAGTTTCCTAGGCACCAGTTTTAGATATAGCAATTTTACCATGTGTGGTGTACTTTAACCACAGCAGCACTCTAACAATTTACAAACTTGACTGTTTTGGAAATGCTTCCACCCCTGCCCCAAAAGCCAGTGATCATGCCCTTTTGCAAGTGTAAGTGGTTATTGTACATAAATTAGAGTAGCTTAGATTCAACTCTCATTCCATAGACCCAAAAATGAAATGATTCTCATGTGTGTGGAAACGTCCGAAAGTATAACATAAAAAACATAGAACATTTGAATATAATACTCACTATTCTGATCATTTTCTAGGAGATTGTTAAGATATATGAATATGTTACAGTAAACTGGAACTGGTAATATTTACAGAATTAATACACTGTCAGAATGAAACATGCTTATGCACTTTTAATAAATTTATCATACACAAAACGCCTAACCCTGACTGTTGTGACCTAGTGCTGTAAAAATTGAAATATAACAGACATTTTTACTTAATAAAACAATGGAAACTCCGAGTAGGATTATCAACAATGTAGGGAAAGGTAGATTGCTACTTACTGTAAAGAAGACACGTCAAGTTGCAGGCAGGCATGATTAAACAGACACACACACACACACACACACACACCACAAACAAGCAAGCAAGCACACCTCATGCACACATGACCACCAATTCCAGCATCTCGGGCCGGAGTGCAGTATCACATGGAATTCAAGTGGCAATCTGGAGGGGATGGGGAAGGGATACTGGTGTACAGGTGGGGAGAGAGATGAACGCTGACTGGTGGAGCATGCAGGGACTAGACTCCAACAGGCACAGTGTCTGGAGTTTGTGGGACAGGGAGGTGGAGAAAAAAGGAACAAAAAAATGAGAGGAGCAGGGAAGGACAGGGGGGGGGGGGGGGGTGCAAATAAACAGGGTGGGAGAGGAGAATGGGGAAGACATGATAGGACAAAGGGGGTGAAAACTGTTGGGTTCAGGGTGTGGGGACAGTATGTTACTCTAGGTTGAGGCCAGGATAATTATGGTAATGGGGAATGGGTTGTAACGATAACTCGCATCTGCATAGTTCAGAAATGGTGGCGATGGAGGGAAGGATCCAGATGGCTCGGGTAGTGAAGCAGCCATTGAAATCACGTGTGTTATGTTCAGCTGCATGTTGTGCCACAGGTGGTGTACTTTACTCTTGGCCCCAGTTTGGTGGTGGCCGTTCATCCTGGTGGACAGCTGGTTGGTGGTCATACCAATGTAAAAAGCTGTGCAATGATTGCAGCAGAAGTGGTCAATGACATGGCTACTATCACAGTTAGTCTGGCCCCTGATGGTGTAGGATGAACCCGTGACAGGACTGGAATACAAAGTGCTGAATGGGTAGATTTGGCATGTTTTGCACCTGGTCTTCCCAGGAATATGATCCTTGTGGCAAGGGGTTGGAATTGGGAGTGGCATGGGGATGGACTAGGATATTTTGGAGGTTGGGTGGGTGACAGAAAACCACTTTAGAAGAGATGAAAAGTACCTTGAGTAGAATGTTCCTCGTTTCAGGGCACATTTATAGGTAATCAAAGCCCTGGCAAAGGATGTGGTTCAGTTGTTCCAGCCCTGGATGGTACTGGGTGATCAAGGGGACACTCCTTTGTGGCTGGTTTTTGGGGGTGGTGGAAGGATTGGAGTTGTGAGGGGAAATGCCGTGGGAGATCTGTGGCAGACTAGGTCTGGGGGATAGTCCTGTCTGTTAAGGCATTGGTGAGACCCTCAGCATATTGAGCATGGAAGTTTTTGTCACTGCAGATATGCCATCCCTGTGTAACCGGGCTATATGGGAGGGATTTTTTGGTGTGAAAGGGATGACAGCTGTCAAAATGCAGGAGCTGTTGGTGGTAGGTGTGTTAATTTGGACAGAGGTGCTGGTGGAGCCATCAGAGAGAAGGAGGTCAACATCTAGGAAGGTGGCATGCTGGATTGGGGAGGACCACCTGAAGTGGATAGGAGAGGTGTTGAGGCTGTGAAGGAATGACGATAGGGTGTCTCAGCCATGGATCTAGATCATGAGGAGATCATCAATGTACCTGAACCAGACTAGGCGTTTGGTTTTCTGGGAGGCTTGGAAGGTCTCCTCAAGATGGCCCATAAAAAGTTTGGCATAGGAGGGTGCCATGCGGGTGCCCATGGCTCTGCCACAGATTTGTTTATATACCTTCCCTTCCAATGAGAAGTAGTTGTGCGTTAGGATAAAGTTAGTAAGATGTATGAGGAATGAAGTAGTTTGTTTGGAGTCTGAAGGACATTGGGAAAGATAATGTTCCATAGCGGTAAGACCATGGGCATGAGGGATGTTGGTGTGGTCCACAGTGAGGAGTAGGGATCCAGGAGGTAAAGGAGTGGAGATGGTGGAGAGTTGGTGAAGGAAGTGGCTGGAATCTTTGATGTGTGAGGCTGGATTATGGGCAGTTGGTTGGAGGTGTTGCTCAGTGAGTGCCAAAATTCTTTCAGTGGGGGTGCAATAGCCAGCCACAGTGGGACATCCAGGATAGTTGGGTTTGTGGATTTTGGGGAGCATGTAGAAGGTGGGTGTGTGAGCTTCAAAGGGGTGAGGAGGGAAATGGATGCAGTGGAGATAGTCTGGGAAGGGCGTAAGGAGCTTTTGTTGGACTTCAGGGATGGGAGTTAGACAATTGGCAGAGGCCTTCTGCCAGATAGTCGCTGCGATTGATCACAACAGTGTTGGTCTGCAGGTAGGATGATTAGGTCAGGATTTGTTTTGTGGTTATGTATGGCTGTTCTTTCTACTACTGAAAGGTTGGTGTTCTGAGGAAGGGACCTTAGGAAGGATCGTGAGGCTAAGATGGAGATAAGAAATTTCTGGAAGGTGAGCAGCAGGTGGTGTGGTTAGGTGGGAGGGGGGATCACTGTTGGATGGTGATACAAACTGGAAGAGGCAGGGTTCGGTGTTGAAATTGGGTGGTTTTGGTTGGAGGGATTGGCAGCAAAGAAGTGCTTCCATTGCAGGGATCAGGGGAAGGAGAGTAGGTCTTTGACAAGTCCAGCATGATTAAATTTGGATGGAACTGAGGGTTTGGGTGGAAAGGTTAACGATAGTATTATGGGAATGTTTTGGCTCTGGATGTGGTGGATGCTTGTGTAGGGAGTTTTGGGGGTATGGCAAGTTGAAAAGGTCAGCTAGGCAGGGTTTAGCTGCTGTGAGGGGTGGACCAGGAGGAAAACTGTGGCTACAATAGGTGTTGGATAGTGGCGACTGAAGGTGGCAGTAGGATGTCAGCAGGTTGGATAATTTATGGAGGTGGTGTCTGGAATGCTCCTTCAGTGCTGCAGAGCTGGGGATTCAGTTTTGGGGATGTAATGTATGGAGTAGAGATTGCAGAGTAGTAGTATCTTGTGGAGAGAGCAGAGGAGCCTGTGCCATGGAGATGTGTTTTTGGAGTGCCAGGGATTGGTGGAATCTGAAAAGGTTTAGGGCATTGTTAAAGGAGTGATGGGATTTAGAGAATGGAATCTTTACAGTTAGGCAATTTGGGGGGTCATTTTTAATCATGCCTGTCTGCGACTTGACATGTCTTCCTTACAGCAAGTAGCGATCTATGTTTTCCTATATTGTAGACATTTTTACTTAAGCTGATCTAACAATAAAGATATTCATCTATAGAGTAGAAGGAGTTACATTCCAAAAAGTCTTTCAAACTCTGTTTAAACTGTGCTTTATCTGAAACCAACTTTTTAATGGTTGCTGGCAATTTGTTGAAAATGTTTGTTTGAGTATGTTGGATCGCTTTTTTGACCATCATAAGCAATTTTAGGTCTGTATATAGGTTGTTGTTATTCCTAGTGTTGATACTATGTATTGGAGCTATTGGTTGGAAATAGAGATACATCATTTGCAACAAATTTCATTAAGGAATAAATATACTGAGAAGCAGTAGTTAGAATACCCAGTTTCTTGAACAGGTTTCTACTTGATGTTCTTGAACGTACACCACAAATGAGACTTATTACATGCTTTTGCACTCTAATAACTTTTGCTCAGTTTGACTAGTTGCCCCAAAATATGATACAGTATGATGTAATAGTATGAAAGTAAGTAAAGTATGCAAGTTTTTTTACATCAGACATCATTCACATTGAAAATACAGAGATGTTTTGGTGCTTCAGCAGTTCTGTGGCATGCCCTTCCCAACTGAATTTGTTATCGAGTTGTAATCCCAGATATTTAATACTGTCAATCTCTTCTACCTGCATGTCATCATATGTTATAACATGTGTAAGGTCAGATTCTGGACTGACTTTCCAAAATTTGATAGTGAATTAGCTTTAAACCATTTATTAATGTCAGTGAAAATTTGATTAGCAGCCATTTCTAAATCTGGACTTGACTTGCTATTTATTGCAAAGTTTGTATCATCTGCAAACAAAGCAAACTTAGCATCTGGCAATGTAACAGATGAGAGGTCATTAATGTACACAAGAGAAAGCAATGGACCAACAGATGAGTGGTCATTAATGTACACAAGAGAAAGCAATGGACCCAAGGTCGAACCTTGAGGAACATCACATGTAATTAATTCCCAATCAGATGATGACTGATTGCTTATTCCACAGGTATTTTGAAACATCATCCTTTGTTTTCTGTTAGTTAGATAAGATTCAAACCATTTTGCAGCACTGCCAGTGACACCATAAAATTCTAATTTACTTAAGAAACTGCTGTGATTCACACTGTCAAAGGCTTTTGACAGGTCACAGAAAATACCAGTAACCTCTAATTTCTTAGCTAATCAATTAAATATGTTCTCACTGTCTGTGTAAACAGCCTTCTCTTTATTGGAGAACCCTTAAGGAACTCAAACTGTGACTTTGTCTGTATATTGTTTGCGTCAGATGCGTAAGAAGACATTCAAACTAAACTTTTTTAAAATTTTTGAAAAAGCCAGGAAAAATGAAATTGCTCAATAATTTGACAGCATCTCTTTATCCCCCTTCTTGTAAAGAGGCTTAACGTAAGTGTATTTCCGTCAGTATGGAAATGTTCTGCTGATAAGAGATTGATTACACAAATAAGACAGAACTCAACTCACATGAACAGCCTTTGATTAACTTTATTGATATGTTGTATTGATACATTTTCATAACCACTAGAGTACTTTGTTTTCAAGGATTTTATTATAGATGCTACTTCATTTGGAGAAGTGAGTGTCTTTCCATTTTATTGAAGTTATTTGTGGAGAATTGTCTCAGATATTCCATTGCACTGTTTACTGAACTGTATAAACCCAAATTGTCAGTAATAGAAATAAAGTACTTGTTTAAGAGGTTTACAACGCTACATGCACTTCTTACCAGTGTCTCATATATATTTAGAGATATCTGTTCCGCTTCCTTTCTGGCCCCACCTGTTTCCGTCTTCTCTATATCCCAAATAGTTTTTATTTTGTTGCCTAATGTAATTATCTTTTTCTCTTAATAAAGCTGCTTTGATATCTGGATCAATTGCATCAGTATTTTGCAATATTCTTTGTAATGCATTACAGTGCTATAATCAGAGCTGTTTTTAGAAAGTAGAAACAGTTTTCTTTTTGTCCCACATAATATCTTTATTCCTTGTGTACTCTGTGGTTTATTGTTAGACTTCTGTTTGATTTGAATTAATTTTTGTGAAAAACAATTTTCAAATGAATTTAATGAATGCTTTGGATTTTCCATTTCAGTCAGAAATATTATAAATGTCTATCCACTTCATGTATTTGAGCAATATCCTAAAATTCTCATTTTTGACTGATTTGTTACCCTCCAGATAAGTTTCAACATTTAACATAAGATGTTGCATGTCATGATCAGATAGCCTATTTATTATTGGTCTTGTGATATTACATTTTCCCCCGGATTTGTCTACAAAGATATTATCAATTGCAGTCTCAGGGCATTTACATACTGTAGTTGTGAAGTTCACAGAAGGAATTAAATTGAATGACAATGTTACGGATTGCAATAATTGTTCACTGACAGAGTTTTTCAATAAATCCATATTAAAATCATGGGCAACTGCTGTTTCCTTGTTTTTTGTATTGTGAGATTGGACAACACAGCTTCCAGATTTTTTATGAAGAGGTTACAGTTTCCTGAATGTGCTCTGTGTGTATACTTAGTATTATAAAGGAATTTTTACGAAATATGTTGCACAAGTGCTGCTCTGAGCAAAATTTATTTATATTAATATTCTTGAAATTAAAACAGTTTCTGACAATTGTGGCTACTACAAAAGTGTTAAGGCTTTCGTGGCCACTTGGTGACAAACTGCCTATTTGCTTCAGCCTCGGGTTCTTCAACTGACATTTGTCTGATGATTTTACTGACGTTTCACCAGCATGAGTGGCTGGCATTGTCAAAGCTACACCCTCCATTGCTGGTGGTGAACTGGAGCCGAGCTCACGGCCGCAGACTATATGTACCTAGTGCGCCAATGTCCAAGGGCTTCTCCGTGGTCATTTCCGGTGCAGTTCTCCTCTTGCTACCTGTGACGGTCGCTCGCTGCAGTATGGGAAGCTAGGATCCATTTACCTTAAGGTTTCTTCTTTCTTGTTGAAGCTATTCCTGTGTTTGTGTATTTCTACAGCTTCTCTGAACGAGCAAGTGTGATATTGCTTCTCTACAGCCAGAACTTCCGTGTTGGTGAATTTTATTACATGGTCGGTCTCACTCAGCGTGTGCTCTGCCATGGCCGATTTCTCCACCTGCCCAAACCTACATTGTCGCTTATGTTCTTTGATCCCGGTGTTGATTGATCGTCCAGTCATTCTGATATAAACTTTTCCTCAAGTGCATGGTAAGCGGTTTATTCCCGACATTGCAAGTGGGTCCCGTGTGGAGTTGCTAGTCTCCCATCGGGCACCTCCCCAGGTGGCGGATTGGGGAATGTTCACCAGATGCGGTGGACACTGGGGAAATAAAATACCCGGGGCGGACCAAAACTAGCAAAACAATAACTGCTGCCTTGCAGTTGGGAGTTGGGTCTCCAAAGGTTAAGGGAAGAAAACCCTGATTAAAAATCACCCGTCCCCAGGTAGGGGTTGGATGCAGGGTTGACAGCCTGCTCTGTAAAAAACAACTGTTGTGAAACTTCTACAAAGTAAAGTTGGACGGATGAAGGAAGATGGACCTGGCATGGAAAAGGACAAAGAGGATGGAATACAAGTAAATGAAGGAGGGAAAATTAGGAAGAAGAGAAATATAAGGCGTAGATCAGATCCATATATTGGTACTTGGAATGTGAGATCCCTATATTGACCAGGAGCACTGAAAGTAATGCTGGATCAAATAATGAGTCTGAAGCAAAGTATAATAGCACTACAAAAAATTAGATGGACAGGGAGTGGAGTTTTAGAAAAGAAAGAGGCGAATATATTCTATAGCTGCAGTGAAAGAAATCACCAACTGGGGACAGGATTTGTTGTACACCATCAATTAAAGCATTTGGTAACAGGGTTTACACCCATTAGTCCAAGATTATCAACACTCTGGATAAAGGGGAAATTCTTTACCTACTCCATAATTAATGCAACAACAGAAGAATCTGAAGAAGAAGAGAAAGAAGTATTCCATGAATCTTTGGAAAGAGTATATGATAAAATAATAGCTGGAGACCTAAACGCTCAGGTGGGGAAAGAACAGATTTATAGACCGATAATTGGTCCCCACAGCAAACACGCAACAAGTAATGATAACGGAACAAGGCTTATACTGTTTCCAGCATCTAGAAATATGGTAATAGCATCAACACTGTTCCCACATAAAGAAATTCATAAGGGAACATGGAACTCACCGGATGGAAACACAGTAAACCAAATCGACCATGTGTAGATAGATATGAGACACAAATCGGACCTATTGGACGTGAGGAGTCTCAGAGGCCCAAACATAGATACAGATCATTTTCTGGTATGGGCACAGGTGAGGGCAAGGATATCCAACGCAGTGAAAGCAGACCGACCCAGGGCACAGAAATATAATATAACAACTTTAGAATCAGTGGAAGTAAGAGAACGGTATCAGGAGAAGATAACTCAGATTCTGGAAAACGCTGGAGAATATAACAATATTGAAGATCAGTGGGAAGCGATAAAAACGATGGTGGAGACATCGGGAAGAGAGATACTTGGAATTGGGTCAAGACAAGTAAGACCATCATAGTTTGATACTGAACGTGAAATAGTAACTGAAGAAAAGAACAAAGCATATAGAAGGACACTGCAATCACACTGTACGACGAGGATAGTAGAAGAATACAAAGAAAAACGGAGGATTGCAAAGAGGACTCACCAAAGAAAAAAAGAGAGAATGGATGAAAGCAAGTGTCAAAGAAATGGAGCTCCAGAGAAGCAAAAATGACATAAGAAAATTCTATAGAGAGGTGAATGCGGCACGGATCCTTTTGGTAGCAAAACAAGCTTAATAAAAGATGAGACAGGGAATATAATAAGTGAAGGGAAGGGAATATGCGAAAGATGGCAAAGATATTTTGATAGTCTCCTCAACCCTAGAATAACTATACCAGAGAACCCAACAGACACGAATGGGGAAGAGGACCCAGACAACAACACTACCCCACCAAATATAGAAGAAGTGAAAACTTCCATGAAGAAATTGAAAAACAACAAGGTGGCAGTGACAGATGGTATTCCAGCAGAACTGTTTAAGCAAGGAGGCAGAGAGCTGGAACAAAGCCTTCTGAAAGGGTTACCAGAATATGGGAAGAGGAGAAAATGCCCCAACAATGGAAAGAGGGTATCATATGTCCCATATATAAGAAAGGAGATAAGATGGAGTGTGGCAATTACAGAGGGATCACACTAATTAATTTGGGGTATAAAATACTCTCTAATATACTATTCGACAGAATACTCCCAATCATGCAGAGGGAGACAGGGCCGTACCAATGCGGATTCCTTCCTGGTAAGTCAACCATAGATCAAATATTCACCTTAAGACAAATCCTGGAAAAAACAAACGAATACGGAGTTGGCACGCATCACCTCTTTATAGATTTCAAAGCAGCTTATGATAGCATAAATAGAGAGCAGTTATATCAGGCTCTAGATGAACTGGGAATTTCTAGAAAGTTGGTAAGGCTGGTGAGAATGACAATTAGCATAAGAATAGGAGGAATGATGTCCAACGCATTGAGTATTAAAAATAGAGTGCGACAAAGGGATGCAATGGGATGCCTTCTCTTTAATGCCGCCTTGGAGAAGGTGATGAGAAATGCAAACCTTCTGAACAGAGGAATGATCGTCTGTAAATCGGTGCAGATACTGGCCTACACAGATGACATAGGTATAATAGCAAGAACCCCTAAAAGCAAGGGAAGAGACATTTACAGCTCTTGAACAGGCCAGTAGGAACATGGGCTTAATTATTAATGAACAAAAAACAAAATATATGGCAGCTGGAAAAGCACATACAGAAAATATGCCAAATGTAATAACAATGGGCAATTATACATTTGAGAGAGTTGAACATTTCAAGTATCTGGGCTCGACAGTTACACATCTAAATGATACCTCCTTTGAAATTAAGCAGAGATTAATACTGGCCAACAGAGCCTATTTTGTCCTAACAAGACTTCTATCCTCAAGGCTCCTGACTCATACCACGAAATTAACTATGTATAAATCACTTATACGACCAGTGCTTACATATGCCTCTGAAGCCTGGACATTAACAGCTAAATTTATTGAAACACTGGATGCATTTGAAAGAAACGTACTTAGACGAATTATCGGCCCAATCTGTGAAAGAAGAAGATGGAGGAGGAGATACAACCATGAGTTGTATACCATATACAAAGACCAACCCATCAGTCTGATAGTGAAATCATCCAGACTGAGGTGGGCAGGACATGTGGCTCGCATGAATGATACAGAAGTACCAAAAAGAAAATTACAAGAATAGCCAGGAGGGCAGAGGGGACGTGGTCGACCAAGAGCCAGATGGGAAGATGGAGTAACTGAAGATCTTAGGAAGATGGGCTATAGAAACTGGAGAGTATTGGCAAAGGACCGAGAGAGATGGAAGGAAATTGTAGAAGAGGCCAAGGCTCATCATGAGCTGTAGAGCCAAAAAGAAGAAGAAGAAGATTGCAAGTGGGTCCCTTTTATCCTTTGCCGATCTAAGACATTCCTTGTTGGTTTGAAAATTGTCTTTACACCGTGTTTGTGCAATATATGGCCGATTCTGTTTGTCACTCTGGGAATGTATGGCAGAAAGGCCGTACCCGACATTTCTTTTTCTGATTTCTTACTTCGCCGAGTGTTTGGCTCTGTTACACTTCTAATATCATTTGTGGAGTACCCATTGCTCCTCAGAACACTTTCCAGGTGTTGCATTTTGTGTTTGAGGTGCTGTTGCTCACAAATTCTTCCTGCTCGCCTTACGAGCGTATGAATCATGTCTCTTTTCTGGCTCGGGTGGTGGTTTGATAGTTTGTGCAGATATTGGTCCATGTGTGTCAGTTTTTGGTACACACTATGTCCCAGGTTTTTGCCATCCCTTGTGACCAGTACATCTAGAAATGGTAGTTTTTTGTACTTTTCTACTTCCATAGTAAATTTTATGTTGGTGTGGAGGCTGTTCAAGCGTCTTAGGAAGCTGTTCCTCACCATGGCTCCACACAACGAAAGTATCATCGACGTATCTGTACCACACCTTAGGTTTACAAGTCACTGAGTCCAGTGCCTGTGCTTTGAAATGTTCCATGAATTGTAGCTACTCCTCCTTTCTCCTTATTTTCTCAACCGAAGTAAGCAGTTAACTTAAGTGCTGTAACATTTAACATATCTGTAGCAGTGGTCACATGATGTTCCGAGAGGAAGATTATATCAACTTATTTGCTGGGGAGCAAGGAAGGTGCCTCCACATGTGCATTTTACTTACATGCTATATAGAAGAAAGTAAAATGCTGGCGCTCCCCGGAAACGTTACCCAATCGGACAACGGCCAAACCTTCCACCACCAGAAACCAATGCAATCAAAAGCCAAAAACAAGAACAGGTCCTCTTCAGGGCCAACCCTGACGATTGTCAGCCTGAATGTCGAGGGAATCACCAAGAATAAAGAGGATGTAATATCGCAACTATGCCAATCAGAAGAGTGGGACGTACTGTGCCTGCAGGAAACGCATAGAGATGAAACAGCAAACAGACCCAATATCAAAGGAATGCGCTTGGCAGTAGAAGCACCTCACAGAAGGTATGAGAGCGCAATATTTACCAGACCCGAGATGCTGCTCTCTTCCACTATTAAGACAACCACCAACAACATTGAAGTGTTAGCCATAGAGAGTGGATCATTTACAATATGCTCCATATATAAACTCCCCGGCCAGAACTTACACATTTCAACGCCAGAAAGCTTCAACAACCAAAGGGACACTTTGTTGTGGGCGACTTTAACAGCCACAGCACCACCTGGGGCTACGATGAGACAGACGCCAATGGTCAGCTGCTAGAACAATGGGCTGAGGCAAATAACCTCTCACGCCTCCACGACCCCAAGCTCTCCTGCTCCTTCAACAGCAAAATTTGGAAGCAAGGTTACAATCCCGATATTTGCTTCATCAGCCAGAGCATCTACGACACCTGCTGCAAAAGAGTATATGATGCAATCCCAAAGACACAACATCAACCTAGTGGAATCCAAGTCTACTCAACAATCAAAACAACCAAAATATCTTTCCGTAGGAGATTCAACTTTAAAAAGGCTAGGTGGTCAGAATATTCCCAAGCGCTGGATGAGGAATTAGCCAGTCTGACCCCAACACCAAATAATTATTTTATCTTTGTTGGGACTTTGCGAAAGGTATCTAGACGCTATATTCCTAGGGGCTGCAGACAACACTATATCCCAGGGCTCTCAAATGCCTCAAAGGACATCCTGGAGAAGCATCAAGTATTGTTCGCGGAAGTCCCCTTCAGCGGCGAAACCATCACCTGCGGCACAGCTTTAATGTCAGCCCTCAGCGAGGCACGCGAGAAGAAGTGGATAGCAACCCTAGAAAGAATGGATGTGTCCCACAGTAGCGAAATAGCCTGGAACCTGATTAAGAAACTGGGTGGTGACCCAAGGCTAAGCAAGGCCCCGGCCAACGTAACTCCAAACCAGGTGGCCAACCAACTCCTTCTAAACGGCAAGTTCAACTCCAAACGTCAGAAAACTAAAATCACACGCCTACTGCCAACGGAACACACCAACTTCCAGAAACCATTTGCCAGGAGAGAGTTGAACAATGGCATAAATACCATGAAGAATGGGAAAGCCACTGGGTTTGATGATGTTTGCGTGGAACAGATTAAAAACTTTGGCCTTGGCGCCAGGGACTGGATACTTGTACTTTTTAACGTGTGTCGTGAAACCATTCAAATCCCGAAACTGTGGAGGAAGTCAAAATTGGTGGCTCTCCTTTAAGCCCGGGAAGGACCCAGAGTCTCCGAAGAGCTATCGACCCATAACCCTTCTCTGCCACCTGTTTAAGCTCTATGAAAGATTGATCCTCAACAAAATAGAGAAGATCATTGACTCGAAACTAATTAGACACCAAGAGGTTTTAGACCTGGAAAGTCCTGTACCAGTCAAATTCTGGCATTGACGGAACATATTGAGGATGGGTTTGAGAATAAACTAATCACCGGGCTGGCACTAGTTGATCTAAGTTTCGCCTATGATACAGTAGATCACCGGACACTACTGCATAAAACCTACGAGACCCTGAAAGACTACCACCTAGTCAAGATAATCGAATCCCTGCTCCAAAATAGACAGTTCTTCGTAATGCTTGAGGGGAAAAAGAGTCGATGGCGGAATCAGAAAAATGGGCTCGCCCAAGGGAGCGTGTTGGCGCCAATCCTATTCAACATATATACAAATGACCAACCAACTCCAGACAAAACCAAAACTTTTGTATATGCAGACGACCTGGCAATAACAGTTCAAGGCAACAGGTTTGAAGCCATCGAGGAGAAACTAGAAACCGCCCTTTCTACATTGTCAACCTACTACAAAAACAATTCTCTAAAACCCAATCCCTCCAAAACTCAAGTGAGTGCATTCCATCTGAACTCGAGGTAGGCAAAGTACAGACTCATTGTTACCTGGGATGGGACATTACTAGAACATACAGGTACTCCCACCTACTTTGGCGTCATGCTGCACAGAGTATTGACATACAAATATCATTGCGAAAAAACACACAAAAAAGTAGAAGCATGAAATTCCCTAATAAGAAAGCTGTCCAACAGCAAATGGGGTGGAACTCCAGCCCAAGCTTTGTGCTTCTCAACTGCCGAATATGCCTGCCTGGTATGGTGCAGATCCGTCCACTCGAAAAAGGTAAATGTGAGCTTGAATGAAACATGCAGGATAGTGACAGGCTGCATGAAACCAAACCCCATAGAAAATCTTCACAGGGCCGAAGCTTTCACAAACCCTGACTCACGTAGGAAAGCCCATGAACATACGGAGAAGCTAAAACAAACCTTTGATGCCTGTTACTCAATATTTGGCCTAGAGTGTGGCCCCAGCAGACTCAAATCCAGACGCTGTTTTCTAAGTTGCGCCTTAGATGAGCCACCCATCTACTATCCACTAAGAGAGAACCCACCAAGCGGCATTTCTGGTGATTGGAAAACCTGGAGAATGCTTAACCGCATCAGAACTGGGATGGCTCCTGTGAAATCTAATCTGATCAAATGGGGTTTGTTGGACGAAAATGACGACAAATGCGACTGCGGCACTAGACAGGACATGGAACATCTCCTACAATGCCCTGCCTGCCCCCACAGATGCACCCTCGACGATCTATGGCTGGGTAAAGAAGAAGCATTGGATGTTGCCCAATACTGGGCAAACAAATTGTCGTTTCCGGACACGAAAAAGTAAAGTAAGTGCTCAACTCTAGTTCTTCAACACAAATAGGCAAGTCACTAATCGTACCCCACAGTCCTCAGATATTCTGGTGCAATAAGGATAACTGATTTTTTGCAGTGGCTGAATTACAACTGGATGAACTTAATTTTTCTGTCAGTTTCTGAACATCTCCAGTATCAGGGCCTGATTGCGTGAATTATGTACAGTAAAATTTGCTTCATGACTGCCTGTTTTATCATTGTAAATGTAATTTGCAACTTGTCTCTGGATATGTTTTGTTTCTGCCGTTTCTACCCTAGAAAACTGCAGTTCTGTCACTTGTATTCACTGATACTTTACCAAATGTGATAGTGCCCCCTTAAGTTATTTGCTATTATCCCAGACAGTTTCCCCTTTCCTTTCCTGTTGAGTTGAATTATGTCAGCAGGAAGCTCACCAATACAAGACTTCATATCCGATCCAAGCAGCCGTTCCACCTCTAAATTAATTCTCCCGACAAAAGAGTATAAAAGAGGCCAGTTATGGCACCTCTGAACAGACACAAGCTCAACACCAGTATGTTTTGTTTGCTGAAGCTGTCTTTACCAGATCACCCTCAATTTAGTAATTAGGGTCCCAGTCTGTGCTATTGCCTGCCCCACGTGTTATTACTGCCGTGTCTTCCTTTGTGAGGTGTTTGTAAAGTGAATCTACATTCTCTATCACCTGAGCCAGATTTGCACCAGGTATAAAGAAAAACTTATGATCCTAACCTTGCAACTGTTGGCCAACACCTCTACCATATGGACTACATAGCAACAAAACTTTCTTTTTCTTCACAACTTTTTCTTACTTCTTACTCCTCAAACTCTTTTTGAAAGTTTGTTGTGTCCTGTCTATGCCTACATCTACTTGTGGCTCATCAGTTTCCAACTGTGACAACAAATCAAACCTGTTTTCCACATTAACAACAAAACTGTCTGAGAAAACCTTATTTCTGTTTCTTCTGTAACCTCTTGTCATTTCCCACTTCTCCTTCCTCTTCTCCTCCCTTAACCTTTCTAGATCTTGTTTTGCTTTATCTAGTCCCACTGGAGGGCAGCAATTTTCTCCTCCAGTTCCATTATCTTCCTATCTCTAGAGCAAATCCTACAAAACCAATAAGACTGTTTTATTTCCCGAATTCCCATGTCTCTGCAATCACCCATACGAAAGAAAATGCAACAACTCTCGCACCACATGCTGGAACTAACAATCATATGACAAGTCATACTCTGCTCACCCATGGCAATAAAATTATAGCTTTAGTCTAAATTGAACAAGAATAACATCCTAGACAACTCAATTAACATATTAAATTTCTTGGTGTTTAGGCCTAAAGTTTGGAACTAAAACAAAACTTCCAGAGAAATGATTAAATCGGTAGTGTTTACATGATGAAACAAAAGTAAACAAAGAACTGCACTTACACTATATGAACTTTTCACTCATTGCCACACTTTCTCACTTTGGCTACTTACTAAAGACTCAGATGGATTGTGTATAAGAATACACTAACTACATAAACTTGCAGGCTTTCAAATAAAAATAAAATGAAATGGTGTGGATGGCCCTCAACTATGTACCCTTCGACTCAGAGTTGAAATATTAAAAGTTTTGGCTGGTTTCATTGTCTAGGGGCTGGGATACGTAGTTGCTGCATTACAAGCCAAATACTGCTGAGTCTACAGTATACAATATGAATAGACACATGAATCGAATGGTCGAAGGTTCCTATCACTTGGCAACTGCGAATTAATATAGAAATTTATAAATGCAAGATTGCAATTGAATAAAATCTGCAGGTACTATTTTAACGACTTTAAATGATGAGTACGATAGCAGAAATACTTTTGAGAATGCCGCATATTTCTGCAAAACACTTATTGGTGTCGATGATCCAGCAATTAATTAAAATTTATGTTGAATAACAGGGAGACAGTAGATTCCTACTGCATGTAATTAGCTATGAACAACAACATAGCTCCCGAGATATTCACTTCTAAATGCATACTACATCTTCACTGTAGAAACCTCGGAAATCTCACAAGTTCACAAGTCGGCACTCCAAAGTATTTCTATCTTTCGCGACCACGTGCAAACTGCTCCACACTCTCCAAGTCTCTCCACCACTGTGCATCCGTTGCGCCATCCAGCACCTCCCATGTCCTGTCCTGTAGTCCCCGAACTCTTCTCCCACTTCGATCCGGTCTCCCCTTTCACGAGCGCTGTGATTGGCGAGAGCACTCGCGCCATGTCTTCAAGCCAATGCACCCACACAGACATAATGAAACACATTCGAAATTCTGGATTTAAATTTAAATAACTTAAAATTAAATAAATATTCCTACGGCTGGACCATAAACACGCTCTAACACACATTATTAAATACATAAACAAATTAAATAAGCATATATCAAAGGAATAGAGCAAAAGGTAGGCCAGTAGCCTTTGTCTCCGTGCTTTCTAAAACACAGTAACTATTTAACCAGTTTCTTCATGAGTAGTATATATCAGATATAAACAAAGACATAGGCGAATAAATATATGTATAAATATGTTGCTACCGTTTTTTTGTGTCACTGTGGAGTACTTACGGCCTGACACGATTGATAGTAATTGGCCACTTTGACCTCCAATAACTCATGTACTATTCAAGTTACATGCCTGTAATTTATACCAATTTAGGTTTACACTAATAGCTTTCTGAAGACATGTCGATCGATGAAATTGGATGAAGCGTTTAAATTTTGGAAATTCGTTTCTGTGCGTTACTTGTATAATTTACTGTCAGATGCTAAACTTTAAACTAATAATGATATTGAAAATATGATTACACCATCAGAACCATCATACAAATAATGGTAATGTACACGTTTCTTTTTTAGGTATTGTGATTCCTCTGGCTACTATTAATTTCTATATGAACTGTGAAATGTCTGCCATTAAGATTTCACAAAGTCTGCAATCCCGACATTGAAGTCTCCTTCATTGACACAATGCACCATCCTTGCCACGGTGTCAACATGGAATTCACAGCCAACTGATCAGCCTGGACCATGCCCTGGGACTCTTGCTCAGCAAATGTTCGGCACCACGTGTTTGCTGCCAGGCCTCGGCTTGCCGAGCGGCCTGTTTGGCCATGCCAACTCCAAACTTAGAATATCTTCATCTTGCCACAACTGGCCCGTTACCTCACACACGTCCACTTATTAACATTCTGGCTTGCCAGAATGATTACAACGCCAGGCTAATAGCGTTCACAGATTCTTTTTGTAGTGGTGTGGGAGCAGCATGAATTTTGAAATAAACTTAAACTAACACAAATTATCAATGAAACGGCGTATTAATTAAATGCCTGCCTTTCAGTTATGCATTAACAGTTTTTTGGACAAGAAATAAATTTTTTACATGCACTTTTACTTATGTGCGGTTTTGTAAGCACTTCTTGTGCCACTCACTCAGCACTAAGGCTCCTTCATGCACTAATTTTATTCCATTGCACTACACATGCTCACATGGATTTTCGCATGAAGTATTGATCAACTCACATCAGTATTTTGACCAAGTGCCTCGCAGAAATCGTGTCTGCATCGGAGTTCTGATTTCCACCGTTTATTGTGACAGATCTGTCTACAGCGAAAACGAAAGTAGGAACCCGTCAACAAACCATTTCCCAAAACCAACCAGGATCCCTGCTGACGATTCCCTCCAGCAGAAAACGATACTTTAGGAACAAAGTCACAAGGCAAACGACTGAATCACAGTAAGCTCAAATACACAGAAGTTCTATTTAATTGATCTTAATAAATCCTTCCTACCTCCAGACACAAAAAAATGCATGCACATACAATTACAATTTCAATACCCTTCAAATTGACCACTAAATTCTTTGCCACACTCTTATACGAAGCATAAATCAATACATATTTTACTTAAATTCACGAAATCACTGACCTCCACGCACCCTGTGTCTAAACTTTCCCGTTGCACACGTACAATGCCACAATAAACTAACAAATTGCTAATGAATCCCCAAATAAACGTAAATTATCCCTTCAAATTACTACCACTAATTACAGATTAGAACAGCTTTTCAGTTCTGCCCTTTCTCTATATACCATTAGCAATTTTAAACTTCTCTCGTTTCCACATATGCGACAGCAATGACCGTAACGTTCTACCGTACCAAAGACAATCAGTCTCACTAGAATCACACTCCTCCTTCATATACCAATTCATACGTACTTCATTACACAAACTATCCCCATCCACTCTATTTATTTCAGCTCTCTCTAAATTTTCTGTTAGTTCTTCCACACATTTCACCGATTCACTACCCACAGCATGCACAACATTACTGTTTGTCCCCTCCGAAATATCGACACTTGCAGCTTCAACAAAATTACACGTCAATTCACTGTTAAACACTTTATCTTCCTGAAATAATACATTGATGCCTAAGCCATCATCACCATAAATATTCATCTCAGCAACCTTTTCTGCTGATGTTGTTGTTGTGGTCTTCAGTCCTGAGACTGGTTTGATGCAGCTCTCCGTGCTACTCTATCCTGTGCAAGCTTCTTCATCTCCCAGTACTTACTGCAACCTACGTCCTTTTGAATCTGCTTAGTGTATTCATCTCTTGGTCTCCCTCTATGATTTTTATCCTCCACACTGCCCTCCAATGCTAAATTTGGGATCCCTTGATGCCTCAGAACATGTCCTACCAACTGGTCCCTTCTTCTAGTCAAGTTGTGCCATAAACTCCTCCCCAGTTCTATTCAATACCTCCTGATTAGTTTGTGATCTACCCATCTAATCTCCAGCATTCTTGTGTAGCACCACATTTTGAAAGCTTCTATTCTCTTCTTGTCCAAACTATTTATCGTCCATGTTTCACTGCCATACATGGCTACACTCCATACAAATACTTTCAGAAACGACTTCCTGACACTTAAATTTATACTCGATGTTAACAAATTTCTCTTCTTCAGAAATGCTTTTCTTGCCATTGCCAGTTTACATTTTATATCCTCTCTACTTCGACCATCACCAGTTATTTTGCTCCCCAAATAGCAAAACTCCTTTACTACTTTAAGTGTCTCATTTCCTAATGTAATTCCCTCAGCATCACCTGACTTAATTTGACTACATTCCATTATCCTCACTTTGCTTTTGTTGATGTTCATCTTATATCCTCCTTTCTGCTGCTACACCATTTAAATCACTACAAAAATTCACATCAGAAACCTTACTTTCCTCCATCAACAAACTAACTTTATGTGAATCGTACAAAACTTTATCCACCGCCACTACATTACACAAATTGCTGCTACCTTGTTGTGCAATTTTGGGACTTCCAGGCTTGCTATGTTCCACTGTGATCAGGCAAAAATCAGTACACACTGCCATTTCCACACACCTTACATCCAGATTAACCCTCCACCCTATCTTACATACATTCTCATATTCACACTCTGACAAACGTTTTAGATTCACACAGTCATCAATAAGTTTCATTTCGCCTTCATTCATGACTAGAAACGCATAAATTCCTTCCTCCGAAGTATCAATACCAGTAACTTTTACACCATTACATAAATTACCATTACTCTGTTCCTTTAAACAGAAATCATCTATCTCCGCTGATACATTTTTAACTTCAACTGCTGCCAAAACCAATGCTAAGCCTCCCTTAGTAACATTGATGCTTTCCGCTGAAACACAATCACCGTCACCTGCAGCTGGCGAGACCAAAGCTACGCCGCCTTCAATAACATCGATGCTTTTCGCCGACTCACAAATACTTGCTACTACAACATTTTCCGTACTGCAATTGCTACTGTTTGCTAATACCTCTTCAGAACTCTCCACAGAATTTGCTTTCACAAAATTAATCTCCTTTTTAACTTCTTTTTGAACCACTGCGTCTTTCCATTCGTCACCATTCACACTCTCATTCATTACACATCGATAACTTAACATCATTCTCCGCAAATTTATTCCCATTACTTTTACTTAAATCTCTCACAAATCTATGCTTTCGCTGTTCGTGCCTGCTTTGTTGAAAGAGCCTCCTATATATAGTTCCTCTTTAGCATACTCCATATTACATATTTGTTGCCACATTACATATTTGTTGCCTTTCTCCAGACCTATCAACATTTCTACCATTACCATTATCTCCAGTCCTTTTCATTGCCTGTGTAGATCACCATCCCTCGACCTGAGATGTGGCGAACATCAGTTTCCTGACTGGTTTTACACGACTGCACTTCGCGCGTATTTCTCTCGTCAAATCTGCATTCTTTACTTGGATCCTGTTCACGGAAGTTATCACTCCTGTTCATTCTCTGACCGTTCTGCTCATTCCAGCTACTATCTCCCTGAGAATTCTATTGATTTCCCTCATGATTATTATTCTGGTGGTAATTATTTGGATTCCCATTTTGATAACTACCATCCGGTTTGCTCTGAGGTCTGAACTTCAAAGCCCTCTCTAATTTTTCTACAACTTCTAGAAATTTGTCCATGGAATCACGTGAACTATGGACAAGATCCCACTGCAAATTTTCTGGTAATCACCTTTTTAATGTGGTGACTTTCAGTAAAACCCCAACGGATGTTTCACATGCGTAAGCTTGCCAAGTTCTCACTTGCAAAAATCTCTCATTGGCCCATTACCGTACCTGTAACTCAGTCCATTTAAGAATTCGTTTTGGATCCGCGTCTGTTTTGCCCTGCTCCAGAATTTATTCAAAAAACACTTTTCGAACTCTTTGTATGATTCGCACGAACTACATCTAACATTTTCCCAAGACTGTGGGCCTCCCTCCAAATGCCGTTTAACGTATTTTATTTTCGCTTCGTCCGACATGCTGTGAACAAAAGTGTCCTTACACACAGCCAAGAAATTTTCCGGGTGATTCTTCCGTCATCTGTGTAACATTTCACAGATCAGGTATTTGCCCAAGGGATATTTATATCCAGTGTGGCCTGTTGGGAGGCTAACAAATTTAAATCGGTTTTTATCTGTTGCATTTGTTTTTTTAATTCATTTTCGCTAGTGATACTGGACTCTTATTTTATCTTTAATTTTGCTCACTTCTTTCTTCCCCTCACCTACACAATTGGCAATGTCACTAATTGCTAAATTTATATCGCTTTTATGAGCATCTTGCACTTTTATACAGTCGCTTACCTTGCCCCCAAGTTCCATTTTTTCCCCCAAGATCTTTTTCCACTGATTCGATTTTAGATCTTAATTTTACAACTTCGTCTTTAATTTTCCCCATATCCATTCGGACACATTTTAATTTATCATCAATTGCTTTTTCAAGGCTACCCATAATTTTTTCAACTTCCTCTTTCACAGCGGAACATATTTCAGTTCGCATTGTACCCATATCAGCCCGAATTGTATTCGTAACTGCTTGCAATGTGCCCATATCAGTTCGAATTGCTCTGATATTATTTCCCATTCCCTGGATCCTTTGCATTAGCTGATACATAATATCTCCCCCACATTCATTCCCCTTGCCTGAATTTCTACTAGTTACACTTTCGCGCTCTGATTTTGGACTAACCATCTCACTTCTGTTTTCAGAAGTACACATACTAGATGACTGTTTTATATTCACGAGATCTATAAGTGGAGCTTGAACTTCAGAGTTAAAAACTGTTTCACTATTTGCACAGGCACTTATCTGATCTGATATGGCTCCCTCTGTCATGGTGATGCCATCAGTGTGGTGGAAGTCAACATTGAAGACTGCCCTGGAGTGCTTGAAGAAGCTGCTGTCATACTGCTGTTGATCTGTGTCCGCCACTGAAGTCGTCTGAAGTAATTGTAGCTCCCGCCGGTTACCACGTGTTCCAAACATCTCCAATACTGCTGTGCATTAAATGCACTAACTGCTACTGTTACCTGCACTCAACATATTTAGACTCTGAGCCCCCATGCAAATTGCCTTTGATGTGATAGATTAGGACCTCTATCGATAACTAGTGTTAGTTGTGAAAATTACTGCATAATTTCACTATTTTCAGGAACCTACTTGTGACAAAAACCGATCTCAAACTGTGTTTTGTGAGAGGTTCACTCTACAGAAATCTCTACTGGTTTTGCATACGTTTTTACACTTTGCATAGGACACTGAATAACAGAGAGCAAAGTAATTACCACTTTGCAGGGCACAAATCCTAGATGAGAAACCTCTGATTGCGGGCTTTCAAATAATAAATGATGAATGATGATGTGGTGTGGGTGGCCCTCAGCTACGTACCCTCCGACTCAGAGTTGAAATATTAAAAGTTTTGGCTGGTTTCATTGTCTAGGGGCTGGGATACCTAGTTGCTGCATTACAAGCCAAATACTGCTGAGTCTACAGTATACAATATGAATAGACACATGAATCAAATGGTTGAAGGTTTCTGTCACTTGGCAATTGCGAATTAATGTAGAAATTTATAAATGAAAGACTGCAATTGAATAAAATCTGCTGGTATTATTGTAACGATTTAAAATGGTGAGTACGATAGCAGAAGTACTTTTGAGAATGCCGCAAATTTCTGCAAAACACTTATTGGTGTTGATGGTGCAGCAATTAAATAAAATATGAGTTGAAGAACAGTGAAACAATAGATTCCTAATGCACGTAATTATCTATGAATGACCACATAGCTTGCGAGATATTCACTTCTAAATGCGTACTACATCTTCACTGTTGAAACCTCGGAAGTCTCAAAAGTTCACAAGTCGGCACTCCAAAGTATTTCTATCTCTCGCGACTATGCGCAAACCGCTCCACACTCTCCAAGTCTCTCTGCCACTGTGCATCCGTTGCGCCATCCAGCACCTCCCAGTCCTGTCGTGTATTCCCTGAACTCTTCTCCCACTTTGATCCAGTCTCCCCTTTCACGAGCGCTGTGATTGGCTAGAGTGCTCGCACCATGTCTTCAAGCCAATGCACCCACACAAATGCAATGAAACACATTCGAAATACTGGATTTACATTTAAATAACTTAAATAGATATTCCTACAGCGGGACCATAAACATGCTCTAACACACATTATTAAATACATAAACAAATTAAATAAACATATATCAAAGGAATAGAGCAAAAGGTAGGCCAGTAGCCTAATGTCGCTGTGCTTTCTAAAACACAGTAAATATTTAACACGTTTGAGTCCCGAACGCTTTGGAGCATGCATGTAACAGAATCCCGGGAATTTTTGGCATCTCTTTAATTAACTATCATTTCATTCTTATAACCTTATTTAAAGATATGGAAACATTTTTTTTTAGAAGGAAAGGTTCCTATTTGATCCATTTGTAAAATAAAGCACATTTAAATACAAATTTAGGGCACAAATTTTATTTACATTGCAGTATATATTTAGTGAAAAAAAATTCTGCAGAGATTCTTATCTGTACATTTAACAATAATTTGCTCCTGTTTGGTACAATTTGGAACACTCTGGCATGCACAGTGGAATTATATAGTCAGGGCACCATCGTACTGTTTCTTTTCTTGAAGACTTTCCATTGGACAGTTTTGTTTTCTCTGCACAAACTTTGCACACTCTTGTGGGATGCGCCTTCTTTTCAGTGGAAGGAATCCTGTCTGCATAATGTCTTCCTAGGAGTCTGCTGCTACACGCATTTTAGGGAGTAGCAGTATGTTGATGTACAGCACCTTTCTTTGAAAATTCTTCACCTAATTGCAGAAGAAAATTTGCCAAATGGTAGCCTTTATTCTGATTGTTTCTTGTTTTACGGTACAAGATGAAAGTATGAAAGTATTCACTGCTGACATTATAAAAAGATGGAAAAACAGTTTCTTCCACCATTTCATTTGCCTTCTCTTGAAAGGGTAGTAAGATATAAGTTGGTCATTTCTCTCTACACCTGTCTTGTTGAGGTTGTAGTCTAGAATGTCATCTGGTTTAATTTTCTTTGTCAGACCCATTTTGCTTTGCTACGTACTTCTACTTCTCTTTTGGCCATCTTGTGAAAACTTGACAAACACAGAACACTCTTTTCTTCCTCCACTTCAGGCACAACAAATGTTCCTTCCTCATAAATGTACAGTCACCCTTTTTTCAGTTTTTTGCTGACTACACCTTGCTTAGGAAGCCCTCTATGATTAGGCATGCTCGCCCCCACAGCCTTCATCTTATTCTCCAACAGGAAATCAAAAACAGCATGTGAAGTGTAATATCTGTCCATGTAAACAGTTTGTCCCTTTTTGAGGTAGCCAGACAGAAGTCTCTGAAAAAGGGCAGTGACTAAATTGTCTTCCTGCCCTTTACCTGTGTAAACTTCAGTGTGTAAAACATATTCTATATTTGCATCACACAAGGTAAACAGTTAGATATCATACTTGTCAGGTTTGTTTTTTATACAGACATGAAACATAACTCTTCCCCTGAATCCACAGGCACCTTCATTTATAGTGAGATTTTCCTCAGGTGAAAACGGTGCTGGAAACTGTGTGAGTAAATGATTCAGGAATGGTCTGATTTTGTACATGGGATTGTGGACAGGTTCGTCTCTTGGAATGTACAAGACATTGTCATTTACATGTAGGCAAGAGAGAATAGCAAAAAATCTATTTCTAGCGAGAACTGAACCTGGATAAGGTGTGGAAACAAAGCTTTTTGTAGACCAGTAATTATGCAGATTATTTTTCTTCACCAGGCACATGTGGATTATGATAGCAAAGAACAAATACATTTCATGAAGCTGTACCCCAGTCCATGAGCTCCACATGCTGTTGGGTTTCATTTTGCGTGATCTTCTGATTTTATCTGCAATAGATTTCACATACCTGTTAGTTTCTGCCTTAATGTGTTTCACCACTGATTCAGGGATAAAAACTGAAAAAATATCAAAAGGACTGCTGCAGTCACCCACTTCTGTCACACATCCACTTTCCTCTTTGAATTCAGGCGATGAACGTTGCATGTCTAATGCAGTCCACTCTAATTCTGCATCTGAAGATTTTGGAACACTAGAACGTCTTCTCTTGCGTGGTGACTCTGTAGATGGCACTACATTTGAAGTACTGCCTTCAGTATTAGGCAGTACATTATATATCACGGAGGTGAAATTTTGTCTGAGTCTGCTTCAGAAGCAAAATCACTGTATTCACTTTCAGAAATGTCCCCTTTGGAACTGGAATCAACAAATGTCTCATTTAAAAGCCTCTCAGTCTCAGTATTAGCCAAAAACTTTGACATATTTATTGCAAAATGCACTGCAAGTGCAACTAGAAATGCACAAAAACTGCGGTGCCATGCGACAGTACAGTGTTTTTGAACAACTGAGGATTATCCTTGACAATGCCAAAATAGTTTCAGAAATATCCACACAATGGCAGCACCATGCAGTGGGCAGATCACAGCATGCCAAACCTGAATATTAGATGCGAGCGCAACAAAAACAAAGCGAATGGAGGAAGACGAGCAGAGTTCGGGCATGGGATGCTCACAGCGTGCCTGTCACACAACCTGTGCTCGAGTTTGAGACTCAAAGTGTTAACCAGTTATATATCGGATATAAACAAAGACATAGACAAATAAATACATGTATAAGCATGCTGCTACCATTTTTTTGTGTCACTGTGGAGTACTTATGGCCTGACACGATTGATAGTAATCGGACACTTTGACCTCCAATAACTCATGTACTATTCAAGTTACATGTCTGTAATTTATACCAATTTAGGTTTACACTAATAGCTTTCTAAAGACATGCCAATTGATGAAATCAGATGAAGTGTTTAAATTTTGGAAATGCGTCTCTGGGTGTTACTTGTATAATTTACCGTCAGATACTAAACTATAAACTAATAAAGATATTGAAAATCTGATTACTCCATCAGAATCATCTTGCAAATAATGGTAATGTACATGTTTCTTTTTGAGGTATCATGATTCCTCTGGCTACTATTAATTTCTATATGAACTGTGAAAAGCCTGCCATTAAGGTTTCACAAAGTCCGCCATGTTTGGCACTCCTGGCATAGAAATCTCCTTCATTGACACAAAGCATCATCCTCGCCACAGCGTCAACATGGAATTCCCAGCCACGCGATCGTCCTGGACCATGCGCTGGGGCTCTTGCTCAGCTAACATTCGGCGCCACGTGTTTGCTGCCGGGCCCCTGCTTGTCGAGTGGCCCGTTCGGCCACACCAACTCCGAACTTAGAATATCTTCAAGGTGCCACAACTCACATGTTACCTCACAAACTGTACTTTATTGAAATAATCAAGTAATTTAACAGTGTATGATAATGTAAACAAAACCTAGGCCAAAATACATGCCTATTAAATGTTTTCTTTTTCTGAAAAATAAGCAAATAATAGAGAAACCAACAGATGGCTTACAGTAGATACTAATTTATTTATTTGTGATATAATATTGCCTTAAAATATTGTCATTACACAAATAACACTCATTTATAAGAGAGCTCTGAATGTACACAACTCTGTCAACCAAAGATGCTACTCCATTCTGACATCGAACAGAGGCGGTGACTGGACCATGTAATATCTTAACATGAATAAAAAAATTAATACAGGTTTGATTTTGAGACACAAATTTATATTATAAAATTATGATACCAGCAACAACAACAGAAGCAGTCACAAAAGAAAGTGGAGCCATCAGAACATGTAATTAGGAAACAGTTGGATGAGTGCATGCTGAGATGCAAACAAATAGTGAACCAGGCACCCATTGTGCTGATGCTTTATATGTCTATTTCTTCCAAGTGATACTTTCTCTTGGAGAGCCAGTGGGACTTCAATAAAAAAAATTGTCCATGTCTGTTACTTATTAAGGTTTTGCCAACAAATTAAGGAGCAATTATATAGTCTCCAATAATTCTACATCAGATGTGTGCACACCACAGCTTATTGTCCACCCTGTGTGAGCTCACAGCAGATTCTCAGCAGCCAAATAATGCTTATTTGTTGTATACAAAATTCCATTTTTTTTGTAAAGATTGCTTCATTGATACAGAGAATTTCTTGTAGAAAGAATCAGTTGGCCCAATATAGTATCAGAATTAACCTACAGAATTCCATAAATATAAGAGAAGATAAAATAAAACAAATATATGTGTCTTCTGGACTTACTCGTGTCAATATGCTGAGTGACACATGATAAGATATTCAATCTATGTGTCAAATTTGAATAATGCTAGATTGACATATTCCAGAGGCATTCACAATTTCTGTTTAGCCAATATATGAATTCCGAGAAAAAGCTTTTAGAATATTTCTTTCTTTTTTATTAGTTTGTGAAAGCCCTTTTTTAATTTATTATTGTTGTCATTATTTGAGCTAACCAACAATCAGTCCACATGAACTCCATAGACAGGATACAAAGATGATTTTCGACTTTACCCCTTTTACACAGATAGTGTGTTATTACATTTTTGTTCCTCATTAACTTATTTGATGCATTTCCATATATGGGTATGAAACATGAATTGTATTATTCGGTATTTGTCCCCTAATCATAAAATGTATGCTTAGTTTCACTGCATCCTTTATTTCTGTAACAAAAATGTGTTTATTAGTGTATGGTAATCATTAGGCAGTGCTGGTGATCAGCAAAAGATTTTCCTGTCCTTTATTTTTTACTGTAAGATGATGGAAGTTGACAATTATCTATGACTGATGAAATCTTGACACATCTGTGTCTACATATTGTGCAATAAAACACGTCACATTGAAGGTCAAATAAAAATTGAAGTGTTTTGACAATATTCAAGTCTCAAGAAGGTCAAAGATAATTAAAAATTTTAATATTTTTGCTGTATGAAATAACAGACCCAATACTCACATGGATTAGTTTTAGTGTGTGATGCTGTGGAAAACAGTGAAGAATAAAAATGTGGGTTTGAAATTCTGAGAAAATCTGTGTAACCATAAAGTAAAAGTTTTGAAAGAAGGTGGCGTAATAGTTTTTGCATCTCAAGAAGCCTTTCTGTCCCTACATAGTATACCTAAAAAGATATTTAAAAAACATACAAAAATCATTGAAAGGGACAGTGTTTGCTCAACAGGAAGTGTGTGGTAAGCATGCAGACAGGCCTAACAGTGTTTCAGATGACACAAAAGTGAAAATTATTTCTCGATTTTGTCATGTGAATGTGGGAAAAAAACATTGTCTGCAAAAGAAAAAAACACTTGTTTACTAGAACTCTATGTAGGAAATGCGTAACATGTGTAAAGAAAAGGAGCATGGTTGTAATGTATTTTATGAATCCTAAAGATGAATTGGAATTGAGATCTGTTTAATAGTATATGTGATTCCAGTCTACATTTTTGAGGCATAAAATTAAAGGCCTTAATTGTTTCATCATTTGTGGACCTGACGACCATGTACTAGGGCTCAGTTTTATTCTGGCAAGTAATCATATTGTGAATGCTAACTCTCAGACCATCATGATCAGAGAGACCATCCAGTATTTTACCAACAGTGATACTGCCCGGATTCCCTTGGTCTACAAATACGTTGTCAATTAGGGTGCTTGAATTAGAAGTATTCTGGTGGGAAAATAGACCACTGGGACAACATTGTAGGTGTGTATCAGATTCTCCAGATCTTACGTCCCACTATAGTGTGTTAAGAAGTTGATATTAATATCTCCGAGTATTATTGACATCTATTTTAGAATTAAATAAATGAAGTAAGAGTGAGTCAAGCTGCTTCAGAAAGAGGGCATGATTGCCGGAGGGTGCTCTATATATTGCTACGATTAAAAGGGTAGAATTATTCACAGAATACTCAAGGCACATGCTTCTAAATGTTGCTCTAAACAAAAGTCATGTATATCAATTGTTTTACAACTGACACAGTTCTTTATGAAAGTAGCTTAGTGAAGCACGGTACATAGGTATGGTCTATACTTCCATAATCTTGCACATTGACCTAGAGTTCATTTAATTTATTATATGAGCCTGTAATATTGTGGTGGAAGATTTCCCGTTTATGCTTTTCAGTGCTAGTTAAAAGATTTTGTCTAAAAAAGAATTCTGTCAGTGTGTTCAGATATGCTTTGCTTTCTTGACCTGTGATTTCAAAAACCATTCATTTGATGTGGTTTGTCTATATGCACTACCTTCTTTGAGTTCTTCTGAAATTAGTGCGTTTAGAAGGGCACCTAGTATTTTTTTTTTTTTTTTCCTGGCCTGTGTAGGTGCATCCCATGGGTACAGCTACACATTCCTCCCAATAAACCAAAGTCAACCATGGGCCTTCCCTAATGCTGACCTCAGATGCTCATTCCATTTCATAACACTTTATAAGATTGTGTCTAATTATAGGGCAATCCATGTAATCCTGAACTACTTCAGTGGGTCATAATTTCCCTCCAAAAGTGCATAGAAATGGGAAAGTTGTTTTAATAATGTCAGTAGCTCTGGGAGAATCACAAATACTGCCTGCTGTTGGCAAGCTGAGTGTTGTTTCTGTGCATGAGGTCCTTTTGTCTGGTATAATGCCATGTCTGCTGAGCTTGTTTTGGTTCATTCATAACCTCATCAGTCACACTTTGTGAAGTCTGTTAGTGTATAGTTCAGGCCACATGACAATGGCAAGCAAGTTAGTGATTTGTTCACAGAAACATGCAGTACACAACAGAAGAGTGGGTTTTTATTGTGAAAACTTACTGGAAGACAAACTCCTTGGTTGCACCACAATGGGCATTTCAGAGAGAATTCAATGTGCATGATGTTCTGAGAAAGGCAACAATTTTATTAATTTTAAGGTAACTGGAGACAACTGGTGTAACAAACAGTGACAGTGGTAAACAATGACCATCATTGAGGGCAGAGGTTTGAAGATGATTGGAGGACTGTTAGTAAAAGGGTGAATGGCATATCAGACAGTGATGTATAAATTTTAACACTAAAAGATTTTTGTACTCAAACAAGTGTTATGTATAATTACAGACTGTGTAGAAAAGGTAATCCGATGGCAGAGAGAGTTTTTTAAACCTGGTTAAAGGACTGGCCACACAGAATATGGTTTGCCTGAGTGGGCTGTGACCTTGAGCCGCTGCGGACTGGCCGTGTCTTTAAAATGTGTGTGTGTCACGTTGGTTACACAGAACACAGAGGAAGGTCTTGCCGCTGTGGTGACCGGCCAGCTGCCGCGGCAAGCGCCAGTCTGTCCCACAGTGCAGATTGACTGCTGTCGTTGATGGAGGAGAGTGCCTGCTGCCACATTTTTTGCCGTTTCTCACACTGGCAGCTGAGCCAGCAGCAGTGGCAGGCAGATGTGTCTATCAGGGAGTGCGCAGTGCACTCAGTGGAAATCACAAAAACAGAAAAACTTATTGAGCAAGTGAGGAAGTACAACTTCTTGTGGAATATGGATGATGCAAATTATAGAAAATTTTGAAGAAGGCCATAGCTAAGCTAAAGTGTTTCAAAATGGTAAATACCTTTGCAGAAAATTTTAATTTTCACACATGCAATAAGTTACATAAAATGAAGTACAGTACACAGCTAAGCACTGGAAATTATTTAGTGTGCATTACATTTTAAAGCATGTGAAATATATTGCAGCCAGTATGTAAGCAATTAAGTGATCAAAACCAAAAGCAAAAAATCTAGAAAATTGAGCTTCATAAAAAACAATTACATTTTGCATTCAAATGAAAATAGTCTCATATGGTATTTGTGATGTCAAACGAATTACTTCGGTGCTTGTTTCTAGCACTAACAACCAAAGATGTTATTCCAAACACTTGTTTTATAAAACAATTTAAAGCAATACCTTCTACCTGACGAGAAATTGTATGCTTAACATTTGCAATCAGTTCTCAGTACTGCAATCAGTACTCATTAAAACTGAACAAAGTCCCAGTACCCAATGCAATCCTTACCAAATTTCATATTGCAGCTGAGACATCCCCCTCCCCCTCCCCCCATTAACTACAATCTGTCATAGATCCCTCTCACAAAAAACCATGCCCAGTGATTGGAAGGAAGCATATATCATATCCATCTACAATAAGGGTAGCAGCAGGGATCAACAAAACTACCATGCAATATCCTTCACATAAATTTATTGTATTTTGGAACACATTCTGAGCTCTAACATGAAGAGGTATCTTGAATATAATGGCCTACACCATGCCAACCAGCACAAATTTACTGAAAGCCCTAAATAAAGACAGTCAGGTAGAGTTAGTATTTCTCGGTTTCCAGAAATCATTTGATTCAGTACTACACCTATGCTTATTATCAAAAGTATGATCGTATGCGGTATCAAGTGAAATTTATGACTGGAGTGAGGAGTTTTTGCTAGCGAAGATGCTGCAAGCTGTCTTGGAGAGTGATCAAGTGATACTGACGTAAATTTGGGTGTACCCCGAGAAGCGTGTTGAAACTCTTGCTATTCATGTTGTGTATTTATTACCTTACGAACATTATTAATAATAGCCTCAAAGTTTTGCAGATCATGTAATTATATGTTGTAAAGTATTGTCTGGAAGAAGCTGCGTAAATATTCATTGAGGTATTGCTAAAATTTCAATATGGTGCATACATTGGTAACTTGCTTTACATGTTCAGAAATGTAAAATTGTGCCCTTCACAAAATGAAAAAACAAATTACCCTATGACTACAATAACGAGTCACAGTTGGAGTCAGCCAAGTCTTGCAAATACCTTCTTGTAATACTTTGTAGGGATACAAAATGGAACAATCACATGGGCCCTGTCAAGAGTATAGCAGGGCAGGTATCAGACCTCAGTTTATTGGTAGAATACTGGAGAAATGCAATCAGTCTACAAAGGAGACTGCTTACAAATCACCCATCTAATCCATCCTAGAATATTGCTCAAGTGTGTGGGACCCATACTGGAAAGGACTAACTGGGGATATTGAAGGTATGAGTATATGGAGAAGAGCAACGTGAATGCTAGCCTGTGGGAGAGTGTAACTGACTTGCTGAAGGAACTGAAGTGGCAGTTACTTGGAAGATATACGTAAACTAGCCTGAGAAATCCTACTTACAAAGTCTCAAGAACCGGCTTTAAATAATGACTCCAGGAATATACTACAACCCCCTACATATCACTCCGATGTGTATCATGTGGGCAAAATTACAGCATGCACAGAGACGTTTAACCATTTTCCCCACACTCCATATGTGAATGGGATGAGGAAAAGCCCTTACAACTGGTACAATAGGACATATCCACTGCCACACACTTCACAGTGGTTTGCAGAGTATAGATGTAGATAAAAAAAATTACATCTTGGATTCAGTTTCGCAGAGATGTCGCTTGGTTGTCTTTCCTTTAAAGGTATTCAATTATTCAAAAGTAATACTGTAGTGGTCTACGAAACTACCCATTACTGAAAATGCAATGTAGCTAGCTCTGCAGACAACTTCTTTACAAGATACTAGAGAGAATGTCTCTGTGGTTACGACAGGCTCAGTGTTGACGCAGCTGAGATAATTTGTTATGTGATTGTCCCCGAAACATGCCATATTGTAATGCAAACCTGCTTTACTATCTTGAAAATGGTGGAATGTTCTATTTGAAGTGAAAATGTGATTGTTCTGATTTTGTTCGGATTTGCCAGATATGTGGAAAAACACTATTTATAACAGAATAAAAGATAAACAAACTGCTGTAGTTTTCAAAGTATTTTGAATTTTCTTGCTTTAGTGTTACAGCTAATTTCGCATCAGTTGTCATTGGATACAAACATTTGATGAATTCTTCCCCAAAGCTTGTTTGGCCAGATCTGATAAATAGTTAAACTGCAAAATATTTAACCTGATGATGAACTCACAGAACTTTGTGTATGTTTAGTAACTGACTATTGATAAGCATAGTAAATAAAATTTTTGTCAATCCGTATCTTAAAGGTAGGACATGTTTCAACTTTTCCATTAAGCAACTGTTAGAGTAGAATGTCTTCTACTTCATCATTTTCTTCCAGTAGTAAGTACAATAATAACTCGCGATCACTAATTTGAAAAAGGTGTGTGTGTTTCCACAAAATGGTCGTGACTGAGCTGCACGCTAGGGTACTTGGCCGTGGCATGCTCAGGCAGTGTGCTCGGTGCCAGCGCCCAAAAATAAAGTATGAGGGTTGCCCAGAAAATACTGCATCGCATTTTTTTCTCAGCCGAAAACAATGCTACGAATGCGAAACGTTACGTATGTATTATTTGTAGTCTCCTGAGTGAGTGTGCCAAGTTTCCTTCATTTCCAACAGATAGCGTAACTGCAGGACAGTTTCAAAATGACATCTGTAGGTGAAGTATGTTACAACCAATGTGCCATCATTGAATTTCTCACTGCAGAGAAAGAAACTGTGGGGACTATTCACAAATGCTTGTGCAAAGTCTATGGAGCATCTGCTATTGACAGGAATACAGTTAGTTGCTGGGCACAGGGGGTGAGGTCATCAGAAGGTGGTTCGGCGGAGCTCCACGATTTACAGTGGTTGGGGAGGCCTTCCACGGCTGTCACACCTCATAGCCCTGACCTAGCCCCCTCGGATTTCCACTTGTTCGGGCCATTACTGGATGCCGTTCATGGAAGACATTTTGAGGACAGTGAGGAGTTGATTCACACACTGAAGCACTGGCTCCGCCACAAGGACAAGGACTGGTACTGACAGGGAATACACATCCTTATGGGAATACACATCCTTATTTCATGCTGGAGGCAGGCCATGGAATGTGATGGAGATTACGTGAAAAGATAGGGTGTGTAGATAAAACACCATTCATTCATGTGCGCAATTCTCATTGTGTTCAATAAAGAATTGTTGAAGAAAGAAAAACGTGGTACATTACTTTCTGGGCAACGTCGTACTTTTTAACTTCTTTCTCCATACTGTACTGAAATATGGCTTTTGTTCCAACTATAAAAATAATATAGATATATTAGCTACATTTAGTTCGCAGCAACATGTCACCTAAAACAATCGATGTGTAAAGTAGCCAGTGACCACATTTTTCACTGCAAACCCTTCAAAATTTATAGGTTCATCAAAATTGAATGAGAAGTATTTCATAGAATCTCTACCAAAAAACTAATTACAACAGTTGACGTAGTTTTGCATCATTTACATACAGAATTTTTTACAGCATGAAATTCGGAAAACTCATTTTTCTTGTGTGCCACTATCAGCCACTCTGTAGGAACTGCTTCTGTGTGGCATCCCTAGCCTCTGCCTCTGAAAGATGTTGCCAACCGTGCTGCCAGACTGCTTTCTGGCTGGCCAGGCATTAAGGAACAAGAGTGGCAGGATGTTTATAGTGCTGATAACATAGATGACAAATACAAATCTTTCCTTAACACATTTCTCCTGCTCTTTGAAAGTTGCTTTCCATTAGACCATTCAAAACAGGGTACTAACAGCAAAAGGCAGCCTGTTTGGCTGACTAGTGGGATAAGGATATCATGCCGAACAAAGTGGGAATTATATCAAATTGTAGTCACAATCGAGCTACAGTAGCCCATGACAAACTGTACTGTAAAGTGCTTAAAAATGTTATTAGGTAGGCAAAAAGTATGTAGTATGCAAATAGAATAGCTAATTCACAGGATAAAATTAAAACTGTATGGTCAGTCATGAAGAAAGTGTCTCTTCAGAAGCACAAGGCTGAGGATATAAAGCTGGTATGTAGTAAAAATTTTCTTGTTACTGACAAGTCTAATATATGTACAGTACTTAACAATCATTTTCTGAACATAGTTTCTACAGGGAATCATTCCACTCTCTTCGAAAATGGCTGTCCGATACTGATATCTGGAGTACTCCATGATATAGACAAGGGGGAGATTGAGTCCTAATTAAATAACTGAAGGCTAAGGACTCTCTTGGTTATGGTTATGGTATCTAGCAGAATACTAAAGTAGTGTGCTGCACATGTTAGCCCTGTACCTAAACATATTCCTTTTAGGAATGGTCAGTTTCCTAAATGATTAAAGTGCTCAGTAGTAGAACTGCATTATAAAAAGGGAGAATGGGATAATGTAGACTACTGTAGACCTCGTTCTACACCATGGGTGTGTTAAAGTTATTGAAAAGGCTGTGTATGTAAGGATAATTGATCATTTGGTTTCAAATAATTTGCTGTCAAATGTACAGTTTGGTTTTAGAAGTGGTTTAACAATTGAAAATGCTATTTTCTATGTAAGGTACTGGATGGATTAAACAAAAGGTCTCAAACTCAAGGCATCTTTTTTGATTTAACTGAGGCATTTGATTGTGTTGATCAAAAAATGTTGCTCCAGAACTTGGACCATTACGGAATATGGGGAGTAGCTCACAACTGGTTCACCTCTTACTTTAAGAACAGAAAGCAAAAGATCATTCTCCACAGTATTGAGAATGGCTATGATGTGGGGTGTAAGTGAGGCATGATTAAATGGGGATGCCATAGGGGTCAGTGCTGGGGCCATTCCTGTTCCTTATATATATATTTTAATAGAGGCAAACATTCCACATGGGAAAAATATACCTAAAAACAAAGATGATGTGACTTACCAAACGAAAGCGCTGGCACGTCGATAGACACACAAACAAACACAAACATACACACAAAATTCAAGCTTTCGCAACAAACTGTTGCCTCATCAGGAAAGAGGGGAGGAGAGAGAAAGACGAAAGGATGTGGGTTTTAAGGGAGATGGTAAGGAGTCATTTCAATCCCGGGAGCGGAAAGACTTACCTTAGGGGGAAAAAAGGACAGGTATACACTCGCACACACACTCATATCCATCCGCACATACACAGACAATAGAGGGAAACATTCCACGTGGGAAAAATATATCTAAAAACAAAGATAATGAGACTTACCAAACAAAAGCGCTGGCAGGTCGATAGACACACAAACAAATTCAAACATACACACAAAATTCTAGCTTTCGCAACCAACGGTTGCTTCATCAGGAAAGAGGGAAGGAGAGGTTTTAAGGGAGAGGGTAAGGAGTCATTCCAATCCCGGGAGCGGAAAGACTTACCTGAGGGGGAAAAAAGGACGGGTATACACTCGCATACACGCACATATCCATCCGCACATATACAGACACAAGCAGACGTATTTAAAGGCAAAGAGTTTGGGCAGAGATGTCAGTCGAGGCGGAAGTGCAGAGGCAAAGATGTTGTTGAATGACAGGTGAGGTATGAGTGGCGGCAACTTGAAATTAGCGCAGATTGAGGCCTGCTGGATAACGGGAAGAGAGGATATATTGAAGAGCAAGTTCCCATCTCCGGAGTTCGGATAGGTTGGTGTTAGTGGGAAGTATCCAGATAACCTGGACGGTGCAACACTGTGTCAAGATGTGCTGGCCGTGCACCAAGGCATATTTAGCCACAGGGTGATCCTCATTACCAACAAACACTGTCTGCCTTTGTCCATTCATGTGAATGGACAGTTTGTTGCTGGTCATTCCCACATAGAATGCGTCACAGTGTAGGCAGGTCAGTTGGTAAATCACGTGGGTGCTTTCACACGTGGCTCTGCCTTTGATCGTGTACACCTTCCGGGTTACAGGACTGGAGTAGGTGGTCGTGGGAGGGTGCATGGGACAGGTTTTACACCGGGGGCGGTTACAAGGGTAGGAGCCAGAGGGTAGGGAAGCTGGTTTGGGGATTTCATAGGGATGAACTAAGAGGTTACGAAGGTTAGGTGGACGGCGGAAAGACACTCTTGGTGGAGTGGGGAGGATTTCATCAAGGATGGATCTCATTTCAGGGCAGGATTTGAGGAAGTCGTATCCCTGCTGGAGAGCCACATTCAGAGTCTGATCCAGTCCCGGAAAGTATCCTGTCACAAGTGGGGCACTTTTGTGTTTCTTCTGTAGGGGGTTCTGGGTTTGAGAGGATGAGGAAGTGGCTCTGGTTATTTGCTTCTGTACCAGGTCGGGAGGGTAGTTGCGGGATGCGAAAGCTGTTGTCAGGTTGTTGGTGTAATGGTTCAGGGATTCCGGACTGGAGCAGATTTGTTTGCCACGAAGACCTAGGCTGTAGGGAAGGGACCGTTTGATGTGGAATGGGTGGCAGCTGTCATAATGGAGGTACTGTTGCTCGTTGGTGGGTTTGATGTGGATGGACGTGTGAAGCTGGCCATTGGACAGGTGGAGGTCAACATCAAGGAAAGTGGCATGGGATTTGGAGTTATTTGCTTCTGTACCAGGTCGGGAGGGTAGTTGCGGGATGCGAAAGCTGTTGTCAGGTTGTTGGTGTAATGCTTCAGGGATTCTGGACTGGAGCAGATTCGTTTGCCACAAAGACCAAGGCTGTAGGGAAGGGACCATTTGATGTGGAATGGGTGGCAGGATGATGTGACTTACCGAACGAAAGTGCTGGCAGGTCGATAGACACACAAACAAACACAAACATACACACAAAATTCTAGCTTTCGCAGCAAACGGTTGCTTCGTCAGGAAAGAGGGAAGGAGAGGGAAAGACGAAAGGAAGTGGGTTTTAAGAGAGAGGGTCACTTCCTTTCGTCTTTCCCTCTCCTTCCCTCTTTCCTGATGAAGCAACCGTTTGTTGCGAAAGCTAGAATTTTGTGTGTATGTTTGTGTGTCTATCGACTTGCCAGCGCTTTCGTTCGGTAAGTCACATCATCTTTGTTTTTAGATATATTTTTCCCACGTGGAATGTTTCCCTCTATTTTTTATATATATATATATATATATATATATATATATATATATATATATATATATATATATATGAGGTACCTTCTAGTATTACAGATGGCTCTAAAATATTTCTGTTTGCTGATGACACTAGCTTGGTTGTAAAGAATGTGTGTGCAATATTGACATTGTCTCAAATAGTGCAGTTCAAGACATAAGTTCATGGCTTGTAGAGAATAAACTAACGCTAAACCACAGTCTTCAAATTTTACAGTTTCTAGGTGTTCAGATAGACAGTAAACTATTGTGGAAAGCCCATGTTCTGGATGACAGTTCGACATGAAAAGTAGTTTGCTTTGCTTATTTTCATTCACTTATGACATATAGTATTATATTTTGCGATACTCTTCTCATTTTCGAAGGGCATCTTTGGCTCAGAAATGTGTGGTTCTGGCAATAGGTGATGTAAGTTCATGAAACTCTTGTCGACCCCTGTTCTTTAGTCTGTGTATTTTGACATTGGCCTTCAGTATATACATATATTCTTTAATGTCATTTCTTGTTAACAGTATCAGCCTGTTCTCAAGAATTAGCAGCTTTCACTCGGTTAATAGGCAGAAGTCCAGTCTGCATTTGGATCCCACCATCTTGACTCTTGTGCAGTATTCTGCTGCATCTGTTTTCAGTAAGCTACCATAAAAATTCAAAAATCTTACCAGTAATCCACATGTTTTCAAATCTAAGCTCGTGGGTCCTTCTATCCTGTTAAGGAGTTCCTTGAAAAATTAAACTGATTCATGTGTTACATTTTTTATTGTGTTTGTACAGACATATAGAGTGTCATCTTTCTTGCATTTACATAAACTTATAAATGGCACTATCCTGTGCCAACCTATTCGTGGGCCATCTAAAGGAATCCATCCTAAACACCCAGAATCCTAAATCTCTCACCTGGTTCAGATTCATTGATGACATCTTTGTGATTTGGGTTGAGAATGAGGACACCCTATTCACTTTCCTCCAGAACCTCAACTTCTCCCCATTTGCTTCACCTGGTCCTACACAACCCAACAAGCCACCTTCCTAGATGTTGACCTCCACCTCAAAGATGGCTACATCAGGACCTCTGTCTATATCAAATCTACTAACCTCCACTTCAACAGCTGCCACCCATTCTGTACCAAGAAGTCCCTTCCATACAGCCTAGCCACCTGTGGTCATCGTTTCTGCAGTGATGAGCGGTCCCTCTTGTAATATACTGAGGGACTCACTGAAGCCTTCACAGATCGCATTTATCTCCCAACCTTGTACAAAAACAAATCTGCTGTGCCTTATCTTTCCAGTCTCCCACTACCTCACAAAGTCCCACCATCAGGCTGCAGAGGAGCATTCCCCTCATAAGTCAGTACCACCCGGAACTGGAGCAACTGAATTACATTCTCCACCAGGGTTTTGACTACCTCCTGCCGTGCCCTGAAATGAGAAATATCCTGCCCACTATCCTTCCCAACCCTCCCACAGTAGTATTCCGCCATCCACCGAACCTACACATATACTTGTCCATGCCTACACCACCTCTGCTCCTAGCACCTTATTTCATGGCTCATACCCCTGTAATAGACCTAGATGAAAAACCTGTCCTATACATCCTCCCATCACCACCTACTCCTGTCACAAACATCACCTACCCCATCAAAGGTAGGGCCACCTGCGAAACCAGTCATGTGATACGCTGCAACCACTGTGCTGCCTTCTCTGTGGGCATGACAACCAACAAGCTGGCTGTCTGCATGAATGGCCACCGACAAACCGTGGTCAAGAAACAAGTGGACCACACTGTTGCTGAGCACGCTGCCAAACATGACATCCTTCATTTCAATGACTGCTTCACAGCCTGTGCCATATGGATCATTCCCACCAACACCAGCTTTTTTGAATTGCACAGGTGTGAACTTTCCCTGCAGTATATCCAACATTCCCATAACCCTCCTGACCTCAACCTTCGTTAGTCACTGTCCTCACCCATCCAGCCCCTTCCCTATTCCCATTCCAGCACTACACAGCCCTCATTTCACCATCACACCCAGTCTTTTTACTTCTCTCCTTTATCGCTACTGCTCCCCTGCTCCCCACCACTCCCCTGCCCTCCATGTAACCTGCTGCACTTCACTGTCCAGCACCTCTACCCTCCTCCTCCTCCCCGCCCCAGCCCAGTCGCCACTCCCACCATGCACTGATGCTGCTGCTTGCAGTGTGATTTCAGTTGCCTGAGACTGCAGTTGTGTGTGTGTGGGTTGCTTTTGTGTGTGTGTGTGTGTGTGTGTGTGTGTGTGTGTTCGTGTGTGTCTGCTGTCTATTTCTGACAAAGGCCTCGCTGGACAAAAGCTTTATTTGTGACAGTCTTTTTGTTGTGCCTATCTGCAACTCAGCATTTCTGCTATAAGGTGAGTAGCAACTTTCTTTTTCATAATATTGTCTTATACATTCATGTCTTTTTAGGATTCATAAACATTTTATTTTATCTATTATTACTTTTTTATTGTGATGTACTGACTATTCCATTACCGTGGCGATTTGCTTCTTAGTGTGGTCCTGTGGAACTAGATGTGTATTGTTGTTGTTGTTGTCTTCAGTCCTGAGACTGGTTTGATGCAGCTCTCCATGCTACTCTATCCTGTGCAAGCTTCTTCATCTATCAGTACTTACTGCAACCTACATTCTTCTGAATCTGCTTAGTGTATTCATCTCTTGGTCTCCCTCTATGATTTTTACCCTCCACCCTGCCCTCCAATGCTAAATTTGTGATCCCTTAATGCCTCAGAACATGTCCTACCAACTGGTTCCTTCTTCTAGTCAAGTTGTGCCACAAACTCCTCCCCAATTCTATTCAATACCTCATGATTAGTTTGTGATCTACCCATCTAATCTTCAGCATTCTTGTGTAGCACCACATTTCGAAAGCTTCTATTCTCTTCTTGTCCAAACTATTTATCGTCCATGTTTCACTTCCATACATGGCTACACTCCATACAAATACTTTCAGAAACGACTTCCTGACACTTAAATCTATACTCGATGTTAACAAATTTCTCTCCTTCAGAAACGCTTTCCTTGCGATTGCCAGTCTACATTTTATATCCTCTCTACTTCGACCATCATCAGTTATTTTGCTCCCCAAATAGCAAAACTCCTTTACTACTTTAAGTGTCTCATTTCCTAATCTAATTCCCTCAGCATCACCCGACTTAATTTGACTCCTCGTTTTGCTTTTGTTGATGTTCATCTTATATCCTCCTTTCAAGACACTGTCCATTCCGTTCAACTGCTCTTCCAAGTCCTTTGCTGTCTCCGACAGAATTACAATGTCATCGGCGAACCTCAAAGTTTTTATTTCTTCTCCATGGACTTTAATACCTACTCCGAATTTTTCTTTTTTTTCCTTTACTGCTTGCTCAATATACAGATTGAATAACATCGGGGACAGGCTACAACCCTGTCTCACTCCTTTCGCAACCGCTGCTTCCCTTTCATGCCCCTCGACTCTTATAACTGCCATCTGGTTTCTGTACAAATTGTAAATAGCCTTTCGCTCCCTGTATTTTACCCCTGCCACCTTTAGAATTTGAAAGAGAGTATTCCAGTCAACAATGTCAAAAGCTTTCTCTAAGTCCACAAATGATAGAAATGTAGGTTTGTCTTTCCTTAATCTATTTTCTAAGATAAGTCATAGGGTCAGTATTGCCTCACGTGTTCCAACATTTCTGCAGAATCCAAACTGATCTTCGCCGAGGTCGGCTTCTACCAGTTTTTCCATTCGTCTGTAAAGAATTCGCGTTAGTATTTTGCAGCTGTGACTTATTAAACTGATAGTTTAGTAATTTTCACATCTGTCAACACCTGCTTTCTTTGGGATTGGATGTGTAAAACAAAATAATAAAGAGAAAAACTCTCCGAGGAAATTGTCGCGAAGTTGAGCCAGGATACAAGTATTTCATATAGCACATGTCAGAGAGGTGCTAAGAAATATGTGGTGCGACCATACAGAATGCACATGATGCAGGCATTGCAAGAAACAGTTAATGAGAAAAGAATGCGTTAACTGTCAATGGTTTCAGAGATTTCTTATTCAACACGCAGACGTACTCTCGATAATTTGGTTTACAGATGAGGCATGGCTCCATCTGTAATGTTACATCAACACATTCGACAGCAGATACTGGGCTCGGGTAAACCCCCATACCATCCATGAAACACCACTGTGTGATGAAAAGGTTATTTCTAACCAGATGGAGTGATGTGTCACACACCTAACTTGTAACAAGTTTATTTGGTGAATCTCAAAAAATTTGTGGCCCACCCTAATTTTTATTTGTGGAGATATCTTAAAAGCCAAATGTACAAGAATAGACCATGGACAGACAGACAGCTGCAGAGCCCTGTAAGGCCATGATACACAAGATAAGCAACACTGGCAAGGATACATTTTATTGAACATCGTGGAATATGGTGAAACCAGCACAGTCGTGCATTAATGCTGATGGAAGGCACTTCCATCATTTGCTGTGAGGACTTTGTTTGTATGTATGTAATCTCCCAGTTGTATATTATCTCAAAAAATTGCAAATGTGTCTAATTACTGGTTCAGATGTTATGACTCATTAAAGTACAGCAGTTGAGGTTTGTATGGATCACACAGTACAGGGTTATTACAAATGATTGAAGCGATTTCACAGCTCTACAATAACTTTATTATTTGAGATATTTTCACAATGCTTTGCACACACATACAAAAACTCAAAAAGTTTTTTTAGGCATTCACAAATGTTCGATATGTGCCCCTTTAGTGATTCGGTAGACATGAAGCCGATAATCAAGTTCCTCCCACACTCGGCGCAGCATGTCCCCATCAATGAGTTCGAAAGCATCGTTGATGCGAGCCCGCAGTTCTGGCACGTTTCTTGGTAGAGGAGGTTTATACACTGAATCTTTCACATAACCCCATAGAAAGAAATCGCATGGGGTTAAGTCGGGAGAGCGTGGAGGCGATGACATGAATTGCTGATCATGATCTCCACCACAACCAATCCATCGGTTTTTCAGTCTCCTGTTTAAGAAATGCCGAACATCATGATGGAAGTGCGGTGGAGCACCATCCCGTTGAAAGATGAAGTCGGTGCTGTCAGTCTCCAGTTGTGGCATGAGCCAATTTTCCAGCATACATGTGTCCTGTAATGTTTTTTTTGCAGAAGAAAAAGGGGCCGTAAACTTTAAACCGTCAGATTGCACAAAACACGTTAACTTTTGGTGAATTGCGAATTTGCTGCACGAATGCGTGAGGATTCTCTACCGCCCAGATTCGCACATTGTGTCTGTTCACTTCACCTTTAAGAAAAAATGTTGCTTCATCACTGAAAACAAGTTTCACACTGAACGCATCCTCTTCCATGAGCTGTTGCAACCGCGCCGAAAATTCAAAGCGTTTGACTTTGTCGGCGGGTGTCAGGGCTTGTAGCAACGGTAAGGCTTCTGCTTTAGCCTTTTCCGTAAGATTTTCCAAACCATCGGCTGTGGTACGTTTAGCTCCCTGCTTGCTTTATTCGTCGACTTCCGCGGGCTACGCGTGAAACTTGCCCGCACGCGTTCAACCGTTTCTTCGCTCACTGCAGGCCGACCCGTTGATTTCCCCTTACAGAGGCATCCAGAAGCTTTAAACTGCGCATACCATCGCCGAATGGAGTTAGCAGTTGGTGGATCTTTGTTGAACTTCGTCCTGAAGTGTCGTTGCACTGTTATGACTGACTGATGTGAGTGCATTTCAAGCACGACATACGCTTTCTCAGCTCCTGTCGCCATTTTGTCTCACTGCGCTCTCGAGTGCTCTGGCGGCAGAAACCTGAAGTGCGGCTTCAGCCGAACAAAACTTTATGAGTTTTTCTACGTATCTGTAGTGTGTCGTGACCATATGTCAATGAATGGAGCTACAGTGAATTTATGAAATCGCTTCAATCATTTGTAATAGCCCTGTATTTAATTGACGTGACTATGTCAAGCAGAACACCACTGGTACTGTATTTTAACACTGAAGAATTATTTTCCCTTCTTATCTGCATTTTTCTACAGTTAAAACATGTTGCCATTCTTCACACCAAGTAGAAATTGTGTCTAAGTCATTCTCTGTTCTCCTATAGTCATTCAGTGACAACACTTTCCTGTACACTATAGCGTCATCAGAAAAAGGAGCAAAATGTCACAGATTGTTGTTCACTCTGTCTGTCAGATTGTTTATGTATACAGAAACAAGAACACTGTTACCTGGGATACTCCTGACAATACCATTGTCTCTGATGAACTCTTGCCATCCATGACAACGTACTGGGTCCTATTATCTAAGAAGTTTTTGAGCCACTCACATATCTGGTAACCGAGTCAATATACTCAGACATTCATTCACAGTATGCAGCGAGGCATGCTGTCAAATGCTTTCTTACTAATTTACCTGGTTAATTTTAGATGGCAAAGGTGTCAACAGCATTAAGCAGTTTATTGTTAATACAATATGCAGATTAAATTTCTATGATTTCTTGTCTTTTGGTAATGCACACCTCAACTTTTTTGAGATACTTTCATGTTCTTCTTGTTGACAGCCACAGGACATGATGAATAAATGAATGAATGCTGGGAGGTTGCTCAGAACATTTGATTATGATTGTATTTAGAGTCATTGCTATCCAAAAACCAGTTAATGTTTCATGCAAGAAATACTGTGTGCACATGAGTTTCGGGAATACGATAAATTTTGTGTAAGTAAAAGCAATTATAATGTTTGATCTGAGGCTTTCCCGGTGAATGTGCTGTATCCAAGGTTCTTGGGTGTCCAGCCAGATCCGATTGTCGAAGTTCCACGATATTTCGATGAATAACTGTTCCACCCTCATCAGGTGGTGCTTGGATACAATTATAATGTTGCTTAAATTACATTGATGTTTTATAAATGCAAATAATATAAATTTATCTTCTCAGGTTTATAATGTAATAAATCCATTGTCACATTAATAAGCTTTCCAAGGTTGGACTAATAAAAATTGGTCGGTACAGTATATTGTCTGACTCATACATACATTGTGGGAAAGTGGTTGTTTGAGTTCCATTTGTTAGGTCTTTCGTGGGCAAAGTTTGTGATTGACATCAGTGTGTGTCTCACTCCTGTAGAAGACATACATTAATAAAAATTTAATATACAACCTGAGCCTAATGACGTGATTATTTTCCTTTAATTTCAGTAACTTTTCTGTAGCTCTTGTAGTCTTGGAGACTTTGAAAGTCGTGTTGCGCCAATCAGTTGTCTGTTCAATTTGTCAGTGTGTATGCAGCAAGCAACTGAAATGGATAGTGTTTTTGCCTCTCCCAGCAGCAGTTGTGTCACGTATTTGGGAATGGGATGTTAATGATGGTATTGTGAGGGAGTAGTGCAGAAAATTCAAGGCTGGTGACAAAGATGTGCATGCTGAAAGTGTTCGAGAAAGACATTCAGATATGACTGGTAAACTTGTGGAACATGGTGAAATTGTGTGTGCAACTTGTTGACTTTAGCTCACAATTTATGAACTTTCTCAAGATATGCTTCAGATTTTTAGGATAGCTCTCTTAATGTTGTCACAGAAAGATTAGGTTACTATAAGTTTTATGTATGATGGGCCCCGTAATGCCTGACTGATTGTTCACAGAACTGAAAGAATAGTTTGGTACTGACATTTCTTCAGCACTGCCATTAAAAGGAGAGGAATTCTGAATAAATTCATGGCCAGGGATGTGACAACGACCCATTTGTGTACTCTGAATCTAAAGAACAGTACAAACACTGGATGCACTCTCATTCTCTAAAAAAGACCAAAAAATTCAAACAGACGATGTTAAACTGCTATGTGATGTTTACAGTTTTATGGGGATTGCAAATCAGTTTTGACAATGTATTTCGTTACAGTAACATTTGAGAATATGTGACACCAATGGATTATTGTGAGGCTCTTATGAAACTCTGAAGATCAATCCAAAACAAATGACATGGGATGATTACTGAAGGAATAATTCTCCTTAATGAAGATACACGACCCCCTTCTGTGAATCAAATGAAGTAAAAACTTAGACTTTATGACTGGGAGACCTTTCAACAACTTTGCTGTAGTGCAGACTTGGCACCAAGTATCAGTGGTGGTGCTAGGCGAATACTGAACATCGGCGATGAATCAGCTGTGTGAGGCCTCTTTCTCTTTCCAGTCAGGAAGAAAATGTTAAATTAAACAAGGTTAATTATACACTAATAATCATTACACACAAATTTTATTGTTATAGTATACAAGGGTTATTTCAATGAGAAAAATTACTTTAAGCAAACACACGTTAGAATAAACAAAACTACTGGCTTTTCACCACACTGAATTTTTTTAAGATTACATTGTAGTTAATACCAGCCACTATTTCTGTTTCCATTGATAGTACTGACAACACAGATAGTCTTCCTTGGCACATTGCGCTTCTTAAGTATGTCTTAATCAGTTTTAGCTTCGAGAAGCTTCTCTTGCCAGAAGCTGTACCGACCGGAACTGTGAGCATTATTCTGATTATTTTGTGAAGATTTGAATATACTTCTTCCAAATTATTTTCTAATATGTACTGACTAAGTTGTTTTGCATCTTTGACTGAGTCCTTTAGGTTGGATTCTATATGTTTATTTGTTAGCTGTTCAGCATGTTTACCATGGAATTGGCTTCATCAAAATACATTTTACACATTCATAAAAGTATAATTGCTACTAAGTTTTACATTGTACATTATACATTATGCATATATATACATACATCTTTTTAGTAGTTATTAATTTTTGCATTTTACATACATCATCATTTTACAAATGCTCACAAATAAATAAACTTCTTACTAATCAGAAGATTTCAGTAATAATCATTATGTAGTTTACATTCAAGAATTAATTATACAGTTTTACATATTTACATCTACATCCATACTCCGCGAGCCACCTTACGGTGTGTGGCGGAGGGTACTTATTGTACCACTATCTGATCCCCCCTTCCCTGTTCCATTCACGAATTGTGCGTGGGAAGAACGACTGCTTGTAAGTCTCCGTATTTGCTCTAATTTCTCGGATCTTTTCGTTGTGATCATTACGCGAGATATATGTGGGCGGTAGTAATATGTTGCCCATCTCTTCCCGGAATGTGCTCTCTCGTAATTTCGATAATAAACCTCTCCGTATTGCGTAACACCTTTCTTGAAGTGTCCGCCACTGGAGCTTGTTCAGCATCTCCGTAACGCTCTCGCGCTGACTAAATGTCCCCATGACGAATCGCGCTGCTTTTCGCTGGATCATGTCTATCTCTTCTATTAATCCAACCTGGTAAGGATCCCATACTGATGAGCAATACTCAAGAATCGGACGAACAAGCGTTTTGTAAGCTACTTCTTTCGTCGATGAGTCACATTTTCTTAGAATTCTTCCTATGAATCTCAACCTGGCGCCTGCTTTTCCCACTATTTGTTTTATGTGATCATTCCACTTCAGATCGCTCCGGATAGTAACTCCTAAGTATTTTACGGTCGTTACCGCTTCCAATGATTTACCACCTATGGCATAATCGTACTGGAATGGATTTCTGCCCCTATGTATGCGCATTATATTACATTTATCTACGTTTAGGGAAAGCTGCCAGCTGTCGCACCATGCATTAATCCTCTGCAGGTCCTCCTGGAGTATGTACGAGTCTTCTGATGTTGCTACTTTCTTGTAGACAACCGTGTCATCTGCAAATAGCCTCACGGAGCTACCGATGTTGTCAAATAAGTCATTTATGTATATTGTAAACAATAAAGGTCCTATCACGCTTCCCTGCGGTACTCCCAAAATTACCTCTACATCTGCAGATTTTGAACCGTTAAGAATGACATGTTGTGTTCTTTCTTCTAGGAAATCCTGAATCCAATCACAAACCTGGTCCGATATTCCGTAAGCTTGTATTTTTTTCACTAAACGTAAGTGCGGAACCGTATCAAATGCCTTCCTGAAGTCCAGGAATACGGCATCAATCTGCTCGCCAGTGTCTACGGCACTGTGAATTTCTTGGGCAAATAGGGCGAGCTGAGTTTCACATGATCTCTGTTTGCGGAATCCATGTTGGTTATGATGAAGGAGATTTGTATTATCTAAGAACGTCATAATACGAGAACACAAAACATGTTCCATTATTCTACAACAGATTGACGTAAGCGAAATAGGCCTATAATTATTCGCACCTGATTTATGACCCTTCTTGAAAATGGGAACGACCTGCGCTTTCTTCCAGTCGCTAGGTACTTTACGTTCTTCCAGCGATCTACGATAAATTGCTGATAGAAAGGGGGCAAGTTCTTTAGCATAATCACTGTAGAATCTTAAGGGTATCTCGTCTGGTCCAGATGCTTTTCCGCTACTAAGTGATAGCAGTTGTTTTTCAATTCCGATATCGTTTATTTCAATATTTTCCATTTTGGCGTCCGTGCGACGGCTGAAGTCAGGGACCGTGTTACGGTTTTCCGCAGTGAAACAGTTTCGGAACACTGAATTCAGTATTTCTGCCTTTCTTCGGTCGTCCTCTGTTTCGGTGCCATCGTGGTCAACGAGTGACTGAATAGGGGATTTAGATCCGCTTACCGATTTTACATATGACCAAAACTTTTTAGGGTTCTTGTTTAGATTGTTTGCCAATGTTTTATGTTCGAATTCGTTGAATGCTTCTCTCATTGCTCTCTTTACGCTCTTTTTCGCTTCGTTCAGCTTTTCCTTATCAGCTATGATTCAACTACTCTTAAACCTATGATGAAGCTTTCTTTGTTTCCGTAGTACCTTTCGTACATGATTGTTATACCACAGTGGATCTTTCCCCTCGCTTTGGACCTTAGTCGGTACGAACTTATCTAAGGCGTACTGGACGATGTTTCTGAATTTTTTCCATTTTTGTTCCACATCCTCTTCCTCAGAAATGAACGTTTGATGGTGGTCACTCAGATATTCTGCGATTTGTGCCCTATCACTCTTGTTAAGCAAATATATTTTCCTTCCTTTCTTGGCATTTCTTATTACACTTGTAGTCATTGATGCAACCACTGACTTATGATCACTGATACCCTCTTCTACATTCACGGAGTCGAAAAGTTCCGGTCTATTTGTTGCTATGAGGTCTAAAACGTTAGCTTCACGAGTTGGTTCTCTAACTATCTGCTCGAAGTAATTCTCGGACAAGGCAGTCAGGATAATGTCACAAGAGTCTCTGTCCCTGGCTCCAGTTCTGATTGTGTGACTATCCCATTCTATACCTGGTAGATTGAAGTCTCCCCCTATTACAATAGTATGATCACGAAACTTCTTCACGACGTTCTGTAGGTTCTCTCTGAGGCGCTCAACTACTACGGTTGCTGATGCAGGTGGTCTATAGAAGCATCCGACTATCATATCTGACCCACCTTTGATACTTAACTTAACCCAGATTATTTCACATTCACATTCGCTAATAACTTCACTGGATATTATTGAATTCTTTACTGCTATAAATACTCCTCCACCATTGGCGTTTATCCTATCCTTGCGGTATATATTCCATTATGTGTCTAGGATTTCGTTACTGTTCACTTCCGGTTTTAACCAACTTTCCGTTCCTAATACTATATGCGCACTATTTCCTTCAATAAGAGATACTAATTCAGGAACCTTGCCCTGGATACTCCTGCAGTTTACCAATATTACGTTAACTTTTCCTGTTTTTGGTCTCTGAGGACGGACGTTCTTTATCAACGATGATAATGTCCTCTCTGGTAAGCCGTCAGGTATTTTATCGTTTCGCCCAAGGGGGGGTCCCTCTAACCTAAAAAACCCCCGTGTGCACGCCACACGTACTCTGCTACCCTAGTAGCTGCTTCCGGTGTGTAGTGCACGCCTGACCTGTCTAGGGGGGCCCTACAGTTCTCCACGCAATAACGGAGGTCGATGAATTTGCAACCATTATAGTCGCAGAGTCGTCTGAGCCTCTGGTTTAGACCCTCCACACGGCTCCAAACCAGAGGACCGCGATCGACTCTGGGCACTATGCTGCAGATATTAAGCTCAGCTTGCACTCCGCGTGCGATGCTGGTTGTCTTCACCAAATCAGCCAGCCGCCGGAAGGAACCAAGGATGGCCTCAGAACCCAAGCGGCAGGCGTCATTCGTTCCGACATGTGCTACTATCTGCAGCCGGTCACACCCAGTGCGTTCAATAGCTGCCGGAAGGGCCTCCTCCACATTACGGACGAGACCCCCCGGCAAGCACACCGAGTGCACACTGGCATTCTTCCCCGACCTACCCGCTATTTTCCTGAGGGGCTCCATAACCCGCCTAACATTGTAGCTCCCTATAACTAATAGGCCCGCCCTCTGTGACTGTCGGGACCTTGCCGGAGAATCGGCCACTGGCCCAACAGGCGAGGCATCCTGTGGTGGCTCGGAAACGATGTCATCACCACTAGGAAGCACCCCGTACCTGTTGGAAAGGGGTAAGGCAGCTGCCACATGGCCAGATCCCACCTTCGCCTTTCGGCCAGGCACGCGCGAGCCCACCACTGTCCGCCATTCACCCTGGAGCGATGGCTGACCGGTAAGATGCTCACTGCCGGAAGACGCAGCGACATCAGGGGTTCCATGTGATTCCAAGGCCACCGAAGTAGGCATAGGTCTCACCACAGTTGCCCCAACGCCACTACGAGCCGACGCCTGCGCCTCGAGCTCGATGAGCCTAACAGACAAAGCCTCCACCTGCCCCCGAAGAGTGGCCAATTCTCCTTGCGTCCACTCACAACAACCACAGTCCCTACACATGACTATGTTTACCCTACTCTATACGGTGACAAATTCCCAAGATAATCTTCTGATGAGCTACTCTGATAATCAAGAAACACTCACTGAAATACGAGACGCGAAAACTACACTAGGTTTTCCCAGAAAAACTATTTAAAAGCTAAGCGCAGCAAATAAGTACAAAAACACTTTATACAAACAGTACTCGCTGCTGCTGGTGCTCTCGCTCTGGCTGTCACAAGACAACTGCTGATTCAAGTGACTAGTGGCTAACGGCCGCGAAACAAACAAAAGACGGTTTTAGGGCGCTTTCTGTTCTAAACGATCAAGAAAACACTAAGAAATCTAACACGAAAACTACGTAAAGTTTTATCAAGAACTGTTAGTTACTATGCAGAGCAGATAAACACAATTAGAATCCCTTCCTTAGTGGATGGTCGTAAACAAAATGCAAAATAAACGCTTTATACAAACAGTACTCGCTGCTGCTGGTGCTCTCGCTCTGGCTGTCACAAGACAACTGCTGATTCAAGTGACTAGTGGCTAACAGCCGCGAAACAAACAAAAGACGGTTTTAGGGCGCTTTCTGTTCTAAACGATCAAGAAAACACTAAGAAATCTAACACGAAAACTACGTAAAGTTTTATCAAGAACTGTTACTTACTATGCAGAGCAGATAAACACAAATAGAATCCCTTCCTTAGTGGAAGGTCGTAAACAAAATGCAAAATAAACGCTTTATACAAACAGTACTCGTTGCTGCTGGTGCTCTCGCTCTGGCTGTCACAAGACAGATAGTTACACTATTTCAGTGTTTATTTCATTCAAGAGTTAATTATACAGTTTTACACATTTAGTTAATGATAGTTACATTATTTCATTGATTATACATTGTTTCCAAATTACTTCCAAGATATTCTTCAATTGAGTATTACGCTTTATTTTTAAGCCATATGTCTAATACTTCCTCAAATTTAAGGAGGGTGAGGGTTTTGACTGATTGTGGCTGTTTATTATATAACTTTAGACTTAGGTGTTTGTGACTGTTGTGTGTCAGTGACAGCGTAGAATATGGAATATCAAGCATGCAGTTGTTTCTGGTGCTGTGCAAAGGTAAATTCATTCTCTGTGTAAATTGTTGTATATTTTCTTTTATGTATATTAGGCAGTTATACATACAGAGACTTGGGAAGGTCATTAAGTTTCGTAGGCTGAAGTGCTCCTTACAGGTTTCTCTTGGACCTAATCCTTGTATACACCTAGTCGCTTTTTTTGCTATTTGAATACACAGTTTGTGCCTGTTGAATTATCCCATAACAGAATCCTGTATTGTAGCTGTGACTGAAAGAATGCATAGTAGCAAAGCATCAATAAGCTTTTACTGACAGACTATCTTATTTTATACAGCAGTAATATCATGTGTGCAAGTTTGCCTGCCAGATAGCTTATATGGTCATCCCATGAGAGCCTTTGGTCTATTTTTAGTCCCAATAGTTCGACACTGTGATTCTCTTCTTTCCTTACCTTCAGATTAAAATAAATTTCCTCCATTTTTGTGTTGTTTATACATACCTGGCTAGCAATACACCACAACCTGCATTTTTCAAAAAAGTTCATTATTTTTGTCTACCACTTCTTGCATACTCTCACCTATGGAGATCATGGTCATATCATCAGCATATAAGACAGTTTTGCATGCTATATAATTTGAGAAGTCATTAACATAGACAATAAAGAGGAAGGATCCAACAATGGAGCCCTGTGGAATTTCTCTCTTAATTTTCACTAGTTGTGACCTTTCATTGTTCACATACACTAACTGTTGCCTGTTATTTAGGTATGATTTAATCAGTTAAGTGGTTTGTAGGCAATACGATAATATTCTAATTTTTTAACAATTATCTCAAGTGATACTTAAGTCTATGAATGTTACTCGGGTGGTCAGTTTCCTTTCGAAAGCATTGTGGATTTCAATTATCTGGCCTTCAATAGCTTTTATGGTTGATTGATTAGTTCTAAATCCAAACTGGTTGTCACTAAGCAATTTATTGCTCTCGAAATACATGTAAATCTGTGTGTGTGAACAGCTCGTATGATGTTGGCCAGTATTGGGACAATTGATATTGATGTATAGTTATCTGGTATTTCTCTGTCACCCTTTTTATGGATGGGGAGTGTAACCATAATTTTAAGGCAATCAGGGAAAATGCCATCATCAAGGATTTTATTTGCAAGGTAGAGTAGAGGAGTTCTAACTTCCTTAATTTTAGCCTTTATTACAAAGTTACTGAATCCATAGTAGTTTTCTGTTCTATAGTTGTTCAGCTTGTTTACAGAGTTATGTACATCTGTAGCAGTTATTTTACTCCAGTTAATCTTTTATCTGCTTTATTCTGTGATTGCAAAAGAAAAGCTTCCGCATCAGTTAAATCATCACTTTTTGGTACATGGGCATTTACTGAATTTATGAAGTGTTCGTTGAGAGTGTTACAATTACTTGGGTTACTGATTCCTTCCTTTCCCATGTTTATCTTGCTTTTAACTATGTTCCAGGCAGCTTTCTTTACATTTGTTTTTAGAATTTAAAATATACTCTTTATTTGCTTTCATTTTTGCCGCTTTAATTGCAGATTTGTATATTTTTCTTAAGTTTATGTATCTATTCTTGTTTTCTTGACTGCCTTCAATTTTGTCCTTCAGCATGAGTAAAAGGATTCTGATTTTATTGAGGTGTGGGGTGTACCACTTTTTTGTATATTGTGGTTTATGCATATTGCTAGGGTTACATCTCTTAGTAATAAGAAGGCAGTTACTGTCTAATGTATGTTTTATATTGGTTATGAATGCAGAAAAGCTTTCATTTATATCTTTGCCAGTGGTTAGTATTCTGGCCCATTCTATTCTACTCAGCTCAGTTCTCATTATTTCAATGTTCTCTTCCTTGAGAGCTCTATATGTATGTCTCCCGGTATCATCAAGTGTGAAATTTCCAATTTTGAGCCATATGCCATCATGGTCAGATAATCCTAATTTGATGGTATCCCACTCTACTTGATTCCTATACACATTGCTAATTATATTGTTAAGGCATGCCTCCATTCTGGTCAGTTTTTCATTTAAGCAGTAGCAATTCATTGATCTTAAGATATTTAGGATGTATATCACAGTTTTTCTCTTTACTCTTACATCTATATTAATGTCTCTTGTGATAAATGTTTTATATTGCTTATATTTGGATTCAGTAAGACTAATTCAGAGAGTTTTTCTGTGGATATCTCCTCATCAGAAGCTGATAGTCAATAAACGGTTGCAATAATGGGTTTTTGAGTGTTTATAATTAAGGCAGATGCTTCAAAAAGTCCTTCAACAGACAGGCTTGTGAGGTCTATGACTGAATATTTTAGATTCAAATTTTTGTTGATATACATGGACACTCCACCATGGATATCATTTGGTCCACAGTAGCTTGTTGGCAGTGAGTACCCAAATGGTAGAAATAAACTTATTTCTGCACTTTCAATCCAATGTTCATTCACACAGAGAATGCCACACATAATTTCCTCCAGCCTTTATATGTAACAAAAGTAGTTCATTTTTGCTATACGGTGGTACATTGCTCACACTGAGCTTAGTTTGATTATTTACTTGAAGTATGTTTTTGATATTGTGTTTTGAAGTTCTTTGTTTTGCCCAAGTCTGACACATTTTGGGCTTGGTGAGCCTTATATGTTTCCTTGATCTGGTTCTGAGACATATGTTCTAATTTGCTGATACAAGAGAATTTATTATTTACCATTTTTTTGGCCAGCAGTGTCTTTCCTAATCCATGTAGGCCTTGACCATGTCTTGTACGACAAGTTGTCAAGCAGTTACAATTGTCAGAGGATTGATGGTTGCAAGTGAGACATTCCTTAATATCTAAAAGCATTACATTTTTAAACTGTTTGCAAATTGTTTCAAAATACGACTTAGTTTTGGTTATTGCTCTATTTACACATGATGATTCGATTAAATCTTAGCTATGAGGTATTTTAAATAAGATAACATTTGTGTTTGTTAACTTGTCTGTGTTGTCTTCACGGCTGTTGTTGTTGCAGCTGTTTCATTGTGGTATACATCAATGGAACCTTGTATAATAACTGCAAAGTCACTCTTTGATACATTACTGCAGTCTTCAGTGTTGGTGAGGATCTAGTTGAATCTTGCTCCAGGTTTCACGATGCCTGCAATTTTAATGTTTTTTTGAGTTGTCAGGGTCTTCATTTTCGTGGGCATCCTTCTTCCAAAACCATGAGAGTGAATTATGATGTGTGTGTGTGTGTTTTTTTTTTTTTTTTTTTTTCTCTTAGCATTTCGTGACTCTGTGTTGCATCTTGTTCTTTATCTGTTGCGTTTGATACATTGTTTGTTTTACTCAATTTCTAATCTGGGTTGCTGCAAGATTTTTTGCTGTGGTTTTTATTACATGATTTATATATATCTGTGCTTTTTGTGAGTTGGAGTTCCTCATAAAGTTTGAAAGGCTGTTTGTCACTATTTTCGTCTTCTTGAAGTATTGTACCTAAATCATTACAATGTTTGGGAAGGTCGTCCTTGGATAACAATGTCAAATAATTCATATCATAAATAAAACTAAATCGTTCAAAATATTCATAGAATGATTTGAATCAACGTTCAGTGTCAACTATTATAGCATCTCAGCTGCATTTCATCAGATTCTATAGGTTCATCAATTTTTTCTGTGCTTTTTTCTTTTTTTAAACTGAGACACAATTTCATAACTACTTTTTCCACAAACAATTGAGTTCTGAGTCCAATCACAAATGAATGTAAAGTATCAATAGCGACTTTCAAGTTCACTTGAACCGATTACCATAGTTTACTTATACTGTTGACACATATTAAAATCCCATACCACACATGTATTTCAACAGTAAACTCAAAAGTTAATATTCCCTTCAAGACTGCTTCACAGTCGCCAAGAGTTTCAGAATCATCAGTTCTATTTTTCAAGTCACTCACACTTTTGATGATATTATCAAATTCAGAAATATCGCTTTCACAGCTATGATTCTACTTTCCTGTCATGTGCCAGACAGAGGTTTCAATGTCAATTTCAGTTTAGTTTTTATATGATTCCAATGCTTGCTTGATTTTGTAAGAAGCACATAAACTTTGTTCATGAAGCCAAAAAACATTTTAGCTGTTGTAGAAGTGTTAGTGGCACCTAACAAAAGCAAGTTTCAACAATGGCATCTGCACGGCATGAACAAAGCTTGTGGATTAATATTGAGTATTCTTGTTTTTACACCATTATTAATGCCAACCATATTGGCACAGTTATCATATTCCGGTCCTCAACAGTTTTAGATATCTAGGCCATTATTTTCTAGTTTATTTAAAGTGGCGTTTGTTAAATACCTTCCTGTTGTTTCTGCGATGGCAACAATGTTCCTCTATCTCTCCAGTTGAGAAATGACAAAATCTTAATATTATTGACATTTGTTCAACATGGCTTGATCCCTGGTACAATCAAGCATGAAGGCATAATATTTTGCTTGTTTGAGTCTGCTTATAATTTTGTTGATAACAGATTTGGACATAAATGTAATTAATTCATTTTGTATGTTGTGGCTCAGATAATGCTGACAAAGATGTTTTTTGTTAATTATACAATGCAAGTGCTCATTTAGTGTTAGATGATATTTGGATAACAATTTAAATAGGTCTATAAAATTTCCACTGTTTCTGCTATCATTCAGTCTATATAATATCGACCAATGTTTCAAAGAAGTTTTATCAATACTTTTGTGATTCCCTTACCAGTATCTCGTTTTTCTTATCTATTGTTTTTCCGTATTTGATTACTTTACAGAATTCCATTCATCTAATCATGCACTCCATGTGTCCTTGACTTTGTTCATGCCTTTGCAATATCCTACTCATCTCTTTCCAATTGCAAAATCCTTCTTTTACTGTCTGTGTCTGCAAATGTGAAAAAAGTTGACTTGGCAAGCAATAAACTTTGTCTTGAGATGTGGAGTAAGCTAACCATCTGTGATGTTGCTTTTTGCTGTTACTCAGTTTTCTAGTAAAATGAAATTTAGTAAAATGTCTTTTATTTGCATCTTTGGGATAACTTTCATCAGGTTTCTCTAGGTTTTGGTGGGGACCATTTTGAATTAAATCATGATGCTGCAAATCTGTTACTGGAAATACCCACTCTCCTGGATCTAATTCTATTAGTGACTCTCCTATTTGAACGGTTTGCTCTTGATTATCACTTTTGGGGTCTTTATTCGGCTCACAATCACGGATCACAGCAGTTTCACCCAACTCTGATGCTGTATCAGAAAGGCTAACAGATTCATTCGACCTTGAAGCTGGTTCTGTTTCAGAAACTAAAGACATTTGGATAAGAGCTTCATCGCAGGCCTGTGGAGGAGTTACACCTGAAATTTTCTTAAGAAATTTGATCATATTCGAACTCATAGCTAGGTTGGATATAATCATCTAAGCCTTTTGTTTTTCTTTTTGATTCCCATTTTCTCCTTATGCCTCTGTCTCTTTAGGGTCCTCCAGACATGATGATCTAAAAAACATTTTGTGCTAAGTACATTGACAAGTACAGGAGGGTATTTAAAGCACTTAATCTCATAGTATAAAGCCAATAGGCTGCGTGATTATCATACATGGCAGAATATTTTTTTTTTTATGTCATGTATGATAGCAGCCAAATAAATACATCAAGAAATGTATTTGTATACTGACTTACCATAGGATGGGGTTCCTTTAGAATGTATGGCTGAAATTGGTACAACCACACCTTCAGAGATAAAAGACTTGTTCACTTGTACCAGTCCAGTAACTTGAAAAAAAAAAGAGCGAAGTTACACTTAGTAGGATTGGTTTCAGAGAGCCAAGACAATGCTCATGCCCGTATTGTCTCTTCCACAAAGCAGTGTTGCATTTACTTGTTATTTGGATTGAAGTGTCAATTCGGAAAAACTGTGCATACCAAGCAGGCTGGGAATATGATATAAAGAAAAGTAAATGTATTTTCCATTTAATATACATCTTTCTTTAATAGGGTGATCAGCTTTCTCTCTAAATAAATAATTTAATAATTTATTGTACAAAATTTTTTTAGTCTGTGTGAACGACTTTACAACAAAACAGTCTCCTTCAAGTTTCATGCGGTACTGCCGTGTAGTGCACATGTGGTGATCCACGACAGGTGTATCACGTGTGAACCTTGTAGTGTAATAGGCCTACCAGAAGCAGTCTGCAGTCCCAAACTTGTACGCTTAATGTGTTGCCCCATAGATATACATCTTAGATGCATCTTGTAATGGGACTTTACTGCCATAATGTTACCAGACGACCCTCGATAAATACTACTACATTCATGCAGAAATAGAGACAGACAATTAAGCAGCTAACATTGTAACACCTTCAACAACTTTGCAACAATCCCACAGGTGTGAGGCCATCAGCAGTTGCCGACACTTAATGCCGCCACTGGTTACTATCAACCTTCCTCAAGATGAAGGCCTGACTGGCTACTTAGCACTTCATGACCAATGATGGGCTGAGAGATGCTGAAACAACTGGCTGAAACATTATACAGTTCTACCCTTTGATGAAAGGATAAAGCTGCTGGTGTCAAGCTAAGTCAGATGTTTAACTTTTGGTGATGACTGTGTGGAGAAGTACTGTTAATGTGTAAGTACAGATTTTATACAAATTATCTGTTTTTTGTTCTTTTTTTATAGACAGTTGGACGTTAATTTATGAATAGCCTTCATAATTTCAACACCTAGAGTCATGAACGCAACTTATCAAATAAAGGTTAAATTAATATTTTTAATACAACAGCAAAACAGCCAAAGTTGTGAATTTCACTTTTATTTACTCAGTGTCTAGCTTTGGGTTGGGACCTATTTTTAAATCATCCAGATAGTCAAAAGGTATTCCCCAAAATATAAGAACCATGTCAAGATAACAATCATATACATTTAACAGAGTGCAAATGATCAGTTACAAGGTGTACAAATAATTTTATGCTCTGTAACTATTCATTTACACTTTGTTATACATATATGTTTGTTAACTGTATGCTCTTTAACTGACCATTTGCACTTTGTTACAAATGTATGCCTGTTATCTTGACGTGGTTCTTATATTTTGGGAAATATCATTTTTCCTTCTCATCTTGTGCATTAAGTCTCCCCTTACGTGCAGTTCTTTGTGACATTTCCGAAATCTACCCCTTTTCCTAGACCTCTCCAGTCCTTTTCCTTCCCCCGTATTCCTACCCTTCAATTCTTCTGCTTGAAGAAGGAGCTACTGGCTCTGAGGGCTTGCCTAATTACAACCTTCTTTTATGTGTGTGATCTGCCACCACTTCTTGAGTAGATTTTTTATCCATCCAATTAAATTATTTTGTCAAAAATTGATCGTTTTCATTGTTACATTTTGACTATCTGGGTGAGATGAAAATGGGACCATACCCAAAACTAGTCATTGAGCAGATGAGGTGGAATTTGCAACTTTGGCTGGTTTTCCATTGTATTGATTAACAAAGTTGCTGCCCAGCAATTACTCTAGCATTCTGGAAGTTTGTAATATTCCTTAGTTCTTCAAGTTGTATTTTGATTTAATGTTTTGTGTAATTGTGTCAGTTCTCTGAAATTTTCTAATATTGCTATTGCAGGGTGGATCTTTCCTGTCTTATGGTTACTTTTGAATGAGTTGGAAAAGTATTGTATTAACTTTACTTATTGTTCTTTGATATGTCTTGTGCTAGTAGTAAATGCTCGTATATGGTACGAACATAAAAAGCTTCACAGTTCCCATGACATTAAGAGATGATGTAATATTAAAAGTATGACATAAGGAATTAAGGTATCTTGTTTGTTAAATATTGTATAAAGAAGTATACAAACATATTTAAAAAAAAGATGCTGTGACTTACCAAACGGGAAAGCACTGTTAGATAGACACACAAATACATATACACCTTTCCCCCAAAGAAAAAGAAAATTGATGAAAAATCTAAAAGAAATAGAGGGATGTCCATAATTTTTTCTTCATTTAAGATGTTGGTGATTTCTAGAATCCAGCCATGTGAACTCATTGGTGTTAGTAATTAAAGGCATGGATAGACTTTCTTGAAGACTTTACCAGAATAAACGGTAATTACACAAGTCAGTTGCAAGTCAAAGATACTTCATTGAGAGTTCTGTTTTGACATAAACTGAACAACCTTACACATTTTAATTGACAGAGAACTGTAACAGGTGTAGAATATAATGTGTAACAGGCTTACAGTATAAGATGTAAATGTATAAAAATATTTTGACTTTAAAATAAACCGAACGATAAAAACAACATTATCCAGTATATTTAAAATATTTTTATGTTACAATGATATCCAATTATTTTATGTGTGCAATAACTGAAATCATTATATTGCAACTTCTGATGGCTCCACCCCTACAATGAATGATGTTCAGTCCTGGAATTTTGAGGTGATTAACCCAGATGGAGATGTGAAGTGGTCTTCTTTGAGGAGAATGGCCAAGCTCTTCTGCAAACCCTGGAGCATAGAAAGAATCAGCTGAAAAATGCAAAAAATTAATATATTTCAAAGGAGACAATAATTGTATATTTATTTGTGTGAAACTGCGTACATGCAAACAATGACCATGTCTCCCTTGTAACAAAAATCACAATACTATCAGTGACGAAGCTTGTAAAAATATCTTCCACAGTTTATTGCGGAATCATTTTTGTTTCTTCCATCCTTAATCAGAGGGCACAATTTTAATTATGAATGCTTTCATCTATACATTTGGCCATCTTCAGAAACCATAAATCTGCATGTGGTGAACGGTATGTCCACTACATGTGTTGTCATACTAAACCAGAGAACTCTGTTCACCATATGATGCCTAAGTCTTATTGTCTCTGAAGATGGACAAAATGGCCACAATTAAATGTGTATTCTGTAATTGGGCCTAAAAGAAATGAAAATTATTGTATAATATATGTCAATCACTTTTTCCCATAGGCAGAATACTATTTGTACCAAAAATTCCAATTTCAGATTGGAATGTATATCCCAAAGAAAAGATAAATGCCAGTGGTGATGGCATGTTTATAGCTGTAAAAAAAATACTGTAATATCTAGAGTGGTTAGCACAGATTCTGAATGTGAAATAATTTGGCTTTGAATGAATGTTAAATGTGGATCACATATGGTCATCAAATGCGGTTATAAATCTTCTGCCTGAGGAGCAAGAGCATCAGAACATTTGAAGGAAACTTTGGGAAAATTTCACATAAATTTCTTTCTCATGTTGTAGCATTAAGAGTAGTAATATAGTATTAATTGGAGATTTTCAACTTACCAGCTACAGACTGTGAAACTTGAGTGATTAAGTTGGGTAGTAGGGACAGAGAATCATTGAAATTGTCATAAATGCCTTTTCCAACTGACTCATGAGGTAACATATTAGATCTCTTTGCATCTACAGGCCTGAACTGTTTGATACAGTTATCATAGAATGGGGAATCAGTGATCACAAATCCATCATAGTATCACCAAACATCATTGTAAATAGGAATATAAAGAAATTTGGGATGAAATTTTTGGATTAGCAAGATAAATAAGAAACAAATTTCAGAATACCTGAGAGGTCAGCGTGAAAATTTCATCTCCAGCACTAAAAATGTCGAGCATCAACGGGCAAAGTTGATGTCTGTAATTGTGTCTGTAAATAAGTATATCAGTAATATGTATAAGAGATCAAGCCTATCCTGTAGTGGTTGTTGACACTGTCAAGTACAGATGATGAAAATACACTCTGGATAGGTATGTGCTGAGCAAAGTTGTGGTTCAACAGCCTTGTCAGAAAGCTACTACCAAATAAAAAGATAGCTTCACTGCAAATTTAAATGTTGCAAAAGCCTTGCAGACAAACAAAAATTGAACAAAGCCAAAATCAGTGTAAGGAGAGCAATTCATGAAGTATTCAATTAGTTTTAAAGTAAAATTGTATATATTGATGTAACAGAAAATCCTAAGAAGTTGTGGTCTTACATTAAATCAGTAGAAAGATTGAAGCAATCCACCCAGACACTCTGTGATGAAAGTGACATTAAAACAGAAGATGACACAGGGAAGATAGAAATACTAAATGTCATTTCACACATGTGTTTCTCTGAGGAAGGTCACACCATGTTCTTGCTTTAAATCAGTGCACAAATGTCAGTGACAGATATCAAAATAAGTGACTGTGGGATAGAAAATTAATTGAAATTCCTCAACAGAGGAAAGACCACTGGACCTGAAGAGATACAAGAACTGTTTTACGTACAGTATGCAAAAGATCTTGCTCCTCTTCTAGCAGCAGTGTACTGTAGGTTTCTCGTGGAGGGAAGTGTTCCTAATGATTGAACCAAAAAAAGGGCAGACAATTTGCATTTTCAAGAAGGGCCAAAACAGATGCACAGAAGTATAGGCCTAAGAGGTGCGACAATAAAGTAATGAGACTGATTTTCTTTGCAAGATGGGGAAACCCTGCAGGCTTGCGTGGGCACAATATCTTTGACCTTGATCTATAAGTTGTTTCTAGTCCAAGCAGCACATCGATGCAACTGCTCAGTCATGAGTTGTGCTGTAATAAGTTAACATGCGTTTGTGTATCTTGTCACAGAAATGGAACCGCTAATAAGTTGACAAGTGTTTGTGTCTCTTGTCACAGAAATGGAACCGCGTAATATTGCGCAACGGTATGCCATTTCTTTTTGCTTTAAATTGGGTGAAAACGCGATGACAACTTATGGTAAACTTCAGAATGCATTTGGAGAGGAGGTTATGTCAAAGAACTCAAGTTTTTCATTGGCATAAAATGGTTAGTGAAGGTGGAATGAATGTTGAAGAAGACCGCAGTGGACGACCATCAACCTCATGGACGGATGTCGACTTGGCCAGGGTGCATGAACTTGTATGATCTGTTTGAAGATTATCCGTGAAAATGATTGCAGAAGAACTGAACATCAGTCGAGAAATGGTTCATCTAATAACAACTGAAGATCTTGGTATGAGAAAGATTTGTGCAAAAATTGTCCCCAAAAATCTCGCGCTACAACAGTGAGAAACACGGAAAAATGTGGCAGCTGATCCGTTAGAGCAAATGGAAATCAACCCAGAATTGTTGAGCCATGTTATCACTGGTGATTAATGTTAGTTTTTTCAGTACGATCCAGAGACAAAATACCAAAGTTCGCAATGGTGCTCAAAGGGATCACCCAGACCAAAAAAAGCTCACATGTCAAAGTCAAAAGTGAAATGCAGCTTGTGTGCTTCTTTGATTCCAAGGGAATTGTTCATAAAGAGTGGGTGCCTCCTGGACAAACAGTTAACCAATATTACTACAAAGAAATTTTCGAAAGACTTCAGAAAAGAGTTCTTCGTGTCTGTGCCAACATTGCTGTTAATTGGATTCTGCATCACAATAATGCGCCATCCCATACTGCTCTGTCAGTACAGCAATTTTCAACCTCAAAACAAATTTCAGTACTACCACAGCCACCTTATTCACTAGATATCGCTCCGTGCGACTTTTTTCTATTTCCAAGAGTCAAAACGGCGGTCAAGGGACACCATTTCCAAGCAACACAAGATGTCCAAAAAGCTGTGAAGAGGGTGTTATATCCTAGCCAGTAATGCCACCCGAGCCCGCTGCCAAAAGGTTGGCAGCATCAAAGTCCGGACGCCGTCCGCATAAGCAGCGCCAGCGAGACAGGAAATTGCCGCAAGTCTTCGCGCGCCACCGCTGGCTTCTGGTTTCTTAAGCGCTGGAGTCGCGAGCGCTAGGACAGTTCTGTATTCGCCGCTCAGTTGTATACTAGCCACCGAATTGTGTACTTGCTAGTCAGTTGTGTGTTCATTGCAGCAGAGTTGTTGTTTGTCGTCAGCCGACGCTGACCTATCCGCTCCGACTCGAACTAGACAGATTTCTGTAGACACCGAGTTCACTACTGTGTTTCTGTATCTTCGTTAATAAAGATAAGTACCGACTTTTATTTAATCAGAGTGTTTGGGTTTTCATCTTTCTGTTCACTGTTCCAGCGGACCGGTCGGCCCGCTATTAAAAGTGTGGCGGTGACTCGTAAGCCGTTTCTACAGCGAATTGTTTGTCGCTACGAACACCGCCACAAAACTGGCGACGAGGACTTCCGAACTCGTGTGCAGGGCTGGTTCAACTTGTTTCTGGTTATACTAATTATAGCGATAAAATTTTGGGGGCTGGTTTAATTTGTGTTCACTATGTCTGCCGAATTACAACCGTTGATCTTGTTACAGAGTCAGCAAATACAAAGTCTGGTGGAAGCAATCACCAAACAAGCGGCTAATCCTCCAACACAAAAGGAACAAGCACAGGCGGCACCACCTTTCCGTGCTTTTGATGCATCAAGAGAGGAATGGCGAGAATATTTCGCGCAGTTGCAGGCGCACATGACAGTCTACAAAATCACAGGTACTGAGCGGCAGCTTTATTTAATTTTCACTGCAGGCGTGGAAGTCTATCGACTACTTTGTAAGTTGTTCCCGGAATCCAAGCCAGAAGCTTTAGACTATGACGTTGTTGTTAACAAGCTTGCTGAGTATTTCGAGTCACGAGTTCATGTGGCAGCAGCCAGATTCAAGTTCTTCAGATTAAAGAAACTGCCACATCAATCTAATAAACAGTGGTTAACAGATTTACGGGGCCTCACCCATCAGTGCCGATTTAATTGTGTGTGTGGAGCTTCCTACAGTGATGTCATGTTACGAGACGCTATTACTCAAAACATTGCAGATTCCCGTATTTGTGCTGCTATCTTAAAGTTGCCTGACCCGTCATTAGAGACTGTGATGAACATCATTGAAGCCCAAGATACTTTTGACTATGCTGAGTGTGAGTTAGATCAGCCATGTATTTCTCAAATTGCCTGTGCTAAGCAAGTTATGTCACGCCCGCGGCCCCACCGGCAGAGTCAGACTGTAAACACTAGCCGGCCGCGTCATGTTAAACACATTCCTCAGCCGCGTGTGCAAAATGATAGAGTTAAGTCTTGCCCTAAGTGTGTTCTTGCTCATCCTCATGAACGTTGCCCGTTAAGAAACGCGGTTTGTCACTTTTGTCAAAGGAAAGGACACATCCAGACTGTTTGTTTGCGTAAACGCAAGAACAATTCTAGTGCTGCCCAGCCCATGGATATTCATGTTCTTCAAAGCCAGCCCGCCCAGAAGGTCGCGTTTAAAGACTCTTCCACGGTTCGTGTGGGTAATAAACTTGTTCGCAATAAGCCACCCACCCAGCCCTCTGCTATGCGACCCAAGCGTAATTCAAACACTGTAAAAAGTAATGTACAAACTGCAAGTGAAGCGGGAGTTGTTGTTCCACCCGCCCAACCCACGAGTTGCCGTAAGCAGCGAACACGCGCTAAACGCGCTGATTTTGTGTCTTCCGCCTCCACTGCACTGATCCAGAGACAGTGTAATAAACTATTTGTGAAGCTACGCATCCAGGATAAGACCTTCAATTTTCAATTTGACACTGGTGCGTCTGTGACTCTCATAAATAGTGCTACGTATGCGGCTATCGGCCGCCCTAAACTTTCAGTGGCAAAACATTCTTTGGCTACTTATAGTGGAGAACAAATTCCTGTGTTAGGTGTATGTAGCGTGCCAGCCACATTCCGTGGCAATACAAAAACAGTTTCATTCACAGTGCTCCGCGCTCCAGACAGTGTAAACATTTTCGGATTAGACTGTTTTGACTTGTTTGGCCTGTCTATCCAAGACAATGTGTTGCAAATTAATTCTGTTGTTGTTCCTCAAGACAGCATAACCGATTTGTGTACACGATACAGTGACATATTTAAAGACGAACTAGGTTGTGCTGCGAACTTTGCCGCTCATATTACGTTAAAAGATAATGCTCAGCCTCGATTTTGTCGTGCTCGTCCAGTGCCTCACGCCCTCCGGGCACCTGTAGAAGATGAACTTCGTCGTTGGCAAAACAACGGTGTTATTCAACCCGTTTCAACGAGCCAGTGGGCTTCTCCCTTAGTTATTATCGAGAAACCGTCTGGCAAGTTACGTTTGTGTGCTGATTTTAAGTCGACAGTTAATCCTCAGACTGTCATTGATTCTTTTCCTTTGCCTAGACCGGACGAGCTGATGGATAAGTTAGGGGAAGCTCGTTTCTTTTCCAAAATTGATCTCCATGAAGCATATTTGCAATTGCCCCTCGACAAGCAATCACAACTGTATTTTGTCATAAACACGTCGTTGGGGTTGTTCCGTTTTCTGCGTTTGCCTTTTGGTTGTGCGTCAGCTCCAGCTGTTTTTCAGCGTTTTTTGTCACAACTTCTGGCTAATGTGCCATCGTGTTGCAACTATTTAGACGATATTGTTGTGTCCGGTCGGACGCCTGCTGAACATTTCCGTAATTTGGAGTGTTTGTTTAAAGTGTTGTCTCAGGCAGGCCTACGTTGCAACATCGATAAATGTTCATTTTTCCTTACGGAGCTGGAGTATCTGGGACATGTTATTAATGCTCAAGGCATTCATCCCTCCCAGTCACATTTAGCAGCTATTCGTGATTTGCCCGCCCCTCGCAATCTGCATGAATTGCAAGCAGTTCTTGGCAAATTGACATATTATATTAGGTTTATACCTCATGCATCACAGATTGCTGCACCGTTGCATCGTCTCCGCCGTAAGAATGTTCCGTTTGTGTGGTCAGCTGATTGCCAATCAGCCTTTCAGCAGCTTAAAGAGGCTTTATTGAATGATCGTTGTCTGGTCCATTACGACCCTAACAAGCCTCTGGTGTTAGCTTGTGATGCCTCTTCTTTCGGCCTCGGTGCTGTGTTGTCTCACCGAGTCGGTAACACCGAACGTCCTATTGCGTTCGCATCTAAATTTCTAAACAAAGCTCAGTGTAATTATAGCCAATTGGACAAGGAAGCGTTGGCTATTGTGTTCGGTGTCACAAAATTCCATCACTACCTCAATGGTAGACCATTCTATTTAGTAACAGATCACAAGCCCCTGACGTCACTGTTTCATCCGTCTAAACCAGTTCCTCAGCGGACAGCTCAGAGACTACAACGTTGGGCTCTTTTGTTATCACAATACCAGTATGAGATACTGTATCGCCCTACAGCTCAGCATGCAAACGCTGACGCGCTTTCTAGATTGCCGATTGCTGCGGATGATGTCTTCGATTCCTCAGACGACTCTTGCCATCAGATTGACGCCGATGAGCATCAATCCCTCCGGGATTTTCCGATTGATTATCGTCAGGTGGCACGTGAGACAGCTACGGATCGTCATCTGAGTTTACTATTACGTTTTGTTCAACGTGGTTGGCCGTCCAAGGCAAAGGACATATCGGATCCTGTGGTTCGTCGCTATTATCCGCAACGTCATCTGTTGTCTGTTTCGCACGGAGTTTTGCTGTTACGCACCGAGAATGACCAGCTTCGGGTAGTGGTTCCCCAAGTGCTCCAATCCAAGGTCCTTGACTTGTTGCATCAAGGTCATTGGGGAGTGGTCCGCACCAAGTAGCTTGCCCGCAGTCATTGTACATGGATCGGCATTGATAAGCAGATTACGCAGATGTCTACAGATTGTTCGACGTGTGCCGAACACCAAGCTGCTCCGCCTCAACGCTATTTTGAGTGGGCACGCCCTGCCGGTCCCTGGCAGCGAGTACATATTGATTTCGCTGGTCCATATTGGAATTCTCGTTGGCTCATCGTGATAGATGCATTTAGTAATTTTCCTTTTGTTGTGCCCATGCAGTCTACAACGTCTGCACAAACTATACAGGCGTTGACTTCAATTTTTTGTATTGAGGGTCTTCCAGAAGTTTTAGTGTCTGACAATGGTCCACAATTTACCTCTGCTGAATTTGAAAGTTTTTGTTCTGCCAATGGCATTCGCCATGTTCTTACTCCGCCGTTCCACCCTCAATCGAATGGTGCAGCGGAACATTTTGTACGCACATTCAAGGATCATATGGACCGCCTTCGTGCTACGCACTCTCATCAGCAGGCCCTCATCACGTTCCTGTCGTCATACCGGACCACGCCACGCGACGGTCCTTCGCCTGCAGAGCTTCTCCACGGCCGTCGTCATCGCACCCTACTACGGTTGTTGCACCCCCCGGATCGACCCGCCGCTTCTGAGCATCGCACGCGTTTTCAGCGCAACGACGCCGTTTTTTTTCAGAGTTTATCACGGTCGCCGTCGTTGGGAACGTGGTACCGTGATAAGTGTCCAGGGTCGCGGTTTTTATACTGTTCAAGGTGCTACTGGGGTGCACAGGAGGCATCAGAACCAGTTGCGCCGCGCTGGCCGCCCGGATTCTGCTGCTCGTTCTTTGTCCACAGATTTGGTCCACGGTGGGTTCCAGCCGCGCCTTCCGACTTCGCTGCCGCCCCCAGGGCAGCAGCAGCAGCCGTCGCCGCTACCACGCTGACAACCCGTCCCGTTGATGCCTCCCGCGCATCTTCATCCGGGAGCGCCCCCAGTGGTCGCTCCGGCGCCTGCGGTCCCTCTTCAGTCGCCACCGCCTTCGGAGTTGAGGGACGTCGACCCCTCAGCCGGGCCGCCTTCCCAAGCGGTGGCTGTGCAGCCTGTCCTGCAGCCGCTTTCCTTGGGCACCCCCAAGGAGTCTGACCCCGCAGCGCCTTGTCCGGCGCCCACTCAGCAACCGTCGACGCAGCGTCAGGAGACGCTGCCTCTCTTCGTGGGTCCCGACGCCTCGTCGCGTCCAGTACCAGAAGCTGCGCCCGTGGTCACAGGCGTGCACCCTGACCTCGGTTTTCAGTCGGTGTTTCCCGAGGCCCCGCGCAGCCAATGCTGGGGTGCGGACCGGGGACTGCCACCGACAACAGTCTCCGCCCCGGTCTCTTCTGCTACGCCTGCGGCCAGACCCCTCCTCCGCCGTTGACGCTCGCCACGTCATTATTCAACGACGGTGCGGCAATTTGGGGGGGAGGAGTGTTATATCCTAGCCAGTAATGCCACCCGAGCCCGCTGCCAAAAGGTTGACAGCATCAAAGTCCGGACGCCGTCCGCATAAGCAGCGCCAGCGAGACAGGAAATCGCCGCAAGTCTGCGCGCGCCACCGCTGGCTTCTGGTTTCTTAAGCGCTGGAGTCGCGAGCGCTAGGACAGTTCTGTATTCGCCGCTCAGTTGTATACTCGCCACCGAATTGTGTACTTGCTAGTCAGTTGTGTGTTCATCGCAGCAGAGTTGTTGTTTGTCGTCAGCCGACGCTGACCTATCCGCTCCGACTCGAACTAGACAGATTTCTGTAGACACCGAGTTCACTACTGTGTTTCTGTATCTTTGTTAATAAAGATAAGTACCGACTTTTATTTAATCAGAGTGTTTGGGTTTTCATCTTTCTGTTCACTGTTCCAGCGGACCGGTCGGCCCGCTATTAAAAGTGTGGCGGTGACTCGTAAGCCGTTTCTACAGCGAATTGTTTGTCGCTACGAACACCGCCACAAAAGAGGGTCTTGGAGGATATTACAGAAGATGAGTTCCAGAAATGTTACCATCAATGGCAGAAATGCTGGAAAAAGTATGTGCAATCAGAAGGGAACTACTTTGAAGGAGACAACAGTAAACTTGACTAAAATGGTAAGCAACATTTTTTTTCACATCAGTCTCATTACTTTATTGTCACACCTCATATATCTCTGAGGTCGGTCTGTTGCAAAATTTTGACACATATTTTACGCTGACATATGATGACATTTCTGGAGCCCAAAAATCTACACTGTAGGAATCAGCATGGGTTCCAGAAACAAGGATTGTGTGAATCTCAACTCACTTTGTTGGTCCCCAAGATCCAGAAAGTGGTAGACATGAGTGTCCAGGTTGATGACATATTCCTTGACTTCTGGAAGATGTTTGGTACAGTTGTGCGCTGTTTTCTAATGACCAAAATATGAGCTTACGGGATATAAGACAAGTAGTGTGACTGGACTGAAAAGTTTCTAGCAGACAGAATACCTGCACATCATTCTCAATGAAGAGAAATCTTCAGACATAAGAGTAACTTCAGGCATACTCCAAGGGAGTGTTGTTGGACCATTGCTTTTCACACTATATGTAAATGACTAGTGTATAGCATTGGAAGTTCTGTGAGGCTTTTCATGGATGATGCAGTTGTGTACAGAGAAATTGCAATGGAACATTTTTAGCGAAATGCAGGAAGACATGCAGAGGATCAACACTTGGTGTAATGATTGGCAGTAGACCCTCAACATTAACAAATATAACATATTGCACATATATATGTAGAAAGACCCATTATTGTATGATTACACAATTGCAGATAAATGACTGGAACCAGTCACATCCATAAAATATCTAGGGGTATGCTTAAAAAGTGATTTAAAGTGGAATGACCGGATAAAACTAATCACAAGTAAGGCAGATTCCAGATGGAGATTCATTGGAAGAATCCTCAGGAAATGCAGTCCAGTCACAAAGGAAGCAGCTTACGAAACCATCATTTGACCAGTACCTCAATATTACTTTTCAGTCTGGAATCTGTACTTGAGAGGATTGATAGAGGAAACAGAGAAGATTGAAAGGAGAGTAGGCATTTTGTTACAGATTCATTTCATAGGCTTTGAAGCATCGTGGAGATACTCAGCCAACTCCAGTGCCACAGTGCCAGATGATACAACATAGGCATTCTGCATCATGGTGTGGTTTACTGTCAACATTCTGAGAGCAGATGTTCTTAGAAGAGTTAATCAATATATTGCTTCCTACTATGTATATCTCATGAAAAAACCATGAAGTTAAATTCAAGGGATTCTAACTCACATGGAGGCTTACCAACAATCATTATAATCTGGGATCTATTCACAGCTGGAATAGGAAAAGCACAGTGGCACACAAAGTACCCTCTACCATACTGTAAGGTCACTTGCGAACTATAGAGGTAGATATAGGAATTTGTACACTGAACCAGTATCTTCTGATGGTTGTTGCAGATAGCCCTGGAGATATACAGTGTGTTTGCAAGTTGTTCGAACAACTCTCTAATCCTGAATTGAAAGAAACTGGAAGGCTTCAACCACTAGTCATTTGTTTCCAGTTCAGCCAGTGTTGCCTAACTGACAGTACTGTCTGAGGTATTCTTTGTCTGCTGTGTCACTGTGCTGTACTTCACTCTATTTTGCACTGTTTCCTTTCCTTCTAATAAGTTTACATAATTGTTGCAGTTATGTTCTTTATTAAACATGCCAATACATAAGACAATTTCAGTTTCAGTTATAAACAATATTTAAGTCTTTTTTACATCGGTACATGAATTCTGCTTTTGCTGAAGCATGAAGCGTAAATTAAGGTGCCTGTAATGTTGGAGGCACATGGAGCTTGTTCCCTCCTCCCCTCTTCCCCCACATAGCTCCTCATCCCATGGTGGTCTGTGTGGGGGTTGGGCTTATTTCCTCTGCTCACCACTAAACCCTCAGGTATTTGGCCAACTTACACTTAACACACTATACTTGGCTCAAGCAATTAATTTAAGAGTAATTTTATGGCTTGTTGTTTGTAAGTTGTCATTACTAATTGGGCTACCACAGTGTCTAAGGAATCATATTATTGTGGTTTACTGCAATCTGCAATTTGGTCTTTAGGAATTCAGTATTATTTGAAATGAGTGAATTGCTACTCATCGCACAGAGTATGTATTAAATGGCAGGCGAGGACATTGAAAAGACTGCTAGATGTTATCAGCTGCTGGACTAAGTCCTTGCCAGATACAGCCAAAGCACACATACATTCACAAGTCACATACAGTGCATGAATTATGCATGTGGATATGGATGTGTTTTGGCTACATCTGACAAGAGACTTAGTCTGATAGCCAATAATATCTAGCAGTCTTTTCAATAAGCTTGTCTGCCACTCAATACCCTTTCTGTGTGGTTTGATTTTTCATTATTTATTACACTTATTTGTAAAAATTGGGGCACTTTGTGAGCTCTAATAATGAGAGCATAGTGTATGCTATATGAACTTAGCTAAAAGTGAAATTATTAAAGAAATGTCAGAGGACATAAGATGCTAATTGTCCCAAGAAAAATTCTTAATCAAGTAGCTTCAAATATTGCAGGAAGTTTGTTACCAAACAGAAATTCTGAGTGTATTTTTCCCGTATTTATCAGATTTTGTTTCCTTAAATAGAAATGCAATATTCTTGACACATGTCAAAATGAAAAAAATGTTTTACTTTGATATTTTTTGTATTAGTAGAGAAGGGTCTTTTCAGTTTTTGAAATCTGTGAGTTATATTTAGTCAAGTAATTTTGATAATAAGCAAAATCTGGTGTTTGTAATTCAAATGAAGCCAAGTATACTACTTGAGTCAGAGAGCTACTTTTAGTTTTTGGTGAGGTATCTACTCAAGAGATGAATTCACTAAGCAGATTCAGAAGGACGTAGGTTGCAGTAAGTACTGGGAAATGAAGAAGCTTACTCAGGATAGAGTAGCATGGAGAGCTGCATCAAACCAATCTCAGGACTGAAGACCGCAACAACAACAACATCTACTAGAAAAAAAAAAATCAAAATGCATAGAACAGATGCACATATAGGGTAGAGTGTATCCTGACACACTGTCTAAATAGATGCAGCGACAAGTGCCAACAGTGCAGAATTAGGACAACTACATCAGGCTTTTCTTTTCATGATAATGTCATGAAAACTAAAATCTGTGTCATAATTGTTTCATACTAATTGTTCTGAGAACGGACCTGTCAATGTATTTGTGAGATATTATAATTAATTTTGACTTAACAAATAATGTCCTTTCATACTTCAGTGTTTTTTAATAGGATACTTCAGTCACACATATGATATACGCTCCTGGAAATGGAAAAAAGAACACATTGACACCGGTGTGTCAGACCCACCATACTTGCTCCGGACACTGCGAGAGGGCTGTACAAGCAATGATCACACGCACGGCACAGCGGACACACCAGGAACCGCGGTGTTGGCCGTCGAATGGCGCTAGCTGCGCAGCATTTGTGCACCGCCGCCGTCAGTGTCAGCCAGTTTGCCGTGGCATACGGAGCTCCATCGCAGTCTTTAACACTGGTAGCATGCCGCGACAGCGTGGACGTGAACCGTATGTGCAGTTGACGGACTTTGAGCGAGGGCGTATAGTGGGCATGCGGGAGGCCGGGTGGACGTACCGCCGAATTGCTCAACACGTGGGGCATGAGGTCTCCACAGTACATCGATGTTGTCGCCAGTGGTCGGTGGAAGGTGCACGTGCCCGTCGACCTGGGACCGGACCGCAGCGACGCACGGATGCACGCCAAGACCGTAGGATCCTACGCAGTGCCGTAGGGGACCGCACCGCCGCTTCTCAGCAAATTACGGACACTGTTGCTCCTGGGGTATCGGCGAGGACCATTCGCAACCGTCTCCATGAAGCTGGGCTACGGTCCCGCACACCGTTAGGCCGTCTTCCGCTCACATCCCAACATCGTGCAGCCCGCCTCCAGTGGTGTCGCGACAGGCGTGAATGGAGGGACGAATGGAGACGTGTCGTCTTCAGCGATGAGAGTCGCTTCTGCCTTGGTGCCAATGATTGTCTTATGCGTGTTTGGCGCAGTGCAGGTGAGCGCCACAATCAGGACTGCATAAGACCGAGGCACACAGGGCCAACACCCGGCATCATGGTGTGGGGAGCGATCTCCTACACTGGCCGTACACCACTGGTGATCGTCGAGGGGACACTGAATAGTGCACGGTACATCCAAACCGTCATCGAACCCATCGTTCTACCATTCCTAGACCGGCAAGGGAACTTGCTGTTCCAACAGGACAATGCACGTCCGCATGTATCCCGTGTCACCCAACGTGCTCTAGAAGGTGTAAGTCAACTATCCTGGCCAGCAAGATCTCCGGATCTGTCCCCCATTGAGCATGTTTGGGACTGGATGAAGCGTCGTCTCACGCGGTCTGCACGTCCAGCACGAACGCTGGTCCAACTGAGGCGCCAGGTGGAAATGGCATGGCAAGCCGTTCCACAGGACTACATCCAGCATCGCTACGATCGTCTCCATGGGAGAATAGCAGCCTGCATTGCTGCGAAAGGTGGATATACACTGTACTAGTGCCGACATTGTGCAAGCTCTGTTACCTGTGTCTATGTGCCTGTGGTTCTGTCAGTGTGATCATGTGATGTATCTGACCCCAGGAATGTGTCAATAAAGTTTCCCCTTCCTGGGACAATGAATTCACGGTGTTCTTATTTCAATTTCCAGGAGTGTATATTAATTTTTTCCTTTCCTTAATAAACATATAGAATTTTTTGGTGTATACCTGTCTATTCCTCTTCTTCTTCTTCCTCTTCCTCTTCTTCCTCCTCTTCTTCCTCTTCTTCAACCTCCTCTTCTTCAACCTCCTCCTCTTCAGGCTCAGGTTGGAACTTGGGTTCTTCAATTTCCTCATCTTCATCAACAGGCTTCACTTCCTCTTCCTCGGGGCTGTCTGGGTCTCCCTTCTTCTTGCCTGGCCTCTCACCAAACCATTTGGGCAGCTTGGCTGTGGGGATAATGCTTTGCATTATGATTTCAATAATTAATGCCAAAATAGCTGACTAGAACAAACCGTGTTTTGGCCAAGAATATTTGTAAATATTATGACAGTGATTCAGTAAGTGAAGTTTACAAGCTGTAACAATGTAAATTTATTCAGATGTTACCTGTGAATAACAGAATGCCCTGATAGATATTGCATCTTCAAATTGTTGCATTTTAGCAGGAAAGAAGTAAGTGTTAAACACTTGACTACCTAAAAGTCATCTAGCTTATTTTATGCATTACTCAAGGATTACATGCTGTCAGGCACACTGACAGTCCAGCTATGGAGACAGCTTGACTAGTGCAGTTAGTAGTACATTGCTTGGAAAGGGCAGGGACATGGATTCCAGTCATTGTGTGACACACTATTGTAACTTGTTGCAATGATGAGTACATACCACTGTTTTTTTCTTATTTCATAGGTATTACCTCCGATAACTATTTTAGTCTGTCATAAAACCTAGCACAGTCATTACATTTCCACTGAGGGGAATTAGCAATAAACATCACACCATCATCATCCTCATTTCCCCTCTATCCAGCATCTGGTTGGGATGGGGTATCAATGGTACTTCACTACTTTTCTGTCTTTTCACCATTCTTCTTCCACAGTTTGGTTCCATAGCAGGTTTCTCCTCCTTAAACTCATCTCTATTGTATCAATCCATCTTGTTCTCGGTCTTCCTCTTGGCCTCTTGCCCTCAATCTTCAACTCTATCATTCTTCTTAGTATTCTTCCATCTCCCACCCTCTTCACATGCCCAAAACATTTTAATCTATTCTTTTCAATTTTCTCAGTCAACTTCTCCACTCCAGTTACCTTCCTAACATCTTCATGAACGGCTGCAGTGGCCAAGCAGTTCTACACGCTTCAGTCATGCCTCAGGCATGGATGTGTGTGATGTCGTTAGGTTAGTTAGGTTTAAGTAGTTCTAAGTTCTAGGGAACTGATGGGACCTCAGATGTTAAGTCCCATAGTGGTTAGAGCCATTTGAACCATTTTGAACATCTTCATTTTTCACTCTGTCTCTCCTAGTCTTCCCTAGCATACTTCTCATAACTTCATTTCACTGGATTGTATTTCACTCTCCTCTCTTCTGGTCATAGTCCAAGTCTCTGAGCCATAAATTAGTATGGGTGTGAAGTAAGTCTTGTGTAGCACCAGCTCGCACCTCATTAGCACTTCCCATCCCCACACCAAGCCCCTCACACACTGGTAAAATGTACTGCTCTGATGTATTCTTTTGCTGATTTCTGTCTCCAAATGAGCATTCCCCATTAATACACTTCCCAAATATTTAAAGTTGTCCACTATTTCAATATCCTGTCCCTTAACATGAATTTGTCCCTTGCCCTCTCTATCCCCTCTGGTTACCACCATGGTCTCACTTTTCTCCACACTAAATCTCATTCCATATTTCTTGACCTTATCATGTGGATGGCTATTTATTTTTGTACCTCCTTACTGCTTGTTCCCCACATCACAATATCATCAGCAAATATTAACAGCTTCATCCTCATCCTCTATGGGCTTCTTTCACCTCTTTGACTATTACATCCATCACCATTATAATTAGTAGTGATGATATCACACTTCCTTGTCTTAGTCCCATAACATTCTTAAACCATTCAGATCTTCCAACTGGTGTCTGCACACAAGTAGAGCTTTTTTCATACATTGCCTGGATGACTTCAAGTGTTTGCTTTCCAACTCACTTTTTCTTCAAGGTTGCCCATGCCTTTTCCCTGGGAAGACTGTCATATGCTTTCACTATGTCGAGAAAGGTCATCACCAGATTTTTCATCTCATCAAACTACAAAATACTGTGAACTGTTTAATGTTCTTTGGTAACATGCTTTTAAATTTCCCAGAAAAAGAAAAAATGAATTCTGTGTCTAACTTGGTACAATATTTCATTGTTAACTGCATTCTTTCTTCATGTCATCACATCTTGTAAACATGAACAATGACTTACTTAACACACTATAAGTTATCTCAGTAGTCAGTGTGGAATGCATTGTTTTTAACCCAGATGCAAAGTCCCCAGTGAGATGCTACACTAAATAGCATGGATGAAATCAGAGTTGTTGATCACCCTCATACATCAGTGCTACACAGAGTCTGATGTTGGTTCTTGACTATCAGAGCTGTGCCATTCTCAATGCCTACACAGTTGTTATTGCAGCTAGTGTTCCAGTTCTGCACATTTTTTTCATTTGATGTAATATTACCTCTCTATTCATCAACAAATAGGCAGTAAACTATACCAAGTGAGGCAATCTTTGGATGTGTAAGGTTGACCACATTGCAAATCCTATTTTTGTAAGTTCTGTCATCTTATGGATTGAGTGTCAAAAGATTAAAACATCAGTTGGTGTTTGTGAGTAATTTTTATTAAATTATGTGTCATAAAGTTATTCTCCTCTGCATAACAAATACTTTATAATAACTACTATTAGGAGTGCTGAAATAAGAACTGTGTTATGTAATTTAACCTTGTTCATAACAACTAAGAGCCTTTAAGGCTGTTCATTAGATTAGGAATAAATAACAGTTATAATTCCTAGTGATGTGTTTATTCAGTGTATTCCTTATAACTGAAGAATCAACAGTTCCTCTCTGATAGTTTTCTTTGTTTGATTTTCTTTTTTCTTTCTTCCCATAAACCTTTTAAATGTATCATTATCATCTCATAAATAATTATGATATAGGAGGGAAGCTATTTATTCTAGAAGACCTTGATTACTTGATTGTCTCTATATTAGTTATTGGCTCTCAAGTGTGACATCAAACACTGATTTATAATTGGGGGAAAATACTGCCGTTTCATTTTGTGGACATATTTTTATGGGACGTAATACTTTTAATGAATATTTCCATATGCTTTACCAAGAATTTTCAAGGCATACTATACCTTTCGGTTTCTTCTTTGTCATAGATGTCTTTATAAGTATTACTCACAGCTTTTAGGGAATAGTTGCTGATATGTTTGTAAACCAGGCAGTAAAAATTGAAATTTTATGATCTGCATCTGCACCCAAAATCTGCATATTAATCACATTTGCTGCTGTCCTGTAAACTAAGCCGTTCAGTGAACAATGGAACAAATTTCTAAGATTATTCCTATTGTAAATGTTTGTAGTTTGAAAACATTATGTACCTGTAGGAAAACTGTAATCTTGTTCATCAAGAGACTACATAAGAGCTCATTAAAAATAGTAGCCATTAGGAAGCAGCCAGCAAAAGTTACCAGCTATTGTTTGTCAAGGCCTTCTGTGTTTATTTTATGAGATGATGGAAAATGCAGGATGGAATAATAACTATATTATGAAAAGGATAGTTGCTACTCACCATCTAGTGGAGATGCTGAGTCGTAGTTAGGCCTATCGGTGTCTCAGCATCTCCACTATGTGGTGAGTAGGAACTATCCTCTTCACAATATTGTCATTTTGTCAGATGAAATTGATTATAATATGACACAATCCAAGGAGTTAAATAAAGCTAAACAAACAGTGTGACTGCTACCTTTGATTATTTTTCTAGAACCTACAACATAGCAATCTTAAAATGAAGTTCTGCACAATGATAAAATGCCCCCATGGAGGGCAACCTGATAAAATAATCATTATACTGCATTGTTACAAAATATTTTTCAGCTACATTTATCAAAATTCGATATTATGTGAAATAATTTAACAGTAAATTGCATAGAAAACAAAACTTATACAGTCCCACATTCAGCTTGACATTATTACTATAAAAGCACATTAAGTTATAACATGCATTCAAGGAAAGAAATCTGGAGTATTGTGATTCAAGTTATAAGTTAAAAACAGCAAAAATTCTCTCACATTTCAGTTGCAGTGGTACGAAAAAACAAACTGAGGAAGATCAGTCATTTGGGCACAACATACTCACACATTATAACAAAACTAAAGAAAAATTGGCTCAAAATACTGATCTTGGTTTTAGAACCTTTTCACTGAGAAGAATGACATATTAGGAAGTTATAATCATCAGTATTAGTCTTAAGATAATAGTTTTAGTTTCTGTCATTAAGTGAATATTTCAGTTTACTCCTGATGACAGCAGATTATAACTGTGGTAGTTTATTTCACTGCGGGATCTAATGTACTTAAAGGAAGACAATGACTCCTAAAACAACATAGTTCAACCATATTTACAGTTTGAATCATTGCAAATCTTGGTGAGAGGCAAATCAGTGAGTTGACAAATTTTACATATTTTCATTCAATAACGTGATATAGAATAACTTCCTGGGGTAACTCATCATTAAGAAAGAAAGTCTCCAACTCTCAAGAATGTGCTGTTAAGAATAATATGTGGTTCTCACCCACAGTCATCTTATAGACATATATTTAAGGAATTAGGCATTACATTTTGGTTCTGTTTGCATTTGTGATTAGGTGCAATCTGCTGGTTCATTACTTATCATGAACTACAGTTTTATATTTTTATTTCCCCTGTAATGATATGTTTGAGTGTGCAGATGATATCATTTGTACATACATTTCCACAGTTTGGAAATGTTTCCAGTTGTTACAGTAAATAATTTGCATTGACACATATAGTACTGGTAGTATTCTTTCCATCTTAGCTCAGTTACCTCACAGACTGTAAGACCAAAGAAAAGGAATATTTCTTCAGAAAATAAATGATTGGAATATTTATGAGACAAATTATCATTTGTCTGGAAAAGCCCCTGTTGATCAGCTAATTATGAACAATTGGGGGTCCTAAAGTTTAATTCTGTGCAATGTAGTCATGTCGTAAGAATCTTTCCAGTCACAGAGTTGTTTCAGTTGTTCTAATTTAAGCATTCATTATTAATAACCATCTGTAACAATCATCTTATACTATCTAGTTCACAAGATGAACCTGCACTTCAGAATTCCTTTTTCTCAACTACTCACTCTGTGAAGCATAAATCTGCTCCCCAAACAAGAAACATCATACATTAACAATATATTCACAAGACTTACGCAAATGAGTGGCATTCTATTTTTAAAATTTTCACTGAGCGAATGAAAATAATTCATCAGCTATATGTGACGAGCACCTTCAGTTGTGCTTATCTCCCCAAAATGTATCAGTGTTTACAGCAGAGATAGTACCCATCATCATGTCAAGCATCTAGGACTGCAGCGAGATGCGTACCACATCGGACTTGGGAAGTGTACTGGCTCTTAACACCCCAGAAGTATGGAGGAACAACATTCATTTTAAGAACATAATACAAAATGTGGTTGAGCTATAGAAGTATGAAAATTCACTGAACTTTCTCTGGATACCACCTTACCCAGACACCCAACAAAATGGGTCTTGGACCTTCTCGCAAATGATGTACTATACAACACACAGTTGTTTTACCATGATTTCAATGTATCCAACAACATCCCTGAAATTTTAATATGTGAAAAGAGGAGTGGAAAGAAATATAGTGTTGCAGAGATAATGCCATAATTTGCAACCCATACCCTCTAAAGATCATGGTTTACAGATTTAGCATTTGCTAAACTGCACCTAATGTCCATCAAGACAACTTTCCTAGTCACTTTCATAGAGTAGGCATCAGAGACTCCCCTATTCTTTCCTCTGACTACTGCAGAAGATGATATAAATCGTGTATTCTCTTTGTCTGAAGAATACCACAACCAGCAACTCAATTTGTGCAAGAGACTAAGCATATTGAAACACCAGCTGACCACTAGTATCACCACTATCCTTGCACTGCACTACAAAAAAGACTGAAGAAAATCATCATAGACTTTTAAGAGATTGTAACCTTGAGTGCCTTGTCTCATGGAGAGATTCTGTAGCATTCCCTGGGCTATGGATTAAGTGATAGTATTTTGTCTGCAGGTTGTTTAATGTCGTCTTGTGGAAGTCATCAAATAACCAGAAGATACTGTAGCAGTTTCACTAAAGTTAGAGTGTTTTATTTGTATTATTCCTTACCTTTTTTTATAATCTAAAAGAACTGTATTAGTTGTCAGTGAAAAAGATGTTATTATTAACTGTGTGCTCTGAATGTTCTGACAAGACCATTTTTTAATGTTAAGATTCTATATAAGGGACTGTTAAACTACAATATAAAACACATTGTCTGATAATGTTAACCTGACAAGGGGCAACTTATAGAACTAAGAAATTTGTAGTTCATTTTTCTCAGTATTCGGAATATATAATCTTAAATGATTACCATGTATTATCAACATTGCTCTTGAGTTTATTGTGACGTGTATAGATTTTTGCGCAGAAAAAAAATTCCCGGTGGATAAAAACATTACTTGAAATATGAAAGAAAGCAAAAATTTTAAATCAGTTTTAGCAGTTTGCTTTTTTCAATGAATGTGATTTGTAAACTACAAAGTTATTTGATATAATGTAACATTTTAGTGTTAACTAATTTTCAAATAAAATGCTTTGCTGTCATTTGAATTTGGTATTTACTATTAAAACATCACAATGAATCTATATGCAAGTGTTTGTTAAGAGTGAAGCATAGGCTCCTGAGAAAGCTCTACTGATATAGTTGTTTTAAGAAAGAGTTAACTGCTAATTAACTGCAAGTTTAATTTTGTTGCTTTTTTCCTATGCCAAGCTACTGCAAAAACATATTAAAATCACAAAAAAATGTTACCTCCATTGTAAAAATTTTTCTTGAACATAACTTACATTTTTGTCTTGAATCAAATTCGGTAGCCTTATCAGTCCACTGCTTCTCCAGGACTTCTTTGTTTTGTTCAGCTAAACCCTGAAGGGGAAGACCAAGCAGCCACGCATTGTATTAAATGGGAGCACACAATCAGTCATACAAATGCATCAGGAGTCAGATATGTTAGTTTTGCTGTGTTGTCATTCTTCCACAGAGAGATGGCAATACGAGTTTGCAACCGGTGCTGTTCTTAAAAAAAGAAATTAATTAAATCAAAGTGAAAAGACATTGCACGTGCACATGCTGTACGGTTTCATAAGGACCCACAGATGCAACCTGTTAGCTTTCACGTCATCGGCAGGGAAAGAGAACTATATAGGCTGTAGTTACAACAAAAAAGATCAATTTTGATGGCACAATTATTCATCTGTGTTATGTGCCAAAACAGTGAAATGAACAAGGTAATGAATTTAACAACTCTCTTTAGACGAGAATGTGGTTATTTATCCAGGTTTAGTAATTACAGAGAAGAAATATAGTGAATTATTTTCTATGTTATGTTTTTTGTTATTCTTTACTTTGAATTAAGGCAAAAAATAGGAAAGAGTATTGTTTGAAATCAGAGGAGCAAAAATCTTCTTTTAGCTTGCAGATAAAGGAACATAAACAAATATGAATAAATATCTGCAATAAATTGCTTTTCCAGAGCTTTTGAATCATTTGTTCTTTTGAGAAATTGATAGAACTGAGATTCATGCAGTCATTCATTCAATTGAAGGATGAATTGATTAGCAAATTCATCTTTAGCTGCTTATGTAGAAACTTCAAACAAGAAACTGATAAATTCTAAATATTATACAGGTTGGTTTCCTTTTCTGAAAGAATACTTTTGACATTCTGGTCCAAGCTGCCAGAGTTGATGGTCATGTGTGGATGAAATATGCATGTTTGTGTGAATGAATGGGTGTGCATGTTTCTCTTTCTTTTTCTGACGAAAGCTGTGGCTGAAAGCTCATGTGTAAGTGTCTTTTAATTGCGCCTGTCTGCAGCTTAACATTTCATTTTTATGGTATGTAGCACTCTATCTTTTCCATATGTTGTTAATATTAACTTTCGTTAATCTTCAAGTAGTGACCATTCTCCACTATACAAGTGTTTGTCACCAAAAATGTGAACATAAACTTCTGACGAATGACCACAACATTATTTTCTGCATTCATATGCTGCTGATAGTGTTCAGTGTTACTCAAAATCCTCCAGAATGAAAAGAACTGTAAATATTTATTACTGATCTGAATTTTCAGTTCTCATGTTGCAATGAACAAAGATTTGTAAAGGGTTGCAGTAAGCAGTCATATAATTCTCTTTAACTTTATGGACAATTAAGTGTTGTGTTAGTGTTATCACATTTTAATAAATATTTAACTGTTATTTGACTGTAAGTCATGAAATAGCAAACAATCTCGTAAAGGTCCAGCCATATATTCTGTGGAAGAATATCCTAAGGGAATAAACACAGGTATAATAAATAACATATTACATCAGTGCAGTAATACACATCTCTAGGAGATATCGGCAGGCCTGTTGCTTTGTCCCAGCAGTGAGGTGCCTGAGGTAGGGAAAAACAAGCAGCAAAAAATGCAGTTCTCTGTGGCTGGAACCACCTCACTACTTACTCTTGCTTCTCTTGGTAAACACTTCGTACTTCTCTTTCCAAAGTTTCTCATTTACCTCAGAGCTTAATGTGGCCCAACCCTGCATGAGGACAGGAATAAATGTTATACTAAGCAAGAAAAATGTGTGTTTTTTTTCATTACAGTTTCTTCCATGAAGAAAACTGCAGCTAGATATGTGCCTTTTGTTTTGAAAGTGGTAGTAAGAAATGGTACAAAAGAGGTAAAAATGCGGTTGTCAAAAGCATGAAGTCTGACATCTGATAAGAAATAGAAATTAATGTGATTAAGATCCACAGTAAAGGCCACACACAATTAACAAGGAAAATAATATTATGAAAGTGGAAGTACAATGTATAGAAATGCAAGAAAATAAGCAAGATGTCTTCATGACATCAATGGTGTTTGAAAGTTAAGCAATATATTCGTGAAATAAATAAATGGTTTTTAGCCATTGGCACGCATATTTATTTAAACAATATTAGAGTCCACCAGCTGCAGATAACACAGTGTGTGCAAAGTCAGGTAACCAAGTCTAGCAGTTTAGAAAAATAAGTTAAAGATTGCAAAAATTGAGAGATACCATTAAATGTAACTAAAATTCTGGTTAGCTATTTTAGACTTATGTCTGTGTGCCAAAGGGAACTGAGTAATATTGTAATACTAACACCAGGGTTTATACAAAAGGTTTACTGGTTAAGATACCTCCCAGTTCATTTACTTTGTTTTGTATTGTGTGTATTTCACAGCACTGTGAGCACACTAAAACTATGTATTCAATATGCCTGATAACTCAAGCACCGCTGATCTTGATTTGCAGGATAGCACTTGTAGGCCATGTTCCCAAGTTAGCCACCCATTTGTTAATGCCACACAGATGACAGTTTTTCTTTCTATGTCTAAACTACAGACAAGAAAGTTAAAAATGAAAAAAAAAAAATCAAACAGGGATAGATATGTAGAGAAAAATCACACTTGCCTAGCAATAAATGTCTGTACATGACCATCAAAGAGAGCAAAAAGTAAATGATGTGTTTTCACTTAAAAAAAAAAAGAACATTAAAAAGAAAAATTAATTAAAACATTTACAAACATTTATAATGAATACTTCTCAAGAAGATACCATGATTTTTTTAAAAAAATAACGGCTTCAGATAAAAGAACTCTATTTCTCCCCATTCCTTCTTTTGCTCTGTCTCATGATTTTGCGTTTACTTTTTACTTTTCTATTCACATAACCCTGATTTTTAACATATTTCATTACCACTGTTTTTCCCTTAGATTACTTTTGACTCCTACATTATTATGAGCTTTTTATGTTTCAGTTTCTCAAACTGACAGTTGTGAGAAAATGCTGGTAAAATGCAAAAGATACAGCAAGCAATAGAGTGGTTTGCAACTCCTTTTGGAGGTACTATGTTCAGATGGGAATTAAAGGATATAGTGAAACAAGATTTATTGCTTTACTGTATGTATTAGTGTTAATGGCTTATTATGTTTAATTTTTTATCTGTCTTTGTCATTTACATCTCTCTCTTTTATATTATGTTGAGTATATATTAAAAATGTCTTAATTCTTTCAAATTTAATATTGCATAAATGACTCCCATTACTTTATCTTTGTTTTGTATTGGACTGGGACATGTGCCTAGATGCAAATAAGGAGTTTAGAGGCACCATTTTTCTCACTGTTATCGTTTTTCCATTGAAATATGCATCTGGTTAATATACAGTATCCTTTGCTTTTTTTGGGCATATGGTGCCAGAATTGAATGGTTTATATTTTTTTCTTGTACCATAATTTGCATTTTATGCCTGCTGTGGCTGACAGACTTCTTTTTATATCAACCTTCAGTGTATGAGGGAGCTGTGAAGTTCTTGTTGCCAGAAAAATTACTTCAGAAGATAATGAGAACAACAAGAGACTACCAATGTTATTGGATGTTGATTGGTTAATTAATAAAGACATTTTTACCATTCTTTATAAACATTTTCTCATATTTAGCTCAAAATAAAATCAGACATTGTACTCTTTTTCTTTAGTTACATACAATATGTGTGATTTCTGCAACTATTTAAATGTTTCAAAATGTGGTTTCATGAGCAATGACTGTTGATTGTCTTTCAACTTACTTGGAGGGTGTGTGTAAGATGTAATACATAAGGAATGTAGATTGTTTACAAATGAGGAATTGAAAGTCTTACCCCTTCAAAGAGCTTCTTCTTGTCGTCATATGATCTTGTATCAACACGGCGCTCATACTTTGAAGCAACCTGGATTTTAGGCTGTGAAAGTGATGAAATTAAGAAAATGAAAAATTAATATAATCTACGATACTGAAGAATAAGTACAAAAGAAGACTACTATTTGAAAATATAAAGATAATACTATTTATCATCCTTAAATACTTCATTATAATGATACAGATAAAAAGAATGGTCTGTAGAAAAATCTTCCTCACAAGAGATCTACTTCTAAAATACAGGGTGATTCAAAAAGAATACCACAACTTTAGGAATTTAAAACTCTGCAACAACAAAAGGCAGAGCTAAGCACTATCTGTCGGCGAATTAAGGGAGCTATAAAGTTTCATTTAGTTGTACATTTGTTTGCTTGAGGCGCTGTTGACTAGGCGTCAGCGTCACCTTTCTTCGAAGGTGCTACTGTAACTGGACTACAGTATCTGGAGATGTTAGAGAATTGGCTGTTCCCTCAGCTCGAACAAGAAGCACAACAATTCATATTTCAGCAGGATGGAGCGCCACCACATTGGCACTTATCTGTCCGTAACTACCTGAACGTCAACTACCCGAGGCGATGGATCGGCCGCCAGGCAGCCCGTGACAGAGCACTTCATCACTGGCCTCCAAGAAGCCCTGATCTTACCCCCTGCGATTTTTTCTTATGGGGTTATGTTAAGGATATGGTGTTTTGGCCACCTCTCCCAGTCACCATTGATGATTTGAAACGAGAAATAACAGCAGCTATCCAAACTGTTGTGCCTGATATGCTACAGAGAGTGTGGAACGAGTTGGAGTATCGGGTTGATATTGCTCGAGTGTCTGGAGGGGGCCATATTGAACATCTCTGAACTTGTTTTTGAGTGAAAAAAAACCTTTTTAAATACTCTTTGTAATGATGTATAACAGAAGGTTATATTATGTTTCTTTCATTAAATACACATTTTTAAAGTTGTGGTATTCTTTTTGAATCACCCTGTATTTTGAGAGTAGTCTTGTGATTAAACATCCAAGAAAATGTATTGAAAATATAATTTTATGGTTGAAAGAGTGGTTGGCCAGTTAAAGTTTTTCCTACCATACAATAGTAAGAAAAATAAGTTTAAAGTGAAGTGGCTTTTGATACTTACTGGGTACTTTCCAGTCAGTGCTCTGAAAATTGAGAGAGAGAAGTGGAATAATTAGTAAAGGTTTATTCATGTCATCACATAATCCTGTAAACATAAATCTCTATGAATGGTTCTGAGAATTAGAATATACTTGGCAGTATGAATAACAGGTTAGGGGATATTAAATTGTCTTATTTACTCAAAGAATACAAATAATACTGTGTGCGGTAAGAATTCATGAATGTAACTGCAGGTACACTTACTCTGGATCCAGACCCTTCTTCATAGCTTTGTGCCTAAGCTGCTGCTTCTGCCTCTCCTTCAGTTCTTTCAGCTGCAAGACAAAATCATGCAGTTGTGTTGGATTATACATTTCTTATTAGAGATATAACCTGAATAATGGGAAATATATCATGAACAAATTATGTAGAGGTAAAAACATTCATGTAACTATCATCAAGCTACTGATTTTTATTTGTGTACTTATCATGTGTATTTTCAATTGTGAAATGTTCATTTAGTTGAACTCACGTCATAGTCCTGCCTCTTCTGCCTTTCTTCGAGGTCATATTTCTCTGTTTCAAGCTTTACAATACTTTCCCACAGTTCTGTTGCTTTTGCACGCAGCTTATCTAGACTGAGCCCGTCAATATCAAGAGGCTTGATGCGAATGCTCAGGGAGATTCTCTTCTCTTCCTCCAACTGTTCCTTGGTCTTGTTTCTCTCCAATTGTGCAGATGACATGTTGAACTGTTGAAAAGGAAGAAGTCATATAGATTATAAACTCACAAATCTTCTCTTTTGTTATACATTTGCATTATTTATACATCTATAAGTATGTTATTTTATGATAATGGAAAAATCCAAAATTGAAGTAATTTTGATAGTATAAAATCTACAAATATAATTAGTAGTAGATCAAGTACTTCTAACTTATCATAAAAACATGTCCAGTTACAAGTAGTTATCAAGTTTTAGAATGGAACATTCACTCTGCAGTCAGATATGATAGGGTGGTAATATTCTTGACACGTTAAATTTGTAGGCCTATCTAGACAATGATCTGCTATCTGAAACAAAGACTGATTCACATCTATGGCCTTCCTCTACATACCACTATGAAGTGTATGGCAGAGGGTACTTCCCACTATACAAGTTAGTAGGACTTCCCATTCCATTTGTCAATGGAGCATGTGAAAAATATTTGCTTAAACACCTCTGTATGCACAGTAATTAGTCTTACCTTGTCTTTATGACTGATACAGTAGTGAAACATGGGGCAGGGGTTGTATTATATGCCGGCCGGAGTGGCTGAGCAGTTCTAGGCACTACAGTCTGGAACTGCGTGACCGCTGTGGTTGCAGGTTCGAATCCTGCCTTGGGCATGGATGTGTGTGATGTCCTTAGGTTAGTTAGGTTTAAGTAGTTCTAAGTTCTATGGGACTGATGACCTCAGCAGTTAAGTCCCATAGTGCTCAGAGCCATTTGACCCATTTTTTGTTGTATTATATTCCTAGATATCACTTAAGGTTGGTTCTTGAAACTTTGTAAGTAGAATTTCATGGAATAGTTTGCGTTCAGCTTCAAGCACCTGAAAGTTCAGTTTTCTAAGCATCTCCATGATGCTCTGTCCCTCCTATTCTTTTTCTACAGAAGCTCACTTGCATTACTTTGTGTGACTAGCATTTTTAAGAGAAAGAAGTTGGTTGAGAAATAGTTTAACCATAGCTTAATAATTAGTTGCAGAATTGAACTTTCAGTCTGCACTGAGGTGTAAGTAGGAATAAACTTAAATAAACATGCCTACCAGGTTAAAACAGTCTACCACACTGACACATTTTCCAGTGCCAACCATGTGCAGGACTGTACCTTCCCCATAAACTTTGACATGATTAAAGAGGTTGCATCATTAATGTTCACAACCAGCCTCTGCAGACAACTGCAAACCTCCATGGAATATTTGTGTTTTTCTCAGCAGTAATACTTTAGTATCGATATTTTGTCTTAGTGCCAGTGTTTGGGTTGGAATTACTGGTAATGACATAATGGGCCAATCATTCTTCACCAACATGTCAGTGGACAAGTAAATTAGCAGTTTTTTCAGAATACTGTACTTTTGAGTTACAGAATGAGATATTGGCAGATGTGTGCTGATGGTCAATTACATGTTGCCATTCACCAACTTCTCTATAGTGTCCTCTCTGGCAGGTAAATTGGAGAATGTTCTGCTCTCTGGTTGGTAATCTGTACTTCATTTATTTAGGGAAAGAAGGAGAAGGGGAGGTGAGGGTAAACAGTGATTTATAAAAGCGTCATGTATGCCTATCTGCGTCCTGATTGGTACATACACAACACTGTAGCAGAAGTTATCAACAATTCTCAGTGTAAACCAGAACATGTGGACTGATATTTTTCCATTTTGGAATGGGCTGACACCTTTTCTTGACCATGACACTTCAAATGGCAACTGTAAAGTTGTCCATTCACTAAGCATTATGATTTCAGTACAATTTCACAATCTGGCTGCATTGTTACCCAGTAATTGATTTGATCACCAGTCAAAGAAGTGGGCAGAAAAATGTAAATTGGTTTCAGACCATTAAGAGGTATTTAATCAAGAGTTAAAAACTTTGGTTTTAGAGGTATTATGTTGTAATATTGCTATACTATTACAATATGAACTGTTTACTTACGGATGCATCCTTCTTTGTAATCGTGAAGTTGGGGCCCTTGTTCTTGCTCTGGTCCTGTGGAAGGAATTGTAATTTTCAGTTCATGTACTGTAAACAGAAATTGTTTGAATGTTCGTTTTTTTTTTCTTTTGAAAATTGATTTATGTTTTACATTTCTGTCCATATTTTCATTTTATATGTGACATTTAATGAAAGTAAGTCATATTCATATTCAGGAAAACTTTTCTGTTTTCTAGTTTTGTTCAAAATTTTGATGCCCAGATACAAAAATTTTAAAAAGAATATTGTTAAAAAACTGACTTACCATACAGAAAAAAGGTTTTCTTTACCTATGTATGTTGTTGCACAGGAACCAATTTCTGTTGAAAGCCTCAAAAATCTTTCGCAGAAAAGCTTTGCGTTGAGGAATTATTTAGCAGTTATATTTTTAAACTGTTCTTTTGCCATTTTTATTGTATGTACATGCTATTTGGTTGTTAGCAATCAGATAAAAATAAATTGTCTGATTTTTAAAAACTTCACTTTCGCAATTAAAAGAGAATTTCTTTCCATACTGACTTTTGTTAGAATTAAAAAAAGGAAAAAGAGAAACATAAAAACAAAAACAAAAATCTTTGCAGTGAATAAATTTTTTGTAAAGCTCACAGACTTCACAGATTTCACATCCTTATGATGTGTCAGCACTGTAAGAAGCAATCTTAAAACATGTTTTAATTCCTTCAAGCATCTGCAGTTTAAACAGAAAGACAGCAAAGTATTTATTAAACATCCAGAAATAAAAAAATAAAAGCAATTTTGTTACACAGTGTTTGAATAGAACATTGTAACAGATCTTATGCCAGATTAGTAGGTTTTATAGCACAGGAAGAAATTGCTACAGCACATGCTGATTATATGTGGAATACAGTAAGTTCTTTCAGTTAGAAAAGGTAAGAGGCTTAATTGTTACAGCATCTGTTATTGAAGAAAGGAATGGTAAGAATTAGACAGGGGTAATACAAATCATGTTAGCCATTTATTTTTGAGGTGGTTGTTCCTAGAATGATAAGCATTCTTCCTAAGTCAAGAAAGATGCAGGAGGACTATCTTCTGGGCAGAGAAACCAACACTCGCCCAGAGTATCCAGGATAATACACAGGCAGGTTGGTCCAACAGGTCTCACCACACTACACTGTAAATTTCAGCGGTCACCACTAGCTTACCGGCTGTGAAAAATAGAGAAAAACAGAGAGAAACACAGTTAGACACTGAACATTAAAAAACTGTCTGTACATCTAAGTGGATAGACTCAATTCAGATCTACTGTACATTGATTTTAGGTCTAGGAATCACACTTTTGTGTGTGCTTAATAAAAGTAAATGTATGCTACTGTTTACAATGATGCGTGAAAGTAAACAATTTAATACATTACACTATGAATCTAACTAACATTTTAATACCTCATTTTCACATCCTTTTTTTTTTTGCTATAAGGGATTTACTACTTATTGGGCATGCATCATATAATGCAATTTAATACAGTACAGTGTAAAACTATCCAACATTATATTATCTCATAAAATCTTTTTACTACAAGGAAGTAGCTACAAATGGTACATGCATCATATAATGCAGTTAGAAACTCTAAACCAGTATGTATCTAAAGAGAATGTAGCAACTGCAGCTACTTGGGTATAAGTTATCTACTAGTAGGTGTCATACAGGAAAAATACAATAATAATACAGGATGTACATAAAGTCTGGGAACACTTTCAGTTATTTATTGCACAAGAACTAAACATTGTACAGATATCATACATAGTGCATTTTGAAGAGTTTTTTTTACAAACATTCGATATGGAAACCATGAGTGATCCGGCAGACGTGAATACAGTAATCGTATTCTTGCCATACCCGTCCCAGCATGGCATCGTCAACTGTGGCAGTTGCTTCCCATATTCTCTCCCGGAGTTCTGCGACATCACGTGGTAGAGGCGGTACACACACCAAATCTTTAATGTGTCCCTTCCTTGTTGGTGGCTACTTACCGTACATGGTTCTAAACATCCACTGAACAGCTGTAGCACACTTGTTATTGTCAACTCCTGCATGCAGAAAGCTCGCTCCCCACCTGAACTCGCCATGTTTGCCACTAGCGCTGACTATCAGCAAATTACCAAACTAGGCTGTGGCAGTATACCTGAGGAAAAACTTTCAGGGTTTATGACATATTTATGATATCTGTACAATGTTTGGTTCTTGTGTAATAAATAATTGAAAGTGTACCTGGACTTTATGTACACCCTGTATATGGCGTGCTCAACAACACATACAGTATTTCATGAGAACAGTGAATCTTTGAAAACTTTATGTGATATATTATTTTGCTTTTAAGTAATAACCAGTATATCTGTTTGAGTGTCTGGCATTACAGAAATAATAAAAAAAATGCAAATTACTTGTAGCTACTGATGAAAAATATTAAAATGCTTTGAAACAGCATAAAATAAATTTAAAATCATTCCCTCACTTCCTTCAGCTCTCCTTGCATTAGTACACCCAAATCATTTGAGTTCTTTTAAGTGGAAGGTAATATTTACAACACAGATAACCACTTCATCCAAAATCACATACAAGAATCTTGTGAAATAGAATCTGGTGGAATGTAGGTGATTTAAAAATGTGACCAACACAATTTAGGGAATGTTTAACTGATGTGTCATTTGCAATTAGAACATGCGGGAACTCTGTCACATAAAAAAAGAAAATGTGTCTTAAGGAATTCGTGATCACTCCTTATTTTACCTGTCTTCATTAACTGCCAGGGTCATACAACAGTCTTATGGTGGTTACTGGTTTTGATTTTTCAGTAAACCATCTTTGGATCAGTTAATTCCTTTCACTACGACTGTAGTATGTCTGCCCTTTGAGCATGTCATAGGAGATGCATGATGATGAAATGTCAATATCTAACACAACATGTGATATGACATGCCTATATAATGGATCAAATATAGTTGTAGTTAAAGAAATGTCAGATTTGAAGATGATTTCTGAAAAACCAGAACTGATATTCACGAAAAAATTATGTTATTATTCTGATGGTCATCATTCTGATGATGCTCTGTTAAAAGTATTTAATCTTGTTGCTGAAGAATGCCTTCCAGTAATAGTGTAAGCTAAGTTTCAGAAATTTATGTAGACAATACATAAAATGAAATTTTGTGTGTGTAGGGTAAGTTCTAGTAGAATGTAAAGGAGACCACTTACTGAATAGCAGAAGCATTGAGCTGTCGACAGGCACACAAAGAAGAGTGGAAGCTTTGCTAGCTTTCAAAAGAAATTCTTTGATGAATGGGGTACAAATACATTACGCACACCCACCCACATACACACACACGCACACACACACGCACGCACGTACGCATGCATGAACACACACACACACACACACACACACACACACACACACACACACACACACACACACACAACTTTGGATCTACAATGTGCTGACTAGAAGCTCAATGCCAGGGTCTCAGTTCAGTGACCAAGTCATTGCTACATGTCCTCAATCCTTCCTCCTGCTTCCTGCCTCTTTCTTTCTCTACCCACCCCATGCAACTAAATCCCTAACCCACTCCACCTGCCAAACTGCAACCCTGGCATTGTGTGTCCAGCCAGCTCTGTGTAGGTGCACAGGTGTGTGTGTGTGTGTGTGTGTGTGTGTGTGTGTGAAAGGATTTCTTCCTAAAGCTAGCAAAGTTTTCATTCTCTTTTGTGTGCCTGTTAACAACTGAACATTTCTGCTATTTGGTAAGTTGTCTCCTTTGCTTCAATGTATTTGAAACGTAATTTTATAAGAAAACATTCCCAATTGTCAATCACACTGTCAGCACTGAAAAGCAAACTTAAGTGTTGTATGTTGTCAGTGCTGTAATGTGTGAAAGTGACTTCATCGAGGCACAGTGTTAATGGAAACATATGGTGATAAGCATTTATCCATTAATAAATTTTAAACTGAAAGTAAAAATGTTATATCAGAGAGCTTTTTATTGATTCCAAATACCAATACTGTGTGCCAACTGCAAACAAATGTAATGTTACGCTAACTGAAAATTAGATGCAAATCTGTGTGACTGTCTTAAGCTGGAATTGTACATACTGAAAGCCTCAAATAATCATGGTTCCTCATAAAAAAACTTTGTTTAAATTTGACATATGAAACTTTAAGATGTGCAGCACACTAATAGATAGCGAATTTAAGTTCATATGACTAGCAAAAGATTGTCACCCGGCATGTTGAATCTAACAGTATCTTCATGTGTCTGCAAATACTGTGGAATAACGAGAAACAGAATTCGATTGCTTGGAATGTTTGCACTAATGTTATAGTATCTATGGGAATGGTACAGGTGAGTGCCTATTACTTTCATCTTGAGTAACACAGTGTGCAAGGCTGATATGACAGATTGGCAAAATTGTGGTTATTTTCCTTCAGCCATAGTAGAGGACATTCTATGGAGGAAGTGGTAGATTTTACAGTTGCATCAACAAGCACTATCCAATAACTTTATGTGTTTATAGGTGATTAAGATCATAGTTGCAGTAAAAAGATGATTGTGATTTTTTAGCTTTGTGTCTCCTTGTAGTGGCTAAAGATGAACTTATATGGTGGTCCTTTACAACTTGTTTTCAAATGAAAACTTAATGAAGAACAGCATCAGATTGACATCTGGAGCAGAGCTGCATGCAAAAGACCCAGAAAGTCTGGAAATGTGTGAAATGCTGTTTCGTAGGGGTAATAAATGTGAATAATAGTTGATGAAAGGGATAAGCCAAGAAGCATTGTATTCTGACTATACCTTGAGAGCTGCCATCATAGCTTGTCTCTTCTTCTCAGCCTCCTCCAGACGGCGTCTCTTTTCCTCAATGTCCCTCTGCTTCTTTTCCTCAATTTCACGCTGTCTCCTCTCTTCCTCTTGCTTCTTCCTCTCAGCCAAGCGCTTCTCTTCATCAGCACGCATGACCTGTTTGGAATGGTTTTGTATTTAGTTTGAGAAGGCTACAGATTATGTGGTAAGGAATTGAGACTAGATGAAGAGAATTTAGTACCAGCTACATTTTTCAGCCTGTTTAATTTACTGATAGTCATAAGACGTAGCAGATCACTAGTGTCTCAGCAATAATAATGATGATGATAATAATAATAATAAAACACCCAACATATGACATAACAAAAGTTAAGGTTCACAGCAATCATTTAGTTTTTTTGAACAAATAAGACATAGTACAAGCACAAAAGCATGAATGAGTATTTATGAAGTTAACTCACTGAACAAAAACCTTAACACTATGCAAATATTTCATATGTGTAGACTTAAATAAATAAAATTAACATTAAAAACCTGTACCTATTTTGCAAACTGATAGTTAAACAGGGACATTAGCAAATATTAAACTATGATTATGAAGAGATATTTGTCTGTCCTGAAACTCCAGTAAATACATAAATTTATTCCTTTTACTATGTAACATTATGTGCAGATCTCTCATTGGCCTCCCATCCTCCTCCTTTTCCAAATTATTCGCAATAGGCATAATAGTTAATTCTTGATATAAGGAAGCTGCAGCATATTTATTCATTTATTAATGTTGTTTCCTTGTTGTTTTGGCCTCTTTTTCCACAGTTGTGCATATGCAGCTTGTATAGGTTAATTGCCATCTTTAGCAACTGTAATAAAAGTCTTATTCAGACCAGATGCATTTTGTTTTATTTTAACACATCCTCAGTCATAAGGTTTTACATTGTTTATTCCATTCTTCTTTGCCTTCCATGTGTATTTGTTGAGTATTTGCATTTGCCCACAGGACCACGTGTATGTGTTTAGTATTTGCATTTGATTTGATTTCATTTGATTTGCACACAAGACTTTCACTGCTCTTCAGGACAGTGCGCAGAAGTGTAAATGTGTCAACTACAGTGAAAGTCCTGTATGCAAATGCAAATAATCAATACATACAAGTGGAAAAAGAGCATATTTAAAATAAAGCATAATGTGTACGGTCTGAATAAGACTTTTATTACACTTGCTAAAGATGGCAGTTAACCTGTACAACATGTATTTACTTATTTATGTCCATGGACCATTCTGCACAGCTATATTGGACATGTTTACATGAAGTTTGAAAAAATTACAAGTTTGAAAAATACATAACTATATGTTTATATCAGTAAAATGACTGATTTCTTCAAAAATAGCCTCTAAAATATAAGCATCTAAAAATGTTGATATACATACATAATTACCAAAGATTAAAATCACTTTATGCTTTCTGAAAGTGTTTTTTGCATGTTTTCACATTTACGTATGAAACATTACATTATATTTTTGGTTTATGGAATTCTTTAATACTGTATGGGAAAGTTTTAATCAAGTGACATTTTAGTTTATTTTTGAGAGAAGACATGTTTTCTATTGCCTTTATATAATTTGGCAAACTGTTGTACAGAAGGCACTCTGCTTTTATAGGCTCATTTTCTGTTAATTTGTGTCAGTTTCATTCAGTATGATAATCATTTTTATTTCTTGTATTACAGTTATGGATATTACTGTTTAACAATGTAGCATGTTTACTTTTTACATGAATAATTGTTTCATATATGTACAATGATGCTACTGTTATTTATTTGTGCAGCAATCTCTAGGGGATAATTTTGCCTTCTTTTGTAGCTTTAGTACTCTTTGTATGTGCACCAGGATACCATATAATTTGTGAATGAACTAACCCATAGTTCATTAACAAATTCAAAATTTGAGCAGACATTTGTGATAGTATTGTTCATATTTTGCTTTATTTCTACACACTTTTCTTTATTTTCCATGAATGATTTTATAACATCAGCTGCTTTCCCCCTTATCTATAGCTGACTTATCTATATAGCTGATTAATTTTGATTGGGATATTATTCGCTCAGAGAATTTAATTTTTAGAAAATTGTTGAGGCTTTGTGGTTGCTCTCCGACATATTGCCTGGGGGCTTCTGTCTTTGGAACTTTGGGCGATGCTTATGCAATTATTTTATTGGTGTTTCATCATTCGCAAAAACAAAAATTATTGGATTATAAAAGGGATTAAAACATCTTTAATAAAAATGGGCCTACTGCACAGAGCTAGCAAACTGGACGGTGGCAGACCGAAAGAGTTCAATTTGTACTTTAAAAGTGCAAATGTACTTGTAGAAGAGTGATTAAAACAGCAAAAAAGGGTCACAATGATAATGTCATTAGGCACTCATCTAACAAATGTAAGACAATATGGAGTATAATAAACGACCAAAGTGGAAGAAAGAGAACCACAGACAATGAATTTAAGTTGAACATAGAAGGACAAAAAACAGAAAATACACATAAAATTGTCAATGATTTTAACAATTTTTTAAGAAATTTCAAAAAAAATATATTGCCTGCCTGTTCAAATATTGTACACTCTTATCCAAAAAACAATGTTCCCTTGAATTCCTTTCTCCTATCTCCAACAACACCTTCTGAAGTAGAAGATATTATAAGGAAAAGAATCAAAAAAATATTCTCTGCTGCACATGTATGGTACCTTGCTTTTTACTTGAAAAGTGTTCTCTTTCATCTGTGGGCCCGTGTGTAGTTTCATGAACACCTCTTTTGAAGAGGGAACATTTCCTAATCAGTTAAAAATTTCTAAAATTACCCAACTGTACAAGAAAGAGGCAAAAACTGCCATGGAAAATTATAGACCTATTGCAGTGTTATCCACATTTTCAAAAAAATTTAATACTGTGTTTCCATAAGATAAGGAAGCTTTTTTAACTCCAACAACATTATAACATCTTCTCAGTACAGTTTTCACAAAAATGGGTCAATCACAAATGCACTGCATAAGTTTTTAGAGAAGTGCTCAAGTCTAAATGATCATAAACAGCCTGTTGTTGGTATATTCCTTGACCAATCCAAAGCCTTTGATGCGGTCAACCATAAGTTGCTCCTTGCAAACTTGAGAAATTTGGAATCGGTTTTACTGCTCACTGCTGGCCCAGTAGCTATGAAATGAAAGGTGACAATGTGTAGAAGTCAGAAACCCCAAGGATGCTACCTATTGCAGGTCAGAAAGCCTAACTATAGCTTTTTGTGTCCCACAAGGGTCTGTTCTTAGGCAAGTCATATTCACATTGTTAATCAATGACCTCCAAGAAAACATCTCTAATGCTATTTCTTTTATGTATGCTGATGATACAAATATTTTAATTTCCAACAGAGAAGATGCACTTCAAGAAACATTCAATGAAACTACCTGTCACACAAAATATTGGTTTGAGGCAAACAGATTACTAATAAACACCCAGAAAAGCGTAAACATGAACTTTCACACAAGGGAGAATGATACCCCTTTCAGTGCAGATGTACATATTGGCAAATATGAAATTGTCAGTGTGGAGGACACCAAATTCTTTGGAATAACTGTCAGTAGTTCACTAAACTGGAAATTGCATGTAGAGATAGTAGCGAAGAGGTTCAGCAAAATGTGTTACCTACTGAGATCAGTAAAAGACTCATCCAACATTGACACTTTGAAGCTCATATACCATGCTCTGTTTGAATCCATTATGAGCTATGGCCTAATTTTCTAGGGAAATAGTTCTGAAGCCAATACAATTTTCAAATTACAAAAACAGGTGGTCTGAATAATGGCTTCAAAAAACAGAACTGAACACTGTAAACCACTGTTTAAAGTATTAAAAATCCTGCCAATGCTGTGCCTTTGTGTAATAGAATTGGTTTGTTTTGTAGCTCAGAATTTAGGAACACTACACAGAATTCTAGTTTGCCACATGCACAACACTAGAAACAAATCTCAGTTAAAAATTATAGCACACAGCACCAAATTATATGCTGAGACAATTAATAATCTGAAGAACTGAGACCAAAAATTTAAAAAAAAAATTAAATTACTGTTTTTACTCCATTACTGCATTTCTTGACACAGAATTCTAATTTCACCTTAAAAGCTCATCATCTTGTATATAATGCAGCACTGTTCAAATTGTTACTTTTTCTGTCCATGCTCTATGCATTTGTATGCAAACATAAATTGTGTAATACAGAAGTGAGTTTTCCCATATGTAATGTATTTTAATGTATACTTTCGAATTTCCATGTTATTTGTTTTGCACTTTGTACGTAAACCTGAACACCTTTTATGTAAACCTGAACACTTCAATGCAGAAGTGTGTCACCTTTACTTTTACTTTAGTAATGAATTTCTAAATGTATGTTGTGCTTCTGAATTTCCATTTAATTTGCTTACACATTTCTTTCCCTTAATAGTGTGAACTTATTTCGAAATATTGAGCAATTCTGAATTTTTCACAAGATATTCAACTATATGCTTTCATAATCAGTTTAACCATGTATCATCTCATCTTCATTTTTGACTTATCCCGCATCATCATGTGTTTCTCTGCACACAATGTATGATCTACAGGATAAATAAAATTACAAATTACAAATGGCTGGCACTGTTAAAGATTCAGCCCTCATTGCTGATGGTGGCGGTTATATCAATTTACTTTTTGTTTATTACCCAGGTCCAGACCTTAAGAGTACACATTTACAATTGTTACGGTGGAGAATACTTGTATTAGTTATTTGTAGTCTTCTGTCAGTGATATGTCCCACAAACAATGGGCACTTTTCATTAAACACAATGACTAATTTTTTGTGCCACTAAGGACTTCTTAGCTTTACATTGTTGTAAAAAGGATTATTAAGTCAGATACCAGGAAAAGCAACTTATACAATAAGAAAACTTCATTTGATGGCTGCAAATTATAAATCAAACATTCTGCTTAATCTATGAAATTCGCCTAAATTTTGATGAGTGTATTATGAGTACTACGTGTTGTTGCATTCAGAATTTCTAACTACTTTAAGTCATGTGTTTATGTTTTGTTCAATTATTGTCACAAGCTTTTTGCGAAACAAGTAAGTTCTGTAGAAATTATTCAGCTTCTTTGGTACTTGTGGCTTATTTATGGGTAAGATATAGGTTTTTGATTGATTTGAGTAACTGAGAAGAAAGCAAGTGACATGGTCCATATATTACATAAATTATATTTGCAGCCAACAGTTGAAAAGTGAATGTACCTTGCGCTTGGCTTGCTTTTCTTTCAACCTCTTGAGTTCTTCTTCTTCTTTGGCTCGCTGTTTGCGCCATTCTGTGATGTATTCTTTCAACTGTTCATCAAGATCGGATTTCTTCTGCTCTTGCCTCTGAAAAATTAATCATACAATTTCATATACATTAGCTCTATTTTTGGTTTGATCTAACAAAATTGCTTGGCAGTTTAATTCAAAAACTCACCTTAATAAATTCTGGGTCACCAGCAGGAGCAGTTTCTCCCCTATTCCAAAGAAATAGAAAATAAATTACAATTAGTTACAAAGTGATGTTTATTTATAATGCTGATAAATTTCATGTTTAGCATACTTACATAGAGAAGTGATGTTACAACTTATCATTTGATTTACCTTTACAGAAACATTTAAAAAATGTTTTCAACTTGATGTTTTTTGTTTCATATCAGTAATATTTCAATTTATTTATAAATCACTTAAAATGTTTGAATTATAAATTTATTGTCTGCCAAAATGTAGGGAGCTATGTAAACTGTTTTCAGTGCAATGGCTGACTCCAAGTAAAATATCTTTTGTCCATAAGTAGGAACAAAATTAGTGAAAAAGCAACTGTCTTCTGTTCAGTGAGTTTGCAGAGCTGTATTGCAAGCAAGAGTATGGTTGATAATAAGAGACATCTACAAACTTGAGTATTTCATCTTCATAGTGCAATGCAGTCTGGTCTTAGCTGAGCTGCTATTAAATGGGTTGTACGGCTTTCTTATCATAGACAGCTCTTTAACAGGTTAGAGTAAAAGATCTTTGACACAGGAATATGATGTCCCATTGTGAGGATGTATATGCAGACAGCATTGTTTATCTCATTACACTGAGACTGAGCACATGTCCACACACTTTTGTGTATGCAGTATGGCAGCAAGTTGAAAAGCCCTTGTTCGGTACTGAGGTGGCATTAATATTAATAAAATCTCATTTTTGGTATTTTAATGCATTTGATAAGTCCACTGTAAACAGTATCTGTGGAATAATTTTGCTTCTACAGCTTTTAAAAGTAGCTGTTTTTCACTCAAATGGATGAACTGGAATACTGTGCTAAAATTCTTGGCTTGGAATTATTTGTCACAAAGGAAAATTTCTCCAAGTTCACAAAATGTTTATAAACATCTACTTCTTCATTTTCAATAGTTAAGAAATGAGCAACAGAATTCAAATGCAGCTGTATTTTTCTTGAAGATAATCCACCTGAAAGATCTCCAAAAACTGCAACCACAGTGAAGGTATTGAGAAAATGCACCGTATGGTACTGGATGCTCACTGATAAAAAGTGTGTGAAATAAATGATACTATAGACAAATATAAAGGAAGATTTGTAAATGAAGAATTTATTGAGAGAATACTTTGTGCAAATAGGTACCATGATAGTTGAATGCTGATGAGTATATGCAAAGTGAATGGTTCAGAGCATTTGAAAAGAAAAAGAAAAAAAAAAAAGTATTTTAAGCGAGAGCTGTTTACAAACTACATTCAAGAAATGAATCAGCAGTAAAAGAAGTAGGTGGAGGCTGGTCATCCTGCACCAATAAAGACAAACTCTTTTTCATCTGACAGACAAAAGGTCCTTCTTTTCTGCGTTATAAAAGGATTTCCTCCTACAGACTATGCTGCAAAGTATAAAACAGTGCTGTTACGTATTATGGAAGTCTTTTAGACTGGGAATGACATGTAATTATGGAACAGCGATATTATATACAGGGCTTTCATTTTAACTGAAGACATTGAAGTATATTGAAAAGTACACATTGGATCAAAAAAAGTTATGATTCCAAGTTGCTTATCTTGGAGGGGAAAGTCCAGCAATAACATACCTGACCTGCCACCCCACCCCATGCTTGGCTGCGGAGGGCAACTTTGAAATCTTCAATGGGAACCCCCATTTTTTATTTCAGATTACAATTCTACAGCAAAATCTACATACATTTTGTCTAAAACCTCTTTATTTTATTTTATTTTTTATTTTGCCACAGATGGCACTGTAATTGGAGGAATAGAAATGGGTACACACTTGTAATTTATGACTTGCTACTCGGTGGCCCTCGAATATCGTATAACACCTGGTACCACACCTCCATTGCACAAGGGTAGGACAGGCCAGTATTTCATAACTTCCTGATGGAAACCCCATTTGCAACATTGTATTCCTCCGACATATTGAACAGCAGATTACTCGATGCGCCGTTGTGGCGGAGTAGTGGTCTGTGATGTATCGTAACAGGCAGCACACTGCGACTGGAGCTCATGTATCATGCAGATGTAAAGCAGATAGAGGCTCTAAATATTATAATACTTGCACAGTTTTTATTGCCTGCTTGCCTACCTATCATTTGGAGAACAGATGTGCAAGTGGACCCTGCATGTTACAACCACAGAATAAAAAATTAAAATGATCCTAATTTATGGAGACTATAGGAGAAATGTTGAGGCTGCTGTAGCCTCGTATGCCGAGCATTTTCCAGAGAAAGCTCGTTCTCATTCATTATTTTACAAGGTTGTGAACACCTTTATATCTGATGCCAGCATACAGACCGGCAGAAGGAAACAAAGCAAGGTGTTACAGGAGAAGCTAGTGAAATAGCTGTGCTAGCAGCAGTGTACCACAACCCATGGATAAGCGCCCGGTGATTATAATGTGATTCTGGTATGTCCATAGGTAGTATTGTCACAGTACTGCATCATCATAAGTATCATCCATACCACATGTCACTGCATCAAGAACTTCACTGTGCCGATATCCATAACCGGTTAGTGTTTTGTGAATGGGCACCTCAACAAATGCAAATGACCCTGACATTCTTTGCCTAGGTACTATTTTCTGACGTGTCTGCATTCACAAACCATGGTAGTGTTAACTGGTGAAACGTGCATTACTGGAGTGTAGACAGTCTGCACTGGTTATGACAAGTCAACCGTCAGTGTCCTTGGTCAGTTAACGTATGGTGTGGCATCATAGGGAACAAACTCATTGGTCTGTATTTTATCAATGGAATGTACAATGGATGCAAATATCGAACATTTTTGGAACAGGAACTACCAGTACTATTGCAGGATGTTACCCTGGATGTTCGACAGTGTATGTAGTTTTACTAGGCTGCCAGATTTGATATAACCGGATTTCTTTCTATGTGGATTTAAAGGGTAAGGTGTACCAATAAGTGCCAACATTCCAGGAAGACATGACCGACTGCATCAGAAATGCTGGTGCTGGCAGTCCCACAGATATGCTTCTGTCCATTGCATAGTCATTTGAAAAGTGGATCACTAAGTGTATTGAAGTTGTTGCTACTGTGCTCAAACACTTATTGAAAAGTACAGTAGTGATCGCTACGAGCCACATCAACAGTGGCACGTCGAGTAGTACCGTGTTCGATATGTCGAAGGAATACAACGTTGCAAATGTGGTTTCCAACTAGAAGTTATGAAATACTGGCCTTTCCTACTCTTGCAGCGTGGAAATGGGGTCCCACATGCCATTGGATGTTCAAGGGCCATTGAGCAGTATGTTGTGCCCATTTCTATCCCTCAGATTACAGAGCCACCTGTGGTGAAATGAAGAAGATGCCTCAGACACAATGTATGTAGATTTTCTCATAGAATCATTATCTGCAATATAAAATGGGGGTCCCCATTGAAGAGTTCCAAAGTTGCCCCAACCACTCATTCATGGGGTGGGGTGGAAGATTGAGAGTGGTATCATTGGATGTCCCCTGACGAGAAAGTAGATTGCATTTATAACGTTTTTGGATCTGATGTGTAGTTTTTGAGATATTTCAATATCTTCAGTTAAAATGAGCACCTTGTATGTTTACTGTGCACAAGGCTAAACAGAACTGAATCAAAGCTCACACTTCGCAACAGATTTTGGGCACAGGTTGCATGATCAGGATAGTGACATTTTTTGAGCATGAAAATGTATTTGTAAGTTGAGAAGTGCAGATTTAACAAGTTCATTAGACCAATGAATATGGTATGTAGACTGCTGCACACTGAGGTTGGGTGGAAATGTTGTTGCATAACAATTATAATGCATGGAGAATACAAATCAAAGCATTTCTCACATAAAAAAGACTGATAATGGGGAATTGTATTAGGATATATACATGTGCAGTGAATGATGAACAGACTATTTTACATCAAACCATCTGAGCCAAAAGAAGTCAAGTCATGCACCACATCATCAAATATTGTTCAAATTAGAATCTGTCAATACATCCAAAGAACGTTCTTGCGAAGCAACAATGCTTAAAGTCTCACATTTCACAAAACAGAAGTTGGCAATGACATGATATAGCATCATGTTGAATTCTTTGATTCTGTGGACATGTTACAAGCAATGGATGCTGATAATGCTTTCAGTATTCCAGGCAGTCATGATAATCTAAGGTGTGCCATTAAGTCTTTTGGCAATTTGCTGAATATTGGGGCACTAAAAGTAAAAATTCTAGGAGAACACTACACAAGGATTCAGAAAGGAATAGAAAATGTAGTGATGCAATGTTTGTTAAAAAAGTGTTTGTGAACAGGTCAAAAGTTGCCGTGAAAAAGTGACAAATCAGAGCAAAAATCAAACCGAAAATTGAAAAACCATACAAGTGTAACTTTTGATATAAAAACACACGTATGGCAGGGCGAGCACTCTATCAAGAATAAACTGAATGAATGAGCCATGAAGGAAGTCAACAAAGCTTATTGTTGTTTTTCCATGAATGAACTATTTCCTAAGGTTGTGACTTGAACGCCCTGTGATGCATAGAAAGTAGCCACGTATCTCACATGTGTTATGTAATGTTCTCATATGTGACAGAAACTCATGTACAGATGATCTCCCAAAACACACAATATGTCTTGAAGCAAAGATTGTGTCCACTCCTTTCACCAAATGAGGGGCAGCTTCAAATTTCTGCAATTAATACATCCTGTTGTCTGTGGACCAAGGAGAAAAACATCTCTAGATGGAGCAAGATTTTTTGGTGACTTTCATAGACAAAAACGGCAGTTGGAGTCGAGTGTATTTTCTTCATCATAAGGTACAGGTTTCTGATAAATCTATTGAATCAAAAGCTTGGCAGAAAATCAGACTGGACATAAGATTATGCCTTTTCAATCAGACAACAATAAGGAATACTATAGTGAGAGAATGTTCTCCACCCTCAGGATGGCAGATATATGGTGATGTCTAATGGCTTCATAGACACAACAACAAAATAGTGTCACTGAATAAAAGAATCATCCCTTGCTTGAAGTGGCTCACTCCATGTTGATTGAATCAAAATTACCACCATATTTAGGGGTGAAGCCATCAATATAGCAAAACTACAATAAAAAATCCACAGTCTCCTTAATAAATGGGAAAAATGAAGATTTTGAAGCACTTAGTGCTGGAATTGGGAACATTTGCACATGGTATGTTGACATAAAGGGTCCCACACCCAACAAAAAGTGAAATTTTGATACAGAAGACACAGTCTTTGACAAAGAAAATATGTTTCATCTTGCCACCATACATGGTTTTATACAAGCCAAAAGTCATCAGGTTTCACAAAAATGCTGGCTTTATTACAGCTCTGTATATTTACTGACATGATATGAAGAAGGCAGTGGTACTCTGCTTGTCAGTAGGAACATTATTTCACTTTACTCTCTGCATAGTGCAACAGAAAAAAGTTTCCATACATCTTGGCATAATGGTACACAAATACAGATAAAAACACACAGTAGAGATGGCAACAGAATGCATTTGTGTTTTTTACAAAACAAGTAACAGAAAACTGAGAAGAAAACCACATCATCATTAACTTTATTAATTAATTTGTGCAGTGTTAATTAATAAACAGCATAAATTTAAAAACTAAAGTAAGTCTTAACACTGTCACATGCTCAGCACTTCAAAAAATATATTTACAAAAAGTGACATTGCACCATATGTTAATTGATGGTACAAAAGGGAGAACATTAGGGCTCTAGGAAAGAAAACTTCATTCTTGTGATGTTCAGTTGACAGAACTGGTTGGTATTTTTTATGCTGAACAAATTCATCTGCTAATTAATCAAGTTGTGTCTATAGGAATGTATCTCTAGCAAGACAGCACACAGTGTGTAAGCTACACAATATATCTTCTTTGGTGTAAGTCCCCCAAAAACTTACAATATTTGGGTGTTGCTGGCTTGTGTAACCTATGTTTCTGTAGTGAACATATTGCAGACATAAATATAAATATTATATTTTAGTTTTCTTTGTCGTTTTTTCGTGCACCCATAGTGAAAACAATATTAGTAGGTTGCAATAACACGTTTAACAATATTTTTTATTGGCAGAAGAATATCACGTATACAGTTTTTGTTTTTGAACTTGACATTTTTTTTAAACTGTGCAAATGACAGGAAAAGAAAACTATCCCATATATGCTGAAGAGAGCAGGTGATTGTTCAGGCACTTTTTTATTGAACTGGAAATGGAAGTTGAGAAACATCCTGACAAATACAACCATCTGTTGGACTGGAACTCAAAAGTTTCATAACAGAGAACACTCAGCAGAATGAGAGATTAAAATTGGAAACATGCTGTGTTGCTCCTAACCATTCCCCATGATGTCCTTTCTCTCACTGATAATCCAGTGTGAGCTTTTGAAAGTTGGAGAGAAATATGAGCAAAATTGAGGCTGTGAGTTGTGGCTGGATAGCTCTTCAGTAGGCATGTAACAAGTAAAAGGCAAGGATCCTGGTTTGATTCTAAATCCAGTACACAGTTTTAATCTGCCAGAAAGATTCAAAACAGCTTAATTCCATTATAGGATAAAATATTATTCTGAAAGGGAAATGAGCCACGTAACATTGTGTCAGTATTGTCAATGTTAATTGCTTATCTAGATGGGAGCCTGTCAATCTGCAACTGATGTTATTGCATACATCATTTTCTGCTCACATTTACCATTAGCTGATTTTTGATTTTGTAATAAATAATTTGTCTGCAAAAATAAGTCACCATTAATGAGAAACTTGATCTTATGAAGTTTTCTTTCTCATGTATTCATCATACAAAAACTGAGGGTGAATGAGAACTATAATTCACGTGTAGCTAACTCATTGCAAACATAAAAACACAAATCATAAAAATCTTTCACAAACCAGACATAAAGCACTTGAAAGGTACAGACAGATTCATGACAAAACCAGACCATCAATTCCAAGCATACATTTAGCTATCAGACGCACATATATTAGCATTTTATCAACACCAAACACATAAACATATGTACAGTAATGCGATAACAAACAAAGCTTATTTTGACAGTGTATGTTCCTTTAATTGTACAATGACTTGGGGTAAACATAGAAAATAAAACAGGAGAGAAACTATGCTTCCATAATGGTTGTAGGATAAGTGTGAGCCTGACACCTTGTTCCTCTGTTTTTAGAACACGTTTTAATGCTATGTGATACTAAAGTAGAAACATCGATACTAATGACCATGTCGTTGGTGAGTATAAACAGTGTACAATAAAATGGAAATGTGTGGTTAACAGAACTCTATTATACAATAAACATGTACAGACTATCAGTGTTTTTGTTGCCTGTTTCAAATGTATTTCAATTACCTGTGTTTTTCAGTACCCCATTTTGTTATTTGGGCACAATACGTACAGTCTGTATTTGTAATTTTTTTGACAGTTTCTTCTCCACCACATGTGCAATGCTGTTAAGATATTTTATTGCTGTGTCTTGAATTTCCTGGAGTGGAACAGGCCCTCAGAGTTTTATACTCAATTTAAGGTCTGTTTGTAGTATATATTAATAGTATGACATTCATGTACCCTTAAATTTGAAGATGAGTTAGCACCAAACGTCATGTTAGAGCTTGTGGTAATAGTAAATTTAATATTATCAGTAGAGGTAGATTTCAGCAGTTTTTAATTGAGCTAGCATATTGCAGTGCTCTGCAGCAAGCTGTGTGAAAGAATGACATTAGCATGTATTTCATGCATATTGGACAATAACTGCAATTTTTCTGAAAGACAAAGGATTGACATTTGATCAATTCAGGACACACCTTCAGATCAAGCACACATGTCCTTATAATTTTCTGAGCATTTTTTGAAATTTCTATCTGTATTGCTGTCTTGAAAAATGTAAAAGTTAGTACATAAATGTTCTGTTCTGTATAATCAAACAGTGGAAAATACAGGATGGAATGTAACAATATTATGAAAAGGACAGTTGCTACTCACCATATGGCAGAGATGCTAAGTCTCAGATAGGCATAACAAAAAGACTGTCAAAAAGTGAGCTTTCGGCCAACAAGGCCTTCATCATAAATAGACAATGCACACACTCACACATGCGTGTGCACACACACACACACACACACACACACACACACACACACACACATGCCATTGCAACTCACACGCACATGACCACAGTCTCTGGCCTCAGCAACCAGAGACATTGGTCAAGTGTGTGTGAGCTGCATTTATGTGAATGTGTTTGTGCATATGTCATGTATTTGTGATGAAGGCCTTGTTGGCCAAAAGCTCACTTTCAGACAGTCGTTTTGTTTTGCCTGTCTGCGACACGGCACATCTGCTATTTTGAGTTGCAACTATCCTTTTCTTAATACTGTTACATTCTGTTCTTTATATAAGTAACAGATATGTACTTTTCATTTGCACAGATTGTGCTTAGTGGGGCAGCCCATTGTCAAAATGACTGGAAACAATCAGTCACAGAATATGATAAAAACATTATAAGACAGTGTGCTACAAGTCCATATTGTGATCTGAAGAGCAACAGTATTGCAAAGGAAGCACATTTATATGTAAATTCTGCTTTTCATCCTTTCTGTTTTGTTAGTGAATTTCTGTGTGATGTGTTTGCAACTACTTACATCACAGATTCATTGGTTGTCACTGAAAGATGTAGGTCACACTTACACATTTATAGCATGGCTTGTACATTATATAATATGCCAAAAGAATATGCTTGAAAGTGAAGTTATTATTTTTAAAATATCAAGTTTCCTAACAGAGCAAAAAGCAGAATTTATGTTAAGAAGCATGCCACTGACTGACATATAATGCTGCTGGCCAAACTTACACAATGCTCTTTCTGGGCCTAAAAAGAAAAAAAGTATCAGGTAGTAAAACTGTTAATTTATATGATACTGTGTTAGCATACAAGTACTCAACTAATTCTGCATTAAAATATTGGCTTTTAAATTCTACTTATAGAGGGTAATCTAAAGCTGTATTCAAAGATGAACTCTTGTTTTATAACATTGTAACAAGTGACAGAATACATTGACATAATAAAATATCGTCTGACCTTATGCTGCATATAGTTGTGAAATGTGGATACCATTTTTCATTTTCAACAGGTATCAAATATAAAATTTCCTAAAAATGTCAGAACTGTTCATTGCACATATGTTATTCTACATTGTAGTCACAGTACTTCCAATATGAATCAGAAGAAAGTGAGAAGATATTTTGTAATTAATTAGCCTTATATCAGTCATTTAATAATATTTTCATTACATAATGAGATGATGTATTCCATTTTTGAGTTGGACTGCATGTTGAAAATAAACATAAATTGTTTTAGAAACAAGAGCTCACTTTCAACAGTATGAAGTATATGACTAATAGCTAAAGCACTGTAGAATCTGAGGATACAGTGATGTTTTACTTTACCCAGGACATCTGCTGTTACCATGCATAATTTCATGCTAGAGGGCCTGAAAGGCAGTTTAGAGAGCTACAGTAAAAGGACTATTTCATCTGCATGTTATAATAAGCAGTAAAAGCGAACAGCTAGGAAGCAAAGCTACCCATTTTATCTAATATATATAAAAGCAGAACCTATAGTGATAAAACTTAAGGTTTATAACCATAACCTGTTTGAAGAATATGTCTAAGCCTTTTCAGACACTTTTTGTTTGAAACAAAATACTTTTATGAAAAAAAATCTAATTACTCCTAACACTGGAATTTCATATCTGTGTTTAAATTTAATTTCTGGGGAATTCAATTCCTTCACATATTATTTTGATTCATCACTCATTTGAAGAGATGATTGTCATCTTTTTGTGAAACCTAGAAATGCCACATGTCATTTCACTATATATTAGAATTCCAAACTTGTTTAAATTATATCACTATACTTTGATGAGGAGCTGCATATAAGGCTAAATATAACTTGACAGAAGGCCTGTGATGCTTCAGTTGGGCTGTTTGTTTAATTATAAAACAACTTTAGCAAACTATCTGTTTACATAATGCAGAGTTAAAACTGGAATACATTTGTTGAATAGGTGGAATAGGACTGATTAATTTGCAGTGTCTCGTATGTAGAACGTGTCTGTGTTTTTAATTCTTAAGCTCAGAAACATAAACCTTAGTTTTTTTCTGTTTTAATACATCATGAAGAAACTAGTTTAAGTCCTTTAAATTGGTGCTAAGATACTTTAATGTTTAATAGCATAGTCGACATTACAAGCATAAGGAATCTAACTCTTTCCTAATATATATTGTTCTCAATCATGATTCATCATTTAGTTATATTTATAAATGGAGCAAAGTACTTAAAAAATCTTTTTCCACCATTGGTGTCTAAGTATGATACAGGCTGAGTTCCATAGTTCAGGGGCATTTATAGCAATTGTTAAAGAGCTCCAATGAAACTATTTTTTTGGTCTTTGTTGTAGAGTAGATGACAATGAATTAAAATATTTTTTTTAACCTTGAAGCTTTACTGCCATACTAACATTTAGATCATTACCCATTGTCTGTAAGTGTTACCAAATGCAGTATTTCATAACGTTCATTTGGTGCTTATGTTTGTACTAGATTATGACCAAGAAATATTTCCAATACAAATAGATATTTACTTGAATGATGTGGATGTTATATAATGTAATCTAAAGGATAGTATTGTGTCCTGATTCTGGACACATCAGGAGAAGACACAAATTAAATGGGCATTTGACAGACAACACAAATTGTATAAGACATCAATATACACTTTACACATTAAAGTTTCTAAATGAACAAGGACAGTGACAAGGACGTCGCACAACTGCCAGACAGTCATGTTCACAATAAAAAGAAAAACAACACATTTGAAAAATTATACCATCATTGGAAAAAGGCAGGAAAATGATGATAGACAAAGTTTTCTTTTAAATTTTTTGAAGTACTTTTGTATTAAAGTCCAATTAGTAAAAGAAAACCATATGGGCATTATTTTGCAAATAGCAAAAATGAAAATTAAAAATGATATCTATGGCATTCATAAGTAAATCAAGTAATTAAAATATGGAAAATACAGTTAAATGCTTCTGAAGCATGTGAAATCTACACAACGCAAACATAAACGACACTACTGTTTGTCTGTATGTAAAGAAATACCTAATTGTTTATTAAAAAGAAAGCCAGTGCATATAAAAAGCATTATCAGGGACATAGTCATTTCATCACAATGTTATTCCTTTTACAAGGTTTTGAAGAAAAACTGAAATTTGTTTTAATGATCTATTCAGAGTTCTGCAGTTGATGTAAGCTTTTATTCTGTTCAGTTCATTTATTAATCACTGGATGTCTTTGTTGTTCCAGTAATACATTTTTATTCAACCCCACCTGAATTAATTGCCTTAGATAAAATTCACGGAATCCAATAGTAGATTTATAAATATCTAAAGATAATGTTTTTCCACTGACACCAATAGGAATTATTAACCACAAGCTTGAATCAGTCCCTCATACAAAAATCGTAAGTTTACTTTTTTTCTGTTATGGTTGTTAAGTCAGTTATAAAAGTTTTGTGATGAAATGACTGTTTAGTGAAAATGAATATTGCTCATATTGTATCAGCGACTTCTGGCAGGTGTAGTGCGACTGATGCACAATCCACTTACTCTTTCTTTGCTTCTTGTGGCTGTCTTTGATAAGGGTGACATCATATCGAAGAAGATAAAAAGGAAAACAAAAATGTTTAAAGTAAATTAACTTGGTTAAATCTTAGTAATATTCTTCACTGAGAAAACATTTGAAAGTTTAATTACAGCATCTCGGAACAAGACCCATGGATTAAAATGAACACTATAATATTTAAAGAATGAAATAAATTTGGCAGAAAGTAGTATTAAAATGCCAATGTGTATTTCTAAAAATATACATAATACATTTTATGTTTGTCATACATTTCAAAAACATACCTTTAATTTAATTTGTATAGTTCGTTAGTTCCTCTGCGATTGTCATTTCTGAGATGCTGTCATTTTCTTGTATATATAACTTAGTAGAGAATCAATTTTTCAAAACAGTATTAAATGTACACCACATCACCAATAAATTTAATTTGTTATTGTAGTGCTATTTCATTTACTGAATACAGTTGTATATCACAAATGCAGCAGGGCACAACTAAAAAGTGTTTATTCAGACCTAATTGGAATGCATTTTTTGTGTCACTTAGTTTATGAACATTAGATAAAAGTGAGATTTTCATTGATAATACCTTGTCCATATTCCAAAAAAATGAAATGTGATGGAATGAATGTATCTCTGACCTACAAAAATGACAGCTTAGAATCACTATGAACATTACTGTAATTTTTTTTAGTATTAAAATATTTTTCCCTCCACAGGAGAGGTCTTTCCTGAGCTGTTAGCTTAATCACATTTCTGTCTGTGTGCTGTGGCACTGGAGAATTTTTTCTTTCTGACTATCTGTTTTGCCTTTCACTGGTACTGAAAAACAGTATACTTGCTTTGTGTTTACAGGCTTTATCACTCTGACCTTCCCTGAGGGCTTTTGTATGTCAGAAAGTTTATTTTTTCATCATTCTTATCTTCACAGATTTCTTTTAAAGATTCCACTGTATTGTGAAACAGTTTCTGCTTGAAAATGTTAAGCAGATTTAATACTCCACAATGATTTCACAAAAAATAAATGTTGAATAACTACTATCATTGTGGCATTGAACAAAGATGCAGAACTATTGAAAGTAAGATAAATATATGGTTTCATTGGCAATTGATGAGATGAAATATAAATGGTAAATAACATAATAGGGTTCTTGTGATTGTTGTTATGTACAGTCACGTACCATCTGATATACTATGATGATGATTGTAAGCCATGAACACATAAGAGCCAATATGGCTATAGACTGTCATAAATGTAGGCTGTGTACAGATGGCAAATCCATATTGTACTTGTTTATTCAGTGCAAGGTTCATAATGATGTACCTTTTGAAATTCACGTGTGATTCATATTGCTGTATTTCTATGATTATTGTTCTAGAGAGAGAAAAAACGTTTCCCATACTTGTTGCTACATTGTGCTAATTTATTGTTAACTCAGTCAGAAGTTGTTTCAGTTTCCATTCTTTGTCACTACCCGTGGTCCGCTATCATGGGGGTATGATAGAAGACAGAAGTAGTTGTTCATTGCATCAGTTGAAATAGACTCAAAAAATATTTTTATGTTGTAATATATGAATCCATATGCTGCATAAACACTGATAAGCCAAAACATTATGACCACAGCCCACCCTGAAGTTGTATGTTGCCTGGTGCTGTTGAGGGAACATGACATGGTAAGGGAAGCATATAAGTGGATCGAAGACGGGTGGGGAATCATTCTAGCATGACACCGGCCACAAATGGGGAAATCTACTGATATAAGCGACTTTGACAGAGGTGATATTATTCTTACCCAGATCCTGTAAGCAAGTATCTTGAAAATGGCATAGCTGGTTGAGCCTACACATGCTACTGTAATGAGGGTCTGTGGAAAGTGGAAGAATGACAGTGAAACTACCACTGGGCAATAAGTGGTTGGACGTTCACGACTCTTCACAGAACATGAGATTTGGAGGTTTCCCTGCTCTGTAAAGCAGGATATGAGCCAGTCTGTGGCATCTCTGCTGAAAGGCACATTACTGGTGCATGTGTAAGTGTTTTGGGGCACACTGTTCATTGTACATTGTTGCACATGTGCTACGCAGCAGGCAGCCACTATGTGTTCACGTGTTGGCCCAATGACATTGCATATGATTGCAGTGGCCGCAGGATCATTGAGATTGGACTATGAATCAATGGAGAAGTATCACCTCGTCAGATGAATCACGGTTTTGCTACACCCGGTTGATGGTCATCTACACAAATGCCATCATCCACATGAACGGCAGTTTGAAATGTGCACTGCGCCAAGGATGCAGGCTGGTGGGAGCAGTATTATGCTATGGGAGACATTCAGCTGCACTTACATGGGCCCGGTCATGGTAATCGAAGACACACTGAGAGCCGCGACCACCTGCACCCCTTCATGCTTGATGTCTTTCCCACTGCCGATGTCTTCTTCCAGCAGGACAGTTGCCCATGTCTCAAAGCCAGAACTATGCTACAGTGGTTTGAGGAGCATGGTAGTATACTCTTGTTGATGTCTCGCCCATGAAATTCTCTTGATGTGAATTCAATGGAACCCATTTGGGTCTCTATCAGGCACCATCATCGTGCTCACAAATTAGTAGCATGCTGTTTAAGGAAATTACATGAGTTGTGCATGGTCATCTGGTGCGACACATCTTGATGTATTGCGTTCCGAAGATGGACCAACAAGTTATTAAGCACATGATCATAATGCTTAGGCTTGTCAGAATATGTGACATTGATTCCAAATCTACATAGAAGTGCATTACAGGAGAGCATTAGCAACATAGATATGTGTAATGACAATAACCAATGAAATTATGTTCAATAACTATTGTTTGTGGGGAGATTCTCACAAAAACTGAGTAGGCTTTCTTCAAGCACATGCAATTTTATATCATCTTATCTGCCTTGTTTCACAACAAAATTCAAAGCACATCAACGTTAATATTCACTTGTCATCTTGAAGTTCTCTCTCTGCTGTGGCATGCAGTGTTTATTACATAGCACTCTTCACTTGTTTGTGGCAGTTCAGTTAGAAGCAAAATTGGGGAACAATCATTATTCTATTATAACAGATTTGTAGCAATACACAGAGTGTTTGAATAATATAGCAATACAGCCTATGCTAGTTTTCTTCATTAATTCCTCTCCCTGTGTCATAGAATTAGCAAATGTAAAATTTTCCTTAAAATTGTGGTGTGACACAGAGAACATAGATCTATCTATCTATCTATCTGTGTGTGTGTGTATGTGTGTGTGTGTGTGTGTGTGTGTGTGTGTGTGCTTGAAAAGGATAGTGGGATGTACATTCTTTGATTATTTAGTTTTGAATTACTGTACAACAACAAAAACAAAACAAATATAATACATAAACCCCATCTGTGAATTTCAGTTCTTGTTATACAAAATTATATAACATATTCTAAAGGTTAGCAAGGTAACAGAGTTTTATTATACGTGCAAACAAAGTTGACACTTGCTGCAGTGGCTGAAGGGAATGACTGTAAAGGCATTTCCCATGTACAGTCGCTCCCATCAGCTACCTTGCCAGGTGTCAACTTTGTTTGTGTGAATAATACTTGTAGCAGAATGGAGGTTTATGTTCATAATATTGAGTCACTTTTGTTTCACACAACATAAATGGATAAGGCGTGCTGAATATTCTGCTTCACTTCTTCTAAAAACTCATCATATTATGTACAATACCTGATATGGCGTACAAAATCATTTTCCACTATGCACATCTATGCATGAACTGCTAGTATCGGATGGAACAGTAAAATAACAAACTTCCAGCAAGCTACCATAGGTGTTTTCAGATTGCTCATGGCTGATGTCCATGGGTAATAATTGTGTTATTTCATCAGCAAATACTTCACAGTAATTATTGTCCATCTAGGGCTGTAACTGTCATTTGACTAAAGTAGAATAAGTGCTGGCTGCCGGTTCAATACTTACTTCCTGTAATCATAAAAAGAAATATATTGTAAACCCTTCAGAAGTTAAAATTTTTATTAATAGAAGCTATTAAGTATTGCATTTAAAGTTAATAGTGCCAGAATGAAAATGTATACAAATTAAACAATATACTTACACCTCAACCTCCTCTTCCTCCTCCTCACTAGAAAAGAAAGAAAGAATAGGTTTTGTTAAACTGTAAGGTGCTTTCAACACATAATAATAGTTTTACAATGAACAATTTATTTTAATGAAGTATCAAATTTAGTTATAAATATTGTTACATACAGCAAGTAGCTTTGTTTCATCTTTTGGTCATGAACAGCTAACAGGGTTGTCATACCATTTCCAGTGAGAGTTAACAGCTCTTCATCACAGTTTTATTCACATTTTTCTTTTGTCAAATTTATTCATTGTCCCTATTTGCTATTGTATTATCTCAGTATAGCAGAGGCACAGCACAATTTGTCTTCCATCCAATCTTTTTGCTTCAGAGTTCCTGATATGAACTCCTTACATTTCCCTCTTCTATACATTAATATTTTCACAAAACTGAAGTATCTGCTGCATGGGAACTAGAATGGCTTTCTGTGAGGTAGCTTGTATAATTAGACAATGACTATGAGCTGCCCAAATTACAAAACTTTCAAAATATTACAAGCTGATACAAGGAACATCGGAAAGAGAATTCTGCATGAAATGGGAAGTATAGATATAGAGAAAATATTGATATTTTTGCCTGTGCAAAAAAAAATATGTAAAAAGTGAATGCTCTGTTGTGTTTCTAAAGAAATTAAAGAAGGAAACAGATGTCGCTGTGGCAGCTGTAAGCATCAAAAGGTTGTTAGAGATAATTTTGGTAGAAAAATGGTGGTAACTGTAACAACAATGTGTTTGATGCATACATTCATACTGGAGGGACATAGATCATAGTATTCTGAGCCCAACTGAAGAGGGAAAGCTGGTAAATCATAGGTATTATAAATAATATGAAAATTGTGACAGCCTTATAAAACAACACTTGAATTAGTTGGTTTAGCTATGCCAATTTTTACAGTTCACTTCAGTTTGCTCTACAATGCAACTTCTGTCAGACTGCTTGTTCCTTTAGATTATGTAGAGCAGTGTCTCAGAACTTGTATAGAGTACTGCCACTGAACTCAATGCAGTTTTCTTTCTCTGAACGGTGTTTTGAATCTAATATATTAATTTCATTCATTTCCTTCTTCTCTTTCAATTTATGATAACATATGCTTGATGTCTTCGGATATTTTTTATTCTAATTTCCTGATTATCATACAGCTTGCACACTAAAGAATTTTACTAAGAATAAAATTGGTATGGCATCAACATATTTTTACTCTTCAGCAGAAAACTTGCGACAAGTTAAAACTGTCTCCTGGACTGACTCTTCAAACTAGAAATTTGACTTTGCAAACAGTGCACTAACAATATTGTTGTCTAAGCAAGCTTCAAGGACTGACTCAAATGTTCACCTCATCACCAGTTTCAATTTGTCGCAAACATGAAACAACTTTGAGGCAGTTATTATTACTTAAGTATGGTCATGATCATAAAATAATGTACTTACGAGTAGACTTCCTCATCATCTGACATGGTTGCAAGAGGTTAAAGAGCTGTAACCAAAAGGGAAATAATTATCAACAATCAGTTTAATTATGCCATATATGAAATCTATTAAATAATTTACTTTAGACAATGTCAATTTTGCTGAAATAGCCACATTCATCCATAAAAGATTAAACATCATCCACAGAAGTATTTCAATTGTAAGGTGACTAAGATTCTATAAAATACCACCACAAAAAACTACATTCTAATAGTGGTAGAAGAAATTTTTTTGAGAGATGGTACATTGCTAGATGGATGGTGAAAGGCCCATTTATTTATCTGACATACTGGATGTTTATAATTAACATGCAGCTACTCATGGAGGTCCAGTGTAGGCTGTAATTATTGTATGGCAGTGAAACTTGGTAGATATGCTAATATCTTATTCCAAAATCGATTTATGTTGGAAAATAATTAGTTCCAATTTTGGCCATCTGGTGTAAGTCTGCCACTTTACACTGTTTGTATGATGGTATGACATCTATGCTATCATTTGACAAGCCATAACGCAAGTTAACGGTAAGACTGTCAAGAAAAGAGACTGTGTGCTGTGCTGTTAATGAAACTGTTTTACATGAATGGCAACAATTACACTGATGCATTTCTGTATTCATCCTGTAAATCATGATTAACTGAGATAATATTACCCAACTGAAAGGTCTGAGGAGAGAAGCTTAATGTCATTAATGGTGTAAAGAAGTTGATAATGAAATTTGAAAATATGTATCACCTCGGTATGGGGCATGGAAGAGGAAGACATCTGCTGGAAGTTATTGACAAGGTTGCTGTTTCTGTAACTGATCATGCAGCATGTGTCCCAGATAGTGCCAGTGCTCGTTCAGTGTCATGAGAATTGTCTATCCCATGGTTAACAGTACTGAAAGTTTTGCGGTCTATTTTACACTGGTACCTATGCGAGATCTAGGCTGTATAGCAACTGAAACCTCACAGTCGACTGCAACATTCTGAATTTGCTCTCTGGTTTCTGGCACAGATCAAAGTTGATGAGATGTGCCTGGCAATATTCTAACATGGGACGAGGTACATTCTTCACTGCAGGGGTAATGTTAAACTGCATTTTGTGCACAAACAGCCATAGCACTTGCCGTATGTGACCATGTCGTGTGTTTTCACAAGCGCCTTTGTTGTTGGTCTGTTCTTCTTTGAAGACAATATACGCAAAAGGTGTCTCAGGTGTACCATGACGGCTGCGCGTTACCTAGACCTCCTTGCACAGCGTATGATTCCTGCTTTGGAAAAGCACAACTGTGTGGAAACCACTATTTTCATACAAGATGGGGGAATACCTCATGTCAATTGCCCAGTGAAATATCTGCCTAATGCAACCCTCTAAGAACATGTTATCTCCATAAGTTTTCCAGGTGTATGGGCTACAAGATCATTTGATCTGAATCTACATACCTTTTGGCTATGGGGATATCTAAAAGAATGCATTTGCTATGGATCTACATCTACATCTACATCTATACTCCGCAAACCACTCTAAGGTGCATGGTAGAGGGTATGTACCAGTTATTAGGGTTTCTTCCTGTTCCATTTGCATATACAGCATGAGAAGAATGATTGTTTGAATGTCTCTGTGCATTCAATAATTATTCTAATCTTATCTTCATGATTCCTACGCAAGTGATACATTGGGGGCTGTAGTATAGTCCTAGAGTAATCATTTAAAGCTGGTTCGTGAAACTTCATTAATAGACTTTTTCAAGAGTCTTCCAGTTCAGTTCCTTCAGTATCTCTGTGACACTCTTCTACAGATTAAACAAACCCGTGACCAGTTGTGTTTCCCTTCTCTGTGTACATTCAATGTCCCCTGTTAGACCTATTTGGTATGGACCCCACACACTTGACCAATATTTTAGAATAGCAATATCCTTTGTAGACTAATTGCAGTTCCCCAATATTCTGCCAATAAACCAAAGTCTGCTACCTGCCTTATCCATGACTGAACTTATGTGATCATTCTACTTCTTATCCCTACAAATTGTTACTCCCAGGTATTTGTATGAAGTGTCTAGTTCCAACAGTGACTCATTGATTATAGTCATAAGATACTACAATTTTTAATTTTGTGAAGTGCAAAATTTTACATTTCTGAACATTTAAAGCAAGTTGCCAATCTCTACACCACTTTGAAATCTTATCAAGATCTGACTGAATATTTACGCAGGTGTGACATGTGCATTTTTCCTAGAACTGGGGACGGTTTTTTGTTTGAGGGATCTATGACAGATTATCGTTAGAAGAGGGGCTAACATAGCTGCAAATTCAGTATAGAACCTGACAGGGATTCCATTGGGTCCCAGAGCTTTGTTCAATTTTAATAACTTGAGCTGTTTCTCAACAGTAGTGACACTAATACTTATTTCAGTTATCTTTTCAATAGTACAGGGATTGAATTGCGGCAATTCTCCAAAGTTTTCATTTGTAAAGTAACATTTAAAAATGTAGTTAAGCATTTCAAAGTTCCTGTCTCATTCACTATGGACTGGACAGTGACTTTGGTGCCACTAACAACCTTCATATATGACCAGAATTTCTTTGGTTTCTGTGAAAGATCATTTGACAATATTTTACTATGGTAGTCATTGAAGGCATCAGAGACAAGGGTATCATCAGGAGTGCCCCAGGGAAGTGTGATAAGACTGCTGCTGTTCTGCATATACTTAAATGATTTGGCAGACATGGTGGGCAGCAGTCTGCAGTTGTTTGCTGATGATGCCATTGTATATAGTAGGGTGTCAAAGTTGAGTGACTCTAGGAAGATACAAGATGACTCAGTAAAAATTTCCAGTTGGTGTGATAAATGGCAGCTAGCCCTAAATGTGGAAAAATGTAAGTTAATGTAGATGAGTAGGAAGATCAAGCCTGTGATGTTCGGATACAATATTACTAGTGTCCTGCTTGACACAATCAAATCATTGAAATATCTGGGTCTAATGCTGCAAAGCAGTATGATGTGGAATAAGCATGTGAGAACTGTGTTAGGGAATGTGAATGGTTGACTTCTGTTTATTGGGAGAATTTTAGCAAAGAGTGCTTCACCTGTAAAGGAGGCCACGTATAGGACACTGGTGCGACCTGCTCTTGAGTACTGTTCAATTGTTTGGGATCTGTGCCAGGTTGGATTGAAGAAAAGACATCAAAGCAATTCAAAGGTGGGCTGCTAGATTTATTACTGGTAGGTTTGAACAACATGTTAAGTGTTGTAGAGATGCTCCAGGAACTCAAATGGGAACTGCTGGAGGGAAGGTGACGTCCTTTTTGAGAAACTCTATTGAGAAAATTTAGAGAACAAGCATTTGAAGCTGGCTGCTGAATGATTCTACTGCCACCAACATACATTGTGTGTAAGAACCACAAAAATATGATGCAAGAAATCAGAGCTCATATGGACGGATATAGACAATTGCTTTTCCTTGCTCTATTTGCAAGTGGAACAGGAAAGGAAATGACAAGTAGTGGTACAGGGTAGCCTCCCCCATGCACCATATGGTGGCTTGCGGAGTATCTATGTAGATGTAGATGTAGAAGGCATCACGCATTGCTCTCTCTTGACAGCCAAAAGTGTTTCATTCAACATCTCTCAATCTATAATCCTATGCTTCGTTTTACACCTATTATTCAGTTACATTTGGTCTCTACCTGATGTCAGTATACAGGAACACATTGCACAGGAACACATTGCTCAAATTCCACCAGAACTGCTGTGAGCAACAGTTGATTATATTGTTTTACAGATGCAGTATGTTGTCAACATCTCTGGTGCTCATATTGAACAAACTGTGTAAGCAGCAGTTAATGACAAAATCATCATTATGCCTTTTTCACATTTCTGTCCTTGTCCCATTCCTAATCCATTATATATGGAAACATTGCTGTATGCAGGTCTTTCTTGCACTCACAGTGCCAGATTTGCACCTGGTGGCTAGAATGGCAACTAATTTTATTTCTAGCATAAATCAGTTCTACATTAACATGTTACCATACCTGCCAAGTTTCATTACCACATAATGATTACAGCCCACACTGGACTTTTATGAGTATCTGCACTTTCATTATAATACCTGGCATTTTGTTCGGTTATGAAGATCAAGCACAATATTTGATACTTGTGATTCAAAATTGATAAAATGGTTCATACAACAGGACCATGAATGATTTATTCTTCCACCTTGTCTAGCTGAACTAGTGCTCCATCTGTCTCCAGAACTGATGAGTATAATTCATCATCTCTTTTGCACACAATTTGGCACATTTCACTATGACTGATGCAGTTTGCTCAAACTGGTCGCACAATGTGCTGCAATGCAGTTTCCCATGCCAGGAAAGGTCATCATCATCATCATCATCATCATCATCATCATCATTTAAGACTGATTATGCCTTTCAGCGTTCAGTCTGGAGCATAGCCCCCCTTATAAAATTCCTCCATGATCCCCTATTCAGTGCTAACATTGGTGCCTCTTCTGATGTTAAACCTATTACTTCAAAATCATTCTTAACCAAATCCAGGTACCTTCTCCTTGGTCTGCCCCGACTCCTCCTACCCTCTACTGCTGAACCCATGAGTCTCTTGGGTAACCTTGCTTCTCCCATGTGTGTAACATGACCCCACCATCTAAGCCTGTTCGCCCTGACTGCTACATCTATAGAGTTCATTCCCAGTTTTTCTTTGATTTCCTCATTGTGGACACCCTCCTGCCATTGTTCCCATCTACTAGTACCTGCAATCATCCTAGCTACTTTTATATCCGTAACCTCAACCTTATTGATAAGGTAACCTGAATCCACCCAGCTTTCACTCCCGTACAACAAAGTTGGTCGAAAGATTGAACGGTGCACAGATAACTTAGTCTTGGTACTGACTTCCTTCTTGCAAAAGAGAGTAGATCGTAGCTGAGCGCTCACTGCATTAGCCTTGCTACACCTCGCTTCCAGTTCTTTCACTATGTTGCCATCCTGTGAGAATATGCATCCTAAGTACTTGAAACCGTCCACCTGTTCTAACTTTGTTCCTCCTATTTGGCACTCAATCCGTTTATATTTCTTTCCCACTGACATTACTTTCGTTTTGGAGATGCTAATCTTCATACCATAGTCCTTACATTTCTGATCTAGCTCTGAAATATTACTCTGCAAACTTTCAATCGAATCTGCCATCACAACTAAGTCATCCGCATATGCAAGACTGCTTATTTTGTGTTCACATATCTTAATCTCACCCAGCCAGTCTATTGTTTTCAACATATGATCCATAAATAACATGAACAACAGTGGAGACAGGTTGCAACCTTGTCTTACCCCTGAAACTACTCTGAACCATGAACTCAGTTTACCGTCAACTCTAACTGCTGCCTGACTATCCATGTAAAGACCTTTAATTGCTTGCAAAAGTTTGCCTCCTATTCCATAATCTCGTAGAACAGACAATAACTTCCTCCTAGGAACCCGGTCATATGCCTTTTCTAGATCTATAAAGCATAGATACAATTCCCTGTTCCACTCATAACACTTCTCCATTATTTGTCGTAAGCTAAAGATCTGGTCCTGACAACCTCTAAGAGGCCTAAACCCACACTGATTTTCATCCAATTGCTCCTCAACTAATACTCGCACTTTCCTTTCAACAATACCTGAGAAGATTTTACCCACAACGCTGATTAAAGAGATACCTCTGTAGTTGTTACAATCTTTTCTGTTTCCATGTTTAAAGATTGGTGTGATTACTGCTTTTGTCCAGTCTGATGGAACCTGTCCCGACTCCCAGGCCATTTCAATTATCCTGTGTAGCCATTTAAGACCTGACATTCCACTGTACTTGATGAGTTCCGACTTAATTTCATCCACCCCAGCTGCTTTATTGCACTGCAATCTATTGACCATTTTCTCCACTTCCTCAAACGTGATCCTATTTCCATCATCATTCCTATCCCATTCTACCTCGAAATCTGAAACATTACTGATCGTATTTTCACCTACATTGAGCAGTTCTTCAAAATATTCCCTCCATCTGCCCAAGGCATCCACAGGATTCACCAGCAGTTTTCCTGACCTGTCCAAAATACTTGACATTTCCTTCTTACCTCCCTTCGAAGACTGCTAATTACACTCCAGAATGGTTTTCCAGCAGCTTGACCCAATGTCTCCAACCTGTTTCCAAAGTCTTCCCAAGATTTCTTCTTGGATGCTGCAATTATCTGTTTGGCTTTGTTTCTTTCTTCAACATAACTTTCTCTGTCTACCTGAGTTCTAGTATGTAGCCATTTTTTATACGCCTTCTTTTTCCTTTTACAGGCTGCCTTGGCTGTGTCATTCCACCAAGCTGTTTGCTTCCTCCTACTTTTACACACTACTGTTCCAAGACATTCTTTAGCCACTTCTAGTACTGTGTCCCTGTACCTTGTCCATTCCTTTTCCAATGACTGTAATTGACTACATTCAACTAACTGGTACCTCTCTGAGATCGCTGTTATGTACTTGTGCCTGATTTCCTTATCCTGAAGTTTCTCCACTCTTATCCTCCTACATATGGACCTGACCTCCTGCACTTTCGGCCTCGCAATCCCAATTTCACTGCAGATTAAATAATGATCAGTGTCATCAAAGAATCCCCTGAATACACGTGTGTCCCTCACAGCCTTCCTGAATTCCTGATCTGTTATTATATAGTCAATGACAGATCTGGTTCCCCTGCTTTCCCAAGTATACCGGTGAATGTTCTTATGTTTAAAAAAGGAGTTTGTGATTACTAAGCCCATACTGGCACAGAAATCCAAGAGTTGCTGCCCGTTCCTGTTGGCCTCCATATCTTCTCCAAATTTACCCATAACCTTTTCATACCCTTCTGTTCGATTTCCAATCCTGGCATTAAAATCACCCATGAGCAGAACACTGTCCTTGTCCTTTACTCTAACAACTACATCACTGAGTGCCTCATAAAAACTATCCATCTTATCTTGATCAGTCCCTTCACAATGCGAATATACTGACACAATCTTAATTTTCTTGCTAGACACTGTCAAATCTATCCACATCAGTCGTTCGTTTACATACCTTATTGCAACTACGCTGGGTTCCATTTCTTTCCTGATGTAAAGCCCTACACCCCATTGTGCTATTCCTGCTTTGACTCCTGACAAGTAGACCTTGTATTCTCCCACTTCTTCTTCTTTCTCACCCCTTACCCAAATGTCACTAACAGCTAAAACGTCCAGCCCCATCTTACTTGCAGCCTCTGCCAGCTGTACCTTCTTCCAAGAGTAGCCGTCATTGATATTAATAGCTCCCCATCTCATTACCATTTGTTTGCCAAGTTGTATCTTAGGAGTCCCTGGTTTGTCAGTTAGAGGTGGGACTCCGTCACCTCCAAAGGTCCGAGGCATTTTGCTCTGATTGTTGCCAGCATCATATTTAAAGTACCAGGGAAGCAGGTTGCTAGCCTTACTTGCCCCGAGTCCCATTGGGTTTTACCCCTAACGGCTGAGGGACTAACCGGTGGATTTGGTAGTCTTTGCCGTATGAGCACAAAGGTGACCACGACTCAGAATATGTCCGAGATGCCCAGCCTTATTCCAAAGTAACTGGTATCCCGACTGCCGGGACCACTTACTTGGCCACTCATACGTTGCCCGTGGTTCATGAACTAGGACATGACTACAGGAACCCACACCATGAACACCATGAACCAGGAAAGGTGTGTAGCCTTATTTTATTTGAGAATTTTTTTGTATTTATTACACAGGCAGAAGGAAATAGTGAAGCATTTGTCCCCTGGTGTTCAAATTTTTGAGTGGCATAAACTAAAGTTACAGGGATTATTTTCAAGGAATAATGTTGATGGTGCCACAAAATGTGGTGAGTGTGGACAGCAATTGCAAGTTTCTGCTTTACTATCATTTTGAAACAATTTTAATCACTGTCTTGTTTTTCTTTAGTGTGTATGTAATGCTATTATGTTGGTCATGAAAATTCAACAATAAATTTCATGGTTTTCTTATCAATGTGGTGTTTTAGTTAAGGCACTGAACTTTATGTGGGATTAGAGGGGTTCACATGTCCATCTGCAATCAAGATTTAGACTGCTTGTGATTTACATATTTTGACTAAGGTCTGTGCTGGGATGGTTACTTTTGAAACCACATCTGATTTTTTAAAGTCTGGTTTTACTATACGAGGAAGTATTCTGTCTTTAACATTGTTATAATGGCAGTGTGTTATGCAATAAGCTTCATTTTATTCCATAATTTAGTGTCTTACATATTTTATCATTTGAGTTGACTCCTTATTGTTTGTATTTAAGTGAAGCTTATGCATGATTGTAAGTATAGTTAATTATGTAGTACATGTACTGAGTGTAGAATGCAAACATTTCAGACAGGAAGATTGGTAAGACTAAAATTAACTCCATTCATAGACCTAGCAATCATTGAGTTGCACACTTTCCAATCTGTTTTTTAAGTTTTTTCCCTCATCTTTTTAGCCAAATGCCTAGCTCGCTCTTCACGTTCATCTCATAAATATAATGTCATAAAACACAAAAAAACCAAGAACAGATTTTGAATGATTTGCAGGTATATGTCATTCATAACATTGTTCTTGAGAAAGCAACAAAACTGCAAAGACAGACTGGCTGAGTAGCACTTAATTTCAGGAGGCGAAATCACAGTACTGCTAATAGACACATTTAAAATCGAGAAAACTTCTTGTAGGTTTTGGAATTGTTGGTCCCATTCTTAGGGAGGAAAGAGAGGTGGATGAAAAAGATTAGAAAGTAGGGGCAGATCATCTGACTCCAAGATGAGAGGGGTCCTTGTTTTTTGAGGACAAGGGGAAGCAAAGATGATGGGGAAGGTGTCAAAGAGAGTGGGTGCTTCAACCCAGAGGTGATGTGAGGATGGAATGAGAAGTAAAGATGGATAGAGGAAGAGAAAGGAGAAATAAAATGGGCTGTACGGATCCTAACACCTGGTACAACAAGTCCATTCATGGCACCACCTACTTGGACTTGACCGCCTTAACATGTCATCAGACCCACTCCTTTTTTTATGATTATATGATTTATTTACTCAGTTATTTCCCTTATTCTACTTTCTATATTTTTCACTTTCTCCCTTCCTTTTCTTTATCTCCATTTCCACTTTCACCTTATTTTTTAAGAGTCCTTTTACTTCTCATATCTCTTCCTCTATCCATCTCTCTCTCTCCCTCCCTCTCTCCCTCCCTCTCTCCCTCCCTCTCTCCCTCCCTCGCTCCCTATCTCCTTATTTCTTGACTGAAACTGGGGCAGCATTACCAACATACTATCTTTGTCCTCCTGTTTCTGACACCTCCCTCTTCATGTAGGAATAAGTTTTACACTGTAGCATTGGAATTTCACCTCCTGAAGTCAATTTTGGCCAGACATTCTGTGTCCTTATAATTTTATAACATTCCACTTATTAGATTAAAGTGATGTTCTAATGTTGGAAAGGCAGTCATCACCAGGAATAAATACCAGACAAACAATAAACATTGACTTGCCGTGTATGGACCAGACAATATAAGAATAAACCAAATAAACTCACAATTCTTAATATTATTCCTAGACCTGTCTATGGCTCTGGTTTTGAGCCAGTGAAGACATAATCAGATTTTGAAACCATTTAGGCTGTGAATCTTATATTTCGAACTTTCGGTTAATAACTGCAGGAATCCACTAAATGTCTCATAGGTATTTGTATATAAACGTGCAATTATGCACTTCAGAAACTTGGAACATATGACAGACTTCTAACACGGGATTAATGAGTCATTATAAACACTGTATTCTACCACTGTCAGTTAAGACTGTCCAGCAGCAACACCATTTTCAGTCAAGCCTGCTATGAATCTCACATTTTTAACTTTTCAATTTTTGAAAATATGATATAACTCAATAGATAAAAAATTTACTCACCAAGTGGTGGCAGGAGAATGAAAAGTCATCCAGAAACCCAGATCATGGGGACTTACCAGACAAGATGATAAGGGAAAACTGACCGTTGGGGCTGCACAGGATGATATTTGAAAACTGGGGTTATAGGTGGAAGATACAGTAATAAGCAAGACAGAGATTACTGACAAAACATTGGGCAAGAGATAATCAGAGTGGAAAGCTAAGTGCATAGTATGTGGTAAAGTGGGGAGGTGGAGAAAAATAGACAGGTTAAAAAAAAAAAAAAAAAAAAAAAAAAATAGAACACTAAAACGGACTGAAGAAAGGAATAGTTGCTGAGAAGTAATGCTAAGACTCAAGAAATTAATGTACAAGGTGATTATAATTAAAGTGAAACTTTCAAAACGCTGTATAAATAGGACCACTGGTCAGAACAGCATCAAATTGTAAAGGAATATTATCGGAGAAGGGGGAAAACATATGGCAGAAGAAAAAAAATAGTGTGTAAATTGATGAATAGATGGTGCTGTATGTGCCAGAATACGTAAATGAAAACACCTGTCATGCGGATGACTCATTGAAGTTGGTATAAACACCCCGGGTACATGGCGTTTCCTCCTTTCACATCTGCGATGTTTGCCATGACTGTCTCAATGCAGGATCGCACTCTGCTTGTAAAGCTGTATTACAAGAATGATAACTGTGCACACATTGCTCTGCAGAAGTTCCATACACTGAAGGGTTTGAAAAAAGACATTGGACCAATGAATGCAGTGGGTCTGGAGAAAATGATTCAGAAATTTGGAAAAGACAGGTTCTTATGGTGTGCAATATGGTAAGGGACAAAATGAATTGGTTCGACGTCAATGGAAGCAGTGGCCACAGCAATACAGGAGGAGACGAGTCGTGGTGTGCAAATGTGTAGTGTACAGAGAACTGCCCGAACATTGGACGTGAGCACAATGCGTAAAATCCTACAAAACATCCTCTTCAGCTATCCTTTCAAAATTACCGATGTCCAAGAGTTGCTTCCTGTTGACCTGCCACCAAGAGAGACCTACGCTTTAGAATTTCTTGCTCACATGGAACTGGACAATGATTGACTGTGGAAGATTTTGTGGATGGATGAAGCCCACCTCCATCTGACAGGATATGTCAATACATAGAATTGTCAAATATGGGCAACAGAAAATCCACATGCAAATCAACCAGTACTAGAATGAGATTATCACTCTGCAGCAGAGTGTGCGCTGATATGAAACTTCCTGGAAGATTAAAACTGTGTGCCAGACGGAAGGTAGGAGACGAGGTACTGGGAGAAGTAAAGCTGTGAGGATGGGGCGTGAGTTGTGCTTGGGTAGCTCTGATGGTAGAGCACTTTCGCACGAAAGGCAAAGTTCCCGAGTTCGAGTCTCGGTCTGGCACACAGTTTTAATCTGCCAGGAAGTTTCAACCAGAACCACTTCATCCTGAAAAGGTCATTGTGTGGTGTGGAAAAAGAAATCATTTAACATAGGCCCATATTTTTTCGAAGAGACAGGAACTTCCGGTCCTGTTACCTGTACCATCAATGGTAAGCGCTATGAGTGTCTTTTGCGCAACTACGTCATTCCGCCTCTCCAGCAATGTGGATGGGATCATTTTTGTGCAAGATGGTGCACCTCCGAACATTGCAAATCCAGTTAAGCAGCTACTGAAGCACCATTTCAGAAACGGTAGAATTATCAGCCACCATTTCCCTACAGCCTGGTTGTCCCGATCACTTGATCTTAATCTGTGTGACTTCTGGCTGTGGGGCTATCTGAAAGATGTTGTGTTCAGTATTCCAATTGCAAACTTAGCTGCATTGAAGGCACACATTGTGGAACACATTCTGAACGTGACCTTGGAAACACTTCGATCAGTTGTGGAACATGCTGTTTCTCGATTTCAACATGTTGCAGAAAATGGTGGACAGCATATTGAACATGTTTTGTGCCAGTCACATGTAAATTAATAATCCGATTTGATTTGGATCGATGCTTTATATGCAGTTTTTGCCCTCAGGACAATTAAAAACCAATGTGATTGATGCTTTTTATGCAGTTTCTGGCCTCAGGACAATTAAAAATCAATGTGATGTGATCTTCCCGTGGTGGATGGGCTTACATAACTAACAGTATCACACCTGTAAACCCATGCACACTGAGTAGTACAGTTTGTTTAATGTCAAACGTACACCTTAGGCATTGTTGAATGATTCATTTGTCATTTTAGTCAACCACTATTAAATTGCCATATGTTTTCCCCCTTCAAAGATAATGTTCCATTGCAATTTGATGTCATTCTGACCAGTGGTGTTATTTCGACAGCGGTCTGAAAGCTTAACTTTAATTATAATCACCTTGTAAATTAAGACCAGGTGGGGGTAGTAAGAACCCAGGTAGGAACTGGCATTACAACATGTCCTTGGTTCTCACCAACCACCTGGTCTTAATTTATGTTAATTTCTTCAGCTTCAGCATTTATTTTCAGTAACCATTCCTTTCGTCGCCTCCTTATAATTTTCTACACCTTGCATTATCCCCTCCCCCCTCTCACATCTGCAATGTATAATGCACTTAGCTTTCCATTCTTGTTGACTCATGCATGATTCTTTGTCTGTAACCTCTTTCAAATCTCATTCAGTGCAGTCTCCAGCAATCAGTCTTTCCTTCTCATCCTGTCCAGTAGTTCTCCTCTGATCTAGGGTTTTGGGTGACTTTTCAAAATTCTCCCACCTTTTTGCAAATCCCAGCAGTTCTTTTCCTTCATCCGTCTTCCTTCCTCTTCAACCCTTCTGCCAGAAGAAGGAGCCACTGGCTCCAAAAGCATGCGAATTTCTTTAACGTACACATGTGTCTTGTGTGTGTTCTCTTGCCACTGTTTGATTAGTAGATTTTTTATCTATCAAGTTACATTAACTTTCACTCATTTTAACTGATGTTTCAGAACTAAATGCACATTTATGTTGTAAGTGTAACTATTTACCAATACGCTATTATAATCTCACTGTATTCTACTGGGCTGCAAAGACTAGCATTTATTTTAATTACAGTTTAACTTAGATGATCTTTTCCTATCTCCCTTCATTTTTATTTGTTTGTATTTGAACTAGTTCATTAGTTTCTGTTCTGCTCATTCTGTATTCAGATGATGTTATTTTTAACATTGTGTTGTTGATCTTATGTATTTTCCCCTTTATAATTAGACAGGTGAAAAAATCTATTCGCCAGGCAGCAGCAAGAGAAAACACATATAAAAGTTATGGACGTATGCAAGCTTTCAGAGCCAGTGGCTTCTTCTTCTGGCAGATGAGTTGAAGGGAAAGGACTGCTGAGGTTTACGAAATGGGGACAGTTATGGAAAAATTGCCCAGAACCCTGGATAAGGGGGACCTTACTGAATATGATGAGAAGGAAAGACTGATAGTTGGGTGAGCTTAAACCAGCGGAGTGCAACATGTGTGGTGGAAGGTGCGGGGGTTACAGGTAAACTAAAAGGAAGTAAAGAAATGGAATAGTTACAGAAAAGAAATGATGAGACCAAAGAAATTAACGTGAATTTAGGCCAGGTGGATGGCAAGGACAGAACACAGGTGTATACTAATTTCCACCTGCAGAGTTCTGAGAAGCTGGTGCCAAGAGGAAGAACCCCAGATGGCGTGTGTAGTCAAACAAGCACTGAGTCATGTCTGCCATGTGGTAGAGCATGCTCTATACAGGATATTGTGTGTTGCCAGTATACACCATCTGCCTATGTCCATTCATCCAAAGTGATAACTTGGTTGTAGTCATTCCAATGTAGTAGGCTGAACAGTGTTTACATAACTGCTGGTAAGTGACGTATGTCATTTCACAGATGGTTGTCCCATTGATAATATATGTTTTGCCAGTTAAATCTCTGGTATATGTCGTGGCAGGAGAGTGCGTAGGGCAGGTCTTAGTGTGGTACAGCAGTCACAGGGGTTCGAGCAATAGGATAGGGATATGGGCACAGAAGGAGCATCAGGTCTGACCAGGAAATTGTGGACATTGGGAGGACAACAAGAAGCTTATTCTTGATGTGGTGGGTAAAATGTAAGACAGAATGGATCTCTTTTCATGGCATGATTTTAAGAAGTCATAACCTTGTTTAAGTAGCTGATTAATAAATTCAAGAGAAGAATTTACAAGATATGTGTTATCATTCACATTCAATATGTTCACATCTACATCCATATTCCACAAATCACTGTGAAGTGCATGGCAGAGGGTACTTTCCGCTGAATCAGCTATTACGGCTTATTCCTGTACCATTCACATGTGGAGCATGGGAAGAATGAGTGTGTAAACACCTTTGGCTGCACTGTAATTAGTTTAACTGTGTCATTGCTAACCGTGCAGAAGTGATCTCAGGAGGAGGGGGTTGCAGCATATTCCTGAATCCATCATTTAAATACAATTGCTGAAGCTTTGTAAAAGTAGACTTTTTCGAGATAGTTTGTGTCTATCTTCAAGCGTCTGCCAATTCAGTTTCTTCAGCACCTCCATGACACTGTCCCATGGCGCAAACAAGTCGTGAGCATTCGTGCCGCCCTTCTCTGTATACGTTCAACATCCCCTGTTAGTCCTGTTAGGTACGTGTCCCACACACTTGAGTGGTGTTCTAAGATGTGCCCAGGAGTTTTTTGTCACCAATCCCCTTTGTAGACTGATTGCATTTCCCAAGTATTCAACAAATGAACTGAAATTTGACACCTGCTGCACCTACACTAGAGCCCACATGATCAATCAATTTCATATTCCTACAAATTGTTACATCCAGATATTTTTATGAATAGACCAATTTTGTTTGTGACACTTTGATGTTATAACTATAGGATACTACACTTATTTGTTTTGTGAAATGCACAGTTTTCCATTCCTGAACATTTAAAACAAGTTGCCAGTTATCCGGTTTTTCAATTTCCCACTGTTTAATACCCAGGTTAGTGACGAGTTAAACTGAATGTGTAGTTTTGAGAGCATACCCAGGACCAGAGTTGACGGTGTGTGGGGGTTGGGGTGAAGCAATTCATGTCTGTTTCCCAGTGAATGGCAAAATAGCTGTGGGATCTCACAACAAATAGCTCTCACTACACATCTTATTTGTTAGCAATGGCAGCCAGTTATCATATGCAATAGCTCACTGTAAATATCAAATGTGGCACTTTGGTTCAAATGCAAACCATAAATTGCACTAAAATTACACAATTCTCTTTGCATACGAGCTGGAAATTGCACTAAATTTATGCCATTTCTCTTCAAATGTGTGCTGATAGGCAAATAAAGTGAACGAAAACATGTTTTACAGTTCTGTCTCTATGATAACTAGAAACCAGCATCGAGTCCTGAAATGATGGTCAGCTGCACTAGGATCAATTGAGAGGAATGATGCAGCTGTCCATTTTCCACTGCACGTGATCTTATGTGATATCATCTCTTCTGCCACTAAGAGTGCTATGTTGCTCACAGCAGCAGGTCAGTATTTTTCTTTGAAACTGTCTATAACGTATTGTACAATCGTAGGGCATGATGGATTTTTAAAGGGTGGCTTTCTCAATGCCACTGTTAGTGAGCGGACTAAAGCACAGACTGGCAGCTCTCTGACTTGTGTTGAATTCATGCTGTTGCCAACATTCTTTATTTTTCCATTGTATCTTATTCCTCACAATGTTGAACTATTAATAATAAAATTTAAATATCAATTGATATATTCAAAAATAATATATTCACTTTAGTTACGAATGCTGCCCTAGTAAGTTGGAATGCTGTAGGCCACCACATTGTACCACATAGATATAATTTTGCATGAGCCATCATTACTTGTCAGTATCCATTACATATTCTGGCCTTCTTCAAACTGTTAACCAAATTCGTACTCTTTAGTTGACAGGGTTCAGGATATTTTTAGGCCAACGCAAATTCTTAATAAAGAGGATCATACACAAAGAAAGAGCTTTCCATTTCCGTGTGGTCTGGTGCACTTTGTCCTCATTTTCCAAATGTACAGGGTGTTAAAAAAAGTGTTGAATACTTTGAGAGGTGGTAGTACTCATCAGAGCAAGAAAAATAAGTTCAGTAAACATGGGTCCAGAAATGCATACTTTCTGTGATACATTCAATTAAATATGGGTCCGGAAATGCACACTTGCTGCCATAAACATGTGTTTACAGGAAGTGCCCAACAAAGAGTCTATCCAGAAAATGTGCACCTCTGTCCTCTGGCACAAGGAATGATGCACCCTTTGAAGTACATCCAGTTGTTGTACCTGCTGGGCTGTATTGAAGATGTGACCCTGTTGTATCATTGATTGGCATGGTGTAGACCAGTTCCTTCAAGTGTTCTCTTAAATCAGAAGTCTAGGGGATTGAGGTTTGACCCCCCCCCCCCCCCCCCCCCCCTCTCCCCTGACCAATCCAGCAGACCTGAGATATCCTCATTAGATTTTCACACGTGTATTCGTTGCTGCAATGGCACAGCCTCCAACAAGGTAGGCAATACATTAATGAGAAAGTCCAGATAATGTATCCCTATTAACCTTTGTGGTAGCACATATGACCCTATTAATCTATCGCCAATTACACCTGCCCATACGTTGATTGATAATCGGTGTTGGTGTCATATCTCCTGAATTGCTTGGAGATTTACATCTGCCTGTACATGCCGGATGTGTTAATTCACAACAAGATCTCTTGATAATTCTGCAACAGCCACTGACAGAACCACCGTCTGCCATGATGTCTTCCCAGGACACCGCTCTACTCATCGACGGTGCTCATCTGGGTAGCGCAGAACTGCAATTCATCGCTGAACATATTGTGATGCCATTCATCAACAGTCCATGCTACCCCTCATGGCACAACAACAAATGCAGCCGGATGTGTTGTGATGTTAATGGTAGCCTGCTCATGGGATGGTAGTTCCCTAGTCCGGCCACTGCCAGTCTCCTACCAGTGGTGCCGGATGACACAGAATGTTGCAGGGAGTCCATTACTTATTCTCAGAAGGCAGGTGGGAATGTGAACGGTTTACGATGTGCTACGTACACAGTGTGGTAGTCTTTCCTTGTTGTCAGATATGGTCAGCCCAAACATTAATGCCCTAAAATTTCCATACATACCAGCATTGGTCCAGTGTCACATTTCAATGCCCCAAAAATCTGAAAATTGTGTGATTTGAACGGGCAGTCAGATGTAGACGCACAGTGAGGCGCCTTTCCAATCTGTCAGGGGCAGATAGTGCTATCTCATATGACTACATGGAATCTCCGTATCCTTCACAATAATGCACCTGGTGGCCATTCTTCCTATTATAGAGAATTGCTGTTTAAAGTCTAACCATTTACATGCCAGCCAATGACATCCGACTGTGTCTTCTGGGTGCTTCACTTTACTGTGTCTGGTAGTGTATTTGGATAATAATTTGTGGATGTATGAAGTAGAACAGCCCTAAATGTTCAGTTGTGCATAAAGCAAATGGCAGGCCACTGTCCATTGGTAGAAATTTGGGGAACTACAATGCAGGTCAGAATAACAGGGAACATTGAACATATACTAAAAAGGTGGATGCGAATTGTGATAGATTTGTTCCACTGACAAGAGAGTACAACAGAAACATTGAAAAATCTTAACCGCCAGCCACTCGAAAAATGATGGCGTAGACTTTGCGAAAACTTGCTTAGAAAAAATCAAGAACCATTTTTAATGACAAAAACTACGAATATTCATAACCCCCTACGTACCTATCTCGTAGAGATCGCGCAGATAAGGGAGGTGAGTATCAGCTTGCACAAAGGCTACAAGCAACCATTCCTCTCACGCTCCATCCGGGAATGGAACGAGAAGAAACCTTAATCATAGTGCAATGCTGTAGTGATCTGACAGTAAACCATTGGTAAATGAAGGACCAGATCTATTGCATAGAAAAGTAAAGCTCCATCATTCTAGCCGACCGAGCGCCATCTCAATCCCAGCCAGTGTTTCTATTTGTATTTGTAGTCTTGGCTTCACGAGGCCGAGTAGACTCCATTCCAGTCCACCCACCGAGGAAAATTCCCTGCCAGTAGTGGGAATTGAACCCAGGCCCTCCTAATAACAGTCAACCACACCAACCACTCACCTATCCTATTGGGGGCGGACAGGTCTGTCGCATAAACAGTCCAGGATATTACTGTTACCTTGCCAGGTCCAGCGACCTTCCACCTTTCGTACGAGTTTAGACGATTTTCAACTTTGCATTCCCTTATATCTAGGTATGGAATTTTTGTGTCCTTACATCGCCCATAAGTACAATAATCGAAAAAATTTGCAACACCAAGAACGAGTTGTGCGACATAAAATAAAATTGGTATTAATGTTTCTACACCTGAAAGATGATGTGTATTCAAATTTCGCGCCAGAAATTGCAGAAAGATTTGACAGGAATGTTGCCACTGTACACGATTGCTGGCAGTGGTGATCACGGGAACGTACGGTCGCAAGAAAACCAGGCTCCGGATTATCACATGGCGCTGTAGAGAGGGAACACCACCGTGCTCTGCATATGGCTCTGGCGCATCATACAGCATCTGCAGCAGCAATTCAAGCAACAGTTGGCAGTACGGTGACGCAGTGAACTGTTACAAATCGGTTACTGCAAGGACAGGTCCAAGCCGGACACCCTTTAACGTGTATTCCACTGACCCCAAACCACCCAAGATCATCCTGCAGACATTTATTTAAGGATCTAGGGATATTCACAGTAGCTTCTCAGTATATGTACTCTCTTATGAAATTTGTTATTAACAACCTAACCCAATTCAAAAGTAATAGCAGTGTGCATAACTACAATACTAGGAGAAAGGATGATCTTCACTATTCAAGATTAAATCTAACTTTGGCACAGAAAGGGGTGAATTATACTGGCACTAAAGTCTTTGGTCACTTACCAAATAGTATCAAAAGTCTGACAGATAACCAACAAGTATTTAAGAAGAAATTAAAAGAATTTCTGAATGACAACTCCTTCTACTCCATAGAGGAATTTTTAGATATAAATTAAGAAAAAAAAAATTTTAAAAATAAAAAAAAGTTTAAAAAATAAAAAATAAAGAAAAACAAAAAACACAAAAAATAAAGTTGTTATATTAACTTAAGTATGTTGTTAAATTAACCTAATTATGTCATGTATTGGAAAATTCGACTCGTTCCACATCATTACGAAATATCGTATTCATGATCCATGGAACTAGTATTAATCTAATCTAATCTAATCTAATCAACACGATATCCGACTTTACTGGTGTCAAGCGAAAGCGCATTGGAGGTCAGGTTTGGGGTTTGTGTTTTCTGATGAGAGCTGATTATGTCTCGGTGTCAGTGATGGCCGTTTTTTGGTTAGAAGAAGGCCAACTGAGGGCATTCAACCACTTATCTACAAGTTAGACGCACTAACAGTGCACCTGGTGTTATGGTCTGGGATGCGATTTCGTATGACAGCAGGAGCATTCTCGCGGTTCTCCCATGCACCCTGACGGCAAATTTGTACGTCATTCTGGCGATTCGACCTGTTGTTCTGTCGTTCATGAACAGCATTCCAGGGGTGCTTCCCAACAGGATAACGCTCGACCACAAACAGCTGTTGTAACCCAACATGTACAGTGTCGCCATGGTGGCTTGACCTGCTTGATCACTAGATCTGTCTCCAATCGAAGACATATCGGACATCATCGGACAACTCCAGTGTCATCCATAACCAACATTAACTGTCCCTGTATTGACCGGCCAAGTGCAACAGGCATAGAACTCCGTCTCACAAAATGACATCCGGAAATGGACAATAAAATGTATGCACGTTTGTATGCTTGCTTTCAACAGTCTGCCGGTTACACTGGTTATGAACATACCAGTATTTCACATTTCTGATGGCTTATCTCGCACTTACATTTGACGTGGGTTATATCGCGATTAAGCTGTGATCGTGCAGTGTTAATCACTTAATTATGTTACAAAGACAAATTAATTCCGAAATTTAATTACTCTACATTGATTATTTTTTGGTGTTGTGATTTTTTTCTGTCAATGTAGAAACTGTAGAACGCCTTTTTTTTGCGGAACAGTTATGGAAGACCGAATTTAGTACTTCCGGTTTCGCTTTATCGTCTTCCGATTCCGTGTCAGTATAATTGAATGAGTGACTGGATATATAATTTGACCTTATTACTAATTTTATCCAGTCAGAATGCAAGTCTGAAAGTACAATGTCCTACGGACGAAAGCAATGTCCAGCTGTCCCTTCTTCACATACTGTGTGAAACGTGGAAATGATGTAAATTCTCGGGTGTAGGAAGATTAATGGACCCATTTCATGAGCCTAGAACTGCACGTGTTGCGCTGTATAGTATCATGTTGAAAACCAGAAAAAATAATAGAGAACTCAAAATGACCAGTGCCCCGACTGTTCTACACAAGGCGAATGCTTGCAGTCATTTGTAACTACTGAGAATTGCTACTGCCTACTGTACTACGACCTTATTTGAGACATCCTTGCTGATCAGCTGTTCCTACATCATACTGAAGATAATGACTGTGCTCTGTTCTGTCAAGCGCACATTTGGTAGCTACTGCACTATAACATGGCATAACGTTAGCCGTAGCGACTTGTTGCTTCCTTTATACTATCGGTCGTTATTGGTTACAGTGCTGATCGATCTCCATACTGTTGAAGGTACTAGGGCGGTTTGATAAGCTTGGTAAATTACCATGAAAGAATGGAACATTTTTGTTGCGTCTTCGGGGTTGATCAGCTTGATTATTCCAAGGATCGTATAAATACTTTCAGTAGTGTACAGTTCATTGTTGACAGCCATTTGAAATGGTCAGTGTGTCGACTGAGATTGAAAATGGAGAAAACGTAGTTTAGTGCTGTTATTAAACATTTTAATTTGAAGAACTAGACTGCCACATAAATCAAAACAGGACTGGATGAAGTTCACGCGTAATCTGCACCATCACTGAAGACCATTTACTTTTGGATTTATACCTGGTCCGAGAAGCACCAAAGATGAAGTGCACTCCGGCCGCCCAATTGATGTCACCATAAGGGAAACCACTGACAAAATCCATGATATGGTAATGCAAGACCGCTGAATAAAAATTCGTGATGTTGCTGAGACTGCAGGCATCTCAAATAAGCTAGTGCATATCGAGCACGTAGAATTGGCGAGACGGGTGTCACGAATGCTAACAGACCACCAAAAGCGCATCCGGCACAACATTTCAACACAATGTCTGGCGATATTTAATCGCAATCCTCATGACTTGTTGCGCCGATTTGCGACTGTTGATGGGACCTGGATCCTTCATTACACACCAGAGTTAAAACGGCGGTCAAAATAATGGACAAAGGCTGGCGAAAGTGCTCCAAAGATGGCACAGACCATTCTGTCAGCTGGTAAGGTGATGGCCACTGTTCCTTGCGTTTCCCAACGAACAATCCTCGTAGATTATTTGGAAAAAGATAGAAACATAACTGGACCGCATTATGTTTCATTGTTGGATCGTTTGAAACTTGCGCTGGCAGAAGAAAGGCAAGGTTGGCACAAAAAAAATGCGCTATTTCGCCAGGATAGTTCACCATCCCTCACATCAACGATAACAAAGGCGAAAGTGCATGAATTAGACTTTTACTTGGTCCCTCATCCAGCCTGTTCACCAGGCTTAGTCCCAAGTGACTTCTTCCTGTTCCCTACCGTGAAACTTTGGCGTGCGGGGAATAAATTTTAATTAAATGAGGAAATGATAGTTGGAGTCAAAGAGTATATTGCAATTTGATAGCTGGAGGTTTGCTGGACCAAGTGTATACCCCACAAAGAAGACTATGTCGAGAAGTAAGGTGAGTTGTTTACAGAACAAACATTTTTTTCTTGCAGTTTTAGCAGACTCGTTAAACTATCCTCGTAGGTTGTGTTGCCACTAATTTATTGTCAAGAGTACAATTGTGACAACGTCGATCGAAGAATGTTGAATGGTCATACAACTTTGGACACTAGTGTCACAAACAAGACTGCATAACTTGCCTTGCTGCTCTGTCCTTATCGTCTGAGAACAATCAAGCCTGTGTTTCATACGCAAAAGGAAAGTTACGGTAGAATTTTACGTCTAGACGATAATGAGATGGCTTGCTTCCTTCCACAAGGGATAGAGATAGGAGAAAGACGAGAACGCGAGCTAGCACACGGATTCACAAGCTCCAGTTTTACTATATGGGTAAACCTAGGCAACCGAGCGCCTGAAGTCTTAATTTTCTTTTTTATAGTGTGAAATATTTTATTTGTGTGTATACGTTTTAAGGTTTGCCAATGACTTATAATTCTTTTGAGGTAGCACAGAACGTGGAGGATCAGTCGAAAAGAATGGATATTGTCCATAATAGAAGTTGTGATGAACACTAGGAAATGTAAAACAAGGGTAATGAAGTGTAACGAAATTCAGTCGAATGAGGATGAGGGAAATCAGATTAGAAAAGTGACGTTAAAAGGTGTAGACAATACTGCTACTTGGGCAGCAAAATAGCGGACGACTGCACATGCAAAGATGATATAAAATGCAGACTGGTATTAATAGAAAAGCCTTCTTGGAAAGAGAACTATATTAATGTCGATTATAAATTTCAGTGTCATGAAGTCTTTTCTGAAAGCATTTGTGTGAATAGTAACCTTATATGGAAGTGGAACGTGGAAGATAAACAAGAGGAAAGTAGTGGCTTTAGAAATGTGGTGCTACAGTATTCTGTTGATTAGATAGGAAGATGGAGTAAATGATCAAGAGGTACTGAACCGATTTGGGGAAAAAAGAGCTTAATGGTACTGAAATAAAAGACGAGACGACTGATATGGCATATGCTATGGCAGCAAGGAATATTAAATATCGCCGGCCGGGGTGGCCGAGCGGTTCCAGGAGCTACAGTCTAGAACCGCGCGACCGCTAAGGGCATGGGTGTGTGTGATGTCCTTAGGTTAGTTAGCTTTAAGTAGTTCTAAGTTCTAGGGGACTGATGACCTCAGAAGTTAAGTCCTATAGTGCTCAGAGCCAATATTAAATATCCTTTGGTGTATAATATATTCGTAATGGACGAAAGCATGGATGCAAGAACTGTGAAAGGAGACCAACACTAGAATTGGTACATACACAATTTCAAATAGATGTAGAGTGAAATAGCTGTGCAGATATGAAAGTACTTTCACAACATAGACTAGACGGAAAGCTGCATCGAACCAGTGTTCAAACTAACAAAGTAAGTTTTGATTTTTGTATTCAGCAGGACGTGCACCCCACATGAAGAGACAAAATATTAACTCGGTCATAAAAGGCGGAGTAAGATAATCGCTCGTGGCTTTCGTTAACGGGACCATTCTGGTTTTCACCTTATTAGCGAAACCCCGGAAAAATCAAGCTTACTGGACTGGGATTTGAATCCCATTCCAACCAGTGTCTTAATCGCTGCACCCTTTCGCTGAGTCATTTACAAATACACAATTAGTGTACACATTCGGTGGGCCATTGCACGATGGGTTTTGTCTAATCCAGGTAAACAATTCCTCAGTATAAAAGGCCACCCGAAGGTCATGGATATGACTGCCTGCCTACAAGATTGTCTTAGAACTCTCTTTTAACACAGAAGCGCAATTGGTTTCACTGTAAGGCGAAGAAATGAAAGCATGCCTCGGACTTAGTTGCCAATTTGGAAGAATTGGGGTTAACTTTGAGTACAATCATTTTAATTAGACGTGGCATGACTGTTATGAGTACTAATTGAATCATTTTAATTGGCTTAACTGTGTGTTCTTACTGAAAGATACTAAATAATTACACATGAAAACTCTATTTTTTTCTTGTGTCCACGAACGACCTAGATTCTGGGCACAGATATATAGTATTACTGTTTTAAAGATGTTATTGTCTTCGAAAGAAGGGCTCACCCTGAACTGCTGCGACCTAAAGCGTTTTGCTTGCTCTACGTTCTTAAATACTTACTGACTTAACCACGATCCTCTGCTTTGTAATAAATAGTGTCCCGTTGCCATCATTCTGTTTTTAGAAACCAAAAAAATGGTTCAAATGGCTCTGAGCACTATGGGACTTAACATCTGTGGTCATCAGTCCCCTAGAACTTAGAACTACTTAAACCTAACTAACCTAAGGACATCACATACACCCATGCCCGACGCAGAATTCGAACCTGAGACCGTAGCGGTCACGCGGTTCCAGACTGAAGCGCCTAGAACCGCACGGCCACACTGACCGGCTTAGAAACCATATATTTAACCTGTATAAACTGTTCTAGATGTACTTGCCGCATTTATTCTCTATACATGAAGTATACAGATGGAATAGATAATAATGGGAGCACACCAAGAACAGTTTATACAACAACAACAAATTGGGAATGAGCGTATGGCATCGTTGGCCGGGAGGCCCCATCCGGGGAAGTTCGGCCGCGAAGCGCAAGTCTTATTTCAGTCGACGCCACATTGGGCGACTTGCGCGCCGGTGATTGAGGATAAAATGATGATGAGGACAACCTATAACCTATTTAATCGATTTTCAATATGGTATGATCTATTAGATATTACTCTATCAATGTTTCATATACATCACTTAATTTACCTGATATATATTATAAGATTTTGAAGTATTTCGAATTACTACTTAATTTCTTTGATGGTTGTACTGTACATCAACATCTGTGTTCCTACTCTCCACAAAGAGACTGCTGACAGGCAGATATAACTCTTTGAAACAGAAACGTTAGAAAACGGGCTTGTAACCCGAAACCGGAACAGAGAATTTTGTGAAATGGAAACAAGAATTCTACAAACGGTATTACCCATAAGAGCAAGCAAGTATGGTTCATACTCATAACTTCATCTGACTGAACTGATATACTGAAGAACTGCCTTTTTTCAAACTGAATGATTTTTTTGCGAATGCCCTTGAAAAGAGGGGCACTATAATGTAATGACTTGAGACTTTTCGCAAATATAGCTGAGAAGAGTTCTAGATACGGGATCCAGAGTTTCTGGGACAGCAAACTTTCACCTCGATTACCACGTAAACATTGCGTACCGTGGCTCGGACACATTTAGCACATTTCGCGTCCATTTTTGAGAAACATTGTGCTGCAAATACTAATAAGCTTTATATCACTGTATTCTTATTTTCAGAAACTGTCTGATAGTTAAAGGGAAGTTTTTATAATCATAATTACTTCACATAGCAGTAAATGACAAATGTAGAAGTCTTACTCATACAGCATACCTTCCGGCATATTCGTACTATCACTTGCTGAGAGGTCAATTTTTTTATGTTGCCCCGTTTGTGACATGTCTGTGTTGTGTACGTTACACAGGACCTTCATATAGCATATCTTTCGGCATTTACGTACAGTCATTTGCTGAAAAACAATTTTTTTTGCCCCGTTTTGACTAGTAAATGTTGCCCGCGTTTCAAAGGACGTTCAGTATATACGTTTTACTTCCTCTCCCGATATTTAGGCATATTTCTCATATTTGTCGCTTCCTTGTGGATATGGAATGGCACTAGACTATCTAAGTGTCATAACCGATTCTCACTCTTCTCAACAAGATACATGTGCAGCATCTAGTAGTAAAAAACTACAAGTTCTGGTGTACCACGAAATAAAAAATTGTCACTTTATTTCTTACGTTTATATGACGTTAATTCAAGTGAATGATTGTTATTTCTGAGGATAAAGCATATTTGTGAGAACTGTGAAGAAGGAGAGAAACACAGTAGAAGCAGTGATGGCATTTGAGTTAATAAAGCTAGCGTGAAGTGCAGTGACAGTAAACAGAACAGACTGAAAGAGGTGACGCCCTCTTCTACCGGGGAGTTTCTCTGGTAAGACGCATTCAGTGACAACGGAAATCTGTCTGCTAAGACTGTACACTTAGTGACAATAAAAGAACTATTTTCACCATTCATGCCTTCTGAGATTTATTCCTAACATTGAATTTAAGTTGTAAGTCAGTCAGGAGTGACAGATTAGAGTCTAAAGCTGCATGGTGACACAGCTCAAGGTGGATGGGTCAGGGGCAATATGGTTTTAGACATTGCAGAGTGATGAACGAAGAAACTACCACTATAGTGCTGAATTTTGGAAAAAATGTAACCAGTTGATTAGATTAGGTATAATTAGATTTTTGCTGAGGAAACATCATGCAAGTGTGAGACTATGAGCTAAGGCGGGAAAATAAGAGAGACAAAATCGACAGGGCAATATTAAATTGCGAAGTACCTGTTACCGAAGTACGCTGTATAATCAAAATAGAAAAATGAAAATGATGTTTTCAAAGTAAAATAAAAGTGTAGAACGAAGGGTGAGGAAAGTAAATTAAGAAATCTACAGTAGTTCGTGGGTGTGAGAAGGAAGGTTAATTTCCGTTTGGTTGGTTTCGGGACTTGAGAAGTAAGGTAAGAATCGACATCCTTGCACCTGCCCGTCGTTATAAGTTGTTTATTTTAATAGTTTTTTTTAACACACTGCCACTCTCACTGAAAACAGCGGTGATCACAGGCAACAGAGATAGGCTCTACTCCTTCGGCCAAATTACGTGTCCGTACAGCGAAAGACTCGTCCCTGTCATACTCTGTCACAGATATGAAACCAATGAGCGCGTGTAGTTACTCCGAGCGAACGAGAGAGTAGATTCTTGTAGTATCGAGTTAGGTTTCTAGTCCCACAGAACGTGTTCTTCTGTGGCCACAATCTCATTCAGAATCCATCGCCAGAACACTCTGAATTCTTTTCGAAGAAAAACTTGTACAATGGTTCCCGGACACGAACTGAAACTTGCTGCGAATTGCTGGCAGCTACCGCACTATTTCCATAGCTCTTCACGTAGGTTTCATCAGACGAAGACCAGTCGTTTCTCGCGGCGCGCATCCCGAATACGAGCCGTTAGAGAGAACACTTGCACTGTCTGCCTGTTGCACCTGTGTTCACCACTGTCGTTCCACCACGGCAGCACAAGCGTCACCTGCAGTCGCACACAAGCGGCAAGCGGCCGACACACAGACGCAGCTGAGCCGCGAGGCACTCACACTGTCCGCGAAGAATCCGAGGGCCGTGGAATGTGGAGTCCGCGAGGCTTGCAGCGGATCTGGCGAGGGCGGGCCAGCGCGCCGCGACCACCACGGCTCGCAGGGGGCGGCGCCACCCCACCACCCCGCCCCCGGGGCGCCGCCGCCCCCCACCCCCCGCCGGCGAGACGACCAGAAATAGAGCAGTCGCCGCCCGGCCCAGTCAAATCGAGCGCTCGCCCAGCGCGCACGGTCGCGATCATGTTTCCAGACGCTGCCTCCGCCGCTTCCACCGCCCCCGCACACATCCAGAGGCTGCTACGAGAGCGCCGTATGCCGTCCGGTCCCTTGCCACTTCGGTCGTTAACTCTCGGCCCCGCCCAACGTCGTTCGTGACCGTAAAGCCGACATCCCTGCGTTACGCAGTTGCAAACGGGCATCAGATTTGTTGTCGCTCGAAAATGCTCGAGATTACTATATGCGCTCACTGATTTGACCGGTATTGAGCGGTTTCCAGTCACTACCAACATTGAAAGTTCCTGGCAGATTAAAACTGTGTGCCGGACCGAGACTCGAACTCGGGACCTTTGCATTTCGCGGGCAAGTGCTCTACCAACTGAGCTACCCAAGTACGACTGACGCCCCGCCCTCACAGCTTTACTTCCGCCTCCTACCTCCCAGTTGGTAGAGCACTTGCCCGTGAAAGGCAAAGGTCCCGAGTTCGAGTCTCGGTCCGGCACACAGTTTTAATCTGCCAGGAAGTTTCATATCAGCGCACACTCCGCTGCAGAGTGAAAATCTCATTCCGGAAACATCCCCCAGGCTGTGGCTAAGCCATGTCTCCGCAGTATCCTTTCTTTCAGGAGTGCTAGTTCTGCATGGTTCGCAGGAGAGCTTCTGTAAAGTTTGTGAGGTAGGAGACGAGGTACCGGCGGAAGTAAAGCTGTGAGGACGGGGCGTGAGTCGTGCTTGGGTAGCTCAGTTGGTAGAGCACTTGCCCGCGAAAGGCAAAGGTCCCGAGTTCGAGTCTCGGTCCGGCACACAGTTTTAATCTGCCAGGAAGTTTCATATCAGCGCACACTCCGCTGCAGAGTGAAAATCTCATTCTACTACCAACGTTATTTGGCAACGCGTTTAATGCGCCAGAAATACCGATAAACAGAGTTTTCGGGAATTCCCGTTACAAACATCTTGGACTTGTAGGAGGAGGGGGGTGGGGGGTGGGGGGGGGGGGGGTAGTACCTAACCCATGTCCGTAAGTGTATCGTTTCCGTGCTACAGCCGTTTGTAAATATGTTTGCTAGGAAGGCATGCAACTGTGTAGTCGATAGTCATGATGGGGGTTGGTTACGTCCGACCGGCTAATCTCATTTGACTTCTGTCTTACCTTTGTCACCTTGTTCGGGCCTTATTCACGTGTCTGTGTGCACTGGCAATGCCAAACGAAAGTCTATTACACTGAAACAGTCCAAAACGAATATTGACAATTAAGCAGCATTGGGAATCATCAGCCAATGCAAGCTGGAGGTACACCTCACCTCGCAGTCGCAGTAGCTCCAGTCGATGTTTGTCTCTCAGTGTGAAGGTACCTTTCTGGCTTTGACGAACTTCAGTGTCACTGACGGGGGAAGACCCATATGTGCCTCAAAAGCTTTGAGACCCAAGAAGGGCTTTGTCGCACCTGAGCTAAACTTGGAAAAGAGGTCATTCAGGTAAGGGATGGTGGCTAGCGATTAGATGTGGGGGCAGAGTCATGGATTTCTAAGCCAATAGCATTGAACAGACCCAGGCCCGAGAGAATGATTGCTTCAGGAGCATTGCCAACCAAAATCCCGGCTGTGCATTCATTTGAACGATGCTGAACTACGACTGAAAATTAGCTGTTGATTCTAATGATATAATTGTGCTGTGGAGTGTCAATATGATCACCGATGTATCATAGTGATGGAGGACCCTGTGTCTATCTGTAGCACAATGGGCACATTGTTGATGGCTAGCATGAGCGATAGAGATTCCTCTGAGTGAGGAAGCACAAACTGGATGTAGGATATGTCCGGCAACAGGTCTGCCCTGTCGTCCACCCTGTGTCTGACTGGTCCATAAGTGTTTAGTTGCCTTTCTTTTTGAATATTGCTTGGCACATTTCAGCCCTATATCCGGATTTCCCACAAGAGTTGCTCTTAGCGCACCAGTAGTGTCACTGGTGTCTGGTGACTAATAAAACACAAGCTTCTGGAAGGGAGCTGTTGAGGACGAAGTCAGGCTACCGAGTATTTGTCTGCATTGTGTGAAACTGACATCATGGAGAGTGCAGCTGGGGCTGAGGGCAGCGTGTTGGTCGGGCGCTAAACACTTGTGATGGGTCCTGCAGGTTTGCTGATGATCTGAGACACTGTTCAAAAGTTTTTCTATTTGGGAGACATGTTTCTAAGGAAGGGTCCTCCAATTTAAGGAGGTACACAAATAGTTCATCTTCAGGGCATGTACAAGAATCATATCCCAGGCCAAGGAAGCCACGTATGATTACTTTTAGGATTACTAGACTGGAAATGGCAGTCACGACATAAACCCTGGAAGTGTGCCATCCATTCGTGTTAAGATGGTCCGCTAAGTTTATGGCAGCTGAAAAACTTGTGGTTTCTGCTGTCATAAGTATATGTACATGTGATCCAAAGTATTCTAGCAAACTCAACTTCAACCTCTCATAGGGCATACTGTAGAGTTCCACTTCTGGGTGGCAAATGTCTGAGCTCACGTGTGCCAGAAAGAAGGCATTGCTATCAACTGTGATGCGAAGGGCTAAGACGTGCTGTTCCACGCATGCAGTGTAGTTCACCCATGGCTCGGCCTTCTTGTCGAGCTGCTGGAACGGCATCAACGCCGTCTGGAAGCCCTTGAACATGTAGTCGATCTGGAAGAGACGGTTGGAGAGCTCCAGAGGTGACGTGGATGTGGTCGCCAGCCAATCGATCAGGAGTTCGTAGGTGTGCTGCATTTGGTGGATGCAGTAACAACATTTAGGCAGAGACATAAACTGGTTCCGTCTTGCTGGAAGCAATGTGACACTAAATGTATTTGAAAGTGGAAGAGCACATTCCAAAATAATGTCTACCTGGCTCGGACAAAACAATTGCGACACTGCCTCATAAAAAATTACTCCATTGACTCTTGAATAAGTCCACCAAAGACGGTGCAGAAAAAATACCTGGGTATAAAATGACTATGATGTTTATTGTAACAAACATAAATACTTTTCAACTATGGAAGTTAATTTGGAACAAAATATTAGAAAACAGGTCACTGGATAAAGAATTCTTTACCTAGGTTTCAACAAATTTGAATTTGTCTTCTTCAGAAGGTGGCAATTTTACATTAGTATGGACTGATGTATCGTCGCCGTTTTTACAAATGTCTGCATAGATCCATTTGTCAAAATTAAAATATAGCCCTAAAAATAGGGTTTGTCACGTGAATATAAATTAGTACATGGATGCTGCAGAGCTCTATATTTTAATTTTGACAAATGGATCTATGCAGACATTTGTAAAAACGGCGACGATACATCAGTCCATACTAATGTAAAATTGCCACCTTCTGAAGAAGACAAATTTAAATTTGTTGAAACCTAGGTAAAGAATTCTTTATCCATTGCAACTGGTCGGCTGTTTATAATTTTATTACATGGAACCGTTGCTGTTGTGCAGCTATGTTTAAAATACTGAAACAGGTCACTATTTAGATCTTAAAAGAACAACAATAACATCTGAAGGCTGAAGACCTGAAAAAATAAGTAAATAGTAAGTTCCCCCGTGTGGGGTTGCTAGTCCCCCATCGGGCGCCTCCCCGGGTGGCGGATTGGGGAATGCTCTCCAGATATGGGGGGTACTGGGGAAATAAAATACCCGGGGTGGACCAAAACTAGCACGGGTAGGGAAGACTCGTTAAGCCATGGTGAAGGCAAATCCCTAGGGGTAGAGTACCCCAAAATCAAGACTCCTGGTGTTCCAGGTTGGGGGTTGTGCAGAGGGCTACCAACCCACTCATGTAAAACAATGGCCGGTCAGGACACTCAAGGTATGCCTCGGAAACAGGACAGAATTTACTGGAACAGAAATTGGCAAAGTTACAAGGATTTCTCTTTTGGCTCGTGGAATGTCAGAAGTCTATACCGCCCAGGAAGCGCACAAATACTAACAAACGAACTAGGAAAATACAAGGTACAACTGGTAGCGCTCCAAGAAATAAGATGGCAGGGAACGGGATCAATGAAAATAGGAGACGGGACAATAATGTATGGAGACTGCGGTCAACGCCATGAATTTGGAACGGGCTTTTACATTCATAAAACAGCAATTGACACAATAAAGGAATTCAAATCAATTAATAACCGAATATCACACATTACAGTTCAGGCTCAGTGGTTTGATATTACATTTATAAATGTTCATGCACCCACAGAAGATAAGGAAGATGACGTGAAAGAAGAATTTTATAGTCAACTGGAACAGACATATAATTCAATAAGTAGACATAACGTAACAATAGTGTTAGGAGACTTTAATGCCAAAGTAGGAAAAGAAGAAATCTACAAACCAACCATTGGGAATTACAGCTTACATGATGAAAGTTCAGAGAACGGTGTGCGACTCATAAACTTTGCAATGGCAAATGGTCTCACATTAAGCAGCACAAAATTCCAACACAAACGCATTCATTTAGGGACATGGATATCACCAGATGGAAAAGTAGTGAACCAGATTGACCATGTCGCCATCCAAAGACGATTTCAAAACAGTATTAAAGACGTTAGAACTTTTAGGGGAGCAGATTGTGAGACAGATCATATGTTAGCTCAAATGAAAATAAAGCTAAAAAAGAAACAAAGTACAAATAGGGTTGAAATTAAAAGGTACGATGTAGAAAATCTGGCAGAAGAAAAAATAAAAGAAAACTTTAGGAAAGAAATGGAAATTAACCTATCGGAATCTAGACTGACACATAGTGACCAGCAAGACGTGGAAAGTAGATGGAGACACCTCAGAAACAGTATTCAAGATGTAGCTTCCAAAACTATAGGTAAAAGAAAACGAACTAACAAAATCTGGTTTAATATAAAGTGCCAAGAAAGAGTACTGGAGAGGCAAAATGCGAGGAAGGCATGGTTGCAAGACATGGACAATATTACACTAAAGGAGAGATACTATAAAATCCGCAAGGAAACACAACGAACTCTAAGACAAGAGAAGAGAAAACACTACAACAACATGGTAAGGGAAGCGGAGGATGATTTCAAGCATCACAGAGCAAGGCAGATGTACCAGAATATAAAAAAGTCCTTGGGAAAATTCACTAAAAGGGAACAGTTTATAAAGGACCATAATGGGAAAATACTTACAAACAAGAATGACATACAAGAAACATGGAAGACATACTTTACACAGCTGCTCAACTGCAATGATCCACAATATTACTTTAGATTTGAAGAACCAGATACAGTTGATATACAAGTCACCACACCATCAGTAAATGAAATAAGACAAACAATAAAGAAATTAAAGAACAACAAGGCCTGTGGGGGAGACCAGGTATATGCTGAGCTTTTAAAAAATGGAGGACCACAATTGGAAATAGAACTACATTCCTTAATTGAAACAATTTGGGAGACAGAAAACATACCGGCCGATTGGAAAACTGCAATTATATGCCCCATCTTTAAGAAGAATGATCCCCTTATCTGTGATAACTACAGAGGAATTGCCCTACTCGATGTCACGTATAAAATTTTGTCGATGTGTATACTACACAGACTGATTCCCATAAACCGAAGAACTGATTGGGGACTACCAATGTGGTTTCCGCACTAACAGATCCACTTTGGATCACTTATTCACATTGAGACAAATAAATGAGAAGGCATGGGAATTTAATGTAGATATCCATATTCTATTTATAGACTTCAAGAAGGCCTATGATAGCATACACCGACAGACACTCTTAAACACCATGAAAGAATTTGAAATACCATTAAAATTAATCAAATTAGTTAAAATGTGTTTGGAAGAAACCATATGCAAAGTTAAGACACCTGCAGGAGAGACTGAAAATTTTAAGGTGTACACTGGACTGAGACAAGGGGATGCCATCTCACCTATTCTATTTAATATTATCTTAGAGAAGATTGATAGAGAATTCACCAAAACTAATCCACAAGGGATCCAACTGCAGGGACAGAACATTACTAGACTTGCTTATGCAGATGATGTAGCCTTAATAAGCACTTCAAAAGCTGAATTAATCAGGATGATGCAAAATTATTACAAAATAGCTGAGAAAGCTGGACTTCATGTGAATGAAGAAAAGACAGAATATCTAGTCATAAGTAAAAAACTCCTAAAGAATACACCACTGACCGTAAATGGTCTCACTTTCAAGGCAGTTGACCACTTCAAGTACTTAGGGAGTCTTTTTAGCAGAGACAATAGAGCAGAAATAGAAATAGACGCCCGTCTAGCAGCAGCTAATAGAACTTTTTACAGCTGTATCAAAATTTTAAGGATGAGATCACTTAGTACTGAATTCAAAATCCGTTTTTATCAGTCAACTATTGTACCAGTAGCATTATATGGATGTGAAGCTATTACATTCAGGAAAAAAGATGAAGTAAAACTGTTGATATTTGAAAGAAAAATACTAAGAAAAATATTTGGACCAATCTTCGATGAAAATGTCATGGAGTGGAGGATAAGGAAAAATGAAGAACTACGGGAGCTGTACAAACATAGTACCATTGTGGAAATGTTAAAGAAGGGAAGACTGAACTGGGCTGGTCATGTAGCAAGGATGCCAGAGAACAGACTACCCAAAATAGCATCCACTAAGAAATTAGAAGGAAAGAGAAGAAGAGGAAGACCTCGAATTAGGTGGATGGAGAATATCCGGGAAGATGCAGCTAGGATGGGCATCAACTCTGATTGGACAACAATTTCCCTGGATAGAAATAATTGGAAGAGGCTCGTAGAGCAGGTGTATGGTCGATAAGGCCTTAGCCACGTGTAAAGAAAGAAGAAGATAGTAAGTTCCAAAATCCAATGTCCATACACTAAGCATATCACAATCAAAGTCTCGGAGGGACACACAGATGTTTAAGTAAGGTGATTGCCAATTAAAAATGGAGACAAATAATACGAAGTCTGCGGCCGCGGCTCTAGGTGCTTCACTGTCTGGAACCGCGGTGCTGCTGCAGTCACAGGTTCGAATTCTGCCTCGGGCATGGATGTGTGTGATGTCAGATGCTAAGTCCTATAGTGCTTAGAGCCATTTTTGAACCATTAATACGAAGTCTGACTGCTGGTCATGGTGTCAGAGGTCATGTCTCTTCAATATAGAGGCACACATGGTGTAGTTCATATCTGGAAGCCCCTGGAAGCGAAGATGGACGTTGGCGGCGTTATCATTGAAGCGATGGCTCCAGCGTGAAATCCTGATTGTGGGGATGTTTTTGCAATCAGTGCCTACCCCCAAGAAGCTCACTCAGAGTGAACTTGAGCGTAGCCTAGGTACCTGCCTAGAAACTGCCCAGGCGCCAGGTTACTGCAGGTAATACTTTTGGTCACATGCCCCATGGAGGAGGAAAGGTCTGTGGGGCTAGTGACCTCTGGCAGTGCTTCAATTCCTGCCTGTTGGCAGGGTAGAGTGTGGACATCCCTTGACTGTCATCTGAAGAGCTGTCCTCTGCATGGTCTGTGTCCACATAACCTGTCTGTGTTGTTGCTTACTGACTGAATAGGTACAAGACCTCGACACAGCATTCCTCATCCTCCCCCCCCCCCCCCCCAAAAGAGGAGGAGAGGTGGTAGCACATCTCAATGTCTCTGGAAGGGATAGGGCCCTGCCAGTGGTTGGAGTGGGTTGGGGTGGGGGGGGGGTGGGGGTCTCAGGTGCACCTCCATCAGCATTGGCATTTGTGATGCATGTGCAGCAGCTGGGGGACCTCAAGGAAGCCAGTCATAGGCCAGAGCTGAGACAGACAAGTGGTGTCTGGCGTGTTTATTGAGGAGGGCTTTGCCTCTGGAATAAAAGATGTTGGTAGATTACTGGACACAGTAAGAAGAATACAGCAAAGCTGCAATTGGTTAATGTGCTTACAGCACTCTGTGCCTTCTTGAAGTATCACCTCAGCCAAAGACCTGGTCAGAAGATTGGAAACAACCACAGGAAACCAATGCCGGCAGCCTTTGGTGAAGACAATTGCCCACAGGCTATGTTTGGGTGAGAAATAGTTGTGTTGCACAGCCAAGAGGAAGGGTGTGTGCTGCCAGACTGGATGATAGGTAATTGCCACTGATGGGGTCAGTTGTGGAGTTTTTCTGCTGGGGTTGACCTGTCCTGAGCAGTGGAGCGACAAGAAACCAGGAAGAGCATAAGCAGCTCATCCAAATGTTGATGGCACTGGAGCTTGGACATATGGGAATTAAAGGTACTGACTAAGTGCTCAGCTAGACCATTAGAAGAAGAGCAGGATTGTGCAATATGTATCAATGGTATCCCATTTGCTTTGCAGAAAGTGGAAAACTCTGCAGAAAAAATTGATGACCATTATCTATGACAGTGGATTCTGGGAGCCCTTCAACTGAATACATACAAGACAGAATTTAAGTGGTCTGACCTGCAAACATGGCGGCCATGCCTGAGGCATAGGGGAAGCTACAGCCAGCATCTATGGCGATTAACCAGGAGTCCCCCAGGAAGGAACCCACCAAACTAGGTGTAACAGTGACCAGATAATATCTGACCAAGGAAAAAACGACGATCCTTCATTATGGCTATCGACCTGAGAGACTCTTCAAAAACGATTGCTCACATTACTTTACTGGAAATGACAGTTGTGAGGTAAACCCTGGAGGCATTCACGGTCAAATTTATGGCAGCTGGAAAGCTTGTTGTGGACTGCCACCATATGTACCTTGGAGTAAAATATTCTTAAAAAACTCGAAATCAACCTGTCATAGGGCAGATCTTGCGGTTCCGCTTTCAAATTTAATTGTTCTAGAAGGTGTTTAATGTCTGGACCCATGTATGACAGGAAAACTAGTGGGCGTCTTCTGTGTGCTACGGTCTATGAAGTGTTGTTCCATGCATGCGACATAGTTTGCCCATGGTTCAACCTTCACGTCAAGCTGCTGAAGTGGCAAGGGCGCCGTCCAGAAGCCCTTTATCATGGAGTCGATCCAGGAGAGACAGTTGGGGAGCTCTGCAGGCAATGTGGTGATGGGCGCCAGCCACTCGATCAGGAGTTCATGTGTGCTGTGCATCTGCTGGAGCAGTAACAACACCTGGGCAGAGACATCCCCGGTTCTGTCATGCTGGAAGAAACATGACAGTAAGTGTACTTGAAAGTGGAAGAACTCAGATCAAAACATACCCTTCTTTGAGATGAATATGAAGTTAATTGTAGCACACATGAGTGGTCTTCTCTGATGGGATTTAGTATGGAACACATTGATTGAAAATAAGTCACTTCTTGGACATTAAGAGAACAGCAATATTATCTGAAGGCTGAAGACCCTAAAATGTCACAGTAATCTAAAAGTTCCAAACTCCAATGACCATAGACTAAGTGTACCGCAGTCACACTCTGGAAGGGATGTGTGAAAGTTAAGGTCCTGAGAATAAAGGTCCTGAATATTTCTGATGAAAAACAGAGGCAAATATAAAAAAGTCCGATTGCTTTTCAAGACATCTGAGGCCACATCACTTTGGTGTAGAGGCAAAAATCGTGCAAGTCAATAGCTGGCAGCTCCTGGCGATGAGTCTCCAATGGACACAGCGTCGTCATAGCAGCAGCTCCAGAGTGAGATCCTGATTGTGGGAATGCTTTTGCAGTTGACACCTTGCCCAGGAAACTCACTCGGAGTGAACTCTTCGAGTGTAGCCTGGGCAGTGGCATAAATACTGCTCGGGTGCCAGGATACTACAGGTACTACTTTCAGTCAAATGACCTTTGGAGGAGAAAAGGTCCCTGGGCCAGTGACTTCTGGTGGCCTTGCGGAAAGGCAGACTGCAGCCATCGCTTGTCTGTCATGTGAAGAGCTGTCCCCTGTGAGGTCTGTGCCCCTGTAACCCCTCTGTGTGCTTGGTTGCTGGCTGAGTAGGCATAAAGCATCGACGCAGCAGTTAGCGCCTGGTGCAGAGATTGGCAGCTGACTGAACATCAATAAACGTATGAAGTGAACATAAAAATATGGAAAAATCCAATACCATTTACTTACACGATTAGCAGTCACTCAGAACCTACAGAGAGCTGGAAGATTCTGTCTGGAGCGATATAAGGTAGAACAAGCACATACACCGAGTGGAAAGTAAGGATGTTCAGTTACATGTAATATATTGAATTACATTCTTTATGTTAAAAATGAAACAAAAACAGATTAGTTGCAAAGTGTACAACTTTGCTTCCGGCGTTTCTTCCCAAAAATTTGCGGCTTTAATGAAACAAATTGGTTACACATGTATCAATTCAAAGTATTTTCCATCGCTGGCCACTACTTTCTCCTATCTTTCGGGCAGTTTACGGGCCCCGCGTCTTTTGAAGCGATCCACGAATCGATCCAGTTTGTGACTTCTTCATGAGATCGGAAGTGTTGGTCAGCCAGTCCATGCGCCATTGATCTAAACAGGTGATGGTTCAAATGGCTCTGAGCACTATGGGACTTAACAGCTGTGGTCATCAGTCCCCTAGAACTTAGAACTACTTAAACCTAACTAACCTAAGGACATCACACACATCCATGCCCGAAGCAGGATTCGAACCTGCGACCGTAGCAGTCGCGCGGTTCCGGACTGAGCGCCTTAACCGCGAGACCACCGCGGCCGGCTAAACAGGTGATAGTCAGAGGAAGAAATATCTGTAGAATACGGCGGGTGGCGTAGGACTTTCCATGTTAACGTTTCCAAGTACGTTTTGAACTCTTTTTCAACGTGGGGCCGAGCGTTGTCGTGCTGCAAAATCACTTTATCGTGCCTCTCGCTGCATTGCGGCCGTTTGTCTTTTAATGCTCTGCTCAAACGCATTAATAGCGTTCGATAACGAGCACCTGTGACTGTTTCACTTCGTTTTAACACCTCATAGTACACTACGCCGAGCTGGTCCCACCAAATGCAGAGCGTGATCTTGGAGCCGTGACTATTCGGTTTGGCCATCGACGTGAAAGCATGGCCGGGATATCCCCATGATTTTTTGCGTTTAGGGTTATCGTAATGAACCCGGTCACAATGCGATGCAGAAATCCCTTCCGTTTTTGTCTCTGAAGCAACTGTTCATAAACACACAAACGCCGTTCAACGTCTCTTGGTTTCAGCTCACACGGGACTCAAGTTCCTTCTTTCTGAATCATGCCCATAGCCTTGAGACGTTTTGAAATGACTTGCCGTGTCACTCCCACTAATAGTGCCAATTCTTCTTGAGCTGGACGCGAGTCTTCACTCAGCAATGTTTCCAATTCTGCATCTTCGAAAACATTCTCTCTCCCACCACTATGTCGGTCTACGACATTAAAATCACCGTTCTTGAAGCATTGAAACTACTCACGACACGTTCTGTCGCTAATAGCGTCCTTACCATACGTACTTGAGAGCATTCGATGAGACTCAGCTGATGTTTTCTTCATATTGAAACAAAACAGTAACACCTCCAGGAAATGACGAGAATTAGTCTCGTAAACTGACATTTTCAATCAAGAACAACTTTATGATGCAGACACAAATCGACTAATGTTTGAATGAAATTATGTTGACAGAGGTCCAAGCTAACTGCCTGACGTCTGCGATCTGTTTCTTTCGACCGCTACTTACCGTTGTCGCCACCTATCGGCAAACGGCGAAAGCAAAGTTGTACACCTTGTATATAATTTGGTAGCCCAAAGAAGCTATGCATCTGTCTGCTGTGCAGAACGAACTGGGGTGTTGTGGAGCATAAACACATCTTTGGGGAGCTTCCCATGACTTTGTCTTGACAGGCTCTCGTCGCCATGAGATTTCTGTTGTATGTTCCTGTGACTTTTTTCACTTTACGATCGTAATATGTTAACAGTGTACCATGGCAGCCCCAGAAAACACACAGACTTCACCTTGCCGTCTTATGGCTTGGTCTTTGGGTTTTTCGGTGATGCTGAATCCACGTGTTTTCACTGTTGCATTGCTCCTCGTCTCAAAGTTGTAGTGATACACCTAGCACTAGTCCACGTTGTATATGAGGCTAAAAATATCGTATTGACTGGCCTTCACAGCTGCAAGAATTCTGATGCTGACTAATTTTTTCAGCATGTTTGAGTGGGTATGAGGAATTGATGAACCCAGCAGACAGTGAGCTTTGTTGCAGCATGGTAGGTTACTGTGGTACAGGAATTTTCAATGTTTGCTTAGACTGCAAACATGTACCTACAACCAAATTTAATTAAATAATTTTAGCTTTTTGAGGTGGAAATTAAAACTTCCTGACTACAGCTCGTAAGCTACTGCGACCTGTTGTGGAATATTGCTACAGTTGTGGCGGTTCGCCCGCTTCTATTTGTTCGTTGATTGTCCTCGGTGTCGACGTACTGGCTGAAAGAATAGAGGACGGAAGTGTGGTACTGTCTAATTTAAATGATGTAGCCGACAGATGCACGGTTGGGTTTCATAGTACTTTACTTTCACTATCCACAATCCCCCAAACCACAAAAACTTGCACCAGTACTCATACAGAAAGGCAGTGAAAAATTTGGATGTCCTAACTGATTCTTTTTTCAAACTGTGAAATGCCTCTTCACACTCCTCTCTCCAATTCCACATCACATTCTTTTTCAATAAATTACCAAGGCAAGGACGGTTTAATGCCTGATCTGATACGAACTTTCATTAGAAGCCAAACAAACCAAACATATCTTTAAGAGCCTTCTTGTTCTTTGGGGGTGGGAAATCGGCAATAGCAGAAAGCTTTTCTGGATCAGGCTGTATACCTTCCTCGTTAATCCTGTGGCCCAAAAATGAAATTTCCTTCTTTAAAAATTCAGATTTGCTTAATTTTAGTTTCGTACCTCCTCCTCTGTGCATAGCTCTCAGTACTTCATTCAGAATCTTACAGTGCTTGTACCATTCTGCACTCGCTACTAGGGTAGCACCTACATAGTCCGTTATTTCATTGGTTAATATCTCACCTAGCACCTTGTCAATAGTTGTGATAAACACACACACACACACACACGTACACAAGCACACACACACAGACAATTTCAGACCAAATGGCGCCACACAGTATTGGTAGCGCTTACTTTCATGTAAAAATGTTGTACATGGCTTAGATTCCTTGGCCAAACTGATATTCCAGTAGCCACAAGTCACATCAAAAGAAGTTAGAAATTTACGTCCACGGGACTTTTGTAAAATTTCATCTACCGTATGCTAGTGGGTTTGTCACTCTCTCCTACTACAATTTCATTTAACTTCCAGGCATCCAGAAACTGCCTGACACCACCGTTCTTTTTCTTTACAACCACAAGTGGGTTATTATACCTGCTGTTTGACCTTTCAATTAACCCTCATGAGACCATCTTTAGAAATTCTTTCCTCACTACTTCTTTTTTGAAAATGGAATAATATAACGTTTTTCGAACATGGTTCATGATCCTTAAACTTTAATTCGCACTCAAAATCTTTTACCAAACCTGGCCTGTCTGAAAATGACTTACAGTTGCTTAGGAGAATACCTTTTAATTCCTCCCTTTGACTATTTGTAATACCTTCAATATACTCAACTCTCTTTATTATTTCCAACCTTACTCTCTCCCCCTCTTCTTCCTCAATAATCTGCTCTGTGGTCAAAACTGTTAATGGCGAATCTAATTCAGTTTCCATACACTTGTCCATACCTTTCAAAAATGATACTTTGTACCTACTTCCGTTGTACTTAAAACTAGACTTACCACTAGCAAAATCAATATTTACACTCCATTTGCGCAAGAAATTAGTTCCAAATATTACATCAATGCTGAAATTTTGAATCACCAAGAAACTGCATTCCAACAGCTGTCCTGCCAATTCCACAGTTAATAGTACCTCTTGTTTTACACTCTATAGCTTACCAGTAGCATCGATAATTTTTATTCCAGAAACGTGCATCACTACGATACCCTCTGTGTTCTTAATAGATTCAAAAAATGCCTGTGAAATGCCATTCAAGTCACTACCACTGTCCAGTAAACACTTAACATGTATCCCTTGTACCCTTGCTGCTATTACAGGGAGCCACGCTTCCTTTTTACTTACCATATGATTTTCTTCATACAACACATCCTTATTAATAAAAAAAAAAATGGTTCAAATGGCTCTGAGCACTATGGGACTTATCATCTATGGTCATCAGTCCCCTAGAACCTAGAACTACTTAAACCTAACTAACCTAAGGACAGCACACAAGACCCAGTCATCACGAGGCAGAGAAACCTTATTAATCCTTTCCCTGGAAAAACCATCATCCCGCTTATCAAAATTATTATAGACTCAGTCAAATGACAGATAACATAGCCCTTTTCCTCATTACCGCCATCAAACTCTAACTCTTCATTAGGCCTAATATTATCCTCTTTTATTCTTTCTTTACTTACCACAAGGCCATCATTATCAATTACAAATTCCAATACCTCGTCCTCATCACTCCTGGATTCGTCACCGCTATCATCATTACCACTACTGCCATAATCAGACCTTTTGTCACTCTCATTGTCCTAAAATACTTGACTGATTAGTTGATCCTTGTGTTCTGTACTAGACCACAAAGCAAAACACGTTAATTCCTTGTGTTCTCTTAAAAATTTAACATCCATTTTGACACTGTGCATCCTGAGCACCAGCAACACACACTGTTTCATCACTTGATTTTATTATAGTAAGTTCCTCCTCTCCTTTTATGGGATAAACATTGCTACCCACACCATCATTCAACATCTCACTAGAGTTAGAAATTACACTCGTTTTACTACCATCATTTGCGTTACACTTACTTATGATTACAGCACATTTATATACAAGTGGTTCTTCATCACTACCTGCTCGAGTGCGAGCCAAAAATGGAGCATTATCTAGTTTAAATGGTTTGATCCAGAATTTAGTCATCTCCTCCATTTCTTTTACTTGAATTTCTCCTACAATTTCCGTGGCCATTCTGGCTATCCTCCAGATCCTTTTGTGTAAATAGTTAAACCAACTTTTTGGCGTCACTAGTGGTCACTGGATCTGCCCAGTTAGCTATTTTCAATTTCTATCTGGTTAGTCCAATGAGGGGATGATGTGACGAAGTAATTTGGGATATTTTTACTTCCCCTCTGGTTTTGCCATCTGCTTCCTTAAAATAATCTGCATTTTCATAAAAGAGAAAGGTTGGCCTTCAGTTTTAAGGAATATAGTACCAGATCTAATTTTGTGCTTAGTTTTATGTATGTAAATGATTTTCTAATTTATTTTGACTATTCTTAGTTAATATCAGTAATTGCTTCGTAACTTAAATTCTGTTGTTGCTGAATAAACAAATATAAATTCTGTACTAATTATAAACATTTGGAGGAACAACAAATAGTATTTTGAAAGTATTTATTTCTGCTCTATTCGAAAACGTGTTAGCAAAGCCACCCTTAATTAATTCCAAAGTAATTAACAGTTTCGTCAAAAGTATTGTTTGCGTAACGATATTTTTTAATTTTATGTCACTACAAGATATTTCACTGCATGACAGAATGGCGATGTACTTCCAACATGATGGATGTCCGGCACATAGCTCGCGTGCGGCTGAAGCGGTATTGAATAGCATATTTCATGACAGGTCGATTGGTCGTCGAAGCACCATACCATGGCCCACACGTTCACCGGATCTGACGTCCCCGGATTTCTTTCTGTAAGGGAAGTTGAAGGATATTTGCTATCGTGATCCACCGACAACGCCTGACAACATGAGTCAGTGCATTGTCAATGCATGTGCGAACATTACGGAAGGCGAACTACTCGCTGTTGAGAGGAATGTCGTTACACGTATTGCCAAATGCATTGAGGTTGACGGACATCATTTTGGGCATTTATTACGTTAATGTGGTATTTACAGGTAAACACGCTGTAACAGCATGGGTTCTCAGAAATGATAAGTTCACAAAGGTACATGTATCACATTGGAACAACCGAAATAAAATGTTCAAACGTACCTAAGTTCTGTGTTTTAATTTAAAAAACCTACCTGTTACCAACTGTTCGTCTAAAATTGTGAGCCATATGTTTGTGACTATTAAAGGGCAATGTGTCACAAAGCGAAAAAAGAGGTCCAACTAAAACATTCATATTTCTTTACGTACTACATGAATATGTAGTAAAAATGGGGGTTCCTATTTAAATAAAACGCAATTGATATCCGTTTGACCTATGGCAGCGCCATCTAGCGGGCCAACCATAGCGCCATCTCGTTTCCCCCTTCAAGCTAGACGAGTTTCATTCTTTGTAGTTTTTTCGTTTCATGCTTATTTCGTGAGATATTTGGACCGGTCACTATCAATGGACCACCATGTATAAAGTCTCCACACTCTTCATTCGCTTCCATCGAATACTGTTGCAACTGACAGCGGAATAGTGCGTACGACTTCATGAAATTCAATATTCGTACCACCAATTTCTTCACATGCTCCATGCCCACAAATTTAGCAGAAAGTTCTTCTTGATGTACAGAGCAATGAACCCCGTCTGCCGATGAGAGTAATTTTTTAGTGTCTCATTGTCAACTAAATCTTAAAATTCTTTCTGCATGGTATTGTAATGTCGTTTCGTATCGATTTTGCAGTACCCATCAATCATGCGACTGCGTCATGGATAATGAGAATATCCATCCCTCTCTTCCCTCATTCCTATTCATTTTTAAAGGCTTGTGACTGTAGATCTCTTTATGTCTCTTTTTATGCAAACAGCCACTGTACCTCTGAACGTCCTTCATACCACGAACAAATGGCGAAGAATAAACAGCGTGGACGCCACGACTCTGCCGAATTGAAGAGAGTTGTGCCGGTTGAAAAATACTACACCGAGCAAAACCAAGACAGGCTGAGCCTCAGCCCACATGTGGCTCGAACATATGGCTCTCGTCCGATTTGGCACGCCATGGCCCGCCCTGACATAAATGAACTTTGACAATATACTCAAGACTGATTGCTATATAAGTACAGGAACAAATGTTCACTTCCTTAATTCATAACAATTGTATTTAAATATATCTACTGAATAGCAGAAATGATGTAATAAGAACGCCTACAGGCCATGGCAATAGTACTTATAATGAGGATAGGAATGAAATCAGCACACTCAGATAAATTTTACAGTTGGACAAAATAATGGTATTAACTTCCTAAACGTGGATCCATATTTTTGTGGACACCTGTTAGTGGACATCAATGCGAGGTGTGTCTGTCCTGTAACGCAGAGACTTTTTGAAAGGCGTACGACGCACGTGCTGAAACCACAAAGTGTGTGTAGTCCAGTTCACATCACAAAGAAGCAGAGCCGAATAAAATTAATTGCGTAATTTCAATCATAGATTCGAGTTTCTTGCAAAATTTCAAGCTCACTGCTAGTAATCGTAGATCTGACTGTCAATCAACTAAAACGTCACAATACTAAATCATCTATTTTATGTAGTAACATTAATTTTCTCCAATTGAATGACATCAGCAACTCACTCGGATAGTCGTCCGTGTTGAAGCGCTGCTTCTGGGAGGGGAAGGTGTGCTGGTCCCAAATCGAATTCACCCAGCGGACTAAGGATGAGGGTCAGTGTGCTGCCCATCCAGGATGCGGCTTTTTGGTACATCCCTCTAGGAGAATACCAGGCTGGTAACCAAGTTTCGCCTCAGTTTCACGATTAGCAAACATTTCGAAAACTTTCGCTCGCTTTCACTTAAATATCACTACACAACTGGGGTACATATGCTACGTACCATGGGGTAACAGGGTGGCGCACAGGAAAGAGTCCATCCATCTCTTGAAATAACCTTGCCAAATCCGTTACTAACCACGCAGTGATGAGGATCAAAGGCATAAGAAAAAGTAGAACCAAAGGACACCACTGATGGCTTCCGCGCACGGGAGACCACCGGCTGGAGGGCGTGAAACAATGTTCACATTAACCATTTAATTAATTTAGAAAGTACCTAAGGTGGTGGGCGGAAATCCGTAAAGTTCAGGGCCGTTATGTTCGAATTTAAGTTGGAGCCATGCCAATGTGGATGAGCAATAATTTCTCCCATGCTCGAAGAACTGGCACAAAGACAGCTCTCCCAACTTGTGCATCCATAGGCTGTGTCATCCCACTGGTCTGAGGGAGCAGCAACAGTTCTGCCTCCACCCCTTGTTATGTTGGCTATGGGAACCTTTTATCTATGGACACAAGCTGCTGGATGGCTTTCGAATTTACGAAAGTGCAGGGACAATGCTCTGTGACTCCATTCGGTTACAGATACTGGACAGTAGCGTGGAAGTTATCAACGTTCTAATACACACACATTGCCTTCCGTTACCTTGGGAGCATTCCTGTGTGAAAGTAGTCCGGCTAGATTAGCATGTTTTGCGATAGGATACTTGCAGGAACTAGTATGTTGGTAACTACCATACAACTCTGCTACTTGTACCATGAGCGTCTGGCATTGTAATTCCGCCAGTGGCGATATGGTTAGTTTTGTCGTACTGCTCCTGTTTTTGTGATCGTACTTCGGAACTCATGGCTAACATTGATCTCATTTCGGAAGTTCCCGCTCTGTATATAGACTGGACGCATTCTTGTTTAATTTTCATTGTGTCTTTATGTATTTTCTATTTCACTACTTGCCGTACGGCAAGGTGACAGCTTGCTAAGTTTCTCAGAACTTCTCTCTAATTATAGTATCAATTTAGGCGACGAAAGTCTTACAGTAGGTGAAGAAGGTTAATGTCTTCATAATGTAAGGCAGAATATTATCCTGGCTGATAGGAAACCAGTGATAGGCAGTAACTTCCCTTTCTCTATCCACTGTCATCACAGATGTGACCTACCATACCTACTACACCTGCTACAACTCTTCGTCTTTTTGACAGTTTTAACACTGTTGGGGACACTTTCAGTGAGGTGTCTGAATGTCTACGCATGAGTGGCAGCCCATTTTTGCTCAAGAGCCGAAACCGGAGAAGGTAGTGATGATGGTCGCTGGGATCTGGAGCGAAATCGGCGTTTGAACTTATCTGAAAGGTGTTCTGTTCGGTTCAGTTCGGGAAACTGGGCGGGTCAGTCAATTTCAGGAGTGTATTTGCCACAAACCATTGCTTCAGAGATGCTGCTTTGCGATAAGGTGGACTGCGAGCTGATACAGTCGTGGTCTCCTAACTGTTCCTTTACTGTACGCGTCACATTATGCTGTAAAATGTATTCACACCCTTCCTCATTTAGGATTTTGCTTAAGCGGAGTAAGAGGCCCATAACCTAACCACGGAAAACCCCTATGGAGTAACACCACCTCCTCTGTACTCTTCCATCGGATTGCCACTGGTTACAGTGTCATTCATCACACCTTTCCAATCATCCACTGAGCTGTGTCGTTGCTCTGTACGCCGCCTCAACCGTCGCTTAGCACTGACTTCAGAAATTTGGCTTACAAGGAGGTGCTCGACCATTGTATCTCGTTCTTTTTATCTCCCTATGCACAATCACTCTGTTAGCTGGACTTCCGGTAGCACATTGGGACTCACTACTGGTTCCTTCCGCTGATTTCATACGATTCTTACAACCACCGTCTGCAATGCTTAATAGTCCCTGTCAGTCAGCATGCGTGGTCTTCCTGGCCTTGGTTTAGCAGTGGTTGTTCCTTCGGATTTTCACTTCACAACTGTACATTTTCACTTCACAACTGTATCAGCAAAAGTTGGCTTTGGGAGCTTTAGAAACGTTGAAATGTCCCTGAAGAATCTGTTACTCAGGTGACATCCAATGGCTAGTCGACTTTCGAGGTCACTGAGTTCTCCTGACCGACCCGTTCTTCTGTTACTGTTTCTCAACTGACAACACAGTACTGCCCTCCTCCATTTATACACACGGGGTCCCGAGTTCGATTCCCGGCGGGGTCAGGGATTTTCACCAGCCTCGAGATGACTGGATGTTTGTGTTGTCCTCATCATTTCATCATCAAGGTTCGGAAATTGTATGGGCGCTGATAACCGTGCAATTGAGCGCCCCACAAACCAAACATCATCATCATTATCCATTTATACGGCGGGTCAGCTTCTCATGACAACATATAGTTGTAAATTCCGCGTTATTTAGGGATGTCTGGCTACTTTTAACCAGATAGTGTATATTGACGTAATTGTTATTGGAAAGTTCTGCTATGCTCAGAGATACATTATTTCGCTTCACGGTTCGACACATTCTCTTTTTCTAGAGGATGAAATTAATAAGGGACTTGCATCTTCAGCAAACAGCCAAAGCAAAATACTGCAGAGCATCTGAAATGAGCAATATGTATTACAACATTAAGAAATAAAACATAGAAATAAGGAAACCCGAAGCTAAATACGTTGCAGTGACATATAACGGCTAAGTTTCGGCGACAGCAAAACATAATTTCAAAAATGCCGACGTGAAACTGAGCTTTCGAAATATCAGTCGGAAGATGAATGTAACAGTTTATTGGTAGTCAAATGGGACATTCGTGTGAAGTGCGGTATAAAGAACATATATACAGGGTGAGTCACCTAACGTTACCGCTGGATATATTTCGTAAACCACATCAAATACTGACGAACCGATTCCACAGACCGAACGTGAGGAGAGAGGGGCTGGTGTAATTGTTTAATACAAACCATAAAAAAATGCACGGGAGTATGTTTTTTAACACAAACCTACCTTTTTTTAAATGGAACCACGTTAGTTTTGTTGGCACATCTGAACGTATAAACAAATACGTAATCAGTGCCGTTTGTTGCATTGTAAAATGTTAATTACAGCCGGAGATATTGTAACCTAAAGTTGACGCTGGAACAGCACATTACGTCCACATGCTAACACCTTTTTATTCGTCTTTTTCACTGACGCACATGTACATTACCATGAGGGGTGAGGTACACGTACACACGTGGTTTCCGTTTTTAATTACGGAGTGGAATAGAGTGTGTCCCGACATGTCAGGCCAATAGATGTTCAATGTGGTGGCCATCATTTGCTGCACACAATTGCAATCTCTGGCGTAATGAATACGCCGCAGTACATCTGGTGTAATGTCGCCGCAGGCTGCCACAATACGTTGTTTCATATCCTCTGGGGTTGTAGGCACATCACGGTACACATTCTCCTTTAACGTACCCCACAGAAAAAAGTCCAGAGGTGTAAGATCAGGAGAACGGGCTGGCCAATTTATGCGTCCTCCACGTCCTGTGAAACGCCGGTCGAACATCCTGTCAAGGGTCAGCCTAGTGTTAATTGCGGAATGTGCAGGTGCACCATCATGCTGATACCACATACGTCGACGCGTTTCCAGTGGGACATTTTCGAGCAACGTTGGCAGATCGTTCTGTAGAAACGCGATGTATGTTGCAGTGCTCTGCGATACACACGATCGTACAGCGGAGGAGTGGTACTCAAGCGTCAACTTTAGGTTACAATATCTCCGGATGTAATTAACATTTTACAATGCAACGAACGGCACTGATTACGTATTTGTTTATATGGTCAGATGTGCTAACAAAACTAACGTGGTTCCATTTAAAAAAACATAGGTTTGTGTTAAAAAACATGCTTCCGTGCATTTTTGTATGGTTTGTATTAAACAATTACACTAGCCCCTCTCCTCACGTTCGGTCTGTGGAGTCGGTTCGTCAGTATTTGATGTGGTTTACGAAATATATCCAGCGGTAACGTTAGGTGACTCACCCTGTATACACTACTGGCCATTAAAATTGCTACACCAAGAAAAAATGCAGATGATAAACAGGTATTCATTGGACAAATATATTATACTACAACTCACACGTGATTACATTTTCACGTAATTTGGGTACATAGATCCTGAGAAATCAGTACCCAGAACAACCACCTCTGGCCGTAATAACGGCCTTGATAAACCTGGGCATTGAGTCAAACAGAGCTTGGATGGCGTGTAAGGGTACAGCTGCCCATGCAGCTTCAACACGATACCACAGTTCATCAAGAGTAGTGACTGGCGTATTGTGACGAGCCAGTTGCTCGGCCACCATTCACCAGACGTTTTCCATTGGTGAGAGATCTGGAGAATGTGCCGGCCAGGGCAGCAGTCGAACATTTTCTGTATCCAGAAAGGCCCGTACAGTACCTGCAACATGCGGTCGTGCATTATCCTGCTAAAATGTAGGGTTTCGCAAGGATAGAATGAAGGGTAGAGCCACGGGTCGTAACACATCTTAAATGTAACGTCCATTGTTCAAAGTGCCGTCAATGCAAACAAGAGGTGACCGAGACGTGTAACCAATGGCACCCCATACCATCACGCCGGGTGATACGCCAGTATGGCGATGACAAATGCACGGTGAATGTGCGTTCACCGCGATGTCTCCAAACACGGGTCCGACCATCATGATGCTGTAAACAGAACCTGGATTCATCCGAAACAGTGACGTTTTGCCATTCGTGCACCCAGGTTCGTCGTCGAGTACACCATCTCAGGCTCTCCTGTCTGTGATGCAGCGTCAAGGGTAACCGCAGCCATGGTCTCCGAGCTGATAGTCCATGCTGCTGCAAACGTCGTCGAACTGTTCGTGCAGATGGTTGTTGTGTTGCAAACTTCCCCATCTGTTGACTCAGAGATCGAGACGTGGCTGCACGACCCGTTACAGCCATGCGGATAAGATGCCTGTCACCTCGACTATTAGTGATACGAGGCCGTTGGGATCCAGCAGGGCGTTCCGTATTACCTCCTGAACCCACAGATTCCATATTCTGCTAACAGTAATTGGATCTCGACCAATGCGAGCAGCAATGTCGCGATACGATAAACCGAAATCGCGATAGGCTACAATCCGACCTTTATCGAAGTCGGAAACGTTATGGTACGCATTTGTCCTCCTTACACGAGGCATCACAACAACGTTTCACCAGGCAACGCCGGTCAACTGCTGTTTGTGTATGAGAAATCGGTTGGAGAGTTTCCTCATGACAGCACGTTTCAGGTGTCGCCAACGGCGCCAACCTTGTGTGAATGCTCTGAAAAGCTACTCATTTGCATGTCACAGCATCTTCTTCCTGTCGGTTACATTTCGCGTCTGTAGCACGTCATCTTAGTGGTGTAGCAATTTTTATGGCCAATAGTGTACTAATCATAGGTCAGTATTTGGAGTATGGTACATATAAAAGAAAATAGACATCCTGTAGGAAGTATTAGCCATGACATGAAAACATTGCAAAAATGGTTCAAATGGCTCTAAGCACTATGGGACTTAACATCTGAGGTCATCAGTCCCCTAGACTTAGAACTACTTTAAACCTAACTAACCTAAGGCATCACACACATCCATGACCGAGGCAGGATTCGAACCTGCGACCGTAGCAGCTGCGTGGTTCCGGACCGAAGCACCTAGAACCGCTCGGCCACAGCTGCCAGCTAAACATTGCACAAAGGAGCCATAGGAAGGTATGAAGCGAAGTCAAACGAAAACCAGTCACCCGCCACAACTGGAGCGTGGACTGTTCCGTTCAAAAGTAATCACCAAACGCTTTAAGACATTTACCCTACTGGAAGGCGAGACGATCGTTTCCTGTTTCATAGAACGCTGTCGGCCACTGAAGGATCCGTAACCGCACCCACTTGTTCCCTTACTCGTCCGTTTGACACCAATGTCCACGGATGTCTTTCTTCAGGTCACCAGAGATGTGAAAATCACACGGTGAACGATCCTCGCTGTACGGAAGATGTTGCAGCGTTTCCCACCCACATCGTTCAAGCGTAGCCTTGGTCCGATTGGCAGTGTAGGGTGGGACTTATCTGGCGACATGCTGATGCTTTCTGATGGCATTCCTGGGCGTTTTGATTTTAGGGCGTGTCGAAGTGTCTGCGCGTTGCTTGTGGTTCCATGCTTAAGGAACTCGACAAGCAGAAGGCTCCTACAGTCGAAGAAGGTCAGAAGGTCATCATGACCTATCGTGGTGCTACCATTCCGAGCCCGAGGGCAAACAGCAAAGCCGACAGTGGAAACATGCCACATCTCTCCCAGAAAACAAATACAAAGCTGTTCACACAAGTCCCAGTGTGGTCATGATGCCCTTCTTCTTCGAATGTAGTGGCCCTCCGTTCATCAAGATCCTCGAGCATGGAACCACAATCAATGTGCAGTTTTATGAAGACACTCTGCAGACACTGTGACACGCCATAAAGCCGAAACGGCCAGGAACGCTGTCGTACAGCATCATCCTGCTGCAGGGTAATGTCCGCCTCTACACTGCCAATAGGATGAAAGCTGTGCTTCAGCGATGTGGTTGATAAACACTGCAACATCTTCCTTACAGAGATCATTTTTGGCAACCGGAATAAAATAATGATCGAATCCTTTTACCGATCTCCCAATTCAGATGATACAGTTCCTGAAAGGTTCAAAGAAAACGACCCCGACCCATACGATTCTGCTTGGTAGCGACTTTAATTTACCCTCGATATGTTGGCGATAATACACGTTTAATTCCAGAGGTACGCATAAAACATCATCCGAAGTTGTACTAAACGCATTCTCTGAAAATTATTTCGAGCAGTTAGTTCATGAGCCCACGCGAGTAGTAAACGGTTGTGAGAACACACCTGACCTCTTAGCAACAAATAATCCTGAGTTAATAACGAGCATCAAAACCGATACAGGGATTAGTCGACACAGGGTTGTCGTAGCGAGATTGAATATTGTAACCCCCAAATCCTTCAAAAATAAACGAAAAGTATACCTATTCAAAACAGCAGATAAAAATTCACTTGACTCCTTCCTGAGGGACAAGCTCCACTCCTTCCAAATTAATAATACAAGTGGAGACCAGAGAAATAGTATCGGCGCCAATTCAGAGATTTATACCAAATAAATTAACAAACGACGGAGCTGTTCCTTCTTGCTACACAATATGGGTGAGAACGCTGTTGCAGAAACAACGAAACAAACACACCAAACTTAAACGAACGCAAAATCCCCAAGATTTGCGATCTTTTACAGAAGCTCGAAATTTAGCGCGGACTTAAATGCGAGATGCTTATAATAGTCTCCACAACGAAACATTGTCTCGAAGCCTGGCAGAAAATTCCGGTGAGATTCTGGGCGTATGTAAAGTATACTTGGGGCAAGACACAATCAGTGCCTTTTCTGCGCGGAAGCAATGGAGATACTATCGGAGACAGTGCTGCAGAGTTACTAAACACAGCCTTCCGAATGCCTTCACAAAAGAAGACGAAGTAAATATTCCACATCTCGAATCAAGAACAGCTGCCAACATGAGTCACGGAGTGGTGAAGCAACTTAAATCACTTAATAAAAACAAGTCTTCTGGTCCAGACGGTATACCAAATAGGTTCCTTTCAGAGTATACTTAACAATCATATACAAGCGTTCGCTCGACGAAAGATCCGTATCCAAAGACTGGAAAGTTGCACAGGTCACACAAATATTCAAGAAAGGTAGTAAGAGTAATCCACTAAATTACAGGCCCATATCATTAACGTCGATATGCAGTAGGATATTGGGACATATATTTTGTTCGAACATTATGAACTACATCGAAGGAAACGGTCTATTGACACACAGTCAACATGGGTTTAGAAAACATCGTTCTTGTGGAACACAACCAGCTCTTTACTTGCATGAAGTGTTGAGTGCTATTGACAAGGTATTTCAGATTGATTCCAGTTTCTACATTTCCGCAAGGCTTTTGACACTGTACCACACAAGCAGCTTGTAGTGAAATTGTTGTTGGATTCGTGATTTCCTGTCAGAGATGTCACAGTTTGTAGTAATTGACGGAAAGTCATCAAGTAAAACAGAAGTGATTTCTGGCGTTCCCCAAGGCAGTGTTGTAGGCCCTTTGCTGTTCCTTATCTACATGAACGATTTGATAGACAATCTGAGCAGCCCTCTTAGGTTTTTTGCAGATGACGCTGTCGTTTATCGACCAATAAAGTCTTCAGAAGATCAAAATAAATTGAAAAACGATCTAGGAAAAATATCTGTATGGTGCGAAAATTGACAATTGAACCAAAATAACGAAAAGTGTGAGGTCATCCACATGAGTGCTAAAAGAAGTCCATTAAACCTCGGTTACACGATAAATCAGTCAAATATAAAGGCCGTAAATTCAACTTAATACCTAGGAATTACAATTACGAACAACTTAAATTGGAAGGAACACATAGAAAATGATGTGGGGAAGGCTAACCAAAGACTGCGTTTTATTGGCAGGACACTTAGAAAATGTAACAGATCTACTAAGGAGACTGCCTGCACTACGCTTATCCGTCCTCTTTCAGAATACTGCTGCAGGGTGTGGGATCCATACCAGATAGGATTGACGGAGTACATGCAAAAAGTTCAAAGAAGGGCAGCACGTTTTGTATTATCGCGAAATAGGGGAGAGAGTGTCACTGAAGTGATACAGGATTTGGGGTGGACATCACTAAAACAAAGGCGTTTTTTGTTGCTATGGGATCTTCTCGCGAAATTCCAATCACCAACTTTCTCCTCCGAAGGCGAGAATATTTTGTTGTCATCGACCTACATAGGGAGACACGGTGACCATGATAAAATAAGGGAAATCGGAGTTCGTACGGAAAGATATAGGTGTTCGTTCTCTGTGCGCGCCTACGAGATTGGAATAATGGAGAATTGTGAAGGTGGTTCGATGAACCCTCTGCCAGGCATTAAAAGTGATTTGCTGAGTATCCATGTAGATGTAGATGTACTGCTCGGATCGTTCAGCATGTGATTTTCACATCATTGGCGACCGTGGACATGCGAGGACGTAGGTTGCAGTCCGATGAGGACAGGCAAGAGTGGGTGCGGTTGTTGATCCGTCATGCAATCTGAGACACCCCTGTGGGTAAACGTCTTAACGTGTGTGGTGATCACTTTTGATTGGAACCATTTCACGGTCCCGCTGTGGTGGATCTTCGATTTTCATTTGACTATCCCTTATACGTTGAAGTTTAGAAGAGTTGGAGGAATATAGTACAAGAAAAGGTTCTCGTAGGGTCTTTTGAACGAGGAATGTGAAGATGGGTTAATTTTTCAACATTTTTGAGAAGCTGATCACGTATTTTTATTAGCTCTCATATGTTTCATTACATAATTATTAATACACTCCTGGAAATGGAAAAAAGAACACACTGACACCGGTGTGTCAGACCCACCATACTTGCTCCGGACACTGCGAGAGGGCTGTACAAGCAATGATCACACGCACGGCACAGCGGACACACCAGGAACCGCGGTGTTGGCCGTCGAATGGCGCTAGCTGCGCAGCATTTGTGCACCGCCGCCGTCAGTGTCAGCCAGTTTGCCGTGGCATACGGAGCTCCATCGCAGTCTTTAACACTGGTAGCATGCCGCGACAGCGTGGACGTGAACCGTATGTGCAGTTGACGGACTTTGAGCGAGGGCGTATAGTGGGCATGCGGGAGGCCGGGTGGACGTACCGCCGAATTGCTCAACACGTGGGGCGTGAGGTCTCCACAGTACATCGATGTTGTCGCCAGTGGTCGGCGGAAGGTGCACGTGCCCATCGACCTGGGACCGGACCGCAGCGACGCACGGATGCACGCCAAGACCGTAGGATCCTACGCAGTGCCGTAGGGGACCGCACCGCCACTTCCCAGCAAATTAGGGACACTGTTGCTCCTGGGGTATCGGCGAGGACCATTCGCAACCGTCTCCATGAAGCTGGGCTACGGTCCCGCACACCGTTAGGCCGTCTTCCGCTCACGCCCCAACATCGTGCAGCCCGCCTCCAGTGGTGTCGCGACAGGCGTGAATGGAGGGACGAATGGAGACGTGTCGTCTTCAGCGATGAGAGTCGCTTCTGCCTTGGTGCCAATGATGGTCGTATGCGTGTTTGGCGCCGTGCAGGTGAGCGCCACAATCAGGACTGCATACGACCGAGGCACACAGGGCCAACACCCGGCATCATGGTGTGGGGAGCGATCTCCTACACTGGCCGTACACCACTGGTGATCGTCGAGGGGACACTGAATAGTGCACGGTACATCCAAACCGTCATCGAACCCATCGTTCTACCATTCCTAGACCGGCAAGGGAACTTGCTGTTCCAACAGGACAATGCACGTCCGCATGTATCCCGTGACACCCAACGTGCTCTAGAAGGTGTAAGTCAACTACCCTGGCCAGCAAGATCTCCGGATCTGTCCCCCATTGAGCATGTTTGGGACTGGATGAAGCGTCGTCTCACGCGGTCTGCACGTCCAGCACGAACGCTGGTCCAACTGAGGCGCCAGGTGGAAATGGCATGGCAAGCCGTTCCACAGGACTACATCCAGCATCTCTACGATCGTCTCCATGGGAGAATAGCAGCCTGCATTGCTGCGAAAGGTGGATATACACTGTACTAGTGCCGACATTGTGCATGCTCTGTTGCCTGTGTCTATGTGCCTCTGGTTCTGTCAGTGTGATCATGTGATGTATCTGACCCCAGGAATGTGTCAATAAAGTTTCCCCTTCCTGGGACAATGAATTCACGGTGTTCTAATTTCAATTTCCAGGAGTGTAGGATGAGGTCACTCACTGGAGATGTGTCACAGTGTCTCGCCATGATAAAGTATTTTGGTGTTTCCTCGTAGAGTGTCCCGTGCATGCAGCTTGGAGCCATGCTTCCTTTCCTGCAGTACGAGCTAAGTGGCTGTATCCTAGCGAGTAGATGACGCTGAATACATGACCAGCAAGCGCTGCGACCTCTGCAGGCTGCTCGCCGTTACTGTTTCGCACCTGTTACTTTCATACTGCGTTTTGTTCTGTTACTCCTTTACACAATATGCCTTTTAGAATCTTGTCATGAACTATTTTGTGTTAGTAGCAATACCGTTGATTCTAGGTGACTTATACGTTGTTATGTTATTTCCTCTCTTACTGTTGATATTAGCGAACTTAATTTGTATTTGTACCATTGAATATCGTGAGCTTTTGGTTGATATAACTTTGATTTGGACTGTAGTTTTCTCTTTTGAAATTTTTCGTATGTAATATTTTGTTATCTGGATTATAAGCTGCACAAACCTGAGCTCCACTGCCCAGATTAGCGCATAATTCCAATATTAACGCTCTGAAGTTTGGAAAGCGTTCAGCGTGATGACTGGTGATTACGCAACTGCGACGACCTTCTGCAGTAACTAATGTGTGGTTGCGTATACTGTTTTCTATGTAATGTTTTAATTAATTGGTTATATCTGATACTTTTCCTTTGGCTGTCTTTATCAATAGCCCTGAAGATAACCAACCATTGTGGTTGAAACTAGTAACCTTGTATTAATTCTGTCGAACAAGACACGTTAAATTTTCATGCGGTGCCATATTTTATGAAGTGCATATTATTTCCTGATGAGGGCGCAGCCCATGCCTAGTTTGTGGACTCCTTTTCTATTTTGGGTGCCGACACAAACATTTCCAAATTAATTTAAATTTCAGTGTGACTCCCACCACATACCAAAAGTGTTATAGAGTTTGTCCAGTACTCTGGCCAAGACCAACCAACATTAATTATTTATGTTAGGATGATACATCGTAGTTTTAAAAATAAAGACTGATAAATAATTTCAAATACTTGTGATAAATTGTCGTCAGTGTAAAGACTCACGGATACCACACTTCAGTTATAGAAAACTGCCACCGTATCTGCCAGGAACAGAGTGCGGTGTCTCCTCCCTCAGCTGTGCTATTCCAGCACCTTCTGTGTGACGTCACGTCCGCCAACTAAGAAGGGTGCGTTCGTATGCCTACTAAATGCCAAAGCGCTGGGTGGTCCATAGGTATGGAACAACCATTCTAGTACAAAAACTTGTGGATAAACAGAAATGTAAAGTCAGATAGTGTGAGGTAGTAGAGCGCGAAATCTGAGAATATGTTAATAACATGGCGGCCATATTGGAAGACGCCATCTTGATGCAACACGTAGTTTACAGATACAAAGGGGGTCATGACATATAAAACAGATAGAGAATTATACATGAAAAACAATGGTGTCTTTCATTTGAGCATGGTGGCTTTATTCATTCTTGAGTTGTACAAAACAGGGCAAATGCTGGTGCTAACACACAAAGCTCACAGGCAGTGCTCGATGCGTTGTCCAGCTCATTGTAAGGTTGCTCTGAACTGTTTCATCTTCACGAGTTTTAACCAAACATGCACTCGAATGCGAGCACAAGCATCAACATTCCGTTCGCTGAGTCGTGCAACGATTCTGATCAGAAATCAGTTGGACTTGAGCACAGTTAATGTGGCGTCCACATCATCGGACCCCTAAGACGTATCCAGCTGCGGGGAAGCTGGATATCTAGGTAGGCCTGTGCCTGGCTGACCCCGATGTCTTGTGAGACGTGATGAGTACTGCACTCTTAGACTCCTACTGAATGATGTCGGAACAGCTGCTGACGTTGCTTCATCTGTAATACTTTTCGACTGTTCAGCTTTTCTGTTTGTCTGCAATAAACACAATTTATGAAATTTCGCGAGAAGTTTTACCATCACTGTCTGGATGACAATGATTGAAATCCTCTGCGATAACATGGGTACTCATTTCTCTTGATATCATGACGATCTAAACGACGTTGTGCTCGTGTTAGCGCCGTAAGTTTTCACGTCCCCCGTAAGAAAGAAGCATCATTCATAACTCGAGAGGTGATTGTACTTCTACAGTTTCCGCTATCGGTATTGAACATGCAAGGTAGGAGGCCAAAATTTCGTCACTTTAGTAGGTTAGAGATTGTATCATTCCTGAAAGGTTATCGAAAACGTCACAAATTGGTATATGTATCCCTCAATTTATTCTTCACTTAAGGAAAGTTACAATTAAACTGTTATAAAACACTAAAGAGAGCATTTGACATAAAAGTTGACACTTTAGAAACAGAAATTAAAAAAAAATGCTCGTAATTTCTTCCCTCATAAAAATTCTAAAATTTTCGATTATTTTAAATGTATTTTGCCACACTAAAATTGGCAAACGCTTTCATTGTTATAAATCACGCAAAGGCCTCGAATGAACAATGTTTTCCAGTTATTTTCAACCGTATAAACATCTGTCAGATATGAGTTTGTATGTTTGTCCGGGTGAATAGCGTATTTCATGATAACAAACCAAGCATTTCGTGCAACGAATCTATTTCTCTCCGTCTGCGATTCCCCATGTGAAAAAAGTAAAATAATATCTATAAATAGCAACAAAAAAAATCAATTTTTAATAACAGTTCCAAATTTCGTCACCGAAACGAAAATTGGGATTGCAAGGGGGACGAAATTAGAAACTTCTTCAGATTTGTTATAACTCCCGCTACAGCCACATCCAACGGCCTTGCCACAGTGGTAACACCGGTTCCCATCAGATCACCGAAGTTAAGCACTGTCGGGCGCTACTGGCTAACGGGGTGCACTCAGCCCTTGTGAGGCAAACTGAGGAGCTACTTGACTTAGAAATATCGGCTCCGGTCTCGTAAACTGAAATACGGCAGGGCGAGCGGTGTGCTGACCACGTGCTGCTCAGTATCTACATAGAGTGATGGCTGTGTGCTGAGCACGACACGGCGGTCGGTCTGTACCGTTGGGCCTTCATGGCCTGTTTTGGCGGAGTGTAGTTTTAGCTTTTTCATAGCCACATAGGCCGAACCATTGACTATAGCGAACACATGCCAGGAACTACAACACACGACTTAAATCTCTTGTCCATCTTGCCGACATTCTACACTGCTAATCTGTTACTGAACTATTGACGTGTGTTCCAGTTGGGTCTTGATCTCAAGTAACGGTCTCTATCGTCTGTCAACAACTCTTGTCTTCTGATTCTACACTCTGCTTGGTCAACATCTTTTAGTATCATCACCCAGCTGTGCCATTAAACTGATTAATACCTCAATCCTGTTCTCTTTTTCAAAGGGTTTTGATGATTATGTGCTGGATTGGCTCAGTTAAGCATCTCTAGGGACGGTAAAGTTCGAACTGGTGTTACCTTCTACATCAGAAGTTTCGTGAGTCATGATCGCATCTCCGTTTTATGGCGCCACACGTTCTCATTAGTGCCTTAGATATAACAAAAAACAAAATAACCAACATAACTATGAAATTTATTATAAACCCACAACATGTATCAAAGTCACACATCAGACTTCAAATCACCCACACTAACATAAAGAAGCAGCACTCAGATGTTTCGTAGACTCAACACAGTACCACTCAGCAAAGAAAACCACCAGGAAGAACTGGACTTTTCACACAAACAGCAACAAACATTGGGTACAATAGTAATCTAGTCTCAAAATTAAACAAAAAATGCAGTCAATAAACACAATACATACAGCCACAAAAAATAACACAATATAACCTCATATAAATAGGGACTTGAAGTGACAGAACACCAACAACACAAAGAATATATGACAACAAGAAAGAAGATTCAAGGTGGTAATTAGTGACATACAAGCACTAGCTCATACATAAAATAATAAATGTTTCCAAACAGGTAATTCAGTCCAAAAGTACATTCCACAAATAACAAAAGACACAGACGTCTACCAGAAAGCAGGAATATATGAACTACTATGCAACACTTATGGTGGAATGTATGTAGAATAAACTAGTAGAACATTCGACATGTGATACAAGCCATCCAACTTTTGGAGAACATTTAAGAAAGGCTACAAGGCAGAAAGACATTAAAATAGACTGAATAGTGAAGACGCCTCTTAACTGCACAAGAAAATTATTGCATAAATAAAATGAAAGTAGCAATAATGCTCGTACTAAATGGCGGCGTGAATGTGACTAACCACTCACTGTTTACATAATTGTTTGTACAGGATGTCCCATGAAGAATGGTTAGTATTCAGGGATATGACAGGAACGCAATAAACTTGATATGGACATGTCCCTCATTCCGAATGGTTTGTGTCATAGAACACATTTAAGGGGGGAAGTTGATGAAATTGACCACAAATGTCAACTTTCGATTTATTTTTTATTTCTTAGTACAACTCATGGACAGTAAGTTTCCAAAGTTTCAATGTTGAAATCGCATCCGAAGTGCCTGAAAATTGATTAAAAGTGTGATACAGCCTCCCTGCCAAGCCCACGTTTTGAAGCTGCACTCCAATACCACTTCAATAACAACCCCTACATTCACAAGGAGAGGCTTCCAAATTGTATCTTGGACCTTGTCAAGCCCACTTACAGGCTTCTGGTCGATCCTGCACTTCTCAAAAAGTGTGTTCATAGCAAAATCCAAAATCCAAATGAGTCTCTAAATTCACTCATATGGAAACGATGCCCTAAAAACACATTTACATCTGGTATAGTTGTCAGGATTGCAACTTATGATGCAGTTATTGTATTTAATGATGGGAACTTCGGGAGGATGAAGGTATTAGAAAGAATAGGCTTCAAGATAGGAAATTTTACTCAAGACATCCTGAGAAAAATAGATTTACAGCGCGTCTCTGCAGCTGAAAAGTCAGTTGAAGACCTGGTAAAGGAAAGAAGACAGATAATAAGAAACCAGAAGAGAAGCTTTGAAGGGAAAGACAACAGAGAGTACAAATGTGGTGCCTTCTCAAGAAGAGATATAAAGAAAAAGTTAGGTTGAATTTTAAATTGAGTTTCCTGAAAAGTTAGGTTTTTAAAGTTTATGTACCTTTTCCTCAGATTCTATTAATGGTAGAATTATAAAATTTTGTACACATATTTCTGGAAACCTAATAAACGTTGCCTCAAGAGCAAATTTTGAAATTATGATTGCAAGCCGAGATATGGGGCAAAGTGCTTGGAATTTTGCATGAATTTAATATTGTACTTGTGGAATTATAATTAAAAAATTATGAAAATTCTCCTATTTGACCTAGTCCAAAAACCTTATGAGAGAAGCTTACAACATATAAAGAGATGAAACAGAGAAATTTTTGTAGAAATCTCTTGAATACTTTCTGAGAAATAGGGACATACAATATTTTTTGAAAATAAAACTTCAAATAACATTAAAAAAGTTTAATCTATATAAACAAAGGATTTTGTATCTAAATGTGTTACTTTCATGTAAAGCGTGGTACAAAACTTCCTTGCCATATCTCCAAAACTGTGGATTTGGTGCGTTTTTGAAATAGTGTGTGTTTTTCATAGAAGTCCCCCCTCAAGGTACTTTCTTTGGCTAGTGGCGTCCAAGTGTGTGTCTTACACACCAAACCTCTTTGACACTTTATTCTAGACCAGCTTAACTTGTTGCTTTCAAGTTTTTTCCTCGGTATGTCCTACTGCCATTAAAAAAGCCTGTTGAACGTACAGTTTTCCATGGTGAGTGAAGTAGCGCGAGTGATTGAAAGTGTATCAGAGAGAAGCATCGGTTAACTGTGTTTGTTCAGGTGCTAGCTAAAATGCCACACTTATACACTAATGAAGAATATGCTGTTATGGTGTATGTTTACGGCGTCTACGGTGGTAGTGCTCTTGATGTTTGCTCTTGCCGAAGATTACCATCGGCTCTTCCCAACAGTCGAATTCGTGGTCGTACAGTGTTTACCAGAGTTTCCAGCACATTGATACTTCGGAAAGCCCATATTGTAATGTTTACTAACGGTTGTACATCTATACATGTGTAAAACTGACAGTGTATTGAATAATACAAAAAAATAAATAAATGTGTTGTATCTCAGAAACCATTCAAAATTGGGCGTATGTCCATATAAAGTTTTTTGCTTCAAATGATCATTCCAGTCATATTCTTAAAAAATAATCATTCCTCCTGCGACAGCCTGTATAATAGAGAAACATCCCAACAGATGATCTCAAATACCATTCGTCCCTTGTATGGTGCACGAGCGATGGGACATGATCTCCCAGGTAGTGATGAAGTGGGGATTTTTCCCTACGATCACTTCACGAGTATACAGTGTATATCAGGAATCCGGTAAAACATCAAATCTCCGACATTGTTGCGCACGGAAAAAGATCCTACAAGAACGGGACCAACGACCACTGAAGAGATCGTTCAACGTGACCGAACTGCACCCTTCCGCAGATTGATGCAGGTTTCGATGCTGGGCCACCAACAAGTGTCAGCATGTGAACCATTCAACGAAATATCATCGATGTGGGATTTCGGAGCCTGGCCCAGGCTGCCTGGTCGGACGAGTCTCGTTTCAAATTGTATCGTGGGGATGGACGTGTGCGGGTATGGAGACAACCTCATGAATCCGTGGAGCCTGCATGTCAGCAGGGGACTGTTCAAGCTGGTGGAGACTTTGTAATAGTGTGGGGCGTGTGTAGCTGGAGTGATATGAGACCCCTGATACGTGTAGATATGACTCTGACAGGTGACACGTACGTAAGCATCCTGTCTGATCACCTGCATCCATTCATGTCCATTGTGCATTCCGACGGACTTGGTCAATTCCAGCAGGACAATGAGACACTCCACACTTCCAGAGTTGCTACAGAGTGGCTCCAGGAACACTCTTCTGTGTTTCAACGCTTCCGCTGGCCACCAAACTCGCCAGACATGAACATTATTGAGCATATATGGGATGCCTTGCAATGTGCTATTCAGAAGAGATCTCCACCCCCTCGGATTCGTCGGCAGCCCTGCAGGATTCATACATACTTACATCAACACACATATACTCAAACAAACAAAAAATAAATGACAGCAAAAACTGAGAAAGTTGGCAACACTTACAAAAATAAATGGCACTTTAGACACAGAAAATAGCAAATAGAGTGCTAAGTTACGAAAACACAGTGAGTTCACAATGAACTGGACGCTTTCAGCCAGTTTTGTGTATGAGGGAAAGCTGCTTGTTTCTCAAATGATGAATTAGACGTTTTGCTTCAAGTACCTTTCCATTTTATAATAATAAACTTCCATGAACTGTTATAAATCTATGACCGATATGTGACAGTGAAAACAAATCACGCACTATTCCAGGACGCCCACTGAAGATGCCTCGTTAAAAAGGCGAAACGCGCTGGGTTCATAAATAAAATAAAAAGTTAATGTGCAGCAGCCAAAAGGCGTTTTTCTTGCGAACTTCGTCCAGTTCGTGAGAGTGTTGCTTATCGATTTGAGACCCTTAGGGAATAACATTAACGGATGATATTCGTTGCTATAGAGATAATTAACAATCTGCAGTGAGAGACTCTAGGAGATAGCCCCGTGCATCACAGAGAGATTTACTTCAATAATTCTGGGTGCCTACATTTCATTATGTGTCACGAAACATATAATTTCCATCGTCATATGTCTCGCCTACTGACATGAGGGCGAAATTTTGACGAAGCTGAACATATAGATAGAGGTATCCACAACGTGTCCACCGGCACTCCATTCACTCATGAAGCGGAAAAAAAGTGGAGGGAGGGTGGAGGCTCGATTCTGGTACACTCTGTACTCCCTGATACCCAGTATACAACGGCTTGCGGAATACAGATTTACGTATACTGTGTACACCAGTAGATGTGGATACCGTGATTCGTTGCTGCCGTAGGACTTTGACAACAGCAATATGAATACAAGAACAGCTTGGCTTGTTGACATGGGTGCGCATCGTTTTCTTGGCAACAGTCAGCCAATTCGATTGTCTTAGTTCAGAGTCGCGGTCCTTAGGAGGGGTACAATGGATTGTTTCGTAATGCCCTGGCAGACTGCTGACGGACGCTTGGCGTTATGTGGTTGGCACTCGCGAGAAAACATCTGCCTTGCTACATACATCCTCGTGTATTCTGTCTATAGTGGCTGGCAAATTTCCTTTGCGGTCAGTCGGTGTACTCGACAGCGTCACCACATACAGGAGAAAAATAATTTCCAAATTAGAGATGAAGAACCGAACATCACGGCGAAAGCAACTTCGGAATCCATTCCCGCTACCACCATCGATATTGAAAAAAATTCCCAGAAGCTGGTAGGCCTATGTGATCTGTTGTAATATTATTATGATCTGCTGTTAGCTTCCTGAGAACACACAGCAGTTAGTCGAGCTGGGGAAGTCAGTCAGGTGCTAACTCTTCTCGACGGGTATCTGCATCCACGCTGTCTACAGTACTTCTCACAGTTTATTAACTGATTTGAGGTTCTGGGATTTTAGGACCACGGAACTTTGACCTCTTGCTTATGCGCTGTCGTTCGTTTACCAACATTTCTAGACGTGTGACAGTATACGCTACTAGTAATCAGGTAGGTCAAAAGTACCTTCCATATGAAGAAATAGTCATAGAAATAGCGACACCGAAATACTCCTCATAGCATAGCACTGCTGCTACAGCCTGTTGTTATGGCGGTAGCCACAGAATGGGTACGTCCCGACACAGGACACAGTCACGCTTGACGTCATCTACTTGCGCTGCAGCCATTGCGACAAGCATGGCAGAGGGTCCTTACAACTGTAACGCACTTTGGGGTTTCCAATCAAGAATGGAACGAGAGAGAAATGACTGTTCAAATGCTCTGTGCGTGCTGTACTTAAATTTACCTGGTCTCCGAGGTCCATTCGAGAGCGGCACGCTGGTGTACATAGTATATTGCTAGAGTCTCCCCTTAATACTGGTCTTAAGACTTAGTAAATGCCCTTATACAAGATAGTTCACGTCTATCTTCAGGCATCTGCCAGATTATTTTTTCCCGCCTTTCCGTGCACTCTCCTCTGAGTCACACAAACTTGTGACACTTCCTGCTGCCATTCTTTGTATGCGTCCTGACTGGAATGGTACCCCCACACCTCAGAAATATTCTAGGATCTACACTGAAGAGCCGAAGAAACTGGTACACCTGCATAATATCGTGTAGGGCCTTCGCCACCACGCAGAAGTGCCGCAACACGACGTGGCATGGACTCGATTAATGTCTGTAGTAGTGCTGGAAGGAGCTGACACCATGAATCCTGCAGGAGCACGAGTGGATGGAGACCTCTTCTGAATAGCACATTGCAAGGTGTCCCAGATATGCTCATTAATGGTCATGTCTGGGGTGTTTGGTGGCCAGCGAAAGTGTTTAAACTCAGAAGAGTCTTCCTGGAGACACTCTATAGCAATTATGGACGGATGGGGTGTCGCATTGTCCTGCTGGAAATGCCCAAGTCGTCCGAATGCACAATGGACATGAATCGATGCAGGTGATCAGACAGGGTGCATACGTACTTGTCACCCATCAGAGTCGTATCCAGACGTAACAGGGATTCCATATCACTCCAACTGCACACGCCCCACACCATTACAGAGGCTCCACCAGCTCGAACGGTCTACTGCTGACATGCAGGGTCCATGGATTCATGAGGTTGACTCCATACACGTCCATCCGCTCGATACTATTTCAAACGAGACCCGTCCGACTAGGCAACGTGTTTCCAGTCATCAACAGTCCAGTGTCGGTATTGACGGGCCCAGGCGAGGCGTAAAGCTTTGTGAATTGTAGTCATCAAGTGTACACGAGTGGGCCTTCTGCTCCGAATGCCCTTATCGATTATGTGTCGTTGAATGATTCGCACGCAGACACTTTTTGGTGGTCCAGTATCGAAATCTGCAGCAATTTGCGGAAGGGTTGCGCTTCTGTCATGTTGAACGATTCTCTGCAGTTTTCATTGGTCCCGTTCTTGCTGGGTCTTTTTCCGGCCCCAGCGATGTCGGAGATATGATGTTTTACCGCATTTCTGCTATTCACGGTACACTCGTGTAATGGTCGCACGGGGAAATCCACACTTCATCGCTAACTCGGAGATGATGTGTCCCATCGCTCGTGCGGCGACTATAACACCACGTTCAATTTCACTTAAATCTTGATAACCCGCCATTGTAACAGCAGTAACCGATCTAACAACTGCACCAGACACTTATTGTCTCATATAGGCGTTGCCGACCCAGCGCCTTAGTGTGCGTGTTTACATACACTATGTGATCAAAAGTATCCGAACACCTGGCTGAAAATTACTTACGTTTTCGTGGCGCCCTCCACCGGTAATGATGGAATTCAATGTGGTGTTGGCCCACCCTTAGCCTTGATGACAGCTTCCACTCTCGCAGGAATACGTTCAATCAGGTGCCGGAAGGTTTCTTGAGGAATGGCAGCCCATTCTTCACGGAGTGCTGCACTGAGGAGAGGTATCTATGTCAGTAGGTGAGGCCTGGCACGAAGTCAGCGTGCCATAGGTGTTCTATAGGATTCAGGTCAGTCCGTTACAGGGATGTTATTGTCGTGTAACCACTCCGCCACAAGCCGTGCATTATTAACAGGTGCTCGATCGTGTTGAAAGATGGAATCGCCTTCCCCGAATTGTTCTTCAACGGTGGGAAGCAAGATGGTACTTAAAACATCAATGTAGGCCTATGTTGTGATAGTGCCACGCAAAACAACAAGGGGTGCAAGTACCCTCCATAAAAAACACGACAACATCACCGCCTCCGAATTTTACTATTCGCACTACATACGCTGGCAGATGACGCTCACTGGGCATTCGTCATACCCACACCCTGCTATCTGATCGCCACATTGTGTACCGTGATTCGTCACTCTACAGAACGCTTTTCCACTGTCCAGTCGTCCAATGTTTATGCTTCTTACACCAAGCGAGGCGTCGTTTGGCGTTTACCAGCGTTATCCGTGGCTTACGAGCAACCGCTCGACCATGATATCCAAGTTTTCTCACCTCCCGCCTAACTGTCTAGTAATTGCAGTGGATCATGATGCAGTTTGGAATTCCTGTTTGATGGTCTGCCTATTACTCATTACTACGCTCTTCAGCTGTCGGCGGTCTCTGTCAGTGAACAAGCGAGGTCGGCCTGTACGCTTTTGTGCTGTACGTGTCCCTTCATTTTTCCACTTCACTATCAAATCGGAAACAGTGGACCTAGGGATGTTTAAGAGTGTGGAAATCTCGCGTACAGACGTATGACACAAGCGACACCCAATCACATGACCACGTTCGAAGTCCTTGAGTTCCGCGGAGCGCCCCACTCTGCTCTCTCACGATGTGTAATGACTACAGAGGTCGCTGATATGGAGTACCTGGCAGTAGGTGGCAGCACAATGCACCTAATACGAAAAACGTGTGCTTTTGGTTGTGTGCGGATACTTTTGATCACATAGTATTTCTGTATTAGTTTCTTTGGCGCCTCAGTGTATTACACCCAAGATCCTCTACAACATATTTCAAATTTTCCAGTCTTTGTCTGCTCTAACAAGTCTTCCCGACTTAGCTATTTTGGATGCAGTTACAAATGTCCCACACCTGTTCATTATTCAGAGTTTCTATTGTTTTAAATCATCACCTGCTCTTTGGTATTCCTCGTTTCGTGTCTGTTTTCTTTACATTGAATTTTCGACTTTCTAAGACCCACAGTTTTTGTCATTCTGCAGGTGTATCGTCGACGCCTGTGGACTTGTTTAGATCTGACCATTTAGTGCCCTGTCAAACACTGACTTCTCTCTTATCACGCTTTCGAACAGTTGTCACCATTTTGCATGTCTTCGATTAACTCTTGCAGTGTATACGCCCTTTCTTCTGCACTATGATCATTTTTTAAAATTATAGTCCATGTCTACTAAAATGATTCCAACGCTTTTTATTAGTCTGGTAGCTCCGACTCCTGGGCGTATGCATTCTAAATTTTCAGTATTGTACGAGGGTGGTTTTATAAGTCTGGTAAATTTACATGAAAAAATGGAACCTTTTACGTTGCGCGTTCATGGTTGGTAAGCTTGATTAATCCGAGGACCGTATAAAGAATTTCAACAATATACAGCGTACAGTTCATTGTTGACAGCCGTCTCAATTGGCCAGTGTGTCGACTGAGGTTGAAAATGGTGAAAAATGAGTTTCGTGCTATTATTAATTGTTGGCAACCGAAATGAAATACACTACTGGCCATTAAAATTGTTACACCAAGAAGAAATGCAGATGATAAACGGATATTCATTAGAAAAATATATTATACTAGAACTGACATATGATTACATTTTCACGCAATTTGGGTGCATAGACCCTGAGAAATCAGAACCCAGAACAACCACCTTTGGCCGTAATAACGGCCTTGATACGCCTGGGCATTGAGTCAAACAGAGGTTGGATGGCGTGTACAGGTACAGCTGCCCATGCAGCTTCAACACAATAACACAGTTCATCAACAGTAGTGACTGGCGTATTGTGACGAGCCAGTTGCTCGGCCACCTTTGACCAGACCTTTTCAATTGGTGAGAGATCTGGAGAATGTGTTGGCTAGGGCAGCAGTCGAACATTTTCTGTATCCAGAAAGGCCCGTACAGGACCTGCAACATGCGGTCGTGCATTATCCTGCTTAAATGTGGGGTTTCGCTGGGCTCGAATGAAGGGTAGAGCCACGGGTCGTAACACATCTGAAATGTAACGTCCGCTGCTGAAAGTGCCGTCAATGCGAACAAGAGGTGACCGAGACGTGTACCAATGGCACCCCATACCATCACGCCGGGTGATTCGACAGTATGGCGATGACGAACACACGCTTCCAATGTGCGTTCACCGCGATGTCGCCAAACACGGATGCGACCATCATGAAGCTGCAAACAGAACCTGGATTCATCCGAAAAAATGTTTTGCCATTCGTGCACCCAGGTTCGTCGTTGAGTACACCATCGCAGGCGCTCCTGTCTGTGATGCAGCGTCAGGGATAACCGCAGCCATGGTCTCCTAGCTGATAGTCCATGCTGCTGCAAACTTCATCGAACTGTTCGTGTAGATGGTTGTTGTCTTGCAAACGTCCCCATCTGCCGACTCAGGGATCGAGACGTGGCTGCACGATCCGTTACAGCCATGCGGATAAGATGCCTGTCATCTCGACTGCTAGTGATACGAGACCGTTGGGATCCAGCACGGCGTTCCGTATTACCCCCGTGAACCCACCGATTCCATTGTCTGCTAACAGTCATTGGATCTCGACCAACGCGAGCAGTAATGTCGCGATACGATAAACCGCAATCGCGATAGGCTACAATCCGACCTTTATCAAAGTCGGAAACGTGATAGTACGCATTTCTCCTCCTTACACGAGGCATCACAACAACGTTTCACCAGGCAACGCCGGTCAACTGCTGTTTGTGTATGAGAAATCGGTTGGAAACTTTCCTCATATCAGCACGTTGTAGGCGTCGCCACCGGCGCCAACCTTGTGTGAATACTCTGAAAAGCTACTCATTTGCATATCACAGCATCTTCTTCCTGTCGGTTAAATTTCGCGTCTGTAGCGTGTCATCTTCGTGGTGTAGCAATTTTAATGGCCAGTAGTGTAAAAATTGGATCCTTTTACCGACCTCCCAATTCAGATGATGCGTTGCTGAAGGGTCAAAGAAAACTTGAGTTTGATTTCAAACACGTACTCGACTCGTAACGATAATAGTTGGTGGTGACTTTAATTTACCCTCGATATGTTTTCGAAAATACATGTTTATTTCCGGAGGTACGCATTCTCTAAAAATTATTTCGAGCAGTTAGTTCATGAGCCCACGCGAATAATAAAAGGTTGTGAGAACGCACTTGACCTCTTAGCAACAAATAATCCTGAGTAATAACGAGCATCAAAACCGATTCAGGTATTAGTGAACTCATAGTTGTCGTAGCGAGACTGAATATTGTGATCTCCAAATCCTCGAAAAATAAGCGAAAAATATACCTATTCAAAAAAGCAGATAAAAATTCACTTGACGCCTTCCTAAGAGACAATCTCCACTCATTCCAAACTAATAATATAAGTGTAGACCAGATGTGGCTTAAATTCAAAGAAATAGTATCGTCAGCAATTGAGAGATTTATACCAACTAAATTAACAAACGACGGAGATGATTCTCCTTGGTACACAAAACGGTTTATGCACTGTGACTGAAACAACGAAACAAATAGGCGCAAAATCCGCAAGATTGGCGATCTTTTACAGAAGCTCGAAGTTTATCGCAGACTTCGATGTGAGATGCTTATAACAGTTTCCACAACGAAACTTTGTCTCGAGACCTGGCAGAAAATACAGATATTCTGGTCGTATGTGAAGTATGTTAGCGGCAAGAAACAATCAATGCCTTCTCTGCGCGATAGCAATGGAGATACTGTCGAAGACAGTGCTGCCAAAGCAGAGTTACTAAACACAGCCTTCCGAAATGCCTTCAGAAAAGAATACGAAGTAAATATTCCAGAATTCGAATCGAGAACAGCTGCCAGCATGAGTAACGTAGAAGTAAATATCCTCGGAGTAGTGAAGCAACTTAAATCACTTGATAAAAGCAAGTCTTCTGGTCCTGACTGTATACCAATTAGGTTCCTTTCGGAATATGCTGATGCATTAGTTCCATACTTAACAATCATATACAACCGTTCGCCCGACGAAAGATCCGTACCCAAAAACTGCAAAGTTGCATCTGTCACATCAATATTCAAGTTAGCTAGTACGAGTAATCCACTAAATTACAGGCCCATATCGTTAACGTCGATATGCATCAGGATTTTAGAACATATATTGTGTTCGAACATTATGAATTACCTCGAAGAAAACGGTCTATTGACACACAGTCAACATGGGTTTAGAAAACATCGTTCCTGTGAAAGCCAACTAGCTCTTTATTCACATGAAGTGTTGAGTGCTATTGACAAGGGATTTCAGACCGATTCCCTATTTCTGGATTTCCGGAAGGCTTTCGACACTGTACCACAAAAGTGGCTCGTAGTGAAATTGCGTGCTTATGGAATATCGTTACAGTTATGTGACTGGATTTGTGATTTCCTGTCACAGAGATCACAGTTCGTAGTAATTGACGGAAAGTCATCGAGTAAAACAGAAGTGATTTCTGGTGTTCTCCAAGGCAGTGTTATAGGCCCTTTTATGTTCCTTATCTATATAAACGATTTTGGAGACAATCTTAGCAGCCGTCTTGGGTTGTTTGCAGATGACGCTGTAGTTTATCGACTAATATGATGATGTCGTTTATCGGCTAATAAAATCATCAGAAAATCAAAACAAACTGCAAAACGATTTAAATAAGATATCTGTATGGTGCGAAAACTGGCAGTTGACCCTAAACAACGAAAACTGTGAAGTCATCCACATGAGTGCTAAAAGGAACTCATTAAACTTCGGTTACACGATAAATCAGTCTAATCTAAAAGCCGTAAATTCAACTAAATTCCTAGGTATTACAATTACGACCAACTTAAATTGGAAGGTAAATATAGAAAATGTTGTGGGGAAGGCTAACCAAAGACTGCGTTTTATTGGTAGGAGACTTAGAAAATGTAACAGACCTACTAAGGAGACTGCCTACACTACGCTTGTCCGCCCTCTTTTAGAATACTGCTGAACGGTGTGGGATCCTTACCAGATAGAACTGACGGAGTTCATCGAAAAGTTCATAGAAATGTAGCATGTTTTGTATTATGGTGAAATATGGGAGAGAGTGTCACAGAAATGATACAGGATTTGGGCTGGAAATCATTAAAAGATATGCATTTTTCGTTGCGACGAAATCTTCTCACGAAATTCCAATCACCAACTTTTTCCTCCGAATGCGAAAATATTTTGTTGACACCGACCTACATAGGGAGGAACGATCACCACGATAAAATAAGGGAAATCATAGCTCGCACGGAAAGATATAGGTGTTTATTCCTTCCGCGCGCTATACGAGATTGGATTAATAGAGAATTTTGAAGAGGGTTCGATTAACCCTCTGCCAGGCACTTGAATGTGATCTGCAGAGTATCCATGTAGATGTAGATTAAACATTTTCATTTGAAGTGTTGGATTGCTACGTAAATTAAAACAGAACTGAATGAAGTTTGCGTGGACTTGCACTATCATTGAAGACCAATTACGTGTAGATTAGTGAGTTTAAATGTGGGAGGACAAGCCCCGAAGAGGAGGAGCACTCTGTCCGTCCAGTTGAGGCCACCCCAAAGGAAACCATTGGCAAGATCCATGACATGGTAATGCAAGACCGCCGAATAAAACTTCGTGATATAGCTGAGCCTGCAGGCATTTCAGATAGGCTAGTACATAATATCACGCACGGAGAATTGGCATTGAGGATGTGTACAAGGTAGGTACCACGATTTCTAACAGTCGATCAAAAGCGCGTCCGGCTCAACATTTCAACACAATGTCTGACGATGTTTAATCGCAATCTGCAGGACCTGTTGCGCTGATTCGGGACCGTTGATGAAACCTGGATCCATCATTACACACCAGCGTTAAAACAGTGGTCAAAAAACTACACAAAGGCTGGTGAAAGGGCACCAAAGAGAGCAAAGATCATTTTGTCAGCTGGTAAGGTGATGGTCACTGTTTTTTGGTTTTCCCTGGGAATAATACTGATAGATTATTCGAAAAAAAAAAAAGGCAGAACCATAACTAGACCCTATTGCGCTTCGTTGGTGGATCATTTGAACTTGCGCTGGTTGGTTCAAATGGCTCTGAGCACTATGGGACTCAACTGCTGTGGTCATTAGTCCCCTAGAACTTAGAACTACTTAAACCTAACTAACCTAAGGACATCACACACATCCATGTCCGAGGCAGGATTCGAACCTGCGACCGTAGCAGTCGCACGGTTCCAGACTGCGCTGGTTGAAAAAAGACGATCGTTGGCACGCAAAAAGTGCAAGATCGATGCATGAACTGCTCGAGGTGCTGCCCCACAATGTCAGTACTGGCTCTTGAGCGAAAAAGTTTGACGACCACTGGTTTACACTGTTGGCGATAAATTATGTCCGAGAGCGTACGTTCCAAGAAGTCTCAAGGAACATATTACTTCTTCCCACTTACATTTCGGGAAATGATAAAGACTTAAAAATACGGAGGCATACCGACAGTCGTTCATCCCATGCAACATTTCGCGAATGGAAGACTTAAAGGGGGAAGTGATAAGGGTGTGACACTCGATCCCTCCAATGGGGACCTCTCCTTGTTAGCTTCACAATCTCATCTTTTCAGTAACAGCTACTAAATACGTGCTAACACTGTTTGCAACGTTGCACACATCTGACGGCAATATATCGTTTATTATTCAAATTACCTGCTCCTCCTCACCTGTGGCTCAGACATTTTCCTCCTTCGGTATATATTTGTCTTTATTTTGTTTCCCGCTGTGACCATTTTATTTTCGCAATATGTTAGTTTCAATATCCGTATTACTTTCTAAAGTATTATGCCGTAAGTGATGTAATGAATAATAGCTAAGAACAGGAAACAGTTGCCTTATTTCTATGTTATTCTGTGTAACTTTGGATTCAGGTTTCTAGACGATAAACAAATTGGCGATGTTTTGCATTACTTTTGGTGGAACGTTAGATAAAGTAGTAGAGCAGAGGCTGCACGGATTAGGCTGTACAGGCACAGAGAGGACACGATCCGAGGTTAGTGTTGGGGGAGTGGCTCGCATATTGCAGTTGTCTGAGACCGCCCTAGGTGCACACTTACGTAACCGACACAGGACTATTCTGGGAGACTGTGCTCCACATAGCGCCGCTACTGCCAGCTACTGCTCTCTGGGGCGAAATCCAAGTGCGTCACACCTCCAGGGAAAGCGGGAAATCTCTCACAGCGCCGTAGAGTCCACAAGAAAGTGTAGGAACACACCGTTGTGACATCACTTTCTTCGTTTGTTGTTGGTGCCTGAGGTGACAAAGGTCATAGGACAGCGATATGCACATATAATGATGGCGGTAGTATCGCTAACACAAGTTAGTGCATTGGCGGAGCTGTCATTTGTACTCAGATAATTTATGTGATAAGGTTTCTGACTTGATTATGACAGCGCGACAGGAATTGACAGACTTTCAACGCGGACTGGTAGTTGGAGCTAGACGTGTGGGACATTTCATTTCGGAATTCGTTAGGGAATTCAATATATCGAGATCCACAGTGTCAAGAGTGTGTCGAGAATACCAAATTTCAGGCATTACCTCTAACTGCGGACAACGATGTGGCTGACGGCCTTCACTTAACGACCGAGAGCAGCGGCGTTTGCCTAGAGGTGTCAGTGCTCACAGACAAGCATCACTACAGAAATAACTGTAGAAATCAATGTGGGAAGTACGACGAACGTATCCTATAGGACAGTGCGGCGTAACTTGGCGTTAATGGGCGATGGCAGCAGACGACCGACGCGAATGCCTTTGCTAACAGCACGACATCGTCTGCAGGGCCTCTCCTGGGCTCGTGGAATCCTGGGCCCGTGGGATCTAGACGACTGGATTACCGTGGCCTGGTCAGATAATTCTCGATTTCAGTTGATAAAAGCTGATGCTACGGTTGGAGTGTGGCGCAAACCTCACAAAGCCATGGACTCAAGTTGTCAACAAGGCAAGATGCAAGCTTATGGTGGCTCCATAATGGTGTGGACTGGGTCGTGCTTATGTTCGGCTACTTGGAGACCATTTGCACGCATTGATGTGCTTCATGTTTACAAACAACCATGGAATTTTTATGGATGAGAATGTGCCATGTCACTGGACCGCAATTATTCGCAATCGGTTTGAAGAACATTCTGGACAATTCAAGCGAATAGTTTGGCGACATGAATTCTACTGAATATTTGTGGGACATAATCGAGAGGGTAATTCGTGCATAAAATGCTGCACTTGCAACACCTTCGCAATTATGGGTGCCCATAGAGGCAGCATGGGTCAGTGTTTCTATCGGGGACTTCCAACGGCTTGTCGAGTTTATGCCACGTCGAGTTGTTACAGTACGCCGCGCAGAAGACGGTCCGACACGATATTAGGAGGTATCCTGTGACTTCTGTCACCTCAGTGTCATTAGCTGTTTCTTCAACACGGACCGTCTCTGAGACTGAACATTTCGTTTATTTCGGCTTCGATGAATCAGCAAAACTGAAAGAGTAGGGTTTATCGCCCCATCGAGAAAGAGATCGTTACGGAATGGATGAAGCATCTGCATAGGAATGTTGCACGTGACTTGTACAGTCTAGATGTGACAGTACGGTTTTGGACAGTTTTCCAAAAAAAATTTTTTTATGCTGTTTATTAGGGTTAAAAGCTCACAGATTTTTACTTTGAATTTTTGTCGTCATTTCTTTACATCTACGCTGAACTCGAAGAGACAGTTATTGAATTGTACAGTCAAATAGTTCTACGCGCGCCTAAAGGCACAACGGATGATGCCTGTTGGATGTAGAAAAATCGTAACGCTAAATTACTGTACCGAAATGCAGACTAGAGGTGCACAATTCGTAGTAATTGGTGGAAAGTTATCGAATTAAATAAATGTGATACGTGGCGTTTCCCAAGGAAGTGTTAGAGGCCCTCTGCTGTTCCTGATTTATACAGGATGGTCCATTGATCGTGACCGGCCCAAATATCTCACGAAATAAGCGTCAAACGAAAAAACTACAAATAACGAAACTTGTCTGGCTTGAGGGGGGAAACCAGATGGCGCTGTGGTTGGCCCGCTAGATGGCGCTGCGATAGGTCAAACGGATATCAACTGCGTTTTCTTTTTAATAGGAACCCCCATTTTTTATTACATATTCGTGTAGTACGTAAACAAATATGAATGTTTTAGTTGGACCACTTTTTTCGCTTTGTGATTGATGGCGCTGTAATAGTCACAAACATATGGCTCACAATTTTAGACTAACAGTTGGTAACAGGTAGGTTTTTTAAATTAAAATACAGAACGTAGGTACATTTGAAAATTTTATTTCGGTTGTTCCAACGTGATACATGCACCTTTGTGAACTTATCATTTCTGAGAACGCATGCTGTTACAGCGTGGTTACCTGTAAATACCACATTAATGCAATAAATGCTCAAAACGATGTCCTCTCAACAGCGAGTAGTTCGCCTTTGTAATGTTCGCACATGCATTGACAATGCGCTGACGCATTTGTCAGGCGTTGTCGGTGGATCGCGATGGCAAATATCCTTCAACTTTCCCCACAGGAAGAAATCCGGGGACGTCAGATCCAGTGACCGTGCGGGCCATGGTATGGTGCTTCGATGACCGATCCACCTGTCATGAAAGATGCTATTCAATTCCGTTTCAACCGCACGCGAGCTATGTGCCGGACATCCATCATGTCGGAAGTACATCGCCATTCTATCATGCAGTGAAACATCTTGTAGTAACATCGGTAGAACATTATGGAGGAAATCAGCATTAATTGCACCATTTAGATTGCCATCGATAAAATGGGGGCCAATTATCCTTCCTCCCGTAATGCCGCACCATACATTAACCCGCCAAGGTCGCTGATGTTCCACTTGTCGCAGCCATCGTGGATTTTCCGTTGGCCATTAGTGCATATTATGCCGGTTTACGTTGCCGCTGTTGGTGGATGACGCTTCGTCGCTAAATAGAACGCGTGCAAAAAACATGTGATCGTCCCGTAATTTCTCTTGGGCCCAGTGGCAGAACTGTACACGACGTTCAAAGTCGTCACCGTGCAATTCCTGGTGCATAGAAATATGGCACGGGTGCAATCGATGTTGATATAAGATTCTCAACACCGACGTTTTTGAGATTCCCGATTCTCGCGCAATTTGTCTGCTACTGATGTGCGGATGAGCCGCAACAGCAGCTAAAACGCCTAACTGGGCATCATCATTTGTTGCAGGTCGTGGTTGACGTTTCACATGTGGCTGAACACTTCCTGTTTCCTTAGGTAACGTAACTATCCGGCGAACGGTCCGGGTACTTGGATGACGTCGTCCAGGATACCGAGCAGCATACATAGCACACGCCCGTTGGGCATATTGATCACAATACCCATAATCAACACGATATCGACCTTTTCCGCAATTGGTAAGCGGTCCATTTTAACACAGTTAATGTATCGCGAAGCAAATACCGTCCGCACTGGCGGAATGTCACGTGATACCATGCACTTAATACGTTTGTGACTATTACAGCGCTAGCTATCACAAAGCGGAAAAAGTGGTCCAACTAAAACATTCCTATTTCTTTACGTACTACAAGAATATGTAATAAAAATGGGGTTTCCTATTTAAAAAAACACAGTTGATATTAGTTTGACCTATGGCAGCGCCATCTAGCGGGCCAACCATAGCGCCATCTGGTTTCCCCCTTCAAGCTAGACGAGTTTCGTTCTTTGTAGTTTTTTCGTTTGATGCTTATTTCGTGAGATATTTGTCCCGGTCACTATCAATGGACCACCCTGTATATGCGATTTAGGAGACAATGTGAGCTGCCCTTTTGGATTGTTTGCAGATGGTGCTGTCGTTAACCGCCTAGAACAGTCGTCAATAGATCAAAAAGGAACTGTTAGATTATTTAGAGAAGAAGTTTGTATGGTGCAAAAAGTGGCAACTGATTCTAAACAAAAGTGTGAAATCCTCTACACGAGTACTAAAAATAATGTATTAAAATTCGGGTACACGATAAATCACATCAAGTCACAAGTTGCCGATTTAACTACATACCTAGGGACTGCAATAACGAGCAACTTAAATTGGAGCCATCACAGAAAATGCTGCGGGGAAGGCGAACCAAAGACTGCATTTTATTGCCGGAACACTTAGAAGATGCAGCAAATCCATAGCGACGGCCTACAGTGCGATTATCCATCCTCTTATGGAAAACTGCAGCATGATATGGGATCCTTAGCAGATAGGACTGACGGAGAACGTCGAGAAAGTTGAACGAAAGGCAGCTCGTTTCGTATTATCGAGAAATAGGGGAGAGTGTGCACGGATATGATAAACGAGGTGGCAATTATTAAAACTAAGGGGATTTTTGTTGAGAAGAGATCTTTCCACGAAATTTCAAATCACCATCTTTCTCCGAATAGCCGGCCGCGGTGGCCGAGCGGTTCTAGGCGCTACAGTCTGGAACCGCGCGATCGCTACGGTCGCGGGTTCGAATCCTGCCTCTGGCATGGATGTGTGTGAGGACCTTAGGTTAGTTAGGTTTAAGTAGTTCTAAGTTCTAGGGGACTGATGACCTCAGCAGTTAAGTCCCATAGTGCTCAGAGCCATTTGAACCATTTTTTTTCTCCGAATGTTAAAATATTTATCGACTCGCACATAAATCAGAATTAATTACCCTAGTAGTAAAATATGAGAAACCAGATATTGCACAGAAATATTACGTGTTCTGTTTTCCACGTGATATTCAAGAGTGAAACGGTGGACAAATCGTCTGAAAGTGCTATTATTTGTGTGGCGTCTGTTCTTCTGAACACGGCACACTCATGAGTCCGCGGCCTTATGTATACATGATGAAAGAGAAATAACAACGTCAGGTGCATGAAAGCACTGAAATAATTCAATGGCGACAAATGATAATTTGTGCCGGACTGGGACTCAATTTCGAATTGCCGCATTATGCTAGCGGTTGCTTTAATTACTTTGGCAATCCCAGCAGCCTTCCCGTCCAACCCAAATTCCCAACTTGTTGCATATTATTACCATAGCGCCTCACACTCCCCGTCCACCGTCCTCCTCGTTGCCCGCAGCATTTAGCATGAGTCCCACAAGAAATCGTACTTAGTGTGCATTCACACTGAAGATACTACAAAATGCCATCAAGGCGTCTATTTTACTACTATTATATGTGTGGTGTTAGTTTTTTTGGACATCTCCAAAAGAACAGATACCACATATATAATAATTATATCTAAGCTTTAAGAGAATTTCATGATCTATTAAGTGTGAATGCACCCTAGGTCCGACCCCTTGAGGGATTCATGAGAGATGCTGCGAGGAATGAGGAAAATAGACAGGGCGCGCTACAGAAGTAGTGTGTGACAAGTAGGGAATTTGGGTTGGATGGGAAGCGAGCTCGGGTAGCTAAAGTGCTTGGGACGACCGCTCGCGTAAAGTGTGAAATATGGGTTCGACTGTTGGTCCACCACAAATTTTCACTTGTCGCTATTGAATTATTTCAGTGCCCTCATATTGCTGAAATCGGTATTTCTCTTCCATGCCGGCCACTGTGGCCGAGCGGTTCTAGGCGCCCCAGTACGGAACCGCGCTGCTGCTGCGGTCGCAGGTTCGACTTCTGCCTCGGACGTGGATGTGTGTGATGTCCTTAGGTTAGTTAGGTTTAGGTGGTTCTAAGTCTAGGGGACTGATGACCTCAGATGTTAAGTCCCATAGTGCTTAGAGCCATTTGAACCATCTCTTTCCAGTCTGAAAGTGGTTCTATGCTCTGCCAAGCACTCAAGTGTGAATCGCAGAGTACCGACCTAGTCGATATGCGAGGTCTGTTTAAACAATTCCGGAACATTCGTAATTTCGCGCCAGTGGTGTTTGGATAAAATGCGGTTGGCATCCCTGCACAGGCCTGTGTTTAATGTTTAACTGCCAGAAGTTTTATTGTTGTATATTTGTTAGTTATTGTTCAGTGCTGTATAGAGTAGAGCGTTGTGTCGAGCAGTTCGCGGATTTCGAGACGGGCTAGTTAGAGGAGCAACGCGTCTGCATTAAAGCTTGCGTGAAACTCGAGAAAAACTTTAGAGACACGCCAAATGATGCAGGAAGCCTACGGTGACGAGTGCTTAAGCAGTACTCAGTGTTACGAATGCTTCATACTGTTTAAAAATGGCCCGGACGGAAGTTAAAGATGACCCTCGTTCAGGACGTCCTTCGACGTCTATCGACGATGCTCATGTTGGAAACGTCAATGAAATTGTGCGTGCCAAACGAAGACTGACTATTCGAGAGTTTGCAGAAGAATGTAAGATTTCAGTTGGATCATGTCATGAAATCCTGACACAGCATCTTGGAATGCATTGGGTTGCCGCTAAGTTCGTCCCATGGCTCATGGGTCAAGACCAGAAAGACCTTTGCCTCGCAATCTGTGAAGAACTTTGGATCGCACAAATGAGATGTTGCTTAAGAGAATCATAACTGGTGATGATGTTGAGACCAAGACTCATCTTTACTGTTAGTCGGGAAAAGTTCACCAAGACCAAAAAAAGCTCGTCAGATCAGGTCAAATGTCAAAGCCATGCTGATAGTTGTCTTTGAGTTTGAAGGATTAGTTCAGATGAATTTGTGCCACAGAGACAAACTGTTAGTCGCTGATTCTACCGGGATACGTTGCGACGCCTGCGAGAAAGTGTGAGAAGGAAAGGACCTGAAATGTGGCAAGACAATTCATTGCTCTTGCATCACGATAACGCACCAGCACGTTCATCCCTGTTGGTGCACGAATATTGCACAAAAAACGAAATCAATGTGCTGCCTCATCTAACGTACTCTCCAGACCTGATCCCTGCGGACTTTTGTCTTTCCCAAGTTTAAAACTTCATTGAAGGGACAAAGATTTGCAACGATAGACGAGATAAAAGAAAATTCGCAGACGCGCTTGGCGCGATCCAGTAAAAGACGTACTAAGACCGCTTGCAGCAGTGGAAGCGGCGTTGGGAGCGGTGTATCAATTGGATCTCCTGCTTACATGGCAGACACTCTATCCATCTGAGGCACAAGCACACAGAGGATAGTGCGACTACAGGGACTATCCCGGTCGGGGCACACATTTTCACCTGTTCCCGTTGACATATATCAACGCCCGTGAGCAGCTGACTGTATTAATGTAATTCTAACTTCGTTCTAGACGGCTGCAGGTCATCAATGGTGTCGGTTCTTTCGGACATGTCCGAAAGAACAAACACCATTTCCATATAAGTATATCGTTCTGGCAATACCGGCCATGATCTTCTTCTTCCTAGAGGATGCACTCATATTCCCCGAACTCTTACGGGACTTGATAAGAATGTCTTACACGAGTAGTGTGTTGGGGTGGGACACGACGAATGTAGTGTGTGGACGTACAAGATGAGAATGAGTGTCTCGCGGGAGGCGTGCGCGAGATAGTCCCTGCAGTCGCACTATCCTCTGTGCCCTTGTGGCTCAGATAGATAGAGCGTCTGTCCTATAAGCAGGAGATCCCAGGTTCGAGTCCCAGTCGGGGCACACATTTACACCTGTCCCCGTTGGTATATATCAACGCCCGTGAGCAGCTGGCGGTATTAATATAATTATAATTTCGTTAAACAAATGTGAGCTAATGCACACAAAGAGGTACAAAGATCCATTATTGTTTGCTGAAGAGTCACTGGAATAAGTAAAATATCCATTAAATATCTAGGAATACGCTCACGGGACGATTTTTTGTTAGGATTGGAAGAGGAAATAGAGAAGACCCATAGAAGATTAGCGCGTTTGATCACTAGTTTATTAATTAAGCGCGAAAACGGCATGGAGATGTTCATCCAATTCCAGGGGCAGACGCTGTAAGAGAGGTGTTGTGCATCGCAGTGTGTCTTACTGTTAAAATTCCCTCATCCAGCCCATTTCTTCTTCATATACCTCATGAAAAGACCATGAGGGAAACACTAGAGAGATTCGAGCTCACACGGAGCAGCTGTCCTCCTTCCTCCGCACCATTCGCGACTGTAAAAGAAAAGGGGAAAGTAACACACCAAAAGGTGGCTTGCTGGTTATAGATGCAGCTATAATGTGGTTATCATAACTTTAATACTTTTATGGTGGAAGGGGCGATTAAAAAGTGTCTGTTTGAGGCGTTTCTGCATCGTATGTGCAGGATAGCGGGTCTCCGATGCGGGTATATGAGCATCGACTTGTAGGCAAAGGATTAGTGTTGTATTCGTGTGCTTCCGACGTGTGTGCGGTAAATGCGGAAACGTGGACTATGGCGACGTTTGTACTAGACGCTTCCAAACAGGATCAACGTGCTGTTATTTTTTCCTTGGCTGCCGAAGGACAAGGACCGGTAGATATCCATCGGAGAAAGAAGAGTGTGACTCGGGCAGCATGTCTACCGAAAACCACCACTGTTGATTAGGACGCCAAGTTTCGTGCTGCTGCTTCATCATAACGCATGTCCCCATATCGCAAATGTCCCAACGCAGAAGTTACGCCAATGCAAGTGGGAGACACTCGAGCACCCGTCCTATAGTTCCGATCTCTCCCCATGCGATTATCATGCCTCCGGTCCCTTTGAAAAAGAGATGTTGCTTATCATTTTAGTCAAGTTTAGTGTTGTCTCCTTCAAAGTAGTTCCCTTCTGATTGCACACACTTTTTCCAGCATTTCTGCCATTGATGGTAACATTTCTGGAACTCATCTTCTGTAATATCCTCCAAGACCCTCGTCACAGCTTTTTGGACATCTTGTGTTGCTTGATAATGGTGTCCCTTGACCACCGTTTTGACCCTTGGAAATAGAAAAAAGTCGCACGGAGCGATAACTGGTGAATAAGGTGGCTGTGGTAGTACTGAAATTTGTTTTGAGGTTAAAAATTGCTGTACTGACAGAGCAATATGGGATGGCGCATTATCGTGATGCAGAATCCAATTATCAGCAATGCTGGCACGGACACGAAGAACTCTTTTACGAAATCTTTCAAAAATTTCTTTGTAGTAATATTGGTTAACTGTTTGTCCAGGAGGCATCCAATCTTTATGAACAATTCCCTTGGAATCAAAGAAGCACACAAGCATGCATTTCACTTTTGACTTTGACATGCGAGCTTTTTTTTGGTCTGGATGATCCGTTTGAGCACCATTGCGAACTTCGGCGTTTTGTCACTGGGCTTTACCGAAAAAACCAACTTTCATCACCAGCGATAACATGGCTCAACAACTCTGGATTGATTTCCGTTTGCTCTAACAGATCGGCTGCCACATTTTTCCGTGTTTCTCGCTGTTGTGGTGTGACATTTTTGGGGGCCATTTTTGCATAAATCTTTCTCATACCAAAATCTTCAGTAGTTATTAGATGAACCGTTTCTCAATTGATGTTCAGTTCTTCTGCAATCATTTTCACGGATAATCTCCGACCAGATCGTACGAGTTCACGCACCCTGGCCAAGTTGACATCCGTCCGTGAGGTTGATGGTCGTCCACTGCGGTCTTCACCTTCAACATTTGTTCTGCCTTCACTAAACATTTTATGCCAACGAAAAACTTGAGCTCTTTGACATAGCCTCCTCTCCAACAGCCTTCTGAAGCTTACTGTAAGTTGTCATTGCGTTTTCACCCAATTTAACGCAAAAAGTAATGGCATACCGTTGCGCAATATTATTAGGTTCTATTTCCGTGACGAGAGACACAAACACGTGTTAACTTATTGCAGCACAACTCACAACTGAGCAGTTGCATCGATGTGCCACTTGAACTAGAAGCAGCTTATAGACCAAGGTCAAAGATATTGTGCCTACACAAGCCTCCAGGATTGCCACATCTTGCATAGAAAATCTGTCTCTTTATTTTATTGTCGCACCTCGAATCATTTTCGCTCTAGTGTATTCAACTGTTCCGGTTGGCCTTTCTGGCGTCTTTAATTTATATTGTAGTGTCATGTTCTTTTTTTTTCACTTCCTGTTTTGTTTCTCTTACTGGAAATGGCACTCGCAATCCTATACGCCAGATGCGAATACTAAATCTCACTTGTATATGATGCTTACTACGACGGGGTGCTCAACTGAAAGTCTATCACTCACAAAGCATCATACACACCACTTTCATCATTTAGATCTTTTTTTAACTACATGTAAAGATAAGTAACAGCACTTCCGTTTATGTCTGAGAGACACTGTCTCAAGATAAATTGCTTTCATGATAACCCTGTGTACAGTGCATAATCCATACCGGATAGGAGTGATGGATTCGTTTGTAGGGTAAAGGGACTAAAAGGCACGGTCATCAGTCAGTGAGGAGTGGCAAACAGAGAGGGGGAGGAGTGGGGGAGTATTAGCGGCAACCTGACCTATTCCTTCTTCATGTAACGCATAGCGCAACACTGAAGATGAGTGTCTATATGCCTACGTACGCACTCTAAACTCAATTCGTATCTTACTGCGCCGATCAGCAAGGTGACGCACTGGTAAGACACTGGACTCGCTTTTGAGAGGACTTCAGTTCAAATCCCTGTCCGATCATCCAGATTAAGGTGTACCGAAACTGCTTAAAGCGAACACTGGAACGATGCTCTTGAAAAGACACGGTCGATTTTCTACCCAATCTAACCTCAACAGGTGCTCTGGTGCTCCCTCTCCAATGACCTCGATCGGACGTCCTTCGTAGCCTCACGACCCATACAGGTGATGGACGAAGAAGGCAGCAGAATAGTTGCACAGTCTTCGTCGAATATTAGGTGTATAAATTTTTGCAAATGGATTTCGCGAGAGTAACCGACCTTTCTTCAAACATTGTCATTTAATGTTTAAAGCGCGAGTGCTTCACGAAATTGCACAAGAAATCCTATTGGCAGACGCTGCAAGAAAAGCGTCGTGTATCACGGAAAGGTTTTCTGTTGAAATTCCGATGTCGTACTTTCCAAAAAGAGTGCGGCAGCATATACTTCCCCTGAATTACGCCTTGCCAAATGAGCACAGCGAGAAAATCAGAGAAATTTGCTCCCTTACTGAGATCTTCTCCTATCGACAGTGGTTCATCCCACGCACAATTTGCGAATGGAACAGGAAAGGAAAAAATGGTAGTGCTACCAGAAGTACCCAGGCCTCTTGCAGATTATAGATGTAGGTGTGGTTGGCACAGGAAAGTAAGTCGTGTGGGGCCGCATCAGACCTGTCAGAAGACTGATGACCTCCCACAAACAAGTAAGAAAGTAGTTTGCGGTAGGACTCCAGTACATAAGAAGGGTAAAAGAACGGGACCGCTAAGTTACAGACCAAAATCTTCGGTTTGCTGCAGAAATCATTGAACATATTCTCAATTCGAATATAATAAACTTTCTTGAGACTGAGAAACTTATGGACAAGATTTTTAAAAGCATTGCTCGTACGAAACTCAGCTTGCCCTTTTCTCACATGATATACTGCGAACAACGGATGAAGAGCAACATGCAGATTCCATATTTCACACAGTGCTTCATTGCAGCTGTTAACAAAGGTACGAGCTTATGGAGTAAGTTCACTGATATGTGAATGGCTCGAAGAATTCTTAAGTAATGGCACCCAGTATGTTGTCCTCGACGCCAAGGACAAGGGTATCGTCAGGAGTCCCCAAGGGAAATGTGGTAGTACTACTGTTGTTCTCCACATACATAAATGATTTGGCGGACAGGGTGGGCAGTAATCTGCGGTTGTTTGCTGATGATGCCGTGGTGTACGGTTGGTTGTTGAAGCTGAGTGACTATAGGAAAACCTAAGACGACTTAAACAAAATTTCCAGTTGGTGTGACGAATGGCAGCTAGCTCTAAATGTGGAAAAATGTAAGTTAACGCCGATGAGTAGGAAGGTCAAGACTGTAATGTTCGGATACAGTATTACTAGTGTCCTGCTTGATATAGTTAAATTGTTTAAATATATCGGCGTAACGTTGCAAAGCGACATGAAATGGAACGAGAATTTGAGAACTGTTGTAGGGAAGCTGAATGGTCGACTTAGATTTATTGGGAGACTTTTAGGAAAGAGTGGTTCACTTGTAAAGGGGACTGCATATACAATAGGACGCTGGTGCGAGCTATTCTTGAGAACTGCTCGAGTGTTTGGGATCGCCACGCGGTCGGATTGAAGAAAGGCATCGAAACAATTCAGAGAATGATTGATGGATTTGTTACTCTTAGGTTGTTACGGAGATGCTTCGTGAGCTCAAATGGGGATTCTAGGAGGGAAGACGACGTTCTTTCCGAGAAACAATATTGAGAAAATTTAGAGAACCGGCATTTGAAGCTGGCTGCCAAACGATTCTGCTACCGTCAACATACATTAAGCATAAGGCCCACGAAGACAAGATGCGAAAAATTAGGGCTTATACGGAGGTATATAGACAATCGTTTTCCCCTCGCTCTATTTGCGAGTGGAACAGGAAAGGAAATGACAAGTAATGGTATGTGGTACCCACCACCACGCACCATACGGTGCCTTGCGGAGTATCGATCCTGAAGAGCCAAAGAAATTGATACATCTGCCTAATATCGTGTAGGGCCCCCGCGAGAACATAAAAATGCCGCAACATGACGTGGCATGGACTCGACTAATGTCTGAAGTAGTGCTGGGAAATGACACCACGAATCCTGCAGGGCTGTCCATAAATCCCTAAGAGTACGAGGAGGTGGAGAGCTCTTCTGAACAGCACGTTGCAAGGCATCCCAGATACGCTCAATAATGTTCGTATCTCGGGAGTTTGGTGCCCAGCGGAAGACCGTTCCTGGAGCCACTCTTAGCAATTCTTGACGTGTGAGGTGTCGCATTGTCCTGTTGGAATTGACCAAGTCCGTCGGAATGCAGCTTGGAGATGAATGGATGCAGGTGATCAGACAGAATGCTTAGTACGTGTCATCTGCAGAGTCGTATCTAGACGTATCAAGGGTTCCATATAATTCCAACCGCACATGCCTCACTCCATTACAGAGCCTCCACCAGCTTGGACAGTGCCCTGCTGACATGCGGGACCTATGGATTTATGGGGATGTCGCCATATCCGTACTCGTTCATCCGCTCGATACAATTTGACACAAGACTCGTCCTACCAGGCAACATGTTTCCAGTTATCAACAGTCCAATGACGGCGCTGACCGGCCCACGAGGCGTAAAGCCTTGTGTCGTACAGTCATCAAGGGTACACAAGTGGGCCTTCGCTCCGAAAGCCCATATCGATAATGTTTCGTTGAATGGTTCGCACGCTGACAGTTGTTGATGGCCCAGCATTGAAATCTGCAGCAATTTGCGGAAGGGTTGCGCTTCTGTCACGTTGAACGAGTCTCTTCAGTCGTCGTTCCGTTCTTGCAGGATCTTTTCCGGTTGTAGCGATATCTGAGAGTTGATGTTTTACCGGATTCCTGATATTCACGGTACACTCGTGAAATATGTCGGTACGGGAAAATCTACACTTCATCGCTACCCTGGAGGTCCTGTGTCCCATCGCTCATGCGCGACTATAACACCACATTCAATCTCACTTATATCTTGATAATCTGCCATTGTAGCAGTAGTAACTGATCTAACAGCTGCGCCAGACACTTGTTGAGTTATATAGGCGTTGCCAACTGCAGTGCCGTATTCTGTCTTTTTACATATCTCTATATTTGAATACGCATGCCTGTACCAGTTTCTTTGGCGCTTCAGTGTATGTAGATGTAGACAGAGCTGATGCTACGTTCAGTTCGGCGAGAATATCGATGCACGGAGAAAGCGAACTGGCAAGCTCCCTAAGAAATAGCGGCCACAGGCTTTGAGTTGGCATGTCGGAGCGATGCCAACACTCATGCCATTACTAGAGAGGCGTTTGCAGTTGGCTACTGCGGGCGCGCAACAGCGCATAAAGCAGCGGTTACGAAACTGGACTCACACCGCCGAATACACGTCGGTTGCGAAACACGTTCCCTGATGGGACCTACAACAATTTTACAGTACACTGAGAGTGACGAAGCGCGTTACACGTTGTGCGGTCCAACACACACGTTATGCAGAATTTTCAGTTTGTGTTACTTTCTTCTAGAGGATGTACAGGAAATACAGGAGATAGAGCGTTTCGTTGGAAACTATCACGCTAATAATTTGTCATTGATCCATATCATGACAACCATGTACTGCGTACAAATTGCATCTGTTCAAGAAGTTCTAATACCCTGGACATCTGATATTAACAGTTCAGAGAATATTACGAAAACACATCATTTCTGTTGGATCTTCTTGGAAAACTACCAAACACTGGCCCAACAAACAGGAAAGAAGACAAGAACGTAGTTTATCTCCTACTTTATTAATAAATATCTACACTGACAATGCTATTCGCAGATAGAGTTTTAAAATGATCTGTTAATATTGAAAGTATTTTTTATGCAGACAATCTTATACGTATTTCTAGTACAGAAAATGACAAGCAGGTAATCTTTGCAACACTCCTATAATCGGCTGTCTGTCTCTCTTTTTTCGTACTAATATCTGCGGCTAGTGCCACTGTTATTACAAAATTTGTATCAACATGAATTGATATTTAAGGATCACGATGATGTTTACTAAAACTTAGTAACTGAATGGTAATAATAATAATTCAATTGGGCTCAACGGCCTGGTACAAGTCTTTAATGTGGGCGCCAAATCAGCGACTTGTGTATTCGTAACCCACTCTATTCATCTTACCGGCGATAAAAGACCTACAGTTAACGTGGGATTAGAACCACGGTTCCATATCAGGACATTCTAACAGATCGGTCCATAGTTCTACAGCTTGTGTAATATTTGTGCTGTCTGCTTGAAGAAGGTCCAGGACTCTGTAAACTTCTGACAGTAATGTTCTCAGAGAACATGTGTGGCATCTTTATAAGTTATAACATTATCCAGGAGTTTGTTAATGTTAACAGGGACTTCTTCAGAGTGCTCTGTTTCTACGCACTAATCTATCCTGCTAGGAATTTCATCTAGCAAAATTCGGGAGCCGCCGCATAAGGCCATTCTTTTCGTTTAACCAACCATGTGGTTGGTGCTGGTTTCGAAAGCACTTATGAACGTCGCCAGTATACTTTATAACTCTCGTAGGTGTGACTTCTTCATCGAGTAGATTAACGTAATGAACCGAACAAGCGTATGTTAACAAGCCAGGCATGTCTTTTTTGAAAAGCTGTCGCATTTTTATGATTTTATTTTGATTATCAGAACAAAAACAAATACTTCTTTCTTTAATTTATCTTTACACATTTCAACTGAATTTTTCAAAGACTCTGTACAAAATATTGCTGTTTTTTGGTTGGCTTCAAATCGACTGTATTTAGTAGAAATGCTTATTGGCCAGTATGGATACTGGTTGTTATAACTGCGTCATTCGTAGTATTAGGCCATCCGTCGTACAGTAATACAATGCTATTATGCATTTATAAACGATGTTTTGTATTTACTTCAACCTCATGTGCAACTTTATCAAGCACCATCCAGCTTAATTTGAAGCGATCAAGACCGGCTCTTGACTTGAGGCCGTGTTGCTGTGTTGAAGGCTATGTTGTCAGCGAAAAAGAACTTTGCTATCGCCAGATTCAGTTGTTCCTTCTACTGATCATTGGTTTTAACTACGAAGTTCTCACGTAAGTCCGCTTTCTCTTTATTGGTTATGAAATTGAATGATGACTGCAGTGAAGTACTACTATTGTCCCACTGTTACTGCTGCTACTGGAATAGCTACAGGGAGAGTCCATTTCCATAATAGGTCTATTATTATTTTGTGTTGCACGTATCTCTAATTCCAGAGTAGTTGAAAATTCTTTTCTCTTAGAGCAGTTTTTCAATTTTGCCACTGACCTCAACACTGCAGCGCTAAGAAAAAGTTTTCTGTTGTCTTCATCATATGTAACCTGTGACTATTTTGCTGCTGCCTTTCTTCAAGCCCCAGATGACGTGAAATTGAAAAATTACTTTTAAGAAAATAATTTTTTATTATTTAATTCAGTTATAAAGGAGGTTATTTCTTGATACAATTAATTGATATTTACATTATTTTCCATTTTTATGTTATTAACAGATAACAAAGAATTTTTAATTGCCTTTCAAATGTGTGCAGTACATTTTATCTACTATGGAAAAACTAGAAATCCAAGAAATACACGTAACTAAAGTATACTCACCTGTATAATGTGCATCCAGTGTTGGAACAAAGCATGAATTTTCACAACTACGTGGTGTTTCCAACAACGCACTTAAATAATGGATTATGGTAACTGCGCAAGGATCTGGGTTCCAACTCTAGAAAATTAATTTACCAATTTTTGCTTGTTCAATTTATACGTTTTTCCACTAATAAAGTACTTGTAAGGATGGGTTAGTGTGTTGCATAAATCAAGAATTTAAACTGACCTATTAAACTTTCAATTCGAAAAAATTAAAAAATAACAATAAAAGGCAAAAACCCAATTTAACTCACTTTTTTTAAACGGGATTTTCTCAGCTCTGGCTAACCCTATTATAAAATTCAACTGCTAGCTTGCTGTACCATTTCACACCCCGCCTTAGACCGTGGGAGTGTGACTTCATCCCACAAGAGAGAGTTATAAATAACTTTGACTGATTATGGTCAATTACCGTTGCTATTTTTTTTCTTTGTGGTAATCTTGATTGAATCTCTTGTTCTTATTGTTCTTCACCATCAGCAGTGCTTACATCAGTATATTCCTCTCATCTTTCCATTTTAGTACTACGAAATCTTTGTTACTTTCTGTTGCTATGTGTTCGTCCTTCCCCCCACTTTGCCTGTACAACACCTTGAGGACTGATCATCTATTTGATCTTAGAGTGCTTAGTAAATGTGCCAGTTCTTCAAGAAGTTAGTGTGCTAGGTGTATACTTGTGTGAAAATTGTCTCTGTATAAAATCCTTCCCTCATTCAGTGAAGCACTCACAAGGTTCATAACAACGGAAACTGAAAGAGGAACACCTGGCTTGCCATCATTCCCCCATTATACTTTCATATTCTAGTTGTGGCCACCCTTTAGACAAAGTTTCAATAATTTTATTCTGACTTATACTTTATGTACTGAACAAAACTCAGTCGTCCTCGAAATGGCACAAGTGTTTCAGCAATGCAGACTTCCTTATCTGGCGCGACAGCTCTTTGAAATCTCTGCAGTAATTTCTCAATAAGTGATTGAATTTTGAACGCATGGGCTCCTGAAAGGCAGTGATTGTTATCGGAAAAATGCCATATACTTAACAGTAGTTTAAAGCGATTTCGTGACCTAAAGTTTTTTTATATAGTTCTGATAAAGGAAATTTTTCGACCAATAATTTAGAATCTTTGACTTTATACTTAGTGACATCCATAACAACATTCCTAAATACTGTTCAATTTCAATCTTCCTAACTTCACTCCATTTGTTCAGTCGAGAATTGACACTCAGTGATTTCCTAAGACTTGCTCTGCGTATAAGTTATTTTGTTATGAGGTGTTTTGTCTGTGACAGAAACTGCTTGTTACGATATTTTTGACTTCGTGTACAATTTCTACAAAATGTTGGAACTTAGTCCTTCTCCATGTTAACTCTACACGAAAATGATGCTAGTCTGTAATCCCTGATATTTAACTTCTCTATCCCTGTGGTTACATGGTGTTCAGAGAGGCACAGAACATCTATCACTTCCGAATTTTCCACATCTTCTAGATCTACAAGTAACTCATCTACCTTGTTTTTTATATACTTAATGTTCTTATGAAACAAACTCATTTTACTTTTCTCGAAACTGTATATATGTTATGGTCCTGTTCTATTCTAATTTCTTTCAGGACAGTCTTTTTATAATCTGACTCTGACCTAAAAGAAATGTGCTCCTTCTGACTCCAAGAATTTAGCCTTGTATGCTTGTGGCACCCCTTACACTCTCTGCAAGAAGCCCATCTAATTTGTCCTTCCACCTCACACTCATATGCAGATCATAATTTATCTATCACCATCTCCCAATTTCAGCAAAATGTGTAGCACAGATAAGAGAGTTTTTTTCAGTCAAAAGCAATCTGCTCAGATTTTTGTTTACACAGCTGACATCAGTGTTAACCCAAGGCTGGTCATGGTGCTGCAAAATTCCACAAATTCCACACGAGTTGTTGCTGCTCCTATTTCATCGTATCACTTTTAATACTATACTCTTAAGTTCCTACCCGGGTTGTTATCTGCTCCTCTTACTATAAGCATCTGCTCTTCTTCATAAAAATCTCTACAAAAGCCCTTATGCTGTCACCAGGCTAAGCGTGACACAGTGACCTGATAGTCCACGTCTACTTTTTCTTGCAGCATTTGGCAGACACCCTTCCTGTAACTGCTACATAGCAGCAGGACTCTTTCTCTTTCTCCTCTTCGATCTACCCACATTTCCCCAGATGTTACATCGAAATCATCTAGCTTGGGAATTGCAAAATGTGTTTGAGAACCATCGCGCAGAAACGGCATTTCTTGGATAGTGCATCGTCCAAGAAATCCGCCACTACACATTGTTGGCAAATCAGGTACCTATGGCACATTATACGAGGAGGAAGGTTGGGTAGTCCAACAAAACCACCTAGGACAGGTTGTAAAGAAAGGACATCGGGTGATCATATCATGGCTACTTTCAGTTGTGTGTCTCCTATTTGATGTTGTACGCACATACGCACTGGGCAGTATGGTAAGTTTTTAATGGACACTGATCATCGTAAAATCGGCCATTTGATGTCGTAGTCTGTACTTGCTGGTTGTTTTGGTTTTTAAATGCTGTCTTCAGTACTAAGACGACGCTTTATGTGTGTAACATTCAAATACTTTTGCTGATGAACTGTAGAAAAGTATCTTCACCTTTAGTTGATGTAATATCAGCGCTAGCAATGTAAAAACGTTCAGCCAGTTTTACGCATAGAGGTATAATAGCTCCATGGTTATACGTCTCATAAAAACCACAAGGTTTACACAGCGGTTTGTGTTATGTGTATGATATTTCAAGGAGTTCAGAGATGGTATTGCTTACACAGAAGCGCCCGAATATGGCTTATATTGCTGTACCATTTCACTCTGATAAACTTATGGAAAATTAATTGCTGATCTTGCCAGGTTCTTTTGAACTTTTAATCAGAGGATTGTCGATGGTTTAGACAAACTGGTACTTCCAAAGTCTGACATACCGTCGACGTAAGAAACTTAAACCAACCGTTCATTATCTCTGCTGCGAATTCCGGAAAATGGTTTCTGATCAAGTCACTAACTTTTGTAAAAAAAAAAAAAAAAAAAAAAAAAAATAACGTTACTTTGTAATAAATCAGTACCACCGTCTTCTTTAAATAACTATATTCTCATAAAACACGCTTTACACAAATTTGTACGTAGTTTAACAGTAAAAATGTACTTCGAAGCAAACTCAAGGACAGTTCAAAAGCAGTTGACTAGTACTATTTTATCTACAGTGTTCTTTCTAACTTTTTACTTTCGTAACAACTTCGGAAGATGACGCAGGCCGATGCCCATCTTCTCGTCACCGCAGACTCGCGCCACACAGTCGTCTAACCGCCAGTTATGTGTTTTGGCTGCAAGTTGCTCTGGCTGGAAGTCACTCGGTTGCAGTCTCGTACGATGATCATAAAATATGAAAAAAATACCAGAAATCAATTCTTTTGCTGAACACATAATAAAAAATACCAAAGACCTATCCTCTACTTGTGGTTTAAGTGGGAAAGTATGTCTCACACACTGCACTACACCTAGCATCAGGAAAGCTATGTTAGAACTGTCGATATTAGCGCCATTGTTAAGAAAGTGAATCGACTGTGTTTTGTGATCCTACGAAAAAAGAAAAGAAACTTTATCTACTATGACTGTCTACAACCTCTAGAAATGTGGAACAGAGATTATGCAACACCTTCTAGCCAGGGAGACCAACGTCCTTGCTGCAATTGTAACACCGGCTCCTGTCAGATCACTGGCGTTAAGCGCTGTTGGGCCTGGCTAACATTTGGGAAGGTGGCTGTCCGTCTGCCGAGTGCTGTCGGCAAGCAGAGGGCACTCAGGTCTTATGAGGCCAGTTGAGAAGCTACTTGTTTGACAGGTGGCGTCATCGGTGACGAAAACTGACAACGGCCAGCAGAGCGGTGTGCTGACAACATGCTCCTCTGTATCCGCATCCACTGACGCCTGTGCGTTGAGGATGATAACGCGTCCGTACCATTAGGCCATCAAAGTCTGTTCAGACAGAGTTTTTTCTGTAATCATGGAGGATGCCAGGTGACCGAATGAGGAGATAAGTATAAGAAACAGTAGACACAAGTGACGCAATTCTTTCAGACATTGACCCAGTCCACTTAAAATGTGACAAATGATACTATTGATAAACTAAGAGGCATAACATACAGATAAAGAAAGGAAGCACGGAATGGGAGGTAGAAACAGAACACTGAATACACTAAGTGATCAAAAGTATCCGGACACCCACAAAAACATACGTTTCTCATATTAGGTGCATTGTGCTGCCATCTACTGCCAGGTACTCCATATAAATGAGCTCTGTAGTCGTTAGACATCGTGAGAGAGCAGAATGGGGCGCTGTGCGGAACTCACGCACTTTGAACGTGGTCAGGTGATTGGGGGTCACTTGTGTCATACGTCTGTACGTGAGCTTTCCACACTCCTAAACATCCCTAGGTCCACTGTTTCCGATTTGGTAGTGAAGTGGAAACGTGAACGGACACGTTCAGTACAAAAGCGTTCAGGCCGACCTCGTCTGTTCACTGACAGAGACCGCCGACAGTTGAAGAGCGTCGTAATGTGTAATAGGCAGACCATCACACAGGAATTCCGAACTGCATCATGATCCACTGCAAGTACTATGACAGTTAGGCCGGAGGTGATAAAACTTCGATTTCATGATCGAGCAGTTGCTCATAAGCCACACATCACGCCGGTAAATGCCGAACGATGCCTCGCGTGGTGTAAGGAGTGTAAACATTGGACGATTAAAGAGTGGATCACTGTACACAATGTGGCGATCCGATGGCAGGGTGTGGGTATGGCGAATGCCCAGTGAACGTCATCTGCCAGCGTGTGTAGTGCGAACAGTGAAATTCGGAGGCGGTGGTGTTATGGTGTGGTCGTGTTTTTCATGGAGGGTACTTGCACCCCTTGTTGTTTTGCGTGGCACTATCACAGCACAGGCCAACATCGATGTTTTAAGTACCTTCGTGCTTCTCACTGTTGAAGAGCAATTCGGGGATGGCGATTGCATCTTTCAACACAGTCGAGCACCTGTTCATAACGCACGGCGGAGTCGTTTCACGACAATAACATCCGTGTAATGGACTGCCCTGCACGGAGTCCTGACCTGAATCCTATAGAACACTTTTGGCATGTTTTGGATCGCCGACTTCGTGCCAGGTCTCACCGACCGACATCGATACATCTAATCAATGCAGCACTCCGTGTAAAACGGGCTTCCATTCCCCAAGAAGCCTTCCAGCACCTGATTGAACGTATGCCTCTGAGAGTGGAGGCTGTCACCAAGGCTAAGGGTAGGCCAACACCATACTGAATGCCAGCACACCGTTTGAGGGCGCCACGAACTTGTAAGTCACTTCCAGCCAGGTGTCCTAATACTTTTGATTACATAGTGTATCTTCGGGGATGACTTAACAACAGAATGGCAAAAACGTGAAGAGGACGCTGGGCGAAGAGGTACGGGGACATGGTGCTGTTTTGACTACAACGGGGAACCGTCACAGAACGTCATGGAGCTGCGTTTCCACGGGTCCTGAGTGACTTCGGCAGGTAAGGTTGCGGAACTTGCCCCGGAATGCTGCGTGCAGCGTCTCAAGAGAGAAATCACATTAACCACTACGTGGCAAGATGGATATAATACGACGTGCGCTTATCTGGCAGTACCACTAGATGTTTCTTTAGTATCTAGTCGTATTACTTTTTAATTGACATATTTCTTAAGTTTTCCTACGTTTGATAGTTCTATATTTATTTCGTATTATCGAAAATACTTCTCACATTGTGTACAAGACAGAATCTCTCTGCGCCTGTAAGGGTAGGTGCTTTGGGAGCAGAGGGAAACGATTCTGGATGAATAGAGTAAGGTAAGCAGTTAATATAAAATAAAGGCCGGCTTCCGTTATAATGTAATGATATGCAAACTTTTCAACGCTTTTCCACCGTACCATTGTGTTTTGCGTAATATATAATAATAATAACAATAAAATCCTTACAAAATGGGAATGGATGGCCAAACAGCCTTTGATAAACTCCATATCTCAGCTCATATTGTGATAGGATGTGTTCATATCCAGACTATATCATTAAAGATTTATTCTTCTGTAACCTAGATAGCTAGGCTAATCATGACATGTACGGAAAGATTATTTCGTGAAACACGTCAAGTTGTCGTTAAAGTTATAATGTTAATGAAAAAATTAATTTACAAGGAATCCTTTTAATAGCGCACGAACATTGCAACAGAAGGGTTTAGCTACAATACTCGTTTTTGTGTTGGCTACAACTCCTTGTGGACAAGACGACTGTATTGTAAGCCGTTTCTTTCAAATGGCTCTGAGCACTATGGGACTTAACATCTGAGGTCATCAGTCCCCTAGAACTTAGAACTACTTAAGCTTAACTAACCTAAGGACATCACACACATTCATGCCCGAGGCAGAATTCGAACCTGCGACCGTAGCAGTCCCACGGTTCCGGAATGAAGCGCCTAGAACCGCTCGGTCACAACGGTTGGTGCCGTTTATTTTTGCATACCATGAAGAGAGACGTACATGATGTAATAGAGTAAATTATAAAAATAGGGGTAAAGTGATCGTACTTGTACAGATCTGCAGCATACCCTTAAAATGTAGAAGACTAATTACAAGAGATAATTTATCATATGTTCACAAAACCATATCATTCCTCTTGAAGTACAAGTCTGAATCTAATCTTTTGATTTATGCGCTTCCTTATCCCAATGTGGAAGAATTGCTTTTACGTACTCCTTGGAACAGCAATAATCTGTTTCACTTAGCGTATCCATAATTACCTGAATAGTGCTAATGGTATTTAAGTTTAGGAAGTTAGCTCCCAGTTCCATCAAGTTCCTTACCGGAAAGTGAAAATAAAACTAGAAAATTAGTATAGTGTATTCTGAAGTCGACACACGAATCACAATACAAAAGAGTAGGCAGCTAGGCTGAAACGAAGTTTTGTTGATTAGCGACAATAGGAAAAATTGAGCGTCTGCTGGCCATACTCAGTTTCTGAAGAAACATTCAATCATGAATTTCATTCTCATTGAACACAGTTGTAGTAGTAATAATAACAATAATAATAGTCATATACTGCTATCTGCATTTCTGCTCCGCGTGGCAATGTACGGTGTGTGGCGGAGAATACATGGAAAAAAATGTTGTTGGTCCACTTTACAAAATGGTTCAAATGGCTCTGAGCACTATGGGACTTAACATCTATGGTCATCAGTCCCCAAGAACTTAGAACTACTTAAACCTAACTAACCTAAGGACATCACACAACACCCAGTCATCACGAGGCAGAGAAAATCCCTGACCCCGCCGGGAATCGAACCCGGGAACCCGGGAAGCGAGAACGATACCGCACGACCACGAGCTGCGGACGGTCCACTTTACATATACGCTCGTATAATATTTGATGGAAATTTGTTTCCTGAATCGCAGTTTGGGTGTCTGAATTTTTGTGAATAGAGCCCGCGGGTATCCATAACGTCTTTCTTGTAGCGTCTCCGATTAGAGATCTCTGAAGACTTCTGACATACTCTCGCTAACTAAAGCGTGACCAAGTGCACAGCTTTTCTTTGAACGTTCTCTCTCTCTTATTAATCTAAAGTTTCTATAATGAGAAACTGTAATGAAGGATCGTTTCAACAAAGATTTTGTAAGCTAACTGTTTTGCGTATGAATTAAACTTCTATAATAGTTTTCCGATAAACATCAGTTTTTCATCTTCCTTTACCATGGCTGTTTTAGTTTTAAATCGTCCTGTCAGAGGCAGCTGACTCCAGTGGCTGATTGGCGACAGTCTAATGATATCTGATCGTTGCATTTATGAAAGTTGAGAGTCAGCTGCCAATGTTTTCTCTGAGCACCGACAGCCTGGAAGTCTATCTGCAGCACGAAACAGTTTTCCATCGACGTAGCGTTCCTACCATTTTACCGATGAGCAGTATGCAGTTAAGACAATATGTTCCCCAACCCCTGAATCTCAAAAGAGTCATAAATTTCTAAGAACAGATTAAGAAAATGAAGTATCTGTTGACTTATTGCGACTAATTTTTAGGGCTTTAGGTATAACATTTCTTGCAACATGTAACGAAGTTAATTCCATTCTTGTATGGTGAATCTATATGGAAGTAATTTCTTCACAACAGTAGGGAACTTGAGTGGTTCTTCTAGCGATTCCAAAGGAAAATCTTTACTTTTTGGTGGGATGAGTTGGTTGTACTGGAAATCTGTGCACACACTCTCGCTACACGGGAAGGTGCCAGACTTCTGTTATTCCTGGGCTTTGTCGGGTGCTTATATATAGAACAGGGATTCGATCTTGGGTGTCAGCTACGGCCAGCTTGTGTTCCTGTAGTGCCCCGTACTGCCATCAGATCAACACGCAAGTGTTCTCACAGCGAAATGAAAAGTCTCAGTAGAGAATGAGGCAGCAACGTTTGCTTCACTGTGCTACACGAAGCTGAAGACTTGTGCGGAAAACGTAGGTGCGTGCGTGTGTGTGTGTGTGTGTGTGTGTGTGTGTGTGTGTGTGCGTGTGTGCGTACGTGTGTGTGTGTACTTTAGAAGAAAAATGACGTACCTGCACTGAAACACTGCGTACAGGTGTAGGTATCAGGTGTGAACCTGAAACGTATTATAATTCCGTCACAATGGCGTCTATCTCAGACTACAGGAACAAGTACATGAGAGCCTGGAAGCAGATGAGTTACAGTGAGATTATCATGCAAACACGGCTAAAAGTTTTGTCAAGCGACCGGAAGTATTTACATCAATGCAACAGAGATGAAATGTGAACCACACGGTAATAACGCCGGAGCTGGCAACAATTCTGAACGCACTCAAATACGAAGAAGCGGCCTCAGAAGATATTATCCTGGTAATATGGACGCTCCATCAACATTATCACCGCTTAAAAAGTAAAAATAAGCTCTGGCGTAGTCATAATAAACCTCAAGTCATGTTACAAATTTATAAATACTCATAGCACATTTCCAGTATTTCACTACAAATTTATAACAATTCTGAACACATTTTTGGTTGTTCATAGTGAATTTAAAACAGTTTGTGATCAAGTTTAAATAGTTTAAAATAAATTTTAAATGTTTTACAATGAAGTTTAAAACAATTCCCAATCAATTCAAAACAGTCAGTTCAAATTAAGTTTTTGGTTGTACACAATACCCACTATCAATTTAAATACACTTTTTGCTCTTAGAACACGTAGCGTTTTTTTTCTTCATGAAACGCTCCCTTTCGCTTTTAAAAAAATAAAAAGAAATAAAAAAGGCAGAAGCGCCCGCGATGCAACATATCAGTTCTTTGGCCTATCCACCTTTCTTTCTTCTGTAGCTTTCTGTTCTCATGCAACGTCATACTGTAACTATCTTTCTGTATAAAGTCTGGAGCTCGTGGTGCTCAGAAAATGGCATTAACGTACCCACTTCGCTGATTAGGTAAGTGCAATTCAGATGTTGTCCCCCACGTATGGTAGAAAGCGGATGGACTACATCATGCTGTAAATACATTGATTTCGTCTGCCTATTGTGGTTTTAAAAACTTTGCAGACATATCACCAAGACGCACGAAAGATGTTTTATCGTAAATCATTCGAAATAGAGATTAAATTGCAAATAACGATTTCTGTCTCCTCTGAATCCATTTCTTGAAGTACCAGTTATTGCAAATTGTCAGATTCCTGTCTAAATGTTGGTCCATCAAGATTTGCGAAAAAGTCTTTGAAGATACAAACCTCTCTCTCTGCGTATCCTTACATTTTTTATAAATGCTGTAACAACCTGTGGTGTTTGGCTCTGAGCACTATGGGACTTAACTTCTAAGGTCATCAGTCCCCTAGAACTTAGAACTACTTAAACCTAACTAACCTAAGGACATCACACACATTCATGCCCGAGGCAGGATTCGAACCTGCGACCGTAGCGGTCGCGAGGTTCCGGACTGTAGCGCCTAGAACCGCTCGGCCACTCCGGCCGACCCTGTGGTGTTTGTAGAAGTCATTTTTTTTTTTCAATCGCGGTGCCGTTCTCTGAATATTTTGATATTTGCTGTTATTCTACGTTATTTGAGCCGAAATACTAGGACAGGATTCCGTTATACTAACATTCTATGTGGTACAGAAAATATTTCCCGATATTGTACAGTTCCAGAACTGAAACTATGATCGTTCAACTTCGCATTGTCGCGTATTGTTACTTCGAGTTATTTGCGTGGAATGAGTGAATGCAATAACGTCATTGATTCTGAAATCAAATAAATTTACCCACGGCTCCTCCGACTGCAGTGGGCCCGTGAACATCGTCACTGGGGTGCTGAGTGGCAACATGTATCTGCAAATGTGGAATATGCGGGGTGGTGGCGACTGGATAGTCGAGTACAGTGCTATACTATACCTCCTGATCCTAAACCCAAACGGCACGCTTTCTAAGCAGATTAGTAGTATTTTGAATATTTTTGAACCTGCTTAGGATTATTAAAAAAATTACAAAGAAATTGATGCAATTCTTTTCCAAAATGCTTCCTCAAATTTAGGTACCATTTAATCCAATGTTATACATTTGAAGGAAACCAAATTTTTACTAGATATGAATGACATGAAGGCTGTGAAGCGATCATACGTATGATACATTTTATATGTTGGTAACAGTGCATGTTTCTAGTGTCTGTAAATGATTATCTTTGGTAGCATTTACTTTTGTTTCGCTGAAACAATTTGTTCATATGTTACTGAATGTTTTTTGCCCAAGTGCTACATATATTTGTGGAAGTACATATCCTGTAGTGTGCAATAAATACGAACAATGCCACGCATCAAGAAATTTAATGAAAGGAAATTCCGTGGTAACCAGTTCACAAACAAAGCAAGCCACACTGTTGAAAGTAACCTATGTATCAGATCTTCAGGGAAGAAACTCCCACATGACGCGTCTTCTGGTGATCCAAATTTTTGTCTATTCGATGACGCTGTTTGTAGTGGATTTGTTGTTGTCGATGTGCGCATCTTATCTTCTTTGATATAGGAAGTGGTGAAATGTAAACAATGTGATGGTGTAGGCTGTCTAGAAATAACTGAACAACTAAGTTGCAGGAAGGGTTTCGCGTCAAAATTGGTTGTTCTGTGTAGATCCTGCAATAAATCTACCTCGAAAATAACTTCGAATATCGTGGTTAGTTCATATGATGTGAATTTGAAGTTATTGTATGCAATGTGTGCAATAGGAAAAGGAAAAAAGGCTGCTGAAACGTTTTGTGGTTTGATTAACCTTCCTCCTCCTCCCAGTAGATTCAGCAAGTACATAAAAATACTTTTAGGTGCCTTGACGGTTGTGTCTAAAGCATCTATGAAACGTGCAACAGGGGAAACTGCAAATATTAGTGGAACCAGGGACATTGCTGTTGCAGTTGATGGGAGATGGCAACGTCGAGGACGGACATATTTCCTTGACAGGTGTAAGTGCTACTTCTCTGGAGAATTGAAAAGTTCTTGATGTTGAGTGCTTATCTAAGTACTGCCACGCCTGCCATGGTAACACTGAAGGACATATTGAACATCAGTATTCAAGAATTGTGGTGGTTACAGTGGATGTATGGAGTGTGATGGAGCTCTAGAAATATTTCAGAGGTCGGTGCCCATTTATAATGTTAGACATACAAAGTACCTAGGCGATGGGTACTCTAAAGCTTTCAATAAAATTAATGAGTTCAATGTTAATGGTGATACATTGGTGACAAAACTGAAGTGTTGTGGACATGTGCAAAAGAGGATGGTGCTAGCTTGAGGAAGCTACGAAGAGAAATAAAAGGGAAGTTGCCATCTGACGGAAAATCTCTGTCTGGCCGAGGCAGATTGACAGAAACTGAAACAGACCTTCTTCGGAGTTATTATGGACTGGCCATTAGACGAACTGCACCTATGAATGATGTTATAGCAATGAGAAAAGCTGTATGGGCCACCTACTTTCATAAGTTGTCCACAGATGACCACCCTGTTCACAGACTTTGCCCTAAGGGAGCAGATTCTTGGCGTGGTTACCGAAAAGCAAAAGAAAGTGGTCAAATATACCATCATACGCATTTTCTTCCTGAGCCTGTTATGAATGGAATAAAACCAATTTTGAGAGACCTGAGTGACCCTGTTTTCCTTAGTAAATGTCTACATGGGAGTACTCAGAATACAAAGGAAAGTTTCAACCATTGCGCATGGGAAAGATTACCCAAGAATGTTTTTGTTGAACTAAATACATTAAAAGTTGGTGTACTAGATGCAGTGATATGTTTCAATGGAGTGATAGGAAGGTTGGAAGTTCTGAGAAATTTAGGCATAAATGTGGCTCTAATATGGAAGATCAATTGCTTGTGTGTGACAGACAACAGGTGCATATAGCTGAAAGATTCACTCTTCAAGTTACCAAAGAAGCAAGAAGTGCTAAAAGGGATGCCAATAGGAAGCTTGAAGATGAGGAAATGCTGCAGGATGAAGACTTTGCTTCAGGAATGTTCTGAGGCACAGTTTAATTGGACTCATTCATTCGCAATTTCCCACAAGTTGTATTTTTCAGAATTCAGGTACAAATATTACGTAAAGTTTATAAAGCATTGCTCTAATTTTTTCTGTAACTTGCAGTAGTCCACACTTATATAGTAAACCTAAGCTTTATTGCAGAATCAACTAAATTATAGAAAAAATAACATTTTTACTAGGAAAAAATTATAAAAATTAAAATGTAAGATGTAATATGTTTTTACCATTGTAATATACATAAATTAGGTCTAGTACCACAGCCATCATGTCATTCATATGTAGTAAAAATTTGGTCTCCTTCAAATGTATAACATTGGATTAAATGGTACCTCAATTTGAGGAAGCATTTTGGAAAAAAATTGCATCAATTTCTTTGTAATTTTTTTAATAATCCTAAGCAAGTTCAAAAATATTCAAAATACTACTAATCTGCTTAGAAAGTGTGCCGTTTAGGTTTAGGATCGGGAGGTATAGTATAGCACTGTACTCGACTGTATCCAGTCGCCACCACCCCGTATATTCCACATTTGCAGATACATGTTGCCACTCAGCACCCCAGTGACGATGTTCGCGGGCCCACTGCAGTCGGAGGAGCTTGTGGGTTCTGGACAGTGGAAGCCGACGTAGCGGCATGCTTGCACAGTCCAACCTGCAGCAGATAGTGACGAACCGTCGATGCAGTTCACACCTGTATCAGTGCTCCAGCTACGAGCAAACGCTGTGGATGAGGCTGCACGATCCGTAATGGTCATGTGGACAAGATGACGGTCATCCCGTGCTGTGGTCATGTTCCGTGGTCCAGTTCCCGCTCGTCGCTGCGTACGGCCCTCCTCTATCCACTGCTTCCACACACGCATCACTGTCGTAGCAGCATGCCCTGTGCGAGCCGAAATGTCAGGGTATGACATCCCCGTTTCCCGGAGACCGATCATTCCGTCCCGTTCGAACTCGCTCACATGCCGTTATGGCTCCCTTTGACGTCGACGAGGCGTACTGGCCCTCACTGTACTGTTTCCACACTGTGTGACAGCTCTGCACCGACTACACTAGGCGCAACACCGACCCTGTCGGACGGACACGAGAGGGCTCTGCTCGGCCTATGTGTACCCCACCTCGCTGCAAAACGTATCACGTATTGCTTGCACACCCGTCGCCAATTCCACCAAATGTGGCGCTATTCGGGTAATTCCTTCTCGGTGTTGCACTTTTCACAAACAGCAGTGTATTAAGTAGCATTTTGTCTGTTATTATATGGCTATCTGTACAGATATTAATACTTGTGGCATCTTTCAAATAAACTTCTCTGCGCGATGGCAATGGAGATACTGTCGAAGACAGTGCTGCCAAAACAGAGTTACTAAACACAGCCTTCACAAGGTGAACGATTCACGCTGTACGGAAGATGTTGCAGTGTTTGCCATTCACATCGCTCAAAAACAGCCTTCGTCCGATTGTCAGTGTGGGGTGGGGCTTATCGTGCGACATGCTGATGCTTTCTGACGGCATTCCTGGGCGTTTTGACTTTAGGGCGCGTCGAAGTGTCTGCGCGTTGCTTGTGGTTCCATGCTTAAGGAACTCGACAAGCAGAAGGCTCCTACAGTCGAAGAAGGTCAGAAGGTCATCATGACCTAACATGGTGCTAGCATTCCGAGCCCGTGGGCAAACAGCAAAGCCGACAGTGGAAATATGCCACATCTCTCCCACCAAACAAATACAAAAACAAGTCCCGGTGTGGTCATGATGACCTTCTTCTTCGAATGTAGTGGCCCTCTGTTCATCAAGATCCTCGAGCATGGAACCACAATCAATGTGCAGTTCTATGAAGACACTCTGCAGACACTGTGACACGCCATAAAGCCGAAACGGCCAGGAACGCTGTCGTACAGCATCATTCTGCTGCACGATAACGTCCGCCTCTACTCTGCCAATCGGATGAAAGCTGTGCTTCAGCGATGTGGTTGATAAACACTGCAACATCTTCCTTACAGAGATCATTTTTGGCAACCGGAATAAAATAATGATCGAATCCTTTTACCGATCTCCCAATTCAGATGATACAGTTCCTGAAAGGTTCAAAGAAAACGAACCCGACCCATACGATTCTGCTTGGTAGCGACTTTAATTTACCCTCGATATGTTGGCGAAAATACATGTTTAATTCCAGAGGTACGCATAAAACATCATCCGAAATTGTGCTAAACGCTTTCTCTGAAAATTATTTCGAGCAGTTAGTTCACGAGCCCACGCGAATAGTAAACGGTTGTGAGAACACGTTTGACCTCTTAGCAACAAATAATCCTGAGTTAATAACGAGCATCAAAACCGATACAGGGATTAGTGGACACAGGGTTGTCGTAGCGAGACTGAATATTGTAACCCCCAAATCCTTCAAAAATAAACGAAAAATGTACCTATTCAAAAAAGCAGATAAAAATTCACTTGACTCCTTCCTGAGGAACCATCTCCACTCCTTCCAAATTAATAATATAAGTGTAGACCAGAGAAATAGTATCGGCAGTAATTCAGAGATTTATACCAAATAAATTAACAAGCGACGGAGCTGATCCTCCTTGGTACACAATATGGGTGAGAACGCTGTTGCAGAAACAACGAAACAAACATGCCAAAGTAAACGAACGCAAAATCCCCAAGATTAGTGATCTTTTACAGAAGCTCGAAATTTAGCGCGGACTTCAATGCGAGATGTCTGTAACAGCTTCCACAACGAAACCTTGTCTCGAAACATGGCAGAAAATTCGAAGAGATTCTGGTCGTATGTGGAGTATGCTAGGGGCAATACACAATCAATGCCTTTTCTGCGCAGTAGCAATGGAGATACTATCGAAGACAGCGCTGCCAAAGCAGAGTTACTAAACACAGCCTTGCGAAATGCCTTCAGAAAAGAAGACGAAGTAAATATTCCAGAACTCGAATCGAGAACAGCTGCCAGCATGAGTAACGTAGAAGTAAATATCCTCGGAGTAGTGAAGCAACTTAAATCACTTGATAAAAGCAAGTCTTCTGGTCCCGACTGTATACCAATTAGGTTCCTTTCGGAGTATGCTGATGCATTAGTTCCATACTTAACAATCATATACAACCGTTCGCTCGACGAAAGATCCGTACCCAAAAACTGGAAAGTTGCATCGGTCACATCAATATTCAAGATAGGTAGTAGGAGTAATCCACTAAATTACAGGCCCATATCGTTAACGTCGATATGCAGCAGAATTTTAGAACATATATTGTGTTCGAACGTAATGAATTACCTCGAAGAAAACGGTCTATTGACACACAGTCAACATGGGTTTAGAAAACATCGATCTTATGAAACACAACTAGCTCTTTATTCACATGAAGTGCTGAGTGCTATTTACAAGGGATTTAAGATCGATTCCGTATTTCTGGATTTCCGGAAGGCTTTTGACATTGTACCACACAAGCGGCTCGTAGTGAAATTGCGTGCTTATGGAATAGCGTCTCAGTTATGTGACTGGATCTGTGATATCCTGTCAGAGAGGTCACAGTTCGTTGTAATTGACGGAAAGTCATCGAGTAAAACAGAAGTGATTTATGGCGTTCCTCAAGATAGTGTTATAGGCCCTTTGCTGTTCCTTATCTATATAAACGATTTGGGGGACAATTTGAGCAGCTGTCTTCGGTTGTTTGTAGATGACGCTATCGTTTATCGACTAATAAAGTCATCAGAAGATCAAAACAAACTGTAAAAAGATTTAGAAGAAATATCGGAATGGTGCGAAAATTGGCAGTTGACCTTAAATAACGAAAAGTGTGAGGTCATCCACATGAGTGCTAAAAGGAACGCGTTAAACTTCGGTTACACGATAGATCAGTCTAATCTAAAAGCCGTAAATTCAACTAAATACCTGGGTATTACAATTACGAACAATTTAAATTGGAAGGAACACGTAGAAAATGTTGTGAGGAAGGCTAACCAAAGACTGCGTTTTATTGGCAGGACACTTAGAAAATGTAACAGACCTACTAAGGAGACTGCCTACACTACGCTTGTCCGTCCTCTTTTTAGAATACTGTTGCGCGGTGTGGGATCCTTACCAGATAGGACTGACTGAGTACATCGAAAAAATTCAAAGAAATGCAGCACGTTTTGTATTATCGCGAAATATGGGAGAGAGTGTCACAGAAAAGATACAGGATTTGGGCTGGGCATCATTAAAAGAAAGGCGTTTTTCGTTGCGACGGAATCTTCTCACGAAATTCCAATCACCAACTTTCTCCTCCGATTACGAAAAATTTTTGTTGATACCGACTTACATAGGGAGGAACGATCACCACGATAAAATAAGGGAAATCAGAGCTAGTACGGAAAGATATAGGTGTTTATTCTTCCCGTGCGCTAAACGAGATTGGAATAATGGAGAATTGTGAAGGTGGTTTGATGAACCCTCTGTCAGGCACTTAAATGTGATTTGCAGAGTATCCATGTAGATGTAGATGTAGGTGAAACTTCGTAATCGTCAGCGTCGTCGTCATGATTATAATCATCATCAAAGTCTAAAGGCTGTGCCTTGTCGCTGTAACAATTCTTTTCTCGTTGGTGCAGTCCGCTTCAGTTATTGATATTTTTACATGTTGTTCCCTCTGATAGGTTTCCTACTGTTTTATTTCTTGTACTTACCTGTTTCCAAAACTTTTCCTTCCATCAAATTAGATAGAAACGTACTGTGTCTACATAACTGTATAAATAGTTCACTCTTTTAAATATTTGCTATGAAGTTTCTTTGCTCATTGATTTCTTTCAAAACTTCTTCATTGTATTCTTTTTTTGCTCAGCTGTCCCTTCTCGAAAGCAACATTTCCATCGGTTCTTAGCAGTTATCGCCTCTCTTCATCAGTATCCAGCTGTCACGGCCATACACCAACACCCTCCAGGCGAACATCTTGACAAATAGTTATTTCTTTTCTACACTGAACGATTTGTTCACCAACAGCCGTCTTCGTTCATTGAAAGCACGTTTTGCTGTTTAAATTCATTTTTCTTATATCCATACTGGGTTTGTTGTCTTCCGTGATTAAAATGTGTAAATAATAAGATTTATTAACTTAATAGTTTTGATGGCAGGTGTCTTTATCTTTGGTTTGCTTATTATCATAAGTTTGGTTATTAGACTGTGAATTTTCAGAATTGTTGTCCATTTAGAATGTGTATTCGACATACGTTTTTCATATAAACTATAACAGCAAAATCATCTGCAAATCTTATGCAGTGAATGGTATTTCCTTTTACTTTAGTCCCATATGCTTTTCATATCGAGATCTTCATAGCGTTTTCGTGAATATGCTGATAATGAACAACCTTGCCTTACCCCATTTCTTTGCTCTCTGTTAATGTGTCTTCCCACTTTTATTTATGTATATGCTTAGTTTCAAGGTCATGAAGACTTTCTTCCAGTTAACACTGTCTAATGCCTTTCAAATACCAATAAAGATTATGTAAGAATCCTCATTTAATTTCAGCCTTCTTACTCTGCGAGTTGTATGTTAAATGGAGTGCTATTGACATATACAAGCGAACTTGTGGACCCAATATGGAGCCTTTTTGAACACAAATGATGGGGCTAATCTAATCGCGTGAACTTTGTTATGTATGTCATCGTATATTAACTACTTCCCTGAGGCGGAAATTGGGACCAGTCCAGAATTTGCCTATACGAGTGTAGGAAACTACCTAAAAGCCAGAATCGGAAGTGGCCGTGTACCAACCCACGGTCGTTACCTGCGGTGCAGATTCGATTCGTGTTTGGCTCTCCTCCCTGCCTCGAATGTCAGCGCCCTGCGCCTTACGCTATACGAGCAGGTCTTTAGTTTTGCTAGCAATATTTCTTAATGTTCGCAGTTAAATGATTTGAACGTGCCACATAAAACATCACCCACTGCACCATACAGTATAATATCCAGTGCTTCTCCTCAGATGAAGAGCCACAGCGTGATTATTTCTCGGACCCCCATTAGCCGCAGTGATGGAGCCGTGCTGGGAGTGGCTCCGCATTTCTGCGAGCCTTGGCCCCTATAATTAGCCTGGCAGACGCCAGCGCCGCCACCGGCTCCCGTTTGAGGCTCTGACTCACCCAACACTGTCTTCCGCCAGCCTGCTTGTGTACTCTACACAGCCCGTCTCCAACCAATTTCCGCCCCATTCATTAATTTCCGTACTATGTCATAATTATTACGAAGATACATTGACCATGGGAAGTTTAAAAGAAATAGAACTACTCATATATTCTTTTTCAAGTAGGATTCAGTTAAAAATTCACTCGTTTCATTATTTTCTCTGACTCTTCTCAAATGAGTGTAAGAGTCATTCCTACTCAGTAAGACTACGCACGATCTCTTCAACGTCGTGGTGAATGAGCTTTTTGTCTTTATTTAATAACCTGCATCACGTCAGGACATTCAGCACAAACAAAAACCAATTACCCTGCAATGATTTGGAAGTTATAGTAGATCTTCTACCACACTATAGCAAAAACCACTCTTATGTCTAAGAGTGATATGTATCTAAATAATTAAAATATATGATGATAATCTTCATAAACAAAGAAACAAAGCGATATCAATTTTACAGTTGTTGGTGGCACGTGGTTGTACTGAAATGATATGAAATTACGTACTACGATCTGTATATGGCGGGAGGGCTTTACGGGGAACAGTTACCAAGTGAATGAACATATTCCTGTCAGTGCTCAGTGTTTATCATAAGTAACAGTGGAAACTAAGCCGGGTGAAAGTATCGATGCTGTTATTGTGGTCTTCAGTCCGAATACTGATTTGATGCAGTCCTCCATACCACCCCATCCTGTGCAAGAGTCTTCATCTCCAAATAACTGCTGCAACTTACATCCTTCTGAAACTGCTTACTGCATTCACGTATTGGTCTGGGTTGCTAGGTTGTTTGGGGAAGGAGACCAGACAGCGAGGTCATCGGTCTCATCGAATTAGGGAAGGATGGGGAAGGAAGTCGGCCGTGCCCTTTCAGAGGAACCATCCCGGCGTTTGCCCGGAGTGATTTAGGGAAATCACGGAAAACCTAAATCAGAATGGCCGGACGCGGGATTGAACCGTCGTCCTCTCGAATGCGAGTCCAGTGTCTAACCACTGCGCCACCTCGCTCGGTCGTCTATTGGTCTCCCTCTACGATTTTTACTCCCCCGAGCCTCACTCGAATACTAAATTGGCGATCCCTTGATGTTTCAGAATGTGTCCTCCTCCACTCAAATTGTGGCATTCTATTCGGTACCTTCTCATTAGCTACGTGGTCTACCGATCTGATCTCCGGCATTCTTCTGTAGCATCTTCTTTCAAATGCTTCTGTCCTCTTCTTGTCTAAAATGTTTATCGTCCATGTTTCTCTTTCATATACGGCTACACTCCATACAAATACTTTCAGAAAAGACTTCCTAACACTTAAATCTCCAGGGTGTTACAAAAAGGTACGGCCAAAGTTTCAGGAAACATTCCTCACACACAAATAAAGAAAAGATGTTATGTGGACATGTGTCCGGAAACTCTTAATTTCCATGTTAGAGCTCATTTTAGCTTCGTCAGTAAGTACTGTACTTCCTCGATTCACCGCCAGTTGGTCCAATTAAAGGAAGGTAATGTTGACTTCTGTGCTTGTGTTGACATGCGACTCATTGCTCTACAGTACTAGCATCAAGCACATCAGTACGTAGCATCAACAGGTTACATCTACATCTACATCTATACTCCGCGAGCCACCTTACGGTGTGTGGCGGAGGGTACTTATTGTACCACTATCTGATCCCCCCTTCCCTGTTCCATTCACGAATTGTGCGTGGGAAGAACGACTGCTTGTAAGTCTCCGTATTTGCTCTAATTTCTCGGATCTTTTCGTTGTGATCATTACGCGAGATATATGTGGGCGGTAGTAATATGTTGCCCATCTCTTCCCGGAATGTGCTCTCTCGTAATTTCGATAATAAACCTCTCCGTATTGCGTAACGCCTTTCTTGAAGTGTCCGTCACTGGAGCTTGTTCAGCATCTCCGTAACGCTCTCGCGCTGACTAAATGTCCCCATGACGAATCGCGCTGCTTTTCGCTGGATCATGTCTATCTCTTCTATTAATCCAACCTGGTAAGGGTCCCATACTGATGAGCAATACTCAAGAATCGGACGAACAAGCGTTTTGTAAGCTACTTCTTTCGTCGATGAGTCACATTTTCTTAGAATTCTTCCTATGAATCTCAACCTGGCGCCTGCTTTTCCCACTATTTGTTTTATGTGATCATTCCACTTCAGATCGCTCCGGATAGTAACTCCTAAGTATTTTACGGTCGTTACCGCTTCCAATGATTTACCACCTATGGCATAATCGTACTGGAATGGATTTCTGCCCCTATGTATGCGCATTATATTACATTTATCTACGTTTAGGGAAAGCTGCCAGCTGTCGCACCATGCATTAATCCTCTGCAGGTCCTCCTGGAGTACGTGCGAGTCTTCTGATGCTGCTACTTTCTTGTAGACAACCGTGTCATCTGCAAATAGCCTCACGGAGCTACCGATGTTGTCAACTAAGTCATTTATGTATATTGTAAACAATAAAGGTCCTATCACGCTTCCCTGCGGTACTCCCGAAATTACCTCTACATCTGCAGATTTTGAACCGTTAAGAATGACATGTTGTGTTCTTTCTTCTAGGAAATCCTGAATCCAATCACAAACCTGGTCCGATATTCCGTAAGCTCGTATTTTTTTCACTAAACGTAAGTGCGGAACCGTATCAAATGCCTTCCTGAAGTCCAGGAATACGGCATCAATCTGCTCGCCAGTGTCTACGGCACTGTGAATTTCTTGGGCAAATAGGGCGAGCTGAGTTTCACATGATCTCTGTTTGCGGAATCCATGTTGGTTATGATGAAGGAGATTTGTATTATCTAAGAACGTCATAATACGAGAACACAAAACATGTTCCAGTATTCTACAACAGATTGACGTAAGCGAAATAGGCCTATAATTATTCGCATCTGATTTATGACCCTTCTTGAAAATGGGAACGACCTGCGCTTTCTTCCAGTCGCTAGGTACTTTACGTTCTTCCAGCGATCTACGATAAATTGCTGATAGAAAGGGGGCAAGTTCTTTAGCATAATCACTGTAGAATCTTAAGGGTATCTCGTCTGGTCCGGATGCTTTTCCGCTACTAAGTGATAGCAGTTGTTTTTCAATTCCGATATCGTTTATTTCAATATTTTCCATTTTGGCGTCCGTGCGACGGCTGAAGTCAGGGACCGTGTTACGATTTTCCGCAGTGAAACAGTTTCGGAACACTGAATTCAGTATTTCTGCCTTTCTTCGGTCGTCCTCTGTTTCGGTGCCATCGTGGTCAACGAGTGACTGAATAGGGGATTTAGATCCGCTTACCGATTTTACATATGACCAAAACTTTTTAGGGTTCTTGTTTAGATTGTTTGCCAATGTTTTATGTTCGAATTCGTTGAATGCTTCTCTCATTGCTCTCTTTACGCTCTTTTTCGCTTCGTTCAGCTTTTCCTTATCAGCTATGATTCGACTACTCTTAAACCTATGATGAAGCTTTCTTTGTTTCCGTAGTACCTTTCGTACATGATTGTTATACCACGGTGGATCTTTCCCCTCGCTTTGGACCTTAGTCGGTACGAACTTATCTAAGGCGTACTGGACGATGTTTCTGAATTTTTTCCATTTTTGTTCCACATCCTCTTCCTCAGAAATGAACGTTTGATGGTGGTCACTCAGATATTCTGCGATTTGTGCCCTATCACTCTTGTTAAGCAAATATATTTTCCTTCCTTTCTTGGCATTTCTTATTACACTTGTAGTCATTGATGCAACCACTGACTTATGATCACTGATACCCTCTTCTACATTCACGGAGTCGAAAAGTTCCGGTCTATTTGTTGCTATGAGGTCTAAAACGTTAGCTTCACGAGTTGGTTCTCTAACTATCTGCTCGTAGTAATTCTCGGACAAGGCAGTCAGGATAATGTCACAAGAGTCTCTGTCCCTGGCTCCAGTTCTGATTGTGTGACTATCCCATTCTATACCTGGTAGATTGAAGTCTCCCCCTATTACAACAGTATGATCACGAAACTTCTTCACGACGTTCTGCAGGTTCTCTCTGAGGCGCTCAACTACTACGGTTGCTGATGCAGGTGGCCTATAGAAGCATCCGACTATCATATCTGACCCACCTTTGATACTTAACTTAACCCAGATTATTTCACATTCGCATTCGCTAATAACTTCACTGGATATTATTGAATTCTTTACTGCTATAAATACTCCTCCACCATTGGCGTTTATCCTATCCTTGCGGTACATATTCCATTCTGTGTCTAGGATTTCGTTACTGTTCACTTCCGGTTTTAACCAACTTTCCGTTCCTAATACTATATGCGCACTATTTCCTTCAATAAGAGATACTAATTCAGGAACCTTGCCCTGGATACTCCTGCAGTTTACCAATATTACGTTAACTTTTCCTGTTTTTGGTCTCTGAGGACGGTCGTTCTTTATCAACGATGATAATGTCCTCTCTGGTAAGCCGTCAGGTATTTTATCGTTTCGCCCAAGGGGGGGTCCTTCTAACCTAAAAAACCCCCGTGTGCACGCCACACGTACTCTGCTACCCTAGTAGCTGCTTCCGGTGTGTAGTGCACGCCTGACCTGTCTAGGGGGGCCCTACAGTTCTCCTCCCAATAACGGAGGTCGATGAATTTGCAACCATTATAGTCGCAGAGTCGTCTGAGCCTCTGGTTTAGACCCTCCACACGGCTCCAAACCAGAGGACCGCGATCGACTCTGGGCACTATGCTGCAGATATTAAGCTCAGCTTGCACTCCGCGTGCGATGCTGGTTGTCTTCACCAAATCAGCCAGCCGCCGGAAGGAACCAAGGATGGCCTCAGAACCCAAGCGGCAGGCGTCATTCGTTCCGACATGTGCTACTATCTGCAGCCGGTCACACCCAGTGCGTTCAATAGCTGCCGGAAGGGCCTCCTCCACATTACGGACGAGACCCCCCGGCAAGCACACCGAGTGCACACTGGCATTCTTCCCCGACCTACCCGCTATTTTCCTGAGGGGCTCCATAACCCGCCTAACGTTGGAGCTCCCTATAACTAATAGGCCCGCCCTCTGTGACTGTCGGGACCTTGCCGGAGAATCGGCCACTGGCCCAACAGGCGAGGCATCCTGTGGTGGCTCGGAAACGATGTCATCACCACTAGGAAGCACCCCGTACCTGTTGGAAAGGGGTAAGGCAGCTGCCACGCGGCCAGATCCCACCTTCGCCTTTCGGCCAGGCACGCGCGAGCCCACCACTGTCCGCCATTCACCCTGGAGTGATGGCTGACCGGTAAGATGCTCACTGCCGGAAGACGCAGCGACATCAGGGGTTCCATGTGATTCCAAGGCCACCGAAGTAGGCATAGGTCTCACCACAGTTGCCCCAACGCCACTACGAGCCGACGCCTGCGCCTCGAGCTCGATGAGCCTAACAGACAAAGCCTCCACCTGCCCCCGAAGTGTGGCCAATTCTCCTTGCGTCCGCTCACGAACGTGGTTTTGCAGTCAGTGCAATGTTTACAAATGCGAAGTTGGCAGATGCCCATTTGATGTATGGATTAGCACGGGGCAATAGCCGTGGCGCGGTACGTTTGTACCGAGACAGATTTCCAGAACGAAGGTGTCCCGACAGGAAGACGTTCGAAGCAACTGATCGGCGTCTTAGGGAGCACGGAACATTCCAGCCTATGACTCTCGACTGGGGAAGACCTAGAACGACGAGGACACCTACAATGGACGAGGCAATTCATCATGCAGTTGACGATAACCCCAATGTCAGCGTCAGAGAAGTTGCTGCTGTACAAGGTAACGTTGACCACGTCACTGTATGAAGAATGCCACGGGAGAACCAGTTTGTTTCCGTACCATGTACAGCGTATGCAGGCACTATCAGAAGCTGATTGGCCTCCACGGGTACACTTCTGCGAATGGTTCATCCAACAATGTGTCAATCCTCATTTCAGTGCAAATGTTCTCTTTACGGATGAGGCTTCATTCCAACGTGATCAGATTGTAAATTTTCACAATCAACATGTGTGGGCTGACGAGAATCCGCACGCAATTGTGCAATCACGTCATCAACACAGATTTTCTGTGAACGTTTGGGCAGGCATTGTTGGTGATGTCTTGATTGGGCCCCATGTTCTTCCATCTACGCTCAATGGAGCACGTTATCATGATTTCATACGGGATACTCTACCTGTGTTGCTAGAACATGTGCCTTTACAAGTACGACACAACATGTGGTTCATGCACGATGGAGCTCCTGCACATTTCAGTCGAAGTGTTCGTACGCTTCTCAACAACAGATTCGGTGACCGATGGATTGGTAGAGGCGGACCAATTCCATGGCCTCCACGCTCTCCTGACCTCAACCTTCTTGACTTTCGTTTATGGGGGCATTTGAAAGCTCTTGTCTACTCAACCCCGGTACCAAATGTAGAGACTCTTCGTGCTCGTATTGCGGACGGCTCTGATAACAATACGCCATTCTCCAGGGCTGCATCAGCGCATCAGGGATTCCATGCGACGGAGGGTGGATGCATGTATCCTCACTAACGGAGGACATTTTGAACATTTCCTGTAACAAAGTGTTTGAAGTCACGATGGTACGTCCTGTTGCTGTGTGTTTCCATTCCATGATTAATGTGATTTGAAGAGAAGTAATAAAATGAGCTCTAACATGGAAAGTAAGCGTTTCCGGACGCATGTCCACATAACATATTTTCGTTCTTTGTGTGTGAGGAATATTTCCTGAAAGTTTGACTGTACCTTTTTGTAACACCCTTTATATTCGATGTTAAATTTTTCTTCTTCTGGAACGCTTTTCGTGCCGTAGCCAGTCTACATTTTATATCCTCTCTTGGCTATCATCAGTTATTTTACTGCCCAAATAACATAAAGAGTCTACTACCTCAAGTTTGTCGTTTTGTAATCTAATTTCTTCAACATCACCTAATTTAATACGACCACACTCCATTATCCTTGTTTCGCTTTTATTCATGTCCATCTCCTATCCGCATTTCAAGACACCATCCATTCCGCTCAAGCACTCTTCCAAGTGCTTTGCTGTCTCTAACAGAATTACAATGCCGTCGGCAAACCTCAAAGTATTCTTTTCTTCTCCTTGGATTTTAATTCCTTCTTCAAATTTTTCTTTTGTTTCCTTTACTGTTTGCTCAATGCACAGACTAAATAATATCGGGCGTAGGCTACAACCTGCCTCACTCCCTTCTCAATCACTGCTTCCTTTTCATGCCTCTCGACTTGGTAATAGTAGAAGGCACTGAAGGCATGGCTCTACCGACCAATCGCCGTGTCACCCTCAGCCGATAGACGTCACTGGATGCGAATGTGAAGGACGATGTTGTCAGCATACTCCTCACGAGGCCACGGTCAGTTGTCGTGACCGCAGCTACTACTTCTGTGTCAGGGAGCCCCTCAGTTGGTCTCACAAGGTCTGAGTACACCCCGCTTGCCAACAGCGCTCGGCAGACCATAATCGCTCTTAGCCCTTAATCGCAAGTTGCCGTGACCAAATGAATATAGAAATAACACTCGTATTTGTCGGAGTGATATTACAGCGACGCTGCTCTGTGCCGTTTTGGTTTGATGCAACACGTACGTTTTCTCATGGCGGAGGTGGAAAAAACATAAATAAAATCATTTTCTTTGCGTTGGATGAAATTTGTATGTTTTTCTTCTGAAGCGTGAAACTTATTTCAGATATCACTCCGCCTCTAATGGAACACATTTGCAATTGTGTAATTTGCATCAGTTAATTTTCATCTTACACTCTCCACAGGTTTGGTAAAGGCTATGTGACAGTGACAATCGGTCATTTCGTCTTGTCCGTTGTACTTTACAGCAGTAAGATCGCTTAGTCATCTTGTGTACTGACAGTAAGTCATGACCAGCCTTACACTACTGCACGCTTCACTAAGAGACAGGCAGTCGACGAGTGTGAAGCGACCGCGGCGCCGCTGTTCTCAGACTCATCATACTAGCGAAACTACAGCAGGACCGAAGGAAGCCCGTAAGCATTAATGCAACAGTGGGGCCTTGATGTGTGAAGTATGAAACCCGAATATTAAACTGGTAAACGCTCCGCTTCTGATCTCTACTGCTGATTTCATTCTTATGTAGCAGTGGTACCGGCTGTGACGTCACATGTGCTCACTCCATCGCAATATAAGGCATTGTTTTCGTTCCGTGTCTTGTCGTATATGTGTCGCGAATGAGTGGCGCGAAGTATCGTGAGTGTATAGCTAAGGGTATAATGTTGCACAAGGCGTGTGGGTAAAGGAGTAACCTATCGTGAGCAAAGACACTAGGAAGGAGGGGGAACTGCGTTTTTGTGGTAAGGGTGGTGTGGCCTACGTGACTAGCAGCGTAGAAGCATCTGGAAGGAGCCGAGGTCAGGAGGACAGCGCGTGATTGCGTGGGAGGGGCGTCATGCGAACCACGAAGCTGCTAAGGATTCAGATTCCGGTTCCGATCTCCGTCTGCCCCTGGGACGGGACTTAGTTTCTCGTAGCACTTAACTGTGTACAGAGTACGTGCAGGATTGCACAACATAGTCATTGTGTTAGTGCCTCATAGGATTCGACAGTAGTTTCCAATCCTACTTCGTTGTTTAGTCTCAGTTATTATTCAAAGTTCCTCATCCATTTCCCACCGAGTTTCCTTATCCGAAATTATTCCAGCTTGTGTTCTCAGGCAACAGTTGGACGAGCCATTTCGCAACTGGAGACAGCGTCAGCTCCCATCCTGATCCGCTCCCTTTATTTTCTCGATGGCCAGATTCCTTGCGGTACTGAGCTACAAACCACAGTCTTTATTGTGGGTGCTATTAGGTACTTTGTTCACTACAGCTTCTTTTATTATGCTATCCCAGGATCTATTAGCCCTCGTTAGAGCTGTCGTCGTGAAATTTTACGTCTCTTTTTCAACGCATTTTCAGCTAGGCCCGATTTCTCTGAATACAGTAGCAAAACATCTGTCGTATTCAGTGCGGCGTTGTTCCGTCGAGCACACGGTCTGCCCGACGTAACACTGTCCGTACTCACACTGTATTTGCGGAACGACTGTTGCCTACATTCTTAAACAAACCTCTTGACGTATTTTAGCTATTCACCTGAAGATTGAGTTGATATTATGTCTCTTCTGGTGCTTGTCACTGAAGTATAGAATGGCAAAACGCTAGGTTTCCACTCTTTGCCTCCGCAACGTTCGCTTGCAGTTACCTCCAGAAATTCTTAGCGAAATTTTGTTGCTTCTCGTAGGATTTCTCAAGAAATACTGATCGTGCAGTCGTTATGGCGAGTTTTCGGTATCAGAGATGTTTTCTGCTCAGTAAACCTTACAAGGAACATCTCTCGGCTCGAACATCAATTTGTGTTTAAACATTTGAACACAGACCCATCTCACATTTCTAACCATGGCTGTACACAGTATTGTACACAATATTACTGCATTCTTAGAGGAGGAGGAGGGGGGTGGGGGTTTAACACGCCAGCAAGTATTTGACGCTTTCAGTTTACATGCGCCAGTACTTCATGCATATACAGCAAAAAGTAGTACGCATTTCATTGACAACGTTCACGAAAAATTATTTTAAATGATGTTTTAACTTTTATCCACTTGTGATTGTCTCCAAATGTATGACAATTAATTGAGAGAGATCCGCTTCAGTTGTACTATTATTTGTTTAAACCACGACAGGTTTCGAGAGTTTGAAATCCCATCTTCAGGTGTATGAAATTATAGTATTTGGTAATTCGATCGGACCAGTAAATGCAATACTTATAATCATTGCATGTTTGCGGAAACTGTTCGAAGCCTGGAAGCCTCACGGTGGGAGCGCCAGACACTGCTGTATGGTAGGCATTCCTGTCATGTGGTTGCCAAGGGCAGACAGTTTCTGTCAACGTGCAGTGATTAGAAGTCTTGCTCTGGCTGGTCCGACCGAATGTTATGTATTACCAAATGCTACAATTTCATACACCTGAAGATGGATTTCAAAATCTCGAAACCGGTCGTGGTTTAAGTAAATAACAGTACAACTGAAGCGGATCTCTTTAAATTATCATACTTCTCAGACGCGGATGTCCTACATACCAAATCTTATGCTCCAGATGTATGTTTGGTGGAATATTGTATTCAATAACTTTTTTAACTTATAAATTACAGAGTGCAGCAATCAGTCGTCCTTTTTTAGATTTTATTACACAAATCCAGATTTCGGCTAGTGGCTAGCCATTCTCAATACACTATTTTCTATTCTCGATGCATGTAAGTCCCTGGTCATCGGGCGTCAGTCACATTTGTTTGAATAGCGTAATAAAATCTAAAAAAGGACGACTGATTGCTACACTCTGTAATTTATAAGCCACATAACAGTCGGTGAGTGCACCCACTTTCCGAATGGAAACTTTTTTAACTTCCACCCGAAAGTTTTTCCTTGACGACACATGTAGTTTTTTCGTAAGGTGTCTACTCACTGAAAGGCCAACAAGTATTGTATGACCATGAACTGTATTGTGTGGAGACTGGAACAGGGAAACTGTTGATTTTTCTCCTTCTTTAGTGTCGCATCAGAAATTAATTCATAATTAAATCCCCTTCGATCAGTTTTCTAAATGCAGTGGGGTTGTATCTCGAAATTTTGAGGTTTCAGGTTTACTTTTCGACAAAACGGGCCTCAGAGTGGCAAAAATCCCCGTCTTCCCGTACGTCTCCGGCTGTCATGAAAGCAGTGACGTGTCCGCGGCACTTAGCGCTTTCTTTCTCGAGACGTGCTATGAAAACTACAGAACATTTACGCCTTGTATGCCCAATTTCTCTTGCTGTTTGCATTGCCCCAAGTTTCTGGTGCCATTAATGGACACATTTTTCTTCACTGCTTGGGATAGACTGTGTTATTCATCTCCAGTTCTTCGATTGGCTTGTTTCCTCGAAATGGATATTCATTACGCATTTTTTCTCCACATACTCAAACATTACTTGATATTTGATTGCTTTTTATAGGTGGATGTCTCTTCGAAAACGAGTTGTAGGTCACAACTTTAAGTGAAGATGTACGATAATCTTCGTAAATACGTTCAAGACGTTCTTCCGAAAATATTGTCAAAACACTAACGGTATTGGATTCCTTTTCTGGTAAAGGTTCATAGCCACCAGAACTGTTAGCTTCTGGTTGAGTAGTACTGTTTCTGCCACTGCCACTAGACTACAATCTTGAACACTATTAATCGCGTTATCATCTATAAAGTCGTTTTAATCATCCACTATCCTATTCAATGTAAGTTTGGCTGAGAAGTGAATTGAATATTCGTGTCTCTGAATAACCAGGTCCACCAAAAACGTTGCGAAATTGTCATTATACGGTCAACACCGTCCTCCGTTGGATATCGACTTCTTAACTTAGATGCCCCAATATTTAAAATGTTCCTCTTTAATTTGGTGTAAACGTTGTAGTGATGCCTCGTGTAAGGAGGAGAAATGCGTACCATCACGTTTCAGACTTTGATAAAGGTCGGATTGTAGCCTATCGCGATTGCGGTTTATCGTATCGCGACATTACTGCTCGCGTTGTTAGAGATCCAATGACTGTTAGCAGACTATGGAATCGGTGGGTTCAGGAGGGTAATACGGAACGCCGTGCTGGATCCCAACGGTATCGTATCACTAGCAGTCGAGATGACAGGCATCTTATCCCCATGACTGTAACGGATCGTGCAGCCACGTCTCGATCCCTGAGTCAACAGATGGGGACGTTTGCAAGACAACAACCATCTGCACGAACAGTTCGACAACGTTTGCAGCAGCATGGACTATCAGCTCGGAGACCATGGCTGCGGTTATCCTTGACGCTGCATCACTGATAGGAGCGCCTGCGATGGTGTACTCAATGACGAACCTGAGTGCACGAATGGCAAAACGTCATTTTTCCGGATGAATCCAGGTTCTGTTTACAGCATCATGATGGTCGCATCCGTGTTTGACGACATCGCGGTGAACGCACATTGGAAGCGTGTATTCGTCCTCCCCATACTGGCGTATCACCCGGCGTGATGGTGTGGAGTGCCATTGGTTACACGTCTCGGTCACCTCTTGTTCGCATTGACGGCACTTTGAACAGTGGGCGCTACATTTCAGATGCGTTACGACCCGTGGCTCTACCCTTCATTCGATCCCTGCGAAACCCTACATTTCAGCAGTATAATGCACGACCGCATGTTGCAGGTCCTGTACGGGCCTTTCTGGATACAGAAAATGTTCGACTGCTGCCCTGGCCAGCACATTCTCCAGATCTCTCACCAATTGAAAACGTCTGGTCAATGGTGGCCGAGCAACTGGCTCGTCACAATACGACAGTCACTCCTCTTGATGAACTGTGGTATCGTGTTGAAGCTGCATGGCCAGCTGTACCTGTACACGCCATCCAAGCTCTTTTTGACTCAATGCCCGGGCGTATCAAGGCTGTTATTACGGCGAGAGGTGGTTGTTCTGGGTACTGATTTCTCAGGATTTATGCACCCAAATTACGTGAAAATGTAATCACATGTTAATTCTAGTATAATATATTTGTCCAATGAATACCCGTTTAGCATCTGCATTTCTTCTTGGTGCAGCAATTTTAATGGCCAGTAGTGTATTATTCATAACCAGCTGTCTACTCCAGTGTAACAGCCTGTGCTTCAACATTCCTGGCAAGTGGCTGGGTACAATACTCCCCCTCATGCGGCTGAATTCAAGAATACGATTAAGTGGCCTTTGGTTTTGCTGCTCAAGAATGTGATTCTGAGCGCTGCCCAGATATTAGTTTCTCCAAATGTCCCTACTGTGCATTCACCATCTTAATCACAGCGGCATATAGAGCTTCTAAGTATAATTGGAACACCGAATTTATGTTCCATCCGAGAGACTTCCCTTATTGGAACGGTGTGCTTTTGGGCCGGATGCTGGTGGCTGAAAGCGTGCAGAAGCCGGTCCATTTGAGTCAGCGTACTCTGCGTACTGGGGCTTGGACATCGACTGTGGTTCTGGCGGACGAGATACCGAGGAAGGGCAAGGCATCGTCTTCTCTACTGAATAAACTGTTGAACAAGGCGAGTCTAGTTGAGTGAAGGAGGCTGGGGGCGCCGTCAGAAGCGGCGTTAGAGAGTCGGTCGGTTGGCGCTCACCACCAGAAATAGTCCGGCGCCCGCTTGTGCCTCAGCTATATTTGCACTCAGCTGACGCCAACAGCGCCCAGCGCCTTGCGGGTAGGCCGCCGAGCGTCGCAACGCAGCTTTCTGGCGTACGTACGGGGCGTCAAGATAGACGCGGACGCGGGCTGTGGCGTAAGACTTGCGGCTGCTAAGGGTCACTGGCCAGCGCGGGCCCGGCGTGCCGCCTTAACTGGGGCTACCCAGCGCAACTGCGTTGGCATCTACGTCTTCTCCTGCACTCGACAAGCCACCTTGAGGGCGGACGTAGGCCAAACTGCACACTAACATTTAAACGTCACTACCTCCTACAATACTACACTTAAAATGTTGAAGCTTGAGACTGTTATGTAGAACATAGTGCACGATACTCTGCGCAGCTTTTATTTCCTAATTTTCAAGGACATTCATTTCATAAGTTTCATTGTTAATTACAAGTGTACATAACTGAAGCGACAAAGAAACTGATATGGGCATGCATATTCAAATACAGAGATATGTAAACAAGCAGAAAATGGCGCTGCGGTTGACAATATCTGTATGAGACAAAAAGTGTCTGGTGCAGTTGTTAGATCTATTACTGCTGCTACAATGGCGGGTTATCAAGGTTTAAGTGAGTCTGAACGTGGTGTTATAGTCGGCGCGCGAGCGATGGGACACAGCATCTCCGATGTGGCGATGAAGTGGGGATTTTCCCGTACGACCATTTCACGACTGTACCGTGAATGTCAGGAATCCGGTAAAACATCAAATCTCCGACATCGCTGCGGCCGGAAAAAAATCCTGCAACAACGGGACCAACGACGACTGAAGGGACTCGTTCAACGTGACAGAAGCGTAACCCTTCCGCAAATTGCTGCAGATTTCAATGCTGGGCGATCTACAAGTGTCAGCGTGCGAATCATTCAACAAAACATCATCGATATGGGCTTTCGGAGCTAAAGGCCCACTCGTGTACCCTTGATGAATGCAGGACACAAAGCTTTATGCCTCACCTGGGCCTGTCATTACCGACATTAGAAACATGTTGCCTGGTCGGAAGTGTCTCGGTTCAAATTGTATCGTGAGGATGGACGTGTACTGTTATGGTGACAATCTCATAAATCCATGGACCCTGCATGCCAGCAGGGGACTGTTGAAGCTGGTGGACGCTCTGTAACGGTGTGTGGCGTGTGCAGTTGGAGTGATACGGGACCCCTGATACGTCTAGATGCGACACTAACAAATGACACGTACGTAAGCATCCTGTCTGATCACCTACATCCATTCATATCCATTTTGCATACCGCCGGACTTGGGGAATTCCATCAGGACAATGCGACACCCCAGACGTCCAGAATTGCTACAGAGTGGCTCCAGGAACACTCTTCTGATTTTAAACACTTCCGCTGGCCACAAGACTTCCAAGACATGAACATTATTTAGCTTATATGGGGTGCCTTGCAACATGCTATTCAGAAAAGATCTCCACTCCCTCTTAATCTTACAGATTTATGGACAGCCATGCAGGTCTGTGGTGTCAATTCTCCCCATCACTACTTCAGACATTAGTCGAGTCCATGCCACGTCGTGTTGCGGCACTTTTGTGTGCTCACCGGGGCTTTATGCGATAATAGGCACGTGTACCAGTTTCTTTGGCTCTAATGTTTCTAATTTTTCCGGTATGTTGCCCTACACCTTCGCTTAAGGTGGGCGAAGGAGGGTACTTTGTGTACCAATGTCATTTCCTCCATTTCCCGTTCCAGACATGAGTGATACGCAGGAAGAACGATTGTTGGTAGACTTCCGTGTGAGCTCGGAGATTTCTAATTTTACCTCCATGCTCTTTTCGCGGGATATACATAGATTTTACCTCCATGCTCTTTTCGCGGGGTATACATAGGAGAGATAACACACTGGTTCACTCTTCTAGGAGCTTAGGTTCTTGAAATTTTAACAGTAAATCACATTGTGATTCTCAACGCCTATCTTGCAGCGTCTGCCGCTGGAGTCGAATGGACACCTCAGTGACACTTTCGCACGAGGAGAACAAATGTGATGGAACTGACCTGAAAGAGACATTTTCCAATTATTATCTCTTAATAATATTTGACCTCTCCTCAACAATTTTGTGTGTTACTTGTGAAATTATTCCAATTTTATGTGTACTTTTTATCATTTCAAAGTTAATAGTGCAAACATAATAAAATCCAGTCGTTGTCCACTGACTATCTCTGTGTGTGGAAGTATTCAGTCGAAATGGCTGTGGTCTTCAGCTATTTATTCCTTGTATTCATATTCCTGTTAAGAGGTTGGATGTGCTGTGTAAACAGAAATGGCAGCAGAGCATATCCTTCTAGTGCTTTGCAAGTGTTGAACTGCAAAGATAGTAATATGATATCTTGTAAGTTCCAACTAAACGATAGGAAAAGGTCGTTTTAAGAAATAACGTTTCCATGCAAATCAACATACAACTGGATCTGAATCAAGTGCTGTTTTTGAATATAATGTAAATCATACAGATATTTCACAGATGTTAGATATTGACAGGTCAATTACTGCTTTGAAGAGGAAGTCTTGAAACCAGGAGGAATTATTTATTCACAAAGAGGATCGTGTATATAGACTTGCTTATGTTTTATTATATTTGAATGTTTTATAAGTTTTGCAATATACTGTATCAGATTAGCACCGCTAAAGACATATCTACGAGGACTAGCGTTGATATCAAACTTGTAATACAATGCAAAGATTGCAGGCTCTCTAAGTTATTTAGGACTTCCCGAAAATGCAAGACTGACTTGTATGAGAGCAATATTAGTTTGCGTTATGGAATGAGGCGCATAGGGAAACTATTGACTGCAGATCACTTATGATGTGCAACGTTGGACTTGCCCAACCTACCAACCAGACCGCAGAAGTATACTGAAGTAATTGGTGAGTGTGTTAAATCTATTTTTCTTGCTTTCGTGAAAGCTACTGCCAAATGAGAAGTAGAGTTCAGTGACACAACAGACATATCTGTGGCAGAAGAGAGCCCACATATCTAGAACTGCAGTTGCAGCTGTCACTAGTGTAGACACAGGTAAAATTTTAGACATCGAAGTGTGAACTAAATACTGTCATCAGTGTAAATCATTTGACGAAGAAGTGATTGGAAGCTACAAAGCAAACTGAGCAACGAATTATGAGCGAACACGTGGGAATATGGACGCTGCTACAGTTGTTTTAATTTTCAGACACATACGGCAGGAGAGAGACGTGTGCTACACAGAGTTCTTGGGGGATGCGGATTCTAAAGTTTTCAGATCAGTAATGGAATAATGAAACATTTAAACAAAGAAGATAAGAACAATCTGCAAATAAACAAAACACAGTATCTGAATCTAATTGGTTGCGACACTATAAAAGACTCTGGACGGATGTGCAAGATACACAGGATATTCTGTCTGAAGCAGGTAGGCATGTCGACTTGATAACGCTGGAGAAGCTGCAGGATGCAGCAATGTCTAGCAAGAATAGGAAGACTCCAGCGTGCTACAAAATCAGTATAGAACTGATAAAACTGGAAAAATAAGAATATTAGATTTTATGAATATGTGCTGGAAAAGTGGTTATATACATGCGGAGTGGAATATAGCCCACATGTGTCAAATTTATAAGAAAGGAAACAGACATGAATGTCAGAACTGCAGAGATATTAGTGTTCTCAATTCATGTTCTAAACTGTACGCTAGAATTTTTATAAAACGACTATCGCAATCTCTGAAACTATGCTTCATAATGTGCAACATGGTTTCCGAAAAGACAGTCATGTTTGTGCTTTACCTTCACCATGACTCAACTAATAGCGAAACATCGTGAATTCAGTTTTCCAGCTTTTATTGCCTTCATTGACTACTAAAAGTCGTTTGACAAAGGAAATCGAAGCAAATTTTAAGAAACAGAGGGATTCCGTCTCATCTTATAAGAGCAGTAGATGGTTTGTATGTGAATAACAAAATACAAATAAAAATAGCAGGCAGCAGACATAATATGACTGAAATAAGACAAAGAAGTCACCGCCACTCCTATTAGTATATACAGGGTGGTCCAAAAGTGCGGAAACACCCTGATAAAATCCAAATGGAGTAGAAAACAAGGAAACAGAGTCCCTACACACGAGTAACGGGAACGGGGGAGACTTTATAGGCCATCTTGAAAGCCGCCATCTTCGATTCAATTCCAAAATTTCAAATGGGAATGTTGTCATGTGATATATCAAACAGATAGAGAATTTCACCAGAAAAACAATGCCGTTATTATTTTAAAAATAGCTTTATTCATTCTCGGGTTATAGCTAATTACTTGCGGCAGCAGTGGGTCGCTCGGCAGCGTGAGTATTACGTACTGAGAAGTCATAAAATGGAATCCGAACCGTGCAAAGTGACTATACCATGCCTGATATGTTACATGTGTTTAACTGTTACGTATCATTTACTCATGCTAACGTTTTAATCATTGCTTCCTTATTTACAGGTTACAAAATATCCTTAACACATGAAGAACGCACTGAAATCATCTTGATATCAGGAGAAAGAAGCACATGGGTCATTGCTGAGGGTTTCAACAGTCGTCACCCAACCAGACAGCCCATCACTCACAGCGCAGTTGCCAAGCTTTTGGCCAAATTGCGACCAACAGGTTCTGTCGCTGATAAACCTACGGCTGGAAGACCAAAATCCGCCACCGATGAAGCAACAACAGTGAGCGTGTTGGCATCATTTAGCAAGAGTCCGCAACGAAGTACTCGTCGCCTGTCACAAGAATGTGGGGTTAGCTGCACCTCCATACTGCGAATTTTATCGCAGCACAAATGGCACCCCTATAAAATTCAGCTGCTACAACACCTGAACAAGGATGACGCAGACCGTCGGGTACAGTTCGCAGAATGAGTGACACAGCAGCTGCAGATAAACCCACGTTTCCCCTATCAGGTGCTGTTCAGTGATGAAGCCACTTTCTTTATCAATGGGGGATTGATGCTTCCAAAACGGTCGACTCACAGAAAGTGATGGTCTGGTATGGTGTGTGGGGAACCAAAGTCGTTGGACCTTTTTTTATAGATGGTACGTTAAGAGCCAACGGTTATCTGAGGTTATTAGATGAAGAAGTGTTTCCCTCGTTGTTAACGGAGGACTGGACATTTCCGGAATTCTTCCAGGGTGATGGAGCCCCACCACATTATGGGCACAATGTGCGAGCACACCTGGATGTGCAGTTCCCTTAAAAGTGGAATGGTCGTAGGGGTGCTGTGGAGTGGCCACCACGTTCACCAGATTTGACTCCTTTGGATTTTTATCTTTTGGGTCATGTCAAAGCACTGGTTTATTATGTGAAAATACGGGATTTGGATCATCTAAAGCAGCGCATTGTTGATGCGTGTGGTCAAATTCAGCCAGATGTTTTGGACAAAGTTCATCAGGACTGGGTTCAGAGGATATCATTAACAATCCAACATAGTGGACCACATATCGAGCCATTCCTATTACTGTTGGTGGTCTCTCGGAACTATGTAACATCGGCGTAATGTCTCTTCGGTACATAACGCACATGCTGCCGAGAGTCCCACCGCTGCCACATATAACTGGCTACAACCCGAGAATAAATAAAGCTATGTTTAAAATAACAACGGCATTGTTTTTCTGGTGAAATTCTCTATCTGTTTGATATGTCACATGACCACATTCCAATCTGAAATTTTGGAGTTGAATCCAAGATGGCAGCTTTCAAGATGACCGCCATATTTGTGGCATAGCCTATAAAGTTTCCCCCTTCCCGTTCCTCGTGTGTAGGCATTCTCCTTGTTTGCTACTCCATTTGAATTTTATGATGGTGTTTCCGGACTTTTGGACCACCCTATATATCGACGATGTGTCCAGAACCTGGTTACAGACAATAAAACATTTTAAAATTAACGATGTGGACCTCAGTACATTGCTTTTTTCTGACGACCGAGTAATTATTAGTCAGAATGAAAATGACTTACAAGAAGCTGTCTTTAATTTAAGTAAAATAGCCGGAGAATACAGTCTGAACGTCTCCATCACAAAGGCAAAGTTAATGGCATTTTTAGGACACCAGGCTACGAAAGTTAAGATTGAAACTGACGAGCAGATCATATTGCAAGTTAATACGTTGAAATATTTAGAGTGTAGTATTATATAAAGGGCAAGCAATGAAATATAAAATAATTTAAACCTATGTATCTGTTTCTGTGACACTTCACGCAGGATATTGGGAAAGAAACTCCACAGAGATCCTCAACTGAATTTCTGTAAGGTTATGGCTTTACTGAATTATGGATGTGAAAACTGGGCTCTTAAGAAGAGGGATGAAAAGAATATAGAAGCATGCGAAATGAATTTCCTTAGGTAAGTGGTTGGTTATACTTCGATGGATAAAAAGAGAAATGATGAAATCCGAGCTGAACTAAATTTGCGAAACATGATTGACGCAATAAAACAATATCAGTTACGATGGAAAGAACATACAGACCGTATTCCACACATAAGAACCAATAATGCTTTAAAACAATACACATCGAAAGGCTAAAGGTCTTTAGGAAGGCCAATGACAAGGTGGCTTGATCAATTTTGAAGGAGACAGAACGGACCAAAAGGTCCAGTCATTGATGTAGATGTAGTGCAGGTAATGGAACGCCAACGATATGGTGAAAGACACGCTCTAAAAATTGAATGTGTGGGCCACGTTCAGAAATGGATGGTAACATGCTTTCAAAAATTAAGCAGACTAAAGGAGAATTTATCATATGGAAAGACTCCAGAGGGTAAGGGAAGACTTACAAATAAAAAGATTGGTGAACCCCAGCGTTATTCAAATGGTTAAAATGGCTCTAAGCAGTATGGGACTTAACATCTCAGGTCATCAGTCCCCTAGAACTACTTAAACCTAACTAACCTAAGGACAGCACACACATCCAAGCCCGAGGTAGGATTCGAACTTGCAACAGTGGCAGCAGCGCGGTTCCGGACTGAAGCGATTAGAACCGCTCGCCCACAGCGGCCGGCCTCCAGCATTATTATGGCATGGCAATAAGAAACACCACATGTGACGTAAAAGGAATGAAAAGAGCAGTGTGGGCTACATTATTCCACAAATCGTCTACTGATGAGCTCTCACTCTATAGATTCTCTTCGTCGACCAGGTGCTCATTAATGGTGCAAGTATCACAAATCTCAGGCTGCAGGTACAGAGGGACAACTTAGGCACAAAAACAGCATACTATGTGTTGTGGCGTAACAAGACAGCCACGCCACTCGGAAGTAGCCGAAAGGCACGCGTTTACTCACGCAGGCTAGTAGATAGGTCTGAAACAGGATACGTAATGAATGCTATAAAGAAAAGTACGTAGCTCCTGGAATACTTAACTTTAATCCATCCTTGTGGTACATCGCTCTTGACGATACAAGTGAGACTCTTTAGATAAAAGCTATGTAAGGCTAATGGCGCCTTGCTAGGTCGTAGCCATTGACTTAGCTGAAGGCTATTCTAACTATCTGCTCTGCAAATGAGCGAGGCTTCGTCAGTGTAGTCACTAGCAAAGTCGTCCGTACAACTGGGGCGAGTGCTGGTAAGTCTCTCGAGACCTGCCGTGTGGTGGCGCTCGGTCTGCGATCACTGACAGTGGCGACACGCGGGTCCGACATGTACTAATGGACCGCGGCCGATTTACAGCAACCACCTAGCAAGTGTGGTGTCTGGCGGTGACACCACACTATGTGCCGTGGTGGAAGCTATTAAACCAGTGTACAATAGGGCTGGGCAAATGGTACTTGCGTTCGAGCACGATCGAGGCTTCCCGGTAAGCCGCAGCGTTCGATACAGTAAAGAGCTTGTTCGAATAATCAAGTGACGTCTGACTCGCATGGCACGAGCACAATGAATACGCAAAAAATTACGAACTAGCGACGGCAATAACCTATAGCTTTGCTTAAAATTTGACAATTTCGTGAAGTAGATGAGGAAACGCACTAAATCCTACCACTGCACACAGTCCTATTGTGTTTGAACAAATTTACGTTATGAGTTCTCATACAGTACCGGTATGTATGGATATACATGCCTTTATGCTGATTTTTAAGTAAAGGTAACTTCTACCAGGAAGTTTCATAACAGCGCACACTCCACTGCAGAGTCAAAATTTCATTCTAAAGACAGAAATATTTTATTTGTTTATGAGAGGCGTTAATGACTTACCAACTAGGCAGGAAAGGAACAATTCAGTCCCTTTTCACATATCAGACTAATAGATAAAGGCATTACCAGATTTCGATCAGTTTGTAAGCATGACGGCAACATTCAGATGAAACAGTCAAGATGGTTAATCAAGAATTGAATGCCGGAAGCGGCAAAACCTGTCTTTAATATAGTTCCATCAGAGCGAGACGAGCGAAAGCTGAAAAATTGGAGAGAACGATAATTGAAATCTTTTATTTATTTATTAATTGCCGCTTTTAGGCATGATCTGCACCCTGGAAGATATTTCAGTCTGTGTTTCACGGTTATTTTTGTTATTCAAATCCACAGTACATTAAAACAGGTCGCTGTGATATTACCAACAAAAATCACTAGATCGAACAGAACCCGAGGTATCCGAACAGCGACGTGAACTGTTAGGACAGTTCGAGTCGTTTTCACAGACAGTCTAGTGTACAGAGAGTTAGCTCATCCTGACCTTGTTTCAAAATGTGTCCATGGTCGATCGCAGAACCTGAACGAGTCTTTCAGTAATCCCGTTTGGATCCGCATACCATAAAATTTGTTTGTAGGAATGGAAATATAGCTAGGTGACTGTGATGTTGTAATAATGTTTAGTGATGGTAATAAGAGAAGAAGGGCAACTTGGCATCGCTCCAGGAGTCAACACACTGAAAGCCTCCCAGCGAATGGATAGATTTAGAATCATGAAAGCTCTGTGCGCAGCAGAAAAAATAACTAAAGAAGCAAGAGGCTAGAAAAGATGGAGGCGTCTAGGCTTGCAGGGTGATCCAGAACAGGATAGAGACAATGCTTATTACGGGTCTGGCTGTTTCTAGAAGATGCCGTGCTTCCATGTGTGAGCTGCTACCATTTGAAATTTTGAACTAGATCTCCTCAAAAAGACTTTTTCAAAACACTTGACCCATTATCTCATAAACTATTACCGATATCCATGCCTAATTTTATACTACGTTACCTCTCACTACACTGCAACACACCCTGAGGATGCAGTAAAACATCCGCCACCAGACACAATAAAAGGTTATTTAATTGTCACACGACCGGTTTCGGGCTTGCGCCCATCCTCAGATCCTTATACATTTATGTACATGTTTATACTGCTGGAGATCACTGTATAAATACAAATTTTATGCAGTGACCTCCAGCAGTATAAACATGTACATAAATGTATAAACACTTGAGGATGGGCTCAAGCCCGAAACCGGTCGTGTGACAAATAATTAACCTTTTATTGTGACTGGTAGCGGATATTTTTCTACACCCAATAAAGGAACAGTCACGGAGTTCGACTGCATCCACTGTGGATAAAATTCATTCACACCCTGAGGATATTTAAAATGAATCTATAGCTGGCATTTTAGTTTGGTGCAATTAATTTTATTGGCTCGTTCCACTTTAATTCGTCCGTACCCATACTCCGAGGTATCTAAAGGATGTGACTTCCAGCAAGTGTACGGGAATTGTGTAATCATACAATAACAGACATTTTCGTCTATTTCTGCGCAGTACGTTCCATTTCCTTATGTCGAGGCTAAACTTGAAATCACTACGAGAAGCATCGATGCTCTGCAGGCGTTCCTGAATTTCGCAACAATTTTCTAGCGTTGCAACGACAGCGTCATAGAGCTTGCGACGTTATATACAACGTCATTTGCTACTCAGTGAACAGCCGTCATATCTACGCCTAGACTGAAACAGTAACATCCTCTTGAATGCTGCATGGTTGTGGGTGAGACGCAGATGACTGGATTATTTGTCCCAGAATCGCAAGGCGCAGAGGACACGTCACCTGTATACACTGAAGAGCCAAAGAAACTGGTACACCTGCCTGATATCGTGTAGGACCCCCGCGAGCACGCATAAATACCGCAACACGACGTCGCACGGACTCGATTAATGCCTGACATAGTGCTGGAGCGAACTGACACCATGAACCCTGCAGGGCTGCCCATAAATCCGTAAGAGTACGAAGGAGTGGAGATCTGTTATGAACAGAGTATTGCAAGGCATCCCAGATATGCTCAATAATATTCATTTCTAGGGGAGTTTGCTGGCCAGCAGCAGTGTTTAAACTCAAAAGACGGTTCCTGGAGTCACTCTGTAGAAATCAGTTCTGGACGAGTGAGGTGTCGCTTTGTCCTGTTGGAATTGCACGAGCCCGTTGGAATACACAATGGACATGAATGGATGCAGGTGATCAGACAGGATGCTTACATACATGACACCTGCCAGAGTCGTATCCCTGTAGATTTATCAGGGGTCTTCTATCACCCCAACTGCATAAACCCACACAATTACAGAGCTTCCAACAGCTTGAACAGTCCCCTGTTGACATGCAAGGTCCATGGATTCATGAGATTGTCTCCATACCCGTACACGTCCATCCATTCAATACAATTTGAAACGAGATTCGTCCGACCAGGCAACATGTTTCCAGTCATCAACAGTCTAATGGCAATGTTGACGGGCCCAGGCGAGGCGTCAAGCTTTGTATCGTGCAGTCTTCGAGGGTACACGAGTGGGCCTTTGGCTCCGAAAGCCCGTATCGATGATGTTCCGCTGAATGGTTCGCACGCTGACACTTGTTTATGGTCCAGCACTGAAATCTCCAGCAATTTGCAGAAGGGTTGCACTCCTGTCATGTTGGACGATTCTCTTCAGTCGTCGTTGGTCCCATTCTTGCAGAATCTTTTTGCGGCCGCAGTGATGCCGGAGATTTGATGTTTTACCGGATTCCTGATATTCACGATACACTCGTGAAATGGTCGTATTGCAGTATCGCCATTTCATCGCTATCTCGGAGATTATGTGTCCCATCGCTCGTGTGTCGACTATGACGCCACGTTCAAACTCACTTAAATCTTGATAACTTGCCATTCTCACAGCAGTAACCGATCTAACAATTGCGCCAGACACTTGTCTTATATAGGCGTTGCCGACCGCAGCTCCGTATTCTGCCTGCTTACATATCTCTGTATTTGAATACGCATGTCTATACCTGTTTCTTTAGCGCTTCAGTGTAGTTCACGTACGCCTGTGTCTATATTTGGTCACGCATCTTGCTGTGTGCCACAGAGTACTTCCGGTACCGTTACAGCTTTCTTTCTTTGACGTTCCATTCGCGATAGCGCACGTGAAGAAGGTCTAAGAGTAACCTTCCGTATGAGGTCGATTTTGTACGGTTTTCCCTTGATGGACATTTCGTGAGGCGTTTGTGGGGGGAACTAATTTGCTGCATCTCTTCTTGGAACGGAATTTAACCGAATAGTAGACGCCACCGTGTTGTAATTCGGCTCTCTAATAACGTCTGCCACTTGAGGACCAGAACTTGACAGTTACTCGATTGCTAAACGAGACCGTTATGAAACTCGCCGCTCTTCTTTGAGTTTTCTGTATCTCTTCTATTAATCCCACTTGATTATGATCCATAACAAGAGAATAATGTTGAAGAGTCGGTAGACGGAGGTTTTGTAAGCTGTCAGTTTGGTGAATTATTTTTCTTTACGATTCTTACCTTGAATCAATCTGGCATTTGTTTTTCCTTCAATTATTTTATGTGGCTGTTCTATTGTAGGTCCCTGTAAGTATATACTCGAAGATATTTTACGGTTTTTACTATTTCCACTTATTCACCGTCCATCGTGTATCGAAATAATAATGGATCCTTTCACTCATATATGCTGAATTTCGTACATTTTTTTCATGTTGAGAGCCAACTGTTAGTGAGGGGTGAAGCCAGGATTTTGGTAGGGGGCCAGGGGCTGATGCCATAAAAATATTGTATCATAGATATGCATCAAAATTCTCTCGAGTGTGAAACGATGTCCAGTTGTGGTTTTGTAGTGGTGAGTGCTGAAAAGTAATACATCTTTGTACTGTCACGCAGCAGTCCCCTTAAATTCTCATATATCACGTTGTATTCAGTTTAAAATTCTAAAAATCTACGACGTAATCACAAAAGTAAGTTCTTTTATTATGGTGGACAAAGATCTTTAAACTTCTTCAGGATAAATTGTTTATGACACATCAAATAAAAAGCTTCTTTTAAAAATTTAAATTTGACTTTTTTCCTATACCTAACACTATACTTAATTTCAAGAAGGATCACTAATGTGCATGAAATATACATAAATTTCCATGTAAATAAATGACCTGAGAAAAATGTAATTATTATTTTATTACTTTTTAGAGAGATAATAAACATAATATCTGGAGAGTACATTACAGACTATCCCAAGAATGCATTTCTGTGTTATATGAGATTTGTGCCTAAGGAAACCTTGACTCATTTAAAATATCAGCGAGAACACCATTGTCACTTCTTAAACTGCTGCTAATTTCATTAAAATACTCTATTACTAATATACTAATATTATTCAATAGGTCATGCATTTTATCGTCTAAGTCCTCTACTTGGGCTTGGGTTGGACACATTTCTCAAAAATAAATCACGAAAGCGGATAAAATAAATACCCTGAAAACACTAAATTAGAGGAAAAAACAAGACAGAAGCATTGCTAAATAAGAAAACTACACAAAAATTTAAAATAGCAGCATGGAAGCAAATATCATGGAATACTTGTCAGTATATCTAAAAATATTACCAGAATTATAGTTCGTCAATATTGTACTGAAATTACACTCAAAATTCGATGTACACAGAGACTGAAATGTTGAGTGTCAGTATTCAACATGCTAGGCTAGCACCATGTAGTGGTAAATTTTAATGATACTGTACATCATACCAACATATCGGCACTGTGCGAAGACTACCATCAATAGCGGATCTCGATAGTTAGCCTGACATTCAAAGGGTTCATCTATTATCAGAAACGCTTAAGGTAACTGGAAAAATCTAAGAAATATTTTAAACACTGAAAAGTAGATGTTGAAATCTGTACAAAACGCGTGTCATGAATATTACAGCAAATATATTGTCGTTACAGCAAAACACAGTCCAGTAGAGCAAAATACAGCGGCACTACAGCAAAATACAGTGACATTAAAAAGTGAACTGAACAAGATACAAAATCTACAAAATAATGTTACTGCGCCATCTCTTTTGAACTAAAATATCAAGCTCTTCGTTAACATTTGTGTCAAAATTAAAATGTACGTTGATGAGTACCAGAGAAGTAGGTCTGTCTTTCCCATTCTATTTCAAAAGTACATCTTTAATCTCCTTAAAGTGCTGTACCTCATCTCTGAAGTTGTTGTTGTGATAGATATTCCTGCAACTGTTCTTAAAAGCTCATGATGTTAGGAAACATCTGTTTCTCACGTCTATTTAATATTTCCATAGCTGATGATTCAATGCCTGCATATTCGTACGTTATTCTTTTTCATAACAAATATTCACCATGCACGATTCTCAAGAAGTCATTCTCATCAGTATCAACGAGTGGAAACAGCACCAGGAAAATGAAGGCAGAATAGTTTTATGAGCTAAAAACTTGCTACGAATTTTTGCGATAATGCAATCCAAAAATGGCAGAAAAATAGAAATTCGTTAATATGCCTCAGGATTAGTAACATCCACATGGGAATGAACGAGTTGTTTATTTCTCCTCAGAATAATTAATCACACCTCATGTTTCTCACATGTTATTTTTAGTTTAGAAAATAGTGTCTAAATGATCATATGCATTTTCTGTTATGTCCAGCAGTTGTTCTTCGAGCATCTGGGAAATGCTTTAATGCAACACACAAATCCAGATCTTCTTTTGGCAGCTATCAACTTAATAATATGGTGTTGCTAAATAAAAGTTCGCTCACAAAAGGAGAAAACATAAATTCCATAATCCTAATGGAATTAATTGCCAACGGCCTTGCCGGAGTGGTGAAACCGGTTCCTGCCAGATCACCGAAGTTAAGCGCTGTCGGGCTGGGCTAGCACTTGGACGGGTGACCACCCAGTCCGCCGATCACTGTTGGCAAGGCGGGTGCACCCAGCCCTTATGAGGCAAACTGAGGAGCTATTTGACTGAGAAGTGGCGGCTCCGGTCACGAAAACTAACAACGGCCAGGAGAACGGTGTGCTGACCACATGCCCCTCCGTATCCGCATCCAGTGACACCCCTGAGCTGAGAGGATGACACGGCGGCCGGTTGGTGTGGTGGACCTTCCAAGGCCTGTTCGGACGGAGTTTAGTTTACTTTAGCTTATAGTGGAATTAATAACAGCAACAGTCGACGCATGACGGCGAGTCCAACTACTTACTTCCTGCAAACATACACAGACACCACCAAGATGTTCGACTAAAATGATTACAAAGTCATGCCTCTAAAAATGTGTGAAATCTTATGGGACTTACCTGCTAAGGTCATCAGTCCCTAAGCATACACATTACTTAACCTAAATTATCCTGAGGACAAACACACATTCAAGTGTGTGTCTGAACAGTTACAACGTCATAGAGCGGCATTATCAACCAGACGAACCGTTACTCTACAAGCTGTCAGCTGGACCAGACAGTTCCGATCCTCGTAATGGTACTACCGAGGTGAGGCCACGTGACACCCAGAGAGTCTCCCAGAGTCCTGGATTCAGCACGGGGCATCTGCAGGCCCCTCGGGCCGCATGAGCTGTTCGCCACTCAGCAGTCTCGCCATGTCTGCTGCCGTCCTGAGCCACCAAGGCCAAGCACGCCAGCAGTGCTGCTACGCTGTCAGCAGCTGCCACCTCAGTGTAGTCGCACACCGTCCGCCAGCCACGGCTGACATCTAGGTGCTATCGTCGACCTATATGGAAGCAACGATTAATAAACAACGTTCCTCATGTCCTAAAGAACAGACAGCACATATACACTACTGGCTAATAAAATTGCTTCACCAAGAAGAAATGCAGATGATAAACGGGTATTCATTGGACAAATATATTATACTAGAACTGACATGTGATTACATTTTCACGTAATTTGGGTGCATAGATCCTGAGAAATCAGTACCCAGAACAACCACCTCTGGCCGTAATAACCGCCTTGATACTCCTCGACATTGAGTCAAACAGAGCTTGGATGGCGTGTACAGGCACAGCTGCCCATGACGCTTCAACACAATCCCACATTTCATGAAGAGTAGTGACTGGCGTACTGTGACGAGCCAGTTGCTCGGCCACCATTGACCAGATGTTTTCAGATGGTGAGAGATCTGGAGAATGTATTGGCCAGGACTGCAGTCGAACATTTTCTGTATCCAGGTAGGCCCGTACAGGACCTGCAACATGCGGTCGTGCATTATCCTGCTGAAATGTAGGGTTTCGGAGGTATCGAATGAAGGGTAGAGCCACGGGTCGTAACACATCTGAAACGTAACATCCACTGTTCAAAGTGCCGTCAATGCGAACAAAAGGTGACCGTGACGTGTAACCAATGGCACCTCATACCATCACGCCGGGTGATACACCAGTATGGCGATGACGAATACACGCTTCCAATGTGGATTCACCGCGATGTCGCCAAACACGGTTGCGACCATCATGATGCAGTAAACAGAACCTGGATTCATCCGAAAAAATGACGTTTTGCCATTCGTGCACCCAGGTTCGTCGTTGAGTACACCTTCGCAGGCGCTCCTGTCTGTGATGCAGCGTCAAGGGTAAACGCAGCCATGGTCTCCGAGCTGATAGTCCATGCAGCTGCAAACGTCGTCGAACTGTTCGTGCAGATGGTTGTTGTCTTGCAGACGTCCCCATCTGTTGACTCAGGGATCGAGACGTTGCTGCACGATCCGTTACAGTCATGCGGATAAGATGCCTGTAATCTCGACTGCTAGTGATACGAGGCCGTTGGAATCCTGCACGGCGTTCCGTATTACCCTCCTGAACCCACCGATTCCATACTCTGCTAAAAGTCATTGTATCTCGACCAACGCGATCAGCAATGTCGCGATACGATAAACCGCTAACGCGATAGGCTACAATCCGACCTTAATCAAAGTCGGAAACGTGATGGTACGCATTTCTCCTCCTTTCACGAGGCATCACAACAACGTTTCACCAGGCAACGCCGGTCAACTGTTGTTTGTGTTTGAGAAATCGGTTGGAAACTTTCCTCATGTCAGCACGTTGTAGGTGTCGCCACCGGCGCCAACCTTGTTTGAATGCTCTGAAAAGCTAACCATTTGCGTATCACAGCATCTTCTTCCTGTCGGTTAAATTTCGCGTCTGTAGCACATCTTCGTGGTGTAGCAATTTTAATGGTCAGCAGTGTATCATCAAGGTGAAATCGGCCAATGATACCTTCAGATCAGATGCACACCGCGCTCGAACTCTTACCGGAATCGACGATGCTCCACGAACATTGAGGATAGGCAAGGGGCACTACTTCAGCAGTGTGCAAATAAGTTGAAAACTTGGGTATGTCGGGAGTGGTGCTGGGGCAGTTCGCGGAGTTGCGCTCACCACCGTGTCTTGGTTGGTTGGTTTGTTTAGGGAAGGAGACCAGACAGCGTGGTCATCGGTCTCATCGGATTAGGGAAGGATGGGGAAGGAATTCGGCCGTGCCCTTTCAGAGGAACCATCCCGGCATTTGCCTGGAGTGATTTAGGGAAATCACGGAAAACCTAAATCAGGATGGCCGGACGCGGGATTGAACCGTCGTCCTTCCGAATGCGAGTCCAGTGTCTAACCACTGCGCCACCTCGCTCGGTACCACCGTGTCTACCTGGCTCAGTGGTCAAAGCATCTTTTTAGTAAGTGGGACACCTGGGTTCAAATATCAGTCTGGCACAGACTTTCATCTTTCCCCACTGACATAAGTCAGTGCCCACTAGCAACCACGTGTCATAATTCCTTTGTGTTGATTTTTTATGGTTTAATAAGTGGGACACCTGGGTTCAAATATCAGTCTCGCACAGATTTTCATCTTTCCCCATTGACATAAGTCAATGCCCACTAGCAACCACATGTCATAATTCCTTTGTGTTGATTTTTTATGGTTCCAGTATCAAAATCTCTGAAATAACAGACACCACATACATTGATTTATTTCTTTTCCAATCAACCCAAGTAATCCCCGTAAGGTATCTCTGCATCTCAGTGAGCAGTTCACAGTACTTTGATGTTTTTCCCACTGTAAGTGCATGTCTGTCTGCCAAGAGTCAAAACTGGTAATCTGTAATTTTACCTATATTTTCATTAATGCCTCAGTTTTCAGTTTCACAGACACGAGAAGATTAATTTTGAATACTCCATTCAATGTACCAAATGCACTACGGCCCATTTTGACTCTTCTGTTTATTTCTATTCCTATCCAACCGGTCTTTGTCTTCAGCGATCCTAAATACAAAAACTCATCAAGTGGTTCTATAACATCGTTATTAATTTTACTATTTTCTTTTAATGGATGATGATTTAGTCTAGTTCAGGCCTAATATCATCAGGAAAACGACGATGGTTGATATATGTTTCCTTAACAAGCACTTTTTCGTCACCTGAAAACTTTCTCTATGGCATCTGACAATAGATTTGGTGTTATGTAATCTCCCTGCGTTTATTCTTTTTTAATTTTGAATTTCCTACTACGCTGGTGAGGCCTAATGGAAGCTGTATCATTGAGGTATATATTCTTCAGTATACGAACATTGACTAAATTAATACATTTATTGGAACCGAACCAGAAGCTCGCCCAGTATACTAGGGCGTGCTGAAAAGTAACGCCTCCGAATTTTTTAAATATACATGTAGAATGAAGATGTAGACTGTTAATAACGTTCGTTTTATTCAAAAAATCTTAAGAGTTTTCACATAAAAAATTCGGAGGCATAACTTTTCAGTACACCTTCCTATGTGAACCTCATTTCTCCGTCATATAATTTCGGCCATTGTGCTATAGATACTTCTAACACAAGTTTGCGCTTTGATTTAAAAAAAAAAGGAACTATGATTTTAAGCGGTTGATTCCTTGTAAATTTCGGAGTAAAGACAGCACGACGCACCATTAAGCATACCGCCGCCCATGGCACGTCTTCCGATTGCCTTTATTGAGAAGTAGAGGAATGCTGTTCGTTTCTAAAATATTGTATTTACAGCTGTTACAGACTCCGCATCGTTGTACCTGTCACCCTATATAATAAAATGATGTGGAAAAATGTGCAAATTACTGCGGTATTTAGGGAGCGCAGAAGAACAACATATAAATGTGTAAAACGAAAGCACTTTTTTTGTATGAAGCATGAGTTTAAAAACCACTGTATGCTCCACGCAGTCGTCACACTTCAGTATCACTCTTGTTTCATGGGTTCTCAATTATTTGGTGCAGCCCACCTCGATTTCCTCTTCCGTGCTAACCTCTTCTCAGCGTAACACTTACACCCAACAACGTCGAATACTTCTTGGCTATACTGTAATCTCAGTAGTCTGCTGTAATTTGTCTCTTTCCGGTTCCTTCTGGTATCTTGAAAGTTATTTCCTGATGTGTTAACAAATGTCCAATCAACATGTCCCTTGTATTCTTTTTCTCGTCGATTCTGAAGAGAACCTCTTCATTCCATTTCTTGTTAGTCTATTTAACTTTTAACATCGTTCTCTAACATCACATCTCAAATGCTTCGATTCTCTTACGGTTTTCCCACAGTCCATCATTCACTTCCACCAAATACTTTACTCCAAACGTACATTCTCAGAAATTTCTGCCCCAAATGAAGCTGTTCTCAGAATCTTCTTCCTCAAAAGACTTCTTTCAGTGAGAATGCCCTCTCTGACTGTTATTCTGCTTCTTACATTCTCATACGTGGAATGCCATAGCGGCCCTCCGCTCTGTGAATAATGCGCGAGATGTTTATGTGTAGTCTAGCACTCACTTTGGAGTAGCCATATATTGTTGCTGCTGCTACTGCTGATGATGGGAACAATATTTGGTTTGTGGGTGGCTCAACTGCGTGGTTATCAACGTCCGTATAAATTCTCAATCTTCAGACTGTCCAGTCTCACCACTTTTCCGAATGGTGATGAGATGATGAGGATAACACAAACACTCAGTCCCTGGGCGGAGAAAATCCCCGACCCAGTCGGGAAACGAACTCGGCATGAGGGGACAGGCACGCCTACATAACGATTCGTGTGTGGAAGACTACATTTGTAATATTTAGCATGTATATACGTGGGAACGTGCCTGCCCACTCATAACGTGGAAAATAAAGAAAAAAAAAGTAAATGTCACACGCATATCGCCAACGTCATAGAAGTAAATTAAGCAACAATTGTAATACGTAAGATTAATATTGTTTAGTAATATGTCTTAGTTATTTACCGTTTTTTTGGTATTATGTCGCGGACATTTGAAAATATACTAAGGCCGAAACTGGCGTGTAATGTAATTTGTGTGCATGGTGGGTTAAAAGAATGAACCGACAACCTGCATTGGTTAAAGTGGTTCCATCATTTGGGCGGCACTTTGAGATTGTGGACCAGCACATAAAGAAAACGTGTTTTAAGTATTCAGTCGTTAACAACAACAGTAGATTGGTTTTCGAATGTGTACTCCATAAAACACCAATGGGTGGTTTAGAAATAAACTAGAGAAGACGCGAGTGCGCAATGTGAGAAACACTGGTCGACTGTCACAGCAGTGTTACACCTGTAAATTGCTGATTAGAATGGCATAAAGTACAATAAGGATTGAACGAAATGAGTACTGGGGGAGCATTTCTAACCTTACATGTAGTACCTAAAGGAAGAGGGGGGAGCTAAGACTAATATTATTGCAGTTGTACACGAAGTGAAATTTTTACTGTTTGGAAGTTAAATTTAAATGTTAAAAATCCTTTTAGGAATTAGACAAAGTAGAGACAAACAGGACAACTGATAATCAGTGTATAAAAACGAAAGCATAAATTTTTGTGTGCGTGCGTGTGTGTGTGTGTGTGTGAGTGTGTGTGTGTGTGTGTGTGTGTGTGTGTGTGTATATGTGTATGTGTGTGTGTGTGTGTGTGTGTGTGTGTGTGTGTGGGCGCGCACGTGCGTGTCAACGTATCTCTGGAACGTCTGGAGCAGTTTATACCAAATTTGGTACACGGATGAGTTACTACTTGCGAAAAAATACTGTGGGAATAGAACACCTCTAGCACTTCTATAGAGAAGGCTGGTCGTAGGGAAGGAATGGAATGACATGTAAGAGTAGCTGTAGCACAATTGGAGAAATTTTACCCAAACGTGGATAACGTATGAGTAATCGCTAGGGAAACAGTACAGGGGTAAGACACCCCTAGCATTACTAGGAGTGGGGATGGGTTAGTCGTGACACGAAAACATATTGCTGGAATGCCGAGAGTAATTTCAACCAAACTTAGTGCGTGTTCGACTTTTGTCTAGAGGCTATACCCGCAGAAATTTATCCAGAGCGGGGAGGTAGGGAGAAGGGCGAAAGATTATAAAATTTCCATTTTTTTTTTACGTAAATGACTTGGACAGTCTCGAAACGTGTCATGTCACAAGCCATATAATTCTACAATATGCTTAACTGGAGGTGTAGTGAAATCATGTATCAGTTCTAGAAAGGTATGAGAATTCTATAATAAATAAGAATTCTGTGCTCCAGATTCCAGGGGATGAAAGGGAATGCCTCATTTGCCCACTCCCCCCCCCCCCCCCCCAATGGGTGTACCAGAATTACCCGTATCCCTCTTGACTTTGTACTATTATGCAAATAAATAGCTTTTTTATTAGTAGCCCTGATTTGTTATACTGCAGTTACTTGCTTGTGGGCGGGTGCAGGGGGGTCCATAGGCAGGGCAAACAATAACAGAGATAATGAGTGCGTTTAGAGATTGCTTTGGCAAGAATCCATTTGGTAAAGCAAACCTGCTTGATTGGGAGAAACATGCCTTTGTTCCGGGCAATGTCAGAGTCAGACCGCGTTGTAGATATAATCACCTCATCAGTCTCCAATAAAATCCATTTACAAAATACACTCCTGGAAATGGAAAAAAGAACACATTGACACCGGTGTGTCAGACCCACCATACTTGCTCCGGACACTGCGAGAGGGCTGTACAAGCAATGATCACACGCACGGCACAGCGGACACACCAGGAACCGCGGTGTTGGCCGTCGAATGGCGCTAGCTGCGCAGCATTTGTGCACCGCCGCCGTCAGTGTCAGCCAGTTTGCCGTGGCATACGGAGCTCCATCGCAGTCTTTAACACTGGTAGCATGCCGCGACAGCGTGGACGTGAACCGTATGTGCAGTTGACGCACTTTGAGCGAGGGCGTATAGTGGGCATGCGGGAGGCCGGGTGGACGTACCGCCGAATTGCTCAACACGTGGGGCGTGAGGTCTCCACAGTACATCGATGTTGTCGCCAGTGGTCGGCGGAAGGTGCACGTGCCCGTCGACCTGGGACCGGACCGCAGTGACGCACGGATGCACGCCAAGACCGTAGGATCCTACACAGTGCCGTAGCGGACCGCACCGCCACTTCCCAGCAAATTAGGGACACTGTTGCTCCTGGGGTATCGGCGAGGACCATTCGCAACCGTCTCCATGAAGCTGGGCTACGGTCCCGCACACCGTTAGGCCGTCTTCCGCTCACGCCCCAACATCGTGCAGCCCGCCTCCAGTGGTGTGGCGACAGGCGTGAATGGAGGGACGAATGGAGATGTGTCGTCTTCAGCGATGAGAGTCGCTTCTGCCTTGGTGCCAATGATGGTCGTATGCGTGTTTGGCGCCGTGCAGGTGAGCGCCACAATCAGGACTGCATACGACCGAGGCACACAGGGCCAACACCCGGCATCATGGTGTGGGGAGCGATCTCCTACACTGGCCGTGCACCACTGGTGATCGTCGAGGGGACACTGAATAGTGCACGGTACATCCAAACCGTCATCGAACCCATCGTTCTACCATTCCTAGACCGGCAAGGGAACTTGCTGTTTCAACAGGACAATGCACGTCCGCATGTATCCCGTGCCACCCAATGTGCTCTAGAAGGTGTAAGTCAACTACCCTGGCCAGCAAGATCTCCGGATCTGTCCCCCATTGAGCATGTTTGGGACTGGATGAAGCGTCGTCTCACGCGGTCTGCACGTCCAGCACGAACGCTGGTCCAACTGAGGCGCCAGGTGGAAATGGCATGGCAAGCCGTTCCACAGGACTACATCCAGCATCTCTACGATCGTCTCCATGGGAGAATAGCAGCCTGCATTGCTGCGAAAGGTGGATATACACTGTACTAATGCCGACATTGTGCATGCTCTGTTGCCTGTGTCTATGTGCCTGTGGTTCTGTCAGTGTGATCATGTGATGTATCTGACCCCAGGAATGTGTCAATAAAGTTTCCCCTTCCTGGGACAACGAATTCACGGTGTTCTTATTTCAATTTCCAGGAGTGTAGCAGCTGAACTTCACGCACACACTACAACCAACAGTGTACGACTACGCTAGAAAAGATATGAAAATGAAAGTAACTGACCAATGCTATTGAATGAATTATTTGACGACGATTTGGAGCAGCGATTTGCAGCCTGCCATGCGTTGTTAGCACAGTTTCCATATGCTGTCTCGTTCAAGAGCGTTATTTTGTGACGAGAGTGATATTTTTTGCAATTCACTCAAGAGAATGTGATTTCCTGGTCTAAAGAAAAATCCCCGTTATGTGCACAAGTTGGAAAGGAATCCTCTTCATATTCTGATATGGGCCACTCTGGCATCACTATACCCGCACGGACTATTGTTTTCTTGGGAGGATACCAGGATGGAACATCTTATTTGGACATGTTGCAAACGTGGTTGTCGGCCTGAAGACAAGGGAATCAGGGATCTTATATGGATACAGAAGGAATGGTCTAGGATGAGCTGAGCTAGTGAGCAGTGTTAGTCAGTGACAAGAGCCACTGGATTGGTAGTGATGCAGCAACATCTCGAACCCCATTGAGATGCCCACCGTGAAGCCCAGACCTTACCACTCTAGACATCTTATTATGAGGAATAATCAAGACTCAGCTGGATCAACACCGGTTAGACTACTGAAGAACTCCACAAAAGTGGTGAAGCCTTTCGAAGTACAGCACCTGAGACATTCTGCATAATGTCAAGGAGAACATGGAGATACTTAGACCTCTGTCTAAGGCTCGTGATGAACATACAAATTCTTCAGATACATAATTTTCACATATAAGTACTCCATTATACAATACACTGTTTCTCGATTTAGGGATATGGAGGCTTCACGGACACACTGTAGAAAAATACTGTTGGGATATCACGCCCCTAGCATTCTTAGAGCGGGATGCGAATTTGAGATGGGCGACATGGAAAATAATCGAAAATAATATCGAATCCATTGTTTTCGAGTTCCGTAGAGAGACTGATGACAGTCGTGATGACGTTGAAACCCTAGCATTGGAGGTGGTTGTAGGAGGGCGACGTGTAAACCGTAACCCTGGGAGGATCGGAGTAGTTCTGGTGAGATATTCACTGTTCCGCCAGGGCGCAACAGCTCCGCTCATAGGGAGCCATGCGACCTTATTTACGCCACCAAGTCCTCGGGCGGCGCCAAATGAGAGCTCGGGATCTCAGTTAGCGGTCGGTAACGCTGGTCCCTGCGAGGCTGCCAGCTGGCACCGCCGCCTCTGGCCTTAGCCCACCTGCTATTGTTCGCTGTGCGCAGTTTTGGTCACCTGTTTGTTAAGACACCTGTGCACTAGAACGCCTCGGCTGCCGCAGGAGTCAAGTCTGTGTCTACCTGACAATGACTTTCTCAGCCACCATGCAATGCTAATGCGAACTGAAGAGGCGCAGTATGTAGTCTGCCAAGGGGGAAACGACAATTTCGTCATTACTAAGGAACCATTTGTTGCAGAGTATTAGCGTTTTTCTTTCGACCTTGAACATCTTCCTTGCTCTGTACACGGTGAGGAGCAGTGAGAGGCACCTCACTTCCATTGAAAACCCCACAAACCGAATTAGCATCTCACCCCGTCAAACAGAAATATGTTTAAAATGGTTATGCAAACTGAAGGAAGAGGGGGAGAAAGGAAAGGAAAGGGAAGGGGCTATTGATATCAGCTGCATCAGGACTTTATGCAGATCAGTGGCGATGAGTGAAAATGTGTGGTGGACTGGGATTTGAACTCAGGATCCGCTGCTCACTAGGCAGTTGTGTTAAGCACTGCACCACCCAGACACAGCGTTTATTGCAGTTGTGCTGACTATCTCGTCACGTCTCATTGTCGGCCCACTTTTCCACTCAGCGCCACGTATCTGCAATTCGTAAATATGTTCTCCATGCTCGCTACTTGGAGGTTCCCGCAGGACGTCGTACGTAATTGTCAATCCGCAATGAATGTGGTGGATTCATTGCCCATTGAGGCGAAGCAATTATATGGATGCGTGGTGTCTGTTCTTTCAGACTTGTTTATTTACTTACTACATGCTCTATTACAATATTTGTAATACTACGTGTACGGCCGAAGCAGCCGTGGAGCTGCAGTCTGGAACCGCAAGACCGCTACGGTCGCAGGTTCGAATCCTGCCTCGGGCATGGGTGTTTGTGATGTCCTTAGGTTAGTTAGGTTTAACTAGTTCTAAGTTCTAGGGGACTAATGACCTCAGCAGTTGAGTCCCATAGTGCTCAGAGCCATTTGAACCATTTTGAACTACGTGTACGTATAGTGTGTGTGTGTGTGGAGTGGAGTGTAATTTTTGTGTTGTATGGTGATGAAGATGAGGGAAGAGAGAGGGTAAAACCTGGTGCGGGGACACAGCCCACTCCACACGAATAACACCTAGGGAGCCGCCAAGCTCAACGTCCCCACCCGACAGACGAATCGCCATCAACAGCGTCGCATGTCCTTACTTCATGAGACACATCGCAGAGGTGTGGTATTTAAACCGGGACACTGGCGCGAAGTCTGGTAATCAGGAACTTTACGCCGACACCTCTCTTCTCCTTGCTAGCCAAATACTAACAGTGCAAATTTTTTCCACCACTAGGATTCGAACTGGCTTACTTCTAGGTGGAGCGCCACCGCACAAACGTGCGTTAAGCCGTCGGCACACGGACCGTGCTGCCGAACGTTAACGTTGAGGGTGCCTAGATCAACGTGCTGCTGAACGTTCAGGAACGATGCGACTTGTGCATACGGTACGTGGGCCCCCAACGTGGTATACGCGATCGCAACACACTCCAGCGGCAGTTGAAGGATGTTTCTAGTTCGTAAATCAAGCTGTTTACTTAACGGGCGCGCATAAAATTCCCACGTTAGCTCTATTAAAACGCACATTTCCTCCATCGTCCACGAAAAGGAAAGTACCATATCCAATCAATAAGGACACAGGCTTATAAAAGTTCCATTGCAAACAGTGTGGTACAAATTTGGAATACTTCTCCGCATAAGATAAACATTATTTCATCATTCCCACATTTCAGTAAAACCCCAAGGACAGTCTCACTTGATCACTGTTCCTACCCAGTAGCAGAATCTGTGCAACATGTGAATTACGAAGCGTAAAAGAAAAAGGAGCAAAATATCTTTGTACAAGTAGCGCAAGCTGTCCTGCAGATTAAGCCAATCGAACAAAGTCACGCCTCAAAAAAAGGTTAACTTATATAGGGCTATTACAAATGATTGAAGCGATTTCATAAATTCACTGTAGCTCCATTCATTGACATATGGTCACGACACACTACAGATACGTAGAAAAACTCATAAAGTTTTGTTCGGCTGAAGCCGCACTTCAGGTTTCTGCCGCCAGAGCGCTCGAGAGCGCAGTGAGACAAAATGGCGACAGGAGCCGAGAAAGCGTATGTCGTGCTTGAAATGCACTCACATCAATCAGTCATAACAGTGCAACGACACTTCAGGACGAAGTTCAACAAAGATCCACCAACTGCTAACTCCAGAAATTCGCAATTCACCAAAAGTTAACGTGTTTTGTGCAATCTCACGGTTTAAAGTTTACGGCCTCTTTTTCTTCTGCGAAAAAAACGTTACAGGACACGTGTATCTGGACATGCTGGAAAATTGGCTCAAGCTACAACTGGAGACCGACAGCGCCGATTTCATCTTTCAACAGGATGGTGCTACACCGTACTTCCATCATGATGTTCGGCATTTCTTAAACAGGAGATTGGAAAACCGATGGATCGGTCGTGGTGGAGATCATGATCAGCAATTCATGTCATTGCCTCCACGCTCTCCCAACTTAACCCCATGCGATTTCATTCAGTGGGATTATGTGAAAGACTCAGTGTTTAAAACTCCTCTGCCAAGAAACGTGCCAGAACTGCGAGCTCGCATCAACGATGCTTTCGAACTCATTGATGGGGTCATGTTGCACCGAGTTTGGGAGGAACTTGATTATCGGCTTGATGTCTGCTGAATCACTAAAGGGGCACATATCGAACATTTGTAAATGCCTAAAAATACTTTTTGAGTTTTTGTATGTGTGTGCAAAGCATTGTGAAAATATCTCAAATAATGAAGTTATTGTAGAGCTGTGAAATCGCTCCAATCATTTGTAATAACCCTGTATTTACATATCATCAAATATTATAGTATACTTATATTAAACTAATAATAAAGTATCAGAGCCTAATAAAAACGTGAATGCAAGGGAAGAAATTTGGAAGTGTCAAGACGCGAAACACTGCTCCTACAAACATCTCAATGCAGGACAGGTGCGCTACTCATTACACTACACTAAACCAACAGCACTCTCTTGTATGTCATTACAGTATGTTACCCTTGATGAAAACCTTAACCGTAGATGTGTTACTAATTGAAATTTAATTATAACAAACTCTACCAAGAACAATGCGTTTTGGGTGGATCTTCAGTGTGTCGCTGCCTTCAAATAGCCTACTCTCATAATACGCAAGTTACAATAATTCTTTGGACACGAATATGATGTTTCTCATTATTTTATTGGAACGAATCGTACAGTTAACAAGGGTTTTTCCAGTGATTCTCAATTTCCTTGTGCTCAGAAACGGCATATATACATATAAGCTTGAAATGAATGCCAATATGGCGCTCCACAACTCTGTACTGAAGGGAGACGGCGTGCGTGTGACGTAGGTGGCGTTGTGCCATCTCATTGGTCAATGCTCAGACGCACGCTCAGAATATCTGCCATGCCAGATATTGCTCTGCACGTTCGGAAAGTCTCCCGAACGTGCTATCCCACGCTATGACGTCAGAAACTCGGCACGCCCAACGCTCAACTTTCGGATGCACGGTCCGTGTGCCGACGGCTTTACCGACCTCGGCCACCGGGAGAAGAGCGGTTGTACGTTCTTGGTTGTTGACTTCGCACTCTGCTGCCATGCAAAACTGAGGAGCCTCTTTGCAGCATCTCAGAAAATACGTACAACAGTGTTCGGAACAGTGGGAGGGACGTATTTAGGCACATGTAGTCTCAAACGGGTCCCACACTGAATGCGTCCACAACCAACTGAACATATTTCGTTAGTACAAAAATCTGAATCACCAGTATCGTTTTTCTTGTCTTTCAGTCCTCGTATAAAATATTTCCTCGCTGTGCACAACTATTCACAGTAGCAAACTGGTCATCCACGTCTTCTGACCGGTTTCATTTTGAACGAACTTTTCACAGCATACGGACACTGTTGAAAGTCGAAAAACAATCGTGTACTAACGCGAGGCAGCAAATAATTCCTTTCTAGTACGAGCAGCCACTCTTTTTTAGTTGGAATTTCTGTGTCATCATCACCTACAGATGTACTGCACGAGGAAATGCAAAGAGATATTTTGAGAAGATCCTCATGAATACTCTGACGAAGACAATAATGTAGATTTCAGAAGATACATTTGTAGAAAATAAACTGCTCAAAAACGTTTTGCTCCATTTATAAGTCTGCGATGGTGTGTGTGCTTTGATTCAAGTTGATCATGCAGTGGGAAAATATGTCATACGAAACTAAAGAAATAACTTTATCGAGAATTAAAAACAAATCTGTGAAAAACACTTGAAACCTCCTTGAGTGTTGTTCACAAGGTGGTGGAGCCGTTACTGTCGAAACCCATCCACTCCTCAGTAACGGCTCTCCTGACGTCAAACAGTGCTTAGGGAAGATTCCTGCAACGATACACTAAAAGTTTCAACTGGTTTCATGCTTGCTCAATCCGGTTCATATCAGAAGATCTTGCAGACCATTCCATCCGACTGATTCCTGTCTCCTGGAGGAAGATGTTTACCATGTTGGAACGGTGTACTCGTGCGTTACCGTCTTAAAAGATAAATTCACTGTGGGAACGTGGTGTTTTCTATATGGGAAAGTCACAGCTAAAAGAATACATTGTTAATATTTAAGAATCTTCAAACCGTTTTTTAATTTAAAAAAAAGTTTTCATGAGTCGGTGCGATTCACAATGAACGAAGACTCTTCAAGCCGCTTTAGCTAAAGCAGCTTGAAGCGTCTTCCTCCGCTGCAAATCCCGTCAGTTCATGAGAACCTTAGTAAACAGTTTGAGGATTCTTAAATATTAACCATTGTGAGAAGTTTTGACTGTACAGCAGCACAATAGGTCGGGGATTCTTGTTCCAAAACTGCACAGTTTTTAAATTAACCTCGACAGCTCTGAGAGATGTCCGACATCCCTACATGGTTCCGACCAAAAACGTGAGAGACCCACTTCCCTGATAAACTGACGAGACTGCTTGCCTAAGACATGCATTTGTACAAGACCGCCTTGATACTCACTCGTTGATGAAAGGATTCCGACGCGCTTGATCCGGGTTCCATTCTGGGTGTTCACTATTGTCGACAGGGGTTGTACTGTTCTTCGTAATGGATTCTAAGGTCATATCGATCGTACGGAGGCAGTTGGTTACTATCTGGGTCGACACAGCCCTCCAAATTGCCTCTACAATATCAGCGTGCAGTTCTGTCGAATTTTCCTCGGTTTACCTTCGAATCATAATTGGTAGGTATTGGTCATCACCTTGTATTGTTAAACTTGGGCAGCCGCTATAACACAACTCTTCTTTGTATATGACGGCAGTTGAATACTCGTATGATGTCGCTGTACGTGAATTCGGCGGGAAGTCCCGCTCTAACAACGCTTCTTCCCGAGAAGTGGCAAAACGCCACAGTCTAATCTAGAAATGATCCACCCAGGTATACTGATGGACTGAACAGTGTACACACGTCTCATTGTCTTACAGTCGGAGATACGGCGCACTCTACTGAACTACCATTAGGATGCAGGTTTCTTTTTACTTCAGTTCTGCAAGTGGCAGTAGATAGCTATTTTCCGTGTTCAGAAGAGCGCTGAGAAAGTGGTTTATCAGGGTTTCTCCCTGTATTACTCAGAAAGTGAGTTTGGATAGAGTGACTGCAATATGCCTCTGTTCGAACTGTTTTCAGTCTGTGATTTAGGCTGTTCCAACTTCTGCCCGTAGGTCGTAGGCTCAGCCGGGCTCCGCTCAGCTCATTCGGGAGCAGGGGCAACTCAACAGACAGCCGTATCACACGCTTTCTGTGCACGGTCGGACCACTTGGCCAATCCTGCCCACATGCATTTGACATGTACAGAACTCGTGCGTGCGGTCTGGCAGCCTTACTGCACACCTGACACTTTTCCCATCCTTGCCCAGCTACGCCCATTGATGCCTGGCTGCCCACCGGTGGACATGTGAACTGGAATAGCTTATGTCTAGACCATTCACAGATTTTGGACTGTACAGCAATTCTTGAAGTTTGCTAGGTAAATTTCTTATGATACTGTCTGCCTCTCTTCAAGTACACAGGCCAACGATGGAGAAACAATTTTGCTGAAAACACCTTATTCTAATTTTTTAGGATGGGAAATCCAAATGTGAGACTTGAAAATTGTATCACCCATCATTTTTTCACATTTTACAGTTAAATTTATTAAACTAAGCTATTTTTTAAAGAATTTAACAGCTTTTATATAATTGAAATAATTTAAAAAGGAGGTGTAATGAATGTAGATGACGTTGGTAGTACTGCTGAAAAACATTTGCTGGCAAAAAAAAGGTCGATTCTATTTTTGTGTTAACAGATGGTGTTTTGTTTACTGTCAACCTAACCTCACTTTCCCATTTCCTGTACATGTGCTCAGTACAATGTCTAATCGTGGTTTTAAAAAACTCTGCTGACAGTTTTTGTGATGAATTTGTGATTAAAAAACACCAAAGAAACATTACAGACTTTGTGAAATAGGTTTATCTATCATACCTTGGATCTAAACTTGGTGATCAAGATAAATCTTGGGCGCCGCATAAGGTATGTTATCTGTGTGTTAAAGACCTCAGAAAATAGTCCAGAAGGGAGAAAAAAGCCTTTAGATTTGCTGTTCCTATGATATGGAGGGAGCCAAGAAATCATTCCGATGATTGCTACTTCTGCAGTGTTGATATTACTGATTCGAAAAACAAGAAGGTAATAAGCTACCCTAACCTTCTGTCCGCCATCCGACCAGTAGGGCATGGTGTACATTTGCCAGTTCCTGAACCACCAGATGATTTAAATTCTATTTCAGCAGAAGTATTTTCTGATGTACAATCTGATTTAGATGAACGAGATGATGATGAATTCCATTTTAATACAGAACGTCTAAAGCCTAAATTGTTTACTCAGACCGAGCTTAACGATTAGGTTAGAAAAAGCTGAATTGCTTGGCTCTAGATTAAAAGAACTTATTGGCAGTTGGAACCAGCATATACATGTACAGAAAGAGAGAGCAGCAATTTTCCAAGTTTTTTCAACAAGAAGGTGATTTAGTGTACTACTCAGACATTCCCGGTCTCATGAATGAGTTTGATATTGAATACAAAAAGGAAGACTCGAGGCTGTTTATTGATTCACCCAAAATTAGTTTAAAGGCTGTTTTATTACACAATGGTAAGATGTATGCAGCTATACGTGCTGGACATTATGTACATATGAAAGAAAGCTATGAAAACCTAGAAATAGTGCTAAATAAAATAGGCTATTCTGCTCATGGTTGGATGATATGTGGCGATCTAAAAGTACCATGCATGCTTCTTGGTCAACAAGGTAGCTTTACCAAAATTCCATGTTTCTTGTGTGAATGAGACAGTAGGGCTATGGATCAACACTGGTGCGGAAAGTACTGGCCTGTGAAGGAGTCTTTAAAACCTGGTGAGAACATTCTACGCAAAAACCTTGTAGATCCAAAAAACGTATTCCTACCACCTCTACATATAAAGTTAGGCCTAATAAAACAGTCAGTAAAGGCTTTGCCTAAAGATGGACCATGTTTTAAGTATCTCTGCCAAGAGTTTCCACACCTTTCAGAAGCTAAACCAAAAGAAGGCGTCTTCGTCGGACCTGACATTAAATTGATGTTTTATGCTAACTTTGAAACCACAATGACCTTATATGAGAAAGAAGCATGGGTATCATTCAAGCAAGTCGTTACATAGTTTTTAGGACATGAAAAAGACCCACAATATGTTTCTATTATAGCTGCAGTGTTAAAGAAGTTTAAAATTTTGATGTTTAATGGGCCTGAAAGTTCACTTTTTGAACAATCACCTTAATTACTTCCCGGACAGCATGGTAGATGTTAGTGAGGAGCAAGGAGAGCGTTTTCACCAGGACATTAAAGTGATGGGAAAACGCTACCAAGGCCGCTGGAACACCAACATTATGGGGGTCTACTGTTGGTCACTTCACCGACAAGTTCAGCAAGCGACTCATCGTAGAAAAAGCTACACAAGAAGCTTCAATGAAAAAAGAGAAAGAAAACACAAACAAATTCCAGCTGGCAAGTGAAACCTCTATTAACACATATCATTGTTTTATGTAGCTTACTTTAAATACAAACCATGCTTATGTTGTAACAAAGCGTTTCATTAATTTCCCCATTTACTGTATAGCATAGGATTTTTATACTATATAATAAAACCCATATTGCTCGAAAACTATGATACAAAAAACTAAGGCTAGATTTGTATTCAGCTGAAAAATCTATAAAGATCAGCTATCAAAGCAAAAAAAGTTGTTGAAAAAAAATTTCGTTGACCTGTGGTATCTGCCAACAGGGTGTCTATTATATCCAGTGAGTGCTACTTAGATATCGAGCAGCAGCTGTCTGAGCGTGCAAGCCAAAAAAAATTCGTACTTTGTTCTTTGCCTAACTGGAACGTAGCTGCTATGACCAGCCACTACAATGCAAAATAAAATACTTACCATTTCTGCATCCACATAAATCTGTTACATCGGATGTTCAAGAGTTTTCAGAATGACAATCTACTCTTCTGGGCACAACATGTGGTCTATTTTGACAACAGGGGTACGTGTACAAGGTGACAGAAAAATGGATTCCGACAATTGTATTGTAAATGCTTATCTGTGCCCTGCAGCATATACACGGTAAACATGCCTTCATAATTTTAAATAAATAACTTATTAATAATTCTGTTTCACCATCTACAGGTACAAAGTCACACAGAGACTCCACAATCTTGGCTTAACTGAAGAAAGGAATTATTCCGCTTATGTGTGCGTTATATTGTGAAGCACTACGGGATTGTGCTGATCTGATAGTTCCTTTCAGATACATTTACAATTAATGAGACAACTTGTAGTATGTGAGGTCCGCCAGTTATGCAAAACACCGTTTTTTCTCAGTACCCAAACATGTTTCAGCACCACTGTGCCATCATCAGTGTGTTTCCGTTTTATTTATTCTGTAATGTGGTCATTTTTATTAAATGATTACAAAATTATGTGGATCTTTAGTTCAAACAATAATTCGTTTCTTTTTGTTTATACCTTCACACTTGGTGTGCATGATTTTTCCGGATCACCTGTGTTTTATTTAGTATAGGTAGCTTGTCATCTGCAACCAAACGATGTTGATGAGAAATTTTGCTGGTAGTTAACCTCTCAACTAAAATGTAATTTAGTCTGTCGCCGTATTTCGCGCCTATATTCATTTTTACTTACGTTTACGTATGGCAAACCCTTTTATTCCCAGCAAAATACGTGTTATATTTCCGCCCTTTGTAGAAGGCGCTTATGTGAGTGGATTTCCCCATTTGTGACCTGTATGGTCGTTAGAATGTTTCCTCAATCATCTCCGCTACGCCTATAGTGTGGCGACGTCATAGAGCTTAAAGTACATACCAGTAACGCTACGAGGTGACATTCGCTGTCGCAGAGGGCGATGGTCATAATGTTTTGTCTCATCAGCGTTCGTAACCGTGGAAAAGAGGATGGCTATGACTCTGACGTGAATACAAAATAAATTTCTTGTGCTAAAACATGGAAAATTTTACTATAATTGTAAATAATTTACGAATTTCAATGTTAAAGTGCTGACATCATTCTGAGTAAAGTGAAATTTTCGACACGAATTACCAAGTAAACAATGTTGCTCCCACAACGTTGGCATTGATAACATGCTCACAAAAATTACTTTCAGCCATTGGTCAATTTGGGCTACCTCCACTAACCTAACCCCCACCACTCACCCCTCCCCTCCCCACCCCCAGAAAATGGCGGGAAGTTCAAGTTCCAATTCCATCAGAACAGTGCAACACGCCTCATTTAACCTAAGAAAATAGTGGTAAAATAGGTCACTTGGGCTACCTCTACTAACCTAAGTCACCTGACCGCTACCTTTTCCTAGGGACTGACAGGAAAAGGACCCTGCCTTTACTGGACATAAGTCTTTATTTTGCAAGCAGTATTTATTTAAACAATTAGAGACAGTGCAGCCATCCAGTGTATTCAACACGCAACCCAGAATCCGACTGACTTAGTACATAGTACTGCCACCAGAGGGTGCTATCATCCATCCCGTGACGTAATCCAAGATGGCGGCCATGAAGTCAGCTGATGAAACAAGTACCATTATCCAAGATGGCAGATTTTGGCGGGGAACCACGAGGTCTGGCCCTAGTACACAGTACTGCCACCAGAGGGTGCTGTTGTCCATTCCGTGATGTATTCCAAGATAGTGGGGGGAAAATGAAAGGAAACAGTGTGGTCGCCATTGGATCCAGTGTCCAACTGACCTAGTACACAGTACCGCCACCAGAGACCACTGTCATCTATTTCATGACATAACCCAAGATGGCTGTCTGGAGAGGAAAATGACTCAGCCTCCGCTGGACTGCTGGAGATAGGGAGGAATATACTTTATTTCTTTTGGAAAAATTTATTTAGGGATGGATTTTAGATAGCATATTTATCACACAGCTACAAAACACACGCTGTGACATGTTTGGGGTCACCACACACAGCCTACAGACCTGTAAACTACTTATAAATTACTGAAATAACGCTCTGTAGACATGCAAACAACTCCTAAATTACCGAAATAATTTCAGTACATAGCACACAGACATGCAAACCCCTCCTAATAATGCAGTACACTGATGTGCAGACATGAAATCAACTCGTAAACTGTCCAAATATCGCATAGCACAGCCTACAGACCTCCTCACAAAATAATGCAACAGACACGCAAACAAAGTGTGCAGGCACCACCCACCGCACTCATGTCCACTGGACCACACAGGAGGCTACTGCACACACTCCCAGAAGTTGGAATGCACCAACAGCCCCACAAAGTTACGACACATCAGTCAGCTGCCAAGCCAAGCCAAGCACAGGTGCCCATTTTGGGACCCTCAAACATGAGGCAACAGCATCCCTGCCATACCTGAAAAATTCCAGTTGAAATACGTGTTCACCTACACACCATTGCTGATGCAATTGGACAGGAGCGAAGACCCATTTGTAGAGTGCAGATGCTCCAAGGGCGTGCACACATCAATGTTGCCGTGAGACGTCGCCAGACACAAGCCAGAGTGAGCCATCGCTCTCACACCACTGCTACCTACAGCGAGCAGGTGCAAGTTGGGTCTATTTTCGAGTATACGGTATGGAGTTCTTCGAGTGTAATACTGACGTCACAGAACTCCAAGGCGCGCTCACGCTGGTCCCATACGCAAGACGCCTCTGGACAGCATGGGTGTTTACTGTTGCTGGCAGAATAGCACAGGGTGCATTGTTCCTAGTGATCCTAACGGGACTTGCGAGCTGTGTCTAGATGTGTATGTGTACCCAGCGTGGCTGACACTTTACCGCAAAATATTTGTCCTGTTGTCAATATACATCTCATGGATGTTAAACCTTCTCACCACTAAAAGCCTTCATTATGTTTGTGCACGCTCGCGAAAACACCATTAACCATAAAAGCATTCTTGTTGTTTGGAAAGAGAGCATTGTCTAAACACAGATGGGGGGAAATCAGAACAAATACGCAAACAGAATTCGAAGCACTGGGGTGGCGTGAAGGAGACGCAAATACCAGTTTCATACCACGTTCCTTAGCCGAATCACTTTCAAAATTCGGCGGTTTTATCACGAGGTTGCATCGTGAGCTACGTGTAACCGGACTGTTGGTCTGATAATATACAGTCTTACGATCACCGTGACGGTATTTGTCTGGACAAGAAACCACCTCATTCAGAGATAATGCTGTGCCTTGATTTATAAAGCACATATAGCTTCTAACATGGATACTTGTATGCTCCTGTAGAACCAAGACCGCTAGTGATGGTGATATGGTAGTGTCGTTTTTTTTTTTATAACATCTCGTTGTTTGTGAGACGATGACGCCTCTATTTCTAAGACACAGTGGTAGCACTTGCAAGAAAAACTTACGAGCATGTCCACCCATCGTTGATTTTCGGTCAGTGTTATTTCGTATCGCCAGAAATTAGTTATTGACGAAGTATTATACTTAGTAGTATTAGGGGATGTGTGATTGATTCGTGTTGAGCATCAGGCTTATAAAGTATGTGTTTGTGGTCAGACATGTGCAAAGGAAGGTATGGATTTCATGTGGAATACTGTGATGGTGAAGGGAAGAGTATGTCAAGTCATAAGAATGATACACATATTTCTATTTCCAGAGCCATCAGCAGGATGTATTTCCAATACCTCGCTTATTGTCGAATGTCACTCAACTGAAACTGCAATTGTAACATTTAATTGTAAGTATAGCGATCAAATATAAATGTGACCGATTTCGTAGGATGATTCCATCTATGTGTGACCAGTGGTGAGAATGATTCACGTTTCCAGCTAACGGTAGAGGCCATCCAAATGGAGACAGCTGAAAAGCGAACTAATACTTAGTATGTGTTGGATAGCTTTCGTGATCGCGTGGAAATTTGAGAAGATTCAATATGGACACGTGTTTGCTCTGGGCCATTATTCCCTCCCATGTAAAATGTTCGGCTGACTGCTTATTCACATTCGTGTCTTTATTTAGTTGTGGGAACATCGATTGCGGTGTATGCATCTAGCAGGTGGAAGATATGTTTGCTGGTTCTCTAGAAATGAGAAACACCTTAGTTGACTTTGTAAATTATATGAATGATTTGGTATCTGTTACATCACAGACATTGGTATTAGCGAATGGAAATATCAGTTTCATGTATTTGTTTCAAGTTCTCACATAAAGGTCTTTGCAGGCAGGATAAGTTTCTAGTTATTCAGTGGTCTACAGCATGCTTGATGTACCTAAAGTTTCGGGTTTTTGGAGAAATAATTTCCAGTCTATGTCTTCGAAATTATGTTGCGTGAGTGATATTGATATGTGCTTGATATCGAGAAGTACCGCGCAAATGGTGTGATATTCTAGCAAACTGTACACAATTAGGTGTGTTCTTGTAATCCCCGATTCGGGAGATTGGTGTATAAAAGCAAGCAAGCAGGTTCAGACCAGAAACAGTAACGCATTTGTGCAAAGGGAAACGAGTCCAAATTGATAGAACAGCTCTGAGAGTGACTTCGGTCCACTGAGGGCGCTCTGGTCGCGCATTGGGAGTGGATTACTCGTGACCATCGGCTACAGGAAAATATATAGTGTTGTGAGGAGTATATACGGTACTGTCTATCTTCACAGTATATGTATGAATGATGTAAAAGGAGCGCTTTTGTATGATACAGGATACGAATTGTATGTTTACTACATGAACATGGTAGACGGTGATATATTGATGGGTTGGAGATCGGTTTCATGCTCTATTATTCAAGCTCCTGCTCTCAGTGGGAGAGCAGTGTAATTGAGGAAGAGTTTCTCTGTATTTGACGATATGTAGAGGTTTAATTTTCAGTGCAATATGGCGATCTGTGTAAAATAGTTTTTTGCTGTTGAAAGTCTCATCTGCAGACAGAAGGAAAAGGTGGACATTGCTTCCACACTGGCAGCATCAGTAATTCGGAGGGTAATTTCGGTAAGAGCCAATCATAATGCCCGATTCTTTCAGCAGACATCCTTTGTATGGGGACATAGGAATGTCCACAAACTGATTCGAACAAGATGGAGGCAAGATATGTATGGAAAGTTATGAGAAAGCAGGTGTTCAAAGAGAAGTTGAAGGAGACCAGCCATCTCTGGCAGGGGTGCCATCACTCATCCACCACTGTGGCACTAGAACATCTCCAGACCTGAGGCTGTAGGATACGGAACATTCGTGCCATTTTTCTCTTCTGTAAGGCAGTGCTTCGAATTCTGTTTGCGTAATTGTTCTGATTCCCCCCCCCCCCCCCCCCCCGTCTGCACTTAGACAGTGCTCTCTTTCCAAACAACAACAATGCTTTTATGATTAATGGTGTTTTCGTGAGAGTGCACAGACATGATGAAGGCTTTTATGGTGAGAAAGTTTAATGTTTCTGAGACGTATATTGACAGCAGGACAAACATACTGGGTATGCGTACATGGCTCGACGCAGCTCACATGTCCTGTTAGGATCGCTAGGAACAATTCACCCTGTGTTATTTTGTCAGTAACGGTAAACACACAGCCGGCCGCGGTGGTCTAGCGGTTCTAGGTGCTCAGTCCGGAGCCGCGCGACTGCTACGGTCGCAGGTTCGAATCCTGCCTCGGGCATGAATGTGTGTGATGTCCTTAGGTTAGTTAGGTTTAAGTAGTTCTAAGTTCTAGGGGACTGATGACCACAGATGTTAAGTCCCATAGTGCTCAGAGCCATTTGAACCATTTGGTAAACACACGTGCTGTCCAGAGGCACCTCACGTATGAGACAGGCGTGAGTGCTCCTTGGAGTTCTGTGACATCAGTATAACCCTTGAAGAACTCTATACTATATACCCGAAAATAGACTCAACTTTCACCTGCTCGCTGTAGGCCGCAGCGGCGTGAGAGCAATGGCTCACGATGGCTTGCATCCCGTGGCAGCCTGCAGCGGCATTGATGTGTGCTCACCCTTGGAACTTCTGCACTCTACAAATAGGTCTTCACTCCCATCCGGTTGCATCAGCAATGGTGCTTAGGTGAACATGTATTTCAACAGGAATTTCTTAGGTATGAAAGGGATGCCGCTGCCTCATGCTCAAGGGACCCGAATGGGCAACTGTGCTTGGCTTGGTTTGGCAGCTGGCTGTCGCGTCATAACTTCATGGGGCTGTCCATGCATTCTGACTTCTGAGAATTTGTGCAGTAGCCTCCTGTGCGGTCCAGTGGACATGGGGGTGGCTGTTTGCGTGTCTGTTGCATTATTTTGCGAGCAGGTCTGCAGGCTGTGCTATGCATTATTTGGACAGTTTACGAGTTGGTTTCAAGTCTGGACATCAGTGTACTCCATTATTTAAGAGGTGTTTGCATGTCTGTGTGCAATGTACTGAAATTATTTCGATAATTTAGGTGCTGTTTGCATGTCTGCAGAGCATTATTTCAGTAATTTACAAGTAGTTTACAGGTCTGTAGGCTGTGTGGCGTGACCCCAAGCAAGTCACAGAGTGTGTTTGGTATCTGAAACCTGGTAATTAAGGAAGGCAGGATATGGTTATGATGGTAGACGGGGCCCAAATCAATCACTATTGCTTTTGCTTTGCACTTTCACTAATTTATTTTAATAAATAATTGTTGAAAACAAGCCAATGAGGTCACAATCAGACTATTAAGGAACGTAACCATGATCATGGCTGAAGACTTTTAACGTAAAAAATGGCAATTATTTAAAATTTAACAAATACATAAAATGCAGACAGCCAATAATTTTGAAGGTAAGCCAATGTGGTCGCATTCAGAATTTTGAGGCGAGTAACCACAATCACGGCTGAAGGCTTTTAACGCCCAAAATGGCAATTATAAAAAATTTAACAAACGTACAGCCAAACTCCGAATGGCATAGCAAAATTTAATTTAAAAAAAACGAACAACAGATCACCAAACAGGTCAGACAAATAATGGTAACTTAATAATAGAATAATAAAATAAATCAGAAGGGCCAGTTACAGACGGTGCACCAGGAATCGACCTCTGAGTAGGTCACACCAAAATCACTTTGCAAGCGAAGAGAAAGGCAGCCAAGAGCTGCATTCAGATCACAAGATGGTAACTCGGACTAGTGGCAGTCTAACAAGCGACCAATGATAATCTTGGTGAAGCTACCTGACATACAAGAAAACAAATGCAAGATGTAAATTTACGCCAAAGCCGGAACCAGCAGTCTGGGCTCCGCCTGCAGAACACAGTGCATACAGCACCCGGAACAAGAAGGAATGACTCCCACTATGGCAGAAGAACGCCACCCAAACTACAATCAAGAATTACACGCCTCACGGGACAGCGGCGGCAAGGCGAGGAAATGTACACTGCTGTTTCATACACTATCTGCCAGGGCAGGTAAATGGGGAGTTAGCGGCCACGGAACAGAAAAATACCGCTGGTTCAATTTAACAATGTAAGAAGCTGAAAACAGGAAATAGTAATTAGAAGCTCAGGAAAGCTAATCAGATCCGCCTTCCCCAGGTACTCCACTCGCTGCTTTTCGCTTCTGCAACACTACGAGCAGCAACACGAACCCAAGTCAGGGGATAATCGCGAGATTTCACAATGGTGGAGCTTTCTCTACGCGAATTGCAAGGCACTCAAACATGCAAGATCCGGTTTCGACGAGGTCGTGCACCCTCGTGACCGCTGCCCTTCTATCCGGCAGTCCATACACGCCACCAGTGGTCCCAGCCTGTTGTCGCTCTGCACGGACCTCGCTGCTCCTGCGTCCCCAACCAAACTCCCCACTCACACCACACAGAAAAAGCATGAGGTCACCCCAAAGATAGGGCAGCAAAGATTGGCCACTGGCGGACAGGCAATGCTTACAAAACCGAGTGGCGCCAGTGAACACGAGAAGAAGACAAACAACATAATCATGCCAACTAGACAATACGGTCTGGCAGAAACCTAGACACGGCACCAATGTGAGCCGCAGTATGGCTCAGTATCAGTGTGATAAATATACTATCTAAAATCCATCCCTAAATAAATTGTTCCAAGATAAATCAAGCACACTCCTCCCCCTCTCCAGCAGCCCAGCGCAGGCTGAGTCATTTTCCCCTCCAGACAGCCATCTTGGGCTACGTCACAGAATGGATGACAGCGCCCTGTGGTGGCGGTACTGTGTACTAGGTCAGTTGGATGTCAGACCCAATGGCGACCACACTGTTTCCCTCCATTTCCTCCCCCCTCTCCCATCTTGGATTTCATCACAGAATGTACAACAGCACCCTCTGGTGGCAGTAGTGTGTACTAGGTCCAAATCTCGTTGTGAACACACTGTTTCCCGCCAAAATCCGCCATCTTGGATAATACTACTTGTGTCATCAGCTGACGTCATGGCCGCCATCTTGGGTTACGTCATGTAACAGACAACAGCACCCTCTGGTGGCAGTACTATGTACTATGTCAGTTGGACTCTGGACCTTGTGGTGAATACACTGGATGGCTGTACTGCCTCTAATTGTTTAAATAAAGACTGCATGCAAAATAAAGACTTAAGTCCAGCACAGGCAGGGTCCTTATCCCCTCCAATCCTTAGCATGATGTGGCGGTCAGGTGAAATAAGTTAGTAGAGGTAGCGCAAGTGACCTATTTTCCTGCCCTTGTGTTAGGTTGAATGAGGTGTATTGCATTGTCCTGATGGAATTTGAACTTCCTGTCATTTTCTGGGGGAGGGAAGGGGAGGGGATGGGGCAGAGGAGGAGGTTAGGTTATTGAAGGTAGCCCAATTGACTTACCTTCCCGTGAAAATCGGCCATCTTGAATAATGTCATCGCTGCCATCTTGGATGGTGTCATATACTGTTGCCAAGTCTACAGTCCGCCATCTTGGATGACGTCATCGCCGCCATCTTGGATACATCTGGCAACAATGGAGAGTGGGGACGCATCCCCCTTGTTCTACTACTTATAACAAGCTGGATGTTCCTTCTGCAATATTCTAGGGAGACTTGGCAGGAATATAGACACTATATATGCTTGCTGGCAGCGGTGGTCACAAGAAAAGCTGGCACCAGACGGCCTCGTGGCACTACTGAGAGAGAAGGTCATTGTGTTTGACGTATGGCTCTTGTGCATAGTACTGCATCTGAGCAGCAATCTGAGCAGCAGTTGCCACAACAGTGACACAACTAACTGTTACAAGTCGGTTACTTGAAGGAGAGCTCTGAGCCAAGAGCCCTGTACTGTACATTTCACTGAGCCCCACTAACCGCCACTTGCGACTTCAATTTTGTCAAGCGAGATGTAAATGGAGGGAAGAGTGCAGAGCTATTACGATTTGTGATGAAAGCTAGTTCTGCCTCGGTGTCAGTGATGGACGCGTGTTGATTAGAAGGAGGCCAGTTATGGCCTGCAACTAACTTATCTGCATGCTACATACACTTGACCTACACCTGGAGTTATGGCCTTGGGTGCAATTTTGTTTGACAGAAGAAGCACTCTGGTGATTATGAAATGCACGCTGACCCAGATTTGTATGTCCATTTGGTGATTCGACCTGTTGTGCTGCCATTCGTGAACAGCATTCCAGAGGATGTTTTCCAGCAGAATAACACTCGCCCACATACTACTCTTGTAAAGCAACATGCTCTGCAGAGTGTCGACATGTTGTCTTGGCTTGCTCGATCATCAGATCTATCTCCAATAAAGGACACATGGGACATCACCGGACGACAACTCCAGCTTCGTCCGCAACCAGCATTGACTGTCCCTGTACTGACCTACCAAGTGCAACAGGCACGGAATTGCATCCCAAAAACTGACATCCGGCATCTGTACAACGCAATTCATGCGCATTTGCATGCTGGCATTCAACATTCTGGTCGTTACACCGGTTATTAATGCACCAGCTTCTCACATTTTCAATAGCTTATCTCGTGTTTAGATTAAACTGTGATCTTCCAGTGTTAATTACGTAAATACGTCACCTATACAAACCTATCCGCGAAATTTTATTACTCTCCCTTTTTTTTTTTTTTTTTTTTTTTTTTTTTTTTTTTTTTTTTTGGAGTTGCAATTTTTTCAGTAAGTGTACGTAGACGTCTCGCGTCAAATCACTCTGCAGCCAAACTCCTACATTCTTAGAGATTATGTAGTAAAACAACATTAGATCTTTTCGTCTATGTTTCATTACATTTGTCGCGTTGGCGGCAGAACCCTACGATGCTGAGAAATTTCGGGACTCAGTAGTCCACTGTCCGTCTTGAAGGCATGTGGCAAACGCCAGCGGCCCTGAAACTGCCCCGCACATTATATTAACGTGTGTCAGGGTTCTGTTAATGACACGTCGACGTAACCGTGAGTCAGCCGGGGGCTTTATTTACACCATCCGATCAAACCACCAGCACGTTCGAACCGACGGTCGTAACCCCGCTGTACTTCTGGACGCCCCAGCATCTGCTCTACAACCGTTATCATTTTCAACCACCTACTCGTAAGCTAACTTCGATATTCAGGACGCCGTGCCCCCACGCCCTCGCGTAACCAGAGCTGGCTGTGCCACGCGCAGTCAACTTGGCCGGCAGCAATGTTGCCACCACCACCAACACGCTTCCCCCCACGTCTAGGGCCACTACACTGGCACAGAGACGCTGAGAGGCCGCCAGGCTGTGCTGCCAGTCGAAAGCGTTCACGCGCACCTCATCTAGCTTGATGCATAATAAAGAGTTTTCCTGAACTCTGCCTTGCTGTAGCCACCTTCTGTTCCAACAATTCTCTATAGTCCACGCCATTCCATTGCACCCATGACGCCCAAGTAGAATATCGAAATGCCATCATGACAACCGGATCTCCGTAGCAGTTGTATAACCTCCCGACCACTACACATAACATTCATTTACACTGAAGCACCAAAGAAGCTGGTATAGGCATGCGTATTCAAACACAGAGATATGTTAATAGGCAGAATACGGCGCTGCGGTCGGCAACGCCTATATAGGACAACAAGTGTCTGGTGAAGCTCTTAGATCGGTTACTGCTGCTACAGTGGCAGGTTATCAAGTGTTAAGTGAGTTTGACCGTGGTGTTATAGTCGCGCACGAGCGATGGGACACAGCATCTCCGAAGTAGCGATGAAGTGGGGATTTTCCCATACGACCATTTTACGAGTGTGCCGTGAATATCAGGAATCAGGTAAAACTTTAAGTCTCCGACATTGCTACGACCGGAAAAAGACCCTGCAAGAACGGAACCAACGACGACTGAAGAGAATCGTTCAACGTCATAGAAGTGCAACCCTTCCGCAAACTGCTGCAGATTTCAATGCTGGGCCATCAACAAATGTCAGTGCGCGAACCATTCAACAAACAATGGGCTGCTGATGACTGGAAACATGGCCTTTCGGAGCCCTTGATGACACGAAGTTTTAAGCCTCGCCTCGGCCCGTCGACACCGACATTGGACTGTTGATGACTGGAAACATGTTGCCTGGTCGGACGAGTCTCGTTTCAAATTGTATCGAGTGGATGGACGTGTACAGATATGGAGACAACCTCATCAATCCACGGAACCTGCATGTCAGCAGGGGACTGTTGAAGCTGGTGGAGCCTCTGTAATGTTGGGGAACGTGTGCAGTTGGAATGATATGGGAACCATGATGCGTCTAGATATTACTCTGACAAGTGACACGCGCGTAAGCATCCTGCCTGATCACCTACATCTACTCATGTTCATTCCGACGGACTTGGGGCAATTCCAGCAGGACAATGCGACACTCCACACGCCCAGAATTTCTACAGAGTGGCTCCAGGAACACTGTTGTGAGTTTAAACACTTCCGCTGGCCACGAAACTTCCCAGACTCGAACATTATTGAACATATCTCGGATGCCTTGAAAAACAAAAGTGCTGTTCAGGAGAGATCTCCACCCGCTCGTGTTCTTACGCATTTATGGACAGCTCTGCAACATTCATGGTGTCAGTTCCCTCCAGCACTACTTCAGACATTAGTTGTTAGAATTAGCCGTCAGTCATTCAAATGGTTCAAATGGCTCTGAGCACTATGGGACTCAACTGCTGAGGTCATTAGTCCCCTAGAACTTAGAACTAGTTAAACCTAACTAACCTAAGGACATCACAAACATCCATGCCCGAGGCAGGATTCGAACCTGCGACCGTAGCAGTCACGCGGTTCCAGACTGTAGCGCCTTTAACCGCTTGGCCACACCGGCCGGCAGCCGTCAGTCATTACCACCTCTTCCTATCCTGATCTAATTCCTAACGATATTACCTCCATGTGCACGACTATGTCGTCTGTGAAGAGTCTCACGGGGCTACAGAGTTTATCCACCAGTTCATTTGTGTGTCTCATCAACAGTAGCGGCCCTATCACACTGCTTTGAGGTATGGCCTATGATACCTTCGCTGCTCGTGACACCTTATTAAAAACGACGCACTGAATTATCTGTGCTAACAAATCTTCAATCGAAACAAGCGTCCGGTTTGACATTCAGTAGTTTAATACGCAGTGGTGCAAGGTGTGACTCGATTGAGGATATTTTGGTAATGCAAATGCAGTGTGTTATATTGGATGGAGAGCCATCAACAGAGGTATAAATAATTTCAGGTGTGCCCCAGGGAAATGTGTTGCGACCCTAGCTAATTATCTTGTGTACTAATCATCTTGCAGGCAATACAATATTAATGTTAACCTCAGACTTTTCCTACTGTGTGAAGAAAGCTGCACAAATATTCAGTGGGATCTTGATAAGATTTCAAAGAGGCACAGAGATTGGCAACTTGTTTCAAATGTTCAGAAACGCAAAATTGTGCAGTTCACAAAACGAAAAAACGTCACATTCTATGACTACAATGTCGACAAGTCAAAAATGGAAGTCATACAAATATCTCGGTGTTAAAGTTTGTAGTGATACGAAGTGTTACAGTCACACAGGTAGTGGGAAAAGCAGGTGCCAGGTTTCGGTTTATTGGTAGAATACTCGGAAACGCAATCAGTCTACAAAGGATATTGTATAGAAAACACTCGTACGACATACCCTAGAATATTGCTCAAGTGAGTGCGACCAGTGCGAGAGGGAACTACCGGAGGATATTGAACATATACATAGAAGGGCGGCACGAATCATCACAAGTTTGTCTGCCCCACGGAAGAGTGTCACAGAGATACTGAAGAAACTGAACTGGCAGACACTTGAAGATACTCGCGAACAATGCCGAGAAAGCGTACTTACAAAGTTTCAAGAATCATTTTTTTCAATTTATTGGCTTTTGGGCCGTGCCAATTCAGCCATCTCAAATGTAATGTCAATTATGACGATAGGAAAGTAAGGGCAACAATACCCCTAGTCCACGAGCGGAGAAAATCTCCGGCCCGGCCGGGAATCGAACCCAAGCCCCAAGGAATCAGCTTTAAATGATGACTCTAGGCATACACAACAAACTCATTAATATCACTCATGTAGGGATCGTGAGGACAGGATTAGATTAATTACCTCGTACGCAGAGGCAACGAAACAGTCATCCTTCCCGCACTCCATACGTACTGTGCTGGAACATGAAGAAGCCCGTTTTTATTACACTGCCTACTACCTTCTAGATCTCGTGAACGAACATAGCGAGCTGGGTTTCATACGATCCCTCCTGGTATCAGGGCGATCTCCATGCGTTACAATTGGCTTAATGGCATCAGCTTTCACGTCACCGCCGGCCGCTGTGGCCGAGCGGCTCCAGGCGCTTTAGTCCAGAACCGCGCGACTGCTACGGTAGCAGGTTCGAATCCTGCCTCGGGCATGGATGTGTGTGATGTCCTTAGGTTAGTTAGGTTTAAGGAGTTCTAAGTTCTAGGGGACAGGTGACCTCAGATGTAGAGTCCCATAGTGCTCAGTGCCATTTGAACCATTTTACGTCACCCGTAACAAAAAATAACCAAACATATCTCGAGAATGAATAAAGCTACGCCCAAAAGAAGGTAAACGTTGTTGTTCTCGTGTAATTTCTATCTGTTTGATGTATCATATGACTAACTTTCCTTATGAAAATTATGAAAAGCATCAAAGATGGCGACTTGTAACATGGGCTCCATGTCGGTAACATAGCCTCGGGTTTTCTTCCCGTCTCATCTTGTACTATCTGACTTTAAATTTCTTCCTATCCAGCTGTTTTTGTTTTGGAAGTATGATGTCACACACTACCGCACCGCGGCAAGGTCCGTAGTTCGTCGGGGAGAGGAAGGAAAGACTTGCCATATTTACGATGTTTTTAAAGAGAGCTATCAGCAGAGACATATGTCACAGTCAGCAGCCAGGAAGCGTCAGCAGGCAACGGGACGCACATCCGCCAGCAATTAACCCAGTTGCCGAGGTGCGTAGGCCCGACCTGGCAGCTTACAAGTACCAGCGTCCAAACTTAGCCCCGCCTGCTCCTTCACCGCGGCGACTCTGAATACATCTCGACAAACCGTCAGAACACTACGCTCATCTCAACGTTAGTGGAGAGGAATCGTAGTGACAGCTTTTACTAGGACTTAAATCGATATTCGATTTCAGTCAGTTCGTGCGACCCGATTCGGCAGAGAGGGTTCTAACAACTCTACCACAACAAAGGTCAAAAATTAATTATGATTGTAGTGTTGCTCACGCTGCTAAATATTGCATTTTCGGACTACAAGAAAGTTATATTATGTGGTAGGAGTCATTACAGCACAGTTAATAAAGTCATTTCTTGAAATTATGGATAAACTAGGCACTCATCTTTTCGTGTTTCCCACGCTCGTCTCGTTGTGAACTCATGGCTCAATCGTCGAAAATCTAGGTAGTGATGATTCCAAGCTCGGATGAAAAAGGCCTAGGTGTTATTCTGCGATATTCAAAAGTTTTATAGATGTGTTTCATAAACCATTCTTGAAGATTAGACTTTTGCAAGTTAGGACAATGGTGATGTAAAAAAGTAATCAGCACTCCGAATTTAAGTTACACTTCTTTTTTATTACTTTGGTTACAATATCACGTAACTCGTTCCAAATATAAAACAATATAAAACATACTTGAAAATATCATAAACTGACTACAATTGTAAGTAGGCTGTTTATGTTTTCTTATCGGCAACGTTACGTAGCGCTCTGTATGAAAATCACTGGCTGTGCTGTGTGCAGTCTGTGGTTAGTTTGCATTCTTGTCTGCCATTGTAGTGTTGGGCAGCTGGATGTTAACAGCGCGTAGCGTTGCGCAGTTGGAGGTGAGCCGCCAGCAGTGGTGGATGCGGGGAGAGAAATGGCGGAGTTTTGAAATTTGTAAGACTGGATGTAATGAACTGATATATATATTATGATTATTAAGGTAAATACATTGTTTGTTCTCTATTAAAATCTTTCATTTGCTAACTATGCCTATCAGTAGTTAGTGCCTTCCGTAGTTTGGATCTGTTATTTAGCTGGCAGTAGTGGCGCTCGCTGTATTGCAGTAGTTCGAGTAACGAAGATTTTTGTGAGGTAAGTGATTTGTGAAAGGTATAGGTTAATGTTAGTCAAGGCCATTGTTTTGTAGGGATCATTGAAAGTGAGATTGCGTTGCGCTAAAAAATATTGTGTGTCAGTTTAAGCACAGTCATGTATAATTTTTCAAAGGGGACGTTTCGGGATTATTGAAAGTCAGATTGCGTTGCGCTAAAAATATTGTGTGTCAGTTTAAGCACAGTCGTGTATAATTGTTATAAGGGGACGTTTCACAATGGGCGTCTTTTTAACATGGCGACCAAAGCTTGACTCTCTCATAACCGCTTACGCGCCCAAAAATCAGTTACAAGTACGTCAAAGATCATAGGGAAGTAAGAATAATATCACTGCAATATATACATATCGATGTATCGAAGTACCATCACATTCATGAAATCAAATCTGAATGTTGTCACAGAAATATATTAACTATTTTACAGAAACACAGTAGAATATTGCTGGTATCGAGAGGTTGAGGTGAGGTGCCGTAATGGTTACGTAATTCAAGTATCATTACAGGGTGCAGGCAATATCACCGACTCTTATGCGCATGTGCGCCACAGATGGAGAATATTCGACAGAAGGTGCTCAACTCGACAGAGGGGATCATACAGCGGTAACCTATACACATGGACCACGGCGCCTATTTTCGGTATAATCTTGGCGACGTGCACCAAGAGTCTCAAGTGTAAACCCCACCTGAAGATGGCTCAATGGTTATCAGCCGATACAACGTGTCAAGATGTTGACGTCATCTGGCTGCAATCTCGAAACGTCCAACGATACTCATTACGCCGGGAAATCTTCAAGAATCAAATCTCTTTGCTGTTTGAATTACGTTGTCACCAAGTGCCGAAAGTGCTTTCCAGGCCAGTGTTGTTTTGATCACCCTGTGTATCCTGAAATGCATAGTTTTCAATCACGAACAAAATAAAATTGATTTTTTTCAAATTCGTCTTCACTACTTTCCCTGTATGAAAAGCAATGCATACTTATTAATTACATACCACGAACACCAGACATCAGCTGATGCCCTCAGTTCTGTCGCTAATGGAGGTTGCTTAGTGTCACAGTTGATATTCTTCAATACGGCTGAGATCTGCTAAAACTGAAGTGTTTCTTACAGACTTCAGTTATGTCATTGTTAATTGGAGAAGAACTATAAGTTTTATAGATTCTCATAAACGTTTCTTCTCACCTCTAAAATTTGCCTTTAATTCGAATTTTTTAGAGGTCAGTATACAAGAGTGTGTGGCACTAATAATAAATTTTAGACTGTTATTTATCGTTGTAGTAACCTATAGAATAACGGTGACACTAACAGATGTTCTGAGGTACTATTAAAAAAAAGCACAACGCATTAGGAGAGAATCTCAATGCCTCTACGAGCAGTGTTTTACGTATCGCGAGACGGTATGAAGCACTCCTTTGTCCCGAATGTAATAACAGCTGCAGTCGTTGCACAATACACACCTTATTCAGTCTACTTGAGGTCCTGTAAATTCATAGGAATTTATTTTATAAACTAAAATTCAATTATGTTATCTTATTTTCGTTTTCTTACAGTCACTCTGCTCTTTTGCTGTTTAGCAGTAACTCATCCAAATTCTCTCTGCCAGTACAGCTACTTTTCTCTTCCCATATTTTGAAATGGGAGTCAGAACTGATGCAGGGAAAATGTCTTAAAGTGTTGACCCATTGAGAAGAGAATTTTTCCGTTCAGGTTTCTTGTTTTTCCTTGAAAATACAGGTCGGCAGTGTAAAATATCCTTCAATGATGAAGAAAGCTATTACGGTTATCGTTTGTCTTTTTTCTACAATTATCATTTCATAAAATGTTTGAGAACGTCTTTCAGCTGGGATTCATCTGAAAGGCAGTTTCATCCATAATGTAAATATGTGATGGTTTATCGAGAAGATTTGTTTAGGATAGGACATAACACTGTAACTGAAAATAATACCCGATATTCTATCTGCTCAATAGAGAGATCGTGGGGTTCGTTCTTCACTAAGGCAGGAAACTGTCTCAAAAATGACTGGAGCCAACCCATCTACATAGTTAGTCTCCGCACATTTTCCACTACTAGAGTATTTGGAACGTTTTAATAATGATATTAAGCTCAGTCATCTATACAGTATATCATAAGAAATAGCAACATCGTGTAAAGGCACATTTTTAACAAAAAAGTCAGAACTGTAAATGATGTCACTATTAAATTGGAAATTAGCTTTCCCAGATTTGCACATTTATTATAAACGTCATGAATTTAATTTCTTGGAAGACCGATACAGATTTCTAAAAGGAAATCAGAAATTAAATATTGCATAAAGGTAGATTTTTATTAAAAAATTTAAGTGATTTCATTTTAAAAATGTGTTTTACAGTGTTACGTTTCGCAGATTTTGTCTCAAAATTTACTCTGAGACCTTACTTAACGTTTTTTGCCATCGATTTTCGCTAGGCGTCGTTTAAGATTACGGTAAAGAATAGCGTGATTTTTGAATGCTTTGAAACAAGTTATACCCCTTGTTCTAACTTGTTTCATGTCCACCGGAAGACTGTTCAAAAATGGTTCAAATGGCTCTGAGCACTATGGGACTTAGCTTCTGAGGTCATCAGTCCCCTAGAACTTAGAACTACTTAAACCTAACTAACGTAAGGACATCACAAACATCCATGCCCGAGGCAGGATTCGAACCTGGGACCGTAGCGGTCGCGATTTCGGAAGACTGTCTTCATTCCACTGACCTATTGAGACATCATCGCGTAAGTTTCAGACGTTTTTCTGCAATTGGAAAAAATGCAAATACGGTGCATGACTGGCGTTTTATCGTGAAGAAAATATATCATCTTCCCTGAGTATCGATAAGAAACACCTGGTTGCTTCACGTGACTAAACATGGCTTAGCAACGTCGGGTGTCGATCACAGTGGAAACTTTGAAACTCAACCTGCATTCTCCAGTAATAGATATTCTCAGGTTTCAAACATGCGAGAACGTACTTCAATTTTTGACCTGTCTTTCTCATAATTTCACTGCACTGGAACGTAATGTTCCCGAGGTTCTTCTCGCTAACAACACGGACACTCGACCAACAGTGGCAGCTTTAACTTACCCGGTACATAACTTAGTCTTTGATGAATGAATGAATGTCGTGTGACGAGGGCCTCCCGTCGGTTAGACCGTTCGCCTGGTGCAAGTCTTTCGATTTGACGCCACTTCGGCGACTTGCGCGTCGATGGGGATGAAATGATGATGATTAGGACAACACAACACCCAGTCCCTGAGCGGAGAAAATTTCCTACCCAATCGTGAACCGAACCCGGGCCCTTAGGATTGACATTCCTTCGCTCTGACCACTCAGTTACTGGGGGCGGACACTGAATCTTTGATGACGTACAACAATGCGTGGTGTTCTCCGTAGCCTGAATGTGGAACTACAAGAAATCAGCCGTATTGCCGCTATAGCCGTCTTCCCCCGATCTACTCTAATACTGCTGGAGCAACTAACTTTAACTCTTAATGTCGTATCTTCCCTCCTGTCAATAGAATTCCTTAAAAGGGGCATTACTGAAATTCGTCATCTGAATCGATAATGGGTACCGAGATAGCGAGAGCTGATGTTCTTTATGGACAGTGATTTAAAATTGAATATCGCTGATCCACATTGGCCAATCAGGAGAGAGTTGCCTCTGTAGCCTGCTGCCGCTCCCGCAGTGTGTGACTGCGGTTAGGACGGGCCACTGCACTGTGTACCTTACCGCCGGCGGAAGTGTTTACAGTCCCGGACTGTGGGGCAGTCTCACCTCGCGAGCGCTGTCCGTCGGTGTGCCGGCTAGTCTACTCAAGGGAAGCCTAAGTCCTCATCGCTGTGGGCCGCTTGACTATCTCCGTCGCGTCTGGTGTCTTCCTTTTGAAGGTAAGTGAATGCCTAGCGAGCGCATGAGCATCCTCGAACTGTACATGTTCAGCACATTACTTTTGGTCTTCTGCCTCCGCGGTTTTGTAATATTCTCAGACTCGTGTGTGAAGTCCGAGCTCCTGTACTGTGTGGTTCTCCAAATCTCAAAACAGCATCAATTTTGAGCTGATGAGGAGCCGAGTAAATATTCTCACAGTTGCTTTAATTCGCTTGCCCTCACCGCAATGCGTGTTCGTGAGAACACCTGCACTGTCATCGTCACCGGAAGACACGCTAGTACTTATTTGCAAGGAATATCAAATTATGTACTCGGTTCTTACATCGTTGTATGGACTTTCCCCACGCTTCCAAGCCTGAAGTCTTTCCGCCTATGAAGCCATTTCCCCGTGATGTAACGATGTCGTAGTGTGCGACGTCATATGCGTTCACAAAGAGAACAAAACACTATTTTACTTGCGGCTACATTATTTTATGAAATGTAAGTTGTGGAGACTGATATGTAACGTAGCCCGAGGTCTAGGTTAGGTTGATGGGTGAACGTTTATCTGTGAGTTTGTGAAGCAGCGTCGAAGGCTTTAGTTAACTCACCGTAACCACCGACGGTTTGATAGTGTCATACATTCTTCCTCGCCAACGAATAGGCCAATGATTCCTGATATTCCTCCGAGAACTACTAGTGGGATTTGTTTTTCTTAGTTGTTTCATATTTACATGAAAATTTTCGAAATAAATCATCTCCTTTACTGTTAAATTATTTCTTTTTATAGTTTACTTAGAGGTTGTCAGGACCAGATCTTTAGCTTACAGCAAATAATGGAGAAGTGTTAAGAGTGGAACAGGGAATTGTATATATGCTTTATAGATCTAGAAAAGGGATGTGACCGGGTTCCTAGGAGGAAGTTGTCTATTCTACGAGATTATGGAATAGGAGGCAAACTTTTGCAAGCAATTAAAGGTTTTTACATAGACAATCAGGCAGCAGTTAGAGTTGACGGTAAATAGAGTCCATGGTTCAGAGTAGTTTCAGGGATAAGACAAGGCTGCAACCCGTTTCCACTGTTCATATTATTTATGGATCATATGTTGAAAACAAGACTGGCTGGGTGAGATTAAGACATGTGAACACTAAATAAGCAGTCTCGCGTATGCGGATGACTTAGTTGTGATGGCAGATTCGATTGAAAGTTTGCAAAGTAATATTTCAGAGCTAGATCAGAAATGTAAGGACTATGGTATGAAGATTAGCATCTCCAAAACGAAAGTAATGTCAGTGGGAAAGAGATATAAACGGATTGAGTGCCAAATAGGAGGAACAAAGTTAGAACAGGTGGACGGTTTCAAGTACTTAGGATGCATATTCCCACAGGATGGCAACATAGTGAAAGAAATGGAAGCGAGGTGTAGCAAAGCTAATGCAGTGAGCGCTCAGCTACGATCTACTCTCTTCTGCAAGAAGGAAGTCAGTACCAAGACTAAGTTATCTGTGCACCGTTCAATCTTTCGACCAACTTTGTTGTATGGCAGCGAAAGCTGGGTGGATTCAGGTTACCTTATCAATAAGGTTGAGGTTACGGATATGAAAGTAGCTATGATGATTGCAGGTACTAGTACATGGGAACAATGGCAAAAGGGTGTCCACAATGAGGAAATCAAAGAAAAACTGGGAATGCACTCTATAGATGTAGCAGTCAGGGCGAACAGGCTTAGATGACGGGGTCATGTTACATGCATAGGAGAAGCAAGGTTACCCAAGACAGTCATGGGTTCAGCAGTAGAGAGTAGGAGGAGTCGGGGTAGACCAAGGAGAAGGTACCTGGATTCGGTTAAGAATGAATTTGAAGTAATAGGCTTATCAGAAGAGGAACCAATGTTAGCACTGAATAGGGGATCATGGAGGAATTTTATAAGCGGGAACTATGCTCCAGACAGAACGCTGAAATGCATAATCAGTCTTAAATGATGATTATGATTATGATAGTTTACTTTCGCAATTTCGGACATTTCAAGCGGAAAAGAGCGAAAAGATTGAGTTTCTCCATGTCGAAATGTCTGTCATGTATTATATATGTTGTCATTATCTACATAGGGAGAATATTTAACGTTTATGTAGATTGTCACATAACAATGAAGATCTGCAATAGTCTGATAACAGCTTCAGTTCCAATCAGATAGCGAACGTGTGCAGTAGTTTGATGTTACTTTTTCAAATGGCATCAGTGCTATGCACTCAGCCTATGGATGTGATGATGACACGCATATGTGTTAAACGTTTTCAGAACTTTTGACATTTGCTGACAACAGCAGCCTGCCTGCTTAGCCGAGACAGTTCCGTTTCAGCCGCGCTCTTGAGTGGCCGCTGTTAAGTGCTGCGCTGCACTTCGGTGTTTACATCGCGGTACTTGTGCTTCGCCGACTGCAGTCCGTCCGTTAATCTCCGTGTTCGTTCCTATTCCTTGTGATCTGATCGCTCTTTCTGGTCTTGCTGCTGCTAATTGGAATTTCGGTTGTTTGACCGAAACTGCGTCGCTGGATTAACCATGGCTACAAACCTCAGGAAGAATACTCTGGTATTTGCTTTGTACAAGGAATCCCGTCCTGTTCAGCCAACATCCCTGGAAACAGATGAGTGGATTACACAGGTAATTGGCTTCAATTCTGGAACCGTCCATACCTGGCAACTGGATCAGGAAAAATACTGTGTTTTTGTCAAGTTAATCAGTGCTGCGACTGATGATAGTGTTACGAAAGTGGGGCTATGAAGTAGATTTTGTGCGTAGAAATGGTTATAAAAGTAAGGTTCACATCTATAGAGCGGACAGTCATTACAAAACCATTCGTGTCTTGAATCTTCCCATTGAAATTGAAAATAAGATTAAGGAAGCTCTTTCAAACTACGGGGACGTTAAATCAATTACAAATGAAAGATGGTCGCCGCGCTTTAAACTGCAGTGTTTCAACGGGGTCCGCTGTGTAGATGGACGTTAAGACGAATATTCCGTCTCACATAACTGTTTTTGTCCGCAGCTCGTGGTCGTGCGGTAGCGTACTAGATTCCCGGCGGGGTCAGGGATTTTCTCTGCCTCGTGATGACTGGGTGTTGTGTGATGTCCTTAGGTTAGTTAGGTTTCAGTAGTTCTAAGTTCTAGGAGACTGATGACCAGATGTTTAGTCCTATAGTGCTCAGAGCCATTTGAACATAACTGTTTGTTGGTATGACACAAATTGTGTACACAAGTCAGGAAGCTACATGTCATATATGCAACGAAACCGACCACTTCAGACAGGAATGTCCGAGGCGAACTGTTCTTAAAAGTAATTTGATACAGCATCAGAAGCTTACCTTAAGTGATCCGTTACCAAAGAATATCCCGGATCAGCTGGTTGAGGATGTTAACACAGCGGGCCAAGCTGTCTCCCCTCACGATAAGTCAATTTCCCCTGTCAACAACAAAGGGAAACCCTGTTACCACTACTCGTGAAACTGAACTGCAACTGAAAAAACGACCTCTGGAGACAACTGATAGTTGTTCAGAGGACGAGCTGTCCTGTCCAACTCCCTCACTTCGCAAGCAAAAACAGTGCGATGAGGAGGCAGAGGATACGGATAGCAAAATGCGAATGGAAAGTGAACAGAAAGATAATACACATACGGTAACAGAAAGTGAAGGGGGTGTAATCAGTATTAATTTGCAAGAAAAAATAGGTGCACTAGCCGATTGCAAAGATCAATAGCTATATGTTAATAAACAAATTCAGGGAGAGGTTGCAAAACAGCAGTATCCATTTCTTTCCCTCGGTCAGGAAGTAAGGGATATTAATGAAGAACGAGGAAGAGGAGGGCAAACTGAAATCACGGTCAACACCTCAGGGCAAGGGCCGGCAATAGAATTTGCGAAAGCGTCTGCTGCTGCTGCTGCTGCTGCTGCCGCAGATAAGCCGTGAAGTAAAATACCGACGCAACCAAATGAGAATGTAGCTCGTAACCAAGGGAAGGAAAAATCCGGTAAGGGCGACCCAAGCCCAAACAATGTTCGGTCCTACAAGAATCACTGGAGGAAAAATTAGAAAGTTTACCAGGAAATCAGTCTGCTTGCGGTACAAGAGAGAACATCAGAAGTAGAAAAAACGGGCCAGTAACTAAAAAAACTGAAGTGTTATTCCACGTTCAGCCTTCCGAGAAAACTGTTATAGTTTAACTGAACCCTGAACCACAGGAAACTGAATTAGTTCATCAAAACAACTACATAGTGACAGCGCAATGACGCAATCTTATTCTGTCGCTGCTATAAACATAAATAAAATTACGTCCGGTTTGAAATTATCGGCCCTTAAGGAATTGTTGTACGAATCCGCGACTGATATTACCCTGTTACAAGAAGTTCTATTTTCGGATTTAGTAATTCCCGATTTTATCAGTTACACAAATGTCTCCCGAAACAAGTGTTGGAACATCTGTTTTGGTGAGGGAAGGGAGGTGGAACGCGAGGTGGAACGACAGGAAGGGGAATAGGACTAAATATCTACGATGTGACTATCATCAGCTTGTATGCCCCTTCAGTAAGTTCTCACCGAGATGACAGGGCACGTTTCTTCAAAGATAACCTGATATACGTGTTAAGGAAAACTCAGTTATTACTTGGAGGTGATTTTAACTGTTTTAAATCTAAAAGATCAGCTACCTAATTTTAATTTCTCAAGTGAACTAAAACAACTAGCTACTGGTTTAGAATTAAAGGATATATGAGAAATCAAATACCCCCTCCCCTCATTGTTGAGTTAACTTATGTCACGGCAACATCACGTAGCAGGATTGACAGATTATATATTTCTAAAAATCTTGAAACTTTCGTGACAAAAGTAGAAACCATTACTACGTATTTTTCAGCTTAGTTTGCATAAATCTACAACACAGCCAGTTCGCCGATTCAAGAATCAGTGGACTTTCAACACTTCCTTGTTAGTAAATCATGATTTAGAAGACCTGATTAAAGAGACATTGGCAATATGCCTGCGTGCTCGTAGTAGATATGCCACTGCTATCGACTGGTGGTTTAAAATGGCGAAGCCAAAGTTGAGGAAGATTCTTATTCAATACAGTGCCCAGAGACCAAGAGAAATGAAATGCACTATAGAACATTACTATTCCGTTTTGAGAGATCTATATGATCAAGTCTCAGCAGGTTCCTCACTTCAGATAGCAGACATCAGAAAAGTGAAAGCCAAGTTACTTAATATCAAGAGAAGTCAAATGGAAGGGTTGAAAATAAAATCGAAGGCAAATTCGGTGTCAGAAGATAAAACTACTTCCCCGTATCATTTAGTGAAGCATACGAAAAACGGGAGAAGGACTTTTATTGATGAAATTCGAACAAAACACGGTACCCAGCAGGGCATCATGGACGAGATTTATCGCTATTATTGCGAGCTATATTCTGTACATCAAAGTAGTGATGCTTCCCTGGAAGAATTCATTGACATCCTATCCCCACAGCTGACAGAAGGTCACGAAAATTATCTCGAGGTTGTCAGTGTAGAGGACGTGTATGAGACTCTGTGCGCCTCACCACCAAAAAAATCCCCAGGATCGGATGGTCTGCCAGCAGAGTTTTACATCAGTTACTGGCCAATAGTAGGTGCGAAAATCACGGATATTGTAAATGAGATTATTCAGGGTAAAATGATTCCGGCTGAGTTTAAGGAGAGTAGAATTGTTGGATTCCAAAAAATAATGGAAACAAAGATTTAAATAATATTCGTCCAATTTCACTGCTGAATTCTGATTATAAATTAATAGCTAGGATAGTAAACAATCGGTCTGTGTGAAACAAATTTGTCAACAATGCCACCTAGTTGACAGAATAATTCATAGATATACTTGCAGTTGTCACATGAACAGTTGGAAGTGGATCCGGGAGCAAATAGCTCTGATTACAAGGACATCCCCTGAGTATATATCACTGTCATTGATACACAGGCCTGAAGCACGCTATTTCCCAGAGGCAAGAAATAACGCTGTGTACTGGTTGCTGAAAAATTTTAATTGTGTCCTTAATAAATTAGGATCCGACAGCACCTTAGAGTCCAAGGTACACTTGCTGTGTGAATTCCACAAAATTAGAAGTATTCGAATCACAAGAAAAAGTTCGGTAATACGTTAAAAATGTATTTGAAAGAATGGGCATTGGTTGAAACAACAAAGAAGACTGTGTTGACAGTGATGTATTATTTAAAATTTTACTGTATATTTTTGGTGTGCTTTTTCTACTTCAGAGAGTAGTCTTAGAAATTTTATAAGCTAATGTACAGAACTTACTTGACAGTCAGATTGTGTGTCTAATAGTATCAAAACACAAAACATGAAAGCTGCATTAATGGTTTATATTAGAAATATGGAAATTGACAGTTTTTATGGAAATGTCCTTATCGATTGGTTAAAACCATAAGATTCTATCTGATATAATGTAATATTCAGTGGCTGGCACATTGCCCTGTTCATCTTTGCACTGTCATGTGCAAGTCAGTTTTGCAGTGAAAGAATTATTGTATAGGTCTGATCACTTCAGATACTTAACATTCAATTAATGTCCAGAAAGTGCAGTTAGGCTAGTCAACTTTATAATATCTCCTTTCCGCCATTCTCATGTAGGCCTATTTCAGAAATTGTCTAATATGATTACTAAATTTTTATGTGCGATGGGCATAAATCTTCCATATTCTGTATTTGATGACTTCCATACATTTGTGTGAAATGCTCATAGCTAGTCTAAGCTGAGAAGGTTAAAGATCAGTTTCTACCCTTAACCTGTCTCTCTGAGACGATTTCCTTGTGTACATTAATATATTTAAAATTATCCCACCAACTTGCTGACATCCTTCATAAAGAGCTATTTATGCTTTTGTATAGATTGGAGCACATGTAATTCAAAGTCCAGATTTTATTTCATGTTGAAGTTTGAATGTCTTTAGGAAACAAACTTTTCTTGATGTTCAACTTAATTCTTTCTGGTAATTTATTCAGTAACACAATCTTCTGTTGTCTTTCTTTAACATCAGCATAATTTCAATGATCCAACTGTCTTTGTTTAAATCAGTTCATGTATAACATCTGTACATGGTTAGTATACACTCCTGGAAATTGAAATAAGAACACCGTGAATTCATTGTCCCAGGAAGGGGAAACTTTATTGACACATTCCTGGGGTCAGATACATCACATGATCACACTGACAGAACCACAGGCACGTAGACACAGGCACAGAGCATGCACAATGTCGGCACTAGTACAGTGTATATCCACCTTTCGCAGCAATGCAGGCTGCTATTCTCCAATGGAGACGATCGTAGAGATGCTGGATGTAGTCCTGTGGAACGGCTTGCCATGCCATTTCCACCTGGCGCCTCAGTTGGACCAGCGTTCGTGCTGGACGTGCAGACCGCGTGAGACGACGCTTCATCCAGTCCCAAACATGCTCAATGGGGGACAGATCCGGAGATCTTGCTGGCCAGGGTAGTTGACTTACACCTTCTAGAGCACGTTGGGTGGCACGGGATACATGCGGACGTGCATTGTCCTGTTGGAACAGCAAGTTCCCTTGCCGGTCTAGGAATGGTAGAACGATGGGTTCGATGACGGTTTGGATGTACCGTGCACTATTCAGTGTCCCCTCGACGATCACCAGTGGTGTACGGCCAGTGTAGGAGATCGCTCCCCACACCATGACGCCGGGTGTTGGCCCTGTGTGCCTCGGTCGTATGCAGTCCTGATTGTGGCGCACACCTGCACGGCGCCAAACACGCATACGACCATCATTGGCACCAAGGCAGAAGCGACTCTCATCGCTGAAGACGACACGTCTCCATTCGTCCCTCCAATCACTCCTGTCGCGACACCACTGGAGGCGGGCTGCACGATGTTGGGGCGTGAGCGGAAGACGGCCTAACGGTGTGCGGGACCGTAGCCCAGCTTCATGGAGACGGTTGCGAATGGTCCTCGCCGATACCCCAGGAGCAACAGTGTCCCTAATTTGCTGGGAAGTGGCGGTGCGGTCCCCTACGGCACTGCGTAGGATCCTACGGTCTTGGCGTGCATCCGTGCGTCGCTGCGGTCCGGTCCCAGGTCGACGGGCACGTGCACCTTCCGCCGACCACTGGCGACAACATCGATGTACTGTGGAGACCTCACGCCCCACGTGTTGAGCAATTCGGCGGTACGTCCACCCGGCCTCCCGCATGCCCACTATACGCCCTCGCTCAAAGTCCGTCAACTGCACATACGGTTCACGTCCACGCTGTCGCGGCATGCTACCAGTGTTAAAGACTGCGATGGAGCTCCGTATGCCACGGCAAACTGGCTGACACTGACGGCGGCGGTGCACAAATGCTGCGCAGCTAGCGCCATTCGACGGCCAACACCGCGGTTCCTGGTGTGTCCGCTGTGCCGTGCGTGTGATCATTGCTTGTATAGCCCTCTCGCAGTGTCCGGAGCAAGTATGGTGGGTCTGACACACCGGTGTCAATGTGTTCTTTTTTCCATTTCCAGGAGTGTATGTACTTAGTATGTGTTTGGAATGTGTAACATTGTTTTTAATAAATGTTAAAAAGGTGGTAACGTGCTTGCCTAGCATGCAGCAGGCCCGAGTTCGATTTTTCCGCCTGTGGACTGCGTGTTGTGTTGTCCTCATCATACCATCATTATCGACGCGCAAATCGCCCAATGTGGCGTTACCTGAAATATGGCTTGTATCCGGCAGCCGAATTTCCCCTGACGGGTCTCCCAGGCAACAATGCCAAACGATTATTTCATTTCTGCAACAACATTAGTAAATGAATTCAACCGCACACACTGGTCTTCCTCTGGAGCATCCATTTCTCTCTTTTCAGCACGACTGAATGTAGTGGACAATCGACACGTGCGCATGGTCGCTCTTTCGTCACGATGTCCTTCATGGGAGAGTTTGGGGCTTCAGCGCTCTTGTAGCGAACACACATTTCTACTTAGGCAATGGTATTACGATCCCTTCAGCGATTTTCATTTTACGGCTTCCGGCTCGTGCTATAGTTACACACATACGAAAATCGTCCACGTGATAGCCGGCCGCAGTCGCCGAGCGGTACTAGGCGCTTCAGTCTGGAACCGCGCGACCGCTGCGGTCGCAGGTTCGAATCCGCCCTCGGGCATGGATGTGTGTGATGTCCCTAGGTTAGTTAGGTTTAAGTAGTTCTAAGTTCTAGGGGACTGATGACCTCAGATGTTAAGTCCCATAGTGCTCAGAGCCATTTGAACCATTTGAGTCCACGTGATAGACTAGTGTGGACAGCTGATTCAAACCAGTCTTCGGACTGAAGAGCACAACAGTAGTTAAGATACTGTTTCATGATAAGCTGTTAGCTGATATTCGTGACTGACACTTGCGCAAGTTTGACGGACTGCAGCCACTGCCACGGTTGTCAGGGGAACAGAGGTACTGGATATAGTTTTCTCGAGTGAATGACCCTGTGAATGCTGGAGTATGGCATGGTGGATGGGCGAGGGTGTGGTGGCGGGGAAGCGTGATATATGGAACGAGAGCTAGTCACGACTACCGCAGTTACAAACTGTAAAGAGTCGAGGGTGGGATGACCGCTACTGGTTGGTGGAAGTCGTCTTGGAGTGTGACAGGAAAGGCTCGAATCCGAATTGGGACGTCCTACGCTCTTTTGATGGTTTGGGAGACAGGAGAGGCGTTGTGGGCTGCTGCAGAAACAGAATCGTTAAACTTAAATACTTAAATACTTCTGTATTACCTCATTAAACCAGAACCGTCATTCGGGTGCGCCCTCGTCTCTGGCATCAACTTGTAATACATTCAAATACGCACCACGAAGTAATTATCCCAATGGGACGGAAACCGGTAGATGCACAGTGATGTACACGTACAGACAAACAAATGATTACAATTTAATAAAAAAATGCATGATGTATACAAGACAAACGGCTTCAAAAATCGAGATAGTCAGTGTGTTGGTCCACTTCTGGCCATTATGCAAGTAGTTATTCACTTTGGCATTGATTAATAGAATTATTGGATGTCCTCCTGAGGAATACCCTGCCAATTTTTCTATATGGCGCGTTACATCGTCAAAATCCCGAACTGGTTGGAAGGCCCTTCCCTTAACGCTCCAAATGTTTTCAATTGGAGAGAGATCTGGGGACCTTACTGCGCAAGGTAGTTCGGCAAGCACGAAGACAAGCATCAGAATCTCTCGCCGTGCGCGGGCGGCAATTATCTTGTTGAAATGTACGCCCAGGATGGCTTGCCTTGAGGGGCAACAGAATGGGCCCTACAATATCATCGACCTACCGCTCTGCTGCGAATGTATCGCAATGACAAGCAAAGGAGTCTCGCAATAAAAAGAAATGACGCCCTAGACATCACTCCTGCTTATCGGACCGTATGGCGGGCGACAGTTAGGTTGGTATCCTACTGCTGTCTGGGGCGTCCCCAGACACATCTTCGGCATGCAGTCTCATTGACTGGAGTAGGATTGTCTTCAGCGATGAGTCCCGCTTCGAATCGAGCCCCGATGACCGGCGAAGACATCCATAACTGTCCACTGTTCCATATTAAAACATTAAAATTACTTGTGTAGTACAACAAAGTATTCTTTCGTGCACTTTCACCCATCAGCTGCTAAATAGTCACAGCGGCAAAGCAAACGCAAGAAAGGTTGCCTAGATGCAAGGGGTGACTTGCTGTGTCAGTAGTATTCTGATACAGTTTGATAAGCAATAAGTCTGCCTCATGAGCAAAAGTTCCTCCTTACCAGCAAAATACATTTCTCTCTCACACAACCATCTACATCTACATGGATACTCTAAAAATCACATTTAAGTGCCTGTCAGAGGGCTCATCGAAACACCTTCACAATTCTCTATTATTCTAATCTCATACAGCGCTCGAAAAAAATAAACAGCTATATCTTTCCGTACGAGCTCTGATTTTCCTTATTTTATCTTGGTGATCGTTCCTCTATGTAGGCTGGTGTCAACAAAATATTTTCGCATTCGGAGGAGAAAGTTATGATTGTAACTTGGTCAGAAGATTCCGTCGCAACGAAAAACGCCTTTCTTTTAATGATGTCCAGCCCAAATCCTGTATCATTTCTGTGACACACTCCCCCATATTTCGCTATAATACAAAACGTGCTGCCTATCTTTGAACTTTTTCGATGTACTCCGTCAGTCCTATTTGGTAAAGATCCCACACCGCGCAGCAGTATTCTAAAAGAGGACCACATGCTCTTACAGACCTCCCAATCACAGCTTAGTATTTTACCAGCAATTAAAACAAAATAGCGAATTCCTATTTAGCCCTCAACTTAGCCATGTTCAAAAGTATCTGATTATTTATAAAAAAATAAGTAAGGGATATTTTCACACCAAAAATACTTAGCGCTAGCGCGCGCGCGCACGCACACACACGCACACACACACACACACACACACACACACACACACACACACACACACACACACACACACAGAGTTTTCTCTTTCAATTACAACCCAGAATTTTACCGGCTAAAATGAAACATCCAGTCGGTATACAGCTGCCATGTTCAAAAGTGTCCAAACAATATTAATTTTGTGCATCTTCAAAAGCACTCGATTATTCATCAAAGATGTGTAAAGATATAAACAATACTGTTGTAACTCAGCACTAGTAATCTAACTTCCGGTTAAGCAGCACTTGTCAATAAGCTTAGTTAAGGCACAATTGATCCTAAAACGAACCGGAGACACAGGCTCCTTTCTTCCTCATATTAAATTTCCGACATTAACGACCTTCTTCACAGAGACTGAAAGATAAGATTTTGAAATTACTGTCTCATATTAACAACATTGGCATTATTCTACTGATTTAAGAAGCAGCATTTTATACTAACTTACTCAATTTGACAACACATATGTACATAAAATAATCTTAGCTGAAACTATATCTGTAACTTAATATAAATAGCAGTTTGGATAGTTGTTGAGAAACCAGTGAAAGCTTTAGAGAAATAGGCGGAATAGCTTCTGAAAGACTGAGGCATTTTAGTGGAGAATGTACAAGCTAAGAAAACAAGGATTTAAAAACTTCAAATGAAATTTCTTAAATTTGTGGTTACATTATGTTATTAAGCTCAGGCTTCTCCATATTTTGGGTAAGCTACATCACATGTAACAGATGTCTTCTATATTTTACAGCACCTTGGTTATATTGTTTGCTAAAAACCCAAATTTTTCAACCAATCGGTGTCTATGTCGTGAAGTCCTTTCACTGGATACTTTCCAGTGCTCACTTATAACTGGGAGACAGTGGAGGCTTTGTGCGCTGCTATAGAAATAGAATCGTTAAACAAGTACTTTCTGTCACCGTTTCTTACTTTATTACAAGTAATTAAAGCAATGCAGCTCTCTAATTTCATATCTTCTGGTAAACCTTCCGGGTGTAAGGTCGTGGTCCATGAAACTCTTCAGCTCCTAACGTTTCGTCCAGAGCTGCGCTGGACATCTTCAGAGGGGTGTTTCTCCTCCGGTGAGTCTTGCCGACTGACGGGTCGCACGTCTGAGAGCAACTTATGTATCGTAGAAAGTGGGCGTGACCAGAGTTACACGTGATATGCAGAGATAACCTTTTATCCGTGACGAGATTACGATCGATAGTTAAGTTTTATCTCTGACAAAGGTTATCTCTGCATATCACGTGTAACTCTGGTCACGCCCACTTTCTACGATACATAAGTCGCTCTCAGACGTCCGACCCGTCAGTCGGCAAGACTCACCGGAGGAGAAACACCCCTCTGAAGATGTCCAGCGCAGCTCTGGACGAAACGTTAGGAGCTGAAGAGTTTCATGGACCACGACCTTACATCCCGGAAGGTTTACCAGAAGATATGTCATCCGGTCGTGAAAGCTTTCATACTATGATCTCTAATTTCAGTTTTCGTCTCATCAGATATAAAGACAATACGTAGTAGGTGGAACTGTAATCCTTTCCTTGCCGATACATCTTTACCTAGTGTTACGGAAACATCACAGAGGGACCAGCTCACAATTTCACTAAAAAATAAGACAAAATGCTGCACTCGACAATTGTATTACAATCCATGTCATTATCTACACTGAGTTTCTCATAAAGGCTGAAGTTTATTTTTTGAACCATTGGGACCTTCTGTCTAAACTTATATTGTCATAGCTACCCCTTGCAATTTCTTGAGGTATACTCACACATGCGTATGAAATATTAACTACAAATCTGTCGTAAAACCTGTTACCTTTCTTTTCACACTTGTTAGAGGTCCCCCATGGCTTTGTCAATATTCTTCTGAGGAAAAAAAACAAGACACACGACTGTTTGTACTCTAACAAAAACTCTTAAGGCGAAAGTTCTTTACGAAACACGGCGCACCAGTGAAACAAAGTACTTTGAGCACAAAACGCTAAAAAACTTCGAAACCATTGCCTTGAATAGTATCGGAAATATGCCGATTCATATGAGTCATTGGTAATCATGAGATGGCAGTTGAAACAGCCGATTAATATGAATATCATAGTGTTGAGCGGCTTCTAAACACTTTAATAAAACAAAAACGTGAAAGATCAATGTTTTTCATTCTATGCCCTATGTCTTACCTTACGATGACATGCATTATTCTGGTGTTTGCTATTTATCTGTTGACTCACTCACGCACAGCCTCCCTGGTAATATGTGGTAAGTTCCTATGGGATTAAACTGCTGGTGTCATCGGTTGCTGGGCTAACACACTACTTAATCTAACTTAAACTAATTTATGCTAAGGACACACACACACACACACACGCACACACACACACACACACACACACACACACACACACACACACATCCCCGAGGGAGGACTCGAACCTCCGACGGGGGTAGCCGCCAACCCCCCTGTTTGTGATGGGCAATTAGCAATGTGTCATTGTTCTTCCGTCTTTATTTTACAATTAAAAAGAACATAGAAAATGAATTTCAAGATACATGATTAAAACGGTAATGACATGAATGATGTGATATTGCGTTGACCCATTCAGTAATGATGATTGTGATAGTACGGACTCCTGGTAATAGAAACGTCACGAACTTGGACGAGGAAGTAATTGAAGGGGATATTACACTGATCAACCAGAACATTACAACCACCTACGTAATAGACGGTATGTCCGCCTTTGGCACGGAGAACAGTGGCATGGAAGCAATGAGGCTTGAGCAATGAGGTCGCTGGATGACCTTGTCACTGCATCTGCACACACAACTCACCTACTTCCCTTACAATCCGGGGAGGAGAGTGATGAGCTCTGACACCACGGTAAATCACATCCCAGATGTGTTCGATCGGGTTCGAATCTGGCGAGTTGGTGGTCAGCACATCAATTGGAACTCGCCACTTTGTTCCTCAAACCACTCTGTCGCACTCCTGACCTTGCGACTTGGCACATTATCTTGTTGAAAAATGCCTCTGCCGTCGGGAAACATGATCGTCATGAAGGGATGTACGTTGATCTCAACCAATGTACGATACTTCTTGGCCGTCATGGTCCCTCGAACGAGCTCCACTGGATCGTAGATGCCCACGTGGGTGTTCCCCAGAGCCTAATGGAATCGCCGCCAGCTTCTCTCCGTCTCGCAGTGCGGTGTCAAGGAGCTGTTCTCCTGGAAGACGACGGATTCGCGCCCTCCCATCGGCTTCGTGAAGAAGATAGCGGGATTCATCAGACTATGCAACGCTCTGTCACTGCGCCAACGTCCAGTGCCGATGGTCACGTGCCAATTTCAGTCGTAGTTGTCGATGTCGCGGTGTTAACATTGGCACATGCATGGGTTGTCGGCTGCGGAGGCCTATCTTTAGGAGTGCTATGGGCACTGTATGTTCAGAAACACGTGTACTCTGCCCAGCATTCTGATGTTATTTCCGCCACAGTTCGCCGTCTGTCATGTGTTACCGGTCTGCCCTGCCTACGACGCGACGTCCGCGATCTGTAACGAGGGTGGCCGCCCAGCCCCACGACGTCTAGACATGGTTTCACCTTCGTTTCACCACGTGTTGAAGACACTCACCACAGCTCTCCTCGAACACCCGACAAGTCGCACAGTCTCCGATATTCCCGTGTCGAGCCTCCGGGCCGCCACAATCTGCCCTTGGTCAAACTCAGATAGATCACGCTCCTTCACCATTCTGCACACGGACAGCACGCTCTCTGATAGTACATGCTCCGTGCGTGTTCCTCGCTAGTTGACGCTGCTCTCGCCTGGAAGGGTTTATATCGATAGCAGGCCGGTGGTCATAATGTTCTGGCCGATCAGTGTAAATGAAACAATGTGTGGTTTCATGTGGTGGAAGTAACTAATAGTTGGGCTAGAGAAATAAGAAGCAGAATAAGATTTCAGTTATGATGTACACATCATTGGTCATGGGATAATTGGATTAGGTTACAAAATCTTACGAATTATTTCGTTGACAGGTGAAATGGCCCTGGTCGGAAGTGGGAATGTGGTATTATGGGTATGTCAGCAACTATTGTTGCCGAGAATGGGAAATATGATGTGACGTTGGGCTCGAGTTCACAAGAGGTACATGAAATAGATGGAAGTTGCACTGCATCTGAATAATACCCACGTAATGTTATTTAAAACCTATCCCGCGCTTTGGACACTACTTTACTCAGTAAAATTCTAAGAGCGGTCATCAGTTACTTAATGTATTGGTAGACATTTAATCTTAGAGTACACCAATTCTTCATAAACTGAATCGGGAGACAATGCTTAAGACATTCATACGTGTATGAGGAAACATATATGTACCCTGCTCATAGAACCGATACAACCGAGTTCCAGCACAACATACATTTTATTTATTGTTAATACATACAAGCGACTGTGCACAAGAGCGCAACTGAATTACTTATAACGTACACCATTAGTACCAGATGTCGTTAAGTAGTTGCAAGCACATCGTTGGACTTTCAAATAACTGGTAATGACATTCGATACAGCTTCATATAATTGAAGTTTAAAACTATCATTGTGTACACGTACGTATATACCCCTTATGTTAAGTGCTTCACTTAGTAATACACTACCATTGGTCATTTGCTTCAGTATTCTGTAAGATATTAGTTATTGGAAAACAATATGTAGATTTTCACTGAACTGCGTGGGTGGCCACGCAGTTAGAGGCGCCATGTCACGGACTGCGCGGCCCCTCCCACCGGAGGTTCGAGTCCTCCCTCGGGCAAGGCTGTGTGTGTTGTTATTAGCACAAGTCAGTTTAAGTAGTGTGTAAGTCTAGGGACCGATGACCCCAGCAGTTTGGTCCCTTAGGAATTCACACACACATTTTCGCTGAGAGAATGGACAATTTATCTGCTACGTGCTGGTAACTAACGTCGCCCTCAGTTAATTACTTGCACATACTCCTTTTTTGCTGTCCTTACGTAAACGTAGCCCAGCGTTATCTTATTTATATTAAGTCAATTTAAAATTATTTTTCTTACTAGTATTTAGGAAACATAATGATACAATCCGTCACGATGCGCAGTTCGACCACAGTTCGACTATTCTGAACGCCTCAATCAGGTAATGAGACATAATGAATATATATTTCAACTACCGTCTTTATCCGCACAAATCTACCGCTTAAGTAATATGTTCTACTTACTGTATTTTACAGAACGTAATGACGGTAGCTTCTCCTTGGTTTGTGAATTAATCTTGTTCATTAAAACAAATGAGCTAATTCAACAACGAGTCATCGGTTTAAATATCAGTCGACACCGTGTTATCTCTGTTTTCTTTTAATAAACAAAGTATATCTATTACTTTCTTTCCTCTTCTTTTCCGAAATATTCACTGTGAAGTACATCTGTGGACTCAAGAACCCATGCAGATGATGTATTTCCTTTTCCATTCATTTTTGTCACCAAATTTTACCCAAATTATATCGTTAAGCTGGAAGTATTACTAGACGTATTACCTCTCTGAACTTGTTTCTTTCGTTTAAGTCATTAACAGCAAACTAATAATAGCTCTGTATCCATATCTACCTTTTCCGAACTTTTTAATGATTCATTTGTTTAATTTAGGTTTATTATTCCTCTTCTATTGAGACTTAAAAATGTTTTTAGGGATAATTTTATTTTGCTGTGAATAATGTTCTGGAACTCTGTTCTCTTCTTTTGACGTACCGAAGCTTTATTTGCTTTTTACGATTACATCAGAAAGCGCCGGTATTGGACCAGTACCAGCAATTCTAGGTTCCCAAGTACAACAAAATGAAGCATCTCCAGGTGTTGGCAAATCGCGTCCCAATGTCCTTCCCTAATTTAATGCTAACTCGTCACTTCAATGCTGAAAGTAATGATAATACTATGACGTGATCGCGTAAACGATTCCAACAGGTTACTATTTATTGTTACGGGAAAGATCTTGACAGTTTAGGGGAAATCCACACTGTTCGACCAAAGTACATTTGTCTTCCAAAATTCTCTGATGCCCGTCCAATAAACTATTTTGCAAATTGAATCACTTCCGCTCAGTGCAAACCACAAATCAATCCTTCACATAGACAGAAGACCACGCTATCACTTTAGCGTATGCTAATTCTCCAAAAAAAGTACAGCAAACACTCAGTTCTCTCACAGCGTGCCAATTACATATCCACAAAAAAAGCAAGCACTCAATTACCTCAGAGTGTACTAAACAGGAACACCAGACAAAACAGACGGAACAGATCCAATCAGTACCTGACCGTAACTCGACTCACGCACCAACGACAAATGCTTGGCCTCAGCACAGTTCCCCCAAACAAATTTTGCTATCATCCTGCGAATTATAAACACCCGCTGTTAACATCCTTATTTAGTAAGAACTTTCTCGCTAGCAACTCTATTATTGTATCAAACCCACAAATAAACACTCATGTTCAGGAAAAAACAGAACACCTTAAACGACTGGAGGTAGGACGTTCATATTCACAGGACATGTCCGTTAGTATGTTCTGGATAAAAGATTAGCTCTGTTCAGCATGTGTTGAGCTACCTAGTACGTACAGGGTCCGCCGTGGGCCCTGATAACTTGTACGATGCGTGATTGCATCGACGCGTATAAGGCGCGAATGGCGTCCTGTGGTATAACCATCCATGCTTCATTCACCTGCTTCCAAAGCTCATCTGTATCGATTGGCACTGGGTCATAGCACTGCACCCGTCGCTTCACCATATCCTACACATTTTCGACTGGCGGAAGTCTGGTGGTCTGAAAGACCAGGACTAATGACTGACATTCCGTGACACGAAGAAGACAAGTGTTCGTGCAGCAACACGTGTGCGTGCATTGTCTTGCTAAAAAATTAAGTCTCGGCCGTTGTGCAGAAAGGGTGTGACTAGAGGATTCAGAACATCATTCACGTAGGTCACACTGGTCCGAGTTCCCTGGACACGCACCAGTTGTGGTTTGTGGCTGTACTCAATAGCACACTCCACAATAAGGCCTTGAGTTGGCGCTGTGTGTCTTGTGCGGATGCAGTCACTGTGCTGCCACTCCCCCGGTTTGCTGCGAACCAATATGCGGCCATCATTTTCAAACAAACAGAACCTGGCTTCGTCCGAAAACACTATCTGATGCCACTCCTGTCCCCAGTGACGTCGTTCCATACACCATCAACATCTATCATTTTCTGCACATTCGTGAAAGGTAGCCGGAGAAGTGAACGAAGCGCACACAACCCATGTCGTAATAAACAGCGACGGACTGACATCCCTGATAGTGTATGATGTATTCCGCCAGGGCCGAGGAGCCTGCAGATCTGTACTGCAAAGCCATTCGGATGACGTGTCCATCTTCTCGGGGGTTGGTCTGGGTAGTGCGACCCGACCAATCTCGTCGTGTTCTACGGCCTTCCATGAACCATTCTACGCTCAACCGTCACACTGCCGAAACACTTCGTCCCACACGAGCAGCAATTTCCTGGATGGATGCATCACAAAGCCTCGTGCCAATAACGCGCCCTCTTTCAAACTCACTGATTTGACGGTGCGGTTCTAGTTTATGGTTCAAATGGCTCTGAGCACTACGGTACTTAACTTCTGAGGTCATCAGTCACCTTGAACTTAGAACTACTTAAACCTAACTAACCTAAGGACATCACACACACATCCATGCCCGAGGTAGAATTCGAACCTGCGACCGTAGCGGTCGCACGGTTCCAGACTGAAGCGCCTAGAACTGCGCGGCCACCCCGGCCGGCTCTAGTTTATGGCTGCGAGGCATCCTGCACATCTGCTCATTGATCCATTGCCGTCGGTTTATAGTGACAATGAGGTGGTGTTGCGCAGTGATATCGACGTTGTTCTTGAACCTGCGGGGCAACATAGTTAAAACGCTAATCATTTCTGCTGATCGTACTAATGTACATGTCCTGTAAATATGAACTTGCTATCACTAGTTGTTCAAGGTATTCTGTTTTTTTTTTCGAACGTGAATGTACTTCCGACTATGTCAGATCACTGGTCACTCTAGCCTGTAAGTACCCCAACCTCCACCACCCCCAGCGACTATCCAGCCAAAGGCTGAGACCGACCGCACGTCACCTCCACTGAGAACTGACTTCTCAGTACGACACCTGCATTGTGTCTGACCGCAAGAACCAAGTTAAAACCATTTTGGAACCACTTACACAAAGAAAAGTACAGCGCTATCATTACTGTTAACAATTAAATCATTATTTCAGATGGCCGTAGTATCATCTTCTCGTGGTCAGCTTCCACATTCTGTTCGATCTTTGCCTTACTTTCTGGTATCATCTTTGCTGCTCGCTTGTCTATTGATGTAGGTCATTGCTTCTGAACTTGATACTCTGCAACACATTTCAAACATTCACATTTAAGCAAGTGCTTAAACGATGAGTGCTCAATACACGTCATCGTAATTGCAGCTGCTGCGTCGATAAGTTAAAACGACGAAACTACCGCGACGACAAGTATGACATACTAAATCTTTTTTTGACACTCGCAAGGCAGTCTAGATATTTGAGAAGTCAGGGAACTTTATTAGCTGTAACAGGATACGGGATGATTTTCGCGGGACAATTGTTTTGGACCCTCACGAGGTAGTCTAGGTGTTTGAGAAGTGAGGCTGTAACAGGATATGGGATGATTGGGCGGGATTAGGCAGACGGATACGAGAAGCGGTTAAAGTGCAAACCGTCTGAGACTCTGTATGTAGTGTTATAGTACGGAGCGTCAAACGCCCATGCAACATTTTAATAAGTAAGGATGGGAAAGATAAGTCTTATATGTATCGAAAAGGGTGCAAACATAAGTAGTGAGCGTAAATATTTTGAGGTTTCCTCCCCCTAGTGCCATATGGGTATATGTACATGCGTGCGGGGGAGGGGGGGGGGGGGGGGGGAAGGGGCGGATAGGGGTGCGGAGTAGATTGTTAATGATACCATTCCACAGTGTAACTTAATGTTTCAAAATACGTAAGTCAATCTAAAATAATTAAAAAACTGAAACGTTTCATTAAAAGATGACTGCCAACGATAATATTGAAAGACACTGCAGGAAGGAGAAAGGTCTTCCTGTTAGGCAAGCACAACGCATTCACTGAAACTGTAAGAACCTGCACGGTAAAAGGATAGTTCGTAGGGGGAAGGTTAGAGATTTCGTAAGGTTATTGGGTTTATATGCTATATTATGGACCTTCTGTTGGCTCCCAGTCAAATATTTATCAACGATATTTCATGTGTTAGTTAACTGAACAGGATGGTCATAAATGGTGCACAGAAGTTACGCACTTTGAAGCTCTGAGTGATGTGTACTGTAATTTTATTGCCTGGTTTGTGGAGGGATTTATCCTGAAGACAGACTAGCCAGGGTCGTACCGTTGGAAGGGTGGTGGGTATATGTACAGTGGGGCGGATGCTCCGGGCAGAAAAATTTTAGGGCGCAAACAGATAATATACAATTTTCATCATAAAATAAAAAACAATGTTTCAGAGCTTGCGTATTGTCTGTGTCATAATTTGACGTATGTTAATTAATTTCAATGATTATTAATTTACATGTTCGGTCTTGGGCGTCGCCTCTGGCGTCGAAAAGACGGATCGTGATATCTCTTTTTTGGACCCTCACGAAGTAGTCTAGGTGTTTCAGAAGTGAGGCTGTAACAGGATATGGGATGATTGGTTGGAGTGGCCTGCTTTCGCTCGTGGCGCACACACAAAACAAGTACTGTAAGGATTTGGGCACTTACACGTTAGCTTGTCAACATTAGTATTAATGATAAAGGGACTGAGAAGAGCATCAGGTTATGACTTTATTGACTTATGATGAATATGAGGCACTCTCGAGTAGTATTCCCTACATGTCTGCAGGGTTAAGTTCCTAACTTAAGGCGTTGGTGAAAAGGGTCGAAGTTGAGAATTGTAGAATATAAAGTCTGCAGCTGACCATAGCTAGCCAGGCCACCGTGGCTGGCAGGTAGCGGTCACCGGAAACGAGGGACAAAACGGCGCCTTTGGAGGAAGCCCATCCTCCGGAGCCACCTGTGCTGGGCACCACATAGCGAAGACGGGAATTTCGATTGCCTAGGGGCGATATGACCGATACGATCATTGGATAGAATCTCAAAAATGGAGGGATTTCGACGATGTTAGAGCTCTCGACATTGGCCGAGTATTTTTCCGCCGCTTTTTCGTATGTGTGGAAGACGGGAGAATTGTGAAGAGGGGACTTGGCCTTCAGCCATCGAGCGGTATGGAGACAGCGTCTTGGGCATCGTCTGCGAAGGGAGCGGACTTCGACTTGGACGTCGGCTAGTTAGGACGCTTCCCGCGAGATCTAAAATGAGAATTGTTCCTCTGTGCAGAATAGATCAGAGAGGGATTTCTCTCGTATTCGAGTTACAGGTTTTGCCAAAAGAAAGTTGCCATCTGATATCTAAGTTGCAGGATTTGTGCTGTCCTGTGGGGTGGAATTTCGAGAAGTAACTTTCAATTGAGATTACCTCAGACTGGGAGTGCTGTGATTCGGAGACGGCCGAACTATCCGAATTACCGGTATCTTCACCATAGGGCCAGTTTGAGTGATTGCTTCACTATAGGTGTAGGACTGCGCATTTTTTTGGTCTACACGACGCAGTACAGCGCGGGAGATAAACGGCCTGTATCGCAGCATTGCACCAACGCGTATTTCATGCAGAGTTCTGCGCTTAGAGCTCTTTCTGTGCTCAGAAGCGAGATTTTCACCAACGCTTAACCGGTTCCAACAACTTATCTAGTATTCTTGGTCTTGTAGTTCTCCTTGCGAGGTGCCGAGCATTCATCAACGTAGCGGCCGGTAATTGGGGCGCATAATTGCAGATTAGTTAATGTGCCATTCTCACTAGTGTGTGGATGGTCAAAAAAATTCACATTTTTGTAATTTTTGTCAATTATGGGAAATACCAAATTAAATGTCAGTATTACAATCGAATGATCGACTTCATTTGCGCTAGCATTTAACCTATCCCAGTAAGCTTTACATGTACCCTAGTCACTGCACAGCTTGTCCAGACAGGAAGGAAATATTTGCGATCTTCTGTGTCAGCGACGGACAAATAAGCTTACAGTACTCTCGCTTGCTTCGCGACATCATTGTTTGTGTTCCGGAATAAGGATTCTCGGGTATAGTCTACATCAGGACTGACAAGACACTAGAAAAAGGAGGCTTTAGACACAATACACAGGTATATAATAATTCTATATTACAGAATGGTGCATAAGAAAGTTTATTTATTAATAATTTCGTTATTAAACTGGGAGAGAGGGAGACAGCAGTTCCTTTATAGCCAGCGCTTGGCAATAGAAAGCTTCTGTTCATAAAATAGTTTTAGCTAATGAATTTGGTCGTCACCCTTGCCTACCTGAGAGAGGTGTTAGTTACTCCAAGTAAATTTTTTGATCATATTGTATTAATTTTTGCAAATAATGGACTACATTTATGTATTTGTGCATTGAAATGTCTGTTAAAAGAAGACCCATGTGATGTACTATAGATCGGAAAAGTCAGTAGTCTAAAAAAATAAGCTGTGATAAGCGTGAATACCCCACTTAATATTCCTTTAAACAGTGATTTATGGCCTAACTATGGGACTTACTGTACATCCTGTCCTGTTTGCCATTCCTGTCTTGACTTGTGCATGTGTACCGCCACCTATTGTAGCCTCCGTCGCCTTCTTGCCTTCAGTGCTGCCACTGGTTGACTAATAGTTTCTACACTAGTTATCTGTTAGTTGTATTTGCTTATTAATTGTTTATATGCTTTTCACAATTATTAAATTTCTCAAGTATTTAGCTCATTTATAATGTCCTATGGTAAGGAATCTGGTGCCCAGTATAGAAAAAGATGAAAAACATAACATGAAAAGCTTGCTAAACTAACTGAAAGTGTTGACAGATTTAATGTGGAGGCTGCTGACAGAATCAGCTCTGTAAGCACACCAGAATTTACATGTTTATACAAACCAGAGTCCGTAAGCTGTACACCCTCTACAATAGAAGCAGAGACAATTTTGCTTGACATCGCTTCAACGTCTGGACAGAAAATTACTCTCTCAGAGCAAGGTGATTTGAAAGTCTTCACTCATATTAGTTACTGGCCTCAAAATGTGAACGAGTCTTAGACAAATGAACTTGTTAGGGAAGGAACGTGTTAACTACAGAATAAAGGTGCATTTTTCTCAACAGATACAGTAATACTAGCAGACTATTTTCTAAGTATTTGTTTTATATGAAGTTAGAAAAAGGCGAGAGAGTTTTAAGGATATGGTTATTATATTCTCTCGTGAAATGTGCTATATTTGCTTTCATTGCAAGCTTTTTAAAAACCCTTAAATGAGAGTTCTTTTGTATAGGCACATAGCTTTAGAACATGGAAACAGCTTATATCCAGGGTATTAGATGATGAAAAAAGCTATCATCATGTTGAATCATTTGAAAACTGGAAACAGCTGAGAATGCGACTATAGAAATGTGGAACAATCTGTACTGCTGTCCAGTTGGAACAACAGTGTGAGAAGTACGACTAACATCCGTTAGGACTGTGCGGCGAAATTTGGCATTCATCGGCTATGGCAGCAGACGACTGACGCGAGTGCCTTTGCTAACAGCACGGCTTCGCCTGCAGTGCCTATCCTGGGGTAGTAACCACGACTAGAAAACCGTGACCTGGTCAGATGAGTTCCAATTTCACTTGGTAAGAGCTGATGGTAGGATACGAGTGTGGCGCAGACCCCACGAATCCATGGTCCCAAGTTGCCAACAAGACATTGTGTAAGCCGGTGGTGGCTCCATAATGGTGTGAATTGCGTTTACATGGCATGGACTGGATCCAGTCCAACTATACCGACCATTCACTGGAAATGGTTATGTTCGACTACTTGGAGACCATTTGCAGCCATTCATGGAGTTCATGTTCACAAACAACGACAGAATTTTTATGGATGACAGAGCCCTTTGTCACCGAGCCACAGTTGTTCAGGATTGGTTTGAGAAACAGTCTGGACAATTCGAGCGAAATGTTTGCCCACCTAGATAGCTCGACATGATTTCCATCAACATTTATGGGACATGACTGAGAGTTCAGTTCATGCACAAAATCGCACACAGGCAACATGCTCGCTATAATGGACGGCTATAAAGGCAGCGTGGCTCAATACTTCTTCAGGGGACTTGCAAAGACTTGTTGAGTCCATGCCACGTTGCGTTGCTGCACCACGCTCAGCAAAAGGTGGTCCGACAGGACATTAGGAGGTACCCATGACCTTTGTCGCCTCAGTGTAACTCATTTGATAAATTCAAAGCTGTATTAACAAGAATTATTGACCATGTATTGTATTTAGCCAGACAACCCTTACCGTTGGGTGGTCACTCAGAAAATCTCTGTGGAATTGTTAACTTCATTGAAACTTTCAAGCTACTTGCCAAATATAATGCGACTGCAAATCATCATCTTCACAAAATTCAGCATACAGACAGATATGTTGTGTCTTATTTTTCCCCACGAAGCCAAAATGAATTCAACAAACAGTTTGGTGATCTCTGTAGTGGTAATAATAGCCAAGGGGGCCATGTAGGTATGCAATATATTTTATATTTCAACAGAAAGAAGTAACGAAAGATGAAGGAAAATGTCTGGTAGGGAAATTATTGACTCTGGCTTAAATTTAATTCAGGAAATTATCGAGAATAACTTGAGGCAGTAGATAAGTTAACACCAGAACTAAAAAAACGGACATAACAAATGAATATACTTTGATGCACAAAAAGATGAATTCATCTACATCTACATTTATACTTCGCAAGCCACCCAACGGTGTGTGGCGGAGGGCACTTTACGTGCCACTGTCATTACCTCCCTTTTCTGTTCCAGTCGCGTATGGTTCGCGGGAAGAACGACTGTGTGAAAGCCCCCGTGCGCGCTCGAATCTCTCTAATTTTACATTCGTGATCTCCTCGGGAGGTATAAGTAGGGGGAAGCAATATATTCGATACCTCATCCAGAAACGCACCCTCTCGAAACCTGGCGAGCAAGCTACACCGCGATGCACAGCGCCTCTCTTGCAGAGTCTGCCACTTGAGTTTGCTAAACATTTCCGTAACGCTATCACGGTTACCAAATAACCCTGTGAAGAAACGCGCCGCTCTTCTCTGGATCTTCTCTATCTCCTCCGTCAACTCGATCTGGTACGGATCCCACACTGATGAGCAATATTCAAGTATAGGTCGAACGAGTGTTTTGTAAGCCACCTCCTTTGTTGATGGACTACATTTTCTAAGCACTCTCCCAATGAATCTCAACCTGGTACCCGCCTTACCAACAATTAATTTTATATGATCATTCCACTTCTAATCGTTCCGCACGTATACTCCCAGATATTTTACAGAAGTAACTGCTACCAGTGTTTGTTCCGCTATCATATAATCATACAATAAAGGATCCTTCTTCCTATGTATTCGCAATACATTAGATTTGTCTATGTTAAGGGTCAGTTGCCACTCCCTGCACCAAGTGCCTATCCGCTGCAGATCTTCCTGCATTTCGCTACAATTTTCTAATGCTGCAACTTCTCTGTATACTGCAGCATCATCCGCGCAAAGCCGCATGGAACTTCAGACACTATCTACTAGGTCATTTATATATATTTTGAAAAGCAATGGTCCCATAACACTCCCCTGTGGCACGCCAGAGGTTACTTTAACGTCTGTAGACGTCTCTCCATTGATAACAACATGCTGTGTTCTGTTTGCTAAAAACTCATCAATCCAGCCACACAGCTGGTTTGATATTCCGTAGGCTCTTACTTTGTTTATCAGGCGACAGTGCGGAACTGTATCGAACGCCTTCCGGAAGTCAAGGAAAATAGCATCTACCTGGGAGTCTGTATCTAATATTTTCTGGGTCTCATGAACAAATAAAGCGAGTTGAGTCTCACACGATCGCTGTTTCCGGATTCCATGTTGATTCCTACAGAGTAGATTCTGGGTTTCCAAAAACGACATGATACGCGAGGAAAAAACATGTTCTAAAATTCTACAACAGATCGACGTCAGAGATATAGGTCTATAGTTTTGCGAATCTGGTCATTGTTGGAAGCCTTTAGCATTTATTTGAGATATATTCCAAATTGAATATTTCAGCTACGGTTGTTAAACACATCATATTAGACGTCAAATGTCTTTATTTAATTAAGTTCATTCAGAGGGGAACATTTTTGCCTGTACAGTTTTAGAATTATTAAGCTAGATAACGAAGTGGAAGATAAGAGAGATTATTTAACGTCGTTGTGGCAAAAGAATTTTTTTAATAACCACTGTGTAAAATGATACTTCTGGAAGGAGTTTCTCCATATTAAACCTAATAAAAGCCTATCAGAGATCGACTATGAGCCAGGATAGGTTAATTAACCTTGCCATTTTATTTAAAGAAAAATGAGTGTAAATTTTAACCATGTAACTGAACAATTTGCATAAATAAAATCCAGAAAATTTTAAATAAATGTGTTTTATATACTGAGAACTTAATATTTAAAGTTTTCTGTTTCCCTATTTTGTTACTTTTTCTACTGGTAGCTATACACTGTTACAGTTTCGAAGTAAACATTTATGGCTTTGCAGAAGTAATTTTATTTTATAATTATAAATCTAGGTTTAGGAAACAAATAATTTCAAATCTTGTATTTGTAACCGTTTGTGAGAGTGCAATATCTCAAATTGCCCCGAGCGCTCAAACCCCACGGTACGCCACTGCCACTAGTGCGCCAGGAGATTAACTAGTTGTTATAGAGCCTGGGGGGCAGTTGGAATATGTGAAGTGTAGGTTAGAGAGCTAGGATAGCCATGTGCTAGAGGAGGTGGACGGAAGGAGGTGGCTTAAGCATTTCAGCGTGTACAGCTGTAGAGAGAAGACAGAACCTTGGGGAACATCACCAAAGGAAGATGCAGGAGTTGACGTTGTTCATGGTGACAAATTACGGTCGTTCGGATAGGAAGGACTAAATTTGTTATTTAATTTCCCCTCATATTTCCACATTTCACTCTTTTATCAAAACGATAAAAACACAAATGTACGATGATAGGAATAAAAGAGATGACTTTAGGTTTGATGAAATGATGGATGCAGTCTTGAAATCTGTAAGGATGATGCTTTGGTCTTCTGCTAGTACTTTATGCACGACAAATTTGGGTAGAGAAGGGAATTGGAAAAGAGATGATATGAGAAAAGATGTGCAGTGAATATTAGGAAGGGTACTGAGATGTCGTGTAGTGGTAAGAGGCAGGCAGTATTCCAGTCATGTAGGTAAAGGCGGTTTCGATTTCCATTTCAAAGGAAGGAAGACTATGGTTTAACATCAGGTCGATCGCCAGGTCATTAGAGACAGGTCCCGAACTCATATTAGAGAAGTTAATCAGTCGTACCATTCGAAAGGAAACATCCCAGCTGCACGTTAAGTGATTTCCCAAAATTTAGACATTTAGGCCAGGATATAAACTGCTGTCTTCCCCAATATGAGTCCAGTGTGTCACCACTGCGCCATTTTTATCGTTCTAGGAGAGGAAGATGGTTAACCTGATCATAGGAAAGGACATGGCGTGTTTGGAGATGCAAGGATGGTGGAATGTGGTGATAGGGAAACGTCATCTGGACAAGGTTCTTAAGAGTGGGGTATGCAGAGGGATATTGGAAGTCAGTCTTACGGTAGACAAAGCGCTAACGAAGGTATGTCATGTGCTTGAGGGCTTATGGGAACTTTACTAGCTCGTTCGGGATATGGGCGGGAGCTGAAATAGATATGGAAAGCAAAGTCGAGTGAATATCTTTTAACGATTTCGAGGCAATGGTAACATTTCTATGGGACAGAGATCCATGCAACATTCGCATATCTAAGAATGGTAGGAATAAGATGACAGCCGAGATGTTCAGTCCAACTAGTAAGTACAATGATGCGCAAAACTTAAGGACGAAAGTAATTTTAGCATGATGTGACACTGCCAAGTAACATAGCTTTATCAAACATGGGGCCACATATAGGAAGTGTTGCAGTATAGTACAGAAAGTAACTGAAAGAAATACGCAATGAGACGAACACAAACAACACTTTCCATTCAATGACAATAATTACACTGATGTCACCACGATTTTTGATAGTCTCATAGACATTACCTGGGGCGGTACATGGTTCTTAGTGAGGTGTATTATGACAACGGACGGTAATGCATGCTTTACTGTGGGCTGCCATAGAGGTCCAAAGGTTGATAAGAAGTTCTTTGGTAGAGCATTCCATCCCTCCACCAGCACGGCTGACAACTCCTGGATGGTTGCTGGTGCATATGGACGTCCTGCAATACATCTTCCCAAAGCATCCCACACGTGCTCCATGTGATTAAAGTCTGGGGAATTCGCCGAATATCACCTCATTCCAAGTGCTCCTTCTCGTACACAGTTCGATGTGGTCGCGCACACTCATCGACAAAAATGAAGTCCGGGCCAAATGTACCCCTGAAAAGACTCATCTGGGGAAGTAGTACAGTTTCACAATAACGTGACTGGTATGTGTACAGTGTCCAAAGATTTGCAGAACAGTATGCCCATTCCACCTAACACCGAGACCACCAAAACGATCATGTTCGACAATACTTCTGGGTGCATTACGTGTTTTCACCTCTCGCCATATAAGCATATGCCCAGCATTGTCGAACATGATCGTGGTCCAAGTGTTATGGTTTGGGGAGGCAATATGTTATGTTATTATTTTACACGGGCCAACTACCCAACAAATATGTGAACACTGTACATATATCAGTCAACTGTAATCCTTTCCCGTGGCCTCTTTTCAATGGTGCATTCACCTTTGACTTCATTTTTACGGATGACGATGCGCGACTGCATGGAACTGCACTGGTGGATACTCGGCGAATAGACTGACCTGTCTATCCCCCCTCCCCCCCCCCCCCCCCCCCCCGACTAAAAGCGCGTCGGGCACGAATGTGATGGTTTAGGAAACATACTGCAGCAATCCACAAGCTTCAAAACCATCCGACAGTTCTAGACCATGCTGGTGGAGTAATGGAACGCCATACCACAAGCACTCCGTATCAACTATGTGACTGGCACGGGAGCACCATGCATTACCGTCAGTGGTGATCACACACACTATTAAGAACCAAAAATGGTTCAAATGGCTCTGAGCACTATGGGACTCAACTGCTGTGGTCATAAGTCCCCTAGAACGTAGAACTACTTAAACCTAACTAACCTAAGGACATCACAAACATCCATGCCCGAGGCAGGATTCGAACCTGCGACCGTAGCGGTCGCGCGGTTCCAGACTGTAGCGCCTTTAACCGCTCGGCCACTCCGGCCGGCCTATTAAGAACCATGTCCCGCCTTTTGTAATGACCATGCGTCGTAAATAGCGCTGACTTCAGTGCAATTATTGTTCTTAATAACAGTCATTTCTGTTTGCCTCATTTCACATTTCTTTCAGGTACCTTCTGTACTGTACCGCAGCAGTTCCTTCTATGTATGGTCCAAGTTGCATCGAGGCATGTTACTTCAGCAGTTCCTTCTATCTTTGGTCCAAGTTTCATCGAGCCATGTTGCTTGGCAGTGGGATATCATGTGACAGTTACTGTCGTCCTTAAGTAGATGTAGAAGTTCTACGGACCCATTTTACTCTATTGTGCCTTTCTTTAGGATGTTTAATATGTTGGGTGTAAGGTGATGTTGATCGTTATTAAAATACATAGGAAGTTTGGATGGTTCCCAGTATCTACATCTACATCCATACTCCGCAAGCCACCTGATGGTGTGTGGCGGAGGGTACCTTGAGTACCTCTATCGGTTCTTCCTTCTATTCCAGTCTCGTATTGTTCGTGGGAAGAAAGACTGTCGGTATGCCTCTGTGTGGGCTCTAATCTATCTGATTTTATCCTCATGGTCTCCTCGCGAGATATACGTAGAAGGGAGTAATATACTGCTTAACTCCTCGGTGAAGGTATGTTCTCGAAACGTCAACAAATGCCTGTACCTAGCTACTGATTGTCTCTCTTGCAGAGTCTTCCACTGGAGTCTATCAATCATGTCCATAACGCTTTCGCGATTACTAAATGATCCTGTAACAAAGCGCGCTGCTCTCCGTTGGATCTTCTCTATCTCTTCTATCAACCCTATCTGGTACGGATCCCACACCAGTGAGCAGTATTCAAGCAGTGGACGAACAAGTGTACTGTAACCTACTTCCTTTGTTTTCGGACTACATTTCCTTAGGATTCTTCCAGTGAATCTGTCTGGCATCTGCTTTACCGACGATTAATTTTGTATGGTCATTCCATTTTAAATCACTCGTAATGCCTATCCCCAGATAATTTATGGAATTAACTGCTTCCAGTTGCTGACCTGCTATATTGTAGCAAATGATAAAGGATCTTGCTTTCTATGTATTCGCAGCACATTACGCTTGTCTACATTGAGATTCAATTGCCATTCCCTGCACCATCCGTCAATTCGTTGCAGATCCACCTGCATTTCAGTACAATTTTCCATTGTTACAACCTCTCGATATACTACAGCATCATCCGCAAAAAGCCTCAGTGAATTTCCTATGTTATCCACAAGGTCATTTGTATACATTGTGAATAGCAACGGTCCTACGACACTCCCCTGCGGCACACCTGAAATCACTCTTACTTCGGAAGACTTCTCTCCATTGAGAATGACATGCTGCGTTCTGTTATCTAGGAACTCTTCAATCCAATCACACAATTGGTCTGACAGTCCATATGCTCTTACTTCGTTCATTAAACGACTGTGGGGAACTGTATCAAACGCCTCGTGGAAGTCAAGAAACACGGCATCTACCTGGGAACCCGTGTCTGTGGCCCTCTCAGTCTCGAGGACGAATAGCGCGAGCTGGGTTCCACACGATTGTCTCTTTCGAAACTCATGCTGATTCCTAAAGAGTAGATTTGGGACTCCAGAAAAGTCATTATACTCGAACATAATACGTGTTGCAAAATTCTACAACTGATGGACGTTAGAGATATAGGTCTGTAGTTCTGCACAACTGTACGATGTCCCTTCTTGGAATTCTGCTCTCTTCTAGAGACCTAGAGTATTAGAGTAATCCATACGTACTCATCTAGGATACTAGGACATCCTACTGAGTCACTCCAAGCTCTGCCACTTTCTACATTAGAGGAATCAGTGTTATTGGAGCCGCTGTTCTTTTTTTTTATTTTGTCAGGTTGGTTTTCCTCATCCCACCCCTCCCCACCTCAACCCTTCTTACGGCACACTGCTGTTGCCTGTAGCACCCACCAGAGCAGAGTGAGAGACGCGCCACCAGATGGCAGCAGCGGCGGACGCGATGGCAGGCAGACAGCACCTAATAAGGCGAGAGAGGGAAACGCGAGAAGGGGGGGCCGGCCAGCGGCGAGCTAAAAGCGGTCGCAGCAGCCGCGAGGCGCCACACGGCCGCAGAGCTGCCTGCCGCGGGGTAGTCGCACGCTGTGCGTGCACTGTTCAGTCAGCAGCGGCGTTAGGCGGGGCAGCATTTGCTCGGATATCGATAAGTCGTGCGAATGATATCGTCCCCGATGATATGTCGCACGGAAGTATAGACTTCTGCGAAATATTGGATTCTGGTTACATCGAAAAGACAGGTATCGTCGCTGAAAACGTAGAGGCTGAAAATATCGATATCTTCGATATACTCGTAGTAGACGTACCAGAAAGATACTTTTTTGAACATCTTTGTTAGGGTCGAATCAAGAAACTGTCTTAAATTTGTTCTATGAAAGGTATTTCATTATTGATCGAGACAAAATTTTTGTTAAATATATTCATTTTAATAAAAAAAATACTTTCATTGCTTTTAAATTAAATTTAATCAACAGGTTAATTACACTTAGTGTATAATAATACAGAGATCAGATGAGAAATAGTTTCCAGAAATTGACTAAAAAAGGGAATACGTTGATAGACAGTTTGATTTGACAGTGGAGGGAAGAGCGAGTGGTGAAATTTGGAGATGAGACTATTGCTTGAGTACAGTACAGGTTAAAATGGTTGTAGAGTGTGCAGAGATGAAGAGACTTGCACAGGATAGACTAGCGTGGAGAGCAGCATCACACATGTGTTCGGACTGAAGACCATAACGAGAACAACTACTACTAATATCACTAGTACTACTACTACTACTACTACTACTATACTACTTTTTAGAGGCTACGCAAAACTAATCTTCATATAGTAAAGAACGACCGCCTTCTGTCACAGATGTGATTTTATTTCAATGCAGGATGCATTTCGAGCCCTGGGGGCTCATTTTCAGGTGCTTTGATAGCTACATCGTTTTTTTTCAGATTTAGTCCTAGTAAGATTCCAATGGTATATTACAAAGTAGTGTATTGTGAATATAAGTTTACAAAACTAAGACAAATCGACAAATAAATTACTGTTTCCAGTAGTAGATACATGATTTTGAACCGCAGTACGTGTAAAACATGTTTATGCACATAAATGTGTTCATAGAATGGGAAGGGTATATATGTACATCAACATGTTTACTCATACTGTGCTTCATAAACATGTATCCACTACTGAAACTGGTAAGTTATTTTTCGATTTGGCTTAGTTTTGTCAATTTATGCTCACAATATGTCACTTTGTAGTACGCCATTGTAATCTTAAAAGGACCATATTTAACCTAAATCTGAAAAAATCGGTGCGGACTGTCAAAGCATCTGATGATAGAGCCCGCAGGGATTTAATGTTTCGTGCATTGAAATAAAATCACGATTGTGACTGACGGCGATTGTTCTTTATTTTACGAAAGTTGGTAGGGTTCCTGCACTTAACTTAGGATCCACTTAGCAACTAATAAATACACGAAGCCCTCCCTTGCCAAATTTACCTATATTTTAATTTTAATTAACGTGGAAGCCATAAAAACACCAGACATAGAGGCAAAATGTACGCATCTAAATGCTACTTAAAAAAGGAATAAAATCATTTAAATTGTTTTCCACAAGAGGAGAATACAACGTCCAATTCGGACCTCGCTAACACATTTTACTGACATTAAATATAATAAGATAGTCATACATGTGACGAGAATAAATGAATAATACTATCAATCTTTACAGATCAGAATACGACTATATTCACGAAGGTTCACGCCCTGGCAAGGGAGATACTTAACTTCAACATATAAGGTGATTACAGTAATCCCTAATTCCACTCAACAAACGTAGTAACGACATAAGCGAGACAAATGTACTGAAGGAGGATAGCCGGATGTGCCGTAGTAAAAAGGGCAAATATCAACCCCGCCAGGACGCGACCCCCGTGAACACGTCAGTTTCAGCTACCTGCAACATACAGAGTCATTTGTACCTTCTTAAAAACAATTAACATGAAAAGGCACAACACGTAACACACAAATAAAATATAAACGACTACTTCACAGAACTAGCTCCTCTTTAGACAAAGCAAACAGCAGAATATTAACACGTAAAATACTTCTAACCTATAACAAACTAAGGTACCACGTAATAGAATATCGTCTTGAGCTCATAGAATACTCAGTTTGACTTGCCTGTTTATAGGTCGTACAACTCAACAGTGTCAGCTTAAGCAAGCCCACGAATACAAAACTTGAAATACGACAGGAATAATGATTGAAGCCACTGACAATGCTAGGCTGCCACACAGAGGAGACAATAGTAATTTACAGCGGTACACAACCAACCCTACATCTCCAATTTAATATAATCAGAATAAACAGTTTTATGTATAATAATTACTTACAGTACCATGACAACCTCTGAATAATACTTATTATTGCTGGTATCGAAAGGCACTTTTAGTAATACAGAGTTAGAGTGTATTCACTTGTTGGAAGGGTTTCAACTTTATATCCCTTTCCACATAGCTCTCTGTTTACACACATCTATAACTTCTGCAACTAAAGAAGGGCATATAAATGCACACATAACTGACAAAGATTCAAGCAGAAAAAAACAGTACCTTAGTATGGCGCAAATGGCTTCATTTGCCTTTTTACGTGGGATATCTTCACCATTCAGTAATTCCGAAATATATTCAACAACGCGTGAGAGCAAGACGTCGCCGTGGCATCAGCTATTTACTTCACATAATTTCCTACACAGACACAAGTCAGACGAAGCGTTTTCACGTGCAACAGCGGCGAACATCACACATTTCCCCCGTCACGCCATAGACAGATCTCAATTTCAATGGCCAGTAACAAGAACCTATGCATGCCCTCGCAGCCGAAAAGCCCCAAAACACAACAGTGCACCACGGCGATGCCAAACCCGAGGTCACATCAAGTCACTGCCGGGATCTCACGCTGACCCTGCCCATAGCGTACAGGCGTCGTACCACAGGCCTCACGGTAAACGTCAACAAGCCACCTCCGACACTGCGAATATCCACCCCGCTCTCTCTTTTCGCTCCCCGTTAACCACCCGACCACCGGCCATTCCGCGGAAGGCAAAGATGGTGACCCTATAATCGAAGGCAGCGATGCCATTCTAAGTGCGAGAACACTGGCGCCAGTCGCGCCACAGCTCAAAAGTAATGCAGTCACTGAAGAAACACTGACAGCAATGGATAAAATTAAGCTTTAATTACTTAATCTAATAACGACTACATTTATCTGGAAAATAGATCAGGAATGCCCAATATATCAGAGAAATGCATCGATATTTTCGACACACGAGCTTTATAGTGTTGCAGTGCGAATATCGACACTATTTCTATACATTTCGAATGCACGATATATCAGAGAAATGGATCGATATTTTCGATCCACCAACATTATAGTGTTGTAGTACGAATATCGACACTATTTCTACACATTTCGACCTTTCCGATATATCAACACATCTTTGTCAAATCTACAATTACGTGGATGGCAGAGCGATCCCTACGCACCTCCACTGATGAAGTAGGTATGGGGAAGATGGCAGGTCCACTTAGACGTGGATAGCTGCGAAGCGTTTATCACCACCTCCACCGCCAACAACAACAACAACAACAACAACAACAGATCATTTGGAGCTGGACTAACATCCAAATCTCAACAGGAACATTGAATAGGAGACTTAAATTTGTTGGAAGGTCTCTAGGAAGTTACAGTGTATCTGTAAAGGAAACAGCGGGCAAGATTTAAATGCAACCAGCGCTAGAGTACTGTGCAAGCGCTGCAAGTCTTTAATGAAATAGGCGAGACAGTAAGTATCGAACGAATTTAGAGACACCCTCGTAGGACTGCCTCAGGTTACACGGAAGTGCAGCAAAGACGACCAGAGAACTAGAAAAGGAATCTTTGACAGAAAGAAGACATTGTCCACGTAAAACCCAATTGACTAAATTTATAACATTGGTATTCGATGTAGACTGCACCAAACGCGGGAATAAGGCGAAAGAAATTAGGATGCATACAGAAGTATCTACTTTTACCTCGCCCCACCAGCAAATGGAATAGGACATAAATTCGGTGCCATCCACGAGGCACTGTACAGTGACTAGCAGAGGGTATGTACGTAGATGTAGGAAATCCCAAAGACGATTGAGGGTGCATCACTGGATACAACGGTGTTTAAGATGTTGAAAGACAGGTTTTAAAATATCCCATCTCTTCCTTTACACAATGTCATTGCCAACATACAGTGTTTGAATAAGCAAAGTAAGTTTCGAGCATTTAAAAGAAGTTAAAATTTTACTATTAGTTAGTTAGTTACATATTCCATGGATCATTTTGCACGATAGATCTTAATAATGTGGAACGAGCCATTTTACGTTCACATCGCAAAATAATTGGACATACTGTTACATTCTGAACATTCCTAGGTTTCTTTACTTTTTGTTTGTTTGTTTGTTTTTTTCAAAAAGAAAAAAGATATACAGATGTGAATCATTAATTGCTACGCACCACCTTCTACACGTTGCAGTAACAGAAACTTTTCTACGGAATTGAAGTTGTCAAGGAGAAACATTATAAGTTTATCAACTTGTACATTGCTGTCTCTCAGACATTTTATATCACTGGTTAAGTGATCAAAGATTTATGTTGCAGCATTATGCACCCCTTTTGGCGCTAATTCAACCTTAAAGTAGAGTAATGAATATCATTTATCCTTCTGGTACTGTAATTACGCACCTCATTGTTCCTTTTGAACTGTAGTGGATTATTTACAACCAACTCCTTGAGGGAATAGGTATACTGTGAAGCAGTAGTCAAAATACCCAATTCCTTTAACGGATGTCTACAAAATGATCGTGAGTGAGCACCGCATATTGTTCTTATAGCACGTTTTTGCACTAAGATTATCAGCTTACTGATTTGCCTCTCCCCAAGGTTTGCAATGATTCTAAGCGCATGTATGGCTAAACTAAGCTGTTTTAAGAGTTCCAAAAAGCGTTTTTCCAATTTAAATTCTCATCAATATGGACCCCTAAGTAAGACTTTTGAAGTTTCCACCAATTTATTATTTCCTCACAATATGTGCAGAACCGAATACGATGTGTCTTTTTAAAACTGAGGGTGAGAACATTCTCAGAAAACCAGTCAATGACCATTTCTCCTGTTTCTGCACATATGTGGAGTTGATTGCAATACTAGTGTCATCTGCAAAAAGAACTAATTTTACTTGTTGTTTACTAGATATAAGATCGTTTACATATACGAGGAACAGTAGTGGACCTAGGGTTGAACCTTGGGGAACTCTATACCTTGATTTCTCCCCAGTCAGAATTATGTCCCTAGACTATATTGCTTCAATTACTAAGTACAACTTTCTCCATTTTTTGGTTAGACATGACATTATCCATTGGTTGCATATACCACCAGTTATATAAAACGTCATTTTATCTAGGAGAATACTGTGATTCACACAGTCAAATGCCTTAGAGAAATCGCAGAAGATACCAACCGGCGCTATTTTATTATTTAATGTTCCAAAATCTGAGCAGTGAATGTGTAAATGGCATTGTCAGTAGAGCAACCCTTCTGAAACCCAAACTGTGATTTGCTAAGGATACTATTGTTGCTAAGTTGAGATGCTATTGTAGAATACATCAGTGAAACAAGTTAGTAGTTATTGGCATCTCTCTTATCCCCTTTCTTAAAGAGGGCTTTAACAACGGCATACTCCAGTCTCCCTGGAAAAATACCTTGAGTTGGTGATGTATCACACATTTGAGGTAAGACAGTTTATTACATAGGAACAAATTTTTAGTATTCTGTTGGAAACTCTATCAAAACCAGATGAGCTTTTATTTTTGGGAATGTATAATTTTCTTAATTTCAGAAGGAGGAGTTGGTGATATGTGTATGTTACTGAATTTTTTAAAGTTAAATTTTCAACGCATTGCTATGTTTTTGCTCTTGAATGGCTTGTTCCTACACTTTCTACTACAGTTAAGAAATGATGATTAAATGCATTTGCTACCTGTGACTCATCAGTTATAGCCCTTTCATTCAGTTCAACAGTGATTTCTTGTTCTGTGGGTGATTGTCCTGTCTCTTGTTTTACTACATTCCATATAGCCTTAAGTCTGTTGTCAGAAGTACTGATTTCTGACATTATGTACGTGCTATTTAATAACCTTTCTTAGTAATTTTGAGTAGTTTATGTAATGTGCAACTACTGCAGGATTCCTACTTGTTTTTACCAAAAGATAATTTCCCTTTCCTTTCACAAGATGCTTTAATCCCTCTAATGACCCATGGTTTTTTATGTGGCTGTTTAGTGTCCTTCCTGATAAGCTTATGTGGAAAGCTATTTTGAAACAATGAATGGAATAGGTTATATTTTATATTAGCATTTGGTTCATTATAAATTACATCCCATATCATCTGATGTAAACTATTCTTAAAAACATTTGTCCTGGATTCATTTATTATTCTAACTGATTTCCACTGAGAAGTATCCTCACTGTAAGGCACTGTTATTTATCCTAACTGTGCATCATGATCAGAGAGAACATTTGCTACTGGGTAAACAGTTATTTTCTTACTTTGAGCTTCCACAAAGAAAACTTTATCAATTTAGGGTTCTACTGGCTTTATCCAATTGATCACTGAGGTCAAATTGTAGGATCCGAATAAGGTTTCCAGATCATTTTCCCTATCAAAATCCTTTATGAAATCTACATAGAAGTCACAAATTTCTTGCCGCTGTCTGACAGATTATTCATAGAAAGTTCAATCGTCTCCAGTGAGGATCTATGTACAGTTACAATTAAAAGTGAACTATTTTTCAGCATTAATTTACAAGCGGACATTTCTAAGTGCTGAGCACTACAAAATCTACTTGTCTCATTGTTTTTAAACTTGTGTTCTGTCTTAATATATGTACCAACTCCTCCTTTTCCTACATTATTTCTGCATGAGAAAGCTGTAATAGTGTAATCTTCTATATGTAACTTATCTAACCCTGTGATTCTGTGGTGCTCAGATAGGGGCAGGATGTCTATCTTCTCAGAACTCTCTAAATTTTCCAAACAGACAAGAAGCTCTTCTACCTTATTAATCAGTGGTCTTATTATTGATGAAATAAGCTAAATTCACTTTTCTATGAATTATTAAGCATTTTATGGGGCTCTTCTGTTATTTTCATTTCTTTCAAAACAGGATGCCAGAATCCTGATTCTAACCTAAAAACAGATGCCTGTCTGATACCAGTAACCATAGGAACCTCGCTAAGTGTGAAGGTGGCACCCTGTATATTATCTGCAAGAAGCTCAGCCAATCTCTCTCTCGCTCTCCTATTCAGGTGTAGGCCATGCCTAGTATATTTCCATCTCCCAATCGTAGTAACTGTTACAGTCAGCAGCAGCCTGGTCAACTCAGTGGTCACACAGCTAATAGTAGTGTTTACCAGGGCAGGTAATGGAACTGCATAAAACTCCTATTGCATCCAGGTCACCACTAACGCTGTAATTACTGTTCTTATCCGAGCTGTTCTTTGCTCCACCAACTATAATGACCTGATAAACTTTGCCAAAACCTTTGCACAAATTCTTTACGTCCTCTGTGACCTGGACAAGGCTAGCACTTGGCTTAACAATACTTGTGACTTGGCACCGTGTCCCTAATTTGTTCTGTACCATCTGGCCGACACCCTTCCATCACTACTACCTAGCACCAAGGCTTTTTTCTTCTTATTCTTTTTCGGTACCGACTTACAATAAGTTCCTTTGCTAGAAGTCTGCTGCACCCTGCTGTGACCCACAGCTGCATGACGCTCTTCCCATCCTACTTCAGGTAACAAGTCAAATTTATTCGACACTGTAGATGAAGTTGAAGAGCTGTTCTCCCTTCGCCCATTGATTGTTTTTTACGCAGTTCCCAAGATCGATTTCCCCATCCAGCCCACCGAGTTCAAATTTCACCTTATCTAATTCAGCCTGAAGGGCACAGATCTTTGCCTCCTGCTCAGCTATTCTCTTATCTTCTTTGCAAAACCTACAATTCCGTGGAGGAGCGTCATTGAATTCCACAGTCCTACGCATAACATTCCCTCTTTAACTATCCAGTGGCAACGTGCACATTTGTCACGCGCTGCAACACAAACTACACGCTTAAAAATAGAATTAACTCCCTTAACACACTTCACACTACGCGAATTTTCGTTACTTATGAGCAGCAAACTATAGGCCTACAGGTTAGCGCTTCAGGTGTATGATATACCGTAAAACGTTATTTATTTCCGCTTGCAACAAGAACTTTGCGCTCACTCAACTGCAGTATCCGTTAAATTACCTTAATCTCAACAGAATGTAACTTTTTTGTACGCAAATTGCACGTAAACAACCGACCTTTGCTAAGGATTCTAAATCAATTAAAAAAAGTTTTACGCTACTTTCCGGAAACATGAACTTAAGTTTGTGGACACGCACAAATTAAATTTTTGGAAAGAAAAAATAGAACAATTAAGCTGGATTCTCTAAGTTAGTTGTCCAAAAACGTAAACGAGTGTACTATTACAGCCCGACCTTGCGATCTTTTCGCGTTTTCTGCACTAATCCGCAAAGAAAAGTGATACATTTCATATTAAGCTTAAAAAACGTACTGAACGCGTATTTAGTGAGTAACTTGTACTAATCTGTTATTACAATCTAAATAACTTATGTGTACGTGAGCAAAAACTCGAATGTCTCGCATGGCGCAGGGCAGCCAAGCAGAAGGTTCAATGAGTCTGTAAAAGGAAACCGAAAGCAAGACGTCAGTGTGACTAGATCGGGGTTATTGTAGCAGCGTTTGGAATCCGTACCAAACAAGGATGAGAGCAGGCGCAGAACGAACTCACCAACGCGCCGACAAGGTCTTCATACGTCGGAGTAGGCTATACGACTGTGTAACAGAGGTACTCGTGGAACTTAAATGGGTTCCTTTGGAAGAAAGGCGACAGTGTTGTCATACAACCCTGTTGAGTTAATTTAGAAAACCGATATACAACCATTCATCTTAATTAGCAACTTCGTTATATTCCACTCTACGCTTTTGGTTTTGAACAGGAGGACATTATTATAATAAAAAGTCTCAAGAATAAATATTCGAATCATCATAATTTGCAAGCATGAATGTAGATTTTCGTCTTCAGCAGCAACGACAGCAAAAGAGAAGAACGGAATAAACTTGTGGCCTGACTTACGGAGAACTGATATGAGATCTACTTAAGTATATTTACTGATGTTTAATCGATCCTTCAATAGCAGAGACCCAGTCCAAAACTCCCGTATATATACTTACCTTTGTAAATGGGTCAAAATACATTTACGCTGTCCAGTCCGACGAATCGTGAGTCGGTTGCAGATAGGCTATCAGAATGCTCATTCGTAATTCCCTGTGGTTCGTAAAGAAAATTAGCTGGTATTCTGCTCTGTTGGGCTATAATGTAAACACATCGTAGAAATTCTCTACAAAATCTGAAATAAGATGTACTAGTAGGTCAATGCAATGACGAACGTATATCTCGGGGTACGCTGCACGTCAGTCTATTACGTAATCATATTTTTATGTTGAGATGCGTTTTCTTCACCACCTCTAAAGCAAACTATCACATTCCAACCTACACCAGGCCAAAGACTCCGCTACAGGTTAGTCTTTCAGCAGATTTTTTTTTTTTAATCTATTCACTTTCGTTGACTTCGCCACCTTACAGTCAAACTGCCACATTCGAACCTAACCCAGGCTTCGGGTTCCTCTGCAGGTCAACACATCTAGCTTTCTTTCCGCTCTCTTTATCGAAAACAAATTTAATCAATTCATGTATTCTACCGAAAGAAATCATTAGATATAGCAATTCTCGCTGGCTACCGTATACTATGACCCGATTCGCTACGAACAGCGTCAACAAATTGCCATCAGCACTCCATCCAAGAGCCACGGACACCGTCAATGCTCTTTAACAACATGCCTTTCAACTAAAATCATGTTTTATGTAATTTAAATTTACGCCGAAGACCAATGTTATTTAAGATTTAGAGCCACGCAATAAAAATCGGGACCATTAACAGACCGCCAGCTCTGTTCACATGGAAATCATGTTGCAGTATATTGTTTGAGCCGTGCTGACGTTAGAATAAAAATGCTAATAACATTAAAAAATAAAAATCTCTACAAAAATGCCGAATTATAAATTGCACAAAATTATATTGATAGTATATGAAATGATTGCGTTTGAGTGGGAAGTACAAATCGAAATTCGGTTTTGTCCAATATTTTGAAAATAAATATAGATGCCTGTTTACATCTGGTTTACTTAATTTGTATTAATTAAAATATTGTCGTTTAGATGAAACTAATTGTTTGAATCAAATGGAAATAAAAAAGATGGCAAAGGCCACATGAAATCAGGACCTCACCTGATAGCCCAGGGGTTAGTTGTACAGCACAGCATAGTCTCCTCTTTTCTGTGTAAGATTGTCAAGTGGCAATAAAAATGTAAATACCAGTATAAACAACCACTGACACACACATGGCGTTTTATGTTTACCTATGTGATCTATGACAAACGTGATCCTGGGCCAAAGTGAGGTTTTAAAACTACACCTTAGTATACATACGTGCTCAACGTGATTACCAACACCGTAAGAAGTTTGATATATAAGTATTCAGCTCAGACATATAGTCCATCTACGCAAACCATATGTGCATTAATGATCAAAAAAATTATGACTATATTATCAATATTATACAACTACCCTCGTCGTTTTTTGTGTGACGCAACTTTATCAACCCTTTGAAACAGTGAGAAAGTCTAAGCAATTTTTTTCAAAAAAGCAACCTAATCGTATTTATGCGTACAGTATCTATTCAAATATTCAGCTCCATTAACAACCATGACGGCATCTGTGTAATTTATATTCCAAAAAGTTTTAGCAGAGGTTGAAAATACCGCTTCAGTTGTAAATTTCTTTATTTTCACATAACCGGTTTCGGATTGTTATAATCCCATCTTCAGGTGTCGTAGCTGTGCTGTGGTCCCCGAGCGCCGCGTGTACCAGGTACAGTGTGCTGCCTATGAGCGCAGAACAGGGAACCGGTCGTGTGAAAATAAAGAAATTTACAACTGAAGCGGTATTTTCAACCTCTGCTAAAATGCTCAGTTGCGGATGTTCTTCCAACAGGATTGCTGCCAAAAAGTTTTATTATAATCCCACTGACTATATATTAGGTTGGCGCATAAGTTCGTAGTGTTTTCCTATAAGTTTAATAAACATAACAGATACACGTAACAGAGACGTTAATTATCAGTAATATGTTTTCCTTCACTATTTACAACAGTCTGCCAACGATGGGGTCACTTTTCGATACCGCGACTACAGAAATCATGCAGTTTTTAGGCTAAGAATTCGTCGAGCCATGTTCGGAGCGCATTTTCATCCGGGAAGGAAGTTCCTGGAACGTTGATCGATGGAGAATGAAAAAAGTGAAAATCTGAGGGTGCAAGATCAGGTGAATAAGGTAGGTGCGGACTGACTTCCCAGCATAACGTTTTTTGCCCGTCTAACAGAATGCAGGCGGTCGCCATGGTGTAGCATCACTTCTTGGACTGCGTCTGCAAGACGTCTCAGTTGTTGACAGTAAATGTCAGCCGTAACAGTTACACCTCGGGGAAGCACACCATCGTTATTCCATCAGATGCATGACATTATCTTTTGTCGATGCGCGCAGGTCTTTATACGGGAAGTTGCTGCTCTGTTTGGGCTCAGCCATTCCTTTATTTTCCTTACATTAGCATAAAGAAACCATTCCTCGACAACAGTAACGATATAGGATAGGAATGGTCGGTGTAGTTCGCGAGCCAATTGATGACGAGCAAGCAGAGACGCACATATGGCTACCCGCTGAATTTTGTGATTTTGGCTTAGAGCATGCGGTACCCATACATCTGATTTTTAATCCTTCTCTACAGCATACAAATGTCGCACGATGGTGGAAAGATCAGTTCATCACATTTGTCAGTTTTCGAGTACAGTGATATAGGTCATTGTGAATTAATGCCTATAAACGATTTTCAACAAACCCCGAAGTTCTTCCTGAACGTGGAAAGTCACTAATGTCAAAACGATTCTCCTTAAAACGAAAAAACCATTTTATTACGTGCTCTGGCCAATGGCTTCACCACCATACAGACGCAAATGTTTTTCGCTGCCTTCACTGCTGTCACCACACTACTGAACTCAAACAGAAGAATATGTCGGAAATGTTCCGATTTCTCTGTTTGGCACTCCATTTTCTAACGTCCATATCTTCTCTCGCTATCTCCAAACGACAAAATGTTCAAATGGCCTATTACAAATGGTTCAAATGGCTGAGCACTATGGGACTTAACTGCTGAGGTCATCAGTCCCCTAGAACTTAGAACTGCTTAAACCTAACTAACCTAAGGACATCACACACATCCATGCCCGAGGCAGTATTCGAACCTGCGACCGTAGTGGTCGCGCGGCTCCAGACTGAAGCACCTAGAACCGCTCGGCCACACCGGCCGGCTGACAAAATGACAATCTGTAAACAAAAACAGCAACAGTGTGCTACAAATAAAAAATAACATTCGATAAATTAACCCATAGCAATTGGAATTCTGACACGCAATACCAAAATGCTACGAACTTACGCGTCAATCTAATACGCACATGTATGTACACACAGAAACACAAGAATACTAATTGTACTACTCCTCTGCCTATATTTCATACAGTAGCAAGAGTTACCTCATATACATCAAAAAGAGGTCCTCAACAACACCTGAAATCCCACTCAGCAGATCTGTTCACCAACAAGAAACATACAACAACGTGGACTCGAAACTGCTCTACCTTATACCTAAAAACACGAAATCAAAAACCACACAGACTACACAAAAAAGTAAAAAGTAGTCACAATGAATAAACATAACACACTCCGTGGGAAACGGGACAACACCTTGTCAGTATGTGAGAATTGACTGTGAATTGCTCACCGAAACTGGTCGTACTCAGTAAAAAAACTTTAAAACTCACGGCTGAAGGTGATTTCAAATCCTCACAAACATAATAAAAAACACTATACAGTGCTATATGATTTCTCCTTGAATTAAGCTATCCATGACATCTATACTACTCATATCTCTCTTTTAAACTGTAAACACCAAACCTTGTTCTTTTCTGCACTTAGAAATGGTCTTAAAATATATTACATACACTGTTTCCTAATATTGTAATTTTCCCACTGCTTGTAAGTCTCAACTCAGTGATGTTCCTAAGCCCGAGTGGTTTTCGAGACTTAGGGTACCCCAAGCGGTAAGCGTTGGCATGTGGACTTCAAACTACGATGAAGGATCCGTGATAGTCCATTCTTAATCTCACCATCGACTTCACTTAACCATTAATTTGTTCTTACGAGGACTAAACCATGAACTACATGCTGAGTAGATTTGTCTATTGTGGTATAGCAGCGATTCCTGTCCCAGTGTCTTCTTTTCCACTTGCTTCCTGATTAATACCTCTTTCTCGCAGCTGGGTCGAAATCTCCCTCCTTGATAGAACCACTACTTCTGATGTCAAGTTAGCTGGTCTCCTGCGTATCAAACTTTCTTTTGGGATGAATCCTGTTCCACAAGCTTTTTTTCTATTCATAACATCCTGAAATACGTCCACATATTCTATTTTGTGTGTCTCTGGCTGCAATAAATCCTACATGACCTCCACAGTTCACGCATATAACACTCAGTTGGGTTGTCAGCCTGCTAGCATAAAGAGGTTCTCATGTGTCTAACAGCTACACAATCAGTAAACCTCTTACAGAGGGTTGAAATGAACTGGGATCCATTATCGGAGAGAGAGAGGCTTTCGACTTTCCGTCTGAGTGAAATAATCACTCTCCTACTTTGTCAATTTTTGTCTTGCTGGTAGACCCCTTCGTACCAAACCTGTCACATATTTGAAGAATACATTCACTGCCAAAGATCTCCGTAAGCCCAGCCCTGCTGGGGAAAAGTCGCCAGATATATCAGTTGCTAGTGGTTCTCCTACGCTGTCTGGGAGAAAGCTCTGTATCTCTCCTCTACTGGCAGCTGTACTATATTTCACTCACTGCCATCTGTATCAAGCACTGGAGCTGTTTTCTGACTCTCCTAGCTAGGTTATTAAATAAAACATAATCGAGCAAGATCTGAGTGTACTTTTGTGGCCCTTAGTGCCTGTGACTCGAGTGGATGTAATTGATATGAGACTCCACGTGCTCTGCAGAGAAACACAACCGCAACACTTCATTTTCATTCATCCTACGAAACAATACCCCCTCATATATCTTGTAATATCGCTGTAACTTCTCACATCCACTTGCTCAACACATAATCCTTATCAGTTTCATTGTGGGATCATCGCTCTGTATCCATCTGGTATCTTTATATGTGCATTTAATTTTTTTTCTTTAAAGTCTAACCCCTTTTCATGAACATCATTCTAAGCTTGTCCTACTCATCGTTAGCAGGAGACCTATATACACAGTGTGTGGCCAATAATGGTATCGTCTGTGATTGGCCGACAGCTCTGGACGCCATTTTTTTTACCTGTCTAAGCTAACGAAGAAAGGACACAGCAGAGGAGAAATTTCGGAGAGGACAGAAAATTGCTGGCAGTAATATCGCGAATCAGATATAACTGGAAACTGAAGACTTCCTGGCAAAGCAAATATCACGATATACAAGCCATACTAACTACCAATTTTGACCTATGGATCAGAATGTTGGATCTCGACAATGAAAGATGTGAGTATAATACAAGCGACAGAGATGCGCTTTCTATGAGAGACCCTGGATCAGGCGAGAAGGGACAGGATAAGAAATGAAATAATACGAAACGTGCTTCAGAGCCATCCCGTAAGAAAAATTCCGGAGAGAAATAGGCTCAAATGGTTTGGCCACTTTAAAAAAATGGGAAAGGAACACTACGAATAAGAGCCTGGAATTGAAAAGATGGGGCGACTAGGTGAAGCGTAATATGAATCGAAGAGGACTACAATGGGAGGAAATGCTGACGGACAGACTGTGGGAGGAAAGAGAAGATTGAAGATGCTCTGTGAAGGACTTGCATAAAAATAAATGTTTCAGGAAGAGGAGGAGGAGGAGGAGGAGAAGAAGAAGACGAGTGTTTATTTCGCCTAATGTAATTCGAGCCATAACGCTGTAGATTATTTTAAAGTTGCAAATACCACTTATGTGGCATGTTATTTTAATGTGGATATAAGGTATGTCTGGCCACAATATTTCTGTCTTTCGAGATTCCATTTTATGTGATTCAACTTCGATAAATACTCGTGCTGTAAGGTGGGGGCTACGGTGACATTCTCGAATTAGATTTACAAAGCATTCTTCGCAGACCAAATTTAGACTGAAGCTGATTTACTGACAACAATTGATGTGAGTTATGTAATTGTGAACGACAATATCGGGCCTAACAGGTTCTTCCACTGTTAGCTGCAAAAGTGGAAGTGAAAGGCTTCTTGATGTTAATAAACAGAGTGGCCAAAAAACTCGCGAATGGTTGTTTTATTTGAAGATGTACTGCGCATATCGCCCAAACGTTGCAGCCAGATGCAGCGTATGGCGCAATTGTAGATACAATACCTAACAAATATGTTACAGGCAGGTCTCTAGTGAACGGGGGAAGCCACAACTTTGAATGTGGGGTGATAATCCGTGCAAAGCATATGGGTCATGGCATACCAGATACTACACAATAATTCGGGTTTCCGAGGTGCAGTGTCTCCACTGGGTCTTCAGTATCGCAGACACAGTGTTTCCACTTCAGTAAACTGCCACACAAGACGTCCAAAATTGTTTTATGAGCGGATGTCATGTCGCTTTCACGAAGCCACTCGGGGCGATCGACGGTGTATTGTGAACCATATCGCTGTTGATTTTAATTTGGGACATCACAACCCATTTCTATCAGAAGCGCACGGAGATGAAAGCATCGAATAGGCTTCAGCAGCCACCGACCGAATCGTTTTCCTTTCCTGACACATCAACACAGAGCTGAACAACTGACATAGACCCATGAACTTTGCCACTGGATTATGAAGCTGTGGTGGTGTGTAGGATCGACGACTGGTGTTGTAACTTGACACTGAACGTAAATAAATGTAGCGAGGTCCATAAAAAGGAGAAGACATTCATTAGTATTCGATGACACTAATGGTGATAAATCACTGAAAAAGTAAAAACTGGAAAATTATTAGGAGTAACCTTTCGAAATGGCGTAAAACTAGTAGGAGGAATATCAGACGCCCTGCTAAGATACACTGGAAGAAATTTAATGAAATGTAATTCATCCTCGACCTGCTCATCAGTCTGCGATCCATACGATGTTGGATCAGTGGGGGAGAGAGAGAGGGAGAGAGAGAGAGAGAGAGAGAGAGAGAGAGAAGATTCAACTAAGAGCGGCAAATTTCGTCATGAGATCTTTTAATAAGCGTTGGAGCATTGTGGAATAGCTAAACAAACTCTAGTGGCACACACAACGAGATAGACGGTCTGCATAATGAAGAGGTTTACTGTTAAAATTCCGAGGCAGTATGTTCCAAGAAGAGTCGACTAACGTGTTACTTCCACCCAGATCCATATTGGAAAAGACCCTGTGGAGAGCCCGCATCTCGTGGTCGTGCGGTAGCGTTCTCGCTTCCCACGCCCGGGTTCCCGGGTTCGATTCCCGGCGGGGTCAGGGATTTTCTCTGCCTCGTGATGGCTGGGTGTTGTGTGCTGTCCTTAGGTTAGTTAGGTTTAAGTAGTTCTAAGTTCTAGGGGACTTATGACCACAGCAGTTGAGTCCCATAGTGCTCAGAGCCATTTTTGAACCATGTGGAGAACACAAGTGAAATTAGGGATCATTCGGAATTTTGTCTCCAGTTGTTCTTCCAGCACACCAGCTGATAATGGAAAAGGGAAGAGGGTAACCTATTGTGATACCAGAGGCTTCGTCTGCTATACTTCCTAAGATGGCTTGCAGGGTATAGTGGTAGATGTAGACTTAGCAAAACAACTGAAAACCAAAATCTGGTTGTCCATTTCTTTAACACTGTACTGGCTCGCTCAATTCAACAGGCAAATCAGCGTGAAAACCATCACATGCCGTCAGTTCTTGAAATGCGCAGAGAAGTTTGGGTTGTAGCCTAGGATATAGGTACTTACTTTAGTGGCCATTGACACTGTCACGTATCTGCAGTGCATGACATACTGCAGAGAGTTTTGGGTTTTAGCCTAGGACGTTGGTCCATACTTTGTTGGGCCATGAACACTGTCACATGTCATCAGTACGTGAAATACTGCGGAGAAGTTGGGGTTTTAACTTGAGATATTGCTACATATTCTGGTACCCCCATGCGGGCCCCGGGGGTTAGAACAGGCCCGAGATATTCCTGCCTGTCGTAAGAGGCGACTAAAAGGTGCCGGCCGGAGTGGCCGTGCGGTTCTAGGCGCTACAGTCTGGAGCCGAGCGACCGCCACGGTCGCAGGTTCGAATCCTGCCTTGGGCATGGATGTGTGTGATGTACTTAGGTTAGTTAGGTTTGGGTAGTTCTAAGTTCTAGGGAACTGATGACCTGAGAAGTTGAGTCCCATAGTGCTCAGAGCCATTCGAACCATTCGACTAAAAGGTGTCTCACACCTTTTGGCCTTTATGTGATGGTCCTCTGTAGGGTCTGACCTACATTTTCCTGAAGAGTGAGCCAACTGGGGAAGGGTGCCTTACACGGTGCATCGTGTCCATCGTGCATTGAGATCCTTAGCCCACTTTCTCATCGTGGCATTGCAGTCCCGCTCACTCTCCATCTTTTGAGTGAGAACACCTTCCTGGATGCGTTTTCCTCCACCCACTATACTGTGTCGTTTTCTGCGCCGATGCGGACCATGGAATTTTTTGCACGTCATATCCAGCAAGTTAGCCAGTCTGTTGTGGTGGGGCTGCTATGTACCCTGTTGGTTGTAGACCTCTGACTACAAAGGGATCGCTCTGCTGATGCCTGCGCCGTTTACTCCCCACATATGCCAAGGTGTAGATGTCCGTGGCCCTGGGGCATCGGCACTCCTGGCAATGGCCATCAGCCAGGTGGACTTTGCTGCGGCTGGGTGGCGCCTGTGGGGAGGGCCCCTGGTCAGAGTGGGTGGCATCAGGGTGGACGACGTTCGATGAAGCGTACCACATAATCATTTGCTGGTGATAAAAAGCCAGCAGTCTCTAAGTGTTCCAAGTCTCAGTTCAATGCAAGGAAGTATGATCCTAAATTGGTCCCCTCCCTGGCCGCACCATGGGAGGAACGCCAGGCTAAGGATGGCAGTGAACCTTATTCGCCCCAGTACCTAACAGGTTTGCGGAGGTGGAGAGCTTGTCCAAAATGCGGTCAGGGTCAATCTTGATAAAAACGGCATCCTCTGCCCAGTCACGGGCATTACTCGCTTTTGACAAGCTGGGGGATGTTTCCGTTGTCATCACGCCTCATAAGAGCTTAAATATGGTCCAGGGTATTATATTCCACAAGGACATTCTTTTGCAGTCTGACGACGAGCTGCGTCCGACTTAGAGTGACGAGGAGCTCATTTCGTCTGGCACGTTCATCAGGATCCAAGGGATAATCAGGTTGCCACTGGTGCCTTCATCTTGGCCTTCAAGGGTGACACATTACCCAAGAAGGTCAAGGTGATGGTCTACTGCTGTGATGTCAAGCCATATATCCCTCCCCCAATGCGGTGCTTTAAGTGCTGCAAGTTCTGCCATATGTCTTCCCACTGTACTTCCAGCATCACATGTTGAGATTGTGGATGTCCATCCCATCCCAATACTCCATGTGCCCCACTTCCCATCTGTGTGACCTGTGGAGAGCATCATTCCCCTTACTCACCAGACCGCAGGATTTTACAGCGAGAAAGGAAAATCATGGAATACAAGATCCTGGACTGACTGACCTACACTGAGGCCAAGAGGAAATTTGCACGCCTATATCCTGTGGCTATGACCTATTCTTATGCCGCCGCTATGAAAACAGTTGCTCCGCAAGTTCCACTTGGCTCTCAGAGCCAGAAGACTACACCTGCCCCCTTGATGGTAGGGGGCACTTCCCTCCCATTTGCTCCCGCACCACCTACCTTGGGAGCACTGAGCCTTCGGGGACGCCAGTACCCAATTCTCAGCTGGAGAAGCGTAAGTCTTCTTCAGCTCCTCTCACTAGGAAGGGGTCCCTTGTTTCACTCCCTTCCCAGGTTTCTGCTAGTGGGAAAGATGACACCCACCAGTGGCTGAAGTGCCCAACAGCAGCTGATCGTAGGGCTTCACGATCATCCTCAGTCATGAAGACTGAATCAGTGAGAGAAATCCAGAAAGAAGACCCTCAAGACCAAGGGAATTGCGGTGGCACCCACACCACTGCTGCCTACAAGCTCTGCGTCTGACGATGAAGTGAAGATCCTGGCATCTGCTGAGGACCTAGATCTCGACAGACCTTCAGACACAATGGATATAGTCTGCTCAGGAAATAAGTCAGTGACGGAAGGTGACTGTGAGGTGTAGACTACCTCATTGAGTATTTCATGCCTTCTCAGTTTCATGATGTCATCCTCCAGTGGAATTGCGGCGGTTTTTTCCACCACCTGACTGAGCTATGGCAACTGTTAAGCTTTACACCTGCTTTCTGCATTGCCCTCCAGGAAACCTGGTTCCCGGCAATGCGGACTCCTGCCCTTCGTGGCTACAGGGGATATTACAAGACATGTAGCGATTATAATAGTCAGGTTGAGTTTGTGTTTATGTCCTGAACTTTGTATGTAGTGAAACTGTGCCCCTTAAAACTCCTCTGGAAGTTGTGGCTGTCAGGATAAGGACTATGCAGGAAATAAATGTCTGCAACATATATCTCCCTCCAGATGGAGAGGTACCCCTGAACGTATTGGCTGCACTGATTGATCAACTCTCTAAACCTTTCCTACCCTTGTGGGGTAACAACACGCTTACTGGCCATGACAGAGATGTCGAACATTTACTGTCCCAACTCGACCTCTGCCTCCTGATTACTGGAGCCACCACACATTTCAGTGGGGCTCATGGAAGCTACTCGGCCACTGATTTTTCAGTTTTCAGCCCAGGACTCCTCCCATCCATCCACTGAAGAGCAACCCATCGATGTTGTGATTGAGAAGGTCACTACAACGATAATTTCTGCGGCAGGAAACGCGAACTCTCGTTCTCAAGAGTGCCCCCTGCGAAACACAGTCCCTTGGCGGTCGCCGGAAGTCGCTGAGGCAATTAAAGAGCGTCGGCGAACTCTACAGCGACGTAAGCGGCACCCTTCCCTAGAGCACCTAATAGCCTTTAAGTGGTTACATGCCCTTGTTCGCCTGCTTATAAAACGACAGAAACAGGACTGTTGGGAGAGGTACGCGTCTACCATTGGGTGCCATACGTCACGTTCCCAAGTCTGGACGAAGATCAGAGGTCTTTTTGGATACCAGACCCCAACAGGTGTCCCTGGCGTTAACATCAATGGCGTGCTCTCTACTGAAGCAAATGCGATTGCCGAGCACTTTGCTGAGCACTATGCTCGAGTGTCTGCGACGGAGAACTACCCCCAAGTCTTTCGCACTCTCAAACGGTGGATGGAGAGGAAAGTCCTCTCGTTCACTACAGGCCAAAGTGAACCCTATAACGCCCCATTTACAAAATGGGAGCTCCTCAGCGCCCTTGCACATTGCCCCGACGCAGCTCCTGGGCCAGATCGAATCTACAGTCAGATGGTTAAACATCTCTCGTCAACTTCAAGCGATATCTCCTCATTGTCTTCAACCGGATCTAGTGCGATGGCGTCTTTCCATCGCATGGCGGGAGAGCACCATCATTCTGGTGCTAATACCTGGTAAAAATACGCTTGATGTGGATGTCTATCGGCCCATCAGTCTCACCAACGTTCTCTGTAAGCTGCTGGAACGTATGGTATGTCGGTGGTTGGATCGGGTCCTGGAGTCACGTGACCTACTGGCTCCATGTCAGGGCAGCTTCCTCCAGGGTCGCTCTACCACTGATAATCTTGTGTCCCTCGAGTCTGCCATCCGAACAGCATTTTCCAGACTCCAGCATCTGGTTGCCATCCTTTTTGACTTACGTAAAGCATATGACACGACCTGGCGACATCATATACTTGCCACATTGTATGAGCGGGGTCTCCGGAGCCCGCTCCCGATTTTTATCCAAAACTTCCTGTCGGTCCATACTTTCCGTGTCCAAGTTTGTGCCTCCCATAGTTCCCCCCGTATTCAGGAGAATGGCGTTCCGCAGGGCTCCATATTGGGTGTATGTTTATTTTTAGTGGCAATCAACGGCCCAGCAGCAGCTGTAGGGCCATCGGTCTCACCTTCTCTGCATGCGGATGACTTCTGCATTTCGTATTGCTCCTCCAGTAATGGTGATGCTGAGCGGCGCCTGCAGGAAGACATTCACAAGCCACAGTCATGGGCTCTAGCCCACGGCTTAAAGTTTTCAGCCGCGAAGTCTTGTCATGCACTTCTGTCGGCGTCGTACCGTTCATCCTGAACCTGAACTTTACCTTCCTGAGGATCCACTCACTGCAGTGGAGACGTATCGATTCTTAGAACTGGTTTTCGACACCCGATTGACTTGGCTACTCTAGCGTTAAAAGGTTTTTTTGGCTTTTCTCATTTAACCAAATATAACATTGATGATGATAATTTATGGCAATGTTTGCCGACAAGATAAAGAATGCAACCTTTTAACACTAGATTGCGTACTCACGGCAGTTCTCCTTGGCTGGTTGGTTTTTTTTTTTTTTTTTTTTTTTTTTTTTTTTTTTTTTTTTTTTTTTTTTTGTATGACTTGGAAAGAGAGAAAAATTAATGAATGATCGACGATGCGTCGGTTCTCTATTGTGTTCAGGAGACGTACAGATTGACTGAGTGAAAATAGTTTCTCAAATGACCTCTTAACCCGGATTGCTTTCACGCAATCAGACTCTTCAATTAAATTACCTAAGGGACCTATTTGAATAATAAAAAAAATGCAAAACAGTGAAATTTTGTAAAAAAAGTTGTCAGATCGGAAATTGAACACATTAATGGTCTCCCAAATTACAATCGAGACACCGCGATAAAGAGCGAACCTGTAACAAAGTTCATTTAAACATAAAAATTATTTGTGATTAATTTAAGGAAAAGAATAAGCATAGATTTTCTGTACAGTGAAGCATCAATATATTCTCAAAGAACAAAGGCGTTAAACTATAAACATTAACAAATTTACAATGAATACAAAACTTACATTTTTATGTTTTTCTCATACATGGAGCAGTCCAACAATCGCTGCTTTTGTATGTGTGATATTTTGTAAAAATTAAATGTCCTGGCGTGCGCGTAAGTATTTTTTATCGTCACAAAGTTTACAAAAGAGTTTTTGTTTTTCTTGGTGATAACGTGGTTTTTCACACTAAAAGAAATATAACTTGTAGCGGTGCTACACAACACGTCTTAACAAATTGGCGACCAAACATCAAAGGTAATGAAGTACATGTTAACATATCGGCGACCAGAAGTACAACTAACTATAAAGACTCTAGAATTTTCCTAACAAATGATGAATTGTTCTTTCTTCTTGCTATCAAGCGCTGCGGCAATGATTTTAAATATCTGCGCCCAGCGAGTCATAGTGTTTAAAAGTACCTTTTAAACGCTGGCCGCGCGTCTTGGTATAGGCGCACGTTATAAACAGATTTCGTTTCTTTACTCTCGCGTTGTCATGATTAATATCATTACAAACTACACTTCGATGGCTGTCCTTTTCTCATATGCAAAATGTCAGAAATCCAATAATATCACACTACCTCACCTTCGTCAGCTTAAGCGGGAGTGCTGGCAACACCTCGGTGTTCTTCGCTGCCTGAGCAACACTAACTGGGGTGCAGATCGCTCTACGCTGCTGCAGCTCTACAGAGCCCTTGTTCAATCCCGCCTTAACTATGAGAGTCTGGTTTACAGTTCGGCGGCTCCCTCAGCACTGCGTTTACTCGACCCAGTGCACCAATGTGGCGTTCACCTACCGACGGGAGCTTTTAGAACGAGTCTGTGACCAGTGTCCTGGTGGAGGCCGGTCCCTCCATTGTGGATCCGACGTGCACAACTGCTCACCAGTTACGTTGCATACATTTGTAGTTCTCCTAAGCATCCGAATTACCGTCTCCTTTTCCCACCCGCCGCAGTTCATCTCCCGCATCGGCGGCCCAGGTCAGGGCTCACGATTGCAGTTCACGTGCGATACCTTCTCTCGGAACTGGAGTCCTTCCCTTTACCACCTTTACTTGAGGTCCATTCACGTACACCTCGGTCAAAGCTTCGTCCGGACCTTTTGCATGGCCCTGAGGACTCAGTTAACCCCGCCGCTCTCTGCTGTCACTTCCTCTCTATTCCTGACGCGTTCCAGGGCTCTGAAGTTGTTTACACCGACGGCTCGATGGCTGATGGTAATGTTGGCTTCGCCTATGCCCACATAGGCCATATTGAACAGCATTCCATGCCCACTGAGCGCAGTGTATTCACTGCATTGCTTGTGGCCATATTTCGTGCACTTCAGTACATCCGTTCCTGTTCTGGTGAGTCATTTATTCACTGTTCTCACTCCCTGAGCAGCTTACAAGCTATCGACCAATGCTATCATCGCCATCCTTTGGTAGCGACCATCCAGGAGCCCATCTTTGCCCTGGAACGGTCCAGTCGTTCAGTGGTTTTTGTGTGGACCCCAGGACACGTTGGGATGCTAGGCAACGAACTTGCTGACATCCTAGCCAAACAGGCTACGCGGAAACCGCTCCTGGAGATGGGCATCTCTGTCTTACGCCGCAAGGTTTTTCGGCTTTGGGAGACAGATTGGCATAACAGTATGCACAACAAATTGTGTGTCATTAAGGAGACTCCGAATGTGTGGAAGTCTTCCCTGAGGGCTTGTCGTAGGGAATCAGTTGTGCTTTGTCGACTCCGCATTGGCCATAAGTGGCTCAGATATGGTTACCTCCTCCGTCGCGAGGACCCACCTCAGTGTCGCTGTGGCTCCCAAATGACAGTCGTCCACCTCTTTCTGGACCGCCCACTTTTAGCCGCTCTGCGGCGGACTTTTAACTTTCCCAGCACCCTACCATTGGTGTTGGGCGACAATGCCTCAACAGCAGTTTTAGTTTTACGTTTTATTCGTGAGGGTTGGTTTTATCATTTGATCTGAGTTTTAGTGCATGTCCTTTTTCCCCTCTGTGTCCTCCACCCAAGGGCTTTTAGGGTGGAGGTTTTAATGTGTTGCAGAGTGGCTGACTTCTCCTGTTTTATTCTCATGGTCAGCCAGCCATGGTAATCTGCTTTCTTGTGTTTAATCTTTCCTCCCTGTTTGAGTCTCTATCTGGTTTTCTTGTCCTGTTTTATCCATTGTAGTGTTTGTTGTCCTTCTGTCGTTCATCCGGTTCTTCTTTTCTCCTGTTATTGTGCTGTACGTCTTTTCTGTTTTCTTCTTTGTCTTGGGTAATTGTTCTAATGGGAACAAGGGACTGATGACCTCACAGTTTGGTCCCTTCCCCCTCCCCCCCCCCTTTTAAACCAACCAACATATTCTGGTTGTCACGAAATGTACGTAACTACTCCTCCTGCCTTTACCACAATTGTGACTAAAAATGTTTCTACTACTTGATCAAAACCGCTTCCTTCGCGTTGACTGTCAGTCCATCAACACTCCGTCTTTGGTAGTTGAAGGTTGGTGAGCCACGACACGAATCTGTGTGTCCAATATTCCCGATCTTCTGCATCTCGGATTAGGCCCGATGTTTGGTTTGTCTTCTCCTTTATCTGACAGATTCGTCCTCTCGTTGGTCTTCCTTGCAATCTTTTCCCTTGAACTTTGCCCTGCGTTATCATGTTCTTTAAGTTATCCTCCTGTCGTCGAACTGGATGATGAAGGAACTGGTGTATTAGCTAGAAACCATTACTGCACACCTCTTTTCCACTCCGAGTTCTTGAAATATTGATTTGCTTGATCGTTTGTGAATCCATGAAATTCTCAGTAACCTCTTTTATGTTCACATCTCAAAAGTATCGATTCTTTCGCGATTGCCTTCAGTTATTGGCCAGTTTCAACCCCTTAAATAAATACTGAAAACACTGAGATTTCAGGAGTCTCAGTTACTATCTCAATTTAATAAATCTGGTTAGGGCTCGGTGTTTCAAATCACTGTCCGTTTCGATGCAACATTCTTACTCAAAACGGTGCTTTCTTTCCTGTGTACAGTCACTGTCTTTCTGAACCACTGAGCCAAGGTAGACAGTGATCAACTTCTTCATACTCTGGTAGTAGTTCAGTAGCTGGTAGTGACTCACCTCTGTCAATTATCATACACTAGGTATTTTTCTTATTCACTGACAGCTGAAATTGTTGCCTTTTCTCTTAAATCTGCCCAGTAATCCCTTCACTTCCACTGGTGTTTCTGGGCTCACCATGGTGTCATCAGCTTTTTTTTTTTGGTCATCAGACTACTGACTGGTTTGATGCGGCCCGCCACGAATTCCTTTCCTGTGCTAACCTCTTCATCTCAGAGTAGCACTTGCAACCTACGTCCTCAATTATTTGCTTGACGTATTCCAATCTCTGTCTTCCTCTACAGTTTTTGCCCTCTACAGCTCCCTCTAGTACCATGGAAGTCATTCCCTCATCTCTTAGCAGATGTCCTATCATCCTGTCCCTTCTCCTTATCAGTGTTTTCCACATATTCCTTTCCTCTCCGATTCTGCGTAGAACCTCCTCATTCCTTACCTTATCAGTCCACCTAATTTTCAACATTCGTCTATAGCACCACATCTCAAATGCTTCGATTCTCTTCCGTTCCGGTTTTCCCACAGTCCATGTTTCACTACCATACAATGCTGTACTCCAGACGTACATCCTCAGAAATTTCTTCCTCAAATTAAGGCCGGTATTTGATATTAGTAGACTTCTCTTGGCCAGAAATGCCTTTTTTGGCATAGCGAGTCTGCTTTTGATGTCCTCCTTGCTTCGTCCGTCATTGGTTATTTTACTGCCTAGGTAGCAGAATTCCTTAACTTCATTGACTTCGTGACCATCAATTCTGATAAGTTTCTCGCTGTTCTCATTTCTACTACTTCTCATTACCTTCGTCTTTCTCTGATTTACTCTCAAACCATACTGTGTACTCATTAGACTGTTCATTCCGTTCAGCAGATCATTTAATTCTTCTTCACTTTCACTCAGAATAGCAATGTCATCAGCGAATCGTATCATTGATATCCTTTCACCTTGTATTTTAATTCCACTCCTGAACCTTTCTTTTATTTCCATCATTGCTTCCTCGATGTACAGATTGAAGAGTAGGGGCGAAAGGCTACAGCCTTGTCTTACACCCTTCTTAATACGAGCACTTCGTTCTTGATCGTCCACTCTTATTATTCCCTCTTGGTTGTTGTACATATTGTATATGACCCATCTCTCCCTATAGCTTACCCCTACTTTTTTCAGATCTCGAACAGCTTGCACCATTTTATATTGTCGAATGCTTTTTCCAGGTCGACAAATCCATTATTGGCTGTAACGTCAGAATTGCCTCTCTCGTCCCTTTACTCTTCCTAAAGCCAAACTGATCGTCACCTAGCGCATTCTCAATTTTCTTTTCCATTCTTCTGTATATTATTATTGTAAGCAGCTTCGATGCATGAGCTGTTAAGCTGATTGTGCGACAATTCTCGCACTTATGAGCTCTTGCCGTCTTCGGAATTGTGTGGATGATGCTTTTCCGAAAGTCAGATGGTATATCGCCAGACTCATATATTCTACACACCAGTGTGAATAGTCGTTTTGTTGCCACTTCCCCCAATGATTTTAGAAATTCTGATGGAATGTTATCTATCCCTTCTGCCTTATTTGACCGTAAGTCCTCCAAAGCTCTTTTAAATTCCGATTCTTATACTGGATCCCCTATCTCTTCTAAATCGACTCCTGTTTCTTCTTCTATCACATCAGACAAATCTTCACCCTCATAGAGGCTTTCAATGTATTCTTTCCACCTATCTGCTCTCTCCTCTGCATTTAACAGTGGAATTCCCGTTGCACTCTTAATGTTACCACTGTTGCTTTTAATGTCACCAAAGGTTGTTTTGACTTTCCTGTATGCTGAGTCTGTCCTTCCGACAATCATATCTTTTTCGATGTCTTCACATTTTTCCTGCAGCCATTTCGTCTTAGCTTCCCTGCACTTCCTATTTATTTCATTCATCAGCGACTTGTATTTCTGTATTCCTGATTTTCCCGGAACATGTTTGTACTTCCTCCTTTCATCAATCAACTGAAGTATTTCTTCTGTTACCCGTGGTTTCTTCGCAGCTACCTTCTTTGTGCTTATGTTTTCCTTCCCAACTTCTGTGATGGCCCTTTTTAGAGATGTCCATTCCTCTTCAACTGTACTGCCTACTTCGCTATTCCTTATTGCTGTACCCCCACAGGGGGTCCACAACTCTTTTGTGGATACGTGCGTGGCGAGCACGGGGCCCCGAGCCATTGCTGCCTTCTTTCTCTCCAGGGCTGCATTTCTTTTCCCTTCCCATCCTTTCCCCTCCTTGCTCCTTTCCCCTCGCCCTCTCCTCTCCCTCTCTTGGTGTCCCTGCTTATGTTGGCCCCGCTATCCTCCTGGTTCTGTTGGTTTTCCAATTCGGCTTTGTTGTATAATCATCTCCTCCTTTTGCCATTCCTTGGTCCCCCTCTGGGGTTTGACCATTACAAAATTTCTCCTCCGTAGTGTGAGCCATTTGGGGAAGAGCACCTTACCTAGTGTCTCCGACGTGCGCCCTCCTAGTACATTCCACCTTTTCTTTCACGTCGTTGTCTGATACTAGGGTGCATAGCCAGCACGGTAGCCAGCCCGTGTGCTGGGGTCGCTATGTACCCTTTTGGTTGAGCCCCCTGAACACACAGGGATCACACTTCTGATACCTGAGCTGTGACCTCCTCATGCATGCCTTGGAGTGGTTGCTCGTCATCCTGGAGCATCGGAACTCCCGGCGATGGCCACCGTGCCAGATGGCCCTTGCTGTGGCTGGGTGGCGCCCGTGAGGAGAGCCCCTGATCGGAGTGGGTGGTATCAGGGCGGACGCTATGCAAATGAAACGCATACGGATCCAGAACTCTGGCCGTTCTTCTGTGGCCATCTCTCTGCGTGGAACTGATTCCTCAAGTGCTGCTTCTCTTGCCCCTTCGGCCTTCCCTTCCATGGCTACCCCTGGGAAGAGGGTCAGGCTCGTCGTCTAGGGGCAAAACCTTTCCCCCGTTATCTAGTTTGCACCAGGACTGATGGCGATACTTTCACCAGTGTCAAACCTTTATTCTTTGTGGAACACATTGAAGACAAGTTTGGCGAAGTGGACTCCCTGAGCAAGATGCGGTCGGGTTCATTGCTGATAAAAACTACTTCAGCTGCCCAATCTGTGGCCCTTCGTGCCTGTACCCATCTTGGCACAATTCCTGTGTCCGTTACCCCCAACCAGTCTCTAAATATGGTACAAGGTGTGATTTTTCACATGGACCTCATCCTTCAAACTGATGAGGAACTTCGGGACAATCTCAGACGGCGGGGTGTTCACTTTGTTCGGCGTGTTCAGAAGGGTCCTAAAGACAATCGTATTGATACTGGTACCTTTATCCTGGCCTTTGAAGGGGATACCCTCCCTGAGAAAGTTAAGATTATGGTCTATCGTTGTGATGTGAAGCCGTAGATCCCACCTCCTATGAGGTGTTTTAAGCGCTTGCGTTTTGGCCACATGTCTTCCCGCTGTTCCCAGGCCCCTCTCTGTGGTGACTGTGGACGTCCACTCCATGAGGGGAGTCCCTGTGTTCCCCTCCTGTATGTGTAAATTGTCATGGTAGTCATTCTCCATGTTCACCAGATTGCCCAGTATATAAGAAAGGAAAAAAGATACAGGAGTATAAGTCCCTCGATCGTTTAACCTACACAGAGGCCCGTAAGAAATATGTACGACTTCACCCTGTATCCATGACTAGTTACGCCTTGGTTACATCTTCACCCCTTCCTCCCCCTTCCTTACCCCTATACCGGACCCCTCTCCTTCCCCCCCCCCACCCCTGCTGCTCCCACACCTCCTGCTATGGGCGCTGCTCCCCCTCCCCAGCCGGCGAAGTGTCCCACTCCTTCGGCGTCTGCCGGTCATGGGTGCCTCTCCCGGGACGCCCCTTCCCGGCACCTTCCAGGCCAAAGGTCTGCTGCCGCGCGACGACCGCGAGAGCCGCAGTCTGTCGCCTGGTCTCTTTCTGTTCCTGATCTTGCTGCAGCTGGCTCCTTTATGCCACACAGCCCTCCTCGATCTCAGCCTGAAAAGAAGAAGAAACATAAGTCCCAGGACAAAGAGCCTCTGGTGTCACCAGAGGTCCCTCCCCCGAATTCACAACCGGATTCTGGCCTGTCGTTCATGGATGTCGCCCCCTCTTTGTCGGTGACGGGTGAGGACCCGGCGGTATGACTGGATTTAGTATGTTCAGCCTCCATTTAAACCATCGTTCTGTGGTTCTCCAATGGAATTGTAATGGATACTATCGTCACCTTCCGGAATTGAAATCCCTTCTTTCGTCCTACTCTGCAGCTTGTGTGGTTCTCCAGGAATCTCATTTTACTGATGCTCACTCACCGACTCTCTGTGGGTTCCGTGTTTTCTGTCGAAATCGGGTCGGACCCCTTCGGGCTTCTGGTGGCGTTTGTACGTTGGTCCGTACAGACATTGCTAGCACGTGGATTCCTCTTCAAAGTACATTGGAAGCGGTTGCTGTTAGGGTCCACCTAGACTCTGCAGTCACAGTTTGGAATCTTTATCTCCCTTCTGACAGGACTCTTACACCTGCTGCCTTAACTGCCCTTCTTCAGCAACTTCCTCCTCCCTTCCTCCTCCTTGGGGATTTTAATGCTCATCATCCCTTGTGGGGCAGTGCCTTTCCATCTAGACGAGGTCTTCTCATAGACCAGTTTATTGCAGACCACGACCTGTGCCTTCTTAATGATGGCTCCCCTACTCATTTCAGTGCCGGTCATGGTACCTTTTCTGCCATTGATCTTTCTCTTTCTTCTCCCTCTCTCCTTCCTTCATTACACTGGTCGCCACACGACGACATTTGTGATTGTGACCATTTCCCGTTGATTATCACGCTCCCTTCCCGCTCCCCGATGGACAGGTTACCTCGTTGGTCTTTCCAACGCGCCGATTGGCCTCTATACACCGCACAGGTCGTGTTTTCTCCCTCTTCGTCGGGTTGTATTGATGACGTCCTACGTGACGTGTCTGACGCGATTGTTCGCGCTGCTAGCCTTGCTGTACAGCGCTCATCTGGACCATTTCGTCGTCGGCAAGTCCCGTGGTGGAGTACGGCCATTGCCATTGCCATCCGTGATCGCCGTCGAACTCCGCAACACTTTAAGAGGCACCCATCCGTAGCCAGCCTTACTACCTTTAAACGCCTTCGCGCTAAAGCCCGGTATTTAATCAAACAGAGCAAGCGGATATGTTGGGAACGATTCGTTTCTTCCCTTGGTTCTGTTGTCCCTCTGTCACTGGTATTGGCTACACTTCGCTCTCTCCAAGGTTGCCATCGGCAGTCCACCCTCCCAGGCCTTCACCTCCCAGATGGCATTTGTACGGACCCATTAGTTCTCGCACAACATCTTGCGACCCATTTTGCAGTGGCATCAGCGTCAGCCTCCTATCCAGCTGCTTTCCTATATCAAAAACAGCGGGCTGAAGCTCCCACCTTATATTTCACCACTTGTGAGTCAGAATCTTACAACAGACCTTTTACTGAATGGGAATTTCTTTCTGCTCTATCTTCTCATGATACGGCCCCTGGCCCAGATTCCATTCATAACCAACTGCTTCAACATCTCAGTGCTCCACAACGGCAACATCTTCTTCGGGTGTTTAACCGTATCTGGCTCCAGGGTGACTTCCCTTCTCAGTGGAGGGATAGCATTGTGGTTCCTGTCCTTAAGCCTGGTAAGAACCCCCTATCTGTTGACAGCTATCAGCCAATTAGTTTGACCAATGTTGTTTGTACGTTACTTGAACGGATAGTAGCCCGTCGGCTCAATTGGGTCCTCGAATCTCGGGATCTATTGTCCCCTTACCAGTGTGGCTTTCGAGAGGGACGATCTCCAATCGATCATTTACTTCGCTTGGAATGCGCAGTTTGGCAGGCTTTTTCCCAGCGCTGCCATTTAGTTGCAGTGTTTTTTGACCTTCGCAAGGCCTATGACACGGCCTGGCGCCATCACATCTTACTTACCCTTCATCAGTGGGGTCTTCGGGGCCCACTCCCGGTTTTTGTCCGCCAGCTCCTGATCCATCGGTCATTCAGAGTTCGAGTTGGTACTGCTTTTAGTTCTCCACGGACCCAGGAGACGGGCATCCCACAGGGTTCCGTCTTGAGTGTCCTTCTTTTCCTCATTGCTATCGACGGACTTGTGGCCTCTGTCGGTCCCTTGGTCGCCCCTGCCCTGTATGTGGATGATTTCTGCATTTGGGTTAGTTCCTCATCGATGGCATCTGCAGAACGGCAGCTCCAGGTGGCTATACGGCGTGCCTCTGCATGGATCCTCTCACACGGGTTTCAATTCTCTCCTTTAAAATCGCGAGTGGTCCACTTCTGTCGCCGTACTACGATCCACCCTGAGCCAGAGCTCTATCTCACTGCACAACGATTGCCTGTGGTCCCACAGTTTCGTTTCCTGGGTCTTCTTTTCGACAATAAGCTCACTTGGCTGCCCCATATCCGACTCCTGAAGGTCGGATGTTTCCGTAAACTCAATGTCCTTCGCTTCCTTGCCCACTCCTCTTGGGGTGCGGACCGTTCCCTCCTCCGTCTTTATCATGCTCTAGTTCTGTCTCGCTTGGACTATGGTTGTCAAGTTTATGGTTCAGCTGCTCCTTCCACACTGCACGTGCTGGATCCAGTCCACCATCGTGGTATCCGTTTGGCCACCGGTGCCTTCCCTACTAGCCCTGTTGATAGTCTCCTGGTTGAAGCTGGGATCGCCCCCCCCCCCCCTTTCTGTTCGGCGGTCCCAGCTTCTGGTGTCTTATGCACTCACTATCCGTTCCTCTCCCACTCATCCTTCCTATTCTATCCTGTTCCCAGACCATGGACGTCGCCCACCCGACTCCCGCCCTCGGGCGGGTTTACCGGTTGGGCTGCGCCTTGCGTCTCTTTGCCGTGATTTTCAGCTTCCTTCTTTGTCCTGTCTTCCTCGCTCCCTCCCCTCCACCCCTCCTTGGTTAGTTCCTCGGCCTCGAATTCGGATGGATCTCCACCGAGGTCCGAAAGATTCCATCCCCCCAGTGGTGTTCCGTTCCTTTTTCCGCCAAATTTTATGGGAGTTTCGGGATGCTGTTGTTTTTTACACTCATGGCTCTAAATCTGCTGATCATGTTGGGTATGCCTTCACATCCTCTGTTGGAACGGAAAGTCATCTGCTGCCACCTACATGTGGGGTGTTTACTGCGGAATTGATGGCAATTTCCCAGGCACTTAACTTTATTAAACAATCCCAACACAACCACGTTTTGTTATGTACGGACTCGATGAGTGGCCTTCTTGCTATTGACTGGTGTTTTTCGCGCCATCCCTTGGTCTCTGCCATCCATGACCATCTCGCTGATATTCACCGTGCTGCTTGTTCCATTGACTTCCTTTGGGTCCCTGGCCATGTGGGTATCCTGGGTAATGAGCTCGCTGATCGTTTGGCTGGGGGAGCAGTTACTTACCCAACGTTTTCTGTAACCTCTCCTGCAGCGGATTTACGGCTTCACATCAAATCCCACTTCGCACAGTAGCGTTCTTCCTTTCGCCTCTCCCGAAAGGACTCGACCACACTGTGTCGTCTCCGCATTGGCCATACCAGGCTGACCCATGGTTTTCTTTTGTGTGATGAGCCACCCCCACTATGTGGTTGTGGAGCCTTCCAGTCAGTAGCCCACATTTTGGTTGAATGCCCCCTTCTTTTGGCTCTGCGTGCTAAGTACCGACTCCCCCACACTTTACATGTTGGCTGATGATTCCCGGATGGTCTCTCTGGTTCTCGGTTTCCCCCGGGAAAGTGGTTTTTATTCTCAGTTATAAGGTTTTTAATCTCTCTGGTGTTGGGGCAGGGCGGTGAGTGTTTGGGTGTCTCCCACTGTAGGCAGTGTTCGGAGATTCCCGATTCACCTCCCTGACCGAAATCCTCTTTTCTTCCCCTTTTACTCTGTTTTTACCCTTTTTTTTAAGGCTTGTTTAGTCTTTCTATTCCCATACGTGCTTTCTACATTATAGCAGTTGTACCTTTTAAGTCACAGGTGGTCTTGCCTATGCTGCTTCAGCATAGTGTTGGGTTCGTTCTCTTGCCGACTTCCCTCATTTTGTTTTTTTTTTTACCAATGACAACGTGACTACCCTTTTACGGTTTTCCCTTTTTCCGTTTTATTGTTCTGATGACCTTGCTGTTTGGTCCCTTAAACCTCAAACAACCAACCTTACTGCTGTATCTATAGCGTTAGAGAACTTCAAACGTATCTCGTCATTCCTTAGTACTTCCGTATCCCACTTCTTTGCGTATTGATTCTTCCTGACTAATGTCTTGAACTGCAGCCTACTCTTCATCACTACTATATTGTGACCTGAGTCTGTGTCTGCTCCTGGGTACGCCTTACAATCCAGTATCTGATTTCGGAATCTGTCTGACCATGATGTAATCTAATTGAAATCTTCCCGTATCTCCCGGCCTTTTCCAAGTATACCTCCTCCTCTTGTGATTCTTGAACAGGGTATTCGCTATTACTAGCTGAAACTTGTTACAGAGCTCAATTAGTGTTTCTCCTCTTTCATTCCTCGTCCCAAGCCCACATTCTCCTGTAACCTTTTCTTCTACTCCTTCCCCTACAACTGCATTCCAGTAGCCCATGACTATTAGATTTTCGTCCCCCTTTACCTACTGCATTACCCTTTCAATATCCTCATACACTTTCTCTATTTGTTCATCTTCAGCTTGCGACGTCGGCATGTATACCTGAACTATCGTTGTCGTTGTTGGTCTGCTGTCGATTCTGATTAGAACAACCCGGTCACTGAACTGTTCACAGTAACACACCGTCTGCCCTACCTTCCTATTCATAACGAATCCTACACCTGTTATACCATTTTCTGCTGCTGTTGATATTACCCGATACTCATCTGACCAGAAATCCTTGTCTTCCTTCCACTTCACTTCACTGACCCCTACTATATCTAGACTGAGCCTTTGCATTTCCCTTTTCAGATTTTCTAGTTTCCCTTCCACGTTCAAGCTTCTGACATTCCACGCCCCGACTCGTAGAACGTTATCCTTTCGTTGATTATTCAATCTTTTTCTCATGGTAACCTCCCCCTTGGCAGTCCCGTCCCGGAGATCCGAATGGGGGACTATTCCGGAATCTTTTGCCAATGGAGAGATCATCATGACACTTCTTCAATTACAGGCCACATGTCCTGTGGATACACGTTACGTGTCTTTAATGCAGTGGTTTCCATTGCCTTCTGCATCCTCATGTCGTTGATCATTGTTGATTCTTCCGCCTTTAGGGGCAATTTCCCACCCCTAGGACAAGAGTGCCCTGAACCTCTATCCGCTCCTCCGCCCTCTTTGACAAGGCCGTTGGCAGAATGAGGCTGACTTCTTATGCCGGAAGTCTTCGGCCGCCAATGTTGATTATTTATCAAAATTTAGGCAGTGGCGGGGATCGAACCCGGGACCGAAGACGTTTTGATTATGAATCAAAGACGCTACCCCTAGACCACGGGGACGCAAATAATTAATTCTTCGTCCTCCAATTTGGACACCACAGTCCAGCCATGAAGACTTTTTCATAACATACTCTCCATGGACGTTAAATAGGACAGATGATAGAATGCATTCCTGTCTAACTCTTTATCCAGATTTCACTCCCGCTACCTTGTCACTGTGGTGAAAATAGTATGTACATTTGCAACAATACAACTTGCGTATGTGACCGAAACTGATTGGAGAGCATTTCATTAGCAAAGTTTTACGGGTATTTTATTGGCATTAACAGTGTATAGCTCTACAGTATTGTTCCGTCAGCTTATAATTCAGTTTGAGTTGGATACTGGAATGGAAGCCAGATTTACGCCGATATGGACGACCATTTCGAGCGAAAAGCGTCATCAAGCCAACGAATTCAGCGAAGTTGCGATGCAAGCTTGAAACGTGCAGTTGTGCGTTATTTTAAAACCACAACCATCACAGAAGCAGAAGAAAGCATGAGCTGGACGAATTTAACGTGCGACGCTGTTTTGCTTCAGAAGAGAAATGGAAGGAGACAGTTTCAACGAGAAAAATCCATCAGTGGACCGAAATGTGCCAAATATCCAGAACTTGACGGTAAGGTTCTTCCCTACGTTTAAGATAAGAAAGAAGATGGAATGTCTACTGTACGATAAATAATCCAGCTGGAGGCCCTGGAAATCGCAAATCTTAAACGTGCGACACGGAGAATCTCATGCGAGTATTGGTTGCTGTCTTCGGTTTATGCGGAGAAATAGCCTCGTTCTCCGACAAAGTACTGTACTAGGACAGTGAATGCCAGTATATTTCGAGGATAAACTGGTTCACCTGCAGTGTTACATCATCCAGGTGCGAAAGTGTCACTCAAACCCTGGAAATGCTCGCGAAGCGACAGTACTTTTGGACATGACGAGCACTACGACAGTAGATTTAAAAACGGCAAAGTATTCCATTAATAGTAACAGCGAATTTAAAAAAAATTTAATGAGGTGTTAGTTGTTACAGCCGATAGGTAAGTTACCACCTTATGTCATTATGAAGAGAGAAATTATGCCCAAAGAAACCCTTACTAAGGGCTGTTGAATGGCTGTCTACTGTTTGGAACCGCAGACCTGAGGCGGTGCTTGCTAAGAGAGTCGTGCTAGATTTTGGATGCTTTTAGGGAATATGTAACTGCTGAAGCAAAAGATCAGCTGGCCGCACAAAAGACAAGCCTTGTTGTAATACCCGAAGGAATGACTTGAAAATTACAGGTGCTAGGTGTGGTCGCTGACAAGTCGTTCAAGGACAACCTGCAAGACAGCATTCAGATTGGCTCCTGGAAGAAGACCATGCCCTTACACCGTCTCGTAAGATTAAGTAGCCATCAATAGGATTCTTACTTGATTGTCCTCTATATCATCAGAGGATACCATTAATGGTTTCAAGAAATACTGCATTCCAGTTGCGCTAGATTTCCGCCCCAGGTAGCTGAGTGGTTGCCGGCACGGTAGCTCAGCGTATTCGGTCAGAGGGCTGTACGCCCTCTGTAATAAAAAAACTGAGTAAAGGAGTCAACGATCAATTTGAATGGATGTCTTGTGACGTCCGCCCAGACCAAACGCAACGAACAATACCGAAAAAAAGAAAGTGGTCAGCTCGATAGAATCTCAATCCTAAGGGTCTGGGTTCGATTCCCGGCTGGGTCGGAAATTTTCTCCGCTCAGGGACTGGGTGTTGTGTTGTCCTAATCATCATCATTTCATCCCCATCGACGCGCAAGTAGCCGAAGTGGCATCAAATCGAAAGACTTGCACCCGGCGAACGGTCTACCCGACGGGAGGCCCTAGTCACATGTCATTTACATTTTTATTGCGCTAGATGACACTGAAGATGATGTAGTGTGGGGAGACAATAAAGAAAATGTTGGGAGTTGAAGAAAATGTTGCAAGTGAGATTGAGAATGATGAAATGAATACCAGTACTGATAGTGACGGGTGTAGCAGGAAAAAATGTAGTGCCACTATGTTAGGTGTCAATGTGTTAAAATAACTGTTTTACCGTACACACATAGGTCTTACATGCAAGTAAATTCCTGGTAATTTTTCTACTTTCAATAAATGGGCTGCTGGGTAAAATATTTTTTTTCTTTTGCGAGGGTCACTCCAAAAGAAATGCACTCTATTTTTTTAAATCCATCTTTTATTCTACATGTTTGAAAGTTTTACAGTGTGTAGATACATCCTTTAGGAACAATATTTCCATTTCTCCACATAATTTCCATCCCTCTCAACTGCCTTACCCTATCTCGGAACCAGCGCCTGTATACCTGCACAGTAAAATTCTGGACCAACCTGTTGGAGCCACTGTTTGGCAGCGTGCAGACGGGAGTCATCATCTTCAAACCTTGTTCCACGAAGAGAGTCTTTCAGTTTCCCAAAGAGATGATAGTCACATGGAGCCAGGTCAGGACTGTAAGGCGGGTGTCTCAGTATTGTCAATCCGAGTTTTGTGATCGCTTCCATGACTTTTTGAATGACATGTGGCCGTGCATTGTCGTGCAACAGCAAAACATCCTGCTTTTGCCGATGTGGTCGAACACGTCTCAATCGAGCTTGAAGTTTCTTCAGTGTGGTCACATATGCATCAGAATTTATGGTGGTTCCACTTGGCATGATGTCCACAAGCAAGAGTCCTTCAGAATCGAAAAACACTGTAGCCGTAACTTTTCCAGCAGAAGATGTGGTTTTGATTTTTTTTTTTTTTTTTGGTGAATTTGCATGAGGCCACTCCATTGATTGCCTCTTCGTCTCTGGTGAAAAATGATGGAGCCATGTTTCATCACCTGTCATAATTCTTCCAAGAAATTCATCTCCGCCATTCTTGTACTGTTCCAAAAGTTCACTGTATAACGTTTTTCTTGTTCCTTTGTGAGCCACTGTCAACATCCTGGGAACCCACCTGGCAAAAACCATTTTTAACGCCAACACTTTCAGTATTCTGCAAACACTTCCTCCCCCTATCCCCAAGTAGCGTGACAATACGTTCACTGTGATGCGTCTGTCAGCAGTCACTAATTCGTTAACACTCTGCACATTGTCTGGAGTGTGTGTGCAGTACGAGTCTGCCGCTGTGAGGATAATCCTCAATATTGCCATGCCCGCTTTCATCACGTAACCTGCTTGCCCACGGACTAACTGTACTGCGATCGACTGCAGCATCTCCATACACCTTTTTCAACCTCTTGTGGATGTTTCCCACTGTCTCGTTTTCACAGCACAAGAATTTTATGACAGCACGTTGCTTCTGACGAACGTAAAGTGTAGCAGCCATCTTGAAGACACTGTGACGGCGCCACTCACGGGAACGGATTGAACTAAGTTTCAATACAAGTGGGAAGGATGTATCTACACACTGTACAACTTTCACACAAGCAGAATGAAAACTGTATTTTTACAAAAATAGTGTGCATTTCTTTTGGAGTGACCCTCGTATTTCTTCCTCGAAATTTAGGGGTGTGGCTTACATCCAGTAGCGGGTTATTCTCGGGCCAAAACTGTATTTGAAATATTCTTATGTACGCAGTTGACTGCCTTGCTATCGGAGTAGAGATTTCTGATAAACGTAGTAAGTTGCAGGAACACCTATTTCTACTAGCACATTCTGAAGTTCTTTCCATCCAACAGTCGAAAGCCTTGCTGTAATCCAAGAAACACTGCCACTACTTTGACTACGGTGGCGGGTCAACTCGGAGGAGGACTGACGCGACGACAAAATCCACGGTTCTGGACGCGCGGCTCCCAGCCTGTGACGCCGCCATGCGGGTGGACTGGTGCACACCCCACACGGAATGAATGGAGCCGGCTCCCCTCGCGGCCCGTATATTTAGCACTGGCCCGCAGCCAGCCGGGCGCGCTACAAGGGCACGTCCCACTGCCGGCGCTCCGCCACAACAGCCTCTATATCTGGCAGCGGCGCGGGCGCTGCAGACACGCTCCCACTTTACCGCTCCGTCGTCGGACAAGTCACACATATACGCATACCGATTTTATTCCCTTGGCGCACGGCGTCCAACACACTGTAGCTACTTGTTACTTCTGTCGCTCGCAGCCCCTAACGTTTCGTCATGTAGTACCTTCTCTGAACATCTACTTCTGCGTGGTTATTCTGCAATTCACACTCAAGTGCCTGGCAGAGGGTTCATCGAACCATTTTCATACTACTACTCTACCATTCCACTCTCGAATGGCGGGTGGGAAAAAGGAACACACAAAAAAATGGCTCTGAGCACTATGGGACTTAACTGCTGTGGTCATCAGTCCCCTAGAGCTTAGAACTACTTAAACCTAACTAACCTAAGGACAGCACACACATCCATGCCCGAGGCAGGATTCGTACCTGCGACCGTAGCGGTCGCGCGGTTCCAGACTGTTGCGCTTAGAACGCTCGGCCACCCTGGCCGACAACGCACAAATCTTTCCGTTCGAGCTCTGATTTCTCTTATTTTATTATGATGATCATTTCTCCCTCCGTAGTCTTACACTACCTCTACTTGCAAAGTAGATTAGAAATCAGATTAATAAATTTGCTCACGGAGCATATGTTCGCTTTATCGGGCAACAACAAAACTATTGACTGTGGATGGTATCGTCAGAATCGAAACAATGAGGTCACTGTAAATAAGTCATTAATTTGGCACTTATCTTTTGAATGGTTTCCCACGTAGATTCCGTCGAAGTCGTTATGGCTCATCTTGTTGATTCTAGGGTGATTCCACTTTGGCTGCTAGAAGGTCGGGATCTGTATTTTAGTAATATTTGAAGACCTAACAAATCCGTTTTTCAGGAAATTCTTAATGATCAGACAGAACATTTTGAATAAACTTCTTGTAAATTCACATATACTTCTTAATTGTCACATCATCAAGAAAACAGTTTTGTATCAATCTTCACATATTTAATTTCCACATTAACTAAACCCAAGACTTGACTATTCTTTTTTTGCTAAGCGAAATAACAACATAACTTCTACAAAGTGAAACAACGACTGCTCTCTGTGCGCATTCACGCCAAAACGATTACAAGTAAGTCAAAGATTATGACAGTCTCACAGAAATGAATACACGCAAGAACCATATCACTGTAATACATCGATACATCGGGGTACCTACACATTAATAAAACCAAATGTGAATATTGTCACAAAAATATGTCTGTTACTTCGCAGAAAAGTAGTTCGATATTACTGGTAACCAGAACTGGGGTTGGAGTGTCGTAATGGTCACGTAAATAAAGAACCATTACAGTAGGTGGGTGTCAACAAAATACTTATGCATTTGGAAGAGAAAGTTGGTGATTGTTATTTCGTATATAGATCTCGCCGCAAAGAAATTTAGTAAATAGATCTCGCCGCAAAGAAAACCACCTTTGTTTCAGTGATCCACCCCATATCAGTGACACTCTCGCCCCTATTGCGGGATAACACGAAACGAGCTGCCCTTCTTTGCACTTTTTCGATGTCTTCCGTCAATCCTACCTGGTAAGGATCCCATACCGCGCAGCAATATTCCAGCAGAGGACGGACAAGTGTAATGTAGGTTCTCTCTTTAGTGGGTTTGTCGCATCTTCTAAGTGTTCTGCCAACAAAGCGCAGTCTTTGTTTCGCCTTCCCCACAATATTATCTATGTGGTCTTTCCAATTTAAGTTGCTCGTAATTGTAATTCTTAGGTATTTAGTCGAATTAAACAGCCCTTCGATTTGTGCGATTTATCGTATACCTAAAATTTATCGGATTTCTAATAGTTCCCATGTGGATGAGCTCGAACTTTTCTTTGTTTAGTGCCAATTGCCACTATCCGCGCCATACAGAAATTCTCTCCAGATATTTTGTAATTGGAATTGATCGTCTGATGATTTTACTGGACGGTACATTACGGCGTCATCTGCAAACAGTCTAAAGGGGCTGTTCAGATTATTACCCAGACCATTTATGTAAATCAGGAACAGCAGAGGGCCTATGACACTACCTTGCGGAACGCCAGATATCACTTCTCTTCTACTGGATCATTTACCGTTTGTCACTACGAACTGTGACCTCTCTGAGAGAAAATCACGAATCCAGTCACACAACTGAGACGATGCTCCATATGCACGCAATTTGGTTAATAGTCGCTTGTGAGGAACGGTACCAAAAGCCTTCTAGAAATCTAGGAATATGGAATCGATCTGAGATCCCTTGTCGACAGCACTCATTAATTCATGGGAATAAAGAGCCAGCTGTGTTGCACAAGAACGATATTGTCTGAATCCGTGTTGGTTATGTATCAATGTCATTTTCTTCAAGGTGATTCATAATGTTCGAGTACAGTATACGCTCCAAAATCCTACTGCAAATTGAGGTCAGTGATATGGGTCTGTAATTCAATAGTTTACCCCTATTTCCCTTCTTGAATATTGGTGTGACCTGTGCTACTTTCCAGTCGTTAGGAACAGACCTTTCGTCAAATGAGCGGTTGTATATGATTGCTAAGAAAGGCGCTATTGTGTTTGGATACTCAGAGAGGAACCTGATTGCTGTACCATCTGGACCGGAAGACTTGTCTTTCTTAAGTGATTTGAGTTGTTTCGCAACACTTAAGGTATCTACTTTTATGTCACTCATGCTAACAGCTGTTCTAGTTTCGAATTCTGGAATAATTACTTCGTCTTCTTTCGTGAAGGAATTACTGAAAACTGTATTTAGTAACTCCACTTTAATGGCACCATCATCGGTAACATTTCCATCGCTATCGCGCAGTGACGGTATTGACTGTTTTTTGCCACTGGTGTACTTTACACACGACCAGAATCTCTTTGGGTTTTCTACCACATTTTGACATCACACAGCACGAGTTGCCTGCTCAATTAACAGCTGACAGATGCCTTAAAACTTAGTAGTCGTATTGCGATTGGTAACATACCTCTTAATAATAACAGTAGCGCCGTCCGATGTGGCCGAGCGGTTCTAGGCGCTTCAGTTTGGAACTGCGCTGCTGCTAAGGTCGCAGGATCGAATCCTGCCTCCGGCATGCATGTGTGTGATGTCCTTAGGTTAGTTAGGTTTAAGTACACTCCTGGAAATGGAAAAAAGAACACATTGACACCGGTGTGTCAGACCCACCATACTTGCTCCGGACACTGCGAGAGGGCTGTACAAGCAATGATCACACGCACGGCACAGCGGACACACCAGGAACCGCGGTGTTGGTCGTCGAATGGCGCTAGCTGCGCAGCATTTGTGCACCGCCGCCGTCAGTGTCAGCCAGTTTGCCGTGGCATATGGAGCTCCATCGCAGTCTTTAACACTGGTAGCATGCCGCGACAGCGTGGACGTGAACCGTATGTGCAGTTGACGGACTTTGAGCGAGGGCGTATAGTGGGCATGCGGGAGGCCGGTGGACGTACCGCCGAATTGCTCAACACGTGGGGCGTGAGGTCTCCATAGTACGTCGATGTTGTCGCCAGTGGTCGGCGGAAGGTGCACGTGCCCGTCGACCAGGGACCGGACCGCAGCGACGCACGGATGCACGCCAAGTCCGTAGGATCCTACGCAGTGCCGTAGGGGACCGCACCGCCACTTCCCAGCAAATTAGGGACACTGTTGCTCCTGGGGTATCGGCGAGGACCATTCGCAACCGTCTCCATGAAGCTGGGCTACGGTCACGCACACCGTTAGGCCGTCTTCCGCTCACGCCCCAACATCGTGCAGCCCGCCTCCAGTGGTGTCGCGACAGGCGTGAATGGAGGGACGAATGGAGACGTGTCGTCTTCAGCGATGAGAGTCGCTTCTGCCTTGGTGCCAATGATGGTCGTATGCGTGTTTGGCGCCGTGCAGGTGAGCGCCACAATCAGGACTGCATACGACCGAGGCACACAGGGCCAACACCGGCATCATGGTGTGGGGAGCGATCTCCTACACTGGCCGTACACCACTGGTGATCGTCGAGGGGACACTGAATAGTGCACGGTACATCCAAACCGTCATCGAACCCATCGTTCTACCATTCCTTGACCGGCAAGGGAACTTGCTGTTCCAACAGGACAATGCACGTCCGCATGTATCCCGTGCCACCCAACGTGCTCTAGAAGGTGTAAGTCAACTACCCTGGCCAGCAAGATCTCCGGATCTGTCCCCCATCGAGCATGTTTGGGACTGGATGAAGCGTCGTCTCACGCGGTCTGCACGTCCAGCACGAACGCTGGTCCAACTGAGGCGCCAGGTGGAAATGGCATGGCAAGCCGTTCCACAGGACTACATCCAGCATCTCTACGATCGTCTCCATGGGAGAATAGCAGCCTGCATTGCTGCGAAAGGTGGATATACACTGTACTAGTGCCGACATTGTGCATGCTCTGTTGCCTGTGTCTATGTGCCTGTGGTTCTGTCAGTGTGATCATGTGATGTATCTGACCCCAGGAATGTGTCAATAAAGTTTCCCCTTCCTGGGACAATGAATTCACGGTGTTCTTATTTCAATTTCCAGGAGTGTAGTTCTAAGTCTAGGGGACTGATGACCTCAGATGTTAAGTCCCATAGTGCTTAGAGTCATTTGAATAGCAGTAGCTGTAGCAAAAACGAAGGTAGTGGTGTGGTGGTAGTAGAAACAGGGTCCACTGACAAATTGGCGGAAAAAAATCCCAATACCAAAAAGTAATCGTCAGGTAAACAAAAGTTGGTAGACGTGTTTCTGCATCTGAAAGGTGGGCTCTCTTCTACTTTCGCGCCAATCACGAAAAAGTGTCGATAGTAGCGCCACTATGAGGATGCAAATCAGTTTGGCTTTAGATACACCCTGTAACGGCCGTGATCATTAGTTACCTTCGCTCCGGCCGGCCACGTGGCACTGCGAGGGGGAGGACCATCATGTTCAGCGTTTGGTTTTGCCGCATCGTGCTGCATCTGCAGCATCAATCTGAGCAGCAGCTGGCATCACAGTGACACAACGAACTGCTGTAAATCGGTTACTTCGACGACCGCTCCGAGCCAGACGCCCTGTAGATGCTTTCCACTGATGCCAAACCACCGTCATTTGCGACTTCAGTGCTGTAAGCGAGAGTTCACTGGAAGGAGGGATGCAGATCTGTTCTGTTTTATGATGAAAGCTGGTTCTGCCTCGGTGCCAGTGATGGCCGTGTGTTGGTTAGGCGTAGTCCAGTTGAGGACGTGCAACCAACTTGTCTGCGTGCTAGACACAGTGAACCTACACTTGGAATTATGGTCGAGGGTGTGATTTCGCAAAGTAGCAGAACTCTGGTGGTTATCCCACTTTCCTGACTGAACATTTGTATGTCAGTCTGGTGATTTGACCTGTTGTGCTGCCATTCATGAACAGCATTCCTGCCGGCCGGAGTGGCCGTGCGGTTCTAGGCGCTGCAGTCTGGAACCGAGCGACCGCTACGGTCGCAGGTTCGAATCCTGCCTCGGGCATGGATGTGTGTGATGTCCTTAGGTTAGTTAGGTTTAATTAGTTCTAAGGGCTAGGCGACTGATGACCTCAGAAGTTAAGTCGCATAGTGCTCAGTCATTTGAACAGCACTCCAAGTGTTGTTTTCCAACAGGACAACTCTCGCCCACATATTTGTGTTGTAATCCAACATTGTCTACAGTGTGTCGACCTGCTGCCTTGGCTTGCTCGATCCTCAATCTGTCTGCAGTCGGGTACATATGGGACATCAACGGACGACAACTCAAGCGCCATCCACAACCAGCGTTAACCCTTCCTGTACTGATCCACCAATTGTAACAGTCATGGAAGCCCATCCCACAAACTGATACCCGGCACCTGTACAACACAATGCATGCACGTTTGCATGCTTACAGTCAGTATTCTGGTGGTTACACCGATATACCATCACTTCACATTTGCAATACCTTATCTCGCACTTCCATAAATCAGTGATGTAATAATGTTAATCACTTAAATGTCGTAAGTAGACAGATGTGTTCCCGAAATGTCATTACTCTACATCAAAGATTCTTTGGTGTTGCCATTTATTACTGTCTGCGTATTTGCAATAGCAGTGTAGTTGCAGTAGTAGGCGTAGTAGTAGTAGCACTAGTAACAGTAAACATTATTGTAATAACAACAGTAGCAGCAGATGACAAACGTTAAGGTAAAATTAGCTGAAACAAACTCGCCATAAAGAAAACCTACGGCTCCTTTTTTGTGATGGGAAGCGAACACGCAGCTGAGAGAGGACAAGAATGCCATAGAAAATTCCATCCGGAAAGGTTTCGGAAGCCCTGCGGTACCGACCGACCGCCCTGACATCCCCAGCCGACAGGTATCACTGCATATGGACGTAGAGGGGCATGTGGCCAGCACACCGTTCTCCCGGCCGCTGTCAGTTTTCTTGAAAGAGGCCGTAATCAAGTAGCTTCTCAATTGTCTTTACAACGACTGAGTGGATCCCGTTTGCCAACAGTGCTCAGCAGACCCGAAGGCCACGCATCCAAGTGGCAGCCAAACCCAACAGCGCTGAACGTCGATGATCTAACGGGAACTGGTGTTGCCACTGCCGAAAGTGCGTTGTCATGCCATAGAAACAGTAGGTGTAAAGTAGAGAACAGTGAGCAATCGAAAATTTAGAGTGAAAGTAGCAGAAACGAAAAGAAATAAAAATGTAATACAAATATTGTAAATCTGTTTCAAGATTCGGCATACAAAAAAATCATTCTAAAAATTACTGTCTTAAAGATTTACATAAATGTAAGTTGATCTTTAACGGTCCATTGATGTTATCGAGGCAGTGAACTAGAATGAACGAATCTATAAAAAAAAATACATAAAATAAACATAAAATATCTTAAAACTTGTAACATACGCCATATATAGCAATCAAGCTGCTTGATGTGAGCAAGGCTTTTGATCGCGTAGATTAGGAAATATGATCTTTCACCTTGGTCATCAGTCTTCCAGCTGGTTTGATGCCATCCGCCACGAATTCCTCAATTATTATTGGATGTATTCCAACCTCTATTTTCCTCTACAACTGTTGCCTTCTGCAACTCACTCTAGTTCCATGAAGGTTACTCCCTGATGCCTTAGCTGATCTCCTACCATCCTGTACCCTCTTCTTGTCGGAGTTTTTCATATATTCCTTTCTTTGCCGATTCTGTAGAGGACCATCTCATTTCGTAGCCCATCAGTCCACCTAATTTGCGATATCCTTCTGTCTCAGAGATTTCGATTCTTTTCTTTTCTGGCTTGCCCAAAGTCATCATGCAATGCTGTGCTCTAACTTACATTCTCAGAACTTTCTTCCCAAGATAGAGGCCTATGTTTAATACTAGTAGACTTTTCTTGAATGCCTCATTTCGCTGTGTTTATCAGCTTTCTATATCCTCCCTGCTTCGTCCGTCATTTGTTATTTTGCTTCCAAGGTGGCAGGATTCTTTCACTTCATCTGCTTCGTAGTTCCCTAATTTGGTGTTAAGTTTACGTCTAGTCTCATTTCTGCTACTCATCATTACTTTCGTCTTTCTTCGGTTTATATTTTGAACTCATCAGACTGTTCATTCAGTTCAACAAGCCCTCTAATTATTATTCACTTTTACCAAAGACAGGAATGTCATTAGCAATTGTTATCATTAATACGCTTTCTCCCTGAATTTTAATCGCACACTTGAATCTTTCTTTTATTTCATTGCGTCTTCGATTTATAGACCGAACAGTGGGGGCGGAAGATCCCACAGCTTGTCTTACACTCTTTTTATTCCGAGCACTTCGTTCTTGATCTTCCAATCTTATGGTTTCCTCTTGGTTTTGTATATTATCCGTCCTTCCCTATAGCTTACGTCTATTTTTTCTGAATTTTGAACGTGTTGCACCATTCTACGTTTTCGAACGCTTTTTCCAGGTCGTCAATCCTATGAACTTGTCCTGATTTTCAACATAGGTATCACACAGCCAACCGATTGAATAACTGTTTTGTACATTCACCTATGTTTCCCATCTCGAACGATGTCTTCAGCAGAACGAATTTTGAGAAACTCTAAAATTACTTTGCGAGAAGCAATGGTCAGAGTTAAGAGCAGATACGCTCAAGTCAAAAAATAAAATAAAACACGTTCCAGTCGTTGGCACGTATGCCTAGCTAGGAACATCATCTTGATTTTTCTTAATTCTTGCTTTCGTTATCAGCTGCAACGTCAAACGCCTCTCTGGCATCATAACCTATACGAAAGCGAGAGTGGTCTTCATGTAACAGATCCTCAATTCTGTTTTCCATTTTTTTGTACAAGGTGGTTATAATTAAACTGTCGCTACTTGAGCCAGTGTAGACGGAAAACTATTTAGTGTGTGACCCTTAATTTTATAGGAATGACGTTCAAACTGTACGCTGCAGGATTTGCGTTGGTAGTAGCGTTAGTGTCATGGCTTCTCCTTAGGCAACGTAAGGCTGAAACACAAAACATCAGTGTGCATTACATTTGCGGACAGTCAAGAGGGGGCTGGTATTTGTGAGCAGAGATTTACTCGTGAAGTGGTTTTATCAAAACGACAGCAATGGTGTCGCTGCTCTTCGCGAGTATCGACGCATTAAACGAAAATGGAGAGGTCCATTTTCTACATCTGGGTTGAAGAACATGATCTGGAAGTTCGAATTAACTGGTGATTTGGTAATTGCTCCTGGGAGAGACTGACAACCGCTTGCACTACAAATTGTTGAAGAAGTTACTGTTGCCATGGCTGAGAATGCTGCACGCAGTGTGTGATCTTCCGTGGTCCAGCGTTGTTTCGGCAGCAGTAGTGCAATCTTAGTGCAGTTCCAGGCTGTCGTGGATACACACAGTAGTCACACTGAACAAAGTTTGTAACCTGGATCGTAAACATGGTACGCGATTACCAAATGTTATCCTCTCATATGCAAATTAAAATGTCTTTCTTTCAATGATTTTTTCGTTATTCCTCTTCCGCATGTCCTTAGAAACATTTCCACGAAGTTTCATTGTCCTACGATCACTCTTTTGTCATGTGGCCCTCTCAAGTGGCCAAAGTTTAGTAATAGCCCCCCTTTATATACTTCCTCTCAGAAACCTTGCTGCATGACTCATAAAGTTGATTTTGCACTAGTTCTTGCACTCATCTGCCTTTCCTATTTACGTGATTGTGTGGATGATATTTTTACGTACGTCTGATGGTGTGTCTTCGGGTTCGTACATTCTACACAGCAGCTTAAATAGTCGCTTGGTTGCCAGTTCTCCCAATGATTTTAGAAATACCAAAGGAATGTTACCTATCTCTTCTGCCTCATTTAATCATGTCTCCCAAAGTTCTGCCAAACTATGATCCTAATATTGGACCCCCTATGTCTTCCTTATCGACTCCCCCTTTCTTCCTCATTGAACAGGGATGTGGATATGGAAATGGATTAATAATTGCTTGAATAATTGGAAAAATTGATTGGAAAGAATAGTTCAGAAAATTTTGAACGTAATTTATGAATCTGTGCACAATCTTGGGTGAAATTTGATACCAATATCAACAGACCTTAAATATCATTACGTTCAAGTTCAGTAAACATAATCTGCAGCCGGCCGCGGTGGTCTCGCGGTTCTAGGCGCGCAGTCCGGAACCGTGCGACTGCTACGGTCGCAGGTTCGAATCCTGCCTCGGGCATGGATGTGTGTGATGTCCTTAGGTTAGTTAGGTTTAAGTAGTTCTAAGTTCTAGGGGACTGATGACCACAGCTGTTAAGTCCCATAGTGCTCAGAGCCATTTGAACCAACCATAATCTGCATTACGTACTGCTGCTTTCAGTACTTTGTGGTACCAAATAATCACTGCACACATTGGAATTGTCGATCTGTGTACAAGTTCAACACACGAAGAACAATATTTTTAATATAAGTAAACCAAGTTCAATAGGTGCCTGTCAAGTCTGAGTCATTAATTCCATTGTGTTTAGCCTTGAGTGTGACAATGTCGATGCAGAAACGCTCCTCGAGATAGGATGTTAATTATTCTTGTCTGCACTGAACCTCTTGATGCGGGATCTCGGCGGGGAGTGAAATGATGGACAGGAGTTGAACTTATAACCTTTTCTAGTAACTTTTTACAATACTTTTAATGAACGGTTAAAATACACATTTTGAACAATGCTGGTACGACGGATCCAAGCATACGTCCGTACCCTACCACTTTCCGATACAAAAGGGTGGAGATACATGAATTAAGAAATTGAAGAGCGTTTTCTTAAAAGCTTTAAACATGGCTGCGTTGTCAGCTAGCGTTACAAGGTAAAATTAAAACAGTTGCAGCCCTCGGTCACGAAAATGACGTCTTATTGACCTAGGTTTCGGCCACGTCTAAGAGTGCCTTCTCAGAAATAAAACATTTAAAACTGGCATGTCACGTACAAGATAAATATGAAGCGATAACGCTTTAGTCACAAAATATGAAAATAGAAAGCACAGAGGCAGGCCACTAAGGGCTGCACCACATGTCGAACTGCGGCAGGATCAAGCTCTTTTTAATTGAAGATCGTATTTCTTACTTTGTTTCATAAAGATATTTAACGATGTATCAAAACATTGTCCTCGCCACAAAGCAACTCGTTAATCTACTTTTGGCGGTGTCTTTGGTTTATAGCTCATTCAGTTAACATACACCTCATATAAAAGAAAAGAAAGAATAAAAATATCGTTCAATACCTGAGTCACGTCACGTCATGTCATTAGATAGTTCCTTCCCCTCGTAGAGGCCTTCAGCGTACTTTTTCCACCTACTGTCTCTCCAAAGCATTTAACAGTGAATGCGTAATTGCGCTGAGATTACAGACAATATAGGGATATTCTGTAGGTCTACACATCAACATGGACAAAGATGTTGAAGAAGTAGAACCATTGTATGAGACTTCAGAAGAAGCTGCAAATCTTAGCTAGAAGGAATGGGTAATACCAATCATGGATGGTTTTGACTCAAAAATAACATCTTGTCCTGAAACTAATACGGTAGGAAGTTATGGTCTTGGTGAAATGAAAGTGGGAGGAAAAAGACTGACAGTCCTGTGTGGACCATCACGTATTCGTTTGCGGCATCTTCCACCGACAACGAAGAAAGCATTATAGACTGAATTCCTTATTTATTTGACAACGCCTGAAGTAATACGTGACGTCCTTGACGATGTACTCTGTTGCCATAGTTAACAGAGATCGGAACCTGTCACTACTGGATTTTATAATTCTTCCTCTTAAGAAAAAGCACAATGTGTGCTCAATCATGCAAACACATGGTTGTTAAAACACTATTGAATTCATAAGTAAGAACTTACGTGGTTTATTCTATTGAAGAAAATTTGAAAATAGTAGAAACTAATAACGCAGTTCTAGAAATAAAATTCAGCGGAAGAATCCTCAGAAAATGCAGTCCATCGAAGAAAGAGGCAACTTACGAAAGCCTCGTTCGATCAAGGCCAGAGTACTGTTTGTCATAGAGGGTTGACAGGTAAAATAGAGAGCCTCCTAAGATGATCAGCGCCTTTCGTCATAGACTTATTTAGCAAACAAGAAAATGTTACGGAGATGCTACTCGACTGGGTGTTGTGTGATGTCCTTAGGTTAGTTAGGTTTAAGTAGTTCTAAGTTCTAGGGGACTGATGACCATAGATGTTAAGTCCCATAGTGCTCAGAGGCATTTGAACCATGCTGCTCGAGCCACATGGGCTACGAGAGAGGTCTTACAAACCACGCAGTGATTTAGTGTTAAAATTCCAAAAGCATACGATCCTAGAAAAACCAGCCAATATACGGTGGTGGTATAATACGTCCGGTAAAAAAGTTTCTTAAATAACTTATCTTACTTCTCGACTCAGTCTCCTCTGAGGGATATACACTTGGTTCAGCAATCCTCTAGCTTTTTCATCGCATCTGAAACATAGGTTCTGTCGAAGTCTGCAAAACACTAGTTGACTACAACTATCACTTCCTCATTCGATGAAAATTTCTTCGCATCAAGCGAAAGTTTAAAGTTAGGGGAGAGAAAGAAGTCACTCGGGACTACAGCTGAATCGACAAAAGTAATGGGGTACCTCCTAATATCGTGTCGGACCTCCTTTTGTTTGTCGTAGTGCAGCAACTCGACGTGCCATCAGCAGGTCGTTGGAAGCCCCTTGCAGAAATATTGAGCAATGCCACCTTTATAGCAGTACATAATTGCGAAAGTGTTACCGGTGCAGGATTCTGTGCCCGAACTGACCTCTCCATTATGTCCCATAAACGTTTGAGATTCATGCCGGGCGATCTGAGTGGCCAAATCATTCACTCGAACTGTCCCGAATGTTCTTCAAACCAATAGCAGACAACTGCGGCCCAGTGGCATGTTTGGGAACATGAAGTCCATGAATGGTTGCAAATGAAGTAGCCAAGCGTTACCATTTAGTCAATCATCGGTTCAGATGGACCAGAGAAAGTAGTCTATTCCGCCAGACTTGAACCCCACCATCAGCTCTTACCAACTGAAATCGGAACTCATCTGAGCAGACCACGGCTTTCCAGTACTCTCCAGCCGATATGGTCACGAGCCCGGGAGAAGCGCTGCGGCGGGCCGATGTGGCCGAGCGGTTCTAGGCGCTTCAGTCTGGAACCTGCCAGACCACAACGGTCGCAGGTTCGAATCGTTCCTCGGGCATGGCTGTGTGTAATGTCCTTAGGTTAGTTAGGTTTAAGTAGTTCTATGTTCTAGGGAACTGATGACCTCAGAAGTTAAGTCCCATAGTGCTCAGAGCCATTTCGATCATTTGAAGCGCTGCTGGCGATGTTGTGTTGTTAGAAAAGGCACTCGGTCTGTTGCCATAGCTCAGTAAGGCCGGTATTACACTATCAAATTTCTTTGTCCAATATCTTTGTCCAATATCTTTGTCAAAGATATTTGATAGTGTAATAGGGACTTTGTCAAATGTCGTCCAATATTTGATCAAATCTAGGGCCTCGCTGTATATTTGATCAAAGACACCACTTGTCTTCTGTCCACTGCAATGTGACATGTTACCACATGGAGCGCTAGCATCGCTGCAGTGTTCTGTCGTCTGTAGTGTTTTTATAACCATTGCCGGTAAATACAATTGGTGTGTGCCAACAACTACAAAATTAATAGATATGTCTGAAGCTGATGAGGCGCTTTACAACGTGAGGCACCCTGAATACAAAAATAGATTAAGAAGATTGGAGACCTAACCTGACCTAACCTAACCTAACATAACCCTCTCCTGTAGCAAGGAATCGGAGTGTTATAGTGAGCCTGTCTTCTGAAGATGTAGCAGTTCTTAAGTGAATATTGTGCTTTGTGATATGAGGATACACTTCATTGAGCACATACAGAAATGTATGCTCATCCATTCTTAAGTAATTGATCTACGACTTGACGTCTTCCACTGTAAGCTCACGTAACAAGTTTTGTTGAATGCTTTTATCGTGTCGTCGTAAAACCCAAGGCTTCACCCAGATTAGATTAGTTTCTCGTTCCATAGACCGGTGCTGAGGAGATCCTCGTGGATGTGGAACATGTCGATTTTTTTAAGCTGAAATAACAATACTAATAGTATGAATAAATACAATACATCATTTGTTTCTATTAAAAATTTCGCCAATGGAGTAGAAAGAGTTGGCCAGCAGTAAGTCTTTCAGGCTCCTTTTAAACTGATCCTTATTTCTAACTAAATTTTTTTATGTTTTCTGGCAAATTATTGAAGAAGAGTGTTCCTGAGTAGTGGACCCCTTTTTGAACTAAAGTAAGTGCTTTTAAGTCCTTGTGCAGATCATTTTTGTTCCTGGTATTGTATGTATGAACTGAGTTGTTTGTTGGAAAAGGAGATATATTATTTACGACAAATTTCATTAAGAAGTAAATATACTGAGAGGCAGTAGTTAGCATACCCAGTTCTTTTAAGAGGTTTCTGCAGAAGGTCCGTGAATTTACTCCATAAATAATACGTATTACACGCTTTTGGACCTTGAAAACTTTTGTTTGACTTCAAGATTTACCCCAAAATATTATCCCATATGACATTATGGAATGAAAGTATGCAAGCTTTTTCATTTTTATGTTGCCTATGTCTGCTAACACTCGAATTGCAAATACAGATTTGTTAAGGCCTTTCTGCAGTTCTGTTGTGTGCTCCTCCCAACTGAATTTATTATGAAGTTGTAATCCCAGGACTTTTAAGACTATCAACCTCGTATGTATGGTTCCATTTTTTCCCCCACTTCTTTTCCGCATGTGCACACAATGCAATTGGATTACGTAGAACTGCTGCGGTTAATAACAAGTTGTTGTCAGCCATCTTGAACTTTGACGAAAAATTTGATGACAGTGTAATACCCCGTCTAGCGCTACGTCAAAGATCTTTGTCAAATATATTGGACGGAATATTGGATCACATCTTTGATCAAATCTTTGACAAAGAAATTTGATAGTGTAATACCGGCCAAACGCCAAATTTCGCCGCAACGTCCTAACGAATACGTTCGTCGTACGTCCCACATAGATTTCTGCTGTTACTTCACGGTGTGTGTCTTGTCTCTTAGCAGAGAGAATTGTACGCAAAGGGCACTGCTCTCGACCGTTCAGTGCAGGCCGTCGACCACTGCGTTGTCCGTGGTTAGAGGTAATGCCTGAAATTTGGTTTTCTCGGAACACTGTTGACACTGTTTATCTCGGAATATTGAATTCCCTAACGATTTCCGTAATGGAATGTCGCATGAGCCTAGCTCCAACTGCCATTCCGCTTTCAAAGTCTGTTAACTGCTGTCGTGCGGCTGTGATTACGTCGGACCTTTTCACGTGAATCACCTGAGTACAAAAGACAGCTCCGCTATTCTAATGTCCTTTTATACCTTATGTACGCGTTACTACCGCCATCTGTATATGCGCATATCGCCATACCATGACTTCTGTCACCTCAGTGTAACTCTGGTGAACAGGGTGGACGAGAAACCAATTCAAAACCCAATTCACGCACTTTCGCCATTATTATCGTAGATATTTGGGATGGTGCTTATCCCGGTGAAAAAGTATTTTTTTGCGCGGTCTTTTTTGAGCCAGTGCAAGTTTCAGACGATCCCACAATGAAGCGCAACAGGGTCCAGTTATGGGTATGCCTCTTTCCAAATAATCTATGAGAACTGTACCATGCGATCGCAAAAAACAGTGGCCATCGCCTTACCGGGTGACAGAGTGGTCTTTGACGTCTTTGGTGCATTTTCGGCAGACTTTTTCCATTGCTTTGGCTGCTCTTTTGAATCTGATGTGTGATGATAGATCCAAGTTTCATCGACAGTCACAAATCGGCACAAAAAGTCTTGCGAACTGGCGACTGAACATCGCCAGACATTGTGTTGAAATGTTGTGCTGGAAGCGCTTTTGGTCGTCTATGAGCAATCGCGGCACTCCTCACCCCACGCAGTTTCTTCGTAGTCAACTGTCTGTGCAGTATATTATGCACTCGCTCACTTGAGACGCCTACAATCTGAGCAGTCTCACGAATTTTTATTCAGGAGACTTGCATTACCATATCACGGATTTTTGTCAGTGGTTTCCTTTGTGGCGACCTCAGTTTGACGGCCAGAGCGCGCTTCGTCTTTGGTGCATGTCCTGCCACGTATAAATTCATTAATCCAGGAGTAAATGGCCTTCAGTGATGGTGCAGAGTCCACGAGAACTTCATCCAATTCACTTTGGATATGTGCAGCTGTCAATCCCTTCAAATGAAAATGTTTAATAACAGCAGGAATCCCGGTTTCTCCATTTTTAAACGCAGTCTATGCACTGACAAATTCAGATGTCTATAAACAATGAACTGTACACTGTACATTATTCAAATACTTTGTACGGTCCTTGGAATAATCAAGCTTATCAACCATGAAGGCTTAACAATAATGTTCCATCTTTTCCCGAAAATTTACCTGACTTACCAGCCACCCTCGTATCTTCGACGAAAAGATGATGAAAATGAAATCAAATATATTCGAGTTCACACAAAGGTCTAGCAATCTTCTTCACGTGCACCATTCGCAACTGCAACAGAAAAGGCAGGAAGGGACAGTGGTACAAAAAAGTACCCTTCACCACATACCATAAGGCGGACTGCGAAGTATAGATGCAAATGCAGGTGAAGCCACTGTGCCACAGAAGTAGAGTACACACAGAACACAGTCAAAGGTAGTATGATTGAAATCCACAACATTTATATTTAACGCAGCAAGAATGACAAAAGGCAGAACTGGATAGCAGATGGAATTTTGGTGCTTTTGAATGAAAGTAGGAAACTCGTATCAGAAGATAACTCGATAGAAAATATTGCACAAAAATATACGAAAAAATACAATGAAGCTTGAGAAATGTGCAGGTCAAACTAATGCAAAGCTATCGAGATCTTTAAAAGAGAAACGCGACTTTTTCAAGTTGCATAAAAAGCTAAAAACATTTTTAGCCATCGGCGGATAGTACATGGTCAAATTCTGAGAAACATTATCATCTAACGTAGAAAGTAGTTCAAAAGATGGAAAGAATACATTGTAATTGTCACATTTCTTCGCTAATACAACTATTTCATGACACCTCTATTTCACACAATTAGCCTTTGCCACTCTTAAAATCTCTCGTATATTAGTCTAAAATAGCAACTATCATGACAATCGCGATTTTGCTCTGTAGATTGGAGGTTCGAAATTCGTCTAATAGTTCCTTCTACATAACGGTTATAAGTAAGACGCTTTCATTTAGAGTCTCTTACAAACCGAATATATTTGCTCTATCACTGTCATTTGTTAGTCTGCAAAAATGAGGGTCATGCCAGAAGTCATTCGGATGGTTTACTTCTCTATTCTGAGCCGGCAAGCGGCGCCAAACTGCGCAGTAAAGTCTGGCTCCTTTTTGCGCCAGGCCACCTGTTATTAATGCTTGCAGCTCGTTTTAGGACAATCTAGAAGGTGCAACTCCCGGTTCTACATGCGCAACCTAAGCTTGGGAGATACCACGCTCTGTCTTCACGTCCCAATTTGCAGCCTTGTTTGTCTCTCATAGTATTATATTACAATATTTCAAGTTCCACTGGGACATTCTGTCGTGCTGCTGAGTGGAAAAGTTTTTCTTTCACAAAATTTTACCTAACCAATATCATAATTACATCATAATAATAACAGAAAACATAAATTGGTTCATAAATAACTAAGTATGTTATAACACTCTCACATTTGAATATGGAAATTGTTGGAGTATAACAGACCAAAGTCGAAATAGGGCACCTGGAACACACAACACACTCTTATTGTTAGAACGTATCAAGATTAAATTATTCCACTTATGACAAAAGGTATATGTGACAAGCGATATACCCTCAGACTTAAAGAGTCATACAATAACCCCAACTTTAAAGAAATCAGGTGCTGACTGGTGTCAATACTGTCGTACCGTCAGCTGAACTTTGCTATTGTGTTTCAAACAGAAACACACATATCGTGAATGGGTCAGTTAGACCTGCTATTAAAAAAGTCTTATTCTTAGGTGGTACTTCAAAACACGTTTTGTATTAGTTTTTTTTATGTAGAAAAACAGTCATTGGAACTTATCAACATTTATTGGTGTTAATTATTACAAAATAAGAAAATATTTACAAAATTTTAGTGGAAAAACAAATTTTTATTACGTGGTACCTAAAATACTTTTTTGCAGAAAGGGGCACATTAGAGCTTAAATTTCAACATCTATTACAGACAATAATTATTACAAAATTCGAATTAAACTACAAAAGTTGACTTTGAGGTACTATATTGAACTCAATTTCTATGCCTGTCGCATTAACTTATGTAATTCTTGCAATAAATGTTTGCTTGCTCTTGGCAGAGGAATGACTGACATCTGTTACACTTTTTGTCTTTCGGTCTTTCTTCGGTCCACACTCTTTGCGCCTGCGCCTCTTCTGTTCTTTTGCACCTGAACTCGTTCCTACAATATTCTCCAAACTAACTTTGACCTTGAAACTTGGAAGATAGGAGACGAGGTACTGGCGGAATTAAAGCTGTGAGGACGGGGCCTGAGTCGTGCTTGGGTAGCTCAGTCGGTAGAGCACTTGCCCGCGAAGGGCAAAGGTCCCGAGTTCGAGTCTCGGTTCGGCACATAGTTTTAGTCTGCCAGGAAGTTTCATTTCAGCGCACACTCCGCTGTAGAGTGAAAATTTCATTCTAGTAACTTTGACCTTGTTGGAAAGATTTTTGGTCATTCTTTCCTTTCGCATTGGTTTTGTTAACTCATATCAAGTTATCCTAGAAATAGCCGCCTTCTGTACAATTTATTTTGATTGTACTCTGGATCAATGTGCACATATCAACACATTGGCATTTATTGCACCAATATCTAGCACCTTATAGAACAAACAGGCCATCGTTTGGTACACCTTTTAGAGGAAAAGTCCTGGCGAGTTTATCTGTAGTATCAACTCCTCCTTTAGTTTTGTAATGCAGTGTTACTTCAGGCTTCTTATCGTTTTCTGAAGACAGGCTATAGTCATGGTGCATTGTAGATAGTAATACAACTGTTATATTTTTTTCTTTTTTTGGCACGTTCGAAACCAACGTTACGTCCTTGTGAAACTCAGAGATAGTTGAAAGCACTGGTCTGCTATTGTTTGGCTGGATTTCCTTCGCAATCTCAGCTTTGTTCTTTCTGGGAGTTCCTACTAATGTCAGTTTTTTTATGAGAAATTCATTGGCCAGGGTTGGGGGTTGGGTTGTTTGGGGAAGGAGACCAGACAGCGAGGTCATCGGTCTCATCGGATTATGGAAGGATGGGGAAGGATGTCGGCCGTGACCTTTCAAAGGAACCATCCGGGCATTTGCCTGGAATGATTTAGGGAAATCACGGAAAGCCTAAATCAGGATGGCCGGACGCGGGATTGAACCGTCGTCCTCCCGAATACGAGTCCAGTGTGCTAACCACTGTGCCACCTCGCTCGGTCCATTGGCCAGGGCATATCCCGTACAGAGATTATCGGTGGTAATGTTTCACCCAGTTTTCTCAATATCTTCAAGAAGCCTCAAAAAAAATTGTCTTGATTTGTTTTTAGTGACCATTTTCCGGCTTTCCTGTATACACTTCCGTCGCACAAGCATGCTGTTTTTACGTCAGATAACAACCATAATTTTATTTCATATTTCCCTCTGGGTTTTGAAGGTATATACTGCCGGAAAGGATTCCTTCCTCTGAATGGAACCAATTGCTCGTTCACTGTGACATCTTCGTAAGGAACGAACATTTTAGGCAACTGTTACAGAAACATTTCGAAGAGAGTTCTGGTGGCAGCCCGTTTATCATTACGTCGTCTAGCTGGTCGATCTTCTTTGTTGTCAAATCTGAGAAATCTGCTGATTTTATGGAAACGCTGAAGTGCCATCGTCGCATGAAAACTGGCCGAGCATTCATGTTGTCCGATAGCTCTTTAAGATATTCTCCAGCAGGTCTGTACGCACCAGTCCCAAATAAGCCTTCAGCTCCTAACTTGTAATAGGAGTGAAAGTCGCATCTTCAACTTGTCATACCTGTCTCATTTCTCTGTTGGTTTCATTCAAAACCACTATAAACATCTCTTCAGTTTTGAACAGTGGAAATGACGATGCTTTCGTTTCGTCAGTCCATTGGAGAGCAAACCGCGTAGGTCCTGGAGCAGGACAGAGAATGCAGTTCTAAAAGAAAAATGTCAAATAAATAAAATTAAAATTAGAATGAAATATAATGCAATAAAATAAATTACAAAGAAATACAATAAAACGTAAACCTGACAATACATAAAAAGTAAAGATATACTGCGTAAAAGCCCCAAGGAGTGACGGATGACAGAGGTTTTCATATTTCTAGACAATCGGCACAATGAGGAGGTAAAGGGGTAACCTTGAGAAAGTATGTCCCAGCGTCGCGTTCCCCACCAGAACAATCACCTATGGCTGTACCAAGTTTCGAACTAGGGACCACAACGTTGACATCCCAGTGTACTAGTCAGTAGACTACGACGCGGTGTAATAATAGCAATAGCATAGCCATAAAATACAATTACGTATAATATATATTCTCTCCTCGCCTTGCTCTTGGCTCCGCTGGAGGATTTGTATACCGCTCTGTACCCTTTCGTTACGTATATGCCTATTCAACTATATTACACTACTGGCCATTAAAATTGCTACACCACGAAGATGACATTCACAATAAGTGTGTCAAAGCTGTGTGTCTCCTAAATTAGATTTTGAAATAAAAATTGAGGCCAACATAAATTATTACATATCTCAGGATTACCTAAAGTTGTGTTAGAGTATAAATATTAATCGCGGTTTTATGTTCATTTTAGCAAACGAACTGGGTCAGTTAGACCCGTTTACAATAGGAAGGCTAGTAAATCATAACTATGAAATACTGAAACAAGTTACGTGCGTATAGTGGAAAAACCTGGTTAGTTATGAAGAACAGTAGCAACATGCGAAGGAAAGCTCATCTTAGTAGACAAAGCGAAAAAAGTCAAACTTACTTTAATAGCATATGGAGATTTAGAGAATTCTTTTGACAATGTTGACGGCAAGACACTCTTTGAAATTCTGAAGGCAGCAGGAATGAAATGCAGAGAGCGGAAGATTACCTATGATACCGAAACCAGTCCACAGTTCCAAGAGCAGAAGGACACGAAAGGAAAGTACTAGTTGAAAAGGGAGTAAAAACTGGTTGTAGTATATCCCCGACCTTATTCGAGATCAATTGAGGGGAATGCTCAGTATCTTGAAAAGAAGTTACAAGATAAACATCGACATAATTAAGCGAATGCAATGGAATGAAGTCGAATTAAATCGTGTAGTGCTGAGGGAATTATATTGAGGAATGACGCAAAAAGTAGTGGTGAGTGTTGCTGTTCGGTCACAAAATAACTGACGATTGCATTAAAGAGGATACAAAAGGCTGAATTATAATAGGAAGATAGCCTATTTTAAAAAAGGAAATTTGCTAACTTTGGATATAAATTTAAATGCCAGGAAGTCTTTTCTGAAGATATTTGTCTGGGGCGTAGCCTTTAATGTGGTCGATAATCATTTCAGAAAAGAAGAAAATACAAGCTTTTGAAATGTGATACTACAGAACAATGTCGAAGATTAGACGGGTAGATCGAATGACTAATGGGATGGAACTGAACTGTATTGGAGAGGAAAGTTATTTATGGCACAATGTGCCAAAAGATTGAATGTGTTGGCAGTACACATCGTGAAGTATCAACGAATCGTCACTTATGTATTCGAAGAACGTGTGTATGAGGGGGGGGGGGGGGGAGGTGATGGGGGACTGCAGAGGAAGACCAAGACTTCGCTGCAGTAAAAAGGTTCGAATAGATGTGTTGTCCAGCAGCTACGCAGAGACGGAGAGGATTACACAAGGCTGACAGCCTGGAGCGCTGCATCAAGCCGGTCATCTGACTGAAAATAACACAACAACAACACCTCCTACTTCTAATTCAGCTTGTTTGTCTATTTTAAGTGACGTACACATAAGTGGTGTTTATGAAATTAGTGGAGGTCTGAGCTATATCCAGGTGGCTAAAAGAGCCACACGCAAATGAAGATGATATCTGACATTAAAATCAAAGTAAAAGATTGGGTCGCCACCAACTCTAGCCACACGACAAATAAGAAGTTCGACTGAGTTGGAAAATTAATTAATTCAGTCATAAGAAAAAACCCATAGAAGAACATTCATTGTAATGTCACTCATAAAGAATGGGATGTAATCATTAATATGATCCCGGGATTGTTCACATGAATCAAATATTAAAATAGAGTAAAAAGTGCGTGAACACTGTCATAAGAGCAGCTTGCAGCAACATTCCTGAAAACAAGAGCTATTCTAAAGAATTTGTTTTAAATAAAAAGGGAACACTAGTTATTGGACCTGTGAGCATGGGTACGCTATGGATTGGCTAACTACAAGGTAAATGGCGTAGGTAAAGGAGACGTAACGTCGGTACACTGGATAAGACTTGAAAAAAAATTATTTATTTTTTAAGACATTGCTGTAAGACATCTATATAACCGCTGTTGCCTGGTAACTACGTACGATTGCTTGTGAAACGCTATACGATTCGCAACAGAATCTCTTAATTTAGAATCGCGGTCGTAATAAAATGGGGGCGGGAAAGGTTTAATACTCGCATTCAGACCCACATTCACTCAAAGAACAGCAAGGACGGCCCCGACACCAACGTGCAACGAAGCTAGGAGGTTTGTTCCGCTGTGTCGAGAAATGATTAAATAAAAAGAGTAAATCTGAATATTGCGGTTGCATTTAAATTTTGAAACTCGGTTTGGAGAAACCGCCTCAACGAGGGCCACACATACACGCTTACGCGCCTAACGTGAAATCACAAACTACAAATACAGTTGAATAATCCGGGCATGATATATTTAATATTCCGTAATCAGAGCAATAAGTAAACTCGAGGACAGAGGGAGGGGGCCACCGGAAAGTTAGGCTCACAGTTAACTTGTGGGGCCACGTGGTTCGCGGCGACACAATTTCTACGTACCGTGGCCAAATTTTAACAACAGTAAATCACGCAGCCGCGAACAATTAACATTTCACAGAGGACACATTTGAATAGACAAAGGGTAATGGAAGAGGGACAACAAACTCTGATATTAACCCACGTAGATGGTTTCCAACGGACATATAGAAATGAAACAAAGAAAATTCACAAAGAAGCAAAAATTATCAAGATTCGGAAAAGATTAGAATGTATCTACACGCAGTCGGAGGCACACAAACCTTCACACTGAACCGAGGGCACACTTCCTACGTGAGATCGCTTCAACATATACAACACCTTTGTGCTACGTTCTTCTTATCGCCCAAAGTCTGCATTAGGAATCAAACTTAAAATCTGCACAAGTCTTCCATTCCTTGCTGCGACCCAGCAAATCAATCTCTGTAAGACAAAGGCTTGGCTAAAAGCTAAAAGCTCTTCTCGAGCTATGAGACAGCGCACCACGCGGTTAAACCAACTCACCCTTCTTCGAAGAGACCTCGACTGCAGACCCTCGGAGAGCTGGAAGCAGACTGCCCATCTCACACTAAAACTTCTCCAACACAACCCCGTGTCCAGGAAAACCCAGAGATGAGGCTTCCGTCACCTACCTAACACCCCTAACTTTCACGTAAGAGAAACCAATCTCTTTGCCTACCTGAAAACTACAAGGGCTGGCCATTCTGTAAGACTACCGTTGATTCTCTGCAGCAGACTAAATCACCGTACAGCAAAATGAAACACACCCACATTCATTCACTCACGCATGCCAGAGAGTTTTGGAATAGGAGAACAAGGGATAAACATTTCATGGAGTCATACTCGTGGGTTGGGTTACATATAAATACATGGAAGATTTACAATGGCGTTACAGACGCATTTACAAGTCTGAAAAGAACCAACACGACAACCATATGATGCTTGCAAATCATAGAAAGAAATAGGCTACAGCTAGATTGAATCATAGCTCTGTCTTCATTGGTACGAAATTTAGCAACGGAGACGCCCAAATTTTCTGTAGGATGCAAAGTGCACTGGAAAGCAAATAAAATGATGATGAATGAGGGCTATAGGGCCTTTGGACTATGAACCCAGGACTCTTTGCTTTCTAAGGAGACACAATATCATCGTTCTCTCCCTACCTTGTTTTATTCTTTAGAACAAAGAATTTCCGGATAGGTTTTGAATTTGATTTAGTACTTTATCCAACGTCACGATCTTCTCAGTTCCTCTTAGATGCACGTCGCAGCTAGAAATGTACCATATTTGCTTTCAGCCCATTCGTCCATTTTTTATACTTGGACAAAACTTTTCTTTTTATTGTAATATCGCCTTCATCCGAATGTTGGATGGGTTTTATCTTTGTATTACACCAACGTAATTCGATCCCATAATCAGTTCTTTAAATTTTCCCAAAAATTTGTGTGTAATGCTATATATCGTGTTTCAAATTTTGCATTGATTACTGAGCGTCAGACGTATGTTATTAAATATTTCCTTTGTTGCTACTACCTCATGGATACTCATGTAACAAGAGGTCTTCACGTTGCTGTTGGGGAACTGAAGATGGTAAATTGTTCCAAATGATGCCACATTTAAGATTTTTACATTTTTCGTGCATTCTGTTTGGTCTTAGCACCTTTAATAGCCGACTGTAAATTAGAAACAGAAGTTCGGTACCAAATAGCCAAGATCGCCGTTGTGCAGCATTTGTTGTGATGAACGGTGTCAGCAAATGCTGTTGCCATCATCAGATCTGTAAAATGTATAACACATTCAAGCACACTGGGTCAGATATAAAGGAGCGTAATACAATTTTACATGAATGTGGACTATACCATGGAATACAACATACCTTCTGCGGTATGTTTCATTGAATCTTGATCATATTCGTATTACATCGCGTCATATCGCAGAAAGATACTTCATGAATATGAGAATAGCAGTATATCAGCAATTCAAGCATAAAATAACTGTTACATAAAACAAGGCACATACTGCACTGATTACACAAGCTTATGTATGTACATTACCAGAATAAAGACTGAGATACTCACGTAAACCTCATAGACGTTACAACCATCTGTCAGGTGGGACTGTGCTAGTAGTTACAAACAAAAATACGTCGTGTCACATGAAGGTAAACTAACGATCCAAGAAAGTTACACTGCAGACATACAACAAATAATCCAAATCAGAATACGTTATAGTTATTTTGTTGTAATAATTTTAATTTATGTAAAATTTAAAACCATCCTAACACACAAGTACCGAAGCTAATCATGTGGCATGTTCGTATTATGAAAAGAAATACAACAGAAACATACAAGTCTTAATACGCAGGCAGCATAAAGCCTCAACGATCCAACCCTATTGTTCGGTGCTTCGGTATAGTTAAGCAGACACGAAGGAACTACGAAGACAGCATCAAGTATTCCACTCATAATTACAAGTATTGCACCCATATAACGAAATCACTTAGCGAAAATTCTGTGATTTGTATATAACCTGCCATCAGCATGTAGCTCGACGTTTAGATACTAGCATGGTGCTCAAGGTCTTGTTGTGAGAGACACGTGTGACAAGACCACAGGAATAAATGGCGTAATCCTGAGAAGTTACTATGTGATACAATAAAAATAAACTAACAATATAATATAATGAATTATTCTATTCATAAAAACCATGAAAAAGTCGTTAAATTCATAACAGCTATACAAATGAGGCCATATAGCTTGCTGGACACAATTCACACGATATTAAGCTATCAAGTTGTAGCTCGAGGTTTAGGTAATAGAATAGTGTTCGAGGTCTAAGTGTGAAATAGGAACTGACAGGGACAAATGGAACGAATAGCATAGTCCCAAAATTTATCATGTCGTAATATTTTATATTTCTGTACGTTTTGTAAATTAATAAAGACCGAAAACAAAATGTGACCAGAAATGTCACAACCGAATAGTGTTTCGCCCAAGGTCTACGTGATATGTGACGTAAGTGCATACAATAATGTTGTTGGCCGTAGTGTTATGATGAATATCGTCAAACCAAGAGGGAATAATGTCTTTTAAGTGTAATTTTTCCACAATTCCAGTCTATGAGCGAAAGAGAATCAATATCGAAGAATAAGGAGACATCAACTTTCGTGAAATTACAGAAGCACGTCGTCTTCACAAGATAAATTTCATAACAAATCACAAGGGATCATCAAAAATAGTAACAAAAATTCTCATTATATTCTAATTGATCATTCAGTAAATTTTTCGGAGATCTCTTAGATTTTCTAAGATATCTAATCTTATCCCTTTGGGAATATTACATAAAACTGCCATGTTACGACGAATATCAATGATGCTATGCTTCCTGTCTCTGAGATGATCTCTGATTGTGTTCTTGTGTTCCTTAAATCTCTTAAAAAATGATCTACCCGTCTGTCCTACACGAAAACCAAAGGCTTTATGCTACCTGTATATTATGACATGTACATTTCTGTTGTATTTGTTTTTATAATACGAACATGCCAAATGACTGGCTTTTGACACTGTACCACGCAAGCGGCTTGTAGTGAAATTGCGTGCTTATGGAATATAGTCTCAGTTATGTGACTGGATTTGATATATCCTGTCAGAGAGGTCACAGTTCGTAGTAACTGACGGAAAGTCATCGAGTAAAACACAAGTGATTTCTGGCCTTCCCCAAGGTAGTGTTATAGGCCCTTTGCTGTTCCTTAACTATATCAACGATTTGGGAAGCAATTTGAGCAGCCGTCTTAGGTTGTTTGTAGATGACGCTGTCGTTTATAGACTAATAAGTCATCAGAAGATCAAAACTAATTTCAAAACGATTTCTGGCCTTCCCCAAGGTAGTGTTGTAGGCCCTTTGCTGTTCCTTATCTATATCAACGATTTGGGAGGCAATTTGAGCAGCCGTCTTAGGTTGTTTGTAGATGACGCTGTCGTTTATCGACTAATAAGTCATCGGAAGATCAAAACTAATTTCAAAACAGATTTTGAAAAGATACCTGTATGGTGCGAAAATTGGAAGTTGACCCTAAATAACGAAAAGTGTGAGGCCATCCACATGAGTGCTAAAAGGAATTCGTTAAACTTCTGTTACATGATAAATCAGCCTAATCTAAAATCCATAAATTCATCTAAATACGTACGTATTACAATTAAATAACTTAAATTTGAAGGAACACATCGAAAATGTCGTGGGGAAGACTGCGTTTTATTGGCAGGATACTTACAAAATGTAACAAATCTACAGATAGGATTGACGGAGTACATCGAAAAAGTTCAAAGAAAGGCAGCACGTTTTGTATTATCGCGAAACATGGGAGAGTGTCACAAAAATGATGCAGGATTCGGGCTGGACATCATTAAAAGAAAGGCGTTTTTCGTTGCGACGGAATCTTCTCACGATATTCCAATCACCAACTTTCTCCTCCGAATGCAAAAATATTTTGTTGACACCGGCCTACACAAGGAGAAACGATCACCACGATAAAATAAGGGAAATCAGAGCTCGTACGGAAAGATATAGGTGTTCGTTCTTTCCGCGCGCTATTCGAGATTGGAATAATAGAGAATTGTGAAGGTGGTTCGATGAACCCTCTGCCAGACACTTAAATGTGATTTGCAGAGTATCCATGTAGATGTAGGTGCTACTTGTGTATTAAACGATATATTGAAGGTACAGTGCTTCCTGTTGTGTATTTTTAATGGTTTTAAATTTTATATAAATTAAATTAAAATTATCACAACGAAATCAATGTAACGTACTCTGTTTTGGATTATTTTTATATGTCTGGAGTGTAACTTTCTTGGTTTATCTTTATGTGACACGACGTATTTTGTTTGTAACTACTATCACAGTGCCACCTGGCGGCTAGTTGTAACGTTTATTAAGTTTACTTGAGAATGTCAGTCTTCATTCTGCTAATGTACATATGCAATCCTGTGTAATGGTTGCAGTATGTACATTGTTTTATGTAATAGTTGTTTTATGTTTGACTTGCTGAAGTACTACTATTCTCATATTCATGAAGTATCGTTCTATGATATGACACGATATAACTTGCATTTGATCAAGACTGAGTGAAACGTACGGCAGAAGGTATGTTATATTCCATAGTATAGCCTATGTTTATGTAAAATCGTATTATGCCCCTTTACATCTGATCCCGGTGTGCTACAATATGTTATATGCTTTACAGATCTGATGATGGCAACGTAGTGTGCTGAGAATCCGTCTTCACAACAAATTCTGTACAATAGCGATCTTGACTATTTGAAGTTGTACTTCTGTCTCTAGGTTAATCTAGACTGCCTCCTAACTTCACAACGTCAAGCATGAATAAGATTGTAAATTAATTTTGTTATTTCACATTGAAAATTTATTTCATTGTTGTAACCTAGCTTCTTCACGAAGGATTTATGTAGCTTTGTTTATAGTGAATGTGACTTAACGTTAGTGGTACAGGAACTCTTGGTATCCTCCTGAGCTCTCATTTTAAAGGTGGACCGAAGTGGTACATACTGCCCTTCTACTGGGTCGACAATCAAGAAAAGAAGTGGCTAATACCTTCACTGCATAAAATTTTAGGATCTTGATGAACTGAAATTGCAAGTGCGTGCAGGTGAAGTGGAACAAACTGAGTGTGAACTCAACTGTATGGGGAACGTAAGCCAACGTCCTTAGCAATTACGCTGATGGTGTGGTGCAGTGACTTATACGTTTGGCACGTACAGCACGTAGAACATGTTTTTTGCTCGAGTATCATGTCGTTTTTGGAAACCCAGAATCAACTCTGTAGGAATCAACATGGGTTCCGGAAACAGCGATCATGTGAGACCCAACTCGCTTTAATTGTTCATGAGACCCAGAAAATATTTGATACAGGCTCCCAGGTAGATGCTATTTTCCTTGACTTCCGGAAGGCGTTCGATACAGTTCCGCACTGTCGCCTGATAAACAAAGTAAGAGCCTAGGGAATATCAGACCAGCTGTGTGGCTGGATTGAACAGTTTTTAGCAAACAGAACACAGCATGTTGTTATCAATGGAGAGACGTCCAAAGATGTTAAAGTAACCTCTGGCGTGCCACAGGTTATGGGACCACTGCTTTTCACAATATAGATAAATGACCTAGTAGATAGTGTCGGGAGTTCCATGCGGCTTTTCGCGGATGATGCTGTAGTATACAGAGAAGTTGCAGCATTAGAAAAATTGTAGCGAAATGCAGGAAGATCTGCAGCGGATAGGCACTTTGTGCAGGGAGTGGCAACTGACCCTTAACATAGACAAATGTAATGTATTGCGAATACACAGAAAGAAGGATCCCTTATTGTATGATTATATGATAGCGGAACAAACACTGGTAGCAGTTACTTCTGTAAAATATCTGGGAGTATGCGTGCGGAACGATTTGAAGTGGAATGATCATATAAAATTAATTGTTGGTAAGGCAGGTACCAGGTTGAGATTCATTGGGAGAGTCCTTAGAAAATATAGTCCATCAACAAAGGAGGTGGCTTACAAAACACTCGTTCGACCTATACTTGAGTATTGCTCATCAGTGTGGGATCCGTACCAGACCGGGTTGACGGAGGAGATAGAGAAGATCCAAAGAAGAGCGGCGCGTTTCGTCACAGGATTATTTGGTAACCGTGATAGCGTTACTGAGATGTTTAGCAAACTCAAGTGGCAGACTCTGCAAGAGAGGCGCTGTGCATCGCGGTGTAGCTTGCTCGCCAGGTTTGGAGAGGGTGCGTTTCTGGATGAGGTATCGAATATATTGCTTCCCCCTACTTATACCTCCCGAGGAGATCACGAATGTAAAATTAGAGAGATTCGAGCGCGCACGGAGGCTTTCAGACAGTCGTTCTTCCCGCGAACCATACGCGACTGGAACAGAAAAGGGAGGTAATGACAGTGGCACGTAAAGTGCCCTCCTCCACACACCGTTGGGTGGCTTGCGGAGTATAGATGTAGATGTAGATGTAGATGGGCCGTAAGCTCCAGGTGACGTAATGGAAAAGCGAGCTGACTTCCTTCGTGCGTACCAAATGAGCACCCAGTGAAGGCAACGACCATTGCGAACTATCCTCCAGTGCTAGTGGCAATGGCTGTGGTCCCAATTTATAAGGTCTTGGAACAACAGAGCATTCACGTGGTTAGAAGAAGGCACAGGTCGTTCTAGGCCAGAAGTGAAGCCAAAGGCTTTAAATAGAACCCAAGAACAGAAGTCGCCCTCGCTGTTTAGGTGATCTTCGCGAAACATCAGACGCTTCAGCAGTTGGCATAGTCAGCCTTAGCAGTGAATGGACCTGTAGTTTAGGCACCATGTATAAATGAGTTCTGAAGCCTAAGAATCTTAGAGATAATACCAGTTTTCAATGAGCAGGCACTATAGTCATCATATTGCTCGTTAATCACGATGACGTGCGTAGCTAAGTTAACGATGTTAGCACGGAACTGCGATCTTCACCAGGCCGCGAGGTCAGCCGCAGTGCCAGTCTGCTAACGCTAAATGTCCTACTGCTGCTTTGCAATCAGTAAATGTGAGCCATCAGGTACACCAACTGCAGGAATCTAATTAAAACACATTATAATTGCTCTTATTTCCACAATATTGGTGTATTATCGACCTCAGCTAAATCGATGATTTTAAAAAGGTGTCCAATAACCTGCTTTCAGTGTTTACACCGAAACATCTACAAGTATTGAAACCATAACATCCGCATAGTATTTCTGGAAATTTCAGAGTCGCTTTTCCACGGTGTCAGTTATTACTTCTAGGAAAATAGAACACTGGTGTACAGGACTTCTAGGGAAATAGAACACTGGTGTACAGATTTATTCTCGGGTGATTTAGTGTGTTTCATTTCGAGGTGGCACAATTCATTAGCTGCGATGGGTGACACATGATACTGCATTCTAGAAGAGGCCGCATCTATGAGCATTGGTTGTTGGGTGCATAATGATGACTGAGTCGAACTGTGTCACGTATCTAGTAGTGATTTCTCTGACAGATAGCCGTTTCTTATAGTACAAAATGTTTTGAGCAATATTCCAGCGCAATTCTAAGTGTTTCGCATTAGGTGTGGTAACAAACTGTTCCATAGAAGGTATATAATCCAGTTTCATTTCTCATTTGGCATTTTTCAAAATTCACCCTGAGCATGTCCGCAACTTTAGTTGGCCTGTGAGAGTCTTCGTCCCGCCAGTCCGAGTATTTGCTAATATTTTTTGTTGCAATTGCAGGACGCCCTATTCCCCCAAACTAAAACACATACCTGTCTAAAACGTCCCTTCTAAAAGCATTTCAGAGTAATGCTCAGTTTGCCAATTTCTTTTCCAGAATCTGCATAACTCTGTGTAGTAAATATTACTCCGCAGACTTGTCCATTGTGCACTGTCCCTTACCTCTGTACACAACCAAGAAGCGGAAGTCCATTCTGTAACTGCAATGGTTTGAGGAGTTTCGCTTCGGGGGCACCAACCAGCACAGATGGCATCCTTTGCTCCGCCCATCCTGCATCAGTGAAATCCTCATCTGCTGCATGCAGAACCTTGTGCAGTTCGTGTCACAGCGAAATCTAGTTGCGTTCAACCCATCCTCAATTCTGTGTGTTTTTTGTGCTTGAAATGTGAGTACTTCGTGTATTTTCTATGATTATTTCTCGTTGTTTATTACCCCAGGCCAATGTAGATTCATAGCAACAAAGTAGTGCAAAGTGGTCAGAGCTTCTACTTTCCAATAATTACTGTCAAAAGAAATGGTTCTGAGCGCTATGGGACTTAACTTCTGAGGTCAACAGTCCCCTAGAACTTAGAACTACTTAAACCTAACTAACCTAAGGACATCACACACATCCATGGCCGAGGCAGGATTCGAACCTGCGACCTTAGCGGTCGCGCGGTTCCAGACTGTAGCGCCTAGAACCGCTCGGCCGCTCCGGCCGGCAATTACTGTCGTTCACATTAATTTTTCAGAGCATTTGCTTCAGTACAAATATAATACAATATAGGCATTCATTTATTTACTCATTTGGCATGACGAGACTTTAGACATGATTCACAAAGCATAAATTCATCTTTGCAAAGATAATAATAAAAAGAAGAAATGCCTATGACCCTACGTAAATCCAATAATTTTCAACACATAGTCCAGCGGGACAGTTGAGAAGCTGTACAAAACTCTTAATTCTATGTGCAGTTTACGTATGTTACATCAGAGCACGTTTTCTATTGAGAGTCCTTGCCCACAGTCACATAAAGCGTCAACCTGCAAACCACGTTCAGTATCACCATCTGCCTTCATTTGCCTCAGTTTTCTGAGACACTGAAGCCTTAAATGAGATATATATAGCAAATCATAATGCTATCATTTGTAGGTATGGATGTCCTCCGGACACTCTTTCATTCATCTCTTTGTTTGTCACCTACAGCGCAGATCCCTCTTTCTTTTACCTTGAAGTGGTCCTGTGCTTAAGGCATAGGACACATTTGAGTGGTTGGAATTCTAATACTCGTTCGACCACCCTATTCCGTGGTTTCTCTGAATCAAATAAGGCGAATGCTGAGACAGTTCCATTGAACATGACACGGTCGATTTCCTCCTACAACCTCCTCCTATGCCTTTGTTGTCTAATAGCGTTGCCGTCGAGGGAATGTTAAGTCTTAAACACCCGGATTTATTTTTCATCATAGGCTCCCATTTGCATCACCGACAGATACCACACACATTTTATGGTACTCCTCCGATTATTCTTATTTCTTCCCTTAGCTGAACAACTACATGGGAGCCCTTTCAACAACATTTTCTCTCACCGTACATCAGCAAATGACCCAATGTCCTTGAGGCAGCACGCCAATTTCTGCTGTTACCCCATCAAAATATTCAGTAGGTCTATATTTATTGGTGTGAACAAATTACTTATACATTGACCACCTTCCGCCGGCGAGGTCGCTAACGCACGCAGGTACTGTTGTGTTTGATATTGCGGCGACTGTTTCGAATCCTGGTGGCGGAACCAGTTTCCTTCAACAGTATTCGGTCTGCGAGGGGAGCAGAGGTGCCAGCATGACAGATCACCAGACTTTACGCCAAAGTTCTGGATTAAATTCCAAACCTCTCTGCATTATTTCAAAGAGGAGACCACGGGACGTTATTGACGATGACCTGCCCTGAACGTTAAGCTCGGCGGCATTCTTGCTGCTACCCCATCTCACTTCTCTATCGCTGCATTCTTATCTCAACAACATAAAGTAGTAGAAGTGTAATCATCAACACGATAAAAGATACGGCGTTGAAATTTCGTAACAGTTCGGAGAGAAGCAATGACAGACCGCCTCTACTAGAACTTTACTCAGGACTGTGATACGGTATTTCTAGACTGACGCTAATTTTAGTTGATGGGGTGGAAGTCAGTTTCATTTTCACACTCTGTGCCTCATCATAGAATTTCGACACTATTTTTTGCCTTTGTTTTTCCGTCACACTCTTTGCCTTAAAATTTCTCAGAATCTCGTCAGGGTATCGGAAGCTCGTGACATGCTGCAGAAAATCCTCGCTGTTTATTTTGAGTCAGATGATAATATACTCAGAAAAACTAGGTGTTGCCTCACAAATTTCCCGTCTCCTTATGCGAAAGTAATAACTTTAGCCATAATAATCTTCACATCAATGTTTTTCAAACTCCAGTCTTCTCCAATCGTGTATCGTTATAATGATAATCATCACCATCATCTATCGACATCCACCGCTCTATAATGGCTCCATTAGACTTTTTACGCATTACAGTCTCCACCTACACGCATACATGTTACTTGTGCATCGTCATGATGGCCACTAATGGGTTCTGGTGCCCAGCGAAGAATTTCCTTGGTCCATCTGCCATCCATTAACCGTCCATATCCACATCATTTTCTTTGCAGTGAAGATCACGTGTTCTGATCTACTCTCTTCCCTGATGCATTTGCAGTTTCCTTCTCTGTCCTTGGAATTCCCAAACACATCTCTCCAGTGCTCGGTGTGCAGCTCTTAGTTTTTGTATAGTTTTCATATTACGGTCCATGTTTCACTGCCTTAAGTTACACTGATCCCTGTGAACAATGGTCCTTGGTGTATTGCTGTGCCTTGCATGACTTAGTGATACAGATACCCGTACTGTAGGTGCAACGACAACGGAGAGTTATCTGTAGAGAGCTCAGCTGGTACAGGGGCAACGGGCTGGATGTTCATCTGGTTTGGTGACATTAATGAATATGGACTTGCTGTTCTGGTATTGCGAACGGCTGAAAGGAGGGGAAACAACAGCCGTTATTTTTCCCGAGTGGATGCAGTTCTTCTGGATGATTTAACGATGACTGCATCCTCTTCATCAAAATATTCCAGGGATAAAAATCCTAATCTCTGGGTTGGAACTACTCATGTGGATGTCATCATCACGATAAACAAAACTGATGTTCTACGATCCGGAGCATGAATGTTAGAACCCTTAATCTGGCGAGTAGTTCAGAGGAATTAAAAAGGGAAATGGTTAGGTGGACGTTAGATAGAGTGGCAATTAGTGAAGTTCTGTCGCAGGAGGAGCAGAACATATGGTGAGATGAGTACATGGATATAATTACAAAATCAAATAAGGGTAGTGCAGAAACAAGTTCAAATGGTTCTGAGCACTAAGGGACTTAACATCTGAGGTCATCAGTCCCCTAGATCTTAGGACTACTTAAAGCTAACTAACCTAAGGACATCACACACATCCATGCCCGAGGCAGGATTCGAACCTGCGAGCGTAGCTGTAACGCGGTTCCAGACTGAAGCGCCTAGAACCGCTCGGTTACCGCAACCGGCTCAGAAACAAGTATGATAATGACTAAGAAAATAGGAATGCGACTATTCTACTATGAACAGCATCATGAACGAATTATCATAGCCAAGACAGACACGAAGCCAGTATCCATCACAGTCGTAAAAGTTTACATGCCAGCTAGTTCCGGAGATATTGAAGTGTTCGAAAGAATTTATGATGAGAACAAACAAATTATTGCAGTAGTTTAGGCAGACGAAAATTTAATTGTGGTTGTTGTTGTTGTGGTCTTCAGTCCTGAGACTGGTTTGATGCAACTCTCCATGCTACTCTATCCTGTGCAAGCTTTTTCATCTTCCAGTACCTACTGCAACCTACATCCTTCTGAATCTGCTTAGTGTATTCATCTCTTGGTCTCCTTCTACGATTTTTACCCTCCACGCTGCCCTCCAATACTACGAGGGCAGTTCAATAAGTAATGCAACACATTTTTTTTCTGAAACAGGGGTTGTTTTATTCAGCATTGAAATACACTAGGTTATTCCCCAATCTGTTAGCTACACAACACTATTTTTCAACGTAATCTCCATTCAATGCTACGGCCTTACGCCACCGTGAAATGAGGGCCTGTATGCCTGCACGGTACCATTCCACTGGTCGATGTCGGAGCCAACGTCGTACTGCATCAATAACTTCTTCATCATCCGCGTAGTGTCTCCCACGGATTGCGTCCTTCATTGGGCCAAACATATGGAAATCCGACGGTGCGAGGTCGGGGCTGTAGGGTGCATGAGCAAGAACAGTCCACTGAAGTTTTGTGAGCTCCTCTCGGGTGCGAAGACTTATGTGAGGTCTTGCGTTGTCATGAAGAAGGAGAAGTTCGTTCAGATTTTTGTGCCTACGAACACGCTGAAGTCGTTTCTTCAATTTCTGAAGTTAGCACAATACACTTCAGAGTTGATCGTTTGACCATGGGGAAGGACATCGAACAGAATAACCCCTTCAGCGTCCCAGAAGACTGTAACCATGACTTTACCGGCTGAGGGTATGGCTTTAAACTTTTTCTTGGTAGGGGAGTGGGTGTGGCGCCACTCCATTGATTGCCATTTTGTTTCAGGTTCGAAGTGATGAACCCATGTTTCATCGCCTGTAACAATCTTTGACAAGAAACTGTCACCCTCAGCCACATGACGAGCAAGCAATTCCGCACAGATGATTCTCCTTTGCTCTTTATGGTGTTCGGTTAGACAACGAGGGCCGGCCGAAGTGGCCGTGCGGTTAAAGGCGCTGCAGTCTGGAACCGCAAGACCGCTACGGTCGCAGGTTCGAATCCTGCCTCGGGCATGGATGTTTGTGATGTCCTTAGGTTAGTTAGGTTTAACTAGTTCTAAGTTCTAGGGGACTAATGACCTCAGCAGTTGAGTCCCATAGTGCTCAGAGCCATTTTTTTTTTTTAGACAACGAGGGACCCAGCGGGAACAAACCTTTGAATATCCCAACTGGTGAACAATTGTGACAGCACTGCCAACAGAGATGTCAAGTTGAGCACTGAGTTGTTTGATGGTGATCCGTCGATCATCTCGAACGAGTGTGTTCGCACGCTCCGCCATTGCAGGAGTCACAGCTGTGCACGGCCGGCCCGCACGCGGGAGATCAGACAGTCTTGCTTGACCTTGCGGCGATGATGACACACGCTTTGCCCAACGACTCACCGTGCTTTTGTCCACTGCCAGATCACCGTAGACATTCTGCAAGCGCCTATGAATATCTGAGATGCTCTGGTTTTCCGCCAAAAGAAACTCGATCACTGCCCGTTGTTTGCAACGCACATCCGTTACAGATGCCATTTTAACAGCTCCGTACAGCGCTGCCATCTGTCGGAAGTCAATGAAACTATACGAGACGAAGCGGGAATGTTTGAAAATATTCCACAAGAAATTTCCGGTTTTTTCAACCAAAATTGGCCGAGAAAAAAAATGTGTTGCATTACTTATTGAACTGCCCTCGTAAATTGGTGATCCCTTGATGCCTCAGAACATGTCCTACCAACCGATCCCTTCTTCTGGTCAAGTTGTGCCACAAACTTCTCTTCTCCCCAATCCTATTCAATATTTCCTCATTAGTTATGTGATCCACCCATCTAATCTTCAGCATTCTTCTGTAGCACCACATTTCAAAAGCTTCTATTCTCTTCTTGTCCAAACTATTTATTGCCCATGTTTCACTTCCATACATGGCTACACTCCATACGAATACTTTCAGAAATGACTTCCTGACACTTATATCAATACTGGATGTTAACAAATTTCTCTTCTTCAGAAACGCTTTCCTTGCCATTGCCAGCCTACATTTTATATCCTCTCTACTTCGACCATCATCAGTTATTTTGCTCCCCAAATAGCAAAACTCCTTTACTACTTTAAGTGCCTCATTTCCTAATCTAATTCCCTCAGCATCACCCGACTTAATTAGACTACATTCCATTATCCTTGTTTTGCTTTTGTTGATGTTCATCTTATATCCTCCTTTCAAGACACTGTCCATTCCATTCAACTGCTCTTCCAAGTCCTTTGCTGTCTCTGACAGAATTACAATGTCATCGGCGAACCTCAAAGTTTTTATTTCTTTTCCATGAATTTTAATACCTACTCCGAATTTTTCTTTTGTTGCCTTTACTGCTTGCTCAATATACAGATTGAACAACATCGGGGAGAGGCTACAAGCCTGTCTTACTCCCTTCCCAACCACTGCTTCCCTTTCATGTCCCTCGACTCTTATAACTGCCATCTGGTTTCTGTACAAATTGTAAATAGCCTTTCGCTCCCTGTATTTTACCCCTGCCACCTTTAGAATTTGAAAGAGAGTATTCCAGTCAACATTGTCAAAAGCTTTCTATAAGTCTACAAATGCTAGAAACGTAGGTTTGCCTTTCCTTAATCTTTCTTCTAAGATAAGTCGTAAGGTCAGTATTGTGGTTAGGGAGTGGAATTCTACAGGAAAAGGAAGAGAAGGATGAACAGTAGGAGGAGGTGTGCAGAAAAGAATGTCAGAGGAAGCTGTCTGGTAGAGTTTTTCTCGGAGCATAATTTAATCATCGCCAACACTTAGTTTAATAATCATTGCATACGTGTGTACTGTACGTGGAAGAGACCTGGAGGCACTTGAGGATTTCAATGTATCATATAAAGGCGACACAGATTTCGAAGCTAGATTTTAAACTTTAGGATATATCCAGGGCCTGATGTGGGCTCTGACAATAGTTTATTGGTTACGAGCTGTAGATTAAAATTTAAGAATTTACCAAAAGGTAGAAAATTAAGGATATGAGACCTAGATAAAATTAAGGAACTAGAGGTAGATCACAGTTTCATAAGGAGCATTAGCAACAACTGATTGAAACAGAGGAATGGAATACCACATAAGGTGAATGGGCATCTTTGAAAGATGAAATAGTGAAGGCAGCAGAGGATTAAATAGCTCAGAATTAAAAAAGGCCTATTAGAAAACCTTGGATAACACTGGTAACACTGGATGTACTGAATTTAACTGACGAAGGGAGAAGTATAAAAATGCAACGAATGAAGCAGACGAAAGACAGAACAGAGTCTAAAAAATAGAAGTGATAGAAAGTGTAAAATGGTTGAACAGAAATGGCTAGAGGTAAAATTCAAGGCTGAAGAAGTATGTGTAGCAGGGGAAAGATAGATGGCGCCTTTAGGAAAATTAAAGAGTCCTCTGGAGGAAAGAGGAGCAGCTGTTCGAACACGAAGATTTCAGACAGTGAGTCTGTACGAAGCAAAGATGGGAAAGTGGGTAGGTAGATATGGAACGTGTATATGGAAGGCTGTACAGGGAAAAGAAAAATGAACGCAATATTATAGAAAGAGAAGAGGCAGTAAATTAACATGGGATACACGATAGGATACACGATACGGTGGAACTGCTAGGGACCGTTCAAAACCATATGATGAAATCTGATGATCTGAAGCAACAAAGTCTGCTGATGCTTTTTAGACATCCTGTTCCACGCCATCCTCTGACGTGATCAAAAGGGAGAGGGGGCAACATTGACATATGCTTGAATGAAACGGCACCAGCTGGTTCGGCAACGCCCTCTGTGTCACCTGCTCACCTTTGTTTAGCACATTAAAAATACACCTGTACATAGACAATCAATGACGGGGTCCCAGGCACCTGCAGACAGGATGTGCGCCTGCTAGTAGGCATGCCGCATTGAAGAGGTGTCAAGGAATTGCTTTTCTCTGTGCGCCTAGGACTCCCTCACCGGATGTCTCTGTACAGATATAATTTTAAAGTGCTCAACAAAGGTGGGCGGTTGGCACCGAGGGTGGTGTCGAACAGGTGAGTGGGGGAGGGGGGTCTTAGAGAGAACCTTTGCCGTTTTGTCCACGCATGTGCCAATGTTGCACCCCTCTGATCACGCTACGGAAGGGCAGGAAATAAGAGACCTGAAAAAGAATAAGTTTCCTTAGATGTACTGGATCGCCTTCATATTTTGTCTAATAGGTTTGAACCATCCCTAGTGGTTCAAAAAATGGTTCAAATGGCTCTGAGCACTATGGGACTTAACTTCTGAGGTCATCAGTCCCCTAGAACTTAGAACTACTTAAACCTAACCAACCTAACGCCATCACACACATCCATGCCCGCGGCAGGATTCGAACCTGCGACCGTGGCGGTCGCGCGGTTCCAGACTGTAGTGCCTAGAACCGCTCGGCCTCCGCTGCCGGCCTTAGTGGTTCAACCCCGTACACTAGAGCAAAAATTGCGGTCGCACGTTCAGTTGGGATGCTGTCCCATGATGTCCTTAGAGAATGGTTGAACTGTCTGGGAAGGGGGGGAGGGGGGGAGAGTGCAAGTGTCGCTGTCGCTCAGTATTGTGGTTACACTACGAACTGTCGTTTTCAACTGCGAAATGTGTGGGATGCAACGCCCCAAGGAAAGGTGTGATATCATTGATGCCTTTTATGCCACCCCCTAAGGCCTTTTCATTTACGTCTGAAATGTTTTCCTAGGGCGTCCTTAAGAAAACCGCGTGACTTCAATGCTGGGCCTCTCGGTTCTGTTCTCCATCGCGGAGGCGTCAAAACAAGGGGTGAAATGTAGGTAAGAGGGTTGGCGATGACTTTCCCATCATATGACACGTCCAATGTGGCTGTAGACAGTATTAGGATGAAATTGGGTGCCAACCCACGTTACACGTCACATATACTTCTGAGCCGTGGCCTTTTTTTCGCACGTGTCGACACCTTGGCGTTTGAAACGTCGCCGAGCCCAAGGGTCGCGTCGCGGGTTGTAACACCGAAAATGCAGGATGTGTGGCACCTGCTACCGATATATAACTTCTTTTAATTTTATGTAAATATTTGTAATTTAAATGCTTTCTTTTAGTAAGTAAGGACATTGCTTCACTGTATGTGTACGTTTAGGTAGAAGTCTGTTGACGTTTCATTGTATTTATGTGTGTTTCACCGTGAAACTTAAAAGCTCTGGGAAAAAGCCAAAGGAATTGTTATTTGTATCGACTAGCAACGGTAATAGCAGTGCTTGTGCGTTGTAAAATCTTTGAGTAGGGGGTTGTTGCGCAGAGCGCACGGAGAGAGCGAGAGATGGGTTCCAGCACTTGTAGTGTGCGAAGTGTGGTGTTAACGCTCTCGCAGTAGAGAGTACCATTTTCGGCGGCATCACGTACGCGCGCCGGCCAAATGTCTAGAGCAGGAGTACGGACAGTGGACGGGCGGAAGAGGCTGTATTAATTACGATTGCCCGTTCCTATAATTAGCCTTGGCTCCACAAGATGCTACCGTCTAGAACAACAGCAGCAGTTCCAGCAACACAGATTCGTCGTCGGCTCCGAGATTCGTCGTATGCACAGCACTGAAGTAAGACTGTTCATTGGTAGAAAGTATTAACGGCTAACCCAGCAGCACAACTGAATGTGATTTGATTGATGAGATTTATTTAAATAATAATCAGTTAAACTCAGGGCGATTGTGTCCTCATCGCTCCCAGGCATTGTTACCAAGCAGGATCCTTGTTCCTTTTTTCCCTAATATGCTAACTGAGTGTCATAAGAAACAAATTCAATAGTTAAAGCCAGTTTATTAATGAATAATTTCTCTTTTAAGAATTTTAGCCTCGGTCTACTTTCAATTAACTGTTGTACAACAGAGGCTTCAGTATATGACTCAAGTAAAGCAATTTCAATTTTTAAGTTCGAGAATCAATCACTGGAAAAAATCCATTAGGCACACATGCGATCCACGGTCATATTTTATATCGATAGGCCGATTAGTAAGTGAGGGGTTACAAGGTCGTCACAATTTTACCCCATTGCAGAGGAAGGCTGTAGGCGCCTTTGATCCAATATCAAACTTATGCGTCGGAATGGGAGACACTTAAGGGTTTCGAAAAAGTGATCCTTTAATTTTGTTGCGCAGTGTAGACTGCCACGCAGAATCTCCTTACTCCAGTTTAGTATTGTAAAACTTATATAACTAATTCATTGTAAATTGTTGCTAATATTTGTTACCATTTATTTCTGCCATAGCTCTTATCTAACCCTATTTGGACCTGTGACGACCTGTATAGATTTTCCGTGCAAACAAGTCACTTCATAACAGTAACTAAGAGTATTTCGATGATTGATGGTTCTCTTCCTGCCATATTTATATGTTTGACATCAAGTTCGCTTGGTGAATACAACAGTTACATACTCTGACTGTAAGCTTTCATTTTTAGGTACTCCAAAAGCAAGAATCTCAAACCATGTGGTTTACCAAAGCACTCCATACTGTTACTACTCGTCTGCTCATTTCTGTTTTCGTTCATTCCGCTATAATCTTCATTTACCTCAAGTACAAAAATTAAGCTGATTCTTTGAATTCGCTGTTAGTGAGCACTATTTTTAGAAATGTTGGTTATACAGTATTTCATCTTAATGTAACGGATATATATATCGAGTTTCACAAGAGGCGGTACACCAGACTTTGTTGAAACTAGCTTTCTCAGAATCTATGAATTCCAAACATCGTGGTGATTCATCTACAACTACATCCATCTTTTGCAACCACCAAGAACTTCATGACACAGGACGCACCCCATTGTACCACATATTACGATTTCTTTCGCTTCCATTCGCTTATTAAACCGAAAAAGTGATGCTTAGATACCTATGAGCGCGTTGTAATTAGTATAATTTTATTCGACGGTCACGACGGGATCGCTACGTAAGGGACTGTTTTATACCCCTAGAATCCTCACGGGGCACTGGTTCTTGTAACTCTGTAAGTAGTTGATCCATGGCGTTCAGGGTGTCATCCAGACAAGCACGAGTTAAGTTTCGCATGACCGACAGTTTCGCAATGCATACTGGTTAGCATGAAGAGCATTCCGCTCGAGCTCTTTACATTTGAGCTCAGAATATTTTCATAGACTCTACAACAGATGGATATCAATGATATTGTACGACAGGTTTACGGAACTCTCCAGCTAGCCGTCTTTCCAACCACTGGATACAGTTTTTCATTGAAGATATCTGCTGTATATTCTGGTTAAGAGAGGGGATAACCCAACTGCAGATTCTGTACAGGTTCTGACGGCGATTCCAGCGGGTCTATACTGATGAGAATTTAAACTGGAAAAAGCACATTTTGGAAATTCTAATGCAGCGTAGTTCGCCCACGTTTACACATAGAATCATAGTTAATCTTGGGGAGAGACAAGTCAGTAAGTTGACATACTCTGCATATTTCCGTTCAATAACGTCAAATGGAATAATGTTCTGGGGTAACTCATCTTTAAAAAAGAAAGGCTTCATTGCTCAAAAACTTGCTGTAAGAATAGCATGAGGTACTCACCCACGATTATCTTGTAGACATCTGTTTAAAGAGTTAGACAATTCTGATTACTGCTTCACAATATATTCATTCCCTCATGCATTTTGTTATAAATAATCCTCTGCAGTTCAAAAGGAGCAATGATGTACAACTATAACACAAGAAGGAAAAATAGCATTCATTGCTCCCCATTAAGGTTCTCTTTGGGGCGCACAAAGCTGCAGCTAAATGTTTCGGTGACTAACGCAATCATACATAATGTCTGGAAAATAGTAAAGTAAAAAAAATGAAAAGAAACTGAAAAAGTGTCTCCTTGACAATTCCTTCTATTCCTTAGAAGAATTTCTACTATTGTAATGTGTAAAAGGTGGTGGGTAAGCATTACTAAATTGCATCTGTATATTTAACAATAATAATAATAATAAAAACATAAACAAAAAATTATAAATGTTCAGCATGTAACAATTTTTACAAATTTATTTGCTATGAGAATGTAAAATGACAATCTCCATATCATTACTATTTATCGTGGAAATGATCCATGGAACTTGAAATTAGATAACTAACTAAGTAATTAATAAATGCCGTTCTGTTGAGTTTGTGTGGTTGAAAAATGAATTCTTCGTTATGACTACTTATTACTACTGCAAACTCTGTGACAATTTCTCTTTGGTTTTCAACAAGTCAAAAAACGACGACTGAGAATGAACGTGGCCATATTTCTCTTGATGGTAGCCCAAATAAAAGATTGTCCAAAACGTTGACAACAGATGAAAACATCGTACAGTGTATAGTGTAGTACTGGACGATCATCAGTTAAACATCAATGATATAGCTGATACCGTATGCAGATTAGAAGAATTAAATATGTGAAAGTTTTTTTATACACTACTTTTTTATTCAATAACTGTACTGGGCCACACGAGATATTACTATATTCATATAAAATGTCCGTGGAGATATCTTTTCGTTTTTGCACACCAGTGTATATTAAACTTCTATTACAGAGCTGGCCAGAGGCGAAACTCTTAAAGAGTTCAAGGATGCAACACCCTACCCTACGCCAGTTCGGGGTATAACTTCTTGTGCTGCCAATCAATCTTCCCGTAAACTGAAAATTTGCGTACGGCCCAAGATAAAAGCAGTGTTTGAGGCTTGTTGACAGATTGAACAATGTATCCAAGCCGAATTGTCAAGTACACCAGTACCGAACTGCACTGAGAACGGAGGTTAATCTTACGTCCATTACACTCGTGGCTGTACAGAATGAAATCCTGTGGTCAAACGAGTATTTGGGAGGAGACACCTCGGTTCAGAGAGTTCCGGAACCTGTACAGAAAACTGGAATAGAGATCAACATAATCATTTCCGCCCTTTTTATTGCTCATGAAAACCTCACATTGCATGTTGCACCACCATACAGCGAGACCTTCAGGGGTGGTGGTCCAGATTCCCGTACACACTGGTACCTCTAATACCCAGTAGCACGTCCTCTTGCAGTGATGCATGCCTGTATTCGTCGTGACATACTATCAACAAGTTCGTCAAGGCACTGTTGGTCCATAATGTCCCACTCCTCAACGGCGATTCGGCGTAGATCCCTCAAAGTGGTTGGTGGGTCACATCGTCCTAAACAGCCCTTTTCAACCTATCGCAAGCATGTTCGATAGGGTTCATGTCTGGAGAACATGCTGGCCACTCTAGTCGAGCGATGTCATTATCCTGAAGGAAGTCATTCACAAGATGTGCACGGGGGGTGCGCGAATTGTTGTCCATGAAGACGAATGCCTCGCCAATATGCTGCCGATATGGTCGGAGGATGGAATTCACGTATCGTACAGCCTTACGGCGCCGTCCATGACCACCAGCGGCGTACGTCAGCCCCATATAATTCCACCCAAAACAACAGAGAACCTCCACCTTGATGCACTCGCTGGACAGTGTATCTAAGGCGTTCAACCTGACAAGGCTGTCTCCAAACACGTCTCCGACGACTGTCTGGTTGAAGCCATATGCGAGACTCATCGGTGAAGAGAACGTGATGCCAATCCTGAGCGGTCCATTCGGCATGTTTTTGGGCCCATCTGTACCGCGTTGCATGGTGTCGTGGTTGCAAAGAAGGACCTCGCCATGGACGTCGGGAGTGAAGTTGCGCATCATGCAGCCTATTGCGCACAGTTTGAGTCGTAACACAACATCCTGTGGCTGCCCGAAAAGCATTATTCAACATCGTGGCGTTGCTGTTAGGGTTCCTTCGAGCCATAATACGTAGGTAGCGGTCATCCACTGCAGTAATAGCCCTTGGGCGGCGTGAGCGAGGCATGTCATCGACAGTTCCTGTCATTCTGTATCTCCTTCATGTCCGAACAACATCGCTTTGGTTCACACTGAGTCGCCTGGACACTTCCCTTGTTCAGAGCCCTTCCTGACACAAAATAACAATGCGGACGCGATCGAACCGCGGTATTAACCGTCTAGGCATGGTTGAACTACAGACAACACGAGCCGTGTACCTCCTTCCTGGAGGAATGATTGGAACTGATCGACTAATAGGTGCTGGTCATGCACGGTTGTTTACATCTTTGGGCCGTTTAGTGACATCTCTGAACAGTCAAAGCGACTGTGTCTGTGATATAATATCCACAGTCAACGTCTATCTTAAGGAGTTCTGGGAACCGAGGTGATGTAAAACCTTTTTTTTATGTGTGTAAGTCAAAAAATTGTACGAATGTATCTTAGCTTTTTGGTAAGTCTTGGTTCCATTACCAGGAGTAACGTCACAAATGCCTTTCTGCTGCCTTTACCTTTCACACCGAGCTGTTTGTTTTGTTTGTAGCAAATCCCAGAACCAATAAATTAGTATTCTTTTTCCGGACTCCTTTACAGGTATCTTCTTCACTTTCTAGTGTCCGAGATAAACATTTTAAGTATTCGTGTACTCTTCATCTTAGACAACAATCAGGAACCAGATTAGCAGTTTCTGAAAGCTGTGTGGGAATTCTGTGGAAAACTTGTGCAAAGCAGGATCTGCCTAGCTGTTAGGCTAATGCCACAAATTATCGATTTCCGATACTGCGCTAATGAAGGCGTAATATATTGTCTGAAAGTGAATAATAGCGGCTTTGCCAAGTTAGGATACAAATAAATTAAAACTTACACCTCTGTTGCCTAGTGCCTGCCTTCTAGAATGCGGGTTCATACGGAATGCTTGGGACAAGCAGTACACACGGCTTTCGAGTGGAGTCATGAACCTCTGACGCTCACACCAACTTGTTTTCCTGTTCTTTAACTACAACTGCTACATTTTTCATAATATTTACGTCACTAACCACATGCCACAGCTGTCAAGGCAAAGCGTAGCAATATTTATACGCAAGCTACGAGCCTTTGGCAATTCGCCAGCGGTGACAGACCCACACTTAACGTCTCAACTGTGCAGACAGATATACGCCTTCAGTTCGGAACGGTGGCTCCATTTCTAAAACGTACACACCGTTTACGCCAATGACAGGAAAAATAATTTCTTCTACGTGATGGCGGAATTTTTATTTTTTATCTTTTTATTTCTTGCTACTGATCTCAAGGTAATGGCGTTCTGATATCTTCGCCTGATTTACGAAAGCTTTTCTCAAGTTAGCACTGGTTCTTTTTTTCTTTCCCTTCAACAGGCAGTTCTGTTTCTGTCCCCTTTGTAGGGCACCTGTTACATTGTATGGATTTATAAGACTTCCTTGAAAAATAAATAAGACCCAACTTAACAAATTGCAATCTCAATATTCTAATTTGTGGGTCTACTAACACCTTTACTTACATAGTGCAACGGAACATTTTCTTTATTTAATATCTCCTAGATTAGGAAGATAGAAATTCAAATTTACTCTTTCATGCATAAAGTTTTTCTATTTCGTCGAAATGACCTCGGAAGGCCACAGTACTACAAAACAAGTGAATAAAATGTCGAGTAGGCGCCGTTTCGAAGCTCTCGAAATGACTTATATCGTCTGACCTGAAAATAATTTACTAATCCAAAAATTTGTTCTTTCCGAGCACCTCCTTCGAGCAGAAATGGTTTTTCGATTGAAAAAGATGACTTGAATAATCTACGAGAATATTTGTTTCGGTTACTTCCCTGTAGCCACAGTGCTTCCCCATACGCTTATTGTTTCCTGATATCTGATAACAATGATGCTTCGTTAATGAAACTTACGGAAGATGCGAATCTGAAATAAAGATACGAGATGTGCACTAACTTTACAATTATTATTGTTCTTCAAAATTTACAAAAGTGTTACACTATTCAACTCATTAATGTACAAACACCTGCTGCTGTCAGCATACTCATGTAAAGATCGATCCTTAATACACGTTTCGGAATGGAATGAGACGTGAAAGATCTGTTTGATGAATGAAGTGCCGACTTACTACACCCGATCGAGAGTTAAATTCAGTGCATAAACAGAGCAAGGCCCGTCACACATTGATCTTAGCCGGTGGTGCAAGACCTATGCAACCACACTCGTCCAATGTAATACCTCAAGTCGTAAAGAAAAGTATACGGTACACGAGTTTGTTTAACTGGGCAGACAAATAGAGGAGCGGTACGTTACAAGCTTGTTGTTCTCACGAACTCAGTAAGAAATTATTACTGCACTCGTGCATAGCTCTCTCTTCTTTTCAGCGCATCTTATTGTAGTGACACTAATTACCATTTGATACCAATGGCACGCCTTCTGTCCACAGCAGTGCCAAAACGGGGCACGTCAGGCAACTAACCATCACATACAACTTCTAGCGATCACTTCCTGGCCAGCTCTGTATGCCTATTGCCGGCCGCTGTGACCGAGCGGTTCTACGCGCTTCAGTCCGGAACCGCGCTGCTGCTACGGTCGCAGGTTCGAATCCTGCCTCGGGCATGGATGTGTGTGATGTCCTTAGGTTAGTTAGGCTCAAGTAGTTCTAAGTCTAGGGACTGATGACAAAAATGTTCAAATGTGTGTGAAATCTTATGGGACTTAACTGCTAAGGTCATCAGTCCCTAAGCTTACACACTACTTAAACTAAATTATCCTAAGGACAAACACACACACCCATGCCCGCCGGGACCAGCAGCACAGTCCATGACTGCAGCGCCTGAGACCGCTCGGCTAATCCCGCGCGGCGGACTGATGACCTCAGACGTTAAGACCCATAGTGCTTAGATCCATTTGAACCATTTTTTTTTGTATGCCTATTCACAACCAAAACAACAAATACGCCCCAGCTGATTGCTACACTTCAAATGTCACTTCTTTCTTTCGAAATACTAGCCCGCCCTCGCTATTCATTGGCTGAGCCAAACTTGCTCGAAAGTCGACAGGCAAACTAAAAAGTGTAACCGAAGTAGCAGAGAAAATGCGGAGATCAATCAATGTGTTACCCACACAAAAGCAAAACTTTGTGCCAGTAATCTTTATGTAAATAAATGGAAGTTATGAAAGATGGCTGGTTTAAGTAGACAACTTTCGTCCTCTGGGACAGCGCCCCACTGCAAGACATGCATATAAAAAGTTTGTTTTACCTTGTTTGTCCACAGTTATTTTTGGCAAATTGTGATCGAAATATGTAGTATTTGTCATGCATAGTTGAATACATCCGTTAGACATTTTTTGGAATGTCTTCTTTACTCCCAAGGAGAGGCAAACTTTGTCCATACTAACTGACGCAAAAAAGCATGATTACTCAATTTAAATTTTGTGATTTTAAATCAAGTATTTTTCTATGATTCGATGTTCGAAATATTTACACGTGGAGGCTTCTTTTGTACGTACTGTATACTATAACATCCAGAAGCTTAAGCGAAAAACCATTTACAATTTCAGTGAAGATGTATGTGGTGTGTGTTTGACGGAAGTTACTGTTACTGCAACTGAACAGAGTTTTACTTTAGTCTTGGTATTCGTATGCTTTTGCACAGACTTGGCATAATGGAATATTAGTTATGTTATACCAAGCTCTTGCAGTGTTACGTTTTAACTACTTATTGCAGATTGACCATTTTTCATAACTTGGATGAAAATCGTCGCTGATCATCAAGGAAGCCGCGTAATTTCATTATACATACTCTCTCCGCTTCCATCTAAAGTCTCTTCTAAATTAATTTTAAAATGATTCTACCGGTTCGTTTACTTTACCAACACGGGAGAGAGAAGCCGGCAGGAGAAAAACATATGTAAAGACAGTCATTGAACTCTTCAACTTGCTCTGCCGTCAGTTAAATCGAATAACGGCTTCTGATCGGCACAGACTTTATATGTCTGCAAAACTACAATAAATAAATTCTAGTCTGTGGAGCAATATCTTCACTTTCTGTTTAAAATACTCTAGAAATTTGTTCTTCGCATCTTGTAAAAATAAAATAATGAGATAATATTTAGTTGACAAGGAGGCCAGATAAAAATCGGGTTTTTGTAATTTTTTATTTTTATGGTACATGAAGTTCAGAACTGAAACATCAATGTGCCGAAACAGTTCGATGTAGCTCTCAAACATTCTCGAGAAAATCGACTTTGAAACTTTCCCAGGGCCTGTAATAAGTAAGGTCGATTTTTCAAGAGATTACGTAGTATGCTCGCCTGCTGTCTGGGGGCTCGGTTCGATTTCCGGCAGACGCATGTTGGTTTATTTATCGATTGTCACTTTTTTATTTGTAATTCACCATTGTTTTTTGAGTTTGCATATTGTCATTTCTTCGTTTGGAGATAGTGAGTGGAGCTGTGGACCCTAGAAAATGGAGTGGCATGCAGAGAAACAGGAACATTTCCGACATATTCTTGTTTTTGAGCTCATCGGAGGCATGACAGCATCATAGGCAGCCAGAAACGTTTGCGCCTTTTACGGGGATGATGCCATCGGACAGAGTGCGGCAAGAAAAAGGTATTCTCTTTCTAACAAGGTAACCTCCCGATCGCACCCCCCTCAGATTTAGTTATAAGTTGGCACAGTGGATAGGCCTTGATAAACTGAACACAGATCAATTGGGAAAACAGGAAGAAGTTGTGTGGAACTGTGAAAAAATAAGCAAAACATACACTGAGTAGTCAATAGGCGACATAGGCAACATCATGGACAATGTGAGCTCAGGAGCGCCGTGGTCCCGTGGTAGCGTGAGCAGCTGCAGAACGAGAGGTCCTTGGTTCAAGTCTTCCCTCGAATGAAAATTTTAATTTCTTTATTTTTGCATAGTTATTATCTGTCCGTTCGTTCATTGACGTCTCTGTTCACTGTAATAAGTTTAGTGTCTGTGTTTTGCGACCGCATCGCAAAACCGTGCGATTAGTAGACGAAAGGACGTGCCGCTCCAATGGGAACCGAAAACATTTGATCGCAAGGTCATAGGGCAACCGATTCCTCCACAGGAAAACACATCTGATATATTCTATACGACACTGGTGACTGCATGTGCGTCACATGACAGGAATATGTTGTCGACCCACCTAACTTGTACACTTGGCAAATGGGTAAAAAGATTCTTCTACCTTGCCCGATTTAGGTTTTCTTGTGGATGTGATAATCACTCCCAAAAAAGTGATGAAAACATAAGAGTTTGTCACATAAACTGAAAATAAAAAATTAAACTTTTCACTCGATGGAAGATTTCAACCAAGGTCCTTTCGTTCCGCAGCTGCTCACGTTACCACGAGACCACGGCGCTCCTGCGGTTCCAGTGTCCTTGATGTTGCCTATCTTCCCATGAACTACTCAGTTTGTATATTTTGCTTATTTTTTCACAGTTCCATACTACTTCTTCCTGTTTTCTCAATTGATCTGTGTTCAGTTTTTCAAGGCCTATCCACTGTGCCAACTTATAACTAAATCTGAGGGGGGTGCGATGGGGAGGTTCCCTTGTAAGGAGCATCGTTTTGACATGCTCTCCACGTCCAGTAAGACCTTCAGGGTTTGATGAAGATCGTTCAAACGCTTTAATCCACAATGATCCACGTCAGCATGCTAGAAAACAGATGTGATAAACTGTGATGATGGCATACTGTGTGACATTTGCATGCAATGGGGAAGTTCCAAAAATCAGGTGTGTGGGTCCCGCATGCTCTAAGCCAAAATCACAAAAATCGTCGGGTGGCCATATGTGCATCTCTTCTTGCTCATCAGTTGGCTTGTGAGAAACACCGACCATTCCTATTCTGGCCCCGAGAAATGGTCTCTTTATGCCAACATAAGGAAAAGACAGGAATGACTGAGCCTCTGAAACCAGCAAATCCCTGTACAAAGATCTGTGCATATCAACTAAAGATAGTTTTATGCGTCTGGTGAAACAGCGACGGTGTGCTCTACTACGAATTGCTTCCCCGAGGCGTAGCCATCACTGCTGACATTTATCGTTAACAACTGAGACGTCTTGCAGATGCACTGCGTGAAGTGACGCTGCTCCTCAATAACGCCCGCTAGCATTCTGCTAGACTGACAAAACCACTATACAGTTCCCAGAATGAGATTTTCACTCTGCAGCGGAGTGTGCGCTGATATGAAACTTCCTGGCAGCTTAAAACTGTGTGCCCGAACGAGACTCGAACTCGGGACCTTTGCCTTTCGCGGGCAAGTGCTCTACCATCTGAGCTACCGAAGCACCACTCACGCCCGGTCCCCACAGCTTTACTTCTGCCACTTGTCGGGCGCACAGTTTTAATCTACAAGGAAGTTTCATATCAGCGCACACTCTGCTGTAGAGTGAAAATCTCGTTCTGGAAACATCCCCCAGACTGTCGCTAAGCCATGTCTCCGCAGTATCCTTTCTTTCAGGAATTCTAGTTCTGCAAGGTTCGCAGGAGAGCTTCTGTAAAGTTTGGAAGGTAGGAGACGAGATACTGGCAGAAGTAAAGCTGTGGGGACCGGGCGTGAGTTGTGCTTAGATAGCTCAGATGGTAGAGCACTTGACCGCGAAAGGCAAAAGTCCCGAGTTCGAGTCTCGGTCGGGCACACAGTTTTAATCTGCCAGGAAGTTTCACTATACAGTTATATGAACGCATGGTGTACGTTCTTTCTGACATGTCCGAAAGAACAGAGGCCACACGGAATCTACAGCTTTGTGTGATAAATTTTGTTAACTGAAGGTAGAGCTGCATCGGAACTTTATGTGGAGTCAGCGGCGAGGAGTCAGATTGTGTGCCGGACCAGGATTCGAAGCTAGGATCTCCTGCTTAGTAGGTACTTGCGTTAACCACCGCGCCACGTGGCCGCAGCATTTGTCGCAGTCGCGCAGAAGCACCACCTATCCGCAATTCCCGTCCTTGTCCCCTTTGCTCGCTACTTTGATTCCCACATGATGCCGGACGTGATAGCCCATTCACACTGAAGGTGGTGCATTCATGGCCCATTGAAGCGAACCAGTTGTATAAATACGAGCTGTCTTTTCTTTCGGACATCCATTGACCTTGCTGGCTAAGGATGGTTTTGACAAGCACGAAGACAAGCACAAGAAACACTCGCCGTGTGCATGCGGTCGTTATCTTGCTGAAATATAAGCCCATGATAGCTTGCAATGAAGGGCAACAAAACGGAGCGTAGAATATCGTCGACGTAGCACTGTGCCGTAACGGTGCCGCGGATGACAACCAAAAGGGGCCTGCTATGAAATAAATCGGCACCCCAGACCATCATTCCTGGTTGTCGTGGCGTATGGCTGGCGACAATAATGTTGGAATCTCACCGCTGACCGAGGCGTCTACAGACAGTCTTCGCTGGTCATCGGTGCTCAATAAGAAGCGGGACTCGTCTCTGAAGACAATTCTACTCCAGTCAATTAGACTCTAGACCGTATGTGCCCGAAACCACTTCAAACGGGCTTGTTGTTGTACAGAGGTCACTGGCGCCGTGAGCTTAGCCTCCTTTCTGCAGGCCGCCTATTGATGGTCCCTGTGGTCACTGAAGCACCAGTTGCACGTCGGATCGAAGATAATGGTGAATCCAGGGCTCTGAGTGCCTCTCTGGCGACTGCTGGGTCCTCTCATTCTGTCGTCTCTCTAGGTCGCCCGCTTCCTTCTTGACGCTGTGCTCGGCCAAGGTTCACCCATTCCTGTCAACATCGTCGATTAGTGGCTTCGCTCTTATTCAAACGTCGCGATTCGCCGATTACTACAGTCGGCTTTTTCGAGCCCAACAACACGTCCTCTCTCAAATGCTGACATCGGCGTATATTGTCCACGCACCTATCTGCAGGGCATAGTTAGTATCCAACTGAGCACAAGGAATGAAAATCGCAAAGACTTTGCGCCCTTGTATCGACATGTCTCCTCGGTATGTCATTTATCTACATCTACATCCAAACTTCGCAAGCCACCTGACGGTGTGTGGCGGAGGGTACCCTGAGTACCTCTATCGGTTCTCCCTTCTATTTCTGTCTCGTATGGTTCGTGGAAAGAAAGATTGTCGGTGTGCCTCTGTGTGGGCTCTAATCTCTTTGATTTTATCCTCATGGTCTCTTCGCGAGATATACGTAGGAGGGAGCAATATACTGCTTGACTCCTCGGTGAAGTTATGTTCTCGAAACTTCAACAAAAGCCCATACCGAGATACTGAGCGTCTCTCCTGCAGAGTCTTCCACTGGAGTTTATCTATAATCTCCGTAACGCTTTCGCGGTTACTAAATGATCCTGTAACGAAGCGCGCTGCTCTCCGTTGGATCTTCTCTATCTCTTCTATCAACCCTATCTGGTACGGATCCCACACTGCTGAGCAGTATTCAAGCAGTGGGCGAACAAGCGTACTGTAACCTACTTCCTTTGTTTTCGGATTGCATTTCCTTAGGATTCTTCTAATGAATCTCAGTCTGGCATCTGCTTTACCGACGATCAATTTTATATGATCATTCCATTTTAAATCACTCCTAATGCCTACTCCCAGATAATTTATGGAATTAAGTGCTTCCAGTTGCTGACCTGCTATATTGTAGCTAAATGATAAGGGATCTTTCTTTCTATGTATTCGCAGCACATTACACTTATCTACATTGAGGTTCAATTGCCATTCCCTGCACCATGCGTCAATTCGCTGCAGATCCTCGTGCATTTCAGTACAATTTTCCATTGTTACAACCTCTCGATATACCACAGCATCATTTGCAAAAAGCCTCAGTGAACTTCCGATGCCATCCACAAGGTCATTTATGTTTCCTATCATTGCCACATGCGCTGTGAAATTGCCCTGCAGCGTCACACATTCGCCCATCAACCGTCAAAGTTTACAGTTCAGCATTTTCCACCGCTATCTGTACGAATAACAGTTTATGACCAGTTCACATAACTTCTTCGTATTGTGTCCTTTCTTGTCCAAGGATGTATTTTACACTTCACGGAAATCCTCGTATAATATGCACGTTTAACTTGGTTAAAAAATTTCCCATGGCCGGGAATCAAACCCAGGCCTTCTGCATAGTAGCTAGTATTCTACCACAGAGGCACAGCGCTTGTTGCAAAATCTACCTTACATTTGGGTATTAAAGGTGCCTGGAAAATGTTAAAAAATATATCGGCTCAACCACTTGTTTATAGCGTAAAACGCTAAGATTGACGCGTTTCGGAAGTCAAGCTTCCATCATCAGAATAATAAAAAAGTAAAAGAACCTGATAAAACTCGCTAAAATGGAACATTCACCAGGCATAATAAAATTAAAACATCGTGGCTACTTCCCTTGTTGCAGCCGTGTCTTCAAAGTTGCATCTCCATATAGCCGTCAAAATATAAAAAACTCTAAAATAGTGTCCCCTATGATGTTCAACATCTAACCACATGGCTCTCTTCTCCGTCGTCGTAAACCGACTGTGCGTCTTCGTTGATACCACACACCACGTAGCCAAACACGACACTGAAACGCGAGTGAGCTCACGCGCAAGTAAACAAGGAAGTCACAGAGATGCCTATACAAACTAATAACGTATACATGTTCCAAGGACCTCATGAAATGATGGTATTCTGCCAATTGCTAAAAATGTAGTTGCTAAAAGAAACCAGTGAAATGTTTGAAAAAGTCAATTGTATCACCAGTTAGCTGTTCATTCAGTGTGTTCTGATTATCCACGCTATGTATCGTAATTTCCAGCTGTTCTAGTAGATCCAGCTTTTTGCTTTTGTCCTGTCTATGTAAAATAACGAGATCCTGATCTATTCCCAACATGGGGTATCCCGTTTCCCAAATATGCGCGGCTACAGCTGACTTTTTCGAAATTAAGCCGGAAAGCATCGCTATGTTCTTTGTAACGTACTTTAAAGGACCTACTAGTTTGGCCTACATAGCTTGCCTTGCACGTGTTACACTGAATTTTATAGACCCCAGCTCTCTCATATTTATCGCTTTCCTGCTGCAAATTATTTCTTGGTATTATTGGTCTGAAAAGCGGTATCAACTTTAAAAGGTTTGAAAATGTTAGCCACTTTTTGCGAAATATCACCGAAGTATGGTATCTGACTCTCGTAATGTTATTTGCGGTATTCTTCCTTGGATGCGCGCGCTGTTTCTGTCGTATTAATTTATTGACAACGTTTTGGTGATATCCGTTAGCTCTGGCTAGTTGTTTCACGATGTTCAGCTCAGTCATTCTGTCTTCTTCATTCATCTAAAGGCTCTATCTATCAAAGATCTAAAAGCAGAAAGTTTCTGGCTATTAGGATGGCAGGAATTAATTTGTATCAACACATCAGTTGTGGTTGGTTTCCTAAATATTTTGAAAACATCCCTACCATTTTGTTTCCTAATACTTAGGTCGAGAAATTGCTGTTCACCGGTTTTCTCTTCTTCCACAGTGAATTCAATTTTACCGTGTAACTCGTTAAATTTATTTACTATTTCTGCAACTTCTTTTTCTTGTCCATCAATAAGAAGCAGCGTATCATCTACATATCGTTTGTAATATACAACTTTATCCATGGGATGTTGCGGGTTAACGAGGAGTCAGTATATCTGGAACCATAGCAGACATCTTTATAAATCTTTTGGGAAAAAGACTCGATGTTTTAATTTTATTATGCCTGGTGTATGTTCCATTTTAGCGAGTTTTATCAGGTTCTTTTACTTCTTTATTATTCTGATGATGGAAGCTTGACTTCCGAAACGCGTCAATCTTAGTGTTTTACGCTATAAACAAGTGGTTGAGCCGATATATTTTTTAACATTGACATTCACAACCACGACCTCTCATCCAGTATGGATAAAATCAAAATTCCTGGAAAACTTCAAATTCGATTACTCGAGAATTTTTTAGTGTTACGTCGAACGGCTTTGGGAGATCAATGATATAGTTCTTAACTTTACGTACTACAGATATAAAAAACAAAAATCCGATTCCCGTGTCGCCTCCTTGCAAGGTATTCGCTAACTTCGCAGAAATAATAGGACTCGCCAACTTACGACCAAAATATACTTTTATTCACTCAGGCGTAAATCTGATCATAATTCAACAAGATCGCAGTCATCACTAACACCCATCAGAGAAAAACAAAATATCTCACTTCATTATTAGAAAAAATAATAAATCACAAGTTTCAGAAGAAACGGAAGGTCCGAGAAGATACACGCATCCCCCGAGGAGCTATGGCCTTCCATCACATTTGCATCTGGTGACCACGCATTTGGCATAGCTCGGTATTCGGAGGCGTCACCTATTCTCCCGGTGAGCTCAAGTTACATGAAAAATAAACAGAACACAGTTTTTTATAGTTACACAAAAACGTGCCTCTACTTTAAAAACGTAAAAGATCTCCGTAAAATACGCAGTACATACTTGATTGGTAGATACGGAAACGAGTGTCGTTTGCAAACATACACAGTTGTCCCATTCGCAGACAGCACTACGTACCACTGCTCACTGACGTCGACTTAGTTATTTCGATATAGTTGCGCACTGATCTTAGTTTCAACGGGTGTAAATCACGAGATTAAGGTCACATGAATTCATGAAAAAAAATCTTATTTGGAAAGAAGTACAAAAATGTTCAGGGAACAATACAGAAATACAAGTCACTTAGGAATCAAATAAGCTAAGGGAAAAAGGCTGCACGAAAAATGTGAGGAAATCGAAAAAGAAATGATAGTCGGAAGGACTGACACAGCATATAGAAAAGTCAAAACAACCTTCGGTGAAATTAAAAACAAGGATAGTGGCATTAAAAGACTTGTCTGGTGACGTGATAGAATATTAAAATCACAATTTAAAAGAGCTTTGGACGACTTAAGATCGAATAAGTTTGAACGGTTAGATAACATTCTATCGGAATTTCTAAAATGATTGGTGGAAGTGGCAACAAAACGACTGTTCACGTTGGTGTGTAGAACGTATGATACTGGTAATATACCATCATATTTTCGGATAAACATCATTCACACATTTCCGAAGACAGCAAGAGCCGACAAGTGCGAGAGTTACCTCACGATCAGCTTAACATCTCATGCATCCAATTTTCTGACAAAAATAAAATACAGGAGAATGGAAAAAAAATTGAGAATCTGTTAGATGACGATCAATTTGGCTTTATATAAGATAATGGTACCAGAGAGGCAGTTCTGACGTTGCGGTTGATAATAGAAGCAAGACTGAAGAAAAATCAAGACACATTCACAGGATTTGTCGACCTGGAAAATGCGTTCGACATTGCCAAATGGTGCAAGACGTTTGAAATTTTGAGAAAAGTGGGGGTAAGCTATAGGGAGAGATTAGTAATACACGATACGTAAAATAACCAAGAGGTAACAATAAGAGAGGGAGACCAAGTAGGAAATTCTCGAATTAAATGGGGTGTAAGACAGGAGTGTAATCTTTCACCCTTATTGTTCAATTTATGCATCGAAGAAGCAATGACGTAAATAAAAGAAAGGTTCAAGAGTGGAATTAAAATTGAAGGTGAAAAAGATATCAATGAAAGATTCGCAGCTGACATTCCTATCCCAAGTGAAAGTGAAAAAGTGCAGGATCTGCTGAATGGAATGGGTACAGAATAGGAATTGAGAGTAAATTGAAGAAAGATTAAAGTAACGAGAAGTAGCAGAAATGAGAACTGCGAGAGACCTAACATCGGGATTGGTGTTCACGAAATAGACGAAGTTAAGGAATTCAGCTACGTAGAAAGCAGAATAACCCATGACGGACGGAGCAAGGAAGGCGTAACAAACGGACTGGCAAAAAGGGCGTTCCTGGCCAATAAAAGTCTACTAATATTAAACATGGGCCTTAAGTTGAGGAACAAATTTCTGGAATGTACGTTAGAGCACAGCATTGTATGGCAGTGAGACATGGACTGTAGAAAAAACAGAACAGCAGAAACTCCCTTATTGTTCTTAATATACGAGGGTTGGAACTTTAATAGTGGCAACTACTCATTTACAGCTCGTACAAAATAGATACGTGTTTCAAAGTTTTACTGACCTTCAAAGTAGTCACCAGCATTGTTTATAACACGTTGCAGAGATGTGGAAGTCGTAGGATACTCTTAGCAGTGCCAGTTGTGTTGACAGTTCGAACGACGCGGTCTATTGCCCGACGAATTTGTAGCAGTTCTGAAGCGAATGCCGTGAAGTGCTTCCTTCAGTTTAGAAATCGAGTTGAACTTACGATGGCTTAAGTCAGGAGAGTGCAGTAGGTGGTACAGCACTTAGCAGCCCCATCAGTCAAACAAATCAGTAACATCTTGCACTGCACGTGCTTGAGCATTGTCCTCCAATATAATGGTCAGGTCCTGCAGAAAGTGTCACCACTTCTATCTCTAAGCTGGTCGTAAGTTGTGTTCCAAAAATGAACAGCATAGAGACTGATGACACTTTCTGAAGGACCCGACCATCATTTCGCAGGACAATGCTCAAGCACTTGCAGTGCAAGCTGTTACTGATTTGTTTGACTGATGGGGCTGCTAAGTGCTATACCACCTACTCCACTCCCCTGACTTAGGCCCTCGTAAGCTCAACTCGATTTCTAAACTGAAGGGAACACTTCACGGCATTCACTTCAGAACTGCTAGAAATTCGCCGCTCGAACTGTCAACACAACTGGCACTGCTAAGAGTATCCTAAGACTTCCACATCGCTGGCAACGGGTTATACACAATGCTGGCGACTACTTTGAAGGTCAGTAAAACTTTGAAACACGTATCTATTTTGTACGAGCTGTAAATAAATAGTTGCCGCTATTAGAGTTCCAACCCTCGTATATTAACGGCTTGCCCCTCTATATTCATGAAGATGCAAAGGTAGTTCTTTTTGCTGATAATACAAGTATAGTAATCACACCCAACAAGCAAGAATCAGCTGAGGAAATTGCAAATAATGTTTCAGAAAATTACTAAGCCGTTCCCTGCAAATGGACTCTCACTAAATTTTGAGGAAACACAGTTTATACAATTCTGTACAGTAAATAGCATAACACCATTGATAAATATAGACTATGAACAGAAGTCTGTTACTAAGGCAGAATACTCAGAATTTATGGGCGTGTGCATTGATGAGAAACTGAACTGGAAGAAACACATCGATGATCTGCTGAAACGGTTAGTTTCAGCTACTTATGCCATTAGGGTTATTGCAAATTTTGGTGATAAACATATCAGTAAATTAGCCTGCTATGCCTATTTTCATTCACTGCTTTCATATGGCATCATATTTTGGGGCAAATCGTCATTAAGAAAGAAAGTATTGATTGTACAAAACCGTGTAATCAGAATAATAGCTGGAGGCCACCCAAAATCACCTTGCAAACATTTATTTAAGCAACTTGGGTTATTCATAGTGAAAGGTGGCTACACTGAGTCACAGCGCCAGAGACTGCGCCAGAGAGTATTATTCAGCCGCCTCCACTGGCAGTGTTTGTTGAGAAGTGGTTGTGGAGAGTTCTTGTCGAGAAGTCGTCGTGGAGAGTGCATATTGAGAAGTGGGCAGTAGGAGTTCCGATGTAGCCGTGACTAGTTGTGAGCATGTTGTATACAGTTGTTCTGATGAGCTAGACAGCCGATGCTGTTCGATTGCGGATGTTGTAATGATCAGAGTGTATGTTTCGTCAATATATATGAAGGTAATAATTTTTTTTTATTTTTATTTCAAATGTCTTAAACAATAATGCCTCTTGGTCACAGGTTCAGTCAACAAAGCATCTGGCTTGTGTTCATGTATTAGAGTGTAATTCTGGTTTCTATGTGCAAGTATAGTATTTCAGTTTTATTTAATTAATTCAGTGTAAATGGTATTTAAAATATCTTGTCTTTTTGAGGAAGAACCGTGCCAGATGTGTACGTTGAATCACACTTCCACACACAGAATAGCTACACTTGTGCCTTGTTGTTTCGTAGCTTTCATAGTTGCTGGGGACTTAGTTAATTAATTGTGTTAACGGAAATTTTCTTTCATTCTTTGTTGTTATTCTATGCAGTCAGATTGCGTACTAATACCTGTCAGGGCCAACCGGTTACGAAACTTCGTAGCCGGACATACAGCGACAAAAATTAAAACTATTTGCATTCTATTTAATCAAGCCGCCATGCACGTGGCGACCGCTGCTTCGGATCGTCCCTTGGAATTATTTTGATAGTAAAAATAGCAGACAGTAGTATTGTTGTAGTAATTTGTATTTTAGTAATTGTAGTCTATATTGCATGTGTAGATTTGGTAATGAACATTTGTAGCTGTCTTGTCTTTCTTCTAATGGTATTTTTGCAGAATTTAATTTTTGATGTCTTGTATACGGGTTTGACAATTTTGTGCAATTATGAAGATTTCAATTGTTCGTTAATCGTGTTTGTCGGGAAGCATTTCGTGTGAATGGTATTGTTGGAGATAAAGTGTCATTGTGTGTAATTTTCGTATAGTGACGAGTTTTGTATGGTTTGTAAATGATTACGCGATCGATGAAAAAGGCAAAACTGATGGATAGTCAGAATGACGAAATTGTTAACATGGCGAACTCGCCATCACAGGAGAACTGTATGATGAATAATGAAGTAGAAAACAATTTAATAAGTCGGGAAAATAGTCCGGAACCAGTTCAAAATTTTTCTCAATCAAAAAATTCACAGAATACGAGATTAACGATAGAAGATTCTGAAATAGTATCTAACACTGATAGATTTACAGCTATGACGAAGGAAGCTGGTTTTGCGGGAAATGTTAGAGGCGAAAAGAATTTCGAACCAGTTAATATGGAGCAGTTGATGGGTGCTATATTAAATTTGGGATCACGGATGGGAACAATGGAAACACGGTTAGACTCACTGGGATCACAGTTAGGATCTGAATTAAAAACAGTGGCAACACGGTTAGAAACTGATATGGGAACAATCGAAACACGGTTAGACTCACTGGGATTACAGTTAGGATCTGAATTAAAAACAGTGGCAACACGGTAAGAAACTGATATGGGAACAATGGAAACACGGTTAGGATCTGAATTAAAAACAGTGGCAACACGGTTAGAAACTGATATGGGAACAATGGAAACACGGTTAGACTCACGAATAGGGAAATGCTTTAAAAACATGAAAGATGAATTAAAGAAAGAAATTAGAGAAGTACAACCAATTTTGAATGCTCACAATAACAGATTAATTTCAATTGAAATAAGACAAAAAGAACAGGATAGAGAACAGGAAGAAAGAGATCGCGTGATAGTACAAAAATTTTCAGAGTTAAATTTACAACGTGCACCCGATAAGGAAGAAATATTTGAGAGAATCGAGGAATCCGTTCCAAATGACAGACTCAATAACCTAACACAACAATATGAACAGTTAACTACTAAATGTGTCAATACTGAAATCCGAGTCGCGACACTTACAGAAGACGTAAATAAACAGAAAGAACAAATAGGTGACTTATCGGAAAGAGTTGAGGAGATTGCAGATAAATTGACAAGTCTTAGTTTAAATGGGGACAGAGATTCAGATGACACAGCTCCATTGCCATTTGCAGAAACCGAAGAGTACCAGAACATAAATAAACATGTTGAAAATCAGGGAAAATTTAATGAACGTGTTAAAAGGCAATTTGAGGCATTACGAAAGCAAGTCAAACAAATTGAAGGCGAAATCGTAGGAAAAGACAGCAGAAGAAATTTGGAATCACCGATAGCAGCGGGTTTTGAAGATGATAATGTATTTCATTTACGAGATGCAACAAGAGAGCGCCAGGCGTGCGAACTTGACAATAATCGACATTGGGACTCGGACAGACGCGGTAGGTCTTTGTCGCCAGGAGGAAAAAACTTTGACTATAAACACTTTTTAACTGTTCGGAAATTTAAGATCTTTTGCAATTCTAAGAATGACATACATCCATGTTCATGGTTAGATCAATTTATGTACGCACTTCCACCAAATTGGCCACTAAGTCACAAACTGGAATTTATGTGTGGATATTTAGAAAACGAACCGGCGACGCGGATGCGCGCACTTATTAGAGATTGTAATAATCTAAATGATTTTTATCATGCATTTCTATCGGCATATTGGTCCGAAAACACGCAAGACAGGGTCAAACATAGTCTTATTATGCAGCGTAATTTTAAACAGTCTGAGTTCCGCACGCCAGCAGAATACTTTGAAGACATGATTCGAAAGAATCAGTTCCTTTCCAGCCCTTATAGCCCGACTGCATTAATTCGCATTTGTTTAATTAAGCTGCCACAATCGATAAGACACGTTGCTTTAGCCGGAAGTTGTAAAAGTCCTCAGGGGATTCACTACACTAAGTGAATATGTGCCGTAGCGTGCACAGGGCCCCGAGCTGTAGTAGTGCTGTTTCCCTTTTAGTTTTCTGCACTGCTGCCTACTCTTTTACTATTCTTTGTATCTATCAAAATAACTCTTCAACTATCAATCTATCTAGAGAGTCGGGAAAGAATAACCGGATATGACTATTTTACCCAAAAGTGATTTCGTAAATTACCGTTTGGACTTACTGTATCTTCAGCAGCATTCATTCGTAATTTAAACGAAATTTTACCAGTTTATCTTCGTGACAATATTACTTCATATGTTGACGATATTCTTATTGCTAAACGTTCTTGGAGTGAGCATAATAAAATTTTGGATTCATTATTACGTATTTTTGCAAGAGTTGGCATTACAGTGAACTTGGATAAATCTGAATTTGGTCGTTCTCAGGTGAAATTTCTTGGTCATATTATTTCGACAGAAGGTATTCTTCCTGATCCAGAGAAACTAGATGCTATTCGTAATTATGCTGTTCCTACCACTAAACGTGATGTTCGTAGTTTCCTTGGTGTCTGTAATTTTCTTAGACGCATTGTTAGATTGGACGATTTGGCCACACCTCGTTTATGTGAACTATCTGGAAAGAATTCTAATTGGTGTTGGGATGAGGAAGCTCAATCAGAATTTGAACAACTTCGTGATGCTTTAGTTGCTGCTACACTTCTTTCACACCTGGATTTATCTAAAGATTTTTGTTTGGCATCGGACTCATCATACAAGGGCCTAGGTGCACACTTATTTCAAGAGATAGAAAAAAACGGCGTTGCAGTACAGAAAACTATTGCATTTGGAAGTCATGTTCTCTCTAAATCAGAAAAGAATTATTCGATTACGGAACTTGAAGCTTTGGCTGTTGTATGTGCTTTCACAAAATTTCTCATATTTTTGTATGGTAGACATACTAAGGTTTACACCGATCATCGATCTCTGGAATTTCTTATGTCAACAAAATTAACTCATGGAAGATTGTCACGATGGGCGTTGTATCTACAGGAATTTGACTTTAGTATTGTTTACATACAGGGTTCTTCAAATATTATTGCTGATGCTTTATCACGTGCACCGATGGGTTTGAAACAAAGTGCTGAGGAGGACTGCAAAGAAAACAATTATTGTTTGATGTATATTCAAGCTGTTGCGTTTGAGAATTTTATTTCGTCTTCGCTCCAGGACATCGCTAAGGAGCAAACAAGGATCCAATCTGGAAGGACATTAAGGAGAAGTGGAGGAGAAACGAAAGCGTAGCGATCAGACAGTATTATTTAGTTCGCAATGATATTCTTTTCAAACGAAAATCGGTCGACAACTTTGTTTGGTTAGTTTGTATTCCTGATGAGTGGGTTAATAAATTGATTTGGTACACACATTTCAGTTATGCACACTTTGGTCCCAGAAAATGCTTTCATAAATTACGAGAAAATTGCTACTTCAGTAATATGGAAAAACGTATTCGATCTGTTCTTGCCAAATGCAAATTATGTCAAAAGGCTAAGCCGCCAACTATTTCTCACAGAGCACCGTTGTTTCCTATAATTCCAGCGAAATTAAAGGAGATGGCTGCAGTCGATTTGTTCGGTCCAGTGGTTCGTTCTACTAATGGTTTTGCGTACATTTTGGTAGCAGTGGAATTGATATCAAAATATGTGTGTTTTACACCTTTACGTAAAGCAACAGCTCGTTCAGTATCTAATGCTTTCATCAAACATTTTCTTAAAGAAGTGGGTCATGTTGATAAAGTTATATCAGGTAATGGATCACAGTTTCGTTCTAAAATTTGGCTTCGTACTCTACGGTGTTGTAAAATTAAACCAATTTTCATTTCACTTTTTCACCCTCAGAGAGATGGATGAAGGAAATCAATAAATTGTGTCGACTTTATTGTCATCAGAATCACAGAACGTGGGATCAGTATCTTCATATTTTTCAAAACATTCTGAATGAACTCCCTAATGATTCAACTTCTTTACCGCCTATATTGATATTAAAAAATAAAGCACCGACAAATCGCATTTCTGAAATCGTTCCTTTTCCGCCTTCACGAAAACTGCGGCATTCTGAAGTTGTCAACCTGGCTCTACAAAATATTGCGTCTGCGGCTGCTAGAAGAGAGAAATCAGCTAAGCGTCCTGGTCGTTTAAAAACCTTGTCAGTTGGTCAAAAGGTGTTAATTAAGTCTCATCGTTTGTCTCACAAAAGAAAGGGCTTGTGTCGCAAATTTTTTCTGCTTTATAACGGTCCATATAGAGTTCGCAAAATTATTCATGATAATACTGTCGAAGTAGAAACTCTTAAATCTCGGCGCTCTAAGGGAATACATCATATATCTAACGTTAAAATTTTTGTGGAATGACATACTTTCGAGAAACCAACAGTTATACGTAAACACACGGAGAGTACAACGATACCGTGCCGTGTTCCGGCGGCGGCACATACTCAAAGCAACAGTCAAGTCTGCGCGACGCATAAGGCAGTCGTTGACCGCAAACAATTACTTCCTACGTCACGCGTACCTACAGCTGATCGAGCGCTCAGTGCGAATGTACTGACAGCCGTAAACAAATACACAATGTAATTCCTCCGCATAAATTCAGTATAAAGCTATAGTAACTTGATAAATTATGTTATTAACGTTCAGTATTTTTCAGGATACGGTTGTATAAAATATTTAAGAACTTCAGGTAAATTCTGTGTGTCCGACGTTAAGAGGACTTGCTATCGAGAAATTTTCAGGAAGAATGTAATTTCGAAGAAGAAAATAACAAACTAAAAAGGTAACTATTAATTGAGTTTATTTTTCAGGTAACATATTTCCACTTAGGTACGTACTTTAGACGTAATTTGCTGCTCGCGATTACGTCATTTATACTTTGTGCTAAATTTTATGTTCTATGAATTTACTTGTGAAGCGACGTGCTTGCGTAGATTTGCTGATTTTGACAATGTTTTATTAATGAACAGGGTTATTACGTATGTATATTATGCATCGCTTGTCTGCTCTGTTTTTTCACTGATGTCATATTTTTTATGTACCTGCTGTGCTTATTTATTTAAATTATAGTTGTAACCTGAGTAGTTGCGCTGATATGTTTATGTATGTAGGTTATACTTTGTGATGTATCTGCTTGTGCCTTCATGTTTGTTTATTAAGATGACATATGAACATTTATTTGCTTATGCTGATATGATGCTAATGACCTGTTTATTATGTAAGATATGTATTTGCTGCTTTGCGTATGGATTGCACATTTATACATTTCTGTTTTATTGTCATAACTACTCTTTCATTTGGTATATAGAAATGCTGATATGCGGTGTACGAACATGGAGTTTAGGTCACACTATGGTATTAATTATAGATTGTTCGCTTGGCAGAGCCTCGTTGTAGGAATTGTGCTGCATCCACTTGTTGACATTCTGTTCTCCACTGGTATATTTACTCGCTATTGCATGTTTTGCTTACGCTCAGTGCCTTATATTTTTAAGATAAGAAAATGAACTGCTATAATTCTACGAACGACTTTGGTACAAGAAACTTCATAGAAGTCACATGAGCTGGAGGCTTTATGGAAGCTGTACAAATTTATGCTAATAGGAAGGAAGCTAACGACATGACATACCAACACTAAGTTTAGACCATTAACAGTTATTACACTGCATTCTTCGTGAGCAATTGAAATAGCAAGTGACACTTGACACAAGAAATACTCCACATGTTTGCTTCTGTTTTGCCATGATTCTTAAAGTGGTGTACACACTGTGAATTATTACTATCATTCACACTCCGTACTCGTACTTACTTACTGAAAGTTATTCGAACTAAAGGCTGTTAGAGGTCATGTATGCATTTCTTTTATTTAATGATGGACAAAGTAACCAAAATGTATTTTATAATTCATAATGAGTAGAAGATTTGGCTCAGGTGGACTACACAGAGGTTGTGTGTGGACATTGTCTTCGGATTGTATGGGATGATGAATTGAAGTTTGCACTAGGATTTTATCTGTACTTGTTGGAGGAGACTGACTAGAGGAAAGAGTTGTTATGGAAGTGAAATGATATTGGCGATAAGGTTTATATGTGTCGACGTATTGAAGAGGTATTATTGAGGAATTGAGATTGTGTGAAGTTGATGATTATTGGAGTTTTGGTGGACAAGAGGTAAGGTAAATGATATTAATGATAAGATTTATATGTATCGACGTAAGAGGTATTATTGAAGTATTAAGATTATGTGATGATAATGATTGTTGGAGTTTTGGTGGATAAGAGGTAAAGTGAGGAGCATTTTTTTTTTTTTTGTTGGTTTATATGGAACAAGGAGGATGAAGTTGGCAAACACTCAAGTAGAAGGAAGATAGTCTACACACACACACTTTGTTAAATCACTAAGCAGTATATACTTTTTTTTGTTTTGGAGAGAGGAAGCATTTGCATATCTTGGCACACTGGCAGTTGTTCAGCAACCGTACATTTTGATTTGGCTTGGCAAACATTGGTCTTGACTCGATGACTATGACGTTGACTAACTTTTATTGACTGTTATACATTGCTGCCACTACTACTTGATACACAAGTTGAACATAAAATTTTGGACAGAATTACATTTACACAGTTAACACTATTCAATTACACAGTAGTACTTAATGTGGATGAAAGGCGAGTGAGTGTGTTTTGTGGCTTTTCCTTTCCTAATCCCAAATAATTGGTACCGACCTATCTCATAAATATTATTTTACTTGTTTGTTGTGGCTTGCACTGACACCCATAAATATTATAGGTTTACTGATATTTGTGTATTTGTAATATTATATATGACAATTATCTGATATCATTTGTGTGTTTATTACAATTTGTATGTTTAGTGTAAGAGCATTGATAATAATTTTGTAAAAGCAATTGTGTGTGCCTTCAAACTGTTGTTCGTGCTTGCACCTATTCAACATTGCTGGGTGCCACTTGGAAATGTTTAATTTCTGCTGATAAACTCTGATGAACTGTCTGATTAGTGATAGTGAATATTATGGACTGTTACGTGCACCTGTTCAACATTACTGGGTGTCACTGATGGACTGCTTCTACTGAAAAGATGTCACCTGTTGGTGACTGCACTTGCTCAACATTGCTGGGTGCCACTGTTGGAACTGCTTCTACTGAGATAATGTCACTTGTTGGTGTCTGCACCTGCTCAACATTACTGGGTGCCACTGTTGGAACTGCTTCTACTGAGATAATGTCACTTGTTGGTGTCTGCACCTGCTCAACATTACTGGGTGCCACTGTTGGAACTGCTTCTACTGAGATAATGTCACTTGTTGGTGTCTGCATCTGCTCAACATTGCTGGGTATCACTGATGGACTGGGACCGAGCGAAGTGGCGCAGTGGTTAGCACACTGGACTCGCATTCGGGAGGACAACGGTTCAATCCCATCTCCGGCCATCCTGATTTAGGTTTTCCGTGATTTCCCTAAATCGTTTCAGGCAAATGCCGGGATGGTTCCTTTGAAAGGGCACGGCCGATTTCCTTCCCACTCCTTCCCTAACCCGAGCTTGCGCTCCGTCTCTAATGACCTCGTTGTCGACGGGACGTTAAACACTAACCACCACCACCACCACTGATGGACTGCTTCTACTGAAATGATGTCACTTGTTGGTGTCTGCACCTGTTCAACATTGCTAGGTGCCACTGATGGACTGCTTCTACTGAAATAATGTCACTTGTTGGTGTCTGCACCTGCTCAACATTACTGGGTGCCACTAATGGACTGCTTCTACTGAAATGATGTCATTTGTTGGTGTCTGCACCTGCTCGCCATTGGTAGGTGCCACTGTTGGAGCTGTTTAAATACTGCTGATGAAATGTTATGAGATTGCTATTTGCACCTGTTGATCATTGCTTGGTGCTACTGTTGGAACTGTAAACTACTCTGAGGAGTTCTACTTGTTTATTGAACTATTGAAAGGATTTTATGTGAATATTTGTATAAACTGATTTTTTTGTGTGTTTACTGTTTATGAGATGTTATGAGACTCTTACCTGCACTTATTCGTCATTTCTGACGCTATTGATTGAATTGTTTAACCACATGATACTTGTGTAAACATATTATGTAAAATCATATGTATGCAAGCATTTGTATTCCTTACTGTATTTTATATATTAGGTTATTGAAGGGTCAGTGCAAAGCCAAAATTTATTTAATTATGTGATATTTACTTATTAATATTATTTTTTAATTTTTGTCTGTATTTTTTGGACGAATTTGGTGGTATTTTCACCACCAATACTGGCAAAAAATACCATCAAATTCTAGCCCGTGGAGGAGGGGCATATGAAAGGTGGCTACACTGAGTCACAGCGCCAGAGACTGCGCCAAAGAGTATTATTCAGCCGCCTCCACTGGCAGTGTTTGTTGAGAAGTGGTTGTGGAGAGTTCTTGTCGAGAAGTCGTCGTGGAGAGTGCATATTGAGAAGTGGGCAGTAGGAGTTCCGATGTAGCCGTGACTATTTGTGAGCATGTCGTATACAGTTGTTCTGATGAGCTAGACAGCCGATGCTGTTCAATTGCGGATGTTGTAATGGTCAGAGTGTATGTTTCGTCAATATATATGAAGGTAATAATTTTTTTTTATTTTTATTTCAAATGTCTTAAACAATGATGCCTCTTGGTCACAGGTTCAGTCAACAAAGCATCTGGCTTGTGTTCATGTATTAGAGTGTAATTCTGGTTTCTATGTGCAAGTATAGTATTTCAGTTTTATTTAATTAATTCAGTGTAAATGGTATTTAAAATATCTTGTCTTTTTGAGGAAGAACCGTGCCAGATGTGTACGTTGAATCACACTTCCACACACAGAACAGCTACACTTGTGCCTTGTTGTTTCGTAGCTTTCATAGTTGCTGGGGACTTAGTTAATTAATTGTGTTAACGGAAATTTTCTTTCATTCTTTGTTGTTATTCTATGCAGTCAGATTGCGTACTAATACCAGTCAGGGCCAACCGGTTACGAGACTTCGTAGCCGGACATACAGCGACAAAAATTAAAATTATTTGCATTCTATTTAATTAAGCCCCCATGCAATAGTTCCTTCGCAATACATACATTCACTTATGAAATTTGTCATTAATAACCCATCTCAATTCAAAAATAACCGCGAAGTGCATAGCTACAACACTAGAAGAAAGGATAATCTTCACTATTCTGGATTAAATCTCACTTTGGCACAGAAAGGGGTGAATTATACTGCCACAAAAATCTTTGTTCATTTGCCAAATAGTATGAAAAGTCTGACAGATTTTTCAGCCAACATTTATAAGCAAAGTAAAAGAATTTCTGAATGACAACTCCTTCTAGTCAATAGATGAGTTCTTAGATATGAAGTAGCAACTGTAAAAGAGAAATTGTGTTAAGAAAACGCATGTTAAAGTGACACGTTCCACATCATTACGAAATGTCGTAGTCATGATCTATGGAACAAGGATTAATGTATGTATGTATCAGATGTGGTGCTAAAGAATATTGAAAATTAGGTGAACTGTTTGGATAAGGAAGGAGGAAGTTGTTCGGAAAATCGGCGAGCAAAAGGAACATATGGAAACACTGACAAGAAGGGACTGGACGGTAGGATATAAGTTAAGTCATCACCGAGTAACTTCCTTGGCACTACAGGGAGCTGTAGAAGGTAAAAATTGTAGGGGAAGACAGAGATTGGAATACACCCAGCAAATAACCGAGTACATAGTTTGCAAGTGCTACTCTAAGATGAAAAGATTGGCACAGGAGAGGAATTCGTGGCTTGCCGCGCCCAACCAGGCAGAAGATTGATGAGGAAACTCTAATAATTTTTTTCGGCCCCATACTGAGTTGTTAGATCAGCATCACAACTCTTAGCTATACAAGGCGAGCCACGTAACACATAACGCCTCTTCTGTTTCTTGAAAGCTGCAAGAAATCTAAACGAGATTTGCGGTAAATGTTACTTACAGAGGGACACGTAAGTGTGTTATATGATGTAAACACCACCGGACAATACTCAGTCGTAAAGTACAGGAATATGGGCTTCTGGTGCTAATATATAGCATACTGCATACCGGTCCTAATTTATGTGGAGTGATATTCTTGTAAAGAGAACTACGCGTTAACATTTAGCGTATGAGAAGCGGTTTATGAAAACTTTTTGAAATATGTACATCCTCTTGTTTAATAAAAGCTACACATACTGGCGATGTAAACACCATCGGGCCATAGTCGCAAAATACAAGAATATGAGCCTCTGGTGCTAATATATAGCATACTGCATATCGGTCCTAATTTATGTGGAATGATATTTCTATAAAGAGAACTATGTGTTAACGTTTAGCGTATGAGAAGAGGTTTATCAAACGTGTTTGAAATATGTACATCTTCTCCTTTAATAAAAGCTACATATACTGGCGCAGCCCAGCGTGAGAACCTTGATTGGTATTGTTTAGAGCGCTATATCGGATTCCAGCCGTGATGCCCCTCAATTTTAGCATATTTTTTATATACTTATGTGAAAAAGTTTTTCATTAACCAGCGCTATACCACTAATTTTGTGTTTTCAGTAGCTTTCGAAAGCCGTTTAGGAGTATAGAGCTCCATTAAAAAACATGCTTGCTTCTATAACTTGGTTGATAGAGAGTTAATAGTATCAGCCATATTACAGAATTACGTATCCCTCTGAATACCGGCATTTTTCAGAAACTTCGTTTCATCATCTTGAACAGTTCTGGAAGTAAAAGGGGCGTTTCCTCTTACATGACTTACCCTGAAATATCACATTTCTAAATCATCGTTCCATATTAAGCGGCGTGTTCCAACGAAAATGATTAATATGTACGTTACGAATTAAGTTCACTGTGAGAACAAATGGACGTAATAACAATTAAAAACAGAAAAACGATGTATTGTAAACGGATTTCAATTTCTTTTGTCCCAATCAAATGTCCTCACGCCCAAAATCCTGAAGCCTTCTTTTTCTTTCTCGTAGTGACTGATGAGACGACAACATGTTACGTGCTACATACTTCCGCAGAAATTTGAAATAATTTGCTTGTGAATGGGAAGAATTTAATTTTGTTCTAAATCTCTGTCTCGTAAGAGTTCAGCAGAAACCCATCCAGAAAAGTAAGTCTTGGATATATTCAAGATTTTTTAGCGGAAAGGAATTCACATTAAAACACTTTACGTGTTGCCGGACATGATGGAACGAGTATTTAGATGGTATCGAACAGCGATCAGTAACTTAATGTTTATGATGACTGCAGAATCTCCTTCTTTCACTGTAACAGCTGAATATAATTTTAAATTTCCTTTAATTACTGGGTGCCTTTATGTAACTGTACAAGAGAAGTTAGTTTAATTTAAACTATCTATTTATATAATAAAAAACCACTTTTTCCGTGCTGCTATGTAAGTTAATTTATATGCATTTTGTTGTTAGATCTGTGATTGGTCACACTCGTAAAATGTAATGCAAAGAAAATTCGTCCTCTCTCACAGTGGCTGCTTTCATTAAAAGGCGTGATGTGCTTTAAACCCTGAAGGACTATCTTCAGGTGCTGAACATATTATGTAGCCATTATTTCTACAAGTCAGTTCCCACTGATCCAGTTACGCAAATACAATTTACTTTTGATGATGAAAACTGTGACCAAAGTAAGCATTTCTACAAAAAATTAGTTTTTGCCTCTATTATCAATCGTACAGGCCTGAAGCACAGAAAATTTGCTTTGTAAAGGCAAAAATTTTGAACATTCCACGGATTTTTCTATCACATTTTAAAATTTTGAGTAACTGTCTTTACTGTCTTCGTAAGAAAAATTCAAATATGTCAAATAATAACAATAAAGACATTGTCCTTTTTCTACTCTGGGACTTGACTGTAGTTACGATGATGGCTCCCTGTAGATTCCTAAAGTGACTTCTATGCCGTATATGGTTATAATTATTAGATTCAGATCTTTTTTGGAACAATAAATCTGTAAAATTACAGAAGAAATTATGACTTTTGAAACCAGTTTGCTCATTTACAGTGTTTTCGAAATTTTTTTGTATAAAAGTTCCTCTAACAGATCTAGTTTGTTCCCTTTAGTTCCTATCTGGAATACTGTGAGGTTATCCTAGATGACGTTTAGCAATGAGTGCGTTCAATGTAAATATTTACATTTGGTGTTTTATTTAAAAGGCCTAAGCTTTCGTGCTTGGTCTGACATATTACACAATTTTTTATATTAAAAATCGGTAATTATATATATTTTTTAAATTTAACTCCTTTACTTACACGTAAATGAAATAGTGCTTATTTTTATTTCACGACTCCTGGTCATGTCATATTTTCGGATTATATTCTCTCAGGTTTCTTGCCGTCTTCAATTTTAGTAATATCTCAATGTTTCGAGCACTTCGTCTGTCATCACCATCACCACCACCACCATCATCATCAGCATCATCATCGTCTGGCGTAACAGATGCAATGATGCTTTGCTTGTATTTGAATCGACGCTGTGTTAACAGTTTAAATGTGGCATCCGACCGAATTATGTCGTCGTGATGTAAATTTCGCTAAATAGATGTTACATCAGACATCCTTTTCGCATTAGAATTAACACACTCCCGTACTGCTGCTGCACCAACGCCACAGAAGGTGTTATTAACCACGTACTGCTTCCATGTACAATACTGGAAGGAAACAGACGACTGTTTTGCAATAGCAATATCGTTTGAGAGTAGATACCGCATTAAGTGTTCCAGATCTGCTCTGCTTGAGCAAACTCGACAATAACAGCTTTTTTTTTACAAGCCGCCGAGATATTGTTGTAGTTAGTTGCAAACACCACCGGTAATTGCAGGGTGAATTACCCAATACTTGTGCCGCAAATGTTTCGGGCATGGAAGGTACTATCGATGCGCGGTATTCACAGTACCGAATTGTAGGCAAGGGTGTGTATTTGCAACTAATACAAAAAAGTTCGAGACGTTGACGAAAGTGCAGTGTTTTACAACAATCACAAATTTTTAAATGGAACAATGCCTATTGCCGGTAAAATCTGAAAAGTAGCGTAAATGAGAATGTCAGTGGTGTTTGCTGCAGGAAGCTAGTGCTAGCACTTTACGAGTTACCGTTTTCTGAACATGGTATAGATAGGGTGACCAGATGCACTTGTTTGAAAAGGAGGACAAACAGCTTCAAAAAGGAGGACAAAGGAAGAAAAAAGACACATCAAACGGGTCAACTGCAGATGAGGATACCACCCGTCAGCTTTGGACAAGTCACGTGACTGCCGGGAATTACCGGTAAAACTAGTAGTTGTTACTCGTGGTCAGGTGGTGATTCCCGGAGCAATATATTTTTTTTATTTTAATTTAAAAACATTGATTGTGGTGACAGTGTGGCGTCAATTGTTTTGTTATGTCAACAACACGGAATTGTTTACAAAGCGAAAAACGTAAGACCATTCACCTCCCTTCATTCGACGCACCGCTACCAACATCTACAATTCAAGCAGCAGCTGACGACATGTAAACTGCACTTTAACCTTCCGAATACAACTAAATTGAATGACTATGAAACAATGAAATAAAACCGTTACAGTTAATATGTCGAGTTATTTCTTACCTTTATTGGTCACTGAGACGTACCTTCCAGCTCCACATATCTTACATTCCGCTTCAAATTCATTTCTCCCTTTGTTGAAAGCCGGATATTTGCAGGAAAGGACATGAGAAAATGTACACTTTCGTTTAGGCATAGCCAAATATTTTACGTAATTCACTCGGTTAAAAATTACACTCACAAATCACGCGTGCACTACAGGAAGCCAAGCCAATACAAAGCCAAGATACGAAACGAAAATTATAAATAATCGATATTTGCATTCGATCAACGATAACATCGACGATCCTGGTGCCACCTCCCAACACTGCCTTCGTGCTGTTTATCACGAAGGCTGTGCCAATAGTTAAAGTATTTAAGAAAAGAGCAATAGAACTGGACGAACTGTAAGTTTAACTGTATTACGCTCAACTTTGCGAAAAAGCCGGACACTGTAAAAATCCGCCCGGACCCCGGACAAAGAGCTAAAAAGGACATGTCCGGATTAATCCGGACGTCTGGTCACCCTAGGTATAGACTGACAGCTGTTTGTCTCTTCCTATTGTTTAGATGCTAGACGACAATGTTACGTATGTTTACATTGTGTTGTGTGTACACTGCGAGTGCGTTGCAACCGTCACTTCTTGCGTCATAGTGGAGTAGCAGGACGTGCTTGAAAGATAGTATTTCCCAGCGTAGATGCCCATGTATTATGGTGAATGTAAGAAGTATGCCGTTCGTTCGTGTACCGTGTACGCCGAAAGATATCCCAATAGGCGTCAACCTCTTCAAACAATAACAGTGGTGTGAAACGGCGTATTACTGCTGCCTGCGCTGCAGTTTCCTCTGAAATGGTGGAACGCGTGAAGCAGTCGTCGCATGGCAGACTGCAAGCTTGTACTGACGCTGGTGGTGGTCATTCTGAGCACAAGCTTTAAGGCAGGCTGTTCCAACCGAGCTCCATGGAGCCGGAGCGCTCCGGAGCGCTCACTGCCGCAGCTCGGAGCCGGCGTGGAGGGGGAAAGCGTACTCACTGCCCCCTGGCTGCATGCAGCCGCAACTGACGCAATAATCAGTGTTCAATGACAGCTATGACTAGCCGCGGGAGCCCTGTACCTCTATTGGGGAATACCTTTCTATTCACTGTGAGGGATGGTCGTCTGCAGTGTCTTGTATGTCATAAAGTATTTAATTCTGCGAAGAGTTACAATATACAACGACATTATACTCGTCTTCACGCAGCGCACTACGATCAGTTAGAAGGCGTTGCACGTAGAGAACTGGTAGCCAGGCTTAAGAATGACATACCGGGAGACGTAAGTTTAAAAACGGTTTCGTAATTCGGAGGGTATCAAAACAAGCAACATAATTCGTGTTCTGTAATGCGTTTATAATTTTCAGGTGAACGAGAGCGGAGAAAACACTACTGAATCTGCAATTCAAGCAAGCTACAGGGTCGCTCACATCATTGCGACAAGTGGAAAGCCGTTTTCGGTGGGACCACTCGTAAAATCGTGAATGGTAGCAGTTGTAGAATGTTTGTTTCCAAGGGAGGTGCAGGCAATTGTAGGGGTTTGCTTGTCAAAGCAAACAATGTCTCGTCGAATCCTGGACATGACAGTGGATTTAGAGACACAGCTCACGAAAAAGGCGCAGAGCTTTGTTGCATTTTCGCTAGCGCTTGTCGAAAGAACCGCACATGCTGGGCTTGCAGTCTTTATTTTCTGAACATCGTATTTCCTGGTGTAGCATGTCACCACGTCTTAGCAGCTAAAGTATGACGTTGTCGATCTTGTAAGACGCAGCTGGCACATCAGAACGCTTGCCTTGCCGCCTGCCTCAGCCAGCCGTGCCACGTGCCGGCCCATTTGAATGGTCACAGCGAGCAACACGGCTCCCTAGAGCAGGGAGCGCTCCGCGGCTCACAACGAAGCCGACGACCTGGAACAGCCTGCTTTAAGGGTATGCTGGTTCTTTACGTGTCAGACCCCACAGAGGTACTGCATTCACCTTTGTTTGTCCCATTTAACAACACGGCACCTCCGGGGACTTATTAACATCTGTGTAGAGCTGCACATACGCACCCATGTGAAATTCTCATTCGTTTGCGCTACAACATGGAACAAACATATGTCGGTGTTTACAGTGTTCAAACTACGATATCCCGTTAACAGATTGCACTAGACTCCTGTAACCAAGACCATTGAGTTCTAATTTAGTCTGCGTTGATTGTAGCACAACCAATAGGCATGGTTCCATTGAAATATTTGTCCTTTTAAAATAAAAAGAAATACACATTTGAAACTCATAACACTCTGTGTTTGGGCTGTATAGTCTGGCACCTGCCTAGCATACCAATCTGTGAAATCTGCATATCAATGGCAGCTTCCTTTATCGAAATATTTGCGGTACAAGATTTAGGTGATTCGTCTTGTATACTAGAATTTATAGTAAAAGTGCATTTGATGTGTTTGTACACATTCTTTAACCAAAGTATCCAGCAATTCCTTCACTGCTACTTATTAATGTCATGTACAGTTTTCTAATGTTTTTTTTTTGTTTTGCATCAAATTAGTGTTTTTTTATAAATCTTGACTTTCATATCGTACTTGATATTTTAATCACGTTTTTCATATTATTTCTATGAACGTATATACTTCCAGCTGGATATAGTGCCTTTTATTAATCTGGGGATTTTATTAATTTCATATATTCACAAAGCATGTGTTTAATAAAAAGGTACTATGCTAATTCATGCCTCTTCTAGTTGGCCGAATGACAGATATTTACCATACGTCATAATCAAATACAATAAGAATTCTCTAATCGCAGACATTGACGTCTATAAATTCCTTGTCCTTAGCTTGACGTCACCATAGCCGAATGATAAACGTAAAATACCAGCACAGCCACAGCTACTACAATCAGCTTCTGAGAATGAAGCAGGAAGTGATTGAAAGCTTGAGATACGGGTTAAACCCAAACGACATGAAAATTTTATACTATGCACCAAGCAAATTAGGACGGAAAAAGCGACACCGGTCGTTCCAAAGTTACGAGGGAGACCCCTTCTCAGCTAGTTTAACTGTCTAACGTATAAGACAAAAGTCCCATTTTGGAGATGCTGCACGCAGATGACAGCTACATAGAGAGTGTGACAGCGTACTAGGACTGTTGTGTAGGGTGTCCCTGGAGGAATGGCCAGTATTCAGGGATACGACAGGAACGGTCATTAGAAGGAAAAAATTTTGCTAGACATGAGCTATAAAATGCGTATCTTAGAAGTAAGAGCACTTCATCCTCGATACTGGGAAGCAAATCTCTTCTACTGCAAGGTCTTCGTTTTCAATATTTTGAGAGGTGGTAGTATGGAAGAAATAAGGAAAAAAGTCCAGTAAATACAGGCTCTAAAGTGCTATGAACACTTGTTCAGGAGAGAGTTTTATACTTCGACCACGGCCTATCAGCCCGGAAGTTTTAAGTGAAGACTTGTTCATCTTTGTTACTGTCAGACACTTCTCTTCTGCAGAATAAGTGCACATAACTCTTAAGATGTACATTTTTAGAGCCTATCTATATTAGAAAATTTCTCTTGTTTTTGTCTGTACCACCTCCTCGCAAAATTCGGAAAGCAAAGAAGTTGCAGCAGAAGAGATTCGTTTCGCAGTATCGAAGACGAAGAAATGCTCATAGCTCTTTAGGTATGCATTTTAGAGCACATGTTTACTGCGGCGCTGGATTAGCCGAGCGGTCTCAGGCGCTGCAGTCATGGATGGACTGTGCGGCTGATCCCGGCGGAGGTTAGTCATCCCTCGGGCATGGGTGTATGTGTTTGTCCTTAGGACAAGTTAAGTAGTGTGTAAGCTTAGGGACTGATGACCTTAGCAGTTAAGTCCCATAATATTTCACACACATTTTTTTGTTTACTAGAATGATAGTTTCTGTCATTATCCTGAAAACTGACCATTCCTTCTGGGCCAACCTGTATGTTAGGACTTGAAGCACTGTTTGGACGTGAACCCCTGAGCTATCAATTGAACGCTGCGATGCGGCGGAGGGTCCTTTCATCTTCCGCTTGTGAATGGTGCGCCGTAAGTGTGGTCGTCTATGAGCCTACGTAGTATCTAGAATTCAACTGCACCGACGTATTCATTTCATGAGGTATGCGCGGAAGGAAGTAATACCTTGTTTGACTCTTCTTGGAACGTCAGCTGTACACCCCTCTCACTTGTAGCATCTACTACTGTACCTGTACGAGCATTTCCGTGAGCGCTTTACATTTGCTAAATAAGCTCCTGAAAAAATGCGTTGCTTGATTGAAAGTTTTACCTAATATGGGACGGTGTTGTCATGCTTTTGTGGAAGAACGTTTCGCACACTGTTGTAAGAGGCCTCCATCAAGATTACCACCTTACACTGCTTTTACTATCTGCTTCTGAGTTCGGGACTAAACTCCATGGTAAGATACAGTTTACACACGTATCGCACACCGGTGCCAATATAGTTCCTCTTTTAGGATGTAAGTTCGTTACAGGAAATACACTACCTGACAAAAAAAAGACGTGAAGCAACCACAAACATAGACGGACGTCAAAATAACTTCGCACAGGTACACACCATGAGCGGGTATGTAAATTATTAGAGTTGAAATTCTGTGTGAGATATAGAACGGCCCCCAGAGTGCATTGATGTTGATGTTGTTTGTGTTCAGCGTTGCTACTACGCCTGGTAGGGCTTCAGTGGCGTCGACCGTTGAGTGAGCACTGTGAAAGAAACGGGAATGCCCGTAATCATGTGGGACTGTGCCATCACCACCTGACAGTTTGAAAGGGACATACTTATGGCTGACGGTATATACCAGCAGTACATACGCTTTTACATACAAACATACATACATACCTACGCCACTATATACATAGATATTTTTATAAATTAGCAGCTTGCTTACTCTTCGTAACAAAACTGCCCTCGGTCAGACTCAGGCAGTTTCAAATGCGCTTCTTACCGTCCGATATTATTATTTTATTTCCGGAAGATGCCGACGCAACATTTAGTTCTGTATATAAGTAGGTTTCTCATTCAAAAATGAATTTCGACGTGAAAATTGTCTAGCCTTGCCAGATGCTATAGCGACTTCTTTTTAAACAAGTGCCCACGTATTTTTAAAATTTCGTAAACCGCGCGTATGAGTAAATATTAGATTCGCATGGTCACGGAATCCATAAAAGTTATAAAAATGGATGTACGTATATATCTGGCTGGCTCTGAGCACTATGGGACTTAACATCTGTGGTCATCAGTCCCCTAGAACTTAGAACTACTTAAACCTAACTAACCTAAGAACATCACACACATCCATGCCCGAGGCAGGATTCGAACCTGCGACCGTAGCAGTCGCGCGGTTCCGGACTGAGCGTCTAGAACCGCTAGACCACCGCGGCCGGCGTATATATCTACCTGATGATCAAAAAGTCAGTATAAATTTGAAAACGTAATGAACCACGGAATAATGTAGATAGAGAGGTAAAAATTGACACACATGCTTGGAATGACATGGGGTTTTATTAGAACCACCCCATATTGCTAGACGCGTGAAAGATCTCTTGTGCGCGTCGTTTAGTGATGATCGTGTGCTCAGCCGCCACTTTCGTCATGCTTGGCCTCCCAGGTCCCCAGACCCCAGTCTGTGTGATTATTGACTTTGGGGTTACCTGAAGTCGCAAGTGTATCGTGAGCGACCGACATCCCTAGGGATGCTGAAAGACAACATCCGACGGCAATGCCTCACCACAACTCCGGACATGCTTTACAGTGCTGTTCACAACATTATTCCTCGACTACAGCTATTGTAGAGGAATGATCGTGGACATATTGAGCATTTCCTGTAAAGAACATCATCTTTGCTTTGTCTTACTTTGTTATGCTAATTATTGCTATTCTGATCAGATGAAGCGCTATCTGTGGGACATTTTTGAACTTTTGTATTTTTTGGTTATAATAAAACCCCACATCATTCCAAGCATGTGTGTCAATTTGTACCTCTCTATCTACATTATTCCGTGATTTATTCAGTTTTCAAGTTTGTACTGACTTTTGATCACCCGGTATGTATGTATCTTCCACATCTCCTAAATCACTAGACTGATTTCACCCAAACTGGAAAGAATCAATGCATGATAAGAACCATCCGCCTTCAAAGGGGTGGGGCAGTGTAGCCCAAGGCGTGAGAATACCCATACTGTTGTTATCCAGTATTTGAGTATGACAGGACTGTCGGACTTAAAACAAAATTGACACATAATGTCAAAACTCTACGAATCTTTTTCTCGCTGACGATCCCAACAAAATTAAGACAGGAGAAAGTTCATCGCTTATTACATTTTCTCTGTTCATGCAGTGAAACTGCTACATGAAGTATTAATTTATTACTCCTTCACTACTGACTGTATTTGTGATACATTTTTCAGACAGAATTCACGTATACCACTGAATGTACCACAAAAAGTTAAATTATCGTTCGACACTTAGTTCAGGAGATATGACGTCATAAACATTGAACACATGAAAAAGTACCGCACCATGCAAGACGTTTAAATTTATTATTTTGTGGCTACTAACTCTATTCGCAACACTTTTCGCAGACAGTAATCAAACATGCCACTGAAAGTAGCTACAAAAATTTATCGTTTTACGACACATAGTTCAGGAGATATCACGTCATAAATGCTGAGATGTTTGAGAATCTGCCCCATCATGCATGACGTTTTAATTGATTGCTTCCTACTGACTCCCCTCATAACACATTTCGCAAATAGCAGGCACATATACCACTCGTTGTACCTGAAAATTTATATCACTGTACAGTAAGTAGTTCAGGAGATACGACGTCATAAACACTGAGCTGTGTGAAAATGAAACTGCAGGGAGAAATGCACTAGACATACAGGTGAAATATGTATGCAAATACGTCTGAAATGTGATAAATATGTGTGAAATAATGAGATTTTCACTCTGCAACGGAGTGAGCGCTGATATGAAACTTCCTGGCAGATTAAAACTGTGTGTTGGACCAAGAATCGAACTCGGGACCTTTGTCTTTTGCGGGCGAAAGGCAAAGGTCCCGAGTTGGAGTCTCGGTCCAGCACACAGTTTTAATCTGCCAGGAAGTTTCATATCAGCACGCACTCCGCTGCAGAGCGAAAATCTCATTCCGGAAACATCCCCAAGGCTGTGGCTAACCCATGTCTCCGCAATATCCTTTCTTTCAGGAGTGCTAGTTCTGCAGGTTTGCAGGAGAGCTTCTGTGAAGTTTGGAAGGTAGGAGACGAGGTACTGTCAGAAGTAAAGCTGTGAGGACGGGGCGTGAGTCGTGCTTGGGTAGCTCAGATGGTAGAGCACTTGCCCGTGAAAGGTAAAGGTCTCGAGTTCGAGTCTCTGTCCAGTACACAATTTTAATCTACCAGGAAGTTTCATGTGTGAAATATATTTGACATGTGCGTATGGACGAAGCCACAGGTAAAAAGCTCATCCTAAAACCCTGGAACGATTTCAGTCAAAATTGGTACTCACGTTAGTTACAATATGGAAAGAAATACTTTAGTGGTAAGAACCACCAGCCTCCCATTAGAGTGAGTGTGATAACCTGGTGACAGAAGGGAGGACGAGGAGATGGGGAAGGAGGAGGTAGGCACAGACAGCAGGAAGGGGACATGGACACAGATAAGTGATGGGGAAACTGACAAAGAGAGTGGAGAGGTGGAGATGGACAGAGGAAGAAAAGAGGAGGAGATGGACAGAGACGGGGGAAGGAAGAGACAAGTAGAGAAATCGCGGATGAGGAGATGAACATACAGTGGGGGAGGAGGAAATGGGCAGGAAAGGAAAGAGGAGAAGATGGACAGAAGGACATACACAGAAAGGAAAGAGGAGGAGGTGACAAGGAAGATCAGGGAAGAAGTGGACAGAGAGAGGGGGAGCAGGAGATGGACAGAGAGAGGGGGAGGGTAGATTGACTACGGGGGAGCAGAAAATGGAATTAGAGGGGGGAGGACGAGATGGGGAGAGGAGAAAGGAGCAAGGATTAGCAGATTGACAGAGCGATGGGGGAAGGAGGAGATGAACAGAGATAGGGATAAGAGGAGATGGACACAGAGTAGGGGGTGAAGGATGTGGACAGAGAGATGGGTTTGTGGACATAGACAGAGTGAGGGACCAGTGGAAGACTGGAATAAATACATACCCAGGGAATGCCGGGTACCCAGGCAGTAGTGTACAAACACCAAGAGTCGCTGGCCTCTGTGCAACCGTCGTCAGCATCCCACTCATGTATTCCATTTTAGAGATTTTTTTTTTCTAAAGAAGCCTCTGTAATTCCTCATGCTTAAACTATCTCCATACCAGATTTCATCAAAATCGGTTCAGCGGTTTAGTTGTGAACAGACAGTTACTTTCATATTTATTGTATTGGCATGGATGTAGATGGCATTACTCCTAATTACTTTCCACGGTTGCGCTGTAGTGTTGATCCAATTTTCGTATCTAAGTACGTAGTTCATTTCATGCCAATTTGACGTTAGTTATTGTATGTCGCATTCGCAGTTTTAATAGCCAGTAGAGTAGTAATATATAAACGCCACCATGTACCCACAAATCACTATACGTAGCCTATACATTGACTCGTACTCTTCATTTCGATAAAATACGTGAAAAACGTTCTGCGGAAGATTACATATCACTACGATACAGTTTCCTCTGCAGCTTGGACAAAACCCACCGACGCGCATTTTCCCGAGTTAATGTTATTTTTGTGTTCTCACTTTTTTGTCGGAAGGGGGGAGGGAGAACAGTGTATTCTGGCGTTTTTAACGGTGTGTCGTATATAACACGGAAGGCCAGCGCACGGGGCAGCGGCCGCTTGTCAGAGAGCTGGCGCAGCGCCCGCGGGAATGTGCCGGTGTCACGTGACACCGCGGACCAGCTCCGATCCGGACCCAGAAAGTACACGCGGACTCTGCTGCGGCCGGCTCTCGTCGCCCGCTCCCTGGCCAGAATTCGAACTGTAAAGCGACACACAACACTTGTGCACAGTACTGCGACCCTTGCTGTTTCGGTCCTCAACCATACGGCTCGTTTCTTGCAGCTCTCCAAAACTGCTGCTTCCTTCGTCGTCATATTACACTGGGCGAGGCAGCTAATGCAGGCCACCTGAAAAATATTCAGAAAGAGCTAATACACTACTGGCCATTAAAACTGCTACACCAAGAAGAAATGCAGATAATAAATGGGTATTCATTGGACAAATACATTATACTAGAACTGACGTGTGATTACATTTTCACGCAGTTTGGGTGCATAGATCCTGAGAAATCAGTACCCAGAACAACCACCTCTGGCCGTAATAACGGCCTACATACGCCTGGGTATTGAGTCAAACAGAGCTTGAATGGCGTTTACAGGTACAGCTGCCCATGCAGCTTCAACACGATACCACAGTTCATCAAGAGTAGTGACTGGCGTATTGTGACGAGCCAGTTGCTCGGCCACCATTGACCAGATATTTTCAATTCTTGAGAGATCTGGAGAATATGCTGGCCAGGGCAGAAGTCGAACATTTTCTGTATCCAGAAAGGCCCGTACAGGACCTGCAACATGCGGTCGTGCATTATCCTGCTCAAATGTAGGGTTTGGCAGGGATCGAATGAAAGGTAGAGCCACGGGTCGTAACACATTTGAAATGTAACGTCCACTGTTCAAAGTGCCGTCAGTGCGTACAAGAGGTGACCGAGACGAGTAACCAGTGGCACCCCATACCATCACGCCAGGTGGTACGCCAGTATGGCGATGACGAATACACACTTCCAATGTGCGTTCACCGCGATGTCGCCAAACACGGATGCGACCATCATGATGCTGTAAACACAACCTGGATTCATCCGAAAAAATGACGTTTTGCCATTCGTGCACCCAGGTTCGTCGTTGAGTACACCATCGAAGGCGCTCCTGTCTGATACAGCGTCAAGGGTAACCGCAGCCATGGTCTCCGAGCTGATAGTCCATGCTGCTGCAAACGTCGTCGAACTGTTCGTGCAGACGTGGCTGCACGTTCTGTTACAGCCATCTGGATGAGATGCCTGTCATCTCGACTGCTAGTGATACGAGGCCGTTGGGATCCAGCACGGCGTTCCGTATTACCCTCCTGAACCCACCGATTCCATATTCTGCTAACAGTCATTGGATCTCGACCAACGCGAGCAGCAATGTCGCGATACGATAAACCGCAATCGCGATAGGCTACAATCCGACCTTTATCAAAGTCGGAAACGTGATGGTACGCATTCCTCCTCCTTATACGAGGCACCACAACAACGTTTCACCAGGCAACGCCGGTCAACTGCTGTTTGTGTATGAGAAATCGGTTGGAAACTTTCCTCATGTCAGCACGTTGTAGGTGTCACCACCGGCACCGACCTTGTGTGAATGCTCTGAAAAGCTAATCGTTTTCATATCACAACATCTTCTTCCTGTCGGTTAAATTTCGCGTCTGTAGCACGTCATCTTCGTGGTGTAGCAATTTTAATGGCCAGTAGTGTATATCGAGGCGAGAGTTTCGCTAAGCTGTAGAGGATAATCTGGGGGAATTTTTAATTAAGACAATTTCAAACGTTTCTAACGGCCTCATTATGACGCCCACATTTTTTTCAATAAATCCATCTATTTTTTCTGCGTCATTGCGAATACTCTTCGAAGAAGATGACTTCCACGATATAACAAGTGTTTACTTGATCAAAAAAATGAAACTGGTACACCCGCCTAATATCGTGTAGGCCCCCGCAAGCACGATGAAGCGCTGCAGCACCACGTGGCATGGACTCGACTAATGTCTGAAGTAGTGCTGGAGGGAATTGACACCACGAATCTTGCAGGGCTCTCCATTAATCCGTAAGAGTACAAGGGGGTGGAGATCCCTTGTGAACAGCACGTTGCAACGCATCCCAGATATGCTCAATAATGTTCATGTCTGGGGAGTCTGGTGGCCAGCGGAAGTGTTTAAACTCAGAAAAGTGTTCCTGGAGCCACTCTGTAGCAATTCTGGGCGTGTGGGGTGTGGCATTGTCCTGCTGGAATTGCCCAAGTCCGTCGGAATGCACAATGGACATCAATTGATGCAGGTGATCAGACAGGATGCTTACGTACGTGTTACCTGTCAGTCGTATATAGATGTATCAGAGGTCGCGTATCACTCAAACTCCATGCGCCCACACCATTACAGATGCTCCACCACATTGAACAGTCCCCTGCTGACATGCAGAATCCATGGAATCATGAGGTTGCCTCCGTACCCATAGACGTCCATCCGCTCCATACAATTTGAAACTAGACTCGTCCGACCAGACAACAAGGTTCCAGTCATCAACAGTCCCATATTGGTGTTGACGGGTCCAGGCGAGGCGTAAAGTTTTGGGTCGTGCAGTCAACAAAGGTACACGTGTAGGCCTTCGGCTCCGGAAGTCCATATCAATTATGTTTAGTGGATTGGTTCGCACGCTGACATTTTTTGATGGCCCAGCATTGAAACTGCAGCAATATGCGGAAGGGTTGCACGTCTGTCACGCTGAACGATTTTCTTCAGTCGTCGTTGCTCCCGTTCTTGCAGGACCTTTTTCCGGCCGCAGCGATGTCGAAGATTTGGTGTTTTACCGGTTCCTGACATTCACGGTACACTCGTGAAATAGTCGTACGGGAAAATCCCAACTTCACAGCTACCTCGGAGATGCTGTGTCCCATAGCTCATGCGTCAACTATAACATCACGTTCAAATTCACTTAATGACCTGCCATTGCAGCAGCAGTAACCGATCTAACAACTGCGCCAGTCACTTGTTGTCTGATATAGGCGTTGCCGACCGCAGCGCCGTCTTCTGCCTGTTTACATATCTCTGTATTTGAATATGTATGCATATACCAGTTTCTTTGGCGCTCCAATGTCGTAACAAGGTAACAAGGCCGCAAACCATTGCGTAGCAGTCAGGAGACTGCGTCACTCAAACGTTTGCGCTACTCTACTAAATATAAGCAAACAGTTAAAGGAATGAAATACAGATACGAAAGGGGCAGTCGAAGGAAAATAACAGTTGGAAGAAAGTAAGTAACCTGGTTATTATTTAAAGTGAAACGTCTAAACCTCTTAACACATTTACTGAGAGACAAGACAGTCGCTACCTTCATCGAAATATATTTGCGATTGCCTACGGAACCATGGTTTTACCCAGGAGTGATCCTCTTCGTGGGAAGCAAATCGACGGCCACGGACATCTTTCTTATATCTCTAAAAATATGAAAATCGCATGAGGAGAAATCGGTACTCTGTGGAGGATGGCTAAGGGCTTCCCAGTGGAACTTCTGCAGTGTGGTGGAAACAACCTTGGCAGCAAGTGGGCGGACATTGTCCTTCGGCATAATGATGCCGTCTATCAACGTTGCTGGGCGTTTAGCCTTCAAAATTCGATCTCTTATTCTTGCCAGTATATTTTACATCCATAATAAGCAACATTTCCACATTTGCTATCCTCCCTGATGTTTCAGCTTTAATGGCCAGTGGTGTATTACACTCAGTCTCATTGCCCCAGTAATAGCATATGCACTAATGAAGAGCACGTCAAGTAGTGGATGAAAGTTCGTACATCTTTTCATAACACGGCGCGGTCTAGAAACCAGAAGAAGTTTGTAGACACCGACAAGAGCGGGGAAAGTCTAATAAGTTAGAAATCAATACATCATTCTTAAAGGGGAGATATGGGCATACCTAAAAGTAGCTGCGGGCGTACCTCCAAAAGTGTGGTAAGGGCATTACTCTTCACTGTGTGTATACACAACACAACAGGCAACTTTTTTAGGTCTTCCGAGGCGATGTGGTAGTTTATAGGGTAATCGTCATGTTAGCAAATCGACATGAAATGAAGGAAGAAAGTCGTTACTTGGTGCAGAGACTGGGTGTTGATCTCGTCGTAAATCCATCAGTAGTTCGTCGTCTGTGGTTCACCTGTATGAGAATATTGGACTAGCCGTCGTATTGCATGTAGGAACAAAAGGTACAGTTCGTATGTACAAACATTTACATACCTGCGGAAAAATGCTTGTCGGAGCACAAAAAACGAGGATGTGTTCCTCATTAAAAGACTGTGACAGAAAAGTGAAAATCCAGCCGACTCAGTCCTCATTCTGCTTCTTCACCTAAAATTTTGGCCTGCGAATATATTCGCGCTCTTTTAATACAGAACATTCTAAATCCTTTTACCCAGTCTCTCTTTGAAGTGAAGCCTTCGCGCTCAGCATCTCCCTCTCACTGCCACTGTCCATACACGACTCTCTCCCACTGTCTCCTTTTGAGTTTCTTTCCCGCTGCCACTGTCTTCACCATGCCTCGGCAGCTCAAAAATTCTGTGGAGGGGGAGGAGGAGGGGATATTGAACTTATATTTCCCCTATACCCAAGTGTTTAAAATTTTGGACCAAAATGCGTCCGTCGCTATACATATATGTTAAGGTTCGGTGGTCTGTGAGGGTACAGACACCCCAGACCTCTGGTCCCATTCATGTGTATTTTTCATTTCCACTGTCTTGTGTCTCTTTCGCTCCCCCTGCTTCTAGGCCTCTATCTTCGGCTCACATTGTTACTGCCTTCATCCATCTACCTCCCCCCCCTCTCTCTCTTCCCCCCCTCTCTCTCTTCCCCCCCCTCTCTCTCTTCCCCCCCTCTCTCTCTTCCCCCCCTCTCTCTCTTCCCCCCTCTCTCTCTTCCCCCCTCTCTCTCTTCCCCCCTCTCTCTCTTCCCCCCTCTCTCTCTTCCCCCCTCTCTCTCTTCCCCCCTCTCTCTCTTCCCCCCCTCTCTCTCTTCCCCCCCTCTCTCTCTTCCCCCCCTCTCTCTCTTCCCCCCCTCTCTCTCTTCCCCCCCTCTCTCTCTTCCCCCCCTCTCTCTCTTCCCCCCCTCTCTCTCTTCCCCCCCTCTCTCTCTTCCCCCCCTCTCTCTCTTCCCCCCCTCTCTCTCTTCCCCCCCCCCTCTCTCTCTCTCTCTCTCTCTCTCTAAGTGCCACTTTTTCTCTCCCACCATCACTTTCTCTTCTCTTTCGTACTGTCTCCTCTTGCTTCCGCCATCACTGTGTCTCTGCTACACTCTTTCAGCACAAAAAGCGGGAATATGTTCGAATGTCCAAATTTTTTTATAAGGCTGCCGGAATGACGACTGAGGCAGCTGGTTTCCGCCTTTTGTGTCAGAGTCTTTTAAAAAGGAACATATTCGTAATTATTGCGCTCCAACAGGAGCATTTTTCCGCTGATTCCCTTCTTTTCCCTGCTATAGCAAGATGTGCTGCTTATAGGAAACGAAGTCTACAGGTTAGTTAAGTTTTGACAGTTTATTTATATACTTCGACCCATTCATATACTTTGAAAGATATAAACAATGAATAAGTATGCGTAATGTAACGTTAACACAAAATCATTTGCTTGTCATTTTTTCCTGTCGATTGCAGTTCATCGAAAACTCCCGGCTTATGATTTATCTGTTAAAAGAGTAAAAATGTTATTGGAAATAATTTACTGAATTTTTCGTCATTGCTATTTTATATAATTATTGGCGTTCATTTCTTTAAGACCCTTTTCAGATCGTTTCTGTCGCTGCAGTGCCATTTTGGGCAAACCTGTACAGGCGTGAAGCTCCCGTTATACAGAGTCAGCCTGTCATAAAGTTTTATTGGTGAAAAACTCCCGGCTGTAAACAAAATTTGGAAACATCAAAGCCCGTGAGCTGACCCTAGAACACTTGCAATGTGTTCACTGCATCAGTTAAAACTACATTTACGGCTCAGACTGGATATTACGTGCATATTTTACGTCCATGAGCACGGTAAAGTTGAAAATCTGGATTCGGTAACGGATAATGATACTGAAAAATGTGTAGTGGTTCTCCGAGAAACAAAAAATCATGGTTTTCTGGTGTATCTTGGTAAAGCACACAGATTTTCGAAAATTGGGAAAAGACGTTTATAGAAGAGTGCATAAGGAACGTAAAGTTAAAATTTGAGTCATTTGCTATGGTTACGTATTTAGGTAATTATGGAACAAGGTGCACAATAGGCTAAAAACCAGCTTTTGCTGTTTTTAGCGTTAGCATGATAATTTTTAACCTCTCGATCTCGGTAACTTATGATGATATCGAAGAAAGTTTCGAATTTCCCCGAGAATATAATCTTAAACTTTTGCAAAAAATTCCAAGGTCTGCCAGGAACAGAATTATAGAAGTGGCTATCCCCACAATTAGTATGGTTTTCCGGGATTATGTCCCATGAACAAATGGGGCTTTTATAAGCCACCTAAGGCTCACCTTGAAACCCACCTAATGCAAAACAACCAATCGATTAGCTCAATTTGCTTGCGCTAGAGGAAATGTGTAGTGCTTAAATTTTCATCCTGTAGCGTAGGAGCCGGCTGCGGTGGTCTAGCGGTTCTAGGCGCGCAGTCCGGAACCGCGCGACTGCTACGGTCGCAGGTTCGAATCCTGCCTCGGGCATGGATGTGTGTGACGTCCTTAGGTTAGTTAGGTTTAAGTAGTTCTAAGTTCTAGGGGACTGATGACCACAGTAGTTAAGTCCCATAGTGCTAAGAGCCATTGTTTTGTAGCGTAGGATAGTTACAGGATATCTGTTCTTCCGATAGGTATAAAAATGAATGCTAGGCCAAGAGCTATTCGAAACATTTGACCCCTTATCTCTATGTTCAATACAGCTCGAGATATGAACCCCTGAAAAATCGCTTTTTGGCGCGTGGCTTTTTGGAACATATTGATGCCGTGCCCTGTCGTACACGAGCCGATTTAGAATTCTAGTTTGACAATAACGGGCAGACAGTTGACCATGGGGTTAATCGGACCATCCAAGCATTTGCCTTATGTACTCTCCTGGAAATTGAAATAAGAACACCGTGAATTCATTGTCCCAGGAAGGGGAAACTTTATTGACACATTCCTGGGGTCAGATACATCACATGATCACACTGACAGAACCACAGGCACATAGACACAGGCAACAGAGCATGCACAATGTCGGCACTAGTACAGTGTATATCCACCTTTCGCAGCAATGCAGGCTGCTATTCTCCCATGGAGACGATCGTAGAGATGCTGGATGTAGTCCTGTGGAACGGCTTGCCATGCCATTTCCACCTGGCGCCTCAGTTGGACCAGCGTTCGTGCTGGACGTGCAGACCGCGTGAGACGACGCTTCATCCAGTCCCAAACATGCTGAATGGGGGACAGATCCGGAGACCTTGCTGGCCAGGGTAGTTGACTTACACCTTCTAGAGCACGTTGGGTGGCACGGGATACATGCGGACGTGCACTGTCCTGTTGGAACAGCAAGTTCCCTTGCCGGTCTAGGAATGGTAGAACGATGGGTTCGATGACGGTTTGGATGTACCGTGCACTATTCAGTGTCCCCTCGACGATCACCAGTGGTGTACGGCCAGTGTAGGAGATCGCTCCCCACACCATGATGCCGGGTGTTGGCCTTGTGTGCCTCGGTCGTATGCAGTCCTGATTGTGGCGCTCACCTGCACGGCGCCAAACACGCATACGACCATCATTGGCACCAAGGTAGAAGCGACTCTCATCGCTGAAGACGACACGTCTCCATTCGTCCCTCCATTCACGCCTGTCGCGACACCACTGGAGGCGGGCTGCACGATGTTGGGGCGTGAGCGGAAGACGGCCTAACGGTGTGCGGGACCGTAGCCCAGCTTCATGGAGACGGTTGCGAATGGTCCTCGCCGATACCCCAGGAGCAACAGTGTCCCTAATTTGCTGGGAAGTGGCGGTGCGGTCCCCTACGGCACTGCGTAGGATCCTACGGTCTTGGCGTGCATCCGTGCGTCGCTGCGGTCCGGTCCCAGGTCGACGGGCACGTGCACCTTCCGCCGACCACTGGCGACAACATCGATGTACTGTGGGGACCTCACGCCCCACGTGTTGAGCAATTCGGCGGTACGTCCACCCGGCCTCCCGCATGCCCACTATACGCCCTCGCTCAAAGTCCGTCAACTGCACATACGGTTCACGTCCACGCTGTCGCGGCATGCTACCAGTGTTAAAGACTGCGATGGAGCTCCGTATGCCACGGCAAACTGGCTGACACTGACGGCGGCGGTGCACAAATGCTGCGCAGCTAGCGCCATTCGACGGCCAACACCGCGGTTCCTGGTGTGTCCGCTGTGCCGTGCGTGTGATCATTGCTTGTACAGCCCTCTCGCAGTGTACGGAGCAAGTATGGTGGGTCTGACACACCGGTGTCAATGTGTTCTTTTTTCCATTTCCAGGAGTGTAGTTTAGGGAAACTACAAAAAACCTAAATCACGATCGCAGAATGGGGATTAAGCCTCCATCTTGCTGAGGACAAGGTCAGTCTGTTAACAGAGCAACTCCGTTGTTGTCTCCGTAGTGTGTGATACTGTTTTGATAATACGTGCTACAAAAGAAAGTTATTTCCTAATTTAAAAAGTTAGTGGTACACTGATTATTTACTTCTCAAGACTACTGATTAGACACTCTTGGCTGACATCAGAATTATTTTTTACACAAAATGTAAAAAGCTTAATGAGAATATAAATAGGAAAGGGATGTAGCTTTGCATCATTTACATGAAACAGTTTTTTTTAGGCACATCTTATGAAATTTGTATCATAAGATACATATCAGTGGAACGATCAGCGCACCCTGTTGCGTCGGGGGTTGCAACAGAGACACGTCTCACTATTGTATCGCTGTCGTCCTAGTGTGAAGCAGTTAAGTCGCCCCAACAACTTTACTATCCGCTCCCGCGATGCGGGTTGTTTCTGCGTTGTATCACATATTGCATCCCCTCATTGAGAACCACACTTCCCACGCTTCCTTTAGAGCACAACAACAGGCTGTGGAGTTGCGCAGTTTGTCTAAACTCGTCCACCTCACCTTGCTTCAGCTTGTTCCAGGGAAATATAGACAAGTTTCTATCTAAGTGTCAAACTGCATCCGAAGATATGCGAATGTTTCCGAAACAAAACTAAAGCGTGAATCTCGAAGAAAAGAAGTTCATGTTACGGGAAGTTGGTGCAAAGGTAACGGTGTGCTTTCAGTTGTAAGAAGGCAAGAACTATGCCCCTTACATGAAGTCATTAAAGATCACCGAACTCACGTTGAGCGAACAGTAGGGCTGAACAAAAATGAGTGACAAGGCACAATGCATCCTTTAGAGGGTATAGTATGGATGTATTGGAATAATTAATGTTGGGTGATGGTTTTAAAGTAATTCACGCGACATGAGAACTTTGTGGAAACGCGTCGATTTACTGTAGGCTAGTTTATCCCAGGGAAGTATTCAGAGCTGACTGCAGCTGGGTGGTGGCGCGCGGCTAGGGAAGCGACAATAGGCGGCTCAAACTCTGAGAAAGTGGAAATGGGGCGCGGCCTCCAGCTGCCTTAAGATGAGTGACAGTGAGGGGTGGTTGACCCCATGCTGGTGTACCGGGATGCAGACGGAGATCTTGTACGCCTGTTGATAAATGTCAGTCATCACGTTTTATGTGAAACATGCGAAAAATCCGCGCAAAGCTACGGTGGAGCGGTCAACAGAGGCCGAAATATGCGTGTTCGTGACTTTAGCAACTTCACGCTGAATTCACGGTCCGCAGAGTCTGAAGTAAATCAGGTGGAGAGCGACAGAATGTAATATTCCGGCCTCCGATGGGAACGTAGGACCAAGGAATTTGAAGTACTCTCCTGAGAGTCAGAATTTCGTAAAAATTGTTTTATGCAGTTGCTAACCTTGATGGGTAGCCTGGGAGGAGCTAAATAGCAGAAGTTGAGAGGAAGGTAAATTTTGTGGGAATTTTTTCACTTCCCAGAGCAGGCATTGGTCGGCACTGGGAAGCGACGCATAATTAACGCGACTTCGGCTGCAATTGGCGTAAGTGATTTTGCTGGAGGGGAAACCGAGGCGAAGAGCGAACTGGCAGAAGTCTCCGTAGAGGTCTTCCATTCCCAGCTTGCCTAGAGTGCGGACGTGGCGTTCTTTACTCAGCTTACCTGAGAGAGGGTGAGCATCTCTGCAGTTTAGGACTTAGCAAATGGAACGATTGAGCTTGGAGCTAGAAAGTTTTCGTTCAGCTGTGTACTGAGCAAGATGGCTAGGAGTGAATAGACGATCACAGCCTTGCAGCACCACGAGGCCAGCCGACGTCCGCACAACGACGCCGCTCCGCCACGCTGAATTCGGTGATATTGCGCCCGCTCTGGCTTAAGATAGGCCACTGATTAATTTGTTGGATCACGCCGGCAAAGTTTCCACGAGGGTTTCATGGGCTGTGTTTTGTAGAATTCTTCTCGCACTTCGCATTACGCCTGGGTCAGTCGATAGGAATTAATTTTGATTTATCGCGTTTTACTCCACGTAAACGCAATTTATTCCCACTGCCTGTTAGGAGAGTCATGTAATGTGATGATTTAAGGTCGTGAGTTAAAATAAATTTGTGCTAATCGACTGCATCTGTTTTCAATCAAGTAGTTGAAATCCCAAGTCACTTTCTTAATTAATTTTATGTTCAACATTTGGAACTGGTGTTCAATAGCTGAATATAACATCAATGTGCACCCCTTTTTAATTAAAAGGGATCAATTCTGAATCAATTAATGTCAACACTGCCACCGCAGTTCAATCAGGAGTTACAAGGCCTTATTACTTTCTTTGCGTTATCCGATATTGCGGCAGTTCTGCACTCTCTGTTGATCTGTTAGTCAATTAGCTGGGGTGAACACACGACAAAACCAGATAAGTAACGGGTGGGGTGTTACACAGTGAGAAGCGTGTTTAGAACGCGTATCCTCTTGATATCAGCTGAGAAGATTATCACAAAAGTATCAAATCTTATTCAGCACTAAACGAAATATATGACCTTTAAAAGAGTGGAGTCTACAAACAAGAGCAAAAAAATGAAAAATGTAAGCCCCGCGTTACTAACACTGCCAAGAAAGACGTGCCTTTGAACTCTCCCACAGGAAGGGTCGTGTAAATGCTGTTGTTGTTCATGTTGTGGTCTTCTGTCCGAAGACCGGTGGGATTCACTTTCCGTGCTAGTCTATCCTACATAAATATTTTCACCACTGAATAACTGTTCCAACTTATATCCATTTGTATCAGCCTATTGTAGTCAAACCTTTACCTACCTATACAATTTTCATCCCCACCACATGCACTTTCCCCATTAATCATATATACTACTCTTTGATAACTGTACTTCATTTTAGTCAAGTAACGCTCTTTTCTCCTCAATTCGTTTCAGCACATCTTCACTGCTACTTCCATCTAGTCTTTACGTTCTTCTTTATCACCGCATTTCAGAAACTTTTCTTGCTCTTGCCAGTCTGTGTTTTGTACCCTCTTTACTTAGGCTATCATAAGTTATTTTGCTACAAAACTCAGCTACTCTTTTTAGTGCCTCATTTCCTAATCTAATGTCAAAAGCATCATCTGGCTGAATTCGACAACACACCAGTACAGTTGTTTTACTTTTGTTGGTGTTAATCTTATATTGTCTGTTCAAGACATCAGCCATGTCGTTCAGCTGATCTTACAAGTCCTTTGCGTCTCTGCCAGAATAACGAAGTCTTCGGTTAACGTCAAAGGTCTTGTTTCTTCTACCTGACTTTTAATTCTCTTTCCAAAACGCCTTCTTGGTTTCCTTAAATGGCTCAAAGGTTTTTGAACCTAAAATATGATTTGAAGCAATCTGAAAGTACGCAATAAATTCTCAGAATGTTTAGTTCCTTTTCTCATTAGCATCCTACTTCGTTACATTCTAGTGCACAAGGTCCAAAAGAAATCAGTAATTGAGCTCATTCATCGCACAATTTCGAAACGAATATTCGTTCTTTAAGAGAAGTTTTTCTGAAAAATTTTAAGCTTCCTCTCTCCCCTTTCTTCTCACCAATTTTTTTATGGATAATGGCGGTTTTCTTCTTTTGTATTGTCCTCTGACATACATCTCAGCAGTCGCAGAGACGGGAGAGATTGCCGATTAGACGGTATGATAGTTTTCTGTGTGTGTGCAATACTGATTTGTATCTCTTGACATCGCTAATCATTCAGGACATTTCCCGTCTGTATTAGCGCACGCTTTAGGGAACGTGTAAACAGGCATTTACGCATGACGGAGATATGTAGAGACCTACTGGCAAAACTGCGAGATCGTACATTGAAGGTAAACTCCAGCAAGATATAACCTCCCACAAAATGACCATGTCCGTCAAATTGGAGAAATTCAGCCTTGTGTATACATTCCCAGAAAGTCATTTTTCCCACTCGTCATTCAAGAAGATAGAGGATATTAAATAATGGTTGTTCTCGGAACACACTCCGCCAGAAACTGCAAATGTTTGTGGAGTTTAGATGTAGACACAGAATATATGCTGCCCACTGTTAAGATAGCCTGTAGTCCTTTTCTTATGATTGTTTTTAAGCAGAAATATCTTTTACGTAACCTATTGATTCTGTAGGGATGTGCTTCCCAAATGAAGTTACCAGGTGTAGAAATATGAAACCGGAATTTCTCTATAGGTGGTGCTAGCCGTCAATGTAGGGCCCGTGAGATCGCGTCTGCAGCGACATATGCTTCCTGTAAAGGTTGATGACGAATGTCAACACACAGTAACCCAAGTTCCATAGATCGGTATCTGTTTCAAACCTGTAAACAAGTAGAGTTTCGTGCCTGCTAACTACGATTTGTGGACAGCATTGGGTTTCTGTTATAAGTTGAAGAAAACTGCTGCAGAATCGCGTAGAATGGTTGTAGAAGCTTTCGGCGAACATGTTCTTGGGAAAACTTAGTGTTTCGAGTGATTCAAAAATTTCAAAAGTGGTGATTTTGATGCGAGAAACGACGAGCGCGGAAAACCACCGAAAAAGTTCGAAGACAACGAATTGCAGGCCTTATTGGATGGAGAGGATACTCAAACTCAACAGGAACTCGTGGAACAATTGAATGTCACGCAGAAAGCAGTTTCTCTTCGGTTGAAATCTATGGGAAAGGTGCAGAAAGTTGGAAAATCATTTTTGATTCCGTAGAAATAATGGAACACGTGAGGCAATACTGACCCTACAGCTTATCTTAGAAGATAGATTAAGGAAAGGCACACCTACTTTTCTAGCATTTGTAGACTTAGAGAAAGCTTCTGACTTGAACACTCTCTTTCAAATTCTGAAGGTGGCAGGGGTAAAATACAGGGAGCGAAAGGCTATTTACAATTTGTACAGAAACCAGATGGCAGTTACAAGAGTCGAGGGACATGAAAGGGAAGCAGTGGTTGGGAAGGGAGTGAGGCAGGGCTGCAGCCTCTCCCCGATGTTATTCAATCTGTATATTGAGCAAGCAGTAAAGGAAACAAAAGAAAAGTTCAAAGTAGGTATTAAAATCCATGGAGAAGAAATAAAAACTTTGAGGTTCGCCGATGACATTGTAATTCTGTCAGAGAGAGCAAAGGACTTGGAAGAGCAGTTGAACGGAATGGACAGTGTCTTGAAAGGAGGGTATAAGATGAACATCAACAAAAGCAAAACGAGGATAATAGAATGTAGTCGAATTAGGTCGGGTGATGCTGAGGGAATTAGATTAGGGAATGAGACACTTAAAGTAGTAAAGGAGTTTTGCTATGTGGGTGGCAAAATAACTGATGATGGTCGAAGTAGAGAGGATATAAAATGTAGACTGGCAATGGCAGGGAAAGCGTTTCTGAAGAAGAGAAATTTGTTAACATCGAGTATAGATTTAAGTGTCAGGAAGTCGTTTCTGAAAGTATTTGTATAGAGTGTAGCCATGTATGGAATTGAAACGTGGACGATAAATAGTTTAGACAAGAAGAGAATAGAAGCTTTCGAAATGTGGTGCTACAGAAAAATGCTGAAGATTAGATGGATAGATCACATAACTAATGAGGAGGTATTGAACAGAATTGGGGAGAAGAGCAGTTTGTGGCACAACTTGACTAGAAGAAGGGATCGTTTGGTAGGACATGTTCTGAGACATCGAGGGATCACAAGTTTAGTACTGGAGGGCAGCGTGGAGGGTAAAAATTGTAGAGGGAGGCCAAGAGATGAATACACTAAGCAGATTCAGAAGGATGTAGGCTGCAGTAGGTACTGGGAGATGAAGGAGATTGCACAGGATAGAGTAGCGTGGAGAGCTGCATGAAACCAGTCTCCGGACTGAAGACCACAACAGCAACAACAAAGGAGATTATTTTGAATAAAGTATTGTTTATGAGTTTCAAACAACTGACGCGTAATTATTGCAATCATATTCCTGCTTCATACTCCTACACCTGGTAGTTACCCCTGGAGTGGAATGGAGGTGCTCTATCCACGGGGCACAGAGACACTACGCTTTACGGCAGAGTGAGTAGGGTTGCCAACATAGCAGGCGTATGCAGCAGGACTAACCTCAGGTACGGTGCAGAGAGGGCGCAGTACAGAAGCAGATGGCACTACCTTTGCTGCGTTACTATGCTGCAAAGGTCACATGCAGCTCGTATCTCTCCGTCTGCCGAATATTTAGGAGCCTGCACGGCCCGGCGAAACCAAAGCGAAGTGGAGAATCAACCGGAGTTCAATTACAGATTTAGCAGCTCCGTGTCTTCGACGGCTGCCCCTCGCCCACCAAATTCACGCCCAGCGAGAGGACTTGAACTTCTCGGAAGCTTAACCTGATTAGAATTTTCATACAGACTAATTACTAGTCAAATATTATATCTAACGTCGGTGTTCATCTGGCGATAGTTAAGTACTGTATACCGGGTGGTCCATTGATCATGACCAGGTCAAATATCTCACGAAATAATCGTCAAACGAAACTTGTCTAGCTTGAGGGGGGAAACCAGATGGCGCTGTGGTCGGCCCGCTAGATGGCGCTGCCATAGGTCAAACGGATATCAACTGAGTTTTTTTAAATAGGTTTTTATTACATATTCGTGTAGTACGTAAAGAAATATGAATGTTTTAGTTTGACCACTTTTTCCGCTTCGTAAAGGATGGCGCTGTAATAGTCACAAACATATGGCTCACAATTTTAGACGAACAGTTGGTAACAGGTAGGTTTTTTAAAATTAATACAGTACGTAGGTACGTTTGAACATTTTATTTCGGTTGTTCCAATATGATACATGTACCTTTGTGATCTTATCATTTTTTAGAACGCATGCTGTTACATCGTGATTACCTGTAAATACCACATTAATGCAATAAATGCTCAAAATGATGTCCGTCAATCTCAATGCATTTGGCAATACGTGTAACAACATTCCTCTCAACAGCGAGTAGTTCGCCTTCCGTAATGTTCGCACATGCATTGAGAATGCTCTGACGCATGTTGTCAGGCGTTTTCGATGGATCACGATAGCAAATATCCTTCAACTTTCCCCACATAAAGACATCCGGGGACGTCAGATCCGGTGAAGGTGCGAGCCATGGTATGATGCTTCGACGAGCAATCCACCTGTCATGAAATATGCTATTCAATACCGTTTCAACCGCCTCGAGCTATGTGCCGGACATCCATCATGTTGGAAGTTCATCGCCATTCTGTCATGGATTGAAACATCTTGTAGTAACATCGGTAGAACATTACGCAGGAAATCAGCATACATTGCACCATTTAGATTGCCATCGATAAAATTTGGGCCCATTATCCTTCCTCCCATAATGTCACACCATACATTAACCCGCCAAGGTCGCTGATGTTCCACTTCTCGCAGCCATCGTGGATTTTCCGTTGCCTAATAGTGCATATTATGCCGGTTTACGTTATCGCTGCTGGTGAATGACGCTTCGTCGCTAAGTGAAACGCGTGCAAAAAATCTGTCATCGTCCCGTAATTTCTCTTGTGCCCAGGGGCAGAACTGTACACGACGTTCAAAGTCGTCGCCCTGCAATTCCTGGTGCATAGAAATATGGTACGGGTGCAATCGATGTTGATGTAGCATTCTCAACACCAACGTTTTAGACATTCCCGATTCTCGCGCAATTTGTCTGCTACTGGTGTGCGGATTAGCTGCGACAGCAGCTAAAACACCTACTTGGGCATCATCATTTGTTGCAGGTCGTGGCTGACGTTTCACATGTGGCTGAACACTGCGTGTTTCCGTAAATAACGTAACTATCCGGCGAACGGTCCGGACACTTGGATGATGTCCAGAATACCGAGCAGCATACATAGCACACGCCCATTGGGCATTTTGATCATAATAGCCATACATCGACACGATATCGATCTTTTCCGCAATTGGTAAACGGTCCATTTTAACACGGGTAATATATCACGAAGCAAATACCGTCCGCACTGGCGGAATGTTACGTGATACCACGTACTTACACGTTTGTGACTATTACAGCGCCATCTATCACAAAGCGAAAAAAGTGGTTCAACTAAAACATTCATATTTCTTTACGTACTACACGAATATGTAATTAAAAATGGGGGTTCCTATTTAAAAAAAAAAACGCAGTTGATATCCGTTTGACCTATGGCAGCACCATCTAGCGGGCCAACCATAGCGCCATCTAGTTTCCCCCTTCAACCGCAAGTTTTGTTCTTTGTATTTTTTTCATTTGACGCTTATTTCGTGAGATATTTGGCCTAGTCACTATCAATGGACCACCTGTATACTTATTCAATAATTAACGTCGTAACTGTTTCTCAGCGCAGATATAATATTTTATGTGTGCTAAATACAACACGAGGGATATGAAATTTTTTGAGGGGTAAACCAAAACGGGTAGCTTAGTCACGATTCTAAAATATTTTTGAAAAGTACCCGCACGTAGCATGAAGCACAGCTAAAAGGTCAGTATTGAAATTCACTAAAAAATTTCGACAAAATCCTACAAAAAGCACCGAAATCCTACTCAGCCTAAGCAGTTCATTTATCTTAAGACATTTTTTCCAAAACGCAGCATGGACAGTCAAAGCCAAACCCTTAACCAGCTCATGTCATAAGATCTAACCACACAGCGCAGTCTTGCAGTAATAAAGATGTGAACGCCAGGTCTGCGGAAACACCAAAAGGTTCTTAAGAAAATTCTATATTACGTATAAGGTTTGCCAAGATACGAAGATTACACATAGCACGCTTCACAAGTCATTATTCAAAAATCACTTTTGTTGTTGTGGTCTTCAGTCCTGAGACTGGTTTGATGCAGCTCTCCATGCTACTCTATCCCGTGCAAGCTTTTTCATCTCCCAGTACCTACTGCAACCTACATCCTTCTGAATCTGCTTAGTGTATTCATCTCTTGGTCTCCCTCTACGATTTTTACCCTCCACGCTGCCCTCCAATACTAAATTGGTGATCCCTTGATGCCTCAGAACATGTCCTACCAACCGATCCCTTCTTCTAGCCAAGTTGTGCCACAAATTTCTCTTCTCTCCAATTCTATTCAATACCTCCTCATTTGTTATGTGATCTAACCACCTAATCTTCTGCATTCTTCTGTAGCACCACATTTCGAAAGCTTCTATTCTCTTCTTGTCCAAACTATTTATCGTCCATGTTTCACTTCCATACATGGCTACACTCCATACGAATACTTTCAGAAATGACTTCCTGACACTTAAATCAATACTGGATGTTAACAAATTTCTCTTCTTCAGAAACGCTTTCCTTGCCATTGCCAGCCTACATTTTATATCCTCTCTACTTCGACCATCATCAGTTATTTTGATCCCCAAATATCAAAACTCCTTTACTACTTTAAGTGCCTCATTTCCTAATCTAATTCCCTCAGCATCACTCGACTTAATTCGACTACATTCCATTATCCTTGTTTTGCCTTTGTTGATGTTCATCTTATATCCTCCTTTCAAGACACTGTCCATTCCATTCAACTGCTCTTCCAAGTCCTTTGCTGTCTCTGACAGAATTACAATGTCATCGGTGAACCTCAAAGTTTTTATTTCTTCTCCATGAATTTTAATACCTACTCCGAATTTTTCTTTTGTTTCCTTTACTGTTTGCTCAATATACAGATTGAACAACACCGGCGAGAGGCTACAACCCTGTCTTACTCCCTTCCCAACCACTGCTTCCCTTTCATGTCCCTCGAGTCTTATAACTGCCATCTGGTTTCTGTACAAATTGTAAATTGCCTTTCGCTCCCTGTATTTTACCCCTGCCACCTTTAGAATTTGAAAGAGAGTATTCCAGTCAACATTGTCAAAAGCTTTCTCTAAGTCTACAAATGCTAGAAACGTAGGTTTGCATTTCCTTAATCTTTCTTCTAAGATAAGTCGTAAGGTCAGTATTGCCTCACGTGTTCCAGTGTTTCTACGGAATCCAAACTGATCTTCCCCGAGGTTGGCTTCTACTAGTTTTTCCATTCGTCTGTAAAGAATTCGTGTTAGTATTTTGCAGCTGTGACTTATTAAACTGATAGTTCGGTAATTTTCACATCTGTCAACACCTGCTTTCTTTGGGATTGGAATTATTATATTCTTCTTGAAGTCTGAGGGAATTTTGCCTGTCTCGTACATCTTGCTCCCCAGATGGTAGAGTTTTGTCAGGACTGGCTCTCCCAAGGCCGTCAGTAGTTCCAATGGAATGTTGTCCACTCCGGGGGCCTTGTTTCGACTCAGGTCTTTCAGTGCTCTGTCAAACTCTTCACGCAGTATTATATCTCCCATTTCATCTTCATCTACAGCCTCTTCCATTTCCATAATATTGTCCTCAAGTACATCGCCCTTGTATAGACCCTCTGTATACTCCTTCCACCTTTCTGCTTTCCCTTCTTTGCTTAGAACTGGGTTTCCATCTGAGCTCTTGATATTCATACAAGTCGTTCTCTTATCTCCAAAGGTCTCTTTAATTTTCCTGTAGGCAGTATCTATCTTACCCCTAGTGAGATAGGCCTCTACATCACATCACACTAGAAATTCCTCCAGTAGCTTAGGAGTTCAGTCTCTAAAGTTGAAAACATCCCCAGATGCGCCCGCTACCACCTGGCCGCCACGGAGACCTGTCTCAGAGCCAACAGAACACTCCACTGGTTAGGTGTCAGACACGCCACCACCATCAGCCTCCAGGACAGGTACAAAACGAGCCCGTGGCTCGCGATGAGTCGTACACAGGGCTGGGTATGCTTTGCCAAACAGGCGCCGACGGAAAGCTTCCAGTGAGCCTGCAGACTACTGAAGGGGCCTCTCGTCACACAGAACACTTCCAGTCAGCGTTTGGTGCTGGGAGTCTTCCAAATCTCGTGTATGCAGTATGCAACCGATGTTAAAAACTGTTTGATTACACGTTTCATATTGTTTGCGTTATTGATTACGAAGCTAAAAAAATGTTAACAGTATTTTAAAAACTATTTTCGCACCAAACTGAAACAAAATATTTTCTGTGTTTTGAAAGAGATACATTGTCTATGAACTACTTACCAGACGTATGTCTACTTACTGAATGAAGTGAGAAGAGCGCTTTGAAGACAACTAAAGCTCTTCCGCGTTTTGTCTGCCACTACGAAAGCAAGCACGAAGTGAACAAGTGGGCGGAAGCGAATGGTAGCCATCGCCATGGAACAGAGCTACTAAAAGGAAGTCGTGGCCAGTGAAGGGGCGATGGAGGGAAGACGTTGAAACACTCCTTAGAAAACAGCAGGGTGCCGGTAACAACAAAACAACGGAGCAGAGTGCCGGTAACAACAAAACGGAAACTACGTGGTCGAATGCTTTCGGAACGTACAGTTCCCGCAAACGCTGAGATCCCACCTTTCGTCCGTTGATTACGACCTCCTGACTATTCTAACTTTCTTGGTCGCCGCCACTTACGTTTTCAGAAACTCATTTCGAAACTTTCAATCCCGCTTGAAGTGAGTAGGCAATATATTTCGAACAGCTGGGAGTGCGGGACGTTTCGAAACGTGCGTAAGGCATATGCTGATGAGTTATGTCACCCTAAAAACCGAGACAACCGGCGAAAATTGGAACATCTGGTAATACTACCTTAAGAAGAAATACAATACTACTTCAGCACGTTGCATGTCATAATTTACTGTTGACTTTTCTTCACACGTAACATGTAACTTACGCAGTTAAACAATGTCATGCATTTAAGACGTCAGTATAAAAATCAATTACATTATTTGTACCTCTCTCCCACTTTCCCCATGGAAAATGAAATAGTTTGTAAATTATAGTATTAAAAGCTTTAATTATCAAACAGAAAATAACATAAGTTGTATATTTTCATTCATTCCACTCAGTTTCGTAAGTAGCACATTTTTATTGAAACTAGAACAATACGTTACACTGAGCTGACGGAAGTCATGGAATACCTCTTAACATCTTTTCGGACGTCCTTTTTCCCGACTCAGTACAGGAACACGCTGTGGCATCGATTCAACAAGTCGTCGGAGCTTGTAATCTCCCCCGTCCTCCCTACCTGTAGCTATTGCCCACAATAAGCAAAGTCTTTTCTGAAGATTTGAGAGTAGTAAAATTACAATAAACTTTTTATTTTACTTGTCTTTTCTTGTAGAGTTCTTGTAGAGTTGGCTCCACTTCTTCTTGTCTAGAGGTCTGATTCTTGAAGCTGAAATTCTCACATTTTAGGTCCTCGTGGTTGAACTGATCTAAATAATTTTGTAGATTATTGTTGCAGAATTTATTTTTACGTTAGTATATTTGGTCACATTTTAGTATATCATACAGTTATTCAACTTTCACATTAACAAAGCGAAATTACATTGCTCCCAACAATATAAAAATACGTCCGATCACATCGCAGGCAAGCTTACTACTACTTCACACTGCGGTAATAACCGCATTCCAAAGGGTTTACAAATTTTCTTGACAAATGAATTTCTGTTAGTTTCGATAATTATTTAATAAATGAATCCAGAAATAAACATAGTAAACAGTATTAGATTGCGTAATTAATAAGAGAAATTTTAAGTGTTCCAAATAATTCGAAATCTCAAATGTTTCTAAAAAATTAATTTTAACTATACATTCAGAGCTAGTACTTCTCGATTATAACAACGAAAATGAAGTGATTCCGTTTCATAAATTTTAGCTCCTCCCCCCATGAACCATGGACCTTGCCGTTGGTGGGGAGGCTTGCGTGCGTCAACGATACAGATAGCCGTACCGTAGGTGCAACCACAACGGGAGGGTATCTGTTAAGAGGCCAGACAAACGTGTGGTTCCTGAAGAGGGGCAGCAGCCTTTTCAGTAGTTGCAGGGGTAACAGTCTGGATGATTGACTGATCTGGCCTTGTAACACTAACCAAAATGGCCTTGCTGTTCTGGTACTGCGAACGGCTGAAAGCAAGGGGAAACTAAAGCCGTAATTATTCCCGAGGGCATGCAGCTTTACTGTATGGATAAATGATGATGGCGTCTTCTTGGGTAAAATATACCGGAGGTAAAATAGTCCCCCATTCGGATCTCCGGGCGGGGACTACTCAAGAGGACGTCGTTGTCAGGAGAAAGAAAACTGGCGTTCTACGCATCGGAGCGTGGAATGTCGGACCCCTTACTCGGGCAGGTAGGTTAGAAAATTTAAAAAGCTGTCGGGTCTCTTCTAAGTTTATTTTAATGTCCCGCCACTAACACATGCAAAATCTTACTTCTGTAGTCCTCTTTGTTCATTACCACAGTGGCATTTTGAGGAAAACTAATACGTTGATAAAGTATTTTAAGGAGTGAAGCTAAGTGTCCCAGACTTTATGGTTTACCTAAAGTTCACAAAATAAATCTCCCTCTGAGACCCATTGTTAGTGCGATTGATACCCCTACTTATCAAATATCTAGGTATCTAGCTACTCTTCTACAACCATACATTGGTAAGACTTATTATTATGTGAGTGATTCACGTCATTTTATTGAGAAAATTGAAAGTCTAACCTTGGCTCCTGAAGACATTCTGGTTAATTTTGATATTGTATCTCTGTTTACTATGATTCCGGTCAATGAAGTTATGATTTACATAACGGAAGTTTTCCCTGAAGATTTGACCGCTCTGTTTAGACATATTACGTAGTACCCTTTTTGCCCCCTTGTGCGGTTCGTGAGCGATTGCACTATATTTCACCCATTTCCAAATTATGATCAGGATTCAGCTTAATTTTAGAATAGATTCTTCCTTCAGAAGAGTCTATTGTACACTTTCCTCCATCTAACCGGCGTTATTTTCCTTCGGTAACGATGGCCTTACTCACTGTAAAAATTCATTTTGCATACGTGATCACGGTCAGTTATATCGCCATCCAGTAGGCCGATTAGGAAGGTGGAGGTGAAGTAGGGTAGAATGAAGGAGACTCTGGCTGTGAGACAGGAGAAAAAAATGGTTCAAATGGCTCTGAGCACTATGGGACTTAACTTCTGAGGTCATCAGTCCCCTATAACTTAGAACTACTTAAACCTAACTAACCTAAGGACATCACACACATCCATGCCCGAGGCAGGATTCGAACCTGCGACCGTAGCGGTCGCGTGGTTCCAGACTGTAGCGCCTAGAACCGCTCGGCCACTTCGGCCGGCCTCTGAGACAGCAGATAGTCACAGTTAGTGAGGCATGAAGAGATAATGTCAATGAGTTGGGCTGAATGAGTGAGTGAGAATGGGCAAGTGAGAGTGCATGTGTATGAGGGACTTAGAGCAATGGACTGGTGGACAGTTAGGGTAACTCTTGGGAGTGAGAAATGAGTTAAACAGGGCGCGAATACGCTCACATGCCAAAATTTTTGGGAAAACTTTTAAACGTTCTGAGGAAGGTAGAATGAGGCAACTGGTACCTCACTTTTCAGTCAGGGTCTGGAGACTATTCGCCTTTTTGTACTCCGACAGGAGCATTTTTCCGCTAAAGATGTATACTTTATTTGCCTTACTATGCTACATGTTTGTACGTCATATTTCACTGTTCTACTGAACACACTGTAAAAGGCCTCTTAATCGTAGCAGTTAATCATTAGCGTAATTGTCAACAAAATTTGTAAATTATATCAGGTAATTCTTGACAGCATAAAAATATTTTTCTAACAGCAAATTTTTAATGTACACCTGAACGCATGAATTTCAATTTAGTCTTTGACCTCTTGTGAAGATCGTGGTGTTATTTAATACCATTATATAGCACACTATTTTGGGTTTTTGTTTTAGTTTTCCTTTTCAGATGGAAATTGTTGCGGATATGGTTCCATGTTCACGTAATGACCTGTTCGGTCGGCAGTGGTGGATGTAATTCTTTATGTGGTTCGCTGTTTACAAAATATACTCACACGGAACAACCAGGATTTCCATAGATTTATACATTTCATTGTAGTGAGTTCTCTTTCTACTTTTTGTCATAATTCGTACATCCCTGTTCAGTAGCTTAAAGACTGTTTCTCTACTCTGCTCATTTATTCCCCGCCGGCCGAAGTGGCCGAGCGGTTCTAGGCGCTACAGTCTGGAACCGCGCGACCGCTACGGTCGCAGGTTCGAATCCTGCCTCGGGCATGGATGTTTGTGATGTCCTTATATCCTTAGGTTAGTTAGGTTTAAGTAGTTCTAAGTTCTAGGGGACTGATGACCTCAGAAGTTAAGTCCCATAGTGCTCAGAGCCTCTCCCTCTCATTTATTCCCCAGGATCTTACCCCGTAACCAGTTATAGAATGAACATATCCAAGATAGGTTGTTCCAATGCACGAGCTACTACACTTTGACTTTATTACTCTAATTGCATAGCACGCTAAAGAATTCGCCTCCCAAGGGCAGTAATATGCTCAATCCACTTAAGTTGTGCTTCGACATGCATTCCTAGAAATTTTGTTCTTGATATAGATACTGTGAACTCATCTTTCCCTTTTAAAGAGTCACTATTAGATTTTCTGTTTGTGTGGATACTAATACTGTTTCTTTTTTTTTTTTTCATTTAAGTTTAATTTTTGTTCACCGTCCACGTTCATAGGTGCATGAGTGCTTTTTTTTTCATCATCGTCGTTTAGTACACCTGGTGATGCATCATTGATCAGAATGATACTGTCATCAGCAGTTGCAAGATTTATATCAAATAAATTACTTTTGAATACATTATGGGAGTGACACTGATCAATGTGTTACAAATATTATGAAACATCCCCTTAGAAAAATTAATGAATGACTGTGCTGATAAACCCCTTACATTATTTGCTTTTCAAACAGCTGAGCAAAACTGAACGTACTCAGACATTACTCTCTTTACTTATTCTGATCAACACTAAACTGACACCCAATATTTTTAGGCCAACTAAATCTGACTTTTAATAATCCCTACAAAAGAATGGCCCTGACTAACAATAACCTATACCTTTCATGAATCACGTACCTCACAAAAATCTTCGTTACTCAAACTACTGCAATACAGCGAGCGCCAATACCGCCAGATAAATAAAAGATTCTAACTACTGAAGGAACTAACTACTGATAGGCATAGTTAGCAGATGAAAGATTTTGATAGAGAACAAACAATGTATTTACCTTAATAGTGTTCAAAAGTCATAAAATATATATATAGCAGTTCATGACATCCAGTCTTACAAATTTACTGTCTCTGATGGACACACGTCCAGATCATTCGCTCTCAAAACTCCGCCATCTCATTATATATATATATATATATATATATATATATATATATATATATAATCAGTTCATGACATCCAGTCTTACAAATTTCGTTTTTCTGACGGACACACGTCCAGATCGTCCGCTCTCAAAACTCTGCCATCTCTCTTCTCACATCCACCACTGCTGGCGGCTCACCTCCAACTGCGCAACGCTACGCGCTGTTCACAACCAGCTGCCCAACACTACAATAGAGAATATTTCAACAATGCCAACCAGCCACAGACTGCACACAACACAGCCAGTGATTTTCATACAGAGCGCTACGTGGCGTTACCAATAAAAAAACCTAAACAGCCTACTTACAATATTTACTATCAAAAACAGTCTTGATCACGATTTATTTATTACGGTGACCGGTTTCGGCCACTACTGTGGTCATCTTCAGACCAATGAGTAAGAACCTCCGTCTGCTGGAGTGGCAATCATTAAAACAAAGGCGTTTTTCGTTGCGACGGGATTTTCTCATGAAATTTCAGTCAAAGTTTTTTCTCAGATTGAGAAAAAATTCTGTTGACATCCACCTACATAGGGAGAAATGATCAGCACAATAAAATAAGAGAAATCAGGGCTCGCACAGAAAAATTTAAGTGCTCGTTTTTCCCGCGTGCCGTTCGAGAGTAGAACGGTAGAGAGACAGCTTGAAGATGGTTCATTGAACCCTCTGCCAGGCACTTTATTGTGAATAGCAGAGTAATCAGGCAGATGTAGAATACATCGATTTCTTCGTGGTAATTCATAATGTTCGAATGTGGTCTAAAATCCTACTGCAAATCGACGTCAGTGATATGATTCTGTAATACAATGGGTTACTCCTATTTCCTTTCTTGAGTATCGGTGGGATCTATGCACCTTTCCTGTCTTCGGGTATGGATCTATCGGCGAGCGAGCGGTTGCCCTTAGTAAATGATTTGAGTTGCTTCGCTATTTTGAGGATATCAATTTCTAAATTACTCATGTTGGCAGCTGTTTCATGATTCGAAGTCTGGAACATTTACTTCGTCTTCGTACATCGACGTGGAACGTCAGCTGGTATAAATTTATATTAAAAATTAAGAAATTCCTCCAGCTGTATGTAAGGTGTCGATTTTATTTTGGCAACTACTTTCAACGTTGTAACAACGTCATTTTCAGGCCCATACACTGGTTGACGTCAACTGCGTGCGGCTGATACTAGAAGTCATTGGTGAGATATGGACGTGCTCCGTGTGGAAGGTGGGTAGTAATGATTTGAGTTACTGCCCACCTTCCACACGGAGCACGTCCGTATCTCACCACTGACTTTTAGTATCAGCCGCACGCAGTTAACGTCAACAACTGTATGGGCCTGAAGATGACGTTGTTACAACGTTGAAACTAGTTGCCAAAATAAAATCGACACCTTAAATACAGCTGGAGGAATTTCTTCATTTTTAATATAAATTTAGTTCGTCTGTTTTGGTGAAGAAATTTCGTAATACCGTATTTAGTAACTCTGATTTGGGAGCACAGTTCAAGTGGTTCAAATGGCTCTGAGCACTATGGGACTTAACATCTATGGTCATCAGTCCCCTAGAACTTAGAATTACTTAAACCTAACTAACCTAAGGACAGCACATAACACCCAGCCATCACGAGGCAGAGAAAATCCCTAACCCCGCCGGGAATCGAACCCGGGCGTGGGAAGCGAGAACGCTACCGCACGGCCACGAGATGCGGGCGTGGGAGCACAGTCACCTGTAACATTATCCTCGTCATCGCGCAGTGAAGGCGTCGACTGCGTCTTGCTGCTGGCGTACTTTACCTACGACCGGAATCTCTTTGGATCTTGCCAGATTTAGAGACAGAATTTCGTTGTGGAAACTCGTATTATACACTCGTGGAAATGGAAAAAAGAACACATTGACACCGGTGTGTCAGACCCACCATACTTGCTCCGGACACTGCGAGAGGGCTGTACAAGCAATGATCACACGCACGGCACAGCGGACACATCAGGAACCGCGGTGTTGGCCGTCGAATGGCGCTAGCTGCGCAGCATTTGTGCACCGCCGCCGTCAGTGTCAGCCAGTTTGCCGTGGCATACGGAGCTCCATCGCAGTCTTTAACACTGGTAGCATGCCGCGACAGCGTGGACGTGAACCGTATGTGCAGTTGACGGACTTTGAGCGAGGGCGTACAGTGGGCATGCGGGAGGCCGGGTGGACGTACCGCCGAATTGCTCAACACGTGGGGCGTGAGGTCTCCACAGTACAACGATGTTGTCGCCAGTGGTCGGCGGAAGGTGCACGTGCCCGTCGACCTGGGACCGGACCGCAGCGACGCACGGATGCACGCCAAGACCATAGGATCCTACGCAGTGCCGTAGGGGACCGCACCGCCACTTCCCAGCAAATTAGGGACACTGTTGCTCCTAGGGTATCGGCGAGGACCATTCGCAACCGTCTCCATGAAGCTGGGCTACGGTCCCGCACACCGTTAGGCCGTCTTCCGCTCGCGCCCCAACATCGTGCAGCCCGCCTCCAGTGGTGTCGCGACAGGCGTGAATGGAGGGACGAATGGAGACGTGTCGTCTTCAGCGATGAGAGTCGCTTCTGCCTTGGTGCCAATGATGGTTGTATGCGTGTTTGGCGCCGTGCAGGTGAGCGCCACAATCAGGACTGCATACGACCGAGGCACACAGGGCCAACACCCGGCATCATGGTGTGGGGAGCGATCTCCTACACTGGCCGTACACCACTGGTGATCGTCGAGGGGACACTGAATAGTGCACGGTACATCCAAACCGTCATCGAACCCATCGTTCTACCATTCCTAGACCGGCAAGGGAACTTGCTGTTCCAACAGGACAATGCACGTCCGCATGTATCCCGTGCCACCCAACGTGCTCTAGAAGGTGTAAGTCAACTACCCTGGCCAGCAAGATCTCCGGATCTGTCCCCCATTGAGCATGTTTGGGACTGGATGAAGCGTCGTCTCACGCGGTCTGCACGTCCAGCACGAACGCTGGTCCAACTGAGGCGCCAGGTGGAAATGGCATGGCAAGCCGTTCCACAGGACTACATCCAGCATCTCTACGATCGTCTCCATGGGAGAATAGCAGCCTGCATTGCTGCGAAGGGTGGATATACACTGTACTAGTGCCGACATTGTGCATGCTCTGTTGCCTGTGTCTATGTGCCTGTGGTTCTGTCAGTGTGATCATGTGATGTATCTGACCCCAGGAATGTGTCAATAAAGTTTCCCCTTCCTGGGACAATGAATTCACGGTGTTCTTATTTCAATTTCCAGGAGTGTAAGTACGTCGCAGTGAAATTCGTGCTCAGTTTCGAGCTTCTATAAAACTTCGCCAGTCCTGGGGATTTTGCGTTCTTTCAAATTTGATATGCTTTTCTCGTTGCTTCTGCAACAATGTTCTGATATGTTTTGTGTGCCATGGGGGATCAATTCCACGTCTTATTAATTTATCTGATATAAATATTTACTACCAAAAACAGTCTTGATCACGATTTGTTTATTACGGTGACCAGTTTCGACCACTACTGTGGTCATCTTCAGACCAATGAGTAAGAACCTCCTTCTGCTGGAGAATCACTAGAGAAAGATAACTGGCGTTCTACGGATCAGAGCGTGGAATGTCAGATCCCTTAATCGGGCAGGTCGGGTAGAAAATTTAAAAAGGGAAATGGATCGGTTAAAGTTAGATATAGTGGGAATTAATCAAGTTCGGTGGCAGGAGGAACAAGACTTCTGGTCAGGTGAACGTAGGGTTATAAATAAAAAATCAAATAGGGGTAATGCTGGAGTAGGATTAATAACGGATAAAAAGTAGGAGTGCGGGTGAGATACTACAATCAGCATTGTGAACGCATTATTGTGGCCAAGATAGACACGAAGCCCATGCCTACCACAGTAGTACAAGTTTATATGCCAACTCCGCAGATGATGAAGAGATTGATAAAAAGTATGATGAGATCAAAGAAATTATTCAGATAGCGAAGGGAGACGAAAATTTAACAATCATGGATGACTGGAATTCGATAGTAGGAAAAGGAAGAGAAGGCAAAGTAGTAGGTTAATATGGAATGGGGGTAAGAAATGAAAGAGGAAGCCGCGTGGTAGAATTTTGCACAGAGCATAACTTAATCATAGCTAACACTTGGTTCAAGAATCATGAAAGAAGGTTGTATACATGGAAGAGGCCTGGAGATACTAGAAGGTTTCACATAGATTACACAATGGTAAGACAGAGATTTAGGAACCAGTTTTTAAATTGTAAGACGTTTCCAGAGGCAGATGTGGACTATGACCGCAGTCTATTTGTTATGAAATGCAGATTAAAACTGAAGAAACAGCAAAATGGTGGGAATTTAAAGAGATGGGACCTGGATAAACTGACAGAGCCATAGGTTGTAGAGAGTTTCAGGGAGAGCATAAGGGAACGATTGAAAGGAATGGGGGAAAGAAATACAGTAGAAGAAGAATGGGTAGCTTTGAGGGATGAAATAGGGAAGGCAGCAGATGATGAAGTAGGTAAAAAGACGAGGGCTTGTAGAAATACTGGGTAACAGAAGAAATGTTGAATTTAATTGATGAAAGGTGATAATATAACAATGCAGTAAATGAAGCAGGCAAAAAGAAATACAAAAGTCTCAAAAATGAGATCGACAGAAAGTGAAAAATGGCTAAGCAGGGATGGCTAGAGGACAAATCTCAGGATGTACAGGCTTATCTCACGAGGGGTAAGATAAATACTGCCTACAGGAAAATTAAAGAGACCTTTGGAGAGAAGCGAAATGGGAGGTTCAATACTGCGTGAAGAGTTTGACAGAGCACCGAAAGACCTAAGTCGAAACAAGGCCCCGGGAGTAGACAACATTCCATTAGAACTACTGACAGCCTTGGAAGAGCCAACCCTGACGAAACCCTACCATCTGGTGAGCAAGATATATGAGGCAGGCGAAATACCCTCAGACTTCAAGAAGAATATAATAATTCCGACCCCAAAGAAATCAGGTGTTGACAGATGTGAAAATCAGTTTGGATTCTGTAGAAATATTGGAACACGTGAGGCAATACTGACCCTACGACTTATCTTAGAAGATAGATTAAGGAAAGGCAAGCCTACGTTTCTAGCATTTGTAGACTTAGACAAAGCTTCTGACTGGAATACTCTTTCAAATTCTAAAGGTGGCAGGGGTAAAATACAGGGAGCGAAAGGCTATTTACAATTTGTACAGAAACCAGATGGCAGTTATAAGAGTCGAGGGACATGAAAGGGAAGCAGTGGTTGGGAAGGGAGTGAGACGGGGTTGTAGCCTCTCCCCGATGTTATTCAATCTGTATATTGAGCAAGCAGTAAAGGAAACAAAAGAAAAATTCGGAGTAGGAATTAAAGTCGATGGAGAAGAAATAAAAACTTTGAGATTCGCCGATGACATTGTAATTCTGTGAGAGACAGCAAAGTACTTGGAAGAGCAGCTGAATGGAATGGACAGTGTCTTGAAAGGAGGATATAAGATGAACATCAACAAAAGCAAAACGAGGATAATGGAATGTAGTCGAATTAAGTCGGGTGATGCTGAGGGAATTACATTAGGAAATAAGACACTTAAAGTAGTAAAGGAGTTTTGCTATTTGGGGAGCAAAATAACTGATGATGGCCGAAGTAGAGAGGATATAAAATGTAGACTGGCAACGGCAATTAAAGCGTTTCTGAAGAAGAGAGATTTGTTAACATCGAGTATAGATTTAAGTGTCAGGAAGTCGTTTCTGAAAGTATTTGTATGGAGTGTAGCTATGTATGGAGGTGAAACATGACGATAAATAATTCGGACAAGAAGAGAATAGAAGCTTTCGAAATGTGGTGCTACAGAAGAATGCTGAAGACTAGATGGGTAGATCACATAACAAATGAGGAGGTATTGAATAGAATTGGGGGGAAGAGAAGTTTGTGGCACAACTTGGCTAGAAGAAGGAATCGGTTGGTAGGACATGTTCTGCGGCATCAAGGGATGACCAATTTAGTACTGGAGGGCAGCGTGGAGGGTAAAAATCGTAGAGGGAGACAAGGAGATGAATACACTAAGCAGATTCAGAAGGATGTAGGCTGCAGTAGGTACTAGGGGATGAAGAAGCTAGCACAGGATTGAGTAGCATGGAGAGCTGAATCAAACCAGTCTCTGGACTGAAGACCACAACATCGTATGGTGCAGTAAGTGACATATGATCCAAAATAATGAAATGTGTTAGGTCATTCACATGAGTATTAAAAGTAATCCGTTAAATTACGGTTACACAATGAATCACACATATCTAAAGGCTGTTATTTCAGCTAAATACCTGGTAATAACAAATGCAAACAGTTCAGTCTGGAAAGATACTAATGATAATGTTCTGGGAAAAGGTGAACAAAAGACTTTGTTTTATTGCCAAAACAGAAGATGCAACAAAGCAACTGAAGAGACTTCCTACACTACAGCTGTCCGTGCTGTACTAGAGTATTGCAGTGCGACATGGGGTACGTACCAGATAGGAGTCTTTGAAAGGGCACGGCCGATTTCCTTCCCCATCCTTCTCTAATCCGATGGGACCTATGACCTCGCTGTTTGGTCGCCTCTCCTGAATCAACCAACCAATCAGATAAGATTACGGAAGACGTTGAGAGAGTTCCAAGAAGGGTAGCTCGTTTTGTGCTATCGCGAAATAGGGGTTAGAGTATCACGAATACGATATGCAAGTTGGTGTGACAGTCATTAAAGGCGTTTTTCGTTGGGGAGAGAAGTTATCACGAAATTCAATCACCAACTTTCTCCTCCGAATGCGAAGATATTTGGTTAACGCCCCCTTACGTAGGGAGAAATGAACATCGTAATACAAGAGAAATCAGATCTCTCACGGAGATACTAAAGTGTTCGCTTTTTCCGTGTGCTGTTGAGAGTGGGACGGTAGAGCTATAACGCGAAAGTGGTTCTGTCAGGCCAGTCACGTAAGTGTGGATTTCAGAGGTCACATGCATAAGCAGATCAGAAAACAGTACTGTTCGCCGTATTTGACAATCTGATGAAAAGCGTTCATTTATATCAACAAGAGTATTGGGCCAAGCACACCTCTATAGGGAGTTCCATTGTTAGTGCAATATCGGACTGTTGCTTCAAGGTGTAACACTTTCAGTATTGAGACGTAACAGTCCATTGAAACCCATTGGATTTTTCAATCCAATTTGAAAGAAACAGGAAACACTGACGTAAATAAAAGGTAGTGGTACAGGTAAACCTACACTCATAATATTGTTACCATGAAACTGGTTACTAAATTATAATTGTATTGAAGTATATAGGTCCTGTAATTGGTAGGAATATTTAGGATTAACGTAATTAGGTGAGATCGAGTACAATGGTCAAAGTCATTTCTTTGAAACTGAGATGGATTTGTGTTAAAACAGCGTCTAAATGAAAGTCTTTGGTATTTAAAGGAAAAACCAACTGAGAGAACCAAAATTGATTAGAAAATTAAAATGTAATTAGCAAAAAGTTATAAGTGGCGTGTAAACATAGGAAGTTCTTTAGGTGTTTTGTCAATAATAAATAAAAGACTTATTTTGCCACATTCTGTGGAAGACTTGAAAACATATACATCGGTAGGAATCATGTAGCCTTTGTATTTAATAAAAATCGTAAAAATATTGTCAATATTTCATATTTTGAGCATTTGTACGCTCTTAAAATGTTACACCCTTGAAAATTCATCTACGTATTTGCTCTATAAGAGCTAGTGCAACTCTTGAAATGATTCATTAATTTTGAGGTAACAGTTTCAGTTGTAATTTTATTAAAAAACCCTTTATAACAATAACTAGGATTGTTCGGAATTGTATATAAAAGGGTCAGCCATGTTGGCATAACGAGGTCAGTTCTTTATGATCATTCGATGGGATAAGGTGTATGTCAGTGCCTTTTGAGATTTTTTGCAAGAAGCTTGTATCGCTTAAGTGAGTACTTTATGTAAATTCGTGCAGTAAGCACGTCAGACTTGCAAAATGTATGGAATATGTATGAAGACTGATCTATAATTACACCAGTGCACATAAAAAGGTTAAAAATTAGGTGATATAATAAAAAGAGGTTCTGAAACATAATGTTCGATTTAGTCATTCTTGGCATAAAACACCAAGTTGCAATGGACATACAGTAACTCAGTGACTTGCAGCAGCGGATCGACAAAAGGAACGGGTGAGTACACCCCACAATATTATATGAATTTTAATATTTAATTTTGCAGTATTTGGTTTGACAATTCTTTTTTTTTTTTTTTTTTTTAGATGTATTGTAGTTTCATTATTAGCAAATAGTAGTCGAAGTGAAAGAACCCAGCAAGCGGGAAATTTCACAGTATCCGTCAGCGCATTTATCTTTAGTCTGTCTGTGAAAAGAACGACACCCCTATTTTAACGTGAAGTTTAATAAGATGTTGGTCTTTGTTGGGAATATTGGCTGAAATCTGGCCTAATTCAGGGCCAATGGTCTGATCAAGGTTTGGAACTACCGCTCTAGTATGTTTTCTAGGGAAAAAGCCTAGAAGGCAAAAACGTAGGTACAAAAGCCTACACCTATGATGACCAAAGGCTTAAGGATGGGCTGGGCACATCAGTCTACTGGTGCTCGATTCGGAAATAGTTGGTTTGAATACCGTGGCAAAGAAAAGGTGATGTAAATTTCAGGATCACCAGGTTCTACGCAATTGCCCTGAGTTAAGTTTCAACCCTCTATGCAGTTACTCGTGGACTGAGTGCATATGAACCTGTTATTAGTAATCCACCTGCTGGATGTGGGAGCCAACGTCGGCGGCCCTCTTAGTGCTATTTGAGAAGATTAGACTCTATACCAGCAGCAGGTTTCACCCTTTCCCTTCTTTCTCACCGCGATCAACAATACACCCAGCACCAAAACTCCACACTCTCTCTTTACAGTCATGCACAATTGCGGTACAACACATCTCGCGAGGGAAAGCTGCCAGGTTGCGCGAAGAAAGAACAAAATACTTCCAATTAGGCGGCTGAACTTAGGTACATAAGGCCTCTCAGCCAACATAGCCAAGTGACTTTACTTTTATTCCCTTTTTTACATAACAGCCACAGTGTCATCACCAACATCGCAATTCTGGACCTTAAACGTCAGATGGCAACTAATTTCTGCACCTGTATCGATAAGAATAGTCAAATGAAAACGAGACAGATGGGAAAAAGTAAGTAAACCGTTTACTATTTCAAAAGTAATCGCCCTAGCCGTTAATACATTGAACCCACTGTAAGGTGTGAGACAAGATGGTCGATGCCTTAATGAAAAAATATTCGCGGTTGCCTACGGAATCATTGCTTCTTCAGAAGCAAATAGACGACCACGAATGTCTTTGTTCGTAGCTCCAAAAATATGGAAATCGCATGGGGAGAGTTCGGGGCTCTATGGAGGCGTGTAGCGGCTTCCCCGCGAAACTTCTGCAGCGTAGTTGAAACAACCTTTGCAAACTGTGGGCCCGCCCAGAGGTGCACGACCGGGTACAACCATGGTTCCGCAGGCAAACGCAAACATTTTTCCTTGAAGATACTGACCGTCTTGTCCCACATCGGAATAAATGTATTACCAGTTATGGTGATTGCTTTTGAAATTTTTGTTTACTTTTTTCCATCCGTCTCGTTTTCATTTGACCGCCCCCTTACACCTATAATACTCTGCGAACGACTGTGAAGTGTATGCAGACGGTACAGGGTGTCCGTAAAGTCTGGTGCATAGCGAATTCCGAAAAATAATAATAAAGCACATTTCAGTCACTTTAATGTTAATAAATAATGTTTTCAACGTGATCTTCGTACTTTTGAATGCGTAATTTGATGCGCTTTGCAAGATTAAGGCGAACTCGTTCGAACAGATGTGATTTGCCGTCAATTTTAGCACACCGACTGGTAATGCTTACTCTCAGGTGGTTTAAATTTGTAATCTTGTAAACTTTCTCTTTCAGCATACTCCAGAAAAAGGAATCAATGGGAGAATGGTCTGACGAACGAGGGGACAACTCCACACGACCTCTTCTCTCAATCCAGTGAGGAAAATCGTCATTCAACCCATCTCTAAGAGCTGCAACAAAATGGGCAGAGGCCCCATCCTGTACAAACCAGTCTGGGAGACCCTCGCTAAACGCTCAGTTTGAGGCGTCAATTTGTCTCTCAGCTTGTTGAGATAAGTCTCACCAGTTACATGTTCATCAAAGCAGAAAAGTACTAGCACATGAGCTTTCCATTAAGAACACCACACCTCACCTTTGGGTGCCTTGCTGTTTGGATGGACTCATCCAGTGTGGATTGCCATGAGACCGCTATCGAAGATTTTGTCTGTTCACTTCACCATTGACGTAAAACACAGCTTCGTCACTGAACACAGTCTTCAGTAAAACTGATATTTTCATCAAATTTCTCTGCGAACCATTCACACGTCTGCATACGTTTGTCAGGGTCATTTTCATTTAAGTAATGCAATATCTGTAACTTATACAGGTGAAACCTTCCTTTCCTCTGCCAGGATTTTGTGGATGGTTGACCTTGGAACACCCAACTCCGTGGATGTCCATGGAAGCGATTTCTTTGGGCTAGAATAAACCATAGCCAAGACAGTCTCTTTCGTTTCGTCTGAAGTCTTTAGTCGTCCGGAACGGGGTTTGTCCACCAAAATGTCTGTTTGTTTAAACTGGATGATTAATTTCCCTACGGCAGTAAAACAAATAGGCTGACGATGAGGGTGTCAGGGTTAAGTTCTCCCGCAGTTTTTCGATACGACCATCCTTCTTGTCCACTTAAGAGTACTAACTCCACTCCTTAGTCTTTAGACAGAGCCATCATTCAACCTGGGAGATACAGAATTTATTAGAATTATTAGAATTTATTTTATTATTAATTATTATTAATATTTAATAATATTTATAAGACTGTAGAGTATTTATAAGAATTTATTAGAATTTCCTATGTACCCAGACTATATAGACACCCTGTATATATCACTTGATTCTTCAAGATGTAGGAATTTTAACAGTGCAGAACGCCTCTCTTGTAGTTTTTGCCACAAGAGTTGTGTGAATATCTCCGTGATGCTTTCGCACTTAATATATTAACCTACTCGAAACGCACTACTCTTCTTTGGATCTCCTCTATTTCTTTGTGAATCCTGTCTGGTACGGCCACAGGACTGACGTGGAATATTCAGGGATTCGTCGAACTAGGGTTCTGTAAGCTATCTCCTTTGTGGGTCGACTACATCTCCTGAGGCTTCTTGCAACGAATCTCGCCGGCCGCTGTGGCCGATCGCTTCTAGGCCCTTCAGTTCGGAACCGCGCAGCTGCTACGGTCGCAGGTTCGAATCCTGCCTCAGGCATGGATGTGTGTGATGTCCTTAGGTTAGTTAGGTTTAAGTAGTTACAAGTCTAGGGGACTGATGACCTCAGATGTTAAGTCCCATAGTGCTTAGAGACATTTTTTGCAGTGAATCTCAGTCTAGTATCTGTCTCACCTGCGATTAGCTTTGTGCGATCGTTCCACTTTAAATCGCTCCGTACACAATACTTCTAGATAATTTATTGGCAACTTCCAGTGACTATTTTGCTATCGTGTAATCTTGCAGTAATGGGTCTTGCTGCCTATTTGTACGCAATAGGCTTGATTTACTTATGTTGAGGTTCAACTACCACTTCCTGCTCCTAGCGTCTATCCTCTGCATGTCTTCCTCAATTCGCTACAATTTTCTAGCTTTGCAGTTCCCCTGTACACAACAGCTCCATCCACGGAAAGCTTTGTGGAGCTTCCGATGTTATCCAGTGGGTCATCTACATATATTAAAGAAAGTCGTGTTAGTTACACTATTTATAACTCAAGAACGGCTGGACCGATTTGGCTGAAAATTGGTGGAGAGGTAGCTTAGAACCAGGAGACGGACATAGGATACTTTTTATCCCGTTCGACCGCTATAAAAGGTGGTATAACAAAAACGTATCTGGCATGGAATAACAAAATGCAAATGTCAGCTAAACGTCTATGGTTAAGTATCAGTATATATCATTAATTAAAAATTTAAATAAATAATTTGTATTTTCTTTGAATCATCATTAACAATGCCGCGACCAAGACGATCGAATATTTCTCGACAACGCCGTAATGCAAGAAGGATACAAAACATTGCGAATGAAAGGACTGAAGAAGAACAACAAATTGCCCGTGAAGAGCGTCGCGTTAGTATGGCTCGACTTCGTGCTTCTCAATCACAAGAGCAAAGTGAGGCAGCCTGTGAAACGGCTCGGTTGTCAATGCGAAATCGTCGAGCGAACAACAGAGATCAACGTGTAGATAATTTTCGACGCACAAGAAGAGATTTATCACGTAATGATTTGAATCGAGCAGCGTTTAGATACGATTGCAGCACTGATTACTGCTTGCATCCTTACGTTTGCATTTGGCCGATGGACGTTGTTTGCGAGTATTGTGGCGCATTGAAGTTTTCCGGAGAAACGCACGGATTGTGCTGCCTTATCTCGCGTCCGTCGGCCGTCGCAATTTAATATATTATTATTGTTATTATTATTATTTTTTGATTGTTGCCGACTTACGTGGTGGGCCTTAATAAAAATGATATTCCATTTAATTTTGATTTTACAGTTAAATGCTTTCCTGAAGTTCTCCTTTTTAACAATATTAATCTCGAATTATTTGTTACGTTAATGAGTGTTAGACTTGCTGCATCTTAAAACATGAGCATACAAGCTGAACAATGTAATAAACTTTTCATATTAATTTCCTCGGCTAGTCAGTTCACTTTCAAGCAAAAGGTCTTTAGTTATTAATTATAATTGCGCGAGAGTATTTTTCTTACCTCCGTTAACCATTGTATTGTAGTTTGAGTCCTGGCTCTGGCTGTCGGCTACGGTACTGAAAATAAGAATTTTAAAGCTACGTATTTCTGCAACTTCGTGCGGCTGTGGAGAAAAATTAATATTATGTTAATAGCGGGCGAGTATTTCGCTTCCGCTAATTTTCATAAGTTAATATCGCCACGTAATGGCGTCGTTGGCTGCATCGGCCGCTGCGATTGTTGAACTGTAAATTATTTGAATGCAGGTTAATTCAAGGAAGGCGGACATGAAATCGGGATCACCTCTTACAAATTAAAAGTGCACAATAATATTCAATTAATATATTATCTGCTTAACTCATACAAATATGCTTACATTTGGCAGCACTCGAAAGATGTCCGTCTGTACACACTCAAGACAAAAGAGGAAGTGAAGTCGACTAAAAAATTAACAAAAGAGCGTATCTTGTCGTCTCTTTAGATCATTTTGTCATAAATTATTTCTTTGGAATCTAAACCTACACAGAGAAATTATTATTTTACGGCTACGTGATAAAAATATATTATTCAATTTTTTAATGTCTCTTCTTTATAAATACTGTTTTTTAAGTCTTTTCGTAATATAGCACTGGGGACGCTATACTTAGTGGGAAAGTGAAATTGCCATTATTGACTCCGCCACCTGAGCCATTGCATTCATTGCTTTGTGGCAAAACATCTGAATCACGTCATTTTCTTGCAAACACCCAAAAATACAATAGTTGTTTCCAAATTACCTCATTTGGGGCAGAAAGTATCGAAGAACGAGGATTTAATCCGACATTAAAGGTATTTATTTATTTATTGTAGTTACACACGATATAGTAGAAGAATAACTTACTATACTTATTCTTACGTACTATGTTTGCTAATTCTAAAAAAAAAGTGTTTATAGATCAGTAATATGCACAGCATAAATTTTTACAAATATACTTCATGGGCAACATGGAAGAATAACTTGATCGACGGCAAGAGATCAATGCAGCAATGAGAAGAGCAACTCTTCAAGATTTGCAGCAACTACTTCATGAACAGCATGCGTTGGTCAGGCTGTTCAAGAGTGCTTTACAGCGCATGCCAAATGATGACTACAAAGTCGTGATCAGAACAGATAAACGACCATCTGGAACACACGAACGCACATTTAACGCTCCAACTATAGATGAAGTTGCCATCCTGATTGTTGGCGAACACTTGGAAACACGCGATATTGTGCTTACTCGTCGCGATACTGGGCAACTGCAACGAATATCTGAAACACATCGTTCATATGACACGTTGCAATACCTGCTGATGTTTTGGCAAGGAGAAGATGGATTTATTTCAATATCAAAATGATAAATCCATTGAATGGTGAGTATCATGACGATTAACAAATCACAAGGCCAATCCTTGAAAGTTTGTGGTTTAAATCTGGAATATCCATGTTTTTTACATGGTCAATTATATGTGGCATGTTCACGGGTCGGAAGACCATCTGCGTTGTTTGTTCTTGCGCCTGATAATAAAACAAAAAATGTCGTGTATCACAAGGTACTTAATTGAAGAGTGGAAGCTATGCACCAAAAAACATAAAGAAAAAAGACTCATTAAAATACTTAAGTTTTATTTGTATTTCCTAATAAAAAATCGAACTTCCAAAATCTGATTATTTATTGGCTTCAAGGAGGAACAGAGTTCGCCGGGTCAGCTAGTTTACATATATGTGAAACGTTGCGTCCTGCATGCCCGAAGTTACTTTTACGTTCCAACGTTTCTCTCCTTTGAGAATGTTCTGTTTGCTAGGAACTATCCAGTCCAGTCTCAAACCTGGTTTGATATTCCGTACGCTTCTTCTTTCCACGGGGCGGCCGTGCGAAACTGCATCGAACGCCTTCTGGAAGTCAAAGAACGTGGCATCAACCTGAGCGATAGTGTTTACTGTTTGTTGTGTCTCGTAGACGAACATAGCTATTTGTATCTGATGTGATCGTTGGTTGTGGACTCCGTTTCGATTACTACAGTGGTGATTTTCGGTCTCTAGTTATGTTATAATGTGCAATCATAAAACATGTTCCAAAATTCTACAACATACTGACGTCAGTGCTAAAGGCGTATGGTTTCGTGTGACTGTGCGACGATCCTGATTGAAGACGGGAATTACTTTTACTTTCTTTGCAATCACCAGAAGCGCTTCGCTCCTCCAACGACCTACAGCACACTGCAAGTTGTTTCGCATACTCTACGTAGACGCCATCTTGTCCAGTGACGTTTCCTCTTTTAAGCAGTTTCAGTTGATTGTTTTGTCATTATCGTTTAGATAATTTCGATATCTGCCATTCTGAAGTTCTTGCTACGACTTAAAGGAGAAACAGCAGTAAGATCTTCATCGGTGAAACAGTATTGGAAAAAGAAGGGCAAAATATCGGCCTTATCTCTGTCATCCTCCCTTTCTAAGCCGTTACGGTGTCTGGGTAGTTGGATTTCATCCATACAATGATTTAACATAAGACTACCGGCTCCTCGACCACTGTTCGAGCTTTACGGCCGAGCTTTTTGCTCTCCATCAGGCCGTTCAGTATGCCCGCCGCCACCACCATTCATCGTACGTACTCTGCACTGACTCACTCAGTGCTCTTCAGAGACTTGGAGCTCCCTATCCGGTCCATCCCTTGATTCAACGGATACAGCAGTCCCTCCATTCTTTCGCTGATAATGGTGGTTCTGTCAGCTTTCTGTGGGTTCCCGGACATGTAGGAGTGCCTGGGAATGAGGCTGCGGATGCTGCAGCCAAGGCTGCAGTCCTCCTGCCTCGGCCAGCCTCCCACTGTGTCCCGTCATCTGACGTTCGTGGGGATGTATGTAAGAGGCTTGTGTCGTTGTGGTGGGATGCTTGGTCATCCCTCCAAGGAAACAAGCTCCGGGCAGTAAAACCGCTCCCAACTGCTTGGACAACATCTTCCCGACCATCTCGGCGCGAGGAGGTTCTTCTGACCAGGTTGCGGATTGGGCATTGCCGGTTTAGCCACCGCTACCTACTCTCCGGTGACCCAGCCCCGCAGTGCCCTTGTGGTCAGGAATTAACAGTGCGCCATGTTTTATTGTCGTGTCCCCGTTTTAGTCAATTTCGTGTTGTCCTGTCCCTGCCATCTACTTTACCGGATGTTTTAGCTGATGACGCTCGAGCAGCTGCTCGTATTCTGCGTTTTATAACTTTAACTGGCTTGTCCAAAGACATTTAACCTTTTACTTATTTTATCTGCATCTTTGTCAGGTCCTTCTGGTGTCCCCCCATCCCCTTGAGTTTTACTAGATTCCATGTGCTCTAACAACAGTGACTGGGCGCTAATGACCTCAGCAGTTGAGCGCCCTTAAACCCAACCAAAAAAAAAAAAAAATTAACATAAGACTAAAATTTCTAAGATTTTCTGTCACATCGATAGATAGAATCTCTCTTTCGAATTCTTTGAACTTTTTCTCATGGTACCCTGTGCGCTAATTTTGGTTTCGTTCAGTTTTTGTTTGTCTGTAAGTCTCCAGTGAAGCTCTCTTTGATTTCGGCTCGGCTTTCTAACACGGTTCTCGGACCACGGCGAGTCCTTCCCAACTCTCGCAACTTTGCTCGACACAGACCTTTCTAAGGCAAATTGTCCAATGCTCTTGAACTTTGTCCAATAATGCTCAACATTTTCAGTCCTGCATATGAATTTTTCATGTTGACCGCTCAGGTAATCAGAAATCTGCATTATTTTGAGGAGGCGATGGTTTACAGCCTCTAGAAATTTTTTCAAAAGTACGGTTTACATGAAGCTGTCCTGTCACTTAATTGCACAACCAGATTCTGTCGTAAACAGACAATCTTCAGGTATATTGTGACATCGGAAGCACCGTATGATAACGCATAACCACTGTCAAACATTATATCAAAACCCAAAATTTTAGTTCAACTGCACAAATGGTTCAAATGGCTCTGAGCACTTTGCGACTTAACTTCTGAGGTCATCAGTCGCCTAGAACTTAGAACTACATAAACCTAGCTAAACTAAGGACATCACACACATCCATGCCCGAGGCAGGATTCGAACCTGCGACCGTAGCGGTCGCACGGTTCCAGACGGTAGCACCTAGAACCGCTCGGCCACTCCGGCCAGCCAGGGTATTAAAAGGACAGTGCATTGGCGGAGGTGTCATTTGTACTTAGGTGATTCATATAAAAAGGTTTCCGACTTGATGAAAGCCGGACAACGGGACTTAACAGACTTTGCACGCGGAATGCTACTGAGCGCGAAATGGTAGTCGGAGCTAAACACAGAGGACATTCCGTTTCGGAAACCGTAAGGGAATTCTGTATCCCGCGATTCACAGTCCGAAGAGTGTGCCGAGAATACCACGTTTCAGACATTACTTAACCCACGAACAACGCTGTGACCTATTGCCTCCACTTAACGACCGAGAGCAACGGTTATGCGTAGAGTTGGCAGTGCTAACAGATAAGCAACACTGTGTGAAATAATCGGAGAAATCAATGTGGGGCGTACAGCGAACATATCCGACAGGACAGTGCGGCAAAATTTGGCGTTATGGGCAATGGCATCAGACGACCGACACGTGTGTTCAAATGGCTCTGAGCACTATGGGACTTAACTTCTGAGGTCATCAGTTCCCTAGAACTTAGAACTACTTAAACCTAACTAACCTAAGGACATCACACACATCCATGCCCGAGGCAGGATTCGAACCTGCGACCGTAGCGGTCGCACGGTTGCAGACTGTAGAGCCTAGAACCGCTCGACCAGACGCGAGTGTCTTTGCTAACAAGCACGACATCGCCTGCAGCGCCCCTCCTGGGCCCTAGATTATTATAAAAACGTGGCCTGGTCAGATGACAACAGTTTCATTTGACATGGCTGATGGCAGTGTTCGAGTGCTGTGCAGACCCCACGAAGCAATGGACCCAAGTTGTCAGCTAAGCACTATGCAAGGCGGTGGTGTCTCCATAGTGGTGTTCACATGGAATGGGCTGGATCCTCTGGTCAAACTGAACCGATCATTGACAGGAAATGGTTATTTTCGGCCACTTGGAGACCATTTTCAGCCATTATTGGACTCCATGTTCCCAAACAACAATGTCATGTCACCGGACTACAATTGTTCGCCGATTGGTTTGAATAACATTATGGACAATTCGAGCGAATGATTTAGCCATCCAGATCGCCCAAAAGGATCCAAGCGTACATTTATAGGACATAATCGAGGGGTCAGTTCCTGGACAAAATCGTGCACCGGCAGCACTTTCGCAATTATGGACGGTTACAGAGGCAGCATGGCTCAGTATTTCTGTAGGGGACTTCCAACGACTTGATGAGTCCGTGCCACGTCTAGTTGCTGCACTAGGCCGCGCAAAATGAGGTGCGACACGATATTAAAGGTCGCCCATGACTTTCGTCACGTCGGTGTAAGTCTGGAGCACATACACACTACTGGCCATTAAAACTGCTACACCACGAAGATGACGTGCTACGGGCGCGGAATTTAACAGACAAGAAGAAGATGCCGTGATATGCAAGTGATTAGCTTTTCAGCGAATTCACACAAGGTTGGCGCCGGTGGCGACACCTACAACGTGCTGACATGAGGAAAGTTTCCAACCGATTTCTCATACACAAACAGCTGTTGACCGGCGTTGTCTGATGAAACGTTGTTGTGATGCCTCGTGTAAGGAGGAGAAATGCGTACCATCACGTTTCCGACTTTGATAAAGGTTGGATTGTAGGCTATCGCGACATTGCTGCTCGCGTTGGTCGAGATCCAATGACTGTTAGCAGAAAATGGAATCGGTGGGTTCAGGAGGGTAATACGGAACGCTGTGCTGGATCCCAACCGCCTCCTATCACTAGCAGTCGAGAAGACAGGCATCTTACCCTCATGGCTGTAACGGATCGTGCAGCCACGTCTCGATTCCTGAGTCAACAGATGGGGACATTTTCAAGACGACAACCATCTGCACGAACAGTTCGAAGACGTTTGCAGCAGCATGGACTATCAGCTGGGAGACCACGGCTACGGACCCTTGACGCTGCATCACTGACAGGAGCGCCTGCGATGGTGTACTGAACGACGAACCTGGGTGCACGAATGGCAAAATGTAATTTTTCGGATGAATCCAGGTTCTGTTTACAGCATTATGATGGTTGCATCCGTGTTTGGCGTCATCGTGGTGAACGCACATTGGAAGCGTGTATTTGTTATCGCCATACTGGCGTATCACCCGGCGTGATGGTATGGAGTGCCATTGGTACACGTCTCGGTCACCTCTTGTTCGCATTGACGGCACTTTCAGCAGCGGACGTTACATTTCAGATGTGCTACGACCCGTGGCTCTACCCTTCATTCGAGCCCTGCGAAACCCTACATTTCAGCAGGATAATGCGCGACCGCATGTTGCAGGTCCTGTACGGGCCTTTCTGGATACAGAAAATGCTCGACTGCTGCCCTGGCCAGCACATCCTCCAGATCTCTCACCAATTGAAAACGTCTGGTCAATGGTGGCCGTGCATCTAGCTCGTCACAGTATGCCAGTCACTACTCTTGATGAACTGTGGTATCGTGTTGAAGCTGCATGGGTAGCTGTACCTGTGTACACCATGCAAGCTCTGTTTGACTCAGTGCTCAGATTTCTCAGGATCTATGCACCCAAACTATGTGAAAATGTAATGACATGTCAGTTCTAGTATAATATATTTGTCCAATGAATACCCGTTTATCATCTGCATTTCTTCTTGGTGCAGCAATTTTAGTGGCGAGTAGTGTATTTTGCTTGTGCGAATCGTTGTGATGACTGTGGCGCTCCATTTTTCGTTTGGTTTGTTTTGAATATTTCTTGAACGTGGACAATGTCTATTTTGTGAAGCGTAATACATACATCCCACACAAGGTTGATCTCTGCACCACCTGGACATTAATTTTGTGTGACGCTCCTGATGTACATAGTGAGCCTGTAGGAGCTAACGTTTTTCCTGTTTAATTGTTAAGTCAACACTTTTCGAATGAGCCTCAGTACAGACTGAACTTACGACCTCGCACTGAAAGGCTTCCTTGTCAGTGTCGATCAGGCAACCCAGAAATAAACGCAAGGCGAAGAAAAAAATTTGGCAGTTAATGGGTTAGAAATCACATCTGGATAGCGGTATCCGGTAATAGTTTGTAAAAACTTGGTAGGCTAAGCTGGCTAGAAGGTTCAGGGTCGGAGTGTTTTTTGCGGCCCGTTTTCCCCGCGCGGCGGGGCGCTGCAGTGCTGCCGCCAGGCGCGCGGCGGCTGGTATGCGAACCGCGTCTCGCCCGTCGCCTGTGGCGCGGCCCGGCTGGACACCCGAGCACGCCGCACGCCACCAAGTTTAGCCCGCCCTACTGCCGCCTCACGCCCACGCGCCAATCCTGCCGCCCGCGTCGCTCTGCTGCACAATTTCAGCCTACTCGCTTTCCTCTCGCAACGCTCTGAATGTTATTTCAGCGCTGGAAGTCAGGTTACAAAGCACGTATAACAGGGAATCAGTGAGCATAAGCTCGTCACAGCAATACTCGATACAGCTGCAAATAGGAATGTAAAGAAAGATTTTTGCTTAGAAAGAGCGACGGGAAACAGACACTTGCCACGAGACGCGCCTCAGATCTGTCGTATGCTATCTACACTACTGGCCATTAAAATTGCTACACCAAGAAGAAATGCAGATGATAAACGGGTATTCATAGGACAAATATATTATACTAGAACTGACTTGTGATTACATTTTCACGCAATTTGGGTGCATAGATCCTGAGAAAACATTACCCAGCACAACCACCTCTGGCCGTAATAACGACCTTGGTACGCCTGGGCATTGAGTCAAACAGAGCCTGGATGGCGTGTACAGGTACAGCAGCCCATGCAGCATTAACACGATATCACAGTTCATCAAGAGTAGTGACTGGCATACTGTGACGAGCTAGTTGCTCGGCCACCACTGACCAGACGTTTTCAATTCGTGAGAGATCTGCAGAACGTGTTGGCCAGGGCAACAGCCGAACATTTTCTGTATCCAGAATGGCCCGTACAGGACCTGCAACATGCGTTCGTGCACTATCCTGCTGAAATGTAGGGTTCCGCAGGGATCGAATGAAGGATAGAGCCACGGGTCGTGACACATCTGAAATGTAACGTACACTGTTCAAACTGCCGTCAATGCGAACAAGAGGTGACCGAGACGTATAAACAATGGCACCCCATACCATCACGCCGGGTGATACGTCAGTATGGCGATGACGAATACATGCTTCCAATGTGCGTTCACCGCGATGTCGCCAAACACGGATGCGACCATCATGATGCTGTAAACAGATCATGGATTCATCCGAAAAAATGACGTTTTGCCATTCGTGCACCCAGGTTCGTCGTTCAGTACACCATCGCAGGCGCTCCCGTCTGTGATGCAGCGTCAAGGGTAACCGCAGCCATGGCCTCCGAGCTCATAGTCCATGCTGCTGCAAACGTCGTCGAACTGTTGGTGCAGATGGTTGTCGTCTTGCAAAAGTCCCCATCTGTTGACTCAGGGATCGAGACGTGGCTGCACGATTCGTTACAGCCATGCGGATAAGATCCCTGTCATCTCGACTGCTAGTGATAGGAGGCGGTTGGGATCCAGCACAGCGTTCCGTATTACCCTCCTGAACCCACCGATTCCATTTTCTGCTAACAGTCATTGGATCTCGACCAACGCGAGCAGCAATGTCGCGATACGATAAACCGCAAACGCGATAGGCTACAATCCGACCTTTATCAAAATCGGAAACATGATGGTACGCATTTCTCCTCCTTACACAAAGCAGCACAACAGCGTTTCATCAGGCAAAGCCGGTCAGCTGCTCTTTGTGTATGAGAAATCGGTTGGAAACTTTCCTCATGTGAGCAAGTTGTATGTGTCGACACCAGCGCCAACCTTGTGTGAATGCTCTGAAAAGCTAATCACTTGCATATCACAGCATCTTCTTCTTGTCTGTTAAATTTCGCGTCTATAGCACGTCATCTTCGTGGTGTAGCAATTTTAATTGCCAGTAGTGTGTATGTGCTCCAGACTTACACTGACGTGACGAAAGTCATGGGAGACCTTTAATATCGTGTCGCACCTCATTTTGCGCGGCCTAGTGCAGCAACTAGACGTGGCACGGACTCATCAAGTCGTTGGAAGTCCCCTACAGAAATACTGAGCCATGCTGCCTCTGTAACCGTCCACAATTTCGAATGTGTTGCCGGTGCACGATTTTGTCCATGAACTGACCCCTCGATTATGTCCTATAAATGTACGCTTGGAGCATTCGGGCTATCTGGTTTACTAAATCATTCGCTCGAATTGTCCGTAATGTTCTTCAAACCAATCGCGAACAATTGTGGTTCGGTGACATGACATTATTGTTTGGGAACGTGGAGTCCATTAATGGCTGATAATGGTTTCCAAGTGGCCGTAGATAGCCATTTCCTGTCAATGATCGGTTCAGTTTGACCATAGGATACAGACCGTTCCATGTGAACACCATTATGAAGACACCACCAGCTTGCATAGTGCTTTGTTGATAACTTGGGTCCGTGGCTTCGTGGTGTCTGCACCGCACTCGAACCCTACCATCATCCATATCTACTGAAATTGGGAATCGTCTGACGAGACCACGTTTTTCTAATAATGTAGGGCCCAGGAGAGGCGCTGCAGGCGATGTCGTGCTTGTTAGCAAAGACACTCGCGTCGGTCGTCTGCTGCCATAGCCCATGAACGCCAAATTTTGCCGCACTGTCCTGTCGGATATGTTCGCTGTACGCCTCACATTGATTTCTCCGGTTATTTCACACAGTGTTGCTTATCTGTTAGCACTACCAACTCCACGCATATGCAGTGGCTCTCGGTCGTTAAACGGAGGCAATCGGCCACTGTGTTGTTCGCGGTGCAAAGTAATGCCTGAAACGTGGTATTCTCGTCACAATCTTCTCTCTGTGAATCACCGGATACTGAATTCCCTTACGGTTTCCGAAACGGAATGTCCCATGCGTCTAGTTCCGACTGCCATTTCGCGTGCGGTAGCATTCTACGTGCAAAGTCTGTTAAGTCCCGTTGTGCGGTTATAATCAAGTCGGAAACCTTTCTATATGATTCACCTGAGTACAAATGACAGTTTGCCAATGCACTGTCCTTGTAATACCTTGTGTACGCGGTACTAAAGCCATCTGTGTATGTGCATATCGCTACCTCATGACTAGTCACCTCAGTGTGCAGTTGAACTAAAATTTTGGGTTTTGATGTAACGCTTGACAGTGGTTACGCGTTATCACACGTTGCTTCCGATGTCACAACATACCTGGCGATTGTCTGTTTACGACAGAAACTGGTTGGGTAATTAAGTGACAGAACAGCTATATGTAAACCCTACCTTTTCAAAAATTTATAGAGGCTGTAAACCACTGCCTCCCAAAATAATGCAGATTTCTGATTACCTGAGCGGTCAACATGAAAAATTCATATGCAGGACTGAAAATGTTGAGCATTATTGGACAAAGTTCAAGAGCATTGGACAGTTTGCCTTAGAAAGGTCTGTGTCGAGCAAAGTTGTGAGAGTTGAGAAAGACTCGCCGTAGTTCGGGAACCGTGCTAAAAAGCCGAGCCGAAATCAAAGAGAGCTTCACTGGAGATTTAAACGTAGCCAGATACTTACAGACAAACAAAAACTGAACGAAACCAAAATTAGCGTGCAGGGTACCACGCGAAAAGCGTTCAAAGAATAAGAAAGAGATATTCTATCTATCGATGTGACAGAAAATCATAGAAATGTTGGTCTCATATTAAATCAGTATATGGATGAAAGCCAACTATCCAGACACCGTAACGGCCTAGAAAGGGAGGGTGACAGAGCCAAGGCCGATATTTTGCTCTTATTTTTCCAATAGTGTTTCACCGATGAAGATCTTACTGCTGTTTCTCCTTTAAGGGGAGGTTTACTATCTTTTGGTTCAAAAAATCGATTTTTTTAAAATTGCATTTTTGATTCCATAAAAGTGTTTGGAAGCCACCCCTGAAAAAGTTTTCCCGAATACGGAACGGAAATGTTTGTTATTCGCGGTTGAACAAAAAAATGCACCTGCCACAGGACCTGCAACATGCGCTCGCGCATTATCCTGCTGAAATGTATGGTTTTGCGGGGATCGAATGAAGGGTAGAGCCACGGGTCGTAACAAATCTGAAATGTAACGTGCACTGTTCAAAGTGCCGTCAATGTGAACAAGAGGTGACCTGTAATCAATGGCACCCCATACCATCACGCCAGATGATACGCCAGTATGGCGATGACGAATACACGTTTCCAAAGTGCGTTTACCGCGATGTCGCCAAACACGGATGCGACCATCATGATGCTGTAAACAGAACCTGGATTCATCCGAAAAATTACATTTTGCCATTCGTGCACCCAGGTTCGTCGTTCAGTACACCATCGCAGGCGCTCCTGTCTGTGATGCAGCGTCAAGGGTAAGTGCAGCCATGGTCTCCGAGCTGATAGTCCATGCTGCAGCTAACGTCGTCGAACTGTTCGTGCAGATGGTTGTTGTCTTGCAAACTTCGCCATCTGTTGACTTGGGGATCGAGACGTGGCTGCGCGATCCGTTACAGCAATGTGCATAAGATGCATGTCATCTCGACTGCTAGTGATACGAGGCCGTTGGGATCCAGCACAGTGTTCCGTATTACCCTCCTCAACCCACCGATTCCATATTCTGCTAACAGTCATTAGAACTCGACCAACGCGAGCAGTAATGTCGCGATACGATAAACCGCAATCGCGATAGGCTACAATCCGACCTTTATCAAAGTCGGAAACGTGATGGTACGCATTTCTCCTCTTTACACCAGGCATCACAACAGCGTTTCATCAGGCAAAGCCGGTCAACTGCTCTTTGTGTATGAGAAATCTGTTGGAAACTTTCCTCATGTGAGCAAGTTGTAGGTGTCGCTACCGGCGCCAACCTTGTGTGAATGCTCTGAAAAACTAATCACTTGCATATCACAGCATCGTCTTCCTTTCGGTTAAATTTCGCGTCTGTAACACGTCATCTTCGTGGTGTAGCAATTTTAATGGCCAGTACTGTAGAAGATGCACTCCTTAGGAGTTACATACCATGCACGACGTTCAGCTAGGTATTCACTCTTAAAGAATTCGTGTAAAATCGTATTTGTCTAATAGGATGATGAGCGCTGATGGAATGCTACAGTTTTGCAACCGAGTGTGAAGCATTCTGTTGTGGAGCTTATAGTGAAACTGGCTATCCGATAATATGTTTTATATACACGGAGATTGAATTTTTCCAGTGGTTCCAAGTCGTATGAACTGCAATGTTACACACTTTTCGGGGGAGGGGGTAGCTTCCTCTAAAAATGATTTTGATACGCAGATCAGGAATCAAGCAAAAACAAGTTATTTTCTCCAACTGCTGGCCAAAAGCATTGCTCATACCATAGTTTTAGTTCTCTTAAGCTCATTTGCCCACTCTTGCTTGCTGTGACGTAAATATTCCCTACTGCCCTTGCAAGATCACACAAACGAGAAAGAATCCTAGGTGGAGGAGCACCTCCAATTTCTCGCAAAGAATAAATAACATTCCATCACATTTACCATCCAGGTTAACAGTCGGCATGTTTGTATACGAATGCATTAAGGCGTTGATGTTAGTTGATCTTGATACACCTCTCTTGGTACCTCTAATCTCCAAGGTTCCTTTCATATGCATTTCCTCTTCAAATCCTGATTGGTCGGAGTTGAAAACAAATTCCTTACTGACCGATTGTATAAATTTGTTTATGTCATCCGACGAGGATGAACTATATGGCTCGACACCTGTCTCAATATCACTTTCACTAGTTAAGCATGTATCGTCATCATTGTACATGTCAGATACATTGCCCGCACATTCGAGCGTATGTGACACCACACAGTCCACTGACTCACCTTGCAGAAATGCTAATGTTTCATCTGTCACTTCTTTCTCATTCTGCGAAATTCCTTGAGTTCAATTCTGACGATATGTCAACTTCAGCCACTATTGTTGAGATACAGTGCAATGTTTGCTTTGTTTATCGTTGTCATTGCTCTGCTTTATACCAACACCACTGGAACTGTAGTTCTGTTGTGAGCTACTCGAAGACTAAGCAGTTGAGCTACGCTCTGTAGCCTCGTGCTGTGCTCACCATTTGATACCTGCAGTCCCGCCTCCTGTTGCCATTAGTATCAATGTTGTGGTTCCATGGTAGACAATACGTGGAGCATCGAATGTCGTAAACATTATTGACCTTTTGCAACCTCGCACTCAAGGGGTTCTTTGTGAGACTGGGATAAGGAATCCAAAATAAAAAAGTTGGGATCACGGCACATGCCTCTCTCTTTGTACTTCTATTTTTTGCGCCACCCAACAAAGGATTCAATATGGAATCGACATTGGACACAAAGCACAGCTTCTTTGCATTTTCTTGAAAATTTTACGTTTTATTTATTTCTCCAATGTCATGCATTCAATCACGTGTCCCATTCCAGGAGACCTGAGTTCAACTGGAACAAGTAAAGTTGATACATTTGGGTATGATCGACGTACTTTCGCTTTTGGATCAGAAGAAGCAGATGATTGAGCCCTTGCCATCATCCTTCTGAATCGGAGCAGTGGAGTATTTTCATTCATGAGGCAGTAGATGACGTGTGCATTGGCTAAGTTGCACCTATCTGCTTTGGTGAACAATGGAAAGTAGTACTTTTTGATTCTCATCTTCGCTCCACCTTTTTACGTGGCAGTGTCTCGTGGTTTGATAAGAGTTTCACACAACAATTATTTTTCCACGTTACTGGCATTATCTCTGTGTTCTTGCCAAAGCCTTACTCATATGTTCCTCTTTGTTTCTTTCTCATGCTGTTCTCACTTTCTATGCGACAGTTATTCATTCAATTCGTTTGGGTTCTTCCATTCTCCCTTCCTCCCATTTATCAAAATAAATTTTGTGAAGTTCAGGAGATTGCAGAACAGATATCATATTCAATGCTACTGATCCACTAAGTCACCAAACTGAAACATCACTTCAGTCCTTCGATATTCTTTCATAAACTGACATACGATAACAGTAACTGCTTCGGGAACAGCAGTTTTTGAATACGAATTTCACTGGTTTCCCGGAAATGAATAATTTTTGATAATAGTGTCCGTCACATCATTGCTCAGGCTACCAGAAAAAACTTGGAATTCATTCTTATTCAGCAAGTCCATCAGGGGACCGATTTTGAAAAGTTTTTCGCTTTTGTCAGCTGGAATTCTGTTCACATGCATGCTATTGAAGTGAAGGTTGTGCTTGATTTCCAGATACCTGTTGTGGATCATACGTTGGCGAATGCATCTGATACCGAATTCCTCATCTTCGCTGGGTACATGATAACTCAAAGCTGTGCTTATTCTTCTGTATAGCATATCAGACACTCTCGCTGCCAGTGTAATCCAGTACGTGTTCATCAATAAATTGTTCAAAGCACTCAACTGCAACCTATCCTTTTAGAGCTGCCATCAAACTGCATTTGGGCCGTTATTTTCTGTTTGAATGCATTAGGTTTTACTCCAATTTGCAGCTTCTGTTTCCATTTACAAGCGATATTAGCTTTCATTTTCTTCTTCCGATGGCCTGCATCTCCTCGTCATCTCTTTCTTCATTAGTATGAACTTCCAAGGTACCTGGCACATCAGCTGGAAGAGTATTTTCTAATATGTTTTTGTCTCTATCGTCGCAGTCAGTCATCTAATCCACGCCAGAGAGGGAGCTCAACAATGTCGCTCAACAATGTCAATGGTCTTATTCACTTCGCCCTCATCATCCGAAGAAGCCATTAAAATAGGCCATTTACAATTTTTTCGATTTCTCTCATATTCAGTGCTTTATAGCGCCTCACTACACCTGGAGTGAAAATAAAAACAAAATGTTTTTCAAGGCGGAACATGCAATGAGCCCCAAATGAGGATCAAAATTTGGAGTGTCCTCTTGGGACAATAAAATAAAGCTTGAAAATAAATACCTTCTAAAGGCGTTGCAGAACATGTCAGTGCATAGGTGCTAGAATTCATTTACATAATAATATAATCTACGTTGTTTTGAAAATATTCAACTCTTACAACTTTAAAAAACTTTCCTTCTTCACACGAGTAAACTTTTACAGCTGAAATGACTAACATTCAATGTTCAAGCGTGACAAAAGGTCTACACAACAATGTGACAATTGCTGCCAATATAATTGCCTCAAATGGCTCTGAGCACTATGGGACTTAACATCTGAGGTCATCAGTCCCCAACAGCTTAGAACTACTTAAACCAACTAACCTAAGAGCATCGCACACACCCATGCCCGAGGCAGAATTCGAACCTGCGACCGAGCGGTCGCGCGGTTCCAGACTGAAGCGCCTAGAACCGCACGGCCACACCGGCCGGCGACAAGGGATTTCAGATCGATTCCGTATTCCTAGATCTCCAGAAGGCTTTTGATACCGTTCCTCACAAGCGACTATTAACCAAATTGCGTGCATATGGAATATCGTCTCAGTTGTGTGACTGGATTCGTGACTTCCTCTCAGAGAGGTCACAGTTTGTAGTGATAGACGGTAAATCATTGAGTAGACAGAAATGCTATCTGGCGTTCCGCAAGGTAGTGTCATAGACCTTCTGCTGTTCCTGATTTATATAAATGATCTAGGTAATAATCTGAGCAGCCCCCTTAGATTGTTAACCGAGCGAGGTGGCGCAGTGGCTAGCACACTGGACTCGCATTCGGGAGGACGACGGTTCAATCCCGCGTCCGGCCATCCTGCTTTAGGTTTTCCGTGATTTCCCTAAATCGCTCCAGGCAAATGCGGGGATGGTTCCTTTGAAAGGGCACGGCCGACTTCCTTCCCCGTCCTTCCCTAATCCGATGAGACCGTTGACCTCGCTGTTTGGTCTCTTCCTCCAAAACAACCCAACCCTTAGATTGTTTGCAGATGACGCTGTAATTTACCGTCTAGTAAAATCATCAGACGATCAATTCGAATTACAAAATGATCTAGAGAGAATTTCTGTATGGTGCGAAAAGTGGCAAACAGCACTAAAAAACAAGGCGAGGTCATCCACATGGGTACTAAAAGAAATCAGATAAATTTTGGGTATACTATAAATCGCACAAATCTAAGGACTGTCAATTCGACTAAATACCTAGGAATTACAATTACGAGCAGCTTAAATTGGAAAGACCACATAGGTAATATTGTGGGGAAGGAGAAACAAAGACTGCGCTTTGTTGGCAGAACACTTAGATGATGCGACAAACCCACTAAAGAGACAGCCTTCATTAGACTTGTCCGTCCTGTGCTGGAATGTTGCTGCGCGGTGTGGGATCCTTACCAAGTGGGATTGACGGAGGACATCGAAAAAGTGCAAAGAAGGGCAACTCGCTTCGTGTTATCGCGCAATAGGGGTGAGAGTGTCACTGATATGATACGCGAGTTGGAGTGGCAGTCATTGAAACAAGGGCGGTTTTCTTTGCGGCGAGATCTATTTACGAAATTTCAATCACCAACTTTCTCTTCCGAATGCGAAATTATTTTGTTGACACCCACCTACGTAGGGGGAAATGATCATCATAATAAAATAAGAGAAATCAGAGCTCGAATGGAAAGATTTAGGTGTTCCTTTTTCCCACGCGCCATTCGAGAGTGGAATGGTAGAGAAGTAGTATGAAAATGGCTCGATGAACCCTCTGCAAGGCACTTAAGTCTGAATTGCAGAGTAACCATGTAGAAGTAGATGTAAAGATGTCCGAGCAGGCTGATGTGATACGTCGTTGCAGATCACCGCGTGTACTTAGTATGTCCTTGTAGACAGCGTATTTCAGCTCTCCCCACAGAATAAAGTCTACATGCGCCAGATCCGGGGAACGGGTCGGCCAAGGCACAGGTCCTCTGCATTCAGTCCAGCGATTTGGAAACAATTCGTGAAGACATGGTGTAGTACTTCGTGCACTGTGGGCTGGAGAGCCATCATGTTGGTACCACAGATCCTCCCAACTGCAGAGGAACGTCTGGCATCCGTGGAAGATGGTCTGTTAGGAGGCTGCAGTACTTGCGCTTGTTCAGTGTTCCTTCTCTAGATGGAGTCTGAGAGCTGATCGTTCACTGCCCCACACCACACGTTTCCACTCCATGGACGCTGACGTTCCACCTGATGAAGCCAACGGGGATTGTCAATAGACCACAGTGTATGTTTATGCGGTTTACCTGGCCATGATTGGTAAATGTGTCTTTATCACTAAACGAGATACACGATACGTCGGCACTATCCTGGCTTAATGCCCGTGTACAGAAGTTAAAACGATTCTCAGAATCGTTTAAAAGTAGCTCGTGATGGAGAGAAATATGACAGATACGGAACCTATGTCGATGGAGAATGAGTAGGGCGTTTACCTGACTTTGCCGCTTCCTCGGGCGACTGCGCGGGGGCTAACTTGCGGATCAACTGCAGCAGCAGCAAGAAAATTAATTTCCCCCTCTTCTGCCATCGCTTGCTTGCTTCTGTTACGTTGTCTAGGTATTACACTACCGCTTTCACATAAATCATTGAAGAGGCTGATAAATAATTGCCGAGATGTTTGGCGTCTATTGTCGCCCGTTGTTACCGAGCGGTTCTAGGCGCTTCAGTCCGGAACCGCGCTGCTGCTACGGTCGCAGGTTCGAATCCTGCCTCGGGCATGGATGTGTATGATGTCCTTAGGTTAGTTAGGTTTAAGTACTAAGTCTAGGGGACTGATGACCTCAGATGTTAAGTCCCATAGGGCTTAGTCATTTGAACCATTTTTTTTATCGTCTATTGGGATATCTTGGCACACACACTTTTAAAGAACGAACTGCATTCTTCCTACTCTCTCCATACAAGTCGGCTTTTTCTGCACTGGTAAATACCATCGTCCACCCAGTACCTACCGCTTGGACTGTCACTCACACTAACTGACCAGTGAGTCGTAGGGCTCTGTAGGAACACATAAGTGCACACTGTAAGGAAACATAACAACAAAGTACGTAGCAACTACGCTGGTTAAATGACACAAGTATCCGTGTGGAAACTTTTCAAAATACGGTATCTCGTAAGTGACTCGCGCTAGAATTCTACAACAACCATTATGACATTCTAGTTTACCCTACTTTTAGTTTGTCAATGTCAACAAGCATTGTTCCATTGAAAAAAAGGTGTGTTTGCACAAAAATACCCTGAGTATTGTTACAATTTGTTTATTGGCTAACAATACTCGCCCCTGACCAACCAATCCATTCTTCGCAAACAGCGCATCAATAGCACTTTCCATTTCCCCATCATTAGTGGTGCAAGTTTTACGTTATTCATCCTGCACTCTTCTTCGAGCAGAATAATGTAGACTTTTGAAATTTTGCGGCGACATGTTCCCTACTCTATTATTTCTCAGGAGCGAGTCAAAACATCGGTTACGTGTTTTGCTTTGGACGTTATAAACTCACTTATAATGGCTTGTACCTTCATTCTGTTACTAAATTTCTACTTTTCCATGAATAGGACGGTCCATCATAACCTCACTTGGCAAACTACAGAACAGACAGCTCTCACAACACATCCGTGGTATCGTTGACATGCAAACGAACATGACCCGTCGTCACAGACGATACAGTTTTCTTACTCACAGTCTTCTTTGTCTCAGCCGGCTAACTCGTGCCAAGCAAGTCTACTGCAGCGAGCCTGCCGTTTTATTCCTGTACTGACAAGGGGATCGCACCTACTCGTCAGCACCGATTTCGTCCAAATTTATGGTATATCAGGGCTTGGCCAGAAATGAAAGTGACAGAAGTATCCACATGGAGAAGCGTTTAGAAAAAGTAGCATTTTTGGTGCAGATCGGGCAGGCATGAGCTACTTACTTTAGCGTAGCTTCCAGGCAGTGGTTGGCGCAACAAAAAACTACAGAGTAGTAATTCGTGGGTCGTGGGGTCGAATCACTGTGTGTAAACTTTTTCTTTATTTTAAATTTTTGCGTTACTTTCATTGCAAATAAACAGAAATAATGTTCAATATATTTTCATACAAGGCATGAAAAGAACAGAAGAGACAAAGGAAAATTTGGGACTGTAAATAAACTTCCAGAAACTTCCTATGTGGATACCTCCATTATTTTACAATCGATGATTCACACGTGCTGGGGTGATATTCATCGCAAAAACAGAGGAAGCAGTAATTTTCTTGGCATCTTACACATGTTATAGATGCACATTCTTACAATTACGTGGTGCTTTTGAAGTATCTATAGAAAAACAATTCATAACAGTTTCTCTCTCATTGCACAGTTTGGCAGCAAACCTTGTGTAATCCATCATTTCGCCAAATATTGGCGAGGATAGCTGGTGACGTTCAGTGGAATGTATTTTGATGCAGTCTTCTTGGAATGTAATTTTTTTTCTCTCGATAAGAGCAAGTCTGAAGTTTTTACTGACGATCACAAAGCTGCGCTAGTGGAGTGCATTTGAGGAGGAGGACGGGGAAGAATCGTTGCACGATGGCAACATTTTTGATCTTGCAAAATTTCTTCGTGTTGTTATGGATTCGTTTGTCTTCTCCACTGGTCAGTTAACAAGAGAAATTTGTTCTCCTACACATAAGATCTTCATCGTATGGGTCAGAATGCTATTGTAAAAGTATCCCAGATTCTGATGAAGTAATGAAGACATTCCTATATTTTGCCGCATACTCATCCAGCGCTTGAATCCTCAGTCTAAAGTAACCAGTACACTCTTGTCATACGTAGACTGATGGCAATCATTTTTTGGAAAGGATTGTAGTGTATTGTACCATACACGAGTGGATTACTTCGAGTCCACAGCTCGTGGTCGTGCGGTAGCGTTCCCGCGTTCGATTCCCGGCGGGGTCAGGGATTTTCTCTGCCTCGTGATGACTGGGTGTTGTGTGATGTCCTTAGGTTAGTTAGGTTTAAGTAGTTCTAAGTTCTAGGGGACTGATGACCATAGATGTTAAGTCCCAGAGTGCTCAGAGCCATTTGATTACTTCGTTCTGATTTCGATTTTGTTTGCAGTGTACGTAATGTAAACATTGAAAATAAAAAAACAGTCAAAACTGCTTCACTTAGGGTCTCGACCCCACGATCATCGGATTACCATTCTTTCCACCGCTCCAACAGCTGCCTAATAACTACGTTTAGATAAATGGCTCACACCTCACGTAAACTGCACTAAAAATTCTATTTTTCTGAAGATGCTTGTCCATCTGGAGCTCCCACTTCCGTCACTTACATTTCTGGCCAATCCCTGCTTATACCATAAATTTGGACGAAATCGGTTATGGCGAATACGCCAATTTCTTTTGTCAGCACAGGAATAAAACGCCAGGGGCGCTGCAGTAGATTTGCTTGGCACGAATAGTCGACTGAGACAAGGTCGTTCGTGCAAAAGGAGCTTAACATAAAGCTCTAAATTCCAACACAACGTCTAGAATCCTCAACAACAACAAAAATGTGAGCAAAACGTATCAAAAAAGCTGTGCAGATTCGAGGGGAGGAGGGGAGGGCACCGAGTTCGTGACTATCCTTTCCCAAAATGTTGGTAAAAGCACTTTTACTGTTATGTATACCAATTTCCAGATTTGTCAGCTAATTTTCAAAGAATGATATACCACGAAAGTTAAGTCTCCAGAATGGCAAGGAATTTCAGAAATTACAAGCCACATTTAATACTGGATACTTTTCAGTTTCTTGGCCTGTCTGACTGGCTGCAAGAAACATTCCTGTCAGGGAAAGGAGCACATTGCCAGGCTAACCGCATCCTGCTGCCAGCAACGAACCCGACATGCTTTGTGGGGCCACAAGTGAAACCAGTCAATCACAGGAAACTGAAAGGCGACACCGAAAATAAGAAGCAAATAATAAGGGGAAGAATGGTTTTGAGAACCTTGACGGAAACTATTGGAAGTAACAGCAATCATCTTATTTCCAAATATACACATCCAGAGCCTGACGATTTGTTTTCGCAATCGTAGTGCTAAATGCAGTGCTGATAGTAGTGAGTGTTCATTCCGATTTTATACAGTGTATAATATAATCTTGTTAAGGTCGTGAGGGTCTGTTGCTGTGTCTGCTGCTATTATAGTTCTTTAATGAATTTTATAATACATGTATTGCTGAAATTTCCAGGAGAAATTTTTTTGAACATTCGTTTCTTGGAAATGATATTGAATCGATAGATTAAACATAACATTAAACAAATTATTATTATTATTATTGTTATTATTATTACTAGCTAATCTGGCAATGCTTCAGTTGCTAAATATGAATGGGAATTGCATATACATCCTAAATTCCTAGCTCCCTATCTCTGCCTATCTTCTCGTCCCCCCCCCCCTCTCTCCATAGATCTCCTCCTCCTCCTATCTCTCTGTGCATAACATCCTCCCGCCTTCTCTGTCCATCCCCTTCTCCCCCTTCTCTATGTTCATCTTCATCTGAATGCTCAGTAGACTGTCGTGTAAAAATTTGAAGTAAATGCGCCAACATCTTTTCCAGATTTTTGGTAACAACGTTTCCGCTACAAAAATATATTGCCCATCTCCGTCCAAATGTTCATTAGAGTATCATGTAAAAATTTGAAGCAAATCGGTCCAGAACTTTTCGATACTTGAGGTAACTACGCCTCTCCTTTATATATATTTCATATATATGTGTATATATTATATACATTACAAAAATATACAACCTACATCCTTCCGACCATTCATTAGAGTATCGTGTAAAAATTTGTAGTAAGTCGGCCAAGAATTTGTCGATTTTCCGTAACAACGTTTCCCCTTTATGTATTACATATGTGTTTCTGTATTATATACAACTGCCAAGCTGATGTTTTTATGAAAACATGTGACAATAGAACTGTCAAACTGAACGCAAAAAAATTTTTATTTTCTTTTTCATATCAAATATACCATTACCATTCACAATTACGAACACACAAAGAAAAGTCAACCAAACCGGTCGAACCGCTCTCAAGTGATGATCTTTCACAACTGATTTTAATTACCGAATTTTACAGTGGAATTTATAAACATTTTCTTTCATTCAAACCTTGTACTGACAATTACGAACACAAAAAGATAAAAATCAACCAAATCTGTCGAGCTGTTCTTAACTGATGATATTTGATACATGCGGCAGACGATGTTGACTTCCGACTTTTCCGTTAGATTTTCCATAAATTGTCTTTCTTACTAACGTGGTCCCATCAACATCGAGCACAACAACAAAAATCAACCAAATTGGTCAAGCCGTTCTCAAGTGATGATCCGTCATACATGCGGCAACTGATCTTAATTTGTGTAATTATTATTATTATTATTATTATTATTATTATATTACAAAAAGTTATCAGGCTATGTTTAGATACAAAATATACTTAAGAAGGAAAGCACAGACTAACAAGTAAACATCATCAACTTGACCTCGTATTTTAAGGAGAAAAAAAGCACAATTAAAACATATCTGCTCCACCAATAGATCCCCTGTGAAAATTTGGAACATAATTCTGATAGAATGAAGTTATGACGCTCTGAAAGTACAGCTTTCAAACTCATCGCGCACTGGAAGTTCGTCGCTCGCTCCGCCCAATGCAGCCGCCTAGAGCCCGAGCGCATACTGTGACGTTAGCAAGGTGTTTGTGAATTACTGTTTTCCCATTCTTAACATGCTCGGGTCATTGCGTCAAAGTGCGTAGTTTCTAACCTTTAGCTGGTGCCAGAGATCTCTGTGCTTTGAACGCTTTTATGTTGCGTTTCACAAATGCAGTGTAAATGGAGGAAAAGAATTAGTGTGTCATCAAAGAAGTAGTTAGCTTTATTTAATTATGAACATCGCTGTTTTGCGTGATTTTCTTTGGGTTTTAAAGCTATCACTGTCAAAGTGAAGTACATCTGCAGGAGGTGCGCTATTTGTCAACGTGACTAGCATGGTTAAATTGTAAACAGAAAATCATTAACTTAAATCGCAACACCAAGTGGGAGTTGTGCGACATAGACTAAAATTGGTAGGCGTGTTTCTACATCTGAAAGATGATGTCTGTTCCAATTTGGTGCCATTCGCATAAGACTGGCGCTAGTCGCGGCATTAAAAGGATGCAAAACATATTTGCTTAAATACACGCTGTAACGGTGTGAGGGGTCCACTTGTACGTGGAGTCCGATTTTGTAACATATTTCATGAAAAATTACATGAAATGGTAATCACATGTAGAAGAGATTGTACCTTTGACACCACTGAACCAAAGATGTTGCGTGAGTGGCAGAATCGATTGTAAGTAGGGGCGCACAGAGTGCAGCAGCAGTTGCGTTGCACTCTGTTAAAGGTAGGATGTAAGTCTTTAAGCTAGTGACTAGCTGTGAGAATTTAGCGGTTGGCCTATGGACGCAGCATAAAATAGTTTTGTAAGGTAATTAAATTTTGTATATTTAGTTTTAAGTATGCAGCAACGCAATGTGGCTTTTGCTAATTTTACAGTACTGACCCTTGAATGTAGGAACAAAGTATTTCCCATCAGATTTAATGTATAGGTTGATCTGGTATTCCCAATTTGTAATATTTTGTGTGTTTTGTAATTCTGATACAGACAAGTTAAATTCTGGAATATATTTTGACAAACGATGTCACACCTTCTGGCATGTAACAATGCAAGTATTGTTAACTACGTCAGTAAGTGAGAATTGTAGAACAGTTGAGAAGTTCACTGATTTTGATGTTAATGAAAAATGTTTCATATTAGATTTTCTGAAGGAGAAACTTTATTTTGAATACAATTTTCGAAATGAAGAGTTCGGTCTTAGCATATCGTGTTATCAGTACCTCATCCTCTACAATGTCATGTGACATTCTTTATATGGAGCTATTTTACAGCTGGCATTACACTTCGGTGAGCCAAGATTGAATATTTTGTATGTCTACTGTGGAGAGGACAGAATACCAAGACTCAAGAGCTAAGGAAAATAAATTTCATTGTTTATTTTCTTAGGGAATTTTATCAGTTTATTGCACGGGGCCTTAGACCTCGGTGCTCACGAGACTGAGTAAACTTCAGAAGGACTGATTTCATTGTAGGCATTACATACTGTTTTTCCAGATTAAGTTTTTTAATTTTTCTTTGGATTAAATTAAAACTGATTAAGCACACCAACTGCTCAACAACGCGTCAGACAGTAAATTTGGATAACACACAGTTTTTTTTAAAGAACGTTCCAACGGTCGTGAGCGTTCTTTGAGATTGGACGTGGTGAAGTGATGTCAGTCAGGAATGCCTTTAAGGCGATAAAGAGGCCATTATCAACACCTCATTGTGTTTTAACAAGGTCATGTATTAGGGCTACGAGAAGCTGGGTATTCTTTCTGCGATGATGCACAAGGACTGCAGGGTTGTAGCCACTGAACATGATTGCTGGCAGTGGTGTTCACGAGAATGTACGGTCTCAAGAAGGCAGCGCTCTTGACGGCCACATAGCCCTACCGAGAGGAAAGACAATTGGGTTCGGCGTATGGCTGTGGCGCATTGTGCTGCATCTGCAGCAGCAATCTGAGCAGCAGTTGGCACCACAGTGACCCAACGAACTGTTACAAACCGGTTAGATCAACGACAGCTCTGAGCCAGGCGCCCTGTACCTGCATTCCAAAGACCCCAAACCAAAGCCATTTGCGAGTTCTGTGGTGTCAAACCGGGGGTCATTGGAGGACAGATCTGTTTTATTTTCTGGTGAAAGCTGGTTCTGCCTCGGTTCCAGTGATGGTTGTGTGTCGGTTAGAAGGAAGTCAGTTTTTTTGCCTGCAACCAATGCATCTGCGTGCTAGACGCACTGAACCCACACCCGGAGTTATTGTCTGGGGTGTAACTTCATACGACAGCGGAAGCACTCTCGTGGTTATCCCACACACCCTGACTGCAAATTTGTACGCTGAGAGGTGGCAGGAGCCCCCTCTCATATTTCTATCTTACTCTGAGTAATTCGATTTTCCTCTCTAATTGCATGCGGTGAAAAGTTGCTATTCCTTCACACGCAGACTTCCCATGCAGCGTCTCTCGTCACCCGGGTGGTCTGCTGACAGGCGAGTTCTGCTGAGCTTGAAAGGGTTAAGCCAACGGGTGTGAGGGAGTTGAGTGGATGCTTTCCAGACGCCGACATTGCCATAAGACAGGGAGCGACACGCCCGGAAGGGGCGGCTGGGCTAGAGATTCCGTTAATTCGCAGAAACTTAGTGAAAACCGTTTCTGGCGGGCTACCAGCGAGGCGTGGGTATGACTTGTGTTCCCAGGCAGTCTTGGCGGGCAAATTCCCGCGTTTTCTGCAAAATCGTAACTGTGATTGGCTTGCTCAGGGCATAGCTCCGTGACGTAGCAAAATCGGCGCAGAAATTGGCGCCAAGAATCTCCATTGGTGGAGTGGTAGGGCTTCGGCAATAGAGTGGAATTTTCCGCCGGTTTTCGAGTTGCTGATAGGCACATTTAACCACGACCACTGTCGTGGGGGCGGGAATGTTCTGTATTCGGTTTGTACGGGTGCCCTGGAGAGAGTCGGCTCTCGCCTTTTGGTTGGGGTACGTTACAAGACTGAGCTCTCGCTGCTCTGGACAGCCTGCCTTCCGTTGGCTGTCTAATATACTTTCATTTAATTGTAACTGCTTGACGAAGTTGCTGAAGTTTCGACTTCAACGTAACTTTCCGAGTACAGTTGGCAATTGAGCGTTCTGCGTACAAGCGGCCTATGTTGTCCGTCTTGAGCAGTTTTGGCTAAAGTTGACTGTATTGGAGTTACTGCGTGACTTCGCTTGTTAAAACCAATCACTGTACTGTCAGTGATTGTGTGGCGAGCCTTCTTCGTCTCCCTCAGAGGCGCATTTGTATTGATAGGAAGTCTTTCGTCTGGAACAACCAGACCAGGATAATTTGTTTCGGGCTATACTTGCGACATTATCATCACCACGACTGGACATCGAAGCAACCAGCCAGATTGTGTCCTTGCAATTAAGAAGACAGCTTGGTAACGTACGTCCGCAGCACCGGCAGATTAGAGAATTTGCTCTGTGATAATCAGAGCTCAGCAGAGACTGTTCCCGTCTTTTCTTACGTGGTTCTGTCTTGGATGTTCATTGCCTGAGTTCTCACTACTGTAGCAGCAATTAATGTTGGGTTGCCTGGGTGTTTCTCTTAAGATTTGAGTTGAAAGGAATTGGCTCCACATACCACTTTGTCATAAATGCCACAATCTAGTTTATGGACAACTTCACCTTCACGGCATTTATTTGAGTACCTAATTTGATGCATTGCAAATGTTTCGTGTGTTTTGTTTATGATTTTGAGTTTAGTCATAATAAATCAAATTGTTATTTTGGACAGAACTTTGATTCTGTTAATCAGTAGAGCAACTCTTTCATTTCTCACTACATTACTGAAACTTTCCTTTATTTAATTAATGTCTATCAAATTAAATTATTGCAGGTGCCAAACTCTTTTCTACTCCACTTGCAGTGTCGATTACAGTCAGTTCGCGTTTCTCCTTAATCCATGTGCAACAGCAAAAGTCGGAGTTAGCATAGGGGGGAGGGGGCTTAGAGCATCATTTACATATGAAGATTCTTTAAGAATTTAGTGTTAAATACACTGCTAGCCCCGGCACCTCGCAACGTCAGTCTGGTGATTCGACCTGTTGTGCCGCCGTTTGTGACTAGCATTCCAGGGAGTGTTTTCCAATAGGATAACGCTCGCCCACATATCGCTGTTGTAACCAACATGCTCTTACAGAGTGTAGACGTGTTGCGTTGGGCTGCTCGGTCTCGTTATCTGTCTCCAATCGAACACGTCTAGGATATCATATGCGCTGCCTTAGGGCTGGTATATTCTGTTGCTGAATACTGTGCCCCAGTGTGGCTCAACACCATACATGTGACAAAAATTGACGAGGAGCTAAATGCAGCAATGAGGACAATAACAGGCTGCATCAAATCTACTCCTCTATTCCTCTATACCGGTTACCACCTCTAAGCAACATTGCGCCACCAGGCCTCCGAAGACAGAATGCCGTCCTCAAGGAATACCAAAAATTACTTAAAATCCTCGAGCTTCCAATGCACTCTGACGTTCTTCCACTCCGGATGAACTGATTAAAATGTAGGCAGACAACTGTCCTACTGGTAGAATCGCTACAGCCAGCTACTTTCAATATCAACAAACAGTGGACAGAAATGTGGAATACTATTGCCCAAGAGGAACATCAGACCCTCCAAAGACCTGACATAAGACTAGCCGGTATGGAACTAACGCGACGTGCCTGGAAAACAATTAATCTGATCTGCACAGGCCACGGCATCTGTGCTGTAAACCTTTACCAATGGGGAAGTGCTTCATCTTCTCAGTGTGGGAAGGGCTTCATCTTCTCAGTGTGGCTGTGGAAATGAACACCAGATTATCCATCACATTGTAACAAACTGTAGCAGAAGAGCCTACCGTGGGAACTTGAAAGATATCTTTGAAGTGACAGAGGCAGCCCTTGAATGAATCGACAAATTACATATTAATTTATAGACTTATTTTTTAAATTATGAGGGCATTTCGAAAAGTAAAGATACAATGGCTCGCAGTCCTTAAATAGAACATTTATTTAGAAAACGTCAGTTACATCTTATTAACTGGATTATTTGTTATTTTTTGACATAATCACCCCCGTTATCCAAACATTTGTTAAGTTGGTGCACAAGCTTTTGTATCCCACAGTCATAGAAGGTTGCTGCCTATTGTCGGAATCACATTTCATCTTTGATCTCTTCATCATCGTGGAATGATTTTCCACCAAGATGTGACCTCAGGTAACGGAAGACATGGAAGTCGGTGGGCGCAAGGTCCGGGCTGTATGGCGGATGGTCCAATATGTCCCATTTGAATTGTTTGAGTAGTTCTTTGGTTACGAGCGCTGTGTGAGGCCGAGCGAGGTGATGAAGTAAACGGACTCCACTTGCAGCATTCCCCCGCGTTTGTTTTGAATTGCCCTTCAAAGACGCTTCGACGTCTGGCAATATGCAGCAGCATTAATTGTCGTTCCAGGAGGCATAAATTCCAACAGAAGAATGCCTTGTCTGTCCCAAAAAACAGAAGCCATGATTTTGTTCGCTGAAATCGACGTTTTGAATTTCTTGGCTTTTGGTGAATTCGAATGGCGCCATTGCATTAATTGTTGCTTGGATTCAGGTGTGTGGTGATAAACCCACGTCTCGTCACCTGTCGCAATGTGATCAAGGAACTCATCACCTGCTTCAGCATAGAGTGTGAGGAAGTCGAGTGCAAAGCCCATCCTTTTCTTTTTGTGTTCTTCCGTTAACAGTTTTGGAACCCAACGCGCACACAATTTCCTGTATCCTAACTTGACAGTCACAACGTCATAAAGATTGTCATTGACACGTCCGGTATGATCCGATGCAAATCGTTCAATGTGAAACGACTATTCACACGAATTGTTTCCTCCGTTCTCCGAAGAAGGGCATCAGAGATCACAGATGGCCAACCTGTTCTTTGTTTGTCATGAGCATCGGTCCTATCTTCAGAGAAATGACGACACCATTTTGTTACATTTTGTCGATTCATAATGTTCCCATAAACAGAAACAATTTCTTTGTGAATATCCGCTGGTCACTGACCTTTTTCATGAAGAAAACGTATGACGGAGCGCACTTCGCATTTGGCGGGATTCTGAATTGGCACAGGCATTTTAAACAAGACCTATTCCAACCAGAAGCAACGTTCAACAGCCGAACGCCCACGAGGAGAAAGCTAACGGTTCAAGGTTAACACCAGTGTTGCCAACTTGCTTGCCAAAACTCTTCTGTTCCGCTGGCGAACAGATATCTTTACTTTCCGAAATACCCTCGTACAAATTATGAAATTAATAAATTTTTGTAAAATTTTATAAAACTATGTAATCCACAATTGCTAGTCGCTGTTCATATATAATGCCATACGCTAAATAAATAAATATCGTATCTTCACGCCAGCGTCATCCACAAACAGCATGCATTGGCCAACCAAGTGCAACAGCATGATACTGCATCCCACAAACTGACATCTGGCACCTGTACAACACAATGTATGCACGGTTGCATGATTGCATGCAACATTCCAGCAGTTACATGGGTTATCAAAGTAACAGCATTTTACATTTCAAATGGCTTACCTCGTGCTTACATTAACCTATGATATTGCAATGTTAGTCACTTAAATATGTTACCTAGATGAATGTATTCCCGAATTTTCATTACTCTACATTAATTATCTTTTGGTGTTGCGAATTTTTTGCGTCAGTGTATATATGGGCATAAGGTTGATATATTACATACTCACATTACTTACTATTTTCCCGTAGTATAACATGTGCTCGCGAACAATAGTTCAAAACACACAGATGTGCCCACCTGTCAGCCTTCGACATCCAGCGAACAGGGGAACTCTGGCCGTCCCTACAGCGTACAGTAGCCTACTTCGCGTTCAGGCATTAGGCGGCTGCAGTGTGGCAATGAACCAGAGCGTGTAATCTCCCCACGGAAAATTACCCTCTACCACGCAATAATTAATAATGGTCAACCAAATCATCCACATGTATTTACGTTTGAAAAGTATCTAATCAGACTTTCTAGTAATATATGCGCCGACAGCTCGTCGACGCCAAGGTATTTTTCTAGTACGTTTATTCTTTGGAACAACAGAGGTACAGAAATGTATGCTCCATGGTTATTATAGAGAGAGAGAGGAACAGCTTCGGAAGTATCGGTTGGAAGATTGTCGGATTGCTAAAGGAGATTTATTTACTCTTCTTCGCGCTAAAGCGAGCTAGGAAAGTTTGTGCCGCTAGCGTGATAGATAAAGAGAAAGAAAAACCTGTAAAAGAAAATTACGTGAGACTTGGAACCAACAGAAAACGGAACATGTACGGAAATGGATTCAATATACAATTTTCCTCAGAAATAAGGTTTGTGACCATTTTATTCTAGAGTGAATGACGAATGAGTTCTCTGTCTGAACCATTGATGATTGTCTGGGCCCTGTAATTAATTGGGAAGTTTCAGCTGTGACGAAGAGAGCCTGCAATCTCTGAGTTTTTTGAAATCGTCCAAAAAGGCTTCGTCCGCATCTGAAATTTTAGATCTGTCCTAAACTGAATGAATTGTTCAAACGATCGATTTTCCCAACTGAATGCAGCGCTTAATAATAATAACAAATGTAAAGATCTTTTCTAGCAAGCCAGCCGCTGAATATTAAGACGAAGGGCTCCACCAGAGATTCTACTAGGCTGATTTCACGTAAATAATATATTTAAACTGTACACAGATAAAGGACAGAGAGAGAGAGAGAGAGAGAGAGAGAGAGAGAGAGTGAGAGAATCCTCCATTAGCATAATTGTTTCTCTGTCTTTTCACGGATTAGCCTAACTAGAAAACACGAAGCCCTGACTTTATTGTACCGATTTATGTGTGAGAGGGAAAGAGCGATAAAGGCGACAGATACACTTCTGTACAGACAAAACATTACACCAAGTTAGCGGCAAGCTGCATTCACATAGACTTTCATCATTTACAAAAGCAGAGTAGAATTCATTATAAGCGGGCGAGAATTTAAGAGCTGTACTTGCAGAAGGTCAAAGCCACGTGCTGTTTAAATTAGTGCCCAAAATTTAAAGCACTATCGATTTCTGGGGCTGTCACCTTGTTGGTATACTTTTCTCTCCTTAAAATATTAGGTCAAGGTGGTGATGTTTCCTTGTAAGAGTAAACAAAGAAACTGAGAAGTATACCAACATGCACTGACGGACAGTTCCGTCGATTCTTCATGGAATATTTTATACATTATGAATGTTTATACCAACACGTATTCTGTTATGAAAAACCACAGGAAAAAGTCTAAGGGTGTATTACAAGGTGGAATCTTCTTCTTCATGTGTCGTCTCCTCTAAGAAGGTTGGCTGTCATCATGGCAATTTCTGATCTTGATTTGGCTGATCTAAGGAGTTCTGACGTTGAACAGTTGTACCAATTTTTTAAATTGTCAATCCAGGATGTCCGTCTTCTACCCCTCGTTCTCTTCCCACAAATTTTCCCTTCTAGTATTATTTGCAATATTTTGTAATTTACTCCCCTAATAACATGGCCTAAATATTGTAGCTTCCTTACTTTAATAGTTTTAATTAATTCTTTTTCCTTTCCCATTCTTCTTAGGACATCTTGATTAGTAATCCTCGATACCCAACTAATTCTAAGTATTCTTCTATATGCCCACATTTCAAAAGCTTCTAAACTGTTCATGTCCTTCTTTTTCAATGTCCACGCTTCCATTCCGTATAATAATTTTGAGAATACATAGCATCTTAGCAACCTCATTTTTGTGTTTAAACAAATGTCTCTCGAACAGAATGCATTTTTCATCTTATTAAAGATACTTCTGGCCTGTCCTATTCTCGATTTAATTTCTTCTGAGCTTTCAATCTCCTCATTTACAATTGTTCCGAGATATTTAAATTTACGTACTTGATTGACTCTTTCCCTATTGATTGTAAGATTTTCTTGTTGGTGTGTTTTAGATATCACCATGAACTTAGTCTTGCTTACGTTAAGAGTCAAGCCAAATTCTTCACTTTTTTCTGCGACTTTGTCAAGAAGTAATTGTAGATCTTTGAGGTTTCCAGCTAGTAGAGCAGTGTCATCAGCAAACCTAACATTGTTAATGTTTAGCCCATTCACTTTAATGCCAGCTATTTCATCTGATAGAGCTGCCTGGATTATGTCTTCTGAATACATATTAAACAATAAGGGTGAGAGAACGCAACCTTGTCTCACACCCCTCTTTATTTCTATATCATTCGATAACTCATTTTCTACCTTCACGGTTGCGGTTTGATTGTAGTAGAGGTTATATATAATGCAGATGTCTTTCTTATCAAGTGTTTTCTTTTCTAACAATTCTATGAGATGATCATGACGAACTTTGTCAAATGCTTTATTATAATCCAGGAAGCACACATATAGTGGCTGGTTAACTCCATACATCATTGCGCTAATATGTTAAAAGCAAACAATGCTTCTCTTGTACCGAGCGAACTTCTAAAACCGAATTGTGTTTCACTTATACCTTCTTCTACTTTTTTGTATATTCGTTGGTGTATAACTTTTAGAAATATCTTTAAGGTGTGACTCATTAAGCTTATTGTACGGTGATCATTACAAGTTTTGGCATTAGCCTTTTTGGGTAATGTAACAAAGGTAGATGTCAACCAATCCCTAGGAATAATTCCCGAATTATAAATATCATTAAACAATTGTACAAATATATCTATATGGTCTATTCCTATGAGTTTCAGGATGTCATTTGGTATCTTATCCGGTCCAGGGGCTTTTCCTGTCTTTGATTTGTTGATAACATGTAATATTTCTTCTTTCGATATGCTTGGTCCTCGTTCTCCGATCATGTTATCATAAAATTTTTGATCTTTTCTTGTATCTTCAAATAGTTCTTTGACATATTCTGTCCACCTGTCCAGTTTACCTTTAACATCAGGAATTATTTTGCCATTTTTATCTAACAATAAACTTGTACTTTTCTTTTTATTAAGTCCAGCTAAATCTTTAACTTTTTTGTGTAATTTGAAACTATCATGTCTTGTTTCATAACTCTCAATTTCAGAGCATTGTTCCTTGTACCATTCTTCTTTTGCTCACCGTGTTTCTTTTCGTATTTCTGCATGTAATCTTTTATACTCACTTTCATCTCTATTTTTAAGTATTCTTCTTTGTTCCATCAATTGTAATATCTTCTCTGTCATCCACTTCTTTTTCATGTTGTCGTGTTTGGTCGCCATTGTGTTTTTACATGCATTATTTAATGTGTCTTTTATAAGTTCCCATTTGCCATCAATGTCTTCTGTTTGATTATTCTTTATCCTAACTAATTTCTTATTAATCTCTTCAGAAGTCTTTTGTTTAGTCAAGGGGTCTCTTAGAATAGTTGTATTTATATAGTCCTTCTTTTGTTTCTTTTGTATGGCTTTCAGTTTCACATGGAACTTTGCTACTAAAAGGTTATGATCAGAAAATATATCAGCTCCTGGATATGTTTTCACACCATGAATAGAATTTTTGTACCTCTTGTTTATAAGTATGAAATCAATTTGATTTCTGCAAACTTCTTCATTGCAGTCTCTTGGTGATTTCCAAGTATAAAGTCTTCGTTTAGGGAGTTTAAAAAATGTGTTTGTAATAGACAGATTGTTTTCCTGGCAAAATTGTGACAGCAAATCTCCTCTTTCATTTCTTGTTCCTAAACCAAAAGGTCCAATAAGATCACCTTCACTTCCTTCACCTATTTTGGCATTAAAATCTCCCATGATGATAATAATGTCTCTGCTTTTTGAGGTTCCTATTGCTTGTGTTAATTCTTCATAAAATTTTCCTATTTCTTCTTGGTCTTTGTCGGCTGTTGGAGCATAGATTTGGATTAAATTAATATTTGTTTGTTTCGTTTGTAAATGTAGACTGATTACTCTATCTGAGATTGGTAAAATGCTTTTGACAGATTTACTAGCATACTCATCTAAAATTATTCCTACCCCATTCCTGTGCTGGCTATCAGAATTTCCCGAGTAATATACTTTCATGTTGTCAATGGTCATTTCTCCTGAGTCAGGCCATCTTGTTTCACTTACATCCAAAATGTTAATTTTTAGGCGTTTCATTTCTTGTATAGCATTATTTACTTTGCCTGGTTGGTATAATGATCTTACATTCCAAGTTGCTATTGTTGCATTATTTTTGTATTTACTTGTGGCATTGTTCAAGGCTCTCCCCCCCGGAGATCCGAGTGGGGGAGTTGAAACTCCGGATAATTTGACATTGAACCCTGCCATGATGAGTTTTCCTGGGGATATCCATTGGATCTTTAATGCTGTGGTTTCCCGTTGCCTTCAGCATCCTATGCCGTTGACCACCCTTGGTGATTCTTCCGTCTTTAGGAGTGATTTCTCACTCCAAGGACAAGAGGGTGCCCTTGCTCTACCAGCTCATCCGCCCTCTAGAAGGTCGTTGACTTAGTAGAGGGTTCTCCTTATCCCGGGAGAAACTCGGTCGCCAGAGCCTCGTTAGCGTAGCGGGGGATACCACGTGCCGGAGAGGTTGACATTTGTGTGGGAGAGGCTATTGGTGATGCATCCCACGCCTTACCCACAAGGTGGAATAAACCATATTAAATAGAGTGAGGTGAAGCAAAAATTGAAACAATAAAATGGATCGGTGCAATGAAACAAAACCTGGAGGATACAAGCACCAGTAACACAACTTGTTGCATCATACAGTACAATATTTAGGCAGAAAATTCACGACTAGACAGTTGGCCTGGAAGAAAATAACCAAGAAGACAGGAACAATTCTGGCGAGCGGAACAGAGTCCATTTTGTGAGTATGAAAGTAATAGGGACACAAAGGAAAGCTAAAACAAAACAACCGAAGGCTTTGCTGATCTGCTTCGTTATCAAGTTTTGTTTTAATTACCGTCCGCAGCTCGTGGTCGTGCGGTAGCGTTCTCGCTTCCCACGCCCGGGTTCCCGGGTTCGATTCCCGGCGGGGTCAGGGATTTTCTCTGCCTCGTGATGACTGGGTGTTGTGTGATGTCCTTAGGTTAGTTAGGTTTAAGTAGTTCTAAGTTCTAGGGGACTGATGACCATAGACGTTAAGTCCCATAGTGCTCAGAGCCATTTGAACCATTTTTTTTAATTACCGGTGGAATTGTACAGGGTGGGGCAAACAAAAGTTGCCCAGGGAACAGAGTTCCGAGGTAGAGGAAAGGAAATACAGTATAAGCCTGACTATAGCAGATGTTGAAAGTAACCACCATACATCTTTTGGTACTTTTGGGCTCTGGTCAGGAAGTTGCAGAAGGTGGATCGAAGTTGGACTGCTGGAATTGCTGCAGTCTTATCCAAAATGTTCTGCTGCAGACTATTAGGGTTATTACGATGACCTTAGACCTGATGGCTCCTCACACGAAGTAATAGCTTACTAACATTTCAGTTGATCTGGATAGCTAGCTAGGGCCTCGACCAGACTGCAGGTCTAGGTGGAGTGTTCGTCCGCATGCTCGACGTGATATGCCAGTCTTTAGCGTCAGGTGGCGGCTTGATTTGGTACGTCTCTGGAGCATTTTCTGGTGAACTGCAGACACATTTTCTGGTGTGCAGACACGTTTTGGAATGTTTTTTGACTAGTTCAAAACAGATTCTGCCTGACGCCATTTTCGGACTAAGCTTTGCATGGCAATATTTACTGGCACTCGGATATTATTAAACTTCTCACCAAACAACTGAGAACACAGTTTCCACGACTTTGTTGCCTGTAACTCGCACAATGAACACCTGCTCCTCTATCGCGAGTACCATCGTCCGTTTGCATTACTCCACTCACATTTACACAGCCCGCACTACGCTCTGAACCGGTGTGGATCAAGTGGTGGGTGTACATGTGGCGTACGCGACACGGGGTGTGTTTATATGCATACACTCACATCCAATCGTATCGACTCGTCTGGGTCACTTTTATTTGCCCCACCCTGTACAATGATACCAAGTAATTTTTGCAACAGTTCATTTCTGATATAGCTACTTTTCTCGTTATATTTTGTTGTAATATAATAAGTAAGCACAAGTATCTGCACTTTGGTATCTATTTGCACGAAAATCCACAGGAAAATTTTGTGTAATTAATTAAAAAGAATATTCACACTTAAGTTACGTGACCTGAAGTGCAGCAACGGCATCTAGTGCACCATAATGAAGCAATATGTGATCATCATTGACCGAAATTAATAAGCTGATTTATAATAAAATAAAGTCTTCAAAAGTATCTGAAAGAACGAAATTGTGTAAATTGGCGCCATGTTAGAAAGTATCTGAACGACCTGAGTTTTTTATCAGTAATAATACGATAGTTTCCCAGAAAGTAATGCACCGCGTTTTTTTCTTCAACAGTTGTTTATTGAAGATAATGAGAATTACACACACGAAAGAATGCTGTTTTACCTACATACCCTATTTTTCCACGCAATCTCCGTCCTATTCTATGGCCTTCCTCCAGCGCGAAACAAGGGGTGTACGACATGTCGGTACCAATCCTTGTCCTGGTGGTGGATCCAGTGCTTCATTGTGTGAATCACCTCCTCATCGTCAATATCTTTCACGAATGGCATCCTTTAATGGCCCACACAAGTGGAAGTCCGAGGGGGCTAGGTCAGGGCTGTAGAGTGGATGAGGTAACACTGTCCAAGCCTGCTTTGCGATGTGTTCAGCAGTCCTCAGACTTGTGTGGAACCGAGCATTATCGTGTTGCAGCGAAACATCTCCCGGGTTGCTGTGGTACCGAAGTTTCGCCAGAAGCGCATCTTGAGTTATGTTGATGTGTTGACATATGCTTCTGAGTTAATGATACCGCCTCTTGCCACCACATCAATGAGAAACACACCTTCACAGTCCCAGAACACCGTAATCATGACCTTATCGGTGGAAGCAGTTGCTGTGAATTTTGTCTTCTGTAGGGAGTGGGACTGGCGCCATTCCATCGACTGTCGTTTTGTTTCGGGCTCAAAATGGTGAACCCAGGTTTCATTACCTGTCACAATCCGGGACAACAAGCCTCACCCTCAACTTCAAAAGTTGCAGTAAATTGAAACAAATGTTTTTTTCTGTACACATTGTGATCCATCGTTAGACACCGCAAAACCCATCTTGCTCACATTTTTGAATATCCACGAGTACGGATAATTGCATTCACACTTCCTTTGCTGGATGTTCTCCCCGACCGCTGCAAGTCGTGGAGCTCCGCCGAACCGCCTTCTCATAACCTCATCCTCCATGCCCAGACACTAAAAGTACTTCTGTCGACAGCAAATGCTCCATAGACTTTGCACAAGCGTTTGTGAATATTCCCCACAGTTTCGTTCTCTGCAGTGAGAAATTCAATGACGGCATGTTGCTTGTAACATACGTCACCTACCCTTCCGTGATGTAGGTCTATCCTCTCGCTATTCTTTTTCCCCTCCCTTTGGAGACATGTCTGGAGTGTAATTGGGAATGTTCTGCATTGTCTGTCACTGACGTAAGAACAGTCTCACCATTGTTATTCGCTCCATTTTTCCTTTCTTTCTTTCCCTTCTCCTCTAGTTCCCCCCGCTTCGGTGTTTTTGTGGTTCCTCTTTTTCTTCTTCCTCCCTGTGCGCTCCTGAAGGCCGGCACATGCGTCTGACGCGTAAGAGGTGGCTGGGTAACGAGTAATTCCCAGCCCTGTGTCGACAGGTGCGGTTCTCATGTACACCCTGGTACAGGTCAGGCCCAGGGAGGCATGATTGCCTGAGCTGCAACATTCCCAAATTGCCGATTGGTCCTTCTGTCAGGTGTTCAGGAGGTGTGACCTGAGGTGTGAACAGTCACCTAGCCCCCTTACGAAGTTGGGAGTAGTGCACTATCTGAGACGCTGGCAGTCATGGGGGATTTCCTCGCGATGAGTCAATTATCTTCACAATCAACGTCTACAAAACGTAAAATTAATGAGGCTACCGATTCCAAGATCCTTCCCGCTGCACCATGGTTCCTCATGGTCTCACATACTGAAGGAGGTCAGTCTTTCGCCACGGTAAATTCGTTCATTATTCAGAAAGGTATTGCAATTGCCGGCCCTGTGAAATCCCACTCTCGTTTACGGAATGGCACTTTGCTTTTGGAGACTACTTCTGATTCTCAAGCACAATAACTGCTTGAAGTCTCGCTTCTCCACGGATACCCAGTTTGTGTTGAGGCCCATCGAACTTTGAATTCTTCCCGTGGTGTTATTTGCACCAGGCTGCTCGACGGTCTAACCGAGGCCGAAATCCAAGTTTACCTCTCTGATCAGTGTGTCATTGCCATGCATTGTGTAATGAAAAAGGTGGATTCCTCCTTAGTGCCCACCCGCTCTCTTTTTCTCACCTTTGATAGAGTGGTGCTTCCGTCCAAGATCAAAGCAGGCTATGAAATTATCACAGTCCGGCCGTACATTCCGAAACCGATGCACTGCTACCAGTGTCATCGATTCAACCACACCAGAACGACTTGTTGTCATCCAGCAAAATGTGTAACCTGTGGTACGGATGCGCATGAGGGCGATTGTCTGCCGCCTCCTCCCCGCTGTATCAACTGAAATGGCGGCCATGCCGCCTCCTTTCGCGATTGACACATGTATCTTGATGAGTGGGCTGTCCAAGAGATCCGGGTAAAGGAAAAAGTGCATTACCCAGTCGGTCGCAAGTTACTGGCTAGTCGCATACCTTGCATTCTCCCATCTGGCACCTACAGTTCTGTTCATGTTACCCCTCGCTCCATGAAGGTCATGGCCACGCAGACATGCGACCTCCAGTTCAGCTCTGAGGTTATGAAATCGCCCAGTGTGAAGGTATCATCGCCATCGCAGCGTCCAGCTGTGCAAGAAGCCGTCAAACTCTCGCCTCAAGGGACGAAGCCACCAGCTACACAACCAGTAGGCCGGAAAGGGCAGAAGGAGTACTCACATGAAGACTTCCTACATCCCTCCAGTCAAACAACACCCTAGTCTTCCTCTAACCGGAAAGGCTCGAAGAAGTCCACCAAAGGCAAACGGTCTTCTCCTTTGCCAACTCGAAGAACGTCTTTGACGGTGTCGCCACATGACACCTTAGCCTGGCCAGCCTCCATGTCGCCAGTGCGCACCACCAACCGTTTTTCAGCATTGGACTCCACAGACCGACAGCACAAGCAAGCCGACGCTTCTGTGGACCTCATGGAGCAGGATCCTCCTGATTCTGTGCCCTGTAGTAGCGACTCTTCACAGGCTGTCACTCGGTAGCCGCTGAGGTGACACCCCTACATCTCTTCCTCATCATGACTCTCCTCCAGTGAAACTTTTTTGGCCTTCGGTCCCACAAAGAGGATTTACGGCTGCTTTTAGCATTGCAGCGTCCCCTTGTACTCTGCCTTCAGGAATCGAAATTGCGCCCTCATAACCGTTTTGTTTTGTTTTGTGTTTCCCCCTGGTATTCCGTCTCATGGGTGTGTCATGCTGCTCATATGGATGACATCCGTAGTCAACCCCTCTCCCTGACTACCCATCAAGCTGTTGCAGTTTGCCTTATCCTTCCCCACCTGAATTTTTCCCTCTGTACCACTTACGTTCCTCTGGCATTCGATGTCCACAGGGTACACTTCCTTCAGCTTATAGGGTAGCTATCTCTACCATTTTTGCTAGTCAGTGACTTTAATGTGCATCATCCCCTTTGGGGTTCTTCCAGGATCTGTCAGAGCTAGCGGGAAGACATGGTATTCGTGGAGTCTTATGATTGCGGGGGTGGTTGTGTGGGTGCTTTTTTTGAGATTACCGAGGTTTAATGGGAAGGGAGGAGTGACTTCTGATTTAGACTCCAGCCTGCAGAGAAGATTCTGGTCTTGACTCTTGTTATGTATGGGTTCACACTGGCACAGGTCTTGAGTAGGGAGCTTGTGGTGAAGTCTTAGGTGTACTGACAGTCTAGACACATTGTGCTGAGGAAAATATTATTCATATCAGGCCTGCCGTCTTGACGTGTGGTGTGGTCACCTTGCGCACACTGCTGTATAAGTGAGTCAAATTGGTCCATGGTAAGACCGGCAAACAGGAGTGTCACACGCTGAAATCTGCTGAAACTTCATGGCTCAATCAGAGAGTAATTGTGATATGTCTAACAGATAGCCAGCCCGCGCCTTTGCATATTTCATGCCTGCAGTAACGAATTACAGGCGCCATACATCGTTACTTTGTAGACACTTGCACCACGATCCTCACCTGAGTCAGCACTACACATCGAGAAAGAGGTAAGACATTGCTGCTCCGTCTTGTTAGGACAGTCTTGCCACTTGTTTCAGCTGCACTGACGTAGTATAACTTCTGTGTAGAATAAATTCATGAAATCTATTCAGCATTAGATAATTTCAGATTGTGTTACCCATGTTTTAAGCCAGGTTAAATAGATAAGAAAGGTAAACTTAAGTCTTTGCAACCAGACGCTAATTATTTGTTGCTTCTCTTTGTGTTGTCAGTAGTTCATGATTTATTTGTCATCTCACTTAACTTGTGTTGTTTGTTCTATTTTATAATCAATTAACTTTTGCCATTTTTATATAACAGATGAATCGTGTGTTGATATATTAATCTCAATCAATGAATAATTGACTACAATAATAACATGGCAATCATTTCATTATATTATTTCACCTTTCAAGTTCTATTTAAGATTCTGATAAAAGTGATTATCTCCAGTGCTGTCTAGGAACAAGAACCACTATCAGAGACCAGAGTCAATCTAGCAGATGTATGGCCAGGTAAACAAGTGGAAGGCTTACATGTTAAACTGATTGCTGTCAGGGCGTAAACTAACAGTGGCTGTATCCTTCGCAATCAAACTGCAAAACCAGTGTAGTAGAGTACTTCCACGTCTCAAATGTCTGTCGAAGCAGACGTGACACTGCAGACCATATTTACAGGTTAGGCTACACTGAACAACAAACAAATGTCGATCTTTGTACTAAACTTGGTGCAAGGCACTATGAATTCCCATCTTTAATATTTACGTATCTGAATTGTTTATTTTATAATTATAAGAAACAACTGTTAGCTAAAATAATGTGTCAGCTGTGGGAAGAGTACAAATATTGTGTACGTTACAGGTTAAGATACACTTGACACTCAAAAGTTGACTTTGGACGAGCAGATTAAGTTCCACAATACTATTTCAGAGCCTAAATAGTCTCTATCTCTAACAGTGAAAAACACATGTTGTTAAAGCAGCATGCTAAGCATGCAATGAAATAATACACTGACGACAAAAATCGCAACACCACAAAATAATTAATGTAGAGTAATGAAATTACGGGAGTAAATTTGCCTAGGTAACAAATTTAAATGATTAACATTGCAAGACCACAGGTTATAATAAGTGCAAGACAAGCCATTGCAAAAATTAATGTGAGATGCTGGTACGTCAATAAATGGTGTAACTGAGAGAATGTTGAATCAAGCATGTAAACGTGCACACTTTGTGTTGCACAGGTGCCGGATGTCAGTTTGTGGGACGGAGTTCCACGCCTGTGGCATTTTGTCAGTCTGTACAGGAAGGGTTAACGCTGTTTGTGGATGACGCTGGAGTTGTTGTCCGATGATGCTCGATTGGAGACACCGAGCGAGGTGGCGCAGTGGTTAGCACACTGGACTCGCATTCGGGAGGACGACGGTTCAATCCCGTCTCCGGCCACCCCAATTTAGGTTTTCCGTGATTTCCCTAAATCGTTTCAGGCGAATGCCGAGATGGTTCCTTTGAAAGGGCACGGCCGATTTCCTTCCCAATCCTTCCCTAACCCGAGCTTGCGCTCCGTCTCTAATGACCTCGTTGTCGACGGGACGTTAAACACTAACCACCACCCCCTCGATTGGAGACAGATATGGTGATCGAGCAGGCCGAGGCAACATGTCAACGCTCTGTATAGCGTGTAGGGTTACAACAGCGGTATGTGGGCGAGCGTTGGAAAACACTTTCTGGAATGATGTTCATGAATGCCAGCGCAACAGGTCGAGTCACCAGACTGAAGTACAAATTAGCATCCAGCGTGCATGGCATAACCACAAACGTACACCTGCCGTCATACGAAATCGAACCCCAGCCGTAACTCCAGGTTTAAGTCCAGATGGTACACCACGCAGGCAGGTTGGTTACAAGTCCTCAGTTGGCCTCCTGACCGACACACGGGCCGGCCGAAGTGGCCGCGCGGTTCTGGCGCTGCAGTCTGGAACCGCAAGACCGCTACGGTCGCAGGTTCGAATCCTGCCTCGGGCATGGATGTGTGTGATGTCCTTAGGTTAGTTACGTTTAACTAGTTCTAAGTTCTAGGGGACTAATGACCTCAGCAGTTGAGTCCCATAGTGCTCAGAGCTATTTGAACCATTTGAACCGACACACAGCCATCACTGACACCGAGGCAGAAATAGCCTCCATCATAGAACACAACAAACCTCCACCCTGCCCTCCAATGAGCTTTCACTTGACACCATCTAAGTCACAAATGACGGTGGTTTGAGGTCAGTGGAGTGCAAACTATAGGGCATCTGGGTTAGGCTTGGCCTTGAAGTAACAGATTTGTGACAGCTCGTTGTGTCACTGTGGTTTAAATAAGGCTATGTTACTGGTGGTACAAAACGAACTTTCATCACCTGACAATGAAGAGGATAATGTTATTTATGAATTCTTCCATCACTTCTTGGTAGAAAACTTCCATGTTTAAAGTTGAATAACACGTAAACTACTTTGTTCCACTGATCAGCAGAAGTTTACAAACTATAACTCCTTAATCAAGTAATAAATAATACCGGCAGCTATAGCATGATGTCCACCAACATCACATTTCCCGGCACTTCAGGGCAACAAAGCATACCAAAACTCGTGTTTTGACAAGATCTTTAATGTTTCGTATCACTTCAACTGAATATTTTTGGAATATGCAAGTATAACTTCCTAATGCACAGAATATAGTATGTCAGCTTCATAAACACTGCTCGGCGAGTGACAATGAGGGACGAGATTGCACACAGACCTCTGATTGTGAACGAAATTCATTATTTGCACCAAAATAAAATAGTCTGTAATATTTATCAAAACACATAACGACTTTTTTAACATTACAAAACACACATGACATAATGATATAACTCACAGCTTAAAGTGCAATTTTCAACAAGAACAGCTCGATCTTGGTACAACACTCTCAAGAAATCAAAATTTGTCTGTATTACTTATAACAACGCATGTTGGTCGTGTACTGATACTACCAATCTAACTTACAGGTTAAAGTGTACTTTTTGATGACAGTACCTCAATCTCTGTACCTTATTTCCACTAACAACTATCCCCCCATGAAATTGTAAGAAATTTCCCGATGTATTGACATTACATTGTTACAGGTAAGCGTCAAACAAAATTGTTACAAATGTCCTCATATGTTGTCATTTTATATTCGAATCCTTTTCTGTGCATATTGAAACATAATTTGCCTTCATTTTGCAGTTGTGATACCACAGAAAATCTGATAATAAATGTAAATATAAAAATAGATATTAGGGTATTGATTATCAGATGACATGATGACTGCCATTACCCTAAAAGCATGGTTCAGTTACATAAAAATCTTCAGATGACATTGTAAAGAATTGCCCCATATATTGCCATGCACATAACGCAGGGGCAGATTGTTACAATATAACAAATTACTCCATATACTGCCATGCATGTGGCACAGTGCAGGTTGATACACCATAAAAAATTTCCCCATATGTCACTACGCGTGAGAAACAGGGTATATTGTCAAACTGTAACAAACTGTCCCAAATTTCCTTATACATCGCCAAGCATGTGAGACTGGGCAAGTTGTTACACCTCACCATTGTTACACACAAGCAGAAAAACTTTTATCAAAGTGCTCTCATAAATCACCTGTCACTTTGCTGAATAAGCATAAACACACATCTTAGCACAAATAGCAACATATGGGGTGATTTGCTACAATTTTGTTTGATGATTATCTGCAACCAAATATAAGATATTGATGTATGGGGCAACTTGTTACAATTTCATTGGAGCTAGTTGTTACTTACGGTATAGTATAGAGATCAAAATATTGTTGTCAACAAGTGCTCCTTAATATGTAAGTTATATTAGTAGTACCAATAACCTGGGCACGTGTGTTCTGATGCATAATACTGACAATTTTTGATTTCTTTAAGGTGTGGTACAGAGGTCGAACTATTCTCATCGACAGTTACATTTTAGCCTGCAAGTCCGATCAGTAGTCTCATGTGTGTTTTACAATTTTCTAGAAGATTATGTATTTTCATAAATAATTTTGTAGAGGATATATCTATGTATTTTCATAAATAATACAAACAATTTTAAGCGCTACTTTGTTTCGGTGCAATGACTGAATTTTCGTTCACATCAGAGATCTATGTGGAACCTCGTCCATCATTGTCACTAACGAGCAGTGTTTATGAAGCTAACTTACTGCATTCGCTGCGTTTCAGACCTATACTGTGTATTATGTAAGCATGTAGTTTATGTGATACAACACATTAAAGATAGCACCAAAATGTGTCACCTTTTGTATACTTTATTGTGCTAAGGTGTCAAAAAATGTGGTATTGTTTAGTAGTTGATTAAGGAGTCTGTAACCTTTATTAGATAGCCTTGGCGCCATAGATCCGTAGCCTTCCTCAAAAGTTTTTGTACACATGTGGAAAATAGGTCCAAGATCAAAAGTAATAAAAAAAGCTGATTAGCTGATCAATAATATTAACTATATTTTTGTTGATGTATTGTCTTCTTCTTGGTCAGATGATAGAGGTTCGTTTGTACCACCAGAAGCATAGCCTCCTTTAGGCATAGTGTAAGTTGTTTGGATACTTTTTAACATGGCATCCTTTTATGTAAGTCAGGTTACTTGGATATTTTCCAACAAAGCGCTGTCTTGGACTGTGATAGCAGAGGGCTTACATAGCATAACTGGGGTTGTTCTACTATCTTGGAACCTGGTCGGCAGGTGATGCTTGAAATGATCGATGTCTGAAAGATCTATGGATACCAAGCATTGAATGGTGGCTCCTATTTTGAATGCACCAAATGTGGGAATCAACCAGTCCTCCTACACGTCAGTCAGGCGGCCTGAAGATGGCGTAATGTATACTGGTAGCCCAATAAAATAACAATTTGGAAATATAGATGGTTGAAAGGCAATTGATTTGACCGTCTGTACTGAATATCCGAGGTTCTGCAACCACATGTAAAAAATGGACGTACACGGACTTATAGGATCACTTCCCTGTCTGTCTGTCTGATTGTCCGACTATTCTAAAACCTTTCTCTCAGGAATGGATAGATGATGAAGCTGAAATTACGTCACATACTAAGGTCTTTGGTCCCTTGTTGGTGTAAAAAATGTAGGCTTCTAAGTCTATGCAAGCAAAAGATAGGGCCATTTATGTCACATATTTTGATACACACAAACTCATTCATCAAAACATATAGGGTACCCCACGTTGGTCTAGACTCATGAAATTTGGCAAGAAGAAATGTTTCATGGTAAAAATAAAGGAAAAACTCTTAAAATTTTGAACCTATAATTATATTTCTTGTCTCATTTGTTATACGACTTCAAATCTGAAATTAAAATATTCTAGACAGTCATGGAATCCATGGGACCGATATCTTGCTAGTATCACCGTCGATAATAGGCAAAAATTGTCTAGATTCTCCATTGGAGCAATTGATGAGCCATCTATATACACAAATAAATTTGTACGGAACTCTCAGTGCGCGATTCCTATTCGCACCTGGCCAATTTTTTCCTGTAATATAGTATTCTTGTATTAAAATATTAATTATGCTGTAATATTTATTCTTCGGTAAAATTCTGGTTGTAATTGAAAAGTATGAGAGACTGTAATGTTGTTATTAATTGACTGATTTGTCATTTATACAGCGACTGAAAATTGGTCGGAACATTAAAATTGTCTAAGGAAATCATTTATTCAAAGGAAAGTTAAGACTATTGTGTACATGCCACTAGCAAGATTGAAGCTTGTGACCTTCGAGTTAAGCGCATCACCCAAAAAAATTTCATTTTATTAATGCTAAATTCCATACCAAAGTAAAGGGTATAACCATTCTAATGCTTCCATATGAAAGGTCACAGTTAAGGGACATTTTGTTACATTTATCTCAGTCGTTTAATGTAACCATTTTGTGTGTAACACACAAGTAGTCTAGTAATCAATTTAATGTAAATGTAACAGATGCCATAATGTAAGGAGGTGCGAGGGAAGCCAGTTTTGTAACAGAACGCAGAGTATGACGTAAGAGGCGCGCACTTCGAGGAGGGAGAGACACACAGTCAGGGCGTGACCAGCAGGCAGCGGTGTGGAGCGCCAATACGTGCTGCGAGAATGCTCTAGATCGTTCTGAGTAGGTGAACTTCCAGTCTACAGAGAACACAGTAAATCTGCGAAGACACCCCTCATCCAAGGAAATTTTATTTTTGCAGCTGTTAAAGTAGAATAAAATTTGCAATAATCTCTTATGGAAGGCTGACATCTGAGAAAGATGTTAGAAACCTCTGGAGTGGTATCAGGCTCTATAAAGAGGATGTATGAAAGACGTAGTATGTGAATGGCTGGAGAGGCGCGGAACTTCACCAGGGGACCGCATGTATTACGCTACAGTCCTTTAGCGTGCGCGTCCTGAGCCGATGTGAAAGATGGAATAGCCGTTAGCTTTCGGATCAGTTCATTTGCTTCGTTTTGTTTAAAGTGTATTTTTGAAGCTGTGAATAATGTGGTTAGAAAAGTACCTGCGCAATGAAGACTTCGTGTCCCACCTGAGCAGGTCAATAAGCTAGGCTTTGCGCCTCGTGTTAGATTATTTTGTTTCTGCGTATCAGTGTTTTTGCCACTGGTAGCCGGATAGTCACCGTATTGCGTATCCAGTGAATACATAACATTCTTTTGCTGTCAAGGTGTGCAGTGAAACATCAGTGGCAGGTTTGGTACACCAATTACTGTGTTTCAAGATCCATGAGACAGAGAAAGTAACTTTACTTGGTGTTACTGGCACGAGTGAAATTAAGCTCACATTATTTGTAAAGATGAAGTTTCCATGCCGGCCGGGGTGGCCGAGCGGTTCTACGCGCTACAGTCTGGAACCGCGCGACCGCTACGGTCGCAGGTTCGAATCCTGCCTCGGTCATGGATGTGTGTGATGTCCTCAGGTTAGTTAGGTTTAAGTAGTTCTAAGTTCTGGGGGACTGATGACCTCAGATGTTAAGTCCCATAGCGCTCAGAGCCGTTTGAACCATTTGAAGTTTCCATGTATTTCATAATTAATGTTGTGTATGCATGGAGGGCGTATTCTAAGTTTATGGTTTTCCGTGAGGGCTCTTTGCACTATGGTACCAGAGACACAGACTACATCATCGTGTTAATAATATCAAAAACCAAGCAAGACATTCAAGACCACTGTGTCTCCACAGTAAACTGTCAAGACCAACATTTGGTTCTTTTCTTGCTTTTAGGCTTAACAAGCCCCTTCCCTGGCAAAAACTCATTTTAGCGTTTTGACATACGGCAATTATGTCAAGCAGGGAGACAAGTTGTGGAAACATTACTGTAATAAAGTAACAAGGTAGGCTTAGTAGATGGTGAACTGCAGAACTGTGGCCATCAGCTGTAAAGTTGAGTCTCTGAACAATGTATGTTCATTCTTGAGCCTAATCTCAGGCACCAACTGGACAAGCATGCAACCAAATAGCCAACAATCAAAATTTGTCATAGTGAAGCTCCCTAATAAGTTCAAGATGACTCAATACCTCTGCTATTCAGTGAGTTGTTACTTTCTCTCCTAGATTATTTGTATTTTAACAGGACTTTTCATTGCCATGTTTATTAAATACAAGGCAAGCATAAATGATTCATTCGTTTTCAGAGCTCAGTTCTTTCCAATATTACTTGTACAGATATGATTGATGCATGAATAGAGCCGTAAATTCACCAAGTTTCCTTTTTTCACTCTACAAATGTTCTATGAGTGCCCCTCTAGCCATACGACACACATCCACCCGGTAGCCAACCTCGTTCCGTATATCATGTAGCAAAATCCTCTCAGTGGTCATCGCAGCAGCATTGTAGCGTTCTCAGAGCTGCTTCAGCGTTCTGGGAGTGGGGGTACGTAAACACGGTTCTTTATGTACCACCAAAGGATTAAACACAAGGCGACATGGGGTTCAAGGAAACAGAGCCATTTCATCTTCACTACTGGGCCCAATCTAGCGATGCGGAAGTAGCCACGAACATCGACGTCCAATGAAGTGGTACCCCGTCTTGTTGGCAGATAAAATTATCTGAATCAGCACTCATTTGTGGAAACAATCACAACTGCAACATATGAAGGTAAGTGGTACCCGTCACTGTATTCTTGTATAAGAAAAACGGCCCGTACAGCTTCGTCTGTGATATTGCACAGAAAACATCAACCTTCGACGAAACTCGATCACGCGCCACAAAAAAATAAGGATTTTCAGAGCCACACTCTCGCATTATGGCGCTTAACCTTTTCAGATAAATGGAAGGTTTCGCATATTCCAACACACAAAAACTCTTTTCTTGCTTTGTCGCTATTTTGTCAAGGCACTGCACTCGTAGCGCCAATTAGTGGGCACAATGCAAACTCGATGAGTTTATGGCTCTATTCATACATCAATCACATTTTTACATGTAAGAATTTGGAAAACAGAAAAACTTTGAAAACGAATGAATCATTTATAGTATCTCTGTACGTATCTTCCTCTATTTGCTTGAGCTGGTCTTTGTGCTTCAGTAATGATTATTACTTCAACTGCCTCATGATTTCTGAGACTGATTTCAACATGGGCATCCTCAAAGAGATCAGTCTCTTTGTTTCCATGAGGTCTAATATATTTCCATCATGGATGGGCTTCCAAACTACCTGTTCAAGGCAGATTTCAGAAAAGGCATTTAGTAATGTTCCACAGGATATCTTGTTGCACTCACCACTAGTTATCCCGAAAGATTGTTTGATGATAAGAATCTCCTATGAATACGACCATATGACTGGAGAACATACACGCTAGCTATCTGTGGTTTCCTCTGAAGTTTTCAATTACCTCTTGGGATGAGTTAGGTGGTTGATAGAAAGACCCAACTGCAAGTTTATGCCCACAGTTGATACTGAGTCTTGCCAAAACAATCTCTTATACAACTTCAGTTTCTAGCTCAATGGATTAAAGTTTCTTGGCTAGTCTAGTAAGTACACATCTTCCACGTCCATTAGCTATCCTTTCGATTTACTCTTACATTTACCCCAAAAATACACGGGATGAATAAAAAGTAGTGGCTGCACAGATATAATACACACCAAAATTTATTGACAGACGTTCCCTGTGGTACATGCCTTCAATATAATCGCCCTGCATCTCGATCGCTCTCTCCCAAACAGATGAAAGGCATCGTACACCATCAGCACGTACATCTCTGCGATGTCTCTCAAGGACAAATTTTGTGTTGTAGCGCGTACCACGAAGAGGTTGCTTCAGTTTGGCAAACAGGTATCAATCGCACAAAGTCATACTGGGCTCATACAGTGGATGTTCCAGTACCTCCCACCTCCAGGTACGTAGGAGCTCCAGCATAGTATTCGCTCTGTGGCATCGTGCACTGTCATGAAGGTTGCTGGGATGCAGTCCCAGAAGTTAGTCTGGAATGATAGTGATGTCACAAGAAGTTGCAGTAGTAGACTGTAGTGACTGTCTGCCCCTGTGGTACAAAGTAATGCAGGATTAACCCAGGAATATTGTAAGCGACAATAATCATCACTTGGGTACTAGGTGTTTCCCGGCGCACGTTCTGTGGGTGAGGAGAACCCGGGCGTTCTCATTCGTTGGATTGTCGGTTTAATAGTACTACCGAACCCAGGTTTCTTCCACAGTGACGATCCTTCCAAGGAATTCCTCACGCTTCCTGTGGTAGCGATTGAGCAACTCCGCTGGAAGTGCATAACGATGCCACTGTTGTTATACTTCAGTCATTGCGTGTGGTGGGGAGCGACGTGTAGACAACCTCCAAGATGGTGCTCCCCGGGCAACGCTGCAGTAAAATGCAACGGCAAAAAGTCTACACAATTCCGGCGACCGGACGCTCAAATGCCTCCCGGCCCACAAGAAGGCAAACGATTCAGAAGCGGAATTGCTCCACGAAGATGGTGAGAGTGTGCCACTTCAATACAGAAGGCTACACAAGGACGAAAGGAGAAATCCTTGAAAAAATTGTAACAAGAGAAAGAGTAAGTGTCGTACTCTTGCAGGAGACACCTGACGGATGAAAACATCAAACGATTATGCATACCAGGATTCACCAATGTGCGATACTCAGGACACGACAAACATGGTATGGCGACCCTGGTGAATAATGAGCTTCTAGGAAACCTCGAGAACAATATGGAATCGGTTCCACACGCAATAGGCATTAAACTGGGAGAGATGACAATCTACAATGTCTACAGACCACCTTCGCAGCAATGGCCTATAGGAATCTTACCGCAAGCTAATCATCCAGCAATCTATGCCGGCGACTTTAATTCCCAGCACACCAGATGGGGATATCAGAGATCCACTCCGGAAGGCGTTGGACTAAGTGACTGGGCTGACAACCGGGACCTACACCTCCTGTTTGATCCCAAGGACAGAGTGTCCTTCAGTTCAAACGTATGGGGCACAAAGACGACACGTGACCTGACCTTTGTCACACGCGGCGCAACGGGCGTACCAATGCAAGCTACAAGAAGAGTCCTCGAAGCTTTCCCACGGAGCCAACACCTCCCGATTATTGTGGAGATCGGCCTTTCCATCCCGATCATAAAGAGCCCCCCGATTCCACGGTGGAATCTGAGAAAAGCAGACTGGGGGAAATATAAATCTTGTATTGACAAGACAATAAATCGAATACCACCAAGTTCAGAGAACTACCAAAGGTTTGTAAACCTGAAATATAAAGGGGCCCTAAAGGCTATCCCCCGAGGGGCCCGGAGGGAATACATTCCTTGCTGGTCAGAGGAGTGCGAGTCATTGTTAGAGCAGTATGAGAGGAGTGGGGAGGACGAGACTGCAGAACGACTGATCAATACTATGAACGAGGAACGTAGGAACAGGTGGAAGATGGCAATGGAGAATCTGGACTTTACCCATTCTAGCAGGAAGAGCTGGGGTCTACTACGGAAACTGGATGGTGCCACATCACCACGAAGATCGGCCGCGGGAGTGGGCCCATCCGAAATAGCGACTGCCATGAAACAGACCTCCAAAATACGCCTGACGTCTGAGGAGAAGAAAAGGATCTCCAGGGACCTAACCAAGGAATTAGCCAATAATCCAACTAATCTAGATATTGTCAAAGCAGTAGACGTCGAGGAGATTACCCAGGCCCTAACACTAATGAAAACAGGGAAAGCAGCCGGACCGACGAAATCCTCCCAGAATTTCTGAGGGAGCTGGGACCCATTGGGAGGAAATGCATGGCCAAGCTCTTCACGGAATGCATTAAATCGGGTGCACTCCCGAAGTTATGGAAAGAAGCTAAGGTAATAGCGGTACTGAAACCAGGGAAGGATGGAGATAATCCAAAGAACTATAGACCGATCTCACTGCTTTGTACCTCTTACAAACTATTTGAGAGAGTATTACTGGCCAGACTAGCACCATACATTGAGGCAAACCTCCCGGACTATCAAGCAGGCTTCCGTGTGGGAAGGAACTGCTGTGAACAAGTTCTGTCCCTTACAACATATATAGAGAAAGGCTCTCAGAACAAGCTGAAAACGGGCCTGGTATTAATAGATCTTACATCAGCCTATGACACTGTCTGGACCGAAGGACTACTGCTCAAGCTTACTCGAATTATCAAATGCAATCAGACGTACACATTACTAAAAAATATGCTGACAGGCAGGAAGATCAAGGTCTATCTCCATGGAAAGAGCAGCAAAAGCATGGTCATAAACAATGGCCTGCCGCAGGGGTCAGCCCGGGCGCCGACCCTTTTTAATTTATACATATCTGATATGCCAAGCACTAGGTCGCGTAAATTTGCGTATGCGGAAGATCTGGCCATCGCATACCAAAGCAAAAATTTCGAAGATCTTGAAAAAACATTGAATGCGGACCTTGAAGCGCTGAACACCTACTACCTTAAGTGGCATTTGCATCCCAACCCCAATAAAACGACCAGTACCATAATGCACCTTAATAACAGAGCTTCAAGCAGGAAACTACAGCTTTCCCTGAATGACCGGCATATCAGACATGAAGATAAGCCCAAATATCTGGGAGTAAAATTAGACTGCACACTAACGTTTACCTCCCATCTGGAAGACACCAAACAGAAATTAAAATCTCGAAATGCCATTATGTCTAAACTGGCCGGAACATCATGGGGGTGCGGAGCTGATACACTAAGGACGTCAGCATTAGCCCTCGTGTACAGCATGGCTGAATATTGTTCACCAGTCTGGGCGAAAAGTGCGCATGTAAATAAAGTAGACACCCAATTGAAAGAGACGATGAGAATTATCTCAGGCACACTTAGGGCTACCCCATGTGACTGGCTCCCAGTCCTTGCCAACATAGAACCCCCTGATATAAGGCGCTCCATGGCGACCTCAAGAATATATAGGAAGATCGTACACAATCCAGAACTCCCTATACACCAAGACTTATCACCCATCAACAGGCTAAAATCTAGGTCCCGCTTTTGGAAGACTGACAGGGAATTACAGGACTTCGACCCAAACCTAGCCTGGAGGGAATTATGGCGCAAAGGGACACACAAGAACCAAAAGCTTATCGATGACCCCAGCTAGAAGATAAATGGTTTTGATCTCCCTCGGGAGCTCTGGGTTGCCTTAAATCGCCTTAGAACAAGCGTGGGAAGATGCAAACATCTAGTGAATAAGTGGGGACTTGCGGAAAGTCCCGTGTGTGAATGTGTTGAAATGCAGACAATGGACCACCTACTGGTGTGTGAAGTGGTAGGATATAGTGGTGAACTGAAGGACATACATTACTTGCCTGACCTAGCCATGGATTGGCTCAAAACTATAAGTAGCATTGTGTAGTGTTGTAATTTCCTGGTGGATTGTAATGACACTGTAATATTTGCCTTGTATATGCCGAACGAATAAATAAATGCGTGTAGTACCCAACGTGCTGCAGTTTTGCGGACCCCAATAATATCGTTCAAAATGAGGAGCACTGTTGGGTAGCACACACCTACCTCTGTGGCTAACTCACGCGGGCGATACGCTTTCAGCAGGAAAGTAAGTCGTCATGTTGTTCATTTGGGATCGACCTTAATGGGGCCAATCATGAATGACATCCCTGCCACTTCGAAACACTTTCACCCACCTCACCACCATACTATATGGCAATGCTGCATCACCACACGCCTCATGCAGTCCCTGAAAACATTGTTGTGCGCTTCGACCGCATGCCACTTCAGTCTTGATCCACGCAAGCTGTTAGAGTTTCCTAAACATACTGTAAGAGCTCTTGAACAGTCTTCCTGCACTTTTAGACTACATACACTGTAGCTGACTCAAACACACCCGTCCCCACTCACTGCTTCAACTGAACTTCCGCTATCACGTACAGGCACCGTGCGTGCCATTTGATGCACATACTTCATGTTACGGCAATGTTGCTTCTACTTTTTATCTAGCACTCTTATATTTTACGTCAGTTTCATTTTTAGTCAGCTTTCTGTACCCAGCATTCCATGAGATCAGACTGCTTCTTAGGACTGATTTGAACTCTGGGACGTTGATGTGAATTTTTTGGCAGTTGATCACTAGGACTTTACTTATTTCAGACATGGCATGGGGTCGCACTCAAGCTGAGCGAGCTTGAAGGGGATCAAATTGTGGCCTTCCGAGTAGCGGGATGCTCTTTTCGGAGAATTGCCATACAAGTTGGACGTGCTGCGGCAGTTTTGCAATGATAGTCGTATCAGTGGTCAAGTGAACATTCTCACACCTGTAGACGAGGTTCTAGGCGTCCAGGCAGCACAGACGCCCACCGCGGTCGTTGTATTGCGAGGGCAGCAGTGGCAGATCGTACAGCTACCACAGCACAGATAACAGGGCTTGTGAGTCCGGATGTGCTAGTACAAACTGTTGCAAACTGGTTATTAGCAGTGCGACTATGGTCACGCATACCTCCAGCCCCTCTTCCACTGACGTCACAGCATCGATGTTTACAGCTTAGCTAGTGACGTCAGAGGATCACTTGGAAGAAGGAATGGCGCGCCATGGTCTTCAGCCGTGAAAGCAGATTCTGCCTGCACGCTAGCGATGGTCGTTTTTGCCCGTGACGTGGGCCTTGTGAATGCTGTCTCGTGGAGTGCACTCATCTCATACACACTGGCCCTACCCCAGGCATTTTGCTCTGGCTGTGATAAGCTACAACTCTCGTTCATCTTTAGTGTTTCTGGTGGGGGAACTCATCAGCACTTGGCAAATATTGTTAGAATCGTGCTTTTGTCGTTCTTGCAACAAGAAGGTGATGCCTTGTTCCAACAGGATAACGTTTCCCCACACACTGTCTGTGAAACTCAACATGCTCTGCAAGACGTGCAGCAGCTTCCCTGACCAGCAATATCTTCGGACTTGTCTCCAGTTGAGCATGTGTAGAATATGATGGGACGAGAAGTGATATGTGTGACTCGTTAACTAACAACTCTTGTACAACTGCATGAACAGTTCGAGTGGGTGTGGCATTACGTATCCCAGGACAGAATTCGCCATCTGTACGATCGATCAGATGCTAGAGTCACTGCCACAACATGCCAGTCGTACAGGGCAGCCTATATGCCAGAGAGTGGAAAAACACGTTTCTGCCAGTATCTCCACTCCTATTGGCCTGTGCAGACTACACCACGTATTGATATGGGTGTCTCAGCATGAGCCGACTCATAGTACCTAAGAACTGCTTGTAAAAAAATGGTTCAAATGGCTCTGAGCACTATGGGACTCAACATCTGAGGTCATCAGTCCCCTATAACTTAGAACTACTTAAACCTAACTAACCTAAGGACATCACACACATCCATGCCCGAGGCAGGATTCGAACCTGCAACCATAGCAGTCATGCGGTTCTGGACTGAAGTGCCTAGAACCGCACGGCCACCGCAGCCGGCAGAACCGCTTGTACTACTGAACTGTAAATGTAATCATTTCGTGCACTTCATATGCATTGCTGCAACAACTAATCTTGAGTGAATTGGAAACCTCTAAAATGGTCTACTAATTTCATTTTACGCCATTGTATTTCTTAACAAGAATGAAATGTCAGGCTGGCTGCAGCTGGATGCATTTCAATACAAAGTTCATACTTCTTAGGCAGTCATGTCATAACACATACACATTTTTCTTAAAATCATAATATTTAAGTTTTTTTGCTATGCTAATAGCAATCTTATTTAACAATGTCACTACTGTGCAAATCGCAGTATATTTGCTCAGCTACTCCTTTTGTCTCTCATATCTGTCGAGCTCTTTCTCTGTACTCACTCCCTGTGCATCTCCTACTCTTATATCACCCTATCCATCTTTTCCAGCTGCACTCTCCCTATCCTTCTCCTTCTTCCCCCTCCCCCCATTCATCTCCTTTCCCCTCTCTCTATCCCTATCTTCCTCTCACTCTCTCTGTTTGTTCCCTCCTCACCCCCTCCTGCACCCTCTCTCTTTGTTTTCCATTCTGCCTCCTCTCCCCCCTATCCGTCCCTTCTTGGCTCCTCTCTCTGTCCATCTCTTCCTCTATATGTCTCAACCTTCCCCAGCTGTGCTCATCTGGCGTGGAGCCACTGCAAAACAGGTCGATAAAGGAGGCTGATACTACTCCAACACAACATGCCAGTCGTACAGGGCAGCCTATATGCCACAGAGTGGAAAAAACACGTTTCTGCCAGTATCTCCACTCCTATTGGCCATGGAGGTTATAAATCCGACAGTGCTGACAGTTGTGATGCCTGCTGTTTCTGTAGCAAATTTGGGTGAATTCGATCCAGGAGTTTGGGAGGAGATCCCAGACATATTATTAATCCAACTGTAAGTCAATGCGAATCAAAGGAAATTCTTTCTTTACAAGGCCCAAGGTGGCAACATACTGTATAGCCTTTAAATTACTCAGTGGGGCCCATCTGACTGGATTTGTGTGATGCAGTTTATAAATCTACAATAAATTCACTGAACAAACAGTTAGTCACCCCAGTGCACACACGCAGATGAATCACTAACCCTCTACGGATCGAGCAGCAATTGAATCATGTGATCAACTATGTTCGTGCTGCAGTACCAGGTAGTGAGACATTTACGTTTCAAGCGGACCTTGTATGTAAACATGGGTAAAAGTAAAGATATGACAGAGTGGCATAAAGGGGCAATTGTATTTGGCCATACCCATGGCCTTACGGTTGTGAAGTTGCTCGATTTGTTGTTGTTTTGCAGCGGACTGTTTAACGTGTCTACAACAGTGGTGTAATACATGTGGCCACGAAACATGACGTCAGGATTGTGGCTGGAAAAAAATACTGATGGAGAGGAACCGGAGAAATGTTTCATGGCTTGGCCGCGCGGGATTAGCCGAGCGGTCCAAGGCGCTGCAGTCATGGACTGTGCGGTTGATCCTGGTGGAGGTTCGAGTCCTCCCTCGGGCATGGGTGTGTGTGTGTGTGTGTGTTCGTCCTTAGGATACGCTAGGTTAAGTACTGTGTAAGCTTAGGGACTGATGACCTTAGCAGTTAAGTCCCATAAGATTTCATACACATTTGATTTCACGGCTTGTAAACAAAATCGCTTCCAAACCCGACAGGAAATGCTGCAGGGAGTGAATGAAGATCCATCCTCACCTGTTAGCGAGAGAACATTGCGATGGGAACTGCATGCAATGACCATTCGGAATCTGTCACCTCGTGAGAGTCCACCACTTTAACAGAAATGTAATGCTGTGCGTCTTCAGTGGGTTAGAAATAATAGAATGTGGACAGTAACTGACTGGCGAAACGTAATGTGGTCTGAGCCGGCTCATTTTTTTGTCCATATTCAAATGGTGCACGTTGTAGAGTGCACCGAAGGCCAAATGAAGCACTTCATCCTGAACGTGTGCAAGGTCAGGTTCAAGCCAGAGATGGGTCTGTGATGTTTTGGTGGTTTTTCTTATAATGAATTGGGCCCACTCACTGAGGTGACCATTAACATGAACCAGTTGTTCACTTAAACATTCTTAATGATCAGGTGTTGCCCTTCAGTCAACATCTGCATGATGAGTATGCTACTGATACCCCTGTTTTTCAAAACTACAACAGAAGAGTTCATCAGGCTGGAAGGATATGTGACTGGTTTTCTGAACACTCCACCACCCTACTACACCTCAAATGGCCTTCAGAATCACCTGATGTAAACTCCATAGAAAATCTGGACATGTTGGGACAGCGGATAAAACACCGACATCAGCATCTTCGCAATTTGGTGGAATTGTGCGATCAAATCCTTAGCGAGTGGCTTACCCTGGATGCGATGTATCTGCACAACTTTGTGGACACTCTCCCTGACCGAATCCAGACTGTTATCAAGGCCGAGATTACATGGTATTAAACTACGCTTGTAATAATTTGTCTAGGGGTGACTAATTTTTTGTATGTTGAGCTTAAGAGATCTGTTCAAAAAATTCCGTAACATTGATAGTTTCGTAGCAATGGTGTGTTGGAGCGAAATGCGGTAGGCATCCCTGCAGACGCCTGTGTCCAGTGTGTAACTGTTGCAGGTTCCACTGTTGTATATCTGTGATTTATTGTTCAGTGCTGTATAGAATAGAACGTTGTGTCGCACATTTTGCGAATATCCAGATGGCAGAGTTAGAGGAGCGTCTGCATTAAATTTTGCCTGAAACTACAGAAAACCGGCCGGCCAGAGTGGCCGAGCGGTTCTAGGCGCTACAGTCTGGAACCGCGCGACCGCTACGGTCGCAGGTTCGAATCCTACCTCGGGCATGGATGTGTGTGATGTCCTTAGGTTAGTTAGGTTTAAGTAGTTCTAAGTTCTAGGGGACTGATGACCTCAGAATTTAAGTCCCATAGTGCTCAGAGCCATTTGAACCATTTTACAGAAAACCTTTACAGTGACACATCAGATGGTGTAGGAAGCCTACGGTGATGAGTACTTAAGAAGTACTCGGTGTTACGAATGATTCACACGGTTTAAAACCGGCCAGATAGGAGCTAAAGATGACCCTCGTTCAGGACGCCCTTCGACGTCCACAGACGACGCTCATGTCGGGCACGTCAACGAAATTGTACGTGCCAATCGAAGACTGACTGTCTGAGAGATTCCAGAAGAATGTAACAATTCAGTTGGCTCATGTTATGAAATGTTGACACAGCAGCTTGGAATGCATCGTGTTGCCGCTGAGTTCGTCCCACGGCTAATGAGTCACGCGTAACTGTTGTAAAAGAAACGGAATCCTGTGCTTCTCATCCTCCATACTCTTCAGGCCTGACTCCTGCGGACAATGTTTTTCACGTCCAAAGACGAAGACCCTGATCAGAGGACGAGGATTTGCATCGATAGACGAGATAACAGAAAATTCGCAAACGGCGCTTCGCGCGATCCAGTAAGAGGCGTACCAAGACTGCTTCTGGAAATGGAAACGGCGTTAGGGGGGGGGGGGGGGGGTGTATCAATCGTGCAGGAAATTATTTCGAAGGAGACCATGCATAATAAGTAAAAGGTGAGCGTAGAAAAATTTTTCGGACAAAGTTCCGGAATTTTTTGAACAGGCCTGGTATGTCAAGCATGTAAGATAGCGCTGGTTTAGGAATGCCGTCCATAGCTGCCCCTATTCAAAATATAAGGTACTCATTCCCCTCTACAAGTCCTATAAGTTTGTCATGGAAATTTCCGAACCTCCTGTATAAAGACAGTACCTACTACCCCCATGCGGCCACCTACGACCCGGATGCCAATGGTTCAGACAACAATAGTGTCTACACTCACATTCCATGCTGTACTAACTAATCCGGGGTCCAAAGTTAGTTATACGTTACTAGTTTGCCCTCCCTACAAAATGATTTTTAAATCGAAATATTAGGTGCCCATTCGATTGAGCGGTCGCAAATTAGTCTAGTGCGATATTTTTTTATCGATATGTATTAGCAGCGACATTAAAACATGAAGAATACCCTCGCATTCCAGCAGCGCTTCTGCATGGCGGTAGCAATCAGTGCGAGTTGTTGCTACTGGAGTACTGGTTGTTTCACATGTTTTACAGTTCCTGGTAAAGCATGTCGATTAAATGAATATCACACCAGGCTAAACTGGGACCGCTATGCCGAATGGGCACGTAAAATTCCGATTTAAAAATCGATTTCTTTGTAATAGGAAACAAACCGATGCCTTCAGTCGACACTGAGCGTCACATGAAAGACCGTACTTGTTTGGCCTCGCTTCAGTTACACTTCGCAAAAGCGAAACTGCAAATCTCTGCATCAAAACAATGGAAAATGCCCCTGACGACAGTTGGGCGAGACACCCCTATCTGCTTAACGGGACGTATTTAACACTCTCACAATATATTGTTTAATTACTCAGCACAGTACAGTTTTTTACTGTCTAAATCTACATCTACATCCATACTTCGCAAGCCACCTGACGGTGTGTGGCGGAGGGTAGCTTGAGTACCTCTATCGGTTCTCCCTTCTATTCCAGTCTCGTATTGTTCGTGGAAAGAAGGATTGTCGGTATGCTTCTGTGTGGGCTCTAATCTCTCTGATTTTATCCTCATGGTCTCTTCGCGAGATATACTGCTTGACTCCTCGGTGAAAGTATGTTCTCGAAAGTTCAACAAAAGCCCGTACCGAGCTACTGAGCGTCTCTCCTGCAGAGTCTTCCACTGGAGTTTATCTATCATCTCCGTAACGCTTTCGCGATTACTAAATGATCCTGTAACGAAGCGCGCTGCTCTCCGTTTGATCTTCTCTATCTCTTCTATCAATCCTATCTGGTACGGATCCCACACTGCTGAGCAGTATTCAAGCAGTGGGCGAACAAGCGTACTGTAACCTACTGCCTTTGTTTTCGGATTGCATTTCCGTAGGATTCTTCCAATGAATCTGTCTGGCATCTGCTTTACCGACGATCAACTTTATATGATCATTACATTTTAAATCACTCCTAATGCGTACTCCCAGATAATTTATGGGATCAACTGCTTCCAGTTGCTGACCTTCTCTCCATTGAGAATGACATGCTGAGATCTGTTATCTAGGAACTCTTCAATCCAATCACACAATTGGTCTGATAGTCCATATGCTCTTACTTTGTTCATTAAACGACTATGGGGAACTGTATCGAACGCCTTGCGGAAGTCAAGAAACACGGCATCTACCTGTGAACCCGTGTCTATGGCCCTCTGCGTCTCGTGTACGAATAAAATTCTACAACTGTTCGACGTTAGAGATATAGGTCTATAGTTCTGCACATCTGTTCGACGTCCCTTCTTGAAAACGGGGATGACCTGTGCCCTTTTCCAATCCTTTGGAACGCTACGCTCTTCTAGAGACCTACGGTACACCGTTGCAGGAAGGGGGCAAGTAACTTCGCGTACTCTGTGTAAAATCGAACAGTAGCTGAACACACCGAGCAAAGCCAGTTGTTCGACTACTGTCTCTGACGTGACGTGGAATGCCACCCTCAGACAACTGCTGGCGGTGCCAGCACCAGGCTGCAAAGTCTAGTTACAGATGGCGCCCGATTGCCATCACCAGGACGTGAAGTCTTGCAGTCATCGCCTGCGAAGCCGCTGGTGAATGTGCGACACATCTCCGCACCCTTTCTCGATCAGCTCAACAGATCGTCACTCAGTGCCTACTCTATCTTTTGTGGGCGTCTCTCGTGAGGTTTTACGCACACAGGTATTCTGTCGCCATGTGCAGCATTGCAGCCCCATGTTCTGATGGATAAGTATGGCAGAAATTATATTTTCAGTTAATCTGTCTTGCACTAAACTAAATATTTCACTTAATCTTTCTTGACTGTGTTCCGATTTCGGTAATTTCCAAGAATGATTGCCTATCGAAGTCGCGGGGTCCAAACGATACATATCGAAAGCGCGATCGTAAATCGATATTGCGACTTTGGTGGCGGGCGTTATGATAAATTATTTGTGTTCGTCATTTTTAACTATTTTCCACACTTCCCTTAGTTGCTCTAAATTACATACCTCCGCGAACTGTTTGTAGGTTGCTAGGGAAACGCAGGCGATTCATGTCGGTAGTGAGTGGTATGTCTGGTGTTCTTCACGTTTCTTTGACGGATTCTCTCACATCGCAAAATATAATTCCATGCATATCGAGCGTAAAAAATTCTTCGACTTTTTGTCGCAAATATGGAGTACTACCGGATGAGGAAAGGAGGGACTGTGTAGACTGTGTGGTGGCGCGAAGTGTGTAATACTTCGTAAGAACAGTTTCGATGCTGAAATACCGTTACAGTTTCATTGTGGAAAACGAACGTGTATCAGGAATAATACAAGGTTCGACTGTTCCAAATTATCCATCCACACCAGCGTAATGGACTTTCACATGACGACAACACTGACGACGAGTAAGGTAAGTCGTCTCCTTTGTAATTAAAAGTATTGTTGTAACGCTCTTCTTTTGTCGTTGCTGTAGTGACCACCGTAAACACAAGTCATAACGCCCGCCACCAGAGTCGCATGATCGATTTACGATCGCGCGTTCGATATGGAACGTCTTGACCCCGCGACTTAGATAGGAAATCATTCTTGGAAATTACCCCGATTTGTATCACCCAGGGTGTAAACCACAACGAAATTCTACTATTCTAGTAAGCAACTGCCAAATTCGAACATCAAGATATTCTATCTTGAGTAAAGGCACTTCTAACTGTCCCGGCAAAAATGTTAACTGTCCCGGCAAAAATGTTAACTTTGCCGAAAATTGTCAATGGTACAGTCTGTCTCTGGAATGCGCCGCAAATAATCTCTGGCGGAACTGTCAGATTTTCGTAAATCCTGTCTCGAACTATTTTTAAAAAAATCCACAGTAATTATCGCTCAACTCAGATACAATGACCTTCTGTATATCTTGCTAATTAATCACTTTATCCTTCTTAAATGAAAGGTCGTAGAAAATAATCTCCTCTACTTGCTCTCTTTATTACGAGGAGTGTCCAATATGCAATGGAACATACTTTTTGTCTCGGCCAATTTCGGTTGAAAAAATGTGTAATGTGTTGTGGGACCAGTGGCGGATTCACATATAGGCCCATTAGCTACGGGCGTAGGGGCGGCACCTTAAGGGGGCTGGCATGTTTTGCTCTGTACTCGTTTTAAACTTTTACGTTCTAAAATAACTGCGCATTCAAACGACAAAAATTTTTAATATTGTCAAACAACTTGCTAGTTTAAATAAGCCTTAAGAACGAAATTCGACAATACAAGCTTGGAAATATACATAGTTTACTTAGTGACTAAATGGAGATTTAACATTGTGTTTCTGTCTGGTATCATCTTCATGACTGTTCAAAATATTTTGAAGTAAGCTGTCAGGACGACAATCTACAATAAACGATGTTATTCCGAGAGTGTTGTCGTCTTCTACTTAACCCTGCCATATTTTCCACGTGAAAATACGGGGACCCCTGAAAAGCTATGATAAACTAATCAGCAGTTTCTTAAATACTGTAACACGTGCGGGCCTCTGTATGTAAAACCCGACTCTACTTAAAATTTCTTGTATCAAGTCAACCCTCCACTACTGTAATTAATGTAAAAGCTCTGTGGTCTTCAATATTTGAGCTGTAATTTAATGACACCCGTTTAACAAAACATGTTGATATTAGGAATATTTTACATTTTTAAACACATGTTTATACGAAAAGAATATAAGCAGAATATCTAATAATGTGTGAAATACACCCCATAACAGTTTAAAAATTTTATTTATTTATTTACTTAGTTATTTTTTTGGCGAAAAAAGAAGAAACCAACTTTCGTTTGTATCATTTTTTTCTGCTGCAGCCTGCACGATATCTAAGTTCCCACTCTGTGCAATCGTATAGTACGTGGTATTGCAAATTTTATATTAAACTCCGTAACTAAGCTTTTTTTCTTCGAGGAAAGGTTATTTTTATTTTATGTTGGAACAAAAGGTGCGTTTGCGTATAGACATAACAGCAGCATTCACACAAATGACAACACACCATTTCAACTGCCAACAAGACTACTTACACTTTGTAGCTTTGTCTTCTCTGCCCAGCCGAGCGGTCTCAGGCGCTGCAGTCATGGACTGTGCGGCTGGTCCCGGCGGAGGTTCGAGTCCTCCCTCTGGCATGGGTGTGTGTGTTTGTCCTTAGGATAATTTAGGTTAAGCAGTGTGTAAGCTTAGGGACTGAAGACCTTAGCAGTTAAGTCACTTAAGATTTCTCACACATTTGAACATTTTCTTCTCTGTCCACAGAAACTGCTAACGTGTTATAAGAATAAGTGGGATAAGAGTCGATCCAGCACACCTCACTGCAAGAAATTGCTAAAATTATTTGCTTTTTTAAATTAGAAAGACAGTGTCAAGAATATTCAGAACATATTTGCGTCCCAGCTAAAATTCCGGCGACGCGGGGAACAGAAGCCAAAAAAGGAACTATCTCGTTTTCCTTAGGAGACTAACTCCAGCCAGCAGATGTGTTTCTACTTCTCACGTACAACAGAGAAACAGGCGACAATGAAATTAAATTGTTCTGCACTGTCGTTCTTTCACAGCACAGTTACGTCGAGTAATCCGAGCTGGTCAGCTCATCGCTCCGTGTTCAAAGGAAAAATCGTTGTGCTCGTGTGCCGTGTTTAAAGTAAAAAGCTTTGTGCTCGTGTGCGGTGTAGTCTTCTTCCTTTCTTTCCTTTTACAATTTTTTTCTTTTGTTTTGACTGTTGGTTGACAATTTTGTAAGTGCCATGAATAGCAGTGAAAAACGCAAACGTGCAAAATTAAGTGGGGCGGCATTTCGGTAATTATCGAGGAAAGGCGAGAACGAGAAGCCAATGTTCTAAAAAGTTTGTCAGAGTAGATAAATTTTCAAAAATGTGGCTGGTTCGACTTCGAGTTCAAGTAATACGGATGATATTCCTGGCACTGCAGCTGTTGTAAAAGAAGTAAATACAGATGAAAAAAAAGTTTAAAATGAAGAAAAGCAAATTGTTCCTGATTTCGAGTTTCACGAAAAACTAAATATCGAATCAGATATTACAAGAAGAAATATCCTCGTTTGTGACGATCCTGCAAAATGGTGTCGATGAATCAACAATCGACATTCTCTTACAACGTGGCATTAATCAAAATTGTAACAGCGATTTTTCTAATTCAAGAATATCAATAGGCGATAAAACCAGATATTTGAACAAAAATGTATTTTACCGTTAACTTTTAAATGGTAAATCAACTTTGCGTGATTTTCTAGTATATTCCTGTAGCATCGGTTTTTTGTGCGCCATGTAAATTGTTCAGAGGTAAGGCCGCGAGTGCTACTAATGATATTGCAGATTCGAAAAATATTTCTAATATTTTATCTCATCGTGAGAATTCACTTGAACACAAAAATTCTGAGTCATCACTCTTAACAAGAAAAAAGTCACTTGGAACAATAGATAACCATTTCGAGTCATAAAAGAGGTGTTTGCAGTAGTGAAGAAGCTAACAAGTCGTGGACTTCCCCCACGTGGACACGTTGAAAGATTTCATTCATTACACAATGGTCAGTTTATGATGTCTCTTGAACTTATAGCCGAGTTTGATCCTTTTCTCGCAGAGCAAATTGAATGATATGGAAATCCAGTGCAGGGACATACAAGTTATCTTTCTTCAACAATCTGTGATGAAATAAGAGCATCTTCCTTAACGAATAAAAAGAATTATCATAAGTGGAATAAAATAGGCCAAATATTTCTCTATAATAGTAGATTCTAGTGCAGACATTTATCATATTGATCAATTATCTTTCATATTAAGATATGTGAACGAGACTGTTGAACGTTTCCTTCTGTTCTTACCAAACCCGGGACACAAGTCCAAAAACTTGGCTGAGGCTGTATTTAAAGTCCTGTCTACAACTTCCATTGATATTACTGACTGTAGATGCCAGTCATATGACAACGCAAGCAATATATCAGGAACCTACACTGGTTTGCAGGCACACATTAAAGAATGAAATCCTTGTGCAGCACATTCTGTGAATTTAGTCGGCACTAGTGCTGCAAGCTGTTGTCGGGAAGCACTTCATTTTTCAATGTAGTGCAAAACCTTACTAATTTTTTCTGTGCTTCTATAAAGCGGTGGGATAAACTTCTTTCTTTCAGGAAACCAGGAAGCAAAACGGTAAAACGTTTATCAAAAACACGTTGGTCAGCAAGAGAGGAGGTGTGTGTAAGTCTATATGACAACTGGGAGGGCGTTATCAGTGCCCTGACGCATATTGCCAATAACACGTTTGAAAAACCACTTGTGCGAAATGAGGCTTCAGCGTTATTGAATCATCTCAGCAGACTAGAAACAGCATTCACGATGACAGTTTGGAAGGACATACTCCAGAGATTTAATAGTGTAAATCTGAAATATTGATACTAAAATAGTGCGTGGATTATATGAATCAGTTGTAGGATTTATTGGATCTATTCGTGGCATTTTCGACTATTATGAAAATAACCCTATGGAGATTGTGACTGGCTACAAATGCACCTATAAGAGATCATGAAAACGCAAACTTCATGACGGCGAAGAAGCGGGCTCTGAAGAAGTTTTTCTCACTGGAATGGAAAAATTTTGAGTTGATGTATTTCTCCCCGTACTCGACAACTTAAGGAAAGTTATAGAACACTGAAACTTCCAGGCAGATAAAAATTGTGTGCCCGACCGAGACTCGAACTCGGGACAACTCGAGTTCCGAGTCTCGGTCGGGCACACAGTTTTAATCTGCCACGAAGTTTCATATCAGCGCACACTCCGCTGAAGAGTGAAAATCTCATTCTAAAGAACACTGTTGGACTCCTTCACAGTTTTCAGTAACTTTAAGAACAGTTTCACCTGACGATATTGCCGATCGTGCAGCGAAACTCAAGCGTCATATGACACAGATTTAGAGCCTTCCTTCCCTAGTGAATGTGTACATTTCGCAGAACTTTTGAAATATTCTGAGATTAGTGATATACCAGTCGAAATGAGTAAATTTTTACGAAAAGACAGGTTACGGTCCGTGTTTCCGAATGTTGACATAGCTCTTAGAATATTTCTATGTATGGCACTTACAAATTGGTCAGCAGAACGCTCGTCTTCTGCGTTTAGAAGGCTGGAATCGTACCTACGTTCTACCTTGTCTGAGGTGAGATTGAATGCCTTGTCCATTCTTCACATCGGAGGACCTACAAATAGGTAACCGTCTGAACTATGAAGCTATGATCAACGAGTTTTCTGCCTCCAAGCCAGACGCAAACTTTGCTGCCTGGTGAGTTTCTTTATTTATTCATATTAGTTTTAAAAATTTAAGATTATAATGTGATGTTCCCCCCCATGAACCATGGACCTTGCCGTTGGTGGGGAGGCTTGCGTGCCTCAGCGATACAGATAGCCGTACCGTAGGTACAACCACAACGGAGGGGTATCTGTTGAGAGGCCAGACAAACGTGTGGTTCCTGAAGAGGGGCAGCAGCCTTTTCAGTAGTTGCAAGGGCAACAGTCTGGATGATTGACTGATCTGGCCTTGTAACAATAACCAAAACGGCCTTGCTGTGCTGGTACTGCGAACGGCTGAAAGCAAGGGGTAACTACGGCCGTAATTTTTCCCGAGCTCTTCCAAGTCATTTGCTGTCTCTGACAGAATTACAATGTCATCGGCGAACCTCAAAGTTTTTGTTTCTTCTCCATGGATTTTAATACCTACTCCAAACTTTTCTTTTGTTTCCTTCACTGCTTGCTCAATATATAGATTGAATAGCATCGGGGAGAGGCTACAACCCTGTCTCACTCCCTTCCCAACCACTGCTTCCCTTTCATGTCCCTCGACTCTTATAACTGCCATCTGCTTTCTGCACAAATTGTAAATAGCCTTTCGCTCCCTGTATTTTACTCCTGCCACCTTCAGAATTTGAAAGAGCATATTCCAGTCAACATTGTCAAAAGCTTTCTCCAAGTCTACAAATGCTAGAAACGTAGGTTTGCCTTTTCTTAATCTAGCTTCTAAGATAAGTCGTAGGGTCAGTATTGCCTCACGTGTTCCAACATTTCTACGGAATCCAAACTGATCTTCGCCGAGGTCGGCTTCTACTAGTTTTTCCATTTGTCTGTAAAGAATCCACGTTAGTATTTTGCAGCCGTGACTTATTAAACTGATAGTTTGGTAATTTTCACATCTGTCAACACCTGATTTCTTTGGGATTGGAATTATTATATTCTTCTTGACGTCTGAGGGTATTTCTCCTGTCTCATACATCTTGCTCACCAGATGGTCGAGTTTTTGTCAGGACTGGCTCTCCCAAGGCTGTCAGTAGTTCTAATGGAATATTGTCTACTCCGGGGGCCTTGTTTCGACTCAGGTCTTTCAGTGCTCTGTCAAAGTCTTCACGCAGTATCGTATCTCCCATTTCATCTTCATCTACATCCTCTTCCATTTCCATAATACTGTCCTCAAGTACATCACCCTTGTATAGACCCTCTATATACTCCTTCCACCTTTCTGCTTTCCCCTCTTTGCTTATAACTGGGTTTCCATCTGAGCTTTTGATATTCATACAAGTGGTTCTCTTTTCTCCAAAGGTCTCTTTAATTTTCCTGTAGGCTGTATCTATCTTACCCCTAGTGAGATAAGCCTCTGCATCCTTACATTTGTCCTCTAGCCATGCCTGCTTAGCCATTTTGCACTTCCTGTAGATCTCATTTTTGAGACGTTTGTACTCCTTTTTGCCTGCTTCATTTACTGCGTTTTTATATTTTCTCCTTTCATCAATTAAATTCAGTATTTCTTCTGTCACCCAAGGATTTCTACTAGCCCTCGTCTTTTTACCTACTTGATTCTCTGCTGCCTTCACTACTTCATCTCTCAAAGCTACCCATTCTTCTTCTACTGTACTTCTTTCCCCCATTCCTGTCAATTGTTCCCTTATGCTCTCCCTGAAACTCTGTACAACCTCTGGTTTAGTCAGTTTATCCATGTCCCATCTCCTCAAATTCCCACCTTTCTGCAGTTTCTTCAATTTTAATCTACAGGTCATAACCAATAGATTGTGGTCAGAGTCGACATCTGCCCCTGGAAATGTCTTACAACTTAAAACCTAGTTCCTAAATCTCTGTCTTACCATGATGAGCGTTATAAGAGATTAGTTACTGGAATTGATTTGGGAGACCAAAAACCTAGTGAGTTATTACGCAAAATGCAAACCTTGGCAGAGGTAGATGTGTCAGAAAAAGTCCTAAAGACACTTTGGCTAGAAAAACTTCCGGATTCTATAAGGAACATTTTAATTGTCAGTGACGAGGGACTCGAAAAGGTGGCTATAATGGCTAATAAATCCCCATAACGAATTGTTCGTCACAAAAAGTGGTGCTTGTAGCCAACAGGATGTTTTGATAACAATGAGTGACTTGATGACAAGAATTTCGGGGCTAGAGCAACAAATGGCCGCGCTGTCAACTGGTTATCGAGGCAGGTCTCGTAACAGAAGCTGTGAGCATCATTGTAAAAGAAGTTGTAGTAAGTCTCGAAATAAATACAACCCCAAGGGCAAGTACTGGATAACGTCAGAGGGATCCCGTCCACTACCTGAGGAAGTGCAAGCAATTTTAGAGAATAAGTTACCTGACAAACTGCACGAGCTCCGCAGATTTCTTGGCATTGTCAACTACTACCGTCACTACCTTAAAGTTGCGGCACAGACTCAAGCTGTTTTGCATGACCATGTTAAGGGAGCAAGAAACAAGGATAATAGACAAATTCAGTGGACTGAAGAAGCAAAGAAAATGTTTGAGAAATCTAAACAAGATGTGGTAAATGCTGCATTATTGACTTTTCCTAACTCAGAGTTGCCCCTAGCATTATGTACAGACGCATCAGATATTGCTGTTGGTTCTGTGCTCCAGCAACTGGAAAATGGAAATTGGAGAGCTGTTGCATTCTTTTCACAGAAACTGAATAAATCACAGAAGGGTTACAGTACCTATGACTGAGAATTATTTGGAATTTACCTTTGTGTAAAAAAGTTTAAGCATTTACTGGAAGGAAGAGACTTCATAATCTTCACTGATCATAAGCCACTCACATTTGCTTTCAAGCAAAACAATGATACAGTTGCGGTACATTTCACAATTTTCAACCAATATTCATCATGTCAGTGGCCATGACAATATTGTTGCAGATGCCCTATCCAGAGTTGATGAAGTAGTAATACTGGACTATGATGAAATTGCCAAATACCAGCAAGATGATCAAGAACTATAGCAACTCCGAACAGGGAACAACTCCTTAAACTTAGTCATATCAACTTCCATCAGGGAAAACATTGTGCTGTGACACATCCACTGCAAATATCAGACCTTATATTCCTCAACCTTTTCGTTATCAAATACACTCCTGGAAATGGAAAAAAGAACACATTGACACCGATGTGTCAGACCCACCATACTTGCTCCGAACACTGCGAGAGGGCTGTACAAGCAATGATCACACGCACGGCACAGCAGACACATCAGGAACCGCGGTGTTGGCCGCCGAATGGCGCTAGCTGCGCAGCATTTGTGCACCGCCGCCGTCAGTGTCAGTCAGTTTGCCGTGGCATACGGAGCTCCATCGCAGTCTTTAACACTGGTAGCATGCCGCGACAGCGTGGACGTGAACCGTATGTGCAGTTGACGGACTGCGAGGGCGTATAGTGGGCATGCGGGAGGCCGGGTGGACGTACCGCCGAATTGCTCAACACGTGGGGCATGAGGTCTCCACAGTACATCGATGTTGTCGCCAGTGGTCGGCGGAAGGTGCACGTGCCCGTCGACCTGGGACCGGACCGCAGCGACGCACGGATGCACGCCAAGACCATAGGATCCTACGCAGTGCCGTAGGGGACCGCACCGCCACTTCCCAGCAAATTAGGGACACTGTTGCTCCTGGGGTATCGGCGAGGACCATTCGCAACCGTCTCCATGAAGCTGGGCTACGGTCCCGCACACCGTTAGGCCGTCTTCCGCTCACGCCCCAACATCGTGCAGCCCGCCTCCAGTGGTGTCGCGACAGGCGTGAATGGAGGGACGAATGGAGACGTGTCGTCTTCAGCGATGAGAGTCGCTTCTGCCTTGGTGCCAATGATGGTCGTATGCGTGTTTGGCGCCGTGCAGGTGAGCGCCACAATCAGGACTGCATACGACCGAGGCACACAGGGCCAACACCCGGCATCATGGTGTGGGGAGCGATCTCCTACACTGGCCGTACACCACTGGTGATCGTCGAGGGGACACTGAATAGTGCACGGTACATCCAAACCGTCATCGAACCCTTCGTTCTACCATTCCTAGACCGGCAAGGGAACTTGCTGTTCCAACAAGACAGTGCACGTCCGCATGTATCCCGTGCCACCCAACGTGCTCTAGAAGGTGTAAGTCAACTACCCTGGCCAGCAAGATCTCCGGATCTGTCCCCCATTGAGCATGTTTGGGACTGGATGAAGCGTCGTCTCACGCGGTCTGCACGTCCAGCACGAACGCTGGTCCAAATGAGATGGAAATGAGGTGGAAATGGCATGGCAAGCCGTTCCACAGGACTACATCCAGCATCTCTACGATCGTCTCCATGGGAGAATAGCAGCCTGCATTGCTGCGAAAGGTGGATATACACTGTACTAGTGCCGACATTGTGCATGCTCCGTTGCCTGTGTCTATGTGCCTGTGGTTCTGTCAGTGTGATCATGTGATGTATCTGACCCCAGGAATGTGTCAATAAAGTTTCCCCTTCCTGGGACAATGAATTCACGGTGTTCTTATTTCAATTTCCAGGAGTGTATTTCTTCACTTTCATGGTTTAGCTGATCCTGGCATAAAGACAACAGTGAAACTATTGAGTAGCAGAGCCATTTTGTCAAACCTCAAAACTGATGTGCAACAGTGGACTAAATCCTGTGTCAGTTGTCAGAAAACTGAGGTCACTCGCCACACAAAATCACCGCTAGAGAAGTTTGAAGAACCTGATGAACATTTCAGTGTTGTACACATTGACCTCATCGGACCTTTTCCTCCTCCTAATGGCATGACTTATTGTTTAACTTGTATTGACCATTTCACATCTTGGATGGAAGTCATACCACTTGAAGATATTTCAGCTGAAAAAGTGGCAACAGCCTTCTACCAGCACTGGATTGCAAAATTTGGTGTACCATCACAGGTAATCACTGACCAAGGCCCACAGTTTAGATCACAGTTGTTTAATAATTTGGTTATAGTGTGGAGTGAAAATTCAGCACACAACACCATATCATCCTCAACACAATGATAAAATTGAGCAACTACACAGAACTCTGAAGTCTGCAATCAAGGCCCATAACTGTTCTAATTGGACAGAAATATTGCATATTGTTCTATTGGGGTTGCGCACTGCAGTGCAAGAAACATCGATCCATTCCATTGCACAGATGGTATATGGAAAAACTATAAGACTTCCTGGTGAATTTTTTGAAGAGCCCACTACAAAGATTGACCTTGATTCATTTGCATCTAAATTGCAAAAGCAAATGCTGCATCTGAAACCTAGTAGGCCTACACAAAGCAAATCAAGATCAGTATTTGTTCCTAAAGGTCTGCAAACCTGTTCCCATGTCTTCCTGAGAAGTGACAGGGTTAGAAAACCATTAGAACCTACATATGATGGTCCCTTTCCTGTCATTTCAAGACATGAAAAATATTTCACTATTACAGGAAGTGCAAACACACAAATGTGTCAGTGGACAGACTTAAACCAGCTTATCTCCTGCAAGAAAAATGGGAATCAGTGAAGGAACTTCCAAACTTTTCCAAGCACACTGAACCACAACATCCCACAGAGGAACCATCTCCAAATATCAGAGTATCGAAGTTAGGACGGATTGGAAGGTTCCCACCTCGATTCTTAAAGCAGTTGTCTCTGTGGAGAATTAATCAATATCATACCAGACATTGTAAAAAGTTTTTGTAATTATTTTGTATCATATCTTTTGTCATTCCAATATGTTTTTTTATTGTTTTATGTTAATGTTGTGCTGATTTTTTTTTAAGAAAATTCCTTCATCACCATGTATTAATTCGTAACCATGTTACTGGTGGGGGAGTAGTGTAAAGGCAACAGTGATGAAATCTAAATGAAATTTTTATATTTCATGAAGTTGCCAAGACCGTAATAGTTATAGTTCATTACTGATAACATGATGTAATATCTTTAAATTTTTTTTCTGTTTATTCTTTGGCAGCAAGGATGTGATGATTCTCAGATAGCTGCTAAAAAAAGTCAATAAAGAAGTCTTAAGCAGGCCAAGTGGCGTGTGTTCTTGGTGATTTAAAATTAGACTAAATATCGTCAAACAATATATTTTGGGAACTGCCGCAAATATTACGTTACAGCAGTTATACACTCTCATTCAAGGTGATCGATGGATTACAGTCAAACACCTCGCTGCACAGTTGGACAGCTCTGTCGGTGGTGCTGACACACCCACCTGCCAGTTGGGGTACCTACTCAATTCCTTGCCACTTATGCATCTTCTGACTCCCATCTGTTTGGCCCAATGAAGGATGCACCCCATAGGAAGCAATACATGAATGGTAGGGAGGTTACTGATGTAGGAAGACATTGGCTCCAGTATCGAACAGCAGAGTGACGTAATGTGGGCATACAGGCCCATCCAGTAAGGTAGCATAAAGCCGTCACATTGAATGGAGATAATATTTAAAAATAATGTTTTGTAGCAGAAAGAGTGGGGAATAATACAGTATTTTGGAATCCTCAATAAAATCATCCTGCTTTCAGAAAAAAAAGGTGTTGCATTACTTATTGAAGTCCCTCATATATCTTAGCAAATACACACTTGATCTTGACAATAAGGTGGCGGCAAATGCATAATCTCATTATGTGTTAAACAGTTAACACAATGATATTCATTTATTTCTCAATTAAAATTATTTCTCCAAGTAATTCAGTTGAGGGCAGATGGCAGCAACACTCGTTGACATCATCTTCTCTCCACTGGCTTTTGGTTAGTGTTTGGCGGTGGTCGGCTTATTATCTCTGGTGGAAGTGGCAAACAAGCTGCCATCAGTGCATTGCAGACTCATTCTCATGACAAGAAACAAACACGAACACACATTTATTTACAAAAATTATCAAATAACATACTCATATCATCATCATTTAAGACTGATTATGCCTTTCAGCATTCAGTCTGGAGCATAGCCCCCTTATAAAATTCCTCCACGATCCCCTATTCAGTGCTAACATTGGTGCCTCTTCTGATGTTAAACCTATTACTTCAAAATCATTCTTAACCGAATCCAGGTACCTTCTCCTTGGTCTGCCCCGACTCCTCCTGCCCTCTACTGCTGAACCCATGAGTCTCTTGGGTAACCTTGCTTCTCCCATGCGTGTAACGTGACCCCACCATATTCATATAGGAAAACAAATTCAGAACGCAATAACTTAATAGCTGTTGTACCATTATCTTTTCTTCTCATCTGCACACATTGGAGTGGTAAGAATCCTAGTGTAACTAACACTTAATTCATTACACCACAACTGGTATGGTTCAAATGGCTCTGAGCACTATGGGACTTAACTTCTGAGGTCATCAATCCCCTAGAACTTAGAACTACTTAAACCTAAATAACCTAAGGACATCACACACATCCATGCCCGAGGCAGGATTCGAATCTGCAACCATAGCGGCTGCACAGTTCCAGACTGTAGCGCCTAGAACCACTTGGCCACTCCTGCCAGCACAACTGGTATGTCTATACATTCATCCCAGGTGGTGTGGACAGACAGCATGGTGAAGTAGTTTTGAACACTTTCTCCAAAAACTGTATTGAGTGACCACACTGCTTGACAAAGCAAGGGAAACACCCAGAATAGGAGGAGAAACTTAATAAAATTTCATGCTTTGAGAGAATATGTGATGTTATTTCAGAAAGTACATCCTCCTCCTCCTCCTCCTCCTCCTCCTCCTCCTCCTCCCCCCCCCCCCCCTCTCTCTCTCTCTCTCTCTCTCTCTCTCTCTCTCTCTCTCTCTCTCTCTCTCTCTCTCTCTCTCTCTCCATTTCCTCTCCCCCCCCTCCCCCCCACTTTTCTGTACATCTCATCCCAGTAGTTTCCAGATAGTAAGTAACATGTCTACCAAGTTTGATTTGATTGAAAACGATCCTCGGATTTACAAGGGGCATTTTACCTTCACCTTAACCCATGTACACATGTCACATATATTTTATATATATCACACATATTTGTACAAATATTTCACCTGTATCTCTAGGGAATTTCGCCCTACAGTTTCATTTTCAAGTCTCTCAACACTTATAATGTCTTAATCTCCTGAAACAAAACACTGAACATACAATGGTATAGTTTTCCAGCTATGTCCTGAGCTCTATGTAGATATTGTCCATGAAATGAATTGTGAATAAGTTAGTAGTAAAGAAGTAATAAATTAAAATGCCATAAATGCTGTTCACATGTTACCATGTGAACAGCAAGAATGTAGTTAGCAATAAACTTTTTCTTTCATTCATCATTTTATTGGGGAAATCAGCAAGAAAAGTTTAGTAAACATTTCAAATTACCGGTATTTTAAAGTTTCTTACAAGTGACTAATTGCTCTCATTCTCAAATACAGGATGAATAGAGTCTGGGTATTTGTGCATAATGGGCTACACTTCTTTTTCACCCCCAGCCCTAAGTTAATAGTTTAGGAGGAGATGTGGAACATATATACACTGTTTGTTTTTATAACATGTATGGATAGGATTAAAAAATTGAATCAGATTTATATCTATATCATGACTACTCGACAGTTCACAATTAAGTGCCTGGCAGAGGGTTCACTGAACCACCATCAGACTATTTCTGTGCCATTCCACTCTCAAACAGTGCATAGCAAAACAAACACTTGAATCTTTCCTAGTGAACACTGATTTCTCTTATTTTATTATGATGACCATGTCTCCCTACAGCAGTGTGAGTCCACTTATCAGCCTTTCCCAAGGCTAGCTGACCAGTAACTGTCATAAATGGTCCGTAATGTCTAAGATACTGGTACTGGGACAGAGCTGACGTCCTAGCTGGTCCCACATGTATTCCATCAGGGACAGATAAGGGAATCTTGCTGGTCACACGAGTACGAGTTTGGCCCGCTAGATGGCACGGCCATTGGTCATATGTGATGTTATTTCAGAAAGTACATCCTCCTCCTCCTCCTCCTCCTCCTCCCCCCCCCCCCTCTCTCTCTCTCTCTCTCTCTCTCTCTCTCTCTCTCTCTCTCTCTCTCCATTTCCTCTCCCCCCCCTCCCCCCCACTTTTCTGTACATCTCATCCCAGTAGTTTCCAGATAGTAAGTAACATGTCTACCAAGTTTGATTTGATTGAAAACGATCCTCGGATTTACAAGGGGCATTTTACCTTCACCTTAACCCATGTACACATGTCACATATATTTTATATATATCACACATATTTGTACAAATATTTCACCTGTATCTCTAGGGAATTTCGCCCTACAGTTTCATTTTCAAGTCTCTCAACACTTATAATGTCTTAATCTCCTGAAACAAAACACTGAACATACAATGGTATAGTTTTCCAGCTATGTCCTGAGCTCTATGTAGATATTGTCCATGAAATGAATTGTGAATAAGTTAGTAGTAAAGAAGTAATAAATTAAAATGCCATAAATGCTGTTCACATGTTACCATGTGAACAGCAAGAATGTAGTTAGCAATAAACTTTTTCTTTCATTCATCATTTTATTGGGGAAATCAGCAAGAAAAGTTTAGTAAACATTTCAAATTACCGGTATTTTAAAGTTTCTTACAAGTGACTAATTGCTCTCATTCTCAAATACAGGATGAATAGAGTCTGGGTATTTGTGCATAATGGGCTACACTTCTTTTTCACCCCCAGCCCTAAGTTAATAGTTTAGGAGGAGATGTGGAACATATATACACTGTTTGTTTTTATAACATGTATGGATAGGATTAAAAAATTGAATCAGATTTATATCTATATCATGACTACTCGACAGTTCACAATTAAGTGCCTGGCAGAGGGTTCACTGAACCACCATCAGACTATTTCTGTGCCATTCCACTCTCAAACAGTGCATAGCAAAACAAACACTTGAATCTTTCCTAGTGAACACTGATTTCTCTTATTTTATTATGATGACCATGTCTCCCTACAGCAGTGTGAGTCCACTTATCAGCCTTTCCCAAGGCTAGCTGACCAGTAACTGTCATAAATGGTCCGTAATGTCTAAGATACTGGTACTGGGACAGAGCTGACGTCCTAGCTGGTCCCACATGTATTCCATCAGGGACAGATAAGGGAATCTTGCTGGTCACACGAGTACGAGTTTGGCCCGCTAGATGGCACGGCCATTGGTCAAACGGATATCAACCCTCATTTTTATTACATATTCGTGTAGTACGTAAAGAAATATGAATGTTTCAGTTGGACCGCATTATTTGCTTTGTGATACATGGCGCTGTAATAGCCACAAATGTATAAGTACGTGGTATCACGTAACATTCCACCAGTGCCGACAGTATTTACTTGGTGATAAATTACCCGTGTTAAAATGGACCGTTTACCAATTGTGGAAAAGATCGATATCGTGTTGATGTATGGCTATTGTGATCAAAATGCCCAACGGGTGTGTGCTAGGCATACTGCTCGGTATCCTGGATGACATCATCCAAGTGTCCGGACCATTCACCGGATAGTTATGTTATTTAAGGAAACAGGAAGTGTTCAGCCACATGCGAAATGTCAACCACAACCTGCAACAAATGATGATGCCCAAGTAGGTGTTTTAGCTGCTGTCGCGGCTAATCCGCACATCAGTAGCAGACAAATTGCGCGAGAATCGGTTTTCTCAAAAACGTCAGTGTTGAGAATGCTACATCAACATCGATGGCACACGTACCATATTTCTATGCACCAGGAATTGTATGGTGACGACTTTGAACATCATGTACAGTTCTGCCACTGGGCACAAGAGAAATTATGGGACAATGCCAGATTTTTTGCACGCGTTCTATTTAGCGACAAAGTGTCATTCACCAACTGCAGTAACGTAAACCGTCATAATATGCACTGTTGGGCATCAGAAAATCCACAATGACTGCAACAAGTGGAACATCAGCGACCTTGGCGGGTTAATGTATGGTGCAGCATTATGGGAAGAAGGATAATTGGCCCCCATTTTATCTATGGCAATCTAAATGGTGCAATGTATGCTGATTTCTTACGTAATTTCTACTGATTTTAATACAAGATGTTTCACTGCATGACAGAATGGCGATGTACTTCCAACATGATGGATGTCCGGCACATAGCTCGCGTGCGGTTGAAGCGGTATTGAATAGCATATTTCATGACAGGTGGATTGGTCGTCGAAGCACCACACAATGGCCCGCACGTTCACTGGATCTGACGTGCCCGGATTTCTTTCTGTGGGGAAAGTTGAAGGATATTTGCTATTGTGATGCACCGACAACGCCTGATAACATGCGTCAGCACATTGTCAATGCATGTGCGAATATTACGGAAGTCGAACTACTCGCTGTTGAGAGGAATGTTGTTACACGTATAGCCAAATGCACTGAGGTTGATGGACATTATTTTGAGCACTTATTGCATTAATGTGGTATTTACAGGTAATCACGATGTAACAGCATGCATTCTCAGAAATGATAAGTTCACAAAGGTACATGTATCACATTAGAACAACTGAAATAAAATTTTCAAATGTACCTATGTTTTGTATTTTAATTTAAAAAACTGTTTGTGTCTAAAATTGTGAGCCATATGTTTATGACTATTACAGCGCCATCTGTCACAAAGCGAAAAAGTGGTCCAGCTAAAACATTCATATTTCTTTACATACTACATGAATATGTAATAAAAAATGGGGGTTCCTATTTTTAAAAAAAACACAGTTGGTATCCGTTTGACCTATGGCAGCATCATCTAGCAGGCCAACCATAGTGCCATCTGGTTTCCCCCTTCAAGCTAGACAAGTTTCATTCTTTGTAGTTTTTTCGTTTGGCTCTTATTTTGTGAGATATTTGGCCCGGTCATGACCAATGGACCACCCTGTATATGTATATAGGAAGTAAAGCAAGTCGGCACTGTGAAGGTACAGAAGTTACTGCTACAATTACACCACACCAGTGTTGTCATAACAAACATACCTGTATGATATGACCTTCCAGTGTGGTCTTGTGTTAATAGGGAAACAGAGACTCACAGTTCAGTGCTACAAGAACTATGTGAAAAATTTAGCTACATAAACTTTACAGATGTTAGCAAAATGAACCGGAAACACACACATTGTGGACCACAACTGAACACAAAGGTCAAGTTACAGTTAGTGCATGAAATAAAAGGTATCTGTGCCCTATTCAGCAACAGAAAGGAACCAATAGTCCTAGGTTATAAACATGGACCTTTTTTTAGAGAAAAGAAACATTACAATAGTGATCAGCCACGCAGACTAGAGGTGTCTGAACCATGTGCACTTAATGTAATCACACATATAGAAAATAAGTGCAACATTGAAGATAATCTTGGTTCCATTTTCACAGAAAACTAAAAATTCCACAAATGTATAAACAGAGAAGACACCCAGGTACCACTTAGGATGATACATCAGAATGTGCAGTATTTCAGTATACTACAGATATTTGCAAATAAGCATGTGCCACATTTTTTAGTATTAACTAAGTATGGTCTAAAATGGAATGAAATTTGCTACTATAAACTATGTGGTTACATATTGGCAAACAGTTATTGCAGCAAATAGTATAAGGGTGGTGGTGTGGCAATCTTTGTCAGTAGACACACTCAGTTGAAGAAACTTGCACGTATGAGCAAATAGGCTTTTCTTCATGGCTGCACCCACTTATGTGTTCAACACATACATTGAACACATCTCTTCCCCCTCTACCTGTCTCTGTGTCCACTTCCCTCTCCCTCTGTCTGTCCACCTCATCCTTCCACCTCCACCTATCTCCTCCCCCACCCCAACCCTCATGTCTCTTCATCTCCTCTTCCACACTCTCTGTACATTTACATCTGCTCACTACCCCTCTAAAACTCCTATCTGCCTCAGGTAACTCCACCTCCATCTCTTATTTCTGCCCATTTCCTCTTCTCCCCACTCTGTCTATCCCCTCCTCTGTCCACCTCATTTTGTCCCCAGCCATGCACATCAGCACATGTGGCCCTTGCAATGCTATTCAATAAAGCAAGCCAATACTATCAGCACAACACCTCTGTCATGCAGGACAGTCTATATATCAGGGGCTTGATAATTATTTATGTGCACCTGACATACAGGCTATCATCCAAAGCAGGTCAATAAAGCAGATCTGTACTATCTGACACAATTCACCTACATTCAGGTCAGTTACATGTTGGGGCCCGGTAAAACCTTTTCTTGCCCCCGGCATGTAGGCTGCATTGCAAATCAGGTTGATTCGGCAGGCCGATACTATTCCCTCACAACATGCCTGTCATGCAAGCTGCCTATACGCCACAGCCTGAGAAAAATACACTTCTGCCCGTATCTCCGCTCCTATTGGAGCTAGGAGGTTATGAAGCCCACAGTGATGGTACTCATGAGACCTGCTGTTTCTGTGGAAAATTTTGTTGACATTGATCCAGGGGTTTGGGAAGATATCCTGGGCACACATATGTACATGGTGGCAGCCAGTCAAGGGATATTTTAGGGAACTGGTTAAAAAAAATAATTATTTCAAAGGACCAGTGAAATCTTTACAAGTTTTCTCCCAGGGTAACATATGCTGTACCTACGTGACACAAGTTGCCTGTCTTTCAAAACCGAGGCAGTTCTGTCCAGTTAAAGCTGCTGACAAGAGACACCCTGAGACCTCTGCTGAAACTGCCAGCAAATTCACACCATTGGTTTTAGCCGATAGTGTGCAAGGGATACAGGCCATGTGTGTGGATGCTAGAGTATTGTGCGGTGCAGAACACAGTTGCCTCTCTCTCTTGTAATCTAGACCTCGAGCAGAACAGACATCTTTTTCGGAAGGCAGAGCCTCTGGCTCTTCTTTTCACGACCGGCCACTAACATAAGTTAACATGAACTGCTTCCCCTTCCATTGCCCCCCATTTCAATTAATTGTTCGATCTCCTTGACTGGCCTAAACCTGGTGACTTCCAACCCTAGGTGCACTCCTTGTACACTGTACATTGAAATATATCCTCGTTATTGTACCTAATTTCCTGTTTTGTCATTTAACAGCAGCCCTGGATGCCCACTCTCAAATCCTGACCACTTGACCACCTACACACTGTCGTCACGAGGCATATGTAACAACCTTCTCCCTCCTTCCCTGCCCGTATACATTAACACATACATACACTTTGCTTTATATACACTGTATATATAGTGAAGAGGGAACACCAGCTGAAAGTGGTATTGTAATGAAACTAAAAGAGGATGGGGTCAATGTAGCAAAAGAAAGTAATATATCTAAAAACAAAGATGATGTGACTTACCGAACGAAAGCGCTGGCAGGTCGATAGACACACAAACAAACACAAACATACACACAAAATTCAAGCTTTCGCAACAAACTGTTGCCTCATCAGGAAAGAAGGAAGGAGAGGGAAAGATGAAAGGATGTGGGTTTTAAGGGAGAGGGTAAGGAGTCATTCCAATCCCAGGAGCGGAAAGACTTACCTTAGGGGGAAAAAAAGGACAGGTATACACTCGCACACACACACAAACATATCCATCCACACATATACAGACACAAACAGACATATTTAAAGTAAGAAATATATAAAACATCTTGTGCAGATTTAAGCCACTTTTTCAACACTTTCAGTACCATAATTTGGCCGATTGGTCCAATGACCTTACTGTTTTTGGATAACCTTAACAATGACACAAACTCCAGTAACATAGCTGGCATGAAACTCTTGAACATATCAACTTCATACAATCTGAAGAGTATAGTTTCCATGGACATCGCAACCTCAACTTCTAGATCTGCCAGGACAGATTTTGCAATAGTTAACAAAACTACTGAAAACACTGTTATAAAGTGTAATGACATAGACTTCCACAACTCAGACCATCTTGCACAACAGATAGAGCACATAAAACCAGCGTCTAAAATACCAATAAGAACTTCTGAAAAGAAATGAGGTTTGAATAACAGTTACGTTAACTCTCTTAAAATTAAACAAGCTGAGGAGAGATGGGATACAGTCTACTGTATGGAAGGATCAGGTAACAGATGGCATGAGTTTTACACTATTCTACTTAGACACTTCTATTCCTGCTGCCTCATTATAGAAATTCAGGCATGCCCAACATACACTCATGTTGTTGTTGTGGTCTTCAGTCCTGAGACTGGTTTGATGCAGCTCTCCATGCTACTCTATCCTGTGCAAGCTTCTTCATCTCCCAGTACTTACTGCAGCCTACATCCTTCTGAATCTGCTTAGTGTATTGATCTCTTGGTCTCCCTCTACGATTTTTACCCTCCACACTGCCCTCCAATGCTAAATTTGTGATCCCTTGATGCCTCAAAACATGTCCTACCAACCGATCCCTTCTTCTAGTCAAGTTGTGCCACAAACTTCTCTTCTCCCCAATCCTATTCAGTACCTCCTCATTAGTCACGTGATCTACCCACCTTATCTTCAGCATTCTTCTGTAGCACCACATTTCGAAAGCTTCTATTCTCTTCTTGTCCAAACTGGTTATCGTCCACGTTTCACTTCCATACATGGCTACACTCCATACAAATACTTTCAGAAACGACTTCCTGACACTTAAATCTATACTCGATGTTAACAAATTTCTCTTCTTCAGAAATGATTTCCTTGCCATTGCCAGTCTACATTTTATATCCTCTCTACTTTGACCATCATCAGTTATTTTACTCCCTAAATAGCAAAACTCCTTTCCTACTTTAAGTGTCTCATTTCCTAATCTAATCCCCTCAGCATCACCCGATTTAATTTGACTACATTCCATTATCCTCATTTTGCTTTTGTTGATGTTCATCTTATATCCTCCTTTCAAGACACTGTCCATTCCGTTCAACTGCTCTTCCAAGTCCTTTGCTGTCTCTGACAGAATTACAATGTCATCGGCGAACCTCAAAGTTTTTATTTCTTCTCCACGGATTTTAATACCTACTCCGAATTTTTCTTTTGTTTCCTTTACTGCTTGCTCAATATACAGATTGAATAACATCGGGGAGAGGCTACAACCCTGTCTCACTCCTTTCCCAACCACTGCTTCCCTTTCATGCCCCTCGAGTCTTATAACTGCCATCTGGTTTCTGTACAAATTGTAAATAGCCTTTCGCTCCCTGTATTTTACCCCTGCCATCTTCAGAATTTGAAAGAGAGTATTCCAGTTAACGTTGTCAAAAGCTTTCTCTAAGTCTACAAATGCTAGAAATGTAGGTTTGCCTTTTCTTAATCTTTCTTCTAAGATAAGTCGTAAGGTTAGTATTGCCTCACGTGTTCCAATCATACACTCATAATGGAAGAAATAACAGACTTAGACTTCCAGCGAATCTCATTCAATTTGGCAGAATATTCATGACCTACATGTCCTGTATGAATCAACAAGATTGCATATTTTTGAACAAAAATATAACACAGTTAAAAAAAACCTTTAAAGGAGAATTGTCAAACCAACAGGTTCATAGTAATGAAATATCACAGCCCACTAATGTAAGCAAACCCTTCTGGATCCTGATCAATAAGTCCAAAAAATCATCATAGCTAGGGATAGCAAATCCTTAAGTATAACACAAGAGGGTAATATTATGAAAGACCCAAAAGAAATATGTAACATTTTTAATGAACATTTCATATCACCAACAGGAAATCCAACACATACTACAGACATGTACTGAGAGATACCAAATCACATCACTCAAACATGGTATGTTGAGTGACGTTACAATATGCATAAAAGAAATAGTTAAACCTCTAGACTACCTCATAATCTACAGTGTTGAGGAAAACACTTATCTTTGTAGTCTAACAACAAGCATTGCTAAACTGGTACTAAGAAGAGAAGTACAAAAGAGGGTTCAAACTGAAACCTGTTATCATTGATTCCTACCTCTGGTAATGTTTTTGGAATGATTATTCTTTCTCAGCTCTCCGCTTAATTTACACAAAAAATGTTTAAAACAAACATAGCAAGGTTTTACATAAGATCACTGCCTATCAACTGCAGTTACTGAATTTCTCCACAAAGTGTACAACCTCCAAGATGAAGGAATGAATACAATTGGCATATTGTTAGATCTTTCCAAACCCTTAGACTCTGTCAACCTTTGGCTGATTATGAAGTTATTGAAGGCATGCAACGTCAAAGAGTCATCTATGCAGTTACTGTCCACGAATTTAACAAACTGCAAGCAGCAGACTAAACTTTCAGACAAAATAGATAACGTCATAGAGTTTAAGTCTTCTAGAGATACAGTAATCCAGTGGGTGGCACAGGGATCAATCTTTGATCCCTTTTTCTTCTTGGTTTATGTCAGCACCATGAAACAACCCTTCAACTCACTAGTAGTAAGCTTCATTAATGACACCTCCCTCTTATTTTGTGAGACAGACTTTGGGGCATTAGTGACTTGTAATTAAGGATGTAATTGAAGTAATAACACATTTTCCACAACAAGGCCTAGACAACAATGTCAGTAAATGCATTCCAGTCTCCCATGACTATTAGATTTTCCCTTTACATACTGTATTACCCTTTCAATATTCTCATACACCTTCTCTATCTCTTCATCTTCAGCTTGCGACATCAGCATGTATACCTGAACTATGATTGTCGGTGTTGGTTTGCTGTCAATTCTGATAAGAATGACCCTGTCACCGAACAGTTTACAGTAACACACTCTCTGCCCTACCTTCCTATTCATAATGAATCCTACTCCTATTATACCATTTTCTGCTGCAGTTGATATTACCTACCCTATACTCATCTGACCAGAAATCCTTGTCTTCTTCCCACTTCACTCACCCCTACTATATCTAGATTGAGCCTTTGCATTTCCATTTTCAGATTTTCTAGTATCCCTACCACATTCAACCTTCTGACATTCCACACCCCGACTCGTAGAATGTTATCCTTCTATTGATTATTCAACCTTTTTCTCATGATAACCTCCCCCTTGGCAGTCCCCTCCCAGAGATCTGAATGGGGGACTATTCCAGAATCTTTTGCCAAAGGAGAGATCATCATGACACTTCTTCAATTACAGGCCACATGTCCTGTGGATACAAATTACGTGTCTTTAATGCATTGGTTTCCATTGCCTTCTGCATCCTCATGCTCTTGATCATTGCTGATTCTTCCACCTTTAGGGGCAGTTTCTCACCCATAGGACATGAGAGTGCTCTGAACCTCTGTCCGCTCCTCCGCCCTCTTTGACAAGGCCGTTGGCAGAATGAGCGGTGATTTTGTATGCCGGAAGTCTTTGACCACCAATGCTGATTATTAATCAAAATTTAAGCAGCGACGGGATTCCAACCCGTGACCGAAGACATTTTGATTATATATCAAAGACACTACCCCTAGACCACGGGTGCCTTATTAACTAAACAGATCCATTCAACGTCAAACCTTGAGTTCCGAGCTTTTTAATACTTGCAGATATATGGGAAAACTGAGAGCTAATCACAGCAATGTCTTTTTTAATAACAGAATCATTAAAAGCTTCCTTGCGATAGCAAAGTGCCAAAGCCTCTGCACTGTCAGTCATTTACTACCCCTCTAATAGCCTCAAAATGTTCATTGTAAAACAACACAGCTTTGAGCCACGTATCCCAACAACTTACCACTGGTTCGGAAGGTAAAGGCACATCTGGTAGTTTTTCTTTGTAGGTGTTGATGCGAGCAGGAGCCTTTAGAAACACTTTCTTTGTGGATGAAAACAGTTTATTTACATTCAAAAACATCGAACGTACTTCTTTAGCAAGGCGATGTACTCCATGAGGAAAGCACTTCATATGAATGAAATTGGGGTAAGATATTTGGAGGGCTTTTCCTGCTTTGATCGTATAGGGAGCAGCATCTGAAATAAAAACATCCCACGGAGGATTCTGGAAATATTTTTCTAATACTCTCATCCACAAATCTGGTGATTGTAGAATGATTTACTTTTTCAAGTTCTATGCAGGTCGCTAAATAGGAAGAGGACGGCTCTTCTTTTAAAGTACCAACAAGTAAATTTGCAATGTAACGGCCACAAGTGTCTGTAGTTTTATGAACTGAAATCCAGATAATGCTGTCCTTGAGTTCATTGAGTATTTTGTCCAGAACATTAAAAATGTTGATTAATCTGGTATATTTTGACTTAAGCAATATTTGCACAGGAAGTCTTTGAGGGTATTATTTGTAAGTTTGTGAAGAGGAGTATTGCTTGCAATAAATGCTACACATAGATCCATGTTAAAGCGACTTGTATGGTTACCTTTGGACAAATCCCTGCTACTTGAACTTGCTGTTTTCAGAAGTTGTCGTGGTCCTTTCTTCTGCATTCCTGCGATATGAAGACCTGTCTTGTCACGCTAGTCTCTTTGACCCTTTTCTTTTGCACAAGATGTTTTTCTCACAAACTCGACAATATAAAAGAATTCGGTCATATGTAAACGTGCCAGAATGGTCAGTTACCCATGAAACTATGTTTCTTTTCTCGGATGGCATGGTGCGCAACACGTTATACACTCCATGTAGTAAACATGTTCAACTATGTACAAGTAAATAGGAAGCTAAACTGAAGCAATGGACGCGCACAACTGAAAGCTTGCGTAGTTTAATTGTTGCCGATGCATACGAGATTAACCGGCAGTGCGGGCGCAGGAGTATTGACTCTGTCTGCCTGTTCCTGTTCCTCTTCTGTACGGATTTCGCTTGACAGTGGACTCTTGGTTAGCGATTGCATGCAGTCCTAGGTTGTGGTCAATCCATGAGACATCAAAAGTAGATCGAGCTATTTTTAAAATATTGTAAACATAGAGCAAAAATATGCATCGTCACTAGTTTTTAGTCAAAATATGCAATAACCGATGAAAAGGAGCCAAATATGTAAATGCATAGACAACATGCAAATGCATATAATCCAGTCTCTAATGACTACAAATTGTAGTCGGAAAAACGACACCTAAATGTTGGGAACAACAACAAAAAGGCATTATTGGGACTGCAGAAGAAACTATTCCTTTTAAAAATAAATGGAAACATGTCTGGTGGAATGATGATTGTGATGAGTTAATTACAAAGAGACAACAAGCTTGGAATATCTGAAACACAAATAAAGATGATAAGAATGGGAAAAATTTCATAGAAGCAAGGAAGAGTACAACATACGAAAGATCAGTTAGTATCAGTTGAGTCACATTTTAAGCAGAAAAACATAAAACATTCATAACTAGTTTAAAGAACTACACACCACCAAGTTTACACTTGATAGACCCAAAAACACAGGAGACTGCTTATAACAGATCCAAGAACTGCAGAATACTTGCAGACTAGTTCAAAGAACTACACAACTGTGATCCTCCAAAAGAGGAATTTCATTCTGATAATATAATCCAAATACAACTAGGCTCAAAGCCATCAACTATAGATGATATCAGAGAAATCCTAAAACAACTTAAAAACAACGAAACATCAGTAGAAGACAATATAATTGCTGAATTGTGGAAAAACTCTAGTGACAACATTATTCCATGTCCAACAGAAATCATTAATGAAAGTTGGCCAACAAATAGTTTACCATCAGAATGAACATTGGCATTAATACATCCATTACATAAAAAGGAAAGAAAACTGATCCTAAAAATTATAGAGAGATCTCCCTCTTGCAAGTGACATACAAAATCTTATCCTTAACACTTGAAAGAGACATGAAGGAAGGCTCAACCAACAACTAGGAGAGTATCAAGTAGGATTTGGAAAGGGAAGCAAATACTCCATCTAAATAACATAACAGAAATGAGGAAACTCAGAAACTTGAAATATTAAACATTTTGATTGGTAACCATATGCTATTTAATTATAGGATGTATATACAGCCACATCTGTTGCACAAAACTTTGTCAGTTGACCATGGCTTCGACTGCACTATGGCGTTCTTCATTAGAATGAAAAAGACAAGATCACTCTTTAACCATGGTATGATTACATGTATTTTTTATTCTGATAAAGATTGCCCCAGTGCAGTCAAACCCATGGTCAATTGAAAAGTTTTGTGCAACTGATGTGGCTGTATATACATCCTATAATCAAACTTGAAATACCTGATAATATCTGTAGATTTTAAAAAGGCATGGCATATGAATCAGTTTATAGAAACACACTAGTCAGCATCACAAGGGAATTCGGGCTCGACAATAAAACAGCGTAAGTAATTAATGCAACTAACAAATGCAATACTGAAAGGAAAATTTATGGGGATCTGTCAAAATCTTTTTAAATAAAATCAGGAGTAAGATGTCCCTACTTTTCAAATGTGCTTTACAGAAGGCAGTGAGAGAATGGAGGAAATCCATCAACACTAAGGATTTTAAAATCACCCTATATTGTATAACTTTTGCAGATGACATGGCATTAATTACTGACTCACTGGATAGTGTTAAAGAACAAACAGAACTACAGAAACAAGCTGACAAAATAGGACCAAACACATTGTTTGAAAAATGCATTTCATGATAGCATACCTAAGATAGAGTACTTAAAATGGAAAGAGCATTCAAAAAGCCATATATGACAAAAAAACACTGTCCTGGAATGCAAAACTAAGATACTATCAAAAAGTTGTAAGGCCTGAAACACTGTATGCAGCAGAAACATTTAAATTAACCCAAGTGGACCTACAAAGAATAGGAACAGCACTCTTGAAGGTTAAAGGAAGTTGGGGAGAAATGAAAATTAAACCAAAGAAGCAAAAGCAAAGTTGATTTCTCATACCCTCCAAGATAGTTATTTGAATAAATAAATAAAATTGTAGTGAGTCATGGAGCTCCAGTGTGGCCTATAATTATTGTATGGCAGTGAAACTTAGTAGATATGCTACTGTATTTAATGCAGAACCAATTCACACTGTGAAAAAATTACTTTCAATTTTTGCCACCTGGTGCAAATTTGGCACTGTACAGCATCTTGTCAACATCTTCAGTGCTCATATTCAACAACTTGTGTAAGTGACAGTTAATAATAAAATCAATTAATCTCTTTCTCACTTATTTGACATTTTCTGTTCAAATCCATTCCTAATATATTACATATAGAAACACTTCTATACATCTGTCTTACATTCACAGCACCAGACTTGCACCTGGTGACCAAAACTGGAACTAATTTTTTTCCAGTATGAATCAGATCTGCATTAACGCTTTAGAATACTGACCATGTTTTGCTGCCATATGATAATTGCAGCCCACACTTGATCCCTGTGACTAGTTGCACATTAACAATAACCATCTGGTTCTAGCCAAAATTCATTGTTAGTATACTTCACAGATGGTGTGTATGTAGTGCAAGATTTTGCATGTTAATATATGAATTGACTAATTCCAAACCCCCAAGGCTTTTTCTTGGTGGGATTTACAGAGCATAGCAAGTGAATGAACTTGTTTTGAACTTCCTTTATAAAACCTTCCCAGAAAACTCCCAAGGTGTCTATCACCTTCGCTTGGCACCTCTACTTCTGATTTCATGTGCTCATTCCATTTCATCTATCTTCATAGCATTACTTCCAGGAACAGTTTTTTTATATGAAAACTATGACATAGTTCATCATACATACAAATGGTCACAGGCAACTGTAATTCTATTATTACCAGTAACAAAATATGGCAAAACATTGTTTTGTTGAAAAAGGACTTTAACATGAATAAAATCACATGAGGCAATGTGGGTTCTTAACAATGAACACACACATTCCAAGTAATTGCACAGTACAGATGTAGGTTTCAGATTGATTATATAATGGTCAGACAGAGATTTATAAACCACTTCTGAATTGTAGGACATTCACAGCAGCAGGCGTGGACTCTGACCACAATTTATTGGTTATGAACTGCAGATTAAAACTGAAGATACTGCAAAAAGGCAGGAATTTAAAGAGATGGGACGTGGATAAACTGAAAGAACCAGAGATTGTAGAGGGTTTCAGGGGGAGCATTAGGGAATGATTGACAAGAACAGGAGAAAGGAATATAGAAGAAGAATGGGCAGCTTTGATGGATGAAATACTAAAGGCAGCAGAGGATCCAGTAGCTAAAAAGACGAGGGCTAGTAGAAATCCTTGGGTAACACATTGAATTTAATCGATGAAGGAGAAAATACAAAAGTGCAATAAATGAAGCAGGTGAAAGGGAATGCAAACATCTAAAATAATGAGATTGAGAGAAACTGCAAAATGGCTAAGGAGGAATGGCTAGAGGACAAATATAATGATGTAGAAGCATGTACCACTAGGGGTAAGATAGATACTGCCTATAGTAAAATTATAGAGAGCTGTGGAGAAAAGAGAACCACCTGTGTCAGTGTCAAAAACTCAGCTGTAAAACCAGTCCTAAGCAAAGGAGGGAAAGCAGAGAAGTGGAAAGAATATATATAGGGTCTATACAAGGCAGGTGCGCTTGAGAGCAATATTATGGAAATGGAAGCAGACGTAGAGGAAATAGACAGGTCAGAAAATGAAAATTGTACAAAACTAAGATGAAGATGGGAGTAGTTACTGCCAATAAATACTGAGACCAAGCAAATTAACGTAAATTATGGCCAGGTGGGTGGTGAGAACCAAAGACATGTTTTAGTGCCAGTTCCCAGCAGAATTCTGAGAAATTGGCATCTGGGGCAAGAATTCAGATGGCATGTGTGCTGAAACAGTCACCAAGGTCACAACTGTCATGTCGCACAGCAGGCTCTGCAACAGGATAGTGTTTGTTGCCAGTGTACACCCGCTGCCTATGCCCATTCATCTTAACTGATAACTTGGCAGTAGTCATGCCGATGTAAAACTTCAGTGTTTACATAACAGATGATATATGACGTGTCGTTTCACAGGTGGCTCTCCCTTTGACAGTACATGTTTCTCCAGTTACAGTGCTGGTATAGGTTGTGGTAGAAGGGTGGCTAGAACAAGTCTTCTGGCTGGGACAGTCACAGGAGTGGGAGCCATAGGTTAGGGAGATGGGTGCAGAAGCATCACAGAGTCTGTCAAATATTGGGAGGGCAATGAAAAGCTATTCTGTGTGTGGTGGGCAAAATGTTGGGCAGAATGGAACTCATTTCAATGCATGATTTTAGGAAGCCAAGGCCTTGTCGAAATAGCTGATTAATACACCCAAGACCAGGATACTACTAAATCACAAGTGGTGCTCTCGTAAGTTGTTTTTTGGAAGGATCCGCAGCACCAGGATGGGATGTGATGGATAGGAAAATCTTCTTTCGAACTAGGCTGATGGGGTAATTATATTCAATGAAGACTGAGATGAGAACAGTGGTGTATTGTTGTAGAGAGTCTGCATCTGAATAAACATGTTTGCTTTGAATACCAAGACTGTATGGGAGAGAACATTTAACATGGAAAGGATGGCAATTGTCAAAAAGTAAATACTGCTGTTTGTTAGTAAGTTTAATGTGAGCAGAAGTACGCAGGTGACCTGTGGTGAAGATCAGATCAACACCAAGGAAAGTGGCATGGGGGTACAGAACAGGAAAGTGAAATTTAACTGTGGGAATGTATTTAGAGATTCCAAGAATTTTACCAGGTTAACCTCACCATGAGTCCATATGGCAAAGATGGAATCTATGTATCTAAACCAAACCAGGGGCTGAAGGCATATTGGTCCCAGGAAAGTCCCTCCAAGACCCATGAAAAGGTTAGCATAGGAAGGAGCTACTTTACACTTGGGGGACAGACATACAAACAAATCAGGGGCATTGCTATGAGAACTAGGATGGCTCCTTCCTGTGCCAAACTTTTCATTGGTTGTATGGAGGGGCTTTTCCTGGTATCCATAAGTCTTCAGCACCTGGTTTGATTTGGACACGCTGATGCCATCTTCGCTATATGTGACCTGTTAAAATTCTTGAAATCTCTCAATACATTCTCCTAGTTAAATTTCACTTTGTCCTATTCTGAATCCCTTGCCACTGTCCTTAATATTGCCTCACCCTCGCCAAAGGTCAGCTTACACATTTCTGTTCACATTAAACCTACTAACAAACAACAATATTTACATTTTGACAGTTGCCATCCTTTCCATGTCAAACATTCCCTCCCATACACCCTTGGCATTCAAGGCAAATATATTTGTTCACATGCAGAATCTATACAGCAATACATCACCATTGTCACCTCAGCCTTCGCAGGATGTAAACACCCCACTAGCCTAGTTCAAAAGATGATTTCCTGAGGCATCACATCCAATCCTGCTAGTGCAGATCCCCCAAAAAATAACTTAGGAACACACCACTTGTCACTTAGTATTATCCTGCCCTTGGATGTATTAATCAGCAACTTCAACAAGGCTATGGCTTTCTAAAATGAGGTATATTCTGTCTGACATTTTGTCTGCCACACCTAGAACAGCTTTTTGTCACTCTCCCAATCTTTGCAATGTCCTTGTCAAACAGTATTATCTCAGAAATTGATGGTGACATCAAGAGGTCTATGGAAAATAGGCCATTTGTTCGCCAGTATGCCAGATGTGCATTCAACCATACGATGAGTAGCTGTACATGTACAGTTGAAAATTTTCTTTAATGGGGCTAGTGATTTTTTAGCAAATTGGTGCAAAATGTGCCTCGATAAACTAAAAGCTTAATCAGCAACAAAACAAAAAGGCATTGGTTTGTCTTCTGGACTGTTAGGCAATGTTTGGTCATTCATTATGTTCAGAAGGTTACGTTGCAGCTTTTTGCGCATATTCAAATTATTACAAATGAGGAATCACCTGCTGCTCCATTTACAACAAAATCTACGAAGACAAATTGGTATTCAGTGTCAACCCATGCCATCAACACCACAGAAAAGAATTTTTTATAATTAAAAAATTCTGAGCCAGAACTTTGAGGCTGTATTATTCGAATATGATTTCCATCTATAGCACCTATGATGTTGGGGAAATGAGTATTTTTATAGAACTGTTCAGCAATATGCAACCACTCTTCTTCACATTTCAGTGCATGTTGCTTTCACTATTTTGCAGATTGTGCTTGCACCAATCAAGTAGTTGTATAAAAGATCGTTGGAACTTCATCCAGTCGTTAGTTACCTGAAAAGAAGTTATAATAATTTATGAAGTTTCATAAATGATTTAAAGTAATTAAATTATAATAGTTTTCATTTTTATTTCATGAAAATAAATTAAAATCTATGACAGTGTCAAGCCTTTCAGTTTACTGTCTCTGTTTCCTAGGAACGCTTGTACAACGAAGATGGAAAACTCTAAGAACATGCTTTGCAAGAGAATTGTGTGAGCAGAAATTGGCCACATCAGGACAACCAGCTGGAAAGTGCCAAAAGTACAAATTTTACAATCAACTTTTATTTCTTCTACCAATTGTAGAAGTTTGTGAAACAACTGGAAATGCTGAACCAGTAGTAAGCAACGAGGGACCTGAGGAAACAGAGACAGTTCAAAGGCCACCCATTGTTCGTTCTCCGCATAGCTCCTACAATCCAAATAAGAAGAAGAAGAGTTATGAAGAAACTTTACTTGATATACTTCAAGAGAAGGCAGAAACTGCTTTATCAATGGATGACCCTGCAACAATTTTTCATTGTCTCTTGTACCTACACTGAAAGCAATACCCACACACTGAATGATCGATGCTCAAATTGAGATTCTTCAGGTAATAAGACATTTGCAGAATGTGTGTCTACCAAATGACACACGTGACAGTTTCAGTGGTGGCATTCGGTATTGTTGCTTCTCCACCCCTGTGTGAGTGTTTACTGCAACATCTATGTCTAAAAATCAACCTACTGCTGGAAATAGCTCGTGCACCTTCCTTACTTCTACTCATGATTGCGACAGTGTAAACTCATACCTGGCTGATTTTTCTGTGCCTTCAGATGGAGCAGAAACTATGTATGATGTCACTACACGCAACAGTGTTTAAACTTTATACCTGCACACATTTTCTGCCATTTCAATCAGTTGCTTAGGACATATTTTATACAAAATGTAATGATTATTGTTGTTAACTGGTTTTCTCGAATAATAAATAATATTGAACTAAATAAAAAAAGTGTAATTTCATGCAAGCTACCTGTTTTTAATGTAACACCGAGCCTCTCTTCTGGTGGAATCGCCAGTCGCATATTTGAATTTTGGTAGGTGATGGGAGGTCCCAGAATTGACTAGCTTGTGAAATGACGCTACACTCATGCTTAAATAAATGAAGAATTTCTCTAGGTAACATCTTAGCTCTTGAAATACTAAAGTGAATTTCCCTTTATTTAGTCTAAATGATTAATGGAAAATCTCATATAAAGATGTGAAACAAATACTAACAAAGAGATAGAGGGGCTGGCCAGTACTTACCTCAGCTCAGTACAGCTGGTAGATACACAAAAAACAGAACCAAAAATTTACATTCCTAGCTTTCGGAACAAATGAATAACTGACTCCACTTTCCCTTCTCTCCTCCCTGATGAAGGAACATTTGTTCCGAAAGCTAGGAACGTAAATTTTCGGTTCTGTTTTTTGTGTATCTATCGGCTGTACTGAGCTGAGGTAAGTACTGGCCAGCCCCTCTATCTCTTTGTTAGCTTTTATTTAGCCTTTCAGACATAAGTGGGTGAATCCAATCCTTCCTTTACCGTTGCTTTGTTCTTTATTGATTGATAAGAGTGCAAACCACTGCAGTCTCAAAACAATCCCTCTCGGTGCACTGGTCAACTGCAATACAAAAACCCTTGAAAATGAGTCCGCTGTCAGGAAACAGTTGCTCATCATGTGAATGCTCTCAAGAACCGAAGCAACAGGAAAGCAACAAAGACGAAATGGTTGTGCGACAGTAAGTCTCCCGTGTGCACCCGCCCTAACAGTGGAATTTCTATTGCACTCTTAATGTACCACCCTTGCTTTTAATTTCACTGAAGGTTTTTTTGACTGTCCTAAATTATGAGTCAGTCCTTTCGACAATCATTTCTTTTTTAATTTCTTCCCATTTTTCATGCTGCCATTTTGTCTTAGCTTCCCTGCACTTTCTATTTATTTCATTCCTCAGTGACTTGTATTCCTGTTTTCCTGAATTTCCCTAAACATTTTTGTTCTTCCTTCTTTCATTGATCGTCTGAAGTATTTTTTATGTTATCCATGGTTTCTTCACAGTTACCTTCTTTGTACGTATGTTTTCCATCAAAGTTCTGTGAGTGTCGTTTTTAGAGATGTCCATTCTTCTTCAGCTGCAGTGCGTGCTGAGCCATTCTGTATTTCTGTGTTTATAGCCTTCGACAACTTCAAGCGTCTCTCTTCATTCCTTAGTACTTCCGTACTGGTTCTTTGCATACTGGTTCTTCTTCACTAACCTCTTAAACTTAAGAGTACACTACTTCATTGTGATCTAAGTCTATATCTGCATGTCTTACAATCCAGTATCTGATTTTGGAATCTCTGTCTGACCACAATGTAATCTAACTGAAATCTTCTGAATGATATGCTGAATGAAATGAACAATCAAATGAATACAGAATATGGATTGAGAGTAATGTAAGAAAGATGAAATTGATGAGAAGTCACAGAAATGAAAACAGCGAAAAACTTAACATCAGGATTGATGGTCACAAATTACATGAAGTTAAGGAATTCTGCTACCTAGGCGGCATAGTAACCCATAATGAACAGAGGAAAGAGGACATCAAAAGCAGACTAGCACTGGCAAAAAGGGCGTTCCTGCTCAAGAGAATTCTACTAATATCAAACGTAGGCCTTAATTTGAGGAAGAAATTTCTGAGAACGTACATTTAGAGCACAATGACAATTAAACTTGGACTGTGGGAAAACCAGAACATAAGAGAATCGAAGCATTTGTGGTGCTACAGATGAATTTTGAAAATCAGGTTGCTACAGATGAATTTTGAAAATCGGGTGGACTGATAAAGTAAGGAATGAGGAGGTTCTGCGCAAAATCGGAGAGGAAAGGAACATGTGGAAAACACTCACGAGGATGAGGAACAGGATGAAAGGACAACTGTTAAGACATCAGGTACTAAAGGACGTTGTGTAGGACTAAAACTATGGAGTAAGACAGAGAGTGGAATACATCCAGCAAATAATTGAGGACGTAGGTTTCAAGTGCTACTCTGAGATGAAGAGGTTGGCACAGGAGAGGAATTAGGTGGTGGGCTGCATCAAACGAGTCAGAAGACTGATGACTTGATAAAAAGAAAAGTATACTATTCCTTTTTCATCCCCTTTTAGTTATCTACATCTTTCATGTACTGACCCATCTAGTTCTTTCCACCCCGCTCCCACTTCAGTCACATAAAGAGCACTTAGCTTTTTACTCTTATTAACTCATGCACAATGTGTTGGGCAGTAATCTCTGATTTGTTTATTACTCTGTCTTCCACCACTAAGCTCTCAGGTTTTCAAATCTCGTCCGGTGCAGTCCCCATCTATCAGAATTTCCTTCTTATCCTGTCTGGTAAGTCTCCACTGACCAGTTATTCTGGACAACTTTTCTGAACTCTACCCTTTTTCCTATACCTTATCAGCACTTTTTCTTCACCTATCTTCCTTCCCCATCAACCCTTCTGTCAGGAGGAGGAGCCAATGGCTCCAAAACCTTTCAAACTTCTGTATCTGTTATATGTGTATTCCCTGCCACCACTGGGTGAGTAGATTTTTTATCTATCCAATTATGTTTCAGTTACAGTATTTGTTTGGTACGTTATGTGAGGTGTGATGGTTAGTGACTAGGAAAATAATCTTGGTATAAATTTTGATAGACCACTGTTGGACGGACAAAAATCAGTTTAATTCATGAAAGAATCTGTTTCGAAAGGAAGAAAGCATAAACTAAACTACAGTGCTCATCATGTTCAAAGGTGGCCCAGTACTGATCTGTTCCACACATTCTCTGTCTACTACAACCCTGCAACCACTGAGATTTAGTCTGCTACCAGACACTGTGTGGTGAGACACTGGAAGGAGATAAATGCTCTCTTCCAGACTGCATCATATTAGGCTTCAGTGGCAAGGCAGTTTTATTCCTTGTTGTCTGCAGAAACACTGTGAAGGCACAGCAATACAGAAGGCATTTGCCCACTTTCTGCTACTGTGCGTAATCAGATCTCATGCCCTCGATCCATCCCTATCACTGTCATGAAATTGCTCAACTACTGAAACTTCTAGTCAAAGCAACAAAAATAAGAACTGTTACATTATATCTAAAATAACCTCTCAAGTGAACTGAAGTTATCAAATGCCCACATCTTTTGTGCCTACAAAAACAGTTGAAGAGCACTTATGGAAAAACAAACTGAAGCATTGGAAAAAACAAGTGTTTCAACTGATGCAGTAAATCTTCACTTCAAAATCCCAGAGGTGCCAAAATATTTCACAGAAACTACTATAAAACATGGTGCACTTATGTGTGAAGTAATAAAAGACTGCAAAAAACTATCAGAGTAACTAACAAAAAAATGACATGTAAACGCAGGCTTCCACGGCCATTGTCACAGTCAATAAAATTCTTCTGAGTTTGAGGCTGCATTGTCAATAGCCAAGAGATCTGACAACATGTATAGAGAAGACGGGTACCAACTTCCAGTGTCTTGGCTGTCTTGTGAGAGGACCTCTCTCATAAAGCAGCAGGCCACAGCAGCGGAGGGTACACAGAGTGCTGACACGCCGTAGTCGATACTAGGCTCTTAGTAAACAATGCTACGCTGCAGTCGCGACTCAGTTTTCTATTCGCCGATTTCCACCAATGGCAAGCAATAAAAGAAACTCCAATGAAAAAGCCCTATTTCCGCCAGTGGCAACACGCATTGCAAAGACCAATGGAGAACACCTAATACCTTTCCTCCTCACCCTCATATCCAATGACAGCACTTCTCCATAGTATATAAGTAACCAAACAAGAGCTCAGTCAGCAGTTAGCAATGCGCCCTGAGGAAGGCATCTTGCAAGAATCACCAAAATGTCAGAATTTTATGGTTGACAATGCAGCCTCAAACCCAGAAGAATTTTACTGATTAAAAAACGACACCATTCTCTTAATGAGGGCTCTAATAATGTGTATCATGACAGTGCAAAACAGGCTGTCAGAGCAACAGCTAAAGCCCTAAACAGTCAACCAAATGTAAATCCTCTCTAGTATACCGACAAGCTATGATTTAATTCACACTTCATGTGTAAACAAAGAAATTAAAAAAACTAAAGAAAATATCTAAAGCATTTCCAAATGCATCTTTTCTTGAATTGCATGCATGTGCAGAACACATTTCACCAAGCATGGCATGCACTTAAATGACTCAGGTAAAAGATTTTTTTGTCAGAAAAAAAACACAGCAGCCATTTAAATAAGAAAAACGATCCTATAAGTATCCTGAATGTGGAATTACAAACCTCATCGACTGAAGTTGTGGTCTTACCATCAAAGAAAACACAATCTGCAAAAGAAGAGGAAACAAAATGTGCAAACATCAGCAGTAGATCTTACGACAGCTGCTGGGGCAGCACCTGGACCCATGGAAAGAAGCGCAATGAACAGCAAGCCCAAACTAGAGGATGAAAATTTGTGGTACCCAGAGGATTTTTTGTGGGATCAGAGGCTGTCTCACAAGAACAAGCAGTTAAGAAAGTGACACAACAATCAGAAGAACAGGTATGTGGCTATCAGAATACATATTGTCACAGTGCACTAGAATTAAAGACATTAACTGAACCTACAACTTCAAGTATAGAGACAAATAGTTCGCAAATGAATACAGATACAGGCAAACTACTCATTTACCTACAAATTAAAATATGTTGCATTAGAAATAAGCCTTTAGAATTAGAATATTTGTGTAACAGTCAGCATGTTGATATTACATGTGTTTCCGAGCACTGGTTAACCCATGATCAAGTAAATATATTTGTTCCCTAAAGGTATATTGTTGCAGACATAATGTGTAGAAGACAGGGAACAATGGTGGGGCTGGAATTTTTGTCAAAAGAAGAGTAAAGTTTAACTGAATTGATTTATCTACATATTGCTCAAGCTGGATGGGGACTTTAGTTGTGTAAAACTAGAGAATGAAAATATCATTGTAGTTAGTCAGTGTAGGTCTCCAGACAGAGATGTAAACTGGTTTACTGGAAATTGTGCTTTAATAGCAGAAAAAAATCTTGAAGAATAAGTCAAGAATTGCTGTATGTGGTGATTTAAACATAGAAATGGCAAACACAGAGGGGCAAGTCACAAGGAGATTCCTGAATATGCTGAGGCCATTGGACCTTTATTGTATGAATAACTGCTACATGTAAGAATGCCTGCACAGACAATATTATAGTGAATTTTCGTAGGGAAGACTTCACAGTCAGACTTGCTGGAAGTATGGCAGATCATGAGCCTTTAGCCCTCACACTATATAAGGGGCAACCAATTAAAATTGAAGAACATAAACTTGCACGGGAAGAGGGCAAAAGGAGGAACACACAACAGTGTCTATTGAGAGAAAAAGTAATGCAAACTGGGACTTCATATATAATTGCCAATTGGGGAAAAAGGGGAACTGACCTGCCCTTTGATAACTTTTAAATAATGGAAACTCCAGGTAGGAATATTAACAATATATGTAAAGATAGGTTGCTACTTACCATAAAGAAGACACTGAGTTGCAGACAGGCACAATTAAAATACACTTACATAAAGCTTTCAGCCTTCATCAGGAAAAGAGAAACAAAAACAAACACCATTCATACACACAAGTAAGCACACCTCCTGCACAGTGATCACTATAGACCGCGGATTTTAGGTAAAAACCTATTTTGTTCCCGAGTTCCTATTTGCATAAAAATTTGTACTTATGCGTTTCATGACTATTTACACTTAATAGCGTTAATTCTATAGAACCTAAAAAAGCCTATTTCGACGTTAGCGCCTATTTCATCACATAAGACAGTGGCTCCAAGGCTTTCCACACTATACGACAGATGGAAAAAAATATTTTCTGCCCAGCGTGTATCAAGGTGGCTAGTTGATAAGCACTTATGCTTCGTATTTGCCTAACACTTCGGTCTTTTTTTATTTTTTTTATATCGCTATCCCTGTTAGTACCAAATGCTCTTTATAGGTGTTTTATTATTCATATGTAAAAAATAGATCACGGATCTTTAGGTTAAAACCTATTTTTTTTCCTAAGCTCCAATTTGCTTATAAGTTGGTACTTATGCGTTTCATGACTAACTAAACTGAATACCGCTAGTTCTATAGGACCTAAAATTGCGCATTTCGACGTTGACGCCTAATTTTGCCTATTTCGGCATCAAAATCCTAAAAAGTACCTATTTCGTTAATCTGACATAGAGTTCTTGTGTTTTCAAAGACTGGAAAAAGGAAGTAAACTTAGGACTTTACGTCTCGTCGAAGGCGAAGGTCGTTAGAGACTGTTTACAATTCCTTTGCTTGCCTTACTACCAACAGCACTCGGCACGGTTGAATGGTCATCCATCCAAGTACGCGCCGAGCGCGACAGTGCTTAACTTCGGTGAGCGAATGGGAACCGGTCAAAGATTTGAGTTTCACATTAGAATCGAACTTGGGAGTACTAAATGTTATATTTGAAAATATTTCGTACGTAGGATTCTGGCCAGCTGTGTATTTTCGCAAAGAAACGGTTTCATAGGCCTTAAGCTGAGTACGGATTAAAAAGTCACAATGTTAATCGTTGACGCCTTCTATAGCTAAGTTATTGCTTCGCGCATTTTCTTGCTGCTGTCTACAGGCAGTCCTATCAAACTACTCTGTTTCGTGAAAGGTATTATACGTGAATTTTCCAGTTCGAAAAATAATTTGCCAGAAGTGAGATGTTTTCATCTGAAGAACGCTAGATTCCATTTGCTTGTTCAGAAGGGGCGGTCATCTGTCAGGTGCCTTTGTGCCATATGTCCAGCAACGAGTATGGTACTTCCCCTACCACTCCCATGCACCGCAGTAAAAGGAAGAAAAAAACAGGTCATCGTTCACTTTTTCAAAAGAATGGCTCTGAGCACTATGGGACTTAGAACTACTTAAACCTAGCTAACCTGAGGGCATCACACACATCCATGCCCACGGCAGGATTCGAACCTGCGACCGTAGCGGTCTCGCAGTTCCAGACTGTAGAGCCTCGAACCGCTAGGCCAATTCGGCCGGCTCACTTTTTCCCAGTGAAAACAAATCAGTACATTGTGTAGCGACCGACATGTTAAGTGTTACTGACGTTCTAAGTGCAAATTAAATTCTAGTTTCTGTGTGAGAATACTACGCCATGCCGAAAACAGCTAGTTCAAAGTCTACTCATATAAGGCAGTAGCTGCAAGATTTTCCGCATTATACAACAGATGGGAAAATTATTTTCTGCCAAGCATGCAACAAGGAGGTTAGTTGATGTTTTTCTTATTATTTTCCTGTCACTTAGGATTCTCTTTTATCGCTATCCTTTAGTAATACGAAATACTCTTTATATGCGATTCTAAACTGCATTTCCTTTTTCTCTCGTATTAGGTTTCGAGTGTTTAGAAATCTCACTTAACTCAGCATGCAGATGGAATCGCACATAAAGCTAATGTTGAACGAAATCCTCAGAGGAAAAAAAAAAAAAAGTTATGCAGTGATTTGTGTCCTGCACTTGTGGCAGCAAACAACCCATTTCGGAAACCAGAAAACCCTACTTTCAGAGGTTTTCTTGAGAAGTACTGCCATCAGTCTATTCCTGCAGAGTCATAATTGCGTAAGAATTATGTGGATTCAGCTTACAATGCTGCATTGCACAGAATCCAAGATGATGTTGGAGAATCTTTTATATGGATTTCTGTGGATGAAACTACTGACAGTCTTGGCCGTTACATTGCAAACCTGATTATTAGCAAAAACTAATGAACAAACAATAGCACAGTTTATGAACAATGGGCTTAAGGTGCTACACCCAAACGGAGAGGATGAGAATAATGTGCTTCTGGCCGTCACTGATGCTGTTGCATACATGATAGCAGCGTTTCAACTATTAAAAGTATTATACCCAATTGATGCTGCACGTAACTTGTGTAGTGCATGGGATCAACCGCATAGCAGAGCAAGTAAGGCTACAATTTCCTAAAGTAAATAAAGTAATATCTATCGCGAAGACAATTTTTGTTAAGGCACCATCAAGAATACAGGTATTCAAAGAACAGCTTCCAGATGTCCCATTGCTGCCAGAGCCTGTTGTCACCCGCTGGGGCACGTGGCTGATAGCAGCAGAGTACTATAGTACGCATCTCTCAGCTGTCCAGAAGGTGGTTGAAAATATACCGGAGAATGCTGCATCCGTAACTGCAGCAATGGAGTTACTCGAAGATTCTTCTTTAAAACGGGACTTATCTTACATTTGGGCCCACTGCACATTTATGGCAAGAATAATTTCACAATTAGAAGGCTCAGGAAGACCTATCTACAACAATATTTCTTTGCTTAAAGAAGTCAAAATGAAAATTAATGGAGCGCCAGGTGAAGTAGGGGAAAAGTACGGGCAAAAATGCAAACGGTTTTGCAGAACACTTGCCTGAAGGAGTTGTGTGCAACTGCCGACATACTTAGTGGAAAATCCAGCACTCCTAACTGCAGCATTCCTGTCCAACATGCGCTGAAAATGAAGTATGCCCCTGTCACATCTGTTGATGTAGAATGTTCTTTTCCAGAGTATAAATTGATTCTGACTGACAAGCGCCACAGTTTTTCACTAGAAAACCTAGAAAAGATTTTGGCCGTTTATTGTGAAGCCAACTATGGTCAGAATATGTGAAACTACGAATGTATTAATTATACCATGGCCACTTCTTTTTTACGGAGATCTTTATCTTGCAGGAACTCAAAAATATTTGGAGTTATGTTCAACATTAATGTTGTAGATTGGTGTGCTCTGTAACTGTGTAAATATTCATTCTCCTTGTTTTAATGACTAATAAGATGTTCATACTAACAACACTGTGTATTTTAATTTATTTTTATTTTCTCTGCATCATTTTTATTAGAGCCTATTTTAGGTTTTATATAGCCTAAATGAACTACTGAAGGATCCTATTTTAGGTGCCTAAAACACACTTTCTTACGACCTAAAATTCCGTGGTCTAGTGATCGCCAACTCCAGCAGCAATCTGGCCCAAGATGCTGGAGTTGGCAGTTGTGTGTATGAGGTGTGCTTGCTTGTGTGTACGAATGGTGTGTTTTTCTCTTTTGCTGATGAAGGCTGTGGCCAAGAGCTGCAACTTAACGTGTCCTATTTACAGTACATCTTTGATAATTTTTTAAGAAATATACAGATTTATGGTATTCTTGTTCTCCAGTAAAAAAGTTACGATTTCCAAATGCTCTTAAAAATGAAAGGCTGAACGAAGAACATGTGGAAATCAGAGAAAACATGCTTATACTGTACCAGATGCATAAGCAAGCCTGTACTGAAAGGACAGAACATAGAGAGAACATTTATAGGTCCCATCTTAAACTCAAAAACATTTGCAAAGCTAAATAAGCTCCTCATGGGGAAATAACCAGCAGTGGAAAACTATATACACAGGGCCGCCAATAAATGCAAGGCAGCTTGACAAAAATAATCAGGTGGACACACCAAATGCACACAAGCAGCTCTGCTAGATCCCAAGGATTAAATCACTACTTTGAAAACTCAGTTAAAGAAATGGGAAACAATATTAAAGCAATAAGTTCCTCAGCAATGGACCTGACTGATTCCCACTGCCAGGTGACCATGTATTTCAATGGAGTATTATCACATCAGCTGATTATATAAAAGCTATTTCCAAATTCTAAAAATATGGACTGCTATTGGTTGTTGAATTACATAATCAAAAAGCCAGTACTCTCAGTGTCTACACTACCAGCTTTTATTTTTAATAAAAGTGTAGAAGTTGGAGTATTTTCAGAACCACTCAAGGTATCAAATGTTATACCAGTTTTTCTTAAAAAAAAGGGGGACAAACAACTTCCCAAAGCTACAGAGCAGGCAATATTTTTCAAGGATATTTGAGGCACTGCTACACATACAAATAAGCAGCTGCTTTGAAAACACAATCTCCTATGTAACAATCAGTTTGGATTTCATAAGGGGAGAAACACAACAGCAGCCATTTTGGAACCTGTGGATCAAACTTCAACAGCTCTTGAAGACAAAAGCATGGTGTCAGTACTATCAGATGACCTAAGCAAAGCATTCTGTTGCATCCCTATTGACATACTAATAAGGAAGCTGGAGTTTTGTAGGGTGAATGGGAGCACATTAGCTGTGATGCAGTCTTATTTAAGCAACAGAAGACATTTTGTCTCAGTCAGAAACATGAATTCTTTCTCAGTGGAAATCAGCACAGGTGCCCCTTAAGGATCTATTCTTCGACCCTTCTTCTTCATTGCAGCAGTCATAGATTTGCCTAATAACACACTCATTCTGTCATATGTTATGCCAATGATACAATGCTACTTACCACAAATCGGAGAATTCCAGATGTGAATAGGGTGAAAAAAAGACACTCTTGATACAGCCTTGGACTGGTTTTCAGCTAATGAATGCCTGTATAACCCTGATAAACCCAATAACTCCTAATGGGAATGTCTAATGAAATATAAAATGTCAGTAAAACTTTTAGGTATTTACATTGGCTCCAAACTCCGCAGGGAGGAACATACCCATCACGTATGCAAAAAAATATTTCGGGTGTCATACCTCATTTTGAAGATAAGGGATTTAGTGACTGTGGATTACCTTAAAATGACATACTTTGGACTATTCCAGTCACACATGTCATATGGTCTGATGGTATGGGGACACTACCCCTCACATCAAGAATATTTTCAAAATACAAAAAAATGTCCAATGTGTAAAAATTACACATGGAGCGCTGTCATCCTCTTTTTCCATGCTCAGAATACTCACAGTTATACATTTAGACTTAGATGTGTTCGATGAACCCTCTGCCAGGCACTTAAGTGTAATTGCAAATTAACCATGTAGATGTAGATGCTCTATGTCAAAAATAATATTCCTGAATTTGCTGCCAGGGGAGGAACTCACACAAATACAATACCAGAGCTAAGGCTAATTTAGATATACCAAGGCACAGGTTAGCAAGAACTGGAAATTCTTACAAAGTGAATCCACTCAAAATTTTCAACAAATTACCAATTATGTTTCATCCATGGATCTAAAAAATTTTAAAATTAAATAGTGTAGCTGGCTATCAGATCACCCATTTTACCATATTAATGAATTCTGGAAATTATCACAAAGTGAACCCCTCAAAATTGTCAACAAATTACCAATCTATGTTTCATCTATGGATATAAAATTTTTTTAAATTAAATAGTGCAGCTGGCTATCAGATCACCAATTTCACCATATTAATGAATTCTTTGAGATGCTCTAGGAGGATGTTAGCTTTTAACAAATTTTCCTATTGTCTGCTGTATCATTATGTGGTATATTTATGTTTTGTGTAATGATTCTTCTTTGTTTTGAATAATTATGTCTTGTATACACTATCCAATTACTATTGCACAGTGTCTGTACTGTACTACATCACAGTATAACTTATGGACACTGGCTCTTGGAAATCTACCTGTAACATATTTTATTATTACAGTGTTTAATATGTATACTACAGTTAACTGTCATTATTTTATTATTATATACCTGTATGTATTACCACATCCTGTATTATACAACAATAATGAAGCCTGTTTCAATGTAAAATGATCAATGATGAATAAAAATTCTTGATTCTCTTTATGTGCAGAGGTGCTTTACAGCATGACCACCTTGTAGTGAATGAAATGAGATTACACGAGCATTATGTTAGTTAGCTGTATCATTTTCCAGCTATCTCAATAAGTGACATTTATTTAAACTTATTTCTCAAAGAAAACTGACAGGTTGCAGCAACAAATTAATTTATCACAACACATTAATTCATTTCTATTGCTCTTTAATTGTGTGGTACTGATATGAGTTAGGAAAAAAGATCTCATATACAAATATTAAATTAATATGTGTCACTGATTAATGTTGAAAATTGAGCACATAAAAGAAGCAATGGTGCATATATAAACTTCTACTTTCTGAACAGATCTTAGCTGATGGACTTACATAGGATCAAGATCTGAAATTAAAAAAAAAAGGATAATAAACTGCCAGATTATTTTTAAGCTTGGTTACAGTTCTTGTATAATGTTTAAAAATTCAGATTTATAGACAATATGTTAAAGAGTTTAGTTTCATAGATTCCTAGAAAAATAATATCTTAGAAGTATTACACTTCCGTAAATAGTGGATACAGATTATATAGCATTTCTGTGTATCAAGATAAAAAAACCCTGATAGGAGAAATATCGACAGGTCAGCAGCATCACATAAACATCAAGCACAATAATTACTAGTCAATCATACTAACAATTATTTACAGGTATAAAATACAGCTTCTGTTTACTGATAGTACAGCAGTTTCTATTATTATATAAACTTACACACTTTCTGAATTACACACACAATACAGACTTCTTTGCACTATATTTTTCTCTTTTAAAGGAAACACACATTATATTCATAATTTGTTTACACAAGTGATACATGTGTTAGTCTCAAAAAGCTATTCTACTGCTCATATCCATACAGTTAGAACTTGTTTGTTTTAATTTTCTTCTCTTTTGAATGCAATGTAAGGCAATTTCGTAAGAATATTAGATTAGTCATCATCATGAAACAGAACATAATTTTCTAACTGGAGTGGGATTATTAAACAGGTAATAAGACTCCCAAGCAGGAAATCACTTTTTGTACTTAAAAGGAAAAAAAGGTTGCAGTAATGATGGTTTCAATAGTAGCTGTTTATTGGCAATGAAAGGAACATATAAGTACACAAAAAAAACAAGTTTAGATACCTGAGGCATATCCAAGAATAGTGCAAAACCCATGGAAAAAACGCATAAATGAGAAAAATCCATATAAAAATAAATACAAGCAAGTTAAAACAAATTACAGCCTCTTATTGGCAAGACAGTGTTGCAATCGACTAGAATAACAAACACCCACAAGAACACAAAACTTAGATCCCAAGCATTTCCTCTTAAAATAGAGTAAACCTCATAAAATGGCTATCTTGCATACAAAAGAGCAAAGTAGCTTCAGAATTAATTTGCACCCCCTGTAAGTACAGAAATAGACAAAGAAAAAAGATTATACGCTTTCATTTGAACCATAAGATAAAACAAAGTAATATAGATTTTTCAACTAAAATCCAGTTCAACTTAATTATACTGCTACAACATTTTTTCTCACTATCTATAGTTATTTTTGATAAGCACATATGATTAAGACATGTATCACTTGTATAGACATTATTCATGAAATACTGACATTTTCTCAACAACAAAACATTTGTTTTATGTTGAAATGTGCCACTTCTTTCAACTAAAGCACAATTCTCTGTTGCAGAGAAATTACCTTCTTACAGTATTTTTCTAAACTGTTTCAAGACACTATCATTAGTTAATAGAAATTGAGCATATGTATGCAGTGCCTAATCCTCTAGAAATTGGATGATTTTTAAAAAAGTATTTTCCAAGGCAACTAAGTTGATATTTTGAAAATAATATCTGGTGTATTACAGTGATGTGTGCTACAGTATTTAATTACAAGTATACATATATTACAGTTTTACGCTGTTGTCCACAATAATTGCTTTTAACTTTACAGAATTTACTAATTTTGTATAAATCATACATATAAACAGTTGAAACATTTATAATTACAAGGCAATTAGGATGTGAGTATATTCTTTTTTTACACAATTGACAATTATATACAGAAGTTCTGACTTCAACACAATGCAGCATTAGTTCCATGCCTGCTAACTTAACAAGGGAAAAAATTATTGATACATTTTCCTTATTTGTGGCAACAGGTATTGTAATTGCAGTTAGATAACACTTCAGGTATTTCAAACAATGTAGTCTTCAGTAATCAAATTCAGAAATAAAATGATAAGTTAAGCAAGAAGAATTACAGTTCTTTCTCATGTCTTTTCAGAAAAACTATATAAATTTCTTCAGAAGTGTACTAAAAACAGTCCATTGTTAACATAGTCCAATGGCTCTGCATTGCATTCATGATTATTAATTATTAGACAATATAAATTATGATAAAGGTTTCAAAGAAACTACTTCATACATGGGTTTATCCCATTAGATTTTTCTGAGGGGATGTAATAAAATGTTTTTATTGTATTGGTATCTCACTCATTATGAGAAGCTCCTCTACCTTCATAAGAATACTTTAATTTTAAACAGGTGCAAGGCCATTAGCTCTTTCTTTTATTTATATAGAACAAGTCCATTCTCTAACAGTGTACAAGAGCTAAAGTTTATTTATATATATATATAGAAGTAAAAATAGATAACATATTTTGCACTCTGAGTTCAAAAAGCGTTTGGTGTCTCATTGCATTATTATACTCTATTTATACGCCTATGTTACAAGAACAGATGTAACAATAAATATTTACATTTCACAAAATTGACTATAAACAGGAATGTGTGATTATTCTCTTCAAAAGAGAAGATTTTAGTTCCTACAAACTATTTCAAATAAAATTAAAGTGAAGCAGTTTACTTACTTCTCAACAAAACATCCTAAATCTCTGGCTTTTAAAGTAGTCTTGAACAATTTAGTAACAACTAACTTTGCCAACAAACTGTACCTTGCAAATTAGTCCATTAATATCAGTTTTTGTCATTAACATCATGTAAGATGATCTGCTTAATATATGGGAACATAAGCTAAAAATATTTTCTGTCATTTGTCAATTTTACTCATCTTAAAAAAGTTACTATGGAACCAGTAGATCTTTCAGATTTTATAGCAAACTGTTACTACAGCTAAAGTGCTCAATAAGCAATCAGATTTAAGTTGAACTGTTCCAGTGCACAATTTCTTACAAAGGAATACTTGAAATACCATGCTTCACTACACCAAAGATTCCTTAGTAATACCATCCCTATACTACATGCATCCCAAACAGTCTACTTCATTTATCATGTCTTTTTTATGCAGTGTGATAACTTTTCAATATACTGATTTACTTCCCGTAATTAATGTACCTGTTATAAAATAACTTTTATAATTTTAGTACAAATATTTACAACTTAATTAATGAACAACATGAGATTTCAACGATATTACTTTCTTCCCAAGAACTGCATATCGCACCAGCTCAAGCATTTCATAATTAATGTACAACTGCAGCAGGTAGTTCCAAGACAACAGAACAGAAAACCACACATATGTACTCAGTAATGTGTTGAGAAACAAGAGAAATATTTTTGCTGATGCCCCAATTTACCAGCAATTCTGTCATTGTTGAGTTATTGCTCGTAATTTCCTATTATTTCAAACAAACGAATAGTATGACTCTCCCTCTCCTTTTAGTCTATATAATGTTTTGGTCACACATTCTTTCTCACGAATCAACAGTTGTAACTTCTAGCATACCTACGATGCATGCACAGTAGTATTGTTTCTTTGCAATTATTATTCCTTCTTTTCATTTTAAGTAGTGCTAAACTTCCCTTATACTTCAATAACTTATTTCTGTTAGTCACTTCTAGCTAATCATGGATCTTCGGTTCGAGTTTTGTGAGTATCAGCAGCCCAATTTCGTATTCCACATAACATAGCCAAACATAATGATATTAGGGACCAATTCCTAAAATGACTAGCTGAACTCATTCCTCTTGTATTTACTACGCACTTTATGAAAAAAAGCACATGTGGCAATCCACAGTGAAATTAAATGAAAGTCACTGTGTTTTGCTTATGGTTCACAACAAAGAATTCAGGATTACTAGCTTATTACTGTACATTTAACCAAACAGAAGAGAAACATTATGAACACACTGGAAAAAAACAGGCTATTTTAATATTATTAACATCTATATGATGGTTAAACTACCAAGTTATTTTACATCACTGTATGTAGTTTCTGTTGACACAATCATCTAATAATCGGTGACAGTGCTGTATGACACATCATCTTCACTGTCTGAACCTGTGTTACACTGGTGATCAGTTTATATGATTTGAAAATATATATGACACAAAACCACTGTACCCACATATTTCTCAAATGTAGTGAAAGAATATTACACAGAGCACTTTTTCCATCTTCATATAATATGAACAATATATGTGTATCTTGGTTTTTTTTTTTCTTTTTTTTCACTTGTATAAAAGTCTGTACAGCGGAAATATCAACTTTTAGTCTATATTTTCTTTAAACTGATTGCAAAATGAAGATCACCAAGCCTTAAAATACAGATTTCTAATTTCCTACTCTTCAGTTCTGCTACACAGTTCTGTTCGAGTTACATAATGATTATTGGTCCAGTGACATTCATTAAATCTTCAAAGCCATAGTAACAATCTTGGTCCATTTGTTTCTTTTGTCTTGAGCAACCAATGTTAGCACAGTCTCAGACAACAGTCTCCACATCTTCAGCAACCAACTGGAAATGTTCCTGGCCTGAAAAACATAGAAAAAAGAAATGATATACATCAGTGTACAAGGTACAAAAGTAAGACTGATACTTCCCCACTTTATCAACTCATCCTTACATTTGGTTCATAGGTTTTACTTCCAACATAACTTGGTCAATTTGTTGCCATCTATTCACTAATTGAATGCCAGTCTACTATAAATTATAAGAGCCTGCACTTTTCATTCTTAAATCGGTTCAACAAGTAAATTTATGGTGGATCACATCATATGATAGCTCATCCAGAAAACAAGTTGCATGGATGAATGCTGCCAATATTGAGGTATAGCAGCCAATGGAGAAGTTTGGCTAGATTGCTTGGAACACACATTTAACAAAGTGATTTATTTTTGAATGCACGAAACATAAAAGCAAGTGATATCCAGCAATATGTCTATGAGGCTTTTGACAAACAAGCAATTAGTAAATAAATGGTTGACATCTGTGTGCAAATGTTCAAAATAAACAACAAAGTTTGCGAACATCAAACGGTATTGAAAAATTCTTGGAAACTGTTAACAAGGTGAGCTAAGGGTATGAACATTTTATCAGAATGAGAGTTGATTGTCCACGACAGTGATGGAGTGAAATCAACTGTCATAAGCTGCCAATTATTGTCGCAAACAGGAAATTTATTTAATGAAGTTATTCAATAATTTGTCTCACAGCATGTAACAATGGAAGGAATATTGGGTTTAACATATCATAAACAGCAAGTCATTAAAGAGGAAGCTTTGAATTGGGAAGGATATTGAAGGTAATCTATATCAGTTTCAAAGTATTTGCCTTGTGCAATTTAAGGAAACATGGAAAAATCTAAATCTGGATGGCCAGACTGAGATTTGAACCAATGTCTTCCTGAATGATTATCTAGTGTTTTACCACAGCATCCACCTTCTTGGTAAACAACAATAGAGGCAACAGTGTAAATAAAGCAGTGTAAGGTACAAATTTGCATGTAAAGCATATTTCATAATGAAATGTTTATCTCTGAACTGTCAGAGCCACAAATAAATCAGAACGCAAATGAAATGTGTGTGATTTTATTGGCTGCACCTCCTCCCCCCTCCTTCCCATTTCCTCTTCACCCACTTTCTTGTGCGCAGGTGAGAGGCAGAGGCAGCAGTAACATCTCATATAAAAAGATGTGTGCTGCAAGCAATGTGAAGCAGCAGTTAGTTCACTAACTGACATGCTGTGGATCACCAGTTCAAATCTGATCCACAGAAAATATTTATTCTTTAGTAGTCATATCTTGCCACACTAGATGCACCAGTTCATGCTCAATTCCTGCAGTTAAACAGCAATGAAGTTAAGCAACCCAAGGCCCAGTTAGAACTTGGTTAGGTGACAGCCTGGGAACACAAGGTGCCTTTGGTTCAAGAACATGCAAGTTACCAAAGTGGCATCCAATTAAAAATGGGCCATTTAGCCATGCGAATTATTGTTTAGTATTTATCTTTTCTAGATGGTTCTCAAAATTTTTTATGTTTGTAATGTTTGCCTATTCTGGAATATTCGATGTTTGTACCAATAGCAGCATTCTCCGTCCAAGAGTTCAGTTCTGCTCTGGCTGTACGGTGGTGTTCGTAATAAATGTGCTTTCAGTAGTAAGTGTTGTACTTAATTAAATGAGCCTGCTTTTGGATCTGGACTTCATTGTGTTTATAAAAAGACACTGGTGAAGATGCCATGGGCTACAAAACATCTATGTCACCATGACTGCAAATAGGCAACATATAAGCTGTCACCTACATCGACTGGAACTGAAATACATGCAGTTCATTGTTCACAAGGTTCAAATGCTTAGGAGACCAATGGATTCCAAAACAGCAGTATTTCAGCTGTTTATCAGGCATCCATCAGTGTTTTCTGGAGATGCAAGGCAGAATCCAATGAAATGGCTGAAAGGAGGTGAGGTGACATGACATGTTTCCCAAAAGTGCATTTTTACCTTAGATGGCACTGCATAGCAATGGTTCAAGAACAAAGACAAAATTAATAGTTGGGACAATTGAAGAGTGAACTGAAGGAAACATTTCACAACAATCAGGAGCAAGTTTGCTTAGCAGAAGAATAATTCAAGAACAGGATCCAATTTCTGTGGAAACAACACAATCTCACATATAAAATGTATTGGCCCTATCCCACATCTTGAATCCAAATATGACAGAAGTTGACAAATTCCCATACTTGATGAAAGGGTTCACAGAGGACATGTACCAAGCTCTTTTGGTACAGGATGTTACAACAGATGAATTTATCAAGCAGTGCCAGTGTATTGAGGAAATGCAATGGAAAAGGATCACACAAAATGATATGGCTGATTCCTGACATGACATGTTTCCCAAAAGTGCATGGCAATTGAGGAAGACTATGATGATTCCCCTCGCTCATACTCAAGGTAGAAAAGAAGACAGTAGTTCATATCAATCACAAATGTCAGATCTATGGGACAAAGCCCATTGCCGTACCCTGAACAAGGTCACTGCCCCCCCCCCCCCCCCCTCCTGTCCCCCTCCCCACGAACAAGTCGTTGCCATTCCATGTCACCATATAGAGGTACCAGCCACTCGCCTAGCTGCTGAATTTAGAGAAACTAAGTGAAGTGGGGCCATCACGGATGAAAATCCTGCCAGTGTGACAATTACCAAGATGTCAGTAAATCTCATTAATGTTGTCGTAGATGGCCAACTTGTCCAGGTGTTAATGGAAATAGGTGTTTCTTATTTGGCAATGTCAAATGATTATGTTCCAGGACAGGAAAATGATTGTTACAAATGGAAAATAGATCCAGCTGACAGGAACATATAATGCTAGAATAATTATCAATGACAGAAAATTGCACTTCAAATTTGTTGCTATGATGGAATGTAGTCACAATGTTATTCTCAGATGAGGCTTCTTGCAGGCATTGCAAACTGTTATTAATGGTGGAAGATCAGAGCTCAAGACTGATGAAGCTATTCCAACAAGCACACATAACAAATATTGCTCTGGACATTTGTCTGGTACTGAGGATGATGTTATCCCATTGTCTCAACAAGATGTATCACAATCATCAATCTAGACACTCAGTGAAACTGTGAAGCTTTTGTCAACTGCAAAATGCTACTCAGGCTCACAAATGAATTCTCCACACCAGCAATGATCTTAAGAACTGTATGTGGTCAAGAAGACCAGTGGATAACTGACTGTCATGAGCAGCCACAGCTCTTCCCTAAAGATCTTTGTGCAGAAACATCCCAACAAGACCAGGAAGGGCAGCTCAGTGCCATTGACAAAAAATTGTGCTCTGCTATGACTACAGAAAATGCAGAGGAGCAAGCTACTATCAGACTGCCAATAGGATCTAGGCTGATCAAGGAACAATGTCGGTGAGTATTAGCTGTTCTGCACCAATTTTCAGATTCTTTCAAATCCAAAGCAGATAAAAGACAGACCAAGAAGACCACGATAAAACACAGTGACAACAATGGGGATCAGCCAACTCTTAGCCAGCACTCATGAAAGATTTCACTGGATGAACAATGCATAACTTGTGAGATAGTACAGATGATGCTGCAAGATGACATCACTGACCCTTCTGTGAGTCATGGCTCCTCTCTTGTGGTCCTTGTGAAGAAGAAGGATGGCACATGGTGTTTTTGTGTTCACTACTTGTGACTGAACAAAATCATGATAAAAAAGGTCTACCTGCCTGTTGCTGCACATTGATGGCACCATAGACTGTTTGAAAAGAGCAAAGTATTTTTGAACTATGGGTACTACTGACAAATTAAGGCTGATGATGTTGGTTGGGAAAAAGACTGTCTTGACAGCTCCAAGAGGCATTTTAGAGTTCAAAGCTATGCTGTTTGGGCTGTGTAATGTTCTAGCCACATTCCACTGCATGATGAATAATACTTTAAAGGGGTGATTCGTATTTGCTGTCTGGATGACGATAAGCCTACTCCTGAATCTAAAAAGTGCCTCATCATCACCCAAGAAATAAATCTTGGGGGACCTAGTTAATGGTGACAGAGTCTGTCCTGATCCAGAAAAAATAAAAATAGCCACAGATTTTCAGACTACTCGACACATTTGAGATGTGAGAAGTCTTCTCACAATGTGCTCGTACTGCTGCCAATTTTTAAACAACTACCCTCCAAGAGCTATGGCAGAGAGACTCCAAATCTTCCTGTAATGAGATGCGAGAAAGGTCTTTCCTTGTCCTTAAGGTGTTACTAACATCATCTCCAGTCCTAGCACTGTGTGGCGGGAATGAGTACACAAAACTTCATACCAACACTAGCAGTCACAGGATAGATGTAGTTGTAACACAAATTCAAGAAGGCGCTAAAAAGGTGTTAGCATTTGCTTTCTGAGTGCTCTCTGAGATGAACTGCTCTACAACTGAGAAAGAGTACTTTGACATTGTTTGTGGCATCAACTAGTTCTGACCACATTTATTTGTCTAATCAATCACCACTGTGATTGACCATCATTCACTATTCTGGCTGTCTAGTCTGAAGGCTCTGTTGGGTCAACTGGCAAAATGGGCACTTCAGGAGTACTACATCGCAGTGGTATACAAAAGCAGTTGCAAACATGAGGGCACTGACAGCCTTAAGAAATCCTTTGGTGGAACACAGCAGTATGAATGAAATAACATTACTCACAATACTTTAAGCAAAATCAAACAATGGAAAATCCAGGATGGAATAATGACAGTATTACGAAAAGGATAGATTACTACTCAACATATAGTGGAGATGGTGAGTTGCAGCTAGGCACAACAAAAAGACTTTGAAACAAGTAAGCTTTCAGCCAGAAAGGCCTTCTTCAGAATTAGACGACATACCTGCACACAGTTAAGCAAACACAGCACACACACACACATGATATAGTCTCTGGTTGCTGAGGCCAGCATCTCCGCTACATTGTGAGTAGTAATTTATCCTTTTCATAATACTGTCATACAAGCCTTTCAGGTGGAGAAACTGAACCATAGAAAATCCTTATTAATAAACAGAACATTGTGTAAGAGGCACTATTTCCAACAGGTCGATATGGGTGCTTGTCATTGCAGCTCATTTACATTCCACTACCCTAAAGCATTTCCATGAAGTGACAACATCTTAGTCACCTGAGATTTGTGAAGACTTCACCAGGTCTCTACCAATGCATTATAGATCCTATGTGAGCCACTTAAGGAATGCCATGACGCAAACACGTCACAATTACCGCCGGGGCATCTCATACTAATTCTGTCTGAGAATGCACCAATCTGCTGGATTGGAATCTAGCACCTGGGGAGATTCCCAGTGTTGTCAAATGGGAATTAATAGACAACAGCCTACACTGGCTACCTCTCCTGTTACCTTGTCACCAAAGTTGCACCGACTTACAAAGTTTCTCATATTTTTTGCAGTGTTTCTTGTAACAGTTTTGCAGCAGAAAAAAGTAGCTGGAAAGTTAAGGATGTTCACAGTTCTTGGAAGATCATTATTTCATTAATGGAACATAGGTAAACAAAAAAGAATTCAAAAGAACAGGCAACAAATCACTTCCCAATGAAAGGCGAGTGGAACACAGACACACTTAAAAGATCACTAATTGCACTGGCTTTTTTCCTAAGCTTTTAAGTGTGTCAGTATGTAACCTATCATTCATCAGCATATGAGTGTTTGTCTGAACTCATTCTTAATTTTCTGTTTATAGCTCCATCCTACTGGGTGCCACAGTTAAAAGTAGCCCACCTGCCCTTTGCCCAAATGTAATATTTCGACTCCTGAAATAGAGTAAATAGCTACAATAGTGGACAGTTTTATGTAACATTCGATTGTTAGCATTCTTCTGTCAGCATTTCAGTTTACTTCATTATCAGTGAAGTTAGACATTTCTTTAGATCTACATCTACAGCTGTACTCTTCAAAACAACCATGAGCTGCATGGCAGAGGGTACGTCCCACTGTACCAGTAATTAGGGTTTCTTCTTATCCCATTAATGTATGGAGCACAGAAAGAATGACCGACTGAATACCTCTGTGCATGCAGCAATTATTCTAATCTCATCCTCAGGATCCCTATGTGAATGATACCTATAGGGTTGTAATACATTTCTTGATAATCATTTAAAGCCGTTTAACAAAGTTGTTAATACATTCTCTCTGGATAATTAACATCTATCTTCAAGAGTCTTCCAGTTCAGATAATTCAGTATCTCTGTGACACCCTCCCGAGAAGTGAACAAACCTGTGACCATTCATGCTGCCCTTCTCTGTATATGTTCAATATCCTTTGTTAGTCCTATCTGGTATGGGTCCCACACAATTTAGCAATGTTCTCGAGCCCGTTGCACGAGTGATTTGTATGCAATCTCCCTTGCAGACTGATTGCACTTCTCCAGTATTCTGCCAATAAACCAAAGTCTACCACCTGCTTTACCCATGACTGATGATGATGATGATGATGATGATGATGATGATGATGATGATGATGGTGATGGTGATGATGATGATTTGTTGGGCACTCAAATGCTTGGTCATCAACACCCATACAGAGTCCCAATTGATGATGAAGATGATGATGATGATGACACCTCAAACACCCAGTCCCCGAGTAGAGAAAATCCCCAACCTGGCCAGTAATCAAACCTGGGACCCCGTGATCCAGAGGCTGCAACGCTAGCCACTAGACCACGACCTGTGGACCTACAACTGAACCTATGTTTCCAGAATGAGATTTTCACTCTGCAGCGGAGTGTGTGCTGATATGAAACTTTCTGGCAGATTAAAACTGTGTGTCGGACCAAGACTCGAACTCGGGACCTTTGCCTTTCGCGGGCAGGTGCTCTACCAACTGAGCTACCCAAGCACAACTCATGCCCTGTCCTCACAGCTTCACTTCCACCAGTACCTCCCCTCCTACCTTCCAGACTTTACAGAAGCTCTCCTGCGGAACTTGCAGAACTTTGAACCTATGTTGTTGTTCCATTTCATATCCCTACAAAGTATAAGAGTTGGCCGATTCCAACAGTGACTCATTGATATTATAGTCATAGGACACTATAGTTTTTTTTTCTTCTTTATTTTGTGAGGTGTACAATTTTACATTTCCGAACATTTAAAGCAAGTTGTCAATCTGTGCACCACTTTGAAACATTATCAAGATCTGACTGAATATTTATGCAGCTTATTGCAGTTATCACTTCACTATAAATGACTAGATCATCTGGAAAAGCCCTAATTTTATTGTTTCTATTGCCTGTAAGATCATTAATATACAACATGAACAGAAATGCTCCCAACACACTTCCCTGGAGAACACCCAAAGTTACTTTCTAATGATGATTCTCCATCCAAGCTAACATGCTATGTCCTCCCTACCAAAAAGGCCTCAATCCAGTCACAAATTTCACTTGATACCCCCATATGATCATACTTTTGACAATAAGCATAGTTGTGGTACTGAGTCAAATGCTTTCTGGAAATTAAGATGTACTGCATCTACCTGGTTGCCTTGATCCAAAGCTTTCCGTATGTCATGTGATAAAAGTGCGAGTTGGATTTCACGTGATCGATGTTTTCGAAATCCATGCTGGTTGGCACAGAGGTAGTCATTCCGTTCAAGATCCCTCATCATGTTTGAGCTCAGAATATGTTCCAAGATTCTACAACAAATCAATGTCAAGGATATTGGATGGTAGTTTTGCGGATCACTTCTACTAACCCGGTTGTAGACACTTGTGACCTGCGCCTTTAAGCAAGAACTAGGCACGATTTTTTGTTTGAGAGATCTCCAATAGATTATAGTTATAAGAGGGGCTAACTCAGCCAAAAATTCAGTACAGACACTGACAGGGATTCCATCAGGGCCTGGACCATTGTTCAATTTTAATGATTTCAGCTATTTCTTAACACCACTGCCATTAATTTTTTTTTTTCATTCATCTTTTCAGTGGTACAAGGATTAAATTGGGGCAATTCTCCTGGGTTTTCCTTTGTAAAGGAACATTTCAAAATTAAGTTAAACTTCACAGCTTTTGATTTACTACCCTCAATTTCAGTTCCTGCCTCATTTGCTAGGGACTAGACACTACATTTGGTGCCACTAACAGCCTTCACACATGAACAGGATTTCTTTGGGTTCCGTGAAAGATCGCTTGACAATATTCTGCTACAGCAGTCACTGAACACATCACGTACTGCTCTCTTGACAGCTAAACACGTTTCATTCAGCATCTCTCTATCTATAGCCCTATGCTTTGTTTCACACCTATTATGCAGTAATATCGGTTTCTTTAGAAGTTTCTTTACAGTGACTGTATACCATGGAGGTTCCCTCCCATTATGAACTGTTCTACTGGGTACATATCTGTCCATTGCATGGCCAACTATTCACATAAACTTGAGTTCCAATACATGCTCCTGCCCTGTGCTAAAAGTTTCAAGTTCCTCACTGAGATACGACACTACAGATCTTTTATATACTTTACTGAAAATATATATATATAAAAAACAAAGATGCTGTGACTTACCAAATGAGAAAGTGCTGGTAGATAGACACAATAAAAAACACACAAATTTCAAGCTTTCACAACCCAAGGTTGCTTCATCAGGAAAGAGGGAAGGAGAGGGAAAGACGAAAGGATGTGGGTTTTAAGGGAGAGCGTAAGGAGTCATTCCAATCCCGGGAGCGGAAAGACTCACCTTAGGGGGGAAAAACGACGGGTATACACTCGCGCCCCCCCCCCCACACACACACATATCCATCCACACATATACAGACACAAGCAGACATATTTAAAGACAAAGAGTTTGGGCAGAGATGTCAGTCAAGGCGGAAGTGCAGAGGCAAAGATGTTGTTGAATGACAGGTGAGGTATGAGTGGCGGCAACTTGAAATTAGCGGAGATTGAGGCCTGGTGGATAACGGGAAGAGAGGATATATTGAAGGGCAAGTTCCCATCTCCGGAGTTTGGATAGGTTGGTGTTACGGGGAAGTATCCAGATAACCCGGACGGTGTAACACTGTGCCAAGATGTGCTGGCCGTGCACCAAGGCATGTTTAGCCACAGGGTGATCCTCATTACCAACAAACACTGTCTGCCTGTGTCCATTCATGCGAATGGACAGTTTGTTGCTGGTCATTCCCACATACAATGCGTCACAGTGTAGGCAGGTCAGTTGGTAAATCACGTGGGTGCTTTCACACGTGGTTCTGCCTTTGATCGTGTACACCTTCCGGGTTACAGGACTGGAGTAGGTGGTGGTGGGAGGGTGCATGGGACAGGTTTTACACCGGGGGCGGTTACAAAGGTAGGAGCCAGAGGATAGGGAAGATGGTTTGGAGATTTCATAGGGATGAACCAAGAGGTTACAAAGGTTAGGTGGACGGCGGAAAGACACTCTTGGTGGAGTGGGGAGCATTTCATGAAGGATGGATCTCATTTCAGGGCAGGATTTGAGGAAGTCGTATCCCTGATGGAGAGCCACATTCAGAATCTGATCCAGTCCCAGAAAGTGTCCTGTCACAAGTGGGGCACTTTTGTGGTTCTTCTGTGGGAGGTTCTGGGTTTGAGGGGATGAGGAAGTGGCTCTGGTTATTTGCTTCTGTACCAGGTCGGGAGGGTAGTTGCGGGATGCGAAAGCTGTTATCAGGTTGTTGGTGTAATGGTTCAGGGATTCCGGACTGGAGCAGATGCGTTTGCCACGACGACCTAGGCTGTAGGGAAGGGACCGTTTGATATGAAATGGGTGGCAGCTGTCATAAGGGAGGTACTGTTGCTTGTTGGTGGGTTTGATGTGGACGGACGTGTGAAGCTGGCCATTGGACAGGTGGAGGTCAACGTCAAGGAAAGTGGCATGGGATTTGCAGTAGGACCAAGTGAATCTGATGGAACCAAAGGAGTTGAGGTTGGAGAGGAAATTCTGGAGTTGTTCTTCACTGTGAGTCCAGATCATGAAGATGTCATCAATAAATCTGTACCAAACTTTGGGTTGGCAGGCCTGGGTAACCAACAAGGCTTCCTCAAAGCGACCCATGAATAGGTTGGCGTACGAGGGAGCCATCCTGGTACCCATGGCTGTTCCCTTTAATTGTTGGTATGTCTGGCCTTCAAAAGTGAAGAAGTTGTGGGGTCACGATGAAGCTGGCTAAGGTAATGAGGAAAGAGGTTTTAGGTAGGGTGGCAGGTGATCGGCGTGAAAGGAAGTGCTCCATCGCAGCGAGGCCCTGGACGTGCGGAATATTTGTGTATAAGGAAGTGGCATCAATGGTTACAAGGATGGTTTCTGGGGGTAACAGATTAAGTAAGGATCCAGGCGTTTGAGAAAGTGGTTGGTGTCTTTGATGAAGGATGGGAGACTGCATGTAATGGGTTGAAGGTGTTGATCTACGTAGGCAGAGATACATTCTGTGGGGGCTTGGTAACCAGCTACAATGGGGCGGCCGGGATGATTGGGTTTGTGAATTTTAGGAAGAAGGTAGAAGGTAGGGGTGCGGGGTGTCGGTGATGTCAGGAGGTTGATGGAGTCAGGTGAAAGGTTTTGTAGGGGGCCTAAGGTTCTGAGGATTCCCTGAAGCTCCGCCTGGACATCAGGAATGGGATTACCTTGGCAACCTTTGTATGTGGTGTTGTCTGAAACCTGACACAGTCCCTCAGCCACATACTCCACGATCAAGTACCACGGTAGTGTAACCCTTGTCCACCGGAGGAATGACGATGGATCGGTCAGCCTTCATATCACGGATACCCTGGGCTTCAGCAGTGGTGATGTTGGGAGTAGGATTAAGGTTTTTTAAGAAGGATTGAGAGGCAAGGCTGGAAGTCAAGAAATTCCTGGAAGGTTTGGAGAGGGTAATTTTGAGGAAGAGGAGGTGGGTCCCACTGTGACGGAGGACGGAACTGTTCCAGGCAGGGTTCAATTTGGATAGTGTCTTGGGGAGTTGGATCATTAGGAGTAGGATCAGGGTTCTTTTTCTTCCTGGCAAAGTGATATTTCCAGCAGAGAGTACGAGTGTAGGACAGTAAATCTTTGATGAGGGCTGTTTGGTTGAATCTGGAAGTAGGGCTGAAGGTGAGGCCTTTGGATAGGTTTCGGATTGGGAGAGAGGTTTGGAGGAAAGGTTAACTACTGAATTGGGGTGTTGTGGTTCCGGATTGTGTTGATTAGAATTTTGAGGTTTTGGGGGGAGTGGAGCTGGAAGTGGGAGATTGAGTAGGTGGGAGAGACTGGGTCTGTTTGCAATGAGAGGAGGTTGAGGTTTGCTGGAAAGGTTGTGGAGGGTGAGTGAATTGCCTTTCCAGAGTTGGGAAACCAGGAGATTGGATAGTCTTTTGAGGTGGAGGGTGGCATGCTGTTCTAATTTGCGGTTGGCCTGTAGGAGGATGCTCTGAACAGCCGGTGTGGATGTGGGAGAGGAAAGATTGAGGACTTTTGTTAAGGATAGGAGTTGACGGGTGTGTTCATTGGCTGAGTTGATGTGTAGGTGAAGGATTAGGCGGGTGAGGGCTATGGATTGTTCAGTTTTGAACTGGTATAGGGACTGATGGAAAGACGGGTTACAGCCAGAGATGGGAACTTTAAGTGTGAGGCCTTTGGGGGTAATGCCAAATGTCAGACAAGCCTGAGTAAATAAAATATGGGAGCGTAATCTGGCTAGGGCGAAGGCATGTTTGCGGAAGGAATGTAAATAAAACTTAATGGGGTCGTCGTGGGGATGTTGTGAGGGTGACATGGTATTAGAATGTGGAAAGTGTAACATGAGGCTCAAATGAAAATAAAAATAAAAATATATGGGGAGAGGTAAAGGTGAACTAGAAAGCAACTGGAGATCTGGTAATTTCTACTTGTTTTAGTTGTCCTTTGTACTTTGGTAATCATTGTTGCCACAACTGTGTCATGGTCACTGACACAACTTTCAATTTCGAACACCAAAGAGGTCAGGTCTATTTGTTGCCATTAGCCCCAATATAATTCCATCATGAGTGGGTTTCCTAACTATCTATTCTAGGTAGTTTTCTGAGAAGGCATTTAGTAAAGTTTCACAGGATGTCTTACCATGCTCACTACTAGAAAAACTGTAATTTTCCCATTTAATTGTTGGATGATTTAAGTGTCCACCAATGATTACAATACAATTGGTAATTTGCATACAAGTGAACTCAGGTTTTCTTTAAAGTTTTTGGTTACATCAGGAGATGTCTTGTGGACATAGAAGGATCCAATTCTCATGCCCACCACTGATACTGAGTCTTGCCCAAACAATGTCAATGCAGCTTCAGTTTCTATCTCGGTGCATTCGAGTTATTTGTCTACTGCGACAAATACACCAGCCCCATTTTCCTCTTGCCTATTCTTTCATTATACACTTAAATTATCCCCAAAAATTTCACTGCTATCAATTTCAGTTTTCAACCATCTTTCTGTACCTAGTACTATGTGAGCTGCTCTGCTTGTTGTGAGCACTTCAAACTCTGGTACTTTGTTGCGAATGCTTCGGCAGTTTACCATTAGGATTTTAATACTCTCACCTGTGGGAGACAAAACATGGTTCAAGTGATTCTAAGCACTATGGGACTGAACATCTGAGGTCATCAGTCCCCTAGACTTAGAACTACTTACACCTAACTAACCTAAGGACATCTCACACATCCATGTCCGAGGCACGATTCGAACCTGTGACTGTAGCAGCAGCGCGGTTCCAACCTGAAGCGCCTAGAGCCGCTCGGCCACAGGGGCCGGCTGTGGAAGAGACATCTTTTGATCTTACACTGATACTTCTGGTTTTCCTATCATTATCTGGATTGAATGGAGAGTTGCCTAATCTAAAAACACCTTGTGTGCACCCCACACACAGTCAGCTACCTGAGTAACAGCCTCTGATGTGTAGTGCACACCTGACCTATTTAGGGGAACCCTTCAGTTGTCAACCCTGTGGCGCAAGTGCAGGAAGTCGCAGCCTAGCTCGTCATCGAACCTTCACGGTCTCTGGTTCAGTCCTTCCACCTGACCGAGAACCAAATGGCCACAATCAGTTCTGGGGACAATGCTACAAATTGTGATCTTCGTCGAAACTCCACACACAAGGCTGGATGTCTCAACCTCTCTGCCCAGAATGCCTCGGAGCCCAGACAACAGGCATGATTTGTTCTCTTTGTAGTCTGCAAAATTAATTTCTTGATAGACCAAAGAATTGAAACTGTGGAAGCATACATGAAAAAAGGTTCGATTAAGGAAACTCTTGAAATTTTCAGGGTCAAGTATCCAGCAAAGAGAGAAATACAGAGTCTGTATAAAAACCGGTGCACCTATGGATCTGCGTAAAATGTAAACTGACAAGGAATTCCTTCAGTTTGCACACCAGAAGTTATTGCAGACATTCGCCAGAGAATTATTCAGAGTGCAGAGAAGTCTACACATACATGTTGGCCCCAACAGGCGCATGTAAGTAGGAGTAGTTGTCAGCGGATATTGAAAAGTCTTGATTTGAAACCATGTCATGTGACAGTTGTGCAGCAATTACAGGAGGATGACAGTCAGCAACATGCAGATTACTGCATGTGGCTTTTGTTAGACACTTTCCATTACACCATGAGTGATGAAGCATGGTTTCATATTTTTCAGTTACCGTGAATTCACAGAAAATGAAGTAGTGGGCACAGAGAAGCCAACACTGTGTTTCAGAAAGCACAACATGATGAAAAAAATTGGCATTTTGCTGCAGTGCAACAAAAATGTGCGTCACTGGACCGATATTTTTTGACAGTTGCCTCAATATAGTCGCATATATGGAAATTTCTGACACATTTTGTGCTCAACTCGCTGAATATGAAACACAATACTGCTTCTTCCAGCAAGAAAGTGGAACATGTCACAAGTCTAAGGTATACCTGGGATAAGTCCACAATGTCTTCACCAAGGAATGAACTGTCTGCAAACATTTATGGCCACCACATTTACCGAATCTAACAACAAGTGATTTTTTTCTGCAGTGACACTCGAAAGGCAAGATCTATGAAATAACTTCACACACAACACAGGAACCAAAAGACATCAGCCATGAAGTTGCCAATATCAATATCCAAACTTTATGCTGGATGGATCTGAATATGCTTGGACGACACAGCGGTGTATCGATGTTGCAGGTGGGCACTTTTAACATCTTCTGTAAAGTTATTTTTCACTTTAAGTCCATTTCAGCTCTTCATTTCTGTAATGTCACTGCATTTCCTTTATACTTACATGGGCTACTTTTATCCACACCACCATCATAATGGTTTTCAGCAGAAACAGAATATAAGTTTATCGAAGAATAAACTCCAATTTCTCTAGGAAAGTAGTAGTGCGTTACCCCGCATTTGCACCTTATGGTTACAACCACTGTTTTTATATGAAAACATGCAATTGGAGGAATGGTACCCACTCTCCAGATAGGCAGCCAGCTCGTGGTCCTCAGCCTGCTGTGCTAGCATCTTCGGTGTGTTGCCGTGGCGATCCTGGATGGTGAGGGAGGCCCCCCCAGCTACCAGCATGCAGCATATGCTGCGGCGTTTGTGTGCAGCTGCTTTGTGCAATGCTGTTTGTCCCCTGCAATAAAATAAGCCATGTTCAGCAGAAATCATACTGAGCACCAGAAACTGTAAGTAACGCACTTAAAAAAAAAAAAGAAAAATCATTTTGTCATGTGCAGATGACAAGCTGAGTAAAGTATATTTCATTTGACATTGTCGATGTAGTCTTCAGTCTGAAGACTGGTTCATCCAGTGTTTCCATCTCTGCAGAACTACTGCAACCTACATCCGTTAAAACTTGCGTAAGTATTCCAGCCTTCATCTACTTATTTACCCCTACATTTCCCTCCATAACCAAACTGTTGATTTCTTCACAGCTCAGGACATGTCCTATCAGCCGGTATCTTCTTTTAGTCAGGATGTGCCATAAATATCTTTTTCCCAAATTGATTCTGTGTGTCGTCTTCATTAGTTACTTGATCTAACCTTCAGCATTGTTCTGTAGCAATTCATTTAAAAAGCTTCAACTCTTTTCTTTTTGAACTGTTTATCATTCACATTGTGCTTCTGTACACTATTCTGGTGTAACCACAAATGTCAGAAAGGAGATGTGAAACGAAAGACCAGACCAGGCTGTGAAGAATCGGTGGCCAATGGTGCACAGAATCGAACCACACTGTGCCACGTCATGCGCGCCCCCACAGCATATAAATACAGCTCCTACTAGCCTCGGCCGCACATGATCGGCCCGAATCTGCAACGTGATTAGTGCTACGCTGTCAGATCAAGTGTTTCCTTGGACTCTGTGTATAGCAAGAACTGTCCTCATAACATGTAAGCTTTCACAGTCGGCGTCTTCATTAATTAAAACTTCCAGGCTGAATTGCCATGGTCCATATATAAAACTTCTTCTCCTGCCTGATGTTTTGTTGCCTACTGCGGGCAACAATTTCTGAGGTGAGTCGGCGACTGGCTGCTAGGCGCTTGTGATCGTGCTTGTATAGAGCGCTTAGATGGTGCTACCACTCGTCACGTGCTTTTGACTTTAAAACTAGCTCTGGCTAGTGCCATCTCTCTCGATTACAGGTAATCGATTGTCACTTCGTTGGTACAAAGTCGACCGCCTTATCTTGTCTAGTTTTGATTAAGGGATTAAAACTAGACAAGATATGGCGGTCAACTTTGTACCAACAAAGTGACAATCGATTACCTGTAATCGAGAGAGATGGCACCATCCAGAGAGAGATGGCACTATCCAGAGAGAGTTTTAAAGTCGAAAGCACGTGACGAGTGGTGGTGCCATCTAAGCGCTCTATATAAGCGGGACCACCAGCGCCTAGCAGCCAGTCGCCCACTCACCTCAGAAGATGTTGCCCGTAGTAGGCAACGAAATGTCAGGAAGGAGAAGAAGTTTTATATATGGACCACAGCAATTCAGCCCGGAAGTTTTAATTAATGAAGAACTGTTCTGTTTTCACATTGACTCTTGCTAGTGACACTTGCCGTAGTAAAGTTAAGTATTGTTAATTTACTTTTCTGGAAATAAAACTTCTAATGTTATTTGTTGGAAATTATTGTATAGCATTCCAAGAATGCTGCATCCCATAAGAACCCTATTAGTGATGAGTGGGCGAGACCCCACAACTGGGGGAGCCCATTCTCGTTGCCAGTTGTGGGGTCTTGCCCAATCGTCACTTATAGGGTGCCTACAGGATGCAGCATTCTCGGAACGCTATACAACAAACACAGTTACATTCCAAACAAATACCTTCAGAAAGCTTTTCTAATACATGAAATTATATTCAAAGTTACCAACATCTATTTTTCAGAAATCTTTTTCCTGTTATTGCCTCGTACTTTGCTGTAAGAATGGCAAAACCCTTTGCTGTAAGAATAGCTAAACTCATCTATTACTGTTAGTGCCTCATTTCCTACTTTAATTCCATCAGCATTGCCCGATTTAATTTGACTACATCCCTTTAGCCTTGTTCCACTTTTTTATGTACATCTAAAAACTCCACTCAACACACTATGCATTCTGTTCAGCTACTCTTCCAAGTCCTTTACTCTCTCGATGGAATTATAATGACACTGTCAAACCTCAAAGTTTTTATTCTTCTCCCCGAGGTTTAATTCCCTTCTCAGATTTTTCCTTGGATTCCTTCACTGCTTGCTCAATGTATAGGTTGAATAACATCACACATAGGCTACAACCTTGTCTCACTTCCATATCAACCACTACCTCCTTTTCATGTTATTTGACTCACATAACTGCACTCTGGTTTCTGTACAAGATGTGCATGGGCTTTCACTTCCTGTCATCTTCAACATTTTGGAGAGTGTATTCCGATCAACATTTGCCAAAAACTCTCTTTAAATATACAAATGCTGTAAACATAGGTTTGCCTTTCTTTGACCTACCTTCTAACTTAAGTCACAGAGCCAGTATCACCTCATCTTCCTACATTCCTCCAGCACCCAAACTCATCTTCCCTGAAGTCCACTTCTACCAGTTTTTCCATTATTCTGCAAATAAGATGCATCAGTATTGGCAACAATGACTTATTACACTGATGGTTCACTAATATTCACATCTGTTAGAACTTGTCACTCTGGAAGTGGAATTATTACATTCTTCTTGAAGTCTGAAGATACTCTGTCCATCTTTTGTATCTTGCACAGAAGGTGGATGAGGTTTCTTATCGTTAACTCTCTCAAGGTTCTCAACAGAGCTGAAGAAATGTCATCTGCTTTGACATTACCAGCACAAAAGAAGGCTAGTTTTATGTAAGGTGAATATAATTGTATAATTATTTTGAATTCTAAAATTGCCTTGTAGCATAAATAATAAATTTATGTCATATGCAGCATACTGTTTACTTACATATGTATGCCCTATATTAAAATGCTATAGCATCAATTTATCACTCCTGTCTATATAATAACAGCTTCCAGTTGAATTCGTGTATACGCCACAAAATGTCATCGTGCCTCAAAAACTTTTAAGGTTAAAAAAAAAAAAAAAACACTGATGATAGGACATAAATTGCTAACATGTTTGTGTATAAGAAAATCTAAAGTAATTGTTACCTGAATAAAGTGAAAAATTCTGTCCAACTGAATTGCCAATATTGGTGACTTATTAAAATACAACTATTAATTTCTACATTAGTATCTCAGAAGCAAAGATAGTGAATTCTGTGGTCACATTACATAATTTCAGATTTATAAACAATGCACACCTTATGGATAAGTAGTATCTAATGAAAGTTAAACATCTTATTCAACTTAAGAGGCCAACTGACTCTTGTGATACATTACATTACAAAGCAAACACGTTTGGCCACCAGGTGGCTGAAGTGGACAGAGTATATAGAGTCGTCGTTGTAGTGGTCTTCAGTTCAGAGACTGGTTTGATGCAGCTCTCCATGCTACTCTGTCCTGTGCAAGCTGCTTCATCTCCCAGTCCCTACTGCAACCTACATCCTTCTGAATCTGTTTGGTGTATTAATCTCTTGGTCTCCCTCTACGATTTTTACCCTCCACCCTGCCCTCCAATACTAAATTGGTGATCCCTTGATGCCTCAGAATACACCTACCAACTGATCCCTTCTTATAGTCAAGTTGTGCCACAAATTTCTCTTCTCACCAGTTCTATTCAATACTTCCTCATTAGTTAAGTGATCTACCCATCTAATCTTCAGCATTCTTCTGTAGCACCACATTTCGAAAGCTTCTATTCTCTTCTTGTCCATACTATTTACCGTCCATGTTTCACTTCCATACATGGCTACACTCCATACAAATACTTTCGGAAACAACTTCCTGACACTTAAATCTATACTCGATGTTAACATATTTCTCTTCTTCACAAACGCTTTCCTTGCCATTGCCAGTCTACATTTTATATCCTCTCTACTTCAACCATCATCAGTTATTTTGCTCCCCAAGTACCAAAATTCATTTACTACTTTAAGCGTCTCATTCCTAATCTAATTCCCTCAGCATCACCCGGATTCATTCGACTACATTCCATTATCCTCATTTTGCTTTTGTTGATTTTCATCTTATATCCTCCTTTCAAGACATTGTCCATTCCATTCAGCTGCTCTTCCAAGTCCTTTGCTGTCTCTGACAGAATTACAATGTCATTGGCGAACCTCAAAGAGTATGATCTCTCCTATCATTTTAATGTGGAACTACACTGTGAAAAGGATAGTTGCTGCTCACTGTGTTGCAGAGATGCTAAGTCACAGACAGGCACAATAAAAAGACTGTCAGAAAGTGAGCTTTTGGCCAACAAGGTCTTTTTCTAATCCAGTACAATACTCAGTGTCCATCCTTATTTCTTTTCTTTCCTGTGTTGACAAAGGCCTTGTTGACTGAAAGCTCACTTTCTGACAGTCTTTTTGTTGTGCCTATCTGCAACTCAGCATCTCCACTATATTATAAGTAGCAACTATCCTTTTCACAATACGGTAACACTCTACCCTCAATTTTCCATTGTTTAATATGCAACTATTATTCTCCTCCATAAATATTTTAATTGCAGCCTAAACATATTACATGAAAATAAACATTATTATTTACAGTGTACGTTGTTGTTCATCCAAACTCGTGTAGCATGAATCATTTGCAATATATTTTAAAAATACCAAAAACTGCAATTGATACATATGCAGAAAAAAACATATGACTGGATTATTAACATGTTGTTTAACGATAGAATAAACCAAAGCTAATGGTGCTACATATATAGGGAAGAATAGAACTTTATTTTGAGGCTCAGAGAGGATGAAACCCTTTATACAATATCCTAGATAGAGGGCCATATATAAAATACAGTAATGACAGTGATGACAGCAAACAATATTGACAATGAAAACACACAATGTGATACAGCTGTAGATATTATCCAAAGCCTACCATATTTGTACGAAATTTATTTATAGCAAATGTGACATTCTTCTCTGACAGACATATGCCCATACATTTGCCAAGGCAAAGACAAAAACATAGACTGTAGTGTGCGATGCCTATTTGAGGTGCATAATTACAGGAATGGCAATCCACAAAAAGTACTGTGTCGCACGCACATCAGTCATATTGTTTTTATGCAAATAAAATAATTCCTGAAGAAAGCACTGCTGAATAAAAAAATAATTACAGCAAGATAACCAAAAGCTTCATTGGTTGTCACATTAAGTGTGGCTAAATATTGAAATTACATAAGAGGAAGCAGTTCTAAAGCACTAAAAGGCACACTTGAAATACAGTTGTCTATGCCAAAGTTCTGGAAACTCCATTTAATCAGTCACCCAAAAAATCATTCGAAAACAAAACATCCACACCTGCACATCAAGAAAAATGATTTGTACTGTAAATAGAAACATACTTAAAACTGTATAAAATGCCATGACTGTTGTCAAACAATAAAAACAAAATGACACCTGCTGCGCCATTAAATTGACAGCCCAATACATCTTCCGTATGAAACATTCAAAATCACATATAATGAAAACACATCAAGAATGACGACACAGAGTAGTGGCTTTAAGAACAGTGCGAGTCAAAAAGTACTTCATAATTTTGGAATGGTACAGAAATTTACAGAGATAACTTACAGAATCACTAGCTATATCATTTTGTAGCAAACAACCTCAAGTTTCACACAAAAGTGTCAAGTATAATTTTGATTTGATGAAACTGCTATCTGTGATGCAGTGAATGTCCCAATGGTAGTCAGTTTCTTCCCACACTCGTTGCAGCAAATTGGGCGTAACTGCACAACGGCATAGTACATTTGATTTTTCAGGTCGGCTAAACTGTTTAGTAGGGGAGGAACATACACACCATCTTCAATGAGACTGCAGAGAAAGAAATCCAGTGGTATCTAGCCTGGGGAGTGAGGTGGCCATGCAACTGGCCCTTCACAGACAACCTACCGACTCGGCAAGCAATTATCGAGGAAACCTTGAACTTGTGCCTAGAGTAAATTGCAGGTCTGCTTGGATGTCCTTTACAGTGTTCGGTGTGAAATTTAAGCTGAACAGTTGTTGCAGAATTCATTTCATGAAACCAAAACAGACAGTAAGCTCACTCCGCATTAGTGACAGTAGCCATTTTAACTGTGCACTACACTCGCACTCCTGGTGGTGGAATGAGGTATCGATGCACTAAGTGAATCCAACTTGAGTTGTTTGCTACAAAATGACATATCTACCAATTCTGTCATTTATCTCAAAATATTTCTATATCATTCAAAGAATTAAAGGTGATGTCCTTATTGTTAACACAATATCAATAATTTTAACAAACCCAGTCCTCGAAACTGGTACAAATCAAAAGATATTAAAAAAATTGTATTTATTGATGATACTAGGTCTTTTTAATAAATAATAATTTGGCAAAAACCTTACTTAATAAAAATTAAATTTTATATAATTATTGCTAAAACAGCTATTGTTGCAAGTGCTATTTACTCTCTCAGACTGACTTCATCAGATTAGTAGAAAGTGCTCACAGTATACGGAGATATATTTTGCTCAGTGTACTGGCAATAATTAACTAATGTGTGTCTACATTTAAGAACATTAATGGCTATGATGACAATTTGAATATTGACAAGTTTTACACTGTTTATACATGTGACATATTCACCTTCATATTGCAGTGCACCCAGCTTATAAAAAAGTCCAAAATACTTGTAAATCACTGTTCAGGTTGTAAACTGTATACGATGTACTGGTGCTAAAAATTTATGCACAGCTCAAGAGAGAACCCAAAAAAAGAGACTGGTGATAAGAATGACTTTAGCAAAACTGGCTCTTTTCAAAGTTCGATGACCATCTAGTATAGAACTGCAGTGCACTACAATGCTCTTGGCATTCTGCAACATTATGTACTGACTTAGTGCATATTTCATGATAAATGTATTTCATTCTTAGATACACAATGTAACTAATATAGTTCTATCGGCCACCTCGCTATATTTTTTTAGCACATGTATGTTATACTAATTTACAATCTGAACAGCGATTTGCAGCTGTTTTGGTCATTACATCATCCTGATATTTCAAGTGTGCTTTTAAGAACACTGTAACTGCTTCCTTTTTTATTGGGTTTTCGATATTGTGTAATTCCAATACTTAGCTACCCTTAATGTGACTACCGACTCGGCTTTTGATGATTTTGTAGCCATTATTTTCTTATTCAGCAGTGCTTTCTTCAGGAATTATTTTATTTCCATCTAAATGCAATGATGGATGTGTAGCCCACACAATATTTGTTGTGGACTGTCATTTTTGTAATTACATATTTCAACTCAGCATTGCACATAACAGTCTATGTTTTCATCATTACTTTGGCAAATGTATGGGGAGATGTCTGTCACATAAGAATATTATGTTTAACATATATAAATTTCATACAAAAATGGTAGGCTTTGAACAAGACCTACAGCCGTGTCACATTGTGTATTATCACTGTCAATGTTGCTTGCTGTTACCATTGTCATTTCTGTTTTTTATACACACACCAAAAAAGTTTTTCATCACCCCGGTTCCTAGAACTCCTGAAGATGGAAGTTGACTGTGGATATTGTATCACAGACACAGTCCCTTTGACTGTTCAGAGATGTCACTAAATCCGCCCAAAGATGTAAATGACCAAGCATGAGCAGCACCTATTACATGGATGGGGTCCGACAGCTGATCATTTCCAGTCATTCCACCCGGAAGGAGGTACATGGCTCATGTTGTCTGTAGTTCAACCATGCCTGGATGGTCAATACCATGGTTCGATCGCGTCCACATTGTTACTTTGTGTCAGAAAGAGCTCTCAACAAGGGAAGTGTCCAGGCAGCCTCAGAGAAAACCAAAGCGATGTTGTTCAGACATGGTGGACATACAGAGAGACAGAAGCTGCTAATGACATGGCTCGCTCAGGCTGCTACCTACGTATTATGCCTCGGAGGAACCCGGACAGCAGCACCACCACGTTGAATGATGCTTTACGTGCAGCCACAGGATGTCGTGTTATGACTCAAACTGTGCGCAGTAGGCTGCATGATGCGCAACTTCACTCCCGACGTCCTTGGCGAGGTCCATCTTTACAACCACGACACCATGCAGCGTGGTACAGATGGGTTCAACAACATGCCGAATGGACCGCTCAGGGTAGGCATCACGTTCCCTTCACCGATGAGTGTCGCATATGCCTTCAACCAGACAATTGTCAGAGATGTGTTTGGAGGCAACCCGGTCAGGCTGAACACCTTAGACAAAAAGTCCAGCGAATGCAGCAAGGAAGAGGTTCCCTGCTATTTTGGGGTGGCATTATGTGGTGCCAACATATGCCACTGGTGGTCATGGAAGGCACCATAACAGCTGTACGATATGTGAATGCCATCCTCTGACCGACAATGCAACCATATTGGTAGCATATTGGTGAGGCATTCATCTTCATGGACGACAATTCGCACCCCCATTGTTCACATCTTGTGAATGACTTCCTTCATGATAATGACATCGCTTGACTAGAGTGGCCAGCATGTTCTCCAGACATGAACCCATTGAAGTTGCCTGGGATAGATGGAAAAGGGCTATTTATGGACGACGTGACCCACCAACCACTGTGGGGGATCTACACCGTATCAACATGAGGAGTGGGACAATCTGGACCAACAGTGCCTTGATGAAGTTGTGGGTAGTATGCCATGATGAATACAGGCATTTATCAATGCAAGAAGACATGCTAAGGGAATTAGAGGTACCGTTGTGTACAGCAATCTGGACCATCACCTCTGAAGGTCTCACTGTATGGTAGCACAACATGCAATGTGTGGTTTTCATGAGCAATAAAAAGGGCAGAAATGATGTTTATGTTGATCTCTATTCCAATTTTCTGTACAGGTTCCAGAACTCTTGGAACTGAGGTGGTGCAAAACTTTTTAGATGTGTGTATATGGCCCTCTATTTAGGATAATTTAATTGAACAGATAAAAAATCTATTCACCAAGCACCAGCAGAACACATACATAAAAGGAAGTTATAACTAGGCAAGCTTTCAGAGCATGTGGCTCCTCCTCCTAGCAGGAGGGTTGAAGGGGAAGGAAGAGACATGAAGGAAAAGGACTAGACATCTGGGAAAAGGGGTAGATTTCGGGGAAAGTCACCCAGAACCACAGGTCAGGGGAGACTTACCGGATGGGATGAGAAAGAAAGACTGATTGTTGGGGACTGCACTGGATGAGATTTGAAACCTGAGAGCTTAAAGTTGGAAGACACGGTAATATGCAAGACAGAGATTACTGCTTAAACATCTTTCATGAGTTAAAAAGAGTGAAAAGTGAAAGAGGTAGGAGAGGGGTGTTGAAAAAAATAGATGGTTAAGACAAAGAAAGATGTAGAAAACTAAAACGTAGTGAAGAAAAAGTAGTTACTGTGAAGAAATGCTCAGACGGAAGAAATTACTATAAATTAAGGCCAGGTGGGTGGTGCAAGACAAGGACATGTTGTAGTGCTGGTTCCCACCTGCAGGGAAGAAATTGGATGGCACATGTGGTGAAACAGGCACGGAGATCATGATTGTAATGTTGTAGAGCATGCTCTGCAACAGGATATAGCATGTTGCCAGTATCCAATCTCTGCCTATGCCAATTCAGTCATAACTGACAATTTGATGGTAGTCGTGCCAATATAAAAGTGTTTACATAACACATGGTATATGACCTTCGTTTTGCAGGTGGCTCTCCCTTTGATAAAATGTGTTTTGCCAGTTGCAGGGCTGGTATAGGTGGTGGTAGGAGGGTGCATAGGGCAAGTCTTGCAACAGGGACAGTCACAGGCATAGGAGCCATAGGGTATGGAAATGGGTTCAGAAGGAGCATAGGGTCTGACAAGAATACTGGAGAGATTGGGTGGGCAACGAAAAGCTGTTCTAGGTGTGGTGGGTAAAATCTCAGACAGATTGGATCTCATTTTAGGGCATGATTTTAGGAAGCCATGGCCTTGTTGAAGTAGCTGATTAATACATTCCAGACCAGGATAATACTGAGTGACCAGTGGTGTGCTCTGAAGTTCTTTTTTGGAGCAATCAGCAGTACCAGGATTGGATGTAACAGCCTCAGAAATCTGCTTTTGAACTAGGCTGGCAGGATAATTACATCCAGTGAAGGCTGAGATGAGAATAGTGGTGCATTGCTGTAAAGATGCACTGCTGTAAAGAGCCTGCATACAAAGAAATATGTTTGTCTCGAATGCCAAGGCTGTATGGGAGGGAACATCTGACACAGAAAGGATGAAAGGATGGCAACTGTCAAACTGTAAGTGCTGTTGTTTGTTAGAAGGTTTAATGTGGACAGAATTGTGTAGCTGGCCTTCAGTGAGGGTGAGATCAATGTCAAGGAAAGTGGCACGGGATTTGGAATAGGACCATGTGAAATTTAATTGCAAGCATGTATTCAGAGATTGCAGGAATTATAACAGGTCAGTCTCATCATGAGTTTACATGGTAAAGATGTCATCGATGTATCTAAACCAAACGAGGAGCTGAAGACTTATGGATCCCTGGAAACCCCTCCAAGCGACTCATGAAAGGTTGGCACTGAAAGGAGCCATTGTAGTTTCCATAGCCGTACCCCTGATCTGTTTGTATGTCTGCCTCTCAAAGGTGATGAAGCTGTTGATAAGTATAAAGCTGATTAATGTGAACAGGAAGGATGTCAAAGGTTTGGAATCAGGTGGGCACTGACTGAGGAAATGTTCAGCAGCAGACAGACTATGCATATGGGGGAAGTTAGTATAGAGCGAGGTGGCATCAATGGTGACAAGCAAGGTATATGATGGGAGTGAAACGTGCGCGAATTTCAGGTGATCTAGGAAATGGTTGGTATCTTTGACATAAGGAGGAAGTCTTTGTACTACGGGTTGCAGGTGCTGATCAAATAAGGCAGATATACGTTTGAGGTTATGACTAGGACATCCGCTGTGGATCTCACACCTTGCAGCTCATGACATCCTGCTGATGTCACGGGGAAAAAAGATCAATTTGCTTAAAAGACAGCTAGCTGATGAGGTAGTCAAAACTGTATAGGGAATGATGGTAATGTCTGATTCTGAGCTGAATGTAATATGGAATGAACAATTTTAATGGAGGAACAATACATGCATGTTTAAGAAGATACATTGAATTCTTAGTTTACTTTTCAACTGATACAAGCAGAGCAGCTTTGTGGATGAAGTGTGAAGCCTGAAGTCACATGAGTGGTAGTTACAAAGCAAGCACTATACATTTTACAACAATGTCGACCACCAGACATTTCTTAACAGCCAACCTCATTACACCGTCTCCTATGAAATGTTACGTTCCATTCTGCAGCCTTTGACTAGGAGAGCTGAACATATTTGCACCAGCTCAACAAGGATATTGCACAGAGGGGCAGAAACTAATAGCAAATTAGGAAGAAATAACAGATTGGAGAAATAAAATTTTCCATCACGATATGATACAGTCATCCATTGCAATGGATCAACAGCCACCTTTGCAGCTGTGCAACTGCTATAAATCACACCGCTGTTAAAAAGTCTATGAGGTAATAAATCATTGAGGAGTACTTCATAAAGCCATTGACCTAAATTACATTCAAGATGATATTAAATCTACAACACAAAAGATTGACGTACATGGCCACAACAAGCAATCACTGCTTTAAACAATGGAAAATCCAGGACAGAATGTAACAATATTGTTGTTGTTGTGGTCTTCAGTCCTGAGACTGGTTTGATGCAGCTCTCCATGCTACTCTATCCTGTGCAAGCTTCTTCATCTCCCAGTACCTACTGCAACCTACATCCTTCTGAATCTGCTTAGTGTATTCATCTCTTGGTCTCCCTCTACGATTTTTACCCTCCACGCTGCCCTCCAATGCTAAATTTGTGATCCCTTGATGCCTCAAAACATGTCCTACCAACAGATCCCTTCTTCTAGTCAAGTTGTGCCACAAACTTCTCTTCTCCCCAATCCTATTCAATACCTCCTCATTAGTTACAGGATCTACCCACCTTATCTTCAGCATTCTTCTGTAGCACCACATTTCGAAAGCTTCTATTCTCTTCTTGTCCAAACTATTTATCGTCCATGTTTCACTTCCATACATGGCTACACTCCATACAAATACTTTCAGAAACGACTTCCTGACACTTAAATCTATACTCGATGTTAACAGATTTCTCTTCTTCAGAAACGATTTCCTTGCCATTGCCAGTCTACATTTTATATCCACTCTACTTCGACCATCATCAGTTATTTTACTCCCTAAATAGCAAAACTCCTTTACTACTTTAAGTGTCTCATTTCCTAATCTAGTCCCCTCAGCATCACCCGATTTAATTTGACTACATTCCATTATCCTCGTTTTGCTTTTGTTGATGTTCATCTTATATCCTCCTTTCAAGACACTGTCCATTCCATTCAACTGCTCTTCCAAGTCCTTTGCTGTCTCTGACAGAATTACAATGTCATTGGCGAACCTCAAAGTTTTTACTTCTTCTCCATGAATTTCACTGCTTGCTCAATATACAGATTGAATAACATCGGGGAGAGGCTACAACCCTGTCTCACTCCTTTCCCAACCACTGCTTCCCTTTCATGCCCCTCGACTCTTATAACTGCCATCTGGTTCCTGTACAAATTGTAAATAGCCTTTCGCTCCTTGTATTTTACCCCTGCCACCTTCAGAATTTGAAAGAGAGTATTCCAGTTAACGTTGTCAAAAGCTTTCTCTAAGTCTACAAATGCTAGAAACGTAGGTTTGCCTTTTCTTAATCTTTCTTCTAAGGTAAGTCGTAAGGTTAGTATTGCCTCACGTGTTCCAACATTTCTACGGAATCCAAACTGATCTTCCCCGAGTTCGGCTTCTACCAGTTTTTCCATTCGTCTGTGAAGAATTCGTGTTAGTATTTTGCAGCTGTGACTTATTAAACTGATAGTTCGGTAATTTTCACATCTGTCAACATCTGCTTTCTTTGGGATTGGAATTATTATATTCTTCTTGAAGTCTGTGGGTATTTCGCCTGTCCCATACATCTTGCTCACCAGATGGTAGAGTTTTGTCATGACTGGCTCTCCCAAGGCCATCAGTAGTTCTAATGGAATGTTGTCTACTCACGGGGCCTTGTTTCGACTCAGGTCTTTCAGTGCTCTGTCAAACTCTTCACGCAGTATCTTATCTCCCATTTCATCTTCATCTACATCCTCTTCCATTTCCATAATATTGTCCTCAAATACATCGCCCCTGTATAGCCCCTCTATATACTCCTTCCACCTTTCTGCCTTCCCTTCTTTGCTTAGAACTGGGTTGCCATCTGAGCTCTTGATATTCATACAAGTGGTTCTCTTTTCTCCAAAGGTCTCTTTAATTTTCTTGTAGGCAGTATCTATCTTACCCCTAGTGAGATAAGCCTCTACATCCTTACATTTGTCCTCTAGCCATCCCTGCTTAGCCATTTTGCACTTCCTGTCGATCTCATTTTTGAGACGTTTGTATTCCTTTTTGCCTGCTTCATTTACTGCATTTTTATATTTTCTCCTTTCATCAATTAAATTCAATATTTCTTCTGTTACCCAAGGATTTCTATTAGCCCTCGTATTTTTACCTACTTGATCCTCTGCTGCCTTCACTACTTCATCCCTCAGAGCTACCCATTCTTCTTCTACAATATTATGAGAAGGAAAGTCACTACTCACCATACAGCAGAGATGCTGAGTCACAGAGAGGCATAACAAAATGACTTTCACAATTAAAGCTTTCACACACACACACACACACACACACACACACACACACACACACAAGTCTCAGGTGACTGAAACCACACTGTGAGCAATAGCACCAGAGCATGATGGGAGTGACAACTGGGTGGGGATAAGGAGGAGGCTGGGCTGGGGAGGGGAGGGGAGGGGGAGTAGGAGGGGGAGTAGGAGGGATAGTATGGTGGGGATTGCAGACAGTGAAGTGCTGCACATTAGACGGATGGTGGGGTGGGGGGTGGGGGGTGGGGGGAGGAGGGGAGAAGTAGCGGAAAAGGAGAGAAATAAAAAGACTGGGTGTGGTGGTGGAATGATGGCTGCATAGCGCTGGAATGGGAATAGGTAAGGGGCTGGATGGGTGAGGAAGTGACAAACAAAGGTTGACGCCAGGAGGGTTACAGGAACATGTGATTTAGTGGAAAGTTCCCACCTGCACAGTTCAGGAAAGCTAGTGTTGGCGAGAAAGGATTCATATGGCACAGGCTATGAAGCAGTCATTGAAATGAGGGATATCATGTTTGGCAGCACGTTCAGCAACAGGATGGTCCACTTGTTCAAATGGCTCTGAGCACTATGGGACTTAACAGCTATGGCCATCAGTCCCCTAGAACTTAGAACTACTTAAACCTAACTAACCTAAGGACATCACACAACACCCAGTCATCACAAGGCAGAGAAAATCTCTGAACCCGCCGGGAATCGAACCCGGGAACCCGGGCGTGGGAAGCGAGAACACTACCGCACGACCATGAGCTGCAGACGGTCCACTTGTTTCTACGCCACAGTTTGTCGGTGGCCATTCATGCGGACAGACAGCTTGTTGGCTGTCGTGCCTACAAAGAATGCAGCACAGTGATTGCAGCTTAGCTTGTAGACCACACGACTGGTTTCACAGGTAGCCCTGCCTTTGAGTGGTGGTGGTAGCATGTATGGGACAGGTATTGCATCTGGGTCTGTTACAGGGACACGAGTCATGGGGTAAGGGATTGGGAACAGGGGTTGCGTAAGGATGGACGAGTATTTTGTGTAGGTTTGGTGGACGGCAGACTACCACTGTGGGAGGGGTGGGAAAGACAGTGGGCAGGACATTTCTTATTTCAGGGCACGACAAGCGGTAATTGAAACCCTGGCAGAGAATGTAATTCAGTTGCTCTAGTCCTGGGTGGTATTGAGTTATGAGGGGAATGCTCCTCTGTGGCCAGACGGTGGGACTTGGGAGGTGGTGGGAGACTGGAGAGAGAAGGCACGGCGGCAGATTCGTTTTTGTACAAGATTGGGAGGATAATTACGGTCAGTTTTAATTGTGAGAGTCTATTTGTTGTGCCTATCTGCACCTCAGCATCTCTGCTACATGGTGAGTAGCAACTTTCCTTTTCATAATATAATAACTGCTTTAATCATGATGAATCAACGCTAAGCAGCTGACTGCAGTTACGACAGCACTGCCTCTAACATTAGCAGCAGCTGCAATGGCCAAGCACGTGAGCATGCAACACAGTGCACTCCACCAATCAGTCCAGATGAGACCATGGGCAGCATGGCATTACAAGCTGAGAGTGAAGTACGGTGACCTGTGTAAAACTCAAGTTAACATTTTTGTGGGTTTTTCACTTTGTTGGTCACAATGATCTGTAGTACAGACAAGGCAAAAGCAATTTTACTGACCAGAGTTTTACCTTGTGTGGGTCTATACTGGTTTTCGGCATGTTGTGGGTAAGCACTTAACTGAGACTTTTCAATAGTTATCGACTTTTGTTGTTGAGTGCTAGTAGTAACTGAAAAGAGTTAACTTCTAGTGTGAAAGCCCAATTTGATGAGCTAAGATTTCAGAATTTCAAACAGCTATAAGCACACTAACTGCAGATTGCATGCAGAGCTGAACAAGCAATGTGGTTTATTATGAAATGGAGACAATGAGCATTTTCGTGAATTAAGTAACGACTTAAAGCAAATGAAAGAATTTACAGAACAGGAGTTTAACAATGTACATTAGCTAATCTCAGGCACAAAGGTAAAGTTGCACGTATTAAAGCAGACTAAGGATTTGAATGTAATGGTTAGTCCCCATCCTACTCTTACTAGCTTGGAGGAACAAATAAATGACATCATTGAGCAGATGGTTCAAGAGAGAATTGACTCATCTGTAAGGACACCTAATTCTGCAATTGATTTAGTTAAAAATGAAGGGGAATTTCAAAGACTATGGGAAGAACGTTCAAAAATGAAAGGAGAGTTTAAAGAAAGCAATTAAGGAAAAGCACTAGACTGTCAAGAGAGGTTAATCGAGGACCTACAATGAGGAACTGAGACAAATTGAAATCAGCGTGTTGCAAAATTTAAACCAGATGGAAAGCTACATCTGACACATTTTGTCAGAGTATTTTCTAGATCATTACATAAACAGTGGGTAGATTTTTAAAACAAAAAACCGTGTGTCTCTTACTTCTGTTGACTGGCCAAGAGAATGGCTCATATAATATCGAAATACTAAAGATATGTAGAATGTAAAAGTCATACTCATTACCTTATTACTACTTTTAAATAATGAAGGGTTAAAATTATTAATTATACACAGACTAATAGTTTAATTACATTTAGCCCTTTAAATGTAAGTGAGAGAGACGAAATCACACCACTACAGCACCAATGGCAAATATCTTGTTCTCTCTCACACGTGGTTTAATAAGGGCAGTACATATAAAATAAGGAGAGAGCCCAGTATTTCTTCAGATAATATGTAAGAGTCTTGGGACAATGGGTCAACTGCAAATTAGCATTTCTTCATCTTGAAGTACGAGTCACTGACACATGATATGTTATAAATAAACAATAGACAAATACAAGACAAAAATTATACTGCATATCTGAGATAGATATCTGAGATATCTGCATAGATTTAAGTGTCAGGAAGTCGTTTCTGAAAGTATTTGTATGGAGTGTAGCCATGTACGGAAGTGAAACATGGACGATAACCAGTTTGGACAAGAAGAGAATAGAAGCTTTCGAAATGTGGTGCTACAGAAGAATGCTGAAGATAAGGTGGGTAGATCCTGTAACTAATGAGGAGGTATTGAATAGGATTGGGGAGAAGAGAAGTTTGTGGCACAACTTGACTAGAAGAAGGGATCTGTTGGTAGGACATGTTTTGAGGCATCAAGGGATCACCAATTTAGTATTGGAGGGCAGCGTGGAGGGTAAAAATCGTAGAGGGAGACCAAGAGATGAATACACTCAGCAGATTCAGAAGGATGTAGGTTGCAGTAGGTACTGGGAGATGAAGAAGCTTGCACAGGATAGAGTAGCATGGAGAGCTGCATCAAACCAGTCTCAGGACTGAAGACCACAACAACAACAACAACATCTGAGAGTGAATTATAGGAGATGGATGTATGTGCCATAGGTTAGCACTATCACACTTAATGAGCGAAAGAGAAAGTTCACTGACCAACACTCAAGCACTTCAGAGTAAGGCATCAGTTTAAGATTTCTAGCTTAGCTGCTGCTAGTGGGTAGGCTCAACAATCCTGGGTAGATTCTACCTAAAGGAAAAATTACCTCAAGAAAATGAATAAAAAGTAGGAAGATACTTTATTTTGGATTGTTTATTGTACCTGTCATTGATTTAAGTGTGTGAGAAAAGGATTTGGTGGACCCAATAAAAGTATGACCTATATAACATTAAAAGAAAATACGGGAGCGGAACCATCACCACACTGATTTACAACTGAATAGGAAGTATCTTTCTGCAGAAAAAGGTGTTGGGACAGTTCTTACAGGAATAAGGTAACTGTAAATTTTTAAGGCATCCTCCAATCTAGTAATGTAAAGCAACTTTTTGGATTTGTGCAGGCTACTGGAAGTACAAGCTTAAATGTGTGCATGACCCAGGACGCCAGTTTCAGAGTTTTTTGATTAACTAGTGTGTTAGGAATACAAGCTGCAGGCACCTAACAGCATGTCACTCCTCCGACATGATGACAGGGGCATTACAAAAGAAAGTATAAAATGCCTAGGTATATTCTGGGGTATATCCCAACAATGGTTTGGTGATCACCCTGTTTAACAATAAAGAGTTACAATACAATTTTAAATGTAGTGCAGAAATATAAAAAAAGAAGTATACATTTTCACACACACTCTACCATAGTATGGAACAGTGATGTAAATCTCAACTGCTTGTTCCAGGGGCATTTTTTTAGGGCTTTTCAAAGATATGTCATATATATAAAAGTAACTCTGGAAGGAAAGGATACAGAGGACACATTGGTAACAAAGTCCAGTACTTACCAAATTATTGAGTAAATTAACTTAAAGGACTAGTAGAACAAGAACCAAAAAACCGAGAATGAGATACTCTTCTAGTGGCTCCACCACATGTATCAGAATAAGTAAGGTGTAAAGATAGGATGGTTAGGTTAGGTTAGGTTATAAAAATAGTTGTTGTGGCGAAAGGTTTTACCGAGGAGGACAAGTAAGCTGAATGAACTACACTTGTGAAAAGGATACTCAAAGCATGACAACTATTGGTGAAGGTTAAGACAGTGTGGGAAATCCACTTGAAATTTGTAAAGACTGAAACAAAAAGAAAAGCATATGACATTCTAAAACCTAGCCATGTTTTCATTTTTTAAACGATTATGACCATGCTATGAAGAGAGATCCTTGATGTTTAATTCCATTGGGAACTGTGTGCACCATGACCGTATTATTGCAAATATAGTTTGGATGAATGGTAGCATCAGTCATGAAAATTTAAATCCTTTATTTTAAGATCAATTTCAGTCACTGTGTGATCATCATCAGCACTAAAAATACAGAACAACCATCCAACATGAGGATCTTAACACAAATGTAGCCCTATCTACTTACCTTACACTACTGAGACCCTATCATTACTTTCTTTCGTAATGCTTCTGTCATCATGTCGGAGGAGTGACATGCTGTTAGGTGCCTGCAACTTGTATCCCTAACACTCTAGTTAATCACAAATGTAACCCACCATCAAAAAATACAGAAACAGAAAAATATATACAAATATACAGATTCTCATACATAACAAATTATTCAATCCTTGTAGGCGCATATCATAATGGCACAACATTTCCTATGAGTGGAAAATGTTGTGCGATGATTAATTCGAACAGATATCTTCACTTTTATTGCACACAATAATTTCTACATTTACAGAAGAACCTATCTTGTAAACTTAGCAGTTAAATTTAGCAGTTGACAATTCAATGTACAGTGAATTTGTAGCTTACACAGCCAACTAGCTAAGTTCAGTATTGCAAAAACAAGCATTGGGAGTGCCCTTATATTCTAAAGCATACAACATGCAGACATCAAATACAACAAATACTGTTGTTGTTGTTGTTGTGGTCTTCAGTCCTGAGACTGGTTTGATGCAGCTCTCCATGCTACTCTATCCTGTGCAAGCTGCTTCATCTCCCAGTACCTACTGCAACCTACATCCTTCTGAATCTGCTTAGTGTATTCATCTCTTGGTCTCCCTCTACGATTTTTACCCTCCACGCTGCCCTCCAATGCTAAATTTGTGATCCCTTGATGCCTCAGAACAAGGCCTACCAACCGGTCCCTTCTTCTCGTCAAGTTGTGCCACGAACTCCTCTTCTCCCCAATTCTATTCAATACCTCCTCATTAGTTATGTGATCTACCCATCTAATCTTCAGCATTCTTCTGTAGCACCACATTTCGAAAACTTCTATTCTCCTCCTGTCCGAACTATTTATCGTCCATGTTTCACTTCCATACATGGCTACACTCCATAGAAATACTTCAAGAAACGACTTCCTGACACTCAAATCTATACTCGATGTTAACAGATTTTTCTTCTTCAGAAACGATTTCCTTGCCATTGCCAGTCTACATTTTATATCCTCTCTACTTCGACCATCATCAGTTATTTTACTCCCTAAATAGCAAAACTCCTTTACTACTTTAAGTGTCTCATTTCCTAATCTAATTCCCTCAGCATCACCCGATTTAATTTGACTACATTCCATTATCCTTGTTTTGCTTTTGTTGATGTTCATCTTATATCCTCCTTTCAAGACACTGTCCATTCCGTTCAACAGCTCTTCCAAGTCCTTTGCTGTCTCTGACAGAATTACAATGTCACTGGCGAACCTCAAAGTTTTTACTTCTTCTCCATGAATTTTAATACCTACTCCGAATTTTTCTTTTGTTTCCTTTACTGCTTGCTCAATATACAGATTGAATAACATCGGGGAGAGGCTACAACCCTGTCTCACTCCTTTCCCAACCACTGCTTCCCTTTCATGCCCCTCGACTCTTACAACTGCCATCTGGTTCCTGTACAAATTGTAAATAGCCTTTCGCTCCCTGTATTTTACCCCTGCCACCTTCAGAATTTGAAAGAGAGTATTCCAGTTAACGTTGTCAAAAGCTTTCTCTAAAGTCTACAAATGCTAGAAATGTAGGTTTGCCTTTTCTTAATCTTTCTTCTAAGATAAGTCGTAAGGTTAGTATTGCCTCACGTGTTCCAACATTTCTACGGAATCCAAACTGATCTTCCCTGAGGTCCGCTTCTACCAGTTTTTCCATTCGTCTGTAAAGAATTCGCGTTAGTATTTTGCAGCTGTGACTTATTAAACTGATAGTTCGGTAATTTTCACATCTGTCAACACCTGCTTTCTTTGGGATTGGAATTATTATATTCTTCTTGAAGTCTGAGGGTATTTCGCCTGTCTCATACATCTAGCTCACCAGATGGTAGAGTTTTGTCATGACTGGCTCTCCCAAGGCCATCAGTAGTTCTAATGGAATGTTGTCTACTCCCGGGGCCTTGTTTCGACTTAGGTCTTTCAGTGCTCTGTCAAACTCTTCACGCAGTATCATATCTCCCATTTTATCTTCATCTACATCCTCTTCCATTTCCATAATACTGTCCTCAAGTACATCACCCTTGTATAGACCCTCTATATACTCCTTCCACCTTTATGCTTTCCCTTCTTTGCTTAGAACTGGGTTTCCATCTGAGCTTTTGATATTCATACAAGTCGTTCTCTTCTCTCCAAAGGTCTCTTTAATTTTCCTGTAGGCAGTATCTATCTTACCCCTAGTGAGACAAGCCTCTACATCCTTACATTTGTCCTCTAGCCATCCCTGCTTAGCCATTTTGCACTTCCTGTAGATCTCATTTTTGAGACGTTTGTATTCCTTTTTGCCTGCTTCATTTACTGCATTTTTATATTTTCTCCTTTCATCAATTAAATTCAATATTTCTTCTGTTACCCAAGGATTTCTATTAGCCCTCGTCTTTTTACCTACTTGATCGTCTGCTGCCTTCACTACTTCATCCCTCAAAGCTACCCATTCTTCTTCTACTGTATTTCTTTCCCCCATTCCTGTCAATTGTTCCCTTATGCTCTCCCTGAAACTGTCTACAACCTCTGGTTCTTTCAGTTTATCCAGGTTCCATCTCCTTAAATTCCCACCTTTTTGCAGTTTCTTCAGTTTCAATCTGCAGTTCATAACCAATAGATTGTGGTCAGAATCCACATCTGCCCCTGGAAATGCCTTACAATTTAAAACCTGGTTCCTAAATCTCTGTCTTATCATTATATGATCTATCTGATATCTTTTAGTATCTCCAGGATTCTTCCAGGTATACAACCTTCTTTTATGATTCTTGAACCAAGTGTTAGTAATGATTAAGTTATGCTCTGTGCAAAATTCTACAAGGCGGCTTCCTCTTTCATTTCTTCCCCCAATCCATATTCACCTTCTCTCCCTTTTCCTACTGACGAATTCCAGTCACCCATGACTATTAAATTTTCATCTCCCTTCACTACCTGAATAATTTCTTTTATCTCGTCATACATTTCATCTATTTCGTCATCATCTGCAGAGCTAGTTGGCATATAAACTTGTACTACTGTAGTGGGCGTGGGCTTCCTATCTATCTTGGCCACAATAATGCGTTCACTATGCTGTTTGTAGTAGCTAACCCGGACTCCTATTTTTTTATTCATTATTAAACCTACTCCTGCATTACCCCTATTTGATTTTGAATTTATAACCCTGTAATCACCAGACCAAAAGTCTTGTTCCTCCTGCCACCGAACTTAACTAATTCCCACTATATCTAACTTTAACCTATCCATTTCCCTTTTTAAATTTTCTAACCTACCTGCCCGATTAAGGGATCTGACATTCCACGCTCCGATCTGTAGAACGCCAGTTTTCTTTCTCCTGATAACGACGTCCTCCTGAGTAGTCCCCGCCCGGATATCCGAATGGGGGACTATTTTACCTCCGGAATATTTTACCCAAGAGGACGCCATCATCATTTAATCATACAGTAAAGCTGCATGTCCTCGGGAAAAATTACGGCTGTAGTTTCCCCTTGCTTTCAGCCGTTCGCAGTACCAGCACAGCAAGGCTGCTTTTGTTAATGCTACAAGGCCAGATCATTCAATCATCCAGGCTGTTGCCCCTGCAACTACTGAAAAGGCTGCTGCCCCTCTTCAGGAACCACATGTTTGTCTGGCCTCTCAACAGATACCCCTCCGTTGTGGTTGCACCTACGGTACGGCCATCTGTATCGCTGAGGCACGCAAGCCTCCCCACCAACGGCAAGGTCCATGGTTCATGGGGGGGACAACAAATGCTATCAATAGAAAAACCAAAGCCTACAGACAAAATACCTTTAAAATCACGTAATGATTTTTTATCATCTTAAGTGATGGCAAATCTTTAAAAATGCAGTTTTACAGACAAAATACCTTAAAAATCACATGATGATTTTTTATTATCTTAAGTGATAGAAAAACTTTAAAAGCACAGTACAGACATAATAAAAACATTGAAGTTATGCCTGCTTATGTAAAATACAAGATAAAATTTTATACAAATATACCTAATGTAAAAGCACATAATAATTTCTTAAAAACAAATACAGGAAAGTTAACATATGTAACAGCCTTTTTACATTTCCAAAAACATTGATTAAATGTAAAAACATTAACCCTTTACAAGGGGACATTACACCCTCTCTTATCATACTCCAAGCGTTGATCAACCTAATGATTGACATTATCAGCATAAATTCTTAACAGGCATCAACAAAAGTTAATAAAAAGACATTAACAAAAATACAATAATCTCCCACATGATGTACCAGACCTGTATTACTGCCATTTTCTTTGTGAGCAACTGACATTAAATTTTAATACTGACAAAAGGGGTGATTGTGGTAACTCAATGAATAAACAGGCATATGTCAAATATACATTGCAAATAGGGCTCAAAAATAAAACTAATATCCACCATTCACTGTTAGGAAACCTGTTTAATAACACAAATAAAATAAAATTAAAAAAATGCCGACGAAAAGGCTTGCCTAAATGCGCACCAAATTTACGCTCGTATTGTGAATCAGCGAGTTGCACTTTTTAAAATCCTACATCTCTCGGCTGACCTTGTGGATGGTTTTCTTACCATGCACTAAGCAGCTTTCAGAGTGCTCCCGAAAATGGGCACTTTTCATAACTGTCAGCTCATTAAGCATCGTGCAATAACAAGATTTCAAATTGCAGAAAATCTTCATCCCCTCAAGGAGATCGAAATATCTGTCTTTTTCTCCCATATGTAGTAATTTAAACTGTGATGTCAAGTCTGGAGGAGCAGGGCCCATATCAATCAATTGTGCTGCAAAGCCAGATCTATCAGCTATATCTCTCCTACCCAGTGCAACATGCTCACTACATCTTACTTTGTGTTTTCTCCTTGTCTGCCCCCACATAAATAGCATTACAATAAAAAAAAAGTAATTTGTAAACCCCTTGACTCTTGCAAAAAATTAAATTTATATATATATATATTATTAATTAACAATTTACGGAGCCTATCTTCATTTGAAAATGAGATACACATGCCCAATTTTTTTTTTAAAAATCATAACACTCCTAGTATTAAAAATCCCATAGTAAGGTAAAGTAACTCCCCCCCCCCCCCCCCTTTACTATTCGTAACTGTCACACATTACTGTTCACTAATCTTTATCTTTTAGTTACAAATATTTTTCACATGATCAGCATAAAAGCCATTTTCTAATTTTGCTGTCAACACAATGCTTAGATTACCATTATGAGAAGACAATTTCAAAACTGAATTTCAAACTATATTTTATGTAGCTAAAGTGAATTTCTACCCCGATGATTATGTGAGAAATATTTGTGACTAATGAGAAGGAATGTGTGCCATTACGAATAGTAATGGACAGAAAAAAATTGTCCACAAGGCCAGCAATGAGATGGAAGATTTGTCAGTACGGTGCTCTTATACAGTGCAATACGCTGATTCATGATATGAACATAAATTTGGTGCGTATTTAGGCAAGCCTCCTTTTTCAGCATTTTTTTGTTATGAGGTATTTCGCAGGTTTCCTAACACCAAATGGTGGATATTAGTTTTATTTTCATGTCCAATTTGCCTGTTTATTCATTGAAGTTACCAGAGTTGGCAACTTTGTTGTTATTGAAATTTAACATCAGCTGCTCACATGGAAAATGGCAGTATTACAGGTCTGGTACATCACACAGGAGATTATTGCATTTTTGTAAGTGCCTGTTAAGAATTTACAATGAAAATGTCAGTCATTAGGTTGATCAAGTCTTTGAGTATGATAAGAGAGAGTGTAATGTCCCATTGTAAAGGATTAATGTTTTTACACTTAATGTTTGTGGAAATGTAAAAAGGGTGTTTCTGATGTTAACTTTTCTGTATTTGTTTTTAAGAAATTACTATTTTCTTTTATGTTATATTCCTATAAAATTTTATCTTGTATTTTACATCAGAGGGTATAACTTTATTGTTTTTATTATGTCTCTACTACATTTTTAAAGTTCTGATATGACTTAAGACAGTAAAAAATTGACATGTGATTTTAAAGGTATTTTGTATGTAAGCTTCTTTTTGCTACTGATGGTATTTGTTGTATCTGATGTCTGGGTATTGTATGCTTTAGAATGTAGAGGGCACTGCAATTCTTGTTTTTGCAATACTGAGCTAGTTGGCTGTGTAAGCTACAAACCCACTGTACATTGAATTGACAACTGCTAAAGTTAACTGCTAAGGTTACAACATAGGCTCTTCTGTAAATTTAAAAATTATTGTATGTAGTAAAAATGAAGATACCTGTCAGAAGTAATCATCACAGTACATGTTGCACCTCACAGAAAATGTTGTGCTATTATGATACGTGCCTACAAGATTTGAATAATGTGGTATGTATGAGAATCTGTAAATTTGTATATATTTTTCTGCTTCTGTATTTTTTTATGACTGTTATAAATAAGGTCAAATTTGTGTCAAGATTCTCATGCCAGATGGTTGATCTGTATTTTTAGCACTGATGATGACCACACAGTGATGGAAACTGATCTGTAAAATAAATGATTTCAATTTTCATTACCAATGCTGCCATTTATCCAAAATATATTTATGAAGAGATATGTTGCAGTCTTATTTTAGTAAGTTAGTCTTGTAAATCAAAGAATTATTACCTTTGTTTGTTAGGTTATCTACAAAGTCATATGGAAAAGAAGTAAGACTATTTTATACTTGATGAAAGGATTTCCAACTTTTGCTGCAGTGGGCCACTGAGATAAATCAGTGGCAACAAACTAAAATTTGTGCCGAATCTGGACGTGAACCTAGATTTCCTGCTTTCTTCAAGCAGCCACCTCAACCACTTCAGCTAACCGAGTATCTCCTCTGTCCGACCCAAATCTCCATATGCCACATACTAGGGAATAATGTCCTTTGTCCCTTACTCCTCTTCACTTGCAGCCCTACTGTATTCCCATGAGTGATTGGACATTATTGTGCAGCTGCACTGTAAGATCAATATGCCATCAGGTGCACATATTATATAGCTATGGTATCTGTTCTTTCAGACATGTGTGTCCAAAAGAACAGACGCCATACTTATATAACTATATTTTAATTATTTACTTATTAAACTGTCACAACATCCTGTGTCTAATTGGGGGATATGAAATGTAACAGATCATTTTGGAGAAAGTGATGTGCTACTTTTTCTGTCTTTCAAACTGACAAAGGATGGTTGCTACTTCTAGTAAGTGTTTTCATTAGCAGTTAAGTGGCTGGTACTAAGCCACATACTGGCAGGAAATTTTCTGTGGCATGAGCAGGGCTGAATACAGCACATCTGCAAGACAGGACAATGGACAGGCAGCTGACTTCTCCTTCTTACACTTGCTGTTTAGGCAACTATTCTGCGCTGCCGGAATTCCATCCAAGAGATTCACAGTGGACTCTGGAGCCTTCAATCCATCACGATCCTGCTGATGTTACAGCAGAAGAAGAAGGAGCTTTGAATTCATTATGCACTAGTTGGAATTCTTAGACTACTTTTCAGCTGGTACAAGCAGAGCTTGCTTCGAGAATGGAGTCTGAACCCTGAAGATCCTATTCATGGTCATCCGTATGGCAGTTACAAGGCAAGCGGTATGCATTTTTCAACAACAGCAACCACAAGACGTTTCTTAATAATCAACCTTCTTAAAATGTTGTAATGTAACCATTGCCTAGGACCCATTTTATTTTTCATGTCACTACAATCACTCTAAATATTGTTATTTTATAATAGTCTGTTCCATCCGTTCTAGTCTTAGCTCTTTGTTCCACAGATCTGATGATGTGTAAGGCAAAACATGTCATATGAAGTATAATAAAATGGATTTAGTGACAAGGTCTGTTACTGAACTAAACAATGAAAAACTTTATGTCCAAAGTAATGGTGTATAATATTTCTAGCCTATTGACAATTTTTTCAACAATTTTCAAAAGCTTATGCAGATTGGTTAATTATAAAGTGAAACACATCACAGCTGGTTTTATAGTCTAGCGCTTTTCAACCATCCATCCTATCTTTGCCATGTAACTTTTTTTTTATATAACATAACTCTTAACACATTCTTTTTTTTCTTTCCTTTTTTTTTTTTTTTTTTTTTTTTTTTTTTTTTTTTTTTTTTTTTTGGGAAATGATAAGTAATTGTAGTGCTTTATGTGAAAGATAAAATAAAATGAAACCTAAATGGGGTTTTCTACTTGGAAAGTTTCTATTTTGGAAATAAAAAAAGGCCTAGGGGCCAGGTCTGGAGAATACAAGGGATGAGGCACCTCAGCCATTTCATTTTTTGTGCAATAGTCATGCACAGGGATGAATGTGCAGGTGGATTATCATTATGCAAGAGCCACGAATTGTCTCGCCACATTTCAGGCCGTTTTGTTCTCACATTTTCGCAGGCATCGCAACACATCCCAATAGTGCCATCAATTAACAGTTTTTCCCCCGAGGCATTACTTCATGATGACCTAATCCTTCAAAGTCAACGAAAACCATCAGCATAGCTTTGACATTTGACCTGATCTGGCGAGCTTTTATTGGTCTTGGAGAACCTGGCTCGACCCATTGTGAAGGATGAACCTAGGTCTCAACATCATAACCACAGACCTATATCTCATCACCAGTTATGATTCTCCTAAGCAACATCTCATTCCAATTTGCAGGGTCCAAAACCTCTACAATGACTGCGAGGCGAAGGTCTTTCTGGTCTTGACTCGTGCGCCATGGAATGAACTTGGTGGCAACACGATGCACTCCAAAATACTGTGTCAGGATTTCATGGCATAATCCAACTGAAATATTACATTCCTCTGCAATCTCTCAGTCAGTCAGTCTTGATTGGCATGCACAATTTCGTTGCCGTTCCTAACATGAGCATCATCGTTAGACGTCAAAGGGCTTCCTGAATGAGGATCCTCTTTCGTTTCCATCCAGCCATTTTTAAACCATATGAACCGTTTGTAACACCAAGAACGGCTTAAGCACTTATCACCGTAGGCTTCCTACATCACTTGGTGTCTCTCTCTAAAAGCTTTCTTGAGTTTCACACAAAATATAATGCAGACACATTTCTTCTCTAGCTCTGTCATCTAGAAATTTGCAAACTGTGTGACACAACACTCTACACAACACAAAACTGAATTTGCTCCAAACCATTGGCACGAAATTACGAATGTTCCAGAATTTTTTGAACAGGCTTTGTGTTATCACTCATCAAACAGATGAAGTCACAGTTGCCACTTTATATGCCCATGGTCTAGGGGTAGCGTCTTTGATTCATAATCAAAAACGTCTTCGGTCCCGGGTTCGATCCCCGCCACTGCCTAAATTTTGATAAATAATCAGCATTGGCAGCCGAAGACTTCCGGCATAAGAAGTCAGCCTCATTCTGCCAACGGCCTTGTCAAAGAGGGCGGAGGAGCGGATAGAGGTTCAGGGCACACTCCTGTCCTAGGGGTGGGAAATTGCCCCTAAAGGCGGAAGAATCAGCAATGATCAACGACATGAGAATGCAGAAGGCAATGGAAACCACTGCATTAAAGACACGTAATGTGTATCCACAGGACATGTGGCCTGTAATTGAAGAAGTGTCATGATGATCTCTCCATTGGCAAAAGATTCCGGAATAGTCCCCCATTCGGATCTCCGGGAGGGGACTGCCAAGGGGGAGGTTACCATGAGAAAAAGATTGAATAATCAACGAAAGGATAACGTTCTACGAGTCGGGGCGTGGAATGTCAGAAGCTTGAACGTGGTAGGGAAACTAGAAAACCTGAAAAGGGAAATGCAAAGGCTCAATCTAGATATAGTAGGGGTCGATGAAGTGAAGTGGAAAGAAGACAAGGATTTCTGGTCAGATGAGTATCGGGTAATATCAACAGCAGCAGAAAATGGTATAACAGGTGTAGGATTCATTATGAATAGGAAGGTAGGGCAGAGGGTGTGTTACTGTGAACAGTTCAGTGACCGGGTTGTTCTAATCAGAATCGACAGCAGACCAACACCGCCAACGATAGTTCAGGTATACATGCCGACGTCGCAAGCTGAAGATGAACAGATAGAGAAAGTGTATGAGGATATTGAAAGGGTAATGCAGTATGTAAAGGGGGACGAAAATCTAACAGTCATGGGTGACTGGAATGCAGTTGTAGGGGAAGGAGTAGAAGAAAAGGTTACAGGAGAATATGGGCTTGGGACGAGGAATGAAAGAGGAGAAAGACTAATTGAGTTCTGTAACAAGTTTCAGCTAGTAATAGCGAATACCCTGTTCAAGAATCATAAGAGGAGGAGGTATACTTGGAAAAGGCCGGGAGATACGGGAAGATTTCAATTAGATTACATCATGGTCAGACAGAGATTCCGAAATCAGATACTGGATTGTAAGGAGTACCCAGGAGCAGATACAGACTCAGATCACAATAAAGTAGTGATGAAGAATAGGCTGAAGTTCAAGACATTAGTCAGGAAGAATCAATACGCAAAGAAGTGGGATACGGAAGTACTAAGGAATGACGAGATACGTTTGAAGTTCTCTAACGCTATAGATACAGCAATAAGGAATAGCGCAGTAGGCAATACAGTTGAAGAGGAATGGACATCTCTAAAAAGGGCCATCACAGAAGTTGGGAAGGAAAACATAGGTACAAAGAAGGTAGCTGTGAAGAAACCATGGGTAATAGAAGAAATACTTCAGTTGATTGATGAAAGAAGGAAGTACAAACATGTTCCGGGAAAATCAGGAATACAGGAATACAAGTCGCTGAGGAATGAAATAAATAAGAAGTGCAGGGAAGCTAAGACGAAATGGCTGAAGGAAAAATGTGAAGACATCGAAAAAGATATGATTGTCGGAAGGACAGACTCAGCATACAGGAAAGTCAAAACAACCTTTCGTGACATTAAAAGCAACGGTGGTAACATTAAGAGTGCAACGGGAATTCCACTGTTAAATGCAGAGGAGAGAGCAGATAGGTGGAAAGAATACATTGAAAGCCTCTATGAGGGTGAAGATTTGTCTGATGTGATAGAAGAAGAAACAGGAGTCGATTTAGAAGAGATAGGGGATCCAGTATTAGAATCGAAATTTAAAAGAGCTTTGGAGGACTTACAGTCAAATAAGGCAGAAGCGATAGATAACATTCCATCAGAATTTCTAAAATCATTGGGGGAAGTGGCAACAAAACTACTATTCACGTTGGTGTGTAGAATATATGAGTCTGGCGATATACCATCTGACTTCCGGAAAAGCATCATCCACACAATTCCGAAGACGGTAAGAGCTGACAAGTGCGAGAATTATCGCACAATCAGCTTAACAGCTCATGCATCGAAGCTGCTTACAAGAATAATATACAGAAGAATGGAAAAAAAAAATTGAGAATGCGCTACAATCAGTTTGGCTTTAGGAAAAGTAAAGGGACGAGAGAGGCAATTCTGACATTACGGCTAATAATGGAAGCAAGGCTAAAGAAAAATCAAGACACTTTCATAGGATTTGTCGACCTGGAAAAAGCGTTCGACAATATAAAATGGTGCAAGCTGTTCGAGATTCTGAAAAAAGTAGGGGTAAGCTATAGGGAGAGACGGGTCATATACAATATGTACAACAACCAAGAGGGAATAATAAGAGTGGACAATCAAGAACGAAGTGCTCGTATTAAGAAGGGTGTAAGACAAGGCTGTAGCCTTTTGCCCCTACTCTTCAATCTGTACGTCGAGGAAGCAATGATGGAAATGAAAGAAAGGTTCAGGAGTGGAATTAAAATACAAGGTGAAAGGGTATCAATGATATGATTCGCTGATGACATTGCTATCCTGAGTGAAAGTGAAGAAGAATTAAATGATCTGCTGAACGGAATGAACAGTCTAATGAGTACACAGTATGGTTTGAGAGTAAATCGGAGAAAGACGAAGGTAATTAGAAGTAGTAGAAATGAGAACAGCGAGAAACTTAACATCAGGATTGATGGTCACGAAGACAATGAAGTTAAGGAATTCTGCTACCAAGGCAGTAAAATAACCAATGACGGATGGAGCAAGGAGGACATCAAAAGCAGACTCGCTATAGCAAAAAAGGCATTTCTGGCCAAGAGAAGTCTACTAATATCAAATACCGGCCATAATTTGAGGAAGAAATTTCTGAGGATGTACGTCTGGAGTACAGCATTGTATGGTAGTGAAACATGGACTTTGGGAAAACCGGAACAGAAGAGAATCGAAGCATTTGAGATGTGGTGCTATAGACGAATGTTGAAAATTAGGTGGACTGATAAGGTAAGGAATGAGGAGGTTCTACGCAGAATCGGAGAGGAAAGGAATATGTGGAAAACACTGGTAAGGAGAAGGGACAGGATGATAGGACATCTGCTAAGACATGAGGGAATGACTTCCATGGTACTAGAGGGAGCTGTAGAGGGCAAAAACTGTAGAGGAAGACAGAGATTGGAATACGTCAAGCAAATAATTGAGGACGTAGGTTGCAAGTGCTACTCTGAGATGAAGAGGTTAGCACAGGAAAGGAATTCGTGGCGGGCCGCATCAAACCAGTCAGTAGACTGATGAAAAAAAAATTTCAATTTTGTGCTTTGTAACTAAAATGTTATAATCAAATTAAAAGGTACAAACTGCTTGAGCTCTCAATGGCGTTAAGTTAAGTACTAAATGCAGTAGGAATTATTATTATTATTATTATTATTATTATTGCTGTTGTTGTTGTTGTTATAAACAATGTAATATACGAGACTAGAGTTTCCATTGTTTTGTTATTATTATTATTATTATTATTATTATTGTTGTGTTTCTTTTCTTGCAGAATTTTTTTCATAGCACCTGTAAGTGAATTTATCAATGATTTTACAACAGTTTATTTGTCCTATATATATATATATATATATATATATATATATATATATATATATATATATATATATATATATAGACACACACACACACACACACACACACACACACACACACACACACACACACACTTACAGGTGCTTTCGTTCGGTAAGTCACCTCCAGAGGGTAAGTAGTCATTCCAATCCCGGGAGCGGAAAGACTTACCTTAGGGGGGAAAAAAGGACAGGTATACACACGCACATATCCATCCACACATACAGACATATGGAAATTACTCACTTGTCATTGTCTGCCATGTTGAGTATTGATGCTGGAGCACATGCAATCAGGTACTTCACAATATCCTTGTGACCATATCTAGAACCATAATGTAATGCCGTCTGTCCATTAGAATCAATGGACAGCAAAGAATATCCCTGGGAGTGCAGATTTTTGAGCTGTAAATGAATCAAAAGATTACTTTGTTAAGTCTGAGGAAATGCAAGAGAATATGTATAGTCAGTGACTTTATGCTGTACTGATCTATTCCATTGTGTTTTACAATACAGTTTCTTCAATATGATGATGATGATAATGAAAGAACGAAAAGCATGTAAATCTGTGTTTCTGGACTCTTCTATTTCATATAAGAAAACTACTAGTAATTAGCTATAATATTCAGTGTACATTGCATTAAAAATCTGGATTTACATCTACAACAATACTCCCCTGGACCCCAATAACACTTGTAGCAAAGGATATATAGCGCACCTCTTTCCTCCTATCCCATTCACAAACAGAGCATGGGGAGCATGGCTGTCAGTACATCTTTCACAAATGTTTATCATAGTGCCATTAAACAAAATGTATTGGGGGAAAAAAGTAATATGTTTCTTGATTCTCGTTGGAATATGTACTTTTGTAATTTTAACAGTGGGCCTTTCCATGACAGACTCTTCTCCTCTACACTCTCCCCACAGAAAGTTTTGAGCATTTTTGTGGCAGACCGATACTGACTAGGAAGATTCATGGAAGAGCTGTATCTCTCTTTAACCCAATTTTTAAGGAAATAACTGACGAACACCACGAGTGTTGTGAGATGAATATTTCACTAAATACCCACTTTTGTATTCTTACAACTGGTCTGTTTGGCAACTGCCTTTGCCCTCACCAGATTTATGAGATGATTCCAAATTAAATCACTCAGCAAGTACACCCAAATAATGGACAGTGGTTGATTGAGTGATTTCTTAATGAAGGTGTAATTGAAAAGAAATGTGAACATACAACTTTTTTCAGCAGCAACCAGCAAGGCTCGAAATAGTAATCCTGCTCAGAAAATTTCTCTCCATATCTTCACAACATACAGTTCCAAGACAAAACATTGTAATCACTTGCTTAATAGCATGTCAGGCCCTTTTGAAACACAATATAGCAGCAATGCTGCAATGCATGGATTTTACAAGACCTTGGTAGGCTTCCAGAGGCGAATGAAATCACTTTTGTCTATGGTGAAGATAAGCTACTTTTGCACTGCACATTGAGCATTTACAGCTCTCGACGGGGGCAAAAATAAATAAATAAATAAAACCAGTATTATGACTTCCCTCTATGCAAAAATGCCATCCTCAGTCTCACTCAAGAGCTACAGAGATGCCTATCACACATTCAGGCATGTAGAGAGTAAGTCAGTACTCTAAAGGAATGTTTAGACAGTATCACTCTCAGAACATGGATATGTGTTTTCCACCAGCTGAAGGTCCACTCAAATGTTTGAAAAAGTAATTCTATTCAGAAAATTTCCCTTAGTACCTTCATAACATACAATGGTGAGCTAAACATGACCGCCTGCTTAATAATGTCTCAGTCCCTTTTGAAACAATGTAGCAATGATTCGATTCTGCGATTTTACGAATCCTTAGTGGTTTCCAGAGGTACATTGCACCAGAGTTCAAGAAACTTCCATAGATTTTGTGGCAGTGGTTTGTAGGTGCAGAACTTGTGCCCGATAGTGTCCCAGATGTTTTCCATTGAGTTCAGATCAGGTGAATGTGGTGGCCAAGCCATCAACATGAGATCACTACAATACTCCTCGAACCATTGCAGCATGATTCTGGCTTTGTGATGCAGTCAATTATCCTGCTGGAAGATGCCATCAGTAATGGGGAGACATCGGGTATGAAGAGATGAGATGGTATACAAAAATGTTCATGTAGTCCATAGCTGTCATGGTGCCTTTAATCATTACCACAAGTCCCATGTCAGCCCAACTGAATGTTCTCCATAGCTAAATACTGCCCACATCTGCCTGCATCCATGGCATGTTGTACGTTTTGAGCAGCCATTCACTTGGATGATGGCGTATCCACAAACGACGATCACCCTGCTGCAACAAGAATCCGACCAGGAAAAATGTTACCATTAATCCAAGGCTCAATCTTGATGACCCTATGTCCACAACAATCATTATTGATTTTGCTGACAGGTCAGCAAGAGAACATACAGGAGTCATTTGCCACGGAACCCCATGTTCAACAATGTGCGCTGAACTGTATTCTCTGAAAAATTACAGCCAGAACCAGCATTGTACTCTGTCAACAGGTCTGTCACAGATCACCACCTATCCTCCTTTGCAAAGTGGGCAAGCCTCCAACCTCCCCATTCTGTGATGACATGTGGATGTCAGACACCTCGTTACTTACTTATCCTTCAACCAGTTTTCAGGGAAGCAGCTTCACTGTTTCAGATATGCTCATTCCTGGAAACTGGGCCATAATAATCTGTCCTTTATCAATGTTGCCTATGTCCATGTCCGTGGATACACCGGTTCCCGTGAGATCACCGAAGTTAAGCGCTGTCGGGCGTGGCCGGCACTTGGATGGGTGACCATCCAGCCGCCATGCGCTGTTGCCATTTTTCGGGGTGCACTCAGCCTCGTGATGCCAATTGAGGAGCTACTCGACCAAATAGTAGCGGCTCCGGTCAAATAAAACCGTCATAACGACCGGGAGAGCGGTGTGCTGACCACACGCCCCTCCTATCCGCATCCTCACCCGAGGATGATACGGTGGTCGGATGGTCCCGACAGGCCGCTTGCGGCCTGAAGATGGAGTGCTATGTCCATGTCGCCTATGTCCATGTCGCCTATGTCCATGTCGCCTATGTCCATGTCGCCTACGTCCATGTCGCCTACGTCCATGTCGCCTACGTCCATGTCGCCTATGACAGTGGATTTCCCCATTTGTGGCTGGTCTCGGCACCAGAATGATTCATCCCTGCTCTGCTTACACAAATTGCTTACCACATCACTTCACAACGGCACCAAATGCCATTCAATCTCATCATGGACAGTGATGATAATGTTTTGGCTTATCAGTGTATTCTTCAAGTTTTATGCACAGTTGAATCTTTTCAACTGACTTTGCACAGGCACTGCAGAATTCCTCATTGAGAGAGTATTCAGACACTTCATAGACTGAGTCAATTCTGATAACTTAAAACAATACTCAGGTGGTTTCTTTTCAATTACTGAAGGAAGGTATGAATATCAGAGTTTAAAACCCCATCAACAAGGAAGTCTTACATATGAGCAGAAACTCACGTTAACAAAGTAAATCTGTCATGTCCTTTGGAAAAAACCTTCTCAGGTTCATCTAAAATGATTTACGGAAACCATAGCAGACTTTTGTCTAGATGGCCAGTTGGGGGGTTTGAATTGCTGTCCTTCAGAATTGGAGATTAGGTGAATGAATGAGTATCTGAATTAGGAAATACTCCAGAAATTGTAGCATTTTGGCTAAAATGCCAGCAGAGGTTCTTCCATAGAGGAACAAGTTTGCAAACAGGCCAACTTATGTCTGTATGGTAATCTGAAGTAGCCATATTGAAGCATATGAATTTGTGGTTAGTATGAAACCTTGAATAATCATTGTAATATTTTATACAATTTCATAAGAACTTTAAATTGGTGTTTCTCTTTTTTTTATTTTTGTTTTTGGACATATTCCTTGTTCTTTGAATGTTTTTTTTTGGATGAGTATAACTAGGGAAGTTTCAGATACATGAATACATCTTTGTTTCTAGCTCAAGTTGGTGCATATAAGTTACAGTTATAGTTGTGGGAATTAAATGGTTCCCAATTTTACATACCCATTATTATTATGACTACAAACTACATTTGTAAATGAAACTAACAACTCGGCCAAAAAGGTCACATCTGATCAGTATGATCTTACATCTTTTAACCCTCAGTACAAACCCCATCCATTCTTATCCACAGGCTGACACATCTCAAAACAATATGCCTTGTGTTCCTCAGTCAAATAATATTGTATCCAGACCACAAATCTTCATGAATTTAAGGTGCTCATGGATAATCTTAGCAATGACTGCCACTCCAGTACCAAGAGTATAATGGAGCGTTGGTGAGAGCATTGGGTATCCCTTTCAGACATCCTCCAAACATAAAACAATTTTTTCAGCCACTGTTGCTGAGCACAAAGACAAACTTTTATTCTCAGGAGGACTTAACCCATGTTTATATCCATGAACCCAACTAAAACCCATAGTCATGACGGATGGAGAATGCCTAAATATACTATAAACAATCTCATTCAGCACTCTGATCCATACAAAAATCATTTGTGAAATTTAAGCTGGCATTGTATAGATTCCTTTATAACTCCAAGACTGCGAGTGATTGAATATCATATGGAACCACACAAGGAAGATACTTCCACAACATCTAATGATTGTATATTACTGAAACTAGCAGCAACAGATTGAACTGAATGTTTTAACGGTGTGCCCTTCTAACAAGCGGAACGCTTTCACAGTGGCCCTTCAACTGCTTAAATAATGCTTTCCTCCATATTATCTTTCATAATTTGTTTAGTTAGTTTTTTGATAAGAAATCTCATTTTCAATGCTCTTTTGACCACAAAATTTGCTATGTACAGCCAACTACATAATGGAGGTAAAAAAATCTACATTCTCAGTGCTGTCCAGTACAGCACACTCTCTCCAGTCCTTAAAGGGACAATGAGGATTGGCTCAAATGGTTATTTCAAACTTAGACTGACTGCACACTGTCACTCTTTGGGAAGAAGGAATGCCAATACAGAAAGTTCCCCACCAAATTGATGCAGACTGCCAGAGACAACATCTTCAATATATACTGTGCAGATTATGAAAGTTCATAGCCATGGGTACTTCCCATTATATCATGTATTAGGATTTTTTCCTGTTCCATTCACATATGGAGAACAGGAAGGATTACTGAATAAAATATTCTCGACTTTCTAGCTGTGTCGTCTACAACCATGGGAATGACTAATTTAATGTCTCTTGCGTGCACATTAATTAGTCTCATCTTGTCTTCACACCCTCTTCAGGAGTGATACTTAGGAGGCTATAGCATTGTTGTAAATGCTAAATAGATTTTCACAGAGCAGTTGGTGTCTTATCTACAAGCATCTGCTAGTTCAAATTTTTCGACATTTCTGTGACATCCTACTGCAGGTCAAAAATCCTGTCATCATTTACACTGTTCTTCTTTGCATACACTCAATATCACTGTTAAACTATCCGGTATAGGGTAAGTGTTTTTTGGTAAGTCATACGAGAGTCCTCTATAGACCAACAGCATTGTTTCTGCATCCTACCAATGAACTGGAATCTACCAAATGCTTTACCTAGGATTAAGCCCCTGTTACCACTCCATTTCATATCCCTATCAACAGTTACACTCAGGTATTTGTATGAGCTGACCAATTGCAATTTTGACACATAGATATTGAAGCCATGGAGTACTATGTTTTTGTATTTTGTAAAATACACAAGTGATGTTCATACATTTCCTAACATTTAAAGCCAGTTTTCAGTCTTTGTACCACTAAAAAATCTTGCCTAGATCTGACTGGATTTTTTTTTTTAACCAGATAACTACAACTACTGGGGAAAGTTAAGGCTTGCTATTCATATTGTGTGCTATGTCATTAATATACAACAAGAGTCCCAACACACTTCCCTGGGATATGCCTGACGTTACTTTCTATGTCAGCTAATGACTCTCCATCCAAGATGGCATGCCGTGTCCTCTCAATCAAAAATTCTCAATTCAGTCACAAATTTACATTGATATATCATATGCCCATTCTTTTATTAATAATCAACAGTGAGATACTCAGTAACATACTTTTCAAAAGTCCAGAAGTACTGCATCCAAGCCCAGAGGTACTGCATCCACCTGATTCCCTTGCTCTATGGCTTTCAGCACATTATATGAGAAAAGTATAAATTGGATTTTGTATGTTTGAAGTTTTTGGAATCAAGAAAGTCATTCTGTTCAAAATACTTCTTTATGTCTGAGCTCAGGATGTGTTCTACGATTCTACAACATATGGATATCAATGATATAGGCTGACAGTTTTGTGGATTACTTCTGCAACCCTTCTTCTTGATACGTGTGACCCACCACTAGGCATAGACTTTTTTTTTGTTGCACTGAATCTATAGCACTTTAGGTTTAAAAGAGGGGCTAACTCAGTCACAGATTCTGTATATAATGTGATATGGATTCCATCAACCATGGGGCACAGTTCAACTTCAGCGATTTTAGTTACTTCTCAACACAACTGACATTAATATCCATTTCATTCATATTTGGAGTAGTGCAAGAATTAAACTGTGGCAGTACTCATGAATCATCCTAAATAAAGGAAAATTTGAAAATTAAATTCAGAATTTGTCCTTTTTCTTTGCTTGCCTCCATTTCATTTCTTGTATCATGTGGCACTGACACCATCACCACAAGAGAAATTTGTTTGAATGCATCAACCTTTTAGAAGATTAAAGAACAAAGTTTTTAAACTTCTTATCTGTTTACTTGATCAACAATGTCAAAAGGTAGTGAATGCATTGAGAACTATGGATAATTAAAGTCTGCTCTAAACATGACTGCATGAGTGGGGAATATACACACTAGCAACCTCAGGTTTTCTACAGACTTTTTCTTTACATCTGGGGTGAGTGGTGGTAGACAGAAGGACACCATTATAAGTTTGCACCAACCCTTTATACTGAGTCTTGGCTGAACAATCCTGTATGCAGTTTCAATTTCAATCACTGAATTTGAGCTTCTTGTCTATTGTGACAAATATGACACCTTCATTTCCTTATTAACCTTTCCTTTCAATGCACATTTAGATTTATTTCTGAAGTCTCACTGCTATCAAATTCAGATTTTAGCCAGCTTTCTGTACCTAGTATTATGTGGCATCCGTTGCTTTTTAGGATCGTTTCAAACTCTGGGATGTTGTTACATATGCTTTGGCAGTTCATCATTAGGTTTTCAACAATACATTCTGCGAGCAGGACTTCTGTGGGTCTTACACAATTATTCCAGAGTCTTATAATAATCTGGACTAGATTGAGAGTTGACTAATCCTTTTTTCTTAAAAAAAAGGAAGGAAAAAAGAAACCAACAACAACAACAAACTGTACATGCCCCACAGATAGATACATAACTGATTAACAGATTCTGATGCACAATGCATGTCCAACCCATTTAGGGGGACCCTAAAGGCCTCAGCCCTATGTTCCAGTTCAATGAAGTCACAGCCTTGCTTGTTGAAGAACCTTCAAAGTCTCTGGTTGAAGACTTCCGCTTGACTCGGAACCAGTGGGCACAATAAGTTCTGGCACAGTGCTGCAGGTAGTGAACTTTGTTAAAGCTCCATGGGGAAGGCTGGCCTTCTCAAACTTCTCTGCCAGTTACTGGAATGATCTAACTACAACTTCAGAATGCAGACAACAAGCTTTATTCATTTCAACGTACACCACAACTTGCAGCTGGTTATACCTTGTTCCCTCAGTGTTTGCTGGAACAGCCCCTTGAACAAGTTGAACAACATCCTAAGCATACACACTAAAAGGTGACTGTGTTTTCCCTTGTTTCATTTCCCCTACGGGATACCATTAGTCACCACGCATTTAAACTGCCAGTGATTAACAGATGCCTATACTTTGGCACCTGCTTCCCTCTGACATGTGACACAGCAACCTTCTGTACAGGTGGAGTACATCCCACTGGCTTAGTTTAAATTTCAGTGTGAGACAGAACCACATACTTCTTGGTAAGAAGAACAACATAGTTCTTTGATTTCTCCCTTATCCCTGCTTCCCTGCACAAGATCCCAAGACGTACCACTCACTCATCACTTGCAGTCTAGTTGTCAAGTAGTGACAGGTCCTGTATTTCCTAGGAAGGAGTTGTATCCAAAGGAGGGCACAGCACTAGAGTTACGTTTGCCATAATTGGGTCTGCATTCTGACTGTATTTTTGAAAACTAAATAACTACAGCCAAACATGAAATTAACCTCACTAATTCTCTTCATATTCAGGATCTGTTACACTACAAGGATTACAACTTCCCAAAAATTTACTTTTAATAAAGAAAATAAACACCACAGGGCTAATTACCTGAATGTCGATACTACTAGAAAAATTTTAAGATAGCATAATAATGTAGTTTGCAACTATAGCCCGATTCATACATGATGGCAGTCCATGCAGGTTGAGGTATGAACAGGGATTTTACTGTTGCTGGTTCCAAGCCACAGTTGCAGTACATGCATGGAGGGACTTTGTGCTTGAAGAAAGCAAGTACCCTGCAAATTACCTCGCTTGCTTGCTTGTACAGAATTTGTCACTTGCCACCATCATCATCCATGACAACTTGCAACAAATGGGATAAAAATTCACTAAATAACCAACTATGATCACATTTAATGCTTGCACTAGCTAAGTGTTCACAGCATAGCACTCGGAACACTGCCAACTGCGCACTGGCTTTCAGAGAATGCAAGACGTCAGGTGAGCAGAATGAGCCTAAACTCTACTGTCATTGTTCAGGACTCTTAACTATAATAATGTTGTATGAATATTTCATGGTACTCAAAAGCTTTGAAGACCCACTCACAGATAACCCAGTGCATTAATGTGTCACTTCCACAATTTGAGACGACATGGCAGCTCCAGGTTAAATCTGCCCAGTGGATTAACAACATGGGTTGGTGTGCCAGCCAGCCTGAATGTGGTATTTAGGCAGTTTCTCACATCCAACTAGGTAAATGACTGGTCCAGTTCTCACATCACACATCAGATATTTGATGCACAAACATTTCGAAAACTTTTTTGAACTTGAAGATGTGCTTTATTCTAGACACAGACAGATAGGATCCAGGAATTCTATCCCAGGAAGATGAGGTGGCATCAGGAAGAGCATCCAGCCACTCACAGTCAGTAACATTGCTTCAGTCACAATTACAATGTCCATCCCTTAGTTGAATCGGACAAGGCAACAACGATGATGTTGATGATGATGATGGTGATGATGATGGTTTGATGTGATGTGATGATGACGAGGAAGAGGAAAACTCATAAGCATTTGAAAATAAGCAATTTATTGTCATACACACCCAACGGAGAAACAAATGATAAATATTGTCACATATTGTCCCACTCATACACAAAGGAAAACAAGAAGCTGGCTTTAACATGTAAACAAATGCGTGAATTTCACATTTTTTGTAATTAGCCAATTTACTGACAACTTCTACACTAGCATGGCAAAGATGAAGACTGTAGCATCGATTTGTCCCACAGAAAATATCGCAAATCGTGGAGAATAACAAAGCATGTCTTCCGCTTGATGTCATTTGAACATTCAACTGCTGTCATTAGATTGAAAATATTTAAGATCTGCATTACAGTGGTCACCTACACTCAACAACACCAGCTCATAACTATTACATACAAACCGTGAGTTGCCTTTCTGAAGGCAACCGAGAGGGTTTTGCTATCACAGAAAATACGCAATCGTCCCCACAGGATCAGTCTCACATCTAGGCATCCATTACGAACAACAGAGCATTGTGGTGTGTGAAGAAGCTAGGTCAGGAAACAATGAGGCTGGAACCTGGATCAATGGCATTATTCTCCATTAACTAGTGGGTGCACCTTTTGTCTTAACACCTGGTAATCGCTGTTGATGAGTATCAAGATGGCCATGTACTAATGCATGTCTCAACTGTGCAGTCCAACAGGTTCAGCAGGGAGCTGGGTGTGCAATCTGTCATGTTTTGGGCTGTTATCATATACAGATGGCAGTCATCTCTCATCACTCTCCAGAGTAATTTAAGGCTGAGCAGTATTGGGACAAGATCCTCCAATTAAATTTCCCACCCTAAAGTCAACAGTTCGGCGATGGGTTAGTCTTTTCAGATGATAATGCACAAGCATACCATGCCCATCTCAAGAACACCCTCTGCCACAATGAAGGAATCAACCAAATGAAATGATCTGTGATGTCTACAGAGATGAACCCAAATGAACTCACTTGTTAAACAGTGGGACACAGTTGAGTGGTAATGTCTATCAGTCACTGCACAGCATGTCAAGTACAATTCAAGACTGTTGCAATGCATGAAGTTAATAAACATAGTACTGAATGTTAAGCGGCATTAGATTTAGATTTCACTGATGTGGAAAGATGTGCAACTTCGAAGAGACTGCCTTTAATTATTGTTATTATTTTGGTTTTGTTTGACAATAATTTTTCCCCTCTTTATTCCCAAAGGCTTAGTCTTATTTCTTGCCGCCCTTGACTCTAAGCTCACAGGTATTTGCAAATATGATTGCGGTGCAAAACGTTTTTTTAGCCATTTACAAAAGTTAGTTATGCAGAGGTAGAGAAACAAGCCAACAAGACAACTAAAAAGGAACAGTAGTGGCTTTCCGGCTGACTTACCATTGCTTTAACTCTGAATAGAGTATAGTTAATGGCTACTACTATACTTATCCTAAAACTATGAATGATACAGATCTGTCATATTTCTATGAGGATTAGTGGTAACAACCAAGACATTAGCAATATTAGCATTAATGCATAAGTAATAAAAATTTCAGGTATCAAAAGCAATGATACAGAAAAATCTGTGCCTCCACGATTAGATAAACAACTATAATAAATCAAGCATCACACATTGATTCTTTCAAATACGAAAACATAAATTTTGTAGGATCTTCAGTTATTATCAAGATGGCTCCACTATCCTGTTCCCAAGGAGGAATGGGTGCCATGTCTTTGGCCATTTGCCAACTACTTCTGCAACCAGACATATACCCACAGCCAGTGAGTCACCAGGCTCCAGTTGTCCGCCAGAACCAATCTACACAACTGCCAGCCAGTACTGGCACGTACATGAACACACATTTTTAAACTTTCAAGACCACGATCAAAACACGCTGGCTTGCTGTCCATGGTATCTGCTGCATCCTCACTGCAGCAGTGCGCACCTCAATGACCATGGTGCTGCAAGCAAGTCACATGCAACATGCTGATATTCATCCGCCTGCCTATTTAACACAGCTTAAGACTAGCAGTCAGTCCTTCTTACACTTTGGGCTATATGCAGGCTGCACTAAGCAGCTCATCCTGCAGAGCACACACTGAGCTTCCTCAGTTAGTCCATCCATGTCGAACCAAACACCACCCAGGATTTGCGGATTTCAGCAAAGTTACTTGCCAAGTGTTACCTCTCCTTGTAACTCACTAAAGAACTGGATGGTTGTTGGGATTACTGATTACATGGTTATTTGTAATACGACTATAATTACTATAAATATAACAATCGTGGTGAATCTGTTAAGAAAGGCAGAAATCACAACTACAACTAAAGAGTTGTTCAGAATGACATTTAACATTTACTCTTTGACAATTCTTACGTACCAATCACACATAAAATAAACATTTGAAAATAAGTTAGTATTTTTTCTCTTTGACCCCTTTTCGATAAGACATATGAGATTTTGAACTCGGGAATGTGCATGTACTACAGCTGCAAGGATATTTTAACAAACAAACAAACAAACAGATGACTTTTTAATGAGGAACAGAAAAACATAGTATAGAGGAAACCTACCCTCCAATAAACTAGATTATTGTCTGAAGGAATCTACACAATGCTGTTCTATAATCTCATGTTAAAGCCATGTGATACATGATCATCAATGAAAAAACAGCAACAAACAAAAAATTATACAACATCCACGTCAGCACAACTTTCATATGCAGATTTAGATGTAGATGTAGTCTCATTAATGCACTAATTCACAGGTTAATCTGTGGAGCAGCATCCTAGATCTGAAGGTGACTTGTGAACATAAATCGTACAACCCCAAATTGCACTGACATAAAAGAACTGGTAAGGCTGCAAAACCCATGATCGAAGAACAATTCATTACTTTGGAAGATAGGACATAAGGTGTAACAGAACAGCTCAATGCACCTCTTTTTGTCGGCAAGTATTTGAGAATCTGAAACAAAATATTTCACAACACGATCCGAAGAGATCAAAATTGGAATTCCGCATTTATTATAATTTTACTGTTATAACCAAGATAATAATACATTTTACATACAGAAATAAAACACAGAGTTGACATAAGATTAATTACTTTATGGGACACACAATGATTTTTGATACATTTTAGTCGTTTTCATATTTAAATTTATAAATACACTCCTGGAAATTGAAATAAGAACACCGTGAATTCATTGTCCCAGGAAGGGGAAACTTTATTGACACATTCCTGGGGTCAAATACATCACATGATCACACTGACAGAACCACAGGCACATAGACACAGGCAACAGAGCATGCACAATGTTGGCACTAGTACAGTGTATATCCACCTTTCGCAGCAATGCAGGCTGCTATTCTCCCATGGAGACGATCGTAGAGATGCTGGATGTAGTCCTGTGGAACGGCTTGCCATGCCATTTCCACCTGGCGCCTCAGTTGGACCAGCGTTCGTGCTGGACGTGCAGACCGCGTGAGACGACGCTTCATCCAGTCCCAAACATGCTCAATGGGGGACAGATCCGGAGATCTTGCTGGCCAGGGTAGTTGACTTACACCTTCTAGAGCACGTTGGGTGGCACGGGATACATGCGGACGTGCATTGTCCTGTTGGAACAGCAAGTTCCCTTGCCGGTCTAGGAATGGTAGAATGATGGGTTCGATGACGGTTTGGATGTACCGTGCACTATTCAGTGTCCCCTCGACGATCACCAGTGGTGTACGGCCAGTGTAGGAGATCGCTCCCCACACCATGATGCCGGGTGTTGGCCCTGTGTGCCTCGGTCGTATGCAGTCCTGATTGTGGCGCTCACCTGCACGGCGCCAAACACGCATACGACCATCATTGGCACCAAGGCAGAAGCGACTCTCATCGCTGAAGACGACACGTCTCCATTCGTCCCTCCATTCACGCCTGTCGCGACACCACTGGAGGCGGGCTGCACGATGTTGGGGCGTGAGCGGAAGACGGCCTAACGGTGTGCGGGACCGTAGCCCAGCTTCATGGAGACGGTTGCGAATGGTCCTCGCCGATACCCCAGGAGCAACAGTGTCCCTAATTTGCTGGGAAGTGGCGGTGCGGTCCCCTACGGCACTGCGTAGGATCCTACGGTCTTGGCGTGCATCCGTGCGTCGCTGCGGTCCGGTCCCAGGTCGACGGGCACGTGCACCTTCCGCCGACCACTGGCGACAACATCGATGTACTGTGGAGACCTCACACCTCACGTGTTGAGCAATTCGGCGGTACGTCCACCCGGCCTCCCGCATGCCCACTATACGCCCTCGCTCAAAGTCCGTCAACTGCACATACGGTTCACGTCCACGCTGTCGCGGCATGCTACCAGTGTTAAAGACTGCGATGGAGCTCCGTATGCCACGGCAAACTGGCTGACACTGACGGCGGCGGTGCACAAATGCTGCGCAGCTAGCGCCATTCGACGGCCAACACCGCAGTTCCTGGTGTGTCCGCTGTGCCGTGCGTGTGATCATTGCTTGTACAGCCCTCTCGCAGTGTCCGGAGCAAGTATGGTGGGTCTGACACACCGGTGTCAATGTGTTCTTTTTTCCATTTCCAGGAGTGTATTTGCAGTTTGAATTATTTAAATTATGCTTTTGATTATGGTTTCCATAATTAATAGAAGGTAAATTAATAGCAGCATATTTTTCTTCATGAAATATTAACAAAAATTAAGCCTTGGTTATACTCATTATATCAACAGTATACACATTTCTTTGTAGTGAAACTGTTATCTCTGTTCTCGTCAACAAGGCGTGCATGTAAGTTTTTGGTGCAGTAAGTTAGTTGTACCAGAGTTGCTCTTGCAGGTCGTAAGTCATCAGTTGTAGTAGAGAGTTGGAAGGACTGTGTTAAAATGCTGAGAGATTAGTAAATGTGTTTTGAATAAAGTACACAATCCTGCAGCATCTTATTATTTATTTAATGAATAGGCAGAGTATCTAACACCTTGATCATAGCCATTGCAGAAAGGAATCAACCACTGACAAGGCAGTGGTCCAATCTGACATGTCAAAACTTACCCTGAAATTTTTCATGCAGGAAGAATACACTGAAAGAAATGACATGTCAAAATTTTAGTTACTAAGACAAACTGCACGTATTAAAAAAAAGTTATAGTTACTCATTTCTTCTGCATGAAGAACTACTTGCACATCAGTTTGTACAACCCTTCCTGCCAGCACATGGCTCGACAAGTAAGCAGACACAGCCGTGAGAAGAGTCCAAAGTGCACACACATTAAATCATACCAAAAATGACAAATCATAATTTTTTTTGAATGACTTGCAGTTCATATTGACAGCTAAACTGTTGCAGAAATGTGGTTGTTACACAAATGACTTGCAGAAGAAATAAAATCAAGGCAGTATGTGATGTTACATTACAGGTGACTTCCATCAGTTGGGACTTTAATTTGTTGACATTAAATACTTTACAATTCCTGTAGCACAGTTCTTATGATAATTTTTGAATAATGTATATTTTGCAAACAATGAAACAGTACGTAATAGGAAAGATGGTGGCATATATACATGTTGTAGAAAACTGCTCCGTAAACTACGAGTTTTTATCATTAGTGAAGTGTCGCTCGTGTGGTAATTTGTTGACATTAAATACTTTACAATTCCTGTAGCACAGTTCTTATGATAATTTTTGAATAATGTATATTTTGCAAACAATGAAACAGTACGTAATAGGAAAGATGGTGGCATATATACATGTTGTAGAAAACTGCTCCGTAAACTACGAGTTTTTATCATTAGTGAAGTGTCGCTCGTGTGGTGAAAAAGTGAAAACCGGTGTTAGAACATGTCCAGTAAAACATATATGGTATCACTCAAGCTGCTTCGCGAAAGTAAATCGCAATAATGTATTTTCGTGTGACTTTGCTTCTGTTAGCTCCAGCATAAACAATCAGCTTAAAAATCATAAATACAAATACAGAGGAACACCAGTGTCAGAAAGTATATTTTTGATGCCAACAAGTAAAGAAGAAACAATTAAAATAGTGAGTAGCTTAAGGAATTCCCATGCAGCAGGATATGATGGTCTTAGTCTGGACACTCTTAAGAAATGTATACATAAAATTGCATCACCTTTATCAACAGTTATTAAACTCTCATATGGAAGATGGTCTATTTCCAGATGAGTTGAAAACTGCTCAAGTTGTGCCGATTTTTAAAAAAGGAAACAGGAGTCTAGTGGAAAATTTTCGACCCATTTCTGTTCTTCCAATAATATACAAAATCTTTGAGAAAGTAATATACATAAGAATCTGGAACTTCCTGGTATGCAAAAAAGGATTTCTAAGGGGCAGTATGGGTTTGTCAAGGGGTCGTCTACCATTACAGCAGCATCCAACTCAATCGAAGGTGTCACTCAAGCAATAGATAATAAAGAACATGTATGTGGCATCTTTCTGGACTTACAAAAAGCATTTGACTGTGTTGATACGATCATATTGCTGGACAAACTGTGGAACTATGGCAGTCGAGGCATAGTTCATAATCTGATGAGGTCCTGCTTGACAAATGGGAAGCAGTCTGTGTCTATTAGCACTACCGAGGGAGCATACAAATCAAACCCCACTGACATAAATTTTGGTATTTCACTGGGGTCAATATTAGGACCACTTCTTTTTATTATTTATGTTAATGATATTCAGTCCATAACAAACCATGCAACAGCTATCTTACATGCAGATGATACCACGTTAATATGCTGCAATCCAAGCTATTCTCAGCTCGAAGTGGAATTCAATACTGCAGCAGGCTTAATTCTGCAGTATTTTAATGAAAACAAACTAAACTTAACCACAAATAAATCTGTCTATATTGAATTTGATCTTGGGAGGCAAAAAACTCATGAAAACCAAATCTTAATGGGTGACGAATACATTAAAAAACAATACTTGACCAAATTTCTTGGCCTGACACATGATGGAGAGTTAAACTGGTCTGATCATGTGAATTATATGTGCAAAAAGCTATGTACTACCATATATGTCCTAAGAAAACTGACACCTTTTTGTAACATCACCACTCTGAGGCAAATATATTTTGCACTATTTGAATCCCATCTAAGCTATGGGATAGAGGTATGGGGATCCAGCAGTAAAGGTAATATGAAAAGTGTACTTATCTTACAAAAGAAGGCACTTAGAATTATGGGAAAGAAATGTGCCAGTGTGTCCTGCAGAAATTTGTTTAAAGAATTTAAAATACTAACTGTTCAGAAACTGTATGTGCTGAAGATAATCATTATGGCAGTAAACAGTAACAAAACACTTAATAAAGAAATACACGGTCACAACACTAGAGGTAGAGAGAGACCCCACATCATATATCATAGAACAACACTTTATGAGAAAAGCCCTCACTATGCAGGCATAAATCTACTGAATTGCTTCCATCCTAATATCTCCAAATTGCCCATTATAACACTAAAAACTAAATTAAAATTATGGCTCTTAAACAATCTTGTATATTCAATAGATAAGTTTCTAGATTTAGTACATTCGTATGTTGGAGACCATCTATCTAAAAACATATGTAACCTCAGACCTTAGACTGTGTCATAAACTGTAAATATTTGAATCTCAGATATGAATACTGTGTCACAAACTATAGATTCCTTAATCTGAGTATGGGAATAACAAATTTTTTTATGTATAGTTCATATATGTAACTCTGTTCTCTCAACTAAATTTAGAAAACGTTGTGTAGATAAAAGTGCCAGACAATAATATCTAACCCTAGTAAGTAAGGCTCTGACTTTTCCAGAAGACTGGAACAAAAAAAAAACCTTTTTTTTTAATCAGTTGATGTTGGAACAAAATAAATAAACAATAAATAAAATAAATAAATAAATTATTCCCAGTATTCATCACAAACATACTAAGTGCCAACTGGATGACAAAAACAAAACATTTTCCTTACACCACACACACACACACACACACACACACACACACACACACACACACACACACACACCTGCTAAAAGAAAAATTAAAGCTTCAAGTACTTCACAGTAATTACTAGTTTTATTTAGACGGAACTGGAATGGAGTAAGAAGTGGTCATCACAGTTGTTCTGCATACTGTGTGGCATACCAGACATACTTGGCCAAATTTGTAAAATGCAGTGCTACAAACAGACAATGCAGAAATGACTGAAGTTTAATAATAACATTCCACAGATAAACCTGGAACAACAAGGAGCTGCTGGAAATTATACAGGCTGAGAATTTTCTGAAAATGCATTCACACTGCTGAAAACCTTTTTTATCAAGAGGGTGAATCACACCATTAATTCCATGTGGAGTCAGAATTATATCTATTTGTCATTCTCCTAATGACAGAGGTGTCATGTCCTGGCCAAAAGTCCAACAAAAGCAGTGCATTATTTTCTGCAAATGCTAAGAAGACATTTCAAATGTAACACTGAACATTATTTTCTCTCATTTTTCCAGATTTTGTTACATCAAGTACAAGACTTTTGCAAGTAAACAGTCTTTTTGTAAAATTTTTCTCCTCATTTGCCTTGATGTTCCTGAAGGCAGAGATATATCGCAGAAGCTGCAGTAAATGACTGTGGCATAACACACCTGTTCTGCGCGCTGCTCACTTTAGCCGTATGGTACCATAGTCCTGAAGATGATCAGCATAGCCGAAACTGGTCATTATTTTTAAATAAATGATTATTTGCAATCTTGATTGTTTCATTAAGTGATAATTTGCAATATATTGCTGTTTTATCTCCAACCATTTTATATACAATTACTCTGTTTTTGTTCTGGACTTTAATTAGCATAACAATCATTGTTCAAACCCCAATTCACAGAATCATCCAATTATTTCCTGTTTCTTCTGATGTTTCCACAATTTTTAAGAAAACATCAACAAGACGGTAATGAATGCCCAAGAAATTAACTAACAAATAACACACATGTAGGTCTGCAGGAGAAGTGTACGATTTCGATTGCATACCACTTTCTTCATATTTTATCTTTAGGAGGTTCAAAACATCAAGTGGATTCCACATTACTGTGAAACCTTGAACCAGCACAAATCCAGATGCTATTAGCAACATATACCACAAATTGACAAAGAAAATTAATTCTTGCATCTTCACTGTTAACTCTCAATGATGTCGCAAAGGTATGGAGAGGCAACTAATGTCACTCAGAAAGACAAGTCTTGTGGTTCAGAGTGTGTACCACTTAGATTTCTTTCAGAGTATGCTCATAAAATAGCTATATTTTTAGCAATCATGTAGAACCACTCACTTAGCAAGAAACCCATACCTAAAGACTAGAAAGCTGCACAGGCTACATCAATAAACAAAAAAGGGAACCGAAGTAATTCACTGAATTATAGACCATATCATTAACATCAATCAGCAGTATAATTTTGGAACATATACTGGATTCAAACATTGTAAACCACCTCAGAGAAAATGGTCTAGTGCCAATTTGGGAGACAATCTTAGCCTACTTGCAGATGATACAAGTCACAAGATTAACTTGTCACAAGAGCAACGCAAATTACAAAATGATTTAAGCAAGATTTCTGCATGATGCAAAAAGTGAGAAGTCTTCCACATGAATACTGAAAAAATTCCATTACATTTCTGTTACATGATAAATCATACAACTTCACATGTTTTCGATTAAACTAAATACCTAGGGATTACAAGCATGAACTACTTAAATTGGAACCATCGCACAGAAAATGTTGTGGGGAAGGCGAACCAAAGACTACATTTTACTAGCACAACAGTTAGAATACACAACAAATCTGCTAAAGAGACTGCCTACACTGTGCTTGTCTGTCCTCTTCTGGTGTACTGTTGTGGGATATAAGATCCTTACCAAGATAGGATTGATGGAGAACATTGAAAACATTCAAAAAGGGACAGCTCATTAAGTATTATCGCAAAATAGTGAAAGCAAGCTGGGATCTTCCTCTCTTGTTTTGCCATCTGTCTCCTTAAATTCTTTTTTTTTTTTTTTTTTCATTTTTGACTAATTACCATTAACATAAGTGAGTATAATCTGCATTTTCATAAAAGAGAGAGGTTGCCCCTTAGTTTTAAAGAATATAGCACCAGATGTAATGTTGTGCTTAGTTTTATGTATGTAATTGATTTTCTAACGTATTTTGACTATTGTTAGTTAATATCTTTTGTTATAGGGTGAAATTAGTAATTGTTTTGTGACTTAGATTCTATTGTTGACTTATAAATAAATATAAATTCTGTACTAATTACAAACATTTGGAGGGCAAAACTCTGACATTCTTTAAGTATTTATTTGGCTCTATTCAAACACATATTAGTGAAGCTAACCCGTAATTAATTCCAAAGTAATTACCAGTTTTGTCAAAAGATTGTTTGTATAACTATATCTGTTAATTTCATCATTTAAATAAATAATACGGCTTAACACTTGTAGTACAAGAAACTGTTAAAAAGACGGAATTTTTCTATATATTCATTAAATTGAAGGAGTAATGTTTTAATTGTAATTTCTGTAACTTAAACATCTAGCAATGTATAATTTCCATGCTTATTATTGTGATGATTTTTGGTCCTGATTTTTGGTCCCGAGACAGTCAGTCCACGGCCAGTTTTGAGATGAGGAACCTGTGCCGGTTAGAACAACAACAGTGCAGCACCTTAACCATGAAATAAGTGTAACACAAATAGGCTGTGTGTTCAATCAATGACGGTGTCTGTTCAATACGTACTGTATTATTCTGCAAGAACTGTGTGGTTAGCATTTTACTGCTCATAGACATTCAACAGCAAACTATTGTAGCAGTATGGTAATTTATGCCTGCAAACTATTAATGAGGCTTATCAAAAGTTAACCAATAGTGAACTGGCCATATAACTGTGTATTATTAAGGGGAGAGGGGTGGGAGGTGGGGGGTTGTGAACAGTGAAAGTAAAGAACTATGAAATGCAACTGTGCAACTGTCGCCTACATCATTTACAGTAGACCATGTTGAACTTCCACCCCCTATTTTTCAGCCGGTATAACAATGCAGTACATTGACACCGAGGACCATTAATGAGATAATAAAGCAGGTGAACGTCACAAAATGAAGGTGTTTTTTGTTACACTAAGAACTTTACACAAAATTTCAATCATCAACTTTCTCCTCTGAATGTCAAAATATTTTGTTGATTCTCTTTTATATAGGGAGAAATGACCATCACGATAAAATAACAGAAATCAGAACTTGCACAGAAATGTTTACTTGCTCATTTTTTCTACACGCTATTTGAGAGTGGAATGGTCCAGAAGTAGTCTGAAAGTGTTTCTACGAAATCTCTGCCATGCCTTTAAATGTGAATTGCAGAGTATTCATGTACATTTTATTACTCACACATATAGTCAAAACATCAAACAACAAGATTCCTTAACAATATGCACACTTATTTGGCAGCATATCACACCATCATAATTAGAGGGAGGAAAAAAAAAAAAAAAAAGGTCCAGTGAAGCCATGTTCGCCAGTCTTTGCCCATTATTAATAATGTGAGATAATCATCTTATGCATCACATTGTATTTATCATGTGGCTTGTTATAAGTGTACAGACATGGGTTGCTTTCCAATAAAAAAGGAAGCCACAACAATAGTGAGTTAAGACTCCAAAATTTCAAGGCATCATTCATATCATAGAAGGTAACTCAAGTATAAAACAAGGCAATATTTGTATTATAATCCAAAACGTTAATTTTTTGTTGTAATGTAAAACAATTTGTAAAGTTATTAGTAAGTTTTGTTCCATAAAAAAAATAAGGCAATTAGTTTCAGAACCAAATTTATAGTCTGAATTTAAACTTCCCTACAATGACAATCACCACACTCGGAAACACTTGAGCACCGTCTTTCCTCTCATTTGTTTCATTTGTTGCCTGCTATTCGGTTCCTAGATTCTGAGTACTTTCACTTCCCTTACCATCCTTTATTACAATTTTAATTCTGTATCCTCCTTTTTTCCTCTTAACTGCTTTCAAAAACATGGGACACAATTTATTTTGTACAATAAAGTCATTCTTATCTGAACTTTCATAAGTTTACATGAATGTACCTCTTTTCCTCATCTCCTTCAGATGATAAAAGATTTTTTATGAATTACAATCATCATCTTAAGAGCTGATAACTAGTCCTTCATAAAAAGATAACACTAAATACCTGTTTTTCATGTCACAATATATTCCTTCAAAACACTTTCATTTATTTAATCATAATACTACTTACCAGTTTTATATCACCCAATTTAGCTGCCTTTAGGATCCCCTCTGTTGTTTTTTCCAGCAGATTGCTGAAACATGAAACAAACACTTAAACCAAAGCAAAAAAAAAATCTATATTTACTTGCAAAAGATTCTTAATCAACCATACTTTTAATGAATACTCAAAATCTGAGAATGGCCTTGTAAATTCCCTAAATAGTAAATATTGTAATAGACATGAAAGTACAGCACATTAAAATTTTATTACTGAGAGTAACTTTTAAAAATTGTTCAAATTTATTTGATTGCTTTAGAACTTTCCACTGTCAAGAAGCAAGCTTCTTTCCTGAGATACCATAAACATGACGAGTGTCAATTTACTCACTATTTTATTTTATTAAGATACTTTATTTAAATGACAAAAAGAAAAGAAAAGAAAATAATTTTATAATAGTTTTCCATTATACACCAAATTTTGAGGATGCTGAATGTAATGCTCAGCTGCATCCAATTATTTACTTTTTCTAAAGCGACAAAAAGAAAATTTCAACAATGTAAGGAAAAGATAGATTGCTACATCCTGTAAAGATAACATATTACAAGACACTTACACATTAGCTTTTGGCCACAGCCTTCATCAGAAAAACAAAAAGGAGCACATGCACACATAGATCCTCACAAACAAGCACACTTCACACACACAGCTGCGACTGAAAGCTAATGTGTAATGTCTTTTAATTGTGACTGTCTCCAACTTAAAGGGTCATCTTTATGGTAAATTGCAATCTACCTTTCCCTTGTATTGTTGATATTCCAACCTGGTGTTTCCACTGTTTGAAAAGAAAGGTTCTAAATTTCATTAAAGTTTCAAATCTTCCTTATTTTTGTTCCACAGAAAAATGATGTGAATAGTCAATCCACGATTATAACCATAATGGAAATTCCTGGATGGAGTAATACGTAAAATAAGGAAAGGCAACCATTCGTCTACAGTAGATCTCTGCATGGAGCACAGAATCATGTAACAGAAAACAGCATTCCCAGTAGCTTTCAAGAACTATCCCTGTTTTTAGCAAAAGTAAATATATTCACCCACACACAACCGCACAGACACCCAAAAAGCACACTTCGGCGGCCACAGCAGTACTGATTATTGAAAGTAATTGCCTGCACTGATGGAAATGGGGTGGGGATAGTGATGGATGCATGGAGGAGGTAGCAGGGTAAAGGCAAGTCTTTGGACAGATGACTGCAGGGACACATCAAGATGAGAAGAGTACAGGGGGCAGAGCAAAACAACAGGTAGGAAGAAGGAGGTGTGGGGGGGGGGGGGGCTAAGGAGGGGAAAAAGAGTAAGGTGAAGATGACAAGGAAGAGGGAGGTGAGAGAGAAAGGAGAGGAGTTTAAAAGAGGAGAAGGAGAGAGGGACGGGGGGGGGGGGGGGGGGGGGGGGGGCAATGTCCACATGGTAGGGGACGGAAGATTGGTGGGAGGAGGCAGAGCACGACCTGGATGGAGATGGAGTGGTAAAGACAGAAGGGAAAGGTAAAGTGAGACAGTGGGAATATGCTAGTGGGGGTTTAGGCCAGGGGGATTGCAAAAATGCCGGATATTCTGAGATATCCTGCACTCTCACAATCACCCTGCCCTAAACCTCTCCCTCTTCCTCTTCCTACAGCTCTTTTAACCCTACTCTCTGTACTCTCTTCTTATTGTTGTGCAGCTATGGAGTCACTGGTCCCAAGATTTGCCTCTTTCCGCCTAGCACCTTCTTGCAACCTTCCCTAAACTCTCTCCATCTCCATCAACTCAGGTAACTGCTTTCAATACTCAAGTATCAATAATTATTTTTGCCCTGGCCATGGTAGGGTGTATTTGGGTATCAATGTGAATGTGTGTACTTTACCCAGAAAAAAGGGCTAGTGCTCGAAAGCTAGTGTGGCGAATGCTGTTTTATGTTACGTTTTCTGTCTCCATGCTTCAATCCGCTATAGATGATTGGTTTGCCTTTCCCTTATTTTATGTACAACTCACATCTAGTCTCTTCTCATCAACTGTTTTCACACAAATGCCTAAAAAGTATTTTAAATTTAAGCACACTGCTTTCAATGAAGGTAATAGCTTCCTGAAATTTTCAAACACAAAACATGAGTCAGTATTGCAATAATCAATACTGAACAAAAAAAAAGGCATTCACTTTGATAGTTAGCAACTAATGAATTACTGAAATAACATAAATCAAACTACATAACTACAGAACTGAAGAGTCTTCCTTGAGGGATTAAAACACAAGAAGGAAGATGCGAAAGACTGGGAAAAATGATGGAGACTAACTAAAGAAAAATCACTTTAAGCAGAATACAGTAGAAAACAGATCTAGAGGGACTGAGAAGCAGCACATAACATTCAAACATAGAAAACATACTGTTTGAGCAAAGGGCAACAATGAAGGTCAAAATCAGAGCCACATTCAGCTAAGTGAACAATGAGTTCTGAACAGAACAATGCAGTCACAATAACAATGTTCTCCACAGCTGTTATACGTCATATGAAAGACAATTTTTTTTTTTTTTTTTTTTTTTGTCCACCACACCTTACTCTTTTGTATTTTTTCCACATTTTGCCACAACTTATAATTTCATGTACATCTTTAATGAGCAATCTTTATCACAATAGATGACACACGTCTGGTGACATACCTTCCTTGTACTATGATGGTATATATTTGTAACAACTTATGAATACTTTTGGAGTAAAGGAGACTATTCACGGACCAACACAAACTTTTTGAGTCATCAACAGGCACACTGAAAAGAATTAAAATTATGCTAGCTTTGAGAAGAAATACTTTAATGAGCTAGAGTATTAATAGTTATGTGCATGCTTGTGATCACCCCCCCCCCCCCCCCCCACACACACACACACACACACACACACTGTACAAACCACACTGAGGGATATGAGCCCTATGCCACTCCCAATACCACCCTTGCCACAAGAATCATAGATGAGAGGAAGATCCTGATGCGAGACCTGTTTGATCCACCTATCCAACACATCCTACTCCAGTCCTTCCATAGGCTTATCCTATTCCGTCAGAGGCAGGACCATCTATGAATGCAGCCACATCATATACCAGCTCTGCTGCAATTTCTCCACAGTGTTTTATGTGAGCATGACCACCAACCAGCTCTGCACCAAAATAAATGGCCACACCAAAGTGTTGGGAAGAAAAGAGCTGACCACTCAGTGGCACACTGTTGAGAACAGTATGCTAAAATTCAATAGCTGCATCACAATCCGTGCATCCGAGTTCTTCCATTTAGCATCAGCTTTTCTTAACTACAAAGATGTAATTTGTAACACACTCTTCTCTCCCATAATCATCATGGCCTCAATCCCTGCTAACCCATTGCACTCATGCCCTCAACCAAACAGTTTCCCCTTCATCTGTCCTGTCATCCCTTCCCAATCCACACCTCCATGTCATCTTCATAAAGCGCACCACGTAACTCAATGTCTCCAGGGCCTGTGTGTCGCATATCCAGCCAGTGCACCTGCCACCCCCTCCCTCCCGTGTTCCTATCCTGCACACCTGATGCCTCCCTCTGAGCCCCTTATTACACATCCCCAACTCCTCCACCTGCCAAACTGCACTTCCAACATAGTGTTTCCAGCCAGCACAATGTATTTATCCTCTACCTTTTTAAAAGATTTCTTCTGAAAGTTAGAATAATTCCCAATGTTCCTGTTATTCAGTAGGTAGTCTTCTTTACTCCTGAAGTACTTTTGTTCCACCAGAACTTTCCTCAGCATATTTTTATTTGAAGCCATTTTATGTGATCTTCTGATCATAGTATTGTTGAAATTTTACATAATAACTGTACCACTCTGATGATCGTGGTCTCATTCTAATGCAAGCACCATCTAACATGTGACTGATAGTTACAACTATTAGCAAAGTGAAATATAGAAATTCTGTACAGGACTCTTGGTGGATAAAAATACTGTGCAATTTATTCTGAAAACATAATGTAATTCAATGGATAAAAAATCTACTCGCCAAGCGGCGACAGGTAAACCTACATATAAAAGGTATTACATATGCAAGCTTCCAGAGCCAGTGGCTCCTCCTTCTGGCAGAAGGGTTGAGGGGGAAGGAAGAGGGATGAAGGAAAAGAACTGATGAGGTTTAGAAAAAGGGGCAGAATTTGGAAAAGTCACCTAGAACATGAGGTCAGGGGAGATTTACCGCACAGGATGAGAAGGAAAGACTGATTTTGGGGACTGCACCAGGCGAGATTTGAAGACCTGAGAGCTTTAAGGTGGAAGAATGGGTGATACGCAGGACAGACATTACTACTAAAACATCATGCACATGTTAATAAGAGCGAAAAGCTAATTTCATTGTCTGAGATAGAGGTGGGAGGAGGACAGCAAAATATAGACAGATCAGAAGATGAAAGATGCAGAAAACTAAAACAGCGTGCAGACAGGAATAATTACTGAGAAGAAATGCTGAAACCAAAGAAATTAATGTAAATTAAGGTCAGATGGGTGGAAAGAACTTTGAAAATGTTGTAGCACCAGTTCCCACCTGCAGAGTTCTGAGAAACTGATGTGTGGAGGGAAGAATCCAGATTGCACATGTGATGAAACAGGCACCAAGGTCATGACTGTCATGTTGTGGCAGTGTGTGTTGCCAGTATATACCCTATGCCTATGACCATTCAATCCTAACTGATAACTTGGTGGTAATCATGCCGATGTAAAAGGCTGAACATAACAGCTGGTATATGACATGCCGTTTCACAGGTGGCTCTCCTTTTGATAGTGTATGTTGTGCCAGTTACAGGACCGGTATAGGTGGTGGCAGGAATGTGTATAGGGCACGTCTTTCAGCAAGGACGCCATAGGGTAGAGAGCATAGGATTTGACACGAATATTGCAGAGATTGTGAGGGCAGCAAAAAGCTATTCTAGGTGTGGTGGGTAAAATCTCAGACAGAATGGACCTCATTTCAAGGCTTGATTTTTAGGAAGCCATGGCCTTGTTGAAGTAGCTAGATTAATACTGTCAAGACCAGTATAATACTGGGTGACAAGTGGTGTGCTCTTAAGTTGTTTTCTGGAGGTATCACCAGTACCAGGATTGGCTGTGATGGCCCAGGAAATCTGCTTTTGATATAGGCTGGTGGGATAATTATGTACCCTGAAGGCTGAGGTGATAATGATCGTGTATTGCTGTAAGAGTCTGCATCTCAACAAATATGTTTGCCTCAAATCCCAAGGTTGTAAGGGAGGGAAGTTTAACATGGCCAGGATGGCAACTGTCAAAATGTAAGTAGTATTGTTTGTCAGTAGATTTAATGGGGATGGAAGTGCTTAGCTGGCCTTCGGTGAGGATGATATCAACATCCACAAAAGTGGCTTGGGATTCAGAACAGGACTATGTGAAATTTAATTGGGATAATGCATTTAGAGATTCCAGGAACTGTAACAGGTTAGCCTCACCATGAGTCCATATGGTAAAGATGTCATCAATGTATCTAAGGCAAACTGTCGGCTGAAGGCTTATGGATCCCAGAAAAGCCCCCCTCCAAGCGACCAATGAAAAGGTTGGCACATCAAGAAGTCATCCTGGTTCCCATGGCTGTACCCCTGATCTGTTTGTACGTCTGCCCCTCAAAGGTGAAGTAGTCATTGGTAAGTAACAGTTGATTGTGTGAGCACGAAGGATATCATAGGTTTGGAATCAGGTGTGTGCTGACTGAGGAAATGTTCAGAAGCAGACAGACCATGTATATATTGGGAAAGTTGGTACAGAGGGAGTTGGCATCAATGGTGACAAGCAGTTTTGGTGGTAGGAGTGGAGCAGGCAAGGATTTCAGACGATCTGGAAAATAATTGGTATCTTTAATATAGGAGGGAAGAGAGCTGCACGTGTTGACCAACTAAGGCACCAACTATGGGATGGCCAGGATGACCGGGTTTGAGGATCTTATAAAGAAGGTAAAAGGTGGGGGGGGGGGGGGGGGGGGGTGTCATTTGGGTGAGGTAAGAAATTGTATGGATTGAGTTGTTGGTCCTTCCAAGTGGCCTGAGGTTTTAAGAATGGACTGTAGGTCAGTTTCAATCACAGGGATGGGATCTTGATGGCAGATGATGTATGCAGAGGTGTCAGACAGCTGGAATAGACCTTCATTTACATACTCTTGTCAGTCAAATACCACAGTGACACCGTAGTACAATAGTAGAAGGGATCTACCACTATGATAGACCAATCCAATCTATCCAGTTACATTATGTTTTCAAAAACTGATTATTTTCATTGGTAAAATTGATTCTGCAATAAAAAAAGAAAATGGAATGAGAACAAAAAATCAGAAGAAGAAATATCATGAAAAACAAAGAAATGAGAGAATACAGGGTGAGACATAAAAAGCTGAATGGCAGTAATGCAGATGACAAGAGACAGTATCATAAGGAGGGAAGAAAATAAGATACCCAAAAATTCTCCCATCTGTTAAGGCTTCCTCTAATCTCAACAGCTGAACATTTCCTATTCAATAATTGCAATTTTCCATATTTCTTTTTTGCTTGTCTGTTCCATTCACAGCTGTCTTGATCTTAAACAAAGAAATTATGTTACTGGATTTAACTGCATTACATCAGTTCACAAGTGCTCAATGTAATGAGTCTGTGCCATACATAGTGTTTTTGTGTCAAGGTGTGGAGATAGTGTTCAGTACACACCTTCATCAACTATTTCAATACACTCTTCATGACACTGTTGTATATTTCACAACAGTGGCTCTATTTATCCCTTAATTTAAGTGGCAATTTGTCAATCATCATGGCAATTAGATGAATGACTACTATTTTTTATCACTTACTCTTTTGTGGAAGATCAGTCTTTGTACAACAAAGTCAGAACAACACAGTTTACAAAAAGGGCATGCCATGATGGCACAGGGAAGAAAATAATTTAGATATTTTCTGGTTTCCAGATATGGTATTTGTCATCCACAAAAAAATAGGAAAAAATTTTTCAAGAGCTATCGAAAGAGAACACAGAGATAGGAGAAAATGCTATATTTTCAAATCAGAAGAAAGACAAACTGTAACGTGGTGGTGGGAATCTACTTGTAAATTCAGTAGGGCACTTCAACAGACAGGATTCAGATTCCTCAGATGCTAATACTTTCTACTAGCATTAACTACTCACAATTTATCATGAAGGAACTGAGATTACCGTAGTCATTTGTTGGAAATCCAGTGGGAAAGCAAGACATCTTGAATACATGTAAATCCTTCAACATAATGATACAATCTGTTATACTTACCTTTGTTTTCATATATTTACATTTTTCACCATGTATAGGTTTTATCTCCATCAACCATTTGACATCCACAGCACCATAAATGCCTCTTCCAGACTTTCCACATATTATGATTTTCAGCCATATACAAGTTTTCTGATGTCATCTACCCACTTTTCTTTAGGTGGTCATCTCAACCTTTACTTATGCATTGGACTTAGTGCAAAGAACAGCCTTGGCTCATACACCATCCATTTGTCTGGCTACATGTTCCAGCCATCTCCATTTTACTTTTACTACTGTCATAACTATCTCTTCCATTCCAGTAAGCTCCCTGAGATATTAGTTTGTTTCCTCTACCTGGCAGCGAAAGACAGGTTTCTAGGTCACTGCAGTTGGTGCAGTGTTATCCCAATGAATAAATTGCATAATCTAAATGTGATTCAGGAAGTTCTGCGAAGTACTCATTCATAACTGCTATGACATGTACAGTGTATTTAAAATACTTCTCAAATAACAAATTTATTTATATATGGGAATAGGTGGAAGTCAAATGGTGCCAGATATGGTGAACATAATAAATGCACCAGTCCATGTTTGAAGTCCCTCAATTTTTCACTGCCAAAGCTCTAATGTGGGCAGATGCATCCTTCTAACATTTACATATTTATCTCGACCAAAATAACTTGCATCATGTTTACAAGGGATATTCTACATTCTTAAAGGCAATCAAGAGGAAAACCCCTTTTGTGTTTGAGAAACCACTGGTTATAACCTTTCCAGCAGATGAAATGTATTTCACTTTTATTTTGTACAGTGCCAACAGCTTCTACATACTGCTTCAGTTGCTGTTTGATTTCTTATCCACGGTACCAAAGCAGTCCACACAACAAACTGAATTACTTTAAAAATGATTCACAGTTGGCTGAGAAACTGATTTTAGAACTTGCTACTGGTTGTCTTTCATCAAATGTGGTATCCATCTTGCACAAAGCTACCTTACAGGCAATTCTTCATACAAGATGTATGGTTCTCTTTTATTTTAAAATTCCTATGGCACCATGTAGTTCATACAACTTCAATCATTAATTTCCTCTTGCATTTTTCAATGTTTTCTTCTGTGATTGCAGCTATGAGATGACCTTAATATGGATCACCTTCAAGAGAAGTGCAGCCAAATTTCAATCCAACTACACATATCTTTAGGAGACACAGACTGCTCTCTCTCTCTCTCTCTCTCTCTCTCTCTCTCTCTCTCTCTCTCTCTCTCTCTCTCTCTCCCCCCCCCCTTCCCCCCCCCCCCCCCCCACTTTCCCCCCACCCTCTCTCACCTTGTACTACCCTCTTTCCATAATGTTTCCACTGCAATATCCCTGTATCTACCTGTCAGTTGCCGCATATCACTGAGCAAGTCTTGTGGCATGAAGAATCTGTGCTATACAGGCTTTCTCAAGAGGAAACAGACATTCATTGAAGGGTAATAAAAAGAAAATATTTTCTGAAGAACGTTATCTTATCAATCGTTGGATTGAAGTATCAATTTATTTTATATTCACTACTGCGCACTTTTGGCTGTGTAGTCATTACCAAGTGACTGACTGAAATACATATCGATGGTAGGCAATGAAAACCTCGTAACTCCATTTTGTTAAATTTTACAGGAGAAGCAAAAACAGTTTCTAAAAAATATATGATGTGATACAGATAACGTTGCTGCACATGTAACTGTGTGGTAGAAGTGTAGTTACTGACACATTAGCAAATTCTGTGCATTTTCAAACCTCTTTTTGGTAATAAAGTTACTGGTTAATGAAATAACGAGTTTTCCACACTCAGATAGAGTTACGAGCTTTTCATTGCCTACCATCAATATTTGGTGTAATGTAGTTAAAAAATACAAAACATAAAACAACTTACATCATATAATCCACCAAATGAACAAGGAAATACTTCAAAAAATTACAAGGCCTGCTCTCAGTGGTTTGTGAGCTAAAGGTATTTGAAATTGTGAACAATGAGAAATGCCACTAGGCTGACTGGTGACAATCCTGATATCATTTAACCCCAGAAGTGAGGATGGCAGTATGAAGTGACATGTAAAACATACCTCTGGTACAATGGAATAAATTTCAGCTTAGTACCCATACAACTTACTACCTACAGAAACAATGCATCCACAGCACTGTTGGTGATTTGCATAGAGGGGATGGTGGAGGGGACAGAGAGAGGATTGCGTAAGCAGATTTATATATACTAACCTATGAACTGCATTGTTCCTATTGCTGACAGTTTCCAAAAACTTTACCTTAGAACAGCTGATAAATGAGCATATGCTTCTTCAATGTTTTCACTTCGGAACTGTTCACAGCACCTTTTAACACAAGTTAATTTTCTCATGGAACAGACAGTTTCTTGGTATCCAACAAAGCATTACCTATATAATCTTGTTCCCAGAGAATACTGCTGGCATATATACAAAAGCAAATTTTAGTATCCCCACCAGCAGACATCACTATATAGGCAGATGAGCTGGCACGGGTCCAGCTGTAAGATGACTATACTGCCGTACACGCATTTATGTGGGTTCAGATGCTCTGCTTCCCACAGATCAGTTCACATGGTAAGTTCACTCCTCTCATGGGGTTCTGTTCTGAGAATGCTATTGAACCACTGTTGGCCTGTACTTAGTACTAACGTTGTTGTGTCTTCTGCAAATACTAAAGTGGCAACAAACGACGTTCTTACACGTGACTTCCCTCTTTTTTACTCTTTCCCTATTTTTATAGTGCTCACTTTGGCCTACCATGGAACTAGCCTCTCTGCAATGCTAGCAGAGGCAGGAACAGTTGTGCCTACAGAAGGAGCAGCAGCAGAAGTAGCAACAGGAGCACATAACTGATAACCCAAAAAGTGGACTTGCTTTGCACCATGCCCTCGCTGGTTGGGGGTCACATTATCACTGGGCAGTTTTCTTCGCTGCCCCACCATCATCTGCCAGTTGTGATGATTCTACAGAAAGGTGGGAGAATTACCAGCGCCAACTGCTGCTGCAGTGTCAATCAGGCTGATTATTTTAGCTTGTTGTTGTCCAGCAGCATGGGTTTATATGAAGTTGTCCAATGTTTGAAGCCTTTCACTGAGCCCAAGAAGCTTCTCTTTGATGTAGCTTTCACAGTATTTCAGCCATCAAACCCATGTGGTGGTTGCATGGTTGCAGTTTAACCAACATCACAAGTTTCCTGGGCAGCTGTACGCAGCCTAAATCACCGATTTGCAAGGCCTCTGGTGTAGGTGTCATTTCGAGTGTCCCAAATATGCTACTTCTTACACAGACTCGCTAATTCAGGAAATGTGATTCTCTGGTTAGCTCCTGATCCAAAGGTTCAGACTAGAGATTGACCTTGTTTGACCCTTTTTTAGCTCACATAGCCTAAATCGTGGAATCGTATTAACTTATGGCGGCAGCTAGAGACTTCCTTTCTAATGATTGGCATGTGGCTCAATTAGGTGTGCATGGTCAACAGCCCCCAGTGTCCTGTGGTATACTGCAGGTGCAGGTGTAAACTAATGCAGATGAATGGGAAAAAGAATACCGTAATGTTTGAATACTCCATTAGTAGTGTCGGGCTTGACACAGTCACATCGATTAAATATTTGAGCGTAACACTGCAGAGCGATATGAAGTGGGACAAGCATGCAATGGCAGTTGTGGGGAAGGCGGATAGTCGTCTCCGGTTCATTGGTAGAATTTTGGGAAGATGTGGTTCATCTGTAAAGCAGACCGCTTATAAAACACTAATACGACCTATTCTTGAGTACTGCTCGAGCGTTTTGGATCCCTACCAGGTCGGATTGAGGGAGAACATAGAAGCAATTCAGAGGCGCGCTGCTAGATTTGTTACTGGTAGGTTCGATCATCACGCGAGTGTTACGGAAATGCTTCAGGAACTCGGGTGGGAGTCTCTAGAGGAAAGGAGGCGTTCTTTTCGTTAATCGCTACTGAGGAAATTTAGAGAACCAGCATTTGAGGCTGACTGCAGTACAATTTTACTGCCGCCAACTTACATTTTGCGGAAAGACCACAAAGATAAGATAAGAGAGATTAGGGCTCGTACAGAGGCATATAGGCAGTCATTTTTCCCTCGTTCTGTTTGGGAGTGGAACAGGGAGAGAAGATGCTAGTTGTGGTATGAGGTAACCTCCGTCATGCACCGTATGGTGGATAGCGGAGTATGGATGTAGATGTAGATGTAGATGCAGATGCAGATGTAGATGTAGGTTGGCTCGCCTCCCACCGAGTCACACATGTTGATGGTTCTGGTGTAACAGTGTTGCAGTGCTGTCTGTCTTGCCTGCACTGATCTCTGTGGGTTCACATCACTCGTAGTGTTTTAAGTAACGTCCACGGTAATTTTTGGGTCCTCAGCGTCATTCTCCTTCTGCTAGTTGGATGACCAAGTGGCCCTATATATAGGGTGAAGCCCTCCACACCCACACCATGGCCAACACCAAAGGTCTACTACCATCTCTGCATAGGGGTAAGTGTTCACTAAGTGAGGTCTTTGCAGGATGTGGGTACTGTAGCGTTTGCGTACATCCTGTTATGTTAAATCAGTAAGTGGCTCGAAACAGCATATCCAGACACTCCGGGATGATGATGGCATTGAAGCAGAGGATGACATGCGTAAAGCTGAAATACTAAACACCTTTTTCCAAAGCTGTTTCACAGAGGAAGACCGCACTGCAGTTCCTTCTCTAAATCCTCGCACAAACGAAAAAATGGCTGACATCGAAATAAGTGTCCAAGGAATAGAAAAGCAACTGGAATCACTCAACAGAGGAAAGTCCACTGGACCTGACGGGATACCAATTCGATTCTACACAGAGTACACGAATGAACTTGCTCCCCTTCTAACAGCCGTGTACCGCAAGTCTCTAGAGGAACGGAAGGTTCCAAATGATTGGAAAAGAGCACAGGTAGTCTCAGTCTTCAAGAACGGTCGTCGAGCAGATGCGCAAAACTATAGACCTATATCTCTGACGTTGATCTGTTGTAGAATTTTAGAACATGTTTTTTGCACGAGTATCATGTCGTTTTTGGAAACCCGGAATCTACTATGTAGGAATCAACATGGATTCCGGAAACAGCGATTGTGTGAGACCCATCTCGCTTTATTTGTTCATGAGACTCAGAAAATATTAGATACAGGCTCCCAGGTAGATGCTATTTTTCTTGACTTCCGGAAGGCGTTCGATACAGTTCCGCACTGTCGCCTGATAAACAAAGTAAGAGCCTATGGAATATCAGACCAGCTGTGTGGCTGGATTGAAGAGTTTTTAGCAAACAGAACACAGCATGTTGTTATCAATGGAGAGACGTCTACAGACGTTAAAGTAACCTCTGGCGTGCCACAGGGGAGTGTTATGGGACCATTGCTTTTCACGATATATATAAATGACCTAGTAGATAGTGTCGGAAGTTGCATGCGGCTTTTCGCGGATGATGCTGTAGTAAACAGAGAAGTTGCAGCATTAGAAAATTGTAGCGAAATGCAGGAAGATCTGCAGCGGATAGGCACTTTGTGCAGGGAGTGGCAACTGACCCTTAACATAGACAAATGTAATGTATTGCGAATACATAGAAAGAAGGATCCTTTATTGTATGATTATATGATAGTGGAACAAACACTGGTAGCAGTTACTTCTGTAAAATATCTGGGAGTATGCATGCGGAACGATTTGAAGTGGAATGATCATATAAAATTAATTGTTGGTAAGGCGGGTACCAGGTTGAGATTCATTGGGAGAGTCCTTAGAAAATGTAGTCCATCAACAAAGGAGGTGGCTTACAAAACACTCGTTTGACCTATACTTGAGTATTGCTCATCAGTGTGGGATCCGTACCAGATCGGGTTGACGGAGGAGATAGAGAAGATCCAAAGAAGAGCGGCGCGTTTCGTCACAGGGTTATTTGGTAACCGTGATAGTGTTACGGAGATGTTTAACAAACTCAAGTGGCAGACTCTGCAAGAGAGGTGCTCTGCATCGCGGTGTAGCTTGCTCGCCAGGTTTCGAGAGGGTGCGTTTCTGGATGAGGTATCGAATATATTGCTTCCCCCTACTTATACCTCCCGAGGAGATCACGAATGTAAAATTAGAGAGATTAGAGCGCGCATGGAGGCTTTCAGACAGTCGTTCTTCCCGCGAACGATATGCGACTGGAACGGGAAAGGGAGGTAATGACAGTGGCACGTAAAGTGCCCTCTGCCACACACTGTTGGGTGGCTTGTGGAGTATAAATGTAGATGTAGATGTAGATTAACCATTAGTATGTGCTCATTTGGAGATAGACTGAGTCAAAAATTGGATGAAGAGTAGCAGTTTGAAGGGTACAGGAAAAAAAAGTGCCAAGGCAAGAGCCAAGACAAATAAACTCTGCGATACTCATGTTGGGTAGTAAGAACAGTAGCAGGTTGCTTGTTATCTGCGACAGATCGTGCAAGGGTTAGGTAAGTTAGCAGCATCACCTAACGACACCCTAAGGCTGGAGTAATTCACCTTTAGGAATCCCCACTCAACACAACAAACCCTCCATGCAGTTAAACATGTAACACATGGCTACAATATGAACAAAGCCACAGGGCCTATGTTCCTGGACATTGAAAAAGCTTTTGACCATCTTTGGCACAATGGCCCTGTATGCAAACTAAGCAATGCTAGTTTCCCTGACAGGCTCGTAAGTCTCATACACTAATATCTCACCAACAGATGTTTTAACACTGACATGCAGGCCAAACAGTTGACACGAAATGGTTTTCAAGCTGGAGTACCCCAGAGATTCATGCTGGGGGCCATGATGTTCAAATACTACATTAATGGTCTCCCAGAAACACAAAACACGACATTAGCCACCTAAATGGAAGACACAGCCATCCTTGAGTAAGACTGGAAACCATCAAACATAAATTCACGATTACAGACAACACTCAGACCTGTCAAGATCTGGTTCAAATGGTGGCATATTAAATAAGCATTGACAAGTGAAAAGTGGTTCTGTTCACACAGAGACCAAAATTACTGTGCAGTAAACATCAACACTGTAGAGACATAACGCTACATGCACGCCAATCATTTCTGCAAGAAAGTTAGATACCTCAGTGTCTGGCTGGACCAGAAATTTACATGGCGGCAGGGAGGGGGGGAGGGGGGGGGGCCTCACAGAATATGTTGCCAACAGAGTGCACATAAAGCTCAAACAGGGAAAGTACATTACATAGGAAGGTATATACATGACGATGATCAGACCTCTGATGATGTATGCAGCTCCCATCTAGGGATATACAGTTCCCACATGCCTGGGTCATCTGCAGTTCATACATAACAAAGTGACATGTATCATCAGCAATTCTCCACACTACACTCGCACTGCTGACCGTAACGATGAATACTGCCTTGAAACCCTCAAGGGAGTATTAAAAAAAACTCAGCACATGACTATACAGGAACTTGGGACTCTCGAACAATCCTTTCATCTTTACTCTGGGAAACACTGATCACAAGTTTAGGTGGAAGCATAAGTGATCAAAGACACTGCTAGCTAGGGCCTAACCACCTACAGCAAGCTAAAGCACACTCACAAGTGACAACATTGGCGAGCCTATGCACATCAGCACTACTCACTGGATATGAGGGCTGCTATCACAGGCGACCAACAGGCAACAGCAGGACAGGCCAATAAACTTGCACATTAAGGCACAAACAAACAGCCTACACTACCCAGCACTTTGCATCCACTATGTGACCTATCGGACACTAACCAATAATGAACTCAACTGTTACAGGTATGCTGATGTTGGCCAAGAAGATAACGCCAGTACCCAGCTGTGGCCGCAGAGTGACAGCCCTTCACAAAGTCGAAGCATCTGCCTGTATGATACCTGTTCCCACCCCTGATTGTCATTTTTTGCATGTACACCGAGACGCCTGCACATGGAGGCCATACATACAGTTTGCCGTAAGTTAGGGCTTTGGCACCTGTTTGTGACTGTGGGCGGGCCACATTTCAGTCGTGGGACATCCCGGTGTTTTCCCTGGACTCTGGGGCTGTCTCAGCTACCCCGCACAGTAGCCACAGTGTATTTTTCTGACACTGATAGTGGAAGGGCAGATGGTCAAATTCGAAGTACACATGGAGTGTCAGTCAGCCTCATTAATGTGAATATGTATGACTTCTTGGGGTGCCCAGAGGTGCAATGGCCACTCCATCATGTTGTGTCTGAAAGTAAAACAATGAATGTCCTTGCGATGGCAATTCTCCATCTCCAAGAGTTACAAGAACGTGGAATGGCAATTTACGCTGTTAGTGGTCAATTCACCATTGGTGCAGAATATCTTTGGGCTTGGTACTTTTTCAAGTTTTGCATTTAGTGTCTCAATTAATTCCTTTTCAAGTTTGGACTCCTTACTGGAGTCAAACAGCACACTGTTTGAGAATACCTCGGATGGACAGAAAATTTTGAAGCACATATTTGTCTAGCCATCAGTGATACATACTCTTTGTCGCCCCTGCCCCATTTCCTTTACCACACACAACAACATAAAGTCTGAGTTGCAAAGTTGGCAGGATCAGGATATCATTTCTTCTAATTTGCTAAGTCACCCCTTTGAGTGCGATTCAGGAACCCGATGGTGCCATGCTCCTTTGCAACAAGTTTAAACAGACTGTCAATGTGCAATGTGTAGTGGATTCGTATTCCATTCTGTGGCGGGTGGAGTCATTGGCAAAGTTGTCATGGTGGCCAGTATTTTTCCAGCACTGACTTGCACAATGCTTACTGGATGCCATTTCTTGGACTTTCCTGGTCCTTGACACCCCCTTTGGGCTAAACCAGTTTAACTGCTTACCTTTTGGAATCTCATCTGCACCTGGAATTTACCAACAGTGTCTGGATCAGTGTCAATTACCCTGATGACATCTGTGTCTTGTGCCCTACTAGGAAGGAGAATTTACTAAACCCTCAATCTCTTTTCAAGTGCCTCCTGGAGAATAGTACTTGTTGCAGGCTGGAGAACTGCTGTTAGCTCCCAGAGGATACATTTTTTGGGTCATGTGCCTAGTAAAGATGCTATTGTCCCCAATGATGAGCACATCAAGGCCACTGTCCACCTATCAGCACCCAGAACCTGAAGGAGCGCCAGTCTTTTTTTCGAAAGATTGCTTATTATGCTCAGTTCATTCTCCAAGACATACACATCTGCCAGCCTCTTAACCAGCTTCACTGGAATGGCGTTAAGTCTGTCTAGTCTGCGAAGTGCCAAGGGGCTTTTCAGTCTCTCAAACAATGTTCATGCTCTGCTCCCTATCTGGTGTCCTTCATGCCATATAAACCTTTAACCCTGGTCTGTGCTGCATCCCAGCATGACATTGGTGCTGTCCTATCCCACTGGAACCTGGACGGTCCTGGAAGACGCTTTCCTCTGGGCAACATAATTATTCACATAGGGAAAAGGAACTGTTAGCTATTACTTTCGGGGTTAAAAAGCTTCATGTCTTCCTGTATGGGCCGATGTTCCTCCTCATCGCTGATCACAAACTATTGATTTCCAGGACATGACAGCCCACCAGTTATGGTGGTGAGTCCCTCTTTCTCAGTAACTACGGTTATGACATTTGTTACTGCTCCACTGCCCAGAGTGCCAATACTGATGCACTATTGTGGCTAGTGGTGGGGTCTGATCCACAGTTTGATCAGCATGAGGCACTCATGTTTACATTGGATACTGCCTTTCAGTAAATCCTGTTGGATTTTCCATTGTCAGCACAGAAGGTTTCAACCATAACACTTGCTGACCCACCATTTCAGAGAAGCATTTCAGCAGTCCAGATGGATCGGTCAGAACATGCTTCTTTAGGTGTGGATCAAGTGTGGTGTACATTTTTTCTCCTCTGTGATGCATCCTCACTTGTGTCACACTGGGGTACGACTTAGATGAAGTCACTGGTGCGACATCACATTTACTGGCTGATGATTGATTGTGACAATGAATATCAGGTATAGGCTTTTGGTGTCTATGCATGGAACCAGGTTGCACCACCATGCCAGATCTCACCTTGGCCTTTCCCAAAAGGAAAAGGGGAGAAGATACAGGGCAACTTCGCAAGTCCATTTTTGGGCAACACGTGGTTGTTGGTGGCCAATATGCTGCTGAATTTCCTGCACATCGCCAAGCAGTCCCTCAAGTCATCGACTACCATTTTTTGCTCAAAGTCAGTTACTTTTGCCATTGAGAGATCCTTCCCTCGTGTCCAATAATGGTAGGGAATTTTTGTTGTGGGAGCCTGAAGATGGTATCCAGCATCTGACTACCACCCCATTTCAACTGGCTTCTAACTCAGAGGTGGAGTGTTTCACGCTTCCATTTAGGATCCCTAATGAAGAAGTCCAAGTCTGCCTGTTCCCACAACACTGTGTTGTCAAGTTTTCTGACTACCTACCAGACAACAGAACATTTGCATGGTCACCAGGCACGTGTCTCCTGGGTTTGTTGCACCCTGAGTTGCATGCCATGGATCACTGTAGCTTACCACATTTCCTTCCAGAGCTGTTGTTAGGCCCCAGTCCTTTGGCTGCCAACTGGGGTGACTGCCAGGTATTGTGGTCAGCCATAAAGGTCGGCAGTTATTTGTTGTGAATGTCAGTGGGAGCAGCTGACCCATCACGCAAATCAGTTGTGTACATGCCTGTTAGAGTGATGCTGCTGTGGCCTTCCAGTCAGCTAAGTTACAGGGTTTATCGTGACGTCATTCCAAGTGTGGGCTCCCACTTGCAATAGCATGCCCCACCATTGCCATCTACTCCGCGTCCTCCGCAATCCTTCTGTTGCCAGCTACCTTGGGCCCCAGTGAGGCTCGCTCTCCCACCTGGCAAAGTGGACCCCAACCTGCTCCCCTTCTAGTCCTCATCCCCTTTGTCAATGTAGCTGACTGCCACTGGCGGACCAACCATTGTTGCAGCCACTGTGTTCTTCCACCTAAATAAATGGTGTGAAGATTATGTTCTTTAAGATTGTAAGCTCATTTACTGCTTTTAGCATCTCATTTCTTTATTTAATTCACCCAGCATCACCTGATGTAATTTCACTACGTACCAATACTCTTGTTTCACTTTTGTTGACATTGACCTAACAAACTCTTTCAAAACTCTCTGTATTCTGTACAATTGCTCTTCCAAACCAGCAGCACTAATGTTGCCTAATTCAGTGTTAAATCCACTTCTGAGTTCTCCAGTGCCCTCTAAGGTTCCATGCTGGAGATCACAGCCTGAGCCTGGTCATTTGTGGCTCTACGCAGTTTTCTCAGGGGGGAGGGATTTAGCGTCCCCATCAGTGGACATCACGGTGGAGGTAGATGAACAGCGGAGTAGTTCTAAAACCTGCAATGGAAGGCACATGTGTCATGTCATATGGGCAGACCTGCTGATGGAAGTGTTTACCTCCAAGTAGCAGTAAACAGAGCAAGCCAGTGCTCATGCGGAGTTAACATGCTGCAGACCTCACCTTATACTTTGTGTCAAGTGTTGTCATGTACAGTCAGCCATCCATACCAGCTGCCTGCTGAGCAGATTTCTGTACACGTTTTTAGGCAAGTTCGGAAGCTCTGCATCTCACAGATCAATTTACACAGCAGGTTCTATTCCCCTGTTACCAAGCCACTGTCGGCCCAATAAGTACTTGCACTGACAGTGTTAAGCAGCAGCATTTTCATTCCTCCTGCAACAAATAATGAAAGTGCTGTCTGTTTCCAGAACCTTTTGTTCCATGCCTTCCTTCTCAGACACTGTAAGTTCTCTTACCCACCATTCTTATTGACAAGTGGACTTGGGGTTATAAAAGTTAACAGTGCTGTCATCACTTATTTTTTGTATGGCTATTGATAGTAACTGGATTCACACCACTTTACAAGAAAGGACTGTCTTTCCTTGCCTCATTCTTTCATAACTTAATAACTGAAGTACTATTTGATAAAATTTTGAAACCTAACTAACTAGTCTGGAGATTTTGTTATTTAAGATTGGAAGCTCATTTACTACTTTTAGCATCTCATTTCTTCATTTAATATACTCAGCATCACCTGATTTAATTCAACTACATTCCAATAATCTTGTTTTACTTTCATTGACATCCACCTCAAACTCTTTTCACAACACTATCTATTCTGCTCAACTGCTCTTCCAAGTCCTTTATCATTGCTGATTGAATTACAGTGTCACTGGCAAACTTATACTTTTTATTACTTCTCCCTGAGGTTTAATTGCCTCCCCAAATTTCTCCTTGGTTTCCTTTACTGCTTGCTCTAAGTACATATTGACTGACACCGGAGAACGGTTACAACTTTGTCACACTCATTTCTCAGCAATTGCCTCAATTTCACAACCTTCAACTCTTACAATTGCAGCATGGTTTCTGCACAAATCGTAGATAAATTTTCACACTCTGTGTTTTACCCTTGCTAACTTCATAATTTCAAAGTGTGTATTCTAGTCAACACAGTCAAAACCATTCTCGAAATCCAAAAATGCTATAAATGTAGGTTTGCCTCTCTTCAGCCTATACTCTAAAGTAAGTCATAGGATCAGCCTCATGAATTCCTACATTTCTCTGAAACTCATGGCATTCTTCTGTAAATAATTTGTTTAAGTATTTTGCAACAATGACTTGTTGAATTTCAGCAGTAATATGTAAAAATATATTTTTAGTAATATTACAGAGAAAGATGTTAAACAAAATCACTACATTTCATATTCTAAAGTTGAATTTATTGTTGTACTTAACCTTAGTACAAATTTATAAATTGTTTTCATTGCTGAAACATTAGTCAGATTATTTGAATCTGAATTTAAACGTTATTGACTGGTGAGCGAACCCTTCACTTTTAGCAGTGGAAACATGCCGATGACTCTACCATGCCCACCCTAAAAGTATCAAGATGGAAATAGGTAACTGAGTCTTCTGTAGCCATCGTATGTAGCATGTTCCACCTGTGTCACTGCAGTGAGGTGGCAACACTGCAAGGCTGTACCTACACACATCAAAAATACCTGTCGTATCAATCAGTAGCCACAGACAATTATTTCATTCAGTTATGTAAATCTATCTGGATTATGTCTATCTCAGCTATTCTTTGCCCTCGGGTTCCCACTGAACTTCCATTGTTTTCATACATCACAATTCAGATTCTAAATATTAATATGTAGACAGAGAAAATCTTTTTGCCAAGAGGGATCAGAGAAAAACCATGGAGAACAACATTAAATTAATTTAGTTGGAATCAGGGGGCCCTTCTACAGTCAAAAGAGAAAAATGGATTGTTAATACCAGATGGGATTTTAAACATGGTAACTTAGAAATTGTAGTAACCAAGTCAAAGATTAGCAGGGAGATGTCATAACTGAGCCAATAAGGAGATGAAATTATGTGCAGGAAAAATAGGAAAGAAGTATGAAAAATATGTAAGAAAACAAATAAATGAAATGAAAATGAAAGGAAAGGAATAAGGAAATGAAAGAATAAGAGAAACAAGGCCAGAAAATTAACATTAATGCCATGTGTTTGATCAAATACAGACTACAATGTGTGTAATGCATACATCCACACAACAACAAAGAGTGAAAATTCAAAAGCTGTGAAACAGTCATCACTGCTTTTTAAGTAGTTGTCCACCAGTCAATACAAAGTGAGCTGTAGTCTGTCCTTAAACTATTAGTTGAAACTTCTAACTTTGTCACAGCTCTGTCCTATTGCAGACATACACTAGTGAAATTTTGACAGCAATGTGAATGAGAGCAAAAGGATGCTGAGCTGCTACAAAGAAGATGACAAACCACAATCCTGGGACCTCCAAGCATGCGTTACTGAATGGGATTTCAGAAGAATGAATAACTACAACTACTTAAAAAATAATTTCCACTTGAAACAGTAAACACTTCAGGAACCAAGGAGTTACTTTTTGGAGTGCTGACATGTCAAGTATATTTGGAAGCAAAAATATTACTTCTAATTAAATACAACAAAGTTTGTCACATATTTTTATCACTTTCTAATAATTTTATTTGTGATTTTATAACAAGGCAATAAAAGAAATACCTACAATTCTGACTACACTGTAATGAGCAATTTTAAGTGGATAATGTTAACTCAGAAAATCAGCTTCTAATTTCTTACAAAACACTTACCCGAAGGAAGCAAAATTTAATCCAAAAAGTCTATCATGAATGCTGGCATGCAAATTATAATAGTATTATCAGATTAAAATGGCATGCACTGAAAATCTTCAATAATTAATTATCAAAATTGTCAGAAAGTTAGCATGCAAGTTACAATATCATAGAAAGCATTTTTAAAATATACAAAAATGAAAAAGAGTGAATAAATGTCATGCAAGTGAGTGACGAATAACACACACAATACATAACACCATATTGTTGTTTTCACAGATATGTATGTTACAGTTACAAATGTGGCATTATATGTTCCTATAAAACTTTTTAATGTGTGTTACATTAGAGCTCCAAGGCAGAAGATGGTTCTCTAGAAAATGTCACAGTTGATCTATTTTTGCCATCCACCATACTACTCTTTTCTGAGCTTCTATCCAAACTAGAATGATTCTGATTTTAATTTTAATTCTAATTTTACTTCCAAAATAAAAAGCTCATCTCAACATCATGTCTCCCCACAAAACAATCAATATGACTCTGGAAAGAATTTATTCCAAAAAGAATTCAGACCATTATTATTCAGACTGTGGAAAAAAATCATCTTCCATTAGTTTCAGCTTTGCAGTCACAGGAGATAGAAGTAATCCATTAAACTGTAGACCCATATCACTCTCACCGATTTGTAGCAGAAATTTGGAACATGTACTATAGAAAATTATCTACCCACATAACCATCAGAGAATCAGAAAACATAGTTCTTGTCAAACAACTTGCTCTTTCCAGAATGACATTTTCACTCTGCAGTGGAGTGTGCGCTGATATGAAACTTCCTGGTAGATTAAAACTGCGTGCCAGACCTAAGACTCGAGCTCTGGGCCTTTGCCTTTCGCTGGCAAGTGCTCCACCAACTGAGCTACCCCAGCACAACTCACAACCTGTCCCCACAGCTTTAATTCCGCCAGTACCTCATCTCCTAACTTCAGAGAAGCTCTCGCGCATATGTTGCAGAACTAGCACTCCTGGAAGAAAGGATACTGTGGAGACAAGACTTAGCCACAGCCTGGGGGATGTTTCCAGAATGACATTTTCACTCTGTAGCGGAGTGTGCACTGATATGAAACTTCCTGGTAGATTAAAACTGTGTGCTGGACTGAGACTCAAACTCAGTAGAGCACTTGCCCGTGAAAGGCAAAGGTCCGAAGTTCGAGTCTCGGTCTGGCACACAGTTTCAATCTGCCAGGAAGTTTCAACTTAATCTAAATTTACATGAGGCAATCATGCTATCAATGGGCAGTCTCAAGTTTGGTGTAAACATCTATAGTTCCAGAAATCTTTTGGCACTATTCCTCATAAGCAGCTTCTAATCAAATTGTCTAGCAACAGAGTACCAAATCAGTTATTTGACAATTTGCAATTTCCTGTCAGCGGTTCTGATGTTCCACGAGGAAATTTCACAAGTCCTCTGCTGTTCTTAATCTACAATAACAATTTAGGAGACAATCTGAACAACTCTCTTAGCTTGATAGCAGATGATGCTCTTATTTACCATCTAGTAAGTCATCAGAAGATCAAAATGAGTTGCACAATAATTTGGGCAAGTTACTTGCACTATTCAAAAAGTGGCAATTGACCATAACCTATAACAAGCATGAACCCCTCAAAAAAAGTTAAATTTCAGTTACATGGTAAATCACAAAAATTTTAAGGCTGTTTATTCAACTGAATACCTAGGGCTTACAATCATGATACACTTAATTGGAACCATCACACAGAAAATGTTGGGGGAAGGCAAATCAATGATTGCATTTTATTTGCAAATTACTTAGGCGATGTAGCAACACGTCTAGCAAATAGACTGTCTATACTACACTTGTCTGTCTTCTGGAGTACTGCTGCATGGTATGGGATCTTTATCAGACAGGACTGACAGAAGACCTTGAAAATATTCAAAGAAAGGCAGCTTGTGGGGACAATATGTCATAGGCATGATAAGCATGTTGCAGTGGCAAACATTACAACGAAAGACATATTTTGTTGCAGTGAGGTATATTCACTTAAGCATGCAGTAGTTGTGTGCGGACCGACATTCTATACAGATGAATTTTTTTCTTTCCTTTTAATTCCATTGGACGTACGAATCACATGACTTGTGTATCTTCCTACAATCAGCAGTCCTACGTTACTCCGTTTTATTTGGACCGGAACAGTGGTGGTAGAATGGTCAACAATTGCAAACTCACGGTCCCATGTGAACAATGGTGTTCTGTGTAATTTGTGGTGTTGGTTTCAGGAGTAACAGTAAAAGGTAACCCATTATTTCCATATTATTATCAATTCTCAGGAATTTCTTATTATTGCAGTGTTATCTTCTATTAGTTATGCTGTTTAGTTAGGTTCAGGTTAGTTAGTTATTTTATTTATATTTTTTCTTTGCAGAATGGATGCATATGAAAGGGAGTCTGAAAGAATCAGAAAGTTACTTGCTGAGGCTTTGGCAGGGAGTGATCATGAAGGTGACTTTGATGACGAATGTGAAGAAAGTGTAGATGAGGTAGGAGAGTAACCTGAAAATTCTGATACAGAACAAGAGGTGTCTGATTGTGAAGATGCTGTAGACAATATCACGAACGGTCCAATATCAGGTTATGAAATGTAATAAACAGGTACCTCCAAAAACTGTCAGAACCAGGTCTGAAAATATAATAACCCATCTTCATGGCATAAAGCCCACTCTACAACATCTGAAAAGGTCAAATGAAATTTGGAAGCACTTTTTTACTGATGGTATTGTCAGCACAATAGCAGAAAACACGAACCTGTTTATCGAGTCCCAGAGATGTCAATTTTCCACAGACATGGACTGCAATGTTATGAGTGCAAGTGAAATTCAAGCGCTAATACTTTTACTGTATTTGGCTGGAATGATAAAGGCTAACCATCTAAGTGCTGATGACCTATGGAAGACTGATGGTACAGGGGTAGAAATTTTCGGGCTCACCATGTCACTGCCTAGATTTTGCACCCTCCTCAGATATCTGCGATTTGACAAAAAGTTGACAAGAGAAGAGAGACTGAAATATGATAAGTAACCTCAAATAAATATTTTTGACATTTTTGCCCAGAACTGCAAACCAGTGTACACTCCTTTCGAATACCTCACAATCAACAAGAAATTAGAGGTATTTTGAGGCAGCTGTCAGATTAGACAGTACATACACAGAAAGCTGAACAAATAAAGAATAAAAATATTTGCTCTTTGTGACGCCATGATGTACTCAGGGTGTATACTAGGACAAGGAGTAAAAATCCTGGGCTTTACCAGGATTTCCCAGTTAAAAAGTATATTTTCCCTCAGGACTGTAAAATTTATTAATCCTATGAATGGTTAAGGTTTTATACACTAGAACTTTCTGGCACTTTAAGGGGGGAGGGAGGAAACACTGCAAAGTATAAATTCAAATTCCACCAAACACAGCACATTAGTTTCTGAAGCATAGAAACCAAGATTGCGATGTGCCATTGTAGGCTAATCATAGCTCATGTTAGGCGAGCCGATGACAGCAGTTATTCAGAGCTTAGACCACGTGATGTAGTCAGTCAACAGCAACATCACTGGCAAGTAGTGCGAACACAAATAGGAAAAGTTTACACTTTAAATTACTATAAATAGTGCACATGTAGTTCACATATAATATTGGTCATTTTCTGTGTGTGTTACACTTAAAGATACATATCACACAAATGTGCCAGGAAAATTTGAAAAAATGAATAAATGTCTGGTCTTCTGGGCTCGAAATTCTTCTAAGCAGCTGGTTCTCAAAGTGTTAAGTTTTGAATGAGAGTCAAATGCTCTGTGACTTAAGAAATTCATCCAACATTCTCGCAGGTAACATAACTGTTGTGACTCGCCGATCTTTTAAAGTGTCGCCGCGCAGTTACGCGCATCCTCTACATGCGGCGCCGTCTGCCAGCCATGCAGCAGCAGCGCCACCTAAGCGGCCAGCCAGCCAGCAGCCGCTAGACTCAGACTCAGTTATGGTTTGACTGTTAAAGTGTACACACGTCTTACTCTGTTTACTTGATCTGTGACTTTCATGTATAGTATCTTCCTTGAAATATATTTGTTCAACTTGAAGTTATAACAATTGGCGACGAGGATGGGATTTTTCTTTTCCATTGTTGGCCCACATGTTTCCATGGCTACTTTAGAGCAACTATTGCAAGGTCTCATAGAACAGTAAACGCTTCTCACAAATGCAATTCGTGATTTCGTCGTGGCATCAAATGCGGGGCGTCTCTCATTGTTGTCTCTACCTCCTTACGACGTGACGGCGGAAGACTGGTCTGATTACGAAAAACGTCTTCAACAGCACTTCTTGGCATTTCATGCCGCGGACGAACAAACATGTAAGTCTCTGTTCCTTTCATGGATTTCACTTCAAATGTATCGGGTGTTGTCACAATTGGCTCCTTTGAAAGATCCTGCGTCTTTGTCCTTTGCTGAAATGTGCTCACTTCTGTCTGTCTATTTTCAAAAGCAATCGCATGTGGTAGCCTCTCGTGTTGCCTTTTATCATTGTCAAAAACAACCGAATCAATCCTATCGCACTTGGGCTGCTGAACTTCACAGTCTCAGTAGAAAGTGTCAATTTGTTACCGAAGTTCACAAAGAATCCTATGCTGATTCCATGGTACGGCATGCAATTACCCGATCGGTGCCCAACAAAGAAGTTAGGCAACATGCCCTTCAGTTGGCAAATCCGATTCTAGATGAATTCCTATCCATCGCTCGGACTTTTGAAATTTCTCGCGCCGCTGGAGCGCAAATAGAGGCATGTGGCGACGTCGGGGAAATACAAACTCTGTGCGATGTTGACGAAGCGTGTGGCGTGTCCCCGCCGGCCGACGTGGCTGCAGTACGCTCCCAAGCGCAGCCAAGGCCTAACCGTAAACAAACCTCTAAGAAACTGCAGCAAAACCCACGGCAACTTCCTTCATGTCTGCGGTGTTTTACGAAACATTCACGAGAAGATCATCCACAACGTTGGGCCGTGTGTCACAAATGCAAAAAAAAGGGTCATGTGTCATCCGTTTGCAAATCCGACCGCATACATGATGTTCATGAACATGACGCAGATTCTGATTCTGTGTTGTCTGTCAATTGTACTTCTTCCCTTTCAGGGAAGTTATTCCTCACTGTCCAAATACTTGGTCAAGATGTTCGCATGCAGGTGGATACTGGTTCTGCTGCCACTATCATCAATTCTCAGACATATCTTCAGTTGGGTTCTGCAATCCTGTCAACTGTCACTCAGCAATTACGGACTTACAATAAACAGAAGATTTCTCTCTTGGGACAATTTGATGCCTTTTTTCTCCTGGGTTAGGCCGTGCACATGACTTTGAAGCTCATATCACGCTCAAACCCACTGCTCGGCCTTAGTTTTTTCAGGCTCTGCCCATTCCTGTGGTCCTTCGTTATCAGGTCAAATGGAAGCTGGATCGTCTCACTGCTTCAGGGACCTTGCTTCCTGTCACTTCCAGTGAGTGGTTCTCTCCTGTCGTTGTCGTAGCTAAGCCAAATGGTGATATTCGTCTCTGTGGCGATTTCAAAGCCACTGTAAATGCTCAATGCCTTATCGACACTTACTCTATGCCTCGACCTGAAGAATTGTTCACTTAACTTGCTGGAAGCCAGTATTTTTCTAAACTTGACCTGTCAGAAGCTTATCATCAACTTCCTCCCGATGCTGCTTCCCGGCAGTTTCTGGTCCTTAACACGCCTTTTGGCCTCTATCAATACCAACTATTGCCATTCAGTGTTGCCAGCACCCCTGCTCTCTTTCAGCGATTCTTAGAACAATTATTGCTCACTGTCCCTGGGTGTATAAATTACCAGGACGACATTGTTGTCACTGGCTCCACCACTGACGAACATCTTCAAAATCTCCACACACTTTTTCATGTCTTACAGACTGCCGGTCTTAAGTGTAATCTTCAGAAATCAAAATTTTTTCAGGCATCTATCACGTACTTTGGGTTTCAACTCTCTCGGGATGGTATTCGTCCGCTTCAGCAAACTGTCGCTACGATCGATGCCCTTCCTCACCCTATATCTGTTAAGGAACTGCAGGCCTTCTTGGAGAAAATACTATCACAAGTTTTTACAGTCTGCTGCTTTGGTGGCTCAGACGTTGCATCGACTGTTGCATAAAAATGTGCCTTTTCACTGGTCCGCGTCATGAGATGCGGCTTTCCAGAAATTGAAGACTATGCTGAAACAGGCCCCCTGCCTGGCTACTTATCGGCCTAGCCAACATCTTGTTCTTGCCATGGACGCCTCTCAATATGGGGTCGGTGCAGTCCTTGCGCACCGTTTTTCTGACAGTTCTGAACCAACCCATTGGTTACGCCTCCAAAATGTTCACGAATGCCCAGCAAAAGTATTCTCAAATTCAAAAAGAAGCTTTGGCCATTATTTATGCTCTTCATAAGCTTGGTGCTTTTCTCTACAGATCCAAATTTCATCTTGTTACGGATCACAAACCACTTGTTTCCTTGTTTCATCCATCAACATCACTTCTCGACAAGGCTGCACACCGCCTCCAGCGTTGGGATCTTTACTTGACTCGTTTCAATTATGAGATTCATTTCCGGCCGATGGCTCAACATGCGAATGCTGATGCACTGTCTCACCTTCCCTTGGGTCCTGATCTGGCATTCGATAGGGACGAACTTTTGTGTTTCCACCTAGATGTTGCCGAGCAGCGGGTTGTGGACAGGTTCCCCATCACCAGGGACCAGCTGGCGGCTGCTACGGGTTCTGACCCTACCCTCTCCCGGGTTTTACACTGTATTCTGAAGTGTTGGCCAGATCATCCGTCCACTAAGACTTCTGATCCGTTGCGGAATTACTATGCTTTGCATTATCGCCTCACGGCTAGGGATGGTGTTATCCTCCTTTCCACCAAAAATGCTTCGCCGCGTGTTGTGGTACCTGGGTCTTTGCGTGCTTTGGTCTTGCGCCTCCTTCACCGAGGGCACTGGGGTCTCTCTCGCACAAAATCTCTGGCACGCCGTCAGGGTTACTAGCCCAGCATCGACTCTGAAATCGCACACATGGTCGCGGCCTGCGGCCCTTGTGCGTCACAGGCCGCCACCCCAAAGTCATCTTTGTCACCGTGGCCTTTGCCTGAGAAGCCCTGGGAGCGTATTCATGCTGACTTCGTGTGACCTTTTTTAGGTACTTATTGGCTTCTCGTATTGACGCCTACTCTAACTTTCCTTTCATTGTCCGTTGCACGTTGCCTATCACCGCGGCAACCACCAATGCTCTAGCTTGCATTCTCTCTTTGGAAGGCCTTCTCTCTACTCTTGTTACTGATAATGGTCCGCAATTTGCCTCTTCCAATTTTGTGGATTTCTGTGCCCATCACGGTGTCATGCATGTCACGGCCTCTCTGTTCCATCCACAGTCAAACGGTGAGGCTGAACGACTCGCCTGCACATTTAAGGCTCAGATGAGGAAACTCCTGGCTTCTTCTGCTGCTGATGATGCGCTTCTCCAATTTCTGGCTTCTTACTGTTTCACCCCCATGGGCGACCACAGCCCAGCTGAGCTCTTACATGGCCAACAGCCCCGCACGCTACTTCATCTTCTGCGGCCTTCCATCTCACAGCCGCGGGTGCCTTCGCTTGGCCAATTCACCGCCGACAACCTTGTATGGGTACGGGGATATGGCAGGCGGCCAAATGGAGTCCTGGCCACATCTTACGGCACCGTGGCCAACACCTGTATGAAATCCAGGTGGACACGGGTGTTGCAGTGCGTCATTCAGACCAGCTTCGGCCTCGTGTGCTAGCAACACCTGTTCCAGATGCCACTACACCACCTTCGGCTCTACCTGACGCTCGGGATACTGGAATCTCTCATTACTCACAATGCAGTCCTCTCACCATCATATCAGTGCCAGCACAAGAACTGATGCCACCAGGAGACGTGCCCATGCAGGAACCAGGTGACCATCATCTGTCGGAGCAACTCTACTCGCCTCCTTCTCCTACAGATGCGGACACATCGCCCATGTCTCCTGTTATAAGAACCGGACTTGAGCAACGGGCAGATTGGTGCACGGGGCCCCAGCAGATACGACCCCCACGTCTCCTGTCATCTCGATCTGTTATCATTGGGGACACTTCCGTCCATACGAGAAGCCTCCTCTTCGAGACTTTACGGCCAGTCAAACAACACCTATGGATGTTAGCAATCTACAGGCCACCTCCATCAAGACCTGTGCAAAAACTTCAAAGGGAGGAAAAGTGTTGCGACTTGCTGATCTTTCAAAGTGCCGCCACGCAGTTACACGAGTCCTCTACATGCGGCGCTGTCTGCCAGCCATGCAGCAGCAGCGCCACCTAAGCGGCCAGCCAGCCAGCGGCCGCTAGACTCGGACTCAGTTATGGTTTGACTGTTAAAGTGTACACACGTCTTACTCTGTTTACTTGATCTGTGACTTTCATGTATTGCGTCTTCCTTGAAATATATTTGTTCAACTTGAAGTTGTAACAATAATTCATCTTGCATAAAAGGAAATTTACTTTGAAACTAATGCTTCTCAAACCATCATTCGTAATACTTTACTGCGACCTGTTAGAAACACACTCGTTTCAGTAGCTGCCATCAAACATCAGAAAACAAGTGTTACTACGTGGGCACAGCTACAATGACCTAGGAAGCTGGTATGTTTGTACGAACTTACATTACATCATAAAAGAAACAGGACACCAGAGCCTACTCCAAGAGCATCAGAATTTGGTAAAACATACTAAAATGCAAAATTTTGTACATGGCTGCACGTTCAGAGACCGTGAATATTTACAATTAAAAGAAAACAGCCCTCAGTCACTAATCAGTGCCCGAGGGCTGTTTTCTTTTAATTGATACTAAAATGCATAATTCGGCTTAAGGTGAACATTCTTATGTCCAGATTCACAATGAAGTAGGCCCCAACCTGATATTAAGCTTCTCAGTGTGGTTTTTGGGATGTAAATTTTCTTGGAGTACCACTATTGTATTATCTCATGTTATGTTCTTTATTACAAAATAATGCCACATGTGCCAGAAGATGAAAACATGGATGTGAAATTCAGCGAACAGCTGAAACTAGTTAACATTAGACTGAAACACTTCATTTCAAATAAACTGACTGCCTCTGCAGAAAAGATTAATAAAAGCCAAATGTCTTTAGCAAACCAAAAAAAAAATGACTTCATTGTTCTGCAAGGCACCCAAAAACAAGGAAATAAAATAAAATCAGAAAATATACTAATAAGAATTTTACCTTCCACAATTATGTGAATGTATTTTAATTTACTTGATATCTCCCAGCCACAGAAATTAGTTTTGTTTTCATTTGACGTGAGAGCTTGAAATGATGAGGAAACAGCAAAATCACTAACAGCCATACTTCAAGTAGCCAGAAGCAGGAGAAGGTACTGCTCATACATGACTCAACTACACATGCACATGAGCCCACTGGAAAATGTTCAAACGAACCTAATGCAAACAATTGTGACATCACACTCATCGTAAGCAGTTTGTTGTTATGAAACATTGCACAGTCTTCATCCTAAAGCCTTTGACACATTTTGCTGTTGACAAACGTTAGAGTATCAGTTCTCATCAGCCAAAATTACAAAAAGTTAACTGAAAACTAGAACACTGAAAAATTCCCAGAATTCTAAAAAATTCCAGGCTTTTTCCCAGTTTTCCCCTGGATGAAAAAATTCCCATGTTTTTTCCAGTTGTCCCGGGGTATATACACTGTGTGTATTATATTATTGATATGGAAGTGCATGTTGGAACACAACCAGAAGGGCTATACTATGTAAGTAATACTCTAGCAGCTGTAGTTCAAAGACTGTGTACCTCCATCAGAGGAACTGGCAGGAATATCACAGTGAATAACTGGTACCTGTCGTCAGTTGGCTGAAACACTGAAAAACGATTTTTGGCTAACTTTATTACGAACCATACAAAAAAACAAAAAGGAATTGCCACTGAAATTCATGAAGCCCAGTAAGCATGAAGTGGGTTCAAATACATTTTCCTTCAGAAAAATCTTGCACTCCTGTATCATATATTCCTAAGAAAGGCAAAAACGTTGTACTGGTATCCAGTCTTCACCATGATGACAGTATTGACAAAGAGACAGGCAAAGCAGAAATGATAGTCACGTATAATAAGAAATTAAGACGGCACAAACACATGCAACAAGTTGTGTGGTGTGTACAACTGCACAAGACACAGATGCCAATGACCTATGGTCATATTTTATTCGTTACTCAATGTTGGCGGCATCAATCCTTTAGTGATTCATGCTGCTAACAACCAAGCCAGCTGGACTCCACAAAGAAATTTTCTGCACCATTTGTCTCATGAGCTTGTTACAGAACACATGCAAGTCCCGGCTGCCTTGGGTAACATATTGTCTAATATTCCTATATGGATTTGTGAAATTTTCCAAATTGAAGTGAAAGCAAGGCCTGTCAGCACCATCCTAACAAACAGTGAGGGCATTGTGCATACTGTGACAGCGGAAAGAACGGACCTACCGGGTGGAGCTGCTGCAAATGTAGTAAATATCTGTGTTTGGAACATGTAAGTGTTATTTGTTCAGAATGTTTAAAAACCGAAAACTTTGACTGAAATGAGTAAACTGAAAAATTGTTGTAACCAATGTGTGCCTTTCATCCTGTTTACAATATTATTATACATCATTTTCATATGCACAAATAAATAATGTAACACATTTGGAAACAGAATTTCAGTGGAACAGGGAAACTTATCATTTCAGTGGAACTGGACAGAAATCATAGCATTATAAAAGGTATGTACTTAGCACACTAAAATCAAATGCAATAAACTGCATATTCTCAATTACTTTGTTGATTTTTACTTATATATCTGTATTTATCGCCATGCGGATTGACATTCCGCAGCAACTATTAACGGTACTAAACATGGCACAACTACTGCAGGGTTAATATCAATCATCAGCTTTCTCCTCCGAATGCCAAAGTATCATGACCACTCCCACAAACACAAGGACAAATGAGCATTGAAACAGAACAACAGAAATCTGAGCTTGCACAGATAGACTTAGGTGTACATTTTTCCCATGAGCTATTTGAGAGGGGAATGGTGATAGCACTGGCAGAAATTACTTAACAGTCATAGTTCCAGCTCCATAGTCTTAGACATTCATTAGAAAATATCTGGTGTTAACAAGTTTGTTTGCGTGACCATCATGTGCAGCAAGCATAGAAATATTTGTTTTGTAATTAAAAACTGCCCTTTCTTGCTGCAATGTACACTCCTGGAAATGGAAAAAAGAACACATTGACACCGGTGTGTCAGACCCACCATACTTGCTCCGGACACTGCGAGAGGGCTGTACAAGCAACGATCACACGCACGGCACAGCGGACACACCAGGAACCGCGGTGTTGGCCGTCGAATGGCGCTAGCTGCGCAGCACTTGTGCACCGCCGCCATCAGTGTCAGCCAGTTTGCCGTGGCATACGGAGCTCCATCGCAGTCTTTAACACTGGTAGCATGCGGCGACAGCGTGGACGTGAACCGTATGTGCAGTTGACGGACTTTGAGCGAGGGCGTATAGTGGGCATGCGGGAGGCCGGGTGGACGTACCACCGAATTGCTCAACACGTGGGGCGTGAGGTCTCCACAGTACATCGATGTTGTCGCCAGTGGTCGGCGGAAGGTGCACGTGCCCGTCGACCTGGGACCGGATCGCAGCGACGCACGGATGCACGCCAAGACCGTAGGATCCTACGCAGTGCCGTAGGGGACCGCACCGCTACTTCCCAGCAAATTAGGGACACTGTTGCTCCTGGGGTATCGGCGAGGACCATTCGCAACCGTCTCCATGAAGCTGGGCTACGGTCCCGCACACCGTTAGGCCGTCTTCCGCTCACGCCCCAACATCGTGCAGCCCGCCTCCAGTGGTGTCGCGACAGGCGCGAATTGAGGGACGAATGGAGACGTGTCGTCTTCAGCGGTGAGAGTCGCTTCTGCCTTGGTGCCAATGATGGTCGTATGCGTGTTTGGCGCCGTGCAGGTGAGCGCCACAATCAGGACTGCTTACGACCGAGGCACACAGGGCCAACACCCGGCATCATGCTGTGGGGAGCGATCTCCTACACTGGCCGTACACCACTGGTGATCGTCGAGGGGACACTGAATAGTGCACGGTACATCCAAACCGTCATCGAACCCATCGTTCTACCATTCCTAGACCGGCAAGGGAACTTGCTGTTCCAACAGGACAATGCACATCCGCATGTATCCCGTGCCACCCAACGTGCTCTAGAAGGTGTAAGTCAACTACCCTGGCCAGCAAGATCTCTGGATCTGTCCCCCATTGAGCATGTTTGGGACTGGATGAAGCGTCGTCTCACGCGGTCTGCACGTCCAGCACGAACGCTGGTCCAACTGAGGCGCCAGGTGGAAATGGCATGGCAAGCCGTTCCACAGGACTACATCCAGCATCTCTACGATCGTCTCCATGGGAGAATAGCAGCCTGCATTGCTGCGAAAGGTGGATATACACTGTACTAGTGCCGACATTGTGCATGCTCTGTTGCCTGTGTCTATGTGCCTGTGGTTCTGTCAGTGTGATCATGTGATGTATCTGACCCCAGGAATGTGTCAATAAAGTTTCCCCTTCCTGGGACAATGAATTCACGGTGTTCTTATTTCAATTTCCAGGAGTGTATTTTGCTTCTCCCAGACAATTTTGCCTTCCACTTTAAGGTACCTGCAGTGGGATAGTTACTCACATTTTAGGTTGGCATCTGCATTTTCTCTCATCTGTTCACATGGAAGTCACACTATAACTTCACTAACGAAACATAAGCACGTTTTTCAAGTTTCCAACTTTTTCTTCAAAATTTTCATATTGTTTGCATAAATGTCTCATCTTGTTTGGTTTGTTTGTGTCCATGAACTCACAGTAGTTACATCTTTAAATCACAGTTTTCAATCAAATACATACAACTAGTGACAAAAGACTAATAGTGCTCCAAAACAATATGAAAATTTTGAAGAAAAAGTTGAAAACATGAAAAACATTCTTATGTTTCATAAGTGAAGTTACTGTGTGACTTCCATGTGATCAGATGAGAGGAAAAACAGATGCCAACCAAACACATCAAAAACCACCCCACTGATAATGCCTTAAAGTAAAAGGCAAAATGCATCTGGTAGAAATAAAACACACTACAGCAAGAAAAGGTGGTTTTTATTTACAAAATAAACATATCTGGTATTATTGACACAGTACTTATTTCTTGCACCATTCCTATATACAAAGGAATCACACAATTCTGACCACCTTACTAACTGGTACATTCCTCTAATAACCATAATACATACACAATAAATGGTTTTGCAACTCAGTAGAAAAAATTTTGTCCATGCTGAATGTTTGAGAATGAAGGAACTATGAAATAACTTAAGCAATTTGTTCACATTTGATAAATGGCAAATCAGCTACAAGGTAAGGATTCAGAGGTCTGGAGCCTCCAGCTGGAAAATGGAGATACTTGTATGATTTTCTGAAAGTTCGCTAGTTAAGGTGTATCACGACTGGAGTCACTGTAGAGAAATAATGAGCCATCAGCACAGTTTTTCAGAAGAGTGGTAGATACAGACAAGAGACAAATACAGTAATCACATTGGTGTGTGTCAATGGAAGCAACACATTTACATGAATGTTTCACATGCATATTCATAGAGGAACAAATGTTGAGCTGAGCACGTACATATAATTTCCTCCCAAGCCCCATCACCATCTTTCAAGACAACTGAGCAAAACACCATACACATTGTAAGGTAGGAATAATCAATACAAGAAAGTGTAGTTCTTCACTGTCTTTGCTGGTTCCCAGACTAATAAGACCTCATCTCTGTTCATGGAAACACAGTTTCATTCCTCCACACTGACATAGACAATGAAATTGCACACAGTGTGGTTGGTCATCCCAGATCTTAATACACTGCCATGTCATATCAAAGCTATATGAAATTGTACTGAACCACCCGCGCTATATTACATGATTTAGTTACTTCACAGAGTATTCCGTCATACATTTTTTTCATACCCATTTCTGAATATCCACAGTATGTGTAAAAACTTATGTACCCCCCCCCCCCCCCCCCCCCAATCTTCCTCCTGTGATGCTGAACAATGAAGCTTCTCAGGAAAAAATAATTAAATTCAAAATATATGTAGTAACTCTAGGAAGAAAAGCAGCAACCCCAATAACCTTCAGCCAAACAACCCACTAATGGTAACAGTTAGTCAATACGATATACAGTTCACCTAAAACTGAATTAAAGTAATGAAGTTCAACTTTAACAAAAGTGGATTTTTGGCAAAGTATACCACACAAAATGAATAAGATGAAGTGCTGAGCATTCTGAGGAATTATATATATACTGTGAACCAAAAACATGCAAAAGTTAGCAAGGCTGAACTACGTAAGATATGTTACATTTTTGGTGAAAAGAAAACTTTCTCCTTTCAGTTATAAAAAGGATAGAATAAAATACACTACCACTGTCACTGTTTTATACTTTGTGCACTACTATAAAAAAAGCCTTTTCTTGGAGAAACAACTGTCATTGGGCAGTAAATTGAAAGACAATGAAGTATGTTTTTTGACATCAAGAAAACAATAAAAATGAGACACTTGGCTGGAATAAGGTGTGAGAGATGTTGGACTAAAATACAGGATATACACAGTGATTCATAGAATGTCAAGTGGTACAACAGGAAGAACTTTACTACTGTATCTCAGGTAATTGCTGGTGTCGTAAGACATGAATATCAAGTGCTGATTGGAAAGGAATAAATTATTGTGGCAGTAATACTGAAACTGATCCCAACACTTAGTTTATGATTCCTATGTAACTAGTGGATAATGTATAGAAGATAATGCAGAACGTGAAGTTATCACAGTGCTTAGAGAGAGAAATACTCCTCCCAGAAGATTTTTGTATGTGTGCTCAATTATTGTTAAATACCTATTATCGCACCATCTTTTATTTGTAGGGGCATCATCAGATAAATGACAGAAACTTTGAGTAATGCAGTAACTACAATTCATCACTGTTGTCATCATGTTTGTCATTGTCAATGTCAAGCTACTTTGCCTCATTCAATCTATTACCTATTGATGTAATGGTTAAAAGATCTGAAGTTGGGGTTCATTTTTTAATTTGTACATACAAGCTGCATTTTGCAAAATATGTTTGCATTTTATTTGAAAACTTGAGGAAATATTAAGCTTTCAGAGAAAGAAATTTATGGTAATGTAAAATGAGCAATTTATTTCAGAACTCTTACATCAATATTGCAAAAATTACAAAAGACTTTCTTGCTTAACCAGTTTGAGTGAAAAATTAAAAAGTCCTGAGTTAAAAGAGGTGATACTTTGAAGAACCACAAAACTTTCTAATATCCCTTTTGAATCCCTTTATCAGTCAGTTCCACTACTGGTACATTATTGCCCATAAATTGATAAGAATCATCTGCGTACAATGTGTTAGTGAATCGTGGGTAGAAACTTTGAATGTCTTATCTATGAATATCATCTAACATTCACTTATCATTGCTGTGATATCACCTGCAAGTATGCACAGAGGATGTACTAAGATTATGGCTGTAAGTTAACTGAACATGAACATTTAAATACCAAATTTTAGATTGAGACTTAATTCAAAAGTTTGTAATCAGGGTTTCCATTCACTATGATCTATGTTATCTTCATTATTTTTTCAGAAGATAACATACATCACAATTTGTTTACTTACTGTGGCCTAGTCCTGCTAATGTGATTAAAACAAACATGAAAAGTTAGTAACTGGCATAATTAAAAGTGAATTACTATGGAAAATCCAAGAAGTTATTTAATCAGAATAATAAGCATTATTTACGTCATCCACATCAACATAACATATCCAGCAACAACAAATATACTTGCTGTTTTTATATTACATATAGTTAGCCAAACTGTGCAGTTCAAAAATAAACAGCTTATCAGAAAGAAAATAAAATAAACAGATGGGTGGCCCATGGATTCCTAGCAATGTTAATATTTCTACAAAGTATTGTTTATGGCAGGCTATTAATTTTCCCATATAATTCATAAGAGTCTATTTTTATCCTTATTCAGAATGGTGAAAAACCTTTACTAAGATATGTCTATTTCAATGATATCTGCTTAAATGACACCATGTGCATATATCGCAATCATCAGTGTATTTACAGATAATGGGAGATCATTTTCATTCTGTAATAGTTACACTTCAATTGATTTAAAAATATAAATACATGCATTGGTTACATATCAATTAAAAAATTAAGTAATTTGCATATTTTTATTAAAAGTAAATAAATAACAATAATATTGACAGCTTCAGGCTGGCACACACACCTAATTACTGCCAGAAGACAAGATAATGTGTCCTACTGTCAGTAATGGGTCTGGTTCTCAGAAAACAAGACATTTTACACAAGCTGGCAAGCACAACATACATAATTTACATACCCACTTCAGGATCATTGTTTGAATGCCATACTAATACTGATAATACATTAATAAATCTAAAGATATACAACATGATGGCTGTAATATTTATTTCCAGCATCAACAGTGTGGTCCTTACTGGTTTGAATGATTTTTTAGTTTAGATTCTATCAATTCCTCAGAAATGTAACTGTAATCAAACTATTTCTTCCCCATTTCAAATTTCACTAGCATTTCCATCAAAAAAGGTGTAAAATAGTTTGCAATTACTCTCTAAGTGGACCATTTGAATGCCACACAATTTTTGAACTTCATACCAGCATAAAAGAAGTACAGAAGCTGATTTATACTCACAACATATCGTCCTTGGCAAATATTACATACATATCACAGCTGCAAAGTGTTATCCTACAGATTCCTTGTCTACCTTCTTCATTAACTTATCAACAACAACTGTAGTTTACACACAGTCAAGATCAGCTTCAATTCGTCCATATTATTAGACAATAACTTTCGTTACAAAAGATTTTACAATGGTCTCTTCTCAGCATATTTAAATACAATGATCCTGAAGCAACAATGAGCTTATTAAAAACAACTATACACTTAAAAATTTATTTCTCTCAGCAAGAATAAGACCATCTGCTATTGATTCCACACAGTAATTCTTGGCAGATGAACTGTGAAATAACTACAAGTCTCAACAAAATTTTCAACATTTACACATAAATAACACCAGTAACTAGAAAGCTATAAGAAAAGCTACAAAAAGCTTATACAAAGCAGCATATTTGATACACAAATTCCAACATTAGTGGAGTACTATAATTAAAGAAGCTGCCCAACACACAAACTTTTTCCAAATTTGGAAATATATTTATCTTGTACTGCACCAAATAGTACTTCTATGAGGAGCATAAATTATGTATACACGTTTCTGAGCCTACTTACACATTCAGAAATGTTGGAATTTAATGAGCAAAAAAATCAGTGGCATACTCCATAACACAAAACAAGAAAGAAGCCATCACCACCAGCAGCAGCAAAACAACAACTTGCAGCCTGCTCTTCCATCAACTAAGAACGTACACACATAAATATCTGTGCCCCCTTATCATGTTCCATTAAGTTGGGTGGCACATACTGTACCTAAGATAATTAACATTCCCCCCTGGTGACGAAAGACTCATATTATATTTCTCTTCTGGGCTCGTCTTTTTCTGCTTACTAATGATGTCATCTGAATGTGAACGAGGTACTCTTCCACCTGCTAGCTCTTCATTAAGCATTTCTTCACTAGGCCCTCTCCAACTGGGCGACTCATCATCATCACGCGAGCCCCCAGTTCCATATGAACGTTCGAACTTTCCATCATCTTCCCGAGATCCATCACTGTTGATTGTAAATATAGGAAGGGGACTACATCAAGAAAAACAAGAAAGCAGAGAAGAGAAGGGCAAAGTGCATCTCAATAGTAAGTCTTAAAGTTATCTATAAAGTGCTGTTCTATTTCTGTAGAACTTTTATTGTAACTATAATATAGGTTGGTGCAATGTTTTCTTTACTATCTTATATTGTGATATATAGTGAATAACAGAGAGTACTACATTTTCATTGAAAGAGAATAGTGAAAGAATTTGTCAGTATAGAGTTGTGTCAAAATACGTACTGGACAGAATCCAAATATTTGCCACACATTGGTAATATTCACATAGAAATATTAAGCAAAACACTAGTAGTATTTGGAATTAAACCTTCACTTACAAAATTTGGAAAGCAAATTCATTTGTCACATAAGTTCCTGCTCAAGTATAATGTGGTAAACGTTTGGATTTCTTGTTAAATTTATTTTAATGTAAACTAGTTTAGGTCTGAAATGAGTTTAAATTAAAGATTTATTAGTTTCAAAATCTACAGAGTGAGTAAGACATAAGAATTCATATTGGCTTTCATGACCAGACAGAATAGATTTGCAAGCATCTACTAGTGAAAGTATTCAAGTAAGAGTATAGTAGTATATTTTAATCTGTATTGGTTACCAAAGTAGAAGTAAAATTTAAGTAATGTGATTTCTACTTCATCATTTTATTTCTAAACAATCTCTCTAAATGATGCAACTTGCAAATATTAAGAACAGTGCATTTCCTCCTTTTAATCTGCTAGCCCAAAGATATATACTTACCTCAACTCTGGTGTGGTTTCTCCTCCTGCCCCTTCTATTCTAAGGACATTGTTTGCTATTGGTTTGTGTTCATTTGCATTGGGTGAAGATAATACTGTTTCATCTTCTGGAGTTGGAGGCACTGTTGCATTTTCAGTATCAAGAACATAAAGATTTTCTGTTGCTATGTCAACAACATAATGGAGATGTTCCTGTGCCCGGTCCACACGGAAAAACCTCTCTGCAGTGCAGGCTGGAACAGTCAACATCAGAAGTTTAAGATGCTGAACAGTCTAATAAAAAGGAAAATCAATGACTCAATATGAATCCTACAAGATCACTAAGACTTGTTTGCTGCAGCTAAGAAATATCTTTATACAAAATTACATATATAACTATTGTAGCACCAACTTTAAAAAAGGACATATTGCAATGTTTATTTTCATATGTGAACATTTTAGGTTAGGCCCTACCATGAATGTTATTGACATTGAATGAAACAACAAATTTCCTGTTACCAGTCATTGTTTATTTATATCTACAATGCTTTTTTAAGGTTTAAACCTCCATCATCAGGTGGAGTTACATGTGTCAGCGTGATGTGTTATGACTCTGGGGTAACCTGTGACACTGTCTAGTGGAAAAACAAACACACTACTTCAGAATGTGGTTTTGGGGAGGTTTTTGACTACACATATATCCAAATGTGAAAATAAAACAACTAAAATAGAATATCTCCAGTGGTCACAAGCTCCTTTCTCTGTTGTAATACATAACATGTGAACTGTCATGCTTTGTAAACAATGATGGTGTCTGGAAACTATTAGGAGCAACGAAACAGGTAGCAAACAGAAGCATTATCTCAAAGTAAAAAGAATATATAGAAAAATAACACTACGATTTCAGAATAAGTTTTAAAGGACTGTGGAGATCTTTGTTTGAGTTGATGAATACATGTGTTGGACTAAACATAAAGTGTGAAAAATATATCTAAAAACAAAGATGTATCTAAAAAGAAAGATGATGAAACTTACCAAACAAAAGCGCTGGCAGGTCGATAGACACACAAAAAAAAAACCACAAACATACACACAAAATTCTAGCTTTCGCAACCAATGGTTGCCTCGTCAGGAAAGAGGGAAGGAGAAGGAAAGACAAAAGGATATGGGTTTTAAGGGAGAGGGTAAGGAGTCATTCCAATCCCGGGAGCGGAAAGACTTACCTTAGGGGGAAAAAAGGACAGGTATACACTCGCACACACACACATATCCATCCACACATACACAGACACAAGCAGACATTTGTAAAGGCAAAGAGTTTGGGCATTTTTTGGGCAGAGATGTCAGTCGGGGCGGATGTACAGAGGCAAAGATGAAGTTGAAAGACAGGTGAGGTATGAGCGGCGGCAAATTGAAATTAGAAATTAGCGGAGATTGAGGCCTGGCGGATAGCGAGAAGAAAGGATATGTTGAAGGGCAAGTTCCCATCTCCGGAGTTCTGACAGGTTGGTGTTAGTGGGAAGTATCCAGATAACCCGGACGGTGTAACACTGTGCCAAGATGTGCTGGCCGTGCACCAAGGCATGTTTAGCCACAGGGTGATCCTCATTACCAACAAACACTGTCTGCCTGTGTCCATTCATGCGAATGGACAGTTTGTTGCTGGTCATTCCCACATAGAACGCTTCACAGTGTAGGCAGGTCAGTTGGTAAATCACGTGGGTGCTTTCACACGTGGCTCTGCCTTTGATCGTGTACACCTTCCGGGTTACAGGACTGGAATAGGTGGTGGTGGGAGGGTGCATGGGACAGGTTTTACACCGGGGGCGGTTACAGGGGTAGGAGCCAGAGGGTAGGGAAGGTGGTTTGGGGATTTCATAGGGATGAACTAAGAGGTTGCGAAGGTTAGGTGGACGGCGGAAAGACACTCTTGGTGGAGTGGGGAGGATTTCATGAAGGATGGATCTCATTTCAGGGCAGGATTTGAGGAAGTCGTATCCCTGCTGGAGAGCCACATTCAGAATCTGATCCAGTCCCGGAAAGTATCCTGTCACAAGTGGGGCACTTTTGGGGTTCTTCTGTGGAAGGTTCCGGGTTTGAGGAGATGAGGATGTGGCTCTGGTTATTTGCTTCTGTACCAGGTCGGGAGGGTAGTTACGGGATGCAAAAGCTGTTTTCAGGTTGTTGGTGTAATGGTTCAAGGATTCCGGACTGGAGCAGATTCGTTTGCCACGAAGACCTAGGCTGTAGGGAAGGGACCGTTTGATGTGGAATGGGTGGCAGCTGTCATAATGGAGGTACTGTTGCTTGTTGGTGGGTTTAATGTGGACGGACGTGTGAAGCTGGCCATTGGACAGGTGGAGGTCAACGTCAAGGAAAGTGGCATGGGATTTGGAGTAGGACCAGGTGAATCTGATGGAACCAAAGGAGTTGAGGTTGGAGAGGAAATTCTGGAGTTCTTCTTCACTGTGAGTCCAGATCACGAAAATGTCATCAATAAATCTGTACCAAACTTCGGGTTGGCAGGCCTGGGTAACCAGGAAGGCTTCCTCTAAGCGACCCATGAATAGGTTGGCATACGAGGGGGCCATCCTGGTACCCATGGCTGTTCCCTTTAATTGTTGGTATGTCTGGCCTTCAAAAGTGAAGAAGTTGTGGGTCAGGATGAAGCTGGCTAAGGTAATGAGGAAAGAGGTTTTAGGTAGGGCGGCAGGTGATCGGCATGAAAGGAAGTGCTCCATCGCAGCGAGGCCCTGGACATGCGGAATATTTGTGTATAAGGAAGTGGCATCAATGGTTACAAGGATGGTTTCCGGGGGTAACAGACTGGGTAGGGATTCCAGGCGTTTGAGAAAGTGGTTGGTGTCTTTGATGAAGGATGGGAGACTGCATGTAATGGGTTGAAGGTGTTGATCTACGTAGGCAGAGATGCGTTCGGTGGGGGCTTGGTAACCAGCTACAATGGGACGGCCGGGATGATTGGGTTTGTGAATTTTGGGAAGAAGGTAGAAGGTAGGGGTGCGGGGTGTTGGTGGGGTCAGGAGGTTGATGGAGTCGGGTGAAAGGTTTTGTAGGGGGCCTAAGGTTCTGAGGATTCCTTGAAGCTCCGCCTGGACATCAGGAATGGGATTGCCTTGGCAAACTTTGTAAGTAGTGTTGTCTGAAAGCTGACGCAGTCCCTCAGCCACATACTCCCGACGATCAAGTACCACAGTTGTGGAACCCTTGTCCGCCGGAAGAATGACGATGGATCGGTCAGCCTTCAGATCACGGATAGCCTGGGCTTCAGCAGTGGTGATGTTGGGAGTAGGATTAAGGTTTTTTAAAAAGGATTGAGAGGCAAGGCTGGAAGTCAGAAATTCCTGGAAGGTTAGGAGAGGGTGATTTTGAGGAAGAGGAGGTGGGTCCCGCTGTGACGGAGGACGGAACTGTTCCAGGCATGGTTCAATTTGGATAGTGTCTTGGGGAGTTGGATCCTTAGGAGTAGGATTAGGATCATTTTTCTTCGTGGCAAAGTGATATTTCCAGCAGAGAGTACGGGTGTAGGACAGTAAATCTTTGACGAGGGCTGTTTGGTTAAATCTGGGAGTGGGGCTGAAGGTGAGGCCTTTGGATAGGACAGAGGTTTCGGATTGGGAGAGAGGTTTGGAGGAAAGGTTAACTACTGAATTGGGGTGTTGTGGTTCCAGATTGCGTTGATTGGAATTTTGAGGTTTTGGAGGGAGTGGAGCTGGAAGTGGGAGATTGAGTAGATGGGAGAGACTGGGTTTGTGTGCAATGAGAGGAGGTTGAGGTTTGCTGGAAAGGTTGTGAAGGGTGAGTGAGTTGCCTTTCCGGAGGTGGGAAACCAGGAGATTGGATAGTTTTTTAAGGTGGAGGGTGGCATGCTGCTCTAATTTGCGGTTGGCCTGTAGGAGGATGCTCTGAACAACAGGTGTGGATGTGGGAGAGGAAAGATTGAGGATTTTTATAAAGGATAGGAGTTGATGGGCGTGTTGATTGGCTGAGTGGATGTGTAGGTGAAGGATTAGGTGGGTGAGGGCAATGGATTGTTTGGTTTGGAACTGGTATAGGGACTGATGGAAAGAAGGGTTGCAGCCAGAGATGGGAACTTTAAGTGTAAGGCCTTTGGGGGTGATGCCAAATGTCAGACATGCCTGAGAAAATAAAATATGGGAGTGTAATCTGGCTAGGGCGAAGGCATGTTTGCGGAGGGAATGTAAATAAAACTTAATGGGGTCGTTGTGAAGGTGTTGAGAGGGTGACATGGTACTAGAAGGTGGAAAGTGGAACACGAGGCTGAAATGAAAATGAGAATAAATATGAAAAAATATATGGGGAGAGATAAAGGTAAAATTAGAAAGCAAATGGAGATCTGGTGTGAAAAAAGGCGAAAAAGGGTTGGTTAGGGCTGGGCTATGTAGATCCTGTGGTGAACTTGTGTAGGTAGATAATGATGTGCATAAAGGTTAGGTGGTTGTGTTGCCGCCAAAACACGTTAAAGGGTGGAGAAATTCGGGAAAATTTCGAAAAAAACTACGTGAGGATGTATTAAAAGGAGTGGTTTGGTGGTGGCAGATTATGGAAATGAAGCTAACAATTGTTTGATGAAGAAATAATTACGTTAAAACCTGTGGGAAGCGGCTAAAAATGATCGGTGATGTGAGAAAAACGGAAATGGAAATAAAGCAAAAGTTATTAAAACTGCCGAAAGGGTTGTTTAATAGCTGAAAGGAACTGTTTGTGGACTGGAAACGGTGAATTTTATAGCAGCAAAGCGGAAAAAAATTTTTTTGGTTATGGTTTGGAAGTGATTTACGTATTATTACGTATTATTGAGTGTATATCGACGGGATAAAATTGTATACTGGATTACGGTAAAAAAGGAGAAGGTGAATAGAAAGTGATGGCAAAAACAGAAGGAGGAAATAAGACGACAGAAAAGACTTCGAAATGTAACAGTCACAATAACAATAACGATAACAATAACAAACGTGATTGTTGGCTTCAAATTAATGATATGAATATAATAGAGGGAAACATTCCACCTAACCTTCGCAACCTCTTAGTTCATCCCTATGAAATCCCCAAACCACCTTCCCTACCCTCTGGCTCCTACCCCTGTAACCGCCCCCGGTGTAAAACCTGTCCCATGCACCCTCCCACCACCACCTATTCCAGTCCTGTAACCCGGAAGGTGTACACGATCAAAGGCAGAGCCACGTGTGAAAGCACCCACGTGATTTACCAACTGACCTGCCTACACTGTGAAGCGTTCTATGTGGGAATGACCAGCAACAAACTGTCCATTCGCATGAATGGACACAGGCAGACAGTGTTTGTTGGTAATGAGGATCACCCTGTGGCTAAACATGCCTTGGTGCACGGCCAGCACATCTTGGCACAGTGTTACACCGTCCGGGTTATCTGGATACTTCCCACTAACACCAACCTGTCAGAACTCCGGAGATGGGAACTTGCCCTTCAACATATCCTTTCTTCTCGCTATCCGCCAGGCCTCAATCTCCGCTAATTTCTAATTTCAATTTGCCGCCGCTCATACCTCACCTGTCTTTCAACTTCATCTTTGCCTCTGTACATCCGCCCCGACTGACATCTCTGCCCAAAAAATGCCCAAACTCTTTGCCTTTACAAATTTCTGCTTGTGTCTGTGTATGTGTGGATGGATATGTGTGTGTGTGCGAGTGTATACCTGTCCTTTTTTCCCCCTAAGGTAAGTCTTTCCGCTCCCGGGATTGGAATGACTCCTTACCCTCTCCCTTAAAACCCACATCCTTTCGTCCTTCCCTCTCCTTCCCTCTTTCCTGATGAGGCAACAGTTTGTTGCGAAAGCTTGAATATTGTGTGTATGTTTGTGTTTGTTTGTGTGTCTATCGACGTGCCAGTGCTTTCGTTTGGTAAGTCACATCATCTTTGTTTTTAGATATATTTTTCCCATGTGGAATGTTTCCCTCTATTAATAAATATAAAGTGGTATATAAATCCTTTTTTGTCAAGTTTATGTAGCTTAAATTACATGTTCATTTACACAATAAGGTGATATGTTGGAGCCCTTCAGTAGAATAATTATGTTGCCAACAGTGGTAAAATTACACATAAATAAAAATTCTGGCTGGAATTCAGGGATAGAAGATGGAAGGATTGTGAGAAAGAGCTAAGTTTAGGATATGCTATAGATGTGGGGTCATTAAACTCACATCTGTTACGTGTTATAGCTAAGTAAATGATGAAGTAACACAGTCATACTAAGTTAAAGATATGTAGATATATATACTCTTAATAATACAAACAAATACTTGTGATACCAGGCTGACATGGGGAACAAATTGTTGGTTTAGTTTTGGTGGATCTACTGAGTTTTGTTCATTACATAATTTATTGTTCAGTTGCAAAATATCAAAGGAAAGATGAAAATAACTAAATTAACTCACAACAAATAGAAATGGAGGATGGAGGCAGAGAGTAAATAACAAAATTAATTCATGGAATATATGAGGATGGAGCAGAGACAGAGGGGGGGGGGGGGGGGGAGGGGGGGGGAGGCAGAGGGGAGAGGAGGGGAGGGGGCAGGAAACAGAGAGAGAGAGAGAGAGAGAGAGAGAGAGAGAGAGAGAGAGACACTCAGAAATAATGGGTGAGGTGAGTAACTGCTAACTGGAGGAGAGGAAATTTTTCAGAGCAGGGGCTTCTTAAGACAATATTTGTGACATGTTATAACTAAGTGAAGGTTGAAGTAATACACTGGTTATGCTTTAAAAATATCCAAATATATATTCAATTTACAAGGTTAGGTGATATACAAAGAGTCAAAAGCTGACAGATGTACAAGCTGTTGGTGTGATGGTATATTTGTATATGAGCCATTCCCTTGTTGACCTGGGGAATGTCACGGTAACATAACTAACTATTTTGCGGCCGCACGCGCGCGAGCACACACACTGCAAATTCAAATTTAGTAAGTAGGTTATTGTGAAAACAGAGATGGCACTATCGTAATTGTTGTCATTTTTGTCATTTAATACGGATTCAGGATGTTTTCTTTGGTGTTTGTACATCTGGAGTGTTTCAAGGATATCTAGTTTTTTACCTTTATGTTGGATATGAAGGATACTTGTGTTGTTGACATGGTGTTTTGTTTCATGCAAGTGGGTGACTTTTGTTGATGTATGGTATTTTTTATTTTTTAGAGGTGCCTTGTGTTCTTTGAATCTAATCTCAGATGATCTGCTTGTCTTGCCTATCTAGAAAGTTACAGCCCGAACATTCAATTTTGTACACACCTGCATGGGTAAGTGGACTCTGTGGGTTGCTGTTGTGAGATAACTTCTTCCCAACCATGATGTGGGTGGTAAAGGATATGTTTATGCCTTTTCATTTGAAGACATGGGCAATCTGATATGATATACTACCCAGAAATGGGATTGTATGGAAGACGCTATCTTCTTTTTGTTTTTTTTTTGTGATGTGACTGCTTTGCCACTATTGGGTGTTTTCAGGTGTCTACAGTGGAGCTGTTATAGGCATTTGCAATAGTTGTTTGTTTTATTATTCCAATTTCTCGTTCACATTTAACTTCAGAGGGTGGTAGCTGGATTGCTCGGTTGATCATATACCATAATACTCCCATCTTGTGGGCTTTGGAGCTGTGCATGGCAGTATGTGTTGTGGTAGGCTTCACATAAATTTCATGTTGGTGTCTATTATTCTTTATTCTAATCGTAAGATCTAAAAAATTTATATTGTCACCTGCTTGGTGTTTGGCTGTGAGCATTTTATTTTTATGGGAGTTGTTGAATAGCTGGTTCATTATGCCATTTATCAAAATGACAGTATCATCTACCTATCTGTAGCAGTGAATGATGTTTTTAAGAGTGTGGTGATTGGCATTCAAAACTTTTTCTTCTGAGTCACTTATAAGCATTCTAGCTAACAATCCGGAAAGGTCTGAGCTCACTGCAAGGCCATCTGTTTGTTTGTGGAGACCATTGTTGAATTTGAAATAGTTGCACCACAGTATGAATTCCGACAGGCCCATTATTTCAGAAACATTTGTGGAAGGGATTTTTTGTGCTTTTGTAGGGTGACATTAATTATATGTAGTGTGGGATCTATTGGTACATAGGAATGAGGTTTCATACGTCATACGACATAAGTATGACTCCTTCAGAAACTTTTATGTTTTTGACATGTTGTATAAATTCTGCTGTTTTTTGAAGTGTTCTAATACAGTTGAACGTTTATGTTTCTTAGAGAATTTTGAGGAGCTTTTTGTCAAGTTTGAATGTTGGTCTATTCCTACAATTCGCTGCTACCTGATAGCAGTCTTATTTAATGAATTCAGTAATGGAATCTTATTCTAGTCTACTAAGCATCTTTCTCAACTGTAATTCTGCACTATAAAGTTGTATATTGCAGATCTGTTTTATACTATAAAGTTCTTTCCAATCACTTTTCACCCACAGCTTTTGCATGCTTTCCAAGGGTTTCTTTGTTGTTCTTGCGTTTGTTTTGAGTCAATCTTGAAATAATTTGGAATGACATTTTTTAGACAATTTCTATTGAAGTGAATGTGCTGTTTTTCTCATTGCAACTTTTCTAAGGTGTTTTTGTACTTGAAAATAGCCTTGGTTGCCTGACTGGGCAGATTAACTTTGCATGCGAACATTTTAGGTTAGGTTTTTCTGTGACATGCTCGGCTAGTAACAGTACTTATAAAACTAGAGTAACAGTAAGATGACTGTAAGTGGAGTTTTTAATATTGACTTTGTATCAAACAATAGCAATTGTAGACAAATAAAAACATCAATGTCTTGATTTCACTTACACTCCACTATCTTATTCCAAACAAAGGTAGATGGCTGCAGCAAGACTGCTATTGACAATGATATTCTGTATCCCATATATTATAATGATGGGAAAATACAGGCTGTACCAGATCATAACTGCCAAACATCAATCATAAAACTCACCAACAGAAAAACACTTCATGAACACACTCAAGTTAGGCTTGCTGCAATAATAAACACTGAATCCGCCAATATGTTTAAAAGTAGTACCAACAAGAACTTTCGAAAGAAGTCTGCCATGAAGACAATGGATAAAAAATTTAATTACATATTACTCCACCCAGGAATTTTCATTATTGTTATACATTAATGAGCTACCGGCATCAGTAAATAACATGGCAAATATAGTAATGCTTGCTGATAATACAAGTATCTTAATCAAGGGCCTGGAATCCTCAGTGCAACTGAAACTGTAACACACCACTTACCTATAGAGGACTGACATGTGGCACACAGAAACAGGCAACAGGAAACAGGAAACAGCGAACAAACCGTTAAAGCTAACAAATCTTGCTCTTTTGCTGGTAAGAGTGCACGAATTCATACATGCAACCACCTAGACATACATGCTCATGGCAGTGTGTCTCGTAATTACCACAATCGTGTTTGTGTGTACTCCTATCACAAAAAGAGCAAGAGCTTGAAAGCTAGTGTTAACTGTTTTCTATTACGTGTTTCTGTATGCCACACACCAGTTCCCTTAGGTAAGTGGTTGCCTTTCCCTTATTTTACATATGTTTTCATCCAGGTATTTCCCTTATTGTAATACAACAACACACCAAGTATACAAATGGTTCACAGAAAATAGTCTACCACTAAACCTTTTACAACAAATCTAATGCAGTAAATAACAAGCTACAAGCTCTTGAAATAGAAATCAATGTGCAGAAAATTAATGACACTTCACATGTAAGATTTGTTGGTGTGTGAATGAAAAATAAATTAAGATGGAATGAACATACTGCTCACCTGCTCAAGAAACTAAGTGCAGCAAGCATTGCACTATGAGCTACTTCAGCCTACCTTGACTGAGACACAATGTTGTCGTCATATTTCACATACTTCCATTCTCTGGCCTCTTATGGTACAATATTCTGGGGAAATACTGCAAACGTGGAAGAAGTTTTAAGACGACAAAAACAAGAAGTGTGGTTGATCTGTGGAGTTACAAAACTGAACATCCTGTACGAACTTATTTATGACCTTTGGGACATTGACACTCAAAAGTTGGAACATCCACCCACTGATTATATCTGTAATCACCAACAAAAAACATTTCCTAACTCGGAAAGTCACAGTCATGACACAAGACAGAAGACAGAAGCAAAGCCTTCACAAGGACTCAATAACTCACAATATAATGCAATTGGCCAGATATGAGTACGACACACACACTGAGAGTTCTATTCAAATGAATTATGGAAATCAAAGATAGCAACAATTTTTGCCTGTTATCAACATTGATGCTGGCAAGATATAGGTTCCACTGATTTCATGAATTTTGAGAATGTTTTAATTTTGAGTTGAAGTCAGATAACAAATTACAAAAGAAGTATTTTTTGTGTGATGTAATAAAAAATTAGCAATTTTGGATTTTCCCCCTTACTTTTACAATGAAACCTTGCTTCTTGCCAAATTTCATGATTCTAGGTCAACGGGAAGTACCTTATATGTTATGATGAGTGACTTTTCAACTATCAAAATATGTGACCTAAATGGCTCTATCTTCTGCTTGCACTGTTTAGAAGCTTAAATTTTTATACCACCGAGAGACCATCGACCTTAGTATGTGACATAAATTTGAATTGGTGTGCTAAAATGTTCTAGAGAAAAAGGGTGTTAAAGATGGACAAATTGGCGAAGTGTGAGTAGGACTTACGCACTGAGGATTCCATAGTAACTTAATTATGTATATATATTGTTCATCCATCCTGGAAATTGGGAATCTCAATGATTTTTGGTTATTACCGGTGTCGATAATAGCAAGATATTTGTTCCACTAATTCCAAGACTGTACCAAAATTTCTACAGTAGTTCCTCAGTCTAGCCCAGACATACAAGAAGAAGCAAGCAAGGAACTTCAGTTCATATATGTTGAGGGAGAAGATTTAATAAGACCTTTTTTATTTACTTATTACAGCATGAGTAAAACTTACATTTTATGTTTGCATTAAGTAATGTTCATCTATTACTCTTTGGTGAATGTTTAATGCAATGTATATGTTCTAATGGCAAAAGATAATTTTTATGCGATACAATCAACGAAACTTAGGTTCTTGCCAAATTTCATTTCTCTATGTCTGTGGGAAGCACCCTAGAGGTTTTGACGAGAGAGGTTTCGAGTATCAAAATATGCGACATAAATGGCCTTATCTTTTGACTGAAGTTACTTGGAAGCATAAAAATTTTAGATTGCCTAGGAACCATAGACCTTAATATGTGACATAAATTTCAACTTGATACACCTACCCAGTCCTGAGGAAAAGAGGTTCATATCAGTCGAACACACAGACGGACAACAAAGTGATCCCATAAGGGTTCTGTTTTTACAAACTGAGGCATGAAACCCTAAAAAGGAGTTATCCAGTTAGAAATAAGAGTTCGCAATAAGCAATACAAAAAATAAGACATTGAAAAACTATCATATATTCAAAATGGAACTTGAAACAATTCCTCGTATACCACACTTTTTATAATTTATATTAATTTTGAGAGCTATAAGTTATGCAAAATATGTATCATATCATAAACTGAGGCTCTAACAGGACAAGGAATGCTACAGCTATATTAAAATCTTATACAACATATACACAACCTCCACAGCATCTATCAGTTCTGTCAGTTCTGTTGAAGAAACCAATCAATTCCCACTGAAAAAGAAGTAAAACAAGGTGACTCTCACCTGCAAAACTGTTTTCAGCAGTCCTAAAAAAAAGCAGTGTCTAATTGAATTGGAAAACAAAGGGAATCCATTTTTCTGGGAAATGGAATAAATAACTTGAGATTAGCTCATGATATTGTTCTATTTGCAAATAGCATACAAGAGCTTCAAATATTAGTTAAAAAACTGGTGTTAGTCTGCTCTGAAGTTGGACTAAAAATGATCTAGACAAAACCAAGATCATAATGCATGAATGACCACTGGAGGGAAATATACACTCATGAGAAAAAAGCTGCAACACCGAGAACAAGTTGTGTAACATAAAAGTTGATAGGTGTGTTTCTACATTTGAAAGATGTGTCTATTCAAATTTCATGCCAGTCACATAAGAATTGCACAAGTAGCACCACTATGAGGGTGCAAATTAGGTTTACTTTAAATACACACTGTAACACTCTACCTTTGAGACTGAACATGGTGGGTTGACGTTAGTCAAGAATACCTTTAAGGCAACAAAGACATCATTATCAATGTCTCACTGAGTTTCGAAAACATCACGTATTAGAGCTAGATAAGCTGGATGTTCCTGCTGTGGTACTGCAGAAAGACTTGGCAGGAATATAGCCACTGTACACGATTGCTGGCAACGGTGGTCACAAGAATGTATGGTCGCAAGAAGACCGATCTCCAGACGGCCATGTTGCATGACTACCTAGAGGGAATACCACTGTGTTAAGTGTGTGGCTCTGGCACTTCATACTGCACCTGCAGCAGCAATTTGAGCAGCAGTTGGCACCACAGTGAAACAAAGAACTCTCATAAATTGGTTACTTCAGACACACTGTAGCGTGCATTTCAACATTTGCTCACATACCACTGTTGTAATCCAACATGCCCTACAGAGTGTCAACAAGTTGCATTAGCCTGCTTCATTACCAGATCTGTATCCAGTCGAGCACATATCGCACATTGTCGGACAACTCTAGTGTCATCAACAACCATCATTAAACATTCCTGTACCAACTGACCAAGTGCAGCAGGCATGGAACTCTATCCCACAAACTGACATCAAGCACCTGTACAACACAATGTTTGAATGCTTGCATTCAACATTCTGATGGTTACACCAGTTATTAATGTATCAGCATTTCATGCTTGCAATGGTTTATCTTGCTTGCATTAACCTGTTATCTATCAATGTTAATCACTTCAAATATTTTACCTACACAAATATATTCCCAAAATTTCATTACTCTACATTAATTATTTTACGGTGTTGCAGTATCTTTTCGCAGCAGTGTTTTATGTGTTGGAAGCACACACCTGCAAAGGGTCACAGAATATATCTGGATGAACTTGAAAGGAGACTTAAAACCGAATTATTCAGCATGTCAAATTGGGATGCAAGTATACGGAAGATATTCTTTAGATTTCAAGTCTAAGATGTTGGCCAGGCAGAAGAAAACATTTTTTCATCTATGTGTATTAGATGTAATAACTTATTGCTATGAGGCATGGACATTAAATGAGTCCATTGTTGGAAAACTCAGAGTAGCTCAAAGAGGAGTGGACAGATCACTGTTGGGCTACACAAAGATGTAAAGAAAGCAGTAGATATCAGAAGCAACTAAACTCAGTGACACAATGGAATTATTTTGAGATTCATCAGTATCATCATCACTGGTGCCAAAATCAATCCACTCTCTTGATGTAAGAAGAACAGCACACCACAAAAGGAGACATAAGGTTAATAAAAGCAGCATCATACAGCACATGCCTAGACACCAGTACTGCGAAAAAAAAAATCTTTGTTTGTTAAACTTAAATGTTTCTGAATTGTGATAATTGGCTGATGATGATGTTTACACCACAAAACATGTTGGAACAATAAAACTGGAGCTAGATGTCAACAAATTTTGATTGGTAGTAGTAACTGTAAAATATACAAAGCCAGAAGTAGAACTGTCAAACAATGGTAACTCCAGGTAGGAATATCAACAATGTAGGAAAAGAAAGACTGCTACTTACTGTCCAGCCCGAGTGATGGAGCTGGTGGTCGTGTGTGGGTGAAGTGTGCTTTTTGTTGTTGTTGTTGTTGTTGTTGTTGGTGTGTGTGTGTGTGTGTGTGGGGGGGGGGGGGGGGGGGGGGGTGTTTACTGATGCAAATACAAATGTTTTATTCCACCTCTGAACATATTTACATGCAAGCCAGTGTTAACACAATAATAAGTATAATAATAATATAAACTTGGACAAATTTCATTAACTACAATAGAATAACCCAAGAATGATACAATACATATTTAAGCAAATGCCAGTAACAACGTAAAGTTTCCTAATAGATCAGTTACAAGATAAATGACCTATATAGTTCACTGAATGACAAGTAAATAATGAAACAGATAATTAACAATAGTTACATGCAACAGTAATAAAATAGTTGCACAGTGTGGCATATATATATATAGTTAGCAGTTAATTTATTGTTCATTCTCTAATGGAAAGTTGGTCATTTGACACACTCCAGAAACTCTTGAGCAGAGTAAATAACTTTACTTTTTACCCGCCTTGGAAGATTAGTTTCAAATTTATTTACTGGCACTGTGCAGGCATTTTCAGGTAATTTTTTGAAGTAGATAGGACCAAGCTATTTGTATCTGTTATGTGTCTTTGCAAGCCTAGCATATGGCATATTAATTGTATGTCCACTTCTTATTTTATGGTCATAACCATCCTTCTTAAGTCAAATTTACTCAGATTCTCTTTAACAAAGACAAGGCAGTTGTAAATATACAGGCCAGGCACTGTCATTATATTCAGTTTCTTAAAATAATCTTGACATGATTCATATGGGCCAAGTCCTGCTACACACCTTATGGCTTTCTTTTGCCAATTGAACACTAATTTTGAGTCCACAGAATTGCCCCATAATAGCATACCATAACTAAGTTGGGAATGGAAGAATGAAAAATATGCACATAACAGAAGTTCTTTAATGACACTTCTCCTCAGCTTGTACAGTAGATAGATGACCCGTGCCAATTTGCCACATAACTTCCCTGTGTGGGTATCCCAGCTAAGCTTTTGATCTATAGGAAATCCTAATAATTCTACTGTTTTGTTATCATGACTGTCAGCATTCAGACTGAATACAACAGCTTCAGTTTTACTACCATTCTTCTGCAGTACATTTGACTCAAACCAAGTAGTACATCTCTCCATTGCCACTGCCATGCTGTGTTGGACATTTTGAAGGTTGGTATCACATGATGAATGTTGTGTCATCAGCATATAGTACTGCATCACATGGTGCAACTGCAGGTAAACCCTTCATATAAATAATGAAAAGGAAAGGTCCAAGAATAGATCCTTAAGGTACAACCTTTACAACTGGCAGACATTCCGACATTTGATTGTTTACCTTAACTAACTGTTTTCTATTGTCCAAGTAAGACTGCGTTAGGTGTAGAGCATTTTCAGTCACTCCATAGTGGTAGTGCTTTTTTAAGAGAATATTGTGGGAGTCCATATCAAAAGCTTTTCTGAGGTCCAACAGTGTTGCACAGATAATATCTTTATTTTCAAAACCATACTGTGAGGAGATAAGTATATCATTATATTTGATATTGGTTGATAGTTATCTGGAGATCTCCTTTCTTGTGTACTGGTTTAACCATAGATATTTTTAAACATTCTGCATAATTAGCTTCATTTAAAATTTTGTTGATTATTTTAGTCAGTGGCATTACAATTTCATTTCTAATATATTTAATAACATAATTTGAGAGACCATAGTAATCCTCTGCTCTAGAATTACTGAGCTTAACTATTGATTCATTGACCAATTTGTATTTTGTACATTTGTATTTTACTGATGAAGGCTGTGACCAAAAGCTGTATGTGAGTGTCTTTTAATTGTGCCTGTCTGCAACCTGTCGTGTCATCTTTACAGTAAGAGCAATCTAGCCTTTCCTGCATTGCAGAGGTATAACTGTCATATTCTTAGGTATCAATAATTGAAACAAATGGCAAAGTAAACACAAAAATCAGTAACCAATATTTTATACTATTATTAGGTAAGTTTCAAAATACATAGCCAATTCAAGTTCGAAAGTAGTCATCACACTTCCTTCTTGCAGGTAAATGTCTGTGTTCAAACAATAAATAAGTGACACATTAAGTAAGCAAATAAACTGCATACTCCATACAATCCAGTAATCTCCTCCAAACATTAAGCACCATCTGTATAAGATGAAAGCAATCTTTCTCTCTTTCTTTTTCTTTTTTCATGCCTTCCTTACTTCCTTACCAAGCTTCTAAAAGCTAGTCAAAACAATAAAATGAAAACAAACTTTTAATGCAGACGGACAGGTGTATACTTACAATCAACAAAGCACCAGTCCGGTGACAGTTTGTTCGCAAACTGGTTGTTGTTTTCAGTGGTGCTAGTTGCATCTTCCTGCAGCCTGTTAATCATTTTTCTGACTTGTTCCAAGTCCGAGACTGGATTCACCTCTATCACTCCCAAGGAGATTGCTGCAAATCAATATCACATATTTTAATGAAATTCAAAATTAATGTTTATACAGACAGTAAGAGGCAAAAATTTACATTAAACATCTAATAAGAGTGCAGAAAACAATCTAGTTCGCAGTCACTGAAATTTAAACTACTTGAGCAGTTCTGATAAAAGAAATAAGAGTATAATACTTTGGAATCTTGAGTTGCCAAGTGATGAGCGGAGAAAAAAATGGTGGGAAGTGTTACTACTAATTTAAATCAAAAATCCTGCTGATATCAGGAGCAGAAAAGCAAGTATGGAGGGAGGGAAAAGTCAAGAAACTGGGTAAAAAAATAAATAAATAGATAAATGGCTTTTGTGATTTGCAGTGAACATCAAATCTGAATTCTAAGTATTTGTGATACACGAGATGAATGTCTTCTTACTAACAGCTACAACTGGTACAGAACTGTCCAATGCACAATATTAAGGTCACCGTATGTACAAAATATAGGCACATACAAGTTGTAATATTACATCTGACTGGTAGCTTTCGTATAAAAACATCTTTATTATTGTAATAAAATAAACAATATTCTACATGAGTCAGCTACATCCGAATGATTGCCTTTCCTTTATTTCATGCAATATTGTACTTAACTACATGTAAGAAAATAGAATTTTATGTATGCTCATACAGACACAAAATATACATTGCTGAAAAATTATTGACATATCTTGACTGAGAGTGCTAATGAATGCAATACTCTAATTAAGCATGTAAAAGAAAACAGAATTTAATGTCCACATATAATGCCACAAAAGACACATTATTACACACATTAATTAACATGAGTACATTAGTAAAAGGTCTTTAGTTTTATCTACAAATATTCTGATAACTATAAATTGCCCTGTGGAGATTATGAGGCAGAAGCTACCAATTTTCACAACACTCCTAATATTCATTAATGCTGTAGCAGCTGTGGAGTATTCGATGTTTAGGTTCTCTTTTAAATGTATTAAATTTTGTATTCTTACTGATCTTACCTGCCAATGCATTGAAGAAATTTTTTACTTATTGAAGACACTGTTCTGATACACCGGGTTTTTCAAAATAAATATCGAAGTTTTTAAGGCTTTGTAACATTTATTACATTCAAAATACAATTATATGTACATCAAATGAAAGAGCAATTCAAACAATTTTGTTTGTATAGCTGCACATAGGTGCATGCTCTGTTTCCTGTGTCTTCCATTACAAAGAAGGCGTTGAAAGAGAGAGAGAGTGTCATGTGTTGACCCCAGAAATCACTTTGGAAGGCCAGTTGTGAATTAGCAATTCCACTGATGTCCATGCGGAGACCTTTAAAGAAGACACTTATAACTACACCCTAATCGCTTGCAGTTGTTACAAGTTCTAGAGCTTACAGACTAAGGTTTATGTGCCAACTTTGGGAAATGTGAACACATGCAATGCGTGCATTTGGGGAAGTGGAGGGGATTCAGCAAATCCCTTGAGATGGTACAGTTGCAATGAAACTCCCCTGAACTGAACGTTTTTTGAGCCATATCCTGGCAGAAAGTTTATAGGCCTTTTATCTCAGTAAACTCAAATTATGACTTTTTCCTCAACTGAAAGAAGCTGACCCACAGACACTATTGGCAGCAAGACGGTGCACCACCTCACTGCCATATCTCGGTTCACAACTGGTTAAACAATGCTGTACCTGACCGTCAGGTTGGCCGCAAGGTGCCAGGTGACAGAACTTGTTTTGTATAGCCTCCACATTCACCCGATCTGACATCATGCAATTTTTACCTTTAGGGCTTCATAAAGGATCATGTTTACATGCTTCCACTACTAGCTGATCAATCCGACTTAAGAATCAGGACAGGGTATGGAAAGAATTCGCCTATTGATTCTGTGTGTTCCACATTGTACACTTGTAAGAAAAACTATTTGAGTTGCTCTTCTTATTTACAATTGTAAGTTAAATGTAATACATGCTAAAAAGCCTTAGAACCCCGATATTCCTTTTTGAAACACCCAGTATTGATTTTCGGAAAGTTGTTCCTGTTTTATGTTTCATACTGTTTCTTTGAACAAAGTTGAAAACTCTCAATGAGTCTTAATGACACAGATACTGTCATATACAAATATAGCTGATAGGATAACAGTTTTTAATTCTTTAAAAATACATCTACATGTTTCTCTGTAATAAACAAAATCTTATAACTTTTTCTGGAGTTTAAATAATGGTTTTGCAAAAGTGTTTCTCAAGAATGATATACTGTACCTTAGCAATTCATACTGTTTCAGCATGGCAACAATCTGTGAGCATTCTTAATATGTAACAGAACTTGTTTAACTTTTCTACACGTTTGTCCCACCTAAGTGTTCAACTACCCATAATATTAAAAATTTTACAATCCTTTTCCTGAATTTGGCTATTCCCTAATGTACCCTTTGCGAAGATTCTGGTTTTAGTTATTTTATAGTTGAAATCCACCCACACACTTTCTTTAGCAATAGAAAGCCATCTTTAAACCACTTTTCTGCTACATCTATTGTTTTGTCAGTTTTATGCTGCACCTCATAATCATTCTTTCCTTTCATAAAGAGGTTGGTATCATCTGCAAAAAAAAAAAAAGTATCCGCTGTTGAAAGCAGAAGTTTAAGCAATCACTGGAATATATTCCAGGGTGCAAAATCTTACTTCTGAGACTGAGTAGCCTGCGCAGGCAACATGATTCTGACAGCTGCTGCTTCTCTGGAGGTACACATTTCTTCCCATTCATCTCAAATGGCAGAGATACCATACATATACATTCATGTTTTGGGTGATTTAATCTTAAATTTCACACTCTCTATACGATTTCCTTTCAAAAATCCAGCTTACATTCCCTCACATTAAAGCATGGCCACTATTCACAACCAGTTGTTCTCAACTATGTTTTTACAAACAAACATTACTTGACATGCACTTCTTACATTACCAAGGTTTCACATAGCTTTATAGTTCAATTAATATAACTGTCTGCCTTGTAACAGTAACATAAACAAAAGTGTAAATTTCATTATTTCCAAGCCTACTAAGGAAAAGTAAGCAAATCTGAAAGCTACTTCAGTTATTCCTTCATACTCTTCATTCTTTTTTCTGCAAATTTCCTTTATTGATGACTGAAAATACAATATTTGTCCTTTAGTATCCACTTGCCCCTGTTTGCCTCCCACAAATGGTTACTGTACCAAACTTTGAAAATGAAGTTAAAAAATCTTTGTTTTATTAGAATACTGCGATACAATGACCATACCTGTTTGTTTCAATAGTTCCTTGTCATAATGGTGTTGTTCATAATCTGACATACTAATTCGGTACACACTAATCTTGAGCTGTTCCAAGGCAGTCTGTCTGTAAAAACAGAAATGTAAACAACATAAGCATCTGCAACTTTTTTTGTCAACATTAAAAGAAAAAAAGAATGCAATTTTCTAAATAGTATTACAAACATATGGAGAATGAACTTTCATTGAAAGTCACAGTTTCTGCCACTTTCAGCACACCACATTAATAGTAATGTCCACTGGCCATCCAGATCCAACTAACAAGGAAATGGTCAGGCTTTCACATCGAAACCTGCCATTATTTTTGTATGCCAGTTGTAGTTAACATCACTTAAAGACCTACTTGCCAATTTTCAGCTGCCAATACACACTGAAAGTTACCTTTAAAATAAATAAATACATAAATAAAGATCATGAAAGCACCTATTTCCTCGATTGTCACTTGCAACTAACAAATCGAAATACCCGCATTTGATAGTTTTATTGAATCCTGGAAGGACAATGGAGATTAGTCTAACTTTGAAAAAGAAATGTGCACTAAATGGATGCTTCCAGTCACAGAGAAAAAGTACAAAGGCAAGTGCACACTTAACAACTGTACTTACAAATTTATACAAAATAGTACTGGTGATCAAACTGCATGCTTTCTTGTCAGATGTGTGAAACAACCAAAACTTTGGACCACATGTGAGAGATCAATGTTTTACACAGAAAAGCTTGTTGTGGAGTCATCAAAGTCCACAAACAATTCCCTTCTCCTTCAAGATGCTTGACCACATCATCAATATTATAAACATTACAAATTATTATTATTACTCCTATCTACAACCCATTGACAATAGAATACCAGCACTTTAAACCTGGTATTGATCAATTCACTTTGTAACCATATCTGTTGTAAATCATCAAAACATAGTTCGTCAGGAACTGATAATTCTGGTTGACAATTTTAGGGTCTAGTTTACAGAATAACATGTGTAGTTGGGATATGAACCTTCTCTATATAATGATATGTACTTACCAGCACCATAGCCAACTTATTTTCTTCTAATTAGTAATTTTTGTTTACAAGCCAAAACTACTACCATGTTTGAAAATACACAATAAAGCAAAACTAATAAATAAAACAATATTATTAAAAGGCTAGCTTGCTTCTCACCATGTAGAGTATACACTGAATCATAGACAGGAAAAAAAAAAAAAAAAAAAAAAAAAAAAAAAAAAAAAAAAAAAAAAAAAAAAGGCTGCTACACATTTTAGCTTTTGGCCAAAGAGCCTTCTTCTGAAATAGAAGACACACACGCACACACACATTCACATGCGGCGTGTTCAGCAACAGCGTGGTCCAGTTGTTTCCTGGCCACAGGTTGTCAGTGGACATTCAAGTGGACAGACAGCTCGTTGGGTGTCATCCCCACACAGAATGCAGCACAGTGGTTGTAGCTTAGCTTGTAGATCACATGACTGGTTTCACAGATAGCCCTGCCTTGGATGGGATAGGTGATGTTTCTGGCTAGCCCGGTCACAAACATCACCTATCCCATCAAAGGCAAGGCTACCAGTGAAACCAGTCATGTGATCTACAAGCTAAGCTGCAATCACTGTGCCGCATTCTATGTGGACATGACAACCAACAAGTTGTGGCCAAGAAACAATTGGACCACCCTGTTGCTGAATATTCCGCCAAACACGACATCCTTCATTTCGATGACAGCTTCACAGCCTGTGTTATAAGGATCCTTCCCACCAATACAAGCTTTACTGAATTGCACAGGTGGGAACACTCCCTGCAATATACCCTACATTCCTTTAACCCGCCTGGCCTCAACCTTGGAGTCATTGTCCTAACCCACCAGCCCCTTCCCACTTCCCATTCCAGCACTACACAGCCCTCTATTCCACAAACACACCAAGTCGTTTTACCTCCCAGCCTCCTCCTTACCCCCATCCAGTTGCCTCTCCCGTCATGCACTGCGGAATAAAGTATATCAACCATATAATTAAAAAAACATGTGAAAGTTAAGTAACAAATGATTATTAGTTGAAATAATGCATTGCAGAAAGTTTCAGCAGGCTAGCAGACAGCATCTGCATGTCTGTACAGGTTCACAGATAAGTCTGTGTGTTGTCTTCCCACTTCCACACACATCTGTTCACTCACACTCAGTTACCAATTGGCTCTTGAAATTTGCAGTTTAACAATGGAGTCTCACTGTTCTATTGGTCTTCTTATTAATGAAGTTTTCCATAGAAGTGTATATGGAGGGTTTCCTAAATACATTACTTTAATTGAAGATTACAGTGAAGAAGAAAAAGTGTTGTTTTACTCACGACTTGGCCCAGAGATTAACTCAACTTGCAAGTATCATGAAATTAAATACTTTAAGAAATTTCATCACCTTGTTGGGCAGTCTTGCTTGGACCCTTTTTAAGGAAAACAAGCAGCCTATAACGAAAGGTCTGAGAGTAACAAAGTTTGATTGTTATTCTAAAAATAAAAGACATTTTATCAATATAGTACCAGGAAACTCATTGTGTCCAACATGTTATTCCAAGATATTTGTCGTTGAAAAAGAAAGGGTTATTGATAGTTGAGAAAGGAATATTGCTGGTTCAGATAAGGAGTTTTATGACTCATAAGGCACTATAAAAAAAGTGGTTTTAGCTCGAGAAATCCTAGGTGTATTGCCTGCTAGTAAAATTAGAAAACTAAGTGAAATTAAAAGGCCTTTTGCATTGAATGAAAAGTTAAGAAATTGGCAATTACTGTCAAAAAGAATTTGGAAGTTTCATTTCAAATTAAATGAAACTGGATGAAAGTTCCAAAAATTCTCCAACTGAATATGATGACTTGATAGAAAAGCTAAAAACTAAATGTCGTACCTCAAACAAAGAGTTAACATTATCAGTTTCCTACCAATTAAGTTGAGCAAAAGTTAGTGATGAATTTAATCTGTCAGAATGTTTGATTATATTAACAAGGCAGTTAGTAAAAGAGCAACAGGGAATTTTAGCTGCATTACAAAAAAATAGTATCTAATTTCATAAATGAAAACACAATTCAGAAGTTTATAATGTTTTACGAAGATGACAATTGCAGCTATTTGATGCCTTGCAAAAAAGATTGTGTTTCTTTGAAAGAAAATGCTCCTAAGGTTCAGAGACAAAAAAGATTAATATTGTGTAATTTATATGAACTATTCAGTGAAGTCAAAAAAGAAAATTCTGACAGTAAAATTGGAAGGAGGAATTTTGCAAGTTGAGAATAAAATTGTGTATTGTTGCAGGGGCATCTGGCACCCATTATGTTTGCGTTTGTTTGTATCACAAGAATGTTAAGTTAATGACAGACGAGGCCCATCTTACAACTGACTATAAAGACCTTTTGGACATTCTGGTTTGCAGTACTGACAGTTACAATCGTATTGTTATGCAAAAACTTCAAAACTATCCAGGCAAACAAGATTTACTTGACATGTTTCAGGAATAAGAGGCAGGCAGTTTGATGACTGACAATACAGAATACAAACAATGGGTGACACAAGACAGAATTGAAATGGTGACAACTACAAAAACATGAGAAGTGTTTTTTGAAGCGTTGATACCTTCTGTAAACCTGAAAATGCATCACTTAGTTGACAAAGCTCAGGGTAAATTTTTGAAAGACAAAAAGCAAACATTGGCAGTTGATGAACACTTGGCTCTTGCCTACTTTTCTGAAAACTATTCCTTGGTTGTTTAGAACGAAGTACAAGGGTACCACTGTTTTGTGTCATAAGTGGCTACCTTGAACATAATGCTACATCAGTGCACACTTTTCAACTGCAATTAACAAACTACATAAAAGAGCACAACTCTTCCATAAACAAACTGATCTACTTCTCTGACAGTGCTGCAAGCCAATTAAAAATTTTTTTTTATTAACATCACCTCCCACAAAGACGACTGTGGACTTGATGCAGAATGGAACTTTTTTGCATACCATGCCATGGGAAGAAGAGTGTCATGGTGTCAAGGGTACAAGAAAATGAGCCGTCACAAAAGTTCGTCTGTAGCAGACCTAAGAGGACCAGCTCTTGACATCTCATGAAATGTTTAAATTCTGTAAAGAACAGGTAAAAGGGATTACCTATGTTTTTATAAAATGTGAGGAAATACAAGAACTCTACACCAATGTCTTGGAGGAAAGATTCAGACCCTGTCAGAAGATTAAAGGCACTCAATATTTTCAGTGTTTTATAACTCAGTCACACAAATTGCTCAAGAGTAAATTCCTTTGATAGTGAACATCAACAACATGGAAAACTTGTACCACTGAAAATTCAAAATAAGGACATTGTGACTTGTGTTTATGGCGAACAATGGTGAATTGCCGAAATTGATAACATTGCTGTCACACCCAGATGTAGATGTTACATTTTACCACCCAAAAGATGATGGACCTCATTTTAAAAAAGCTGAAAAGAATGAAATCTGGATGCCAGTTGAAAATATACTGAAGAAGCTGTCTCCCCTGGAATTAAAAACTGTGACTGAACAAACTTTTAACCTAACTCCCAAAAACTGAGAGAAGAAATTTCCCTCTTGTTCAATGAACAATTGTAGTGATACATCCCATTCCTTGAATGAGAAGTATCGCATCCTTAAATACATATGTCCGAGAAAAGATGTTTGTGACAGAGAGTAGTCAATAAGTTGCGAGCACCCCAATGTTGGGAGGTGTTTTAAATCATAGGTGCTGGTATCAGAGCTAATGATCCAGTGACTGTACGAAGTGGGTAGCAGTCAGACGATACTAACTGCTGAGGTGGAGATAGGAGTGCCATGGAGCGGCCGGTGCAGAAGAAAGAGCTCCATGAAATCTAAGTATGCAAAATATTAAAGACAACAAATGTATGTAATTGTTAATTATTACATTGAATATCAGATTTGTTATGCACGTAGTTCACAGAGAGAGTATACATGTTGGTAGCTGTCCTCGTTTATCATGTATCGAGTTCTAATTTTGAAGATAATATAGAAGGTGATTTAAATCTCATTTCTTAATTACGTGGTGGAGTGAATGAGAATGAGAAGTTAGTTTTCAGCACCTTTATCTGTAGCCTGTAAGGATGTGAAGTGTGAGCCAAGCTGGAGGAAGAAGGCACCCGGATACAGGGCACAGACTAATAAGACCCTGATGAATAATACTTGAGGGCGACTGAATATTCAGTAAATAACATTCATTGCATATAAAATGAGAGTTCAGGTGGCAACTTATTTAGGTGTTTGGTTCAAGAGGTGAAATATAACAAACCACCACACAGCCCAAGCCAAACTGGAAAAACAAATAAGTTGAGAAAACAAATAAGTTGAGAACAAGGTAATGTGATTGGATTGAGGAGTTCCTAGATAACAGGACGCAGCATGTCATTCTCAATGGAGAGAAGTCTTCCGAAGTAAGAGTGATTTCAGGTGTGCCGCAGGGGAGTGTCATAGGACCGTTGCTATTCACAATATACATAAATGACCTTGTGGATGACATTGGAAGTTCACCGAGGCTTGTTGCGGATGATGCTGTGGTGTATCGAGAGGTTGTAACAATGGAAAATTGTACTGAAATGCAGGAGGATCTGCAGCGAATTGACGCATGGTGCAGGGAATGGCAATTGAATCTCAATGTAGACAAGTGTAATGTGCTGCGAATACACAGAAAGATAGATCCTTTATCATTTAGCTACAAAATAGCAGGTCAGCAACTGGAAGCAGTTAATACCATAAATTATCTGGGAGTATGCATTAGGAGTGATTTAAAATGGAATGATCATATAATGTTGATCGTTGGTAAAGCAGATGTCAGACTGAGATTCATTGGAAGAATCCTAAGGAAATGCAATCCGAAAACAAAGGAAATAGGTTACAGTACGCTTGTTCGCCCACTGCTTCAATACCGCTCAGCAGTGTGGGATCCATATCAGATAGGGTTGATAGAAGATATAGAGAAGATCCAACGGAGAGCAGCGCGCTTCGTTACAGGATCATTTAGTAATCGCAAAAGCGTTACGGAGATGATAGATAAACTCCAGTGGAAGACTCTGCAGGAGAGACGCTCAGTAGCTCGGTACGGGCTTTTGTCAAAGTTTCGAGAACATACCTTCACCGAAGAGTCAAGCAGTATATTGCTCCCTCCAACGTATATCTCGCGAAGAGACCATGAGGATAAAATCAGAGAGATTAGAGCCCACACAGAGGCATACCGACAATCCTTCTTCCCACGAACAATACGAGAATGGAATAGAAGGGAGAACCGATAGAGGTACTCAAGGTACCCTCCGCCACACACCGTCAGATGGCATGCGGAGTATGGGTGTAGATGTAGATGTAGATGTAAATAGTTGGTTCATTTTTCTTTAGATATATTTAAAAAAAGTGATTGCAGATACATTTAAATTATGTAACTGATGGACTTCATCCATTAGTCTAGATACTGCAGGTATTAAGAAACATATCTTTATTTTCAAGTTGAAATTTATACTGAAGTTTTATATCATTAAGATCTATTAAGCAGACGATTTTCAGATTTTTATCTAGTCCCCTGAAAAGACATTGCAAGCCAAAGAACAAAAAAATTCAAAAATCCATTTTTTTTAAATAGTGTATTTTTTTAAATGTAATCTTCTGACCAGTGATACTCTATGATAAGTAACTACACTGTACAGTGTAATAGCACAAAAATATTAAGGCTGAGAAATTACCCCTTCTTTGGAAAAATACTGTTCAGAAACTGCGTTTTTCTTTTTCTCTTAATTTGGTACCAATAACTTTGAGCCATTAAAAATATATTACGGAATACATTCAGCTAAGTGATCATGGTTTTAATTTATGGTATAGTGTGTGCTCAACTAAATGTTTATTTTTTTAAAGGTCTGGGGCAACCGATTACTGAATATTTTAAAATCCGCAAGTGCTTATACATGATGATGACTGATTCGTGGGGTGCTCAACTGCGCAGTCATCAGCGCCCATACCAATTTTTTTTTTCACAGTCCAATTTTTTACACAGTCCAATTTAGCCACTGTCACGGATGATGATGATGAAATGATAAGGACAACACAAACACCCAGTCCCCTGGCCAGGAATTGAACCCAGGACCCATGATCCAGAGGCAGCAACGTTAGCCACTAGACCATGAGCTGCGGACGCTTGTACATGCAAAAGAATGCTTGCAGCCTGAAACAAAAATGGTCACTTTCCTGAAACAAAAATGGTCACTTTTTTTTAAATGGTAACCAATATTGTTTTTTAAAAAAGTATTTTTGAGTCCACGAAATATGGGGAATTTACCCAGTGAATATCAATTATTTTCTGAGATGGTCAAGCAACCAACGCTGGACCACTTGGTGTGGACTGACCCACAGGTCAGAAAATAAAAGATATATATAACTAAAAAGGAGTGAAGACAGAGTAGTTACAGAGAAGAAATATTGAGATCAAAGAAATTAACATAAATTACGGACATGTTGGCGGTGAGAACCAAGGACATGTTGTAATGCCAATTCCCATCCGCAGAGTTCTGAGAAGCTAGTGCCTGGGAGAAGAACGCAGATGGCATTTGTCACGAAACAGGCACTCAGGTCAGAACTGTCATATTGTACAGCGTGCTCTGCAACAGGGTATTTTGTGTTGGCAGAGTACACCCTCTGTCTATGTATGTTCCTACTGACTGATAACCTGTTGGTTATCATACCAATGTAAAAGGCCGAAAAGTGTTTATATAACAGCTGCTGCATGACGTGTGTCACTTCACATGTGGCTCTTCTTTTGACAGTCTACGTTTTGCCAGTTACAGGACTGGTGTAGGTGGTAGCAGGAGGGTTCATACGGTGAGTCTTACATTGGGGATGGCCACAGGGGTACGAGCCACAGGGCTAAGAAACAGGTGCAGAAGGAGCATAGAGTCTGACCATGATATTGTGGAGATGGGATGGGGTGGGGGACATGAGGAGGGGAGGGGGCGAAAGCTGTTCTACATGTGGTAGTCAAACTGTCACACAGAATGGACTTCTTTTCAGGGCATTATTTTGGGGGAAATAAATGGAAAAATACAACAAATTTTACAGCCAGTGTTTCTATTTAAGAGGCAAATGAGGATATTAAATACATCTTACACAACAATTCAAAGTACCTGGGAAACATAAAACGCATTTTCACCTTGGAGGAGACTAATGCAGTGAAAGGTAAGTACAATAGTTTATTTTGAACCATTCAGGTGTCCTTGCAGCAGTAGAGTTTGCTGTGCAAATCTCACGACATGTGAGTGCACTCCCAAGCTCCAGACGAGAAAGCTGAAAGACATTTGAAAGCCACTGTGAAACAAAAGGCAGCCACAGAGTTCTCCCTCTCCTCAGCTTTCTAGACCTGTTTAAATATGCATGTCATTCCTCAAAGTAGGGCAGGCTCCTTCCCGACTCCAATCAAATTTTGTGCAGAAGTGTGGCAGCCAGTCTGTGATTCACATGGCTGTAAAATCTCATCCTTAATGCAGGCTCATGGTGAACAAACAATATGTTTCGAACAGTGTATCACTGTTTCAGTCACCATGAGAATTCAGGACAGAAACCGAAACTTTTCCCCCCCGACTTCTGCAAATACAGAAACCATGCCAAAAATTTCATTCTTCATAATTATTTTTGAGTAACTTCCAGTTGCCTGCCTGGCTAGCCGTGTGGTCTAATGCACTGCTTCCCGAGCGGGAAGGAGTGCCAGCCCCTGCACGAATCTGCCCGGTGGGTAAGTGTCAAGGTCCAGTGTGCCAGCCAGCCTGTGGATAATTTTTAAGGTGGTTTTCCATATGCCTCAGCGAATGTGGGCTGGTTCCCCTTATTCCACCTCCGTTACACTATGATGGCGATTGCTGCGCAAGCACTGTCTCCACGTATGTGTGCACCATAATTACTCTACCATGTAAACATTGGGGTTACGCTCATCTGGAATGAGACATTCCCTGGGGGTCCACTGGAGGCCAAACTGCACAATAACCCTGGGTTCGGTGTGGGGCGGCAGTGGGATGAGTGGACTGCTGTAGCCTGTTGTGGGGTTCTGTACCACTGAGGGTTACGGCGGGGACAAAGCCTCTCCGTCGTTTCTAGGTCCTCAGTTCAGTACACACACACACACACACACACACACACACACACACACACACACACACACACACACATATTCATACAACGTCCAGTTCATGCTGGCAGCTAAAATTCTGCAAATGGTAGTTTCGCAAAGTTGGCTAACACTGGAAAAAACACAGTATCAACATGACAAATCTCACAATTTCAGAGATATATTAACAAGCTTGAAAGTGAGCCATAAAAACAATGCAATTGTAGATTATATTTTGCTGAACAATTTAAATACAGATATTTCCTGAAGCATCAGAGGATTTCTCCGTAATAGTACAGAGAGAACATACCATGCTAACAACTTACTTTTATGGTCCTTACATCTATCTTCAACACTACTACTATAAATTTACCTCACACTGATTCATGAGAATTTTGCCTATCTCCCTGCAATATCAACTATCATACAGATGTGCCAGAATGGAAACGAAGGACTGAGCAATCAATTTAAATACTTACTGAACATTTGCTTTACCACCTCTTCTTTTGGCAAGCATTGGGGCTTTATTTAATAATGTCATGGTGATTATTGAAGGGTTGAGCTTGCAGGCTTCACCATCTACCTGCATGGGTATTGTCTTGGTAGTAACAATTCGAGCCGACTTGCACTGTGTGATACAGGTTCCATGTCCACCAGCTTGCAGCAAAGGCTAAAAAACAATAGCCAGTGTCAATTGCTTGCATGTAATGGTAGACTCTTAAGTGTATTTTCATTTTGTTGTAAATTGTATTTGGAATAACCAAATGAAGTACTTCAAATACAACCAGCAGTAAAAGGTCCCTAAAACATTCATTCTGCAATATATTACTAGCAGTAGTTATAGGTTAAGTAAGAAAGCACTGTAGCTATATTTCCAGGTCAAAACCATTTTTTTCTCGAACAGAGCAATCATCATCGTTTAAAAAATTTTCACTGCCATTGCAAATGTGTTCCTACTACATATAAGAAAACTTTTTTGAACACGCAATATCTGGCCTTTATGGAAAAACTGCACTCAACTGCGAAAATGTCTCTCAGGCAAAAAATGATTAAAATGTGTAGCAAGTTGACTGGTACTGTACGATTACAATCTACAAATATTTTCAGGAGCACTCTATTCTCTAATGTTCAATTAGTATACATTTATAGACTTCAGGCTGGCCACTGTCAACCTGTATTAACCACTATTCAATAATGCATTTCATTTCAGTTTTATTTTGGTAAAATGAGTTGTGAAACAGTTTCTTGGTCATTGTGGGCATGAGTGATTCTTGGCCAGGAATAAAATTTAACTCACTCTTAAGTTAGATTTAGTACTGAAAACAAACAAAACAGGTGGTTAATCCTTTACAACTGGACACTATTTATGTATACTTGTGAATATAGTGAACTCTCCACTGTCACGTGTCTCTCTCTTTTAAATCACCTCTGTGAAAATCTTGATACTGCACGACTCTGCATTATCTAATTTTGTCTCAACATGAGCACATCTGGCAGTCAGTTTTTTTTCATTGATGGCTATCTGTGTAATTACTGCACTGCATCTGTCTACTTTGTAATTCATACTGATCAGTCACAACTGAGCTCATGTATTGATCTGTCAGAATAGAAGTTATTTGTTTTAGACAAAGCAACATAGTTAACTAAAGAAAACATTTAATAAATTGTGAAGAATAAATAAAAGAGAACCTTTTTTTTTTTTTATCTGAACTTTGAATTTTATTTGAAAAGTCCACCTCTGAAGTTTCATCCTAGTCCATTATTCAAGAGATTATTATCTTTCCCTCTGGTGGAGATACAAAATGAGCACAACATAATTAAAATGAACTTGAAATCATACCTGTGCACTACAGCTTTGATGAAAAATTAATTTCAAAGTGTGTGCTTTGTGTCAGCCACTTTTTATTTTCTTCCACTGCGTATTTCAACGGTTTAAACCTTCATCCTTGAGTAAATACAATTTCTTCTCCTGGATGCATCCAGAGTCATATACCTTAAGTACACATGTGGCCACCCATGAATGATGGTCTAACCTCTCAAAATGTATGGTTGCATAAAATAAAAATTGAAAAGTGATTGAAATGGATACCCATTTCAACTTGTCTTTTGTTTCATAAATGGTCGCAAGTTTCCAAATGGCAGTCCAACATGGACAAAATAAGGTTCAGCTACATAAACTGGAGTGCAACCTGGTGTAGTCTTCTTGCTAGGTGGAGCTTTCTTCCTCTACTCTCTGCACATTCCCCCTTATTAGTACTCTAGATGAAGTTTACTGATTGGGGTCTAATATGCCTACAATGTGCTACACAGCTGCTACTCGGGTGTGAGAAATTTCATCCCCTTACTACTCCCTTGACATGAAATATATATATGACCTCTCTAGTTAAGGTGCAGAAACTAGCAGCTAAACTTAGCTAAGAAATTAAACCATTACTTAAATCAAACCTGGAAGGGCCCACATCAGTCATTCAATGAACTACCACACTTACTGACACTTTCAGAAATATTCTGCTTCTTTGGTAATTATTGTTTGTTTTATCCCAGAATAAAGAAATTCACAACATACTTTCCTGAACTGCAGGTGCTTGTGCATCTATGATATCTGGCAGAGTGAAACAATAAATTTACATTTTTTTATATATTATTAACAAGAATCATCATATGTGTAGGAAGTAAGAAGCAATATAAAATGAACAAATAGAAAGCAATCACATGGAACAATTTTATCATAAAAATACCACTTTTCTCTCCTTTTTAATACTCACCAACTGATATGTTGTGAGTCCAACAACTTCTATAAGGCCATCATCAGTTGCTGGTTCCACATTACCTCCTGCTCGATTCCAGGGATGAGTGCCACCACCATAACTACAATCAAATAATATTCTGTTATTCAGAATAATCCCAACTGTGTACTTTTCTTTTTAAATGTTAGGTATACAAACTGACAGTCATTTCTTTTTGGTACAATATATTCATATGAAATTAAGTACTTTGCAAAACAAATGAATCACAAGAAAACGATTGTCTGTCATACATTTAATAATGGAAAATCCAGGATGGAATGTAATAATATTATCAAAATGGCAGTTGATACTCACCATACAGTAGAGATGCCAAGTCACAGATAGGCACACCAAAAAGATTGTCTGAAAATCAGGTTTCGACCAACAAGGCCTTCATCGGAGTTAGAACACTCCGGCTCTCTCTCTCTCTCTCTCTCTCTCTCTCTCTCTCTCTCTCTCTCTCTCTCTCTCAAGCAAATGACACACACACACACACACACACACACACACACACGGCCGAGTCTCTGGCTGCTGAGGCCACACTGCAATCAGCTGAGCATGATCGGAGATGCAGCCAGGTGATGGGGGTAACAGGTGGCTGGGACAGGGAGGGGGGTGGATAGCAGGATAGGGGTGGGTTACAGTAAAGTGCTACTTGTAGGAGCATACAGGGACGAGATGGAGAGAGGGAAGGGCAGCTAAGTGCAGTCGGGATGTTAAACAGAGGGTGGGGGCATAGTGGAAAAGCAGAGAGGTAAGAAGACTTTGGGTATATTGACGAAATAGACAATAGTGTAGTGTTGGAATGGGAACAGGGAAGGGGCTAGGGGGTAAGGACAAATACTGGCAAAGGTTGAGGCCAGGAGGGTTACAGGATGTAGGGTATATTGTTGGGAGAGTTCCCATCTGTGTAACTCAGGGAAGCTGGTGTTGGTGAGAAGAATCCAGATGTCACAGGCTGTGAAGCTGCCATTGAAATGAAGAATGTCGTGTTTGGCAGCATGCTCAGAAACTTGGTGGTCCAGCTGTTTCTTGGCCGCAGTTTGTTGGTTGTAATTCAAGCAGACAGATAGCTTCTCAGCTGTCATGCTCACAAAGAATGCAGGACAGTAGCTACAGCTTAGCTTTTAGATCACAGGACTGGTTTCACAGGTAGCCCTGCCTTTGATGGGGTAGGTGATGCTTGTGCTTGGACTGGAGTAGGTGGTGATGGGAGAATGTACGGGACAGGTCTTGCATTTAGGTCTATAACAGCGATAAGAGCGATTAGGCAAGGGGATGGGAGCAGGAGCTGTGTAGGTATGGACGAGGATATTGTGTACATTCGGTGGGCAGTGGAATACCACTGTGGGACAGGTGGGAAGGATAGTGGGTAGACACTCCTTATTTCATAGCACAACGAAAGGTAGTCGAAAGAGGTTTTCGACTACCTCTCATTCTGCCTTGATATGAGGACTGTCCTACCTACTATCCTTCCCACCCCTCCCACAGTGGTACTCTACCACCCACGGACTCTACACAATATCCTTGTGCGTCGCTACACAACTCCTACTCCCATCCCCTTGCCTCATGTCTCATATAGCTGTTATAGACCTAGATGCAAGACCTGTCCCGTACATTCTCCCATCACCACCTACTCCAGTCCAAGCACAAGCATCACCTACCCCATCAAAGGCAGGGCTACCTGTGAAACCAGTCCTGTGATCTAAAAGCTAAGCTGTAGCTACTGTGCTGCATTCTACACAGGCATGACAACTGACAAGCTGTCTGTCCACTTGAATGACCACCAACAAACTGCCGCCCAGAAACAGCTGGACCACCAAGTTGCTGAGCATGCTGCCTAACACAACATTCTTCATTTTAATGACTGCTTCACAGCCTGTGCCATCTGGACTCTTCCCACCAACACTACCTTTCCTGAACTGCACTTGTGGGAACTCTCCCTTCATTCCTGTAACCTTCCTGGCCTCAACCTTTGTTAGTCTTTGTTCTTGCCCTCTAGCCCCTTCACTGCTCCCATTTCAGTACTACACAGTCCTCTATTCCACGAACACACCCACAGTCTTTTTACCTCTCTCCTTTTCCCCAACTCCCCCCCCCCCCTTCCGCTCCTACCCTCTCTCCACCTCATCCCTGTATGCTCTCACAAGCAGCACTTTACCGTCCCCCACCCCTACCCTGCTCTCAATCCCGCTCTTCACCCCAGCCTCCTTACCACCACCACATGGTTGCATCTCCCATCATGTGCAGTTGCTCGCAGTGTGTGTTCAGCAGCCCGAGACTGTGGTCATGTATGTGTTAGTTGTGTGTGTGTGTGTGTGTGTGTGTGTGTGTGTGTGTGTGTGTGTGTGTGTGTGTGCGCGCGCGCGCGTGTGTGTGTGTTCATGTGCGTGTTCTATCTCTGATAAAGGCCTTGTTGGCCAAAAGCTCTGACAATCTTTTTGTTGTGCCTATCTGTGACTCAGCATCTCCACTACATGGTGAGTATCAACTAACCTTTTCATCATATTGATACATTTAGTAAGTTGCAACTAAACAACATGAGATTATCCCTGTGATTCATACCTACATAGGAAGTAGCCTAAATTAACTGATGGGCTCTTATTATTGTTTGATACATTTTACACAAAAACAGACAAAAATGCAATGAAAAAATATCAGTTGTTCAGAAATACATATCCTCATCTCTACGTACCCTGTAAGAACACCTAAAAGATAGACAATAGCATGAATCTTCATCAAACAAGAAATTATTAACAATCTGTTAACCCATAACGCAGAAATCATACATACATGAAGAGTGGAATGAAAAACTAGGGTGCAATCTTTCCACAAAAAGTGTTTTCAGTGCTATTGAGTTCTCAGTGCTCTGTTGTATGTCCCTCGACTTGTTCCTACCATCTAATCATTGAGAAAATGTTTGAAGCATCAAATCACTGAGAAAATGCTTCAAACATTCATTAATAGATGGTGCACGGTATTTGCGCCAAGCAGTGCTTCCCTCCACAGCTCTGAGTGCCATGTGTCAGGTCTTCTTCAATTGGCCTGAGATAGTTCGAAGAGACAACACACACGTTTTTGGCAAGTGGGCACAGTGTTTTGAGCTGCGACAGAGATCTTGCACTTAGATAAAAATAAAGAAAGGTAAGCAAGGCTGTAATTCTGGAAGGTTTACGCAAGATTGATACAACTGACTTCTCCAGTTTGAGAGATGCTTCTGAAACACTGATGTCAATGCAGGCATGCAGGATCTCCATATGCAGTATGGTGAAAGTATTTCATACTTATTCATCTCAAAAAGCTATCAAAAATTCTTATATTAAACAGAAGACTGGAAAAAACTCAATGTATTCAAAAGAGGAAAGATCATGGCTGGTGTATGCCATGTTGTTGTTGTTGTTGTTGTTGTTGTTGTGGTCTTCAGTCCAGAGACTGGTTTGATGCAGCTCTCCATGCCAGTAAAGCTGCATGCCCTCGGGAAAAATTACAGCCTTAGTTTCCCCTTGCTTCCAGCCGTTCGCAGTACCAGCACAGCAAGGCCATTTTGGTTAGTGTTACAAGGCCAGATCAGTCAATCATCCAGACTGTTGCCCTGCAACTACTGAAAAGGCTGCTGATCCTCTTCAGGAACCACACGTTTGTCTGGCCTCCCAACAGATATCCCTCCGTTGTGGCTCTACCTACGGTACGGCTATATGTATCGCTGAGGCACGCAAGCCTCCCCACACTGTACTGCATCTAAAATATCAATGATATTTATCTCTGCGAAACAGAAAGGCCTGATGACAATGTACGGGGAATTTTACAGTAAAATTTTGCAGCGTCAGATCCCAAGATAGAGTTGTGTAAGGAATAGATGTCAATTTTGCAACGATTTTTCTTGAATTTATATTTAGTTATTCACGTGTAAAACATGTAAAATAAATTAGAAATGGTTTTTGTTAATTGCAGTCCTACTAGTTACAATATGTTTTTCGATTCTTCAGAACTTTTCCACTTTCACTCTTCATAAAATGCACGTACCTATTCTTTATATAAAATCTGTCACGTTATTGCTCGCTCTTTTATTGTATGTTCAAAGTACTGTGGACACACATCACAGAAGAGGAGCTGTCAAAGAGTAGAATTGTGAAAATTAGTGAGTGAAGGCAGCAGAGGATCAAACAGGTAAAAAGATGAGGGCTAGTAGGAACCCTTGGGTAACAGAAGAAATATTGAATTTAATTGATGAAAGGAGAAAATATAAAAATGCAGTAAATGAAGCAGGCAAAAAGGAATACAAATCTCTAAAAAATGAGATCGACAGGAAGTGCAAAATGGCTAAGCAGGCATGGCTAGAGGACAAATGTAAGGATGTAGAGGCTTATCTCACGAGGGGTAAGATAGATACTGCCTACAGGAAAATTAAAGAGACCTTTGGAGATAAGAGAACGACTTGTATGAATATCAAGAGCTCGGATGGAAACCCAGTTCTAAGCAAAGAAGGGAAAGCAGAAAGGTGGAAGGAGTATATAGAGGGTCTATACAAGGGCGATGTACTTGAGGACAATGTTATGGAAATGGAAGAGGACGTACATGAAGATGAAATGGGAGATATGATACTATGTGAAGACTTTGACAGAGCATTGAAAGACCTAAGTCGAAACAAGGCCCCCGGAGTAGACAACATTCCATTAGAACTACTGACAGCCTTGGGAGAGCCAGTCCTGACAAAACTCTACCATCTGGTGAGCTAGATGTATGAGACAGGCGAAATACCCTCAGACTTAAAGAAGAATATAATATTTCCAATCCCAAAGAAAGCAGGTGATGACAGATGTGAAAATTACTGAACTATCAGTTTAATAAGTCACAGCTGCAAAATACTAACGCGAATTCTTTACAGACGAATGGAAAAACTGGTAGAAGCCGACCTCGGGGAAGATCAGTTTGGATTCCGTAGAAATGTTGGAACACGTGAGGCAATACTGACCCTACAACTTATCTTAGAAGATAGATTAAGGAAAGGCAAACCTACGTTTCTAGCATTTGTAGACTTAGAGAAAGCTTTTGACAATGTTGATTGGAATACTCTCTTTCAAATTCTGAAGCTGGCAGGGGTAAAATACAGGGATCGAAAGGCTATTTACAATTTGTACAGAAAGCAGATGGCAGTTACAAGAGTCGAGGTGCATGAAAGGGAAGCAGTGGTTGGGAAGGGAGTGGGACAGGGTTGTAGCCTATCCCCAATGTTATTCAATCTGTATATTGAGCAAGCAATAAAGAAAACAAAAGAAAAGTGTGGAGTAGGTATTAAAATCCATGGAGAAGAAATAAAAACTTTGAGGTTCGCCAATGACATTGTAATTCTGTCAGAGACAGCAAAGGACTTGGAAGAGCAGTTGAAAAGCAAAACGAGGATAATGGAATGTAGTCGAATTAAGTCGGGTGATGCTGAGGGAATTAGATTAGGAAATGAGACACTTAAAGTAGTAAATGAGTTTTGCTATTTGGGGAGCAAAATAACTGACGATGGTCAAAGTAGGGAGGATATAAAATGTAGACTGGCAATGGCAAGGAAAGCGTTTTTGAAGAAGAAAAATTTGTTAACATCGTGTATAGATTTAAATGTCATGAAGTCGTTTCTGAAAGTATTTGTATGGAGTGTAGCCATGTATGGAAGTGAAACGTGGACGATAAATAGTTTAGACAAGAAGAGAATAGAAGCTTTCGAAATGTGGTGCTGCAGAAGAATGCTGAAGATTAGATGGGTAGATCACATAACTAATGAGGAGGTATTGAATAGAATTGGGGAGAAGAGGAGCTTGTGGCACAACATGACTAGAAGAAGGGATCGGTTGGTAGGACATGTTCTTAGACATCGAGGGATCACCAATTTAGTACTGGAGGGCAGTGTGGAGGGTAAAAATCGTAGAGGGAGACCAAGAGATAAATACACTAAGCAGATTCAGAAGGATGTAGGCTGCAGTAGGTACTGGGAGATGAAGAAGCTTGCACAGGATAGAGTAGCATGGAGAGCTGCATCAAACCAGTCTCAGGACTGAAGACCACAACAACAACACCAACAACAACAACAGTGAGTGCATTGGTATATTTTGCAGAACTGAAGCTGTTGAAGTGTAAAACTATGAAGATAAGTGAGTGAACTGATGTGGGCATCCAAGTATAATTTAATCATGTTTTTAACTTGCGTAAGATACATTAGCGAAATTTTGGATTGCTGTTATATACACACATAAGGGTGACTTAATAAAATGTTATCTGTGCTAAGATGTTTTTGTATGCCATACACATAAACAAAACTGAAGATGTGTATGTGTTGACTAAATTCATATAATGGAGATTGTCTATGGATTAATGAATAAATAAATAAATTTATTTTAGCAGTAACAGAAAAATTCTGCATGAACCATGTGGTCATAATTTAAAATTAGCAGAATTATTTCACATCTGAAATTACCTTGGAATGTTGAGAAACACAATTGCATGGACCTTATGATCCCTCAACTTAGGAGTTATGTCTTTACCATCACATTCTAATGTGACTAATTCTGCAAGTCCTTTCCATTTCCGCCTCAAAAGATCTTTCCCACCAGCTTGTCCATAGAACATCTTATTCCGAAGGCGAGAGTTGAAACGCTCAGGATGTGCTTCTATAAACACAGAATGAAAATCTAAGAATTAAAATTCAAAGGTAAATAAAAAGACATGAGTAAAAATGCAATTTTGATAAAAACTTGGATTCCACGTGTCTTATTTTCAGTAGGATAGAAAGTTTCAGTAGACAAACACCACTAGAATAGACGAGAAATAAGTTAGTCAATTCGTTGAACATACTTCAGTTATACTTAATGGACACTGATCTAACATCAGATTATACCAAGATAAAAAAAAATTTATTTTAGTCATGGCTGTAACTTTCAACAACCCTAGTACTATTTTTCAGGATAAATTTCAGTCATCAGTTGCAAATAAATTTTATTATCTTTACTGGTTTCGACAAATTAATTTGTCATCTTCAGAAGCCTACAAAATTAGGGATATTATGAATCTTTAGATCTTGGCTATACATTTATGTGAAGTATAAAAAGTGTATCACAAAAACTTACTTAGTTTACCAGACAGTCAATATCTTATTTACAGAAGGATAATGCCATGGAACAGTCACAAATTTACATATTGTATGTGATTATTTTGAACACTGTTTTACAATTTACTATAACTAGGTCACATTTATGTATCTGTTATGCTAGCAGCAAGGAATATATACATAAAAGCATGTATAAAAAATATAAGCAAGGCATACAGGGTGTGATTCAAAAGTTTCACGACGTAACTCAGAAGTAGATATTTATTGAACATTTAAGTACAGTGGACTAAAATTCTTCAAAATATGATCCTTCAGCACCAACACAGCGCTGCCAGTGCATCTTCCACTGTTCGTAGCCCTTCTGGAATGCCTCGGGCGTCACGCTGTCAAGGGCTCTAGTCGAAGCCTGCTGGATGGCGTCGGCGGAGTCAAATTGCTTCCCTTTTAGGCCCGTCTTGATTCGGGGGAAGAGGAAAAAGTCACTTGGAGCCAAGTCGGGGCTGTAGGCTGGCTGCGGCAGTGTTGTCACGTTGAACTTGACCAAAACTTCGGCAGCGGCGCACAATGTGTGGGTGGGCACATTGTCATGGTGGAGAATACAATCAACCAAGTCACCTGTGACAGTCTGTCCACAAGCAACAAACTCCTTGTGAATCACTCCTTCACCGTAAAAAAAAAAAATTCAGCATACACTTCACACATGACTTGCTCAAGTGAGCTTTCTTGGGCTTCGGTGAGGAAGCAGTGTGCCATTCTGAGCTTTGACGCTTCGACTCAGGATCGTACTTGTAGACCCAGGTCTCTTCACCAGTCACCACTTTCTCCAGAAGGTTCAGATCAACATTCAACCATTGGAGCATTTCCTGGCAAACAGTCATGCGCCATTTCTTCTGATCCACTGACAAAATTTTTGGCACCAGTTTGGCACACACTTTTCACATCATCAAATTCTCCGTCACAATCCTCCACACTGTACTCTGACTGAGTCCCAGTTCATCAGCAATTAATCTAGTACTAAGATGACAGACAATGTTTATAAGTTCCCGCACTCTCTCCACATTCTGATCTGTTCGGCTTGATGATGGCCTCCCAGAGTGGTCGTCGTCTTCAACATTCCCGCAGCCATCTTTGAAACGTTTGTGCCACATGAAAACCATTGCATGGGCCATGGCTCCTTCCTTAAAGGCCTCTTGAATCATACCGAGAGTCTCCGTGGCGGTTTTGTTCAATCGCATGCAAATCTTAATCACATAACGCTGCTCCCAAGTTTCGACCGAGGTCGTTCCCTGAGACCACCCCCCCCCCCCCCCCCACTACTTCCCACACCCGGCAAAACGGTCCGCGTGCACTACCCGAATCCCCGAAATGAATCAGTCTTGAAACTTCTGAATCACACTTTGTATACCTTTTATACTTCACATAAATGTACAGCCAAGGTCTAAAGATTTATATCATCCTTAATTTTGTAGGCTTCGGGGAGATGAAAAATTAACTTGGCAAAAATGGTAAAGATAATAATTTATTTGCATCTCATGACTGAAATTTATCCCTAAAATTTTTAGTTAGTTAGTTACACGTTCCAAGGATCATTTTGCACAATAGATCGTAATGATGTAGAATGAGGCATTTTGGATTCATGTTGCAAATTAATTTGTAGATATGGTCACATTCTGAACATTTCTCAATAGTTTATTTTTACTTTTATTACACAAAGAAAATTATTGTGAAATTATTATTAAGCACAAATCAGAATAAGTGCTATCAAAGAAAGATAACATCTACCATATATAAGCATTCAAAAAAAAAGAGTTTAAACAGAACATATCCACACAAGTTTCTTATGTAACTGCTGAAGGCATGATACAGAGGATGGAGTAATCTGCTGGAATGAGACAGTGAAATGGCAACAAAATAAGAGTCAAATGAATTAAGTTATAAAAACAGCAGAACAATGAAAAATGAATTAGGATTGATAGTAATGATGAAACCTTACATTGAGGATGCTAGTCCTGATACCAAAGAAATTGGGTAGTAACAACAAGATACAAACACCTAAAGGCTGGGAAACGTTTCTCTAAAACAAAATTTCATTGACAAACCATGAAACTTATTTGATAGGTTAAGGGTAGGATTTTGCAAAAATGCCACCACCACCACCAGGGCCCTTGTTCCCACTGCCAGTAACTTTTTCGTCATTTAAACGAGTCTTTTTCTGAATGTATCTCATAATGACATCAGTGCAGTGTAAAAAGGAGTACAAATGTCTTTGAAAGAAAACAGGTCATATATTGTGTTTTGCTTACATGATCAGTCTGGTGGTAAAATATTCTGCTGAAAATACTGACAAACTGTCCGAGTTGATTATTGATGTGAAAAAGTTTGTAATGTAGTGCAAGCAAGGTGTAGGAACAAGTGATGATCAAAGAAAAGATCAGATTTCAAAACTAATTCAAGAAGTATGAACTACATGGAATTAACATGCTGCAGATTGAAACATTTTTTTAGCTGCATTCAGTGATATTATTTATCATTAAGTACCCCGTTAGTGCACCACCCATGTTGGCAGTAGCAGACACTGTAGATCTGGTAGATGTTTGTGACTTTCTGGAGCCTACAGGAGCGTCTGCTAATGAAGCTTTGCACATACCGTATTTACTCGAATCTAAGCCGCACCTGAAAAATGAGACTCGAAATAAAGGAAAAAAAGATTTCCCGACTCTAGGCCGCACCTGAAATTTGAGACTCTAAATTCAAGGGAGAGAGAAGTTTTAGGCCGCACCTCCAAATCGAAACAAAGTTGGTCCATTGTAATATGAGACACACTTTAGGTCAAATGAATGACGATACAGCTACAGTAGTTTGGTTCGAGTCGTAAGCTTAGCAGTTAAGCTTTACCAGGTAGCCATTGCTATGCGTCAGGCGCTCCGTCCATATTTATACGGGTACCCTTCCTTTTTCACGTGCTTCGTCTGGTTTGAATCGATTGCTTATTTTGCTTTGATCTGATAAGTGCCGTTTTCTCTGTTATAGGTGTTTACGTCACTCTAAGCTGAAAATGCATCACTGTGCTGTGTCATGCATTGTTTGTCGCATTCTGATAGTGTGTGTTTACGGCCTGTCGCTGCTCGCGGCATGGCTTGCTTTTGTGCGTGCTACCGCCGCTTACAACTAAAAAGAGGCGAATCATCTCATTAGCGAAGCAATGTCAAGAGACTGCTATTTGCTGTTACTTACACTGCTGCTTTCTTCGAGAATGATCAACAAGAACCAAATAATAGGCTGTGTATGATAGAACATGTTCTGAACGAGAGTTAGGCGAAACTTTTTCTCCGTTTGAAAATCTTTGCGGCCGCTTCTTTAGTACATCAAATTCTTCACAGAAATTAGAGTCATCATAGATTTAAAAATCTAGTCAGTTGCCGTGCTTCATTTCTGACTGTATCACTATTAGGCATAAGAATAATACGAATATAAACATGACACGATAAGTATATTCTTCCGCGTTTGCTGTTGTCTGACTCAGGTTTCGTAGTTTATTAGGCAGACAGGATTTAAATGAGATAGCAACAAACACGGAAGAATACATGGCAAAATGTTTATATTCGTATTATTCTTATGGTGAATGGTGAAGAGAATACTGCTTGTGATTCACATTTCATCAGGTTACTATTAGCAACCATCTCTTCTCACAGGTAGGAAAAAATTCAGAACGTAGAGTTGGCCATATTGAAAAACATCCCAAAGAGTCTTGCCAGTCGGATTTTCGTAGTACATTGAAATTCTACTACATTGTAAGATGAACAATACGGAATTTGTATTTACTTCGTTGGATAATGTATGAAAATGCAGTGGTCGAAACTCGGGGCGGAGAAAAAAAAGCTCGTCTTCCATCTTATTTTTAAAAATTTATTAACTGACGCAGAGGTTTTGGCACCAGTATTTATCTTTGTGCCTACAAAGCATGCCTGTGTAGCGCTACATATATTCGACGGCAGAAGTTAGTTGTGGCGGCACCTACCAACATTTTTCAGGACTTCCGCTTGCTTTGGACTCTATTCTAAGCCGCAGGCGGTTTTTTGGATTACAAAAACCGGAAAAAAAGTGCGGCTTAGATTCAAGTAAATACGGTAAATGTACATTGTAAGCAGTAAAGTAATCCCAATAGCAGTATGTTGAATATGAAAATATCTGGCTTGCAACCAATGCTGACTACACCAGACAATCTTAAGAGCAACATTACAACAGAAATAAAAAATAAATTGCTACCAACTAAATGCATTGACATATTAGCCATTTCTTGGGCCCAGATTCAAGAGCATGCATTTTCAAGATGCTTTAGTGTGTCTGAAGACAATCAAAATCATCAAGGATTTGTTTACAGCTGCTGAAATGACCGACAGTGAGAAAGAATAACACACTGACACATCACAGAAAAAGACAGAAACAATATTTGATTTATGAAGTGAACATTATAAAATAGCACAAGTAAAGAGTAATTTGTGAACTGGAACAAGAATGGACCTATCATCACAGTGCAGTTATTATCTGAAAGTTGGCCTTCCACACTGAAGCACTAAAGAAACTGGTATATGCTTACGTATTCAAATACAGAGATAAGTAAACAGGCAGTATATGGCACAGTGGTTGGCAACGCATACATAAGACAACAAGTGTCTGGTGCAGTTGTTAGATCAGTTACTGCAGCTACAATGGCAGATTATTAAGATTTAAGTGAGTTTGAATGTGGTGTTACAGTCGGCGCACGAGTAATGGGACACAGCATCTCTGAGGTAGCAATGAAATGGGGATTTACCCTTAAGACCAATTCACAAATTTACGGTGAATATCAGGAATCGCGAAAAATACCAAATCTCCAATATCACTGCGGCTGAAAAGAAGTCCTGCATGAACGGGACAAATGACAACTGCAGAGAATCGTTCAATGCAACAGAACTGCAACCCTTCCACAAACTGATGCAGGTTTCAATGCTGGCCCATTACAAGCCGCAGTGTGCAAACTATTCAACGAAACATCATTGATATGGTCTTTTGGACCCAAAGGCCCACTCATGTACCGTTGATGACTGCACGAAACAAAACTTTACACCTTGCCTGGACTCGTTAACATTGACATTGGACTGTTGATGACTGGAAACATGTTGCCTGATCAGATGAGTCTCATTTCAAATTGTATCAAGCAGATGGACGTGTACAGGTATGAAGTCAACCTCATGAATCCATGGACCCTGCATGTCAGCAGGGAACTGTTCAAGCTGGTAGAGGCTCTGTAATAGTGTGGGTTGTGTGCAGTTGGAGTGATACCGGGCCCCTGATACTTCTAGATACGACTCTGACAGGTGACACGTACAAAAGCATCCTGTCTGATCACCTGCATCCATTCATGTGCATTTTGCATTCCGATGGACTTAGGCAGTTCCAGCAGGACATTGCAATACCCCACACATCCGCAATTGCTACAGAGTGGCTCCAGAAACACTCTTCTGAGTTTAAACATTTCCGCTGGCCACCAAACTCCCAATGGCCACCAAACTTCCAATGGCCACCAAACTCCCCAGACATGAACATTATTGAGCAGATTTGGGATGCCTTGCAATATGCTGTTCAGAAGAGATCTCTGCCCTCTCGTACACTAACAGATTTATGGACAGCCCTTTAGGATCCATGGTGCCAATTCCCTCCAGCACTACTTCAGACACTAGTCAAGTCCATACCATGTCATGTCATGTTGTGGCACTTCTGCATGCTCACAGGGGCCCTACACGACATTAGGCAGGTGTACCAGTTTCTTTGACTCTCCAGTGTAGAACTTACAAGATCCATTAAAAGCATGGAATCACATCGACAGTTCTATCCATCCATCACTACAAAAATTTGCACTCAAGTATTTGAACTGCATAGCCACATCATCAGCTTTTGAAGGTCTGTTCTCAAAAGCAGAATATGCTCTCTGTTAACAATGTAACAGACCGGAGAGGAAACTTCTCTCAAAAATGTTATTTTTACAGTCTGCAGACAATACGTTGTGGGATATATAATGTTAATTATTTGTGTATCTATTGATTAATAAATTAAGACTACAGGGAAAGAATGTGCTTTGTCTACTTTTTTCAAAAATGAGTTATGTATGCCGTGAGATGTAGGATGTGCGCTGTTCAATACTGTTAATCGGCCAGTCTAATAATATGAATAGCCCAAATTCCCTAACCCATTTTAGATTAGGCATGCAGCAAAAGAATATGCTAACGTCTCTTGCTACAGGGAATGAATGTGCTTTGTCCAAGTCGTGTATTAAGTTTTAGATTCCTTGTGGATTGGAAAACAATGTTGAAGCAAGAAAGAGAGAATTTTTCTTTATTGTTCATTGTTGGTACAAGTGAGAAATATTACTTTAGTTTGAGACATTGTGTTTAGTAACGCAGGTGTTGCAAGTGATTCTTTTCAGCTTTAGTAGTTTATTATTTACATTAAATGATGAGCACCTCATCTGAGGTTGAAAGACAGAGACCTTCAGATGCTAACAGTGTCAGGAAAAGGCAAGTATGAGAGTGAATGAGCACAGTTATGAAGAAATTAAGGGTTCAGTCAAACAAATGAGTAGAGGACTGCAACTGAAAGTTAAAGTGTTTTGAAGTAGCAAGTGCTGAAGAAAGATTAAATATTATATGAAAATTTTGTGATGTGGTAGGCTGGAATGAACAATCACTGTATCTGACTGGCCTCATTACAATAGCTTCACTTCACAGAAGGTGATCAACGAATAATAAAGATGAAGCACAACTTCGAGAGTTAACTTCAGCTACCGAGTAAGAGTAAAAGGCGACAGAATCATACACGAAATCCCTATACGAACAGAAGCCTTTATGGCAGTACACAGAATAACAAGGCTATGATTAATGACAGTCCAGAAATTTTTGAAGCTGCACAAGTCTCTTTGTGCTGGAAGGGGTAAACATGGAATTAGGTCATGGAAAATTAAGCAAGCAGTAGGAATTGAAGTTTATGACCACACTCATTCCTTTAAGGGTAGATCAAGTCATTACAGCAATGACAAGGCCAAGAAGTTTTATTTTGCAGAAGAACTTTTGATGAAAAAAATTGCATGAAATGTTCCCGGAAAAATGCCCGAACTTTGACATTTCATATGAAATGCATAGAACAGTATTCAACACCAAATCAAATATGGCTTTGGGGTATCCAAGGAATGATAGTCACTCAACATGAGATAAGTACACTGCTGAGATGAAAGTGCTGAATGCAATATTATCTGCAAATTTAGACAATTACATGAAGAAACACGTCTTAAGATCACCATGACCAGAGAGCATACATAGCGAAAGCTGAAACATTTCATACCACAAAGAGGAACGCTCATTTAAGAAGACAAAAGCCTAAAAAGTGAAGCAATCTACATTGACTAGCAAAAAAATGCATGCTTACCAAACGTAAGTATTAATGATGTCTATTATGAAAGGTATTTGTCTGTTTATTCTTTCAATATTCACCAACTTTCAAATGCAACTGCAGTATCCTACACTTACAATGAAAATACTGGAACACAAGGGGCCAAAAAAGTTTTTTCCTTTTTAAATTGCATTGTGATAGAATTACTGCACAAGAAAGTGAAACGTCTAAGAAATTTTTTGTGATTTGTTTTCAGGACAGAACAAGAATTATACTGTACCGGTTTATCTTAATTACCTCGTGAGTGATCTTAAACCTCTGATGGCAGTGTAAGTGACTTCACCTAGCAGAGGACACTCCTAAGCAGGAGTAGAAGTTCCAATGGATTGGGTGTAAATCATGGTTGAAGCTCTATGTAAACTGACACAAAATTGGGGGACATTTCTGGAGCAGAAATATTTGAGGAAATGTCCTTTCTTAACAAGGCCCATCAGATAGGTAGTCATCACAAAAAACATCCCCACCTTATTCAATATTGAAAACCTTATAATGGAGCTTGGATTTTATCAGTGGTGAGAGTTTCACAATGATTTCAAGAGCAGTAGTTTGGATAATATCAATCCCCAACTTAAAAAAAAGAAAGAGTACTGCAGGCAAGAAGCTAGATTGTTTCACACAAACCTTTTACATTGGGGTGATAACTGCATGTTTGGACAAAGTGCCATTATACTTTATTCTTGTAGGATTCTAGCATATTGAGTTGAAATAGCAAAGAGAATCTACTTATCAAAAAGTATCTTCACTGTTTAAAACATTGCTTTTCATTACAAAATAATTTGGCCTTAACATTTAACAAAAAATGCAGTTTTACTTGCAGTATCTTCTATTCTGCAGTACAAAAATAGCATGTTTTTTTCCTTGTAATGCATGATGTTACTTTAAATATTATGTCAATAAATCATCAATTTACAAATTTAAGGAATCGGTGAATATTAAATTTAGTGTATATGGCATTTGCTTCCAAATGATTTTTGTATTCATTAATTTTCTCCATTAGTATCCATGAAATTCAGTTTCAAACTTTAAAACTGCTCTCCTAAACAATTTGATAATGTGGGCGAAGCACGTTCTTTTCCTGTGCTTTTCAAATATGATGCCAAATGTATTTGTGTGGTGGTGTTCACGCCATTCTATAAATCTATCATTTAACCTTGAAGTTAAAGTACTGATAGTTTGAGGTCAAATATCAGTTACTGATGTTCAGAGCTTGCTGATGATTTGCCAACATTAGCCATCCTTAGTTAAGAGTAACAAGTGCAGTGAGCATAAAGACATCCCAACCCTATTAAAGAGAAAACTAATGAGGGAAAAATGACAATCAGAATACAGATAAGGAAATATTACAAGATGTTAGTAATCACTTTTGCTCAAAACAGTAACAATGATGATCAGTTCTGCACATAAAAGTATAAGTCTACAATTTCTTACAACTATTTGTGATAGGTCCTCGAGTAAAAGTTACACTATCATACATCTAAACAAGAACTCTAGTCTGATTGAATGCATTATCAAGAGTGACAGTTTAAAAAACAGTGTTTGTTATCTTCCATTAGTTACATTGTTGTTCCCATGTGAGCATCAAATTTACATTCATTTTTAAACTACATCTCAAAAGATTATTGCATGTCATTAATTTATTGAATCTTATTTTAAAAGTGGGTGCAGTCTCTCCTTAAAACATTCAGACTACAAACATTAACAACAGTCAATCTTAGAACATTAAAATTGTATTAAAAGTACTTCATTTGTTTCTCCAATTTTAACAATCCTAATACTTTGTTGGACTCCCTCAACAACAATATCTGATCTAAAATTCTATATTCGATTTTGTTTTTTCCTTCATAAAGCTCAATCAAATGAGGAGGAGATGATAGAAATACTATAGTGTGTGAGAGTTCTATATTGGTTCCAACAGGATAAGATAGGATTCCATTTCATGCATTGGTGACAACTGTAAACTACTGAAACCTCTTAAAAAATATTTGACACACTTTCACATCTGTGAATTAACATAAATACAGTCAAATAGGGTTTCAAATACACATCACTGTATACTTGAAGCTTTTGACACCAGTTATTTCCTAGTGGTTAAAGACAGGATTATAAATTCAGAGTGAAAATTACCTCTTGCCTCATGAAATTCCAGTGCTATATGAGCATCAACACCAAGGGAGAAATAGTTATTTACAACGTTTAAAGGCAAATTGTCCTTTCCTTCTTCATTAGCTTCTGCTTCTGGATTCTTTTCAACTTTAAGTTCCCACCTGTCCAACTGAACCACGTCTCCATCAGCAATATTTGCCAGTATTTTAGAAATTGGTTCATCTGTGTAGCCCTGTAAAAAGCATACTGATGATGTCAACATTAGCATTTCACAGCAAAATTACTTATTCTTTGGCTGCATTACAGCCAACTTTATCACCAATACTACTTTGTGTGCAACAAATCAGGTACTCATACATAAATTTATTAATTTTGATATCTTACAAGATAACCATATAACAGTTCTTACATTCAGCATCAAGGATTCCACAACCATTTGAAGCAGAAATCATTTGCAATGATTTTAACATCAATTTTATCATTAACAGGTGCTAATCAAGGTTTAAAAATTCCCTGGTGGTTCTGTACTTCAGAAAACATTGTTCTTTTCGTTATATCTCAAAACTCGTTTCATTATACCTGTATCAGACTCAGTGGAAATGTTCTACATTGAATGACTTGATTTTCCAATAGATTACTGTTCCAAAAGAACTCATGTGAAAGTAAAGAAAATTTATTCTGTTTTGACGTTACAAGCATTCTTCACAATAATATACACTGACAGATGATTTTCCCAAGTTACTTGTCCACACATTTCCATGTCAGCCTGAGTAGTTCACATTCTCACCACCAGACACTGTGTTGCTGTTGTTGTGCAACGGTTGTTTACAAAAGTGTGACTCTATAGCAATAAAAAGTACTTTGTGCAATGAAATTTGAATAAACAGGGATTCTTGTGAAGTGCCAACACTCTGTCGAACAGAACTTAACACAATGGTTCAAATGGCTCTGAGCACTATGGGACTCAACTGCTGTGGTCATCAGTCTTAACACAATGGAATTATATATCATTAGCAAGCAACTTATCCAGTCCATAATCTGTCTGCATCACACAGGAAGTCTTTGACACCTATAAAAATCACAGAAGACCTTAATTGTGTATGTAAAGTTCTGAATAAATCAACAACATACATTAGTCACTAATTAAATGTGTCACAACCTGCTGAATGATGTGTTCTATGAAAGCATCTGCCCTACAAGTCATACAAACTGCATCTTATACAGAAGTTGAGAACAGGAACAATATTAAAACCTTCTGCACTGAAGTGAAGATCCTGTTAAAAGAGGATGAATTGGCTGAAAGGTTAGCGTTTTGTAGCATGGCACCATTCCACATGCCCATAGGCGCCTATCACCTTAATGTTACAAACTGCATCGCATAAAACCTGTAAGTCATTGTGAAACATGAGACAGACTTAGCGAAGTAAATGTATCTTGTGTGATGAGCACATGCAAATAATATGGGTCCTTTCCTCTTCTTCTTCTTCTTCTTCTTTTTCTTTACAGAGTCTACTGTCACTTGGCTCAGGTACCTGGACAAGTTAACAGAATGGCTAAAGACTCAATTAACAGAAGATCTACATAACTACCTTTCCACTGGATAGCATTAATCTTTATTTTCAGGAGAAAGTTTACAATGTGCTGAATGTCACTTTGCCAAAAGCCTCTGTGAGCCACACTGGGAATGGTGATACATCAATTCTGCTCTGCTCCCGAAGATCACTTGATTTAACATGCAATGATATCTTTTTGTGATATATGTCAGGTATTAGTCAAAGGTTTTTCCTTATGACAACAATACTAGGATGATGCAGAGAACTACATATTTCATGATGTGGAATGGAGAGATGACTACAGATATGTTGTGGTACATCTGGGGTGAAATGCACTACTGTCTGAACGAAGTTCTGTGCCACGGAGATTGGTACTCACATAAATGACACCAGCTGTCGTGGTACAACACAGGCACTATCATGTGGTATGCTGCAAATGTATTGAGCATCTGCAAAAGCATAACTGATTAACTTTCAAACGCATCATGAATCTCTTCAGGTATTGTGAGAGTGATACTCAGAACTTCTTATGTATCACAAACAGTCTCTTCACTCATTTAAAAATAAGAAAAGAAAATAATGAACAATGCACAACCCACAGCAAAGCAAACTACACAAAGTAGTTGATAACAGCTGCTGCACAACTGCTTACTTAGGTAGGCAATGCAGAAAACGTGGGATCTCAGATCAGACCTCTAGCCGTATATTATGTACTCATTAGCAATTATGTGAGCTGCACATACAAACATTTCACTTATGGACGACAAACTTATGAAGGTCATCTCTCACTGCCCAACATTATGAACCATGTATCTCAAACTGATGGTCACTACATTATCGAATGAGTTTCTTTGTGATTTCACTTATAATACAAATTGTTTGTCCAGTTTATCTATTATGTTGTAAGAACTGCTGAGAGACTTTTTTGCAATGAAACAACAGCAAATGGCCATAACATATTTGTAAGTGGTGGTGAAGATGGTGGTAATATTCCACAGAAAGCAAACCTAGCAGACAAGTTAAAAACTGATGCGTCGTGCAGATTACTTCGTTGGTTGTTACAGAGGTGTTTTGTTAACCTTTAACAGTTATCAACAATGCTGCCATAAGAATTTAAAACTATATCACATCTGGTGTTCAGTAAGATAAGGGAAATAACAGATACAATCTAGTTTGTGGAACTGCCTGCTTTTGTCTTTTTTTGTTTTATACAATTTATCTGAGATTTCCAGAGGATTCTTTCTAATCACATGTTCAGCATATTACTATTCTCCCCTACATCTACATCTACATGGATACTCTGCAAATCACATTTAAGTGCCTGGCAGAGGTTTCATCAAACCACTTTCACAATTCCCTATTATTCCAATCTCGTATAGCACGCAGAAAGAACAAACACCTATATCTTTCCATATGAGCTCTGATTTCCCTTATTTTATCATGGTGATTATTTCTCCCTATGTAGGTCAGTGTCAACAAAATATTTTCGCATTCAGAGGAGAAAGTTGGTGACTGGAATTTCGTGAGAAGAGTCAGTTGCAACGAAAAATGCCTTTGTTTTAATGATGTCCAGCCCTAATCCTGTATCATTTCAGCGACGCTCTCCCCCATATTTCATGATAATACAAAACGTGCTGCCCTTCTTCGAACTTTTTCGATGTACTCCATCAACCGTATCTTTTAAGGACCCCACACCACGCAGCAGTATTCTAAAAGAGGATGGACACTATTTTTCTAGTGAAAATATTGAAGTAAGAAGTAATAGTTGAGTTTCAGTGGTAGAGGGCAGTAAATTTGTATCACTCTGCTATCATCCAACAAACTTTACATCTTATAGCAACATGGTAGTGTACCCATTCAGGACAAACATTTATCATTATCATCAAACAACAAATCTCTATGGAGGAAAAAAGAGACCTCCAGAAAAGTCACAATTATAAAAGTAGTTTACAAGTAAAGATGCAAAACAATTTTTAAAAATAGCAATTTCCCATCAACAAAATTTGAATGAAGACCTTTGACACATCAGTATCAAAATAATACCATAACTTACCCCTCCCCATCCCAGAGCCCTGGCAAGATCATTACCAGTACCAAGTGGCAGCACTCCAACGGCAGGGGCTGGAGATATCGCTATCTGGTCGAGTATTGATAGAACCCATCCTACGGTCCCATCACCTCCGCATGCCAGTACACGCAGGTTAGGAACTTTACGAAACATCTCCAGCCTATCAAACAGAATTGTAACATCATTAATAAATTTGGTTCTGACAGGTTATGTGATGAACTTCTGTTTTAGAATCAAAATGTAAACAACATTGATTTTATCAACTGTTTCTGTATTAAGCTCGAAATAAACACTCATTCCTGATTTCTTCCAAGTACTTCGAACAACAGTCCCTAGGTTGCTCTAGGAAGATGAAAATCATGAACAACATAGCTTTTTGTATGTTTACATGAGCATACCATATCTTGAGTAATATTATACAGATAACATTATTCAGGAGCATAGTGTCATCCATTACTGAAGTTTATCTTCAGTTTGTATTTATTTTTATCTTAAAGTCATCTTTGCATTCAAAATAAATACATGAACTGAGAAATTGGAAGACTTTCATTTATTATAATCAGTGAGATAGTTCACACTTCAATATACGATGGCTGGTTCATTAGTTTTCTCAGGATAACCAAACATATAATAAACACAAGGAACAAGATGTTTTTCCAAGGTTTTTTTTTTTCTTTGAATATAGTGACCTACATGAATTCACGTAGTCTAACAATTTTCACAGTTTTCAGTGCCATTACTATTTTCAATCCCATTACTATGGGATGTGTACAAAAAGTAAAATAAGCTTAAACTTCAACTTCTCCTGAGAATCTTCATGTGGGCGGCCAGCCACTACTTCTAGTTGGGGACCTATGCTGTCCAGCCACATTAATGTGACCAACTGTCAAAAGCCCAAATAACCACCTTTTCCAGAGTGGACCACTGCAAGACAAGCACGAAGAGAGTCAATCAGGTTCTGGAAGGTACCAAAGGAGATGTGAAGCCATTGATTACTTCACTGCTGTGGCCAGCTGCAATAGAATCTTGGATGAGGATCCATGGCACAAACAACTTGTGCAAGGCGGTCCCACAGATTCTTGATTGTCTTTAAATCTGTCGAGTTTGGTGGCTATGGGAGTACAGTAAACTCATCCTGGTGCTCTATGAACCACACACATACTCTGTGAGATGCACGACACATTGCATTGTCCTGCTGGTGAAGGTCACTGTGCTGAGGAAAAATTAAGAGCATGTAGGAACGGACATTGTCCCCAAGGATAGATGCATACTTATGTTGCTCCATTGTGCCTTCCAGCATGATGAGATCACCCAGAGAATGTCATTAAAACATTCACCAGACGATAATGCTCCCTCCTCTGGCCTGGGCCCTGCTGACTAGTACAGCAGGGTGTTTCCTTTCAGACATTTCACATCAATGCATAAAAAACATGATTCATCTGAAAAGGCCACCTGTTGACACTCAGTGGATGCCCAGTTTCGGCAGCAGTGTGCAAATAGCAGCCAGTGAATATCATTAAGTTTTGCAGCAACAATCCCAGATGTGTTAGAGGACACAACGACAATTACTTTCCTTGCAAGATAGGGATGCCCAACCTAAACAGATTACTTCAATATGCATGCTACAAGAGCCCAAACACTGTACTTCATTTTATCTGGTGTTGAACTATCTTTCGTCAATCTTTCTACTTATCAAGTGCACAGTTCTATTATTCTTTGCCATACAATCCCTAATCTAGGCCCATCCAAGATGCCAATTATAACTGTAGTGATGAAGTCTCAGTATCAGACAGACTTTCAAACAGCTCATGTACAAATACACAGGCAACAACGGTTTACTTTGTGCACAAATGCAATAATTTATATTTTCCACGGTCCTGCGGTACATCCCCCTCCCCACCCAACTCGGCTGGTAATACCCAGTTTTCTGGAGCCAAGTATGAGTGCACCAGCATAAGATACTGAATGCTATATGGCACTAACCATTGTAATTGTGGAAGGAAAAAGAAGAAAAATTAGACTGCAATGACCATAAATGATTAACAGAAGGCATACTCAAGCTTTAGAAGAGGGCATCCTCAAACAAATGCTTCAATGTGTTCCCATTTATTGCTTCATGATAGCCAGTTTCTTCGGTTTAAACAATAACAAACTATTTTCCATGAATCCCACTGACATTACTGCATGGAGAAGAATTAGTCAACCACTTGCCAAAAGTTCTACTTGAAATTTTGTTGCCTGCTATATCACAGTACTCCTCCTTTTGCAAAATGTTGAATGCTTTTAAAAAATGTACATTGCTCCATTTAAAAAATTAGAAATTAACCCTGCAGTTTCTTCTATATCTCAAAAGACAAAGAATACTGATGATATAGAAAAGTACTAGCTATTTTGCTTATTACAATTTGCTGAGAACTTCATTCCAGTACCTCAAATTGATGATATATTACGGGTGTTATGACTTTGGTTACTCTCATGCTGAATGACTTTTTAACCAACAACAATAAAAGCGGAGTTTCTTTTAATCTTCTTCTTCTTCTTCTTCTTCTTCTTCTTCCTTTCTTCCTAGACTAAAGCCTGTTTCCTTCAGTATCCCACAGTCTACTCTGAGGTCGTCCCTCCATCTTTTCCTTGGATAGCCAATATTTCTTCTACCAGCTGGTAATTTATTTCTTATGATTTTCACAATCTACTATTCATTCAGTCTGTCTGTGTGTTTGTTCCATTCATGCTTTCTCTTGTGTACCCACCATTAATGGAGTCCATTTTGCATTCTTTTCTAATATTTTCACTTCTCTCTCTATCTTGCAGTGTCTTCCCCATAATACACAATTTTCATTTCTGTGGTTTAAGAAAGTCTTTCTGTTTTTGAGGTTTCCAGTCTTGCATAACTGGTCTAACTATTGTTTTGTATATTATTCCCAATACCGGGCAGGGACTACTCAAGAGGATGTCGTTATCAGGAGAAAGAAAACTGGCGTTCTACGGATCGGAGGGTGAAATGTCAGATCCCTTAATCGGGCAGGTAGATTAGAAAATTTAAAAAGGGAAATGGATAGGTTAAAGTTAGATATAGTGGGAATTAGTGAAGTGAAGGCAACGCGATTCCCTGTTGAATAATTTTCCCACCCACTTCCAGCATGCATGTAACTGGTTCCACAGATGTGATAATACAGTGTTTTATTTTTTTTAGTAGATACGGCCACATTTAGATTTTTGGGTGCCACATTAAATATAAGTAAAAGTTTCTCCAGGTTATCTTCACTGTTTGCCAGCAGAATTGCATCATCAGCATAACAAATGATTTTTATTTCTTTGTCACCCATTCTATAATTGCTATCCGCCAATACCTTCTTTATCACCTTGTCCATGACTAAATTAAAAAGCAGCAGGCTCTAATGCCATTATTAACTGTTATGCAGCTACTTAACCTGGAACCATTTTTTGCCTGGGTGTAGTTTTTGGAATAAATGTCTACAATTCTTTTTATTAAGTTAGAAGGACCCCATTTTTAGAACAGGTTTAGCACATCTGTTAAGTTTATTTCAGAAATAATTGAAATTACAAAATTTCTGGCATACTTAAAATTCATATTATTAATTGCACAGCAGAATGTAGGTAGTATTGGACATGCCTTTGAAGGAAGTAGACGAATTTCTTATTTTGTCAACGACAATGTAATTGATGGTTTTTATCAAAATGGAGATTGTAAGTCTTTCATTGGTGTGATTTAGAATAATGGGATAAAATAAAAAGATATTCATAGCCCAAACAAATCTTCATCAGTTATTCAGTTATCAAGAACCCGTTAAATCAAAATTTCAGCCGCAAGAATGTAACCCTAGACACAACAAAAAGTGGAGCCAACAACAATAAGAGAAAATGGAGTTAAGTAAAAAGTTTTTAGTTTGTATATCTTATGCCTACCGAAGCTTTTGAAAATAATGAACAGAATAAGAGGAATTTAATGGTGATGTGTGGGAGTGTAAAATTGCAAACTAATGCTTTTTATTTTATTTCCTATTATTTTTAAGAGGAATTTAATGGTGATGTGTGGGAGGGTAAAATTGCAAACTGTAATGCTTTTTATTTTCTTTCTTATTATTTTTATTATAAGTTTAAGAACTGAACTCAGTAGATTTATCCCTCTGTTATTGGATGGGTCTTTCTTATCTCCCTTTTTGTATATGAGAATTATAATACTAGAAGAAAGTACTTTACCACATACACACTTCAATTGTACTCCATTTTACATAAAAATCTTAACACTGGATTGTTTACACAATCACTATGAAGAATCAACAAAATGTACGGCTCTGAAATTTTACACCCCATCTCATACAGCGTAGTACTGTCTAAAGATGATTTGTGTCATCTCCATGCTAGGCTGAGAGCTCTACAAACATGCCTTATTGCTTACAGGAAGCAAGAAACAGAAACATTCAACTGCATTTATCTTGTTAGAAGTAGCGCATCGAAATAAGTAATTCTGAACACTAAATTGTAGGAATACAACAAGAAGTTATACTTTAACATTGCCTTATAAAATAGAGCTTTATATCACTGTGTTTAGTTCTGACACTAGTGACATCATTTCTGATTAAGTTTATAGCTCCCTTGTTCTCACAGAAAATCTTGGAGGATTCCATACTGGCAATAGGATCTCTCTCACATATTAGAGTCGTGATCCACAATGCTTCTTGAATTGTGTTTCATAAAGCTATGTACCCAGCTTCTTCACTGACCAAGGCTATTGTTTTCTGTGTTTATTAGGATCAGGATTTAAGTCCCCTCATTAATCTAAAACAACATTCAGTAACAGAATGTCTGTACTCTAGCTCACTTCTCCAGTCTGCATCGCTATAGCCCTTGAGTTCTGTATTTCACTTTGAACAACATCTTAATTCATAGTTTTTGGTTACCTTTACATATCTAAATATCTTTTTAATGGTGGTCCAATGTTTCTCTATTGGGCTTTTGTAGAATCTGCTTGCAATATGGGTGAAAGCAATATCAGGCCTCAAAGTTTGTGACGAATATAACAGGCTTGCTATTGCCCCAACTATAGTACACTTTCATTGCACTCTACATCATCTTCATTGGTTATTAATTTGGCTTCTGGCTCCAATGGTGTGTAAATGGGTTTTCAGTCACTCATACCAAACATTTTCAAAATTTTCTCTATGTGTTATGATTGGTCTTTGCATAACTCTTCTGCTTTCTTATTTTTAACAATATGCATTGTCAAGTACTGCTTTATCTTCAGCAAATCATGCATGTTAATCACCATTTCTAGTTGTCTCTTAAAATTGTTCATCCATTTTCATCTTTAGTCAGAATAAAGAAATCACCCAACCACAATACCCATTGTTGTGACCATCTTTACTTCAATTATTTAACATATCTGGATCTGCCTTGATTGTTTCACACCAGTTTTCATCAAGGTTTTGTGTAGACATCTGTTTCAGCAATGTCCGTTCTGTTTCAATCTGTAAAACTTTTCTTCAGTCACAAAATCTTCCTTATTTCTAGACAAGATTTTCGAGCTTCTAGTGGAGTCACATATAGTTCTTCACGTAATTTCTTATTTAAGTAAGCTGTCTTCACATCCATTTGGTGAATTAGGAAACCATCTCTTACTGCTATGGCTAAAAGGTACCTAAGTGATTCATGTTTTACCACTTTGCCTTCTTTTGCCTTTTTTGTTAATATCTCTTAATTACAAGTTGTGTTTTGTATTCTGGCTCTTCACTCTCAGAATTTATTATGTTAAATACCCATCCCAGAGACCAAATGTTTAGCATCTTCAGTGGTCACTTGTGAGATATTCTGTGTCAGTGATTGAGGTGCCCACCTGAGCAATGGATTGTGCATAGTTTTCAACGGTTGCTAGTGCAACAGATAATGTTTAGCGACTATGTGATCCCCACATGACAGGTAATGTTACTTGACATTGTGATCACTTCAGTGACTAGGTTCTTGTACCAACAACACTATCAATGAATGTTAACTCAGTGAATAATTGTGTGTTTCATTTGCCAGAACATGCCTGTTCTACCTTCTATGTAAATTATTCCAAAGTGGTGACACATGGCTGATGTAGACCATCCGACAAGGTCGTTTCCACTGACACTGATGCCACTTAATCGCCTAGCGAGCTGCCTCTTAGTCATTTCCCATGTCGCCAGCCAGATACCACCTTTCTGGCTTACCCACCTGGCCCTCTGGTTAAAGCAGGTTGAGGCCAGCTCCCATTGCAGTGGCACGTCACAACATACAATGCACACTTATATTGTTAGCCTGTTCAACAAGTGCTACACCACCAAGGCTGATGACTTGGTTACGGTATCAGCTCTGCCATACCAGCATCTCAAGAGGAAGCTCATATGCCACCTCTCCAGATCTCCAGCTGTGAGTGTACGCAGCTAAAATTACTGGTGCTACTGCTCCAACTCTGCAGCACGGTTGGCATCAACACAGTTTCAGACAAGTTGTTCCATGTGCTTTGGCTGAACCAGTTGTCTAGCCAGGCAGGTGCCATCTTCACAACTCAGCACTCACTTCCCCAACAATGACTAACAATGCTCACCAACACTGTGGTTGAAGACCTCACTGCAGCCCCATGCTCTTGGCCAGCTCATGCTGCCACTACCAGTGCCTCCCTCAACACGACAACTACGCTGCTGGCCAGCACAGTGGACAGCAATGCCTCGGCACCCATCATGGTCAGCCAGAGAGTCCTGTTACTTTCGGCCTAGATCAAAGCTCTCACAGTGCAAATATCTGCACTTTGTGCACAGCCGCCTGCTGTTCCCACACCACCACACCTTTGCCAGCACATATGGGACCAAGGACGTACCGAAGACCAACCTACTATAAGTTGGACCACTGCACATTTGAAAAACAAGCTCCCCACTGCTGTCCACCATGCAACCATCCAGACATCAGCAGCATCCAGACATCAGCAGCATCTGTGAGTGAGCACACACTTATAGTACACTGCCTCAAATTGAAAGTTTGTCCATGACAAAGACTGGCCAGTGTTAAATTATAGACACTGGTTCCCAATTTGTGTGTCTATCCATGAAAACTCCTCCCTGAGCATCAACCAACACCACCACTTCGACTGTCAAATGCCAACAACACATGCATCGTTACCAATGGGTGTCTGCTCGATGCACTTGGCAACTGGATCTAGGCTTGCACAACACCTTCAGCTGTCAAGTCACCATCGCAGAGATGATGCCGATTTCTTAGCACATTTTCGTCTTTTTCCTGACATTGTCGGCTGTCATCTTATCAACATGGACTCTGATCGATCAATCGGCAGGTTCTGCCACATTGCACAAAATTTTGTGCTGAAGCTTGTCTGTGCTGTTTGATGCAGGGCAGTACCAGGACCTTCTTGACTGTTTCCCAGCGATCACATGTCCACCTGTAGCACCACAAGAGGTACGGCACAGCACGGTCCATCATATCCACACCACGCCTGATCCTCCATTTTTCAGCAAACCACAACACATCCCACTGGAACGACTTGCTGCTGCTAAAGTCAAAATCAAGATTATGCTTCAGGATGGCATCATTCGCCACTCAGGCAGCCCTCGGTCCTCTCCTCCACACCCGGTACAGAGGAAGAACGAATCCTGGCAACCCTGCAATGATGACTGTGCTTTTAATGCATGCACTACCCCAAACAAATATCGGGCCCCAAGACTTCACGAACTCAACCAAACCCCCAGTGGTGCTTTAGTGTTCGACAGCCTCGATTTCACGAAGGCACTAACACAGATAAAAGTCACCATAGAAGGCATCTTGAAGACAGCCATCACCACATCCTTTAGCCTATTTGAATCACTTTAAGCGACATTTGGTCTCCGAAATACTGCACAGACATGGCAGTGATTCAACGATAGTGCGCTGTATGATGTACCTTTTTGTTTCGTCTACCTAGATGACGTATTGGTGTTTTCTTCTTCACAACACCAACACTGAACATCTGTCACCAGTGTTTCACTGACTGAACGACTTTTGGGTCAGAGTTGGAGTCACCCAGGAGATATTCCTTGGCCACCAGAGCTGTATAGACAGTGTCAGCCCCTCCCCAAAATAGTTGAGACTACTCAGGAAATTCAGCATCCACAAACTTTCAGAGAATTCTGTTAGCTCCTTGAGATGCTGAACTTCTACCACCATCATCTCCTTAGCACAGCCTTCATTCAAATGCCACTGATGAATGCTCTTGCTAGTTCTAACACTAATAGCAACAAACATGTTCCTTGGACAGACCATATGACACTACCGTAACTGCTGCTAAGAACAGTCTTGCGATGCTGCACTTCTGTTTCACCCAGCACATGATGCCCAACATGCACTGGTGGTCAACGACAGGCATCAGCATACCTTGGTGCAGTCTTGTAGTAACCCTTCAATGTTCCTTGCAACCGTTGGCCTTCTTTTCAAGAAGCTCACAGTGGAGCAACTAAGACAGGAAGCTGCTTTCTATTTATGAGGCAATCTGCTACTTTTGCCCATCACTGGAGGCTAGGAACTTTATGATATTTACCAACCACAAACTCATCATGTACAACTTCCAACAGACCAGTGATCAGTTCCCACCACGCCAGTTCCACTAACGTAAATATATCTGGCAGCTCAGCACAGACAGGGAAAGGACAATATTGTTGCTGACTGTCACAAGCCGCTGGGATCACTGGTTGCATCGATTTTGCTGTCCTGACTACAACACAAGAGGTCGCTATTGAGCTGGACTCTTATAGTCATCCCAAACACTGGCCTCAGACTGGAGTGAGTGCCTATCCCTGGCAAAGACACAACATTTCTGTAACACCTCCACTGTCAAGCAATGTCTTTTCCTACCAGCTCCTTTCTGCTGGCAGGTCTTTGACAAAATTTACAACATGTGTCACCCTGATGTTAAGGCTATTACCAAGCTCCTCGCCCATCACTATGCATGGTCTGGCATCTACTCAGACTGCCACAATTAGGTCCGCTGCTGTGATGCTTCTTGTCAGCATAGTGAGGTTGGTCAGCATGTCCATCCTACTGTTAGTGATTTCACTGAGGCTACAGGGATGTTTACCCAAGTCCATATTGCTACTGTCAGTCCCCTACCCATCTCTGACAGCCTGTGGTACCTTTTAACTATCATCAATCGTTTCACACTCTGGCCAGAGGTGACATCAATTCCTGACATATCAGCTGAAAGAATGGCATGAGCTGTCATCAGTATGTGGATAGTTGATTTTGGTCTCCACTCCACATCTCCACGGATTGTAGAAGGCAAACTGGACCACAGCTTGCCCGACTCTGTGCACTCATCACCACCATATACCAACCAGCCAGCAATGAAATGGGCAAACGATGGTATCACATTTTGAAGGCTGTTCAACTTTGCCATAACACAGAGTGGACTACTGCACTACTTACTCACTCTTTCTTTCTTTCAGGGGTGTGGGTGGCACCAAAGATGTCGCGAAATTAGGGGGGCGGGGTGTGGGGAGGGTCTTAGAGAGAGCCTTTTATTCACATACGTCATTGTCGCACCCATCAATCACCACGCCATAGGAGGGTGCGAAACGGGAGTGCTGAAAAAGAGGAAACACCTTTCACTGTTTTGGATCACATTCAAATTTCATTGAAAGGTTTTGAACTTTCCCTAATGGTTCCACAGCGTATTCCAGAACAAAAACTGGAGTCGTACTACTGTCCAAAGTTGTCAGATCATGTACAATGAGGTTACAGCCCCACAATGTCCTTAAGAGTAGGTTTGAATCATCCAGAGGGTGTCAGCGGCATTCAACGTTGTCAAGAACATCATCCTGTTGCTCATCACACTGGAAACTGTCATTTTTGACTGTGAGATTTGTGGGAATCAACACCCCATGAGTGTAGGTGGTTTCATTGACACCCTTCATGTCATCTCCCTAGGCTTTTCATGTCGATTCTGAGTGGTAGTGTGTCCGAATCATTTTCCTCAACCACTCATTAGAAAACCACAAGATTTCTGGGCTGGGTGTCATGGTTCTGACATCCATCACAGGGGTGTCAAAAGAAGGGATGAAATGTGAGTAAGTAGCTTTGTGACAACCTTCCAATTGTGTGACATGGTCACGATGGCATTAGGCAGAATTGTGGTGGAATTTGGTGCCAATGTGACATCATCATGAACCCACTTTATACCTCACATGAACTTCTGAGCTGTGGCCTTCTTTTTACATGAATAACAATAACAACATCCAACACTCAACAAGCATTCAAGTAATTATAAATATTATAACAATTAAAGTCAAGAGAGACGAGGCATTCCCAAAAGGCGCAAGCTGTACAGGGTGTGTTCAAAAAGTAAGGTGAATATCTATTTTTACGCAAAAATCTTTATTTATTCATCAATTTTCATGTAGTCCCCTTCACAGTAATCCCCCTCAGATGCAGTAAACTGGTGTCAATGCCTCTTCCAATCCTCGAAGCACTCTCATAAGCACATTTTGTTAAAGCATTGAGTACTTCAAGCGATACAGTTTCTATTTCCTCAATCGTTGAAAATCTTCATCCTTTCATAGGTCTCTTCAGCTTTGGGAACACAAAAAAGTCGTTGGGGGCCAAATCTGGTAAATGTGTTGGCTGAAGAATGATTGCCATGTTGTTTTTGGCCAAAAAATCTCTCACAAGTAACGATGAATGAGCAGGTGCATTGTCATGATGCAAAAGCCAAACCATGGAAAAAGAAAAATAAATAAATAAATAAAAAATCAATAATCGAATGTACGTTGCCCATGCAATTTGAAAAGTCACCTTAGTTTTTGAGCATCCCTCATAAGATGGTGTTGTATTCACAACTACCAGTTTCATGTCAATATACAATATAGATGCACCTTCAGGTTTATAATGGTTATATTTCCATAATGTAGATAGACAATTATGAAGCCTTGGTTTTGGGAATTTATTCCCATTAGGAATCAAACTACATTGTAGGGCAGTCATAATAAAATTGAGTACACCCAAAAGATGCTTGACAAAATGTACAAAGCATGACTGCTGAATTAGCCAGGCTGGATAACGCCCCTAAGAATATATTACATAATCCAGTAGGCACCGGTTGTATAAAATCAATGTAAGTAAAATTTAAAATCTCGTGCGATGTGCGTACTTCCCCATATTGCTAACAGGCCTATATGGTGTAAGCAGCCTGTGGCGGTTACAATACACTGGAAGGCAGAAGGCAACCGTGCCAAAGAGGATAACTTCCCAAAAGATGGGGCTCCATAACTGTCCACCTACATTATGGAAATGTAACAATTATGAACCAGAAGATGCTTCTACACTGATATGAATCTGGTAGCTGCAAATGAAGCACCTCCATACAGCTATGCACCTTTTGGAAACAACTCTCATTCTAGACTTCAACTGTTGTAACTTTTATGATAATTTGAAAATATTGAGTGTCAAATGATGTTAATCTTACTCACAATGTATCTAAGCTGTGATTGCTCTCTCCAGAAAGTTTTTTTTTTCTTCATTTTTTTTCATGTGTCGACACCTTGCTATTCGAAGTGTCACCGTGCTGTATGGTTCTAAGCTTTTGTGACAGTACAGAGGAAGGTTGTGGGCACCTTTGAGTCAAATTTCAAATTTGTGCATTACCACAGGAGACAATTATGGGATTTTGAAAAGCGATACCCTTTTTTCTGTGGTGTATGTATTTTATCAGTAACTTCATTAAGAGCTGTTTTCTCTCTTATTAACATGCACTGATGCTCCAGAATGTAATACCCTTTCTGGTTCTCTATTACCCATTTTTCCACAAGAGTAATAAATAGAAAGTGCCTTACTTTTATTAATAGTTTTTCTCTCTGGGCTATTGGATTCATACCTCTCGGTTACTTTGTATTTAACCCTTCGTGACATTTGGATACAACGTGGCACATCTTCTGAGTGTTATAGCACCTGACTGGTTCCTTCTTTTTCTTCTAAGAATAGAATGCTGGAGCAGTTTCCTTCTCCACCGTAGGGCCACTCTGATGTACTTTTCATGTCCTGCAGAATCTTCACTTTCATGCTATCCCTATAATCATTATGCCTGAGCTTTTTAACCCCTTAATTATTGGTGCACATTCATCAGACATTCCTACTAGTGATACTGTACCTACACAGTCAACAGAAAAACTGAACACAATGTTCATCAGTAAATTTGATGTACATATGATCTGATTGATGAATTTGTCCATGTTCTTGCACTAATCTGGCTTTCTTGTGACACCTCCATCTTCAAAAACACTCTGTAACTTGTCCCAAACTTCTTTTTTCGTCACAGTTTTCTCTATGTCTACATAGTTCACTAGATCAATCAGCTATGATCTTACATTCCAGTCCTTACCTGTGCTGTACCATTCACTACATCCCATAAATCGTCCAAATGTAAGTACACTTCCATAGCCAATTTCCATGCAGCATAGTTCTCATGACCTACAAGTCACTATTTGTTTTGATTGTGCTGCACTCATTTTTCACATTTGCCTTTATTAGTAACAAGGACAGTATTAAATTATGCAATCTCTGGCACACCGGCTCATCTCAATAGCTTTCACAACATGCTTTCTCATTCAGGATTATTCCAATGACTTCTTTTCTTCTATATATCAGAACACTTATTCTGAACGCATTCACTGTTCTCTGGACCTGTAACTTGTTAGAACTAGTGCAGTGAAATAAATAATTCTGAATGCCAAACTGCAGAAATAGGGCCTGCTACATTTTAACATTCATGATTACATATGGAATTAGCATATTCACAGTATGTTGTCAAAGCAACAGCACAGACTATACAAAACACTGTTAGAGAGGTCTATTACAGTCTGTGCAGCACACTTTACTGAACACACATACTAAATATGTTGTTGTTGTCTTCAGTCCAGAGACTGGTTTGATGCAGCTCTCCATGCTACTCTGTCCTGTGCAAGCTGCTTCTTCATCTCCAAGTGCCTACAGAAACCTACATCCTTCTCAATCAGCATAATGCATTCATCTCTTCATCTCCCTCTATTATTTTTACCCTCCACGCTGCCCACCAATACTAAATTGGTAATCCCTTGATGCCTCAGAACATGTCCTACCAACCAATCCCTTCTTATAGTCAAGCTGTGCCACAAACTCCTCTTCTCCCCAATTCTATTCCGTACCCCCTCATTAGTTACGTGATCTACCCATCTAATCTTCAGCACTTTTCTGCAGCAACACATTTTGATAGCTTCTGTTCTCTTCTTGTCTAAACTAGTTATCGTCCATGTTTCACTTCCTTGCATGGCCACACTCCATACAAATACTTTCAGAAAAGACTTCCTGACACCTAAATCTATACTCGATGTTAACAAATTTCTCTTCTTCAGAAATGCTTTAATTTCCATTGCCAGTCTACACTTTATATCCTATCTACTTTGAGCATCACCAGTTATTTTGCTCCCCAAATAGCAAAACTCATTTACTACTTTAAGTGTCTCATTTCCTAATCTAATTCCCTCAGCATCACCCGACTTAATTCGACTACATTCCATTATCCTCGTTTTGCTTTTGTTTATGTTCATCTTATATCCTCCTATCAAGACACTGTCCACTATATTCATTCACTCTTCCAGGTCCTTTGCTGTCTCTGACAGAATTATAATCTCATTAGCAAACTACAAAGTTTTTATTTCTTCTCCATGCATTTAATTCCTACTCCAAATTTTTCTTTTCCTTCCTTTACTGCTTGCGCAATATACTGATTGAATAACATCGGAGATAGGCTACAACCTTGTCTCACTCCCTTCCCAACCACTACTTCCCTTTCATGCCCCTCTATTCTTATAACTGCCATCTGGTTTTTGTACAAACTATAAATGGCCTTTTGCTCCCTGCATTTCACCCCTGCCACCTTCAGAACTTGAAAGAGAGTATTCCAGTCAACATTGTCAAAAGCTTTGTCTAAGTCTACAAAAGAAACAAAGGTTTGCTTTCCCTTAATCTATTTTCTAAGATAAGTCGTAGGGTCACTATTGCCACACGTGTTCCAACACTTCTATGGAATCTACTGTTCATATATTGCCAACATATTTGGTATAAACTAACAACTTATGAACTGAATATTTTGGGTGGACAAATTCAGATAACTATACACAATACCCAAAACTGGACATACCAATATGATGATGTTGATAGCAGTGGGGGGTTCCTGAGAAAATTTCTTACAAATGACTACAAGAAGTTACCTTGTGTTTTGTGTATGTGGCTAAAACAAGGAGGAGCAGCATAACAATGAAATGCAGTGGTTGATCAGCCGTAATCTAGTAATTATACAGAAACAGGCACATGGTTAAACTTTTTACGTTTATGTGAAATTTGACAAGCCAGCCTTCTTACCCCATCTTGGGTCCACCCTGAGTGAGGTCAAAAACCTGCCGGGGATTTAACAGCCACTGGAACTTCTGAAGCAGTTTCGCCCCTTGATTTCCACCAGACTTTGGGTTAATAAACACAATCACAGGTTTCACAGATGTTGTAGGAATTGGCTTTATCACAAATGTCTTTTGGTCCTTGTCACTCTGTAAATGCAAACAGAAACTAATTACTTGCAGACATAAGGACAAAAACAACATATTATCAACATCTGGTTGTTATCTATTTATGTCACTCCACATGCCAACAGTCAATGGATGAAACATTAGCATGGAACTAAAGGACTTAACTTCTGAGGTCATCAGTTCTAAGGACATCACACACATCCATGCCCGAGGCAGGGTTAGAACCTGCGACCGTAGCGGTCGCGCGGTTCCAGACTGTAGCCCCTAGAACCGCTCGGCTACTAAGGCCGGCTCAATTAACTGTACTAAGAACTACTATATATGAATATTCTTATCATAAGCGGCTCTGCTGAGTCAAAAGCCACTTATAAAGTGCAACTATATTATCTAGAAAGCGTATCTGAACATTACACATCACAGAATGAGAACACACACTATTATTATTGCAAGTAATAATGTTTCCAGAGCAGAATGATGAATAGTGGATAAAAACTGCACTCAGGTAAAAATTGTGGGACATATGTGCTTTTACAGCATTGATGGAAAGTCATTTACAGTAAAAATACATTGGTCCTTTTTCACGTCATCAAGAAGTCATCTCTGATTACATACCTTCTCCTTGCTTTTTTTCTTGCTTGCAGTCTTTTTCTTTGGAGATTTTCGTAAACTGGATTTAAAACTTCCTCTTCGAGGCAGTTTAACAATCCACGAAGGAGGCACTACAATCTCCGCATGAATTCCTGAAACCACAGACAGCCACTTATCGGGTTGTGACAATAACAAAGCACAGAAATAAGGATGTGTAACATGTATAACAATAAAAGAAACAGACAATCTTGTGTTGGTGCTTCTTAAGTTTCCTGATAATCAAATTTATCTTACTTCAAATCGTTAATTATTTATTAGCCTCTGGCTGCAAGCATTATTTTTAATTTCTTCATTGCATAACCGATTTTGAGTCTGCACACACACACACACACACACACACACACACACACACTTTTCCACTCTTTAACCTGTCACCCTGTCTGTCAGTTACCAGTACACTTGTTAGGTAGGCATGTTGTATGAGAAGGTAATCAATTAAAGAGTACGCTTTTAAACATTGTTCAAATCGTTACTTGCCATCAAAGTCAGAATCTTTCAACATAGATACTTCATCCAAGAAATCTGTAGCACAGATAAGTCAATGTAAGAGAATATGTGTTTACAGAGTGAAATTCGGATACTTGTGATACCGTAAGTTCTGTCAGAACAAAATATTGAGGTCATCGGTCCCCAAGCTTACACACTACTTAATCTGACGTAAACGAACTTAACGCTAAGGTCAATACGCACACCCATGCCCAATGGAGGACTCGAACCTCCGGCGGAGGAAGCCGCGCGAGCCGTGACAACGCGCCCGCGTAAGTATAAATACTCTGAACCCTCTTCACATATAAAAATGTGTGTCACAACAAGAATGGAAGCTGTGGCATGGTTGTTGAGGTACCTGTAGCTGAGCAGTAAGTGTGGATCGACTGCCTGTGACTATACTCGATTTTTAAGGCAAAAACTACATAACTACGGCGTGATTAAGAAAAACGTTGATGGCTGCTAATACATTTGAATATCTTAAAGTTTCATTTAACGTAACTCAGTAATAATATATCTAACAATGGGAAATCCAGGATGGAATGTAAGTGTGGGTGTGTGTGTGTGACGAAGGCCTTAATGGCCGAAAGCTTTGTTGTGCCTATCTGCGACTCAGCATCTCCGCTATATGGTGAATACCAACTTTCCTTTTCATAACATTGTTGTAACAATATATGTAATACGTAAGTAGGACCCACTTCCAAGAGCGCAACAACACCACTGTACGTGTGCTACGGCTTCTGACCAATCATCGTGTTTGTGTTTGTTTACGTCAGGTTCATTCTTATGATGAACAGAGTATAGCTAAAAGATATTTCGCATGTACGTTTACATCCCATGATTGTTGTTTCAAGACAATTACTGATTGCAATTTATTTATGTACTTTTTTGAAGTGGTATCTTGATTTTGTAGCCCAAGAAAAAATGAATGGAACATTGGAACTTCAAAGATCGGCAACACACGAGAAATATGGGAGAGAAAGGCCGAAAAGCCTCTTGTTTACAGCCTCACTGTGTGCAAATCCGGCCTCGACTGTAGCTTGTATGCATCTTTTTGCATTCATTTTAATCTTCTAATTAAGAAATGTAGGCTGTTTAATCTTCTTGACTGCAGGGAGATTTGTTATATTCTGGCGGCAGGTCTTCAACAATCTGCCTGAAGAGAGAGAGAGAGAGAGAGAAAACTGAGACGCGAATCAAAAAGTATCTGTCGCACTATAATGCAGCTGCCACAGATTTGACTGTTAGAGCCATTTCTGGCGCTTGTCTACTGCGCCCAGTGAAATGCGGACATTACCCCTTATCCACGAATAAATTTTCATCGCTCTTTATGACGTCGTGAGCTTTTACGGGTTTTCGTGCCACTGACGCAGCAAATACATCATTTTTATGGTTTCAACAATTCTTAGTCAAGGTGATTTCTGTGGAAAGTAACACTTATTTAGCGAAATTTTTCTTTTTTAAAATTTAAATTATTATAATGGCACTCATTAGCATGAAATATAACTCTTTTGTTAAATGACGTTTGCAGCACAAAACATGTATATGTTTTATGCTATAAAGTGGGCTGTATATAATGTGCCTGCGCTGTTGTTGTTGTGGTCTTCAATCCAGAGACTGGTTTGATACAGCTCTCTATGATACTCTTTCCTGTGCAAGCTGCTTCATCTCCCAGCACCTACTGCAACCTACATCCTTCTGAATCTGTTTAGTGTACTCATCCCTTGGTCTCCCTCTACGATTTTTTACCCTCCACGCTGCCCTCCAATACTAAATTGGTGATCCCTTGATGCCTCAGAATATGCCCTACCAACCGGTCCCTTCTTCTAGTCAAGTTGTGCCACAAATTTCTCTTCTCTCCAATTCTATTCAATACCTCCTCATTAGTTATGTGATCTACCCATCTAATCTTCAGCATTCTTCTGTAGCACCACATTTTGAAAGCTTCTATTCTCTTCTTGTCTAAACTATTTATCGTCCATGTTTCACTTCCATACATGGCTACACTTCATACTAATACTTTCAGAAACGGCTTCCTGGCACTTAAATCTAAACTCGATGTTAACAAATATCTCTTCTTCAGAAACGCTTTCCTTGCCATTGCTAGTCTACATTTTATATCCTCTATACTTCGACCATCATCAGTTATTTTGCTCCCCAAATAGCAAAACTGTCCGATTTCCTAATCTAATTCCAGCAGCATCACCTGATTTAATTCGACTTCATTCCATTATCCTCTTTTGCTTTTGTTGATGTTCATCTTATGTCCTCCTTTCAAGACATTGTCTATTCCGTTCAACTGCTCTTCCAGGTCCTTTGCTGTCTCTGACAGAATTACAATGTCATCCGCGAACCTCGAAGTTTTTATTTCTTCTCCATGGATTTTAATACCTACTCCGTATTTTTCTTTTGTTTCCTTTACTGCTTGCTCAATATACAGATTGAATAACATTGGGGATATGCTACAACCCTGTCCCACTCCCTTCCCAACCACTGCTTCATTTTCATGTCCCTCGACTCTTATAACTGCCATCTGGTTTCTGTACAAATTGTAAAATAGCCTTTTGCTCCCTGTATTTTACCCTTGTCACTTTCAGAATTTGAAAGAGAGTATTCCAGTCAACATTGTCAAAAACTTTCTCTAAGTCTACAAATGCTAGAAACGTAGGTTTGCCTTTCCTTAATCTATCTTCTAAGATAAGTCGTAGGGTCAGTATTGCCTCACGTGTTCCAACATTTCTGCGGAATCCAAACTGATCTTCCACGAGGTCGGCTTCTACCAGTTTTTCCATTCGTCTGTAAAGAATTCGCGTTAGTATTTTGCAGCCGTGGCTTATTAAACTGATAGTTCGGTAATTTTCACATCTGTAAACACCTGCTTTCTTTGGGGTTAGAATTATTATATTCTTCTTGAAGTCTGAGGGTATTTCGCCTGTCTCATACATCTTGCTCACCAGATGGTAGAGTTTTGTCAGGACTGTCTCTCCCAAGGCTGTCGGTAGTTCTAATGGAATGTTGTCTACTCCCGGATCCTTGTTTCGACTTAGGTCTTTCAGTGCTCTGTCAAACATTTCACGCAGTATCATATCTCTCATTTCATCTTCGTCTATATTCTCTTCCATTTCTACGATTTGTCCTCAAGAACATCGCCCTTGTATAGACCCTCTATATACTCCTTCCACCTTTCTGCTTTCCCTTCTTTGCTTAGTACTGGTTTTCCATCTGTGCTCTTGATATTCATGCAAGTAGTCCTCTTTTATACAAAGGTCTCTTTAATTTTCCTGTAGTCAGTATCTATCTTACACTTCGTGATATGTGCCTCTACATCCTTACATTTGTCCTCTAGCCATCCCTGCCTAGCCATTTTGCACTTCCTGTCGATCTCATTTTTGAGACTTTTGTATTCCTTTTTGCCTGCTTCATTTACTGCATTTTTGTATTTTCTCCTTTCATCAATTAAATTCAATATCTCTTCTGTTAGCCAAGGATTTCTATTAGCCCTCATCTTTTTACTTACTTGATATTTTTTAACATTTGTTGGTGATATATTGGTTTATTATATGTATTACGAGAATTACACCACATACAATATCCCAGTCTAAATCATTTACCATAATCTTCCACAACATGAATTTTTATCATATTGTTGCACCAAAAATCATTTACTGGGTATGACTGAGTACAACGGAGACATCTGCCGCGGCTGATACAAGAGGCAGCAGAAGCTGCCAGTTCGGCAGGTCAAAGTTACATCATGGGCTACCTGCTGATATCGCAAATACTGTCTCCAAGACGCCGACCTATCACCACAAAGCCCGACACAGCAGAGGGGACAGAGTTCTGATATTGTCGACGTAGCGGAAAAGCGGAGCCACTGTGGTTTAGGTGACTGCTTCATGTTCGAGCCATCTCCTGTTGTGGCTTCAGGGTTGCCAACCGTATGGTTTTGGGCCGGACAGTCAAATTTTTAAATGAAAACTGTGATGTCCGGTCGAACGTCCCGACATGGAGTGAAAAGTCTGGTTTTTGGTCCCCCTTGGGCTAAATTCGTATTTACTAATTTAATTTTTTTTTAATTTTTTACAGAATGGAAACAAAGCCCCATGCTTCTTGACAGAGCGTAGGAGAACGATGCGGGGGACCCGCACCGCCTTATTAGGCAAGGTCCTCATGGAGGTGCTTTGCCGTTGCTTTCCTCCGACCGTAATGGGGATGATGATGATGATGATGATGATGATGAAGACACTACAACACCCAGAAACCGAATAATGAAAATACAGTTAAACTTCTCAATTTCATTATTCTTTGGCTTCAAGGACTTAAAAGCACTTACTTTAGTTCAAAAAGGGGTCCACTACTCAGGAACACTCATCTTCAATAATTTGCCAACAAACATAAAAAATTTAGTTACAAATGAAGATCAATTTGAAAGGAGCCTGAAAGACTTACTAGCGGCCAACTCCTTCTACTCCACTGACGAATTTTTTAATAGAAACAAATGATGTATTGTATATATTCATACTATTAGTATTGTTATTTCAGCTTTAAAAAATAAAAACTAAATAAAAAATAAAAAGCGACATGTTCCACATCCACGAGGACCTCCTCAACACGGATCTATGGAGCGAAAAACTAATCTAATCTAATCTAGTATTTTGTGTCAGATTGCGTCACAAGTTGGGAGCAATGGTAAGAGGTCGCAACGAATTCCAATATATTTTAATACAAATTGGAGCGTGCATTTGTTCGACAAGTCGTGTCACAGAGACTTTGTATTTTTGTTAAACCGCGGTGTCCATTGTCAAGTCATTTGAAAACCGCTTCGATATGAACGAACTACGAAAGAAAGATCAATAATAGCTTGTAAATTCTTATGACAGCTACATGTCCTTCCACATGGACACTAAAGCAGAGTTGCAATATCAGTTTATGTCTATTTGTTCTTCTGCACAGTTATATTGCATTACGGCAAAAAGCAAAAAGACAAAACAAACCGTGACAATGTCGAATTTTCATTTTATTATCAGTGCGTGCATTAAGGACCTACTACATCTACATCCATAGTCCGCAAGCCACCTGACGGTGTGTGGCGGAGGGTACCTTGAGTATCTCTATCGGTTCTCCCTTCTATTCCAGTATCGTATTGTTCGTGGAAAGAAGGATTGTCGGTATGCGTCTGTGTGGGCTCTAATCTCTCTGATTTTATCCTCATGGTCTCTTCGCGAGATATACGTAGGAGGGAGCAACATACCTGCTTGACTTTTCGGTGAAGGTATGTTCTCGAAACTTCAACAAAAGCCCGTACCGAGCTACTGAGCGTCTCTCCTGCAGAGTCTTCCACTGGAGTTTATCTATCATCTCCGTAACGCTTTCGCGATTACTAAATGATCCTGTAACGAAGCGCGCTGCTCTCCGTTGGATCTTCTTTATCTCTTCTATCAACCCTATCTGATACGGATCCCACACTGCTGAGCAGTATTCAAGCAGTGGGCGAACAAGCGTACTGAAACCTACTTCGTTTTCGGATTACATTTCCTTTTAGGATTCTTCCAATGAATCTCAGTCTGGCATCTGCTTTACCAACGATCAACTTTATATGATCATTCCATTTTAAATCACTCCTAATGCATACTCCCAGATAATTTATGGAATTAACTGCTTGCAGTTGCTGACCTGCTATTTTGTAGCTAAATGATAAGGGATCTATCTTTCTATGTATTCGCAGCACATTACACTTGTCTACATTGAGATTCAATTGCCATACCCTGCACCATGCGTCAATTCGCTGCAGATCATCGTGCATTTCAGTAAAATTTTCCTTTGTTACAACCTCTCGATATACCACAGCATCATCCGCAAAAAGCCTCAGTGAACTTCCGATGTCATCCACAAGGTCATTTATGTATATCGTGAATAGCAACGGTCCTACGACACTCCCCTGCGGCACACCTGAAATCACACTTACTTCGAACGACTTCTCTCCATTGAGAATGACATGCTGCGTTCTGTTATCCAGGAACTCTTCAATCCAATCACCCAATTGGTCTGATAGTCCATATGCTCTTACTTTGTTCATTAAACGACTGTGGGGAACTGTATCAAACGCCTTGCGGAAGTCAAGAAACACGGCATCTACCTGGGAACTCATATCTATGGCCCTCCGAGTCTCGTGGACGAATAGCGCGAGCTGGGTTTCTCACGATCATCTTTTTCGAAACCCATGCTGATTACTACAGAGTAGATTTCTAGTCTCCAGAAAAGTCATTATACTCGAACATAATACGTGTTCCAAAATTCTACAACTGATCGACGTTAGTTCTGCACATCTGATCGACGTCCCTTCTTGAAAACGGGGATGACCTGTGCCCTCTTCCAACCCTAATTTTAAAAAGAATACCGCTGTCGAAGAAATGAACGCACCACGCATACCCATTGTTGCGCGCGGCTTACTGATGCAGTGAATTATTTTCTTGTGGCTGTATTAGTTGAATCGCACACGGCATGCTTCTAGTTTAAAATTGAAGTGTTTAAGAAAGGCATTGTAGTGACGGAGTGATACGCGTACGTACATAGCATTGTATTATAGTGAGCTTCTCAACTGTAGCAAGCTAAACAAGAGAGCCCTCAGCGTCATATCAATGACAAATGGCTATAATAAACAGGCTTTTTGGGGTGGCTTTAAATACAAGATGAATATGCCGGATATTGTAAAACATGCCGTGTAAGTTTTACAGTGAAATACGACTCAATGAAAGCGGTAAAGCATGCCAGTACTAAGACTCATATTGATAAGGCGCTGTATGTGTTACGAAACTCCAATGTTCAAATGTATTTCGTGTCAGCGGGAACTAGTAAGAAAGAGGAAGTGTCAGCAAAGGAACTAATATTAACAGATCATGGAGCGAAACATCATCACAGTTACCTTTCACAAGACTGTGTAAATGCTTTTCTATCTGACTGTTTGTCAAAGATTCGAAACTATCATTCAAAATTCACTGTAGACAGACTAAAACTGACGTTATAGTAGAGAATGTATTGGCTCCACATTCTCTGCAACCAATTCTGAAAAAGTTGGTACAATTACATTTTTGATCGCATGTGATGCTTCAAATAAACGAAATATGAAATTATTTCCAGTTGCTATGCGATACTTCGGTCAAGAAATGGGAACGACTACAGCTGTTATTGATTTTTTACGAATACACAACTTCTATAGTCAAGAGGCTTAAAGTAGCGTCATTAAGACTGGTCTTTCAGGATCGCAGTTAGTTGCTTACCGTGCGGACAACTGTTCCGTCAATTACGGGAAGAACCAATCTGTTTACATTGAACTGGAAACAGTGCTTGAAGCACCACATCTTATTACAGGACATTGTCACATGAATATACTGCACAATACTGCGAAATGTGGACTACAACTACTGTCATACGATGTTGAATCGTTAGCGGTTAAGGTATTTAATGAGTCTTCTTCGAGTGCGAAGAAGATGAGTTAGATGAACTTTTGTGAGTACTTGCAGTCAGATTACTCCGCACTATTCCAGCATGTTCCTACACGCTATTTTAATCTTTTTTTAGCTGTAGAAAGATTGCTTCAGAACTAGCCATTGATGCAGTCCTATTTTCTAAGCCAGAGTGAAGGCAATATTGCCGAACTTATCTGGATATTCGCAGCCTATGCAAAAGACAGTGAAGTGGACAATGAAATAACACTCCCAGAGATTTACATTTATTTTGTCCACAATGTTATGCATTTCTTTAATACAACCATAAAACATGTGGAAAGTGATTATATACAGATAAATGAAATATATTCTGTACTACTAATGTTGTACGGCGCTGCGGTCGACAACGCCTATAAAAGATAAGGGTTTGGCGCAGTTGTTGGATCGGCTACTGCCGCTACTACGGCAGGTTATCAAGATTTAAGTAAGTTTGAAAGTGGTGTAATAGTCGGCGCACGAGCGATGGGACACAGCATCTCCGAGGAAGCGATGAAGCGGGGATTTTCCCGTACGACTATTTCACGAGTGCCCCGTGAATATCAGGAATCCGGTAAAACATCGAATCTCCGACATCGCTGCTGCGAAAACGGTCCTGCAAGAACGGAACCAACGACGACTGAAGAGAATCGTTCCATGTGACAGAAGTGCAACCCTTCAGCAAATTGCTGCAGATTTCAGTGCTGGGCCATCAACAAGCGTCAGCGTGCGAACCATTCAACGAAACATCATCGATATGGGCTTTCGGTGCCGAAGGCCCACTCGTGTACCCTTGATGGCTGCACGACACAATGCTAAAGTTGTATCGAGCGGATGAACATGTGTGGGTAAGGGAATAATCTCATGCATCCTTGGACCCTGCATGACAGCAGGGAACTGTTGCAGCTGGTGGAGGCTCTGTAATGGTGTGCGGCGTGTGCAGTTGGAGTGATATGGGACCCCTGATACGTATAGATACGACTCTGACAGGTGACACGTACGTAAGTATCCTGTCTGATCATCTGCATCCAGTCATGTCCTTTGTGCATCCCGAGGAACTTGGGCAATTCCAGCATGACAATGCGACACCGGACAAGTCCAGAATTTCTACAGTGTGGCTCCAGGGACACTCGTCTGAGTTTAAACACTTCCGCTGGCCACCAGGCTCCCCACACGTGAACATAATTGAGCATATTTGGGACGCCTTGCAACGTGCTGTTCAGAAGAGATCTCAACCCCCTCGTAGTCTTATGGATTTATGGCCAGCCTGCAGGATTCATGGTGTCAGTTACCTCCAGCACTGCTTCAGGCATTAGTCGAGTCCATGCCGCGTCGTGTTGCGGCATTTCTGCATGTTCGCGGGGCCCCTGTACGATATTAGGCAGGCGTACCAGTTTCTTTGACTTTTCAGTGTAGACAAATTGCACAATGGTTTAGAAAGTGGCAGTTGACCCTGAACATTAAAGCGTATGAGAGTCTCTACGTAAGTATTAAAAAAAATTCCTTGAAGTTCGGCTATACAATAAATCACACAAACTTAAAGATTGTCAATGAAGCTAAATACCTAGGGATTACAATTACAAACTACTTAAAGTTCATCTAGAAAATGATGTGGAAAAGGCGAAACAGTGAATGCTTTTTATTGGCAGAACAATAAATGTGCTAAAGAGACTGCCTACATTACCCGTATCATCTTTTTCAGTATTGCTGTGCGGTATGGAGTCTTTAGCAGATGTGATTGACAGAAGACATCGAGAAAGTGCAAAGAACGGCAGTTCGTTTCGTATTATCGCGAAATATGGTAGAATGTGTCACGGATGTGATACGTGAGGTGGATTTAAAAAAGTTTTTCCTCGTCACTAAATTTCAAACACCAACTTTCCCCTCTGAATGCGAAAAAAATTTACTGTCATCTACCTATACAGAGAAATGGCTATCGAAATGAAGTAAGAGAACTTGGAGCTCGCATGGAAAGATTTAGGTGTTCATTTTTCGCCAGGTGCTATTCGAGAAGGGACGGTCGAGAAATAATCTAAAAGTGTTTCTAAGAACTCTCTGCCAAACACGTAATTGTGGACTGCAGAGCAGTGATGTAGTTGTTGGTCACCTGCCGTGGGTAAGCTCCTGCAGATGGTTTTCTTTTGAAAATGCCAATCCACTGTGGCAGATGAGGCAAACTTCACAAGAGTAGGAATTTTAAACCTTTCGAAAGCAACATTTGTGGGCAGATTAAAGTCTTCGTTGCACAATTCAGGCTAGACATCATCAGCAGTTTAAATTTCGGGTAGAACTGAAGGTGACAGTGTGGCAATCTACCAGAAATTTAATCAAATCACTATTCCAGATTTGCAAAAGGATGTGCTGCCTGCGAATACGACGAATCATCTGGTTTATGCATGATACGGCTGCAGTATAGTTTTATCACATTTTATACGACATTCACTGGATGATATCAACCTTGATGTGTGGTTACGTGGTGGAAAACTTTCTGCATGTCCTGTACTTTCCTACGAACTCAAACCTTTGGATAATTATCTGTGTAGCCATCTAAAAAAATTTGTTTACGAATCAGATATTCTTAGTGCAGAGAGCCTTCATCAACGTGTTACGAAAGACTGCGAAACTACTCAACACCAACGAGGGAAATAATTACACATAGTAGCCCACATGGTTCCATCTTAGAGCCCTTCATTTCTCTTGTGTACATCAATGACCTTTCATCTGTAACCTCCTCCTTTTTCTTGCGTTACGGTCTCTGTTGGACCACGGGTAGCTCCTTCGTGGACTGCATTTTCCTCTTCTTCTCCCAGAACCTCTTCATTCTTTCTGTTCTTCTCTCCCGCTCCTCTTCCGTGATCTTCAGTGTCCGTTTCTCCTGTCGGCTCCACTGGTGGCACTCTAATCTTTTTCCTGTATTCTTCTCTGTCATTGGTATCCGGCATATTGGTCGGTGTGTATTTGTTCCTCCAATTTTCCTTTCCTTCGACCTTGATCTCCAATTCCAACCAGTCCTTCCGAAGTTCAACAAGCCACTTGGTTCCTGTTTTTCCCCTTGTCCTCCCTGTTGTTTCCCACACTCTTCGTCATTCTGTCTATACTCATCCTAACTACTTGTCCAGCAAACCCTGCCCTTTTGAGTCTGATTTCCCCGAATATTGTTCTCATGTTCTGGTACAATTCTTCCCTAGGTTTTCGCATCCACCTCTCTCCACCTCTTTTGAGACCTTGTATTTTTCTCTCTTTTTTATCTAGTTGTTCTGCCCCATTTCTTCCTAGTGTCATCGTCTCAGCAGCATATAATACTGCATTCCTTACCGTTGTAGTGGCTTATCTTTGCCTCTGTGGATACATTCTTTTTATTGTATATCTCTCTCGTCATGCAGAAGGCTGACCTCATCTTCTCTATCCTCTCTGATATTCCCTCGTTGCTCCTGTTCCTTCTTGTTATAAATTCTCACAGGCATTTGTCCACCATTTGCACAGTGCCTTCCGGTGTTTCCCAGTCTGCAGTGGTATTTAATGGCTTTGCCTTGTTATAGGCGATCATCAGTCCCACCTTTCTGGCTGCCTTACTTAAGTTGTCGAGTTGTGTCTTTGCGTCTTCTTCCGTCTCACTTACTATTCCTATGTCGTCCGCAAAGGCTAGGCAGTCCACTTGAGCCCTGTTGTCCTTTTTAACCCCCACATGGGTCTTTGGTATTCCCATTTCCTCGTTTATTGCTATCCACTGCCTGATCACTTCGTCCAGTGCTATATTGAACAACAATGGTGACAAGATACCAAGTTTCTTTTGTTTGTAGATAATACAAACTACGCAATAATTTGCAAATCAAGTACAGTTTTAAAGAGATCGGGTAACGAAATTTTCATGGACATTAATAAATGGTTCCCAGCCAATTCTTTAAAAAAAACATACTACATGCAGATAAGAAATTTTAAGTGGAATACCAAAAGTATATACCTAGAATACGACGACAAGCAGATAGAGAAACTTGAAGTGTTAAATTCTTGATAATAAATTCAACTGCGAGAGGAGTATACTACAGAACTGCTGAAGTGCCACAATAATGCAAGGCGAATGTTGTCAGACGTAGGCCACAAAAAAAGCTGGCATACTATGGTAACTTTCTTCCACGGTATCATACGAAATTATTTTTTGGGGTAGTTCATCAAGCCGAGTTACTTTTCCGGGTTAAAAAAATCGTATAATAAGAATTATTTGCAGTGTGAACTCAAGAACATCGTGCAAAGGGCTATTTACGGAACTAGCGATACCATTCACTGCTTCCCAATGTATTTATTCCTTAATGAAATTTGTAATTAAAAATACACTAAGACAAAAAACTATGATTTCCGCTTCGAAATGAACCCCCAATGATCAGCGAAGACGTGCCTGGGGAAGCCTCAGAAAGCGGTGGGTTACCAGCCCGAGTGTCGCCAGCCACGAGGCCCGACAACGAGTGGGCGCGAAACCCCTACAAACACAGCGGCACGTTTGTTGCTCTTCATGGCAGCCATCGTGGTGTAAGGTGCCTCTTACGTGAGGAAGACATTTTTACCAGTTTTAATAAATTATTGTCTCTTATTGATGTATTCACGATAGTTAGGAAGTGCTGTAGTCCGTAGCCGACCATGAATCAGAGAGCATTTCGCACGCTGCTGGCTAGGTGACGAAGCGACCATATGTTGAGCGTAGTGGGGTGGGGCTCGGCGCTGGACCGTAGCAACAAGCGTCAGCCTGGGAAATATACATTACTGGAAGTACCATCATCTTGGCGCCAAGTCACCGACTTTGTTTAATTATATTTAATAATTAAAGTCATTTATGGCAACATGAATACTAGAAGGAGCCTCTGGATGTTTAAAACTATTTATCATAATTTTGCCTCGTTAAAATTCACACCCGTTGATTAACGAATGCATATCTTAGTAACTACGAACTCGATCGGAAATCCACGAACTGTGACGAAACTGGTAAGAGATACGGACTGCGTGCCAAAGTCGGCAGTCGGCATTAAGAGCTCTTCCTGTCTTGTTCGATGGTAGCCATGCTCTCGGTTATGAGTAGTTTGTGACATGAGTGTTTCATTATTGATCTAATAGGAATAAAAGTGATATTACGGCACTCTGAATGTTAATTTCGAGTAAATAGATACCCCAAAGTTGATCGACAGCAATTTAAGATAATTAGCTTCCACCGACAGAGACATCCAATGCGCCAATGAAGAATCTGCACGGGGCGACATTTACTAGAGCTGCACCGCGCACAGGTAGGAGGAAATCCGACGACACAACCCACCAAGGCGGATCAAGGAAGGTCCGACTTACACTCGCAAATTCCGGGTGGAAATGCTAACCAGTCACACTGTACCTTCTACGGACACGCGCCTAAGCTGAGTAATAACAGTATCAGTTTAGAAGCGAGGGGATCTTGCAGTGAGCTTAAATTTCAGCAAGATAAAGGCCGGTCGCACAAGGCGAGAGTTTCCATTACTAGTCTTCGTGCTTGCCAAACCATACTTTGGCCAGCAAAGTCGCCTGGTGCCTCCCCAATAGAGAACGTTTGGAGCATTACGGGCAAGGTCCTCCAACCAGCTCAGGATTCTGACGATCTAACCCGACAATTAGAATTTGGCACGATATCCCTCAGGAGGACATCCAACGAGTCTGTCAGTCAGTGAAAAGCCGTCCGCCCCTGGTAGCTGAGAGGTCAGCGCGACGGAATGTCATACGTAACGGCCCGGGTTCGATTCCTGGCTGGGTCGGAGATTTTCTCCGTTCAGGGACTGGGTGTTGTGTTGTCCCTATCATCATCATTTCATCCCCTTCGACACGCAAGTCGCCGAAGTGGCGTCAACTCGAAAGACTTGCACCAGGCGAACGGTCTACCCGACGGGAGGCCCTAGCCACACGGCATTTCCTAGTGACAAGCCGAATAACTGCTTGCATAAGGCCCAGAAGTGGACCAACACATTACTGACCTGCTCAATTTCTGAAGGTCTTTCTCTTGAATAAATCATTCAATTTTTCTCAAATGGTGATCACTAGTCTGTCTCTACATCTACATCACCTCACATCTACCGATTTCCGCCTTTTTCGGAAATTTCCTTCGTGTTGCATCGTTCTTTTTTGTCTTAGAGTGATTTTTTTTTTTCAATTCGTGGAATCAGTACCAGAACTAAGAGTAAATCTCACAAAGATTTAAGGTCTCTTACGTTTTAACCGAACGGCTTCTTCTACTCAGAAACAAAAACTTCAAAAACTTACCAGCAGGTATAGAAAATTAGCTACTAATAAAGTTCAGTTTAAGAGAAGCCCAAGAGATTTAATGGTAGTCACTCCTTGCACTTCACTGATGAATTTCTTAGCGTAACCGGCTGATGTGTATGTTACAAATAACATCAAATAAAGCAGTAGCACGATCTCACTTCTGTAAAAATTCAGTGCAGTAATGATCATTGTAAATAAATGTTGTAAAATGATATTCTTGTTTGATGATGCATGGCTACATATAGCCTAAGTATTATCATATGCGGCGCCGTGTATTCTGCCAGGTTATTTAATACCCTTTAAATAAAAATATGCTTTTTTTTTTACTTATTTCACATCCATGAGAGCCATTACACTTGAGGTCTGTAAAAAGTACATTAGTATACTTGTTTTTCTTTTTAAATATTTATTGTGTATTCTTGATATATTCTAGAGAAGGAGGAGGCCATTTAGAGACGGAGCACAAGCTTGGATTGTGGAAGGATGGGGAAGGAAATCGGTTGCGTCCTTTCAAAGGAACCATCCCGGTATTTGCCTAAAGCGATTAGGGAAATCACGGAACACCTAAATCAGGATGGTTGGACGCGGGCTTGAACTGTCGTCCTCCCGAATGCAAGTCCAGTGTGCCATCTCTCTCGGTACATATTCTAGAGCCCGGAAGATCTCGTCACTATGGATCCACTGGAACGAAAAAGTACATCTGACCTAATCAGGTCCCGATGAATGCATGCTTGTGTGAAAGAAAGAAGAGCGTGTTTAAGACATTTTTATGTGTTCCTTACGTCAGAACATTATATAAGTCCTTTCATTAACAGCTAAAAAAGCTTGCTTAAATGGATTTTCTTATTATGGTGTGACAAATGTCTGTAACACGCTGTATATGTTACGTGAAACATGCAGAATAACAATAATTAGTCAGAAGTATTGTGGTAAGAGGAGACATACCAAGATTACACTCCTCTCCAATCTTCTGAAGATTGAAGCAGGACTCCTTGTTGTGGTAGGCCGTCTTGCACCACGAACAGCTGATCGCCACAATCTCTTTAGAGCTGAAGGACAGCTTCGACTGGAACGACTGGAAGAAACAAAAACAACAACCATCAGCGTTCATGTCTAGCTGTATAAAGAACAGACTTATCACATTAAAACTATAAACTACTCTTATACATATCCAACACCGTTCAAGCATGTGTTCTTTTAGAACGAGATACTTTAATTTATATCTACACAGCAATGAAAACAGTTTAAAATTTGAGGTTTTCTACCGCCAACGTTTATATTTTTTTTTTTTTTCCTTTACGTCATAGATTTGGTTCATGTCACACGTATTATACATCTCTAGTGTTACCAGAAATATACAAATTTGGTGGATGAAAGAAATATACATGGGACCCATCATCATAGAACGAAGCTGGTTGTGTCAGATCTTGACTGGTCCGCTACCTCGTCCGGCGTAGCCCCACAGAAAATGTATCAGACTATTTGGAAAGTGGGTGAAACGTACCAAAGAACATCGCCGCATTTGACGCTTCAGACAGGAGTAACTTTGAGTGGCGGTCTGACGGCTTTGAGTCTGTTTATTCAGGTGTGTAACTGTTGTTTTTGATGGCTGCAAATATCTGCGTTGTGAAGAGCTCACGGGAACGAATAGTTGTGACGCAGTTCTCGCCTCCAGGACGACGAACGCGCGGGGGAGGAGGAACGAGGGGGGGGGCGCGCGCGCGCGGGGTAGGAGGAACGAGGGGGGGGGGGGCGCGCGCGCGGGGGAAGAGGAACGAGGGGGGGGGGGCGCGCGCGCGCGGGGGAGGAGGAACGAGGGGGGGGGGGCGCGCGCGCGCGGGGGAGGAGGAACGAGGGGGGGGGGGGCGCGCGCGCGCGGGGGAGGAGGAACGAGAGGCCGCGCGCGGGGGGGAGGAGGAACGAGAGGGCGCGCGCGCGCGGGGGAGGAGGAACGAGAGGGCGCGCGCGCGCGGGGGAGGAGGAACGAGAGGGCGCGCGCGCGCGGGGGAGGAGGAACGAGAGGGCGCGCGCGCGCGGGGGAGGAGGAACGAGAGGGCGCGCGCGCGGGGGAGGAGGAACGAGAGGGCGCGCGCGCGGGGAGGAGGAACGAGAGGGCGCGCGCGCGGGGAGGAGGAACGAGAGGGCGCGCGCGGGGGAGGAGGAACGAGAAGGCGCGCGCGGGGGAGGAGGAACGAGGGCGCGCGCGGGAGGAGGAAGGAGGGCGCGCGGGGGAGGAGGAAGTAGGATGGGGGGGAGGAGGAAGGAGGACGTGGGGGAGGCGGAAGGAGGACACGGGGGAGGAGGAAGTAGGGCAAAAGATGAGAGTTTACTGTCTCATATACATTGAGGTTCTTGTATTAGGGGAACTAGTTCTGTTGGACAAGGATGGGGAGGAAATCGTGTGTGACCATCTTGGCAGTACAGGCATTTACCATTTGAGATTTTGAGGTCGAGAAGGAAATATCACAGTACATTTATCAATGTGATTCGTGTCAGAGTCGTCAGTTTGATGGATCAAAGTTGGTGCTCAGTGAGGCTGGTGGCCTCGTTTCAAGTGAAGCGACTTGGCCGCAGCTGAATATTGGCCGCATAAAGCAGAGGGAGCCGGGGGAGGACCGAGAATAGCCGCGCGCTCCCCACAGGACATCCGTCATCGTTAGCGGCGTCGACGCCGACGCCGACGCCCCATTCATCAGGAGGCGCCATTCAGGCACACCTGCGCGGCCGCAGCCGCAGGGCGCCGCCTGGCTATCTGCCAGCGAGCCTCGCGACCGCCGCCGATCCGTACTCAGCAGTGGACGTTCCTCGGAACCACCACCACTTCCCAACTGAGCGAAACCTGAACAGTGTGCGTGCGGTACTGTCGAGCCATCTACCCGTTCTAAAGTATTCGTTTACTTTTGTACTTTTGTTAGTACACATCTGACTAGGTACACCTTACAGCTTCAGACCATAAATGATATAGATCGTGCATTAACGTCTTTGAACTGAAACCAACATCTCGATCACCTGACCAATGGCGACATCTACTAGCAGACGACTTTTGGAATACTGTTCACTTTATCTCAATTGTAATATTTTCATCAAAAATTTCATTAGTGCAATTATGAAATCTTGTACAGCATTTGGTCGCGCCGAAAGACATGTGAAAGGTCATAATATTTCGTTCCACATTAATACAAAGAAATTTGCGAACATAATTTTTTGAAAGTTCGGGTTTATGTTCGTCCTACCAATCTAAAATTCAATGGATGAGGAAGATTCTGAAACAGTAGAACGTTGATTTCTTATGCACTACAAGAATTTTTTTATGGTTTCTTATTTATAATGCTTCTTATATTGATTGTTTCGGTATCTGCTTTGGGGCAAGCGAAACCCATAAAACATAAACGCTTATTTTGTTTAACAATGGGACATTATGGGTAGAAATGGATATCATTGCTTATAAAAGCAAAATAAAACATTTCACACAGATTGTTGAGAAATCGTCAGAAAACTTAATGCTTCCTGCCAAACTAATATTTCGTCTTCCACTCGTGTGGAAGTACCGAACTAAATGACACGTAATGCAACAAAAAGAAGAATTCACTGGAAAACTGTAATTCTGTCGTTTGTAAAAAGTAGCAAATGTCAATACAAACTTTCGAATTGTTTGGTACCCTTTCGTTTGGCCGAATGCAAAAATGCATCGCATTAATGTTGAGAATTTAGGAGAATTTTGGTTGCCTATACCGTTACATATTTAATACTAAAGCAACAAACCGGTCTGTTGCTAAAATAAATGCTTCTTTTCAACCACAAACAAGAAAAAGGCTCTGTAATGGTGTGGGGCGTGTGCAGTTGGAGTGATACGGGACCCGTGATACGTCTAGATACGACTCTGACAGATGACACGTATGTAAACTTCCTCTCTGAGTGCCTACATCCGTTCATGTCAATTGTGCATTCCGACAGACAATTTCAGCAGGACAATGCACCACCCCACACGTCCAGAAATGCTACAGAGTGTATCCAAGAACACTCTTCTGAATTTAAACACTGCCGCTGGCCACCAAACTCACCAGACATGAACATTATCGAGAATATCTTGGATGTCTTGCAACTTGCTGTTCATAAGAGATCTCCACCCCCAACGTATCTTACGGATTTATGGACAGCCCTGCAGGATTCATGGTGTCAATTCCCTCCAGCACTACTGCAGACATTAGTCGAGTCCACGTCACGGCCTCTTGGGATACATCTGCGTGCTCGCGGGGGCCCTACACGATGTTAGCCAAGTGTACCAGTTTCTTTGGCTCTTCAGTATGTGTAGTTCAGACAATTTGCACAGTTGGAGAGCGTCGAACCGAGTACAAGCGACATATTAAACGAAGGGAGCTTGACAAATTGACCATAGCTCTGCGTTGCCTGACAAAAAGACACAAAATATTGTTTGAAAACACGAGAGTCCACATTTTAGGATTCCATTATAAGGAGACGGCTGGGAGTAGAATGAATAGCAACAGCTTTGACAGAGACAAGGATTACACACTTAGTAGGGTGTGGGGCGGAGTCTGGATATCGAAAGGAAGCAAAAAAGGATACGTGACGCTTCTAGGCAGCCGGGAGCTAACGTGGCACCGGTGCCTGTCCTGACTTGTCACTCGGTCCTGTGGCGGGTCGCAGCTGCTATTGGCTTTGCCTTCCGCGGACGCGTCGTTTAGAGCCTCTCTGATTGGTGCCACAGGCTGGAATCTTTCCTACACAAACGGAAAACTTCCAGCTCCGGCAGCCAGGGGCTTTCACTGCTGACGACAATGGCGGAGATAGTTATCGAAATCTCGAGAATTTTTTCGAAATGAGTGGCATGCAAACAAGAGTTTTTATTCAGAAGTTAACGAAGCAGGGCACTGAGGGAAAAAGCAATTACTTTTTGTAAGAAATCACCGACTACTCTAAGATTCTACGTCATTCGTAAATCGAAGTCTGTCAAAAAAATTATACTTTTGATACGTGAACATCCTTACTGCACACACACGACTGATGTGCGTTGCTCAATAACATGGTCTTCAGCATCCTTACTACGAAGTACAGTATCAGATCGCCATTCGCCTGGGGGTGGGGGAACGGGATGGCGAGTGGAGTGGGGGGAAGCTGCCTCCACAGGTGGACTTGCTTATAATGTATGAAAGAGCACCTATCAATTAAGAAAAACCGCTGTCATGACACACTAAAGTATGACACTGAAAATTGATTAATACAAGTACCAGACCGCCTGGGAAGCTGTCCACTCAAGATCATGTAGGCGTCCACTCTTCATCACTTTACGGATGACGCCCGACACTTCGTGAAATTACATTGGTGTCTGTGTTGGCCGGGGGAGCGGAGGGCAAATCTCCAACCAAACTGAGGGTTGCCATAATGTCCGTAAATCGTAGCCAAAACGTGCTGAACCGAAACAGCCACGCGACATGTTTCACTGAGTGCTGGATTCTTCCACTGACTGCTGTTCGAGGTATCAATGACAGGTCTTTCTCGGTAGTACTATGCACGCAGAGTTCTGAATTCTCTCCACTGTTGTCTGCGGCCTACACTGATTTGCGTACAGCATATTTCGTTTAAAGCTGTGTCACGTTTGCCTACGGGATTGCCGTAGGGGTAACACTGGATCCCGTCAGATCACCGAAGTTAAATGCTGTTGTGCTCGGCTAGTACTTGGATGGGTGACCGTCCGGGTCTGGCTGGCGGAATGGATTCAGCCCTTGCGAGGCCAACTGAGGAACTTTTTGATTGAGAAGCAGCGGTTCTAGTCACGAAAACTGATAACGGTGGTGGGAACTGTATGCTGACCACACCATATCCGCATCCAGTGACGCCTATCGGCAGAGGATGACACGGCGGTCGGTCGGTACCGCTGGGCCTCCCGAGGCCTCTCACGACGGAGTTTTTCTGTATCACGTTTGGTTCCTGTCATAGAAAATTTTACTTCTGATGTCGAAGAAACAAGGCCTCATCTTATACCGTAGGTCAAAACTCATACGTGTTATTCGCACGAAATTTCCATTCTTATAGAAACCACTTTGTCAGCGAGCCGCGGGAGCTCTGATGGGCACACTTGTAGCCATCTTGTGTGAGTGAAAGCTTCATCTTCTATCGGCAGCATTCGTGTATCATCATATGCGCTGTCACGCACGGATGTAGACATACCTTCAGTTCCGGGCAACATTCAGCAGCAGGGTGGTGGTAGCAAGTTACGACAATCTATGAGGGTCACTCCAAAAGATATGCACACTATTTTTGTAAAAATACAGTTTTCATTCTGCATGTGTGAAAGTTTTACAGTGTGTAGATACATCCTTCCCGCGTGTTTTCAAACTCAGTTCAATCTGTTCCCCGGACCGAGCGAGGTGGCGCAGTGGTTCGACACTGGACTCGCATTCGGGAGGACGACGGTTCAATCCCGCGTCCGGCCATCCTGATTTAGGTTTTCCGTGATTTCCCTAAATCACTCCAGGCAAATGCCGGGATGGTTCCTTTCAAAGGGCACGGCCGACTTCCTTCCCCGTCTTTCCCTAATCCGATGAGACCGATGACCTCGCTGTCTGGTCTCCTTCCCCAAACCAAACAACCAACCTGTTCCCGTGAGTGGCGCCGTCACAGCATGTCTTCAAGATGGCTGCTACACATGACGTTCGTCAGAAGCAACGTGCTGTCATAGAATTTCTGTGCTGTGAAAACGAGACAGTGGGAAACATCCACAAGAGGTTGAGAAAGGTGTCTGGAGATGCTGATGTCGATCGCAGTACAGTTAGTCGGTGGGCAAGCAGGTTACGTGATGAAAGCGGGCACGGCAATATTGAGGATTGTCCCCGCAGCGGCAGGCCTCGTACCGCACACACTCCGGACAATGTGCAGAGAGTTAACGAATTGGTGACTGCTGACAGACGCATCACAGTGAACGAATTGTCACGTCACGTTGGGATAGGGAAGGAAGTGTTTGCAGAATACTGAAAGTGTTGGCGTTAAAAAAGGTTTATGCCAGGTGGGTTCCCAGAATGTTGACAGTGGCTCACAAAGAACACGAAAAATTGTATGCAGCGAACCTTTGGAACAGCACGAGAATGGTGGAGATGAATTTCTTGGAAGAAATGTGACAGGTGATGCCATCATTTTTCACCACAGACGAAGAGGCAATCAATGGAGTGGCATCATGAGCATTCACCCCAGAAAAAATTTCAAAACCACACCTTCTGCTGGAAAAGTTATTGCTACGGTGTTTTTCGATTCCGAAGGACCCTTGCTTGTGGACATCATGCCAAGTGGAACCACCATAAATTCTGATGCATATGTGACGACACTGAAGAAACTTAAGGCTCGACTGAGTCGTGTTCGACCACATCGGCAAAAGCAGGATGTTTTGCTGTTGCACGACAATGCACGGCCACATGTCAGTCAAAAAGACCGTGGAAGCGATCACAAAACTCGGATGGACAACACTGAGACACCCGCCTTACAGTCCTGACCTGGCTCCATGTGACTGTCATCTCTTTGGGAAACTGAAAGGCTCTCTTCGTGGAACAACAGTGGCTCCAACAGGTTAGTTCAGAATTTTACCGTGCGGGTATACAGGCGCTCGTTCCAACATGGCGTAAGGCAGTTGAGAGGGATGGAAATTATATGGAGAAATGAAAATATTGTTCCTAAAGGATGTATCTACACACTGTAAAACTTTCAAACATGTAGAATAAAAGATGGATTTAAAAAAATAGTGTGTATTTCTTTTGGAGTGACCCTCGTATACCACTCCTCGAACTCTTCAGTGATAAAATGAACGAGTAAAAAAAGTCACGGGATTACTATACCCTATGCGAAAATAATGATAAGACATGTCCCGCTACGGAGCGAAGTGGGTAGAGGTTAGCACACTGGTCTCGCATGCGGGAAGACGACGGTTCAAACTTCCGTCCGACCATCCTAATTTAGATTTTCAGAAATTTTCCTAAATCGCTTCAGATAAATACCGGGATGGTTCCTGTGAAAGGGCACGGCCGACTACCTTCCCCATCCTTCACTAATCCGATGGCACCGATGACCTTGCTCTTTGGTTCCCTCCCCTGAATCAATCAACTAACCGTGTCCCGCTCACTTATTTCCGTGTTTTAATCCGGGTACGAATACGACTGAGTTGTCGGTAGCAGTAATACAGGCAGGACGCGCAATAATATGACCATCTCTCGCTCCGCCGACGCAGCCGCGAGCTGTCTTTGGTGACGTGTGGAATATTAGCCGGCGAGTCCGCTCCTAATTTATTTACTCGGAGCTGCGGTTAGTCCGGCGCCGTCCATTCCAATGCAGCATTTATTGGCGCGCTCGATAAACAAGGCGCTGCCGCGCCGCGTTAAATCACACGTCAGCGGACTTAGTGGGAGAGCAGTGGCGGGTTATCCGGGCTTAGGTGCGCGCTGGCTAATGCGCGCCATACAGGAGACGGACGCCATTAATGTCGGAGAGTAGGGTTGCACGCCCCTGGCTGACCTGGTCTAGCCAGCCTGTTCATATCAACGGCAGTTGCGCGCAGCCTGGATTACACAGCTACCACATCGAGAGTCTGCTCCGACGATGGCGCCTCCTTCGCCGCTTGCAGCAGTGCAAGGGATTGCCGCTGCAAACACAGGTTCGCGTTCGCTCGGGTGCGCCAGACAATCGCACTACCGAATTCTGTACAGTGTACACAATCCTAGTGCACGCACTACACAGGGTGAGGGCCGGCCGCGGTGGTCTAGCGGTTCTGGCGCTGCAGTCCGGAACCGCGGGACTGCTACGGTCGCAGGTTCGAATCCTGCCTCGGGCATGGGTGTGTGTGATGTCCTTAGGTTAGTTAGGTTTAAGTAGTTCTAAGTTCTAGGGGACTTATGACCTAAGATGTTGAGTCCCATAGTGCTCAGAGCCATTTGAACCATTTTGAACAGGGTGAGGGATTTGTGTGTGCGTATTTTGTTCTTATGGGCAGTCAACGTCGAGATTATCAACGCACTTGTTATTGTTGTACTCTTCAGTCCAGAGACTACTTTGCTGCAGCTCTCCATGCTACTCTATCCTGTGGAAGCCTCTCCATCTCCGAATAATTACTGTAACCTACATGCCTCTGAATCTGCTTAGTGTATTCATCTCTTGGTCTCCCTCTACGATTTTTACCCTCCATACTGCCCTCTAATACTAAATTGGTGATCCCTTGGTGGCTCAAAACGTGCCCTACCAACCGATCCCTTCTTCTGGTCAAGTTGTGCCACAAATTCCTCATCTCCACAATTCTATTCAGTAACCCCTCATTAGTTACATGATCTACCCATCTAATCTTCAGCATTATTCTGAAGCACCATATTTCGAAAGCTTCTGTTCGCTTCTTGTCTAAACTAGTTATGGTCCATGTTTCACTTCCATACATGGCTACACTTCGTACAAATACTTTCAGAAAAGACTTCCTGATACTTAAATCTATACAAGATGTTAACAAATTTCTCTTCTTCGGAAACGCTTTAACTGCCATTGCCAGCTCATCTACTACTTTAAGTGTCTCATTTCCTAATCTAATTCCCTCAGCATCACCTGATTCAATTCGACTACATTCCGTTATCCTTCGTTTTGCTTTTGTTGATGTTCATCTTATATCCTCCTTTCAAGACACTGTGCGTTCCGTTGAACTGCTCTTCCCGGTCCTTTGCTGTCTCTGACAGAGTTACAATGTCGTCAGCAAACCTCAAAGTTTTTATTTCTTCTCCACGGATTTTAATTTCTACTTCAAATTTTTCTTTTGTTTCCTTTGCCGGCCGCGGTGTCCGAGCGCTTCTAGGAGCTTCAGTGCGGAACCGCGCGACTGCTACGGCCGCAGGTTCGAATCCTGCCTCGCGCATGGATTTGTGTGATGTCCTTAGGTTAATTAGGTTCAAGGCGCTTCAGTCTGGAACCGTGCGACCGTTACGATCGCAGGTTCGAATCCAGCCTCGGGCATGGATGTGTGTGATGTCCTTAGGTTAGTTAGGTTTAAGTAGTTCTAAGTTCTAGGGGACTGATGACCTCAGATGTTAAGTCCCATAGTGCTCAGAGCCATTTGAACCATTTGCATCGCCCTCGGGGAGTCGAGTTATTTTTGCAAGGTCTTTGTTAAAACATCATGATGGAAAACGTATAAAAGGAACAATGGGCGTTTTTATTTAACTGGACTGACCGAAATGGTATTACTATGTATCGATCATTATCTGCATATCATGACGGAACCCTTAATTTAGATACATACCTTGCCACAGATGGGAGCTCAAGCAAAAACGCTGATCATAAAGGCAACATTAGCTTCCACGCCGTTTCCATTTTACGGTACGTTTTCGTCAGTGGTAAGTCCCTCCCAATTGATACAGGAGGAAAATTTCAAAATTGTGGAAATTTCAGTGACGTCCTCATGGTAACTGAAGTCTTCCACGATGCTAGGATGTCATTAAAAGAAACACGCAGCAGTATCAACACTTCACATCCTTCATAAAACTGATAACTGCAACCCCGGCGAACTTGTCTGCAAACGAGAAGTCACTGTCTATTACTGCCCTACGCTATAAAGTATCAAGTCATCGACTGGTCACTTAATACTGGCTTGCCCGCCCGGTTGGCCGTGCGGTCTAACTCACAGCTTTCCGGATTGGGAAGGAGCGCCTGGTCCCCGGCACGAATCCGCCCGGCGGATTTGTGTCGAGGTCCGGTGAACCGTCCAGTCTGTGGATGGTTTTTAGGAGGTTTTCCATCTGCCTCGGCGAATGCGGGCTGGTTCCCCTTATTCCGCTTCAGTTACACTGTGTCGGCGATTGCTGCGCAAACAAGTTCTCCACGTACGCGTACACCACCATTACTCTACCACACAAACATAGGGGTTACACTCGTCTGGTGTGAGACGTTCCCTGGGGGGTTCACCGGGGACCGAACCGCACAATAGCCCTGGGTTCGGTGTGGGGCGGCGGAGGGGTGAAATGGACTGCGGTAGTCGTCGTGGGGTTGTGGACCACTGCGGCTGCGGCAGGGACGGAGCCTCTCCGTCGCTTCTAGGTCCCCGGTTAACATACAATACAAGAATACTGGCTTGCACATGTTTCAAAGGCTGCTGATCCGTGGCCCCTTGGATATTTTTGAGGTGACACGTCGCCATGACGTTCACGTTGGAAGCTGACAAGGCGCCTCAGAATGAGCGGCTCCGATCGTACCTCCGGAATCGCGCGGCTGCTGTAGTCTCGGTTGCGGCACTGGAATTGCGCCGTGCGGCCACCACAAATTCTTCGTGTACGTCGGAATCTTCCTTGTACGTCATACGATATCTATAACTGAGCCATGGCAGTGCTAAACGGTGTTTATGCAGGGTGCGGAAAAACAATCTGAGCGAACTGTAGGACAGAAAGACAGCATCAAACGGCCGAATTTGAGTATAGAAACTAGAGGTCGCAGTTAAATATTTACGGCGCTATGCCAGCATGAAAACGGTGGTCAGTTTGTACATTTGCTACGACATACTAAAGTTAATTAAGTCGAAGGAAGTTTGTGTACAAAAGCATACTCACTTTTCATTTACTTTGACCAAGGACACAATGAAACATGCAACATGGACATCTGATTGTTTTCATTTCTAAAGAAGTGCTGCATGGTACACCAGCTAAGTGCGATACTCGTGTACCTGATGCTTTAAGTTTTTCTTGTTCTCATCCCGACGACTGATTAGCCCAAGTATTTTGTTTACGTATACATTTTCAGTGAATAACATTTCATTTTTAGTAAAGACGTTCATGTGTCGGATTTCAGTTACGCTCCTGAAGCGCCGAAAATAGGCAACTGCCACCCGTAGTTCGTATACTCAAATTTATTTCTTTGATGCTGTCTCTCTGCCCTACACTTTTGGTCAAATTCTTTCCCCCCATCCTGTACCTAACGAGGACATCGTACCAACTTCCCCTCGCCTATTTAGCTCACATTGACAGAGCGTGTAGGGCACGAGTAGGACTTCAACATATGTGAAGGAGAACGGGACTCTCGGCCGTTTGCGAGAAAATCATGTTTGAAAACATTGGGCTTGCTTATATACATTGCATGGTCGCTAGTATTCAAGGAGTTCGTAGCCAAGTGAGTAAACACTTGGTTTCATAAACGCGAGGTCTCGGGATCGAATCTCCCCACTGGTACTTTTTTAAATTCCCACTTAAATCTAACAACAGATTTATTATGACTGTGCAAATTATCAATATTTAGTGATTCGTTAATTATTTTCATAATTTTTATTCTTATAAAAGCAGGAAACATATTTTCATAAGCAGGCGCCAATAAAAAAATACACGCGAACCTGCAATCAGATCAGTACCGTCATTTTATTTATATTATTGTGTCTACGCTTGTGAAAAGTATAGTGTGTAACCGATGGAGGACTGCACGAATCAGATTGATACCGATCGTATAAACATAGAAAACAAAATTTAATGAGACGTACGGCACGTGTGATGAACGCCGAATACTTCCAAAATTGTAGAGAAATTTTTCAGGGTAAACATTATTAAAATAATAAATGATTCATTAGACATCGATAATTTGCAAAGTAATAAGAAATCTGCTGTTACAATTACGTCGAAATGAAAAATAGTATCAGCAGCGAGATTCGATTCACAAACCTCCCGCTTATGACGCTAACCGTTTACTCGCTAGGCTGCGTATTCCTTGAATACAACCGACCATAAGAAGTATATCAGCACACCTAAAATAACTATTTTCTCGAAAACGGTTGAGAGTTGCTTCTTCATGTTCACATATGTTGAAGCTCTCTTCGTACCCTACACACCCTGTCAATATGAATCAAATCGGTGAGAGGAAGTTCTTACGTCCTCTTCGTAAGTTAATTTCTGGCCCTGGAGGTCCCGGGTAGGAGCGGATATTTTCCCACGTTCAAGTCACTCACGAGGCCCCCAGGTCCCCTCGGCCTGCTGTCAAATTGAGTACCGTGGATCTTCCTCGTTGGGAAAAGGCGGCCACGTCGATGGGCGCTCCACCAGCCTCCCAGTGCCCTCTGCTTGCAGTCAGACCAGAAGACCTTTCACGAGTTGAGCCCCACAAACGCGACCTTTATTCGCAGTTGTTTCATACGGACGATTTCCTAAGAGCCGCCAAGCCAAAGCCTATGATGGTGGATTGATAAGCCTGGTAAAGAAGCAAGAAAAAATATTTGTTTCCGTTAATAAAATGTCCCGCGCTGTTATACCGTGATCGAATGGATTTCACATTTGTACCCAACTTTTCATCCCCAGATACGGAGGGCATTTTCAGAGGGGATCATGGCTATTTCGAGTGTCCGATTCATACCCCGGTTCGGACACTGAAAGAAGCTGCGAGTCCCCCTGAAAATGAAGATGGAACGTTGGGTTTAATTGTGAAACCCACTGTGAAATTTTCAGCAGTGAAAGGTTACATTTTATGATGTTTGTTTCGCAAATTAGTCGTCTTACTTCTCGACGTAGTCCCCCTTGAGGGATACGCTTGATCAAGAGATCCTCCAGCTTTTCCATCCCATCAAGAAAATAGGTTCGGTCAAACTCTGCAAAATATTCGTTGACTGCAACCACCACTTCCTCATTTGATGAAAATTTTTTCCCCAGCAAGCCAAAGTTACAAGTTAGGGAACAGGAAGAAGCCACTTGAGGCTAAGTCTGATGAACAGGGTGGTTGAGGAACCGGTTTAAAGCTCATTTCATGCACATTCACCACTGTCTTCGCTGATGTGTGAGATGGTGCATTACCCTGGAGAAAGAGCACTTCTTTGCGAGCCAACCCAAGTTGGAAACGGTCCACCAATGAAGCATAATACCGTCCACTTACGGTTCTGCCTTGCTCGCAGTAATCTACGAAGATTATTCTTGGCCCGTCACCTTACCAGCTGACAAAATGGTCTTTGCCTTCTTCGGTGCACTTTCACCAGCCTTTGTCCATTGTTTTGGCCGTCGTTTTGACTCTGGTGTGTAATGTGACATCCGGGCATCATCGACAGCCACAAATCGGCGCAAGAAGTGTTGCGGATTTCGATGAAACATCGACACACATTTTGTCGAAATTGGAAAAAACGACATTTTGTCTGTGGAGTGCGTGATTGATACTTCTGTAATTTTTTTTGTTTTTGTTTGTTTGTTTATTCATGCCGCGCGGTATTAGTCGAGCGGTCTGAGGCGCTGCAGTCATGGACTGTGCGGCTGGTCCCGGCGGAGGTTCGAGTCCTCCCTCGGGCATGGGTGTGTGTGTGTTTGTCCTTAGGATAATTTAGGTTAAGTAGTGTGTAAGCTTAGGGACTGATGGCCTTAGCAGTTAAGTACCATAAGATTTCACACACATTTGAACATTTTTTTTCTTTATTCATAGACACAATCAAATGTCAAACACATGAACCTGTGTTCAGTGTATGCCACGTTTAGCATCTGAAGATGGTCAGTGTATGGCCGAAACCGGTTATGACTGTGTCATAAACATGTGATTGTGTCTACGAATAAACAAAAAAAAATTTATGTCGAAATGTTGTGTCGCATGTGCTTTTGGTTGACCGTGAGCAATTTTATCTAGGCACCCACCTCGCACACAGCTTTTTCATAACCTATTCTCCGTGCAGGACATGAAGAACTTGCTCAGCTGATATACCTACAATTCAGTGATCTCATGAATTTTTATTTGGCGGTCTTGCATTACCATATCATGAATTTTGTCAATGGTTTTCTTTTGTGGTGACTTGAACTGGACGGCCGGAGAGCGTCATACGATCCTTTAACAACCAAGTTTATCAACCACGATGTCGCAACAAAAATGTTATATTCTTTCATGGAAATCTACTATAATTATCACGCCACAGCTATAAACTAATAGCAATTTTTTGAAAAATGAAGGGAGACAACAAGAATGAAAGACGACCTAAATTAAAAAGAAAAAAAAAGAACACTTCCATGTGCCTAACTAAACGCAGATCGAGAGATTACATGCAGATAGCTTGAGGAGGAATAATGCAGTCGTTCTTTTGTTCGCGGAAGTTGGTAGTCGGCGAAGACGTCTGTCTCGAGGTATCGTTACCACACTAACTCGCAGAACTCCAGCGCCAGGCCCGGGAAGAATCTCTGTATCTTCTCGCAACTCAGTTAAAACTTGCATTCCGCCAATTCAAAAGTTACTGCGCACGAGGACCTAATCCGAGTTACAGATGCAAATGTACTGTAATTGTAGCACAAGTTGGGAGCTCGCTAATCCTGGTCGCTAGCGAGAAGGCCCTGGTGATGAAACGCCCCTTTCGTAGCACCGAAGCATATCCGTGTCCGATTACTGTTTCCTTGCTCATTCTAACTTCTTTATTACACGCGAAGCAGCACCGAGCAGCAAAGTCCTCTGCGCCTCGAAGACTGCAGAAAACAAAATCGTCCGTGTATTTTACTGACCGTGACACGAGAATCTGTCTCCATAGGGAATGACAGACCAGGGTCCCCACGACTGCTGTAACTCATCCCAGCTGTAGGTCTGCTCAGATTCTCAGTAAATTACTCATCATCATCATCATCATCATCATCATCATCATCCTCCTCGTCTTCTCCTCAGGTATTAGGCATGAATTGCCTGTTACGGTACCCATCTCTGTCATGGTCTTCCTCTGTCTCCTCTCCCATGGAATTTATAATTTCTTGCCTTTAAGGGAAGTCTCTCGCTCTACATTCTTTGTAGATGTTCATTCCATTTTCTCCTGTAAACTCGAATTTTATCATTGAGGCTAAAGATTTGCAGTTCTTCTCTAGTATCTTGATTTCTTATCCTCTCTTCTCTTGTGCAACCTTTAACACCTCTAAGGAATTTTCATTTCTTGTGCCTGAATCCGGCGTTCTTGCTTCTTGGTAATCACGCAGTCTCACTTCCATAGAGCAGTGTGGAAACTGCAACAGTTTTGTAAAATTTAATTTGAGTATCTTTCCTGGTTTTGTTTTTTAGGTTCCTGTTGATTGTTCCACATACCCGACTGAATTTACTGAGCTTAATTTCAATATCTCAGCTGTAGCTATATGTCATTTCACATACGAGGTCACTGAAATGGTTTACTTGCTCAAAAATCTTCTGATCTATCACTGGTTTGGTTCTGATTGATTCTTTCCCCATGGAGACCATTGTCTTAGTTTTTCTTTTGAAAATTCCATGTTAAATTTTGCACTTATTTGTTTTACCACGTAGATTCCTTTCTTAAGGTCATCTTCCTTATCTTCTGAGATCACTGCATCAGCAGCATGTAGTAAATTATTTAAAAGAACTTTCCTGTCTAGGTAGATGCATTTCTAAAATTCTGACTCACATATATGTATTATTTCATTAATGTAGATGTTGAACAAAGTTGAAGAGATGCAGCAGCCTTGTCGTACCCATTTGTTAGTTGGTACCTCATTAGTTGTGCTACCATTGAGATCTAGAGTGATATTTGTGTCTTGACATAAACTTTTTATCGCATTTAGTAGATGCTTTGGATACCCGCGATTCGTCATTATGTCCCAAAGTTTCTTTTTATTGACACTGTCAAAAGCTTTTTAAAAGTCAATAAATGTAATGTGTGTTTCTTTATTATACTCTCGCCGTTTTTCTATTACTTGCTGTAGGATAAAAACTGCATATATTGTGGGATGTCCTTTCCTAAAACTCATTTGTTCCCCATGCAGTACTGCTTCTGCTATGTTTTTAAGTTTAGTATTTAAAATCTTAGCATACACCTTGTAAGCTGAGTCCAGTAAACTCATTCCTCTGTAATTACTGTATAGGCTTTTATCTCCTTTTTTTAAAAATTGATATCACTCTAGCTGTTTTCCAGTCTTTGGGAATACTCTTCTTCCAGCATTCGTTGAAGAGATTGTAACGCCGGAAATACATATCCTCCTATTTCCATCTATTGTACTATAAATTTTTTCCTTATTTTCTTACCTGAAGATATGACATTTCTGTGTCTTTATCTATTGTAATTGTTTTACAATTTGTATATATTTATGTCGATGTATAATTGGTTTGTTTTGTAAATATTATTTGTATTTTTACGCTGGGTCTTGCCTAGGGAAAACTAAGCTGTCGAACGATTACATCGATAGGTCGTGTGGAGAACCAAAGCGTTTAGCATCTTGGGTAGTGTTCACTCTGCCGCGTGGAGCGCGGGCAGAGCAGAGTCTGGCTGGAGTAGGGCGGTGGAGCAGGTGTGTTGTGTGACGCTCCGCGAGTTGCCGCGCTTTCGGGATTGGGCAGCATGTAATTGCGCTCGACTTGCTATGATAGTTTCTGACACGGTGTCGCGGACGGGAAACATTAGTTGGCACACATCAAGAGCCCGTTTCGCCTGGTGATCCTGTAGACAAGAAGGCGCGCCAACATCCAGCTTCTGCAACAGCGACGGCCGACAATAAATGAATGTCGTCACCTCCTCGATCGACGACTTCAAACCTTCAGTCAACCAACAAGGAAGACTGAAAACACGTAAAGTTTTAGAACTGTATGGCAGACCTCAGCTTTTCAAACTGTTCCATTTGCGTCACTAAAATACACCAAGTTAGCATGAACCTTTGTTGCTCAACGTCCCAATTGCATTACCAAGCAGTGTCCCTTCCTTTTCCGAAATGAACCCGAGTGTCGTTGAAATTCAAACGCCAGCTTTAAAGTAATATCATTCCATTTCACTGCTTTAATTTCAAAGTTCAGTTAAAGTATTCATAGCTGGCTACAATAAACAAACAGAACTATATTTAAATTACACAAGCACAAATTAAGAGTGCGAGTTTTGTTACCATATTTTAGCTTACCTGTGACTGCAGCTCAGCTTGGTAAGCACTAAATTTTACTATTGTTAATTGTTAAAAATCATTTAATTCAAGTTCAAAGTTAAAACTCTTATTTCTAAATTGCGTAGATTCAAGTTGTTTTGAGATGATTGTTGAGGTAGCCTAAGATTAACCTAGTTTTATTTAATTTGGTAGTGCTTCAGAAACAAAGTTCACTCTTAATTGCAGTCACTAAATTAACTTTCAATTTTCCGGTTTTATTAATTCTTTTGCTAAATTAAGTCTGAGTGTAGCGACAAACATTCAGTTTTCACACAACACGTGTCAACCTTCAGTCGCTACGCTTTTAGTGCTAATTATATGTGCATTAACCTTTCTTTTTAAGTTACTTTAGTAGTTGTCCATACGACTGGCCACCGTAATTTTCCCCAAATCTCAAATATCTTATTAACGCCAGTTAATTGTTAACGTAACGACTGCACATTTACTTTCTTTATTAACTTTACCCTTTTTCAAAATTAATATCCACCAATTTCATTTGCATTTTCCTTTCATGTAGATGTAACCCTTCCTCCCTCTTTACCGACGAATTAACTTCGGTGACGATTACTTTTCCCAAATTTCCATTAGGTACAAGCGGTTTAATTTTTCACTGTCATTAAGGTCGACAAGTGAGGGGGAGGTTACAAGATGTAGCAATCGTTGGTGTAACATCATTCCTCCATATTTTAATAATCAGCATTAATGCCGTTTTTCCTGTTGCTTTTCTGTTCTTAAGTGATGTTAGTGCAGATGTTAATTCGTCAGGCTGTATTTCATCTAATCCTTTCCCGTCTAGTTGTTCAGTTTCAGTTTCTTGTGCTGCATGATCATACCACATTTCGCTGTAATGATTTATCCACTGTTCTTCAATACTATTTATCTGTATCTTCTCTCTTTCTGTTGTGCTTAAGGTTTTTAAAACCTTATATGCCATTTGTTGTCTTCCGTGGATATTATGTTCAATATTAGAAAGAAACCTATCCCATTGTTCTTGATGTACTTTCCTTACTACACATTTAGCGTTGGTGGGCAGACTTATGTGAGCGCTTGTGTCGACAAGGAGAAAGAGAAGTTCTTTTGCATTTTTGTGGCGACGAACGGGCTAAAATAGTTTCTTCAGTTTCAAGAGGGTGGCACAGTACATTTCAGAGTTGATCGTTGCACCTTGAGGGAGCAGATTAACGCCGTCTGAGTCCTAGAAAACCGTCGCCATGACTGCCGTCTGAGAGGTCGGCTTTAAAATTTTTCTTCGGAGGAAATATGGTGTGACGGCATCCAATGGTTAGCCGTTTTGTGTCCGGTTCGAAGTGATGACCCCGTATTTCACCCCCTTTGACAATGTTCGATACAAAAGTTGTCGTGAGCAGTCTTGTAGCGCGCAAGCAATTCCGCACAAATGGTTATTCGTTTCTCTTTATGGTTTTATATTAGGGGGCGAAGAACTCAGCGGGCACACACCTTGGAGTACCTCAACTGGTGGACGAGTGTGTCAGCACTGCCAACAGACGTCCAGTTCTGCAGCGACGCGTTTGATTGTGATCCGTCGATCACGTCGAATGAGAGGGTCCACACGTTCCAACATTACAGCTGTGTGCGGCCAGCCAGCACGCGGGAGATCCGACAGTTTCTGCGCGACATTTCTGCGATGATGACAGACGCCTCACCCAACCATCGCCGTGCTTTTAGTCATTGCCAGGTCTTCGTAGACATTCTGCAAGCGTCTATGAGTATCTACGATGTTCTGGTTTTCCGCCAAAATAAACTCAATGACAGCTCTTTGCTTGGAACGGACCTCCATTACAGATGTCATTTTGAAGGCTACGTATAGTGTCACCACATAACGGAATCTACAGATGCTGATGCGGGAATATTCAGTAATTTCCCACAGCAAATTTTGCGTCTTTTCAACCGAAATTGGTCGAGAAAAAAATAGGTTGCATTAGTCATTGAACCCCTTCGTAGTATAGAAGCTCAGGGAAGAAACAGAAAATGTACATGTGTATGACGGGACTTGGATTTGAACCAGTTGATGATAGAGGACAAATGATACGAACAGGGAATTGAATGAAGAGAGTAAGTAACGCAGCATAGTGTTTGTCACTTCTCTGGCTCTATTACAAGGTGGCAAACCGTTTTGAATTCAAATTACCCCAGTTTTTATCTTTCCTTATAATAATGTAGGAAATTGAAATGGAAATGCCGTGTGGCTAGGGCCTCCCGTCGGGTAGACCGTTCGCCTGGTGCAAGTCTTTCGAGTTGACGCCACTTCGGCGACTTGCGTGTCGATGGGGATGAAATGATGAAGAAAGACACACAACACCCAGTCATCACGAGGCATAGAAAATACCTGGCCCCGCCGGGAATCGAACCCGGGACCTCGTGCGCGGGAAGCGAGAAGGCTACCGCAAGACCACGGGCTGCGGACAATGTAGAAAAGAGAAGGGGATAAATGAAACTGTTCCTCCCAAGCAAAAGCACGCACTTTTGTCGTAAGAGTTCCAGGGTATTAACGCATATGCAGATTTAAAATTAAGCCTCCTCAGCGAGAAGAGTCGAGCTGCCGAGAGCTACTCGGCGCTGTGTACGGCCGACTTCCCCTTAAGAGGGCTGCATAAAGCCTGCACAGCCATTAATAACTGAGCCGCGCAGCCCGCCCACAGCCTGGAGAGGACTTTGTGTTGCTTAATGGCGGAATACGCAGGCACAGTCGAGAGGCGCGGTGCTGCCGCCTGCCGGGCTCCGCGAGAAACACACAAGCCACAGGTTTGTTCCGTGAACCGGCTTAGCGCCAAACTTGCAGCAACAATTCACCAGCGCACATGCGGATCTTCCATCTAATCCACCCTCTTCATATCAGGTCGCAGCGTCAATCGTTTCTTACCTCTCGGAATACAACAACGAAATTCTTTCTTTCAACTACAATCCCTTAACGGAGGGAATCCTCAGATGTAGCAAGCAAGCTCCATGAGGCTGCTCGCGAATGATGCTATTGTTAATCGCAACGCTTGTGTATGTAGGAAGAACTGCAGAGATCGACACCTGCTTCAGGTATTGGCAGATAACCCTCTGCATAAACAAATGGAAAGTACCGCGTACAAACAAGCAGGAAAACGCGTTACTAAATGATTATAGGATCGCCGAACAGGCACTGGAAGGAAACTTCCTGGTAGATTAAAACTGTGTGCTGGACCAAGGTCTGCAAGAGAGGTTCTGGGAAGTTTGGAAGATAGAAGACGAGGTACTGGCGGAAGTGAAGCTGTGAGGGCGAGTCGTGAATCGTGCTTGGGTAGCTCAGACGGTAGCATAATTGCCTACGACAGGCAAAGGTCCCGAGTTCATGTCTCGGTCCGGCACACAGATTTAATCTGCCAGGAAGTTTCATATCAGCGCACACTCCGCTGCAGAGTGAAAATTTCACTCTGGAGGCACTGGAAATAGCCACGGTCATCATATATGTAAGAGTATGCGTCCGGAGCGATTTCTAGTGCTACGACCATCGCTAAGTGATGCTAGCTTACAAAACCCTCTTTAGACCGATACTTAAATTACACATCATCCGATTGGGACCAGTACCAGAAGGGAGAAATGGGGAAGATCCAAAGAAGAGTAGCGTGTTTCGTCGCAGTTTCATCAGTCCCCTAGAACTTAGAACTACTTAAACCTAACTAACCTAAGAACATCACACACTTCCATGCCCGAGACAGGATTCGAACCTGCGACCGTAACGGTCGCGCGGTTCCAGACTGAAGCGCCTAGAGCCGCTCGGCCAAAAATCTATCAATACCATATAAAGTAGTAACTCATACCCACTGCATCATTCTGTAATACTATACACGGCTTGAATATTTTCCATTGTTCTACTAAATCCGAAATCTTTCTACGCTCTTGTTGATAATTTTAAAGGCTATTTTGTTCTTTACGTGAAGACGCTAACAACTTTTTCCTTTTGAGGCTTGCCTGTTTTATCTCTAGTGCAGCTGAACAGTGACAGCATTATTTCCATTTCAGAGAATTTTGCAATTTTTTTTTTTTTTAACCTGCCTAGTCGTCGAATATGAGGTGTCTAGGAAACCTGCTTTCTCGGGTCGCTAGACGATTCAAGCAAATCGTATTAATGAGTTTTATTACGGAAAGTAACTGACAATACGTAACGTTTAGAATTACATAGATGTGTCGCAAGCAAAGGGCGACAGACAAATAAGAACGCAGAATGTCATTCTCAATGGAGGGAAGTCTTCCGAAATAAGAGTGATTCAGGTGTGCCGCAGGGGAGTGTCGTAGGACCGTTGCTATTCACAATTTATATAAATGATCTTGTGGATAACATCGGAAGTTCACTGAGGCTTTTTGCGGATGATGCTGTAGTATAGCATACAGGTTGTAGCAATGAAAAATTGTACTGAAATGCAGGAGGCTCTGCAACGAATTGACGCATGGTGAAGAGAATGGCAATTGAATCTCAATGAAGGCAAGTGTAACGTGCTGCGAATACATAGAAAGAAAGATGCTTGATCACTTAGCTACAATATAGCAGGTCAGCAACTGGAAGCAGTTAATTGCATAAATTATCTGGGAGCAGGCATTAGGAGTGATCTAAAATGGAATGACCATATAAAATTAATCGTCGGTAAAGCAGATGCCAGACTGGGATACATTGGAAGAACCCTAAGGAAATGCAGTCCGAAAACAAAGGAACTAGGTTAAAAAAATGGTTCAAATGGCTCTGAGCACTATGGGACTTAACAACTAAGGTCATTAATCCCCTAGACTTAGAACTACTTAAACCAAACTAACCTAAGGACATCACACACAACCATGCCCGAGGCAGGATTCGAACCTGCGACCGTAGCAGCAGCGCAGTTCCGGACTGACGCGCCTAGAACCGCTCGGCTACCGAGGCCGGCGAACTAGGTTACAGTACACTTGTTCGCCCACTGCTTGAATACTGCTCACCGGTGTGGGATCTGTACAAGATAGGGTTGATAGAAGAGATAGAGAAGATCCAATGGAGAGCAGCACGCTTCGTTACAGGATCATTTAGTAATCGCGAATGCGTTACGGAGATCAAAGATAAACTCCAGTGAAAGACTCTGCAGGAGAGACGCTTAGTAGCTCGGTACGGGCTTTTGTTGAAGTTTCAAGAACATACCCTCACCAAGGAGTCAAGCAGTATATTGCTCCCTCCTACGTATATCTCGCGAAGAGACCATGAGGATAAAAATCAGAGAAATTAGAGCCCATACAGAGGCATAACGACAATCCTCCTTTCCACGAACAACACGAGACTGGAATAGAAGGGAGAACCGATAGAGGTACTCAGGGTACCCTCCGCCACACACCGTCAGGCCTGCGGAGCATGGATGTAGATGTAAGAGATCTCTTCAGTATAACAATTTGTAAGTGGCTGCTGTACAAGTCACTAGTCTAGAAGCTGCTGTAGAACTTATGTCCTCTTCGCATAGAGGCCGCTGCTGTCACGTTGTCGTCCTGGAGAGGAGTCGGTCAGCGTGCCATTGGCTGTCGTCTTCGTCACAGCCCTCTCTGCTCTCTCCCCTTCCTGATTGGCATGCCAGGGCTCGACTTTACGCCGTAACAATTTTCACGTTCCGTCTTCCTTGAGCTTTAATTGTTTTTACTGTGACGCTATCTCCTGGCACCTTCCATTTCTTCATACCCCTGTCGGCTTCATAAACCATATATACGAGGTGCATTCAAGTTCCAAGGCCTCTATTTTTTTTTCTCCAGTCCATAGAAACATGCACATTGTTTTAAAATGAGGCCGTGTTCATTGTCAATACATCCTAGAGATGGCAGCACCCTACGGCAGATGGAATTTTACCGCCAGCGGCGAGAATGAGAACTCTTTTAAATAGTTAAAATGGCGACGTTTTCCTTACTTGAACAGCGTGCAATCATTCGTTTTCTGAATTTGCGTGGTGTGAAACCAATTGAAATTCATCGACAGTTGAAGGAGACATGTGGTGATGGAGTTATGGATGTGTCGAAAGTGCGTTCGTGGGTGCGACAGTTTAATGAAGGCAGAACATCGTGTGACAACAAACCGAAACAACCTCGGGCTCGCACAAGCCGGTCTGACGACATGATCGAGAAAGTGGAGAGAATTGTTTTGGGGGATCGCCGAATGACTGTTGAACATATCGCCTCCAGAGTTGGCATTTCTGTGGGTTCTGTGCACACAATCCTGCGTGACGACCTGAAAATGCGAAAAGTGTCATCCAGGTGGGTGCCACGAATGCTGACGGACGACCACATGGCTGCCCGTGTGGCATGTTGCTGAGCAATGTTGACGCGCAACGACAACATGAATGCGACTTTCTTTTCGTCGGTTGTGACAATGGATGAGACGTGGATGCCATTTTTCAATCCAGAAACAAAGCGCCAGTCAGCTCAATGGAAGCACACAAATTCACCGCCACCAAAAAAATTTCGGGTAACCGCCAGTGCTGAAAAAATGATGGTGTTCATGTTCTGGGACAGCGAGGGCGTAATCCTTACCCATTGCGTTCCAAAGTGCACTACGGTAATAGGTGCATCCTACGAAAATGTTTTGAAGAACAAATTCCTTCCTGCACTGCAACAAAAACGTCCGGGAAGGGCTGCGCGTGTGCTGTTTCACCAAGACAACGCACCCGCACATCGAGCTAACGGTACGCAATAGTTTCTTCGTGATAACAACTTTGAAGTGATTCCTCATGCTCCCTACTCACCTGACCTGGCTCCTAGTGACTTTTGGCTCTCCGTGGCCGCACATTCACCAGCCGTGCTGCTATTGCCTCAGCGATTTTCCAGTGGTCAAAACAGACTCCTAAAGAAGCCTTCGCCGCTGCCATGGAATCATGGCGTCAGCTTTGTGAAAAATGTGTACGTCTGCAGGGCGATTACGGCGAAAAGTAACGCCAGTTTCATCGATTTCGGGTGAGTAGTTAATTAGAAAAAAATCGGAGGCCTTAGAACTTGAATGCACCTCGTAAGTCATGGAAAAAAGTTTTCATAACCTCTGTTCATATAGAATAACTTTATGTACTAGAACGAAAGATCACAATTAGAGATGGCATTTGATACACTAACAGTATGGGGATCCCTTTCTAATCTGTGCATATGAAAGAATAACTAAATTAGCCTTCTACAAAAAGTGAATTAAAGTTCTTTACCAGCTGGCTTCACAGAGTGCGAAAAAAAAAAAATTCATACACTACTAGAAATGTAAACACAGAAACGACTAACGAATCGCTTGTAGCAAGGAACGTCTTCAGTGGCGAGCTGCGCCTCGTGTTGTTGGTTCTGATACGCAGTGAATGTCTTGCAACAGCTAAATAGGCCGGAAAGGGAAGGGGACAGAAAAAAAGGCAAATAGTTATCTCCCAATATTGAAAGATAAAATCATTTTCAGATATTATTGCAAGAAGCCGGGTAACTGCGCAGTTCGTAATATCGCGATTAATAGCGAAAGAAGAGGACGACCACAGAAGCTAACGCAATGAGAACGAAATATATTAATAAGGATGGTAGAATTAGATCGTAAAATGCCAGCTTCTGCATTCTCTGCCCGTGTTAACGAATAGTTCGGGAAGCAAATCGCACCAAGGGCTGTTCGCTATATTTTAAGTAGACCAGGTCATGGAGATAGGGTACCTAAGAGAACACCATACGCAAGCAAGAAGGAACAGAAACTGAGACTTGAATTTGATCGAGAGAATGTATGCAAGAACACAAGTTTCTGGGACAAGAAACTGTTCGCAGATGGAAGTAAATTTAACATATTTGTGAATGGTGGCAGTATGTTGCTGTGGGACAACCATATTACTCAGCTGGATCACAAACACATTCCAACCACAGTAAAGTGCGGTGGCGGAAGAATTATTGAATGGGGATGTGTGGCTACATATGGTATTGGACAACTTGTTTTTGTTGAAGATAACGTGGACAGATTTCAGTATTTAAATAACCTAAAGGAGAATCTGAATAAAAACTGCTGATAGCTCAGGTTTAGGCGCAGATTACTATATTTTCCACAATACAATGACTAAGCGTACAGCGGAAATTGTTCGCCTGTGGCGGTTGTAGCAGTCTCGTCATGTACTCATGTTTCCAGCACAGAATGCAAACCCTAGTCCAGTTTAACATCTTTGGAGAACGCTTGAAAGGATGGTCCTGTAGTCAGGTTAGAACTGCATTTCCTTTCCTCTTCTGCATTTCTTTGTACACTGGAACTCTGTTCTCTGGATCACTTTTATTTTCCCCACCCTGTGCATAAACGACAGTGAATTAACACTTTTTCCCCATATTTTTCTTTAATTTCGCTCTGTCGCTGGCTAATGCAAGACGTTGAGATTCTAAGGCTAGGCGAAAATTGAGACGCGTACAGCACGTGTGACGTGACACGACACTACAGCGAGACACGCACGAGTCGCGCGGGTCCAGCGCATATTGCGACGCGTACACCATACTTCGCACGCGCAGACTGGCGACGCTCAGGGCTGACATTAACAAAGCGCGCGCAACCTGTTATCTTCCTCAAACGATTTTACAGAAACTATTCACTGAAAATATTTGATTTTTGCCTTACTTGTAGCGTTATATGTCAGCTTCGTGGCGAAGTGCCCATCACCTCGCTAATGACCATTCTTATTGTGATGTACACATTTTAGTAAGACATTACGCAAACTCAAAAAGTTTGCAAAGAAAATTAGGGGTCGCTGTGATATTGCGTTTGGTGCGTATTACACCATATGTTGCTGCGTATGAAATTTAGCTAACATGTTGAATTTTTGTTTGGACTTGGGAGGAGGTCTCTATCTGCCTCCAATCTCGAGAAAATGGATCCTATGTAGCGCGCTCACTTCCGATTCACGCCCGCGAAAATGAAATACTCGCAACATCTCTCATATCTCCTAAACCGCTCGAGACATCGAAACGAAAGTTTGGCGAATGATAGCACACAAAGAGGAGAGTGTTTTGTCAATTCTTAAACACACGGAACTTTCTTATCTATGGTGGTGTATCAGTACCTATACTTCCCTTTTTATTTATTTCACTCGAGTGACTGTAATTTTTAAGAGTTTTCGACAGCTAGCGAAACAAGAGCTTCCTAGTATGAAAATGAACATGAAATTTCTTCTTTTATGTTACTACAAACCGAAACTATGAGGTTTTTGGGAAGCTACTGAGCTCTGTGACTGCCAATTACTTGTTTAATGAGGCACTCCGTGTTACAGAATTCTGTCGCAATAGCTGCTGTGAGATGAGTTTGGCCAATTACATTGTGACAAAAGAAGTACAATTAAACCAGTCACCAAGAGAAATGTAGCCGTTACTCACAAACCGTGATGCTTCTTCGAAAGAGAAAAGGTTAAAAAATCACACAATTCTGTTGGAATTTTGGTGGAATCCCCGTATTTTTAACACTAAGCGACTGGAATGGAAACTTACCAAAGTACAGGGTGATTCAAAAAGAATACCACAACTTTAAAAATGTGTATTTAATGAAAGAAACATAATATAACCTTCTGTTATACATCATTACAAAGAGTATTTAAAAAGGTTTTTTTTTCACTCAAAAACAAGTTCAGAGATGTTCAATATGGCCCCCTCTAGACACTCGAGCAATATCAACCCGATACTCCAACTCGTTCCACACTCTCTGTAGCATATCAGGCGTAACAGTTTGGATAGCTGCTGTTATTTCTCGTTTCAAATCATCAATGGTGGCTGGGAGAGGTGGCCGAAACACCATATCCTTAACATACCCCCTTAAGAAAAAATCGCAGGGGGTAAGATCAGGGCTTCTTGGAGGCCAGTGATGAAGTGCTCTGCCACGGGCTGCCTGGCGGCCGATCCATCGCCTCGGGTAGTTGACGTTCAGGTAGTTACGGACAGATAAGTGCCAATGTGGTGGCGCTCCATCCTGCTGAAATATGAATTGTTGTGCTTCTTGTTCGAGCTGAGGGAACAGCCAATTCTCTAACATCTCCAGATACTGTAGTCCAGTTACAGTAGCACCTTCGAAGAAAAAGGGACCAAAAACTTTATTGGCTGAAATGGCACAGAAAACGTTCACCTTAGGCGAGTCACGTTCATACTGAGTTGTTTCCCGCGGATTCTCAGTGCCCCATATACAGACATTGTGACGGTTCACTTTCCCGTTAGTGTGGAAAGTTGCTTCATCACTAAACACAATCTTTGAAACGAAAGATTCATCTATTTCCATCTGAGCAAGGATAAAATCACAGAAATCGATTCTTTTAATCTTATCAGCTGCAGACAGTGCTTGAACCAATTTCAGACGATAAGGTTTCATAACTAACCTTTTTCGTAGGACTCTCCATACAGTTGATTGTGGAATTTGCAGCTCTCTGCTAGCTCTGCGAGTCGATTTTCCTGGGCTGCGAACAAATGCTTGCTGGATGCGTGCTACATTTTCATCACTCGTTCTCGGCCGTCCAGAACATTTCCCTTTGCACAAACACCCATCCTCTGTAAACTGTTTATACCAACGTTTAATACACCACCTATCAGGAGGTTTAACACCATACTTCGTTCGAAATGCACGCTGAACAAGTGTCGTCGATTCACTTCTGCCGTACTCAATAACACAAAAAGCTTTCTGTTGAGCGGTCGGCATCTTAGCATCAACTGACGCTGACGCCTAGTCAACAACGCCTCAAGCGAACAAATGTACAACTAAATGAAACTTTATAGCTCCCTTAATTCGCCGACAGATAGTGCTTAGCTCTGCCTTTTGTTGTTGCAGAGTTTTAAATTCCTAAAGTTGTGGTATTCTTTTTGAATCACCCTGTATTTTAGTCGTTCTCTTGATCTGAGCAGTATTAAACTGACGAGCGTTCCTTCAGGCGGAATGATAGGCACATGCAACATGGTTACTAACCTACGGCTTACCAAATTGACAATGTGTGATCGCGAATAAAATAGCTGTTATTGAGAAAAATGAACAATTGGTCTGTCGCTCAACACAATGGTCAGTGTATTGTCAGCAGCGGAGGACAATGAGCGCGACAGGAATGCACAAGCTAGCCACGTGCGCCTTGTGAGCTCGAGTTCGAAAAACCAATTAAAACATTGCTATTTGTGACTGCTTTTCGACTGTTTCTGGCTCGCAGTGGAAATGTAATGTAGTACAGTGTGTCGTATTACATAATCACATCCACATCAGAGTAATCACAGTGAGACTGCCGGCCGTAGTGGCCAAGCGGCTCTAGGCGCTTCAGTCTGGAACCGCGCGACCACTACGGTCGCAGGTTCGAATCCTGCCTCGGGCATGGATGTGTGTGATGTCCTTAGGTTAGTTAGGTTTAAGTAGTTCTAAGTTCTAGGGGACTGATGACCTCAGATGTTAAGTCCCATAGTGCTCAGAGCCATTTGATTTGAACCACAGTGAGACTTCTATACTTCAGATCTTGGTCGCTTTTTACCAGGAGCACAAAGGGATCACACCTGTGGAAATTATCCCTTTCTAAATTTTTGTTTCAGATCGTACAGATGCGCCAGCATATTAGGCAGCGAGAAGATAACCTTGTTTTACTTTCCTACCTTAATTCTTAATCACATGATTTTATAATATTCCTTGCTTCCTTATTCAGTAGTCTGTCCCTTCTTGCGACCTGAAAACATCGCGGAGGCATATGAGACAATTCCAGCGGCCAATGGCTCATCAGTTACTGAAGTATGCATTTTTCTTGACAGAAGAAAAACAAAACAAAACTATACAGATATAAATAACAGAAAAGTATAATATACTAACGAAGAAAGATGGAGCGTTTAAATGGCGAAAAACGAAACACTACCCAAAGGCAATGAAATTTAGTACACAGTAAGGCAAAATTTATCGTATGGGCAATACTACCACTGCTCATATGCGCCGTTCCGATGTGAGCATATGGCCGGGCTACTTTTCTGCTCCCCGCCTTAAATTTCCCACGGTGCTACCGAGGCACGCGCGACGCGCGGCGCGAGAAACTGTGCCTCAACCACAACGCCGCGCAACCTGGCGCAGGCGCGTGTCGCGTCCCAGTCGCGTCGCGTCGCAGTTTGCGCGGCCCCATTTGAACCTGCGATGTTACAAAAACGCGCGCTGCGCTGCGTCGCGCTACACGCGCTATACGCGTCTCAATTTTCGCCTAGCCTGATGGTGTGCAGCGCGCCTACGTGTCCAGTGTCTGCTGACCATGTCGTTCAGTCCGTAACTTACACACGCCGACAAGTTACACATTCCTTTTAGTGCACAAAAGGGTCCGCTTAGCTGCGCTGCCTGCCAAAACTCGCTACCCAATGTAATATCCACGACACCATGTTCTAGCCCCAAGATGTTAAAATGAACTAAGTGTACAGACTTCAACAAATATTATAGATACTACGTATAAAAAAAGACTATCGTGTAAAAATGACGATAATTATCTAATTATTTCTGTAATAATTTAATTTCTGTGTGAATTAAAACTATTATCAGAAAACTACATTCATAGACAACGACAATTATTTTTTTGTTATGTGACAATTGTGGTTCAGTTGTTCTCCCTGTGCTAACCCATGAACTGTTCGGACGTGAGACGTGTGAGGTCTGTAAAGAGAAAACCTGTAACTATATTTTTAATTATTATTTGAAAAATAGAGTCGCTATTGTCTGGACGTGGATTTGTATTTTTTTAAATTGTAATCCAATCCAATTAATGTTTTTAAATGTTAATTTTCAGCTCCGCAATTAGGAGCGCAGCCATTAGCGCTAGTAAAAAAATGGTTCAAATGGCTCTGAGCACTATGGGACTTAACATCTATGGTCATCAGTCCCCTAGAACTTAGAACTACTTAAACCTAACTAACCTAAGAACATCACACAACACCCAGTCATCACGAGGCAGATAAAATCCCTGACCCCGCCGGGATTAGCGCTAGTAACTTACAGCGGAGTTTACTAGTAGCTGGTATAAAAAATATGAAACATTTTTCATTGAGAATAATTTTAAATGCTAATGAATAGAGAACAAAAGGCTTAAAGACTTTTATCTAAATATATTAACTTGATATAAAAGGAATCGAGCATAACAATGGACAAATTGACTATCGTCTGCCCGCCGCCATCTTAGCAAAAATATCTCCGCGGCTGTTTTGAATCGAGAATTTTAACAAACATAAATGTTGTTAGAGATAAATGAATGGAAATAAATGTGCACCGGTGGTCCCGAATCTACTTTTAAAGACAGAATTCAACTAAGATTGAATCTTTAAAAATAGTGCTCACAGCACGTTACGTAATATCAATTTCTTATTTGCTGATGTATGAAGCCTAATTATTTCGGACGATTTACATGAAATATTTTAAAAGGAGACATACGTCAGTGTTGTGGACGGGTAGTATTTTGTGACTAAATGCTACCTTTGCTAGAGAAAAGTGCTTCCATCTTAAGTAACAGTTGTGTAAAATCTGAGCCGGCCGGAGTGGCCGTGCGGTTCTAGGCGCTACAGTCTGGAACTGAGCGACCGCTACGGTCGCAGGTTCGAATCCTGCCTCGGGCATGGATGTGTGTGATGTCCTTAGGTTAGTTAGGTTTAATTAGTTCTAAGTTCTAGGCGACTGATGACCTCAGAAGTTAAGTCGCATAGTGCTCAGAGCCATTTGAACCATTTTTTTGTTAAATCTGATAAATGATATGCAATTTAATGCCACTCACACGACTTTACAGACAACATTTCCACCCAACGTCAAGTGGAGATTTCTTTAGCAGAGTGACAAATATTAGCCGGGATAATCATTTTTGAGATCAAACGAATTGTTACGCTGACAATAGGTAACTGGTTTTATATTTTTTTTGATCTACCTGAAATATCATTTATAAGTAATTAAAGTCACGAAATACTGTAAACCGGTTCCGCCACACCAAACTCCCTACTCTGCGGCCGCAAGCTGCACCGACGGCAAGTCTGTGTCCATGCGTGAAAGCGTATACGGTGCTACGCGAACGCTGCAGATGGAAGCCGAAGCCATTACTGTCACGTGTGCCTTCGAGCGGCGAAGACGCCTGTAACCGTGCACTTCACAGGGCCTACTGAGAGTTGACGAAGAGATTTCCAGAACAAAGAAGGTAGAATATGACAACTCGATGCAAATAACACGTGGTTTTAATTGATAATATGAACTGAAACTCTGTCTTTATGAGATCAGAAGTAAAGATTATAACAACTGGAGGAAACGTAGACTTTGGGAGTGTATTGGTTCTCCAACTGTTTCACAGAACGCCCTACGCCTTTTCGCTTATTTTCGTCACGCAAAGTCAACACTTCGTTTAGCAAATTATAAACGGCAGCACTTGACCGCCACTGAATAATTCCACGCAGTTCATGTTAAAATCACGGAAATTAAATTGCAACCCAACGCCGGAAAAAATTTATTTCCTTAACAAAACAAAACGAGCAACCGCAGATAAAATGGAACAATCAAATTAAAAATTAAAGTTAATAATGGAGTGCTCTGACAACTGCGCGAGTCGGATAATTTTAAGCAATAACATTTTGAACTGCCAATCTGATTAAATTGTAATACTCAGTTGTTTAGTACCCAGGTAACAAAACTCGTCAGACTGTAAGTTCTTGGAACACCTCAATAACATTCCAACAGCTACCTCCGTGCTGAAGCTACTACCGGCTAGTCAGCTGATGCGTCAAGGCTGTACGCCATTATTTATGTCGAAGTTATTTCCTGCCGCTAACTGCCAAGATATATCAGGGGCGTCAGCTGTAAGCTTAAGACACAATCAGAAGCTCTTTAAGTCGCCACTTGCGGTGTATTCTTTGGGCACTGCAACGAGTAAGTCATGAATATTACATCAAGAGCAGCCGGCCGAGGTGGCCGAGCGGTTCTAGCCGCTGCAATCTGGAACCGCGCTACCGCTACGGTCGCAGGTTCGAATCCTGCCTGGGGCATGGATGTGTGTGATGTTCTTAGGTTAGTTAGGTTTAAGTAGTTCTAAGTTCTAGGGGACTGATGACCTCAGAAGTTGAGTCCCATAGTGCTCAGAACCATTTGAACCATCAAGAGCAGACAAACAGGGTGCTGAAATCTGATCTGTGCGACTACCTCTTTCAGGAAATTTGGTTGCGAATATATCAAAAACTGTACGAGTGTCTGCTGAATGATGAGTAGGCTCAAGTGGAATCAGTGCACGATTTGAGCAGGAAATCATGTGCTTGAATTTTGAAACAGAAGGAATGTCGTGTAGAAAAGTTATGTTGATATCTCCAGCGTATAACACTACGAGGTCTGTTCAAAAAATTCCGCAACATTCGTAATTTCACGCCAATAGTGTGTTGGAGAGGAATGGGGTTGGCATCCCTGCACCTGCCTGTGTTTAATATATAACTGCCGGAAGTTTCATTTTTATGTGTCTCTATGTCTCTTAGTTATTGTTCAGTGCTGCATTGAGTAGAATGTCGTGTTTCACAGTTTGTGAATTACGAGAGTGCAGAGTTACAGGAGCAACGTGTCTGCGTTAAAGTTTGCGTGAAACTGAAGAAAACCTTTACAGAGACACACAAAATGACGCAGGAATCCTACAGTGATAAGTGCTGAAGGGGTACTCGGTGTTAACGAATGGTTCACACCGTTTAAAAATACCCGGACGGAAGTTCAGGACGCCCTTCGACGTCTACCGACGAAGGTCATATCGCGAACGTCAACGAAATTGAGCTTGCCAATCGAAGATTGACTGTCCGAGAGATTGCAGAAGAAAACAAACATTTCAGTTGGATCATGTCATGAAATCCTGATGGAATGCATCGTGTGGCCGTCAGGTTCATCCCTCAGCTCAAGAGTCAAGACCAGAAAGACCTCGCAATCTGTGTAGAGCTTTTGGATCCCGCAAATGAGAACGAGATGTTCCTTAAGAGAATCGTAACAGAAGATGAGACACGGGTCTACGGTTATGATGTTGAGACCGAACTTCAGTCTTCACAATGGGTCGCGAAAGGTACTCCAAGACCAAAAAAAGCTGGTCAGGTCAGGTCAAATGTCAAAGTCATAAATGAAAGTTTTCTTTGACTTTCAAGGATTAGTTCATCATGAATTCGTGTCACAGGGACAAAATGTTAATTTATGATACTATCGGTACATGTTGCGACGCCTGCCGAGAAAATACACTACTGGCCATTAAAATTGCTACACCACGAAGACGACGTCCTACAGACGCGAAATTTAACCGACAGGAAGAAGATGCTGTGATATGCAAATGATTAGCTTTTCAGACCATTCACACATGGTTGGCGCCGGTGGCGACACCTACAACGTGCTGACACGAGGAATGTTTCCAAACGATTTCTCATACACAAACAGCAGCTAACCGGCGTTGCCTGGTGAAACGTTGTTGTGATGCCTCGTGTAACGAGGAGAAATGCGTACCATCACGTTTCCGACTTGGATAAAGGTCGGTTTGTAGCCTATCGCGATTGCGGTTTATCGTATCGCGATATTGCTGCTCGCGTTGGTCGAGAGCCAATGACTGTTAGCAGAATATGGAATCGGTGGGTTCAGGAGGGTAATACAGAACGCCGTGCTTGATCCCAACGGCCTCGTATCACTAGCAGTCCAGATGACAGGCATCTTATCCGCATGGCTGTAACGGATCGTGCAGCCACGTCTCGATCCCTGAGCCAACAGATGGGGACGTTTGCAAGACAACAACCATCTGCACGAACAGTTCGACGACGTTTGTAGCAGCATGGACTATCAGCTCGGAGACTATAGCTGCGGTTACCCTTGACGCTGTATCACAGACAGGAGCGCCTGCGATGGTGTACTCAACGACGAACCTGGGTGCACGAATGGCAAAGCGTCATTTTTTCGGATGAATCCAGGTTCTGTTTACAGCATCACGATCGTTGCATCCGTGTTTGGCGACATCGCGGTGAACGCACATTGGAAGCGTGTATTCGTCATCGCCATACTGGCGTATCACCCGGCGTGATGGTATGGGGTGACAGCCGGCCGCGGTGGCCGTGCGGTTCTAGGCGCTCCAGTCCGGAGCCGCGCTGCTGCTACGGTCGCAGGTTCGAATCCTGCCTCGGGCATGGGTGTGGGTGATGTCCTTAGGTTAATTAGGTTTAAGTAGTTCTAAGTTCTAGGGGACTGATGACCACAGCAGTTGAGTCCCATAGTGCTCAGAGACATGTGTGTGAACATGGGGTGACATTGGTTACACGTCTCGGTCACCTCTTGTTCGCATTGACGGCACTTTGAATAGTGAACGTTACATTTCAGATGTGTTACGACCCGTGGCTCTGCCCTTCATTCGATCCCTGTGGAACCCTACATTTCAGCAGGATGATGCACGACCGCATGTTGCAGGTCCTGTACGAGCCTTTCTGGATACAGAAAATGTTCGACTGCTGCCCTGGCCAGCACATTCTCGACATCTCTCACCAATTGAAAACGTTCGGTCAATGGTGGCCGAGCAACTGGCTCATCACAATACGCCAGTCACTACTCTTGATGAACTGTGGTATCGTGTTGAAGCTGCATGGGCAGCTGTACCTGTACACGCCATCCAAGCTCTGTTTGACTCAATGCCCAGGCGTATCAAAGCCATTATTACGGCCAGAGGTGGTTGTTCTGGGTACTGATTTCTCGGGATCTATGCACCCAAATTGCGTGAAAATGTAATCACATGTCAGTTCTAGTACAATATATTTGTCCAATGAATACCCGTTTATAATCTGCATTTCTTGGTGGTGTAGCAATTTTAATGGACATTAGTGTATGAGAAGGAACCGGCCTGAAGTGTGGCGAGACAATTCGCGGGTCTTATATCATGATAACGCACCCGCACGTTCATTCCTTTTGGTGCGTGACTATAGAACAAAAAACGAAATCACTGTGTTACCTCGTCCTCCACACTCTCCAGTAGTAGCCCCTGCCGACTTTTTCTTTCCAAAGCTGAAAACCCCGTTGAAAGGACGAAGATTTGCAATAACAGACGAGATAACAGAAAATTCGCAGACGGTGCTTCGCGCGATCCAGCAAGAGGCATACCAAGCCTGCTTCCGGGAATAGAAGCAGCGTGGGAGCGGTGTATCAACAGTATTTCGAAGGAGACCGTGCACAATAAGTAAAAGGTATACGTAGAAAAATTTTGTGAGAAAAGTCTCGGAATTTTTAGAACAGACCTGGTAGAAACAACAAAACAATGTTTTGTTACTATCAGCGTCGTAACTTGAAGGACTTGGATCACTATTGCAAAGCAGATGGCGCTTGGTTCACCTTCGCTAAAAAGGAAAAATGGGATTGAGAAAAGATAGCCGGTTAAAACTGCCGTTAGATCAGTGATCATGAAACTCTTTTGCTCAAGGGCCAACACTGACGTTTTGGGGCAGCACCAAATATTTACGATATTACTGTTGATTGGTAACCTACTTAAGTTCGTGTATTACATGCCTTCGACAGACTAGGTATAGTGAGAGCGCGATATGTTGGCCTCTGGGCCCCAAGCACTAGTCAAAAGTCGGAACCATTCTAAACACTTGGTGTGGTATGTTCTCTGCCTCAGATGGTTACAACCCTCCGAAACAACATGGTTGCGACACCGTAAATTGCCTGTAGGCGTGTTGTTGTGCTGTCTGCGTGAGCGAATGATGCACAATCAGAAATTTTTACTAATTTTTTGAATGCCGCCGGCCGGTGTGGCCGTGCGGTTCTAAGCGCTTCAGTTTGGAACCGCGTGACCGCTACGGTCGCAGGTTCGAATCCTGCCTCGGGCATGGATGTGTGTGACGTCCTTAGGTTAGTTCGGTTTAAGTAGTTCTAAGTTCTAGGGGACTGATGACCTCAGTAGTTAAGTCCCATAGTGCTCAGAGCTATTTTTGAATGCCATTTTTGTTCTGCTCATTGCATTATATTACAACACCCTTAATTTTAATTTCATGTTCCTTGCTACAAGTGAGTACCTCTCTAACGCGCCTTCACGAATCCATTTTACTTTCGTGCAGTAGCAGCTGATAGGTACAAGGCGCGAAAGCCCGGAATTGGGCAATACTGGGAGACAAACAATACAACATGCCACGATCATAGGCAATAAAACAAACAACGATCAGCTCGCATCACACCAAACCTGACTAGGTGGTGTACCTCCACACAATATGGAAACGTCATTTCTGGAAACACGTGCGCGCGCACGATTAAAACTGTGTGCCCGACCGATGCTCCGACTCAGGACCTTTGCCTTTCGCTGGGAAGTGCTCTACCAACTGAGCTATCGAAGCACGACTCACGACCCGTCCTCACAGCTTTAATTCCGCTAGTACCTCGTCTCCTACTTTCCAAACTTCACAGAAGCTCTCCTGTGAACCTTGCAGACAAGCTGACAAGTCGTATAGTGCTCAGTAGCACGCCCTGCACTCCTCACTGATTTGTAGACTGTGTTTGCGGTTGTCTCGGAATTCGGTACATTCATTTCAACAGTACAAGCCTAATTTCGAGACAGTGTTTAGTTCAGGCAAACACGCTCGCTTTGAGAAACACTCGATAAATTACCTGCGTCAGAAGGACAGATCGCAGGGAGGGCGTACCTATAGTCCGATTAAAATTACTTGGCAGCTGACGTGTGTGACTTGCCGCTACACTGTTGCCACATCATCCGCTGGTTACTGCTGCGTTATAGTTGACAGACAAAAATGGCGAATTACTTAACAAAGGCAGTTAACGTGTAATGCAGAACGTTATTGGAATTGGCCGTCGCAAGGTATTTCGGAAAAGCGAGATGCTCTGTCGACAGCTGATTTAATGACTAAACTGCGCCAGGCGAGGTGTTTTGCAGCGCTGAATTTAAACTAATGTCCTAAGCTAACCAGAACCTCTTGATATGCAATGTATCCGAGACAACGGTGGTTAACAATCTGCGGCACAACTAAAACCACGATCACTGTGTTCACAGTGATTAAAGATAACCTCTACGAGCAAACTCCAGAGAGAAAGAATTCAGTTTCAGCCTTTCAGCAGTTCTCGTTGGTATTTGGTTGCAGATTATAGGCGACGCAGGGATTCCAAATGAAAAAATAACGATAGCAAGAAAAAGTAGGAGCAAATAAAGTTAATAGGATGACGAGAAAGACGTGGCAAGGAATTAGATATAGAAAATTAAATTTAAAACCAGTTAGTTGAACTAATCAATCTCTTTTGATTAGATTTAGAAATAAATTTTCCTCTACGTTTGACGAGTTTGGACTACACATCAGGTTATTACATTAACCATTACACTACGCTATAATATGGGTTAAATAGTAATATTTACGACTGTGGTGACCCAGTCGCAATGACGAACTGCTGCCTTCAAAAATTCGGCTTCACGCAATGTCGTGTGAACAATCTAAAGTAAGCTGATCTCTCTCATTATGGTAACTCTCTGTAATGCTGAATCACGTCTTGTGCAGAAGCATCCAGTAGTGTTTGGCTCTTATATGAAACGTGTGTATTTCATCAGCATCGTTGTGCGGTTGTGTTGTTTTTGGTGTGGTTATCACGTGTGACGAAACACGAAATAAAAGTTCCAGACCTATGACTCGGGAACCAAACACGTCCAGACAGAATGCTTGACAAGGAATTGGAAGTGGTCTACCAATTACCGCGGCAGTGTGGCAACAGTAAAAGGTTCGGACTTGATGTTGAGTGTATCAAGTAATCTTAGTCCGCGGTCAGCCGCTTGCGCGCCGGGCAGAACTGCCGTGGCCGTCCATAACTTCTGAGAAGTGGCCTTGCGGCATCCAGTTTCGCAGCGACTAAGTGAATTTACAATCGTTTCCCCCTGAGACTTGTAAATTACGGCTGTCGGCAGGAAGATTGCCCCACAATTCCCCTCAGGCACGCGGTTTAGTTAGCTGCGTTCCCCGCTGTACCAACGGGCCTTACCACTGCATCCCAGCCCACGCCTGCCTCGCCTTTAATAATCTCTGCAATTCAACCCCTTCCTGGGGCTCGTAGCCGAGACCCAACAGTACCCTTCACTTACCACGAAACGGCTCTCGTAATGTTAGCCTGCGTATTACTCTTCACTAATTCTCTTGTTTTCTATTTCCACCAAAGTTTTTTACAACTGCCCAATCTTCTGCAGCTGAAGTCATTTAACAGAAAAGATTCCTGGGCGTAGACCTGCACCTTTTAGTAAAATAAGGCAACTGTCACTAAATGGACAAGAGCTACGTTTCGGCTACTGTTGCAGTGCCTACCCTCCCAATATAAACTCTTTCATCAAAAGTATATGGGCACCTATTGGTGGAAATTAATATGGGGTGTGTCCACTCTTCATCTTCATGACGTCGGGAACTCTACTGGGTACATTTTCAATGAGGTGTCTGAACTTTTATAGACGAATGGCAACCCATTCTTCCACAAAAGTGGAAACCAGAGAAGACAGTAGTAGAGGGGTTTGTGGGCGCACGACAGCAAAGTCTTCAGCGCCCCAGAGAAGACAGGGACGTTGCATGCTGGGGGCTCCACATAGGTACAGATTTTATAAATGATTTCTAACTCATATAAATTAAATGTTCTGAGTACCCAACAGACTAGCCATAGTAAGGGTCCAATAAGTTGGCCACCGGGTCACCATTAAAAGCAGTCACCATTCAGAATCCTTCGTGTCGATTGTTCTCCATTCCACATTGCTGCCACAGTCAGTGACCCCAAAGTTGTGACACTTTAACTGCCTGCCGAGGTATTTTTGTATTCTATGTATAAGCAAAAGATTAACTGATTAATAGCAGTAACTGAGTGTACATTTCAAAGCATTATGTAATATGACACACGATCACACATGTTTAATAAATGTTTATAATGACTTTTTCTTCTACTCATTGCACTTTATTGTACACTGAAGAGCCAAAGAACCTGGTACACCTACCTAATATCGTGTTGGGTCCCACCAGCACCCAGAAGTGCCGCATTACGGCGTGGCATGGACTAGACTAATGTCTGAAGTAGTGCTGGAGGGAACTAACACCATGAACCCTGCAGGGCCGTCAATAAATCTGTTAGAGTACGAGGGGGTGGAAATCTAACAAAGTTTCCCACTCAGTACAAAATATCAGTCATTTAAACAATTATTACAATTGTCACGTGATGCCATGCCCAGTAGAGAAGCTGTGGGCCCTCGCCAACACAATACACCAGTTCGTCTATTGGTCGACAGGCGAAAAAAGCCACTGCAACCGTGGCCGTCATGTCGACAGTTATTTTACTGTACAATATGACTCTGCTACATGCCCATTCGACGTTACAAGGTTTTGAACTTTACGCGGGAAATTCACAGCATGTTCGGTTGATTGGTTCTGGAATTGATATGTGAAATGTAGGGTGCGTATGAGCTCCTTCATTAGTAGGAGTCGTTTGTCAAGAGAACTGCTGCGGATCGAAGAACATCTCTCTCATTCCTGTACAAACATTATTGCTGTGTGTAGAGGGCATAATGAAAAAATATCACCTCCACGATTACCATCCGTTACGACAAAGGATGTACTCATATTTGACAGAGAAAACGCATACACTGACTGTAGTAACGTAGAGACTATAGTGGAAATGAAATTGAGGCGGGAACAGACGAAGTAACTGTAGCCTGTCTGGCTACGTTTAGGAGCGGTCACTGTGTAGAATAATTATTTATATTTGAAGGGCTTATTTCAATAGTGGTACAAGTCCATTACCTCCACTTTTCTGTTTATAATGCTTCTGAAATTAATGATCCAAACAAACAGAAAGAAAGGTTCATCTCTAGCAAGAAGCCATATGCTTGAATATTTCTGGTATCTCAACTGCAGATTTTTCAGCGCTCATTTAACTTTAGGACTCTGTATCTCAAGATGAACAAAAATGGACTTGCACCACTATTGAAATAAGCCCTTCATTTGTCTGCTACCAGTCACATTTATTTATTTTATATTCAACACATCGCAACCCGCTTCAATCGTATTTTTCTCATCGGACATTTACGCATACTGATGTTAATTAAAGATAAAATGTCTTAGTTTAAGTTAGCCTAGAACTTTTTGTTCAAATATGTGTGTGAATTCCTAGAGACCAAACTGCTGAGGTCTTCGGTGCCTAGACTTACACACTACTTAAACCAACTTATGCTAAGAAAAACACATCCGTGCCCGAGGAACAACTCGAACCTCCGGGGGGGGGAGGGGCCCCGCAATCCGTGACATGGCGCCTCTAACCGCGCGGCCACTCCGCGCGGCTAGAATTTCTTGGTCACTCGCTGTCCTGCTACAGTGGCTGTTGGGATAATTGTAGATGGACCACTCACTAATGTCTTATGAAACAATTTTCTGGGTTAACTCATCACCTTGAAAGAAAGTATTTATTGTACAAAAGCGAGAAATAAAAATAAAAAAATGTTGTGTTGAACCACAACTGTCTTGCAGCTACCTGTTCAGGGAGTTAGGCATTTCAACTGCTGCTACACAATCCATACTTCCATACTAACATCATAAATGCGAGAGTAACTGACTGTTACGTTTTCACGACTAAACCGCTGGAATACTGAGGAAGAACACACGCTACTTTAGAAAGTAAAAAAATAAATAAAAAATAAATATCGTCTCCTAAGAGGACAAAGTAGGGAATGGGTATCTTTTTTCACATTAGTGAACGTAAACCATGTTAAAAATTATTAAACTTTTTGTACGTGCAAAATGTTCAAATGAGTGTGAATTGCTAGGACCAAACTGCTTAGGTCATCGGTCCCTAGACTTATACACTACTTAAACTAATAATAAGAACAAAACACACACACATGCCCGAGGGAGGACTCGAACCACCGGCGGTAGAGGCCGCGCAGTCCGTGACAAGGCACCTCAAACCGCACGGCCACTCCGCGCGGCCATCAACGTGCAGTAACCACTCACGGACGGCTATTGGTAGCACTAGCTGTGGAAGGTATATAAAGCGTGTCGGGAAGATGCGGAAAACAGTGCAGTCGTTGTCATGTAGAAACGCAGCATGATCACTGGCTTCCGGGCATTTCCGAAACGGCTAAATCCGAAAGCTATTCGCTTGCTGCTGTGGTTAAAGTATACCGTGCATGGGAAAATGGCGCCATCCCAAACCGGCGCAGAGGCAACTGTGGTCCAACACGGGCTACAAAGACGACTGCCGAGATGTGTAGCGGCCAATATACGTACAACTACTGAGCAACCGACCTCCCGTAGAAACCTAGGTGCTACAAACAGGCTCCTCAACGACCGTTCAGTGGACGCTGTCGTGTCAAGCGCGCCGCAGCAGGTGGCCGGTCCAGGCACCCAGGGCGGGTTCGAGACCATTTCTCCACACAACTGACTTTACATCTGTCGTCCCCTGCTTCCCACGTACACTTTCCCCATTTCGATTTTTCGCTAGTATTTGTGGTACACACTGTATAATCCTGGACGTCCATGGCACCCACCTCAGTTTGGTGATGCAAGCGGCCGCTAGTAACTGCGACCTGTCCTGTACAGAAGCGTCATAGTCTTGGCGCTTCTGGTGCTCCTCTCTGCTTGACGCCCCAAGCCGCGGCTTGTGCCGCTTGGACCTTAAATCGGTCCTGCATGTGACATCCATTGCCTTCCTGATTACGTCCTTTCTGACACTTTCCCTCATGGGTATCCCCGCAGACCGTCTACCAAAAGTCCAAGTCTGTTGCCATCCCTCTTCAAATTAAGTAATTAATTATTTTACGAACTAATTACTGTTAAAAGTAATCATTTACGTAAATATCCTGTAAACTGACCCTTTCCATAACACTTCGGTAAGAAAAATATCGTCCAGATGACCTACGGAACTTGTAACTAACTAGCTAGCTAGGGAAGTTGTCTGTTGCACTGAAAGGGATGGAATCCTGAGGAAAGGGTCTGTTGCTGAGATTGGAAAACTTGCAGGAGCGACGTGGATGCGTATAGCTGAGGACAGCAATGAATAGATAATGATGATGATGATGATGATGTGAATATTAACAATTGACTGCACTTTTCTCTAATGACGAAGATATGGTGGTACTCAGTGGTTGTACCCATGTTGAGTGTCTGAGATTCATTTCTTATCCCACTACTTACGAGGTGCATTCAAGTTCTAAGGCCTCCGATTTTTTTTCTAATTAACTATTCACCCGAAATCGATGAAACTGGCGTTACTTCTCGACGTAATCGCCCTGCAGACGTACACATTTTTCACAACGCTGACGCCATGATTCCATGACAGCGGCGAAGGCTTCTTTAGGAGTCTGTTTTGACCACTGGAAAATCGCTGAGGCAATAGCAGCACGGCTGGTGAACGTGCGGCCACGGAGAATGTCTTTCATTGTTGGAAAAAGCCAAAAGTCACTAGGAGCCAAGTCAGGTGAGTAGGGAGCATGAGGAATCACTTCAAAGTTGTTATCACGAAGAAACTGTTGCGTAACGTTAGCTCGATGTGCGGGTGCGTTGTCTTGGTGAAACAGCACACGCGCAGCCCTTCCCGGACGTTTTTGTTGCAGTGCAGGAAGGAATTTGTTCTTCAAAACATTTTCGTAGGATGCACCTGTTACCGTAGTGCCCTTTGGAACACAATGGGTAAGGATTATGCCCTCGCTGTCCCAGATCATGGACACCATCATTTTTTCAGCACTGGCGGTTACCCGAAATTTTTTTGGTGGCGGTGAATTTGTGTGCTTCCATTGAGCTGACTGGCGCTTTGTTTCTGGATTGAAAAATGGCATCCACGTCTCATCCATTGTCACAACCGACGAAAAGAAAGTCCCATTCATGCTGTCGTTGCGCATCAACATTGCTCGGCAACATGCCACAGGGGCAGCCATGTGGTCGTCCGTCAGCATTCGTGGCACCCACCTGGATGACACTTTTCGCATTTTCAGGTCGTCATGCAGGATTGTGTGCACAGAACCCACAGAAATGCCAACTCTGGAGGCGATCTGCTCAACAGTCATTCGGCGATCCCCCAAAACAATTCTCTCCACTTTCTCGATCATGTCGTCAGGGCGGCTTGTGCGAGCCCGAGGTTGTTTCGGTTTGTTGTCACACGATGTTCTGCCTTCATTAAACTGTCGCACCCACGAACGCACTTTCGACACATCCATAACTCCATCACCACACGTCTCCTTCAACTGTCGATGAATTTCAATTGGTTTCACACCACGCAAATTCAGAAAAGGAATGATTGCACGCTGTTCAAGTAAGGAAAACGTCGCCCTTTTAAGTATTTAAAAGAGTTCTCATTCTCGCCGCTGGCGGTAAAATACCATCTGCCGTACGGTGCTGCCATCTCTGGGATGTATTGACAATGAACGCGGCCTCATTTTAAAACAATGCGCATGTTTCTATCTCCTTCCAGTCCGGAGAAAAAAAAATCGGAGGCCTTAGAACTTGAATGCACCTCGTAGTTCCATTCATTTCGTATCCCACAACTTAGTTGAAATCAAACACGTTTCCTTCTCAGCCGGCCGGAGTGGCCGTGCGGTTCTAGGCGCTGCAGTCGGGAACCGAGCGACCGCTACGGTCGCAGGTGCGAATCCTGCCTCGGGCATGGATGTGTGTGATGTCCTTAGGTTAGTTAGGTTTAATTAGTTCAAAGTTCTAGGCGATTGATGACCTCAGAAGTTAAATCGCATAGTGCTCAGAGCCATTTTTGTTTCCTTCTCATTATCTGGTGTGTGCAGTCCGGTGAGAGCTCCCTTGAGCCACGTATATCCGTCGGCCTTTTTGCAGCACCTCCCTACAGCTCTTCATGCGGGCACAGCTGCCGGTGTTCGGAGGGCCTCTGAGACGTTTTGAGGCGAGCCTTTCCCCGAGTGGAGAACGGTGGGGATTTGCTACTCGGCGGGGCCGCGCCACTGCCATCGAGCGGCTGTGTAAATGTTTAATTTGCGCCGGAGAACAAAAGGGGCGCCAGACACAATGCGTAGCGTCGGCGCGACCCGGCGGCAGTGCGTCACCGAGGCAGAAGCAGAGGCAGCCGGCACAGGGCAGGAGCACGTGGCGCCGGGCAAAACAGGCGCTCAGAAAGCAGTCTCCAAAATCTGAAATTCATGCTTCTCCCCGCGGAAGCATTTTGAGTAAAATAGGACGACTATTTGCGAAAAATGGTGTAAGGTGCGTTTCTCATGCAGTTTGTCGCATACCGGCACAGCCTCACTATGCCAGAATGAAGCAAGTGCGAACTGCGTAGCGCAATCGGGACGTTAACGCCGACAGGTTAGTTATAAATTGCTGTCAACCTTCATATCGGAGATGAGAGGGAGAGAATCTCCTTGGTATGAAGCAAATAAGTTTCCTGAAAATAGGTTACCGAATTGCAATAGGCAGAAAAGATTGGTTAGTTTATTCTCACATATACTTATGTGAGGTGTTGGACCATAAACCCCTTAGTAAGATTCAGTCTATTTATTCGGACTTGCTACTTCAAAGCAATTGCCGGTATATACACTCCTGGAAATTGAAATAAGAACACCGTGAATTCATTGTCCCAGGAAGGGGAAACTTTATTGACACATTCCTGGGGTCAGATACATCACATGATCACACTGACAGAACCACAGGCACATAGACACAGGCAACAGAGCATGCACAATGTCGGCACTAGTACAGTGTATATCCACCTTTCGCAGCAATGCAGGCTGCTATTCTCCCATGGAGACGATCGTAGAGATGCTGGATGTAGTCCTGTGGAGCGGCTTGCCATGCCATTTCCACCTGGAGCCTCAGTTGGACCAGCGTTCGTGCTGGACCTGCAGACCGCGTGAGACGACGCTTCATCCAGTCCCAAACATGCTCAATGGAGGACAGATCCGGAGATCTTGCTGGCCAGGGTAGTTGACTTACACCTTCTAGAGCACGTTGGATGGCACGGGATACATGCGGACGTGCATTGTCCTGTTGGAACAGCAAGTTCCCTTGCCGGACTAGGAATGGTAGAACGATGGGTTCGATGACGGTTTGGATGTACCGTGCACTATTCAGTGTCCCCTCGACGATCACCAGTGGTGTACGGCCAGTGTAGGAGATCGCTCCCCACACCATGATGCCGGGTGTTGGCCCTATGTGCCTCGGTCGTATGCAGTCCTGATTGTGGCGCTCACCTGCACGGCGCCAAACACGCATACGACCATCATTGGCACCAAGGCAGAAGCGACTCTCATCGCTGAAGACGACACGTCTCCATTCGTCCCTCCATTCACGCCTGTCGCGACACCACTGGAGGCGGGCTGCACGATGTTGGGGCGTGAGCGGAAGACGGCCTAACGGTGTGCGGGACCGTAGCCCAGCTTCATGGAGACGGTTGCGAATGGTCCTCGCCGATACCCCAGGAGCAACAGTGTCCCTAATTTGCTGGGAAGTGGCGGTGCGGTCCCCTACGGCACTGCGTAGGATCCTACGGTCTTGGCGTGCATCCGTGCGTCGCTGCGGTCCGGTCCCAGGTCGACGGGCACGTGCACCTTCCGCCGACCACTGGCGACAACATCGATGTACTGTGGAGACCTCACGCCCCACGTGTTGAGCAATTCGGCGGTACGTCCACCCGGCCTCCCGCATGCCCACTATACGCCCTCGCTCAAAGTCCGTCAACTGCACATACGGTTCACGTCCACGCTGTCGCGGCATGCTACCAGTGTTAAAGACTGCGATGGAGCTCCGTATGCCACGGCAAACTGGCTGACACTGACGGCGGCGGTGCACAAATGCTGCGCAGCTAGCGCCATTCGACGGCCAACACCGCGGTTCCTGGTGTGTCCGCTGTGCCGTGCGTGTGATCATTGCTTGTACAGCCCTCCCGCAGTGTCCGGAGCAAGTATGGTGGGTCTGACACACCGGTGTCAATGTGTTCTTTTTTCCATTTCCAGGAGTGTATAAGAAACAAGTACAAAGCAATCACTTGTTCTTGGTTAGCACTGAGATCTCTCTAAGTAATTGAGACAAAGACTGACAGCCTCTGTTCAACACTACTCCAATGAAACTCTAAAAATCCTACTTGACCTGCATTTCCTGAGTGTCCACCAGAGTCTATCACCGTCTTCTCGTAGTTGAAGTCTTTATCAGCTGTATCGGCTGCTACGGGCCTACTCGGCCCCGCTGGCGTCTCGCTGCGGAATCTCCAAACTGCCGGCACTGGCTCTGAATCTGCATCTGAATCTCTGCCTCTATCTATTCCGCTGCCTGCCCTTTTATTTCGGTTCTTATGTACTTGGGTGCACACGAGTTAATCTGTTTTACACGACCCTTTCATTTCTAAGTGATCGGATTGCACAAGAATGCCTATGGTTTCACACGACACTTTTCGTTTCTAGCTGCGCACAACTTCATTTGGTTCCACACGAGTCTTTTCCGCATGTGAGTGACACTCTCTCTTGCTGTATTATCGTCCTGGTGTTTGCGTCATCCATTGTGCAAGTCTGATTCATGCTTCCTCTGGCAGGAAGTCAAACACTAATCTGATCAACAAGCCATACTTGGCAGCCTCCGCCGCTTATCTTGTCCCTACGTCCTGGTGGACTATTTCTTAATGTCGGCTGGCTGTTTGCCTATGGAGCCTGGACTTTTATTTTGGCCACAAAAGCAAGAATAAAAATTAAAATTTTCTACGGTCACAACAAGTTTCAAACAAGCAATAATGACCTTTTTAGTACCAGAAGTAGTGTAAGTAGGCTGTTTAGGTTTTTATGTTGGTAACGCCACGTAGCGCCCTGTATGAAAATCACTGACTGTGCTGTGTGCATCTGTGGCTGGTTGGCATTGTTGGAATATTCGCTTGTGTAGTGTTGGGCAGTTGGATGTGAACAGCGCGTAGCGTTGGGCAGTTGGAGGTAGAGATGGGTCGAACTCGTTGATTCCCGTGAACTACTTCATTCATTTCACTCTTTGCCGTGAAGCGTTCAAATGAAGTAGTTCATTCATGAAGTACGAAGCCTGGCGAAGTTGCCCAGTTCGCCGCTCAGCTGCGGCTACGCTCACTTCGCCTTGCTCGTACAATAAAGGTTCGTAATACTTCATAATTTTACCAACAGATGGCCAACTATGCAGTAACGTGCACGCAACGTTTTACGCTCTTACAGCGTCTGAGCTAACTTAAATAGAGCGTGGTCGAAGGGGACAAAGGAAAGATAAACAGAGAAGCCTGTCACATAAGAAGGTATTACATTTAATCTTTCTCGAAATTTTCTCATGAAACGCCCAAAAAAGTCTTTATCAGCCAAGTGAAACATTTGTTGTATTCATGGACTGAAAAACTAGGGCTACCAACAAAATGCAGTCTAATTTCATGTTCCTTTTAAAATTTAATTCAAAGTAGAGTGAGTATGTTTACCACAGTCATAAAGTCTATATATCTACGTTAAGTAATTACTCAGAAGTTTTCCTGTAGATTTTATTTTGTTGAGAATAATAAAACCCTCCAAATTCAAAACGTAAACTGTCACCTGTAGTAATTGATACGATTTCAGGTAAAATCCCTCTTTTAGTGTTATTAACAAAACTTTTATTTTCATGTTGGCTGTGCGTGCTCACACAGCCAGCCTCTTCGTTTGTATCTGTAATATTAATTTGTCCGAAAGCGCTGCCAACGGTAGGCTTCCGGTAGACGCGAAGTATAACTGAACTGCACAAATAGTCACGGGTAATGATGTCAGCACTGCAGGAAGCAGCTGACGCTGCCTTCCCATCGCCCCTCACCACCCCAACCCATCGCAAACCTATAGTTTCCCACAAACGCCGCGCGATTCGTCGACAGGCAGTAGAGGGGGGACTGAAGTGAAGGGAGAATGAGTGACGTAACGCCGATGTAATGGGATGAGGGAGAGGGGAAGAGAGTGAGTGAACTTGAAGGAATTGTGGAGTGTGTTATCTGTGAAGAGTTTGAAGTAGCAGTTCATTGAAACTGAGTGGTTAGTTCACACTTCAATGGAGTGAAGCGTTCATTTGAACGACTCATTCACGAGCTCCCCATCACTAGTTGGAGGTGAGCCGCTAGCAGTATTGGATATAAAGAGAGTGATGCCAGAGTTTCGAGAGGTTGCTATAAGTGGACGCTCTGGTCGTGCGTCCGCCAGAAAAATGAAATTTCTTAAGATGGATGTCATGAATTGATATATACGAGGGCAGTTCAATAAGTAATGAAACATTTTTTTTCTGAAACAGGGGTTGTTTTATTCAGCATTGAAATACACCAGGTTATTCCCCAATCTAAGTCGTTTCTTCAATTTCTGAAGAGTAGCACAATACACTTCAGAGTTGATCGTTTGACCATGGGGAAGGACATCGAACAGAATAACCCCTTCAGCGTCCCAGAAGACTGTAACCATGACTTTACCGGCTGAGGGTATGGCTTTAAACTTTTTCTTGGTAGGGGAGTGGGTGTGGCGCCACTCCATTGATTGCCGTTTTGTTTCAGGTTCGAAGTGATGAACCCATGTTTCATCGCCTGTAACAATCTTTGACAAGAAATTGTCACCCTCAGCCACATGACGAGCAAGCAATTCCGCACAGATGGTTCTCCTTTGCTCTTTATGGTGTTCGGTTAGACAACGAGGGACCCAGCGGGAACAAACCTTTGCATATCCCAACTGGGAACAACTGTGACAACACTACCAACAGAGATGTCAAGTTGAGCACTGAGTTGTTTGATGGTGATCCGTCGATCATTTCGAACGAGTGTGTTCGCACGCTCCGCCATTGCAGGAGTCACAGCTGTGCACGGCCGGCCCGCACGCGGGAGATCAGACAGTCTTGCTTGACCTTGCGGCGATGATGACACACGCTTTGCCCAACGACTCACCGTGCTTTTGTACACTGCCAGATCACCGTAGACATTCTGCAAGCGCCTATGAATATTTGAGATGCCCTGGTTTTCCGCCAAAAGAAACTCGATCACTGCCCGTTGTTTGCAACGCACATCCGTTACAGATGCCATTTTAACAGCTCCGTACAGCGCTGCCACCTGTCGGAAGTCAATGAAACTATACGAGACGAAGCGGGAATGTTTGAAAATATTCCACAAGAAATTTCCGGTTTTTTCAACCAAAATTGGCCGAGAAAAAAAATTTGTTGCATTACTTATTGAACTGCCCTCGTATATATATATATATATATATATAACTTTTGAACACTATTAAGGTAAATACATCATTGTTCGTTCTCTATCAAAATCTTTCATTTGCTTACTAGGCCTATCGGTAGTTAGTGCCTTCAGTAGTCTTATTTAGCTGGCAGTATTAGCGCTCGCTGTATTGCAGTAGTTCGAGTAACGAAGATTTTTGTAAGTGATTCATGAAAGGTATAGGCTATTGTCAGTCAGGGCCATTCTCTTGTAGGGATTATTGAAAGATTGCGTTGCGCTAAAATATTGTGTCAGTTTAGTGATGATCATAATAAGTAAAGAGAAAACTGTTTGAGTACGTTGACTTTTACTCAGCTGTTTCTGTATCAAATAACGTAAGAGGTTTTAATAGCACAGTCCTTCATAATTTTTCTAAGGGGACGTTTCAGTAGACATTAATGGTCATACACAGAATGAAACACAATGGGACAATTCCTTCCGGTCCAGCTGGGTAAGAACTTAACACGGTCAACACATGTTGATGAATCGATCAAATAATTCAGCTCTGCGTGTTTTTTTCGCTTTCTTTTTGTTAACCATTTAGCCACAGAAGTGAGTAATTAGAGATTCGGCATACAGTATCGTATAAACAGCATAGGCACTTAAACTTCCATAAATACCAGTAAACTTCACTGTAAGCTCTCTCACGCTGGATCCTTTGTGTCTCACATAAAAATGGGTATAAGCTAGAATGAAATTTTCACTCTACAGCGGAGTGTGCGCTGATACGAAATTTCCTGGCAGATTAAAACTGTGTGCCGGATCGAGACTCGAACTCGGGACCTTTGCCTTTTGTGGGCAAGTGCTCTACCAACTGAGCTACCCAAGCACGACTCACGACCCGTCCTCACAGCTTTAATTCCGCCAGTACCTCGTCTCCTACCTTCCAAACTTCACAGAAGCTCTCCTGCGAACCTTGCAGAACTAGCACTCCTGGAAGAAAGGATATTGCGGAGACAGGGCTTAGCCACATATTTCATTCTAGAAACAATCCCCAGGCTGTAGCTAAGCCAAGTCTCCTCAATATCCTTTCTTCCAGGAGTGCTAGTTCTGCAAGGTTCGCAGGAGAGCTTCTGTGAAGTTTGGAAAGTAGGAGACGAGGTACTGGCGGAATTAAAGCTGTGAGGACGGGGCGTGAGTCGTGCTTGGGTAGCTCAGTTGGTAGAGCACTTGCCCGAGAAAGGCAAAGGTCCTGAGTTCGAGTCTCGGTCCGGCACACAGTTTTAGTCTGCCAGGAAGTTTCATTGGGTATAAGCTTCTTGCAGAAATAGGACAACACTCACGTACGAGAGGCCTTGGATAAGTACTGCAACACATTCTTTTCTCGGCCAGTATAGGTTGAAGAAAGTGCGGAATTTGTTGTGGGACAACGTGGAATATTCCCGCTTCAGTCCCTATAGATTCGGGAAGTTACGATGTATGGTCTCGCTACACGTAGCCTTCAAAATAGCGTCTGTGACGGAGGCACGTTTCAAGCAAAGGGCTGTCATTGAGTTTCTTTTGGCGGAAAACCAGAGCCTCGCAGATATTCGCAGACGCTTGCAGAATGTCTACGAGACCTGGCAGTGAACGAAAGCACAGTGAGTCGTTGGGCGAGGAGTCTGTCATCATCGCAAAAAGGTCACGCAAACGTGTCGGATCTCCCGCGTACCTGTCGGCCGTACACAGTTTCGATTCCTTCAGTGTTGGAACTTACGGACGTTTTTATTCGACGTGGTCAACGAATCACAATTAAAAATCTCGCTGCATAACTGGATGTCTCTGTTGGTAGGGCTGACACACTCATCCACCAGCTGAGGTACTCCAATGCCTGTGCCCGCTGGTTTCCTGGCCGCCTAAAATAAGAACATAAAGAGCAACGAAGGACGATAAGTGCAGAACAGCTTGAACGTTACGAGGCTAATCGTGAAAATTTGCTGTCGGATATAGTCACAGGCGACGAAACACTGGTTTATCACATCCAACTTTAAGCAAGAAAAAAAGAAGAAAAACCGTAAGAAAAAAAGTTCAAAATCGCACCCTCAGTCGGTAAAGTCATGGCGACAGTCTTCTAGGACTCTGAATGAATTATTCTATTTGATGTTAACTCTGTAGCGTATTTTGCTACTCTCAGGAAATTCGAGGAATGATTTCTGCATGTATGTCATCAGAAAGATGCAAACAGTCTTCTCCTTTTCCATGACAACGCAAGGCTTCACACAATTGTGTGCAATTCATTGGAATGTTCTTCCTCATACACCCTACAGCCCGGATCTCACACCTTCAGCCTTCCACAGCACGCAATACGCGTATGCTGGAGAGGTTACTGATGCAGCGAGACCTTGGCTCCGTCGTTGAGAGTGATATCATACGGGCATACAGGCCCTGCCAGTAATGTGGCGTTAAGGCCGTCGCATTGAATGCAGATTACGTTAAAAAAATAAGTTTTTGTAGCAAAAGGGAATAACATGGTGTGTTGGAATCCGGAATAAAACCAACCTCCTTTTAGAAAAAGAAATTGTTGCCTTACTTATTGAAAGCCTCTCGCACTTCGTTGTGGGCAGCTGCCGAAATAGGCCTGTCAGAGATAGAGAGGGGGGGGGGGGGGCGGGAAATCCCCGCTCTGATCAAGGCTCTGAGAAACTTGCGGTATTGACTATCATTACGCGAACACCCCAGTATCACGTGGTTGAGGTCTGTGATCTCAGCTGAGTGGACATCGCAGTGCAGAGATGACTGAACATATGGTTCAAATGGCTCTGAGCACTATGGGACTTAACATCTGTGGTCATCAGTCCCCTAGAACTTAGAACTACTTAAACCTAACTAAACTAAGGACATCACACACATCCATGCCCGAGGCAGGATTCGAACCTGCGACCGTATCAGTCCCGCGGTTCCGGACTGCGCGCCTGGAACCACTAGACCACCGCGGCCGGCGACTGAACATTGTTCAGCGTGTTATGCCCTTGGAAACATCTCTCATTGTGCTGACCTAAAGACAAGAATATTGGCTTATTTTACGTATTTTGAATCCCTGTTGTCTTATGGAATTACCAGCTGAACTAGTGCAGCCACATTAAATAAAGTGTTTATTCAGCAGAAACAAGCATTAATAATACTGTGTTACGTAGGTAACTGTACGTCTTGCGGAAGCTCTTTTCAAGGATCTTGAAATTCTGACTCTCGTAATGGTTTTTCTTGATGATAAAAACGGTTTTCAGCTGGGCTGAGATACAAATAGTCACAACACTTTGCCTACTTCCAAGGCTCGGAATGGAGTTACGTTCTCTGGTGGCAAGATATTCAATAAATTCCCGTCTAACGTAAAGCAAGAAATTAAGAATCCCTGCATGTTCAATCTGTATATTGAGCAAGCAGTAAAGGAAACAAAAGAAAAATTCGGAGTAGGTATTAAAAGCCATGGAGAAGAAATAAAAACTTTGAGGTTCGCCGATGACATTGTAATTCTGTCAGAGACAGCAAAGGACCTGGAAGAGCAGTTGAACGGAATGGATAGTGTCTTGAAAGGAGGGTATAAGATGGACCTCAACAAAGGCAAAACATGGATAATGGAATGTAGTCAAATTAACTCGGGTGATGCTGAGGGGATTAGATTAGGAAATAAGACACTTGAAGTAGTAAAGGAGTTTTGCTATTTGGGGAGCAAAATAACTGACGATGGTCGAAGTAGAGAGGATATAAAATGTAGACTGACAATGGCAAGGAAAGCGTTTTTGAAGAAGAGAAATTTGTTAACATTGAGTATATATTTAAGTGTCAGGAAATTGTTTTTGAAAGTATTTGTATGGAGTGTAGCCATGTATGGAAGTGAAACATAGACGATAAATAGTTTAGACACGAAGAGAATAGAAGCTTTCGAAATGTGGTGCTACAGAAGAATGCTGAAGATTAGATGGGTAGATCACATAACTAATGAGGAGGTATTGAATAGAATTGGGGAGAAGAGGAGTTTGTGGCACAACTTGACCAGAAGAAGGGATCGGTTGGTAGGAAATGTTCTGAGGCATCAAGGGATCACCAATTTAGTATTGGAGGGCAGCGTGGAGGGAAAAAATCGTAGAGGGAGACCAAGAGACGAATACACTAAGCAGATTCAGAAGGATGTAGGTTGCAGTAGGTACTGGGAGATGATGAAGCTTGCACAGGATAGAGTAGCATGGAGAGCTGCAACAAACCAGTCTCAGGACTGAAGACCACAACAACAACAGTTCATTAATACAAATTATCTGTATGTGTAGGTTCAGGGACTTAAAGGCTCAGTTAGCTTCAGTACGTTTATATAAAGCTGTTTGAAATCTGCTATACATGGGGCTCAGCATTTATATATGTAAAAAATATAAGCAGCTATATGGTAAAACTGAGGAGGCAGCAGATTCCTTAATAATTTACTAGGCCACGTTAAGATGGCGTAACCGTGAATAGTGTCAGGCAATATGAGGATATTCCGTGACTTCGATTGATTGCCGCGATATTTCGGATGACAACCATTCAGCCATCTTTATATGAGTATTTTGCATTCGAGATTGCTGTCTTTTGGTGGGAGTTGCGATACAGCGCCATCGGTTTAGAGAGGTCTAACTGTCCTGGTGCTGAAGTAAAATCTTCCTATCTTACAATTACACAATTGCAATGACCATCATTGCACAGCATGTTGAAGGTGTAGCGGGGGACTCGAAGTGCAATACCGCGCTTCGACGGCGGGAAGTCAAATGTTGTCGATAAGAAGTGACTCGACTACATTGGTAGTTACAGTGACGTACCAAGGATTGTACATAAATAATGGCCTTATCAAATACTGTCACATTATGAGTCGACGTACCAAGGCTGTTGTCATCCGAAGTGCGAATACGAGTCCTCGAGGATGGTAAGAGGAACTGGGTGGCGGTGGCAGTGTCAAAGTCTACATTTACATCTACATTTTTACTCCGCAAGCCACCCAACGGTGTGTGGCGGAGGGCACTTTACGTGCCACTGTTATTACCTCCCTTTTCTGTTCCAGTCGCGTATGGTTCGCGGGAAGAACGACTGTCTGAAAGCCTCCGTGGGCGCTCGAATCTCTCTAATTTTACATTCGTGATCTCCTCGGGAGGTATAAGTAGGGGGAAGCAATATATTCGATACCTCATCCAGAAACGCACCCTCTCGAAACCTGGCGAGCAATCTACACCGCGATGCAGAGCGCCTCTCTTGCAGAGTCTGCCACTTGAGTTTGTTAAACATCTCCGTAACGCTATCACGGTTACCAAATAACCCTGTGACGAAACGCGCCGCTCTTCTTTGGATCTTCTCTATCTCCTCCGTCAACCCGATCTGATACGGATCCCACACTGATGAGCAATACTCAAGTATAGGTCGAACGAGTGTTTTGTAAGCCACCTCCTTTGTTGATGGGCTACATTTTCTAAGGACTCTCCCAATGAATCTCAAACTGGTACCCGCCTTACCAACAATTAATTTTATATGATCATTCCACTTCAAATCGTTCCGCACGCGTACTCCCAGATATTTTACAGAAGTAACTGTTACCAGTGTTTGTTCCGCTATCATATAATCATACAATAAAGCATCCTTCTTTCTATGTATTCGCAATACATTACATTTGTCTATGTTAAGGGTCAGGTGCCACTCCCTGCACCAAGTGCCTATCCGCTGCAGATCTTCCTGCATTTCGCTACTATTTTCTAATGCTGCAACTTCTCTGTATACTATAGCACCAACGTGTTGCAAGCCATGGCCGTGTCGCAATGGCGTCCACTTTGTCGCATCAGCGCCTAGCCTTCTCTCGAATGGTCGGCTTTAGAGGGACCATGTTTGCCTCCTCGTGCATAGTAACAATCCTCGCCGGTGGATAAGCACCGTATTTTGCAAGTGCTGCAGGGTCTGCATTCTGGAGGCACAAATCGCGGCTCACGCCGTGGAACCACAGGTGAGGCGAGAGTGGACAATCGTACGGTACAGGCTTACGCTCGGTGTCGAAGTTCAGTTCCCTGCTGTTGAAAAGCGGATACAGTGCTTTTATTAAGTTCTGTCCCTTCTGAATGACGTACTTCCCCTGTCGGTGGAAGAGCAGTTTGTTATCCATCCAGATTCCTAGATGTATCCGGGAACTATGGGACCTGGACGCGTCCAATAGTGACGTTGTCGTGGAGGATAGGGCGCCGTCTGGTGAAGTAGACCGCCGTAGTTTTGGCAGCTTTGACGATAATGTTGGTAAACAGCAGGTCCACCTCCCTCTGCAGACGAAGAGTGAGCTGGTCTGTATTGCGGCCGATCGTATAGATCTCCGTATCGTCGGCGTATTGCGCCAGGTGGCAGTGTGGGATGACTGGCATGTCTTTAACATAAACATTTAAGAGGATGGGAGACCACACATAGCCTTCAGGGGTGCCCACGGACTTGTGACGTATGGTCGAGCGTTTTCCTTGCTGAGTAAACAGGAAGGTCCTGTCGCGGAGGAAATCATCCACTATCTTAATATAAATATCCGGGATCTTAGCATGATCTTAGCATAGATATCCGGGAATGGTACTCTGGACACTTCTGGTTCACATTGTTAACCTTATACCAAAACTTGGCGCGGAAAGGCATGCGCAAAGGAGGCCGCTACATGAGCGCCCAATTTGGAGTTGAGCACTGCCTTTGAATATGGCTCTATCTTCGAATATTGCTCCATCTATGGGCGCGCAGGCGCATGCGTAATCGTGGTATTACGTACACGCTGTCTGTCGGAATGCGGGTTCCGTAGTTAAAATTCAGTGAAGATACTAAAGATATCACCATGCCTTCTGCAGTTGAAAGCCACCATCACGATTAACAAGATCCGCCAAATGCCTTTTCGCCTTTAATAATTGAGTCCCTGAACGGTCTCGTCGAGGTCAAGATTCCAGTGACAAAATAATCCAATGAACGTCCTGTGGACTGCTCGGCAATGGCTGATTTACTGGTCTGCGAAAGGCTTGTGTGCGACCATGTTTAACGCACCTTTCACGTACTGGGCGTGTTCTGTGACAGTGCGCTCATTTAGTGCTATATTTACTCGTGCCTCTCTGCGCTAATATTTGGTATAAAGTTATCTATGTGAACTTACGGTCTTTAGTGAAAAAAAAACTAACTTGAAGATGGCTGAATGGTTGTAAGCCGAAATCTCGTGGCAGGAAGTCGTCATCTGTCTGCAGTCTCGAAACCTCATAGAACACTCTTTACGCGGGGAAAATTCAAGAATTACGGCACAGCAATGTTTCTTTTTAATACAAGTTAAGTTCCTAAAGTTATTTTGTCATATGTTAATGAGTACCGTCACTCGTTCCACAGATTCCTTCAAGGAGACCGCTGAAGGATGTGAAACCCAATGAATTAAGGAATGAACGAATGAACCTCGATGCCGTCGAAGATAAGTACCCTCGCAGTTTCCATTAAGCACGGGATGGGAAAGTGAAAAGCTGGAATTTATCGTATTCTATGAAAGTGCAGTTTGACACATAAACGGTGTAACAATGAATATTACAAACTTATATTCGGATCCGACACACTCAGACAAAACAAGTCTATACCACTCGGCTGACAACCCTTCATTTTAAGTTACAGTTGTACGATTATTTTACGGAGTTATCTTACAGCATATCACAAATGTTGAAAATATCGTACACTTGCTTCAGTTTTGTCACCTCGAAGAAATAAAATTACTTAATTAATTTTTTGGCTGCCGATGCATGTCTGCAGTCCTGGGATATATAACGATCCCCGAGCAACAATACAAAGTGTCCCAAAATAAATGAAATTTTTACATTTTTTTAGCATTTGAATTTTTTAATTTATACACTGCTATACGGAATTCTGGGCCCTCGTTTCAAATGATTTTGACCGTGTTCCGTGCGAATCGATGGCACTGAATAAGCGCAAAGCGTCAAAGAGATGCGGAAGGTTGCGTTCGAATCGAGCAAGTACCCATTCCTTAACTGAAAATTCTACAGATTAGAAGGAAACGTTGACTGTAGTCATTTTTGATTTTGCTTGTCAGGACAATGTTTGGTAGGTGCGTGTTTTTTTTCTTCTTTCTTTAGTGGGGTCTTTTCTAGGCTCTACGACGGCAAAGCTCCAGTCACAGTGAATTTAAATCCGGCACCTCCTACAACATGCTTTCACTTCATGTCTTCAAAATGGTGGCCGATTTGCCCGCAGAATTACTGGCATCTTCGAGAGCTATATCTCACTGCAATCCTTTAAGTTTCTGCAAAACGGTTAGAGGGTTTACACATGAACACTATATGTTATTTGGGCGCAGAGCGAGCAGTAGAGGCAATGATTCAATGCGTCATGCTGTAGTAGAATCATAACGACCACCACCACCACCACCACCACCACCACCACAACAACAACAAAAACAACAACAAAAACCATTAGACATCCACTACTGGATAACCGTCTGCTCCAGACTTATCCACGCCTTACGATATTCACCTCCAAGCACCCGATGTTTTCCTGCACGTTTTCCACTGTCAACCACCAACATTCCATTACGTACTACATACTGAGTATTAAAGCAATGAATCTGTTGTTGTGTTGTTGTTGCTGTAGTCCAAAGACTAGTTCAAACAAGCTTCCCACGCTAGTCTATCCTGTGGAGCTGCTTCATCTTCGGATAACTTCTGCAATCTACAATCGTTTTATGTACATCCAATGTTGGTTTCCCTGTACAATTTTTAACACCACACTTCTCTCCATTAACAAATTAACTATCCTTTGGTGTCTCAGAACACATTCTAGCACACTAATCCGTCGTTTAATGAGGCTCTGCACTAATTTCTTTTCCCTCAAATTTCAGTACGTCTGCATTAGATTCCTAAGCTCCTCTTCTAATCTTCAACTTCCTCCTGTAGTACGTTATTTCAAAATCTTTTATTGCCTTCTCGTCCAATGTTTCTTTCAATTTTGGCCTTGGTGTGTCCAGTGCAATGCGTGCGCAGTGCTGTGCACGTACGATTTTGAAACGTGCTTTGTGCTCGCGTATTATGACACTTCTGGAGACCTAAAATCTCCTGCGTAGGTACCAACATGTGTGCCGAATACAACGATCGTGTGAAACCCAGCTTGCCCTGTTCGTCCACGAGGCGCAGAAAGCAGCAGATAACAGTGCACAGTTTGCTCCTGTGTTGCTTGACTTCCGGAATGCGTTCGATGCAGTGTCGCACGGTCGCCTAGGTAATGTAATAACAGTGTACGGAACATCTGCCCAGCTGTGTGACTGTACTGAATAGCTGACAGAACACGGTATGTCATTCTTAAAGGAGAGAAATATTAAATACATGACCAAGTTGTATGGTTGCGGTTTTTTTACGCTTGCTTATTCTTGAATTGAGAACAACTGTGCGAGGCGAAATGACAAGTTTAATGTCGTAATATTTCTCACCAAATTACGGCTTTTCACACAGTTTTCAACTAGTCAACATAAAAACAGCGCAATAGATAACGCATTTTGCCAACATCAAAAATTGAAATAAGTTTATACACAACAATGTTAAATATTAACTCTCTGAAAGAACATTAATCTTAAGCACTATATTATTGGACGTTTCTTTACAAAATTGCTCTTACACATATGTTATGATGTTGGTCAGTACAACGAAAATCGTCCGATTCTGGCTCAAAGTTCGGTACTATTTAGGATGACGATCAAGTCTACGGTGGGTGGTTAGTCAAGTGACAAATTTGAGAGCAAGATTACCCAAGGCCGCTCGAGTTTTCAGTGGACGCAAGCTGGTGAATCAACAAAGTTAACGCCTCTGCACGCCGTATTTACCCTAAGCTGCGACATGCTGTTGTCTGCAAGGCCGCTCTCTCCCTCTGAAATTCCTACAAAACTAATCTGGCCTTTGCTGAACTTTCCAGCACAAACTTTCCCTACGTTTCTTGTTATGCAAGAAAACATGTACTCAGCCCTAATCTTATCACGTGGCGATATACGCGCGCATGGTTGGAGCAGCATGCATATTATAGTGCCCTCTCAGTTCTCGCAAGAACAGTTAACTAATTTGGCTGGTTCGTTTCTCCACAGTTAGAGCTAAACGTTGCTATACCTAATTTTAGCTGGAGTGCAGCCGCTGTGAACACAGTGTCCACACCAGTTTCTTCTCTGCGTCATACGAAGCGTTGAGCGCTCAGTTCTGCACTTGACGCCAGTTCAGAGAAGAGTCCACCAAAATTTCTCTCTTGTCCTACTCGTGGCAGAACTGCCTCCCTCCACTTGGGTTCCTTTTTCACGTCACTGCTTTTTTCGACCAATAGGAACGTTGCTCTCATTTTATAGAAACACCCTCTTCCAATCGCAACGTCCTTTCTATCAAACTGAATCGAAACTTCAGTGGTTTTCTCTTTCCTAGTGAGTTTCCGCCAATCGGACCTTTTGTGCCCGTTTTAGATGCCTAAAGTACGTTGACCTTTCCATGTGTCGCACTCGTTGGACGAAAATGCGTCACTTGCTTTTGTTCATATCCCGTTGGAATTTCGAAACGAAGTTTTCTAAAGCTTCTTCTCTGCTCTTGTACTGTTGCCCTCACTACAGGCGGCCCTCCAACTTGAATGACCTGGCCCGGGGTCGCTGTCCTCTTTCCTGCCACCCCCGTAAGTGGTTGCCGGTGTAACTCCTGCAGCGCGGTTTTGCTACGCCGTTGTGGAGCTGGCTTTTCAATACTAAAAGCGACCCAACTCGCGTTCCCTGTTCTACCTTCCGCTCAAAGACATGCACTGTATAGGAATGGTGTGCTAATTACTGTCGATTGACTGTCATCCCTTTTTGCATTACATATTGATAGCCAAATGTTCTCATAACTGTCGAATTACGTTAGGTATCATTTTCACCTTCTCATTGCGATTTGTAAAGGTCTCATGTAAGGTGCGAATCTGACCATTTATTCTGCCACCTTACAAAGTAGATAATGTCAGTAGTTCCATGAGGCTTACTGTGGCTAGTGATGTATATCGAGAAGTTGGTTGGTTGGTTTGGGGAAGGAGACCAGACAGCGTGGTCATCGGTCTCATCGGATTAGGGAAGGATTGGGAAGGATTGGGAAGGAAGTCGGCCGTGCCCTTTCAGAGGAACCATCCCGGCATTTGCCTGGAGTCATTTAGGGAAATCACGGAAAACCTAAATCAGGATTGCCGGACGCGGGATTGAACCGTCGTCCTCCCGAATGCGAGTCCAGTGTCTAACCACTGCACCACCCCGCTCGGTACAATATATCGAGAAGTCGCAATGCTAGAAAATGTTAAGCGAAATTCAGGAAGACCTGCAGAAAATCAAAGCTTGGTCCAAGGACTGGCAGTTGACCCTAAACATAAACTGATGTAACGTATTGGTCACATATTGGCAGAGGAGACCCATTACTGTATGATTACAGGACTGTATAACAATATCTGGAAGCAGTCACATCCATTAAATACCTGGGAGGTTGCATACGAAGCAATTTAAAGCGGATCGATCACGTAAAACCAATCGCAGATAATGCAGATTCCACACGGAGAGTTTTTGGAAGAATCCTCAGTAAGTGTAAACCACCCATAAATGGGGCACCTTAAAAGACGCTTGTTCCACCAAATCGTGAAAACTGCTAGTTAGTCTGGGATCAAAGACTGCCGGAGGAAAGAGAGAAAAACCTAAAGAATAGTAGCGCATTTCCCTAAAAGTTCAATCAGAAAGCGTGGAAGCGTCAAGAACCAGCTCAGCCTTCGTGTGGCGCTTGCTACAAGAGAGGCGTTGCCATCACTGTGTGATCTGCTAAAATTCCGGGAGCGCACTTCCTTGAACAATTAACAAATATACTGAAAAGGTAGGGGATGAGGTACTGACGGAAGTAAAGCTGCGAGGATGGGTTTTGAATCGTGCTTGGGTACGTCAACGGTAGAGCGCTTTCCACCGGAAGGGAAAGATCCTGTGTTCAAGTCTCGGCAAGGTACACAGTTTTAATACGTCAGGATGTTTCATATCAGCACGTACTCCGCTCCACGAAAAGACCATGACTGTAGAATTAAAAGCATTAGAACTCACACCGAGGCTTGTCTATTATTTTTGTGTGTGTGTGTGTGTGTGTGTGTGTGTGTGTGGAGGTGGGGGGGGGGGGGGGGGAAGCGCAGTGACAGTGCACACAATGCATGCTCCCGCTGTTCACTTTAAGTTGGCTTGCGGAGTATACTTGATGTAAGAAGGGGTGTTGTGAGGTGATGTGCAGTGGTTCAAAAGGCTCTGAGCACTATGGGACTTATCATCTGAGGTCATCAGTCCCCTAGAACTTAGAACTACTTAAACCTAACTAATCCATGCCCGAGGCAGGATTCGAACCTGCGACCGTAGCGGTCGCGCGGTTCCAGACTGAAGCGCCTAGAACCGATCGGCCACAGCGGCCGGCTGATGTGCAGTCGCAAAGGACCGTGTATTACATGACGCTTCAGCGAATAGCCCCATTCTGCCAATTCTCTGTGTAGCGCAAGCATCAGGGAGCATGTGTAACATTTAGGTCTGATTTTCATGGGGGTTTAGATATGGCGAAAGCACTTATCCACTGTTTGTTCGTTATGCGTGGCATAAAGCAAACACGAGAAATGTTACGTTAAGAAACAACAGAAATACTTTTCCGAACATGTAAATTTATTCAACATGCAAATATCCTCTAGTACTCTTCAACATTAACTTTAAATTCTGAATAGCCAACTCATTTGCTGTACATAATTTCGAACATCATTTAACAGCACATCAAACGTTCATCCAATCTATTTTATTTCTTACTTTGAGAAAAATGATTTCATAAAACATTTCACCAGCTTTTGTAATTTTTTTTATTTTCCAGATTTGTTGAGAAAGAAAAGAATGAATGTTTTCGTAATATTCAATGTTTAGTATTTTATTCGACCTCCATTTTAAAAAGCAAATTATGTACCAACGCAACTCTTGTACACAAAATAACTATGCCTTTGAAGAGATGAACTGTTTGGCACTTCATTTGCTTTCCTAGCGTCTTGTGTTCTCCAAATTTCATTAATTTTGGGATTTATTCGAAGGAAGCCATTTTCACAATAAAATATGACACCAAAAAATCTCTTTACGCGCAAAGTAGCTAAGGACTGAAGAGAGAAACTTTTTAACATTCCGTTTGTGTAGCTATCAGCAGCTGTTTGTGAAATATTTCAATTTTCCCTCGAATCAGCAATTTAAGTTCTCTTAATTACACTGATTACTTTCAAGCAAATACACTTTTTTTTTTATAAACCACACCTCACCATGGTCAATTAGATATTCCATTTGTCCGTTTGGCCATCCAAATACACTCCTGGAAATTGAAATAAGAACACCGTGAATTCATTGTCCCAGGAAGGGGAAACTTTATTGACACATTCCTGGAGTCAGATACATCACATGATCACACTGACAGAACCACAGGCACATAGACACAGGCAACAGAGCATGCACAATGTCGGCACTAGTACAGTGTATATCCACCTTTCCCAGTAATGCAGGCTGTTATTCTCCCATGGAGACGATCGTAGAGATGCTGGATGTAGTCCTGTGGAACGGCTTGCCATGCCATTTCCACCTGGCGCCTCAGTTGGACCAGCGTTCGTGCTGGACGTGCAGACCGCGTGAGACGACGCTTCATCCAGTCCCAAACATGCTCAATGGGGGACAGATCCGGAGATCTTGCTGGCCAGGGTAGTTGACTTACACCTTCTAGAGCACGTTGGGTGGCACGGGATACATGCGGACGTGCATTGTCCTGTTGGAACAGCAAGTTCCCTTGCCGGTCTAGGAATGGTAGAACGATGGGTTCGATGACGGTTTGGATGTACCGTGCACTATTCAGTGTCCCCTCGACGATCACCAGTGGTGTACGGCCAGTGTAGGAGATCGCTCCCCACACCATGATGCCGGGTGTTGGCCCTGTGTGCTTCGGTCGTATGCAGTCCTGATTGGGGCGCTCACCTGCACGGCGCCAAACACGCATACGACCATCATTGGCACCAAGGCAGAAGCGACCCTCATCGCTGAAGACGACACGTCTCCTTTCGTCCCTTCATTCACGCCTGTCGCGACACCACTGGAGGCGGGCTGCACGATGTTGGGGCGTGAGCGGAAGACGGCCTAACGGTGTGCGGGACCGTAGCCCAGCTTCATGGAGACGGTTGCGAATGGTCCTCGCCGATACCCCAGGAGCAACAGTGTCCCTAATTTGCTGGGAAGTGGCGGTGCGGTCCCCTACGGCACTGCGTAGGATCCTACGGTCTTGGCGTGCATCCGTGCGTCGCTGCGGTCCGGTCCCAGGTCGACGGGCACGTGCACCTTCCGCCGACCACTGGCGACAACATCGATGTACTGTGGAGACCTCACGCCCCACGTGTTGAGCAATTCGGCGGTACGTCCACCCGGCCTCCCGCATGCCCACTATACGCCCTCGCTCAAAGTCCGTCAACTGCACATACGGTTCACGTCCACGCTGTCGCGGCATGCTACCAGTGTTAAAGACTGCGATGGAGCTCCGTATGCCACGGCAAACTGGCTGACACTGACGGCGGCGGTGCACAAATGCTGCACAGCTAGCGCCATTCGACGGCCAACACCGCGGTTCCTGGTGTGTCCGCTGTGCCGTGCGTGTGATCATTGCTTGTACAGCCCTCTCGCAGTGTCCGGAGCACGTATGTTGGGTCTGACACACCGGTGTCAATGTGTTCTGTTTTCCATTTCCAGGAGTGTATATACCGATGTTTTCCCTCAAATCACTAATTAAGATTTTCTTAATTAACCTGATTAGCTTCTAGGAATTAAAATATCTTTTTTTTTTAATTGCACCTCACACTGGTGAATTTGTTATTCCATTTGCCCATTTTCCACTCTTTGTTTGACTATGAAATTTCGGATAGATAACCACTGTGTAATCCGCTCAAACATTTGACCAAAACGTGACGCTTACCGCAACGTAGTGCTACCAGGACAGGCAACGACTGGACCATGTGTCGTGGGACTGCCACTGGCGACATAAAGTATTCTCCGCCCTTCTCCTCGCTGCCGCCTCCCTCCATGCTCACCAACACAGGTGCTGTTCACGTGGGTTAGGAGCCAGCAGGGAAATCTGCACAGGAAATAAGGCGCTCCTGAAGGCTGGCGCTGTTTGCGCGGCTAATATCGACTCCCTGTCCCACGGCGCAGGTTTCCCAAACAGAGCCTGCGCCGTCGCCGACGACGCCAATGTGTGTGGCTAATCCGGAGGACCGGTCTGCGCATCTCATATCGTCTCCTCAGAGTTCTGCGTGGGCGGCGAGTCCCCGGTCCCTGCAGCCGCCACAGAGGAAAAACCGCCTGCAGACTACAAGCGGTCCCTGCCCGCTATCGGCGCTACTTTGTAATCTCACCCTGTGCCCGTGCATTGTGGATGTGACAAACGTGTAGCGTCAGAATTAATACAGGCAGTAGGGGATTATAAGCTGACTACTCTGAGGGAAAGAACTAACGAAACTTCCTGCCCGATTAAAACTGTACTCGGGACTTTTGCCTTCCGCGGGCAAGTGCTCTACCATCTGAGCTACCCAAGCACGACTAACGATCCGTCCTCACAGCTTCAGTTCTGCCAGTACCTCGTCTCCTACCTTCCAAACTTCACAGAAGCTCTTTTGCGAACATTGCAGAACAAGCACTCCTGGAAGAAGGGATATTGCGGAGACATGGCTTAGCCACAGCCGGGGGATGTTTCCAGAAAGAACTAACGGTCGGAAATATTAGTACTTTTCTGGCATGAACGACATAGCATTCGTGAATTTCTGGAATGCGATTCAAAAACTCTAATACGCATTGCGCCCCCTCCCCCTCCCCAGTCATTTCTTAACCTTCGAGATGGGATTAACAAAATAAAAAAAAGGGAAAAGTTATGATAGTTTCACTGCTTTAGGTTCTACATAGTACAACAACACGTGGAATGTTCATACAACCATTTTGAACTGCAGACAAGTGCTTTTTTGGGATGTAGTTAAATTCCTGTGGCGCATTCGGACCGTCTTTGCTCTTGGCGAACCATCAGACTCCTAATCTGCACTTAACTGTTTCGTGGTAGGCCCGTATTGATAATACCAACTTTCGTCACTCGTGACGAATTTTTCCAGAAAAGCGTTGTGTGCGTTTCTTATTTTAGTCAAGTCGTAAGGCTTCGCACCAGCTTGCAACTCACTGATTTTCACATTAAGAAACGACTGTCAGAGGCGAAAGAATCGCAGAATCACAGATCGGCCTCCGCATTGAATCCCGAGCCTTTGTGTTTGTAGCTTAACACTCGGGGATACTAGGGGACCAATCGTTACAAGACTAAAAAACTGAAACTACAACGGCTTATTGAACAAGTTTCAGAATCCAGTCTAAAATAATGTGGTCTAAGATTATTCAATGGTGAATACTACAAATAAAGAAATTAAAAATAATCCTTGCAGCCAGAGGCTAATTTGTTTAAGTGCAAATCATCAGATGCCTGTGTTCCCATCATATATATATATATATATATGTGTGTGTGTGTGTGTGTGTGTGTGTGTGTGTGTGTGTGTGTAAACTCGTGTGCTCACTCTCCAACTTACAGGAGGAATATAGTGACGGCAGCAATTTGCACCCTGTGTCTAAACTGCCCTGCCAAATGTCACACGGCTAGCCCGTAGCAGTTCCCGTCGTTCGCGTGTGGCCACAACCCAACACACAGACCAAATGTGTTCCCACCTCGGTGGATGGTAAAATACAATCTATCAGCGCTAAAGCAACAATAGCAGACAATCAGAACAATTTTCAACGAAAAATTTTCGATTTTTTGCATCAATCGTTTCAATCGTACTGTGGCAAGCATGGCTTACTGTAGCTACTGTTCACATAGATTCTCCTCTACGTTCATTGGCGGCGAGTTTGCAGAACTTTCCAACCCGTGTCGTTATTGCCTTCAGGTCATTTACACTGAAGAGCCAAAGAAATTGGTACACCTGCCTAATACCGTGTAGGGCCCCAGCGAGTACACGGGAGTGCCGCAACACAACGTGACATGGACTCGACAGATGTCCGAACTAGTCATGAAGGGAACTGACACCGTCAATACTGCAGGGCTGGACATAAGAGTATGATGGGGTGGAGATCTCTTCTGAACAGCACGTTGCAAGTCATCCCAGATATGATCAATTATGTTTATGTCTGGGGACTTTGGTGACCAGGCAGAGTGTATGAACTCATAAAAGTGTTCCCGGAGACACTCTGTAGCATTCTGGACGTGCGAGGTGTCGCACTGTACCGCTGGAATTGCCAAAGTCCGGCGGAATGCACAACGGACATGAATGGATGCTAGTGATCAAACAGAATGCTTACGTACGTGTAAACTGTCATAGTCGTATCTAGACTATCAGGGGTCCCATATCACTCCAACTGCACACGCCCCACACCATTACAGAGTCTCCACCAGCTTGAACAGTCCTCTGCTGACATGCAGGGTCCACGAATTCATAAGGGCGTCTCTGTACTCGTACACGTCCATCCGCTGTATAAAATTTGAAACGAGACTCTTCCGACCAGGAAACATGCGTCCAGTCATCAACAGTCCAATGTCGACGGGCCCAGGCGATCGTAAGGCTTTTTGTCGTGCAGTCATCAAGAGTACACGAGTTTGTCTTCGGCTCCGAAAGCGCATATCGATGATGATTCGTTGAATGGTTCGCACGCTGACACTTGTTGCTGGCCCAGCATTGAAATGTGCAGTAATTTGCCGATGGGTTGCACTTCTGTCACGTTGAACGATTATCTTCAGTCGACGTTGATCCCGTTCTTGTAGGATCTTTTTTGCGGTCGCAGCGATGTCGGAGATTTGATGTTTTACCGGATTCCTGATATTCACATTACACTTGTGAAATGGGCGTAGGGGATCACCGATGCCTCGGAGGTGATGTGTCCCATCGCTCATTCGACGTCTATACCACCACATTCAAACTCACTTAAATGTTGATAACCTGCCGTTGTAGCAGCAGTAACCTAAGAACTGCGCCAGACACTTGTCGTCTTACGATTCGTATATAGGCCTTGCCGACGCAGCGCAATATTCTGCCTGTTTACATATCTCTGTATTTGAATATGCACGCCTGTACCAGTGTCTTTGGCGTTTCAGTGTATGATCAGTCAGTCAATAGCTGCAACCAGAAGCGGCGCTTCTGCAAATTTATATACTGATAATCCTGTGTGTGTTCGTACGAGACGTTTGTGTAAATTGTCGAAAGACGATACCTTGTCTATATTTTCCGTGGTCTTGTGATTGGCGCGAAATTTGATTTTATCGGTGATATCTACACCTACATGCATACTCCGCAATCCACCATACGGTGCGTGGTGGAGGGTACCTCGTACCACGACTAGCATCTTCTCTCCCTGTTCCACTCCCAAACAGAACGAGGGAAAAATGACTGCCTATATGCCTCTGTACGAGCCCTTTGTGGTCTTTCTGCGAAATATAAGTTGGCGGGAGTAAAATTGTACTGCAGTCAGCCTCAAATGCTGGTTCTCTAAATTTCCTCATTAGCGATTCACGAAAAGAACGCCTCCTTTCCTCTAGAGACTCCCAACCGAGTTCCTGAAACATTTCCGTAACACTCGCGTGATGATCAAATCTACTAGTAACAAATCTAGCAGCCCGCCTCTGAATTGCTTCTATGTCCTCCCTCAATCCGTCCTGATAGGGGTCCCAAACGCTCGAGCAGTGCTCAAGAATAGGTCGTATTAGTGTTTTATAAGCGGTCTCCTTTACAGATGAACCACATCTTCCCAAAATTCTACCAATGAACCGAAGACGACCATCCGCCTTCCCCACAACTGCCATTACGTGCTTGTCCCACTTCATATCGCTCTGCAATATTACACCCAAATATTTAATCGACGTGACTGTGTCAAGCGCTACACTACTAATGGAGTATTCAAACATTACGGGATTCTTTTTCCTATTCATATGATCATATGATGTGAACCATATCGTAGTGAGTGTACTCACCTTGCCGCACTGCTTGCACTTGCCCTTCTGGGAGCGCCGGTGGACCCAGTGGTGGTGGATGGAGGTGTGCTCGCGGTACTGGCGCACGCCCACGTCGCGGAACGTCGGCTTGCACGTGAAGCGCACGCGGTCCATCAGCGTCGCGATGCAGCTCGTGTGCGCGATGATCTTGCACGCCGCACACTTCATCCGCGGGCCGTGTTTCTGTAAACAACACACAGTGTCACTGTATTGGCCGGCAGCCGGTTACCAATAACTTCATTTCACGACAAATAATATCTTGCAGTAAATACATCAGCCATGAACGCCAGAAAAAAAAGAAAAAATCGAGGGCCGCCAAAATTAGTCATGTCCAAGCAGGGCTAAAACCAGCAGAATGCTTACAAGTAGAACAGAACTTGGAATGGACTTCATGGAGGTCACTGAACAGGTTACGAACGGGTGTTGGTAAATCGAAGGACAACATAACGAAATGGAGATAGTTACAAGGGCCAAAACTTTCTAATGTCGAGAGGTAAAGACTGAATTTTTTTCTCTTCAGCGGAGTGGGCACTCATATGAAACGTCCTGGCAGATTAAAACTGTGTGCCGGACCGTCACTCGAACTCGGGACCTTTGCATTTCGCGATGAAGTGTTCTACCGACGGAGCTACCCAAAACACGACTCACGACCCGTCCTCACAGCTTTACTTCCGCCCGTACCTCGTCTCCTACCTTCCAAACACAAAAGCTCTCCTTGCAAGATTAGTTCTCCATTAAGAAAGGATATTGCGAAGACAGGGCTTAGCCACAGCCTGGGGGATGTTTCCAGAATGAATATCTTCTGCATAAGAATAAGGAAGTTTATAACGGTTCGCAGGAGAGCTTCTGTGAAGTTTGGAAGGTAGGAGACGAAGTACTGGCGGAAGTAAGGCTGTGAGGACGGATCATGAGTCGTGCTTGGGTATCCCAGTCGGCGGGAGCCCTTGCTCGCAAAAGGCAAAGGTCCGAAGTTCGAGTCTCGGTCCGGCACAAAGTTTTAATTTGCCAGGAAGTTTCGAGAACTATAGACAACGAAACTCGAGAACTACAGGCAACGAAACATCTGCGTGGGTGTTTATGTTGCCCACATTGTTACAACGAAGACACAAGAGAATGTGGTTTTGCTCGTTTCTGGGCAAAGACCGTCTGATTTCAATTTTGTGTGTTTATAAATGTATACATTGCTTCTGCCCTCTGCCAGGCACGTAAGTGTGAATTGCAGAGTAACCATGTAGATGTAGATATAGATGTTTCCTTACTTGAAATTGTATATTTGCAGAATCCTACGTCTGTGCCCACGACTCGAGAAAATAAATAACGACGAAAACTTGTTGACCAAGTTGACATCTTGGAAAAAATTAGACACCTATAGGATCGCCAAAACCAAATTAGCTCTGAAAGATTGTCTACTGAGAACATTTTCAAAAAGGACCTGTATATTTATCCTAACAAATTTTCTGTTGTTCATGAGCTAAAGCTTTAAAACTAACCCAGACGCCATTGTAATTCAGTACCTCTATACAGAACAGAAGTCTTAACCTCTCCATATTGCGAAGACACCTCTCAAGAGCTGCTCGGATGTTCCCGCGGCGGCAGTTAGCTCGGCAAATTCACATGGACGCCGTCAAACTGGGAATTCCCCTGCACACAAGAGTCACGAATGTTGTCCAGTAGCTAAAGATGTACGTCAACATCGCCGACCACTTGCAAGACTTGGGCATCCATTCTAAGATTGAGCCATAGCTACCGCAATAATTGACTGATTCTACAAATACGGACCAGCAACTGATACTAGAAGAAGAAACTGTCGACAGTCATTTTGTAACTGGTTATTTGTATACAGTGTCAGTCGCTTGCCCCATTAGTTATTTACTGCCAATGAAGAATCCCACAAAACTTTTCCAAATCACATATGATTGCCAGTTATTAATGTCCTCAGCAAAAGAATAAGGTTCTTTATAATGGTTGGTTTACATGCAGTGACACTACGCAATCAAAAATTAAGTGTTGACGTAACAAATGGTTCAAATGGTTCAAATGGCTCTGAGCACTATGGGACTTAACTTCTGAGGTCATCAGTCCCCTAGAACTTAGAACTACTTAAACCTAACTAACCTAAGGACATCACACACATCCATGCCCGAGGCAGGATTCGAACCTGCGACCGTAGCAGTCGCGCGGTTCCGGACTGCGCGCCTAGAACCGCGAGACCACAGCGGCCGGCACGTAACAAATGAATATGTAATTATAAACATACTAAATAACAATGTACTTGGTTAAATAGCTGGGCAGCTGAAGGCCAAATAAACACACTTTGAAAAAAGCCAAATGCCACGTGATCTCATTTGCTTGTGGTTTTTAAATGAAGTGGTACCAGGACAAAAAAAAAAGGGTTTAAATGGCTCTGAGCACTATGGGACTTAACTTCTAAGGTCATCAGTCCCCTACAACTTAGAACTACTTAAACCTAACTAACCTAAGGACATCACACATATCCATCCCAGAGGCAGGATTCGAACCTGCGACCGTAGCGGTCGCGCGGTAGCAGGACATTTGGACTCTCAGATTTTACTTCCTCTGGTATGTAAAGAATACCAAAGTACCAACATACACGTTTCTTTTTGCGCAGAAGAATCCAGCGGAGTTGTGAAAACTGTCTGAACTCGCCACCCCCCACACAGCTGCTAGCTTCCGCACGAAACCGAAGGCAAGTAACCTATATATCGGTGCGTGAAAACTGTTAAAGAATGTTGCCGATAGAAGCCAAAGTGTTACGTCGCAGAAGCACTGCCACGTGATGAAGACATCTGGCACCTGTGCACTTCGCGACATACTCGCTGTGGCAAGGAATTTCGAGGAGACAGAAGACAGAGTATGACAACTTGGTAAAAAGAACTGCAGTCCTGTCTTCTTGACACGAAAATTAAAGATAATCGTAACAGTAGCGGCAGAAATGTACCTGTGTTCAAAGAACAGCGGAAGAAAATGAAAAGAAAATAAAAATTCTGCGTTCACAGCATTGCAGGGAAAAAGAGATGCCACTGAGGCTTCAAAAGAGAATTTGTGCGGCAGTGAGCCTGTTAATGTACCAAAAGTATGGTTTCTGATATGCTGACTAGTAATTTTCTGGACACGTATTTGATCGATAGGAGCAGCTTCTCCAACGTAAGCGTAACATTAAATTTATGGATAAACACTATCTACTATATACAGTAGAAAATATCTATTACATTTAACTAAATTTTGTGTTTTTATTACGACAACCGCATGACATATTCTGTAAAATAATTTCTGTTCCAAGAGACCTCATGTTTCCTGTTTCCTCTCGTCATCTTTTTCTTTTAGAGTTGTCCACTGCCACTGCCTACATTGCATCGGCTGTACAGAAAGCTCGAATTGCTGATTTCCCTGTAGTAGTCGCCGTCATGAGTGCTTTATCTCTGTTCGTGCGATACTGGTGAGTATTTTGTGATGCGTTTAAACACAAGGGACTTCTCCCGTTCGTTTCAGCGCCCTAAACGGAACGTGTAATTGGGCGCCAACGTTGTAATTGCACGGTGGGTCAGAATACACCAAGTGGCAGGTTCAACAGCTTCCCAGTGGTTTCTTCAAGAAATCACCATTTTACTAACTTTTTTTCTGAAGTAACAGTGCTTTTCGCATGTAACCATCGATGCTATTGTAAAACAGAGACTTCTAGCGATAACTGAAGTACTACTACGAATGCAGTGCATTTCAGCAGTCAGTTGTGACGTTCAAATCAACAGTCGGCGCGGAGATTGTGTTATTTGAATGTAGGAGACTCCGGCATGCCTTTTTTTTTTTATAGTGACCATATTGAGGAGATAATTCACAGTGAGAGTAAGTATAATTAAATTACTGTAACATAAATTTGAGTTTTTACTACTAATTTTATGAGTGTTATCGAAATGAAACCACTGAGACGGTATGTCGTTATGATACAAAACTTATTAAATTTTAGGCCCATTTTTACTTCTTACTTAGGACTGTAATTAGTTTTAGGCGTTGTGAAGTCATGGAAGTTAGTGAAACAACTTCCCAACCTCCTTGTAACAACTCATTGTTTGCCTTTTGCCAATTTCATCTTATATTCGTTGCTTACTACGATGATAAACATCAATTTTGTGAAAAATTCTACTTTTATATCCCAAAGTGCAACCACATCCTTAAAACAAATGAGGCGCTGAGAACCATAAAGGCGTACAGCATACCTTCGACGAGCCCACATTTAAGTGAATATCACAGCAATCAGCGAGACAGTTTTTCATGAATGTTCACAAATACAACAGTGTGGGTCTACAGCGCAAACAAATCTGACTCACCATAAGATCAACAGATGTCAGAACCGTGCATAGGCGCTACATTCGCCGATGATGAGCTTTAGGCACTTATCGTTCTCAACGCTTCGATCGATTGTTTACGTTTTGACAGTTACTTCTTGTATTCGTTGCTTATTATGACAATGAAGACCAAGTACGTGAACAATTTTAAAATTTTATATTTCTTCATGTTCTTGGGACTTCATCGATAAGTTGCATGGAACCAATCCCCGAACTGATAACAACAAAAACTACTTCTACTGGTAGTACAATTAGTATGTTCAGTTCAGGATAGTCTTCACCACAGTACATAAAAGTCTACTTCTGCTGCCCAAAATACACTGAAGATCCAAATAAATTATTACTCGTACACTGGCCTAATATCATGTAGGGTCTCCGCGAGTAGGCAGAAGTGCCGCAACACGACGTGTCATGGACTCGACTGATGTCTGTCTTAGTTCTAAAGGGAAATGACACCATGAATCCTGCACGGCTGTCCATAAATCCATAAGAGTACGAGGGGGTGGAGATCTCTTCTGAACAGCACGTTGCAAGGGATCCGAGATATGCTCAACAATGTTCATGTCGAGGGAATTTGGTGGCCAGCGGAAGTGTTTAAACTCAGAAGTGTGTTTCTCCAGCAACTGTGAAGTATTTCTGGACATTTGGGGTGTCGCATTGTCCTGCTAAAATTTTCCAAGTCCGTCGGAATGCACACTGGACATGAACGGATGTAGGCGATCAGACAGGAAGCTTACATACGTGTCATCTGTCAGGGTCGTATCTGCACGTATCAGGGGCCCCATATCACTTCAACTGCATACGCCCCACACCATTACAGAGCCTCCACCAGCTTGAACAGTCCCCTGCTGACATGCAGGGTCCATACATTCATGAGTGTCCCCATACCCCTACACGTCCATCCGCTCGATACAATTTGAAACGAGACAAGTCTGACCAGGCAACATGTGCCTAGTCATCAACAGTCCAGTGTAGATGTCGACAGGCCCAGGCGAGGCGTGAAGCTTTGTGTCGTGCAGTCATCAAGGGTACACGAGTGGGCCTTCGGCTTCGAAAGCCCACGCCCATGATGTTTCGTTGAATGGTTCACACGCTGACATTTCTTGATGGCCCAGCATTGAAATGTGCAGCAATTTGCGGAAGGGTTGCACTTCTGTGACGCTGAACTGTTCTCTTCAGTCGTCGGTGGTCCCGTTCTTGCAAGTCGGTCGGTGTGGCCGTGCGGTTCTGGGTGCTACAGTCTGGAACCGAGCGAGCGCTATGGACGCAGGTTCGAATCCTGCCTCGGGCATGGATGTGTGTGATGTCCTTAGGTTATTTAGGTTTAATTAGTTCTAAGTTCTAGGCGACTGATGATCTCGGAAGTTAAGTCCCACAGTGCTTAGAGCCATTTGAACCAAGTCATTAGAAGACGCATGCCTAAAACTGTTTCTATGGCGCTTCAGTGTATTTCTACATGTTGTTCTGATAAGCTACGCGGAAGTTGCGCCGTTTCCCACCTTCCAGCAAGTGTGAGCGGAGAGTGACTGATTAAGTAAATTACCTGCGGAACACACAATCCTAATCATTTGATCCACTGGACTCGAACTGTGAAGTGCCAAGGTAAATATCAGTCGTACGTGTAGACTTCGCCAGAGTAGGCGTGGCTGACTGCGTGTTTTAGCGGCGTCGGCCAACACCCCCGCGGCTCTCGTGTAGCTGTAGCGGCAGCTGCGCCGGTGACGCGGACACGGCCGGCCGCCATCGATCAGCCCGCATCCGGCGCTGATTTGCATAATTGCCGTCGGGCGGCCACGGCGCCGCTGATAGTCCGATTCGCTCAATAGCGCCTCCTCCGCCGGCGAATGCTTTTCCCGTCAGGACTAGGGGGGCGCCACTTATCATACTCCACGTGACACACAGACTCCCCCGCTCAACACCCTTCATTCCTTCTTGATGGTTTAAGGACACGGTCTCCAGTTGTCCTCGGCCTTAATGGACTATTACAGAAAGCGGTAGGCCTAAAGGCTACACTGTTAGTTCGAAGGGAGGTCATCTGACGAACCAGCTGGAAGCGAGATGTCTAAGATAAATGTGAAGCGACTGCGAAAACATTCTGTTGGCACCCACCTACATAGGGAGAAATGATCATCACGATAAAATAAGAGAAATCAGGACTCGCACGGAAAAATTTAAGTGCTCTTTTTTCCCGCGTCCCGTTCGAGAGTGGAACGGTAGAGAGACAGCATGAAGGTCGTTCATTGAACCCTCTGCCAGGCACTTTATTGTGAATAGCAGAGTAATCACATAGATGTAGATCCGAACTGGGACGATGCTTTCCGTACATCTACGTGACTATTACGCAATTCGTTCGTAAGTGCCTATCGAACGGTTCATCGAACTTCATTCAGACTATTTTTTCACCGTTCTTCTCCAGAGCAGTGCGACGGAAAAACAAACACTTAAATCTTTCCGTGCAAACTCTGATTGCTCTTATTTTATTAGGACGATCATTTCTCCCCATGTAGGTGGGCGTCAACAAAACACTTTCGCATTTGGAGGAGAAAGTTGGAGAAGGAAACTTCCTGAAAACATCTCGCCGCTGTGTGTGGCGCCTTTTTTTTTAAATGGACACCTCTGACCTTTCTTGAACTTTTTCGATGTCTTGCATCAATTCTATCTGGTGAAGGTCCAATACTCCTCAGTAACATTCCAGAAGAGGACGAACAAACCTAGTGTAGGCAATCTCTGTAATAGGCCTGCTTTATCTTCTAAGTGTTCCGCCAATGACATGTACCCTTTGGTTCACCTTCCCAACATTTTATATGCGAATCTTCAAAAATGGTTCAAATGGCTCTGAGCACTATGGGACTTAACATCTGAGGTCATCAGTCCCCTAGAACTTAGAACTACTTAAACCTAACTAACCTAAGGACATCACACACATCCATGCCGGAGGCAGGATTCGAACCTGCGACCGTAGCAGTCGCGCGGTTCCGGACTGAAGCGCCTAGAACCGCACGGCCACCGCGGCTGGCGCGAATCTTCCAATTTATGTTGTTCGTCATTGTAATTCCTAGGCATTTCGTACAACCGACAGCCTTTAGATTTCGTGTAGCTTAAATTTTACAGACTCCTCTATTAATACTCATGTGGATGACCACATACTTGTCATTATTTAGAGTCAGTTGCAACGTTTCGCACAATTGAGGTCTTGCCTCCATCATTTTCCAATTGGTTCTGATCTCCTGATGACTTTACTAGACCGCAAAGGAGAGCTTCATCTGCAGACAATCTAAGAGTGTTGCTCGGATTGCCTCCCAATCGTTTATATAGTTTAAGAACAGGAGAGCCCGTAACTCTTTCTTGGGGGTGGTGGGGGGAGGGACGCTTGATATCATTTCTATTTTACTCGATTACTTTCCGGAAACTATTAAGAACTGTGACCTTTCTGACAGGAAATGACTAATCCAGTCCCACAAAGACTATACTTCATACGAGGGTAATCCCAAAAGTAAGGGCTCGAATTTTTTTAGAAGTACATAGACCTGTTGACCTGTTTATTTCTGTAATGGTTTAAATCAGTTTACAGCTTGAACATTGAGCTATTTTACGACATAATCACCATTTCTGTCGATGCATTTTCGTAGACGCTGTGGCAGTTTTTGTACGCCTATGTCATACCAGCTCGTCGCCATGCTGTTCAGAAGTTCTGAAAAATCTCAAACTGGCAATCAGAACCGGAGAAGAGGAATGTTGAGCAAGGGCGTACACATTCTCCATGACAACGCTCGCCCACACATCGCTCGGCAAACCGTTGCTCTCCTGCAACAGTTTCAGTGGAACAAAATCACCCACTCATCCTATAGTCCTAACTTGGCGCCCAGTGACTATCACCTGTTCCCTAGGTTGAAAGAACATTTGGCATTAAGCGATTCAGCTGCGACGACGAGGTGAAAGAAGAGGTTCATAAGTTTCTGAACAGCGTGTACGCGAGCTGGTATGACATGGGCATACAAAAACTGCCACAGCGTCTAAAAAAATGCGTCGACATAAATGGTGATTATGTCGAAAAATAGTTAAATGTTCAAGCTGTAAACTGATGTAAACCACTGTAGAAATAAACTATGTACTTATAAAAAAGTAGGGGACCTTACTTTTGAGATTATCCTCGTAGATACGCAGTCTAATTAGAAGCCTGTAGGTTATGTCCTTCAGCGTTCTTACACGAAATGGCGATACATGTGCCTAAAACACAAAGTTACATATTAAAACTAATTCATTTGGAACGGAGTTAACGAAAGTACACTTACGTTCAGAAAAACAACAGAATACCTTGAGCGGCTAAAGAGAGGGCTTTCGTATTCACAGGACATATGCATTAGTATGCTCTGCAGAAATGATAATCTTTTCAGTCACTTCGGTTCAGCATGTGCCTGTCAGGCACAAGGTCCACCATGGGCCCCGATAATTTGTTCCATGCGTGATGCCACTGACGTATATAAGGCACGAATGGCGTCCTGTGGTGTAGCTATCCATGCTGCAGTCACTGGCCTGTGTTCGTGCAGCAACAAGTGATCGTGTATTGTCTTGCTGAAAAATGGCATCTGAGGCGTTGTGCAGAAAGGGTATGGAGCGGGTCGCAAGATGTCATTCACGTACGTCACACTGGTTACAGTGCCCTGGACACGTACCAGCTCTGATTTGTTGTTGTACCCGATGGCGCCCGACACCACAAGGCATTAAGTTGGCGCTGTATGTCTTGCGCGAATGCAGGCACTGTGATGCTGCTCCCCCTAACTGAGACGAACGAAAGTGTGGCCATCATCTCGGTGGTGGTGGTGGTGGTGGTGGTGGTGGTGTGGGGGGGGGAGTGGTGGTGGTGGTGTGGGGGGGGGGGGGAGTGGTGGTGGTGGGGGGGAGGGGGGAGTGGTGGTGGTGGGGGGGGGAGGGGGGAGTGGTGGTGGTGGGGGGGGAGGGGGGAGTGGTGCGATCTCGTCTCGTGTTCTACGGCCTTCCGTGAACTATTCGGCACAAACCCGTTGCACTGTCAAAATACTCCGTCCCACACGAGCAGCAATTTCGCGGATGGATATATCATATCCTCTCACACCAATAATGCAACGTCATTCAAACTCACTGATTTTACGGTACGGTTCGCGCATACGTCTGCGAGGAATCCTGCACGTCTGCTCAAGTCACACTGATGGATTGCCTTCGGCTTATGGCGACAACGAGCGCCGCAGGAGCATTTTACCGACAGGTGGTGGTGTGCCGCGATATCGATGCTGACCTTGAATCCGCCGGTCGACATGGTTCAAATGCTAACCATTTCGGCAGAAGATACTAACGTGTACGCCTTGTGAATACGAACGTTCTGTCTCTAGTCGTTCAAGGTGTTGTTTTTTCTGAACACGAGTGTACAAAACAGACGAGTTGGAGCACATACACCATTCTTCAAAAGACTCATTTAACTCTGAATGAATTATTGCTCTGTACTATACTACACTGGAGGGCAGCGTGGAGGGTAAAAATCGTAGAGGGAGACCAAGAGATCAATACTAAGCAGATTCAGAAGGATGTAGGTTGCAGTAGGTACTGGGAGATGAAGAAGCTTGCACAGGATAGAGTAGCATGGAGAGCTGCATCAAACCAGTCTCAGGACTGAAGACCACAACAAAAACAACAAACTATATGATCCCTTTATGGATCCGTTAAGTCGAAAACCACTGCTCTATTTAGCACGGAGGAAAGCTCACGCTCCCTTATTTGAAGAAACTTTTAAAAAATAAAATAAAAAAGCGACTGTCGTTTTGGAGACATTACTAGTCCACACTTGACATCGATTTTCAAGACTTTACACACCAAAAGATAAATAACGTACCTAAGTGGCTTGTTGACTGACTGTTGCGTATGTCTGCAGGCCACAGAGATTTATCTGTTTACAAATGGGGAAACATGTCCTGTGACCGACAATTCCTACAGCCCACATTTCAATATAGTATTTTTATCTATATAACGTCGGACGCTGAACGCGGAATGGTAGTTGGAGCTAGACGCATGGGACGTTCCATTTCGGAAGTCGTTAGGGAATTCAATAGGCCGAGATACAGAGCGTGAATAGCGTGCCGCGAATACCAAATTTCGGGCACTACCTCTCACCACGGGCAACGCAGTGACCGAACCCAGAGCGGTGGCGTTTGTGCACCGCTATCAGTGCTAACACTGAAGCAAAACTGCGTGAAATTATCGCAGAAATCAACGTGGGGCGTCCGTCGAATGTATCCGTTAGGACAGTGCAGCAGACGACCGACGCGAGTGGCTTTCTAACGGCACGACATTACCTACAGTGCCTCTCCTGGCCTCGTGACCGTATCGGTTGGACCCTAGACAATGAGAAAAACATAGCCTCGTCAGATGAGTCCTTATTTCAGTGGGTCAGAGTAGATGATAGGATTCGAGTGTGTCGCAGACCCCTCGAAGTCATGGATCCATGTTCACCCAAGGCACTGTGCATGCTCGTGGTGGTTGGTGGTGGGCTGTTTTTGCGTGGAATGGACTGGGTCGTCTGGCCCAGGTGAACCAACTGAGGCTATTTGCAGCAATCCATAGACTTCATGTTCCCGAAAAACGACAGAATTTCTACGGATGACACAGCGCCATGTCACCGGGCCACAGTTGCTCACGATTGGTTTCGAGAACATTCTGGACACTTAGAGAGAATGATTTGGCAACCCAGATCACTCGACTTGAATCCCATCGAACACTTATGGGACATAATCGTGGGGTCAGTTTGTGCACAAAATGCTGCACAGGCAAGCTTTTGCAATTGTGAACGTATATTGAGGCAGCATGGCCCAATATTTCTTCAGAGCACTTCCAACGACTTTTTGAGTCAAAAAAATGTGTGTGAAATCCTATGGGACTCAACTGCTAAGGTCATCAGTCCCTAAGCTTACACACTACTTAACCTAAATTATCCTAAGGACAAACACACACACACACACACACACACACACACACACACACACACACACACACCCTTGCCCGAGAGAGGACTCGAACCTCCGCCGGGAGCAGCCGCACAGTCCATGACTGCAGCGCCTGAGACCGCTCAGCTAATCCCGCGCGGCCTTTTTGAGTCCTTGCCAAGTCGTGTTGCTCCAATACGCTGGGCAGGATTGAAGTCTGACACGATATTAGGAGGTACCCCATCACTTTTGTCACCTCATTTTATGTTCGTAAATAAAATGATAAAGTTACTGGATATGTTTTGCTATTTAGAGAGCAAAATAACAGATGATGGCTGAATTAGAGCGGATGTAAAATAGAGACTGGCAGTTGCAAGAAAAGTGAAACATGGACGATTAACAGTTCAGACAAGAAGAATAGAGGTTTTTGATGTATTGTGAAACAGAAGAATGGAAACTTGATTGATGGGGTAAGTAATGAAGTACTGACCTGAACTGGGGAGAAGAAAAGTTTGTGGCACAGCCTGACTAAAAGCAGTGGTTAGCACACTGGACTCGCATTCGGGAGGACGACGGTTCAAACCCGTGTCCGGCCATCTGATTTAGGTTTTCCCTGATTTCCCTAAATCACTCCAGGCAAGTGCCTGGATGGTTTCTTTGAAAGGGCACGGTCGATTTTCTTCGCCATCCTTCCTTAATCCGATGGGACCGATGACCTCGCTGTTTGGCCCCCTCCCCAAAACCAACCAACCAACCTAACTAAAAGGGTTTGGTTGATAGGATACATATCGAAGTCTAAGGAATCGTGAATTTGGTAACAGAAGAATGTGTGGCGGGGAATGAGGGAGAGAGGGGGGTGGGGGAAATTGTAGAGACTTAAATGTGAATACAGTAAGAAGGTTCAAATGGATGTAGGTTGCAGTAACTATTCGGAGATGAAGAGGATTGACAGTGAACCACCCCTGTTGCTTCCTTAAGCGCCGGGTGTGAACGGTTCGCCAAAATTCTTAGGCGGTGGCAACTGGCTCTGCCTCTTGGGCAGACACTTGCAGACTTCCAAGAATTTTAATGGAGATGTAACTCACTCCCGGCCGTGGAAAGCAATCGACATCGTTGCTACTTGCTGGAGATCTCAATTTGCCAAGGGCCTCGCCGCAATGGTAACTCCTGATCCCGTCAGATCACCGTAGATAAGGGCTGTCGTCGCTTTTGGCTAACACTCGGATGGTCTGTCGAGTGCTGTTCGCAAGAGAAGTGCATTCAGCTCTTGTGAGGGCAATTGAGGAGCTACTTGATGGAGAAGAAGCGGCTCTGGCCACGGAAACTGACAAGGCCGGCAGAGCAGTGTGCTGAACACATGACCCTCCATATCCGCATATGACGATACCTATCGGCTGAGGATGACTCGGCGGTCGGTCGGACAGAGCTTTCAGTTAATTTGGTGACCAAAGAAAGTGGACAGGGAATACATCATCAATTAAAACGGATGAACTCTAAGCAGTGGTAAATATTATTCTAAAATTCACCAAGTATGGGCAAGAGCAGGCAACAATGAGCAGCCAAACTACTTACGTAGAGAGATAGTAACCAAGAACTACTACTATTTATTGCCTATACAAACCGAAACATACTTCATGGACATTTAATTGAAACCATCTGAACAGCATTACCAGCAATTACCCTAATTTTTATTGGACTCCCATCAAGTGTTGCGCGCAGAATAGTAATTCAGTGTAGAAATAAAATTTTGCTACAACCGCTTGGACAATGCAAAGTGCACGTCCGCCTGGAACGGAGCAGCGGTGTAACCAATGTCAACACTCGGAAGAACGGAAGCGCAAACGGATAGGGAGCTTTTTGCCCCACGGTATGCGAGAGAGGACGCCACAAAGCGCTGATTAAGTACTTAGTGAAGAGGAGACACACCGCTCTTCTGCAAAAAAGGGTGCATTTGGGAACTCCATCCAGGGACGACACAAGAACGCCTTTCAGGTTGCAAACTTTGCACAGAGGACCGCTTTGAAGCTAAAAATTAGACCAGCGAAGAGTTCTGAGTGGCTCAAAAACGGAACCACATTCGGTCACCTATGTGACGCAAATCACTTCATCGACTGCTATAAACCCTCGCGCATTCCTTCCACTCACTTTCAGAGTTACGTCATTCTGTCAATGCCACGGATACCAATAGAAGGTCAAGCTCTACTAATTGCACGGTGCCCTGGTGAATACAACACTGTTTACAGTCGCCACCGCCTTGGAGACCTCTGCTACGAGTCTGCAGCCGTGTGGCTGTGGACGAACTCTGCGAACTGCAGTCCTGCCGGTCACAACGGTGACTGACTGAAAATGAGGCCCGGGCCGATCGTCCGTCAGTGAAGAACGGCTCTGCCCGTCTGTGGGCTGTTCGACTTTGAAGCCACTGGTGGGCAACACAAGTACCTCCCTTACTGGCTGTTCGCTGGGACCGTCTCTCTCACTGTTGGATATTCCGTCTAAACGACATCTCGACAACCGAGAACAGGGGCATGGAGATGTCGGGGGTCGAGCCTAAAGCCGTCGGCACACGGACAGTGTAGTCGAACAACGTGCTGCTGAACGCTCAGCATACGGTACGTGGGCCCCAACGTGGTATACGCGATCGCAACGCGCTCCAGCGGCAGTTGTGGGATGTTTCTAGTTCGTAAAGTATACTGTTTACTCAACGGTGCGTGCGTAAACTTCCCACATTAGCTCTATTAAAACACACATTTCCTCCACTGCCCATATCCTATCCACGTTTTTCTATACGTAATATTCACAAATAATAACTTTATTATCTACGTACACGTTTGAAGACAAGAAGGAAAGTACCATGTCCAATCAATAAGGACACAGGCTTATAAAAGTTACATTACAAACAGTGCGATACAAATATGCAATAGTTCTCCACATAAGATAAACATTATTTTATCATTCCGACAGTCTTACTTGATCACTGTTCCTACCCAGTAGCGCGCCGGCCGCGGTGGTCTAGCGGTTCTAGGCGCGCAGTCCGGAACCGCGCGACTGCTACGGTCGCAGGTTCGAATCCTGCCTCGGGCATGGATGTGTGTGATGTCCTTAGGTTAGTTAGGTTTAAGTAGTTCTAAGTTCTAGGGGACTGATGACCACAGTAGTTAAGTCCCATAGTGCTCAGAGCCATTTGAACCATTTGAACCTACCCAGTAACGGAATCTTTATAACACGTGAATTAGGAAACTTAAAAAGGAACAAAATATCTTTAACCAAGCAGCGCAACCTGTCTCCTGCAGATTGCACCAATCGAATCAACTCACTCCTCCAAAAAAAGTCGAACTTCTACTTACATAACATCAAATATTGTGTAAGTAGGCTGTTTAGGTTTTTTTATTGGTAACGCCACCTCTGTATAAAAATCACTGACTGTGCTGTTGTGGCTGCTTTGCATTGTTGTAATACTCGCCATTGTAGTGTTAGGCAGCTGGCTGTGAACAGCGCGTAGCGTTGCGCAGTTGGAGGTGTGCCGCCAGCAGTGGTGGATGTGGGGAGAGAGATGGCGGAGTTTTGAAATTTGTCATGAACTGCTATATATATATATATATATATATATATATATATATATATATATATATATATATAATGACTATTGAGGTAAATACATTGGTTGTTCTCTATCAAAATCTTTCATTTGCTAACTATGCCTATCAGTAGTTAGTGCCTTCAGTACTTTGAATCTTTTATTTAGCTGGCAGTAGTGGCGCTCGCTGTATTGCAGTAGCTTGAGTAGCGAAGATTTTTGTGAGGTAAGTGATTTGTGAAACTTATAGGTTAATGTTAGTCAGGGCCATTCTTTTGTAGGGATTTTTGAAAGTCAGATTGCGTTGCGCTAAAAAAATATTGTGTATCAGTTTAAGGACAGCCGTGTATAATTGTTCTAAGGAGACGTTTCAATTGTAGTATATACTTATAGTAAACTAATAAGGCATCTGAACCTATTTAAAAGGTAAAAAAATATTCAGACACGGCAAGACGCGAACCACCACTATATCGCATATCTTGTTGATAAACAGCAACGGTACTCACGCTTTTTTTTTAATTTCATTTTGTTCGTTTTCGATCATTGCGTCTGATCGGGGCGGACGTCGTAGGACACCCTTTTAAGTTCGTTGTTTTTTTATTACACAGGGCAGCTGACCCTCTGACCGAACACGCTGAGCTACCGTGCCGGCTAATGGCACATAAAAATCGTGGGAACGCTAAACAGACAACCCATAGTTTAAAGCCAATCTGAACATGTTGCCACATGCTAAAAGCTTTAACCGTAGCTATGTTACTAACTGAAATTTAATTATAACAAATTGTACCAAAAACAACGTGTTTTTGGTGCATCCTCAGTGAGTGGCTGTCTTCAAATGGCATGCTCTCATAATACGCAAGTTACAGTAATTCTCTTCCAACGAATATGATGTTTCTCACTATTTTATTGCAACGAATCACACAGTTAACAACGGGTTTTCCAGTGATTCTCAATTTACTGGTGCTGAGAAACGGCATATATACGTATAGGCTTGAACTTAATGCCAATATGGCGCCTCACAGCACTGTGCTGAAAGGAGATGGCTTGCATAGGACGTATGTGGCGTTGTGCCATCGCATTGGTCAATGCTCAGACGCACGCTCAGAATATCCGACGTGCTAGATATTGCTCTGCACGTTCGGAAAGACTCCCGAACGTACTATTCCACGCCATGACGTCATAAACTCTGCACGCTCAACGCTCGGATGCACGGTCCGTGTGCCGACGGCTTAAGCACGGACACGCCGCCCTGTACCGACACGCCGGCCGCGCCGGGCCTCCAGCACTGGGGCCGCAGCACTGACCTAGGACAACTCCAGAACCGGGCCTGCAAATTCCTGGCCGGGCGTTGACGTGCTGCTCTGCGCCTCCGTGGAACGCGGACTCAGCACAACCGCTGCTACACAGCCCCGGAAAGAAATGTAAAAGTCTCGCTACTAAATGAGTGTTATTCAAATGACGTCCCAATAGGGCGCCCTGGCGTTCCGCAAGACACCACCGCCACTTCTCCGCTCGTCTACGCTGCACTCACATAGGAGGCTGCATCGGGTGGGCTCTTACAAATTAGATGCCCTGGCATCCACAGAACGAACCGACATATAAGTACATAATTATCAAAATTACTTAAACGTCACCACAAATAGAACTGTAACGGCCCCTGAAGGTGTAAGTGAATTCATGTAAGAGTCCTAACAAACTACAGAGAGAGAGAGTGGAACCCACGAGTTAGCGATCGTATTGACGAAAAGGTGATAGTTGTGATGACGGATTACGACATTATCCTGCGTGTCGTCTCTCTGCAAGCGCGCGAAATAGCCACACTCGTCGGTTGTAAATGGTAACGCTTGTACGCGATCAACATTCTTAACTTCTGTTCAAAATAATTGCCAGAGAAGCATTACTCTGACTCAAGGCGGCCAGTTGCGAGAGCATATCGCACTCACATCGCAGAAGTTCCGAAAGAAGCTGTACACAGACTGGGCCCGCTGCGCTCTGAGGTTTTATGGATTCTGACCTCAAAAAACAGGGCCAGTACCAACTGCTGAGAGTCGTGAAACACTGCCCACCGGGACTTAGCGGAACACACAGTAAACGTTTATACGAGGGCTTTTCGGTAAGTAAGGAACGATAGTGAAAATCAAAGCTGTTTTATTTGCAACAATTAGCTACAACTTCCAGCTACTTATCTCCATAGTCGCCGATCCGACCTAGACGTTTGTCGTAGCTTTGCACCAACTTTCCAATACCCTCGTTATAGAAGGTAGCCGCCACTGCTTTTCGCCAATTCTCTATGCTGGCCTACAGCTCGTTGTCTGTGCCAAAATGTTGTCATCATAGCCAGCGGTTCGTGTGAGCAGAGATGAAACTAAGAGGGAGACAACTACGGGCTGTATTGTGGGTAGCCAAACATTTTCAATTGAAAACCATGCAGGAACATCTTCATTGCCCCTGCAGAATGCGACTGAGAATTGCCTCGAAGAAGAAAATGCACGAAAGTAATGTTTGCTGCACAGCTTCAGGCGAAATCTCTCACCAGGCCCTCGTACTTGGCGGGAGACACTATTGTTCTTGGTACCTTTGCTCCCTGTGTTCAGAACTAAAAAGAACAACGCAACGCGATCGACGGGCATACTAGAAACTCTGCCCCATACACCTGTGAAAAACTTCACCTAATTTTTACTGAGGTTTCCATTTCCCGACCGATCGTTCCTTACTTTTCGAATACCACTCATACATTGAAGAGCCAAAGAAACTGGTACACATGCCTAATATGCGTAACGCCCATGCGAGCTCGTGCTGCAGCACGACGTGGCATGGACTCGACTTACGTCTGAAGTAGTGCCGGAGGGAATTGACACTACGAATCCCGCAGGGCTGTCCATAAATTCGTAAGAGTACGAAGGGATGGAGATCTCCTCTGAACAGCATGTCGCAAGGCATCCTAGATATGCTCAGTAATGTTCATGTCTGGGAGTTTGGTCAGCGGAGGATGGAGCCACTCTGCAGCAGTTCAGGTCGTGTGGGGAGTCGCATTCTCCTGCTGGAATGCCCAAGTCTGTCGGAACGCACAATGGACATGAATGGAAGCAGATGATCAGAAAGGATGCTTACGTACGTGTCACCTGTCAGAGTCGTATCTAGACTTATCAGGGGTCCCATATCACTTTTAACTGCACACGCCCCACACCATTACAGAGCCTTCACCAGCTTGAACAGTCCCTGCTGACACATGCACGGTCCGTGGATTATGAGGTTCTCCCCACACTCGTACACGTCCCTCCGCTTGATACAATTTGAAACGAGACTCGTCCGACCAGGTAACATGTTTCCAGGCATCAACAATCCAATGTAGGTTTTGACGGGTCCAGGCGCGACGTAAAGCTTTGTGTCGTGCAGTCGTCAAGGATACACTAGCAGGCCTTTGGCTCCGAAAGTCCATATAAATGTTTCACTGATTGGTTCGTGTGCTGACACTTGCTGACGGCCCAGCAATGAAATTTGCAGCAATTCTTGGAAGGGTTGCACTTCTGTCACATTGAACGATTCTCTTCAGTCGTCGCTGGTCCCGTTCCTGCAGGATCTTTTTCCGACCGTAGCGATTTGATGGTTCTCCAGACTCCTGAAATTCACGACACACTCGTGAAATGGGCGTACGGGATAATCCCCCACTTCATCGCTACCTCGGAGATGATGTGTCCCATCGCTCATTCGCCGATTGTAGCACCAAGTTCAGACTCACTTAAATCTCAATAACCTGCCATTGTAACAGCAGTAAGCGATCTAACAACTGCGCCAGACACTTGTCTTATATAGACGTTGCCGACCGTAGCGCCGTATTCTACCTGTTTACATATCTCCGCATTTGAATACATATGCCTATACCAATTTCTTTGGCGCTGCACTGTATATACGAATAGTGTCAGACACCGCTCGGGATGACGTGGCTGATGCATATATTGCATGTGAAATAGAGGAACGCGAAGGAATGGTGTAGGGGATTATCGAAATGCAATGGCGAAAGCTGAAAATACGTGTCAGACCGGGACTCTAAACAGGATTTACCGTTTCTCATTAGGGACACAGCGAAGAAAATGTATTATTCTGGGACATCTCTTTCATAATGTACAGGTTCAAGAGGATGTACTGACCCTCTGATACGAACATTATGGATACATACCTCCCCACATAGATGAAAAGTTGTCTCTCCAGTGAGGACCACACTGGACTCGCATTCGGGAGGATGACGGTTCAATCCCAAGTCCAGCCATCTTGATTTAGGTTTTCCGTGATTTCCCTAAATCGCTCCAGGTAAATGACGGGATGGTTCCTTTGAAAGGGCACGGCCGACTTCCTTCCCCGCCCTTTCCTAACCCGATGAGACCGATGACCTCGCTGTTTGGTCTCCACCCCCAACCCAACTCAGTGAGGGCCACACCATGAAGCAAGTCGTCTTCCCGCTGCAACACTTCACTTGCTTTGTTATAACGTAAACCATAGTCATCTGGCTTTAGAGCACGTACCAGCTGTAACCGGCATGAACGTATTCTTAAACGTTTACACTGTCGTCTTTGCCAACTGAAGCTCGACACTTGCTTTTTAGCCGGCCGATGTGACCGAGCGCTTCTAGGCGCTACAGTCTGGAACCTCGCGGCCGCTACGGTCGCAGGTTCGAATTCTGCCTCGGGCATGGATGTGTGTAATGTCCTTAGGTTAGTTAGGTTTAAGTAGTTATAAGTCTAGGGGACTGATGATCTCAGATGTTAAGTCCCATAGTGCTCAGAGCCATTTGAACTTGCTTTTCGAACAGACTTCTTAGGACTAGGAAAGTAAGATGCTCTGACAAGGTCAGCATTCTCTTCAAACACGTTTGGTTGTCCCATGCTTTTCTCTTCATACACACGTCCGATCGTATCGAATTAAGTATACAATTGTTGTATGATTTGCCACATAGAGGATTACAGTTACATTTTAAACGAAATGTAGGGTGGACTGAAATTACTCCTAGCAAGTCGCAGAACACAAAATGGTTTACGCTGAGGAGTTGTCATTTTGCGTGTGGCTGCAAAGGAAAAACAATAAAGCAGTTCTCGCGCAATATGTTTATTTAAAATTGTCTGTGTTACTCGAGCTTTCACGCTATCAATATATATACGAGTAATGTCTGTCTGCTTTAGAGCGGGTACACTAATATCGTCAAAACTGCTACGGGAATCAATAAATTGCGAGTAGGGGTTAGTGGACGAGGACTTAAGTTGGAAATCTGGGTCGGTTAGGGGCAACAACTCATGAGAAGCGGTAAACCCGGGTTCGAGACCGGATCGGTCACAAATTCTCATCTTTCGCCATTGCATTTCCACAATGCCCAGTGCGGCTGGAAGTCACTCGTCTCCCACCCACCTTTTCCCTGTCACTCCCATTCCTTATTTCATGTACACCGAACAGACACTGTCTTATGTCCACAGAGATTTCCCCTTCTGCCTTCACTCCAACCGTCAAAACACTTCAGTTGTCTAGCACAGGGTCTCTACTAAGAAGAAGAAGAAGAAGAAGAAGAAAGGAAGAAGAAGAAGAAGAAGAAGAAAGGAAGAAGAAGAGCCGTCTGAATTTTTGCCGGAACTTAACAGTCGCCACTATCTTGAGCAAATAATCAAATCCTCTCAAAACGATCGCATCCGAATTTAGATACCGACATACTGTTTCTCAATATGGCAGGATCTATCTTTCGTGGTCTCCCCTTAGATTGAATTTTTAATCAGGGCGTAATTTACATTGAATGCTTAGAGAACTTCGAGCTGAAACTGGTAACGTGATAACTTCACCTTTCAACTCCTTAAAACGGGTCCAGTGTCTGCAACGAGATGTACCGATTTTTAGAAACCTCAGATTTGTTGCTCATACGTGGGTGTCCAGACCTCGATGAATCTTGACACGGTGTGGCGTTACTAAAGGACAGACCAGCGTGGAGAGTGCATCACACCAGTTTTCGGACTGGCGGCGGCGGCGGCGGCGGCGGCGGCGACTTTTCTTCGATATTGACAAGGAACGATATCCTGAAAACATCAATATCTTACATCCGGTATATCGTAGTTGGTATCACTAATTCGATTTACCGAAAAGTTGATGTATAGATATTTCTGTTAATTTTGCCATAACCTTATTTGCGCTCTCTGCAGTGAAGGGCCAGCCGTTGTGGCCGAGCGGTTCTAGGCGCTTCAGTCCAGAACCGCGGTGCTGCTACGGTCGCAGGTTCGAATCCCTGCCTCGGACATGGATGTGTGTGATGTCCTTAGGTTAGTTAGGTTTAAGTCGTGTTTAGGGGGCTGACGACCTCAGATGTTGAGTCCCATAGTGCTTAGAGCCATTCGAACCATTTTTTGCAGTGAAGGTGTGTTCATGAATGGCAATAGCAGTGAAACAATGCGTCGGCCAAATAAATTTTGCATTGTCTTTAGTTTCAGGTCGGTGTTTCTGTAGCAGACGCTTCTGTATTTCCGAATTCATGCAGCTGCAGTAGCTGCTGAGCAACTAATGAAGTCGGAAACAATGGCAGCCGTGCTGGCTGGAGCCGCGAGCGCAGCTTGTAAAGGGAAGGTGTGGGAAGGTAGGGGAAGAGGTAAGTAGGCTGGCAATCGAACGCCGGTGACGTGCGGCGCTTCCGTAATCAGGGGGGGGGGGGGGGGGGGTAAGTGAGAGGTAGGGCGGCAGGGTGTAAATCTGTGTCGGCGCTAATGAGGGGGGGGGGGAGGAGCGGAAGGGGGAGGGGGCGCTCATTTCCACACCGAGCCGAGCTGCGACGGCGGGCGGGGGGGGGGGGGGGGGGGGGGGGGCGCTGTCCCCTGGTGGGAACAGCCTCGCCCCCTTGCTACCGGGTGCTATAATTAAAGTGCAGCTACGCACAGAGATCCGGCGAGGGCTGTGTTTATCGTACGACAGCGAAACATGACAGATATTCTAATGCAGGGGCGGCCAAGATTTCGGTTCGCGGGCCGTAAGGGAGCCCTAGTGCTAGAACACTTAGCCCGGCTGACACGTTTCTCCCATCGCCACACCACGCTGTCTGAGGGGGAAGAGCGAAAATCTGCGAATGTGTCTAATTTAAATGGCAGTGCAGTCACACTGCACCCGACTTGGTTTTATATTTCACAACAACATATGTTGTGTTAACCGGGGACCTAGAAACGGCGGAGAGGCTCCGTCCCCTCCGCAGCCGCAGTGGTCCGCAACCCCACGACGACTACCGCAGTCCACTTCACCCCTCCGCCGCCCCACACCGAACCCCGGGTTATTGTGCAGTTGCCCCCCCCCCCTCCCCCCGGGAACGTCTCACTCCAGACAAGTGTAACCCCTATGTTTGCGTCGTAGAGCAATGGTGGTGTACGCGTACCTGGAGAACTAGTTTGCGCAGCATTCGCCGACATAGTGCAGCTGAGGCGGAATAAGAGGAACCAGCCCGCATTCGCCGAGACAGATGGAAAACCGCCTAAAAACCATCCACAGACTAGCCGGCTCACCGGACCTCGACACAAATCCGCCGCCCGGAAAGCAGTGCGTTAGACCGCACGGCCAAATGGGCGGGCTCTCAACAACATAAATCACAAACAAAACAAATTTTCAGTATTATTTATTTCTGATGCGTTGAAGACATAGTATAATTTTTATTTGGTACATACAGTCGGCATACAGACAGAAGCAGAAAATGTCACAGTGTTTCGCACTCAAGTTGCCACGTAATCGTTAATTATTTAGTTTCATAATCGAAAAATGGCCTTTCACACATATATGTCGATCGAAATATTGCATCACTTTGGCAACCTCATTATGGAGACTCTACCTGAGGAAAGCAATGTAGATGTCCTGGGCAGTTTCAACGCAAACCTTACAGGTCAGTCAGTCACATTCGCACGTGTACAGGGCGCCCTTTCAACTGAAACAGCAAACGGTCTCGAAAAAAGCTTGAAAACAGATACCAGATTGACTGTGTCGTCAAAACCTTTATAAAACTATATTTGTAATTCCTTCAATGTTAAAATGAGTTCTTCAAACCTCGTCTTTTCTTTAACGCCAGTAAGCTTAGGGAGCTGGACTGTCGGAATGTGTCCCTTATAAAATGCGTTTATTTTTTTAAATGGTTCCAGATCAAATCAGAAAGAAGTTACCTTGCGCAGTATCTTACTGTGGATAGTGTGCTGTCAAGTCCACATAATACGCAAAGTCTGAAATCCATTCCGAATGTTCCAATCTTCGTTCCTGCACTCCTTTTTCCTTCACAAATTCAACAATAGCGAGTTTTAAACCGAAAAATCGCCCCAGGAATGCCCCTTGACTTAACCAACCCATTCTGCAGTAGTAGATGAAATCTCTTTTATCATTTCCGTTGAAAACTGTTGCAACTGAAAATGGAATAATGGTTGCGACTTCAGATATTTTACCATTCTTACCACCCATTTCTTCAGGTGCTACCTGTCTGCAAATAAAACACAAAAGTGCTTCTTGACGTACAGAACAATGAATCCTGTTTGTTAATCGTTGTAACTTTCATTATCGTCTAAAATTTTACATTCTTTATGCATGGTACTATAATGTCACTTTGCAGCAAATAAACAGTACCCGTCGCTTATGCTAAGTGACAATTCTCAACCCTCTCTTCTGCCATTCGCATTCGTTTTAAAGGTTTGTGACGATAGATCGTTAGACTGCCTCTATTTATGCAAACAGCCGCTGAACCTGCGAACGTTCTTAATACCACGAACACCACGACTCTGCCCAACTCGAGAATTGCGCCAGCCGAATACCGCACTGCAAAGCTAAATGAAATGTGGCGCTGTTCCGGTTACTTGAGAGAAGGGCCGGACAAAGCCGGGTGACAGGCCGGGCCTCAACCCGCACGCGTCAAGTTTTGCACGCCGTGGCCAATTTATTCTAATGTGTTAATGCGGAACCGATTGATGCTGGAGAACAATTAGTTCCAATTTTGGACACCAGGTACAAATCTGGCGCTATTAATGCAAGAAAGACGTATAGAAATATTCCCGTGTGCAATGGACTAGGTACAGGTTGTGTAGGAAAAGATCAAACAAGTGAGAAACGCAAAATGTTTATGTTGTTATTAACCACCACTTACACACTTCTTTCAGTATGAGGAGACGTAGGCGAGATTCTGTACAGAGCCAGATTTGAACCAGGTGGCCAAAATTGGAACTTTTTTTTCTTCAGCATAAATCGGTTCCGCATTAACTCTTTGGAATATCTATTACATTTCGCTGCCATATGATAATTACAGCGTGCACTGGACCTCTCTGAACAGTTTTCTTGTTTTTCTTTTTTTTTAGGGGGGGGGGGGGGTGTCATCAGCTTCTGATTGGTTTGATGTGGCCCGCCACGAATCCCTCCCCTGTGCCAACCTCTTCGCCTCAGAGTAGCACTTGCAACCTACGTCCTCAGTATGCTGGATGTATTCCAATCTCTGTCTTCCTCTACAGTTTTTGCCCTCTACAGTTCCCTCTAACAGCACAGAAGTCATTCCCTAATGTCTTAACAGATGTCCTATCATCCTGTCCCTTTCCCTTGTCAGCGTTTTCCACATATTGCTTTCCTCTGCAATTCTGCGCAGAATCTCCTCATTCCTTACCTTATCAGTCCACCTAATTTTCAACATTCGCCTGTAGTACTATATTTCAAATGTGAATAATCGCACTTCACTTATAACCACCTGGTACAACGTTAGAGGGCCTAGGTTAACTGCCACGTTTATTTGTATAGATTGATCAGTGCAGGTGTGGCGCGCGCGCACACACACACACACACACACACACACACACACACACACACACACACACACACACACACACACACACTACAGCCAAATCGGAGGTTTATCTAACTTCTGTTGTGAGCCTAGCTTTGACTGAAGAAAACGTATTGATTGTAGAGGCCTTGCTATTTTTCTTCTCCTCCTCCTCCTCCTCCTCCTGTTCTTCTTCTTTTTCTTCTTCATAAGTCTTCTGACTGGCTTGATGTACCTACCTCTCTCATTTTCTCTCCACCAATAGACCACTGTCCTCCAAAAAACGTTATCCAAGACTGGATGGGTGTAATATGGGTAATTTGCCCTCTGCTTTAAGGAATGCTAGTTTTTCACATGTCCTAACGTTTACGACGTATCTACTAACCTATAACTCACGCAATGACGTAATTGTGGTGGTACACTCAGTGATACATGCACATACTGTCCAAAGCACGTTTTGCAATAATCTGTAGTAAATAAGTAATAAATTATAACGCCATATCTGATGCTGAAGTTTTACTGTCCGCACAGCGAAAATGTAAATAGATTTTTTACTTTCATTATTTTGTGGGGGGAGGGGGGGGGGGGGGGGGGGGTATTAGAGAAAAAAACGTTTCGAAAAAGTCTGAAACTGTGTGTGAAGCTTGTTGTTGTAAGTAGCTAAGTGCATTCACCCTCAAATACTGGATTAATACAGTCTAGGTAATTTGCATGCCACGAGTTACGTTGCCTCAACACATACATACAGTTTCGAACTTCAATACTTTAACTACTGTGATACCTCGTTAACTCCAAACTATACATCTTGATCAGCGGATTTTGGCAGTATTTCAGATTTTCAAGTTCGGCCAATAACTATAAGAAATACTAAAAATGAAACTTGAGCTACAGTAATATCCACAGTAAATCACAGTTTGGATTCCAGGAGAGTTGCTCTGCTGAGGATGCCATTTTATGCTCACTAAACAAAATTTACAAGCATTAAACACAAAAAAGCACCGGTTGCTATTTTCTGCGACCCGTCTAAGGAATTTGACTGTGTGTGTCATAACATTCTCCTTGATAAAGATGTTTTATGATAATGGAAGTGCAACCAATGGATGTCGTACGTACCCAAAAGAATGCAGAAGGTTGTAGTTAGTAATTCAACCAATGTAGTCCGGGGACATTACTCTGACAGGGTAGAAATCAAGTATGCTACTTCCTGAGCATTAGTCTTAGGTCGTCTATTGTTCCTCACATACTGAAACGATCTTCCGCCTAATACCCTTGTACAACATGTAGAATTAGTTATTTTTGCGAATGACAGTAATATTGTAGTTCATTCGAGCAACATACACTAACAGAATAAATGGTAAACAATATTCTTAAAAGCGTCATTGACCGGTTTTCTGCGAATTCTCTCACTCGCAGTTTTAAAACGACACAACATACTCAATTCTGCACATCTAAAGGTACTACAGCAAGGGCAAGTGTAACACATGGTGAGGAAATAATAAATAGGGTGGATACTTCAAAATTCTTGTGTGGCCGTCTTTATGACAATTTCAACTGCAAAAAGCAAATACTGGAACGCCTAAAAGATCTTAGTGCAGCCAAATCTGCACTTAAAATCATTGCAAATCTTGTGGAGATACGAATCAGTAAGTTGACATATTTTGCATATTTCGATTCAATAATATCATATGGAATAGGCAACTCGTCTTTAAGAAAGAGTCTTCACTTCTTCAAAACGTTCCGTAATTCTGTGTGTTGATCACCCACAATCATCTTGTAGATACCTGTTTAAGAAGTTGGGCATGTTTACTACTTTACGGGGTATCCATTGCTGTTAAACATTGTGCCACAATAAGGTTGTTTTCAGCACAAACAGAAGAACACAATGCTGCAACAAAATTTTTGATCACTTACCCAATGATATAAAATGTTTGACAGACAGCAAAGTAAAATGTGAAAATAAACTGGAAAAGCTTCACCTTGAGAATTCCTCCTCTTCTGTACAAGAAATCTATCGTTATAATGTGTAAAAGGTGATGAGTAGTAGTATTAACCCAAATCTGCATGTGTTTTTATTTTCTATATAAACCCAGTTGTCAATGGTCAGCATGTAGGCGTATTTACAAAATTATCGGTGACGTGAGCATAAAATGACTCGCTCCTCATAAATACTATTTATCGTGCAAATGATCCCTGGAACATGAAAGTAAGTAACTGATAACTGCCCTTGGCAGCCACTAGATAGGCAACCTGCAACTGGAAACGAACAGCATTGTCAAGCTTTCAGTCACATACGTACGTTTTGTCTCCGATTTTGTCGTCATGATTAATGTATAATTTCGTGTAGACTGTACCTCTGTAACACGTGCTCACTGATCGTACACTCCACAAAGTACATGAATGTATTCTCTTTCAGCGAGTACTGTAAGTAGTCGCCATAAGAAGCCACAAGACGATAACTTTTAAGTAGGTCTTCATATGCGTAGTGACCGAACGTACCTGCATAGGTTTAAATTTAAGATCAAACTTTAATGTGACACTTCACAAGCTAAAGTTTCACTCTCAAATATATAACAATAAGCAACACTTCCAATGTTGTGCTCAATAAGCTTCATATCCCACGATAACGAAGCAGCCAAGTGTTACGGATGTTTCTGAAGAGAAGACAGCTGTGGGAAACGGCGGTTTCAATAACCTACACCATAAACACAGCTATGTAATAATATGTAATAGTACAACGTTTTCCCGCGTAAACCTGAAAAAGATGGACAGAAAAGGAATTTTCCTACATCGTCTGGAATCTTAAGTTCGTGCCTAGCTTTGCAGTGAAAGTGATGTTCCACAAACCTGCTTCGGTAGACGTCTCGTTTTTAACATGCACGAAAAAAAAAACCTGCTCTTTATATTCGCCGCTTACTCCCCCCCCCCCCCCCCTTTTCACTCTGGTTGTAAATGGAGAGGCACTGTTTTATTGCGAAATATGAAGATCGTTAACTAGTAGGGAATGGCTGTGGCAACTGGGTACAGAGTTCATTTCAATGTGCCACTTTGTGTTCGGTGCAGTTAATAATCGCGATCTGAGCGCGCTGGTCGATTTATCTCGCAGTCGACTGATGCGCACGCCGATTAGCGCTATGATCGACAGCTCGTTGGGATCACGGAGTCTAGAGGTGGGGGACTGTAGCTAATCCCAAATGCCAGGAAATCGCACAAATTGAACAAAACGTCTGACGGGTCTAAAAAACCGGCTTCCTGTTGTGACAGAGGAAATGAAAAGAGGAAAACGCTTCTGTCTGCTGAAAAGTTATTTACGACTATTTTTTCATAAAGATTTCTTTTCCCTTTATTAAAGGGAGAACGGACGTTGGATTGTTTGGCAACATTTTTTTTGTGTGTCCAGTTCATAAATTTGAAACACAGAAGTTACAGCTTTAATTTGTTATAGAAATGCACGTTCCGAGTGCTACAACATGTGTTAAACTTGATGAACTTCGACGCTGGTTCCAAAATGACACCCAATCAGTTACACACACGCGCGAGCTTTTCATCGAATCTCATTTTACATTTTGGATTCTTAACGTTTTTTCTGTTTGTCTCTGGAACGAATGACTTCTGTGTATTGTTCAGTACCCGTTGACAGAGTAAATCCGTACACATGCAAAGCAGCAATTGCACATGTGTGTAAATGAGTGACAATTTGTGGCTGCTTCGGCATGTTCAATTGCTGGAGAGATTAGACGGTACGTTTAAAATACACGATCCAGTAACATTAATGAGACCGTCTGCGTTCGACGCCAACGTGCAATAACCTCCCACAGACGGCAGGTGGAAGCACTAGCTGTGAAGGCCATATAAAGCGTGTCGGGGGGACGCGAAGAACAAAGCATTCTTGTTTACAGATTCTTCCGTCGCTTCTTGATACAACAACTCCATATTGAGGGTTGAATAACACTTAGGCGGTTTTTTGTTCTACTGATTTTTATTTGTATGAACTAGTTTTCGGCTTATTAGACCATCTTTAGAGAACTACTGGCTATTGTTTACAAGGAGCTTGTTTTTTTTTTTCGAGCCAAACATTCTGGACTAAAAACAACGCACTTACATACGATCTTTAGTTGTGGTATTGTCTTCGGAATTGTCGAACGGGTCTTTTGGCTTTTTGTTCTGTAAAACTGTTCTTTAACATAATAAATCACATTTTATGGTTTGTCAGAAACATTTATGACAACAATTAGAATTATTTTGAATACACATTATTACAAAATTACAATTTTTTGGTATTTGTTGTGAACAGTTGTACAGGACATTAATTGTTGGTTGTACAAGAGCGATATTTTCTTTGGGCGTTACATTTTGTTATTAGAAAATTGTGAATTAATATATATCAAATATTACATTGTTACGGTTGAGTTACAGTAAAGAATGTAAACACATAAGGTATATTACATTATTGTGGGGTGTGAATTTGTTTACTATGGGGACACTTTGTGGTTAGTAGCAGGTTTACTTTATTGTGTAAAGTTTAAGAGCGGTGATGTGCTCAGTTGCAATTGGTTATTTAGAGTCAGCTGGGGATTTGGGCTAAGTGTTTGTTAATTTCAACTGTTTCTAGTAGGCTGAGTTTTCTGCCTTTGTTGGCTATATGTAGCAATGAAATGTGTGACTAGGGCCTCCCGTCGGGTAGACCGTTCGCCGGGTGAAAGTCTTTCGATTTTACGCCACTTCGGCGACTTGCGCGTCGATGGGGATGAAATGATGATGATTAGGACAACACAACACCCAGCCCCTGAGCGGAGAAAATCTCCGACCCAGCCGGGAATCGAACCCGGGCCCTTGGGATGGACATTCTGTCGCGTTGACCACTCAGCTACCGGGGGGCGGCTATGTAGCAATAAAACTAGTTCATACGAATAAATATCAGTAGAACAAAAAATCGCCTAGTGTTATTCAACCCTTAACAATGCATTCGTTGTCGTAACGTGGTAACGGACCGATGTATCTGACGTCCAAAAGAGCATGATTATTGGCTCTCGGGCTAACGGTGGAAGAATTTTCGGAACGGCAAAATTTGTGAGTTATTAGGGTGCAGCCGTGGTTAAAGTATACCGTCCACGGTAAAATGCCGCTGTCCAAAATCAGCGTTACGGGAACTGTGGTGCACCACGGGCCATAGACAATGGAGGTGGACGGCTGCTGCGGGGATGTATACGGGCGCACAGACGTGCAACTGATGACCAACTGAGCGCCCAGATGGACCAAGGTTCTACACACAGTGTCTCCTCAACGACAGTTCAGCGAACGTTGCCGCGTATGGGCCTCCACATGCTTAAAGCTGCGGCGACGAAGGCTGGAATTTGCACGCCTATACCTTCACTGACAAGGGGGGGTCACAACGTTTGGAAAGCGGACTTAACTGTAAACTTCGTACACTCTTAGTACTCCACGAGGACAACAAAATGTGTAAGCAGTAGCGCGTACTTCTCAAGCGTTACTGAGAAAATCGCAAGATAATTTCGGTCGTCGAATATATACCTGTGCGTGGCCATTTAAACCATGAAGCGGCTGCAGCAGAGTGGTGACGGCCCGGTAGCTCAGCGTGTTCGTTTAGAGCGTTAGCTTCCCTTTCTAATAAAAAATTGAGCGAACGGATGAACGAACAAACTTAACGGGTGTCAACGGACGTCTGCCCTGAACATATATAATTTTTTTTTAAGTGTTTGGCGTTCAAGCCGCTGGATCGAGTTCCGTTCGTCAGTTTTTTTTTTGTTTTTTTTTAACACTGTCATTTCCTTTACTATTTATATTCCAGTTGATATAATGGGAAAAATACGTGTAATCGGATGAACTTTTATTAAATTTACAATGTTATTTGGCACTCTACTAATTTTTATTATCACAAATAATATAATATTCATAACTATGGACTAGTAAACGACCAAACGCATAAAGTGAAACTGAAAGTGTATGCTTGTCCGTGTCTTCAAAACTGTTCGTATTTAATAGAAAGAGAACGAGAAATTTCTCCTCGGAAGACGCTATTAAAATACACTCGATACTGCAGAACCAATTATCAGCGCCGATTTTTAAGGAAATACTGCGTTATGCATGGTTTGCTTCCAAACTATCGTCTGAAAGAGAGGTTTTTGAAAATGTTAACAAGGTTTGTTTTTTCCCCCAGAAAACGTCGAAAGACCTTGCGTATGCGGAAACATTTATTCAATGCAGCTTGTGCCGTTTAACTTTATGTATTCCATGTTTTTACGAACAATACCATCCTGCAACTTGTATTCGTAATGCCTAAAGCGACGATTAATTGTACATGTTTCGAAAGCCGTCTGTGCCGGTCAAAACTTGGAGGTAACAAGTCGTTTCGGGCTCCTTCCAGGTATAAGGGATTTCTCAAATCACGGACAAGCATACATTTTCAGTATCACTATGCGTTTGGCCGTTTACTAATCGAGAGTTATGAATATTAAATTACTTGTGATAATAAAAATTAGTAGACTGGCAAATAACATTGTAAATTTAATAAAAGTTCATCCGATTACACGTACTTTCCCCATTATATCAATTTTAATATAAATAATAAAGAAAATGACTGTGTTGAAAATCAAAATAAAAAAAACTGACGAACGGAACTCGATCCAGCGGCTTGAACGCTGAAAAAAAAAAAAAAAAAATTGTATATTGTTCGTTGAATTTGTTCAGGGGGACGTCCGATGACACCCATTCAGTTAGTCTGGTGATCCGTTCGCTCAGTTTTTTTATTTATAAAGGGTAGCTAATGTTGTGACCGAACACGCTAAGCAGCCGCTTCATGGTTAAAATGGCCACGCACAGATACATATTCGACGACCGAAATTATCCTGAGATTTTCTCAATAACGCTTGAGAAGTACGCGCTACTGTTTACACATTTTGTTGTCCTCAAGGAGTTCTGCGATTGTACGAAGTTTGCAGTAAATCCCTTTTTACGCTCCAAAGGGCAGATGGTCGTTTACGTCACACGCAAACACCCTGCAACAATCGTCGGAAGGGTCCAGGCCGGTGGAGGAGGGTTATAGTCTGGGAAATACTTTCGTGGCATTCCCTGAGCGATCTCGTCATTCTAGAAGTCACAATGGATCAATAAAAGTATGTATCTATACATGGGGACCATGTTCACCCTTAAACGCCATTTGTTTTCCCTCGGCATATGGCATCTATCAACAGGACAATGCAATGGGTCACACAGCTCGCCGTGTACGTGCGTGGTTCGAGTAACACCAGGATGAGTTCACCGTTGTAACGCCGGAAATGCATATCCTCATATTGTACTATAGATTTTTCCTTATTTTGTTACCCGAAGATATGACATTTCTGTGTCTCTATATATTGTAATTGTTTTACTATTTGTATTTATTTATTTAAGCATTTATGTCGATGTATAATTGGTTTGTTTTGTAAATATTACTTATATTTTTACGCTGGGACTGGCCTAGGGAAAACTATGCTATGGAACGATTACATCGATAGGTCGTCTGGAGAACCAAAGTGTGTACGATCTTTGGGAGTGTTAACTCTGTCGCGTGGAGCGCGAGCAGAGCGGAGTCTGGCTGGAGGAGCGAGTGGAGCAGGTGTGTTGTGTGACGCTCCCGCGAGTTGCCGCGCTTTCGGGGTTTGACAGCGTGTAATTGCGCTCGACTTGCTATGATAGTTTCTGACACGGTGTCGCGGACTGGAAGCATTAGCTGGCGCACATCAAGAGCCCGTTTCGCCTGGTGACCATGTCGAGAAGGAGGCGCGCCAACATCCAGCTTCTGCAACAGCGATGGCCGACAATGAGTGACTGTCGCCACCTCCTCGATCGACGGCTTCAAACCTTCAGTCAACCAACAAGGAAGACAGGAAGCACGTAAAGTTTTAGAACTGTATGGCAGACCTCAGCTTTTCAAACTGTTCCATTTGCATCACTAAAATACACCAACTTAGCATGAACCTTTGTTGCTCATTGGCCCAATTGCATTACCAAGCAGGGTCCCTTCCTTTTCCGGAATGAACCCGAGTGTCGTTGAAATTCAAACGCCAGCATTAAAGCAATATTATTCTATTTCACTGCTTTAATTTCAAAGTTCAGTTAAAGTATTCATAGCTGGCTACAATATTTAGATTACACAAGCACAAATTATGAGTGCGAATTTTGTTACCATATTTTAGCTTACCTGTGACTACAGCTCAGCTTGGTACGTACTAAATTTTACTATTGTTCAGAAACATTTAATTCAAGTTCAAAGCTAAATCTCTTATTTCTAAATTGCGTAGATTCAAGTAGCTTTTGAAATGATTGTTGAGGTAGTTCAAGACTAACCGTATTTTACTGAATTTCGATGTGCTTCAGAAAGAAAGCTCACTATTAACTTCAGTCACTAAATTAACTTTCGATTTTCCGGTTTTATTAATTCTTTTGCTAAATTAAGTCAGAGCGTAGCGAAATTTATTACTTCTGACAAACTTTCAGTTTTCACACAACACGTGTCAACCTTCAGTTGCCACGCTTCTAGTGCTAATTATATGTGTAACAACCTTTCTTTTTCAGTTACTATAGTAATTGTCCATAGGACTGGCGACCGTAATTTCCCCCAAATCTCAAATATCTAATTACCGCTAGTTAATTGTTAACGTAACGGCCGCACATTTACTTTCTTTGTTAACTTCACCCCTTTTCAAAATTAATTTTCACCAGTTTCATTTGCATTTTTCCTTTCATCAAGATGTAACCCTTTCCTCCCTCTTTACCGACAAATTGACTTCGGTGACGATTGCTTTTCCCAAATTTCCATTAGGTACACGCGGTTTAATTTTTCACTGTCATTAAGGTCGGTAAGTGAGGGGGAGGTTACACCGTACTCCCTTGGCCACCAAACTCTCCGGATTCAATCCGATTGGAGAGTATGTGGGACCACCACGATCAGGCTGTGGACGCCATGGTTCCTCAACCGAGAAACGTCCCCGTTGGTACCGTCCGGAACCTCACCTATACTCTTCGTGGATACCTCGCAGAGGTTCGCGCTGCAATAGATTGTTTTTCATGCCTTTGACAGGTGTTAACATTGATATGTCTGGACAGAGTAGTCAAGCAGCTTCACTGCCGTACATTACTAATGCATTCTCTTTAACTGGTCGTAACGCACTGAAACTTCCTCGTTGATATCTGGCTTTTGGCAGTTTTCCCCTGAACTAATATTTATTGGACCGCCTCCGTGCCCCAATGTCGGATGGAGGCCGAAAACATAGTGGAAGGATCTCGGCGATCAGATGTCTTATGACCATACATCGCTCCTCGTACACCCTTAAGCTGTCGGCACACGGACCGTGCTGTCGAACGTTAAAGTCGAGCGTGTCAAGTTCAACGTGCTGCTGAACGCTGAGGAACGATGCGACTTGTGCATACGGTACGTGGGCCCCAACGTGGTATACCCGATCGCAACGCGCTCCATAGGCAGTTGAGGGATGTTTCTAGTTCGTAAATCACACTATTTACTCAATGAGCGCGCGTAAAATTCCCACGTTAGCTCTATTGGTTGAAATGGCTCTGAGCACTATGGGACTTAACATCTTAGGTCATCAGTCCCCTAGAACTTAGAACTACTTAAACCCAACTAACCTAAGGACATCACACACATCCATGCCCGAGGCAGGATTCGAACCTGCGACCGTAGCAGTCCCGCGGTTCCGGACTGCAGCGCCAGAACCGCACGGCCACCGCGGCCGGCGTTAGCTCTATTAAAACGCACATTTCCTCCATCGTCCACGAAAGGAAAGTACCATGTCCAATCAATAAGGACACAGGCTTATAAAAGTTCCATTACAAACAATGCGGTACAAATTTGGAATACTTCTCTGCATAAGATTTATTTCAACATTCCCACATTTTAGTAAAGCCCCAAAGTCAGTCTTACTTGATCACTGTTCCTACCCTGTAGCAGAATCTTTGCGACATGTGAATTACGAAGCGTAACAGAAAAAGGAGCAAAATGTCTTTATACAAGTAGCGCAAGCTGTCCTGTAGATTAAGCCAGTCGAACAAAGTCACCCCTAAAAAAAAGGTGAACTTATATTTACATAACATCAAATATTATAGTATATACTTATATTAAACTAATAATAAAGTATCAGAACCTAATAAAAACGCGAATGTTAGGAAAAAAAATTTTGAAAGGGTCAAGACGCGAACCACCGCCCCAACAAACAACTTATTACAGAACGTGACGCTACTCATTACGGTTCTTCACTTTTTTAAATCTCATTTTGTTCGTTTTCGTTCGTTGTATCTGCTCTGGGCGGACGTCGAAGGACACCCGATGTAGTTCGTTGTTGATCCATTAACTCAGTTTTTTTATTACAGAGGGCTGCTAACCCTCTGACCGAACACGCTGAGCTACCGTGCCGGCTAACATCTATACATATAGGCTGAAATGAATGCCAATATGGCGCCTCACAATGTACTGAAGGGAGACGGCGTGCGTGTGACGTAGGTGGCGTTGTGCCATCTCACTGGTCAATGCTCAGACGCACGCTCGGAGTATCTGACATGCCAGATATTGCTCTGCACGTTCGTTAAGATTCCCGAACGTGCTACTCCACGCCATGACGTCATAAACTCTGCACGCTCAACGCTCGGATGCACGGTCCGTGTGCCGACGGCTTTAGCGTGGAATAGCACGTTCGGGAATCTTAACGAACGTGCAGAGCAATATCTGGCATGTCAGATACTCCGAGCGTGCGTCTGAGCGTTGACCAATGAGGTGGCACAACGCCACCTACGTCACACATACGCCGTCTCCCTTCAGTACAGAGTTGTGAGGCGCCATATTGGCATTCATTTCAAGCCTGTTTGTATATATGCTGTTTCTGAGCAACAGCAAATTGAGAATGATTAAAAAAACCGTTGTTAACTGTGTGATTCGTTCCAATAAAATAATGAGAAACATCATATTCGTGGCAAAAGAATTATTGTAACTTGCGTATTATGAGAGTAGGCTATTTGAAGCTAGCGACACACTGAAGATCAACCCAAAAGGCATTGTTGTTGGTACAAATTGTTATAATTAAACTTCAATTAGTAACATATCCACGATTAAGGTTTCCTGCAAGAGCTAAGATACTATGATAAGACATCAACAGTATGATGTTGCTGTAGTGTAGTGCCTAGCGTCACTGCCTCGAAAATTATTTTGATGGGGCGGTGGTTCATCTTCCAAATTTTTTTCCTAAGATTCGCGTTTTTATTCGATTCTGATACTTTATTATTAGTTTAATATAAGTATATATTATAATATTTGATGTTATGTAAATATAAGTTCACCTTTTTTTGATGGGTGACTTTGTTCGATTGGCTTAATCTACAGGACAGCTTGCGCTACTTGTATAAAGATATTTTGCTCCTTTTTCCTTTTCGCTTCGTAATTCACGTGTTGCAAAGATTCTGCTACTGATTAGGAACACTGATCAAGTAAGACTGACCTTGCGGTTTTACTAAAATGTAAGAATGATGAAATAATGTTTGTTATACGCAGAAGTATTCCAAATTTGTACCGCACTGTTTGTAATAGAACTTTTATAAACCTGTGTCCTTATTGATTGGACATAGTACTTTCCTTTTCGTGGACGATGGAGGAAATGTGCGTTTTAACAGCGCTAATGTGGGAATTTTACGCGCTCCCGTTGAGTAAACAGTGTGATTTACGAACTAGAAACATCCCTCAACTGCCGCTGAAGTGCGTTGCGATCGCGTATACCACGTTTGGGGCCCACGTACCGTATGCACGAGTCGCATCGTTCCTGAGCGTTCAGCAGCACGTTGAACTTGGCACGCTCCACTTTAACGTTCGACGGCACGGTCCATGTGCCGACGGCTTAAGACGTCAGAAACTCGGCACGCTCAACGCTCGGATGCAAGGTCCGTGTGCCGACGGCTTTAGAGGCAACTGTCTGCCAGTCGCAACAAGACTAAGGCGTAATCCCGGCGTGGTGTTTAGGTTTACTAATACTTCCGGAGAAAGGAGAGTTCAAATCCCCATCCAGACGTTCAGTTCATGTTTTCTGTAGTTGGTTTAATCTCTAACGGCACAGGACAGGATAAGTTCTAAACAGGAACAGCCGATTTGCTTCCCTATTCTTGTCCAATACGAGAGTAAACTCCGGATTTATTGCACAAATAATCTACTGTACGTAAGTCATCTCCCTTCCTTAACACGAATGCGCGTGTACGCCTGCAGCTGCAACGTACCTTCAGCAGGGCAATGCAGCAGCCCATCGCTATAAACTGAGGTGAAAAGAGTCACGGGATAGCAATATGCACATATACAGATGACGGTTGTATCGCGTACGCAAGGTATTAGAGGGCAGTGCAATGGCGGAGCTGTCATCTATACTCAGGTGATTCACGTGTGAAGGTGTCCGACGTGATTATGGCCGTACGACAGGACTTAACAGACTTTGAACACGGAATGGTAGTTGGAGCTAGAAGCACGGGAAATTCCATTTCAGAAATCGTTAGGGAATTCAGTATTTCGAGATCTGGACTGAAGACCACAGCAACAACAACAACAACGTCAAGAGTGTGCCGACCACACCAAATTTCAAGCATTGCCTCTCGCCACGGACAATGCAGTGGTCGACGGCCTTCTCATAGCGACCGACAATAGAAGCATCTGCGTAGTCAGTGCTAACAGACAAGCAACACTGCGTGAAATAACTGCAGGATTCAATGGGGGACATACGACGATCGTATCCGATATCACAGTGCGGCAAAGTTTGGCGTTGATACTCTATGGTAGCAGATAACCGACGCGAGTGCCTTTGCTAACGGCACATCGCCTGTCGAGCCTCTCCTAGGCTCGTGACCATATCGGTTGGACCCTACACGAGTGGAAAACCATAGCCTGGTCAGATGAGGCCCGATTTCAGTTGGTGAGAGCTGATGGTTGGGTTCGAGTGTGGCGCAGCCTCCACGAAGCCATGGACTAAATTCGTCAACGAGGCGCTATGCAAGCTGGTGATGGCTCCGTAATCGTGTGGGCTGTGTTTACTTGTATCATTGACTGGTAATGGCAATGTTCGGCTACTTGGAGACCATATGCATCCATGACTTCATGTTTCCAAACAACGACAGAATTTTTATGGACGACAATGCACCATGTCACCGGTCAACGATTGTTCGCGGTTGTTTTGAAGAACATTCTGGACAATTCGAGCGAACGATCGGCCACCAAGCTCGCCCGACGTGAATCGCCTCGAACATTTATGGGACATAATCGAGAGGTCAGTTCGTGCACAAAACCCTGCACTGGCAACACTTTCGCAATTATGGACGGCTATAGAGGCAGCATGGCTCAATATTTCTGCAAGGGACTTCCAACGAGTTGAGTCCATGTCACGTCCAGTTGCTGCACTACGTCGGAATGAAGGAGGTCCGACACAATATTAAGATGCCACCTTTAAGGACATACTACTGACATCAAGGTGGTTGGGTATCAAACATCCCCCCCCCCCTCCCCACCCGGCCCAACCCGCCCTATGTCATCGCACATCAATGCATTCGCACTGAGAACATGTGGAGTTCACGAATCAGCTCTGCATCTCCCGTGCAGCTGCGGGCGGCAATTAAGCCGTCACGGATCATGACGGCTGTCCACAGCTTTTATAATCTTCAGGAGGACATGCCATGATGCTTCACCAACACAGTCCAGTCGTACGGGAAAGGCACATGCTGCAATGTAGGATGAATCAAATCAGTTTCCCGTGAGTATCAATAATTGCTGTGACCGCAATTTTTTTTTGTCATCAGGGGAGTTTAATGTTGAATCAACACAATCTTAAAATGAATTTTCCACTCACCATATCAGATTTTGATGAAACTTGGCAAAGACGTAGCCTACATTTAGCAAAATATCCAATATTATTAAATACATCGACCCATTTTAAAAACGGCGATGTGAAAATGTCCAAAATCTTTTAGAAAATGCCCCATTGGCATCATTTCAAATTGCTGTACGAACTCTCCTAATTGAGCTAAAATGACGAGAGAGGTGTCATTCTGCACCATTTCTCATAAGCTTTCCTACTATATGCAACACGATTTATGTGCGAGATGAAAATTATGTTTCAAATTTAATTGAAAATTTAAATTTTTCGTTTGTCAAAAAGTGCATCACCAACATAATTCAAGAAATAGTATGCAACACTTCACATTATCCTTAACTAATTTCCGTACTGTGAAAGTGGGACTGCCATGGGTTCATGCGTTTATAACACTTCAACTATACATATTTCGCAAAAATGACATTTTTGTAAAATTTTGTAGATTTAAGCGTAATTACACGTGACTTACCTGTAAATTAATTAACCGCATTGATACTCCACTATTTTCTAGCTAAGGAGCAAAGCTCTTTTGTAAATGAAGTAACAGAGGACCTGAATGAAGGTGAATATGACGTTACATGTGGACACGCTAAAATAATCTTACATCATCATTGTTCATACTATTCATGTTTTGATTTCTTAGTGTATGTAGTTTTATATTTATAACAAGTTGTTGGCTGAACGGTTTATATATATCTATCCTTCTCCCGTTGGATGGTGTCTCAGTCACTAAATTACTCTGGAAGGTTTAAGCGTATCTGTCTGTCCGGGCCATCTTCAAGTTCTGACTTGGATGCTGTTCAACACAGTGAACACAACTCTTGACCGAGTCAAGGGAGCAATGTTTGTTTCTCTCTCTCTCTCTCTCTCTCTCTCTCTCTCTCTCTCTCTCTCTCTCTCTCACACACACACACACACACACACACACACACACACACACACACGGGTAGAGATTTATTTATATTGTGCGATACTGTCTGCTGCTGGTAATGGGTAAACACAGCAATCTCGTTACTAGCGGAAAGGATAACATCGGCAGTGCGAGCAGAAACAGCGGCGCAGTGTCTCGGCGCCTTGCCAGTGACATGGCCGACCGCGTTTGTTGGCTTTGTTCAGCGCTGTTTCCAGTTCTCGTAACCCTGCGTCTTTTCCGCGGGGCTCCTAGAAATGGATAGGCCTTCCCGGACCCCGGCAGGCAATGACGTAGCCACCTGTACGCCACTGCCACAACATGTCTTCACAGCGTTTACCTTACACGTACACACGGCTGGTGTGCCGCCGTCTTCTCCACGCAGATGAAGGCAGCAAATATCGGAGTTTATTACACCACAATTTTTCGTACTGGAGAAACTACACAGCTTCTGCAAATGGAAGTACAATTGCCCCTGTTGGCTGGTTGGCTTGTGGTATAAAGGGACCAAACTACTGCGTCATCAGTCCCTACTGCCGCTGTTTAAGAAATCCGCGGCGCTTTTCGACATGTGCTAGTCGCACATTCTGCAGAATTTGTAGCTACAATGCGTGAAACTGATAGGATGTTCTACGGTCTTGTACCATCTGGACGGAGAATTCGAAACGTCATTTCCTACGATATTAGTAAAACTGTTTGTCGGAGAGGGACTCGAACCCAGAATTTTTTTTTTACGGGCAGTGTTCTAACCATCTGAGCTAACCGAGCACGACTCAAGATCCGCCCTCACAGCTTTTGTTTTGCCAATATGTTTCTCCAACGTTACAAACTTGAACTCCACCGACTGAGAGCGCTGCCCATAATAGGCAAGGATCTGAGATACATTTCCGGTCCGGCACGCTGGATGTGTAATGAGGTTTCGAAAACGTGCGCACCCTACTGCAGAGTGAAAGTTTTTCTTATCATTATCCACGTATAGCGTAGTCCTACAATCTGCAATGACAGTTGTATGGCTGATACTATAGCTTTCTACGTGTTTCGCCAACAGTGTATGCAACATTTTTCACTTTACAGATCCTGCTGCGCTACCTGAATTTTCTTATCACTTAAATAAAAAAAATAACGAAAGCAAATAAACTTTTAACGTCTTGTTGATGAGGCTACTAGAAAGAGAGCACAACTCTGATTCATTAACATCTGCACGTATAGTCAGTAAAACACTTTGAAGTTCATACTTCCTTTGTAGCAGATAGTAGTCTCTTGACGCACCATTCGTGTCTGAAATGTGAGAAGAATGTCTGCTTAAATGTCACTACGAACATTGTAAGTGGTCTAATTCTTGCTTCATACTCTCTGCCGGAGCGACATGTACGAGACTGCAGAATTTGAGAAAGCAAGGGACGGAAGTAGAGTCCATTCCAAATCTTCGCAGTTGCTGTAAGTCGTTTAGCGAAATCATGGGAAACTTAAATCTGGATGGCCGAATGGTGATTCGAATCTCCAATATAACTCTTAGCGCAGTCTTGTTCAGTGGCTGAATAACAATTAATTATATTTTTCAGTCTCGAGTCACTAAGCTGGTATCATTACCAATTTCTACGCATTACCAAGTCGGCATCACATTATTTGAATACGTTACATAGAATCGTCAGTGGAACAATCGAAGGCAGATCGCGAACTGTCCAGTTGAAGAGTTACTATGTAACCCATTCAGATCATCTAACGACTGAGCTCGTAATGAGTAGAAATCAGTAGTGAAATCATTTGAGTGGCCTTAGAATGAAATACACGATAAAAATTCAAACAAGGCACTCACTTTGCACCCCAAAGGGTGTATATGAAAAGGGTGTATATGAAAATAGATAAGTCGAACTGAGTTACTCGTAAGTAAAACTACTGTTGAAAACTACAACATATACAGACAGTGCTTGTGGCAGCTCTCCAAGTTTTTGACTCACATTACAGGTGCTCAAAATGGGCACCATTTTCTGAAGCGGCTACATACGAGTGTGCAATTCATTGAAGTCGCTGACATCAATTGCCTGGGAGGGTGCGACGGCAGTCCACTTTGGAAATCTGTTTATTGGGTTGCCTATCTGCAGGTGCGAACTAATTTGATGTGACAGTACAGAGCGGATGATTTGTCTACATGTTCTGACACACCTGCGCCCACATACAAGTACGCCGCTGTAGGTATTCTGTATCGATACTTGAGAGAGCTTTACGCACACACATATGTCATTTTCCTCCAAGTCTTGTTGCTTTCATGCAGTCGTCTTGGTTGGTTGATTTGGGGGAGGGGACCGAACGGTCATTGGTTCCATAGGATTCGGGAAGGATAGGGAACGAAGTCAGCCGTGCCCTTTCAAAGCAAGCATCCTGTCATTTGCCTGAAGCGATTTAGGGAAATCGCGGACGCGGGTTTGAACCGTCGTCCTGAATGCTAGTCCAGTGTGTCAACCAGTGGGCCACCTCGCACGGTTATATTCGCCTTCTGGAACTCCACAGGTAGCAGTCAATAACCCTTCACTGTCTACTGACAGAGTGTACTTGACACACCAAGCGAGATGGCGCAGTGGTTAGTACACTCGACTCGCATTCGGGAGGAGAACTGTTCAAACGCACATCCAGCCATCCTGGTGTAAGTTTGCCGTGATGTCTCTAAATCACTTCAGGAAAATGCTGGGACGCTTCCTCTGAAGGGTCACGGCCAATTTCCTTCCCCATACTTCCCTAATCCGAGCTTGTGCTCCGCCGCCCTTGTTGTCGACAGGACATTGAACACTAATCCCCTCCTACTCCTATACTTCACAGAACTCAGTGGAAACTGGGGTATCATAGATCAACACCACCCCATCGGCGTCTCACAGTTGGCAAGGGGAACGCACGTTTCCAATAAACGCCGATAGCGGTTTCGCGGGGGCCCAAAGGATCCAATGACGCGCGCTCGCTGCCCACGCCTTCAGCAGCTCCGACTACAAGCGCCCTCTGCTGCAGCGATATACCAGGTGTAGAAGTATGAAACCGGAATTTGTTTGCAATAATTACACGTCTGTTGTCTGAAACTGATTAAACATATTTTATTTAAAATAATCTCCATTACTATAGACACACTAATGGCCATTAAAATTGCTACACCACGAAGATGACGTGTTACAGACGTGAAATTTAACCGACAGGAAGAAGATGCTGTGATATACAAATGATTAACTTTTCAGAGCCGGTGGCGACACCTACAACGTGCTGACATGAGGAAAGTTTCCGACCGATTTCTCATACACAAAGAGCAGTTACCTGGTGAAACGTCGTTGTGATGCCTCGTGTAAGGAGAAGAAATGCGTACCATCACGTTCCCGACTTTGATAAAGGTCGGATTGTAGCCTATCGCGATTGCGGTTTATCGTATCGCGACATTGCTGCTCGCGCTGGTCGATATCCAATGACTGTTGGCAAAATATGGAATCGGTGGGTTCAGGAGGGTAATACGGAACGCCGTGCTCGATCCCAACGGACTCGTATCACTAGCAGTCGAGATGACAGGCATCTTATCCGCAAGGCTGTAACGGATCGTGCAGCCACGTCTCGATCCCTGAGTCAACAGATGGGGACGTTTGCAAGACAACAACTATCTGCACGAACAGTTCGACGACGTTTGCAGCCGCATGGACTATCAGCTCGGAGACCGTGGCTGCCGTTACCCTTGACGCTGCATCACAGACAGGAGCGCCTGCGACGGTGTACTCAACGACGAACCTGGGTGCACGAATGGCAAAACGTCATTTTTTCGGATGAATCCAGGTTCTGTTTACAGCATGGTGATGGTCGCATCCGTGTTTGGCGACATCGCGGTGAACGCACACTGGAAGCGCGTATTCGTCATCGCCATACTGGCGTATCACCCGGCGTAATGGTATGGGGTGCCATTGGTTACACGTCTCCGTCACCGTTTGTTCGCATTGACGGCACTTTGAACAGTGGACGTTACATTTCAGATGTGTTACGACCCGTGGCTCTACCCTTCATTCGTTCCCTGCGAAAGCAGGACAATGCACGACCGCATGTTGCAGGTCCTGTACGGGCCTTTCTGGATACAGAAAATGTGCGACTGCTGCCCTGGCCAGCACATTCTCTAGATCTCTCACCAACTGAAAACGTCTGGTCAATGGTGGCCGAGCAACTGGTTCTTCACAATACGCCAGTCACTGATGAACTGTGGTATCGTGTTTAATCTGCATGGGCAGCTGTACCTGTACACGCCATCCAAGCTCTGTTTGACTCAATGCCCAAGCGTGTCAAGGCCGTTATTACGGCCAGAGGTGGTTGTACTGATTTCTCAGGATCTATGGACCCAAATTGCGTGAAAATGTAATCACATGTCAGTTCTAGTATAATATATTTGTCTAATGAATACCCGTTTATCATCTGTACTACTTCTTGGTGTAACAATTTTAATGGGCAGTAGTGTACATTTCTCCCACCTCTTCTGCAGGCTATGAATGCCACGGTAGAAAAAAAGCTCTTCTTTTGAAGCGAACCAGTTAGTGACCCATTTTCGTGCAAATTGAAGCGTTGTTCAGCGAGAGCGTGTCCCAGTGATGCAAATAAACGATAATTGTAAGGAGCCAAGTCTGCAGAATAAGCCGCAGGCCCCAGTATTTCCCAACTGAACGCATCGATTGTTTCCCCGAGCCGTTTTGCTGTGTGTGATGGGGCGTTATCATGGAGCAATATGACTGTGTAGCGTTTTTCCACACTCCGGTCGTTTTTCTCGCAATGCTCAATTTAAATCGATTATTTGCTGTTGGCAGCGATCAATGTTAACGGTTTCACCAGGTTTTAGCAGCTCATAATAGATGACACCCTTCTGATCCCACCAAACACAGAGCATTGTCTTCTTTCCTAAGCGATTTGATCGTGCAGTGGATGTCGATGTTTTGCGTGGATTCACCCATGATTTACGACTCTTAGGATTCTCAAAATGTGGTGTCACCGCCAGACACCACACCTGCTAGGTGGTAGCCTTTAAATCGGCCGCGGTCCGTTAGTATACGTCGGACCCGCGTGTCGCCACTATCAGTGATTGCAGACCGAGCGCCGCCACACGGCAGGTCTAGAGAGACTTCCTAGCACTCGCCCCAGTTGTACAACCGACTTTGCTAGCGATGGTTCACTGACAAAATACGCTCTCAGTTGCCGAGACGATAGTTAGCATAGCCTTCAGCTACGTCATTTGCTACGACCTAGCATGGCGCCATTACCATTTACTACTGATACTGAGTCATGTACAGTCAAGAGCGACGCTCATCATTAATGGATTAAAGTTAAGTATTCCACCAGCTACGTCCGTTTTTCTAAAGTCTAATTTCCTTGTCCTGTTCCAGACCTCACGCCAGCCACCGTGAGCTAAAACGCGTGCCTTTCGGCTTCCTCTAATAATACGGTGTTGGCTCTCCTGCCAACCCACAACACAAAATATATCCATTTTTCATCACCTGCCACCACTCCAGGGAGAAACGACTTTCTTTTGTATCTGGCGAGCAGCATTTCGCAAGTGGTCTTTCGATTTGCTTGTTGTCTTTCATTCAGTTCAACTGGAACCCATTTTCCCAGTGTCTGCATCTTTCCCATAGCTTTCAACGAAGAGACACGGCCCACTGCGCCACTTTCGATTGTTCCGCGAGTTCCTGTCGAGTTTGAGTATCATCTTCATCCAGTAAGGCCTGCAATTCGTTGTCTTCGATCTTTTTCGGTAGCTTCCCGCGCTCGTCCTTTCTCACTTCAAAATCAACACTTGTGAATTTTTTGAACCACTCGGAACACTGTTTTCCCAAGAGCATGTTCGCCGGCAGCTTCGACAAGCATTGGACGCGATTCTGCAGCACATTGCGCTGCAGACGCAGTCGCATGGGCCCTACACTGACGGCTAGCACCGCCTACAGCTAAATTCCGGTTAAGTAAAACTTCTGTTTACTGCTCCTGCTCCTGTCCCGCTTCCCTATGACGGCAGCACTCTGTACCTCACCTGTCCTTACCATTGTGCACAAATCTGTACACAATGGAAATTACTTGTTCACTGGAGAGGAAACATACTTCTTTGGCTAAAGACACTATAAATCAAATGCGGTACAGAAAAATTACCTTGTACCGTAACTCATCAGCCCCGTAAATACAGGGGAACTTTCTCATAAATGGCAGGTGTATCCACGGAACACAACGCGAAGTGATAAATCGGTAATAAACTAACAATAGTTTATGTAATAGATTTGAGTTTCCATAAGCAGTTTGAGTTTCCATAAGCAGTTTGAGTTTCCATAAGCAGTTTGAGTTTCCATAAGCAGTTTGAGTTTCCATAAGCAGTTTGAGTTTCCATAAGCAGTTTGAGTTTCCATAAGCAGTTTGAGTTTCCATAAGCAGTTTGAGTTTCCATAAGCAGTTTGAGTTTCCATAAGCAGTTTGAGTTTCCATAAGCAGTTTGAGTTTCCATAAGCAGTTTGAGTTTCCATAAGCAGTTTGAGTTTCCATAAGCAGTTTGAGTTTCCATAAGCAGTTTGAGTTTCCATAAGCAGTTTGAGTTTCCATAAGCAGTTTGAGTTTCCATAAGCAGTTTGAGTTTCCATAAGCAGTTTGAGTTTCCATAAGCAGTTTGAGTTTCCATAAGCAGTTTGAGTTTCCATAAGCAGTTTGAGTTTCCATAAGCAGTTTGAGTTTCCATAAGCAGTTTGAGTTTCCATAAGCAGTTTGAGTTTCCATAAGCAGTTTGAGTTTCCATAAGCAGTTTGAGTTTCCATAAGCAGTTTGAGTTTCCATAAGCAGTTTGAGTTTCCATAAGCAGTTTGAGTTTCCATAAGCAGTTTGAGTTTCCATAAGCAGTTTGAGTTTCCATAAGCAGTTTGAGTTTCCATAAGCAGTTTGAGTTTCCATAAGCAGTTTGAGTTTCCATAAGCAGTTTGAGTTTCCATAAGCAGTTTGAGTTTCCATAAGCAGTTTGAGTTTCCATAAGCAGTTTGAGTTTCCATAAGCAGTTTGAGTTTCCATAAGCAGTTTGAGTTTCCATAAGCAGTTTGAGTTTCCATAAGCAGTTTGAGTTTCCATAAGCAGGCAAATAACAATCATCAACTCGACTGAAAACCTGAGAAAATACTATCAATCACGCCGTAAAAATCTCAGATCTCAAATTTCATACCAGGCAATTACGAAATCGGTTCTTCCTACCGATCCAAAATGTATTATAATCAAGTACAATCATGTAGGCAAATAATTCAGTAAAAAATACACTTCTTAGAATTTGTTCTTGTGGGGATCCAGACCTCAATACGGTTTAAGGACGAAAGCACTGTCCAAGCTGGCTGTGATCTATTTACTGTCTGTGCTGTTGGTTAATTTCGAGATAGGTCATTTTAAAGTACTTACCACAAACCTCAATCTTCTCATCACAAGCCTCAATCTTCTCATCATATTTGACTAAAAAGCAAGTAAATTTGTGACGGCACACATCGTTTTCATGTGCGTGTGTAGCACAAATACAGTCTGACAGATTTAATTACTACTGAACGTGGTCTAGTGCACTTTTGGATTGTATTGGTGCTACACACAGATATGTAAATTGTGTGTGCCGTACTGGCTACTTAGGCACATCCGAAACTTGAGGCATGTGATAAGTGCTTGAAAATAACAGACAGTCGAAATCAGCTAGGAGCGCGGACAATAAATAGATTACAGCTTCCTTGGGCCATGCTTTCGTTCTTTTTTTTTTTTTAAAATAAATTCGAATCCACAGTCAAATTAAACTGCGGTGCATAAAATATTTTAAAGTAATTGGAAAATTAAATCACATCTTTAATACTAGAACACGAAATCTATGTAGTATCGGATCGTTTGCTTAAGATATTTCTTCTTATCGGTACAAAAACGCCAATTAAAGCATTTCTGATAAGGGAAGTTTCGCAGCTCTAACCACTAAAACCGAATAAAAAGGATTCCTGCAATCTTTCGATTCGTTGAACTTCAAACATCGATTGCATACAAATATTTTTACGCATAAACTTCTCTGGTGGCTGATAGACGTTTCCATGTAATTCTAAAACCATTTTTATTTGGTTTTAGCCGTTCGAGTTGTTGTACTTCCCTTCTGGGAGCACTTCCGCCGCCTACACTAAAACAGAGACTGCATCGTGACAAAGAGCGCAAATGTAAGCTATATCCGCCCTGCTGTAGATCCTGAGGGTTGTCTCGGCAAATACGACAGATACCTCATAAGCACCTCCTCTTTGGACAGACATCGTACGGAAAGACCATATAAGGGACGTTATGGAATCTGAAACAGTAACAAAAGTCATAAGAGGCGATTCCTCTTTCGGGTGTAATGATATTTTGTGGATCCTCGTTGTTCAGTGAAGGAATACTCACTTGTCTTAGAACCTTTGTTGGTTTGTGTCTCTTTTTCCAAATTTTTGTCTATTTTAGTGACAGCAAGATTAGTGGGGCATTTTCTAGACGTATCTCGTAACAAGGATCCCCACTAAATCGATCAACTAAATGTCAAACCTAATCCACAGTTCTGCATCTAAACTGTTGTGTAGGATATAACGTAAGTTTCGTGATTCATGATCATTTTTTCCCAATTTTCCAAAATTGCGCGTCGTATAGGGAATTAATACTGACTAGCCCGCACTCGCTCTGGAATCTTTAGCACTTCTGTCAGACTTCATACACAATTAGAGATCCGGAACGTTAAATCGTGCGGACGTCTGTCGTAAGGCTGTGCTCATTAATAACGTGGAAGCTGTAAACAGAAACTTTAAAATTAAATTGCCTCTCCGTTTGAGAGTTAAGCTTGGGAACTGTATAAGAGGTTTAAGACGTTGCCAATTTCCGGCAAGAGAAATTGCTTCCATTGTCATTTATATTCCGGGAGGAAAAGCACTGTAGCTAATTTTCTGGCCCTTCAGCTTCCTTATTTTGTACTGAGCCACCTCCGAGCTTTATTGCTGTAAGCATCGTCTATCCAACGAGGCGTGAAGGGTTATGCCAGATGAATAGCTCAAAACTTTTATGATTTCTTCATATCTGAGGAGTACGTTACCAGCCAAATATATCTCCCTCGCCTGCCCATGTGACCGAGCGGTTCTAGGTGCTTCAGTTTGGAATCGCGTGACCGCTACGGTCGCAATATTCGAATCTTGCCTCGGGCATGGATGTGTGTGATGTCCTTAGGTTAATTAGGTTTACGTAGTTCTAAGTTCTAGGGGACTGATGACCTCAGAAGTTAATTCCCATACTGCTCAGAGCCATTTGAACCATATCTCCCTCCCCGCTCCCTAAGGAAAACATACACACACACACACACACACACACACACACACACACACACTTATTTAGAATCAATAAAACGTGTAGTGATAATGTTGCACCACTGCTGAGATTAGGGTACCCACTAGACTTCGGAACTGAGATTCACTAGCGATTGCAGTTCCAAGATAGCATGATAAAAACAAATAAGACGATGATGGTAGGGGAGATGAGGACAGTTTGTAGGGGAGAGGGGGAGGGGAAGGTGGAGAGGGGAACGGGGAGAGGGAAGGAGGGAGAGAGAGAGAGAGAGAGAGAGAGAGAGGGAGAGAGAGAGAGAGAGAGAGATTTTGGGGGGGGGGGGGTTAGGGAGAGGAGTATAGTTTGATGGGAGGGAGGGGGAGAAATGGGTGAAGAGGAAACAGTCAAGTGGAGTAGTCGAAAAAGAAGAGATATCCAGAGAGGAAAGGAAAGAGGCCTATGGAGGAGAAACCTTGGACGATCTGAAGGACGCTCCAGTGTGTTTATTAATGTTGAACGTGAATTGTAGTTTATGTTGAAGAAGATTAGGGTATTACGTACAAATTTACTGACAGATATTTTTAACGTTAACTAAGTCGCTATTGTCCTAACACCCTTATGTCGATATTACACTCTCGTATTTCTTTGACACAAAAATATGATCAAAATTCGTCAAATTTCTATGACAAATATCTTCAACGTGGCGCTGAAAAGGGGTATTACACTGTCTTCGTCAAGTTTCAAGATGGCGGAAACATTGTGTGCGTATTTGAAAGAAAAGCGGCGGGAAAAATGAAACATACTTGTATGAAGCCATAGGTATTACATCGAGATCGTAAAAGCATTCAGCAAAGTTACGAGAGCTGCAAGTGGAGGACGTCAAGTCATATATATATAAATTACTTATGAATGGGTGAGTGTTTATTTCAGTGTTTTCTCAGTAGCGTGCCTTCTCATATCACAAAACAGAATACTCTCTTGAGAAATGCTATATGTGCAGAAGGCAGGCAAACTGTGACATTGCGACTTCTTGATGCAGGAGTTTACAACACAGCACTCTAGTATCACATTCCACGATAATCAAAATAATTCCAGAGACGTGTGAAGCGATTTATAAAGCACGGAAGAGGGAAGAATTGAAGGTAAAAAAATGTTTCTTACACTATGTGGACAAAATTAATAAAAAGTACGGAACAGATGAAGCACGGTTCAACTTGTGGCATCCACAGTTCAAAAATAGACGAAGTAGAATGGAAAGCTAAGAGAGAATTTTTTTATTTTACAGTGTGACCACATCCTCTATTCTGGCTTGCTGAAAAGCTGCTGGATGTTTCCAGGTAATAAAAATACGAACACATTACAGAGACGTCAGATAACTGTAGCGGCCCCAGACCTCTAAGATGTTATATTTCACATTGCAGTGAACAGAAGTCAAAATAACTTTTATGATCGAATGTGCGGCGAGGCTCTAGATTTGATGATATTTGAGGACAGGCGAGATTTGACAAAGTTCCGTATTAAACCATAAAATTTCTTTGACATAAATATTTGACGTATTAACTTTGACAAAGAAGTATGATAGCGTAATACCGGCCTTAGTCTCAGCTTCATTGGTGCTTAAAATTCATTCTGCTCTAAGTATGTTGACCATTCTCTCTAACAAGTGCCCGTCCTTCCTGTACTTTTATTTCTTCTCTCCTCCTCCTCCTTCTTCTCATTGCTTAGCTGACATCAAGTTGAGAAGAGCTCCAATACGTTGCACCATGTCAACACAATATTTTTCTTTTCAGTCTTCCGCTATTATTAGTCCCAGCTTCGTTTCTACAGGTATAGTGTATTACTCTCGGTTTTTTTCCCCTTCTGACAAATCTGACCAAAAAGCAGCATCCCATCTTGGGGTTATTCAGAGGATGTAGGCAGTGCATATTAAACACTGACTTGCATTCTGTGTGAGATGGTAGTTCGCCTAAATGTTGGTCGTAGAGCCTATTCTACTAGACGCGCCCTCCACTGTGAAGCGAAGGAATTGCGGTGAGAGAGAGAGAGAGGGGGGGGGGGCAAAGATGATTTAATTTTAATCTGGTCACAGCTGCTTCCCTTTCAAACCAATGTTTGTTTGTTTACGCGGTTTTTTCTGTTCTCTGTGCTGTTTGCATACGCCGCAGATGTCATAGAGTTGCTACAACCTCGCAACACTGGATATCAGAACAGGAAACTGCGATCTTCATTGTTTCCCGTAATGGAAACTTTAGCATAGCAGAAACCTGAGTGTATTCTGCGTGGGTTGTAGCTTTGCTGGTTGATGTCATGACGTGATAGAATTTTAAAGTATTAGCTCCGAATGTTCTCCGAACTTTCTGGGATTTCCAGTCAGTGGAGCTTCAGGTCCTCTTGAAACGTCATAATAACTGTGCTGATGACTTTAACGCTATGTGCAACCCACTACGACCAACTTATTTATTACCAAACCAATTTTGTTTCCAAATTCAATGAAGCATCTTCAGGAACCTGACATATATACAAACTTTTATGCAGCTATTTTTGTTTACTTTTATAATAAACGTTAATTACAAACATCACATCGGCTCTAATTTATGTCCCAGCACTTGCTATATTTGCACTGATATTTACTGTCCATCTACGACTTGTACTATTCTCATACATTCTTCCTTTTTTCACAGCGTTTATCCCCTGTAGTATAGGGGCTACTTTCTCAGGATTTGGAAACTTGAATTTTATTACTCTCAGACAAAAAGCGACGCACCAGAAAGGAATTATCCGAATGGGACGGAAATCGGTAGAGTTAATGTACGTGTACAGACAAACAAACTATTACAATTTTAGAAAAAACTACATCATTTATTCAAGAGAAAGAGCTTCACAAATCACTAAATTCTGTGCGCCATTGTTTTGTCCTTCATGGGAAGTCGTCCTAGGCTTAATTTCAGCTATACAATGCGCGCCTACACACGGGGAGAGTTTCGGCTGCTTGCACCCGTGCTTGACAAACCCTGCCTTGGCCAGCGGTCGCCCGATGTGTCCCCTTAGAGAGTGTTCGGAGAATTTTGAGCAGGGGCCTGCATCCAGACTGGCATTTTGACCATCTGTCACCCCAATTGGACAGAAGCTGCCACGATATCCGACAGGAGGACATCCAATAACTGTATCAATCACTGCCAAGACGAATGACTGCTTTCATGAGGCCAGAGGTGGACCAAGTCGTTAGTGAATTGTTCAATTTCTTAAGCCCTTCCTCTTGAATAAATCATCGATTTTTTTCTAAAACTGTAATCATTTGTCATCAACTGCGACATGGTCGCGTATACAAACAGTGATTCAATACTGTGAAATATTTTTTTTTATTCCAGTCTTTGATCACAATATCAATTCTTTAGACGGTGACCGGTTTCAGTCCGTAATGACATGATGTAAAAAAAGATCTGAGGATGGACATTACGGACTGAAACCGGTTATCATCTAAAGAATTGATATTGTGATCAAGGACTGGAATAAAAAACATTTGTAATCATTTGTTTGTCTGTGAATGTAAATCACATCTACCGATTTGCGTCCCGTTCCTTCGTGGTGCGTCTTTTTTTCCATTCCTTAGAGGATATTTAACTTTCTGCCCTTCCTGACGCCAAAGTCATCAAGTGAAGGGAAGGGAGTCGTGTGCCCCATCTGTCCGTGAATTGTTCTGTGTGTTATCGTATTTAAACTGTTTGCATATCGTATTCCCTGAAGCGGAAGTTGGGAACCAGCCCATCATTTGCCAAAACGAGCGTGGGAAACCGCCTAAAAACCACACTCACGCTGGCGGGTGTACCAACACACGATAGTTAACCCGCCGCGCGGATTCTATCCGGCCGGGTCTGGCCCACCGTGTCTTACTGCAACTAGTGCAAGCTGTCCTGTGGATTAAGCCACTCGAACAAACTCACGCATTCCTCAAAAAGCGCAGACTTACATTTACATAACATCGAATACTATAGTATATACTTAGATAAAACTAATTTGAAAGTGTCAGAACATATTAAAAACGCGAAAGTTAGTAAAAAAAAAAATTGGATGAAGTGGGCTGTGAACCACCAGCACGTACCATTTTTCATCGTGAGTCTGGGACGCTACTCACTGCACTAAACCAACCACACAGAGGAGACACCTGTGCCTAGTACGTTATATCTCCTTAAAGGTGTAAATGAAACCTATGTTACTAACTGAAATTTAATTATAAAAAATTGTCCTGAGAACAGTGCGGTTTTCATGGATCCTTAAGGTGTCGTTCCCTTCAAACGGCATAGTCTTTTAATTATGCAAGCTGCAACAATTCTTTAGCCACGAACACGACGTTTTCCGTAATTTAATACAACGAATCATACAATTAACGACGAGTTTTCGAGAGAACCTCAATTTTCTGGTACTCAGAAACGAAGGGGCTTCAGCTGAAAGCTAATATGGCGCCTCGCGACTCTGTACTGAAGGGAAATGGCGTGAATGTGACGTAACTGGCTCTCTGCCATCTCATTTGTCAACGTTCAAACGCACGTTCGGAATATACTAGATATTGCTCTGCACGGTCGGAAAGACGCTATGACGTCAGAAACTCGGCACGCTCAACGCTTACGAGTAGGTAATTATAATGAATTCTTACTCTTAATTTATTCTTCATTCGTGCCACACTGTCGTACGTAAACGTTGGTTCTTTAGTTCGTGAAGGTGAGTTGTAGCGTTAAAAAAAAAAAAAGAGAGAGAGAGAGACCGACCCCCGCGCAATCTCTAGATTTCAAATTTCGAATCGCTTTCGTGACTAAAAATTCTGAGCAATTTTAGCGTTCAGATTTTGGTTTGCTGCGTTCTTGCCTCTTTATGTAGGCTAATCGATTGTTTCCTAAGACCTAATAAGTCGGAAACCTGTTTGCAATGTATAAATACTTCAAGAAAACAACTTACCGTGTGCGATTTTCGTGCCTGAATATCAAACAGTTCCACCACAAAGCGACGAGAAACTCCATTAACATTCATCAATATTTGCGGTTTACAACGTCAGGAGAGAAAAATGCTATTTTTTGGACTTTTCATATGAAAGGAAACAGATTTTTAACAGGCAGGAGAAAAACTCAAAAGCAGGAGGGGGGTATTACACGGAAGCGGAACCCGTTTATTTAGCAGCGACGCAGTGCTTACACCTCCGCGTTTTAATGTGTTTTGCTCAAGTAACGACGTGACAAAAGTCAGCTTTGTGAGCGCTGCACTTCCTAGCAGCGAACACCTGCGAAACTGTGGTCGTGTTCACGCGTCCACCTACGTGTTTGTACTGGATGCTTAAAATTATGAAGTGAAGCTGACTCGATGTGTATTTCCAGGGAGTTAATAAGCAATTTTACGCAGGAAAAGGGCATCCATAAAAAATAATGATCAAATTTGCACTTTCTCTGAAACAGACATACATATATCTGGGTTGGTACCACGACAATTACTTAAGACATACAATGCAGAAACACACGCTAATATTGTGTGTTCAGAAATTTGACTACGGAATGATGTATTCCACTAGCAAAAATTATTACATTTCTTTCTTAAACTTTGTCATTGTGTAGCATCAGCTTTAATTCACAAAGTTGCTTGTTAAATATATTTATACGTAACAATTTGCTCCAATTTGTGCTACAATGATAAACTGTGTACAGCGGAGCCCATGTAAGAACCCACCGTCACCCGACATAACGTCCAACAAAATGTTCTCGACCGCCCATGTGTATTAAGTGGATAAAATGCCACGACCTTTCGACTAAGTATTCCCCAGCCATTTTTGTTCACATTTTTGTATTTACGTATGGTTCTTAACATACAAATGCATCATAAGAGTAAGTTTTTAGTCTTGGATCAAAATTATCTTTTGAGAGCACAGCAGAAACAGCAGTCAGAGCGAATATTCGCATTTTTTGTGGTTTAATAAGTCACTTCGCTTGAGGTTGCCCTAGCAAAACAGATTCAGGAACTACAGTATTTCGTTTTGTTCACGGAATCCTGTTGCTGCCTGGAGGTTGCATTCTCAGCTTCTGATGTTAACTGATAATGAAGAAGAAAAGGCAACCGTGACTACGTGACTAGACGGTGCTTTTATGGAGAGAAAAAAAAAAAACAAAAAAAAAAAACAGGCGCTATACCAGCTGTGGAAACAGGCTGTTTCTGCCGTCGCAGCCCCGTGTTAGCCTGACATGCGGATACAAAATATTGCTTATTGTAATGGCAGCCGGCTGAAGTGGCCGTGCGGTTCTAGGCGCTGCAGTCTGGAACCGCGAGACCGCTACGGTCGCAGGTTCGAATCCTGCCTCGGGCATGGATGTGTGATGTCCTTAGGTTAGTTAGGTTTAACTAGTTCTAAGTTCTAGGGGACTAACGACCTCAGAAGTTGAGTCCCATAGTGCTCAGAGCCATTTGAACCATTTATTCTAATGGCTACAGAAGCACTTTAAATGCTGTGGCACGATTATCAACCAATTTCCACTTAAGTTACGACGCACACCAGTGAGCAAAGTTTTCTCCTTGTGATGCACACTGGAAGAAAGGAGCATGTTTTCCAAAGGTGGAGCTTTCGCACCGTTTCACGTCCAGACTGCTGCTTCCTGCGATTGAACATGGAGCACGGGAAGTTCAAACAGGTGAATCGGGCCGACTGTCTTCTGTTTTCGTCAGATATCTTTGGTTCATCTGTATACAAAAATAATCAAAAATTATCGTATTAATGTGTGCTTCAGACGCATTAAAACGCAGAGAAGAAGACTTTTTTACATCTTATACTGTCATTTGAAAGCATGGAACTAAAACGCCAAAACTGGTAACAGAGAATCATGGATAAAACTATCATTGCGCTCTGGAGAATGTATGCAGATTTTGGTCTGCAAGAGGATGAAACTGTTAGGAGGAATAGAAAGGTTTAATAATAGTATCAGAATTAAAAGTAACAAGAATATTGTTCAATGAAATTACAAAACCGTCAAAGTTCCACAGAAGTATTTTTTCTGATCTTAGTCCTTTATCAAGCACTGGTCTGCCGTACGCAAATAGTATCTTGCACTTCGCAATCTCGTAGAAGAATGTGACGAATGTAACACATTGTGGTGTTATGATAGGACTTAGGTGAATGTCTTGATAACTGACTAAGGTCCGAAACTGGTCGCCATTTAAATAAAAACAACAGTTCAACTTTGACGGTTTTGTAATTTCATTGAATCATAGTAAATTGCTGCCTAATGCCATCCACCATGCTGGAAGTGAGTTGGAATATTGTTAGTTTTAGCTTGCAATTACTCATAAGTAATTGTCATTCCAAGAAAGAAACAAAACTATTTGATCTGTTTTTTTGGTAACTGTTTCTTCACATCTGAACTTCGTATTAAAATAAAATTTAAAAACTGGCCCTGTTGCCTCGGGTACGGTCTTTCCTTCGTCCGACCTTCAAACTGACTTTTGTTGTTCTCCTGTAGTTGTCTCAAATACTGAGACTGATTTGATGGTTTGATGCATCTCTGCACTCTAGTCTATTCTGCGCAAAACTCTTCATCTTTGCATAAATATTGCACCCCACATCCATCTGATCCTGCTTACTTTACCCAAATCTTGGTCTCCCTCTAAAATTCTCACCATGTACGCTTCCTTTATTGCCAAATCGACAATTCATTGATGTCTCCTGATGTGTCGTATCAACCTCGATATGTAGGGTCTCAGGGCTGTAGGTAAACCAAAACACTTGTTTATATTTCAGTATCTATTAAGGTTTATACCTTTATTTGTCCATCATTGTACACAGGAGATCAAATGTTTTTATGGAGGTTTGTAGCTCGACAGATTTCGGAACAGTACTTCTCACGACATGTTCATAAGCATGACACCTGTTATGGCCTCCACTGCGACAAAGATCGTTCAGACGTACCAGACCTCCAACCCTCCTTGCGTAAGCAATGTCCGTGATAAGCCCTCAAGCACTGAAATCTAGCGGGGTCGGATCGGGAGGCCCAGGGGTCAGGCGATGGGGACCCTCCTTCCTATCCAACGCTCAGGGTACACCTCATACGGAAATGTGGTAACATACCCATGACAGTGGGGTGGGCCACCATCCTGCTGGAAAATGACGTCGGGAGGCATCTGTGGTTCAAATGGCTCTGAGCACTATGGGACTTAATATCTGACGTCATCAGTCCCCTAGAACTTAGAACTACTTAAACCTAACTAAGGACATCACACACACCCATGCCTGAGGAAGGATTCGAACCTGCGACCGTAGCGGTCGCGCGGTTCCAGACTGAAGCGCCTAGAACCGCTCGGCCATACGGCCGGCAGTCATTTGTGAAACTGCATAGTTCGCCAACAGGTCGAGATAGATGTGCCCTGCCAGGGACGCGCGAGCACCAAGTGACAGATGTTAGTCGGTGAAATGGCGAGGATCACGTCTTGGAGGAAGTCTCTATCTATAGCGTTTCTACCCAACAACAGAAAATGTCGAGTTCTCTCATTATAAGGATTTGTTTGTGTGTACCTCTAACCCAGACACCCTGAATTTACTTGTTCCGCATATATCTGGCGTCCCACGAAACCAGTGTCAGCGTGCCTGGCTTCAGAGCGGAGGGCCCCGGATTGATACCCGGTACTGCCACGGACTTTTCCTTGGTGGGAGGACTGGAAGGATCAGCTCTACGCCTCAGGTGCTAACTGCGGAGCTGCTTGAATGTGAAGCAGCGGCTCCAAGACAGGAAAGCCCCTCTCCATATCGCTTACGCGTTACGCCACTGGCAGAGGATGACGCGACGGTCGGTCGGTCCCGATTAGCCCATCTGAGTCAGAACGTCGAGCTTGGCTTGCTTGCATACATTTGGGTTACCTGTCTTAGTTGCTTCACGCCATACTCAGGAGACCGGTTTCAAACCATCAGTCGCCAACTACGATTCTAGCAGACTTCTGTCCGCACAGCTTTACCTTAGGCTCGATGCACAAGAGCGATTTGTTGTCGCAGCATCCTTTCCTCCCGCACTTTAGCAGCACCTATTAAGCAATGGAGCCAACGACACTACGGCAGTGAAGCTGCGAATTCGCCATCAGTACGCGGCGAGACAATTGTGTTCGTCAGCCACTACTTCGCCTTGAAGCTGCACCCAATGTGTACGAATTGGACAGTGCACATACGATCGCATCATTAGCAACAGCTGCCGTCATTCTGCTACGGATGCAGCCAGTTTGGATGTGAATTTCTTCATCGAAAAGGTGAAGAGAGAACCTGAAATACGGGACACATCACGTAAGGAGTACCATGATAAGATTAATAAGAGAGCCCCATGGCTTCGACTGTGTTTAAAACTTTGCGAGGGTTTTGCAAACTAACATCTAAACTCCTTTTGATAAAATAATTCATACTTTTTAACCCTATCACAACGTTACTGATGTACAAAACTGCTATCACTTTTTCTTCCAGATTTTTAAATCAAAACTTGTTAACACCTAGGGTACATCACTAATAAATCGGCTCCTATACCTAACACTTGAAATCAGTGAATACTGAAAATTAAAAAAAGCTACAACAATCGCTCAACGCACCCAATGCAATGTGACAAATATCGTTTGGCTGTGAGTCGTTTCTCCATCAAAACCAAATCCCAAAAATCTTTTCTCCAATAATATTCAATTCTTAGCTATTCTCCACTTCATAAGAGAACCACTCGCTCTGACCCACAGCTCCTCAGATAGACCGACCGATCACCGTCAGATCTCGCCCAAGATTCTAGGACTGGCTCTCCCCTCTACTGCTTGGCTGCCGACCGCATGCTATTTTGCTCAACAATGCTTTTCTTTATACACAAATGGAATGTAACCTTCCCCGTGTCCAAGCTTTACGAATGTATGTAAAAGGCTTTGCAATCGATCTGCTACACACACTATTCGGTCAAAAATATTCCGACACATGGCTGAAAATGATTTACAAGTTCGTAGCGGCCTCCATCGGTAATGCTGGAATTCAATACGGTGTTAGCCTACTCTTAACCTTGATGACAGCTTCCACTTTCGCACGCATACGTTCAATCAGGTGCTGGAAGGTTTCTTGGGGAATGGCAGCCAATTCTTCACGGAGTGCTGCACTGAGGAGAGGTATCGATGTCGATCGGTGAAGCCTGGCACGAAGTCGGCGTTTCAAAACATCCCAAAGGTGTTCTATAGGATTCAGGTCAGGACACTGTGCAGGCCACCCCGTTACAGGGATGTTATCGTCGTGTATCCACTCCACTACAGATCGTGTATTATGAACAGGTGCTCGAGCGTGATGAAAGATGCAGTCGCCATCCCCGAAATGCTCTTCAACAGTGGGAAGCAAGAAAATGCTTAAAACATCAATGCAGGCATGTGTTGTGATAGTGCCGCGCAAAACAACAAGGGATGCAAGACCCTTCAATAAAAAACACGACCACACCATAACACCACCGCCTCCGAATTTTACTGTTGGCACTACACACGCTGGCTGATGACGTTCACCGAGCATCCGCCACACCCACGCCCTGCCATCGGATCGCCACATTGTGTACCGTGATTCGTCACTCCACACAACGTTTTTCCACTGTTCAATCCTCCAATATTTATGCTCCTTACACCAAGCGAGGTGTCGTTTGGCATTTAACGGCGTGATGTGTGGCTTACGAGCAGCCGCTCGACCATGAAATCCAAACCGCCTAACTGTCATAGTACTTGCAATGGATCCTGATGCAGTCTGTAATTCCTGTGTGATGGTCTGGATAGATATCTTCCTATTACACATTATGACCTCCTTCAACTGTCGGCGGTCTCTGTCAATCAACAGACGAGGGCGGTCTGCAAGCTTTCGTACTGTACGTGTCTCTTCACGTTTCCACTTCACTATCACATCGGATGTTTAGGAGTGTGGAAATGTCGTCTACAGACGTACGACACAAGTGACACCCAGTCAACTGACCACATTGGAAGTCCGTGAGTTCTGCGGAGCTCCCTATTCTGCTCTCTCACGATGTCTAAAAACTGCTGAGGTCCCTGATTTGGAGTACATGGCAGTAGGTGACAGCACAATACACCTAATACGAAAACGTATATTTTTGGGGGGTGTCCGGATACTTTTGATCATATAGTGTATGAGTGATGAAGTCTTGCTATGGAAAATTATGTCCTAGTAAGTCGGTGCATTTACAAATACAGTAGACAAAGTGTTTTTACATATAAAATTTCTTCGCGATGTAAGTGGCAGACAATATCTTTCTCTCAGATTCTTCTATAATACAGGTCAAACTGATCTATTAAATGTTCCTATATCATGGAAAGTACGTGGCATTTTCCTCAGACGAACGTTCCAGGTGTGTCTTCGATTTCACAGCTTTTGAGAAAACGTGTGGGTAGGCAATACCGTATTCCACATGTCTGCTTCATCAAGCACAGTAGTTGCAGGGCGGTGTGCTGGGACTCTAGCGGTGGTGCAGACGGAGCAGAGGCGGTACCTGAGCGCCTATCGACCGCCCGGGGATTGCGTGGGCCGCTGCCCGCCAATTACAACCCGTCTGCGGCCTGTCGCCGATCACCAGCAAAACATCGGGGGCGTGGAACCAGCTGACCGCCCACCAGCCTCTCGCCTCAATCCAGTCCCCATGTCGCGCGTGGCCTCCCACCTCCTCAAAGTGCCGACACGTCCGAGGAAAAGCGCCGCCAAAGGCTGCCCACAGGGCTCTATTTATGGTCCGGAGTTACAGGACAGTGCCAGGGAGATAGTACTGATCATCTCCACAACGTGAGATTCACTAGTTGCTGTATCGTCAACGAGGGTAACAATGGTCAACCAATTTTTTTCTGACTCTAAAATTTCGTGAGATTCTTTTACTGATTATTAAAGTTTTTGATCTGACGATTTCAAATCTGAAATCGGTTTTGCTCATCATGCTCTGAAACTTCCTGGCAGATTAAAAATGTGTGCCGGACCGAGACTCGAACTCGGGACCGAAAGGCAAAGGTCCCGAGTTCGAGTCTCGGTCCGGCACACAGTTTTAATCTGCCAGGAAGTTTCATATCAGCGCACACTCCACTGCAGAGTGAAAATCTCATTCTGGAAACATCCCCCATGCTGTGGCTAAGCCATGTCTCCACAATATCCTTTCTTTCCGGAGGGCCAGTTCTGCAAGCTTCGCAGGAGAGCTTCTGTAAAGTTTGGAAGGTAGGAGCTGAGATACTGGTAGAAGTAAAGCTGTGAGGACGGGATGTGAGTCGTGCTTGGGTAGCTCAGATGGTAGAGCACTTGCCCGCGAAAGGCAAAGGTCCCGAGTTCGAGTCTCGGTCCGGCACGCAGTTTTAATCTACCAGGAAGTTTCGTATCAGCGCACGCTCCGCTGCAGAGTGAAAATCTCATTCTGGAATCATTACGCTCTGCTTTTCATGCAATTAGAACTTTTCCATTCTAGCGGTTTTGGGTTAGATTAATTAGTTACGTGTTCATGTTATCGACAGGGTAATGGTATTTTATCTTTTTTCTTTCAGAACTGACGTCATTTCATAGTGTAATAATAATCTGGACAGTTTGTTACATTTGCGGATACTACACTCTTATTCGTCAAAGATGCAATACAACATCGTTTATGGGGCAGCTTTATAGTGCATATCTTGGACTTACTCTTGGCTACCACAACAAAAAATGGAGTCAATATACCGTATATCACAACTGCGAGGAAATGCTGCATGACTGGACTAAAAGAAAGATAAAGGTTTACTTTTCGAAATTCCCGTGTCCTGGCGAGAACCAGTACATTACACAAATGACCACTGTTTTTTTATCGTTAAAACAAAGGGAACTGGTACGAAAAACAGACATAAAATATCATATCCTAATATCCATAATTTATCACAAAGATGAACATCAAGGGAAGAGCAGCATGGGTGTCATTCGTGGCGTTAATGGAAAACTTCCTTAGTAATAATAAAAGCAGATCACTACGAAAGTCTTCTAGATCATGTGTTGTTAGCATTCAGGAGATGTACAGACATCTTGATAAATTCCCTGACAACTTAGGAAGCGTCAACGATCAGCGAGGCGAACGGTTCGGTCGGCACCTGAAGACTACGGAAGAGCGCTATCAGGGACAAACATACGAGGGTGAGTCAAATGAAAACCTTAAATTTGTAATAACAAATCGAACTTTCGCGCCATTATCCCGGAAGTTGGTACGCGTGCTACAATCAGCGTGCAGAATGGCCTGTAGCTGGCAGCGTAGTGCAGATACACACACACCGTCGCCGTATCAGCATAAAGATGGTCGCCCCACTTGCGATTTGCACCAGGGAAGAACAGTGTTCTGTTATTCGGTTTTTGCGTAGTGAAGGTGTGAAACCTATTGAAATTCATCGACGAATGAAGGTTCAGTACGGTGATGCACGTTTGTTACAGCAGCAAGTCTACGAATGGAGAAGGAGGTTCGCAAATGGTATGACTTTAGTGGAAGATGCTCCTAGTCCAGGTCAGGCACAGCGATTTGTGACTCCACAGAACATTGCAGCAGTTGAAGCCATAGTGAAGGAAAACCGCCGAGTGACTGAATGACATTGCAGCATGTTTACAGATTAGTCAATAGTTAGCACACCACATTGTGCATGATGCGCTCCAGTGTTTCAAAGTGTCTACAAGATGGGTGCCACGGCAGCTGACTCCTGAAATGAGAGAACGATGTGTTGATGCTTGTGAAGAACTTCTTCAGTGCTTTGAACGAGAAGGTGATGGCTTCCTTGTAAGAATCGTTACTAGGGACGAAACCTGGGTTCACTTCCACCAACTGGAAACGAAGAGAGCGAGCAAGGAATGGCGCCATTCCTCATCACCAAAAGCAAAGAAGTTTCGAACGGAACCATCAGCAGGAAAGGTTATGCTGACTCTCTTTTGGGACGAAAAAGGCGTCATTTTGGAGCATTACATGTCTACAGGGGACACTGTCACCAGTGCACCATACACAGACCTCCTAAAAAATCATCTGCGGCCTGCAATCAAATCAAAGCGAAGTGGATTGCTGTCAGCAGGTGTCCTTTTGCAACATGACAATGCAAAGCCCCACACTGCCCGTACAACAGTTGCAACAATCACAGGTCTGCATTTTGAGTGTCTTCCTCATCCACCATACTCACCAGACCTTGCCCCCAAGTGATTTCCATATGTTTGGACCACTCAAAGACGCAATGGGAGGAAAGAAGTTCCGTTCTGTTGAAGAGGTACGCCACGCGGTGCATGAGTGGTTGCGCCGACTACCAAAAGAATTTTTTTCTGAAGGAATGTATGTACTTTGTAAGCGCTGGAGGACTTGCATTGAGTGTGGGGGAGATTAATTTGAAAAGTGATACAGCTTTGTACCACTTCTGTACAATAAATAATATTTAAAAAAATATTTAAGGTTTTCATTTGACTCACCCTCGTATAACAGGCAATGGCTGGAGTATTAAACGAATTCTTCTTGAATTAGTCTACAAATAAAAGAACTTGAAAGGAAAATTTCTGCCTGAACGAGAAGTGTTAGTAATATGTCACTTTTATCAAAATGTAAACTTTCTCATGGTAGTATGTTGTTCAATTCTACCATTTAATAGATGTAGACTGCGTTTGTATTTAAGAGACAGTGTCTATGAAAACCAGATGAGGTCCAGTTTGGACTATATGGAGGATGATCGATGATTGTGCATCCTAGATGTCGGACTGTTGAAGATGTCGCAACGATCGTGTGAGATCTAGAGCATTCATGCTGAAGTAGAATGTGCTCCACGTGTGTACGCACTCTTCGAATTCGAGACTCGAATACAGGACGCTGTTCGTCACGCACCGACATGGTTGCTGTACGCACTACCACGCTAACATGCTACAATTCGAAACCCTCCAGCGGCAGAGGACTGCAAATATGCAGAGATGGAGAATAAAGATTTAGAACGTTAATAACGTTTGTTTTTTTAAAAAAGATTTAAGCGTTTTCATATAAAAAAAGATGAAAACACCAGAAGACTTGAACAAACGCTCACAGATACAACATCAAGGATTAAGTTTCAAGGCGAAATTTCTGAACCGTTCAAAATCAAAACAGGAGTTCGACAAAGAGACGGACTGTCCCCAATTCTCTTTAACTTTGTTTTAGATAAAATAGTAAAAACATGGGAAAGCACATTAAAAAACAGAGGCACAAATGGTATAAGCATGGGCCAAGTAAAGAACAAATTTGAAGTGAAATGTTTAGCCCTTGCGGATGATATGGCATTGGGATATGAAAACCGAACAGACCCAACAGTTATGCTTGATCTGTTACACGAGATTGCTGAAAAGACTGGGCTAAAAATATCCTATGAAAAAACCGAGTGTATAGAACACAAACATAATACAGAAAAGTTTATGAAAACAAAGTACGGAAAAATTAAAAGAGTTGATAGATTCAAATACCTGGGGGAGTGGATCCAAGCTAATGGACTGGATAACACAACAAATAAAGAAAGAATAAAAAAGTTAGAATTTGCATATAAATTAACACAAAACTACTACAATAAGAAATCAATATCCATACAAGCGAAGATTAAACATAATTCAGTTATTAGGACACAAGCAACGTATGGATCAGAGTGCCTAACATTGAATAAGAAAGGTAAATTAAGAGAACTAGAAATAAGAGAGAGAAAAATACTAAGAAAAATTCTAGGTCCTGAGAAAAACAAGGAAAATAGGTGGATTAAAAGGAGAAATGAAGACCTATACAAAAATACAGAAAAGATCACAGATACAATGAGGAAGTGACGGCTAAAATTTTATGGACATTTAAAAAGAATGGAAGAAACACGGATTACAAAGAAAATTTTTAATTACGTTAGTAAGCTGAAAAAAAACTGTAGGATGGATAGAAGCAGTAAAGAAAGACGCCAACAAAGTAGGTGTTACAGAAGAAATAATACGTGACAGGAATCACTTTAGGCTACTTATAGAAAACGCAAACTATGAAGAAGATGAGCCAAAACCTCTACCCAAGAGAGTGTGGAGACAGATGAGCAGTTGGCGAGAAAATGAAGTACTGGGAAGAACGGAAGAAAAAGAAACACCATAAGTCTTAAGTTATATGCGGTCCATAGCTGGCCAAATTCATAAATAAAAAATAAAATAAAATCGCAGGCGTTACTACTCAGTGAGTCCTCGTGTGTTCGCACACCGCACGTAGCGGACTATTTTGGGAACAAACGGATTGGCGGCACGCATGGGACTGGTAGTGCACATCGCGCCCTTCATTTGCGGACGTTGATTAGGAAATCAATGGGCAGCGCTAATCACGAGTGATGGCCGAGAATTGCAGGCAGAACGGGCTACCGCCAACGGCAGCCAGAACAGAGGTTTTAGCGAGGCGGGCTGAAATCTCCCGATAAATCAGACCATTGTCACTGCCACTGGTGGCGCAGGTGCGGGTGAACTGATAGGCGAGAGTTGGACGAGCCACACGGCGGTCGCAGCTAACGCTCATCGCCAAATTAATTTACTGTCACGGCTTATTACGGGCCGCTCGTTGTGTGGCCAGCACGCCTGTGCCGGATACAAAGGCAGACACGACGAACTAAAGGCACTTCCGCGGCGTATATTGTAAGGAAACTTATGACTTGCGCGCAGTAGATGCAAAACGAAGCATATACGGCTGTTAACACAGAGATCCTGAATGAAATGTGTTTTAATGTCAAGAGGGTAATACATCTACATGGTTACTCTGCAATTCACACTTATGTGCCTGGCAGAAGGTTCATCGGACCATTTTCGTACTACTTCTCTACCATTCCACTCTAGAATGGCGCGGGGGAAAAAGGAACACCTACATCTTTCCGTTCGAGCTCTGATTTACTTTATTATGATGATCATTTCTCCCTACGTAGGTAGGTCTCAACAAAATATTTACGCACTCGGAAGAGAAAGTTGGTGATTGAAATTTCGTAAATAGATCTCGCCGCAAAGAAAACCGCCTGTGTTTCAGTGACTGCCACCCCAACTCGCATATCGTATCAGTGACACTCTCACCCCTATTGCCAGATAACACGAAACGAGCTGCCCTTCTTTGCACTTTTTCGATGTCCTCCGTCAATCCTACCTGGTAAGCATCCCATACTGCGCAGCCTCCAATGATTACAGTTGGAAAATGTTAGTGAAATATTTCTTGCAAATCCCAAAGAAATTCTGGTTACATGTGAAGCTAAAAGTGGCACCAAAGTTAGTGTCCAGTAGTGACGGCTCTTGCAAAATTTCACCAGTGTGCTAAAAAAAATAAAAAAGCAAAGCAACAAAAAATATATTAAGAAGTAGTACTCGCCCAGTGACGAAACATGAAGTCCGTAAGTTGCTGCTTTTTGGTGCAGAATTTGTAACGGAGATGAAACCCCCGACGTTCGTTTTCATGTTGTTCTCAGTTGTTCTGCCTACCCACGCCCTCGGAACTCTCAGAAGTTTGGACAAAACGGCCAAACATTCGTCACAATGAATAATACAAATGTCATTGCTGGTTCCAGAATCTGAAACTTCCTGGCAGATTAAAATTGTGTGCCGGACCGAGACTCGAACTCTGGACCTTTGCCTTTCGCGGGCAAGTGCTCTACCATCTGAGCTACCCAAGCACGAGTCACGACACGTCCTCACAACTTTACTTCTGCCAGTACCTCATTTCCTGTGAGGACGGGGCGTGAGTCGTGCTTGGGTAGCTCAGTTCGTAGAACACTTGCCGGCGAAAGGCAAAGGTTCCGAGTTCGAGTCTCGGTCCGGCACTCAGTTCTAATCTGCCAGGAAGTTTCATATCAGCGCACACTCCGCTGCAGAGTGAAAATCTCATTCTGGATTCCAGAACCTGTTACAAACGCAAAGAAGAAGAAAACAAATGTTAGCTTACAACAGGATGCAACCTTACTTTCTTCACTCCATGTCTCTAAACACACGGTCACGCCGAACACGCCTAATATTTAACAATATCATTATTTATGTTAGGATTTCCTGAAGGCTTTGGATCATTAATTACAAGAAATCGTACCAAGGGTGACGTGTGTGAGATAAATCTTCAATTCCCCCAAAGCAACATCAGTAAAATAAACCTGTGCGCGGGGAAACAGCCCTTTTCGACTGGACTTCCACTTCTGACTTTTCATTGGTCGCATGGTTAGAGTTCAGACGGCGTGGGGCGGATATTGCTAGACCTTATTTTTCCATTCTTCCCTCTACTGACGTGGTGCTGCGAGGATTGTAGCATGTGGCCAACGAGATTACGGGCCCTGCGACGAGCTTGTGACGTCACCATAGGTTTGTCCGTCACATTTAGCGAACACTCGGCACGTGCAGGGCCCACGACAAACCAATATTTAATTGAAGAGCTGCCCACTAAAGGTCTTAATTTTGTCGTGTGATATCGACAACTTGAATGTATTTAAATACGCAGTCAAGAAGTGTTGAACTCACCTGAAACAGTACTCGCTCCCACCGGAGACGGCTGTTCGAACTCTTAAGACATGCAGTGTCGCCGGCCGGGGTGCCCGAGCGGTTCTAGGCGCTACAGTCTGGAACCGCGCGACCGCTACGGTCGCAGGTTCGAATCATGCCTCGAGCATCGGTGTGTGTGATGTCCTTAGGTTAGTTAGGTTTAAGTAGTTCTAAGTTCGTTTTTTCCGCGCATTGTTCGAGAGTGGAATAATAGAGAATTATTGTGAATGTGGCTCCATGAACCCTCTGCCAGGCACTTTAGTGTGATTTGCAGAATATCCATGTAGGTGTAGTACGATTGTAATTTGCCGCTGGCGTCATAAATGATGGGACTTGGGGGAGGAGGGTGGGGGTTATCTACCGTTAGCGCTGCATGCTCTTCTTCAAACTTTGCTTTCGCCCACAAGAAGCTGGGGAGAACGTGGTGTAGTGTGGTGTGTGCGCGTGCGCGCGCAGTTCAGTGAATCGCCACCCCATACGGACGGGAGCAGCCCTCTGTTTAATAGGCAGACCTCACCTCTTTTATTGAGAACTCTCCCCTCCTGCTTTCGGTCTCAGTCTACACTGTGAAGTTGGTTCCGGGGCCGCTCGCTGAGGCGGCCCTCAGAGAGGCAGAGCCGGTCTTGGCTGGGTGGATTAGCTGCGGTCGCGCCGGAACTCTGCGAGCGCCAATTTGTCGCGCTAATCCGGGGCCCAGCCCCTATTAAATATTTCGAGGGCTGAGAACACCCCCAGAGCCAACGGGCCGCCAGGGCCGCCGCAGAGCAAGGTCGCGACCACATTATGCAGGTGTCAGAGCTGCCAGGGCTCCCCAAGTGTTTATTATTAAGTAGAGGGCTAAATAGAGCACTTTTAGACGCCACATATTTGAGAACAAAGACAGCGTCCGGAACTTACCATTTCATGCTGTATGGTCTTTTGGTACGCACAGAGCGGGTATCATTGTGCTGCTACTACGCTGAAGCACCAAAGAAACTGGTATAGGCATGCGGATTCAGAAACAGAGATATTTAAACAGGCAGAATACGGCGCTGTGGTCGGCAACGCCTACATAAGACAACAAGTGTCTGGCGCAGTTGTTAGATCGGTTACTGCTGGTACAGTGGCAGGATATCAAGATTTCTGTGAGTTTGAACGAGGTGTTATAGTCGGCGCACGAGCGATGGGACACAGTATCTCCGAGGTAGCGATGAAGTGGTGATTTTCCCCTACGACCACTTCACGAGTGGTCCGTGAATATCAGGGATCAGGTAAAACATCATACCTGCGACATCGCTGCGGCCGGAGAACGGGACCAACGACGACTGAAGAGAACCGTTGAACGTGACAGAAGTGCAACGCTTCCGCAAATTGCTGCATATTTCAGTGCTCGCCCATCAACAAGTGTCACCGTGAGAAACATTCAACGGAACATCATCGATATGGGCTTTTGGACCCGAAGACACACTCATGTTGAAGGTAGGCTGTTAGTAACATCACGTAGCGCTCTGTATGAAAATCACTGACTGCGCTGGGTGCAGTCTGTTACTATCAGCGGACGATCTGGTCGTGTGTCCGCCAGAAAAAGGAAATTTGTAAAGATGGTTGTCACGAACTGATATATATATATATATATATGTGATGACTTTTGAACATTATTAAATACATTGTTTGTTCTCTACCAAAATCTTTCATTTCCCAACTTTTGTCTATCAGTAGTTAGTGCCTTCAGTAGTTAGAATCCTTTATTTAGCTTGCAGTATTGGCGCTCGCTGTATCGCAGTAGTTCGAGTAACGAAGACTTTTGTGAGGTAAGTGACTCATGAAAGGTATAGGTTATTCTTAGTCAGGGCCATTCTTTTGTATGTACTATTGGAAGTCAGATTGCGTTGAGCTAAAAATATTGTGTGTCAGTTTAGTGATGATCAGAATAAGTAAAGAGAAAACTGTTTCAGTACGTTGAGTTTTCCTCAGCTGTTTGAAAATCAAATAACGTAGAGGTTTACCAGCACAGTCATCCATAATTTTTCAAGGGGATGTTTCAATGTACCCTTGATGATCGCACGACACAAAGCCCTTCGCCTCGCCTGGGCCCGTCAACAGTGACACTGGAAGCATGTTGCCTGGTCGGACGAGTCTCGTTCCAAATTGTATCGAGCGAATGGACCTGTACGGGAATGCAGACAGCCTCATGAATCCATTATCCCTGTATGTCAGCAGGGGACTGTTCAAGCATTGGAAATCTGTAATGGTGTAGAGCGTGTGCAGTTGGAGTGATATGGGGTCCCTGATCCGTCTAGATACGACTCTGACAGGTGATACGTACGTAAGTACTGTGTCTGATAACCTGCGTCCATTCATGTCCATTGTGTATTTTGACGCACTTGGACAATTCCAGCAGGACAATACGGCACTTCACACGTCCCGAGTTGCTACAGAGTGGCTCCAGGAACACTCTTCTTGAGTTTAAGCATTTTCACTGGCCACCAAACTCCCAGGATATCAACATTATTGAGCATATCTGGCATCCTTTGCGACGTGCTATTCTGAAGAGATCTCCACCGCCTCGTACTATAACGTATTTATGGACAGCCCTGCAGGTTTCATGGTGTCAGTTCCCTCCAGCACTACTTCAGACATTAGTCGAGTCCATCCCACGTCGTGTTGTGGCACTTCTGCGTGCTTGCGGGGGCTCTACACCAAATTAGGCAGGTGTACCAGTTTCTTTGGCTCTTCAGTGTATATCCACCCAACGGAGCGACCTCATATCCCAAAACAAAGCAGGCGTCGTTCAGTTTTTCACGGCAATTCTGCCGCTTTATACTGTCATAATCACTCCCACTTCACTTTCTCCCCCCCAGACACCTCCTGCACAGTGCAGAGTCAAAAATATTGAGAGCTTCCCTTAAATACTATTACGCTGGTCTATAAATTCGTAGCGTATTAGTTCTGCGAGTTGGTATTCGAGTTGCTATGGGTTTATTTATAGATTTTCATTTCTTGTTTGTATGTCACTGCTGCTTTTTGAGTCCATCTGTTGTCATTTTGTAGCTTGGAGATAGCTGAGGACGCTAGAAAATGAAGTGCGAAGTGAAGTAGTCGGAAGATTTCCGACATAGTTTTCTGTTTGGCTTCAATAGAGGGGTGACAGCAGCAGACGCAGAAAGAAACATTTGCTCCGTGTCTGCGCACAATGCCCTTGGACAGAAGCACGGCAAGAAAATGGTTTTCTCGTTTTGAGGAGGATCGTTTTGACATTAGTTGCTCTCAACTTTCAGGAAGGCCTTCAGGGTTTGATAAAGATTGTTTAAATGCATTACTCCACAATGATCCGTACGGCAGTGTACTCGAGAACTGACTAATGTGATTATTCATCATCGTGGCACATTTTAATGCAATGAGAAAGGTCCAAAAATCGCGGGTACGGGTACCGCATGCTATTAGTTGAAAATCATAAAAATGAGCGTGTGGCCGTATGTGCATCTCTGCTTGCTCTTCAAATGGCTCAAATGGCTCTGAGCACTATGGGACTCAACATCTTAGGTCATAAGTTCCCTAGAACTTAGAACTACTTAAACCTAACTAACCTAAGGACATCACACATATCCATGCCCGAGGCAGGATTCGAACCTGCGACCGTAGCAGTCGCGTGGTTCCGGACTCAGCGCCTAGAAACGCTAGACCACCGCGGCCGGCGCTTGCTCTTCATCAATACCGACCGCTCATATGCTGTATCGGCACTGGTGACGAGAAATGATGTCTTTATGCTAACACAAGGAAACGAAACGAATGGTTGAGCTCGGACTAAGCAGAAACTCCCCGTAGAAAAACCTTAGAAAATAATAATATCCATCTGGTGGGAGAGCGACGGTGTGATGTACTACTAACTGTTTCTCCGAGATGTAATTATCACAGCTGATATTTGAAGACGCAATCGAAGAACAACGACCAGGAAGACTGCGTGAAGCGATGCTACTCCACGATGACGCTCTAGAGGGGTTGGAAGTCATTCGCACCCACCTTATTCATCTTATCCTGCGCCCTCAGATTTTCATCTTTTCCACTATCTATCGAATAACCTTCAAGGAACTTGCTTTTCGGATGAAAATGCGCTCCGGAGAGACCTCGACGAGTTCTTCAACTCAAACCAAGTGATTTCTGCAGCCGCAGAATTGAAAACTACCCTAGCGTTGGCAGACTGTTGTAAACAGTGAAGGAGAGTATATTATTGATCAGTAAATTCTCTGTTATGGCTATGTTGTGTTTATTAAACTTAATGGAAAAACGCTACGAACTTACGCAAAAACACAATAATGTTAGTTAATCACTAATAATACAGATCTACCAATTTATACTTTGCAACTTTTTCTTAATCCTTTCAGTTGATTCTAATGTTTTTTGATACGCTAACTTCAGAAATTTTATGGATTTCTCTGTATCAAATAAGGTTTCTGTCACAAAGTAATAATGACGATCCATAAAATTCATGCGAAACACATATGTCTCAAATGGTTCAAATGACTCCGAGCACTGTGGGACGTAACATCTGAGGTCATCAGTCCCCTAGAACTTAGAACTACTTAAACCTAACTAACCTAAAGACATCACACACATCCATGCCCGAGGCAGGATTCGAACCTGCGACCGTAGCAGTCTCGCGGTTACAGACTGAAGGGCCTAGAACCGCTCTGCTACTGCGGCCGGCAAATATGTCCAAAAACATTTTATTAAAAAAAATGATAGGACACTCCTAACATTAGAACGAAGTATAATTTTCTTCAGGGTAATACAAAAGCATAACTCTCAACGTCTCTTCTTTTTCCCCCTCAAATCTTCATTGCCTTTCCTTCGAAACATTGACTGAGGACACTCCCTGTGGAGTATTCAGCAGCAGCCAGCTATCATGCTGACACTCTATCGGTGCGGGAACTTAAATTCCTTTTGTGTCATGTCCTGATGGAAACTTTCTCCTTGTTCGTCACTCACAGCACCTAGATTTTCTATTAAGCAGCTCACACAGGAGTCAGAAAGTGCAGATTCGAGCTCATTGAGGCAGCCAATAGTCTGAAGTTATTCACTCTGTCTCTAACTAATTCTCATAATCAAGATCTTTGCAGTTGCTAAGAAACTTGGTGAGTTCAAAAAATTCCAAGATGACCTTCAGATTTCATTCATTCTATCTTCGAATGTTTCCTCTTTCGTTAATTTCCGAACGTTATGGCTGACGGAAATCCCCTTCTTTCGTCTCAGCTTCTGATAACGGCGGTAACTTATGTGTCACGTACTTGAAAGTGTCTTCTGGAAGTGCTTTAATAAATTGTTTCGTAATGTCAAGTTTTATGCGAAGTGGTGGCAAGTTTTCACTTCTTGGAACCACTTTTGAATCGAATAGTACGTTTTTTCCCTCCACCTTTTGGCATTATAATTGGCCAGATTTTTTGAGAACAGAGTTTGTCTTTTGCACTACCGTCCCATTTGCAAAGGAAGCATCGGCCCTTCCTCATTACTTGAACACACTGGATGTGGAGCCCATGGCTTGTCCTTTGCGCCAACGCACGCAAAATACCGTGCACGTCTTTGACAAAGTCTGAGACTGTCCGCTGCTGCTTTATCATTGCAAGTTTGTCACAGATATACCACCAGTGGTCAAGAGAATTAATATAATCTCTTCAAGCCAAAAATTGGCGAATGGAGGCACCAGCAGAGTTATCATCCGTTGCTAAAGTCTGCATGAAGAACGATATGTGAAATAAACATAGAGGCCTCAACATAACAATACCACCGAAATATATAAATGTGTCTGTATTATAGACAATAATGTTAAACATCTTTTTGTAGCAAGTTACATTGGAGAATTTCACAAAACAATGCTGGCGTTGTTATAACGATCAAATAGCTACATTTTGCATACCTCACACAAATTCTAAATTTGAGTCAGATTTGAATGTGATCGAACACTACGTACTTTACCTGAAATCAGTACTCTCAAATACACTAGTAAAACCCTACACCTTTACCAAAAAATTTCATTGTCAACCAGTGTAATTAAAAGGAAGTAGTCACGTAATTTAGTTTTATATAATAATTAGTATAGATTTAGTAAAACTAATTAGTCAAATTTCATATATTTATTAGGATGGATCGAGCTAAAAGAGCGATCTGTCACTTCCCCACAGGTACGTGAAGATTGTGGCCAAAGTTTCATCCTGATAGCGTTAATTATTTAATTGATACCCAGAACTTCGAGGCTAACGAGAAGCACCATTGTCTAGTTTAAACGAGGCTACTTCGTTAAAAGCTCTCCTCCGTCACGTACAGTGGGTGCCAACTGAATTCCCTTACAACAATGCCTCGTGGGTACAGCGGGTACATACAGACGCAGGCGCCGCCGCCGCTACGAAGTTGGTAACATGCAGACTAGGGCTGTGTCGTGTGTTTTTTTTTTTCTTCTCCCCTAACACTGAGGTAAAACTTCGAGCACACCTCGTCTCATTCCCCCTCGATGACTACGCTTCGTCCAGATCAGATCGTGGTGAATATTAGTCGGCCAGTACAGGCCAAAGCAGATGAAGCGTTAGATCGACAATCGTTATCACATGGTCTCCATCTTTGTCTGTTTTAAACAGATATAGTTGATAAGTGTTTGTCGAGCTGAGGAAGTGTAGCATTCCTCTGCCCACTAAACCACGTTTGACAGAATAGTAATATCATCAACCGCGTCCTGATGTTATTTGTAACTGACCGCCGTCGTCGTTTCCTCGGAGCCAAGCCAGAAAATGGGAGTTCAGTTCTCCACAGCAGTTATTCTTGCGACACTTTCTTGTTCTTTTCACCATTTTATTTACACTTCGGCCTTGAGTGTTACTCTTACAGTGTGTTAACGTATGGTTTCAAGTGAGTAGCTGGCTAGAGACATCTACATCTACGTGATTACTCTGCTACTCACAAAGTGCCTGGCAGAGGGTTCAATGAACCACCTTCAAGCTGTCTCTCTACCGTTTCACTCTTGAACGGCGCGCGGGAAAAACGAGCACTCAAATTTTTCTGTGCGAGCCCTGATTTCTCTTATTTTATCGTGATAATCATTTCTCCCTATGTAGTTGGGTGCCAACAATGTTTTCACAATCGGAGGAGAAAACTGGTGATTGAAATTTCATGAGAAGATCCCGTCGCAACGAAAAACGCCTTTGTTTTAATGATTGCCACTCCAACTCAACTCACGTATCATGTCTGTTGACACTATCTCCCCTATTTCGCGATAATACAAAACGAGCTGCCCTTCTCTGTACTTTTTCGATGTCATCCGTCAGTCCCACCTGATGCGGATCCCACACGCACAGCAGTACTCCAGAATAGGGCGGACAAGCGTAGTGTAAGCATTCTCTTTGGTAGACCTGTTGCATCTTCTAAGTGTTTTGCCAATGAATTGCAGTCTTTGGTTTGCTCTACCCACAATATTACCTATGTGATCGTTCCAATTTAGGTTATTTGTAATTGTAATCCCTAAGTATTTAGTTGAATTGTGTGACTTATCGCGTAATCGAAATTTAGCTGATTTCTTTTAGTACTCATTTGAATAACCTCACACTTTTCCTTATTCAGGGTCAATTGCCACTTTTCGCACCATACAGATATCTTATCTAAATCATTCTGCAAGTAGTTTTGATCATCTGATGACTTTAAAAGACGGTAAATGACAGCATCATCTGCAAACAAAATCAGAGAACTACTCAGATTGTCTCCTATGTCGTTAATATAGATCAGGAACAATAGAGGGCCTATAACCCTCCCTTGGGGAACGTCGGATATTACTTCTGTTTTAATCGATGTCTTTTCGTCTATTACTACGAACTGTGATCTTTCTGACAGAAAATCACGAATCCAGTCACACAACTGAGGCGATATTCCATAGGAACGCAGTTTGGTTTCAAGATGCTTGCGAGGAACGGTGTCGAAAGCCTTCTGAAAATCTAAAAATATGGAATCAATTTGACATCCCCTGTCGATAGTACTCATTACTTCATGAGTGTAAAGAGCTAGTTGTGTTTCACAAGAACGATATTTTCTGAATCCGTGCTATGTGTCAATAAATCGTTTTCTTCGTGGTACTTCATAATGACGGGAGCACTATGTGCTCACTATACCTTACTTGCGAGAGGGAGAAACACTATTCTAAATTGTTTATTAAAATTTTATATTAACGATTCTCAAGCGCCGCTATAAGACACTACCTGTTGTGTGCAATGAACACTGCTGCTATTTGTCAGTGATTTACTTTCTTTGTAATTTGCATCATTGTTGAACGATGTAATTGGCCGTTTTTCCACATGTCTTGCATGGGGGCTTAATTAAATATAATGCAAATAATTTTAATTTCTTGATTTAGTAGCTGTCTGTTCGGTTACGCTGTCTCGTAACCTGTTGGCCCTGACTAGTATTAGTACGCAATCTGACTGCATAGAATAACAACAAAGAATGAAAGGAAATTTCCGTTACCACATTAATTAATTAAGTCACCAGCAACTATAAAAGCTACAAAAGAAAAACTACGAACAACAAGGCACAAGTGTAACTGTTCTGTGTGTGGAAGTGTGATTCAACGTACACATCTGGCACGGTTCTTCCTCAATATGACAAGATATTTTAAATACCATTTACACTGAATTAATTAAATAAAACTGAAATATTATAATTGCACATAGAAACCCGAATTACAGTCTAATACATGAACACAAGCCAGATCCTTTGTTGACTGAACCTGTGACCAAGAGTCATTGTTAGTTAGGAAATTTAAAAAAAAATTTAAAAAAATGTTTTTTACCTTCATATATATTGACTAAAAATACACTCTGATCATTACAACATCTCCATTCGAACAACATCTGCTGTCTAGCCAATCAAAACAACTGCACACGACATGGCCTCAAATAATACAGCGGTCAACATCCTCTCAGCAAAGCACTAACCACCACAACTTCTGAACAAGCACTGCCAGTGGAGGCGGCGGAATAAAACTCTTTGGCGCGATCTCTGGCGCTGTGACTCAGTGTAGCCACCTTTCAGTTTGTCTTCTAATGTGAATTTGTCGAAATGACTATCCTGGTGCTACTTAACTTTCTGCTGGGTAATTATTCCAGTCGTCGTTATACGTCGAGATGACCAAGTCATGGGATAGCGATACTCACGCTTACAGAAGGCGGTAGTATCGCGTACAGAAAGTATACAAGGTCAGTGCCTTGTTCGAGCTACCACTTGTACACAGGTGATTCATGTGTAAAGGTTTAAGACGTGATTACGACCGCACGACGGCAATTAACAGACGTCGAACGAATTGGAGCTAGACATACGGAACATTCCATTTCGTAAATCGCTAGGAAATTCAAAATTCCTAGATACACAGTGTTCAAGAGTGTGCCGAAAATACCTCTCACCACTTAACGACCCACACCAGCGGCGTTTGCATAGAGTAATCAGTGCCAAAAGGCAAGCAACACTGGGTAAAACAACCGCAGAAATCGATGTGGGACGTACGGCGAACGAATCAGTTAGGAAAATGCGACGAAGTTTGGCGCTAATGGACTATGGCAGCAGACGACCGACACGACTGACTTTGCTAACAGAACGTCATCGCCTGCAGCCTCTCTCCTATGCTCGTGACCATATTGACTGGGCTCTAGACGACTGGAGAACCGTAGCCTGCTCAGATGAGTCCCGCTTTCAGTTTACAAGAACAGATGGTGGGGTTCGAGTGTGTCGCAGACCCCACGAAGCCATCGACCCAAGTTGTCAACAAGGCACTGTGCAAGCTGGAAGTGACTCCATAATGGTGTAGATTGTCTTTACATGCAATGGACTGGGTCCTCCGATCCAACTGAAACTATCACTGACTGGAAATTGTTATTTTCGGCTACTTGGAGACCATTTGCATCCATTCACGGACGTAATGTTCCCGAACGAAGATGGAATTTTTATGGATGACAATGCTTCACGTCACCGCGCCACAATTGTACGCGATTGGTTTGAAGAACATCCTGGATAATTCTAGCGAATGATCTGGCTTTCCAGATCGCCCGACATAATCCCATCGATCATTTGTGAGACGTAATCTGGAGGTCAGTTCATGCACGAAATCCTGCAGCGGCAACACTTAATAATTATGGACGGCTATAGAGGCAGCGTGGCTCAATTTTTCTACACGGAGCTTCCAATGACTTGTTGAGTCCTGCGTTAAGAACGTCCGGCACGACTTTCCTCTGTTGAGTGATTCCAATTGCTTTTCTATTCCTCGAAATAAGTGTCCAAGGAATAGAAAAGCAACTGAAATCGCTCAACAGAAAAAGTCCACTGGACCTGACGGGATACCAATTCGATTCTACACAGAGTACGCGAAAGAACTTGCCCCCCCTTCTTACAGCCGTGTACCGCAAGTCTCTAGAGGAACAGAAGAAGAAAAGAGCCCAGGTAGTTCCAGTTTTCAACAAGGGTCGTCGAGCAGATGCGCAAAACTATAGGCCTATATCTCTGACATCGATCTGTTGTAGAATTTTAGAACATGTTTTTTGCTCGCGTATCATGTCATTTCTGGAAACTCAGAATCTACTCTGTAGGAATCAACATGGATTCCGGAAACAGCGATCGTGTGAGACCCAACTCGCTTTATTTGTTCATGACATCCAGAAAATATTAGATAGAGGCTCCCAGGTAGATGCCATTTTCCTTGACTTCCGGAAGGCGTTCAATAAGGTTCTGCACTGTCGCCTGATAAAGTAAGAGCCTACGGAATATCAGACCAGCTGTGTGGCTGGATTCAAGAGTTTTTAGCAAACAGAACACAGCATGTTGTTCTCAATGGAGAGACGTCTACAGACGTTAAAGTAACCTCTGGCGTGCCACAGGGGAGTGTTATGGGACCATTGCTTTTCACAATATATATAAATTACCTAGTAGATAGTGTCGGAAGTTCCATGCGGCTTTTCGCGGATGATGCTGTAGTATACAGAGAAGTTGCAGCATTAGAAAATTGCAGCGAAATGCAGGAAGATCTGCAGCGGATAGGCACTTTGTGCAGGGAGTGTCAACTCACCCCTAACATAGACAAATGTAATGTATTGCGAATACATAGAAAGAAGGATCCTTTATTGTATGATTATATATGATAGCGGAACAAACACTGGTAGCAGATAGTCCATCAACAAAGGATGTGGCTTACAAAACACTTGTTCAACCTATACTTGAGTATTGCTCATCAGTGTGGGCTCCGTACCAGGTGGGGATGACAGAGAAGATAGAGAAGATCCAAAGAAGAGCGGCGCGTTTCTTCACAGGATTATTTGGTAAGCGTGATAGCGTTACGGAGATGTTTAGCAAACTCAAGCGGCAGACTCGGCAAGAGAGGGCTCTGCATCGCGGTGTAGCTTGCTGTCCAGGTTTCGAGAGGGAGCGTTTCTGGATGAGGTATCGAATATATTGCTTCCCCCTACTTATACCTCCCGAGGAGATCACGAATGTAAAATCAGAGAGATTCGAGCGCGCGCGGAGGCTTTCCGGCAGTCCTTCCCCCGAACCATACGCGACTGGAACAGGAAAGGGAGGTAATGACAGTGGTACGTAAAGTGCCCTCCGCCACACACCGTTACGTGGCTTGCGGAGTATAAATTTAGATGTATCCCAAGACTTGTCACCTCAGTGGATATCCTTTCATCTAACAGTTCCATTTTAATATTTCAGTATTAACGTACAATTTTACAGGTGGAATAAATAAATGTGATACCATTGTGATTACAACGGAAGCATAATCTTATTATTTGTCTTCAACGCTGCTGAAAAACTTGGGACACAGCGGGTGACTCGAACGGAGGCAAACTGAAGTTCGCGATCGTTTAGTGGTGAGAGTGTGGGCTGCCGCTGTGGACTCTGGGCGGCGGAGCAGACGGATGCTGCAGCCGGCGGCTACGGCGGTCAGCCAGTTCCGACCTAGCGCCCCGCCGCATTACTTTCCGCAGCGTATTAAAACTTTTTCGCCCAGCGCGAGGGCAGCTGCTACGGCAGCGAAGGCACAACCACGTAATGGCCAGTCCGGCTGTGGCCAACCGCTGTCCAACTTAGTTCCCGCCTCCAGCGAAGAGCGTTCCTCGGGGTTCCGTCCTAGGGCAGCTTCTTTTCTTCCGGTTTACATTAACGACTTCCTTTCAACCGCAGCAGATATTGCTAGAATTGTATTTCTTGTAGCTGACACGAGGAAAAGGCGAAAGTACTCGCTCGACAGAGATAGGCTGTTCTCTTTGGTTAAAAGTGCTGTCTTTGTTCAGCCCATTTTCATTGGCTACATTACATCCTTGTAGTTATTCAAGACATACGAACAAGCCTCAGCGACCAAGACTCAGATCAAGAAAGACCTTCACGCAGGCAACTGAAGCAACTGCTGCTTCCTTCAAAACTTACGGAGTGGAAATTTGACAGAAGCACACCAACAATAGTTAATGAGGAACCAGGCGCATTTGCTTTAGTGACATGGAAGACGCTAAAGGACTGGGGTGTCACGATGCATAGTCAACCTTATGAAATTGTGATTCAGCAGCGATGATGAAATCTGCGAGCGTGGTGGCGTGCGGGTCAAATATCTGCTAGTCCGCAATAACCTACCGGATACATGTGTTAGTAGACTAGTGATATTGCTGCAGCTATCAAAACGGTAGTCAAATCCACGGAAAACTGGGCTATAAATGAAATGTATTCGCAGTTGCGAATATGGACAACCATCAGCTGCATAATGGAATGGTGACAAAGAAAGTTGTTGTTGGACCGGGACTCAAATGCGAATTTTCCGCTCATCGCGAGCGGTCGCCTTACCATTAGACTACCTGAGCACGCGCCATAGACAAACTTCCATATGCCAACAACTGTGTGTGGGTCTGGCCGTAGAGCGCGAGCGGATAGCGTAGAGGTAAGGGGACCGCTCGCGATAAGAGAGAAATCTGGGCTCGAATCCCGGGCCGACACAAATTTTCATTGTTGCCATTCCATTAGACAACTGATGGTTGTCCGTATTCTCAATTGCGAAATTATTTCAGAATGGCTGTAGTCCTCGCACTGCCTGTTCCTTCGGACGTGCACGCCTAACCGAAGGAACATTGCATCGTAATTCTGAACAATATAGATACTGCAATATCGAGTACTGGGCTCTCCGAAGGGCATAAACAGAATTATCTTGCTGTTTGTTTTTTACTTTCCTGTCCCTATTTTACAAACTCTTCTTGTACATCTTGGGGCAACGGCATTGCCGCTGTGGATACACCGGTTCCCGTGAGTCACCGCAGTTAAACGCTGTTGGGCGTGGCCGGCACTTGGATGGGTGACCATCCAGCCGCCATGCTCTGTTGCCGCTTTTCGGGGTGCACTCAGCCTCATGATGTCAATTGAGTAGCTACTCGACCGAATAGTAGCTGCTCTGGTCAAAGAAAACCATCACAACGACCGGGAGCGCAGTGTGACGACCCCATGCCCCTCCTATCCGCATCCTCCTTGAGGATGACACGGCGGTCTGATGGTCCCGGTAGACCACTCGTGGCCTGAAGACGGAGTGCTTTTTTTTCTTGTAAATCTTAGTCCCAGTATGCTTATTGTTACTACTTACTATTTATATTTTGTTGAATGTTCTCTGTAATAGATTCTTAATTAAGCTCTCTGTTTGTGTTATTAATGCTGCACTGGTATTGTAATCATTTCTTTTTCTGGAGATGTAGAAAAAGAATAAATTTAATAAAATTAGCTTTGAAATGAAAATCATTATTGTCCAAAATACCAGACCATCTGCCCTCTTGAAATGAATGGCACCGAAACTGTACAACACATTGAGACAGGAACTGCGTGTTAACACCAAAAGGATAGATAGTTGGGAGGGATGGATAGCAAGCATTCCGCGATACTGATGCGACGGCTGCGTGTGAAAGCGTACACACTGACCAACTAGGACATTATGACTATCTACGTAGCAGCCGCTATGTCCAACACTGGCACGGATAACAGCAGTGACGCGTCGTGGCATGGAAGCATTGAGGCAAAAAGGTTGGCCCCACATCTGCCCTCACTAGTCGCCTAATTTCCTTAAAGTCTGGGGAGGAGGACTGTGAGCAGTGACGCCACGTTCCATCACATCCCAGATGTGCTCGCTCGTGTTCAGATCTGGTGGGGGGGTGGAGGGTGGGGGGTGGGAGGCAGCACATCAATTGGAACTCGCGACGTGCGCCTCAAACCACTCCATCACACTTCTGGCCTCGTGACATGGCGCATTATCTTGTTGAAAGATGCCACTGCCGTCGGGAAACATGATAATGAAGGGGTGTATGTTCAGATGGCTCTGAGCACTATGGGACTCAACTGCTGAGGTCATTAGTCCCCTAGAACTTAGAACTAGTTAAACCTAACTAACCTAAGGACATCACAAACATCCAGGCCCGAGGCAGGATTCGAACCTGCGACCGTAGCGGTCTTGCGGTTCCAGACTGCAGCGCCTTTAACCGCACGGCCACTTCGGCCGGCCGACTGGGGTGTATGTGGTTTGCAACCATTGTACTACACTCCTTGGCCGCCACGGTCCTTTCCATGAGCTCCACTGGACTCGAGGATTCCCACGTGAATGTTCCACAAAGCCGCCGCCAGTCGGTCTCCGTCCCACAGTACAGGTGTCATGGAGCTGTTCCCCTGGAAGACGATAGATTCGCGCCCTTCCATCGGCATGATGGAGAAGGTATCCGGATTCATCAGACCGTGCAACGCTCTGAGCAAACGTCCAGTGCCGATGGTCACTTGCCCATTTCGGTTGTAGTTGCCGATGTCGTGGTGTTAACATTGGCAAATGCATGGGCCGTAGGCTGCGGTGGCCCACCGTTAGGAGTGTTCGGTGCGCTGTGTGTTCAGACACACTTGTACCCTGCCCAGCATTAAAGTCTGATGTTAATTCCGGCCAGGTCACCGCCTGTCCCATTTAACCAGTCTGCCCAGCATACGACATCCGACATCTGTGATGAGGTGTGGCCACCCAACCCCATGACGTCTGGACGTGGTTTTACCTTGGTTTCGCCACGTGTTGAAGACTCTCACCACGCCACTTCTCGAACACTTAACAAGCCGAGCAGCATTCGAAAAGCTCCTGCCAAGCCTCCGGACCATCATAACTGCTCTCGGCCAAACTCAGATGATCGCACGCCTTCCTCATTCTAAACATGGACGGCACGTTCATGATACTAAATGCACCGTGCACGTGTGTATCTAGCAGTCCTTCCTCGCCATGAGACGCTGCTAGCGCCTGGACAGGTTTATTTCTGTAGTAGTTCGGTGATCATAATGTTCTGGCCGATCAGTATATGTTCCAGTTTGGACGCTGATGTGTGTCAGAAACGTGAGACGAACACTTGAGCGATTCTCGCAAAGGCCGTGATAACAAGTGATGGCTGCACTCGGGTTCAGTCAGTCAGCGACGAAACGAAATGAAATCGCGCCGTCACCGTCCGGGCACATTTTCAATTAAAAGTTTGTTATGGTGCCGGGTGGGAAGAGCGCTAATTCCGGGGGTCTGGCGATCCCCAGATGAGCGGTCATTAATTAACGGACGTGCCGGATGAGTGAAAAAAAAGTAGACGAAACAATAAAAAAAATTGCCGTGCTGGCGGAAAGGGCGGGGGGAACGGGCTGGGGGGGGGGGGAGGGGGGGGGGGAGGTCACTGAAAACTCTCATCATCGGCAGACTCGCTAAAGGACTCCATTCCGCGCTAGCGGCAAACAAGCGAAATATGGTGCAGGGGGATTACCCACGGCCAGGTGGCGACATTACGTCACATCCGATTCCTGCGGAACAATCTGACCTGCCCCGATGCGTACTTCGTTACCGCTGGACAGCTACGGGCGGAACATTGTCGGCTTTTCCAATGCTGTACAGATAAAACACAGGTCAATGACGATATACAAACCATAACTATCAGTTTGTCCGCAGCTCGTGGTCGTGCGGTAGCGTTCTCGCTTCCCGCGCCCAGGTTCCCGGGTTCGATTCCCGGCGGGGTCAGGGATTTTCTCTGCCTCGTGATGACTGGGTGTTGTGTGATGTCCTTAGGTTAGTTAGGTTTAACTAGTTCTAAGTTCTAGGGGACTGATGACCTCAGATGTTAAGTCCCACAGTGCTCAGAGCCATTTGAACCATTTTGAACTAGCAGTTTATAGCCAGTTCCTTGCTACCATCCCTCGTTGATAAATGATTAAATACTGAGGCGAGGAATAATTTTCTCAGCCTAAGCGAGACATGGCGATGCTATCAACGAATTTCTGATTTTTGTCGTGCTGGAAAATTATGTAAAATAATGGAAATCAAATGTCAGCTTGGTGCTCGGAACACTTAAATTTGAACAGCTTTTTTTTAAGACGCTCGTGTTGTGTCTTTTAATTAAATAAATACTCTGTGAAACCCTGTTGCCATCATATTTACTGTTTTGGACGCTTTATCATCAACAGAAAATTATCTCATGTTTATATTTCTGTATCTGTACAAGTACATTTCTTTTGTTTTCAACACTTTTGTAAAAATACGTGTCAGAATATAATATTGAATACATATATCGGTAACTTAAACACATCAAATGTATTCGCAATTGCGAACAGGACAGCCGTCAGCTGTGTAATTGAATGACGACAATGGAAACTTGTTCCGGACCGGGATTAAAACCCGGATTTCCCAGTTACCGTTAGGCTACCCGAGCAAGACTCACTGCCATATCCAAGTTTCCCTATGTCGCCAACCGTATGACTACACCTTACACTCGTTCATTCACTATGTTTATTCCCGTGTAGGGGAGACATTGTAATCGAAATTCGCTTGGCCGATGTCGGCGACGGTTCAATCCCGCGTCCAGCCATCCTGATTTAGGTTTTCCGTGGTTTCCCTAAATCGCTCCAGGCAAATGCCGGTATGGTTCCTTTGAAAGGGCACGGCCGATTCCTTCCCCATCCTTCCCTAATCCGACGAGACCGATGACCTGGCTGTCTGGTCCCCTTCCCCAAACATCCCCAACCCAATGTCGGCGGTTTTGTACGATATTGCATTGCCTGTGTTGCTGAGAAGTACGATGTACTGTTCCTTCGGACATTCATGCGTGTCCACCGGAACTTTGCCTCGTACTTGTAAACAACACAGGCACTGTGATTCGTATCGTAACTTAAACATGTCCGGGTGTATTAAATGCATTGAAAATTACAGAAGAGATGACCAAAAATGGGCATTCTGAAAATCATTCGAAGTATAGGCAGTTTGAGAAGTTTTTATCTGATTTCACAAGACTGTATCTTGTACATGAATTAAGATATAACATAGGATGAATTTTAAGTTGCCCATAGGACTACGGTGTTTTTATTTTCAAGAGATCCATGCCTTTTTACATGCATGCACGTACAATTTTGGAGTACTTTTTACAATTACGTTTTGGATCAAAGTTTTCTTTTACCTTCCACAAATGTTCAATGTGCGCTCCACCGGACGCACGGCAAACGTCTAGACACTGGTCACACTCTTCCCATACTTTTGCTAGTGTGTCTCGAGTTATTGTACTCACTGCTGTTGTTATGGGGCGTCGTTCTTCGCCCAAACAACTTTGTTAGAAGGAGAAGAGCAAAACACAAGGGCTTCAGGAATAATACCCCTGTCCATTAGGATGCTTTGGCAACATAAAAATTGAGGCACATGAACTACGTTTTGTTCCAACGTATATCCTGCACACAAATTCTAGTGCGTTTCAAAAACCAAATTTATTTCGCAAAAACAGTAAAAATAAGAATTCATTAGGGAAAGCGAAATGAGACACAGTGTTGGAAAGATTTTGGACAAGTGCAGTACGTCTGAAAACGAAATCGAATACTAGACGTCAGTGCTACAAATTCGAGAGTATCGTAACAGCGTTCTGAGTCCTGGCAACAGACACGAAACGAATTCTGAGACGCTCTGCTTGGAGCATCACAGATCGGTACCGGTATAGTCCAGACCAGGCTGCGACATTTATCGATCGGAACTAACCTGGACCTCAGGTTACGCTACACATCAGTCTGTCACGACAGCCAAAATTTGGGGGAGAGGGAGGAGACAAACTCACTCTCAACCCAAGAGATTACATACTGTATCGTCTCTCCGTTTCATAATCGACTACTACTGATTCCAAAAGCTAACTCCATATTTAGCATACTTATTCGCCGACGTCTCATTTCCAGATGTGTTACCACAACAATTCGTACTAAAACACGCGTTCTTGAGAGATCTTTAATGGTATGTACGTTACCTTCGCTGCATGATTAATGATTTTCGTATTTTCCACTCCAAACTTGCGAAGATTAATGTATTTTTGTGTGTATGTACAATACACAGCGCCAACTAGCTCACGCAAAATGACAGTGACGCTTCCGGACGTCATGGTACTTACTGTGATTGTGATTTTTCGGCGAATAAAGAAATAGTGAATTGCAATCGAATATGACAGTGCCGTAAAAAGCAATCTTGCAAATAGTTCGTCTACATTCCCTGACACGTTTACAGAATGGCAATGGGGCAAAAGCACTCCTGAGAGAGAGAGGGGGGGTGGGAGGGAGGGAGGGAGGGAGGGAGGGAGGGGGAGAGAGAGAGAGAGAGAGAGAGAGAGAGAGAGAGAGAGAGAGAGAGAGAGGGGGGGGGGGAGGGAGGGAGGGAGGGGGAGAGAGAGAGAGAGAGAGAGAGAGAGAGAGAGAGAGAGAGAGAGAGAGAGAGAGAGAGAGCGCTCTTGTGTGTGCGGAACATCTAATATTAGAGAAAACACTTTAATTAAATTAATAAGAAACTTCTAGCATATTTGCGAAAACGCAAAGATGAATAAAAAAATTCGAGGAAGTAGGACATGAACCATCTCTTCTCCACATCGTCAGTATGTGTTTTCATCCATTAGACTATCTTAAATTTCCGCAGTTGTCCTGTTTTCCTTAAAGGCATTAATCGTCAATACTCCAAACCTGATATTTAATCATAATAAATCGTACCAATAATGACGCATTGTTATACGTTTTCAATGCGTCTTTGCCTAGTAACAGCATTCTTTCATAACAAGGAAGCTGTAATTCGAAAGCAACGAGATACGAAAATTCTTTAATCACCGATATGACGTTTCCGGTCATTTTCTTAGAACAAATCCCACCAATAATGACGCGTCTTCGAGAGATCCTCTAGACTTTGAAATAGCTTATATTCCTAGGAGATAAATTATAAAAAGAAACCCACCAAATATAGGCCTTAAATAATTAGACGGTATCCAATACGTCTTCTCCCAAGCTCTGGTTTGTCACGTAGGCCTGACGTAGAACGTCTAGCCCGAAGGGATTAAGCCTTCAGGAGGCCTGTTAGAGCTGCATGCAGAAGGCACGCCCCCCAAACCTGTGTTACATACAGCTAAGTGCAATTTCACGGCGCAGTCTTAATACTAGTTATTACCTGTTCGAAAAACATCGTTTGACAACAGTTCCAAAAAATTTGACTGTCATTACGTAAACTCGTGTCGGGCATGTTCGAAATGCGTCCTGACAATTTAAATTCTGTATTCTATTACTGAGAAATATGTTTTAACATATATTTTGGAGTGGCTCTGCTTGAGAGCCTTTAACTACGAGCAGCATCTGGCTCATACAGAACAGAGAAGATGTTGGAGATTAGAATCCTTGGAAGAAAGTCTGCTTTCTTCTACATCTACATCTACATAGATACTCCGTGCGCCACTGCGTAAGTCACTGTACGGTGCGTGACGGAGGGTACTCTGTACCACTATTAGTAATTCCCTACCTGTTCCACTCGCAAACAGAGTGTGCGATAGACGACTGTCTATACGCCTCCGTATGAGGCATAATGTCTCGTATCTTATCTTCGTGGTCCTTACGCGCAATGTATGTTGGTGGCAGTAGAATCGTTTGGGAGTCAGTTTCAAATTCCGGTTCTATAAATTTACTCAATAGTGTTTCTCGAAAAGAACGTCGCCTTCCCTCTAGGGATTCCCATTTGGGTTCCCCAAACATCTCCGCAACAGTTACGTGTTGTTCGAACCTAACTGCAACAAATCTAGTAGCCCGCCTCTGAATTGCTTCGAGGTCTTGCTACAATCCGACCTGGTATGGATCCCAAACACTCGAGCAGTACTCAAGAACAGGTCGCACCAGCGTCCTATATGCGGTCTCCTTTTCAGGTGAACCACTCTTTCCACAAATTCTCCCAATAAACCGAAGTAGACCATTCGCCTTCCCTAGCACATTTCTCACGTGCTCGTTCCATTCCCTATGACTCTGCATCGTTGTTGTTGTTGTTGTTGTTGTGGTCTTCAGTCCTGAGACTGGTTTGATGCAGCTCTCCATGCTACACTATCCTGTGCAAGCTTCTTCATCTCCCAGTACCTACTGCAACCTACATCCTTCTGAATATGTTTAGTGTATTCATCTCTTGGTCGCCCTCTACAATTTTTACCGTCCACGCTGCCCTCCAATGCTAAATTTGTGATCCCTTGATGCCTCAGAACATGTCCTACCAACTGGTCCCTTCTTCTTGTCAAGTTGTGCCACAAACTCCTCTTTTCCCCAATTCTATTCAATACCTCCTCATTAGTTATGTGATCTACCCATCTAATCTTCAGCAGCCGGCCGGAGTGGCCGAGCGGTTCTTGGCGCTACAGTCTGGAACCGCGAGACCGCTACGGTCGCAGGTTCGAATCCTGCCTCGGGCGTGGATGTGTGTGATGTCCTTAGGTTAGTTAGATTTAAGTAGTTCTAATTTCTAGCGGACTGATGTCCTCAGATGTTAAGTCCCATAGTGCTCAGAGCCATTTGAACCATAATCTTCAGCATTCTTCTGTAGCACCACATTTCGAAAGCTTCTATTCTCTTCTCGTCCAAACTATTTATCGTCCACGTTTCACTTCCATACATGGCTACACTCCATACAAATACTTTCAGAAACGGCTTCCTGACACTTAAATCTATACTCGATGTTAACAAATTTCTCTTCTTCAGAAACGATTTCCTAGCAAATAGCCAGTCTACATTTCATATCCTCTCTAATTCGACCATCGTCAGTTATTTTGCTCCCCAAATAGCAAAACTCCTTTACTACTTTAAGTGTCTCATTTCCTAATATAATCCACTCAGCATCACCCGATTTAATTCGACCACATTCCATTATCCTCGTTTTGCTTTTGTTGATGTTCATCTTATATCCTCCTTTCAAGACACTGTCCATTCCGTTCAACTGCTCTTCCAAGTCCTTTGCTGTCTCTGACAGAATTACAATGTCATCGGCGAACCTCAAAGTTTTTATTTCTTCTCCATGGATTTTAATACCTACTCCGAATTTTTCTTTTGTTTCTTTTAATGCTTGCTCAATATACAGATTGAATAACATCGGGGAGAGGCTACAACCCTGTCTCACTCCCTTCCCAACCACTGCTTCCCTTTCATACCACTCGACTCGTATAACTGCCATCTGGTTTATGTACAAATTGTAAATAGCTTTTCGCTCCCTGTATTTTACCCCTGCCACCTTCAGAATTTGAAAGAGAGTATTCCAGTCAACATTGTCAATAGCTTTCTCTAAGTCTACAAATGCTAGAAACGTAGGTTTGCCTTTCCTTAATCTATTTTCTAAGATAAGTCGTAGGGTCAGTATTGCCTCACGTGTTCCACGTGTTGCATCGTTACGCTCAGATATTTAAACGACTTGACTGTGTCAAGCAGGAGACTAGTAATACTGTATCCGAACATCACAGGTTTGTTCTTCCTACTAAGCCGCATTAACTTACATTTTTCTACATTTAGAGCTAGCTGCCGGTCATCACACCAACTAGAAATTTCGTCTAAGTCGTCTTATCTTCCTACTGTCACTTAATTTCGACACCTTACCGTACACCACAGCATGATCACCAAACAACCGCTGCCCACTCCGTCCGCCAAATCGTACATGTGTGCAGAGAACAAAAGCGGTCCCATCACACTTCCCTAGGCACTCCTGACGATACCCATGTCTCTGATGAACACTCGTCGTCGAAGACAACATACTGTGTTCTATTATTTAAGAAGTCTTCGAGCCACACACTCTCATATCTGTGAATTTAATCCATATGCTCGTACCTTAGTTAACAACCTGCAATGGGACACCGTGTCAAATGTTTTCCGAAATCCTAGATATATGGAATCTGCCTGCTGCCCTTCATCCGCAGTTCACAGTATATCATGTGAGAAAAGGGCAAGCTGAGTTTCACACTAGCGATGCTTTCTAAAGCCATGCAGAATCATGGACGTAAGCTTCTCAGTCTCAAGAAAGTTTATTAAATTCGAACTGAAGATATATGTTCAAGGATTCTGCAGCAAACCGAAGAAAGGTATATTAGTCTGTAATTTTACAGATCCGCTCCTCTACCCTCGTTATACAGGATCAGTCACTAACTGTTGCCACCAAGAATAACTCCGAAAGTATGATAGTAGTTGGAAAGTTCGTGGGACAAATGTTGCATGGGACAATAAGGGCCGTAATACGCCTTTTTTTTTGTTGCTAGGTGAGGTCGCGTCAGAGATATGAAGATAAGCTTTTTTTCTTTTTAAATGGGATGCTGTAGTTTGGTACTTATTTTCTGACAGCGGCTATCGAGGCAAATCCAATGATGTCCATTAAGGTCTTTGAAGGTGACAAATGTGGCATGAACGTCCATTTACAAATGGTTCAAATGGCTCCGAACACTATGTGACTTAACATCTGAGGTCATCAGTCGGCTAGAACTCAGAACTAATTAAACCTAACTAACCTAAGGACATCACACACATCCATGCCCGAGGCAGGATTCGAACCTGCGACCGTAGCGGTCTCGTGGTTCCAGACTAAAGCGCCTAGAACAGCTCGGCCACACCGGCCGACTTACAGAAAGTGTTCGAAGTGATGACCATTGGTATCAATGCAGTGCTGCAATCTTCTTATCATGGATTGAGTGGTATTCCGTATCACATCGGCATTTATCGAAGCACATACTCTGACAATTTTCTCTCGCATATTTCAAGTAAAGTTGGAACGTCTTTATAAACAATGTCTTTTACAAATGCCAACAAGAAAAAATCTAGAGGCATCAAGTCTGGCGAACGAGCCAGGCACGACATCTCCTCCGCCACAAAACAACAATTTAGTAATAGTTTCCGCAACTCATTTCTAGCCATCAGCGAAAAATGTGCCGGGCACCCATCGTGTTGATACCACATTCTGTTACTTGTTCCTAAAGGTATTTCTTCGAATAACAGACCTAATGTTTTTTGCAGGATTGTAGGTACGTCTTACCATTAAGATTTCCGTCGATGGAGTAGGGACCTATAATTCTGTCCTCCAGAATGCCACACCATACATTCACAGAGCACGGTTTTTGGTGTGCAACTTGCCGCAGCCAACATGGATTTTCAGTTGCCTAATAATGCATATTATGCAAATTAACATTTCCATGGTTCGTGAACGTAGCCTCGTCAGCAAATAAAACCAAATTAATAAATATGTCATCCCTCTGAATCTGAAGTTGAGCCCATCGGCAGAATTCAATGCGACGCATACAATCCGTATCAGTTAATTCTTGGTGGAGACTGATATGCTAAGGATGATATTTATGGCGATGCAGAAGGCGAACACTACTACTCTGGGTCATACCAGATTCCCTTGCGATTTGACGCGAACCAACACAAGGATCTCGAACCACAGTGGCAAGAGTACCAATTTCGGTTTCCTCGTTAGTAACTTTCCTTTGACGGATGTGTTTCCGATGCGTTAAAGATCCAGTTGTTCTCAATTTATTATCCACATATTTAAAAGTACGATGTGTAGTTTGAATACGTTGAGGATATCTTTCAGTGTATAAGTCAGTTTCGTTAGCATTCTCTGTAAATGAGAAGCATATCGACTTGTTCTTCGAAGGAATACATCATTCACATTCGCTTGATTCGACGATACTAGTCTCGCCATTCCTATTAGTGTTGTATTGCGAAACCGTCGAATAGTGTTTAAATGTCAATGGCACGGTAGGTGCATACGCCGTATTCGGCGAATATTTAATGTTTGCACGATATACGAGAGAGCATTGTCAGAGGATGTGCTTCGATAAGTCCCGATATGACAAGGAATACCACTCAATTCTTGATAAGAAGATTGCAGCACTGCACTGATACCAATGGTCATTACTTCGAACACTTTCTGTAAATGGACGTTCAAGCCACCTTTTTGACCTTCGTTGACCGTCAAAGAAATTACTGTTGCACATCATTGGATTCGTCTCGATAGCCGCTATCGGAAAATAAGAATCAAACTATAGCATCCCATTTAAAAAAAAAAAACAAAGTTGATCTTCATATATCTGACGCGACCCCACCTAGCAACAAAACACCAACGTCATATTATGTCCCCCGTTGTCCCAAACAGCATTTGCCGCACAAACTTCTCAGCTACTATGATACTCTCGGATTTATGCTTGGTGGCAATAGTTACTCACCCTGTATACTGGAGTCACCTGCGCTTTTTTCCAGTCGCTAGGGACTTTGTGCTGGGCGTGAGATTCACGATAAATCCAGGCTAGGTAAGGGGTGAATCCCGTAGAGTACTTCTCGCGGAATAAATTTAGTGAACCTGTATTCGAAAATGACTGTACGACCATCTTGTTACCATCCACCGAGCGAGGTGTCGCAGTGGTTAGCACACTGGACTCGCATTCGGGAGGACAACGGTTCAACCCCGCGTCCGGTCATCATGATTTACGCGTCCGGTCATCCTGACTTAGGTTTTCCGTGATTTACCTAAATCGCTTCAGGCAAATGCCGGGATGGTTCCCTTAAGAGGGCACGGCCGAATTCCGTTCCCAATATTCCCTAATCCTATGAGACCGATGACCCCTCTTTTTGGTCGCTTCCCCAAATCAATCCAATACTACCACCAAAGCGTATCTCGCGTGGTGATCATGAGAATAAGATAAGAGAGAATGGGTCCCGCACAGAGGCACATACAGTGTCTTTTCTAAACCCTCACTCAATACGTGATGTGAATACAACAGGCAATAGCTAACAGCGGTAGAATGTACCCTTTACGACACACTGTGCAGTCGTGTATGGAGAGCAAAATGATTGTAGTGTACTCGTGAGCCTTATATGCGATCGCGTAGTACTTTTTAACTACTCGTCAGTTAGCGCTCCTCGGTGCTGCGTAACTGGATGTTTATATCCTGGCGGAAACGCTGCAAGTAACCGGAAGGCGACTCGGCTGTTGCGAAGCATGGCCGCAGAAGGTTACAAAATCACTCTTCACTCGGTCTCTTCACCTTCATGGAGACCTTACGGCCAGACACAATAGAGTCGGAATGATGCTACCTAAGACGTGGCTTTTTTTCTATTTTTCCTCCTCTAGCCAACAATAGCAGATGCTTCGAGTAAGAAATTACCTCGGTTCTCAGCTTGAGCCTTAGCTTGCAAATACCACTTCTTAAGCACATACTGCAGGAAATTCGCTTGAAAGTTACACGGTGTGTTGAAAGATGATTAAGATTAGCATAAACGGCATATATGTGGCCAAAGTCATATACACTAATTTACCCTAGTGTTAAAACAAACACCAACGCACTTTCAGGGGAACACACAGTTTATCGTAGACTGCAAATTTCTGTACAACTCAATATTGTTTACACTAACCATCATCGCCAGAGCTAAAAGAAGGAAGAAGGGATAAGGGCCGTAAATCGTACCGAACGCCTTTGTTGCCCTGCTCTTAACGACCGAATCACGCCCCGCTATTAGGTCATTTGAAGCGGAGCACACTTACAGGTAGACGACGCGCGAAACAGAAGGGGCTGCTCACTAAATCCCGAAATCCGATCTTCGCCGAGGATGTAGAGCACATATTATTACCAGCAACTTTCATATCGCGCAATGGTCACCATTCAAAGATAAGGGAAATTAGAGCTCGTACTGAGACGTTCAGACAGTCGTTTTACCCTCGTGCGATCCGCGGGGGGGGGGGGGGGGGGGGGGGGAGATATGACTTCGGCGCGAATAGTGCCCTCCGCCACACACCGCTTAGTGGCTAGCGGAGTATATATGTAGATGTAGATTTGATGCAGTCGAAGGGTGCAGTAACGATGCTAAGAACCACAATTAAAAGCCTCTGTTGATCCATTGTATACATGGGACAGAGGCTTGTCAAATATTTAACAATGAAATTCGCCAAATAGCCGTGCAATTGAGATGGTATTTTTTTTTTCTACCGGTTTCGGCAGTTCATTACGCCATCTTGCTGTTGGAGTTCGACTCAAGTCTTCGAAGCAAGCACTTGAGCTACGAATTCACGACATCCAGAAACATATGGCACCGGTATGCTAACATCGATTATTTTTGAGAGGTGCATCTGGGGCCCGAAGACAGCGTAATGAATAGCCGAAACTGATAGCGAAAATAAAATAAAATCTTAATTTCACGGACGTTTAGAGAATTTCATTTTTAAGTAATCACAGTTAAAATGTCGAGTTCTAACGACGAAACCAAGTAAGCATCATCCAACGTTGTCAATAGAACGGACCACACGTCCAAGGTATGTGGGTCACCAACGTCTTGTGAATGTCAATAACTGACACAGAAGCCAAATGAAAATCAGCCAGAACTTTTCGGAATCAAATGCTTCACCGTTGTACCACGCAATATGTAAGGCAGAAATTCGAAGGTCTCAATCCCAGCCAGGAACAAACCTGCGGTGTGTCTGTATTGATAGCCGAGGAATTAATATGTGGACGGCAACGCTGTCGCATGGGCGACGTACCTACTATTCCACTAAACCCTGTTGACTGTCCTGGTCAAGGAAACGGCCAGACAAAATGATCTTAATACTGGCTCACCTCCGGGAAATCACTGGCAGAAACAGACGTTTTTATGCAGGTTGTAGACGACCATGTGAACTGCTTCAAGTAACTTCCTGAAGGACGTCCTAAAATTTTCTTCTGTTGTAAACGACAGCTGACGAAGTGCGGAAAGACATAATACGAGATCATGTAGGACTCAGTCGCGGAAAAATTACACCAGGATCAGTTATCGCTGATTTCCGGCTATAAACAACAATATTATGACTCAACATGTTCTAGAAATGAGCATTTGCTGGTGCACTGGGATCTAAAAATAACAGATTGTACGTTATCAGGGAACTGTCATTGCTAGTGTCCCTAGATAAATAAAGACACAGCGTATGGTTTACTGAAGTCACAGTTATCAACAACAGTACCGAAACTTCCCGGCAGATTAAAACTGTGTGTCGGACCGAGACTCGAACTCGGGACCTTTACCTTTCGTGGTCAAGTGCTCTACCAACTGACCTACCAAACCACGACTCACGCCCCGTTCTCACAGCTTTAATTCCGCCAGTACCTCGTCTCCTGCCTTCCAAACTTCACAGAAGCTCTCCTACGAACTTTGCCCACGAAAGGCAAAGGTCCCGAGTACGAGTCTCGGTCCGGCACACAGTTTTAATCTGCCAGGAAGTTTCATATCATCGCACACTCCACTGTAGAGTGAAAACTTCACTCTAACAACGGTAACAACTATAATGACATTAACTACGGCAGCTGTATAAGCAGCAACAACCAGCACAGTGGCAACAACCATGATGACGACGTAGACGACAAAGGCAACCACCACAACTACGACGACAACCCCCACAACGATGACAACCACCTCAAGGACATTAACAACCACATCCACGTATCCAAAAAAAAAAAAAAAAAAAAAAAAAAAAGAAATGGTTCAAATGGCTCTGAGCACTATGGGACTTAACTTCTAAGGTCATCAGTCCCCTAGAACGTAGAACTACTTAAACCTAACTAACCTAAAGCCATCACACACATCCATGCCCGAGGCAGGATTCGAACCTGCGACCGTAGCGGTCGCGCGGTTCCAGACTGAAGCGCCTAGAACCGCTCGGCCACACAGGCATCCACATATTGAAATACAAAGAAATATGCTGCAGTGCCGCGTCATAGAAGTTCGTACCACATCAATAATTATTTGAAGCACACGAGTCACACCTTCCACACTGCACGCTGGTGTAAGTGGACTAGGAATGCCTTCAGAACTCTGGAGATTGTTGGAGAGAGCTGTGATATTTGAAATCACAGTACAGAAATTAATGGGATCCGAGCCTGAAAGGGAAAAAATATCGTGCCTTAGCTTTTAATAACTCATACATTACGTTCCGCTGTAATATGCACGACTGCATGTAAAATAACGTAATAATAATAATGATGATACTAATAATAATAATAATTCTCAGGAAAGATCCTACCTTCTGTACACCGATGATCTGAAGATCTGGACCGGCTGAAGTGGTTCAAATGGCTCTGAGCACTATGGGACTTAACGTCTGTGGTCATCAGTCCCCTAGAACTTAGAACTACTTAAACCTAACTAACCTAAGGACATCAAACGCATCCATACCCAAGGCATGGTGTGGCCGAGCGGTTCTAGGCGCTTCAGTCTGGAACCGCGCTACCGCTACGGTTGCAGGTTCGAATCCTGCCTCGGGCATGGATATGTGTGATGTCCTTAGGTTAGTTAGGTTTAAGTAGTTCTAAGTTCTAGGGGACTGGTGACCTCCGCAGTTAAGTCCCATAGTGCTCAGAGCCATTTGAACCATTTGAAGATCTGGAAAAATCTGTAACTGAAATCCAGTCTCTGATAAATCCAGTTCCAAACATAAGCAACAACATCAGCATGCAATTCGGCTTAGACAAGTGCGCCGCACTGGCCCAGGGCAAAACATCAGAAAGTGAAGGCATCGGGACGCCGAATGGAGAAGCCATCAAGTGGCAAAAGGCAGAAGCCTACGCAAACCTAAGTTGGATAACATCAAGCATGGGCGTGTAAAAAATGTGGTTAGCAGATGATACATCCAAAGGGTCAGAATCATTTTGAATGGCAAACTGAATGGCGGAATTACTATCTATGCATTCCATATCTGGACCATATCCGTCATCACGTAAACAGCAGGCATCGTGAAATGGATACAAGCTGAGTTTGATGTGGACAGGTAAGCTACAAAATCAGAAATTCATCGTGTACTCCACCGTCAGAGTGACGTCGACAAACTGTTCTTGCTCAAAGAATGCAGGCGGTATAGGACTCTTTGCAAGTAAGCCAGACTGCAGAAGGAAAGAAGCAATTGAGGCTTAGCGCCTTACGTCGCGCCTATTTAGACGGGATATTACAGCAGTGAACAGAAGTGCAGTATGAGTCAAGCGCAGGAGAGCTGGCGTCAGATGCAGGCGTATATATAATTTCTACGCAACCTGGCAGAGGTCACTAGCTGACGGAAAATGAGCTGCAGTCAAAATGCTGTCACATTTATTTACAGTTCTATTTGTTTAATTTTTGTTTAATTTATTAATTACTACTACAACTGCGCTTAGTTACGAGAGTGAATTAAGATGTGAATGTTCAAATAATGTTGTATGTAACGTTTTTTATTATACATTAAAGCACGGGTTCCCAACAAAATTTTCTTTAGGACCCCCCCCCCCCCCATCGAGCATTATTGGTATCTTGTCATATCACAGTATCAAGTACCTGAAAAAGCCAAATTAACAGTTTTTTATGTGTTTACTATGTTCCAGTTGGCTCTAGGAAGACGCTAGAAGCAGAAGTTAGCGTTCGCTAAAGCTCTGTTCATGCAGGAAGGGGCCAAAACAAAAAAATCTGTCACCATACGAAATATATTTAATATATTTTTTATTCTAATAGCGTCTTGCGGACCCCTGGGGGTCCGCGGACCACCTGCTGGGAACCACCGCAATTAAGTAACTGGTCCAGTGAGGATGTTCGAGAACGACGTGTATGTTAGTCATTCGTACCGAGGAATTTGTTATAAAATATTTCGTCAGTTTATGGTGCAGGGGAAATGAGATTATGATTTCGGTACAGTAGTTTTGTTACGAGGCAGTTAATTTTATATTTGTGGGTTTTCAAAATTTATTTATGTTAATTTATTGTTCTGATTCAGTGACAAATTTTGACTGGTTCTCCACACATGCGCGGGACTGAGCAGGTTTGACGCTGCATTTTACGCACATAAATACGAGTACTTTCATTTTACTGCTGCTTCCATCGACAAAACAATTTTTAGTGTGACTTGTAGTTACGAGGTGTACAGCCGTTTCTTTTCTATACCGTTTTTTCAGCTTAGTATTGCATTTCTGTAACTTCAAGGAGGAGTGCATTTGAGAATATATTCACCACGAGGTGAGTGGAACTTGGCAACGCACCGCGCCGCCGCACACGCACTGGCAGACTGTGTGAAAGACAGGAAAGGACCAGCTCTGGTCGAAGTCAACTGCAGAAAGCTTCTAAAGGTACAGCAAACCAAGATTCTATACCGGAAAGCTGAACACCAACGCCGGACTGTCAGCCTGCGCAATGAAGCATTGCATTTAGAGTTTTTGGGAGGAGATTGAAGGCAAAATAGAAGGTCTGTTGTTGACTCACCAATGGAACTATAAAGAAAGAAAGAAACTGAAGGACTGATGTTAGCTGCACAGGAGCAAGCCATCAGAACTAACGCCGTCAACGCCAGAATCGAAAAATCAGCAAAAGACCCTAATCGCAGACTGCAGACCGCAAAGAAGCCGACGAAATAATTGACCGTACCTCGAGCTGTTGCAAAAAGATCGCTCAGATATTACAAGCAGAGGTACAATTATGTGACACGAATGGTCCACTGAAACGTATTTCAAAATTGCCGTCTGCCGATGGTAAGGAACTTGTGGAACCGCCGGCCAGGGTGGCCGAGCGGTTCTCGGCGCTTCAGTCTGGAACCGCGCGACCGCTACGGTCGCAGGTTCGAATCCTGCCTCGGGCATGGATGTGTGTGATGTCCTTAGGTTGGTTAGGTTTAAGTAGTTCTAAGTTCTAGGGGATTGATGACCTTAGAAATTAACTCCCATAGTGCTCAGAACCATTTGATTAACTTCCAGCAACGAGTCCAGCCAGCCACAGAGTCTCGTACAAAGAAAGCGCAGTCAGAGACCCAATGCAAAGCGCTACACAGCGCTGCTAACACAGAAGCAGCCCACTTACAACGCAGACCTATATGCTTTGGAAGCGTCCGACTAGTGACAAAACACATAAATACGAAATGCAGCACACAGATCTCATTTGCTCTATTTATTGTTATAATAATAATAATATGATGATGACGATGGTAAGAATTGTGGGCTGAGGCTGAAGTCCATCCACTTACTCAGTCTGACAAACACTGGCTTCAGCGAATAATCCCGCCACTCAGCTAAGATCTGGCGGTTCAGACACTTGACACTACACATATCAAAGTAGATGATTCGCCTCGCGGAGTTCGTGAGAAGTACCAGAAATTTGCGACGAAGCCGGGAAAAGTAATTGCTTCTGGAGGAGGCGAGAAGATTATTAACGCAAAGCTCACCCGTGGCTCATTTCGCCTGACCCGTAAATAAAGGCCACCTTCATTCCAGACGAAAAATGTGCGCTCTAGCGCCGTACCTCTCTCTGGAAGCAGCTGCAGCTAGAACACAGCATCCAAGCTGGCATATTTCATGCTGCAACTCTTGTTTACAGACGAAGGGTATTGTAATCCTCTGCAAGACGCTGTAGTAAGTAATGGGTATTAATTTTTAATAACAACGCAGTAATTTAACTTAATGGGTGTTCATCGGTACGCAACATGCCTTTAAATTATGAAAACAACAAGCACAGTATTCTAAATATGCATGTAGTGTGCTCCTAGCCTCTGGAAGAATATGCGAGCTGTACCTATTAGAGAATACAGCAGAATTAGCAGACTCTGGCGGTAGTCCTTCTCTTTCAGTTGTTGCGTGACCGCTGTATTAGGCCATGTAGTGGCTTTACTTGCCAACAGACAGTGACTAGAAAAATCAGGCGATTTCCTAATCATGCTCTCGTATAACGACTCTTTGGAGCATAGTCAGGTTTTATACGCAACATTATGTGTGCCACGTACAAATAAAACCACCCGTCTAGGAATCTGATCTCTCCATACCAAAATACGAGGTGTTGAAGTTAAATTTTAATTCTTAAGACTGTATATTTTACAAGAGTGAAGACAGAAAGCATTGAAAATAAAACTTTGCCTTGGCGCCAGTTACGAGCGGCATGTCTTTGTTGCTGTCGGAATTAGTCTCCGTGGTGCAATTAGCTCGCACGTTTATTGCTCAATGTGCGTTGGGTCGACATGACTTCTTACGTTCTCCGTATAAACAGTTGAAATTTCTCAGTTGGAACTGTGCGTCGTGATTTTCGACCAGAGTACGTGACTGCACGCCGTATAGTGTTAGCGTACAAGTCTCGCATTGCACTGCTGGCCTCCAAGGTCGCCCGATTCCGCGGTGGTTTTTGTGGCAGCTCTATTTGCCTCCCCTTCCAACAACTTTGGGTGAACTGCCACGCCGCTCATCAATGAATGCAAGAAATAAATACATCCTCGCAGAACTATGGGGCGAGTTTGACTACCTTTTTGATGTCGGTTGTGGGCTCGGCGGAGAACATATCGAATATCTGTGAAAGGTAAATGAAAAATCCTAAACTTAGCTGTAAAAATCACTGTAAGGACGTATGTGCATCTATGTAACAGATATGAGAATCGTCCGGTTCTTTTAAAAATAAAACTATGTAATACTATGCGTAAGTTAAACCCAACCCCATGTTACTACCTACTTTGACAAAGAAGATACTGCAGCAGCTCATTTCCTAGCCGTGTACAAACAGCAACAGCGCTGTGCAAAGCCTGATCTAAACATTAAGGGCACTGACATTTTAGTACTACCTTTGCGGTACTACAACTTGCTTTTACATTGCTGTGGATTAAGAGCTGCCAACGTCCGCTGAAAACTTGGAGAGCACAGACTGATCTGAGTGAGAATGTTGTCGGAGTTTTATCAGCACGATCCTACGCTTCAACACCTTTCCTCTGTCGGTTTCTCCTACATCTGTGGTGTCTCACGCCTCTGTTGCACATCAAGGTACCATTTACATTAATACACGTAATATGGTAATTACAGGACCACGGAGTGGTAACAATGGCGAGTCTTTTTTTCTAGTTTTTAAGCAGTAACATCGCTAGAAAACTGGATATCTTCGTGAGCTGTCTTACATATAATTACCAGCAATTTCTTAAATAATAGTAATTAATAAAATAAGTAACACTTTTACTTGCTTACATTCATGACCTCTGTACGCCGTGTATCATAAAGTGCTTTGCATATCTCTGGAATTATATAAGGCAGCGATGACACGTAAACTGCTGTGGCAAATTTTGTATCTTCGACGGAGCAGCCTGTTGCTAAAAATCTGAGGTTAGCTGTAAGACGTTCCTCTGCGGAAATGATCTTCCTAATCGCTGTGTCGCTCCGGCTGATTTTATCAAATGTTTCACTGTCCATTCTTAAATCGTTTCTACAGTCATCGGGGGGACTGTCTCGCAGCTCTTTAATGAAAGATGTATGACTGCGACGATAATGAAGATGATGATTGGTTTATGGGACGCCAACTGCGCGGTCATCAGCGACCGAACAAAGTCTCAATTTTTACACAATCCAATCTAGCCACTGTTACGAACTATTATGATGAAATGATGAGGACAACACAAATGCACAGTCCTCAACCCGGTCGTGAATCGAACCCAGGACCCCGTGATCCAGAGGTGTCAACACTAACCAGTAGACCACGAAATGCAGAATATGACGATAACTGTTGCCCTTAACCCAAGTACCACGTTTTCTTTTGTTTATATTCATAGCACCAGCCTATTGCGAAAACTATACACGTTCGATCCACTTTCGCTAGGAATATGGTTGCAAGCAACGCACTGCCGCGCACACATCCACAACATTTTAAAACTGATGAAACTCGACACACCGCCCTTTCGCGTGTATCTGAGCGCTGGTTTCACCATTTTACGGGCAGACGCTTGCATGTGCGAGGGATGCTCTTGTCTGCGAGAGGGTCGTCTTTCTGGGAATGGAAGATCATTCGTCCTGAGCTCATCTGCCGGGTTGTCGACTCACTGTCTTGAATCAGTTGTGAGTGGAGCTCACAAGGCGGATTTCAAGGGCAAGAAATTTCCCCATGACGGCCGTTGCAGAAAGAGTTAATGTCCTGAGAGAAGCGCTGTACGCAAGAGCATGGGAGTAGTCAATGAGAATTCCTATATTCTGCTCCTGATTCTGATTGGCTGATAGGCCTACGCGTTAAACTATTTCGTGGAGCAGTTGGGCATTGTAAAATCCGAGAGTTGGCAGGCAACCCACGTGGGTGGGTAGGTGTGCAAATCGTGGACCGTCTTGAGTGGTTAGTGTTCAATATTTCCGAAGTCTGAAGTGAGTGATTTTTTTTTGTGATGAATGGAGTCACTTTGTGGTGCTGTCTTATATTGACGATGTACTGACGTCAAGATAGGAAATCAGAGATGTAATGCAGAGAGCAGGCAAAGTGTTAGCGTTTAGGTTATCGGAGGTAAACAGTAACTCTAGAGCCCTGCGAACTGCAGGCATCTGTCCCAACGGCAGAAGCTTCACTTCAGAGAATTCACTGGTAACTCCATCCACCGCAGAGGCGCTGTTTTGATGCGTCGCAGTAGAAGACGGTCACAAACAGGCTCATCTTAGCGGGGCAGCAAGCTTGATATTTGCCGCTGAGAACCGCAACGTCAGTGGGTTTACACAAGCCAGAGTGTGGAAAAGCGACTCCAACAGCTGTCTCCCCTCACGACAGGCCTCAAGGCAAGGCTAAGTGATGTAAATCAGTAGTTGCTAGCCGTAATAGGAAGGGCAGTGGTGTGTAGCTGTCAGCTGAACGCTGTTGCTACCAGATTTGGAATTTGTTGATGTGAAGATCAGAAACATCGCCACCTGCGGAGTTGGAGGAAGCAAATGATCTAAACGTGTTTGACCGGAGGCATTATGGAGGTGCAGAGCCCCAAGTCTGACAGGCGGATGCTTGTCAAGTGCCGGTGTATTGTCGGGCCGACTACAGAGAGGGAGGAATATCGCGCCGCCACGATCCTTTAAAAACCCATGTTTCCTTCTATTCAGACAGAACTCTCAGTCAGCTCGTTGGGATGCCAACTCAGTGCCACTCTTCGCCAGCCTCGGGTAACACCGGCAAGCATGTTTTTCTTACTTGGAGTGCTACTCTCGAACTTGGTACAGGTAACGCTGCTAGCGTTTGCTGCTTGTGTTAGCTCCCACCCCACGGACTCGAACATTGCCTTCTGTTGTACAGCCCGCTGCATCATTTGCTTTTTGTAATGTTTAGAATTGGCATTCTGTATATTAGTTAGTCCGACTGCAATTGAATAGCATTAATGAAGGGCCAGAGTTGTTCGAGTCTCCTGCTACGAGAACCGTAGAGTGTCTCAAAATCCACGCCTCTCTTAGGTGCCTTGCGACAGTGTTTGGCGCAGATGTAAGCAGTCCACTTGCCATCACTGGAAGTTTGTCTTTCTGCAGTTGCTGCTCACCGTTCGGGAATTGTAGATTGACCTGTAACCCCCTGTATTCTTTGTTAGAACACGACAGTACGGAAAGCAAACAAAGCATTCGACAGCGCGTTCCCATGAGCGGCGTCGAATTCTGCTTAGGCAGTGTGCTGTTTTCTCTGTGTGTGTTGCGGTTCAGTAAGGGTGCACTTACTCGGTAAACAGAGATTTCGCGCAAAGCAGCCTGACTGAACACACATTATCATCAGACAAATCAGTCTGTGGAGTCCAACTTTCAGCAGCCCTTTGCAGCTTTCGATGCACAGTAAATAGAAGCGAGCTTGGTACATAAATGTAATCGAGAGAGCTGCCACTACTGTCACAAAATTTACTGAGTTCCATTTTAAATGAGCCTTGTAAGCCTTTTTTTCCTCCAACAAAATCACAGTTCGCTTCGAGGAAAACTGGTTTTCAAATTGCAAACAATTTCCCATAAGCTGCGTCTTTAAATTCTAATTTATACAGTTTTTGAATTTTACTTCTCATAAGCACTGTTGTTCTTTGTACATTTCATAAATTTCGTCAAAAACTCCTTAGTCCAGCAACGAGAATATACCATGTTTGTGTCGCATGCTGTAGGTTGCTGATAAGAATTTGCGAAAGAATTCCCAACTATCCTGTCGCGTAAAACAGTTTGTGTGACAACACCACACGCCTGGCGTGTGCGCCTACATGCGGGGCGTATCTGACCAGTGACTTAACTGCACTCCTGCCTGCTTTTAGAGAGACCGCGCTCACATGGGGACTGTGAATCTGCGTGGCTCGCCTTAAATCGCGTGGTTAGGAGTGTTCGTGCGAGGGCCCATATTGTTTACGCTCAGACACGTGACTGCAGCGCTGTCGGTGAGAGAAGTAGGAAACAGTGGAGAGGAGTAGAAGTAGAAAACAGTGGAGAGGAGTAGAAGTAGAAAACAGTGGAGAGGAGTAGAAGTAGAAAACAGTGGAGAGAAGTAGAAGTAGAAAACAGTGGAGAGAAGTAGAAGTAGAAAACAGTGGAGAGAAGTAGAAGTAGAAAACAGTGGAGAGGAGTAGAAGTAGAAAACAGTGGAGAGAAGTAGAAGTAGAAAACAGTGGAGAGGAGTAGAACACAGTGGAGAAGCAGAGGGAAGCATTTTACGAACAAGTACAGAGACAGATACTGCCCTACAATACGAAATGTTCTCCATCCTTGGTGGACAACAACCGGCAACCCCTCGGCAAAACGTAACTCCTACAAACATTGCAGCAATGTTGACTGCAACGCTATTGAGGCGAAATATTGTCGTAAAATATCGCTGTTGTAAGCGCAGATTTATAGGCAGAACCGAATTGCCGAAATGTAGGATGCAAACATTGCTTCTGCTAGAGCATGATTAACCACATTATGGTTGCAGAAAACACGACACTGCATGGCCAGGCTGACTACATTTCACTCGCCGCTCCTGGTGAAAGCTGCCATCCGAAAGGCGTAACACGGTGCGTCACGTTAGGTGGAGCCTTCCGCTTAACCTGCTAACAGCCGGAACGCGGCGTGCCCTGTATCTGACCGGCCCACACCGCCTGCGGGAATGACTGCACACTGCACCCGGGACAAGGAATGGCGCGCTGTAGGGGCCAGACTCGGCAGAAGGTGGGGGGAGGGGAGGGGGAGTGATTGAGTAGGGGGGAGGGGTAGGAGAGGTCTCGGCTCTTCCCGTCTAGTCGCGCAGGTGCGAGCGGCCGCTATTAGCCGATCAATCGCTGCACGGCGCGCCCTGCTAATGGCCGGCCATCGGGCCAGAGCGGCGGGGCGTCCCTCTCGGTCCCACACCGCACTAGGCGGACCGCAGCCTTCTGGCCCAGGCGGTGTGTTGTGTTTGTTACTCGGGCCTCTTACGCACTGTCGGCCGCTTGCTATTAATCGAGCCGACAGCAACAGGCAACATTCAAGAAAGTAGCTTTGCCGACCAACACGCTACGGTGTTTCCCAGTGTTACGACCCTCTTTCTACTGGTTCACTACGGAAACTATCCACGAATTTTGTAACAAACATGCTTCGTTACTACGAAATAGTTCGTTATAGTTTGACACTGTTAGGTTTGTGTTGTTCACACTCGTTGCCGAGCTACAGCAATATGGCTTTTCGTTCAGGCCCTGAAGGCCCAGGTGTCGTCGATTAACTGCCGTGCGGCGTCATCCAGGTGCGTTATGGATGTGTGGCCACCACACAGCTCTCCCAACTCTTAGCAGTCCTCCAACCAAGGAAACATTCTTGGCAGCGCTGGGAATCGAACCCGCTCGCCCACGTCGCAGCCATGTACATTTGTAGGGCGGGGGTGTGGTGTGTTTACGAGCTCCTCAAAACTATTTTTGCGCTCAGCCAGAAAGCGATGGAGAAAATACTGACTACAGTTTCCAGTCTGCAAGTCCACGGTTTTCTTTTGTTCACTGAAAGAAATGTTTCTACTTTGTTTACTCAGCGCCATCATAAACTATAATTATAAATTAAAAGCTTTGAGTTCTAACTGATTCAATGATATGTAAGAAAATATCACAAGCACAACTCAGTAATATTCCTGATAATAATAATGTTGTTGCTGTTGTGGTCTTCAGCCCTGAGACTGGTTTGATGCAGCTCTCCGTGCTACTCTATCCTGTGCAAGCTGCTTCATCTGCAACCTACATCCTTCTGAATCTGTTTAGTGTATTCATCTCTTGGTCTCCCTCTACGATTTTTACCCTCCACGCTGCTGCCCTCCAAAACTAAATTGGTGATCCCTTGATGCCTCAGAACGAGTCCTACCAACCATCCCTTCTTCTATTCAACACCTCATTAGTTATGTGATCTACCCATCTAATCTTCAGCATTCTTCTGTAGCACCACATTTCGAAAGCTTCTATTCTCTTCTTGTCCAAACTATTTATCGTCCATGTTTCATGTCCATACATGGCTACACTCCATACAAATACTTTCAGAAACGACTTCCTGACACTTGAATGTTAACAAATTTCTCTTCGTCAGAAACGCTTTCCTTGCCATTGCCAGTCTACATTTTATATCCTCTCTACTTGTAAGTAGGTTGTTCAGGTTTTTATATTGGTAACGCCACGTAGCGCTCTGTGGCTAGTTTGCATTGTTGTCTGCCATTGTAGTGTTGGGCCGCTGGATGTTAACGCCGCTTTCACACTATACGGTTTTGACCGTACGGCAAAAAGCCGTACGGCTGTAGGTGTGAAGAAATGTATGGCGCCTTTCACATTATACGGCGACGGCAAAATGCCGCTGCCGTGCCGTGCTGCAGCCGTGTCTTGCCACTACAACAGACGGTCGCCGTACGGCAAGTTCGACAACAGTGGCCTACGTGACTAAGTGCATGCTTTCACACTGGACGGTTTTGAGCCGTACGGCGTCGACTAGTTCGTTGTAGTGTCGTTTTATTCATTTGTGTTTATTCTTGTTTACTGAAAAGTGTAGAAGAATGGATGAAATTGATACTGAACTTTTGATAACCTTGGTGGAAGTAAGACCTGTTCTGTGGGACAAAACTCTAGATGCGTATAGAGATCGTATTGCTACAAAGAATGCTTGGCGGGAAGTTTGCGTAGCACTGAAGCAAGATTTTGATGAGATGGAAGACAAAGATAAAAATGCGTTTGGTAAGTATTTATTTAATATATTAATATTACATTTAATACGTTTTAAACAGTTTTTATTTAACGTTATAAATTTTATTCTAAAAGTAAATCGTTTGTTTATAAGTAAATTACTGCTACCAGTCACGTTTTTTTTGTTTTGTTTATATTTTGCACGACGCGTTTCGGGAAATAATTCCCATCCTTAAGTGCGTTTTTCTCTAAGTTTTCATCATGTGTGGTGTCTTTTTATGTGTCAGGTCTTGCATTCTGTTTTCTTTACTGTAATTTATAAGAGAAACACGCACAAGACCTCACAAATAAAAAAACACTACACATAATGAAAACTTAGAGAAAAAAACGCACTTGAAGATCGGAATTATTTCCCGAAACGCGTCGTACAAAATATAAACAAAACGATTAAAAACGTGAGTGGTAGCAGTAATTTATTTATAAAGAAAACTATTTACTATACAGTCGCAGGCTTTCACAAACAATCTACAAAAAGGAAAAGGCTTGTTAATTTATATCTTTGACATCTGCCATGACACGCTTCCAGCATTTGTCATAAAATATTTACAAAGAGTGTTCCTTATGGCGTTGGCTGTCAGTCCTCCTCTTATGTTGGCATCTTGGGCTAAGTCTTCCAAACCAGTGAAGGATGTGGTGTCTTCAATTATAAATCCATCTCTCTGACGTACAAAATTGTGTAAAACAATGCAAGCTTTAACCATTTTTACTGCAAAATCTGGATGAACATTTAAAGGTCGGTGAAACAACCGCCACTTATTGGTGAGGATGCCAAAAGCACATTCCACATACCTCCTTGCTCTGCACAAACGGTAATTAAATACACGTTTCTCAACTGTCAAGTTCGTTCCCCCAAAAGGCCGGAGCAAATGCGTGTGTAGGCCAAATGCTGCGTCTCCCACGAAGAAGTAGGGTACTTTTGGACCTTCCGTACCAGGCAGACATTGGACGTCTGGAAATTCCAGGGAATTACTTTCTATTGACTTCCATAAACTGGACCGTCTGAACACTGAAGAGTCACAGTCTTTGCCATAACTTCCTACGTCGACATAAATGAACCTGTAGTTGGAATCCGCTACAGCCATCAGAACCACAGAAAAGTATTCTTTGTAATTGAAGTACATTGATCCGCTATTAAATGGGGCAGTAAGACGGATATGTTTTCCATCCACCGCTCCTAAGCAGTGGGGGAAATTAGCAGTACGTTCAAATCCAGCCGCTATTGATTCCCATACCTCTTTGGTCGGTCTTTGTATACATTCTTCCCGCAGTGATGACCAAATTGCTGTGCATACATCATTAACCACTTTACTTGCTGTAGAAATCCCAATTCTGTACTGGAAATGTAAGTCAGTGAAGGAACAACCGCTTGCCAGATACCTGAACAAAACGAAAAAAAATCAGTGACATTTAGTTTGCAGTGGACATTTTTTGTTACAGTTTTGCTTTTTTCTATACAAAATTAAAATGTTTTCATACAGTTTTGTTTTCTTTTGATGTAGGTATAGAAGTAATACGGAGGTGGACCAATCTACGAGACTCCTTTGTGAAGTCAAACATAAAAATTCAAGCTGCGAAAAAAAGTGGCTCAGCAGCAAAGAAAATGAAAAAGTATGTATATTCTGATCAGCTGCAGTTTCTAAAAAAGCTGTATGATGCTCGAGAGACGGAGGACAGTTTTCAATCGGAACGCACCGCCAGACTGGAAGAAGATATAGAAACGCAGGGCTCCGTCGAAAATACTGAGAATGTTTCTGGGCCATTTGATACAGCACCCACACAACAAACATCCAAAAGCGAGTGCCATACAAACAGAAAACATAGAAAACCTGATGCAATCGAAATGAAAATATTACGAGCTCTGGAAGAAGACAAACCTTGCAGCAAAATGTCATTTTTACTTAGTCTGAAGCCTCATCTGGAAAAATTTGATGAACAGGATTATCTTCAGTTTCAGATGGGAGTCCTCAAAGTTATAGAAAATATATATGAAAGGAGAAATATATTGACAGCTCAACCTCCTCCATTTACCCATTACACACCTCCCATGCCCTATAATAATAGATTTCAAGCTTATTCTTATTCACCTATGGAAAATGCTGCTCCAATATCCTCTTACCATACGCATCAGATTCGTCCTCCTCCAGCTGCACCAAACCCAACTACTTTTCTCGAACAACCATTACAGACTTCTCAAGGTCGCAGTTCTTATCAACGAATTAATAAAGTGCCACCACCATACCCTTCGCCTTCCACAAGTAGCCATGAAGGCCCACCATCAACAACGCAGTTCTACAACGTTTTTGCAGAGAGCCTGTCGCCACAAAGTGACAGTACAGTCAGTCCTGCTACAAACTCTTTGGTTTCAACTGCTGATATTGATATTGACTTTTCTACTTCATAATCTGAGCGTAATAAAAATGTAAAACACAAATAAATAAGTAAATAAACAGAACTAGTTTTTATGTATTAAATTACCTTAACGTGATAGCCAGCATTTGAACAGGTTGGATGCAATTGCGGAATTGTGTGTTTTGTCGTTGTAACACATCCTTTAGTTTTCTATGTAATTCGTCAAACGAGGTAATAGACATTCGGAAATAGTTAAAGAATTTATTTCCGTCGTTCCTCAAATCTTCAAAGAGTGTATAAAATAAACCCACTTCGTCTCTTCTCTGGTTAATGGGGTGTACCCACAAAAGACGACCTTTTCTTTTGCGGCGACGATGAAGCAACCACAAAGCAACAACTCGTTTACGGTTCATCTTGATACACACATTAAGCAAACTGAATAGACACCAACAACTGGTCACGTCAAAAAGCCGTGTAATGTGAAAGCAACACAGGCACGGCTAAAACTCGTACGGCTTTTTGCCGTACGGTCAAAACCGTATAGTGTGAAAGCGGCGTAACAGCGTATAGCGTTGCGTAGTTGGAGGTGAGCCGCCAGCACTGGTGGATGTGGGGAGAGAGATGGCGGAGTTTTGAAATTTGTAACAATGGATATCATGAACTGCTATATACATTATGACTTTTGAAGACTATTAAGGTAAATACATTGTTTGTTCTCTATTAAAATCTTTCATTTGCTATCTATGCCTATCAGTAGTTAGTGCCTTCCGTAGTTTGAATCTTTTATTTAGCTGGCAGTAGTAGCGCTCGCTGTATTGCAGTAGTTCAAGTAACGAAGATTTTTGTGAGGTAAGTGATTTGTGAAAGGTATAGGTTAATGTTAGTCAGGGCCATTCTTTTGTTGGGATTATTGAAAGTCAGATTGCGTTGCGCTAAAGAATATTGTGTATCAGTTTAAGGACAGTCATGTATAATTCCTCAAAGGGGATGTTTCATATACTTCGACCATCATCAGTTATTTTGCTCCCCAAATAGCAAAACTCCTTTACTACTTTAAGTGTCTCATTTCCTAATCTAATTCCCTCAGCATCCCCGACTTAATTCGGCTACATTCCATTATCATCGTTTTGCTTTTGTTAATGTTCATCTTATATCCTCCTATGAAGACACTGTCCATTCCGTTAAACTGTTCTTCCAAGTCCTTTGCTATCTCTGATAGAATTACAATGTCATCGGCGAACCTGAAAGTTTTAATTTCTTCTCCATGGATTTTAATACCTACTCCGAATTTTTCTTTTGTTTCCTTTACTGCTTGATCAATATACAGACTGAGTAACATGGGGGATAGGCTACAACCCTGTCTCACTCCCTTCCCAACCACTAATAATAACAACGTCTCTATCATAAACAGCACTATGAGCAGTTCAGAGGCGCCCTCTTCGGTAAGTTCCCAATAAACGGTCTCTCGCCCTGACTTCCAATATCTAAGTTAACTGCTCGCCACAAAAGTGGAAAATCATCGCACCACTTGCCACGCGGATTTGTTAACATTACGGGCGGCACACCAACAGTTACTTCCACGAAATCTAAGCAGTCCAGGACGATGTACAGTCCTCGCGAGTTTACTTCCTATTCGTCCCAAAAAAATGCGTTAAATTGCAGCCGGTCAGTGACGTCATCCGAGGCAGCGCGTAAGCCGGTGTTTGTCAGACGCGGACCGATTGATAACGGGCTGCGAAGTAAAGTCTGTATTTATATATGGGCAGCGAACGGTCGAAGGGAACATCTGCCGTCATATGGTCTGCGGGCCGGTAGTCGCCTCTAAATGGTCGCTTTCTCGGACACACAATATTTTATAACACTGTTATGTATTAATTTAGAATCTTCGTAATTTTTGTATGAATGGCGTTAAGTTGGCTTTAAATACAAAAAAGTTTTATCTCGCCTGCATTTACACTTTGCCGTGTAAAATTTTTAGAACCCAACTGACAGTTGAACATAACCTCTGGACTACATCTTTTAAGACACCTATTTTTTGTTATTTGCATCAAGGTCTTGAAACTTGTTATAGCTCTATTATTTTATGTGTTTCATTAGGTGCTGTAATAAAAACTTTCTATTATTAATATAAATGATAAATAATTATTCCCGGCCAGTGTGGCCGAGCGGTTCTAGGCGCTACAGTCTGGAACCGCAGGACCGCTACGGTCGCAGGTTCGAATCCTGCCTCGGGCATGGATGTGTTTGATGTCCTTAGGTTAGTTAGGTTTAAGTAGTTCTAAGTTCTAGGGGACTGATGACCACAGATGGTAAGTCCCATAGTGCTCAGAGCCATTTAAACCATAATCTATTACGGATAAGGACGTTTTTGTTCCGAATCTAGTTTCCAGTAAACTGAGAACTAACAGAGGTGCTCAATAGGCTCCTATAGTTAAGGTTTTCATCAAATTGAGGCTTCCTTCCCAGTTTCCATCTTTCTAAATCTAATTTTTTGACGCCTTCCATTTTTTTAGTAACAACGCCGATTTTGACCAAGATTTTGTTCCGATCAAGTTGAAACTTGTAAAAGTTAATTTTGATATACATTTGCGCATTCTGACCGATTTTTGTCTTTATAGCTTTATTATTTAGCGCTCCATTTTTTTTCTTAAAACGATGTACTTAGGGAAAGATATTCATCTGATCACTCTGAGATCTGACAATTTAATATTATGAAGCATATGTTGACAAAGTTTGGAAAAGCAACTTTAATTTTTAATTTCGTCCTCAGATTATGGCGCAATACTTGTATGCTACGCACAGCCGCGTTATGATGAGGTGGCGCTAGTAGCAGTGAAGTGGGTCAAGCCCCGGCACACTCGCTCGCCTCTATTTTCTCAAATGATACAGCGTTTGTTTCGCCACACACTTACCACTCAGCTACAGACTCTGTAAACAAGGCTATTCTGTGATGGCGTTAAGAACTTTCAGGGAACACGTAGAAGGGTAAACGGATCAATTTGAGATATGGGACGTACGTCGGGGAACAGCCAAGTGGAAAGTTACAATGGGAAATCGTTCTGGTGCCTCTGACAGTCGAATTCTTGTACAAGTACTTTTAATGCAAAGAAACTAAGGTAGGCTACTTTCAGAGGAGGTAGCACGGACCAGAACAAGAAAAAAAAGGCTGATAAACATGCGCTCTGAAATGCGTATCTTACGAGCTGTGAAAACTTGGCTACTGTGAAACATCTACTGAGCACGTCCCCATAGGTCTTTAAGGTATGCGTTTTGGAGCCCATGTTTACTAGACTTTTATTCTTTTTTTTCCAGTTCTCTAAGTTGCCGATCTCGGCAACAACAGTCCAGGTACACGCATACAGGGTCCATTACTTCAAATCGATACGTTTACCCTTCTCCATCATACCTGATAGTTTCTATCATCATCACAAAATCATACACTACACTGATTTGCACGAAAAATTGTACGTAAACTTTTCGATATCTGCACAAATCGAAAAGTCGTCCTGTGTAAAGACCACAGCACCATGATTACGACACTGTCATTCAACTGCTGTGGATGAAGCTAGACGAACTGAGCGAATTGTGGACAATGTCCTGTCAACGCGCGGCGTCTCCAAAATGCGCAGTACACTCGTACGTCAGAGAGAGAGACGGAGAGGAAATACGTTTTGCATCTTATAATTGCGTACGCTTCCGTGGCCCCAGAATCAGTCGACATAAAAGTTGTCTGGGAATGGTACCGCGTCACAATGTATAAAACGACTACTGCTGCTGCTGTTTTTCTCCAGCAGCAGTAGTTTTATACATTATGACGCGGTACCAAGCCCAGAAAACTTTTATGTCGACGTTTAGCATCATACAGAGACTCATCTTCAAATATCGAAAGCGCTCGCTTCAAGACGATTCAACAGATGTACTACATCTTGCCTCGCGTATTTTGTATAATGACCACAGCGGTACATTTACAGAGCGTTTCGCTCCCACCAATACCATCCGCCAATGTTACAGCGAAGGTGGCGGAGATAAGGGAGGAGGAAGCAGATTAAAACCGTGTGCTCTGTCGGAACTTACAGACGTTCTCCCAGGAGGAATGATGAGTACTCAGGGATATAATAGCAAAGCTCATTTTAAGCAAAACGCTTTATACGGACATATGCACTGTCCTGAACGCTTTCCGAGATGCGCATTTAAAGTAAATTTAGTTTTGAGCTAACTCCGTGAAAGTATGTGTCTTATCCACCTAAACACCCTACATCTTATTCTAGCCCAAACTACAAGGGCCACTCCAAAAGAAGTGTACACTATTTTTTTAAACATACAGTTTTCATTCTGCATGTGTGAAAATTTTACAGTGTGTAGATACATCCTTCCCGATTGTTTTCAAACTTAGTTCAACCTGTTCCCGTGAGTGGCGCCGTCACAGCATGTCTTCAAGATGGCTGCTAACTTGACGTTCGTCAGAAGCAACGTGCTGACTTAGAATTCCTGTGCTCTGAACACGAGACACTGGGAGACGTCCACAAGAGGTTGAGAAAGGTGTATGGAGATGCTGCTGTCGATTGCAGTACAGTTAGTCGGTGGGCAAGCAGGTTACGTGATGAAAGCGGGCACGGCAATATTGAGGATTGTCCTCGCAGCGGCAAGCCTCGTACTGCACACACTCCAGACAATGTGCAGAGAGTTAACGAATTGGTGACTGCTAACAGACGCATCACAGTGAACGAACTGACACGCTGCGTTGGGATAGGGGAAGGAAGTGTTTGCAGAATACTGAAAGTGTTAGCGTTAAAAAAGGTTTGTGCAAGGTGGGTTCCCAGGATGTTGACACTGGCTCACAAAGAAACAAGAAAAACGGTATGTAGCGAACTTCTGGAACAGTACGAGAATGGTGGAGATGAATTTCTTGGAAGAATTGTGACAGGTGATGAACCATGGCTCCACCACTTTTCACCAGAGACGAAGAGGCAATCAATGGAGTGGCACCATGCAAATTCACAAAAAAAAAAAAAAATTCAGAGCCACTCCTCCTGCTGGAAAAGTTGCGGCTACGGTGTTTTTCGATTCCGAAGGACTCTCTTGTGGACATCATGCCAAGTGGAATCACCATAAATTCTGATGAATATGTGACGACACTGAAGAAACTTCAAGCTCGACTGAGTCGTGTTTGCCCACATCGGCAAGAGCAGGATGATTTGCTGTTGCACGACAATGCACGGCCACATGTCAGTCAAAAAACCATGGAAGCAATCACAAAACTCGGATGGACAACAGTGAAACACCTGCCTTACAGTCCTGACCTGGCTCCATGTGACTATCGTCTCTTTGAAAAACTGAAAGACACTCTTCGTGGGCCAAGGTTTGAAGATGATGACTGTCTTGTGCACGCTGCAAAATAGTGGCTCCAACAGGTTGGTCCAGAATTTTACCGTGCGGGTATACAGACGCTGGTTCCAAGATGGCTTAAGGCAGTTGAGAGGGATCAAAATTATGTGGATAAATGAAAATATTGTTCCTAAAGGATATATCTACACACTGTAAAACTTTCAAACATGTAGAATAAAAGTTGGATTAAAAAAAAAAGTGTGCATTTCTTTTGGAGTGACCCTCGTACCTCTTTGCTCGGGATGTCTTTCTGCCATCAAGCTACTCCGTCGAATGAGCAGTTTTTCATGATGTGCGGTGAGTGAAAGGGTACATGAGGCAGAGTATATCAGAAAGAAGCATCGATTAACTGTGTATACTCGCTGGTTAAAATGTCGCACGTCTCCACTAACTAGGAATATTCAGATATGGTATATGTTTTCGGCTTCGGCGATGGTAGTGGTGTCAGCCGCAGTGCCAGGATGGCGCAGTGGTCAGCGCATCTGCCTCGTTAGCAAGAGAACTATGTTCGAATCCCGGCCTTGGTACAAATTTTAATTCATAGCTTCGGCGTGTATTCATTATCACAGGAAGTTGAATGGGCGGAGTGCACTGTCTGGTCGTATCACGGACGCTGCTGCCCGTATTAGGGAACATACAGAGGCATTCAGATAAGCAAAACAACATACGAGGGTCACTCCAAAAAGAAATGCACACTATTTTTTTTAATTCATCTTTTATTCTACATGTTTTAAAGTTTTACAGTGTGTAGATACATTCTTTAGGAATAATATTTTCATTTCTCCACATAATTTCCATCCCTCTCAACTGCCTTACGCCATCTTGGAACCAGCGCCTGTATACCCGCACGGTAAAATTCTGGACCAACCTGTTGTAGCCACTGTTTGGCAGCGTCGTCATCTTCAAACCTTGTTCCACGAAGAGAGTCTTTCAGTTTCCCAAAGAGATGATAGTCGCATGGAGCCAGGTCAGGACTGTCCATCCGAGTTTTGTGATCGCTCCCATAGTTCTTTGAGTGACATGTGGCCGTCCATTGTCGTGCAACAGCTAAACATCGTGCTTTTGCCGATGTGGTCGAAGACGACTCAGTCGAACCTTAAGTTTCTTCAGTGTCGTCACATATGCATCAGAATTTATGGTGGTTCCACTTGGCATGATGTCCACAAGCAAGGGTCCTTCGGAATCGAAAAACACCGTAGCCGCAACTTTTCCAGCAGAAGGTGTGGTTTTGAATTTTTTTTCTTGGGTGAATTTGCATGATGCCACTCCATTGATTGCCTCTTCGTCTCTGGTGAAAAATGATGGCATCACCTGTCACAATTCTTCCATGAAATTCATCTCCACCTTTCTCGTACTGTTCCAAAAGTTCGCTGCATACCGTTTTCCTTGTTTCTTTGTGAGCCACTTTCAACATCCTGGGACCCCACCTGGCACAAACCTTTTTTAACGCCGACACTTTCAGTATTCTGCAAACACTTCCTTCCCCAATTCCAACGTAGTGCGACAATTCGTTCACTGTGATGCGTCTGTCAGCAGTCACCAATTCGTTAACTCTCTGCACATTGTCTGGAGTGTGTGCAGTACGAGGCCTGCCGCTACGAGGACAATCCTCAATATTGCCGTGCCCGCTTTCATCACGTAACCTGCTTGCCCACCGACTAACTGTACTGCGATCGACAGCAGCATCTCCATACACCTTTTTCACCAAACAGCATAGGAATCCTATGACAGCAAGTTGCTTCTGACGAACGTCAAGTGTAGCATCCATCTTGAAGACATGCTGTGAAGGCGCCACTCACGTGAACAGGTTGAACTAAGTTTGAAAACAAGGGGGAAGGATGTATCTACACACTGTAAAACTTTCACAGATGCAGAATGAAAACAGTATTTTTACAAAAATAGTGTGCATTTCTTTTGGAGTGACCCTCGTACTTTACCAAGATTATACAAACGTGCGTAAGTTGACAGTACGATAACTGAACATTTATTGTGAATTGGACAGCAACTGTAATGTAACGTGTACGATAATGCTTACAGGTGAATGTGTTAAAAAATATATATATTTTTCAACTGATAGTCAGTGAAACGGGTGATGTAATCTTTAAAAATATATGGACATATGTAAACCTGAAAATATGCATTAAATGCGATCTATCTCGGGAACTACTCGAATACGGCACATGACCTTATGTCAGTCCTTGCTTCAGATGAGAGTTCCTGTCATATCCGTGAATAATGCCCATTCCTGCTAGGGCATCCAGTTTACCTTGAGGGACTAGCACTGGTGACAGAAAGGTAAGTTCCAGGTTCCAGCCAGACCGTTTTACTATGCCAGGAATTTTCAGAAGAACGCACACTCCATTGTTCATTGAAGAATCACTCTGGAAACAATCCAGTAAGCTCAGAACAAGCCGTTTCTCCACACTAACGTTTCCCACTAGAGAGCTAGTCCTAAAAGGTGTGCAGGAGACCTGCTATGACGTTTGGAAGATAGGTAAGTGGTAAGGGCGAAAGTAAAGCTCTAGGGAGAGGTGCGAGTCGCGCCTGCATAGCTCAGACGATGAGGGCGTTGCCTGCGGAAGGTAATGGCTCAAATGGCCCTGAGCACTATGGGACTTAACTTCTGAGGTCATCAGTCGCCTAGAACTTAGAACTACTTAAACCTAACTAACCTAAGGACATCACACACATCCATGCCCGAGGCAGGATTCGAACCTGCGTCCGTAACGGTCCTGCGGTTCCAGACTGTAGCGCCTAGAACCACGCGGCCACCCCGGCCGGCGCGGAAGGTAATATTCCAAGTTCGAATCCATCACCGCCACACAGTTTTAATCTGCCAGAAAGTTCAGAACAGTCTTGACGTCATAGTCCAATGTTGAGGTACGCGTATATTGATCTGTGACCTTCAGTGCTGAAGGAGGCCCATTTTCAGCAGCCCGTGATACTCTGATTGCCACGGGCGACAGGGAGTCCCTAGGCTGGATTCTGTGGCCGCCTGCCAGACGAGGTGGCGAATTGCTGCGTTTCTATCTCTCTCGGGGAGAATCGTGTTACGGCCCCAGCCGATCACATCCCTGCGGATTGCCTCTCCTGGTCGGAGCACTCAGCACTTTTGTCGAGGAGTGCGGTCACCAGATCCGGAGACCGCAGCTCTGCTCCGCCCTGCTGATTGGATCGGGTCACCTGCTCTGCTGTTCCCCTCTGCCGCGCCACACGTTAGCGAGGACACCGCTGTGGTGGAACCCACACGAGCGCTACAGCTCGATTTGAATTAGGTGTATTCTGACTTTTAAGGTCTAAAGGCGTGATACTGACGTAACAAGTACTATATGCAGGTGTCACCGTATAGATCTGCTCTCTGGGGCGAAAGAAAATCGCTTTTTAAATTTCCTTCTACAAGACAAATATAATAAGAACTGTTATATTAATTTATAATATGGATCTCTATAGGTTCGTTAAGCGTGTCAAAAATCTTTAAATGGCGGGACTTTTTTTCTTTTGTTTTCCTTTTTTTAAGGGTGTAATTTTTGTGTCCAGAACTTGAAAAACAATGGCAGGCACAATGGTGGCCGCCTATAGAACAGTGGAATAATGATAACATTATGAAAAGGAAAAATGGCAACTCACCATATAGTGGAGATGTTGAGTCGCAACAGGCACAACAAAAAGACTACTAAACATGTAAGCTTTCGGCCAGAAGGCCTACTTCCGAAATAAACAACACACCCATGCCCACCCACCTACACACACACACACACACACACACACACACACACACACGACTGCTGTTTCTGACTTCTGGGGCCAGCCCTAGACCCCGGCAGCCATAAATAGTCGTCATGTGTGTGAGAGCTGTGTTTGCCTTGCCTTAATATACAGGGTGTTTCAAAAATGACTAAACGAGCAGCGATAGAAATACACCGTTTGTTGCAATATGCTTGGGACAACAGTACATTTTCAGGCGGACAAACTTTCGAAATTACAGTAGTTACAATTTTCAACAACAGATGGCACTGCAAGTGATGTGAAAGATATAGAAGACAACGCAGTCTGTGGGTGCGCCATTCTGTACGTCGTCTTTCTGCTGTAAGCGTGTGCTGTTCACAACGTGCAAGTGTGCTGTGGACAACATGGTTTATTCCTTAGAACAGAGGATTTTTCTGGTGTTGGAATTCCACCGCCTAGAACACAGTGTTGTTGCAACAAGACGAAGTTTTCAACGGAGGTTTAATGTAACCAAAGGACCGAAAAGCGATACAATAAAGGATCTGTTTGAAAAATTTCAACGGACTGGGAATGTGACGGATGAACGTGCTGGAAAGGTAGGGCGACCGCGTACGGCAACCACAGAGGGCAACGTGCAGCTAGTGCAGCAGGTGATCCAACAGCGGCCTCGGGTTTCCGTTCACCGTGTTGCAGCTGCGGTCCAAATGACGCCAACGTCCACGTATCGTCTCATGTGCCAGAGTTTACACCTCGATCCACACAAAATTCAAACGCGGCAACCCCTCAGCGCCACTACCATTGCTGCACGAAAGACATTCGCTAACGATATAGTGCACAGGATTGATGACGGCGATATGCATGGGGGCAGCATTTGGTTTACTGACGAAGCTTATTTTTACCTGGACGGCTTCGTCAATAAACAGAACTGGCGCATATGGGGAACCGAAAAGCCCCATGTTGCAGTCCCATCGTCCCTGCATCCTCAAAAAGTACTGGTCTGGGCCGCCATTTCTTCCAAAGGAATCATTGGCCCATTTTTCAGATCCGAAACGATTACTGCATCACGCTATCTCGACATTCTTCGTGAATTTGTGGCGGTACAAACTGCCTTAGACGACACTGCGAACACCTCGTGGTTTATGCAAGATGGTGCCCGGCCACATCGCACGGCCGACGTCTTTAATTTCCTGAATGAATATTTCGATGATCGTGTGATTGCTTTGGGCTATCCGAAACATACAGGAGGCGGCGTGGATTGGCCTCTCTATTCGCCAGACATGAACCCCTGTGACTTCTTTCTGTGGGGACACTTGAAAGACCAGGTGTACCGCCAGAATCCAGAAACAATTGAACAGCTGAAGCAGTACATCTCATCTGTATGTGAAGCCATTCCGCCAGACACGTCAAAGGTTTCGGGTAATTTCATTCAGAGACTACGCCATATTATTGCTACGCATGGTGGATATGTGGAAAATATCGTACTATAGAGTTTCCCAGACCGCAGCGCCATCTGTTGTTGACAATTGTAACTACTGTAATTTCGAAAGTTTGTCTGCCTGAAAATGTACTGTTGTCCCAAGCACATTGCAACAAACGGTGTATTTCTATCGCTGCTCGTTTAGTTTTTATTACCGTTTTAAATATACCGGTCATTTTTGAAACACCCTGTATATATAGTGAGTGTGTGTGTGTGTGTGTGTGTGTGTGTGTGTGTGTGTGTGTGTGTAGCCTTTTTGTTGTGCCTGTCTCCGACACAACATCTCCGCTATATGGTAAGTAGCGATCTTTCCTTTTTTCATTGTATTGTCATTATACACGGAAGAGCCAAAGAAATTGGTACACCTGCCTAACATCTTGTAACGGCCCCCGCGAGCGCGGATAAGTGCCGCAACACGAGCTGGCGTGGAATCGACTAATGTCTAAAGTAGTGTTGGAGGGAATTGACAGCATGAATCCTGTAGGGCCGTCCAGGAATCCATAGGAGTACGACGGGGTGGAGATCTCTTCTGAACAGCACGCTGCAAGGCATCTCTGATATGCTCAATAATTTTCATGTCTCAGGAGTCTGGTGGCCAGCGAAGTGTTCCTGGAGCCACTCTAGCAATTCCGGACGTGTGGGGTATCGCACTGTCTTGCTGGAATGCACGATGGACATGAATGGATGCAGGTGGTCAGACAGGATGCTTACGTACGTATCGCCTGTCGGAGTCGTATCTAGACGTATCTCGGGATCCCATGTCACTCCAAACGCAAACGCCCCACTTTATTACAGAGTCTCCACCAGCTTAAATAGTCTCTTGCTGATATGCAGGGTCCATGGATTCATGAGGTTGTCTCCATACCCGTACGCGGCCGTACGCTCGATACAATGTGAAACGAGACTCGTCTGACCAGACAACATACTTCCAGTCCATTGGCGGGTCTTGACGGGTCTAGGCGAGGCGAAAGCTTTGTGTCGTGTACACGAGTACAGGGTACACGAGTGGGCTTTTGGTTCCGAAATCCCCATATCGATGTTTCGTTGAATGGTTCTCACGCTGACACTTGTTGATGGCCCAGCATTGAAATCTGCAGCAATTTTCGGAAGGGTTGAACTTCTGTCACGGTGAACGATTCTCTTCAGTCCTCGCTGGTCACGTTCTTGGAGGTAAATTAAGTAAATAAAAATTATCTTCATTAAACAAATTACATAAGATAGAATTAAACTGCCTCTCTTAGTATCAAAAACTAACGTACCTGCAGTATCTTTTTCCGGCCGCAGCAATGTCGAAGATTTGATGTTTTACCGGACTGCTGATATTCACGGCACGTTTGTGAAATGGTCGTACGTCAAAATCTCCACTTCATCGCTACGTCGATGATGCTGTGTCCTATTGCTCGTCCGCTGACTGAACACCACGTTCAAACTCACTTAAATCTTGAATGAGATTTTCACTCTGCAGCGAAGTGTGCGCTGATATGAAACTCCCTGGCAGATTAAAACTGTGTGCCCGACCGAGACTCGAACTCGGGACCTTTGCCTTTCGCGGGCAAGTGCTCTACCACCTGAGCTACCCAAGCACGACTCACACCCCGTCGTCACAGTTTTACTTCTGCCATTACCTCGTCTCCTACCTTCCAAACTTTACAGAAGCTGTCCTGCGAACCAAACGTATTTTACGTAAAGAAGCTCTCCTACGAACCTTGCAGGACTAGCACTGCTGGAAGAAAGGATATTGCGGGGACATGGCTTAGCCACAGCCTGGGGGATGGTTCGCAGGAAAGCTTCTGTAAACTCTGGAAGGTAGGAGACGAGGTACTGGCAGAAGTAAAACTGAGGCGACGGGGCGTGAGTCGTGCTTGGGCAGCTCAGTTGGTAGAGCACTTGCCCGCAAAGGTCCTGACTTCGAGTCTCGGTCCGCCTCACTTAAATCTTGATAACCTGTCATTCTAGCAGCAGTAACGGATCTAACAAATGCGCCAGACACTTGTTGCCTTATATAGGAGTTTACCGACCGCGGCGCCGTGTTCTGCCTGTTTACATACATCTGTATTTGAATATGCATGCCTATGCCAGTTTCCTCGGCGCTTCAGTGTGTGTGCGTGTGTGGGGGGGGGGGGGGGGGTGAACATAGCTAACTGCGCATGATCTCAACATCACAGCGCTAGTCACGTGACACTGGGACGACGCTGCTTGTCTACAATTTGCGGTAATAGCAAAATTTTAAGATCACACTGTTCGCCTTGTCTGATGTTCGTTTATGCGCGTTTGAGTTTTAGTAGTTTTAGTAACGGCTGTGATGCAGTATTGTCGTTGCAATGGATGTAAAGAAAAGTATATAAAACGGGAACCAGTTACTTTTCATAGCTGTATACAACAAATGTGTAACTGTAAATGTCATATTGATGTGAGGCACTTCCTATGTTGAAAAATATCGAGGTAGGATATTATAAAGTCTTGTACTGTAGAGATAATTTCTGCGATTTTATGCGCATACCGAGACAAATGCTAGAAAAATTTCTAAATGTGTGAGTAAACTACCAATCCGTATATAGGTACTGGCGCTGTGGTAATATGCAGATAAAATTTATACATGGCAGTGAGAATACTTTCCTCCAATTTATACAGGTTCACGAACCCTTCTGTGTATTTCTGCGTGAGACATTTTTCTATACAGCGTCATTGTAACGCAATTAATTAGAACAGAATCGACTATGACGTAAAAAAAATTGTAGGTTGTCACTTCTTTTATTATTTCAAAATTCGAGCACGGCAAGAATTTCAAACTTTTCTTTTCGTGACACTTCGGCGATGTCTGATGTGTCACTGTAAAGTAATTAATTACAACGCAGATTCGACCATATGAATTAGTAGAATAGTAAACGTAAAAGAATATTGTTGGCTGTCACTTATTATCCCGTTACGGAAAAATCGTAAGTAGAACGGAATCTGAGCTATGATATAGTGACGAAAAAGCACAATACGAATGCTTCCAATATCTTTAAGCCAACTTAGTTTCTGATTTCAAACTTAATATGTTTCTAGATCGCATATATGAAGTTTCAAGATTCTTCTGAAGGTAATTTATATGTAGCAGCGAAGCATTAACACTCAAAGCTAAGCACTAAACGGGCTAAAATGAACCGTCCCAAAATCACGTGATTTGGGCTGCAGGAGACGGTGCGGACAGAATTTTTGTTCTGCGCATCAGAATGCACGCACCACAGATATACTGTACATATTCTACAGTGGTGCTGGACAGAGCTAGAGCCCCATTGGTATGTTGACGGTGAGAGAAGTCTAGCACGCTAGCTGTAAGATACCAAGTACTCTACATCGGCTTATAAATTCCAAACGCAAGTTTGCTCGGGTTGGAAAAAGAAAAAAAAAAATACACCCAGGGAGACACGGCAACAATTGAAACAACTGTGCGAATCATAATCTTGTAGTTTCTTTGCTTTAGACACTTTCAAAATCACGCTTTCCGCGCACAACAGCCTTATCCGATAGACTGAGGTCTCACTCCAGGCCTAACTCAAACACTGATTGTCGCTGATGTTTCCACCCCGAAATGCTAAAAACGTTACATTGTCAGGGGTCTATTCATTACATGTTCTTCTGTGCACCCAATCGATCTGCACCTATTATTTAATGTCTTTGCATGTTCATTCATTTTGACCCCATTGATACGTTAATTTGTTTTCAGTTCATTTAAAAGGTGAAGTTAGTGGGAAAAAAGAACGAGAATTCCAACAACGTTTGACCGGAAGAAAACAATGCATACTATGGAGACTGGATTTCGAAATGTCAGTGCCAGTTACGTGTCGTTCCCTGGCAAGTGTTTGTACGTACGTTACACTGTTGAAAGGCGTGTCATACAGTCAGCTTAAGAGATCCAGTCTGAGAGTCGGGAGGGACTTCCCATTCCTGCTTGTACACGTTGTGGCACAGTAAGGGCATTTATGTCCATCATTTGACAGGTGAGACTGCGGTTACACTGTGCCACGTGCACAGCCACTGCGGCAGACCGCTATTGCCCTTCACAATGAAATAAGGCGTTGTCTGCTAGGTCACGGCTGTTGGAGTGGGGGGGGGGGGGGGGAGAAGCCGTGGACGGGTGTGGGTCGAGTGGAGGGGGAAAGGGCGGAAAGTCTGCCAGAAGCGACACTGCTTGTTAGAATTGCTCGGGCGAAACAGGGACGGCGAGACAACGAATTTCCTCCATCATGATGGACCCTGCTAACGCTCGTAAATTGCCTGATTAAAGCAGCACACGATTTACTGTTCCACTCCCAGGCAGCAAAAAAAATGCTGCGCTGCATTACACAGGCACGCCACCATCCTTACCAAAGGGTAGCTATCGCATGTGTGCCGTTTAACAATTAGCGGATAAGCGTGACAGTACCTAATCGCCATTTAGAATGTCTGGTGGCAATGACATTCGTTTAGAGTATTTCGGGTCCTCAATTACGTACGTCTGTCTCTCTCTCTCTCTCTCTCTCTCTCTCTCTCTCTCTCTCTCACACACACACACACACACACACAAATTCTCACGATCTATCTGGGAGAAGGAAGCTATTACATACTCAAAAATCTTTGAAAATATGTAAGTCCATTAAAATTTTTTCCCTCGAACCTGTGCTTGTCCACACCAGGCAACTAACGCGGATCTAGTCAGCTAGTCAGCTAGTACCATCCGACCCACGTGACAATTTTACTTTATTTTTCACCGACATCATTAGAAGTGGAGTTCCATTTAGTCTCATAACATGTCGTTGGACCGACCTATAATCATACCCGGATATCTGAAATTGTACCATTAGCATTCGTTGATGCATTCTGAATGTACTCTCAAGAGTTTTCTATTTTTACGTTAACCAATTATATTTCCAGTGGTTTGATGTTTTTCTCTGTTTTCCTATCTTTTGTTCAAATGGTTCAGATAGCTATGAGCACTATGGGACTTAACATCTGAGGTCGTCAGAACTAAGAACTACTTAAACCTAACTGAACTAAGGGCATCACACACATCCATGACCGAGGCAGGATTCGAACCTGCGACCGTAGCTGTCGCGCGGTTCCGGACTGAAGCGCCTAGAACCGCTCGGCCACCGCGGCCGGCTATCTTTTGTTAAAGTTTTGTATTGTACTGTATACAATTATTGGAACCTTCCCCTATAATTACTTTCACACATTCTAGTAATTCTTAACTATATGTATGTGTGATGTTGGAGTCAACCTTCAGTCGGCCCTCATCTTTTTTCCACTTATCGCTTCAGTCACCTATGGTAATGTCTGTTAATGTGAAGAATCCCGAGATGCGTTGTGGTTCTTAGCCCACGTTAAAGTTTAAGTCCCCCTATAAATGGCTGGGTAAGTCAGTTCAGTTGAAAGAGGAAGTAAAGGGTATACTACCACTAGCAATAAAGCTATGCCTTATTAAGTACGGCGTCAAAACAAACCTCAGGTCGACGACGGCTCCTCCTCTTTCTTAATGGTATATACATAGCGGTTCGTGCTGAAGCCACGACTGCAAGTTACATTCGTAAATATATGAAAGCGAAACATCGGCCGTCAGTCACAAACCATAGTTTTTATTACAGTGCACCATGGACTCTGAGCTTCACAGGCTCCTCGTCAGATGCTCAGCGCCACCATCTCGTCATCGTTAACTCATGGTACCATCTACTGGTCCAGCGACACGTACATGAATCAGAATATTAACCAATGGTTCTATCTGTATCACAAACTTGGGCAACCGATAATTTACATTGCACGACATGGTTTTTGCGTATTACATTGGTTTGCTTGCACATGTTTCAATATGTGTGACACAAGGAAAAAAAAGGGTCACAGTTAACTTTGACGTATATATTACACAAGTGGTTCCCACCCTGGGTGTAATTACCTCAGAGAGTAAAAGATAATTTTCAGAGGCGTAAAAACGGGGGTTCAGTTGAGTCTGTCACGAAACTAAATTATGTTTAAAAGATCATTACTGTTCTCACTATTACGTAAGAACGTAATACTGATTACAGAAGTTGCCAATAATTACATTTCTTGCAAATCCTAGCTATAATGCGTGACATAATGTGGTGGACGTTACAGCTTATGAAACGAATGTATGAACACCTTCCTCACACTGTCCACCTACTTACACGCGTGTTTTACTTTGTACCATGCATGTATGACAGTAAAATTGAGACATGCTTGTCACATATGTTTAAATATCTCATGAAAATGCCTTGTCAGAGTTGTGGGTAGTTCCCACAATAGATCAGAAATTGCTTCATTATTTAGTTGGAAGCAATAAACGGACAAATTGACAGCACAATACAACAGTAAATATGTCACGGTTACTCACGGGCTGCAGGGCCTACGCATTATTATTGTTATTATTTCTTTCCTTTCTCAGACGTTACGTCTGGTTAAAAATGGAAAGTGACGCGGACCTTGATCTTTCTGTTGCTGAATGTATGTGATGTATTCTATATTTGTGGCATTGTGATCGTGTAAGTGTATTGAGTGCTTCTAGGTCCGTGTTACTCCATTTCACTAATCCAAATGAGTAGGTCAATATTGGTATAGCATAAGTATTTATAGCTTTTGTCTTGTTTCTTGCTGTCAATTCTGTTTTCAGTATTTTTGTTAGTCTTTGTCTATATTTTTCTTTTAGTTCTTCTTTAATATTTGTATTATCTATTCCTATTTTTTGTCTGTATCCTAGATATTTATAGGCATCTGTTTTTTCCATCGCTTCTATGCAGTCGCTGTGGTTATCCAATATGTAATCTTCTTGTTTAGTGTGTGTGCCCTTGACTATGCTTTTTTTCTTACATTTGTCTGTTACAAAAGCCATATTTATATCATTGCTGAATACTTCTGTTATCTTCAGTAATTGGTTGAGTTGTTGCTTTGTTGCTGCCAGTAGTTTTAGATCATCCATGTATAGCAAATGTGTGATTTTGTGTTGGTATGTTCCAGTAATATTATATCCATAATTTGAATTATTTAGCATTTAGGATAGTGGGTTCAGAGCAAGGCAGAACCAGAAAGGACTTGATGAGTCTCCTTGGTATATTCCACGCTTAATCTGTATTGGCTGTGATATATTATTTGAATTTGTTTGGATATTAAGTGTGGTTTTCCAGTTTTTCATTACTATGTTTAGAAACTGTATCAATTTACGATCTACTTTGTATATTTCTAATATTTGTAGTAACCATGAGTGGGGTACACTATCAAAAGCTATTTGGTAATCAATGTATGCGTAGTGTAGCGACCTTTGTTTAGTTTTAGCTTGATATGTCACCTCTGCATCTATTATCAGTTGCTCTTTACATACTCGTGCTCCTTTGGAACAGCCTTCCGACTTCAGCCATTTCAGAAGTAAAGAGTCCAGCAATTAAGCAATTTACAGCCAGTAGGCCTAAGTACACTGTATAGATTTTAACATGGTTCATTTTAAATGCGGGGTGTGGAGGTTGTGGATGAAGCAGGTATCCCTAGAAAGAGGAGTGCTGCAGATGAAGCATGTTTTGTAACAAGTGTGTACTCGCAATGTGGATAGGAAGCTTTTTGTTATACAGAGCGATCAATCCTTAACGCAACGGCCTACAGGGGATTTTGTTTCCCGGTCGGCAGGTAGGTGGTGCTGGCGTTAGCAGGGAGTCTGTTTCCCCACCGGTGTGAGGCCTTTTGTTTGCGGAGGTAGCAAGCGTTATTAGGTAACACAATACAGTGTGTTAAGTGAAAGTGCTTCAACTGAAATTGGGAAAATACAATTATTCTATTCATCAAATGGTATTAATACGCGAGTCATACGTGCGTATAGAATCAGCGCGTTGGACATGCTCTGGAAAGGTCTCCTACTAAATCAGTTCGCCGTCTTTCTCAGTAAATTGCAATTTCCTATAGCTCTATTAAACGGATACGAAGTTAGCCCTATAAAATAATAGCACTGCAAGAACTTAAAATGAGTGAACCTGTAAAAAGATTGCGGGTTTGTAAATGGATTTTGAGCGGTTTATAAGAAGAACGAATCATGGCTCTACCAAAGTGGATCCGTTAATCAACGAAATAACTGTTATCGGTGTTCTGAAAAGTCTAACGTAATACATGAGCGACACCCGCACGACAAAAAAAATCGGAGTGTGGTACGCTATTAGCGGCGAGAGAATAAAAGGCCCTATTTTTTCCAGGAACGGAAACAATTAATAGTGAGAGATACGTGGAAAACATTTTGCAGCCTTTTTTCAGCCAGTTAACTAAGAATGAACGTGCTTCCGCGACCTTTCCGCAGGACTCTGCGGCAGCACAGACACCCAAGTTCACAGCACAGGAAATTAATTACGTGTTTCAAGATAGGATTATCACTAACAACATATGGCCTCCTCGTTCCACCCATTTAACCTCTTGCGACTTTTATCTATGAGGGGCATTCAAAGATAAAGTGTATAAAAAAAATCCACACACTTTACCTGAACTTAAAACTAACATTCGTCAAGAAATTTCTGTCATTTCTCAGAGGGAACTGCAGAGTGTATTGAGCAATTTCCTAAACAGGTGTCAGAAATGCTTGAACAACGAAGGGAGGCAATTCCTGCATCTTCTTACTTAACATACGTGAGTAATTTACTTTTCTTTTTAAGTGTTTATATTACGCACGTTAGAAGTAAAGAACGCGACAAACTACACTGTACTTGCTGCGAACCTCGTGTCGGCCGCGCCACGGGCACATCAGCCGACCTCAGCGCACGGGCGCAAGCTGCGGAAGCGGTTGCGTTAAAGATTGATCACGCTGTACGAAACAGTTTTAGGTAGAACTACATCTAAGTGATTACCCCGCTATTCACAATAAGGTGCCTGGCAGAGGGTTCAATGCTGTCTCTCTACTGTTCCAGTCTCGAACGGCACGCGGGAAAAACGAGCACTAACGATAGCTTTATCATTCCATAAATAAAGCTTGATAGAATGGATCAGTACCAACTGCTTATTAATTCATTAGTTCGTGCTTTATGCCAACACATACAATTAAATAACATTCATCTCGGGCCACTTAAAGAATAAAAGCATTAAATTTTTTTTCCCTTTTCAAGTTTAATAAGGAGTTAATGTTGATAATGATGGAGGGGCGCATGCCAGCTAATACCTGGTCGCACTGAGGGATGGTTGCGAGTCAATTTATCACACCCTTTTCTGCTTTAAGATGTTGTTGTTGTTGTTGTTGTTACTGTACTTGAAGTGAAACCCCGTTTCGTAGTCTTGTGAAGCTCACACGTGATTTGTGTAGCGTGTGTAGTCACATTAACTGTTACATTTCAGCCACAGAAAAAAAAAAGAATCTGAAAAATTGCTGTGAAAACTTTTTCCGGCTTAATACGTTCGGAATTCTTCCGAGAGAGGCATGATGCGCAATGACAGTTTTATTTATACGACCTTGCCATAATGCCTTGTCTTGCAGCATTATGAAGTAAGGTATTGACGGTAGAGCACACGAAAAGCGCCCTCCCCACTCTGTGTGTGTGTGTGTGTGTGTGTGTGTGTGTGTGTGTGTGTGTGTGTCGGGTCACCAGCGGTCAGTGCTCTGCTCCTTCTTACCGTGTTTTTTTAGTGGAGACTCCCCGCAGCCTGTGTGTGTGTGTGTGTGTGTGGGGGGGGGGGGGGGGGGGTCACCAGCGGTCAGTGCTCTGCTCCTTCTTACCGTGCTTTTTTGGTGGAGACTCCCCGCTGCCTGCATCTGGAGTAGATGTTGACCTAAGCAACCTCCCCCTTACGAGAATGTCCACCTGGCTTCCCCATCCTCTATTCCGGTGAAATGGCTACAGGCACTTTTACATCGGGAAGCAGTGTTATTCAAAATAACATGAAAGGCAGACATGTAACACTCGTGTTTCGTGGGATGCGTTTTCTGCTCACCACGCCGACGCGGTTATCCTTGCCTCGAAACGTTGCAGAATGTAACAACAGATTTTCTGACTGTTGCAGGTTCTTTTTCTATTTCCTATCGTACGCTTGTGAATAAATGGAGCAGACATATTGCCTCTGAAAACAGATGGAAATATGTCTGGTTAACTCATGCCCGTTTCTTGGCATCCATCTCACTACTGACAGTAAGATTCTGCTTTAGAAATTTTCTTATATGCCATACGGACCAACGTTCATTAGCTCCTTTCGTCCTTGCTGGTTGAAACTTACCGAAATCTCAAAAGACGTCTCAGGAGACGAATCAAATGTACGAGACAAATACACTATGTGATCAAAAGTATACTGACACACCCAAAAACATGCGTACTCCATATCAACGACCTCAGTAGTCATTAGACATCATGAGAGAGCAGAATGGGGCGCTCCGCGGAACTCACGGACTTCGAACGTGGTCAGGTGATTGGGTGTCACTTGTGTCATACATCTGTACCCGAGATTTCCACACTCCTAAACATCCTAGGTCCACTCTTTCCGTTGTGATAGTGAAATGGAAACCTGAAGGGACACGTACAGCACATACCCGTACACTTCCAGCTGCTTGATACAGTTTGAAACGAGACTCGTTCAACCTGGCAGTATTATTCCAGTCATCAACACTCCAATGCCAGTTTGACACGCCCATGAGAGGCTTAAATCTCTGTGGTCATGCAGCCACGAAGGGTACACGAGTGGGCTTTCGGCTGGGAAAGCCCATATCGAAGATGTTTCGTTGTATGGTTCGCACGCTGACACTTGTTGATGGCCCAGCATCGAAATTTGCAGCACTTCTGTCATGTTGAACGATTCTGTTCAGTCGTCGTAGATCCCGTTGTTGGAGCATCTTTCTCCGGGCTCAGCAATGTCGGAAATTTGATGGTTTACCGGATCCCTGATATTCACGGTGAGTTCGTGAAATGGTCGTACCGGAAAATCCCCACTTCGTCACTAGCTCGAAGATACTGGGTCCAATCGCTCGTGAGCCGACTGTAACACCACGTTCAGACTCACTTACATCTTGATAACCTGCCATCGTAGCAGCAGGGACCGATCTAACAACTTGTACAGACGCATGCCTATACCAGTTTCTTTGGGGCTTCAGTGTATCTCTAGACGAAAGCAGCTAACAGGGGCGGTAGAGGAGCAGAATGCTGTGCAGGTGGCCGCAGACTACGTTCCCGTCGGCCAGGAAGCCAGCCGGCTTATCTGGGTCAGGAAGCCGCCTCCCGCATGACGCAGGACCGCCGAGTTCCGCACAGCGGCACTGCTGGCGACCGGACGCGTTGATAACCCACAGCGGCTGCCTACAAACAACGAACCGCTGACCCTGCCTACTACCTGCCTCAAAATACACACACACGCAAACACACACACACACACACACACACACACACACACACACACACACACACACACACTACTGGCCATCAAAACTGCTACACCAAGAAACAAATGCAAGATGATAAACGGGTATTCATTGGACAAACATACAGGGTGATTCAAAAAGAATACCACAACTTTAAAAATGTGTATTTAATGAAAGAAGCATAATGTAACCTTCTGTTATACATTATTACAAAGAGTATTTAAAAAGGTTTTTTTTCACTCAAAAACAAGTTCAGAGATGTTCAATATGGCCCCCTCCAGACACTCGAGCAATATCAACCCGATACTCCAACTCGTTCCACACTCTCTGTAGCATGTCAGGCGTAACAGTTTGGATAGCTGCTGTTATTTCTCGTTTCTCTCCATACAGTTGATTGTGGAATTTGCAGCTCTCTGCTAGCTCTGCGAGTCGATTTTCCTGGGCTGCGAACAAATGCTTGCCGGATGCGTGCTACATTTTCATCACTCGTTCTCGGCCGTCCAGAACTTTTCCCTTTGCACAAACACCCATTCTCTGTAAACTGTTTATACCAACGTTTCAAAAAATGGCTCTGAGCACTATGGGACTTAACTGCTGTGGTCATCAGTCCCCTAGAACTTAGAACTAATTAAGCCTAACTAACCTAAGGACATCACACACATCCATGCCCGAGGCAGGATTCGAACCTGCGACCGTAGCGGTCGCGCGGTTCCAGACTGTAGCGCCTACAACCGCTCGGCTACTCTGGCCGGCTATACCAACGTTTAATACACCACCTATCAGGAGGTTTAACACCATACTTCGTTCGAAATGCACGCTGAACAACTGTCGTCGATTCACTTCTGCCGTACTCAATAACACAAAAAGCTTTCTGTTGATCGGTCGCCATCTTAGCATCAACTGACGCTGACGCCTAGTCAACAGCGCCTCAAGCGAACAAATGTACAACTAAATGAAACTTTATAGCTCCTTTAATTCGCCGACAGATAGTGCTTAGCTCTGCCTTTTGTCGTTGCAGAGTTTTAAACACCTAAAGTTGTGGTATTCTTTTTGAATCACCCTGTATTATACCAGAACTTACATGCGATTACATTTTCACTCAATTTCGGTGCATAGATCCTGAGAAATCAGTACCCAGAACAACCACCTCTGGCCGTAATAACGGCCTTGATACGCCTGGGCATTCAGTCAAACAGAGCTTGGATGGCGTGTACAGGTACAGCTGCCCATGCAGCTTCAACACGATACCCCAGTTCATCAAGAATAGTGACTGGCGTATTGTGACGAGCCAATTGCTCGGCCACCACTGACCAGACGTTTTCAATTGGTGAGAGATCTGGAGAATGTGCTGGCCAGGGCAGCAGTCGAACATTTTCTGTATCCCGAAAGGCCCGTACAGGACCTGCAACATGCGGTCGTGCATTATCCTTGTGAAATGCAGGGTTTCGCAGGGATCGAATGAAGGGTAGAAGCACGGGTCGTAACACATCTGAAATGTAACGTCCACTGTTCAAAGTGCCGTCAATGCGAACAAGAGGTGACCGTGACGTGCAACCAATGGCACCCAATACCACCACGCCGGGTGATACGCCAGTATGGCGATTACGAATACACGCTTCTAATGAGCGTTCACCGCGATGTCGCCAAACACGGATGCGACCATCATGATGCTGTAAACAGAAACTGGATTCAAAAAAGACGTTTTGCCATTTGTGCACCCAGGTTGGTCGTTGAGTACATCATCGCACGCGCTCCTGTCCGTGATGCAGCGTCAACGGTAACCGCAGCCATGGTCTCCGAGCTGTTACTCCATGCTGCTGCAAACGTCGTCGAACTGTTCGTGGAGATGGTTGTTGTCTTGCAAACGTCCCCACCTGTTGGCTCAGGGATCGAGATGTGGCTGCACGATCCGTTACAGCCATGCGGATAAGATGCCTGTCATCTCGACTGCTAGTGATACGAGGCCGTTGGGATCCAGCACGGCATTCCGTATTACCCTCCTGAACCCACCGATTCCATATTCTGCTAACAGTTATTGGATCTCGATCAACGCGATCAGCAATGTCGCGATACGATAAACCGCAATCGCGATAGGTTACAGTCCGACAGTCGGGAACGTGATGGTACGCATTTCTCCTCCTTACACGAGGCATCACAACAACTTTTCACCAGGCAACGCCGGTCAACTGCTGTTTGTGTATGAGAAATCGGTTCGAAACTTTCCTCATGTCAGCACGTTGTAGGTGTCGCCACCTGCGCCAACCTTGTGTGAATGCTCTGAAAACCTAATTATTTGCATATCACAACGTCTTCTGCCTGTAGGTTAAATTTCGCGTCTCTAGCACGTCATCTTCGATGTTCAAATGGTTCAAATGGCTCTGAGCACTATGGGACTTCACTTCTGTGGTCATCAGTCCCCTAGAACTTAGAACTACTTAAACCTAACTAACCTAAGGACATCACACACATCCATGCCCGAGGCTGGATTCGAACCTGCGCGGTTCAGGACTCAAGTCACATTACTGTGCATTTTATTGTTTACCGTTAGTTACACTTAACTACAGATACCAGCATTGACACAATGAACATTCCATTTGCACTGTATCTTACAAAATGTGCTGCAATTGATGGTCATCGACCTCAATGAAACCATGACACCGGCGAACAAAGATTCCGACGCACCCTGACAAATATTCCTGGTATTTTTCGAACCACATCATAGACAGCAACAATTCTGGCAGTTAATTCCATCTCCGTATCCACTGAGTCCTCATACACTAGTGACTTTAGATATCCCCATACGAAATACCCAATGGTATTCACGTTTGGTGACCTTGCAGGTGATGAAATACGACCTCCCCTTACGATCCAGCGACCAGGAAATACAGTACTGAGATGGTTGCGGACATCGACACCGAAGTGAGGCGGTGCATCGTCATGTTGTGTCCACATCCTCTCACGAACAGCCAAGGGTACGATTTCCAACAACACAGGTAGAAGTCTGTGCACGAACCTCAAGAACATGTTACCATTCAGACGTCCAGGTGGAACATACGGCCCAATGAGATTGCCGCCTACAATGCCGGCCCAGATATTGACAGCAAAACGTTCTCGATGGTGTGACTCTACTAGAGCGTAACGGTTTTCTCGTTCTACATGTGGCTATTCCTGCTGTTCGAAATGCCATCACGACCAATTAAGACCTCGTCAGTATACAGCTCGATTTGGAGGAAATCTGATCGATCCACCCATTGTTGGAGCAGCCAATAACACAATGCGACCCTTGGTTCAAAGTGAGTCACAAGCATTGCATGGACTCCTGGGTTATATGGGTGTAATTGTTGTTCGTTGAGTACTCTCCACGCGCTATTATGTGCAGAGCCCGTTTCACGTGCAATACGACGACAACTTCTAGTGGAGTCCACTGCAACACGTTTCAGCACCACCTCTTCAAAATCGGCGGTGCGAGTGGTCCTCATGTTGCCAGGTCCCTCGTTTCTTCTTTCCAATGAAGCAGTCTCCCGCATTCGTCGATCGAGAGAAATAAACACTCGTCGTGATGGATTAGGAAAGTGTTCCCTTTACAGCCTTTCAGTAGCGAAAGCATTGCAACGTACTTCCCCACACACAAGGTGCATGTCGGTGAGTTCTGTGAAACTGTACCGGAACTGCTCCACGCTGTTGTACTGCACGTCCTGAATAGCTCTGAGTAATGAAAGTGTCTGTCGTTGATTCATAGCACGCTCTGTCACGGGTCAATGTAAATACGATACAACAGAGCCAACTTATGGGCAAGTAAAGTAAACAAAACCTGCATCGCGACTTCCTAATACTCTGGCTCGTCCTCCTTGTCTCCTTGCAGGAAATAAAGAACGTACAAGTAAATAAACAGCACAGTACGCCTAAACATGTACCCATGTTAGTTGTACATAAGCTGGAAAACAGCAATGCTAGACAAAGCGGTACAAGTTTATTTCAGTATCTCCTTAAGCTAGCTTCTCCAACCTCAGCTCCCCTACCTCAAATTGTTCAGGGGAGCATTCTCTATGTCCTGTTACATTCTCGCACGTTCTTACTGAAACACCTGTACATCTAGACGATATTCTCTCTTGTCCCAAGACCATATTCTCTCTCGTCCCATACTTTTGCTAGCCGTGCGTAGATGGTGCATTCACTGATCACTGATACTTCTCAGAGCTTTACTGCTTGCTCAATATACAGATTGAATAACATCGGGGAGAGGCTACAGCCCTGTCTCACTCCCTTCCCCACCACTGCTTCCCTATAATGCCCCTCGACTCTTATAACTGCTATCTGGTTTCTGTACAAATTGTAAATAGCCTTTCGCTCCCTGTATTTTATCCCTGCCACCTTTAGAATTTGAAAGAGAGTATTCCAGTCAACATTGTCAAAAGCTTTCTCTAAGTCTACAAATGCTAGAAACGTAGGTTTGCCTTTCCTTAATCTTTCTTCTAAGATAAGGCGTAAGGTCAGTACTGCCTCACGTGTTGCAACATTTCTACGGAATCCAAACTGATCTTCCCCGAGGTCGGCTTGTACCAGTACTAAAATCACATAACGTGAGATCACGCTGCTTTGGGAGCCCACTAGTGTCATGCGAGAACCGTACGGCAGGGATGGGAAAAACCGACCGATTAAAACCGATACAGGTATTTCATTCCGAATAAATAGTATTCTTTGTTCTCTCCTACATCAGGCGTTTTTTTTTTCTAACAACCGAGTAAAAAGAACGAAATACAATTAGCCATAGCAACAGTGCTAAAATGTTTCGTTTTTAAAATAAACCTTTCTCAGCCGCGCAGGATTAGCCGAGCGGTCTAAGGCGCTGCAGTCATAGACTGTGCGGCTGGTCCCGGCGGAGGTTCGAGTCCTCCCTCGGGCATGGTTGTGTGTGTTTGTCCTTAGAATACATTAGGTTAAGTAGTGTGTAAGCTTAGGGAGTGATGACCTTAGCAGTTCAGTCCCATAAGATTTCACTCACATTTGAACAAACCTTTCTCAAAAAAAGAAGTAATTTCTATACGTAAAATTTGCGTTATTCCCCAAATATTGTGTCATTACAGAAAATGAGAAACGCGATCAGTGCTATTTTAATGACAATGACGACAGTAGCGGGCGACAAACAAATGGCATAACACAATATGAATGCTTTTTTTTTTTTTTTTGGACGTGTTCGAAAAGAACAGACACCACACGGAATCCGCAGCTGTGATACTAATATGTAAATTGAAGGGGGAGGGGAGAGGAACGAAAGTAAAGGGAAAGGAAGGAACTGTTGGTGACAGCTGCATCGTGACTATTTGTGGAATCAGCGGCGACGAGTGAAAATGTCCCGAGCCGGGATTTGAACCTGTGATCTCCTGCTTACTGGGCAGTTGTGTTAACTGCTGCGCCATCCGGACACAGTGTTTATCGCAATTGCGGGGATATCTCGGCACGCTTCCCTGCCGATTCACATTCCCGCCAAGCGCCACCTATCCGTAGTCCCCCGTCCTTGTCCTCCACGCTCGCTGCTTTTGAGATTCCCACAGGAGGTCCAACGTACTCGTGCATCCGCACTGAAGGTGGTGGGTTCAGCGCTCATGAAGCTGGACCAATTGTTTGAATGCATCGTGTCTGTTCTTTCGGGATGAATCGCAATGCTTCATTTACTTCAAAAGATTGAAGCTTTGTCTGCCATCTCTATGAAGTAAAAAAAGAGAAAGGAGATTATAGGAACAGTAATAAAGTAAAAAACTATCCATTCATAAAGCACAATAAAAACAGGAATATCTGGTGGCGGTGTCTACATAATATGCTTTTATCTTCTTGTAGCCCTTGAAAACGGACAAATTAAAGTGAAAAACATACTTCTTCCACCTCAGTTTTCACCCTGTAGCACTTAGTATTCGTAACGCCCAAATACTGATATGATTCCTGATTATAACGTGTTTTTTGAGCAGTTGCAAAAAATTAGAAGCAATACGAGAATACTGGTAATTATTGTAATATCAGAAATTGGGTCCGCCTTGATGGATAATACCTTGTTATTCGTTTATTTCTTTATTATCCTAAACTAGTTTCGGCGACAAATATCACCATCATTAGTGGGGCTTTATAACCTAAAACATGCAGAAAATAGCATGGTTATACAAACACAGTAAAACATTATTACATTTTTACTATTCGTCTTTTGATACTTTCATTCTACCTTATTTATTGTATGTTACAGCATGTTTTAAGCTATTATTGGCGTTGTTTGCGACATATTTTCTGTGCTTTTTTTTCTGTTGCCGTTTTTTTACTTAGCGAACATCATGTCATCCGCAACCATGTGAGCGGCTGTTAGTAAACAAATACTGAAAGGTGAACTTCGTATGTCAGCAATATATACTTGGGGTTGTGGTAGCGTTGTGGAAACCAATTATTTGGTGTGTACTGAGCTGTTATTTAGCTATTCGTGTACTCACGTTCTTTGGATGGTATGTGGCTGCTTTTATACAAAGACTAGTAGTAAAAATGTAATAATGTTTTAGTATGTTTGTATAACCATGCTATTTTCTGCATGTTTTAGATTAAAAAGCCCCACTGATGATGGCGATATTTGTCGCCTAAACTAGTTTGGGATAATAAATAAACGAACAACAAGATGTTTAGCATCAAGGCGGACTCAGTTTCCGATATTACTGTTTTTCTATGCAAACACGGACCAAATGGAAGAGCTCCAAGATAAAATCACTGGTAATTTTTCCTAATATTCAGTCACCACTTTTCGAGAACAGCAGGGAACTCACGATGTAAGAAGTTTTCTTTTATCTGGCTATTTAATTAAATACTCTGATTCTATGTATCTTGAAACAGAGAGTGAAAATTTTTCAATCTTTTTTCGATTTTCACGTTTGTTACTGGAATTGTAACAGGAACAAGAACCCGAAAATCGGTAAATAGAAACCGGTTATTTTGAGCTGTTTTAAAAATCACCTTAAACTGGTGTAGAGAAAAACCATGTAACCGAAAACTGGTTGTTTAGCGATAACCCCCATCCTTACTATACGGCCCTTGCTTAGTAGAAGGAGCAGTGTCGTACTCTCGGAAAAAAGAAGAAAACACGCCACGCAGTTGTAACTTAACTGCAGCTGAAGATAAGAGGAACTCACAACGAATTTTGCTGCTGCTTTACCGCCATTCCGACTCTACTCGCAGTGGATAACGCCCGAGAGAGTTCGTTACTCCAGGGCAGGGCTTCACACCAAACTTGCTCCGCGAGCAGACGGTGGGCGCAGGCCTGCGGGCAACGAGTACTGTAACCCTCCATTGTCAAAGGGATGTGGTGGGGATCCATGTGGAGATTTGTGTAAGCGAGGAAATCGATCCTGAGGAAAATGATCAACCATTCTGTTGCGCAATAAATCCTGAATTTTTCTCTCAACATGACGGGAACTTCGTCTGTACCCACATAAACTAATAAATTCCATGACAAAACAACATTTTCTAAATTTTCTTCAACGCTGCTACGAATGCCACACCCATCTGTGTGCCTGTGGTATCTACGCTTTCATAGAGAGCTACAGAGAAGGCAACAAACACTTTACAAAGATTTTGCAAGCTAACTCTGACCACTGTCTGCCATAACCTGTGTGGGAGTGCAGTGACTTTCTAGCAGTAGTTCCTGAAAATATTCAGTGTCTTACGACACACTAAACATTTAGGGAACCATCTTTATACACTAGTCAGTTCCACAAGCCATAATTTTAAATATAACGTCCGCAGCAACTTCTCTGGTGCTGCTCTTGAATCTGTAATCGATGCGCTTTTGGACAGTGTATAGATGAACAGTGTACAAGTTGAATGTTTCATTTTTATCGGTTGCAGTTTAAAATAAGTGCAAAATATCTGAAGCGGCACGAGGCAGTGTTCCTTGTAAATCCTCCAACAGGACCAAAGCTTTCATACGGAGCTGCTGCTAAAATTCTTGGAAAGTCGAAGACATTCGTTGCGAAACGATATTTAGAGGTTGTAAACGTGGATGATTTACCGGAGAGAGGGCTAAGGAGCCAAGCTATAACCGATAATGGCGGAGATTTTATTAAATATTAGATAATTGTGCAATTAGTAATAACATGTATTTTCATGTAAACATATAGTGTCTTTTGATTCATAAAGGTAACTGCGTACACTTTCTTGTAGAACTGACTGTAAAAGGAACGAGTCCTGGCACGGCGGACTGAAATGCGAAGATATTGTCGGTGTTACACGGTGCCAACTCGCCATTGCTGCTGTTATGCGGCACCCTGTCACGACTAACCCTCCGCTGTTTCACACTTGATGCTTGCTGCGCCTTGAGATCTCCATCACGCCACACCTATTCTGATTTATGAGCTGGCGACATAGAACTGACGCCAATCTGAACTTTTAGTTTCTGTAGCTAACTTATTACATGCCCCAAGTTTCTATCTTCGTTCGTGTAGAAGATATTGTATTGTGTTATGTTGTATTGTGAAATCGGGTTAATATTTTTGGAACACCCTGTAGTAATAGCAGTTGGGGAGGGTGGTGCTGGTGATACCCAATATTTTTTGATATGTTGGCTACCTTCATTGGCAGTATACAAGGCAACGAGCAATAGTCTCCTTCCTGCCCCTAACTGTCGCAATTATATTTTGCTCTGCTCCCAATACTAAGGTGTGTGAGACGCCTAGCAATGGGCAAAGGCTGCTTGAAAATATGCGGAACTTCGAGATTTCGTAAAATAAAAAAAAAGAATCAAGTGCATTGCGCAGGAAAAAAATAAAATAAAATATGAAATGTATTCGCGAAATGCCAATACGGCTGTCCACCTGCTGTACGATTTACTAATAAATATTAAAATTTGTGCTGGACGGGGATTGGAACCCCAACATACATGCATTCACGACCGAAGGAACATTGTATCGAATTATACACATGCTGTGAAAAACAGACACTGTCCTACTGTCCTTAACTAAATGTTCCATGAGGCTGATATTGGTAGAAAGCTGAGTTAGTATAGGGAGATTTGAACATCGATTCGCTCGTTGCACCCCTAAGTGGCGCGTGCGTAACATTCTAGTGCACACACAACAAATATTTTTGAACATTTTAAAACTGCCCTGAATCTTGGAAACCGCCTGTTAAGGTAAATTTTTGCGTGAAACTCATCTTTTCTCTTCGCGCTTCTTCCCTTGGCACTAAACTCACCGCTGTTCACTTGAAGCGGACAGAGTACAAATCTGCATTTGCTCTGTAGCCATATTCGAAGAAAAGTCGCAGCACTAGAACATTCCGTTTCTAGTTTGTCCCACGTTCCGTTATGGAATCACTTACTTCCGCATTAAGACAGTAATTATGAGGGATGTTCAACAAGTAGCGCAACACATTTTTTTCTCGGCCAATTTCAGTTGAAACAATACGTAATTTGCTGTGAGACATCGTGGAATATTCCCGCTTCAGCCCCCATAGTTTCATGAGGTCCCGATAGATGGCAGCGATATACGTAGCCTTCAAGATGGCGTGTCTTCGGAGGTGCTTTTCAATCAGAGAGCTAACATTGGCTTCCTTTTGGCGGAAACCCAGAGCATCGCAGACATTCGCAGGCGCTTGCATAATGTCGACGGAGGCCTGGCAGTAACCAAAAGCGCGGCGAGTCGTTGGCCAGGTTTCTGTCACCGCAACAACGTCGCGCAAACCTGTCCGATCTCCCGGATGCCGCCTGGACGCACACAGCTATGACACCTGTAGTGTCAAAAGATGTGTGAAACTGTAAATCGATGTGAAAACGACGGATCACAATCAAACGCCTTGCTGCTAAACTGACGCGTCTGTTGGCAGTGCTGACACACTCGTCCACCAGTTGGGGTACTCAAAGGTGGGTTTCTCGCCGTCTAAGACAAGACCATAAATAGCAACTGTGCTGAATTGCTTGCGCGTTATGAGGCTGGGTGGCAATTTTTTTTTTTTTATCGAAACTCGACACAGGTGATGAAACGTGGACTGATCACTTCGAACCGGAACCAAAACACCAATCCATGTTTGTGCGCCACACAACCTCTCCTTCGAAGAAATAGCGAGTAAAGTCATGGTGACGGTCTTTTGTGATTCTGAATGGCTTATTCTGTTTGATGTGCTCCCTCACAGTGCAAGGATCAACGCTGAAGTGTATTGTGCTACCCCCAGGAAACTTCAGCGTGTTCGTCGCCACAAAAATGCAAACGAACATTTCCTTCTCCATGACAACGCAAGGCTTAACAAGTGTCTGTGCACCCGAGAGGAGCTCACACAGCTTCATTGGACTGTTCTTCCTCATCCACTCAACAGGCCAGTTCTCTCACCTTCCGACTTCCATCTATTCGGCCCAATGGAGGATGCACTCCGCAGGAAGGATGATGGGGAGGTTAGTGATGCAGTAAGACGTTGGCTCCGACGCCAACCAGTAGAGCGGTACCATGCAGCCCTACAGCCCCTCCCACTAAGATGGCCATCGCACTGAACGTGATGAAAAATAGGCTTTTATAGTCAAAGTGGTGTATCCGTCAGGTTAGCCGAGAGCGCTAATCCTGAACTCGGGTAGGCGCGCCGGCCCCAGATCGAATCCGCCCGACGAATTAACGACGCCGGTGTGCCGGCCAGCCGGGATGTGGTTTTTAGGCGGTTTTCCACATCCCGCTAGGTGAATACTGGGCTGGCCCCATGTCCAGCCTCAATTACACGACTTGGAGACACTTGAAAAACATTCGCACTATTTCATGGCTTACACTCGACACAGACAGCTGGGGTACACTACTTCTGTCCCAGGGGGTACGGGTTGGCGACAGGAAGAGCTTCTGGCCACCCGTTAAATTAACCTTGCCAAATCCAATAGTCACCATGCCGACCCTGTGGAGATGCGAGACAATGGCACAAGCAAAGGAAGAAGTCAAAATGGTGTACTGGAATCCTGAATACAACCAACATGCTGTCATAAAAATTGTGTGTTATTACTTACTGAACACCCCTAGTGGTTTGATGTCAGGAAGAGGGAAGTCCCAAGTTCCGTAATATCTCCGAAGCTATTTACCAAACTCCTGGCAGTGAAGCACGTCTGAATTCGTGTCTTTGGGATCTATACACTGGCAGCAGAAATAACTATATTTGGTAAGATCTAATTGGTTCCGATGGATCTGTAATTAATATTGTTTTAAGAAAGGCCTTAAGATTGCTATTGGCGATTTTCTTACGAATCAGCAGGGTTAAAAAATGCGGCACGATGTGACAGTAGCTTGGGAATATCTGAGGATGACAGCTAATCCTTAGCCGGTAAGGTGTTAGTTGCAACTGGCTGTCGCAGTTTTGCAAGCAAAAATTAAGGTGGTATTGTTATGTATGTTTCCCCAAATCACACAAACCACTATGATGTGTTTCAGTTTCAAACTGTTTTGTAGACATGTGTGTGCGGTGTCTGGTTACCGACGCAACTGCTCCGCGCCGCCGCTGTATGACGTCATCGGCTCGCGATTCGCGGCTGCAGCCCACCAAGAAGCGTGTCGCAGCCGTTATCAGAGCGAGCCCCCTCTGACGTCACGTCACTACGTACTGCAGCCAGTGGGCCCAGACTGCGCGTCTAGTCGGTAGCAGCAGTCGATTGCAACTAGGTTAATTAACATACCTAAGGTCAAGCGAAAGTTTCAGAAAAATGGAGGACACTTTGGGGCTAGTCGAAACACAAATGGTAATAATTCAGTACGTAAGTGATCATTTATTCGTGCCGCAACGCGTGCAACAAAGCTAAAGTAAAGGGGAAAAGCAGGAGGAAGAGGAGGAGGAGGAGGATGAGTTTAGTGTTCAACGTCCCGTCGACAACGAGGTCATTACAGACGGAGCACAAGCTCGGATTGTGTGAAGGATGGATAAGGAAAGCGACCGAGCCATTTTGAAGGAACCACCCCACCATTTTCCTCAGACGATTTCGGGAAATCAAAGAAAACCTAAACCAGGATGGGCGGACGCGGGTTTGCAGCGTCGACATCCCGAATGCGAGTCCAGTGTGCCAACCAGTGCGCTACCTCGCTCGGTAGGGGAAAAGTCAACCACACTATAGTGCTGCACGCACAGAGAGCAAGCTATTACGGTGGCAAGTTCTTGAAGAAATTCAGTAGTTCTTACTTTCCCTGCTAACGCTGATTTCAACGCCATGACATTGAATAGTACGAGAAGCAGAAATGGTCATTAAGTGTGAAAAAATGTATGAGCAGAAGAGTGTGACAGCAATTTCTCCGAATATTACAGATTTTATAGGACCAATGATAACTTCGAGATTGATTATGAACTAGTACAATTGTTGATTCACACTATACCTTGCGCAAAAAAACAAACGAAACCCGGACACAGTGATGAGAAAAACTATTACTTCTTCCGAGAAGTTCTCGGCTACTCTAATATTTCGTGGCAGTGGTGAATCGAAGTCAGTCAAGAAACAATACTGTTGGTAAGTAAAAATCCTCACTGCCACCACCACTTCTCTTCGGTATCACAATGGCAGGTCACTCTCGGCAGTACTGTGAACGTAGAATTTTTGCTTTATCTTTGATTTCCTCCACTGTTGTTTGTCTCTTGCAATGCACATCACATTTCGATCAAAGCTGTATCACGTCTGTTCGCGTTGCGTGTAGTATTCTCGTTGGGTTAAACATGAACTAACTTAAATTAATTGTGGTCTTTCTGAACCCGTTACTTTTTCGACCGATGCCTTGGATGCAGCGATTAAACTGTTTCCTCTTTGGTGTTTTTTGCAGGAAGGAAATGCAACACTGCAACTTTTGCCCCTTTTGTACTTATAATTCGTATATCGTCCAGAAAATGTGCAAAATTCTTTAGATAACATTAAATGTCAAATCAGAACGCCCGAGTAGTAGTAGTAGTAGAGGGGTTTTGTGGGCGCACGACAACAAGGTCTTCAGCGCCCGTTCAGTATCATAGTGAGACGGGTGTCAAGGAGGAAAAAAAAAAAAACTCAGAATATTTACATAAAACGGAACATAAAACACGGGAAACAATCATCGGAAAAGATGTGCTCACCCACACCGAAGCGTGGGATGAAGCAGGGCGTCAGCAGTAAAACATGGACAACACAGGAAGAAAACGAGAGAGGGGGCTAAAACAATGTGGCAGATGGAAGTGGCCGGCTGACCGCAAGGAAAAAAAGGGAGGTGTCAGCCACTCTGCAATACACTAAAACCTCCAGCCTAAAAGTTTAGGCCAGAGTCCAGACACATCACAAAACTTAAAAACCCTAGACACACACGTCTCATCATTAGCTAAAACACAGGGCAGATCACCATCAACTTGTGCTTCTGCCCTTGCATCACGGTATAAAATGCAGTCTGTTAAAATGTGGCGGACAGAGATGTGCACACCACAAGCATCACAAAACGGAGGATCCTCCCGCCGTAATAAATAGCTATGCGTCAGAGGACAGAACGCCCGAAGTGAAACCTGTACACACAAGGAATATGGCACCGAGGCAAAGGAGCAACGTAACCAGTGTAAGCATATGGTTTCACCACTTTCGAATAAGATCAAGATCGGAAAATCAACCAAGGTGACGTTGAGTGCTTTGGCGGGTTAGTAACAAGATATGTTTGTAAATGGTAAACCACTAGAGAGGCATATTACTGACATACACTGAAAGCCTAATAAACTGGTACACCTGCCTAATATCTTGTAAGGTCCCCACGAGCACGTAGAAGTGCCGTAACACGTTGTGGCACGAACTCGGCTGTCTGAAGTAGTGCTGGAGAGAACTGACACCGTGAATCTTGCAGGACTGTCCATCAATCCGTAAAAGTACAAGGGGGTAAAGATCTCTTCTGAACAGCACGTTTCAAGGCTTCCCAGTTATGCTCAATAATGTTCACATCTTAGTAGTTTGGTGGCCATAAGAAGAGTGTTCCTGCAGCCACTCTGTAGCGATTCTGGACGTGTGTGTTCGCAATGTCCTCCTGGTATTTCGCACGTCCGTCAGAATGCACAATGGACATGAATGGATGCAGGTAGTCTGACAGGATGCTTACGTACGTGTCACCTGTCCGAGTCGTATCTAGACGTATCAGAGGTCCCATATCACTCCAAGTGCAGACGGCCCGCACCATTAGCCTCCACCAGCTTGAACAGTCCCCTGCTATGCAGGGTCCATCGATTTCATGAAGTTGTCTCCCTACCCGTACACGTCCATCCGCTCGTTACAATTTGAAACGAGATTCGTCCGACCAGGCAACATGGCTCCAGTCATCAACAGTCCAATGTCGGTGTTGATGGACCCAGGCGAGGTGTAAAGCTTTGTGTCGTGCAGTCGTCAAGGGTACACGAGTGGGCCTCCGGCTCCGAAGACCACATCGATAATGTTTTGGTGAATGATTCGACGCCGACACTTGTTGATTGGCCAGCACTGAAATCTGCAACAATCTTCGGAAGGGTTGCACTTCTGTCACGTTGAACGATTCCCTTCAGTCGTCGTTCGTCCCATTCCCTCAGAATCTTTTTCCGGCCGCCGCGATGTCGCAGATTTGATCTTTTAACGGATTCTTCCTTATATTCGCGGTACCCTTTTGAAACGGTCGTAGGGCAAAATCCCCACTTCATCGTTACCTCGGAGATGATGTGTCCCATCGCTCGTGCGCCGACTATAACACAACGTTCAAACTCACTTAAATCTTGATAACCTGCCATTGTAGCAGCAGTAACTGATCTAACAACACGGCCAGACACTTTTTGTCTTACATTAGGCGCTCGACCACAGCGCCGTATTCTGCCTGTTTACATATCTGTGGGGAAGGCGGGTAGTCGTCTTCGGTTCATTTGTAGAATTTTGGGAAGATGTGGTTCATCTGTAAAGGAGACCGCTTATAAAACACTAATACGACCTATTCTTGAGTATTGCTCGTGCGTTTGGGATCCCTATCAGGTCGGATTGAGGGAGGACATAGAAGCAATTCAGAGGTGGGCTGCTAGATTTGTTACTGGTAGGTTAGATCATCACGCGAGTGTTACGGAAATGCTTCAGGAACTCGGGTGGGAGTCTCTGGAGGAAAGGAGGCGTTCTCTTCGTGAATCGCTACTGAGGAAATTTAGAGAACCAGCATTTGAGGCTGACTGCAGTACAATTTTACTGCCGCCAACTTGTATTTCGCGGGAAGACCACAAAGATAAGAGAGATTAGGGCTGGTACAGAGGCATATAGGCAGTCATTTTTCCCTCGTTCTGTTTGGGATTGGAACAGGGAGTGAAGATGCTAGTTGTGGTACGAGGTACCCTCCGCCACGCACCGTATGGTGGATTGCGGAGTATGTATGTAGATGTAGATGTAGATATCTCCTGGCTTTGAATACGCATACTTACACCAGTGTCTTGGGCGATTCAGTGTATTTGGAGTCTGTGAAGACGACGTGTCGTGGTAAGCTGTCCTAGGAGGAGTTTCCGCTCCCTTAGAACGCCCCAGCACCTTCTGCGCAGTAAACAGCCGTGAAACGTTTCCCAAACACACAAAATGCGGACTTCTACAACCGTATTCACCAAGTCATCAATCGCTGGGAAAAAAGGGTTGCGCAGACGGATGAATACGTAGAGGAGAACTGACACCGTTACCAAGTTTCTATGTCACAGCTTGGTTTATTCGACGTGAAAATTAAAACTCTGTGGTTACACCCTCGACCTTGTTTCGGATATATTTTTGTGGTGGCGTACCTCAGCCACCTCGCCTTATGTAGCGTATCACTGCAGCTGTCGGATGGGTGAAAGGACGGGCCATTACGTTTTGCAAGCCTGTGTGTTTTCGACGCAACAGAGTGAATCACACGGCACGCGGCGTCAGCACGTCTCACACGGCAACGTTTCGCGGGAAACCGTCTCGCTTCTCCTGACACTGCCGGAAAGCTCAGGCCAGGCCGCCCACGCCGCTTACGTCACGCTCTCCGCCTTTCTCTCCGTGGGGAGCCAAGGACGCCAGTACAGCATCACCTGTATATTTGTAGGGAAAGCTACGTGCAGGCACACTCGTCGCACCGGCTACCCTCCCCTGGGCAAACGTTACATTTCCCGTCATACACTGCTGGCCACCGTAAATGCAACATCCTGAAGGAAGCATCCGAATCAAGTGAAATTTACACCATGGGTTTGCAGCGACGAGATATGCAACTGATTAGAATTTCAGCGCAGACGCACATCACGCGCGCCTGTGGCGCCACCTCATAGCGCCATTTAAGGCTTGGCGATTTCGACGAGTGTACGTTCGGCACGTGTGTTTACCTTGTGGTTGTTTCACAAGACGATCAGTTATGCCTCGTAGACAACAGCGAACATCGTTTGATCAAGTATCCGAGTTCGACAGAGGAAGGATAGTGGCTTACCGAGATTGTGGAGTATCATACAGAGAAATCGCTAGTCGTGTTGGACGAAACCAAACAACTGTAATGCGGATATGTGACCGTTGGATGCAGGAGGGTACGACGGACCGACGTGGTCGATCGCATTCACCTCGGTGCACCACTGCACGTGCTGATAGGCAAATTGTGCGCATGGCAGTGACGGATCGCTCAGTGACATCCCGAACCATAGCACAGCACATTGCGTCTGTAACGAATCATCCAGTGTCTGCGCGTACCATTCGACGCCGTTTACAGTTTACAGCAGAGTGGTCTGTCCGCAAGACGTCCATTGCTTCGTCTACCATTGACGCAGAACCACAGACGTCTCCGTCGCCAATGGTGTGATGACAGACGGCAGAATGGAATGACGTTGTCTTTATTGACGAGGCACGCTTCTGTCTGCAGCACCACGATGGTCGGATTCGAGTGTGGAGACACCGTGCAGAGAGGATGCTGGACAGCTGCATTATGCACCGCCACACTGGTCTTGCACCGGATATTATGGTATGGGGCGGTATTGGATATTACTCTCGCACGCCTCTAGTACGCATTGCCGGTACTTTAAATAGCCGGCGCTACATATCCGAGGTGCTGGAGCCAGTTGTCCTTCCTTACCTTCAGGGCTCGGCCACAGCCATATTTCAACAGGATAATGCGCGACCACACGTGGCACGCATTGTCCAAAGGTTCTTCGTCAATAACCAGATTGAATTGCTTCCCTGGCCGGCTCGCTCTCCGGATCTTTCGCCGATAGAAAACATGTGGTCCATGGTTGCTCAACGAGTGACCCAGATTACATCCCCAGCTGCCACACCAGATGATCTTTGGCAACGTGTGGAAGCTGCTTGGGCTGCTGTACCCCAGGAACACATCCAACGTCTCTTTGACTCAATGCCGAGACGTGTGGCAGCGGTAATCTCCAACAATGGCGGCTACTCTGGCTACTGATTCTGGCAGGAACCACATGTCACAGACGTCTGTAAACGTAATCATTTGATACTTGGTCTACATGTTATCTACAAAATAAATTTTGTTGTGCTACCTCTTGTCTTTCTTGCTGTTGCATTTACGGTGGCCAGCAGTGTATATTAGCAAGCACGCCGGTCACGTACTTGCCTATTGGTTAGTTCGCGAACGAACGGGTGCAAAGGAATGGTTCACCAAGATGAACGAGAGGACCGAGGAACGAATTCCAAGGAACGATCGGTTCATAGTTCACTCCGGTCGCGGTGGTCACTTCGGCAGTTCTCGTTGCAGCCCCGGTCGCGTGCTCGTCTCAGTCTCGGTCTCCCTCGGCCGCACTCGTTCTTTGCATGACCACCTGTCTCAGTTCCACTGCCGACTGCTCCTAATTAGTTCAGTATCCAGTTGTTCGTTTCGTTGACTGCGCTCGCCTATTTTACGTGTGTTCCAAACTGTTCTTGCACTTGGTTCTGGCTATTCAGCGTCCACGACCGGTAATCAAATGGTTCAAATGGCTCTGAGCACTATGGGACTTAGCCGGGCGCGGTGGCCGTGCGGTTCTAGGCGCTGCAGTCCGGAACCGCGGGACTGCTACGGTCGCAGGTTGGAATCCCGCCTCGGGCATGGATGTTTGTGATGTCCTTAGGTTAGTTAGGTTTAACTAGTTCTAAGTTATAGGGGACTAATGACCTCAGCAGTTGAGTCCCATAGTGCTCAGAGCCATTTGAACCATTTAAACTATGGGACTTACCATCTGTGGTCATCAGTCCCCTAGAACTTTGAACTACTTAAACCTAACTAACCTAGGGACATCACACACATCCATGCCCGAGGCAGGATTCGAACCTGCGACCGTAGCGGTCACGCGGTTCCAGACTGAAGCGCCTAGAACAGCACGGCCACACCGCCCGGCTGACCGGTAATCAAAAATTATTTTATAGTTACGTAAATAACATAAAAACTACGTTGTATGTAATTGGTACGTCCTTTCAGGTAACAAAAGGGCGAAGAGACACTTATAACAAGGCAAGTTTTTTGTTATTCATATATTTTTTGGTTTCATCGACTTGATTTAGCAGCTAACTTTCAATAATTTGCTAATTTTTAGTGTAAGAAAATTAATATAAAACGATTTTCGTGTATCTTTCATATACAAAACATTACATTTAGGAAGGCTCTAATTATTTTTAAGTTTGGTTGTTTCCAATTTGCATTACCTGCTAGTTTGGTTTCTTTGAAGAAAAAAAGGTGGGTTGTGGGTCATTTTGGCTCATTAGGAAAAGCGGTGCCTCTCCATTCGGAAAGATATAGATTGTCATAAAATCGTATTTACTTATTATCTCAAAAACATTTGTTCAGGAGCTTTCAAACCAAAAACTTTATTACTGCGAACTTTATTATTATTGTTATTGCTGCATTAACTTTAATAATGCAACATAAAAACCAAATTTTTACTAAGTGTGTGACGCAAGTATGAGAAAACCACATTTTATTTTACGCTTCCATAAAGTCTCTACTTCACCTACCAACTCAGAGACAACGTGAAGTTTATATAGGGTGTTGAAACGTACCCTTTGAACAATTTATACATGACTGTCCTTAAACTGACATACAATATTTTTAGCGCAACGCAATCTGACTTTCAAAATTCCCTACAAAAGAATGGCCCTGACTAACATTAAACTATACCTTTCACAAATCACTTACCTCACAAAAATCTTCGCTGCTCAAGCTACTGCAATACAGCGAGCGCCACTACTGCCAGCTAAATAAAAGATTCAAACTATGGAAGGCACTAACTACTGATAGGGATAGTTAGCAAATGAAAGATATTAATAGAGAACGAACAATGTATTTACCTTGATATCATCACAAGTCATAATATATATATCAGTTCATGACAAATTACAAACCTCCGCCATCTCTCTCCCCACATCCACCACTGCTGGCGGCTCACCTCCAACTGCGCAACGCTACGCGCTGTTCACAGCCAGCTGCCTAACACTACAATGGCGAGTATTACAACAATGCAAAGCAGCCACAGACTGCACACAGCACAGCCAGTGATTTTCATATTGAGCGCTACGTAACGTTGCCAATAAGAAAACATAAACAGCCTACTTACATAGAGAAAACATAAACAGCCTACTTACAGTGTAAACGATTATTGTTTACAACGTAGTATAGCTATGTAGTGGAAGTCAAATGGCTCTGAGCACTATGGGACATAACTGCTGCGGTCATGAGTCCCCTAGAACTTAGAACTACTTAAACCTAACTAAGGACATCACACACATCCATGCCCGAGATAGGATTCGAACCTACGATCGTAGCGGTCGCGCGGCTCCAGACTGTAGCGCCTAGAACCTCTCGGCCACACCGGCCGGCTGGAAGTCGAAACGAATAATTTTATACAAGACACTTGTGGTCTATTAAGTTGGGAAACAGCCACCAACAGGTTTACAAGACTACATGGGCGTCGCGTGAGATTTTCATGTTCTCTTCTCCAGCTCTCTACTCATCGTCATCGATTGTTTCGCAATTCTTGCTTGCATTAGCTTGTTATTTCTTCACTGACTAATTATTACATGTTTGTCTGTTTGTTGTATCTGCTCGTAACGGGCAACACATCGTCGGTAATTGGCGAGCAGTCTGTACTCTGGGCCGGTTTTCCGTGCGCCACCCTATATTATTTTCCTGCGATCAGCCACACAAGGCTACAATTGGCTAAACGAGAGGTTCTGCAGAATCACAGAAATTACTTCTAAAAGTGTGTAAGAATTCCGTAATGAATCAAAACTCTAGACTCCAGAGGGGAGGCAAGTGCCCCGTCTTGGTGCCCTCCATCCTTCAGTCACCTACACTACTAGTTTTCAGTTTTACATAAGAACCATATACCAAGCACAAATGAACGGTGAACGAGTAAAAATGAACGGTTCCCAAAAAAGAACGATCAGCAGTGAACTAGTTCCCAAGGATGAACCAGTTTGCCCATCTCTATTGCCTGTCAGGGAGATGTAGCCGTCGGAGGAGAACACCACAAGGACGGCAGCTAGGAACTGTTAAAATTATGAGGCAAGGCCAAAAGGAAGTACGGTATCCATGATCTAAGAGTAACAGAGAAACTTCATTACCATGGGCATTGGTACAGGGCGACTTTGGAAAGTAATTTCTCGTGGACTACCCAGTATTTTCTAACACTGTGTGGATGATACCCAACACGTATGTAGTGTATTCGAACTCTGGTGGCAAGTGTCCAGTCGTTGCTCGGGATAGACTGCGCGCTCAGGTATAAGAAATCTTGAGTTTCCAATGGCCTGTGACGGACTAACTCGCTCAGTTTGTTACCCTGACGTCCCTCTGTAACTATATTGCTCTGAGAATACGCGCACTCCAGTACAAATGACACTATTTCGACTAACTCGTGGGAAACGTGTTAACAATGGTGTGAAATGGCCTTTTGTTGGTGCACTACCATACTGAAAGGGAGTCTTTTCGCCGATGTCCATTTTCCATGAAGACCAACGGTCCTCGATGAAAAATTTGAATCGTTGATGTTGGAGGGGAAGGAGCAGTGTCGTAATCAAACTGCTGTCGGTGATTCCTACCATTACATTGTTCAAATGTGTGTGAAGTCGTATAGGACTTAACTGCTAAGGTTATCAGTCCTTAAGCTTACACACTACTTAACCTAAATTATCTTAAGGACAAACACACACACACACACACACACACACACACACACACACTCCCATGCCCGAGGGAGGACTCGAACCTCCGCCGGGACCAGCCGCACAGTCCATGACTGCAGCGCCTGAGACCGCACGGCTAATCCCGCACGGCCTATACATTGTTGCCGCAGATAATCTGAAACCGCAGTAATGAAAGTGTTCTTCGTACCAAATATGGTTTTACACGTAAGAAACATTAACAAGTAGATTTTTTATAGCAATAGATAAATTAACCGTTTCGGACATATAAAGTCTTATAGCAGTATTGGTTCACGGCTTCTAATGGTTAGTTTCAGCAGCATAACTGGAAATGTTTTATTTCTCCAACCAGAACGTCATCTTTCCATTATGAAGTGTTAAGACAATGCCATATATGTCTGGTGAGTGTGGTGACCTCAACGGGACTGTGTCGAACGTGCAGTGCCGTGTTCGTTTTGTATAATAAAGTGAGAAACAAGAGGGTGACGCCCAGTGCCGGCACATAAGCTGCTGAGCTATTGAACAGCAACAAAGGGTCAGTCGAGCTTAACGACCCCATTCGACGGGCAGAGTTACGCGGAACAATGGCAGTTCTCGTTCCCTGAGACAATGCGAATAGCCTGGGAATTTAACACGGGACGTAAAATCTGGTCATCAGGAACTGCACACCATCACTTCCCCTTTCTGGTCTCATATGGGAGATGAAAATTTCATCTACGTCAATATTCAAACCGTCTCCCTCAGAGTCAAGCAAAGCAGCAAGGCGCAAAGGTGAGTTTGTGTGCTCAGCTGTTGAAGCGGGTTTCGCGCATACATTCATACAGCAAAGATTATTTACTTATTCCCCTATACTATCTTCAAAAGTGTGTAACAGGAATTGGGGAATATTCTGTACTCTACTCGTTATAAATAAAATGTTCGTAAATGTTACTACTTTCATCACTACCAAATTTTCAATTCTTCTCGTCGTCATCATATCACAGTGATGTCATTATGATAATACCACATGATCATCAGAGCGTCACATCAGCACCACAATATCACCATATGACCATCACCACATCAACACACCCTCCTCCTCACCACCACCACCACCACCACCACCACCACCACCATCACCTTCTTCGACTCTACAGCTCTCAAATGTCAACTCTTGTAATCCCCCTAAATCATTTCAAACGAGTGTGTGGTTGTCTCCCTTGATAAAGTCACGACCGATTCGCCGCGCGGAGTGGCCGCGCGGTTTGAGGCGCCATGTCACGGACTGTGCGCCCCTCCCGCCGGAAGTTCGAGTCCTCCCTCGGACGTGTGTGTGTGTGTGTGTGTGTTCGTAGCGTAAGTTAGTTTAAGTAGTGTGTAAGTTTGGTCCCTTAGAAATTCACACACATTTGAACGACTGAGTCCTTCATTCTCGTTTAACAAAGTTTGTAATCTGTCTGCAACCTTCCTTAATGCTGATGGGACCTTCTTCCTTCAAGAACTGAAACTGTATCTGTCTTTGTACGTAACTTCTTTCTATCCAAAAAAAAAAAAAAAGAGAAGTTATTCTGATACCATAGAATTATGCTGATCACCTCATCGCTGAATAAATAAATAAATAAATAAAGAGGAAAATTAGTAATGTATTATCAGTGTTTCAAATGCCATACTAGAGAAATGACTGTTTCTAAACGCAAATAAGGAAGTTTCTGAAACTTCCTGACAGATTAAAACTGTGTGCCGGACCGAGACTCGAACTCGGCACCTTTGCCTTTCGCGGCCAAGTGCTCTGCCAACTGAGCTACCCAAGCACGACTCACGGCCCGTCCTCACAGCTTTACTTCTGCCAGCACCTCATCTCCTGCCTTCCAAACTTTACAGAAGCTCTCCTGCGGCAGAGTACTTGCCCGCGAATGGCAAAGGTCCCGAGTTCGAGTCTCGGTCCGGCACACAGTTTTAATCTGCCAGGAAGTTTCATATCAGCGCACACTCCGCTCATTCTGGAAGGAAGTTTCTGTTTCAAGATCTGTTAATACCGAGACACTACATTTACTTGTGATAATATAAATATAGAAATATAGCAGTAATATTTTAATTAGTGGGACTGTAATCAACAAAAATGTCATACCTTTTTAATTTTTACAAGATGGCAATATTTTTTTTTAAATTTCCATGTTGACTTCTGTTCCCTATACAACTTTGTATTTGGGATGAGATGTTTCAAAGTTTACTGTAGATCTCCCTGCGCTGTTGAGAAAGAAACTGCAACATCGTCGGCAGTGATAAACCTGACAATCTTTCGGATGAGATATGAAACGGCACACACCAGCCACGGTCTTTTCTTTTTCGAATACACTGACACCTTTTTAATCTTCTTATTTCACAGTAAGAGTTTTTTAATAGCTATTTAGGATGGGTGAGTAAGAGACATTTTGATCGTAAGGCCTTTTACTTTTTTTAGCACTTTTGCAACCCGTTATCTGCTTCCATCACAAAGATGTTTTTATGGATACGAACAAAAGCTTGCGCACACTCTGCTTACCACAGAAACTGCGCGTCAGCTAAATGGAAGAAACCTCGACGCGTAGAAGAAACCACTGCTTGACTCAAAAGACCGTGCGCCATCTAGTAATGAATGTCTGAAAGATTTTCTCCGTAATTTGGCACTTGGAACAAGTCTAGGGACGTGCAACAAAGTGCCGAGAATACAACAGCACAGAAAAAGCGTGTTTGTGAAAAAAATGGCACTTAGATTGTTTGTCATTTCCACCCTTCGTGTATACAGGATGCCAGGAAATTTCATCAGAAGTGTGTGTGTGTGTGTGTGTGTGTGTGTGTGTGTGTGTGTTTGTCGGCGCAGCGGACTTTATTTCTGCGTGATGGACACGTGGCTATAGACAATGCAACGCGAGGTGGGCGTGGCAGCCAACACGCCACGCGTGTTCTGCTCTGCTGTCGTGTAGCTGTCATCGGCCCGCCAACCCACCCACACAGAAGAGGCGCCCCGAAACGCAGAGTAGTGGCAGCAAAAACAACCTGCTGCCCACCAATGCCGGACATTTGCCACATTTGGCCCTTCGCCAGGCAGCTTGAGTAGCGATCCCTCAGGTAAGGGACGCCCTTCCTCGTACTTGTGTCCTCTTTCAAACCGCCGTCTTCACATCTTACTCGATACAACCTGTACGTAAAGGACCTTCTTCTTCGACATCTTGGCCAAATACAGAGCTTCTTTTCCAAAATAGAAATATTTACAACTTTTTGGAAGCGAAAGCAATACCGACGATTATGTCAGTATGTAATTAGTTCTGCCAAGTATAAATAAAGATCCCTCTGTCTCAAGGGTAGCTTCCTTTCACGCTTACAACAGTAGTACAAGTCTATATGCCAACTAGCTCTGCAGATGACGAAGAAATTGAAGAAATGTATGACCAGATAAAAGAAATTATTCAGATAGTGAAGTGAGACGAAAATTTAATAGTCATGGGTGACTGGAATTCGACAGTAGGAAAAGGAAGAGAAGGAAAAGTAGTAGGTGAATATGGATTGGAGCTAAGAAATGAAAGAGGAAGCCGCCTGGTAGAATTTTGCACAGAGCACAACTTAATCATAGCTAACACTTGGTTCAAGAATCATAAAAGAAGGTTGTATACATGGAAGAAGCCTGGAGATACTGACAGGTTTCAGACAGATTATATAATGGTAAGACAGAGATTTAGGAACCAGGTTTTAATTGTAAGACATTTCCAGGGGCAGATGTGGACTCTGACCACAATCTATTGATTATGAACTGTAGATTAAAACTGAAGAAACTGCAAAAAGGTGGGAATTTAAGGAGATGGGACCTGGATAAACTGAAAGAACCAGAGGTTGTAGAGAATTTCAGGAAGAGCATAAAGGAACAATTGATAAGAATGGGTGAAAGAAATAAAGTAGAAGAAGAATGGATAGCTTTGACGGATGAAGTGGTGAAGGCAGCAGAGGATCAATTAGGTAAAAAGACGAGGGCTAGTAGAAATCCTTGGGTGACAGAAGAAATGCTGAATTTAATTGATGAAAGGAGAAAACATAAAAATGCAGTAAATGAAGCAGGCAAAAACGAATACAAACGTCTCAAAAATGAGATCGAAAGGAAGTGCAAAATGGCTAAGGAGGCATGGCTAGAGGACAAATGTAAGATGTAGAGGCTTATGTCACGGGGGTAAGATAGATACTGCCTACAGGAAAATTAAAGAGGCCTTTGGAGAAGAGAGAACCACTTGTATGAACATCAAGAGCTCAGATGGAAACCCAGTTCTACGCAAAGAAGGGAAAGCAGAAAGGTGGAAAGAGTATATAGAGGGACTATACAAGGGCGATGTTCTTCAGGACAATATTATGGAAGACGATGTAGATGAAGATGAAATGGGAGATATGATACTGTGTGAAGAATTTGATAGAGCACTGAAAGACCTAAGCCGAAACAAGGCCCCGGGAGTAGACAACATTCCATTAGAACTATTGACAGCCCTGGGAGAGCCAGTCCTGACAAAACTCTACCATCTGGTGAGCAAAATGAATGAGACAGGCGAAATACCCTCAGACTTCAAGAAGAATATAATAATTCCAATCCCAAAGAAAGCAGGTGATGACAAATGTGAAAATTACCGAACTATCAGTTTAATAAGTCACGGCTGCAAAATACTAACGCGAATTCTGTACAGAAGAATGGAAAAACTGGTAGAAGCCGACCTCGGGGAGATCAGTTTTGATTCCGTAGAAATATGGGAACACGTGAGGCAATACTGACCCTACGACTTATCTTAGAAGCTAGATTAAGAAAAGGCAAACCTACGTTTCTAGCATTTGTAGACTTGGAGAAAGCTTTTGACAATGTTGACTGGAATAATCTCTTTCAAATTCTGAAGGTGGCAGGGGAAAACACAGGGAGCGAAAGGCTATTTGCAATTTGTACAAAAACCAGATGGCAGTAATAAGAGTCGAGGGACAAGAAAGGGAAGCAGTGGTTGGGAAGGGAGTGAGACAGGGTTGTAGCCTCTCCCCGATGCTATTCAATCTGTATATTGAGTAAGTAGTAAAGGAAACAAAAGAAAAGTTCGGAGTAGGTATTAAAATCCATGGAGAAGAAATAAAAACTTTGAGGTTCGCCGATGACATTGTAATTCTGTCAGAGACAGCAAAGGACTTGGAAGAGCAGTGTAACGGAATGGACAGTGTCTTGAAAGGAGGGTATAAGATAAACATCAACAAAAGCAAAACGAGGATAATGGAATGTAGTCGAATTAAGTCGGGTGATGCTGAGGGAATTGGATTAGGAAATGAGACACTTAAAGTAGTAAAGGAGTTTTGCTATTTGGGGAGCAAAATAACTGATGATGGTCGAGGTAGAGAGAATATAAAATCTAGACTGGCAATGGCAAGGAAAGCGTTTCTGAGGAAGAGAAATTTGTTAACATCGAGTATAGATTTAAATGTCAGGAGGTTGTTTCTGAAAGTATTTGTATGGAGTGTAGCCATGTATGGAAGTGAAACATGGACGATAAATAGTTTAGACAAGAAGAGAATAGAAGCTTTCGAAATGTGGTGCTACAGAAAAATGCTGAAGATTAGATGGATAGATCACATAACTAATGAGGAGGTATTGAATAAAATTGGGGAGAAGAGGAGTTTGTGGCACAACTTGACTAGAAGAAGGGATCGGTTGGTAGGACATGTTTTGAGGCATCAAGGGATCACAAATTTAGTTCTGGAGGGCAGCGTGGAGGGTAAAAGTTGTAGAGGGAGACCAAGAGATGAATACACTAAGCAGATTCAGAAGGATGTAGGCTGCAGTAGGTACTGGGAGATGAGGCTTGCACAAGATAGATTAGCATGGAGAGCTGCATCAAACCAGTCTCAGGACTGAAGACCACAACAACAACAACAACAACAACAACAACATAGAAGAATGCAGAAGATTTGGTGGGTAGATGGAGTAACAATTGAACATCTGCTGAATAGAACAGGGGAGTAGAGAAATCTGTGGCGCAAGTTGACTAAGAGAACGGATCGGTTGAGAGGACACGTTCTGAGACTTCAACTGATTGTTAATTTGGTATCAGATGGAAATTTGGTGGAAGATGATGGTAAAAATTGTAGAAGGAGACCATGAGATGAAGGCAGTAAGCAGGTTCAAACGGATGTAGGCTTGCACAAGATAGACTAGTGTGAGAGCGGCATCAAACCTGTCTTCGGACTAAAGACCCCACGACAACAACAAACTCGATCAAGGAAAGTACCGCAGTCTCTTTATAGCTGAAAGCAGAGAACTTTGTCTCGCCGGACGAGTAGAGAGCGGAAAATGTCACCGTGGACAGGTTTCAGCGACTAGCTACTAACAACTATAGGTTTAGACACTAACACGGATGCATTATGCACTGCACGTAATATGAGTATGAAACTGTTGAAGGACTTTTTAAGTAACTGAGGGCAGTGTACATTAGGAAGAAAAGACGCACCGCAGTGACCAATTATAATTCACGGAAGCCGTTGTACTTACAGTGAATCTCGCTGTAATGTTAGAGGAACTAAATATGCTTAAGGCTTATGAAGAGAGAGTTATTATTCTGGCAGATTCGCGGCCAGCCTTGTTGCTGACACAGAATCGTGCACTCAACACCTACAGAATGGATTACAGAACTGCAGCACCGTAACAAGTCTGTTACCAAGTTGTGAGTTATGGGGCGCTATGACATTGGAATAAATTGCTGACACACTCGCTCTCCGTTTCGATAATGAATGTTCGGAGGGCACACCTAACGCCTACGAACGGAATGTCACCGACCTATGACCGAATGGGGGCGGGGCCGAGAGGGAGCGCATTGGTTAACACACTGGCCTCACATTCGGGTGTACGACGGTTCAAACCCGCGTCCGGCCATCCTGATTTACGTTTTCCGTGATTTCCCTAAATCGCATCAGGCAAGGGCATGACCGTTTTTCTTTCCCATCCTTCCCTTGTCCGATGGCCTCTCTGTTTGACCCCCTTCCCAAAATGAACCAACAGATACAATAAGTACCATACTATAGCATCCCATTTAAAAAAACAAAGTTGACCTTAAAAAAAAATCAACGTTATATTATGGCCCCTGTTGTCCATGCAACTTTTGTCACACAAACTTTTCAGCTCGTATCATACTTTCGGAGTTACTCTTGGTGGCAATAGAGTGACATTGTAAAGAGGGCGGTGCTGTCACACTTCACTGGGGTACTCTGGAAATTACCTTTACATCTGTTGATTTTGTCCGGGCGAAATGTTGAGTTTTAACTGCAAAGAAGTCTTCAGACCAGTCGGAAATCTGGCTGGATTATCGGTAAGCTTTTTTTTTTCTTCCACTGGACGGCTCCGCAGGGCGGGGTCAAATGTCTTCCCAAAGTCAAGGAACACGGCGTCAACCTGAGCGCCCTTGCGTAGAGCGCTATGGGTCTCGTGGAGGAACAGAACGAGCCGGATTTCGCAAAATCTGTGCTCGCAGAGTCCATATTGATTTTAAAGGGGACATATTTGTTCCCCAAACTGGTCATAATGCGTGACATAAAACATGTTAAATCATTCTACAACAATATTGACGTCATCGATATAACCCTATAATTACGTGCATCTGTCCCGTCGATCCTGCTCCAAAACGCGAATGAACTAAGTTTTTTTAAGGTAACAGTTGGTATTCTTATTCTTCGTTGGTCCACAGACCTACAACCATTGTTGCAGAAGGATAGCGAGATCTACGTAATTTGCATTCTGAAGATATTTTATCCAGTCCAGTGACTAGTTTTGTGCCAGCGGTCTCTCTCTCTCTCTCTCTCTCTCTCTCTCTCTCTCTCTCTCTCTCTGTGTGTGTGTGTGTGTGTGTGTGTGTTAGTAACTCGTAATCCCTCTACTCTCCGCGTCCTGCGCGGAGAAGTTCCTGCCTGCATAATCTGACGCCGAGTTACGAACTGCTCCATACTCGAGGCTTCGCTTCCCTGCAGCCACATCGGCCGCCATCTGAAATGCATCGCCCTCCCTGACTTCCATCACATCAAAGCTCTTCCACTTCCTCCTGCAGCCGCGATTCACAGTTGTGTGTTGTGATGCACGTCCAGTGCATCCACAACTCAGTCAAAACAGCGATCAGCTAACACATAAGCACCTTTACAGCAAGACTGGATACCCCGCCAAACAACAAATAGTGTTCATGCATTACGGAACATCACGAAAGCACAAAGCGATTTGCACGAGCGTTGAGAACTATCCTACTAAAACGACCACTTTGTTAAAGATTTCAACAAACACGTTGAGAAATTCTGTGCAGAATGGGGTGAGGCCACCCATGCATGTGTTAATGTCCAGACCGGCATTAACACCCAACTTGCATTTGCATCAAATTGAAGGGCAAATTGTTGTGACTTGGCAAGACAGCCAAGTCACTATGAGGTGAAGCCGAAAGGCACGCGCTTAAGCTCACGCAGGATGGCGCGAGGTCTGGAACAGTTAAGGGAGTTAACAGTAGCAAATAAAGTACGTAGTTGATGTAATACTTAACTTTAATCCATAAGTGGTTTACATCTGTCTGACGGTACAGGCATCACAAGTTAAATATCTACTGATAATGGCGCCTTGCTAGGTCGTAGCAAATGACGTAGCTGAAGGCTATGCTAACTATCGTCTTGGCAAATGAGAGCGTATTTGTCAGTGAAGCTTTCCTAGCAAAGTCGGCTGTACAACTGGGGCGAGTGCTAGGACGTCTCTCTAGACCTGCCGTGTGGCGGCGCTCGGTCTGCAATCACTGACAGTGGCGACACGCGGGTCCGACGTATACGAATGGACCGCGGCCGATTTAAAGGCTACCACCTAGCAAGTGTGGTGTCTGGCGGTGACACCACAAAAATTATAGCTCCTACTACAGTGTCGCTAACACGTGCTTAAATTGATCGAAACAACGAAATAATACATAAGAGACCATGTAAAGTTTGATACTCATCCTGAGGACGCGACATACAAGATAAGAGAATAAATAAGAAAAAAGGCGTTTTTCGAAAACTGGCGCCAACGGAAGATTTTTGTTTATAAATTTTTATCGGCCTAACTTAAAATCAATCTATTCATACAAATAATACAATGGATCGCAACATGAAATGGATAACGCAAGCCCTAGACTTAAAGTAGTGCGTTTGCTGCGTTACTTTTACGGTATATTCAAAAACACTGAATCGAAGAAGAAAAAATGACATTTGTGCTACATATTTCCATTAACTAATGAGTTATACAATTGTATTATCTGATGTTCCCTCCTTTGTCCACTTCAGAGTGGTTTGTGGACTGCGGACGTACATGTTATCTGATGATGGCATAATAAGACGAAAACCGTCCCTTAAGTAACTAGTTGCGGAAAAATTTGTTTTGGAAAATTCTACTTGGAGAACAATTCACCGTGTCAGAAATGAGATACAAGAATTATATTTGTTGTTAATTGAGTGTGATTTGCATCGGAGACTTGGCATTTGATGACTCTTTCACTATAGGTACACTCAATGTCATTAGAAGTTACACATACTTCTCTTTTTAGAAAGGAAAGTACGATGCATTATATTAATACAAGGATTAAATCTAATGTCTTCAGTGACATTAAGAGTTTAACATTAGTACAGAAATGAGCCAGGTCAGATGCATGTATTCAATAAGTATATTTTAGATGGTAAAGTAAGGCCTCGCTTCGATACAGACAGCCACGTATCATTTTTAAGGTGCGCCGCTATAGAATTCAAGCGTGCCAGAAGTTAAGTTGGGAGTAGCGCAGTTCTTGTCAGTTTTCCATAACCAGTGATTTTTCGTCCCCACGTCACACTTTTATTGGTACTTCGCAAATATGACACTTCTGTTCCGACGTTAAGAATCGGTGAACTTTTGGAACAGTACGAGAATGGTGGAGATGAATTTCTTGGAAGAATTGTGACAGGTGATGAAACATGGCTCCACCATTTTTCACCAGTGACGAAGAGGCAATCAATGGAGTGGCATCATGCAAATTCACCCAAGAAAAAAAAAAATTCAAAAATACACCTTCTGCTGGAAAAGTTATGGCTACGGTGTTTTTCGATTCCGAAGGACTCTTGCTTGTGGACATCATGCCAAGTGGAACCACTATAAATTCTGATGCATATGTGACCACACTGAAGAAACGTCATGCTCGACTGAGTCGTGTTCGACCACATCGGCAAAATCAGGATGTTTTTCTGTCGCACGACAATGCACGACCACATGTCAGTCATAAAACCGTGGAAGCGACCACAAAACTCGGTCGGACAACACTGAAACACCGGCCTTACAGTCCTGACCTGGCTCCATGTGACTCTCATCTCCTTGGGAAACTGAAGAGTGGAACAAGGTTTGAAGATTATGACTCCCTTGTGCACGCTGCCAAACAGTGGCTCCAACAGGTTGGTCCAGAATTTTACCGTGCGGGTATACAGGCGCTGGTTCCAAGATGGCGTAAGGCAGTTGAGAGGGATGGAAATTATATGGAGAAATGAAAATATTGTTCCTAAAGGATGTATCTACACACTGTAAAACTTTCAAACATGTAGGATAAAAGATGGAGTTAAAAAAAAAAAGTGTGCATTTCTTTTGGAGTGACCCTCGTAGCACAACGAAGACAGTATTTCACTGGTGTCAGCTACATCTCTGACCAGACCGTGAAGTTCTCCACTCTGCCGTGCTGCCAGAGAGCGCAGACCTGATCAGCGGAAACCGGCGCGGCCACACGCATTACCGGAGTTACGGACGTCGGTGGGCAGTCGCAGTCGGAGCCGCGTTATTTCCATGCGGCGGCCACTCAAAGCGACGGCGGAAGGTCAGCGTTACTGGGTCAGCTCACTGCGGGAGTATGCACCAGCGGTGCGCCCCCGGCTGCTGCGTAGCCAGCCCAGGGCGATAATCACACTCGCACTGCGTGACCGACACGGTTGACAGCTCCAACTCTGTGCGAACTGTCCGCGGTCGCAGCCGCAGCAGCCAGTTTGCATAATTGTATGTTAGTCGCCCGTGCCACTTCCAGTTCCACAATTTGACCTGTTCGTATTGCTTAATGTGCAGGGGAAGGGGGGGGGGCGGTTCGAGAGAGGGAGGTGAGCCACATTCGGATCGAATCCCTGTGACGGATGAAGGGGGGTAGACCAGCCTGACGTTCAATTTTGGAACCGATATTCGTGATTTTTTTTTCCTATAAATAACAAAAAAATTACAAAACTAAGACACTCAGGAATTACAGACATTGGCTGTGAGTGGGCATTGATTTAAATCAAGGAGGAAACTCCATTCAGAGCCTGTTGCCCACAGCGACCGTTATTTTGATTCGAAAATAATAGATTTCAGCTATCAGTCGTCCTTTGGAATTTTTATTGGCAGATCTAGATTTCAGCTAGAAACTAGCCATTCTCAATGCACTATCCTTTTTTGGTCAATGCATGTAATGCCTGTTGATCTGGCTTTGTACTCTGTTTATTGAACACTCAATTCAATACTCAATACAATTCAATGACCAACAGGCATTATATGTATTGACCAAAAAATGATAGTGCATTGAGAATGGCTAGTTTCTAGCTGAAATCTAGATCTGCCAATAAAAATTCCAAAGGACGACTGATAGCTGAAATCTATTATTTTCGAATCGAAAATTTGTGCCGGACCGGGATTCGAACTCGGTTCTCCTGCTTACTGGGCAGATTCTGTGGACGCAAGTGGTCCCGTAAGAGCTACAGCATGGTGTGCAGATGTACACCACATATATACGTGGCGTCTATTCTTTCGGACATATCCGAGAGAACAGACACCACATATATATAATTACAAAACTGACTGTACACTTCTATTGTACGCCCTTAAGACTTTATTACTTTTTTTTAAGTAAAAAAACTTGCTCCGAGAGGACACTTCACGACATCGACGGAAGACCTTTGCGAAGTGCAAGTGCGGTTGATAGAAGTTCTGAACGCCGCGATCTCAAACCTAGAAAAAAATTTCTAAAACAGATTTGAAATATGATATTGTCTAGATTAGTACGTACGGCCATTTAAAATAAATGGTTTTCAACAAAATGGTGGCATTCTGATATAAATGTCAATTTTTTCAACAAAAATGTCGTTATAAAACGTACGCGAAAAATCGAAATAAAAATTTATCGCAAAAATTCTACGTCCTGCAGTAGACAAACATCACAAAATGGTGTATTTCGTGAGTTATAGCTCCCATCAACTTAAAAAAAAAAGAAGCATTACAAGTGTGAACTTGTTTCTTAACACTGAAATTGAACAAACTTTTAAATCGTCAATGCCAGTACCGCAAAATTGGCTTTTGTATGCCGGCGTCGAAACACATTCATTTTGACGAAATTATATCGATTAATTGGCTTCCGCTTACCAAACTAAGCGGTTTTTGCGCGTTTGGTATTGCTTTTCGAACCTTCTTTATCCTTATAAATACACTCCTGGAAATGGAAAAAAGAACACATTGACACCGGTGTGTCAGACCCACCATACTTGCTCCGGACACTGCGAGAGGGCTGTACAAGCAATGATCACACGCACGGCACAGCGGACACACCAGGAACCGCGGTGTTGGCCGTCGAATGGCGCTAGCTGCGCAGCATTTGTGCACCACCGCCGTCAGTGTCAGCCAGTTTGCCGTGGCATACGGAGCTCCATCGCAGTCTTTAACACTGGTAGCATGCTGCGACAGAGTGGACGCGAACCGTATGTGCAGTTGACGGACTTTGAGCGAGGGCGTATAGTGGGCATGTGGGAGGCCGGGTGGACGTACCGCCGAATTGCTCAACACGTGGGGCGTGAGGTCTCCACAGTACATCGATGTTGTCGCCAGTGGTCGGCGGAAGGTGCACGTGCCCGTCGACCTGGGACCGGACCGCAGCGACGCACGGATGCACGCCAAGACCGTAGGATCCTACGCAGTGCCGTAGGGGACCGCACCGCCACTTCCCAGCAAATTAGGGACACTGTTGCTCCTGGGGTATCGGCGAGGACTATTCGCAACCGTCTCCATGAAGCTGGGCTACGGTCCCGCACACCGTTAGGCCGTCTTCCGCTCACGCCCCAACATCGTGCAGCCCGCCTCCAGTGGTGTCGCGACAGGCGTGAATGGAGGGACGAATGGAGACGTGTCGTCTTCAGCGATGAGAGTCGCTTCTGCCTTGGTGCCAATGATGGTCGTATGCGTGTTTGGCGCCGTGCAGGTGAGCGCCACAATCAGGACTGCATACGACCGAGGCACACAGGGCCAACACCCGGCATCATGGTGTGGGGAGCGATCTCCTACACTGGCCGTACATCACTGGTGATCGTCGAGGGGACACTGAATAGTGCACGGTACATCCAAGCCGTCATCGAACCCATCGTTCTACCATTCCTAGACCGGCAAGGAAACTTGCTGTTCCAACAGGACAATGCACGTCCGCATGTATCCAGTGCCACCCAACGTGCTCTATAAGGTGTAAGTCAACTACCCTGGCCAGCAAGATCTCCGGATCTGTCCCCCATTGAGCATGTTTGGGACTGGATGAAGCGTCGTCTCACGCGGTCTGCACGTCCAGCACGAACGCTGGTCCAACTGAGGCGCCAGGTGGAAATGGCATGGCAAGCCGTTCCACAGGACTACATCCAGCATCTCTACGATCGTCTCCATGGGAGAATAGCAGCCTGCACTGCTGCGAAAGGTGGATATACACTGTACTAGTGCCGACATTGTGCATGCTCTGTTGCCTGTGTCTATGTGCCTGTGGTTCTGTCAGTGTGATCATGTGATGTATCTGACCCCAGGAATGTGTCAATAAAGTTTCCCCTTCCTGGGACAATGAATTCACGGTGTTCTTATTTCAATTTCCAGGAGTGTACGTCTGTTTGTCATTTTAAAACACTCTCTTGTCAAGAACAATATTTTAGTTGATTCTAATGCCCTCAGTGATACTATCCAAAAGTAAAAGGACCCCTATTCAGCCGGTAACTACCATACGACATCGGTTGCAGTAAATTGCCGTATTAACATATTTTAACATTTATAGCACACTTAATGTGAATGGATCCTAAAAACAAGACACTCTAAGGAACATTTTAAGTCAACAAAAATTACGCTTTTTTTTTACCCTAGTCAACCCCCTTAAAGGCCGTTGGTCTGCTACACCGATGGGCCTGGGAATGGTTTTTTGCCACATTCTTCTAGGAAAATACCACTTCGGCCCCCAATCTCCGCCCCAGAAAATACGATACAGTCAGACTGTGATAATACACAAAAAATACCTTTACACGATTCCCATTCAGATACCATTCATGACTTCCCAGCCACACGATGTCTTCTTTTTTTCTGTTCAACTCTACCCATACGCTCCATATTTCCAACAAGAACGCTTGCACATCTGCGGGAGATAGGCAGCTGATACCTGTGTGTGTGTGTGTGTGTGTGTGTGTGTGTGTGTGTGTTTAGTTGTGTGCTGATGCTTTCGGGCTATGTTATGTGTAGTGATGCCTTTTGACTGTGAAGATAGCGAACTCAAATATACAGAAGATTACAAAGAGAAGTCATGTGGAAATCCGCTTCCAAAGGTTATCTGAACAAAAATTTGAAATTCGACGACCTGAACGCCAAGTATAGATTTGATTTAGCGGGAACTATAAGAAAGCTAAAAAGTCTTCTGCCATATTAATATAAAAAATATAATGTCTCTCAGTAAGTAAACACAGGAGAAGCAGCCTACAAATTTATGAAAAAAATCCGGAGGCGTTAACACTGGTGTGTGAACAGGCCATTGTTTGTTCCCCGAACGACAGATCCAACAATCTTCAAATGTTAATTTAGTATGTGAAATACGTCGACCATCCGTCATGTTGGCACTACGCCGATTAACTTACATCCACTGGGATTTTTTCCAACAAATGCGGCAGCCTATTTACTTAGGAGCTGCAGATATTACACGCGCTTACAAAGTTGACACTCGGCGCGATGGCTGATGGGAGCGACAGTAAAGGCATTTCCCATTTACAGTAGCTCCCGTCAGCCACCGCGCCGAGTGCCAACTTTGTTTGTGCGTCTATTATTTTTGGCTGTTTCCCATCAATAAAATAGCGACCAATGGTAGAACTCTCGAAAAGCCCATGCCAAGCTTGACAGACCAGGCAGATCTACATCTATACTCTGCAAATCACATTTAAGTGCCTGGCAGAGGGTTCATTGAACCACCGGCGCAATACTCTATTATTCCAATCTCGTACAGCGCGCGGAAAGAATGAACACCTATATCTTTCCGTACGAGAAGATCCAAATAAGAGCGGCGCGTTATGTAACAGGGTTATTTGGTAAGCGTGATAGCGTTACGGAGATGTTTGGTAAACTCAAGTGGCAGACTTTACAAGAGAGGCGCTCTGCATCGCGGTGTAGCTTGCTCGCCAGGTTTCGAGAGGGTGCGTTTCTGGATGAGGTATCGAATATATTGCTTCCCCCTACTTATACCTCCAGAGGAGATCACGAATGTAAAATTAGAGAGATTCGAGCGCGCACGGAGGCTTTCCGGCAGTCGTTCTTCCCGCGAACCGTACGCGACTGGAACAGGAAAGGGAGGTAATGACAGTGGCACGTAAAGTGCCCCCCGCCACACACCGTTGGGTGGCTTGCGGAGTATAAATGTAGATGTAGAGCTCTGATTTCCCATATTTTATCGTGGTGATCGTTCCTCCCTATGTAGGTCGGTGTCAACAAAATATCTTCGCATTCGGAGGAGAAAGTTGGTGTTCGGAATTTCGTGAGAAGATTCCGTCGCAATGAAAACCGCCTTTCTTTTAATGATGTCCAGCCCTAATCCGTTGTTTTTCCAGTTGTCTCAGACAACGTCAATCTTCAATGTGTTGGTATTCGCACAAACTTCTTTGGTTGGTCGCACTTGCACAATCAAGCTGCCCCCTAGTGTCATGGGGATTGTTTGCTGCCGCTGATGGAGTATTACTTGCAATTATTTCAGTGCCGGGATTTTTTAAAATTATGTTTTCAAACGTACCATTCATCATACAACCGCGCCGCAGCCATAATAATTTGTCCACATTCGCCATAAACGATACCGATATCCACTTTTCCGACTGTCATATACCTTGTGAAAGTGCAAATACCTTCACGAGCTACCACAGCAGAGCACAGACTGAAGGGCTTTAACCAAACAGGTCAACACAAGGACCACTCCTTACACTTAGTATAGTAGTGAGGATATCTGCAGGACCTCTTCTTGAGATGGGACAGTTGTCTGCTGCACTGTTATCTTGTTACTCTTTGATAAAGTTCTCCGTATGTCATGTCGAAGTCCTCTCGGATAACTCTCTCCAGTGTCACATACAGAGTAGTTTCATTAAAAACAATGTTTATATAACTCGGCAAATGTAAACTTTAAAAATTACTGTTTTACGTCTCAAAATTCACCATATAGTCCACTACAGCTTAACGAAAACGCCACCTCCATGTATCTACTCGTTGATATACACTGCCTGACACAAAAAGTGCAGTACCTAGAAGACATGGTCGGATGTCACTGTGACTGTACACACACACACACACACACACACACACACACACACACACACACACACACACACTATCGGCGGAAAAGTAAATGATTAGAGTTGTAATTATGTGTGAGAATGGCACCAGAGGGCATTACCGTTGTTCGTGTGCGACGTTGTTACCAGGCCTGGTACGGTCTACAAGGTGCGCGAACATAAGGTGCGCGAACTCAACGTACGTTGAGTGATGAACTTGAAGGAGATACCACATACCCAACTCGTGTGACAATGCACTATCAGCACCTCGAAGAGTTTGGAAGTGGTCTGATTGTGGCCTTCCATTTGGCCGGCTGGTGGAATCATGCGGTATCCAGATTTCTGGGACATTCAGATGTGACAGTGGCCCTATGTTACATTGGATGGGAATGTGATGGCACGTATACTTGTGAAGGTTCTGGTCGACCACCAGCAGAGGCGATCGCCTTATTGTGCACCAAGCACACAGTAGCCGCTTCACATCTGTGCCTGCCATCCGTGAGCAAGTGATGTTCCCTCTGCAACAACGTGTCATCCCGCATCACTTGGCGGCTGGTTGGTTGTTTGGGGGAGGGGACCAGACAGCGAGGTCATCGGTCCCATCGAATTTCGGAAGGATAGAGAAGGAACTCGGCCGTGCCCTTTCGAAGGAACCATCCCGGAATTTGCATGAAGCAATTTAGGGAAATCACAGGAAACCCAATTGCGGGTCCAGTGTACTAACCACTGCGCTACCTCGCCCGGTTTCACTGGTTGGAGACTAGCATCAGTCGGTCTACGGACTTACAGTCATATGCTTAGTCTATGGCTGACACCACAACACGAACGGCCACCTTTGGAGTAATGTCATGAGCAGGAAGCACGGACTACTGACGTATGGTGTCGTATTGTGTTGAGCAATGAATCGTGCTTCTGCAGTACGTCAGGTGACCATTGCTGGCGAGTAAGGCTGTGGTCTGGGGAAGAGATCCCGTTCTTCCAATGTTACTCCCGGCGGCATGGTGTTGAGAGCCATCAGCTATGACTGCAGTTCACGGCTCTTGGTGATTGAGGGAACTCGGGCGGCACAACAGTACGTCAGGGACACCGTGCGTCCACGTGTGTCACCTCTCGTGCTACAGGATCGTGGTGACATTATCAACAGAACAATGCTACCCCACACGTGGCACGTGTGTCGATGAAATACCTACATGATGTTGATGTACTCCGGTGGCCAGCAAGATCCCCAGATCTGTCGCCAACAGAACATGTGTCCGAACAGTTCAGATGTCAACTATGTGCCAGTGCCTGGATGCGCGAGGTAAAGGAACAATTACAATCGTTGTTGACCAGTTTGCCTCAGTAGAGGATGCGACTGCTTTAAAGCACCCTAACCAAACGAATCAGTGCATGTATCCCGCCCAGAGGGAACTCAACGTCGTACTCATAAGTCGGGGGCCGGCCGCGGTAGCCGAGCGGTTCTAGGCACTTCAGTCCGGAACCACGCGACTGCTACGGTCGCAGGTTCGAATCCTGACTCGGGCATCGATGTGTGTGATGTCCTTAGGTTAATTAGGTTTAAGTAGTTCTAAGTTCTAGGGGACTGATGACCTAAGATTTTAAGTCCCATACTGCTCAGAGCCATATGAACCATTTTTCATAAGTCGGGTCATACTAAAAAGCTAATTGTAAGTTAGCATCGATATTATAGTCACTGAAATCTCAGTATTCGTCACGTACCATCTAAGCCTTGTAGTTTCGTTTCCTCAAATGGTTCAAATGACTAAGCACTATGGGACTTAACATCTGAGGACATCAGTCCCATAGACTTAGAATTAATTAAACCTAAGTAACCTAAGGACATCACACACATCCATGCCCGAGGCAGGATTCGAACCTGTGACCGTAGCAGCAGCGCGGTTTCGGACTGAAGCGCCAAGAACCGCTCGGTCACAGCGGCCGGCTTCGTTTCTTCTTCCCACCTTGGAGCTCCAGTTTTAGACTGTCGGCGTATCTGGAGTGCCTGCGTTTGCTACCTCGCGCTGTAGAGGTGTGTGTCGACATCGGATAAAAGTGGTTGAGCCCAGAAGCAGCATGTCTGAAGACTCTTGCGCTAGACCTACGGCCCTGCCTGTAAGTCTGGCTGAAGTGTCCGCTTCCGCGTATCCAGCCAAAGTGCTCTTAATGCGCCTTCAGCCCCTTTGACGGGGCGTGCAGCTCTCCGGTGGCGGTGCGGACATTTGTTTACGGAACACGTCCAAGGCTGGGGCGGGGGTGGCAGTTTCGCGCCTCGGCAGCGCCGACGGGCCTTCTGAAGGGCCGCACCGCAGGCCGGAATACCAATGGAGGCGCGGGTAGCCTCGCCACGCCAGGGTCACCAGCAAGGGAGGCAGCCACCCCGACCCTGACCTCCGCTGCGACCCGCGGCCGCATGCGTCACTGGTACTCACCAAGTTCCAGTTACCAGCGCGACAAAATAAAGTTAATTACTTTTTTGTGTGTGTACGCGATGTCCGGGGAATCGCAATCGAGAGGTCACCGGAAAAAATGAAAATTAGTCATGGATTAGTTTTCACCGTGTTGATTTTCAATGTGACGAGGTTCCCTTCCCGCAGCGTTCCAAGGGAGGTCACAACCCCCAAAAAGAAGCGACGGAAATGTGGCAGCCGAGTCACAGCTACACTGCATCTACATAGATACTCCGCAAGCCACAGTTCGATGTGTGGCGGAGGGTACCCTGTACCACTACAAGTCATTTCCCGTTCCACTCGCAAACAGAGCGAGGGAAAAACGACTGTATGTACGCCTCCATATCAGCCCTAATTCATCATATCTTATCTTCATAGTCCCTACGCGCAATGTATGCTGGCGGCAGTAGAATCGTTCAGTAATCAGCTTCAAATGCCGGTTCTCTAAATTTTCTCAATAGTGGTTATCGAAGAGAACGTCGCCTTCCCTCCAGGGATTCCCATTTGAGCTCCCGAAGCATCTCCGTAACCCTTACGTGTTGTTCGAATCAAGCGGTAACAAATCTAGCACCCCCGTCTCTGAATTGCTTCGTGGTCTCCCTCCAATCCCACCTGGTACGGATCCCAAACGCTCGAGCAGCATTCAAGAATAGGTCGCACCAACATCCTATATGCAGTCTCCTTTACCGGTGAACCATTCTTTCCTAGGATTCTCCCAATAAATCTAAGTCGGCTATTCGTCGTCCCTACCATAGTCTGCTCCACGACGACCCTGCTCGTGCTGCACAACACGCAGTTACAAAGGCTGCTTCTTCTGGCTATCAGTCTTTTAAAAGCTCGTTCCACCTCATACCGCTTTGCATCGTTACGCCCAGATAATTAAACGACTTGACCGTGTCAAGCAGGACACTAGTAGTACTGTATCCGAACATTACAGGTTTGATCTTCCTACTCATCCGCATCAACTTACATTTTTCCACTAGAGCTAGCTGCCATTCATCACACCACTGGAAATTTTGTCTAAGTCGTCTTGTATCTTCCTATAGTCACTCAACTTTGACACCTTACCGTACACGACAGTACCATCAGCAAACAACCGCAGATTGCTGCCCACCCTCTCCGCCAAATCATTTATGTATACAAAGAATAACAGCCGTGTTATGACACTTCCTTGGGGCACTCCTGACGATACCCTTGTCTCCTATGAACACTCGCCATCGAGGACAACATGCTGGGTTCTGTTATTTAAGAATTATTTAGCCGCCTAATCATCACGGACGAGTGTTGAATGAGTCACAAAGGCCCCGAAACAAGGAAGTAAGGCGATCAGAGGCCACGTGTGCATTCACCACAACCGGATACGGCCACGACCCAACCATCGTCGAGCAGTGTGATGCTGCTGTTTTATGGGCTTGCCGTGGTGTGGTGCTAAGAAATCATGCTCGTAAGGGGAAAACCTTACGAAGCTTTCGACAAGCTGTCAACAGAGCACCGCGGGAGTCTACCCAAGGGGCTGTTTCTGCTCCACGACAACGACCCTGATCGTGCTACACAAAACGCGGTCACACAGGCTGCTTCTTTTGGCTATCAAATTTTGAGGCATACCCTTGGTATTTTCCGAACATGGCATCCAGTGACTTCTCCCTCCGTCCTCAGATGAAGAATCCGTTGCGTGGGATGCAATTCCAGACGGACTAATAGTTGATTTCGCCAAGTCATCCATCGTTACGAAAAATTTGTTGCAATTAACGGTGAATTTCATAGAGAAGGACTGACTCCTCACCAAGGCTCATAGTAACAGCATGACAACTTTACTACTATCGCTTGTACTCTGTACGCCCGCTGCTGAGAAGAAAGCTCACGACAGGATCGCGGCTGCCACTCACATGTGCACTGTGATGGAGTCTAGAGCGGTCGATTACGCGCCATTCTAAAAACAGAGCGAGATCAACTGCGCTAATAATGTGTCACTGACTTATTTACAAGCAAGCGATCTTTCTGGCGTACCGGTTGAGCCGTGGCGCAGCTGGCGCCAGTGTTCTTGCATTTAGAATGGCATCGCTGCCATCGACTATAGGATCACCATCTTTGCCTTCCGCGATTCAGGCAGGTGGTCGGGTGGTTAACGGGGAGAGAACAGAGATAGCGGGGTGGAGAGGGTCGGAGGTGGCTTGTTGACGTTTACCGTGAGGCCTGTGGTACAACGCCTGTACGCTATGTATCGCGTTTTTCTGCTGCGAGGGCATGCATAGGTTCTTGTTACTGGCCACTGAAATTGAGATGTGTGTATGGCGTGACGGAGGAAATGTGTGATCCTCGCCGTTGTTGCATTTGAAAACGCTTCGTCTGCCTTGTGTCTGTGCAGGAAATTATGTGAAGTAAATAGCTGATACCACGGCGACGTCTTGCTCTCATGCGTTGTTGGATATATTTCGGAATTACTAAATGGCGAAGACATTCCACGTGTAAAGCAAATGAAACCATTTGCGCCATACTAAGGTACTGTTTTATTCTGCTTAAATCTGTGTCAGTTATATGTGCATTTATATGCCCTTCTTTAGTTCCAGAATTTATAGAAGTGTGTAAACAGAGAGCTATGTGGAAAGAGATGTAAAGTTGAAACCCTTCCAATAAGTGAATACACTCGAACTCTGTATTACTACAGGTGCCTTTCGCTACCAGCACCTACCTTGGGTAATAAGTGTTATTCGGAGGTTGTCATGAAACTGTAAGTAATTATTACACACAAAATTGTTTATTCTGATTATACTAAATTGGAGATGTAAGGTCGGTTGTGTGCCGCTGTAAATTACTATAGTCTCCTCTGTGTGACAGCCTAGCATTGTCAGTGGCTTCAATCATTATTCCTGTCATATTTCGAGTTTTGTATTCGCGGGTTTGCGTAAGTTTACACAGTTGAGTTGTAAGACCTACAAACAGGAAAGTCAAACTGAGTATTCTATGAGCTCAAGACGATATTCTATTACGTGGTACCTTAGTTTGTTATAGGTTAGAAGTATTTTACGTGTTATTCAAATGGTTCAAATGGCTCTGAACACTATGCGGTCGCTCGGTTCCAGACTGTAGCGCCTAGAACCGCACGGCCACTCCGGCCGGCTATGTGTTGTTAATATTCTGCTGTTTGCTTTGTCTAAAGAGGAGCTAGTTCTGTGAAGTAGTCGTTTATATTTTTTTAGTGTGTTACGCGTTGTGCCTTTTCATGTTAATTGCTTTTTTAAGAAGCTACAAATGACTGTGTACGTTGCTGGTAGCTGAAACACTCGTGTTCGCGGGGGGGGGGGGGGGGGGGGGGGTGTCGCGTCCTGACGGGGTTGATAGTGGCCCTTTTTATTACTGCACATTCGGCTACCCACCTTCAGTACATTTGTCTCGCTTATATCGTTACTACGTTTTTCGAGTGGAATTAGCGTTTACTGTAATCACCTTATATGTTGAAGTTCTGTATCTCCCTTTGCCAGGGCGCGAACCTTCAAGGATATAGTCGTATTCTCATCTGTAAAGATTGATAGTGTTATTCATTTGTTCTCGTTATATGTATAATTATTTATCTTGTTACACTAAATGCCAGTAAAATGTGTTAGCGAGGTCCGAATTGGGACGTTGTAATCTCCTCTTGTGGAAACAAATTTAAGTGATTTTATTCCTGTTTTTTTTTTTTTTTTTTAGTAGCCTTTAAATGCGTACATTTTGCCTCCATGTTTGGTGTTTTTATGGCTTCCACGTTAATTTTACAATAAAGGTAAATTTGGCAACGAAGGGTTTCGTGTATTCATTAGTTGTTAAATGGATCCTAAGTTAAGTGCAGGAATGCTACCACCAGTACTTCCGATGCAGTAACAGTCAAATTATTTGTGTGGTAACGGGATCAGTAGGTGCTGGACAAACATCGCTGTGCGTGCAACTGCTGAAATACACTGACCAGCCACAACATTATGACCACCTGCTTAATAGCTTGTTGGGCCATCTTTGTGACACAATATATCGCCGCTTCTACGTACCATCCATTACACTGTTCGTTGGTAGATTCGTGGAGCCATGTGGCACCGGGTGTCTACACCCAAGTCATGTAACTTCCGTAAATAACTGGCCACTGACTCTTGTACGCGCTGATGCTGTTCGATAGCGACCCTGACGGGAACCATCGGATTCACGTCAGGCGAATTTGGTGGCCAAAACGTCAGCGTAATTTCACTATCATATTCCTCGAACCTCTGTAGCACGATTCTTCTTCGATACACAGACAGTTATGCTGCCGAATGATGACATCGCTATCAGCGAAACCGTCACGCATGAAGAGATGCAGCTGTCTTCAGTTACCGCCACAGGTTTCATGCCAGCGCAGAAGACTGTCTCCCATAGCATAATACTGCTCTCACGAGGCTGGGTCCGTGGCGCGCTGCACGTTTCGACCCGGCGTTAACCTCGATGACGGCATTTGTGAAGACGGCCAGCGACATAGTGTAGCAAAAATGTGATTCACCCGACGAGTCGACACCTTTCCATTGATCGACGGTCGAATCTCGACGGTCCCGTGCCCACTGCAATAGCAACGACGATGTCGTTGGGTCAGCATGTGAACACGTAAGGGCGGACTGCTGCGGAGCTCAACGTTCAACAACATGCGATGAATGGTGTGCTCCGAAACACATGCCTGTGCACCAGCATTGTGCTCTTTCGGCAGAGTTGCCACAGATCACCATCTATTCTACTTTACAGAGCAGACAAGTCTCCGAACCCCACGTTCTGTGAAGAGTCGTGGACGTACAACCATTTAGCGTCAGGTTGTTATCAATGGAGAGACGTCTACAGACGTTAAAGTAACCTCTGGCGTGCCACAGGGGAGTGTTATGGGACCACTGCTTTTCACAATATATATAAATGACCTAGTAGATAGTGTCTGAAGTCCCATGCGGCTTTTCGCGGATGATGCTGTAGTATACAGAGAAGTTGCAGCATTAGAAAATTGTAGCGAAATGCAGGAAGATCTGCAGCGGATAGGCACTTGGTGCAGGGAGTGGCAACTGACCCTTAACATAGACAAATGTAATGTATTGCGAATACATAGAAAGAAGGATCCTTTATTGTATGATTATAAGATAGCGGAACAAAAACTGGTAGCAGTTACTTCTGTAAAATATCTGGGAGTATGCGTGCGGAACGATTTGAAGTGGAATGATAATATAAAATTAATTGTTGGTAGGGCGGGTACCAGGTAGTCCTTCAACAAAGGAGGTGGCTTCGACCTATACTTGAGTATTGCTCATCAGTGTGGGATCCGTACCAGATCGGGTGGACGGAGGAGATAGAGAAGATCCAAAGAAGAGCGGCGCGTTTCGTCACAGGGTTAATTGGTAACCGTGATAGCGTTACGGAGATGTGTAACAAACTCAAGTGGCAGACTCTGCAAGAGAGGCGCTCTGCATCGCGGTGTAGCTTGCTCGCCAGGTTTCGAGAGGGTGCGTTTCTGGATGAGGTATATATACGAGGGCGGTTCAGAAAGTAACCTCCGATTGGTCACAGTGCGGGTTGTGGGGAGAGTAGCGACGCCATCTGTGCGTTCACGCACTCAACAGGTCAATCCGCATCAAGCCGTGGTCGAGTGAACGTCGTACCTGCGCTAGTTTAGTTTTTGTGGCAGTTTGAAATGTGTGCTGCAATAGAAAACCCCGCCAAATGTGAAGTGCGTGCTGTCATAAGGTTTTTTACAGCCAAAGGATATTCTGCAGCAGCTATTCATCGTGAGCTTTGTGCCGTGTACGGATCAAGAGTTATGAGTGAAGGAGTTGTCCGTGAATGGATACGTTTATTTAAAAGTGGACGAGAAAACGTTCATGATGAAGAGAGGAGTGGTAGACCATCATTGGTGACTGACGAACTCGTTCAGACAGTTGATGCAAAAGTTCGTGAAAATCGACGTTTCTCAATGTCGGAGTTGTCTACTGGTTTTCCACAGATTTCTAAGACTCTCTTGTACGATATAGTGACAGCAAGATTGGGTTACCGTAAATTCTGTGCACGATGGGTGCCCAAAATTCTTACCGACCACCACAAAACCCAAAGAATGGCCTCTGCATTAGACTTTCTGTCACGTTATGAGGATGAAGGAGAACCATTGTTAAACAGAATCGTGACCGGTGACGAAACCTGGATTAAGTACGTGAACCCTGAGACAAAAGAACAATCAAAGATGTGGGCACATTCAAATTCGCCTACCAAACCAAGAAAAGCCTCGCAAGATTTTTCTGCCAGAAAACTGATGGCAACGGTGTTTTGGGATGCCAAAGGGGTGTTGTTGGTTGAATTCATGGAACGTGGTACGACCATTAATCAAGACGTGTACTGTGAAACAATAAAAAAGTTACGACGGGTTATACAGAACAAACGCCGTGGTATGCTGACTTCCGGTATCGTTTTTTTGCACGATAACGCCCGTCCTCACTCTGCTCGCAGAACAACAGCCCTTCTTGAGTCCTTCAAGTGGGACGTTATCAACCATCCACCTTACAGCCCAGACCTGGCGCCAAGTGATTATCACCTCTTCATGCATTTGAAGAAATGACTCAGGTCACAGCGGTTTGATGACGACGAAGAGCTCAAAGATGCGGTCACAGGCTGGCTCCAGGCACAAGCGGGTGATTTTTATGCAGAAGGAATTTCAAAGCTTGTGAAGAGATACGATAAGTGCCTCAATCGCTACGGAGACTATGTAGAAAAATAGTGCAAAGATGTAGTTGTAAGACGTATATATTAAAATATTTTTATTTAACTTGGTGTATTTTTTTAAATCAACCGGAGGTTACTTTCTGAACGGCCCTCGTATATTGCTTCCCCCTACTTATACCTCCCGAGGAGATCACGAATGTAAAATTAGAGAAATTCGAGCGCGCACGGAGGCTTTCAGACAGTCGTTCTTCCCGCGAACCATACGCGACTGGAACAGGAAAGGGAGGTAATGACAGTGGCACGTAAAGTGCCCTCCGCCACACACCGTTGGGTGGCTTGCGGAGTATAAATGTAGATGTAGATGTGATAGTTTCACTATTCTTCTACCACTTTCCGTAGATGCTCACGACAGTAGCACGTGAATATTCGACCAGCTTCGACATTTTCGAGATACTCATTCACAGCCTTTATGTAATAATAATCTGTTCTTTGACAAAGTCGTTTATCTCGGACGATCTCCACACTTGCAGCCCAGATCTTCGATAGGGCGATCCCCCGTCCGTGTATGCTCCGCATACATATTTCTCCAACTGTGTCACGTGCCGGCAACGCCACCAGGAGCATCTAACGTCGCGTTGGTGGTGATGATGATGATGATGATGATTGGTTTGTGGGGCGCTCAGCTGCGCGGTCATCAGCGCCTATACAAAGCCCAATTTTTTCACACTCCAATGTTTTATGCAATCCAAACTAGCCACAATCACGAATGATGATGATGATGATGATGATGATGAAGGGACGAGGACAACACAAACACCCAGTCCCCGGGCAGGGAAAATCCCCAACCCGGCCGGGCATCGAACCCGGGACCCCGTGATCCAGAGGCAGCAACGCTAGCCACTGGACCACGAGCTGCGGACAACGTCGCGGTGGAGAGTAGTCATAATATTTTGGCTTATCCTGTATTTTTTCGTCCTCTTCCGTCAGAGCACGTAGTTCCTCTTATTTACTGACGTCATGACAAGGGGGAAGGTTTATTATCTGTTTATTACTTACAGTAGAAGTTCGATGTCTGCATTCACATCTCGAACATTTTTCTCGAATGGCACTGAGGCAGTAAATAAAAAAAATCAGTGTCAAGGGTAAAATTCGTGTGAAATGTGCAAGCAGGCAACAAATCCCTTCGTTAGCGACAAACAGAAAATAGAAGGCCTCAGCTGACATGTTGTAAGTGAATAAAATGCCGCATGTTCGGCGACAAACGCATTTCATTTGCTCTATAGACAGCTATTACTGTGAATAAAGCATTCATTCCAATAAGTGTGCATTATGCAATGCCCTTTCCTGCATATTCTGACTGAATGGCAACTACGAAACACGACATTTTACATACTGTATTACTGTCTTCTTTTGAAAATCAATTTATTCGCTAAGATCTCTAAGTAAGCGCAATTACGGGATTACTAGTTTCGGCAATGGTTTTTTTTTTTGTCATCCTCAGATCCATAAAACCCGGCAGTGATAGTTACATAATACAGGGCTTAAACCACTGTCTCATGAGGACTAGACAATATACATAAAAAAGGCCAGCCATTACAATGATGTGCTGGAGTTGTATCATAAAATACGTACAACTTTCAACACGCTTGGCAAAGTTGTACATACTACATTACAGAAAACCGGCAACTATGAATACGCCTGGCAAAGTTGTACATACTTTATGATAGAACGCCGGCATGTCACTGTAATGCCTCGACTGCTTTATGCATATTGTATGGTCCTCAGGAGACTGCGGTTTAAGCACTGCATGATGTAGCTACCATTGCCCGGTTTTATGGATCTGAGGATGGCAATACATATTGCCAACCCAGTAGATGTGTTTACATCGCGATCTTTGCAAATAAGTTGGTTCTAAAAAGAAGACAACAACACAAAATCACAGATCGCTTCTTGCACTGACTGATCACCCCGCTACCGTGACTTTACACACTGGCCTATGGTCTACCCGAGTTCATGTGAAATCACTCTTTCACGCTGCGATTTTGTTCGTTATGCTGCGAATATACCAACTGTCTGAATACCTCCATGTTTTTAACGATGTGTCCCGTTCAAGTGTGTCTTCTCGGCTATCTATTTCTCTCTGCTAGCCAACCAATCATAAATTCACTCAAAAATATGTGTGTTTCATTCAGACCCATCTTGAATGTGTCATTCGTTCACTTACATCGCTTCCTTTGATCTTAAGTCAGTCTAGCTCGTAGTAGAGATGCACATTCCAGAAATGTAGGACAAATACTTCGAAATTTATAACGTAACAACTCCGTGTGTGAAGCACAGCTGCTAATGACTGTGATCTTTTTATTTCTCTAACGCCTATGTACACAAAAACATTAAAAAATGTTACTGACGCTAGTGGTTCCCTAAACAAATGGTTGTCAAACAAGAGTTTGGTTCCGGTACCACAGTATTTTTCAAAGCACAGTCCTATTCGGAAGCGCTATTCTCTTGTCTCCCTTCGAACTGACTTATCTAGTCACTGATAGAACGAACTACAGTTTATCGTACGCTCCAAAAGGCAGTATAACTTGCCAAGTTTCACATTATCAGATTACTGCCAGAGGCAACAGAATCGTCAAGTGACAGAACAACCCCTTGCCCTACCAAGGATTGAACCCTGGACCTTTCGAGTTATAAGTACTAATGCCTTAGAGGGTAAGTGTCAAGCTGAAAGGCTGAAAAACCAAAATTATGACAGCTTACTGGGCAAATTTTATAATGCAGGAGAACAGCGCGTGGTCTAAGACAGTCACTAACGGGAAAATTGTGAAATTCCTTAAGTGTTGGGAAATGTAAATACTTTGGCTAAGGTCTTGCAGATGGGGGACAGAACGCGAGGAGAGAGAAGGATTACGGGATTAGCAGAAGCTTTAAAATTTCCGAGTTAAAAACACAGTAGAACCTCTCAGCGGACCTGGCTAAACTTAACACAAAGAGAATTAGCATAACGATATTTGCAGAATGCATAAGAAATGAGTTCGAGGGACTGTAATCCGATATAACCGCAAGAAACGAAGCGGTGTTAGTCGCGCATTGATCAGAAGGCACGACTTCAAACGAGCCCCAACAGCCACCAAAAACTTCCTCCCAGTAATAATAATCTGATTTGTTTCTCACAGCTGGAGAAACCGTGTAAGCGGCCATCTACATTTCCTACCACATTGTTTTCAGAAAGATGATAACAGCTTCCTTCCTCCCTATCTTTCTTTCCCCGCAGTGCTATGAGGAATTCAATACCATTTCCATTGGATTTATATAAGCGAACAAAATACGAACTGAAGATGAGTAAAGTAGCAGTGTTTAACAATCCGTAGAAACCAACGTCATTTGAAGTGAAGCATTAGCTTATCTCAAAAGTGACTGGCTATCGAAGTTATTACTTACACTACACTATTAAATCTATTAGTGTGATGATTTTCCCACGCACAAGACACGTCGTACAGTGTACATACCATACAAAAATTACTGCAACACATTAACCTACCATGAAATTCTCCCAGCATTCTACGCATCCTCCAGAATATGCCACGACATTCGTATTATCAGGAAATTATCGCCTAATATCCTTACCCTCGATTTTTTTGTAGAATATACAAAAATTTTCTGAGCTCAGGAATAATAAGATATCTCGAACAGGATGATATCCTCCATGTCAACGAACATGGATACTGGAAACATCGGTCATGCGAAACCCAATTCACCTTTTTCAAATGACATACTGAAAGCTTTAGATCAGGCCAGTCACGTAGATGCAGTATTTCTTGATTTACGAAAAGCATTTGACTCGGTATCACATCTAAGTTATTGTCAAAAGTACGATCATATGGCGGAATCAAGCAAAATTTGTGCCTGGATTGATGATTTTTAGGTAGTGTGTGCTAAGCATGTTACTTTGGATGGAGAGTTATCGTCAGATGCAGAAGTAACTTCAGGTGTGGCCGAGGGGAGTGTGTTGGGATCCTTACTGTTTATGGCGTATATTAATGACTGTGCGGACAGAAGCAACAGTAACCTCAGATTTTCTCGCAGGTGACGCAGTTATCTATAATGAAGTACTGTCTGAAAGAAGATGCATAAATATTCAGTCAAATCTTTCACAGTGGTGCAAAGATTGGCAACTTGCTTTAAATGTTCAGGAGTGTAAAATTGTGCACTTCACAAAATGAAGAAAAAGTTAGTATCCTATGACTATAATATCAATGAGTCGCAGCTGAGACCAACCAAATCATACAGATACCTGGGTGTAACACTTTGTAAGTGTAAGAAATGGAATGATCACATTGCCTCAGTCTTGGTTAAAGCAGATGTTCGGCTTCGGTTTACTGATAGAACACTGCGGAAATGCAATCGGTCTACTATAGAGATTTATTATCACTCGTGCGACCCATTCTAGAATGCTGCTCATTTGTGTGGACCCCATAGCAGATAGGACTAACAGGGGGAACTGAACGCATACAGAGCAGGGCAGCGCGATTTGTTTGACCCGTTGGAGTGTGTGACACAGACGCTGAAGAACCTGAACTGACAGACTTTTGAAAATAGACGTAAACTATCACGAGAAAACCTGTTTACAAAGTTTCAAAACTCGGCTTTCAATAAGGCCTGTAGGAATATACTACAACCCCCTACACGCGGCTCACATAGGGATCTTAAGGAGAACATTAAATTAATTACAGCAATCACGGAGGCATTTAAACAATCATTATTTCCGCGCTCCGTATGTGAGTGGAACGGGAGAGAACCCTAATAACTGGTAGAATGGGACGTACCCTCTGCCATGTACTTCACAGTCGTTTGCAGAGTGCAGATGTAGACGTAAATGTAAAATTGAGCATTATTGTTGTCAACACCAAGTTCCGAGAGTGGAACATCCAGAATGTACCGTCGACATTTGCAATGTTGTGCACTATTTTCAGAGCAAAGCTAATTGGGAAAAGAAACCAGTAACTCTGCAACGACGTGTCGGAGGCCGTGGGTCCTTTATACCAGAGTACTCAAAAGGTTTCTGTACCTCCATGTACACATATATTCCGCAAGGGACCGTATGGTGCAAGGTGGTGGGTACCCTGTACCACTACCAGTCATTTTCTTTTTCGTTCCACTCGCCAACAGAGCGAGGGAAAAACGACAGTCTATATGCCACCGTACGAGACCTAATCTCTCTAATCTTATATTCGCTGTCTTCACGTGAAGTGCAGGCTGGCGGCGGCAGCAGAATCGTTGAACAACCTCTGACAGTCTGTCGGTGGAGCTCTAGTCGACCCTGTGTTCTCCGCAACGCATTGTACTGTGCTCAGAGTTGGAGACTTCGTACCAATGTTTCTATTTTCTGTATTTTTCTATTCCTGCTTTAGTTTTCTTTTCATACTAACGGGTTTGGACGGAAATTGCGTGGTTTTTCTTCCAAGAATTCCCATTTAAGTTTCCAGAGCATATGTTCTGTTGCACTTCCGCATGCACTATATCCACCTGTTACAACCATAGCAGGGCATTTCTGAATTTTTTCATGTCTGTTCTGATGCTTACTTGATCATGATTCCACACACTGAAACAAACTACTTGTACATTACTAAAATGGGAAGTCTGTCGGCTCGAACAAGAATTGCGTGTTCCAATTGGTTTTAGAACCTTCAGACACCACTGTGATGGTGAAAGCATTCGATCGTGTTACTCTCAGTTTGAACACTATCGGACTTTAGTGAACCAAATTCTCGAATTCTTCAAAATATGCGGGAGTATGTACCCTGCTGCTTGAAAAGAATATTGAGGCACAGGATAATACACTGGAGCAGGCAGCTTGTTATGAATAACAGAATGCATTTTCATTATGAAAATTCTGTTTCCTAAATTAGCGTCGAAATCACTGCAAGAGGATCCTTATGAAGTCTATTAATCTTCTTGCATGTATTTAATATTGCTGAAAGAAATATACGTCCACAGTCTGTATGTGTTCTGTTGTTTTAGGTCGAATGATCATGCTTTCCTTTTCTTTATCCGCAACTGATTCATTTACTTTTGTTCTGTCCTTTTGACCACTCCAACGATCACAAAGTATGAAACTTCCTGGCAGATTAAAACTGTGTGCCCGACCGAGACTCGAACTCGGGCACACAGTTTCAATCTGCCAGGAAGTTTCATATCAGCGCACACTCTACTGCAGAGTGAAGATCTCATTCTGGATCACAAAGTAGTTTGCAAAATGTTCAAATGTGTTTGAAATCTTATGGAACGTAACTGTTAAGGTCATCAGTCCCTAAGCTTACACACTACTTAACCTAAATTATCATAAGGACAACCACACACCCCCATGCCCGAGGGAGGACTCGAACCTCCGCCAGGACGAGCCGAAGTAGTTTGCACTTCTGGCCATTTGTGACATTGTTATTAACAACATTCACAAAAAAAGGGATTTTAAATGGTCTTTTGAAAGCTTCACACTTGGGCTAGCCTCGAAATGTATGTCTGGTGAAAAACTGTCTTCAATAGCCTTTTTAACTTTCGGGCTGAAAGTTATTTCCTGAAGACAAATATACAATTGTTTTGTTAGGTGCCCACACAATGGAAATCCGACGTCTATTGCATAACTATGAGTTTTATTGTGTGCAGACTGGATCAAGGCAACTCTTGATTTGTGTCCATTTTTTCGACAGTGTAGTATAAAAAGTTAGTTAACAATTAAATTCACTTTAAACCAGTGTTCCAAATACAGTGTGGCTGCATCTCAAAACCTGCAGTTTTCTGGTTTATTTCTTCGACAGAACGGACCCCTGTCCTGCGAATATCTTTGTCTTCCTGTACATCTATGGTTGTAATGAAAGCAGTGATGTGTCTACGGCACATTCTGTATTGTTTCATGAGACGTGCTATGAAAGTCGCCAATCGTTTAAGCTCTCTGTGCCAATTTCTCTTGCTTTTTGCACTGCCCAAAATTTCAGGTTGAGTAATGGACACACTGTCTTTCATTCCTTGCTATGTCAAATTGGGATAGAATGTGTTCTTTGATCTCCAATTCTCCTTGTGGCCTCGAAATGGATGTTCACGACATCTTTTTTCTCCACATAACGAAATATTACTTTGACGTTCGATGCGCTTTTTATACATGGCTGTCTGTTCAACAACGAACTGTAGGTCGCAACTTTACACGGAGATGTATGATAATGATCATAAATACAATCAAGACATTCTTCCGAAAATATTGTTAATATACTAACAGTACTGGATTTCTTTCCTGGTGAAGGTTCATAGTCACCAGAACTGTTAGTTTATGGCTGAGTAGTACTGTTTCCGCCACTGCCACTAGCACTAAATTCTTGAACACTATCAATAGCTGCTTATCGCCTATAAAGCCGTTTTCATCATCCACTATCCTATGTAACTTCAGCGGAGCAATCAAATGAATGTTCATGGTTCTGTTTAATCAGATCCACCAAAAACATTGCGAAAGTGTCACCATCCTGTCCTACACCGTCTTCCGTTGGACACCGCCTTAACTTGACAATGCTTAAAACTTTCCAAACATTAATGGTTTCAGAATGTCAAGCACCTTTCAGCCCTCTAGAAGGCTGATACGTTAGTCTCCCCCAACCCTCAACACCAAGACTGAGGCGTTATTGCGTACAAACTAAGAGCAAAACAACCACACGCTGTCGCAGGCCTCGTTAGGAATGCCAGATGGGTCGGTACACAAAAGTGTGAATGAAATCTGTTGTTTCGAGCCGAGAGACGTCTCTTAAGTGACTTTTGCGGTATCTGCTATTAGTTGAAGGCTGCCTACCTAACTACTTACAGGGGCAACAAAAATTAGATCTGTAATATTCTACGTAATTATTGACCGAATTTAAAAAGGTGTCGTAATTTACTCTTTGAGAGGTATAACCTTGTTAAAAGTTTAACAAAATAAGGCACGTACTATAATTAGAAGCTGCGTGGTTGTCTTGACATAGCATAACTGACGGCTCTCAAGTACCCGGACTATTTTCGTCCAGTATCTGAGAAAGAGCACTTAGCGACTTTCAACAAATTAAACACATAATTTTATATCTTTATGAAACTTTTTCCTCCTGACTACCCCAAAGAATGATGAAAGGAAAAAAGTTCATGCTCACCACATGTTTGCTGTTCAAGCCGTAAAAACTTCAGCATGAATCATTATGTTTCAATTTATAACTTCTATACTACCGACTCTATTCGCAACATACCTTGCAAACAGTATTTAGATATATTACTGAACACACCTGGTAAACTGTAGCATTGTGCAACACACAGTTCTTGAGATATGACGTCACAAATATAGGCACTCGCCGAAAAACTTCTTTTCGCTTAAAATAGAGTGCAAATTACCCAGTCTATACTTGTTTTGTAAATAAAACTGCCTTTTCTTGCTGCTAGTTACTTTATTTATCCCATACGCGTTTCGCCTTCCCCCGTTCCAAGGCATCAACAGTGGGATCTATAACTATACAGCTTTGTTATTTTTAGATTATTAAACTGTTCACTTCGCGATTTTTTGTAATAAAAAGGTAATTACTTACGATTTGTCGATCTGCGTTTCCTCACATCTGGTCTGGAGGTTGCACTACCACTTTTATCACTGCCATATAATCACATCTTTGTGTTTTCGCCTTCCACACACTGTTCATGATGTTTCTCACTTTTTTTGTGGTGGACTATTGTTCTTTTGTCACTTGATACAACTATTTCGTAGTACACTGTTTTTCACAGCGTAAATATTGCGACTCCATTACGTGTTTCATCTCCTTTGGTATGTTACCTATTTGTTGCCAACCTAACGAAGTAAATGTTCGACACTAACTTCTATTTATGATGTTTATACCGTGTGTGTGTACGAGTCGGCTCTATCTCCCCCCCCCCCCCTCCCTCCCTCTCTTATTCATACACACACGGTATAAACATCATAAATAGAAGTTAGTGTCGAACATATACTTCGTTAGGTTGGCAACAAATAGGTAACATACCAAAGAAGATGAAACACGTAATGGAGTCGTAACATTTACGCTGTGAAAAACAGTGTACTACGAAATAGTTGTATCAAGTGACAAAAGAACAATATTCCACCACAAAAAAAGTGAGAAACATGATGAATAGTGTGTGGAAGGCGAAAACACAAAGATGTGATTATATGCCAGTGATAAAAGTGGTAGTGCAACCTCCAGACCAGATGTGAGGAAACGCAGATCAACAAATCTTAAGTAATTACTTTTTTTTTACAAAAAATCGCGAAGTGAACAGGTTAATAATCTAAAAATAACAAAGCTGTATAGTTATAGATCCCACTGTTGATGCCTTAGACCAAAAGAAGGCGAAACGCGTATGGGATAAATAAAGTAACTAGCAGCAAGAAAAGGCAGTTTTATTTACAAAACAAGTATTTACATGCTTGCTGCGGAGGATGGCCACATAAACTTATTAGCCAGACTATATTCGTGCCGTAGGTGCAACCACAACGGAGGGGTATCTGTTGAGAGACCAGACAAACGTGTGGTTCCTGAAGAAGGGCAGCAGCCTTTTCGGTAGTTGCAGGGGCAACAGTCTGGATGATTGACTGATCTGACCTTGCAACACTAACCAAAACAGCCTTGCTGTTCTGGTATTGCGAACGGCTGAAAGCAAGTGGAAACTACAGCCGTAATTTTCCCCGAGGGCATGCAGCTTTGCTGTAGCATGGAGAGCTGCATCAAACCAGTCTCCGGTCTGAAGACTACAACTACAACAACAACAACAACAACAACAACAACATATTCATCCAATATTTCCTACTAAGAGCACTTCGCGACTTCCAACAACTATTAAGCATAATTTCAAACATTTTCTAAACTACATCTCGTTTGCACACTTAACGTCAAATATGTGAAGTTGTTTTTGTTACGGCGGAAAGTCAGCGACGGCTGTGAGAAGAGGTAAGCCAATCGCAGGCTGACCGATCTCTTTCCAAGACGACAACGCGACAGCAGCGGCCACTAGGTGAAGAGAACATAGCGCTGCGCCCGACTGGCGGCAGCTCACTTCGATGGCAGCTTCAACGTTAGCAATTTCGTTAGCACTCTGTATGTAGCACAGACTTGTGTTGTCTATTCTGAAGAAGACTGTTTAGTTTGTATGTCGCCCTTTCCTTGCGACACATATCAAAGTTAAATAATTGCAATTGTCTTTTGTAATAAAGCTCATAAATACGAGACGTTTGATTGTTTGTCTAGCGAACGAGTATGCAGGATTCCTAGACACAACAGCTTTATACATGGGTGTTGTTCTTTAAAGAATGTACTGGTACTCTATAACTGGTCGTAGGAGCATCTTGCACGAAATTTCCGTTAAATATGCACCACACTTTCTCAGAAACCTTCCAATAAATCTGAGTTTTCCAATAGCCTTCCCTGACGCTGGTTTTACGTGATCGTACCCCCACACTTATACACTACTGGCCATTAAAATTGCTACACCAAGAAGAAATGCAGATGATAAACGGGTATTCATTGGCCAAATATATTATACTAGAACTGACATGTGATTTCATTTTCACGCAATTTGGGTGCATATATCCTGAGAAGTCAGTACTCAGAACAACCATCTCTGGCCATAATGACGGCCTTGATACGCCTGGACTTTGAGTCAAACAGAGCTTGGATGGCCTGTACGCCTGGGCATTGAGTCAAAAACAGCTCGGATGGCGTGTACAGGTACAGCTGCCCATGCAGCTTCAACACGACACCACAGTTAATCAATAGTAGTGACTGGCGTATTGTGACGAGCCAGTTGCTCGGCCACCATTGAACAGACGTTTTCAAATGGTGATAGATCTGGAGACTGTGCTGGCCATGGCAGCAGTAGAACGTTTTCTGTATTCAGAAAGGCCCGTACAGGACCTGCAACATGCGGTTGTGCGTTATCCTGCTGAAATGTAGGGTTTCGCAGGGATCGAATGAAGGGTAGAGCCACGGGTCGTAAGAAATCTGAAATGTAACGTCCACTGTTCAATGTTCCGTCAATACGAACAAGAGGTTACGGAGACGTGTAGCCAATGGCACCCCATACCATCACGCCGGATGATACGCCAGTATGGCGATGACGAATACACGCTTCCAATGTGCGTTCACCTCGATGTCGCCAAACACGGATGCGACCATCATGATGCTGTAAATAGAACCTGGATTCATTCTAAAAAATTACGTTTTGGCATTCGTGCACCCAGGTTCGTCGTTGAGTACACCATCGCAGGCACTCCTGTCTGTGATGCAGCGTCAAGATAACCGCAGCCATGGTCTCCGAGCTGATAGTCCATGCTGCTGCAAACGTCGTCGAACTGTTCGTGCACATGGTTGTTGTCTTACAAACGTCCCCATCTGTTGACTCAGGGATCGAGACGTGGCTGCATGATCCGTTACAGCCATGCGGATAAGGTGCCTGTCATCTCGACTGCCAGTGATACGAGACCGTTGGGATCCAGCACGGCGTTCCGTATTAGCCTCCTGAACCCACCGATTCCATATTTTGCTAACAGTCATTGGATCTCGATCAACGCGAGCAGCAATGTCGCTACACGATAAACCGCAATAGCGATAGGCTACAATTCGACCTTTATCAAAGTCGGGAACGTGATGGTACGCATTTCTCCTCCTTACACGAGGCATCACGACAACGTTTCACCAGGCAACGCCGGTCAACTGCTGTTTGTGTATGAGAAATCGGTTGGAAACTTTCCTCACGTCAGCACGTTGTAGGTGTCCCCCACCAGCGCCAACCTTACGTGAATGCTCTGAAACCTAATCATCTGCGTATCACAGCATCTTCTTCCTGTCGGTTAAATTTCTCGTCTGTAGCACGTGATCTTCGTGGTGTAGCAATTTTAATGGCCAGTAGTGTACATTGTGACGTGCTCAATATGTTTAGCACCAGCCCTGTATTCGGAGACTGGTGGGTTGTCTCTGTTTGGTATAACCGTTCTCTTGAATTTGTCGGTATTTAGACTGCCATTAATTACGCCAAGTGGAAATTCTGTCCAAGTCTTTCTGCAATTCGTTGCGATCGCTGACCGGCAGGACATGACTGCAGTGCCGCCCTTAAACACTCTTATAGCGGTGCTGATACTATCCTACAAATCGTTCATGCGTACTGACAGCTTTAGATGTCCTGTTATCGCAACTCTTATTGGGTTTCGTGAGTGGCTCTACATTCACATGGCCAGTGATGCATCTGTGGTCTTTGTTTCCTTTAATTTGAGCTTAAAACGTAATGCACGCAAATAAATAGGTGCAGTAAATTCGGTAAGCATCGAGAATCATTACAGTTGAAAAAACAGACTGCAGGCGTGTAACTGCCAGTGAGCAAAGGGCGATGGGCACGGGAATGTGAATTGAATACCAACAGCCACGTGTTTAACCAGCGAAAATAATGCTTTTATGTCCGCCCGAATTGCTTCTAGTCTACCAGGATACAAACATGAAAGCAATTATGGCGCGACTATCTCCAGTGCGGCGCTGCTCACGAAGTTTTAGTATAACAAAGAGGCGAATGGCAGTAATCAAGAGCAGTTCCCATTTATACTACATGCTCAATCTTTTTTTTTTATGTATTCGGTATTGTAAACCAATTGCACACAGCCAAGAACTGTTTGAAACTATTGATATTGAAGTGTCACTGGTGTGTGTGTGTGTGTGTGTGTGTGTGTGTGTGTGTGTGTGTGTGTGTGTGGTTGAGTGTGGGGGGGGGGGGGGGGTGCTACCTTTCGATGGTAGATGAAAACCTCTTAAATTTTATGCTGATGTTGCCACATGTGTAACCATACAGTAGAAGCCTAATTATTTACAGATCAGAAAAATCCATGCACTTTCAAACCTTTCTTTCATAATGTATTTGCTGGTTACTGGAATAAACTCACAGACAGATGGTGTTACGAGGTTTTCATTGCCTACCATCAATTTGTGAGTGGCCTGGGTCTGTTTGCAAGTCGGATAATCTCCTGCTTTCGTCGTATTTCGTTGTAGATTAGAAATTACCATTAAGATCCCGACTCTTTAAACAATCAAACACCCATATATAAAACTGCTTCAAAAGTCTGATTACCTTGAAATGAATCAAATATTCGGAATTAAGCATGTTAGAGAGAAAAAGTTTGACAAAGGTTTGAAATTACGTTGAAAGATTATTACATCTTATAATCGTTAATTACCAAGCAATTAAAGATAAAAGAAATTTTGTTTTAAAAACAAAAATAGAGCTTTACTTGGTGCTGCGTTGTTCAGAAATGATAATTACGTGAATACCACCTTTGACTCAGACACAAGGTGTTTCAGAAAGCTTGATTCGATTTGACAAGACAGCATCTTCTACGTCAGTAAAGGTAGAAGCTTGGCGTTAATCTTAACTTACACATTGAAATTAAAAGTTTACGTTGGAGCCAGCTGTAAGTTGCCTGTACGTGTGGTTTGCGGCAGTGGTCCGTTTGGTGCAACTAGGTCACCATCTCGTTCATTATTCAATGTGCAACGCGCCAAGACGGCAATAACACAGCAAGAAAGGGCATTTTCCGTTCTCCATTTCACCAGGTGCTATTCAGTTACACCTGCGCGCCCTCGATTTGTCGAGAGTGCTGCACCGCATCTCCTGCAGTTCAAAGCATTCGGCGATGGTACTAACAGCTTCAAGACGCTTGTCGTTTCTGTGAGGGGCCGGCCGGTGTGGCCGTGCGGTTCTAGGCGCTTCAGTCTGGAACCGCGTGACCGCTACGGTCGCAGGTTCGAATCCTGCCTCGGGCATGGATATGTGTGATGTCCTTAGGTTAGTTAGGTTTAAGTAGTTCTGCGTTCTAGGGGACTGATGACCACAGATGTTAAGTCCCATAGTGCTCAGAGCCATTTGAACCATTTTTTTTTCTGTGAGGGGAATTACGCTGAGATGACAGAAGTCATGGGATACAACATGCGCATATACATATGGCAGTAGTGTCGCATATACAAAGTATAAAAGGGCAGTGCATTGGTGGAGCTGTCATTTGTTTTCAGGTGATTCATGTGAAAAGGTGTCCGACGGGATTATGGCCACACGACGGCAATTACAGACTTTGTACACGGAGTGGCAGTTGGAGCTGCACGCATGGGACATTCCATTTAGGCAATCGTTAGGTAATCCAATATTCCGAGACCCACAGCGTCAAGAGTGTGTTGAGAATACCAAATTTCAGGCATTAACACTCACCACGTACAACGCAGTGGCCGACGGACTTGACTTGACGACCGAGAGCAGCGGCGTTTGCACGTAAGCACAGAAATCCATATGGGACGTACGAGGGATGTATCCGTTAAGACAGTGTGGCGAAATTTTGCGTTATTGGTCTATGGCAGCAGAAGACCGATGCGACAGCCTTTGCTAACAACACGATATTGCTCGAAGCATCTCGCCTGAGCACGAACGACTCCAGACGACTCGAAAACCACGATTTGGTCAGATGAGTCCCGATTTCAGGTGGTAAAAGCTGATGGTAGGGTTCGAGAGTGGCACAGACCCCACGAAACCATGGACACAATATGCCAACGAGGCACTGTGCAAGCTGGTAGTGCCTCCTTAATAGTGTGTATTATGTTTACACGCAATGGGCTGGATCCTCTGGTCCAAATGAACTGATCATTTACTGGAAATTGTTATGTTCGGCTATTTGGAAACCACCTGCAGGCTTTCACGGACTTCTTGTTCCAAAATGGCAGTGGAATTTTTATGGATGACAGTGCGACATGTCACCGGGCCATAATTATTTGGGATTGGTTTGAGGAACATTAAGCACAATTTGATAGTATGATTTGGTCACGCAGATCGCCCGACATGAATCCTATCGAACATTTATGGGACATAATCGAGACGTCAGGCACAACATGCTGCAGCGGCATTATTTTTGCAATTATGGACGGCTATAGAGGGAGCATGGCTCAATATTTCTGCAGAGGCCTCCAACGGCTTGTTGACTCCAAGTCGAGTTGCTGCACTACACTCGGCGAAATGAGGTCCGACACGATATTAGGATGACTTTTGTCATCTTAGTGTGAGTGAGGGGAAATCAACAGACCGCCATCACGCGCTGCTTCACGCCGCAGAGCGCATTCTGCAGAGTTCGACATGTACTCCGCAGAAGTCTACCCGTCGCGGCAGGCGAGGGTAAGCCATTCCTCATGTGTAACTGTGCGTATTTTCAAAAATGGTTCAAATGGCTCTGAGCACTACGCGACTTAACTTCTGAGGTCATCAGTCGCCTAGAACTTAGAACTAATTAAACCTAACTAAGCTAAGGACATCACACACATCCATGCCCGAGGCAGGATTCGAACCTGCGACCGCAGCGGTCGCTCGGCTCCAGACTGTAGCGCCTAGAACCGCACGGCCACTCCGGCCGGCGTGCGTATTTTGCAGCGACTTCAGCGTTTCAAAACACACATTATTCGTCTGCTACAAACCTTTCACAATGATAAAGATCAATGTCCAGTTTTGTGAATTCTGGGTAGGTAGATGCAAGACAACTTCTTCCCATGTTTCGTGTTCAGTAATGAGGCTTCGTCCCATGTAAGTGGAAAAGTGAACAACGACATCGTAAGAGCATGGAACACACTGTAGCCACATACCATAGCCGAGCACGAGACAGACTCGCCAGAGCTACATGTGTTTTGCTCCATACAGTCCAGATAGTTTGCAGATTTGAGCTCCGACAGCATGTCGAAAAATTCATTTGTCAACAGGACGGAGTACCACCCGGGTGGCAACTGTATATAACAGCATCTCTTAACACTCTGGGTACCAGTGATTTCTGCCTCACACCACCAATTTAGCAGCTGCTCTTGAAATACCGGTGTCTTTCACGTAAAACCATCGATGCTACCGCAAGCCAGAGGCAAGTAGTGGTACAATGATGTACTCCTACGAATGTAATGCTTTGTAGCAGTCAGTTACGACGTTGAAAGAAACATTCGACGCGGAGATTGTGCTACACGATTGGGCCCTTTTTTTTATAATGATCATATAGGAAAGATCATTGACAGTGAAAGTAAGTATACCTAAAAGTATTGTAGTGTAAATGTGAGTTTGTACTGCCGTTTCTATGAGCTGTTTCGAAACGAAACCATTGGAACAGTATCTACTTCTGATATAAATTTATTAAATTCCAGGTGCACTTATGCTCGTTATTTAGGAAAGACACATGTTCTCTGGCCATCAGGACTCAGCTCGAAGAGGAACTCGTCACCGAAGGCAATTATACTCCAGCCAATGAGATTCCAGGCCGAAGACGTGTGGGATACCAACCTGACTGCCCTCGACAATCAGCAGTGCCGATCTGGGGTGCCATCCCATTTCATAGCAGGACACCTTTGGTTGTCATCCGCGGCTGCCTTACAGCACAGCAGTACATCGACGATATTCTACGCCCCGTTTTGCTGCCCTTCATGGCAAGCCATCACGGGCTTACATTTCACACGGCGGGAGTTTTTAGTGCTTGTCTTCGCGCTTGCCAAATCCTGCGTTCCCAACAAGGTCGCCGGATCTGTCGCCAGTTACTAAAGTTTGGACCATTGTGGGAAGGGCCCTCCGACCAGATAGGGATTCTGACGATCCAACGCGCCAGTTGGACAGTATTTGGCACTACATCCCACCGTCAATCAATACCAAACCGAGTAACTGCTAGCATAACGGTCAGAGGTGGACCAACGCGCTATTCACTATCTCAATTTGTGAACTAGTTTCTCTTAAACAAATCATCCAATTTTTCTGAAATTGTCGCGATTTGTTTGTATGTGTACGTTACATTTACCGATTCCAATCACATTCGGATGATTCCATCGTGGTGCGTCGCTTTTTTTGTCTTAGAGTGTACATATGCTGACCCAATATATTCTGGAGCTGGTACGGTAATGTTCCCGCTCGTGATTTTTCTCGATGTTTCAGTTACTTTCAAGTGCACAGGAAGAAGTTTCCCTTTCTGGCAGAAAATTGTAATTTTTCGTACAAATTAGCACATACCTCACACAGCCAGCTTCACCTTAAGTACTTTTCGTAATACATACCGGTACGAAAATACTTATATGAAGTTGGCATGTTCTCATTTTCAAAGAAAGAAGAGGCACCAATAGTTTCCAAAATTGCAACGAATGCACCGGATGAAGGTACAAAAGAGCGCTCAAAAAGTTTTGCACAGCCGTCTATACTTTTTTTTTTCCTGCAAGAGGAGAATGAAATTTTCTGTGACATTTAGCTGTAAGTTGGTATATAAACGTATTTTCCTTTATTTACAGGTGAGCAATAATGGACTGTGTAGTAGATGTCAGGTTGCAGCAACGGTCAGTGATGGAGTTCCTCTTCGAGATCGGCGAGAGGACACAGTGGATCGCAGCAGTATCCAGCAGTGGTTTCAGAGGTTTAAACAAAGTGATTTCTCTCTACTAGACAATGCACGATGCAGTAGATCATCGACGGCAGTGAGTGATGTGAATAAGGAGACCGTTGATCAAATAATCCAAAATGACAGATGTATGACGACATGATAGCTTGCTGAAATGACTCGTTTGTCATTGGATAGTATGGTATCACTTGTATAGTCACTAGAGTGCAGAAAGGTCTGTGCACGTTGAGTGCCTAGATTATTGACAAGAGAAATGGAAATGATGAGGAAGAATGTGTGCGAGGGTCTCATGAAGACATTTACTGAAGAGTGGAAACAGAGTTTTGACGGCGTCATTACCCAGGATGAAACATGGTTGTTTTTGTCCGAACCTGAGAGCAAAACCCAATCCATGGAGTGGCGTCATCCGGGTTCCCCTCAGAAGAAGGAACCAAGACTTTCACAATCAGCAGGCCGAAAGGCGATGGCCTCCTCCTTCTGGGATCAGTGTGGTGTCATTTTCATTGACTTCATGGCTCCACAATTAACCGGGACCGTTACTGTTTGTCATTGCACAAGCTGCGACGTGCCATCAAGACCCACAGACCACAGTTTCAGGGTCACCTCATCAGACTATACCATGACAATGCCAAACCCCCATACAGCCCTCATGACGCAGGAGAAAATAAGGAAAATGGGTTGGAAAATTGTTCCTCATGCACCTACAGTCCAGACTTGCTTCCATCTGATTTTTACCTCTTTGTTCGTCTGAAGGCCCACGTGCGCCGTAAAACATTTGATAGTGAGAAAGACCTTATTTCCTGTGCCAAGCGATGGTGTAAAAGTCAATCCTCAGAATTTTACCAAAGTGCATTTACATCATGGAAAGAAAGTTGGGCCAGATGCGTCACAGCTGATGGAGGCTACATTGAGTAGGCTCAATGTATATCTACGTGTTCCAAGTATGTTCACAAAAAATTTCATTCTCCTACCGCAAAAAATAAAAAAAGTAGAGACGACTGTGCAAAACTTTTTGAACGCCCTTTGTATAATGAGCTGCTGCTTGAATTTATCTGCTAGAATGGTTATCGCAGGCACGACGATACCTTGACGACACGGACATTTCTCGGTGCCTTCGTGAAAGACAAAGGATATCTTTGAAACGACCGCCGACAAAGTACCTCTCGTAACATACACTGTATGTAAGAGGGGCGTTCGATTAGGTAATGCAACACATCTTTTTCTCGGCCAATTTCGGGTCGAACAATGCAGAATTTCTTGTGCGACATAGTGGAATATTCCAGCTTCAGCCTCTTTAGTTTCATGTAGTTCCGATAGGTGGCGTAGCCTTCATAATGGCGTCTGTACCGGGAGGCGTGCTCCAAGCAGAGCGGTGTCACTTAGCTGCTTTGGACTGAAAATCAGAGCATCGCTGATATTCACAGGCGCTCGCAGAATGTCTACGGAGACATATCAGAGAACAAAAGCACGGTGAGTCGTTGGACGAGGTGTCTGTCATCACTGCAACAAGGTCCCACAAACCTCTCCTATCTCCCGCGTGCCGGCCCGCACGTGCGGACACTCTCATTCGAGGTGATCGACAGATGACAACCAAACACCTCACTGCTCAAATGGATGTCTCTGTTGGTAGTGCTGACACACTCGTCCACCAGTTTTGAGTACTCAAAGGTGCGTGCCGCTGGATTCCTATTGCCTAACAGAAGACCATAAAGAGCAACGAAGGATCATCTGTGCTTAAGCGTTACGATGCTGATAGTGGTAGTTTTTTTTTTATCGAACATCGTCGCAGACGATGAAATATGAGTTCATCATTTCGAGTCGGAAACAAAATGGCAATCCGTGGAGCGGCGCCACACCACCTCTCCATACCCTCAGCCTGTATGACGAGAGTCTGAAGGGGCTATTCAGTTTAATGTCCTCCCTCATTGTGCAACGATCAACTCTGATGAGTATTGTGCTACCCTCAGGAAACTGAAGAAACGACTTCAGCGTTTTCGTCGCCACAGAAGTGTAAACGAACTTCTCAATGACAATGAAAGGTCTCAAATAAGGCTACGCATCCGAGAGGTTGTCTCAAAACTTCATTAGACTGCTCTTCCTCATCCATCCTACATCCCAAATATCGCAGCTTTCGGCTTCCATCTATTTGGTCCAATGGAGGATGCAGTCCGCGCGAAGCAGTACGTGGATGATTGGGAGGTAAGGAGGTTATTCATGCAGCAAAACGTTGGCTCGAACGTCGACCAGCAGAATGCTACCATTCGGGATTCAGGTCCTCCCTATCAGGTGGCGTAAGGCCGTCGTATTGAACGGAGATTCTGAGGAAAAATAAGGTTTTCCAGTACAAAAAAGGTAATAATATGGTCTATTGGATTACTGAAAAAAACCAACCTGCTTTCAGAAAAAAAGTGTTGCATTATTTATTGAACGCCCATCGTATACAAAGGTGGGTCGTATTCCGGCCGCAGCTTGCTTTCCTGCGAGGCGCTGCCGCTACTGGCAGCATCTAACATAGAGTCCAGCGCTCACGGAGTATGCCGGTTAATACCGCGTCCCGGTTCTTAGCTAGTCTCTCGCAGGCCACTGAAGCCTTTAGTTACGCGCCATTGAACACTAGAATCTTGACCTTGCTTTACTACGTTCGTGATTTGGAAAGCTCCCTGGACTGTTGGATACGCTGAAGACGACTTTGCTACACTCTGCACGTTTTTTGGTTACCCATTAGCTACGTGAACTCTGTCTTCATAGACTCAGGAATCGCTTGTTTGTTCCATAGGTCTTTGCATCTGTGCAACTGACCATAAATTATGTTATGCCTACTCAAAAGCAGGACAGATAAAGATACATAGAACACTGCGAAAGGTAAATGTTAACTCTGAACCTACAAAAAATACCCCAAGCTTGTGTACACGTACTTCTACAAGAACTACACGAACACTTGTAAAATCAGATGCCTCTTCTGCGAAGGCGTAAGTTAAATTTTAATCCATGTTTATGGCTTGTAGAAGATATACTCTTGTGAAATAAAATGAATATTTTCAGCCACCTCCCCCAAGTGTCGTATGTCCGAATCCAACTTCGGTTACAATAAAAACAGCTCCGACACGTCCGTAGACCACATGTTCCAGTACTTTGCATCTACATCGACTACTGCGCAACTCACACTTAAGCGAGTGACAGACAGATCATCGAAACACCTTCAAGTTCTTTCTCTACCATTCCACCTTCTACCAGCGCGCGGTACAAACGGAAATTTAAATCTTTCTGTGAGAGCTCTGATTTATTTTATTCCGGTGATCATTTCTCCCCGTGTAGGTGGGCGTCAACAAAACATTTCAGACACAAACACACACATTTCGCAATTGTAATAACCGAGCTGCTCTTCTTTGTACACACTGATTTCTTCCATCGATCCCATCTGCCAAGTATCGCACAGCGCGCAGCAGTACTTTAGCAGAGGACGGCCAAGCGTAGTTTAGGCAGTCTCTTTACTAGGCCTGTTGCATCTTCTAAGTGTTCCGGCAGTAAAACGCTGTCTTTAGTTCGCCTTCCCCACATTATCTATGCGATCGTTCAAGTTTAAGTTGTTTGTAACTTTATTGCTTGGTATTTAATGAATTAACAGTGTCTAGATTTGTGTGATTTATCGTATAACCGAAATTTAACGGACCACACATTTTTAATTGTTTTAGAGTTAATTGCCACTTGTCGCACAATACAGTCGTCTTGACTAAATCACTTTGAAATTGGTACTGATCTTTGGCTGTACTAGACAGCAAATACGACAGCATCATCTGGGTACAATCTAAGATGGCTACTCAGGCTGTGTCTTAAATCTTTAACTGATTACAAACAGCAGAAGGCCTGTAACACTTCCATGGGGAACACCAGGTATCGCTTTTGATTTACTAGATGAGTTAACATCTGTTACAACGAACTGTGACCTTTCTGAAAGGGAAGTCGCGAACCCACTCGCAATATTAAGCCGATACTCCATAGACAAGCAGTTGTATTATAAATCGCTTTCGAGGAATGCAGTCAAAAGGTTTCTGGAAATCTAGAAATATGGAATCAATCTGAGATCCCCTACCGATAACAGTCATTACTTCGAGTGAATTACGGGCTACTCGTTTTTCACAAGAACGATGTCTTCTGAATCAGTGCTGAGTATTTGTGAAAAAAATAGTTTTCGTCAAAATACTTCATAACATACGAGCACAGTATGCGATTTAAAATTAGTGCAAATCGACGTTAGTGACATGGGTCTATTATTGAGAAGATTACTCCTAATTTCTTTCTTCAATATTGGTGTGATCTGTGCAACTTTCCGGTCTTTAAAAGTGCGAATCTTTCGTCAAGCTACCAGTTGTGTAAGATACTAAGTATGGGGCTATTCTATCAGCCTACTCTGAAAGGAGCTACAATTTGGAGCAGAAGTCTTGCCTTTATTAACTGATTTTGATTCGTTACACCGTGTACATCTACTTCTAAGTTTACACATGTTGGCAGCAGTTCTTGATTCGAATTCTGGAATACTTACTACAACTTCTTCGGCGAAGAAATTTCGGTAAACTACATTTAGCAATTCCGTTTTAGTGGAACTGTCAACGGTAACATAACATTAGTGTGGCTATCGTGAACGGAGGGAACTGATTGTGCCTTGCCAATGCTGTGCTTTACATTCGATCAGAATCAGTCTGGATTTTCTACCAGATTTATAAACGGAAGCTATTGAAAGTATCTCGCATTGAAATCCGTGCTTAATTTCGAGCTTCTGTAAAATTTCTTGGAAATTTTGCGTTCTTTCAAATCTGACTTTTTTCGTAGCTTCTGCAACAGTGTTCTCACCTGTTCCGTGCACCATGGACCATCAGTTCCGCGACTGAGCACAGCAATAATAAATTACCGTACGTCACATGACGTCGGTCCTTTCCCCAGTGGGCCCAGAGGCTACGAAGCGGCGAACTGCGTGAACGGAAGTCCGTGGTGCACAACTTTGTGGAGGACGTGAGCCACGAGGGCGGAACAAGTGGGCGGATTTGAAACGAGCCGCATGAAAAATTTCGTGTCGCAATTACTGCGGCTCACGAGTTTTTGATGAATAAATTATAGGACGTCAGCAAAGGGATCGTTGTAACAAGCTCCAGTGGCTGGAAAGCGATGTGGAAAAAAGTGCTTGGGTATGGACGGGCAGCCATGCCGCAGGATGCCCGAAGCTGTTATGAATACCGTCACCGGCACCGGCTCCATCTATTAGGCAACGCATCTCAGTCACGCGCCCCTTTTTTACACTCTCAGCAACAATTGTGTTCTTTCACGTTCCTCTTACGCTCCCTCTTCCATCTGTGCTAGCACGCCCATTGCCGCCAGGGTCCATGGTCTAAATGCACTGTATCTGCAAGTAATTTCTCTCTGTTGGATCTACACTACTGCCCATTAAAATTCCTACACCAAGAAGAAATGCAGATGATAAACGGGTATTCATTAGACAAATATATTATACTAGAACTAACATGTGATTACATTTTCACGCAATTTGGGTATACAGATCCTGAGAAATCAGTACCCAGAACAACCACCTCCGGCCGTAATAACGGCCATGATACGCCTGGGCACTGAGTCAAACAGAGCTAGGATGGCGTGTACAGGTACAGCTGCCCAGGCAGCTTCAACACGATACCACAGTTCATCAAGAGTAGTGCCTGGCGTATTGTGACGAACTAATTGCTCGGCCACCATTGACCAGACGTTTTCAATTGGTGAGATCTGGAGAATCTGCTGGCCAGGCCAGCAATTGAACATTTTCTGTATCCAGAAAGGCCCGTAAGGGACCTGCAACACGGTCGTGCATTATCCTGCTGAAATTTAGGATTTCGCAGGGATCGAATGAAGGGTAGAGCCACGGCTCGTAACACATCTGAAATGTAACGTACACAGTTCAAAGTGCCGTCAATGCGAACAAGAGGTTACCTAGACGTGTAACCAATGGCTACCCATACCGTCACGCCGGGTGATACGCCAGTACGGCGATGACGAATACACGCTTCCAATGTGCGTTCACCGCGATGTCGCCAAACACGGATGCAACCATCATGATGCTGTAAACAGAAAGTGGATTCATCCGAAAAATTGACGTTTTGCCGTTCGTGCATCCAGGTTCGTCGTTGAGTACACCAACGCAGGCGCTCCTGTCTGCGATGCAGCGTCAAGGGTAAGCGCAGCCATGGTCTCCGAGCTAATAGCCCATGCTGCTGCAAACGTCGCCGAACAGTTCGTGCAGATGGTTGTTGTCTTGCAAACGTCCCTATCTGTTGACTCAGGGATCGAGACATGGCTGCACGATCCGTTACAGCCATGCGGATAAGATGCCTGTCATCTCGACTGCTAGTGATACGAGGCCGTTGGGATCCAGCACGGCGTTCCGTATTACCCTCCTGAACCCACCGATTCCATATCCTGCTAACAGTCATTGGATCGCGACCAACGCGAGCAGCAATATCGCGATACGATAAACGGCAATCGCGATAGGCTACAATCCGACCTTTATCAAAGTCGGAAACGTCTCTTCCGTACACGAGGCATCACAACAACGTTTCTCCAGGCAACGCCGGTCAACTGCTGTTTGTGTATGAGAAATCGGTTGGAAACTTTCCTCATGTCAGCACGTTGTAGGTGTCGCCACCGGCGCCACCCTTGTGTGAATGCTCTGAAAAGCTAATCATTTGCATATCACAGCATCTTCTTCCTGTCGGTTAAATTTCGCATCTGTAGCACGTCATCTTCGTGGTGTAGCAATTTTAATGTCCAGTAGTGTACTTTTCACAAACGAATATCAGCTAATTCTTTTTCTTCGCCTTTTCCGAATTCTCTACTGGGCTGGTATTGCCATACGGGTTTTGACAATGTCAGTGACAGGTGATGGCTGAATACCCACCCCTGGCACGAATCTCCGATCGTCCATCTGCCTGTATCTAGAGTGGATCTCACTTTCAATTTGAGGATGTTTTTCTAACTGTTTGCGTATCGTCTATCTGATGCAAAATGTGTTTACTCGCAATTTACATAGTTGGATGTGGAAAACCATCTAAAGACCACATTCAGGCCTTTCGGTTAACCAGCCATCGTAGTTAATCAGCGAATCCGATCTGGGCTGGGTCGAGTCCCCGAATGCCGGAAGTGGAACTTTAACACGCTCGGCTATCCGGCAGGGGTTTTCACAACCAAATCTGAAAGGTGTTTATTTCGGCTATAACTTTCGCAGTATACATTACTTATGTCATAACTGCTTCCAACTGCTGGATTCTATTTACATCTAAGATGGTTCAAATGGCTCTGAGCACTATGGAACATCTGAGGTCGTCAGTCCCCTAGAACTTAGAACTACTTAAACCTAACTAACCTAAGGACATCACACACATCCATGCCCGACACAGGATTCGAACCTGCGGCCGCGCGGTTCCAGATTGAAGCGCCTAGAACCGCTCGGCCACACCGGCGGGCTACATGTAAGACCTGTTATAACTTGTGTCGTCATTAAAATAATGTGAATTAAAAGCTTACCTGGTTATACGTTTAAGAGACATTCTAATGGTCCTAATTTTGTCAAAGTAAATAAATAAAATCATCCTGCGAGAGGCATAGAAAGAAAATGCATTTAAGAGTCATTTAATCGTGCGAGAAACATAGGTGCTTTTACAGTATTTCGCGACGATGTTTTCTCGAATTTAAACATCTCATGAGATCCTTTATAGTGTTATGATGTGGCAGATATGTGTGCTGTCTGCCGGTCGGGGTGGTCAAGCGGTTCTGGGCGCTACAGTCTGGAACCGCGCGACCGCTATGGCCGGGCATGGATGTGTGTGATGTCCTTAGGTTAGTTAGGTTTAAGTAGTTCTAAGTTCTAGGGGACTGATGACCTTGGAAGTTAAGTCCCATAGTGCTCAGAGCCATTTGAACCATTTTTTTTGAAGAATTGTCTTTAAGAGCTGGAGAGTGACGGAGGAAAATAAAGAAAAGCAAGTGAAGACACATTGCATCACAGGTGCTGGAGAAGTGGAAAACATTACATTATCTAGTTTACTACTAGGAACAGAAATCAAAGTTGATCGCCTGCACAGCAGAAATTAACGTAAGTTAACGTGAACAACTGAGGTGTACGGCTAGTTTGCCACATTCTCACTTTGTCCTCGATGGTGAGTGTTCATCGGAGGTGAGGGAAGTGTGGTAGGTCCGCTGTTGTTTTCTGTGTACATAAATGATCTTTTTGGATAGGGTGGATAGCAATGTGCGGCTGTTTGCTGATGATGCTGTGTTGTACGGGAAGATGTCGTCGTTGAGTGACTGTAGGAGGATACAACATGACTTGGACAGGATTTGTGATTGGTGTAAAGAATGGCAGCTAACTCTAAATATAGATAAATGTAAATTAATCCAGATGAATAGGAAAAAGAATCCTGTAATGTTTGAATACTCCATTAGTAGTGTAGCGCTTGACACAGTCACGTCGATTAAATATTTGGGCGTAACATTGCAGAGCGGAATGAAGTGGGACAAGCATGTAATGGCAGTTGTGGGGAAGGCGGATAGTCGTCTTCGGTTCATTGGTAGAATTTTGGGAAGATGTGGTTCATCTGTAAAGGAGACCGCTTATAAAACACTAATACGACGTATTCTTGAGTACTGCTCGAGCGTTTGGGATCCCTATCAGGTTGAATTGAGGGAGGACATAGAAGCAATTCAGAGGCGGGCTGCTAGATTTGTTACTGGTAGGTTTGATCATCACGCGAGTGTTACGGAAATGCTTCAGGAACTCGGGTGGGAGTCTCTAGAGGAAAGGAGGCGTTCTTTTCGTGAATCGCTACTGAGGAAATTTAGAGAACCAGCATTTGAGGCTGACTGCAGTACAATTTTACTGCCGCCAACTTACATTTCGCGGAAAGACCACAAAGATAAGAGAGATTAGGGCTCGTACAGAGGCATATAGGCAGTCATTTTTCCCTCGTTCTGTTTGGGAGTGGAACAGGGAGTGAAGATGCTAGTTGTGGTACGAGGTACCCTCCGCCAAGCACCGTATGGTGGATTGCGGAGTACGTATGTAGATGTAGATGTCACTTTTCGACAAAGTGAAAATACAGGTTAATTCTTGCAATAAACTTAAGACAGCAACAGCCACTGTTGATGATTCTCTTTATTAGGGATAAACAGCACCGTTACTGGTTACGAACGGACAAAGTTCAGTCTCAGACGGCTGTTCATATTCGAAACCAATAACGGCTCAGTTTATCCCTCATAAACAGCGTTATTAATAGCGGTTGGTTGCTGTTTTTACTCTCTTGTAAGAATTAACATACATACCGACTCTTGTAGCTCCCTCTGGTTTTGCAGCTTGCAGACAACACTTGGCCTTTACTGCACTGACGGGACAAGCAGCAATACAAGGAGCAGCTTGTGCAAACACGCGCTGGCACCACAAACGCTGCCACACGACGCGCCGCTTCGGCACGTACGTGCCTTTGCGTAGCTGCGCCACCGCCTGTATTCGCCCGGTGGCCCAGCTGAGGCGCCATAACCTGGTTAGGAGCCGCGCGACAAACTCTGTGCAAACACACACACAGACACACGGCCGCGTATCACATCATATCACACCTACCGTGTCGGTACGTCCCACGCCGCCTTCCACTTACGCCGCTCGCCTCGCACCTCTGCACTCCTGTTTCCCTTCCATTTCTTTTCTTTTTTTTTCTCCCTCTCCATAGGTCAAGGGACGTAACAGGATTCTACTCAGTCTGCGATGGTGTGTGCTCAAGCGCACCTGGTGAGGAGGAGGGAAAGAGCAGAGAGGGGGGGGGGGGGGGGGGGGGAGGTAGAGAAACCGAAAAGGTCCTCACTGTGGCCCTTTCCAGACTTAAGTGAAAAATAAACGTTACCATCTACCTCTACTATAACTTGCAACCCACTTTACGGCGTATGTCGAAGGATACATAACTGCGGCAACGACATTTTGGCCATACTGGGGTGGTTACTAAAGTGCTTAGTTTGAGAACAGTATATTTTCCGACATAATTACACATGAAATTATCGATCTGACTGTCATCGGCCATCTTCAGATAGTAAGACGAATGCAGTAGCTCACCTCAAACACAAAGGAGACTACAGCGTCAGTCATTGAAATTGTGTGGGGTCATGGCGGAAAATAAAGTATTTTAAAAAGAAACAGGGTACATCTGGCTCCACCAACCCCCCCGCCCCATCTCCCCGCCACATTTTCTCTGTGTCATTCGTGAATGGAACGGTGTGATGAATGGTCGGTGATCTTCGCTATGTTCTAATTTCACTTTTCTTTCGTCGTCATTTCGCGAGGCATATGTAGGACGAAGTAATACGTAGTCTGACTCTTCTTGGAAAGTGCGCTCTCGGGATATCAGCAGTAAACCTATCCGCGATTCACAACAATGCCTCTTTTGCAGTGTCTGCCAATGGAGTTTGGTGAGCATCTCTGTAACTACATCGCGCGGGCGAAAACCGTCCCGCGACGAAATGCGCCGCTCTTCGTTTGATATCTCTCTCTCTCTCTCTCTCTCTCTCTCTCTCTCTCTCTCTCTCTCTCTCCCTCCCTCCCTCCCTCTCCCCTATTAATCCTACACGTTAAAGCTCACAGGCTACTTGGTAATATTTCAGAATCGCTCTTGCAAGTGTCTTGTAGCACACTTTTTCCTCACAACCTTCTCCATTACTTTAGAAGGAGAATTCTGCTTTATTTCAGGTCCACAGCTGACATACAGTATTTCCCGAAACAACATTTCCACAGCTACACTTCACAGTATTTGCTTTGTTTATTTATATGATGGGTAGTCAAATGAACACGATACAAATGGAAAAAAGTAAGTAAGCGGTTTATTATTTCAAAACTAATCGGCGTAACTGATAACACTGGTCAACACTCATTTTCTTGCCAAGGATATTTGAGTGGCTTTAGGATGGGTTAGTGGTGCTGAGGACGAATATAGCAACCATTTATGCAGTTTGGCTCTAGTTTTGGAGATAATGCATGATTTATTCAAAAAATTAGAAAAAATTGCTAATATTGAACTCGAGCGCTACAAACTACAATGAAAAAAGAAAATAATCTTTATAAATAGCTTCTATGAGAACCTGATAGGCATTTGTCCACGTATAAAACATAATTGAAAAGTTTCTCTATAAGTATATCATTTTCCGTCCATGACGGACCGCTTCCTGCACGCTTTCCTTTTATAGGTCTCTTCAGAACAGTCACGTTGCAGATTCCAGCAATAATCTGCCATCATATGCCTGCCCCATCTTCCTTTATATCTTTCCTGTATTCCTTTCATATCTTGATGGAACCGCTCTCCTTGTTCCTCACTGAAATCACCTAGATTACGAGGAAATCGATCCAAGTGGCTGTGAAGGAAGTGTAATTTTATGCTCATGTTAGCTCCTAAGTTTTGAAAGTTAGTGAGCATGTTTCGACCAGTTCCTCGTAATTGGGAGCTTTATGATTGCCCAAAAAACATTTTACAACAGCGACAAAACTGTTCCAGGCCGATGCTTCAGTGACAGTCATGACACTTGTAAAATTGGTATCGTTGATGAGCCTGCGAATTTGAGGACCATCAAATATTCCTGCCTTAAGTTTTTCACTACTGAGTCCAGGGAACGTACTGCAGATGTATGTGAAGCAATTACCATTTCTGTCTAAAGCTTTGGTGAATTGCTTCATTAGTCCTAACTTAATATGTAATGGTGGAAGAACAATCTTGTCCCTACTAACCAGAGGTTCATTAATGATGTTTGCTTCACCAACAGCCATATGTTCCCTTGGAGGCCATGTTTTCTGCTTCCAATGTTCGTGCTTTGCCCTACTATCCCACATGCAGATAAAACATGGGTGCTTTGTGTATCCACTTTGTTGTCCAAGCAAGAAGTTCACCATTTTCAAATCAACACAAATCAACCACTGGTGCTGCATATACTGAATTTTCTGCAGAACCATCTTGATGTTAGCATATGCTTCACAAAGTTTTGTTGAGTGGGCAATTGGAATAGATGCGTAACGATTGCCATTGTGTAGGAGAACACATTTTAAACTTCTAGTGGAACTGTCTATGAAGAGACGCCAGTCCTCTGGTCTATATTCCGGCAGCCCCAATTCAAGTAAAAGTCCAGGTATATTGCTGCAATACACTATAACCTCTTCTTGGTTGAAGTATGGAAGAAGGTTTTCTTCTCTCGTCCGGTAAGCTGTTATTTTAACGCTTGGATGAAGACAGTTCTTTTCCTTAAGCCTGGATGCTAAGAGTTCTGATGCTTGCTTTGAAAGATTGAGTTCTCGTATCAAGTCACTGAGCTCCTTCTGGTCGAACTGCTGGGGTTGTGTCTCACGTCCTTCGTATTCCGAACCACTACTTGTACATTCCTCGCCGTGCACATCGTCATCTGATGATGTTAGCGTGGGTAATGTTGTGAAGGTTGGTACAGGAACATCGTTGCTGTGCACCACCGGTCTTCTTGCTGACTCCAAATCGGGATATTCCCACTTTCGTTTTTTGAACCTATTAAAACCTTTCACATTAACAATGCAAAAATAGCAATCATCTGTATGGTTCTTCTGCTCTCGCCATACCATAGGCACTCCGAAGTTTAAGCTTTTCCTTTTTCGTTTTGTCCACTGCCGTAAGCACTCCACACAGCATTTACAAACTTTATGAGGTGCCCACGCCTTGTCTTGATCTCCAAGTTTAATTCCGAAATATGCCAGATACGCTTCCTTCACAAAAGGAGTGATATTCTTCCTGTTGTTTTGAAGAACGTATTCACCACAAATGTAGCAGAACTCATCTGGATGGTTCACGCAAAGACGGCGTGAAGAACTCATGTTTTCCTAAAACAAAATTGCACAAATACTACATATTATGCAGAACTTTCTTGTATTTGCATGTCAGTCACATCCAACAAACATCATTAATTGTTTTGTGTGAAATGAATACTCACCTCTTATTTGCTACGTCACGATGAAAAGGTTCTATCTCCTTGAAGCTGCACTGCACATGTGTGTGACTTTCGACCATCGCCATTTTTCTTGTTTACACTGAACGCTACCTATCGGCTGTTGCGGGGATTACCTCGGCCAACAAATGAATGTCGAGTACCGCCGAATTCAAATCTGCACAACCCTCAATATCTTCAACACACGCACCGCACAACAGGACTGAACACATGCTGACAGTGTGATGTTTGCATGATGTAATCCTCAACCACACAGATGCACTCCCTGAGCACAATTGTTTAATAAAGATAGTACAATATCACTAATTAAAAAACAGGTAGCAAATACATCACACCATATATGGACCCTGCAGTCGATATTATCCACATGAAACTCTCATTTCCACAAATAACCTATATCTCAAAAACCAGAGCCAATTTGGAAAAAGTACAAATATACTCGGAATGAGTATCATAACAATATCCCATTTTCGTTCAAACTTCCCTGGCAACGAAAAAAAAAATTTATTTTGTAGAGCTGTGTAATACATTTATCCCACTGTGAGACAAGACACTCAGTGCCTTCACAGGAAAATGTCTGGCGTTGCCTTCGGACCCACGATTGTTTCCAGGCGCGCACCTCTTCAGAAGCAAATCGACGGCCACAGATGTCCTCCTTGAGGGGTCCTGAAATATGGAAATCGCTTTGGGAGAGATCGGAACTGGTATGCAGGATGTGTAAAGGCTTCGTAGTGAAACATCTGCAGCATAGTCGAAAGGACACGCACAACAACTCAAGACACGATGAGGTATTTATTTGAATATAATGGCCCGCTGCTCATTAACTTTCCGTAACAAAAAAAATGGTTCAAATGGCTCTGAGCACTATGGGACTCAACTGCTGAGGTCATTAGTCCCCTAGAACTTAGAACTAGTTAAACCTAACTAACCTAAGGACATCACAAACATCCATGCCCGAGGCAGGATTCGAACCCGCGACCGTAGCGGTCTTGCGGTTCCAGACTGCAGCGCCTTTAACCGCACGGCCACTTCGGCCGGCTTTCCGTAACAAGGCGCCACAATGGCACTCTGATAAACTGAAGCGCGGCATTTAAATCCAAACGCCGAGGAACGTTGACGGACGGCATCAGTCTACTGCAGTATAACGCCCACCCACTTGTGCCACGGATATTTCGATTATGCGGCAGAAGTTTCACTGGGGAGAGCTTACAAATCTTCCACACAGTCCTAATTTCTCCCCATGCGATTTCCACATTTTTGGTGCCCTGAAGAAAGAAATTCGTGACTGTCGATTTGCCTCGGACGAAGAGGTGTACGTTTGGGACAGACATGGCTCCGAAGGCAAACATTTCTCCTTGAAGGCATTGACCGTCTTATCTCACAGACAGATAACTGTATTAACAGTTTCGCAGTGATGGCGATACTTTTGAAATGATATACAGTTTACTAATTTTTTTTCCATCTGTCTCGTTTTGATTTGACTGCCCCTTATATTTCGTACTTTGGGAGTACTTCGCGGTCTGATGTCCATTCTCAAGAGCTCATTCTTGTAAGGTCTCTACCTGGGACTTGTCACCGTGGTCGATCACAGAATATTGAATCTACAATCTCAATAACTGAGTTTTTTTTCACCAATGAACTATCGCAGATCAGCTATCGATAATATTTATTATTTATTTGGCCGATGTACAACTTAATGGTAAACACAAATAAGATCGATAGTAATTGCATTAAATTTAGCACAGGAAAAAAGTAATGATTTCGGTCTAAATTTTTCATCCGTTGCTTCTCAGAAACTTCCGAACACGTGTGTCACTAAACCAGTGGGATTCTATCTCTATTCCTAAGACTCCAGTGGCTAGTAAGCAGTGAACGTTTGTTACCTCCTTTGAACTCATCGCTGACAGAAGAGTTGAAACAATTTCCCAATTTTTCCAGGTACAATGCCTCATCAACTACAGGCCAGGGCCTTTATGGGAAGTTTCACCTGCAGCCAACTGGATTCTAAGGATACTGTACATTTCCACCCCACAATCACCTTGTTGCCCGGCCGATATGGCCGAGCGATTCTAGGTGCTTCAGTCTGGAACCGCGCGTCCGCTACGGTCGCAGGTTGGAAGCCTACCTCGGGCATGGACGTGTGTGATGTCCGTAGGTTAATTAGGTTTAAGTAGTTCTAAGTCTAGGGGACTGATGACCTGAAGTCCCATAGTGCTAGAGCCATTTTTCCACATTGTTCAAGTTTTCAGTTCTCATATGTATCAGATTCCTTTGGGTTTTAACAACAGAGCTGTCGATTCCTTTGAGTTACCGATTCTGTCCACCAGTGCTCTTCTTGCCTACCTCAGTAGGTTCAGCTGATTTCGCGGCGGGGAAGGCTGTTTATCAACTGAGGTCTCCACTTGCTAGCTACTAGAACGTCTAATCAAATTGTACGCAACGATCGTCGAAAAGTTAGAATGTTATGTATTCGAATGTGTAGTAGCCGAAAAATCAAGTTTTATGCTGCACAACGCCAACAATATAAGATCTGATCAAAAAATTCCGAAATTTTGTCTACAATTTTTTTTCTGCGCTTATCTTTTACTTATTGTGCATGGTCTCCTTCGAAGCACTCCCCTCCACAACTGGTACACCGCTCCCAACGCCGTTTCCACTTCCGGAAACAGTCTTGGGACAACTTGTTGGATCGCGAGAATCGCCTTCTGCCAATTTTCTTTTATCTCGAGTATCGTTGAAAATCATCGTCCCTTCAACATGGTTTTCAATTTTGGAAATACAAATACGTCCGTAGGTGCCAGGTCTAGGGAGTACGGAGGTTGAGGCGGAATAGTGATTTCGTTTTTTGCGCAATAGTCATGCATCAACAGGTATGACTGTGCGGGTGCGTTATCGTGATGGAAGAGCCATGAATTGTCTCGCAGCATTTCCGGCCGTTTCCTTCTCACATTTTCCCACGGCACGTCCCAAAAGTACCATCTATTAACAGTTTGTCCCTGTGGCACGAATTCATGATGAACTAATCCTTCAAAGTCAAAGAAAAGTACACTACTGGCCACTAAAATTGCTACACCAAGAAGAAATGCAGATAATTTCATTGGACAAATACATTATACTAGAACTGACATGTGATTACATTTTAACGCAATTTTGGTGCATAGATCCTGAGAAATCAGTACCCAGAACAACCACCTCTGGCCGTAATAACGGCCTTCATACGCCTGGGCATTGAGTCAAACAAAGCTTGGATGGCGTGTACAGGTACAGCTGCCCATGCAGTTTCAACACGATACCACAGTTCATCATGAGTACAGACTGGCGTATTGTGACGAGCCATGTGCTCGGCCACCATTGACCAGACGTTTTCAATTCGTAAGAGATCTGGAGAATATGCTGGCCAGGCCAGCAGTCGAACATTTTCCGTGTCCAGAAAGGCCCGTACAGGACCTGCGACATGAGGTCGTGCATTATCCTGCTGAAATGTAGGGTTTCGGAGGGATCGAATGAAGGGTAGAGCCACGGGTCGTAACACATCTGAAATGTAACGTACACAGTTCAAAGTGCCGTCAATGCGAACAAGAGGTTACCTAGACGTGTAATCAATGGCTACCCAAACCATCACGCCGGGTGATACGCCAGTACGGCGACGACGAATACACGCTTCCAATGTGAGTTCACCGCGATGTCGCCAAACACGGATGCGAACATCATGATGCTGTAAACAGAACCTGGATTCATCCGAAAAAATGACGTTTTGCCATTCGTGCACCCAGGTTCGTCGTTGAGTACACCATCGCAGGCGCCCCTGTCTGTGATGCAGCGTCAAGGGTAACCGCAGCCACGGTCTCCGAGCTGATAGTCCATGCTGGTGCAAACGTCGCCGAACAGTTCGTGCAGATGGTGGTTGTCTTGCAAACGTCCCCATCTGTTGACTCAGGGATCGAGACGTGGCTGCACGATCCGTTACAGCCATGCGGATAAGATACCTGTCATCTCGACTGCTAGTGATACGAGGCTGTTGGGATCCAGCATGGCGTTCCGTATTACCCTCCAGATCCCACCGATTCCATATTCTGCTAACAGCTATTGGATCTCGACCAACGCGAGCAGCAATGCCGCGATACGATAAACCGCAATCGCGGTAGGCTACAATCCGACATTTACCGAAGTCGGAAACGTGATGGTACGCATTTCTCCTCCTTACAAGAGGCATCACAACAACGTTTCACCAGGCAACGCCGGTCACCTGCTGTTTGTATATGAGAAATCGGTTGGAAACTTTCCTCATGTCAGCACGCTGTAGGTGTCGCCACCGGGCCAACCTTGTGGCTTCAAATGGCTGTGAGCACTATGCGACTTAACTTCTGAGGTCATCAGTCCCCACGAACTTAGAACTAATTAAATCTAACTAACCTAAGGACATCACACACAACCATGCCCGAGGCAGGATTCGAACCTGCGACCGGAGCGGTCGCTCGGCTCAAGACTGTAGCGCCTAGAATGGCACGGCTACTCCGGCCGCCAACGTTGCGTTAATGCTCTGAAAAGCTAATCATTTGCATATCGTAGCATGTTCTTCCTGTCGGTTAAATTTCGAGTCTGCAGCACGTTATCTTCGTGGTGTAGCAATTTTAATGGCCGGTAGTGTATAAGCATGTGTTTGACATTTGACCTGACGAGATTTTTTTCGGCTTGGATAACATTTCGCGACCCATTATAAAGATTGAATCTTGATCTTAAAATCATAACCGTAGATCCGCGTCTCATCACCAGTTACGACTCTCTTAAGAAACACCTCGTTCTCATTTGCGCGATCCAAAAGCTCTTCATAGAATGCGAGGGGAAGGTCTATCTGGTCTTGACTCATGAGCCGTGGTACGAACTCGGCGGCAACACGATGCGTTTCAGGATTTCGTGACATGATCCACGTGAAATGTTACATTCTTCTGCTATCTCTCGGACAGTCAGTCTTCGACTGGGACGCACAATTCCGTTGACGTTCCTGACACTAGCGTCGTCGGTAGATGCCGAAGGGTGTCCTGAACGAGGGACATCCTTAAGCCGTCGGCACACGGACCGTGCATCCGAACGTTGAGCGTTGAGCGTGCCGAGTTTCTGACGTCATAGCGTACAATAGCACGCTCGGGAGTCTTTCCGAACGTGCACAGCAATATCTGGCATGTCAGATATCCTGAGCGTGCGTCTGAACGTTGACCAATGAGATGGCACAACGCCGCCTACGTCACACGCACGCCGTCTCCCTTCAGTACAGATTTGAGAGGCGCCATATTGGCATTCATTTCAAGCTTATATGTATATATATGCCGTTTCTGAGCACCAGCAAATTGAGAATCACTGGAAAACGCGTTGTTAGTTGTGATTCGTTCCAATAACATAATGAGAAACATCATATTCGTGGCAAAAGAATTACTATAACTTGCGTATTATGAGAGGAGGCTATTTGAAGGCAGCGACACACTGAAGATCCAGCCAAAACGCATTGTTCTTGGTATAGTTCGTTATAATTAAATTTCAATTAGTAACATAATTATCTACGATTAACGTTTTCGGTAAGCGCTAACATAATATGATTAAATACAAGGACCGAGTTGTTGGTTTAGCGTAATGAGTAGCGTCTTTCTGCGGTAATGAGTTTTTGTTGAGGCAGTGGTTCGCGTGTCAACACTTCCAATTTTTTTTCCTAACATTCACGTTTTTATTAGGTTCTGATACTTTATTATTAGTTTAATATAAGTATATGCTATAATATTTGATGTTATGTAAATATAAGTTCACCTTGTTTTGAGGGGTGACTTTGTTCGATTGGCTTAATCTGCAGGACAGCTTGCGCTACTTGTATAAAGATATTTTGCTGCTTTTTCTTTTACGCTTCGTAATTCACATGTTGCAAAGATTCTGCTACTGGGTAGCAACAGTGATCAAGTAAGACTGACCTTGGGGTTTTACTAAAATGTGGGAATGATGAAATAATGTTTATCTTATGCGGAGAAGTGTTCCAAATTTGTACCGCACTGTTTGTAATGGAACTTTTATAAGCCTGTGTCCTTATTGATTGGACACGGTACTTTCCTTTTCGTGGACGATGGAGGAAATGTGTGCTTTAATAGAGCTAACATGGAAATTTTACGCGCGCCCGTTGAGTAAACAATGTGATTTACGAACTAGAAACATCCCTCAAGCTGCCGCTGGAGTGCGTTGCGATCGCGTATACCACGTTGGGGGCCCACGAACCGTATGCACAAGTCGCACCATTCCTGAGCGTTCAGCAGCACTTTGAACTTGGCACGCTCAACGTTAACGTTCGACAGCACGGTCCGTGTGCTGACGGCTTTAGCTTACGTCCGGCCATTTTTAAACCATTCGTAACATCTAGTGCGGCTTAAGCACTCATCACCGTAGTGTTCCTGCATCATTTGCTCTGTCTCTGTGAAGGTTTTCCTGAGTTTTACGCAAAATTTAACGCAGATGTGCTGCTCCTCTAACTCTGCCATCTCGAAATTCGCAAACTCTGCGTCACAACGTTCTACTCAATACAGCACTGAACAATAACTAACAGACAAACAACAATGAAACATCCGTCAGTTACACATTAAACGTGGGCGTGTGCAGGGATGCCAACGGCATTTCGCTCCCACGCACCATTTGCGCGAAATTACGAAGATCCGGAATTTTTTGAACGGACATAGTACTTGTACTAGCGCTGGCGAATAGTATCTGGTAACAGACGGCTAATGCGTCACAGCTCAGACTGTTCCGCTAGAGATTGGCGTCTAGATAACACGATACACCCGCCCTTTCTCCGACACGTAAGCTTCGGGTACGCGGTAAAAGCAGGTCATGCGTGTCTGCAGACACCTTTCCAAGGTGCATAACAGCCGGCTCTTGCCTCACGCCTCGTGCGGCTAATCCGCGGCTCTAACAAGACTCTCAGGCGTGGATACCTCCACCTTGCCGAGGATTTACCGCACTGGTATTCATGACGGCAAGGCGAAAATTTCTCGGTCTGTTAGAACATATTTATCACACATCGTATCAAAGGAGATTATTTTACATCAGAACAGATTCGAGCTGTACTGCATCGGGGTCGTGTTTTCGTTGCGGTCTTCATTTCAAAGATTGGTTCGATGCAGCTCTACAGGCTAGGCTATCCTGTGCAAGCCTCTTCATAGCTACTGCAGTAACCTACATCCATTTGAACATGCTTACTGCAGTCAACCCATGGTTTCCCTCTAGAAATTCAATGTCTAACACTTCCTCTATGACCCATTCTTCATGCTTCATGATGTGTTCTTTCAACTGACCCCTTCTCTCCTCCAAGTTGCGGCATAGATAGTGTGGTGTCACCGCCAGACACCACACTTGCTAGGTGGTGGCCTTTAAATCGGCCGCGGTCCATTAGTATATGCCGGACCCGCGTGTCGCCACTGTCAGTGATAGCAGACCGAGCGCCACCACACGGCAGGTCTAGAGAGACGTCCTGGCACTCGCCCCAGTTGTACAGCCGACGTTCATAGCAATGGTTCACTGACAAATACGCTCTCATTTGCCGAGACGATACTTAGCATAGCCTTCAGCTACATTTGCTACGACCTAGCAAGGCGCTGTATTCAATTGATAATTAATATTATGAAGCATGTACCGTAACGAGAGATGTTCTACAATTGTGGATTAAAGTTAAGTATTATATCAACTACGTACTTTATTCGCAATTCTCAAGATATTCTCCTGTTCCAGACCTCACGCCAGTCAGCGTGTAATTAAACGCGTGCATTTCGGCCTCCTCTAGAAAAATAGTGTTGGCTCCTCTGCCAACACTACAGATAGGTTTTCTCCCTTACCGGTATTCATTACCTCCTTCTTAGTTATCCTATCTAGTCATGATGCCAACGACCTTACTGCAGTGGGAACACCGGTTCCCGTCAGTTCACTATAGTTAAGCGCTACCGGGCTTGGCTAGCACTTGGTGGGGTCACCGTCTGGGTCTGCCGAGTGCTGTTGGCAAGCGGAGTGCACTCACCCCTTGTGAGGCTAATTGAGGAGCTACTTCGTTGAATGGGGGCATCATCGGTGACAAAAACTGACAACGGCCAGCAGAGCGGTGTGCTGACCACATGCCCCTCCGTATACGCATCCGGTGACGCCTAGGGGTGAGGATGACATGGCGTCGGTCGGTACTGTTGCGCCTTGCGAGGCCTGTTCGGACGGTGTTCTTGTTTGTTTATCCTCATGTTATCTTCAGCATTCTAATGTAGCATAATATCTGACAAGCCTCTATTCTCTTCTGGTCTGCGCTGTTAATCCTCCATGTCTTATGCATTAGCTACACTACAGACAAATAGTTTCAGTAAAGAATTGGTACACTTGAATTTATTTACGATCCAATGGGCGGGCAGTGTTCAAAATCTCTCTTAAGAGACATGGTGTAATCAAATCCAGATTGCTGCTACAGTAGTTTCAAAAATGGTTCAAATGGCTCTGAGCACTATGGGACTCAACTGCTGTGGTCATCAGTCCCCTAGAACTTAGAACTACTCAAACCTAACTAACCTAAGGACATCATACACACCCATCCCCGAGGCAGGATTCGAACCTACGACCGTAGCAGCAGCGCGGCTCCGGACTGGAGCGCCTAGAACCGCACGGACACCGCGGCCGGCGCTACAGTAGTTTAATAATGTATTTATTGTTCCGGATCTTCAGACGATGCCTATACAGGGTGGTCGTTTGATAGTGACAGGGCCAAATATCTCACGAAATAAGAATCAAACGAAAAAAATACAAAGAACGAAACTCGTCTAGCTTGAAGGGGGAAACCAGATGGCGCTATTCTTGGCCTGCTAGATCGCGCTGCCATATGTCAAACGGATATCAACTCCGCTTTTTTTTAAATAGGAACCCCCATTTTTATTACATATTTGTGTAGTACGTAAACAAATATGAATGTTTTAGCTGGACCACTTTTTTCGCTTTGCGGTAGACGGCGGTGTAATGGTCACAAACGTATAAGTACGTTTTATCACGTAACATCCCGCCAGTGCGGACGGTATTTGCTTCGTGGTACATAACCCGTGTTAAAATGGACCGTTTACCAATTGCGGAAAAAGTCGATATCGTGTAGATGTATGGCTATTGTGATCAAAATGCCCAACGGGCGTGTGCTATGTATGCTGCTCGGTATCCTGGACGACATCATCCAAGTGTCAGGACCGTTCGCCGGATAGTTAGGTTATTTAAGGAAACAGGAACTGCTCAGCCACATGTGAAATGTCAACCACGACCTGCAACAAATGATGATGCCCAAGTAGGTGTTTTAGCTGCTGTCGCGGCTAATCCGCACATCAGTAGCTGACAAATTGCGCGAGAATCGGGAATCTCAAAGACGTCGGTGTTGAGAACGCTACATTAACATCGATTGCACTCGCACGATATTTCTATGCACAAGGAATTGCATGGCGACGACTTTGAACGTCGTGTACTGTTCTGCCACTGGGCACAAGAGAAATTACGGGACGATGACGGCATTTTTTTGCACGTGTTCTATTTAGCGACGAAGCGTCATTCACCAACAGCGGTAACGTAAACCGGCATGATATGCACTATTGGGCAACGGAAAATCCACGGTGCCTGCGACAAGTGGAACATCAGCGATCTTGGCGGGTTAATGTATGGTGCGGCATTATGGGAGGAAGGATCACTGGCCCCCATTTTATCGATGGCAATCTAAATGGTGCAATGTATGCTTATTTCCTACGTAATGTTCTGCCGATGTTACTACAAGATGTTTCACTGCATGACAGAATGGCGATGTACTTCCAACATGATGGATGTCCGGCACATAGCTCGCGTGTGGTTGAAGCGGTATTGAATAGCGTATTTCATGACAGGTGGATTGGTTGTCGAAGCACCATACCATGGCCCACAGATCTGACGTCCCCGGATTTCTTTCTGTGGGGAAAGTTGAAGGATATTTGGTATCGTTATCCACCGACAACGCCTGACAACATGCGGTAGCGCATTGTCAGTGCATGTGAGAACATTACGGAAGGCGAACTACTCGCTGTTGAGAGGAATGTCGTTACACGTACTGCAAATGCATTGACGTTGACGGACATCATTTTGAGCATTTAGTGCATTAATGGGGTATTTACAGGTAATCACGCTGTAACAGCATGTGTTCTCAGAAATGATAAGTTCACAAAGGTACATGTATCACATTGGAACAACGGAAAAAAAATGTTCAAACTTACCTACGTTCTGTAATTTAATTTAAAGAACCTGTTACCAACTGTTCGTCTAAAATTGTGAGCCATCTGTTTGTGACTATTACAGTGCCATCAGTCACAAAGCGAAAAAAGTGGTCCAACTAAAACATTCATATTTCTTTACGGACTACAAGAATATGTTATAAAAAATGGAGGTTCCTATTTAAAAAACGCAGCTGATATCCGTTTGACCTATGGCAGCGCCATCTAGCGGGCCAACGATAGCGCCATCTGGTTTCCCCCTTCAAGGTAGACAAGTTTAGTTCTTTGTAGTTTTTTCGTTTGACGCTTGTTTCGTGAGATATTTGGCCCGGTCACGATCACTGGACCACTCTGTATATCATTCGTGGTCGCTGTCATTCTTTACTGTATTACACTGTGGTGTAGATTTAGGGCTCGTACTGTATGAACTGTTTGTGATTTGCTGCTGGTGCTGTTGTTCTTAATTGTCCTTTCTTATAACTTTTATAATTTGACTTTTATTGTCTGATTTGATAGACTAACCACGGATGATATAAGCACATGGTCTGAAGGAGCAAACTAACCGAAATGGATCAATAAAAATAAATACGTCAGTACCATAGCATAAATCTGCATTTTATTACATAATTATTTCAATTTAAATTCCAATATAACAAATCTATCTATTTGAAAAATACTTTTCTTGCTGTTGCCAGTCTGTATTTTAAATCCTCTTTGCTGTTGTTACTTTATTTCCTACACAAACAGCAAAATTCTACTTTTGCAGTATCACTTACTAATCTAATTCTTTCACTATCGTGTGGTTTAATTAGAATACATTCCACTACCTTTGTTGGTGTTCATCTTGCAGCCTCTTTCCAAGGCACGATCTATTCCATTTGATTGATCTTCAGCGTCCCTTTCCGTCTCTGGATGTACTACAGGAACATCGCAAACCACCAAGTTATTTCTTGTCCCCGAACTTAAGTTACCTTTCCAAACTTTTCCTTGGTTTCTTTTACTGCTTGCTCAATGTACAGACTGAATAATATCGCAATAGGCTACAGCCCTGTCTGACTCCCTTCACAACTGCTGTCTCTTCTCTTTCCCGTCCTTCAAATCGTACCGTTATAGCATGGTATATGTGAACTAAATTTCGACATGCCACAGATAAACGTCTAAAGTACATAGAGTTTGACAAGTGGCTATTTTTTACGTCCAGCGGATCAATGAAAGTAACATATCTGCAAGCGATCGTGAGGAGACGATAGCAGAGAGAGGAAAGGGAAGGGTATGCGGATGGGGATAATACACTGCCAGGAATATTTGCTGTAGGCCTTATGACTAAAAGAACAGACGGACAAGGATAAGAACTTTGCTCTTTCTCTCTTTAATTCCTACATTAAAACTCCTGACAGAAGACGAGAAATTTGAAGTTAATATCAAAATACTTCGAATACCATGATGGATACGAGTCTACAGAATTACCATCTTTCAAGATAAAGCGCAAAAAAACTTTAGACAACACGCTCCAGTATCTACTGTGTAGGAACAATCCTCTCACTTTTAACCCGCTACTCCTTCGCCACCTCGGAATTCTCTATAAATTTTACCATCAGCCTTTGTAACAAAGTTCCACCCTTCACCAAGAAGTGCTGTACTTGCTTTTCCATTATTTTCAAACCGTTGAATTAATAAAAGGTAATTGAAAATCACCCTATACACGTAGCCAAGCAAACTGTAAATGATGATTTTGACATTTGAAGATAGCTGAAAATTTTACTTTCATCAGCACTATATTGCCGAAAAATGTATAATATAAACCTCGAAGTCATCCAAGTAACAGATTTTCACATTTTCTTGTACATCAGAAGGTCTAGGAGAAAAAGTTCTTCACAAGTTGTTTTTCTCTCAACTGACTATTCCTCGATGAGAAATGAGCCATTACTCAAAAGTTGCAGCACCAGTTGAGCATTCTGATTAAAATTACTTGATGGTTAACGTCTGTCACTTGCCGCCACAGTGTTGCCACATCGGCTGCCGGCTACTGCTCGGTTATAGGTGACACAGAACACGGCTGGTCACTTCACACAGGCTTTTCAATGTTTAACGCTGAATATACTGCAAGCGGCCGCCGCGAGGTGTGACGGAAATGCGAGATGCTTCATTGACAGCTGGCTTTCAGTGTCCAATGACTGAACTGTCCAGTAGCTATGAATTTAAACCCATGTCCTAACCTAAACACTACCACGTTATGTGCAATGTATCCGAGGAAACTGCAGGAAGCAATCTGCGACAGGACTGAAATCACGATCGCTTTGTTCTTGGCGATTAAAGCTAACCTCTACGAGCGAACTCAAGTTTCGGCGCTAAAAAACTAACTGCAGTTTGTCGCTATCATTCATTAATTATCTAAGGCTATCCTTGCACTGGATACACGAACTACCGCTTCATCGATCGGTGATCAGTCCTCCTTGGCTCCTGGTTTTAGATTGCAGACGATACTGGCAGATTCCAATCGATAAAAAATAATAGGAAGAAAATAACGGAAAAGAAAAAAGTGAATACGATACTGAAAAAGACGCGGCAAAGCATTGAAAATTTTAAAAATAATTTTAAATCAAGTAACTGAATAAAACTAATAACTAGATATAGAAATAAAAAAAACTTAGCTGTCCTTCAGGAGTTTTGAACCTACGACCTCCTACACGAAAAGTTACTGTGCTACCAGCTAAACGACGACACTACCATGCTTGAAATTGTTGCATTTGTAGCTCATATCGCACTAGCAACGATGAATTGCAGCCTTCAAAAATTTGGTTTTACTTTATGTCATGCGAAACTTTTCTAATATAAGGCGATTTCTGTGAACGTAACAACTGTAGATGTGATGCTAAATCGCGTCTTGTGCGGAAGGATCTAGTAAGGTTTAGTTAGTGCTGTGTATGAAACCCGTGTATATCGTTGGCATCGTGTGTGTGTGTGTGTGTGTGTGTGTGTGTGTGTGTGTGTGTGTGTGTGTTTTCCTTCATAGTTACCGTGTGTGATGAATAACGAGATTAAAAGACCAGATCCAGGATAAGGGATGCAAACAACAAGAAACGAAGACGGACAATGTGAACTGACCAAATGTTGTGGCACTTTGGCACCGGCGAACGGTTCGTGCGTGACACTGAGCACTCTGAATGGATGAAACCATCTTCAGCCCGTGAAGTGTCGACTATCAAGTTATTTCAATCAGACTATGGCGACTGTAATGCGTGCACACAGTTACTCACCGAGCAGTCGGCGTCGCCCACGTAGCAGAAGTCCCCAGAGGCAGACGTGGGAACCCACAGGTGGTCCCCGTTGAGCGCGGCCTCGCCCCAGTCGGGCGTCGAACGCAGAACCCTCTCCGAACCGTCGCTGCCAACCGCTTTCCTGCGAACACCGAACGCACACTCGTCAACTCGCTGCTCACACAACAAATCGGATAGCTACGGGAACTAAACACAATGAAATGTAAACGATTTAGTATCTCTTGTTTAGATTTTTACCATTCACCTGCCACAAAGTCACGTGTTTCGTACTGCCATTGCGTATAACGTCCGTGACAGTATAGCGAGTCAACAAGCAAGTCTGAACGTTACGACGTATCTTAAGAACTTCAGCTATAGCTCTGTTAATCAGCTGCATAATACAAATGTCCAGTCCGGTGCAGATCTAGTAACGGCAATCAAGAAAATGTCGCCATAAATGAGACCTGCAGACTCATTGCAGATTGTTTGAGATCTACACCACTTCAGAAAGTTTACTGTCTAGCAGATATGCCATATCCAAATGTCTGTCGGCAGTGCTCATTCAGACCGAAGAAATCTAAGAAGCTGAATCTGAGGACCGTTTTGAAATTAAAACAAGACCTGCTAAGATAACACAATTTTATTTTTACATGAAAGCCTCTACCTTAATTTACTTTTCTACATAATTTCCGTCAATATTGACGCATTTGTCATAACGTTGTACCAGTTTTTCAATACCCTCCTCATAGAAGTCTGCCGCCTGACTTGTTAACCACTGCATCACCACTGTTTTGACTTCGTCATCGTCTTGAAGACGCTGACCGCCCAGGTGTTTCTTCAAGTGCAGGAACAGATGGTAGTCACTGGGCGCAAGATCGGGACTGTACGGAGGAAGATCTAGAGTTTCCCATCGAAAATATGTGATGAGATCTGTCTGATTCGCCACATGCGGACGGGCATTGTCTTGCAGCAAAACGATGCCCTTGCTCAACTTCCATGGACTGTTGCTTTGATTCTGGTGTGAAGTAGGCCACCCATGTTTCATCGCCCGTAACAATTTGGTTTAAGAAATCACCACCGTCGTTGTGGTACCGCTCAAGAAAAGTCAATGCACTGTCTAAAGGTTTGGTTTTGTGCACATCCGTCAACATTTTCGGTAACCAACGTGCGCACAATTTTCGGTAATTCAAGTGCTTCGTCACAATGCCATACAAAACACTACGAGAAACATTAGAAAAGTCATCCTGCAAGGAGGAAATCGTAAAGCGTCTGTTTTCTCTCACTTATTGTCCACTTCCTGCACCAAACTTTCATTAACGACCGAAGGACGCCCACTCCGTTGTTCATCATGCACATCTGTGCGGCCATCTTTAAATGCTCTCACCCACTTTCTTACCATTCCACCACTCATGTTTTCTCCGTAAACTGCACAGATCTCACGATGAATATCGATCGCTTTTATAAAGGTCGGATTGTAGCCTATCGCGATTGCGGTTTATCGTATCACGATATTGCTGCTCGCGTTGGTCGAGAGCCAATGACTGTTAGCAGAATATGGAATCGGTGGGTTCAGGAGGGTAATACGGAACGCCGTTCTGGATCCCAACGGCCTCGTATCACTAGCAGTCGAGATAACCGGCATCTTATCCGCATGGCTGTAACGGATCGTGCAGCCACGTCTTAATCCCTGAGTCAACAGATGGGGACATTTTCAAGACAACAACCACCTGCACGAACAGTTCGACGACGCAATTGGAAACGTCTGGTTAATGGTGGCCGAGCAACTGCCTCGTCACAATATGCCAGTCACTACTCTTGATGAACTGTGGTATCGCGTTGAAGCTGCATGGGCAGCTGTACCTGTACACGCCATCCAAGCTCTGTTTGACTCAATGCCCAGGAGTATCAAGGCCGTTATTACGGCCAGAGGTGGTTGTCCTGGGTACTGATTTCTCAGGATCTATGTACCCAAATTTTGTGAAAATGTAATCGCATGTCAGTTCTAGTATAATATATTTGTCCAATGAATAACCGTTTATCATCTGCATTTCTTCTTGGTGTAGCAATTTTAATGGCCAGTAGTGTGAGTAACCTGGTTGTTGGCGCACAGTCTCAGTTCCAGACTGGCTACGTAACGGCTTCGAGGGGCAACGAAAGTTTGATTTTCAGTATTAATTATGTGGAGCGAATTACAAAATTTTAAATGCTTTCATAATCTATTCAGTAACAGGTATAATCGTAAGTATTAAAATTACAAACTGTACATATCTCTTGAGGCAGCATCACTCGTGGCGCGAAAACTCTGTAAGTCGCCAAGTGGTCCTATTCTCAAAATTTGAATGAACAATCAGTTTTGCACATAATTTCAAAAGTTTTCGATAGTTCTTGCAGCTGGCATCGCCGTGACTCCCACCCCCGGTAGATAACTAAAGGAAAGAAGTTTATGGCTTACTAAATTTTCGAAGATCACGGAGAAGAGCTTCAGCACCAGGCACTTTTTTTTTTTATTAGTAACTCTCTACGCAACATAGTTTTTTCAGACAGCATCCAGATACAGCGTGTATCCATGATTATGTTGTACAGGGATTATAGAGAAGGTTCACAGTTTGAAAAACGAGACCCTGGTCCAGAACTGATTGAGTCGAATGTTGTAAGGTAAAATCGTTCCGATACCTCTTCTAGTGGACCTCTTCTACTGTACGGTCTTTGCTTTCCGTATTTTGTGAGGAGGTAGTATGGGCAAAAACAAGAAAAAATATCCAGTAAACACGCGCTCTTAACTGCATTTCTGAGGAGCGATGAGCAGTTGTTCATCTTTGTTTCTGTAACCACAACTCTTCTACTGAACAACTGCTGATAGTTCTTAAGGTACGCGCTTTACAACCCATGTTTACCAGATACTGTTTTCTCGTTTTGATCCGAACTACAGCCTCTCAAAATATGAAAAGCAAAGAGCTTGCTGGGTAAGAGGTCAACTGTCAGAGGTATCAGATTTTCAAATGGCTCTGAGCACTATGGGACTAAACATTTGACGTCATCAGTCCCCCTAGACTAAGACCTACTTAAACCTAATTTAAGGACATCACACACATCCATGCCCGAGGCAGGATTCGAACCTGCGACTGTAGCAGCAGCGCGGTTCCGGACTGAAGCGCCTAGAACGGCTCGGGCACAGCGGCCGGCAGTTAGATTTTCGCCTGTAAATCACAAGATGTTACTGCAAAGCTATTTCGTTGTACTGTAATTTTTCTGGCCTTACGGCCATCACTTTCAGCTATAGGATGCTCTTCTTAGAGCAGTTGAGAAGGTAGCAGTGGGGGATTACGTAATGTGGTGTGAAGTACCAGTGACACTTGGTTTATTTAGTAAGTGTATCTTGAGGAAGACCGCCCAAATTATGATCCTTCTCCGCGTTCGAAAGTAGCGCGCCAAAATGATAAATTTCTGTTATTAATATTACAAAAACTAAACAATGAATATACTTGCATTTCATATAAAAGCATCTCTCAATAGCACGCTATCATTCCATCATTTCAAATGTGTTATTTACCAGTAGAATAATGAACAGCTCCCAAACAAAAAGGCACACGAAGCACCTCAGAGACCTTCGTGTCGCTCCTAACTTGAATGGCGGGCGAAGTGGTTCGGCTGTAAGGTAGGAGCTCGGTCGATGTCCTCTGGTTTTGTAAATACGAGAGCACTTGAGGGGGGCAGACATGTCTGCCGCGGACAGTATTGGTTAAGGGCTTAAATAGCAATCTCTGGTTTTTGAACATGTAATTAAAATCTAGTTTGAAAGTAATTACACAAAACGTAGTTCATTATTTTGTTTATCCTCTGTGAAAGTGTGAAGAATGGAAATTATTTGTGATTCATAATGTGGATTATAATTGCGCAGCTTCTTATATTCTGCTAATGAAAAGCACCTGGGATCCTGTTTAAATAAACCAATTCAAAATATAATTATTCATACAATACCAGTTCCTCGCTAACCGTTTATTACAGCCTCAAGATAACGGATTCACCGACCTACGTGCTGCTTTCTGCGCATTGGACAACAACCATAAAAGAGTGCAGTTGGTGAACATTATACAGAACTTACGGAATCGACTCAGGGCGGTGGAAGTAACTACGTACCTCGCGTGTACTGCAGTCTTAGTGCAAATCATATCAGTGAGTTATCAAAGAAGAAAATTTTCGAGGGAGGGGATTTATCTTACACAAAACCGCTCTCACTATCAAATTGTTCAAATGACTCTGAGCACTATGGGACTTAACATCTATGGTCATCAGTCCCCCAGAAATTAGAACTACTAAAACCTAACTAACCTAAGGACATCACACAACACCCAGTCATCACGAGGCAGAGAAAATTCCTGACCCCGCCGGGAATCGAACCCGGGAACCCGGGCGTGGAAGCGAGAACGCTACCGCACGACCACAAGCTGCGGACACTCTCACTATCTCTCTCTTTCACTTGCCGTTGTGTGACACATAGTTCAGGGGTTATATATATATATTTACAGGGTGGTCCATTGATAGTGACAGGGCCAAATATCCCACGAAATAAGCATCAAACGAAAAAACTACAAAGAACGAAACTCGTCTAGCTTGAAGTGGGAAACCAGATGGCGCTATTCTTGGCCTGCTAGATGACGACGCCATAGATCAAACGGATATCAACTGCGCTTTTTTAAATAGGAACCCCCATTTTTATTACGTATTCGTGCAGTACGTAAAGAAATATGAATGTTTTAGTTGGACCACTTTTCGCGTTTTGTGATAGGTGACGCTGTAATAGTCACAAACGTATAAGTACGTGATATCACGTAACATTCCGCCAGTGCGGACGGTATTTGCTTCGTGATACATTACCCGTGTTAAAATGGACCTTTTACCAATTGCGGAAAAGGTCGATATCGTGTTGATGTATGGCTACTGTGATCAAAATGCCCAACGGGAGTGTGTTATGTATGCTGCTCGGTATCCTCGACGACATCATCCAAGTGTCCGGACCGTTCGCCAGATAGTTACGTTATTTAAGGAAACAGGAGGTGTTTAGCCACATGTAAAACGTCAACCACGACCTGCAACAAATGATGATACCCAAGTAGGTGTTTTAGCTGCTGTCGCGGCTAATCCGCACATCAGTAGCTGACAAATTGCGCGAGAATCGAGAATCTCAAAAACGTCGGTGTTGAGAATGCTACATCAACATCGATTGCACTCGCACGATATTTCTATGCACCAGGAATTGCATGGCGACGACTTTGAACGTCGTGTACAGTTCTGCCACTGGGCACAAGAGAAATTACGGGACGATGACGGCATTTCTTGCACGCGTTCTATTTAGCGACGAAGCGTCATTCACCAACAGCGGTAACGTAAACCGGCATAATATGCACTATTGGGCATCGGAAAATCCACGACGGCTGCGACAAGTGGAAAATCAGCGACCTTGGCGGGTTAATGTATGGTGTGGCATTATGGGAGGAAGGATAATTGGCCCCCATTTATCGATGGCAATCTAAATGGTGCAATGAATGCTGATTTCCTATGTAATGTTCTACCGATATTACTACAAGATGTTTCACTGCATGACAGAATGGCGATGTACTTCCAACATGATGGATGTCCGGCACATATCTCGCGTGCGGTTGAAGTGGTACTGAATAGCATATTTCGTGACAGGTGGATTGGTCGTCGAAGCACCATACTATGGCTCGCACGTTCACCGGATCTGCCGTCCCCGGATGTCTTTCTTTGGGGAAAGGTGAAGGATATTTGGTATCGTGATCCACTGACAACGCGTTAGTGCATTGTCAATGCATGTGCGAACATTACGGAAGATGAACTACTCGCTGTTGAGAGGAATGCCGTCACACGTACTGCCAAATGCATTGAGGTTGACGGACATCTATTTGAGCATTTATTGCATTAAAGTGATATTTACAGGTAATCACGCTGTAACAGCATGCGTTCTCAGAAATGATAAGTTCACAAAGGTACATGTATACATTGGAACAAAAATAAAGTTCAAATGGCTCTGAGCACTATGGGACTCAACATCTATGGTCATCAGTCCCCTAGAACTTAGAACTACTTAAACCTAACTAACCTAAGGACAGCACACAACACCCAGCCATCACGAGGTAGAGAAAATCCCTGACCCCGCCGGGAATCGAACCCGGGAACCCGGGCGTGGGAAGCGAGAACGCTACCGCACGACAAAAATAAAGTGTTCAAACGTACCTACGTTCTGTATTTTAATTTAAAAAACCTACCTGTTACCAACTGATCGCCTAAAATTCTGAGCCATATGTGTGTGACTATTACAGCGCCATCTATCACAAAGCGAAAAAAGTGGTCCAACTAAAAAATTCATATTTCTTTACGTACTACACGAATATGTAATAAAAATGGGGGTTCCTATTTAAAAAAAAGAACGCAGTTGATATCCGTTTGACCTATGGCAGCGGCATCTAGCGGTCCAACTATAGCGCCATCTGGTTTCCCCCTACAAGCTAGACAAGTTTCGTCGTTTGTAGTTTTTTCGTTTGACGCTTATTTCGTGTGATATTTGGCCCGGTCACGATCAATGGACCACCCCGTATATATATCCCGTGTTGGCTTACAGTAATGAATAGTCGGTGAAGAAGAAAAGTAATCTCGGTATTGCGCCGTAAGTGGGCTGTCGGCCAGTGACCTGGACGTATGGGGAGGTCAGTGCGCGGAACAGGCTTCGGTCAGTTGTACATACGGTGACGGTGAGTGAGCGTGCAGCGCCGAGGTTTGGCAACGTGAGAGCCGAGCCGCTGCGCTGCCGCAGCCTCAGTGGGCGGACCCGCTGCTCACGCCGTGACGTGACGTGACGCCTACAGGCCGTGTCTCCGGCACTTGGGTTGCGTGCGTTGGCTGCGGCCCATGCGCGAGATGAACGCGACTGGGCCATCGCAACAGACAATACTGCGGACAACTGCAAGAAGGGTGAAACTACAGTCGTGATTTTTTCCGAGGGCACGCAGCTCTACTGTATGGGTATATCATGACGCCATCCTCTCGAGTAAAATATTACGGAGGTAAGGCGGTCCTACATTCGGACCTCCGGGTGGCGACTACTCGGGAGGACGCCATCATCAGGAAAGAAAACTGGCGGTCTACGGATCGGAGCGTGGAATGTTAGATCCCTTAATCGTGAAAGTAGGTTAGAAAATTTAAAAAAGGAAACTGGTAGGTTGAAGTTAGATATAGTGCGAATTAGTGAAGTTCGGTGGCAGGAGGAACAGAACTTTCGGTCAGGTGAATGCAAGGTTAGAAATACACAATCATATAGGGGTAATGCAGGAGTAGGTTTAATAATGAGTAACAAAATAGGAACGCAGGTAAGCTACTATGAACAGCTCAGTGAACGCATTATTGTAGCCAAGATAGACACGAAGCCAACATTCATGACAGTACTAAAAATTTAAATACCAACTAACTCCGCAGATGATGAAGAGATTGAAGAAATATATGAGGAAGAAAAACAAATTATTTAGATAATTAAGGGTGATGAAAATTTAATTGTGATGATGGACTGGAATTCGATAGTAGGTAAGTGAATATCGACGGGGAGAAAGGAATGAAAGAGGAAAACGCCTGGTAAAATTTTGCACAGAGCGTAATTTAACCATCGAAAAAGCTTGGTTTAAGAATCATCAAAGAAGGTTGTATATGTGGAACAGATCAGGAACACCGAAAGTTTTCAAATTGATTATATAGTGGTAAGAAGATTTAGAAACCAGAGTTTAAATTGTAAGTCATTTCCAGGGACATAAAATGGTTCAAATGGCTCTGAGCACTATGGGACTTAACATATGAGGTCATCAGTCCCCTAGAACTTAGAACTACTTAAACCTAACTAACCTAAGGATATCACAAACATCCACGCCCGAGGCAGGATTCGAACCTGCGACCGTAGCGGTCACGCGGTTCCAGACTGAAGCGCCTAGAACCGCACGGCCACACCGGCCGGCGTTTCCAAGGGCAGATGTGGACTCCGATCACAGTGTATTCGTTATGAACTGTGGATTAAAGCTGAACAAATTGCATAAAGGTAGGAAATTAAAGAGATGGGACCTGGAGAACTTAGAAGAACCAAAGGTTATACAGAGTTTCAGAGGGACCTTTAGGCAACAGATGACTAGGACAAGGCAAGTAAACACATCAGAAGAACAATATATAGCTTTAGGGGATGTAACAGTGAAGGCAGTAGACGATCTAATAGGTAACAAGATCAGGCCTAGTAGAAAATCTTTAATAGCACAAGAGTTATTGAATTTAATTGATGAAAGAAGGAAATTTAGAAATGCAGCGAATGAAGCAGGTGAAACGAATACAAAGGTGTAAAAAATGAGTCAGAAGCACATATCACGAGGGGAAAGGTAGATACCGCCTACAGCAAAATTAAAGGGGCCTTTGGAGAAAAGAAAAGCAGCTGTGTGAATATCAAGATCTCAAGTGGAAAACCTCAGCAAAGAGCGGAAAGCTGAAAAGTGGAGGCAGGTCTATGCAAGGGAGGATTTGAACAGGACATTGATGAGGATGAGACGGGGCATATGATACGGCGAGAATAATTTGCCGAGCACTTAGAGTATTGAAACCCTAATTCGAAACGAGGTCGCCGGAGTAGATTACCTTTGGTCAGAATGACTGATAGCCTTGGGAGAGCCAGCAATGACAAAATTATTCCATCTGGTGTGCAAGATGTATGAGAGACGCGAAACAGCCTCAGACTTCAAGAAGAATGTTATATTTTCTATTCCAAACGAAGCAGTTGCTGACAGGTGTGAAAATTACCAAACTATCAGTTTAATAAGTCATGGTTGCAAAATACTAACACGAATTATTTACAGAAGTATGGTAAAACTTATAGAAGTCGACCTCGCACAATATCAGTTTGGATTTCGGAGAAATACAGGAAGACGCGAAGCTTTACTAACCCAACGACTTACTTTAGAGGACAGGTTAAACAAAGGCAAACCTACGTTTATAGCACTTGTAGGCTTAGAGAAAGCTTTTGAAAATACTGACTGGATATTCTCTTTGAAATTCTGAAGGTAGCTGGAGTAAAACACAGGGAGCGAAAGGCTGTTTACAATTTGTACAGAAACCAGACGGCAGTTATGAGTCAAGGGGCATGAAGGGGAAGCAGTGTCTGAAGGGAGTGAGACAGAGTTGTAGCATATCCCCAATGTTATTCAACCTACACACTGAGCAAGCAGTTACGGAAGCGAAAGAAAAATTTGGAGTAGGAATTAAAGTTCACGGAAAAGAAATAAAAATCTTGAGGTTTGCCGACGACATTTTATTTCTATCAGAGGCAGGAAAGAACTTGTAACAGCAGTTGAACGGAATGTGCAGTGTCTTGAGAGGAGGATGTAAATTGTACATCAACAAAAGCAAAACATGGATAATGTAATGTAGTCGAATTAAATTAGGTGATGCTGAGGGAATTAGATTAGGAAATGATGCATTTAAAGTAGTGGGCGAGTTTTGCCGTTTGGGCAGGAAAATAAATGGTGATGGCCGAAGTAGAGAGGATATAAAATGTAGACTGGCAATGGCATGAAAAGCGTTTCTGAAGAAGAGAGATTTGTTAACATCGAGGATAGATTTAAGTGTCAGGAAGTCGATTCCGAAACTATTTGTATGAAGTGTAGCCATGTATGGAAGTGAAACGTGGACGATAAATAATTTTGACAAGAAGAGAGTAGAAGCTTTCGAAATGTGGTGCTACAGAAGGATGCTGAAGATTAGATGGGTAGATCACATAACTAATGAGGTGTTGAATAGAATTGGGGAGAAGAGAAGTTTGTGGCACAACTTGACAAGGAGAAGGGACCGGTTGGTAGGTCATATTCTGAGGCATCAAGGGATCACAAATTTAGCATTGGAGGACAGCGTGGAGGGTAAAAATCGTAGAGGGAGACCAAGAGATGAATACACTAAGCAGATTCAGAAGGATGTAGGTTGCAGTAAGTATTGGGAGATGATGAAGCTTGCACAGGATAAAGTAGCATGGAGAGCTGCATCAAACCAGTCTCAGGACTGAAGACCATAACAACAACAACAACAACAACAACAACAACAACAGCCGGCCGCGGTGGCCGTGCGGTTCTAGGCGCTTCAGTCCGGAACCGCAGGACTGCTACGGTCGCAGGTTCGAATCCTGCCTCGGGCATGGATGTGTGTGATGTCCTTAGGTTAGTTAGGTTTAAGTAGTTCTAAGTTCTAGGGGACTGATGACCTAAGATGTTAAGTCCCATAGTGCTCAGAGCCATTTGAGCAACAACAATAACAACAACAGGGCAGGATACACGAATTGGGGTGGCAATCACTAAAACAAAGGGCTTTTTAGCTGCAGCAGGACCTTCTCATGAAATTCCAATCAGGAACTTTCTGCTCGGAGTGTGAAATTTCGTTGGCGCCTAACTGCATAGGTAGTAATGATTGTCATAATAAAATAAGAGAAATAAGAGGTCGCACGAAAACATTCAAGTTTTCGTTTGTCGTGTGCGCTGTTGGAGAAGGGAACAGTGAAGAAGTTCCTCATAGGTGGTTCGATGACGTCTCTCAGGCACTTATAAACCGCAAAGTAATCATGCAGATGTAGATGAAGTGGCAGCTCCAGTCACAAAATCTGACAACGGCCGGGAGAGCGGTGTGCTGACCACACGCCCCTCCGTATCCGCATCCGGTGACGGCTGTCGGCTGACGATGACACGACCGTCGGTCGATACCGCAGGGCCTTCCGAGATCTGTTCAGAGGCAGTTTTTTGTTTGACTTTTAGCGAGTAAGTAGTTCAGTCGAAGCGGTGACGCAGTGAATACCGTCATGTCTTTACACTTTTGCACTCATCTCTATTTTTGTTTTTAGTTTATCTAGCCACGTCCGCAAAACATTACTACACGCTTTTTGTCCAATGTGTACAGACATAACGTTATTCTTATTCGTCTACTAATTGTTTATCTGGTGAAAGAATTAAAAAATGATTGAAAAATTACTTAAAATAGTTTTCGGCAAAATTTCTGTAGTGTATCTTGATTCATAATCAATTCCAAGCGGCAGTATTCGGTAAAATGATCCGCTATGCGTGGTTTGTCGCAAAATTATCGCCAACGCGTGAAATCTTTAGCAATGTTAACGACGTTTCTTTCCAGAGAAAGATTCATATGAAGAAATCTCGCTGTGACGAACCTGCCTGCGCGCAGTACTCTTGGTGTTTCGAATTTCTGTGGCTTCTAATGTTTCTACGGTCGGTGTCATCAAATCTTCCAGGAGAATAAATTTGAGACCAAACTATAAGAATTAATATAAGAATTGCTATAAGAATTCAAAGGATGTGTATGAGAATTTTAAAAAAATGTAACTCCTGACAATGCCATACACACACATATGGCGTTTTCGGAAATTCTCGTTCTTGTCCAGGGGAGTGCAGAAGATTTATAGGAGGAACCCATACAGCTAAGCTACAAGCGTCAAAGTTAGAAGTTATAGGCGCCGACTCCTTTATATATATATATATATATATATATATATATATATGTGTGTGTGAACACAAAGTACGGCACGATTTACAAAACGGCAAACTTCAGATACCTCGGTGAAACACTACAAATGAGCAGACATAACAGAGGCTCAAACGAAGAAAGAAAAACTAAACTGGATAAGGCATACAATAAGAAGTCTATCTCACAAAAGGCCAAATTACGCCACTACGACACGGTGGTGATCCCCGAGGCACTATATGGAGCAGAGACCACACTAATCCTAGGGCGTACACGTATCAGACAACCAGAAAAAGTAGAACGGAAAATACTTAGGAAAATATTTGGCGCAACTAACAACAATGGAATATGGATCAAGAAACCTACAGATGAACTATAAAAACATACGGAGACAATCAGAGAAAAGATTAGAAAACGCAGACTACCATTCTATGGACACCTATACAGAATGCCATCACACAGACTGACCAAACAGATCTTTGATTGGGTAACCACTAGAAACAACAAATGGGTGGCAGAGGAGGTAAAAAGAAGAAAAACCTGAACAAACTCATCATAACAGCAGACACAATAAACGACAGAATAAAATTCAGAATCATCATTAAGAAAAGTAAACTACATGAGACACACTGTGACAAACGAACAGGCGTAAAATGGACCGAAGAACGCAAGCCATCTCACAGCCGGAAGATGAAAGAAATATGGGCAACCAAAAAGGCAATGAAGATGAAGCAGAAGACACGAAGCCGACAAGAAGCATGGATAGAGGACCGGAAACAGAAACACAGCGAGCGAATGAGGGAAGTTTGGGCAACAAGGAAGGCAGCAAAAGGAACTGGCCATGTAGTTTAGTCCAATTGCGCTCTTTAAGGGCAAAACACCAATAACACGCATTGTATGCAGGGTGATGTCACGGTGAGGTTACAGACTTTCTAAAATGATGGAGATGAACAAATGTATCACTTTGAGGTAGGGACCCTGTACCAGAAAAGAACTAATCGAAAGTTATAAGCAAAAACTGTTCTGATTCCTGCGACAGTAGAATACATGTACCGGTACAGCATGGGCAAAAACAAGGAAAAATGCCCACTAAACACGGACTCTGATGATCTATGAGCACTTGTTTATCTCCTTCATTGCTCATAATTCTTAAAATATGCGCTTTACAGCTCATGTTTACTAGACTTTTTTTCTTATTTTGGTCCACACTACAACCTCTGAAAGTTGCCTTCCCTACAATCTTAGCAACAACAGTACCAGCACATTTATTCCACTGTCAGAGGTAGCACAACGGTTTTTGCTTTTAACTTTCGCCTTGTTCGTATCCGGTACAGTGACCCTCACCTCAAATTGATACATTTATCCTTCTCCATCTCTCCTTAAAGTCTGTAACATCGTCAGGGAATCACCCTGTATGTAAACATACACAGATGCCGGGGCCAATAACTCTGACGCTCTGTAGTGTCGTTGGCTGACATTTCCGGACATGGGTTCCTATTCAGAATATTATGCACTCACTTCCCTCTAAAAGTCCCAGAACTTTGCAACAATAATTTCCGAATACACTGTATAATACATAGAGGTGACGCTTATTATGAAACACAGTTGCAATTTTGCAGTTAATATAACGCCCTTGTACCGCCTAACTTGATGAGAAACATTTTGTAGTAACCTTCTACGGTCATGGGTAGGTAAATGAAAAAATTAAATCAGATAAATAAAAACAATAGTCGTGTGTTTCGAAAACGGGGAGCGAAAGTAAGAGGTCGCGATGTAAGCCACTGTAACACCGTTTCGACCGGGAATACCGCGCGCTAAAATGCTTCTAAATTACGTCGAAAACTTTAAGCTTCGTTCTCTTAGAAACGGTGAGATCTACGGGTAAACCGATACACTTCTTCGCTTATTTTTCCTCTTCCACTGTGCGAAGCTTCTGGGAAATCAGGTTATGGAACTTTCCCATATTCTCCTTCTCGTGCACGAACATGTTATTTGTAGCAAGCGCCAGGCGTATGTCGGCGAAATGACGTACAATAAAATGGCCACTGGCTGTATTTATTCATTTGAAACAGCGTCCTTCCTCCTTTAGCCCGGACCTAAGTACAGGGTTATTACAAATGATTGAAGCGATTTCACAGCTCTACAATAACTTTATTATTTGAGATATTTTCACAATGCTTTGCACACACATACAAAAACTCAAAATGTTTTTTTAGGCATTCACAAATATTCGATATGTGCGCCTTTAGTGATTCGGTAGACATCAAGCCGATAATCAAGTTCCTCCCACACTCGGCGCAGCATGTCCCCATCAATGAGTTCGAAAGCATCGTTGATGCGAGCTCGCAGTTCTGGCACGTTTCTTGGTAGAGGAGGTTTAAACACTCAATCTTTCACATAACCCCACAGAAAGAAATCGCATGGGGTTAAGTCGGGCACATAACCCCACAGAAAGAAATCGCATGGGGTTAAGTCGGGAGAGCGTGGAGGCCATGACATGAATTGCTGATCATGATCTCCACCACGACCGATCCATCGGTTTTCCAATCTCCTGTTTAAGAAATGCCGAACATCATGATGGAAGTGCGGTGGAGCACCATCCTGTTGAAAGATGAAGTCGGCGCTGTCGGTCTCCAGTTGTGGCATGAGCCAATTTTCCAGCATGTCCAGATACACGTGTCCTGTAACGTTTTTTTTCGCAGAAGAAAAAGGGGCCGTAAACTTTAAACCATGAGATTGCTCAAAACACGTTAACTTTTGATGAATTGCGAATTTGCTGCACGAATGCGTGAGGATTCTCTACCGCCCAGATTCGCACATTGTGTCTGTTCACTTCACCATTAAGAAAAAATGTTGCTTCATCACTGAAAACAAGTTTCGCACTGAACGCATCCTCTTCCATGAGCTGTTGCAACCGCGCCGAAAATTCAAAGCGTTTGACTTTGTCATCGGGTGTCAGGGCTTGTAGCAATTGTAAACGGTAAGGCTTTTGCTTTAGCCTTTTCCGTAAGATTTTCCAAACTGTCGGCTGTGGTACGTTTAGCTCTCTGCTTGCTTTATTCGTCGACTTCCGCGGGCTACGCGTGAAACTTGCCCGCACGCGTTCAACCGTTTCTTCGCTCACTGCAGGCCGACCGTTGATTTCCCCTTACAGAGGCATCCGGAAGCTTTAAACTGCGCATACCATCGCCGAATGGAGTTAGCAGTTGGTGGATCTTTGTTGAACTTCGTCCTGAAGTGTCGTTGCATTGTTGTGACTGACTGATGTGAGTGCATTTCAAGCACGACATACGCTTTCTCGGCTCCTGTCGCCATTTTGTCTCACTGCGCTCTCGAGCGCTCTGGCGGCAGAAACCTGAAGTGCGGCTTCAGCCGAACAAAACTTTATGAGTTTTTCTACGTATCTGTAGTGTGTCGTGACCATATGTCAATGAATGGAGCTACAGTGAATTTATGAAACCGCTTCAATCATTTGTAATAACCCTGTATATATTTCCGTTGTTCCATGCCACAAGGACGGATGACGAAATACGTGGGCCCTGAATCGTGCTCATACCAATACAAACACACAGCCTGACAGCGACCCACATTATTAGGGACTGGAACTGTGGAGGTCAGGAGTGGTTTCCGTGAAGGCCGGCCAACACGGGATGTGGTCAAACGGGCTCCAAATAAACCACAAACTTGTCCTCACGGCGAAAAAGGCGACTTGACGCGCGTGAGATTTCGACACACAGAGACGGACCATACCCTTAAGTCTCAGCGCATTGTTTAAAACAGTGTCAGTTGCACAGGCGAGCATGAACTCAAATTAAGCTAGCCGTCGACGACGAGATCATTACAAACGGAGTTCTAGTTCGGATTGGGAATGTTTGTGGAAGCAAATTTGCCATGTGAATGGAAAAAACAAAATTCCAGCATTTGTGTTATATGGTTTAGGGAAACCATGGAGAACTTTTATGTCCAATCTCCCGAATGCGAACCCAGCACCACGTCGTTCGTTAGATTAAGCCCGAAGAAAGGGAGTTTAGGTGTACTGAAAGTTATTACAGATACTACGTAACAGCGCAGCAGAATTTTACATGAACTGCAACAACAAACGGTCACTTACGAAATAGTAGGGTACCTTATTTTCATTAACTAGTTTTCGCGCCATTTCCGGGGCTATTGTTCATACTTTGAGCATTTTTCTGCGCAATGGAAAACGCCTCGCTGTGACAAGAAACACCTGTATCAGCTTGTGTGGTATTTATTTGACAAGTTGCATCGAAAGACGAATTCATTTATTTCCTGCTGTAGTACGGGCGCTACAGGTGTCAAAATCCCACTCGCGCGTTCCATTCCCATTGCATGTCAGTCTGAGACATTATTCTTTATCACTAAATGTCGCTGTGCGTTATTTTGTAAACACTCGACGTCAGAAACCGGCCAGCATGAGCTTCACAACTCAGTACAGTACGAAGATCTCCGCATAAAGATATAACCACTGTGAGGGCAAAAACATTTGACTAAAACTCTGTTAACATTGATGGTCAGTTATTGCGTTAAGGGAAACAGAGTCTTGATCATCGCAGCTATTACCATGTAATATATGAGTATTAAATTTAGCGGACACCAATTCACGTAATGAACTTACTACATTGTAAGAATTTTTAGCATATTGCAGCCCCATCAGCAACTGTGAAATACTAATATTTTGAAGAATCAGCCTCAGTTGCGCAAATTTTCTGGTCTTTACCAGGTTTCGGCTACATTAAGCCTTCTTCAGAAGCATAAAACCACTATAACATGCCAGAGTAAGGCACAGTCAACATTAATTTCTGAAGAAGGCTAGATTAATTCAGCCGAAAGCTAGTAAAGGCCAGAAAATCTGCGCAACTGAGGTTGATTCTTCAAAATATTACTACATTGTCTCTAAAACTGACAGGATAGTTTTGCACTGTCTGCCTGAATATATACGTCGTCAGCTTTTTAAAAGCATTAAAACGCAAGATCTTTTAGCTTAAACCATTAAATCATAAGCCTTATTTTTCAAGATTACATGCTAATAAAATAGTTGCATAAAGAATTAATAAGCAACAAGGGAGAGGCGGCAGACTTAACTGAAAACTGGGAGTGTTGGAAATTACACTCTTGCCATTGTGCAGGACATTAGAGACCGAGCACTACCTCAACTGGACAACATTGATGGGCACGTAAGTGAGAGGAAACGCAGCCTTAGATGGCCGAGTATTGGTTAGGAGGCCAGTTGAGGACCTGCAACCAACTCGTCTACGTGCTAGGCACACTGGATCTACATCTTGAGTTCCGGTCTAGGTTGCCATTTCGTATGACAGCAGAAGATCTCTCATGGTTATTCCACGCACCTTAACTGCAAATTTGGACGTCAGTCTGATGATTCTACCTGTTTTGCTGGGAGGCGGGGCTACGCTCGCCCACTACCGCTGTTGTAACCCAACATGCTCCACAGAGTGTCGTCATGTTGCCTTGGCCTACTCGACCACCAGATCTGTCTCCTATACAAGCACATGTGGGACATCGGACGGCAGATCCAGCGTCATCCACAAACAGCATGAACTGTGCCTGTATAGACCGACCAAGTGCAACAGGCATAGAACTCCATCCCACGAACTGACATCCGCCACCTGTTCAACACAACGGATGCGCTTCTGCATGCTGGCATTCAACATTCTGGAGATTACACCGCTTATTAATATACCAGAATTCTACATTTACAATGACTTATCTCGCGCTTATCTTGTGATATTGCAATGTCAATCACTTAAATTGTTACCTAGACAAATGTATTTCCCAAATTTCGTTACTCTACATTAATCATTCCGTAGAAATGTGTATTGAGCAAGCAGTAAAGGAAACAAAAGAAAAATTCGGAGTAGGTATTAAAATCCACGGAGAAGAAATAAAAACTTTCAGGTTCGCCGATGACATTGTAATTCTGTCAGAGACAGCAAAGGACTTGGAAGAGCAGTTGAACGGAATGGACAGTGTCTTGAAAGGAGGATATAAGATGAATATCAACAAAAGCAAAACGAGGATAATGGAATGTAGTCAAATTAAATCGGGTGATGCTGAGGGGATTAGATTAGGAAATGAGACACTTAAAGTAGTAAAGGAGTTTTGCTATTTAGGGAGTAAAATAACTGATGATGGTCGAAGTAGAGTGGATATAAAATGTAGACTGGCAATGGCAAGGAAATCGTTTCTGAAGAAGAGAAATTTGTTAACATCGAGTATAGATTTAAGTGTCAGGAAGTCGTTTCTGAAAGTATTTGTATGGAGTGTAGCCATGTATGGAAGTGAAACATGGACGATAACCAGTTTGGACAAGAAGAGAATAGAAGCTTTCGAAATGTGGTGCTACAGAAGAATGCTGAAGATAAGGTGGGTAGATCACGTAACTAATGAGGAGGTATTGAATAGGACTGGGGAGAAGAGAAGTTTGTGGCACAACTTGACTAGAAGAAGGGATCGGTTGGTAGGACATGTTTTGAGGCATCAAGGGATCACAAATTTAGCATTGGAGGGCAGCGTGGAGGGTAAAAATCGTAGAGGGAGACCAAGAGATCAATACACTAAGCAAATTCAGAAGGATGTAGGTTGCAGTAGGTACTGGGAGACGAAGAAGCTTGCACAGGATAGAGTAGCATGGAGAGCTGCATCAAACCAGTCTCAGGACTGAAGACCACAACAACAACAACAACAACAACACATTAATCATTTTTTGGTGTTTCATTTTTTCCGATAGTGTGTGTTATTACTCATGTGACAGTACCGTGGTGCCATTTTCAACAGGACAATTCTCGTTCTCCGATGGCACATGACTGTCAACTGCCTGCGTGCTGTAGAGGTTCTCCTGTATCCAGTAGGATCTCCTAATCTGTTTCCGATATGTGTAGGACAAGATGCCACTGTCAGGATACAGGATATCAAGGACCATTTGCAACAGGTTGTGGGCCAGCTTGACTCAGGATAGGATACAACAGCTTTATGGCACCCTTCACAATCGAATCAGTGCACCCATTCAGGCAGAGGGGGTGGAACGTGATGATGTTAAGCCGCTTACACTGCTAATTTCTTTTTAAATTTGACTCGATTTCTTAATCGTTCAAACAGACTCTCAGCCCGTGAAGTTTCATTTCGTTTGCTCCTCCACTTCTGGATGTTTCACTTTTTTTTTTCGGGCAGTGTAGTTGAATGTGTCGATGCTGTCAAGAAAGACGATTAAGAGAAAACGTTGACGAAAAAAGCCACGTGCCAGCGAGAGTTACGTTACATACAGTGAACAAAATAGCCCTTCTGCGCTGTTACATTAACATCCACGGAAATCCACAAACTGCTCCTTTTCACAAAGTGGTAATTGTTAAATAGCTAAACGTAAGTCATCATATCACCGACACTATTTTACCCCTTCTATCGTCTACGATTCTGTAGTATAGTTGAGATGCTGCTTAAAGCAAAGCAAGTGCTGTGTCGTGTGGAGGGACTCACCACAGTTCAGTGCTAGTAGCGCCACGTCACCTTAACGCATCTGTGCGTAGCGTGTAATTATTGCACTACAATTAAGTATGAAATTAAAAATAATTTATGTTTAAAACTATGTTAAAATATACTTTAGTGTTATAATAGTCCAAATACCAAGTCTTTATGTTCTAGACTTGATAGTGTATACGCAAAAATGCTGTTTTAAGAGAAAAATTTGTGACGCTAAATAATAAAGCTAGAAAGCCATAGCCGGCCGTAGTGGCCGTGCGGTTCTAGGCGCCACAGTCTGGAACCGCGTGACCGCTACGGTCGCAGGTTCGAATCCTGCCTCAGGACTGATGACCACAGCAGTTAAGTCCCATAGTGCCCAGATCCCTTTTTTTTTTTTTTTTTTTTTTTTTAGAAAGCCAGAATTTGGTCAGATTGTGTCTTTAGAACTCATAAATAAGTGGTGCAGGTTTCCAAAAACATTTAACAAAAGTAACAACGGAAGCCGCGTTTTTAGCAAAAATCAGAGGCGCTAAATAAGGGACTTAGAAACGTGAAAATTTGTTTTATGCTTCAGTTCACCCCAACAATAATAACTGAAAGCCCACGTTAAGCTACCTCTTATAATTTTTGAGTAATTAAGTAACAACCAATTTTGAAACTAAAATGTACCCAATTGTTGTAGATTAAGTACCTATAATTTTAGTGATAGAGAATTTTGGTTAATGTGGATCATAAAACATACCAAGTGATGGAGCTATACCAAATTTGAGAGTTGTAGTATTAATAACTGCTGACACAAGTTCTAGTAAAGATATGGTTCAGAGGTAACGATCTACTGTTAGTTCCACTATAAAAATTCTAGAAGGCAAAGTTGTCATTCTATCGAGCTGAAACTTTTTCTATGCTGTCAAACAACTTAACGAAATGCAAAAAAAAGTAACAGGTTTCTGAAGTAATTTGTAACTATATTATTAAAGATTAGGTCACCGCAAAAGCGGTCGTTCGGAGGCTGCTGCAGTATGTAGATAGCCATAGACAACAGATGTTACCTACCTAGGCCGTCCGCTCCACACCTATATAAATATAGCCCGAGAAGCAGTAAGAAGGTTCCCTTTGCACTCAGCCACTGTCTGTCAAACGTCGGATCGCGCTCTGCCTCGGATGACGTCAGAGACGGACTGTGACAAGGCGCGTATTTCGCGGTAAAAACGGATAGTGAACTCGCGGGGACTGTACACCGTTCTGGATCGCTTAGAATTCGCCAGAGTAACTGTTGTTGTGCCGTCCGTGTGATTACAACTCCGCGTGGAAAGTGGTGACTTTATTTGCACTTTTATGGCGAGCATTAATTTTGAACATCTATTGCAAACTTTCATTTGAGTAATTTTAGTCATGACGAAATACAATCTGGTAGGAACGTACCGTTGAGGTCGCCTCTGAACTGCTAAATGTGCTGTTAGAATAGAAAGACTTGCTTTCAATTGACAATAGTGAATTAGCAAGTGTTGTATGTGAGAAACTTTACGTAATAAAATTTGTGACTGAAACTTTATACTTTTATTTAAAATCATAGTCCTGATCCCGCAAAGAAAGAGGAGAATAGAAAATTTTCATTCAGTAGGCTGGACCAGAATGTGGCCGTGCAGACTCGAAACTAAGGTCAGTATGTTTCCCTTCGCTTTCTGGCTGACCACAAAATTAGTTGCCAGGCTCGCGTGAGTAAGACGGTATTTTTTATATTACCCGCCGCCCCCATATGCTCTTGTAGGGAAACAAGACGCGGTTGGGACGAAGTATCTGCTTTATTTTAGTTTGCTGTCAGATACGGTCGCGGGTAGACACGCAGTACGTCTGTGGTCTCGAATCGAGTGCCTAGCCTTATACGGTCGGTCGACCATGCGAAGCAGCCTCCGAGAACAAAGCTTTCCCTGGAGCTGCAACTACTGCGAAAAGCGCCCCGCTTTCCGCCGAATGGGAACTGTTACGGCGAACATGTGCACCACAACCAACATTTCACTGGCGTTTCTTCTCTGACTCGGTTCCTATACAAACTAAGCAAACTGGATCCGCTAGCGAGTTAACCACACTCCCTGCTACGAGTCGGAAACTGCACAGAATGTGTACTCTGAAATAACGCTAGTTGTCTCCCCATACGTACTCCCTAAATCGGCGAGGCAACTGGCTGTGAGTTGAGTGGCTTGCTTAGTTGTACGTGCGCGCATTTCCACTGCGTCTCCGTTAGTTTGCGGTTTGCGATGGCTGAATCGAAAGAGCTTCGTGCGTGAATGAAGAGGGAACCCCACTTCACAAACACACCAAATGTTGAAGCAAGTGTTTCGCGACAGTGTTTTAGGCCGGACACAGAATTACGAGTGGTGTCAGCGTTTCAAAAACGGGGAATGTCGACAGATTACGACGAGAGTTCAGGTCGGCTGGCATCACACGAGAGAACGTTCAGAATGTAAGCGATCTGATTATGCGAGACCGCACACGAAGACATCCACGACCTCCGCAACACATTGAAAATAAGTTATCATACATATGAACGTTTTCTGCCCGAAGAATTGAAAGTGAGAAAGCTGGCGATGAAGCTTATGGCACGACTGCTTAAAGACGATCATAACCAACATGGCGTGGAAGTCTCCACGGAATTAAACAATTGCTTCAAGACGATCCAAACGTTCTGTAAAGGGTTGTTATCGGTTACGAAAGTTGGTTTATGGCAGTCTACATCTAAATATACATCCATACTCCGCAGTCTACCGTTCGGTGCGTAGTGGAAGGTACCCTGTACCATTACAAGTCACTTCCTTTCCTGTTCCATTCGTAAACAGAATGAGAGAAAAGCGACTATCTATATGCCTCCGTATGAAAATTTCTATCTTCGTGGTCCTTACGCGAAATGTACGTTGGTGGCAGTAGAATCGTTCTGCAGTCAGCGTCAAATGCCGGTTCTCTAACTTTTCTCAGTAGTGTTCCTCTAAAACAACGTCGCCTTCCTTCCAAGGATTCACATTTGAGTTCCCGAAGTATGTCCATCACACTTGCGTGTTGACCCTAAAAACTATTAGACAGTCGTCACGATAGAAAAACTCCTTCACCTCCTTTCCACTGGATTGTTCAGAAAGATGCGCCCCTTCCTCAAATCGTTCAAATGGCTCTGAGCAAAAAAAATGGTTCAAATGGCTCTGAGCACTATGGGGCTTAACGTCTGAGGTCATCAGTCCCCTAGAACTTAGAACTGCTTAAACCCAACTAACCTAAGGACATCACACACATCCATGCCCTAGGCAGGAATCGAACCTACGACCGTAGCGGTCGCGCGGTTCCAGACTGTAGCGCCTAGAACCGATCGGCCACCCTGGCGGCTTTATTTCCTCATTCGCCCACTCGTCGATCTGTCTTGGAAACAATACACATTATTAATTATTATATTGCTTACCAAAAAGAGTTCCTACAACCTGTCATCTTCGTAGATCCGACGCGTGAAACTTCTGAACGCAATTACTAACGCCGGCCGGGGTGGCCGAACGGTTCTGGGCGCTACAGTCTGGAACCGCGCGATCGCTACGGTCGCAGGTTCGAATCCTGCCTCGGGCATGGATGGGTGTGATGTCCTTAGGTTAGTTAGGTTTAAGTAGTTCTAAGTTCTAGGGGACTGATAACATTTGTGGTCAAGTCCCATAGTGCTCAAAGGCCAGAGCCATTTGAACCATTTTAAACTTAACATACAGAGCAAGTATTGCTCGATCACACATCTTCACCCTTCGTGGATAATTTTGGCTGCCCATGAACAACAAGCTGCTCTCTGGGGAACGTGGCCTACCCATTCGTATACATGTCGTCAATATTTCCGGTTACTGCAACGGCAGTGCTGATGGCAACACTACTACAGCAACTACCATATTTTACGAACTATCAGACGAACTTTTTTCTTCGAAAAGTTGCCTAAAAATTCAGGTGCATGTTATACTCAAAATTAATGTAAAAATGTCCAGTGTTTGATTTTAAATTAGCGACAGTCTAAAAATGACTGTATATTCGATCTTTATCTGGCAACACTGGAGTCAACTGGCAGCAGCAGTGCACCGGTGCGACGAACAAGAGTTGCTGGAATTCATAAGCTTGCTACGGTAAGACTGTGTTCCCTCCCACCTGACCATCAGAAACCCAGAACACTGTCTAGTCTGTAATGCTTCATTGCAGTCTACGCTGCCAGAGAACTTTAAATTCATCTATGTTATCGGTAATAGTACAATATTTTTGTTAATAGCTAGTTTCGTAATGGAAAAAAGTGTAATTTTTAAAAAATTGCTTAAAAATTAAAATGCGTCATAGTCCGTAAAATACGGTGACTGTCAGTGTAAACGCACCTCTAGAAGTCATCCGTTTTGCTGTCTAAACAACGGTTCAGAGATTTGGAAACTTCATACGAACGGTAACTGCGGCCAGAAAGTCTACACAATACTCTCCGTAAATACCAGTGTGTTGCTGTTGTGGTCTACAGCCCAGAGATTGGTTTGATGCAGCCCTCCATGCTGCTCTATCCTGCGCAAGCTTCTTCATCTCCAAGTAACTACCGCACCCCACATCTTTCTGAATCTGCTTAGAGTATTCATCTCTTGGTCTCCCTCTACGATTTTTAGCCTCCACGCTGGCCTCCAGCCCTCCAATACGAAACTGGTGATCCTTGATACCTCACAATATGTCCTACCAACTGATCCCTTCTTCTAGTCAAGTTGTGCCACAAATTCCTCTTCGAGTTATTCTGGTTTGTCAACTTAAAATTTACACCCTGTATATGAACGGCCCTTCCCCATGCACCATGGACCTTGCCGTTGGTGGGGAGGCTTAAGTGCCTCAGCGATACAGATGGCCATACCGTAGGTGCAACCGCAACGGAGGGGTATCTGTTGAGAGGCCAGACAAACATGTGGCTCCTGAAGAGGGGCAGCAGCCTTTTCAGTAGTTGCGGGGGCAACAGTCTGGATGATTGACTGATCTGGCCTTGTAACAATAACCAAAACGGCCTTGCTGTGCTGGTACTGCGAACGGCTGAAAGCAAGGGGAAACTACAGCCGTCACTTTTCCCGAGGGCATGCAGCTTTACTGTATGGTTAAATGATGATGGCGTCATCTTGGGTAAAATATTCCGGAGGTAAAATAGTCCCCCATTCGGATCTCCGGGCGGGGACTACTCAAGAGGATGTCGTTATCAGGAGAAAGAAAACTGGCATTCTACGGATCGGAGCGTGGAATGTCAGATCCCTTAATCGGGCAGGTAGGTTAGAAAATTTAAAAAGGGAAACGGATAGGTTGAAGTTAGATATAGTGGGAATTAGTGAAGTTCGGTGGCAGGACGAACAAGACTTTTGGTCAGGCGACTACAGGCTTATAAATACAAAATCAAATAGAGGTAATGCAGGAGTAGGTTTAATAATGAATAAAAAAACAGGAGTGCGGGTAAGCTACTACAAACAGCATAGTGAACGCATTATTGTGGCCAAGATAGACACGAAGCCCACGCCTACTACAGTAGCACAAGTTTATATGCCAACTAGCTCTGGAGATGATGAAGAAATTGAAGGAATGTATGATGAGATAAAAGAAATTATTCAGGTAGTGAAGGGAGACGAAAATTTAATAGTCATGGGTGACTGGAATTCGAGAGCAGGAAAAGGGAGAGAAAGAAACATAGTAGGTGAATATGGATTGGGGCTAAGAAATGAAAGAGGAAGCCGCCTGGTAGAGTTAGGCGCAGAGCATAACTTAATCATAGCTAACACTTGGTTCAAGAATCAAGAAAGAAGGTTGTATACATGGAAGACTCTTGGAGATACTAGAAGGTATCAGATAGATTATATAATGGTAAGAGAGCGATTTAGGAACCAGGTTTTAAATTGTAAGACATTTCCAGGGGCAGATGTGGACTCTGACCACAATCTATTGGTTATGACCTGTAGATTAAAACTGAAGAAACTGCAAAAAGGTGGGAATTTGAGGAGATGGGACCTGGATAATCTGAAAGAACCAGAGGTTGTACAGAGTTTCAGGAAGAGCATAAGGGAACAATTGACAGGAATGGAGGAAAGAAGTACAGTAGAAGAATGGGTAGCTCTGAGGGATGAAGTAGTGAAGGCAGCAGAGGATCAAGTAGGTAAAAAGACAAGGGCTAGTAGAACTCCTTGGGTAACAGAAGAAATGTTGAACTTAATTGATGAAAGGAGAAAATACAAAAATGCAGTAAATGAAGCAGGCAAAAAGGAATACAGACGTCTCAAAAATGAGATCGACAGGAAGTGCAAAATGGCTACGCAGGGATGGCTAGAGGACAAATGTAAGGATGTAGAGACTTATCTCACTAGGGGTAAGATAGATACTGCCTACAGGAAATTGAAAGAGACCTTTGGAGAAAAGAGAACCACTTGTATGAATATCAAGAGCTCAGATGGAAACCCAGTACTAAGCAAAGAAGGGAAAGCAGAAAGGTGGAAGGAGTATATAGAGGGTCTATACAAGGGCTATGTACTTGAGGACAATATTACGGAAATGGCAGAAGATGTAGATGAAGATGAAATGGGAGATACGATACTGCGTGAAGAGTTTGACAGAGCACTGAAAGACTTGAGTCGAAACAAGGCCCCGGGAGTAGACAACATTCCATTAGAACTACTGACGGCCTTGGGAGAGCCAGTCCTGACGAACTCTACCATCTGGTGAGCAAGATGGATGAGACAGGCGAAATACCCTCAGACTTCAAGAAGAATATAATAATTCCAATCCCAAAGAAAGCAGATGTTGACAGATGTGAAAATTACCGAACTATAAGTTTAATAAGTCGCAGCGGAAAAATGCTAACGCGACTTCTTTACAGACGAATGGAAAAACTGGTAGAAGCCGACCTCGGGGAAGATCAGTTTGGATTCCGTAGAAATGTTGGAACACGTGAGGCAATGCTGACCTTACGACTTATCTTAGAAGAAAGATTAAGGAAAGGCAAACCTACGTTTCTAGCATTTGTAGACGTAGAGAAAGCTTTTGACAATATTGACTGGAATACTCTCTTTCAAATTCTAAAGGTGGCAGGGGTAAAATACAGGGAGCGAAAGGCTATTTACAATTTGTACAGAAACCAGATGGCAGTTATACGAGTCGAGGGGTATGAAAGGGAAGCAGTGGTTGGGAAGGGAGTGAGACAGGGTTGTAGCCTCTCCCCGATGTTATTCAATCTGTATATTGAGCAAGCAATAAAGGAAACAAAAGAAAAATTCGGAGTAGGTATTAAAATCCATGGAGAAGAAATAAAAACTTTGAGGTTCGCCGATGACATTGTAATTCTGTCAAACAGCAACGGACTTGGAAGAGCAGTTGAACGGAATGGGCGGTGTCTTGAAAGGAGGGTATAAGATGAACATCAACAAAAGCAAAACAAGGATAATGGAATGTAGTCGAATTAATTCGGGTGATGCTGAGGGAATTAGATTAGGAAACGAGACACTTAAAGAAGTAAAGGAGTTTTGCTATTTGGGGAGCAAAATAACTGATGATTGGCGAAGTAGAGAAGATATAAAATGTAGACTGGCAATAGCAAGGAAAGCGTTTCTAAAGAAGAGAAATTTGTTAACATCGAGGATATATTTAAGTGTCAGGAGTCGTTTCTGAAAGTATTTGTATGGAGTGTAGCCACGTATGGATGTGAAACATGGACGATAAATAGTTTGGACAAGAAGAGAATAGAAACTTTCGAAATGTGGTACTACAGAAGAATGCTGAAGATTAGATGGGTAGATCACATAACTAACGATGAAGTACTGAATAGAATTGGGGAGGGGTATGTGGCACAACTTGACAAAAAGAAGGGACCGGTTAGTAGGACATGTTCTGAGGCATCATGGGATCACAAATGTAGCATTGGAGGGCAGCGTGGAGGGTAAAAATCGTAGAGGGAGACCAAGAGATGAATACACTAAGCAGATTCAGAAGGATGTGGGTTGCAGTAAGTACTGGGAGATGAAGAAGCTTGCACAGTCTCAGTACTGAAGACCACAACAACAACATATGAACGGTAAAAGAATGGACCGCAAAATTACAGACCATTATCCTCAACATGTTTTCTGCAGAATTCTTGAACGTATTCTGAGTTAGAATACTATATAATAAATTTCCTTGAGAGGGGAGAGCCACAATCCACAAATCAGCACGGACTTAGAAAGCATCACTAGTGCGAATCTCAGCTCGTTCTTTTCTTACATGATATCCTGCGAACCATGGATGAAAGGCAACACGCAGATTCCATATTCCTATATTTCCGGAAAGCGTGTGCCACTGTGCGTTATTGCACAGCATACCGATTAATTTCCAAGATATGTGGTTCAAATGGCTCTGAGCTCTATGGGACTCAACATCTGAGGTCATCAGTCCCCTAGAGCTTAGAACTACTTAAACCTAACCAACCTAACGACATCACACACATCCATGCCCGAGGCAGGATTCGAACCTGCAACCGTAGAGGTCTCGCGTTTCCAGACTGAAGCGCCTAGAACCGCTCGGCCGCACTGGCCGGCCAAGATATGTGGGTGGCTCCAAGACTTGTTAACGAATAGAATCCAGTAAGTCATTCTCGATGGCGAGAGCTCATCAGAGACAAGGGTACCGTCAGGAGTGCCCTGGGAAGTGAGATAGGACCAATCTTATTCTCAATATAAGTAAATGATCTGTCGGACCGGGTGAGCTGCAATCTGCTGCTGTTTGCTGATGAAGCTGTGGTGTACGGTAATGTGTCATCACTGAGTAACCGTAGGAGCCTACAAGATGACTTGGTCCAGATTTCTAGTTGGTGTGATTAATGGAAGCTTGCTCTAAAGGTAGAAAAACTTAAGTTAATGCAGATGAGAAGGAAAAACAATCCCGCTATGTTCGAATACAGCAATAATAGTGCGCTGCTTGGCACAGTCATGTCAATAAAATATCTAGGCCTATCGTCGCAAAGCGATATGAAATGGAACGAGCTTGGAAGGCGAACTTCAGATTAGTGAGAGAATTTTAGAAAAATGTAGCTCATCTATAAAGGAGATCTTCTATGTAACACTAGTTCCATCCTTTCTTGTGTACAGCTCAAGCGTTTGGGAGCCACCTCTCGGGTCGGATTAGAGGAAGACACAGAAGCAATTCAGAGGCGTCCTGCTAGATTTCTTACTGATAGATTCGGTCAGTACGCGAGTGTTACGGAGATGCTTCCTAAAGCCAGATTGTAATACATGGAGGGAAGGACGCAATTATTAAAGACAAGGTGCGTATGTAAAGTTCGGTGAATGGTCTCAGAAAATAAAGGAAACAAGAATTACAAACAAAATACCTTCACTAGCCTTCAACGTAATCACCTTTTGCTACAACACACTTCTGATAACTGATGGAAAGCGTCAGTAAACGCTTCTTTTGGAATCGCTCGAAGCACCGTGGTCACGTTATGTTGCATATCCGCAACGTCTGCGAATGTTCGCGAACAACAGTGCTTCTACTGCCTATTCTTTGTTCTTCTGCTCTCATTCTCAAAGACAGCCGCCTATCATCCTCAAAGACCCGTCGCACTCGTTCGATGTTGCTTGCTCGGAATCTCCATCTACATCTACGTGCCTGGCAGAGGATTCGATGAACCACCTTCAAGCTGTCTCTCTACCGTTCCATTCTCGAACGGCGTGTGGGAAAAACGAGCACTTAATTTTTCTTTGCGAGAACTGATTTATTTTACAGTGATGATCATTTCTCCCTATGTATGTTGGTCGCAACAGAATGTTTTCGCAATCGGAGGAGAAAACTGGTGATTGAAATTTCATGTGAATATCCCGCCGCAACGAAAAATGCCTTTGTTTTAATGATTGCCACTCCAATTCACGTATCATGTTTGTGGTACTATCTTCGCGATAATAGAAAACGAGCTGCCCTTCTTTGTACTTTTTCGATGTCATCCGTCAGTCCCACCTGATGCGGATCCCACACTGCACAGCAGTACTCCAGAACAGGACGGACAAGCGTGGTGTAAGCAGTCTCTTTAGTAGACCTGTCGCACCTTTTATGTGTTCCGCCAATGAATCGCAGTCTTTGGTTTGCTCTACCCACAAGATTATCTATGTGATCGTTCCAATTTAGGATATTTGTAATTGTAATCCCCAAGTATTTAGTTGATTTTACAGCCTTCAGATTTGTTTGACTTATCGCGTAATCGAAATTTAGCGGATTTCTTTTAGCACTCTTGTGAATAATTGCACACTTCTTTATTCAGGGTCAACTGCCACTTTTCGCACACGAATAGTGCGTCTTGACCCGAAAGTGGCTCAACCTCGACATCGCACTTTCTGTGTCTAAAGCGTTTAAACCGCACAGACACAACATTTTTGCTCATTGTTTCAACGTCGCCGTTTTTCTTAATCCTAGACCAATAAAGGGCGGAAAATGTTATAAAGCTACTAAACCATTCCAACGTGTACTACTTCACATTTTATTCAAAAGAAATCATCATTTATAGTTTATGCACTAATTAATTACAATTGTTAGATCTCCAATGGGATGTTACATACCAAAGTAACTACAAAATGTTCTGTTTTATAACCAGCTGCAACAATAAATTTAACGAGGATTTAGTAATCTAGAGTTAATCTGAAGCAAAACTTTACGTCCAACGCGTTGCTCATTTTTGCGCTCTGTTTTGTAACGAGGCGAGGTCGGTACGTGCTTGCGGATGTTAAGCGGTTGTCGTTGAGAAGTGCAGAAGAGTTGAAGATAAGCAAAGGCAATGTAAACACTATTGATCACGAACAATCGCATAGGTTGCGGATATTCAACAAAACGTGGCAACGGTGCTTCTTTGAAGGCCAGTAAAGTTGTTTCGTTCGTAACCCTTGTTCCCTTTATTTTCCGAGACCATTCGACGAACTTTTCAGACGCATCTTGTGAACTGAGTCACCACGTTAGAGCATCAACAAGGCGTCGTGCTGCTACAGTCCGTAGGGGCTGTTGATATTTTTAAAACTATCGTGAATCCGATATATCGATGGAGAAAATATCGACATATACATGCTTATAAAAATATCGGCTTCACATTGTCCATATACGGCTGGTTTTAGTGTTGTGTATTTACGTATTGATTTATTATTAGATATTCTGTACACCAATAAGCTAGCAGCCTGCCTATTCCCCTTAGAACAAGAATCGAAAGAAAAACACTTAATTTGATAAGTTAATAATGGGACTTTGCGCAGATTAAAATCTTATATTACGATACTTTTTTGTCAACTTACGTCGTTAATGAACAAACTATGTACATGGTGCATTTTCATGCAGTAATTCATTCCGGTTAACCTCTCATGCCTTATTTTCTTAATTTGTCATTGGCTACAAGTAGAATAAACCTCCTTTCACGCTGATTGAGGAAAACTGCTCGGTACAGCTACACGTTGCAGTTTCTGTGCCGGCCGGAATGGCCGAGCGGTTCTAGGCGCTACAGTCTGGAACCGCGCGACCGCAACGTCGCAGGTTCGAATCCTGCTTCGGGCATGGATGTGTGTGATGTCCTTCGGTTAGTTAGGTTTAAGTAGTTCTAAGTTCTAGGGGATTGAGGACCTCCGCAGTTAAGTCCCATAGTGCTCAGAGCCATTTTGCAGTTTCTGTTGGTAGCGCCAAGCGCCGATTGCGTCAGCATTTCCGCTCAAATGTGTCCACTCGCTCTAAAGATCAATCTTATCATTTAGAATTTTGTTCACTGTTTTTAACGCGACTGGTCTGCTGTTTTGTTCACAACGGAAATTTGTATTTAATGTACTCCGCCCCCCGTGCAATCTTACTGCTACTTTGTGCCACCTTTACTTGCTTCACTGTCAAAGAGAAAGACTGGACGTGATGAAAGCTCAAGAAGTAGTAAGACTCCTTCATACAGTAAAAGTTATTCTCTACAACAATTTCAAAATAACAATTTTACATATTTACCGAAAATTGTGAAAAAAACATAAAATAAAAATATCGGCACTCGATTTTGATATCGATACATCGGGTAAGAGTCGCCAATCTCGATATTTTCTGTGGGAAATATCGATACATCTATATTTTATGAACAGCCGTCGTAGGCGTATTATGTGAGGGGGAACCGTGACGCTGTCTCGTGCTTCGCCTTGCTGGCACAGAAGGGTCTGCGTGTAAGACGTTCCTTCAGTTCGCTTCGCTGGCAGCTACAAGTAAGCACGAAGAAATGCATTCTCGAATGTCATTTCTCCGAAGAATGGAGCACGAATTTAAATTGTTACTTACATTTAGCGCCGAGAGTTTACTGCTCATCTTGAGTGGGGCAGGGTGAAACACAGATTGCGATGCTTCTAAAAGACACGATGGACGGAATGATTTCGACCGATGAAGAGGAACATTGTTTTATACCTTCTACATTGTGCTTGTTAAGCTGACCTGCTCGAAGCACACCGCAGTGCCGATTTAGTGACCTAAGACATGCCATCTCTTGTCTTTCACTGGATGAAAACAATTTAATAATACGGCGAGACCACATTCAGCATTTTCAAATTTGTTGCTCGCGTCCAGGCCAGAGTGTCATACCACTAACAGCGTGGATCTCTGCTTCAGTACTTTTTTTGTGCTTGGTTTAGCTAGCTACACGAAAAAGCGTTGCCAGTGCAGTTAAATATTCCTTTTAGTGCCCGTCAGCAGTGTGGGAAACGGTTTAATTCCTTTATCTGTTTGTTAATAAAGTCGATAAATGAATGTCTTGTGACTAGCGCCTCCCGTCGGGTTGACCGTTCGCCGGGTGCAAGTTTTTCGATTTAATGCCACTTCGGCGACTTGCGCGTCGATTGGGATGAGATGATGATGATTATTATTATTATTAGGACAAAAAAAAAACACCCAGTCCCTGAGCGGAGAAAATCTCCAACCCAGCCGGGAATCAAACCCGGGCCCTTAGGATTGACATTCTGTCGCGCTGACAACTTTTTTTCTTTTTTTGTTCGTTGCATCTGCTCGGGGCGGACGTCGTAAGACACCCATTTAAGTTCGTTGTTGATCTGTTAACTCAGTTTTTTTATTACAGAGGGCACGTTACCCTCTGACCGAACACGCTGAGCTACCGTGACGGCACCACTCAGCTACCGGGGGCGGAATAAAGCCCATGAATTATAAATTGTAGAGTGTAGCAATCAGTCGTCCTTTATTAGATTTTATTACGCATTCTCAATGCACTATTTTCTATTCTCGACGCATTTAAGTCCCTGTCGTTTGGGCGTCAGTCACATTTCTTTGAATCAGTGTGACTGACGCCCGAACACCAGAGATGCATCAAGAATAGAAAATAATGCATTGAGAATGGCTAGCCACTAGCCGAAATCTCGATTTGCGTAATAAAATATAAAAGAGGACGACTGATTGCTGCACTCTATAATTTATAAGCCACATAACAGTCGCCGAGTGCACCCACTTTCCGAATGGAAGGTAACCTGAAGTCGATGAATGCTACTTCTACGTCATAAAAAAAAAAAAAAAAAAAAAAAGCCACGATGCAGTTTTTACTGTTATTTTATTTGGTTTTTTCTTTATGCCCATTGCCTACACGTGCATTTAGAAAATAAATTCCAAATGCAGATTTCACCCAGATTACTACACTGTCCACTCCAATAGTATAACAATCATGAGAATCTCAATTATGTTTGGTTTAAAGAAAACAATACTGTTCAAATAGATCTTTTACCTTTGTCTCTGAAAACACAATATAATCACATTGCCTTTCACAACTTTACACAACGGAGACTGAGACATACGCAAACGTTTCTCATTGAAGACTGTCTCGTTCCTCCTGCATTTAGAAACAGCGAAGGACCTATACATACGTATATTACAAATCTGTCTGTCAGTTTTCACAGATTTATGATCAACAAAAAGCACTACTCTTTGGCGGTTAATTCTGTTTAAGTAATCGTACTATTTGTTCTGCTGATTTAAATTACAGATCGTAAGCTGCCATATGTCGGCCAACAACTGCATTCCGTCCTCCAACACTCCCTTCGAAACTACAGACATTTCCCACAAAGCGCCATCAGAATATGTCTCATCGTTTTGTTTGGCTGGCGCGAACCATGTAGAGTTGTTCATGGAAGAAGCAGGAGAATACATATCAAACCCATTCTTATAGGACAAAGAGAGGAGGGGGGGGGGGGGGGGGGCGCAGCTTGTTAGAAAAAGAAAAGTAATAAATGTGAGCAGAGTACACTGGTCCCCTCAAAGGCTTGAGCTATGTTAACGACGGCTACAAGCCCAGTGGCGAAACACGCAACTTAATTGATATGTTGTACGTAAAGTTCAAATGGTTCAAATGGCTCTGAGCAGTATGGGAATTAACTTCTGAGGTCATCAGTCCCCTAGAACTTAGAACTACTGAAACCTAACTAACCTAAGGACATCACACAACATCCAGCCATCACGAGGCAGAGAAAATCCCTGACCCCGCCGGGAATCGAACCCAGGAAGCCGGGCGTGGGAAGCGAGAACGCTACCGCACGACCACGAGCTGCGGGCTGTACGTAAAGTCCGGGAACACTTTCAATTATTTATTGCCCAAGAACCAAACACTGTACAGATATCATACAAAGGTAATTTGGAAGAGAAACCCTCAAAGTTTCTTTTCGTGTATACCGCCACAGAGTAGTAAATTTGCCGATAGTCAGAGCTAGCCGCAAACATTGCGAGTTCAGGTGCGGAGTGAGCTTTCTTTGTGCTGGAGTTAGACTAAAAGAAGTGTGCTACAGTTGTTCAACTGATGTTTAGAACCAAACACGGTAAGAAGCCACCAACAAGGAAGGTCATTTACCCACTGGCACAACAAATCCGTCACGACGGGTTGCTTGTGCCCGGCAAAGAGAAGCGGACGTCCCAGTGTGAGTGAAGTGAATGTGGAGCGCGCACGAAAGACGGTTATGGCAATAATTCGATTACCATATTGAAGATTAGATGGGTAGATCACATAACTAATGAGGAGGTATTGAATAGAATTAGGGAGAACAGAAATTTGTGGCACACCTTGACCAGAAGAAGGGATCGGTTGGTAGGACATGTTTGACGCATCAAAGGATCACCAATTTGTTATTGGAGGGCAGCGTGGCTGGTAAAAATCGTAGAGGGAGATGATGAAGCTTGCACAGGGTAGAGTAGCATGGAGAGCTCCATCAAACCACTCTCTGGACCGAAGACCAAAACAACAACATTGACGTCTGCCGGGTCACTCACTCATGGTTCGCATGTCGAATGTTTGTAAAAAACTTTCAGAGTTTCTCTTCCAAATGCAATATTTATGACATCTATACAATGTTTAGCTCTTGTGCAATAAATAATTGAAAGTGTTCCCGGACTTTATGCACATCCCGTTATAATTAAGCTACTGATCGTGGAATACGTGTTGGTAAACTTGTTTTAGTCTCCAGCAACGTACGGCGCTACGATCACGGAAGTTCAGACGACTAGCCGCGTTTTGTAAACAAACCACCGGTTGGTGAAGGTTCCGTTCCGAGTCGCCCCTTGTGAGGTAAGCGCGCTACGAGTCGGCAACAGCGCAGTCGCGGATTCACGGGCGTGCCACTCTGCTGGCACACCCACAACGGCATTTTTCCGCTGAACCTTGGGCATTCCCAACTGCTGCTCGGCGTCGCCGTAAGACATGCTACCTGCTTTCTGCTACCGTACTCACAATCGGCTTGTAATCAAATTGCGGACGTCTGGAATATCGTCTCAGCTATGCGACTGGATTCGTGTTTCCTGTCACAGTACGTAGTAATTGACGAAACGTCATCGAGTAAAACAGAAGTGCCTGCCGCTGTGGCCTAGCGGTTTTAGGCGCTTCAGCCCGGAACCTCGCGGCTGCTACGGTCGCTGGTTCGAATCCTGCCTCGGGCATGGATGTGTGTGATGTCCTTAGGTTAGTTAGGTTTAAGTAGGTCTAAGTTCTACGGCACTGATGGTCTCATATTAACTCCCATAGTGCTCAGAGCCATTTGAAAACAGAAGTAGTGTTGTAGGCCCTTGCAAAACGATTTAGGAAAGACATCTGTGTGCGCGAAAATTGGCAGTTGACCCTAAATAACTAAAAGTGTGAGGTCATCCACATTCTAAAAGGAATCCGTTAAACTTCGGTTACACGATAAATCATTCTAATCTAAAGACCGTTAATTCAACTAAATACAAGGTGTACAACTTTGCTTCCGCCGTTTGCCGATAGGTGGCGACGACAGTAAGTAGCGGTCGAAAGAAACAGATTGCAGACGTCAGGTAGTTAGCTTGGACCTCGGTCAACATAACCGCATTCAACATTAGTAGATTTGTGTCTGTATCATAAAGTTGTTCTTGATTGAAAATGTCAATTTACGAACCTAATTCTCGTTATTTGCGGTAGGTGTTACTGTTTTGTTTCAATATGAAGAAAACAGCGGCTGAGCCTCATCGTATGCTCTCATGTACGTACGGTAAGGACGCTATTAGTGAAAGAATGTGTCGTGAGTGGTTTAAGCGCTTCAAGAATGGTGATTTTAAAGTCGTAGACCGGCATAGTGGTGGAAGAGGAATGGTTTCGAAGATGCAGAATTGGAGACATTGCTGAGTGAAGACTCGCGTCAAACTAAAGAAGAATTGGCACGATTAGTGGGAGTGACAGAGCAAGCCATTTCAAAACGTCTCAGGGCTATGGGGATGATACAGAAAGAAGGAACTTGGGTCCCGTGTGAGCTGAAACCAAGAGACGTTGAACGGCGTTTGCGTGTTTCTGAACAGTTGCTTCAGAGGCAAAAACGGAGGGATTTCTGCATCACATTGAGAACAGGTACGAAAAGTGTGTTCATTGTGATAACCCTAAACGCAAAAAACCTGGGTATATCCCGGCCATGCTTCCACGTCGACGGCCAAACCGAACATTCACGGCTCCAAGATCATGCTCTGCATTTGGTGGACCAGCTCGGCGTCGTGTACTACGAGGTGTTAAAACGAAGTGAAACAGTCACAGGTGCTCGTTATCGAACGCTATTAATGCGTTTGAGCAGAGCATTAAAAGACAAACGGCCGCAATACAGCGAGAGGCACGATAAAGTGATTTTGCAGCACGACAACGGTCGACGCTAAGTTGCTACAGAGGTCAAAACGCACTTGGAAACGTTAAAATGGGAGGTCCTACCCCACCCGCCGTATTCTCCATTGCTCCCTCTGACCATCACCTGTTTACATCGATGGCGCATGGCCTGGCAGACCAACACTTCCGATCTCATGCCATTTTTTGGACGCGGGGTTCGTACACTGCCAGAAAGATGGGATAAAGTAGTCGCCAGCGATGGAAAAAGCGGTACAAAACTATCACTTTTCAATATAATCTCTCCCACGACCAATGCAAGTCCTCCCGCGCTTCCAAAGTGCATAAATTCCTTCAGCAAAAAATTCTTTTGGTAGTCCGCGCAACCACTCATGCACCGTGTGGCATACCTCTTCCATCAGAACGGAACTTCTTTCCTCCCATTGCGACTTTGAGTGGTCCAAACATACGGAAATCACTGGGGGCAAGGTCTGGTGAGCATGGTGGATGAGGAAGACGCTCAAAATGCAGGTCTGTGATTGTTCCAACTGTTGTATGGGCAGTGTGGGGACTTGCATTGTCATGTTGCAAAAGGACACCTGCTGACAGCAATCCACGTCGCTTTGATCTGCAGGCTGCAGATGATTTTTTAGGAGATCTGTGTATGATGCACTGGTGACAGTGGTCCCCCTAGGCATGTAATGTTCCAAAATGACGCCTTTTTCGTCCCAAAAGAGACTCAGCGTAACCTTCCCTGCTGATGGTTCTGTTCGAAACTTCTTTGGTTTTGGTTATGAGGAATGGCGCCATTTGTTCGTCGCTCTCTTCGTTTCCGATTGGTGGAAGTGAACCCAGGTTTCGTCTCCAGTAACGATTTTTGCAAGGAAGCCATCAGCTTCTCGTTCAAAACGCCGAAGAAGTTCTTCACAAGCATCAACACGTCGTTCTCTCATTTCAAGAGTCAGCTGCCGTGGCACCCATCTTACAGAATGTGGTGTTCTGACCCATGACTAATTTGTAAACATGCTGCAGTGTCATTCGGTGTCACTCGGCGGTTTTCCTTCACTATGGCTTCAACTGCTGCAATGTTCTGTGGAGTCACAACTCGTTGTGCCTGACCTGGACGAGGAGCATCTTCCACTAAAGTCACACCATTTGCGAACTTCGTACTCCATTCGTAGACTTGCTGCTGTGAGAAACACGGATCACCGTACTGAACCCTCATTCGTCTATGAATTTCAATAGGTTTCACACCTTCACTACGCAAAAACCGAATAACAGAACGCTGTTCTTCCCTGGTGCAAGTCGCAAGTGGGGCGACCATCTGTATACTGATACTGCGACGGTATGTGTGCATCTGCGCTATGCTGCCACTTACAGGCCATTCTGTACGCTGTTTGTGGCACGTTTACCAACTTACAGGATAACGGCGCGAAATTTCGATTTGTTATTACAAATTTAAGGTTTTCATTTGACTCACCCTCGTGTATGCCTCGGTACAAGTTCTAATGTCTTTAATCTTTTCTTCGAGGTCCTTAAGCGAAACGTACGTTGGTGGCCTTAGAATCGTTTTGCAGTCAGGCTCAAATTCCGGTTCTCTAAATTTTCTCAATGGAGGTGTCTGGAAACTTATCATAAGACAGTGTGATAGTTCATTTAGGACTACCCAAGGTGCTCCACGTGGAAGCAAGCTATTTCTTTCTAATGTTTCACATGTCATTTTACTCTTGACGCCCCATGTTTGTCCGACAGGCATATCTGAACCATACGTTTAATTTTCGAAGTTAGTAGCGGTCTCGGTATTTCCTCGTTTCTATCTTCGCCTCACCTACTGTTGAGCTGGATTTACTGTCCCACTTGTCTTGGCTTCGCGCAGTTCGGTGCATCGCGCCCTCCCCAGCTATCAGCGGCGGTAGTCTTTGTTCCCAGAGCTAAGGCGCCCCGGCACCCAACTTCAGCCATCCCGACTGCTAACCGGTCGTTAGGCGCGGCCTTAGCCAAGTCCTCCTTTGTCGCGCGAGTTACATATTGTCTCGCAAGTCTGGCTGGCGGCTAGTTCTTGCTTCCATTAGCGGCCTATTGAAACGCAAATTGCCACAACGCCTTATGTTAACGCCCGGCACATTCTAGAGTACTGTCGTTTCAAACTCTCGTTTACGAAGGTACACTGTAGCGTGAACTATTTTCGTTTACCTACGATGCAGAGAACTGGCAACGAAAGCGCTGTCGCGCTCAGCTGCGTAGCCTTCAAGGCTAAACATTCGTCCGAATGGAAATATCAGGAAGTCGAGAATGCGAATATATCACCTAAAAAATGTTGTTGGTGTTAGGACAGCAACCAGCTCCAAATTTACTTTCAGTTCCTTTATTCAAAGGGTACCGTTACCGGTTTCGAATCGTTGTGATTCATCCTCAGACGGTTTACACGCTTTCTTTATGACATGTGGTGTGTTTTTTTTACAGATTAATTGTCCTAAAATATAAATAATACATAATTATAAACACGCCACACACAGATGGTTGCGTTACAGATTTTCGTTGCATGTGACTTATGTGAAACGTCGGTTTGGAGTGTTTGTTTTCGTAACATTCGTCCAACAGATGTTAATACATTCCCACTGCATTCTTATTGTTGCACACGTAAATCGTTCTCACTGAACACTTTACATTTGTCACTGAGAAGATTTCTACCACGCACCACATGTTTTGATACATACGAAGAGCTCACAAACATATGTGTATCAAAGATGCTATGATCTATCGTAACATTTGACGATGATGTCCTATGTTTGGAAAGGATCATATATTCATTTACGCAACTGTACACTAGTACAGAGACATTGAATTTTTGAGTTGATATTATTAAATTTAGGACAATTAATCTATAAAAAAAACCACACAACATGTCAAAGAAAGCGTGTAACCCGTCTGAGGATGAATCACAACGATTCGAAACCGGTAACGGTACCCTTTGAACAAAGCAACTGAAAGTAAATTTGTGGCTGGTTGCTGTCCTAACACCATCAACATTTGTCTTCAACAGCCACGGTCTCCATCATGTCATCATATGACAGAATTGCATTCACCTAAAAAAAGTCTAAAAAATGTTAAAATTCCAGGGTATTCTTAAGGGACCAAACTGCTGAGGGCTGAGGTCATCGGTCCCTCGACTTCCACAGTACTTAAAGTAACTTCTGCTAAGAACAACAAACACACCTATGCCAGAGGGAGGACTCGAACCTCCGGCGGGAGGGTCACGCAATCCGTGACATGGCGCCTCTAACCGCGCGGCCGGCCGCTCCGCGCGGCACAGAAGTCTCATTGTGACATTCGACCGCTCTATCGTCTCATAGTCTGTGTACCATAACTAGAAAAAATAAATACATAAAATCGTACGTACCCAACAGCATGAAGAAAGCACTCTTTCCAAGTGCGTAATGTCAAAATTTATGTCCGCTCCATTTAGCTAAGTGGTCAGCGTGGCGGAATGCCACGCCAAAGGGCTCGGGTTCGATTCCCGACTGAGGCAGGAGATTTTCTCTTCTCAAGGACTGCGTGTTGTGTTATCATCATTTCATCCCCATCTCCGACGCGCAAGTCGCCCAGTGTGGCGTCGAATGCAATAAGTACTTGCCCTCGGCGGCCGAACTTCCCCGAATGGGGAACTCTCGGCCCAAGATGCCGTACGCTCATTTCCATTTCAAAATTTATGAACTGCTAACTTATAGCTACAACTAATACCTCCCTCCTTGTTCTTTCACTCTGATATTCGCCAATTAATGCTTCGTAAACAAGACAAAGAACCTGTCCATTGTTCAGTCACAAGCTCAAATGGTGTACTAATGGAACCTGTCACTTTTTACATACCTTGACGTTATATTACGAGTGTATATGAGATGGAAAGGACAGGTCACATCAGTAGAAGAAAATGCGAATGATAGGCTTACATTTGTTCGGTGAAGTCTATGGGAAATGCAGTGGAAACTGCTTACGTGACGCTAAAGCAACCCATTCTGCGGCTCCAATATTTTGAGTCGTTATTAATTAAATCTCACAGCATCCGTTGAATGATTTCAGAGATGAACTGCTACGACCGTAATGAGTGGATATAGTCCGTACAACTCTATAGCAGCCGGCCGAAGTGGCCGTGCGGTTAAAGGCGCTGCAGTCTGGAACCGCAAGACCGCTACAGTCGCAGGTTCGAATCCTGCCTCGGGCATGGATGTTTGTGATGTCCTTAGGTTAGTTATGTTTAACTAGTTCTAAGTTCTAGGGGACTAATGAACTCAGCAGTTGAGTCCCATAGTGCTCAGAGCCATTTGAACCATTTGAACTCTATAGCAAGGACGCTAATTTATCATTTTATTTCAAAGTTAAAACGGTATTATTAATGTAAAGGAGAAATTAAAGTCTTTACTGTAGTCAAAATAAAGCACCAAAAAGATCAGGGTTTACTTAGCTTAACACTTCGAAAAAAGAACTTTACCAACTACTGCTGCAAAAAATATTGTTTTAAGATCTAATAATTATTAATATTTTATGTCTTTCGACTCGCGCTTCTGCATAAATTTACACTGCGTCTCCTTTACAGTCCAGACATGTTCCCAGCCAATGTTCTTTGAGTGGAACGGTTTAGTTTACCACTTATGCCCAATTTTTCATAAAAAAATTTTCTCTGACCCATCATTTCGTCTTCATCTGCTGATACTGCGGCAAAATCATCATCACTGAGAGCGTTACTTTCTTCAGTACTTAACAGTTCACTGAACTCTTTATCAGACGAGCTCGTGGGAATACGAAACATTATGTCCTTCTTAACGGTGAGAAATCTTCCAACGTGAAACTAACTACGCGCGTACACCACGGGAGTGTTCCAGGACCATTCCTGTTCAAAATACATACAGGTCGTTAGTGGTGTGGGTGAAGATATTTCTGTTGGTATCTGAGGACAGTGTGCTCAACAACATTGCATCAGTATTTACTTCATTTGCGAGTAGCGTATTTTTCCGGTTGGTTAGTATCTCCGAATATGCATTCCACTAGCACCAACTAATGTTTATCTACCCCTGAAGAGCAGGTCAGGTATTGAGATGTAGACGCGTCCACGCAAAACGAATACTCTATACTGACAAGCATAGTCCACGACCGTGCAGGAAAAATGTGGTAGTAAATTATGTGATGTGTTTGCCGAAAGACTCTCACATGAAGAGAAGAAACAGCTAACACGCTTAAGTTGGTGTGCATACCCCTAACACACTGTCGAAGTGACTAATGGAGATCATCAGCACCTTCATGAGGCAATTCACAGATGGTGGTGTTGTACGCACAAGTTACGACACGTAGGAAAGGCAGATGCAAGACAGATTCATCGCAAAAATCTTCATTGTAGTCCGTTCATGAAGTAGGTTGCTCACAAAATATTCGTTCTAGCAAAGCTAGAGTACTGTTTCTCAGTCTGGGACAGCTGTCAGGTAGGCCTAATATAGGAAACAAAGAAGGTCCAAATAAGTGTGCTTCGTCGTTGGTTAGTAATGCTCATCCGACTTTAGTGGCAGACCCCGGAAGAGAATAGTTCTGCATCAGGGCGTGCTTTACTGTTAGTCACGAGAGCATTCTTACCTAGGAGAGTCAACCAATACATTGCTTTCTTCTATGTAGATCTTGCGAACAGATGATTCGAGCATGATCGGAGGCGTCCCAACATCGTGCTTTTTAACACCATTCGCGTCTGGACCATCAGTGTGGGAAGTGTGAAACGTAAAGTAATCTTGACAAACATTTTAAGATGGCTTCTGGAATACAGATGTAGATGTAACACTAGATAATTGGTGCACAGTATGACACTATAATGAGAATGCAGATGTTCGCAGATGAACCATCGTGCAGAGAGAATGCAAAAAAATGATTCATTTTTAAGTGCACTTTACGACTCAGATTAAAAACATGGGCATAAACTTTAAATATACAGTACTATATTTTCAGAACGCAAGGCACGCCTCTGCTAAAAGACGAAAGTATGTTCCTTTGACTGATTTACTTGTGAAGCTTTCTCAGCAGGATTGTGTGTGGTTTTTTTCTTAACAGTTGTGGCGCGGATGAACTGTATTTATTCACCACGTGCAATCCAGGATGTTCTGTTCTTGACACTTGCATGCACATTTCACTACATACACTCCGTGATTCAACGTGTGCGTACTGTCTGTAGTTACGCCAACTGAAACAGTCTAGAGCACTATCACAAGCACTAATTACACGCCCGTCTGCAAGAACGCGCAGAGTTCCCTCCTACAAACTTTTTGGGGGGTTAGGAAGTTGTGGGGAAACCGCAGCATAAATACGCTGACCGACAGAAACAGGGGCGCAGTGCGTTTTTGCTGGAAGCGCTGTTGCCAGTACACAAGAGCCCGCCGCCTTGTTCCGTGTTGGCGGAGAACAGGACCTAGGCGGCTGTTAATACTCCCGTGAAGCTCTGTGGTAGCGCGTCCACAAGACCGGCTCATTAGCGAGTTACAAACACAGCCCTGTGCTGCTGCTGCTGCTTTTGCTGCGATGCTTGAGCAGACGTCTCTCACAGGCGCACTGCACTGATAAATGAATGGTATAGCGAACGCTGGTCTTAGTGCTAGGGAGAGGGAGAGGGAGAGGGAGAGGGAGAGGGAGAGGGAGAGGGAGAGGGAGAGGGAGAGGGAGAGGGAGAGGGAGAGGGAGAGGGAGAGGGAGAGGGAGAGGGAGAGGGAGAGGGAGAGGGAGAGGGAGAGGGAGAGGGAGAGGGAGAGGGAGAGGGAGAGGGAGAGGCGGAACGGGGGGGAGAACGCAGGAAAGAATAATAACAGTAAGGGCAGAAGGATGAAGTTAAAGAGCAAGACTGGGAGAGTGAAAAGAAGAGAGAAAGGAAGGCGAAATGGTGGAGGGGGAGAACGATAGCGAATAAGGATGTTTTGGGAAGACGATAGGAAGGAAGGGGATTATAATGGTATAAATGAAGAGGGAATTTGAAAAGCGAAAGAAAGAGGAAGTCACAGACCGAAAGAAAGGCGAAAGAAACAGGAAGTCACATGCCGAAAGAAAGACGAAGAGAGGAATCGAAAAGAAAGGAGGGTAATCTGAGTAATGTTAAGGGAGAGGAAATGGGAGGGCAAAGTGGAAGGCGAAGAATAGCAGGGAGGAGAAGGGGGACGGGGAGGAGGAGGAGGAGGAGGAGGAGGAGGAGGAGGAAGAAGAATTAAAGGGAGACGCTGAAATTCGCCGAGATATCTTCAGGAAATTGGGAAGACCAGGCGCACTGACCAATATAATGAATCCCGCCAACTGAATATTAACTCCATGCAAGGTGATACATTAATCTTACTGGCACAGTGAAGCAAACTGCAGGGCAAAGCGTCATCCTGCAAGCGTAAACACGCAGACTTCTACCTGCTTCATACAGTAAAACACTGCAGACTTAACAGAACTTCGAGCATACTGAACAGGTTCCCAAATAAGTGTGTGGTTCGAAGACTTCTGATGTAATAGAACCCAGTACATTACTCTCGGCGGCAAATGTTCATCACAGACTAGGATATCATCAGGAGTGCCCCGCGGAAGTGTGATAGGCCCGATCTTGTTCCCTATATACAGTACATAAATGATTCGACGGATAGGATGAGCAGCATTCTGCGACTGTTTGGTGTTGTGAATGGTAGCTTGCTGCAAACGTCGAAAAATGTTAAGTTATTGCAAATGAGTAATGAAAACAAAGCTGTAACATTTGAATACAACATTAGTGGTGAACTGCTTGACATAGTCATTTCGATTTAATTTCTAGGCGTGACGTTGCAAAGGGGAGTGAAGTGGAACGAACACATTAAGTAAGTTGCAGGGAATGCAAAGGTGACTTCGGTTTATTGAGAGAATTCTAGTAAACTGCAGCTCATCTGTAAAGTGGTCAGGGTACAGAACACTTGAGCAACCCATTCTTAACTGTTGCTCAAACGTTTGGGATTTCGATCATGTTGGATTAAATGTGTTCTCTGGCGTGCAGCACACGCACAGCAAGACCATCATGATCGCTTTAGCTGGACAGTGTAAAGAGCTCAGCAAGGAAGTGACAGTGAATTTTATCTCTATGTAGAGTGTGAAACTGAACATGGCGGTCCATCTGTTGCTGAAGCACTGAGAGGCAGTGAGAAACGAGTGACAGTGTTGATTTTATCGTTGCTCGGTAAAGAGGTGGAGGAGAAGAAGAAGAAGAGAAACGATGTAAAATTTTATGCGTTCATAACTTGTCCAGCTGTAACTGCTGGAGTCCGCTGAAATGCACAATGGGCATGGATGGATGCAGGTGATCAGACAGAATGCTTACGGACGTGTCACCTATCAGAGCTGTATCCAGGGGGTCCCACATCTCACTAACTGCACACTCGCCACACCATTACAAAGCCTCCACCAGTTTCGTACATTTCCTTTAAGTTATTTGATAATATCGTACTGTGCGCCGGTGAAGAGCAAAAGATATGGTCGTGGATGGTTTCATACTTTATCTTCGTATTTGATGAAAGACGATTTTTTAAAAAAAATTCAGTATGGTATTATCAAATGATTCACGAAAAATGTACGTCTCTCCTTGACTTCATTTTGTGTGATTTAAGCAGAAAAACCCGTCACTCAGAATGGCTGCAGGACGAAGGAATGGCTTTTGTTTCTTTTAGGGTACACAAATTTATTTTAACTAGTTAATAATACAGTGAAGAGCCAAAGAAACTGGTACACCTGCTTAACATCGTGTAGGGCCCCGCGAGCACGCAGATGTATCCCAACACGACGTGGCATGGACTCGACTAACGTCTGAAGTAGTGCTGAAAGGAACTGACACCATGAATCCTGCACGGCTGTCCATAAATCCAGAAGGGTAGGAAGGGGTGGAGATCTCTTCTGAACAGTGCATTGCAAGGCATCACAGATATGTTCAAGAGGAAGTGTTTAAACTCAGAAGAGTTTTCCTGGAGCCACTCTGTAGAAATTCTGGGCGTGTGGGGTGTCGTATTGTCCAGCTGTAACTGCTGGAGTCCGCTGAAATGCACAATGGGCATGGATGGATGCAGGTGATCAGACAGAATGTTTACGGACGTGTCACCTGTCAGAGCTGTATCCAGGGGGTCCCACATCTCACTAACTGCACACTCGCCACACCATTACAAAGCTTCCACCAGTTTCGTACATTTCTTTTAAGTTATTTGATAATATCGTACTGTGCGCCGGTGAAGTTTCGAACCGTTCCGGTAGATGGCTGAGCCGTAGTACAGCGTCAAAATGGCATCTACATACGACTCGCGTTACAAGCAGTGTGCTGTTACTGAATTCTTGTTTGCAGAAAAAGAAACCGTGGTGAACATCCTTAAACGTTTGTGTGCAGTGTATGGCGATGCTGCAGGTGATAGGAGTACAGTTGGGCGACGGGTGAAGAAAGCTATGGCCTTAGGAAATGCAGAAACAGAGCTCCATGGTCAGCCACGCTCGGGACGTCCTGTCACAGCCACTGCTCCAAACGTGCTGAATCGTGAGCATGGTTATTCGTGCCGACCGGCACATCACAACTCGACAATTAGCTCACCAGTTGTCGTTAAGCATTGGAAGTGCGTCTGCAATGATCGAGAATCTCGGATATTCAAAGAGGTGCTCACGATGGGTTCCATGAATGCACACAGCGGACCACAAGATTCAAAGAAAGGTCATTTCATCTAAATTGTTGGAGCTCAAAGATTCTCAACGGGGAACACACACTGAAGATGACGAGAGTTTCAGTCATGCAGTGAAAACATGGCTACGACTACAGGATAAGAGCTTTTATCAGCAGAGAATACATGGTCTTCCGCAACATTGGCGTACGGCTATAGAACTTGACGGAGAGTAGGTAGAAAAATAGGACACGGACAAGACATGTTGATGTATACAGGGTGGTCCATTGATCGTGACCGGGACAAATGTCTCACGAAATTAGCGTCAAACGAAAAAACTACAAAGAAGCAAACTTGTCTACCTTCAAGGGGGGAACCAGATGGCGCTATGGTTGGCCCGCTAGATGGCTGCCGTAGGTCAAACGGATATCAACTGCGTTTTTTTAAAATAGGAACCCCCATTTTTTATTACATATTTGTGTAGTACGTAAAGAAATATGAATGTTTTAGATGGACCACTTTTTTCGCTTTGTGATAGATGGCGCTGTAATAGTCACAAACGGATGGCTCACAATTTTAGACGAACAGTTGGTAACAGGTAGGTTCTTTAAATTAAATTACAGAACGTAGGTACGTTTGAACATTTTATTTCCGTTGTTCCAATGTGATACATGTACCTTTGTGAACTTATCATTTCTGAGAACACATGCTGTTACAGCATGATTACCTGTAAATACCACATTAATGCACTAAATGCTCGAAATGATGTCCGTCAACCTCAATGCATTTGCATTACGTGTAACGACATTCCTCTCAAAAGCGAGTAGTTCGCCTTCCGTAATGTTCTTACATGCACTGACAATGCGTTACCGCATGTTGTCAGGCGTTGTCGGTGGATCACGATAGCAAATATCCTTCAACTTTCCCCACAGAAAGAAATCCGGGGACGTCAGATCTGTGGACCATGGTATGGTGCTTCGACGACCAATCCACCTGTCATGAAATATGCTATTCAATACCGCTTAAACCACACGCGAGCTATGTGCCGGACATCCATCGTGTTGGAAGTACGTCGCCATTCTGTCATGCAGTGAAACATCTTGTAGTAACATCGGTAGAACATTACGTAGGAAATCAGCATACATTGCACCATTTAGATTGCCATCGACAAAATGGGGACCAATTATCCTTCCTCCCATAATGCCGCACCATGTATTAACCCGTCAAGGTCGCTGATGTTCCACTTGTCGCAGCCATCGTGGATTTTCCGTTGCCCAGTAGTGCATATTATGTCGGCTTACGTTACCGCTGTTGGTGAATGACGCTTCGTTGCTAAATAGAACGCGTGCAAAAAATAAGTCGCCGTCCGGTAATTTTTCATGTGCCCAGTGGCAGAACTGTACACGACGCTCAAAGTCGTCGCCATGGAATTCCTGGTGCGTGGAAATGTGGTAAGAGTGCAATCGATGTTGATGTAACATTCTCAACACCGACGTTTTTGAGATTCCCGATTCCCGCGCAATTTGTTTTCTACTGATGTGCGGATTAGCCGCGACAGTAGCTGAAACACCTACTTGGGCATCATTTGTTGCAGGTCGTGGTTGACGTTTCACAGGTGGCTGAGCAGTTCCTGTTTCTTTAAATAACCTAACTATCCGGCGAACGGTCCGGACACTTGGATGATGTCGTCCAGAATACCGAGCAGCATACATAGCACACGCCCGTTGGGCATTTTGATCACAATAGCCATACATCAACACGATATCGACCTTTTCCGCAATTGGTAAACGGTCAATTTTAACACGGGTAATGTATCCCGAAGCAAATACCGTCCGCATTGGCGGAATGTTACGTGATACCACGTACTTATACGTTTGTGACTATTACAACGCCATCTGTCACAAAGCGAAAAAAGTGGTCCAACTAAAACATTCATATTTCTTTACGTACTACACGAATACGTAATAAAAATGGGGATTCCTATTTAAAAAAGCGCAGTTGATATCCGTTTGATCTATGGCGTCGTCATCTAGCAGGCCAACCATAGCCCCATCTGGTGTCCCCCTTCAAGCTAGACGAGTTTCGTTCTTTGTAGTTTTTTCGTTTCATGCTTATTTCGTGAGATATTTGGCCTGGTTACTATCAATGGACCACCCTGTATCGTCACCAAATTCTGACTCTTAGCAATAAATATGTTCTGAGAAAAAAAAGGGGCATTACTTATTGAACGACCCTCATATGCGTGTATATTCTGTAATCTACAAGTCCTGATAAAAGCGCTGCAGAATAAGTTTCACAACTTGTAAGTACTGTCTCTCCTAAGTGTTTTGCAGGAATTCTAGGAGATCCGGAAATCAACACAACTGCTGTTAAGCAAAGCAGCGTTTTACCACAGCAGGTGACGTTCGCAATACTGATTGCAATTGCTTGGCAAATAGCTCGTGTGTGGGGTGTCGAGGTGAGCGACCTATTGCAGGCGTTATCGCGTGCGACGGATCGCTGCGATCTGTCGCTCTTGTGCGGGACCTTATGTGTGCGTCAGTTCCGTCATCGTAGACCATATACGAGTGACGAGACTGCAGCGCAGACGCAACGTTCTGGCCTCCTTCGGGACACGACAAGGCCTCGCAGAGCGGCTACTGGCGCGCCTCCAGGTTCCCGTGGTAGCCAGCGGCCAGACAGGTATAAGCACGCCCACCCCGCCACCTTTGTGCTATCCGACTCTTTCCAGGAACTGCCAGTTGCGTCCGGGAGGCGTACGGCTGAGCGTCCACTGGAAGCGCACCCGTCCGACTACCACACTACTGGCCATTAAAATTGCTACACCACAAAGATGACACGCTACAGACGCGAAATTTAACCGACAGGAAGAAGATGCTGTGATATGCAAATGATTAGCTTCTCAGAGTATTCACACAAGGTTGGGGCCGGTGGCGACACCTACAACCCGCTGACATGAGGAAAGTTTCCAACCGATATCTTATACACAAACAGCAGTTGACCGGCGTTGCCTGGTGAAACGTCGTTGTGATAGCTCGTGTAAGGAGGAGAAATGCGTACCATCACGTTTCCGACTTTGATAAAGGTCGGATTGTAGCCTGTCGCGATTGCGGTTTATCGTATCGCGACATTCCTGCAATATCCAATGACTCTTACAATATCGAATGGGTGGGTTCAGGAGGGTAATACGGATCGCCGTGCTGGACACCAATGGCCTCGTATCACTAGCAGTCGAGCTGACAGGCATCTTATCCGCATGGCTGTAACGGATCGTGCAGCCACGTCTCGATCCCTGAGTCTACAGATGGGGACGTTTGAAAGACAACAACCATCTGCAGGAATAGTTAGACGACGCTTGCAGCAGCATGGACTATCAGCTCGGAGACCATGGCTGCGGTTACCCTTGACGCTGCATCACAGACAGGAGAGCCTGCAATGGTGTACTCAACGACGAACATGGGTGCACGAATGGCAAAACGTCATTTTTTCGGATGAATTCAGGGCCTGTTTATGGCATCATAATGGTCGCATCCATGTTTGGCGACACCGCGGTGAACGCACATTGGAAGGGTGTATTCGTCAGGGCCATACAGGCGTATCACCCGGCGTCATGGTTTGGGGTGCCACTGGTTACACGTCTCGGTCACCTCTTGTTCGCATTGACGGCACTTTGAACAGTGGACGTTACATTTCAGATGTGTTACGACCTGTGGCTCTACCCTTCATTCGATCCCTGCGAAACCCTACATTTCAGCAGGATAATGCACGACCGCATGTTGCAGGTTCTGTACGGGCTTTTCTGGATACAGAAAATGTTCGACTGCTACCCTGGCCAGCACGTTCTCCAGTTCTCTCACCAATTGAAGACGTCTGGTCAATGGTGGCCGAGCAACTGCCTTGTCACAATAAGCCAGTCACCACTCTTGATGAACTGTGGTATCGTGTTGAAGCTGCATGGGCAGCTGTACCTGTACACGCCATCCAAGCTCCGTTTGACTCAATGCCCAGGCGTATCAAGGCCGTTATTACGGCCAGAGGTGGTTGTTCTGGGTACTGATTTCTCAGGATCTATGCACCCAAACTGCGTAAAAAGGTAATCACATGTCAGTTCTAGTATAATATATTTGTCCAATGAATGCCCGTTTATCATCTGCATTTCTTCTTGGTGTAGCAATTTTAATGGCCAGTAGTGTAGTTGGACGGCCATATACGGCTGCACGCGGCCGTCTATTCCCATGGGATATAGCGACATTGGTATGCGTATACTGCGTACCAGTTGTGTTAAGAACATCTCGGATCTCTGTTCACAAAATACTTATGCGCATGGTCTCCTTCGAAATACTCTCCTCCAGAACTGATACGCCGCTGCCAACGCCTTTTCCACTTACGGAAGCAGTCTTGGTACACTGTTGCACTCCTGCTGTATCGCTCGAAGCGCCGTCTGCGAATTTTCTTTTATCTCGTCTATCGTTGGAAATCTTCGTCCTTCCTACGGGGTTTTCAACTTTGAAAATAAGAAAAAGTCCGCAGGGCCCAGATCTGAAGAGTAAGAAGCCTGACATAGCACAGTGATTTTCGCTTTTTTGGCAATAGACATGCAACAATAGGGATGATTGCGCGTGTGCTTCATCGTTATCCAACAGCCATGCACTGTCTCGCCACATTTCAGGCCCATTCTTACATTTTCTCGCAGGCGTCGCAAAATTTCGCGATTGTACCATCGATTTGTCCCTGTGGCACTAATTCATGATGAACTGATCCTTCAAAGTCAAAGAAAACTATCAGAATGGCTTTGACATTTGATCTGACGTGACGAGCGTTTATTGGTCTCTGATAACCTTTCCAAATCCACTGTGAAGACTGAATCTTGGTCTCAACATTATAACCTTAGACCCACGTCTCATCACCAGTTATGATTCTCTTAACGAACATCTCGTTATCATTTGCGCGATGTAGGAGCTCTTCACGGACTTGCTAGGCGAAGGCCCTTCTGGTCTTGACTCATGAGCTGCGGCACGAACTTGGCGGCAACACGATACATACCAAGACGCTGTGTCAGGATTTCGTGACATGATCCAACTGAAATGCACATTCTTCTGCAATCTCTCGGACAGCCAGTCTTCGATTGGCACAGAAAATTTCGTTGACGTTCCTGACATGAGAATCGTCGGTAGACGACGGGAGGCGTCCTGATCCAGGGCCACCTTTAACTTCCGTCCGGCCAGATGGTTCAAATAGCTCTGAGCACTACGGGACTTGACTTCTGAGGTCATCAGTCCCCGAGAACTTAGAAATACTTAAACCTAACTAACCTAAGGACATCACACACATCAATGCCAGAGGCAGGATTCGAACCTGCGACCGTAACCGTCGCGCGGCTCCAGACTGTAGCGCCTAGAACAGCTTGGCCACACCGGCTGGCCCCGTCCGGCCATTTTCGAACCATGTGAACCATTCGTAACTCCAAAAGTATGGCTTAACAGCTCATCACCGTAGGCTTCCTGCATCGTATGGTTGGTCACTGTAAAGGGTTTCTTGAGTTGAACGCAAAATTTAATGCAGACGCGTTGCTCCTCTAACTTCGCCATCTCGAAATTCGCAACCTGTGCGACACAACGTTTCACTCAGAACATACTGAATAACTAACAGACATACAACAGTGAAACTTCCGACAGTTACATATTAAACACAGGCGTGCACAGGGATGCCAACTACATTTCGCTCCAACACACCATTGGCGCGAAATTACGGATGTTCCGGAATTTTTTGAACAGACCTCGTACGTCCAAGTCTGCAGCATATGGCCGTGCACGGCCGACGTACGGACAGTTCCCATTGAAATGGGATTGGTCAGAGGTAGACAGCGCAAAGAAGCACTTGTTGCTGTTTGTGTCTAGGCGTGTTTTGTGCTTACAGGGTGGCGCAAAATAAGTCTTAAAAAGTTTTTGTTTGCTAAGACTAATAAGAAGTGATACTTCCGAGTTATAAATGCTGTACCAGAAAACCTGAAATTTACCACAGAAGGATTTCAGAGTGGTTTCCTTCTACAGAAATGTGTGTACATAGCTTTGAATTGAATTCCATTATGACTTCCTGAGGAACATTATCTTTGGCTGCACGGATCTCTCTGGAAACTTGCAGTCCGAACATCTTGGAGCATTGCAGGAAGATCTTTGAAGACCTTTGAAGACACTGTCCTTCAGAAAACGCCATAAGAAACAATCACATGGGTTGACACCGTGACTGTAAGGGTACACTTTCCGACCATGTCCAATGAATGTTAAGGTATCCAGGGCGACGATCCGATGTCTGAATGTCGGCTGAAGAAAGCGGAAGACGTCTTGAGTAAGGTGTGGACGCGCTCCATACTGCATGAATCAGTAGTTTCGGAGCATTCGGCGGCGCCGTGCAGCCGGCAGAAATTCGAATTCCAGGATTGGTCTGTAATCGTCTTCTGTGACGACGATTTATCATTTAGCTACAATATAGCAGGTTAGCAACTGGAAGCAGTTAATTCCATAAGTTATCTGGGAGTAGGCATTATGAGTGATTTAAAATGGAATCACCATATAAAATTAATCGTCGGTAAAGCAGATGCCAGACTGAGATTCATTGGAAGAATCCTAAGGAAATGCAGTCCGAAAACAAAGGAAGTAGGTTACAGTACACTTGTTCGCCCACTGCTTCAATAATGCTCACCGGTGTGGGATCCGTACCATATAGGGTTGATAGAAGAGATCAGAAGATCCAACGGAGAGCAGCGCGCTTCGTTACAGGATCATTTAGTAATCACGTAAGCGTTACGGAGATGACAGATGAACTCCAGTGGAAGACTCTGCAGGAGAGACGCTCAGTAGCTCGGTACGGGCTTTTGTTGAAGTTTCGAGAACATACCTTCACCGAGGAGTCAGCTAGTATATTGCTCCCTCCTAAGTATATCTCGCGAAGAGACCACGAGGATAAAATCAGAGAGATTAGAGCCCACACAGAGGCATACCGACAATCTTTCTTTCCACGAACAATACGAGACTGGAACAGAAAGGAGAAGCGATAGAGGTACTCAAAGTACCCTCCGTCAGGTGGCTTGCGGAGTATGGATGTAGATGTAGATGTAGATGTGACATGTTCCTCAATAGAAATGGGCCCAATAATGCGTTGTGGACAGTTTTTTTACGCTGTTCCAGTGCTAGTGCTTCCATTCTGAAACGTGAATTGACACATCAGTGAGGGAACTATAGAATCTTTGAGCTACAATACAATACTACAAGGAGAATCATTTACGCTGTACGATTAAATCACAGTTCACAAACACTTCGTAACACGTATTTTGCGCCACCATGTAATTGCCAACTACGGACGCAGAGAAGCTTGTAAGTATTGTGAATCGGAACAGTCCACTACATTGATGCAAATGACACTGTCCCCCAAGGCCACTCCGGCTATCTACCTGTAAAATTTCCCAGAAAACCACAGTACAGATTCATAAACGAAATGTTTCCCTGCTCTGTGTAAAATGTATGTAAATAGTGCAACAAATTCTCCATTGTTACACATTTTCGTAAACTATTTTCAACTACACTCGATGAATATTATCACAACACTCTACAGTTTGTTTTTCTTTTTAGATCATTAAATGTATGTGCAACTTAGCCTGAATATTAAGGCCAAAATGTTCCTCAACGTTGTATATTTTCCCTGAAATTAAACCATTTCCTAATTGGGTGCTGAATAGCTGTAAGGGGACATCCATCAATTACATGAGCTCAGAAAGGGGGTTTGGGTGGAACAGGTCGGCAAAATCTCACCAAATATCTCACCAATCTCACCAAATGTCATGCCGACAAGTTGAAACACACGTGTGAGCAAGAACTTAATCGTTTCTGGACAGGAACTACGCTGATGCTCAGCGACAAGAATTCTTAGTTATCATTTAAATCAAGAGATTGAAACCTACGTAATCATATGTTTCAGAGGAAGGTACAAACGATTTTGTCTTATCGGCAAAATAAATGAAGATTGACATTTAAGGTGTATAATATGCCAATAAGAGGTCAGTTTCTTAGAGATCCGTCAAATTTTTTTTGTCATCAGTCTACTGACTGGTTTGATGCGGCCCGCCACGAATTCCTTTCCTGTGCTAACCTCTTCATCTCAGAGTAGCACTTGCAACCTACGTCCTCAATTATTTGCTTGACGTATTCCAATTTCTGTCTTCCTCTACAGTTTTTGCCCTCTACAGCTCCCTCTAGTACCATGGAAGTCATTCCCTCATGTCTTAGCAGATGTCCTATCATCCTGTCCCTTCTCCTTATCAGTGTTTTCCACATATTCCTTTCCTCTCCGATTCTGCGTAGAACCACCTCATTCCTTACCTTATCAGTCCACCTAATTTTCAACATTCGTCTATAGCACCACATCTCAAATGCTTCGATTCTCTTCTGTTCCGGTATTCCCACAGTCCATGTTTCACTACCATACAATGGTGTACTCCAGACGTACATCCTCAGAAATTTCTTCCTCAAATTAAGGCCGGTATTTGATATTAGTAGACTTCTCTTGGCCAGAAATGCCTTTTTTGCCATAGCGAGTCTGCTTTTGATGTCCTCCTTGCTCCGTCCGTCATTGGTTATTTTACTGCCTAGGTAGCAGAATTCCTTAACTTCATTGACTTCGTGACCATCAATCCTGACCTGATGTTAAGTTTCTCGCTGTTGTCATTTCTACTACTTCTCATTACCTTCGTCTTTCTCCGATTTACTCTCAAACCATACTGTGTACTCATTAGACTGTTCATTCCGTTCAGCAGATCATTTAATTCTTCTTCACTTTCACTCAGGAGAGCAATGTCATCAGCGAATCGTATCATTGATATCCTTTCACCTTGTATTTTAATTCCACTCCTGAACCTTTCTTTTATTTCCATCATTTCTTCCTCGATGTACAGATTGAAGAGTAGGGGCGAAAGGCTACAGCCTTGTCTTACACCCTTCTTAATACGAGCACTTCGTTCTTGATCGTCCACTCTTATTATTCCCTCTTGGTTGTTGTACATATTGTATATGACCCGTCTCTCCCTATAGCTTACCCCTATTTTTTTCAGAATCTCGAACAGCTTGCACCATTTTATATTGTCGAACGCTTTTTCCAGGTCGACAAATCCTATGAAAGTGTCTTGATTTTTCTTTAGCCTTGCTTCCATTATTAGCCGTAACGTCAGAATTGCCTCTCTCGTCCCTTTGCTTTTCCTAAAGCCAAACTGATCTTCACCTAGCGCATTTTCAACTTTCTTTTCTATTCTTCTGTATATTATTCTTGTAAGCAGCTTCGATGCATGAGCTGTTAAGCTGATTGTGCGATAATTCTCGCACTTGTCAGCTCTTGCCGTCTTCGGAATTGTGTGGATGATGCTTTTCCGAAAGTCAGATGGTATGTCGCCATACTCATATATTCTACACACCAACGTGAATAGTCGTTTTGTTGCCACTTCCCCCAATGATTTTAGAAATTCTGATGGAATGTTATCTATCCCTTCTGCCTTATTTGACTGTAAGTCCTCCAAAGCTCTTTTAAATTTCGATTCTAATACTGGATCCCCTATCTCTTCTAAATCGACTCCTGTTTCTTCTTCTATCACATCAGACAAATCTTCACCCTCATAGAGGGTTTAAATGTATTCTTTCCACCTATCTGCTCTCTCCTCTGCATTTAACAGTGGAATTCCCGTTGCACTCTTAATGCTACCACCGTTGCTTTTAATGTCACCAAAGGTTGTTTTGACTTTCCTGTATGCTGAGTCTGTCCTTCCGACAATCATATCTTTTTCGATGTCTTCACATTTTTCCTGCAGCCATTTCGTCTTAGCTTCCCTGCACTTCCTATTTATTTGATTCCTCAGCGACTTGTATTCCTGTATTCCTGATTTTCCCGGAACATGTTTGTGCTTTCTCCTTTCATCAATCAACTGAAGTATTTCTTCTGTTACCCATGGTTTCTTCGCAGCTACCTTCTTTGTACCTATGTTTTCCTTCTCAACTTCTGTGATGGCCCTTTTTAGAGATGTCCATTCCTCTTCAACTGTACTGACTACTGTGCTATTCCTTATTGCTGTATCTATAGCGTTTCAGAACTTCAAACGTATCTCGTCATTCCTTAGTACTTCCGTATCCCACTTCTTTGCGTATTGATTCTTCCTGACTAATGTCTTGAACTTCAGCCTATTCTTCATCACTACTTTATTGTGATCTGAGTCTGTATCTGCTCCTGGGTACGCCTTACAATCCAGTATCTGATTTCGGAATCTCTGTCTGTCCATGATGTAATCTACTTGAAATCTTCCCGTATCTCCCGGCCTTTTCCAAGTATACCTCCTCCTCTTGTGATTCTTGAACAGGGTATTCGCTATTACTAGCTGAAACTTGTTACAGAACTCAATTAGTCTTTCTCCTCTTTCATTCCTTGTCCGAAGCCCATATTCTCCTGTAACCTTTTCTTCTACTCCTTCCCCTACGACTGCATTCCAGTCGCCCATGACTATTAGATTTTCGTCCCCCTTTACATACTGCTTTACCCTTTCAATATCCTCATACACTTTATCTGTTCATCTTCAGCTTGCGACGTCGGCATGTATACCTGAACTATCGTTGTCGGTGTTGGTCTGCTGTCGATTCTGATTAGAACAACCCGGTCACTGAACTGTTCACAGTAACACACCCTCTGCCCTACCTTCCTATTCATAACGAATCCTACACCTGTTATACCATTCTCTGCTGCTGTTGATATTACCCGATACTCATCTGACCAGAAATCCTTGTCTTCCTTCCACTTCACTTCACTTCACTTCACTGACCCCCACTATATCTAGATTGAGCCTTTGCATTTCCCTTTTCAGATTTTCTAGTTTCCCTACCACGTTCAAGCTTCTGACATTCCACGCCCCGACTCGTAGAACGTTATCCTTTCGTTGAACTATGAATACTATTTTCGTGGAGCCTTTCTGTCTGTCTTTCTGTCCTAATACTACCCAGCGTTGGCAAGTTGTTCAATATACTTTATAAATAAAACATGGTTTTATGAATGTTTGAGAAAAATTTTTAAAATCGTTTTTACGTGTTTTTACCCATCTACGAGGTAAACCTCACGTGTGGAGTAGGGGGGCGGGGTGGGGGGAGGCCCCTACCAATCTTACCAAATGTCACGAAAGGGGGAGGGAGGGGTTCAAATTTTAAAGAAAACCGCTCACTTGATTAATGACCGTCCCCTAAGAATATTCAGAAACGTTTGGATATTAATCCTGCAGTAGCTGAAAAAGTTTCTCGTCTCTCTCTTCAGTTCTTCATCGAAGTGTGAAATTGTCCTACTTTGCTAAGTACAGGACCGACCTAGATTTCCCTTCCCTTGATTTTGGTTCCTGGGCTCATGAGGCACGCATTTTCTAGGAAATACATATCACTGTCCCTTGCACAATCAAGCAGTTCCGTTGCCAGTAGAAGGGCTTCAGCAGTCGGCGGTAGCTGTACGAACCTACACGGACAACCTGTTGTCAGGTGAATACGGCCCTAAAGGAAGTCCAAGCTACGACGGAAGCGCCAAGTATCTGCCTAAATTGTGCGCTGCCATTGATTGCACTTCGTTCTTCCGATATACGACATCAGGGTTAAGTTTACACACAGTGTCTAATGTTGTACACCACGACTTCATATTAAACACACTTTAAGGCCCCTGGCAACGGTCAAACTTGTTTGTCAAATTCACTGTTTCCTGTCGACAAAATTGACAAACAAGCGCACAGACGTACCAACAAACCCTCAGTCTATCGCGAAGTATTTTGATAGTAGTGGAAATGATTACCAATGCAGACAAACCAATTCTTTCATGAACTTTAGCACTGTGTATAAAAAACAAAAAAACAAGACGCTGGTCCAGGGAGTAGTCGAAATTAAAGACACAAATATACCCATGAAAATCTAACGAAAAGTCATGAAACTACCACGGAGTGGGAACGTATGTGTCGTACATGGAAGAACCGAAGAGCAATTTTCTTTCTTTTTTTATTGCACTCCGGCTCGTGTGTTGTGCGTAGAATATTCATTTTCTTCTTAACGACTGTCTGCGTAATAAATGAGTGGGAAACGTGCAACACCTCTACCACTCTGGTAACTGCCTGTGTTCTTTTGTTTTCTACCCTTGGTCGTAGTTTCCGCAAATGTGGAAACTCACGGCACAGTGATATAAATTGTAATAAACTCTCTTTGTAGCTAAACAGGGGCGACGAAGGAAGCAACACAAACAACAATCGTCCATTTTGTCAAATCGGCCGAAAATCAAAATTTCTTTGAAACACGCCAAACACAATGTATGTTTACAAACACGCTTAACAAAACTGCACACTGCCAAATAATTGACAAAACTTGTGAAGTTTGACAAATTGCTTCCTCGTTTACAGGTGCCAGTAGTTTTTGTACCAGTTACACAGAGGTGTGTGTGAGTGTGTGTGTGATGTAACCAGTGCTGAAGTCGGTCTTACTGTCAGGTGGAGAGCTTCGTGAGAAAGGTTCCCAGTAGACAATGACCCCTCTTCCTTCTGCCACGGAATGTCAGGCTGCGCTGACGTAACGCTGGGACACAGGTGCAGCTTCCCCTGCCGTCGATTGTGGCGCTACGCTGCGGCCTTCGCAGAGGACCAACTAACTACAGCTCAGCCCACTCTCTGGTATTCTCTCCCAGTCTCTCACGTGGTTCTGGGACCTCGCGCTTACGTCACGAAACGAGAACAACAGTGGCGCTTTCCGACACGGACTGCGTGACCTGATGAACGACTTCGGAACAGCGCCGCACACGACCCGCTTTCCATAACTGTGAGGGACCCGCATAGCGCCAACAGCTATACAGAAATAATAGTATACGGGCACGAAAGTGCATATTATGTTCTGTGACTTCGTACCACAGCATTAGGCATATCCTGGTATCATTACGCCTGCATTAAACGGGGATTTCCATGTCATTCGACGTACATACGGAGTGCTTCAGAAAGATTTCAAAAAATGGCTCTGAGCACTATGGGACTTAACGTCTGAGGTCATCAGTCCCCTAAAACTTAGAACTACTTAAACCTAAGGACATCACACACATCCATGCCCGAGGCAGGATTCGAACCTGCGACCGTAGCCGTCGCGTGGTTCCGGACTGAAGCGCCTAGAACCGCTCGGCCACCGCGGCCGGCTCAGAAAGATTTACCCGGGACTGTACTCTTCTACATGAATGAGAAAAATGACGCGAGATAAATTTTAACTTGAGCATCAAAACTGAAAGTTTACGTCGGCGCCAGCTCAAAGACGCCCGTTCCTGGTGTTGCCATACGGGTCTCCCAGACATAGTTCGCCCGATCCTTCATTACCCAATGTGCGTCTAGTCGAAATGGCGAAAACAGAGCAACACAGGGTGCTTTGTCCTCTCCCTTTCAACAAGTACGATTCATTTTCTGTGTGGCGGGACTTTTTTAAGATTTAGCTGCCCGGACGATGCATCATCTGTAAGAGATGTACGGATCTCTTACTGCCTCACTGGTCTCCGACATTTCCTATACTACTATAAGCTTAGTTTTTTTTTCTCATTTTGTGGAAGAATCCGTCTATGTACGTCTTTCCCAATAACTACGACACCGCGAGTAATAGCAGTCAAGGCATTAACTCCAGACATAGTCGCGACAGTATCCGACGAATTTTTTTACTATCATCTGGGTGTTTTCCGTGCTTGCGGTGGAGGGCACATTGTGTTTTACTTAATTAACTGGCTCCCCGAATCTTTTTAGTTTCACTCGCTACTATTACAGCCAAACGTGTGGAAAGCGACTTTAGATTGTGTGAACGACCATAGTTCGACATCTCCAACAACTTCGGTTTCGAAAGGGCCGTTAAAACCCTTACCATACTGTCCTGTTTATGTAATTCCAGCCTCCATTGTACGCGAATTCTGGATCTTTTACACCCCATCTAAAGTGCTTTCTAGCAGGATATATCGATCCGGCGCGGAACTTCCCAAGTATAAGGAGCAGTAAAATTAAAGAGAGACAGATGGAAAAAAGTACGTAGGTTGTTTATCATTTCAAAACTAACCGCCATAACTGTTAATACATTTATCCCACTGTGAGATAAGATGTGTAAGTAGGCTGTTTAGTATTTTATGTTGGTAACGCCACGTAGAGCTCTGTATGAAAATCACTGACTGTGCTGTGTGCAGTCTGTGGCTGGTTGGACTCATTGTTGGAATATTCTCTATTGTAGTGTTGGGCAGTTGGATGTGAACAGCGCGTAGCGTTGCGCAGTTGGAGGTGAGCTGCCAGCAGTGGTGGATGTGGGGGAGAGATGGCAGAATTTTGAGAGCGGACGATCTGGACGTGTGTCCGTCATAAAAAGGAAATTTGTGAGACTGGATGTCATGAACTGATATATATTATGACTTTTGAACACTATTAAGGTAAATACATTCTTTGTTCTCCATCAAAATCTTTCATTTGCTAACTATGCCTATCAGTAGTTAGTACCTTCAGTAGTTATAATCTTTCGTTTAGCTGGCAGTATTGGCGCTCGCTGTATTGCAGTAGTTCGAGTAACGAAGATTTTTCTGAGGTAAGTGATTCATGAAAGGTATAGGTTATTGTTAGTCAGGGCCTTTCTTTTGTAGGGATTATTGAAAGTCAGATTGCGTTGGGATAAAAATATTGTGTCAGTTTAGTGATGATCAGAATAAGTAAAGGGAAAACTGTTTCAGTACGTTGAGTTTTGCACAGCTGTTTGAAAATCAAATAATGTAAGAGTTGTATGAGCACAGTCGTAATTTTTCAAAGGGGACGTTACAAAAAAAATGGTTGAAATGGCTCTGAGCACTATGCGACTTAACTTCTGAGGTCATCAGTCGCCTAGAACTTAGAACTAATTAAACCTAACTAACCTAAGGACATCACACACATCCACACCCGAGGCAGGATTCGAACCTGCGACCGTAGCGGCCAGAACCGCACGGCCACTCCGGTCGGCGCTGGGACGTTACAGAAGGGCAGTTCCTTCAGGTAAAAAAAAAAAAAAAAAAATCGCGACTGCCTCGCAACCGCGCATATGTTGCCAAATTAGTTTCGACTACGCTGCAGAAGTTTCGCTGTTGAGCCATTACACATCATCCATACAGTCGCGAACTCTCCCCATACGATTTCCGTATTTTTGTGCCCTGAAGAAAGAAGTTCGTCGCCGTCAATTTACTTTGGACAAAGAGATGCATGCCTGGGTACAATAATGGTTCCGTAGCCAATCATAAACATTTTCCCATAAACGCATTGACCTTCACTATTTTCATCTATCTCGTTTTAATCTGCCTGCCTCTTATAAGGCAGGTGCCGCAGCGTTCACTGTTATCTCAAGTACTGGAAAAAAAAACTACATTACGTTTGCGGAGACGGTAACTGACTTCTTATAACGTATTATTTTCTTATTTCCGAAACAATCACTTCTTTTATGATACTGTAACTGGTTTCGGTCTACAATGGCTATCTTCAGATGTTATGGGCGGTACATGGTAAACAAGTTTTCATGCATTGTCAACGTATAGCATGAAACCGGTTACGATTGTATGTGAAAAATATGATGGTGTCAAAAACAAAAAACAATACCTGATGTCTTAAGTACTCTATAGTTTACAATACAATGTAACTGATCGCCAAATACTTCAACAAAAAAAATCTAATTTCTTTGCCTTACTTACAAGCCTACATGAAGAAATGTCAAATTTTCCATTGTGATCAGAAAAATAGTACACTGCTGGCCACCGTAAATGCAACACCCTGAAGGAAGCATCCGAATCAAGTGAAATTAACACCATGGGTTTGCAGCGATGAGATATGCAACTGATTAGAATTTCAGCGCAGACGCACATCACGCGCGCCTGTGGCGCCACCTCATAGCGCCATTTAAGGCTTGGCGATTTCGACGAGTGTACGTTCGGCACGTGTGTTTACCTTGTGGTTGTTTCACAAGACGATCAGTTATGCCTCGTAGACAACAGCGAACATCGTTTGATCAAGTATCCGAGTTCGACAGAGGAAGGATAGTGGCTTACCGAGATTGTGGAGTATCATACAGAGAAATCGCTAGTCGTGTTGGACGAAACCAAACAACTGTAATGCGGATATGTGACCGTTGGATGCAGGAGGGTACGACGGACCGACGTGGTCGATCGAATTCACCTCGGTGCACCACTGCACGTGCTGATAGGCAAATTGTGCGCATGGCAGTGACGGATCGCTCAGTGACATCCCGAACCATAGCACAGCACATCGCGTCTGTAACGCATCATCCAGTGTCTGCGCGTACCATTCGACGCCGTTTACAGCAGAGTGGTCTGTCCGCAAGACGTCCATTGCTTCGTCTTCCATTGACGCTGAACCACAGACGTCTCCGTCGCCAATGGTGTGATGACAGACGGATGTGGACGGCAGAATGGAATGACGTTGTCTTTATTGACGAGGCACGCTTCTGTCTGCAGCACCACGATGGTCGGATTCGAGTGTGGAGACACCGTGGAGAGAGGATGCTGGACAGCTGCATTATGCACCGCCACACTGGTCTTGCACCGGGTATTATGGTATGGGGCGGTATTTGGATATTACTCTCGCACGCCTCTAGTACGCATTGCCGGTACTTTAAATAGCCGGCGCTACATATCCGAGGTGCTGAAGCCAGTTGTCCTTCCTTACCTTCAGGGGGCTCGGCCACAGCCATATTTCAACAGGATAATGCGCGACCACACGTGGCACGCATTGTCCAAAGGTTCTTCGTCAATAACCAGATTGAATTGCTTCCCTGGCCGGCTCGCTCTCCGGATCTTTCGCCGATAGAAAACATGTGGTCCATGGTTGCTCAACGAGTGACCCAGATTACATCCCCAGCTGCCACACCAGATGATCTTTGGCAACGTGTGGAAGCTGCTTGGGCTGCTGTACCCCAGGAACACATCCAACGTCTCTTTGACTCAATGCCGAGACGTGTGGCAGCGGTAATCTCCAACAATGGCGGCTACTCTGGCTACTGATTCTGGCAGGAACCACATGTCACAGACGTCTGTAAACGTAATCATTTGATACTTGGTGAACATGTTATCTACAAAATAAATATTGTTGTGCTACCTCTTGTCTTTCTTGGTGTTGCATTTACGGTGGCCAGCAGTGTATTTTTCATTACAACGACGTCAGTTTTGTGTGTGTCCCGTGAGAAACTCGTAACGACGAAAGAGTGATGCTCGGATGGCCAACGCCTGGGAGGAAGGCGGCTGAGTGACTTAGAGAGATGCTGACCGAAGGCCAACATCGGGGTGCCTTGTACAGCACCCCAGCGGCTGTTACGGCAGAACGTGATCCGCATGCGACAAGTCAGCCAAACCGGCGCTACTAGAAGCTCACCAGGGAGCCGAATGAGCGAACGAGCCACCTGCTCGTCTCCCAGTAGACTGGCTGCACCTCTACATAAAAGCAACTGATAGACCTGTCCACAAGGTACTGAGAATTAGTTGTTACGTGAGAATGGCAATATGCCACTCATTACTCAAGTACGCAACACTGACGCGACACTCAGCACAATCTGAATACCTAAATAACAATTGCGTCATGGCTGTCCGTGGTCCTACCTTCTAGCTTAGTTATACGCCATATTCAGCAGCACTATAATATTTTTTGTTTACGTTGAACGCATTTCCGAACTACGGCTCCATTCGCGTTTTTGGGCGTTAGATCACCTTCAGATCATTTTCTAATAAGCAAATGGTCGTTGTTATTGTTATTGATGTCGTGGTCTCCAGTCTGAAGACTGGTTTGGCGCAGCTCCCTATGCTACACTATCCTGTGCAACCTTCTTCATCTCCGAATAATTACTCCAACCTAAAGTTTTCTCAATCTATTGGATTCCCTCTATGACTTATAGCCCTTAAACTTCCCTCCAATTACAAATTGGTGATACCGTGATGTCTCAGAATGTGTCCTACTAACCGAACCTTCCTTCTCGTCAGGTTATGGCACAAATTTCTTTTCTCCCCAATTCTATTCAGTATCTCGTCATTAGTACGAGATCTGCCAATCTGATCTTCAGCATTCTTCCGTAACATTGCATTTCAAAAGCTATTTTTTTCTTGCCTAACCTATTTATTGCCCACGTTTCACTTTCATACATGGCTACACTCTATACAAATACTTCCAGAAAAGTCTTCCCACTTAAATCTATATTCGATGTTAATAAATTTGTCTTCTTCAGAAACGCTTTCCTTGCCATTGCCGGTCTACATTTTATATCCCCTCTACTTCGACCATCGTCAGTTATTTTGCTGTCCAAATAACAGAACTCATCTACTACTTTAAAGTTTCTTCTTTCGTAATCTAATTACCTCAGAATCACCTCATTTAATTCGACTTTGTACCATTACCCTTGTTTTGCTTTTGTTTACGTTCATCTTATATCCTCCTCTCAAGACACTCTCCATTCCGTTCAACTGCTCCTCTAAGTCCTTTGCTGTCTCCGACAAAATTACAATTTCTTAGACAAACCGCAAAGTTTTTTTATTTCTTCTCCCCGACCTTTTTATTTATTTTAATTGGCTTCCGGGCCGTGCCCATTCAGCCATATCAGCAGCGAAATGTCAATTATGACGATACGAGCATAAGGAGAATTTAGCACCAAGTTCCCGAGCGGAGAAAAATCTCCAACCGGGCCGGGAATCGAACCCGGGCCCAGTCGCTTAGCAATCCGATGCGCTGACCGCGCGCGCGCGTGTGTGTGTGTGTGTGTGTGTGTGTGTGTGTGTGTGTGTGTGTGTGTGTGCGCGCGCGCGCGCGCTTTCTGCCTCCTAAACCACCTTGTTGGGAAACGAAACGTCGGAAAATGTTTTTCATGTAACTTCTTCCTAGGACTTTAATTAAAATAACTATATATTAATGTCTTTAACTTCGAACAAAAATGTAATGAAAAGGGTAAAGAGAAAATTACTTCACACATAACTCTATTGTTAGTGGTTACCTCCGTTTTGCTGTACTGTAACAGAGATGCTTAGGGAAATAAGCTGGGAGTATATGGAAGGAAGCCGTCGCTTTTCCCGCGAAAACTTGGTGGAGAATCTTCCCAGCAGTACTTATATTAGTGGTGGACGGCGCAACGATTCTACCGTCTCCACAGTAAATCTCGCCGGAGTATGCAAATGAAAGGCTAGGGTTTGTACTAAAGGAATCCGTCAGCTATTTTCAGTCGTTCTGTGTAAAAATTGAATAGGATAGGGAATGTTAATGTAAATACGAAATACACTGCACTTTTACCATCCAATATCTTAATGTTGGTAGAAAGGGATGACCCTGACGGGCTACAGAGATCTTTGAAGACTGAGCAATACTTCAGCTGGATAATATGGACGACGGAGAGCAGGCCAAGCCTCCAACATACAATTCTGATATACTCCAAGCGATCTGCGGAGACCATAGAATACCAAAAAAACAGTATGGCTGGACAACGATTTGAGGCTGCGCTCTTCCCAAGTCCGGTTCCTGAAACAATACGCCAACAGTATTTACAAACGGAGAAAGCAACAACGTTCTGTGATTACGTGAGCCGATACCTTCTGTTCCGCTGTTTCTGGAAAAGAGTGCTGCTGAGTCAGTTTTCCTAAATGGCCGTGTCCAGACCAACAATATTGGCGTTCGTGAGATGATCTGAATACGTTACACACTGGCTCGTGAAGTATAAAACACTTCGGCAACGTAGCTTTCACAGAACGAATTCAAATGATCTGACGGTGACTTTCTAAGAAAGCGACAGCGGTAATGGAATCATTTGCGTGGCCCGAGTCTGGAACCGAGCAATAAAATAATTTACTTGACAAGACAAGGCACTGCCTTCCCCCTGGCCGGTATGTCCAGTCTGTGCTACTAGCTTCGTTTGTCTGTGGACTGACGAATATGTGAAGTGACTTCTCGCACGTCATATCTTCCGTCATCAGAAATATCGAACATTTGTGGTGGACTCCTCATCAAATAATCCGATGAACTCTTCTGTACGAATTTCATCCACGATTAGATCGGACTTTCATATTTTGTATCCGTCACTGTGTTTTGAAAGGGATCTGAATTAAATAACGTGGATGTGTACATGAAGTTTTTCAGAATTGTTGCCGCGTAAGTATGTCGAGATTTTGAATAGATCACGAATAATGACCGAGCGAGGTGGCGCAGTGGTTAGCACACTGGACTCGCATTCGGAAGGACGACGGTTCAATCCCGTCTCCGGCCATCCTGATTTAGGTTTTCCGTGATTTCCCTAAGTCGTTTCAGGCAAATGCCGGGATGGTTCCTTTGAAAGGGCACGGCCGATTTCCTTCCCAGTCCTTCCCTAACCCGAGCTTGCGCTCCGTCTCTAATGACCTCGCTGTCGACGGGACGTTAAACACTAACCACCACCATCACCACCACCACGAATAATGAATGTATAAACGCACACACAACTACGGCACCATCTAAATATTTGTTCCCACCTTTTTTTTTTTTTTCTTCAAGTGAAGAATCCCCCCCCCCCCCCCAAAAAAACCAAGTTTATTGCTTTTAGTAATACTGTAAGTGCCGTAGTCTTACTACTTCAAAAGGTGGGACCCAACATTGTGTGTCTCTGCATATGAGTGTCCGCGTGGTTGCGCTAATATTTGAGGTTGATCTCTGTCACACAGAAGCCTTGCGGCAGCTGTGTTTAACGTAATTCTGCAACCAGATAAACAACGTATGAGAAACAAAGCACGTGACGTTCATCATGGCGCAGTTGCAAATAGAGACACAGATTCAAGCTCAAAAATTGTTAAACAAGACAGCATTCCAATTCTAGCCGTTTATCAAACTGAACGGTCAGAGAATCGAGTAACGTGGAATGTCAGCAATAGACCGATGGCACAAGGTCAAATATTAATGAGTATCACTAGGGGTTAAGTTTTTGTGGCTAACAACGTCACAGGTCTAAAATCATGGTGCGAATAAAAAGCGTGGTATCTACATATGACATGTTACTTTCAATATGAACCTAAATATAGCCACCACCACCACCACCAACAACAACAACGTTATATATACAAGATGCAGATGCATTATTAAATGAGGGGTCAAAATCAAGCAATTACTCTGTAATGAGGCATTGTGGACGATCGGTCGCTTATACCGGGTGTCCCTGCGCAGCCTCCGAGGTTTTGTCGGTGAAGTTCGGGTTTACTCTACATTCCGACATCTAGGGTTGCCCATGCGATTTATTCCTTCCACCTACTGCTACAGTTTTAAACAACGGCTCAGTGTTCGAATATATATATATATATATATATATATATATATATATATATATATATAACTATTTTCTCTTTGATTGGTTATGTTTACTTTTCTCGTAAACTCGAAGACGCCATCTTTTTTAACTAGATAAATCCTGTAAAGGACCACTCACTGAACATAGCTCGTCAGTCTTGGATCCTTACCAGGTAAGATTAATAGAGGAAATAGAGAAGATACAAAGATGAGAAGCGTTTTTCGTTACGGGTTCAAGCGCGAAAGCGTCACGGCGATTAGCTAACTCACGTGGCAGACGCGGCAAGAGGGGCATTCTGCATCACGGTGCGTTTTACTGTTAAAATTCCGGGAAAGTACTACCATAGAACTGTCTATCAATATATTGTTTCCTCCTCCGTATAGTTCCCGGAAAGACGATGAAGTTAAAATTAGAGATGCTGCTTTGTCAAAAACTGACATTTTGAGCCCGTGGCTGTGTACAAAATGTAGGCTGACTCCAATATAGAAGGTAACAACAACCAGCCACATTTTACAATGCTATTTATTTATTTATTTATTTAAATAGCGCCGTTACCGTTTCAGAACCGACAGGTTCATCTTCAGACATTATGTGCATACATACACACAAAAAAGTGCATCGTTGTTGCAAGATCATAAGCAGTATACACTGGACATAATGGCGCTGATTTTTCGTGCTAAGTAACCGAAACATCTTCCCATTAATAATTTGTTTACATCACATAAGATCGTTGTGAGGCCCAATTACAGTTACAAAGAGTTGTGTCACATCTTACTTTGATTGTAGGGCACCACCACCTAAAGGGAATTTCGTCAATTGGGGAAACAAAAGGCGGAAGCTAATGTACAACGTGAACTAGCCGTCTGAAGATGAACCTGTAGGTTCGAAATCGGTAACGACGCTATTTAAATAAATAAATAGCATTGTAAAAAGTGCCTGGTTGCTGTTATCTTCTATGTAAGAGTCAACCCACATAAAATCAGTGAGATTCGATGTAGATGTGGGTAAAATTTCAATTCAGAATATGGCGTGGTAAGGCTTCGAAAAACTGCCATCTCGTCTCCGTCAGGCAAGAGAATAGCAGCAATGATACAACTGGTATAACACCGCAGTCTACCAGAAAAATATCGTCATGAAACAACATAATCTCCCCTGCCGAACTAAATAGGAATATTACTGTCACTGGTGGAAGGGGTTGGTGGCGCGTGGAGGGGGGGTATATAACAGCCAGAGACCGATACTTCACAGATTGATGCTGTGTTTCTGCGAGCATCTGGAACATAGGAACAACTATGTGAATGAACTAAAAGCGTTTCTGGCAAATGCAACACAGCATCTCAGCCGTAAACGGCGAGAAATCTTCAGACGACGAGCGTAGCCAAAGGCAGTGTTGTTATACCATTACTGTTCACAATACATTTTTTCACACAAATTTTTTTCTCTTTAACTTGCAAAATAAGTTAGTTTCCAAAGAGACATAGAACTTTTTTTTCTGAGTACGTATGTCTTATTTTGTCATGTAGCTGTTTATTTTAAGCCGACTGTCTAGAAAACATTTTAAATTAGATTTCTACTGATTTTAGTTAGAAACTGAGAACGTTTCAAGTTTCATGTGTGGATGCGAATACTGTAATACTGTACGTAACTGGCTGTCTTAATTTAAGTGTCGTGTACAAACACGGGCTGAAACAACGCACAGCCAAACTTGCAATACCAATCCAGTCACAGCGGTGTCCGAACGCTTTGTAGGCATTTTCTTCATGCGGAGTACCACAGCGGTTTATTTGTTGAAAAACACAAAAAGTCAGCAGATTAGTCCAGTCTGTAACTTCACCAAATTCTGTAGACATGGAGGCTTAGAATACGTAGTAAACTTACTAAGATTCTTCCCCGTACCACTTGAATCAAATTCTTAAATGCTCAACACACCGATTTAATTGAACTTCCTCGTGTTGAAAAACTAGAAGGATGGAATTGTTAACTTGATAAAAACTTTCTAAATCTAAGATCGCGTACATAATTTCTTTATTTACAACTCCAGTTTCGAAAGCCCTTTGTTGTCATCTTGAAAAAGTATAAAAATTTTTGTTATAAAACTCAAAACTACCACATTTTACAACAAAAATGTTTGAAGAACTGAAGACGGGAAAGTCGGCCAAACTAGCTGTTTTAAATGAATTTATGCGATCTTCGCTTTTTAAAAAGTTCTTATTTCTGTCCTGATTTCTTCTGGTAGCTCACAGTAGGATTTACAAACGGTACAGCAGCTCAGAATCTTCTTAAGTTTGGCGACCATTGAGCTTCACGAAATATTAATTATTATTTACTAACAAACCCGTCAATGCTTCGCAATTGCTGAACATGTGTGGTAATTGGATACACGTCCTAATATCCACCCCTCTCCTCCTCCTCTTGCCCCCTCCCTTCGTTTATCTATCATCTTCACCCTGTTCCTTGTGCATCTCTTACCCTACACGCTCTCTATCCATCTCATCCCCTCCCATCTCTCAGTCCATATCCTCCTTCCCCTTTTTTATATTCATTTCCTTCCTCCTCTATATGTTTATTTCAGTCTGTATGTTCAGTAGAGTATCGTGTAATAATTTGAAGAAATCCGTCAAGATCTTTTTGAGATTTGTAGAAACAACGTTTCCTCTTTATATATTACATATCTTCGTCCGAATGTTCATTAGAGTATCTGTCAAAATCTGAAGCAAACTGGGTAAGAACTCTTCGAGATTTGTGGTAACTACGCCTCCCTTTTATATATTACATACACATGTATTATATATAATATATATATATACATTACTGGAATATATAGTATATGTCCGTCCGAACGCTCGTTAGAGTATCGCGTAAAAATTTGAAGTAAGTCGGTCAACACCTTTTTCGAAATTTTCGGTAACAACGTTTCCCTTATATATTGATAGGTGTCATTTGAGTATTTAATCGATTGTAGAATAATGTCATATCTTTGCTCTCGAGCTGTTACATGTCAGCGAGAGGCGATATTGTAAGCTGTATCGCAGGGCTAGGTTATCATCTTTGGATTGCGCGTAGGCGCAGGAGCAGATATGGTTATCTGCGTTTAAGTGAGGAAGTAGCTGTAATGTTATGTTTCAAATGTAAAGCGTCAATGTATCGAAGAGTCTAATTAAGATGATTATGTAATGGTAACTGATCTGAGAAGGTGGAAGTGTAATGGAATCTTTTATTTACGTTAAGAGGGATAAGGTAATTTTTTTAAAGTCATTCTTATTATTGCAGCGCCATTTTTCACCCACCTTTCTCTTACAATTTTTAACTGATCATGGTTTTTTTTTCAAAAGTAGAAAAGGAACCAAGTGCGTTCCGAAAATACTTCGATTTGCAACTAACTTGTGGCTGAGCGGTTCTAGGCGCTTCAGTCCGAAACCGCGCTGCTGCTACGGTCGCAGGTTCGAATCCTGCCTCGGGCATGGATGTGTGTGATGTCCTTAGTTAGGTTTAAGTAGTTTTATGTCTAGGGGACTGATGACCTCAGATGTTAACTCCCATAGTGCTCCGAACCATTTGAGCAATTAACAGAGAACTTATTGCACCTCACGAGTGCCTCGGTGTAGATATACTAATTTGCAGCCGTAGCATAGACAGAGCTGTACTGCAACGCGTTATCCAGATTTGCACACAACAGGGGTAAGGACTAAATATTTTGATGTGTATTTTTTTCAATTAGGACCAACTTATGTCATTCAGAGAGAGTTAGATTTTTCTGTGTTGTGTATCAGTTTTAGTTCTGGGATCAGTTTTGCAAAACTAACTATCGTAGGTTTTATGTCAAAGTTCATTATTCAGGCAATTTTTACTGTTCAAAATTTTTGCCGTCAGATTATTCACTTTACCAGTATTAAAGGCTTGCCTTCTCATAGCGACAGTTCAAATTTTTTATTACGATTCTTGATTACTTCTGCACAGTTCCTATTATTCAAAACAGAGTAAGTCAGTCAAATTTTTATTATTTAAAAAGAACTTTAACTTGTCAGTATCTTTCTACAGTATAGACGACGTAGGAATATTTTGAGAAACGGTCAACAATTGTGTACTGCTCCTTCCTACTTCTTGTTATAACTTTGGCGCAACGCGAATTTGTCTACTAACATTGTACATCTCTTTTCAGATTTGACGTCTATTGTTCTCGACGTTGTCTTTTAAATTTGTGATTTGTCTTTATATTTTTTTATTTTACCATGCCACGTAGTATGTTTGTCACTAAAGCCTGCACCACTATGAATTCGCAAAAATCTGATTTCCAAAATGCAACCGACAGCAACAACACCTCTGCTGATCATTCTCTTGCTACTAATGCGAACCATATTTCTGACGTAATAATGCAAGACACTGTGTCTTTGCACCCTGATAGTCAATGATCGAGCATCACTCTCGATAATGACATGACTCCGCATTCTGATAATAATGTTTATGGTAATATGGTAATAATTTATTTTCTAAGTACAAAATGTTCAAATGTGTGTGAAATCTTATGGGACTTAACTGCTAAGGTCATCAGTCCCTAAGCTTACACACTACTTAACCTAAATTATCCTAAGGACAAACACACACACCCATGCCAAAGGGAGGGCTCGAACCTCCGCTGGGATTTCTGAGTACAGTAATTGCACACAGATAAATATGGAAGATTCACTCCCTTTGACAAAATCCGACACCCAGCATCGACAAAACTTTTCCGATAATTCTGCTACGCAACAGCGTTCTCTGACAACCAACAATTCACTTTTTTTCCTCAGTCAGATTTTGACCACCTATTGCAAGCTATTAAGACATTGTCTGCCGAAAATAATAAACGTTTTGAGGAATAATCCACTCGTTTTGACGAACTTAAAAACAGTAACAAATCCCTTACAAAGCAATTTCAAGAACTTTTATGTTAAATGTTCTAAAAATCATGAATCTCTTAAAGAACGTTTTGATGCACAGTATGCTGCAGAGCTTAACCAACAAATTCGAAGAGCATAAAAAAATCTTTAGATGCGCTCCGTGACAATCAGAAAGCATTCTCTGACGAATTAAAAGACAGCTACAAAACTTTAACAGGCCGTATAAACAACCGAGGTTACCAATGTCACATCTCGTTTAAGCGAACTAACTGTAGCTCATGACAACTGTAACCAGTAAAAAACAGATTCCATTACACTTACTCCTCAGTTCAGTTACCATTACAATAATCATCTTAATTAAACACATCAAAAACAAGTTTCTATTACGATTCATTATTACCTCTCCACAGCTCTTATTACTCAAAACAGAGTACGTCAGTCACTTTCTTATTATTTAAAGAGGACTTTCACGGTAACTAATTTTTGTTACGAAAACGTGTAGCGGCAGAACTGAACGCAATTTTTTTAAAATTTTCTTTTCCACACAAATAATTCCGTTACCATCCACAGTTACGAAGGCAAAAAGCAAATCAGTCAAGCCGTTCGTAATTGGAGATATTTCATACATGTGGCAACTGATGTCAATTTCTGACTTTTCCATTGGATTTTCCAAAAACGTTGTTTCATACAAACCTTGTCCTGACAATCACGAACACAACAAAAAGTCAACCGAATCGGCCATGCCATTTGCAGGTGGTGATCTTTCATACAGTCGGCAATTAATTTTTACTTGTGTAGTTTTCGAAACAATCCACGCACACTTTTGAGGCACGCTGTTACTGTGTGTGGTCTGAAGAGTGAAGTTTGTGACACGTGTGTGTGGTGGGAAGTCGGTAACGAGCTGGGCTGCGGCCGCCAGAGGCTCAAGGTCACGCAGGTGAGGCGGCGGCGACTGGCAGCCACCCAGCGGCTGCGCGGTGCTGGCGACTCGACGGCTGCATTATTCAGCAGCGCAGCGCGGGCTGCCAGGGACCGGGCCCCGAGCCCCGAGCCCTAAGGTCAAGATTCGCTGACGGAAGGGCACTCCACTGCGCCCGTGGAATGCATAGTGACTTCCTGAACCGAGCGGCGCTGAGCTCTCTGGAACTTCAGTCGAGGGCGGAGTAGCGACCGGAAAAATCCAGCGGGTTAAAAACGCGATACCGATATTTTTCTGTTATTTATTCAGGATGTTCGGGAATTTACGTTACAAACTTCTAGGACTTGCAGACGGGAGCGAGTGCACAGTATTTCGAATACGAACCCGTATCCGGAAACGTACCGTTTCCCTTCTGCGACCGTTCTAATTCAGATGTTTTAACTCATCTCCCCGATGTTATTCAATCTGTATATTGAGCAAGCAGTGAAGGAAACAAAAGAAAAGTTCGGAGTAGGTATTAAAATCCATGGAGAAGAAACAAAAACTTTGAGGTTCCCGACGACATTGTAATTCTGTCAGAGACAGCAAAGGACTTGGAAGAGCAGTTGAACGGAATGGATAGTGTCTTGAAAGGAGGATGTAAGATGAACGTCAACAAAAGCAAAACGAGGATAATGGAATGTAGTGATGCTGAGGGAATTAGATTAGGAAATGAGACACTTAAAGTAGTAAAGGAGTTTTGCTATTTGGGAAGCAAAGTAACTGATGATGGTCGAAGTAGAGAAGATATAAAATGTAGACTGGCAATGGCAAGGAAAGCGTTTCTGAAGAAGAGAAATTTGTTAACATTCAAGTGTCAGGAAGTCGTTTCTGAAAGTATTTGTATGGAGTGTAGCCATGTATGGAAGTGAAACATGGACGATAAATAGTTTAGACAAGAAGAGAATAGAAACTTTCGAAATGTGGTGCTACAGAAGAATGCTGAAGATTAGATGGGTAGATCACATAACTAATGAGGAAGTATTGAGTAGGATTGGGGAGAAGAGAAGTTTGTGGCACAACATGACTAGAAGAAGGGATCGGTTGGTAGGACATGTTCTGAGGCATCGAGGGATCACCAATTTAGTATTGGAGGGCAGCGTGGAGGGTAAAAATCGTAGAGGGAGGCCAAGAGATGAATACACTAAGCAGATTCAGAAGGATGTAGGTTGCAGTAGGTACTGGGAGATGAAGCTTGCACAGGATAGAGTAGCATGGAGAGCTGCAACAAACCAGTCTCAGGACTGAAGACCACAACAACAACAACAACTCATCCACTTCTGCTTGAGGGATTGAATTTGGCGTGACACATAATTATTGTGTAACAATTCGAAAGGAAACATAACGAAACATCCATTTATCACTTAAGCATATTTCTTTGTATTAACACTTAAACATTACGTGTCTACATTATTCCAAAACAAAGAAGGAACCCAGCATACTGTACGCACAGAACGTAATGTTTAAGTATTAATACAAACAAAATGGCAAAGCGGTAGGTACAGATTCGATACCGGGAGAAATATCAAAATGTTTGAACCAAGATGGAATAAGAGAAATATTGAGGTTATGTAATAAAATATATGACAGTGGTGAATGTCCTGAGGACTTTCTGACAACAGTAATGATTCCATTACCGAAAAAACAAGGAACCAAGAAATGCAGCGAGCACAGGACAATCAGCCTCATTTCACATGCAGCCAAAGTGATGTTAAGAATAATAAATAAAAGACTTGAAAAAGTAATGGAGGAGAATCTTGGCGAGGAGCAGTTTGGCTTCAGACGGAATACGGGCACCAGAGATTCAATAGGGCTCCTACGAATCTTGGGAGAAAGGTTTATTGAAAAAGGAGGAGACCTATATGTGTGATTCATCGATCTAGAAAAGCCATTTGACAATGTGGTTTGGAACAAGCTGGGGACTATAATGAGGGAAAACCGGAAGACTTGTAAACTCATATCTTAATCAAAAAGCCTCAATTAAAGTGAGAGGAGAAAGTACAAACTCGATCGGACTAGGAAAAGGAGTAAGACAAGGATGCTGTCTATCACCTACTCTACATAATGTTCGAACCCAATATATGTTCTAAAATCCTGCTGCATATCGACGTTAACGGTATGGGCCTGTAATTTAGTGGATTACTCCTACTACCTTTCTTGAATATTGGTGTGACTTGTGCAACTTTCCAGTCTTCGGGTTCAGATCTTTCATCGAGCGAACGGTTGTATAAGATTGTTAAGTATGGAGCTAATGCATCAGCATACTCGGAAAGGAACCTAATTGGTATACAGTCTGGACCAGAAGATTGCTTTTATTACGTGATTTGAGTTGCTTCACTACTCCGACGATATTTAGTTCTATGTTACTCATGTTGGCAGCTGTTCTCAATTCGAATTCTGGAAGATTTACTTGGTCTTCTTTTGTGAAGGCATGTCGGAAGGTTGTGTTTAGTAACTCTGCTTTCGCAGCACTGTCTTCGGTAGTATCTCCATTGCTATAGCGCAGAGAAGGCATTGATTGTTTCTTGCCGCTAACATACTTCACATACGACCAGAATCTCTTTGGATTTTCTGCCAGGTTTCGAGACGAAGTTTCGTTGTGGAAACTGTTATAAGCATCTCGCACTGAAGTCCGAAGTAGTGCCAACATGCGCACGGGCGGGCTGAGCGGCAACCTCGGCTGAAAGCCTAAGCGACCGTCGCCATTCCCGCTCCTGCTTATGTTGGCAGCAGGTAGCTTTTGCTCTCGGAAGGAAGGATACAGTGTGCGCGGATCCGATGTTACCCAACTACTGAGACACACCCCCTCGCCCTCATTTCGTACTAATAATTGGTAGCTTTTGCTTAGTGACTAGAAGTCGCGCGGCTGTAACCGCTATTCTGCGGTTCATGTGCTCGTTTCCACCGCCTTGAACTCAACTGTGCACAGTTACTCTCGGTTGATATCAAGTCAAACGTGACAGAACGCTCATAGCAAAGCCGACTGTTTATGATGCGAACATTCAGTTTGCAACGCGAGAGATCAGCCTAATGGTTTTATCAATGTAACTTTGGTAGTGTTTGTCGTACCTCCCCTGTCTGTGTGCTCTCAGCGTTTTTTCCACTCATAGCTCTGTGCCATAGCTTGTGATTCGAATCCTGGAGTTCATTTTTGTTAAGCTGCATCAAAACTCTGTCCAACTACGGGAGCAGTTATCGTTATCTTTGCTCGTATTTTCTGTCCTTCCATGAACTTATGGCTTGGCCCACAGTAAGCCTGTGGATAGCCTCTGTAGTTCGAAATTGTAAACTGGCTAGTTACCACCTATTTTTATAGAGACTGACTCTCATTGCCATGGGTTTAGGTAATATATCTGCTTTTCAAATGATAGAAATGGCTCTGAGCACTATGAGACTTAACGTCTGAGGTCATCAGTCCCCTAGAACTTAGAACTACTTAAACCTAACTAACCTCAGGACATCACACACATCCATACCCGAGGCAGGGTTCGAACCTGCGACCTTAGCGGTCGCGCGGTTCCAGACTGAAGCGCCTTGAACCGCTCGGCCACACTAGCTGGCTTATCTACTTTTCCTTTAACTGTCTGATATTGGTATATAGTCTGCCCCTGTTCTCTTCACTAATCAATTAATCTCAATCAGCAGTCTAAAGCCCTACAGGAGAACAACCTGAGGCCGTTGTGATCCACAGAGCAGCAGACCAACAGGTGAGGTCCTTCTAATGTGGTAGTAGGAAATACGGGTACTGGCAGAACTCATTTATTTCTTTCATTTAAATCCCTCCGAAGCCAAGAACGAGTAAACTAGAAGAGTAACGAAACCGGTGCATCACTGTATTTGTCTCATCTTGATCTATTTCGGAACAAAAATTTACTCGAGTACCACTCAAGACAACAATGTCGATGCCTGCATCTCTGTGATTAATGAACGCGTACGTTCCCAGCCTGAATATACCTGCTATCAAGAAAACGGTACATAGGTTCACAGGTAGAATCGACAAACCACAGGAAGTTGTGTAACAAGATAGGAATGGAAAGACCACAAAAAAAGACTGCCTTCCTGAGCGTAGGCGGAAATGACTTAAATTAACAGAATACCCATCATCCACAGCCATATACTTCAGACCTGTGTTCACAGCCGTTGTGCTTTGTGAAATACTGATAACGATTAGACCACAACTTGTCACATATTGTTCTTAAGCTATCGGACGAATGCTTTTGAAATGGTGTCTCTCTCTGAGCTGCAATGTGTTGGCTGTTATGCTAAAGCGATGAGCCAAGTAATGATGTAACTAAAAATTATTGTAATATTAACCCATATATATATTTCATCCCATATTCCACACAAGCTTCATTCAGATCTTTCAGCATGATGCAAATAAACACAGCAAAAACAAAGAGTATGGTCATCAGTACAAGACGCAGACCGTCCAATGTTAAAATAGGACAATCTACCATTAGCGAAGTAAGTGCACTTAAATATCTTGGAAGCACAATAACTGAAGACTTGAATTGTCACCAGGAGGTGAAAACTTGAATTGCCATAGCGAAGGAGGCATTCAACAGAAAGAGGAGACTCTTATGTGGCAAATTATATAGTCTAAGGAAAAGGCTTGGCAAATGTGTTGTCTGGGGCAACGGCCTTGCCGCAGTGGATACACCGTTTCCCGTGAGATCACCTAAGTTAAGCGCTGTTGGGCGTGGTCGGCACTTGGATGGGTGACAATCCAGGCCGCCATGCGCTGTTACCATTTTTCGGCGTGCAGTCAACCTCGTGATGCCAATTGAGGAGCTACTCGACCGAACAGTAGCGGCTTCGGTAAAGAACACCATCTTACGACCGGGAGAGCGGTGTGCTGACCCCACGGCCCTCCTATCCGCATCCTCCACCGAGGATGACACGGCGGTCGGATGGTCCCGGTAGGCCACTCGTGGCCTGAAGACGGAGTGAGTGAGTGAAATGTGTTGTCTGGAGTGTGGCACTATATGGGGGCAGGAACATGGACGCTGAGACGAGAGGATGAAAAAAGGGTAGAAGCATTTCAGATGTGGATGTGGAGGAGAATGGAGAGAATAATCTGAATGGAAAGAGTGAGTAATGAAAGAGTCCTGGAAAGGGTTGGTGAGAGAAGATGACTGCTGTAAGAGAAAGTAAAAAGAACTGGTTGTGGGACTTCCATTGAGAAGGGAGTGCTTGCTAGCAGATGCTTTGGAAGGATTGGTTTGTGGGAGAAGTGTGAGAGGAAGAAGGAGATACAAGATGATATACGACATAAAGGGAAGAGGAAATTATGCAGACCTGAAGAGGATGGCAGAAGACCGGACAGGCTGGAGAACTACTACGTGAAAACCTGCCTTTTGGCAAAACACTGATGATGATGATGACATATATTTCATTATTAAAATCAGTGGTATGTTATAAATGTGTGTCACAGCAATAATATTTGCTCCGTGAGAGGGGAGACGGAGACACACAAATTTTGTACGCCCTTCAGAATCAGACCTTGAATTCGCAACTGAAGCAACTACACATGTACAGTGCAGTGAGTGTGTGGAGGCCGGTATTTTACCACAGTATTAGCTGTTACTTGTTCTGATCCAGTTGCCACACTTAGTAGACAAACTCCCCCTCCATTCTCAAACCTCTGGTTCGGTCTTTCGCTAAGGCATTCAAAGCGTGTTAATCTCCAGCGCTCAAAGCGAGAGCTTCATTGTAAATACAACCTAGAAAATTTGTGGGCAGATAAAAAGGAAAACTGTCGAAGAGGCGGCCTTTGCGCAGACCAATCGTAGCGTAGCATGTGGACTAATGTTAGAGCCTCCTGAGAATACGACACGAAAAACGACATTCGCTGTAGCAGTCTTGCTGCGCTACTTTGCGTGGACACGACAGATCAGCTCAGCTCCTGTTGGCTGGCCTTGACGCCACCAAACACGGCTGTGGACCGGTCTAGCGGGTGCCAGAGCCACGCAGCCGCTGATTTCCGTAACAGCGACGTAATCGGTTGCGTCCTGTGTTTACCGTAATATGGAACAGCGCATCGCTGTTTGTGGGAGACTATAGCTACTCTCCGCACCAGAACATTGTGGGCACTCGGCGCATTATCAACGTACCTACTTGTAACCTTGTAAGTCGCTGAAATTAATGCAATATTTGTCGGGCGATTATTTGTTGGCAAGATTCTGTGAATGTGCAGCGGATCTCTACAGGAAATACCATACGAGACGCTAGTGTGTAGCGCGACCGATTCTACAGTAATGTTCTTGAGTTTGGATTCATGAGTAAGTAGGCGCAGCATCGAGCTATTTTTCGGATGCGCTGCCAGGATCGTAATAAGACTGTTCAGCCCAAGTGAAGTGTAACAGGCGTAAGTGAAAGTAAACTATTGTAGCACGGTTGGAAGGAAGTTGGGAAGATCGGGATTTAACATCGCGTCAACATCGAAGTCATTGGAGACTGAGTACAAAGTTGGACTGTTTCAAGGATGGGAAAGAAAATCGGCCGTGCCCGTTCAAAGGAACTGTCCCGGCGCTTGCTTGGAGCGATTTAGGGAAATAACGGAAAACCTGAATCTGGACCGTCGCATACGGATTTGAACCATCGTCCTCCCGAATGCGGGCGCAGTCTGCTAACCACTGCAACACCCCGTTCGGTCAGAATATTTCGGTAAGCCGAACGAGTATGTTCAGCCGTCAAGTCCGAAAGCGTTCTTCCTCCGAACCCAGTGTGTTCAGATATTCACGCTGCAAAGTTCTAGAAATTTTGAGTAAATAATATTCTGAAAAAGAAACCATGTCTGCAAACGTACTGTTTCCGTTCTAGGACGGTTTCAATTCAGACAAACTCATCCACTTCTGTTTGAATTAGACGTGACGCAGTACAATTATTAGGTAACAGTTCGAAAGGAAACAAAACGAAACATCCATTTATCACCTAAGCACATTTGTTTGGCTCAAATGGTTCAAATGGCTCTGAGCACTATCGGAGCTCATCTGTCCCCTAGAACTTAGAACTACTTAAACCTAACTAACCTAAGGGCATTACACACATCCATCCCCGAGGCAGGATTCGAACCTGCGACCGTAGCAATCGCGCGGTTCCAGACAAGCGCCTAGAACCGCTCGGCCACATCGGCCGGCAGTCCAGAACACAGTTACTAATGAACTCACAGTCATCTGTGAACAGAACTCGACGGGGAAACGGGAATGTGTCGATGCTGCGGTGAAGGAACCACCTGCAGTAGGCAACGTGTTGTGGAAAATCTGCTGGATCCTCAACGTGGTACGGATGTAATTGTTGCTCACGCAGAATGTCCCGGACGATACTGTGACTAACATCCATTGCACGCGCAACTGTTCGAGTACCTACTCGTTAACGGGTTCTCTTCAACGCGATGCAGTACATCATCTCTAAATTCGGCCGTGCGGCGTTGCCGTGGAGTCGTACAGTGCTTCATTCTCACGGTGAGATACCCGTTTCCCGGAGCTGCTGCGTAACTTGGGCAAAAGGTTTGTGCGATGGCGTGCTACGTTGCGGAAAACGTTCGTGATACAACCGACAAGCAGCTCTTCCGTTACCTCGAGCTTCGCCATACACAAGGAGCACGTCTGTGTATTCCGAAACCGTGTACCGTACCGTGTTTACTGTGTCGGAAACGCACAGACACTGAATAAATCTCGCAGCAAGACAGATGTCTAGTGTCGTTAGGTGAACGTCTGCCGTAGTACACGTCATCCCGTCTACCCTATGACTACCAGAACAAGCAGCTCTCAGATAATTCTCTTTCCCACAGCAGACATGGACGCGATACACATAGGAAGTGGAACTTCCGGACATGGGTTCCTATTCAAAATATTACACCACTGGCCATTAAAATTGATACACCACGAAGATGACGTGCCACAGACGCGAAATTTAACCGACAGGAAGAAGATGCTATGATATGCAGATGATTAGCTTTTCAGAGAATTCACACTAGGCTGGCGCCGGTGGTGACACCTACAACGTGCTGACGTGAGGTAAGTTTCTAACCGATTTCTCGTACACAAACAGCAGTTGATCGGCGTTGCCTGGTGAAACATTGTTGTGATGCCTCGTGTAAGGAGGAGAAATGCGTACCATCACGTTTCCGACTTTGATAAATGTCGGATTGTAGCCTATCGCGATTGCGGTTTATCGTATCGCAACATTGCTGCTCGCGTTGGTCGAGATCCAATGACTGTTAGCAGAATATGGAATCGGTGGGTTCAGGAGGGTAGTACGGACGCCGTGCTGGATCCCAACGGCCTCGTATCACTAGCAGTCGAGATAACAGGCATCTTATCCGCATGGCTGTAACGGGTCGTGCAGCCACGTCTCGATCCCTGAGCAAAGGCAACAACCATCTGCACGAACAGTTCGACGACGTTTGCAGCAGCATGGACTATCAGCTCGGAGACCACGGCTGCGGTTACCCTTGACGCTGCATCATCACAGACAGGAGCGCCTGGGTGCACGAATGGCAAAACGTCATTTTTTCGGATGAATCCAGGTTCTGTTTACAGCATCATGATGGTCGCATCCGTGTCTGGCGACATCGCGGTGAACGCACATTGGAAGCGGGTATTCGTCATCGCCATACTGGTGTATCACCCGGCGTGGTGGTATGGGGTGTCACTGGTTACATGTCTCTGTCACCTCTTGTTCGCAATGACGGCACTTTGAACAGTGGATGTTACATTTCAGATGTGTTACGACCCGTGGTTCTACCCTTCATTCGACCCCTGCGAAACTCTACATTTCAGCAGGATAATGCACAACAGCATGTTGCAGGTCCTGTACGGGCCCTTCTGGATACAGAAAATGTTCGACTGCTTCCCTGGCCAGCACATTCTCCACATCTCTCACCAACTGAAAACGTCTGGTCAAAGGTGGCCGAGCAACTGGCTCGTCACAAGACGCCAGTCACTACTCTTGATGAACTGTGGTATCGTGTTGAAGGTGCTTGGGCAGCTGTATCTGTACACGCCATCCAAGCTTTGTTTGACTCAATGCCCGTTATTTCGAACAGAGTGGTTGTTTTGGGATCTATGCACCCAAATTGCGTGAAAATGTAATCACATGTTAGTTCTAGTATAATATATTTGTCCAATGAATACCCGTTTATCATCTGTATTTCTTCTTTTTGTAGCAATTTTAATGGCCGGTAGTGTATGTACTCCATCTCCTCTACAAGTCCTAAAAGATAGGAACGGGAATTTCCGAACGTCTTGTATACGTATTTGTTGTGTGTAAAGTGTTATGTCATGTTTGTTTTCAATGATGAGGAGAGAAGGAAGGTGGTGAAATCAGGTACTGACATATAGCCTATTCCTCTCCATTAGCACCAAGCCGACCTCAAGCGGACACATTATCAGGAGCTTCCCATGCCTTCACTCCTTGAGACATTGCGGATAAGCTTAGAATTTGCGCAGACCTCTCCATAGTGTCTCATGGAGTGTGGGAATGTCACGCTGTTGGTGTTAATCCAGGAGTCTGGCTCAACATCAGAGCGTCAGCAGCTTCACGTCACCACCTGTCCTCCCCTTGCTGGCCAAATACTGGTGGTGAAAATTTCTCCTACCACCAGGATTCGAACCGGTTTACTCCGAGTCGAGTGCCATCACACATGCTTACGCTGAAGACTTAGGGGACGGAAATGCTCTGGTAACTTAAATTGGATCCTTAGAAGAGAGACAACACTTCTCGGGGAACCCAGTTGGGTAGATTTATAAAGAGTGTGTGGCTGTTATGCTGTTAACATCGTAGGGATAAGGAGAATAACGTAAGGGAAATTAGTGCTCCTACGTAAAGGTACAGACGCATTTTTCCACTACTCAATAGGCGAGTGCGACATGACAAAAATCAGCAATACTGGTACGAATTCCCCTTCGCCATGCAGTGCGTAGTAACTTGCGGAATGTATTTAGGAAGTGGAGTGTAAAACTTCTTAAGTGCCATTCTTTCAAAAAACGCATTTTCGGCGCTGTTGTTTTCTCGGTTCTCTGTAGCTATCCCTAGACTCGTTCCAAGCGTCAAAAATGCTTAAAAAAATTCAATACTGGATGGCGCATGGTCTTCGTGCCAAACAGTACTTCTCCCCTGCAGTTCCATGTGCCATGGGGATGGTTTGAAGAGATAACACACATGTTTTTACTGAGTGGATACAGCATTTGGAGCTGTGACAAAGAGGTTTTGCAATAATACGTAAATGCAGAAAGGTATGTAAAGCCTTTTCTCCGCAAGAGTTACACAAGATTGTACAGTCAGCTAAAGCTACGGCCCTATTCCAAGTAATTCCAATGCACATAACTGACTTCTTTGATTTTAAAGATGCTGTTGAAACATTGTCAATGCTGGAGTGTAACTTCTCCAAATGCAGTATGATCAAAGTGTCTCATATTTAACATCTCAAATCGCTATTGGTAATTCTTACTCTGAAGCAGAAGATTGGAAAAAAGTCAATGTATTCAAAAGAGAACAGACCATGACTGACGACGTATGCCATGCTCTAATTCATCAGTAAGACCAACCATGTTTATCACCTGCAAAGTAGAAAGACCTGTTGACGATGTTGCCGTTTTTTCCTCAACAGCACTGGGATATCTAAAGTAAACTTTGCAACATCTCATCCCAAGAACGGAATTGTGTTAGAAACAGAACTCAGTAATGTGAGATATTGTTCCTGAATTTAATTTTGTTACCCTCTTGTAAAAATTTAAAAGATGTGAGAACTTTTTTTTTGTCGACTACAGTTCTACTTTACTGCCGTATTTCTATATTTGTATTACCAGAAATAAAACTCAGTATCCCAGTAATAACGGCACTTCACACAAAAACTTTCTTGCTAGGATTTAGAACCAGTCAGTTCCCTCGTATCGCACCTGCAACATTCTTAATAAATTATTTACCGAGTTATCTCACACTTTTGAAATTTACAGGAAACCAACCACTAAAAGTGGAATAATTAACCATACATCTTCACGTCCAAAATTTCACAAATATGCATTCATTCAGTCAATTAATAACAGAGTCCTAAATATTCCCACTACAACAGGAGGCCATACACAAAGAATATTCTTCTACAGCTATATAACAAAAAAACGCACCCTGAAAAGGTCCCCATAAACCATGAAATAACAATAACGAGAGAAAATACATCAAAAAAGAAAACTACATACCAATAATCCATATGAGAAAACTATCCGATAAAATAAACGCCTTATTAAAATACAACCGTGAAATCAGCCTTCATAACAACAAATAGTATTAGCACAGAACTACGTTCAGGAAACGCCACACTCCCGAAACACTTAAACCCTGGAATTTACAAAATTAACTGCAATAACAAAATAATTTTATACAGGACAGACGGGAAGAAATTCCGTCGTCGTATTCGGAGAACACAAAAGAGAAACAAATGACAACCAATCCACCTTCTTAATACACCTAAAAAACGAGAAACAAAGTTGACAACATTGAAAACGCACTACATACAGACTAAGTATTATCTTCACGATGTAATAACAAACCGATATCAAGCACACACATTTTCAAAAAAATATATTTTTTTATTGGGATACCGCATAACCAAAAAACCAGAGATCACAAATACATCAATAACACTTCCACAGATATATGACCCACGAGAACATAAATATCTTCGAGTAAACAACTAGCTGCCAAAGTTTAACTTCTACAACTGTCACAAAAAAAATAATAAACATAATGTACGTGCTACATCAATTCATCTAACACCTTTATAACGACACTGAAAAAATACTGCATAAAACAACTATGGACAGAAGCAATAGTTTACTCAAAGTTTAAAACGTCAGGCCGTGAGTACAACAGCCAATGAAAAAAACTTTATATATAAATTATGTTGTTGTTGTAGTCTTCAGTCCTGAGACTGGTTTGATGCAGCTCTCCATGCTACTCTATCCTGTGCAAGCTTCTTCATCTCCCCAGTACTTACTGCAACCTACATCCTTCTGAATCTGCTTAGTGTATTCATCTCTTGGTCTCCCTCTACGATTTTTACCCTCCACGCTGCCCTCCAATGCTAAATTTGTGAGCCCTTGATGCCTCAGAACATGTCCTACCAACCGGTCCCTTCTTAATGTCAAGTTGTGCCACAAACTCCTCTTCTCCCCAGTTATATTCATTACCTCCTCATTAGTTATGTGATCTACCCATTTAATCTTCAGCATTCTTCTGTAGCACCACATTTCGAAAGCTTTTATTCTCTTCTTGTCCAAACTGGTTATCGTCCATGTTTCACTTCCATACATGGCTACACTCCATACAAATACTTTCAGAAACGACTTCCTGACACTTAAATCTATACTCGATGTTAACAAATTTCTCTTCTTCAGAAACGATTTCCTTGCCATTGCCAGTCTACATTTTATATCCTCTCTACTTCGACCGTCATCAGTAATTTTGCTCCCTAAATAGCAAAACTCCTTTACTACTTTAAGTGTCTCATTTCCTAATCTAATTGCAGCAGCATCACCCCACTTAATTCGACTACATTCCATTATCCTCGTTTTGCTTTTGTTGATGTTCATCTTATATCCTTCTTTCAAGACACAGTCCATTCCGTTCAACTGCTCTTCCAAGTCCTTTGCTGTCTCTGACAGAATTACAATGTCATCGGCGAACCTCAAAGTTTTTATTTCTTCTCCATGGATTTTAATACCTACTCCGAATTTTTCTTTTGTTTCCTTTACTGCTTGCTCAATATACAGATTGAATAACGTCGGGGAGAGGCTACAGCCCTGTCTCACTCCCTTCCCCACCACTGCTTCCCTATCATGCCCCTCTACTCTCATAACTGCCATTTGGTTGCTGTACAAATTGTAAATAGCCTTTCGCTCCCTGTATTTTACCCCTGCCGCCTTTAGAATTTGAAAGAGAGTATTCCAGTCAACATTGTCAAAAGCTTTCTCTCAAGTCTACAAATGCTAAAAACGTAGGTTTGCCTTTCCTTAATCTTTCTTCTAAGGTAAGTCGTAAGGTCAGTATTGCCTCACGTGTTCCAATATTTCTACGGAATCCAAACTGATCTTCCCCAAGGTCGGCTTCTACTAGTTTTACCATTCGTCTGTAAAGAATTTGCGTTAGTATTTTGCATCCGTGACTTATTAAACTGACTGTTCGGTAATTTTCACATCTGTCAACACCTGCTTTCTTTGGGATTGGAATTATTATATTCTTCTTGAAGTCTGAGGGTATTTCGCCTGTCTCATACATCTTGCTCACCAGATGGTAGAGTTTTGTCAGGACTGGCTCTCCCAAGGCTGTCAGTAGTTCTAATGGAATGTTGTCTACTCCCGGGGCCTTGTTTCGACTCAGGCCTTTCAGTGCTCTGTCAAACTCTTCACGCAGTATTGAACCTCCCATTTCGTCTTCATCTATATTCTGTTCCATTTCCAGAATATTGTCCTCAAGTACGTCGCCCTTGTATATACCCTCTATATAATCCTTCCACCTTTCTGCTTTCCCTTCTTTGCTTAGAACTGGGTTTCCATCTGAGGTCTTGATATTCATACAAGTGGTTCTCTTTTCTCCAAAGGTCTCTTTAATTTTCATGTATAAATTATATAGTACGTAAAACGTAATAAATACGATTGATTGCATATGTATTGATGATGGCAACAAAGTCGAAATAAGCTTATATACAAAAATAACATGCAGCACACTGACTAATAATTCTCTGCATGAATATACAGTCTTAGTAAAACAGCAAGCCTTTACTAAACCGAAACAATGGTGTGCCATATCGTTCGCTGCTGTAAATTCGGACTGCACCTGTCATTCTAGGCACATGGTTGCAACTTGTTAGTTCTTACTGCCGCCATCGCTAAATGTTCGTAACATAAAGATGTTACACTGTATATTATTTGTTGAAAACAAATTTAAAAATTAATGTCTCTAATTAAACGCAATTATGTTACAATGCCTCAATGCTTTACAGCCGGTAGGATAGTAATGCAGAAGGCTGTAATTCTAACAACGCACCGAAAAAGTGTACTTCTAGTTATAACAGATAAGCATTGTTATTGTCATGGTTGACTTAATAGCCTGTGTCTGCTGGGGTAATTTCGATATTAAGTTCAACTCAGTAAACGAGCTCTTTTGTAACAAATCAAGAGAAATTGTTTTCTGTGTTTCCAGACCAAGGACAGCTTGTAATAGTGACTCAGAACCAACTGCGGTTTATTCAAGGTAAACAAGGTACAGAAGGCGGCCGACAGCATCTAAAGAAATGTGTCCTTAGAAGTAATGTTAATTCCAACAGCTTGGAGCCAAAAATGGGAATGGCCGTACAACTTTTTGCAGACGTGCACAATGTGGCACATTTGCGTAACGTGACGTGTGAATGAAAGTAAGCCATCTCTCTCTCTCTCTCTCTCTCTCTCTCTCTCTCTCTCTCTCTCTCTCCCCCCCCCTCACACACACACACACACACACACACACACACACACACACACACACACACACACACACACATTTTCTCTACGAAAACCTGTAACTGCCTCCCAAATCTTCAGTCTTCCAAGTATCATTTGTATTTCGCGGATAGTGATCGAAGGATTAGAACCAAAACCGAAAGTTGTAATATCTTCCACAAATAAATTAACTGAAAGTATTTCATAGTGTTGATACTATACTGTCAGCTGCTGCTGCTGCTAAAAGCTGACACTTAACACACTCTCCTTTTGTAAGAAGTAGAATTACTGACACGAAACCAGAAGTATGTTTGGCCAGGAAAGATTCTAGTATAATTGGGAGGCTATTGCAAAAGTAATGAGAAGCTTCGATATCGTTTCTCCTGCCTGAGACGAAATCAGTATCATAGCTCTTAATGAAAAATGAAATAGAGAATTATTACAAAGATTCATTTTTAAATCAAGAACAATCGGTATCCCCTCCAATATTTGACATGAAACACCTAATAAAGAAATACAATGACGCAAAAAGGAAGTGGCTGCAAGTCATTACACCACTGAAAAATTAATCTTATATGGCTACATTTACTGGCGTTCAGCGCAGTGCAAAAACTGAGCGAGCTAATGCAGTAGTAAGACACATGACTTATTCTGGAGGACAGCGTATCAAATACCCGTCCGGCCATCCCGACTTGGGTTTTCCGTGATTTCCTAAAATCGCATATCGCGAATGCAGCTATGCGTCCCTTGAAATAGCACAGTTCGTTTCCTTTTCCATTCTTCACTAACCCTAATGATCTCATCGCCGATGGGACGTTAAACTTATCTCCCTTCAATAACTCAAAAATTGTGGCTAGTACAGAAGTATTTTTTTATCAGCTTTACTGATGATGGTCGAAGTAGAGAGGATATAAAATGTAGGCTGGCAATGGCAAGGAAAGCGTTTCTGAAGAAGAGAAATTTGTTAACATCCAGTATTGATTTAAGTGTCAGGAAGTCATTTCTGAAAGTATTCGTATGGAGTGTAGCCATGTATGGAAGTGAAACATGGACGATAAATGGTTTGGACAAGAAGAGAATAGAAGCTTTCGAAATGTGGTGCTACAGAAGAATGCTGAAGATTAGATGGGTAGATCACATAACTAATGAGGAAGTATTGAATAGGATTGGGGAGAAGAGAAGTTTGTGGCACAACTTGACCAGAAGAAGGGATCGGTTGGTAGGACATGTTCTGAGGCATCAAGGGATCACCAATTTAGTATTGGAGGGCAGCGTGGAGGGTAAAAATCGTAGAGGGAGACCAAGAGATCAATACACTAAGCAGATTCAGAAGGATGTAGGTTGCAGTACGTACTGGGAGATGAAAAAGCTTGCACAGGATAGAGTAGCATGGAGAGCTGCATCAAACCAGTCTCAGGACTGAAGACCACAACAACAACAACAACTGTTTTTTCAGCAACCGACAAATTTTGGGAATCGCAATTAAAAAACTTCTAATAGAAGTTGGTTTTACATCAATATCCTTATCATGTTCTTACATTTACAGATCGATCGGGTTACATACGTAACAGCCCTTATGGCGTGTTTGAAGAAGACTCAGTTGTTATTGCCTGCTGGAACACCGAAGTAGGAAGCGTCTCATCGATAAGAGACTGCCGGGCGGGGTGGCCGAGCGGTTGTAGGCGCTGCAGTCTGGAACAGCGCGACCGCTGCAGTCGCAGGTTCGAATCCTGCCTCGGGCATGGATGTGTGTGATGTCCTTAGGTTAGTTAGGTTTAAGTAGTTCTAAGTTCTAGGGGACTGATGACCTCATAAGTTAAGTCCCATAGTGCTCAGAGCCATTTGAACTTTTTTTTAAGAGACTCGAAACATTTTGAAGCCACGCGTATAAAAATCCGAGAACTTTATATTAAATATTTGTAGTTTTTAACACACTTACTTTGGAAGCCAGCGTAACAACTGCATATCGGAGGCAGAAGGCTATCTATACACTCTAAGGTTCAATATATAGTATGTACCGTTTGGAGAGCGTTAAGGTCGCTAGTTACGCGGATCTGAAGAGGTTTTTTTTTAAATCTTTATTAAAAATTTATAATAATTATACAATCTTAACCCACTTCCTTAAATGATTAGTGAGTCCTAATTTTAATCAACATTAATTACAGCTAGACACAAATTTAATTAGTGAGCTACAACTAGAACTAGATAACAATGGGCAAGTAATTTATTTATTATTATTAATGTTAACTTTATATGACCTACGCTTGACTAAACTCTACTGCCCGCAGCGTCATAGTTGTGTCAGTAGTTTATAAACCTGCTTTTTAGAGCCTTGCTCATCGAGCTAACCCCGATGAGCGTGCCCCCGACACTGGGCAGACCAAGGATATTATTCGCTGCAGGTTCCTAAATAACTAACTTCCTAATCTAAGTCCTACTATCTAGTCCTAATCCAAGTCAAGTCCGGTGCTTTGTCCTGTATCGGTGGTGTCGTACGCCACTCCCGCTAGACCTGTATGCGGCGGATTCCAGACTATGAGGAAAGTCGGCCTGTCCACGCACAGGCGGTATGGGAATAGGGCGCTAGATTCAGCTAGTGTTTGGTGTGTTTCAAATTGTTAATTTATGTCCCTCAGATATTCTTTTAAAACTTTTCGTGATACCTCATCCGCCAATTGGTTAAGAGTTTGAAAAGTGTCTTCTTGTCTTAGTAAGTAGTATGTGTCATGGTCAGGTAATTGGTCACGTAATGCGGATGCTACATCATTGAAATGGGGGCACTCGTACACCACATGATCGGGAGTACCCTCTGATACACCACATTCACACGCGGGTGTGGCCCTTTCCCCGAACCGACATAAATATGTCGGGTATGGCCCATGACCAGTGAGAAAACTAATCAGTCCTCGGGTAGGTTCAAAGTATTTCATGCCCAGTCGTTCCCTGACGTTAGGAAGAAGTTCAAATGTTCTGCGAACTGCTTCTTCTGCTTCCCATAATTCTGAAGAGGTTTGCATAATGCAGATTAGTGTAGAAGATTGCATCATACCAGTCTTCTGACTGAAGACTACAATAACGACTAAACTGTGATTAAAGGCGCGGGGACAAAGGTGGGAGGGTCCGTAACGGTCGCTGCTGCCTCCTCCTCCTCCTCCTCCTCCTCCTCATCATCATCATCATCATCATCATCATCATCATCATCATCATCATCATCATCATCATCATCATCATCCTCCTCCTCCTCCTCCTCCTCACCTTCCTCCTCCCTCCTCCCACGCTACCCACCGAATCATTTTAGAAAAAGCGTTTGTACTTTTACTTTATAATTTTTCTAATTTTTCTGATATCTTTTGGAGAACAAAGTAACATAAAAACTAAGAATCCCAAAAATGGCAAGTAATTCTATCTTTGATACAGGATATTTCTCAGTTGCTTGAGTAAGGCGTGGCCGCGCGTTGCGGCCCAACCATCTGCAGAGAACATTCCAGTCGCACAACACAGCTTGGTCGCGCCTGCTGTCAAAGACAAATCAGGCACTGGTAACGAATACACAACGCAGGACGTTGAGTAAGGCAGGCTAGAAGGGTACAGACCCTCTACTATTGGACGACTCACAAATAATTTTTAGAAAGACCAACTTCCCATCTTAGTCGGAAACGATTGAAGCAAACAGCAGTGCCCTCAGTTACGTTCTTAGGTACCCTGCAGATCTGTATTCACAATCGTAGTGTTAAATGAAATATTAAAAATTGTGATTGCCCCTTCCATTTAATATTGTGCAAATTATGACGCTGTCAAAATTGTTCGAGTTCGCTGCTGCTGCAGTTCTTAAACGAATTACACGCAACATCTACTTCTCAATTTTTCAGATGAATGCTTTTTAAATTCTGTAATTTTCTCAATCAAATTACTTGGAAGTTATGCCACGACGGGGTATTCACCAGAGATGGAAACAGATTATTATTATTATTATTATTATTATTATTACTATTATATTGTAACAAACAGATCGCAACAAGTCACTTTCAGTTGCTTATAAGGCACTCTCCAAAGTACTGGTGATCAGTTTGAGTACCTCACTGTAGAATATCAACCTGATTTCCGAAAAGGAAGGTCATGCTTGGTACAGATATTCAACTTCAAGATCATTTTGAGAACTAGAGTAATAAGAAGAGAGACTGCAGTAGTAATTTTTGTCGACTTCGGAAAAGCAAGCGAGTCGTTTGTCAGACAAAAGGGTTGTAGAGGAATTAGAAATTGACAGAAAAACCAGGAAAATCGTTAAACACACAAAACCCTACAAGGCCAAAATCAGTCACTATAATCTATACAACAATATAAAGACAAGACATTATGTAAAGTTGTTAGCGAAACTCTGTAACAGTTCTCGACCGATATACTTTAAAAAATTTATTCGATAATCTAATAAACATTCAAATAGACATATACTACGTATATTTTAAACAAAAATGTACGGGTTACCTGTCAAAACAGATTTAAAAAAGAAAACGCAATGCTGTGCTGTAAAAATGTGCAGTCTCGTTCTCTTTCTCGAAGTTAGCTTCAACTACAATAGCACGGCATTTAAACTAGTAGACATGTTGTTTCTCACACATACATTCTTATATATTGTATATAATTTCAAACAATAATCGTATGTACAACTGTGTGCTGTTTTATTTTCTTTCTCGTAGTCGGTTGTAACAGAAAACAGGAAAGTTGTAGTTATGGCTTATCGGATTACAATTAGAATGCTATTATGGAACCTGAATCGTCCGAAACTTGGTAACGCTACCTGTTCGCAGATTAGAACTATGCGAAATGCTGTTACTGAAGCTGTTGTCCTTACAGATCCAGCAGCTGAAATTTCCCCACTCAGTTTAAGCGACTTCAGTTTCCAAACAATGGTTCGTTTGCAATAACAACAAAAATAAGGCTCAAGGTCAGAGAGGGCGGAAAAGGCGATGGACAAAGAGTGGGGGGGGGGGGGGGGGGGGGCTGGAGAGTAAAGCATCACGGAGAGTAAAGCATCACGGAGAGTAAAGCATCACGGAGAGTAAAGCATCACGGAGAGTAAAGCATCACGGAGAGTAAAGCATCACGGAGAGTAAAGCATCACGGAGAGTAAAGCATCACGGAGAGTAAAGCATCACGGAGAGTAAAGCATCACGGAGAGTAAAGCATCACGGAGAGTAAAGCATCACGGAGAGTAAAGCATCACGGAGAGTAAAGCATCACGGAGAGAAGGAAAGTGCAGATGGTCAGGGGGGGGGGGGGGGATGGGGGAGGAGGAGGAAGACAGAAGATGGGGGGAGGAGCAGAAAACGATGTACATCCAATTCCCATATGTATTTAACAACTGAGAACCACTGCCAAGTTGACTAGTTCCTTTATAAAACTGGAAGGACTCTATGCTTCGGAGTGTCCTCCAAAGAAACTAGTATAGGCATGCGTATTCAAATGCAGAAGTATCTAAACATGCAAAATATGGCGCTGCGATTGGCAACGCCTATGTAAGACAAGTGTGTGGTGCAGTTATTAGATCGGATACTGCTGCTACAATGGCACGTTTTCAAGATTTAAGTGAGTTTGAACGTGGTGTTACAGTCGGGGCACGGGCGATGGAACACATCTCCTGGGTAGCGCTGAAGTGGGGATTTTCTCGTATGACCAGTTCACGAATGTACCGTGAATATCCGGTAAAACATCAACTCGCCGACATCGCTGCGGCCGGAAAAAGGTCCTTCAAGAACGGGACCAACGACGACGGAAAAGAGTCATTCAACATGACAGAACTGCAACCCTTCCGCAGATTGCTGCAGATTTCAATGCTGGGCCATCAACGTTCAATGAAACATCATCGATATGAGCTTTCGGAGCCGGAGGCCCACTCGTGTACCCTTGATGGCTGCATGATACAAAGCTTTACGCCTCGCCTGGGTCCGTCAACAACGACATTGCACTGTTGATGAATGAAAACGTGTAGCCTGGTCGGACGAGTATCGTTTCAAATCGTATCGAGTGGATGGACGTGTACGGGAATGGAGACAACTTCAAGAATCCATGGACCCTACGTGTCAGCAAGGGACTATTCAAGCTGATGGAGGCTCTGTAACGGTGTGGAGGGTGTGCAGTTGGAGTGGTATGGGACCCCTGATACGTCTAGATACGACACTGACAGGTGACACGCACTTAAGCATCTTGTCTGATAACCTGCATCCATTCATGCCCATTGTGCGTTCCGACGGACTTGGGCAATTTCAGCACGACCCCACGCGTCCAGAACTGCTACAGAGTGGCTCCAGGAACACTCTTCTGAGTTTAAACACTTCCGCTTGCCACCAGACTCCCCAGACATGAACATTATTGAGCACATCTGGGATGCCATGGCAAAATGGCGATTTCCAAAACCTGCGCCGATGGAGCTGTGGTGCACCACGGGCCATGGTAACAGCTGCGGAGATGTGCAACTGTTGAGTAACTGGCCACCCAGATGAACCAAGGAGCTATCAATAGTGTCTACTCAACGATCGTCCAGCGAAAGCTGCTGCTTAAGGGCCTCTGCAAGACGCGCCTGGTGCCTGTATCTATGCCGACTGCCGCTCATTGGCGGCGAAGGCTGGAATTTGCACGCCAACATCGCAACTGGAAGTGTACTGAGAGGTGGCCTATTCAGATGAATCACGATTTACGCTCCATAGAACAGATGGCACTTGACGTGTACAGCGCGAAACGTCTGAAAGCAATCACCCTACAACAGTTACGGTCTGGGGAATGTTTTCGTGGCATTCCCAGGGCGGTCTGGTCATTATGGAAGGCACAATGGATCAACACAAGTATGCATCTATCCTTGGGAACCGTGTTCACCTGTACAAGCAGTTTGTTTTCCTCGGCACGGTGACATCTACGAGCAGGACAATGGAACACGTCCCTCAACCCGCAGTGTACGTGCGTGGTGCGGAGAGCACCTGGATCAGTATACCTTACTCCGTAGTCACCAAATCCCCGGATTTAAACGTAATCAAGAATCTGTGGGAACACTTCGGTCGGGCTCTTCGTCCCACGACACTGTAGTCGGCATGATTGTACATCCTTGTCGGTACCTTCCATAACCTACTGACACACTTCCTGCGTGACTCGCAACGGGAAGTGCTGCAAAAGGTGGTTCCTGACGAGTGCTCAAATTAATATGACTGGGCAGTGTATTGCCGTAGTGACGGTGATCTGGGGAGAGTCTAAAAGAAAGGTCAAGAAGTTAAAATATATATATGGTTCGAATGGCTCTGAGCACTATGGAACTTCTGAGGTCATCACTCTACTAGAACTTAGAACTACTTAAACCTAACTAGCCTAAGGACGTCACACACATCCATGCCCGAAGCAGGATTCGAACCTGCGACCGTAGCTGTCGCGCGGTTCCGGACTATAGCGCCTAGAACCGCTCGGCCACTCCGGCCGGCAAAGGTCAAAAAGTCTTATCTCCTAAGCCGCCCAGAGGTGGCCAAATTCGGAAGACAAAACTGTTACACAAAATTTTTTTCTGTATACATGTTATTGTTACTGTTATTGATCTGAGACGTCAAAAGTTCACGTTGTGGCAATGTATACCGGGGGCAGGGAAGAGAGTGGTGAGCGCTTCTGGGCCGGCCCTGACCGCCGCCTCCGCCAGCAGCTGCCACGCCTCACGCCTGCCTCCTGCCGCCCACGCACCGCGAGTTCCTCGGCACGCCGGCGTCTCGTGATTGGTTGCGCGCGGCCGTCCCTCGGGCCCTCGCCTGCCCGGCGCCTCTCGAGCCCTTAAGGGCGGCCGCTGCCCTCTGATGTTAACCCACACCCTGCAGCGCCCTCTTCTCCTCAAAGCGCGGCCGATTCCGCGCAGTTTCCCCGGCTTTTCCTCCGCTTTTGACACGCAGCCGGCGCTTTCCGCTATTGTCGCTTTTCTGCCGCTGTGTACCCGCGGACCATTAACCTTTCACTCTGTTGCTTTAGCGCGACTGGGGAGGAAGAAAAGGGCCGAATGGAGAAATACGTCGCGCGACGGTTTGATCTTCCGTTTTAACGGAAAGGCCCTAGGCGTGAACCGTGGCCCGAATTGCTTCACGCCTTTGCACATAAAATGCCGCCTGTTGTCAAAGTTAGGGCAACGTGTTGTAATGGAATTCTTATTATTCGTATCAGTTATCGACCGATCGATTCCCTCAACAAAATTATAATTATTAATTAAAACTTCCGGGCTGAATTGCCGTCGTCCATATATAAAACTACTTCTCCTTCCTGACGTTTCGTTGCCGGCTGTGGGCAACATCTGAGGTGAATAGGCGGCTGGCTGCTAGGCGCTGGAGGTCCCGATTATATAGAGCGCTTAGATGGCGCCACCACTCGTCACGTGCTTTCGGCTTTAAAACTATCTCTGGCTAGTGCCATCTCTCTCGATAACAGGTAATCGACTGTCACTTCGTTGGTACAAAGTCGAACGCCATATCTTGTCTAGTTTTAATCCTTCTTCTTTTCTATTAAAATTATTTCCGTGCTTGTAGATCTCTATAGCTTCTCTATACATGCGAGTATAATAATGTGAGGTCTTAGTTATCACGTTTGTCTCACTAAATTTTATTTCGTGATCACCGTCTTTGAAAACGTGTACCGCTACAGCAGATTTCTCAATCTGTCCCAATCTAATCGACAGAGATGGCACTAACCAGAGATAGTTTTAAAGTCGAAAGCACGTGACGAGTGGTGGCGCCATCTAAGCGCTCTATATAAGTGGGACCACCAGCGCCTAGCAGCCAGTCGCCGGATCACCTCACAAGGGAACTTCGTTGTCGCACCCACCTCAGATTTAGTTATAAGTTGGCACAGTGGATAGGCCTTGAAAAACTGAACACAGATCAGTCGAGAAAACAGGAAGTAGTCGTATGGAACTATGAAAAAAAATAAGCAAAATATACAAACTGAGTAGCTCATGTGCAAGATAGGCAACATCAACAACATAAGCTCAGGAGCGCCGTGGTCCTGTGGTTGGCGTGAGCGGCTGCGGAACGAGAGGTCCTTGGTTCAAGTCTTCCCTCGAGTGAGAAGTTTAATTTTTTATTTTCAGACAATTATTATCTGTCCGTCCGCCCGATGCGAGGTAACTGCGCCGTAATATGGGGACGCTACATCTAAACAAACATCGAAACACACGTCAGTCGACTACAGCGGCAGAGCACAGGGAAACTGTTGCATTCATTTGATGCAGTTTGTGTGACAAACTCTTACGTTTTCATCACTTTTTGGGAGTGATTATCACATGCAGAAGAAAACCTAAATCGGGCAAAGTAGAAGAATGATGTGTCGACAGAAGTGCCGACACAGTGTGATTTGAGGGGACCGCAATGCACGCTATAAACACACAAAGGATGGCGTGAGGTCCGAAACAGGATACGTAATGAATGCTATAAAGAAAAGTACGTAGCTTTTGGAATACTTAACTTTAATCCATCCTTGTTGTATACATCATTCTTGATGAGACATGCTTTATACGATAAGTATCAATTGCTATGTAAGGGTAATGGCGCCTTGCTAGGTCGTAGCCATGGACTTAGCTGAAGGCTATTCTAACTATCTGCTCGGCAAAGGAGCGAGGCTTCGTCAGTGTGCATCGCTAGCTACGTCGTCCGTACAACTGGGGCGAGTGCTAGTCCGTCTCTCGAGACCTGCCGTGTGGTGGCGCTCGGTCTGCGATCACTAACAGTGGCGACACGCGGGTCCGACATGTACTAATGGACCGCGGCCGATTTAAAACTACCACCTAGCAAGTGTGGTGTCTGGCGGTGACACCACAGAAGAATCTTTTTAACCATTCGCCAAGTGTACAAGTTAGGTGGGTCGACAACATATTGCTGTCATGTGACGCACATGCCGTCACCAGTGTCGTATAGAATATATCAGACGTGTTTTCCTGTGGAGGAATCGGTTGACCTATGACCTTGCGATCAAATGTTTTCGGTTCCCATTGGAGAGGCACGTCCTTTCGTCTACTAATCGCACGGTTTTGCGGTGCGGTCGCAAAACACACACTAAACTTATTACAGTGAACAGAGACGTTAATGAACGGACAGATCATAACTTTGCGAACATAAAAAAAGCAAACTTTTCACTCGAGGGGAGACTTGAACCAAGGACCCCTCGTTCCGCGGCTGCTCACGCTAACCACGGGACCACGGCGCTCCTGGGCTCATCGTATCCTTGATGTTGCCAATGTTGCGCATGGGCTCCTCAGTTTGTATATTTTGCTAATTTTTTTTATAGTTCGACAACTTCTTCCCGTTTTCTCGATTGATCTGTGTTCAGTTTTTCAAGGCCTATCCACTGTGCAAACTTATAACTAAATCTGAGGGGGGTGCGATGGGGAGGTTCCCTTGTGAGTAACAGACCCGCCAGGGGTATTTCAACCTTTCTAAAGCTGCCCTAGTCGATTGTTGGTGATGTGATTGTTAAGTGGTAACCCGAAGAAACACCCACAGTTAAACTAAAGCCAGTCATACCTCATGTGCTGACGAGAGAGCGACCTTCGAGCATTGCGAAGGGTGGCTGAAAAACATCGCACGAAATCAGCCGAAGGGATCGCTCTATGGTGCCAAGATGGTACTAGCAGTTTTAGAGTTTCACTTTAGAAGCCTTAGTATTGTAAATTTTGCATCTCCACGTCAGTTACCTGCTAGCCATAGATAATACGTATGTGCAGTAATTTAGAGTTCCGTGCAGTATTCCTTGCTAACTAGCTTACTTCTTTAAAGGAACTTTGGTACGAGGAAAGGATTGAAAAAAGGTACTTTGCTCTGCTGTACTGCACACAATTCTCGCTTACGAACATATGCTGTTGTTTTTTTGTGTTCAGTCCGAAGACTAGTTGATATAGTTTTCCACGCTACTCTATCCCGTGCAAGCCTCTTGATCCAAGTCCTTTGCCATCCCTTACTGAACTACAATGTCATCGGGAAACCTCAAAGTTTTTATTTCTTCTCGCTGAACTTTAATTTCTACTCCAAAACTTTCTTTGGGTTTCTTTACTGCTTGCTCAATGTACAAAGCCCCTCGACTGTTATTAACTGCCATCTGGTTTCTGTACAAGTTGTTGACAACCTTTCGCTCCCTTTACTTTACCCGTCTTACCATCAGTATTTCAACGACTGTGTTCCAGTCATCATTGTCAACGCTTTCTATAAGACTGCAAATACTATAAATATAGGTTTGTCTTTCCTTAACATATCTTCTACGATAAGTTGTAGGTTCAGTATTGGCTCGCGTGTCCCGACATTTCTCCGGAATCCAAACTGTTCTTCCTCAAGGTCAGCTTCTATCAGTTTTCCTAGACTTCTGTAAAGGATTATAGTTATTTTGCAACCATGACTTATTAAACTGATAGTTCGGTAATATTCACACGTGTCAGCACCTACCTTCTTGGTAATTAGAGCTACTTACCATTAGCAATAGCTACTAACATATTTTAAAGTCAAGTATTGTGAAAGATGTTCTCTCTAATAACTAACAGAACAAAAGTAATTCTTGTTGTTCGCATACATAATTGCACAAAATACTTACGTCTTGGTTCATGGCAGAAGAAATGTGGTTGAGAAGCTTGATAGATTTTATAATGTGCTATGCATTCCATGCTCTCTAGTGAGATTAACTTTCAGAATAACTTAACTATTAGTCTCTTTTGTAAAACCGCACCTGCACTTCGGTGCAGAATATTCTCTTTACATATTAACAACATTAGCTATATTGGCACAGAACATTATTTATTAATTGGATTATCACAAGGTAGTAAAATGTGTGTGGTCCGTTACACATCCAGCTCGCAAAATGACTACACGTGAGGAATTAAAAACACTGGGTTACAATGGAGAAGTTGCTCTTCGTAAACCACACATTTCTGAAGTCAATGCAAAGCGACGCCTATGTCGGTGCAAAGAGCGGTGCCACTGGACAGTGGATGATTGGAAACCAAAGATTTAGAATGATGAATCACGGTATACTTTCAGGCAATTCGGTGAAACGATCTGGGTTTGGCGAATGCCTAGAGAACGTCACCAGCCATCATGTGTACTGCCAACAGCGACGTGCAGAGGAGATGGTGTTACGGTATGGGGTTGTTTGTCGTGGTTAATGTGTGATCCTGCTATCGCGCCTAATAAAAGGCAAATGCAGAGAGATATGCTCACGGCTTTAAGCACTGTGTGGCGCGTACAGTAGAGGAACAATTCGGAGACTATGATTGACTGTATCAGCATAACAGTGCACCCTGTCATAAAGTGAAATCTGTGGGGCAATTGTTTGAGGACACTAGCATTGCTGAAATGGACTGGCCTACTCTGAGCCCCTACCTGAATCCAATAGAACACCTTCGGGATGAGTTTTAGATTGTCGTCTTCGCTCCAGGCTCCAGCTTCCAATATCATTACCTTCTCTGGTTTATGCTCTCGAGGAATAATGGGCTAGCCGGCCAGTGTGGCCGAGAGGTTCTAGGCGCTTCAGTCTGGAACCGCGCTACCGCTACGGTTGCAGGTTCGAATCCTGCCTCGGGCATGGATGTGTGGATGTCCTTAGGTTGGTTAGGTTTAAAGTAGTTCTAAGTTCTAGGGGACTGATGACCTCAGATGTTACGTCTCATAGTGCTCAGAGCCAATAATGGGCTACCAATCCTCCACAAACATTCAGACGCCTCACTGAGAGTGTGTGTGTGTGCAGCAGCGTTCAAACCGTCGAAAAGGCAACTGATGGCCACACCATACGTTAATTTCCGCTAACAGGTACCCACATGCTTTTCATCAGATATTATATATCTGTAAATTGGCAGAATCGGTGACTGTTGGCCGTTGGTGCCGCAGCTTCCTTTCTCCATGATCATATGAAACTTCTCAGGTAGTGAGAAAACGGGGCGTACTCAAACGCAAAGGTGAAAGAAGGCTGATGGAAGACTGAGGCTTAACATTCCCTAAAGAACGAAGATACTATGGACAGAATGTAGGTTCAGCCTGGAGAAGGAAATGTAATGCACTCTGCGACAGTAGTCTACTCAAAATTCATGTTAAGCGGGGTAGGCCGGCCAGAGTGGCCGAGCGATTCTAGGCGCTACAGTCTGGAACTGCGCTACCGCTACGGTCGCAGGTTCGAATCCTGCCTCGGGCACGGATGTGTGTGATGTCCTTAGGTTGGTTAGGTTTAAGTAGTTCTAAGTTCTAGGGGACTGATGACCTCAGAAGTTAAGTCGAATAGTGCTCAGAGCCATTTGAACCATTTATTTTAAGCGGGGTAGGGATATCACGGAAATCCCAAGTCTGGATGGTCGGACCACGAGACCACATCTCTCAATGATGGTAACTCTGCAGTTATATAAGATTCCATTTATTCGATGGGTTTATGGTTTTGTTGCCGGCGCCGGAAGTAACGAATCTGGTGCTTCCGGCGTGTTCTTGAGTGATCGTGTGGAACGGTCGGCGCCGAGGAAGACCTTGCCTGCGTCCCTGCAGCTAGGCGCGACTCAAGGCTGTAGCCGCTCACACAGAAATTCGGAAGCCACGTGTTTGCTCGCTCCCAAGGTCAGATACTCTACCGGGCCACAGCGCGGGAAGGGAAGGGAAGGGCCCCACTGAGTTCCCTGTAGATAAGGGAGTGTCGCGTAAGAGTGCGCAGTTACACGAACAATGCCAATACCTACTCTATTCTTCACTGTGCTCTATTTATACTCAAATATGTAGGAGCTTAAATGGCAGAGTGATCATTGCAAAATGCGAGAGTACGATTATCAACATGCAGGCGCAAACCACAGTCGTACAACTGTCAACATACACTGAAGAGCCAAAGAAACTGATACATCTGCCTAATATCGTGTAGGCCCCCGCAAGCATGCACAAATGCCGCAACACGACGTGACATGGACTCGACTAATGTCTCAAGCAGCGCTGGAGGGAGCTGACGCCATGAATCCTGCAGGACTGTCCCGTAAATCTGTGGGAGTACAAGGGGGTGGAGATCTCTTCTGAACAGCACATTGCAAGGCATCGCAGATATGCTCAATAATGGTCTCGTCTGGTGAGTTTGGTGGCCTGCGGAAGTGTTTAAACCCAGAAGTGTGTTCCTGGAGCCACTCTGTAGCAATTCTGGACGTGTGGGGTATCACATTGTCCTGCTGGAATTGCCGGAGGCTGTCGGAATGCATAATTGACATGAATCGATGCAGGTGATCACACAGGATCCTCAAGTACGTGTCACCTGTCTGAGTAGTATCTAGACATATCAGGCGTCCCACATCACTCCGACTGCACACGCCCCACACCATTACAGAGCTTCCACCAGCTTGAACAATCCCCTGCTGGCATGCAGGATCCATGGATCCATGAGGTTGTCTCCATACCCGTACACGCCCATTCGCTCGATACAATTTGAAACGAGACTCGTCCGACCAGGAAACTTGTTTCCAGTTATCAACAGTCCAATGTCGGTGTTGACGGACCCACGCGACGCGTAAAGCTGTGTGTCGTGCAGTAATCAAGGGTACAAGAGTGGGCATTCGGCTCCGAAAGCCCATATTAATGATGTTTCGTTGAATGGTTCGCACGCTGACACTTGTTGATGGCACTGCACTGATATCTGCAGCAATTTGCGGAAGGGATGCACTTCTGTCACGCTGAACGATTCTCTTCAGTCGTCACTCGTCCCATTCTTGCAAGATCTTTTTCCGCCCGCAGCGATGTCGGAGATTTATATTCACATCGTACTCACGATAGACTCGTGAATTGGTTGTACAGGAAAATCACCATTCATCGTTAACTCGGGGATACTGTGTCCAATCGCTCGTGCGCTAACTATAACACAACATTCAAACTCACATGTTGATTACCTGTTATTGTAGCAGCAGTAATCGATCTAACGACTGCGTCAGACACTTCTTGTCTTAGATAAGCGTTGCCGACCGCAGTTCCGTATTCTGCCTGTTTTCTAATTTCTGTATTTGAATACGCATGTCTATACCAGTTTCTTTGGCACTTCAGTTCATTACCACGTGTCGACGTTGGCGTGAATAGCACTCGCTTCACGTCCGTACTATTTATTGATTTAGGTATTCTGATTGTAGCTGAAGACATTCGAGATTTGTCATTTTCAAGGATTTTCGTGAATCTCTCTGCTTTTCGTAACTTATGTTTTTCTTGCACGTACCATGTTCTCTGGTCAGACAATTTTTCTTTCGTTGGCGTTAAGTCTCAACTCACGCAAGTATCCGAAAGGGAGCGATGACCTGACTACTACACCATGCTGTAAGTTCGGAAACGAAAAGTTCCTGGGTGCTCGTTATGAACGAGGTATGTGAAATGTACACCATCTCCTATAATCGTTTAAATCTCCATTTAAGAATAGAGTAGGTGGCCTGAGTCGTGAGTAATGTCGTTAAGACGATTGCCAGTGAGTGCCAATTCTTTTTTTTTTTTTTTTTTTTTTAACGAGCCATCGCATCTTCCAGAAAGCTGGAATTCAGAATTGTCACTACACGGATGTCTCGTTTTTATTGGCATAAGTAGTTTTACTGCAAAAAGAAGAAGTCTACATCATACTCCGCAAGCCGCCTAATGGTGTGTGACGGAGGGTACTTTAGGTACCACTATCTGATCCCTCCAACACTGTTCCACTCGCGAATAGTGCGTGGGAAGGATGGTTGCCGGTAAGCCTCTGTAATGGTTCTAATTTCTCGAATTTTCTTCTCGTGGTCAATACGCGAGATGTACGTGGGGAAAAGTAATGTGTTGTCTGACTCCTCCTGAAAAGTGCTGTCCCGAAATTTCAGTAGTAAATCTCTCCGTGATGCACAACGTCTCTGGTTCAAATGGCTCTGAAACCTAACTAACCTAAGGACATCACACACATCCATGCCCGAGGCAGGATTCAAACCTGCGACCGTAGCAATCGCGCGGTTCCGGACTGAAGCGCCTAGAAGCGCTCGGCCACGGCGGCCAGCCACATCGTCTCTCTTGTGCCGTCTGCTAGTGGACTTTGTTTAACATCTCCGTTACGCTCTCTCGCCAGCTAACGATCCCTTGACGAAACGCGCCGCTCTTCGTTGGAGCTTCTCTACCTGATAACAGATCCCAGTTAGATGAACAATACTCAAGACTCGGGCGAACAGGTGCCTTATAAGCCACTTCCTTCGTGGGTGAGTTACATTTCCTTAAGATTCTTCCGATGAGTCTGATTGTGTCTGCTTTTTCCACTATCTGTTTTATATGGTCATTCCACTTAAGGTCGCGCTGGATAGTTAAGCCTCGATATTTTACGGCAGACACTGTATCCAACTGTTTGTTATAAATAGTGTAGCTGTACAGTAGTATATTTCTTTTCCTATGCATGCGCAATATGTTACATTTATTTACGTTCAGGGTCAACTGCCAAAGTCTGCACCATTCATCAATTCTCCGCAGTTCGTTCTGCAAATTCTTAATATTTTCTGGCGTTGCTACTTTGGTATAAACAACTGAATCATCTGCGAATAGCCTTAAAGAGCATCCGACGCTTTCTAGATCAGTTATATTTGTGAACAGCAACGGTCCTATTACAATTGACTCCGGATATTACCTTTACATCTGTCGATTTAGTTCCGTGAAGAGCGACGTGTTCAGTTCTATCTGCAAGAAAGTCTTGAATCCAAATGCAGGTCTGCTCCGATATTCCGTAAGCTCGTGTGGTTTTTCATTAAACGGAGATTCGGGACGGTGTCAAATGCTTTACTGAAATCAAGGAACACACACGGCATCCTGAGCGCCGTTGTCCACTGCGCGGTGGATCTCATGGAGGAACAGAGCGAGCTGAGTTTCACAGGATCTCTGTTTGCACAATCCATATTGATTTTTATGGAGGAGCTGTCCATTTTCCAGGAACGTCGTAATTCTTGAGCATAAAACATGTTCCATAACTCTACAACAGATTGAAGTCAACGATGTACGTCTGTAATTGAGTGGGTGTGTCTTACGGCCTTTCCTAAAAACGGGAATGACCTGCCCTCTTTACCAATCATTAGGTGCCTTTCACTGCTCAAGCGATCTACGATAAATTACTGCTAGAAGGGGAGCAAGATCTTTCGCATAATCTAACTAAGCGATTTTAGCTGCCTTTCCCAAAACTTTCTATACAGTTTACATCCTTCACGCTATTCTGTGTGTAGACAATTATAGCAACACTTCGATGTGACAAAAAAAAATCTTACTTTAGGAACCGAGTGACAGAGAAATCGTAACGTGTCAAAAAATGTGTATGCTTACTTGTTTGACAGATATTGTACCGCTTCCTACTCAATCAGACGGCTAAATCATATCGACAAGATAAAAACATGCTGTTGAGAGTGTGAAAACCATGAAAAATATGTAGTTTACTTCCAGCCAGAGTCTTGTCCTTCCATGGAAGGCCTTCACAGTTAGCCGTTAGTGTTAGGTTCGTGCAACTACTAGTTTACTGACTTCTGTTATTTAGCTGCTGTTCATTTATTTTATTGGTCATGCCATGAGTTCATTGGGTTCTGAACAGCTAACAAAATTTCGAAGAATTTCCACAAGTCACTACGCTGGTCTGAAAAGATCTCGCCGGTTAGCTGCAACACAGCTGTATAATATGCGATCGTCTGAAACTGGATATAGTATTTAATCACACACAGAATCTTCGGAGCTATAGCAGTGGAATTACGGTACTCAACTGATTTCGATGTCCTAGCCGAATACGTAGATTTCCACAAAATAACAATGGTTTATTAATTCTCCCGATGCAATGACCGTGCTTTGCAAACTCGCCAGGAAACATCCGGTAAACAGTGTCCGAAAATCCTATGACAACATTCAATGTGCACACTCAGACCAATCACTTTTGGATAAATAAAAATGTTATGTACCTTAAACTTTTGCTGTTGATTTTCTTGAAAATATCATATTAAGTCGAGGTAACATCAATAAGACACCATTTGTGACTCGGAATAAATACTGGTTGTAATGGGGGACAACAACATCACAAATTACTGCTAATCAATGTACACGTCCGCATTCGTAAAGTCTCCGAACCAAAGTAAAGTCACAATCGTTATACGTTCATTACAATTTTTGTTGGTTCAAATGGCTCTGAGCACTATGGGACTTAACATCTGATATCGTCAGTCTCGTAGGACTTAGAACTAGTTAAACCTGACTAACCTAAGGACATCACACACATCCATGCCCGAGGCAGGATTCGAACCTGTGACCGTAGCGGTCGCTCGGCTCCAGACTGTAGCGCCTAGAACCGCACGGCCAATCCGGCCGACTACAATTTTTGTCCTCCAAGGTCAATCGCAGCAATTACGGAATAACTAGCGCGCACCCGCTCACTTTTCGCGATACATTTGAGAAAGTGCAGAAACAGAACTGCAACTTCTAACAGCCAAGATCTCTGTTGTACAGCATATATTGTGATGACTGATTTCAGCGGACTACGTTTCCACCACCAGCACCACCACCACCACCACCACCACCACCACCACCACCACCACCACCACCACCACCCCCCCATCATCACCACGACCACCACCACCCCACCACCACATCTTCTGCAATACATTTCACTGAATCTTGAAAAATGTATGTTATATTTTATCATATCGTAGAACGATATTTCATAAACATGAGAACAACAGTATATCAGCAAGTCAAGCATAAAATAACTATACTATTACATAAAGCAACGTACATATTGCACTTATTGTAGAAGCTCACGTTAACAGTATATCAGCAAGTCGCTTGCTGACATACTGTTAACATGAGTTTGTGTAATCAGTGCAATATTTACATTGTTTTATATAAAAGTTATGTTATGCTTGACTTGCTCATATACTGTTGGTCTCATGTCCATGAAACATTGATGTATAATCAGTGCAGTATGTACGTTGTTTTATGTAACAGTTATCTTATGCTTGATTTGGTGATATACTGTTGTTCTCGTGTTCATGAAATATCGTTCTACGATATGATACGATTCAAGATGCATTTGGTCAAGATTCAGTGAGATGCACCGCAGAAGATCTGATGATGGCGACGTAGTTTGCTGAAACCGATCATCACAATAAATGCTGTACAATAGCAATCTTGGCTGTTTGAAGCTGTATTTCTGCTTCTGCATTGATCTAGACAGCCACCCTTAATACACAAGTCTAGTATAAATGATATTTGATAAAGTCCGTTAAACAAACGAAAAGGTCGTTCACCTCGGATTTTTATATGTGAACCATAAATAATTTCTTTTAATTATAGTTGCGTCACAAACTCACACCATGTTATACTACAGCAGTAATAAAGAAATCTTATAATTTTTTGTGAGTTACATGCTTTCTCGAGGAAACACCAGAATCTTTTCAGCTCCAACATGTTTCGGAGGTCTGCAGGTGTATTTCGAAAGCATATTCTCATTTATACTGATGACGCTGATGGGTTACCGTTACATCTCATAGATCCTAGGTAGTAACCAGGGATCGAACCTAGGATGTCCACATGGGAAGCAAACACCATAAAACCTTAGGTCGCGTAGGCAGATGGTGCTTGCTTTGGGTCAGCAGTTATGAGATGCTTTATGCAGTTGGCCCTAACCCAGTGAGAAGATGCGGCATAGGCTACGGTGACAGGCGACCATGGGGGGCGGGGCGGGGGGGGGGTGACGGAGGGGGGGGGGAGGGGGACGCTAACGGCTGTGGTTATTTATAACAAGAGGGGCGCAAGTGAGCGTTTATACAGGCTCGAGGGACTTACTACAGCGGTACGCGGGCAGCTAAACTTAGAACGGCCCGTCCTCAGGGCTTCCCACTCAAGCTCAAATATCTCACAGCTGTTCCCCGCACTTCCGTACCATTCTGTCCTGTCGCAGCGCTACGGGGCACGGTGTTCGGTCTAGGACGAACGACATTCTGGATTATGAGATAGAGCAGTCATCAGGCATTTCATGCAACCCAGAGGGCATTAGGACATTGACGACTTCTTCTTCTTCTTCTTCTTCTACACGTCAAGCATTACGCGTCTGCTTGCTGCGATTCCAACTTTTCCATTTTCTTCCTTGTCTTCTTATTCCAAGGTTTTAAAATCAAAAAAGTTCATAAGCCAACTTTAGTTTAATCATACTGTTAAAGTCCCTACTATATTTTGTTCCGTCTTCTTCGATTTCATTTACTAATTTACATTATTATTATTTCCCTTTAATTTTTTTTTACATGGACCACTAGATGACATGGGATAAAAATGCGAAAGAGAAGAACATGGTGTTTGCGGTTTTGTCCTTGTACCAACACATGGAAAGAAAAAGTGTTTGTAATGGTACTTGAATTACGTAACCATTACGGCACCTGACCTCAACCTCTCGATACCAGCAATATTCTACTGTGTTTCTGTAAAATAGTTAAGATATTTCTGTGACAACATTCAGATTTGATTTCAATAATGTACAGGTACTTCGATACATCGATATGTATATATTGCAATGATATTATTCTTGAGTGTATTCTTTCTTTTGTCACTATGATCATTGACGTAGTTGTAACTCTGATTTTTGGGCGCGTAAGCGGTTATTAGAGAGTCAAGCTTTGGTCGTCATGTTAAAAAGACGCAGATTGTAGTCAGTTTATGAAATGTGATCTTTAACAGTGCGGAATATATTTTCAACTATGTTTTATATTGTGAAGTGATGTTTTGGAACGAGTTACGTGATATTGCAACAAAAGTAATAAAAAAGAAGTGTAACTTAAATTCGGAGTGCTGATTACTTTTTTACATCACCATTGTCCTAACTTGCAAAAGTTTAATCTTCAAGAATGGTTTATGAAATACATCTATAAAACTTTTGAATATCGCAGAATAACACCTAGGCCTCTTTGCATCCGAGCTTGGAATCATCACTACCTATATTTTCGACGATTGAGCCATGAGTTCACAACGAGACCAGCGTGGGAAACACGAAAAGATGAGTGCCTAGTTCATCCATTATTTCAAGAAATGGCTTTATTAACTGTGCTGTAATGACACCTGCCACATAATATAACTTTGTTGTTGCCCGAAAATGCAATATTTAGCAGCGTGAACAACACTACAAATCATAATTAATTTCTGACCTTTGTTGTGGTAGGGTTGTTAGAAGTTGCAGGAAATAGCGGAGGTATGAAAATCAGTCTATAAAGAAACCCAAAGTAATGGCACAAGGAGAAAATAACAAGGTGGAGATAGTGCTGAATAGAGAAATACTAGAACAGGTGCGGAGTGTTAAATATCTGTGAAGCAGAGAAGCAAGCGGCTGTAGCTGTAAGGCAAAAATTAAAAACAGGATATCAACAGTATATGCTTGACATTCTTCAATTTGTGGGACAAACTAGATTAGTGAAAATAAATGTAAACAACTTCAAAGAGCCAAGATCACCATTTCATAGCGTTTATTTAAATCAGATTAGCTATTAACTGGCTATATAAAGTGATATAGTGAGCATACCGATACCACACATTGTTAAGATTATATAAGGTTATACAAAAAAATTCAACGTAACTATTATAAGGTTTTATAAAAAAATTGAACGTAACTGCTTTGTAATCCACTACGATTTGAATTACTTCTTGTTATATGTACAGACAAAACGGCTCTGAGCACTATGGGACTTAACATCTTAGGTCATCAGTCCCCTAGAACTTAGAACTACTTAAACCTAACTAACCTAAGGACATCACACACATCCATGCCCGAGGCAGGATTCGAACCTGCGACCGTAGCAGTCCTGCGGTTCCGGACTGAAGCGCCTAGAACCGCACGGCCACCGCGGTCGGCTACAGACAAATAGTGTAACTGCATTGTAGAATTCTTGGATGTTATTTTACCCTTACGCATTATATGGTACGGTGCATTCTATCCGTTATTATTAGAGACCCATCTGTGCTGTTTACTTTAGAATCTCGGTCTCCATTCAGCTACTGTACGAACATGAGCAAGTATATTCGGTGCAATATGCATGGCATTTTGTGAAATGTTCCTTTTATACCTGACATGCCGATATACATGGTTTTCATGTTCTTGAAATATCTTTTTATGATTTGACACGGTTTAATGTGCGCATGGAAGGGGTGCATTGAAATGTATTGCATAAGGGATGCTGCGTATATCCTTGTTATGTAAAAATATATCACATCCTATTATAATGTATGAATCTTTTGTGATGATAATTTCGGTCTACTCTTTCCGTGTCCGAGGATGGCAGCATAGTGTACTGAAACTGATAATCTAAATAAATGTCATAAAATAGCAATCTTGGTTCTTTGATGTTTTTTACTTCTATTTTCAGGATAGCAGTGTCGAAAGATGCATAGAGGACAAAGATTTGATGAAGAGACTAATGAAGTATCTCCTGTATGATGCAGATACGTGGATAATGAATAAGAAAATGGTTCAAATGGTTCTGAGCACTATGGGACTTAACTTCTGAGGTTATCAGTCCCCTAGAACTTAGAACTACTTAAACCTAACTAACAGAAGGACATCACACACATCCATGCCCGAGGCAGGATTCGAACCTGCGACCGCAACGGTCGTGCTGAATGAATGAGAAAGATGAACTGGAGGCTTTTGAAATTGTGGAAATGGCGAAGAATAGAATAAAAAAAGTTTTATGGCGTGATAAAAGTTCAAATAAAATAATTTACCCGGTAAGTCACTTTTTTTTCTCCCACGACGCGTTTCGAGAGTTTATACTCTCATTATCGGGTGGAAAGCAGAGATATCTTGTTACGTGTATACCAGCTGAAGGCAGGTAGCTTTTTCTTTTAGTTCCATTTTCCCACTAAAAGCATAACAGGCACTTGTTACCGCCTTATGGTACTAAGATTATACATTTGAAATGGCGACAGAGTTAGTTACAATCTGTTCCAGTGTGCAGAACCCTGGAGTTCGTCATAAATGAACATTTTTGACTTGATTTTTTCCCACAGAAACACGAACCACTAATATTTTTTTCATTTATTTGTAATTGTCTCAGGAAGTGGAAGGTAGGAAGAGAGATAATGCATCATCTAGAATACCTGCAAAGCTCTTAAAGAAGCTCGATGTCACTATCTCATTTGTTTTCGTACTATAGTAATGTGCGACCATCACATAGCACGCCTTTCCCTCATGATTCGGTACTGGTATAGAGTGGAAATTTACGTCACGTACTAAAGTACCCGGTCTCTTTGCTCTGTACAAAATATAAGCTTCTAAGTCAATGCAGTTAACAAGTTCGGACATTTATGGCACGTATTTCGATAAAGGGAAACTCACTTATCGATCACTGTAGACGCCTAGCAATTGACCTAGGACCGTAATATTTGGCAAGAGACGAGGCTTAACGGCTATATTACACAAGAAAACGCAAACAGTATTTAATGTGTTCTGCCGTTGATTTCTGTTGTGAACGAAAAGTTCCGGCTCTTCATAAAAGTTCAGTTTGTGATATTTGTTCATTCTGTGTGAAGTATTATTAAATTGTCTTCTATGTTATCAAAGGAATGTACTGTCCTGTGTCCTTAATGTGTGTAGCTGTGGCAGGTTTATTGGGTGAGTTGTATCTATATGCATTAAGATGTTCTTTGAATCTAGTTCGAAAACTTCGTCCGGTCTGACCTACATATTAGAAAGACAATTGTTTGCATTTTATCTTGTATACACCGTAGTTAGAGAATTTATCTTTATTGGATTTTGTATTGTGTGGCAGTCTCTTACCTAATTTATTGTTTGTGGAGAAAACACTCTTACAATGTGTGGCATCAGTACATTAGCAATTTTTGGTCAAACGGTACCAAAGTAGGGAAGATATACTGCCTTGGTGTCTGTGTTCTTATTTATGTTTCTATTTCTTTCTTAACTTTCTTAGCTATTTTCTCTATGAGTGTAGGTTGAAAACCATTTGCGGCTGCTATCTGTTTGAGGACATCTATTATATTTTGGACCGTTTCCTTACTTAATCGCATTGTGTGTTCTCTGTACAACATGGATCTAAAGGCTGCTAATTTGTGTGTGTGTGTGTGTGTGTGGGTGGGGAGGTGGGGGGGGGGGCATGAAGCAGCACAGATATTCACATTAGTAGTTGTGGGTTTTCTGTAAATATGAGTACTAAGGACGTGTTCATTGTTTTTCGAGTGATGGTGAAGTCCAAAAAGTTTACTGATTTCTGACTTTCATATTCACAAGTGAGCTGAATGTTTAGTGCCTGAATTATTGTCTCAACATGGATGACAAAGTTGATGGGTGGGGTGAAAAATGACGACGTACTGAGAAGAATGAGAAAGCGGAGGCTAGGCAATTACCAGGTGTAATAAAAAAAGGAAAAGGATTTAGACGTAACATATACCAAGAAAGATGGTCTTACAAAAAGAAGGATATTTGGAAAAGAGGATAAGGTGCGGGAGAAATAGATTCCAGATCCTGGACAATGTGCTGCGGATCGCCAGGAAAGAAGACTAAAAGAGCCTGCTAACAGTACAAAACTGATCCTGATTATTATTATTATTATTATTATTTGGCACTGCAACTAGTTGCCTGGCTATTTAGTCAGATTCACTCCTGTTTAGTACGTTAACACACAACAAAACTGACATGTTTGCAGGGAGTTTTCGATATATCGCTTTCTTTAGACTTAAATATTGTCTCTCCCATTAACACAAATACACAACATTTTTTATTTTTTATCGAGCGGAAAGAGCACTCCTGCACTGAATTTGTTTATAACTGCCAGTTGTGGGCGACTCCCAGAAAGCCTGAGGGGTTCATCTATAGAATAATTCACGGATTTTGAATTCGTTCATAATTCTGTCTAGTGGCACAGTGACCACAAATCCAAAAGTCTGGGGTTCAGTTCTCGGTCCTGGGATAATTTTCTGACACCTATCTCTTCTGTCGTCTCTGGCAATGAGTCATATGTATACAAACAATTAAAAAGCAAGTAAGCTATAGACCCCGAAGGAAGATCATGGAAGTAACAAGATTATATTACTTGCCTTTCCTCTCTTATCCTACGTATTGGTTGTGGGTTTACAAATAAATAAACCTTCTGCTACCAGTCACGATTTTTCTTTATTTTACTTTTCGCACGACGCGTTTCGAGAAATAATTCCCATTTTCAAGCGCGTTTTTTGTGTGTATTAAGCCATTTCTTTTGATGTTGTCAGTGTGTGTGAGTCTGCTTCATTTCGTTGACTTTTACTGCAATACATAAGAAAGGTACACAGAACACATTAGAGCATACACACACAACAAACACACTACATCAGCAACAGCAACACACATACATAATACAGGACACCCATTTGGAAAGATAGAGCAAAATAAAGTACTCCGACTAAATAAAGGACATAAAATGGATTTGATTGAAGAACTGCAGATATATTCACATAACAGAAAATATGAAGATAAAATATTAAACAAAAAAGTTGAAAGTGAATCAGTGAATTTCTTCAGATGTTTTGATAATATACTTAAATAAAAATAGTAAAACATAAAATAAGCACAACTGTAAAATCAATATAAGTAATGTATGAGCCAAATTGTTAAGATAAATAACCTCTGCACACAAGCATATCATAATCTGTGGCAGACCTATAATGTTATCTCTGTGGAACACCTGTAAGAAGATCTTTGTAACTGTTTTGTTTATACAAGATATTTTCGATGTGTGAAGTATACAACAAGTTGTGTGTGATGTTTAGTGTTTGCGAGACTCTGCACAAATGGACCATTAGAAAACTGTAAGTACAAATTCTTCTAAATTTCGCCACTAATTTCTCAAAAAGAATTGATACCCAATTAAAAATCACGTGTTTCTTATGTATTACAGTAAAAGCCAACGAAATGAAGCAGACTCACACGCACTGAAAACATCAAAAGAAATGGCTTAATACACACAAAAAACGCACTTGAAAATGGGAATTATTTCTCGAAACGCGTCGTGCGAAAAGTAATATAAAGAAAAATCGTGACTGGTAGCAAAAGATTTATTTATTTATAAACAAACCTATTGTTTCTACAGTCGCAGGCTTTCAAAAAACATATATAATGGATCAAATCAGATGATTGGTGGTGTGCTGCGTGACACATACACGTCGATTAAATATCTGGGCGTAACGCTGCAAAGCGATATGGAATGGAAGGATCACCTAAGGTCGGTAGTAGGGAAGGCGAAATGGTCGACTTCTGTTTCTTGGCACAGTTTTAGTAAAATGTAACTCATCTATAGGAGACCGGATCTAGAATACTAGTGCGACATCATTCTTGAGTGTTCGGGGTTACCACCAGGCCCTACTAAAGGAAGACATCGAAACAATTCAGGAAGACGTGCTGCAATATTAGTTGGCGAGTATTACGGAGATGCTTTGTGAACTGAAATGGGAATCCCTGGAGGGAAAATGACATTTTCGTGAAAGTCTACTAACAAAATTTAGGGAATCGGAATTTGAAGCTGACTGCAGGATGATTCTACTGCTGAGAAAGTACATTTCTAGTAAGGACCGGCAAGCCAAGATAAGATAAATTAGGGCTCGTACGGAGGAGTATAGACACGAACGTTTCCCATTTTCTTTGATTTTCTGCCACATAATCTTACCAACCACTTTCAGGACAACTTCGACACATTCCAGACGCTTAGAGAAATTAATAGCAATGTAGATTCTGCACAATACTATGCACTCAAAACTTGTAGCCCACTGCTATGCACCCACGTTAAAATGCTCTGTCTTATCGTCGTAGATGTTACAGTGTATTAGTAACAACGATCAGGCACTACCAAGTACATGTGCGAACTTGTATATCTGACCAGGTGAACGATATCACTACGAAAGAAGTGATATGTCCTCGTTTGTAAAGTCATTTACTTGTCTAGACCTATGGTTAGCATTTTCAGTAAGCCGCCTGAAAAAATTTACGGTACTGAGATAATATTGTTAATCTATGCAATATTTCTTCCTCAGTTGTTACATGATAAACAAAATTTACATGAGAAATGGTTCAAATGGCTCTAAGCACTGCGGGACTTAACATCTGAGGTCATCAGTCCCCTAGACTTAGAACTACTTAAACCTAACTAACCTAAGGACAGTACGCACATCGATGCCCGAGGTAGGATTCGAACCTGCGACCGTAGCAGCAGCACAGTTCCAAACTTAAGCGCCTAGAACCGCTCGGTCTCAAACACCGGTCGTGAGAAATGGTCTGGCTTATGCAAAGAGAACGTTTCATCCTAACGAAACAGTCTGTAGAATGGTTTCCATTTGTTAAAATATTAATAGTGCGATGCTGACAGTCATAAGCTAACAGACAGTACAGAACGAGTTTGGTTTTTAGAATACGAATTCTAGCTGATTGGTTACGTCCACAAGTGTCTACACTACATTTTCAGTCACTCGATGCACAGATAATTCAAAAATATCGTTGACATGAGAACTGGAGAAGTTGCTATTGCTCCTTCAGAGTGTGTTCGCCTGAAGAAAGGTTTGTTTCCAAGTCTGTGAATGGGCAAAGTGAGGTGGTTTATTATTAGTGTGAAGATCCCCGATCCCACACAACTACTTTCATTAACGGAAATAGTAGCAGTTGTACACTGCGAATACCACTGCTAGTAATAATAGAAAAGTTTTATATTCCTCGTGATTTCCCAGACGCAGTTCCCACTCCGATTACCAGCTATCCCACTTTTTCCCGCCTACGTCTAGGATGTGACAAAGAAGCTGCAACTTAAAACAGCCGTAACTGATAGTTTCTGCACATAAGTGTGCAAAACTGAGTATCTGAATGGTGTGTCGTTGGAGTCACTAGGCGATTTGAAAACTATAAATAAATATGATATATATTGAGATTAAATAACGAAATTGCCAATGTCTCCTTGCTGGAGACTTCTCATACGCCAAAATTTTCTGCCATGCAGTTACTGATAAAGACACTGATTTGTTTTATTAAACTATTCAGGACGCCAACTTTTAATTGCAAGATCTGTACGTCCTACCCTTTTCACTTTAGTGTCAGTCTTCTTTTTTATTTCTTTAGCCTCCAGACTGGGTATTCTATTTATCTATCTGAAACACATGGTTACAATGGATCTGAAATGTATGAAGAAAATATATATTTACGGATATAAGGGCCCAAGCTGTCATAGTTCTGTGCACCATAAATTATTAACAACTAGTGTTAGAAGTAAATTAGATTTTTAAGTTTCTGAAATTGCATCACAAGCAAGACTTAAAAATGAAATATGAATACCATAAAAATCTAGATTTTTCCTAATACTCTTAAGGAAATTAACAATCACCTTATAAAAGCAAATGTGTTTGGTTAACAAAAGGGAAGAGGCTGATTGAAGGATACCCCACACTCAACAATGTTTTCGTATAATGCAAGCTATCACAGTCAAATTTGGGGCGCGAAAACGAGATGTTGTTTGCATCAGCTTCCGATTCAGAACCACACTCATATGCAGGGGAACTGTGAATGTTGTTTCGATGTAGATGGAGAGGAAAAGAGACGTGGTTGAAGCGGAGTCGTAGATGGTCCAAATGTGTCCTCGTAATACATGGCTTCGTAGAAATTCGATGTTGTAACACCGCATAACAACCACCATTCGTTTGCTGAGATTCTCAGCCGTCACGCGTCGATAGCGTGAGAGGGAAATTTCTTAGAACGAAGTACGAACAATGGCACACACCGTTGAATGTTACGATGCTATCTTAGTTGTTACTAGTGACTTACACTGTTCTTGAGAACTGTAGAAATAACATAGCTGCCGAAGTAATAAGTGACTTCCATGGTAGTATGAATACCGTAGAAGAGATGGCGCACCTCAAGTTATGACTTATGGCTGGAATCACAATCATATATTAATAACCTTGTTATTACGAGAAATGTGACGTCTCAATAACTTATTTGTAACACTTCCGTTAGTTCTCGACCACTCCTACAGCCACTTACTAGTGAGTTGTTCCACCAAGTGGTTCCTGTAACGTTAGTTTCGCGTGCCTTGTGATTTGCGGTTAAATTATTCTTAAGTAGGACAACAGGGAAGGCACTATACCGTAAGTGAATATCTGAATTTTTACGTGACTTTTACGAAAGATGGCGTCCTCAATCTTGATACTTGTGACGAAAAATTTGCAGAAAGACCACCGTCTTTCGATGCTTATGTGACTGCTACCTATGCAGCATCTCTGCACAGTTGCTGCTGTTATTCTTTGTGGTTTACTGTCGCTGTTAATACACATCGCTAATACAAATATCGCACTGGGTTAATGTAGGACCGCTCCACCTAACGAGCACGTAAAATTCCGCTTTAAAAATCATTCTGTTCGTAAAGGAGACAAACCGACGACTTCCGTCACCATTGGCGCATGAGACGTAATGATCAGTTGCCTATTTGTTAGGATTGATTCCTCCAGCTACACACAGCAAATAGAAAATTGCAAATATCTATCTAAACATTAGATGAAATGCGCCTCAAGGCTCTTAGGGGAGAGAGCGAGTATATATATCACATGATATGCGATAAGCATCTTTGGCGAGAACAACTGTCGAGTGAGGTAGTTCGGCGATCAACAAAGTAAAGAGTTTTTCACTAAATTAATAGTTTTAGAGGAAATACAAAATCTTTCTACAAGGGGAAATTTCACCAATTTAAAATAATAATAATAATAATAATAATAATAATATCTCCTGAAGAAATAGCCAGCAGTACTGGCTTAAGAATTTCTGCAGAAAAAACAAATTTTGTAACAAACGTTAAGGATGCTCCTAAACTCCTGGAAACAGATTTGGCCAAACAGAAAAAGTAAAAAAATTCAAATATCTAGGGGAGACATTCCAAGAACATGCTTTACAAAAAACTGCAATAGAGGAAAGATTGCATGAAATGGGGAGAGCATATGGTATCACCACATACCTCTACAATAAAAAGTGCCTATCCAAAAGTGCAAAAATAAGGTATTATAACACAGTAGTGAAGCCAGAATGCCTATATGCAAGTAAATTAGAAGTACTAGAAACGCGAATTATAAGGAAAATATGAGGACCACGAAACAAAGCAGAAGGTTGGAAATTACGAAGTAATGCCGAAATATACCAAAATATAGCAGATATTTCAAACGTAATGAGAAAAAGAAGACATTTATTGACCATTTATTTCGAATGTAAGACAGTAGGTTATCTAATAAGATTTTCAAATATTTGTGACATAAATAGTTGACAAGAAGCTGGGTCAACGAAGCGCAAATAGATTTAGACACAACCAACGGAAAAGGTATAAACAACAGAGAAGCCTTTCGGGAAAAAGTATTGAAAATGAAAGGTTTCCAAGGTAGGGTAGCTAAAAAGACTGGTCTGAAGACAGAAAGAAGAAACATTGTGGGCACATGAAAGCATACTGGAAGAAAAGAAAACAACAAACAACGAAGAATTTAAATTGGAATGAGGTCCTCGGGTGGCCTATTCGCAGTAATAATAATAATAATAATAATAATAATAATAATAATAACGTCTGAGAAAGAAAAGAAATGATAATAATAATAGTCCCAACCATTTGAAATTGTGCGACAGGGCGATGGATTATCCCCAATACTATTTAACTGTGTCCTGGAGAAGATTGTGAGAATTTGGAATTCCAAACATGAAAATCAAAGGATTAGCCAAATCTATGAGGCAAATCGGGAGGAATCAAAGTCAACTGCTCGGCTTTAGCTGCTGATTTTGCAATACTTTCAGAGAACTTAGAAGAAGCGGCCATACAGGTCAATCGACTAGAAAGGATCGCTGGCAAGACAGGACTTAGGGTCACGAAAGAGAAGAGCAAATTCATGACAAGAGACAAACATGGACCACAATTCCTTGAAACAGAGATTGGACGGATTGAGAGGGTAAAAAAAATTCAAATACGTCTGTAAAGCCATACAAGAGAACGGACTGGAGAAATCTGCTGTGGCGGACCGGATCTCAAAAATGGAGAGCGCTTACGGGTTAACTCAGAATATTTACAGCAAAAAGTCATCTCTTGGAATGCCAAAATAAAGCACTACAGTTCTGTGATAAAATAGAGTGCCTGTATGCCAATGAATGCCTGTCAACGAATTACAAGTTGGAAAAGGTGGAGATTTTAGAAAGCAGAACATTACGGAAAATCATGGGTCCAACCCAGATCGAACCGGCTGAAAACTTCGGAGCAACAATGAAATCTACAAAGAGATGGAGAAAATCTGAGACCATGAAAAAGAGGAGGCTAACTTTTCTATGACACCTGTACAGAATGGTCAAAACCGGAGTAACCAAAAGGATATTCGACTACCTGTGGAAAAAGAAGAGAACAATAAAAATAATAATAGTAATAATAATTACATACTCTGGCCATAATTAAAATAACGACAAAGGTTTTTATAGTTACAAACGTAAGGATGTAGAGGCTTATCTCACTAGGGGTAAGATAGATACTGCCTATAGGAAAATTAAAGAGACCTTTGGAGAAAAGAGAACCACTTGTATGAAGATCAAGAGATGAGATGGAAAACCAATTCTAAGCAAAGAAGGGAAAGCAGAAAGGTGGAAGGAGTATATAGAGTGTCTATACAAGGGCGATGTACTTGAGGACAATATTATGGAAATGGAAGAGGATGTACATGAAGATGAAATGGGAGATATGATACTATGTGAAGACTTTGACAGAGCACTGAAAGACCTAAGTCGAAACAAGGCCCCCGGAGTAGACAACATTCCATTAGAACTACTGACAGCCTTGGGAGAGCCAGTCCTGACAAAACTCTACCATCTGGCGAGCAAGATGTATGAGACTGGCGGAATTCCCTCAGACTTCAAGAAGAATATAATAATTGCAATCCCAAAGAAAGCAGGTGTTGACAGACGTGAAAATTACCGAACTATCAGTTTAATAAGTCACGGCTACAAAATACTAACGCGACTTCTTTACAGACGAATGCAGAAACTGGTAGAAGCCGACCTCGGGGAAGATCAGTTTGGATTCCGTAGAAATGGACTTAGACAAAGCTTTTGACAATGTTGTCTGGAATACTCTCTTTCAATTTCTGAAGGTGGCAGGGGTAAAATACAGGGAGCGAAGGGCCATGTACAATTTGTACAGAAACCAAATGTCAGTTATAAGAGTCGAGGGGCATGAAAGGGAAGCAGTGGTTGGGAAGGGAGTGAGACAGGGTTGTAGCCTCTCCCCGATGTTATTCAATCTGTATATTGAGCAAGCAGTAAAGGAAACAAAACAAAAATTCGGAGTCGGAATTAAAATCCATGGAGAAGAAATAAAATCTTTGAGGGTCGCCGATAACATTGTAATTCTGTCAGAGACAGCAAAGGACTTGGAAGAGCAGTTGAACGGAATGGACAGTGTCTTGAAAGGAGGATATAAGACGAACATCAACAAAATCAAAACAAGGATAATGGAATGTAGTCGAATTAAATCGGGTGATGCTGAGGGAATTAGATTAGGAAATGAGACACTTAAGGTAGTGAAGGAGTTTTGCTATTTGGGGAGCAAAATAACTGATGATGGTCGAAGTAGAGAGGATATAAAATGTAGACTGGCGATGGCAAGGAAAGCGTTTCTGAAGAAGAGAAATTTGTTAACATTCAAGTGTCAGGAAGTCGTTTCTGCAAGTATTTGTATGGAGTGTAGCCATGTATGGAAGTGAAACATGGACGATAAATAGTTTGGACAAGAAGAGAATAGAAACTTTCGAAATGTGGTGCTACAGAAGGATGCTGAAGATTAGATGGGTAGATCACATAACTAATGAGGAGGTGTTGAATAGAAATGGGGAGAAGAGGAGTTTGTGGCACAACTTGATTAGAAGAATCGGTTTGTAGGACATGTTCTGAGGCATCAAGGGATCACCAATTTAGTATTGGCGGGCAGTGTGGAGAGTAAAAATCGTAGAGGGAGACCAAGAGATGAATACGCTAAGCAGATTCAGAAGGATGTAGGCTGCAGTACGTACTGGAGATGAAGAAGCTTGCACAGGATGATGTGTACAGGATAGCATGGAGAGCTCCATCAAACCAGTCTCAGGACTGAAGACGACGACAACAACAACAACAACAACAACAACGATGAAGTCCACTACAGAGGTCAATATATACGAGAGTTTGTTTTTCACGTGATTTTTGTCGTACGTAAAATCTTCAAGCGGTTTTCTATTGCTTTGGAGAGCGTTGCGTTGTGGCGTATGTCCGCGAACGGTGCTTGTCGCTAGAACGCCGCTGCTTCGCACGTTTAACACCAGAGGCAGACTGATTTAAATCATACGGCAGTAGCGGCGGCTGCAGGGGTCTGAGTTGTGGAGCGCGTCTGTGTCTCCTGCCGGCAGTTCCGCCAGGAAACGAAGCGGCGCGCCGTCTCCTGTGACGTCAGAGGCCGTCATGCCGCAGCTATGTGCTCGCAACGGTGCCGTAGCCCCGAACGGCGACACGCAATGCGGCCAGCTGCGTACAGCGCAACTATGGCGGGCGTGTTCCCGGCGCCCGCCAGCCGAAACGGGAGCGTGGAGCGTGGCGTCCCGACGGCGAATTTCGCGCTGAGACGCGAGAACAGTGGAAGCCGCCCTCACACAGCGAGTGAACGCGAACACGGCACTGGACAGGTGGTTGGTGAGCGCTCAGAACACACCACACGTTCCGTCGCCTGCGACTGCAGCGCACTCCACTGGCACATGTTCGCTACTTACGAATTTCGAAATCAGCCCAGCGTGAAATGGCTAAATAAGGACGTTCGCAGAAGTAAAAAGCATATACAACGTGGGCTTGCAATAGGAACGTAAGCTTCCTTGAAAAACAGAGTTGTGTTTAACATCGAGTACTAAAATAAGTGATGTGAAGTCTTTTCTCAAGGTATTTTTCTGGATTCTAGCCTCCTGCGTAGCCGTGTAAAATGCCTGGGCACTTATAATTTGGGGCAAATGACTAGGATAAATGCCTGGGCAAATGACCAAAATTCATAAAGGCACCGGCATTTTTTTCATTTTAAAGATTAACTAATAAGGGCCATTTATAAAAAAATTTATACTGAAGCTGGCCCGTGTGGCCGAGCGCTTCTATGTGCTACAGTCAGGAACCGCGCGACCGCTACGGTCGGAGGTTCGAATCCTGCCTCGGCCATAGATGAGTGTGATGTCATCAGGTTAGTTAGGTGTAAGTAGTTCTAAGTTCTAGGGGACTGATGACCTCAGATGTTAAGTCCCATAGTGCTCAGAGCCATTTGAACCATTTTTTTTTAAGCTGACATTTTGTTTTGTAAAAGGTATTTTGCAACACCGCTTCTGTAATGGTTGGATAACCAAGTTGAAAAAGCTGCTTGAAAGTTAGGGAAGAATTATTATGGGAAATAAACATAACTATACATTTTAATGAGGTCAGTTCTTAGGGTAGAACATAATAAAAAAGAGAACAAAACTTAAGTTTAAAAGTAAGTCTACAGTATAGTTTATATTAAGTAGTTAGCCTGTAGGTAGTATTTTTACTTAAATATACTACTGCAAAATATCAGAGTAAAAAAAAAAAAAAAGGTTTTTACTTGGGGATGAGTCATGTACCGATTCCGACTCCACGAGTCCAGGAATCGCCGATTCTCTAGGAATTTACTAGTATCGGAATCTAAAGATTGTAGCGTCTTCGCCCTCGATTATTTGTTATTAAATCATTGTTTTTTGCTAGTGTTCTCATTTTATCTTCACAGCAGTGAAGTCATACGAAAGTAGACAAAGAAAGGAGCAGAACAGAAAACTACAGCCTGTCTCAAATGTCACTACGTCTGATAATAAAGCAGTTTTTCCCCACTGAAATTAGTTTACATTTAAGGTTGCATTTATTATCAAGAAACACATGTCAACTGCTTAACACATTCAGTAATAGTTTTGTTATCAATAATCATTCTTCAGTAATCTTCAGGGATTTGACACATTTACAAGGAGGTGTCCTAAGGACAACGTTTATTCCGTTTTGTTTTATACCGGCTTATAACTACACAGCTATTCAACGCAGAGAGAGAGAGAGAGAGAGAGAGAGAGAGGAGTAGAACTGGTATAAATGACAAGCAGCTGTCAATAACACGCGCCCTTCCTTGGTACAGCAAGTTGGAATGCCAGCAAAAAAGAGTGCTTCTCTCTTCTTTCCTTTCCGTCTTAGTAATAATGGCACTGAATAACATACGTGTGTTTAAACGAAAACATTTACCAACTTCTAATACCGAGAGTATCGTCCCACTCATTTTAAATGGTAAATTATACATTCTAGAAGTAAAACTCTAAAAAGCACTTTTTTTTATAAATGCCCACATTTTGCCGGGCCCATATCACTACTCGTACGGAATTAAAACGTATACAATAAACAGCACAGCCAAGAATGCAACGGAGTATTTTGAGTGTGTTACTAAAAAAGAATGCTGAAGATAATACGCGGTTAAATCATTATCTAACGCAGAGATACTGAGTCGACGAGAGTTTTATTGTTTAACTTGGCTAGAAGAGGTAAACTGATACAAGTCATGATGTACCTTAATAATATTTAATTTGCTAATGGTGGAAACCGTGATAATTAAGTATGGCTGGACAGGCACATTTATGTAAGACACAACTTTCGCATTTCTGAAAGAAAAAATGCTATTGTGGGTAGGCAATAAAAACTTTTCCAATTAAGATGCTGAACAATCCTTCCCAACTAACGCCGACACTCTACTATACTTTTTTACTGCCTCAAATTTTACTGAGGCGTTTTACACACAGCAGCATGATAGTCTAGTACCTCGAAACATTTCATTATTGTTATTATTATGAACGGCTTGAACTTTATTTGTAGATAATGCTACAGGAACAAATAATAAGTCAAAGCAAGAGAATGCATGAACAGATGTGTGACATTTTGGTGTAGCGTTGTCTAAAAAACCGATCAGACTTTTTCAGTAGTATATGACAAGTATTTATGTGGACATACGCGGTCACAATAAAGAGAGCAATTAGAATTACAGCAAAGGAGAAAGCAATAGCATCTCCGAATAGAAAGAAAGATTACACAAAAGAAATAAGCCGGTGACAACGCTGCAAACTTAGAAAGAAGCAGCATCCATTTCATTTAATCCAACATCGATACGGGGATCGCGCCTTTTTAAAACGAAGGTGATAATACGTTTGCGAATAACAAGAGGCGAACTGGATGAACATAAGAGCTCGTTAAAATGTGTGTTTCAAAGCGTGGTCAGTATCGTGTCTGAATGCAAGTAGTGTGCTGTGGTTTAATTACGAGTTAACATGTTTGACGGAAAAACGGTATTTAGAAAAATGTAAAATAATAGGAGTATTAAACAAGAGAAAAAATTACGACGAAGTTAATAACAAAATGACAGCATGAAACATGGGAGTGCCATCACAAATTTAGCAGCAAAATAATTAAGGACGCACTAATGCAATGAAATGAAACCCGTTAAATACACTGAAAAGGAATAAATCATAAAATGGGGATGAAATCAGTGGAGATGCGAGGACACGAAATAATAATCAATACAAACCGTCCACAGACATGTTGCATCTGCAGTGTCACAAATATGTTTAAACTAGTCCTGCTTTTCAATTGTACACGCCTTAACCATTCGGCTGCCTCATCACGCCTAACTTAAAATTTCACTGTCGGTGATCTACCACTAATTTCCAATTGTCACAACGTATTCATTAAGCCTACATTGTGAAATTATTCTAAATTACTTCAACCTAGATAAGTAGTAATGTTGCATGGTCGACATCGCCTTTTTTAAATTTTTTTCCAAGTTACAAGGAATCTCTTTTCTGGTTATTACTGTAGCACTACTGTAGCCAGTGAATTTACTGATAGAATTTGGTGACTATGATAGGCAGCTTAAAGTAAAACTGGTATTTTAGTCAACTTGTGCACAACAGTAAACCGTACTGTGATTTGACAAGACGTGCATTTCACAACAGAAGAATTACGACAACGACTTCCTGTGAAACACAACTAGCTCTTTATTCACATGAAGTGTTGAGTGACACTGACAAGGGATTTCAGATCGATTCCGTATTTCTGGATTTCCGGAAGGCTTTTGACACTGTACCACACAAGCGGCTCGTATTGAAATTGCGTGCTTATGGAATATCGTCTCAGTTACGTGATTGGATTTGTGATTTCCTGTCAGAGATCACAGTTCGTAGTAACTGACGGAAAGTCATCGTGTAAAGCAGAAGTGATTTCTGGCATTCCCCAAGGTAGTGTTATAGGCCCTTTGCTGCTCCTAATCTTTATAAACGATCTGAGCAGCCGCCATCGGTTGTTTGCAGACGACGCTGTCATTTATCGACTAATGAAGTCATCAGAAGATCAAAACAAACTGCAAAACGATTTAGAAAAGAATCTGAATGGTGCGAAAAGTGGCAGTTTGACCCTAAATAACGAAAAGTGTGAGGTCATCCTCATGAGTGCTAAAAGGAACTCAAACTTCGGTCACACGACAAATCAGTCTAATCTAAAAGCCGTAAATTCAACTAAATACCTAGGTATTACAATTACGAGAAACTTGAATTGGAAGGCACACACAGAAAATATTGTGGGGAAGGCTAACCAAAGACTGCGTTTTATTGGCAGGACACTTAGAAAATGTAACAGATCTACTAAGGAGACGGCCTACACTGCGCTTGTCCGTCCTCTTAGAATACTGCTGCGCGATGTGGGATCCTTACCAGATAGGACTGACTTAGTGTATCGAAAAAGTTCAAAGAAAGGCAGCATGTTTTGTATTATCACGAAATATGGAAGAGAATGTCACAGAAATGATACAGGATTTGGGCTGGGAATCGTTAAAAGAAAGGCGTTTTTCGTTACGACGGAATCTTCTCACGAAATTCCGATCACCAACTTTCTCCTCCGAATGCGAAAATATTTTCTTGACACCGACCTACATAGGGAGGAACGATCACGACGATAAAATAGGGGAAATAAGAGCTCGTACGGGAAGATATAGGTGTTCATTCCTTCCGCGCGCTATACTAGATTGGAATAACAGAGAATTGTGAAGGTGGTTCGATGAACCCTCTGCCAGGCACTTAAATCTGATTTGCAGAGTATCCATGCAGATGTACCAGTTCACGAGTTCGAAGACTCTTACGTAACAACATTGAGATCACATAAATATTTTCACTGAAGTACGAACGGTGGCAACTAAATGTGCAGTCCCTCCTGAGATTCCCCTCACAGCGCGTCGTTTCCAGAAACGATACGTTAACAGAAAGTCATGTCACGAATCCCAGGCTATCGGTTGCGAAAATATATCGAAGAACAAGATCCGCATCGGTTCACGGCAGTTTTATGACCAAGCAGTTATTGCGTCGTTTGCTGCAAGTGCTTCCACGTAAGGCACTGCAGTAAGGTTCTGTGAGTCACAAATGTGACACAGGTGTGTTGACTATCCTTATATTACGTGGCGCCACGCGGGACAGCGAAATGACTTTCTCGGTCACCGCAACGGTGTCCACCTAAGCATTCAATTCACAATCGCTGATGGAGCAGACCATCAATTTGCCTTCTTTGAAGTCCTGGTCAGAGAGCTAGTTTACAGCAGTACAACCGCACACCGACAGATATTGGCATCAGGCCTCTAATCAGAGCGACAGTCAGAAATAGAGGTATGGCGTCCAGCAGACGTATATGTGAGCCCGAACATCTTGAAAGAGACGCAAGTAGAGCTACGTTCTCAAATCTAAAATATTCAGGGGAGAGTAAAAAATATAGATCATAGCAGGAGCAACGTCGAATGAAGGTTAGACAAGGTTTGCAATCTTTGTGTGTAATCTTTGTATTTAGAGAAATAATATTACAAACTAAATCAGTGGGAATGCAGACTGGACAAGTAGAATGGATGACCACATGATATGTGCAATACTGTAAAACTGTTAAAAGAGGAACATATGAAGAATATTGAGTTTACCGTCTTTCCCACAGCGCGATCATTGCAAATCGAAACATTATAAACAAGACCTTAGATAGACTCAAAAGATGCTCTCCAAGGGACATTATGATTGAACGAGTATATTATGGAGGTTACAAAAAATTTATACAATGACTCACAAGCAATACTGCAAACAGAAAACCTACTTTCTGAAGAAATTTACGTCAACCAACAAGTACGTCACGGCAGTAATTTATCCTTTACACTTTCTGATATTACACGGATGATGTAATTTGACAATGGAAGCTCAGTGCAACCGTGGAATTAAATAATACGCTGATTTTAAATACAATGCTCTTTGCTGACGATCAAGTTGTTACTAAACAAACTGAGGATAACATTCAGAGATCTGTGTATTGCCTTCAACAGATCTGCTAGAGGTGTAAAATAAATATCTCCGCAGACAAGACTACGGCTTTTAGCTGCAAATATCCAATATGAGAACTGGAGAATGTGATGCAGGTCAAGAACTGAGAAGCTCGCTCACAAAGGATGGTCACCGGAAAAACGTAATTCGAACAAGAGTCGCTACAGCCTAAGCCGCATTCAACAAGAGGGTGTCTCCGCCGACCAGCAAACTGAGCTTGGAATTAAGGAAGAAACTGGTGAAGTGCTACATTTTGAGCACTGCACTGAACAGAGAAGTGTACAGTGGCAAAAATGGAGAAAAAATACCTAGAAAATTTGGAAATGTGTAAAAGATTAGAGAAGATCACGTGGGCAGATTGAATAACAAACGACGAGGTACTGAGAAGAGTAGGAGAGAAGAAAACTATTCTGAATACAGTTTTTCAGATGAAGGCCAACTGGATCGGACATACACTTAAGACACGAGGGGCTCACGCACGATGTCATCCGAGGGAAGATCAAAGGCACTACAAGACGAAGAAGAATATGGACAACATGAAATATGGAAGAGGATACAGCAAACTGAAGGAGGTAGCTAAAGACAGGGAACATTTGCGTCAGACATTTTCCGTACGACGACACGGAACTGCCTCTAGGCAAAATACTACATAATGCTACTTAATAACAATCCAGTCTGAACAGGAGTAACTCTAGTTAAGACGGTAGTCAAAAGTCAAAATTCTAATCACCACCTCGAAAAAAAAAAATGAAATCAGATAATTAACCTTTTGTTTGTTTGTAAGTACATATCTACATTCCTGGTGCATAATGAATTTCCGACACCATAGTGGCGTTCTTCTACAGGAGCCAAAATAAAATGGCGCACACCTCTGATTAAGTGCAGCGAGGGTTTCTGTGCGCATCATCTCTAAAGACACGTACCTGATAAACGAAACATTATTAACCGGACTTTATGTTTTAGAGGTGATTAAAACTTTATGACTACTACTTGTAGACCTGCCGAAGAATTGTCACTTCCAGTACCTCGGTTGTGACATAACGTACGAAACTAATGATGATATTAAACGCAAACTCACTAAGTAACAATCCCAAGAGCATCGGTCACGAAAACGAAAAAACAAACAATAAAGAAATTTTATACGGTGATGGCTGTTCAGAGACTTGGTTGACGAGTTCTGAGATTTGCAAAAGGCCCCACGAGGTTGGATAGATTTACAGATGACGTTGTGCAGAGAGAACAGAATACATATATACAATTGAAAATACGATCAAAGAAAAACAAAATGGTCTTGTCACCTGAACAGAAGTAAGATGGAAGACTGACTATCGTTTTGACAGAACGGTAAGGCGACTCTCGACGACCAAGTAAGTCACTGGCAACAATTTGCACTCTGGCGAGATGAGGTGAACTGTCTACTCCTTGAAAGAACAAGAGGAAGATCAGCAGATTGGAAGTAATGAAGAGGATGTACTAATGAGTGAAATTTAGGATTTAACGGTAAATTGATGAGCAGAAACTCAGATTGGAGACGGATAGAGAGGGAAATCGAACCCATCAAATTGCTCTGAGCACTATGGGACTTAACATCTGAGGTCATCAGTCCCCTAGAACTTAGAACTACTTAAACCTAACCAACCTAAGGCAATCACACACATCCATGCCCGAGGCAGGATTCGAACCTGCGACGTAGCAGTCGTGCGGTTGCGGACTGAAGCGCCTAGAACCGCTCGGTTTCTTTTCAAAGAACCCACCCTCATATTTCCTTTAATAGGTTCTATCCAAACCATGGATGGACTATATCTAGAAGGATGGACGGGGGTTTGCACACAGCTGTTCTCGAAAGAGGATCCAACAAATTGAATGCTATACCGTCTCCCGTGGACCTACTAATGATTTCTTTATTGAGAGTCCTACAAAGCAAAAAGTTGTCACTGGATGTTAATGGAATCCCTTTATTTTCCTAATGCGTTTCGGGCGTGGCCCATCGTCAAATAACCTGCTCGATTAATATCTTTGTATTACAAACGTGATTATATACAACGCACAAACGTCTGAAAACTTTTTTTTTAATTTACAGAAATACGAACCGCAATACACTATAATGACGATACTGTTACGATGATGTCTTTCGACCGGTAAGGCCATGAAGTTACAATTTTTATGTAAATGCAGAAATACTGATACGACATATAGGCAGCTGGCAGACTAATAATCATAGTGGCCCTCAACACAGCAAAGGTAACATCGCTTACGCTAAATGGTAGACTAGATGCCGAGGAAGTTGTGCCGCTACAGCCCGCCTGTATAAGATAGTAAACCATTACTTTAACAAAATTTATTTTACAATAAGGACAAAGTTTTATACAAATTTCAGATCATACTTCATACCAACATACCGGCAAAATAATCCATATTTAAGACAAGTGGCGAACAATAAAAAGTAAAATAAATAGATTAGACCTAACTGACTGGTATGAAATGTAGACTCTGTTCTTATTGTAAAACAAATTTTGTTAAAACGTAACGGTTCATGTTTTAAAGCTTTTCTGTATGCATTCACATTTGCAATATAAAAATGTGTTGTTAATTCAGCAGGTGATCTGATGAATCGCGTTATGAAAATAAAGGAATCTAGTGACTATTTTTTTCAATTTATCAGCTTTTTAGAGTCACAATAACAGAATCATTAAAAATTGTTGCACGCTTCACTGACGACTTTTATATACAAAACTACTGGAGCTACTTAACTACGATTTAAAGTGGAGTACCCTTCTTTCCATTTCCCTTCGGTCATCGTTTGATTGTAGCATTGTATACAAAACAAATGAGAGGCGTATTGTATTTAATTTGTTTCGTCTCAGCCGTGTGGCGGAAAAGAAATCCTTGTCTACCGTGGTCTTCGTCCAATCTGCGAAATAGTAACATTTGTGTATCTGGTGCATGGAACATTCGAAGGAGAGATGCGCGATTCGTTACAGGAGTGGTTTCGTCAACGTGAAAGCGTTAAAGAAATGCCCAAGCAACACTAGGAATAGTGACTGCCATACACCCGTGTGGGAGAGATCGTTTTGCAAATTCCAAAAGCCCGCGTCCCAGTTTGAGACAGGAAACGTACTTCAACGTCAAGAATATTTCTCGTGTAATGCTCGCAGGGTACGCCCAACCAACTTTCGCCTGTACAGTGGGTTACTGATAATCATTCTTGCCACACATCGTCAGCAGAGGGAAGAAATCGTATCACACTAAGGGGGGCCAGTACCACAGCGGAATAATACTGTATTTTCAGATCTACGCGATCGCTGTAAAATATTATCAAACTCTTTCTCCAAACGCTTAAGTTGCGTTCCTTACTTTTCCTAATTAGCACTGACTTGTAAATATATCTTCTGCATAGCTGTAAAATCACACGAGGGCGTGTTGGAAAGCAATGCCTCTGAATTTTTTAACATTCTACGTCTTTATGTTTAATGTCTAAATATTTAAAATAGTCGCCCTGGCGACGAATGCATTTCTCCCAACGACAGACCAGTTCGTTGATACAGTCACAGTACATTGTTCGAATTTGGTGACAGAGTCACAGCCTCACCTCTACTTGCACCGCTTTCTCAGCTACCAATGTGATGTCCTGTTTTTTAAGTTTTGGATACAGATGAAAATCGGATGGGACCGAGTCGGAACTGCATGGAGGATAATCGCTGACAGTGAAGCCAATGCGTCGGATTGTTGCAGATGTCGCAGCTCTCGTGTGTAATCTGGCACCGTCTTGTTAAAGGAGAGAGTGCTCCATGTGCTGAGGAAGTCTTTGAATTGGAGACGCAGTTAAAGTAGTGCTGTTTCCCACGCAGCGGCACAGTTACTTTGCACAACGCCATGTTACTACAGTTCGGAGCCCTCTAGCTGCAGATGGATGAAGTATGTAGACATGAAGAATAAAGACGCAGAAAATAAATTATTTTATTCAAAAAGCTTCCAGTGTTTTCACCTAAAAAAACTCGGAGGCATTACTTTTCGGCATGCCCTCGTATGAAACTACCTGGCACATTGAAACTGCACGCCATCCGTAATTCAAACTCTGAACCTTCCCCTTCGAGGGCGATGCTGTTAAGCGATCCCTAGATGGGCAGTAATTCTGAATATTGTGCAATATTACTGAAGTTTTCCCCCGAGCAAGAAAAAGAAAAAAAAACGGCTCTGAGCACTATGGGACTGAACATCTTAGGTCATCAGTCCTCTAGAACTAATTAAACCTAACTAACCTAAGGACATCACACACATCCGTGCCCGAGGCAGGATTCGAACCTGCGACCGTAGCAGTCCCGCGGTTCCAGACTGCAGCGCCTAGAACCGCACGGCCCCGAGCAAGAAAATTGCGCAATAATAATAATGTACAATATTATTGTGTCGGTCCAGCCAAAGATTTGTAGAGATCTATGGACTGTAATAACATAGCTATCTTCCCTTGTTTTGCCGTCATTTTAAATTTCCCACGTTCGGTGACGATCAAAACATCAAGCTGCGAATATACACTCCTGGAAATGGAAAAAAGAACACATTGACACCGGTGTGTCAGACCCACCATACTTGCTCCGGACACTGCGAGAGGGCTGTACAAGCAATGAACACACGCACGGCACAGCGGACACACCAGGAACCGCGGTGTTGGCCGTCGAATGGCGCTAGCTGCGCAGCATTTATGCACCGCCGCCGTCAGTGTCAGCCAGTTTGCCGTGGCATACGGAGCTCCATCGCAGTCTTTAACACTGGTAGCGTGCCGCGACAGCGTGGACGTGAACCGTATGTGCAGTTGACGGACTTTGAGCGAGGGCGTATAGTGGGCATGCGGGAGGCCGGGTGGACGTACCGCCGAATTGCTCAACACGTGGGGCGTGAGGTCTCCACAGTACATCGATGTTGTCGCCAGTGGTCGGCGGAAGGTGCACGTGCCCGTCGACCTGGGACCGGACCGCAGCGACGCACGGATGCACGCTAAGACCGTAGGATCCTACGCAGTGCCGTAGGGGACCGCACCGCCACTTCCCAGCAAATTAGGGACACTGTTGCTCCTGGGGTATCGGCGAGGACCATTCGCAACCGTCTCCATGAAGCTGGGCTACGGTCCCGCACGCCGTTAGGCCGTCTTCCGCTCACGCCCCAACATCGTGCAGCCCGCCTCCAGTGGTGTCGCGACAGGCGTGAATGGAGGGACGAATGGAGACGTGTCGTCTTCAGCGATGAGAGTCGCTTCTGCCTTGGTGCCAATGATGGTCGTATGCGTGTTTGGCGCCGTGCAGGTGAGCGCCACAATCAGGACTGCATACGACCGAGGCACACAGGGCCAACACCCGGCATCATGGTGTGGGGAGCGATCTCCTACACTGGCCGTACACCACTGGTGATCGTCGAGGGGACACTGAATAGTGCGCGGTACATCCAAACCGTCATCGAACCCATCGTTCTACCATTCCTAGACCGGCAAGGGAACTTGCTGTTCCAACAGGACAATGCACGTCCGCATGTATCCCGTGCCACCCAACGTGCTCTAGAAGGTGTAAGTCAACTACCCTGGCCAGCAAGATCTCCGGATCTGTCCCCCATTGAGCATGTTTGGGACTGGATGAAGCGTCGTCTCACGCGGTCTGCACGTCCAGCATGAACGCTGGTCCAACTGAGGCGCCAGGTGGAAATGGCATGGCAAGCCGTTCCACAGGACTAAATCCAGCATCTCTACGATCGTCACCATGGGAGAATAGCAGCCTGCATTGCTGCGAAAGGTGGATATACACTGTACTAGTGCCGACATTGTGCATGCTCTGTTGCCTGTGTCTATGTGCCTGTGGTTCTGTCAGTGTGATCATGTGATGTATCTGACCCCAGGAATGTGTCTATAAAGTTTCCCCTTCCTGGGACAATGAATTCACGGTGTTCTTATTTCAATTTCCAGGAGTGTAGATGTCCCCAGAGCCTGTAGCACGGGAGACACTGTCACGGATATTGTCAATACTGCCCACAGATGCACAATATTTCCGGGCAGCGCATATATTTCGGGAGTTTCTGATGTTCTCAATATTACTGCGCAGCCGCTAAGTCTCACCTCTAGACGTACGATTATTTCTGCGCTTCATGAAAAATTGTGCAATATTATTAAGCGTCTACGTGGCACTTTACCGAATGAAGTATCCAGAGACGATTCACAAACCGTCAGTAAAGCGTCATGGTCGTGTCTTTTCCTCTCAAATAAAATTGTACTTTAAAACTATTAAATACACCATCCACTCAAAAAATTTCGGGACTGATTTTGTTCCTGGCCTGTGCGCGTTGTTGCACCATAAATCACAATGCAGCAACATCTCTAAACCACATGTTCAAGACATTCTCCACACTATTTTGAAGAAGAGAAAACGGTATGCAAAGTTTGTCCCACACAACCTGACCCACTTGCAAAAACAACGACGCATAGACGCCTGCCGCAGCTGGATTGAAATGCGAACCGCGGAGAATTAATTCTTCTCTGGAAAAAAATCATCACGTGTTACGAGACTTGGTGTTCTTAAAACGAACATACTACAAAACAACAAAGTGCAGGAATTCACATGAAGGTCACCGCACTGATGACATAATCGGCATTCAAGCCAATGTGACGCGCCACAGACCAAAGAAACACTTATCTGGCAGTATAGATGTTCTGTGCGTTGGTTGCAAGTTGGGTTGGGCGATGGGGTGGGGAACTGTATACAGCACCTGAAGCTTTAAAACCATCATTATAGCTTTCCTCTATTTTTCATGAATCCAGTCTCGAAATTTTTTGGATGACGGGGTATGTTTCTTCCAGTAGATTACTACACATACTTTCTTTTACATGAATTTCAACAATATTACTTGCACAACAAAGAAAACTTATTCTACCCCTTAAAGTACGCGATTGCAAAATGTCTGACTTTCAAGATACCCAAAAATAAGGGAAAATAGAGATTTAAATTCTTGGCTAAGACAAAATAAGGGGTTGGATTTGGCGTAAATACTTAGAATTGTCTGGAAACTGAAGACGACGAAAATTAGTGGGTGAACAAGGTTTTCTAATAACTACTGTCCTCTGATGTAGCCTTGTATGTAACCACATCTCATGTGGGAAGGTGTATTCTGAAGTAGCGACTGTTCTGTGAACACTGCAGTCACGGAAAAAACACAAAAATGCGGTGCAAGAGCGATAGACAAAGAATTCTATCGTGGTCGATATACCTCTGCTATAAAACGTGTTTTACATGTACAATTTTTTCATTGTATCTGTTCTATCAAAGTGACTTATTCTTACAATGGGTATTATAATTTTTAACTTCTGTTTATGGTAAGAGTTCTGCATTTGATTTGCATCGATCACAACATTTACGTGTATTTTCTTGGAAATACAGCCGATACAACAATACCGTCGGTAACTGACAGGAATCAGTATCATGTACAAAGGCAATATATATTATTTTGAACAACACAGTAGAAAACAATTGTTTTCTTTGTAGCGGTCTTACAGACCGTGTTTATCTTTTCTGGATCCGTATTTACGTCCTGAATACTTTGGTATATGACCCACAAAATCGTAACTTCTACAGTACGCCAGGCCACTAAGTCGCTGGATTTCTTTTGTAAATCGTAGTTTCCTCATCTTGATAAAACGCAACGTGTGCATGGTATGTGTTCCTCGTCTTTTTAAGTCAATTTTTTACATTCCTACATGCAATTTAAGTTGAAACAAAGGCCGACAGAATTAGTGTGACGTCGGTAAATCTTAAAATTTTTATTTCATCCGTATGAACCTTAATTTCACTTCCATGTTTCTCTTTAGTTTCCTTTATTGATCGCTTGGCGTACAAACTAAATAACAGTGTGGGTAGTGTTCAAATGTGTGTGAATTCCTAAGGGACCAAACAATTGAGGTCATCGGTCCCTAGACTTACACACCACTTGAACTTATGCTAAGAACACCACCACACTCATGCCCGAAGGACGACTTGAACCTCCGGCGGGAGGCGTGGGTAGCTTCATCCCCTCCCTTACTCCCTGCTTGATTTCCTCTTTTTCCTGTCCATCTCTTACCACTTCAACCTGGTTTCTCTGTATGAACTATTTCTGATACCGACAGAATTCTGAAATATGTGACAAATATTACTCAAGCACAGTCTTGTCAACAGGGAATGTGTTGCAGTTTTTCTAAAGAAAGTTGGTGATGGTGGGGCGGGGGAGGGGGGGGGGGGGGGGAGGGCAGAGTGTGGAGGGCCGGTGACTCAAATACAATGCTGAAACAATTTAAATAGAAATGTACTTCTGTTGTACACAGGAGTAATTCATGGAGATGTATTCCTTCTTTGCAAGAAGGCAGTTTGTTTTGTGCCACAAGCGTTTCGCTTCTTTTATTTGTGAAGCATCCTCAGTGGCCTGTAATACATAACTGATTGATGTACATAATTGCTACATTCCTTTTATCCTGTTACTTTTTTTAACTAGGTGAAAACTTTTGCTCAACTAGCTTCGGGAGGTTAAATTACCATTTGATGTTATTTACGATTTCTAATTTTGTTAATCCATGTGTGCCGTTCTAGCGTTATTTTTTAATTTGTCTGCATACTCCACATGGCAATTTTCGGCGTTTTTCGAACACATTTATTTGAACACTTCACTTCCACTTTTCACTGTGTTATTGTGTGTGTTAGCATTTGCAGTATTGGCAACTACCGCTGTGTGCAACAGACTACATGCAGTATACACACCACAACACACACAAAAGACGAATGATTAATACACAGCGACAGCTGGCAACACTACACACACACACACACACACACACACACACAGTGAAAAGTGGAAGTAAAGTGTTCAGAGAAATGTGTTCGAAAAAGCATCGATAACCGGCCATCTGGAATATGCACACCAGCTAAATACAGCTTCAGGACAACAAACACTGATTAACAACATCAGAAATCGTAAGTAACACCGAATGGTAATTTAACCTAGCAAAACTTGTGGTGCAAAAGATTTTTCTGATATATAACACAAGAGAATAACCGGAAAAACCGTAATGTAGTAACAAATTTGTAATTGCTATAAATCGCAACTATTATATACAAAGATGCTTCACACACAAAAGAAACAAAACGCGTACGGCAGAAAACAAACTTTCATGTTTTGGCAAAGACGTATTATACCACCACAAATTTTTAAGCACCTAAGAAACGACGCGGAATATATGGGATAACGGGAGACATTGCTTCACATATTAGAGGGGCTGCGTTTATTTTCGCTTCTGCTAGTTTTAATCGCAAACTGGGCGGTATCGGCTAACGGTCAATTGTATTAGGGTCGAGGCGCTGCGACCTGTTGCTAGGAATTGAGCTTGCTTGACTTTTAACCCCAATAACTGGATGTCGTCAGCACACAGTGTCAAGGATCTCTCACTAGCTGTGCAGATTTCTTTGTTTCTTCTACATACATCTCTTATTGTGCGTAAAAATACGTAGGTGTATGTCTTACCTTTTTTTTTTCAAGATCTTAATGAATCCAAAACCACAAATAAAATCTAAAAACACTTCTCACGAAATGTCTACCGAAGACACGATCTTGCTAAGTCTTCCTAGAGTGGGTGTACAGATACGAAACGTTGGCAATGAGGCGAGCATTCACAATACCGTACTTCGCATAGCAATCCGCACAAAAATGACTGAAATCAATCTGTTGTAGAACTGTGGCACATGTTTTATTCTCAACTATTATTAGTTCTTTTTGAGAACACTAATCTCATGTAGAGAAATGAACATGGGTTCTGGAGCCAGAGATGTTGGAAAACTCATCTGGCTCTGTTCGTCCATGAAATCCATAGCATCGAAGACAACGGATGCCAAATTGATGCCTCAGTCGTTGACATCCGGTAGACATTTGAGAGTTGTGTGTTGAGGTTTAGTGAATTTGTGACGGGATTCAGAACTTCCAAGCAGATAGCAGCCAGACTGGGTTTCGAAAACATCGATCATGTGAAACGCAACTCGAGCCTTTCTCAGATGACGTACTGGAGGCTTTGGATCAAGGAAACCAGGGAGACGCAGTGTTTCTTGATTTCCGAAAAGCATTTGACTCACCGCACTACGCGTACTGTCAAAAGTACGATCGTATGGGTATCAAGTGAAATTTGTTACTGAGGACTTTTTGGTAGGGAGACACAGCATGTTATTTTGGATGGAGAGTCCTAGTCAGATGCAGAAAAACTACGGGCGTGCCCCAGGCAAGAGTGCTGGGACCATTGCTGTTTATATTGTATACTCATGACCTTGCAGACAACATTAACAGTAAAATGAGGCATTTTACAGATGATACAGTTATCTATAATGAAGTTCTATCCGAGAGAAGCTGCATAAATATTCAGTCAGATCCTAGTAAGATTTCAATGTGGTGCAGAGATTGGGAACTTGCTCCAAATGTTCAGAAATGTAAAATTTTGCACGAAAAAACGTAGTATCCAATGACTATAATATTAATGAGTCACTGTTGGAATCGGTCAACTCATACAAATACCTGGGTGTAACATTTTGCAGGGATATGAAATGGAATGATCGCATAGGTTCATTCGTGGGTAATGCACGTGGTAGACTTCGGTTTATTGGTAGAATACTGGAGAAGTGAAATCAGTCTACAAATGAGATTGCTCACAAATCACACATGCCACCGGTTCTAGAATATTGCTCAGGTGTGTGGGACACGTATCAGATAGGACTAACAGGAGATACTGAACGTTTACTGGGAAGGGCAGTACGAATGGTTTGTTTAATCCGTGGAATAGTGTCACAGAGATACTGGAGGAACTGAACTAGGAGACTGTTGAAGGCAAACTACTCCGAGAAAGCCTATCAACGAAGTTTTAAGAACAGACTTTAAATGATGACTGCTCAAATAGGGATCGCGAGGGTAGGGTGATGATAATTGCTGCAAGAGGCGTCCAATCATTTCTCCTGCGCTCCATACGTGAATGGAACAGGAAAAAACCCTAATGACTGGTACAATGGGACGTACCCTCTGCCATGTAGCACACGGTGGTTTAAAGAATGTAGATGTAGATGCAGAACATGTAGTTCTTAACGAGACGAACTCAACAAACGTAAAGGTAATTTTGAGAGTACCTCAAGCAGTGTTATACGGTCGTTATTGTTTAAGACGTGCATGTTAATGTTACGTTGCATAACGTTGGAAGTTCCGTGGAGGTTTTCGCAGACTGTGCTGTCGTGTGTAAACGGTTTCATTTCTAGAATACTGCAGCGAAATGCTACAAGACACACAAAGGATCGACAATTAGTTATGAAACTGGCTACTGACCGTGAACGTAAATTAATGTAATTTACTGCGCATAAAAAAGTGAAGGGATAAATTACTGTTTCGTTATACTATTAAAGGCTAAATGTTGGAAAAAGTAACTACTGTAAGACCTCTAGGAGTAGCCATCCGGAGCAACATAAAGCGGAATAAGCACGAACAAGTAATTGTAGGTAAGGTAGGTACCAGGTGAAGTTAATTGGAAGAATCTTAAGGTAATTTAATTTATTCACGAAAGAAGCGGCTTACAAAACGCATGTAGGACTGATTTTTGAGTATTGCTTATCAATCAAGGATCCTTACCCAATTGGAGTGATAAAAGATAACGAGAAGTTGCAATAACAAGCGCCACGATTCGTCACGTGCACTGTGTGACCAAAAGTATCCGGACACTTGGCTGAAAATGACTTACAAGTTCGTGGCGCCCTCCATTGGTAATGCTGGGAGGTTTCTTGGGGAATGGCAGCTCATTCTTCACGGAGTGCTGCAATGAGGAGAGGTATCGACGTCGGTCGGTGAGGCCTGGCACGAACTCAGCGTTCCAAAACATCCCAAAGGTCTTCTATAGGATTCAGGTCAGGAGTCTGTGCAGGCCAGTCCATTACAGGGATGTTACAGTCGTGTAACCACTCTGCCACAGGCCCTGGATTATGAACAGGTGCTCGACCATGTTGACAGATGCAATCGCCATCCCCGAATTGCTCTTCAACAATGGGAAGCAAGAAGGTGCTTAAAACAGCAGTGTAGGCTTGTGCTGTGAAAGTGCCACGCAAAACAGCAAGGGCTGCAAGCCCCCTCCATGAAAAACACGACCACACCATAACACCACCGCCCCCGAATTTTACTGTTGGCATTACACATGCTGGCAGATCACGTTCACCGGGCATTCGCCAACACCCGCACGCGCCCATCGGATCGCCACATTGTGTACCGTCATTCGCCACTCCACACAACGTTTTTGCTCTGTTCAATCGTCCAATCTTTACGCTCCTTAGACCAAGCGAGTCGTCGTATGGCATTTACCGGCGTAATGTGTGGCTTATGAACAGCCGCTCGACCACGAAATCCAAGTTTTCTCACCTCCCGCCTAACTGTCATAGTACTTGCAGTGGATCCTGATGCAGTTTGGAATTCCTGCGTGGTGGTCTGGATAGAAGTCTGCCTATTACACTTTACGACCCTCTTCTACTGTCGGCGGTCTCTGTCAGTCAACAGACGAGGTCGGTCTGTACGCTTTTCTTCTGTGCGTATCTACGTGTCCACTTCACTATCACATCGGAAACGGTGAACCTAGGGATGTTTAGGAGTGTGGAAATCTCGCGTACCGACGTATGACACAAATGACACCCAATCACTTGACCACGTTCGAAGTCCGTGAGTTCCGCGGAGCGCCCCATTCTGCTCTCTCACGATGTCTAATGACTACTGAGGTTTCTGATACGGAGCACCTGGCAGTAGGTGGCAGCACAATGCACCTAACATGAAAAAGGAAGGTTTTGGGGGTGTCCGGATACTTTTGATCACATAGTGTAGGTGTGCAATCGTTACGGCGATTCTCTTGATATTGCAGTGGGGGTTATTGCAAGAGAGGTGTTGTTTATCGCGAAGACGTTTATTATTTTAATTCAGAGAGCGTACGTTCCGGGATGAGTCTGGCAAAACATTACTTCCTCCCACCCACAGGAAAGCCTCGCGAGAGGACCACCGTGAGTAAAGTCGGAAAAAAATTGGCTCTCGTACGAAGGTTTATGGGCAGTCGTTCGTATCGCGAATGGAACAGAGGAGGGGGGGGAGGGGGGAATGATAGCGGTGCCGTATGAGAGTCTTAGCTGGAATACCGGCAAGCCACGCAGCAGCAAGACAAACTTAGCGCTCCGCACAAAGGGATTAGGCGACAGGAAGCGGTGGGTAAAAACCCAGAGCTAGGGGAAATGGGCACGCCTGTGGCACCACAAGTGACGCTTCCAGCTACTGAATATAACTTGGAAATACACGAAAAACGCTGAAAGTGAATCTTGTGGAAGCTCAGTGAATAAGAAGATATCAAACTGAGCGTGCAAATATCACGAGTTCATATCAACACTGCTTTTCGTTGTATGATCGCTAGTTCACGAATGACACAGCCTTTTATAAATTACGATTTAACAAGCATTTAAAATTAAACTACTGGTAAACCAATGCAGCTACACTTCTCATCGACATATTAAACTGAAGCTTATGTCTACAGTAAACATATAACAGCTTTGTTTATCTCAAATTCGAATGATACTGGAGTAATGACGACTTTGATTAATAACATTCAATCAAATGAACAAGAGCGCAATTTCATCCACAGAAACTCGTAGCATGTGTTCCCCAGTACCATTAACCCTTCTCTAAATTGTTTAATATTAGTTCTAAGTAACACTTATCTGCCAAATTTTGGTAGCTTAAATCAGGCAGTTAAGTAAATTAGTCACAATTTCTACAACTTCATCTATGCAGCCACCATATCGTGTGTGGCCTATCTTTCTGTGCACCAGTATCACTTTCCCATTCTTCTGTTCCAGTCGTGTACGGTTTGCGTGAAGAACAATTGCTAGTAAGCCTCCGTGGTGCTCGATTCTCTCTAATTTTGTCTTGATGATCTTTTCGCGAGATATATGTAGGCGGAAGCAATACGAGTATATTGGATGATCCTTAAGGAACATACGCACTTGAGCCTTTTAACAGTAAACCATAGAGTGATGCAGAACGCCCGTCTTGCAGCTTTTGTCATTGCAGTTGTTGAGCATCTCCGAAACATTTTCGCGCTTAATGAATGAACATGTAGCGAAACGTGCTGCTCTTCTTTGGATCTTCTGTCAGTCCTGTCTGGTACGGATCCCATACTGCCGAGCAATATGTAAGTATTATTCGAACGAGTGTTTTGTCAGTTACTTCCTTTGTTGATGGAATACATTTTCTGAGAATTCTTCCATGGAATCTCAATCAGCCATCTGCCTTACTCGCAATTAACTTTATGTGATCGTTCCACTTCAAATCGCTCCGTTACGCATACTCCCAGATATTTCTCCGAAGTACCTGCTTCCAGTGATGGTTCTGCACTTCTGTAATCATACAATAAACAGCCTTTCTGTCTATGTATACAAAATGCGTTACATTGGTTTTGACTGAGGGTCAGTTATCATTTCCCGCACCAAGCGCCGCTACTCTGCAGCTCTTCCTGCATTTCGCTACCATGAATGTTGGGCCGAACCCCACAAATAAACCAGATTTCGGCGTGGGGCGGCGGTGGAGTGAGTGGACTGCTGAAGTCTGTTGTGGAGTTGTCTACCAGTGCGGGCTACGGTGGGGACGAAGACTCTCCGTCGTTTCTAGGACCCCAGTTCCATCCAATACAAAGTGGACGACATTCCCATGTTGCGATATCGTATCACTTACATGCAATTGCAACAATAACATAGGAAATGTTACAGAAAACTTGGCAAGAAATTGAATATAGGCTCGATATTTGTTGTGCTACAAATGGTTCATATGTAGAGATGTATTGATGATAAATACATTTTTTGAGATGCTCTGCAATGTGGTGCATTTTTTCACTGTTGTATCTACTGTTTTTTTCCTGAGTGGGACACCCTGTTATATGCTTTAGTGTCCCAATGCAAGAATCGTATGTATACTTGTCAGGTTGAATGAAATAATACAATTTAGAGACTATACCGGTCTCAAAGGCGTGACTTGAAGCAGAGAGTGAAAATTTGTACTAAGGCCGGGATAGAGCCCAGTCTGCTTACTAGACAGATGCCTTAGCTACTAAGTCCGCTTAGCACAGCGGTTCACACAACTGCACTGATTATCCTGGCACGCTTTCCTCCTCAATCAAAATTCTCGCTGCCTGTGTGAGATCAGTAAAGTCTCTGAAATTGTGTCATTTAATCTGTACGAATATAAGTACCTGTATATGGGTTTCAGGCTGGATCCTCAATTTTCGTTCGATGCTGAAGTGCTATTCCAAAGCATGGAAGGCCTCAGCAATTCAGTTCGTATGTAAGCGGGAATGTAAAGCAGATTGGGGCGGTAGCGAAAATTTTGGATCGAGGAAGGAGGCGTGCAGTTGTGTGTACCGCTGCGCCAATCTAGCTTAGTGGCCAACGCACCTGGCTAGTAACCAGGAGAACCGGGTTCGATTCCCGGCATTAGAACAAATTTTCACGTGCCGCTATATTATATATACATAAAAAATTTATGTTACAGACAGTAATTAACTTCCTTAAGATTGCTACACATGTGAGAAGCATGAAATATATTCGCAGTTGCGAATATGGATTACTATCAGCTGCATAGTGGAATGACAACAAAAATTTATGCCGGACCGGGACTCGAACCCGAATTTCCCGCTTATCGCGAGTGGCCGCCTTACCATTTGCTACCCGAGCACGACTCACGGCCAAACCCAATCTTAGATACGTCGGCAACCACGTGTCCACAGCCAATATATAATATTCGCTTAGAACGGAGATATTGTACACGAAAGTCCCTCACCCGGTGTTGGCGGATAAATACGATATTGAAATGCCTATGTTGTTCTGAATTACAATGTGAAGTCCTTTCGAAGGAATTTTGCGCCGTAATTCAGAATAATACGGGCGCTGCAATATCGAAAATATCGTATACCTGTGAGTTTTTCACGCTCAGAGAGCGTTTGCGAGTAACACGTGTCATGCGAAATGCACCGCGAGCCAGCTCGGCAGCAGTGACCGAGTGTAGGGCAAGCCCTCGGAAGTCGCGCTCTGCAAGTTTAGATCTTTCGTGTAGACAGGAAGTTCAATCTTTCGATAACTGCTAGCCGTGGCTCCCAGACAAGGAAAACTATATACCGGTACTGTTGCGAGAGCTGAGCGTACTTTAATACCAACAACTATATTTTATTCAGAACAATATACACGATAGCACTGTGTGTGGAATTTCAGCGCACATTCTCGTGATATTAACACTTTGCTGTCCGCGCGCGTCTCGTAATTCGGATTACTTGTCTTGTCGCCGGCCGCTCTTGAGATTATCGTGAGTTTATAAATTGTTAGGTTTTACTAATCTCATCGTCAGTTCTCAACCCTGCCTCCCTGTTTCCCTAAGTTCATGAAATTTCTAAGATATAGATACGTAAATAAGTACACAATTTGTTTCATATATTTGTTTATTTGCATTGTCTTTGGTACTTAGCATTTATCTTTCATATGATATGCCAATAGACTGGCAACGGCAAGGAAAGCGTTTCTGAAGAAGAGAAATTTGTTAACATCGAGTATAGATTTAAGTGTCAGGAAGTCGTTTCTGAAAGTATTTGTATGGAGTGTAGCCATGTATGGAAGTGAAACATGGACGATAAATAGTTTGGACAAGAAGAGACTACAAGCTTTCGAAATGTGGTGCTGCAGAAGAATGCTGAAGATTAGATCGGTAGATCATATAACTAATGAGGAGGTGTTGAATAGGATTGGGGAGAAGAGAAGTGTGTGGCACAACTTCACTAGAAGAAGGGATCGGTTGGTAGGACATGTTCTGAGGCATCAAGGGATCACAAATTTAGCATTGGAGGGCAGCGTGGAGGGTAAAAATCGTAGAGGGAGACCAAGAGATGGATAGAAGCAGATTCAGAAGGATGTAGGTTGCAGTAAGTACTGGGAGATGAAGAAGCATGCACGAGATAGAGTAGCATGGAGAGCTGTATCGAACCAGTCTCAGGACTGAAGACCACAGCAGCAGCAACAACAACAACATGATATGCAGCAAAACAGTCTCCAACATGTAACGCAACTCCACAAGACTTGCACATTAAGTTTGTTGTTTTTTGTTTTTGGAACATGTATGGCAGTTTCCTCGTTTTCGTTTATCGTTTCGGAACTACATAGGCCTACTAGCTGGTATTGCTTTATGTCACCGCAAAGAGTATCAACCGGATCATGATGAGACGTATGCGATGTAGTGGCAACTTCCAAGTTACGTTCCGCGCATTCATCGTAAATAACCGTATCGTCTCTTTCGTTTGCCACCATGAAAGGGCAAAGTACTTATAAAAACAAAAAAAATTGTTGACTTGTGTACCTTATTGTTACCTAAACAAAACACCACAGAATGCAAAAGATGCTACAGTGCTGTCACCGACCACTGCGCGATACTATGCACACGACACCGCTATGGTGTCGCCGGACGGCAGAGTGTAACAGAAAAAGGACTTCATCAATACTAAAATAATAATAATAATAAATAATTATTGTCAGTTAGAACATTTAATTTTTTGTGAAAATCATGACTCAGACAATACTCATGGTAAAAGATAATGGAGATCTTCATCTTTCGTTATCTGTGATTCTTCTACAATAATCCTCCTCCTCGATCGAACCCTTGCAATGATCGGACGCAAATGACGTCTCGTAGCACTGAGGTCGGTAAAAAACTGTATTATGCTGTTAAGTAATACTTGAAAATTAGAGTTTCTGTGTTACTGAAATCAATACGTGTGTTTGAATTTTTATTTTAATATGATTCTCATCCTAACATATAAATGCTAAGTTTCCTGTTCAGCTAAAATGGAGTGCAGCCATTAGCGTCATTGATCTACAGCGCAGATTATTGGTAAAATGCTGAATAATGAGTGATTAACATGGAGAAATACTTTTAAATGTTAATGCATATAGTTAAGATACAGAAAAGATTTAATATATATTACTTGTTGAGAGTAAAACAACGCCTGAACTAGATTCGTTAAGTGACTGTCTTATGTTAGCCGCCACCTTAGTGAAATTTGCAGCGGCAGTTTAAAATTGATTTTCTGTACGGACATGAATGCCATTGGTCATAATCGCGATAATAATTGTGTATTGGTGGCCCAGAACCCACTTTGAGGAAGTAAATTCGACTTAGATTGTGAATAATCTTTAAATATAATGCAAATAGCATCGTACGTGATGTAAATTCTTATCTGCTGATGTATGAAGCCTGGTTATTTCGTAACGACTTCTATGAAATATTTTGACAGGAAAAATACATTAGTGTTGTGTGCGTGCGGTATTGTGCGACAAAACTGTTCATTTTGCTTAAAGAAAAGTGCTGCCACCTCGAAAAGCAGTAGCGTTATATTCGATAACCGATCCGGAACTTAGCGCTATTTACACTGCTTTAAAGACAACATTGCTACACGTTCCCAGGGGAATTTCTTTTACAAAATAACGATCATTAGCCAGGGAAAAGCAGTGTGTAAATAAAACCTCATGTTACATTGATAATAAGTAACTAGTTGTTTTGTAATCTTGCTAAAATTGTACAACACACAATCAAATCACGACACTCACACGCCACAGTACTCAAGAGAATGCTGAGCAGCCGTATTGCTTCCCAGGTTTGTAGCGTATTTCACAGTTTGTACATAACAACATCTTGATAACATATTTTGCGGTGCTCGTGCATTCTTTAACCAGAAGTACCGAAGAAACTCGTTATTGAGCCCTAACATGTGACCGTGGCATGTTTCTGAGCAAAGTAATCGCCCGTTTTACCTCCTAAACTAACAGTACGAGCGGTTAGTCTAATTCCCTAATTCGTAAATTCTGGACTTAAACAGTGCTAGGCAGCAAATAGCATATGCATAAAAAAGTCATACATATATCGCGTAGAATTAACAAACTTAAATAAAAAATATCTCTGAAGGGACTTGATCCCACCTTTACAATGAACATGTGAATGACAGACTAGCGTACTAACCATTGCGCCACATCAGCACTGCAAGCGACTCCTCCATATACTCGTACGTAGGGCCAGCTGAGACTACTGTCGTGACGGATTCGCACTATGAGTTAATGTCAGCAGTGTGATGGCAAAAAGAGTAATGAAGAAAGCTGGCAGGAAGTGACCTCAGGACGAATTTGGGCATTTACTTCGTTTGTACGAGGACAGGCCAGTATTTTGGACATAAAAAAAGGCTCTGAGCACTATGGGACTTAACATCTCAGGTCATCAGTTCCCTAGAACTTAGAACTACTTAAACCTAATTAACCTAAGGACATCTCACACATCCATACCCGAGGCAGGATTCGAACCTGCGACCGTAGCAGTCGCTCGGTTCCGGACTGAAGCGCCTAGAACCGCACAGGCACCACGGCCGGCTTTGGAAGCTACAGTTACTGGACGACAGGAAGTACGGTAAGAACCGAAAAGTTTACATCATCTCCACAGAAGAAAATTACCAGAACCTCTACAATTCAAGGAATCAGCAAAGTAGTTCAACACAGATTAATTAATAGAGAGAAACAACTGAAGTTGTTTTTGAAAGTGATCGTTTTGGAAATCGGAAAATCGTCATTTATTTCAAATAATACAGATGTATCTATAATTTTATACGACGTGGTATTTATTGATTATATTATTACACTGGATGGTGAAGAACAAATCCCCAGGATTTTACGAGTGGTTCCTGAAGTCAATACAAGTAAAAACTTGTAAATTCATATGTGCACAGAAATGGTTCATTTATCAGATATCCGCCCTTTTTGGCTTTTGAATGTCCATGGGTATCGAGCTGAAATTAGTGTACCGTTATTTCATCGTATTTCTTACTATACCAAAAATTAAAGAGAATAAACGTAGCTGATGCTAGTAATATTTGCTGATGCTAGAAATATTTGTAGCGCAAGCAGTCGTCTTGATGGATTTACGCATAACAGTATCTAGATTGGCAATTTTGGGTCCAATTATAAAATATATTTCTTCCATCTCCATCGCTGTTATTGTCAAAAAATTTCGATGTTGTTGTGGATTTTTCTTCAAATGGTTCAAATGGCTCTGAGCACTATGGGACTTAACAGCTAAGGTCATCAGTCCCCTAGAACTTAGAACCACTCAAACCTAACTAACCTAAGGACATCACAAACATCCATGCCCGAGGCAGGATTCGAACCTGCGACCGTAGCGGCCGCGCGGTTCCACACTGAAGCGCCTAGAGCCGCTTGGCCACACCGGCCGGCATTTTTCTTCACAAGATCTAAGTGAGAATCTTATATGCTCCGTGTGAATCTTCTATGCTCCAAAATGAATTCGCCACCAAATCCACAATCTTATCCAACAAAAACGCAGTTGTTTAGTAAGTTTTTCATTCGCCACTAACAGTATCAAAAGTGCAGCTGCAGCCCGACGCTCTTCCTACATTCACGGTATTGCGACAGGAAAATCTCGCTGTGAGTTATCTCGCAGCTCTCGCACGCATTCTCACGCTACTGTGTACAAACGCTACCGATATTTTCTCTCGCTAGACTCCCAGACACTTACAGAAAGTACTCGCAAGGAACTACCTGAAAGTAATTATCAGCGAAAATTCGACCCTAGTATAAACAATTCTCCGAGTATTATCGGAGATTACCAAGCTTTATGAGAGCGAAAAACTCACGTGTATCGGAGCCCTTTTACCGCTAACTCCGTGTGGTTGAACGAATAATTTATTTAAACCAATTAACTGTTGAGACTTCCGTAATTCCAACATACTGCGCAAAATTTTCCAGTTTCTGTGACAATAACAAGCAGAATTTAAAACGCTTACAACCAATACTTACAAAGTCTAGAGTTTCATCATCGTTTCGTTACTAACCGAGTTAAAGAAGCATTTGTACCGATTACTAGTTTAAAGATGCACTTAGCTGCTATTATTTCGAAACTCTCACAGCAAGAGAGGAGGTTGCTGACTAAAGTGTTGCGTCTACACACGACAGGTATAGGAAGGAACCTCAAATGGAATATCAACTCTCGCGAAAGCCAATAGTCTCGGTTCGAATCCGAATTGCGCACTATTTCGATTACACGTGGTTTCTTTCCATTGTAAATTTATATCTACAGCTACATTTATACTCCGCAAGCCACCCAACAGTGTGTGGCGGAGAGCACTTTACGTGCCACTGTCATTACCTCCATTTCCTGTTCCAGTCGCGTATGGTTCGCGGGAAGAACGACTGTCTGAAAGCCTCCGTGCGCGCTCTAATCTCTCTAATTTTACATTAGTGATCTCCTCGGGAGGTATAAGTAGGGGGAAGCAATATATTCGATACCTCATCCACCCTCTCGAAACCTGGCGAGCAAGCTGCACCGCGATGCAGAGCGCCTCTCTTGCAGAGTCTGCCACTTGAGTTTGTTAAACATCTCCGTAATGCTATCATGGTTACCAAATAACCCTGTAATGAAACGCGCCGCACTTCTTTGGATCTTCTCTATCTCCTCCGTCAACCCGATCTGGTACGGATCCCACACTGATGAGCAATACTCAAGTATAGGTCGAACGAGTGTTTTGTAAGCCACCTCCTTTGTTGATGGACTACATTTTCTATGGACTCTCCCAATGAATCTCAACCTGGTACCCGCCTTACCACCAATTAATTTTATATGATCATTCCACTTCAAATCGTTCCGCACGCATACTCCCAGATATTTTACAGAAGTAACTGCTACCAGTGTTTGTTCCGCTATCATATAATCATACAATAAAGGATCCTCCTTTCTATGTATTCGCAATACATTACATTTGTCTATGTTAAGGGTCAGTTGCCACTCCCTGCACCAAGTGCCTATCCGCTGCAGATCTTCCTGCATTTCGCTACAATTTTCTAATGCTGCAACTTCTCTGTATACTACAGCATCATCCGCGAAAAGCTGCATGGAACTTCCGACACTATGTACTAGGTCATTTATATATATTGTGAAAATCAGTGGTCCCATAACACTCCCCTGTGGCACGCCAGAGGTTACTTTAACGTCTGTAGACGTCTCTCCATTGATAACAACTTGCTGTGTTCTGTTTGCTAAAAACTCTTCAATCCAGCCACACAGCTGGTCTGATATTCCATACGCTCTTACTTTGTTTATCAGGCGACAGTGCGGAACTGTATCGAACGCCTTCCGGAAGTCAAGAAAAATATCATCTACCTGGGAGCCTGTATCTAATATTTTCTGCGTCTCATGAACAAATAAAGCGAGTTGGGTCTCACACGATCGCTGTTTCCGGAATCCATGTTGATTCCTACATAGTAGATTCTGGGTTTCCAAAAACGTCATTATACTAGAGCAAAAAACATATTCTAAAATTCTACAACAGATCGACGTCAGAGATATAGGTCTATAGTTTTGCGCATCTGCTCGACGACCCTTCTTGAAGACTGGGACTACCTGTGCTCTTTTCCAATCATTTGGAACCCTCCGTTCCTCTAGAGACGTGCGGTACACGGCTGTTAGAAGGGGGGCAAGTTCTTTCGCGTACTCTGTGTAGAATCGAATTGGTATCCCGTCAGGTCCAGTGGACTTTCCTCTGTTGAGTGATTCCAGTTGCTTTTCTATTCCTTGGACACTTATTTCGATGTACGAGGATTTAGAGAAGGAACTGCAGTGCGGTCTTCCTCTGTGAAACAGCTTTGGAAGAAGGTGTGTAGTATTTCAGCTTTACGCGTGTCATCCTCTGTTTCAATGCCATCATCATCCCGGAGTGTCTGGATATGCTGCTTCGAGCCACTTACTGATTTAACGTAAGACCAGAACTTCCGAGGATTTTCTGTCAAGTCGGTACATAGAATTTTATTTTCGAATTCACTGAACGCTTCACGCATAGCCCTCCTTACGCTAACTTTGACATCGTTTAGCTTCTGTTTGTCTGAGAGGTTTTGGCTGCGTTTAAACTTGGAGTGAAGCTCTCTTTGCATTCGCAGTAGTTTCCTAACTTTGTTGTTGTGCCACGGTGGGTTTTTCCCGTCCCTCACAGTTTTACTCGGCACGTACCTGTCTAAAACGCATTATGGTCATAATTTTCAGTTCGTTGTTCAGGACAAACACAGCATCTCACATGTGCTCTTCATTGAAACACGCAGCTGGAGGTTCCTCCACAGATGATCCTTCAAAGCAATGTTCTATGACCCGTATGACACTCTCAAAGATCTTAAATAAATCCTTTATAAAAGCTAGAACCGCGCTCTTATATAAAATTTATAATAAAAGTACTCAGTTCACTGTCAAAGATTCTACAGAAGGTTTTATGAAACGCGACTGACAAAGTTCTATTACAGCGTGTAAGTGAACTCTACAGGCAAACTGGGAAATGCTGGTCGGATTTGGGAGCTCCTTTCCAGTCCGTTGATATGGAGAGCGTGGAAAAAAATTGAGGTGAATAAAACGAACGGTTTTCGGTGCTCTGTTTATTTCCATTTACCGCCAGAGTTATGTATTGCGACTAATAGGAGGGGATAAACGAAATTACGAGTGAGATAACTATTAAGACCCAGAAAGAGAGACTGCAAAATACATGTAATACAGCGATTTTTACGCTTCGTCAACAGGTCTATCGTTTCAATCTCGACAACACGGCGTTGCCCAGATAAAAGACGTAACACAACAGCAATGGTGAGGAGCGTGGCAGGATGGTGTTCCAACCGTTCTACCTAGCGACATCCTTATGGAACTTTGTCGGAACCGGAAAAATATGATAGATATATTATTTAATGTTGGCGAAGTGTTCGGATTCGCAAAGGAACGTCGCGCTGGCGTGTACGATGTGGAAACTATGGGAGTGAAGCCGGTATATACATCAAAGTTTCAATACCACGTTCAGAAAAAAGGAAGGAAGATTTAGTGTTTAACATCCCACGGACGGCAATATCGTTATTCACGAACCACAAAACGCAAATTGGAAAACGAAATCGGCCGGGTTCTTTCCAAAGGATCCATCCGTGCACTTGCTAAGTGGTTTAAGAAAAACCACGGATAACCTAAATCGGGCTGGCAAACGAAAAGATGAATTCCGGTCATCCGTAACACCGAAGTGCAGTGTTTGAACCACACCGCCTTCGCTAGAATTAGACGTAAGTAATGAGTTGTTTTGGTGAGAGACGGATAGAGATGTGGTATGTGTTTGACGCAGTAATCCTTTTACAACAAATAACAGAGTTTCTCTTGTATGTCTGATTAATGTTTTCTACCTTATTTCGATCTCCCTGGCACCGTCGCAACGATCCATGACGTACACGGGACAAGAACCACTTTCACGCACTGTGTCGAGATCCAACGCAACCGTTACTGCGCGGGCTATTCCTCGTCCACGAAAACGCCGTTAGAATTCTGCAACTGCAGCCCTTGTATTTCCACTGCAGTGGTCACGGCATTGCATCACTGAAAGCGAATTACGCTGCTGAACTGCTCCAACTTATGTGACTTTCACAGGCGAGGACGATAAGATCCAACATTCTGTAAATTTGCGTAAGCGATGTGCGGGTTTCTGAGCCTCCAGGCCGTGAAGTTTGAATACAAGCATCTCGAACACGATAAGAACACAGCATAGCTATATTTTCTATTTAAGCATACTTCTGAAATTTCACACACTCGCTTCTCAACCAATGTTCGTTTCTTTCGAAAACATGATGTATACCTGACTAGAAGAAGGGATCGGTTGGTAGGACATGTTCTGAGGCATCAAGGTATCACCAATTTAGTATTGGAGGGCAGTGTGGAGGGTAAAAAGTCGTAGAGGGAGACCAAGAGATGAATACACTAAGCAAATTCAGAAGGATGTAGGTTGCAGTAGGTACTGGGAGATGAAGAAGCTTGCACAGGATAGAGTAGCATGGAGAGCTGCATCAAACCAGTCTCAGGACTGAAGACCACCACCACCACCACCACCACCACCACCACCACCACCACCACCACCACCACAACAACAACAACAACAACAACAACTATTTATAGTATTAGACCACTGTATTATTACGAAGCTAGCTTTTTCAGTAGGTAGTTTTAGCCGTATAGTATGCGGCCCAGTATTCACAATCATCGTGCTGCATGAAATACTGATATCCTGAGTGCACGTTTCAATTTAATAAAGTGTAAACTGTGACACTGTCAAAGTTGAGTGTTTGTTGCTACTCTAGTCCTTAAATCAACAGCCTGCTATGTAATTCTATAATTTTTGGACGGATGAATTTCAAAAATGATCTTTCTGGGAATTGCAATATCTTGGAAGCAATGTTAAAGCGCTGAGGGACTGTACTAAGCACTAGTGGAAACAAAGCTATTATTGTCGCTTTAAAATATTTAAGCAAATAACGGATATAATTTTCGTTAAATTTATTCAAAACCACGTAAATGGTTATTAAAGGGAAACACTATACATAATTGTCATCGTATATTCTTACTAATTACAAACCGTATTTCTTTGTACGATGTAAAAATGAATCTTTAAACCGTATTTAGTACATAAAAATTAGAATAAATAGTAGCTGTAATTCAGTCCGTTTTTGGCAGTAGCGTATGTTCGTTCTTAACGCCACTGACGGAACGGCACGAGTGATGTACACAGCTGGTGAATCCTTTATGCCTGATTCTGCTTTTTCAATCCAGATTCTCGAGTAGGTTTCGAGATACGAAACCTGCCTACCAAAAAGAAAACAAAGGACTGTATGGACTCTGGCGGTTGTGGCGCCATAGCGATTAGCCCTTTCGAAGGAATACGTAATCTGATCATGCTACTTTCTTGTAAGCCTGTGGTTTTCAGCCTTTCTGAGACTCCTGAACGGAATGAGACACCGGTCAATAGCCCTAACAAAGCACCTAAGCTGCTGGATTTATAAAGGTTAAAAATCATTAAAATAAATTGCAGTTTATGTTCAAATAAACAGAAGTGCAGTGTCGTAATTGTTTTAATAAACGAAGGAATAATGAGTCAATGTAAGAGTAAGTATTGGGTCTTCATAACATATAAATGTTAATTTTTCCACACCGTTAAGTTATAATGCATACTATTTCTTAGGCTTTTCAGGATAGCAATGGCCGCCCACCACCAATATTCTGACACAGTGGCGCAAGTTACGTTTTATTAAAACGTATTTTCCAAATGCTGTGCTCGCAAAATCCGAAACGATTCTAGTTTGGGTCGAATTTCACTATCTGAAAATGTTTCATATGTTCTGACAAAGTAGAGCTGAGTCACTCAACTATCGACCTTACAAATGAGAAAAATAGTTGCTCATAGAATTTACCGTCGATGACAAGTGTCGAGTATTATCCAGTGCTTACATTCGGAACATGAATACGTCCTGAACTTCAATAATGCGTTAGTAGAGCTCTACCCACAGTAAAAGAAATCCCACATTGTAAGCGAATTTGGAAATAAATACATTATCAGTGACTGTGGTGCGGTTGGTAAGTGAATAAGAATGTCGTGCGAGGCCATAATTCAGTCTAACCAATGGGCGCGCAGACTGAGGAAGAATTAATAATACTGACCTTTTCACGCTGATGTTGAGCTTCGGCCATAAAACGGCCGTCAACTATGAGTGCACGGAAGTTTGTCCGGTAAGCGAACTTGTTTGGATGTGTGTATCAGTGTGATTTTGCACGCGACACTCATTCATAATACGACTATACTTTTCGAGAGGGAGCACCAAACATATTTCCCACATTGTCAACTCTGTAGCGATGTAGGGTCAGGAATTTCAAACACTTGCTGTAAAAAAATGTTATTTAAGGAAAAAACTGTTTAAAATTCAGTGCGCGTTTTCTTTTTCACGGCTGTGGTAGTTCACTCTTACTGGTTTAATCTATACGTTGAAATAAAAGGACATAACAAAACAGAAGTGTTTAAACATGTGGTTTTAGGTCTTTTAAATTAATAATGTCTTACTTATAAACTACCGTACTGCAGTGCTGTTTCTGCTGTATGGTTTATTTTTTTAACTACATGGGCAGAAAAAAAAAAAAAAAAACACACAGTCGGAGTAGGAAGGATATAAAATGCAGACTTGTAGTAGCAAGAAAAGCGTTTCGGAAGCAGGTAAATCTGTAAATCTGTAAATGACAAAGAAATTGAGGTGTTGGGAAGTCTTTTTTTACGATATTTGTCTGGTGTGCAGACTTGAACAGAAGCGAAACGTGGACGAGACACAGTTCATCATAGAGAATAAACGCTTTTGAAATCTGGTGTGCAGAGGAATGCTGAAGATTAGGTTGGTAGATCGGTAACTGATGAGGTGGTAGTGAACTGAGCTGACAAGAAAAGAAATTTATGGCACAACTTAACTAACAGAAGGTGTCGGTTGGTAGGACACATCTTGAGATATCAAGTTTGGTAATGGAAGGAAGCGTACAGGAAAAAAATTGTAGAGCGGGCCGAAGGGTTGAGCACAGTAAGATGATTTCAAACGGATGTGGGCTGCAGTAGTTATGCAGAGGTGAATAGGTTGCAACAGGTAAAACAAACGTTGAAAGGGGCATCAAACCAATCTTCGGCTGAAGACAACAGCGCAAACGTGCTTTCAACATAGTTGATTTTATTGTGGAGCTTTATCCAGTAGTCATCACAAACAATTCGCGTTAGTGTAACGAACCTTGGATAGGAATTTAATGTTTGTCTAGCTTTGACTATTCAGTGAACCCATCACAATCTAATTTAATTACTAACTGCTGTCATTAGTACAACAGTTATTAGCTGGGGCCAAGCTAGTTTAAAAACATTGCTCGGTGGGCCTGACGCTGACTAGCTTCCGTATAATTGCCATAGCTCCATGGTGGTGCATTACTATTATTTGGAATATGCTGCTCGATTCGACACCCCCTATCTTATTATCACACATTTTTCTTCACCCTATAAGCGTCGGAATGTGGAAGGGACGGTGAAAGTTACGCAGTGGATTTTTTGTAGTTTATCAACGCCTACTGTATATGGAATATAATAAGCATCGAAATACTTGACAGAGACTTGTCTATTATCTAAAATAGTTTACTAGATTTTACGTTACAGATTTGGTTCCCATAATGAAAAATTTGTCAAATATCAATAAAGACAATAAATTTCCTTCATTAGTTCGGCTCCACTGTGGGTACTTTGTGAATAACATCGTCTAAATTGTTAATAAATGTATTTATTTATTACGTTTCGACTTATGTTGAAAAGCTATTGTTATGAATCCACCATACTCATTTAAATCGTGTTTTGTAATTTGATTTTGAAATCTAGCAAGTCCCCGAAATTTTTCGATCCGAGTTGCCAGTTGACAGCCTACTTAGGCTCAGGATTTAATTTATAGTGACACTGAATGTTGTTATAGAAGTGTTAAGTTTTGGTGAATCAACTTTTGAAACTTTTTTTTAATTTTTCATGTTTTGTAGCCTGATATGGTATAATAAACGCCACTCGTTCGCATGTTCCTTTTATATTAGGCATAGACCTGATGTTGACAGTAGACGAAACATCGTAATTTACGAAGTTAGCTACTAAGAGACCTAGACGGTTTTATTCACAAAAGATGGTCCGTTAAACATGGGTAGATTATAGATAATAGGCAATACAACACATCAACCTTTTGCCACAGCTTTTATTTTGCAACTAAATCAACACCTTTCTACATAACCTAGCCCTCCGACGGCGCTAAGTGACAGTCTGTCAGAATAAGCAAGATTTCAGGAATGGGGCGCCGGAGGTGGGGGACATTATTACGTACCGTCTAATATATAGTACTGTAAGATAGAATGTATTTAATAATATTTAAAGGCCATACGTTTTATTGTTTCCAAACGTACAGAGAGCACGAATAAGCTATTACCCTTGACGTTAACGGCAAATTTTCGAAACTGCTGTTTGCAACATCGCTGCAGAATTGACAGAAGCGAAGAAATGATTCGTACTTCGTCTCGAAAATTTCTGGCGCGTTGCGAATGACTGGCGCGTCCTCAACATCGTTCGCTTACTAGACGAACTACCACGCGCTCTTCGCTAGTTGGCTGTAGTTTCATGGCCGCGTCACCACAAGGGTTAACTGCAAAATTTTTGGGAATTCGACATTTGCTACGATGCTCTGACTTTATTATGAACTTGTTTTGGCTCTAAGCACTGTGGGACTTAACATCTGAGGTCATCAGTCCCCTAGAACTTAGAACTACTTAAACCTAACTAACCTAAGACATCACACACATCCATGCCCGAGGCAGGATTCGAATCTGCGACCGTAGCGGTCGCGCGGTTCCAGACTGAAGCGCCTAAAACCGCTCAACCACATCGACCGGCTCAACTTGTTTTACTTCACCCTATGTTGGTAAGAGTCTGGGTCGTAGCTTACACAAAAACGTCGACAGTGGAGACAGGTGGTTTTTTTTTCCTTCTTTCTTTACCTTCGTCGCGTGGAGGAGGTGAGGCTGGACCGGCGGCAGCAGGAAACTGCTCCCCGGAGCGCGCTGGTGACGCTGTAGCGACAGCACAGCTTGTCTGGGCGAAGCCGCATGTCGCCGGTGACTGCCGCGGTCGCTACTGCTGCCGAGGCGGGAACCAGGGACCCCGCCGGTCCGAGCGGCCGCTGCTGGCTGTGGTTGTGGTTACGGTGACCTTGGCCGACACGCCAGCTGGTGGGCCGGCGTTCCACCGGCCGCAGCGCCGCATCCCACCTGCCTCGGAGCGGCGCGCCCGCTTCTGCAGGACTTATTTCTCAGTCTGGGGGCCCGCGTCAGCGCCTGACGCAGGCGTCATCCTACGGACGAGATCCCGAACCTGCCGCAGGTGCAGCGCAACGCTGGCTCAGAGTGCGCGCTTGGCAATGGTGGCCTCACACGTGCCGATTGCGGACTGTCCAATGTGTCGCGCCTCGCGCTCCACAGTCATCACACCACACGGCACTGCTCTTGTCAGTTGCTACAAAGCATCACACTTACCACCGAGGAGAAAAAAAAGACACAGCATTTGCAAGGGAAGCAGAGCGGAAAGACCAGCGCCGGTATCGCAGGAAGCACAGCGAGAGGAAGAGAGATACTGTAGTTACGTCAACAGCACAAACACTAGCGGCGGCGCTTGCACTACGCTGCACTTATTTCGAGACTTGGCGGCAGTTGCCAAGTTCATCGGCTCCTCCGCGTCTACGAGTGCCCACGGGCGTAGCACGCGTCTCCACTTGCTTTGATGTGAAGTATCATACAAGTAGTCGATGAATGATCACTGTTGGTCCACTATTCTTCCAACACTGGTACACCACACACGAAGTTGGCACTTAGAAGCCAGATACGGAAGGACACTAGTAATTCTCTCTCCGACGGAACACGCGGATCCGAGAAGGTTCACACAAACGCGATGACCGCTTCGCTGCCAGTGTGGCGAGACGTCGCGTATTCTCCCAGAATCGGCTAGGCGGCACGGTACACGGCAAACCGGCACACGCGGCGACCACGGCACGCCAACTGAAGCCGAGTTCCGCTACGTCAGCACGGCACAGACCACAGCCAGGCTGGCGCCCCCTCTCCCCCCCACTCCGAGCCAGAAGAACCAGAGACGCCAGCTGGCAGCCCACGGTCGGGGGATTAAAGCGAGCCGGACGCGAGCAGCGGCGCGCCAGCTGCGCCCCACAAGTCAGCGCTAGACTGCTGGCTGTCTCCACACGTCGTGGCCAACTTACGCCCTCCTTACACGCCTGATTTTCTGCTCAAAAGCGACCCCTCGTGACTGCGCGCGCGTCACCTGCCTGCGAGAAAATCGGCCGCCAGCCGCGAGTGGGTCAGTGACGTCAATAAACAACTGACTGCGGACCTCACAGTTCTATGAGAGTCCTGAATATGCTGCAGACTGCGCATGCGTAGAAACGGGGGACTAGCGTCATCTGGTGTCAATGGAAGTTTCAAATCCGCGCCAGGTATCAGAAAGCTTCGCGACCTTTACAATGTTAACTGACGGGGTGGCCACTGCGCATGCGCAAAGAGGTACTTTTCAGCGCCAGTACATTTGGCTGTCTGCAGTTTGCCATGTGCGTCCGTTGTGTGTTTTTCCGCGTTTGTATTACTAGTGCGTGGTAAGCTCAGACTGAAATTGTAATGCCTATTAGTACTTCAAAACTGAAAGGCAGAAAACTGAATAGCCGGCCCTGGAGAGCGTACATAGCGTTTTAATGTTATGGAAGATGAGTCCATTCAGAGAACGAACAATCCGGTGCGGCAAGTTCTGCTGAGAGCCCAAGTGGCTACGGACGTTTCGCGTAGCACTATCCAGAAAATTAAAATGTGTAAGTGGATGGAAATTTACAACTCCAGCTACATAACTATAATCGCTAAACAATTACAGACATTGATAGTTTTGATGAGGCCGGTATTAGGAGAATCGTTTACACCTTTTATCCAACTGAAAAACAAGTGCCTACAGTGGAAGAGAATTTGGAAGAAGCCATAGGCAGTTACTGAAGAAATTAGCTTTCTGCTCGAGACAGAAAGAGAGGAGACATCTGAGAAAAAAGAATTGCGTTTATCAAGCGATTAAAAAGATTTAGTGAGGAAAACAGAAACATTGTTTACCTTGATGAAACTTTCAATTTATCATCACACGTAGGTGAGAAATCGTGAAGTGATGATACGAATTACGGTCTCCTCAAACCGGTATCAAAGGGACAACGCTTAATAATAAACCATGCAGGCGGTGAAAATGGCTTTATTCCTAATGCGTTTCTCGTGTGGAAGTCAAATCAAGCAACAGGGATTACCACAACCACATGAACCAACAAAATTATATTAAGTGATTGACAGGAAAGGTCATTCCCAATTTAAAACCTAACTCTGTACTAATTGTCGACAATGCTCCATATCAAGACCTTGGCATAAACAAAGCTCTAACGTCTAATTCTAATAAAGACGTAAACAGAAAGTGGCTAACAAAAGGACATATCTCATTCTCGGTTGACATGCTGAAATCTTTTCTGTATGAGTTTGTTCGAAGAACCGAGCCAAGGACCATTAAGTAATCTGTCAATCTGTCATAACATTCTACAAATTGCTAGTCACGTTGATTTACGTCTTCCTTGTCACCCGGAATTACTCGTAAATCCAATAGAGAATATTTGGCCTGTTCCGAAAGGTTGGGTAGCTTCTAGCAACGTTCTCTGCAACGTAACATCTGTGAAGCATTTATGCAAGGAGAAATTTAATTCGATGACTATAGAAGATTGGATTCCGTTGTGCGAACACGTTAAAAAAAATGAGCTAGAATACATGGAGTAGGAAATCTATTTCGACGGCTAAGTAGATGGACTTGACTTCTGAGGTCATCAGTCCCCTAGAACTTAGAACTACTTAAACCTAACTAGCCTAAGGACATCACACACATCCATGCCCGAGACAGGATTCGAAACTGCGACCGTAGCGGTCGCGTGGTTCCAGAATGTAGCGCCTAGAACCTCTCGACCGCACCAGTCGGCCATCGTATGGCATTGTTGACCGGGAGTTCGGCCGCCTTATTGCAAGTCCTCTTTAGTTGACGCCACATCGGCGACTTGCGAGTCAATGATGATGAAAATGATGACGACGGACACATAACATCCACTCCCATGCAGGGTATCAAACCCGGGCCCCCTGCGTGGTAGGCGGTAATGCTACCGCTACGCTACGGAGGCTTACTCATTAAATGGATAAAATAACAGTAAGTTTAGGTGGTGTAGCAGTGATAGCGAAAGTAATTACAGTGATTCACACACTGGAGATGGTGGAGATGTGGTAGGGGGAACCGAGATGCCTGATGGTCAATGACGGCGAGTACTCACAGTCGATGTTTTCTGCTCAGCACCGCAGCAGTTCTCCCCGTGACGTCACCCATGCATTCCGATATCTGGCCGTACTCATTCATTGTTAAGGCGGGCACAAATTAGACTAACGAACGACAACCAACCGCTTCGTTGGTCGAATTTGCGTAACTGTCGACGGGCAGCAAAGCGGAGTCAACGAAGCGCTTCGCACTGTCGGCGGTAACATCAAAGCGCTGGCGGTGTGCTGTGGCTGGGGCCCACCTACTAATGTGGACGTCGGGTCGAATGTTCGTTGCTTCTTTATCGGTTTGCGGTGTCTGTTAAAACTGATATGTGTTTATTTTGTCTTAAAATATCGGAATATTGAGTGGAATGCGGAGACAGGACTAAAGCTGATAGTTTTATCCTGAACTGCGATGGTAAAAAGAAATTGAAAATGATATTGGAGGGAAATACGCGTGAAAAACAAAATGGTATCTTTATGGATATCGTTTTACTGCAGGTACGCTCTCGTAAGAGAGATGTCATCTTTCGAAATTTTTGGGCTTGCGTAATTCAACAGCTATCAGAAATCGTACAAAATTATGGAATAGCCCATATTCCAATCCAGAATTAAGGTCAGACGTTAATTTTGTCCCATCACACTGCACCCTACTTTTTAAAAGAGAGGTCGTCCACCAGTCTCGCTTCCTTTTTTCCCGATCATCAGCTTCCTGCAGTAAAAATAAATGCTGCACGTGCGACGACTACCAAGTCCTTTTTCCCCCGATAATAAAGGCCGGTGAAATTTTTATTAAAACGTTACTTTATAACAATAACAAAATGAGAGCAATCTCGAATAATTATCAGAGTCAACTGCGATTCCACATGGCCGAATGCCTTGGTCATAACCCTTTGGTTTGGCGAGTATGACAGACCGAACGCCAATGCGTTGGCGACAAACGTTCTCCCGAAACCACTGGCTGTTGTTCGTTTGCCTTCGCTGAGCTAGTGTGTACGCGATTATTAATTTTATTGCTTGCTTTGTTTTAGCGACATTTCAGAGAAAGTGTGGTGCTATTTTTCCTACTGGTATTCTCCCTGAGAAAGACCAAATGCCTGACAGCAAACAGGTACTTAGGCTTCACAGTACCAAGACAAAGAAAAAGCCTACAGTGTGCATAAATTCCAAGATGCTACTCGAGGCGGGTGTAAAAACAATGTGCGCAACGGAAAATAATGAACGCTAAAATGAAGATTTGGCCCTGTCTGACTACTCCATGAAGCAGATCTTAGGATCTCTTAATGATATCTCCTCCTCCTTGCTGTTTAACATATAAATTGCAACATAAACATAAGTGGATGATTAAGGGAACTAGTAACTATAAAATGATAAATGCTGTTTCTGCTTATACATTAACTGTAGATTAAAACCCCTTTATATTACAGCTGTTTATATATCAATGTCCTATGGGCATAAAGAGATACAAATTAATTTCCTACCTAATATTATTGATCAATTGCCCAAATCTGCCCCCCGTTATGGCTACGTGGTCTAATATAAATAACGCGAGACGACTGACATCATCTACGTACCAAACACTAGAAGACACTACTTTCAAAGATGATCTACAGTGGTGTGCAACCTCAGTGGAAATAAAATTTATGTGATCACAACTGTTTAACTTTATAGCCCTAATAAGCCGAAGCAATTAGCAATACCACCGTGTGTACGGCGTCCGGTGCATCGGAGTGATGATTCACTCATTGAAATACTAGGACAGCACAAGATGGTCCTCTGACTGGTACGTCTAATACTGTCTTCTCCTCTCTGTGTTGAAACGCAAACTCCCAGCCACAAGGACGGAGTTCAGATAACGTCTCAACGTGAGTATGGGCAGAAGTGCCCTCAATCACTGAACGCTGCATACTCAACGACGACTCACAACCCGGAGGCGAAGTCCAGAATCGTGTAAGTTCGCAACAGTACAGTGCCTAACCATTCTAACTATAAAATCTTCTGAGAGCAAAGACAGTAAGTCCATCTGTACCAACAAAGCTGATACTGAGCGACCGTCCAACATGGGCGCTAAAACGGAAGACCTCTTCTTAGCAAAGCTCGGCTCCCCTCCTTCGTAACTCAGAAGGCGAATCATATTCTCGAAACCACGGAATATTCTCCCTCTTTACAGATTCTCCCCAACGCCAACAAACCATATTTTAATCTTTTATCGTCCATTAAGGAAATTTTGCGAGGAAATACCTATACTCACACAATGGTACGTTCTCAGAGTAAAAATCCTCTGAAATAACCCAGCCTGCGATTTCCGAGGTAACGCTTCCTCATTCCTCTCCACTGCGTCCAAGATTTTCAGAGTTTCCGAAGGATTATCCGGTTATCCTTCCGGCCCCACTAAAATGCCGGCCGGCAGCCGCTGTATTGTGCTTCCACGCTCAGGTGCCCAGACCGTCCGTCTTGGAACTTCCTGTGTGAAGCAGGACCAACATACCTGTGCAGGCTTTTCCACCCAGGGCTTGAGTTACGCCTGCCTTTTCATTTCCACTGGTGTTCCAACCTCTACTAGTATAGGCAATCATTCATTACGCCATTTTGATAATAAACACACTCCGTTACCTTTGATGCAATAACAGTTAACAACTATTTACAAGGTGTACGTGACAATGTCAGTCTTCTTTAAATATTCACATATATGACATATAACCTATCAAATGATACCTAATTGCAGTTGTAAATCACAGCAAAATATGAAGATGAGTGCTTGTAAGGTGCGAAATTATAGCCACCTTACAAAATAACAAACAGACGAATAATTTTCATCAGAATCCTTTTTAATGAAATGATTAGATCTGCCCTTTACCGGTGTGGGATTCGCATGACATAGGACTGACGGAGGACATCGAAAAAGTTCAAAGAAGGGCAGCTCGTTTTTTATTATTGCGAAATAAAGGATAGAGTTCCACGGATATGAGACACGAGTTGGAGTACCAATCATTAAAATCAATGCGTTTCCCGCTGCTGCAGGACCTTCTCATGAAATTTTGATCATCAACTTTCTCCTCAGAGAGTGAAAATATTTTGTTGGCGCCCACCTACATAGGAAGAAATGACCGTGATAAAAAAAGAGAAATCTGAGCTTGCACGGGAAGTTTTAAGTGTTCGTTTCTCCCCCACTCTATTCGAGAGTGGAACGGTAGAGAAGTTCCGGAGGGGTGGCTCAATGAACCCTCTGCCAGGCACTTAATTGTGAATTGCAGAGTAATCATGTAGATGTTCTAGAGCAAATATGTGGACGAAATTTCGTATTCTTTTAGTTCTCAACAGTGTGGAGGATTTTTCCTCACAAGCTTTATCGAGATCATCCTCTATAAATTTTCCTTTGCTTATTAGTAAATTCTGGTTCCTCCATTGCGTTACTGTATTTTGATTTTTTTCATAAAAATGATTATTGAGTTCCTGTAACTCACTAATTCACTCCCAGTGCCATGTAGCAAGGCGGACAGGTCAGCTCGTCCAGTATAAGCTGCTCCTTGTCGGGAACTTTGCAGCTGCACTTGTGAGCGTCTGCCGGTCCCTTTGTTCAAGCCACCCAGGTATTGCTGAGGGTCCGCAGTGAGCCGCGCGGCAGTTACCTGGGAGAATCTGCAGCGAGCAGGTGCGTCTCAACCAGGCAAGCATCCCTGTGAGCGAATGCGCAAGGCAGCGAGCAGACGTGAGTCTCGACGGCCACCCAAAGGCCGTAGATTGCGGGCACCTTCACACTTTGTAAAGTATTGGCGAATAAAGTGCTTTTATACAACCAATTGTTTTCCGCCTAATCATGGTGGAATGTTAAAAAATGTTCAAATGTGTGTGAAATCTTATGGGACTTAACTGCTAAGGTCATCAGTTCCTAAGCTTACACACTGCTTAACCTAAATTATCCTAAGGACAAACACACACACCCATGCCCGAGGGAGGACTCGAACCTCCGCCGGGACCAGCCGCACAGTCCGTGACTGCAGCGCCAAAGACCGCTCGGGTAATACCGCGCGGCCATGGTGGAATGGAAACAAAGAGGAGGCACTGAGTAATGTCGCATTATTCGCTCAAAACTTAAACACAGCAATGCAGGACGAGATGCCTGTAAGTGAATTGTGTACAACGATTGTCCCTCATACCCTCGCGTACACCGTTAGGATGTCGAAGTGGACAGTAGACAGCTCTCACACCATCCGCAATTTTGGCGGCAACTGTAATGTGAAGTGAGTAGAATCTCGTAATAGCGATAGCATTAATGCCTTCTCCAGCTATCGCAAAGATCCATACAAGCACTGCGCGCGAGCTTTCAATCTTTGTCACTTTTTTTCTCGCTGCAATAGCAAGAATTATAAAATTGTATGTCCTTCAAGGAATCCTATTTTGTCTTGAAGTTTCGAGAACATACCTTCACCGAGGAGTCCAGCAGTATATTGCTCCCTCCTACGTATATCTCGCGAAGAGACCATGAGGATAAAATCAGAGAGGTTAGAGCCCACACACAGGCATACCGACAATCTTTCTTTCCAGGAACAATACGAGACTGGAATAGAAGGGAGAACCGATAGAGGTACTCAAGGTACCCTCCGCCACACACCGTCAGGTGGCTTGCGGAGTATGGATGTAGATGAGGAGTTAGGAAGGTGAGACGTATTAGTACTCTCACTTGGCGCCTGCACACAGAGGTGACAAAAGTCGTCGAATACGTCCTAATATCGTGTCGGACCTCATTTTGCGCGGGTTAGTGCAGCGCAATTCGACGTGGAATGAACTCAACAAGTCGTTGTAAGTCCCCCACAGAAACAGTGAGCCATGCGGCTTTTCGCGGATGATGCTGTAGTATACAGAGAAGTTGCAGCATTAGAAAATTGTAGCGAAATGCAGGAAGATCTGCAGCGGATAGGCACTTGGTGCAGGGAGTGGCAACTGTCCCTTAACATAGACAAATGTAATGTATTGCGAATACATAGAAAGAAGGATCCTTTATTGTATGATTATATGATAGCGGAACAAACACTGGTAGCAGTTACTTCTGTAAAATATCTGGGAGTATGCGTGCGGAACGATTTGAAGTGGAATGATCATATAAAATTAATTGTTGGTAAGGCGGGTACCAGGCTGAGATTCATTGGGAGAGCGCGTAGAAAATTTAGTCCATCAACAAAGGAGGTGGCTTACAAAACTCTCGTTCGACCTATACTTGAGTATTGCTCATCAGTGTGGGATCCGTACCAGATCGGTTTGACGGAGGAGATAGAGAAGATCCAAAGAAGAGCGGCGCGTTTCGTCACAAGGTTATTTGGTAACCGTGATAGCGTTACGGAGATGTTTAGCAAACTCAAGTGGCAGACTCTGCAAGAGAGGCGCTCTGCATCGCGGTGTAGATTGCTCGCCAGGTTTCGAGAGGGTGCGTTTCTGGATGAGGTATCGAATATATTGCTTCCCCCTACTTATACCTCCCGAGGAGATCACGAATGTAAAATTAGAGAGATTAGAGCGCGCGCGGAGGCTTTCAGACAGTCTTTCTTCCCGCGAACCATACGCGACTGGAACAGGAAATGGAGGTAATGACAGTGGCACGTAAAGTGCCCTCCGCCACACACCGTTGGGTGGCTGGCGGAGTATAAATGTAGATGTAGATGTAGATGTACAGCCGTCCATAATTGCGAAAGCGTTGTCTGTGCAGGACTTTGTCCACGAACTGACCTGTCGATTATGTCCCGTAACCATTCGATGGAATTCATGATCTGGGTGGCCAAATCATCCGCTCGAATTGCTCAGAATGTTCTTCAAACCAGTCGCGAAAAATTGTGGCCCGGTGACATGGCTCATTGTTATCCATAAAACTTCCATTGTTCTGCAACATGAAATCCATGAACGACAACAAATGGTCTCAAGGTAGCCGAATATAACCAGGACTGAGTCCTTTCCATGTAAAGGTAGCCCACACCACTATGGAGCCACCGTCAGCTTGCACAGTGCCTTGTTGACAGCTTGGGTCCATGGCTTCCTAGGGTCTGCGCCACACTCTAACCCTGCCGTCAACTTTTACCAACTGAAATCGTGAATCATCTCAGCAGGTCACGGTTTTGCAGTCGTCTAGGGTCTAACCGATATGGTCACGAGTCCAGGAGAGGCGATGTCGCGCGGTTAGCAAAGGCACTCTTGTCGGTAGTATGCTGTCATAACCCATTAACTCAAAATTTCGCTGCACTGTCCTAACGGATAAGTTCGCCGCACGTCCCGCATTGATTACTGCGGTCATTTCACGCAGAGATGCTTGTCTGGTAGCACCGACATCTCTACTACGCAAATGCCGCGACTCTCAGTCCTTAAGTGAAGATTGCCGGCCACTACGCTGTCCGTGGTGAGAGGTAAATTCTGTAATTCGGTATTCTCGATACACTTTGACACTACGGGTTTCTGGATATAGAATTTCCAAACGATTTCCGAAATGGCATGCCCTATGCCTCTAACTCCAGCTACCATTCTGCGTTCCAAGTTTGTTAAGTCCTGTCGTACGGCCATAATCACGCCGAAACCTTTTCGTATCAATCACCTGAGTACAAATGACAGCTCCGTCAATGCACTGCCCTTTTATATCTTTTCTACGTCATACTATCTCCATCCGTAGGTGTGCATGTCGCTATCCCATGATTGTCATCTCAGTGTGTACGCCACATTGTAATTAATTTTGATGATGAAATACCAAGCTTTGTTGATGAGCTGGTTAAAATTGAATAAATTTTTTTTTATAGACACAATCACATGTTTATGACAGTCATAACTGGTTTCGGCCATACAATGACCATCTTCAGATGCTAAAACAATGCAAAAGAAAATTTATATTAAAACCTAAAAATAAGTGCATTATTTAACCACGCTTATTAGTAATCTAACTAAATATATGCTAAATACATATAGTTCATACTTAAAGGCGGCATACACTGAACACAGGTTCATGCGTTGTGAAACTAATTATAAGATCTAAAACACCGGTCTTATATAGATATAAATATTTTGTTAGATTTTGTTCACCCTCTTTGCGCTAGATGCGCCCGTACTCTATTAAGATATTCTTAGTTTTTCAAAAGTCTAAAATATACAAATTTACTATTAATATTTAGGTCAAATGTACATAAAATTTAAGACTACAGACAGATCGTTAAATCAGTAAAATAACGTTTCAGAACAAGGAGAAAACTTTTTTATCCCTGTCGTACCAATGGACAACGGCATAAACAGGCAATAGCCGGAAATACAGCGCCATCGGGAGTCAGAAATACACTCTACCAGTGCTACTACTATTTTCATCCATAGCAATGTTTTCTCCTTGTTCTGAAACGTCATTTTACTAATTTAATGATCTGTCTGTAATCTTAAATTTGATGTACATTTGACCTAAATATTAATAGTAAATTTGTAAGTTTTAGGCTTTTGAAAAATTAAGACTACCTTACACATACGCGAGCACCTAGCGCAAAGAGGGTGAACAAAATCTAACAAAATTTTTATGTCTATATAAGACCGGTGTTATACATTTTATAGCTAGTTTGACAACGCATGAACCTGTGTTCAGTGTATGCCGCCTTTAGGTATGAACTATATGTATTTCGCATAAATTCAGTTAGAATACTAATAAGCGTGGTTAAATAGTGCACTTATTTTTAGGTTTTAATTTAAGTTTTCTTTTGTATTGTTTCATCATCTGAAGATGATCATGTATGGCCGAAACCGGTTATGACCGTGTCATAAACATGTGATTGTGTCTCTAGTAAACAAAAAATTTTTACAAAAGAATCAATCACGCACTCCATAGACAAAATGTAGTTTTTTTTCCAAAAACTGAATAACATCTCTTTTCTACTTACTTGAATTATAATACTCATATTTTTGACTTCATGGTTTGGAACTGGGAGTATTCTTGTAATGCATGATATTTGTGTTATGACGCTACAGCAAATCGAGATGTTGAATGCTCATTCCTTTTTGTCTATTTGCGAACCTGCAGCTTCGCCATTTCTCTTCAAAGATGAATTGAAGGGGTCGGCAGAAGAAAGTGCTAACCCACAAGAGCGTATTTTGAGACACTGCATGTTATACTTCTGATTAAATTCAAACATAAGAAAATAAATAGAATGAAGAGAAAATAAATGTAGTAGTCAATGCATTCTAGCATTTCATAAGGCACTACTTCTTATCAGAATGCTGTAAATTCGAAAACACGTGAGATGAACAGATCACGCTAATTCTTGCAAAATTGAGGGTTGGCGCTTTCTTCCACCGACCGCTTCACTTTTATTATACCTTAACAGCCAACTGTTGTAAGTCGTCGGGTAGTACACGCACATATTCTCGCACATTGAACAATATTTACAGGACAGTAAACAGAACCGTTTTACTTTATTCACTGTATCTTCTTGTCCTGTCTTTTTCACTTTATAAAGTATTTTTAATGAAAAATATTTATCATTTATGTTCTTATTTATGCGTGTTATTTCTTTTTACAGGTATTATGAAACTTGAATGATTTTTCAGTTGTAAATGTTTGACCTTTTGGTGGAAGAACACTCATAGGTAAAATATCGAAGTCGTCACGCGGCATTCGCACTGTGCAACGAATACAAAGCAGCCACTAAAATAATGATTAAGAAGACATATGAGCACAGAATTCGCTGGTACAGCATGAATTAGTGCGGCGAGAAAAGGCGAACTTGCGATGTTCGCAGACGTCGCAGCAACAACATCAAAACTTTCTTCCTGGTAATCCTTGACGTCGACGTTGTCTTTCTGTTCCGTTTCGTTGCGCTGGCGGTCTGTGTGCTGAGGCCACCATTTCAAATGGATTGTGGAATGTTTCCAGGTTATGTCTGATGCGTTGCCTTCTGTGGGCGTTCAGTGAGGTTCAATCTATACAATTACAGTAGTAGAAACGTCGTTCGGAAATAAATATTAAGTTTTGTATTGATATAAATAACATAGACTTGTAGCAACTCTTCAAATTAACAACTACCAATGTGCAATGCAGGAATTACAACGGCGTATAATTTTTTGCCGCAGTTTTGACTCTTGTATAAAGGGACATGTGGCTGGGGTTCTAAGAACCAGTTCCTCTTCAGCTCGTATTGCCATTTCATATACTAACGACTCACTGAAAGCACGCAAAGGGGAAGCAAGCCCTTCGAGTAAGATCCGGTTATCATGCTAGCCGCTGGACAGGACTGTCCCCTCCATTCCAACGATGAGGTTACCTGTTCTAGAAGTGCTCACGGACATTCATTTCGAAGTGGGACGATACTCCATCGTGATGAAACCGCACCCTTCCTCGGACGATAGGTACAGTTTCCGGCAAATGTGGCAGCGCACCTCGAATGAATACCAGGTAAAATGCAGCAGTCAAACACGGGAGCGGGAAATAAGGGCCTATCAGCTGATCTTGTAAAATTCCTTCTCCCTCGGTGATAGAGGATTTGGCGTTTATGCAGTGTTGCAGGCCATCATTTTATTTAATGTAGATTTTTGTTTACTGCTGCAAGCGGTGCTAGACATAGGGTGTTCGGAAATTCCTGTTACAAACTTCTAGGGCATGTAGCGGGGAGTCAATACATAATATTTTGAATAGAAACCCATGTTCGGAAACGTCATCCAACCACGCTGCAGAGCGACAAAGTTACAGGCGCTGGTGCCTGTAAATGCATTTATATACAGTCTGATGTTACAGACTTTCAGGGATGAAAGAGAAGGATAAATTTATGGAACCTGAGGTAAGGGTACTTGCACCGGAAACGCACTAGTCTAAAGTTATAAGCAAAAACCGTTTTGATACCTCAGACCGTGTAATACATGTACCGGTAATGTTGTTGGTAAGATTGTAGGGTATGCAACTTTCAGAGGTGCTAATATGGACCAAGACAAGAAAAATGTCTAGTAAATATGGGCTCTAAAATGCATGCCTTAAGAGCCAGGAGCACTTGTTCAATAGTGGAGATGTGTGTCACATGAACAAACATGAACAAATCGTCATAACTCCTCAGATATGCATTTTAGAGCCCACGTTTATTAGACATTTTTTATGCCTTGGGCCATACCACCACTTCTGAAAGTTCCGTACCCTACAGTCTTAGCAAAAACAGTACCGGTAACGTATTCCACTGTCAGTGGTATCACAATGATTTTCGCTTTTAACTTTCGCTCCGTTCGTTTCCGAATCAGGGACCCTTACCTTAGATTCATACATATATCTGTTTCCATAATCCTTGAAAGTTTTTGTCATCATCACGGAAACACCCTGGAGGCGCAGGCGATTATAGCTTTGACGCTCTGTAGTGTCGTTGAAGGACGTTCCCGGATATAGGTTCCTATACAAAACGTTATGTACTCACCCCTCTCTACCGGTCCTGGAAATTTGTAACGGCCATTTCTGAGCAATATACATAGCCAGCTGCAATAATCAGTGTTACCCATCCCGCAATGACTGATGGTCGATATAGTTGTGATCGGAGTGTGGGGAAGTTGGAGTTGGTGAGAGAAGATGTCCAGGTGTTAGCACAGACGTCGGAGACTCCCGTACAAATGGTGGTGGTGGTGGTGGTTGTTAGTGTTTAACGTCCCGTCGACAACGAGGTCATTAGAGACGGAGCGCAAGCTCGGGTTAGGGAAGGATTGCGAAGGAAATCGGCCGTGCCCTTTCAAAGGAACCATCCCGGCATTTGCCTGAAACGATTTAGGAAAATCACGGAAAACCTAAATCAGGATGGCCGGAGACGGGGTTGAACCGTCGTCCCGTACAAGTATTTAGCGTTTTGGATAGCACCAACGTACACTTTTGAATAACTTTAAATGTCAATTATTAATAAAATAAATCAGTAGAAAGCTATGTCAACCATACTGGAACCTTTATTCCAACTGAAGTTCATATTTGATCCTTCACCAACAGAAAGACAACATTACGAAAGTCGGCAGAGATTTTCAGTCATCAACGAACTGCACTTTGCGCGGGCACCTAAGGAACTTAAGGATTATTCGTTATGCAGTATAGATCGGTGTTCCGTAAAGCACGCATGTGAACAATAGTAGCGTAAAAATGTCACTATGTTGGAGTCAATAAAAATGTGACAAAAGCAGTACGGATAACTATTTATGTTATATAAAGAGACTTTCGCTACTGAAAGACGGCAGTATTAGCAGTGGTAGGAACGGTGCACGGAAGTCTGATTCGATATCGCAAACTAAGAATAAATGTTAACTTGTGGAAGTTACTGGCTTTCGTGCTGTATTAACGTTACTACAGCTTCAGTTAAAAGTTTAATTTACTTATTTAACCGTGAAGAACGAATAAAACAAAATAAGGTAACCAATTAATAATTAAAAAGTGTGCATGACAATTCATTTCGTGACAATAATAGCAATCTACGAGTAAGTCGCCGCACTCATTGTCAGTACTCAGTTTTTAAAGACTAGCAGCTGCTACCTACTGAGAGGAAATCTAATGGGACCAAATGACAGCTTTAGAGAATCTGACGTAAGCAAACCACTGCTCAACGAACGAGTGTCGACTGTCGGGATCAACTTTGCACTTTATCCGACATGTTGTTGTTGTTGTGGTCTTCAGCCCTGAGACTGGTTTGATGCAGCTCTCCATGCTACTCTATCCTGTGCAAGCTTTTTCATCTCCCAGTACCTACTGCAACCTACATCCTTCTGAATATGCTTAGCGTATTCATCTCTTGGTCTCCCTCTACGATTTTTACCCTCCACGCTGCCCTCCAATACTAAATTGGTGATCCCTTGATGCCTCAGAACATGTCCTACCAACCGATCCCTTCTTCTGGTCAAGTTGTGCCACGAACTTCTCTTCTCCCCAATCCTATTCAATACTTCCTCATTAGTTACGTGATCTACCCATCTAATCTTCAGCATTCTTCTGTAGCACCACATTTCGAAAGCTTCTATTCTCTTCTTGTCCAAACTATTTATCGTCCATGTTTCACTTCCATACATGGCTACACTCCATACGAATACTTTCAGAAATGACTTCCTGACACTTAAATCAATACTGGATGTTAACAAATTTCTCTTCTTCAGAAACGCTTTCCTTGCCATTGCCAGCCTACATTTTATATCCTCTCTACTTCGACCAACATCAGTTATTTTGCTCCCCAAATAGCAAAACTCCTTTACTACTTTAAGTGCCTCATTTCCTAATCTAATTCCCTCAGTATCACCCGACTTAATTAGACTACATTCCATTATCCTTGTTTTGCTTTTGTTGATATTCATCTTATATCCTCCTTTCAAGACACTGTCCATTCCATTCAACTGCTCTTCCAAGTCCTTTGCTGTCTCTGACAGAATTACAATGTCATCGGCGAACCTCAAAGTTTTTATTTCTTCTCCATGTATTTTTTAATACCTACTCCGAATTTTTCTTTTGTTTCCTTCACTGCTTGCTAAATATACAGATTTAATAACGTCGGGGAGAGGCTACAAACCTGTCTCACTCCCTTCCCAACCACTGCTTCCCTTTCACGTCCCTCGACTCTTATAACTGCCATCTGGTTTCTGTACAAATTGTAAATAGCCTTTCGCTCCTTGTATTTTACCCCTGCCACCTTTAGAATTTGAAAGAGAGTATTCCAGTCAACATTGTCAAAAGCTTTCTCTAAGTCTACAAATGCTAGAAACGTAGGTTTGCCTTTCCTTAATCTTTCTTCTAAGATAAGTCGTAAGGTCAGTATTGCCTCACGTGTTCGTGTTTCTACGGAATCCAAACTGATCTTCCCCGAGGTTGGCCTCTACCAGTTTTTCCATTCGTCTGTAAAGAATTCGTGTTAGTATTTTGCAGCTGTGACTTATTAAGCTGATAGTTCGGTAATTTTCACATCTGTCAACACCTGCTTTCTTTGGGATTGGAATTATTATATTCTTCTTGAAGTCTGAGGGTATTTCGCCTGTTTCATACTTCTTGCTCACCAGATGGTAGAGTTTTGTCAGGACTGGCTCTCCCACGGCTGTCAGTAGTTCCAATGGAATATTGTCTACTCCGGGGGCCTTGTTTCGACTCAGGTCTTTCAGTGCTCTGTCAAACTCTTCACGCAGTATCATATCTCCCATTTCATCTTCATCTACATCCTCTTCCATTTCCATAATATTGTCCTCAAGTACAATTATCCGACATATCCCGCCATATACAACTTTTCGAAGGAACAGCTTACGAAGCTAGTATACTTAGATACAGTAATATGTCTGGGTAGGAAAAAGAATGCTACAAGAATCGCTGATGAAGATGATGATATTAAGATTGGCACTTATTGTGGCAGTTGGAAACACCATTCACGGTTGAAAGCAACCTCGTCCACCAACAACTGCAGGACCGACTGTAGGAAGCTCCGCACAACAATTGCACTCTGGATAGCCTACTAACAGTAGTGTACTCCGCTTTCAAAATTAGTTTCCCTCATTGACTGCATTACATCTGCTTTATCATCTCTCTTCACAGCGGAGTTTCTTCGACGTATGAACCTTTTCGTAAACGATCCATCACGATCTCCCAATATTCGACTGTGCGAACTATTCTGCGGGCGACCCAGCTTCTCCTAAGTTTCTGTCTGTGGCGGCAAATTTCTTCCAGTTAGCACGATACCTTTAGCGATCCACTCTTGAGTACTGCTCTGTCTGGGATTCCCGCCACGTCAGATTGATGGAAGATTTCGGAGTGTAATGATATGGTGTTCTTGTAGCTCTTGGCCATCGAGTGGTTGGCGTTCTCTAACTGGATTGTTTAATTAAACAGATTAATGTGGTCCTATATACCTGATATGTAAATCATCACCCATCAAATCAATGATAAAGGAAAACATCTGATGATGAAATCAAACAATGCTGTCAGTGAACTCAGTTTATTAGAGGTATACAATCAAATTCACAAGAAGTGGGTTTATCAACCACTGAAATCAATAAACCAATGCCTTCGCGAATATGGGCAAGGGGTCTGGAATGTGATTCTTGTGAACGCATATCTGGATAAAATATTTACATTTGCAGGAGTTGTGCTGTCATTGCCATAGTTTAGACTTTAGTTCATGGAGATATAAAATACTATAGAAGGATATGAGCGTGCATTTATTGCCAGAATTGAAAGGATGTTTAACTTCTAGCAGCAAATAAATCTTCGAAATAAAGATCGGAATGATTGGACATACTTACCAAAAGTTCACCTTTCCATACACTTCACTTCACAACTGAATAATCTACACGTGGTGGCTTAGTGGCTGCAAAATCAGTCATTGGCTCTGTGCCAACACAGCTCTCGTCTGTCTGCGTCTTACTCAGTCGGATGAGAGCCTCTCGTCCGAGACGAACAGAAGCTCGAAAGGAACCTGGATGTGGTGAAAATCTGCTCGAGAACTCATCTAGCAGTATAGTAACTATCTACAGAGCGCTTCCGACAAGGAAAATTTGGAGCTCTGTTTTTTCAGTGTCGCGCAATTTTGATTGGATGCGTACTGATTTAAAAATTTTTTGGAGTGTAGTTTTTTGAAATGTCAGAGGTTGTAATATACTATTAGAAATATAATAAAAACAATCTACACAACATATGTGATCTAGACTGTTTTTATTACTGTTTAAGTGAACACTAATTCTTGTGAGCGCTGACCAGTGAGTGTTGTCTTACATGACACTGGTCTCCCTCTGTTACTGATATTTCAGATGGTTAACTACTTAAAATATTTGTTAGTCTTGGAGTTCCGAAATAGATCTGACTTACACTCCCTCTGCCTACTTTCTCTGCACTGTCGCACTCAATAGTCCAACTTCAAAAATTATTTACATGAAACAATAGTAGCTGTCTTTACTTCTCTTTAAACATTCAGCGTACCAACGCCTGGGTGGCAGTTTGCGCCACGTGATCTACAACGGGTCCCAAACTTTCTGTTGCCGTTCCACTTTCTATGACGTTATCGTGTTTTTTGGTAAAGTTTGACTGCCCGCTGTTTCCCTCTACAATAGCAGTTCTTCCGGAACTCTTGTCATTAAGCCGCACACGACCCGTGGACACAGTTCATGAGAAACACACCCTATTGACCTGTTCATCCTGCAGATGCAACCTGCAATATCTGACGTCAGAGCGGCTTTTTTAGCCTCGTCCACATCACACACCTAGGCCTGTCGTCATATCTGCCTCGCATTTCACGTCGCACGGGGAGCAAAAGATTCTGCGGTTAGCGCTGGGGAGTGACTCCCTGTGGTCTTAGCACGCCTCCCATCCTCAACGGAGTCTAGCCTGCTTTCACTGTGGCTTCCTGTTTAGCTATGCATACAATTTAACATGGGAAACCGAAAGCTAAGTAGTGATGTGTTGGCAACCACAGGTACTAATTCACATTATCTGGTGACGCTTTATTGGTCCCAATTTAATTTAAATCTCTCGTATGGGTTTTACATAAGTTACAGGACAGTTTGGTAAAAATGGCCGCATAACAGAAGCAGTTCAGAATCTGACTACAGGACGATTCTGCTGCCATTAGTGTGCATAAGAGTCGCAAAAATAACAAAGACAAGAAAAATCAGGAATCATGCGGAGGCATACATACAGTCGTGTCTCCCTCGTTCTGTTTCGTGTGGAACACGAAAGGAAATGGCTAGTTTTGATACAAGGTACCTTCCGCCTTGCACCATACAGTGGCGTGCGCATTATATATGTACATCGGTGTACATTCATTCAGGCTTCCGAGTGTTACATCTTCTTGCATCATACATTAAAAGTGTGCCATCAAGCTACTGTAACGAGAAATGCTCCAACATGTCACTGGGTGTAAACAGCGTAAACTCCACAGGCGACCGTGTACTGCATTTTAAGGCTGCGCCACCGAAGTCGATACGGCAGGCAATTGTATTGCTGTTAGACGTAAACAATTTAAAAACAGGTACTTCACACGCATTGCTCGTTCAAGGCCTCGTGCCATCTGAAATATTCATTTCCCGGCCATCGCTTTCTTGTCTGAAAACACTAAGTTCAGAATCCTCTGTCTGTGTAATTTTTACCATGATGGATTTGGACATCCTGTATTCCTCTCGTGCTGTGAGACGTAACTCCACTCTAGCCTATGGAGGCAGTCGAATGAAGAGAGACAGACGGAATAACCATAAACTGTTCATGGTAGTCAACTATTTCTGCCATTGCCTCCCCCCCCCCCCCCCGCGCGCCCGCACGCACGCACGCACACACACACACACACACACACACACACACACACACACACACGCGCGCGCGCGCGCGCGCGCTGCCAATGTTGTTCCGACTGTGCTGCGGATATTTCTCTAAGAAGCCATTACACATGCCGCACACAGCCCCAATCTTTCCCCTACGATTTCCATATCCATATTTTGGATCCCTGAAGGAAGAAATTCGTGGCCGTCTATTTGCTTTGGACGCAGAGGTGCGCGCCTGGGTAGAATCGTGGTTCCATGGGCATTCCATGAAGGCATTGACCGCCTAGTCTCACAGTGCGATATACACTCCTGGAAATGGAAAAAAGAACACATTGACACCGGTGTGTCAGACCCACCATACTTGCTCCGGACACTGCGAGAGGGCTGTACAAGCAATGATCACACGCACGGCACAGCGGACACACCAGGAACCGCGGTGTTGGCCGTCGAATCGCGCTAGCTGCGCAGCATTTGTGCACCGCCGCCGTCAGTGTCAGCCAGTTTGCCGTGGCATACGGAGCTCCATCGCAGTCTTTAACACTGGTAGCATGCCGCGACAGCGTGGACGTGAACCGTATGTGCAGTTGACGGACTTCGAGCGAGGGCGTATAGTGGGCATGCGGGAGGCTGGGTGGACGTACCGCCGAATTGCTCAACACGTGGGGCGTGAGGTCTCCACAGTACATCGATGTTGTCGCCAGTGGTCGGCGGAAGGTGCACGTGCCCGTCGACCAGGGACCGGACCGCAGCGACGCACGGATGCACGCCAAGACCGTAGGATCCTACGCAGTGCCGTAGGGGACCGCACCGCCACTTCCCAGCAAATTAGGGACACTGTTGCTCCTGGGGTATCGGCGAGGACCATTCGCAACCGTCTCCATGAAGCTGGGCTACGGTCCCGCACACCGTTAGGCCGTCTTCCGCTCACGCCCCAACATCGTGCAGCCCGCCTCCAGTGGTGTCGCGACAGGCGTGAATGGAGGGACGAATGGAGACGTGTCGTCTTCAGCGATGAGAGTCGCTTCTGCCTTGGTGCCAATGATGGTCGTATGCGTGTTTGGCGCCGTGCAGGTGAGCGCCACAATCAGGACTGCATACGACCGAGGCACACAGGGCCAACACCCGGCATCATGGTGTGGGGAGCGATCTCCTACACTGGCCGTACACCACTGGTGATCGTCGAGGGGACACTGAATAGTGCACGGTACATCCAAACCGTCATCGAACCCATCGTTCTACCATTCCTAGACCGGCAAGGGAACTTGCTGTTCCAACAGGACAATGCACGTCCGCATGTATCCCGTGCCACCCAACGTGCTCTAGAAGGTGTAAGTCAACTACCCTGGCCAGCAAGATCTCCGGATCTGTCCCCCATTGAGCATGTTTGGGACTGGATGAAGCGTCGTCTCACGCGGTCTGCACGTCCAGCACGAACGCTGGTCCAACTGAGGCGCCAGGTGGAAATGGCATGGCAAGCCGTTCCACAGGACTACATCCAGCATCTCTACGATCGTCTCCATGGGAGAATAGCAGCCTGCATTGCTGCGAAAGGTGGATATACACTGTACTAGTGCCGACATTGTGCATGCTCTGTTGCCTGTGTCTATGTGCCTGTGGTTCTGTCAGTGTGATCATGTGATGTATCTGACCCCAGGAATGTGTCAATAAAGTTTCCCCTTCCTGGGACAATGAATTCACGGTGTTCTTATTTCAATTTCCAGGAGTGTAGTTATGGTGATTACTTTAGAAATACTAAATAGTTTACTTACTTTCTTTTCCAGTCTGTCTCGTTTTTATTTGTTGCCCCTTATGCAGATTAGTTGGTAAGGGCGAAAACCATTTACGGTTGGGGAAAGATTCTCCCTCCCCTCCTATCATTTTTTTCCCCGAGAGGATCCTTCTACCAGCTCAGGGCTCATCCGAACTTCTCAACTACCTTGTAACTGCTCTTATCGACAACATTCAGACACCGCAAGTAGCAGAGAGCCTGTGATTTTATCTTTCCCACTCTCCACGACATATCAGTACTTCATGTTGCAGGAGTGTGCGAATAAGTATTAAGAGTACGACTGCATTTTTATTATAAACTTTTAAGCAAAAGGTGTATTATTTTCGTGAATACTGCAACCGACTAAAGTGTGGCGAAAAAATGTTTGAAGAAAAGGAAACACATAATGACGAGTTTCTGTTGCTAGTACTTTTATTCAGAAAATATTTTATACTTATGATAACATATTAAAATTTGTACGAAACAGACACGAAAAAGAGCTTTCTGTCCATTTCACCGTTTTCCCGGAGCACAATTGGTTCTGTTGTCACCTTTTGATACCGAAGCAAAGCCGACACTATTTAACAGAATTTAAGAGTGTCTGTACTCTTAATTTACTCAGAGAACGGCGTACGTCAGGGTGAGCGTATTAAAACAATGAGATAAAACGAGAATGAAAACTATATCACGCTCTGCTCTCCAAAGCGCAGAGGACTCGTCTGCCCAATTGCAAAGTCAGAGACACGCATTTTACCCACCAACATAATTTTCTACGGGGTGGGCAAGGACTGTGCTAGTAATGGATTCTCTGGCATTATGCTTATTAGTTAAAAAAAACTGCATACATACACTAATCCTTGTTCCATAGATCATGAATACGACATTTCGTAATGATGTGGAACGTGTCACCTAAACAAAAATTTTCTTTACACAAAATAATTAATTAATCACTTTTTTTACAGTTACTACTTCATATCTAAGAATTCATCTATTGAGTAGAAGGAGTTGTCATTCAGAAATTCTTTTAATTTGCTTTTAAATGTTGGTTGGCTATTTGTCAGAGTTTTAATACTATTTAGCAAATGACCAAAGATTTTTGTTGCAGCATAATTTATCCCTTTCTGTGCCATAGCGAGATTTAATCCAGAATAGTGAATATCATCCTTTCTTCTAGTGTTGTAGCTATGCACTTCGCTGCCATTTTTGAATTGGGATGGGTTATTAATGACAAATTTCATTAGTGAGTATATGTATTGCGAAGGTACTGTGAATATCCCGAGTTCCTTAAATAAATGAAAGGTGATCTTGGGTGGGCTCCAGCTACTATTCTGACTACACGCTTTTGTGCAATGAATACTTTCTCTCTTAATGACGACCTGCCCCAAAATATGACGCCATATCAAAGCAGTGAATGAAAATAGACATAGTAGGCTAATTTACTGAAATGTTTATCATCAAAATTTTCAATAACCCTAATAGCATAAGTAGCTGAACCTAACAGTTTTTGCACATCATCAATGTGTTTCTTCCAATTCAATTTATCATCAATGCACACACCCAGAAATTTTGAGTATTCTGCCTTAGCAACATACTTCCGTTCATAGGCTATTTATCAATGGTTTTGTGCCATTTACTGTACAGAATTGCATAAACTACGTTTTCTCAAAATTTAGTGAGAGTCCATTTGCTAAGAACCACTTAATAGTTTTCTGAAAGACATTATTTGCGATTTCCTCAGCTGATTCTTACTTCTTGGGTGTGATCACTATATTTGTATCATCAGCAAAAAGAACTAGCTGTGGATCTTCATGAGTGCAGAGTTGCAAGTAGTTAATACATATTAAGAACAATAAGGGAACCAAGACTGAACCCTGTAGGACACCATTCTTGATACCTCCCCAATTGAAGGGCACTGCTGATTTTTGGAGACTATCTGTACTGTTAATTTCAACCTTCTGCATTCTTCCAGTTAAGTATGAATTAAACCATTTGTGCACTGTCCCACTCATACCACAATACTTAAGCTTACCTAGAAGAATTTTATGATTCACACCATCAATTCTACTTCTTTGTTTTTCAAGTACGTTGAAGAGCCACTTCCCTTACCACATTTGGCTCCCCTTTTATTCATTTCATTTGTTACCAATTTCCTGCCTATATTTTTAATGAAGACGGATCACTTCCCAGTGTCAATATTTTGACATTACAGTAATTCTTGTTCAAGCTTCTCCAACTCTGTCGACCAGGAGGTGTCTCTTTCCTAGTATGACTGAATGTAACGCTTTTATGACGTAAGAGTGTTCGGTCCGTTTCACTGTACATTACTTTTACTGTTCTCAAAGTGATGCCTAACAGCGTTTTCCAGTAACTTGTTTTCACGGCAGTGGATTCAGCACTTCTATGTTCTCGTCTCTGCTGCCAGTTACAAGCTACCTGGCTGTAAAGCAACGTTGCTATCGATCTTAGTTGTCCGAAAACACATCCTTCTACCTGAAGGGTAACTTGAAAAATTTGTATAGTAGGACCAGTCGAGCCTTCCTCGACGTTTTCTCAGTTGCAGAGTTCGTGGCTGCCCTCTTTAACTGCCGGATTTCGTGACGGTTGTGCTGAGTGCCACTTGTGCGGAGATGGAATGTGTTGACAATTCTGAGTAGCCCAAGACTCTTCAGACGCTTTTTTGCTTTTACCTTCGTTGGCTTCGCCAACTCATAATCAAGCATTTGCATTCCAGTCTGACCTACACCTCGTCCGAAGATCGGAAAGCGAGCCTGAAACTGGTAATGACAAAATAAATTAAAAAAACAGTAAATGGTGGTTGTTTTTTCATTCTTTCAACATATATTATAACTAATTCTTTGTAGCATGTGTCGCAGATTACATCACGGTGTGCTACACTGCTAGACAGGAAACAAACTCTTAGGGTGCCTGTAAGTTATCTGGGATACCAGCATCTCCGCACAAGTGTTCTAAACCGGAGTCGCCGAACTGAGGTGATAAAAGTCATGGGATAGCGGTATGCACAAACACAGATGGCGGTAGTGTCGCAGAGAAAAGGTATCAAAGTGGAGCGCATTGGCGCAGCTGTCATTTCTGCTCAGGCGATTCTTATGAAAAGTTTTCCGACGAGATCATGGCCGCACGATGGGAATAAATGGTGATTGGAGTTAGACGCACGGGACATACCATTTCGGAAATCGTTAGGGAATTCAAAATTCCGAGATCCACAGTGTCAAGGGTGTGCCGAGAATATCAGGTTTCAGGCATTGCCTCTCACCACGGACAAGACAGTGATCAATGGCCTTCACTTACTGACAGAGAGTAGCCGCGGTTGTGTAGAACAGTCAGTGCTGACAGGCAAGCACCACTGCGTGAAATAACTGCAGGTATCATTGTGGGGCATATTGTAAGGTGGCAGAATAAATGAAGGTCAATTTCGCACCTTACATAAGAGTTTTATACATTGTAACGGGAAGGTGAATATGACACCTAACTTACTACAGTGGTAACGCGCAGATTTTGCATGGGGGCTTAATTAAAAAGAAAAGATATTAATGAATAAATGCAATAATTTTAGTAGCTGTGTGACCGGTTACGAAGTCTCGTAAGCAGTTGGCCCGGACTAGTATTAGCACGCAATCTGACTGCATAAAATAAAAATAAAGAATGACAAGGAATTTCCATTAACACAATTGGTTAATTAAGTCCCCTGCAACTATAAAAGCTACGAAACAACAAAGCACAAGTGTAACTGTTCTGTGTGTGGTAGTGTGACTCAACGTACATGTATCTGGCTCGGTTCTTTCCCAATACGACAAAATATTTTTAACACCATTTACAATGAACTAATTGAAAAAAACATAAATACTATAATTGCACATAGAAACCAGAATTACAAGTCTAATAAATGAACACGAGCCAGATGCTTTGTTGACTGTACCTGTGAGCAAGAGACATTGTCATTAAAGAAAACTGTAATACCTTTTTACCTCATCATATATTGACGAAAATTTTCCATTACACCAGGATCATAAATCAAAAGCCCATCTCCTTTCTTAAATACACTGTGACAATTGCAACATCTTCCATCTATACATTACACCAACCGAACAGCATCTACTCTGTCGCCCAACAGAACAACTGCCCTCGACATCCTCTGAACTACTACTGCACCAGTGGAGGCGGCGGAATAATAATCTTTGGTGCAGTGTCTGGCGCTGTGACTCAGTGTAGCCAACTTTCAATTTGCCTATAAGTATGTAATGCAAAAGAGACGACACTCAATCGACAGTATTAACACACCATTACTATATAATGCATGTCAATCAGCAGAACGTGAAACAAGCAGCAAGAGGAAACGTTTTGTGTGGAAGCCAGCGTGGGCAGACACAGAGGCCGCACCCCGGGAGGCTCTACGGAAAGCTCTGAAGGGGGGGCGGGGGGGGGGGGCGACCCGTAGTGGCAGTCAGCAACTGGACAAGTGACACCTGCAGAGCGAGTAACGAGCCACCAGAAATAGGACAGAACGAAGCTTTAGAAAACTGCATTTCGGATTTCCTGACGCAGTTGATCACGTAAACAGCGAATGGTACACATGTGAGTGGGCACGAAACGTCCGATTGGCGGTAACGAACTAGGAACGAGCAAAGTGCCGAGATTTCGACGCAGTTCAATGGTAGGGCTCTTGCAATTGGTAGAGAGAGTTTCTACAAAATAAGAGGAATGCTCCTAGTGGTCGAAAAAAAGCCGTGACGTGGAGAATGAAAGAACCCATGTGGGGAGAGAGTTCGGCTACGAGAAAGACGAGAGCAAAATTTTCGTTGACTCTTCTCTAAACTTTGGAGCCAAGCGCAGAACAGAGCGCATAACGCTCTGTACGACACAGAGGAGAAATTTGAGTGAACACTGCATTCACTGCGGCTGACATTCAGCTAGATATTAGCTGTAGCATAGTTGAGCTCCCACTGTGGAGAAACGAACCAGCCAGTTAGTTAATTGTCCTTGCGAGGAGTGAGAGGGCATTTTAATATGCAAGTTACTCCGGCCATGTTCGTGCATATCGCCACATTCCAAGACTAGGGATGAGTGCATGTTTTCTCACAACAAAAGAAACATAGGGAGAATTTCTGCTGAAAAAGTCAGCAAAGGTTTAATTAAATTTTATTGGAATTTCAGTGGGCAAGAGCAGCCACGCAGACGACAGCTCATCGCAGCTTAAGGTAAATAGTGCGTGCAGAGGCGTAAACTTTGTTGGTTCACCAGCTTGCGTCCACTGTAAACTCGAGGTTCCCTGGGTAATCTTTTGCTCAACTTGTCACAAAACTAACCATCCTCCATAGACTTGATTGTCATCCTAAATAGTACCGAACTCTGAACCGAAATCGGATGATTTATAGTAGTACTGGCCAACATCATGACGTAATCGTAAGAATAATTTTGTAAAGGAACTTCTAGTTAAAACTTACCGTTCTACATCTACATTTATACTCCGCAAGCCACCCAACGGTCTGTGGCGGAGGGCACTTTACGTGCCACTGTCATTACCTCCCTTTCCTGTTCCAGTCGCGTATGGTTCGCGGGAAGAACGACTGTCTGAAAGCCTCCGTGCGCGCTCAGATCTCTCTAATTTTACATTCGTGATCTCCTCGGGAGGTATAAGTAGGGGGAAGCAATATATTCGATACCTCATCCAGAAACGCACCCTCTCGAAACCTGGCGAGCAAGCTACACCGCGATGCAGAGCCCCTCTCTTGCAGAGTCTGCCACTTGAGTTTATTAAACATCTCCGTAACGCTATCACGGTTACCAAATAACCCTGTGACGAAACGCGCCGCTCTTCTTTGGATCTTCTCTATCTCCTCCGTCAAACCGATCTGGTACGGATCCCACACTGATGAGCAATACTCAAGTATAGGTCGAACGAGTGTTTTGTAAGCCACCTCCTTTGTTGATGGACTACATTTTCTAAGCACTCTCCCAATGAATCTCAACTTGGTACCCGCCTTACCAACAATTAATTTTATATGATCATTCCACTTCAAATCGTTCCGCACGCATACTCCCAGATATTTTACAGAAGTAACTGCTACCAGTGTTTGTTCCGCTATCATATAATCATACAATAAAGGATCCTTCTTTCTATGTATTCGCAATACATTACATTTGTCTATGTTAAGGGACAGTTGCCACTCCCTGCACCAAGTGCCTAACCGCTGCAGATCTTCCTGCATTTCGCTACAATTTTCTAATGCTGCAACTTCTCTGTATACTACAGCATGAAACACGTATGTAACATAGCAGCGATGGCGAGGCATTGTAGCATCTGTGACCAGAGAGTATGCGCTTGACCGCGCGAGTGTTGCGAGCGGTACTCAGTCTGTGAGTCGGTCGTTGCGAGTCTGTCAGTCAGTCGTTGCGAGTCTGTAGCTCTGTCTAGTTGAGAGCAGTACTCTGTCTGTAGTCGTGGCAGTCGGTAGCTCGGTTTAGTCGTCATGCAGAGCGGTCGGTCAGTAGTAGCAGCCCAGTGCGGTTGTGTGATGTAGGCGGTCGGCAACACTGGTCAAGATGGTGAATAAGGTATACTATTAATTAATATAATCATTAGATAATGTAAAAATTTTATTTATTGTAATTATTCTCCAACTAGTTCCCCAATAATAATTTTTATTTCAAAAGCATTTTCTCAAAAATTTAATTTTTTATTGAACTAAAGATTTCGTTGCACTTCCCATTTCATTCCGCTTCTTTTGAAGAAAAATTTCACTAAAATCACAAAAAAAGAGAATATTATTATCTGCAATGCAGTTCCTCCAAGCGGTGCGCAACAACAAGAGCAGAAATTTGACATCCAGTTATTCTGAGGTAAGACTTTAATTCTGATTGTTTTACACAGGGCCAAAGACCGATATTTCGGTTTAATCGAATTTTCTTATCACTGAATGGACTTTAATTTTTTTTTTGAAGAACTTATATTTGAGTCAGATTGCGAATTTCACATTTTTTGTTGCCATTGTCAGTACATTTCATTGTGGGCAGGTTACGCTTAGAGCAGTGTCCATTAGCATTTGTATTAAGTATTATTACTTTCTTTTAAAATTACGGTGGGGAGGTTACACTTGGCTCCCATTTCTATTAAGTATTGTCATATTTCATATTTCTTTAAAATTTTTGTGGGGAGGTTACACTTGGCGACACCCAGTCCAGGATCGTATTTCGTTGAGAGTCTTTTGAGCGACAGTCAGATATCTGCTCTTATTTGCTTAGATAATTAGGATTTGGCGCAACGCTTTTAATAATATTGTGACTTTCTTTCTACAGGTCAACGGCAATTTGCTGCTTTGTTGTATTTGTGTGTTGCTTTTGCATTGTGCTTATTTATTTTGTGAATAATTTTGACTATTGTTAAAATGCCGCGAAAGACTGTGAATAGTGTATCGCGAGGTATTATGAATGAAATTACCGGCTCAAACGACTTTACCGATAGGACATGTGACATGCAGTGTAATGATGACAATCCTGCGTCCACTAACAATCAGTGCATTACAACCATTAATGATGACTTTTATCTTAATGATGAACAAACGAACTCAATTGTCTCTTCTGTTAATTTGACGACAATTGATGACGTGGGACGCTCCATTGTAATGAGCTTAACACACCCGATTTGGAAAACTCAAGTAACGTACAGACAAATTTGTCTAGTGAAAATGAACAGTGTACTGAAAGTAGGACAGATTTATTTAATTCCGAAATAATGTGTGACAGTGTACATCCGACTGACAAACCTTTTTGTAAATCTCAGAATAACCAAATGGTTACAGAAAACGAGACAATACCAGATCCACCACTAAACAGTACAGGTAATATAAACGCTAATTTTGACTTGGTACGAATTATGACAAGTTTGATACAACAGCAAAGTGAGAAAATGGACAACAATTTCAAACAACTTAATGAAAAACTTGATAAACAGCACAAACAACTTAGCGAAATGATTGATAAAAGTTTCAAACTCACAAACGAAAAACAAGACGACCTTAAAGAACAGAACAAACAAGCTAGCGAACAGATTACAGGTGTTACCATGCAATGCCAAGACATTAAAGAACAATTACGTGTGAATACTAAGACTTGTGCTAATAACAGTAATGAAAAAGTTGGCACTGTTGCACAAGAATTAAGTAGCACACGTGTAAGCACAACAGAATTACACAAAGATGACATTAATGCAGTCACTGAACGATGTTCAGCAAACGAAACACAGAAACACGAAATTAATGCAGTCACTGAACAATGCCCTAAAAACGCAGTACAGATACGCGACGAGTTTAATTTAGAGCCACTGGAAGTTTCACACACTCTGAATACGGAAATTGTTAATAAAAGTGAACGACACAACAACCAAATTGACGGAAGTATTAAAGTAACAGAATTAACAATTATTCCAGTCACCAATACGTCACAGAACCCACCACGTTGCGAGCATTTGTCAGACTCACGCAGCGTGTATAATGTGAACAATTTACAGAGACTACGCGAATTAAAATCCGAAAAGCTATGCAATTTGAAATCCGAAAAGCTACGCAACTTGAAATCCGAAAAGACACAGACAAACAAATTCTCACACAAACCCGAACGTATTCTCAAATTCAGTGACGAGAGCGTTGATAATAAGCAATTTGTATTTGTAAGAAAATGTAAAGAATTTAATAATGACAGAGCACAGATTTACGATTTGAACTGTATACGTCAATTTATTTTTGTACTTTCACCGCTATTACCTGTAATGGAGAAGCTAGCTTTGAACCAGATGCGACAATTTATTTTTGTATTTACAACAGCATTGCCTATAATGCAGAAATTTGAATTAGCACGGATACAACAATTTGCCTTTGGAATTTTACCGCTATTGCGTGCAACGCAAAAGCTAAAATTTTTTTGCAGTGCGTAAAAGACCTCAGGGGATTCATTACGCTTTAATGAATATGTGCCGTAGCGAGCATAGGGCCCCAGCTGTAGTAGTGCTGTTTCATCTTTAGTTTTCTGCACTGCTGCCTTTTCTTCTACTATCCTTTATATCTATCAAAACTGCTCTTTAACTATTGCTCTACCTAGTGTTAAGAAACGAGTAATGAAAACCCGATGTGACAAACTTTTACCGAATGTGACAATTTCAGTAGGCACTCCCGTAATGACAACTACCGCCGTAACTTAAATAACAGATAAGAATCGTAATCATCAGTATGTGTAAAATTAACAGCAAATGCATTTTTTGGTAACAATAGACGTTTTCCACCACAATAACATGAAAGTCAGCCGCTTAGCATACGTAACCAACAATGCAGTCTACAAGGTCAACCAAACTTTAATGTTTCGCCGCGTGCACGTATAGTCCCAGCTCCAACAAATAGTAACGCATGGCAGCAAAGAAATAACTACGTACAGACAGCACACTATTTCAACTCGCATACCAATACACCGTATAGAAATTACTATCTTGACAGACGTAAAAATAACGAGCACAATTTTCAGCGTACATTTAATAACAGTCGATCTTATGAGCAGCAACAACATCAGCAACAACAAATAATCATGAATGAAACAGACAATAGGTGTCATCCATAGCGTAACACGTCAGTAAGAAATAACAAAGCAGTTCATATAGTGGATATGCCACAACATTCTCCCGTAAATAATAACACATACGATAGATTTTAACCAGATACAGCACAGATTGCATATTACAGTAACGCAAACATTACTTTTGACACGCAGAATTTTGCTCACGAGAATGTTATTTGAAACATGCTCTGTTGAATGCTCCACTTTTATCGCACCCAGATCTTACCAGAAATTTTTGCATTGCCACCGACAGTTCCAACACCGCCTTAGGCGTACACATTTTCCAGGAAATTGAAGAAGATGGTTCAATTGTAATCAAAAACATCGCATTTGCAAGCCGCATTCTGTCACCTGCTGAACGAAATTACTCCGTTACAGAACTTGAAACATTATGTGTTGTATGGGCTTTTACGAGATTTCGGCACTTTCTTTATGGCAGACATACCACCATTTACACAGACCATAGAGCTATACAATTTTTGCTTTCAGCTAAATTTACTCACGACAGATTAAGTAGATGGAAACTATATTTACAAGAATTTAATTTTACGATTGTTCATATTCCCGGCACACAAAATGTTATAGCAGACGCACTATCGCGTTCTCTCGGCAACAATCAGCAAGACGTAGCAACCAACTTCTGCAAAACAAATTTCAGTGTCATGTACATTCAGCAAGTTGCATTTGAAAACTTTATTTCATCGTCATTACAGGACATAGCACAAGAACAAAACAAAGACAATGTCTGGAAAGAAATTAAACACCTTTGGCTAGATAAGAATAATGTTACGATTAGGAACCATTACACTGTGCGCAATGACATTCTGTTTCGCCGCTCTCATCCTGACAGCAACAATTGGTTATTATGCATACCTGACGAACTGGTTAACAAATTAATTTGGTACACTCATTTAAGTTACGCACATTACGGAGCACGAAAATGTTTTCTTATATTGAGACAGAACTGTTATTTTACTAACATGGAAAAACGTATACGACGAGTTTTAGCGTCTTGTAAAATTTGCCAGAAAGCTAAATCAGACACCACTTCACATATTCCTCCATTATATCCCATTATACCTATTAAATTAAGACACATGGCCGCAGTAGATATTTTTGGTCCGATTCCAAGAACTAACAGAGGTTTTTGCTACATCTGTGTCGCTGTTGAGCTCACTTCAAAATTTGTTACTTTCACTCCGTTACGCAAAGCTACTGCTAAAACTGTTTCGAAAGCATTTGTAAAACATTTTCTATCTCATGTAGGGCATGTAATGAAAGTAATTTCTGATAATGGATCACAATTTCGTAGTAGCGTATGGACACGCATGTTACGAGCCAGAAACATTTCTCCGATCTATATATCCAAGTACCACGCTTCTTCGAACCCTTGTGAAAGATTAATGAAAGAAATTGGTAAACTGTGCCGAATATACTGCCACAAAAGACATATTGATTGGGACACACACATATTCTCATTCCAAGATGTAATTAATTCCATTCCAAATGAATCCACTATGCTATCTCCGTCTGTTATACTGAAAAATGCTGAACCACCTAACAAAATTAAAGAATTAATAACATTTCCTACATCTCGTCGATTACGACACCACGAAATAATTAACATTGCGCTGAACAACATCAAACGTGACGCAGAGCGCCGGAGAAGACAGCAAAAACAGGTTTGTACACGCCGCGACTTTCACGTTGGACAGAAGATATTGATACGTACACACTATTTATCCAGTAAATTAAAAGGTAAGTGCAGTAAATTTGAACTTCTATACGCAGGTCCGTATCGGATTCGCAGCATTCCTCACCCCAATGTTGTACACGTCGAAACTTTGAGAACCAGAAAATCGAAAGGCAATCACCATATCTCAAACATTAAACCGTTTATTGAGTGAAACCACTGTATGATTCAACACACTATGATGCCATTTACTAACGCAATTATTTCACGTGACTAATTACTGATGATTATCGTATTTTTTCTTGGCAAGTGCCCGGCAAGGTAAGGTTAGCAGGTCGCTTTTCTTGTCGTTACACATCAGACCGTGCACATTTTCCACTTTTTTGTGTATATGATTGTACTCCAGTTTTGTTTGTATGTATTGTGAAATAGTTAAGATATAACACACAACAGTCGACTTTGACATTTTTTTTTTTGCCCTATGACATCTCAACATCGTGACTGTTTTACATTTTTTTTTTTGCTACTGCATTGTATTATTCTGTGTATATTTTTTGCATCTGAACACTGTCAACGTCTTTAACATATTACGTTTTCTGTCATGTTATGCTGTATGGTTAATTGTGTCACCATAAACCAGTCATTATTTAGTGGGTATATGATTTAAATGCAAGACATTAATCTCTGCTCATCAATTTCAGAAAGAAATGATGCATGTAAGAAATAAATTCAACAGAAATGGGAATTTCACCTACGGGATAAACGAAAGGAGATGCAATAACTTTATGAGGAAGAGTAAATGGATCAGGATTAACAAGCATTAACAAGACTATACTGTACTCATCACAGAATGGCAGTCTTAACTAATTTTTTCTTTCAGATTACAAGGTGATTGATGCAGGCTGTCAGACTGAACTACACATCTTAGTTTTAGTGATGAAATATGCTAGAGATAAGGAATAATTGTATAATGAGTAATGAAGTGATTTTTTGCAGATGATAATGAATACTGATGAATAATGATGAAGGATATGGTATTATGAATAATGAAGTTTTTCTTTACAGGTGATGATAATGGTGAAGTTATGATGATATGGATAATGAAGTTTTTTTCTTTACAGATGAGGATAATGTTGAAGTTATGTATTTATGCTACGTAGTTATTTAAGTATTTGTTGCAGTTTGCTTTGACAGCAGGTGTTACATTGCATAGTAGGATGACTGAAAGTTTTGGAAAGGACAGCTATGGAACACATTTTTATACACACTTCACTGCCTGTTAATTCGAAGTTCACTACTTTTCAGCATAGTGTGCGTTTCTTCTTTCAGGTCAATAATCCGTTTTTGTATTTTTTCCAGGAGAAGCTTTTCATGATACTTACTAAACCTGTTAGTTATTATACCTGTTCTAGTACTTGCATTTTTATTTTTTACCCATTTGTGTTTATCACTTATAAATGTGATCACATATACTGCCTTGTTACATAATCTTGCTACAGCTGACTCATGACGAATGACGTTACCTATCCTCATTTGCAGCAATAGGTCAAAAGCAAATAGTGTTATGCCTCACCAATTAATTATCGATCCCAACGCAATGCATTGCTAACAAAAAAAAAAAAAAAATGTATTACCAATCCCAAGTAGTGATACCAGTTTGAGAAAATTCTGAATAATACTGATTAGCTCTGAATAGTATGTCACTTGAGTAATGACTTCTTAATGAGAAAGTATATATTTAAAATAATGCTTTGTCACTAGATAATAATTGCCACTGTTTATTGTAATGAGACTACTTATAATGCGCATGATTATTAATGCTATGACTGTAATTAACTGATTTTTAATAATGACTTTGTAATGATCTGAATACTACTGAAGGAGAAACACTGTTTATTGTAATGGGACTACTTATAATGCCCATGATTATTAAGACTATGACTGTAATTAACTGATTTTAATATTGACTTTGTAATGATCTGAGTAATACTGAATGATGAACTATGTTTGGTTCTATTCAATACTTGCTGGCCACTGAGTGCCAATAATTAATGTCACTCCACGAATTGTTATTAATTATGCCATTAATTAGCCCTTTTTTTCCATGTTGAGTTTTCATGTTTTGGTTAATGGCCAATGAGTGCCAATAATTTGTATCACTCAAATGTATTATGTTAATGCTAGGCCAATAATTGACTCTCCTTTTCAATTAAGGCTTCTGATGAACATTATTCTGTCTTACTAAATATACTTTGTAACTGGCCAAGGACCGCCACTTTTTATTGTAATACGATTACCCATGATGCCAGCTAGTGATTCTTAATAGATTGTAATGACACATAATTAATTAACTATGGTACTGTTTAATAATGCTTCGTAATTAATTAAGGCTAATAATTCTTACTATATTGGAATGACAAATGATTAATTAATTATCTGTAATTAGATAAATGATTAATTAACGACAAATGATTAATCAACTGTAATTAGGAAAAGGCTAATGATTTTTATTGGAATGACAAATGATTAATTAATTAACTGTAATTAGACAAATGATTAATTAACGACAAATGATTAATCAACTGTAATTAGGAAAAGGCTAATGATTTTTATTGGAATGACAAATGATTAATTAACTGTAATTAGGAGAAGGTTAATGATTCTTAATTATACTCTGTAACTGAAAAGAATGCTATTATTTCATAATACTTTGTAACCAGGAAAAGAAGGCTACTGATTCTATGTAAAACAATTAATGAACATTTTTCTGTAATACTACATACTTGGTACAGAAATGTTCAATAACTAGGCTATGAATGCCACAAACTACTCATGAAGACTGTAATTGTCAATATTATGTGACTTGATGTCCTTCACCTCATAAGCTGACTACCCTGAATTACTGCAATGTCCATTTGTCCTGTTTATCCTAGTGATCATGGAGCACTATCTTTGGTTTTGCACTAATTCTACGTGGGTGTGCCTTGTAAGAGCGTGGTGTTGACACGACATGCTGTCCACCACCATGAGCGATGAAGACATTATTATGGTCCCACTGTTTGGTGTACCTAATGTACTGCCAAAATGAAAACATGGAACATTACTACGACAGTTCAGTGTCTTGGCTACACTGATAAATTCTGATGGGAAAAGAACTTCAAGTTGTGTCACTTGGTGTTGTACTTCTGTGGAAAGATATGGACTTTCAGAGCAGCTGTGTGCAATCTAAAGTGCTACAACCATGATGCAATCCTTCCCTTTCCTATCCTGATTCTTGTCACATAAAAAAAAATTTTTTTGGTAACATCATTTATGTTCATAGGTTATACATTTTTTCGATTCCTGAACTCCAGTGCGAGTACACTTATGGCACTGGTCGACATGATGTTTGCCATTATGTTTATTTGTTGTGAAAATGCTAAAGACATTTTTCAGTGCATGTGCACTTTGGACATGATTTTCTTGCCATTAAGTTTATTCATTGCGAAAATGCTAAAGACATTTTTTTGATTTGTTCTGAAGTACAGTATATGTGCACTTTTGTCTTTTATATTGTATATACATTTTTTTATTTTCTGAACTACAGTGCATGTGCACTTCTGTTAGGTGTCAATATGTTTTCTACTGAACTTCAGTGCCTGTGCACTTTTCTCATTTTTCAAGATGATTTGTACTCATTCTGTATATTCAATACTTCAGTGTGTATGATTTTTTTTCAGTGCGTGTGCACTCAGTTATCTGTCAAATAATTTGTATATACATTTTTCTGATTTGCTACTATGTTTTGTACTCACATTTTGTCTTTGTCTGATATATTTTGTACTTAGTGCGTGTGCACAACATTTAAATATTCTGTAAGTTGTAGAATTTTGTTAATTAAAGAAAAATTTTGCCGCGCTTGGCAAGTCCAAATGACTCACCATCGCTGCCAAATTTTTGCCCCCCCAGTGGAGGGTTATGAAACACGTATGTAACATAGCAGCGATGGCGAGGCATTGTAGCATCTGTGACCAGAGAGTATGCGCTTGACCGCGCGAGTGTTGCGAGCAGTACTCAGTCTGTGAGTCGGTCGTTGCGAGTCTGTCAGTCAGTTAGTGATGGGCTAAACTGCGATTTTCCGATATCAGTGATTTCTGTGAATGCTACTTTTCAGTATCTGTTATTCTTAACTGTGATTTGTCGCAGTTAAGAGTCGCAGTTAAGGAACCTAAGTCGTGTATCCCTCCGCCACTGCTACTTCTGCTACTTCCGCGATTTCTGCGACTTCTGCGATTTCTGCTACTTCTGCGACTTCTGCGATTTCTGCTACTTCTGCGATTTCTGTGACTTCTGCTACTTCTGCGATTTCTGTGACTCCTGCGACATACCACCGTATGAAAAAGTTACATCTGTCCACACAGAAAATTGCATCTCAACAAACCTGTCATTGGTAAGTATGTTTTACGTTTATTCTAACGTTGCCTTTAATTTTGTATTAAAGAAACAACTGTGAAAATATTAATAGTGTAATTAATATGTAAGTAGCCGCACAGTACCGTAATAGTTCGTGTTTAGAAAATGAATTCTAACATATTGTTATGTTCATAGGTACCTGAACTACATTTCAGTCACTCAGTAAAGTGATAATTCAAAATATCATTGTCAACAGATCTGAAGAAATTGCCAGTCAGACGACAGGTTAGTTTCTAAGCGTTTTGATGGACTTAATTACTTCAGTGAGATCGTTCTTGCGAATGTGATATAGCAAATATTAGCAAATGTGATATAGCAAATATTAGCAATCTACTCTGTCAATTATATTGCTAGTAATTAGTGACAGCAAAAATTGTTTAATAATCCTTGTGTTTTTGCAGACGCAGTTCTGACTGATTACTGGTTGCTGTACATATCTATCCACATCAAGGCTGTTGAGAGAGACTCGTGAAGATTCAAGACAGCTCTTAGAGGATTTGCAGTTTAAAAGTGAAATAATTATGAAATAAGTGTGTGACTGATTAAAGTGTTTTATTGAAGTTGTTGTGCGATTTTAAAGGAATAATAAATGTTAAATACATTGAGTGAATAATAAAAATCTCATTTTCCACATGTTAAGCCGTCCTATACCCGTAATTTTCCGCCACTTATTTATTGGTAAACACTTGTTGGAGAGTGACATGCCCCCTTTCTCCACAACCTTGGTGTGACACTGACCTGTAACATATCCCGAAGTCTACAATATGCATTTTGAGGCTGTTGATATGAAAGTGGGAAGTACAGATCTTCCAGTTAAATCAGGAATAGCTTAAGTGCATTACTTGAAAGTGACACAGGAAAAGCTTACTTATGTAGGTGGTAGTAGTGTCGGCAAAAAGTTCTTGTGTGTGAAGTTGCCATGTAGAACACCAGGTGTAAAACTTTTCTCCCGAGTCTTGAACTGTGTCGGAACAAATGTGAGGCATTCATATGACTGTTTTCATTTCTCTACACTTATACAGATGTCTGAGTTCTGCTGTGTTAACATTGCAAAGTCCTGTAGGCATGTGGAGTATTAAGCAAAACTGTCATATTGGAAGCAGAATCAAACACATTTGCTACGTTACTTGATATTTTCAGGAGAAAAAGGCAATGTCGCTTCTTATTAATATAATACATTCAGAGTCACAGCAGTATTTGACCAACCATAACTGATGCTGAATGTGCATGTCGTCATATAATATGAAGGGCTTATTTCAATAGTGGTACAAGTCCATTACCTACACTTTTCTGTCTATAATGCTTCTGAAATTAGTGATCCCAACAAACATAAATAAAGGTTCATCTCTAGCAAGAAGCCATATGCTTGAATATTTCTGGTATCTCAACTGCAGATTTTTCAGCACTCATTTAACTTTACGACTCTATATCTCAAAATTAACAAAAATGGACTTGTACCATTATTGAAATAAGCCCTTCACATGCACACACAGCACATCGATCTCGTGAGGCACAAGGCTCTCATAACGAAGTACATACGTCGGTCAACAGATGACACTAGGAAAATTTATGTTAACTGCGCTTTTTAGTTGCTACTTGCGACTCTTAGTTGCGATTTGTCACAGAAATCGCAGTTTGACTCGGTAGCGAATAGCGTAGTATGAACTTTGCTCAACAGATGGCAGTGCTAACTGCGCTTTTTAGTTGCTACTTGCGACTCTTAGTTGCGACTTGTCACGGAAATCGCAGTTAGACTCCATAGCGTACCGCAGAGATGGACGTAGTACGAACTTCGGCCAACAGATGCCACTGTTAACCGCGCTTTTTAGTTGCTACTTGCTACTCTTAGTTGCGACTTGTCACTGAAATCGCAGAAAGCAGTGCTAAATTCGACCAATAGATGGCTCACGTCTTTCAATGTGAAATACTACTTGCGACTGCTAACTGTGACTGAAATCGCAGTTAGATTCTGTAAAGTTGCTACTGTGATATCTGTGACTTCTCAGTCACTGTGATTTCTAACAGATACGCGATTTCCTGCCCACCACTACAGTCAGTCGTTGCGAGTCTGTAGCTCTGTCTAGTTGAGAGCAGTACTCTGTCTGTAGTCGTGGCAGTCGGTAGCTCGGTTTAGTCGTCATGCAGAGCGGTCGGTCAGTAGTAGCAGCCCAGTGCGGTTGTGTGATGTAGGCGGTCGGCAACACTGGTCAAGATGGTGAATAAGGTATACTATTAATTAATATAATCATTAGATAATGTAAAAATTTTATTTATTGTAATTATTCTCCAACTAGTTCCCCAATAATAATTTTTATTTCAAAAGCATTTTCTCAAAAATTTAATTTTTTATTGAACTAAAGATTTCGTTGCACTTCCCATTTCATTCCGCTTCTTTTGAAGAAAAATTTCACTAAAATCACAAAAAAAGAGAATATTATTATTTGCAATGCAGTTCCTCCAAGCGGTGCGCAACAACAAGAGCAGAAATTTGACATCCAGTTATTCTGAGGTAAGACTTTAATTCTGATTGTTTTACACAGGGCCAAAGACCGATATTTCGGTTTAATCGAATTTTCTTATCACTGAATGGACTTTAATTTTTTTTTTGAAGAACTTATATTTGAGTCAGATTGCGAATTTCACATTTTTTGTTGCCATTGTCAGTACATTTCATTGTGGGCAGGTTACGCTTAGAGCAGTGTCCATTAGCATTTGTATTAAGTATTGTCTTTTTCCTTTTAAAATTTTTGTGGGGAGGTTACAAGCATCATCCGCGAAAAGCCGCATGGAACTTCCGACACTATCTACTAGGTCATTTATATATATATTGTGAAAAGCAATGGTCCCATAACACTCCCCTGTGGCACGCCAGAGGTTACTTTAACGTCTGTAGACGTCTCTCCATTGATAACAACATGCTGTGTTCTGTATGCTAAAAACTCTTCAATCCAGCCACACAGCTGGTCTGATATTCCGTAGGCTCTTACTTTGTTTATCAGGCGATAGTGCGGAACTGTATCGAACGCCTTCCGGAAGTCAAGAAAAATAGCATCTACCTGGGAGCCTGTATCTAATATTTTCTGGGTCTCATGAACAAATAAAGCGAGTTGGGTCTCACACGATCGCTGTTTCCGGAATCCATGTTGATTCCTACATAGTAGATTCTGGGTTTCCAAAAACGACATGATACTCGAGCAAAAAACATGTTCTAAAATTCTACAACAGATCGACGTCAGAGATATAGGTCTATAGTTTTGCGCATCTGCTCGACGACCCTTCTTGAAGACTGGGACTACCTGTGCTCTTTTCCAATCATTTGGAACCCTCCGTTCCTCTAGAGACTTGTGGTACACGGCTGTTAGAAAGGGGGCAAGTTCTTTCGCGTACTCTGTGTAGAATCGAATTGGTATCCCGTCAGGTCCAGTGGACTTTCCTCTGTTGAGTGATTCCAGTTGCTTTTCTATTCCTTGGACACTTATTTCGATGTCAGCCATTTTTTCGTTTGTGCGAGGATTTAGAGAAGGAATTGCAGTGCGGTCATCCTCTGTGAAACAGCTTTGGAAAAAGGTGTTTAGTATTTCGGCTTTACGCGTGTCATCCTCTGTTTCAATGCCATCATCATCCCGGAGTGTCTGGATATGCTGTTTCGAGCCACTTACTGATTTAACGTAAGACCAGAACTTCCTAGGATTTTCTGTCAAGTCGGTACATAGAATTCTACGATCGAATTCACTGAACGCTTCACGCATAGCCCTCCTTACGCTAACTTTGACATTGTTTAGCTTCTGTTTGTCTGAGAGGTTTTGGCTGCGTTTAAACTTGGAGTGAAGCTCTCTTTGCTTTCGCAGTAGTTTCCTAACTTTGTTGTTGTACCACGGTGGGTTTTTCCCGACCCTCACAGTTTTACTCGGCACGTACCTGTCTAAAACGCATTTTACGATTGCCTTGAACTTTTTCCATAAACGCTCAACATTGTCAGTGTCGGAAGAGAAATTTTCGTTTTGATCTGTTAGGTAGTCTGAAATCTGCCTTCTATTACTCTTGCTAAACACCGTTGTTGTGTTTAGGATTATTTCACTTCCTGTGTACGAGATGCGTTCGTTTGACAACTGTCGTACCATTGTCATATTGTAAACTGCGTAAATGCGTGTATTTCTGTGATAAGTTTGCAGCATTAAACTAAAGTTATTTACAGCTTACACAGTAGTTGTTGATCAGACACGAACCTTATAGTATGACGAACGTATCCTTTAGGATAGTGCAACGAGATTTGGCGTTAACGGGCTTTGGCAGCAGACGACCGATGCGAGTGCCTTTCTAACAGCACGACATCGCCTGTAGCGTCTCTACTGGACTCGTGACTATATCGGTTGGACCCTACATGACAGGAAAACCGTGACCTGGTCACATGAGTCCCAATTTCAATTGGTAAGAGCTGACGGTAGGGTTCGAATGTGGTGCAGACCTCACGAACCCATGGACCCAAGCTGCGAACAACGCATTGTGCAAGCTGGTGGTGGTTCCATAATGGTGTGGGCTGTGTTTACATGTAATGGGCTGCGTTCTTTGGTCCAGCTGCACCGATCGTGGCTTTGTTCGGCTTTTTGGCGACCATTTGCAGCCATTCACGGACTTCATGTTTCCAAACAACGATGGAATTTTTGTGGCTGAAAGTGCGCCCTGTCACAGGGCTACATTTGTCCGCGATTGGTTTGAAGAACCTTCTGGACAATTCGAGAGAATGATTTGGCCACCCACATCGCCCGACATGAGTCCCATCAAACTATTATGGGACATAATCGAGAGGTCAGTTCCCGCACCTGCAACACTTTCGCAATTATGGACAGTACAGAGGCAGCATGGCTCAGCACTTCTACAGGGGATTTCCAATGACTTGTTGAGTCCACGTCACGTCGAGATGCTCGACTGCGTCGGGTAAAAGGAGGCGCGACACGATATTAGGAGGTATCACATGACTTTTGTCACCTCAGTGTCAGAACGTATTGCCCGTCCAGCACTGCAGTAAGACATCCGGCGATACACGTAGATATTTCCGTGTGGGTGTCAGTTTATTTGCCCGCGCCAGTTTCAGTTTTCTTTAATCACTTAGCCATTTAGTTAGTGTATTTGTTGGTTAGCTTTTATACCCCAGCGGGGCTATGGATAGCAGTTCTAGACGGCAAAGAAGGCACAATCGTAACTCGAGGTATTGGCGTAGTAAAAAACTTTCAGTCATTTCAAACATGGTTTGTGCTTGTGAAAAGGGCGGCATAGAAGCTTTGAATAAAATGGGAAACGGCAAGGAGGCTCAAAGCAAGCGGCTGCAATCAATGCAAAAGTCAGCTCTGCGACAATAGGTCAGCACAAAAACCTCGTCGTCTATTCGAATAGGTGAGGGAGAACGTAAACAGTTTTTGAAGCAATCCGCTCGTTAAAGACTTTTGACAAACTCGTCAATAGCCAAACGATGGAGTACGTCTATACCAACCAAGGAATAGTGCACACACTACGAACTATTGCCTGACGTAAAAAAAAATTGAAACAAAAAAAAAAAGATTCATTTCTCAGGATAGAAATATTTTGCACAAGGCGAATGATTCAAGGGAGAAAATTAAGAGGGGCTAACATTTTTTATTTTTTTAGCGACGTAGCTTGAGTGGATAGACGTTACTTTTAGAAAGAGTTGGCAAGAGCGACTACTGACGCTGAAGCTGTATTTCGTGTGTTACTCATCCAGTGGTTGTACTCTTACCGAAATCAATGTACTAATTTTCAAGTTATAAGAGAAAGGAGGTCAGAAATGTTATGAAAATTCTCGCTTCTGAACACATGTCGTTAAAATAAAAAAGAAAAATATCGTATCGCGGTGATTACAAGACCAATTTGTCTGCATAATACAGGCACTTGAATGTCTTCGAATACAGAAGGTATACCAGATTGCAATCCCCATCGAATCTCTCTGTCTAGGAGTATGCTGAGAATAAACCTGCATTTAGAGAGATAATCATTGCATTGTATGTCTGTTGTAGACACACACATCCGTTTTGAATTTGTCTTGAGTTCCGTTCCTATTCCAGAGTAGTTTACTCTATAATGTTACTATTCAAAAATAGTCAGCAATACAATATTCGTCGCACACAGCTAATGCATTTAAAAAGAAACTTTTCCAGAAGTATGTCCATCTGTGCATTTTGCGCGCAGCCGAAGCGCATTATAGTATCTTTGTGCAACAGCCTCTCCGTGTTCTTTGTGACTGGAGGTAAGGTGGAGTTGTCACAGTGGAAAGGAAAACAAAAATTATTGGTTTTTATTTATCATTGGTATTATATTTGCGCCAGAACTGTACTTGGTGGGCAGGTTTTATTAGTAATTTGTGGAAATTCTTTAGATACAATATTTTTGGTAACTGGTTATAAAGGTTCTCATCCGGAAAAACATGACAGCAATAGTAAATCAAAGATAATAATTTTTTCTTCCTTCCAAATGTGCCATTATAATTACTTTTCTTTACTTATTGCGTTATTTATTCTACAATATTACTTCGGTGTGTCAGTCTACAAACTATACGTAAAATACGTGATATCACCATTTACAGCAAAAAAAACTTAATTCTTCTTTTAATTGTACAACACCGTGTATCTCGCATTAGGGGCAGCAATTATATTTTATAAGCATTGATGACTTCGAAAGTACGAGTGTCATTCAGTAAATAATGCAACATATTTTTGTTCAGAAAGCCGGTTGGGTTTTTACTCGGGATTCCCATACATCATATTATTCCCCACTCTGTTGGCTACAAAATCCTACTTTTCAACATATCTCCGCTGAATGCGACGGTCATTCGCCATCTTACTGCGAGGGCCTGTACATCCGAATGGCCGGACGCAGTGGCCGAGCGGTTCTAGGCGCTTCAGTCCGGAACCGCGCTGCTGCTACGGTCGCAGGTTCGAATCCTGCCTCGGGCATGGATGTGTGTGATGTCCTTAGTTAGGTTTAAGTAGTTCCAAGTCTAGCGGACTGGTGACCTCAGATGTTAAGTCCCATAGTGCTCAGAGCCATTTGAACCATCTGAACATCAAAATGGTACCACTCTACTGATCGACGTCGGAGCCAACGTGTTGCCACATCAGTAACCTCTCCACCACTCACGTTCTGTTCCCCACAGAGTGCATTCTTCGTGGGCCAAACGGATGGAAGTGGAAGGTGCGAGATCCGTGCTGTAGGGTGAATGAGGGAGAACAGTCCAATGAAGTTTTGCGAGCTCCTCTGGGGTGCGCAGACTTGTGTGAGGCCTTGCTTTGTCATGGAGAAGGGAAAGTTCCTTTGTGGCGACGAACACGATGAAGTCGTTTGTTCAGTTTCCTTAGGCCGTATGCGGCCGGCTGATGCGCAGGAGATCGGAGAGGTTTGCGCAATATTGTTGCCATGACGACAGACGCCCCACTCAACGACTCTCCGTGCTTTTGTCCACTGTCAGATATCCGTAGACATTCTACAAGCGCCTATGAATATCTGCGATGCTCTGATTTTCCGTCCAAAGAAACTCAGTGCTCTCTGCTTTGAATGCAAATCAGTTACGGACGCCATTTTGAAGGCTACGTACAGCGCCGCAACCTGTCTGAACTTCATGAAACTATAGGGGAAGCAGGAATATTCCACAATGTCCCACAAAAAAGTTCATTTTTTGCGTGAGAACATTTTTTGGCTGAGAAAAAAATGTGTTGCGTTACTTATTGACGCCCCTCGTAGTTTTGGAACGCGTACGAAAACCGTAACTTGACTTTAGTTGTACCTGCGGATGTAAGCAGACACGTTAGTCGACCACGAGACGAAATGCTGCATCAGTATCAGTGAATCTAGAAGTATATGTGCTATACATGTAAAGGCAGAAAATGAACAACAAATTACAGGAGAAAAATAAGAGTGTCTTTTAATTAAACGTACACAGACAACTCGAGAAACATTGTAGCTAAACGAATCGTTATTTTACACAGAACAGCTCCAGCATTCATAACGTAGTAACACCACTGTATCGATGTAGATGTAAATGTTTGATACCAGTTGAAGGGGGGCGAAAGTTCGAAACGCGTCTTGGCATAAAATAACATTATGTAAAAAGTAACTAGTTGCTGTATTTCTTCAACTAATGAAATACACTGTACTTATATAACGTACTGTCATCCCTACATTGTCGAAGGTCGACAGATAGCGGAGAACTGGTGCTGGGGCTCATTCGGTAGGTGAGTTGGCCACCTTTATATAAATTATTTTGCGGATAATTTGTTTTCCTTTAAAAATAATCAGTCATTTAAGAGAACTGTTTTTCAATGTTTCTCGGCTATGCCTGTCACCGTGACAATCTCGGACATGCCCAGTTTACGAAGTTTCCTAGTAAATTACAACCAGATGTGCGCAACGGGAATTGACACCCATCCTTGCCTTACTGGAAGTGTGGCGTACTGCACTGCACCGCAAGAAATATCAGCAGCTACATTACCTCATTCAGTGACTCAGTAAGACTTAAATTTAACTGGATTTATCGGCGCTAATCCTCATAAACCAGTGACTTATTTTATGGGACAGTTCGAATGTGAGAGAGCCAGTGAACTGTCTGCAGACTTTCACCTCTAAGTATGGGCCAAAGCCCAGGATTTGTTCGTCGTCCGAATTTTGCCACGTGAAGCTTCTCTCCAAGTCTTCACGTAATCTATGGATCAGTTTGCAGCTAAGGAAACATGCTTACGTAGTGCTGAGTATGTACTGGAATTTCTGAACGCCCACGAGACGTTATAAATGACCACAGGCCATCCAGAAATAAGTGGTAAATGTGGACAGAAAACGCACAGTTTTACACGAATTACGGACCAGTACCGTATTTTTATTATTCAGCCATTAGAACGGTAAACTGAAGAAAAACAAGAAAGCATGTAAGGCAAGAAAGAAGGGTTGAAGTTTAAGTCTGTATACCTGTCGCTAGCATCGGGGCAAAACCTCGGAAGGCTAGGAAATGGAAGAGAATAGATACGGTCGTGTTCTCGCTAAACAGGTTGTTAAAATCTGAGGATCGGTATTCGAGGTAGACTACAAGTACATATCAAACCACATATGGACCGTGATAGTGGGATGTGAAGGTAGTGGGCGTACTGAAGCCTACAGACAATGTTTTCCCTCTCGTTCCGCAGAGAGGGAGTGGGTAACAGTTTTACGAACTACCTTCGAGACGCACAGCAGAGTCCACAAAGGATCATTCCAATACCTGGATTAATTGATCCACAGAAATTATACCAAACTTATGTTAGCCAGCGAGCAGTGGAATAAAGTTCGTTCAGCAAACGAGTCCAGTTCATGGAGAATAAATAAAAACTTTAAGGTTTTCAGATTCAGCTGTGCTCACTCCGAATTAGGCGTTTCCTTGAACTTGGCTGTCTGCATTTGGTTGTTGCGGTTATGCGGTGGTTCTTCCTCCTTCTACGTGGGGCAGCAGTGATGTGTATCGATGTTTGCACCGTGTAACATCTTTGGTCTTGTGCATGTACGAGGTGCATTCAAGTTCTAAGGCCTCCGATTTTTTTTCTCAGGACTGGAAAGAGATAGAAACATGCGCATTGTTTTAAAATGAGGCCGTGTTCATTGTCAATACGTCCCAGAGATGGCAGCACCGTATGGCAGATGGAATTTTACCACCAGCGGCGAGAACGAGAACTGTTTTAAATACTTAAAACGGCGACGTCTTCCTTACTTGAAGAGCGTGCAATCATTCGTTTTCGGAATTTGCGTGGTGTGAAACCAATTGAAATTCATCGACAGTTGAAGGAGACATGTGGTGATGGAGTTATGGATGTGTTGAAAGCGCGTTCGTGGGTGAGACAGTTTAATGAAGGCAGAACATCGTTTGACAAACAAACCGAAGCAACCTCGGGCTCGCACAAGCCGGTCTGACGACATGATCGAGAAAGTGGAGAGAATTGTTTTGGGAGATCGCCGAATGACTGTTGAACAGATCGCCTCCAGAGTTGGCATTTCTGTGGGTTCTGTGCACACAATCCTGCATGACGACCTGAAAATGCGAAAACTGTCATCCAGGTGGGTGCCACGAATGCTGATGGACGACCAGATGGCTGCTCGTGTGGCATGTTGCCAAGCAATGTTGTCGCGCAATGACAGCATGAATGGGACTTTCTTTTCGTCGGTTGTGACAAGGGAAGAGACGTGGATGCCATTTTTCAATCCAGAGACAAAGCGCCAGTCACCTCAATGGAAGCACACAGATTCACCGCCACCAAAAAAATTTCGCGTAACCGCCAGTGCTGAAAAAATGATGGTGTCCATGTTCTGGGACAGCGAAGGCGTAATCCTTACCCATCGCGTTCCAAAGGGCACTATGGTAACAGGTGCATCCTACGAAAATATTTTGGAGAACAAATTCCTTCCTGCACTGCAACAAAAACGTCCGGGAAGGGCTGCGCGTGTGCTGTTTCACCAAGACAACGCACCCGCACATCGAGCTAACGTTACGCAACAGTTTCTTCGTGATAACTTTGAAGTGATTCCTCATTCTCCCTACTCACCTGACCTCGCTCCTAGTGACTTTTGGCTTTTTCCAACAATGAAAGACACTCTCCGTGGCCGCACGTTCACCAGCTGTGCTGCTATTGCCTCAGCGATTTTTCAGTGGTCAAATCAGACTCCTAAAGAAGCCTTCGCCGCTGCCATGGAATCATGGCGTCAGCGTTGTGAAAAATGTGTACGACTCCAGGGCGATTACGTCGAGAAATAACGCCAGTTTCATCGATTTCGGGTGAGTAGTTAGTTAGGAAAAAAATCGGAGGCCTTAGAACTTGAATGCACCTCGTAGTTTCCGGCTAGGGCGTGTGCGGGTAGTTGGTCGGCTGGTGCGGACCAGGGAGGATATCTCCGTGCGGCGTGGTCGGCTAGGTCCGCTGGCGGTCCCTGAGCAGTGGCGGAGCGTGTGTGGAGCTGTCCGATCACTACGAGCTTCGTGGCTCACCGATCCAGGGCGTCAAAGCTGAGTGGTGTCTTAAGTACCCAAGCCACGTGCGTTCATGTCGTGTCGTTCGTTTCGGTGGTTCGCTGTTGGAGAGGGTTTCCTGTGAACAACAATAAGTGTTTGTAGTGGTGAAATCGAGCCGCCGTGCCGTGAAATTAACTATACAGGGTGAAACTTCCTGGCAGATTAAAACTGTGTGCCCGACCGAGACTCGAACTCAGGACCTTTGCCTTTCGCGGGCAAGTGCTCTACCAACTGAGCTACCGAAGCACGACTCACGTCCGGTACTCACAGCTTTACTTCTGCCAGTACCTCGTCTCCTACCTTCCAAACTTTACAGAAGCTCTCCTGCGAAACTTGCAGAACTAGCACTCCTGAAAGAAAGGATATTGCGGAGACTTGGCTTAGCCACAGCCTGGGGGATGTTTCCAGAATGAGATTTTCACTCTGCAGCGGAGTGTGCGCTGATATGAAACTTCCTGGCAGATTAAAACTGTGTGCCCGACCGAGACTCGAACTCAGGACCTTTGCCTTTCGCGGGCAAGTGCTCTACCAACTGAGCTACCGAAGCACGACTCACGTCCGGTACTCACAGCTTTATTTCTGCCAGTACCTCGTCTCCTACCTTCCAAACTTTACAGAAGCTCTCCTGCGAAACTTGCAGAACTAGCCCGCGAAAGGCAAAGGTCCTGAGTTCGAGTCTCGGTCGGGCACACAGTTTTAATCTGCCAGGAAGTTTCATATCAGCGCACACTCCGCTACAGAGTGAAAATCTCATTCTGGAAACTATACAGGGTGTTACAAAAAGGTACGGCCGAACTTTCAGGAAACATTCCTCACACATAAAGAAAGAAAATATGTGTAAGTAGGCTGTTTAGGTTTTTTTTATTGGTAACGCCACCTCTGTATGAAAATCACTGGCTGTGCTGTGTGCAGTCTGTGGCTGCTTTGCATTGTTGTAATACTCGCCGTTGTAGTGTTAGGCAGCTGGCTGTGAACAGCGCGTAGCGTTGCGCAGTTGGAGGTGAGCCGCCAGCAGTGGTGGATGTGGGGAGAGAGATGGCGGAGATTTGTAATTTGTCATGAACTGCTATATTTATACATGATGATATCAAGGTAAATACATTATTGTTTGTTCTCTATTAATATCTTTCATTTGCTAACTATCCCTATCAGTAGTTAGTGCCTTCCGTAGTTTGAATCTTTTATTTAGCTGGCAGTAGTGGCGCTCGCTGTATTGCAGTAGCTTGAGCAGCGAAGATTTTTGTGAGGTAAGTGATTTGTGAAAGGTATAGTTTAATGTTAGTCAGGGCCATTCTTTTGTAGGGAATTTTGAAAGTCAGATTGCGTTGCGCTAACAAAATATTGTGTGTCAGTTTAAGCACAGTCATGTATAAGTTGTTCAAAGGGGACGTTTCATATGTCGACCCTTAGCCGAGGATACCTCACTGGAATCTTCTGATTTTTTCTTGTAGTTTGGGTATTTAGTGTAGCTTTTGTTTATTGCTAGCGCGTAATTGTAGAGAGAATCTCCTTTGTAGTTGCAGTCTTTCATTGTTGTACAGTAAAACAGTTGTGGCATGCATGTAGATTTGCACCAAGTATTTCGCAGCTGCGCTTGCAATTAACTAGATATTATTTTCAGTGCTATGTTAATGTGTTCTCCTATTTTTGCACTTCAAATTGTGCTTTTCTGTGTTGTCGTGTGAAATATTGTGACAATTATGGCGTGTGAAAAACGTAACACTAGGCTCCAAACTAAACTGAGAAATAATAGTGACGACGAGCGTAGCTTATCAGCGCCGCAGAGTAATGAATTAACTAATGTTCAAAGTAGTAATTTGGTAACTGTGCACAGGGAAATGGAGCGGGCGTCAAACAATGGCGTGGACAGTGAAAAAATTAGTGAAGAGGGAAGCATTATCGATCGATCGGTCGGCAACAGCTCGCCTCAGGAAGCCGAAATGACACGACACGATCTCGCAAATACTGTAGATTCAGGTTTTGGATCCTCACCGTTTTCTCAAATAAGTCAAGACACATTTTCTGCTTGTCAAAATGTGAATGTTTCCGGTGTAAATTCACTGCCGAAAAGCACTGAGGAACATGTTTCAGACACCAATGCATTGTTATTACAATTAATACAACAAATGGGACAAACACAGCAAAAGCTTCAAAAGTTAGACACACTGGAACAAAATCAGAGACAAACACAGCAACAGCTTCAAAAGTTAGACTCATTGGAACAAACTTTTGAACAAACGCGTGAAGATTTAACTACTGAGTTACATAACATTGAATCGAAGTGTCAAAAAGTCTGTAATGACGTAAAAAACTCAAATTTGTGAGCATTTTCAACCTATTTTTTCGCGGCATGAAAAGGCATTACAGAATCACGAAGCAGCCATAAAAGAACTGCAAATTATTGTTCATGAAAATCATGAGACCTTGCAAGCTAAATTTGACTCAGTTGCATCTACCGATTCGGTTACGCAACTTGCAAAAACTCAGGAAAACTTAAAGAACACAGTAGATTCGATTTCAACACAAATGGACAATCTGAAACTTGGTTCAGAAAAACACATTGAGGAAATGTGTTCACTATCGGAGAAAGTAGCCGAACTTTCGGATCAGTTCACTAACTTATCTACGAAGGTAGATGATAATCTGAACGACACAAAACCGGTAGTCTTTAATGACACAGAAGAGTGCGAACAAATTAGGAAATTCAAACAAAATCAGAATCAAATTAATACGCAACACCAAAGAGAAATCCGGGAAGTACAAGATCAGTTGACTCAGGTAATACAAGAATTACGTATTTCAGAGGCCACTCGCGCTCCAATACGGGAAGAGGGACTTAGAAATACGGAACAACCACAAAATAATAACACAGGACACTTCGGAAGTTATGAAAGAAATTGGCAAGGTGCACCGAATTTTGAAATGGAACCGCCGAAACGACGTAACAATGACCGATATGCGACTCGCCGACATGATGACTTTGACTATAAGCTGTTCATTACTACACGTAAATTCAAAACATTTAAGAATTCTGGCAACGACATTCATCCACAAGCGTGGCTCCATCAATTCTCTCATTGTTTTCCTCCCAACTGGTCATTGGAGCACAGGTTAGAATTTATGTGTGGCTACTTAAAGAATGAACCAGCCGTAAGAATGCGATCGGTCATTCACGATTGTCACAGTGAAGGAGAATTTTACCATGCGTTCCTCTCAGCGTATTGGTCTCAAGCTACACAAGACCGTGTAAAACATAGCATCATAATGATGAAACACTTCGAACAATCTGAATTTTCCAGTCTTGTGAAATATTTTGAAGACATGTTGCACAAGAATCAGTACCTGTCAAACCCATACAGCCCCTCAGAACTCATCCGCATTTGCTTAATCAAATTACCTGAACATTTACGGCATATTATTTTGGCAGGACGTTGCAAAGACGACATTGAAGCTTTTCAGGGACTCTTACAAGAATTAGAAATTGACACAGACAGTCGCGGGATGCGAAAACGGGAAAACAATCACTACAGGGCACATCCGTCACAATTCCGTGACGACAGAAATAATAACTGGACACGACAAGGCTATTCTTACAACGCAAATCCTGATCAAAACAGACACCACCCATATGACAACCACTGGCAGAGTAATAATAGTTACAGAGAAAGATCGCATTTCCGTAGTAATGAATATGACAGAGATAACCATAGAAACAGACAATATGGTAATCAGAACTATTATTATCAAGGGAGGCAGAATAATTTCAGACGCAACAGTTCAGCGCGCAGTTACGATTCAGGGAGAAATTCTCCACCACGTGACCGACACGAAAGAAACTGTGTAAACTACCGACAAAACGACAGACCTGAATTCTATCAGAACTGGCGAGCTTTAAACAGAGCTGGGCCCTCTCGGCAAGGCGAATTTGTGGAAGTTAGACCTCCTAATCCCAGTAACGACGCGCGCCAACAAAGAAACAGACAATGACTCACACCGCAGGCAGCCGCGTGCGCCGGCTGGCTCAGAGAAAAATAACATTGACGCTAACCTTGAGCAAAATTCCAGTATTCTTTACGGACGAATACCGCATGATAATTGCCATCAAGTTGAAATTCTGCGTACTAGGAAGAGTAAAGGTTTACACCATATTTCACATGTAAAACCGTTTATTGAAAGATAATCTGCTTTTTAACTTTGTCTTTGCCATAAAAAGTTTCACTTCACGTTACTAGTATGCTTTAGAAACTGTTACCATGCAACAATGTTTTGAAGTTCAATATCCACTCAAGAACCAAGAGAACTTATTTTAACAGAAATTACGACTGCATTGTTATTGCGAACAGACGACACAGTGTTATTGTGTGTATACATTCCTCCTTGTTAGTTGCACGATTACGTAACGAATATGAGGCTTACATACTTAGGACATATACTGGTACTGCTAATGAGATTCTAATGCAACATTTTGGTTTACTTGAAAATACATTCTGAATTAAAGTACTTTTTGAGAGATACCAGATGACACAGTGGTTAGTTTATGTGACAGCTACACGATTTTATCACGACGCTGCTAATGCGTGACAATTTACAATGTTGCTTTTGCGGTGTATCTGTTTTATATCTGCACAGTTTTTTCTGAATTCTTCTATAAAGTGAGACATGTTTTAGTGGTGACTTTTGTGCTATTGCTACAAGGAGACAGCCTTTTCCGTAGGACAACAATACGTTACAGCACAGTACTTTCCTCATCACGGCAATAAGCGTAATAACTAAGTTATCTATACGCAAAGCATTTCACTTTTGTTTATCATGAGGTAAGTACATTGGCTTCTGCAGAACTTAGCTTTTGGAGGACGATAACTACGACACTTCCACAGAGATTATCTTACAGCAAGACGCATATTTAGCGCTACAGGACACGTATTTGTGTGATTAATTTTGTACTTAAAACATTTATTTTTAAAGATTTTTGAATTACAAAGAAAGTTTTTCGTGATACATTTCATTCCATTGCTGTAATCTGTAACACCTGAGGGTATAATTACATTAATCCTCAGGGGGGTACACGCTTACTTTGTGTACCATGTGTGTGGCAACCACAAGGAACCCTAGCTAATATGGTATTTGCTTATACAACTTTACACATCGGTACCATATTTCTCTAACACACAAATTACACAGCTATCTGATCATTTAACTGAGAGATAAACATTTTTTTACTACATCAGTGACACATGTTTACGCAATACACAGTTGGGTAACTTCACACTTATGAAACTGTATTTTGTCTGTACTTTATAAACTGTTCATATTTTTTCGGAATCATTGTGATACTATGAGAGCTTTGAATGATGTATTTGGTATGAGATCATGATTTTTAAAGTACGTTTGAGGCAGCTGACACTTTTGACATGAGCAGAGAATTTTTTTAGGCTTAGAAATTATTGGAGGAAGTTACGACGATTTTGAGATTTGACTGAAGTGTTATGATGTTATTATTACGACGACGATGTGTATTATGTTGTTGAGGAATGTTTATTATGCTACGTATTTCTCATGATGAAATATTGAAGAAGTGTCGACGAATATGTATATGTATAATGAGGTAAGGAATAATGAGTAGTGTTTAGGGACTCTGATTTATGAAAAGGATGTTGGAAACCAGGAAACGTACTTTAAGAGTTATGCAATGTGTGTGTATATGCGTGAATGTATTACAATGCAGACGAAAATTTTTTTGGACACTGTTATATCAATAGCATTTTGTTTCTACAGATTTGTAACGCAAATTCTTGACCTGTGAAATATTTTTATGTGAGACTGTCACTGTAGCGGAAACTGCTGTCGTAAAAATTTCCGTAAGAAAGTTAAGTGACCATGACGTAATGCTTTGCGAGCGGCCAGGTGTGCCAGTTGCCTGGAGGAAAAGCCATTATTGCGAGCCCTTTTCAGCGGCACAGGAAAAAAAAAAAATAAAAAAAGACGCCATTAACCTCGCTTCTGACATTCCTTTGTAGAAAGCATCGCAAAAACGACACGGTCGAACTTGAAAACATACGATTACACTGGATGCCTAATGAAATGACGAGAAATATTTTTATGTCTATACACCTGATTATGACTACTGTCTCTCTAGTTGAGAGATTTTTCTACTAACTTATGAAATGCCACATGGTTATTGAACGATGTTCTTATGCTTTGCTGTGTACATAGTTGCTTATTTCATTTGATATCTAGTTTCTAGCTGCACTGCTGCATTGGTTCAAATAAAATTTTATAGATGTACTAATATAAATATTTTCTGTCTACAGATCCAGTAAATAATAGTTTTGTGATATATTTCAAAAAAATGAGGGAGCACAAAAAGATATTTCCCTTCACAGGAACTGCATACATAGTTTTCTTTACAATATTTGGTAATTTATTTCATAGAGTAAGTTATCGTGATGCATCACCTTAGTGTTAAGATGTGACATAGGTATTAGACATGGCCATTTTTACTGTAATATCTTTTCTGCTTGAGCTTTGTCATGTATAGATATAAGTTTTATATTTTTTATATTTGCTGCTGCTGTTTGCCAGGCATAGTGCTACTGAATTTTAAATTGTGTTACTCTGTTAAGCTAATTTTACTACTGACTTATTTTTCTTGCTACCGTACATTGGCTCATGTTAGTTGTAATGTTGCATTGCTTGATAATTTAGATTTACTGTAGCTTGCTTTGCAATTTTCCATTTTTTTTGCATTGCTGTTTGTGTTAATTTATGTGCTGCTGCATTGCCTCGTCCCTTAGTTTAGTATCTGAGCTCAGTAGATTTAAGTTAGCTTAAGAGGAGACTATATAAGAAACTAACTATTATACATTTATAAGAAATGCATTGAGAAGCTATCAGAAAATGGTCTGGCAAAATAAAAAGGATACTGTACAGTGGAGAAAAACTATTATTGACAGAGGATGTGAACAGAATACAGAAAGCACAGAGAAAAACTATTTTTGACAGAGGATGTGAACGAAATACAGAAGGCAGGCTTAGATAGGACTTTTTGGGAATAATGATGAATGAAGGGAGATCTCCAAGAAGCAAAGAAAGTTTTGTTTGCAAAATACTGCAATGAAACAAATACTGTCCTTTCCTTTTGTGTTATCCCACTATGTGTTTGGGTACCCTTGTGTATATATGTTCTTCCTGTCTTTATATGTTTACCTCATCAGACTTTTGTTGTAGAATTTTTCTCATACTCAGCTACATCAACTATGATGAGGAATACTGTTATCCTCAAATATAATTTGCGTTAATAATATGTTATTTACTTTGTAAAGATGTTAGACATTATTAATTCTGTTTTGTTTTAATGCTCATGTGTAAAGTTGATGTTTCAAAAGTTATTCTGATCTTTTATGTATTTACTTATGTCATACTTCCTGTAACACTGATGTATATGTTTATTTCTATTCTTTTGTAAAGCCCCTATTACTACAAACGTTATCTGTATTGTTATGTTTTTAATGATGTGTTTTGTACCTTTGTTATTGTATTCTTATGTTATAAAATTGTAATTGTCACCAGTTCATGATATTATTAACTTGTTAGTTACATTTCACTGCACACGTTTCTGTTGGTCATAGTATATGGACAATATGTGAGAAGTTGGGACTGTTAGTGTTTGCACGTGTGTTAATTATTCAGCAAGGGACTGGATAACAGCATTGCTGGTTCTAAGGACAATTCCAAAAACTTTGTGAGTGCACAAGTGGTGGTTATGGACTTGCTATATTATCCGCAAGACTCTTCAATGTTGATTGTGCACCTGCACAGTCACAACAGATGGCTGCTGGCTATCTCTACAACGACTACAGTGGGTCTACATCTTTGATGATCCATCAATACCATTATTTCTACAAGGACTGCAGTGGGTCTGCACCTCTGGTGGCCCACCAATACCACAATCTCTACCAGGACTCCAGTGGGTCTGCTCTGTGATGACCTACCTACCAATATTCTTCAAAACTTCGAATGACTCTGCTGTGAGTTTGCTCCATTGTGGCCCATTACCTGTCAGCATGTCAAGAGTCAGCACTGTCTTTCCGTTGGAAGGACAACACTACTTCTTCAAGACTGTATGGAAATCCACTACTTCTATGTGCAATTTCTTTTACTAATGAGAAACTGTAATTACTATTACGATGAATGACCAGGACTATCTTTACGGACTGTGAGAAAATTTTAGCTTTTGACCAACATTGTATCAGTAAGTGTGTGCATTTGATTTCTTTGTTATTGTAATTATGAAAAATTTTTTCAAATCTGTATTGGCCACTGCCCAAGCCAATTTGTAAAATTTTTTTGTGGGGAGCATGGGGGCTATGTAAGTAGGCTGTTTAGGTTTTTTTATTGGTACCGCCACCTCTGTATGAAAATCACTGGCTGTGCTGTGTGCAGTCTGTGGCTGCTTTGCATTGTTGTAATACTCGCCATTGTAGTGTTAGGCAGCTGGCTGTGAACAGCGCGTAGCAGTTGGAGGTGAGCCGCCAGCAGTGGTGGATGTGGGGAGAGAGATGGCGGAGATTTGTAATTTGTCATGAACTGCTATATTTATACATGATGATATCAAGGTAAATACATTATTGTTTGTTCTCTATTAATATCTTTCATTTGCTAACTATCCCTATCAGTAGTTAGTGCCTTCCGTAGTTTGAATCTTTTATTTAGCTGGCAGTAGTGGCGCTCACTGTATTGCAGTAGCTTGAGCAGCGAAGATTTTTGTGAGGTAAGTGATTTGTGAAAGGTATAGTTTAATGTTAGTCAGGGCCATTCTTTTGTAGGGAATTTTGAAAGTCAGATTGCGTTGCGCTAACAAAATATTGTGTGTCAGTTTAAGCACAGTCATGTATAATTGATCAATAGGGGACGTTTCATATGTTATGTGGACATGTGTCTGGAAACGCTTAATTTCCGTGTTAGAGCTCATTTTAGTTTCGTCAGTATGCACTGTACTTCCTCGATTCACCGCCAGTTGGCCCAATTGAAGAAAGGTGAAAGGTCTCTGTTGGATTCCTTTCATGTTTAATTTCTTAAATCTGTTGTCATTTACGGCATAAATTCCTCTTCTAAATTTACTGTGGCGTTTCTGACTATCTGGGAGGAGACTGAGTAGTGGAACGTGTTACTTTTACACATAAACAAGAACGATCTGTCACACTACTACACTTTAAAACACAGTTTATATGTAATTCATGTCACACAGTCTCATACGGAACCTACATCCGCTTTCTTTTATATACTGTATATGATAAGATACTGTCATCCCCATTCCCTTCTGTGTGAGAGGATGAATGAGCAAATGTATTTCTAGTTGCATGCTTGAGGGTAGCAGACAAGCCTGTCTGCTAGAGAACAGGAGGACCAACGTCGGAACAGGTAGCTACGCTTTCTAAAAGCAAAGAGGTTTCTATCCTTAGTATGGTCCTGTCCGTCCGTTGTCATGTTGGTATAGGAAGCTGCCCCTCTGGCCACTTCCGTTTGTATTTGTGAGCCACCCCTCAGGAAGGGACCAGTCAGTCTGTCCGTGGCGAGCGTCTGAAGTGGTAAGATCTCCGGCTAAGCGCGTGTCTGCAAAGTCCGTAGGACAATGGATTTCTTAAGTTCAGCCTAACTGAAAATTTAATCACCTTTATTTCAGGTTTAGCTCTAAAATATCTAATGTTATCTTAAATTGCAGCGCAGTGTAATTCTCGTGTGAAGTTCAGAATATATTCCGGTAGTTGCTATGTCACTACTTTGTGAGTAAAGTGGAACCACGTGTTGATCAGTAACTCTAAGATCATCAATCTTAAATGCGAATGTGCGTGAGATTATAACGTCTCGTCTTGACAGTATTTTTCAATATAGCAACTTTTCTTTATGTTCAACCCACGTGGGGTGTACTTTGTGAGACCACTACCACGTGCTTATACAATTGTTTGACCCATCAGGTTAATAGTAAGACGTTAGGAACCAGTTCGAGGTTTTTCTTTTGTAAATTGCTTTTCGATCTAATTTATTTTAATTATCAAAATTATTGTGGAGTTACATGCTTTGTGTAAACCAAGTTGACCACGTGAAGCATGTGGTGTAATCATCAAAGTAGCCCTACGCTATTCTTTTTGGGAAGATTTCACAGAGAGTTAGTATGAATTTAGTATACCGGTGTGTGGTAATTATATGACGGACAGGATTGTGCTACGAACGTAACTTCTTTGGGTGAAAATTGAATCGGTTGGTAGTGGTTAATTTTCTCTTGCATATGTTTCAACGTTCTTTGTGTGTTGTTTTATGAATGCAGTGTCGTATGCAGTCTCCAGATCTTGGCTCCATATTTGATGTGTTCCGTAGGATTTCAAACTCACATTTTCACAGTCCTACATAAGGCACCAGCTCAGTTATAACTCACGTTTAATATGCTGAAATTTCAATGATCAATGTTAAAATAAATTTCCAAATATAAACTGATTTATTTCTTTTATTTAAATTCTCTTATATATATATATATATATATATCACCGGTTGTCGTATGACTATTAAAAGATTATAATTAATGTTCGTCTGGTTGGGAATTTGGTAAGCTAAACAGGATACCTGGTGAAACAGTTGCTCAGTAATGCAAGATTAACTTCCCCAGACAGCTCACAGCTTTTAACCCACTTTTATGGTCTTGAATAGCAGCACCGCTTTCATAACAAATCAACGCAACAATATTATAAAGGTAATGTTGACTTCGGTGCTTCTGTTGACATGCGACTCATTGCTCTACAGACTAGCATCAAGCACATTAGTACGTAGCATGAACAGGTCAGTGTTCATCACGAACGTGGTTTTGCAGTCAGTGCAATGTTTACAAATGCGGAGTTGGCAGATGGCCATTTGATGTATGGATTAGCACGGGGCATTAGCCTTTGCGCGGTACGTTTGTATCGAGACAGATTTCCAGAACGAAGTTGTCCCGACAGGAAGACGTTCGAAGCAATTGATCGGCGTCTTAGGGAGCACGGAACATTCCAGCCTATGACTCGCGACTGGGGAAGACCTAAAACGACGAGGACACCTGCAATGGACGAGGCAATTCTTCGTGCAGTTGACGATAACCCTAATGTCTGCGACAGAGAAGTTGCTGCTGTACAAGGTAACGTTGACCACGTCACTGTATGGAGAGTGCTACGGGAGAACCAGTTGTTTCCGTACAATGTACAGCGTGTGCAGGTACTATCGACAGCTGATTGGCCTCCACGGGTACACTTCTATTTATGGTTCTTCCAACAATGAGTCAATCCTCATTTCAGTGCAAATGTTCTCTTTACGGATGAGGCTTCATTCCACCGTGATCAAATTGTAAATTTTCACAACAAACATGTGTGGGCTGACGAGAATCCGCACGCAATTGTGCAATCACGTCATCAACACAGATTTTCTGTGAACGATTGGGCAGGCATTGTTGGTCATGTCTTGATTGGGCCCCATGTTCTTCCACCTACGCTCAATGGAGCACGTTATCATGATTTCATACGGGATACTCTACCTGTGCTGCTAGAACATGTGCCTTTACAAGTACGACACAACATGTGGTTCATGCACGATGGAGCTCCTGCACATTTCAGTCGAAGTATTCGTACGCTTCTCAACAACAGATTCGGTGACCGATGGATTGGTAGAGGCGGACTAATTCCATGGCCTCCACGCTCTCCTGACCTCAACCCTCTTGACTTTCATTTATGGGGGGATTTGAAAGCTCTTGTCTACGCAACCCCGGTAGCAAATGTAGAGACTCTTCGTGCTCGTATTGTGGACGGCTGTGATAGAATACGCCATTCTCCAGGACTGCATCAGCGCATCAGGGATTCCACGCGACGGAGGGTGGATGCATGTATCCTCGCTAACGGAGGACATTTTGAACATTTCCTGTAACAAAGTGTTTGAAGTCACGCTGGTACGTCCTGTTGCTGTGGGTTTCCATTCCATGATTAATGTGATTTGAAGAGAAGTAATAGAATGAGCTCTAACATGGAAAGTAAGCTATTCCGGACACATGTCCACATAACATATTTTCTTTCTTTGTGTGTGAAGAATGTTTCCTGAAAGTTTGGCCGTTCCTTTTCGTAACACCCTGTATTGGTTCACTACAATTCAAATGCACCAGCGGAATTTTCTGCCTTGTGGCCGTTAGTGTTCCGGTTACCTGCCCTGGCCACTAACGTAATTTCAGGTAGTGTCCTTTCCTCACCTGTTGTCGCTGTCCAACACGGTGTGCAGATTTGACAACTTAATACATATTTCATTGTGGATAATCACGTCCGTAACAGTCTGGTCTTTGAGTCTTCATGTACCTGTTGGTGGCTAGCAAGTTGTTTGGTCGGTCGGTCGGTCTGTCACTGTCTCTTGGTTGGGTTACCGACTGATCAAGTGTAGTTGGGCCCACCACCTGTCTCACCTAAGTGAACGTTAATGTTTCGAGGACAGGCCCACCCCTCCCTGGAGGCGTCTGAGTGTCTTTGTCCTTTTTATGGGTGTTTAATGGTCTGTTGGTAATCTATTATAGCCAATGCTTTATAAAAAAAAATTTTATTGTGCTTTATGTAAATCAAGGGCCTTCAGCCCGTAAAAGTAAATTTGAAGTCTGGCAAGTCGATATTTTGCTGGAAGTTACCGTTGTGCTATCTTTTCATTTAGTGCGCTGTCAGACACTTAAAACTTAAAGGTTAAGGTATTTTTTTGAAGTTTTCGAAAATCAACTGTGGGCCTTCAGTCGCTTAAAGCCTTGTTCTCAAAATTTCCCCTTGAGCGAAAACATTGCGGCCTTCTGCCTTGAAAGATTATGGTAATATATTTTAAAATTTTGAAATTTAATTGTGGCATTCAGCCGTTTGTATTGCACCGTGTATGTGTGTGTTCGATCCACTTTTGCCTTGAGCTTTCAGCCTAGCTGTGATATATATTAATTTTATTTGAAATTTTGTTTGTCTTCAGTCACTTGAAATTTAGTCTGTTGATTTTTAAGATTTCTTGTTTGGAGGCTTTCAGCCGTGAAAGAATTGGATTTTAAAACTCGTAGTCGTAAAGGTTCGGCTATGCGCCGTTTTGGTTTAAATGTGTTATTAAATTAAAATAAATTACATTTTTGAAGTGATACTGACCGCCACCTTATTTGGCCCTTTCCACAATCCCAATCACCTGTTCTGCCCAGCAGCTTTAGCGGGCGTTTCACCGATGACACTGTAATTCCACTGCAGTTGGCAAAGGATCTGGAAGGCTAGATGAACGGAAAGGATATTGTCTTTGAAAGAGGTAAGATGAATATTCTAACTTAACGAGTATAGGGAGAAGGCCTTGCTGGAACTGAACGTAACAAGTGGTTAATGTTTGTTGAGCGGTCGGATACGAGCTTGCTATAGAAGACTGTAACTTAACGAGTCTTGGGAGAATCCAGAGACTACAGTGAAACGTAACAGAGAATTAAGTGGGTTTTGAGTCTGAGTCAACATGAACAGAAAACTAGAAGCTTGGAAATGGTTTCCGCTAGGCAGGTGAGGAGTGGGTTTACGTACTCTGACAAGATTAGCGCGAATGAGCTACTGGGTTTTACCGGCAGGACCATTAAAGATGGCCGCAGGACAGCCACGACGAATCCCAGGTAGTTGGACGCTAACGTATACGGCTGGCTAACGGCAGATACGGTACACACTTTAATAAAGTGAAACGAGGCTTGGAGGACTAGTGCAGTAAATGCAATAGAATCGAGTCACTCAGCAGAGTGCAGTACATCGCATGAATATCGCCAACTGTAATCATAAAGATATTTACAATAAAATCAATCGTTCCACCACAAATGTTTACATGTACTAGTGATAAGTTTATGATTCTCAAGAAACCACATGTCCGGTAGTGACATTGCACAGTATCCATCATCGCTATGAACAAGGAATATTACATTGTTGTTAAATATTCTGTACCACGAGCGAAGATCGGAAAGTAATGCACAATAATTTTAGTACCAAAATGTCCAATAGGTAACAAAAAAAAAAAAAAAAAATCACAATTGAACTTACATCTTTTACATACTTTTCTACATAGTCAATAACGTTCTCAACTTATTTCTCCCACAGTGGTACCAATTTCAGTACGCCCTGTTCATAGAAGCCCGTTTGCTTGGAGTACAGCCACTTGCGGACTGATGATTTCACTCCCGCATCTGCCGCAAAGCGATGGCCAAGGTCCGGACTGTTATGGTGGATGCTGGAACACCTCCCACCCAAATTTGCCGATTTTCTGGTTTTGTGGTTGTCTGTTATGTTAGGCACACAGCGAGCACTAACCTTACGAAATTTGAACGTGTCAAACAATATCACACACCGCACCATAGGAAACGTTGAACTGTTGCAATAAAGTTCGCATTTGCATACCCCGATCGTTCACAACTGTTGCCTCAATGGCTCCGACATTCTGTGGGGTTGCAGCTGTTACCGGCCTCCCGGAGCGTGGTGAATGACTAATGTTCACGCGGCCATCTTGGAAGAATGCACACCACTTGGTACAGTCCATACAGTCGTCTCCATACACACCACACATGTTCTTGTCAATTTCACACGGGTTGCGCCCTTTGGCCCACAAATATAGAGCTACACTTCGCTGCTCTGCACAAGCTGACGAGAGTAACATGCGCGCCTTTTAAGTTTCGTAGTTCAACCATCGCTCGTTAGAGCTGCATATGAAAACGAAATCCCCTCTGCAGCGCGAACTTCAAATTATATAGTCGTGAAATGTAATTTCTGCTGCAATACCAGGAGAGAAAAAGAGTATTGTGCGACACTTACCGATTCTCCCTCGTATTAAGTTTATGTGCCTGAGGGTGTCGAATCAGACCGTTCTCCATAATTACACTGGTAAGGTGAAGTAATATGCAGTCATGATTAGTGAATACATTAATAGTATTATGATCAACGCTGATTATTTTTTGTTTTGTTTTAGGGCGCAAAAACAACTGGGATAATACGCGCCCAAAGAACACGAAGACAGAGAGGAGTTAAAAAACGACTACGCGTCAGTCGCAATAGATGGAAGAGAAGACAACTAAGAAACAGGGACGTGGTGAAAGGGCTATAAATTACACCATAGAGAAACGGAGGTTCAGAACTAAAAATCGAATGGCCTTTGCCATAATATTATGACGGAAAAAAGTAAAACGCGGTCGACAGTCCGCGCGTCGTTCGCTAGAACGGCCTATAACTCGTCAAAAGCGAGCGGGAACGTAAACGGTTAAAAAATGGTCATTCCGTCAGGAAAAGGCGGACAGTTAAAACTCGGGCGCAATGTGCACAAAGTGGTGGGGCAGTGCCTCTTAACAAATGGGCGATGGCTAAAGACGCAGTGGCCTATACGCAACCTGGTTAAAATTAGAGGAGGTTCTCCAAGCCGCTGCGAGAACTTGATAATCTAGAGCTTATTCCCATGAAGGAAGCACCAGTGGCGATGCCAAAGTGACGCCACCTCCTGACAGACGGCAACAGAGAGATAATCGGAGGGAATATGGGGCTGAGGCACGAGGACCACAGCCTTGGCAGCAGCGTCAGCAGCCTCATTTTCTGGTTGGACCGACCGGCATAAACATCACTGTGTCTCCATCAAGAGTGAGCAAGTGACAGTTTTCCTGAAACCTCCTAATTCTTCTACACAGGTGCCACGTGTTATACCTCTTGCATTCCGTTTAAGAAGTTTCGACTTTTAAATTCCACCGCTGTAACCTTGTTCGCACCCGTTTATTTGTTGTTTTCATTTCTGTGAGAGATCTATGCACACGTCAATGACCGGACGGAAAGCTCGTAATTTTGTGGGGAAAAAAGAAAATGGGACCGTGTGAGATATGAACCCGGATCTGCCCCGTCGTAGTCTAACATCACGACCACACAACCACGACACCGCTGTGGCCGTGCGGTTCTAGGCGCTTCAGTCTGGAACCGCGTGACCGCTACGGTCTCAGGTTCGAATCCTGCCTCGAGCATGGATGTGTGTGATGTCCTTAGTTAGGTTTAAGTAGTTCTAAGTTCTAGGGGACTGATGACCACAGATGTTAAGTCCCATAGTGTTCAGAGCTATTTGAACCACGACACGATGACGGTTAACAGCGCTCAATATTGCACATATTAAGTTTGGATCGTTCACTGTTTCTTTTTTCTTCTTGTTTCCACTGTTTAGTACACCTCCTTCCTGTTTTCGCGCTTGATCTGTGTTCAGTTTTCGACGGGATATCCAGTGGTCGAACTTATCACTAAATCTGAGGGGGTGTGGTTGGGCCTACAGCTCTAGAGACGTTCAGTGCTTGGTTTTGAAAGAAAGGGGGGAGAAGGGGGGAGAGGGAAGGAGAGAGAGGGAGAGAGAGGGGGAGAGAGAGAGAGAGAGAGAGAGAGAGAGAGAGAGAGAGAGAGAGAGAGAGAGGGGGAGATGTGGAAGTAAGAGATGAAGTTTGTATGCTTTTTGTTAGTTTGTTGATGACAGCTGTGATACAGTATGATGTTAGACCGCAGCTATTGCCACGGTGACGATGTTCCCCCTTGTATCGTTCATCTCGGAAAAGTGTGACACGACTACAGTAAGAAGACCTTCATGCAGTGCCACCCTTTCTTCTGCTGCAAGCTCTCTGAACGCGCAGACTGGTGGGCAGTCACGCATGTAGAGTGTACGGGGAAGAATAGCTTATCGTTCCGAAGCAGCAGCCGTGGTTGCCCTAAGGCCGTCGGCTCGTGGACAGTCCTTTCGAAAGTCAACGTTGAGCGTGCCGAGTTCAACTTGTTGCTGAACGTTCGGAAGCGATGCGACTTGTGCATACGATACGTGGGCCCCAACGTGGTATACGCGATCGCACCGCGCTCCAGCGGCAGTTGTGGGCCTTAAGTGTCTCGCAAGTCACACTGTTTACGAAATGGACGGGGGTAAAATTCCTACCTTAGCTCTATTAAAACATCCATTTCCTCCTTTGTCCACGTGCTAGCCATGTTGTTCTGTCTCTAGTACATACAGGGTGGCGCACGAAATGTGTTACCATTTTATTTTTGAATATAAACTTTATTGTCAATACAATCTGAAAGGAACATATACTACAATGAAGAGCCGTCCATGGAGGTTTGCTCTAACTCAGCACATGCTCAATGTGTCCACCATTTCGTTTCCTAACTTTCTTCAAACGAACACTGAAGTCAGCGACGGCACATGTCTTTCGTAATTTCACTGCAAGCTTGAAGAATAAGTCTTCTGAGCTCCATTAAATCACGTGGACGTTTCGGAAAAATTTTTTCCTTTAGGCACCCCCAAAGAAAAAAGTCGCATGGATTGAGGTCTGGACTATTGGGAGGCCAATTTTGTCCGCCATTGAAGCGACCTGGAAACCTGAGTGAAATGATCCGCATGTCAAAATGCTCGTGTAAAAACTCCAACACAGTCTTTGCAGTATGTGGCCTTGCTCCATCTTGCATGAACCACTGCGTGTTGAAGAGCAAGGCAGTAGCAAGAAGCTGGGGAATGAAGCTACTGCGAAGCATGCTCAAATAACGCTCACTGTTCGCAGTTTCTTCAAAGAAAAAGGGTCCAGTAAGTCCGTGACTGGAAATTGCTGCCCACGCTGTTATCCTCGGAGCATAATGTTGTCGTTCATGAAGCACTTGTGGGTTTTCAGTGGCCCAAAAGCGTACATTTTATTTGTTAACCACACCGTCTAAATGAAAATGCGCCTCGTCTGAAAGCCAAACGTTGTTGATAGTTTCTTCCCTATCCTCCGCTCACTGAGTAAACAGTAGGCTCTGCTGCTTGTGTTCTTCAGTGAGCTTCTGTGCACAGCTCATCTTGTATGGGAACATATGGAGGTCACTTTTAAGAATGCGTTGAACGGAGCGTCTGGATATTCCCAGTTACACTGCTGCCTTTCTACAAGATTTCCCGGGACTTCCCTCTACAGCAACTCGTACCGCTTCAATATTCTCCGGCGAACAAACAGGCTTAGGCCGAGGTCGCTTCGCTGTTCCTTCCTGTACAAATTTATCGTACAACCTGTGGATGGTCTTCTAGCAAGGGACCCATCGTGTGTTAAACTGTTGTCGAAAACGCCTCTGAGTCACAACAAGGCTTTTCGCTTCATGAAAAACTAACACAATTGCCGATTGTTACTGTGTCGTGTCTTCCATTGTCAGCCATTGCTGCTTACTAGTCTCCTAGCGGCAGTATCGTGAATTACACGTAATTTCGTAACTCATTTGTTTTTCCAAGCTCTGCTGGTACTGCTGTAGAGATCCCAGCGGGATATCTAATGTGCATCGAAAACTGTGAAAGAAACAATTGGTAACACATTTCGTGCGCCACCCTGTATTAATAAAAACTTCAATATCCATGAACATGTAACAGGACAAAACGGAAATTATCGTGTCCAATCAGTAAGGGCCTCTGCCTATAAAAGTTACATTACAAATAATAAAACTCAAATTTACAATAGTTCTCCACACAAGATAAAAATTATTTCATCATTTTCATTTTTTAGTAAAACCCTAAGGTCATTCTTATTTCATCACTGTTCCTATTTAGTAGCAGAATCTTTACGTGTTAAATAGAAAACTTGAAACAAGAAAATGCGAAATATGTTACTGCACGTACTGCAAGGTGTCTTGTAGTAAAGTCAATCGACCAGACTTTCTCCTCAGAAAGTGTGCACTTATACTTACGTAACATCGAACGTTACAGAATACACTTCTTGTAAAATAAAAAAATATATCAGAACCTATTAGAAAACGCAAGGGTTAGTTAAAAAGTATTTGGGTCCAGTGAAACGCGAACCAGCATCACATCACAACTTAATTTACAATTCTGCGTCTCTAATTTTTTTATCACATTTTGTTCAATTTGTTCGTGGCTGGCATCCCGTGATATCCGTTCAAGTTCAACATTAATCCGTCCACTCAGTTTTTTATTACAGAGGGCAGGCAACCCTCTGACCGAACACGCTTTTTTTGTCGATCTCATTTTGTTCTATATTGTTCGTTGAAATTGTTCGGGGCGGACGTTCGATGATGTTGATCTGTTCACTCAGTTTTGTATTATGGAGGGTAGCTAACCCTCTGACCAAACACGCTGAGCTTCCACGCCGGCATTGCGCTATACCGACCTTAAGTGTTACATGACCATACTTAGCGTCTTACCGTCTCCAGAAATTTCTAATCGTAGAGATGTCGTTAACTGGCATTTAATTATAACAAATTGTACATAGAACATTGGTTTTCTTATGGGTCCTTATGTCCCGTTGCCTTGAAGCGGCTTGCCTTCATAAGATGCAAGTTACAATAATTCCTTAACCACCAATACGAGGTTCGCATCATTTTATTACAACAAACAGTGGATCTTCGATAGATTCTCAATTTGCTAGAGCTTACAAACGGCATATATACGTACGCGCATCAAATGAAAGAGAATATTACGTCTAGCGACTCTATATTGAAGAGCGATGGCGTAATGTGACGGACGTGGCGTTCTTCCATCTCATTAATCTACGTTCAAAAGCACGTTCAGAATATCTGACTTGCTAGGTTTTGTTCTGCACTTTCGCAAAGACATCCCAACGTGCTTTTTCCGCGCTGTAGCGTCAGAAACGACATAATGTTGACATTCGGAAGCACGGTCCGTATGCAGACGGCTTTAGCCCCTTCTACCCAACCAGCTTTCTTGTCTCAATCGGCTACTCTTGGCAAGTGAGTCTGCTGCTGCGCCGTATTTACACATCGGCACCGAAACTGCTTGTGTTGCGAGATCTCTCGGCTTTGTAGTTTGGCTCCTCATCGGTGAAACTGAGGCTATGAGGGACCATCCTTCTTAAAAAAAGAGACTGGAAATACACTCCTGGAAATTGAAATAAGAACACCGTGAATTCATTGTCCCAGGAAGGGGAAACTTTAATGACACATTCCTGGGGTCAGATACATCACATGATCACACTGACAGAACCACAGGCACATAGACACAGGCAACAGAGCATGCACAATGTCGGCACTAGTACAGTGTATATCCACCTTTCGCAGCAATGCAGGCTGCTGTTCTCCCATGGAGACGATCGTAGAGATGCTGGATGTAGTCCTGTGGTACGGCTTGCCATGCCATTTCCACCTGGTGCCTCAGTTGGACCAGCGTTCGTGCTGGACGTGCAGACCGCGTGAGACGACGCTTCATCCAGTCCCAAACATGCTCAATGGGGGACAGATCCGGAGATCTTGCTGGCCAGGGTAGTTGACTTACACCTTCTAGAGCACGTTGGGTGGCACGGGATACATGCGGACGTGCATTGTCCTGTTGGAACATCAAGTTCCCTTGCCGGTCTAGGAATGGTAGAACGATGGGTTCGATGACGGTTTGGATGTACCGTGCACTATTCGGTGTCCCCTCGACGATCACCAGTGCTGTATGGCCAGTGTAGGAGATCGCTCCCCACACCATGATGCCGGGTGTTGGCCCTGTGTGCCTCGGTCGTATGCAGTCCTGATTGTGGCGCTCACCTGCACGGCGCCAAACACGCATACGACCATCATTGGCACCAAGGCAGAAGCGACTCTCATCGCTGAAGACGACACGTCTCCATTCGTCCCTCCATTCACGCCTGTCGCGACACCACTGGAGGCGGGCTGCACGATGTTGGGGCGTGAGCGGAAGACGGCCTAACGGTGTGCGGGACCCTAGCCCAGCTTCATGGAGACGGTTGCGAATGGTCCTCGCCGATACCCCAGGAGCAACAGTGTCCCTAATTTGCTGGGAAGTGGCGGTGCGGTCCCCTACGGCACTGCGTAGGATCCTACGGTCTTGGCGTGCATCCGTGCGTCGCTGCGGTCCGGTCCCAGGTCGACGGGCACGTGCACCTTCCGCCGACCACTGGCTACAACATCGATGTACTGTGGAGACCTCACGCCCCACGTGTTGAGCAATTCGGCGGTACGTCCACCCGGCCTCCCGCATGCCCACTATACGCCCTCGCTCAAAGTCCGTCAACTGCACATACGGTTCACGTCCACGCTGTCGCGGCATGCTACCAGTGTTAAAGACTGCGATGGAGCTCCGTATGCCACGGCAAACTGGCTGACACTGACGGCGGCGGTGCACAAATGCTGCGCAGCTAGCGCCATTCGACGGCCAACACCGCGGTTCCTGGTGTGTCCGCTGTGCCGTACGTGTGATCATTGCTTGTACAGCCCTCTCGCAGTGTCCGGAGCAAGTATGGTGGGTCTGACACACCGGTGTCAATGTGTTCTTTTTCCCATTTCCAGGAGTGTATATCAGCATAATTAACAAACTCGCAATGATAAAAGCAGGTGCGGCAGTGAAATGGGCGATTTGGCAACCCTGGATATCAGAGAACGAGAATGGTACCATTTGGAGAACAAACCTTTGCCATTGACCCTGATGTCGACGTTCAGTCGAGATGGCGTCGGGGACATGTGAACAACGCGATGCTGTCGAAGGCGTTTTACAGAAACGACAACCGTGTATTTCGTGCTCATTACAATCTCGCAAGTCATGTCCCAGTACTGTAGGCACATGTTGTAAAAGTGTGAGTACAGAACTTTGAGCAAACGGGTAATACGGTGTGGGAGAGGGGTGAAAGTGCAAACACTTGTACACGCCAGTGTCGCAGCAGTGAAAGATACCTTCAGCCTAAGCCCCTGGTGTGCTATTCGCAAGTACGCGCTGCAACTTGACATATCGGATCGCAGTGTACAGCGAATGTTGCACAAGGAACTACAACACCACGTACATAAAATTCATGTAGTGCAAAAACTGAATGCGGTTGACTTCCCAAAGAGGCTTTTGCGGGAAACTGTTGGGACTCACGAACAACCCACGGCTGTGAGGCAACCTGATCTTGAGCCATGAGGTTAATTTTTATGAGTCAGGCTTTTCAACGAGCAGCACTTTAGATAATGCACAAGTAAAAATCTTGAAATGCTTTATGGAAGGCCACTTCACAGTCAGAAAGTAGTAGTGTGGTTCGGCGTATCGTCGTTTGGGATCTTGGAGTCTTATTTTTTTTAAGACTATCGCGGCAATGCTGTTAATGTGAATACAGAACGTTATGTCCACATGTTGTACCATTTCCTAGTGCGACAGCTTGCTGATCTTCCTGTAACTGTAAACACATTCTTTCAACAAGACGGGGCCACATGGCATACCTCGCGGCATTCCGTTAATGCGCTAAGGAACATCTTTCCTTGTCATCTCGTCTCCAAGAACGGGGACAGTTCCTGGCCTCCAAGATCCTCTGACTTTTCAGCGTGTGACTTCTTCCTCTGGGGTCATATGAAATCTCGTATCTTCCGGTATGACTCACCATACACCACTCAGGAACTGAAGGATCAAATTCGGGTGGAAACTAACCGAATTCCAGTATCAGTCCTGCAACATTAATGTCTAACTTTCGTAAAACATTTGAAATGTGTGTGAAGGAAAATGGCGGCCATCTACGTGAGGTCATTTCCAAGTGATGGCCATTTTAAATTGCAAATGTCGCTGTGAATAAATTTGTATCGTTGGTGGAGGTTTCAAAATCACCTCTTTCACTGCTGCACCTGTTATTTTACCAAAGTAAAAGTGATAGTCAAGTTCGTGACAAAGGTCGTATGATAAATTCTCCACACTGCTGGGAACTGAAAAAAATGGAAGTGTCGCCCAAACGTTTCGAAATAGCATTTACTTACTATAGCAAACATTTCAATCGATCAAAGGAGAAAATATAAAAATGCAGTAAATGAAGCAGGCGAAAGGGAATACAAGCGTCTAAAAAATGAGATCTACAGGAAGTGAAAGTGGCTAAGCAGGAATGGCTAGGGGACAAATGTAAGGATGTAGAAGCATATATCACTAGGGGGGTAAGACAGACACTGCCTACAGGAAAATTAAAGAGACCTTTGGAGAAAAGAGAATATGAATATCAAGAGCTCAGATGAACAAGCAAGGGAAAGCAGAAAGGTGGAAGGAGTACATAGAGGGTCTATACAAAGGAGATGTAATTGAGGGAATACTATGTAATATGGAAATGGAAGAGGATGTAGAGGAAGATGAGAAGGGAGATATGATACTGCGTGAAGAATCTGACAAAGCACTGAAAGACTTAGGTCGAAACAATGCCCTGGGAGCAGACAAATTTCCGTTAGAGTTGCTGATTGCCTTGGGAGAGCCAGCCATGACCAAACTCTTCCATCTGGTGAGCAAGACGTATGAGAAGAGCGAAATACCCTCAGACTTCAAGATGAATATAATAATCCCAATTCCAAAGAGAACAAGTGCCGACAGATGTGAAAATTACCGAACTATCAGTTTAATAAATCACGGCTGCAAACTACTAACACGAATCGTTTAGGGAAGAATGGAGAAACTGGTAGAAGTCTACCTCGCGGGAGATTAGTTTGGATTCCAGAGAAAAGCAGGAACACGCGAGGCAATACTGACCCTACGATTTATTTTAGAAGATAGGTCAAGGAAAGGCAAACCTACGTTTATAGTATTTGCAGACTTAAGAGAAAGCTTGTGACAATGTTGACTGAAATACATTCTTTTAATGTTATAGGTTATTACATGTGGCTTTTGCATTGATGAAAAAATGTTAATTAAACATGATTTTAATGAAAATGATAGCAACGTTCTAAATAATGCGCAGTGTGGCTCATTAATGCACCCTATAGGATTTTTCTTTGTCCAGGTATCGTTAAACGTAAATACAATTCCGATTTCAGATATTTAGTCGCGCTTTTGATAGAACACTAGTACAGACAATATGAAGTGTCATGCAACCTCTGCAATGCGTTGCGAAACGCAATACACAGTAAAAGGAACATTGACAAGGCAGAAGCACGAAATTCATTATGGAGGTTAATTCTTACGGTAAAGTAAGAACTGCAGCCACTGTTAACAATGCTGTTTGTTATACTGATGTACAAGTAAGCTGCGTGAAGCATTGTGTGCAGAGAGGGACGGAAAATACTCTGCCCCACGCCACACGCTCCAGCTGTTGCATGCACTGGAGTAACCGACAAACGCTGAACCACTGTTTTTGTTTCTTACTCTCCCTAGTAGCATTTATGTATGCGCTCTGGAAATTCTCTCTGTCGCTCCTTAACGTAATAATTGTCGTGTTTGATTTACGCCACCCTTAATGAACACTCTTGTCGCTAAGTAACTTCACGATACTTGAAATGATTTGAAAACCAGCGCTAAATGTTCCACGCGCACACCCAAGCGCTTCCTACACCGTGATGCTGCAAATAGACGCTATTTGGCTGCAGCGTCGCGTTCTACAATGCTCCTTGGGAGTTCGGTTGGTTCCACCATTCAGCTTTTTATCTGCGTATCACTATAAGAACAAATATATGTTTCGAATGACAGATTGATCGTCAGAAAGCTATCTGCGTTTAAAATTACATATAGCTTATTGTGTACATGCGATATTGGTTGATTTTCGTTGTGGAAATTTCCTTGGAATGGCGGCGTCCTACAGAACAAACAAAAATTACCGATGTAAAAAAGAGTTCTTAATAAATTGTTTGTACTATACTTGATAGATTAACCTGTGATTTCACACAGCTGCGATCTCACCATGTCAATTTTCGATAACTGGCACAAAATTCAATACTACAACGGTTACATGAATGAACGTGGCGAAAATAGCGGACTTTGAGCAGAAAATCGCTTGTGTAAAGCGAGCTTTCGGAGATTTCGTGTCCTGCGATTCAAAAGGGTTCCCTTCTTCCTGACTACAAACAAAAACTAAAGAATAATATGCAAGTTTTTCATCGCCTCATCGCATCTATCCACAAATGTCGTTTGGCAACGAGGAAATTGAAGGACTTGTAGTACTGATTGTTGGAACAATCATGCTTTTCTGCAGATGAGCTTTCCTCTAATTTCCGCATATTGTCACGTTTGAAGAAATCTATAGTTGGCAAACGTTTTTGAGGCAAATGAAGAGTTTTCGGTGACTGTAGGGACCTATCGGATTTACTCTTCAGGGTTGCGAGATGGTCACTGAAAACGAGTATATCCAACTTAAATGAGGACTATATCGAGTAATAAGTTAATTTTCAGTCAAAAGTGTTTTACTCTCAACATTTGATATTTTTGTATTTTGTTCCTGTTGAAAAAAATATAATACTCTTTTTCTTAATGACACTTTCTTTCGTTCCGACTGGCGTTTCGTAACGATGCCTTATTGAACGCAAACAGAACGCTATTTGTTATTGTGGAGTTTTGTAACACTTTCGATTCAAGTTTCGTCTGGACAGCTGTACCACTTTGTTTAATATCACTCCAAAGAGAATGCTGGAAGAATGAGTCATTATAACTCCCGTCATGTACGAGTTATTTCTTCATTTTTGTTGAACCCTATTATAAGAGTTGAAACAAATTTCAGAGGTGCAGGTTAGACAAAGAAATTATGCTGGGGAACTTTTTCTGGCACGAGAAGTGGCAGCATTCCTTATTGCATAAGATTATTTTGCTCTTGCTCGACCGTGGGAAAGGGAGCAGTGGTAAGACAATGGACTCGCACTGCGGAGAAGGCTGGTTCAAATCTGCGTCCGGACATCCAGATTCAGGTTCTCTGCGATTTCCATAAATCTCTAAAGGCGAAAGCTGGGATGATTCCTTTGAAAAAGCACTGCTGATTTCCTTCTCCATTCGTTTCCAGATCCGATTGGCTGTTCCGTCTCTACTGAACACTTCGTAGACGGGTCGTTAAACCATTTTGCTATTTTTTCTTCCTCTTCCTCCTTTGTTTTCTTCTTCCTTATCTTGATGTACTGTAAGGATCCGCACCCAATTTGTGTGTGCTCATATTACATGCCTCAGACACTTTTTACAGCTGCTTCTTGCCCCTTCTCAGACGTGTGTGTGTGTGTGTGTGTGTGTGTGTGTGTGTGTGTGTGTGTGTGTGTTTGGGGGGGGGGGGGAGATTGCGTACCAGTTAGAATATGAATTCGCCGAAACTTCCTAATAGGCACATACAGATAGGACACTTTAGAGCCTAGCTCCCCTTCCTATCTTGTGAGCATGCGCTGCGCATTAGATAAAATTATGGCATGTGAAAGATTTCTGGATTATCTTTAGGGGATCTGCGGCAAAATTAATTCGTAGCACCGCTTGTCCGTTACGTTTCTTGGCTACAGTCCCTGATGCTCTCTTGACGCAGGTGGGACAACATTTTTTTAAATATGGCATCTGTTCAGAATGTGTACAGTCGGCGGTCAAAAGAAGATGATGATTATGATTATGATTATTTGATTCGTTGTATAGAACTAGGAATTGCTTTCTAACTTATGTAGTTCTTTTTGTAGCAGTATCTTATCACTTTAATTTTTTACTGTGATTGGCACGAGAGTCGAATGTATTTATGGAATGGCAACATTTTCGGCACGCGAGTAAGGCAACCACGTGGGGAAAATGTTGGCATTCTCTCTCTTCACCAGTTCACCGCGTTTTGTTTTCTGTTCATCTCCCCAACATATAGCTCGTCGAGGCCGTTTCTCGGATAATTTGTGATTGTTCGTAGTTTTTATCTTGAAAGATTTCTTCATTAATAGAAATGCCCTTTAGTTCTTCTTGCGTTTTTGTTATCCAGTTGGTTCCGTTCTTCAGCAAAGCAGCTAGGTTCAATTTTTTTAACAGCCTGTTATTGCTCGTTCTAAGTAAGTGAACATGAAATTGCGATCGGTATTTCCTGAACATAATTGTGATTTATTTTTAGTAACTTGATAAATTTCCTTTGATTTTGTTCTTCATCCAAATTCCATTTTCACATTTTGCTTCTAGGATTTACCTCAGATGCTTTTCGTGGTTTTTAGATTATTTTTATTTCAGACATGCCACCAGTTACCACTGTCTGAGATGAGTGAAGCAGGCTAATGCGGTCTTTTGTTGTGGCCTTCAGAACAAAGACTGGTTTGATGCGTCACTCCACACCTCGTCTACACTGTGGAAGACTCCACAGCAACACACTGCTAGCCTCCACGGGCTGCGTACACCACATCGGTCTGTTAGCAATATGGCGGAAGTACGCACATCACACTGGATTGCAAATTTTATTTACAATGGTTTGATACAGCTGGCGTCTACCGGATCTTACAGTATATCATTCGGGGTTTTATCCGGCCTGTCTCATTCAACAGTCATACTTTGCACATTTCGGAAAAAAAAAAAAAAAAAAAAAAAAAAAAAAATCTTTGGGTGTTCTCAATTTTATTATGACAGTCCACCAACGTGGTATGACTCTTAATGTGGACATATTCCCGAAAGCTTGGACTGCGTAACTGTCCCTCTACATACGGAAATTTAACCATTATCAACTTGAAGATGTGTCTATACCAACGTGAAACCGGTAGTTGCGAATAAAGCACCCTCGTAAGGCTATGCGGGTTTCGGAAACGCATCATCCTCGACGTTTTAATTTTTATGATAATTTGAATGGTTTCTGAGTGTTGAGCATTGTTCTTCATAGCCGTATCAATTTGAGGTAACGGACCCTGGTCCGCAAACGACCGGGTCCAAAGCTATCGTTCTCATACCTCTGACAGTGGACCTCTTCTACTGTAACCTCTTTTCTTCGTATGTTTTGAGAGGTGGCTGTATGGCTCACCAAACAAGGAAAAAATATCCCACAAACATGGACTCTAGAGTGCATACCTCCAGAGCTATGAGCACTTCTTTTGGTCTAAACCATCACCTCATGAAATGTGCAAAACAAACAGCTTGCAGTAGAAGTCCTCTGTCAGAGGTGTCAGAACGATTTTCGCTTGTAACTTTTGACCCATTCGTTTGCAGACCAGGTTCCCTTACCTCAATTTGATACATTTATCCTTCTGCATCACCCCTGGAAGTTTGTAACAGCTTCGCAAAATCACTCTGTATACACATTAAAAATTTTTCATCATAATATTTGTGGATGAACATATAATAATTTACGTGTGACTCTCAACTTCGTCCACGTATTTTCATCTAGGACCATTTTAGTGACTGATGTGTCAGCGTAATCTGTGCTGTTACCAGAAATCGAACCAAGATCCATAGCGTGTTGTTGCCGTTCAGGTAAGTAGAGGGATTATTATATTTGAGGCGTGAGCAAAATGAGTAAATGCCCACACAACTAATGACTGGAGCAGGGACAGGGAGGGGGAGGGGGAGGGGGAGGGGGAGAGTGAGGGGGAAGAGGATGACGGGGGGAGGGGAGGGGGGTGCGCCCCAAAAGATATGTCATTTATGCGAAAAAATGTTCCCGAACAGGCCCTGATGGGTACGCATCATCGAGTTGATGACACTGCACGTGGTAACAATCAATAGAAAATAATTATTTACCATCGAACATATTAAGGGCTTATTTCAACAGTGGTACAAGTCCGTTTTCGCTCATATTGAGATACAGAGTCCTGAAGTTAAATGAGCGCTGACAAATCTGCAGTTGAGATACCAGAAATATTCAAGCATATGGCTTCTTGCTAGAGATGAATCTTCCTTTCTGTTCGTTTGGAACATTAATTTCAGAAGCATTATAGGCAGAAAAGTGGAGGTAATGGACTTGTACCACTATTGAAATAAGCCCTTTATATATTCCCTGTCATTTATTTCTTTTGAAGTTGGCAGCGCAGGGTAGGCGTGCGGACTAGGACGCCTTGCCACGGTGTGTGTGTGTGTGTGTGTGTGTGTGTGTGTGTGTGTGTGTGTGTGTGTGTGTGTTTTGTACTTAGTGTATGTTAGATTACGTGGTGTGTAAGACTATGACCTCAGCAGTTTGGTCCCATAGAACTTACCACAAATTTCCAGTTTTTGAAGTCGTTAAAGATCGATGAGGTTGTTTCCAGCGAAGAGTGTTAGATGTGCTGTACCATTAGTACATTGTGTATGTCGCACTTAAGTTATAAATTTATTGTGGAAGAGACTATAATTAGTATGAAAAAGGAAATACCTAGCAAGCCATGTATATTTGTGTTGGATGATGATGTATTCCAATACTCCTTGACAGAGCGTAAGGAAACGATGCGGGAGTCCCGCACCGTCGTACTAGGCAAGGTCCTAGTGGAGGTGGTTTGTCATTGCCTTCCTCCGACCGTAATGGGGATGGATGGAGACGACACATGAACACCGAGTCATCGAGTCGGGAAAATCCCTGACCCCGCCGGGCATCGAACCCGGGACCCCGTGCTCAGGAAGCGAGAACGCTACCGCGAGACCACGACCTGCGGACATTTGTGTTAGAAGATGTACTTATAACGTTGACACTTGAACACGCTTTAAAAAAAAAATCTTTTCTTGTGCATTGTGTGTCAAAAGTATTGGCTGTGGACTACGTAACACGAATGTTCGAAATATTTGGTACAAAGGAGTAGCTCAGTGTGGCGGCGTGGTGTGAAAGGAATATCATAGTAAGGCACCAAGTCTGATAGCAAGTACTATATGTACCATGCAACCACTAACTGTCTTGACAGGAATAATGCTGAATGTGAGGCACCAGCCACAGACTGTTCCCCTCCTCATATGTTAAGTATTATCAAACGGCTATCTTGACAGCCCATCTGACGGCTTCCAGAGGCAGCAACAAGTTCATTTTCAACATTTCACGCAGTTATTGATCGAATTTAATTATTTAAAATGCTGTCATAATATACTCATTAAAAGCTATAATCTTACGTTAGAGGTTTATCACAATAAGTCAACTATTACAGTGAGAAATTGTGTATGTCTCGGGGCATCGTTGCTCAAGGCGCGTAAATTACCGAGACCATATTCATCCATTGTTGGGGAATCAAAGCACTCGGGGACTTCCGGCAACCTTTACACATAATTTCAAACCTTTGCGTGACTGATTCTCTCTGAGAGACCTAACAAAACGCTGAAAGCAAAAGCATCGCTCACTACGTTTTAGCTCTTTTTGCAGCAAAACTGTAGCGTCGGCATGATGTATTAATTTATTACTTCTTTACTACTCACTCCATGTGCAACGCATTTTGCAGTGTCCACATATACCACTGAATATCTACAAAATACATCCGATTTTAAAAAATCCTAACTGTTATGTTATTTGAGATATGTGGGTGAACAATGCACTATTGGAAAAAGCAAATTCTCTAGTTTTACGTGGTTCCCACTAGGTGGCAGCAGTGTGCGCCCACTTCAGTTCTAGTAAAAGTGGCGTCGGGACAACAGAAAGCGTTTGGTGTTCTACGTCTTGCGCAGCGCGGCTCAGTAATAACTGTCCTGCGTCACTTTCGTACTAGGTACGGTGTGGATCCTCCTACAGCCCAGAGCATTAGACGATGCCATGAACAGTTCGAGAAACAGGTTGTTTGTGTAAAGGCAAATCGCTGGGCCGTCATGAGTGTCTGACACAGACGTCGAATGCATCCGCTATAGTTTCACAAGGACTCCGCAGAAATCCATTCGCCGTGCAGCTCAACATGCCACCGATGTCCGTCTGGCGTGTGTTGCGTCGACGATAACACATGAAACCGTACAAAATTCAGTTACTGCAAACTCTTCGTGAAGGCGACAAACAACAACGTGTGGAGTTCTGTAATTTCGTTCTTGGCAAGATGGAGGATGACAGTATTTTTCCATGCTTAGTGTTTAGTGACGAGACAACATTCCATTTAAATGGAAAGGTGAACCGTCATAATGTGAGAGTATGGGGTACGGAACATCCACATGAAGTTGTACAACATGAGACTCTTGAAAATTTAATGTCTTTTTTGCAGTTTCGCGGGAAAAGGTGTACGGTCCATCTTTCTTCACGGGAACACTAATACAGGAACCACATATATCGATATGTTTGAGAACTTTCTTTTCCCACAGTTGGAGACTGATTCGAACGATTTCATTTACCGACAGGATGTGGTACTGCCACACTGGCACCTGGAAGTGTGGGAATTTTTAAATCAAAGGATTACTGAACGATGGATCCGTCGCACTGGACCAAATGATGCAGCCTTACATTACTGGCCTCCAAGGTCTCCGGACCTGTGACTGTATGTGATTATTTCTTGTGGGGGTTTATAGAAGACTGTTTATGTGCCTCCGTTACTAACAACAATGAATGAATTGAAACGTCGCATAACAGCAGCTGTGGAAGCTGTAACTCAAGACACGCTCGCTGCAGTGTGGGAACAATTTGAATATCATGTTGACATATGCCGAGGCTCTCAAGGTGGTTATTGAACACCCATGAAAGGATATGAAAAAAAAAGCTTTTTGAGTTTCCCGTTTATCAAAAAAACAAAATTCGTTGTATATGTTTATTAGTTTCAAAAATAAAGACGTGCCAAATCGGATGATTCTTTTTGGTACTCCCTGTATGTCACTGTATCATACAGAGTTCGGGAGATACGATGTTTTCTCCAAAGGGATTCTATTCTTTAAGGAACAGGTGTTTGTGGCTTACTGCCATTAGTCTGAGTTACTTTTGAGAGTAAAGCATTTAGCAGAATGTGTGTTAACAATAATACTGTGTAGATATAACAAGAGAGATGTGCTTACGCACTAACGCCAAGAAATAAATCACGTCCAGTTGCAATGCACGGTAAGCTTAACCAAATATCATACGCCTACCTGTGCGATGAAAACATTTTAGGCGACTCGGAGAATACGGCCTCGGAATAAGGCGCCCGCCCAGCTCCACACCTCGTCGGCTCGGCACACTGGCTCGCTGTCGCAAGGGCCAGTGGTCGTTAAGGAATATGGAGCAAGGCCGGTTAGCCACTAGTCGGTGCTAGTACTTCCGAGTACTGGGACTTTCTATCACGTGGACCTCAGCGCGGCTGATTAATCTATTTATTATTCATTCATCAGGTCAGGCACTATTATCTTTATCAGATTTAGATGTCTGAGTTTTCATTTCTCTTTTAATATACATTTTTGAACTATCACGTTTTTATTTACGATGTTGTAAGATCCACTTATACAACTGTTAACGAACTTTCACTTGTTTCCACAGTGACCGGCTTTTATCGTCTTTTTATTGGTGTTCATTCAGTTGCTTATACCAGAGTATAGACTTTAGCAGTTTATTCGGCAAATTTTCTTTTTATTTCGTTTTGTCTTTTCATCACATTATCATAGTTTTATTAAAGCCTGACGAAAGGAAATGAACTTGCAGGTAGACAACTGCAATCCGACGCTTGATTTTTGTTATCCAGGTCCGCCCCCGGTAGCTGAGTGGTCTGCGTGACGGAATGCTAATCCAAAGGGCCCGGGTTCGATTCCCGGCTGGGTCGGAGATTTTCTCCGCTCGGGGACTGGGTGTTGTGCTGTCCCAATCATCATCATTTCATCCCCATCGACACGCAAGTCGTTGAAGTGGCGTCAAATCGAAAGACTTGCACCAGGCGTACGGTCTACCCGACGGGAGGCCCTCGTCACACGACATTTCCATTTTTGTTATCCATATGAGTATATTGATAAGCAACTGCTGTCTGTGTTGCATTGCCAGACAGTCTTCAGTCTGTGTGTGTGCCCATGGACCATTGTCCCAAGCAGACATCCTCTCTCTATAATCCGATCCAAAGTAGTTCTGATTTGACAGCAGGTTGGCCTACTCTCACCAACAGTATACGAATCGTAGCTGTACTGGCATTGTTCACTCCCATCGTGTAGTCGCTTCCGCTGCACAAAACACTCTGCCAGCCAATTCTCTAGTACGGACCTCTCCTGCACGCAGAAATTTAGTCCACTTCAAGAAAAACTTTACTCTGGCACCAGCTAAAACTAAGAAAAGATTTCTGACATGCTTAAGAAACATTACAGAGATTTATATCATGTATAAATTTCGAAATTTTTGCGTGGTTTTTATAGGAAATAGAGTGTTTACACTTTATACTTGTTAAAAGGTTATACGTTGACGAGAAAACTTTTCCGATGTTTATAAGTAGCAAATAAGGTGCCGTACGAAACTTTGGAAAGATCCGTTACCGAACGAGACATTCATTTAGTTCACACTAGTCATCCTGCAACCCCGATTCTTTGAAGAATCGAACTTCGGTCAAAAGCTAGTTTCTCACGCATCTCAATGTCTCTGACGTCACACCTCCAGAAATACGTGTCTTACAACGATACAGTTTGACAGGGACATCCAATGTTATATGCGGCCTCTCTGCAATCTGTGTTGCGAACCGAGTCGGTACTACTAAAGGAGTAACAAAGTAAAACGCCGTGCCTGGTGAGGCGGTTAAAAATAAAGTGGGAGATGTTTCTCAGAGCTGGATAGTGACAGATGGTGACGCGAGACTGGACGCGCACGTAGTTTATGTATCAGTCGATAGAGGACAGTACTGGAGAGGGGACTGTGATTTAGTTTCGATTGTGCCCACTAGAGTGCACAAAAGTAATAAAATGTTTTTCATAAACTTTTTTAGTATTTTCATGAAGTGTTATTATGTCTCTGTGTATGTAAAATGTTATAAATGTGTTTTAGCAGTATGAATCATGCGTGAGTGTGGTTTAAGGTTAATATGAAGTTAATTGTTTAACGAGTTATGTAGTGGGATTTAGTGTGGGAACATTTCGAAGAAGTATGGATATGGACAAAGGGGATTTTTGTAGAATAGATTTGTAAAGTAAGTTTATGGTAAAGGGAAAGTTAATTCAGGTATAAATAACAATAGTAAATAACTTTATGCATAAACAAAACTTCAGCATATTCTATAATTACGTCGGTAAAAGGTGCAGACGTTAGGTTTACGATTTTGCCATTGGTTATTGATGAAAAGCGCGGTCTGACGCGGGAGAATGTTGTTTTGCTATTGGCTGTTGAGTAAACTGACCAATGGTAAAGCATTATTCTTCGCGCGCTTTTCGCGGCTGGTAGAGAAGACAGAGTGTTCTAGAGAGGAGTCGAAGATTAGCCATGAACAGTTCGGACGTGTGTAGTAGTAGTTCCGATGGAAATGATAAGTTGCCGGATCTAGCAGTGTTTCATACAGCAAAAGTGTTGGAAAGTGAGCGCATAATTATTCCGATGTGTGTGTAGAAATTTCGGAATTTTTAAGTGAATTTTATGACGAGATAAGACATATATTCTGCATGGCGTATTGAGCAGGTCGGTGGCTAAAAACTGTGACTGCATTTGGTACCGATAGACTTAATATTTGGCGAGCATTCTAGATCAAAAACAATCAGTATTTTTGTAGCTATTACGTTTTCGGGAAATGCAACATCATAAACTTACTAACGTGAATGAAAGAGATTGTGAGTGACTATGTTAAGACTAGCACGGGCTTGGCAGTGATACTTGTTCACCTAAATTTCAGAATATATTAATTGAGGACAAAATTTCCAACCTTTCATTTCGTGTTTCTCCCGAAATGTAGATTAGTGACTTTAATTGCAGCCTGGTTCACGTCAAAGTACAGTAGGTTCCACTCGGCTTTCCTACTGATGATCAGCTGAGAATGTTCACAGGTTGGTGCAGGTCCGTCGTAAAGGGACGGAAAGAACCGCGCCGCCGCACTGGGTCTGAAGTGTGACTGCATTAACAGTGGAAGTGTAGTAAACGATAAACTTTCTTCCTTTAATCATTTTGTAGACTCGGGGATGGGGGCGGGGTGTGTCATCGAGAAGAAGTTACATAAACGTTTGTTTGAAGTTATGAGTAGAATTTGTTGGAAGTTGGTAAGTGCTCTCACCCTCAAATACTGGAAAAATATAGTGCGGGTATTTGCATACCGTCAGTTACGCTGCCTCATGACACACTGTTTCTGACTCTAATACGTGTCTCTTTTGTTAAACTTTTAACATAAGAGTAAACCTGTTAATGAGCAGAGTATGACGGCGTTTAAAATTTTTAAATTCACTCAACCATTTTCATGAAACACTGGAAATGAAATGATTGTTTCCCCTGGAAGCTGTCAGATTTAATTAATCTCCAACCTGGTCTGGATGATTGGATGACCGTTTTAGTCATAAAATAATAAAGATTCTTTTTTTGAATAATTTCGTGATGCCTTCCGCTGCCGTTCCCTTTACTTCATGTACGATTGTACAATTTCGCCCTTAGGTTATTTTCAAGTATCTAAAACAGAAGCATGCATTATACACTGATGCGCCGAAGAAACTGGTATATGCATGTGTGTTCAAATACAGAGATATGTAAACAGGCAGAATACGGCGCTGCCATCGGCAACGGCTATGTAACACAAGTGTCTGATGCAGTTGTCAGATCGGTTACTGCTACAATGGCAGGTTGTCAAGATTTAAGTGAGTTTGAACCTGGTTTTATAGACGGAGCCCTAGCGATGGGTCACAGCATCTCCGAGGTAGCGATGAAGTGGGGATTTTTCCGTACGACCATTTCACGAGTGTTCCGTGAATATCAGGAATCCGGTAAAATATCAAATCTCCGACATCGCTGCGGCCGCAAAAAGATCATGCAATAACGGAATCCACGGCGAGTGAAGAGAATCGTTCAACGTGACAGATGTGGAACCCTTCAGCAAATTGCTGCAGATTTCAATGCTGGGCCATCAACAAGTGTCAGCATCAGAACCATTCAAAGAAATATAATCGATGTGGACTTTCGGAGCCGAAGGCCCACTTGTGTACCCTTGATGGCTGCACGACACAAAGTTTCACGCCTCGAATGGGCCCGTCAACAGCGACACTGGACTGTTGATGACTGGAAACATGTTGACTGGTCGGAAGAGTCTCTTTTCAAATTGTTTCCAGCAGATGGACGTGTACGGGTATGGGGACAGTCATGAATGTATGGACCCTGTATGTCAGCTAGGGACTGTTCAAGCTGGTGGAGGATCTGTAATGGTGTGGGACGTGTGCAGCTGGAGTGATATGGGACCCCTGATGCGTCTAGATTCGACTCTGACAGGGGACGCGTACATAAGCATCATGTCTGACTTGGACAATTCCAGCACGACAACGCGACAGTGCAACAGTGTGGCTCTTCTGAGTTTAGACACTTCCGCTGGCCGCCAAATTCCCCGAACATGAACATTATTGAGCATATCTGTGATGCCTTGGAACGTGCTGTCCAGAAGAGATCTCCACTCTCTCTACTCTTACGGATTTATGGACAGCCCTGCAGGATTCATGTTGTCAGTTCCCTCCAGCACTAATTCTGGCATTAGTCGAATCCATGCCACGTCGTGTTGCGGCACTTCTGCATGATCGCGTGGGCCGTACACGATATTAGGCAGGAGTACAAGTAATTTGGCTCTTCAGTGTATATTAAATACGTTAGTGACACTTGTGAGTTTAACATAGGAACAAATCGTATCTAGGCACATTATAACTTACTTTATAAATGATTCTTTACTAGTATATTATGCCATGTACGTTCTTGCTCCTACGACTGCATATAACGCTCCTAAAATAAATTAGAGAGTTTTTCGCTATTTTAGGAGCACGTTCCTTTCGAGTGGTTGTTGCGAAGCCCTTGTATACGTAAATATCCACGTTCTGCACGGGCGCTGGTAGCCACACTGCCGAACGCCATGAAACAACAACAACAACAACAACAACAACAACCACCACCACCACCACCTATTGCACCCCCATTCATCTTGTGGATGAAGCACATTATGGAACAATTGCACATCTCATGAACAGTGACCCAATATATTTTAGGATGGACAGTTTACAAACCCTGTAGCGGCATGAAACAGAGCAGTAAAAAAAAAAAAAAAAAAAAAAAAAAAAAACTGGAACAAATACCGCCCGTACTGCATATATCACACAGCCCCATAAACATCAGTATGTAATACGAAGAGAATAAATGAGCCCACTGACTATGGAGGAACAAGAGTAATTCGTGATTGCTTAAGGGCAGAACCACACTTCGAAATTTATGTACCCACATTGTTTCTGACCAGGTCCTTATCTTCTATACGGATTAAGTCAACCATAATTTCTGGCAGAATGTGTATCATTACTGTTTAGTAATCTGGGCAGATTAAGTTTTTTGCTTGAATCCGATCTTTACCTACAACAAATTGTAGATGGTAGACTTTTCGGCATCGATTGACGCTCACGTTGGTGAGACCAAGTTAACCATTACAAAAAAAATGGTTCAAATGGCTCTGAGCACTACGGGACTTAACTTCTATGGTCATCAGTCCCCTAGAACTTAGAAGTACTTAAACCTAACTAACCTAAGGACATCACACACATCCATTCCCGAGGCAGGATTCGAACCTGCGACCGTAGCGCCGGCCGAAGTGGACGCGCGGTTCTGGCGCTGCAGTCTGGAACCGCGAGACCGCTACGGCCGCAGGTTCGAATCCTGCCTCGGACATGGATGTGTGTGATGTCGTTAGGTTCGTTAGGTTTAACTAGTTCTAAGTTCTAGGGGACTAATGACCTCAGCAGTTGAGTCCCATAGTGCTCAGAGCCATTTGAACCATATTTTTGCGACCGTAGCAGTCGCCCGGTTTCGGACTGAGCGCCTTAACCGCGAGACCACCGCGGCCGGCTAACCATTACATCCAGCCTATACAAGGCAAGGACTTGTTATAAATTATACAATTAAATTCCCATCACAGATCCTACCAGATAATGAAGGTACGAATCACACGGCTGCTATCACGGCTTGATTACATGTACATTAAACAAGTACATGAATTTCATATACAAAGCTGTCGCAGTAAATTACTTACGCACGAAATTCTGAAACTTCCAGTGTTGTGGAAAGATAGTAATATCAGATAGTGATATCAGAATAATTATTTGATTATCATAAATAACTTTCATTAAAATCCAAAGGTCGCGTTGTCTGTCAGAAACAGCTGTTTCTGTTCAAAGTTTGTAGTATACAGTAATTTCGAAAAAATCGAAGTTAGGATAAGCTTTCTAAAGTAAAACTCCATCTGCTTTAAGAAAGTTAGTTTAAATTGTACTGGGTAGTTATAATTTTGAAGTTCAGCTTCTCATTGAGATCCAGTGTGGGCTGAAATTATTGTATGGCAGAGGAACTTGGTACATAGTCTAATACGTTAATGTGGAATCGAAAATTGGTTCCAATTTTGGCCACCAGGTGCTCATCTGGCGCTGTACATCATCTTGTAGATGTCTCCGGTGTCCATATTGAACTGTGTAAGCGGTGGTTAATAATAAAATCAACATTATTCCTTTATAACTTTGATTTTTTTCTGTCGGCTTCCCCTTCGTAATCCGTTACGTATGGAAACATTTTTATACGTATTTCTTGCATACACAGCGCCAGATTTGATCCCGGTGGCCAAAATTGGAACTAATTTTTCTCCAGCTTATATCGATCACGCATTAACGCTTTGTGATATCTACAAAGTTTCGCTTCCATACGATAATCACACCCCATACTGGACCTCTGTGAGTAGCTCAACTTTAATTATAACCACCTGGTACGCTACAACACAGAACATATTACCTACATGGTGCTACTTAATGAGCATAGTTCAGTGATGTCACTGCTGACAATTCCTTATCACTCTGTACTGCACACATATGGTTAGGCTTTAGCGTAATGCATATTCCTTACAATATCTCTACCGTATCTGCGGAATGAGTGCGTCTATTGTATTGTGAAACTTCTTAAATGTCACATATATGTACTGCGTACTCTTAAAGCGTCCTTAAGATTTTATATTTCCCAATGTGTTTAGTTTCTATGTTTGATTTTTCTGTGTAGCGCGTTGAGAGTGTCTATGTATCCTGCCCAACACGTCCTACATCACAAAGATAATTATATTTAAAGACATTGTCATCCTCTTATATAGCTTATCACTTCGTCCTAAAATGCAGTTTTACAGGTGAGTTAGTGGTATCCATGTTTTTTTTTTACGCTAACTGAAGCTATAGTTATTTAAGCGACAAGGCAAATGCAATTGATTTATTTATTCGAGACCATACCCTGGGTCTGAACTGACGGGGGTGGGAGGTCATGTCAGTATCTTGGTGAAAGACCAAACCGTTTTGAGATTTCAAGACAAATGATTGAATACCCGTGCTATTAGTCATTACTCAACTCATTCTGACTTTCTTCTAACTAATAATGAAGGAACACGTCTGCCTGTCTGGTGGGGCAGGGTGGGAGTTCGTTGGCGAGGATTTTTTTTCGTAGGGGAGGGGGCGGCATGTTCACTGCAACGTCCCAAACAAATTTCAGAACACGATAGATAGTGCAACAACATTCTTTCAGATATAGTACAACAGCTGAAACATAATATATATCGTTTTAGACGTAGCTCTTGTGAAACTCTGGACAGCGCTTGTCTCGAAATAAAATAAACAGATCTTAGAAACTATTATCGCTTCAAAACATTATATACGCAGGGTCTTGCAGAGCAGAGATGCAGCGGAATTTCCACATGGACTAGCTGAAACAATACCCCTCGCTAGACGCGAGTGATTTATTTCTCGTCCTTAAGTCTATCGGCCCGACTTGAAATTATCCTCTCGCGTGCTCACTTCAGCACCAGATTTGCATGCGACAGTTAACAGAAACAAACGTAAGGCTCCACAGTTTATAGCCTGATTACATCCGCAGCTAAAGGTAACGACCTGTTCCTTACGATATCAGATCGAACATAAAGACTGCACCACACATCGTATCTCGTTAAATTGGCAATGGCTCTGTTGGCTTTACTCTGCATCGACCTGAGGTGCCACTCATGTTTGTTACGAACATTGCTGCAGTCAGCCACACAGATTATCTCAAATTTTAGCATGAAAGGTAACAACGTTCCAACTTACTTCCATGCCAGTCTAAGTATGCAGTAGATATTAATTTTTCATGTAATATTTATTTGAAGTGCTTTGAGACATGGTACACAATAGCGGGGTCTAAGTAAACAGGAAAGATGCAGAATTACTAAAAATGTAGATATCGAGAATAGCTCAAACACACCATTACGAAGAGAAAATATAATGGATACTTCCTGAAAGTAATTAACGGAAAGAGGAAATGTAAAGCTACAGAGCAGCTGTGAAAGTAAATTAATCGGATATATAAATCAGCAAAAATTTGTAAAGAACGTATCTAAGGCAAAACCCTCCGAAGAAAAAAAAAAAAAAACTTAAAACATCCACGCAAAAGGAGAAAGAGACCACGGTGAAGAAATAGATGGAAATGTTACTACTGGCGGACGCCTACTTGCCGTTTATGTGCGGGTTTTGTGTTTCACCTCTCTGTGTCCCTTTCTTTTATTTATGCTGTCATCCACAACAAAAATCACAACACTACACTACACAAGCCATTTCAAAGGCGCGCCCACAACATTAAGGAAAGAACAGCAATTTCAAATCAGCCAATCATCAAGCGGAACGAACACTTATAATACGATGCCGCAAAGTATGGTTTTGCATACTAATCACGAAATTCGATTGAAAGTTCTGGAATTGTAGAACAGTTTTCAATTATGGCCTTTTGAGTGTATTTATTTCTGCATCTAATATTAGAAGCCAAGATCGATTGCTGTGAAATAGTTTATTTAAGGGAAACAGAGTTATCGACGACTCGTCTTTACTGACGCACCCGCTTTCGTTACTATACTCCCATTGCTTATTGGGGATATGGGTGTTTTATGTTGCATGTTTTATATGTTTGACAAACCAGTGTGTAGCTATAGTATTATAATTGGAGGATGTTCTCAGTACGTTGAGGAGACTGATGTGTACTTACCTGGAAGATCCGAGAATCTGAGGATCACAGCTAGTTACTGTCGAAATTGGTCATGGAATAAACTGTTTCATAGCCAGAGATCATGGCCTCTAATATTATACGTTACAACGTTAGGTCGCGCCGACAACATGTTTGTTTCTGCCTTTAACAGCTCCTTTTACTGATTTAAGTATTCAGTAAATGAGTAAAATCAGATCATCATCTTAAAATAAAGTTTTTGATACGTCTGACTGAAGGATTCGCAAAGTCCGGCCTGGAAACGGTGAGTAAGAGTGTTTCCCCAAACGATTATACTACAGACAACACTGACGCTATGGCAGTGGCCGTAGAAACTGGACGGGTACTCGGCACTCGTTTTGTCTGAAGGTCACGAAGACAATCGATGAGACAGGGGACTTGGCAATATTGTCAACTCAGCAGGATACAGAGTTCGCAGGTATGGCTAAACTACGCATTACTTATGAGTGAATGCTTTTAGAAAGAAATTGTTTCGCAGGCATGTGTTTCTTTCGGCTTTATACAATAGGCATTTTCGGTACAGCAATGAAAACTTAACTAATAATTCAGTTTGTGAGAAAAAGACAACTAGAGCAAATGATGCCGTACCCTAAGAGGGGGAAGGAGGGAGACAGAGAGGGAGGGAGATGGAGGGAGGGGAGGGGGACAGAGTGAGGGGAGGGAGACAGAGGGAGGGGAGGGAGACAGAGGGAGGGGAGGGAGACAGAGGGAGGGGAGGGAAGGAGGGAGGGAGGGAGAACCCATCCACGCCAATACTGGCATGTTGGCTAACACAAGAGGTCTACTGCCATCTCTGTATAAGGGTTAGTTTTCACTAAAGTGAGGTCTCGCAGCATGTGGGTCGTGCGATATTTGCGTACATCTGGTTAAGCTTGACCATTAATACGCACGCATCTGGAGATAGATTTAGATGCTCTCTGTTGAACATTGCTTCTGCTGTACAACATTAGCTAATCTGTTCCATAAAATTCAAAGAGGCTTTTTGAGTAACAGAATTTGTCAGACTGATACTGTGCAATTTAGTTATGTATATGTGGATTTGTATTATTGTTTTCAGTTCTTTGTCAGTTACTCCATGAGCATTCGATATATTCTGTCTAACATCGGAAGGAAAGGAAGGAAGGAAGACTGGGTTCAACGTCCCGTTGACATCGAGGTCATAGAGACGGAGCACAAGCTCGGATTGTGTCAACAATGGCGAAGGAAATTGGTCGTGCCCTTACAAAGAAACCATCTCAGTAACCACTGCGTCACCTCGCTCGGTTCTAATTTACGATGAGGACATAGGAAAAAATGACGAAATACTGTGCTTAACGATCATCTTTTGCGGCAGTTGCAGGAAAGTAAACAGAAGTGGATTCAAGTATTTCCAACGTTTCTATGAACACAATAACTGAGAAAAGCGGCAAATGTCTTCGATATTACGCAGAATGTTTTTGTGTGTGTGTTGGTAGTCTAGTCAACGCCTTCAAAACGCAGTGTTCATATTCAACGCATTGTTCCGGGAACGGAAGAATATCGGTCTGAAAGTAAACGAGCAAGATTAGACTTCGTCTAATGATTTGGAAAGCGTAATGATGGGAGCACCTTGCTTTATTTAGAAATAATGACTCTTTGCAGGCATCAAATTGGTTGTAGTGAAGTGCGAGTGAAAACCTAATCTTCCAGTCCGTTTCAGAAGCAGCTGGGAGAACTCTTGGGCACCGTGGAAGCAGGCCTTGCACGCGTAACAGAGGAACTGGATTGTGCAACAGTGGGAAGTGGACAACCTGCCAAAGTTAGTGAGCATGTCAGACAAAAGATTAAATTCACCGAAGATGCCTTAATGTAAAATGCAAAGCGCGCCTGGAACATATATATACACAGCGCAATAGAATTAAAGGATCACATTTTCGAAATGCCGTAATTGTCTCCAAGACCGACACATGTTTGATATTTGGTTCAGAGGTGACTACGACCTTCTGTAACAGTGCAAAAGCGTGCCCGACGCCTCAGTGCCTCTTATCCACAGCTCACCCCTTCTTTTGACGCCTTTGCGATGGACGTAAGAACCGCCACGCCAGGCGTTGAAACCACGCGCTTTCAGGCACGTCGCCGTTCAGAATCGAAAGGAAAATGCCTCCGGAGGTGGCATAACGGCTGTCCATGAAACCACTCCTTTCCTTGGGACGTTGGTTCCCAAACATTTCAAGCTCAGAAACGACAGTTCGCAGTGCGATTAGCTTATGACGATCTTGCGAGTCTTTGGCACTGGTGACGCTTCCTGAGCGATCCATCCCCTCTCTACGAATATCACGCGGCTGCAATCCGACTCAACGCGATCTCACTCCTTAGGAGCGCAGCGCGAACGCAGTGTTTGCTCCGATTTAAAGAAAGGAATCACTAGGGGCCGTTCAAAACAGTCCGACGAAATTTGAACGTTATCCGAAGCACCAAAGGGTACTTATACTTTTTCAGTGTTCCTGTGTCCTGTGGTGTGATCACAGCGGGATGCGACATTGACACATACGTAAATAAAACGGCAAATGGTCCGTCTAAAACCCCCCCAGTTCCTTAAAACGCTTGGTGGCAACCGCCCACATTTGTTGAGAATTTTGCAAATGTATCTTTACAGAAAAAACCTTTTTTGTCTTAGAATGCATACATTTGCTGTGGATAATGTCCGCGCCAACAAATCTGCCAATAATTCTTTCGGACCATTTACTAGCAAAACGTCAGATATATGTATGTTGAGAGTCTGCTGTCAATCCCTGCACTAAGGATCGATTCTCTGCAGGTCTTCATGCAGCCTGCTACAGTTTCCTGTCGTTGCTACTCCTCAATACACAGCAGTATCATATGCGAACAGCCTCATTGAGCTTCCGACCTTATCCAACAGGTCATTTACAAATAATGCGTTCAGTAATGGTCATATACCACTCCTCTGGCCGGCCGTTGTGGCCGAACGGTTCTAGGCGCTTCAGTCCGGAACCACGCTGCTGTAACGGTCGTAGGTTCAAATCCCGTCTCGGGCATGGATGTGTGTGATGTCCTTAGGTTAGTTAGGTTTACGTAGTTCTAAGTCTAGGGGACTGATGACCTTAGAAGTTAAATCCCATAGTGCTTAGAGCCATTTGAACCACTCCTCTGAATTAAGCCAGAAGCTTCTTTTCCCTCTGAAATCCTCTCTGCGTTAAGATAGACTATGCTGTACTCGATTTGCTAGAAACTCTTCATTGCGATTACAATGCTGGTTCTAAATTCCGTTCACACTCTTTTTTGAGTCATCGTTCTTCTGGCTCTTTTGATGAGGCCCTCCACGAATTCCTCTCCTGTGTCTACCTCTTCATCTCAGAGAATCACTTGCAGACTACGTCCTCATTTATTTGCTACATGCATTCCAATCTCTCTCTGCATCTACAGTTTTTGCCCTTACAGCTCCCTCGAGTACCATGGAAGTCACGCCCTGATGTTTTAACTAACGTCCTATCATTCCGTCCCTTCTCCTTGTCAGCGTTTTCTTACATATTCCTTCCCTCCCCAATTCTGCGAAGAACGTCCTCATTCCTTACGTTTTCAGTCCACTTAATTTTCAACATTCGTCTGTAGCACCACATCTCAAATGCTTCGATTCTCTTCTGTTCCGGTTTCCCACAGTCTATGTTTCACTACGATGCGATGTTGCGCTCCAAACGTACATACTCAGAAATGTTTTCCTCAAACTATGGCCGATGTTTGATACTAGCAGACTTCTCCTGACCAGGAATGCCCTTTTTGCCATTGCTAGTCTGCTTTCGATGTCGTCCTTGCTCCGTCCGTCATGGGTTATTTTGCTGCCTAGGTAGCAGAATTTCTTAACTTCATCTACTTCATGACCATCAATCCTGATACCAAGATTCTCATTGTTCTCATTTCTGATACTTCTCATTACCTTCGTCTTTCTTCGATTTACTCTTAATCCGTATTCTGTACTCATTATACTGTTTATTCCATTCAGCAGATCATGTAATTCTTCTTCACTTTTACTTAGGACAGCAATGTCATCAGCGAATCGTACCAATGATATCCTTTTACCTCGAATTTTAATTCCACTCCTGAACCTTTCTTTTATTTCCATAATTGTTTCTTCGATGCATAAATTGAACAGTAGAACGAAAGACTGCATACCTGTCTTACAGCCTTTTTTATCCGAGCACTTCGTTCTTGGTCGTCCCCTCTAATTATTCTCTCTTGGGGAAAATTCCGAATATTTCGGACCATTTTGCATTGTGGAACGCTTTTTACAGGTCGACAAATCCTATGAACGTGTCTCGACTTTCCTTGCGTCCATTATCAACCGCAACGTCAGAATTGACTCTCCGGTATCTTTACCTTTCCTAAAGCCAACTGATCATCTAACACATCCTCAATTTTCTTTTGCATTCTTCATTATCATTGTCAGAAACTTCTATGCGTGAGCTGTTAAGCTGATTTTTCGATAATTCTAGCACTTGTCAGCTCTTGCGGTCTTCGGAATTGTGTGGATGATATTCTTCCTAAAGTCAGATGGCATGTCGCCAGTCTCCTACATGCTACACACCAACACGAACAGTCGTTTCGTTGCCAATTCTCCCATTGATTTTAGAAATTCTGATGGAATGTTATCTATTCCTTCTGCCTTATTCGATCTTAAGTCCTCCAAAGCTCTCTTAAATTGTGATTCCAATGCTGGATCCCATACCTCTTCTAAATCGACTACTGTTTCTTCTTCTATCGCATCATATAACTCTTCCCTCTCGCACAGGCCTTCAGTGTACTCTTTCCACCTATCCGCTCTCTTCTCTGCATTTAACAGTGGAATTCCTATTGCACTCTTAATGTCACCACCCTTTCTTTTAATTTCACCGAAGATTGTTTTGACTTTCCTATATGTTGAACCAGTCCTTCAGAAAATCATTTCTTATTCGATTTTTTCACGTTTTTCATGTAGCCATTTCATCTTTGCTTCTCTGCACTTCCTGTTTATTTCATTCCTGAGCGACATGTCTTTCCACATTCCTGAATTTCTCTGAACGTTTTTGTACTTCCTACTTCCATCGATCAACTGAAGTATTTCTTCTGTTACCGATGATTTGTTCGCAATTACTTTCGTTGTACCTGTGTTCTTTTCCTTTCTATCTTCTGTGACTGCCCTCTGTAGAGGTGTCCATTCCTCTTCCACTGTACTGCCTGTAATATTTCTGGCTTAGTCAACCATTATATTAGGCTCCAAGAAGTTGTTCCCAGAGCAGTGGAGATGCAAGAAGTATATAGATGACGAAATGTGGTGTGAGGTACCTGTGACAGATGTTAGATTCGGTACCATTCCAGTGAGAAAGACCGCCTGCATAATGCTACTGCTCTGTGATTGGCTGCTGTGTTCGGAGAAAGGGCGCCAAAACGTACAAGTATAATTATTATTAGTTAAACTACTCATTAGAATGACTTCACTTTTTAATATAAATCTCTCAATAGCTGATCATCAATCAGTCATTTTAGAATTATTAAAAACAGTTTAAATAAAAAACAAAAGACTGACGAAATTGCAGACGAAGCACTTCGGAAGCGTTCGGGTCACGCCTTTTCTGGTATGGCGCGCGAAGTGTTTCAGGCTGTTCGTCACTCTTGATTAGGCAGTCGAGAAGAACACACATGTTGTCTGTCGTAGGATGTGTTTCCAATTTTTATTTAAGTTCCTGTTCGTCACTCTGGATTAGGCAGTCGAGATGTACAGTCATGTTGTCTGTGGCAGGATTTGTTTGCCAGTATTCAGTATTAAAAGATTCACTCCGGTAGTCATGAAGCACAGACACGTGCCACAAATAGTATAAAGATACATTTTCGTAAACAGAAGGTGGTGTATTAAGATCATGTAGTCTTCTTGTGTGGATATATTAAAATACGCGAGTGGCATCCCAAAGGAGTGATACATTATTTCAGAACAGAACCTCGCTAAAAGTCAGTTTCAGCCTCAAGATACAGAGCCTACGATCTGCGTGCTGTTTTCTGCACTGGGGACATCAACTTGAAGACAGCAGGTTAGTGAACTATAACAGAACCTTCGTATTCCACACAGTGCAGTGGAAACAACTAGGCGCCACACGTGTACTGCATGCACAGAACAAGTGAGCTTAGAGACACGTCATCTGCAGTAATGCAGATGAGGTAAAGGAGAATGATCGTTATTGACAACAACAATTAATACATTCTTCCTTTCTTGCCGTATGCCTACTGAGCTATTCTCTATTGCTGTATCTATAGCTTTAGAGAACTTCAGGGGTATCTCGTCATTTCTTAATACCTCCGTATCCTGCTTCTTTGTGTATTGATTCTTCGTGATAATCTCTTATACATCAGTGTACTCTCCATCCCAACTACGTTGTGATCCGAGTGTATTATCTGCTCTTGGGTGCGCCTTGCAGTTCAGTGTCTGATTTCGGAATCTCTGTCTGACCATGATGTAATCTAACTGAATCCTGCCTGTATCATCCTGCCTTTTCCAAGTTTACCTCCTCCTATTGCGATTCTTGAACGGAGTATTCGATATGACTAGTTGAAATTAGTGGTTCTGTTTCTCTTGTTGATTAGGTGACAGTGCGGAGCTGTAGCGAGCGCTTTCTCGAAGTTTCGGTCCCGTTCGCCTTTCCGAGCGCAGCTGAAGCGCGCTCTATTAAAGGCCGCAGCTGAGTCGAGACAGAGCGGACGGAGCTCCAGTGTTCCAGTGGAGCGATCCTTCCGAGTTTTCGCTCGAGTGAGCTCGGCTCCGTGGGTCGTTACCGCACTGCTGAACGCGGCTGACGAGAACGGGAATTGTGTGGGGCCTCCGTCTGGCCGGGGAGCGGCTGTGAAAGCCAACACCTGCTGCTCTGTGTTTACCCGGACTCCGGGACGTCCGCCTCAGGGGCGCGGGCACTCCACCAAAGCCTTCGGGAGTCTGCTGTTGTATTTCTTGCGAGAAGGTCTCGTCTGCTGAACATCGGATTCACTCAAAAGGTCATTGCCAGAAAAAAATGGTGTGCAGCGTCTTCGCTTGGTGACATACGAGGTTGTTAAAAAGTGACGCAAATCTTACGTAATAATGTTTCTCTTGTAAATTTTACACATAATGGATGCTGTTGAACTCCGTGACTGTTACTCTATAGCAGTGGTTCCCAACAGGCGGTCCGCGAGCTATGCCAGAGGGATCCGCAAGATGCTATTAGAATAAAAAATATATTAAATATATTTCGTATGGTAACAGAGTTTTTGTTGTCGCCGCTTCCTGCATGAGCAGAGCTTTAGAGAACGCTAGCCTCTGCGTCTAGCGTCTTCCTAGAGCCAACTGACACTAGAAACACTAACGCGAAACTAGAATTAGAGAGAGGCAAAAAGTTCTACTGTGTGCCGTTAGAATGCGCGCGCTGCCTCTTTGTAGCTGACAGCTAAGAACTGAAAATTAAAACTGTATACTGATGGAGTACTCTGTTGAAACACTATTTATTCAAATAAATAATACCTTGCATGAAAATAGTAGTTTCTTACTTTTCACACATGTCTACTCAATGCAATCTCAAGTGTAGTTAGTACACCTGCAAGACCAATACACTCAGTTTTAATTTTTTCCTGTCATTTTCAGTTCATACTCAATTTTTATTTTTTGAGGAGTTTGTTATACTAAACACACAGATTTGAAGACAAAGATTTTTAGCAATAATCAAAAATTTAACAATAGCAATGATGGCTAAATTGAAAAAGTTTTAAGCTCAATATTTTTTCAATAATGAATGTCAATGTTTTTTTCTTAGTACCAAAAATAGAAAACGCATAAAAAGACTCTTAATTTGGCTTTTTTAGGTACTTGATACTGTGATATAACAAGGTACCAATCATGCTGATGAGGGGGTCCTCGAGAAAATTTTGTTGGGAGCCCCTGCTCTATAGAGTGTATAAAAATTTCCACTACCACGTACAATAAAAGATTAATTATTCGTCACACAACCGTTTTCGGGCTTGCGCCCATCCTCAGTTGTTTATACGTTCATGTAAATGTTTATATTGCTGGAGATCACTGTTTGAATACAAAGAAAATTATTTGCTGGTGAGTAAACAGTTACAAGTGGAACAACTGTAAGTGGCAAGGCAGCATTTGCCGAAAATATGTCTGTACTTACATAAAGATGAAGTATTCTTATTATGATTATGCTGTGATGACAGTTTCTACACTCAGTTGCACGTTTGTTACCATTTTCATGTCCATGTTTCAGTTTTTTAAAATTTACTGTGTCGTGTGTGAACTCGTATATATGAAAACTCTTTGTATCCAAATAGTGATCTCTGTCAATACAAACATGTACATGAATGTATAAGCACCTGATGATGGGCACAAGCCTGAAACCGGTCGTGTGACGAATAAATAATCTTTTATTGTGACTGGTAGCGGAAATTTTTCTACACTCTATAGTCTCTTTTTTGGAACGACCTTCGTTTAATTAAAGAAGTGGCTTACACTCCACAGCAGAGAGCATTCATTGTCACCCACAACATTAGATGTGCCAATTATGACGAGACTCGAATGCTTTCACATTTCCAGAATCAAATTTAGAACAGAATAAATTGGTATATGGAGGCAAAAAAGTTGACCGAAAATGTTAACACCATGAAAGTATCGGACCAGATTTGCGAATGGATTCAAGACTCCCTTGCACACAGAAGTCAACAAGTCGCTCGTAAGGGAACAAAATCGACAGAAGTTAAGGTAATTTCCAAAGTACCCCAACGAAATGTGATATGACTGTTACTGTTTGCAATGTATGTAAATGATCTAATAGAAAGTGTCAGATGCTCTTTAAGGCTGTTTACAGATTATGCAGTTGCCTATAACAAAGTATCAAATCTAGAAGACAGTATCGATAGTAGTAGGGCAAACTGCGCGTCACCCCACTCTCCATTGTTGCCAAATTTATTCAAGACGGCGGATTCTAGATAGCGGCGATAGATACGGCAATGTCGCAATGACGTCATGGTGGGAAGTTCAGATTTTGGCGGGAAGATAGGTCAATTGGGCTACGTCCACTAACATAATGCCCTCTCCTCCCCCCTCCCCCTTCACTCCCCCAGAAAATGGCGGGAAGTTCAAATTCCATCAGGACAATGCAACACACCACAGCTACCTCCACTAACTTAAGAAAATGGTGAGAAAATAGGTCACTTGGGCTACCACCACTAGCCTAAGTCATCCGACCGCCACCTCTTCCTAGGAATTGGCGGGAAAAGGACTCAGCCTGTGCTGGGCTGCTGGAGAGAAGGGTGTGTACTTTATTTATTTTGGAACAATATATTTAGGGATGGATTTCAAGTAGTTCATTAATTACACTGATGCAAAACACTCGCCATGATGTGCTTGGGGTCACGCTACATAGCCTACAGACCTGCAAGCTACTTGTAAATTGCCGAAATACTGCAGTACACAGCAAAGAGAGACACAAACTACTCGTAAAGCATCTAAATAATGCAGTACACTGATGTGCGCACATGCCGACGCCTATACGATCCTCCACCGGACACACAAACGCGGGGACACGAGCTACGCAATGAATGGAGCATTATGATCAGCTCTTACAGAATTTACCAATCAAATTACTGGAGCTGCCACTGTGGTAACATGGTCTGCCTTTTTCTTTCTTTCTGCAGGCGAGAGTTTCAGCAGCAAAACTTTTTTGAACAGATCGCCGTATTGCACTGACATTTAAACCCTGCAAAAGAGCCATTCAGATCGTCAAATACTGAACGACTCTTACTCAATTGCACTTCTCTGATACTGAGGATGGAAGCTTGAATATTAGAGAGTGAAACCAATCTCCAACACGAAAATATATCCCCGCATACCGTGTCGATGTAGTAAACATACAATTCGTATCCTGCCCCATACAAAATCACCCCTTTTGCTTGCATCATTCATATAGCTATCGACTGCAAGACACTCGTACATAGGCCGGCCGGTGTGGCCGTGCGGTTCTAGGCACTTCAGTCTGGAACCGCGTGACCGCTACGGTCGCAGGTTCGAATCCTGCCTCGGGCATGGATGTGTGTGATGTCCGTAGGTTAGTTAGGTTTAAGTAGTTGTAAGTTCTAGGGGACTGATGACCACCGATGTTAAGTTCCATAGTGCTCAGAGCCATTTTAACCAACACTCGTACATATACCATGAAGACAGACAACATTGTATATACTCCTCGCAGCTCTAGGTATTTTCCCGCAGCCAATGGTCACAAGTCATCCGCTTCTCACGCATGACCAGAGTGCCTTTGGCAGACCAAAGACACTCTGAACTGTTGTTCAAAGACAGGCTCTTTTTCCCTTGGCACAAAGTCGTTACTATTTCTGGCCCCAACCTGCATGCTTGCTTGCTTTCCACACCATCTCCAGACCCTGGGATTACAAGAAAATACGAAATTTCACATGGTTTGCCAGAATAGCATGCCGCCCGATCAGAAAAATAGCGCACTTGCGCTGTGTGTTGACAGCTGTACTACATTTACAAGCAATATTGGAACATGGAACAAGAGGTTATTTCGTGACCGTATGGGAAGAAGTGACATAAAAAAGTCGATAGAATTGCGAATGATATGTATAAATTGAGGGAATATACATCGAAATTTGGGGGATATTGAGGAAGTACTTGCATGTCTTCTGGTTGGTGCAGAAAGATTTGCACTTGAGAACAAGTATGCGACAGCAAGAGGAATCCCAGAAAATGTCGACGTGGAAGCGAATGGAACCCGGGAAACAGTCACTTTTTCCCCATCAAGGCAGCATTCTACTGTATGTCTATTGAAGTAACAATGATACAAGCGAGATAACTACTGTATTTGACGCTTTTGAGGAAGACAGAGAACCATCTGCTTCTAAACTTTCTAGTATCTGTGTTAAAGGATGACAGAGTGGATGGAGTGTTTGGTTGAGATGGAGTTGTAATGAGGTACTATTTAATGGTAAACTGATGATGCATTCTAGAGAGGGGGAAGTTGCTGCTGGTCAATTTTTCCACCGTTCTGTTAGGATGCATCAGTCACATGACAAAGCCTGCGTTCAACTCGTATACAGCCATATGTTCTGTATGTGATTTAAAGCACTGTCTACTTGCGATCGTTAATGATAAATCTGTTGGTCATCAGAGGACTTCCATTTCATGTGTGATGAAACGTGACACATTCCTCTAAATGAACGAAGATTTATGTGATGTACTCCATTGTCCTGTCACGTCTTAGGTGTAAATTCGATACTTCAGTTTCATAACTAAGTATCGAATGTTTGTGAGACATGCAATCCCTGTGTATACATGTGTTTGAAAGATGTGCTCTTTACACAGTTAGTGGCGGCACGATTTGAAATTTCACATGTTGGATGGTTCTGCTATACGTTTATCTGTTTCCTTGTAAGAGGTATTCTCCATTACTAAGATCATTTTATATACAACTGATGTGGGCATAGTATGATTTCTGAACCATGATCGGATGTGAACGGTGGATGCTACATGTCTCTGGAAAGCTATATTGTACATGTATCACACAGAGCCACTGTTTTAAGGATGTAGTTTTTTCTTTTTACAGTTTGTTACCATAGTTTATCATAGAGAAACCTGCAAGAAGGATGTAGGTCATGCACTGTAAATATATTTCTTACATTGGAATATTAACAGGCTGCATTCCACACGACTGATAGGTCAGAAACTCAAGCAATCTAACATTATAGCCCGTTTTAAGTGCAGAACTGTGTAGCCTTAGGAGTGCGTGTGTTTATGTTCTCTCTTAACAATACCGTCCTGATACTGATCCCAGACATTAGAACAATAATTTAAAATTTAGAGCATAGTTTACTTACGTAAAATGCTTCGAACTCCATCTGTCTGGAGTTCCATCAAGCATAAAAATCACCTGTTTCTTGTTCTTCTTAGCCATCCCCTATTACATCACAACACTTTGAAATCTGTTACTATACATCGATAAGGAGTGCTAACCTCCTCAACAAGGGCACACCTGGAGAAATCTTGTGCACTTGGATGGGCAAGGACTCGGCAGACTCTATTCACTCACGACATGTGGTATCTAGTTGTCTACTTCTGATCGACTGCAGATTAAATTGTTAATGGTGCCGCAGGGTGGGTTGGTCAAAGACAGCGCGAAGTGGTCTTTCAGTCTCCAATTTTATCCTAAGACTGCGAGAATTCTCTGTGACACCCATCTGCATAGAGATAGATCATCAATTAAGCACTATGCTAGAGGTGTTAGAAATATGTAGAGCAGTGTCTCGTATACTTTGATGATGTGTATGTTCGAGAATTAGCAATGAATGGACGTACTGCACAGTCGTCTATCTACATTCACAATGATACTCGCGAAGTAGAGAAAGGGTAGTTTAGCTATGATACTGAAACTGAGAAACATACTGTCGCATCATTCGTCAGTGTTGGAAGTGCTATAAAATTGCTAAAATTGTTTGTACCATCAACTGTGATGCTTATATCACAGTACATCGAGATGTCTTTTCCATCTCATCCATCCACTTTAATACTGTTGGTTACCACATAATGATTGACTGACATCGCTTCTTTCAGATGGAGAAAGAGTTTTGGTGGAGGAGCAACACCTTCTGGGGATGGCTAGCACCAAAACAGCTAGCACCAAAACAGTGATCACGTACATGACTGAAATATGAGGTATCAGTTGAAACAGATCGCAGAGCCATCATATATTCCGTCACTGTGACAGATGAGTTTCAATACAGAGGTCGTCAATCACCTTCGGACTGCAGATTGGAAACTCTCCACAATGCCACCAAACTCTTGCAGTTTCCTTATGCTGTAATTGTCTTTTATTTAAAATCATTCAGTGTGTGTGGTGTGTTATGGTAGAAGCTATAACAACATGACTTATACCGTGCAACATCTAGGTTTCTGTGAGAAGCAATGGATTGGAATGTGTTAATATCAGTTTAGAACCTGACACAGACCTTGAAGTCATGGCAGAAAAAACAAAATGTATGGCAGTGTACAAAACGTGTTACAGCAGGAAAAAAACAACGATACAGGGTCACAGGGTGGGTATCTTCGACCTATAGCGTAATTTGTGGGATACGGTCGTCGTCCTACAGTACAGGCGATGCAAGTTTAGACTGGTCCATGCAATGGATCAATAGCTGTATATTTGAAAAGATTGTCACATGTGCTCAAGGCTGGCATGCAGACGGTATATATTTTCTATATGTGGAAGAAGAGAGATATGATAAAAATCTTAACGAGTTCTGTATTGGATGAAGTTAATGGAGCTTTTATAGTTCGTAATTTTTCTCTGTTGGATGGTACAGAATAACGGAGATAGCATGTTGGGCTGATAGAAGTGAATGGGCGCTGAGGGATGTGGATCTGCTTTGGACACCAGTACTCGTATGTAGTTTGGGGACGCACACAATGTAGTAACAAAATCCTCCTCCTTCCCCCAGTTCCCATACTGTCTTTTGTACTACCTTATGTTGCAGGAGAAGGCTTCGTTTAGTGGTGACCTTACACGTCATACACTGTTGGCAGAAGCGACATGTTCCCATTCCCTCCGAATGGTCAAAACACGGCCCTGTTGCACTAACTTGGGTCACTCTGTTTCCACATGTGTTGCAGAAGGTGGTGGATATAGCTCGCTCTGACTTCTGCCCAATTACGACTTAAAGTGGAACGATCACATGCGCAAAGCTACAGAAATGGCAGCAGTTGCAGGAGGCATACGGACTATCTAAAATTTTACTGTAGCAGATAGGTTCGAGAAAGGTGACTCGTTTCAGAATATGAGAGTACAACAAATATGATTAACTAGTGGCTGTAATCATTAAAGGACTTCTCCATAGGATCCAACACAGTTATGTGGTAGAATGGAAAGACTTTATTCCAAATCACAGACAGCATTTCCATCAGGGAGCAGTAGATCTGAAAAGCCTGTGTACATTTCTTAACACCTCAATCAGCACACCATCTACTGTTTTTGATCCTTCTCTATTAACCTTCTCCTGTAACCCAGTGGATAAATCACAGAACCTTTGACATGGCATCGAGACAGATTGTGTCACAAATACTAGAAAAATATCTGTCGGCAGCATGAGGGAGTTGCAAATACCGGTTTGATACCACGGTCCTTAGCCGAATCACTCTCTAAATTCCGTAATTTTATTATGAGGTTGCACCGTCAGCTGTGTGTAACCGCACTGTTGGTCTGATAATGTACACTCCAGTGATCCCCATCTAAATTCAATGCTGCGGCATTTGCCTGAAAAAATCACTTCATTTGGGGGTAATGTCATATCTCGATTTATGAAGCTGGTATAGCGTTTAACATGGATACTTGTATGCACCTGTAGAACGAAGACCGTTTGTGATAGTAATATGGTCGTGAATTTAGCGTCTGACGCTTTGTAAGATGATTACGTCTCTCTTTCCAGGACACAGTAGTACCACTCGCAAGGAAAACTTATGAGACATGTCCACCCATCACTGATTTTCGGTCAGTATTATTTCGTATCGCCAGCAATCAGTTAATGGCCAAGTATTATACTTAGTAGCAGGGGACCCGTGATAGGTTTGTCTTGAGCATCAGGGCTGTGTGTTCCGACATGTGCAAAGGAAATGACCATGTCCTGTTGTAAGGAAGGTATGGATTTGATGTGGAATACTGTGACAGCAAAGGGAAGGGTATTTCAAGTCATATGAATGGTAAAGATATTTCTATTTCCAGAACCACAGCTGTCAGCAGGGTGTATTTGCGATACTTCGCTCACTGTTGAATGTTGTCCAATTGAGACATGAACTGGAATATTTAATTGTAAGTACTGTGATAAAATATATATGTGGCTAGTTTCCTAGGATGATTCCTGCCTATGCATGCTTGGTGTGCAGCGCTGGTGACCTGTGGTGGGAGTAATTTACGTTTCTTGCTAATAGTAGGAGCTGTCCGAATGTAGAGCCCTGTTGGGGTGCAGGAATGTAGCTGATTTAACCGTGTTGTCCTCTAGACGACCGAATAGCGAACTAACACTTAGTATGAGTTGGACAGCTTTTGTGATCATGTGGAAATTTGAGAAGATTCAATATGGACGTGTGTTTGCATTGGAGCATTATTCCCTCCCATGTAAATTGTCCGATTGACTGCATCTGCACATTTCATGCCTTTATTTAGTTGAGAAAATATCGATTGTGGTGTGTGCATCTAGCAGGTGGAAGACAGGTTTGCAATGAAATATCAGTTTCATCTATTTTTTTCGAGTTTTCACATAAAGGTCTTTGCAGACGGGATAAGTTTCTAAGTACTCAGAAGTTTACAACATGCTACACCTAGCCAAAGTTTCGGATTTCTAGGGAAATAATTTCCAGTTTATATCTTTGGAATTATGTTGCACGAGTGATACTGCTTGCTTTCTTTCTTTCTTCTGCTACTGCCTTTATCCCGCATTGTGCGCAGGGTCGGCAGGGGTAAGGGCGGATTTGGCATGGTTAATTTTTAAGGGGTGGCCGGATGCCCTTCCTTCCGCCACCCCATACCCCCCAGGACGAAATTAGTGTACCCCAGCTGTCTGCATCGAGTGTAAATCGTGAAATAGTGTGAATATGTGTCAAATGTCTGCGAGTCGTGTAACTGAGGCGGGACGTGGGGAGCAGCCCGGTATTCACGTAGGATGATGTGGAAAACCACCTAAAAACCACATCCAGGGTGGCCGGCACACCGGCCGTCGTCGTTAATCCGCCAGGCGGATTCGATCCGGGGCTGGAGCGCCTACCCAAGTCCAGGAAACAGTGCCTTAGCACTCTTGGCTATCCTGGCGGGTGGACGAGTGATACTGCTATGCAGGCGATATTGCTATGTGCTGCATATCGAGAAGTATCGTGTAAATACAGGGTGTTTCAAAAATGACCGGTATATTTGAAACGGCAATAAAAACTAAACGAGCAGCGATAGAAATACACCGTTTGTTGCAATATGCTTGGGACAACAGTACATTTTCAGGCAGACAAACTTTCGAAATTACAGTAGTTACAATTTTCAACAACAGATGGCGCTGCGGTCTGGGAAACTCTATAGTACGATATTTTCCACATATCCACCATGCGTAGCAATAATATGGCGTAGTCTCTGAATGAAATTACCCGAAACCTTTGACAACGTGTCTGGCGGAATGGCTTCACATGCAGATGAGATGTACTGCTTCAGCTGTTCAATTGTTTCTGGATTCTGGCGGTACACCTGGTCTTTCAAGTGTCCCCACAGAAAGAAGTCACAGGGGTTCATGTCTGGCGAATAGGGAGGCCAATCCACGCCGCCTCCTGTATGTTTCGGATAGCCCAAAGCAATCACACGATTATCGAAATATTCATTCAGGAAATTAAAGACGTCGGCCGTGCGATGTGGCCGGGCACTATCTTGCATAAACCACGAGGTGTTCGCAGTGTCGTCTAAGGCAGTTTGTACCGCCACAAATTCACGAACAATGTCCAGATAGCGTGATGCAGTAATCGTTTCGGATCTGAAAAATGGGCCAATGATTCCTTTGGAAGAAATGGCGGCCCAGACCAGTACTTTTTGAGGATGCAGGGACGATGGGACTGCAACATGGGGCTCTTCGGTTCCCCATATGCGCCAGTTCTGTTTATTGACGAAGCCGTTCAGGTAAAAATAAGCTTCGTCAGTAAACCAAATGCTGCCCACATGCATATCGCCGTCATCAATCCTGTGCACTATATCGTTAGCGAATGTCTCTCGTGCAGCAATGGTCGCGGCGCTGAGGGGTTGCTGCGTTTGAATTTTGTATGGATAGAGGTGTAAACTCTGGCGCATGAGACGATACGTGGACTTTGGCGTCATTTGGACCGCAGCTGCAACACGGCGAACGGAAACCCGAGGCCGCTGTTGGATCACCTGCTGCACTAGCTGTGCGTTGCCTCCGTGGTTGCCGTACGCGGTCGCACTACCTTTCCAGCACGTTCATCCGTCACGTTCCCAGTCCGTTGAAATTTTTCAAACAGATCCTTTATTGTATCGCTTTTCGGTCCTTTGGTTACATTAAACCTCCGTTGAAAACTTCGTCTTGTTGCAACAACACTGTGTTCTAGGCGGTGGAATTCCAACACCAGAAAAATCCTCTGTTCTAAGGAATAAACCATGTTGTCTACAGCACACTTGCACGTTGTGAACAGCACACGCTTACAGCAGAAAGACGACGTACAGAATGGCGCACCCACAGACTGCGTTGTCTTTTATATCTTTCACATCATTTGCAGCGCCATCTGTTGTTGAAAATTGTAACTACTGTAATTTCGAAACTTTGTCCGCCTGAAAATGTACTGTTGTCCCAAGCATATTGCAACAAACGGTGTATTTCTATCGCTGCTCGTTTAGTTTTTATTGCCGTTTCAAATATACCGGTCATTTTTGAAACACCCTGTAGTTTAATATCCTGGCAAACCATGTGACATTAGGTGTGTTCTTGTAATGCCAGAATCTGGAGATGGTGTGGAAAGCAAGCAAGCATGCAGGTGGGGCCAGAAACAGTAACGCCTTTGTGCCGAGGGGAAACAAGCCTGTCATTGTACAACAGTTTGGACAGTGACTTTAGCCTGCCGAGGGAACTCTGGTCATGCGTCGGAAGCAGATGACTCGTGACCATCGGCTGCGAGAAAATATCTAGTGCTGCGAGGAGTATACATGGTGATATGTGTCTTTGTGGTATATGTACAGTGGATAGCAGTAGATAGCTATATGAATGATGCAAAAGGCGTGATTTTGTATGGCACAGGATACGAATTTTATGTTTACTACATCAATATGGTATGCGGTGATATATTGTTGTGTTGTAGATCACTCTAATATTCAAGCTTCCATCCTCAGTGGCAGAGCAGTGTAATTGAGTAAGAGTCGTTCAGTATTTGACGACCTGAATGGCACTTTTGCAGGGTTTAACTTACGGTGCAATATGGCGATCTCTTCAAAATAGTTTTGCTGCTGAAACTCTCGCCTGCAGAAAGAAAGAAAAAGGCAGACTGTGCTACCAGTGGCAGCTTCAGTAATTTGATTGATAAATTCAGTAAGAGCCAATCATAATGCTCCTTTCATTCACAAGGCATCCCTTGTGCTAGGATGTAGGAGCCTCTACGTAGCGGCGAGAATGTTTACCGTTTCTGAGACATATGTTGAAAGCAGGACCTAACGATTTCCAGGAAGGGTAATACGTGATGGACGGGATGTCACGTTAGTACCAACAGGAAGAACGCATTCGGCATTTTTTTTTTTTTATGCGTCTGTGCGGGTGAGCCACTGTGCAGACATCTCTCGCTTGATGCTGGACTTGCAGGTAGACATGTCACAGTAAACACGTGCGCGGCTGGAGGTGTTGCATATGTCTCATTTGGATCACTAGGAACAATGCACCCTGTGCTAGTCTGGGAAGCATTGGAATGTATTTCTATAGCGCAACCTGTGACGTCAGTACAGCATTGAGAACATTTCAGCTGCGTCTGCGAGGGTGAGATGCTCGGTAATTGGGTCTTTGCTGGACTGCAGGTAGAGAGGTATTGTGCCAGCAATGGTAAACACGCGCGCTCGACCCAGAGAAATGTGACATCAGTATAGCACTCGAAGAACTAACTGTATACCCGAAAATAGATGCGACTTTCACCTGAGAGCAGTGGCTCGCGCCCCTCCACTCGCCTCTTCAGCGGAGGCTTGTGGGGGTGTCGGCATGTGTGCGCATTGGAGCCTCTGATACATTGTGGTTGATGATAGTTCGTAAGCATTTTTACGTGCACTGAGTGTTTATTCACTACATTATTTTCGGCTGTTTAAGCGTTGTGAGCGTGTTGGCCAACCATTATACGAGGGCGGTTCAGAAAGTAACCTCCGATTGGTCACAGTGCGGGTTGTGGGGGGAGTAGCGACGCCATCTGTGCGTTCACGCACTCAACAGGTCAGTCGGCATCAAGCCGTGGTCGAGTGAACGTCGTACCTGCGCTAGTTTAGTTTTTGTGGCAGTTTGAAATGTGTGCTGCAATAGAAAACCCCGCCAAATGTGAAGTGCGTGCTGTCATAAGGTTTTGTACAGCCAAAGGATATTCTGCAGCAGCTATTCATCGTGAGCTTTGTGCCGTGTACGGACCAAGAGTTATGAGTGAAGGAGTTGTCCGTGAATGGGTACGTTTATTTAAAAGTGGACGAGAAAACGTTCATGATGAAGAGAGGAGTGGTAAACCATCATTGGTGACTGACGAACTCGTCCAGACAGTTGATGCAAAAGTTCGTGAAAATCGACGTTTCTCAATGTCGGAGTTGTCTACTGGTTTTCCACAGATTTCTAAGACTCTCTTGTACGAGATAGTGACAGCAAGATTGGGTTACCGTAAGTTCTGTGCACGATGGGTGCCCAAAATTCTTACCGACCACCACAAAACTCAAAGAATGGCCTCTGCATTAGACTTTCTGTCACGTTATGAGGACGAAAGAGAACCATTGTTAAACAGAATCGTGACCGGTGACTAAACCTGGATTAAGTACGTGAACCCTGAGACAAAAGAACAATCAAAGATGTGGGCACATTCAAATTCGCCTACCAAACCAAGAAAAGCCTCGCAAGATTTTTCTGCCAGAAAACTGATGGCAACGGTGTTTTGGGATGCCAAAGGGGTGTTGTTGGTTGAATTCATGGAACGTGATACGACCATTAATCAAGACGTGTACTGTGAAACAATAAAAAAGTTACGACGGGCTATACAGAACAAACGCCGTGGTATGCTGACTTCCGGTATCGTTTTTTTGCACGATAACGCCCGTCCTCACTCTGCTCGCAGAACAACGGCCCTTCTTGAGTCCTTCAAGTGGGACGTTATCAACCATCCACCTTACAGCCCAGACCTGGCGCCAAGTGATTATCACCCCTTCATGCATTTGAAGAAATGGCTCGGGTCACAGCGGTTTGATGACGACGAAGAGCTCAAAGATGCGGTCACAGGCTGGCTCCAGGCACAAGCGGGTGATTTTTATGCAGAAGGAATTTCAAAGCTTGTGAAGAGATACGATAAGTGCCTCAATCGCTATGGAGACTATGTAGAAAAATAGTGCAAAGATGTAGTTGTTAGATATATACATTAAAATATTTTTATTTAACTTGGTGTATTTTTTTAAATCAACCGGAGGTTACTTTCTGAACGGCCCTCGTATATGCATTGTTTCGGTGATTTACGAGTAGTTTGCAGATTCGTAGGCTATGTAGCGTGACCCCCAGCACGTCAGGGCGAGTTTTTTTGTATCAGTCTAATAAATGAACTACTTTAAATCCATCCCTAAATAAATTGTTCCAAATTAAATAAAGTACGCTCCTTTCTCTCTCCAGCAGCCTAGCACAGGCTGATTACTTTTCCAGCCATCTTTCCCCCTAGAGAGCCATCTTGGATTACGTCACGGAATGGACGACAGTGCCCTCTCGTGGCGGTATTATGTACTAGGTCAGTTGGATTCCAAACCTCATCATGAACACACTGGATGGAGCTACTGCCTCAAATTGTTTCAATAAACACTGCATGCAAAATAAAGACATGTCCATCCTATCCAGCAGCCCAGCAAAGGCTGAGTTGTTTTCCCACCAATTCCTAGGAAGATGTGGCGGTTGGATGACTTAGGTTAGTGGAGGTAGCCCAAGTGACCCATTTTCCTGCCATTTTCTTAGGTTAGTAAAGGTAGCTGTGGTGTGTTGCACTGTCCTGCTGGAATTTGAACTTTCCGCCATTTTCTGGGGGAATTTGGGAGGGGGGTCATTCTAGTGAACATAGCCCAAGTGGCCTGTCTTACCACAAAAATTTGAACTTCCCGCCATGACGTCATTGCGACGTTACCATATCTATCGCCGCTATCTAGGATCCGCCGTCTTGAATACATTTGGCAACAATGGAGAATGGAGTGACACGCATTTTTCCCTTCTGCTATCGATTTGTAGAATGACCTGTGGAGGACTGATGAGTGGTGCAGGACCTGGCAGTTGACCCTGAATGTAAAAATGTGTAACATACTGTGTATACATAGGGAAAGAAAGCCACTACTGTAATATCACGCTACTGATGGGATTCTGCTGAAAACAGTATCTACCGTAAAACATCTAAGAGTAGCTATACAGAGCAACCTTTACTGGAATAGCCACAGAAACAAATAGTAGGAAAAGCAGAAGCCAGACAGAATCAAAGGAAGAATCTTATGTGAACGTAACTCATCCATGAAGGAAGTGGTTAGTAAGCCACTTGTTCGATCATTTCTTGATTGTTGTTCGTCAATACGGGATCTTTACCAGATATGACTGGCAGAATAGAAAGGGAAGATCCAAGTAAGAGGAGCGCGTTTCGTCACGTTATCGGTTAAACGGCGCGAGAGCATTACAGAGATGCTCAGCAAGCACGGACAGACGTTACAAGAGAGGCGTTGCGCATCGCGGAGAGGTTTACTACTGACATTTCGAGACAGCATTTTCCGGCAATCGTAGGACAGAAAATTGCTTCCCCCAGCATACATCTCGCGAAATGATTACGAAGAGGAACTTAGAGAAATTAGAGGCATTACAGAGCCTTGCGTCAATAATTTTTCCCATGCGGCGTTCGCGAGTGGAACAGGACAGGGGGATTCAGTAAGTGGTGCCAGAAGTACCCTCCGCCGCACACCGTTGGGTGGCTTGCGAGTATGATGTAGATGTAGGTGAAAGTTCATGGAAGTGCAAGCCACATGTTATTTGAGTCTCACAAAGTCTCTGCGACGCCTATGTAGCCAGTCTCGTCTCCGTTGGAGGTGTCCACACGGCGCTGAACAAGTCTTTAAAATGCATTCGAACAGAAATCTTGCTGTTCATGAGTTCATACGTGAAAATAATAGAAAGCGTGCAACTTTCTGTCTACGCTCTGGAACATCTCTAACGCCACATTTGGAAGAGCTTGATGATTTGGTCTGTTTTGAAAAGGCATGGTTATATCTGCGTAAATGCACAGAATTCACGCGTTTTGGCTCTGGGAAGTCGCCATGGGTGCATGAAGCCCTTTGTTTGCAAAAAAGTGGTTGGTTTGCAATGTCACGTAGGCGAATCATTATCACATTTTTTTTCATGGCACAGTGAACTGTGAACGATACATACAGATGGTGTAACATTTTGCAGACTTTATACCTAGAGCGTAGCAACAGTACATGTAGTTTCAGACGGACAATGCTGTTTCTCATAAAGTTCGAAGACAATAGTTAAGACAAGGTGAAATACATTAATTGAATTCATCAGAATAGAGGAAATTGATGAACGAGTTTATGTCACAGCAGAAAGTGGTTTAAGCTCAGAGGAACATAGCGTTTTAGTTCACAGTAGACGTCAGCAGTCGAGCTGATGGTACCCCAAAACGCGTTGCAGACACTTAAATTTGATTCATTTGTATATTTCTGACTCACACACTTGTCTCCAAGTACATTATATGTTTACTCACAGATATCAGCACAGGAAAGACCGCCATCATCCAGTCCAACTTACCTGTAACAAAAGAAAATTGAGAAGTCAGTTACAATCACAGCTTAGTTACATCAAATGGTTCAAATGGCTCTGAGCACTATGGGACTTAACTTCTGAGGTCATCAGTCCCCTAGAACTTAGAACTACTTAAACCTAACTAACCTAAGGACATCACACACATCCATGCCCGAGGCAGGATTCGAACCTGCGACCGTAGCGGTCGCGCGGTTCCAGACTGTAGCGCCCAGAACCGCTCGGCCACCCGTGCCGGCTTAGTTACATCCTTTAGATATCTGGAACACTACTTCTACATTTGATGCTAATGCATTTGACATTCAGTGGTACCAAGAATTCATGCGGATTCAGTATCCATGTTGAAGTTTAAAAGCAAACTTGCATGAAACATGTTTATTTGTAATGTTCATCGCATTTCGCCATTTTACGCACGGCTATCATGGTTAAGTGGAGACAAATGCAGATGTTTCCATACACCGTCTGAGGTACCACCTGTAAAACTTATACAGTCCCTCGATCTTCTCCTCGACCTTAATATACTTATCTGAAAGCGACAGCAAAAACTCTCCTTTTCATTAGACCAAAATTCTTTTTGTCCCACTCCATCAAAGAACCGTCATTTCTAAATTCTTTGATTAGGAACCGGATTGTATATCACAATATCTTAGAAGTGATTAATATGTCAGCTTAAGGAGACAGTGATCTTCCTTCTAAAATGGCGAGGATTCCTCGTGATTCTGAACGAGTCGTTTACCCCACCAATATCCCAAAGACCCAATACATAACAGTCGTTCTAGATTGATGTTCCTTGCAACAAGTAACGACGGTAACTTTATAAACGTAATATTCTATTTCTGCAGTTACTATTACTATTGCAATTTTGTCATATGATGACATGGTTGGAGACAAATATTGATGGTATTGAGACAGCAACCAGCCACAAATTTATTTTCCTTTATTCAAAAGGTACCGTTACCGGTTTCGAATCATTACTATTCATCGTCAGACGGTTTTCATGCTTTCATTAGAACATGTGGTGCGTTTTTTATTGATTAGTTGTCCTAAAATATACATAATACATAATTATAAGCACGCCAAACAGATGGTTACGTTACAGATTTGCGTTTGGATGTGACTTACGTGAAATGTCGGTTTGGAGTATTTGTTTTCATAGTTTTCGTCCAACAGATGATGTTCGTAGTTTTCGCCACATTCTCATCGTTGCACACATAAATTTGTGTAATTGGGCACCTACATTTGTCACTGAATACATTTCCACCACATTCTTATCGTTGCACACGTAAATTTGTATCACTGAGCTCAGTGATAGAAATTTACGTGTGCAACGAGAAGAATGTGGCGGAAATGTATTCAGTGTATCAGTGTTTAGTTTATGACTGAGCCTGTGGTAAACTGTTTACTCTCCCGAGAACCAAAGGAGTAGGAAAAGTGTCATCCAAACAGTTAAGGACACACACATTTGTTTGCTGTAGGAAATATATGCTTGCAGAATCATCAGACGGTATGCATAATGTGGTAAACAGCGCCTTTTTGCTCTATCCTTTGTATCTTATTGTCTTGATAGGTGCGAAATAACAACGAAAATCATTTGTCTCGTTCAGTAATTCTTTTTCACTGTTGAAGTTATTTTCATTAAAACACGTTCATCTGTTTACGTCATTATTTATATACAGAGTAGGTTCTTCCAACGTAAAACGTAAATACTTTTTGCTTTCAGATATTTCGTCTCTCTTATAGGAGAGCACTAGTAGGAAAAAATACCGGGATGTTGTGTAACTTTTCAGTTTGCAATGAAAACATAGCAAACGACACAATAAAGATTAAAAAGACATGAAACCACAAAATCCTTTTCTATAACAGGAGTGAACTCGGCCAGAATAGGTCATAACTGCCAGTGCTAGCAGACGCCGCCATCGTGCCTGCTCTCTGCGCATGCGCAGCGTGCAGCATACTCTCAAATTTAGAAAAAAATGGCTCTGAGCACTATGGGACTCAACTGCTGAGGTCATAAGTCCCCTAGAACTTAGAACTACTTAAACCTAACTAACCTAAGGACAACACACATATCCATGTCCGAGGCAGGATTCGAACCTGCGACCGTAGCGGTCGCGCGGTTCCAGACTGTAGCGCCAGAACCGCTCGGCCACCAACGGCCGGCTCAAATTTAGAACTCCGCGCTCGACACAACCAGTAGATCATTGACGTCACAGACACACTCGCATTGTGGTTAGATTTTGACCAGAATGTTGCTCGTGTAAAACGGGCATAACCCGCAAGTGCCCGCTCGATACTTAGCCTGTATGGATGTCAATAATAATCCCACAGGTACGTCCCCGTGAGACGAGAAACTCAGTATTATCTGAAAGATACTTTAGTTCGTCCTGTCCTGTGTATTGCCTCCCCTACCAGTCACTGTGTGTGCTATGCCAGCCAGTAGCATAAGACCGTCCAAACTCGATACCAACCTGGTAAATTATATTAGTTTATTTGTACACCATATCCGGGAAACCTTTGCAGCGTTCCCATCTATTTTCAAGCTTGGGCGTATTTCTTCATTCTTCACATTGGCTACAAGCGTGCTGTCGCCCCTCGGACAGAGTTTGGGCTGAGAACAGAGAACTTTGAATTCTTATCATTCACTTCCTGGCTATCGCCCCGTGCTGACTGTGCAGTTTGGATGTACATGTTTCGCCTTTGCTGGTAGCATGAGGTGATACGTTTCATGTGTCTGTGTCCGTACTCTGAGCAGCTCGTATTAATATGGTTGTTTGTGCATCGTGGATGCAAAATTCATTGGCTAATTTCAGTTGTTAATATGAAAATGCGAGTTGTGCAGATGAGGAACTCTGATATTGTTCTTCTTTCAGTCTTCCTAACGGTGTGCCGGCCAGAGTGGCCGAACGGTTCTAGGCGCTACAGTCTGGAACCGCGAGACCGCTACCGTCGCAGGTTCGAATCCTGCCTCGGGCATGGATGTTTGTGATGTCCTTAGGTTAGTTAGGTTTAAGTAGTTCTAAGTTCTAGGGGACTGATGACCTCAGAAGTTAAGTCTCATAGTGCTCAGAGCCATTTGAACCATTTGAACATAACGATGTCGATCATCCAATACCTTCAACTTCAGTACTTCACCTTAATTTTCAGTATTTTTCGACTATAATATTGCAATAAGATTCCATATTAATTATGCATCTGAATAAATATTTTGTATTGTGGTGTCGACTTCCAGTAATGAACCCTACGTCCAACAACTTTTCCCATGATTAGGCAATCCTTTTTTTCACAGATACAATCAGTAATACTCTAAGGTGGCGTTTCAATGCGATGGTACTTCTGTTGCGAGCAGTGACCAAATTATTAATCTTGCATAACATGCAAAGCTGATTATTATGGTGACGAGTGGGTAGAGCTTGTAGGTTTTTATTTAGGAGCTCAAACCGTTACTGATACATATTACTTTCAAGGAGAATCACGGAAAACGTAAATCTGAATAGCCGGACCGGGATTTGAACCGCCGTTCTCACGAATGGGAGTCCACTGCCTTACCGTGCGCCTCCTCGCTTGGTGAGTCATAAACGACGCCGGTCCGATAGCACTGCGATAACGACGGATACGCAATACCCGCTAACGACTGTGCGTTTCTGGTCGATCGTCTAGGCGCGAGGGCACGCGAGGCTCGTCGCAAGTTTCGGTTTCGAGTTTTCGGGCCGGAGTCACGCGAGCCGAAATCCAGGAACACAATCTGCCTAATGCGGCCAGATAAAACGGGAGGCCACCGCACGGGCGCAACGCACGCGAGTCCGTAATAAACGCAGCTTTCGTCCGGTGGGCGACACGCCATACTCTTACCAGAGGGGACATCTGGCCTTACTGGGAGGCTGCGGGAGCCGTTACTTGCAGTCGATATACGATTTATTAACCAGGGGAAAGCATTCCCGCCCACAAAACATCCGGAGTTTAATTCCTGTCGTAAGAGTGCACTCAAACCGTCCTTTGTCTCGACCTTGGGGTGGTCGTATGTCCCAAGTCCTTCACGCGCATAAAACGGCCGGAATCCTCACGCTCTTACGCCGTACTCAGAGGGCCGTGAAGCACGCCAAACGAGGTTTTCAATGCGGTTGGTGTACGCTCAGAAACGACCTGGTACATCACACGGAACGTGGTCTTTAACGTGATTTACGACCGCAGCGATTTGCAGCGTTTCTTGTCGGCCATGTTTTTCAACGTTAAACACGTTAGTCTGCTTTGTGATTCCTTTGAAACCATTAAATCCGGACTAACGCATTTTGCCTTTTAAAATACGAAAGGAAAACAATGTTTATAGTGGTGCCATTGTTGATGTTAACATTATTCTCTCTCATTGCGTCTACGCGCTAGCCATGTTATACCGCGTGTAATCTTTTGGTATGTCTCATGCTTCCACTTCTTTGGAAGGTGTTCCGTCCCGCAATAGATGTACCGAACTGCGACAAGATCAGCCAGTGACATACGCAGCGCTATTGCAATTCAATGGTCCATGTTTCATGGCACATTCAGAAAATCGATCCGACTCACTCCTTACAGGAGAACGCTCTTATTTATGCATGTCGTCGAATATCGCTCAACACGCTTCTATTAAACTGGTAAGACAGAAGATTTTAACAAAAATTAAAGTGAATTAGAAAGAACATTTGCATGAAGCACCATTCGAACTGTCAATTTTTCAGTTCATAAACCACGCGTGTAGCTACTTACCTGTTACTGACAGGTGTAATTTATGTCTACGTCTCTGGTATTACGATATCCTCAAAGCTTTAACCAACGATGGGCTTCCTCATCGTACCAAAAGCAACAAATTTCTGATAAAACTCGTACGCGCCGGTGCTTTAAAACGACACACTTTCATGGCACGCAGGTTGTAACAAGACAAGCCCTTAACCACCAAAACATCGCTTTCCGTCACTTTATTTTAACAAAGCTTACCAAAAGCGATGTGTTTTCGAGACATTTAATATATCATTGCTCTAAAACAGTATATATTAACAGCGCTTAAGTCGTAATACAAAAACCACCAAATACACGCTGCAATTGCAAACGACGTAGTCCCTTATGGCGTCTCCGAAGTTCCGCTTATGACCTAAAACCGATCTTGCACCTCACTGGCCTCGCTCCTTTCTAAGCTGTAAAAAATCTAAGTTGTCTGGTTCTGTCTTTCGCGTTCGGAAATGTTACACAACGTGAAATCCCAAATTGTGACGTCACAAAATCAGTCCAACTGTACGTTCAAGTGTTCTTTCACGTCCCACATGAAAACAGCTTCAGTGGTGTGCGGCGCGTGATTCAAATTACCCGACGTATTCCTTAAGATCATTATCAAGGAAATTTTTATAGGTGGTCCCGTATTACATATCAACGCACATTTGTAAAACTGCCTTAATAATTGTGCTCCATTGTGGTGGTTACACGCGGTCGACCTGAACCTTGAAGACTAGTATTCCTAACCTCACATTCCCATGTAGTCCAAAATCCGGCCACTGTCATATCCGAATAGAAGTCTGGATATTGCTGATGACTCTCTCTCACACGCGTATGCGGCTGCTGCATGTGCTTCAGCGTCATCAGTCAACGGTGTTCACGCCACATCATATACCCTACCAGGCCTGGTAACAATAACCACGTAGAACCACTCTGCTGGCCGTTCTACCTATAATAGAGAACTGCAACTCTGATCATTTAAATACCCGAAGATGGTGTGTACGTGTACAAAGTTACATTGGAATCCCACAATGTTTTCTGGTTGTTGAGATTTTTTTCCCAGAGTATTTGATGTGTTTTGTGCTAGATGCCTCACGAAGTATATGAAACCTGGCGTGTAAAAGAAAACTAGCGAGGAATTCGTTGGAAACTCTTGCCTTCTTTTTGTGTGCCTGTGTGTTACAAAATTCTAGGAATTGCAGCTTTCTGCGCGGAATATTTCTCTATTAATTGCTCGACTGTTGTTACCCATATCTAGCTGTTTGAAATACTTCAGACGCGTCGTATCGCCTCATTGCCAAGGAGCACAACAGGTCAAAGGTGTTCCGCCGCCGTACTCCGCCCCAGCGCGTTCGACCCCATTCTCAGAGAATGCACGTGAGAATCATTTGTAGCAGCGCGCGTCAAAGTGAAGGCTGTGTTCGCCTGGCGCTGCGACTGCCCGCCCGACACAACTGCCTGAGGAATCACCTATAGAGCCTGGCGCTGTCACGACGCACAAAGCAGCAGAATCGAAAAAGCGCTACAACGGCCCGGTAGTCCATTGTGGGACGGCGCGTATTGTTGCAGCTAATTAATGGTTACGGTTCCGCTAGGGCCACGCGCAAAGGTCACTGGGCGGGCGGGCCACGTGTTTTTCGCAGAGCCGTTAGTATTTAGTGGCAGGCGGAAACACGGCCGTCCCGGGACAATAACGATAACATGGCTCCCGCGCACTAGAGTTACACACGTCGCTATTTCGGCTCTGCCGTTTCGTCGTCTGCCACAGTGCTCGTGCGGTATACGGGTCGAATTTTCCCCGTGTTTAACGTTATTGCTGGGTAACAGCTACAGTCCCGTGAACAATCTATCTAAACTCTCACCGACGCAGCTATGGCGGAGACAGTACCCGCGTCGCGAATTTCGAACTGACATTCCTCTTTCAGTCTCTGTTAACAACACTGCTCCGTTCCCGTTACCATTCGAGGATCCGCTTATTCGGCTATATCTTAATTCTAAGGCCAGATTTTTTAGTTTCAACTTGAATGTCATTAGATTCTATGTAGACGATCTATCGAGTAATTCGCCAATCGGAAACAAACCAGTTATTTCTATGAACAAAACAGTCTAGATCTTGTTTTCAGAAAACTATTATGATAGATTTCGGCTGAATTAAGCAATTTGCAAAATTAAAAGTAGAACAAAGAGAACAAATACTGTTATTCCTTATAATCTTAGCTGTTAATAAAACATGAAAGAGAGAGAGATAAGTAAAAGTATCAGGTTACGTAAAATACAGGACTGCTGGTAGCACTGGCATCAGGTTACAACTTTGCAAAAAAAATATTAAAAGTTCCGCGATTGTATGTGGCGTATCAGAGACTTGAAGTTTCTATAACAATAGAAAGGTAGCACTAAATCATGTACCTTTTGACGTATTCTGTATGCTACTGGTACAGTTAATTACAAAGGTTGAAATAGGGGAGGGGAGGGGTTAAATAAGTAACGTAACGCATTTTTTGCTCGGCTAATTTCAATTGAAAAATTCAGAATTTATTATGGTGCAATGTGGAATATTCCTGCTTCAGTCTCTATAGTGTCATGGTCTTCCGACAGGTGGCGGTACTGCACGTAGCCTTCAAACTGACATCTGTAAGGGAGATGCGTTCTACAGAAGAGAGCTGTCACTCAGTTTATTCTAACGGAAAACTAAAGCATCGTAGACATTCATACGCACTTGCAGAATGTCTACGGAGACGTGTCTGTGAACGAAAGCACGGTGAGTCGTTGGGGGAGGTATATCATTATCGCAACAAGGTCACGCAAACCTGTCCAATCTCCCGCGTGCCGACCGGTCGCACTCAGCTGGACTACTGCGATGTCGGAATGTGCGACCACACTCATTAGAGGTTGCTACAAAAATTCAAACGAACTTCTCCTTCTCCACGACACAAGTCTCCGTCCTAGAGGAGCTCACAAAGCTTCATTGGACTGTTGTTCCCCACCCAGCCTACAGCCCGGATCTCCCATCCGTTTGGCCCAATGAAGGATGCTCTCCACGGGAAGCAGCACGTGAATAATGGGAAGGTTACTGATGAAGCAAAACGTTGGCTCAGACATCGACCAGTGCAATGATATCACGCGGGCATGCAGGCCCTCCCAGTAAATGGTGTAATCCTGTCGCATTGAACGGAGTATATATTGCAAAACAGGGGTTTGCACCCTAAACAGTAGGGTATAGTGTTGCGTACTAGAATCCTGAATAAAAGCAACCTTATTTCAGAAAAAAATGGTTGCATTACTTATATAAACACCCCCCCCCCCCCTCACCCCATTCTAATGCACTACTGGTGATTAAAACTGCTACACCAAGAAGAAATGCAGATGATAAACGGGTATTCATTGGACAAATATATTATACTAGAACTGACATGTGATTACATTTTCACGCAGTTTGGGTGCATAGATCCTGAGAAAGCAGTACCCAGAACAACTACCTCTGGCCGTAAAATGGCCTTGATACGCCTGGGCATTGAGTCAAACAGAGCTTGGATGGCGTGTACAGGTACAGCCACCCATGCAGCTTCAACACGATACCATAGTTCATCAAGAGTAGTGACTGGCGTATTGCGACAAGTCAGTTGCTCGGCCACCATTGACCAGACGTTTTCAATTGGTGAGAGATCTGGAGAATGTGCTGGCCAGGGCAGCAGTCGACGTTTTCTGTATCCCGAAAAGCCCGTACAGGACCTGCAACATGCGGTCGTGCTTTATCCTGCTGAAATTTAGGGTTTCGCTGGGATCGAATGAAGGGTAGGGCCACGGGTCGTAACACATCTGATATGTAATGTCCACAGTTCAAAGTGCCGTCAATGCGAACAAGAGGTGATCGAGACGTGTAACCGATGGCACCCCATACCATCACGCCGGGTGATACGCCAGTATGGCGATAACGAATACACGCTTCCAATGTGCTTTCACCTGGATTCATCCGAAAAATTGACGTTTTGCCATTCGTGCACCCAGGTTCGTCGTTGAGTACACCATCGCAGGCGCTCCTGTATTTGACGCAGCATCAAGGGTAACCGCAGCCATGGTCTCCGAGTTGATAGTCCATGCTGCTGCAAACGTCGTCGAACTGTTCGTGCAGATGGTTGTTGTCTTGCAAACGTCCCCATCTGTAGACTCAGGGATCGAGACGTGGCTGCACGATTCGTTACAGCCATGCGGATAAGATGCCTTTCATCTCGACTGCTAGCGATACGAGGCCGTTGGGACCCAGCACGGCGTTCCGTATTACCCTCCTGAACCCACCGATTCCATATTCGGCTAACAGTCATTGGATCTCGACCAACGCCAGCAGTGATGTCGCGATACGATAAACCGCAATCGCGATAGGCTACAATCCGACCATTATCAAAGTCGGAAACGTCTCTTCCGTACACGAGGCATCAAAGCAACGATTCACCAGGCAACGCCAGTCAACTGCTGTTTGTGTATGAGAAATCGGTTAGAAACTTTCCTCGTGTCAGCACGTTGTAGGTGTCGCCACCGGCGCCAACCTTGTGTGAGTGCTCTGAAAAGCTAATCACTTGCGTATCACAGCGTTTTCTTCCTGTCGGTTAAATTTCGCGTCTGTAGCACGTCATCTTCGTGGTGTAGCAATTTCAATGGCCAGTAGTTTAAAACATTTATGACTCTCTCGATGAAATACTGTACTGCAATACTGTAGGTTTATTTTTGTAATTATTTGCCATGTATTTTTATACATTTTTTTGGATTTTAGACTTTGTAATAACTCTTGTCAGTAACCCAACAGCACACTTAAACGTATATGTTTAGCGCTACCGTTCTAAGCGGGGCCGGTCTTGCTAAAAGGTCCGGGTAAGCGCAGAGGGTGGGACCGCTTGTCATTGGGAGCGCCAGTGTTAGGCTGGTGATGGAGCCCTTTAGGGAAGTACCGGGCAGGACGGGAAAGCAGGCCAGTGTCCATGTCCACTCTACTTACAAGGGGGGGGGGGGGGGGAGGCGTCTCGTCCGAGATGTGGATGAGGCTCTGTGGGCAGTGATTACTGGTTACACCTGGCTGCAAATCGTAGCTTCTTGTAGCGGCAGGAATGACGCCTTCCGCTCGGGTTCAGCAGCCATCCTAGGTTCGGTGGAAGAAGAGCTTGCGTTTTGAAGCATCGTTCCCAAAACAGACCGCAGTCCTCTGATTTGGAGCCGAGTAGAATGCTTTCACCGAAGGCTCAGACGATTCTGTGACGGCTTATTTCTCGACCTCTGCTGTCGCAGGGACCCCCTCTTACAGGTCAGGCGTGCATTACGAGCAGGAAGCGGCTAATGCCGATGAGTACATGTGGCGTGCTCAAGTGGATCTTTAACCATAGAGAAATCCTGCCACACACCCGATAAGATACGTTCCGATTTCAGACAGGGACGAATGCTCGCCCATTAATTACAGAGATCTCATCATGGCAGGTCAGAGAAGTGTAACATTAGTTAGCTGCAGGAGCCCAATGTTAGTCTCACTTATAAACGGTAACAATGCTTACATAGTACACGGACAGAAAGCTGGCTAAAATAAAATTTTAATATTAGTAAATTCTTAATTTCGATTGGAACGCATATTGAAAAGATAGGTTGATCATCAGTGGTCCAGGCGTGTTTATAGCCGTAAAAAATACGATAATATCTAACGAGTTTAGTACGGATTCCGAATGCGGAATAATTTGGATGGCCGGCCGCTGTGGACGAGTGGTTCTAGGCGCTTCAGTCCGGAACCGCGCTGCTGCTGCTGTCGCGGGTTCGAATCCTGCCTCAGGCATGGATGTGTGTGACGTCCTTAGGTTAGTTAGGTTTTAGTAGTTCTAAGTATACGGGACTGATGACCTCAGATGTTAAGTCCCATAGTGCTTAGAGCCATTTGAACCATTTTTAATTTGGATGGAGACTTGAGGCGGATTAAACACGGCCATCTGATGCTTTTATAGATCCGCTGCCTCAGAAGCAATAGTGACGGAACACTTGAGGCGAACCTTGGATAACATTTCGCGTAAATTTCCTGTTCGTGTTATAGTACCAGGCGCAGATGTCAATTTACAAGCTAGAGACTCGGGGACTCATGACTATGGGGGGTGTGGGGGGGGGGGGGGGGGGGTAGTGCGGACAGGGGTCTTGTGATGATGTTCTAAATGTCGTATCCGAAAACTATCTTGAGCGGTTAGTCAGATAACCGACATGTGAAGATAACATCTCAGATCTACTGGTGACTTTTCGCCTCATTTAGTGTAGAACATGGAATCGGTGGTCATAAGGCCGTTACATCATCACTGACTGCGGTTATAAATAGAAATATAAGGAAAGGTGGGAAGGCACTCCTGTTCAGCAAGAGCGACAAGAAACAGTTCAGATTACCTCAGCGATCAACATAAAAATTCATCTCAACGGCAGGAAGTGTTAAGAATAAGAGTACTGTCCCAAACGCCTTATAAAGTTGTGCGCCGAGCGTAATTGTGAGGAATGGAAAAGTCGCGCAGTAGCTCGACAGCCATATTAGAAAGATGCTTTGAAAGCAAAGAGAGCTTCACGCAGATTGAAACATAGCCATAGCCTCAAAAACAAACAAAAAACTAAACGAAACCAAAATTTGCACGAGAAGAGCCATGCACGACGGGTGTAACGAATTCGCAAATAAAATTCTGCCTACCGATGTGACAGAAAATCCAAAGAAATTTTGGTCTGATGCTAAATCAGTAAACGGATCGAGCACATCCGTCCATACTACTTGTGACCATAACGGTATCGGAACGGAAGACGGCAGAAATGGCTGTTATTGAGGAAGACTATATTACTGTTGTTCCTCTAAATCGTCACACGATCATCAAAATGGCAAATAGTGAAATAAGTGACCACGGGATAGAAGAGCAGCTGAAATCGCTCAACAGGGAAAAGGCCACGGGACCTGACGGGATACCCGTGCGACTCTGCATTGAATATGCGGAAGGACGTTTCCTTCTAGTAGCATACCGTAGGTTGCTGGAGGACAACAGTGATCTTATTGATTGGAAAAAAATGCAGGTCATTAGCGTTTGAAGAGGTGGGAGATGACTTCCTCATTAGCATCGTAGCCGTTGTTGAGACATAGGTCCGCTGCTACAAAGCAAAAAGTAAGCGGCAAAGCATGGTGCGATGGTGTTGTCAACACAGTGGAAGAGTAGGTGTGCACGATACTGTTTAACTTCTTCCAGGACGAAATTAGGCGGCGTTTGAAGAGACGGAGCAAGTGTATAGAGGGAGAAATGGTAATATTTGCAATGTCGTTTTCCTAACGAAGTTTCCTTTAAAGAAACATTGTTTTTAGTTTTTGACTTGCCCTCGTCTCGTATAAAAATGTGAGAGACTAAAAACCTGTGAATGAGAAAGTGTCGAAGCGCGTTCTCGTCACCAAAATAACACAACGTTCAAAAACTTACTCATAGCAAAAATTAATTTTATTTACGAGAATTAACCTGGTACTCTTGCAGTCACAAACTTTCACACAACCATTGTGCAACAGACAAAATCAAGCTATTATTTCGTAATAAAATAAGGACGGCATATGACATTCAATATTCTGTAATAGATACTACTGTATTAAAACCGCAATGAATCAGAAAAACGTCACTGCACAAAAGAGAATGAAGAAGCTCTCAAACACTCCACCCTACTCCGCTGTGCAAAAGTAAAGGCTATAAAAGGTAAGGAAATTAATAAGCTACCCAGTATTTACATTCCTTTCGTAGTTAATTTATTTTGGAAATGCATTCCTCCGGTAATGTGCTTGCTCGTTCTCTTGAGTTAATTTTTTTGCAGTCGCTTTCTCATCATAAAATCCACACTGCCGACATCGCTATTAAAAAAGCATGGCTTCTTTGCTATTGTTTTTCCTCGTAATTCATATCGTTGCGCTACTGTCTCGGACAAAAAGCTATTCCACTGCGGGAGGTAACATCAAAAGACCGATATTGAGGGATGCCTTCCGGGTGAGGGTAATACAGAGGGGAAATTGAAGTTTGTCGTTTCTGACAGTCAAAGGAATTTTCTGGGTCCCCGCTGTTTGTATCGCTGCCGAAATACATCCCTCCGCTACGGCTGCTGCCGATCGTACAACTGGAAACAACTGCATCATTCCGGAAGGGAGAAAGGGACCGCAGCGCACGCGGAAGATAGTAGCAAGATCTCATACTTATTATTCTACAAAAATTATAATCCCAGATGGATCTGAAATTATTCTAGTGCAACGACTATATATTTATTTTTGGGGTTTTCTGAGTCTTACGGTCTCTTTATTTCTAGTGCTGGGATATTTCAGCATTTCAGTTGCACTCTCCTGCCAGCGAAACAATGCTGTGACCATTTTCTCTGTTCTCCTCTGCCCACGCAGGTTACGTATGTTAGTATGTCCTGGTATGGATTTGGTATGTCCTGGTATGGATTTGGTATATTCTGTTATGGATCCGAGATACTTAGTAGTGAAGAACGTACCGTTCAATTTGGCCAATATACTGTCAATGAGTCTAAGCTTGCAGTCGGCTTTATCTAAGACTGAGCGTAGGTGGTTGTTCCATTTCAACTTACATGCGTTATTATTTCTAAACATTTATGAGATACTAAATGTTACCCGCGGCTGCACTCGCAAATCAGTGGTTTTATTATGATGAGTGATGGCAACTAAGTAAGCTGTTGTAAGTGCAACAACGCCAGCTGCTCTCACGTGCCTTCTTGTTCTGATAAGCTGTCTGGACACTCTAAACTCCAAAACTAGACTAATTTCGTGGGGTTTTCACAGTTAACTTGAGCGTAGTTTGGGGCAACATATAGACTTTATTTAATCAAAACTGGATTACGGAGAAAAAAGATATCGTAATACAACGCGATATGGGTAAACATATTTACTTTTTGATGAAGCTATTTACACTTTGACGTTTGAACTGTGTCATATTTGTGAAAATTCTTTTATTGATTGCTGTGTTTGACATACTAAAACTCCATTTCTTCAATGCATGAGTGCTACTGAAGTAACTGTACATCATACAACATGGACATTATGCAAAGATGGCAAATGGCTGTGAGCACTATGGGACTTAATATCTGATGCCATCAGTCCCCTTGAACGTAGAACTACTTAAACCTAACTAACCTAAGGACATCACACACATCCATGCCCGAGGCAGGATTCGAACCTGCGACCGTAGCGGTCACGCAGTTCCAGACTGTAGCGCCTAGAACCGCTCGGCCACCCCGGCCGGCATTATGCAATGAACTGAATAACTTTTTAAAGTAGTTTAAACTCTCTCTCTCTCTCTCTCTCTCTCTCTCTCTCTCTCTCTCTCTCTCTCTCTCTCTCTCTCTCTCAATAGTAGCCTACGTTCTTCCTCAGGATTCAAGATATCTCCACACCGTATTTCGTCGAAATCAATTCAACAGTTTAGTCGTGAAGACTAATTGCTCAGACTTACTTCCGCATTTAATAATATTAGTATGGACTAAACTCGTTGAGGCTTATGTAAGCATTGTTTTCATTACGTTGAATCCTATAACGTAAGACACATGAATCAATACAAGCATTTTCCCGAATATGATACGATTCATACGTCAGAGTGTAAACAGCTTTTAGAAACAGTAAATACGTTTCACTATGACGCCTCATATTAAGGTATCCTTTTTTCTGTGATCCGATTTTGTTTAAATAAAGCTTATAAGCTGCCCCAAGCTACCCTCAAGTTATCTACGAAAACTTCGTGAAATTCGTTTAGGGTTTTAGAGTTGAGCGTCTTCAAACAAAGAGACATGACGCTTTTACTATTTTATTATTAGTAAAAATGCAGATATAACTAATTTGTTAGTCGTATAGCCAAGTAGTACAATATTTTTCCTTACTTGAAGCACACAACTTCGTATTTCTCCGCATGAAAAGGTAAAACACGCTATTTCCATAAATATATTTCGTAAAGGCATGGGTAGATAGTATCACACTTTTTATCGAACAACATTCATAGGGAGCCAAGTCATCTTTTGAAAGTCTGAGACTGGAACTAACATTACACTGTTAAAATGTGGCAAGACTGTAGTGGTTGTATGGTACTTCCCTAAGTCACTCCGAAATTATGCCTGCATCAGGCTGACTCTCCATCAAGGAGATGATCATATAAAGTTGCTCGTCGGTAAAGCAGATGCCAGACAGATTCATTGGAAGAATCCTAAGGAAATGCAATCCGAAAACAAAGGAAGTAGGTTACAGTACGCTTGTTCGCCCACTGCTTGAAGATCCAACGGAGAGCAGCGCGCTTCGTTACAGGATCATTCAGTAATCGCGAAAGCGTTACGGAGATGATAAACTCCAGTGGAAGACTCTGCAGAAGAGACACTCAGTAGCTCGGTACGGGCTTTTGTTAAAGTTTCGGGAACATACCTTTACCGAAGAGTCAAGCAGTATATTGCTCCCCCCTACGTATACATCGCGAAGAGACCATGAGGATAAAATCAGAGAGATTAGAGCCCACACAGAAGCATACCGACAATCCTTCTTTCCACGAACAATACGAGACTGGAACAGAAGGGAGAACCGATAGAGGTACTCAGGGTACCCTCCGCCACACACCGTCAGGTGGCTTGCGGAGTATGGATGTAGACGTAGATGTAGGATAAAGTACTGTGTACGGGAGTAGTGAACTCCGCGATCTTAAAGTGTTTGCCTTGACCATCGACATTACTAACTTGGAGTGAAGGCAGTCGTGTAAGATTGAGCCATAGCGTAGCCCGATACCTACGTCAGGACGGGAGGCTATAGTTCGTTTCTGAAATGGCTTACCACACAATACGTGATATCGATCTTTTTTTGTGCATGGTACAGAAGATGATTATCGAAGTTAAATTTACGTACCCGCTGAAAACCACTTTCTTCCGGTTGCAGTCCCATATTTTCCAGTTTTTAATACGTATTAATACGTAAACAATAACATTCCCGCCCGATGCTCCTATATTCTTCGGGATAGGGGAAGAAATTCCCTACAAACTGAAATACTTGTACACAGGATTGCTGCATTGTAGCTGTGGTCGCTATATTGATTATGATGTACTGCGAATAATTGCCGTGTTGACAATGTTATAGGCCAAAACTGGCATTACTTTCCTGTATTGTGTCTATAAAAGAGAACTCATAAGTATAGTTCATAATATTCAAGAATATTCCTTACGATCGCATCTTCTTCAGCAGATGTAGGTGTGACTGAATTCAATTTTTTTTTTTCCTGAATGTAGAATGACTGAATCCAATTGTTTATCGATGACTACCATGATGCACTGTCTGAAGAGTGCGAATTGGCTCGTTAGATATGTCCCGAACGAAGCCAGAAGAAGACAAAATCTAATCAAAGTACCGGATACTCTGACCCGCAGATATTCTCCACACTGAAAATTTGTGATGGGTTCACATTCGAAAATGCCAACGCACTCTTAATAGACATATCAAAAGCCAACACAAACAGACGAAGTGTCCATGCTACTCTAACTCCCCGCGGAAAACTTAGCATCTGGGACCCGTAGTACTTACGGTTGAATCAGCTGTAGACCAGTATATTTTTATACACAGAGTTAGCGCAAACTTACCTTACCCTATTGCAAAGAAGACTAAGTAAATATTCCTGAATTCCAATCAAGAACAACTGCCAAGATGAGAAACGTAGAAGTAGATATCCTCGGAGTAACGAAGCAGCTTAAATCACTTGATGAAGGCAAGGCCTCCGGTCCAGATTGTATACCAGTCAGGTTCCTGTCAGAGTATGCTGATAAAATAGCTCCATATTTAGCAATTATATATAACCACTCGCTCACAGAAAGATCCGTACCTAAGGACTGGAAAATTGCTCAAGTCACACCAATACCCAAAAAGGGAAGTAGGAGTAATCCGTTGAATTACAGGCCTATATCACTAACGTCGATCTGCAGTGGGGTTTTGGAACATATACTGTATTCGAACATTATAAAGTACCTCGAAGAAAACGATTTATCGACACATAGTCAGCACGGTTTCAGAAAATATCGTTTTTGTGAAACACAACTAGCTCTTTACACTCATGAAGTAATGAGTGCTATCGACAGGGGATGTCAAATTGATTCCATATTTTTAGATTTCCAGAAGGCTTTCGACACCGTTCCTCACAAGCGTCTTCTAACCAAATTGCGTGCCTATGGAATATCGCCTCAGTTGTGCGACTGGATTTGTGATTTCCTGTCAGAAAGGTCACAGTTCGTAGTAATAGGCGGAAAGACATCGAGTAAAACAGAAGTAATATCCGGCGTTCCCCAAGGAAGTGTTATAGGCCCTCTATTGTTCCTGATCTATATTAACGACATAGGAGACAATCTGAGTAGCCGTATTAGATTGTTTGAAGATGATGCTGTCATTTACCGTCTTGTAAAGTCATCAGATGATCAAAACGACTTGCAAAATGATTTAGATAAGATATCTGTATGGTGCGAAAAGTGGCTATTGACCCTGAATAAGGGAAAGTGTGAAGTTATTCACATGAGTACTAAAAGAAATCAGCTAAATTTCGATTACGCGATAAGTCAGACAAATCTGAAGGCTGTAAATTCAGCTAAATACTTAGGGATTACAATTACAAATAGCCTAAATTGGAACGATCACATAGATAATATTGTGGGTAGAGCAAACCAAAGACTGCGATTCATAGGCAGAACACTAAGAAACTGGAGTATTGCTGTGCGGTGTGGGATCCGCATCAGGTGGGACTGACGGATGACATCGAAAAAGTACAAAGAAGGGCAGCTCGTTTTGTATTATCGCGAAATAGGGGAGATAGTGTCACAAACATGTGACGTGAATTGGAGTGGCAATATAAAAAAAAAGAGTGTTTCGTTGCGACGGGATCTTCTCATGAAACTTCAATCACCAGTTTTCTCCTCCGATTGCGAAAATTTTCTGTTGCCACCCGCCAACGAAGGGAGAAATGATCATCACGATAAAATACGAGATAACAGGGCTAGCACAGAAAAATTTAAGTGCTCGTTTTTCCCGCGTGCCGTTCTAGAGTGGAACGGTAGAGAGACAGCTTGAAGGTGGTTCGTTGAACCCTCTGCCAGGCACTTGATTGTGAATAGCAGAGTAATCACGTAGACGGAGATGTAGTCCATTTTTTGTACTGGTATCAGTGCTCTATAGGCAATTTGGTAAATTATCCTGACGCTTCATTACATCATTATAGCCAGAATGCGTCGGAAAGGGATTGTTACTGATATACTAACGCCCGATTCACCACAATTCGTTACAAAATACCGCCACACGTTCACAGGAAGTCCTTTTTCCCGTTAATGTGTTTGATGTAGTTGCTTAAAAAAAATGGTTCAAATGGCTCTGTCAAATGGGACTTAACAGCTATGGTCATCAGTCCCCTAGAACTTAGAACTACTTAAACCTACGTAAGGACATCACACGACACCCAGTCATCACGAGGCAGAGAAAATCCTCCATCCCGCCGGGAATCGAACCCGGGAACCCGGGCGTGGGAAGCGAGAACGCTACCGCACGACCACGAGCTATGGACTTGCTTCAAGATACCACAGTTACAGTATGCGTAAAAAGTATTTTGAATCTCGGTATGTAGACATCTCACGTCGGATGAGATTTGGCTATATGACGTAGAGATACTAATGTGTACATATGTCCCTCCTAAGAGTCATCAGGGCAGTTTCTCTGGTGTTACGACAGATATTTGCAATTTCGTTTTTGCAGTATGTAGATGGAGTAGACCGAAACATACGTCATACGCGACGCCCAGTCCTAACGGAAAATTGTTTTTAAAGCAGAATTTTACCCAGTAGATAGGGCAGACCTAAATTAGTCTGGAGTTCGATTTATTAACAGCTCTTAAGTCGCTGCTGAAATACTGGTTAATTTTCCTGTTTTACTATCCCTGTTAGTACATAGCGTTAAATCGAATATTGCTCTAGACTAAGTTAGGTTTGGCCTGTCGAAATGGCACATAAGATTCCAGTTTAAAAATCATTTTGTTTTTAACGAGAACGAACCGACGCTTTCCATTGACTCCCGGCGTCGCATGGAAGATATAATGAGCTGTAGTTGCTTGGGACGACTCCTGCTGTACACTGCAGAAAAGAAATTGCACATTTCTGCTGAAATACGATTTCAACGTGGGTGTTATTTTTATTTATTACTAATACGTGACTCAGGGCATATCCACGCTACAACTCTTATTTTCAAAGGCCACAATGACATTTTCCGAGAGGATATCTGCCTGAATTTTTCATGTATCATTAAAGAAATAATACATGCCAACTTCCAGGCAACAGCTGCGGTACAAACAACTACCCGGCATTGATTCGGTCCTATCTCCATCTCAGTAGCAAAACATCCCCCTCTATCGCCACTGGTCCATTACCTCCCCTCTCCTTCCCTTTCCCATCCTACCACACCCCGTCTACCGCCAGTACAGTATTTCACGGCAGTAGTTACAAGAGCTCTCTCCCCTTTGAATTTTTCATAGTTAATTCATGAAAATATTGTCAGAGATTTGTGTCTTACATCACACAGTGTTTAAGTTTCCCTTTCAGGTTTAGTTTTTTATGATACAGCAGTTTTCCAGTTTGAAATGAAGAAAAACCAGCAAATTGTGTGGTGTGCTGCAAAGCTGTATAACGTGCGACACACACAAAACTACCGGCATAAAATAAGTAAAGCAATATGTGATGTGTGTGAACAACAGTAACTATTTTAGTTTCCAAAGGCTCAACTGTGTAACAATATTCTCTGTCTCTCTTGTAGTGGTTATGTGAATTTCGGCTGAAAGCTGTTTCTATTAGCAAACAAATGGCAACTAAGCGTTAATTTTGACATTGGTGTAATAATGTAAATATATTTTCTACGCTCTTTTTGACATAAAATCGTAAAAATCTAACGCCTGATTATCTGTTCTTTGTATGCAGAAACAGGCTTAAGCCGAAATTCTCACAGCCTTCACAAGATGTTACGTCATAATTTTCACATACAATAATAAACAAAGCAAAAAACACTGCAAGATTACGCAGAATATACCAAAATATATTTTTCATAAATCATAAACTATGTCTTGTATGAGGTGGAAACCCCCTCCACTATTTACTCGCAAGCACGGAAAATAAGGACGACGAAAACTTTTTATAGATGACTAAAGGAAAATGCGTTAAATGTAGAGTAAATGTTGACTCATCTTATTTATAACGATGTTAGTTACAACTGAGGCAGTAAAAAAGCAGGGTTAACTTATCTATGACGCACATTAAACAAGAGGAAAATGCTGAAAACTACGAACGTAGAACTCTAGCAACGCTACAGATCACTTACCAGAACCTTAATCCCACATTTGCAATCGTTGGTTTCGACAACTCACAACCAGTGTCACCTTCGGACCTAAACTAGACTACGAATTCCACTAAAGGCTAGTTGTCACCACAAACCAGGTCACTTCACGTTATTTGCCTGAACTGCAACTAAGAAACTGAACATAACGTTGTTAAACGTATGGGATAAGTTGTTAGCACCTGTTTGTGCCGTGTAGTGTTTTAATGTGGTCGAGTGGATGTGCGAATCTGGGAAGTATTCATTCGACGGGTACGATAAATATTCTGTGACCGATAGTCACTGTAACTTCAATATTCGCACTTCAAACACTATTCAAGAAAGTATTATAGTTAGCTACGATGCATCTTTTCCAGTTTCTCGGAACGGAAAGCAAAGTCGTTTTATACAAAATCGTCTGGATCGCACTTTAACTATCAACATAGATGCACTTATACAACTAGTACTATTTGCTGAAATGTACTGTATTGATTTTTCCCTTGTGTTTTGATCCGATAATGGCAGTCAGTCAATAATCTATGTGGATAAATATAGCGCGATAAAGACAGTTTTGTACGAGTACTGTCTGGAAAGCTGAACACATGCAAATCTTTAAAAACACCTCAGTAGTCCCCTGAAAACAGTTTTAATTACAAAACGTTTTGGAGTTAAACTAGGAAAATAAAATATTGCGACTTAAGCTGAACGACGAAGTGTCAATAATGTACTGTCTTCCACTACTATATATTTTGTGGTACTGATGCAAAACTGACCGCAGTTTTCGGGCGCTCACAGGTATATAGAGCTAATATAAATGTGTGTTACCCTTTGGGACTGGCACGAAACAACGTCCCTACGTCGTATTCCATATCCAGACCACTGTAGTAGTACATGAACAAACCGGAAAAATGCGCCATCTTGGCCGTTTACTCGCCACGTCTGCTAGTAGACCAGTTCGCACAACACAGGTATAGAGCTCGTCAACTCACACGGTCAACTGGCGAGGTGACTCGCCCTATCAGACTCGAGCGCACCTTGTGGTTATTTCTGGTACTATCGCAGGAGGCAATGAGCAAATTGGAAGACGACCGAAGGAAAAGGAGAAGACGGTCATGTGGCAGAGTGTCAGACGTCAGTGAATGCGCCAAAGAATGGATATGTCGACTTGCTATGTGTCTCGAGTGCACCAACAACTTCTCGAGCGTAAAATTCTCGGAGCATAAATAGCTGTGAAACAGCGTCCCCCCACTTTTCGCTGTTTTCCGTCGTCAGAGTTACGCGATACGGAACGCCAAGGCTCTGAATGAGCCGTATAAGTGTTGACTCTGTCTGTTATGACCTCGATTTTCTGCTAAGTTGAACGCGTCAATAACATCGAATTTCATGGTTACGAACTTTTAAGATTTATTGATATGCAAGTCTATCTTCATTCAGATTTTTTGTGCTACTACTGAACAGAAATGTTAAGGGACACATTAAAATTAGTAATATTATTTTTAAAAATACAGCAAATAGAGCAAGCAAAAGTGAGTATAGACATCTAAAAAAAAAAAGAGATGAACAGGAAATGCAAAATAGCAAAGTAGGAATGGCTGGACGAGAAATGAAAGGGCGTAGAAGCATGCATAACTAGAGGAAAAATAGACGCAGCCTGCAGGAAACCAGGCAAATTACAGAGACTTCTGGAAAACAGACAAGCAGCTGTATGAATACAGTGTCAAGAGCTCAGATGTCAAGCCGTTACTAAGCAAAATTAGGAAAGCTGAAAGGTGGAGAGAATATACAGAACAGGTATCCAAGGGAAATGAACTTGAAGACAGTATTACAGAAAGAAACAGAAGTTAGATGAAGATGAGTTGGGAGTTATGATACTATGAGAAAAATTTTGAGAGAGCACAGAAAGACGTAAGTCATAACAATGTCTCTGGAGTAGACATACCTTCTGAATTATTGTGATCCTTGGGACATCGAACTATGACAAAAACGAAACTACGGCACCTGATATGGAAGGTATTTGAGACATACTTTAAGAAAAATATATATTAATTCCAATTGCAAAGAAACAGATGGTGGCAGGTGTGAATATTACCGAACTATCAGTTTAATAGGTCATGGTTGCAATATACTGGCACGAATTATTTACGGAAAATGGAAAAATTGTGGGGTGCCGATCTTGGGGTTCGGGAGAAATGTAGAAACACGTGAGGCAACAGTGGCCGCACGAATTATCTTAGATGTGTTAAAGAAAGGCAAACCTACGTCCATACCGTCATCGACAGCTTTTGACAATGTTGGCTTGAATACACTCTTCCAAATTCTTAAAGGTAGCAAGGATGAAGTACAGGGAGCGAAAGGCTGTTTACAACGTGTACGGAAACCAGACTGCAGTTATAAGAGTCGAAGAACATGAAAGGGAAGCAATGGTTGAGAAGGGATTGAGATAGGGTTGTAGCTTCTCCCCGGCGTTATTAAATCTGAACATGGAGCAAGCAGTAAAGGAAACCAAGGAAATATTTGGAAGGAGAATTAAAGCTTAGGGAAAGGAAATAAAAGCCTCGAAGTTTGCCGATGACACTGTAATTCTATCAGAGACAGCAAAGAATTTTAGAGAACTGTTGAACAGAAGGCTTGGTGTTGGTGTCTTCAGAAGAGCTCTTAAGATGAACGTCAACAAAAGTAAAACAAGGGCAACGGAACAGACTCGCATTAAATCAGGTGATGTAGAAGGAATTACATTAGAAAATGAGAAATTAAAAGTAGAACGTGCGTGCTGCTAGTTGGTAGTAAAATATCAGTTGGAGGCAGTACAAAGATAACCTGGTACACTATCAAGTTGTGCTTTGGTGTGTCAGTGTTGTCCTTTCCGAACAGTGGCCGTATCAGACAAGGGGACATTGTTGTTTCACTGGCTGCAGTACAGGCAGCTTGAGCTCACACGTTCTACTGTCAAGTCAGAAATGGTTTGAGTTTAAGTTTATCCCCCCCCCTCTCCTCCCCCTCTCCGCCCCTTTTCATCAGGTATAGAAACGGTATACCTCCTGCAGTTATTGTGTGAGACTGCGCACTGCTTGGGGCAGCCATTTGTTTTCCGTTCATTTCCATACCATCGGTGTTTCGCGATTTGTCAGTTTGCGTACTATACTGCCTAGCGAACTGCATGACGGACATGTGGGTGACATGAACCGGTTCACCGATCCACACAGGATTCACATGCTGTATGCTAAATCCAACACAGGATGCAGGCGCAATCCTTGTAGCGAAATGGAATTTTGCACGCATGTTTAAGATGCGGAACACACACGCACATACTGGAGCGGCTCTGCTAGGAGACGTAAGGCAGCCGTGCTAGAGCCAACCTTTCTTAGACTTTGCCCCTGAGTGCAATCAGATATTATTTGGTACACCCGCCCCCCCCCCCCCCCCAATCAACGCCCAAACCACCACCAACTTAAGCACCTAAATTAACTGTAGAATGAAAGACTTTTCTTGGAATACTATTATTTTTAAAATGATGAAAGATGAGTGATATTTGGTTTGTGTGTGTGTGTGTGTGTGTGTGTGTGTGTGTGTGTGTGTGTGTGTGTGTATTAGAATGAAGAAGGAATTCGTGATTCATCGCAAGTGCTACCCATAACTCCTCCTCAAAAAAGAAAGCTAACTATCCACAGTGAGGGGTAGACATTTGTTACAAAACGTACTTCCCCTGCATTACTCCTCTCCACTGTGGCACTCGCTTGACCTTCACACTGTAACCCCATTTAAAATAAAATGATTTCAGACGTGTGCGCTATACTCATTGTTCGTACATCACTTCATTGCTGCCCTTCTTCCTTCTTACTTCTGAACTGGCAGAAATTGATCGACTTCAGGCTGTTAATACTTTGTGTCCAGCCACTCTAATAAAAACAACAACAATAATAATAATAATAATAAAACTGTGTACAGCACTATATTTGACCTTGCGTAGTTATTGCCGTGTCGTGCTGTCTACTAATTCATTTATCTGTCTCGAAGCGAGCAATGAAGCAATTTCTGCACTACTGCAGGTATTACCTACAGTTTGGAGAAGATATTTTGTTGAGATATTTAGCGCTTGTTGCGTATCTGTCTTATTTTCATCATCAGCAATGTACGGAACAAAGCACAAAAAATTTGTGTAGTGGGTGGACTATGTGAGGAATCTGTAACCTCCACCGCATTAATGCTACTAACTGAGAAAAAGTAATTATTGATAACTTATATAATCAATGTTACAGTCTTACAAAATTGTGATAATAGTAACGATCTTTTGAAAATAATTTAGTTTCGTGACTGGAACACAATTGAAGCGTTTAGTTTTTACCCATCAGAAAAATTTCATTTTACTCCTCAGGCTTTAATTACTCCCAGGCTGCAAACCACTGTGCTAGAGAACAGTGTCAGAATGTCTTCGCTTCACCAGACCATCACTGAGATGTACCGGATCTTTTGCCTGCAGCCATGAATTTACTTTAGTAAAATAATTGTACTGTCCTGAGGTCCAGCATGCCGGTAACAAAGGTACAGCTTCACTGGTCACGCGAGTTTCAGCAGTAACTCCGGTGTTACCTGTACAGCTTGTATCTAAACACACTCAACTCATTCTCTTACCTCAACTAGAGGCACTGAAATCCTCGGTTAATCGTTTCGATGTACTTATCAACCACTTCAACATTTATAACTTTGATGTTGCTCTACAAACATTACACACCATTTCTAACTGCTATCCAGGCAGCTATAAACGGATGCACAATACTACCAAGTACGAACGTCCACATTTTTATGTTTGTGCATGTAAACTGTAACTGCTTTGGTTACAAAAAGACGCAGAAGTTTAGAGATCAAACAGTTCCTATTACTTATTAAACGCAATTTATATTACGTAAGTATATAAGGTGCACAATGGATTAGCACTGAATGATGCGCGGTTCTAACTTGTGCAATACAAATAAAAAATACAGAGAAGTCGTCGGCTCCGAGTGTCTCTCTCACACATTCATTTACGTTTCTTTCCCTACCAATGCTACGAATACTACTGACAATCCTGCCATGTACTACGTCATTTTTGTTGTGTACTAGACCTACCGAACTGTGGCTTCAGTAGAACGCAATTCTAATCGGATCACATGTTACTCCCGGAACGGAAAGAGAAAAATCGTTTTATACGAGTACGAAGTAGCGGTGCATGCCGGCCCCTACTGAAGCGGTGATAATGTCCATATTCCCGGTGTTACATTGGCCACCATTACTCTAAAGTAGCGCACTTGATGTTTCATTATAGGGACTCGTTTCGTAACTACACTTGAACTGAAAAGGATACTTTTTCGAAGATTCTCACCATCGTTGAAAAAGATATTTGCTGGCAAGATATAAGCAAGATGCAGTCCATAAAACCAAGAGGCAGGTGTACTGGCCGTTAAAATTGCTAGACCACGAAGATGACGTGCTACAGGTGCGAAATTTTACCGACAGGAAAAAGATGCTGTGATATGCAAATGATTAGCTTTTCAGAGCGTTCACACAAGGCTGGCGCCGGTGGCGACACCTACAACGTGCTGACATGAGGAAGGTTTCCAACCGATTTCTCATACACAAACAGCAGTTGACCGGCGTTGCCTGGTGAAACGTTGTTCTGATGCCTCGTGTAGGGAGGAGAAATGCGCACCATCACGTTTCCGACTTTGATAAAGGTCGGATTGTAGCGTATCGTGATTGTGGTTTGTCGTATCGCGACATTGCTGCTGGTGTTGATCGAGATCCAATGACTGTTAGCAGGATATGGAATCGGTGGGTTCAGGAGGGTAATACGAAACGCCGTGCTGGATCCCAACGGCCTCGTATCACTAGCAGTCGAGATGAAAGGCATCTTATCCGCATGGCTGTAACGGACCGTGCAGCCACGTCTCTATCCCTGAATCAACAGATGGGGACGTTTGCAAGACAATAATCATCTGCACGAACAGTTCAACGGCGTTTGCAGCAGCATGGACTATCAACTCGGATACCATGGCTGCGGTTACCCTTGACGCTGCATCAAAGACAGGAGCGCCTGCGATGGTGTACTCAACGACGAACCTGGGTGCACGAATGGCAAAACGTCATTTTTTCGGATGAATCCAGTTTCTGTTTACAGCATCATGATGGTCGCATCCGTGTGTGGCGATATCGCGGTGAACGCACTTTGGAAGCGTGTATTCGTCATCGCCATACTGGCGTATCACCCTGCGTGATGGTATGGGGTGCCATTTCATTCGATCCCTGCGAAACCCTACATTTCAGCACGATAATGCACGACCGCATGTTGCAGGTCCTGTACGGGCCTTTCCGGGTACAGAAAATGTGCGACTGCTGCCCTGCCCAGCACATTCTCCAGATCTCTCATCAATTGAAAACGTCTGGTCAATGGTGGCCGAGCAACTGGCTGGTCACAATACGCCAGTCACTATTCTTGACGAACTGTGGTATCGTGTTGAAGCTGCATGGGCAGCTGTACCTGTACACGCCGTCCAAGCTCTGTTTGACTCAATGGCCAAGCGTATCAAGGCCGTTATTACGGCCAGAGGTGGTTGTTCCGGGTACTGATTTCTCAGGATCTATGCACCCAAATTGCGTGAATATATATATATATATATATATATATATATATATATATATATATATATATATATATATAATTGCAAAAACTTTCAGTGTGTGATGTTCGTGTCACGTTAAAATTTCTGGCCACTGAGGGAACATTCCGGTCGGTGCACTATGCAACAAGAATTGCAGCGAATGCATTATTTATAATAAATAACATCGAATATTCCGGATAATATTTCTATTAAGTTAATAAGAAAGACCCAAAACCTGTTAGAAAACGAAAGGTGAAAAAATTGTAAGTACTGTAGTTAGATGCTATCTTTCTCACCGCAGCTTACAACGCTACCAACCACACTGAGGCTTCGAAATTGCAGTTGCGTCTCAGATATATGGTATACATTGTGCAAAGACTGTATCTACAAATCTCATTATTTGATGTTTAACGATGACAAACTGTACCAAAAACGACGCGGTTTTGATGCATCATTACTGTGCCATAGTACTGAAACGGACAAGTAATGACGTTAACAGCATGAAATATGGGAAGCTTCTAACTACGGATATGTAGTTTCCTGTCTTTTTATTATAACAAACTGTTCCTAAAACGACGTGTTTTCAGGAGTTTGTCAATGTGCTGACGCTTTAAAACAGCTTGTGTTCATACCACGTACTCTATAATAAAAGAAACACTAAATACAATATGTCGTCTCCTGATTTCTGTTTGTGACGTAAAACCCATGGCGCTCGTCATTGGTCACGTTGCTCTGCCGGAGGCAAAAATCTGACATGCCAGATTCTTTATTTCACGCTTCGCAATGTAGTGGAAAGTGTAATTGGACGCTCTGACGTCACCATCTCTTCGTCCACGAACGTTTTAACGTCCTGTAGGAGGACGGGTTAACCTACAGTGAGTCCAAAAAGTATTCGTCCAGCTTCATATCTTTTAGAAAACAAGACTGTGTAACATGAAAAGAAATGTATACAAAATCTAAAGAGCCAGTCATGTAAGGAGTACCTCGGTAAGTCATTTTTGTTGAAAAGTAAGGAAAGAAATACATCCAAATGGACAGCAAGGTTAACCTACAGTGAGTCCAAAAAGTATTCGTCCAGCTTCATATCTTTTAGAAAACAAGACTGTGTAACATGAAAAGAAATGTATACAAAATCTAAAGAGCCAGTCATGTAAGAAGTACCTCGGTAAGTCATTTTTGTTGAAAAGTAAGGAAAGAAATACATCCAAATGGACAGCAAGGTTAACCTACAGTGAGTCCAAAAAGTATTCGTCCAGCTTCATATCTTTTAGAAAACCAGTGTAACATGAAAAGAAATGTATACAAAATCTAAAGAGCCAGTCATGTAAGAAGTACCTCGGTAAGTCAATTTTGTTGAAAAGTAAGGAAAGAAATACATCCAAATGGACAGCAAGGTTAACAAAATAGAAAATTTAATACAAGAGCTAGTTCATAAAGTATTCGTCCACCATCTGAACATGCCGAAGTTCTGCGCGCAGTGATTAAACTGTAACGCTGACCCACAGCACACACTAGAGTCAACCGTGCGCGGCCCCACTCTATCGCCTGTTGTGGTTCGGAACGGCGCCGATACAGTACCATTAGCGCCATGGGCCGTAAGGGTAGTGAGACGACTCTGATTGAAAGGAAACTCATTCTGCGCTTACATAATGAGTGCAAATCTTCCTACGAGATTGCTAAAGTAGTCGGTAGACTTAGATCGACGGTTCAGTCGATAATAGATTGCTTTTGCGCAACAAAATCATTAAGAAATCAACCACGTACCGGACGCCCTGACTGTTTGACTGATGCAGACGTGAGATTTATGATGAGGGAAATGAAGAAGAAACCTAAGATCAGCTCTCCTAAGTTGGCTGGGGAGTTTGAGTCTAGGGGAAAAAAAGGTATGTGCCAACACAATCAGAAATACCTTCAAAACGTATAGGTATCACGACCTGGACCGCGCGAAATAAATTTTGGGTCAGTGAACAGAATCGAAAGAAACGTCATCATTCTGCGATGGAATATAGATTCAGAAAAGAAGACTTCTGAAATAGAGTAATATTTTCTGATGAGAATAAATGTAACGTATTCGGGTCGGATGGTAGGCGAATGGTGTGGCGTAAGAAGAATGCGGAGATGTTGCCACATAATCTTGTGCCAACGGTTAAACACAGTGGTGTCTCCCTGATGGTGTGCGGCTGTATGAGTGCTGCAGGTGTTGGAAAATTACGTTTCATAGAAGGTACAGTGGATCACCATATGTATATCAACATTTTAAAGGACAATCTGAATCCCAGCGCCGAAAAATTAGATCTGCAAGGAAGTTACATTTTTGAACAAGATAACGACCCAAAGCATACGGCTCTAAATACAGGGCTGTGGCTCCTGTACAATACCCCAAAACAACTTAAAACCCCTCCTCACAGACCTGACACTAAGCCTATTGAACACCTTTGGAAAGTACTGGAAGATAGTCTCAGGAGAAGACACATTTCTAACAAGAGAGACCTAAAAGAAGCACTTCAAGACGAATTTGACAAAATTCCAGTCTTTCTGACGGCACAATGGGTTAATTCGATGCCCTGGCGACTACAAGCAGTAATAGCTCCAAAGGGAAACCCCACTAAATATTAATTTTTGTGACTGAAATCACATTTTCAGACTGTAAATTAAAAAAAAATGAGTGGACGTATACTTTTTGAAGTAGCCCTTGAATAAATTCTTAATTTTGCCAAATTTGTTATCGCTATGGATGTATTTATTTCCTTGCCGGCCGGTGTGGCCGAGCGGTTCTAGGCGCTTCAGTCTGGAACCGCGCTGCTGCTGCGGTCGCAGGTTCGAATCCTGCCTCGGCCATGGATGTGTGTGATGTCCTTAGGTTAGTTAGGTTCAAGCAGTTCTAAGTTCTAGGGGACTGATGACCTCAGATATTAAGTCCCATAGTGCTCAGAGCCATTTGAACCTGCTTCGGGCATGGATGTGTGCGATGTCCTTAGGTTGTTGTTGTTGTGGTCTTCAGTCCTGAGACTGGTTTGATGCAGCTCCCCATGCTACCCTATCCTGTGCAAGCTTCTTCATCTTCCAGTACCTACTGCAACCTACATCCTTCTGAATCTGCTTAGTGTATTCATCTCTTGGTCTCCCTCTACGATTTTTACACTCCACGCTGCCCTCCAATACTAAATTGGTGATCCCTTGATGCCTCAGAACATTACCTACCAACCGATCCCTTCTTCTAGTCAAGTCGTACCACAAACTTCTCTTCTCCCCAATCCTATTCCCCACTGAACTCACATTCGGGAGGACGACGGTTCAATGTCGCGTTCGGACATCCTGATTTAGGTTTTCCGTGATTTCCCTAAAATCACTCCAGGCAAATGCCGGGATGGTTCCTTTGAAAGGGCACGGCCGACTTCCTTCCCCGTCCTTTCCTAGTCCGATGAGACCGATGACCTCGCTGTTTGGTCTGTTTCCCCAAACAATCCAATCCAATCCAATCGTATTCAATACCTCCTCATTAGTTATATGATCTACCCATCTAATATTCAGCATTCTTCTGTAGCACCACATTTCGAAAGCTTCTATTCTCTTCTTGTCCAAACTAGTTATCGTCCATGTTCTCTTCCATACATGGTTACACTCCATACAAATACTTTCAGAAACGACTTCCTGACACTTAAATCTATATTAGATGTTAGCAAATTTCTCTTCTTCAGAAACGCTTTCCTTGCCACTGCCAGTCTACATTTTATATCCTCTCTACTTCGACCATAATCAGTTATTTTGCTCCCCAAATAGCAAAACTCCTTTACTACTTTAAGTGTCTCATTTCCTATTCTGATTCCTTCAGCATCGACCGACTTAATTCGACTACATTCCATTACCCTCGTTTTGCTTTTGTTGATGTTCATCTTATATCCTCCTTTCAAGGCACTGTCCATTCCATTCAACTGCTCTTCCAAGTCCTTTGCTGTCTCTGACAGAATTACAATGTCATCGGCGAACCTCAAAGTTTTTATTTCTTCTCCATGGATTTTAATACCTACACCGAATTTTTCTTTTGTTTCCTTCAATGCTTGCTCAATACACAGATTGAATAACATCGGGGAGAGGCTACAACTCTGTCTCACTCCCTTCCCAACCACTGCTTCCCTTTCATGTCCCTCGACTCTTATAACTGCCATCTGGTTTCTGTACAAATTGTAAATAGCCTTTCGCTCACTGTATTTTATCCCTGCCACCTTCAGAATTAAAAAGAGAGTATTCCAGTCAACATTTTCAAAAGCTTTCTCTAAGTCCTTAGGTTAGTTAGGTTTAAATAGTTCTAAGTTCTAGGAACTGATGAACTCAGATGTTAAGTCCCATAGTGCTCAGAGTCATTTATTTATTTCCTTCTCCACAAATAAAAATGACTTACCAAGGTTCGTTGCATATAACTGGGTGTTCCCATTTTGTGTTCCCTTTCTTTCGCGTGGCATATACTCAGTTTTTTTTTTTAAATACAACTAGACGAATACTTTTTGGACACACTGTATGGCTTACAGGCGTGCCACGTGCAGCAAATGGTTCTGTCTTTTCCCACCTCCGGTTAGCAGGCCGCATGTTGGCATGACGGAAGATTCTGTTTTGGATCTCGAAGATGTCTAAATACGTGTACACAAATATATCGGAAGTTCTCTTGCTGCCTGGAGGAAGTTGGAGGCTCCGATTGCAACGGCTTGAAAGAAAACTCCTTCGTAGCGGCTTCCTTTATCAGCCCGATGAAGGAAATTATTTCGACACTCGTAAAGCGGCAGCGCTCGTGAGAAGGCTACTGGCTCACTATCGCTGCCCCTGCGGGCATACTGTAAAACTCAAAGAGCGGCTCATCAAAAATTCTCCATCACGGCGTAGCTGTTAGCCAGGTGAGTGAGTAAAGGCCGCAAAGTTGGAACAAAGTTTAATGCGTCCGTACGCTACGCAGAGCGGACGGTGAATATTCAAGGCGTTATTAGCCAGTGCGGTCGCGCTGATCGCTCTATCCATTGTGTGTGAGTGTGTGTGTGTGTGTGTGTGTGTGTGCGTGTGTGTGTGTTTTCCCTGCTAGCCGGTTGTCACGTCACGAGTTATGGCCACAGTGTACTGCAGCAAAAAAGAAATGCTCGCAAGTATGTACTGATGCATTGTTTGGATAAGGCCCCGTCGCCTTTGTATACGCAATACATTATCCCTATAATCAGTGAGCCTGTGGCGGTCCAGTGATTTACGCCCAACTTCACTGCATTCCGTATCCTATCTATGCTGTTAATCTTACACGCGCAGCGTGTCCAAGACAAAAGTGCCCCGCTCCGTGAACGACAACCTGTGGTTTTATTTTATCCATACTGGCTCTGAGCACTATGGGACTTAACATCTGAGGTCACCAGTCCCCTAGAACTAAGATCTACTTAAACCTAACTAACCTAAGGACTTCACACACATCCATGCCCGAGGCAGGATTCGAACCTGCGACCGTAGCGGTCGCGCGGTTCCAGACTGAAGCGCCTAGAACCGCTCGGTCACAACGGCCGGCATCGTAATCATGCAGATGAAGATGTAGACGAGTGTTTTTTCGTAACGACAAAGTCAGCTTCACGTACACAACTGCGTCGCCCGTGAACCGTTATCACAGGACTACAAACTTTTTCCGCCAACCCCTTCATACACAGGGTAAGGCAGGTAGTACAAGTCACTCCAGATAAATTGGTTCAAATGGCTCTGAGCACTATAGGACTTAACTTCTGAGGTCATCAGTCCCCTAGAACTTAGAATTACTTAAACCTAACTAACCTAAGGACATCACACACATCCATGCCCGAGGCAGGATTCGAACCTGCGACCGTAGCGGTCTCGCGGTTCAAGGCTGTAGCCCCTAGAACCGCTCGGTCACACCGGCCGACTCACTCCAGATACATCCACAATGAGAAAGTATACTAAGGTGTGTTATAGTGAATGATGTCGTGCATTTCTAAGGTACGAAAGTAATTTTTAATGTTTATAGCTGCTGAATTATGACAGCAACTTAGTTTTTACAGTTCCGTACCTCAATGTGTAAAAACGGAACTCTTATAGGATCAGTTTGCTGTTCGTCTCCCTATCAGTCTGTTCGACTGTTGAAAACTGTTTTTCTCAGGGACGTGTAGATGTATTGAATTGAAATTTATGTCACATACTGTGGCCCATGGTCCCTTGGCAGTGTAAAACATTGGGTTAGTCAATGCAATCAAAAGATAACCATTTACGTCACATATTTTAACACTCGCAAGGTCACTCATCAAAACCTATAAGGTATTTCCTGCTGGTCTAGAATCACGAAATTTGGCAAAACGGAGGATTTCACAATACAACCAAAGGAAAAAATCCGGAAACTGCAAGTTTGCTGTGTACGATCTGCTGAAAGTAATTATATCACACGAAACTTTTGTTTGTCATTTGTTACCTGACTGTCTGTCCGTCAGTCTTTTAAGACCCCCCCCCCCCCCCCCTTTTTAAGGAACGAGTAGACGTATCACATTCAAATTTGTGTCAGATACTTGGATCCATGATCCATTGGCGGTGTAAAAAATGAAGTTTTTACGTCAATGAAGTCAAAAGCTACGACCATTCATGTAACATTTTGACACTCGCTAACTCACTCATCAAAGCCTATTGGAAACTATGCGTTGGACTAGAATAATGAAATTTGGCAACAAGCAGCGTGTCACAGTACAGCCAAAGGAAAAGATCTGGAAACTGTAAGTATGTAATTATATCACTCGACAATTTTTTTTTGTCATTTGTGAACTGACTGACAGTCTGCCCGTTTGTTGAGACCGATTTTTCTTAGGAACGGGAAGACGTATCCCATTGAAATGTATGTCCCATACTAAGGTCCATGGTCCCTTGACGGTGTAAAAACTTGAAGTTTCTAAGTCATTGAAATCAAAAGATAAGACCTCTTAGTCAGATATTTGATACTCGCAAACTTACTCATCAAAACATATACCGTACTTCCTGTTGGCACAGAATAAGGAATCTTGGCAACAAGGAACGCTTCACAGCACAGCGAAAGGAAAAAAAATCCGAAAACTGTAAAGCTATAACTATACTACAAGAAAACATTTGTCATTTTTTATGTGATTGTTCGCCCGTCTGTTAAAAGCCCTTTTTCTCAGGAACTGGTAGATGTTATCAGGTTGAAATGTATGTCGCCGGCCACTGTGGCTGACCGGTTCTAGGCGCTTCAGTTTGGAACCGCGCTGCTGCCACGGTCGCAGGTTCGAATCCTGCCTCGGGCATGGATGTGTGTGCTGTCCTTAGATTAGTTAGGTTTAAGTAGTTCCAAGTCTAGGGGACTGATGACCTCAGATGTTAAGTCCCATAGTGCTTAGAGCCATTTGAACCATTTGAAATGTATGTCACATACTAAGATCTATTGGCCCTTGGCGGTGAAATAACTGTAAGCTTCTGAGTCGATGCAACCAAAAGATACGGCTATTTATGTCACATATTTTGATGATAACAAACTGACAAATCAGAAACTATAGGGTGCCTCCCATTGGCTGAGGACTATTTCGCGAATGGTTGTTTCACATACAATATGAAATTTTATAGCTGTATTCAAACGGCTCTAAGCACATCTGACGTCATCAGTGCCCTAGACTTGGAACTACTTAAAGCTAACTAACCTAAGGACATCACACACATCCATGCCCGAGGCAAGATTCGAACCTGCGACAGTAGCAGCAGCGCGGTTCCGGACTGAAGCGCCTTAGAACCGCTCGGCGACAAACTATTAATCGATGGTACTATCGGGAAGTGTTGCGACACCTGCGAGAAAATACAGAAGGCAACCGACTGAAATGTGGCGACACAGTTCATGGCTGTTGGATAACGATGACGCAAACGCACATCCATCTATGTTCTTGCTCATCTATTGCAAAAAAAGCGAAATCACTGTGCTGTGTCAGGGTTCTTACTCTTCAGGTCTGGCCCCTGCGGACTTTTTCTTGTTTTCAAAGTTGAAAACCCCGTAGGGAGGACGAAGATTTGCAACGATGGACGAGATAAAAGAAAATTCGCACACGGCGCTTCGAGCGATGCAGCAAGAGTGTACCAAGACTGCTTCCGTAACTGGAAACGGCGTTGGGAGCGGCGTATCAGTTCTGGAGGAGGGTATTTCGAAGGAGACCATACACAGTAAGTATTTTGTGAACAGAGTTCCGGAATGTTCTTAACATACCTGGTACGCAGTAGACGCATACCAATGTCGCCATATCCCTTGGGGACAGTCGGCCGCGTGCAGCCTTATGCGGTCCTCCAACTACACTACTGGCTATTAAAATTGCTACACCAAGAAGAAATGCAGATGATAAACGGGTATTCATTGGACAAATATATTATACTAGAACTGACATGTGATTATATTTTCGCGCAAAATGGCTCTGAGCACTATGCGACTTAACTTCTGAGGTCATCAGTCGCCTAGAACTTAGAACTAATTAAACCTACTTAACCTAAGGACATCACACACATCCATGCCCGAGGCAGGATTCGAACCTGCGACCGTAGCGGTCGCTCGGTTCCAGACTGTAGCGCCTAGAACCGCACGGCCACTCCGGCCGGCTATTTTCACGCAGTTTGGGTGCATAGAACCTGAGAAACCAGTACCCAGAACAACCGCCTCTGGCCGTAATAACGGCCTTGATACGCCTGGGCATTGAGTCAAGCAGAGCTTGGATGGTATATGCAGGTACAGCTGTCCATGCAGCTTCAACACGATACCACAGTTTATCAAGAGTACTGACTGGCGTATTGTGACGAGCCAGTAGCTCGGCCACCATTGACCAGATGTTTTCAATTGGCGAAAGATCTGGAGAATGTGCTGACCAGGGCAGTAGTCGAACATTTTCTGTATCCCATGATAAACTCATGATTCTGGCGGTACACTTTTTTTCGCGATCTGGGCACATTTTAAACTAACGTATACGCATGTCTCAGAGCGATTTTTTGTTTTCAGTGTCATGAATTTCGAAGTGAAGGGTTAATGCCGGACTGCGCGCCTAGAACCGCGAGATGCTGGCTATTTCAAACGTCTAATTTAATAAACCTATGTTGTGGTAGTGGTAAATTCCTATAGGACCAAACTGCTCAGGTCATAGGCCCCAAGGCTCACACACTACTTAGTCTAACTTAAACTGACTTACGCTAAGGACAACACACACACACACACACACACACACACACACACATATCCGAGGGAGGATTCGAACCTCCGACGGGGGAGATCGCGCGAACCGTGGCAAGGCACCCAAGACCGCGCGGGTACCCGGCACCGCTTTTATGATGATGATGATGATGATGATGACTGGTTTGTGGGGGGCTCAACTGCGCGGTCATGAGCGCCTGTACAAAGTCCCAATTTTTACACAGTCCAGTTTTTTTACACAGTCCAATCTAGCCACTGTCACAAATGATGATGATGATGAAATGATAGAGACAACGCAAACACCCAGTCCCCGAGCAGCGAAAACAAACTTAAATTAGTGTTAGGGAGAGCAGTGGACTGGTGTAGTTCATGCAGCTGTGTTAGCCATTCTGCTACAACGGCCGGCCGCGGTGGTCTAGCGGTTCTAGGCGCTCAGTCCGCAACCGCGCGACTGCTACGGTCGCAGGTTCGAATCCTGCCTCGGGCATGGATGTGTGTGATGTCCTTAGGTTAGTTAGGTTTAAGTAGTTCTAAGTTCTAGGGAACTGATGACCACAGATGTTAAGTCCCATAGTGCTCAGAGCCATTTGAACCATTTTGCTACAACGGTGTAATTGTTAGCACATCAATCTAGTAAGCAAGAGACCCGAGTTAAAGTTACGGAGTTGGCACAAATTTTAATTCATTTTTTCAGCTTCTATCACTATCGAATCAATATGCGCCCCGCGAACAATGATCTTGTGAAACGCAGCTCGCTCCGGGCGTCAACGTGTTCCGGTAAGCACAAGATACCGACGCCCAGATTGATCCCGTGTTCCTGACTTCCGGAAGGCGTTCCATACATTTCGACACTGTCACCTGATGAACAGAATTCGAGCGTACGTAATATCAGACCAACTTGAAGAATTCGTGATTTAGCAGATAACTTCAGAAGCTCAATAAGGCTGTTCGTGGACGTTCTTGTTGTGTTTAGATAGTCTAACGCTTGAAAATTAGACGTAAATCCAGGAAGACCTACTGGGAATCGACGTGTCGTACAGGAATTAACACTTAACATAAACAAATGTATGGTTATGCGCATGAATAGGAAGCAAGACCGGTCATTTTTTGATTACGTGATTATTCAATAATCACTGGAAACAAGTACATCCGTTAAATATCTGGAAGTATGCGTAAGAAGTAACTGAAATGGGGCGAACACATAAATCTAATTGCATTAAACGCTTGAAAATTAGACGTAAATTCAGGAAGATCTACTGGGAATCGACGTGCCTTACAGGAATTAACTCTCAACATAAACAAATGTGTGATTTTGCGCATGAATAGGAATCAAGACCGGTCATTTTTTGATTACGTGATTATTCAATAATCACTGGAAACAAGTACATCCGTTAAATATCTGGAAGTATGCGTAAGAAGTAACTGAAATGGGGCGAACACATAAATCTAATTGCATTAAACGCTTGAAAATTAGTCGTAAATTCAGGAAGACCTACTGGGAATCGACGTGCCTTACAGGAATTAACACTCAACATAAACAAATGTGTGGTTTTGCGCATGAATAGGAAGCAAGACCGGTCATTTTTTGATTACGTGATTATTCAATAATCACTGGAAACAAGTACATCCGTTAAATGTCTGGAAGTATGGGTAAGGAGCAACTGAAATGGGACGAACACATAAATCTAATTGCATTAAAGATTTGTAGCAGACTGGCATCATAGGAAAGAGCTTCACGATGCGTAGACCTCCCATGAAGAAGGTAGATTAATTTCGTGTGACCGGTATTTGATGAACGGAAAATGTAATCCAAGGAAGAGCAGATCGTCTCCTCACAGGTTCGTATAGCAAGCGTTAAGGTGTCACTGAAGTGGAAACTCATTTCCCTTCACTGGCAGACGTTACAAGAGAGACGTTGCGCATCACGGAGAGATTTACTACTGAAATTTCTGGACAGCACTTTTCAGGAGGAGTTAGACAACGTATTACTTCCCCCCACATACATCTCGCTTATTGACCACGAAGAGAAAATTCGAGAAATTAGCGCCACTACAGAGGCTTACGGACAATCATTCTTCCCACGCACTATTCGCGAGTGGAACAGGGCTGGAGGGATCAGATAGTGGTACCGAAAGTATCCTCCTCCACACACTATTAGGTGGCTTGCGGAGTATCATGTAGAGATAGATGAAGACGGAACAAGAGACGCGTTCTGCACCGTGATGTGTATTACTGTAAAATTTCCGAAAGCGTACATACCTTCATATATTCCTCTTAAATACATAACATTAACATGAAACAGGAGCAATTGATACACAGTGATACACAGATTACCCTACGCGTACACTCTAAAGTGGCTTTCGGAACGTACACGTAGACGTACTTCAGTTGCAGTACATATCTCTCCGTGCTGGATAATGTTTTTCGGTTGGATCCGTTACGAAATTATCACTCCAATCATAGCGCTGGTCATATTATGAAGATACACTATAAACCCATAAATATGTGTTTGCAGTTCTGGACATGTATTTGTTCCCAGTATGATTTTATTCTTCAGGATATAATATTTATTTATGACCAAACTGCAGACAGTTTGTTAAAGTTGTACAATATTAATATTATGCGGGAGGGAGAGAGAGAGAGAGGGGGGGGGGGGGGGCGAACTTAGTATTGTATCGATAGGTAGCATTGTCAATCGATAACAATGTGAACACGGTAGTAGTAAGATGTTGTTGTCGGCGCGCAAGTGAGGGAATGATGTGTGTGTAACGGGAGCTATATAGGCTATTTTCGATGTATAGCGTGAACTGTGGACTTCGTATATGTATGTATCAAAGTGTTTCTCATTTCACAAAATAATATGAAGTCTACGACGCTGAAATAGTCGAGAGATAGGTTTATTAAGCGAAATGCTTTCGATTCGTAGCATGGACTCTGAAGTTGAAGTTTAAATGTGCTGAAGTGCCTCTTGACGTGGACTGATATCCCCCAAGGGAATTTGAGAACTACGACATTCAGTCTGCCGAAGGATTTATTATGTAGACTATTTTCGACACCGAGCTCGCGCTGCGAAACATAAATATGAATTTATTTAAGTGCTTCTCATGATAGATATAAAAACGACACCATTCCAGCAGTGGAGAGAAATGTTAAATGCTGCGAAGTTGGTAGACGGAACGCTTTCTGTGCGAACGGAGTTCTTTCTGCAACATCGAATAGAGGATTACTTCAGTCAGAAAGGACACTGTAAACAACGCATATTAATACGGCATCGTAAAATAAGAAACCAGTTTAAGTGGACAATTACGGTTGCAGGTCCTAATTCGCATTACACTACTGGAGTGTAGTTTGCGGTCTGCCAACTTTGGATAACACAACACAGTTCTCAGCATCCAAGGGTATTCCATCGAACATTCTGATGGTTAGGAAGTTCTCCTCAATATATCTGTGTGAAAAAATTGGAATAAAACATAAAATAATTTTACTGAATTTACACACACGATGTCTACTTGTTGCTACATATCTCATGTAACGTAGTTCCCATACCTGTTACATACTTTTTAGTAATTTCAAACGATTAATGGTTTGACTACCAATATTTTTCAAAAAATTAATATATGGTTCTGTTAATTAATGTCAAAGTCAGAAGTAACAATATGAAAAGAATATTTCCCGCAGTTTCACTTTTCCAACACATGCTGGGATAGGACATACATAGGGTGATCAGACGTCCGGATTAATCCGGACATGTCCTCCTTTTTAGCTCTTTGTCCGGGGTCAGGGCGGATTTTTACAGTGTCCGGCTTTTTCGCAAGGTTGCGCGTAATACAGTTAAATTTACAATTCGTCCCGTTCTACTGTTCTTTTCTTAAATACTTTAACTATTGGCACAGCCTTCGTGATGCACGAAGGAGTTGTTAGTAGGTGGCACCAGGATCGTCGATGTTATCGTTGATCTACCTACGAGTATAAGCGAATGCAAATATCGATTATTTAAAATTTTCGTTTCGTATCTTCCCTTTGTATTGGCTTGGCTTCCTGTAGTGCACGTGTGATTTGTGAGTGTAATTTTTACCGAGTGAATTATGTAAAATATTTGGTTATGCCTAAACGAAAGTGTACATTTTCTGATGTCTTTTACTGCAAATATCCGGCTTTAAGAAAGGGAGAAATGAATTTGAAGCGGAATGTAAGATATGTGGAGCTGGAACGTACGTCTCAGTGGCCAATAAGGGTAATAAATAACTCGACAGATTAATTGTCATGGTTTTATTTCATTGTTGCATAGTCATTCAATTTATTTGCACTCGGAAGGTTATAGCGCAGTTTACATCTCGTCAGCTGCTGCTTGAATTGTAGATGTTGGCAGCGGTGCGTCAAATGAAGGGAGGTGAATGGTCGTACGTTTTTCGCTTTGTAAACAATTCCGTGTTGTTGACATAACAAAACAATTGACGCCACACTGTCACCACAATCAATGTTTTTAATTTTTTTATATTGCTCAGTTAACCAACACCTGACCATCAGTAACAGTTAACTACTGGTTTTACCGGTAATTCCTGGTAGTCACGTGACTTGTCCCAAGCTGACGGGTGGTATCCTCATCTACAGTTGACTTGTTTGATGTGTCCTCTTTTTTCTTCCTTTGTCCTCCTTTTTGAAGCTGTTTGCCCTCCTTTTTAAACAATCGCATCTGTTCACCCTAGGCATACAGGATTATTCGTAAGTGGCTGCAGGGGATAAGACATACAGGAAACATACATACATACATACATACATACATACATACGTCTCCAAGCTTGCAATTCATATTACTGCTCAGTTTGAGCTTCGTTCGTGATGCAGCATCCGTCAATACATGCGTGCAATTTGTTGTCACGAAACATCCGAGAAGGTGAGGAGGCAGTCCGCTTTGCCCATCTGATAATTCGGTTCCGTATTGGCAAATGCGAACTAATTCGATGCGGCAGTACGTAGACGAGGATTAACGATGAAACTTAAGGACAACACAATTCATGGGTGCCATATACAATTATAAAAATCCTTCGCCACTGAGACAGTGATACGCAGCTATAAGAGGTAGTAGATACCCGCTGGTTCTGTGATAACCTATCGTGGGGCACATCAGTACTGATGGTAGTCAAAGGGTTGAACTTGAACTAATTTTGCTGTTAAACGTTTTTTCACAGTAATATACACTAAAGAGCCAAAGTAATTGGTACACCTGCCCAATATCGTGTAGGGCCTCTGCGAGCACACCGAAGTTCTACAACACGACGTGGCATGGACTCGACTAATGTCTGAAGTAGTGCTGGAGGGAACTGACGTCACGAATCCTCCAGAGGATGGTCATAAATGTGTAAGAGTACGAGCGGGTGAAGATCTCTTCTGAACGGCACGTTACAAGGCATCCCAGATACGCACGATAATGTTCATTTCTGGGGAGTTTGATGGCCAGTGGAAGTGTTTAAACTTAGAAGAGTGTTCCTGGAGTCCCTCTAGCAATTCTGGAACTGTGGGGTGTCCATTGTTCTGCTGCGATTGCCCACGTCCGTCGGAATGCACAATGGACATGAATGGATGCACGCGATCAGACAGAATGCTTACGTACGTTTCGCTTGTCAGAATCGTATCTAGACGTATCAGGGATCCCATATCACTCCAACTGCAGACGCCCCACACCATTACAGAGCCTCCAACAGCTTGAACAGTTCCCTGCTGACATGCAGGCTCCATGGCTTCATGAGGCTGTCTCCGTACCCGTACACGTCCATCCGCTCGATACAATTTGAAATGAGACTCGTCCGACCAGGCAACATGTTTCTAGTCATCAACAGTCGAATGTTGGTGGTCCTGAGCACTATGGAACTTAACATCTGAGGTCATCAGTCCCCTACAAATTAGAACTACTTAAACCTAACTAACCTAAGGACGTCACACACATCCATGCCCGAGGCAGGATTCGAACCGGCGACCGTAGCAGTTGCGCGGTTCCAGACTGAAGCGCCTAGAACCGCTCGGCCACCGCGGCCGGGTCGAATGTTGGTGTTGACGGGCCTAGGCGAGGCGTAAAAGCTTTGTGTTATGCAGTCATCAGAAGTACACGAGTGGGCCTTCGGCTCCGAAAACCCGTATCGATAATGTTTCGTTGAATGACACTTGATGGGCCAGCATTGAAATCTGCAGCAATTTGCATAAGGGTTGCACTTCTGCCAAGTTGAACGATTCTCTTCAGTCCTCGTTGGTCCCATTCGTGCAGGATCTATTTGTGACCGCAGGGATGTCGGAGAGTGATGTTACCGGATTCCTGATATTCACGGTACATTCGTGATATGGACGCACGGGAAATTCCCACTCGTCGCTACCTCGGAGATGCTGTGTCCCATCGCTCATGCGCCGACCACAACACCACGTGCAAATTCACATAAAACTTGATAACCTGCCATTGCAGCAGCAGTAACCGATGTAACAACTTCGCCAGGCACTTGTTGTCTTATATAGAGGATGCCGACCGCAGCGCTGTATTCTGCCCATTTATATATCTCTGTGTTTGAATACGCATGCCTATACAGTTTCTTTGGCGCTTCTGTGTAATATGTAAGCGTGAACACTTTCTTCTTGTCATCCTTGTAGCAATAACATTCGTTGCAGATTCTTTTGCAGTGATAGAATTTTTTTATTGCATAATCATGAAGGTGTACATTCAGTTCTTTTACCATTACTCCTTTATTTGCGTTGTTTATACAGATTTAATGTGATATATTATACAATATGGTGGTAAAATATACGTGTCGTAAAGAATATGCCATTAAGTCAATTTGACTGTCTTAACCAGGAACGAGTTGGTGAATTTTCATTGGTGAAGCAATTACACTGTGTGAAAACTTTAAATCAGACAGGTGGATGTTTTTAAGTTCGCATCTCAAAATTCGTGATACTACAGTAATCCACAGTGACTGAGGGAATTTTGTTGCTTTTCCAAGAACCAATTCAAGTGGGAATATTTTCAAGTGAATTCTGAGGACAGTGAACATTTTGTATTCTTATTGTACGTGGATTACGTACGTACAAGAGATTTAATACTCATCTAGAAGGAATTCGTCGGGTTTTCTCTCACTTTTAACATTATCTGTCAAATTCTGCTGCGCTTCGAACAGCGGTTTCTTTCATTGAACTTCTACGAGAACGCTGCCACTTCTCGTAGAAGTAACTTTGGAGAAGTAGCTTTTTCGTTACAGAATGTCCCGCCTGCACTCACATATTTTCTTTGGTAAGCATTGGTAAACGACCGCGCAGAGACCACTGAGGGTAAAATGTGGCTCACCAAATGAGATTTCTGCCGGCTGCAGAGAACTGCGCAAGAGATGTATAGAGGCGTATCTTAGCTCCACGGAAGAGCCCACACGAGTGGCGAAGGGGCGAAGCGAGAGCTGGGTACGCATAAGCAGTGCGTGGGCGGAGAGGGCGCCATTGTGATGCTAATGAAGGGCCGCGAGGCGCCCCCGAGGGCTGCGCCCGCGGTCTCAACTTATGCCTCTGCATTGTCTCACTCCGCTCCTGTGCGATCGATTAGTGCCACGTGCGTAGCCAGCGTTTCGGCGCTAGTGGCATTTTTTTCACGCATCCCACTGTTTATGACGGCAGATCTCCTGAACTAAGTGCCGTACATTGCATTAATTTTTCAGGTACGTTGAGCAGTATAAGTGGACGCTCTGTGCAAACTGTGTCGCGAATACAGTCAGTAGTAAAGAAGTAATAAATTACACTACTGGTTATTAAAATTGCTACATCACGAAGATGACGTGCTACAGACGCGAAATTTAACCGACTGGAAGAAGATGCTGTGATATGCGAATGATTAGCTTTTCAGAGCATTCACTGCATTATACTGCTGAGGATGGAAGGCCAGTTAATGCTGAATGGTACGCAGGATCTCTTATTTATTTTGGTCTTCCCCAAACATCTTTCTGTTCAGAAGCAAAATAAAAAAAATATATCAAGAAAAACTAACAGGGGAGTGGGAGGGGGGGAAGTGGGAGGAGGGAGGAGGGGGGAGGACATTAAGCAGCACGATTTCTTTCTCGTAACGTTGTAAAATTTAAAATTTAAAACGAAAAACGTGTGACGCATGCAGTACATAACGGATGCATGAATAGTTCACATCCTTACTGTTACGTACTGCATGCTTCCGACGGTTTTCCTTTTTAAATCTTACACGTGTTTTCATAGCTGTTAAAAATTCACAATCACAAATTTTCACAACTATCTGTATGGGGTTTATGAGTCTGTGTGGAGCTAGTAAAAATTATTTTACACATTTTAGTCCGATTTTCATTTAAATAATTTTTCTCCAGTTGTATATTTCCTCTCCTCAACATCTGTTCAAAATTGTATCACTGTGTACTATTCACGGAAACATGACGTTATTGAAAAGGTAATACAGAGCTGACTTAGACTCGTTTTTACTAGCATACATCGCACGTGTCCGGAATAATGCATCTCGTCCATATACTGAAGTTGACAGTAAACAAATGGAAACATAAGCAAAATGGATACCGGGCACTGGCCAGCTATCTTCAGTAGAAGGTTTGTGTCAGTACAATGCACACCAGCGAAGGTCAGGTAGGAATGCAGCCTATCTTTCAAGAATATAAATTAGCAGAAGAATAACTGCAATCATATATCTTATTAACGGTATGAGTATACGTAGCACAGTACTGTGATGGTCACAATAAAGGCTTTTCTTGATTGAAAATGGTTCAAATGGCTCTGAGAACTATGGGACTTAACTTCCGAGGTCATCAGTCCCCTAGAACTTAGAACTACTGAAACCTACCTAACCTAAGGACATCACACACATCCATGCCCGAGGCAGGATTCGAACCTGTGACCGTAGCGGTCGCACGGTTCCAGACTGTAGCGCCTAGAACCGCTCGGCCACTCCGGCCGGCTCTTGATTGAAAACATCGCCATTACTTTTCTTTTATTATTATTGATGGTGGGCGTAGAACTATTCAGGCAAAGGAACTCTACAGTGAGTGATATTCTGATAGGAACCCACCTTCCCGACGGATGTTTTCTAGTTTTGTGACGCTTCAGGCAACGGTAAGTTTCAACCCAAGGCTATTCAATCGCCGTAGAAGTCGTAAAGACAAAGCAGCCAAAATTACTCTTTTTGCTTCTTTTGCAATGAATCCACAACTGGACAGACGACAGCTTGAAGAGGGGAATGATATTCCTGAAACATGTGTACACCGCATTCTAAAACGTTACCAGTTGCGTTGTTATCATGTATACTTACACCAACATTTCCATGGGAATGTATTCTAGAGTCGTGTACAACTGTCAATGGGCACAGCAGCAGCAAATCCTCGCCAGCCAGAACATCTTGTCCAATGTTCTTTTTACTGATGAAATTCCTTCTCAAACAAAGAACAGGTAAAAACAAAGAACATACTTTGTTTCTCCAAACAAAATCCAGGTCGAAGATCTGCGTCAGTGGAGAGATAATGCCTGATATTGGATGCTCGTTTTGCGGCATCGGTCTCAGATAGACCACAGAAGACAGACAAGAGGTATGAAGGCCAGCTACCTGCGTAATATTGCAGTTAGGTGCTGCAGCGGTGCTATTGTAAGGTTCTGCAAAGTAACGAACTATCGTATACATCGACTGGACAAACCAACTTTTCACAGCAGGCTGCATGAGGGAGCCGAGCTCCTGTCCCATGCATCCGGAAAATCTCCTCGTGAACGGGCCGCTGAAGATACGATACCGACCGACCGCCGTGTCATCGTCAGCCGACAGATGTCACTGGATGCGGATATGGAGGGACATAGGGTCAGCATACCGCTCTGCCGGCCGTTGTCACCTTCCGTGATCGGAGCCGCTACTTCTCCATCAAGTAGCTCCTCAGTTTGCCTCACAAGGGCTGAGTGCACCCCACTTGGCAAAAGCGCTACGTCTAATGGTTACAGGCTTCGAACTGGTTCTTCCCAGTCGAGACATCGTATTGTATGCCATGGACTTACAATTCAGCAAGCCCGACATGGCGCGCCAGTGCGTCCCTGCCAGCCGCCTTGGACCTTGGGAAGAGTACACCAGTACAGTAATAAGCACACTACGCTTAGGAGTGGACGCCATTCCTGCGTCAGGAAGACAACAGTAGCCGCCAACTGCTGATATGCTGTCGCAGAATTTAGTTGCCTCAATGGATTCACTCGCTGCTGCTAGATGCGGTCAGCACCTAGTCCGCAGCCATCAGCCTACTGTACGAGAACCGTCAAATAATAAAGAATGTCTCTTTTTTTTTTGGTCATCAGTCTACTGACTGGTTTGATGCGGCCCGCCACGGATTCCTTTCCTGTGCTAACCTCTTCATCTCAGAGTAGCACTTGCAACCTACGTCCTCAATTATTTGCTTGATGTATTCCAATCTCTGTCTTCCTCTACAGTTTTTGCCCTCTACAGCTCCCTCTAGCACCATGGAAGTCATTCCCTCATGTCGTAGCAGATGTCCTACCATCCTGTCCCTTCTCCTTATCAGTGTTTTCCACATATTCCTTTCCTCTTCGATTCTGCGTAGAACCTCCTCATTCCTTACCTTATCAGTCCACCTAATTTTCAACATTCGTCTATAGCGCCACATCTCAAATGCTTCGATTCTCTTCTGTTCCGGTTTTCCCACAGTCCATGTTTCACTACCATACAATCCTGTACTCCAGACGTACATCCTAAGAAATTTCTTCCTCAAATTAAGGCCGGTATTTGATATTAGTAGACTTCTCTTGGCCAGAAATGCCTTTTTTGCCATAGCGAGTCTGCTTTTGATGTCCTCCTTGCTCCGTCCGTCATTGGTTATTTTACTGGTTCAAATGGCTCTGAGCACTATGGGACTTAACATCTGTGGTCATCAGTCCCCTAGAACTTAGAACTACTTAAACCTAACTAACCTAAGGACGTCACACACATCCATGTCCGAGACAGGATTCGAACCTGCGACCGTAGCAGTTGCGCGGTTCCGGACTGAGCGCCTGAAGGTTATTTTACTGCCTAGGTAACAGAATTTCTTAACTTCATTGACTTCGTGACCATCAATCCTGATGTTAAGTTTCTCGCTGTTCTCATTTCTACTACTTCTCATGTCTTATTGAGTCAATATTCTTAAAATATGTGTCGCTGCGGTACGAAAAGATCCCATCTCCACAGCCTCCCACACTTATTATCCTGTGGGCATAAAACAGGCGTCGGTGTAACGGTCAACACAAACACGACACCATTACACTTGGTACTACTATTTGCCCCTTACGTCATGAATGCTAACGTAAACGGCAGAACATAAGACAGCTTTCTCACACGAATTCTTCATCATCTACTAGATGAAGTGCCGTTTAGAACCAAAATTCTCATACGATACCGACACGGTATATGTTCCGCACGTAATCCCTTGCATGTCTTGTTCTGAGCCGATGGTATCCTGGCAGATGGATTGGTCGTGGTGGAACAGTGGATTGGCTTGCTCCCTCTTCCGAGTTAAGTCCTAAGGAATTTTGTCTTTGAGGATGCATAAAAGACGTTGTCTAACGTGGTATTCCAGCAACTCCAGAGACATGCGGGAAAGCATGATACTTGCTAGTAATTCACTTCAGCAGGCAAAAATGGAAGCAGCGATGAATTCTTTCATCAAACGTTTGGACCGGCCTATCACTGTCCATGGTCACCACTTCGAGCACCTTAGAATGTTCCACCCCTTTTGGGCCCATAACAGATAACAGAACTACAAAATTGTGTAAAAGAATACGCTTTCTATTTCTTATTAAGTTGAATGTTACGTTTACGTCATTTTCTGAACAGGTCTTGAGAGGGAGCGAATTACCGAATTGTCCGCAGCTCGTGGTCGTGCGGTAGCGTACTCGCTTCCCACGCCCGGGTTCCCGGGTTCGATTCCCGGCGGGGTCAGGGATTTTCTCTGCCTCGTGATGACTGGGTTTTGTGTGATGTCCTTAGGTTAGTTAGGTTTAAGTAGTTCTGAGTTCTAGGGGACTGATGACCATAGCTGTTAAGTCCCATAGTGCTCAGAGCCAATTACCGAATTAAAAATTAAGACCTAATGCTGTTCGTATCTTCACAACGAATAAAGGTAGAAGAAAGGCAATGATGTTGGTTAATATCCCCCTGGTAGGTAAACAACGTTTGCTTGGTACACTTCGGGTTTTGTTTTCTTCTGACCAAAAAGTTATTTGGGTTTATCAGTATAACCCCCTGTACAACAATTTTTTTGCCGCAAGTCACCGATATCAGGAAAAACATCCGAAAATGTCGCGTCATGTTTCATCACGACAGCGCCATCCGTGACACAGTTCGCCAAACACTCGATTATCTGAAGGCAAAAAATTTCGGAGTAATATCTCTTTGTCCCCGTCTACCTGACTTGTTTCCTAACGACTTCGTTTTGTTCCCTTTGTCAAACAGAAAAAATGCATGACATCGGATTATATAATCTCAAGATGTTAAATGCTCTCAGAACCAGGTTTTTGAGGTACCAGAATTTGAGTGGAAAAAATGTTTCCGTAATTGGTTCGGACGAATGAGAAATTGTATAGATTTTAAAGTCGAATATTTACAGAAACGAAAGAAATGCTTTTCGTTTATTGTTTCTGTAGAATCTTAAAAGACAGCCCTTGCAACGAGTGCCCGGCCGCATCGTTAACGGCCACCTCTGGGTTTACCTCTAATAATCTTTGAGAAAAGCCGCACTCACTCTTCCGTGAGCCACGCTATTATTTCCTCTTTCTGAGAACTTCCTCCCCCTCCTCACTATTTTCTTGTTTTCCGCAGCTCCCATTTCTCGTGGGATCTTCCGGCTTGTGGGCCGTTACAGGGATTGAGAGTCTTACGGTCGGCCCAGCTGTGTGGGCCGTTTTCTGCAGCAAAGGACTCCAGGCTCGAAAAGTAGCTGACATCCTTCTTCTAAACACAAACCAAGGACTTCATAGAGACGTTCAAAGAAAATCGTGGCGCACAGCTGTATGAGTGTGTTAAAATGGTTCAAATGGCTCTGAGCACTATGGGACTCAACTGCTGAGGTCATTAGTCCCCTAGAACTTAGAACTAGTTAAACCTAACTAACCTAAGGACATCACAAACATCCATGCCCGAGGCAGGATTCGAAACTGCGACCGTAGCGGTCTTGTGGTTCCAGACTGCAGCGCCTTTAACCGGGCTAATTCCCCGTGTGCGGCCATAACAACATCGGAAACTTTTTCAGATGAACCACCTGAATACAAATGACAGCTCCGCCAGCGTACTGCACCTTTATACGAGGCGTGTTTTTTAAGTAAGGTCCGTTTTGTTGTAGACACTAGTAGTTCGCGCGCGTACCGCAACGAGCGCGTGCGTCGTGTACCGGCATGCCTCGGGAACAACTGTGCTCAGTTTCAGCTCTGCAGCTAACCTGTGCGGTTCTGTTCTGTGCTTTCAAAGTGTTTAAGACTATCAACTCGCCCGCCGTGTGTGAGGTTCGCTCAGTGATACGGTTTTTGTCGGCAAGGAACCTGTCTGCTGCAGAAATTCATCGGCAGATTTGCGAAGTGTGCAGTGACACTGTTCTGAGTGAAAGTAAAGTGCGTAAGTTGGTACGAGAATTCATAGATGGCCTGACAACGTCCATGATGAGGACCGCTCCGGGCGCCCTTCATTGATTACAGACGGTTTGGTGGCTTCAGTTGAAGCGAGGGTTCGTGAGAACAGGCGCTTCACAATAACAGGCCCCTCAAACGAATTTCCTGACGTGTTGATATCAGTGCTTTACAACGTTGTTTCTGAACACCTAAAGTTTAGGAAACTGTGCTCCCGTTGGATCCCTGAACTCCTAACAGAGGAACACAAAAGCCAAAGAATTGAGTGTGCGATGAAGTTCTTAACTCGTTATCATGAAGAAGGTGACGGATTCTTGAGTCAGATCATAACTGGAGACTAAACATGGGCCGCGCGGGGTTAGCCGAGTGTCTAAGGCGCTGCAGTCATGGACTGTGCGGCTGGTCCCAGCGGAGTTTCGAGTCCTCTCTCGGGCATGGTTGTGACTGTTTGTCTTTAGGATAATTTAGGTTAAAATTGTGTGTAAGCTTAGGGACTGATGACCTTAGCAGTTAAGTCCCATAAGATTTCACACACATTTGAACATTTTTGAACTAAACATGGGTTTCGCATATTACGCCCGAATCGAAGCAACAGAGCATATAATGGAGACACACACACTCGCCTGTATAGGTGAAGGCCAAACAGACTGTAACGCCGTAAATGCATATCTTCCTATTTCCATCTATTGTACTATAAATTTTTTCCTTATTTTGTTACCTGAAGATATGACATTTCTGTGTCTTTATATAGTGTAATTGTTTTACAATTTGTATATATATATATATATATATATATATATATATATATATATATATATATATGTCGATGTATAATTGGTTTGTTTTGTAAATATTATTTGTATTTTTACACTGGGTCTTGCCTAGGGAAAACTATGCTATCGAACGATTACATCGATACGTCGTGTGGAGAACCAAAGTGTTTAGGATCTTGGGTAGTGTTAACTCTGGCTGCAGTAGGATGTGTTGAGTGACGCTCCCGCGAGTTGCCGCGCTTTCGGGGTTTGGCAGCATGTAATTGCGCTCGACTAGCTATGATAGTTTCTGGCACGGTGTCGCGGACGCGAAACATCAGCTGGCACACATCAAGAGCGCGTTTCGCCTGGTGACCCTGTCGAGAAGAAGGCGCGCCAACATCCAGCTTCTGCAACAGCGACGGCCGACAATAAGTGATTGTCGCCACCTCCTCGATCGACGACTTCAAATCTTCAATCAACCAAGAAAGAAGACTGAAAGCACGTAGTTTTAGAACAGTATAGCAGACCTCAGCTTTTCAAACTGTTCCATTTGCATCACTAAAATACAGCAACTTAACATGAACCTTTGTTGCTCGTTGTCCCAGTTGCATTACCAAGCAGGGTCCCTTCCTTTTCCGAAATGAACCCGCGTGTCGTTGAAATTCAAACGCCAGCATTAAAGTAATATCATTCCATTTCACTGCTTTAATTTCAAAGTTCAGTTAAAGTATTCATAGCTGGCTACAATAACCAAACAGAACTATATATAGATTACACAAGCACAAATTAAGAGTGCGAGTTTTGTTACCATATTTTTAGCTTACCTGTGACTGCAGCTCAGCTTGGTAAGTACTAAATTTTACTATTGTTAATTGTTCAATATCATTTAATTCAAGTTCAAAGTTAAATCTCTTATTTCTAAATTGCGTAGATTCAAGCTGCTTTTGAGATGATTGTTGAGGTAGCCCAAGACTAACTTTATTTAATTTAATTTCGAAGTGCTTCAGAAACAAAGTTCACTATTAATTTCAGTCACTAAATTAACTTTCAATTATCCGGTTTTATTAATTCCTTTGCTGAATTAAGTCAGAGTGTAGCGAAATTTATTACTTCTGACAAACATTCAGTTTTCACACAACACGCGTCAACCTTCAGCTGCCACGCGTTTAGTGCTAATTATATGTGGATTAACCTTTCTTTTTCAGTTATTAGCCGGCAGCAGTGGTCTAGCGGTTCTAGGCGCGAGTCCGGAACCGCGCAACTGCTACGGTCGCAGGTTCGAATCCTGCCTCGGGCATGGATGTGTGTGATGTCCTTAGGTTAGTTAGGTTTAAGTAGTTCTAAGTTCTAGGGGACTGATGACCACAGATGTTAAGTCCCATAGTGCTCAGAGCCATTTGAACCATTTTTTCAGTTATTATAGTAGTTGTCCATAGGATTGGCGACTGTAATTTTCCGCAAATCTCAAATATCTAATTATCGCCAGTTAATTGTTAACGTAACGACCGCACATTTACTTTCTTTATTAACTGTGCCCTTTTTCAAAATTAATTTCACCAATTTCATTTGCATTTTTCCTTTCATTTAGATGTAACCCTTCATTCCTCTTTACCGACAGATTAACTTCGGTGACGATTGCTTTTTCCCAAATTTCCATTAGGTACACGCGGCTTAATTTTCCACTGTCATTAAGGTCGATAAGTGAGGGGGAGGTTACATGTCCCAGCGCAAAATCATGGCGTTGGGGTTTTGGGATAGGCATGGTATTTTGTTGGTCGACTTCATGCAACGAGGAACCACTATCAATGCAGAAGCGTACTGGCAAACTTTGAGAAAGCTACGCAGAGCGATTCAAAACAAAAGAGTTGGCATGCTGACACAGGGAATTGTCCTTCTCCGTGACTAAGCACGTCCTCACACTGCAGGTCAGACCGGCGATTTATTGGTCAGTTTTGGCTGGGAAGTTTTAAACCACCCACCCTACAGTCCTGACCTTGCGCCGAGCGAATACCATCTGTTCCTCCACCTCAAACAACACCTCACTGGCAACCGTTACAATGCTTACGACGACGTGAAAACGGCAGTGAACTCTTGGTTATCAGAGCAGGGGGCACGTTTTTATGAAGAGGGTATTTTAAAATTGGTTGAGAGGTACGATACGTGTTTGAATAAACATGGAAACTATGTCGAAAAATAAAGTATGTACTTTCTGAAAAAAAATTTACTTTTTTGAAATAACCTTTCGTTGTTTACTTATGTTCAAACGGATCTTACTTAAAAAACAGGCCTCGTACCATGTGTACGTGATATTGCCGTCAGCTGTATGCGTGCACATCGCTGTCCCATGAGTGTTTTCATCTCAGTATAATATCCAATAGCGACGCAATAGTACCGGCAGCGCTACGCAACTTCAGTCTTTATATGGAAATTTTAGTAATACGCCTTCAAATTGTTAAGCAACTTGCTTTCCCTCTTAAGATTAGGAGTCTGAAGATACTTAACGCACTGCACCACTGCTATCCACTCAATATTACTTAACGGTAAACAGTGCAGTGCACACTCCATCGAAATAATAATATTAATAATACGTAATGATTACTAGTGACATGTAATGAAATGTCTGACAATTTGTTTTGTGGTTGAATTGGACCACAGCAAACGCGAGAGCGGTTGCAGGTAGCCGTGACATTCATACGTACACACACACACACACACACACACACACACACACACACACACACACGTACTCGTTCTGGTTAGCTGCAAAGCCGTTTACAGCTTCATTAATTGAATACTGCTCCGCTTGTAATCAATTTCGAGCGTCAACTGGGGTCTGCATCGCGCCAATTATGCACAAGCCTCAGCCCAAAAATTTAATTACGACGCAGAAAGGAGAAGCTGTAAAATTTACAGAACACGAAGGTACTGATTAAATTTCAGTAGGAAAAAAAAATCTGAAAGTCCCGTAAGCACGTAACTGATTAAATTTCAGTAGGAAAACATCTGAAAGTCCCGTAAACACGTAACGATAGCAGTCTGTGAAACGAGGCAGCGCAGAGATTTTCTTGTGCTAATAATGCGAGCTTACAAGGACGGACGAGCAAATAATTTGGGTGTCCGGCGTGTGAGGATTAGCCGACGAGGTGTTAGCGCTTAATGCCGTAACGGAATTACGGCCACGCTGATTTTGTGTGTCCCGCACCAGCTCGTTAACGAAAGCGTGAAAGCGATTCTCGGTTTCTGTTACGGAAAAGTCGACTGAGTGGATTCTACGTTTCTGCTGCGCTAATTTATCGCCGGAGGGAGCGTGGCAGGAACAATTGCTTGCACACCTTTACCTGGGCTTTTATTAGCCTAATTTTATCTACACGGAACCTTCAGGATTGAAGGCTGAAGGACATATACCGGGTGATCAAAAAGTCAGTATAAATTTTAAAACTGAATAAATCACGGAATAATGTAGATAGAGAGGTACAAATTGACACACATGCTTGGAATGACATGGAGTTTTTTTAGAACCAAAAAAATACAAAAGTTCAAAAAATGTCCGACAGATGGCTCTTCATCTGATCAGAATATCAATAATTAGCATAACAAAGTAAGACAAAGCAAAGATGATGTTCTTTACAGGAAATGCTCAATATGTCCACCATCATTCCTCAACAATAGCTGTAGTCGAGGAATAATGTTGTGAACTGCACTGTAAAGCATGTCCGGAGTTATGGTGAGGCACTGGTGTCGGATGTTGTCTTTCAGCATCCCTAGAGATGTCGGTCGATCACGATACACTATTCAGGTAACCCCAAAGCCAATTATCGCACGGGCTGAGGTCTGGGGACCAGGGAGGCCAAGCATGACGAAAGTAGTGGCTGAGCACACGATCATCACCAAACGACGTGCGCAAGAGATCTTTCACGCGTCTAGCAATATGGGGTGGAGCGCCATCCTGCATAAACATCGTACGTTCCAGTAGGTGTTTATCAGCCAGGCTAGGGATGATGAGATTCTGTAACATATCGGCGTACCGCTCACCCGTTACGGTAGCAGTTACAAAACCAGAATCACGCATTTCCTCGAAGAAAAAAGGCCCGATAACGGTAGATGTGCTAAATCCAACCCATACCGTGACTTTATCGTCGTGCAGTGGAGTTCCACGACAGTTCTAGGACTTTCGGTATCCCAAATTCTGCAGTTGTGGGCGTTGACAGACCCTCGGAGCGTGAAATGAGCTTCGTCGGTCCACAACACGTTACTCAACCAATCGTCATCTTCCGCCATCTTTTGAAACGCCCACACCGCAAATGCCCTCCGCTTCACTAAATCGCCAGGTAACAGTTCATGATGCCGACGGATTTTGTACTTATAGCATCGGAGGGTACGCATAAGTGCCAACCAAACAGTAGTGCATGGAATGCCGGTGCGACGTGCGACGGTACGAGCGCTGACTTACCCGTGCATAGACGAACTCGCTACAGTCTCGATTTCTTCCTGAACTGTCTCAGCAGCCTTATGCCTTGTGCTCGGTCGGCCACTACGGGGTCTAAACAACCCGTGGCATCGAACTTCGAAATCATTCTCGCCACAGCTGAATTTGTCAACGGACCTTTACCCGTTCGAATCCCTTTCCTATGGCGATAGGATCGTAACGCTGAATTAGCACATTCCCCATTCTGATAATACAGCTTCACTAAAAGCGCCTTTCAGGTAACAACAACATGCTGCGACTACTGGCGCATCTCATTCTCTCTCTCATAACAGCTCCTTTTATACACGATTGTCATGCGCAGTCACTGACGTTTTGTTTTCCAGCGCCATCTGTCGGACATTTTGTGAACTTTTTTTTTTTTTGGTTCTAATAAAACCCCATATCATTCCAAACACGTGTGTCAATTTTTACCTCTCTATCTACATTATTCCGTGGTTTATTAAGTTTTCAAATTTATACTGACTTTCTGATCACCCGGTATTTTCACTGCGAAAGTCTGTTCATGCAATTAAAAATGTTTTATTTTTCGGTATCCTGCAGCGACCGTGTGTGGTAATTATATTTTATAGGTGTTACTTTTATATTAGCTACTCAGATGGGAAAAAGTCACAACACAAAAAAAGTAATGTAGAGTAATGAAATTTCGAGAATACATTTACATGACAGATAAGACATCGCAAATATGAAATGCTTGTACATTAATAACTGGTGTAACTGCCAGAATGTTGAATGCACGCATGCAAACGTACGTGCATAGTGTTGTGACAGGTGCCAGATCTCAGTGTTTGGGAAAGAGCTCCAATCCTGTTGTACTTGATCGATCAATACAGGCACGGTTAAAGCTGCTTATGGATGGCAGCGGAGTTGCCGTCCCATGATGTCCCATACGTTCTCTATTGGAGACAGATCTGGGGATCCAGGAGGCCAAGCCGGCCGTGGTGGCCAAGCGGTTCTAGGCGCTACGGTCGCAGGTTCGAATCTTGCCTCGGGCATGGATGTGTGTGATGTCCTTAGATTAGTTAGGTTTAAGTAGTTCTAAGTTTTAGGGGACTGATGACCTCAGATGTTAAGTCCCATAGTGCTCAGAGCCATTTGAACCATTTTTGAGCAGGCCAAGGCGACGTGTCGACACTCAGCAAGGCACGTTGGTTTAGAACAACGGTATGTAGGAGAGCGTTATCCTGTTGGCATACTGTTCATGAATAACAGCATGACAGACCGAATCACAAGACTGACGCACGAATTTGTGGTAAGGGTGCTAAGATAACCACGAGAGTGCTCCAGCTGTCGTTCGAAATCGTAGTCCAGACCACAACTCCAGGTGTAGATCCAGTGTGTCCAGCACGCAGACAGGTTGGTTGCAGGCCCTCAGCTGGACATCTCCTAACCGCTACACTGCCTTCACTGACAACAAGGCAGAAACAGGTTTCATCAGAAAACATAACAGACCTTCACCCTGCTCTCCACTCTGCTCTCGCTTGACTCCAATGAAATCGCAAATGGGTAGTTTGGAGTCAGTGGAATGTATGCCACGTGGCGTGTAGGTCGGACCTGTACTTTAAAAGTTCGTTGTGTCACTAAGGTGCCATCTGCTGCTCAGATTGCTGCTGGAGATGCGCCAGAGCCATACACTGTACACGACGGTCTCCCCTCTCGGTAGTGGCACGTGGCCGTCCAGAGCCCTCTCTTCTTCCGATAATACATTTTCGTGACCACTGCTGCCAGCAATCACATTCCTGCTAAGTCTTTGTGCAGTATCGTAGAAGAAACTCCCATGTTCTCGTGGCCCTATTACAAGACCTCGATGAAACTCAGTGAGGTGTTGACAATGGTGTCTTTATCGCCTTAAGGGCATTCTTGATTAAAATCAACTCATCACATCGAGTCCGGAAGGTAACTAATGATCAGGACCATTAAACAGCGTATTTAAAGCAAACCTCATTTACGAGGGTCATTCCAAAAGAAATGCACACTATTTTTTTTTAAATCCATCTTTTATTCTACATGTTTGAAAGTTTTACAGTGTGTAGATACATCCTTTAGAAACAATATTTTCAGTTCTTCACATAATTTCCATCCCTCTCAACTGCCTTACGCCATCTTGGAAGAAGCGTCTGTATACCCGCACGGTAAAATTCTGATCCAACCTGTTGGAGCCACTGTTTGGCAGCGTGCACAAGGGAGTCATCATCTTCAAATCTTGTTCCACGAAGAGAGTCTTTCAGTTTTCTTAAGAGATGATAGTCACATGGAGCCAGGTCAGGACTGTAAGGCGGGTGTTTCAGTGTTGTCCATCCGAGTTTTGTGATCGCTTTCATGGTGTTTTGACTGACATGTGGCCGTGCATTGTCGTGCAATAGCAAAACATCCTGCTTTTGCCGATGTGGTAGAACAAGACTCAGTCGAACTTGAAGTTTCTTCAGTGTCGTCACATAAGGATCAGAATTTATGGTGGTTCCATATGGCATGATGTCTACAAGCAAGAGTTCTTCGGAATCGAAAAAGACCATACCCATAACCTATCCAGCAGAAGGTGTGGTTTTGAATTTTTTTTTCGTGGGTGAATTTGCATGATGCCACTCCATTGATTGCCTCTTCGTCTCTGGTGAAAAATAATGGAGACACGTTTCGTCACCTGTCACAATTCATCCAAGAAATTCATCTCCATCATTCTCGTACTGTTCCAAAAGTTCGCTGCATACCGTTTCTCTTGTTGCTTTGTGAGCCACTGTCAACATCCTGAGAACCCACCTGGCACAAACCCTTTTCTAACGCCAACACTTTCAGTATTCTGCTAACACTTCCTTCCCCTATCCCAACGTAGCGTGACAATTCGTTCACTGTGGTGCGTCTGTCAGCAGTCACCAATTCGTTAACTCTCTGCACATTGTCTGGTGTGCAGTACGAGGCCTGCCGCTGCGAGGACAATCCTCAATATTGCCGTGCCCGCTTTCATCACGTAACCTGCTTGCCCACCGACTAACTGTACTGCGATCGACAGCAGCATCTCCATACACCTTTTTCAACCTCTTGTGCATGTTTCCCATTGTCTCGTTTTCACAGCACAGGAATTCTATGACAGCACGTTACTTCTGACGAACGTGTACTAGCCATCTTGAAGACACGCTGTGACGGCGCCACTCACGGGAACAGGTTGAAGTAAGTTTGAAAACAAGCGGGAAGATATATCTACACACTGTAAAACTTTCACACATGCAGAATGAAAACTGTATTTTTACAAAAGTAGTGTGCATTCCTTTTCGAGTGACCTCGTACATCCTCATGGAGACTCTGACAGCGCTACTCTTATTCGGCTGGCGCGAAATTTGGACACACATCATCATTCAGATGTAGAAACACGACTACCAACGTCTATTATGTTGGACAGTTCCTTCTTGATTTTGCCATTTCTTTCGTCAGTGTATCTTTCGAACGGTATCAGTAAACGAAACAAGCGTAGTGCTTTCCGCACATATCTTAGACCACATAAAACAATACACAGGAACCGATGTCTTTGACATTACAGGATTTCTCTTTAATTCACACGCTAAAAATACAATGATTCAACAGAAGTTGAATTAAATGGTTGTTATTCTCACAGTTAGGAAAACGCAACTTGATAACCGCAAACAAACACAGAACTGTCACACTCAAAGCGAAGAAAATTTGGAAATTTGTGGTAAGGTCTTATGGGACCAACCTGCTGAGGTCATCGGTCCCTAAGCTTACCACTATTTAATCTATCTTAGACTAACTGACGCTAACAACAACACACACACCCATGCCCGAGGGAGGACTCGAACCTCCGACGGAGGGATCCGGGCGGACCGTGACAAGGCGCCCTAGATCGCTCGACTACCCCGTGCGGCCTCAAAGCGAAGAGAAAACATCGGTAACTAGATCAAAAGTTCAAAAACTGAATATACGCACACATGAAATGTATTCGCATTTGCGAATATGGACAAACATCAGCTGTGTAATGGAATGATAACAATGAAAATTTGTGTCGGACCGGGACTGTGCAATGCCCGAAGGAACATTCCATCGTAATTCTGTGCGACACAGGCACTGCACTATCGTATTTGTTCGCCGATACTGGGCAAGCGGCTTTCAATTAAAATGTCTCCCCTGTGAGGGAATATACATAATACATGTATGAATGTGCGTTTCACACACATGGTTGGCAACATGTGGAAGATTGGGTCTGTCCGTGGAGTGTGCTCGGATAGCCTAATGGTAAGGAGACCGCTCGCCACAAGCAGCTCACTCTAATATGTTTTCACAATATACACTCCTGGAAATTGAAATAAGAACACCGTGAATTCATTGTCCCAGGAAGGGGAAACTTTATTGACACATTCCTGGGGTCAGATACATCACATGATCACACTGACAGAACCACAGGCACATAGACACAGGCAACAGAGCATGCACAATGTCGGCACTAGTACAGTGTATATCCACCTTTCGCAGCAATGCAGGCTGCTATTCTCCCATGGAGACGATCGTAGAGATGCTGGAAGTAGTCCTGTGGAACGGCTTGCCATGCCATTTCCACCTGGCGCCTCAGTTGGACCAGCGTTCGTGCTGGACGTGCAGACCGCGTGAGACGACGCTTCATCCAGTCCCAAACATGCTCAATGGCGGACAGATCCGGAGATCTTGCTGGCCAGGGTAGTTGACTTACACCTTCTAGAGCACGTTGGGTGGCACGGGATACATGCGGACGTGCATTGTCCTGTTGGAACAGCAAGTTCCCTTGCCGGTCTAGGAATGGTAGAACGATGGGTTCGATGACGGTTTGGATGTACCGTGCACTATTCAGTGTCCCCTCGACGATCAGTGGTGTACGGCCAGTGTAGGAGATCGCTCCCCACACCATGATGCCGGGTGTTGGCCCTGTGTGCCTCGGTCGTATGCAGTCCTGATTGTGGCGCTCACCTGCACGGCGCCAAACACGCATACGACCATCATTGGCACCAAGGCAGAAGCGACTCTCATCGCTGAAGACGACACGTCTCCATTCGTCCCTCCATTCACGCCTGTCGCGACACCACTGGAGGCGGGCTGCACGATGTTGGGGCGTGAGCGGAAGACGGCCTAACGGTGTGCGGGACCGTAGCCCAGCTTCATGGAGACGGTTGCGAATGGTCCTCGCCGATACCCCAGGAGCAACAGTGTCCCTAATTTGCTGGGAAGTGGCGGTGCGGTCCCCTAAGGCACTGCGTAGGATCCTACGGCCTTGGCGTGCATCCGTGCGTCGCTGCGGTCCGGTCCCAGGTCGACGGGCACGTGCACCTTCCGCCGACCACTGGCGACAACATCGATGTACTGTGGAGACCTCACGCCCCACGTGTTGAGCAATTCGGCGGTACGTCCACCCGGCCTCCCGCATGCCCACTATACGCCCTCGCTCAAAGTCCGTCAACTGCACATACGGTTCACGTCCACGCTGTCGCGGCATGCTACCAGTGTTAAAGACTGCGGTGGAGCTCCGTATGCCACGGCAAACAGGCTGACACTGACGGCGGCGGTGCACAAATGCTGCGCAGCTAGCGCCATTCGACGGCCAACACCGCGGTTCCTGGTGTGTCCGCTGTGCCGTGCGTGTGATCATTGCTTGTACAGCCCTCTCGCAGTGTCCGGAGCAAGTATGGTGGGTCTGACACACCGGTGTCAATGTGTTCTTTTTTCCATTTCCAGGAGTGTATGAATCCGTTTCAAAGAAAATATTCGTTCACACCTGTATGTAGTGCCAAATTCAGATGATAAACCTTGTGCAAAGTCTTTGATATTTGAGAATTTTCTGCTGGAAGAATCTTGGAAAACTGAAACATATCCTTCACGGTGTCATCAGCCTGCAAATCTGTGATTCACATCTGCAATGCTGCCTTTACATTTTTTATTTCACAAGAAAAAGGGTTCTGCAAAATTAGGATCTCCTTGGAATCTAAATCCGAAAGCGTGGAAGAAAAATCTTTCTCCACATCACCAACGATTTCCATGGCAAACAAGAGTGCAAAACTTGAACCATATTCACACTTCAACGCATTGAAATTGGCGAAATGTGAGAAACTTTCCTGTTTGACATTCAGTGCAAAAAGTATAAGAGTATGTCCGAAAGCTTTAACAAGTGTATGAAGGTCGCAAATAATTTTTTCTCTCTTGATGTTTTTTTATTCAGTTCATTAATATGGAGAGCAGCATTACCCAAGAAAGCCAGTTTCCACATTCATTCCCTGTCCTATAGGACTTCCAAAGGATTGTTCTTCTCAGCCAGAAATATTTTAATTGCTGTTCTCAAATAAAAGAAGCTTCATAAAAGGTTCACTGGCATGTGGTATGGGAGATTACGTGACAAAGATTCTACCTCTCCTAGTGGAGACTAGTGTTTGACAGTGTTTGAGTCCATGACATCGAATGGAAGTGTCAACAAAATTTGCAGACTTTATCACAAAGTACATATCCAGTGACTTCGCACAAATTTCTTGCTGGTGAAGAACGCAGTGTATTGTCAAGAGTTTCGTAACACCAAATGGCTTCACTTTCTGACCTTAGCCTTCCAACGAAATCTGCATATCTGTCACACATATTCCTCCCCCCACCGGTTGTAGTACAGTTTAGCTGAGGAAGAGGAAAGCTGTATTTCGCTGCTGAGGTTAACTGCACCATTCGAAAGATATCATTATATGTTGTACCATGCAAGCAAATCAGATCTGCTGGCTCTTCAGTGACTTTGAAGTGTGTGTTAATATCCATATACAACAAGATTTAAGCAGTGACAAAGATGCCTGTAGATTTGTTCAAGGCTATTCAGTTCAAGCAAACTTAGATGCCTGATTCCGTATTTCTACATTACCAGAAGGCTTTTGACACTGTACCACACAAGCAGCTTGTAGTGAAATTGTGTACTTATGGTATATCGTCTCAGTTATGTGACTGGATTCGTGATTTCTTGTCAGAGAGGTCACAGTTCGTAGTAACTGACGGAAAGTCATCGAGTAAAACAGAAGTGATTTCTGGCATTCCCCAAGGTAGTGTTATAGGTCCTTTGCTGTTCCTTATCTACAAAAACGATTTGGGAAACAACCTGAGCAGCTGTCTTCGGTTGTTTGCAGATGACGCTGTCATTTATCGACTAGTAAAGTCATCAGAAGGTCAAAACAAATCGTAAAACAATTTAGAAAAGATATCCGTATGGTGCGAAAATTGGCAATTGACCCTAAATAACGAAAAGTGTGATGCCATCCACATGAGTGCTAAAAGGAATCCGTTAAACTTCGGTAACACGATAAATCAGTCAAATCTAAAGGTCGTGAATTCATTTAATTACCTAGGAATTACAATTAAGAACAACTTTAATTGCAAGGAACACACAGAGAATGTTGTGGGGTATGCTAACCAAAGACTGCGTTTTATTGGCAAGACACTTAGAAAATGTGTCTACTCTTGTCCATCCTCTCTTACAATAATGCTGCGCAGTGCGCGATCCTTACCAGATGGCATTGACGGAGTACATCGAGAAAGTTCAAAGAAGGGCAGTACGTTTTGTATTATCACGAAATGATATTGGATTTGTGGAAATTATTAAAACAAAGGCGTTTTTCGTTGCGACGGAATCTTTTCATAAAGTTAATCACCAGTTTTCTCCGCCGAATGCGAAAATATTTTGTTGAAATCGACCGACATATGGAAAACGATTATCATAATAGAATAAGGGAAATCAGGGCTCGTACTAAAAAATGTAGTTGTTCGTCTTTTCTGCGCTCTGTACGAGATTGGAGCAATAGAGAATTGTGAAGGTGGTTCGATGAACCCACTGCCACGCACTTAAATGTGATTTGTCGAGTATCCACGGAGATGTAGATGTAGATTTTTAAAACAGAAAACCATGTTCGTGCAAGACATTTAGACACCGCTCTTCACATGCGCATTCTGAGTGCTACCGTAGTGTTCAGTTATACGTAACACTGTTGGAAACACCACCCTACCGCTACCCCACCTTTTACTGCCTCTTCAGCATGAACAGCAACAACAACGTCGCTTCCACACCTGAGTCTGCTTCCACTGTCTTTGTAAGGTGTCAGACAAATCCAACACCTTCCATGTAAACCGTGACATGATAGCAAATCCGGCAGTATGTCACATAGCTCCGAATAAATCCTGACATTAAATTAACCAAAATAATACGATCAACGAGTGAGCAAATGGAATACCACAGACTAACACAAGAACGCCTAAATGCATGTCATACGTTCCCACCGTGAAACAGACGCAGTTCCGAGGGGAGAAACGAGAACAGAAGCCGAGAGCAGAGTCGTGTAAGCGAGAAGGCCCTACGATAAGGAACGGACACCCACGTCGCCAGCTTACCGCCAAGATCACCTCCAGCCCATGTTAAAAGATAGAGCCCCCCAGCCCATGTTAAAAGATAGAGCCCTCCAGAAGAACAGTATAGATCTTACGATAACACTAAAAGGGCCACATCAGCTGCAAGGTTTAGCGTGAGACTTTTTCGCGTCTCTGTTACGTAGCAAACATTAAAGACATTGCCCCACCACTAAAAGTATAACGTTTCTCATTGGATAGACAGAATTTTTGTAGGTGGAGCTTAAGGTTAACATTGAGACCCTGATTGGTCAGTTGAAAACACAGCCAGATAGCTTTTCTTAAACCAACTTCGGTAAATTGTAGTAAGGAGATGCGAGGAGAGAGTTGCTTCCGAGACGGCGAGGTACGTGGAGCTGAGCCGCCCGCCGCCCCGACGCTGCCTAAACACCGACAAAGTAATGAACGCACGCGATGCCGCATTTTTGAGCGCATAAGGCTTCACTCAGAACTGCAGAAGTCTCATCTGTTACATCCCCTTTTTACGTAAAACTAGTGTCGATCGTCAATTAAATCTCATGGTGTTCACATTTGCGACTTGAAGTAAAAATCTGAAACGCGATGATTTTTCTGTTATATAATTATTGAGAAGCCACATCAGCCACTGTAATTTACGACAAGTTAGATAAGTAATTAAAGATAATTGAGGGTCACTGTAGACCATTTTGATAGTTTTCTCTTTTATGAAACTTATCTTAAACCTAGATTATAGATGTGATATGGCATAGGTCAACCTTCGATCCATTGTAGAACATGGAAACCCAGTCAGGGAATATTCGTTCACATTTTTGTTGAACGCAGTTGGTTTTATCATCCTGTATTAAAATATTTCCTTTTATCAATAGCAGGCCGCGGTGGTCTAGCGGTTCTAGGCGCGCAGTCTGGAACCGCGCGACTGCTACGGTCGCAGGTTCGAATCCTGCCTCGGGCATGGATGTGTGTGATGTCCTTATGTTAGTTAGGTTTAAGTAGTTCTAAGTTATAGGGGACTGATGATCGCAGATGTTAAGTCCCATAGTGCTCAGAGCCATTTGAACCATTTTTTTATCAATAGTGCAATTTATAAACAATGTTTTGTGAGTAGAATAAAATTTCCAATGGTAAACTTAACTGCTTTTTCGACGCTATTTTACCAGCTAACTAAAAATAGGAAAGCCTTGAACCCCTTCCACTAAATTTAGTTAGTATTAAGATTCTTTTACAGGGAGTGCAGTGGAGCTGACGCTGAAATCATTAAGTATTTGATTATATCATCGCTAGTCTCACTGAACTCTTCTGAAATCTACATGTCATGTGTGGTCTGGCGTCTCCTTACCAGCAACAGGTCCCAGGTTCCAACTAGTCAACTCCCTAAAAAACACGCTCAGAGTATCGTTGCGCGAAAGTGGTAGGGAGACACGTCTTAGAACAAACAGACACCACGCAGAATATTAGATCGTGACACATTTCATCGCCATCAACGCTTCCGTTAAATGTGTAAAAAGATCCAGCGTGGCTGTTAATGCTACTGACACTGATGGGGCGGTTCAAATTTATATTGTTGCACTTAGAAATATGTTTTTGGTTGAACAGGATCTTCTTTTTCTGGTTCAAAAGCTTGTTTCCTAATTTGTGCGCAACTTAGTTTCTTCGCCCAGCTCAACGTGCTGGACAAACAACTGAAATAAAAGGAAAATGCTCTATATTTGTAAACGGCTAACCCGGTGCACGGTGCACAATACCAGTTACAGGTTGTTTACCTACCGGCTTGCCTGGGCAACAAAAATTCGATTTTCAATATTTCACATAAATATCGACCGAATTTAAAAATTTAAAATGCTGTCGTAATCTACTAAGAGGTAGAATCGTATGTTAACGTTTTAACAGAGCAAGGAAAGCATTAAATTTACAAACCGTGTAGAGGCCTTGAGGGAACGCAACTCACGACGGGTAAAGTACACAGACTATATTCATCCAGTATCTGGGAATGAGAGTAAAACAGAAGTAATATACGGCGTTCCCCAATGATGTGTTATAAGCCCTCTATTGTTCCTGATCTATATTAACGACATAGGAGACAATCTGAGTAGCCGTCATAGATTGTTTGCTGATGATGCTGTCATTTACCGTCTTGTAAAGTCATCAGATGATCAAAACGACTTGCAAAATGATTTAGATAAGATATTTGTTTGGTGCGAAAAGTGGCAATTGACCCTGAATAAAGAAAAGTGTGAAGTTATTCACATGAGTACTAAAAGAAATGCGCTAAATTTCGATTACGCTATAAGTCACACAAATCTGAAGGCTGTAAATTCAACTAAATACTTAGGGGTTACAATTACAAATAACGTAAATTGGAACGACCACATAGATAATATTGTGGGTAGAGCAACCCAAAGACTGCGATTCATTGGCAGAACACTTAGTAGGTGAGGTCTGCTAAAGAGGCTGCTTACACCACGCTTGTCCGCCCTATTCTGGAGTATTGCTGTGCGGTGTGGGATCCGCATCAGGTGGGACTGACGAATAACATCAAAAAAGTACAAAGAAGGGCAGTTCGTTTTGTATTATCGCGAAATAGGGGAGATAGTGTCACAGACATGATACGTCAATTGGAGTGGCAATCATTAAAACAAAGGCGTTTTTCGTTGCGACGGGATCTTCTCATGAAATTTCAATCACCAGTTTTCTCCTCCGATTGTGAAAACATTCTGTTGGCACCGAACTACATAGGGAGAAATGATTATCACGATAAAATAAGAGAAATCAGGGCTCTCACGGAAAAATTTAAGTGCTCGTTTTTTCCTCGTGCCATTCGAGAGTGGAACGGTAGAGAGACAGCTTGAAGGTGTTTCATTGAACCCCCTGCCAGGCACTTTATTGTGAATAGCAGAGTAATCAAGTAGATGTAGATGTAGAACTTAGCGATTTACAGCAAATTTTACACATCATTTCAGACCTTTACGAAACAGATTCAAATTGTCCCTTCCCCACACACAATATGATGGATGTAAAAAAAAGTTTAGCGTTTATTACATTTTTCACCGTTCACGCAGTAAAACTTGAGCATCGTTATGACGTTTTAATTTACAGCTTATGTGCTACTACCTTTACTCGCACCATATTCTGCGGACAGTATCCACATATATCACTGAATAAACAAACACCCTCCGAATTGGCCTTGAACACCCAATGGTACCGACAGGCCGCCATGTCATCCTCAGCCCTTGGGCGTTACCGGTTTCGGATACGGAGGGGCATGTGGTATGTTGTCAGCATACCACTCTCCCGGCCGTTGCCAGTTTTCGTAACCGGTGCCCTTAGTTCGCAGTCAAGTAGCTCCTCAACTGGTCTTACAAGGCCTAAGTGCACTCCACTTGCTAACAGCACTCGGCAGACCCAGACGGTGACCCATCCATTATATCTGCAAAAATATGTCACTGTATGATGGATAGTTCAGGAGATACGAAGCCATAAACACTGAGGTGCGTGAGAAACTAGCTTTTCATGGAGACGAAGCGCAAAATACCCAGACCACACTCATCTTGCCTTTGGTAATGAGAGCACAAAACGATTTCCAACAAATATTAAATTTCTAAACTTTTCTAAACTTTTTCTCGCTTACAGGCTGAGTTGCACTGCCCAGGTTGGGGGGGTTGTATGGGGAAGGAGACCAGACAGCGAGGTCATCGGTCTCATCGGATTAGGGAAGGAAAGGGAAGGATGTCGGCCGTGCCCTTTCAAAGGAACCATCCCGGCATTTGCCTGGAGCGATTTAGGGAAATCACGGAAAACCTAAATCAGGATGGCCGGACGCGGGATTGAACCGTCGTCCTCCCGAATGCGAGTCCAGTGTCTAACCACTGCGCCACCTCGCTCGGTACAGGCTGAGTCCGAAATATTTAACACACTAACTCAGTTGTAAAGTAATCAAACGTTTGAAGCTGTTTTATTCATGGGAGTTTGAGTCTTTAAAGAATAAGGGTTGGGGAGTTTGCTAGTAATAGTTAACACGCAGAATAATGACAACTCGCAACCAAAGCAGTGCGAACATGTACACGAATTGATGCGACCATAGAAAAGCTGCCATTATGTTTGCTTTCTGTCACCTTGTAACTGAGCTCAACAATTCACCAATCGCTACGCTAGCTGGTTGGTTGATTAGGGGGGGGGGGGGGGACCGAACAGCGGAGTCATCGGTCCCATCGGACTAGGGAAGGAAGACGCCGTGCCCTTCAAGGAACCATCCCGGCATTTGCCTGAAGCAATTTAGGGAAATCACGGTAAACCTAAATCAGGATAACCGGACGTGGGTTTGAAATTTCGTCCTCCCGAATGCGAGGCCAGTGTGCTACCACTGCGCCACCTAGCTTGGTCACTACGCTGTCGACAGCGCTCTGGGTTACTTGTTTGTCTCCCATGTTTTCAAATTACATGGATTTTATTGTGTGTGTGTGTGTGTCGAGGACACTCAACAAACAACTGCTTTCCTCTAGGTGCTCTGTGCCTAGCTCTACCCCTTTTAGGCCTAGGGCTAGGGGACGTCCGTTAATTACGTGAGGCGCTTCGAGGGAGGGGGGGGGGGGGTCGAGCCGAATTTCACCCAAATCCACCTGGGGGAAGTCTCACCAAACGTCATGTAATTTTTTTCCCGCAAGAAATAGCATAAAATTGCGAAAAAACTGGGTTACATCAAATAAAACATGTTTCCCCACTAAAATATGGGTACATCGTACGCAATATACTTATCGCGTTTATGCGAACGCACATAGCCCAGTAACGCCTCGATTTCTTAACTGCCACCGGCCAGCCAAACGCGCTAATCGCCGAACGCTGCGGCGTACGAGCCGGGTGGTAGCGGCGTGCGGAAAGGTCCCCGAGCTGCTGTGTTTACGTTGCTTTAGGTTGTGAAATGCGACGGCTGGGACTGCTGCAGCCCATGCCGGAATGCTCTGCATACGATTCTTCACGATTATTTTCTGCCATTTTCATACTCTATCATTCAGGTTAATGGGCATGCGACGGTCCTGGATCCTGAAGAGCAAGACAAAAAGTCATTTGCTCACTTCTCGATTCACCACTTCCTACCGTTTCAATCTCTGCAGTGTGCCTTATGGCCAAGTGCAGGTGGTTATCTAGAAAACAGATGCTACAGTACATACAGTATTCCACTTTTCTGCCATTACAAGAGCTACAGAGCACCGGCGTATGGTTCACACTACACCAGCTGCACCACCGTACGAAGTGCTACCCTCACGGATTGTCACACGTCTGGGTACTGAGTTTCCGTGTGCAAGCGACGACAGTTTAGAGCGGCTAAACCAGAACGAGCCTGAAGGAGCAGATGATTTTACTGAAAATCACATAGATATGTTAGTTCCTGTAGTCGCTCCCCCTGGACTGAATTAGAATGAGTATTCTTTCACGAATATTAGTTGCTCCTTTTATTTAAGTACAGGGTGTTTATAAATGAATATGGGGGTTTTAACGCTTTGGAATATTTATTACATTAAACTTACAGTAATAAATGATATGTCAAATGAAAGAGCAACTCAAACCAAGAACCTTATAAATGTTCAATGTGAGCACCATTTGTCACACGGCACACATCACGTCTATAGCCAAGTTCTTCCTAAGCGTTCATAAGTGTGTCTTCAGCGATTGTAACAACAGCTGCTTCAATCCGGTTTCTCAATTCAGGGAGGTGTGCTGGTAGCGGAGGCACGTACACACGAGCCATGCTGAAGCCCCAAAGGAAAAAAGTCGCATGGCGTTAGGTCGGGTGCACGTGGAGGCCATGCAAAGCAAGCCCTGTCATTGGGCCCCTTCCGGCATATCCAGCGCTTGGGCTATACACTTGATGTGTGCCGTGTGACAAATGGTGCTCACATTGAACATTTATAAGGTTCTTGGTAAAACTGTTTGAGTTGCTCTTTCATTTATATCATTTATAACTAAGTTTAATGTAATAAATATTATAAAGCGTTAAAACCCCGATATTCATTTATAAGCACCCTGTATTTTATTGTTTGATTTTCTCACTGTGATTCTCGACTACGTTCTGCGTTAAGTATTAGTCTTTACCAGTCTTAAATAAAAATAATTAAGCAAATTATATTTTTTAAATAAATCCATCTCAGTTAGGCATTGATTAACGTATATACGCTAAACATAGTTATTTCGAAAACTCACGTGAGACTAGGGGGGAGAGAGGGGTCGAGCGAAATCTCACGACATCTCACCAAGGTGGGAAGCGGGGTCGAAATAACGCCAAAATAATCTCACGTAATTAATTGACCTCCCCCCCCCCCCCCCCGTGCCCCACGTGTAGATCTAGTTTTGACCAGTAAGTGTTACGTAACTGTCTTCGAAAATTTGCTGTGTGTTCTGTACGCTCACAGGTAGGGGCGTGACACTGGGACACGCACATTCGCCGAGCCAGAGTACCGTATACGGACAGACACACCACACCCAGAGGTTGCTGATGGATCCGTAATGGAGTGTGTCTGCTACCTGCTCAGCGCAGCGGGAGACGCAAATGGGATATGCGGCGCCAGATGCCACTGTTCCTCTAAGGACTGCCTCACAGCGGCGTCGGGTCTGGTGACGCGGCCCAAACAAGGTGATGTGTGTTTATTATAAGAGGCATACGTTTCCTGCGCTGCTTATTTTGCAGATAAGAACAACTATTTCTCGGATTCTGGAACAAAAAAAGGTTTCATCTAATTTTTTTGGGCGTCTTTATTGACCTGATAGCAAAATAAATAATAGCAGCACACAAAAACAACTAATATCCCTCAGTAGTGGAAAGGTGACTGGATACGATAAGATACTCGTGTGATTCTACGTAAATCATGCCAAAGACGTAGCTTCTCTTCTGGAAAGTTTGTTGCAGTTCGCTGAAGTATCTAAGGGAATCTAGTGGCTAAAGAAAAGGAAGTCATTGCTGTGTTCAGAAAGATCATCGTCCAGATGCACACAATTATACGCCTGTATCGTTGGCGTCGACCTGTTGTAGAGCTACGAAATAAGTTTCATGCGTATGAATAATGATGTTTTTGGACTATGAAAATTTGCTATATAAAAATCAACAAGCATTCTGTAAACAGAACCTTGAAAAGTTCAACTCCCACTGTTTGTCCATGAAATTCAAAGCGCAGTAGACAATGACGCCACGTTGATACGTGTTCCTTCTCTTCAGAAAGACATTCGATGCCATTTCGCACTGCCATTTAAGAAATAATATACGAGCATGCCGAGTATCGGAACAGATATGTGAGTGGGTTCAGGACTTTCAGTCAGACAGAGCACAACAAAATGTTCTTAACGGGACAATATTGTCAAAGGGAAAGGCAATTTCGGGAGTACCTGAAGTTTCTCAGTTTAGCCACGAGTCCGTAGAAAGTGGTGTAGGTGACATTCAGTACTCGTATAACTGGTCGTGCGTCCCCACCCGAGACTTCTCTATTTAAGTTAACCCTTTCCTGGATTACATTAATGAAACAGCGTGTAGGAAACTTCCTGGCAAATTAAAACTGTGTGTCGGACCGAGACTCAAACTCGGGACCTTTGCTTTTTGCGGGAAAGTGCTGTACCATCTGAGCTACCAAAAAAAGGTTCAAATGGCTCTGAGCACTATGGGACTTAACAGCTGAGGTCATCAGTCCCCTACAACTTGGAACTACTTAAACCTAACTAACCTAAGGACATCACACACATCCATGCCCGAGGCAGGATTCGAACCTGCGACCGTAGGATTTTCTCGTAACTGTTTTCTGTGGATTTGTCGCAGGTGTTGTCTCTCGAAGCGCTTGTTGCAGCACATTAGATTCTGTGCTTACAGGTGAGCGTGCGGGTAGCTAATTTACTTGCAATAAATCCCGGGTGCCATTACGTTGCAGTAATTAGCAAATGCTGTAAAACAGTCGGTATTCACTACTCCGAAGAGAGGCACACCGCAATCGATAAGTCGCACTCGAAACACTTACCAAGAAAGTACTTGGGCTCGAACAATCACAAATACACCAAAATCGTGTGAGAAATAATGTGAAGGTCTCTTATTGCACTAGTGATACTCCCGCATCTGCAAAACTCTGCAGTCGTCCGTTAGAGGCCTCTGCGTATGCCATGCCGCGTTGCAAACTGACCTGCCGGTATGCCAGTCGGGACCAGCAGGGACGGCGCAGTGTGCCTCTGAAGTTGCGTTTTGTGACATTATTTGTGTATTGAAGCGTCAGATAGCTCGGCGATTGGTAATCAATCCTGCTAATGTATTGCGATTGGTTGAGATGAAGTTACGAAGAACCCTTCTTGGTGAAGATGGTATTGGTGTAGAAGACGAATCATTCGCATGTTTTCTGATATCTATTATAGTGCAGAAATATGAGCATAAATTAGAAACAGATACTGTTGTAACACTAACACATAATGATGATGATAGGGATCATAATGACGAACAACTCATTGCAAACGGTAGTGCTACGGCAAGTGCGGGAAGAGGCGATGGAAGCAGTGACAGTGAATACCAACTGTCTCCCAAGAAGAAGGTTAAAGTTGCAAGTATCATCACGGCGTTTGATGACAACACACTGGAGAACATGTACGATGATTGTTACGTAAGAGGTTTCGACACATACGACAAGCTTCTGAAAAGATACCCTAAACTGAAGTCTGAAAGCAATATTAAAAACGTACTGGATTACGTGGCAAAGAAAAGAGAAGGAAATACAGTTTTCGAAGGAAATCGTACACTGCTGTTCAAGACCATCAATGAGCGTGTAATGGCGAAATTCGATGAAGCGCGAGAATGCGGTTCCGCCGTTCATTATTGGCATTTACAACATTGGGCATTGGACGTAGCCAGAAATCTCGGGTGTACAAACTTTACAGCTTCACTAGGATTTATTACTAATTTGAAAATGGAGTTTAGGATAACATCACGCCGTATCACTATGCTCCAAGCACGAAAAGATAAGCATGACGAAGAAGAGCTGATTGAAAGAGCTCAAACGTTTGTTGCTGACGTCAATGAGCATATCACGAGAGAAAACATCGATATTAGTTCTGTATGGAACTGTGATCAGAGTCAGTTCAACTACGAACTTTCTTGTGACAGAACACTATCCATGAAAGGGGAGAGAAACACTGTCGCGATGTTGCAGACATTTAACTGTGCAACACATAGTTACACGATCGATGTTGCTATATCAATGGACGGACGATTGGCAGACAAACTCTATATTTGCTTCCAAGAATCCAGTGGAAAGTTTGGACCCCGCGTGTCAAGGGAAATAAAAACGCGGTGCCCTCCAAATGTAGTCGTCGATTCAAGTGTTAGTGGGAAGATGACGAAACAACACCTGAACACGTTTTTTCTGTCAGTTTTGAATCCACATTTGTCGAGAAAATCATTAGTACTTTGTGACTTCTGGTCTGGACATAAGGAGGAACGAGTACTACTGGAAGCATCTGACGAAAAACATGTAGATTTTTAAATCATTCCGCCTAAAACTACAAAATATGCACAACCACTGGATGTGTATTTCTTCAGGAAATATAAAATATATGCCAAGAGAATAACAGACTTCATTAAGTTACGCTCCAGTAATATGCAGCCGAAACTGCACGACAGATTCTTTATCATGAATATGCATTCTGTCATTTACAATCAGTTATCTGCGGGAGTATACAGACCAATGCTTCGTTACGCGTGGCAGAACGCTGGCTACGATATTGGTGAACCATTGAACAACTTCAAAAGTGTCATTGACGTGGCGTTCAACACTGATATTATAGAATGTGCAAATGCGCCATGCGATCAACTTGCATTTCTTCACTGTGCGTTTTGCAGTCATTCGTATTGCTCGGAGCATTTTATTGACATTCCGCATTTACATTTATAGTTAGTATTGCTGCATTGCGTATGGCGTCTACAATTACATCTACAGTGATATCTAGAGCATGACTGCAGAGTTTTGCAGAAAAACGGCACCCACCAGCACATTGAGAGGTACGTAATGGTCCTGTAACCAAACGTTCATACAGATCTGTTTGGTCGAGTCCAAGTACTTTCCTGGTTAGTAGCGCAGCAGCTGTAGGTGTCGACAGCACGAACAATACCGAGGCCCGCCAGGGGCCGCAGCTGCCAAGCCTTGGGCATCACGCGTGTGGATAGCGACTGGTCGATGACTTGTTAAATAACGGAGCACTGGGCTACTTGGGATAGTTCGCCTCATCGCGCCGAGTCGTGTACCGCTACTGCTGAGGCTACAAGCTGCAGAGGTCGTCCGTCGTCTCCGAGACGTGGGCTCCGTAGGCATCACAGGCCAGCTCTGGACTCTACGTAGGCATCACTCGTGTCAGAGGCACAGTCACAGGGCATTAATATTTTAGAGTACTTGTAATATTAGTGATCGACCCATTACAACAAGAAGCATTACTTAACTATTTCTTTATATTTCATAAATATCGTTTTATTACTAACTGTTGTGAATGTTTGTGATTTAAGATAACCTACGCTGTTCTCCCGTATTCCCAACAGTAGTTACAGTTCATAGTCTAAAGTGATTCATCTCAGAAAGTTAATGAAATTCGATAGCATGGTGAAACCGACTATGACACAAGCACACCCTACTGGAGAGTGTGGCGCGCCACCGAAATCCCTTGGATATTTCGTAAAACTTCGTAGCTAGTCGTAACAATATTCATCTGTCTACTGACTTAATTGATGTATTGCGTAGTGGTATTGTCGCATCAAAGCTCTGGTGATATGTGGGCTCCTCCTGATATTTGCTACGCCAAAAGTGGGCTTATGCAACTAATATTTAATGAAAAAAATTCTGAGTTTCGCGCCGGAATGCCTGTGGTTCCCCTAGATATCTGTCGTCAAACAAGATCTTTTCTCACGGCTTGCGTACCTCGAACCACTCCATTCGTCGCCAGTGCCTATGTGCTATGTAACAACTGCCGTAGCTTCTCCGTCGATACCACCAAACGCTGCAGCGCTGCTTAAGGTAGCGAATTACTTTTACCAACTGCAGAATCCAAGAAAATGTAAAATTTAGAAGTTAAAATGTCGTCCAAAACAAGAGTAACGTCACAACGGCTACTGCTTACTATATAAGCGATTTATTGGAAAATGTCATAAGCTACTAATGGCTGCTTGCAGACGATCCAGTTGTCAATAAGAAGGTACTAACGCGGAAAAATTGTAATGAAATGCACGAGGACATGCGGAAGATCGATAACTGCCTCAGGACTGGCAGTTAACCGTGAAAGTAAATAAATCTAACGTTCTGCGCTTAAACAGTTGAAGAAATTCACTGTTGTTCTATTAACACTATTGGCGACGAGTCACTGGATAGATTAAATACAGTAAAATGCCCAGGGTAACCGTCTGGAACGATCCAAAGTGGAATAAACACATGAAACATACTGTATGAAAAGCAGATGGCAGGCAGCGATTCATTGGAAGAATCCTAAAGAAGTGTAATTCAGCCATGAAAGAAGTGGCTTACAAAACACTTGTTCGACGCATTCTAGCATATTGCTCATCAGTATGGGGCTCTTAAGAGGTTAGATTAAGAGATGGCAGAGAAGATCCAACAAAGGGCGTGGCATATCGTTACGAGACCGTTTAGTAGGAGCAAGATCGTTTCTCAGATCACGTAAAAATCAGTAACAAGAAACGGGAGCAAAAGACTTAGATCTGTTGGAAGGGTTCTAGGAGAGTTATGACACCTGTATACGAATACGCGCTTAAGGCGCTAGTGCAACAAATTACGGAGTGTTGTTCGAACGTTAGGAGTCCTTATCAACTGCACATCCCAGGAAATCCCGAATTAATGTAGAGACGCACTGCTAGACTCAGTATAGACAGCACCAAAGTGTAACAGAGATACTTAGGGAACTTAAGCGGGAAATTTTGGAAGAAGAGCGTCGTTGTTCTTGGGAAACACTGATGGCTGATTTTGAGGACCGGTACTCAATGAACACGGCGATAGCTCTGCCTCCTACGTCCCATTCCATTGAGAGAGGGAAGAATGACTCTTTATGTGCCTCTATAGGCGGCCTGACCTATCTTATTTCAGATCAATACAGATCCACATGTACTCATAACGAACAAAATATGGGCGTACGGGATATCAGTCCAGTTTTGTGATTCGACCGATGAGTTCCTAGTGACAACACGTCACTCTTCACGAAGAGAAATCTTGAAAAGTAAAAGTAACTTCAGGCGTACCTCAAAGGACTGTTAAGGTGGCACTACTTTTCACAATATACAGGGTGCTATGGGTGGGTATAAATGCACATATTTTTATTGGTGACTGAGGACAGTGTACTGATCAACAATTACACCGGTATTTACTACATTTGCAGACTAATAACTATCTCTGTTAGGAGTAATACGCTTTTAGTTTGGTTAGTGCATGTATCCCAAAGTACATGTGGCAAGAGCAAGCCACTAATGTTTATTTTTCCCTGGGCAGAGTTTAGTTGTTGAAATATGGACGCATGGATGCAAAATTGGTGGTCTGTGCTGTCAGGCATAGTGCGGTTAGGAATGTGGAGAAAACATTAGGTAGTAAACTATATGACATGTTTGTGGGAAGACTGTTGCAGAGAAAGAACAACAAACACACTGACTTGGGCACATATTAATGTAACAAAGATTACAATATCTGCACATATGCACCTAACAACCTGTATATAAGTGACCTAATGCGTAACCTTGGAAGCTCCACGAAACTGTTCACCGATTTTGCGGATAATGATGCATGTAGAGAAGTCACAACGCCAGAAAATTATAGCAAAATGTAGAAAGACGTATGAGGTTGGACTCTTGGTGCAGGGATTGGCGGCTGACCCTAAACATAAAGAAACTTAACCTATTGCCCTTTAATATACGGAAAGCCCTGTTATCGTATGATTACACATTTGCCAAATAATATCTGGGAGCAGTCACATCCATTAAGAATCTGACAGTAAACGTATGGAGCAATTTAAAGTAGAACGACTATGTTAAACGATTCATAGGGAAGAAAGATGCCAGACTGATTCAGTTGAAGAATCTTCAGGAAATGCAGTCCACCCAGGGAGGAGGCAGTCTACAAAACGCTCGTTCGGCAACTGCATGAGTATTGTTCGTCATTCTCTGACCCTTACCACACAGAGCTGATAGACTGAAGGAGAAACAAGGAAGAGCACTATATTTCGTCTCAGGTTCGTTCAGAAACTGCGACAGCAACACAGAGATGCCCATCCAATTACAATGAGAGATACTACAAGAGGTGTTAGTAGGGGGACAGAGTATGTTCTGGCCCATTTTGTTAGTGCAGGTTGCCTACATCAAGGGCAGGTATGCACTCAGAGGCAAACCTATTGTTCTCCTTTGACTGACAGGCACTTAACCTATTGTTTTCCTTTGACTGACAGGCCCTTAACCTATTGCTCTGCTAAAAGGATCCTTCCTTTTAGCAGTACAAGAGGTTAAGGACCTGATATGCCAAGGAGAACAACAGATTTGTCTCTGAGTACATACCTGCCCCTGATGTAGGCAACCTGCACTAACAAAATTGGCCAGAACATACTCTGTCCCCTACTGGTTGTACATGCCTAGCAATGTCAATCATTACATTAATTCCTCCCAATAAATGTTGCAAAATGGCCATGACGGTAAAATTAGAGAGACTCAGGCCCACACAGAACCTTTCCAAGAGTTGTTATTCCCACTCACAATTCACAACTGGGAACAGGATAGGTTTCACAGGCAACCATCCGCCACACTCATTAGGCAGCTTGCGGAGTGTAACTGCAGGTGTATTTTATTCTCAACAGCGACACGTGAGTCGCACACAGGAGGTGAAAGAACAGTCACACAGCATCTACACCTACATAGACACTCCGCAAGCTGCTGTACGGTGCGTGGCGGAGGGTACCCTGTACTACTATTTGTCATTTCCTTTCCTGTTACACTTTGAAACACGTATGTATTCATTACCAGCGATGGCGAGGCATGACAGAATCTCTGACCAGAGAGTTATTTATCGTTGCTAGTCCGCGCCTGACTGCGCGAGAGTTCAGTTGTGTGTAGCGAGTTGGCAGGAACAGTGCTAGTATGTAGCGAGTCGGTAGAGGGAGTAGTCAGTCGGCAGTAGTAGTAGCGAGTGGACAGTTGTACCGAGCAGAAGTCGGCATGCATCGGCGGCGTGCTCTTCTCGCGACTGTGGTCACGATTCGGGACGACATGTATTGTTGTAGAAGGTAATGAAGCAGCATTGCGCACATCTAGTAATGTATGTTAATTGTAATTAATTTGTTCAAAAAATGCCCCAATAATAATTTTTTTATAAAGTAACTCTTTTAAAGAAAAACATTCATTTCGATTTAAAGAATATTTCCTATGCATTTCCTCCAAGAATCAAAATTAAATATACGCCAGCATTGCACGAAGCTGTGTCGATAAATAAGAGCAGATATAGATGCAGTTTTTTATTGAGGTAACAATTTTTGCTTTTTTTTATTCAGAATACAGGGCCGAAGGTCAGTGCTGCTGTCCTTATAAAGTTTATCAGGTTTAATTATTTCACAGGGACGAAGGTCAGCGCTGCTGCCCTTATAGAATTTACCAGATATTAAACATTATTTCTGTTCGGAGGCTACATTTCGTACATGGTTCATTATTTAATTAATATTATTGTGGGTTTATGATCAATTATTATTCTTTAATTTTGTGGGGAGTTTAAGCTTGGCTCCATTTTGCATTTTTACTAAACATTATTTTTGTTGGGAGGTTACATTTGACTCCCATTTCCATTTTTATAATTTAACGTTCTTCGTGTGGGGAGGTTACAACTTGCAAATACTGTGAGGGAGAAACGACTGCCCGTATGCCTCCGTAAGAGACCTAATTCTTTGTATTGTATCTTCGTGGTCCTGTATGTGTATGTTGGTGGCAGTAGAATCGTTCGGCAGGTGGCCTCAAATGCCAGTCCTCTGAATTTCCTCAGTACTGTTTCTCGAAAAGAACGTCGCCTTCCGTCCAGAGATTCTCATTCGAGATCCCGAAGCATCTCGATAACACTTGCATGTTGTTAGAACCTACTAGTAACAAATCTAGCAGCCTGCCTCTGAACTTCTTGGATGTCTTCCTTCAATCCGACCTGGTGTGAGTCTTAAATGCAGTCTCCTTTAGAGGTGTACCACTCTCTCCGAAAATTCTCCCAATAAACCGAAGTCGACAATTCGTCTTCCCTACTCACATGCTCGTTGCATCTCGTACTGCTTTGCAACGTTATGCCCAGACATTTGAACGGCACGACTGTGTCAAGCAGGACACTAGTAATACTACGAGGTGTGGCTAGAAAAAAACCGGACTAGTACTGGTGAAACAATAAAACGAATGCAATAAGGCTGAAAGTCGCGTGGCCTGTCACGTGACTCTCGCACCGCCTACTGCTCGAGTTTCATCTGCCTCCTGCACTCAGTCTGCCCGTGGCGTCTGTTTTAAGTAGTTGACGTTTTGTCTGTGCGTCGGAAAATGTTGAGTGCACAGAAAGAACAGCGTGTTGACATCAAATTTTGTTTCAAACTAGGAAAATCTGCAAGTGAAACGTTTGTAATGTTACAACAAGTGTACGGCGATGAATGTTTATCGCGAACACAAGTGTTTGAGTGGTTTAAACGATTTAAAGATGGCCGCGAAGACACCAGTGATGACACTCGCACTGGCAGACCATTGTCAGCAAAAACTGATGCAAACATTGAAAAAATCGGTACACTTGTTCGACAAGATCGCCGTTTAACAATCAGAGCAGTGTCTGAGTTAACAGGAGTTGACAAGGAAAGTGTTAGGCAGATTCTTCATGAAAGTTTCAACATGAACAAAGTGTGTTCAAAAATGGTTCCAAAGTGTCTCACAATTGAACAGAAGGAACGCCGAAGAATGATTTGTTCTGACATCCTGGAAAACATTGAAAGTGATCCCACCTTCTTACAAAATGTTATTACTTGCGATGAATCGTGGTTTTTTACTTACGATCCCGAAACTAAACGCCAATCGATGCATTGGAAAACTCCTGGTTCTCCACGACAAAAAAAAGCACGTATGTCAAAATCAAAATTCAAGGCAATGATGATTGTTTTTTTTTTGACATCAAAGGGATTGTGCACATTGATTGGGTATCAGAGGGACAAACAGTGAATCAGCATTACTACATTAGCGTCCTGGCTACCCTACGTGAGCGAGTACGGAGAAAACGGAACAATTTGTGGAGAAAAAAGACATGGAGCCTTCACCAAGACAATGCCCCAGCTCACAGTGTGTTGTCAGTGAAGACGTTTTTGGCAAAACACAACATTCCCATCTTAGATCATCCACCCTACTCACCTGATTTGGCCCCATGTGACTTTTTTCTTTTCCCTAAAGTCAAGCCAGCTTCGAAAGGAACTAGATTTGAGACTGTTGAAGCAGTAAAAGAAAAAGCGACGGAAGTAATGTATGGACTTACCGAAAATGATCTGCAGCATTGCTATGAACAGTGGAAAATTCGTATGGAGCGGTGTAGAGACCGAGGAGGAGAGTGCATTGAAGGAGATAACATGAAATTGTAAATAATTGTAAATAAATGTTTTTTCCAGCATCAGTCCGGTTTTTTTCTAGCCGCACCTCGTATATCCGAACATTACAGCCGAAAACAATGCTACGGAAGAGAAACGTTACATATGTATCATTTGAAGTCTCCTGAGTGAGAGTTCCAAGGTTTCTGCCACTCTCGACAGGTAGCGTAACTGCAGGACAGTTTCAAAATGGCGTCTGTAGGTGATGTACGTGACAAGCAACTTGCCGTCATTGACTTTCTCACTGTGGAGAAATAAATTGTGAGCAATATTCACAAACGCTTGTGCAAATTCCATGGAGCATCTGTTCCCGACAGAAGTACAGTTAGTCACTGGGCACAGAGGGTGAGGTCATCAGAAGGTGGCTCGGTGGAGCCCCACGGTTTGCAGCGGTCGGGGAGACCATCCACGGCTGTCGCACCTTGCAGGCCTGACCTAGCCCCCTCGGACTTCCACTTGTTTGGGACGTTAAAGGATGCCATTCGTGGAAGACATTTTGAGGACGATGAGGAGGTGATTCCCACAGTGAAGCACTGGCTGCGCCATCTGGACAAGGACGGGTACCGACAGGGCATACACACCCTTGTTTCGCGCTGGAGGAAGGCCATGGAACAGGATGGAGACTACATGAAAATTAGGGTGTGTAGATAAAACACCATTCTCTCGTGTGTGTAATTCTCATTCTGTTCAACAAAGGGTTGTTGAAGAAAAACATGTGGTGCATTACTTTCTGGGCAACCCTCGTACTTTTTTCCATTTAGGGCTAACTGCCTTTCATCACACCAACTGGAAATTCCAAGTCGTCTCGTGCCTTCCTATAGTCGCTTAACTTCGACACTTTACCGCACATCAAGGCATCATCGGCAAACAACTGCAGATTGCTGCCCATCCTCCGCCAAATCATTTATGTATACAAAGAACAACAGCGGTCCCAACACATTTCCCTGGGGAACTCCTGACGATGTCGTTGTCTCTGATGAACACTCGCCGTCGTGACAACATACTGTGCTTTATTACGAGGGGCGTTTGAAAAGTCCGTGCAAAGTCCGAGAGATGGCACCACTGGCGCTTATCGAGGCCATATTTAGTTAGTAGCGTCTTTGGAAAGAACGCACAGAAGTTTCAGCCATACTGGGCTATTTATTTGTGTTTGGCATTCGTGTGAATCAAGAACGTCGAGTGATTGTAAAAAAATGGACGAAAAAGAATTTCGTGTGGTGATTAAACATTACTTTATTAGAGGCAGAACGCATCAGGAGACTAAAGAGAACCTTGGTAAACATTACGGTGACTCTGAACCTTCGATTAGAACAGTTTATAAGTGGTTTCAAAATTTTCGGAGTGGTCATATGGGCACAAGTGATGCTGAATGTTCTGGACGCGCTGTGGAGGTTACGACTCCAGAAATTATTGATAAAATCCATGATATGGTAATAATGAATAATGAGCGGATGGCATTGGTGGCCGGGAGACCCCTCGCGGGGCGGTTCGGCCGCCGCTCCACAAGTTCTTTAACGCCGCTACGGCGACTTGCGAGTGAATGAGGATGAAATGATGATGAAAGACACACAACACCCAGTCATCTCGAGGCAGAGAAATCCCTGGCCCCGCCGGGAATGTAACCCGGGACCGCGTGCACGGGAAGCGAGAACGCTACCGCAAGACCACGTGCCGTGGACCATGGATGACAAAAGAGTTAAGGTGCGTGACATTGCTAGTGCTGTGGGCATCTCGAATGAACGAGTACATAATATTTTACATAAACATTTGGACATGAGAAAGCTATGTGCTCACACTTGACCAAAAACGGAATCGTGTGAAGTGCTGCAAGGATGGTTTGCAGCTGTTCAGGAAAAATCCACAGGACTTTAAGCGTCGTTTCGTCACTGTGGATGGAACATGGATACATTACTATACTCCTGAGAGCAAACAACAATCTAAACAATGGGTTACCAAGCGAGAGACTGCACAAAAAAAGGCGAAGACCATTCCTTCGGCTGGAAAGGTTATGGCGACTGTCTTTTGGTATTCGCAAAGGGATAATCCTCGTCGACTATCTGGAAAATGCTAAAACTATTACAGGTGCATGTTATTCATCGTTATTGGACCGTCTGAAAACCAAGCTGAAAAAAAAAGCTGGCGATTGGACCACAAAAAAGTCGTCCTTTCATCACGACAATGCACCAGCACACACCTCAGGAGTTGTGGTCGCAAAATTAATGGAAATAGGATTCCAACTTGCTTTACATCCCCCCCCCCCCCCTATTCTCCAGACTCGGCTCCCTCGGACTACTCTTTGTTCCCCAATTTGAAGAAATGGCTGGCGGGACAAAGATTTTATTCAAACGAGGAGGTGATTGCAGCATCTAATAACTATTCTGCAGACTTGGACAATTCCTATTATTAGGAAGGGATCAACAAATTAGAACAGCGTTGGACAAAGTGTATAAGTCTAAAAGGAGACTATGTCGAAAAATAAAACACGTAAGTAGTTTTTATTTTTGTACGGCCTTTTCAAACGCCCCTCGTATTTAAGAAGTCTTCGAGCCACTCACATATCTGTGAACCTATTCTTTATGGAATGCTTCATCTTCATTAACAGCGTGCCGTGAGGTACCGTGTCAAATGCTTTCCGGAAATCTAGAAATATGGAATCTGCTTGTTGCCCTTCATCCCTAGTCCGCAGTGCATCATGTGAGAAAAGGGCAAGCTGAGCTTCACACTAGCGATGCTTTCTAAAGCCATGCAGAATCATGCGTATAATCTACTCAGTCTCAAGAAATTTTATTATATTCGAACTGAGAATATGTTCAAGAATTCTGCAGCAAACAGCCTTCCTATGAGATCCTGCGAAGCCCACTAAATATGCCGTTTTGAAGCAAACGAGTAGTCCCTACACGTACGTTAAGAAAGGCGTAAGGCTGGAATGGTATTTTAAATTAAAAGGTAGGCTGCAAGGTTATACAGTGAATTATCTTTATTTGTCCGTCAGAATGGGGATTTTCGGGCAGCTGTACTTACTGGCGAAGGCCCTCGTTTTGCAGCGAGGGCTGCTGGCTGCTTCATCGAACGCCCAGACGCTGTGCGTCATCTGAGGTTCGCCTGGGACAAACACGCCGCGGCTACTGGATGGACGAAAACAAGTTGGCAGCAGCTGGCGAACGTAAAAGAAAAATGAACACCCTGGGCGCAGACGAATGCAGCTTTATCCAAAAATTAAACACGTTGTTTACTTAATGCGGGATGGTGCACCAAATGTGGACGCACTACATTTTCCGCAAACTTTGATGACACTGAAATGGACTTTACGCTAAATGATATCGCGCAAGAGGCGAACTGTTTTGCTGCAAGCTTAACACTCGAATTGTCTTTATTTATCGATACGCAAACGTAACTGAATACTTTAAAAACATCGCTTTGTACTTTTTACAAGCATTTCATAGTTCGTCAATTTAGCCGTGCTAGCCGCATGCGTTAATGTTGACAGAAAAAACCGGACCTGAGGAAGTGAAGCTAAAAGGCTATTTCTTACTAGATTTTGTAATGGTTCTTTATTTACGTGACCATCACGGCACTCCAACCCCAGTTCTCGATACCAGTAATATCGTACTACTTTTCTGCGAAGTAACAGACATATTTTTGTGACAATATTCACATCTGGTTTTATTAATGTATAGGTACTCCGATGTATCGATATATTATAGTGATATGCTTCTTGTGTGTATTCATTTCTGTGAGACTGTCATAATCTTTGACTTACTTGTAACCGTTTCGGCGCGAATGCGCACAGAGCAGTCTTTGTTTCACTTTGCACAAGTTAAGTTGTTATTTCGCTTTGTAAAAGAACGGTCAAGTCTTGTGTTTGGTTAAAGTGGAAATTAAATATTTGAAGATTGATACAAAACTGTTTTCTTGATGATGTGACAATTAAGAAGAAGTATATGTGAATTTACAAGAAGTTTAATAAAAATGTGGATCGTGAACACCAAGTCAAAAATTATTTCTACCATACCATTGTTCTGATCTGGGATTGTTTGATCATTACGAATTTCCTGAAAAACGTGTTTGTTAGGTCTTCAAATATTGCTAAAATACAGATCTGGACCTTCTAGCGGTCAAAGTGGAATCACCCTAGAATCAACAAGATGGGCCATAACAACTCCGGCGAAATCTACGTGGGAATCCATTCAAGGTAAGTGCCAAAATTAATAAATGGTTCAAATGGCTCTGAGCACTATGGGACTCAACTGCTGAGGTCATTAGTCCCCTAGAACTTAGAACTAGTTAAACCTAACTAACCTAAGGACATCACAAACATCCATGCCCGAGGCAGGATTCGAACCTGCGACCGTAGCGGTCTCGCGGTTTCAGACTGCAGCGCCTTTAACCGCACGGCCACTTCGGCCGGCTGCCAAAATTAATAACTTTTTTACAGTGGCTTCACTGTTTCCATTTTGACGATACCATCCACAGTCAATAACTTTGTTGTTGCCCTGTAAAGCGAACATATGCTGCGTGAGCAACATTATTAATCTGATTTATAACCTACTTTGCAAGTGGTGGTATTGTTAGAACTTCAACCTGGCATTTATCTTATATTCCAGCGATTTTAGCGAATTTATTGCGTATTCGGATTGTATACCCGCCATACGTAATGCAAATTTTCCTACCTGTCAGGAATATTGCTGCTGGCGGTGAATATTAGGTTCATTTAAGTTTCTTCAATATTGGTAATCGCCAAGTTTCATTTTAGAATAATTTCTGCAGTAAATAAAATATCACATCAGGTCGTAAAAATTTCTCTCGAGATCGATACATATATTTCTTCATTTTTTAATACCCAAAATGTAGATAATTCAGCTACTTTGGGTTTAACCCTAGAAGAATAATTTGTATTAAATATTTCCCATTCTCTTTAGCAGACAGTCTCCCATCTCTCTCCATCTCACTGTTCAGCCAAAATGTTGGACAACGATTTCGACACACTTCATAGTCTGACGTATAAATGATCCTGCCATCATGTCGGTATGCCAGCAGGAGAATCTCTGCAAGCATTTCTGATCGCTACTCATGACAAAGGGTCATAACTATTCAATTACTGCTCCTCTGAAACAAATGATTCGAATAAAATGTACCTATTTGATCACGACGAATTCAAATATTCACAAGCAAAAGGGAGCTCCCACGGACAGAGGTGAAGATTTTCTTGATTGCAGGAACAATAGCTGCATCTAGAAAAAATGGCTCTGAGCACTATGGGACTCAACTGCTGAGGTCATAAGTCCCCTAGAACTTAGAACTACTTAAACCTAACTAACCTAAGGACAACACAAACATCCATGCCCGAGGCAGGATTCGAACCTGCGACCGTAGCGGTCGCGCGGTTCCAGACTGTAGCGCCAGAACCGCTCGGCCACCAGCGGCCGGCAGCTGCATCTAGGACGCCACTAATAGCCACATCTTATGTCTCAATTTCATACAAATTACTCCGCTTACTGACAAGTATTTTCTATAATACTTATTTCTTGAGATAGTTTGATGTCTCACATTAACTAGAAAGCCATGTAAACACTTATCGAACAGGATTCTATCGAATTATTTTACGTTTGTAGAAATTGAACATCTATACTAAAGCGGCTTCGCAGAAGGATTTTCGAAATTTGTTTCATTTATAAAAATTTCCATCAAAAAGTGCTTGAAATGCTTAAAGAAAAGAGGTGTTACGAATACGTTAGAATGTCGTGAAGCTAGATACGATATGTTTTATCCTAATGTTGCTGAAAAATGGGTCTCCAAGGTGTGTAGCTCTGAAATTTCATTTCTCGAACAGCGCACTTAGTTAATAATTTTGAGGTACGTTACGAAATAAATGCTTATATCTTAGTATTGTGTATTTGGTTATTGTTCCGAGACCAATTGAATCCACACCGCAACACCAAACAAGCACAATTATTCTGCGACAAAGCACACATCTGGTCTCAACTAACGAGTATCGTAGAGTTCAGTAAGAAGATGTTGAGTAAGAGCCAGAAGATGATGAGTATAGCACCCGTCGAAACGTCGTGACTTTTCACCTTGCAACCTCGACGGAAACCAGGGAACGTTTCACGTCGGGAAAGTCTACATTCACGCAGACGCACTGTATGTATCCAGTTCGTATCAAAAAATGGTTCAAATGGCTCTGAGCACTATGGGACTCAACTGCTGTGGTCATCAGTCCCCTAGAACTTAGAACTACTTAAACCTAACTAACCTAAGGACATCACACACATCCATGCCCGAGGCAGGATTCGAACCTGCGACCGTAGCAGTCGCAGTTCGTATCAAATCCACCTTGTTCTGGCACATATCCAAGGGAATCTTTCAGGGGCGTAGAGGCGCGTTCATCAAAACATTCAATGCCACAATAGGTAATGAAACCATAAACAAGTGTTTAAGCGGCGTACGCTCTCCCTGAGACAGATCCACCGCAACACTCTCTGTAATCTGCCAATCATTTGCCACGAACACTTAAAAACAAAAATTGGTCTTTGGTTTATATTCTATGGAGACGTCATATTATTATATGAATGGTACATATGATGATTATGAACTCTATAGGAATATACGGAACACAAACTACGTCGTATCACGATAGCTGATAAGTACAGTTCTTTTATTATGTTCTGGTAGGTTGTTGAATAATAGTATTATTGGGAACGGCAAAGGACATTGAGCTGGTGTGTTTTCTGGCTCCAGTTTCCATCGATCGTCATTTTGATCTCTGAGTCGACTTCGATGCTTATTTGTCTTCTGCTCATCTCTGGCGGCGCGGATTTAACGGCAGCGCGTGCGCTCTGCTCGGAAGGTGTGTCGGGATAGGCGGTGAGCGAGAGTCACCTGGGACTGTGTACGTAGGCAGGACGGCAAGAGTCGGACAACGAAGGAGCGGGGCCAGAGGCTACAGCGTGTTGAGTCGTGAGGGCAGATCCAACGTCCATGGTGATTTAGTTTTCCTAGAGGTCGGAAGGACAAGCTCCTTCGAGTCTGTTATAAGCTACGCCGGCCGATTGAATTGGAGTCGCCGAGTTGCTTCGGTGGGTTGCGTGCGGCTTGATTGAATATGCCAGTGTACTAAAAATCCTTTGGAATTGTTTTGGTTGTTTATCACTTACCTCGGTGTCGTAACTAACTATCTTGACGGTAGTCGAGGAAGTGTGGCTACGCCCAACCAACCGACATGAAGCGTGGTTAAGGACGTAGCTAGAAGTGCAACGAGTAGTGAGTAAGTCCGGCTCCGGAGTTTCAAGACACGCCGAGATACGTCCTCTATTCTACCTTGTAGTTCATTTGGTAGTTTGGCGTGTAAATGTGCGCCGAGATAATTCCTGTCATCTTAACTTTAGGGCATGATTTTTAGCGAACTTATTAATCGAAGTTTAAGGGCTGGCACTGGCCAAGTAACTCACGGAGGCTAATTTGTTTCTATTCAGTTGTATTGATCACCTGTTCTCTAGATAAGGTGGTGTACTTTATGTCTCAGAATATTATCTGCCGTTGACGTGTGTTGTGTTACAGATAATTGGCACCAGTCGACGCGAGCATACTGGGAATAGAGCACCACAAGGGCAGAGAGATATTTAAGGCCCTGTCCTCTCCTTTACATCTTGGGTTATGTTGTCACTGTTGCGTGATTCCATCTTTCCGGTGGAGAATTATAGCACCTGAAGCTCAATTGCAGTGCAAAGTTGAGTACATTTCTATGTCATTTCCTGTCTCGTGAATCTCTCGTATTGATTGAACACTTGGTCTGCTAACGTCTATCGCTAATTCACACGCAATACTGAAGCAACCTCATTTTAGGGGTATTGTCATATGGTCATGTTTTAGTTGTAATCATTCTAAGAATATTGTTGATTAATCAACTGAGTAAGTAAATTTTAAGATTGGTTTGGTCAAAATTAAGACACCTGCTTAACTGTTTTAGTCATTTGTATATAGTTTTGTTTAGGAAAGTTGGCTAGGCAAACCTTAAAGGATCTGTGTTCTTACCCTTAATCTGTTCCTCAGCTGATTAGAAGTAGAGAGAGTTCAGATGGGAATTGTATGGACATTTGTACTATTTAAGTAAGGTTTTACTTGAGTATATTTACCTAGTCATAGTCAAATTTCAAGTTTTATGGGTCTTGTTCCGTTTAAAGAAATTTATTTGTTATTTGTCCAAGTGATCTGGCCTTGTAAGGCAGTCTCCTGTATTATTATGATGGTGATTTTATAATGCTTTTCATTGTAATAAAATATGTAGCAACTACAACGGATTGTTCTGCTATCATTGAAATGTGTAATGGTAGTGACACACCAAAATCACAATAGTAATCCGCACCAGCTCAGACATTATACCAAGTTTTTTTCAAGAGGCGTTTGTAAGCCGCTCTAGAATTAACGCCAGGTATAATTATTACAACACGCTTCTGTGTTATGAAAATACAGTTCTTGAAAGTGGAGATCCCCGAAATCTTATTCCATACCTCATCAGTAAATGCAAAGAGGCAGAACCTATTTCATTCATTTTTGAATCATCTGTAGCAGTAATGGAGCCAACGGCCTGGCCGCAATGGTAGACCACCGAAGTCAAGCGCTGTCGGCCTTGGATGATCACCGTCCCAGTCTGCCGATCGCTGTTGGCAAGCGGGGTGCAGTCAGCCCCTTCTCAGGCCAACTGAGGAGCTACTGGATTGAGAGCAGCGGCACCGGCCACGAGAATTGACAACGGCCGGTAGAGCGGTTGCTGACCACACGCCCCACTGTATCCGCTTCCGGTGACGCCAAAGGGCTGACGACATAGAGTAAATATCTCTGGAGTAAGCATTCACATGCGCAGAACAGATTTTGGATTGTCAACATACATTGCCGGCCTGGTCACGTGATCTCGGGACGTCGTGTGTTTGTCCGTATAGCACCCTGTATATTTAAAATGTCACTACATCCCTACTGCAGACGGATTCTTTTCGTACGTGTCGTGAATTATTTATATATGTTGCGCAGACATTTTAACAGTATCCATATGATACAGGGAATAAACCAGCTACGTAACTTTCAAGGGCAAGTGATATTACATTCTGCTTCGTTGCGATAGGTGTCACAGTTCAGATGCACTCGATTTTTGGTAGATTTCGGTATGATACTGCACTTTATAGTATTACAGAGCCTGACGTACATTTTTGCAGTGATAGTCTTGCAAAACGACTTGACAGTACGCTAGTACTTTTGCAAGTGTCCGAAAAACACCGAATTTGCCACACATTAGCGATTATATCCCTGCTAATTCGTCCTTTTTTCTTGTATTTCTGCGTATTTATTTTCTCGTTTTTGCGACCTAAAGCACAATTTTTTCTTACTGGTGACACTTTGAGGTATTTATTTAACGCATTTTAAGTACTTGCTACCAGTTTATTAAATAAATAGTAGACTGAGTAATCTATATACATAATCGAGGATAGTATTTACTGAAACAACTAACCATTCCCTTTCCTGTTCCGCTAGCAAATTTACGAGAGGAAGCGATTGTTTGTAAGCTTTTGTACGAGCCGTAATATCTGTTACATAGTCATAAAATCGTAGAAAAATAGGTCTGCAGAATCAAGCCTTAATTATAAGGCGTCTCGAAATTTTTAAACATATGCAGTGTCTCTTACTAATACGAAAGCTATAATTAGAGGTACATGGTATGTACCCATGAAAAGTTACTATCCCTCCTTTCACATATTTTTCTTTGCATCCGTAGCAACAACAGTAATTCACCCTCGCTATTACACTATCAACAAACGGTGAAACACAACAAAAGCTCTTGATATTATAAACTTCAAATGCTGCAGAAAGCACACACGCACAGCGAAGTCCCGAAAACACGTGACAATCCTGGTTTAATGTTGACAACATGCGCAGAACGCAGTGCTCACTCCAGAGATGTTTACTCTATGGCTGAGGAAGACCGGCGACCGGTCGTTGTTGTTGGACCTTCAAGGCCTGCTTGGACGGTGCAGTTATACAGCAGTAATCGTACGCACTGCAAACATAACTGAACTACACTTCATTAATTTTAGTCAGTGGGTCTTCCAATTAAACTTTGTGATCTATCTGTAGTCCTAAAAACGTAACACATTATACTTACTGTATGTCGTTATTTCAGAAACCTACTTTTTTTACCTTGTCGAGTTTTATGACAAGTACTGAACTGTATCTCCTGAGTCTTATCAAAATGAAATGATTATCCCTTTACCTTAAGCCATCTGTTGATGCTTTGGAACATTTCGTACATTGCTTTTTCAGTAATGGTACTGAGCCTACTTTTTATTCCTATACTTGTATCATCTGGAAATAGGACCAAATTTGCATGTTCTGAAACTACAAGCTTCTTTACGCATAAAAGAAACGTCAGAGTACTGAAAATAGAAACTTGTGGTGCATCGTGTCTGGTTGCTACAATTTCTGAGTCTCTATTGTTACGTGACTACTATGAAACTGGTTTACTTTGCATTTTATAATTCAGATGGGATAAAACGTTAAACCTGCTGTATGCTGTTCCATATAATTTTAACTATTGCATGTTTGCACTGTTTATACAATCTAAAGCCTTAGCCAAGTGACAATAGGCCGGCCGAAGTGGCCGTGCGGTTAAAGGCGCTGCAGTCTGGAACCGCAAGACCGCTACGGTCGCAGGTTCGAATCCTGCCTCGGGCATGGATGTTTGTGATGTCCTTAGGTTAGTTAGGTTTAACTAGTTCTAAGTTCTAGGGGACTAATGACCTCAGCAGTTGAGTCCCATAGTGCTCAGAGCCATTTTGAACCAAGTGACAATATATTCCCAACGATCCTAATTTCTCATTTATTGATTCTCATATATCACATGTCAATGTAAACGTATTGAGGGAAAAAAGATAAGAGTAATAGTGTAAGTGTATTAATCAGTTCTGAAGCCATATGGCTCCATAATTTTATGATCGTACCATTGAGCAATGTGTAGACACGAGTAAAAAACTATCGTTAACCAGTCCATATCACGGTACAAAAGCTTGGGCATAAACTCGATTAAATGTGCAGGTTACCATGCCTTAAAAGGTCTATGATGATTCTAAATGAGGTTTTATTTTCTGATGCGAAGATTGTGGTGACAGGAGTAGGGAATTGGTTTTTTACCTTGTTTAGTATTCGAAACAAAATATAGTGGCCCCAAGTGGCGAAACTGCACATTATATCGACAAATTGCAGCTGTTTCAATGGCCTAAATAAGGGGCATTAAGGTGGTTGTCTGCCCAGGTTACGGCAGTTCCGCTTGCTGAGTAACGTGTATGTTGAACATGTGTTACTGAAATTTTTTCAGGGACGGCAAATGACTCGGAGTATCAGTTGGACGGAATGAATGCCTTGAAAAGAGGTGTTACGGGGGTAATTGAGTGTAGTCGAATGAAATCTGGCCGTGCTGAGGCAATTCGATTAGGAAATGAGACACTAAAAGTGGTAGACGAATAAAAGTAGTACACTAAACTCAGTCCGAACAGGCCATGAAGGCCCAATGGTACCAACCGGCCGCCGTGTCATCCTCAGACAACAGACGTCACTGGATGCGGGTATGGAGGAGCATGTGGTCAGCACACCGCTCTCCCGGCGGTATGTCAGTTTACGAGATCCGAGTCGCTACTTTTCAATCAAGCAGCTCCTCAGTTTGCCTCACAACGGCTGAGTGCATACCGCTTGCCAACAGCGTTGGCAGACCGGATAATACATACAAGTACTAGCCCAGCCCGACAGCGCTTAACTTCGGTGATCTGACTGGAACCGGTGTTATCACTGCGGCAAGGCCGTTGGTGGAGCAAAGTAGCAGTAGAAAAAAATACGAGCTTTTGTAACGTGACTCTACAGAATAATGCTAAAGGTTAGATGGATAGATTAGATAACTAATCAAGATGTATTGTGTCTAACTGGGGGAGAAAAGAAGTGCCGGGCACAACTTGAATGAAAGAAGAGATAATTTGACAGAGTACATTCTGAGAGATCAAGGATAAGTTAATTCGGCAATAAAGGGGTGGACGACTTTAGAAGTGAGGCTAGGGCTTGAGTACAGTACACAGGTTCAGAGAGATGCAGGTTGCTGCAGTTAATGCAGAAATAAAGGGACTAGCTCGGAAAGCTAGATCAAACTAGTATTCGGACTGCAAATCACACCACCATCTCCACACGCGATCTTCTTTTTCTCCTAGAAGTTCCTTTTTCTGAAACTATCCAGAAGTTCAACAATTTGTAACGCACGTTTTACTGCAAGTTTCAACCGACTTTACAATGATGTCACAACTATAAGAAAAGGTGAATACTACCTCTGTGCAGTTTCGGAAATATCGTCCCTTATGTAATTTTGTTTTACGACAAAAACATGTAGTTGCTCGTTACATGATTATACGGTGAAGCTGCCTGTAGCCCATGGAACATCCTTCACAGTGCACATACGAGTACATATATACTGCAGTCATATGATACGAATACCTGGCCGTAAGAATTCTTTGTCAGAATAGAGTGAAAATGCAGAGTATCTTCAACAGAGAGTGCTTAAAAAACACTTGTTTAGATTATACGGGGATGGAAATTAGGTCGTGAAACACTATGGCCAGACAGACTCGTGGTCTAACAGATGATTAATTAAACAAATTATTCTTATGCATATTAAGTCGAGTCTAATTAGCGGTTCACCAATGGTGTAAACAAAGAGGAGCAGGGGACGGCAGCTGCTCCGTTCCTTTCCCATGCCTTAGAAAATAATGGTCTTTACAAACCAAACTCGCATATCATTCAGCCCCACAGGTACTAGTCCATAGCGGAATTTAACACCTTGTACAAATATTAGCTATCCGTTGTACTAAAGCATAAGCGTACTGAAATAGAAAAAAAAAATAACTGTCCATATGACTCTTTACGCGTGCTAATCTCGCTTAAATTACCCTAATTACCCCCATTGGAGATAAATGACGACGAGAGCGTAGTAAGTCCTCCAGAGAATTACGTGCTCTTTCTTACAACGACTTCCATTTATGTTCTCTAAAAATTTCTTTTACGCTTTCATAAGGGTTATGCCTTCTTATACGGCTCCAGCAGCTCGCCACTGAATCTGTTCGATGGCTACTTTCATGCTTACTTGATGGAGACTCCGATTCGTCGCACTAGCATCTTTGATGCAATTTCATTTGTATATGCACTGCACTTTCCCAGAACACTTTCAACAAATCCAAGTCTTATTTACACCACAAGCTTTTCGCTTTTGTTTCGGAGCATCTTCAGTGATCAGATTTTTGCTTCCTACTTCATTCTCAATGCACACATAGGTCGTCGACTTGTAGAACATTGCACTTTACTGACACTACATATATATTTGTCCCAATGCTGTGTAGGCTTACGCCCAGTGTACTTTACTGTACGACAAAATACACGAGATGTAAGTGCGTCCACACAATACGCAAAAGGAATATACCCAGCGTCGGTGAAGTGCAGTGTTCTAAAAATCAGGGACCTGCGTGTGGAAAACCATCTAAAAATGAAGTAGTAGGAAGCAAAAATTTGACCACTGAAGGGGCTCGGAAATAACAAAAATGCTTATGGCCTAAATAAAACGGTATACAATTTGTATTACTTGTATAACTGCCACTGCGGGAAAAGGAGGCCTAAAAATAAAGAAGACAACATGAAACTATGTCTTCCATACACCTTACCTAGAACTCATTTTATGTCCCCGTCTCATTTCAACTGGGTCCTTAGGATTACCCCTAAATACCTGTATGCCGAGACGTGCTGAAGATGTTCGGCACTAATTCTGTAACCGGATACTATACGGATCTTTCTAAATTATAAACATTGTTTCGAAATTATACACTTTTAAAATAAGCTGTCATTAATTATATCAAGCCATTTTTCGTGAAATATCAAACCTATTTCGCTTTCATTATTGTAATCCTTGCAACTGATAACAACAGATGACTCATAGTTCTATAAGCTTCTCGTGTTACCAGTCAATGTCAAAAACTATTAAAACTTGTGTATTTGAAAGTTACTTAGCTGACAGAAAAAAAATGCTGTGAAAAGGACAAATTGCTGCTCTCATAAAGATGACTCATTGAGTAGCAGTGCAAACCTCATACAAATTATATTCTCTCAGTTATGGGAATTCACATTCACCTACATTAAGCGCCAAAGAAACAGGTATAGGCATGCGTATTCAAATACAGAGATACGTAAACAGGCAGAATACGGCGCTATGGTCGGCAACATCTATATAAGACAAATGTATGGCACAGTTGGTAGATCGGTTACTGCTGCTACAATGGCAGGTTATCAAGATTTCAGTGAGTTTGAAGGTGATGTTATAGTTGGCGCACGAGCGGTGGGACACACAATCGTCGAGGTAGCGGTGAAGTGGGGAATTTTCCCGTACGACCATTTCAAGAGTGTACCGTAAATATCAGGAATCAGGTAAAACGTCGAATCTCCGACATCACTGTGGCGGAAAAATAGATTCTGCAAGAACGAAACCAACGACGACTGAAGAGGATCGTTCAATGCGACAGAAGTACAACCAGTTCGCAAATTGCTGCAGATTTCAGTGCTGGGCCATGAACAAGTGTCAGCGTGTGAAATATTCAACGAAACTTCATCGATATGGGCTTTCAGAGCCGAAGGCCCACTCGTGTGCCCTTGATGACTGCACGACACAAAGCCTCATGCCTCGCCTGGGTCCGTCAAACCGACAGTGGACTGTTGATGACTGGAAACATGCTGCCGGGTCAGACGAGTCTCGTTTCAAATTGTATCGAGCGGATGGACATGTTCGGGTATGGAGACAACCACACGAATCCATGGTACCTGCATGTCAGGTGGAGGCTCTGTAATGCTGTGGGGCGTGTGCGGTTGGAGATATATTGGACCCCTGATACGGCTAGATACGACTCTTGACCGGTGACACGTGCGTAAGCATTCTCTCTGATCACCTGCATCAATGCATGTCCATTGTGCATTCCGACGGACTTGGGCAATTTCAGCAGGACAAACGTCCAGAATTGCTACAGAGTGCCTTTTCTGAGTTTAAACAGTTCCGCTGGCCACCAAACTCCCCTGACATGAAAATTATTGAGCATATCTGGAATGCCTTGCAACGTGCTGTTCAGAAGAGATCTCCACCCCCTCGTACTCTTACGGATTTATGGACAGCCCTGCAGAATTCATGGTGTCAGTGCCCTCCAGCACTACTTCAGACATTAGTCGAGTCCATGCCACATCGTGTTGCCGAACTTCTGCTTGCTCGAGGGGGGCCCCACACGATATTAGATAGGTGTACCAGTTTCTTTGGCTCTTCAGTGTCGTACGCAAACAAATTTGCGTAAGACACTGCGTCATAACCAGTGAGACATGGTTTATTCAGGTTTTATTCCCTAGAACATTAGGCTCTGGAGAGCTACCTTTACATTATTACATAGTTTGCCACATATTTTCGTTGCATCTGTTTTCATCTGCGTGTTCATCTATTACAGAAATACATATCGAAAAACTGTACATGCTAATGAACCACATTCAAAAGTCGACATGTCCGTCTTCATAAAATTCGATGTATGTCTTCCTGTTCATTGCTTGGTCCTTGCTGGTACTAACATGTTTGTGAAGTTCCGAGAGTTGTATGAAACGCATAATGAACAGTATTTGTATTTGTTTAGGATTATACCATCTGCGTGTTGCGAAAAAGAAATTGTTGATGTCTGCCGAAACACCAAACTAATTGCGCCTAGTGATTCGCAGGGGATGTAGATTTTGTCTTACCTGCTGCGATGTCTTTGGAAAGGTCCACTCACTTTTTCTATTTCTACTCGCTGTACCAGTGACGTTGTTGAAACAGAAATTTGTAGAAATAATTAGGAGTTGTATTTATTACTGGACGGGAAAGTAATCTACAAAAGGGGAAAACAGATGCAAAAAGATCGTCTTGCTGTTCTTTAGAAGAATAATCTAATTCTTCAGCGTCCAGACACAATGGGGGGAAATTAAAAAAGTTGTAGAGGGAATCACAAAGCACTGGCAGGGGGAGGGAGGAGGCATAAACTTCAATTAGAGCTCCGCCTGCCCCCAGCGCAGCGGCGGTATGCCCTTTGATCTACTCGCCTAGCCGCCCGGGCAATCGAGCATGCTGCTGCCCTCGTCCCTCGCGGGACCATCCCAAGGTTAAGCTCCTTAGCCGTACCTGTCCGGCAGGCGTCGACTTTCCTTTTAGACATGCTATATATTTGCCTGCGACACTATTGGAATACAACGTTTTATTTGGAGTGCTGTTTGGAAAAAGTGAAACGCCGAGGCCGATCACAACGAAATTTATTCCACCGACTAAGGACGTGACACTAAACAAATGATTAGCATTACAGACCTCAACGAGCACTATGACTGTGGAAATTTAGTACGGAGTAGCGCCACCTTGTGCTACAAGCAAAATGGTTCAAATGGCTCTGAGCACTATGGGACTTAACAGCGTTGGTCATCAGTCCCCTAGAACTTAGAACTACTTAAACCTAACTAACCTAAGGACATCACACACATCCATGCCCGAGGCAGGATTCGAACCTGCGACCGTAGAAGTCTACAACCAAAGCCGCTACAAGTCGTGGCATGGAATCTAAGACAAATGTAATGTATTGCGAATACATAGAAAGAAAGATCCTTTATTGTATGATTATATGATAGCGGAACAAACGCTGGTAGCACTTACTTCTGTAAAATATCTGAGAGTATGCGTATGGAACGATTCGAAGTGGAATGATCACATAAAATTAATTGTTGGTAAGGCGGGTGCCAGGTTGAGATTCATTGGGAGAGTCCTTAGAAAATGTAGTCCATCAAAGGAGGTGGCTTACAAAACACTCGTTCGACCTATACTTGAGTATTGCTCATCAGTGTGGGATCCGTACCAGATCGGGTTGACGGAGGAGATAGAGAAGATCCAAAGAAGAGCGGCGCGTTTCGTCACAGGGTTATTTGGTAAGCGTGATAGCCGCGGTGTAGCTTGCTGTCCACGTTTCGAGAGCGTGCGTTTCTAGATGAGGTATCGAATATATTGCTTCCCACTACTTATACCTCCCGAGGAGATCACGAATGTAAAATTAGAGAGATTCGAGCGTGCACGGAGGCTTTCCGGCAGTCGTTCTTCCCGCGAACCATACGCGACTGGAACAGAAAAGGGAGGTAACGACAGTGGCACGTAAACTGCCCTCCGCCACACACCGTTGGGTGGCTTGCAGAGTATAAATGTAGATGTAGATGTAGATGTAGACGTAGATGTGGCGCCTGAATACACTGCCAGGGAACATTCTGCCACGCAGTTTGTAGGTGCATTCGGGACGACGACGGTTCAAACTACCGTCCGGCCATCCTGATTTAGGTTTTCTGTGAATTCCCTAAATCGCTTCTGGCAAATTGAAAGGTACGACCGGCTTCCTTCCCCATCCTTCCCTAATCTGATGGGATCGATGACCTCACTGTTTGGTCCTCTCCCCCTTATCAACCAACTAACCAGCAGTTTGTAGGCGGGTCCACAAAACATCAAATGTGGCTGCAGGAGGAATTGAACGAACAAATTGCCGACCTACCATATTAGTGACATGTTCGATGGGTGACACGTCAGGCGAACGGGCAGACGCCGGACGGGGTGGCCGAGCGGTTCTAGGCGCTACAGTCTGGAACCGCGCGGCCGCTACGGTCGCAGGTTCGAATCCTGCCTCGGGCGTGGATGTGTGTGATGTCCTTAGGTTAGTTACGTTCAATTAGTTCTAAGTTCTAGGGGACTGATGACCTCAGAAGTTATATCCCATAGTGCTCAGAGCCATTTTTTTCGAACGGGCAGACGAGGGAAGCAGCGGTACCCGGCGTTCTTCTCAAAAGGCTTGCCCATTGCTTACTACATCATGGGTTTCGAAAAAGACGATCCTATGAAACTCAGCTCGCCCTATTCGTCCACGAGACTCAGAGGGCAATAGACACGGGTTCACAGGTAGATGCCGTGTTTCTTGACTTCCGCAAGGCGTTCGATAAAGTTCCCACAGTCGTTTAATGAACAAGGTAAGAGCGTATGTACTATCTGTCCAATTGTGAGATTGCATTGAAGAGTTCCTAGATAACAGAACGCAGCATGTCATTCTCAATGGAGAGAAGTCTTCCGAAGTAAGAGTGATTTCAGTTGTGCCACAGGGGAGTGTCGTAGGACCGTTGCTATTCACAATATACATAAATGACCTTGTGGATAACATCGGAAGTACACTGAGGCTTTTTGCGGATGATGCTGTAATATATCGAGAGGTTGTAACAATGGAAAATTGTACTGAAATGCAGGCGGATCTGCAACGCTTTGACGCATGGTGCAGGGAATGGAAATTGAATCTCAATATAGACAAGTGTAATGTGCTGCGAATTCATAGAAAAAAAGATCCCTTATGATTTAGCTACAATATAGCAGGTCAGCAACTGGAAGCAGTTAATTCCATAAATTATCTGGGAGTAGGCATTAGGAGTGATTTAAAATGGAATGATCATATAAAGTCGATCGTCGGTAAAGCAGATGCCAGACTGAGATTCATTGGAAGAATCCTAAGGAAATGCAATCCGAAAACAAAGAAAGTAGGTTACAGTTCACTTGTTCGACCACTGCTTGAATACTGCTCTCCTGTATGGGATACATTCCAGATAGGGTTGATAGAAGAGATAGAGAAGATCCAACGGAGAGCAGTGCACTTCGTTACAGGATTATTTAGTAATCGCGAAAGCGTTACGGAGATGATAGATAAACTCCAGTGGAAGAGTCTGCAGGAGAGACGCTCAGTAGCTCGGCACGGGATTTTGTTGAGAGTTTCGAGAACATATCTTCACCGAGGAGTCAAGCAGTATATCGTTCCCTCCTACGTATATTTCGCGAACAGATCATGAGGATAAAATGTGAGAGATTAGAGCCCAGGCATACCGACAATCTTTCTTTCCACGAACAATACGAGAGTGGAATAGAAGGAAGAACCGATAGAGGTACTCAAAGTACCCTCCACCACACACCGTCAAGTGGCTTGTGGAGTATGGATGTAGATGTAGGTGTAGATGAATGCGTTCGGGCTTTGTCCTGCTGAAGTATGGCACGTGGAACGGCCTGTAGGAGGTGCAGTGCCTCGGGCTGTGAAATCTCCCTAATGTAGCGGTAGCTGTTCAGATTGCGATGAAAACTTAGGAGGCGAGATCGCTTGTTACAAGTATTGGCACCCCAAACGGTAACACTTGGCGTTTGTCCGCTATGCCGCTCAACAATACAGTCTGCCCGACTGCGTTCACCCCGGCGGCACCGAAGACGTATGCGGCCATCACTGTAGGAAAGTTGCAGCTGGACTAGTCCTAAAACCTACATTTTGCCACTCAGCACGCCAGTGTCAGCCATCACGCGCCGAGTGCAGTCTGCGTGGTTGGTGGGTTCTGGCCACTGGAAGGCGACGCAATGGCATGCGTACCGCCAGTCCAGCCCACGAAAGACAGCGTCGAAACGTCGACGCAGACTTGTCCACAGCCGTTGCACTGCTTCAGCGTCGCGCCAGCACTGTGGACGGCCAAGCGGATGAGATGGCGGTCATTTCTCGCTATGGTCAACTTGTGTCGGCCAGTACCCTGTCGGCGCTGATTACGGTCCTCTTCTCTGCATTGGTTCCACACGCGCCTCACAGATGAAGCATGTGTATTGTACGAGCCGCGATATCACGGAACGACAGACCTACCTCCCGGAGACCAATCGTTCTCCCCCTGTTCGAACGCACATACATGCCCTGTGATGTAGGCAAGGCATAGTGGCATTTAGTACGAAGGCTTCGCACCGACTGAGCATTGCCTAACACTGACCTGTCCGGTCACACAAAAGAGGGTGTCACCTCTCTCCTGTTTACATCATTTGTCACGGTTCAAATGGTTCTGAGCACTATGCGACTTAACTTCTGAGGTCATTAGTCGCCTAGAACTTAGAACTAATTAAACATAACTAACCTAAGGACGTCACGCACATCCATTCCCGATGCAGGATTCGAACCTGCGACCGTAGCGGTCGCTCGGTTCCAGACTGTAGCGCCTAGAACCGCACGGCCACTCCGGCCGGCCATGTGTCACGGTTCCGCTGTTCTACACGTCTTCTTATCGTGACATCTTGCAGACCACTCCTTCTAAGTGCTTCACTTGTTACAGACCGTTGTGTATTTACCTATTTTTTTCTTTTGGTTGACCTGGCCAGATTAAGTTCCTTATGCCTTTGTCACATCCCTTTTCGCAATGGTCATGTTCGATAGAGTTTTCAGTTCGTACAGTGCGGACGAATGTATGCATTTGGTATACTGCGTGCAAACGGATACTCAGTAGTAGGTGAATTCTGTTGGCGGCTGTAGGAATTGACCAGTGAAAGGGTTGCGTATTTCCTGTGGGGGTACCATTATCGATACCCCCACTAATAATCGATAGCAATCAGCTAGCGACTATTGTACTTCAGCTTTCTAGAAGATTCCTGATGGGCCAGTTTCGTGCGAACAGTTGGGAATTTTCCTCTTATACCTCGTCCTGCTTCACCTATCTCATGCGAACGCGGCGTGCTGAGGGAACGTGCGAATATCCAAGCGATCCAACTCTAAGCGATGTAATTAGCCTGTCATGCGTGGGAAGCACAGCCACGTTACACGGACTGTCAGCGAAGCGATGGCCGAAGTGCCAAGAAATTCTTACCATCCGGTTCTAAGAAAACTATTAGGTGAAAAAATTTGATTCCTTCACATTTTACACCTGATAACTTCATTGGATAAGGGATTGAATTTCTTTTCGTTATTCGTCATACATCAAATTTGAAAATCGTAGCAAGGAAAATTTTAAGACTCTGTAGAGGTAAAAGCGCATTGTGTCGACTTTGTGTATGGTTTATTTTAGGTCATACATTTCTGCATGTGAAAGGCAGCTCACATATCGGAATGGTGTTTTAAGTTGAGCAGAACGATATTCATCTCCAGTCTCGACGTATCGGTTCGTATGTAGAGGGCCGTGCACAGTGTGCGCAGTTCTGCCCATGCGCAGCATGAAGTGTGGTCGTAGCAGACGTCTCATTCCATAAACGGTTCGAGATATCGAAACGAAGTTTGTTTGCAAATGATTGCACACAAAAAGGTATGTATTTTACTCCATAATTAGGAATAATACTTGAAACCTTTTCATCTATCGAGGTAAAGATGTCACTGCAGTTCTTTTCGATGAAACAACAGCATCTTTCTTTTAACAGCATCTGACATATCGTCAAAGAAGTATATTATGGCACTGTGCACGTAAATACTTGAAACCTGTTTGTTTCTGCGTCACAAAATGTAATCTCAAACTAACTACATGTTTTAATTATTTCAGTTTGCATGAAGACTTTTTGTTTATTTGCAAGATTAGCCGGCCGCTGTGGTCGAGTGGTTCTATTCACTACAGTCTGGAATCGCGCGACCGCTACGGTCGCAGGGTCGAATCCTGTCTCGGACATGGATGTGTGATGTCCTTAGGTTAGTTAGGTTTAAGGCGTTCTAAGTATAGGGGACTGACGACTTCAGATGTTAAGTCCCATAGTACTTAGAGCCATTTGAACCATTTTTTTGCAGGATTTAGAATGCTTTATAGCTACATTAAATGATATCAGTTTGTCAACTAGTCTTTCCAGCAACGCTACTGACAGTATCTCCATACGGAGGCACGTGGTACTCTACTTTACTTTCTTTTACCTCGCGATGCCAAGTACCTGTCATCATCTTCAGAATTGAAACGTCTTGCAGAAGAATGCAGCATACTATATGAGAGTTTTCTCTAGCCAAAGACTGAGTGGTAGTTATGTAGTGCCATAATTAGCTTCAACGTGTCCACTTCAGCTGTAATTATGTTGTTGTTGTGGTCTTCAGTTCTGAGGCGAGTTTGATGCAGCTCTCCATGCTACTCTATCCTGTGCAAGCTTCTTCATCTCCCAGTACCTACTGCAACCTACATCCTTCTGAATCTGCTTAGTGTATTGATCTCTTGGTCTCCCTCTACGATTTTTACCCTCCACACTGCCCTCCAATACTAAACTGGTGATCCCTTGATCCCTCAGAATATGCCTACCAACCAATCCCTTCTTCTAGTCAAGTTGTGCCACAAATTTCTCTTCTCACCAATTTTATTCAATACTTCCTTATTAGTTAAGTGATCTACCCATCTAATCTTCAGCATTCTTCTGTAGCACCACATTTCGAAAGCTTCTATTCTCTTCTTGTCCAATTTATTTATCGTCCATGTTTCACTTCCATACATGGCTACACTCCATACAAATACTTTCAGAAATGACTTCCTGACACTTAAAAATATACTCGATGTTAACAAATTTCTCTTCTTCAGAAACGCTTTCCTTGCCATTGCCAGTCTACATTTTATATCCTCTCTACTTCGACCATCATCAGTTATTTTGCTCCCCAAATAGCAAAACTCTTTTACTACTTTAAGTGCCACATTTCCTAATCTAATTTCTTCAGCATCACCCGACTTAATTCGACTACATTCCATTATCCTCGTTTTGCTTTTACTTTTGTTGATGTTCATCTTATATCCTCTTTTCAAGACTCTGTTCATTCCGTTCAACAACTCTTCCAAGTCCTTTGCTGTCTCTGACAGAATGGCAGTGTCATCGGCGAACCTCAAAGTTTTTATTTCTTCTCCATAGATTTTAATACCTAATCCGAATTTTTCTTTTGTTTCCTTTACTGCTTGCTCAATATACAGATTGAATGACATCGGGGAGAGGCTGCAACCTGTCTCACTCCCTTCCCATCCACTGCTTGCCTTTCATGTTCACTTGATTGCCAAAATATCGAACGTGTTTTTTATTAACCTGCATGCAAAAGACAGATTACAATTGAAAATAGTTTCGTATGAAACCGTTTATGAGCCTGCGTGTGTTGGAATCATATTTGGAGTCATCAGAAAAATATCTCCTGCACAAAATACGTGAGTGGGACGGGGAAAATCGGTAATCACTAGTACAATGGGACATACCCTTTGATATGCACTTGAAAGTGGTTTGGAGGGTATATACAAGGATGGGTTCGTCAATAAGCAAAATTGACGCATTTTGGGGGACTGAGAATCCCCATTTCGTGATCGAGAAGTCTATTCACCCTCAATGGGCCACTGTATGGTGTGCGATGTTCAGTCACGGAATAATCGGTGCGATATTTCTTGATGGCACGGTGACTACCGACTGGTACGTGAAGGTTTTGGAAAATGACTTAATCCCCATTATCCAAAGTGACCCTGATTTTGACAATAGGTGGTGCTTGCAAGACGGAGCTCGAACCCATCGAAGCAGAAGAGTGTTTGATGTCCTAGAGGAGCAATTTCGGGACCGCATTCTGGCTCTGGTGTACCCAGAGGCCGCTGGAATGGTCCTCGATTGGCCGTCATGTTCTTCGGATCTGGATACTTGCGACTCCTTTTTAAGGCTATATTAAATACACGGTATACGGAAATAACTTAAAATCGTTACTGAGCTGAAAACAGTCGTTCAGGAGGTCATCGACAGCATCGATGTTCAGACACTTTAGCGGATCATGCAGAATTTCGCTATTCGTCTGCGCCATATCATCGCTAAGGACGGCAGGCATATCGAACATGTCACGACCTAAATCCGAATATCTGCAGTCACGTTTACATTTTGAATAAAGGGTGTACACGCAGTAGTATCTAATTTACGTTCTTTTTAATGTAGCTCAATAATTGTCATCCTGTGTGTAATGCAGATGTGCACAATGTTCGTGAACAGCACTGATTGCAATTTGAGACGTTGTAACTTGAAACACAAACCGCAAATGGTGTTCACTTTGCACGGAAATTTCAAACCTACTGATCCCGACCGCTTCGCCGCGTCGCTCGATGCCCAGCGCGTATACGCCCACGCAGGACAATTCAGCCACTGTTTGATATTTCCGTGCGGTCGCCGCACCGCCTGTGTTCAAGACAGATCGCTCACGCAGGACGACGCCTCACAGAACGCGCGTTCCTGCGACGCGCTGGACAGGCACTTCTATCAGTGAGTTATGAGTGACCGAAAGTGAGGGTAGAAGTGTGGCCCAGAGGTGGAAAAAGTTAATATCGCTGAGGAAATATTAGCTCGATTGAAATTATGAGAGCCGGTCGTTGTGGCCGAGCGCTTCTAGGCGCTTCAGTCCGGAACCGCGCTGCTGCTACGGTCGCAGGTTCGAATCCTGCCTCGGGCATGGATGTGTATGATGTCTTTAGGTTAGTTAGGTTTAAGTAGTTCTAAGTCTAGGGGACAGACGACCTGAGATGTTAAGTCCCATGGTCCTCAGAGCCATTTTGAAATTATGAGAGGTATCGCTAATACTGGCTGTGTTTGTGTATGCGTGGAAGAAGTTTTATGAATATATAAGTGAAGCATAGAAAAGTTGTAAGTACTAAAAGATCGTGAAGTAACACGTGAGTGGCAGCCATTGATGGCGTATGGCAGTCTGAATACAGTAAAGATGACCGTCGACATCATTGGATATCGGAAGAAGTGATTAACTTATCGAGGAAGCTAGAGAGAGAGTTCAATCTTCCTGTATGTAAATTACCTGGTGAATCTTTTCGTGGTTCCTAGAGGAAGAGCGACGTGAGACTGTGTGAAATGGACTAGGAGCCGTATACTTGTTTCAAGGATAAATAAGCTATGTTAAAATTGAATGACTCTTATCATTCCTGTACTATCATTAAGCGTAGATCCCTATGTACTGTAAAATATCCTTTGTGTAGCAATAAAGAGGAAATGAAAACGATTAAGATAATCCAATCTGCTCAGAGTATGCAGTGCATAAGTAATGGTTTGCTTTCTAAAGGACACATCACAAAAGCACTGGCATGATGTACTAATATGTAGGTTATTGGATAGGGTCCACCTTCAGCAAAACACAATTTTGTTTTTCAACCCAAACATATTTCACTGCAGTTGCAGCATCTTCAGAGGGCTTTTATTTTTCATTGATCTATACTGTTTGTATAAATGTAACTAGAACAGAATACATACAACTTAAAAACATACGTGAGAAGTGTATAGGAGACTACATTGAACGCAGACATTTTTCACTCGTAATTAGTTATTATTCAGAATAAATCAGATTACAAGATTGGTACACACACCACCATCCGTCTCATCAGAAGGAATGAAACCAAGTTAAACGGGAGGGAGCTTCTATCGTAAGCTATCTCTCTTCTCATTTATTTACCAACTTATGGTTGCTTCTCTCTAGATTCGATACAGTTATCAAAAGAAAATTGTGTAATAATCCAAATCACCTTTGTCTTTACATAGTTGACAGAATATGAATACACTTCACTATGATGGCAAGAGTGTAATTAAAAGGAAAGTACCATGTTTTTTTCGTATACTTTAACACATAGGAAGCAGTGCTTAGGTCGGTTTAGGCACAAGGTACAATTAAAGAGCGGCGTACGTATCTGATGTAAACACCACCCCTTTTACTCTTCAGATTGCCACTAAGAAACTATGTGAAGTGTTTTTAATGAAATAAATATAAGAATGCATATGGGAGGGGGGGGGGGTGTTACATGCCCTAGAGGCTGATTCATCTTCGTGGAGCTGCTTGCAGCTCACGAAATCGAAGAGTCGGCTGACGGCTCTCGCAGAAGCAAGCGACAATGCTTACACGCTCTGGGGGAGGAGTGACATTTCGAAGCGCATTTCTCAACTCGTCAGTCAGTCACCTGTGTATGAAGTGTCAGCGGTCTGAATTTGCCAGTGCAGTATTCGGAACTTGGCATCTTTCTCAAAGTAGCTATAATGCTACAAAGAACTTGTTAGTGGCACAGTAGTAGTTACAGTTTTTACCCTATCTCGCGGATTAGGTCGTGGCTGTCGGCCTTGTTTGGATTGGTTTAATACTGTAACAATGTAGAGAATTACTACGAGTCCAGCAATAAACGTTTCCGAATGAATTTGCGGAGCGATACGTTGCGTATTTTGTCTCCAGCGCCGCATTTGGCCAAGACTGCCCCCCCCCCCTCACCCGGCTATCTCTATCTCTCGCTCTCGTTCTCTCTCTCTCTCTCTCTCTCTCTCTCTCTCACACACACACACAAACACACACACACACACACACACACACACATAAAGTAAGTCGACACAAACAGACAACATGATTCAAAATTAGCGCCACATTGAAGAGAAGCAAAACGATGAACAAATGAGTGGCGAAAATAACATAACTTCTCTCAAATCTCGCTTCTGTGTAAGAACCGTGCAAAGGCAGGTATCAGTGAAGTACAACAGAGGTGTGGAAAACAGCGTAAGTAACTACAAAAGTTAAAGATAACACACCGAACTTGCACAACAGGAAGAAAAAGGTACATACGGGACTTACACAACTACTGCTCTCGAAAAAGTATTTCATAATTAATAACTCTTTCAGCAAGATCATCAGAATACTTTGCACATAACATGATGTCAAACGATAAGAAGGCATTCAAACAAGCAGACCAGTACAAATCTACTTTTACAATTCATACAGAGGGTGACAATTATTGAACTATGTAAAACAAAATCATCATAACTTCTGAACTGTTTGCATTAGGACATTAGAACTGCATGGTTGGCCGAAGGCCGTGATGGGAAAATAAATGTACACGCCGACGGACGAAACCTACTTTCATTTAGATGGGTTTGTCAGTAAGCGAAATTGGCGCATGTGGGGGACTGAGAATCCGCATTTCGCGATCGAGAAGTCTTTTCACCCTCAACGGGTGATTGTGTGGTGTCACGGAATAATCGGTGCGATATTCCTTGATGGCACGGTGACTATCGAACGATACGTGATTTTGGCAGATGATTTCATCCCCATTATCCAAAGTGACCCTGATTTCAACAAGATGTGGTTCGTGCAAGACGAATCTCGACCCCATCAAACCAGGAGAGTGTTTGATGTCCTGGAGGAGCACTTCGGGGACCGCATTCTGTCTGTGGGGTACCCAGAAGCCACTGGCATTGGCCTCAATTGGCCGCCACATTCTCCGGATCTGAAGACATGCGACTCCTTTTTGGGGCTATGTTACAGACAAGGTGCACAACAATAACCCCAAAACAATTTCTGAGCTGAAAACAGCCATTACGCAGGTCATCGACAGCATTGACGATTCGACACTTCAGCGGATCACGCAAAATTTCGCTATTCACCTGCGTCACATCATCACTAATGATGGCAGGCACATCGAACACGTCATAACGTAGATCCGAATATCTGTAGTGACGTTTACATGTTGAATGAAGTGTGTGCACGCCGTCGTTTGTAACTCATTTACGTTTTTTCATATAGTTCAATAATTGTCACCCTGTAGTTTCTGGTGAGCCATCTAAACGAAATAAAAGCATACACGTATTGTACACCTACGCTCATAAATTAAGGATTATTGCAGAATTTGTAAGTCCACGGTACTGGTGATAAGTTGAGAAAACCGTCCCGAAGCACATGTGCTACAAAAAGCCACTGTTTCCTGCACATGTACCCGGCATCAATATGGAGTATATCACCATGCACACGTACACATGCCGCACAACGGCTTGGCATACTCTGGATCAGGTGATCGAGCAGCTGCTGGGGTATAGCCTCCCATTCTTGCACCAGTGCCTGCGGAGCTCCTGAAGTGTCGTAGGGGTTTCAAGATGTGCAGCGATACGTCGACCGAGAGCATCGCAGACGAGCTCGATGGGGTTTAGGTTTGGAGAACGGGCAGGCCACTCCATTCGCCTGATATCTTCTGTTTCAAGGTACTCCTCCACGATGGCAGCGCGGTGGGGCCTTGCGTTATCATCCATCAGGAGGAAGGTGGGACCCTTTGCACCCCTGAAAAGGCGGACACGCTGGTGCAAAATGACGTCCCGATTCACCTGACCTGTTACGGTTCCTCTGCCAAAGACATGCAGGGGTGTAAGAGCACTAATCATAATCCCACCCCACACCATTAAAACCACGACCTCCATACAGGTCTCTTTCAAGGACATTTAGGGGTTGGTATCTGGTTCGTGGTTCACGCCAGATGAAATCCCGGCGAGAAACACTGTTCGACTATACATGGACTCGTCCGTGAACATATCAGGGACCACTGTTCCAACGACCATGAACTGTGTTCTTGACACCAGGCTTTTTCGGGCTCTCCTGTGACCAGGTGTCAATGGAATGCACCTTGCAGGTCTCCGGGCGAATAAACCGTGTCTATTCAGTCGTCTGTAGACTGTGTGTCTGGAAACAATTGTTCCAGTGGCTGCGGCAAGGTCCCGAGCAAGGCTACCTGCAGTACTCCGTGGCCGTCTGCGGGCACTGGTGGTGAGATATCGGTCTTCTTGTGGTGTTGTACACTGTGAACGTCCTGTACTGTAGCGCCTGGACACGTTTTCTGTCTGCTGGAATCGTTGCCATAATCTTGAGATCACACTTCGTGGCACACGGAAGGTCCGTGCTACGACCTGCTGTGTTTGACCAGCCTCCAGTCGCCCTAGTATGCTACCCCCCATAACGCTATGAATATGTGTTCTTTGAGCCATTTTCAACACACAGCCACCATTAGCGCGTCTGAAAACGTCTGCACACTTACTCGCTGCACCGTACTCTGACATGCACCAACACACCTCTGCGTATGTGGACTGCTGCCAGCGCCACCGTGCGACAACCTCAGGTCAAATGCACCGCATGGTCATACCCCGAGGTAGTTTAAACCCGCAAATCGCCCACCAGAGCGTAGTTTCACCATGTATCAGCATTATCCTTAACTTGAGCATGAGTGTAGTTGTGGCGTGAAACATCTGGAACCTGACAAACTCATTTACACAGGGTGTTCGGTAATACCCGTTACAAACTTCTAGGACTCGTAGATGGGACTGAGTACGTAATATTTTGAACTGGAACTCATGTCCGGAAACGTACCGCTCCCGTGCTACAACCTTTTGAAAACATGTTGGTAACGCGACCATTTTTACAAGTAATTGATTAGGCGTGACGCAGTACTTACCTTGTTCTACAATTCCACGCATTGGTAGCCAAAGAAATTGCTCGTGTACTCGTTGACGGGTTCTGTTCAAAGTGAGGCAGTACGCCTTCTTCCATTTCGGTTGTGCGGCATCTCCTTGGAGCACTACGGCCACACCTGCCGACGGTGAAGGTGTTGCGTAATAGTGGCAAGAAGGGTATACTACGGAACGATCTTGATAAAGGCGACGAACAGCTATTTCATGTACAACTACATCTACGTCATACTCCGCAAGCCACCTAATGGTATGTAGCGGACAGTACTTTCGGTACCACTATCTGATCCCTCCACCCCTGTTCCACTCACGAACAGTGGGTGGGTAGAACAATTGTCAGTAGGCCTCTGTATCGGCTCTAATCTCTCGAATTTTCTCCTCCTGGTCAATACACGAGATGTATGTGGGGGGGAAGTAATATGTTGTCCGAGTCCTCCTGAAAAGTGCTATCCCGAATTTCAACAGTAACTCTCTCCGTTTCTTGTGACGTCTGCCTGTGGATTTTGTTTAGCATCTCCGCAACGCTCTCTCGCCAGCTAAACGATCCCGCGACTAAACGCGCCGCTCTTCGTTGGATCTTTACTATCTCTTCTATCAGTTCTACCTGACAGGGATCCCGGATAGATGAACAATACTCAAGCATTGGGCGAACAAGCGCCGTATAAGCCACTTCTTTCGTGGATGAGTTACATTTCCTTAAGATTCTTCCGATGAATCTGAGTCTGGTGTATGCTTTTCTCACAGTTTGTTTTATATGGGCATTCTACTTAGGGTCGCTCTGGATATTTTACGGCAGACGCTGTCTCCAGCTGCTTGTCATAAATAGTGTAACTGTACAGTAGAGGACTTCTTATCCTATGTATGCGCAAATTGGCTACAGTATCTACTTTCAAGGTCAACTGCCAGAGCCTGCACCAATCATCAATTCCCAGCAGGTCGCTCTGCAAATTCTTACTATCTTTTGACGTTAAATCATCTGCGAATAGCCTTAATGAGCATCCGACACTTTCTACTAGATCATTCTCAGCAGGTCGCTCTGCAAATTCTTCCTATCTTTTGACGTTACATCATCTGCGAATAGCCTTAATGAGCATCCGACGCTTTCTACTAGATCATTCACATATATTGTAAACAGCAACGGTCTTATCACACTTCCATGTGGTACTCCGGATATTACCTTTACATCTGTCGATTTTGTTCTGTTAAGGGCGAGGTGTTGAGTTCTGTCTGCAAGAAAGTCCTGAATCCAATTGCAAGTCTGCTCCGATACTCCGTAAGCTCGTATTTTTTTCATTAAACGGCAATGCAGGACGGTGTCAAACACCTTACTGAAATAGAGGATTGTGGCGAACTTCTACATTCAGAAGGACCATGCCCGTGTATTCTGCAAAAAGTTTATTCAGCCACGTTGCTCTAACACTCACAGGTACGTGAGTGAAGCTCGAACCGGGTCAGAGAGGTAGGAAAGAAGTAAAATCCCTCCAGCCGATCCGACGTAACACTTCGCCTTCGCCCCCCCCCCCTCCTGCCACCGCACCACTATGGCTATCCTGTTGCATACCTACTTAGCAAACATATTTTCAAACATGTAGCACGGAAATCGCATGTCTCCGGACATGGCTTCCTGTTCAAAATACTATGTACTCAATCCCGTCTACAGGTCCTACATGTCTGTAACGGGAATTTCAGAACATCCCGTATGAAAAATTCCAAATTTAGAGTATGCTCCGTCCCCCCTGACCTCTCTCACTCGCTGGCATTTTTCTGGGGACGCCTATGGTGGTGCTCCGTATTTTTCAGACAGTTGACGTGGACTTTAATTTAACATTACATAAACTATAAATCGAACTAAGAGACGTATTGTCATTACGACATATGTCTCGCTTGATGCCGTAACAGTAATGTCAAATGGTTCTGAGCACTATGGGACTTAACATCTATGGTCATCAGTCCCCTAGAACTTAGAACTACTTAAACCTAACTAACCTAAGGACACCACACAACACCCAGCCATCACGAGGCAGAGAAAATCCCTGACCCCGCCGGGAATCGAACCCGGGAACCCGGGCGTGGGAAGCGAGAACGCTACCGCACGACCACGAGATGCGGGCAACAGTAATGTCACCCAAAAGAATTTGCCGCTGCTGCAGGCGGACAGAGTCTGACTGACAGCGTCAAAGGCAGGTTGGCGCAAGCTATGTATTACTGCAACTGGATCAGCATTTTCCTTTGAAATAATATTATGGTGGCAGCATTGATGTCAACCCTCACGGAAATTTTAACCACTGTGTGAATCAATTCTACGTTTAGCTGTAAGTGTAAATAAAGGAAGATCACGCAAATATTCTTTCGTTATTTATTTGTGACTCAAATTTAAAATAATCTCAGGTATTAAGTAAAGTGTGGACCTGCACCTCTGCTGAAAGCAACGACATTAAAATCCTAGACATTTCCACCTAAGTTGTGAATATGGCAATCTACAAATGTGTTGGGTTGGTGCACAGGTTCATAGAGTTTTTTTCATCCGTTTAACAAACACACACAAAACGGACTCTGGTCATCAATATTATATTCTCCCTCACTGTTGCCGGCCGCGGTGGTCTAGCGGTTCTAGGCGCTTCAGTCCGGAACCGCGCGACTGCTACGGTCGCAGGTTCGAATCCTGCCTCGGGCATGGATGTGTGTGATGTCCTTATGTTAGTTAGGTTTAAGTAGTTCTAAGTTCTAGGGGACTGATGACCACAGATGTTAAGTCCCATAGTGCTCAGAGCCATTTGAACCAACCCTCACTGTTTATAGCACTCTGCCAACGATGGAGTAACATTTCGAGTGCGAGATTGTAGAAATCACGTGGTTTTGAGACGAAGAACTCGTCGAGCTATGCTCGTGACACATTTTCATCCGGCAAGGAAGTTCCTTGAAGGTTGTTCTACAGAGAGCGGAAAGGTGAAAATCTGAGAGCACAAGATGAAGTGAATACGGTGCTTTCGGAATGACTTCTCAACGCAGCACCTGTACAGCATTTTTTGTCAGTCTATCAGAATGCGGAGGGGCGTTATCTTGGAGTAGCATCGGTCATGCAGTCTTCCTGATCGCCGTTCTTGGACTGCGTCTGCAAGACGTCTCAGGTGCTGACAGTAAATGTGGGCACTGGTGGTTACACTTCGGGGAAGTAATTCGCAGTACACCACACCGTTGCTGTTCCACCGGATGCGTAACATTCTCTTTTATGGACGCACGCAGGTCTTTGTGCGGGGAGTTGCTGCTTTGTTTCGGCTCAACCATTCCTTTTCTTTCCCTGTGTTGGCACAAAGGGACCATTTCTCGTCACCAGTAACGATAGACGACAGGTATGGTCAGTGTTGTGCAAGAGCGAATCAGTGACTAGCAAACACAGATGCATATCTGGCCTCCCGCTAATTTTTGTGATTTTGGCTTAGAGAATGCGGTACCCATACGCCCGATTTTTAACCTTTCCCATTCCATGCAAATGTCGCATGATACTGGAATCATAACAGCTCATCACATTTGTCAGTTCTCGAGTACACTGACATGGATCATTGAGAATTAACGCGTTTAATAGATCTTCATCAAACCCAAAAGGTCCTGAACGTGGTTAGTCGCTAATGTCAAAACGATCCCCCTTAAACGAGAACACCATTTTTTGCCGTGCTCTGTCCACTGATATTATCGCCATACACGGCGCAAACGTTTCTGGCTGCCTCTGCTGCTGTCATAGCTCTATCCATTGTAAGTAGACTATTTAGGTTTTCTTATTGGTAACGCCACATAGCGCTCTGTATGAAAATCACTGGCTGTGCTGTGTGCAGTCTGTGGCTAGTTTGCATTGTTGTCTGCCATTGTAGTGTTGGGCAGCGCGTAGCGTTGCGCAGTTGGAGGTGAGCCGCCAGCAGTGGTGGATGTGGGGAGAGAGATGGCGGAGTTTTGAAGTTTGTAAGACTGGATGTCATAAACTGCTATATACATTATGACTTTTGAACACTATTGAGGTAAATACATTGTTTGTTCTCTATCAAAATCTTTCATTTGCTAACTATGCCTATTAGTAGTTAGTGCCTTCATAGTTTGAATCTTTTATGTAGCTGGCGGTAGTGGCGCTCGCTGTATTGCAGTAGTTCGAATAACGAAGATTTTTGGTGAAGTAAGTGATTTGTGAAAGGTATAGGTTAATGTTAGTCAGGGCCATTCTTTTGTAGGGATTTTTGAAAGTCAGATTGCGTTGGGCTGAAAATATTGTGTGTCAGTTTAAGCACAGTCATGTATAATTGTTCAAAGAGGACGTTCCATATGGCGACCCTGCCAGGATACCTCACAGGAATCTTCAGATATTTTCTTGTAGTTTGTGTAATTAGTGTAGCCTTTGTTTATTGCTAGTGCGTAATCATTGAGAGAATTTCCTTTGTAATTGTAGTTTTTCATTGTTGTACAGTAAGACAGTTGTGACATGCATGTAGATTTGCACCAAGTATTTCGCAGCTGCGCTTGCAATTAAGTAGACATTATTTCCATTGCTATGTTATCTTATTTTGCTCTTCAAATTGTGCTTTTCTGTGTTATCGTGTGAAATATTGTGACAATTATGGCGTGTGAAAAACGTATGTAGCGGACGGTACTTTGGGTACCACTATCTGATCCCTCCACCCCTGTTCCACTCACGAACAGTGCGTGGGTAGAACAATTGTCAGTAAGCCTCTGTATCGGCTCTGATCTCTCGAATGTTCTCCTCCTGGTCAATACACGAGATGTATGTGGGGGGGAAGTAATATGTTGTCCGAGTCCTCCTGAAAAGTGCTGTCCCGAATTTCAACAGTAACTCTCTCCGTTTCTTGTGACGTTTTGTTTAGCACCTCCGCAACGCTCTCTCGCCAGCTAGACGATCCCGCGACTAAACGCGCCGCTCTTCGTTGGATCTTTACTATCTCTTCTATCAGTTCTACCTGACAGGGATCCCGGATAGATGAACAATACTCAAGCATTGGGCGAACAAGCACCGTATAAGCCACTTCTTTCGTGGATGAGTTACATTTCCTTAAGATTCTTCTGATGAATCTGAGTCTGGTGTATGCTTTTCTCACAGTCTGTTTTATATGGGCATTCTACTTAGGGTCGCTCTGGATATTTTATGGCAGACGCTGTCTCCAGCTGCTTGTCATAAATAGTGTAACTGTACAGTAGAGGACTTCTTATCCTATGTATGCGCAAATTGGCTACAGTATCTACTTTCAAGGTCAACTGCCAGAGCCTGCACCAATCATCAATTCTCAGCAGGTCGCTCTGCAAATTCTTACTATCTTTTGACATTAAATCATCTGCGAATAGCCTTAATGAGCATCCGACGCTTTCTACTAGATCATTCTCAGCAGGTCGCTCTGAAAATTCTTACTATCTTTTGACGTTACATCATCTGCGAATAGCCTTAATGAGCATCCGACGCTTTCTACTAGATCATTCATATATATTGTAAACAGCAATGGTCTTGTGATACTTCCCTGCGGTACTCTGGATATTACCTTTACATCTGTCGATTTTGTTCTGTTAAGAGCGAGGTGTTGAGTTCTGTCTGCAAGAAAGTCCTGAATCCAATTGCAAGTCTGCTCCGATACTCCGTAAGCTCGTATTTTTTTCATTAAACGGCAATGCAGGACGGTGTCAAATACCTTACTGAAATAGAGGATTGTGGCGAACTTCTACATTCAGAAGGACCATGCCCGTGTATTCTGCAAAAAGTTTATTCAGCCACGTTGCTCTAACACTCACAGGTACGTGAGTGAAGCTCGAACCGGGTCAGAGAGGTAGGAAAGAAGTAAAATCCCTCCAGCCGATCCGACGTAACACTTCGCCTTCGCCCCCCCCCCCCCCCCTCCTGCCACCGCACCACTATGGCTATCCTGTTGCATACCTACTTAGCAAACATATTTTCAAACATGTAGCACGGAAATCGCATGTCTCCGGACATGGCTTCCTGTTCAAAATACTATGTACTCAATCCCGTCTACAGGTCCTACATGTCTGTAACGGGAATTTCAGAACATCCCGTATGAAAAATTCCAAATTTAGAGTATGCTCCGTCCCCCCTGACCTCTCTCACTCGCTGGCATTTTTCTGGGGACGCCTATGGTGGTGCTCCGTATTTTTCAGACAGTTGACGTGGACTTTAATTTAACATTACATAAACTATAAATCGAACTAAGAGACGTATTGTCATTACGACATATGTCTCGCTTGATGCCATAACAGTAATGTCACCCAAAAGAATTTGCTGCTGCTGCAGGCGGACAGAGTCTGACTGACAGCGTCAAAGGCAGGTAGGCGCAAGCTATGTATTACTGCAACTGGATCAGCATTTTCCTTTGAAATAATATTATGGTGGCAGCATTGATGTCATCCCTCACGGAAATTTTAACCACTGTGTGAATCAGTTCTACGTTTAGCTGCAAGTGTAAAATAAAGGAAGATCACGCAAATATTCTTTCGTTATTTATAGGTGACTCAAATTTAAAATAATCTCAGGTATTAAGTAAAGTGTGGACCTGCACCTCTGCTGAAAGCAACGACATTAAAATCCTAGACATTTCCATCTAAGTTGTGAATATGGCAATCTACAAATGTGTTGGGTTGGTGCATAGGTTCATAGAGTTTTTTTCATCCGTTTAACAAACACACACAAAACGGACTCTGGTCATCAATATTATATTCTCCCTCACTGTTGCCGGCCGCGGTGGTCTAGCGGTTCTAGGCGCTTCAGTCCGGAACCGCGCGACTGCTACGGTCGCAGGTTCGAATCCTGCCTCGGGCATGGATGTGTGTGATGTCCTTATGTTAGTTAGGTTTAAGTAGTTCTAAGTTCTAGGGGACTGATGACCACAGATGTTAAGTCCCATAGTGCTCAGAGCCATTTGAACCAACCCTCACTGTTTATAGCACTCTGCCAACGATGGAGTAACATTTCGAGTGCGAGATTGTAGAAATCACGTGGTTTTGAGACGAAGAACTCGTCGAGCTATGCTCGTGACACATTTTCATCCGGCAAGGAAGTTCCTTGAAGGTTGTTCTACAGAGAGCGGAAAGGTGAAAATCTGAGAGCACAAGATGAAGTGAATACGGTGCTTTCGGAATGACTTCTCAACGCAGCACCTGTACAGCATTTTTTGTCAGTCTATCAGAATGCGGAGGGGCGTTATCTTGGAGTAGCATCGGTCATGCAGTCTTCCTGATCGCCGTTCTTGGACTGCGTCTGCAAGACGTCTCAGGTGCTGACAGTAAATGTGGGCACTGGTGGTTACACTTCGGGGAAGTAATTCGCAGTACACCACACCGTTGCTGTTCCACCGGATGCGTAACATTCTCTTTTATGGACGCACGCAGGTCTTTGTGCGGGGAGTTGCTGCTTTGTTTCGGCTCAACCATTCCTTTTCTTTCCCTGTGTTGGCACAAAGGGACCATTTCTCGTCACCAGTAACGATAGACGACAGGTATGGTCAGTGTTGTGCAAGAGCGAATCAGTGACTAGCAAACACAGATGCATATCTGGCCTCCCGCTAATTTTTGTGATTTTGGCTTAGAGAATGCGGTACCCATACGCCCGATTTTTAACCTTTCCCATTCCATGCAAATGTCGCATGATACTGGAATCATAACAGCTCATCACATTTGTCAGTTCTCGAGTACACTGACATGGATCATTGAGAATTAACGCGTTTAATAGATCTTCATCAAACCCAAAAGGTCCTGAACGTGGTTAGTCGCTAATGTCAAAACGATCCCCCTTAAACGAGAACACCATTTTTTGCCGTGCTCTGTCCACTGATATTATCGCCATACACGGCGCAAACGTTTCTGGCTGCCTCTGCTGCTGTCATAGCTCTATCCATTGTAAGTAGACTATTTAGGTTTTCTTATTGGTAACGCCACATAGCGCTCTGTATGAAAATCACTGGCTGTGCTGTGTGCAGTCTGTGGCTAGTTTGCATTGTTGTCTGCCATTGTAGTGTTGGGCAGCGCGTAGCGTTGCGCAGTTGGAGGTGAGCCGCCAGCAGTGGTGGATGTGGGGAGAGAGATGGCGGAGTTTTGAAGTTTGTAAGACTGGATGTCATAAACTGCTATATACATTATGACTTTTGAACACTATTGAGGTAAATACATTGTTTGTTCTCTATCAAAATCTTTCATTTGCTAACTATGCCTATTAGTAGTTAGTGCCTTCATAGTTTGAATCTTTTATGTAGCTGGCGGTAGTGGCGCTCGCTGTATTGCAGTAGTTCGAATAACGAATATTTTTGGTGAAGTAAGTGATTTGTGAAAGGTATAGGTTAATGTTAGTCAGGGCCATTCTTTTGTAGGGATTTTTGAAAGTCAGATTGCGTTGGGCTGAAAATATTGTGTGTCAGTTTAAGCACAGTCATGTATAATTGTTCAAAGAGGACGTTCCATATGGCGACCCTGCCAGGATACCTCACAGGAATCTTCAGATATTTTCTTGTAGTTTGTGTAATTAGTGTAGCCTTTGTTTATTGCTAGTGCGTAATCATTGAGAGAATTTCCTTTGTAATTGTAGTTTTTCATTGTTGTACAGTAAGACAGTTGTGACATGCATGTAGATTTGCACCAAGTATTTCGCAGCTGCGCTTGCAATTAAGTAGACATTATTTCCATTGCTATGTTATCTTATTTTGCTCTTCAAATTGTGCATTTCTGTGTTATCGTGTGAAATATTGTGACAATTATGGCGTGTGAAAAACGTAATACTAGGCTCCAAAGTAAACTGAGAAATGACAGTGAAGACGAAAGCAGTGTGTTAGCGCCACCGTGTACTGAATTAACTAATGTTCAACATAATAATTTGGTAATTGTGCATAGGGAAATGGAGTGGGCGGCAAACAATGGCGTAGGCAGTGAAACAATTAGTGAACAGGGAAGCATTATCGATCGATCGCTCGGCAACAGCTCGCCTCAGGAATCCGAAATAACAGGACACAATTTTGCAAATACTGTAGATTCAGGTTTTGCGTTCTCACCGTTTTCTCAAATAAGTCAAGACACATCTTCTGCTTGTCAAAATGTGAATGTTGCCGGTGCAAATGCACTGCCGAAAAGCGTAGAGGAACAGATTCCAGACACTAATGCATTGTTATTACAGCTAATGCAACAAATGGAACAAAATCAGAGACAAACACAGCAAAAGCTTCAAAAGTTAGACACCACACTTGAACAAACACGTGAAAATTTAACTACTGAGTTGCATAACATTGAATCGAAATATCAAAAAGTCTGTAATGAAGTAAAAACACAAATTTGTGAGCATTTTCAGCCTATTTTTTCGTGGCATGAAAATGCATTACAGAATCACGAAGCAGCCATAAAAGAACTGCAAACTATTGTTCATGAAAATCATGAGACCTTGCAAGCTAAAATTGACTCAGTTGCATCTACCGATTCGGTTATGCAACTTGCAAAAACTCGGGAAAACTTAAAGGACACAGTAGAAAGACTCATGGAGGAAATTAGTTCACTATCAGAGAAAGTAGTTGAACTTTCGGATCAGCTAAATAATTTATCTACGAAGGTAGATGATAATCTGAATGACACAAAACCGGTAGTCTTTAATGACATAGAAGAGTGCGAACAAATTAAGAAATTCAAACAAAATCAGAATCAAATTAATACGCAACACAAAAGAGAAATCCAGGAGGTACAAGATCAGATGGCACAAGTAATACAAAAATTACATATTTCAGAGGACACTCGCACTCCAACACGGGAAGAGGGACTTAGAAATATGGAACAACCACAAAATAATAACACAGGACACTTCGGAAATTATGAAAGAAATTGGCAAGGTGCACCGAATTTTGAAATGGAACCGCCGAAACGACGTAACAATGACCAATATGCGACTCGCTGACATGATGATTTGGACTATAAGCTGTTCATTACTACACGTAAATTTAAAACATTTAAGAATTCTGGCAACGACATTCATCCACAAGCGTGGCTCCATCAATTCTCTCATTGTTTTCCTCCCAACTGGTCGTTAGAACACAGATTAGAATTTATGTGTGGCTACTTAGAGAATGAACCAGCTGTAAGAATGCGATCAGTCATTCACGATTGTCACAGTGAAGGAGAATTTTATCATGCCTTCCTCTCAGCATATTGGTCCCAAGCTACACAAGACCGAGTAAAACATAGCATCCTAATGATGAAACATTTCGAACATTCTGAATTTTCGAGTCTTGTGAAATATTTTGAAGACATGTTGCACAAGAATCAGTATCTGTCAAACCCATACAGCCCCTCAGAACTCATCCGCATTTGCTTAATCAAATTACCTGAACATTTACGACATATTATTTTGGCAGGACGTTGGAAAGACGACAATGAAGCTTTTCAGGGACTTTTACAAGAATTAGAAATTGACACTGACAATCGCGTTCCGCGAAAACAGGAACACAACAATTACAGGTCACATCCGTCACAATTCCGCGATGAAAGAAATAATAACTGGACACGACAAGGCTATTCTTACAACGTAAATCGTGACCAAAACAGACACCACCCGTATGTCAACCGTTGGCAGAATAGTAGTTACAGAGAAAGATCGCATTTCCATAGTAACGAGTATGACAGAGATAAACATAGAAACAGACAATATGGGAACCAAAACAATTATTATCAAGGGAGACAGAATAACTTCAGACGCAACAGTTCATCGCGCAGTTACGATTCAGGGAAAAATTCTCCACCACGTGACCGACAAGAAAGAAATTATGGTATCTACCTACATGCCAACAGACGATATAACCGTAACGACCGACCTGAATTGCATCAGAACTGGCGGGATTCAAACAGAGCAGGGCACTCTCGACAAGGTGAATTTGTAAAAGTTAGGTCTCCTAATCCTAACGATGCGCGCTAACAAAGAGACAGACAATGACCCGCACCGCAAGCAGCCACGTGCGCCGGCTGGCTTGGTGAAAAATAACATAGACGCTAACCTTGAGAAAAATTTTAGTATTCCTTATCCGACGTATACCACATGATAATTGCGTTGAAGTTGAAACTCTGCGTACTAGGAAGAGTAAAGGTTTACACCACATTTCACATGTAAAACCGTTTATTGAAAGATAATCTGCTTTTTAACTTTGTCTTTGCCATATAACTTTTCACTTTACATTACTAGTATGCTTTGTCAGACTTAGAATCTGTTAAGATGCAACAATGTTTGAAGTTAAATATCCAGTCAAGAACCAAGAGAACTTATTTAAACAGAAATTACGAATGCATTGTTATTGTGAACAGATGACACAGTGTTATTGTGTGTGTACATTCTTGCTTGTTAGTTGCACGATTACGTAACGACTATAAGGCTCACATACTTAGAACATTTACCAGTACTGCTAATGAGATTTTAATGCAACATTTTGGTTTACTTGAAAATATATTCTGGATTTAAAGTACTTTCTGTGAGATACCACATGACACAGTGGTTAGTTTATGTGACAGCTACAAGATTTTATCACGACACTACTAATGAGTGACAATTTACAATGTTGCTTTTGTGGTGTATCTGTTTTATATCTGCACAGTTTTTCCGTATTATTCTGGAAAGTAAAACATGTTTTAGTAGTAACTTTTGTGGTATAGCTACAATGAGACAGCCTTTTTCGTAGCACAACAATACGTTACTATATAGCACTTTCTTGATCACAGTAAGGTACGTAATAACTACGATATCTATACGCAAAGCATTTCACTTTCGTTTATGATGAGGTAAGTACATTGACTTCAGCAGAACTTTGCTTACAGAGGACGATAACTACGACAGTTCCACAGAATTATCTTACAGCAAGACGCACATTTAGCGCTACAGGACACGCATTTGAGTGATTAATTTTGTACTTAAACCACTTATTTTTCAAGATTTTTGAATTACAAAGAAAGTTTTCCGTGGTACATTTCATTCCATTGCTGTAATCTGTAACACCTGAGGGTATAATTACATTAATCCTCAGGGGGTACACACCTACTTTGTGTACCATGTGTTTGGCAAGCACAAGGAGCCCTAGCTAATATGGTATTTGCTTATACAACTTTACACATCGGTACCACATTTCTCTAACACACAAATTACACAGCTATCTGATTATTTAAACAGAGAAACAAACAATTTTTACTACGTCAGTGACAGATGTTTAGCAATTACACAGTTGGATAACCTCACACTTATGAAATTGTATTTCGTCTGTATTTTGTGAACTGTTCATATTTTTTTGGAACCATTGTGATACCATGAGAGCTTTGAATGATGTATTTGATAGGGGATCATGATTTTTAAAGTACATTTGAGGTAGATGACACTTTTGACATGAGCAGAGAATTTTTTTTTAGGTTTTGAAATTATTGAAGGAAGCTACAACGATTTTGAGATTTGGCTGAGGTTTGATGATGTTATGATGACGATGTGTATTACGCTGTTGCGGTATCTTTATGATCAATAAGCTGATGCTATATGAGGAATTTGATTATGCTATGTATTTATTATGATGAAATATTGAAGAAGTGTCGACAAATATGTCTATGTGTAATAAGGTAAGGAATAATGAGTAGTGGTTAGGGACTCTGACTTGTGAAAAAGTATGTTGGAAACCACGAATCATACTTTAAGAGTTATGAAATGTGTCTAAATGCATGAATGTATCACAATACCGACGAATATTTTATGGACACTGTTATACTTATAGGATTTTGTTTCTACAGATTTGCAACGCAAATTCTCAAACCGTGAAATTTTTATATGAGACTGTCACAGTAGTGCAAACTGGTGTCGTAAATATTTCGGTAAGAAAGCCAAGTGACCTTGATGTAATGCGTCTTGAGCGGCCAGCTGTGTCAGATGCCTGGAGAAAAAGCCATTAGTGTGTGCCTTTTCAGAGGCACAGGTAAAAAAAAAAGAGGGGGCCATTATCCTCGCTATTGGCATTACTTTGTAGAAAGCATCGTAAATATGACACCCTCAAACTTGAAAACATGATTACACTGTAGAGTTCTTAATTTATGATATTTACTGAAATGAAATGATGAGAAACATTTCATGTCTATTGTCTTGCTAGTTGAAAGATTGTTTACTGCATTATGAAATGCCATATGGCTAGTGAATGACGTTTCATGCCTTGCTTTGCCTATTTTGTTTAATATCTAGTTCCTAGCTGCACTGCAGCATTGGTTAAAATAAAATTTTATAGATGTACTAATATAAATATTTTATGCCTACAAATCCAGTAAAAAATAACTTTATGATGGATGTACTCCAAAAAAATGAGGGAGCACAAAAAGACATTTCCACTTCACAGGAACTGCATACATAATTTTTGTCAGTGACTTGGTAACTTGTCTGCTAGAGCAAGTTACAGTGATCCATCACTCTAGTGGTAAGATGTGACATAGGTATTAAACATGGCCATTTTTAGTGTAACATTTTTTCTGCTTGAGCTTTGTCATGTTTAGATATAAGTTATTGCATTTGCTGCTGCAGTTTGCCGGGCTTAGTGCTACTAAATTTCACTTTGTATTACTCTGTTAAGCTAGTTTTACTACTGATTTATTTTTCTTGTTGCTGCACATTGGCTCATATTAGTTGTACTGTTGCGTTGCTTGGTAATTTAGATTTACTGTAGCTTGCTGTTTGTGTTAATTGTTTTGTGCTGCTGCATTGCCTCATTCCTTAGTTTAGCATCTGAGCTCAGTAGATTTAAGTTAGCTTAAGAGGGGGTAGACTATATAAGAGAACAAATTGCGATGAATTGGAAGAAATGCATTGAGAAGTTTTACAAAAAAGGTACAGAAAGCAGGTGTAGATAGGACTTTTTGGAAATAATGAAGAACAAAGGGAGATCTCCAAGAAGGAAAGAAAGTTTTGTTTGCAAGATACTGCAGTAAAACAAACCATGTCCTTTCCCTTTCTGTTATTCCACTATGTGTTTGTGTACTCTTGTATATTTGTGTTCTTCCTGTCTTTATGGGTTTATCTGATGAGAGTTACATTGTAGACATTATTTATTCTGTTTTGTTGCTCATGTGTGAAGCTGATGTTTCAAAAGCTATTCTGATTTTTTATGTATGTACTTATATCATAATTCATGTAACACTGATGTATACGTTTATATCTATTCTTTGGAAAGCCTGTGTTACTACAAATGTTATCTGCACTGTTATGTTCCTTAATGATGTATTTTCTAACTTTGTAATTGTATTTTTATGTTATAAAATTGTAATTGACACCAGTTCATCAAATTAAGTAACTTGTAAGTTACATTTCACTGCACACGTTTCTGTTGGTCATAGTATATGGACAATATGAGAAGTACGGGCTGTTAGTGTTTGCACGTGTGTTAATAATTCAGCAAGGGACTGGATAATAGCATTGCTGGTTCTAAGGACAATTCAAAAACTTTGTGAGTGCACAAGTGGTGGTTATGGACTTGCTATATTATCTGCAAGACTCTTCAATGGTGATTGTGCACCTGCACAGTCAAAACAGATGGCTGCTGGCCATCTCTACAAGGACTACAGTGGGTCTGCATCTTTGATGACCCACCAGTACCATTATTTCTACAAGGACTGCAGTGGGTCTGCACCTCTGGTGGCCCACCAATACCATAATCTATACCAGGACTACAGTGGGTCTGCGCTGTGATGACCTACCTACCAATATTCGTCAAAACTTCGACTGACTCCGCTGTGGGTTTGCTCTGTTGTGGCCCATTACCTGTCTGCATGTCGAAAGTCAGCACTGTCTTTCCGTTGGAAGGACAACACTACTTCCTCAAGACTGCATGGAAATCCACTACTTCCGTGTGCATTTTCTTTTACTGCTCAGACTTTGAGAAAAGCACTGCAATTTTACTGTGATGAATGATCAGGACTGTCTTTATGGACTGTGAGAAAATTTTAGCTTTTGACCAACATTGTATCAATAAGTGTGTGCATTTGATTTCTTTGTTATTGTAATTATGAAAAATTTTATCAAATCATTATTGGCCACTGCCCAAAACAATTTGTAAACTTTTTGTGGGGAGCATGGGGGCTATGTAAGTAGACTATTTAGGTTTTCTTATTGGTAACGCCACATAGCGCTTTGTATGAAAATCACTGGCTGTGCTGTGTGCAGTCTGTGGCTAGTTTGCATTGTTGTCTGCCATTGTAGTGTTGGGCAGCTGGATGTTAACAGCGCGTAGCGTTGCGCAGTTGGAGGTGAGCCGCCAGCAGTGGTGGATGTGGGGAGAGAGATGGCGGAGTTTTGAAATTTGTAAGACTGGATGTCATGAACTGCTGTATACATTAAGGCTTTTGAACACCATTGAGGTAAATACATTGTTTGTTCTCTATCAAAATCTTTCATTTGCTAACTATGCCTATTAGTAGTTAGTGCCTTCAGTAGTTTGAATCTTTTATTTAGCTGGCCGTAGTGGCGCTCACTGTATTGCAGTAGTTCGAATAACGAAGATTTATGGTGAAGTAAGTGATTTGTGAAAGGTATAGGTTAATGTTAGTCAGGGCCATTCTTTTGTAAGGATTTTTGAAAGTCAGATTGCGTTGCGCTGAAAATATTGTGTGTCAGTTTAAGCACAGTCATGTATAATTGTTCAAAGGGGACGTTTCACCATCTCAAGCAGAAGAATATGTCGGAAATCTTCCGATTTCTCCACTTTGCACTCCATTTTCTGGCGTCCACAGCTCGGCTCACTATCCATAAGTGGCGAAGTAACAATACGTAAACTCAAACGGCAATGTGTAAACGTTGGCTTCCGTGGCTGTTGTCACTGTCAATAAAATTGTTCTGGGCTGTTGACCGCATTGTCAACATATAAAATTGCCCGACATTTCTGCCAATGTTGCTGAGCTCAGTACAAGGCCCTGAGGAAGGCTATTAGCAACAGCGGCCGAAACGTCAGACAATTTTATACAGGGTGGTCCATTGATCGTGACCGGCCCAAATATCTCACGAAATAAGCGTCAAACGAAAAACCTACAAAGAACGAAACTTGTCTATCTTGAAGGGGAAAACCAGATGGCGCTATGGTCTACCCGCTAGATATGTCAAACGGATATCAAATGCGTTTTTTAAAATAGGAACTCTCATTTTTTATTACATATTCGTGTAGTACGTAAAGAAATATGAATGTTTTAGTTGGACCAAATTTTTCGCTTTGTGACAGATGGCACTGTAATAGTCACAAATATATGGCTCATAATATTAGACGAACAGTTGGTAACAGGTAGGTTTTTTAAATTAAAATACAGAATGTAAGGAAAATTTGAACATTTTATTTCGGTTGTTCCAATGTGATACATGTACCTTTGTACAGCGTGATTACCTGTATATACCACATTAATGCAATAAATGCACAAATGATGTCCGTCAAGCTCAATGCATTTGACAATACGTGTAACGACATTCCTCTCAACAGCGAGTAGTTCGCCTTCCGTATTGTTCGCACATGCATTGACAATGCGCTAACGCATGCTGTCAGGCGTTGTCGGTGGATCACGATAGCAAATATCCTTCAACTTTCCCCACATAAAGAAATCCGGGGATGTCAGTTCCGGTGAACGTGCGGGCCACGGTATGGTGCTTCGACGACCAATCCACCTGTCTTGAAATATGCTATTCAATACCGCTTCAACTGCACGCGAGCTATGTGCCGGACGTCCATCATGTTGGAAGTACATCGCCATTCTGTCATGCAGTGAAACACCTTGTAGTAACATCGGTAGAACATTACGTAGGAAATCAGCATACACTGCACCATTTAGATCGCCATCGATAAAATGGGGGCCAATTATCCTTCCTCCCATAATGCCGCACCATATATTAACCCGCCAAGCTCGCTGATGTTCCACTTGTCGCAGCCATCGTGAATTTTCCGTTGCCCAATAGTGCATATTATGCCGGTTTACGTCACCGCTGTTGGTGAATGACGCTTCGTCGCTATGTAGAACGCGTGCGAAAAATCTGTCATCGTCCCGTAATTTCTCTTGTGCTTAGTGGCAGAACTGTAAACGATGTTCAAAGTCGTCGCCATGCAATTCCTGGTACATAGAAATACGGTACGGGTGGAATCATTGTTGAAGTAGCATTCTCAAAACCGACGTTTTTGAGATGCCCGATTCTCGCGCAGTTTGTCTGCTACTGATGTGCGGATTAGCCGCGACAGCAGCTAAAAAACACCTACTTGGGCATCATCATTTGTTGCAGGTCGTGGTTGACGTTTCACATGGGGCTGAACACTTTGTTTCCTTAAATAACGTAACGATCCGGCGAACGGTCCGGACACTTGGATGATGTCGTCCAGGATACCGAGCAGCATACATATAGCACACGCCCGTTGGGCATTTTGATCACAATAGCCATACATCAACACGATATCGACCTTTTCCGCAATTGGTAAACGGTCCATTTTAACACGGGTAATGTATCCCGAAGCAAATACCGTCCGCACTGGCGGAATGTTACGTGATACCACGTATTTATACGTTTGTGACTATTACAGCGCCATCTATCACAAAGCGAAAAAAGTAGTCCAACTAAAACATTCATATTTCTTTACGTACTACACAAATATGTAACAAAAATGGGGGTTCCTATTAAAAAAAAAAAAAAAGAAGCAGAGTTGATATCCGTTTGACATATGGCAGCGCGATCTAGCAGGCCAAGAATAGCGCCATCTGGTTTCCCCCTTCAAGCTAGACAGGTTTCGTTCTTTGTAGTTATTTCGTTTGACGCTAATTTCGTGAGATATTTGGCCCGGTCACTATCAATGGACCACCCCGTATATTGACATTGCGGTCAGCAGCCCAGAAGAATTTTATTGACAGTCAAATAGCAATACTGAAGTAGAAGTAAAAAAATGAATAAATGAAGCCATAGCAACCGGGATACCAACATGCAAAACAAACACTACAAACTTGTTCACTAACCGGATATATTCATAAGGAATCGTTGGCTTATCTGGTGAAGCTTATGTGATCTCAGTTGTTCGCTACGATTCGCCGCCAGTAGTGTAGTGGAACAGTGAGTGACGGATCTCTCCGCCTATTTATCCGAAATAAGTTACATTTATTCTCGACGAGGGTCAAGTGGGAGTCCAGCAGCTGCTGTGGATGCTCTGCAGGCCCTCGCGTTTCGCTACGGTCTCCGGGACCAGCAGTGGTAGCAGAAGTCGGAAAACTCGGCTGCAGCTCGGAGACAAAGGCCACCTGTTGTTTAGGCCGGGGAGAGAAACAGTTGGCGCCCTCGGAACAAAACGCGGGAGCCATTCATCCGGGCGGGCGAGCCGCGCTGTGGCGTGCCGGCCGCCATTGTGACGGCCGCGCGGGTTTATGGGGCCCTAAAGCCCGCGAATATCGACAGCCGCGCGGGCCGCACCTGCGGAAGGGCTCCGGTGGCGGGAAGGCAGGGTGATGAAAAATGGCGGCCCTCCCCCGCACGCAGCTGAGGCGTCCGCGCCAGATTAAACGCGACTGCGCGGCAGTAAAGGGACGGAACGCAGCCTCATCCCGGGCCGCGTATGGCAGAGGCAACATCCGATTCGGATTTCTTCGTTCCTCCGCGTGCGATCACTCGATCTACAGCCGTAAACAACAAGCGATGTTACACGTAACGAGACTCACACAATTAATTCCCTGCCGGAAAAGAATTCAGCACCCCCAAGGAATGTGTTCTACATCTACATTTATACTCCGAAAGGCGCCCAACGGTGTGTGGCGGAGGGCACTTAACGTGCCACTGTCATTATACCTACCTTTCCTGTTCCAGTCGCGTATGGTCCGCGGGAAGAACGACTGCCGGAAAGCCTCCGTGCGCGCTAGAATCTCTGATTTTACATTCGTGATCTCCTCTGGAGGTATAAGTAGGGGGAAGCAATATATTCGATACCTCATCCAGAAACTCACCCTCTCGAAACCTGGACAGCAAGCTACACCGCGATGCAGAGCGCCTCTCTTGTAGAGTCTGCCACTTGAGTTTGCTAAACATCTCCGTAACGCTATCACGCTTACCAAATAACCCTGTGACGAAACGCGCCGCTCTTCTTTGGATCTTCTCAGTCTCCTCTGTCAACCCGACGTGGCACGGATCCCACACTGATGAGCAATACTCAAGTATAGGTCGAACGAGTGTTTTGTAAGCCACCTCCTTTGTTGATGGATTACATTTTCTAAGGTCTCTCCCAATGAATCTCAACCTGGCACCCGCCTTACCAACAATTTAATATGATCATTCCACTTCAAATCGTTCCGCACGCATGCTCCCAGATATTTTACAGAAGTAACTGCTACCAGCGTTTGTTCCGCTATCATATAATCATACAATAAAGGATCCTTCTTTCTATGTTGTATTCGCAATACAACACATTTGTCTATGTAAAGGGTCAGTTGCCACTCCCTGCAGCAAGTGCCTATCCGATGCAGATCTTCCTGCATTTCGCTGCAATTTTCTAATGCTGCAGCTTCACTGTATACTACAGGAAGGAAGGAAGGAAGTGGTCGACCTAGGGAGACGACAGAACGCGAAGAAAAAAATGGTTCAAATGGCTCTGAGCACTATGGGACTCAACTGCTGAGGTTATTAGTCCCCTAGAACTTAGAACTAGTTAAACCTAACTAACCTAAGGACATCACAAACATCCATGCCCGAGGCAGGATTCGAACCTGCGACCGTAGCGGTCTTGCGGTTCCAGACTGCAGCGCCTTTAACCGCACGGCCACATCGGCCGGCAGAACGCGAAGAACAAGCGTCGTCAGAGACGCACTCAGAGCGACAGTACGGTATAACATACACACACACACACACACACACACACACACACACACACACACACACACAAAACGACGAACCACGAAGGAGTTATGCAAATTGGTCACAAATCAGTACTGATAAAGGTATCGAGGGAAAATGCAAAATTATAAACTTTGGCGATGATGATGATGATGATTGGTTTGTGGGGCGCTCAACTGCGCGGTTATCAAATTCCCAACGTTTGCTCAGTCCAATCTCGCCACTTTCATGAATGATGATGAAATGATGAGGACAACACAAATACCCAGCCATCACGAAGCAAGTGAAAATCCCTGACCCTGCCGGGAATCGAACCCGGCACCCCGTGCACGGGAAGCGAAAAGGCGACCGCGAGACCACGAGTGGCGCACTAAACTTTGGCGACCGATGGATGAATGTGCGACGCTGCAGAGCTATTTCACCCCGCACCTGCTAAGGATAGTAAAGAGGAGACGTGACGATACAATGCCAGCCAGCCGGGGTGGCCGAGCGGTACTAAGCGCTTCACTCTCGAACCGAGCGACCGCTACGGTCGCAGGTTCGAATCCTGCATCGGGCATTGATGAGTGTGTTGTCCTTAGGTTAGTTAGGTTTAAGTAGTTCTGAGTTCTAGGGGACCGATGACCTCAGAAGTTAAGTCGCATGGTGCACAGAGCCATTTGAACCTGGTTTGGTTGGCAGGAGAGCCAACACCGTGTTACTAGAGGAGGCCGAAAGGCACGCGCTTTAGCTCACGCAGGCTCGCGTGAGGTCTGGAACAGGACAAGGAAATTAGAATTTAGAAAAACGGACGTAGCTGGTGGAATAATTAACTTTAATCCGTTAATGAAGAACGTCGGTCTTGACGGTACATGAATCAATATCGATAGTAACTGATAATGACGCCTTGCTAGGTCGTAGCAAATGACGTAGCTGAAGGCTATGCTAAACTATCGTCTCGGCAAATGAGAGCGTATTTTGTCAATGAACCATCGCTATCAAAGTCGGTTGTACACCTGGGTGAGTGCTAGGAAGTCTCTCTAGACCTGCCGTGTGGCGGCGCTCGGTCTGCAATCACTGATAGTGGCGACACGCTGGTCCGACGTATACTAACGGACCGCGGGCGATTTAAAGGCTACCACCTAGCAAGTGTGGTGTCTGGCGGTGACACCACAGAACCATTTTCTTTTTTTTGATACAATGCCATAAAGTCTCTGCGAATTTACACTACTGGCCATTAAAATTGCTACACCACGAAGATGACGTGCTACAGACGCGAAATTTAACCGATAGGAAGAAGATGTTGTGATATGCAAATGATTATCTTTCCAGTGCATTCACACAAGGTTGGCTCCGATGGCGACACCTACAACGTGCTGACATGAGTATAGTTTCCAACCGATTTCTCATACGCAAACAGCAGTTGACTGGCGTTGCCTCGTGAAACGTTGTTGTGATGCCTCGTGTAAGGAGGAGAAATGCGTACCATCACGTACCCGAATTTGATAAAGGTCTGATTGTAGCCTATCGCGATTGCGGTTTATCGTATCGCGACATTGCTGCTCGCGTTGGTCGAGATCCAATGACTGTTAGCAGAATACGATCGGTGGGTTCATGAGGGTAATACGGAACGCCGTGCTGGATCCCAACGGCCTCGTATCACTAGCAGTCGAGATGACAGGCATCTTATCCGCATGGCTGTAACGAATCGTGCAACCACGTCTCGATCCCTGAGTCAACAGATGGGGACGTTTGCAAGACAACAACCTTCTGCACGAACAGTTCGACGACGTTTGCAGCAGCATGGACTATCAGCTCGGAGACGATGGCTGCGGTTACCATTGACGCTGCATCACAGACAGGATCGCCTGCGATGGTGTACCCAACGACGAACCTGGGTGCAAGAATGGCAAAACGTCTTGTTTTCGGATGAATCCAGGTTCTGTTTACAGTATGATGATGGTCGCATCCGTGTTTTTCGACATCGCGGTGAACGCACATTGGAAGCGTGTATTCGTCATCGCCATATTGGCGTATCACCCGGCGTGATGGTATGGGTTGCCATTGGTTACACGTCTCGGTTTCCTGTTGTTCGCATTGACGGCTCTTTGAACAGTGGGCGTTACATTTCAGATGTGTTACGACCCGTGCTTCTACCCTTCATTCGATCCCTGCGAAACCCTACATTTCAGCAGGATAATGCACGACCGCATGTTGCAGGTACTGTACGGGCCTTTCTGGATACAGAAAATGTTCGACTGCTGCCCTGGCCAGCACATTCTCCAGATCTCTCACCAATTGAAAACGTCTGGTCAGTGGTGGCCGAGCAACTGGCTCATCACAATGCACCAGTCACTACTCTTGATGAACTGTGGTATTGTGTTGAAGCTGCATGGGCAGCTGTACCTGTACACGCCATCCAAGCTCTCTTTGACTGAATGCCCAGGCGTATCAAGGCCTTTATTACGGCGAGAGGTGGTTGTTCTGGGTACTGATTTCTCAGGATCTATGCACCCAAATTGCGTGAAAATGTAATCACATGTAAGTTCTAGTGTAATATATTTGTCCAATGAATACCCGTTTATCATCTGAATTTCTTCTTGGTACGGCAATTTGAATGGCCAGTAGTGTAATTCCATGTAGTCACTTGGACAGTATCCGTGCCTCGCAGACAGGCGCGTGAACAATATAGTCATAATCAGCATGTGAAAGAGGGCGTGTAGCTGGGGTCAAAGAGGCCGGTTGGATCAATCGGCGAATCGTTCTATATTTGAACAGCAGCGATTCCACTATTTGACGTTGTTTGCAGGAATGTATGAACCATGGCTGAACACAGCGTCAAGAAGGAAGTGGTCGATTTACGGAGACGACAGAACGTGAAGAACAAGCAATTGTCAGAGAGGCACTCAGAGCCCCGGATTCATCATTATTATCGATCTGACGTGCTGAGAGGTGGCATGAGCCCCCTCTCATATTTCTATCTTACGATTTTCCTCTCTAATTGCATGCAGTGAAAAGTCGCTATTCCTTCACATGCGGACTTCCCACGCAGCGTCTCTCGTCACCCGGGTGGTCTGGTGACAGGCGGGCTCTCCTGATCTGGAAAGGGTTAAGCCGATGGGTGTGAGGAAGTCGAGTGAATGCTTTGCAGACGCCGACATTGTCAAAAGACACGCCCCGAGGGGTCTGAAGTAGCGGCTGGGCTACAGGTTCCGTTACTTCGCAGAAACTTAGCGAAAACACTTTCTGGCGGGCTACCAGTGAGGCGTGGGAATGACTTGTGTACCCAGGCAGTTGTGGCGGGAAAATTCCCGCGCTTTCTGCAAAATAGTAACTGTGATTGGCTTGCTTAGGGCATAACTCCGTGACGTAGCAAAATCAGCGCAGAAATTGGCGCCAAGAATCTCCATTGGTGGAATGGTAGTGCTCTGGCAATAGAGTGGAATTTTCCGCCGGTTTTCGAGTTGCTGATTGGAACGTTTAACAACGGCCACTGTCGTGGGGGCGGGAATGTTGTGTGTTCGGCCTGTACGGGTGCTCTAGGTAGTCGGGTCTCGCCTTTCGGTCGAGGACGTCGAAGCAACCAGTCATCGCCTCCGGTACGCCAAAATCGTGTTCTTGCAGTTAAGAAGACAGATTGGTAAGGTATGTCCGCAGCACCGGCAGACAGGGAATTTCCTAGGTGATAATCAGAGCTCAGCAGAGCGCGCCTGTTCGTCTTTTTCTAACTTTGTTCTGTCTTGGGTAGCAGCAATTAATGTTGGGTTTTCTATGTGTTTTCTCTTAAGATTTGAGTTGCAAGGAATTGGCTCCACTTACCACTTCGTCATAATCCTCACAATCTACTTTAGGGACAACTTCACATTCACAGCGTTTGTTTGAGTATCCAATTTGAGCCAATTTGATGTATTGTAAATGTTTCATGTGTTTTGTTTATTATTTTGTGTTTAGTCTTAATAAATCATCTTGTGACAGCCAGAGCGAGAGCACCAGCAGCAGCGAGTACTGTTTGTATAAAGCGTTTATTTTGCATTTTGTTTACGACCTTCCACTAAGGAAGGGATTCTATTTGTGTTTATCTGCTCTGCATAGTAACTAACAGTTCTTGATAAAACTTTCGTAGTTTTCGTGTTAGATTTCTTAGTGTTTTCTTGATCGTTTAGAACAGAAAGCGCCCTAAAACCGTCCTTTGTTTGTTTCGCGGCCGTTAGCCACTAGTCACTTGAATCAGCAGTTGTCTTGTGACAGCCAGAGCGAGAGCACCAGCAGCAGCGAGTACTGTTTGTATAAAGCGTTTATTTTGCATTTTGTTTACGACCTTCCACTAAGGAAGGGATTCTATTTGTGTTTATCTGCTCTGCATAGTAACTAACAGTTCTTGATAAAACTTTACGTAGTTTTCGTGTTAGATTTCTTAGTGTTTTCTTGATCGTTTAGAACAGAAAGCGCCCTAAAACCGTCTTTTGTTTGTTTCGCGGCCGTTAGCCACTAGTCACTTGAATCAGCAGTTGTCTTGTGACAGCCAGAGCGAGAGCACCAGCAGCAGCGAGTACTGTTTGTATAAAGCGTTTTTGTACTTATTTGCTGCGCTTAGCTTTTAAATAGTTTTTCTGGGAAAACCTAGCGTAGTTTTCGCGTCTCGTATTTCAGTGAGTGTTTCTTGATTATCAGAGTAGCTCATCAGAAGATTATCTTGGGAATTTGTCACCGTATAGAGTAGGGTAAACATAGTCATGTGTAGGGACTGTGGTTGTTGTGAGCGGACGCAAGGAGAATTGGCCACTCTTCGGGGGCAGGTGGAGGCTTTGTCTGTTAGGCTCATCGAGCTCGAGGCGCAGGCGTCGGCTCGTAGTGGCGTTGGGGCAACTGTGGTGAGACCTATGCCTACTTCGGTGGCCTTGGAATCACATGGAACCCCTGATGTCGCTGCGTCTTCCGGCAGTGAGCATCTTACCGGTCAGCCATCACTCCAGGGTGAATGGCGGCCAGTGGTGGGCTCGCGCGTGCCTGGCCGAAAGGCGAAGGTGGGATCTGGCCGCGTGGCAGCTGCCTTACCCCTTTCCAACAGGTACGGGGTGCTTCCTAGTGGTGATGACATCGTTTCCGAGCCACCACAGGATGCCTCGCCTGTTGGGCCAGTGGCCGATTCTCCGGCAAGGTCCCGACAGTCACAGAGGGCGGGCCTATTAGTTATAGGGAGCTCCAACGTTAGGCGGGTTATGGAGCCCTTAGGAAAATAGCGGGTAGGTCGGGGAAGAATGCCAGTGTGCACTCGGTGTGCTTGCCGGGGGGTCTCGTCCGTAATGTGGAGGAGGCCCTTCCGGCAGCTATTGAACGCACTGGGTGTGACCGGCTGCAGATAGTAGCACATGTCGGAACGAATGACGCTTGCCGCTTGGGTTCTGAGGCTATCCTTGGTTCCTTCCGGCGGCTGGCTGATTTGGTGAAGACAACCAGCATCGCACGCGGAGTGCAAGCTGAGCTTAATATCTGCAGCATAGTGCCCAGAGTCGATCGCGGTCCTCTGGTTTGGAGCCGTGTGGAGGGTCTAAACCAGAGGCTCAGACGACTCTGCGACTATAATGGTTGCAAATTCATCGACCTCCGTTATTGGGTGGAGAACTGTAGGGCCCCCCTAGACAGGTCAGGCGTGCACTACACACCGGAAGCAGCTACTAGGGTAGCAGAGTACGTGTGGCGTGCACACGGGGGTTTTTTAGGTTAGAGGGACCCCCCCTTGGGCGAAACGATAAAATACCTGACGGCTTACCAGAGAGGACATTATCATCGTTGATAAAGAACGTCCGTCCTCAGAGACCAAAAACAGGAAAAATTAACGTAATATTGGTAAACTGCAGGAGTATCCAGGGCAAGGTTCCTGAATTAGTATCTCTTATTGAAGGAAATAGTGCGCATATAGTATTAGGAACGGAAAGTTGGTTAAAACCGGAAGTGAACAGTAACGAAATCCTAGACACAGAATGGAATATATACCGCAAGGATAGGATAAACGCCAATGGTGGAGGAGTATTTATAGCAGTAAAGAATTCAATAATATCCAGTGAAGTTATTAGCGAATGCGAATGTGAAATAATCTGGGTTAAGTTAAGTATCAAAGGTGGGTCAGATATGATAGTCGGATGCTTCTATAGACCACCTGCATCAGCAACCGTAGTAGTTGAGCGCCTCAGAGAGAACCTGCAGAACGTCGTGAAGAAGTTTCGTGATCATACTATTGTAATAGGGGGAGACTTCAATCTACCAGGTATAGAATGGGATAGTCACACAATCAGAACTGGAGCCAGGGACAGAGACTCTTGTGACATTATCCTGACTGCCTTGTCCGAGAATTACTTCGAGCAGATAGTTAGAGAACCAACTCGTGAAGCTAACGTTTTAGACCTCATAGCAACAAATAGACCGGAACTTTTCGACTCCGTGAATGTAGAAGAGGGTATCAGTGATCATAAGTCAGTGGTTGCATCAATGACTACAAGTGTAATAAGAAATGCCAAGAAAGGAAGGAAAATATATTTGCTTAACAAGAGTGATAGGGCACAAATCGCAGAATATCTGAGTGACCACCATCAAACGTTCATTTCTGAGGAAGAGGATGTGGAACAAAAATGGAAAAAATTCAGAAACATCGTCCAGTACGCCTTAGATAAGTTCGTACCGACTAAGGTCCAAAGCGAGGGGAAAGATCCACCGTGGTATAACAATCATGTACGAAAGGTACTACGGAAACAAAGAAAGCTTCATCATAGGTTTAAGAGTAGTCGAATCATAGCTGATAAGGAAAAGCTGAACGAAGCGAAAAAGAGTGTAAAGAGAGCAATGAGAGAAGCATTCAACGAATTCGAACATAAAACATTGGCAAACAATCTAAACAAGAACCCTAAAAAGTTTTGGTCATATGTAAAATCGGTAAGCGGATCTAAATCCCCTATTCAGTCACTCGTTGACCACGATGGCACCGAAACAGAGGACGACCGAAGAAAGGCAGAAATACTGAATTCAGTGTTCCGAAACTGTTTCACTGCGGAAAATCGTAACACGGTCCCTGACTTCAGCCGTCGCACGGACGCCAAAATGGAAAATATTGAAATAAACGATATCGGAATTGAAAAACAACTGCTATCACTTAGTAGCGGAAAAGCATCCGGATCAGACGAGATACCCTTAAGATTCTACAGTGATTATGCTAAAGAACTTGCCCCCTTTCTATCAGCAATTTATCGTAGATCGCTGGAAGAACGTAAAGTACCTAGCGACTGGAAGAAAGCGCAGGTCGTTCCCATTTTCAAGAAGGGTCATAAATCAGATGCGAATAATTATAGGCCTATTTCGCTTACGTCAGTCTGTTGTAGAATAATGGAACATGTTTTGTGTTCTCGTATTATGACGTTCTTAGATAATACAAATCTCCTTCATCATAACCAACATGGATTCCGCAAACAGAGATCATGTGAAACTCAGCTCGCCCTATTTGCCCAAGAAATTCACAGTGCCGTAGACACTGGCGAGCAGATTGATGCCGTATTCCTGGACTTCAGGAAGGCATTTGATACGGTTCCGCACTTACGTTTAGTGAAAAAAATACGAGCTTACGGAATATCGGACCAGGTTTGTGATTGGATTCAGGATTTCCTAGAAGAAAGAACACAACATGTCATTCTTAACGGTTCAAAATCTGCAGATGTAGAGGTAATTTCGGGAGTACCGCAGGGAAGCGTGATAGGACCTTTATTGTTTACAATATACATAAATGACTTAGTTGACAACATCGGTAGCTCCGTGAGGCTATTTGCAGATGACACGGTTGTCTACAAGAAAGTAGCAACATCAGAAGACTCGTACGTACTCCAGGAGGACCTGCAGAGGATTAATGCATGGTGCGACAGCTGGCAGCTTTCCCTAAACGTAGATAAATGTAATATAATGCGCATACATAGGGGCAGAAATCCATTCCAGTACGATTATGCCATAGGTGGTAAATCATTGGAAGCGGTAACGACCGTAAAATACTTAGGAGTTACTATCCGGAGCGATCTGAAGTGGAATGATCACATAAAACAAATAGTGGGAAAAGCAGGCGCCAGGTTGAGATTCATAGGAAGAATTCTAAGAAAATGTGACTCATCGACGAAAGAAGTAGCTTACAAAACGCTTGTTCGTCCGATTCTTGAGTATTGCTCATCAGTATGGGACCCTTACCAGGTTGGATTAATAGAAGAGATAGACATGATCCAGCGAAAAGCAGCGCGATTCGTCATGGGGACATTTAGTCAGCGCGAGAGCGTTACGGAGATGCTGAACAAGCTCCAGTGGCGGACACTTCAAGAAAGGCGTTACGCAATACGGAGAGGTTTATTATCGAAATTACGAGAGAGCACATTCCGGGAAGAGATGGGCAACATATTACTACCGCCCACATATATCTCGCGTGATGATCACAACGAAAAGATCCGAGAAATTAGAGCAAATACGGAGACACAAGCAGTCGTTCTTCCCACGCACAATTCGTGAATGGAACAGGGAAGGGGGGATCAGATAGTGGTACAATAAGTACCCTCCGCCACACACCGTAAGGTGGCTCGCGGAGTATAGATGTAGATGTAGATGTAGACAGAACTTTCATTCTGTTAATCGGTAGAGCAACCCTATTATTCCTCACTATGTTAATGAAACCTTCGTTTATTTAACTTATTTATCAAATTAAATTATTGCATGTGGCAAACTCTTTTCTACTCCACTGGCAGGGTTGATTAGAGTCAGTTCGCGTATTTTTTTTAATCCTTGTGCAACAACAAAAGTCGGAGTTAGAATAGGGGGGCTTAGAGCATCATTTACATATGTAGATTCTAGAAGAATTTAGTGTTAAATACACTGCTAGCCCCAGCACCTCGCAGTGCAACTGGTGCTTCAGTGACCACAAGGATCATTAAAAGGCGCGTCGCAAAAAGGGAACTCACTGCATCCCTTGTCCCGACTGTCACTGACCTCTCTATACCAACATGCCAGTCTGTAGTAGTGTCGGTGTGCCGTGGCGGCTGGTGCTAGGGTGTGCTACTTGCACCGCTGAGGTCGATATTCGGCTGTCTCGCTATCTTTGACTGCTTCCCCCGGCGGTTTTCCGGGTGAACGTGTGACGCGAGAGTCTCCGGTCGGCGTTCAACGAGCCAACTTGTATGGAAACAAGCCTGAGTCCCTAACCGTGGTGCATGGGCCTCGCCGTGCTCGCCGGCCGCCCTTGTCTTTTGTCGCGCCGGATGTACGGCGTCGATCATTGGGAGCCGTGACGTGCAAAATTGTGGTGGGTTCGTCGTCTAATGCTGAACAGCTTCCCAGCTCGGAATTTGCAAGCTACAAGTTACGTACGACTTTTATTCTGTGTTTAATTAAGAAAGTTATTGGGGCACGGGTAGCTACTGGAGATGGTTCTGAGCTCGCTTCCACAGTGGCTATTTTAAGGAGGCTGATGTTCCTCATTTCGTTTCTCATCATCTGTGGAGTGTGAGTTTTAAGTGGTTTTCATGCAAATTTTAACTTGTTTTAGGACATATTGACCGCTTTGTGACTGGTTGCGGTTGTGTACGAGCCTGGCAGCCGTAGAGTTAATAGTTTAATCATTTGTCACGGCAGGATTTGGTATGTTTATTTAATGCTGAAAGTGCCTTAAGGCAACTGGAAGTGATCTCTAAGTTTCCTGCTAATTTACTGGAAGACGGGTAATGTTAGAGAATTGCTCCATAAGAATTTCGGGGCATGCTTATTATACGTATATTCCAGTGTGGCTGTGATTTGACGTTGCTTTCATTGCAATCTATTTGTGCTGCAGGCCATTTGTTAAGTCTGCTCGTTTCCTGGCGTCGGTGCGATTATGGATTCTTGTCAGGACCGCTCATTGTGGGGACGGTCAGACTACATAAAAAATATACCGCCTGCTAGTGAGTATGTGCAGAAGCCGTGAGGAGTGAACGCCCATATTGCCTGCCGGCAATTGCTTCCAAATACTGCTTTGGGCCTTAACGCTGTTCAAAATGGTTCAAATGGCTCTGAGCACTATGGGACTCAACAGTTATGGTCATCAGTCCCCTAGAACTTAGAACTACGTAAACCTAACTAACCTAAGGACAACACAAAACACTCAGTCATCACGAGGCAGAGAAAATCCCTGACCCCGCCGGGAATCGAACCCGGGACTTAACGCTGTTCTCTAAAGTTAAGCGTGTCATTATGTCCGTTAGTTAAGTGAGGCCACTTTCTTAATATTAGCGTTTCTGTAAGTCATTTAACTGGTTGAGTTATTACTAGCCATTCTTATGTAACACTTATGTTAATCATTTGTGTATCTTTAATGAATGTGCAACTTGTTGTTTTTCCTGTGTGCCAGTTTTGCGACCTTTGTTGGCCCACTGTGCATTTTTAGTATAAGCATGTTTCACTGTGGACCTTCATGTGGGCAGTTCAGGTTTATTACACTATAAAGCCTTTGTTTTTTAAAAAAAATAAAAATTAAGTTGTGGTATTATGTGGTTGTGTAACTTTGGGTTGGAGGCATATAGTGTTACTAGTCTTTTGAGATGTGGTTAAACAAGAGCGATTGTTTAAGATTATTCACCCTGCCTACTATCTATGATTTTGGTTGCGGACGTAAAATACGATTCTTATTCGTGTTCATGTAATTCAGTTAAAGTGAATACCTGTATATTGCATCAGTAAGAGGGCAAATGTCCGAACTGAAGTTTATAATAAAGTCTGTTTTGAGTGAAATTAAAATTATAAAACAATCACAAGCTTGTCCATCACCAGTGATCCCGGGCTTCCTATTTCCTTTAAATAACTGTGGTGAGATAGTAATTTTGATTTTCTAAAGAACTGAGTAGTACCACGGTTCAGTCGGTCTGGAATCTGACTGATCGGAGCGGCATTGTCTTCAGTGATCAGCCCCACTTCGATCTGAGCTCCGATGATCAGCGAAGAATGTCTGTAAACGCCCCAGACAGTGGTGGGATACCAGCCTGACTGTCGCCCGCCATATGGCCCGACCACCTTGAGGTATGCTCTGTGGTGCCATTCCGTTTCATAGTAGGACCCCTTTGGTCGTTATCCGCGGTATCCTTACAGCACGGTGGTATGTCGATGATATTCTACGCCACGTTTTGTTGTTGATCATTTTTAATTTTGTGAGATTGAATATGCACGCGAACCACAGTGCAAACTTATTATTTGTGTCGATGTTTTGAAGAGCTATACATTCGTTTTCAACAGTATGTGTTGTCCAAACATTTCAAGACAGATCATTCCTTTTTTTGCTTTGCATAAATGCGATGAACATAGGTCGGCGCCATCTTGACGATCTAAGGCTAGACGACTAGTGGACACGAAGAAAGCGATTATGTGGAAGTTGGGTACTACGTATCAGGACTGGGAGCAGATTAATTTAGGCGCATTATGTCTACATTGTAGTTTTCTCATCAGGGAGCTGTTACGAGCCATGGCATGATTCAATTCCTAACCGGCCACGACCCTTATCCAGTGCATTTGGTGCGCGTTTCGCGTGCTGACAGAGGCGCCCGGCTGTATGGGGAATGTGGATCTCTGGAACATTTAGCTCTGTACTGTGAGCTGTACAGCCACTTATATAGAAACATACCAGGAATTACCACAGAGGAACTACAAGAAACACACAGGGACTCAGACAAATCATAACTATTAAAAAAAGCGCACATACAGATGAGATCTCTAAAACTGAACCCACTATCAATAAAGAAATGAGACCATATCGACATCGAGTTAGACGACAGAGGGGCGAATGGGGTATCTGAGATAAAGACTCCAGCACAACGGAGACATTAACACCAACGAGGAGACAAATTAACAGTAATGTGTACATGACGCATACGCGACACAAAATGATGCAATAGTAATACGCAGAGAAATTGGAACAGAAACATGTTGTGAAACTTCCTGGCAGATTAAAACTGTGTGCCCGACCGAGACTCGAACTCGGGACCTTTGCCTTTCGCGGGCAAGTGCTCTACCAACTGAGCTACCGAAGCACGACTCACGACCGGTACCCACAGCTTTACTTCTGCCAGTACCTGTGGGTACCGGTCGTGAGTCGTGCTTCGGTAGCTCAGTTGGTAGAGCACTTGCCCGCGAAAGGCAAAGGTCCCGAGTTCGAGTCTCGGTCGGGCACACAGTTTTAATCTGCCAGGAAGTTTCATATCAGCGCACACTCCGCTGCAGAGTGAAAATCTCATTCTAGAAACATGTTACTCTATCAAGAAGGATAGTTCGTGACTTGTTATTGTACCGTGCACCACAAAAAACATATAAATGACTACATTAGCATATAAAAACTATAAGTAATCGAGCTAATTAACACACATATAATGACGATACAAGAATAACATTCAACACATACATTAAACAACATCAAAAGTAGAAATAGTAACACACAGAATTTGTTGAACGGAAACTTATCAGTAAATGAAGTAGGATAGATGGTGGTCAGTTAATGGACCAGGTTCCCCGTTAAACCTGTCACCGCACTACATTACCATAGAAAAACTGTAACACCTGTAATCTAGAATTGGAAGGAAAATCTGTTTTGGCCGTATTTTGTTGTTTTATTGTCAGCAAAATCTATTTTCGGTCACTTAGTGACCATCCTCAGTGCCTACCAATTTTAATTGTATATTACAGCACTGAAGATGGTCACTAACTGACCGAAAATCGATTTTGCTGACAATAAAACAACAAAATACGGCCAATGCTGATTTTCCTTCCAATTCTATCCACTATTTGGTCGTGGTGCACACAACACGCCATGGAGTCGCCAATCAACCAGTAAACTAGCTAATCAAGACAGATACAGTATAAAAACACTAACAAGAGGTAAATATTAGAACAGTTATGCGAGGTATGAATCGACTCGTGCCATCCGAGTCGTGAATTATCTCGTGTAATAAAGTAACAATGAGACGCACTGCCGAGGGACTTAGGGCTCGACGACACATTCCGAGCCACCTCCGTGAGGAGTGTCGGTGAAGGAACAACTATCTCCAACATTAATCTTTTCCATCTCCTTTTTTACATTGGTATGATTACCAAACATATGTCCACCAGGATGAACGACCACCGCCAAACTGTAGCCAAGAGCAAAGTAGACCACCCTGTGGAACAACACGCAGCTGAAGATAACACACTTGATTTCAATGGCTGCTTCACTACCAGAGCCATCTGGATTCTTCCCTCCACCACCAGCTTTTCTGAACTGCGCAGATGGGAGTTATCCTTACAATATACTCTCCGCTCTTGTAATTATGCTGACCCCCTGAGATGTTGGAGTCGGCGGTGGTGAGTGCGTGAGGTGTATGTGAGTGGTATGTGTGTCTCTCTTTTACTGACTGTATCTCTCTTTTACTGACTCTTTTCTTTACGGTAAGTAGCAATCCGTCTTTTCCGACAATGTTTATATTCCTGCCTGGAATTTCCACTGTTTGGAAAAAAGAAGTTAATATTTTCAGCTGTCAACTAAAATAAATCGACGTGGATTACTGTAGGTGAACATTGGACTACTGCATTTGGTAATACCCCTTCACAGGAGGGTATTAATTTTACGTACGAGAAATTTGGAAGCGTTTTCTATCTAGGGATTAAAATTACATTAGGTGGAAGATCAAAGAAGAATACTGCAAGCTGAATCTGCCAGGCAAAGGCTGCTTTTAATAACAGAAGAAATCTTTTCAAATCCAGGTGCAAAGACAAACATATCAGAAAGAGCTCACAAAGACGTTTATTTGTAGTATGATGGTGTACGGAAATGAAACAAGGACACTCGGAAAGGTAAAAAAACACAAAATATTTGCCTTCGCGATGTGGTGGTAACGCAGAATTCTAAGGATTGGCTGGGCTTACCATGTATCAAATGAAGGGGTGCTCCACCGAGTGGAAGAAGAGAAGGCGTGTCTGTAGAAACTTATCCAACATAGAAGGGACACATGTGTCGGCCATCTGCTGAGACATTTGATTAAAAGTATGACGCAAGGGAGAGTAGAGGGGTCAAACACAAAAGGTAGACCGAGACCGAAATACATCAACCAATTCACGGAGGCTAGCAGCTGTTATCATCAGGACAAAGGTCGAAGACAGAACAGAGTGGCAAGCTGCTGCTAACCAACCTAATGGTCGAAGACATAAGAAGAAGAAAGGTGGGTGGGTGGGGTGGGGGGGGGGGGGGGGGAGGCGCAGCAGACACGATCGGCTGGAATGAGCGAGGACATGCTCGAAAGCATGGGCTGGAGACTGCTGTTACCCGACAGTGTTTGACAGGGTAACCAGTAACGGCAAATTCTGATAGGGCCAAATCCTATTACGTTCTTATGTTATTATTTGAAACCTAATCATATTAAAAACAGTCACTATGTCCAATTATTGTTATGAGAGTTTTGTCTTCATAATGGAAGAAAGAACGTCGTTATAGAGTTCGGCGATCATGATGAAGCACTTACACACCATTTAACTGTTTAGGTCACACTTCATTTATTCACATTTGGGAAACTCCATTACTAGTTCAAACACGAGGAAAAATTAATACCGTCACATGAAGAATTGTACGAACACTTCAACACTCCGTGTATAAGTGCATATTTTTCATTGTGCAGCTGCTACATGCATAGTTATCTTGTATAACCGTGTTGTGAGGAATGGCTTCCCTGCCATTCAGCGTTGTCCACTGTGTCAGTGTAGACTGAGTTCGGATTGTGATCAGGTGGGCGATGCCCTATGAACTGATTCGGCATTTGATTTCAAAGATATGTCATTGTAGGACGTATTCAACAGCTGGACTAATCCCAAAATGTATGTCAGTTGTGCAGAATGTATTAGCACGATAGAAGAGGACCTCTAGGAGCCGTTCACATATCATTGTGACATTCACAACACCCCCAACACTTCGCCAGAAGAAGATGCACTCGTCGATCGCCGTAGTTTTTCAACACCACCACTCAGAACGTAACCTGATGCCTTTTGATGAACAGCACACACTACCTGATCGAAAGGATCTGGACACTCCTATCCACTGCGGAAGTGACGTCACGAGAGTCTGGCCTGCCAGTACATGGTGACAAGTATTTAAACCGACAAACTCTGAGAAGTTGTAGAGGACATCAAAACAAATATTTTTCCCTAATGTCATTTTTTCCTACGAGGAATATTTAAACCGGTAGAGGAAGATTTCTCTGTTGGCAAATTAACTAAACCAACAAACACTTTTCCATTTTTTTATGACCAAGAGGCAACACATTAACACAACCCAATTTCAATTACAGTAGATTTTCAAAAATTGCCTCCATTGACACGTAAACAAAGGTTAAACCGTCGGATCATGTTGTCTGACACGGGCAAAAACCCCAGGAGTATTCCGAATTGTTCCTGCTGCTGCTACTATCCGGGCAACCAGATCCTCTTCTGATGCAACAGGAGTTGCATAAACAAGTTTGTGCATCTCTCCCCACACAAAAAAGTTCAGAGGGGGAAATATCTAGGGATCGAGCAGGCCATGGTACAGGACCACCGCTGCCAATCCACTTTTTCTTTGAACCGTCGGTCCACGAATCGACGCACACGACGACTGAAATGTGCCGGCGCCCCGTCATGTTGGAACCACATGCGTTGTCTTGTAGGGAGCGGGACGTCTTCCAGCAATTCTGGCAATGCTCTGGCGAGAAAATTGTAATAGTGCTTGCCATTTAATGGCCTACGTAGTGGATACGGCCCAATTAAACAGTCCCCAACAACACCGACCCACACATTAACGAAGAGCCGCACTTGATGAGCGCTAGTAACTGTTGCTTGTGGGTTATCCTCACTCCAAACATCCGAATTGTGCATGCTGAAGACTCCTTCACGCCCGAGCGTTGCTTCATCGGTAAATAACACAGAGGACGGAAATGTAGGATACATTTCACACTGTTCCAGGTACCACCGCGAAAACTGTGCTCTGGGTGGATAATCAACTGGTTCCAGGTTGTGGACACGCTGTACGTGAGATGGACGTAAAAATTGCTCTCGAAGAACTGTTCTTACATTCGTCGGATTCGTCCCCATGTTACGTGCAATTACACGAGTGCTGACTGAAGGATCCCGCACCACATGCTGCAAGACAGCTTCCTCAAATTGCAGCGTTCTTACCGTGCGACGGCGTCCCTGTCCAGATAATCTGCTAAATGACGCGGTCTCACGCAGACGTTGGTACACAGCAGCAAAGGTCGTATGATGCGGGACACGGTGATTAGGTTATTGTTTTTGATAAACCCGCTGTGCAGCTCGTCCGTTATAGTGCGCTACGTAGTATACACCAATCATGTCACTGTACTCACTCCACGTATATCGCTCCATTACTAAACACAGACAATTCACTACTACACTGGTGGACAGCAGTTGCCTACAACTGAAGAGCGTAATACGGCCTCTAACAACTGAAGATCGTAATACGGCCTCTAACAAGTGAAGAGCGTAATATGGCCTTCACCGGTTGAAATAATCCTCGTAGGGAAAAATGACATTAGGGAAAAATATTTGTTTTGATGTCACCTACAACCTTCCAGGGTTTGTCGGTTTAAATACATTTCACCCTGTATAAAGGGAGGCGGGGAGTATTGTGTTGTCAGTAGAGAAGCAGCAACAGCAGATTAAGTCGCTCAGAAGGGATAAGCGACTCCGAACGTCGACTAGGCATTCGATGTCACCTGCGTAACAACTTGTTAGCGACAGTTCGATCTTTCTAAAGCTGCCAAAGTCAATTGATGTTGATGTGATTGTGATGAGGAAAGGCGAAGGTAGAACCATGGCTAAACCAAGACCAGCCAGGCCTCAAGAACTGACGAACGGGGACCATCGAGCAGTGCGCGGTGTAGTCGCAAAAAAACGCAGAAGGGTAGTAGTGAAATCTTGCATGATATCAGCAGAAGGAATCACTAGTGAGGTCCATGGTCTATGACTGTGCGTAAGGGTAAACAGTAATACCAGCAGCAAATTCTAATAGGACCAAGGGCTCAAGCGACGCTTGAGGTGATATAAAGAGCGGGATGAGTGGAAACGAGTGATTTGGAGAGATGAATCATGTAATGTCCTAGTAGATAGTGTCGAAAGTTCCATGCGGCTTTTCGCGGATGATGCTATAGTATACAGAGAAGTTGCAACGTTAGAAAACTGCAGCGAAATGCAGGAAGATCTGCAGCGGATAGGCACTTGGTGCAGGGAGTGGCAATTGACCCTTAACGTAGAAAAATGTAATGTATTGCGAATACTTAGAAAGAAGGATCCTTTATTGTATGATTACATGACAGCGGAACAAACACTGGTAACAGTTACTTCTGTAAAATATCTGGGAGTATGCGTGCGGAACGATTTGAAGTGGAATGATCGTATAAAATTAATTGTTGATAAGGCGGGTACCAGGTTGAGATTCATTGGGAGAGTCCTTAGAAGCCGGCCGGAGTGGCCGCGCGGTTCTAGGCGCTACAGTCTGGAACCGAGCGACCGCTACGGTCGCAGGTTCGAATCCTGCCTCGGGCATGGATGTGTGTGATGTCCTTAGGTTAGGTAGGTTTAATTAGTTCTAAGTTCTAGGCGACTGATGACCTCAGAAGTTAAGTCGCATAGTGCTCAGAGCCATTTGAACCAAGTCCTTAGAGAATGAAGTCCATCAACAAAGGAGGTGGCTTACAAAACACTCGTTCAACCTATACTTGAGTATTGCTCATCAGTGTGGGATCCGTACCAGGTCGGGTTGACGGAGGGGATAGAGAAGATCCAAAGAAGAGCGGCGCGTTTCGTCACAGGGTTATTTGGTAAACGTGATAGCGTTACGGAGATGTTTAGCAAACTCAAGTGCAGACTCTGCAAGAGAGGCGCTGTGCATCGCGGTGTAGCTTGCTGTCCAGGTTTCGAGAGGGTGCGTTTTTGGATGAGGTATCGAATATATTGCTTCTCACTACTTATACCTCCAGAGGAGATCACGAATGTAAAATTAGAGAGATTCGAGCGCGCACGGAGGCTTTCCGGCAGTCGTTCTTTCCGCGAACCATACGCGACTGGAACAGGAAAGGGGAGTAACGACAGTGGTACGTAGAGTGCCCTCCGCCACACACCGCTGGGTGGCTTGCGGAGTATAAATGTAGATGTAGATGGAGAAGGGGCTGAAAGGAATAGGTTACCATGGTAGAGCAGCTCCTCATAAGCCAGACGTTTCTGTAGTCACTGCTAACTTGGCGACGCTTGAGGTGATGTAAAGAGCGGGATGAGGAGCAACGCGTGATTAGGGGAGATTAACCGTGTCATGTCCTATGGCAATCAGGTGGAACGGTCTGGGCTGGGCGAATGCCTGAGAACGTTACTTGTCATGACGTGTAGCTTCAGAAGTGAAGTATTACAGTGTAGGGGCGATTTTGGTTGTTAAGGCGTTGTCACTCATTGCGGTTAAAAGCACGCTAAATGCCGAAGTGTATGAGCACGTTCTTGGAATTACAACGCTGCCTGTCATGAAGCAGAGTCTGTGAGACTATGGATTGTGGACAATTACATTTCTGAAATGGACTGGCCTGTCCAAAGTTCCAATCTGAGCCCAATGGAACACATTTGGGATAAGTTTAAATGTTGACTTCACTCCAGATCCCAGCGTCCAGCATGACGGCATTCTCTGGCTTCGATTACTGAGGAAAAATGGGCTGCCACTCTTCCAGACAGTTCACTGGACGCGTCCACAGCAGAGTTGAGCTGTCACGCTTCATATTGACAGTACGCTCGATCTGATAGCGTATGTTGGGAAGGTACCAGAAAGGGCTATCCCAATGGAAGCATGCAAAGTGTGAAAAGAAGAAAAAGATGGTGAAGTGGGGAGTAGGCTCACCCCCTGCCGGCGATGACGGTGAGCGCGGGCGCGGGAGGCGGGGGCGGCGGCGCGCCGGTGGACATGGCGAGCGCCTTGTAGTGAGCCTGCGCGTCCGTGGGCAGCACGATGTCGACCGAGCGCGACCGCAGCGCCACGGCGGGCGGCTCGAGCAGCAGCAGGCAGTCGGGCGGGATCTCCTCCGCCTTGCCCGCCGACGGCACCTTGGAGAAGCACGAGTCCACAGACGCGGCGCGGTCGCGCTTCAGCTCGGGCACCGTCAGGTAGATGTCGCTCACCACCAGCGCGGGCGGCGCGTCGCTGCCCTCCGACGTCACGTCCGACACGTTCTCTAGCGAGTTGCTGCCCGGCTCCACGACCACGAACGCCTCCTGGCGCGAGAGCTTGGGCGACGCGACGGAGCGCCGCCTCGAGTAGCAGGGGGGCGCGTCGGGGTCTCCGAACGGGGACGGGGGGCACTCTCCGTCGTCGGGGGCGGCGGTGGGCGACAGCGTCACGGTGATACTGCACGGCGTCGGGCTGGGCGGCGGCAGCGGCGACGCCGGCTCGTCGGCGTCGCCGTCGTCGTCGTCGTCTTCGGGGCCGTCCTCGGCGTCGGCGTCTTCGGCGCCGCTGGAGGAGGAGCTGAGGCTGAGCGAGCGGCTGCCGCCCCCGCCGCCCCCGCTGCCGCCGGCGGAGAGACGGTGCGCGGTGCGCGCGCGGCGCGCCCACTCCTCGGCGTAGACGCAGTGCACGCAGGCTGGCGGCGCGCGGTCGCCCGAGGAGCGGCGCCGCACGAAGCGCCTGGCCGCCGGGACCTCGAGGTGCGCGACGGGCGCGTCGGCGTCGGGCTGCGCGCCGCCCGAGTCGAAGCTCTTGGAGCGCTGGCCCACCAGCGAGGGCACGGCCAGGAAGCCGCCGCCGCCGCCGCCCGCCGCCGGGCCGCATCGCTGCGCCTCCAACTGGATCTCGTCGAAGGAGGCGGAGCGCACCTGCTTCGGCACCTCGAGGCTGCTCTGCGTCTTCATGTCGGCGCCCGTGGGCGTGCGCGACCGCTTGAAGGTGGTGCGCAGGCGCTGCATGCGGATGCGGCCCCCCGCGCCGCCGCCGCCGCCGCCGCGCTCATCCAAGCCAGGCCGCGCACGCTGCACAACCGCACGCCTCACTCGCACCGCACTTGGCCCGCCGGCCCCGCCGCGCCCCACCGTCTGTCTCGTACCGGCACCCGACTGCCAAATCCCGTTTCTCTATACGTGCTCATAAGGAAGTGGCTCCGTCTATGCCACGCTTTCATTCGACCGTGCTTAATTTCCCCTTTTTTACTGTCGACTACATCCAAATGAAGCAATGGACAATGTCTTGCGGCTAGAGTCGTAAAACTACCGTAGGCTACCGTAGACACCATGAGTAAGCATCGTCTGCGGTAGTTTTGGTCAGTTAAGGTCATATCCGCTGACGGTGTTTAATTTCCCTGTTTACTGTCGACTATTTCCAAATGAAGCAATGGACGATGTCTTGCGGTTAGAGTCGTACAACTACTGTAGGTTACTGTAGACTACCATAAGTAAGCGTTGTATACAGTAGTTTTGGTCAGTTACGGTCATACCCGCCGACCGTGTTTAATTTCCCAGTTTACTGTCGACTACTTCCAAATGAAGCAATGGACACTGTCTTGCGGCTAGAGTCGTACAACTACCGTAGACTACCATAAGTAAGCGTAATCTACAGTAGTTTTGGTCAGTTAAGGTCATACCCGCATTACTTGCATGTCTGATGTGTTGCATACCTGTCCGGCGTTACCTCACAATGATCACTTGCTTTACCTTTAGAATCAGTGTCTTACTTGATTTCCCTAAAAACAAGATGTGGTGAACCGTCTAGAAACTGAGTGTGGATATGTAAAGAGCCGGATAACCTACGGAACATTTTTGGTTTACATAGTTATCTTCCTATCTGTCACTTTGAAGTAAATGGTATTTATAGCTGAATTTACACTGTCAATGAAAATTCTAGTTTTATTCGAAAATTGTTTATTTGTAATGTGAAATAGAGGGCTGTTGTAGTAAAACTAAAGAAAACGACACAGATTTGTCATATAGCCCCAGAAAACTCAATTTCCTCAACAGAAAGGTAAAATAAAAAAGTGCAAAACAAAAATTGAAAAGTTCTCGGAACGGAATAGAAAAAAAGTACGTACATCACTGAAACGTCTTTTATTTTTCTATGAAGTCTGCTTGTAGATTACTGCACCTGGTCCAACGATGTTCCAGTGCCTTGATCCCATCTCGAAAATGACTTTCCTCCAGGCCTGCAAAATAGTTGTCAACTCCGGCTATCAACTCTCCGTTTCAAGTGAATCTTCGTCCACCAACAAAAATTTTCAGTTTTGGGGAGAGATGGAAGTCTGACGGAGCCATATCAGGTGAATAAGGCGATTGTGGCAACAATTCATACTTTACATCGTCTAATATTGCAATGACGACGGCACACGTGTGTGGGCCCGCATTGTCTTGATGTAAGATGATTTTCTTCCTTGCTAAAGCTGGCCTTTTCTCGCAAATTTTTTGTTGCAGTTTGTCCAGGAGGTTAGCATAGTATTCTCCAGTAATTGATTGTCCGGTGTGGAGGTAATCTACAAGCAGAATCCTCTTCGCATCCCAGAACACTGATGCCACGACCTTTCCCGCCGAAGGAATTGTCTTTGCTTTCTGTGGTCGCGGAGAATCAACATGTTTCCACTGTTTTGACTGTTGTTTTGGCTCTGGGGTATAGTAGTGCACCCAAGTTAAATCTCTGGCCACAAACCAGCGCGAAAAATCTTGTTCGTTTCTCCTTAAATGGGCCAAACATTGTTCCGATATGTCCATTCTCATGCGTTTTTGATCCAGCGTCAAGACCTCGGCACCCATCTTGCAGATAATTTTTTCATTTCTAATTCTTCAGCTGAAAGTGTGATGTACCCTGTCAGATGACATCTGGCAAGCGTGAGCAAATTCACGCACTTCCAATCGGCGATCCTCCATGACCATTTTGCGCACTTTTGCAATGATTTCTGGAGTAGCAACACTTGTTGGCCGACCACTGCGCGGGTCATCATCTACGATCTTCCGACCACATTTAAATTCATTTATCCACTTGGCAACAGTTTAATATGAATGACCAGAGTCCCCCAGTGTATTCTGGAAATCGGCGTGAATGTCCTTTGCTTTCATACCTTTCTTTACGAAGTATTTAATCACTGCTCGAATCTCAATTTTTTCCATCTTCGCGGGAACAACAACAGAGCCACGTCACCGCCACAGCTCTCTTCCAAGAGCACTGACGTGGCTCGTGTTTACACCCAACAGTCCAATGAATATCACGTGAACAACTCGTTGCGCTAGCGCTGCCGTCTCGTGGTGATTCCGAGAACTTTTCCAACACCCTCGTATATCAAACATCATTTCAATAATTCGTCGAGATTGTTCAGAACATGTTTGAGTTATTCATACATAACTTTGGCATTTATTAGTAATAAAGTGTGGAAGTGAAACATGGACGATAAATAGTTTGGACAAGAAGAGAATAGAAGCTTTCGAAATGTGGTGCTACAGAAGAATGCTGAAGATTAGATGGGTAGATCACATAACTAATGAGGAAGTATTGAATAGGATTGGGGAGAAGAGAAGTTTGTGGCACAACTTGACCAGAAGAAGGGATCGGTTGGTAGGACATGTTCTGAGGCATCAAGGGATCACCAATTTAGTATTGGAGGGCAGCGTGGAGGGTAAAAATCGTAGAGGGAGACCAAGAGATGAATACACTAAGCAGATTCAGAAGGATGTAGGTTGCAGTAGGTACTGGGAGATGAAGAAGCTTGCACAGGATAGAGTAGCATGGAGAGCTGCATCAAACCAGTCTCAGGACTGAAGACCACAACAACAACAACAACAACAACAGGAAACTCTTGCCTTTGATCGCTATGAACCTTCTATTCAGTACAAAACAACAACAATAATTAAACAGATCTTTTTATGATCGAAGCAGAAGAAATGAATTAATACACTCCTGGAAATGGAAAAAAGAACACATTGACACCGGTGTGTCAGACCCACCATACTTGCTCCGGACACTGCGAGAGGGCTGTACAAGCAATGATCACACGCACGGCACAGCGGACACACCAGGAACCGCGGTGTTGGCCGTCGACTGGCGCTAGCTGCGCAGCATTTGTGCACCGCCGCCGTCAGTGTCAGCCAGTTTGCCGTGGCATACGGAGCTCCATCGCAGTCTTTAACACTGGTAGCATGCCGCGACAGCGTGGACGTGAACCGTATGTGCAGTTGACGGACTTTGAGCGAGGGCGTATAGTGGGCATGCGGGAAGCCGGGTGGACGTACCGCCGCATTGCTCAACACGTGGGGCGTGAGGTCTCCACAGTACATCGATGTTGTCGCCAGTGGTCGGCGGAAGGTGCACGTGCCCGTCGACCTGGGACCGGACCGCAGCGACGCACGGATGCACGCCAAGACCGTAGGATCCTATGCAGTGCCGTAGGGGACCGCACCGCCACTTCCCAGCAAATTAGGGACACTGTTGCTCCTGGGGTATCGGCGAGGACCATTCGCAACCGTCTCCATGAAGCTGGGCTACGGTCCCGCACACCGTTAGGCCGTCTTCCGCTCACGCCCCAACATCGTGCAGCCCGCCTCCAGTGGTGTCGCGACAGGCGTGAATGGAGGGACGAATGGAGACGTGTCGTCTTCAGCGATGAGAGTCGCTTCTGCCTTGGTGATAATGATGGTCGTATGTGTGTTTGGCGCCGTGCAGGTGAGCGCCACAATCAGGACTGCATACGACCGAGGCACACAGGGCCAACACCCGGCATCATGGTGTGGGGAGCGATCTCCTACACTGGCCGTACACCACTGGTGATCGTCGAGGGGACACTGAATAGTGCACGGTACATCCAAACCGTCATCGAACCCATCGTTCTACCATTCCTAGACCGGCAAGGGAACTTGCTGTTCCAACACGACAATGCACGTCCGCATGTATCCCGTGCCACCCAACGTGCTCTAGAAGGTGTAAGTCAACTACCCTGGCCAGCAAGATCTCCGGATCTGTCCCCCATTGAGCTTGTTTGGGACTGGATGAAGCGTCGTCTCACGCGGTCTGCACGTCCAGCACGAACGCTGGTCCAACTGAGGCGCCAGGTGGAAATGGCATGGCAAGCCGTTCCACAGGACTACATCCAGCATCTCTACGATCGTCTCCATGGGAGAATAGCAGCCTGCATTGCTGCGAAAGGTGGATATACACTGTACTAGTGCCGACATTGTGCATGCTCTGTTGCCTGTGTCTATGTGCCTGTGGTTCTGTCAGTGTGATCATGTGATGTATCTGACCCCAGGAATGTGTCAATAAAGTTTCCCCTTCCTGGGACAAAGAATTCACGGTGTTCTTATTTCAATTTCCAGGAGTGTATTTGTGCTGCGGCTGGGACTCTAACCCGGGTCTTTGTTTGCTAGGCAGAAATGCTATCCATTATACCACCACAACACAATGGTCAACGTTGCTGCACAAACTACCCAAGTTCGGTGCCCTCCCCAACACAAACTTCAATTCATATCTTCAGCTTATTTTCCCTTAGACTGTCACTACTGCCAGGGCTCTCCGGCATTGAAACAGCACCCCAATGTTGGAAGTAATGGGAAAATCCTGTAGCATAGGTGATCTTATAGGGTTCGAGTCCGGGCCGCAGCACAAATTTTAACTCATTTCTTCTGCTTCGATCGTTATCGTAGATAACGAAGACACTTAAATGTCTCAGGAAAACATTTAATTATAAGATCTATAAGAATTTTTTATGTTCGTGCGTGTTAACAGTACTTACATCAAAAGTAATTGCTTAGGTAACATAAAAGCGTAGAGTTTACGCGAACAGGTAACTTATATCATCTATAAAATGCAATTTATGTTTTGCAAAGATATAAAATGCACGATGGACTAACACTGAATGATATGCTGTTCTAATTTGTGCAAAACAATAAAAAAAAAAAAAGTCGTCGGTTCTCATTTTCTCTGTTACACGTTCATTTACGTTTCTTTCCCTGTACTCCCGTAGTCCTACCATTTACTACTTCAGTTAAGTAGCGCACCGAACTACCGAACCGTAGTTTTGGTATAGCGCAAGTCTATTTGTTGTCAAATCAGCGCCAACTCCCCTAAACATTCATATTATGTATTATAAACATGTATGTACGCATGCATGAATGTCTGCTCCAAATCGCCTTGTAGGCCACTGCATCTAATTCAACCAAATTCGGTACACATATCAATTACTATCTGTAAAGAAACAATGTGGTGGTAACAACCACCTACTCCCACAGCAGGAATCGACCTTTAAGTCCAGAAGAGACTATAGACGCGCCTGACGAAATAAGATTATACAACACGCTACGCAGCACCGTATTGCAGGTAGCCTATAAACAGGGACTCTAAAGAAGACAGGTAAGTACGAGGGCTATTCGGAAAGTTAAGGTACCATCGGTCGCGAAATGGAAACAAAAGTAAAAACAAAAAGATGTTTTATTTGCAACAGTTTGCTGCACCTTCCAGCTACTTCTGTGCGTAAATTAAATGTTTTCCAAATTGCGAATATGCACAACCATCAGCTGTATAATGGAATGACGGCAATGAAAATTTGTGCCGAATCGTGATCGAACCGGATTTCCCACTTATCGCGAGCGGCCGCCTTACCATTTGATTATCCGAGCAGGACTCAAGGCTACACCAACACTTCCATATGTCGTCAACCACATGCGAATACATTTAATGTATTTCATAACGTCTGTAGTCGCCTTAGTAGCCGTTCATTCGGACATGTATGCATATCCGAAGAAATTCTGCATCGTATTTTTGAATAACACAGGCACCACAATATCGAATTTATCTGACGACACTGCGCAAGCGACTTTCATGTAAAATGTCTCCCCTGGTCGGGACTGTACATAATGGATGTACAAGTTCAGGATGTAGACGCATGGTTGGCGACACATGCAAGTTTGAGTCTGGTCGTGAATGATGCTTGAATAGCCAAATGGTAAAGCGGCCGCTTACGATAAGCAGATGTGCCGTATATTGAAAGTTGCACTCGATATCGCTGTAGTACCTTCTGTGTTATTTGACCAGCTTACTTACATTGGATTGCGTCTATGTTAGAATGGAGAGCACCTGCCTTACTATGTCCTTTCAACAAGTTATCCGGGCTGTTATAGGGAGCCTACCACGCTGTGTTATCGTTGTTTCCAATCTATTGTATTATGGTTTACTAAGAGCTCACCGAGAGAGTAGCACAATATAAGTCGTATTTAGAATAAAGTTTAATATCACGTAATATGTGTTTCGCAACAGTATACCTAAGAAAGCGTTGTCATTTATAAAAATTGTTGTTCTGACCCGAGAGACGGGCGAGTGGTGCTGCAATTCACTTATAGTAACGATTAGTCAGTTATTTTTGTTTCTGCCCCGTAAATTTCCTCAGACGTTGGAAAATTATGTCAAGCGAAGTGTTTTAAAGTTGGTGACTCGTTTAGCTGTCGTCGTTGTATAATAATTTAAATATTGGCCCCAGGTTTGAAATACTTTCGGCTGTTAAAGTTAGGAAGGGTTATTCTATTGTGTGAGTGGGTGTATGTATTAACTCTTTTTGTTATATTTGCTGTGTTACAGGAATCTGTTTAATGTGTTATATAATCCTTGGAAATATTAGTGGTTACGTGGAGGCCATGGAGTACTCTATAGTTAACAAAGTTGATATTTTGTCACCACATGGTCACCGGGTCTTCACTTTGTACACGAGAGCCTACATGGCCGCGAGTTTTGGAAATTACTATTGCAAACTTATGTTTTTTTAAAGAACTTCCTTTAAACTTTGAACGTTTTGTCTTTTAAAGTTCATGCACTATCATCCGCTATAGAATTTATTTAAAAAGCTTACAGTTTTTAATAGTGAGTTTAATAATTGCTTTTGGTTGGAGTTTTTAATCGAATTCATTCTGATCAAGATTTTTATTTCCTTTTGTCCATAATGGACGGTTTTTATTTTAAAAGATGATGTCAAATGTGTCTCCACACTGTAGGTTTGTAGCTATTTTAAATAAATTGTTTAAAGTTTTGTGTTTTTCATTGAAGACTAGCGCCTTACCACTTCACTGCTAGCTCCATACTATTTCAATATAACTATGTGGCAACAGTGTCGAATTCATAGATGATTACTATCTGGCATTACTGATTTTATATCGCCTGGTTTGAGTTCGTAACGAAGCTGATGATGGTCTGTGGACCGAAACCGGTTGTTCAATAATGAAATTTTATCAGCAGCTCTTGGCGGTAAATCATGACGTTCTTCAAATAATTACGACATGTGGGGCGCCATCTACTGGAAGTCTTCCTTTTTGATGAACACTGCTTATAAGCTAAGCGATACAATGTCTTGTGGCTAACTTAGCCCCAGCAGTCCCTAATATCTATATGTATTATAAAAATTTACGTTTGCTGTCACCACCTCAGACCCAGTGTAAGATGAGCGAGAGGCGTGCGCAGATGACGACGCAAGGCACACGCTCTTTCGTTTGTGGTCCTACTGGTCAGTTCACATTTGGGTTCACGGAAGTGAACACGCGCTTACGCTTTAAAACAAAATATTGTGAAATGCAGTGAGCCCAGGTCTCGGAAAAAGAAATCTGTTCGTGCCTTTAGGCCAGAGTATCTGAAATATAGAATATGTTGTAAAGAAGCAACATCCAATTTGATTATTGTGTCGTAAAAGGCTACCCAGTGAGGCAATAAAGCCAAGTCAACTGCTAGGATGTCTTTTCACAAACCGTCCAAATGATGAGGACAATGTCATTGAACATTTTCAGGAAATATGTAAAAAATTTCAATATCGTTCCACAATCGTTGTATCATCAAGAAGGAAGCTGCAGCATACGATGATGGATTTTCACTGATCGCATTTCACAATTAATTGCAAACATTGGTAAAACCTATAATATTACAGAAACTATAATAATTACTCTTTTTAAAAAACTCAACAGTAACGCATCAGTATATACCTGAAATGTTAAAAACTTGCCGCTAAGCGATATCAGAGAAAAGCGACGAACTGAAGCAATGGCAAGTAATGTTAAAAAAACTTCTAAACATTCTTCAGAACTCTTCATTTGCCATGCAGCTGGAGGAGTCTAACATTGCACATAAATATGCTGCATTGGTGTCATACGTACGCCATTTTCATGGAAAGTACGCGTAATGAAAAGAAACCCTATTCACAATAAATTCTTTTACACATGCAACAAGATTGTCTACATTTAATACTGCGAAATCATATTTTACAAAAAAATAATATTCCTCTGAATAATATTGTTGTATGTGCTGCTGATGGAGAATCATCAACGGTACGTCGCTGTCGCGGATTTGTCGTTTATGAGCCAAATGCTGTAAGCATTCGTTGTGTGTTGCACAGGAAACATGGTGTAGGAAAACATGTAAGCCGAAGTCTTCATTTATCACCAATTATAATAATTAGAGGTCAAAGAAGATCAAATCCAGTTACGTAGGTCTCCGTGGCCAGAGTCAGTTTACATAAAAGCTTTCTAAGTATCATACCACGTCACGACGTAAAAAACTATACTGGGGAAACCAACGTTTCGGCCACGGCTCCAGCGACATTCTTCTGGGTCTACTGATGTGCTTTAGCTGTGAGGTGTCACTTATATTCTGTCATTGCCACTCACTGACCGTGACGATACGCTATAATTTTAAAATGTTGTGGTTACAATTTGTCGTTTGAAGAGGAAGGAGCAGGAATTTTATTATAATAGGTTGCTACAGTGGAGGGAGTGTGGATCAGCTGTTGTCTATTGCTTCTTGCATTGTTTGCTACGAATGGTGGGTCATCGGCGAATGGGACGTGAGCTCTTGTTTTCCTCCTGCTGGACGCAAGAGGAAATATAAGTGACAAAATGTAAATAAAAAAAGAAAAACGTCCGGAGATGAAATTATGAATTAAGTTCAATCGCTCTCCTAAAGGGGAACAATTGTTCTAATAATAATAATAATAATAATAATAATAAGTGATTCCTCACAGCTAAAGCACGTCAGCATACCCAGAAGACGACCATTAAATCGGTGGCCGAAACGTTGGTTTCTCCGGTGTAGTTTTTGGCATTATGACGCGGTACCATACTGACAAAACATTTATATCAACAGATCAAAAAATGATAGAATGTTTCGACAGAATTGCCAGGGCAGTAATGAAGGTTTCATTAGGTTGCTTTTGCAGGCAGTAGTCGGGTGATTGTTGAACGGTACATCGTTGGCACATTTTGAAGCATTATACGATAGCGTCACACAAAATTATTCTCTCTGTGTGTCCATCTTTTCAGAGATGGTTCGAGACTTCGGCTGTTCTGTACGGAATGTCAAATCAAACACCACTCAGCCGTCTAAATTTCCAAATTTTTATTTGACATGCCAACCTTGAGTTGGCAGGTGACGTTCGAAATGATCGCTGTCTTACACATCTGCTGATATTAGTCTTTGAATGCTGGCCCATATTTTGACCGGAAACGAGGTTGGAATCTTCCTACACATCGGACAGGGGACCTGAAGATGGCGTAATATACCGCCGAAACTGGTAGCCCAATAAAATAATAATTTGGAAATTTAGATGGCTGAAAGGTGTTTGACTTGACATTCAGATTTTTTAAAGTAATAATGATACCAATTTGCGTCAGCAGTTAAAACCAGTAAGGAATCATGCCTTTTATTTAGAACATATTTTCAAGTGATTTACTGATTTGAGGTTGCAGCGTCAAGGAGCTAATAAAAGTCTTGTAGGCAGTCAAAATACTGTGTCGCTATTTACTGACAAGTCTGAGCTAATTCGTTATAATCTACTGAGGAGAGAGTTTTATTACTTTCCTGAATTATTTTCTGTAAAAGACGATTAACTCCAGAGGCTACTGACAGAGTCAGTAGCCACCTCAGCGAATTTCAGTTGGACGCGGAAAACCGATTCTAAGATGAAGGTGTATGACAGGATGAAAAATCCTTTTACAGCAAATACTGAAGAAAATCATACAACTTGCCAAGAAGTACTTTTAGATACTAGGTACGATGAAGAAAGCAGACATAAATTCGATAGTAGTGAATATCAAAATCCATGACAAATTTTTTTTAGAAAAAGCCTGTCTTATGTTCCAATATGTGGAAAATAATGTTCAGTCTATTGATACCTTTCCCTATCTCATATATTGTGGAATCAGGCTTTAATGCCGTTAAACATATTTTGGCCAAAGAAAGAGACCAACCGAATGTTACCGAAAGAGGAGATCTTCGTTTTTTCTTTACGAAAAGTGAGTCAGATATCCAGTATTTAGTTTCGCCGCGTCCGTCTCAGGGCTCTCATTAATAAGTTAATTACCTAACTGTAGTTTCATCAGACTCCATATTTCTGTGTATGCTAAATATAAATAAAAAGATAGGTTTAGACTCTGGGAAGCACCTGACGAAGTATGATTATACAGCAAGCAAAGTAGCTTCGCATCGCCAGCAGCAAACAAACAGAAGAAACTAAAGCGAACATATAAGCATTTTAAAGCAATACATGAACCCATAATGTATTTCACGACAGTTCATACGGTCTTAGTAACGTACATTTCGTGCTCCTACATGATAATACGGTTAGTTTCTTCCGGATGAGCATGATACAACAGACTTTTACGAGTTTTATCCATTCCCTGGTCTGGTTCATATACACTCCTGGAAATGGAAAAAAGAACACATTGACACCGGTGTGTCAGACCCACCATACTTGCTCCGGACACTGCGAGAGGGCTGTACAAGCAATGATCACACGCACGGCACAGCGGACACACCAGGAACCGCGGTGTTGGCCGTCGAATGGCGCTAGCTGCGCAGCATTTGTGCACCGCCGCCGTCAGTGTCAGCCAGTTTGCCTTGGCATACGGAGATCCATCGCAGTCTTTAACACTGGTAGCATGCCGCGACAGCGTGGACGTGAACCGTATGTGCAGTTGACGGACTTTGAGCGAGGGCGTATAGTGGGCATGCGGGAGGCCGGGTGGACGTACCGCCGAATTGCTCAACACGTGGGGCGTGAGGTCTCCACAGTACATCGATGTTGTCGCCAGTGGTCGGCGGAAGGTGCACGTGCCCGTCGACCTGGGACCGGACCGCAGCGACGCACGGATGCACGCCAAGACCGTAGGATCCTACGCAGTGCCGTAGGGGACCGCACCGCCACTTCCCAGCAAATTAGGGACACTGTTGCTCCTGGGGTATCGGCGAGGACCATTCGCAACCGTCTCCATGAAGCTGGGCTACGGTCCCGCGCACCGTTAGGCCGTCTTCCGCTCACGCCCCAACATCGTGCAGCCCGCCTCCATTGGTGTCGCGACAGGCGTGAATGGAGGGACGAATGGAGACGTGTCGTCTTCAGCGGTGAGAGTCGCTTCTGCCTTGGTGCCAATGATGGTCGTATGCGTGTTTGGCGCCGTGCAGGTGAGCGCCACAATCAGGACTGCATACGACCGAGGCACACAGGGCCAACACCCGGCATCATGGTGTGGGGAGCGATCTCCTACACTGGCCGTACACCACTGGTGATCGTCAAGGGGACACTGAATAGTGCACGGTACATCCAAACCGTCATCGAACCCATCGTTCTATCATTCCTAGACCGGCAAGGGAACTTGCTGTTCCAACAGGACAATGCACGTCCGCATGTATCCCGTGCCACCCAACGTGCTCTAGAAGGTGTAAGTCAACTACCCTGGCCAGCAAGATCTCCGGATCTGTCCCCCATTGAGCATGTTTGGGACTGGATGAAGCGTCGTCTCACGCGGTCTGCACGTCCAGCACGAACGCTGGTCCAACTGAGGCGCCAGTTGGAAATGGCATGGCAAGCCGTTCCACAGGACTACATCCAGCATCTCTACGATCGTCTCCATGGGAGAATAGCAGCCTGCATTGCTGCGAAAGGTGGATATACACTGTACTAGTGCCGACATTGTGCATGCTCTGTTGCCTGTGTCTATGTGCCTGTGGTTCTGTCAGTGTGATCATGTGATGTATCTGACCCCAGAAATGTGTCAATAAAGTTTCCCCTTCCTGGGACAATGAATTCACGGTGTTATTATTTCAATTTCCAGGAGTGTACTTTTATTGTATTATCATCCATGTTTCTTTCTAGAAATTGAGGCGTTTACCATGGCTGTCTCCTTCATTGGGCCAGTCGTGTGTTGACTGCCGTTCCTTTCTGGGTCGTTTTAATATTACTTGACTGAAAGTGATGGGGGCGTCCAACAGTCTCTACGTTTCGCTGTAAATGATTTACATGTGGGTTTTCCGGTTATTTTGTATTCGATACTCTTGAGGATTATTATCGATTTCGTATATTTAGTATCTAAAGATCGCTGAAGCTACATACTGATTTCACTGAACCTCTTAAAAAATAATAATAAAAAGGTCCTCCAATATCCGTTTTTTCTGGTCAGATGTATCTGATGATCCACCTTTATGTTGCGAAACTTTGTACCAAAAAAGTATTATTCAAAAGCTGCTGCATTTTTGTTTAAGGAGACTATTTCGACAGATATTCATTAAAAGACAGCGCAGTAAATTTCCTTCGTTTTATGCTCCAACCTATCTGCATAAAGTAGTAGTGCACTGAAAGTCGTGCGAAGTCGCTTCATGAAAATCGCAGTAATATGGTGGACTCCATTATGCCTTTTATGCCACACAATGCCTATTTACTATGGTAGCAGTGTTGCCTATGCCTCGTGTGTAATACTGTCTGAATGTATTACTATTGTTTTTATTATCATTATCATTTCCCATGTGGTTATATTTTGTCATGTAGTTACGATCTGTGGTAAGGAAATACACCATTAACCTTCCACTTATCATGTCAACAACTATAAATTTTTCCTCTTTCTTGAAACATTTTCGTTGTGACACGGCGTTAGGTATCCGATACGCTCACAGTCTCAACATTTGATTAAGCAGGATAATTAAATAGTAAATACCAACGGCCGCGTCACGTACACCTCAAACGCTAGAGACAACATGTAAAATAAATCTTTCACTGATATAATGCCCATCGACCCATTATTACAGTGAATCAAACTGAAGTGAAATCCATACTAATATTGTAAATGCGAAAGCAACTCTGTCGGCTTCGTTTTCGCTACCGAACCACCGACCCGAATTCGATAAAATTTGGTATGGAGATTGCTTGAACCTTGAGGAAACACAAAGGCTGCTTTAGAAAGTAACAAATGAAGATCGATCCCTACGAGGATGAATAAGGGTCGCAGCCGACGCTTGCTCAGAGGGCGGCGAATCGGAGTGTTCGCAGATCATTGCGTGAAAGTACGAATGCAATGTTCACTCGTACGCGCGATTTATGAAATTTTAAAACTGAATTGCTACAGTACCTGGGTAAGCTGGACCGTTCCTGCGGCGAAATATTGTAGAGATACTATAATAAAATCCGACGACAACCTCGAGAATCGGAATTTAAGACCATTACAAATGCAGAGCTTAAGAAACATATTATCAACATTATTTGTTTTACTGTGTTTCGCAAACGTAAACCTCTTTAATGCATAGTTCTAAGAGAGCTTGAGGTGGGAAAGTTACTCGTATCCTCGGAGCAACTGGAACTTAGATGCTGCCTTAAGTGGTGGTCACAAACCCGTCGCATTCACTCATAAGACACATAGCGTCACGCGCCACTTACAGTTTCTGAGACGCTAGAAAGCCACAAAGACGGCGTCATTTAAACGTTGTACGACAAACAGGGACGTTGTGCCTTTACATGTAGACCGTAGGAAGCTTTCAGTGATGGTACATTTGATTATGATCGGTTAAACCATGTTGATCAGCGATTAGACATGTTAGGGGGAATGTATCAAAAATTTAGACATTTAAGATGTTGAAATGAAAGGGAGATTGCTATATGTTGCTGTGGTGACCACAGAAACCCCTAAAAGTACTACTTTTGTACGAGTGTAATTAACAGAGGAGCTTTTTTAAAATATAATTAGAAAATATAATGCATGCTTTTAGATGGCTTCATTCGGTGCGGATTCGAAAGTCAAAATGACCGGTTTTTCACCTACTTTTACGATTCAAGGTCATATTTACTATAGAATTGGCTTGTTGCTTCCACCAGATAGTCATCAACATCATTTACTTAATGATGATGAGCCCAATGAAGCAGACTGTAGGTGCTGAAATATCCAAGGTGTAGAGCAAGACGGTTTTGATTATGATCGTAAATAAAGTCCAAGGGCAAACTCTGAGGATGCCGGTGTGTATTTAGGGAACAGTGTTTTTCTATACGTTCTTGCAAAAGAAGGGAAGTCTAAACGCGTTGTTTATAGAACTGTGCTGAGTTAAGATCGTGCAATAAATAGACGATAAGAAAGAAACGTATCTGAAGTTTTTAATAATTTTTATCTAGATTCGACATACAAACTTTCACGGATGGTGGAGAAAGGTAAATGTATCGACTTGCGGTAAGCGACCCTGATCCGGAAAAGACCAAGGGGAAAGTTATAGCGAAATTCGTTCTGATATCTCTGACAGAGGAATACACGTACCGGTAGTGTTGTCCCTGAGACTGTAGGATAGAAACTTTCAGAAGTAGTAGTAGGGACCAAAACAAGAAAAATGCATACCTTACGAGCTATGAACACTTGTTCGTCTATACTATGAAACACACATCTACTACAAGCTCTGTACTTTCCATATTTTTGGGGGAGGTGGTACGGATAAAAACAAGAAAAAAATGTCCCATAAACCTGTGCTCCAAAGTGGATACCTTACGAGGTATGAGCACTTTTTCACATTCGCTATTCTGCAACACATCTCTTCTGCTGAACAAGTGGCCAGAGCACAATGAAAACCAGCCAGAGTTGCAAATTTCACTTTCTTATTCACTCGATGACTAGTTTTGGGCCGGGGCCCATTTTTAAATCATCGTAACGGGTAGTCAAATTGGTATTTCCTAAAATGCGAAAACAAACAAAAAAAAACATGTCAAATATGTCCACACGAGGCTACAGCGCATACTGTTAGTTTGCAAATTTTTGATTGGGTTTTTGCATTTTAGGGAATACTAACTTGACTACCTGTTACGATGATTTAATAATGGGTCCCGTCCCGAAACTAGTCATAAGAAAGTGAAATTTGCAACTTTGGATGGTTTTTCATTGCACTGATTAACAGAAGTAGCCGACCTACAATTATTCCAGCATGCTGGAAGTTCGTAAAATTTCATAGCCCTTCAGGTAAGCGTTTTAGAGCCCTCATTTACTCGACATTTTTTTCTTGTTTAGGCCCATACTACCACCTCTGAAAGTTTCCTACCGTAAAAACTTAGCAACAACGGTATTCCACTGTCAGAGGTATCAGAACGATTTTCGCTTATAACTTTCGACTGGGTCATTACCGGACTAGGAGTCCTTACTTGAAACTGACTCTTTTACCCTTCTCTATGACCCCAGAAAGTTTGTAACGTCACCAGGGAATCTCCCTCTATACTCCCAGATACATTTACATATATTGTTTCACATAAAGTGTAAGCCTCTGTAACTTACAAAATAATAGCTGGCAGGAATGTTTATTGAGATACGTCCCTATAAGAAACGTTACACTTTTCGTGGGGTTATGAACATAGTTTCTTGAGTTACTTTTCAGAAAGTTACAGCAACGAGAAACAATTTTCTGAATATAACATTAGTTTTTTTCAAAGTGTAGATGATGTGCTTAAACCAGCTGTGTGCACATCAGTTTAAATCATATTTCTATCAAGTTTTTTCTGGGAAGTTAGAAACCTTCGAAGTTTTAGGAGTGGATACAACGTACTATACTTAACATACTATACTTAATGCTTGGCTATGTGCAGATGGATGTTCTGGTGGCAAAGTGTAGATGGATGTTCTGGTGGAGGAATGTCGATTTAATTGATTAATTGATTTCATTGAGGTGTTCAAATGTGTGCCCATGTTCATGAGTGCAAAACGGAATGCATCTCCTAAACGACCTAAGGGTGAGATGTAACGTCGCCGGCGCCATGGAACGAGAAGCTTCCTCCATGCGCTGTGAGATGTCGTGTACTTTTAGAGTGTCATCCGTCGCCTTACACCGTCGTGTAAATGGCAGGTCGGACCACACAGACGAATGGCGTTCTGCTGTGGGTACAGACGTTGAAAAAACATGGCTTACACACAGCCAACTAGTACGTTGACATGTTGTCGATGCTCGGCGAATGCCGACACGATGCAAATGAAGCAACTATGGTGTATACCATAAGCTGTCCTGGTCGAAGAGCTCCAGCAGCCATTACGTTCTTACGTGCTGAGCAAAGGCTTTGAGAAACAGGTAGGTTGAGACGGCGCGGTAGTAACAGACGAAGTCTAGTAAGAAGTGAGGAAATGGAGGTGTTTGTTTTAACTGCGATACACCACGATCCTCATGTCAGCTTACGAGACGTTGCTGCAGGCACTGGTATCAACCTTACATCTGTGTGGTACATAGTACGGCATCACAGGTCTCACCCGCGCCACCTGTTGCTGACACAGGAACTGCAAGGGAACGATTTCAATTGGAGGGTTACTGTCGGCGAATGGGCTGTGTTGATGCCTTACAAAGCATTATGTTTTTCGATGAATTTCCGTTCACAAAGTATGCTGCGGTGAAGTGTCATAATGTGCATTACTGGATCACACAAAATTCTATGCTGGTACGTCCCGTTGAACGTCAAGGGAGATGGTCAAATAGCTTGTGGTGTGGAATCCCTGGGGATGAAATCATCGATCCACACAACTTCACAGATACAATAACACCTGAGATGTATTGTGGTTTTATCGTTGACTTTTTAGACGCTCTCCTTGCAAACGTCCGTCTAGACATTAGAGACCATGTGTGGATGCAGTACGATGGTCGCCCAGTTGATTATTCACATGATGTTGTGCAAGAACTGAACAGCCGGCCGCGGTGGTCTAGCGGTTCTAGGCGCTCAGTCCGGTACCGCGCGACTGCTACGGTCGCAGGTTCGAATCCTGCCTCGGGTATGGATATGTGTGATGTCCTTAGGTTAGTTAGGTTTAAGTAGTTCTAAGTTCTGGGGGACTGATGACCACAGATGTTAAGTCCCATAGTGCTCAGAGCCATTTGAACCATTTGAAGAACTGAACAACTGATACCTTAGAAGATAGTTGGGGCACCTTAGTACTTCGGAATGGCCCGCCCAGCCACATGATTTAACACCAGTAGATATCTTTTCGTGGATGTATGTAAAGAATCGTGTTATGTCACTGAACCCACAACCCCACATGACCCCAAACGATCCATAGAGCAAGCTTGTCACTCTGTCGCACTGGCGAGTTACATCTCGTGAGAAAGTCTTTTAGACTTTATCTCAGTAAATATTCCTGTCACCTAGTACACTACTGGCCGTTAAAATTGCTACACCACGAAAATGACGTGCTACAGACCAGAAATTTAACCGACAGGAAGAAGATGGTGTGATACGCAAATGATTAGCTTCTCAGAGCATTCACACAAGGTTGGCACCGGTGGCGACACCTACAACGTGCTGACATGAGGAAAGTTACCAACCAATTTCTCATACACGAACAGCACTTGACCGGCGTTGCCTGGTGAAACGTTGTTGTGACGCCTCGTGTAAGGAGGAGAAATGCATACCATCACGTTTCCGACTTTGGTAACGGTCGGATTATAGCCTATCGCGATTGCGGTTTATCGTATCGCGACATTGCTGCTCGCGTTGGTCGAGATCCAATGTCTGTTAACAGAATATGGAATCAGTGGGTTCAAGAGGGTAAAAGGGAACGCCGTGCTGGATCCCAACGACCTCGTATCAGTAGCAGTCGAGATGACAGGCATCTCATCCACATGGCTTTAGCGGATCGTGAAGCCACGTCTCGATCCCTGAGTCAACAGATAGGGACGTTTGTAAGACAACAACCACCTGCACGAACAGTTCGACGACGTTTGCAGCAGCATGGACTATCAGCACGGAGACCATAGCTGCGATTACCCTTGAAGCTGCATCACAGACAGGAGTGCCTGCGATGGTGTGCTCAACGACGAACCTGAGTGCACGAATGGCAAAACGTCATTTTTTCGGATGCATCCAGGTTCTGTTTACAACATCATGATGATCGCATCCGTGTTTGGCGACATCGCGGTGAACGCACATTGGAAGCATGTACTCGTCATCACCATACTGGCGTATCACCCGGCGAGATGGTATGGGGTGCCATTGGTTACACGTCTCTGTCACTCTTGTTCGCACTGACGGCACTTTGAACAATGGACGTTACATTTCAGATGTGTTACGACCCTTGGCTCTACCCTTCATTCGATCCCTGCGAAACCCTACATTTCAGCACGATAATGCACGACCGCAAGTTGCAGGTCCTGTACGGGCCTTCCTGGATACAGAAAATGTTCGATTGCTGCCTGGCGAGCACATTCTCCAGATCTCTCACCAACTGAAAACGTCTGGTCAATGGTGGCCGAGCAACTGGCTCGTCACAATACGCCAGTCACTTCTCTTGATGAACTGTGGTATCGTGTTGAAGCTGCATGGGCTGCTGTACCTGTACACGCCATCCAAGCTCAGTTTGACTCAATGTCCAGGCGTATCAAGGCCGTTATTAAGGCCAGAGGTGGTTGTTCTGGGTACTGATTTCTCAGGATCTATACACCCAAACTGCGTGAAAATGTATTCACATGTCAGTTCTAGTATAATACATATGTCCAATGAATACCCGTTTATCATCTGCATTTCTTCTTGGTGTAGCAATTTTAATAGCCAGTAGTGTATTTTGTGAGTTATAGAGGCATAAGTTTATCTGGAAGGGCCTGCGCACACACACACACACACACACACACACACACACACACACACACACACACAAACACAAATACACCCAGATATTTATAAATTGGTAGATTCTTTCTCATCATTAGCCGTCATAACAAAACTACTGATATGCGAGAGGAGATCCGGGTAACAGCTAGTGTAAACGTGACTAACACGTGTCGCAGTTGTACGGATGATAAATTGCAGACAAACGGCGAACACAAGAAGTGGAACGGGAACCGCGTGAGCGCCGAGTGGTGGCCGGGAGGGGGCGGCAGCACGCGTGTTGCGTGTGTCGGTGCGGGGGAGGCAGGCGAGTGGGTTTGCCCCCGCGGCTCTGCGGCCGTGACCCTGGCGGCTCCGGGCCTCGCCTCGCCACGCCGGGATCGAAGGCCCGGGTCAGCCGGGGGCGGCGCTCCCTATAGTCCCTCATCTGTCCAGCCTACATCGGACCAGCTGCCAGTCCGAGCCGGGATCCCAACACACAGGCAGTACGATTACCCACGTTCACTGACGAAAGGTAACGACATGCTCGCGAAGTGTAAACGTAGCTCCACACTGGACGGTGCGACTAAATCTGATGTGGGCAAGGACGCGCAATTCGACATCACGAGGGACAACGCCCGTGTCACACGGGACGTTCTGCTTAACACGATTTACGGCTGCATCGCTCTCCTGTGGCAGCTGTCGGCTGTTATCCGGCTCGCAAACCACACAATTTGGTAACGAAAATAGGCACCCATGAAATTTCTGCATTGGCTCCGTAACAACAGACATTTCTTGCCTTGCCCATATGCTAATCGTGTTGTTCTTTCTGTAGCACACATAAACGCTCGCCGTGCGCTTCTAGGCGCTACAGTCTGGAACCGCGCGACCGCTACGGTCGCAGGTTCGAATCCTGCCTCGGGCATGGATGTGTGTGATGTCCTTAGGTTAGTTAGGTTTAAGTACTTCTAAGTCTAGGGGACTGATGACCTCAGATGTTAAGTCCCATAGTGCTCCTAGCCATTTTTGAACACATAAATAAAAACTTCAATATCCACGGACATTTTGTAAGACAAAAAGGAAAATTCCATGTGCAGTCAGTAGGTTTCAAATGGCTCTAAGCACTATGGGACTTAACACCTGAGGTCATCAGTCCCCTAGACTTAGAAATACTTAAACCTAACTAACCTAACGACATCACACACATCCATGTCCGAGGCAGGATTCGAACCTGCGACCGTACCGGTCGCGCGGTTGCAGACAGAAACGCCTAGAGTGGCTCGACCATTGCGGCCGGCCGCTCCAATGTGTTATTGACATTTAAATAAAACAAATATTACCAAGAATGACACGTTTTTAATAAATCTTCAACGCACCGTGGTCTTAAAGTGGCGCACTTTCATAACATCCACACTATAACACGAAAAAAACTGAATACGAAAATTCCTTAACTTCCAATATGACCTTTCCGTCATTTTATTACAAATTCCAATATCAACGCGTTCTCGAGAGATCCTCAATGTGCTGGTGCTTAGAAAAAGCATTTATTTTCTAAGGGTATAAGTTACAGTAGAAAACCCGACAAATATGGACTTCAACTGAAAACTATAAGTAGATCGAGGCCTCTCTCAAGCAGGGCATTGATATTTTTTAAAAAATATTGTGGATCTGAGATATCGATTTTTCAAAAGGTATCACAATCGACTCTCGATATATCGATAAATGTATCAGTAGAACGGCGGAAAATGTATCGCAGTACTGGCCCCCAAAAATTCAGATTGTAAATATACTGCCTGTTTTAGAGCTGTATATGTAAGTATTGATTTATTATTAGATATTCTGTACATCAACAAACCAGCAGCCTGTCTATCCTCCTTACAGCAATAAGAAAGGAAAATGATGCACGTTCACGCTGGCGATCATCGCTTTGCTAACAATTGTAACTGCACGTGAGTGGCACAATGAAAGGAGTCCGATGGGTCTGTTATTCGGTTTCGTTACATATCGGATTTGTCCGGTGCTCTTCATGTCGACTTCCCTGTTTTTCCAATCTACCCACGCCAGAGACCTAGCAATTGCAGTGTCAAAATTTCGTGGTGAAGCTAAACGTCGCATTTCCTGTTGATAGCGCCAAGCGCCGATTACGTCAGCGTTTTCCCTCACACGTTCCCGTCCACCACAAAGGCCAATCTTGTCATTTAGATTTTTGTTCACGATTTCCACCAACTGTTTTTGAAGAATGCGGATGTGAAGAAATAGCACACTAGTTGCATTAAAAATTGTTTTTTAACGCAGCTGGTGTGCTATTTCTTCGCATCGGAAATCTTGTTATTTCATTCACACCACCACGCCCCAGTGCAACCATTCTTCTTTCGTGCCACATATACTTGCTTTAAATAGTTGAAGAGAAAGATTGGACGTGGTGAAAGCTCAAAAAGTATGTAAGACTTCTTCACACAATGGTCAGCCAGAATGTGGCTTTTAGGCGGTTTCGCTCTCTTATTAAGAAAATTTCAAAAGAACAACTACCGAGCGATGTGGTGCAGTGGTTAGCACACTGGACTCGCATTCGGGAGGACGATGGTTCAATCCCGCGTCCGGCCATCCTGAATTAGGTTTTCCGTGATTTTCCTAAATCTCTCCAGGCAAATGCCGGGATGGTTCCTTTGAAAGGGCACGGCCGACTTCCTTCCCTAATCCGATGAGACCGATGACCTCGCTGTTTGGTCTCTTCCCTCAAACAATCCAATCCAATCCAAAAGAACAACTTCAAACATGTACCTAAAATTGCGAAAAAATATAATATAAATTAAAATATGAGTACTTGATTTGCCATCTCGATATCGATATATCGGGATAAGAAATATTGCCAGTATACACCGATAATTTTTGCAAAAAATATCGATATATCGATATTTTATCTGCAGATATATTCTCAAGTCCCGCTTGTGACCTAGACAATGTTCCTGTCTGTTGTTGAGTCAACCTATCGTAGCACGTTGCCGAAATATCGCAAAACCTATTTTGTCTCTCTCACAAGGCAGTGGCTCGTCGAAGCGAAATAACAGGAAGCGACGCCATAAAACTCGTACAGCTCTACGTCAACGTTAGCCATCTCGTCCAATGAGGGGACCGCTTAACGCGAAACGTGCTAGCTTGCGAGACAGGAAGGTGAGCCAGATCCGGATCGAATCCGTGCGGTGGATTGACGGTCGTCGCTGGTGCACCGGTCAGCAGGATGTGGCTTTTAGGCGGTTTCCCTCTCTTATTAAGACTGATTCTGGGCTGACCCCCACATTAAGCCTCAGAGAACACGGTACGCAAAGAGTTAAAATACGATGATACACCCATAGAACAAAGTTTACTGGGGTCACGGACAGGGGCCGCGCACGGCTACCCTCCCTTTGAAACTTCTCTCCTCGTCCGTAGTATCGGGGCTTCTGCAGCGTTTGGTGAAATACTGTCGCTGCTGCGGCCTGAGGCGACGAACTCTTAGCTCCGTGCGATGCGCGAGACAAACCAGGTGACGTGTTGCTCCGTAGATTCCCTTCCAAGATTGTTGACGCACCTGGATAATACACTACTGGCCATTAAAACTGCTACACCAAGAAGAAATGCAGATGATAAACGGGTATTCATTGGACAAATATATTATACTAGAACTGACATGTGATTACATTTTCACGCAATTTGAGTGCATAGATCCTGAGAAATCAGTACCCATAACAACCACCTCTGGCCGTAATAACGGCCTTGATTCGCCTGGGCATTGAGTCAAACAGAGCTTGGATGGCGTGTACAGGTACAGCTGCCCATACAGCTTCAACACGATACCACAGTTCATCAAGAGTAGTGACTGGCGTATTGTGATGAGCCAGTTGCTCGGCCACCGTTGACCAGACGTTTTCAATTGGTGAGAGATCTGGAGAATGTGCTCGCCAGGGCAGCAGTCTAACATTTTCTGTATCCAGAAAGGCTCGTACAGGTCCTGCAACTTGCGGTCGTATATTATCGTGCTAAAATGTAGCGTTTCGCAGGGATCAAATGAAGGGTAGAGCCACGGGTCGTAACACATCTGAAATGTAACATCCACTGTTCAAAGTGCCGTCAATGGGAACAAGAGGTGACCGAGACGTGTAACCAATGTCACCCCATACCATCACGCTGGGTGATAGCCAGCATGGCGATGACGAATACACGGTACCAATGTGCGTTCACAGCGATGTCGCCAAACACGGATGCGACCATCACGATGCTGTAAACAGAACTTGGATTCGTCCTAAAAAATGACGGTTTGCCATTCGTGCACCCAGGTTCGTCGTTGAGTACACCATGGCAGGCATTCCTGTCTGTGATGCAGCGTCAAGGTTAATCGCAGCCATGGTCTCCGAGCTGATAGTCCATGCTGCTGCAAACGTCGTCGAACTGTTCGTGCATATGGTTGTTGTCTTGCAAACGTCCCCGTCTGTTGACCCAGGGATCGAGACATGGCTGCACGATTCGTTACAGCCATGCGGATAAGATGCCTGTCATCTCGACTGCTGGTGATACGAGGTCATTGGGATCCAGCACGGCGTTCCGTATTACCCTCCTGAACCCACCGATTCCATATTCTGCTAACAGACATTGGATCTCGATCAACGCGAGCAGCAATGTCGCGATACGATAAACCGCAATCACGATAGGCTACAATCAGACCTCTATCAAAGTCGGAAACGTGATGGTACGCATTTCTCCTCCTTACACGACGCATCACAGCAACGTTTCACCAGGCAACGCCGGTCAACTGCTGTTTGTGTATTAGAAATTGGTTGGAATCTTTCCTCATGTCAGCACGTTGTAGGTGTCGCCATCGGCGCTAACCTTGTGTGAATGCTCTGAAAAGCTAATCATTTGCATATGACAACATCTTCTTCCTGTCGGTTAAATTTCGCGTCTGTAGCACGTCATCTTCGTGATGTAGCAATTTTAATGGCCAGTAGTGTAGTTGGACCCTGCTACGCCTACGCTACAGTGCCAAATAAGGGTCAGGAGGCTCGCTTAGAGCCGCGAAGGAGGGTTAAAATAGTCGCTTCCACTGTGTCACTACTCAGTGTCCTGAAGACATTTGACTACCTTGAAAAGCTCCCAATTCCTACCACTGTGTTGTTTGGTTGGTTGATTTGGGGGAAGGGACCAGACAGTGAGGCCATAGGTCCCATCGAATTAGGGGAGGATGTGGAAGTTGGCAGTGCCATAGTTACCGTCCCGGCATTTGCCCGAAGCGATTTAGGGAAATCACGGAAATCCTAAATCAGGATGGCAGGAAGCGGGTTTGAACCGTCGTCCTCCCGAATGCGGTATAGTGTGCTAAGAACTGCGCCATCTCGCTCCCATTGGACTGGGTAATAAACATCGCCACCAGTCACTGCCCTGTCACCGATCGAGCTCTGCTGTCTCATCTGTAAACAACACTGGTACACTGTAAAGTACTCTGCACCACAATTTTTATTGTACCAAAAATCAATGTATACCTCTTTTAATAGACCTCGCCAAGTCCGCTTCGTTCGTTACACAACTCCGCCAGCTAGCCAACTGCTCAACACTGTGTTAGACGGCCTCTTGCTTAGCAGTCCGTGTAAGCTCGCTAACACCAACATCACCTTGAAAAACAGTATTACGTTAAGACGCTTCCCACGCGACCGAATGGGAACGCACTTCCGAACACTTCTGAGCTTTCCACTACTAGAGGACAATCTTGCTGCTCCCTGACTACTAATTTTCGAAATAAGCCTCCGCTTAACGTCCGCCCCAGAGGGCTCAATTCACCTCCTGCATCCTGCGGCCGCCACCGACTGACTCCTCGATTTCGCCAGCTACAACATTATTGTTACTTGCCGGAGTTTCTGTCAATCGGCCTCCAGAGCAGAAAGTACTCACTGCCAATGTCCATTTCCTTCTAACGCTCAGAGTTCGTCAGTAAAATGCTGCTGCCTGCCAACACTTTTAGAAGTTTGTTTCCGAGAGGGTACTAACACACGCCAAGCATTCTGTGGGAAAAGATTCGTATTTGAAGATCGCAGAGACGGGTGAGGTCACCACCCTTTAGCCAGATTAGTCTTGACGTTGGACAACCAGAAATTGCGCACAAGGGTTACATCTCCATTATTCTTGGTACGTAACGCATGTCAAGCCTTGGCTAGGATCCGTTTACAGTTCCACATACATACTTTACAACAACTTGTGCAGAAACCAGGGGGCATATGAAGGAGTCGAAGGACATGAAAAGGAACCAGAGGCTGACGGGGGAGTCAGACAGGGCTGTAGCCTTCCCCCAGTGTTATTCAATTTGTACACTGAGCAACCAGTAAGGGCAACCACAGAAATATTTGAAGAAGGAATTAAAGTTCAGGCAGAAGAATTAAAAATTTTGACGTTTGCTGGTGACACTGTAATTCTGCCAGTGACAGCAACACACTTCAAAGAGCAGTTGAACGGAATGACGACAATAAGTTATAAAATCAACATCAACAAAAGTAAAATAAGGTTAATGAATAATAGTCGGTTTAAATCAGGCAATACTGAGGAAGACAGGTAAGGGAATGAGACACTAAAAGTAATAAAAGCGTTTTGCTGTCTAGACAGTGTAACAACTGATGATGGCCGAAGTAGAGAAGATGTAAAACGCAGATATGTAACAGCAAAAATAGTATTTCTGGTCTTCGGCCTGGAAGCACATTGAATAAAGTAGAAGTGCCGTCTTGCCCCAGATAGCGGTGGGATACCAACCTCAGTGTCGCCCGCCATACGGTCCAACAGCAACGAGTCATGGTGTGGGGCGTTACTTCTTTTCGTAGCAGGACCCTTTTGGTTGTCATCCGCGAAATTCTTACAACACAGTAGTATGTCGACGATATTCTACGCTCTGTTTTGTTGCCCTTTATGGCATGCCAACCAGGGCTTGCATCTGAGCAAGATAATGCCCGCTCGCACACGGCTAGAGTTCCTACTGCTTGACTTCGTGCTTGCAAAACCTTACCTTGGACTGCAAGGTCGCCGGACCGTTGCTATTCACAATATATATAAATGATCGGAAGTTCACTGATTCTTTTTGCGGATGATCCTGTAGTATATCGAGAGGTTGTAACAATGGAAAATTGTAGTGAAATGCAGGAGGATCTGCAACGAATTGACGCATGGTGCAGGGAATGGCAACTGAATCTCAATGTAGACAAGTGTAATGTGATACGAATACATAGAAAGAAAGATCCTTTATCATTTATCTACAATGTAGCAGGTCAGCAACTGGAAGCAGTTAATTCCATAAATTATCTGGGAGTAGGCATATATAAAATTAATCGTCGGTAAAGCAGGTGCCAGGCTGAGATTCATTGGAAGAATCCTAAGCAAATGCAGTCCGAAAACAAAGGAAGTAGGTTACAGTACACTTGTTCGCTCACTGCTTGAATACTGCTCAGCGGTGTGGGATCGGTACCAGATAGGGTTGATAGAAGAGATAGAGAAGATCCAACGGAGAGCAGCGCGCTTCGTTACAGGATCATTTAGTAATCGAGAAAGCGTTACGGAGATGATAGATAAACTCCAGTGGAAGACTCTACAAGAGAGACGCTCAGTAGCTCGGTCCGGGCTTTTGTTGAAGTTTCGAGAACATACCTTCACCGAGGAGTCAAGCAGTATGTTGCTCTCTCCGACGTATATCTCGCGAAGAGTTGATGAGGATAAAATCAGAGAAATTAGAGCCGACATAGAGGCATACTGTCAATCTTTCTTTCCACGAAGAATACGAGACCGGAAGGGAGCATCGCTAGAGGTACTCAAGGTACCCTCCGCCACACACCGTCAGGTGGCTTGCGGAGTATGGATGTAGATGTAGAAAAAACTCTGCCAATCACTACTAAGCCGAATAACTGCTTGTATAGTGGCCACAGGTCGACCAACGCGTTGTTGAGTTGCTCTGTGTGGAAAGCATTTACTGGAATGAGAGACTGGATGATAGAGAAAGTATTACGACATCATGCAGCAACTTCCATGGTACTGGAGGAATTCACAGGGCGCAAAACCTTAGGCGACGACAGAGATTGGAATATATCTAACAAATAATTGTGGACGTTGAGTCCAATTGCTAATATGAAGAGCGGGTTGTGGCTGACAGCACCAAACGAGTCAGAAGACTGATACGACAGGAAAGCAGCCGTTTATGACGCGACGTCAGACTTCGGCTCTTCTCAACAGAGCGGACTTGCTGAGAGTGCCCAGCGTCACGAAGCAGCGTTCGCTACGTCACAGCAGAAGTCGCTGTTTTACGATCGAGTGTCCTGGGAAGAAATACGTCTGTCAATGTCTCTGCGAGCCGCACGTTCGTGCAGCAGGTTCGAGCAGTAGCAGCCATCACGAACTGCATTGTTATCGTCGAGCGGAGGCGGCGGATTTGGCTAACGGATCGGTGTCGTAGTGTCGGTAAAGTGTCTGCCAGATAACTTAGCGGCACGTGGGGGGCAGAGCGTTGCGTGTCGCGATGGAGCGGGGAGATACGGCGTATGTTTATGTCGCGGGGCCATTAAACATTTCGGAGAAAGTTGGAATGAGACCCCACGCTCCAGAGCGCTCGAGCGGCGAGACGAACGAAGCAGATATTACACACCGCGGGAGTTTGACGTACCGCTCTTGTCACACCGACTCCCGCAAACAAATGCCTGTAGATAACGAGCACGGGAGAGAGTTGGGGCAAACACGGAACTGCCTGGAATCACAACAGGCCCGTCAGTACCTCGCCCTGGCGGAGCACGCGCGTCGCACGCCCTGATGGATGAACGCCTCTTTCCGAGCGCTTTCATATCTCGAAACAAAGGGACGCCGTCTTTTGTTCCCCCCAAATGCCTGGGAAGAACTCGCTGCCTGAGGATCAGGAACGAAATGAGAAATACTTCTGAGAATATTTTCCGTATGAAACATTACCTGCCTTTTTCGCCTTTTATCGCTTCTGTAAATTTGTCTGTGTTCCCTGTTGCGCCACGGATATTGTCGAAGTGTACTTTATTTCACGATAGCGGGGCGACACAGAAGAGAGGAAATTGTTACTGTGCGTGCCTGAATGTAATATCTCCATGTTTTGCCTTTCAAATGCTTACTTACTGCCCGTGAATGATTAAAAAAAATAGCGAAGGAATTTATGCCTTTTCACAAAAAAGAAACATAGATACGAACGCACGATCTGAGTTGTTAATAGTGTGCTTCCGGATATTCCACCGAGTCGTTTCCGTTTTATGCACATTATCTCCACGATCGAAGCAACCACGTTCTTCAGGTGCTGTGAGTTTTGCTGTTATGTGCACGCGCTGCTATATTGTGAACTATCGTTGATGGCTGGCTCTGAGCAGTATGGGACTTAACATCTGAGGTCATCAGTCCGCTAGAACTTAGAACTACTTAAACCTAACTAACCTAAGGGCATCACACACATCCATGCCCGAGGCAGGATTCGAACCTGCGACCGTAGCGGTCGCGCGGTTCCAGACTGAAAACAATTGTTGATCTCGCGCAGTTATTTATATCAGAGTTCAACTCCAGACGCCTACTACGGCCTTTGATCCTCGTTTGTTATTCAGACCATGCACTGATACTCCGTGAAATGGTCATTCTCTCCGAGTTCCCCAGCTCTTGTGGATGCGAAGGCTGACTAAATTTTACCTGACTCCATGACTTGTTTAAATGGACATATCAATCCCCGATTACTAGATTTTCTGACATATTTATTTCTATAGATACCTTTATTACGCTGTCGTTAATACTTGCGTTTGGCAATTGGATGCTGATCTCATTGTCATTCATTTCGTGCTTATACAACCAGGTGACAAAAGTCATGGGACACCTCCTAATATCATGTCGGGTCTCACTTTGTCCGGCATAGGACAGAAACTCGACCTGGCATGGACTCAACATATCGTTGGAAGTCCCCTGCACAGATATTGAGCCACGCTGCCTCAATAGTCGTCTATAAATACGAAAGAGTTGCCGGTGCAAGATTCAGAGCATGAACTGACCTCTCGACTATATTCCCTTGATGGTCGATGGGGACCATGTCGGGTGATGTTGGTGGCCAAACCATTCACTCAAATTGTTCAGAATGCTCTGCAAACCAATCGCGAACCATTGTGCCCGGTGACACGACGCATTATCATCCATAAAAATTCCGTCGTTATTTGGGAATATGAAGTCCATGAATGGCACCAAATAGTCTCAAAGTACCCGAACATAGCCATATACAGTCAATGAACGGTTCAGTTATTCCACACTATTATGAAGCGGCCATCAGCTTACACAGTGCCTTCTTAACAACTTGAGTCCATGGCTTTCTTGGGTCTCCACCACACTCGAATTGAGTATTACCAACTGAAATCGGGACTCTTCTGACCAGGCCGCGGTTCTTCACTAGTCTAGAGTCCAACCTACATTGTTACGAACCCAGGAGAGGCGCTGCAGGCGATGTCGTACTGTGAGCAAAGGCACTCCCATCGGTCGTCTGCTGCCATAGCCCATTAACGCCAAATTTCACCGCATCGTCGTCGTCGTAGGTCGCACATTAATTTGCGCGGTTATTTCATGCAGTGTTGCTTATCTACTAACAGGGACCGCCTTACGTTTTTGATGGTGAGAGTTAATGCCTGAAACGTGGTATTCTCGGCATACTCTTGACACTGTGAATGTCGGAATACTGAATTTCCTAACAAATTCCGAAACTGAATGTCCCGTATGTCCAGCTCCAACTACGATTCTGCTTTCATCGTCTGTTAATTCTCGTGGTGCGGTCATTCACATGATCACCTGAGTACAAGTGACAGTTCCGCCAATGCACTGCTCTTTTATACTTCGTGCACGCGGTACTACCGCCAGATGTACACTACTGGCCATTAAAATTGCTTCACCACGAAGATGACGTGCTACAGACGCGAAATTTAACCGACAAGAAGAAGATGCTGTGATATGCAAATGATTAGCTTTTCAGAGCGACACCTACTACGTGCTGACATGAGGAAAGTTTCCAACCGATTTCTCATGCACAAACAGCGGTTGACCGGCGTTGCCTGGTTCAAAAATGGCTCTGAGCACTATGGGACTCAACTGCTGAGGTCATTAGTCCTCTAGAACTTAGAACTAGTTAAACCTAACTAACCTAAGGACATCACAAACATCCATGCCCGAGGCAGGATTCGAACCTGCGACCGTAGCGGTCTTGCGGTTCCAGACTGCAGCGCCTTGAACCGCACGGCCACTTCGGCCGGGCGTTGCGTGGTGAAACGTTGTTGTGATGCCTCATGTAAGGAGGAGAAATGCGTACCATCACGTTTCCGACTTTGATAAAGGTCGGATTGTAGCCTATCGCGATTGCGGTTTATAGTATCGCGACATTGCTTCTCGCGTGGGTCGAGATCCAATGACTGTTAGCAGAATATGGAATCGGTGGGTTCAGGAGGGTAATACGGAATGCCGTGCTGGACCCCAACGGCCTCGTATCACTAGCAGTCGAGATGACAGGCATCTTATCCGCATGGCTGTAACGGATACGGATCGTGCAGCGACGTCTCGATCACTGAGCCAACAGATGGGGACGTTTGCAAGACAACAACCATCTGCACGAACAGTTCGACGACGTTTGCGGCAGCATGGACTATCAGCTCGAAGACCATGGCTGCGGTTACCCTTGACGCTGCATCACAGACAGGAGCGCCTGAGATGGTGTACTCAACGACGAACCTGGGAGCACGAATGGCAAAACGTCATTTTTTCGGATGAATCCAGGTTCTGTTTACAGCAGCATGATGGTCGCATCCGTGTATGGCGACATCGCGGTGAACGCACATTGGAAGCGTGTATTCGTCATCGCCATAGTGGCGTATCACCCGGCGTGATGGTATGGGGCGCCATTGGTTACACATCTCGGTCACCTCTTGTTCGCATTGACAACACTTTGAACAGTGGATGTTACGTTTCAGATGTGTTACGACCCGTGGCTCTACCCATGCTGCATGGGCAGCTGTACCTGCACACGCCATCCAAGCTCTGTTTGACTCAATGCCCTGGAGTATCAAGGCCGTTATTACGGCCAGAGGTGGTTGTTCTGGGTACTGATTTCTCAGGATCTATGCACCCAAATTGCGTGAAAATGTAATCACATGTCAGTTCTAGTATAATATATTTGTGCAATGAATACCAGTCAGTTCTAGTATAATATATTTGTCCAATGAATACCAGTTTATCATCTGCATTTTTTTCTTGGTGTAGCAATTTTAACGGCCAGTAATGAATATGCGCATATCGCTATCCCTCACCTCAATGTATTCCAGTCTGTCTTTGACGGCAGCTGACTTGATTGGTTGTTTTAGTCGGGTTTGTCGCTGATGTTCTTTGCATCTGTCCTCGATTGTACTAAACGTCTGCCCCACGTAAGACAAATTGATAAGCTAAAACATTACGACCACCTGCTTAATAGCTTGCTTGTCCCTTTTGAACGAAATACATTACTGATTCTACGTATCAGGACCGGACAGTTTTTTGGCAGGTTTGTGGAGGTATGTGGCATTAGAGGTCTACGCACAGGTCACGTAATTCGCGTAAATAACGGGCCGCTGACATGCGTACGCGGTAATGTCGCCCGATAGCGACCCAGACAGGTTCCACGGGATTTACATCAGCCGAATTTGGTCGTTGAGACATCAACGTGAGTTCACTATAATGCTCCTCAAACCAGTGTAGCATGGTTCTGGCTCCGAGACACGGACATTTATACTACTGAAAGATGACACCGTAATCGGGGAAGACATCAAGCATGAAGGGATGCAGGTGCTTCGTAGCTGTCAGCGTGTCTTCAATTACTACCAGAGGTCGCATGCATGCGCAGAAGAATGTCTGCCGGAGCATAGTACCGCGTCGTATTATCGTATCAGTGGAGTTTTTCGTTGCGGCGAGATTTTTTCCACGGCGAGGTTTTTACAGAAAAGTTTCAATCGCTAGCTTTCTCCTACAAATACCTAAATATTTTGTTGACTCCTACCTACAGAGGAAGCAATGATCGTCGTGATAAAATTTAAAGAAATCAGACCTAGCACGGAAAGATTTAGGTGTTCGTTTTTCTCACGTGGTATTCGCGAGTGCAACGGTCTGGAGATCTTCAGTAGCGTAATATGATGCATGTGCTTGCAAAGTTTAGTGACAACAGTCTGCTTTAAAACTAGTGTTGAGAATCTGTGCAGAAAGCTGGGCTTATTATTGGTCCTCAGATGCCAAACTCGTTGTATGACGAAGATATTGTAGCGACAATGCTACTATTCATGATTCAGTAAAACATTTTTTAAATTTTTTTTAATAAGAGTGTTTTGTTATATTCATGTACTTTGAGTATTTGTGCGCGAATTAGTAACAGTTACAAAACGTAAACGAGGATTTACTGCAAAAACAAGAAAGATGAATAAAAGTGCATGTACTTTATGATAACAACATAAATAATTTTTGATAAACTATATTGATGGAACATCTGAAAATGAAATGTTCCTCCGTGGGAGACAAGAAGGCAGCGATCATTTTTGCATTTCTGTTAATTCGTTTAGTCTGGATCACAATTTCCTTTATCCGGTTGATTTCGCAATGATACATTATCAAAATTGTTCAAATGGCTCTGAGCACTATGGGACTTAACATCTGAGGTCATCAGTCCCCTAGAACTTAGAACTACTTAAACCTAACCAACCTAAGGACATCACACACATCCATGCCCGAGGCAGGATTCGAACCTGCTACCGTAGTGGTCGCGCGGCTCCAGACGATACATTATCCTTCTTGGTTTTGAACGGAATGAAATTCGCGGTAGTGCCATCCGTCGTACCACCACGGGACAAAACTTGATTTATATTATATCACAAGTATATCGACACGTACTTTTACAATTAACGTGCTGAAACTCCGCGACAAATAAGCACTGCCGTGGTTGCGGGAGACGCGAGTTGTAAACATAACTACAGGACTTGACGGTAATAATCTTCCCATTCGAGAAACTCCGCACAGGAGTATAGGACAAGAAATACCTTGCGGTGGCCACAAAAATATTCGTCTATCAAGAATGTGTGGTGAGCACCCACTCTATTGTGGCGAGACTTGGGCATCATATGCTACTGAACAAGAACGTAAGCCCAACACATTTCATTTGCAGTCCTTACCAAACAGGGACGCGAGACGAAAGTCACGCTTTGTCAATCAATCTTAGTGTCAAACCCTACAGAAATTAAGCTGTTTTGTCAGTAACTGACACTGTGAGGGTACCGTGGTTGTATTACAAAGCATGTAATATAAACAGGTATTAGTGGTAGGTTGATAGTTGTTTTTATAATATATCCTACAGATATTTCTCCTGTTAGTGATTGTCCATCCATCACGCTCTGTTTCTGCGCGAGCTTTTCAAATGATGCAAGACCTCGGGTGCTGTGATGGGACAAAGAGGCACATAACCCACAGTATGCGGACGGTGTATTCGAGGCTAGAGGCGGTCTGAAGCATTACATGGACAGACGCACGTAATTTCATAATTTCATGTAAATTTAACGTTGCAAAAACGACGTAAAGAATAAAAAAGTGCACTTATCTAATTATTTGCTGTAAATAACTCCACTTCTAAATAACTTATGTAAATCAATTTTGTGAAATGTAATTATTAATTCATAAATAATATTACAGAGGTACTGGGCCAGTCAGCCACAGGCTGACTGCGATCGATTGTAGTAGGCTTTTTTGTTTTGTTTTAGAAAGTACGTCAAGAGAGAGCATTCATGTTCGGATGCCTCTCTCTTGCCTGTTAGCCTTTATGCTGATAGGCCGCACATTAGCTGCGTTCCTTGCATGTCATTAATTGACCTTTCTTTTGCGTAGCCGCGTGGGGTAGCCGTGCAGTCTTAAGCGTCTTGTCACGGTTCGTGCGGCTGCCCCCGTCAGAGGTTCGCGTCCTCCCTCGGGCATGGGTGCGTGCGTAACTTAGTTTAAGTTAGGGTAAGTAGTGCGTAAGCCTAGCGACCGATGACCTCAGCAGTTTGGTCCCTTAGCCCTTACTGGCTTATGATGGGGGGATCAGACCAGGTTCGGCAGATCACTGGTGTACCGATTTAGACAACACGCCAACTCAGAGCATGGCGAGTGGATACCTGGCAGAGCGAGTGGGCCAACAGCGATAAGGGCCGCCGTGTATACAACTTCTTCCCTGACATCCGGGAAAGACTAAAACTAAAACATATCGATCCCAGCCGCGATATGGTACATTTCATCACAGGACATGGCCCTTATCCCACGCACCTGTACCGCGTGAGTTTGCAGCAGACTAATAGATGCACATGCGGGGAAGAAGGTTCCTCTGAACATACTGTCTTCTTCTGCGGACAACGCACGAACACAAGACACACAGTACACATAAATCGCATGAACACACAGAACTAACTACATGGCATAATACGCGACCCGGAAAGGTGGACTGAACTCAACAAACTAACTGACGAAATCTCGAAGATCCAACAAAAAGAATACTTGCGCAACAGACCCTACCGAAGCCAAGTCGGTCCAAACAGACATCACGATGCCCAGGGGGACACAGATATGATTAGCACCACGAGTGATGAAGAAGAAACAGATACAGACCAGGGCACCAACACACATATTAAAGCGTCCAGCGCGGTTGATCCATAGTGTCAGCCAAGTCAACTTCAAAGAACAGTCTGGAACAACCGACAAGAGGTGCACACGTCACACACAATCCTAAAAACAGATTGCACATTATATGTAAATAGTTAACAGCATCTCCATGTCTAACAAGAGCTTAAAGCTAGGTACCTCTTCAAGGGACCTACGCCTTCCGTTAAGAGGCAGCGCACAGTCTGGATGGAAGGATCTTAATTGTGGTCCCTCTCTTTTGAGCCCAACCCGACGGATACCTGTGGTAGATCGGGGAAAACCACCGTTCAGGTCGTGTTGTCGGCGGGGCCGGGAGGTGCTTGCGTCTGATGTACACTACTCGGAGCCTTGTAGGCTCAAGACAAACCGTTAGCGTCATTACCTTATTACTTTTACCACAAGTACCCTTTCATCAGCATCTTTGAGCCAAGCACAAAATCAGTTACCTCTGTATTGTGTATCGTAAATAGTTTAGCAGGCTGGACATGGAGGTCTTAGTCTTAGTTTCTAGCTTTAACGTACCCTAATCTCTTCTACTTAAGTTAGTTTTTAGGATGGTAGATGTTAAAGGCATGGTGAGCGACGGCTAGCGTCTTGAGAGTCATTCCAAGACCCGGGCCGCCGCCCACAACCAGGTGAAGAGGCAATATTATACCTATCCCTTCTCTATTCAATTCTCTTCCTTCGTTATTTCTAAATATTTAGTTTCGTTTTGTTTATTAATATCTCACTTGATTTTGTATTAGTTATAAGTTTTTCTAATGCTGCACAAAAAAAAGGTATCAAATGGATCTAAACAAATAGAGCCCGCCTCCACGTGGCGGGACACGGGCAACGGTGTGAGTGGGGACGGGAGCCGGGGTGGTGTTACTTTCAGTCACTCCGGACCCCGGACCCAGTCACAGCGGCTAAGTGGCAACATACGGCCCACCATACGAAATTAGACGGTGGGTCATAAAATATAAGCAGCTAGCGAAAAAAGAGCCCTTACCACAAATTTCCAAACTGTGGCATAAGCGTCATGTATCAGCTTAGGAACGATTTGAAATTAAATTAATGTAAATTAGTTAAGTCTCATGAGTTTTTGCTCTAACAATTCTCCTAATAGATATATGCTACATGAAATGTTTTAATGCTTTATTGTTACAGCCAACAACCAATACGAGCCTAGCGGATCGTGGCGTGGAGACGCAGTAGCCGGACGCAATTAGTATTCTGCCATTTACTCATTTGCAACTTCCTACAGCGTTCCTGAGACTAATTGCCTGTCATCATGAAGCGTTTTGCAAACTTGAATGCAAGCGCGGAACCTTAAATGATCTGGCCACAGTCTCCAAGCTATGATCGTTTTTCGCCCATAAATGACAGATATAGGCCACGCAAAACTGACGGTGGTATTGAAAGGTGTAATCTTTTCTAATTTTTATTGCATTTTTTTAGAAGTCAATTTGGCCACTAAAAAGATCCACCATCAACAGTGACCGTCTGCCCCAGTTAAGTTTAACAGTTTTCTTACCCGGTGATTAATTTCAATCTCTATTTAAAGCCAAATTATCATTTATTTTAGTAATATTGCGTGAGCAGACGTGTCAGGTCCTGTGATATTTTGTGGGCGTAGCATGACTTGGGCCCACTCCTTCAGGCTACCGTGAACATGAAAGAGGATGTTTGTTTCAAGTTTCTCGTTGACCGATTGGTTGCCCTTTCCTCTACAACTTCACGATGAGATGACAAAAACCCCGTAAATAGACTGCACGCATACGTTACTTGTTTCACGAACACTCCAACAGTGTCCACCCCGATATCTGAATGGTCGCCGGCACGGTAGCTCAGCGTGTTCGGTCAGAGGGTTAGTTGCCCTCTGTAATAAACAAACAAAAAAAAAACTGAGTGAACGAATCAACGATGAACTTTAACATGTGTCATGGGACGTCCGCCCCGAACATACACAATGACCAATTACGAACAAACTAAGATTTAAAAAAAATGTCAGCCTTATGGACTGCCGTCCTAAGGGGCCCGGGTTCGATTCCCGTCTGGGTCGAGTATTTTCTACGCTCAGGAACTCATTGTTGTGTTGTCTTCATCATCATTTCATCCCCATGCGGCGCGCAGATCGCCCAGTGCGGCGTCGAACGTAATAAGACCTGCACCAAGGCGGCCGGACCTGCCCCGTAATGGGCCTCCCTGCCAATGACGCCAAACGCTCATTTCCATTTTACTCCAACAGTCTCGTTGAGCGGCCTGCTAAATCACCCGATCTTAATACTACAGCACCAACATGCCAACAATTTGGTATCTGTGCGAGATCTAATCATCAATGAGTGGCTACAGCTGGATATGGCATTCGTGAAGGAAGTTGTGGACTCTCCTTCTCGCCGAATGGAGGCCATTATGCACTACTTGACCAAAAGTGTCCGGACACACTACATAGTACGGAACTGACCACTAGACGTCACTAGTGTCGGACTTGCTATTATGAAAGGAGGCGGGGAGTACTGTGTTGTCGGTGGAGAAGCAATAACAGTAAAATGGGCCGGTCAGGGAGACTCAGCGACTTCGAATGTGGACTCGTCATCGGATGTCACATGAGTAACAAATCCATCAGGGAACTTTTTCTCTTATTTGACCTTCTAAAGCTGCCCAAGTCGACTGTTGGTGATGTAACTGTGAAGTTGAAATGCGAAGGACAACCGCAGTTAAAACAAGATCAGGTTGACTTCATGTAGTGACGGACAAGGACTGTCGAGCACTACGGACGATGGTTGTAAAAAATTGCCTGAAATCAGCAGAAAGAATCGTTCGTGAGGTCCAAAGTGCTATCAGTAGTCGAACTATCACAGTGACTGTGCGTTGTGAGTTACAATGACTGGGGTACAATGTTCGAACAGCTCCTCATAAGTCACACATTTCTGTTGTCTATGCTGACGCTGGAGGTGGCGTAAAGAACGATGCCACTGGACAGTGCATGACTGGAAGCGAGTAGTTAGGAGCAAAAAGTCAGTCTGTGCCCTGTGGCAGTCCAGTAGAAGTGTTTGGGTTTGGCGACTGCCTGGAGAACGTTGTCGGCCATCTTGTGTGGTGCTAACAGTGAAGTGCGGAGGACTTCGCTCCAAGCACCAGCGGCCAACATGAGTCCTTTCTCTGGTTTCGTATCTTCGGTAAGAATGGGCTGCCATTCCTCCACAGATATTCAAGTGTCCCCGTCACAGTTCAAGACGTCATAAAGGCGAAGAGTGGACGCACCCCATATTAAAGTCCAGTGATAAGTGTCCGGAGAATTTTGGTTCAAAATGGTTCAAATGGCTCTGAGCACCATGGGACTTAACATCTATGGTCATCAGTCCCCTAGAACTTAGAACTACTTAAACCTAACTAACCTAAGGACAGCACACAACACCCAGTCATCACGAGCCAGAGAAAATCCCTGACCCCGCCGGGAATCGAACCCGGGAACCCGGGTGTGGGAAGCGAGAACGCAACCGCACGACCACGAGCTGCGGACGGAGAATTTTGATCAGACAGTGTATAGGGCAGCTGCGGTGTTATACCAGACTGTCGTGATGTCTCCTGTTGGTGATTAATGTTTTGTCCAGTGTGTGCAAATCAAACGGTTCCAATGGCTCTAAGCACTATGGCACTTAACATCTGAAGTCATCAGTCCCCCAGACTTAGAACTACTTAAACCTAACTTAAGGACATCACACACATCCATGCCCGAGGCAGGATTCGAACCTATGACCGTAGCAGCAGCGCGGTTCTGGACTGAAGCGCCTAGAACCGCTCGGCCACGTCGGCCGGCGTCTTTAAATAATTCACTGAGTTTTCTCATAATGTCAGTATTGAAGGGCGGTCTGTTTCAATTGATAAAAATGATTCAAGAGCTAAGATCGAACAAAATATTTTTATTCAAGACAACCTGTTTCATGCCGGTTGGAGTGGCCGAGAGGTTCTAGGCGCTACAGTCTGGAACCGCGCGGCCGCTACGGTCGTAGGTTCGAATCCTGCCTCGGGCATGGATGTGTGTGATGTCCTTATGTTAGTTAGGTTTAAGTAGTTCTAAGTTCTAGGGGACTGATGACCACAGAAGCTAAGTCCCATAGTGCTCAAAGCCATTTGAACCAACCTGTTTCAATAGTTTTAGCTGTCATCTACAGGTCTCAAACATATTACGTACATGATACAAATACGGTACACAATAGCACATCTATTCACAGATGTTCTGTCCAGCATATTGTAAAGGGACACCCTCCTCTAGAATTGCTTTTCCTCAACAGAAATAGTCGATAACAGAACTAATTTACGAATTCTGGACAGGCCAATACTATCTCAACTGTTTGTCTGTAAAATTTCATATAATTTAATCTGCCAGGAAGTTTCAGAATATGTTATATTTCAAGCTAAAAACTATGAAATAGAATTACTTTATTTTCGTTGTTGCAATCGATACGTACTAGCTCTGTGTGTACAGTTAAAATTATTTTCTTATAAACATTTGAAATTACGAAATATTTGGCACTCTTAAAATTTCTATTATTAACTAGGCAATCTAGTACTGTTCATTATGTTTATTTCTGCATTCATTTATAAACTAATTGAAATTCATTTGTCAAGAAAATTTATAAACCCTTTGAAATGTTGTTATTAGGGCAGAGTGAAGAAGTAGTAATGGGTATGCCTCTGATGCGATTCGATGTGTTCTTGTATTTTGGAAGACCCATGTAATTTCAGCTTTGTTAATGTGAAAATTCAAAAGACAGTCTGATATAGTCAAATATGAAGCAAATATACATAAAAAACAAAATATCCGTACAGGCAGTCATCAAATTTATTTACGTCAACTGGAACATGAGAACCTAAAATGTGAAAATTGCAGCTTCAAGAGTCAGACTCCTAGACAAATGGTTCAAATGGCTCTGAGCACTATGGGACTTAACATCTGTGGTCATCAGTCCCCTAGAACTTAGAACTACTTAAACCTAACTAACCTAAGGACATCACACACATCCATGCCCGAGGCAGGATTCGAACCTGCGACCGTAGCAGCCGCGCGGTTCCGGACTGTGCGCCAAGAACGGCTAGACCACCGCGGCCGGCAGACTCCTAGACATGAAGACCTGTAGCTAACTACGAGAAAAGAAGATAAATAAAAAGTTTATTGTAAATTAGAACTACTTAAATCTAACTAACCTAAGGACATCACACACATCCATGCCCGAGGAAGGATTCGAACCTGCGACCGCAGCAGCCACGTGGTTCCATACTGAAGACCCTAGAACCACTCGGCCACTGCGGTCGGCGTATTTGCATCATGTAACAGCCATCTGTGAGCACTATGTATATGGACATGGCCTTTTGGACAAGCTGCTGTGTGCTTTTAAGTACTTTATCGATGACAGCCGTTTATAATATGCCGAATTTTATCCACTTAACATCTTGTGCATGGGATTCAGCGTAAAATGGACATGTTTTACTACAAAAAAAAAATGTTCGAGACCTGAAGATGACTGCTAAGACTGTTTAAACAGGTTGTCCTGAACAAAAAAAAAAAAAAAAAAATGTTGTGCGAGCTTGGCTTTTGAACAGCTTTTAACCAGTAAATCGTGCAGTTATTAAAAATTTATTTCAGCTGCAAATGAGAGTAACGGCGACAGCCATCTTCACTCTGCATAATGCATAATCACAGGCTCTAGGTCTCATTACACCCTTCATGTGACTCGCATGTGGTTTGGCAGCGGAGACTGCCGTGTATCTGCGGTTGGAGGCTGCAGAAAGAGCCCGTAGCGGGCGGCCGTATCGTTCAACGCTAAAGCGTCGCCCGGACGACTACCTGTTGAAGTGGCCCCCGGCCGGCGTCTCACTCCACTCCCACGCGCCTGTCGGCTCCTTCTCCCTTTTCCGCTTTCTTCTTTCCTTCCTTTCTTTTATTTCCCCCGTGCGTCTCGGCTAACGAGAAAGGGCGCACGTGTCGCTAAGCGAGCGAAGTGATGCGGCTGGAGGTAAGCGGCCCACGTCACGTGACGCTTTTTTCATTAAGGCCCCCCCCCCCCCCCCCCCCCCAGCGCTGCGAGACGAGAGCGGGGGAAGTCTTGGATGGCGGGCTTCATAAGGCGCACTGGAGAGAGAAATGCGGCGCAGTCCGCTGACGCACCGGCGGCGAGGCACTTGCTGCGGAAGAGCACGCGAGTCGAAAAGGGAAACTGACCACCATGAAGCAACTGTCTCACGTATAGTCAGTATAATGCATACAATCCATAGGATATTAACGCTGAATAAGTTTTCACGCAAAGACGTTTCAGCACACTCTACACGTATACTATCTGATCAAAAGTGTGCGCACACCTATTAGTGGACATTATTACGGGGTGAGTTCACCCCTCGCCTTTATGACAGCTTGAACTATGCTGGGGACACTTACAGTGAGGTGTCTGAATGTCAAGTAACGCCAGCCCAGTCTTCCTCAAGAGCGCAAAGCACAGGAGGAAGTTATGTTGGACGCTGAGGTCCGGGGCAAAGTCGACGATCTACCTCGTCCTAAAAGTGTTACACTGGATTCAAGTCGGAACTCTGGTCACTCCAGTTCGTTTCAGGGAAGTTGTTGACCACAAACAATTGCCTCACTGATGCTGTTATATCAGCATTGCCATGCTGATGCAAACAGTCGTAGTCTCCGAACAGTTCTTCTACTGTACGCCATAAACAAAGGTTCTAAAATATGTTCATATTCTTCCGCAATTAGTGTTTTCTTCTGCACAATAAGAGGACCACACTCTAACCATGAAAAACATCCCACAGGCCGCAACGCCACCTCCGCCCTACTTCACTGTTGGTACTACACTAAGATGGCAAGTTATGTTCTTTAGGCATTCACCAAACACAGACCCTTCCATCGGATTACCACAGGGCATAGCGCGATTCATCACTCCAGATCACTCTTTTCGCGTCATTCACTGTCCAGGGGCATCGCTTTTTACACCACCTCGAGCGTCTCTTAGCATTTCATTCACAAAAGTACGGATTATGAGGAACTGCGCGACCACTATAACCATTACTTTTTAACTCCCTACTTTAAAGGCACATTTGCAGGATGGGCGTGGATATACAGCATAAACGTAGATGTACGTTCAGAATATAAATAAAGAATTATTTAAGATGTTAATTAGTATAAGCTGTTGTATCGATTGTTCCGTGCAGCCGCTGAAACATTAGAATAATTACGCAGTTCAGTTGTCTTGACGAGTAGACGGCACCTTTTATGTTCCGGAAGCCGTCCTGAACGGACGCATATCTGCCATCGCGGCAGATAATTATTTGGCACACCGCCATTATTCTATGAAACGCAGTCTCACTAGGCATAGTCATAGATGCACACAGCAGCAGAATTTATGTGTCTATATAATTTAATTTAGTATAATATTTTGTGAATACAGTGATATTATTTAATCTTATGTTTCATTTATGTGGCAAGCTATTGTTCCAATTAAACAGCGTCCTGTCAAGTCTAAAGGTTCCGTCTTACATATTATATCAAAGGTTCCGTAAGAATCAAAGCTTTGGAATTATTCAACGTACAAGGTCTGATAAAGAAATATTTTCAGAAAACTCTCTCACGGTCAAACTTACCGTGAACGGACCTTACGCAAAAAGCCATTGTCAAGCGCGCAGTTTGTATAAACTGATCACATAGTATTATCATCCCTTGTTGTTATTTGTTTGTTCTTCGATATTCTCAAACCAGACAGGAAATGCCACGATAAACCAAACTGGCGACTTCGTGTCTGGACCTTTTACTGTATTTGCTACATGGTTTTTCTTTGTTGCATGGATAATGGAATGGTATCTGACGAGCCATTTCCACTGAATGTTTGTAAAGACCAAACAAAAAGAAGAACTACTGAAATTGTTCATGAAACCTGGAATCTACATTGCATACTTGCATCCAAGGTAAGACATCGCATTTTTACATTAGCACGCTAGTCCAAGCTCTTTCAGTAACTGTATCTTGCTTTCTGGCTTTGTCAAAATTTTCCGTAACCGTAGCAGTCATTTTTGTGCAAGATCGCGTATTCCGAATTATTTTTATCATACAGTTTCTTACAACAATACAGTCATACCATTCCACAAAATGGCCGAATTGTGTCATGTGCAACGTAAAATGGCAAACAGCCATGAATGTCAATTTTTCACCATTAATTACAATTCTTGTTAAGTCAGCATTGTTGCCATACGGAATTAATTTCATGGATTCATTCTCCTGCAATAATTTTTGTTGCAATATACATTACGTGTAGCATGGTGGTAACACGTAAACAATTAGCAAAAATGGAACACGACAGACAACAGACACAAACCGAATCCAACTTGGACACTGAACAAAACAGTGACAATGACTACAATAGTAACGATCAATCAGCAGGTAACATGCCTAGTGACGGAAATTTCATAAATAGGCCGACTACTAGTCAAATAGCTAAATCCAGCTCAGAGCCCTGTCTTGTCCGTGACGTAATGTCAAACAACGTGGCGGGGGCAGAGGAGTTTCAGTTGATAAATATTGCCAGTATGTTTGACGCTATTATAAAGCACATGACCGAAAACAAAAATCACATGGTATCGATACAAAATCAGATCACTAAAAACAAGGAAGACACCGACGCACATATGTTATCAATACATAATAAGATGACTGAAACCAAAAATCTGATAACCGAAAACAAAAAAGACATTGACGAACACATGAAAGTTTTAAAAACGCGAGATGACGAGATAAATGCTGAATTAAGAGCACTAAAAACTTGTAACGATACTTTGTGTGAAAGAGTAGACGAGATTAACACGAGACTGAGCGGCCAAGTGTCCGAACTTGACTCAAAATTTTCTGAATTGAACTTACAACAGGAAAAAACCACAAAAGCTTTGGAATTATTCAAACTACGAAGACCGATAAAGAAATAATTTCAGGAAAATTACTCACGGTCAAACTTACAATGAACGGACCTTACGCAAAAAGCCATTGTCAAACGCGCAAAGTTTGTATATACTGATCACATAACTATTATCATTACCTATTATTATTTGTTTGTTCCTTGATATTCGCAATTCATACAGGAAAAGCCACAATAAATCAAACTACGCTAAGTCATTGCTCTGGCTGGGCTTGTGGCACCGCTTTGGAACTCACGAGTGATTCCTTCCGCTGATTGCATGCGAATTTTTAAACAACCCTCGGCTATGCTCGACGGTCCCTATTCGCCAGTGTGTCAGGACGGATGTAGGAAAACTGCCCCCAATCAGAAATACGAGAAATTTGCGCCAGCTCTTCCTGCAAACCTGTGTGTATGATTTCACTTTGTTCGAATAACTTCGGTATTATATTGTATTGGTTGTCCAAATTAGACCACGAGCCTTTACGTCACGTGGAGAGCTCAACGTTGTTATTCATTCAAGCTTGTTGTTGAACTTAAATTTCGAGTCGTAAGGAAATCTGCTTTCATCGTAAATAAACTTCCGGAAAAAAATTAGTACACCTGGAAAGACGACGCCGATTTTGATCCGATGACGACATGTGCCACCTGGGGAATAGTACATGCACTGATTCTGATTTCATCAACGTCCGATAACAGACAGCATAGTGTCATAGCTGCCAGAGCGCCATCTGTGCGTAACCTTTGATAGGGAATGCTCTCAGCCAGAGGCTCCATGTGGCGCAAACGTGTAAAGCAAAAAGGCAACCATGACATGATACAGTTCCGCACTGTCGCTTGATAAACAAAGTAAGAGCATACGGAATATCAGACCAGCTGTGTGGCTGGATTGAAGAGTTTTTAGCAAACAGAACACAGCATGTTGTTCTCAATGGAGAGACGTCTACAGACGTTACAGTAACCTCTGGTGTGCCACAGGGGAGTGTTATGGGACCATTGCTTTTCACAATATGTATAAATGACCTAGTAGATAGTGTCGGAAGTTCCATGCGGCTTTTCGCGGATGATGCTGTAGTATACAGAGAAGTTGCAGCATTAGAAAATTGTAGCGAAATGCAGGAAGATCTGCAGCGGATAGGCACTTGGTGCAGGGAGTGGCAACTTACCCTTAACATAGACAAATGTAATGTATTGCGAATACGTAGAAAGAAGGATCCTTTATTGTATGATTATATGATAGCAGAACAAGCACTGGTAGCAGTTACTTCTGTAAAATATCTGCGAGTATGCGTGCGGAACGACTTGAAGTGGAATGATCATATAAAATTAATTGTTGGTAAGGTGGGTACCAGGTTGAGATTCATTGGGAGAGTCCTTAGAAAATTTAGTCCATCAACAAAGGAGGTGGCTTACAAAACACTCGTTCGAACTGTACTTGAGTTTTGCTCATCAATGCGGGATCCGTACCAGATCGGGTTGACGGAGGAGATAGAGAAAATCCAAAGAAGAGCGGCGCGTTTCGTCACAGGGTTATTTGGTAAGCGTGATAGCGTTACGGAGATGTTTAACAAACTCATGTGGCAGACTCTGCAAGAGAGGCGCTCTGCATCGCGGTGTAGCTTGCTGTCCAGGTTTCGAGAGGGTGCGTTTCTGGATGAGGTATCGAATATATTGCTTCCCCCTACTTATACCTCCAGAGGAGATCACGAATGGCCGGCCGAAGTTGGCGTGCGGTTAAAGGCACTGCAGTCTGGAACCGCAAGACCGCTACGGTCGCAGGTTCGAATCCTGCCTCGGGCATGGATGTTTGTGATATCCTTAGGTTAGTTAGGTTTAACTAGTTCTAAGTTCTAGGGGACTAATGACCTCAGCAGTTGAGTCCCATAGTGCTCAGAGCCATTTGAACCATTTTGAGATCACGAATGTCAAATTAGAGAGATTCGAGCGCGCACGGAGGCTTTCCGGCAGTCGTTCTTCCCGCGAACCATACACGACTGGAGCAGAAAAAAGAGGTAACGACAGTGGCACGTAAAGTGCCCTCCGCCACACACCGTTGGGTGGCTTGCGGAGTATAAATGTAGATATATATGTAGATGTAGACACGGAGACGCACTCGTGCTTCCTACAGCCAACTGAACGAGCTTGAAAGGAGTCAAATTGTAGCCTTACGCGTGGCGGGATGTTCCTTTCGGCCAACTGCCACATTAGTTGGACGTGCTGTTTCAGCTGTGCAACGATGCTGGTATCAATGGTCACGCGAACATTCTCACACAGTAGTCGAGATTTTGGACGTCCGCGCAGCACAGGCGTCCGGTGGCGTCGTCGTATTTTAAGGGCAGCAGTGGCAGATCGTACAGCTACCACAGCACAAATGAGAGGGCTTGTGAGCCCATAGATGTCAACACGTACTGCTGCGGACTGTGGGCATGCACATATCCAGCCCGTGTTCCACTCACGCCACAGTATCGACGTGCATGGCTCGACTGGTGCCGTCAGAGGATCACTTGGTAGAAGGAATGGCGCGCCGTGGTCACCTGCGATGAAAGCGGATTCTAATTGCAGTAAAGCGACGGTAGTTTGCGCCTACGATGCAGACCTGGTGAGCGCTTTCTCGTAGAGCGCATTTGTCGAAGACACACGGGCCCTACCACACGCCCCATGATCTGGCGTGCGATAAGCTACAACTCTTGTTCGCCTTTGGTGTTTCTGGAGGGGACGCTAGCCAGTACTCGCAGATGGTTGTTGGGCGCGTGCCGTTCTTGCAACAGGAAGGTGATGTTTTGTTCCAACAGGATAACGCTCGCCTACTCACTACGGGTGGAACTCAAGGCGCTCTGCGAGACGTGCAGCAGCTTCCCTGGCCAGCAGGATCTCCGGATATGTCTCCAATCGAGCACGTGTGGGATGTGCTGGGACGACAAGTGATTCGTGCGACTCGTCAGCCAACAACTACGTGAACAGGTCGAGCAGCGTGGCATAACGTAACCCAGGACAGTATTCGCCACCAGTGCGATCGATTCGATGCCAGAATCAGCGCATGCATTGCATGACTGATTCAGCGTGGGTGGGTACCGGGTACCTCAGAACCGCTTTTGCTGTTGATCTGTAAATGTAATCATTTCATGTACTCCATATGCATTGTTGCAACACTAAATCTTCAGCGAATCGGAAATCTCTAAAAGGGTATACTAATTTTTTCCGGCAGTGTATTTCAGTCTTCTTCGTACCTCCCCGAGTGGCCGAGCGGTTCTCGGCGCTTCAGTCTGGAACCGCGCGACCGCTACGGTCGCAGGTTCGAATCCTGCCTCGGGAATGGATGTGTGTGATGTCCTTAGGTTAGTTAGGTTCAAGTAGTTCTAAGTTCTAGGGGACTGATGACCTCAGATGTTAAGTCCCATAGTGCTCAGAGCCATTTCGTACCTCCAAGATGGAAAAGTTCTACGTGACTTACCGACGACGCGGCTGATCTGTAAAGCTAACGTTTCTCTGGCCCATCGTTTTTAATCTGCTGGCTAAATTTACCTTTGTGTTCCTTTCTTTCCCTGTGTGTACTGATGGGATGAATGTGCGCGTGCGTGTAGATGAGACGAATCCCACCTTTTTCCAAACCGAGGCTGTTTGAAATAGATGCCGTGTTATACAAAGAATACCAAGCATTACTTTAGTGATCATTATTGTTCGTATTCGATGTTATTGTGTGACTTTATTCGTGAATAAACGATCAATGGTATCTAAATTTTGTTCCTAACATTACTTGTGCAACCCAGCCAGCTTTTTACTCTGGAGCCTTCAGAGTCATATGAACTGACGATTTAATTTATTAATATTTTATTCGGTGTTAGAACGACAGTTTTAATCTCAATTTAATGAAATGCTAATCAGGGAGATAAACGTACAATGGTTCAGTTTAATCGTAACTGGTTTAACCATTCATCAACCCAAAAATTTAATTGATTGAGCCTTTCCCCTCATAAACGAGCAGTAGGCTCACTTTCAATCTGACCATCGACTGGGATGAGTTGTCGGTAAAGGGTAGGAGTCATTAGCCCTCACCGACCTAAGTTTCTTTCACCAGAAAGCCATCAGTCATAGTTCAAAAGTGGTAGGACAAGTGCAGAGAAAGAAATCGAGGCCCTCTTCTCAAAGCAACCTTATTGGCCTTCCAGATAAGCGACATACACTGAGGCAACAAAAGTCATAGGATACTTCCTCATATCGTGTCGGAACTCCTTTTTCCCAGTGTAGCGCAGCATTTTGACGTGGCATGGATCCAACAAGTCGTAGAAAGTCCACTGCAGAAATGCTGTGCCACGCTGCCTTTTTGGCCGCCTCTAACTGTGAAAGAGTTATTGGTGCAGGATGGTGTGCAGGAAATGACCTGTCGATGATGACATGACATGGTTGTTAGGGACCTGCAAGTTGACTCCAAGTAAGCGAACATAATCGTTTCCCGTCAACGATCGGCTCAGTTGGACCAGAGGACCCACACCATTATGGAGCCACCATCAGCTCGCACAGTGCCTTGTTAACAACTTGGGTCTATGGCTTCGCGGTTACCGCGCCACACTCGAACCCTACCATCAGCTCTCACCAACTGAAATCGACACTTATCTGACGGTCAGAGACGCCAGTCGATATGGTCACTAGACCAAGACAGTCGTTGCTGGCGATGTCGTGCTGTAAGGAAAAGCACTTGCGTCAGGCGTCTGCTGCCATTAAAGTTAGATTTCTCCGTACTGTCCTAAGGATACGTTCGTCGTACGTCCCACATTGACTTCTACGGTTATTTCAGGCAGTGGTGGTTGTCTGTCAGCACTGACGACCCTACGTCAACGCCGCTGCTCTCGGTTGTTAAGCGAAGGCCGTCGGCCATTGCATTGTCAGTCGTAGTGCCTAAACTTCGTTATTCTCGGCACGCTCTTGACACTATGGATACTGAATTCCCTAAAGATTTCCGAAATTTAATGTCCCATGCGTCTACCTCCAACTACCATTTCGCATTCAAACTCTGTTAATTCCCATCGAACGTTGCAAACCGTCGCACAAGAGCTTCTTGAGCACAAATTACAGCTCCGCCAATGACTGCCCTTTTACACCTTGTGTACGCGATACTCCACCATCTGTGCGTGTGTACATCGCTAACCCATGACTCCTGTCACCTCAGTGTAACGAAACCATAGGAAACTGAATTTCGGTGCCCAGACAGGGATCTGAACCGGCTCCTCCTGAATCCCAGTCCACTTACCTAACCATTAACCCACTCAGCTCACTTTGAACTGGTTATCCCCGGCGGCGAACGGCATCGCAATAGCGAGCGCTAGTCAGCTCTGGTTACGGAAACGGTTTCAGACACGTAACTGAGACTACATCCATCTGCAGTCGGCAGCGGTCGTTTGAATCTAACTGGCCCGTTGCTGAATACAAAAACATCGTCGGTAACAATGAGACCAATTACGACACGCACCGGTCAAATAAATTGCTTTTTACGTCTGGCCAGAGCGTGTGAAAACCAAACTGGAGGAAAAATGATGCACTAACAATAGACCACGAATTAAATATTGACATTTCGGTCGATGAAGCTAATTACATCAATTTTGCGGACATAATGGAACCAATTATGAACAGCTGCGTTCAGAGTACGTAAATCTCCCAGCTCTGATACTGTTTTGTAACCCCAAACAAAAGGAAGTATGGCAATAAAGGCAGAAAAATTTGTGGTTAAGGGAAAGCAAAGAGATGCTATCTGTGACGTGATTTACTTTGCAGTATTAAAAGCATGCACGTGATGGCATAAGCGTCAGAGAGCTTAACTAATGCAGTATTTTGGAATTATAATTCATCCGAAAATGACGCCAAAATGATAACGCTAGGACAATCTCTTTATTGACGATTAGACCCCGCAGAGATACCAGATTGCGGCGATGTTGAATGCTACGGTTCACGCGCCGTTCTATATAATCCCAACATCTTCTGTGCGATAAAGATCGAGGTGATTTAGTTTAGGTGCGTCAGGATGCCTAAATTTTCATCAACCCAACAACGTATGTGCGCATTCTGTGAATACAAGTGTTGTCACCTTGGAAAACAGGAATGTCCTCAGAGTACTCTTCTTGTATATGCGGAAATAATGATAACATTTCGTAACCGAGAATGTTGAAATAAATTCTCCAGTCCATGTTCACGGTAACTTGAATAAATGGGCCCAAATCGTACTCTGGAAAACAAACCCAAAACAACACAAAGCAATCTCTGGTCCGAACTACATCTTCCATAATCTGCAGGATAATTTTAATCAACTGGCTTTCGATACAATCGACACCTTCTATTGTCCTAAAAAGGCAGAACGGCGACAAGTCGGACAACACTAATGTCCTGAAATCAACCATTGTCCTATTTATACACACCTCAAAGTTTGGAATATCGTAGAGGTTACTACAATGACTTCTTATAGTACACCCACTGAGGTTTTTACAATACCTTCTTAACGAAATAAACATAATTCCTTCTGAAAACAACAACGGTTTTAGTTAGCTACAAACAATCGTTACAAAACAAAGCAGGGTCTCTCCTAATTATACATATTGAAAACAAAAACCGTAAAAATCTTTTTCACATAATGAAGATCATCAGTCTATAGTGGGGAGAATGTCCTCCCACAACACAGATGAATTCTTCCATTCTGCTGAGGATGCTCTGGATGAGACCATCAGGTTTATCTTGGGGTATGAAGTCCCGCTCCTCAATGGCAGTTTCAGCGAGTTCCTGAAGATTGTCAGGTGCATTCGGGAGCTGTACAATGGCCACTTTCAACAAATCTCATGCATGCGAGCGCGTGAGTGTCCATGTTGCGTTCCTTGGTCAAGCTAATCGTCGCTGAATAATCATGATAAATATAATGAGAATCAGTTTATCCTCATGAATCCATAGTGTTAGAATTTTGTGCGTGATAATTGTTGAGTGAAATTTGCATCCTCTCCCCTCACAAGTCCTCGTTTGATAACTCAAATGAGTGCACATTCGCTAATAAGTATGGACATGTTGTTGAGTCAAAAGCGTTTCAGACGTCACCTGTTGGTCTCGATGCTCGGATATCGGGACATCACATATGAAACGCGCATGTTTCGCATAACGACGATTTATCGGAATCCATACTGGTTGCGAAGGAGGAGATAATACTGTTAAAGGGTTCTCAAGTTCTGCAAAGCACAGGAGCTGTTCCCCTTACTGGAAGCTGATGTGAACAGTACTCTTTGGATTTAGTGTAGTTGTTCGTTCAATTAGCGTAACGCTAATAAGAGGTTGAAACATAAGTGCGGGAGTTGTTCGGAACCTCTGGAAAATTTGAGCCAAGTGAGTTTATGAGAAGAATCGAGTAACACCGGTGTTGTACATGAAAACCCACTTCAAAGTGTTGCTAAGTTCTTATTCCATGCTCGAAAGGAATGTTTAAAAGATGTGCTTCTGTCTACCCTGCCAACTTGTTGAGCACTGAAATGGTTATGTATTTATAATAGCGCTGAATAAGGGCAACTCTACTAATTCGCACTGAATTAACTCAATGAAGAGAGCAGAAATTTCCGGAGGTAATCATGTTTTGATCTATGGCGCTACAAGACAGACGCTCTTGCAGAAGCCTATAGTATTCAGAGTTGTTGACGGGAATATGGTAGTACAATTTCGCAGATAGTTTTTCGTCAATAGGTTTCAATTTTGTCCCTTTGCGTCGAGAACTGTCGTAAGAGAGAACGCTCCAGAAGTGGGACAAGTGTAATTTTGCGTTTGGAGGCCGTAGGGTCACATCCTGCTACGTCTAAACGCAGCTATGCCATTCCTCCCCCCGTGTGTGTGTGTGTGTGTGTGTGTGTGTGTGTGTGTGTGGCAGAGAGAGAGAGAGAGAGAGAGAGAGAGAGAGAGCTAGGCAATAATCAATCAGCAAGGGCAACGTCAAAATGACAGACGCAGATGGCTGCAGAATTCCACCCGCTGATGCCACAATGTGGCACATAAATTTAATTAACCCGATAGCCCATTTATCTCGGACAGAGCTCTGGTGGCTTTGTTCTAATTAAGTGTTCAGGCAGTGCAGTGGGACGGTGGGAATGGAGGAACAGCCGCGATCATATTAGCACATTGAGAGAAGCGTCGCGCCGTCTCGGTCGTATATTCAGTTTAATGGGAACGACCTAGACATTTTGTCAGAATTACCACGTACATCAACCTAAAACACTGGCCGGTGGATTCGCCGCTGAGACAAAAAGGGTAATAGTGATTAGGGCAATGGACAGGGAACGCGGGTAGAGGGAGACTGGTGTGACTGCGTTCGAGACGCAACCCTGTATCACGATGTCTCCAAACGTGTTATCTGCCAACACCTAAGGCTGGGGTCATGGTGGTATCGATACCAGTGGATTCCACGGACGACCGACGTCGGCCGAACACATCCGATCTTTTCAAATCAGTACGTTGTTACGTGCGCAGTTACATTGTAGCCGATCTCATCGCCCAAACGAACAGACGTCGAGGGATAATCGAAGAAATTCAGATCAGTTTATTTTCTTCTTTCAAATAGACCGACGTTCTCACACAGGAAATATGGAGTTTGAGAAACCGATAATTTTACTCCTAGAAAAAGGGAGTTTGTGGTATCCTGCGGATGGAAATATTGTTATCAGGATATAATTCGGAATCTATAGACTTAAATCTTAGGGTTATTGGAAATCACAAGAAGGTAAAATCTTCCATAATGAGATTTTCACACTGCAACGGAGTGTGTGCTGATACGAAACTTCCTGGCAGATTAAAACTGTAGATCGGACCGAGACTCGAACTCGGGAAATTTGCCTTTCGATGGTAATACTCAAGTGGTCACTGAAGCAAGTTATCAGGTTCGCTCTATTTTCTGTGTGTGCGAGTGAGTTGTTGGTGACAACACACTTGTGCGGTTGTACACTTTACCGGGGATACATTGTCAGGTCATGTTTATCACTTTTCGGAGTGATAAATTTCTACTACTTGACAACGTTGCTTTTACAGGAAGACAACGGATGCAGTTCATGCACGGCTGGGAAGCATCTAATTTCCGACGTCTCGTATGAAAGTCGTAACTCAAACGCTTCATGAGCGATGCAGTGGTCGTGAGGTTCATTGACTTGGACTCTCAAGCTCACCTGACCTCTATCCTTTGTGTATATTGCTAAGGTGACGTTAAGAGCGTTGGTGTCAGTCACATCCATCGACTACGTGCATGCTTTTGATTAGCGTGTATCCTATGCTTACGACCAAATCAGAGGACGGCCGGGTCTGTCAACAAGAGTTTGAGATTCTCTGAGGACTGAAGAGCGTGTAAGAATGTGCAGTAACCACGTGAATGTCTTCTGTAGTACCAACAGATGGATGACTGTCATGGGACAGAATGGCTCACATCTCGACAATTTTTGATTCCAGGACTATGCATGAACGAGGACAAGTAAAACAATAAAAGAAATTAAAAAAAGAAACTTTTTATTGGGAATACAACTTTTTAAGTAACATCATTTCTCTACGTAATACCATTCAACATCAATGCACTTCGCCGGCCGATGTGGCCGAGCGGTTCTAGGCGCTTCAGTCTGGAACCGCGCGACCCTAATGCGTTGGGCATAGATGTGTGTAATGCCCTTAGGTTAGTTAAGTTTAAGTAGTTTTAAGTTCTAGGGGACTGATGACCTCAGTCCCATAGTGCTCAGAGCCATTTGAACCATCAATGCACTTGGTCCATCTCTAGACAAGATTCCTATATCTATCGTTGAAGAAGCTACTTGTATAGCATCATACACATCCATCTTGCAAAGTCTTAACCGTCTCGTCATCCACGAAAATTTAGATTCACGCAGGTTCTCCTACATCCGACCAAAAATATGGAAAACCACTTGGAGCTAAAACTGAACTGTATGGTGCGTGCTGAAGCAGGTTAAAATAATGATTCTGAGTGTACTGGACTGATGAAGACGGCACTATTCTGAAGCAAACTCACACCTTTTGAAAGTTCCCCTTTCTTCTTCGTTTTTTTCAAGCAGCTCGTAGCAGCTTTCACTGTGCACTGTTTGGTCTTTGGGAACGTAATGAATCAGCAGTGGACCTACCATATTCCAAAATACTGTCATCATTAACTATCCTGCAGAAACCTAGTTTCTGTAAATTTCAGCTGTAGGCGAAGGTGGATGTAAAACTTTTGTACATCATGGATGTGAAACACTGCGAGTACGATGAATGAAGATTTTCAGAAATAGCTGCAACCATCACGTTTTTTTGAGAGTTCAATTTTTGTGTTATACCATGGCCGGTTTAGAATTGTGTAGTGACTCTTCAACAAATGGTACACACTTATAAAATAGTTTGCACCATTGTGGAGGTCGAGTAGAGTTATCAGTATCCTTTTGTTTAATCCTAGCACACAGATTGCTTTGGAAAACATAGGTTACGTTTCTAATCATGCTAAATGTATAGCACTTAACAGACTTTGCCACACGCAACACCTCCCACGTGATTTACGTGTTGGAAGACGGATGTTTTCACACCATCCTCTGCCACTTACTATGTGGTTCGTAGTGATGGACTCGCGTCTTGTCAATAGATGGCATGCTACTTTAGCCGGCCGGGGTGGCCGAGCGGTTCTAGGCGCTACAGGCTGGAACCGCGCGACCGCTACGGTCGCAGGTTCGAATCCTGCCTCGGGCATGGATATGTGTGATGTCCTTAGGTTAGTTAGGTTTAAGTAGTTCTAATTTCTAGGGGACTGATGAATGGTTCAAATGGCTCTGAGCACTATGGGACTTTACATCTATGGTCATCAGTCCCCTAGAACTTAGAACTAGTTAAACCTAACTAACCTAAGGACATCACACAACACCCATTCATCACAAGGCAGAGAAAATCCCTGACCCCACCGGGAAGGGACTGATGACCTCAGCAGTTAAGTCCCATAGTGCTCAGAGCCATTTGAACCAAGCTGTAGAAGTGCTCTCCTTCCTCTTAAAAAATATGTGATTCCGTTTCCAAACGTTTCTATTTGTGTTTATCTGTCAGCTGAAGTGGTATTCAACGAATACGAACTTACCGATAATTTAGGACGATTTGCGAATGACAAACTGTGGCTAGTGTTCCACTCATGGGCAGTATCATTAATTCTGGAACGACTATCATCACAAGTCATTCGCCAACTGTCCATTTTCGAAATGGATGGCCTACCCGATCGCTCTTCATCGCAGACCGATACACGTCCACTTTAAAGCAGTTTATCCACTCGTGAATCGTAACACTGCAGCTGCACTCGGCGAATAATCTCCGCAGCTTTAGTCCTTTCAGACTGCAGAACACGAATCACCCATCTCATTTCCTCATTGGTACTTTCGTACAACGGGACACTCGTGATAAAATGCTCTAAATCACTATGAATATATCTACTCACTGAGCCAACTCAGTTAACGCACAGGAACAAAAGTGAGATTAAGGCATACCACTTTTGAGTCAGTCCTGTCAACATATGGCGCAGACAAAATGCCTTTACTTGTTGCCATGACTTCGGAGTACTTATCGACGAATACAGTGAAATAAAAAAAAATATATATATAAAATTCAGTTTTTATATCAAACTGTATAACGCAGCAACGGCGTACACTGATTCCTGATAAGAAACTTGTACAATGAATTTAACGCCACTTGTGACGAGATGGAAAATTGATATCCGCGCGCGACCGCAACAAGGCCGTGGCTTAATTTGCGCACAATTGGGCCCTATGCGGTTATCTGCTTTGCGGTCACTGCGTGTCGACACTGTACGCACGCACTTACGTAGAAGCGTCAGCTATAGCGAGCACGCACTATCGGAAGTCACACACCTGCAGCGCTGTGTGGTTGTTGACCACATCTCTCGTGTCTGCGAACAATCGAGAAAGTAGTTTCTGCAGATGCGAAAATTTCGCCTAGTTAAGATAATGATAATTCAGGCCATATTTCAATTAAGAACAGATTGTATGCGTATTTAGAGACATAATAGACATTTATTCCGTAAATGAATTCAAGAAGTTTTTATGTGAATTTTTGTAGGAGACACAGACTTTAAAGTTCCTACTTGATGTCCTTCTTCTTCTGTAGTGGTCAATCCAAGGATTGGTTTGCAACAGCTACAATGGCAGCTTGTCTCCATTTGTGCATCTTTCAGCTTTCCTCTTAATTTCTTTGTAGGTGTTACATCCCACATCTTTCACTATTTGATCCATGTACCTCATTCGTGGTCTTCCCCTTGGTCTTTTTCCCTCGACATATCCCTCTATGATTGTGTTCAGGAGTCCTTTGTGTCTTAATAGATGGCCCGTAATTTGCACTCTTCTTTTAACAATGAAACTCCAGAAGCTTTTCTTCTCACCTTCTCTTTCCAGAACCACTTCATTTGTGACCTTGCCGATACATTTTATTTTGATCATGCGTCTATAGCACCACATTTCAAAAGAATTTAGCTTCTGGTCTTCCTCTGTCCCGAGAGTCCATGTTTCACAGCCATAGCATGCCACACTCCACACATAGATTTCAAAAATCTTTTTCTGATTTCAAGGCTGATGCTCTTAGATGTTAAAATGTTTTTCTTCTTGTTAAAAGCAGCCTTTGCTTGAGCAATTCTACTTCTCACTTCTGTCTTGCTCCTTCCATCCCTGGTAATATTACTGCCCAGATAAGTAAATTTATCAACTTGTTCAAGCAGTTCACTGCCTACACGAACTTTGACTTTCACTTGATCTTCTTTTGTTTTTGCTTTATTAATTCTCATATTATATTCTTCCCCCATAACTTTATCCATTCTATTCAGTAGGACTACAAGATCTTCTTCACTTTCAGCTAGGACAGCTATATCATCGGCTTATCTTATGATATCTATTCGTTGACCATGAATTACTACACCTGTCTGTGAATTTTTACTTTTTTCAGCGCCTCTTCAATGTAAAGGTTAAAGATAAAAGGGGCAATTACGCAACCTTGTAGGACACGTTTCCGTATCTGTCCACGGATAACTGCTGTCTAGTTTTTGTACAGGTTCCATATCATACTTGATACGAATTAAATATTGAAAAAAGTTCACAAAAAGGCCATTTTTCAAAGCTATTACGATACAAATGAAATGCAATACGAAACTTTAAGAAGAACCGTCGCAGAGCACAGTATTTTGGTAATCAACGAGAAAAGCGTATTTCGGTGAGCTCAACAGTTTTTGAGAGACACTATCTGATCAAAAGTATCCGACACTTATTAATGGACATTAACGTCGTGTGTATCGGAAAGTTTGAAATCTGCTGGAGACATTTTCACGTTTAGGAAGTGTTCACTGAGGAGAACTCAGTCCTGTCACACCTGACTAATCTCGGGCTGTATCGCCGACCTGAATTATGGTCACCGGCAGGAATTGCTGGAACAAGCTGTGCGAGATGTGGAGGATGGGAGAGCGTGGAAACCATATATTCTTTCGCAGACATTACTAAATGCCTACACCGCATCTGTTGTTCACGTGCGCTGTATAATGTATATTACATTTTGCATTAAATAAGCGGAATGGAAACATCTATAAAGAAATCACTGCAAATGATTCGGTCTGAGATCAGAAAATTCGCACAGAGCGTTGTTCTAAAGCGCTGTCGACAACAAATTCTAATTTAACATGGTCGTAACTGAAATGCCTAGATATTTACTTAAGACGATGAACTAAAATTTAATGGACTTTTTTAGTTTTTACGTAGATAATCTCGCATTTTTCATTGTTTATGGGCCATTGCTACTTTTCGCATCTACAGACATCTTGTCCATGGGACTCAGTTTCTCCACATGATACGAATACAGCAGGTTCGCATCTAGCATCCTCCAGACAGTTATATGGTCAACGTTATGTGCAATAGCAAACTGTCCGCAGCTCGTGGTCGTGCGGTAGCGTTCTCGCTTCCCACGCCCGAGTTCCTGGGTTCGATTCCCGGAGTTTGTCTATCATCTCCGTAACGCTTTCGCGATTACTAAATGATCCCGTAACGAAACGCGCTGCTCTCCGTTGAATCTTCTCTATCTCTTTTATCAACCGTATCTGGTACGGATCCCACACCTGTGAGCGGAATTCAAGCAGTGGGCGAACAAGTGTACTGTGACCTACTTCCTTTGTTTACGGACTGCATTTCCTTAGGATTCTTCCAATGAACTCAGTCTGGCACCTGCATTACCGTCGACGAACTTTACATGATCATTCCATTTCAAATCACTCCTAATGCCTACTCCTAGATAGCTTATGGAATTAACTGCTTCCAGTTGCTGACCCGCTATATTGTAGCTAAATGATAAAGGATATTTCTTTATATGTATTCGTAGCACATTACACTTGTCTACATTGAGATTCAGTTGCCATTCCCTGCAGCATGCGTCAATTCGTTGCATATCCTCCTGCATTTCAGTACAATTTTCCATTGTTACAACCTCTCGATATACCACAGCATCATCCGCAAAAAGCCTCAGTGAACTTCCGATGTTATCCACAAGGTCATAATAGTGGTCCTATCACACTTCCCTTTGCAGCCACTGAGAAAGCTTAGCTCCATGCTTGATCTAAAGGTGTAAGAGTGACAAACTGGTGCCATAATCATATCAAAGCTTACAGATTCGAGAGCCTGGACCGGCGCTAGAATGTCCTCTCCGCACAATGCACTCCACGTGCGAGTAGTGTCATTGCCGGTCCTTCGGCGACCTGACTAGCTGGAGCAGCTTCTCGTAGGGTCCGGCGTCTGCGTGCAAGCTGCGTCGCCAAGTCACGCGCGCCCTATTTGACGCTGCGCCCTATTTGACGCTGCGCCCTATTTGACGCTGAATCAGGAGAGCGTCGCGACGCGCCACCGACGCTGCGTTCGGGCCGGCGCCACGCGTGGCAGCGTTTCGGTGTTCCTCCGGGGCAGAGCCGCCAGGTATGCGCCGGCACGGTCGGCCGTCTCTCCTGCGCTCCATTAGCTGATTGCGCCACACAGGCGGGCGATCGGCGTCGCCGCAGCCAGTAGATGGCCGACGCTCGCTGCCGCTTTCGATCCCCCCGGAGGAACGCCGCGGCGGACAAGCCGCGGGCCCGACTTGTGGACCCGAATCGTGTCAGTAGTGTGACAGGATTCGTGATTTCCTGTCATAGATGCCACAGTTCGTATTGCATTGGTGCTTAAGTTCGTAGCGTTTGTCCAGAAGTTTAATAAATACAACAGAAACACATATCAGAGACCATAGTCATCAATGATTTACTGTCCTTCACTGTTTACATCAGTCTGCCAACGCTGGGACGTCTTTTCGATTCGTCGACTGTAGAAAACACGTGGTTTTGAGGCGAAGAACTTTTCGAGCCATGTTCGGAGCACATTTTCATCCGGGAAAGAAATTCCTCGAAGGTTGTTCGATAGAGAGAGGAGAAGGTGAAAGTCTGAGGACGCAGGGGTGGGTGATGGATTGGAATGGATTGGATTGTTTGGGGCAAGAGACCAAACAGCGAGGTCATCGATCTCATCGGATTAGGGAAGGAAGTTGGCCGTGCCCTTTCAAAGGAACCATCCCGCCATTTGCCTGGAGCGATTTAGGGAAATCACGGAAAACCTAAATCAGGATGGCCGGACGCGGGATAGGGGCGGGTGAATAAGGTGGCTGCGCAATGACTTCCCAACCAAACTCTTGTACAGTGTTTTTTTGTCAGTCTAGCTGAATGCTCGTGGGCATACTGTGGAGTAGCATCACTTCCCAGGCGTTCTTCTTCGATTGTGTCTGCAAGACGTTTCAGTTGTTGACGACAAATGTCACCAGTGATAGTTACACCTCGGGGAAGCACTTCCTATCACATCATACCGTCGCTGTTACAACAGATGCATAACATTCTCTTCTGTGGACGTGTGCATTTCTTTGTACGTGTAGCTGCTTCTTTGTTTGGGCTAAACTATTCCTTTCTTTTCCTTGTGTTAGCGTAAAGATACCATTTATCGTCACCAGTAACGATACTGGATAGGAATGGTCGGTGTTGTTCACGAGCCAAATCATGACGAACAAGCAGAGATGCAAATATGGCTACCCGCTGATTTCTGTCAATTTGGTAGCCACACACCTTATTTTTGAATCTTCACTACCGCTTGAAAACGTCGCACTATGGTAGAATGATCACAGTTCATGACATTTGCCAGTTCTCCAGTACACTGACGTGGATCATTGTGCATTAATTCGTTTGAACGATCTTCATCAAACCCCGAAGGTCTTCTAGTATGTGGAGAGTTACTAATGTCAGTAACATCCTCCTTAAAACGAAAAAAAGAATTTTCTTGCCGCGCTCTGTCCAGTGGCATTATTCCCACATACGGCGCAAATATTTATGGCTACTTCTGTCACTCTTCTACTGAACTAAGACAGAAGAATATGTCGGAACTGTTCCGATTTCTCCAAATGGGATTCGATTTTCCAGCGTCCACAGGTATCACCAAACGGCAAAATGGCAGCATGTACTTCACACGGCAACAGTGAACGACAAATGAAAAATGGCGTCCGCAGCTCGTGGTCGTGCGGTAGCGTTCTCGGTTCCCGCGCCCGGGTTCCCAGATTCGATTCCCGGCGGGGTCAGGGATTTTCTCTGCCTCGTGATGACTGGGTGTTGTGTGATGTCCTTAGGTTAGTTAGGTTTAAGTAGTTCTAAGTTCTAGGGGACTGATGACCACAGCTGTTAAGTCCCATAGTGATCAGAGCCATTTGAACCATTTTTTGAAAAATGGCGATCGATAAATAAATCCATGGCAACAGGAATACGAACATGCAAAGCAAAAACGCCACGAACGTATGCGCCAACTTAATACTAATTGACCGAAAGACATCTAGTCAAACCAAGGTTCTAATTGCGGTATCCCAAGGAAGCGTCACGTGTCTCTGCTGTCCTTAATCTACGAGCGTTAACCAGATAATAAGTTCCGATCGATCGCGAAATGGACACCACAGTGAAACCCCGACAAAGCTTTCCACAAATGTGTTGGGTAGTGTCTCTAGTATGACCGTCGATCGCTTCAAGTCGCTCTTTTCAGTTGTGAGCACACTGTGAGCGAGTAAAGGTGCCTAGAACAACGAAGTCTCGCGCCAAGTAGGAGGGCCTGCTGAGAGGCTTCGCCTTAATGAATGCAGCCCACCTAACACAACTGCCACGCACTTCCTTCTTCATGGCAATTCTCAGCCGCACTCTGCAGGGGCAGTGAAGATGCTCCTGCAGCCTTTCTGATGGGAAGTGTTTGATCACCCACAACACAGCCCTAATTGGCTCGTCCTGAGTTCCATCTCTGTTCACATGAAACGCTGGATACGAAGACAACACTTGGGCGCAGGCTACGAGCTATAGAACAGCGTAGAGAATTATCGGAAAGCACACGCGCCTGCCTTCTATGACGATGATGTTGGAAATTTGGTGTAACACTCCGACAAATATCTAAGTCGGAGCGGCGACTATGTAGAGAGGTATCTAGAAAGTGTAGCTAACACTTGCAAATAAAATGTTTCTGATTTTCACTGTGGTTTCCATGTAGCGACCGATCGGAACGTACTTTCTGGACAACCCTCGTATAAAGGTGTAACAAAAATGGCATGGAAAACTTTCAGCAACCTTCCTCTCACATAGAGTAATGAATTGTATTATATGAGCACGAGTCTAGAAACGCTGCATTACCAGTGGTATTTTCTGCTTCTGATGGCCGGCCAGGGTGGCCGAGCGGTTGTAGGCGCTACAGTCTGGAACCGCGCGACTGCTACGGTCGCAGGTTCGAATCCTGCCTCGGGCGTGGATGTGTGTGATGTCCTTAGGTTAGTTAGGTTTAAGTAGTTCTAAGTTCTATGGGACTGATGACCTCAGAAGTTAAGTCCCATAGTGCTCAGAGCCATTTGAACCATTTTTGCTTCTGATGTAATCACATTAATCACGGAAAACACACAGAAACAGAACGTATCAGCATTACATGAAACATTTTCTCACACGAAGCGCTCAAAATACCCTTTTAATACACAGCAAGTTGTATGAGAGGCGTTAAATAAGTAAACACGTTAAAAAAGGTACTGGCGGAAATAAAGCTCTTAGGAGCGTTCGTGGGTCGTCCTTGGGTAGCTCAGTTAGTAGAGCACTTGCCCACGAATGGCAAAGGCCCCGAGTTCGAGTCTCGGTGTTGCACACAGTTTTAATGTGCCAGGAAGTTTCATATCAGCGCACACTCCGCTGCAGAGTGAAAATCTCGTTCAAGTAAGCACGTTGGTTTTTATTCAGGATTCCAAACACTGTATTATCCCCCACTCTTTTGGCTACAAAGCCCTGTTTTTCAACCTAATCTTCATTCAAAGCGACGACCTCACGTCACCTTACCGGGAGGACCTGTATGCATGCATGGCACCACTCTACTGGTCAACGGCGGAGTCAACATCTTGCTGCGTCAAAAACCTCCCCGTCATCCACGTACTGCTTCCCGCGAAGTTCATCCGTCATTCAGCCAAACTCATTCCTCTTTATGGCATTCTATTACTCGGTGCGGAACCCAGCGCGCGCACACTTTTGAGTACCCCAACTGGTGGACGAGTGTGTCAGCGCTACCATCAGAGACGTCTTGTTGTCGAGCTAGGTGTTTCATTGTGATCCGTCGATCACCTCGAAAGCGAGTGTCCGCACGTTCCAACATTGCAAGAGTCACAGCTGCGTGCGGCCGGTCGGTACGCGGGAGATCGGACAGGTTTTGCGCCTTGACCAACGACTCGGAGTGCTCTTGTTCACTCACAGGTCTCCGTAGACATTCTCCAGGCGCCTATGAATATCTGCAATTCTCTAGTTTTCCGCCAAAAGAAACTCAGTGACAACTCTCTGTTTGAAAAGCGCCTCCGTTACAGAGGGCGTTTGGAAGGCTACATAGGGCCGCCACCTTCGGAACATTGTCTACCATCTACATCTACATTTATACTCCGCAAGCCACCCAACGGTGTGTGGCGGAGGGCACTTTACGCGCCACTGTCATTACCTCCCATTCCTGTTCCAGTCGCGTATGGTTCGCGGGAAGAACGACTGTCTGAAAGCCTCCGTGCGCGCTCGAATCTCTCTAATTTTACATTCGTGATCTCCTCGGGAGGTATAAGTAGGGGGAAGCAATATATTCGATACCTCATCCAGAAACGCATCCTCTCGAAACCTGGCGAGCAAGCTACACCGCGATGCACAGCGCCTCTCTTGCAGAGTCTGCCACTTGAGTTTGTTAAACATCTCCGTAACGCTATCACGGTTACCAAATAACCCTGTGACGAAACGCGCCGCACTTCTTTGGATCTTCTCTATCTCCTCCGTCAACCCGATCTGGTACGGATCCCACACTGATGAGCAATACTCAAGTATAGGTCGAACGAGTGTTTTGTTAGTCACCTCCTTTGTTGATGGACTACATTTTCTAAGGACTTCCCAATGAATCTCAACCTGGTACCCGCCTTACCAACAATTAATTTTATATGATCATTCCACTTCAAATCGTTCCGCATGCATACTCCCAGATATTTTACAGAAGTAACTGCTACCAGTGTTTGTTCTGCTATCATATAATCATACAATAAAGGATCCTTCTTTCTATGTATTCGCAATACATTACATTTGTCTATGTTAAGGGTCAGTTGCCACTCCCTGCACCAAGTGCCTATCCGCTGCAGATCTTCCTGCATTTCGCTACAATTTTCTAATGCTGCAACTTCTCTGTATACTATAGAAGCTAAAGCGGAAATGTTCCGCAATGTCCCACAACAAATTCCACATATTTTTTTAACCTCAATTGACTCAGAAAAAAAGCGATGCTTTACTTACTGAACGCCCCTCGTAACTCTTATTTTCACCGCCATTGTTTCTTGCTACAATTAAACGAAGGTAATGTTGACATGTGAATCATGTGACTGTTTGTGTTGGCATGCGAGTACGCTGATAACCTCGGCTCTGAGCGCCCGTAAACTTCTCCGACATGCGACTAACTTCATTGCTCTAGTAGGATCAAGCACGCAGCATCAATTGTTTAATTTTCATCACGGACTTGTTTTCCAGTACAGTGACGTGGAAGTGTACTCAAATGTGGAGTTGGCAGATGCCTATTTGCTGTTCAGAGCAGCAGATGGTAACAGCAGGAAGAGGTTTGAAGCAACTGATTATCGTCTTGTGGAGCACGTTTAATCCTACCAGTAGTGACTGGAGTGATTTAAAATGAAATGATCATATAAAGTTGATCGTCGGTAAAGCACATGACACGCTGAGATTCATTGGAAGAATCCTAAGGAAACGCAATCCGGAAACAAAGGAAGTAGGTTACAGTACACTTGTTCGCCCAATGCTTGAATATTGCTCACCAGTATCGGATCCGTACCAGATATGGTTGATAGAAGAGATAGAGAAGATCCAGCGGAGAGCGGCGCGCTTCGTTACAGTATCATTTAGCAATCGCGAAAGCGTTACAGAGATGATAGGTAGACTCCAGTGGAAGGCTCTGCAAGAGAGACGCTCAGTAGCTCGGTACGGGCTTCTGTTGAAGTTTCGAGAACATACCTTCACCGAGGAGTCAAGCAGTATATTGCTCTCTCCTACGTATATCTCGCGAAGAGACCATGAGGATAAAATCAGAGACATTAGAGCCCACACAGAGGCATACCGACAATCTTTCTTTCCACGAACAATACGAGTCTGCAATAGAAGGGAGAACAGATAGAGGTACTAAAAGTACCCTCCGCCACACATCGTCAGGTGGCTTGCGGAGTATGGATGTAGATGTAGATGCATTCTGGCGTACAGGTTTGCTTTAAATACACGCTGTAAGGGTCGTGAGCATTGGTTATCTTTGAAATTGAACGTGGTGAGTTAATGTTACTCTACAGTGCCGCCATATCAAAAATCGATGTCGACGATTATTCGAATGAAAAATTCCAGTATTTCCATACATCGATATAAAAAATTCAGTTTTAAAATTCAGATAATAACTTACGATTCAGTGTTTTATTTAAAACTGTGGGGATACGTTTTATGAATTAATAAAAGAATGGGGGAATCCAAATTTAATTACCAAATTTAATTATATATTATTTTATGTATAAATACAGCAAGTTATGAATGTAAATTCCTGGCTCCCCACAGTAATTACACTTTGCACTTTTACTGTTGTTTGATTTAAAATACTTCACAAATCGCTTCGTGAGGCATTTTTTATATTTATTTTTTGTGTTTACACTGCAAAATCACTGATAAAAACACAATGATCGACGAGCAACAGAAACAGAAGAGGTTTTTGAGAATTATATTTCAAAGATTGCTACCAACCTAACTTTGGAGTGAGACGTTGTAAGTAGGCTGTTTAGGTTCTTATATTGGTAACGCCACGTAGCGCTCTGTATGAAAATCACTGGCTGTGCTGTGTGCAGTCTGTGGCTAGTTTGCATTGTTGTCTGCCATTGTAGGGTTGGGCAGCTGGATATTAACAGCGCGTAGCGTTGCGCAGTTGGAGGTGAGCCGCCAGCAGTGGTGGATGTGGGGAGAGAGATGGCGGAGTTTTGAAATTTGTAAGACTGGATGTCATGAGCCGCTACATATATTATGACTATTAAGGTAAATACATCATTTATTCTCTATCAAAATCTTTCATTTGCTAACTATGCCTATCAGTAGTTTGTGCCTTCAGTAGTTTGAATCTTTTATTTAGCTGGCAGTAGTGGCGCTCGCTGTATTGCAGTAGTGCGAGTAACGAAGATTTTTGGTGAGGTAAGTGGTTTGTGAAAGGTATAGGTTAATGTTAATCAGGGCCATTCTTTTGTCCGGATTGTTGAAAGTCAGATTGCGTTGCGCTAAAAATATTGTGTGTCAGTTTAAGGACACTCATGTATAATTGATCAAAGGGGACGTTTCAACGTGGTTACGAAAATACACATAACAACAGTCAAAATTTATTGAAACACTTCAAAGTCCGCGTAACGCTCTTTTGTTGAAAATGTTTCATTATTAAAAACAAAGGAGAATTTTATGTATAATTAATCAAATGATGACGATAATAAAATGGATACTGTTAATTCGCCATGGAGTATACCAGCCAGACGAATATTGATTAAAGATATCACGTAACTCCGATATACAGATTTTTCGATATATCGAAGTCTGATAGCGTAAAGCAAATGCAAAGGGTCTGTCGGGTATTTATCTTTTGTCGCAGATCGTGAGTATCTGTTTCAATTCGCGTTAACGGTGCGATATAAAGAATGGTGTTGTTAATGTCAAAGATATATGGAAGTGTAACCTCTTGCTTATGCTACAGTAAAGTAGGCAGGCGTGCTTGCTTACAGAGCCAATATCGTGGGCTCGTATAAAATATAAGATGCTATTCTGAGGAAGAAACGAATAACGGTGGGCGTCTTATACCTTTCTCGAAAGTCGTTCCAACAAGCAGCTACAGCTCTGAAAACTGGAACGACCTCTTGAAGAAAATAATGAGAGGGAAGTGTGCTAGAGATAACGCGCGCCCTACCTGACGCTGAAATCCTCTCTAGACTCTTGGAAAACCAGAGTACACGTTGTTGCTAAAGTCGACATTTTTCAAGAGGACGCAATTTGGTCATATACATCCTTCTATACAAAGACAAGTCGTTCTTTAACTATGTTATCCATAAACTCGAAAAGTTCTTGCTCGATTTACTTCAGATGTTTACGCGATATTCTAATAAACGTTCGGACGGACACAGGCTACATATTTTTGAAATGTATGTAGTATACAGATAGTCGTATACTATATAAGAGGAAACGTTGCTAGCAAAAATCTCGAAAAGTTCTTGACCGATGTACTTCCAATTTTACACGATACTCTAATAAACTTTCAGATGGACAAGGCTACAACAGCATTTAAAACAACAATATACAAGTTTGCTGTCAAAAGAAAGAAAATACAATGCTGTGAAAATATGTGGTTTTGTCTTCTTTCTCGCACTAGGTGTTAACGGAAAACAGAAAATTTGACTTCATAAGTTATCAGCGTTTGATCATACAATTGCTACGGGATCTGAATGGTCCGAAACTTTGTAATACTACCCGTTTGCGGATTAAAACTATACGAAATAGTGTCATTGAAGTTATTATCCTCACGCATTTAGCAGCAGGAAAGGTCTCTCGTAAGCCGTATGCCAATGATTCAACTGATTTACACATTTACTTTAAGCGACTTCAATTCCCAGTCAACGTTTCGTTGGTAACAACAGTAAAGAAGGCTCAAGAATAGTGAGACAGGGGAAGAGAAGATGGACAGTGGGTGGGGAGGGGGAGAGGAAGAGGACATATAGAGGGGGAAGGAGGATGTGGATAGAGTGATGGTGGTGGAAGAGGTGGGGATAGATTGGGGGAGGAGGAGATTGGCAGAGAGAGGTGATGGACAGAGACAGAGGAGATCGGGATATACACTCCTGGAAATTGAAATAAGAACACCGTGAATTCATTCTCCCAGGAAGGGGAAACTTTATTGACACATTCCTGGGGTCAGATACATCACATGATCACACTGACAGAACCACAGGCACATAGACACAGGCAACAGAGCATGCACAGTGTCGGCACTAGTACAGTGTATATCCACCTTTCGCAGCAATGCAGGCTGCTATTCTCCCATGGAGACGATCGTAGAGATGCTGGATGTAGTCCTGTGGAACGGCTTGCCATGCCATTTCCACCTGGCGCCTCAGTTGGACCAGCGTTCGTGCTGGACGTGCAGACCGCGTGAGACGACGCTTCATCCAGTCCCAAACATGCTCAATGGGGGACAGATCCGGAGATCTTGCTGGCCAGGGTAGTTGACTTACACCTTCTAGAGCACGTTGGGTGGCACGGGATACATGCGGACGTGCATTGTCCTGTTGGAACAGCAAGTTCCCTTGCCGGTCCAGGAATGGTAGAACGATGGGTTCGATGACGGTTTGGATGTACCGTGCACTATTCAGTGTCCCCTCGACGATCACCAGTGGTGTACGGCCAGTGTAGGAGATCGCTCCCCACACCATGATGCCGGGTGTTGGGCCTGTGTGCCTCGGTCGTATGCAGTCCTGATTGTGGCGCTCACCTGCACGGCGCCAAACACGCATACGACCATCATTGGCACCAAGGCAGAAGCGACTCTCATCGCTGAAGACGACACGTCTCCATTCGTCCCTCCATTCACGCCTGTCGCGACACCACTGGAGGCGGGCTGCACGATGTTGGGGCGTGAGCTGAAGACGGCCTAACGGTGTGCGGGACCGTAGCCCAGCTTCATGGAGACGGTTGCGAATGGTCCTCGCCGATACCCCAGGAGCAACAGTGTCCCTAATTTGCTGGGAAGTGGCGGTGCGGTCCCCTACGGCACTGCGTAGGATCCTACGGTCTTGGCATGCATCCTTGCGTCGCTGCGGTCCTGTCCCAGGTCGACGGGCACGTGCACCTTCCGCCGACCACTGGCGACAACATCGATGTACTGTGGAGACCTCACGCCCCACGTGTTGAGCAATTCGGCGGTATGTCCACCCGGCCTCCCGCATGCCCACTATACGCCCTCGCTCAAAGTCCGTCAACTGCACATACGGTTCACGTCCACGCTGTCGCGGCATGCTACCAGTGTTAAAGACTGCGATGGAGCTCCGTATGCCACGGCAAACTGGCTGACACTGACGGCGGCGGTGCACAAATGCTGCGCAGCTAGCGCCATTCGACGGCCAACACCGCGGTTCCTGGTGTGTCCGCTGTGCCGTGCGTGTGATCATTGCTTGTACAGCCCTCTCGCAGTGTCCGGAGCAAGTATGGTGGGTCTGACACACCGGTGTCAATGTATTCTTTTTTCCATTTCCAGGAGTGTATATCCAGTTCTCATCCACATTTAGCATTTGCGAAGCACTGCCAGGTTTTATATAACGCGTGGAAATAATTTCCTCCATGGAAGAAGCCGCTTCTCTCAATGCGAGATAGTGAGTTATTTTTCTTTTTTCGGAGGAAAAGTGGTACTAAAGATGGTGGGATTTCATTGGAAAACGCTTTCTGGAAGGTGAGTTCTGCTAGATGATATCGTTGCATGAGATGCCGTTTTTAAAGGGAAGTATCTAAGTGCAAACCTCACGAAATCGTTTGGTTGGGCCAAACGTGAATAAGTAGCGCTGGTCTGTCTTGAGAGACTGCACAGACTGATGACACTGCGCAAGGAACAGTGAAAACTGCAATTCCACATTCTTTTACAAGCTGGAGTAATAGCTGGGGTTGTCCGAAATGGCTTGTTGTTGTTGCTTACATCGAAGATATCTGGGAGCCAAGACGACGAAATGACAACACCAAATTTAAGTCATTTCTCCCGAACATAGAAAGAACTCTATTATGACACTGCATAATGTACTGTACCACTCCTTGCAATCAAACAAGGCCTACACATGCAGCAGCAAAAGAGTGACACAATGGACTGACTAGAGAGATCGGTGTAGCTTCATTTGATAGAGACTTGGAAACCGTCAGCGAAAGCATCACTAAACAATGCGTTCGTATTATAAAACCGTACAAGACATGCCAGACATTCTTTGAAACACAATGACCACCTCGCCCTATGTGGAATAATACAATATAGTGAAGTGACAGAAGTCATGGGATAACGATGTGCACATATACCGGTGGCGGTCGTAAAGCTTACATATGGTATAATACAGTAGAGCATTGGCATGGCTGTCCTTTGTACTCAGATGATTCGGATGAAAATATTTCAGATATATGGCCGCAGGAAAGGAATCAACAGATTTTGATCGAGGAATAGTAGTTAGAGCTAGACGTTTGGGACATTCCATTTCGGGCACCGTTAGAAAATTCATTATTCCGAGGTTCACAGTATCAAGAGTTGTGATATTATTGGATTTCAGACATTTTGCATATGAGAAAAGGACAGCCATCGAGCTCTAGTTTGTAATGATACTAAGCATGACAACGCGAGAGTAAAGAAACGAAATCTGTTTATAACGTGCGCCTATACCAAGACGCGCGGCCAGCGTTTAAAAGGTACTTTTAAACACTATGACTCGCTGGGGGCAGATATTTAAAATCATTGCCGCAGCGCTTGATAGCAAGAAGCTGCGAAACAGAAGAAAGAACAATTTATCTTTTGTTAGGAAAATTCTAGAGTCTATATAGTTAGTTGTACTTCTGGTCGCCGATATGTTAACATGTACTTCATTACCTTTGATGTTTGGTCGCCGACTTGTTAAGACGTGTTGTGTAGCACCGCTACAAGTTATATTTCATTTAGTGTGAAAAACCACGTTATAACCAAGAAAAAAAATACGCTTTTGTAAATCTTGTGACGATAAAGAAATACTTACGCGCACGCCAGGACATTTAATTTTTACAAAATATCACACGTACAAAAGCAGCGATTGTTGGACTGCTCCATGTATGAGAAAAACATAAAAAAGTAAGTTTTGTATTCATTGTAAATTTTTTAATGTTTATAGTTTAACGCCTTTGTTCTTTGAGAATATATTGATGCTTCACTGTACAGAAAATCTATGCTTATTCTTTTCTTTAAATTAACCACAAATAATGTTTATGTTTAAATGAACTTTGTTACAGGTTCGCTCTTTATCGCGGTGTCTCGATTGTATTTGGGAGACCATTAATGTGTTCAGTTTCCGATCTGACAACTTTTTTTACAAAATTTCACTGTTTTGCATTTTTTTTTTATTATTCAAATAGGTCCCTTAGGTAATTTCATTGAAGAGTCTGATTGCGTGAAAGCAATCCGGTGTAAGAGGTCATTTGAGAAGCTATTTTCATGCAATCAATCTGTACGTCTCCTGAACACAATCGAGAACCGACGGATCGTCGATCATTCATTAATTTTTCTCTCTTTCCAAGTCTTACCAAAAAAAAAAAAAAAAACGGCCAAGGAGAACTGCCGTGAGTACGCAATCTAGTGTTAAAAGGTTGCATTCTTTATCTTGTCGGCAAACATTGCCACAAACTATCATCATCAATGTTATATTTGGTTAAATAAGATAAGCAAAAAACCTTTTAACGCTAGAGAGTGCCTCGAGAATATCAGATTTCAGGCATTACCTCTCAACATGGACAACGCAGTGGTCGACGGCCTTCACTTAATGACCGCGTGCAGCGGCGATTATGTTCAGTCGTCAATGCTAACAGACAAGCAACATAGCAGCAGAAATCAATATGGGCCTTACGACGAACGTGTCTGTCAGGATAGTTCGGTGGATTTTGGCGTTAATTGGCTTTGGCAACAAACGACCGACGCGAGTGCCTTTGCTAACAGCATGATATCACCTTCAGCGCCCCTCCTGGCTTCGTGACTATGTCGGTTCGACACTAGAAGACTGGAAAACCATGGCCTGGTCAGATGAGCCCCGATTTCAGTTGGTAAGAGCTGATGGTAGGGTTCGAATGTAACGCAGACCCCAAGAAGCCATAGACCCAAGGTGTCAACAAGGCATTGTGCAAACTGATGGTGCCTACACAATGGTGCGGGCTGTGTTTACATGGACGAGACTTGGTCCCTGGAACCAACTGACCCGATCATTGACCGGAAATGGTTATGTTCGGCTACTTGGAGACCTTTTGCACCCATTCATGGACTTCACGTTCCCAAACAACGATGGAATTTTTGTGGATGACAATCCGCCATGTCACTGGGGCAGAATTGTTCGCGACTGGTTTCAAGAACGTTATGAAGAATTCGAGTGAGTGATTTAGTCACCGTGATCGCCCGACATGAATCCTGTCGAACATTTATGGGCCATAATCGAGAGGTCCGTTCGTGCACAAAATCTTGGCCCAGCAACACTTTCGCTATTATGGACGGCTACAGAGGCGGCTCGGCTCAATATTTATGCAGAGAAATTCCAACGACTTGTTGAGTCCATACCACGCCGAGTTGTTGCGCATGTGGGGCAAACGGAGGTCCGGCACGATATTAGGAGGTGTTGTAACACCGAAAATGCAGGATGCATGGCACCTGCTACCGATATATAACATTTTTGAATTGTATGTACATACACTCCTGGAAATGGAAAAAAGAACACATTGACACCGGTGTGTCAGACCCACCATACTTGCTCCGGACACTGCGAGAGGGCTGTACAAGCAATGATCACTCGCACGGCACAGCGGACACACCAGGAACCGCGGTGTTGGCCGTCAAATGGCGCTAGCTGCGCAGCATTTGTGCACCGCCGCCGTCAGTGTCAGCCAGTTTGCCGTGGCATACGGAGCTCCATCGCAGTCTTTAACACTGGTAGCATGCCGCGACAGCGTGGACGTGAACCGTATGTGCAGTTGACGGACTTTGAGCGAGGGCGTATAGTGGGCATGCGGGAGGCCGGGTGGACGTACCGCCGAATTGCTCAACACGTGGGGCGTGAGATCTCCACAGTACATCGATGTTGTCGCCAGTGGTCGGCGGAAGGTGCACGTGCCCGTCGACCTGGGACCGGACCGCAGCGACGCACGGATGCACGCCAAGACCGTAGGATCCTACGCAGTGCCGTAGGGGACCGCACCGCCACTTCCCAGCAAATTAGGGACACTGTTGCTCCTGGGGTATCGGCGAGGACCATTCGCAACCGTCTCCATGAAGCTGGGCTACGGTCCCGCACACCGTTAGGCCGTCTTCAGCTCACGCCCCAACATCGTGCAGCCCGCCTCCAGTGGTGTCGCGACAGGCGTGAATGGAGGGACGAATGGAGACGTGTCGTCTTCAGCGATGAGAGTCGCTTCTGCCTTGGTGCCAATGATGGTCGTATGCGTGTTTGGCGCCGTGCAGGTGAGCGCCACAATCAGGACGGCATACGACCGAGGCACACAGGGCCAACACCCGGCATCATGGTGTGGGGAGCGATCTCCTACACTGGCCGTACACCACTGGTGATCGTCGAGGGGACACTGAATAGTGCACGGTACATCCAAACCGTCATCGAACCCATCGTTCTACCATTCCTAGACCGGCAAGGGAACTTGCTGTTCCAACAGGACAATGCACGTCCGCATGTATCCCGTGCCACCCAACGTGCTCTAGAAGGTGTAAGTCAACTACCCTGGCCAGCAAGATCTCCGGATCTGTCCCCCATTGAGCATGTTTGGGACTGGATGAAGCGTCGTCTCACGTGGTCTGCACGTCCAGCACGAACGCTGGTCCAACTGAGGCGCCAGGTGGAAATGGCATGGCAAGCCGTTCCACAGGACTACATCCAGCATCTCTACGATCGTCTCCATGGGACAATAGCAGCCTGCATTGCTGCGAAAGGTGGATATACACTGTACTAGTGCCGACATTGTGCATGCTCTGTTGCCTGTCTCTATGTGCCTGTGGTTCTGTCAGTGTGATCATGTGATGTATCTGACCCCAGGAATGTGTCAATAAAGTTTCCCCTTCCTGGGACAATGAATTCACGGTGTTCTTATTTCAATTTCCGGGAGTGTATTTGTAATTTAAATGCTTTCTTTTAATAAGTAAGGACATTGCTTCACTGTATGTGTACATTTAGGCTGAAGTCTGTTGACGTTTCATTGTATTTATCTGAGTTTTACTGTGAAACTTATAAGCTCTGGGAAAAAGCCAAAGCAATTGTTATTTGTATCGACTAGCAACGGTAATAGCAGTGCTTGTGCGTTGTAAAATCTTTGGGTAGGGAGTTGTTGCGCAGAGCGCATGGAGAGAGCGAGAGATGGGTTCCAGCGCTTGTAGTGTGCGAAGTGTGGTGTTAACGCTCTTGCATTAGAGAGTACCATTTTCGGCGGCATCATGTACGCGCGCCGACCAGATGTCTAGAGCAGGAGTACGGACAGTGGACGGGCGGAAGAGGCTGTATTAATTACGATTGCCCGTTTCTATAATTAGCCGTGGCTCCACAATATGATACCGTCTTCAACAACAGCAGCAGTTCCAGCGACACAGATTCTTTGTCGGCTCCGAGTTTCGTCGTATTCACGGCTCTGAAGTAAGACCGTTCATTGGTAGAAAATATTGACGGCTAACCCTGCAACACAACTGAATGTGATTTGATTTATTTAAAGAAAAATCAGTTAAACTCAGGGCGATTGCGTTCTCATTGCCCCAAGACATTATTACCAAGCAGAATCCTTGTTCCTTTTTTTCCTAATATGCTAACTGAGTGTCATAAGAAACAAATTGAATAGTTACAGCCAGTTTATTAATGAATAAATTCTCTTTTAAGAATTTTAGCCTCAGTCTACTTTCAATTAACTGTTGTACAACAGAGGCTTCAGTATATGAATAAAGTAAAACAATTTCATTTTTCAGGTTTGAGAATCAATCAATAGAAAAAATCCAAATCTAAAAAATGCACAAAATAAGAGTGCAGAAGTTTTATTTATTTTACATATAGCCTGGAGCACCTGGCCCTTTGGTTTGGTACGTATTACAGTATTTAATTCTGTTCAAGTCAGTAAAAAAGGCTCAGTTGTTCAGACAATAATTTGAAATCGAATTTTCAAAATAAGTATGGCAAAGTAAAAAGTGCTTGATTTTTTCTAAATTTCTTTGAAGACATTACGTTGAGGTCACCGAAAGTCATTGTTCACGTAACGAAGTTCAGTACTAACATATGTCATATAGTTTAATTGCAATTTTCAAATCATTACTCGATTGCCTTTTTTCGAAGTTTAATGCCAAACATAACGTAAGAGTGACTTCTCAGTTTTCTTTATCATTACATACTCACTTTAAATTTGTGTAAAAAAAAGTGACAACCTTTAGTTGCCACGTCAGTGTTTAATAATGCATGTTTTTCTTTCCCATCATCTTGTACAGGATTTTGGATGTAAATTGCCCTAGTGGGCAGGCGACCGTTAGTTATTTCCCTTTCGTTCATTAGTGTAACTTTTGGATTCATTACCAGTGGTACTACTTTGAGTGAATCCACAAAATAACTTTCAGTTTCCAAATTATAGCCCTGTTCGGTTTAATTACTTTTTATTTTTAGTAGAGTTTCCATCAGAATGGTCGGTTGCACACTTTCCCCCTACCTATCGGTATAACTTCTTCGGGAAAGATAGCCTTATCCAATTAGAAAAAATCCATTAGGTATACACGCGATCCACGGTCATATTTTATGTTGCAAGCAGGATAGGCCGATTCGTAGGAGGGAGGTTGCAGTATCACTTCACTTTTGTCACCGCAGGGTACGTTCAACGTTCGTGTTGCTACCACCTGAGATACTTCCTTGTTAATATGTATTTCGGTCGTAATTAGCGTTTTCTTTGCGTTGTAATTCAAAAGATACAAAACAGCGATATTTCGGAGTGGTAAATCTGTCTAACAACATCCATATTCATTGCGGTCGTTAAGTTGCACGTGGTTTTTGGGATGTTTCGTGTCGCTCAAGTAATGTGTGAATAAATACAACAAACGTCACCGTGGTCTAAGTTCGTGCATGCCGTTCGCACATTTCAGGTAACCCAGTTCTGTAAGTCACAATGTTTGGAATATTCGTATTAAGCCTTTCGGAATATGCCCTTATATCATTCAGTGGCAGCAGATGATTTAATCAGGAAAGCTGTCCGCCAGATTCTGATACATATCACACTCTTAAATGAAGTTTTGTAAATTGTTATTACTGAGTCAGTGGGTCAACTGTAACGGCATGCAATTTGCAAGTTACTTAGCCACATAGTTATAAGCAGGATTCAGTATTAAACTTTCCTGGCAGACTAAAACTGTTTGCTGGACCGAGACTCGAACTCGAGACCTTTGCCTTACGCGGGCAAGTACTCTACCAAAGCTGTGAGGACGGGGCGTGAGTCGTGCTTGGGTAGCTCAGTTGGTAGAGCACTTGCCCGTGAAAGGCAAAGGTCCTGACTTCGAGTCTCGGTCCGGCACACAGTTTTAACCTGCCAGAAAAGTTTCATAACAGCGCACACTCCGCTGCAGAGTGAAAATTTCATTCTGGAGGATTCAGTATTGTCTTTTAAGGAAGACAGCCAGCAATGCATAATCTTTTCTACAAACCGCAATGATATGATTCTTCTTTTTGCACACGTAGCAGCACCGCATTGACACAAAAACTGTCTACATTCAAACATAGCTAATTATTCGTGTACTCTATATGTATTTACTCATTTAAACAATACTTGTTATTTATTTAAAAATACTTGTTAAATAAATATACAGTGGGCAGTTGCCATTCCGAGACCTATTATTTCGGGAACATCTCATTAACAGAGCTTCGTTTATTCAACTAGCTTCACTTCCCAGAATGGCTCATTCTCTACCAACCCCTCCGATAAAAGCAGAACGGAAAACATGTTTAGCTAGGAACCGTATGTCGGTCGAGACACACTGACGGTTTAGCTAAATAGAGGATTAGCAAAAAGCTTTTAAATAGCTGTACTTTGCAACATTATGCTTTGGAGTTTATTCACAGTATTTTCATATTCACCCAGTTTTAAAATTACGAGAAAAGGCTTAGCGGATCAGTAGGAATTGCCTGACTATCAGTCCATAGTTGTGGGGTTCAGCCCTCAATCGTGTCTAGGAAGTTTTTCCTGGCATTTCTCGGTTTGCTGCTGGCAGTGATCTGTGCCAAGTTGCACTGTGTTTCAGGGTGCACATTAAACTGTAGATCACACTCTGTGTCGCTAGGTAAGTCAGTTGAAAAGACTACAGCATACAATTCCTAGTAGCACTGTGGTGTTCAAACCAACCTTTGAGTTCGTAACAGCTGTCCCCTTCTTAGCACATACAGTGTCAAAATATTAATTTCTTACGTCAACTACAGAAACGACACCATGGAGCTGATTCAAACATACGAATATGAATAAGTAATTTTACTTTGTGGAATCTGTTATATACGAGGATTATACCTTAAACAGTTGCAACTATTTATTCACAACCGATACAAAAGAGTTACATGTTTGCACCTCGTAACGTCCTTCAAAGTAGTCATCAACGTTGTGAGGAATCCGTTGCTAGCGATGTGGGAGGCATCGTATACCGTTAGCAGAACCTGTTCTGTTGATGGTGCGAATGGAGCGGTCTACTGCCTGCCGAATCTCTGCAACAGTTCTGAAGCGAATGCCACGAAGTGGTTCCTTCATCTTCGGAATCAAATCAAAGTCACTAGAACTTGAGTTCGGGGAGTATGGTGGGTGGTACAGTACTTCCCAGTACCATCGAGTGAACAGAGCTGCCACAGCTTGCGCTGTATGCGCCCGCGCATTGAGGTGCAAAATGATGGGTGGGTTGTGTAGAAAGTGTAGCCGCTTCTTTCACAAAGTTGGTCGCAGTAGATGCTCCAAAACCGAACAGTAATACTGTGCATTGACGGTCTGCCGTAGAGGAACGTAATGCGTTAGGATAACACCATCACAGTCGTACACGAGAATCATCACAAATTTAGACCGCTCCATTCGCACCGTCAACAGAACATGCTCTGCTAACGGTACTACGCCTTCCACATTGCTGGCAACTGGTTCTACACAACGCTGGTGACTACTTTGAAGAACAGTAACAGGTGCAAACATGTAACTCTTTTGTATCGGTCGTGAATAAATAGTTGCCACTATTTAAGTTCCAGCACTCGTATATCCCTCTTTAACCATTTCGTGGTTGATGGGACGCATATATCCCACTGTAGCAACGGTTAGGTTTGAGCGATTGAACGTCTATATCTCATATCTGTCTACTTCTAGTATGCAGTGAGATGTTTCGGAACTTGGAGGGGAATAGTACGGATCACGGGATGGATAAGCAGAAGGCTGTGAGGGATCAAATGGGGCGGCGTGTGTGTACAGGTGGAACAATACGCCTGTTTCACGAAAATCAGATCAAATCGCAATTTCTCCCTTGCAAGAATGTCTGAAGTTACTAACTGTATTTTTTATACATCATAGACGTTATTTTCTACACACCTAGGAGATTCTGTTGCTTTGTACAGAATTTGTATTTAGTGGGATGTATATCCCACTGAAAACTTCACAGACTGTAGAAAGCATTGATGTGTGACATGTCGAAGCCATCTTCAAATGTTATGTTGAATGCTTGTGTGCGATATTTCATATTTTTCATTGATATGTGAATAGATGTATTTTGGTGATTTGTTATACTTTCTTCCATATTTGCCGCCCTGATAAAAACATCCTAAAATTAAAAATTTAACTCTGAAAATCCTAGGTTCACATAAAATCATGGACCTGGCTAGGTTCGTGAGACACACGTCCCGCTTCACCAGTTTTCACAATCCGTCAGCCTAACATTTTTTGGATAGTGATAGTGTATTATCACAAAGGAAGACAGTTTTGACCTTTTATTTTTAAAATATATGCAAAATAAATTTTAACCATGAAAGAGTCCATTGCTCTCATCCTGACATTATGCACAAACGTCTCTATAACTTGATCGTTGGTGCGCTGACGTACGAGTGTCACACGGCGATTAAGTTATTTCTGGCAGTTGCTTCTGTCGTAATCTCTAAACGCAAAGCGCTGCGCTCTGACACTCGTCTTCTGGGACTGATTGGGCCCGCATTGCCCAATATGCTGAGCTGCAGGATGCTGTGGATTCTCAAGTATGGCGCAGAAGGTTGATGCATATTGTGCACTTTTTTCATTTTCAATTCATTATACAAACGGAGTTAAAAAAGTTTTGCTCAGTCGTCTGTGATTTTTTTATTCTTTGCAGGAGAATGAAACTTTTTGTGAACGTACTTGGAGCATTTAACTGTAAGTTGGCATATAAAAGTATTTTCTTTTATTTACGGGTGAGCCATAATGGACCGTAAAGTATATGTGAGGTTGCGACAACGGTCGGTGATGGAGTTCCTCTTCAACATCGGCGATAACTCTGCCACGTTGATTCACAGGAAGTTGCTTCCTGTTTATGGGGAGGACACAGTGAATCGCAGCAGTGGACAATCCACGATGCGGTAGCCCATCGACGGCAGTGAGCGATGTGAATAAGGAGACCATTGATCAAATCATCCAAAATGACACGTGTGGCGACACGACAGCTTGCTGAAATGACTCGTTTGTCATTGGGTAGTGTGGTATCACTGGTACAGTCACCATGGTACAGAAAAATCTGTGCACGTTGGGCGCCTAGATTATTGGCAAGAGAAATGAAAACAATGAAGAAGAATGTGTGCCAGGGTCTCATGAAGACCTTTAGTGCAGAGTGGAAACAGTGTTTTGACGGTTTCGTTACCTAGGATGAAACATGGTTGTTTTTGTCCGAAACCTGAGAGCAAAACCCAATCCATGGAGTGGCGTCACCCGGGTTCCCCTTGGAAGAAGAAACCAAGACTTTCACGAACAGGAGGCCGAAAAGTGATGACCTCCTTCTTCCGCTGTCAGTGTGGTGTCATTTTCATTGACTTTTTGGAAGCTGGCTTCACAGTTAACCTGGACCGTTACTGCTTGTCACTGGACAAGCCGCGAGGTGCCACCAAGACCCACAGACCACAGCTTCAGGGTCAGCTCATAAGACTACACCTTGACAATGGCAAACCACATACAGCAATTATGACGCAGGAGAAAATCAGGAAAATGGGCTGGAAAATTGTTCCTCATCCTCCCTACAGTACGTCTGATTTTTCCCTCTTTGGTCGTCTGAAGGCCCACCTGCGCGGTAAAACATTTGATAGTGAGCAAGACCTTATTTCGTGTGTCAAGTGATGGTGTAAAAGTCAATCCCCAGAATTTTACCAAAGTGCATTTGCATCATGGAAAGAACGTTGGACCAGATGCGTCACAGCTGATGGAAGCTACACTGAGTAGGCTCAATGTATAGCTAAATGTTCCAAGTACATTCACAAAAAATTTCATTCTCCTCCTGCAAAAAATAAAAAAAAAATAGAGACGACTGTGCAAAACTTTTTGAACGCCCTTTGTCCTTGAATATAAATGTTATACAATGGCATTCGACCGTCTCTGTAGCCAAATGGTTAGCGTCGGTGCCTGCGGTGTGGAAAGACGCGGTTCGATTCCCGGTACTTCTTGTAAGTATTTTGAGGTAAGGGTGCCTGGGACGGGGCCTAGCGAGCCACGTGACACGAAGTGAGAAGCTGATCGAATAAAAAAACAGCGGCGTCACCGGGATTCTTCTACCAGCAATAAAGGCTGGAGAGAATGACGATATGTCCCACGATCGTAGATCGCTCCTTGCACTGGCTTGCAGGCCGTAGCCGTCCAGTGAGAACAGGCTTAACACCTAATCCAAGGGTGGCGTTTATGTTCACGTTTATCAATGCAATTTTCTGAGATTTTTGTTAAATCGAGCAACCAAACATTAATTATAAATTGACTTGGGATCGATCAGGGACACGCAGTTCAGTATAGGGAGAAACCCACGTGCATTGATGCCTCCAGCGTTTAAAGACTCCTGCATTTGAGGTGGCTTGATTCATGTCTAAGTAATATAGGTCCTTCGGGCCAGTTGTGTAAAGTTATTTTTTATTTGTTGGTACTTAATCCTCCTGGTCGAAGGATCTCGTGGCCTAGATTCTGGGTTTTTGGGCGAGCTTAGAGCAGTATATATTGTGGAAAAATTTATAATTGCTACAGTAAAGGTGCATTTCCAACACTTCTTTGAAAATCTGTTCTAGATGTACTTTCCTAACTTTTTGTGATCACAGAAGTCTCACTTTAGAATGCACACAATAAGCGCATTTCTACAGTATTTCCTTGTCTGGTTTGAAACCACTCCATGTGCTTCTCCAGTATCAGACTACTGACATATTTAAACCTCATAAAAATTCGCACCTCGTCCACATGATAGGTACATAACTTAAGGCATTACGGCCCACCAAGTTGCACTCCTGGCCATCAAAATTGCTACACCACGAAGATGACGTGCTACAGACGCGAAATTTAACCGACAGGAAGAAGATGCTGTGATATGCAAATGATTAGCTTTTCAGAGCATTCACAGAAGGTTGGCGCCGGTGGCGACACCTACAATGCGCTGACATGAGGAAAGTTTCTAACCGATTTCTCATACACAAACAGCAGTTGACCGGTGTTGCCTGGTGAAACGTTGTCATGATGCCTCGTGTAAGGAGCAGAAATGCGTACCATTCCGTTTCCGACTTTGATAAAGGTCGGATTGTACCCTACCGCAATTGCGGTTTATCGTATCGCGACATTGCTGCTCGCGTTGATCGAGATCCAATGACTGTTAGCAGAGTATGGAATCGGTGGGTTCAGGAGGGTAATACGGAACGCCGAGCTGGATCCCAACGGCCTCGTGTCACTAGCAGTCGAGATGACAGGCATCTTATCCGCATGGCTGTAACGGAGCGTGCAGCCACGTCTCGATCCCTGAGTCAACAGATGGGGACATTTGCAAGACAACAACCATCTGCACGAACAGTTCGACGACGTTTGCAGCAGCGTGGACTATCAGCTCGGACACCATGGCTGCAGTTAACCTTGACGCTGCAACACAGACAGGAGCGCCTGCGTTGGTGTACTCAACTACGAACCTGGGTGCACGAATGGCAAAACGTCATTTTTTCGGATGAATCCAGGTTCTGTTTACAGCATCTTGATGGTCGCATCCGTGTTTGGCGACATCGCGGTGAACGCACATTGGAAGCGTGTATTCGTCATCGCCATACTGGTGTATCACCCGGCATGATGGTATGGGGTGCCATTGGTTACACGTCTCGGTCACCTCTTGTTGCCATTGACGGCACTTTGAACAGTGGACGCTACATTTCAGATGTGTTACGACCCGTGGCTCTACCCTTCATTTGATCCCTGCGAAACCCTACATTTCAGCAGGATAACGCACCACCGCACGTTGCAGGTCCTGTACGGACCTTTCTGGATACAGAAAATGTTCGACTGCTCCCCTGGCGAGCACATTCTCCAGATCTCTCACCAATTGAAAACGTCTGGTCAATGGTGGTCGAGCAACTGGCTCGTCACAGTACGCCAGTCACTGCTCTTGATGAACTGTGGTATTGTGTTGAAGCTGCATGGGCAGCTGTACCTGTACATGCCATCCAAGCTCTGTTTGACTCAATGCCCAGGCATATCAAGGCCGTTGTTATGGCGAGAGGTGGTTGTTCTGGGTACTGATTTCTCAGGATCTATGCACCCAAATTGCGTGAAAATGTAATCACATGTCAGTTCTAGTATAAAATATTTGTCCAATGAATACCCGTTTAGCATGTGCATTTCTTCTTGGTGTAGCAATGTTAATGGCCAGTAGTGTATAATAATACTACAGGAGATACCTAAATTAGCTGAAACTGTAATCAGCAAGCTACTTTCAACTGCAATAGTAGACATTGTATTACTTTCATAGCCACTAATAATTATCGAGTTATATATGACACAATACACACAACGCTTGGTGGCAATACAAGAAACGACACAATACTAAAATTTCATAAAGGAATTGTTACCCTGAGTATAACATGGAGAAGTGAGTCCTGGACAATGACTAATACTCAAGAAAAGAAGATTGTAGTGAAATGAAATAAAATTTATGGAAAGAAAAAGATGTAGCAACATACAAAAATATTATGAGCGGAACTTAATATACACTGCAAGAAGGAAAAAAATATAGCAAAGGTATATAATATGAAAGCTTTTACCAACAGAGTGAGGAAGACAGAGTGGTTAACCCTTCGAGTACCAGTGATTTCTACCAGAAATCACCATTTCATTTATTTCTTTGGAGTATCTGTGCCTTAGCATGAGACCAACAATGCCGTTGCAAGACGGAGACATCTAGTGGTAGACTGTGGCTCTTCTATGAATCCATTGCGTTGTAGCAGTCACCTATAGCATTCAAAGCTGCAGTTGGCATGGAGATTGTGCTACGTGATTTTAGGTGGTTGTGACGTGCCGTTTTTTTTTATAGTATCCATGTAGGGGAGATCAGTGATAGTGAAAGTAAGTATGTCTAATGCTACTATAACGTAAATTTGATTCTGTACTCCTGCTTTTGTGTGTGGCTTCAGCACTGGGCAGTATGTAATTTCGAAGGAAAATTTATTAAATTTTAGGACCATATTTGGTTGTTTATTAAAGCTATAATTTTTAGGCATTATGGTTTGATGGAAGTTTCGAAATGTGCGATAGCGTCTAAGGAAGGAAAAAAAAACGAATTGGCTTTCCAATATAACACATGAAATGGTGGGTAACTGAACAGTGTATGTCCTAGTGTCCCTAAAGTGAAACCACCTCCTTAAAACAACGAATTGTTTACTTTCTCCCGATTTCCTCTTGTATTCGTTGCTTACTACGATAAAAAAGGTTAACATTGCGAAAAACTTTAAAATTATATATGTTTCACATTGTTGGGACTCAAAGCATTAACTATGCAATCACATATGGAATATAGTGATAGTATGGCGTTATTAGCCAGATGACCTCACCTCGGGTAATCTGTCTGCCTAGCGCAAGTCTTTCTATTTGACGCCGCTTGAGCGATTTGCGGCCCGATGATGACGATGAAACCATGATGAGGACATTGCAACACTCAGTCCCCCAGTGGTAAAAAATCTCCGACCCAGCTGGGAATCGAATCTGGGTCCCCAGACACTAGGTGCAGCAAAGCTAATTCCCATTGTTCGTGATTTAGTGGTTAATCAAATATTTGTGAAAAGGATATATACTCAGATTGACGATCATACGGCTCAGTAGAGTTAGAAAAGACTATAAGCATTATCTTGAAATGAAAACAAGATTATTTTGAACTTGAATAGGAAATGAACTAATCTGAGGAAAATTTTAATTAAAGGCTATTGAATTGCAGATGCTTTAATTCATCCGACACATCTGAGCATAACATACAAAAATTTGTTAGCGAGTCGAAAACTATCAGCTGACTCGCGGACACAATTGCAGCTGACGAAGTGCAGACCTCTTTTCTCCTGTTCTGGACAACGACGTGACAATCGATTCTGCCTTTGCACTGAAATCCATAGAAAAAGTTTTAACAGCCAGGCACGTCTGGGAGGCGGCTGCCTTTTCATGGATTCACATCCCTTTGTCCCCGCAAAACTCTTCCCCGTTTCCGCGACGCTGGCCATAAAGTTGTGCAAGCGCAGCTGCAGCAGCCTATGAATACGGGATGCCGTGCCCGCGGCAGCCACAAACAGCAGCAACACGGCCGGCGCCAGCACGCGCATGCGCAATCTCTCAGCAGTCACCTTGCTAGGGACTTCCCCGACGTCGGTGCATTTCACTGCTTCAGTCTAGCGCTGTTGACTTCGACGTTGGAGAGGTCAAGTCTCATATTAGAAGAGGTTGAAAAAAATCTGCCAACTGGTTTAGCCCTTGAACTAGGTTTCGATGTTTCTAAAAATACGAAGCCCATTCGGAAAGTAAGGTCCGATCGGTCAAAAATCGAAACCACTGTAAAAAATCAATCTTTTTTTTAGCAGCTAGCTACACTTTCCAGCTACTTCTCTACTTCTCTACATAGTCGCCGATCCGATTTAGACATTTGCCGTAGCGTTGTATCAACTTTCCAATACTCTCGTCATAAAAGGAAACCGTCTGTGCTTCCTGTCAATTCTCTACGCTGGCTTACAGCTCGTTCTCTGTGTCTGAACGTTGTCTTTATAACTAACGGTTCATGTAAGCAGAGATGAAACTCAGGGACAGTCAATTACGGAATCTATTGTGGGTGGTCAACCACTTCCCATCGACAACGCTACAGGAGCATCTTCTTTGCCTCTTCAGAGTGCGGTCGAGAATGGTCATGCAGAAGGAAACGTATGTCAGTTATGTTATGTGAACTGCATAACATCAGGCGAAATCTCCACCAGGCCCTCGTACTTGGCGGGAGACACTGTTGTTCTGAGCATCTTTATGAGCTCACTGTGCGCTGTTTTTAGATACATAACAAAATATTACTAGTAGAAAAATATTCGAGAGGTAAGCGTACTCACTTATTACATCGCATGGTGGCAAATTACATTAGCTGTAGCCAAACAGCTCTTGTCATACATAAATATGATATAAAAACCAGAAATATCACATGCCATGGCTTAAGACAGCAGCCAGATTACACTCAGTGTGCGCCTGAATAAATGCACAAAAGCTCTTGTTAACATAAAATTATATCGGGACTCCAGAGGATAAAAATATTTGCATAACCTAAGTGTTCACCATGCCAGAGACAAAGGCCAAGTGTTCAAAGGTACAGGCTCAAGCAGTACAATAAAATGGGGCTGTAGTGGGCGCTAAATATATGTACGTAAGAATACACTTTGCTTGTGTTAAGCAACAGCATTTTACGTTAAAGTGAGAATGAAAATCTCCTCTAGAAGGCTATTAATAGCTCAATAAATTTACCGGTATACATTACGTATAAAATCTCTAGCACGTTTTCTGACAGAGTAATACTGTACGTAAATTCAGCGTGCAGAAGCTAGAGTTTTATTTACGTAGGACCACTGTTACAAATGCATGGGGAAAGAAGAGAAAATATGAGGTAAAACAACGTCACTAAATAGAGAAACTTCCGCTTAACACTAGTCGCACATCACCATGTTATGGTAAGGGCCCTGCGAGCACGCAGAAGTGCCGCAACACGACGTCGCATCGACGCCACTGACATCTGAAGTAGTGCTGGAGGGAACTGACACCATGCCTCACGTTGCAAGGGGTCACAGATATGCTCAAGCGAAAGTGCTTAACCTCAGATGAGTGTTCATGGAGCCACTCTGTAGCAATTCTGGTCGTGTGGGGTGTCGCATTGTCCTGTTGGAATTGCCCAAGTCCGTCGGAATTCACAATGGACATGAATGGATGCAATGATAATTAAGCTGTCGACAGGCGTTGATATACATCAACGAGGACAGTTGAAAATGTGTGACCCGACCGGGACTCGGACCCAGGATCTCCTGCTTACATGGCAGACGCTCTATCCATCTGAGCCACCGAGGGCACAGAGGATAGTGCGACTGCAGCGATTTATCTCTTGCACGCTCCCTGAGAGACCAACATTCCTAACTTAACGTCCACACACTAAATTCGTAGTGTCCCTGCGCATTACACTCATTACTCGCGGCAGACAATGTTATCGAGTCCCGTAAGAGTTCGAGCAATGCGTGTGCATCCAGCACAGAAGAAGAAGGTCAATGGGACATGTCCGAAAGAACAGATACCATCTTCATATGTGAATGGACGCAGATGATCAGATAGGATGCTTACGTACGTATCACCTGTTACAGTGGTATCTAGACGTATCAGGGGTCCACTATCACTCCAACTGCACACGCCCAACAACATTACAGAGCCTCCACCAGCATGAACAGTCCCCTGCTGTCACGCAGGGTCCATGGATTCATGAGGTTGTCTCCATACCCGTTTACGTCCATCCAGTCAATACAATTTCAGACCATATTCGTCCCACCAGACAACGTGTTTCCAATCATCGACAATCCAATGCCGGTGTTGACAAGCCGAGGTGTGGCGTAAAACTTTGTGTCGTACAGTCATCAAGGGTACACGAGTGGGCCATGCTCCGAAGTCCATATCGATGATATTTCGTTGAACGGTTCGGACGCTGACACTTGTTAATAGCCCAGCATTGAAATCTGCAGCAATTTGCGGAAGAGTTGCACTTCTGTCACGTTGAACGAGTCTGTTCAGTCGTCGTTGCTCCCGTTCTTGCAGCATCTTTTTCCGGCCGCAGCGATGTCGCCGGCCGCGGTTGGTGGAGCGGTTCTAGGCACTTCAGTCTAGAAACACGTGGCTGCTACGGTCGCAGGATAGAATCCTACCTCGGGCATGGATGTTTGTGATGTCCTTAGATGCCGGCCGCGGTGGCCGAGCGGTTCTAGGCGCTCAGTCCGGAACCGCGCGACTGCTACGGTCGCAGGTTCGAATCCTGCCTCGGGCATGGATGTGTGTGGTGTCCTTAGGTTAGTTAGGTTTAAGTAGTTCTAAGTTATAGGGGACTGATGACCACATATGTTAAGTCCCATAGTGCTCAGAGCCATTTGAACCATTTGTCCTTAGGTTAGTTAGGTTTAAGTAGTTCTAAGTTTAGGGGATTTATGACCTCAGCTGTTGAGTCCCATAGTGCACAGAGCAGCGATGTCAGAGATTTGATGTTTTACCATATTCCTGATATTCACGGTACATTCGTGAAATCGTCGTAGGGGAAAATCCTCACGTCATCGCTACCTCGGAGATGCTGTGTCCCATCGCGCGTGCGTCGACTATAGCACCTCGTTCAAATTTGCTTAAATTTTGATAATATGCCATTGTAGCAACAGTAAACGATGCAACAACTGCGCCAGACACTTGTTGTCTTATGAAGGAGTTGCCGACCACAGCGCCGTATTCTGCCTGTTTGCATATCTGCATTTGAATACGCGTGACTATACCAGTTTGTTTGGTGCTTCAGTGTATTGAAATTCACCGTCTCCCTCGCTCAACGCGGCCGAGCGATCACCGCGCGGATGGTCACGTGACTGCAGCGCTGTGTCTGGTGCTCTGGGACGCGAGAGGCAGCCAGCCGTGCGAGAGGAAGAGGTATGAAGCGCGGCACAGCGCAGCGTAGCCTCTCGCTCAACACTTGTTGCAGGAGCCCGGCGGAGCGTCAGAGTTGTGCGACATTCTTTTCCTCGCGGGAGACGAACTGTTCCGTACAGCGCCGAGCGCCATCAGCGTACAGAGTTCACGTCAAAAGCTTCCCTTTGGTCAAATTCTTCACCTTCATCACAATCACCGCAGCACCCGTCAAAAACGCACAGTTTTTCCGTTACCTGCCGCCTCAGCTTGTGACGTAACGTGATCACTTACATAGAACTGATTACTATAAAGTGTAGTTGTTCTGACAACACTAGAGAAACCTTTATAAACAGCGAAAATGTAAGAGTAATTAACAATAGGTTAGAAGAACTGAACATAAATGTGAAGACGACAAAGCTATTTGTTTCCACACGACAAACAAGGAAGATGAAAGTGGAAATTTGCGATGAGGTAGAGGAACAAGTTGATAACTTCAGGGCGCGCGGGATTAGCCGAGCGGTCTTAGGCGCTGCAGTCATAGACTGTGCGGCTGGTCCCGGCGGAGGTTCGAGTCTTCCCTTGGGCATGGGTGTGTGTGTTTGTTCTTAGGATAATTTAGGTTAAGTAGTGTGTAAGCTTAAGGACTGATGACCTTAGCAGTTAAGTCCCATAAGATTTCACACACATTTGAACATTTTATTTGACAACTTCAGGCACCTTCGTTGCAAAATAACCAAGAAACAAGAACTGGGGTATCATTTACAAAAGAAATGCTTTACAGATGGACGAGTATTTTCTTTGCCCCACAAAATAAGCAATTAAGAAAAAATTTAGCTGAAGTGTTCGGTGTCGATTGTTGCCTGTACGGTGCAGAAACATAGAGACTGTGGCGGAGTGAGCAAAAATGCTTAGAGACTTTTGAGATGTGGAGCTGGAGAAGAACAGAAACAGTAAAATGGAGAGATTAAATAACGAATGAGGTTATATCACTCAGGTTGAATGAGAAAAGAGAAATATTGAAAAAAATTAAGTGGAGGAAAACTGATTGGCTAGGGCACTAGATAGGAAGATAGATACAATATAAAAACGTATATACACTGATGACCCAAACAGTATGACCACTTGCCTTATAGCGTGCTTGTCCGTCTTTGGAACGAAGTATATCACAGATACTGCGATTCAGGTTCAAAATGGCTCTGAGCACTATGGGACTTAACATCTGAGGTCGTCAGTCCCCTAGAACTTAGAACTACTTAAATCTAACTAACCTAAAGACATCACACACATACATGCCCGAGGCAGGATTCGAACCTGCGACCGTAGCGATCACGTGGTTCCAGACTGAAGCGCCTAGAACCGCTCGGCCACTCCGGCCGGCTGCGTTTCAGGGATTCGACAATTTGTTGATATGTTTGTGGAGGTATGTGGGTGGCATCAGATAGATGCCTAGGCACAGGTCATGTAATTCGCGTAAATAACGGGCCGCTGATATGCGTACGAGGTGATGGCGCCCGATAACAACCCAGTCGTGTTCCACAGGATTTACGTCAGGCGAGTTTGACCGCAGAGACATCAGCGTGAGTTCATTATAATCCTCTTCAAATCACTGTAGCACGGTTCTGGCTCCCAGACACGGTCGGTTATACTGCTGGAAGATGACATAGCCGTCGGGGAAGATATCAAGATGAAGGGATGCAGGTGGTTCGCAGTTGTCAGCGTGTCTTCAGTTATTACCACAGGTCCCATACTAGCGCAGGAGAATGCCTCCCACAGCGTAATGCTGCTGTCACTAGCCTCGGTCCGTGGCGTGCTACACGTTTCGAGCCGCCCTTCATCTCGATGGCAGCGTTCGTGGAGACGACCAGCGACATAGTGAAGCAAAAATATGATTCAGCAGAAGAGCCGACACGTTTTCATTGATCGACGGACGGATCCCGATGGTCTCGTGCCGACTGCAACTGTAATGACGATGTCGTTGGGTCAACATGTGAACACGCAGGAGTGGTCAGTTGCGGAACTCCACGCTCAACTGTCTGCTCCGAAACACTTGTGCGTGCACCAGCACTGTGCTCTTTCGACAGAGAAGCCATAGGTTACCATCTGTCTTACTTTACAGAACAGAGAAGCCTCCGAACCTCACATTCTGTGAAAACTCATGACGTCCAACCATTTAGTGCCTAATGGTAGTTTCACTGTCCATGCCGTCCTTGTACCTCTTTCCGTGCATGCTCACGACAGTAACATTCGAACACCTCATCCATTTTCGACATACTCGTTCACAGGCTCTGCGTAATAATAAGCTGCCGTTTGTCAAAGTCGCTTATCTCACTAAATTTTCCCATTTGCATCCCATACCTTCGCCAGGGTATCCCCCGTCCGAGTCTGCTCCGCTTACATACTTTTGTTACAGGGTCACTTTCCCGTAATGCCACCAGGCGGAATCCAGCGTAACGAATGGGCCATAATGTTTAGGTTCATCAGTGTGTTAGAACTAGCGATGCCTCGGAAGAGGATGAGAAGAACAAGAAGAAGAATCCAGCTAACTGACATCAAGATATACGCATAACAAGCAGCTACGAAAAGTGTGCCTAAGGTAGAGCATATAATCATCATCGTCAATAGTAATACACAGGACAGAGGAAAACTACCTAATAGTAAGGTACGAGCAGGAGAGGGCACCACGAATAGATCAATATTTTTCACATAACCATGGGTCGAAAACGCACCATTGTGGAGATACCGTCACGAAACAACAGCGAAGCAGCGACTAGCGTGCGGAAGTGTGGGCATTTAAACTAACTTGCCCCTGTTAAGCTAATGAGCTCCGTTAATTAAATGAGCTAAAACTAATGGTTTCAGGTGGACAGTTAAAGCTACACAAACTGAACATTCCTACCCATGACTGCTTAACTAGAATTTCCTGTGGTGTTTACCGAGTAGATCTTGACTATCAAATCAAGTACGCTAAAAGTGCTGTAATGTCATTAGTCTGTTGAATAAAAAGTTATACTGCAGAAACAGCAAATGGTTCAAATGGTTCTGAGCACTATGCGACTTAACTTCTGAGGTCATCAGTCGCCTAGAACTTAGACCTAATTAAACCTAACTAACCTAAGGACATCATACACATCCATGCCCGAGGCAGGATTCGAACCTGCGACCGTAGCGGTCGCCCGGTTCCGGACTGAAGCGCCCAGAACCACACGGCCACCGCGGCCGGCGCAGAAACAGCACTACAGTAAAGTAGTAGACATGCGGTACTTTACGGTGAAATATCATTGATACTGAAACCTAAAGCCCACATGTGTATTTTTTATATCTAGTGCACAGAAATTATGAATCAACTTTTAACAAGTACAGTAGATGATACATATGTTCAAACATGTTCACTTAACGCGGAAACTAATCGCTGATTGGCTGTCGTTCTATAGCTATAGCTATAGCTCCTTAGACCTTCATTAGTTTAGAAAATTTTGCTTGATATTATAACCTTTATAATGCTCTGACCTTATTTCGAGGTGTTCCAAAGTCTTGCGACATCACGTTTCTTACAGACAAAACGTTCGCGGACGCTTCCCAAGGACGCTGGACGTCCTGTAGTATTCCCCGTCCCTGGGACGGCGAGATTTTACCAGACTAGCGGGGTCTATTAACAAGGAGTGCGGCATACTACCTACCCTAGCGAATTTAATGCGTGATTTTCAGGAAGAAACCTTAAGAACGAGTCTCTCTAAGCGGAGAAAGAGATTTTGGAAGGGAACCAGGAAGTCAGTTTTACTTTACCTACTGCATTTCGCGCAGAGCAGATAACGGGATTAAAGGCAACATGCACTGCATACGAGCGCTGCAGAATGCTTATGCCCTACTTCGCCCTACTTCTCAGGATATAAACAGTCTTAAGTATCGCCTTGCGTCGCCGGGAAGGGTAAACGAACATGACGAAAATTTCTCTCCATGACGTGGCCTATCCCATCTAGACGTTTGTCGCAAAGACTCTGAATGACCCTGCCATAAATTTGTTTTTCCTCAACCTGTGTAAATCTCTATGAAGTTTATAGGACCTATCATATAATTAATTTTTCGCGACAGTCATTGTGTCATATTAGTATTGAAAGAAGCAAAGATTCCTTACGTAAGATAGGTACAGCGAAGTAAGTGATAGAAACAAATTCCATTATAAACTTCAGTATCATAATCTGTGTTATTCAGGATGTAACTAAGAGTTGGCTGATGATAAAGAAATAAGCTATTTGTAATTTATAGAGTTATTATATTTAAGGAAATATTCCAAACTTAAGATCTGTAAAAAATATTTTGCACTTGAAAATCCGATACCGCCAGCAAGAAAACGTTGTAGAGTTGCCGTATCTCAATTCTCTTCTATATAAAGAACATCTTGCATTTTTTTAAAGAATTTTGTAATTCAAGGAAGACCACTACTCAAAAATTTTGTCGAATACTTACACAAAGTGTAGAATTATGATTTTGAAAATAAAACGTATGACCTAAAGTGAACCAAACGCAAGCGATTATATGTTTCCTTGCAAATTTTGAATATGCTTGTTTTCGGAGCTTCTTAATAACTACTACCAATAACGAAAGATAAAAAGTTCATTGTCAAGCCGGCCGGGGTGGCCGAGTGATTCTAGGCGCTACAGTCTGGAACCGCGCGACCGCTACGGTCACAGGTTAGAATCCTGCCACGGGCTTGGATGTGTGTGATGTCCTTAGGTTAGTTAGGTTTAAGTAGTTCTAAGTTCTAAGGGACTGATGACCTCAGAAGTTAAGTCCCATAGTGCTCAGAGCCATTTGAACCATTTTTTTTTTCATTGTCAAGCGGCGAGGTGAGACAACAATAAGCGAAGGAATTATTTTGCGCCTAATAGTTCCCTTAAAGTCACCCACCCAAAACAGTGTTTTCTTTTTTTCTTATTATGCGAAAAGTACAATATTATTAGATAAACTCATCTTTTGTATGAGATACCGTCACTTCGTTTACATAAAAATATTTTCATTGCAGATGCAGCAGCTGACATGAAATCTCATTTGTGGATAACGTCCGCTGGATACACATACGAGAAACCAAATCTTTACTACGATCGGCGCCCTTAGCAGCTCGTATAAAAATTTTGTGTTCTCTCGTGCCTATTCGATTCAGTTTCGTTTTCGAGAACAGTGTTGTCGATTCCTTTAAATACTCGATTCAATCCATCTTTAATGATTCTAAATTTCATTTCAACTTTGTGACCGGAGGCTTTTTCCGTCGGAACAGTCTTCATCTGGTCGGTGTACCAGACCGAAGACCGTTTTTCCGACGCGAATCCGATTCGGTGTGGCTCTCTTTCCTGTCTCACTGACAGCTGCGTTACGTGTTAAGCTACACGAGCCGGTCGTGTCCGTCATTAGACTGACCCAGGAATCTTTTGACACATTATCAGCGCGGATTCAGTAAATATTGTTCATTTGAAATACAGCTGGCTCCTTATTCACGCCTAGTGCCCGCATCTCGTGGTCGTGCGGTAGCGTTCTCGCTTCCCACGCCCGGGTTCCCGGGTTCGATTCCCGGCGGGGTCAGGGATTTTCTCTGCCTCGTGATGGCTGGGTTTTGTGTGCTGTCCTTAGGTTAGTTAGGTTTAAGTAGTTCTAAGTTCTAGGGGACTGATGACCTCAGATGTTAAGTCCCATAGTGCTCAGAGCCATTTTTGAACCTTATTCACGCGAAGTAATCAATATTATCGACTGGATTTCTCAATATGATTCCATATTTTTAGATTTCCAGCAGGTTTTTTGACATCCTTCCTTCCAAGTGCTTTTAATAAAATTATGTGCCTACGCAATATCGCCTCAGATATGCCATCGGATTCGTGACTTCCCGTCAGAAAGGCCACAGTTCGCGCTAACTGAAGTCATCTATTGAAAGAGAACTTATCTATAGAGGTTTCTCAATGAAGCATTATAGGCCCTCTAAACTAACTAAACTAAACTCAGTTCGAAGAGGCCTTGGAAGGCCCAACGGTACCGACCGGCCACCGTGTCATCCTCAGCCCACAGGCGTCACTCGATGCGGATATGGAGGGGCATGTGGTCAGCATACTGCTCTTACGGCCGTATGTCAGTTTACGAGACCGGAGCCGCTACTTCTCAATCAAGTAGCTCCTCAGTTTGCCTCACAGGGGCTGAGTGCACCCCGCTTGCCAACAGCGATCGGCAGAAAATAGTTCAAATGGCTCTGAGCACTATGGGACTTAACAGCTATGGTCATCAGTCCCCTAGAACTTAGAACTACTTAAACCTAACTAACCTAAGGACATCACACAACATCCAGTCATCACGAGGCAGAGAAAATCCCCGACCCTGCCGGGAATCGAACCCGGGAACCCGGGCGTGGGAAGCGAGAACGCTACCGCACGACCACGAGCTGCGGACAACAATGAAAAGGGTTTAGTCCGCCACATGAGTACTGAAAATACTATAACATTTCAGTTAAATTTTAAAGGTAATAGATTCAAATTAACGCCGAGGGATAACAATTACGATCATCGTGAACTGTAACCATTACACTGAATATGTTGTAGGGAAGGAAAACCAAATACCGCGTTTTCTAGGCACAACAGTTTGAAAGAGCAACAAAGTTCAAAACATGGCAGCCCGTTTCGTATTGTCGCGAAACAGGGGACAGTGTGTCACGGACATGATAAGGGAGTTGGGGTGGCAGTCATTGAAGCAATGGCATTTTACGTTGCAGCGAGATCTTTTCAAGGAATTTCAGTCACCAGATTTCTCCTTGAAATGCCAAAATATTTTGCTAGTTCCCATGCGACTTGGGAGAGATGATCATCGTGATAAAATAGGAGACGTTAGAGACCGCACGGAGAGGTGTATGTGTTCATTTTACGAACGTGCTATTCGAAAGTGGAACGGTAGAGAAATAGTCTTAAGTGGCTCTGCCCTCTGAATTGGAGACAATTCAAACAGACGCTAAATGTTCACGGAGGAAACTAGATAAGTACACAAATTTAAGTGCACTAGTAACCCTAACAGTCTAAATACGTTGTTATTCGCAGACGTGAAATTAAAAATACAACAAACTGGCGAATAGCTGCAGCTAGTAGTAAATCGGCTCCATTGCGATCGAAGATAGCAATTAAAAACAAAATAATTGAACAAGTATCGCATTTTAAAGCACTTCAGTGTGATAAAATAACTAAGGGGTTTGGCTTCTTGCAAGAACACAAATTTGTTTTATCCTCCAAAGACGTTTCACCTCAGTTGTTGCATTATATAAACAAATTTTTATTTGGATTAGGAATATGAATATAATGAGATCAGAATTTTGCTATTGTTTACGTTATGCATCTCAGGTTGCTTTTTATCTTTTGTTGCGTTATGTGCGCTCTGCGGCTGGTAAACGTACTCGGCCACAGGTCTATATATTAATACAGCATGTCCTCTACATACACAGAGTTGTTAAGGCCTATAATATACCCTCAGTAGCATGTATTTAGGTAAAAAAGCTGGTGTATGTCCCATTTCATGCTTATCAGTGCTACATATCTGTTCTGGGCTGTACTCGATTAGTGCTTGGCTACTAAATGAGTTGTTGCTGTTTCATTTATTTTTACAGCGACATAAGGGCGTCAGTAAAATTTCGTTACTTTTATTTTGGTGAAGAATGTGGTATGATATGTTACTTATAGACTGTGTTGTGGATTTGTAACAGAGTTTGGTTAACGTTTTCTCTTACTTGTTGGCGAATTATGGCTGTTATTCCACTGCACATATACGTTCAGATGCGACACTGGCAGTCATTTGGTTCAACTTTTTGTTTACGGGTGTTTATATGGTGTCACCGCCAGACACCACACTTGCTAGGTGGTAGCCTTTAAATCGGCCGCGGTCCGTTAGTATGCGTCGGACCCGCGTGTCGCCACTATCAGCGATTGCAAACCGAGCGCGGCCATACGGCAGGTCTAGTATAGAGAGACTCCGTAGCACTCGCCCCAGTTGTACGACCGACTTTGCTAGCGATGGTTCACTGTCTACATACGTTCTCATTTGCAGAGACGACAGTTTAGCATAGCCTTCAGCTACGTCATTTGCTACGACCTAGCAAGGCGCCATATTCAGTTTCTAAGAATGTATTCTGAACAGATAATATTGTGAATCATGTACCGTCAAGAGCGACGTTCATCATTAATGGATTAAAGTTAAGTATCAAACTAATTACGTCCGCTTTCTGAATTCTAATTCCTTGTCATGTTCCAGACCTCACGCCAGTATAGTCCTTCCCTCCTCACGCCAGCCTGCGTGAGCTAAAACGCGTGCATTTCGGCCTCCCCTCGTAAAACGGTGTTGGCTCTTCAGCCAACACAACAGTTTATTGTTCATTATTTGTAGCAAACACCAGAACAAAGCTTAAATTGTATGATGCTAGTTAAGTGTGAGTTGCATAGCAATCAAGTAGATGTGGATATTTACTTATCCTTCGTTTCACATTGCCTAAACTGCTTCAGGTAGTATTTCACTGCTCCATTTTGTGCATGGAACCGCCTTATATCGAAACGGAGACTCGCTGGTCTGGTGAGGACGTTGAAAGAAGCCTGTGCCGTTGTGGCGCCAGGGCGCGGTGTCAGTCGGCGTGGACGCGGCAAAGACACTCCCCTTCACAGGAGGCCGGCGGTGCTCCGTTAAAAAGGCCAGCACTTGGGCCCAAGTGCCTTTGGCACTTTATTACGCGGCGGGCACACACGCCACGCCCGCGAACGCGGTTACTGGCGACAAAAGAAGGCAGCGTGGGAGGCAGCCGGCGCAAGGTGTGGGCTTTGCGGGGGCGGAGGGGGCAGTGGAGGAGTGAGTGGTGGGTGGGGGGAGGGGGGGAGGGAGGTGCGACGAGCAATCAGCCAGAGAGGCCAGGGAAGCAGGCTTCCACTGCCAGGCGCCGCCACAGCGCAGCCTCCTCCAGATGACGTCATCCCAACACCCCGACCCACTACTCTGCGGAAAGTAGTAACGTAACTTTTGAAGCAATGCTGTTAAGATGTCTCCACACAGTGCCTTTCTTCTGTTCGACTTTACACATGCGTTCCACGTTTTCAATAACGAAAGGACGCTTGCGTACTTGCGCACGCGCAATTTCTTCGAAACGGAGAGCATGTGTGATAGCGCATGGCTTACCAGGTTTGGTTGAAAAATATTGCGTTGCTTAGCAGACGACAAGGAGCTGGTACGTTGTCTTTTTCGTTGAGTAGTCTGTTCTCGTTATGCTCTCAGGCGATTTATGTGGAATGATGCCTTTTGTTTCTGAAGACAGCCCGCTTGAATTTGTAGACGGCTACATGATGTACCCGGCATTGCCGACAATTTTATATAAGAAAAGAAATCAAAACTGTTTGTAGTGACGTATCAAAAAGTTTCATTTCCGTGTATTCGTGAAAACACCTTTGAAACTATGAAACTGTCGTACAAACAAATACGCGTAATCTATATACGGGGTGTTCAAAAAGTCTCTCCGAAGTGCCGTACGATTGTTAGCCGCGCGTGCCGTATGATTGTTCGCCTGCCTGGGATACTTCCCTTCAAATGGACTCTCCCAACATTCCACTGTTTCGTTTATCTCAGCCAGCGTCAGTAGTATCGTTGGTGTGTTTCGTCACGTGTTGACGTGAACGTTTAATTCCTTTGTTCGTTTGTTTCGTTTTTGTCACTGTTAAAATGCTAACCATTGAAGAACGTGTGTTTTTAGTCAAACGAGTGTTCCAAGCTGGCGATAAATACACATTTAATTCAGTTTTCACGGAGACAACACTCCCACATCGTGATACTGTGCGAGATTTGATTAACAAATTTCGAAGTGCGGGTTCGGTGACATATGCACCGAGAAGTGGTCGTTAGCGGTTTGTCTGAGGATAAACTACTCGATTTTTCCGATAAAATGTCCATGAGTCCGAACAAGTCAGTAAGAAAACTCGTCCAGGAAATCGATGTCAGTGTCGGAACGGCCCACACAGCTGTAAGGAAAAAAATAGGACTTTTCCCATACAAAGTGACGGTCGTGCAACAACTAGAAGATACTGATCATGGCAAAGACTGCATTGTTGTCAATGCTTCAAAAATTTCGTTCGACAAAATGGAAGGGGTATTCTTAATGAAACGTTTTTCACTCTAAAGGTATGGTTTCATTTATCCGGGTACATGAACTCGCAAACTTCTCGTATGTGGAATACTGCAAATCCATTGTGTATTCATGAGGAACCACTTCATTCTGTGAAACCAGGTGTTTGGTTTGCGATTTCTAGACGTCGGATTGTGGGTCCTATATTTTTCAACGAAACAATAAACGCACAACGATACTACAGTGATATTCTGTACCCATTCATAGGAAAACTTGTGTTAAGTGAAATACTGAAGGGTTATTTTCAACAAGATGGTGCAACCGCGCATACAGCTCGCGTTTCAATGTCACTGCTTGCTGATGTTTTTGGTGATCGCATAATTTCGGAGGGACTTTGGCCTCCACGATCGCCTGACCTAACTCCACCTGACTTTTTCTTCTGGGGTGCAGCGAAAGCAACTGTCTATAAGAACCGTCCAAAATCCGTCGATGAACTGGAAACTGCAATATCCACTTTCGCTGCTTCTGTTACAGAAGAAATGTTTCAGCTTGTGTTTGGAAACATGATTAGACTAATTGAATTGTGTATTAAACAACATGGGGGACACTTTCAACATTTAATGTGAAAATTTGTAATTAAAAAATGAGTATTTAATAAATCAAGAACTTTTATTTCACTGAGTTTCATTTCGGTATATTCACTGCGGCATACGGCACGCGCGGCTAACAATCATTCGGCACTGCGGAGAGACTTTTTGAACACCACGCATCTACAAGAACAATATCGAACTTAAGAAACATGGTACCAGACATTACGCGCTGGTCGCAGCTCCTTCGCGTGTAGACAACGCGAGTTTGTGAACGATTCTATGGCAATGCCTCTTCACAGCTGTAGCCTATAGACAGCTATCGTTTTCGCCTAAGCCGTTTGCACTTCATAGTTGAAAACCGTCAAAAGCGCTGCCAGAGGACAGGGATTTCCGTTAGTTGACTCGACCGTAGGAGTGTCTTGGTAGTAAAGAATAAATTTACTAAAACTTCATGCATGATGCGGCATTTTGCTCATGGTGCAGTGTTTATGACGTCATGTCTCTTGAACTTTGTAGGTACATTCAGCAGCATATGTCGATACTGTTAACGAAATATGTTGTGAATAGAACTAGTAGCAAAGAAGTAATAAATTAAGACTCTTGCCTGCTGAGGCAGTTTTTTGCGCATCTCAATGTTTATGACGCAATATCTCCTGATCTACATGTCATACAACGATAAAATTTCGTAAGTACATTCAGCGGTATATGTATATACTGTCTGCAAAATATGTTGCGAATAGTGCTAGTAAAAAATAAGCAATGAATGTAAACGTCATGCACAATGGGTCAGTTTTCCACGCAACTCAGATTTTATGACGTCATATCCTCGGAACAGTGATAGGTAGCTGGTTCTTACGTCCACAGCGATTGTTGCCTGACAGTAAGGGATGTGTGTACCATGTTTGATTGACATCGGTCAAGTGTTGTAGGGGAGATATATATGTTTCACTAAATGTGTTTGCCTCTGTAAGTTACGAAGTAATAGGCGACGGAAATATTTATTGCGGTAGGTCACCATAAGAAACGTTACACTATCTGCGGAGTTATGAACATAGTTTATTGTGTTATTATCCAAAGAGTTACAGCAAAAATATGCGATTTTTTAAATGTAACAATAGTTGTTTCTATCATGCACTGGAATCAGTAACACCAGCTGTGTATATATCAATTTAAATTACATTCCTATCACCTTTAGTTTGGGAGCTACAACCCTTCAAACTTTCAGGCGCAGATACCACAAGCGCTGCGCATAACGCAATCCGCCTTCTACATGTCGTGCGGCCGAGTTGTAACATCCCCGGTATCACGGAGCGAGAAGCTTCCTCGATGCGCTGTTAGACTGCCGACTGTCGCCGCACACAGCCGTATACCCGACAGTTCGAGCCACACAAACAAACGGGGCTCAATATACTGCAGTTACTGACATCGGTTGAAGATGACATACACGAACTACGAGTACGTTGACATGTTGCTGATGCTCGGCGAGTCCGACACGATGCCACTGAAGCAGCCATGGCGTACGCCGCGAGATATCCTAGGCCAAGAGCTCCGGCAGCCATTACGTTCTTACGTGCCGAACAACGACTTCAGGAAACAGGCAGCTTGGTAATGCGCCGCAGGAACAGACGAAGAACCGCAAGCAGTGAGGAGACGGAGGTGTTTGTTTTAACAGCAGTACACCACGATCCTCATGTCAGATTACGAGCCGTTGCTGCAGTCGCTGGTCTCACACCTGTGTGGCGTATAGTACATGGCCACAGGATTCAGCCGTACCGCCTGTCACTTATCCAGGAGCTGCATGGGAACGATTTCCTTGTGAGAGTTACACTCTGTGAATGGGCCATGCGAAATTTCACGCTGGAGTCTTTACAAGGTGTAATGTTCTCTGATGAGTCGACGTTCACAAATTATGGTGCAGTGAATCGCCGTAACGTCCACTACTGGGCCGCGGACAATCCTCGGTGGGTGCGACCTGTCGACCGTCAACGTAGGTGGTCTGTTGATTTATGGTGTGGAATCCTTGGGGAGGAAATCATCGGTCCACGCTACTTCCCGGGTACACTGACAAGTGAATTATATCACGCGTTTATAGTCGACAGTTTGTGTGGTCTTCTTGAACATGTGTGTCTACACACGAGAGTCCATATGTGGATGCAGCACGATGGTCGCCCAGCCCATTCTGCGGGTGCTGTTGCGCAAGAACTAAAGAACAGGTTTGCAGGAACGTGGTTGGGGCGCCATGGTCCTTATTCATGGCCCGCAAGGTCGCCCGATTTAACACCATTAGATTTATTTTTGTGGGGATATCTAAAGAATCGTGTTTGTCACTGAGCCTACATCTCCTGATGGTCTAAAACGGCGCATCAAGGACGCATGTTGCTCCGTGACACTGGCGATGTTACACCTCGTCCGCAGATCCTTTAGAAGGTGCATTGCATTGTGCATTCAGGAACATGGACACACATTTGAACACCTCATTTAAATCAACTTCCCGCCACCAGAACATCCATCACCCACCACACAGCCATGTATTATGTACAACGTGTGGTATCTGCCCCTGAAACTTTGAAGCGTTGTAACTCCCAAACTAAAAGTGATAGAAATGTAATTTAATTTGATGTATACGCAGATGGTGTTACTGATTCCACTGCATGATAGAAACAACTATTGTTCATTTAGAAAATTGCATCTTTTTTCTGTAACTCTTCGGATAATAACACAATAAACAATGTTTGTTCAGAGCTCTGCAGACAGTGTAACCTTTCTTATGGTAACTTACCGCAATTAAATATATATATATATATATATATATATATATATATATATATATATATATATGTGTGTGTGTGTGTGTGTGTGTGTTTATATGCACTACAAACGAAGTCAAATGGAACTCAGTTTCTACAGATAAATGAAAAAAAAAAATTGGAATGCGATGCCCTTAGCACAAAGTATATGTACTAGCCAAGCAGAGTCAAATGCGGAATGCAGCATGTCTTGAACTCTTCCTCCCTGTAAGGAGGGGTGGGATAGATACTCAAACATGCCGCCATTTGGTAGGTGTGAGCTGCAGAGGGATCAAAATTTAGTCAATTTGTAATGTTTCAAATTAATTTGTAAATGCATAGTGGTCTACAACAAAAAGATTTCAGGGTCAGATGAATCAGGTACTTCTATTTGTAAAAGTTAATAAGAGTCATGAAGCAACAGTACTTGTGTTTGACCAGAAACAGTCTGACACCTAGGTTTTATGTTAGTTATCCTTGTGGTCTTCAGTCCGAAGATTAATTTATCCTGTGGAAGCCTCTTTGTCAGTGCAACCTCGGTCTCCCTTTAAATTTCTCCCCGTCAACTACACAGACAGACAGATAACACACACACACACAAACACACACACACACACACACTTCCTACCATTAACTAACCTATCCTTTCTTTCGGCCAAGTTGTAGTATACATTTCTTTTCTCCCTCATTCAGTTGTAGAGCTGTATTACAGCTTTGTTAGTTGTCCATCTACCTGTCTAATTTTGAGCATTCTCCTGTAGAACTACGTTTTTATTCTTTCTTCTCGAAACTGTTTACCGCCCACTTTTCAATCCCGTACAAGGCTACTTTCGAGACTAATAACTTACATTGAAATTTGCATTTGATGTTAACAAAATTGTCTTCTTCAGAAATGTTTTTCTTGCAATCACCAGTCGTCTGTTTACGTTCATCGACGTAAGAAGGACCTAAACTATTTTGTTGCACAAATGGCAGAACTAATTTACTATTTTTAGTGTCTCATTTCGTAATCTAATTCCTTCAGCATCGCCTGATTTAACCAGACTACATTCCATTGCCCTTGTTCTACTTTGTGAATGTTGAGCTTCTATTTTCAAGACACTATCCATTCCGTTCCACTGCTGTCCCAAGTCTTCTGCACTCTGACAGAATTACAGTCTAATCGGCATACTTCACAGTTTATGTCCCTGATATTTAATTCCCTTCTCAAATGTTTCTTTGGTTTATTTTACTGGTTGCTCCACGAAGAGTCTTTAGGGATCGACTACAACCCTGTCTCAATCCTTTCCCAAGTAATTCTTCCCTTTCATGCCTTTAGATTCTTATAACTGTAGTCTAATTTACGTACAAGATTTTGTTTCTCTTGATGACAACTTCCTCGTTACACGAATGGGGGACTATTTTACCTCTGGAATATTTTACCTACAAGAAAATATAACGACTGTAGTTTCCCCTCGCTTTCAGCAGCTCTCAGAATCAAAATAACAAGACCACTTTATTCGGTAATACAAGGCCAAATCAGCCATTCACCCAGATTGTTGCCCCTGCAACTACTGATAAGGATGATGCCCCTCTTGAGGAAGCATATGTGAATAAAAAACGCAGGTTGCAAATGGTCTGTTAGATTTACTTTCCTTCATAATAAATTTTGGGCTCACGGAGTTTCACCAGACGTCTATCGGTTATTCATAATACGTTCTCGATCAAATTGAAAGTAATGACTCAAACTACTGATGATTATCATCATTGTAGGAGTAACTGGGTTAGAAATTTGCCGCGACAGGGACGTCTTAGCAAGGAACTTCGCGTTTTTCTTGCAGTTTCAAAAGAGCTGACTCCAACTTAACTATCCTAGGTTCAGATTCGCGTAACATGGGTCTGTTAATGTGTACCTTTAGATACGGTAATACTTAGCAGGAAACTAGCAGAACGCATTTAGCATCCGGGGAGCGGTTTCAGGTATGCTAGGCGCAGCTGGATCGTGAGTCGAGGTAGATATCTTCCTGCGGGTGTTTCGCAGCACGCGCGGAATTCGGTGCCCTTTTGCGTGCTAGCATCAGCAAAGAGGTACTCTTTCGCTAATCAGAGAATAGTGCTCTTTGGGAGCTTTTCCGTGTTCACACAGCACTGGTTTGAGAGCTTTCTGAGTCTGTCTAAACGGTCAGAGATTCTCCCATGATGCCAGGGAAATTATGATTAACGTAACGTGGATAAAACGCAGCATGTGAATTACCGCCAGGAGGCACCACCGGCCATGGATGTGTAATTAGTATAACAGGCGGTGGGGGCCGGCAGGATTTATATGAAGACCCGTTACTAAAGCCAACCTGTGTGGCGCAGAATGGCCTAACTGTTCAACGATTTTCTGGAGTTGATATGAAAGGGAAATGAGATGAGGATCTTCGCCATGTGCGGATGTCAGTCCCCGCTCCTAAATTCAAAGAAGTTATCCAGCGTACCTTGCGTGACTAGCACTCTAGGAAGATAGGATATCGCTGAGAAATGGCTTGCCCACAGTCGTATTTTCTTTCTTCTAGGAGCGCTAGTTCTTCAAGGTATGCAGGAGTTCTGTGACTTTAGCAATGTATGAGAGAGATACTGGCGGAAATGGAGCTGCGAGGAGGCTGGTTCAATTGGTAAGAGCGTTGCCTGTGGAAGGCAAGATCAAGTTCGTGTTCCTATCCGGCATACGATTTTAAACCATCAGGAAGTTTCAAAACAGTGCACACTGGTAGATATATTCTGAAAACAACGCCCTAAGCCGTGACTAACCCATTTCTCCGCGATATCCTTTCTTTCAAGAATTTTGCTTGTTGAGAAACCCATCCAACTGAAAGTGGCCGATAACATGGATCAGTGGGTCAATCACGGAAACACACGGATCGGAATTCACGCTTATAGTCAGCGTACCTGGCCCGTGACAAGTAACAGTGAGGTGACGAGTGAAATAGTAATACCCTAGCTGAACCATTCTAAAACGGAAATCCAACATGCTGCTATTATTTTAGCAGTTTAGCTTGTCGAGTGACACTGAATTAGGATTTCTTAATGGGAACGGGAAAAGCGAACACCTGATGAGGCTAAATTTTTGAACATCTGCTTGTAAGTTGAGAACTAAGGTGGTGGTGGTGGTGGTGGTGGTGGTGGTGTGTGTTTATTTTTGTTTGTTCATCCCTCTTAGGCTGGTGATAGAGTTATGTTGTCTCTCGTTCACATTACGACGTCTGTTTACTGTGAAAAACCGCAAGGAGAAAGAGAGAAAATAAACTGTAGTACGTAAAATCTTATCGAAAGTAGTAATGATTTTCATTTTTATTCAAAGATATGAATCATTTTACAGCCAATTTGAAAGAGAGCGAATTTAACGAAATTCAGTTTTACAAGTTTCCGAAACTCGCTAAAGTCAGAGGTGAGATACAGACTGCGAACTAGCTGCGAACTGGCAGTTGTTGATACACAGAGATTAATGTGCAAAGAATGGCTTAATACCCTATAAGTCATTCAACCAGTAAAAAGAGACTAAAATGAGGCACAGAATTAAAAGGTGGATATTATTTGAGAACGTTTAAAACAATTTTCAAAAGGACTGAACATAATTTTCTGTCTAAACATAATACTAAGTAAGGAATGAGAAGATAACTGAGTACTAGACGTTATGTTTACCCAAGGTTATCATCATCTTAACAACATATTAGTCTCTGGTTTAAACGTCAAGATCTGTTTTTTTTTAACAATTTCATGATAATTTTGGAGTTGGAAGTAACCTACGGTGTGTGAGAATCATTTATTTCGACGGCAAAAATATTCTGAAGTACAGATAGTGGCTAGGGACGCTGTTGTGAGCGTACTGGACATTAGCTTAACTGGCTGAATTACGTATCGTGTACGATAATTATTTTTGATAATTAATACTGGAAGGAGAAAGGGAGGTCCTCGACTCAAGATAACTCACATTAGTAGGCTTTTATTTCTAGTAGTACGGTAAATACATCGTAAAAGTGTTTGGAAGTATTTTCAGATACGATTATCGAATGCTACGTTTACTAAGTTTTCTCCATAGCAATGACCTCTTGGTACTTCTAATACTTCACGTTCACGTTTAAGACAAAGTTAATTATGAAAGAGTGGTTATCGATTTAATCCGGAGGTCTGCAGAAGTGCTGAAAGGGAAAATTGCCATTTGAGATAACATCTTTACATATTCTGTATGTCTATATTAATTCAGTATTTATCCAGCCCGTGTACTTCTGATAAATTAGATACGTCACTGTTGCGTTTCTACACTAGTATTTAACAGCATAAGATTTTTATTTTTTTATTTAATTTTTCTCTCGACTTTCTCTTTTGATGGGACGAAGTTGTGCCTAAGTGTCTTAAACAGGGCAAATTACGTGGACATTCGCAGGTAGCAATTTCGACAAAGTGTAAGTTCGTTAGTACAGGGAGCATGTTGGTTGGGGTGGCCACCGTGGTCCTGAGTGATGTTCTCCGATGAATCTCGCTTCACTGTGGCAAGTGGTTCTGGCCACCAGTTAATGTGGAAAGAGAGGAAATCGTTACTAGCCACAGAATCTTCATGAACATCATGGATATGGCCTAGCCGGTATGATGTGGGCAGGTATCATGCACAATGGTCGAACACCGCTGCTACCTCTCCGTCAGGTACCGCTGCAGCGAAGCGGTGTTGCAGAAAGATTATTCTGGATCATGTCTGTCTATTTAGGGGTACCATAGCTTCCGAATTTCTGTTTATGGGCGACAATGCCAACCCAAACAGGACTGCTGAGGAGTCGGACACACTAGAAAGTGAATATATCGAACATATGGAAATGTCTACGTACTCTCCGGATCTAAATCCTATATATCCTGCCTGGGATGCTCTTGGAAGACATGTTTCTCAAGGAACACCCTCTCTCTGAACAGTGCAAGAACTGAAAATCGCTTTGAGAGACGAGTGGGAAACATCCCCCAAAGGACTCCGCAACAGTTCGATGGCTACCGTGAATAACAGGGGCAAAATGTGCATCAGTGTCGAAGGAGGGCATATTCCTTAAGGAGAGCCCAATAGCGACCTTTATGTTGGGAGTCTGACTTGTGCCAAGCATGAACATTATTTATGTCTGTTATTGTGCTTTCCCATATGGCGAAATGTGTACTATTTTTCGTTATAAAAACACCGCTCCATCTCTGTTACGTATGTACTGTGTTTCATATCATACATCATCTCCTGAGATTACTCCTGTCCAACAATGTATCTGTCCTTTAGCAGCTGTCAAGCAGATATTTTATTATCTTCTTGATGGTGATGATTAATTAAAGAACGGTGTATTTATGACCAATCACTCAAAACAAATATTATAAAATACAGTACTAGAAACGCTTTAAAAGTCAGAGGGCTTGCATTACGTGGAATGGAAAATCATTGTTCGGAGTAAGCCACTAGCATCGTAGAGGCGCGTGACGTGGGGACACAGAGAGTAAGTAGGCTGTTTGGGTTTTTATGTTCGTAACGACACTTAACGCTCTGTATGAAAATCACTGACACTGTTGTGTGTTTGCTCTGTTGTGGCCCATTACCTGTCTGCATGTCAAGAGTTAGCACTGTCTTTCCGTTGGAAGGACAACACTACTTCTTCAAGGTGCATGGAAATCCACTACTTCCGTGTGCATTTTCTTTTACTGCTCAAACTTTGAGAAAAAAACCTGCAATTACTACTGTGATGAATGATCAGGACTGTCTTTATGGATTGTGAGAAAATTTTGCTTTTGACCAACATTGTACCGATAAGTGTGTGCATTTGATATATTTGTTAGCGTTAATATAAAAAATTTTTAACAAATATGTATTGGCCAATACCCAAAACAATTTGTAAAATTTTTTGTGGGGAGCATGGGGGGCTATGTAAGTAGGCTGTTTAGGTTTTTGTGTTGGTAACGCCACGTTGCGCTCTGTATGAAATCACTGACTGTGCTGTGTGCAGCCTGTGGCTGGTTTGCATTGTTGGAATATTTGCTATTGTAGTGTTGGGCAGTTGGATGTGAACAGCGCGTAGCGTTGCGCAGTTGGAGGTGAGCCGCCAGCAGTGGTGGATGTGGGGAGAGAGATGGCAGAATTTTGAGAGCGGACGATCTGGACGTGTGTCCATCAGAAAGAGTAAATTTGTAATATTGGATATCATAAACTGATATATATATATATATACACTCCTGGAAATTGAAATAAGAACACCGTGAATTCATTGTCCCAGGAAGGGGAAACTTTATTGACACATTCCTGGGGTCAGATACATCACATGATCACACTGACAGAACCACAGGCACATAGACACAGGCAGCAGAGCATGCACAATGTCGGCACAAGTACAATGTATATCCACCTTTCCCAGCAATGCAGGCTGCTATTCTCCCATGGAGACGATCGTAGAGATGCTGGATGTAGTCCTGTGGAACGGCTTGCCATGCCATTTCCACCTGGCGCCTCAGTTGGACCAGCGTTCGTGCTGGACGTGCAGACCGCGTGAGACGACGCTTCATCCAGTCCCAAACATGCTCAATGGGGGACAGATCCGGAGATCTTGCTGGCCAGGGTAGTTGACGTACACCTTCTAGAGCACGTTGGGTGGCACGGGATACATGCGGACGTGCATTGTCCTGTTCGAACAGCAAGTTCCCTTGCCGGTCTAGGAATGGTAGAACGATGGGTTCGATGACGGTTTGGATGTACCGTGCACTATTCAGTGTCCCCTCGACGATCACCAGTGGTGTACGGCCAGTGTAGGAGATCGCTCCCCACACCATGATGTCGGGTGTTGGCCCTGTGTGCCTCGGTCGTATGCAGTCCTGATTGTGGCGCTCACCTGCACGGCGCCAAACACGCATACGACCATCTTTGGCACCAAGGCAGAAGCGACTCTCATCGCTGAAGACGACACGTCTCCATTCGTCCCTCCATTCACGCCTGTCGCGACACCACTGGAGGCGGGCTGCACGATGTTGGGGCGTGAGCGGAAGACGGCCTAACGGTGTGCGGGACCGTAGCCCAGCTTCATGGAGACGGTTGCGAATGGTCCTCGCCGATACCCCAGGAGCAACAGTGTCCCTAATTTGCTGGGAAGTGGCGGTGCGGTCCCCTACGGCACTGCGTAGGATCCAACGGTCTTGGCGTGCGTCCGTGCGTCGCTGCGGTCCGGTCCCAGGTCGACGGGCACGTGCACCTTCCGCCGACCACTGGCGACAACATCGATGTACTGTGGAGACCTCACGCCCCACGTGTTGAGCAATTCGGCGGTACGTCCACCCGGCCTCCCGCATGCCCACTATACGCCCTCGCTCAAAGTCCGTCAACTGCAAATACGGTTCACGTCCACGCTGTCGCGGCATGCTACCAGTGTTAAAGACTGCGATGGAGCTCCGTATGCCACGGCAAACTGGCTGACACTGACGGCGGCGGTGCACAAATGCTGCGCAGCTAGCGCCATTCGACGGCCAACACCGCGGTTCCTGGTGTGTCCGCTGTGCCGTGCGTGTGATCATTGCTTGTACAGCCCTCTCGCAGTGTTCGGAGCAAGTATGGTGGGTCTGACACATCGGTGTCAATGTGTTCTTTTTTCCATTTCCAGGAGTGTATATATATGATGAGTTTTGAACATTATTAAGGTAAATACATTGCTTTTTCTCTATTAAAATCTTTCATTTGCTAACTATGCCTATCAGTAGTTAGTGCCTTCAGTAGTTAGAATCATTTATTCAGCTGGCAGTATTGGCGCACGCTGTATTGCAGTAGATTGAGTAACGAAGATTTTTGTGAGGTAAGTGATTCATGAAAGGTATAGGTTATTGTTATTCAGGGCCATTCTTTTATAGGGATTATTGAAAGTCAGTTTGCGTTGCGCTAAAAATATTGTGTGTCAGTTTAGTGTTGATCAGAATAAGTAAAGAGAGAAATGTCTGAGTATGTTCAGTTTTGCTCAGCTGTTTGAAAATAAAATAACGTACAGGTTTTCCAGCACTGTCATTTATAAAATATTTCCAAGGGGATGTTTCAAGAGCTACAGGTGAACAGTGGTCAAGAATAGACGCAAAGCGACTGTGCTAGAGTAGGTAACTAAGTGCGCTATCTCTGTTGTATCGAAAGTGCGACAAGGCATTGTAAATGTTCAACGAGGGGCCATGCATCTGGGTCACAGTACAAATTTCAGTCAAGAAGACCTGGGAGAACAAATTATCGTAAGAAGAGTACTGTGTGGCCAAAGTGAATACAAACTGCTCGTTACTGAAGGAGGAGCCTGTCGGTAACTATTGCTGTCACGGAAAGCAGTACGCTGCATCACACGCAACTCGTCACAAAGAAAGACTGTGCCATTTAGCAGTGTATTATCGTAAATGAATTGTCAGTGTCGCAGCTCGAGTATTTGCGAACATTACACACCCTTTCTTTTGTAAATGTGTTAATGATTTACCTAAGTGCGAGACATCAGAACGATCGTTTCCTGTCATCTTTATTACAGAATAAAACATTATTAAGAGGCACATTATCTGACTTGAAAGAACTTTAATGCACTTGACATTAATAGTTTAATTTGGATACTTCGTGAAACTAGAAGCAGTGATAGTTGACTGAAGTTCATACCGGGTTGCAGTTATTGAACTATATGAAAAAAACGTAAATTGTTACAAACTACGTCGTGCACACACTTTATTCACCATGTAAACGTCACTACAGATATTCGTATTTAGATTATGACACGTTCGATATGCCTGCCATAATTAGCGATGATGTATCGCAGTCGAATAGCGAAATTCTGCATGAGCCGCTGAAGTGTCGGAACCTATATGCTGTCGATGACCTCCTGGATGGCTGTTTTCAGCTCAGCAATGGTTTTGGGGTTATTGCTGTACACTTTGTCTTTAACATAGCCTCACATAACTGAGTCGCATGTGTTCATCCGGAGAAAACGGCGGCCAATCTATGCCCATCCCGTAGCCTCTGGGCACCCAAGCGCCAGACTGTGGTTCCCAAAGTGCTCGTTCACGACATCAGACACTCTCCTGCTTCGATGTGGTCGAGCTCCGTCTTGCATGAACCGCACTTGTCGAAAACAGGTCAGAGGCGCCTTGTCACGGTCCGTGCTGTTCCAGCCCGTCGGAGGTTCGAGTCCTCCCTCGGGCATGGGTGTGTGTGTTGTCTATCTACATCTACATCTACATTTATACTCCGCAAGCCACCCAACGGTGTGTGGCGGAGGGCACTTTACGTGCCACTGTCATTACCTCCCTTTCCTGTTCCAGTCGCGTGTGGTTCGCGGGAAGAACGACTGTCTGAAAGCCTCCGTGCGCGCTCTAATCCCTCTAATTTTACGTTCGTGATCTCCTCGGGAGGTATAAGTAGGGGGAAGCAATATATTCGATACCTCATCCAGAAACGCACCCTCTCGAAACCTGGCGAGCAAGCTACACCGAAATGCAGAGCGCCTCTCTTGCAGAGTCTGCCACTTGAGTTTGTTTAACATCTCCGTAACGCTATCACGCTTACCAAATAACCCTGTGACGAAACGCGCCGCTCTTCTTTGGATTTTCTCTGTCTCCTCCGTCAACCCGATCTGGTACGGATCCCACACTGATGAGCAAAACTCAAGTATAGGTCGAACGAGTGTTTTGTAAGCCACCTCCTTTGTTGATGGACTACATTTTCTAAGGACTCTCCCAATGAATCTCAACCTGGTACCCGCCTTACCAACAATTAATTTTATATGATCATTCCACTTCAAATCGTTCCGCACGCATACTCCCAGATATTTTACAGAAGTAACTGCTACCAGTGTTTGTTCCGCTATCATATAATCATACAATAAAGGATCCTTCTTTCTATGTATTCGCAATACATTACATTTGTCTATGTTAAGGGTCAGTTGCCACTCTCTGCACCAAGTGCCTATCCGCTGCAGATCTTTCTGCATTTCGCTACAATTTTCTAATGCTGCAACTTCTCTATATACTACAGCATCATCCGCGAAAAGCCGCATGGGACTTCCGACACTATCTACTAGGTCATTTATATATATTGTGAAAAGCAATGGTCCCATAACACTCCCCTGTGGCACGCCAGAGGTTACTTTAACGTCTGTAGACGTCTCTCCATTGATAACAACATGCTGTGTTCTGTTTGCTAAAAACTCTTCATCCAGCCACACAGCTGGTCTGATATTCCGTAGGCTCTTACTTTGTTTATCAGGCGACAGTGCGGAACTGTATCGAACGCCTTCCAGAAGTCAAGAAAAATAGCATCTACCTGGGAGCCTGTATCTAATACGTTCTGGGCCTCATGAACAAATAAAGCGAGTTGGGTCTCACACGATCGCTGTTTCCGGAATCCATGTTGATTCCTACATAGTAGATTCTGGGTTTCCAAAAACGACATGATACTCGAGCAAAAAACATGTTCTAAAATTCTACAACAGATCGACGTCAGAGATATAGGTCTATAGTTTTGCGCATCTGCTCGACGACCCTTCTTTAAGACTGGGACTACCTGTGCTCTTTTCCACTCATTTGGAACCTTCCGTTCCTCTAGAGACTTGCGGTACACGGCTTTTAGAAGGGGGGGGGGGGGGGGAGGCAAGTTCTTTCGCGTACTTTGTGTAGAGTCGAATTGGTATCCCGTCAGGTCCAGTGGACTTTCCTCTGTTGAGTGATTTCAGTTGCTTTTCTATTCCTTGGACACTTATAGCGTGAGTTAAAGTTGGATTAAGTAGTGTGTAGGCTTAGGGACCGATGACCTCAGCAGTTGGGTCCCATAAGACCTTACCACCTGTTTCCAATTTTCGAAAGCAGTGTGGCTTTAGATAATGGGGATGAAATCATCTTCCAAAACCTTCACGTACCTTTCGGTAGTCACCGTGCCATCACGGAATATCGCACCGATTATTCCGTGACAGGAAATTGCACACCTCCCGGTCATCCGTTGAGGGTGAAGGGACTTCTCGATTGCGAAATGTGGATTCTCAGTCTCCCAAACGCGCCAATTTTGCTTATTGACAAACCAATCCAACTGAAAGCGGCTGACAACAAGGTGAGTGCGTGTGCGCATGCGCATACTAATTCCCGTCATGCCCCGCGGCCAACCGTGCAGTATGAACGTCCTATCGCAAACCGTTAGAAAGTTGCGACGATTTTATTTCATATATTTCAATACTTGTCACCCTGTGTATCATAGTAGTACTCTAAGTGCATTATATAATTATTTGAGAAAGGAGCTTAGTGCATATTAAGAATAACTGCCAAATACTGGTAAAGTGTAGCACTTAAACAAAAGTGATCACATTGTCTGTGTTCTGCAAATCCATTATGCAACTTGGCTCTCTTAATTTCAGCATTGTCTGTAGTGAGTGCTGGTAATTATAAAATCATGTTGACAATAGCTGCCATAAAAGTTGGTATGGAATATTAACAGTTCGCGGGTATTGCTTCACAAAACCTAACGAAAGTCAATGTTATTGTGAGAGGCGTTACTTAGTGCATAGCACGTTACATGTTGTTACTGGCTAGTCAGTAATTGTTTTCACTCATTTTTAAGTGTTTAATACAGTAATAATTGACTTCCAGTCTTATCATTAACGTGAAATTTTATTTGAACTTCCACGTACGCGTTTACATTGCCACCCAAGAACAAGTCAGTAACTCTTACGTAATATTTTCAACCGGACAGATACCAGCTCATAACTTTTCCTGAAACATGAGCCGGCGACTGTATATTATCATTCAATAATTAATATTTCAGTCAATCTCAGTGATGTAATCAATTAAAAGTTTGTCTAACTACACTAAATTAACTAATCTGGATACAAAGCTCGTTTCCGAACGTCGTTGTTCAGTATACTTGATTGTTCGATAACGATCAATGATAATATCACTGGAATTCTTTCGCTTAAAGTTCATTCTTCGAACTCGATGCCTGTTGTGTGAGCTAAAGAGTCTGGCATAGAGTTGACGCAGCACGCAATGACTTACGGCACTCGTCTGTCTGGTCAAAGCTCTGATCGAGTGGACGGCCAGCTGGGCTGGAACCATTGTTACTCTCAGGACTGGAAGCTCTACTGAATCTCGCACCCTGTATATACACTGAAGCGCCAAAGAAACTGATACACGCATGAGTGTTGAAATACAGAGATACGTAAACAGTCAGAATACGGCGCAGCGGTCTGCTACGTCTATATAAAACAACACGTATCTGGCGCAGTTGTTACACCGGCTACTGCTGCTAAAATGGCAGGTTATCAAGATTTAAGTGAATCTGAACGTTATGTTATAGTAGGCGCACGAGCTATGGGACACGGCATCTCCGAGAAGCGATGAAGTTGGGATTTTTCCGTGCGATTATTTCACGAGTGTACCAAGAATAACAAGAAATGGTTCAAATGGCTCTGAGCACTATGGGACTTAACATCTATGGACATCAGTCCCCTAGAACTTAGAACTACTTAAACCTAGCTAACCTAAGGACGTCACACAACACCCAGTCATCACGAGGCAGAGAAAAAAGAATAACAAGAATACGGTAAAACATCAAATCTCCGACATCGCTGCGACTAGAAAAAGATCCTGCAAGAACAGGCCCAACGATGACTGAATGGAATCGTTCAACGTGACAGAAGTGCAACAATTCCGCAAACTGCTGCAGATTTCAATGCTTGGCCATCAACAACTATCAGCGAGCGAACCATTCAACGAAACATCATCGATATGGGCTTTCAGAGCCAAAGGCCCACTCGTGTACCCTTGATGACTGCACGACACAAAGCTTTACGCCTCGCCTGGGCCCGTCAGCACCGACATTGGACTGTTGGTGACTGGAAACACATTGCCTGGTCGCACAAGTCTCGATTCAAATTGTATCGAACGGACGGACGTATAGTGCTATGGAGACAACCTTAAGAATCCACGGACCCTGCATCTCAGCAGGGGACTATTCAAGCTGGTGGAGGATCTGTAATGGTGTTGGACGTGGGCAGTTCGAGTGATACGGACCCCCTGATACGCCTAGATACGACTCTGACAGGTAACACGTACATAAGCATCCGTCTGATCACCTGCATCCATTCGTGTCCATTGTGCATTCCGACGGACTTGGGCAATTCCAGCAGCACAATGCGACACCCCACACGTCCAGAATTGGTACAGAGTGGCTCCAGGAAGACTCTTCTGAATTTCAGCACTTCCGCTGGCCTCCAAACTGCCCAGACATGAACATTATTCAGCATATCTGGGATATCTTGCAACGTGCTGTTCAGAAGGGATCTCCACCCCCTCGTACTCTTAGGGATTTGTGGACTCAGCACTACTTCAGACATTAGTCGAGTCCACGCCACGTCGTGTTGTGGCACTTCTGCGTGCTCGCGGGAGCACTGCACGATATTAGGAAAGTGTACCAGTTTCTTCGGCTCTTCAGTGTATATGCAGAGTAACTAATGCTCCCGTAATCACTAACAGTGTATTTGCTTTTCGCCTTTTATCTGTGCTGTCTGTATGGAGTCACATGTATCATTCTGGCAGTTAAAATGGTTCCAAACGTGTCCTCGGCAGTCTCACAATGTGTCATCACGCAGACCTGAGAGATGGTCGAACGCACCATAGGCTGGTCAAGAGGGTTACCCGCGTCTGTAAAATTTGTGTGCAGCCTTGTGGGCCCGCGGTGGTGTTCTGAGTGGCAGGCCGCCGGCTTCCCTCACCCCCGGCGCCTCCAGAGGCCGATGGTCCAGTAGGTGGAATTACTGCTGCCGCTTCTCCCTGGGGCCGAGCGCTCCGCCGAGCAGACAGCTGTCGTGGAGAATTTCCCGTCGCCGGGCCCGCTTTTCCAGTGCTCCTCTTAAGGTGCGTGTGCACTTGCGGTCGATGCGGCTCGGTTCTCGTTCGCACTGGAGCGAACGTAAGCGAACGAGCATTCGCAGACAATTCCTCGCAAGCCGGGGTACAATGCATACCGGAGGGTACAACGTCCGAGTACTATTAATTTTCTTCCTGTTAAACACAACTAGCTCTTTTTTCACATAAAGTGCTGAGTGCTATTGACAAGGGATTTTATCTACATCTACATCTACATCCATACTCCGCAATTCAACATACGGTGCGTGGCGAAGGGTACCTCGTACCATAACTAGCATCTTCTCTCCCCGTTCCTCTCCCAAACAGAACGAGGGAAAAATTACTGCCTATATGCCGCTGCACGAGCCCTAATCTCTCTTATCTTATCTTTGTGGTCTTTCCGCGAAATGTAAGTTGGCGGCAGTAAAATAGTACTGGAATCAGCCTTAAATTCTGGTTCTCTAATTTTCCTCAGTAGCGATTCACGAAAAGAACGCCTCCTTTCCTCTAGGGACTCCCACCCGAGTTCCTGAAGCATTTCCGTAACACTCGCGTGACGATCAAACCTACCAGTAACAAATCTAGCAGCCCGCCTCTGAATTGCTTCTATGTCCTCCCTCAATCCGACCTGATAGGGATCACAAACGCTCGAGCAGTACTCAAGAATAGGTCGTATTAGTGTTTTATATGCGGTCTCCTTTACAGATGAACCACATCTTACCACAATTCTACCAATGAACCGAAGACGACCATCCGCCTTCTCCACAACTGCCATTACATGCTTGTCCCACTTCATATCGCTCTGCAGTGCTACGCCCAAATATTTAATCGACGTGACTGTGTCAAGCGCTACACTACTAATGGAGTATTCAAACATTACGGGATTCTTTTTCCTATTCATCTGCATTAATTTACATTTATCTATATTTAGAGTTAGCTGCCATTCTTTACACCAATCACAAATCCTGTCCAAGGCATCTTGTATCCTCCTACAGTCACTCAACGACGACATCTTCCCGTACACCACAGCATCATCAGCAAACAGCCGCACATTGCTATCCACCCTATCCAAAAGATCATTTATGTAGATAGAAAACAACAGCGTACCCACCACACTTCCCTGGGGCACTCACCAACGAGGACAAAGTACTGCGTTCTATTACTTAAGAAGTCTTCGAGCCACTCACATACTTGGGAACCAATCCCATATGCTCGTACCTTAGTTAGGAGTTTGCAGTGGGGCACCGAGTCAAACGCTTTCCGGAAGTCAGGAATATGGCATCCGTCTGATACCCTTCATCCATGGTTCGCAAGATATCACGTGAAAAAAGAGCGAGTTGCGTTTCGCAGGAGCGACGCTTTCTAAAGCCGTGCTGATGCATGGACAGCAACTTCTCTGTCTCAAGGAAATTCATTATATTCGAACTGAGAATATGTTCGAGAATCCTGCAACAAACCGATGTTAAGGATATTGGTCTGTAATTTTGTGGATCTGTCCTTCTACACTTCTTATATACAGGCGTCACCTGCGCTTTTTTCCAGTCGCTCGGGACTTTACGTTGGGCAAGAGATTCGCGATGCATGCAAGCTAAGTAAGGAGCCAATGCAGTAGAGTACTGCAGATCGATTCCATATTCCTGGTTTTCCGAGAGGCTTTTGACACTGCACCACACAAACCGTTCGTAGTAAAATTGTGTGCTTATGGAATATCGTATCAGTTATTTGACTGGGTTTGCTGTTTCCTGCCAGAGGGGTCACAGTTCGTAGTAACTGACAGAAAGTCATCGAGTAAAGTAGAAGTGATTTCAGGCGTTTCCCAGGTAGTTCAAAAATGGCTCTGAGCACTATGGGACTTAACATCTATGGTCATCAGTCCCCTAGAACTTAGAACTGCTTAAACCTAACTAACCTAAGGACAGCACACAACACCCAGCCATCACGAGGCAGAGAAAATCCCTGACCCCGCCGGGAATCGAACCCGGGAACCCGGGCGTGGGAAGCGAGAACGCTACCGCACGACCACGAGATGCGGGCTTCCCAGGTAGTGTTATAGGCCCTTTGCTGTTCCTTATCTATATAAACGATTTGGGAGACAATCTGAGCGGCAGTCTTCGGTTGTTTTCAGATGACGCTGTCGTTTATCGACTAATAAAGTCATCATAAGATCAAAACAAACTGCAAAACGATTTAGAAAAAATATCTGAATGGTGCGAAAAGTGGCAGTTGATCCTCAATAACGAAAAGTGTGAGGTCATCCACATGAGTACTAAAAGGAACTCGTTAAACTTCGGTTACACGATAAATCAGTCTAATCTAAAAGCCGTAAATTCAACTAAATACCTAGGTATTACAATTACGAACAAGTTATACTGGAACGAACACACAGAAAATGTTGTGGGGGAAGGCTAACCAAAGGCTGCGTTTTATTGGCAGGACACTTAGAAAATGTAACAGATCTACTAAGGAGACTGCCTACACTACGCTTGTCCGTCCTCTTTTAGAATACTGTTGCGCGGTGTGGGATCCCTACCAGGTAGGACTGACGGAGTGCAGTGAAAAAGTTCAAAGAAAGGCAGCGCGTTTTGTATTATCGCGAAATATGGGAGAGAGTGTCACAGAAATGATACCGGATTTGGGCTGGAAATCATTAAAAGAAAGGCGTTTTTCGTTACGACGGAATCATCTCGCGGAATTCCAATCACCAACTTTCTCCTCCGAATGCGAAAATATTTTGTTGACACCGACCTACATAGGGAGGAACGATCACCACAACAAAATAAGGGAAATCAGAGCTCGTATGGAAAGATATAGGTGTTCATTCTTTCCGCGCGCTATACGAGATTGGAATAATAGAGAATTGTGAAGGTGGTTCGATGAACCCTCTGCAAGGGACTTAAATGTGATATGCAGAGTATGCATGTAGATGTAGATGAACTCGCATATTGCTCATATGAAAAATGACGTCCATATGCCCAAATTTTTGTTATCGATTGCTCATGATCGCTACGTTAGATATACGACAGTGGCAACATAGCTGTGGGATTGACTTCTCGAAATTTATCTAACAGGTTTACGCGAGAACTATGTTGCCTTCTTTCCGAGCCCTCCCATGTAAGTGCACTGAGTACCGACAGGTTACGGTCTTAGGAGCGCGTTTCTGAATTCTTCAGTGTTTGTTGTTAAGTCTACTAGAACAACGTCTCGTTCTATTATCTTGTTTGAGATTTCCTTTAGAACAGTTTACAGCACCGCACTTTTCTAGAAGCTTTCCAACAAATTTAAGTCTTCCGTTCGCCTCTCCTAATGCAGAATTTACATGACGTTCCCATTTCATGTAGCTTCTTAGCATTAACCCTAAATGCTTACATCATACGCGCTCAAGATGTTTAGCATTAATCTTGCAGTCTGAAACTGTCAGGGTATTTTTTTTTTTTTTTTTGCACTGAAGGGGCGAAAGTCATGGGATAGTGATCTTCACATGTACATGTGATAGTATCGCGTACACAATGTGCATAAGGACAATGCACTGGCGGAGTTGTCATTTGTATTCACGTGACTCACATCAAAAGGTTGAAACATACCCTTAGAAAAATTTTAGAAATGACAGTTCCGGAAAACCTCTACGTTATTTGACTTTCAAACAGCTGAGCAGAAATGAACGTACTCAGACATTTCTCTCTTTACTTATTCTGATCAACACTAGATTCACACAATATTTTTAGCGCAACGCAATCTGACTTTCAATAATCCCTACAAAAGAATGGCCCTGACTAACAATAACCTGTACCTTTCATGAATCACTTACCTCACAAAAATATTCGTTACTCGAACTACTGCAATACAGCGAGCGCTAGTACTGCCAGCTAAATAAAAGATTCTAACTACTGAAGGTACTAACTACTGATAGGCATAGTTAGCAAATGAAAGATTTTGATAGAGAACAAACAATGTATTTACCTTAATAATATTCAAAAGTCATCATATATATATAACAGTTCATGATATCCAGTATTACAAATTTACTCTTTCTGATGGACAAACGTCCAGATCTCAAAATTCTGCCACCTCTCTCCCCACATCCACCACTGCTGGCGGCTCACTTCCGACTGAGCAACGCTACGCGCTGTTCACATCCAACTGCCCAACACTACAATAGCAAATATTCCAACAATGCAAACCAGCCACTGACTGCACACAGCACAGTCAGTGATTTTCATACAGAGCGCTACGTGGCGTTACCAACATAATAACCTAAACAGCCTATTTACAAGGCTTCTGGCGTCATTATGGGTGCGCGTAGGAATTTAACAGACTATGAACGATGAATTGTAGTTGGAGCTAGACGCATGGGACATTACATTTCGGAAATCGTCATGGAATGCAATATTCCGAGATCCACAGTGTCAGGGCTTGCCGAGCATACTAAATTTAATGTCAGACATAACTTTCAGCAGAGACAAGGCAGCGGCCGAAGGCCTTCACTTAACGACCGAGGTCAGCGATATTATAGCATAGTTGTCAGCGCTAACAGACAAGCAACACCACGTGAAATAACAGCAGAAGTCAATGTGGGACGCACGACGACCGTATCTGTTAGGGTAGTGAGGCGACATATAGCGGTAATGGACTATGGCAGCAGACGACCGATGAGACTGCCTTTGCTAACTGCACGATATCGTCTGCAGTGCCTCTCCTGGGTTCGTGAGCATGTCGGATGAACCCTAGACTACTTAAAAATCGTAGCATGGTCAGATGAGTCCCGATTTCAGTTGGTAAGAGCTGATGGTAGGGTTCGAGTGTGGTGCATACCCCACGAAGCCACGGCCCCAAGTTCTCAACAAGGCACTGTGGAAGCCGGTGGTGACTCCATGATGGTGTGGGCTGTGTTTACATCGAATGGATTGGGTCCTCTGGTCCAGCTGACCGGATATTGACTGGAATTCAATAGGGTCGGCTACTTGGAGACTATTTGCAGCCATTCATGGACTTCATGTTCCCATACTACGATGTAGTTGTCATCGACCACAATTGTTCGTGATAGTTTCGAAGAACATTCTGGACAATTAGGGCGAATGATCCGGTCACCCACATCGCCCGATATGAATCCCATCGAACAGTTAAGGGACATAATCGAGAGGTCAGTTCGTGCACAAAATCCTCCACTGGCAACTCTTTCGCAATTATGAATTATGGATGGCTATAGAGGCACCATAGCTCAATAATAGGGTCTGAGCATTATTGGACTTAACTTCTGAGGGCAAAAGGAGGTCCGATACGATATTACAAGCTATCATATGACTCTTATCACCTCACTGTGTTATAAACATTATCTTACATGTATCCACATAAAAATACAGCTGCAATTCCTTGCATCAAGTGGAACGATAAAACACATATGAAAGCGTTTGTCCTTTTATATTCTCAGAAACAATTAACATTCATATGCGATTTATGAATGAGAAACCTACCACATAATCATTTCTTATCACATAATCAAGTGTAGCACCGAGAAGATATGGGCGGATGTCAATGTAGCGTCGTACATATACGTTGCATCGACGAGAATGTAAAGCCGGCCGGGGTGGCCGAGCGGTTCTAGGCGCTACAGTCTGGAACCACGCGACCGCTACTTTCGCAGGTTCGAATCCTGCCTCGGGCATGGATGTGTGTGATGTCCTTAGGTTAGTTAGGTTTAAGTAGTTCTAAGTTCTAGGGGACTGATAACCTTAGAAGTTAAGTCTCATAGTGGTCAGAGCCAATTGAACCATTTGAGAACGTAAATGATTAGAGTTGCGATTCTCTGTGTGAGATAGAACAGGCACCACAGTGTGTTGGTGTTATTCTTGTTTGGTGTCGTTACCAGGCCTGGTGGCGTATCTAAGGGGCTTGAATAGCATCAGATATTGAGTGATCACTGTGAAGGTCGCGGAGGTGCCGTGTACTCGTTTGAGACAGCTTTATCAGCACCTGAAAGTGTTTCAATGGGGCCACATTGTGGATCTCTACTTGTTCCGTTGGTAGGATCGTGCAATATCCAGATTTGTGGAGCACTCGAATGTGATGATGAAGTCCTATACCCCTTCACAGAGCGGAGGGGAACGATGCGGGAGACCCGCACCGCCGTACTAGGCAAGGTCCTAGTGGAGGTGGTTTGCCATTGCCTTCCTCCGACCGTAATGGGGACGAATGATGATGATGAAGACGACACAACAACCCCCAGTCATCTCGAGGCAGGTGAAAATCCCTGACCCCGCCAGGAATCGAACATGGGACCCCATGCTAGCGTGCGTACTCGTCGACAACGTTGTGGGCGACCACGTCTGACCACTGCAAAGGAGGATCCCCGTACTGTGCAACGTGCAAATTGTAACCACATCTGCGACTGCCAATCGAGAACGAAGAATGGACTCCCTGCAACATTCTGTTTCATCCCGCAGCATTGGCTGGAGACTAGCAGCAGTCGTTCTAGGGAACTACCGTCCCATGCGTAGTTTCGCGTTAAAACCACAGTACAAACGGCTGATTTTGGAGTTGTGCCACGACCGGGAAGCGTGGAGTGCAGATGAATGACGTCACATTTTTTTTCAGGCACGAATCGCGGATCTGGGCTACCCCGGATGACGATTGTCCGGGAGTATGGTGGCGACTTGGGGAGGGGTCCTATTCTCCCAGTGTTTTCGGAGAGGCGCAGCGGTTTCATTGCTGGCGTCACTGTGTGAGGAGCTATCGGGCACGACTTCAGGTCACGCCTGGTAGTGACTGGGGAACTGCAACGGCACAGTGGTAAATCACGAAATCCCTGCTACTCATGTGTTGTCTCTCATTCAACAGTGTCGTGTGACATTTTTCAACAGGACAATGTTCGACCACAAAATGGAAATGATCGTATGGCGTCAGAGGCCGGGAGTTCCCAGACGGGAAGTTCGGCCGCCAAGTGCAAGTCTTATTGAGTGCGACGCCACATTGGGCGACCTGCGCGTCGACAATGGCGATGAAATGATGATGAGGATAGCACAACACCCAGTCCCTGAGGGGAAAAAATCTCCCTCCCCAGCCTGGAATCGAACCCGGGCCCCCGTGCGTGGCACTCCAACGCGCTGACCATTCAGCTAATGGGGCGGACTGTTCGAGCACAGATAGCACGTGTCTCTACAAACTACTGTTGGGGTGATCTTCAGGTACTGCCGTGGCCAAGGAACACCCCCTGTCTGTCTCCAGTAGAAGATGGGTGGAAACAGCTCGAACATCAACTCTGTCCCACTGCCAGTAGCCACGATGTCAATGAACAGTTAAACTGCTGTGAGCTGGTTTGCCTCAGAAGAGGTTACAACGGCTTTATAACACCATTCCTAAACGAGTCAGTGCATCAATCCAAGAGACAGGAAGTAAAACGTCATACTGATAAGTCGGCTCATATTGCCAAGTTCTCTTTAAATTTAACCGATTTTGTAATCACTGAAATAATGTCACATACCCTCTCAATCCATGACGTTTCTTTTCTTTCCTCCTCCTTATTCCTTCACGAAAGAAGAAGCAGTAAATATTCCAGAATTCGAAACCGGAACAGCTGTTAGCATGATTGACACAAAAGTAGATATCTCAGGTGTTGCGAAACAACTCAGATCACTTAAGAAAGGCAAGTCTTCCTGTCCAGATGGTATATCAGTCAGGTTCCTCTCATATTATGCAGACGCAATAGCGCCTTTCTCAGCAATCATATACAACTGCTCACTTCACGAAAGGTCTGTTCCTAAAGACTGGAAACTAGTACACGTCACACCAATATTCAAGAAAGGAAATAGGAGTAACCCACTGACCTCAATTTGCAGTAGGATTTTGGATCATATGCTGTACTCGAACATTATGAATCACCTTGAAGAAAATCACTTATTGATACAAAACCAACACGGATTCAGAAAATATCGTTCTTGTGCAACACAGCTAGCTCTTTATTCCCATGAAGTAATGAGTGCTGTCGATAAGTGATCTCAGATCGATTCCATATTCCTAGATTTCCATTCCTCACAAGCGACTATTAATCAAATTGCGTGCATATGGAGTATCGCCTCAGTTGTGTGACTGGATTCGTCATTTCCTCTCAGAGAGGTCGCAGTTCGTAGTGATAGAAGGTAAATATTCGAGTAGAACAGAAGTGATATCTGGCGTTCCGTAAGGTAGTGTCATAGACCCTCTGCTGTTCCTGATTTATATAAATGATCTAGGTGATAATCTGAGCAGCCCCCTTAGATTGTTTGCAGATGACGCTGTAATTTACCATCTAGTAAAATCATCAGACGATCAATTCCAATTACAAAATGATCTAGAGAGAATTTCTGCATGGTGCGAAAAGTGGCAATTAGCACTAAACAAAGAAAAGTGCGAGGTCATCCACATGAGTACTAAACGAAGTCCGATAAATTTTGGGTATACGATAAATCGCACAAATCTAAGGGCTGTCAATTCAACTAAATACCTAGGAATTACAATTACGAGCAACTTAAATTGGAAAGACCACATAGATTATATTGAGGGGAAGGCGAAACAAAGACTTCGCTTTGTTGGCAGAACACTTAGAAGATGCGACAAACCCACTAAAGAGACATTACACATAGCCTATATTACACTTGTCCGTCCTCTGCTGGAATATTGCTGCGCAGTGTGGGATCCTTACCACGGATTGACGGAGGACATCGAAAAAGTGCAAAGAAGGGCAGCTCGTTTTGTATTATCGCTCAATAGGAGTGAGAGTGTCACTGATAAGATACGCGATTTGCGGTGGCAGTCACTGAAACAAAGGCGGTTTTCTTTGCGGCGAGATCTATTCACGAAATTCCAATCACCAACTATCTCTTCCGAATGCGTAAATATTTTGTTGATACCCACCAACGTAGGGAGAAATGATCATCATAATAAAATAAGAGAAATAAGACCTACTTGCCATTCGAGAGTGGAGTGGTAGATAAGTAGTATGAAAATGGTTCGATGAACCCTCTGCCAGGCACTTAAGTGTGAATTGCAGATGTCCTATTATAGGCGCTTCACCTTTTTTCTCAGACACAGTGGCGGCTGTTGTATAAGCGCACAAGAGCACGTGAACTTTCGGATTTATTGGTTATTTTTCTTTGCCGCTAAACGCAATGTAGATGCGATAATCTGAAATACACGGCACTAAATCTACCGCGCTATGCTACATTGCTACTCCTCTACACTCCACGAAACTTGGCAGCAGGGTCGCGAGCACACCTTCAGTTGTGCACGTTCTATGGAGCTTTTGCTCATGCTTAACTGGCGTGACGTAGTTGCTCTAAGGGCGAAATACGTACTGATTTGGTAAACAATGTGCACGGTTCACGGAGTGCACAGCTAGCCCTTATCACTCAACTACAAGTTTACGTCAGTGCCACCAGGTGGTGGCACAGTGCAGCAGACTTTTATCGCCGTTCGCTTCGCATAAATCCGGTAAGACGGTAGCACACGCCTCAGATATGCCAATTCACTCACTATATAGTAAAATTATGTCGGACATCAATATATGCTATAGTTACACTCATAGAAATGTGGAGTCACCGCAAGACACCACACTTGCTAGGTGGTAGCCTTTAAATCGGCCGCGGTCCGTTAGTATACGTCGGACCCGCGTGTCGCCACTATCAGTGATTGCAGACCGAGCGCCGCCACACGGCAGGTCTAGAGAGGCTTCCTAGCACTCGCCCCAGTTGTACAATCGACTTTGCTAGCGCTGGTTCACTGACAAAATACGCTCTCAGTTGCCGAGACGATAGTTTAGCATAGCCTTCAGCTACGTCATTTGCTACGACCTAGCAAGGCGCCATTACCAGTTACTATTGATACTGTAAAACATGTACCGTCAAGAGCGACACTCATCATTAATGGACTAAAGTTAAGTATTCCACCAGCTACGTCCGTTTTTCTAAAGTCTAATTTCCTTGTCCTGTTCCAGACCTCACGCCAGCCTGCGTGAGCTAAAACGCGTGGCTTTTCGGCATCCTCTAGTACCCGGTGTTGGCTCTCCTGCCAACCCACAACAAAAAAAACCTATTGTATGAGATTCTGAATGAGAGATAATATATTAAGTTTTGGATTTTATCATACAGTAATCTATTTGAGGCACTGAGAACCATGAAGTTCATCGTCGTCAATTGTGAGACTGTAGCATTTATTCATGCTGCTATCTTTTCATCTTATGGTGCATCAGATTTATTTGTGCAGTAGGCCCACATTGTGTATATGAAGATTCACGAAAAGCTAGCTCACTGGTTTCTTTGATATTCACTTAGATGTGGGATCGACTTCGGTGTGCTTTTTGCCCTTATGGTTCTCACCGTCTGCTTTCTACTCTACTGAAGTGATCGTGCTGGTAGACAGTACTACTTAATCATTTCCACAAAGGGAAGTTTGTGTTTAGAGTTGATTGTTTACTGTGCAGGAACCTGCTTTCGTGTGCCGTGTCAACATAAACTCTGTTGAATCTGTTTTAAGTACTAACAGAAAATTACCAGGAAAAGTTAGCTACAAAGGAACTACGGCCTGCACGACCAGATCTGTTGACTGAGAAAGTGACGAAATCAAATATGCGCGACTACAAGCGAACAAAAAGCACTCCGTCTTCAGGACACAAGTGGCCCATTGGGACCATCCGACCGCCGTGTCATCCTCAGGTGAGGATGCGGATAGGAGGGGCGTGTGGTCAGCTCACCGCTCTCCCGGTCGTTATGATGGTTTTCTGTGACCGGAGCCGTTACTATTCGGTCGAGTAGCTCCGCAATTGGCATCACGAGGCTGAGTGCACCCAGAAAAATGGCAACAGCGCATGGCGGCCCAGATAGTCACCCATCCAAGTTCCGGCCACGCCCGACAGCGCTTGACTTCGGTGATCTCACGGGAATCGGTGTATCCACTACGGCAAAGCCGTTGCCACAAGCGAACAAAGCAGTGTATTATTAGCGTAAGCTATTGTGTGGGTACAACGTGAGATTGTGTGTTTTTCAGCCTCGTTAACTAGAACATGTGTTAGGATCTTGTACACTTGTCTGAAAAAATAAAAAAAGCACGAAAACTCCCACTTACGCAAAAATGCGGAACAGAGAGAAACGAGAGCTTAAACGTTATTTCTTTCTAGCCCTGAACTCTATTTAAAAATGTAAAAAACAAAAAATTCCCGAAAAACAATCCTTTCTTTTTTCAGAGAAATTATGCATACTATTGCAATTGTTATTTGTATTGTTACTTTTATTATTATTATTTGAAGTGGCTGTATTTCTATAAATATGTTGACAAGCATAACTCTTATACAGAAAATGCTATTAATTTCACACTGTCATATTTATATGAATCTCAAAATTTGTGAACACTCAGGAGCCGCCAGTGCTGAGGCAGTGCACATTGAGTTACTCCCATCTACAGAGTACGTTTCCGCTGAAATGCTAATCATTTGCATATCCAAAAAAGTTACACTGCTGGCCATTAAAATTGCTACACCAAGAAGACATGCAGATGATAAACGGGTATTCATTGGACAAATAAATTATACTAGAACTGATATGTGATTACATTTTCACGCAATGTGGGTGCATAAATCCTGAGAAATAGTACACAGAACAACCACCTCTGGCCGTAATAACGGCGTTGATACGCCTGGGCATTGAATCAAACAGAGCTTGGATAGCGTGTACATGTAGAGTTGCCCATGCAGCTTCAACACGATACCACAGTTCATCAAGAATAGTGACTGGCGTATTGTGACGAGCCAGTTGCTTGGCCACCATTGACCAGACGTTTTCAATTGGTGAGAGATCTGAAGAATGTGTTGGCCAGAGCAGCAGTCGAACATTAACTGTATCCCGAAAGGCCCGTACAGGACTTGCAACATGGGGTCGTGCATTATCCTGCTGAAATGTAGGGTTTCGCAGGGATCGAATGAAGGGTAGAGCCACGGGTCGTAACATATCTGAAATGTAACGTCCAATGTTGAAAGTGCCGTCAATACGAAAAAGAGGTGACCGAGACGTGTAAACAATGGCACCCCATACCATCACACCGGGTGATACGCCAGTATAGAGATGACGAGTACACGCTTCCAATGTGCGTTCCCCGCGATGTCGCCAAACACGGATGCGACCATCATGATGCTGTAAACAGAACCTGGATTCATCCGAAAAAATGACGTTTTGCCATGCATGCACCCAGGTTCGTCGTTGAGTACACCATCGCAGGCGCTCCTGTCTGTGATGGAGCGTCAAGGGTAACCGTAGCCATGGCCTTCGAGCTGATAGTCCATGCTGCTGCAGACGTCGTCGAAGCGTTCGTGCAGATGGTTGTTGTCTTGCAAACGTCCCCATCTGTTGGCTCAGGGATCGAGACGTGGCTGCACGATCCGTTACAGCCATGAGGATAAGATGCCTGTCATCTCGACTGCTATTGATACGAGGCCCTTTGGATGCTGCACGGCGTTCCGTATTACCCTCCTGAACCCACAGATTCCATGTTCTGCTAACAGTCATTGGATCTCGACTAACGCGAGCAGCAAAGTCGCTATACGATAAACCATAATCGCGATAGGCTACAATCTGACCTTTATCAAATTCGGTAACGTGATGGTACGCATTTCTCCTCCTTACACGATGCATCACAACAATGTTACACTAGTCAACGCCGGTCAACTGCTGTTTGTGTATGAGAAATCGGTTGGAAACTTTTGTCATGTCAGCACGTTGTAGGTGTCGCCACCGGCGCCAACCATGTGTGAATGCTCTGACAAGGTAATCATTTGCATATCACAGCAACTTCTCCCTGTCGGTTAAATTTCACGTCTGTAGCACGTCATCCTCGTGGTGTAGCAATTTTAATGCCCAGTAGTGTATATGCTTTATGCCAATTCGAAGTGTCTACGTGCCACTTCCATGGTGCTATGTACATTCACGTGAGCGGCTTACCTCGCCTATTCCCAGAGTGGAACTGCTTAGTCGGCCAAGATAGCATCGCCTTTACGGTCGCAACAAAAGCGACGCTCCGCTTTGAAATCAGTTCGCTATCGACCACTAATTGCGTATTCTCGCACAGCCCCTCGACGTGTGCTACCGCGACGCTAAATGTCAGCGGCTGCCGCTGGCGTGCGCCTTGTCCCTCCGCCCTGTTTTTACTGGCTCGCGTGTCGCTCCGTTTGCGTGACGCGCCGTCAGACGGAGCTAGTGCTGCAATTTCATCCCGGCGTCCGGCATTGTTAATATTAAAAGAACAAAGTGGATACGAACGTTGCTACAACTGGAAGCTTCCTAGCAACACTCGTCTGTAGGCGGCAGGAAAGCACAATCGTATGGCGTGTCTAACAAAATGTGTTACTGGATTAGGCGGTTATTGCTAGGAAAGACGCAGCACGCTATTTTGGATGGAGAAGTAACATGAGGTAAACCTCCAATGTTGGAACCTTCGCTGTTCATAATGTATACTGATGATCTGGCAGACAATATTAAATCGTAATGTCAGACGTTTTTCAGACGATGCCTCTATCTACAGTGCGGTACTTGAAATAAGGCTGCTTCCTGCACGGTACTGTTTCGTATTACGCTCTCCCGCTCGCCAAAAGTGAATCGCTTGTTTCCTCAGAGAATCTCGGCCGACAGCGAATTCGTCTGCCAGCGAGGTGTGTCTTTCCACATCACCGCGTAGCTTCTCTTGGTCGCTCGCGAAGATCTGACCTGTGACAGCCAGCAGACGGGACGCCACAGTGGTTGAACAAAGTGTTGCCGGTGCAGGAATTAGTGCAAAAACTGACCCCTCGATGACATCCCTAGTACTTCGATGGCATTCACGTCGGGCAATCTGGGTGGCCAAATCATTCTCTAGAACTGTCCAGAATGTTCTTCGAACCATTCGCGAGCAGTTGTGGTCCGGTGACATGGTGCATTGTCATTCATCTACATTCCACTGTTGTTGTTGTTGTGGTCTTCACTCCTGAGATTGGTTTGATGCAGCTCTCCATGCTACTCTATCCTGTGCAAGCTTCTTCATCTCCCAGTACCTACTGCAACCTACATCCTCCTGAATCTGCTTAGTGTATTCATCTCTTGGTCTCCCTCTATGATTTTTACCCTCCACGCTGCCCTCCAGTACTAAATTGGTGATACCTTGATGCCTCAGAACATGTCCTACCAACCGATCCCTTCTTCTACTCAAGTTGTGCCACAAATTCCTCTTCTCCCCAATCCTATTCAATACCTCCTCATTATTTATGTGATCTACCCAACTAATCCTCAGCATTCTTCTGTAGCACCATATTTCGAAAGCTTCTATTCTCTTCTTGTCCAAACTATTTATCGTCCACGTTTCACTTCCATACACGGCTACACTCCATACAAATACTTTCAGAAACGACTTCCTGACACTTAAATCTATACTTGATGTTAACAAATTCCTCTTCTTCACAAACGATTTCCTTGCCATTGCCAGTCTACATTTTATATCCTCTCTACTTCGACCATCATCAGTCATTTTGCTCCCCAAATAGCAAAACTCCTTTACTACTTTAAGTGTCTCATTTCCTAATCCAATTCCCTCAGCATCACCCGACTTAATCCAACTACATTCCATTATCCTCGTTTTGCTTTTGTTTCCACTGAATGCCTCAAACGGTCTCCAAGCAGCCGAACATAAACGAGGACTCACTGCATTTCGTGTCAACACAGCCCACGAAATTATGGAACCACCACCAGCTCGCACAGTGCCTTGTTGATAAGCTGGGTCCATGGCTTCGTAATGTCTGCGTCACACTCGAACCCAAGCATCAGCTCTCAGCAACTGAAATCGTGACTCCTGTGACCAAGCCACTGTTTTCCAGTCTTCTATAGTCCTACCCACATGGTCACGAGCTCAGGGGAGTTGCTGCAGGTGATGTTCTGTTAGGCCGCGTCCTACGTGAGCGACAGAAGCGACTGACAGCCTGCGACAGTTTCAGACGACGATACACCACCGCAGGTACCATTTTCATTGGTACCACGGGCATCACAGCTTAGACAAACAGTCTGGCTACAGAAATCATTCTGGAAAGTACGTTATGTCTCCAATTTCCTCTTCTGATGCTAGTCCATGAAAAATATACAACATTTATTTTACTGTGAGAAATATATTCAGAAGTCTAGATCAATAATCAGACACACTGTCATCACATTTTAGAATTCTCTGGAAACAGTAGGCAAGAGATGTAGAGAAGTTCATTCTAATTATACAGTGTGTTACAAAAAGGTACGGCCAAACTTTCAGGAAACATTCCTCACGCACAAATAAAGAAAAGATGTTATCCGGACATGCGTCCGGAAACGCTTAATTTCCATGTTAGAGCTCATTTTAGTTTCGTCAGTATGTACTGTACTTCCTCTATTCACCGCCAGTTGGCCCAATTGAAGGAAGGTAATGTTGACTTCGGTGCTTGTGTTGACATGCGACTCATTGCTCTACAGTACTAGCATCAAGCACATCAGTACGTAGCATCAACAAGTTAGTGTTCATCACGAACGTGGTTTTGCAGTCAGTGCAATGTTTACAAATGCGGAGTTGGCAGATGCCCATTTGATGTATGGATTAGCTCGGGGCAATAGCCGTGGCGCGGTACGTTTGTATCGAGACAGATTTCCAGAACGAAGGTGTCCCGACAGGAAGACGTTCGAAGCAATTGATCGGCGTCTTAGGGAGCACGGAACATTCCAACAATGTGTCAATCATCATTTCAGTGCAAATGTTCTCTTTACGGATGAGGCTTCATTCCAACGTGATCAAATTGTAAATTTTCACAATCGACATGTGTGGGCTGATGAGAATCCGCACGCAATTGTGCAATCACGTCATCAACACAGATTTTCTGTGAACGTTTGGGCAGGCATTGTTGGTGATGTCTTGATTGGGCCCCATGTTCTTCCACCTAGCTCAATGGAGCATGTTATCATGATTTCATACGGGATACTCTACCTGTGCTGCTAGAACATGTGCCTTTACAAGTACGACACAACATGTGGTTCATGCACGATGGAGCTCCTGCACATTTCAGTCCAAGTGCTCGTACGCTTCTCAACAACAGATTCGGTGACCGATGGATTGGTAGAGGCGGACCAATTCCATGGCCTCCACGTTCTCCTGACCTCAACCCTCTTGACTTTCATTTATGGGGGCATTTGAAAGCTCTTGTCTACGCAACCCCGGTACCAAACGTAGAGACTCTTCATGCTGGTATTGTGGACGGCTGTGATAGAATACGCCATTCTCCAGGGCTGCATCAGCGCATCAGGGATTCCATGCGACGGAGGGTGGATGCTTGTATCCTCGCTAACGGAGGACATTTTGAACATTTCCTGTAACAAAGTGTTTGAAGACACGCTGGTACGTTCTGTTGCTGTGTGTTTCCACTCCATGATTAATGTGATTTGAAGAGAAGTAATAAAATAAGCTCTAACATGGAAAGTAAGCGTTTCCGGACACATGTCCGCATAACATATTTTCTTTCTTTGTGTGTGAGGAATGTTTCCTGAAATTTTGGTCGTACCTTTTTGTAACACCCTGTATGTGCCAACTTTGGCACTTCAGTCATGTAGGTTGCAAAGTGTTCTTGAATCTTAAAAATTCAGACTTCTGGTAAATCAGAAAAGAAGATTTACAAATTTATTACCTTATAACTATGTAATCTTAGAACATTCAAGTCTCATATTTCCTTATCCTCCATATTCTTTCACTTCATTCAGTGATTTATCGTAACCTTCTTCGTTACTGATTCTGTAGCTCTCTCCGCTCCACTTAACCACAGCCGATTACTAACATTTAGAGCTGAAACCGAATTGCTCCTACTCTGAAAATCTAATTTTTTGAGAACATTAATCCTAGAAACTGCACCACCATTGAAAGTTATTAGTGCATCCATTACACCAGGGACGGCCAAGATTTCGGGTCGAGGGTCGTGGCCAGGCTAGAGTGCCAAAGCGTCCAGCCTGGCTGGCAAGTTTGCGCCACAACCACGCCATGCCACGCTGTCTGAGGAGGGAGAAGGGGGGAAATCTGTGGACGCACCGCATCTAAATGGCAGTGCAGAGGCGCTGCACACGACTTTGTTTTCCGTTTAACATTTTTCTGCAACACAGATCACAGGCAAAAAACATTTTCTGTATTATTTAATTATTTCTGGTTCAAAAAATGGTTCAAATGGCTCTGAGAACTATGGGACTCAACTGCTGAGGTCATTAGTGCCCTAGAACTTAGAACTAGTTAAACCTAACTAACCTAAGGACATCACAAACATCCAAGCCCGAGGCAGGATTCGAACCTGCGACCGTAGCGGTCTTGCAGTTCCAGACTGCAGCGCCTTTAACCGCACGGCCACTTCGGCCGGCAATTATTTCTGGCCTGCTGAAGACACAATATAAATTTTATTTAGTACAATCTGTCGGCACACGGACAGACCGCGAAAGGCAAAGGTCCCAAGTTTGAGTCTCGTTCCGGCACACAGTTTTAATCTGCCAGGAAGTTTAATATTTGACAGAGTTCCGCAGCTGCCACATGATCGTAACTTATTTAGTTTCATAATCGAAGAAAGGTCTTTGACACTTATATTTCGATCAAAATATTGCAGCGCTTTTGCACTTATGGAGACGCCATGAGGAAAGCAGTGTAGACGTCCTGGACAGTTTTAACGCAAAAAGAGTTGTCATTAAAAGTGACATTACAGTGCAGGTCAGTCAGTTACATTTGCACTGGAACAGGGTCACTTTCAACGGAAAAGGCAAACGGTTCCGAAAACAACTTGGAAACAGTTGCAAGACTGAGAGTGTCCTCAAAACCTTTATAAAACTATCCTTGTAATTCTTTCAAGGCCACAACGAATTCTTCAAACCTCGCGTTTTCTTTAACTTGTAACGCCAGAAATGCATATCCTCCTACTTCCATCTATTGCACTGCAAATTTTTTCCCTTATTTTGTTACCTGAAGATATAACATTTCTGTGTCTTTGTATATTGTAATTGTTTTACTATTTGTATATATTTATGCATTTATGTCGATTTATAATTGGTTTGTTTTGTGAATATTATTTGTATTTATACGCTGGGTCTGGCCTAGGGAAAACTATGCTATCGAACGAATACATCGATAGCTCGTGTGGAGAATCCAAGTGTTTAGGATCTTTGGTAGTGTTAACTCTGTCGCGTGGAGCGCGGGCAGAGGGGAGTCTGGCTGGGGTGCTGCAGTGGAGCAGGTGTGTTGTGTGACGCTCCCGCGAGTTGCCGCGCTTTCGGGGTTGGGCAGCATGTAATTGCGCTCGACTTGCTATGATAGTTTCTGACACGGTGTCGCGGACGGGAAGCATTAGCTGGCGCACATCAAGAGCCCGTTTCGCCTGGTGACCGTGTCGAGAAGAAGGCGCGCCAACATCCAGCTTCTGCAACAGCGACGGCCGATCGACGGCTTCAAACCTTCATTCAACCAACAAGGAAGACTGGAAGCACGTAAAGTTTTAGAACTGTATGGCAGACCTCAGCTTTTCAAACTGTTCCATTTTCGTAACTATAATTACAGCAACTTAGCATGAACCTTTGTTGCTCGTTGTCCCAATTGCATTACCAAGCTGGGTCCCTTCCTTTTCCGGAATGAACTCGAGTGTCGTTGAAATTCAAACGCCAGCATTAAAGTAAAAGCATTCGATTTCACTGCTTTAATTTCAAAGTTCAGTTAAGGTATTCATAGCTGGCTACAATATTTAGATTACACAAGCACAAATTAAGAGTGCGAGTTTTGTTTGCATATTTTAGCTTACCTGTGACTCCAGCACAGCTTGGTACGTACTAAATTTTACTATTGTTAATTGTTCAGAATCATTTAATTCAGGTTCAAAGTTAAATCTCTTATTTCTAAATTGCGTAGATTCAAGTAGCTTTTGAAATGATTGTTGAGGTAGTCCAAGACTAACCGTATTTTACTGAATTTCGATGTGCTTCAGAAAGAAAGCTTACTATTAACTTCAGTCACTAAATTAACTTTCGATTTTCCGGTTTTATTAATTCTTTTGCTAAATTAAGTCAGAGTGTAGCGAAATTTATTACTTCTGACAAACTTTCAGTTTTCACACTACACGTGTCGACCTTCAGTTGCCACGCTTCTAGTGCTAATTATATGTGTAATAACCTTTCTTTTTCAGTTACTACAGTAATTGTCCATAGGACTGGCGACCGATTTTCCCCCAAATCTCAAATATCTAATTACCGCTAGTTAATTGTTAACGTAACGGCCGCACATTTACTTTCTTTATTAACTTTACCCCTTTTCAAAATTAATTTCCACCAGTTTCATTTGCATTTTTCCTTTCATTTAGATGTAACTCTTTCCTCCCTCTTTACCGACAGATTAACTTCGGTGACGATTGCTTTTCCCAAATTCCCATTAGGTACACGCGGTTTAATTTTTCACTGTCATTAAGGTCGATAAGTGAGGGGGAGGTTACAAACTGGACTTCCTTTGTCAGAATGTGTCCCTTGTACAACGTGCTTTTCTTTATAAATGCATCCGCATCAAATCAGAAAGAAGTTACCTTGCAGTGTCTTATTGTGGGCAATGTGCAGTCGAGTCCACATAAAATGCGAAGTCTGCAAGCCATTCTGAATGTTCCTGCACTCCTTTTTCCTTCATAAATTCAACAATAGCGAGTTTTAAACCGAAAAATCGTTCCACGTATGCCCATTGACTTAATCAACGTCCTTTGCAGTATTAAGTCTCCACACTCTTTGTTCAGTTCCTTTGAGAACTGTTGCAAATGACAATGGAACAATGCGTGCGACTTCAGAACTTCTGCTATTCTTATCATCAATTTCTTCACGTGCTCTGTGCGTGAAAATTTAGAGGAAAGTACTTCATGATGTGCAGAACGATGAATCCTGTCTGTCGATCGTTGTAATTTTTTGATCTCTCATTGTCAAATAAATCTTAAATTCTTTCTGCATGATATTGTGACGTCGTTTAGTACCAAATAAACAGTGCCTGTCCCTTATACAAATTGACAAATGTCATCCCTCTCTTCTCTCATTCCCATTCATTTTAAATGATTGTGACATAGGTCACTAGACTGACCCTTTTTGTTCAAACAGCCACTGAACATGTGAACATCCTTCATACCACGTACAAACAGCGAAGGGTCAACAGCGATGACACGACGGTTCTGCCGAGGTCATAGAGTTTTGCCGACCGAAACACGCCGCACTGCTAAGTTAAATGAGATGTGGCGCTGTGTCTAGTACTTCCGAGAAGCTGTCCTTGGCCCGCTCACGACCAGCATACGCAGCACGCGTTAAGTTTGGCACGCCACGGCCGGCCCTGCATTACACCAACTTTGAACATTTTTAGCCTGGCAAATACAGTTTCCGGGATTCGATCCCTTATGCAGCTGTTGAAGCTGCTGTTCTGATTCTGTGAGAGAATGGAGATACCTCCTAAGAAGATTTGTATTCGCCAGATCTCTTTATTTACGCTTATTTGCCCTCATAACGGCAAGGGATGGTTGTAAGTGTAATAAATACCTGTACACCCAATTTCTGTAGGTGACTATTTAACCAAATGACGAGTATTATTCGATGTTGCTTTGAACTGATTGCCTCGAAACCTCCGTTTGGTGCTAAATTTCTTTATTCTTGGCATTTCTAACACAGAAAACACACACATTGAAGTAGAACAGTAGAACAATAACTGAGAAGCGCATGTTTTTCAAATTTCGAAAGCAAGACGTAAAGAAATATATCATAAGATCTCTGGTTTCAGCTAAGCCACAGCCCTCTCTATACACCTACACTTAGGTTCTGTGTTAGAGCCTTCTAGAATGTTGATTATGATCGATATCTAAGAACTGAAAAAAGGGAGACAAGCATGAATACATCACATATTACGATGCAGCAGCGTGGTATCTGGGAAACATTACGTTCAAACTAAATTTACAAACAAACGGGACAACGAAAATGTTCACGAACTATACATTTTTGGATTCTGCAGGAACTGCTCTTTTCACGAGTAGCCGTTCTGAAAACTAGATGAAAGAAACTGAGTGATGTGTCTAAGTGGTATGAATGATGTGGGTCAGAGAAATTAATCAGGGTCTACATTTTTGTAATCTGCAGGAAATGCTCTTTTCTATAGAGCAGAAATAGTTCTTCAAATATTTGCTCATTTACAGTAGGTCCCATGAAAACTAGATGAAAGGAACTGAGTGATGTCTCTAACTGGTATGAATGATGTGGGTGAGAGAGATTTATCAGGGTCTACATTTTTGTAATCTGTAGGAAATGCCCTTCTCTATAGAGCAGAAATATTTTTTCAAATATTTGGTTACTTTACACGAGTAGGTCCCCTGAAAACTAGATGAAAGAAACTGAGTAATATGTCTAAGTGGGATGAATGATGTGGGTCAGAGAGATTGATCAGGGTCTGTAAACTTGCACCATGTGAAACAAAACAATGTTTGACCTAAGTTACTTCTCATTACAGAACAATCGTGAAGTATGGTTCCCTTTAAGTATAGTGTTGTGTCTAGACAAGACAGCCTAGACGCAATGAGAGGAAGCCGAAAGGCACGCGCTTAAACTCACGCAGGCTGGCGTGAGGTCTGAAACAGGATACGTAATGAATGCTATAAAGAAAAGTACGTAGCTTCTGGAATACTTAACTTTAATCCACATTTGTAGAACATCGCTCTTGATGATACACTAATAGAATCTCAATATCAATTGAATACGGCGCCTTGCTAGGTCGTAGCAGATGTAGCTGAAGGCTATGCTAACTATCGTCTCGGCAAATGAGAGCGTATTTGTCAGTGAACCGTTCCTTGCAAAGTCGGCTGTACAACTGGGGCGAGTGCCAGTACGTCTCTCTAGACCTGCCGTGTGGCGGCGCTCGGTCTGCAATTACTGACAGTGGCGACACGCGGGTCCGACGTATACTAATGGACCGCGGCCGATTTAAAGGCTACCACCTAGCAAGTGTGGTGTCTGGCGGTGACACCACATATAGAATGCAGTGCACAGGTTGGATTAGGGACACAGTTCAATTCAGTAGCCACGTATGTATCTATACTAATATTATAAATGGGAAATTAACTCTCTCTGCTGCGTTTTCGTGACTAAACCGCTGAACTGATTTCGATGACATTAGGTAGAGATAGCTTGCACCCAGACTAAGAGCACAGGCTACTTTAGAAAGTCAAAACAAAAATATTTACCGCTTATAGGGTGAAGCAGGGAATGAAACGTCTTATTTTTGGGTCGGTGAACATAAACTAAGTTAAAAAGTTATTAAATTTGCTGTATAACGTACACATTGTGTAATGTATAGCTACTTCAATAGCACTGTGCAGAAAAGCACGTTCCTGTGAATGCCCCTCTGCAAGTACTGCAGGGCAGCAGCGCTACACTTGCTGCCGCATACTAGTGTGGCACAGGGGGGTAGAGAGGAAGGGATGGCTTCAGACCACTTCACGAGCTATGCCTACCCAAACAAGCAGACGTGTGAGGGCAGCTGGCGTTATTGCACAGACAGCTACCACTCATCATAAGAAAATTACTAATTTGTGAGCGCAACCACAGGTACCAGGTATTTTGGTATAATAAACCATTTTCACTCGTCCAGTCGCTTTAAATCTGAGATAAAATTAGTGAGCCGTGCACGGCTCGCGTTCATCCCATTTATTGTTTGTCATTTTCTATTACGGTACTGCCGCCTCGTTTTCTTGTACCATTTGCTGGCGTCACTAACTTCCTGCCTTACTTGCCCGTGAGCGGCAACAGCAGCGCGTATCCATAAGTGCACTGTCGTACCGTCTCTGGAGCGACCGCTAGTATTTCCGGGTCGTCGTGCGTCTGCCAGTCAGTTGATGACGGACCAGCAGTGCAGTAGGGACGCAGCAGCAGTGAAGTTGGGGACGGAGCGCCGGTGGGGCGCCGACAGCCAGTGCTCGCCGACCGCTGGCGACGCACATGAACCGTCCGACGGAGGGAGATTGGAGCGGGACGACCGTTTGTTGGTCGTTCGGTTGGTCGTCTCATCGGCCGACGTATACTTGGTCCTTTCATCGTTGCCGGGCCTGGACAGTCGGTCGGTTGGCGTGGAGCAGAGAGAAATTCTCTTCAGGACGTAGTTTGGCCGGGGCCGCTGGCGGTCTCTACGCGGTGTCGGATTGTGTGGGGCTGTTCCCATTGCTAAGAGATCCGTGGCTCACTGACACTGTACACGAAAGTTGAGTTTTGATTTAATCTACCAGCAAGTCAAGACTGTTCACATTATGTCGTTTAGAGTTCTTGTCGGCTGTTGGGTTATTCCCGCGAGCAACAACGTGGTTTTCAAGTTGGAAAATTCTAGCCATCCTCCGGTGGAGTTTCACTGTAGTTGGTTATTTGAATAGATGTGCGCCAGGGGAATCTTCTGCCGTTCCGGTTACCTGCCCTGGTCGTTGACGTAAATTTCAGGCAGTGTAGTTTCCTCATCGTGTTGTTGCTGTCCAGCACGGTGTGTAGTTTGACAGCTCCATGTATGATTGGTTGTGGGCGCTAAATTCTTCTACGTTGTTCCGTTGAACTCCCTGTTGTGCCCTGGTCTTGTGAGGTGGTAGTTATCCTGTCGGTGGGTCCGCTGACTGTCGGTCGGTTGGATTGTCGTCGGATCGTGAATGGTTGGCCCGACTGCCTGTCTCACCTAAGCGAGTGTTAGTGTTTGAATTCCGGGCCGACCCTCGAACATCTGAGCGCCCTTGGGTGTACTGCCTTTTTTTATTTGTTCTTGTTGTTTGTACTTGTATGGCTTCTAGCCGATTTTTTTAAAACATTAAGGTAGTTTTGCCTTTAATGCGTAAGATTTTTAGGCCTTCAGCCTAATTTAAAGAACTGTTCCACGTAAGACCTTAGAACAACAATAAAACCTTTAAAATGCCAATTTTAAGTGTTGAGCCTTCAGCCGATTTTGAGTCTGAGTTGTTCTGCTCTTAAGGCCTTCATTAAAGAACTGTTTCACGTAAGGCCTTTGGTTGTTGTTGTTGTTGTTGTTGTGGCCTTCAGTCCTGAGACTGGTTTGATGCAGCTCTCCATGCTACTCTATCCTGTGGAAGCTTCTTCATCTCCCAGTACCTACTGCAACCTACATCCTTCTGAATCTGCTTAGTGTATTCATCTCTTGGTCTCCCTCTACGATTTTTACCCTCCACGCTGCCCTCCAATACTAAATTGGTGATCCCTTGACGCCTCAGAACATGTCCTACCAACCGATCCCTTCTTCTGGTCAATCCTATTCAATACTTCCTCATTAGCTATGTGATCTACCCATCTAATCTTCAGCATTCTTCTGTAGCACCACATTTCGAAAGCTTCTATTCTCTTCTTGTCCAAGCTATTTATTGTCCATGATTCACTTCCATACATGGCTACACTCCATACAAATACTTTCAGAAACGACTTCCTGACACTTAAATTATACTCGATGTTAACAAATTTCTCTTCTTCAGAAACGCTTTCCTTGCCGTTGCCAGTATGCATTTTATATCCTCTCTACTTCGACCATCATCAGTTATTTTGCTCCCCAAATAGCAAAACTCCTTTACTACTTTAAGTGTCTCATTTCCTAATCTAATTGCCTCAGCATCACTCGACTTAATTCGACTACATTCCATTATCCTCGTTTTGCTTTTGTTGATGTTCATCTTATATCCTCCTTTCAAGACGCTATCCATTCCGTTCAGCTGCTCTTCCAAGTCCTTTGCTGTCTCTGACAGAATCACAATGTCATCGGCGAACCTCAAAGTTTTTATTTCTTCTCCATGGATTTTAATACCTACTCCGAATTTTTCTTTTGTTTCCTTTACTGCTTGCTCAGTATACAGATTGAATAACATTGGGGAGAGGCTACAACCCTGCCTCACTCCCTTCCCAACCATTGCTTCCCTTTCATGTCCCTCGACTCTTATAACTGCCATCTGGTTTCTGTACAAATTATAAATAGCCTTTCGCTCCCTGTATTTTACCCCTGCCACCTTTAGTATTTGAAAGAGAGTATTCCAGTCAACATTGTCAGAAGCTTTCTCTAAGTCTACAAATGCTACAAACGTAGGTTGGCCTTTCCTTAATCTTTCTTCTAAGATAAATCGTAAGGTCAGTATTGCCTCACGTGTTTCAGTATTTCTACGGAATCCAAACTGATCTTCCCCGAGGTGTTTAAAAGAATAATGTAATGCAGTTTTAAGTGTTAGACCTTCAGCCGATTTGAATTTAACTTATTGCTCTTGAAGTGTCTGATTCTTTGGGCCTTCAGCCCAACTAAAGAACTGTTCTAAGATAAGGCTTTGCCTTTTAAAATTCTGCTTTGGTTGAGTTTTGCCTAATTAAGAAGTGTTACGCAAGGCCATTTTTTAAATTTAATATTGTTTAGCCTTAAGTGTTGGGTTTTCAACCGATTTTGAATTCAAACTGTTTGCCCTGAAAATCTCAGATTCCTTGGGCCTTCAGCCTATATAAAGAACTGTTGTAACATGAGGCTTGCCTTTTAAATTTCTGATTATGCTTGCGTTTTAAGTTATTGGCCTTCAGCCGTTTTTAACTTACAGTGCCTTTCAGCCGTAATTAAGTTCAAAAAATTAAAGCTGTGTGTTTAAAAAAATGATTTTTTTGGGCTCTTGTAATGTTTGATCAAATAACAGAGTTGTATGTTCGAGTGTAACTGACAGCCCCTTATTTTGCCCCTTTCCATAATTTAATCTACCTCTGCTGTCCTGCGGGTTAGGCTGGGTGTCTCAGTTAGTATCATAAAATTGGGGTGGGGTGGAGTGCCACCTTGATTCCAGCTACTGTTCGGTTAGAGACGACTCACAAATACGGCGGGACATTTCACAAATGCTGTTAATGTGTAGCATGGAGCAATGTTGGTAGCGACCGCCACTGGGTATGACAGAAAAGCGAGATGATCTGTCCACAGCTGATCTTAAGTGACAAATGTCTGAAGTGCAGTAGATGACACGTTTTGTAGCCCCGAATTTAAAATCACGTCATAACCTAACCACAGCTTCGTGATGTATAGTATATCTGAGAAAACGGTGGTCAAGGACCTGCAACAGAACTGAAATCACGACCGCTTTGTCCACGGCGACTGCAGCTGACCTTTACGAGCAAACTAAAGACAGAAAAATTTCAACTCCACCGCTAAACGCGAATTAAATTTCTCGCTATCGTTGGTTACCTGAAACTGTCCTCCACTGGCGCTATATGGGCTGCGACATTACCCCCCAGTGAGAAGTCCTGGTTGGCACTTGCTTGTAGAGTATAGGCGATGCGGGCAGATTTCCACTGACATAAAAATGATACGAAGAGAAATACGAGCAGATAAAAAAGGCAGCATGACAATGAAAATGGTGCGGTAAAGTGTTAGAAACTTAAAAAATTTCATTCACACAAATTAAGTGACTACAAATAATCGAAGGCTTTTGATTAGATTTACAAAAAGAAGTCAAATGTATTTGACGAGTTTTACATTTCTGACTGTTGTACTCCAGTCGCCTTAAATAATTCTGCTTCATGCAATGCTGCGCAAAGTTCATCTAGTGTAGGACGATCTCTGTCATTATAATAACTGTATACGTGACACTGAATCGCGATTTGTGCAGAAGAATCCAGTAGTGTTTGGTTAGCGCTGTGTATGAAACGTGTATATTTCGTTAGGATCGTGTGTGTGTGTGTATGTGTGTGTGTGTGTGTGTGTGTGTGTGTGTGTGTTGTTTTTGATGTGGTTATCATGTGTGATGAAATACGAAATAAAAGGGCCACACCCATGAGTCGGGATCCAAACACACAAAGGAAGAAAGCCAATCTATGACTTGCAAATGAACTGAGCAGTAGTTGTACTTGTTTGGGAACGGCGATTGGTTCAGGCATAATGTTGAGCGCTCTGATTGGAGGAGAGCAGCCCCAATGCGTGAAGTGTCAAATGTTAAGTAATTCGCTACGGTCGCAGGTTCGAATCCTGCCTCGGGCATGGATGTTTGTGATGTCCTTCGGTTAGTTAGGTTTAACTAGTTCTAAGTTCTAGGGGACTAATGACCTCAGCAGTTGAGTCCCATAGTGGTTGGTTGGTTGTTTCGGGGAAGGAGACCAGACAGCGAGGTCATCGGTCTCATCGGATTAGGGAAGGACGGGGAAGGAAGTCGGCCGTGCCCTTTGAAAGGAACCATCCCGGCATTTGCCTGGAGCGATTTAGGGAAATCACGGAAAACCTAAATCAGGATGGCCGGACGCGGGATTGAACCGTCGTCCTCCCGAATGCGAGTCCAGTGTCTAACCACTGCGCCACCTCGCTCGGTGTAGTCCCATAGTGCTCAGAGCCATTTGAACCATTTTTTTGTTAAGTAATTTTAATCAGGATGTGGCATCAAGGCCGGCCGGAGTGGCGGAGTGGTTCTAGGCGCTACAGTTTGGAACCGCATGACCGCTACGGTCGCAGGTTCGAATCTGCCTCGGGCATGGATGTGTGTGGTGTCCTTAGGTTGGTTAGGTATAAGTAGTTCTAAGTTCTAGGGGACTGATGACCTTGAAAGGTATGTGCTGAGATTCGATCAGGATAGAGCCAGTGAAAAATGTCGATAGTTCCCAACCACAAGTTTGGACGAGTAGTACATCTTCGAGTAGTAAGATCTTTGACAGCTAACAGAGCTAGGTGCACGCGGTAAAAGTTTGGGTAGTGGTGAGGAGATGCGCAGAGACAGCAGACGTGTTTCGAGTCGGAGCTAGATGCCTGCAGGAGGCAGCCGGGTCGTGACAGCATCAAAGTAAGAATTGGCGCTACGCACATAATAAGCTATATATTGAGCGAAACTCGGCACATACCTTGGGAAACTAGAAAGAATAATTAATAAAATAGGTTTTCTTTGGTTAAATAATGTCTAAAAGCTAGACAGAAATCCCATTGTTGATGCAATAAACGTTTTGTGAAACTTTCTCGTAAATCTATGCTATAGAAGTTATTTTTAGTTTTTCACATGTGCCTTAAAAGTTTGAACAATAAATATTTTTTAGATAAAATTAGAGTTTCATCTCACACCTTATGTCGTTCTCCGCATCCTGTGCTTGCATTGAACCAAAAGGTACATTAAAGTTCCCATGAGTAAAGCTAATAATTTCATTTTGCAGAGTAAAATAGTCTATATGTCATTGCACAGTTGGCAAATTATTCAGACCAGAACAGAATTTTTATTAAGTAACAAGCAGGGCCAAAATGAGTTAAGTTATCTAGAATGACAATTTTATGCCATTGCACTACGGCTGAGTTGAATATATGTTTTATTATCGACTAAACGGGAAGGAGTGCACGAGGCAAGTCCACAGACGCAGTCAGACGCAGGTTGGTGACTTTCATTTATTTTTACCACTAAAATTTCATGCAGTCAGATGTGTATTTTAAGTATTAATTTTCCAACAATATTTTCATGCAGTCAGATAAAGTTCAGTTCAGTTAAATACGCAGTCAGTTGCAAGTTTTATTAAAGACTAAAGCAGTCACATGCAGTTCAGTCTAGTTTAAAATAGAGAAGTTTTATTAACAACACTTTCAACCTTAGCAGTTAAGTTCCATAGTGCTCAGAGCCATTTGAACCATTTTGTTTTTTTGTGGCATGAAGAACTCCATGAAGCGAGTCATCAGACTGAAGACTACAACAACTACAATAACAAAAAAGACCAACATCGTTGTATGTCGCTGTAGTGACGACATACGGTAACAAAATCGAGGTATGAGATATTGTCGTTTTCGTGACTGGCCTTCGCTAACTCGTTGCCATTCTCCACGGACAATTTCTAGCTCGCCAGCATTGCACCCACTCATTTTTCCACGGCACGTGGAAACCCCTGCTCCGGAAGAGCTCCCTCGGCTGTGAATGTAGCTGACTGGCAGTGATGGATAAGGAATACGCCCGCGCCGGCCCGCTTTCATCCTTTTATGAGGACTGGGAGCGGAGGGGCCCTCGAGCGCTGGAAGGCGAGGGATTTGAGCCGGAGGCGTCGTGAGATGCGCCCAGGAATATTATTGGGGGATGCGGGAGAGGCGTGCAGCGGGGATCGAGGGCCGAGGCCAAATCTCGTGAGCGGCCTTTACGAACTTGCAGAAGAGGTTGCCGCAGCTTCTCGCAAGCGGGGAACGCATCGGCGACGCGGCGATCCTCACGAGCATCTGGTTACCGGTCTGAGTCCACCCGTTCCAGACCGTAACTACGAAAGTAAGGCGGAAATTCACCAATACGGATGTCAATCCAGAACTGAAACTGTTTTTCCATATAGCCTTTTTATAAGTCAGCGTACAAGGTCCAATCACATTAACGTCACCACCTCCTGCGTTCGACGTGCAATAAACACTAAAGGACGGCAAATGGCAGCATTGACAGTGGAGGGTATACAAGCACTTAGGGGAGGTGGCGGGGAGATGTGGAAAACAGTGCAGTCTTTGTCCAAATGTGGAAACATAAGTATCCCGTGCACGGCAAAATGGGTCCACCCAAAACTGATGCTGAGTCAACTGTGGCGCACCACGGGCCATAGATGACAGGGCTGAACGACGGCTGCGAACATGTGTGCGGGCGAACTGTTCAGCAACTGACGGCCCAAATGAACTAAGGGGCCACCAACAACGTTTTTTTATTGAACGTTCAGCGAATGATGATACACTAGTGGCCATTAAAATTGCTACACAAAGAAGAAATGCAGATGATAAACGGGTATTCATTGGACAAATATATTATACTAGAACTGACATGTGATTACATTTTCACGCAATTAGGGTGCATAGATAATGAGAAATCAGTACCCAGAACAACCACCTCTGACCATAATAACGGCCTTGATACGACTGGGCATTGAGTCAAACAGAGCTTGGATAGCGTGTACAGGTACAGCTGCCCACGCAGCTTCAACACGATACCACAATTCATCAAGAGTAGTCAGTGGCGTATTGTGACGAGCCAACTGCTTGGCACCCAGTGACCAGACGTTTTCAGTTGGTGAGGGATCTGGAGAATGTGCTGGCCAGGGCAGCAGTCGAAAATTTTCTCTATCCAGAAAGGTCCACACAGGACCTGCAACACGCGGTCGTGCATTATCCTGCTGAAATGTATGGTTTCGCAGGGATCGAATGAAGGGTAGAGGCATGAGAGATAACACATCTGAAATGTAACGTCCACTGTTCAAAGTGCCGCCAATGCGGACAAGAGGTGACCGAGACGTGTAAACAATGGCACCCCATACCATTACGCCGGGTGATATGCCAGTATGACGATGATGAATACACTCTTCCAACGTGCGTTCAACGCGATGTCGCCAAACACGGATGCGACCATCATGATGCTGTAAACAGATCCTGGATTCATCCGAAACAATGACGTTTTGCCATTCGTGCACCCAGGTTCGTCGTTGAGTACAAAATCGCAGGCGCCCCTGTCTGTGATGCAGCGTCAAGGGTAACCGCAGCCACGGTCTCCGAGCTGATAGTCCATGCTGCTGCAAACGTCGTCGAACTGTTGGCGCAGATGGTTGTTGTCTTGCAAACGTCCCCATCTGTTGACTCAGGAATCGAGACGTGGCTGCACGATCCGTTACAGTCATGCAGATAAGATGCCTGTCATCTCGACTGCTAGTGATACGAGGCCGTTGGGATCCACCACGGCGTTCCGTATTACCGTCCTGAACCCACCTATTCCATATTCTGCTAACAGTCATTGGATCTCGAGCAACGAGAGCAGCAATGTCACGATACGATAAACCGCAATCCCGATAGGCTACAATCCGACATTTAACAAAGTCGGAAACGTGATGGTACGCATGTCTCCCCCTTACACGAGGCATCACAACAACGTTTCACCAGGCAAGACCGGTGAACTACTGTTTGTGTATGAGAAATCAGTTTGGAAACTTTCCTCATGTCAGCACGTTGTAGGTGTCGCCACCGGCGCCACCCTTGTGTGAATGCTCTCAAAAGCTAATCATTTGCATATCACAGCATCTTCTTCCTGTCTTTTGAATTTCGCGTCTGTAGCACGTCATCTTGGTGGTGTAGCAATTTTAATGGCCAGTAGTGTACTTATGAGCCTCCGCAGAAGGCGTCCGCTGTTCACGGGTTTGCGTGGCAATACAGAAACTGGTCGTCGACTGGATGGTGACAAGTGACCATTTCAGATGAATCACGTTTTATCCTCCATCGGACAGATGGCTGTTGGAATATGGGCGTGAAGCGTCTGGAAGCAGACAACCTGTAACAACTGTCTGAAGGGTCCATGTCGGAGGAGGGAGTGTTATAGTCAGGAAATGTTTTCGTGGTATTCCCTGAGTGATCTAGTTATTCTGGAAGGCACAAGGCACAATGGACAAGTACAGGTATGCATCTATCCTTGGCGAACATATCCACTCCTACATGCAGTTTGTTTTCCACGGCACGATGACATTTAACAGTAGGACAATGCGGCGTCTCACGCAGCTCACAGTGTACGTGCGAGGTTTGAAGAGCCTTCAAGATGAGTTCACCGTAGTACCCTGGGCATCAAACTCCCCGGATTTCGCCCTAACAGAAAAAAATACGATCTGGACGACCAACGGTTACGGATGTGGAACGGGTTAATGACATGATTCCATTATATTGTATTGTGTGTTAGCCGGGGACATAGAAACGACGGAGAGGCTCCGTCCCCGCCGCAGCCGCAGTGGTCCACAACCCCACGACGACTACCGCAGTCCACTTCACCCCTCCGCCACCCCACACCGAACCCAGGGTTATTGTGCGGTTTGGCCCCCGGTGGATCCCCCAAGGAACTTCTCACACCAGACGAGTGTAACCCCTATGTTTGCGTCGTAGAGTAATGGTGGTGTACGCGTACCTGGAGAACTTGTTTGCGCAGCAATCGCCGACATAGTGTAACTGAGGCGGAATAAGGGGAACCAGCCCGCATTCGCTGAGGCAGATGGAAAACCGCCTAAAAACCATCCACAGACTGGCCGGTTCACCGGACCTCGACACAAATCCGCCGGGCGGATTCGTGCCGGGGACCGGCGCTCCTTCCCGCCCGGATAATGACATGATAGTCAACAATCCACGAATGACAACGCGAATGCTGTCATTGGAACTCAATATCGCTCCTGTTGCTGTAGCCACGAACTTGAAGAAGCTGGTTTACGTATATATTCGCGATTTATGGGTTCCTCAAGAAGTGAGTGGAGCGAATTTTATTCAGCGCATGTCCTCCTGTGGCTCGTTACTGAGACGCAATCAGACTGCACATTTCCTAGAACGGCTGGTAACTGGAGATGAGAAGTGGATCGTATACAACAACACCAGGAAGAGTAAATCGTGTTGCATGGCAGGAGAGCCACCACAATCGGTTACTAGGCCAGGGCTGTGTTCGAGAAATATTCTGCTAGGTATCTGGTAGGATTGCAAAGGCGTCCTGTATTACGAAGTTCTTCCGAATGAGACTATCACTTCCGAGAAATAAAGTTTGCTCTTTGATCGTCTCAAGGCAGCTACCGACGAAAAGCGACCGAATTTGGGACGCGTTGTCGTGTTTCACGACAACGCCACACCACATACCTCTATGATGACCCGTCAAAAGCTGCGTTCTTTTGAGTGGGATGTGGTACTGCAACCGTCGTATTCACCAACAACTGTCTCTTCCGATTTTCGTCTATTCTGTTCCCTGCAGACTGTCCTGAATGACAAACGCCTCACCTCCTTGGTGTAATTCAATCTGAATCTCAGAGAGTTCATCAGCTTGAAATCCTCCACAAGTGAAAGAATGGCATTAACAAGCTTCCAGAGAAATGGCAATATATTGTCCACAATACTAGAGTATGCCGGCCGCGGTGACCGAGTGGTTCTAGGCGCTTCAGTCCGGAACCGCGCGACTGCTACGGTCGCAGGTTCAAATCCTGCCTCGGGCATGGATGTGTGTGATGTCCATAGGTTAGTCAGGTTTAAGTAGTTCTAAGTTCTAGGGGATGATGACCTCAGAAGTTAAGTCCCGTAGTGCTCAGAGCCATTTGATTTTTGAATAGTAGCGTATACTGCAGTAAATAAGTAGCTTGTTTACAGAACCGATCCGCCTTAGTTATATTGTGCACGACCTTGTGTGTGAAGTGTGTAAGGAGACAGGCCGACAACCGGCTGTGTTGCGGCGTGGTGTGCTCTCAGGCGTTCTTTGAGACTGCACTGTAACGAAAACGAAAGAACTTATGAGACAATCCAGTATCGTAATGTTACGAATGAAGTTCAATGCTCCATTTGCCTTAAAAGGTTAAAAACTGGAGCCACAACAAATTTGCGACATCATATCAGAAGGAAACTTAGAACTTAGCTCTTCATTCATAGGTTGCGATAAAAATAAAAGAATAAAACAGAAGGAGTAAAAAATTTCCAATCTTTGTTCAATTACTGTGTTCACTGCAGGAAATAAATGGAATAAAAAACAGAGAATCGGTTATTTCAGAAACGGGTTATTTTGAGCTGTTTTAACACTGAAGTTAAAATGGCGCTAAAAAACCGATATAACCGACAGCTGTTATTTCAGCGACAACCGCCATCCCTACTGACCCGCCGCGCGGCTTCGATCCTGGTCTGGCACATTTATTCCTCTCACAAGCTAGCACGCCGCATGTGCAGGTCGTTAAACTTATCATAGGTAAATAAATGTAATTTCTAATACAGCTTCACCTGGTGCAGTGCAGACAAAATCGCAGCGTCCTCGGCGTTGTAGATCAAGAGTAATAAATCGTCAGAGTGTACTTAGTATAAACAAAGTATAGTTGACAGAGGCCATTACGTCGTAAATGCGAGCACGCAGTTTGTGTGTGTGTGTGTGTGTGTGTGTGTGTGTGTGTGTGTTTGTGTGTGAGTGATTGCAGGCCACCTGCCAGCTTCCAGCGGCCAGCGAGCGACCGCAGGTGCGTGCGCTTCAGCAAGGCGGCGCGGCCATCCATCAGAGCCAGCCGCGGGGTGGGTCAGACTGTGGAGGGATAGGGGGGGGGGGGGGGGGAGCGCTGTGGTTGTGGAGGGGTGCTTATCCAATTAGCCCCCGCTTTATTCAGGGCTGTCTGGGCGGCCGCCGCGAGCCCAATTTAATCACGGTGGCCAATCTGGTCGCGGCGCTGGCGGTCGGTGATGAATGGAGCCGCCGACACTGGTCCAGCCGGGCCGATCTCGCCTGCCCAGGGGACTCCCCGAGCGCGCCCGAACTACCAGCCCGCTGGACGCTGTCCGCACCCCTGAACGGGACCATTAACCTAACGCGCAGCCATGCCGTTTAGACCTGAGCGCCTTTCGCTTATACTCCGTTCACCATAACAATAAACCTCGTGTAAACATTACGCGATGTATTCTTCAGCGTTTGCTGGAATCTCATTGGATTTCGTTTCACGTGGAGCGCCGTTTGAGTCTCTTACAGATTTCCGTATGGAGGACATAGTGATAGACATCCATGGGGTTGTGATGCAGCTGAATGGGTTGAAAATAAATAAATCGCAAGGTCTTGATGGGATTACAATTCGGTTTTACAGAGAGTAATCTACTGCATTGGCTCCTTACTTAGCTTGCATGCATCGCGAATCTCTTGCCCAAATTAAAGTCCCGAGCGACTGGAAAAAAGTGCGGGTGACGCCTGCATATAAGAAAGGTAGAAGGACGGATCCTCAAAGTTACAGACCAATATCCTTAACGTCGGTTTGTTGCAGGATTCTCGAACATATTCTCAGATCGAATATAATGAATTTCCTTGACACAGAGAAGTTGCTGTCCATGCATCAGCACGGCTTTAGAAAGAATCGCTCCTGCGAAACGCAACTCGCTCTTTTTTCACATGATATCTTGCTAACCACGGATGAAGGGTATCAGACGGATGCCATATTCCTTGACTTCCGGAAAGCGTTTGACTCGGTGCCCCACTGCAGACTCCTAACTAAGGTACGAGCATATGGGATTGGTTCCCAAGTATGTGAGTGGCTCGAAGACTTCTTAAGTAATAGAACCCGGTACGTTGTCCTCGATGGCGAGTGTTCATCGGAGGTGATGGTATCATCTGGAGTGCCCCAGGGAAGTGTGTTAGGGCCGCTGTTGTTTTCTATCTACATAAATGATCTTTTGGATAGGTTAGATAGCAATGTGCGGCTGTTTGCTGATGATGCTGTGGTGTACGAGAAGATGTCGTCGTAGAGTGACTGTAGGAGGATACAAGATGCCTTGGACAGGATTTGTGATTGGTGTAAAGAATGGTAGCTAACTCAATTAATGCAGATGAATAGGGAAAAGCATCCTGTATTGTTTGAATACTCCATTAGTAGTGTAGCGCTTGACACAGTCACGTCGATTAAATATTTGGGCGGAACACTGCAGAGCGATATGAAGTGGGACAAGCATGTAATGGCAGTTGTGGGGAAGGCGGATGGTCGTCTTAGGTTCATTGGTAGAATTTTGGGAAGATGTGGTTCATCTGTGAAGGAGACCGCCTATAGAACGCTGATGCGACCTATTCTTGAGTACTGCTCGAGCGTTTGTGATCCCTATCAGGTCGGATTGAGGAAGGACATAGAAGCAATTCAGAGGCGGGCTGCTAGATTTGTTACTGGTAGGTTTGATCATCACGCAAATGTTACGGAAATGCTTCAGGAACTCGGTTGGGAGTCTCTAGACGATAGGAGGCGTTCTTTTCGTGAATCGCTACTGAGAAAATTTAGAGAACCACAATTTGAGGCTGACTGCAGTACAATTTTACTGCCGCCAACTTACATTTCGCGGAATGACCACAAAGATAAGATAAGAGAGATTAGTGCTCGTACAGAGGCATACAGGCAGTCATTTTTCCCTCGTTCTGTTTGGGAGTGGAACGGGGAGAGAAGATGCTAGTTGTGGTACGAGGTACCCTCCGCCACGCACCGTATAGTGGATTGCGGAGTATGTGTGTAGATTTAGATGTAGAGCGGAAGGCAAGCTGTCTCGAGTACAATCAAATACGATAACGAGCATATGTTTTATGCTGTGCGTTACGCATACATCGATTCAGCGATGATGTGGGGCAACAGCTTCGACGATGCATTTAACGTTGGCAGTACTGGCCGGGAAAGTGATCCAACTAACCTGCAGTGATGTGAATAGTTGCGGTAAAGACGTAAGAAGAGACGGATAGAGAAACAAAACAGCCTTGAATATAATTCATTATTTAAATGGAAGAAAATAATATGTGGCAAAACCCAGGCGATACGCTTCTTAGGTGATCGGACGGAAAACAACATGCCAAAGAAACTGGCGTAGACAAAAATGGCTCTGAGCACTATGGGACTCAACTGCTGTGGTCATCAGTCCCCTAGAACTTAGAACTACTTAAACCTAACTAACCTAAGGACATCACACACATCCATGCCCGAGGCAGGATTCGAACCTGCGACCGGGGCAGCAGCGTGGCTCCGGACTGGATCGCCTAGAATCGCACTGCCACCACTGCCGGCAAACTGGCATAGACAAGCGTATTCAAGCACAGATATACGTAAACTGGCAAAATATAGTGCTGCCGTCGGCAACGCCTATATAAGACAAAAAGTGTCTTGCGCAGTTCTTAGATCGGTTGCAGCCTGCGGAAATGGCAGGTTATCTAGATTTAAGTGAGTTTGAACGTGGTGTTATAGTCGACGTACGAACGACTGGACACAGCATCTGCGAGGTAGCGATGAAGTGGGGATTTTCCAGTACGACCATTTCACGAATATCCCGCGAATATCAGGAACCCGGTAAAACATCGAATCTCTGACATCACTGCGGACGGAAAAAGATCCTGGAAGAACGGGACCAACGACGACCGAAGAGAATCGTTCACCGTGACAGATGTGCAACCCTTCCGCAAATTGATCATCTATATCCATTCATGTCCACTGTGCGTTCTGACGGACTTGGGAAATTCCAGCAGGGGAATCCGACACCACACACGTCCAGAATTGCTACAGAATGGCTCCCCGAATACTGTTCTGAGTTTAAGCACTTCCGCTGGACATAAAACTTCCCAGACACGAAAATTATTGAGCCTATTGGGATGCCTTGCAACGTGCTGTTTAGAAGAGATCTCCACCCCCTCGTACTCTAACGGATTTATGGATAGCCTTGCAGGTTCATGGTGTCAACACCCTCCAGCACTACTTCAGATATCAGACGAGTCCATGTCACGTCATGTTGCTGCACTTCTGCGAACTCACGGGGGCCCTACACGAAATCAGGCGAGTGTATTAGTTTCTTTGGCTCTTCAGTGTATTATTGTAATTAAAAAGAAAAGTGATGAAACCTCTTGACTTTAACAAGGGTAATTTCTCTGCAAGAGATATGTGTGGTGTAAAGGCGCACTGCTGGTTTCTAACGTAGTTAATTAAAAATTGAAGCCACTCAAGGTACTACAGTGAGTCGCTCTGATATTCTCTGAACTCATTCCATATCGGGCTCCGAGAAATGCGGTACATTTCAGTACTGCTACGTTGATAACGAGGCAATCAGCCTGCAAGCCACCAAAAAACCCACGTATTCTCCTCCTCTTTTATGACGTGCTGTTCTGCATGTCGCCATTGTTCGGCATTGGCCTGTCACAAATCTTTTGGCAACTTAAATGTCTTGCTATTTCACGCGGCAAATCCCTTAACTTGGCTCCAGATCAATTATATTGGGTTCAGATAGCAGAGTTACGGAGACAACTGTGAAAATGCAGCATTTGTACAGAGTACTCGACGCCGCGAATATTGTTTTCCATGTTTCTATGACGCTCATCAATCTGGCTTGTGTAAGACCACATGTCCTACAAAATAACGGTAATGTTGAGATAAAGGATAACTGATTTTTCGTTTTTGTCCAAAAAATTTAATTGTGTAATGTTTTCTTAACTTCAACAATCTTTAACAATATTTTATAAAATGTAGATAATTAAGAATGTATATTGGCAATGGAAACCAGAATTTTGCGTGCGATGCGTAATTAGAAAGTGGAGCACGTGCATTTTTCTTGAAAAAATGATGGTTAAGTATGAGTTAATTAACATATCTTTGATGAATTTCATATTTAAGTGATTTAGGAATTCAAACTGAACAATAAAAGTTGTAGTTCACAACGCTTTCGAACCGCCGCCCACCAGCGAGCAGTATTACCGTTCTACGAGCTATCGCTTACCCCAGATAACATTCTGTTTCTCGAAAAACGTCAGAGCTGATTTTTCTCTTAAATATTGTGAAAACATTAAAAAAACTCGTTTCTCTAGTTCACGGTGTTCCGAGTGCGTGTTTCACTGCGAAGCGTTTACAGAGACTCTGACTGTAGGCGATTTTTGAAATAAAAATTACGTAGCTTAAGTATGATTACGAAAAACGTTTATGGATGTTAAAACATCAGAATGCCTTAAAGGTTGTTTTACGGTGTAATAAGATCTCTAATATACACCGAAGAGCCAAAGAAACTGGTACACCTGCCTAATATCGTGTAGGGCCCCCGGGAGCACGCAGAAGTGCCGCAACACGACGTGGGATGGACTTGACCAATGTCTGAAGTAGCGCTGGAGGGAATTGACACCATGAATCCTGCAGGGCTGTCCATAAATCCGTAAGAGTAAGAGTGGGTGGAGATCTCTTCTGAAAAACACGTTGCAAGGCATCCCAGATCTGCTTAATAATCTTTATATTTGGGGATTTTGGTGGCCAGTAAAAGTGTTTAAACTCAGAAGAGTGCTCCTGGCGCCACTCTGTAGCAATTCTGGACGTGTGGGATGTCTCGTTGTCCTGCTGGAATTGCCCACGTCCGTCGGAATGCACAATGGACATGAATGGATGCAGGTGATCAGAGGGGATACTCACGTACGTGTCACCTATCAATGTGGTATCTAGACGTATCAGGGATTCCACATCACTCCAACTGCACACCATTACGGAGCCTCCACCAGCTTGAACAGTCCCCTGCTGACATGCAGGGTCCATGGATTAATGAGGTTGTCTCCATACCCATACAGATCCATCCTGTCCATACAGTTGCAAACGAGATTCGTCCGACCAGGCAGCATATTTCGAGTCATCAAAAGTCCAGTATCGGTGTTGACGGGCCCAGGCGAGGGGTAAAGCTTTGCGTCGTGCAGTGATCAAGGGTACAAGAGTGGGCCTTCGGCTTTGAAAGCCCATATCGATGACGTTTCATTGAATGGTTCGCACGCTGACATTTGTTGATGGCCCAGCATTGAAATCTGCAGTAGTTTGCGGAAACGTCGCACTTATGTCACGTTGAACGATTCTCTTCAGTCGTCGTTAGTCCAGTTCTTGCAGGATATTTTTCCGGCCACAGCGATGTCAGAGGTTTGATGTTTTACCGGATTCCTGATATTCATAGTACACTCGTGAAATGGTCGTACGGGAAGATCCTCACTTCATCGCAGCATCAGAGATGCTGTGTCCCATCGCTCGTGCGCCGACTATAGCACCACGTTCAAACTGACTTAAATCTTAATAACTCGCGATTGTAGTAGCAGTAACCGACCTAACAACTGCGCCAGACACTTGTTGTCTTATAAAGACGTTGCCGACACAGCGTCATATTTTGCCTGTTAACGTATCGCTGTATTTGAATACGCGTGTATAACAGTTTCTTTAACGCTTCAATGTATAAGTTGCAAATTCTTCAAAGAGCGCAACAACACCAATGTCGTGAGCTACAGCTGCTGGCCAATCACTGCGTTTGTGTTTGTTTACATCAGGTTTATTGTTATGATGAACGAAGTACAGATGACGTGCGCCTCTTTTTGCGTTGCACGCAAGAAGAGACATAGGCACACGCCTCTGTAAACATGTGCGCATGCGTGATTCAGTTCTCTCCAGCGCAGTACAGTTGAGAAACGGGGTCTGTACACAGGCTCTAAACTCTGCAACAGATCCTGTGACGGCATCTCCGAATTCGCCGTGTCCTTAGGCTCAGGGCTCTGCTCCCCAGTCTCCGCAGCTGTCCATTTAAATGGAGACTCCTCGCTTGAGCCCGTTGTTGGGTACAAGAGGACTAAAGCAGCGTAGAAAGGTGAGTGAGTACGCAACTTCGTAAGTACGACCGAGAACTCGCAGCATTGCGACTACATACGCAACTGCTGGGCATGACGATTATTATTTACCAAAATATTTACAGATCTGTATGTAGTGAATATCGTTCTGTTTATACGTAAATAACTATATATAGATACATGTAAATATGTACATGGTGTCCATAATTAAAGTACTAGTTTCAAAACACTGTTGAGAGAGAATCACTACCCAGAATAACATCATATGTGGACAGAGTATTATTAACGCTGGCGAACCGTCACGGAAAAAAAAAAACGAAATGTTGATCAATAGCCGGCCGGGGTGGCCGAGCGGTTCTAGGCGCTACAGTCTGGAACCGCGCGACCGCTACGGTCGCATGTTAGAATCCTGCCTCGGGCATGGATGTATGTGATGTCCTTAGGTTAGTTAGGTTTAAGTAGTTCTAAGTTCTAGGGGACTTATGACCTCAGGAGTTAAGTCCCATAGTGCTCAGAGCCATTTGAACCATTTTGTTGATCAATAGTTAGCGCTGTAAGCGTCAGAATATGCTCACTAACAAATGCGCTGCCCACGGCTGTTCCTTAGTTTGCGTCCGAGACGCTCAGCGTAACTGTCTCCATTAAGGCACATGCACAGAATGGCGACTGTGCCCCAGTGAGCTTGCAGAAGTTCCGAAAACCCTAGGGTAAGAATAAAGGCTGAGGGTTGGAGAAAATGATTACAGAATACGAAAAGACAGGTTCTTTTGTATTGCAATGTGGCAGAGGGAGGAAAGAAGTTGATCCGACGTCTGTCGAAGATGTGGTCAGAGCAGTGCAGTGCTGTGGTGTGGTGTGGTGTGGTGTGGTGTGGTGTGCGAATACGCAGCTCCCGAACTTGGACATGCCTGCGAGCACGATGCATAAAATCCAACGAAACACCCTGCATTGCCATCCACACAAAATCACCCGTTTTCATGAGTTGCTTACTGCCGACCTGCCAGCGAGACAAACGTTCGCTTTGGAATTTCTTGCTCGCGTGGTTGGTTCAAATGGTTCTGAGCACTACGGGACTTAACAGCTGAGGTCATCAGTCCCCTAGAACTTAGAACTACCTAAACCTAATTAACCTAAGGACATCACACACATCCATGCCCAAGGCAAAATTCGAACCTGCGACCGTAGCGGTCGCGCGGTTCCAAACTGAAGCGCCTAGAACCGCTCGGCCACTCCGGCCGGCTTGCTCGCATGGAAGTGGGCAATGAATGGCCATGGAACATTCTCTGTGCAGACGAAGCCCATTTCCATCTCCGAGGACATGTCAGAACGGAAAACTGCAGAATATGGGCAACGGAAAATCCGCACGCTCATCTACCGGTACCCCTTCATTCTGCAAAGGTGAGTGTGTGGTGCGGTTTGATGGCATCGTTTATCGTAGGGACACATCTTTACGAGTAGATCGAGTTCTGCGGGTTCTGTTATCTGTACCGTCACTGCTAAACGCTATGAGAGCCTTTCGCGCACCAACGTCATTCTAGCCCTTCGAGACCGTGGATGTGTGAATAGAATCATTTTTATACAAGATGGCGCTCCTCTGAAGATTGCACAGCCAATGAAACGGCTGCTGCAGTGGCGTTTCAGAAATACCAGAATTATCAACCGTCATTCCCCTACAGTCTGGGCGCCCAGATCACCTGATCTGAATCCGTGTGACTTCTGGCCGTGAGCTCATTTGAAAGATGTTGTGTTCAGTGCTCCAATTACGAACGCAGCCGAATTGAAGGCATCCATTGTACAACGCATTCTGAACATGACACTCGAGACACTCCGATCTGCTGTGGTACGTCAAGTTTCTCGATTGCAACTTGTTTCAGAAAACGGTGGACAGCATACTGAACACGTATTGCGCCAGTCTCACGACACTTAGAAACCGATGTAATTCTCTATAAATTATAGAGCGCAGCAATCAGTCGTCCTTTTTTTGTAGGTTTTATTTGGTAAATCCAGATTTCGGCTAGTGCCTAGCCATTATCAATGCACTATTTTCTAGTCTCGCTACATGTCAGTTCCTTGTTTCTCAGGCGTCGCTCACAGTTCTTTGACTACTACTAAAAATAGTGCATTGATAATGGCTAGGCACTAGCCGAAATCTTGATTTGCCAAATAAAACCTACAATAAAAGTGCGACTGACTGCTGCGCTCTATAATTTATAAATAATATCACAGTCGCTGAGTGGACCAACTTTCCTAATGGATGTAATTCTGCTTTTTGTGCGATTTTTGGCCACAGGAAAATTAAAAACCTATTTTTCCAATCGGATGTGGTACGGCCTCGCTGTGGCGGATGGGCTTACCTAATTAACAGTGCCACAACTGTTGACTGCCGAACTAGCGCAGTCATGCACATTGAAAAGTACCGATGGTGTAATGTGCAAACCAACCATGGACGTTAGAAGTCACACTGCGATTCACGTGTCACTTGTAGGAGACCCCGTTTATGTTAAGATTCTTGCAGCGCAATCTGTTAGTAAAATTTCCGTTAATTTTTGTTTTGTTTTGACGCGTCAATAATTTACTGTTCAAATCTAGCATCATTCTGAACAGTGGCTCTCTTTCTACAGCATTTTGAGACTGGAACTTTAATTATGGACACCCTGTACATATTGAATAACATGGGGTATAGGCTACATGTCGATCTGCCTCTGTTGTCAATTACTGATCACCCTTCATGTCTTTCGACATCTCTAATTGCAGAATGGTTAATTTACCGATGTTGTTGTTGTTGTGGTCTTCAGTCCTGAGACTGGTTTGATGCAGCTCTCCATGCTACTCTATCCTGTGCAAACTTCTTCATCTCCCAGTACTTACTGCAATCTACATCCTTCTGAATCTGCTTAGTGTATTCATCTCTTGGTCTCCCTCTACAACTTTTACCTTCCATGCTGCCATCCAATGCTAAATTTGTGATCCCTTTATGCCTCAGAACATGTCCTACCAACCGGTCCCTTCATCTAGTCAAGTTGTGCCACAAACCCCTCTTCTCCCCAATTCTATTCAATACCTCCTCATTAGTTATGTGATCTACCCATTTAATCTTCAACATTCTTCTGTAGCACCACATTTCGAAAGCTTCTATTCTCATCTTGTCCAAACTATTTATCGTCCATGTTTCACTTCCATACATGGCTACACTCCATACAAATACTTTCAGAAACGACTTCCTGACACTTAAATCTATACTCGATGTTAACCCTAGTAGGGTGGCACAGACGACGCGTTTTGCGGCATGCTGTACGCTAGCAGAGATCATGTGTCAAGTATAAGCAGTCTCATACTTAGGGAATGATCGTAGGACATCAGATGCAGAAAGCCTGCACCGCCGTTCTAGGAAATGATGAAGTGGAGGTGGTTTGCCATTGCTTTCCTCTGATCTGTTCTGAAGCGTGAAGCGTGTACCTCTGTCGTGTGGATGACTATGACGGCTGCTTGTGCAGTGTAGCGCTGGGTTTGCGTTGCTATGGACGAAGGCAAAGGAGAGCCTAATTTCCTCAACATAACCTAGGAGGCAACCGAACTTATCGTCCCTATCCAACGAATACTCAGTGTTGGGCAATAGTTTTGATCGTCAGGGAGAAATATTGATCGTTTGCGCAATATATTGATGAGTACTGCGGACCTTTCAATATTGACGCTACATCAAGAAATAACGGCGAAAAAGATACACCTGTTGCTTTCAGGGGAGTAGTATGATAGTTTATTGAGTAATTAGCTGTAAAAACGCTTGACAAAATTGTTGAAGTGCAGAGAAATAACAGTGGAGCTGCCTACTTGCTCATTTTATAAGTTTAAATTATTTATTTGCAGAAATACAAAACAGCACTACCTACCGATCCCCTAAATTAGCGTATCTGACTTTTTAAAGTTTGCAGATCGCTTCCAGCCATCTGGGAAACGAAATGAGCCGTACCTTTTCTGTGTACATAAGGCGTAACGAGATTCATCAGTTAGTTGAGAGATTCCCCGTTCATAATTAAAACACTCCGATAGCCATATGGGTCAAGTACGAGTTCTCTTCGCTCGTTAGTATGGCCGTGTGTGGAACGCCTTCCAAGCCACCTTCCACCCATCGACAGTTACTCTTACTTTTCTTTGCGCAAGACTCAGGTAACGACTGCAATACATCCAAGTTCTACAACATCGAGCGCCGAGATGTTCGCTACGACCGTAGAGTAGTAACTGACTCGTCTCGGGCGTAAACATTGCGCAAAATAATTGTCCCGTTCTTGGCCTCTCCCTTTCGAGCTATTTATTGACACAATATTACTGCGCAGTAAATGTAGAGCGTATGAGGGCCCGTTAAGACTCGTGATCAACAAGAATTTTAAGCCACCACCTCTCCTCCCGTCACCGGCAAAATACTGGTAACGAAAATTTTCCGCCGCCAGGGTTCGAACTGACATACGTCCGAGTCGCACGTCACCGTTCAGGCGCGCGCGAGCGGCATAGGCTGCGGAGGCGGGTAGAGATCGTACGAAGGTCCATAAATCAAGTGCAGCACAGAACAGGGGGCGGTAGCGGTCTCCGGTAGGAACGGCCCGAAAATGTTGCCGGCTAACGGCCGTGGCAGCGTCACAGAAAAGCCTGCCAGCAGCAAAGCCGCTTTGCTGTGCAGCCATCTCGCCGCACCGCCGTGCCCTAAGCTGTGACGGGGAAGGGGGGCGCTGGAGGGGGTGGTGGTAGGGGGGAGACTGGGTCAAATGCGACGGTGGCTCTAATGGGGCGACAGAGTCCAGAGAGGACGAGTCACACTATTTTTCTTATTCAAGGGTACTCTTGAATGTTGATTGTACGTACAAGACACCATCAATCTGAGGCGACAGGAAATTATCAACATGAGCAGGCACTGTATGTTGTTAATACACTACTGGCCATTAAAATTGCTACACCAAGAAGAAATGCGGATGATAAACGGGTATTTATTGGACAAATATATTATACTAGAACTGATATGTGATTACATTTTAACGCAATTTGGGTGCATAGATCCTGAGAAATCAGTACCCAGAACAACCACCTCTGGCCGTAATAACGGCCTTCATACGCCTGGTCATTGAGCCAAACAGAGCTTGGATGGCGTGTACAGGTACAGCTCCCCATGCAGCTTCAACACGATACCACAGTTCATCAAGAGTAGTGACTGGCGTATTGTGACCAGCCAGTTGCTCGGCCAACATTGACCAGACGTTTTCAATTAGTGAGAGGTCTGGAGAATATGCTGTCAGGGCAGCAGTCGAACATTATTTGTATCCAGAAAGGCCCGTACAGGACCTGCAACATGCGGTCGTGCATTATCCTGCTGAAATGTAGGGTTTCGCAGGGGTCGAATGAAGGGTAGAGCCACGGGTCGCAACACTTCTGAAATGTAACGTCCACTGTTCAAAGTGCCGTCAATGCGAACAAGAGGAGACCGAGAAGTGTAACCAATTGCACCTCATACCATCACGCCGGGTCATACCATCACGCCGGGTGATACGCCAGTACGTCGATGACGAATACGCGCTTCCAATGTGCGTTCTCCGCGATGTCGCCAAACACGGATGCGACCATCATGATGCTGTAAACAGAACCTGGATTCACCCGAGAAAATGACGTTTTGTCATTCGTGCATCCAGGTTCGTCGTTTAGTACACCATCGCAGGCGCTCCTGTCTGTGATGCAGCGTCAAGGGTAACCGTAGCCATGGTATCCGAGCTGATAGTACATGCTGCTGCAAACGTCGTCGAACTGTACGTCAGATGGTTGTTGTCTTGCAAACGTCCCCATCTGTCGACTCAGGGATCGAGACGTGGCTGCACGATCCGTTACAGCCATGCGGATAAGATGCCTGTCATCTCGACTGCTAGTGATACGAGGCCGTTGGGATCCAGCATGGCGTTCGTATTACCCTCCTGAACCCACTGATTCCATATTCTGCTAAGTCATTGGATCTCGACCAACGCGAGCAGCATTGTCGCGATACGATAAACCGCAATCACGATAGGCTACAATCCGACCTTTATCAAAGTCGGAAACGTGATGGTACGCATTTCTCCTCCTTACGCGAGGCATCACAACAACGTTTCTCCAGGCAACGCCGGTCAACTGCTGTTTGTGTATGAGAAATCGGTTGGAAACTTTCCTCATGTCAGCACGTTGTATGTGTCGCCACCGGCGCCACCCTTGTGTAAATGCTCTGAAAAGCTAATCATTTGCATATCGCAGCATCTTCTTCCTGTCGGTTAAATTTCGCGTCTGTAGCACGTCATTTTCGTGGTGTAGCAATTTTAATGGCCAGTAGTGTACATGAGAGATCCCTATGGTCGCTCTCCTTCGAATAGTATTTTCTGGTGTTGAGAACAAGTATGCAGCTTGATCATTGAACAGTAAATCTTCCAGTGGACGTTTGTGGCTTGTAAGCCATGTGCAGCTATTAGGTAAAGGAACATCTCGAAGCACTTATGGGGGACAGGTTGTTGGTCCCAAGAATTTCGCACCAGTGTGGAGACGAAAAAACTGCCTACCTTGATCTACCTGTTAGGCGCCTCTAGGGACAGCAGGGGCAGGGATGCAAGCGAAATTTAGAGCACCTGGGCAAGGTGTTTCGACATTGTCGTAAATGACCTTTACGAACAGGGATGGCAGTCATAAAAATGGAAATGAGGTTACGGCGTCGTCGGCCAGGAGGCCCCTATCCGAGGAAGTTCGGCCGCCAAGTGTAAGTCTTACTTCATTCGACACCACATTGGGCTACTTGTGCACCGGTGATGAGGATGAAATGATGATGAAGACAACGCAACACCCAGTTCACGAGAAAATCTCCAACCCAGCCGGGAATCGAACCCGGGCCCGCTTGCGTGGGAGGCGAGCACGTTACCACCCAGCTAAACAGGCGGACGCCATGTTTGATGTTCACCGTGGACTGGATGCTATTGAGGGAGCTATCGGATGGTATCTTTCATTCAGCCTGGTGAGTCTATTGGGAAGCCTCAGGCTTTCGAAAGAATTTTAGAATGAAATGCAACATTTATAGCGGCTCTGAAATGGTGTCGTAGCTTAGCTGAGGAATCTACCTGGACACTCTGTGATGTTCAGCCCATCCAAATAAATATGTTGTTCACTTTAGGGCCAAATGGCTCTGAGCACTTTTGGACTTAACTTTTGAGGTCATCAGTCCCCTAGAACTTAGAACTACTTAAACCTAAGGACACCACACACATCCATGCCCGAGGCAGGATTCGAACCTGCGACCGTAGCGGTCGCACGGTTTCGAGACTGTAGAGCCTAGAACCGCTCGGCCACCCCGGCCGGCTCACTTTAGGGCTAAACGGAAATTCAAAACACCCTGCCTAAAGTGGCTATAGTAAGAAACAAGTCAAGAGCACAACGTCTTCTCCTCTCTGAATGGAAAATTGGGAGTCAGAGATTGCCTGCTTCTCTAGAAAATAGAAGAATGTTGCAAACTTTGATTAGGACAGGCTGATGGCTAGAGCAGACAAATAAGGGGGAGGCATGGAGCTCGTTTAGTCTTGTGATTGGCACGAAACCCTTGTGGGAGCGCCGGCCGAAGTGGCCGTGCGGTTAAAGGCGCTGCAGTCTGGAACCGTAAGACCGCTACGGTCGCAGGTTCGAATCCTGCCTCGGGCATGGATGTTTGTGATGTCCTTAGGTTAGTTAGGTTTAACTAGTTCTAAGTTCTAGGGGACTAATGGCCTCAGCAGTTGAGTCCCATAGTGCTCAGAGCCATTTTTGAACCTTGTGGGAGCGTTTGCGTGAGTGCTTTTGTGGAGTTTACTGAGGTTTTTGCGGAGCGGAAAACTTGGTTTTCTCAATCAGACTCCGGTCTGGAGACGAATCTGATCTTGACTCTTCTTATGAGTGGGTTGCGCTTGGAACAATCGTCCTGAGCCTGACTTCACTCTGGCAATGGCCTGGATTGGGGAGCCTGTGGTGAAGACGTAGCTGTACCGACAGTTTAGACCTGAGTTATCTCGGACAACTCGGTGTGCTGAGGGCAGTCTTATTCGTGTCAGTTCTGTCGCCTTGACGTTTGCTCCCCTTGTGTGCAGTTCCGTATAAGTGAGTCAAATGGTTCAAATGGCTCTGAGCACTATGGGACTTAACATCTGAGGTCATCAGTCCCCTAGAACTTAGAACTACTTAAACCTAACTAACCTAAGAACATCATACACATCCATGCCCGAGGCAGGATTCGAACCTGCGACCGTAGCGGTCGCGCGGTTCCAGACTGAAGCGCCTAGAACCGCTCGGCCACCCTGGCCGGCTGCCAATAGCTCATGATCTATTTATCATCACATTTAACTTTCATTGTTTGCTCTATTTTGTGGTCAATAAACTTTTACCATTATTTTTCACAAAAGATCAATCCTGCGTTGATATATTAATCGCCGATCAAGAATTGACTACAATAATGACAGGGCCACCATTTCATTAAATTATTTCAGCATTAAAGTTTATTTAGATACTGATAGAAGTGATAACATATAATGCGGGCCAACAACTACAAACAATGTCAAAGGGCAATATCAGCTTAGCAGATGCATGCGCCAGGTAGACAAGCTGAAGGCTTACTAGTTAAAGTGACTGCTGTCAGCGCGTTACATCATAGTCGCCCGTAGCCTTTCAGACCATACCGCCAGACCAGTGTAGTGCTGCAGAGTGGTCGCTACTTCAGGTGGTTGCAATAATCGTTGATACACGTGCGTGTATGTTCGGGTATACTTCCATTAGTATTACAAAAACAGCAAAACAATAACGATTTGTTTTTTTTAAAGACAGTTTCTTCATTAACAAATTGCGAAACGTAGCATCTTATAACGCGGCTATAGCTTAATTACGGCTGCAGAGACCTTCGTGGAGAGGAGTCATCATTCTATCGTAACAGATGTGCTCCTTACGAACCTGTTAGGTCCAAGCAGTCGCATCTGTGGCCGAAGGACGTCGCTATCGTGCAGATAAATGAGATCCTACTGAAAACAATGTATTTTGGAAACAAAATTTAATCTGATACTACTATTATGGTTTTTATTAATTTAATATAATACATTTAGTTATTAGTCTGAATGAAGGTGTTGAATGTCAAGTAATATGATAAATGTATGTTATTATGTTTGTTATCTGAGCAAATGGTAGCATGAGAAATGTATCCATATGGAAAGGATGAGGCATATATTTAGAGGAAATTTCTAATCTATAATTCACCAGTTTATGGTGCTGGGAAACAGGAAACATACTCGAATAATTCAGTCAGGTAAGGAAGGGACTATTTTGCTATTTGCGGGTCATTTAATAAATTGTTCTGAAAAGTTATTATGTTGGTAGTGGTCCATCGTTAAAGACGCGAGATACCGTGGTTTAATACTGCAGTTTTTCGGTCAGTCGCAAGATATTATGTTAGTACGTATTTTGTGGGCTAGAGAACTGCTTTTTGGAGCCGAGAGATGAATTCAGACCTCTGTCATCATAAAGTTTCGAAGCGCGTACTAGAAGTTCTGAAAAGTGGCAAAATTTTGTAGAATTGTGAGTTAAACGTGACCGTGGAGTGGCACAAAGCAATCGAGGGCGAATTATACAGACGATTGTCAGAATGCCGGATTTTTTGTGTGAACTGTGACTTTCTCAATAATAAAAATCCTCGGGGCGTGTTATTTGTAGAAGTTATGACCAAGAACTGGTCGCTCAAAGTGACCGATTTGTTTAATACAGAGCACTCATAATATTTCATAGACAACCGTTTGTAATATTTCTGGTAAAAGGTTAAGATGAATATCATCAGCTGGCTAATAAGAACAGCTGTGACTGTGTAAGCGTGTCGGAATTGTAACTTCGGGCTAGCACGGAATTGACAGTTATTTTGTAACAAAGAAGTGGCAATATATCGTGAAGTTCATTCAAAGCTTTTCTCTCGTTTCATACGGTAGCCAGTTAAAAAAGTCCTGAAACAATTTGGTGCACCGTAGTGGAGAAACTTTACTCGTTTTCTAGCAGGACAGGCGTGACTGCAGAGGGGAAGATCACCGCAAGAAGGGTGGACATTCTCTGTAGGCTGGACAATAAACCGCACCGCCTGAAGTCTTCATTGATGACTGCCCAAGTGACACTCTAAATGCTTACCAAGCCTTAGAGAAGGACGACAAATTTTGTCTAAAGCTACAGCAATTCGAAAGCATCACCGAGGTGGATCGAAGCTGGTATCTAGAACAGTAACTATTTAAGATCGTAGAGTGGTATGGTACTGTAGAGGCCTCAGCTCACAAGTGACTCACTCTACACCTATAAGTTGACAACGTTGCCAACAGCCAACGCTGGAAAGACCGTGCTCTCTTGCAGCTAATGGTTCGCTACCTGCCGCAGCAGGAGGATCGAAATGAGAGCGGTTGTCGCACACGCGTTATTTGAGATAACCATCGGGGCGGTAATAGCGTACGTGGGTCGTTTGATAAGTCTGGTAAAATAGCAAGAAAAAAATGTTTGTTTCGCAGGCAACTCATTTTACTTCTCGACATAGTCTCCTTTGAGGGATACACATTTGGTCCAGCGATCCTTCAGCTTTTTCATCACTTCGAAAAAATAGGTGCTGTCAAAGTCTGTAAAATACTCGTTGACTGCAACTATCACTTCCTCATTTGGTGAAAATTTCTTCCCAGCAAGCCAGAGTTACAAGTTAGGGAAAGAAAGAAGTCACTTGCGGGTTACGTTTGGTGAATAGGGTCGATAAGAAACCAATTCAAAGCCCAATTCATCCACTATTGTCATCGTTATAGCTGATGTATGGGATGGTGCATTACCCTGGTAAAAGAGCACATTTTGTGTGCCGACCCTAATCTTTATTCAACCAACGCAAGCTTCAGACGAGCCAACAAAGAAATGTAATGGGGTGTAATCATGATTTTGCCTTTTTCCTAGTAATCTGAGGATTATTCCTTGGGAACCCCAAAAAATTGGCCGTCATCTTACCAGTTGACAAAATGGTCTTTGCCTTCTTCGGTGAACTTTCACCAGCCTTTGTCCATTGTCTTGACTCCCGTTTTCACTCTGATGTGTAATGGTTGCTCCAGATCTCATCAACAATCACAAAATGGCGGAAAAGGTCTTGCGGGCTGCGATTAAACACTGCCAGACACTGTGCTGATATGTGCCAGATGCACTTTTAGTCGACCGTGAGCAATCGCGGCATCCACCTTGCACACAGCTTCTTCATAGCCAATTATTCTTGCAAGATATTATGTACTCGCTCAGTTGAGGTGTCTACAGTCTCAGAAAACTCACGAATTTGTTCGGTCGCCTTGCATTACCATATCACGGATTTTGTCAGTGGTTTCATTTGTGGGTACTCGCAAAGTTACAGACCAATATCCCTAACTTCGGTTTTCCGCAGAATCCTTAAACACATTCTCAGTTTGAATATATAAAACTTTCTTGAGACTGAGCAGCTTATATCCACAAATAGGCTTCGTTTTAGAAAACATCGCTCGTGCGAAACTCAGCTTGCCCTTTTCTCTCTTGATACACCGGGTCAGATTGAAGGAAGACATCGAAACAATTCAGAGGTTAAGTGCTACATTTGTCACCAATAGGTTTGAACAACTCGTACGTGTTACGGAGATGGTTCGGGAATTAAAATGGGAATCCATGGAGGGATGGCGACGTTCGTTTCGAGAAACACTATTGAGAAAGTTTTGGGAACGGCATTTGAAGCTGATTGCCGAACGATTCTACTGCAGCCAACATTCGCTGCGCATAAGGACCTCGAAGGTAAGATACGAGAAACTAGGTCTCATACGGAGGCTTATAGATAGTCGTTTTCCCCTCGCTCTGTTTGCGAGTGGAATAGGAAATTAAATGGCTAGTAGTGGTACAGGGTATCCTGTACCCTCCGCCACGCAACGTACTATGGCTTTCGGAGTGTGTACATAGATGTGTATGTACATGTAGAACTGGACAGCCGAAATGCCCTTCGTCTTAGCTAGTTTTCCGACGAATTTTAAATTCATTAACGGTCTTCAATGATGGTGCTGAGCCCGCGTGAACATTATACAGTTCCATTTTGATTCATGGTGCGGTCTAACCCATAAAATGAAAATGTTAAATAACAGCACGAAACTCGGTTTTCTCCCTCTTTAATCGCAGTCGACACACTGACCAATTCAGACGGCTGCCAACAATGGACGGTACGCTGTACAATGTTGAAATTATTTATACGATCCTTGGAATAATCAAGCTTACCAACCACGAAGGCACAACAAAAATATTCCACGCATTCATGGAAATTTACCAGACTTACCAAACCATTCTCGTAAGTTGATTATACTGTTGTTCTGAACACCAATAAAGGAACTAATCTTTAGTTAAAGAGTACCATTTATTAAGTACTTACATTACACGTAGATCTCATGGTGTTTTACTTTTGTGGGAACAGTAGACAGTCTTAGGCTATGATTAGTCAGTGGCAAAAAGGTGACACAATACTTGGGCACTATAACAAATAATTTAGAATTGCAAGTTCAATAAACCACAACTTGTTCTCTACCCGCCCCTCACCCTTGCGCGCCGTTCTTTCAGAGCTGTAAAATCTTAAAAATGTAAGTAGCGAACGCTCGTGAGAAACATCCCGCGACGGTGCAGGACTGGCAGAAACCAGACGAGCAACAAAACGTGTCAACTCACAGAGGGGACAGGGTTTCATTGGAGCCGGGGTTCCTGCAGTGCTGTAACTTGTACGTAGCACTGGTGAGGCAGCCGAGGGAACACGGAAATGTTTTCAAGGCCATCCGTGTTTGCGACAACTCCAGCCGAGGTTGGACGTTTTCAGAGGGCAGAGAGGGCAAGTAGAATGTAAATGACAAGGCGATCTGCGAACACGATGGCGTAGTATAAATAAGGTGCAGAGAATGAGCGGCCGTAATGAGTTGGGAATTAGTTGACTGGTTGATATGGGGAAGGGGACCAAACAGCGAGGTCATCGGACCCATCGGGTTGGGGAAGGGTGGGGAAGGAATTCAGCCATGCCCTCTCACAGGCACCATCCCGGAATTTACCTGAAGCGATTTAGGGAAATCACGGAAAACCTAAATCAGGATGGCCGGACATGGGTTTGAACCGTCGTCCTCCAGAATGCGAGTCCAGGGTGCTAACCAATGCGCCACCTCGCTCAGTGGGTTAATAGGTGCCAGTATGTAGCTCTGGCAGTCGGGGATGGGAAGCATACCAAGGCGCCTGGAGAGCACCAGCTTAGCTTCGCCTTCCTGGGGAAAGTAACATATAGCAGTAAACAGTCTACTAAAAATACTGTATTCCATTTAGGAGATTAACTGGGTTAGGTAAGTATAAAGTAAGAGAAATGTTGGTTGTCTTTGTGTGTCAAGTAATGGAAGAACAAGAACAGTCTGGTCTCGCCTTACCAGTCAACTAATACAGCTGGTTCTGCAGGGAATTGGAATGAGTCGTAGTACTTGTTTCTGACAAAGCTGTACAACTATGTATTCTTTATAAGTAAGAAGGACGATTCGTGGAACAGCTTTCGTCCCTGGTAACAAGGAACCAATACTGTTAAAGTATGCTATAAAACAACTGTATGTTGAAGAATTTAGGCCAACTAGCTTTAACGGCAAAGCCACTGTAAGACACTTCCCCCAGTAAGGTAAATATATGAAATGCTCTTGAATTATTTAAGTATTACCTGTTTGAAATTCAGAATACTTCCTAGTCTAAAACAACCCCCTCCGTTGCCCTCATCTTCCATAAGTAACCAGGGAAGAGTTTTACACTTTCTCACATGCTATGAAGCTAGAAAGGAGCTCGAATACTAGGAAATGGTTTTACTCCCTCTCCCTTGCTACGACGTTACAAAGGAGTCAACCCCCGAAGTAACTGTCGGTCTAGTCCTGTCAGCAACTAATGTGGACGCGACATCTCTCCCTCTTTCTTACCATACCACCCTTGCCAAGACACCCTTTATGAATGTTGCTTTGGACATAAATAAACTCTACTAAGACTGCTATTTCCTTGATGCTCATACTATATTCTCACTTTTTGTAAAGACGAACAGTCCATGACAGCTTCATTTTAACCATTCGATTCTGGGGTGAGCGACAAAGTATTATCTGAACGACACGAGTAGTTTGAACGCACGTCCATTTCACGGTGACATTCTATTCTGTTCCACGATATTCCGTTGACATCCATTCTAAACAGACCTTTACGCAACGCTGGCCGACGTGGCCGAGCTGTTCTAGGCGCTACAGTCTGGAACCGCGCGACCGCTACGGTCGCAGGTTCGAATCCTGCCTCGGGCATGGCTGTGTGTGATGTCCTTAGGTTAGTTAGGTTTAAGTAGTTCTAAGTTCTAGGGGACTGATGACCTCAGAAGTTAAGTCCCACAGTGCTCAGAGCCATTTGAACCTTTACGCAACACTAGTAAACAATGAGTATATCCCACACATTTTCGATTGGCGACAAGTCTGGTGATCTGACAGGCCAGGGCAAAATGCTGACATCCTGTGACACCAGGAAGGCACGTAGTCGTGCAGCAACATGTAGTCGAGCATTGTATTGCTGAAAAATGGCGCCTGGGGTGTTGTGCAGAATGGGTATGGCCACAGGTCGTAGGAGGTCATTCATGTGGGTCACACTGGTCACAGTGTCCTGGACACACACCAACTGTGATCTGTGGTTGTATCCAATAGCACTCCATGCCATAAGGCCTTCAGTTGGCGTTGTATGTCTTAAGCGAATGCAGTCCCTGTGATGCTGCTCCCCATGTCTGAGGCGAACCAAAATGCAGTCATCATTTTCAAACAAACAGAACCTAGATTCGTCCGAAAATGCCATCTGATCCCATTCCTGTCCCCAGCGGTGTTGTTTCATATACCATTTCCATCTAGCATGTCTCTTAATATTCATCAAAGGTAGGGGGAGAAGTGGATGACGCGTACGTAACCCATGTCGTAGTAATAAACGGCGACACACTGTCACCCCTAATATTGTACGTGAGTTACGAGTTACACTGTTCCACTGTTGCACCAGAGACAGGAGTATGTAGAACTGCCCTGAAATGCCATGCGGATGAAGTGCCGATCTTTTTTTTTTTTTTGGGGGGGGGGGGGGGTTGGATGGCGCGACCGGACCCATCTCGTCGTGGTTCAAAATGGCTCTGAGCACTATGGGACTGAACATCTGTGGTCAACAGTCCCCTAGAACTTAGAACTACTTAAACCTAACTAACCTAAGGACATCACACACATCCATGCCCGAGGCAGGATTCGAACCTGCGACCGTAGCAGTCGCGCGGTTCCGTACTGAGCGCCTAGAACCGCGAGACCACCGCGGCCGGCATCTCGTCGTGTTCTACTTCCTTCCGTGAACTATTCGGCACGTCTACGAGGCGTATTGCACGTTTGTTCGAGACAAGCTGATATAGCGACAACGAGAGTCTCAGGCACATTTTACCGGTAGTTGGTATTACGCCGCAATCTCGATGTTGACTTCGAATCCACGGGCCGACATGGTGCAAATGCTAATCATTTCTGCAGAACATACTAATGCAAATGTTCTGCGAATATGAACGTCCTATCTCAAGTCGTTCAATGTGTTCTGTGTTTTCTGAACATGAGTGTATTTTCTAGAAGTGAATCAAGAAAATCTGTCTATATATGAGAAGATGGTTCTCAACACTGAGAAACCGGATCATTACGAAACCTGTACAGCGGGAAAAAATCGTAGTCAATTGAACTTTCGCTTACCCAGATTCAAATGTATTATCATACACCTTGGACGCTCAGTATGTATGCAGCTTTCCACATTACTGCATCCCGTGCAACTCTGTTCACCTCTGCATAACTACTGAAACATACATCCGTTTCTAACCCTCTTAGTTGAAGCCCACTTCGCACAATCTTTCCTCTAGCACCAAACTGACGATTCTTTGATGCTTCCCGATAAGTCCTGTCAATAATCCTTTCTTTAATAGACTTACGCAAGAAATTTCTTTTGTATACTATTCGATTCAATATTTTTCATTAGTTATTCGATCTCCCCTTCTAATACTCAGCATTTTTCTGAAGCAGTACTTTTCAGAAGTTTCTCTTCTCTTCCATTCTGAACTATCTACCGTTCACATTTTCCTTTCGTTCAGAGGTAGACGCAAGACAAATTTTTACTTGTATGTGTGGATGAACAGGCATTGTTTATGATAAACAGCCGATTGAAATGATTCGGAAATAAATTTGTTGAATGCGAATAACTTGGCTTCAACTGTGTTAGGTGTAGATGTACTGCCTGTTCGTGACACACGAAAATTACCTCTTTGTTGTCCACAATATCTCTTCATCAGACAAGCAAATAAATGTTATATGCAGAGGCGGGCGAAAGACGATTACACCATCGCTGTCGATTTCTCGTAGTCTCATTCTCACTGGTGCTGGAATACAGAGTATACACGCCTGGAAATGGAAAAAAGAACACATTGACACCGGTGTGTCACACCCACCATACTTGCTCCGGACACTGCGAGAGGGCTGTACAAGCAATGATCACACGCACGGCACAGCGGACACACCAGGAACCGCGGTGTTGGCCGTCGAATGGCGCTAGCTGCGCAGCATTTGTGCACCGCCGCCGTCAGTGTCAGCCAGTTTGCCGTGGCATACGGAGCTCCATCGCAGTCTTTAACACTGGTAGCATGCCGCGACAGCGTGGACGTGAACCGTATGTGCAGTTGACGGACTTTGAGCGAGGGCGTATAGTGGGCATGCGGGAGGCCGGGTGGACGTACTGCCGAATTGCTCAACACGTGGGGTGTGAGGTCTCCACAGTACATCGATGTTGTCGCCAGTGGTCGGCGGAAGGTGCACGTGCCCGTCGACCTGGGACCGGACCGCAGCGACGCACGGATGCACGCCAAGACCGTAGGATCCTACGCAGTGCCGTAGGGGACCGCACCGCCACTTCCCAGCAAATTAGGGACACTGTTGCTCCTGGGGTATCGGCGAGGACCATTCGCAACCGTCTCCATGAAGCTGGGCTACGGTCCCGCACACCGTTAGGTCGTCTTCCGCTCACGCCCCAACATCGTGCAGCCCGCCTCCAGTGGTGTCGCGACAGGCGTGAATGGAGGGACGAATGGAGACGTGTCGTTTTCAGCGATGAGAGTCGCTTCTGCTTTGGTGCCAATGATGGTCGTATGCGTGTTTGGCGCCGTGCAGGTGAGCGCCACAATCAGGACTGCATACGACCGAGGCACACAGGGCCAACACCCGGCATCATGGTGTGGGGAGCGATCTCCTACACTGGCCGTACACCACTGGTGATCGTCGAGGGGACACTGAATAGTGCACGGTACATCCAAACCGTCATCAAACCCATCGTTCTACCATTCCTAGACCGGCAAGGGAACTTGCTGTTCCAACAGGACAATGCACGTCCGCATGTATCCCGTGCCACCCAACGTGCTCTAGAAGGTGTAAGTCAATTACCCTGGCCAGCAAGATCTCCGGATCTGTCCCCCATTGAGCATGTTTGGGACTGGATGAAGCGTCGTCTCACGCGGTCTGCACGTCCAGCACGAACGTTGGTCCAACTGAGGCACCAGGTGGAAATGGCATGGCAAGCCGTTCCACAGGACTACATCCAGCATCTCTACGATCGTCTCCATGGGAGAATAGCAGCCTGCATTGCTGCGAAAGGTGGATATACACTGTACTAGTGCCGACATTGTGCATGCTCTATTGCCTGTGTCTATGTGCCTGTGGTTCTGTCAGTGTGATCATGTGATGTATCTGACCCCAGGAATGTGTCAATAAAGTTTCCCCTTCCTGGGACAATGAATTCACGGTGTTCTTATTTCAATTTCCAGGAGTGTAGCTGCGAGCGTTAGTGATGAATGTAGGAAAATGTGGTGTAGGGATGTCGACAGCGTGACATATGAAAGTTTGGGTCAGTCCGCGAGGCGTACACGGATAGCTTAATGGTTACGGCGAGCGCTCACGGTAAGTGGGAAATCCATGTTCGCGTCCCGGTCCGGCACAAATTTTCAAGTGTCACCATAGGTAGTATAATACCTAACCCAACTGGAGCCAAGTTATTCGCGTTCAGCGAATTTATTTCATGCATCTTCAGAAATGAATTCCTAACACTTAAGCGTATGTTCGATGTTGTAAGATTTCTCTTTTTCAGAAATGCAGAGTACATGTAATTTCGGAAATCTTAGGAATTTTAAATCTTTATAATGGTCCTACAATTGTCTACAGTTACCTTTTTGGCCAGTCTAGCAACACACACATGCTATTATTATAGAAGGTAAATGTTTTTAAATTCTAGAAAGGAATTACGCAATTTTTGGACCATTTTCGTACTAAAATTCTGTTTCCACCTTCTGAAGCGTTATACTCACCCGATGATTCTCAGAAAATCCAATAGCGGCTGCTGGACGGATCTTTGACGGCAAGTGATGTGCCTTCAAGACTCTGACTGAGTTCCAACGACAACATAAGAAACACTTTGCCACTCGGAAATGTGCCAAGGAAAATGGTACTGCCGTGTAGAGACGACGCGCAAAGAGTCGTTCTTTCTCGAGGTGTAGTCAGACGCACACGTCGACAACGTGAAACATGGGCAGGCGGCGCAGCTCGTGCATGATGCATGCTCGGCTGACGGCTACCGCCATTACTGAATATTTCAGCCGGCAGGGACACACTCAGCGGCGGCGGCAATAACAGCTGGAGCTGGGGCAGTCGCCGGCTAGTGCACCGCGGAAGAATGAGGCCTGCGGGTTGCATCGCTATCAGGGGCGCTCCGCGGCGTGAAGCCAGCCAGATACCGCGATGACACGCGCTGCGCCACTGCACACGCCGCTACACGTGGGAGGGGGAGAGCCGGCAAAATACTCGGAAGGAATTGGACAGCGTGTCACCATGAAGCAGCAGCCCGGTATTTATCAAATCTGCCAAAGTTTGTCGAGATATTCATCACGTAACGCGCATTATGTTATTAAACTTTCATTCGATGTCTGTTATATACATCGATAGAGTCCAGAAGGGTACAGCTGGCGATGTGCAGTGACTAGTTTTCGTCCAGAGCGCTGGGCGACTTCATTAGTTTGTTCTGAAGGGGAGGCCGATGAGCATCTGCCACCGTTTGGCCGATCGGCGATGACAGAATCGAAGCGTACGCCCTGAAATCTTTCTCAAAAGATTTTACAGAAACTATTAGGTAAAACAATTCAGTTTTGCTTTACTTGTAGCTTTATATGTCACGTTCGTTAATGGTCACACTTATTGTGATGTTTACGTGGAAGCAAGACACTGCGTGAAATTCGAAAAAGTTTGGAATGAAAAAGAGAGGTCACTATAATTTTATGTTTGGTGCATTTTACATAATACGTTACTGCCTACGAAATTTAGCTAACAAACTGAATTTTTCTTTAGACTTTGGTGAAGGAATCTATCTGTCACCAAACTCTAGAGAACTGATCTGACGTAGCGCACTCATTTGCGATCGCACCGTCCCAGTGATAAAGCCAAAGTGAAACGTCCACAACATTCGTTGTATTTCATAAACCGTTTGGGATATCAACTGAAATTTTGGTATGTGATAGCACACAGAGAGGAGAGTATTTTGCCATATGGTTGTAACACAAAACTTCATTATCTATCGTGTTATCCCACTAACTACAGCGGTTTTCGATGAACGTATGTAATTTTTAAGGGCCGTCGATGGCTAGTTAAATGAGAAATGCTATGGGTTTCGGAACAACATAAGTGAAGTAGCTGGCCGTGTGGCCGAGCGCTTCAGTCCGGAACCACGCTGCTGCTACGGTCGCACGTTCGAATCCTGCCTCGGGTATGGATGTGTGTGATGTCCTTAGGTTAGTTGGGTTTAAGTAGTTCTAAGGCTAGGGGACTGATGACCTCAGATATTAAGTCCTATAGTGCTCAGAGCCATTTTTTACCGAGGATGTGCTTTTTCTTAAGATGCTAACCTTACTTCTCCTCAGTTCCTCATGTAATAAACTTAATAAACCACTGTTTCACAATTCTCTCGCAATTGCTTCTGCAAAACACGTTAGTGAAGTGAGACTCTGTAAACTCCGCTGAGTTTTGGAGAAAGAGATTTTAACGTTTCAACAAGAATACAAGATTGTATTCGAGTGCGTGTGAATCACTTCGTATAGTGAGCGCCACTATGGCCAGTAAAAGCCTAGACGGCAGGGCATGCGTGGGGAAAGCGGTAGTGGCGGGGGCTGCGGGCTGTGGGCGGGCGCTGTAAAGGAAATGCCCTGCGCTGCAGGGAAATGCCATTGTAAAGTGAGCCCTACACTCACATTTTTTGTAAATGTTAAGAGGGGACCCCTCACGCCCATACGTGCATCGTACCCATTCAGAAAGTCTGTAACCTCTGCTTTGGTTAGTATCTAATACGAATTCCGCCGAAAATGCAGTGATTTATTTTCGCCTCGCTTGTTAACCATTTGTAACTTCCACGGAAGTGTCACGAGTGGCGACTTTTGAGCTTAAACTTTTTTAAACATGCACATTAGAAAAGATAAATAGTCCCCTCTTGGAAGTGAAAGGAGAAACTTTATAAGATAAAAAAAAATGATTTGATAAAACAAGTATCTCTCTTTTGCCTCTTCTTCTGTCCCCCACCCCCTCCCTCAACGTGTACAATCGCAAGATATTTCATTAACATTCAGTGCTCCTCACCCCATGGCCAACCAAGATACCTAAAGAAGAGCACCAATATGTTCAAAGTTTCTTGTAAAAGCAACCCAGTACAATCGTAACTTTCTCAGATTTACAAATAAGGTAAAGAAGCACGAAATCTGAAGTTGTTTTTGTATGTCAATCCTTAAAACAGGTGGAAATTTAGGTTCAGGAGTACACTATTTGTTAAGAAGTGTAATCGATTGCACAATTAATTGATTGCAGAAATCTCTCAGAACAATGTGTGTTGGTCAACTGCCGCCAATAGTGTCACATTTTCCTGTGTCAGAGGAGACACCAACGTTATGAGTATGCCTGCAACAGACCTGGCGTTCGCCGTGCCTAGCTGACGTGACGTCACGAACAAGCGCCGAGGGCTTCCTTTGGGTCGGCGTTGGTCCCAGTTGCTTTGGGCTGCAAGTCTTCTTTTGTTTGTGGAATGGCGTTAGTGGTAAACGACGCGTCGCAACTCGAGATCTCAACCCATCTTCCAGTAATCTGTTCTCGATGGTTTGTGGTGACGCACTGCCTGTAACCTCTGCCAGGATTTCAGCTTATGGCACCCGTCTATACGTCATAACCTGTCGTCTGGTGATGTAGTTCTTCTGCCGTGCCTATTACTCTCGCCAGACTGTGCTGAGTCCATGATGTCGTCACCATGCATTACGCAGTCACTGCACTACAATAAAATGACTGTGCAACTTAACGGTATGATGCTCCCATATCCCTCTTACCAATGATTCCACTTTTCTCAAACATCGAAAGATACTGAGAAATTGCCCAAGTATATTCCCTGGGCATCATGTATTGCCATCTCCATCTGCAAATTCCAGTATTCTTAGACATCCATCACGAATTTACACCATTTTTCATCCGTAGGTATGGCTTTTGACTATTCTGAGAATAAAATCCAGTAACTATATAATTTTAATCATCATAGCCCATAGCCCTCGAAATATTACAGTATCAGATGAGCGGCATTTGCTAAAGGCGTTCATGTTGTAACATGGTCCACTGTTCACATGTCTAAATGATTTGGTATGTAAGCAGATTAAATATAGTGAGGCAGCAGTTCGTGGTCTTTTGCTTAGCAGTACTGACTGTCTATAAGAGGCCCCAGGTTCGATTCCTGGGCGGGCTGGGGATTTTCTCCGGTCGGGACTGGATGTGTTCTTGTCATCATCATTTTATCATCTTCGACTCGAAATCCATCAAAGTGGCTTCAAATAAAAAACCTCCCTGCCGCAAATGCCATACGTATATTTAATTTTTCTTGTATGCTGATAAAATACGTACATTTAATTTTTCTCGTGTACTGATACAGCCTGGGCGTAATATTGTGTCTGGGACAGCGTAGAGTTCAGATACTGATTGGTGGAAAAGAAGTTCGGTGGGTAATTCCGCACTGATAGATATGTCAGCTAGCCACGTAGGTAGTAATTGCCGTTTGGTCGTTCCGATTCTTAACATTACGTGGCCTTCCCAGTACGATTTACACAGAATGCCTACATTTGGTCATGCTGATGCTTCAGTATGGAGACTGAAAATATTGGTTTTTCCGACCAATTTCATCTCCTAAAATCGATTACTCCATGCGAATGCTCTACAGAACTGAGCGCACCAGACAACAGATTACCACGTTCAGGAGGCATCAAGCTAATACCGTATAACACGGCCTATAGACTTGATAATCGTCTCAATTTGAAGAGCAAGGGAGTCCACAAGTTTTGTCAGGTAGGACATATCCAACTAAGGTCACTCATTGGTGACTAGACTGCGTACACCCAACAAACTGCTGCGATGTCAATTGGCACGTTTCATCCGCTGTCGCAAATAGTCTCGGTAATTTTGTATTGGATTAAGATGTAGATCTTTAGAAAATCAACTGAGATGCGTCGTGGTGGATGAGTGTTCGTAAAAGCAGGAACGTATGCGTACAGTCTTGTGAACATGGGTGACGTCATCTTGGAAGACGGAAGGGTCCACATCACAGCAAAGTCATCATGAAAATACATAAAAAACAACGCTTGGCCATCGAGAGTGTTGAAACAAACATACTGTATTATGTTCACGGTAATCAGAATGAGAGGACTAAAGTTATGGAAGAAAAACATCCACAAAACATCACAGAACCATTTTCGATACGAACTACACCCTCCGAACACTAAGGCTTACACGTTTCATTAGGTCACCGTTGTATTCGACGCCTCGCATGACTTGAAACGAGGCAAATGGCGACTTGTGCGACCTCACTGCGCTCCACTGTCCCACTTCTAAGCTGTCTGGATCAATGAAAATTTGTAGTTTTATGTGGTTTGTGGGCAAGGGTCTTTTGCGACATATGGGATTCATAACACTTCATAGCACTTCCCTGAACAAAGATCGCTCAGATCCTGGTTGAGAGAGATATGCATTCACTGACAGCAGCAATTCCTGCCGGTGGTCTTCATCGAACTTGGGTTAGCAGATGCGACAGATAGCTTTAATGATTATGACAGTGGCCAACGTTCATATATAACCTTTATTACCTTTAGCGTTCCACTAACAGATATGATAAATTTTAACTTAGTTTTAAGAAAACAGTCTTAATCGCGCTTTTTATTTATTTAGTGCCTACCGGTTTCAGCCCATCGCAGGGCCATCTTCAGGACGAACATACCACAGGTCGGCTGCTGGTGGCGTCGCGTCTACCAAGGTGTGGCAAGAGACTGGCAGTAAAAGATAAAAAATAATGCCGTGTGCAACACTAACGCATTAAAAACAAAGAATAGAGAATATATTGTCCAGTCACATTAATAATATATTGTCCAGTCACATTAATAAGAATACCTGTTAAAAGCCTAATAACCGCCTCTTGCAGCGGGGATCGCTGCGAGACTTGCAGAGTCAACGAGATTCTGAGAAACATCGACAGGAATGTGGAGCCTGCGGACTCCAGTACAGTAGCGAGCTGTACTAGGTTCCTGTGTTGACGATCCAGGGCACAAAAAGCAAGATCAAGGTGATCCATATATTCTAGATTGGGATGAAATCGGAGGAGTTTGGTTGTCAGGGGAGTGCAGTAAACTCATCGTATACTGCGAGTTGTGTGACACGTTACATTGTCCTGCTGGTAGGTGTCATCGCGCCGAGGAAAAACAAACTGCAACTGGGGGTGGACATGGTCACCAAGGCTGATCCACTAAGCCTTCCAGAAAGACGAGATCACCCAGGGAATCCCCTCCAGCCTGGACCCTTCCGACGATTGTTGCAGTGTGTTTTCTTTCAGATGTTTCACGCCGTACACGCCAACGGCCGTTTGTGTGACGAAGAATAAAACGTGATTCATCTGAAGAAGCCACCTGTCGCCACTCAGCGGACGTCCTGTTTCGGTATTGGAGTACAAATTCCAGCTATCGTCGCCGATAAACAACAGTCAGCATAGCGCATGGACCAGGCACCTGCTGCGGTTGCCCACATGCAGCAACATTCTCTGAACGGTCGTCGAGAAGACACTGTTGGTTCATTTGGGCGGTCCAATGCTGAACAGTTGGACGTCTCATCGCCCATGCACATCTCAGCAGCCGTCGACTATCCCTGTCATCTATGGCCCCTGGTGTACTAAAGTTGCCTCGGCGCCAATTTTGGATCTACATCTACATTTATACTCCGCAAGCCACCCAACGGTGTGTGGCGGAGGGCACTTTACGTGCCACTGTCATTACCTCCCTCTCCTGTTCCAGTCGCGTATGGTTCGCGGGAAGAACAATTGTCTGAAAGCCTCCGTGCGCGCTCTAATCTCTCCAATTTTACATTCGTGATCTCCTCGGGAGGTATAAGTAGGGCGAAGCAATATATTCGATACCTCATCCAGAAACGCACCCTCTCGAAACCTGGCGAGCAAGCTACACCGCGATGCAGAGCGCCTCTCTTGCAGAATCTGCGACTTGAGTTTGTTAAACATCTCCGTAACGCTATCACGCTTACCAAATAACCCTGTGACGAAACGCGCCGCTCTTCTTTGGATCTTCTCTATCTCCTCCGTCAACCCGATCTGGTACGGATCCCACACTGATGAGCAATACTCAAGTATAGGTCGAACGAGTGTTTTGTAAGCCACCTCCTTTGTTGATGGACTACATTTTCTAAGGACTCTGCCAATGAATCTCAACCTGGTACCTGCCTTACCAACAATTAATTTTATATGATCATTCCACTTCAAATCGTTCCGCACGCATACTCCCAGATATTTTACAGAAGTAACTGCTACCAGTGTTTGTTCCGCTATCATATAATCATACAATAAAGGATCCTTCTTTCTATGTATTCGCAATACATTACATTTGTCTATGTTAAGGGTCAGTTGCCACTCCCTGCACCAAGTGCCTATCCGCTGCAGATCTTCCTGCATTTCGCTACAATTTTCTAATGCTAACAGCTCTATATTGCTATCCACGGCATACTATAACGACAGCGGCACCCCAGCAGCACACAAACTTAGCCGTCTCGGAAGTGTTTCCACTATTCGCCTGAGAGCCAATCATCGTGCTCTTTTGGACGTCAGATGAAGTGCTCCGTTCCCACATTAGGACAGCACCCGCACTGTTTTCTGGGGCCCGCGACACGGTTTATACACCTTCCACCGCTAGTGCTGGTACCTGCGTACGTGAGTGGTTATTGCACGTTGACGCCGAACTTAGGCGGTGGTCACATTAATGTGAAATAATCGTTTATAACGTAACACGATGTACCTGTCTTTCTGCTGCATAGAAACAACTCGTAATGGTTCAAATGACACTGAGCACTATGGGACTTAACAAGTGAGGTCATCAGTCCCCTAGAACTTAGAACTACTTAAACCTAACTAACCTAAGGACATCACACACATCCATGCCCGAGGCAGGATTCGAACCTGCGACCGTAGCAGCAGCGAGGTTCCGGTCTGAAGCGCCTACAACCGCTCGGCCACCGCGCCTCGCTGAACAACTCGTAACCATGTAAAAATAGAAAAAATAGATGTATCGCAGTGTAGATTAATATTATTTTTAGATGGTTATGACTTCCTGCTGCGCAGCAGAACGAGAGGTGTATCGTGTTATATTTTATTTTCCGTCATTTGTTTTTTTCATTTATTGCAGTAGATATTAATGTTTCTTCTTTTACTTCTATTACAGAGTCCGAAGGAGGCTATTGTATAGTCGAAACTAGTAATTTTGTTCAAAATCTTTGCAATCAAGAGAATTAAATAAAAAATTATGAAGATGTAAGCTCTATAAATGAGTCCATGATATTGGTTCAAATGGCTCTGAGCACTATGGGACTCAACTGCTGAGGTCATTAGTCCCCTAGAACTTAGAACTAGTTAAACCTAACTAACCTAAGGACATCACACACATCCATGCCCGAGGCAGGATTCGAACCTGCGACCCTAGCGGTCTCGTGGTTCCAGACTGCAGCGCCAGAACCGCGCGGCCACTTCGGCCGGCTCAGTCCATGATATTGGTAATTATACAGTAGCGTGCGGTCGAGGCAGGCAGTTGTGAATAAACTGAATTAGCTAAGCTTCCTTATAAAATTGAGCCTTTCTAATGTTACAATCAGGGTAATTTTTTGAGCTTCAGGAAAAAGTAATGTAGAGTAGGAGTAGTGTTTAGGACCCAAAAGAGAACGACAGAGACAGGAACAGAGAAATCTGGTTTCGTTACAACTGGAACTATGTCATATGCTAAACTTCTGGTAACACAAATTCAGCGTTACCTAGCTCTAGCATCCGACAGTAATCTCGTTTTGCTTTCCATTATATAAGAAAGGACTGAGACGACACTCTAGTAGAAGTGGGATAGATAAAATTATAAGAAAAATGCATCGATGAGTGTAGCTGAAATCCGATGTATAGAAAAATTTAGGGAGCCTGATCATGATACTAGAGAGGTGGAACAGCTATATTCATTAACTGTTTCAAAATTATCCATAATGTCAAAGAACAGCACAAACGTCTGACATTTGGTTCTTCAGCTGCCCTATGTATTAGCAACAAATGGGATGTACCGTGTTGTGTAGCGCGTGTCTGCCGCTTACCAGGGGCATTACAAAAAGATTGTGTTACTAGTTACTCCGGCGACGGATGTTGCTACGGAGGATTATGGGAGCAATTTAAAGGATTCACCTAGCATAGATTTTTCCGCTACTACCTCTCCTTATTGCGCGTCCCCGTGAAGAGGAAATTAATCAACTTGGATTGTTGTCTACGTGACAATGAACACTTAGAAACTTTGAACGTTTCTAGAGTCCTAACTAAAGTTGATGGAAATTTGATTTAAACTGATTTTTGCAAGGCTGGTTTAAATAAATAAGCAACATGATAGAAAAAATTGTGTTCTCTTTAATAAAATATAGCTTGTTGCTGTAAATCTCTGGAAAATAATTAAATAAACTTCATATCTCCGCGCCGGCCGATGTGGCCGAGCGGTTCTAGGCGCTTCAGTCTGTAACCACGCGACCGCTACGATCGCAGGTTCGAATGTTGCCTCGGGCATGCATGTGTGTGATGTCGTTAGGTTAGTTAGGTTTAAGTAGTGCTAAGTTCTAGGGGACTCATGACCTCAGATGTTAAGTCCCATAGTGCTCAGAGCCATTTGAACCATTTTTCATACCTCCGCAGAAATGGTAACGATTGTTACGTTTACGTATCTGTATAAGTGTCCTTATTATTTTTTAAGTTACAGAGAAAAAATACCTTATCTTAAATTTCTGAGTGAAAATGTACAAGCAAACATAAAATAAAAATATATATAATTTTAAACATCTTGAAAACCTTACGTGATTAAACATTTCTTTACGTTTTTAATTTACATGTGGCAAGGGCTTTATCGACCATACGCCTGCTCTATGAGCCTCTTCCACTTCTGCCTGTCCAATGACCTGCTTGTTCAGTTGCACCAGTTGCTATTTCTGTTCATCCTAGTTGTGTCCTCCCGAATGTTATCCCTCCATCTGATTCTGGGTCTCCCTCTTCCTCTCGTTCCATCTATTGTTCTGCTGAATGCCATTCTAGGTAGTCTATTCTCTGTCATTCTTGCTATATGGCCTGCTCAATTCAAGCTTCTCTTCTTGAGCACTTCGACGATGTTACGGTGTTTGTACAACGCTCTTAATTCTTCATTTCTTCTTATTCTACATTCCATGTTATTTTCGTCGTATACAGGCCCAAAAATTTTCCTTAGTACTTTTCTTTTGAATATTAACAGTTTTTCTTCATCTTTATTTCTAAATATTAATGTGTCACATCCATATAACTTCACAGGTATAATGGTCGGTTGATATAAGCGGATTTTGAAGTTACTGCTAAGTGATCTTTTTCTTAGAATTTTGATGAAACTGAAAAGTATCTTGTTTGCTGCTGATAAACGGGCATCTATTTCTATATCTGTTCTGTTGTTATTACTAAAAAGACTTCCTAGGTACTTGAAGTGGTCAACAGTCTTGAAATTGAATCCATCTACAGTCAGAGGTGCATCTTTTCTAGTTTTCTTACTTATGGGCTGGTATTCTGTCTTTTCTTCATTAACATGTAATTCTGTTTTCTTAGCAATTTGTAGTAATTTTGCATCATTCTGATTAATTCTCTTTTGGAACTACTTATTAGTGCTACATCATCTACATATACATCTACATTTATACTCCGCAAGCCACCCAACGGTGTGTGGTGGAGGGCACTTTACGTGCTACTGTCATTACCTCCCTTTCCTGTTCCAGTCGCGTATGGTTCGTGGGAAGAACGACTGCCGGAAAGCCTCCATGCGCGCTCGAATCTCTCTAGTTTTACATTCGTGATTTCCTCTGGAGGTGTAAGTAGGGGGAAGCAATACAGGCTGTTACAAAAAGGTACGGCCAAACTTTCAAGAAACATTCCTCACACACAAAGAAAGAAAATATGTTATGTGGACATGTGTCCGGAAACGCTTACTTTCCATGTTAGAGCTCATTTTACTACTTCTCTTCAAATCACATTAATCATGGAAGGGAAACACACAGCAACAGAAAGTACCAGCGTGACTTCAAACACTTTGGTACAGGAAATGTTCAAAATGTCCTCCGTTAGCGAGGATACATGCATCCACTCTCCGTCGCATGGAATCCCTGATGCGCTGATGCAGCCCTGGAGAATGGCGTATTGTATCACAGCCGTCCACAATACGAGCACGAAGAGTCTCTACATTTGGTACCGGGGTTGCGTAGACAAGAGCTTTCAATTGCCCCCATAAATGAAAGTGAAGAGGGTTGAGGTCAGGAGAGCGTGGAGGCCATGGAATTGGTCCGCATCTACCAATACATCGGTCACCGAATCTGTTGTTGAGAAGCGTACGAACACTTCGACTGAAATGTGCAGGAGCTCCATCGTGCACGAACCACATGTTGTGTCGTACTTGTAAAGGCACATGTTCTAGCAGCACAGATAGAGTATCCCGTGTGAAATCATGATAACGTGCTCCATTGAGCGCAGGTGGAAGAACATGGGGCCCAATCAAAACATCGCCAACAATGCCTGCCCAAACTTTCACAGAAAATCTGTGTTGATAACGTGATTGTACAATTGCGTGCGGATTCTCGTCAGCCCACACATGTTGATTGTGAAAATTTACAATTTGATCACGTTGGAATGAAGCCTCATCCGTAAAGAGAACATTTGCACTGAAATGAGGATTGACACATTGTTGGATGAACCATTCGCAGAAGTGTACCCGTGGAGACCAATCAGCTGCTGATAGTGCCTGCACACGCTGTTCATGGTACGGAAACAACTGGTTCTCTCGTAGCACTCTCCATACAGTGACGTGGTCAACGTTACCTTGTACAGCAGCAACTTCTCTGACGCTGACATTAGGGTTATCGTCAACTGCACGAAGAATTGCCTCGTCCATTGCAGGTGTCCTCGTCGTTCTAGGTCTTCCCCAGTCGCGAGTTATAGGCTGGAATGTTCCTTGCTCCCTAAGACGCCGATCAATTGCTTCGAACGTCTTCCTGTCGGGACACCTTTGTTCTGGACATCTGTCTCGATACAAACGTACCGCGCCACGGCTAGTGCCCCGTGCTAATCCATACATCAAGTGGGCATCTGCCAACTCCGCATTTGTAAACATTGCACTGACTGCAAATCCACGTTCATGATGAGCACTAACCTGTTGATGCTACGTACTGATGTGCTTGATGCTAGTACTGTAGAGCAATCAGTCGCATGTCAACACAAGCACCGAAGTCAACATTACCTTCCTTCAATTGGGCCAACTGGCGGTGAATCGAGGAAGTACAGTACATACTGACGAAACTAAAATGAGCTCTAACATGAAAGTTAAGCGTTTCCGGACACATGTCCACTTAACGTCTTTTCTTTATTTGTGTGTGAGGAATGTTTCCCGAAAGCTTTGCCGTACCTTTTTGTAACACCCTGTATATTCGATACCTCATCCAGAACCGCACCCTCTCGAAACCTGCATAATGTTCACATCCAGTATCTGAATCCCTTGTGGACTGGATTTAGAAAATTCTCTATCGATCTACTCTAGGACAAGGTTAACTAAATAGGTGAAATGGCATCCCCTTGTCACAGTGCAGTGTACACCTTAAAATCTTCAGTTTCTCCTAACGGTGTCTTTATGCTACATAAAGTTTCATCTATACACATTTTAACTAATCTGATTAATTTTGATGGTATTTTAAATTCCTTCATTATATTTAGGAGTGTCTTCGATCAAATATAGCTAAGAACTGGAGTATCACATACCAGATTCAGTAGGGTTGCTGACCTGCGTAATGATGCAAACTGGAGTCCTACATTCTGCGTGGTGTCTGTTGTTCTAAGTCGTGTCTCCCTACCACTTTCGCGCAACGACGCTCTGAGCGTGTTTTTTAGGGAATTGACTAGTCTGAACCTGGGACCTGTTGCTGTAAGGAGACGCCAGACCACACATGACATGTAGAGTTCAGTAGAGTTCAGTGAGACTAGCGATGATATAACCAAATACTTAATGATTTCAGCGTCAGCTCTACTGCACTTCCTGTAAAAGAATCTTAATACTAACTAAATTTAGTGGAAGGGGTTCAAGGCTTTCCTATTTTTAGTTAGCTGGTAAAATAACGTCGAAAAAGCAGTTAAATTTACCATTGGAAATTTTATTCACTCACAAAACATTGTTTATAAATTGGACTATTGATAAAAGGAAATGTTTTAATACAGAATCATAAAAACCAACTGCGTTCAACAAAAATGTGAACGAATATTCCCTCAAGGGGTTTCCAAGTTCTACAATGGATCGAAGGATGACCTATGCCATATCACGTCTATAATCTAGGTTTAAATTAAGTTTCGCAAAAGAGAAAACTATCAAAATGGTCTACAGTGACCCTCAATTATCTTTAATTACTTATCTAACTTGTCGTAAATTCCAGTGGCTAATGTGGCTTCTCAATAATTATATAACAGAAAAATCATCGCGTTTGAGATTTTAACTTACGTAGCAAATATGAATACCATGAGCTTCAATTGATGATCGACACTAGTATTACGTAAAAAGGGGATGTAACAGATGAGACTTCTGCAGTTCTGAGTGAAGCTTTATGCGCTGTTATGCGGCATCGCTTGCGTTCATTACCTTGTCGGTGTTTAGGCAGCGTCAGGGCGCCGCAGCTCCTCACATCTCGCCGTCTCGGAAGCAACTCTCTGCTAACTTCTCCTTACTACAATTTACCGAAGTTGGTTTTTTAAAAAAAACTATCTGGCTGTGTTTTCATCTGACCAATCAGGGTCTCAATGTTAACCTTAAGCTCCGCCTACAAAAATTCTGTCTATCCAATGAGAAACGTTATACTTTTCGTGGTGGGGCAATGTTTTTAACGTTTGCAACGTAACAGAGACGCGAAAAAGTCTCACGCTAAAACTTGCGGCTGGTGTGGCCCTTTTAGTGTTATCGTAAGACCTATACTGTTCTTCTGGAGGGCTCTAGCTTTTAACATGGACTGTCGGTTAGCTGGCGACGTGGGTGTCCGTCCCTTATCGTAGGGTCTTCTAGCTTAACACGGTTCTGCTCTCGGCTTCTGTTCTCGTTTCTCCCCTCGGAACTGCGTCTGTCTCACGGTGGGAAGGTATGACATGCATTTAGGCATTCTTGTGTTAGTCTGTGGTATTCCATTTGCTCACTCGTTACTCGTATTACTTTGGTTAATTTAATGTCACGATTTATTCGGAGCTATGTGACATAATAATGGATTTGCTTATCATGTCAGGGTTTTCATGGAAGGTGTTGGATTTGCCTGACACCTTACACCGTATGAGTTGGTCCGCAGTGGCACATTGTTTGTCTCAGTACGTGCTACGCGTTTCTCGCACTGTAATCCACTTAGACCGTCCCCGGACTTTAGCGACAGCCTATGAGACGCAGGGCGGCGCTCGCAGACTTGTGCACGGCTAATTGGGACAGCGCCGCCGGCGTCGCCGGTGACAATGCCACTCCCCTCCCCCACCCCCGCACACGCCCACGCGGCCTCCTCGCGACCAACTTCTCTTCGCTGGCCACAGACGCGCCATTGTGTTCCGGCACGGCGCGGACGTGTTCGGAATACTATGCGGGCACATCCACGTCCTGTGCGACACAGTCTGTCCATAGAAGAGGCAGTCTTTGTAGCTAGCTGTTTTCTAAGCACTGTACAGGGTGGAGTCGATGCAAAAGGGATTTCAGCGAGCATACGATTAACGAGTTGTCTGGTACGTGACAAACTTCGAATGCAGCTTAGCCTCACGTGAGCGTTCTGTGAGCCACACTGCCCGTGGTCGCGTTGGCACATATGGGCACGTAACACTGCCATGCATACCAGTTCGATTTTTCACAGAGTACGCGAAGGAACTTCCCCCCGTCTCCCAGCGGTGTACCGTAGGTCTCTAGAAGAGCGTAGCGTTCCAAAGGGTTGGAAAAGGGCACATGTCATTTGTGCGCAGCGGGCGCTGCATCATAGAGATGGGTAGTTCGCGAACGAACGGGGGCAAAGGAACGGTTCACCAAGATGAACGAAAGGACCGAGGAACGAATTCCAAGGAACTATCGGTTCATAGTTCACTTCGGTCGCGGCAGTCTACTTATAGTTCCCGTGAACGAGGAACGATCGGTTCATAGTTCACTTCGGTCGCGGCGGTCTACTTATAGTTCCCGGGAACGAGGAACAATCGGTTCATAGTTCACTAGTTCACTTCGGTCGCGGCGGTCATTTCGGCAGTTCTCGTTGCAGCCTCGGTCGCGTGCTCGTCTCAGTCTCGGTCTCCCTCGGCCGCACTCGTCGTTCTTCGCATGACCACCTGTCTCAGTTCCATTGCCGACTGCTCCTAGTTAGTTCAGTATCCAGTTGCTCGTTTCGTTCACTGCGATCGTCTATTTTACATGTGTTCCAAACTGTTCTTGCACTTGGTTCTGGCTATTCAGCGTCCACGACCGGTAATCAAAAAGTATTTTATAGTTATGTAAATTACATAAAAATTACGTTGTATGTAATAGGTACGTCTTTTCAGGTAACAAAAGGGCATATCAGCTCACTTCATTATATCGATGAACAGCAGAAGACATAACAAGGCAAGTTCTTTTGTTATTCATATATTTTTTGGTTTCGTCGACTTGATTTAGCAGCTAACTTTCAATAACTTGCTTAATTTTTAGTGTAAGAAAACTCATATAAAACGATTTTCGTGTATCTCTCATATACAAAACATTACATTTAGGAAGGCTCTAATTATTTTTAAGTTGGGTTGTTTCCAATTTGCATTACCTGCTAGTTTGGTTTCTTTGGGAAAAAAAAGTGGGTTGTGGATCATTTTGGCTCAGTAGGAAAATCGGTGCCTCTCCATTTGAAAAGACATAGATTGCCATAAAATCGTATTTACTTATTATCTCAAAAACATTTGTTCAGAAGGAGCTTTCAAACTAAAAACTTTATTACTGCGGACTTTATTATTATTGCTGCATTAACTTTAATAATACAACATAAAAACCTAATTTTTACTAAGCGTGTGACGCAAGTATGAGAAAACCACATTTTATTTTATGCTTCCATAAGGTCTCTACTTTGCCTACGAACTCAGAGACAACGTGAAGTATATATAGGGCGTAAACGATTATTGTTTACAACATAGCATAGCTATGTAGTGGAAGTCGAAACGAGGAATTTTACACAAGACACTTGTGGTCTATTAAGTTGGAAACAGCCACCAACAGGTTTACAAGACTACGTGAGCTATAGCACATGCGCGTCGCGTGAGATTTTCATGTTCACTTCTCCAGCTCTCTACACATCGTTATCGATTGTTTCGCAATTGTTGCTTGCATTAGCTCCTTATTTCTTTACTGCCTAATTATTACATGTTTGTCTGTTTGTTGTATCTGCTCGTAAAGGGCAACACATCGCCTATAATTGGCGAGCAATCTGTACTCGGGGCCGGTTTTGCATGCGCCACTCTATATTATTTCCGTGCGATCAGCCACGCAAGGCTACAGTTGGCTAAACGAGAGGTTCTGCAGAATCACAGAAATTACTTCTAAAAGTGTGTAAGTATTCTGTAATGAACAAAAACTCTATAATCCAGGGGGGAGGCAAGTGCTCCCTCTTGGTGCCCTCCATCCTTTAGTCACTTACACTACTAGTTTTCAGTTTTTCATAGGAACCATATACCAAGCACAAATGAACGGTGAACGAGTAAAAATGAACGGTTCCCAAAAAAGAACGATCAGCAGTGAACTAGTTCCCAAGGATGAAAGAGTTTGCCCATCTCTACTGCATCACCTGAGGTAGGGGCAAGGAATGGTCTGAAGGGCGTCAAGCTTGAGTCATCTGCTGCAGTGCCACGAAGAAGGGCGTGTGTATTTGTCCCGTTTTGTCATATGGAATGAAACGTGGTGCCACCATTTAGAGCACGAGGGGAAATAACAAAGCCAGCAATGGAAACATCCCACATCACCCCCACCAAATGACTCCAAAGTTGTCCACACGAGCCGGCCGCTGTGGCCGAGTGGTCCTGGGCGCTACAGTCTGGAATCGCGCGACCGCTACGGTCGCAGGTTCGAATCCTGGCTTGGGCATGGATGTGTGTGATGTCCTTAGCTTGGTTAGGTTTAAGTAGTTCTAAGTTCTAGGGGAGTGATGACCTCAGATGTTAAGTCCCATAGTGCTGAGAGCTATTTGAACCACTTTTTGTCCACGCAAGTTCCGGTAAGGTCATAATCACCTTCTTCTTCGACTAAAGCCGCTCTCTGCTAGTTGAGCCCTCGATCGTGGAACTGCAATCAATGCGCAGCACTTTGAAAGCACTTCTCAGGAACTGCAACGCACCATAAATTCAAAACGCCCAGGAATGCTGTCGAATGGAATCATCCAGTTGCATCATAACGCTCGCCCTCGCACTTCCAATCGGACGAAGGCTACGCTTCTGCAATGTAGTTGGGAAACACTGAAACATGCTCTGTACAGCCCAGGTCTTTGGCCATGTGATTTTCACATCTTTGGTGACCTGAAGAAAGACACGTGTAGATGCCGGTTTCAGTTTGACGAGGAAGTGCATGAGTGGGTGTGGTTGTGGATCATTCAGTGGCCGACCATGTTCTATGAAATAGGAATAGATCGTGTCAAAAATGGTTCAAATGGCTCTGAGCACTATGGGACTTAACATCTGAGGTCATCATTCCCCTAGAACTACTTAAAGCCTAACTAACCTAAGGACACCTCCATGCCCGAGGCAGGATTCGAACCTGCGACCATAGCGGTCGCGCAGTTCCAGACTGAAGCGCCTAGAACCGCTCGGCGACAGCGGCGAGTCGCCGCGCACAAATTTTAGAATACTGCAAGTGGGCTTTGATGATAGTATGCACAGTGGCATGGCTAATACCGACTTGAACATGAATTTCATCCTCCATGAATCGTAGGCCCCCCCAGATAGGGCCTTCAAGCTGCTCCATCACATCACGGATGAAGACTCGGTTGACTAGTCTTGGGCGGGATCGTCTTCCATCCTTTCCAGAATCTCTTCTGCCACTTATGCACACATGTCAGTGACATGCAGTGTTCACTGCACACAATGGACATGCGACAGTGAATTTCACGTACTCCAGCAACCTCGACAGCAGACCGGCATACCTCTCTGCTCTTCTTTGCTTGCCTCCATATCAACAATTGGACCAACAACCAAGGTCACAAGCCAACAACTGCGGACACCTCTGTTGTGGCACTATGCCCTTCCCGTACAACAACAATGGCAGTGGGGCCACCTGTCGCGCAGACTGTGTTATGGTGGATGTTCCGTTTTCATTTCACAGTCCCTTATATTTCGGGAAGTAACTAATCGAAATATGTTCCATTTTGTACTCATTTCGAGTATGTCACTATTGTGTGCTGTATGCTGTATCCTGTTGGCGTTCAGTACTCATTTCTTATTGGTTAAGTTTGTCTCTGTACTTATAACTGTGTCAGCAATACTATTGTTAAACACTGCACTTGTAACCGTCTGCTACCATAGGAAGCCACCCTACTTTCTATGCCTAAGTAACAGAAACGAGTCCCACCTACTGTGCTGCGTATAATTCTCTAGAAAACTTTGTGTCACCTCGAGAGCTTCCCAGAGTGTCATCTTGGTTTCCGGCTGCAATATATTTTCACATCACCTGAAATTTATGAAAGGGTATCATATACAAAAATAACTCCGCTTTTCGCAGCTTCCACCGCAATGCAATATATGTTCCACCAAGTTTTGTTGCAGTAGAAGCACTTGATTAATTTTTGTAATGCATTCCACTCTTCCCGTATGTGAAATTAATCTTCCCTATGGTATTTCATTACAGGTATTGGATGAAACACTGGTTGTCTCTTCATCCGCCCCCCCCCCCCTCTCTCTCTCTCTCTCTCTCTCTCTCTCTCTCTCTCTCTCTCTCTCTCTCTCTCTCTCCCTACGCCGAGCGACTTCAAACCCGCGTCCGGCCATCCTGATTTAGGTTTTCCCTGATTTCCCTAAATCGCTTCAGGCAAATGCTAGAATAGTTCCTTTGAACGGGCACGACCGACTTCCTTTTCCAACCTTTTCTAATCCGATGTGACCGATGACCTCCCAGTTTGGTCCCCTCCCCCAAATCAATCAACTAACGAATCTCTCTCTTTCTCTCAACTCTCTCATCTCTCTCTCTCTCTCTCTCTCTCACTCTTTCTCTCTCTCACTCTCTCTCTCTCACTCACTCACTCACTCACTCACTCACTCACACATACACACACACACACGCACACACAAATACACACACACAGACAAATCACAAACATACAAATCACACCAAAAAATTCATTTTGCTTTTCCATTCCGCAGTCAGTCTGACCGCCCTTTCTTAAAGGTGCGCATTCACTTACAAGTAGAGCATCTCACGAACACGTTTCTTGCAAGTGTGTACCTTGTTCGTGAGCCACTCTGAGGAGCTACCTCTGTCAGCTTTTCTAGTTATCCCAAAGGAGCGCTAACGCTCAGTTTCTACATCTACATCTACATCCATACTCCGCAAGCCACCCGACGGTGTGTGGCGGAGGGTACTTTGAGTACCTCTATCGGTTCTCCCTTCTATTCCAGTCTCATATTGTTCGTGGTAAGAAAGATTGTCGGTATGCCTCTGTGTGGGCTCTAATCTCTCTGATTTTATCCTCATGGTCTCTTCGCGAGATATACGTAGGAGGGAGCAATATATTGCTTGACTCCTCGGTGAAGGTATGTTCTCGAAACTTCAACAAAAGCCCGTACCGAGCTACTGAGCGTCTCTCTTGCAGACTCTTCCACTGGAGTTTATCTATAATCTCCGTAACGCTTTCGCGATTACTTAATGATCCTGTAACGAAGCGCGCTGCTCTCCGTTGGATCTTCTCTATCTCTTCTATCAACCCTATCTGGCACGGAACCCACACTGCTGAGCAGTATTCAAGCACTGGGCGAACAAGCGTATTGTAACCTACTTCCTTTGTTTTCGGACTGTATTTCCTTACGATTCTTAAAATGAATCTCAGTCTGGCATCTGCTTTACCGACGATTAATTTTATATGGTCATTGCATTTTAAATCACTCCTAATGCGTTCTCCAAGATAATTTATGGAATTAACAGCTTCCAGTTGCTGACCTGCTATATTGTAGCTAAATGATAAAGGATTTTTCTTTGTGTGTACTCGCAGCACATTACACTTGTCTACATTGAGATTCAATTGCCATTCCCTGCACCATGCATCAATTCATTGCAGATCCCCCTGCATTTCAGTACAATTTTCCATTGTTACAACCTCTCGATATACTACATTATCATCCGCAAAAAGCCTCATTGAACTTCCGATGTTATCCACATGGTCATTTATGTATAATATGAATAGCAAGGGTACTACGACACTCCCCTGCGGCACACCTGAAATCACTGTTACTTCGGAAGACTTGTCTCCATTGAGAATGACATGCTGCGTTCTGTTATCTAGGAACTCGTCAATCCAATCACACAATTAGTCTGATAGTCCATATGCTCTTACTTTGTTCATTAAACGACTGTGGGGAACTGTATCAAACGCCTCGCTGAAGTCAAGAAACACGGAATCTACCTGGGAACCCGTGTCCATGGCGCTCTGAGTCTCGTGGACGAATAGCGCGAGCTGGGTTTCACACGATCGTCTTTTTCGAAGGCCATACTGATTTCTACAGAGTAGATTTCTAGTCTCGAGAAAAGTCATTATACTCTAACATAATACGTGTTCCAAAATTCTACAACTGATCGTCGTTAGAGATATTGGTCTACAGTTCGACGTCCTTCTTGAAACCTTCGAACCTGCGACCGCAGCGGTCGCGTGGTTCCAGACTGAGGCGCCTAGAACCGCTCGGCCACTTCGGCCGGCTTGATCGTGTCATCTCCCAATGGGATAAATACCGGAAAGTCCGTGGTGACTAATTTTGAATGGAATCATCCCATGGTCCAATTGTGGCGGGTGCTCAGTTTTCGTTGGGCTGCTTCTGACGTATTCACAGTTCTTCGTTTCTTGTTTTGTCCAGTACTACTGTACCCTAGGCGATCGCCTGCAACTAAGCAGCTGAGACTGGCCAGTTGCCGCGCTACAGAACCACAGGGTAAACAGTGTGGGCAGGCAGACGCAACGTATCAACCACAGGACGTGCAGAATTGCATGTCAGTACATTATCTCACGAAAACACGCTGGTCTGTTTAGGAGGTGGTGTCCATCGGCCACCAAGAGAAACATGTGACGCGAGCTTCGCCACCCATAGTGTGCGTATCACCATCGGCAGTTGTATTCGCAACTACCACTTCGCATTTGCCAGTCACGTGAGTGCAGAATAGGTATCCGTCCGCTGATCATGTACGTAGGACACTGCTCAGCCGCAAGCAAGACAGTTCCAGTCACAGCTCCAATCAACGTAGTTCGAACTGCAGCAGTCACTAAGTCGGCAGCCAGCAGTCACACCCAGAATTTTTCTTCAACCCACCTCGACATCAATCGGTCACTGTGATCCTGGTAGGTTACACGCAGGTGGAACATTGATTTTGTGGTATTTCCAAATAACTGCCATCAGTAATAAATGTACGCTTGATCTTACAATAATTTCAGTGGTGTCAGTTACCATCAGTGAACGACGAGGTGTGTGAGAACAGTAACGAGAATGATAACACTGCAAGCGATATTGGAACGCTGCGTTGTTCTACGTCTGAAGACCGGTGTGTGCAGCTCTTTCAGATGCTCAGTCCGAGTTTCAGCTCCGTGCAGTCCTCGCGTGAATTTTGAGAGGGCCATCGGTGAAGTCGTGTTTTTGTTTTGTGTTATGAACATAGAACAGCGGAATTTAGAGCAACGTTACGCCATCAAGTTTTGTAACTTTGGAAAAGGGCTATCGGGAACATTCCTTATTAACAGCACAACTTTTTCGCTGGCACAAACCATTTTTGGATGGCTGAGAACATGTTGAAGATGTGCCCTGCTCAAGGAGACCTTCAACTTCAAAAACCGACGATAATTTCGAACGTGTGCGTGCTCTTGTGAGATCAGACCGTCGTTTAACAATAAGGTTGATGGATGACTTGTAAACTTAAATACTTTCACTGTACATCAAATTTGGGCATCATTTTGCCAAAATGATGCCCAAAAACATCACAACTGAGCAGAACAATCGAAGAAACATGTGAGTTGATCTTACTGAGTGGACTGCGAATGACCACGAATGGTTCAGTGATGTCATCACGGGTGATGAATCCTCTTTTTTTTTAGTACGATCCTGAGAGAAAGCGGCAAAGTGAGTCGTGGCACACTGAGGCATCTTCTCGACCGAAAAAAGAAGCAAATAAAAGACCAAAACAAAACTGATTTGCTATCTTAACAGTAGTGGTGTCATGCATAAAAAAGTTATTCCTTACAAGGCAAACTGTCAGCCAAGTATTGTAAAAATATGTCCTTGAAAGGTTCAGGAAAAGGGTGAATCGAGTAAGACCAAACATTGTAGATAAGTGGATGCCGCATCATGACAACGCCGCATGTCACACAGTCACTAACACCACAGAAATTTTGACTTCGTGGTGTAATATCACATTTTTTTACGGAAATAACCTTTCAGATACTTCTCTGTTTGCAGGAACCAAAGACGTTACTCCTTGTATAAGAAAAGCCAACATTATCAGTGTATTATCTCTGATTTTTGTTATCCCTGTTGTTGAATGTAATGTTAATGAATCCGATTTTGATATTCCTCTAATAAAGACGAAGGGAACTTACAAGTGTGAACTTACGTACATATTGCAACTCGACAGTAAGAGTAAAAGTTGTATTCAAGGAAGAAATAAACGAGTGCTCATTTTTAATAAATAATTAGGCGAGACTCGAACGTAAATATTACTCTTTCTAGTCATTCTAATTACGACAGAACGTTTCAGCAACATTACGTCGACATGGATTTGGAGAGACGCTGGGGGGATCGCCAAATCAAACTGCAAACAAACACGGTGATTTGCAATGGACTCCAGAGCACGCAACAAGAAATTTGCTACAGCTCTTTACCAACATATTGCCGCACGACAATACACACATAAAAGGCGAGTTCAGTTCCAGTGGTCATTTCAATACATCATTTGAATACCAAGAATATATGCTAATCTCGTCTATAAAACTATAAAACAGAATAAAAATAACGATTTAATCAGGCATTCCTGATGGTCCACAGCTCCCCTGTTCACCTGATCTGAGTCCTTGTAACTTTTTACCCGAAATTGAAAACTGTCTTAAAAGGATGTCATTTTCGGGCTCTGGAGAAAATTCGAAAGCATGTGACCGACGTGTTAGAGGTCTACATCTACAGGTACTTTGCGGGCCGCCATACGGTGTGTGACGGACTGTACGCATTCTGTACCACTTCCTGTCATTTCCTTTCCTGTTCCACTCGAAAATAGAGCAAGGGAAAAACGACTGTCTGTATGCCTCCGTATGAGCCCTAATCTCTCATGTTTTATCTTCGTGGTCCTTAGGCTCAATGCATGTTGGCGGCAGAAGAATCGTTCGACAGACAACTTCAAATGCTGGTTTTCCAAATCTTCTCAATAGCGTTCCTCGAAAAGGACGTCGCCTTCTCACCAGTTGAAGCATTTCAGAAATGCTCTCAAGACTGGGAACAACGACTCCGCCGATATAGCTGCTGAAGGGCACTACTTTGAAGGGAACAATTTTGTTGTTTGAAAAAAAAGAAGAAAAGAAATCTATGATAGATAAAAAAATCGGTCTAATTACTTTTCTCACACACTTCGTACTAACCTCAGAGACTTACAATTTCTCTTGTAAACCAAAAAGCGGGAAGTTTACAATGTTTTTGGGTTCAGACTTTATGGAATTTGATTGAAGTTTCTCATAATAAGAAATGAGAAGAAGCGATATGTACGTACTTTAAAGAAATTTTTTAATAGCCAGCTCCACTATGTATTTCAAGTGCGAAGGATCCAAGACGTGCTTCACTCATCATGTAAATGTAAACATTGGCATAGATGTGAACTTTAGATTTCAACTGACTAGCATCAAAGGGGTATGTAGACAAGCAGAGTTCCACAATGTGCATTTTAGCAGTGCATATTTTTACTTGTGACAGACCTGTTTGTAACTTTCATTGACAAACTTGTGTGGAATGTGCAATATACTCTATACTAACATGTTAACATGGCATGAATAATGAACGTAAATGGAACATTACGTGCAGCCAAAGAAGTTTTTGAATATCTGAAGATGACTCTTACCTGTCGAAACTGTAGTTTTTAACGCAATCTTGTCTATAAAAAATTTCTTTATGTAAATGCATCCACAAGGACACTCTTTATAGATGGCTTCATTTTCTGTGTTTTTTTGTTGTTGTAATGATGTGTCATTTATTAGTACTGCCTGGGAAACTTATTAGTTGCGTCACTCACTGTTGTCACCGAAAATACTACACCTTGTAAGAACAGAGGACACTTTTTTCCTGAATAACTTGTACAAGTCAGAAAAAAACCATGCTGCTGAAATGAGGTGTTTATATCATTTTAGGCGAACATTGTACTTAAGGCTTTAAAGAGGAAATTAGCGTACCCTGTTCAATCTTCAGGGGACTAAAAAAGAGGAAAGCCATCATTCGACGTATGTGGGTCGTAAAAGATTCGATTTCGTGGTTAATTTAACACACAAAGGATTCATTAGTCTCGAGATAAAGGCTCAACGCGCTGACAGCCTGCGAGAGGAAGTTAGAACAGAGAGCGATGTTACGAGAACACTATGCGCTTATTACGAGTTTTTAATGAATTTTGTGAATGGAGGCGCAAATTGGAAAAGAAGCGAGCGCATGCGCAAGTGGGTAGATATTAGTTTTCGAAGAGAAGGTAAGTATGAAAGAGAAATGAGCAAGTTGATGGATAACGTTCAGCTCATTGTTGTCGTGGAAATGTCAGGCGAAGCTTCTGATAGAGTCACTGAGGAACGAACTGGAAAAGGACACACAATCACTGACGTGTAAGTCTTAGATCAGGTGTCCCAGGGACTTGTAGCAAAATGGCTCAAATGGCTCTGAGCACTATTGGACTTAACATCTATGGTCATCAGTCCCCTAGAACTTAGAACTACTTAAACCTAACTAACCTAAGGACATCACACAACACCCAGCCATCACGAGGCAGAGAAAATCCCTGACCCCGCCGGGAATCGAACCCGGGAACCCGGGCGCGGGAAGCGAGAACGCTACCGCACGACCACGAGCTGCGGGCTAATTTTATGGATTTAACTGCAATCGTCGTTAATGATTTCATGCAAGGTCGCTAATAAATCAAGCTAGGCTCGTTATGAAAGGGCCATGTGAAGTCTGAGTGAGCCATACAGCTGGCTAAATACGAGGCATACTCGGAAAGTAAGGTCCGATTAGGCGCGAAATGGAAACCACAGTGAAAATCCGATGGAACTTTGCACAGATGTGTGGGGCAGTGTCTCTAGTGTGCCTGTCGATGGCTTCACATTGCTCTTTTCAGTTCAGAGCGCAAAATGATTACATAGAAATGCCTAAAGCAACAGTATCTCCCGCCAAGTATGTGGATCTGGTGAGAGAGTTCTCCTGAAGCTATGCAGCTCACATAACATAGATGCCATGCGTTTCTTTCTTCAAGACAATTTTCGGCCGCCTTCTGCATGGGGCAATGAAGACGCTCCTGCAGCGTTTTCCGTGGGAAGTGTTGGACCACCAACGATAGACTCCTTAATTGGTTCCCTCCGTTGTTCATCTCTGCTCATATGAATCGCTGGCTATGAAGGCAACATTATGGCACAAACAACGAAAGGCACACCAGCGCAGAGCAACGGCGGAAATCACAGCCGCCTGTTTTCCGTGACGAGGGTACTGAATACTTTGTACAACGCCATGACAAATGTCTAAGTCAGAGCGACGACTATTTACAGGGGTAGCTGGAAGGTGTGGTTAACGGTTACGAATAAAACATTTCCTTTTCACTGTGGTTTCTATTTCACGACCTTACTTTCCGAACAGCCCTCGTAGCTGCTTCATTGACATAATTGTTCATTATAATATTCGATATAAAGAAAACAATGTTCCATGGCTGGCGCGGAATTTGAAGTAAAGTTATTCAGAATTCTGCTACTTTAATGTTTGTACTTAATGTACAACAAAGATCCAATAGTAAACATAATCAGTGCAATAATACACTACTGGCCATTAAAATTGCTACATCACGAAGATGACGTGCTACAAACGCGAAATTTAACCGACAGGAAGAAGATGTTGTGATATGCAAATGATTAGCTTTTCAGAGCAATCACACAAGGTTGGCGCCGGTGGCGACACCTACAACGTGCTGACATGAGGAAGGTTTCCAACCGATTGCTCATACACAGACAGCAGTTGACCGGCGTTGCCTGGTGAAACGTTGTTGTGATGTCTCGTGTAAGGAGGAGAAATGCGTACCATCACGTTTCCGACTTTGATAAAGGTCGGATTGTAGCCTGTCGCGATGGCGGTTTATCGTATCCCAACGGCCTTGTATCACTAGCAGTCGAGGTGACAGTCATCTTATCCGCATGGCTGTAACGGATCGTGCAGCCACGTCTCGATCCCTGAGTCAAGAGATGGTGATGTTTGCAACACAAGAACCATCTGCACGAACACTTCGACGACGTTTGCAGCAGCATGGACTATCAGCTCGGAGACTATGGCTGCGGTTACCCTTGACGCTGCATCACAGACAGAAGCGCCTGCGATGGTGTACTCAACGACAAACCTGGGTGCACGAATGGCAAAACCTCATTTTTTTCGGATGAATCCAGGTTCCGTTTACAGCCTCATGATGGTCGCATCCGTGTTTGGCGACAATCTGGTGAACGCACATTGGAAGCGTGTATTCGTCATCGCCATACTGGCGTATCACCCGGCGTGATGGTATGGGGTGCCATTGGTTCCACTTCTCGGTCACCTCTTGTTCGCACTGACGGCACTTTGCACAGTGGACGTTACATTTCAGATGTGTTACGTCCCGTAGCTCTACCCTTCATTCTATCCCTAAGGAACCCTACATTTCAGCAGGATAATGCACGACCGCATGTTGCAGGTCCCGTAAGAGCCTTTACGGATACAGAAAATGTTCGACCGCTGCCCTGGCCAGGGACCCAAACCCTCGAGCATTCTCAAGAGTGGGATGCACTAGTATTCTGTACACGATCTCCTTTACAAATGAAGCACACTTTTCTAAAATTCTCCCAATAAACCACGTCGACCATTCCCCGTCCCTACTACAATTCTTTCACGCTCGTTCAATTTCATATACCTTTGTAACGTTAGACATAGATATTCAATCGATGTGATTGTGTCAAGCAGCAGGCTATTAATAATGTATTCGAACAATACGGGATTATTTTTCGTGTACATTGAGTTATATTTTTCCACGTTCAGAGCTAGCTGCCACTCATTACACCAACTACAAATTTTGTCCCTCACATCTTGTTTTCTCCTACAGGTACTAACACCGACACAACAGCATCACCAGAAAACAGTCGCAGATTGCTGTTAGCAGCGTTCGTCGGATCATTTGTGTGTATGGCGAATAAGAGCGGTCTTTTCACACTTCCCTGCGGCAGTCCTGACAATACTCTTGTCTCTGATGAAATCTCACCGTCGAGGAAAGCGTACAGGGCCGTACCACTTAAGAAGTCTTCGAGCCACTCGCGTGTCTGGGAACCTATTTCATATTGTCGTACCTTCTTTAACAGTGTGCAGTGGGAAACCCGCGTCAGTGCCTTTCGGAAATCTAGGAATATGGATTCTTCGTGTTGCCCTTCATCCATGGTTCGCACTATATGATGTGAAAAGAGGGCAAGCTGAGTTTCGCACGTGTGATGCTTTCTAAAGTAGTGCTGATTTCTGGACAGGAGGTTTTCCGTTCCTAGGAAATACAGTTATCCCACCAATGCCTTCGTGGAAAGGTGTCTGGAGTTGCCTGCGGAGAGATAATTATACCCAGGTGTGCACTTCTTCGACCGAAGCAAGTCGACGGCCACGAATGTCTTCCGCAGTGCTCCGAAGACAAGGAAATCGCAGGGAGAGAGATCGCGTTTGTACGGAGGATGTGTACGGGCTTCTCAGTCAAACTTCTGCAGCGTAGTGCCGCCGACATGTTGTTAAGGTCGTCTCGAGAAAACTTGGCAACATGTGGGCTGGATTAAGTTACCGAAGTTTCGCTGGGAAGCCCGTAAACATGCTGCATACAATCCTATCACTCCCATATTTTTGGAGCTCTGAAGAAAGAAAGTGCCGTCGATTTGCTTCGGATGAAGAAGTGAACACCTAGGTACTGGATGACAGTTATTGAACTAAATGAAGTAAAAACGCAAATTAGTTACAAACTAAGGCGTGCACACACTTTACTCAGAATGTAAACGTCGCTACAGATACTCAGGTTTCGGTTATGACGTGTTCGATATGGCTTCCATCATTGGCGATGATGTGGCGCAGACGAATAACAAAATTCTGCATGACGCGCTGAAGTGTAGGAATATCGATGCTATCGATGACCTCCTGAATGGCTGTTTTCAGCTCAGTAATGGTTTTGGGGTATTGTTGTATACCTTGGCTTTAATGTAGTCCCACAAAAAGTAGTCGCATGTGTTCAGATCCGGAGAATATGGCGGCCAATCGAGGCCCATGCTAGAGGCCTCTGACTACCCCAGAGTCTGAATGCGGTCCCCAAAGTGCTCCTCCAGGACATAAAACACTCACCTGCTTCGATTTGGTCGAGCTCCGTCTTGCACGAACCACATCTTGTCGAAATCAGAATCGCTTTAGAGAATGTCACTTTTTTTTTGCTATCACATTCGTTTTCATTTCACTACGCCTTATAGATGTAATAGTATACACTCTACATTCCGCCCCGTTCTTTCTATTTCGACTTTCTCGAGATACGGTCAAAAAGTAGAATAAATGTTTCCCTTTGGTGCGAGAAGGCAGCGACAGGCCAAGGAAAGGAATCGTAATGACGTAAACGGCTGGCAGCAGCCACCACCGGCAGAGAAAAGACGGCGTGCGGGGACGTGTGTTAGGGCGCGGGTCCCGGCAGTGGGGAGCCGAGTCGGGCGTCACGGCCTGGGGCAGCGGAAGCGCTAAATCAATAAACAAGCCTGGGGGCGGTGGGGGCGGAGGCGGGGGCGGGCGGGCCGAGTGTCCGCCCCCGCAGCGCGCCTAATGTACGGCGGAGCCGGCGGCGGCGCGCCCGCCACGCGACACCACGCGACTCACTCGCGTCTCAGCCGAGGGTCCACTGCTCACGCCGCCAAAGGCGCTACTGCCGTGGCGCTCGCACGGGAGGCAGCTGGCTATGAGTTTCTACACTCCGCAACAGAATTAAAGGATACCTTTTTCGAAAGCCCTTAATTACCTCCAGTTGCGACGCCTAAACTTGAAATGTGTGTTGTTGCAAAAGCATGGCGAGCTGCGACGTTACCCTAGGGTTCTGCGATGCTCCAAACGGCAAGGTATCAGCAAATGAGAAAAAATGGCCACAGCTCAGGATTTCATGTTAGCTGTGGGATGGATTAATAATGTTACATTAGCACCAAATTTCACCACAATATTTTCCGTCACGACCGTGAACGTGTCACACGATGGGAAGGTCGTCACAGCCCCCTTACGCACATTTCACCCCTTCTTTTGATGCCTCTGCGATGGAGATCAGAACTTCGACACCTAGTGTTTAAATCACGCGACTTTCTTACGGATTGCCGCTGAAATAGTCAGACACACCGCCGGTTCATAATCGACACTAAATGTCCTCAGGAGGTTGCATAAATGACGTCAGTGAAACCATGGCGTTTATTCTCATACATTTGGCGGTCGGTAGCATTTCATTGTGCGATGAGCAAAAGGAAGAAATTCTTGACAACCTCTGACACTGTTGATACTGTTGCAATTATTCTCTAATGAGTCTGGCGGATGCTCTGGTGCCTGAAGGTAGGCAAGCGCCACCGAAGTGTGTCGAAGAGGTAGCCTAACTCTCAGGCGCTAGAACTGCCGTTACGCTGACCTGGTGTCGAATCTGTAGCGTGCTCAACAGAAGTGAGTGGGTGGCATCGGGGGTGTTGCCGAAGGGGGGGGAGAACTTTTAGAGGGAGTCTTTGCCGTTCTATTCACCCACACGTTAAGGTTGCCCTCCTGTGTGACCACGGCACAGGAGGGCGGTCAACAGAAGGGCAGAAAAAACATAAGTAACCTCTGCTGCTACAAATCACATTCAAATTAACGTCGAGAGTCGGTGTTTCAGCCAACCAGGATGTGGTTTTTAGGCAGTTTACCAATTACGCTGAGTGAATACCAGGCTGGTGCCTAAGTTCCACCTCACCTATACGATTTGCAAGTATTCAGAAAAGTTTCGCTCACTTTCATATGAATAACACTGTATGCAGACAGTATGGGGTATGTATTCCGTCCTGGGGGGTGAGGTAACGGGGTGGGAACAGGAAAGACATCCAGCCATCCCTTAAAACACGTACGCCCAACCGTTGATAACCATGTCGACTCTGCGCCGCTGCGGTACAAAGAGACAAGAAAAAGAAAAGAAAGATATATGGCACTGGTTAGACAGTTGCTTCCATTTGCCAGATCATTAAAGAAGATACTGTGTGCCATTTCCCGTATGCAATATTAGGATTGCATTGTGCTAGTAAGTACAAAGATAAAACCACAATTGAAAGCATTTAGCAAATTTATCATAATACGGCCTGACTTCATTAGAACTAGTATACGTGCTGCACTTGACCAGAACAGTGAATACTGGTGACAGTGACAAAACTAACAGTTGTTTACTGCATTATGTATCCATGGACAATAACAGAGAAAAGTGTAATAATGTGATTATTGCAGTGTGTAGGTCGGAAGTAAAACACTGATGAAAACCAAATCGCAACACCAAAAAATAATTAAAGTACAGTAACGAAGTTTTGGGAGTACTTTTGTCTAGGTAACATATTTAAATGATTAACATTACCAGATGATAGGTTAATGTACGTGCGAGGTAAGCCATTGCAGATCTGAAATGCTGGTGCGGTAATAACCAGTGTACCCCCAGAATGTTGGATGCAAGCATGCAGACATGCATGCATTGTGCTGTACAGGTGCCGCATGTCGGTTAATGGGATGGAGCTCCATACCTCTTGCACTTGGACGGTCAATACAGGGACAGTTAATGCCGTTTGCGGATAATGCTAGTGTGGCCGCCCGAATATGCCCCATACGTGCTCCACTGGAGGCAGATCTGGTGATGTTACGGGTCAAGGCAATACGTCAACACTCTGTAGACCATGTTGGGTTGCAACAGCGGTACGTGGGCGAGCGTTATCCTGTTGAAAGACACCCCTTGGAATGATATCAAGAATGGCGCACAACAGGCCGAATCACCAGATTGATGTACAATTTTGTATTCAAGTTACCTGGGATAACGACATGAGTGCTCCTGCGGTATACGAAATCGCATCTCGGACCATAACCCCAGGTGTAGGTCCAGTCGATCTAGCACACTGGCAGGTTGGGTGCAGATCCTCAACTGGCGCTCTTCTAAGCAGCAAAAAATAAAAAATAAATGGTTCATATGGCTCTGAGCACTATGGGACTTAACTTCTGAGGTCATCAGTCCCCTAGAACTTAGAACTACTTAAACCTAACTAACCTAAGGACATCACACACAGCCATGCCCGAGGCAGGATTCGAACCTGCGACCGTGACAGTCGCGCGGTTCCGGACAGAAGTGCCTAGAACCCCTCGGCCACCGCGGCCGGCACCAATCTGACGCGTCAAGCGCGAAATTTGAATAGAAATCATGTTTCAGATGCTTCTTGGCCTAGCGATATTTTTTCTTTAGTGCAGTACACAGCTTGCAGTAGTAGAGAAGTGTTTCACAGTAGCAGAGATGAACAAGTAATGACACAACTCGTACGATATCATTGAAAAAGTGATCCATGGATGAAAATAAACTGCTACTGCAACTATTAATCCCATACTTGGGTTGGTTTTTCATGTAACACCGGATGAGTTATCTTTCCTCTTTCAGCCCAAATGAGTTTTTGCACAGTTGCTATGCACGGCTTTGCTGTTTGCGTTACTGCGGCGAGGTCAGCGGCAACCCCCCCCCCCCCCCCTCCAGACGTCTAGGTGTGTACCAGATGTGCCGTGCTGTTCTGTGCTCTGCCTGGGAGGGCCAGCTTCCGGCTGTGGGATCGAGAGCTCGCCGCGGTCTCGTACGCGAGCGCAATCGATAGCGGGTCGACAGCCCCACTCGGCTGCGGCAGAGTCCCGGGTCACCGCCGATGCTCACCTGTTCCCTATGGAGGCACGCGCAGCCGGGATGAAGCGAGGCGCTGGAGACTTGACACTGTTATAGTGGTGCCTCGCCTCATTCTCATCAAAGTTAGGATTCGCGTCCGTAGCTCGTATGGCGAGAGACTGTCCCTTAAAGTTAATGTGACCTTAGCACGGCTGCTACGCGCACCTACAGTTACGAATCAAATAACGCGAATTGGGTTAGTTTCCATGGTAATATCTCCTTGCTGTCGCAGCTGTAGGCGGCTATGGCTTCCAGCACCATCGAGAAGGAGATGAAGGTAGACGATTGGTGTTTCGTCGTTGGTTAACTGCAAATTACCAAGCAATGCGATTAATACTGTTTACTTGGCGCATTCGGCTACCGCGTTGAGCTGTGAAGGAAAAGGTTGGTGGTTCGAGCCCACCTGGGGGCGAATTCGTTTTCATTGCCACCTTCAACTACGGTCAACAAATGCAACAACAAACGTCGTCTTTACTGGAGAGTCACAGCTTCTGTGACCATTTGGCCCTGTTCAAATGATGCCAGAGTGCCTTACACACTTTCTTTTTGTGTTGATACTGGGTCCTCCCAATGACAGTACAAAAATAGTCAAAACTCTCCAAATGACAGCGTGGATAGAAAAATTGCCATGCGTGGACGTTCGACTAATTTTCTGTGTATGCGTATTTGCTTTGACTTTGATACTGCAATTAAGCGAAGCACGCACAAAAGAAACTTTATTATTTACATTTAATTTCAGTGTAAACACCGCAAATGCTGTATGACAGAGCGCGTCCTCGCTGTCGGTGTGTACTTGGTGTCTGTCTGCAGAACGCTGCTCTTGTCCGAGCGACATGCAGTCGCCCTGCTGCCACACAGAAAAGCTAGGTCATTAAATGTGCGATTCACAGTACGCCTACCTATTCGTTGTAGCTGTGCACTGGGTCAGGATTGCGTAGTCAGAAAATTTTAGGTGACTTAACATTTGGCGTGGATCCTGAGGATGATACGATTAAGGGAGGAGGAAAATGATAATGTAGCCACCTCCAGTACCAGATGTGTGCTTAATTCGATATATGGTCGCAGGCTGTAAGATTCAGCATCGTCACGTGACAGTTCTAGGATATCCCACACACAGAAATGTGCTGCCTTCTTAGCTCAGTGGTAGTGCAAACCAAGGTTCGTGCGTTACATTATCATAGAAGGCATTAGCTTTTTTAGCTGCGGCATCCGGGTGCGGAGCTGGCTCGAGCGTCAGCTAATACATGGTAACACACTAATTGAAAGGGGTATTATACAGCCTATGACAACTACTCCACCTGCCTGAGAGGTTTCCTAAAGGTGTAGGCGGAGTAGTGTTTTGTAAACATTTCACAGTATAAACTGCCTGATTCAACGTACTATTGCAACGGAACGAAATTTGTAAACAACCCCTTTGACGAAAGGAATGCACGAAATGGCACAGTGATTTTCGATTTGCTGCAAGAGTGGAGCGTGTGGGATCAGCAATACCGGCCGAGAAGTGAACACGTCCTGAGATGGAAACGGGTTAGTCGCACATAAAATGTCATGCTTAATGATGACATTCGTTTGTAACCCTCACTACAGCTATTTGGTTTACGTTCCCATGGTAATGTCTCAGAGTTGACGCAACTGTGGACGACTATGGCTCCCAGCATCAACGAATAGGGGGCAAAGGTAGACGATCGGAATTTTGTCTTTGACTAATTGCACATCACCGAGTAATACTATTGATACTGCTTACTGATGAACCCAACTTTTCTTGTGACAGTATCAGGAACACTCGTTACTCAAAGCAGTGGACCGACGCAAACCCTAGTGCCTTATATGGAGAGACATTTTCAAGTACGTTTCTCTGTAACTGTGTGGTTTGGTATTGCAAAAAAAAAAAATCAGCTGATTGGACCTGTTGTATTACTTAAATGACCCCGTTATCTAGATTTTCTTGAAAACGACAGTGCTGCATACAAGAGATGGGTTTGTTCTTCCAGCATGACGGGGCCCCTGCGCATTGTAGTCGTCAGTGACACAGAATCTGAACCTAAGATGGATCGGCAAAAATGGTAATGTTTCTTGGTCACCAATGTCTCCTAATCATACCTTTTACCTTTTTGTCCATGGGGGATGGTTGAAAGTCTACAAACAAAACGTAAACACAGTAGTAGTACTGTAACACTGCCTTTGGGTACGCACGAGCTACTTTCATGTCTGAGGACTTCTATCCGTGAAGAACCTCACGATGAGTTCTATTTTCTACAAATTATTCAAAACAATCACAAATTTGGTATTATATTACGTACGCTCGTACGAGGGGATGTCGTAAAGTTCAAATTATCACCCTTAAAAATGTGGTAGGGTGTTTGCGTTGATATGTTGTTGATTACTCTCTATGTAGTCATCATCCAAATTTATATATTTTTACTAGCGTTTCTTGATCTTACAAACGCCTTGATTGTAGAATTCTGCGGATTTTGCTTTCAACAACTCATTCATTTAATTAGTGACGTCATCTGTGTTGTCAAATCGTAGACCACGCAACAGTATCATCATTTCTGGGAGCAAGAAAAGTCACTTGTTTCGAGATCGGAAGAATAAGTCGGATGCTGCAAGATCTCGAAGCCATATGCCCCTGTTTTCTCAACGGCCAGTTAAGATGAATGAGTCGGTGCATTGTCATCCGGAAGTCGAATGCTTCTGGAGAGCATAAAGCGCGTTTCATAACCAGAGGTTCTCGTAATTTGTCCAGAAGATTTCTGTGCTATCATTCATTGATAGTCTAACCCTTGACAACGTAATCTGTGTGGATGTCTCCACGACAGTCCCAAAAAAACTCAAAGCCTGACATACTCAGCTCAGTTTTGCACTTGACTCATCCATCAGGAACATTTGGCCAGTTTACAAATTCCTCTTCCATCTCACAATAGTCATAAGAAAGACAATCATTTCTATAAGCAGCCGATGTCTTATCATGGATTTCTCAGGTACTGTTACCCATCAAATGCAGGAACATAATAACATTACGAGCGTCAGATTTCTCCATATTACACCTCAGCTAGTTTTGGTACTCACTGTAAAAAAAAAAAAAAAAAAAAAAAAAATCAACATTAAATACTGAGGGAAGCACGGAATTGTATCATAGGTAGCCAAATAGTGTCTAATGGGTAACACGGTAGAGATCAACGCTTGCTGCCGTAGGGTGTCCTTTATTGTAATTTCTTTACATGAATGAAAGCACCCTTCGATACCTGTCGGAATACCTTCTAGATTTTATGTGCTGCACTGTTAGCTCTGTTTGTACCTCATGCTTGCTCGGGTTCTCCTGCGCTGTGAAATACTCTCGCAAGACTGGAAAAGAGTTCCATCAATTCTGTTAGAAATAGCGTAAAAAGAAGTTTGAGTGGCGGGGAGGGGGGAAGAGAGAAGTGGGAGACATTAGTAGTTCTAAAAGTACCCTCCCCCATACACCCTAAGCTGGCTTGCGTGTTAATATTGTAGCTATAGCTCGGGATTACAGGTCAGTTTCGCTAATGTATATCTATTGCAGTATCCTACAACATAACGTACGTTTAAGTATTGTCATGTACCTAGTGAACAACAAGATTATTTAACAAATCAGCACTTGTTCAGGAAATGCCACTCGTTTGAAACGAAGTATGCTTCATTCACATACAATATGTTGCAAACATTGGCTGCAGGTGAATTTGAAGACTCTGTGTCCCGAGACATCGGAAAGACATTAGATACTGTACTGCACTATCAACTCACAAGGTGTTATCAGACGCAGTATCTTCATAGAAATAGGATGGGTTCAATCATTTTTTTGGTTAATAGAAGCCATAAAATTACACTGAACCGTGATTCTACAATGATAATGCATGTAACGTCGTATGTGCCCCACGGAAGCGCAATAGAACCCCAACTATTCATAATATACACTACATGATCAAAAATGGGGACTCCCTACATAATGCGGAATTGACCACTAGATGTCACGAGAACTGTACTCGCAAGTATAAGAGGAGGCAGGAGTATTGTGTTGTCAGCAGAGAATCAGCAACAGTAGAAAAGATCCGTCTGCAGAGCTCAGTGGCTTCGTATGTGGACTACGTATGAGATGTCACCTAAGTGAAAAATCTTTTGCGACTTCTAGATAGCATAAATCGCACTTTCGGTTGTGGCTGTCGTCACAGGTGCAGTATTGCACGCAAATTAAATGTTAGTTTATCAGAGTGGCTACACGACTCAGCTACTAGTGACAGAAATAATAAAAGTTACCGCATTTACTGAAAGCACTTTACATACAGTTCAGCTCGTATGAGGAGTATCAATGTAAATGCTCAACTCCACAAAGTGATCACTTACACGCAACGTCCAAACATAGCAGTTTATACAATTCCATATTCAACGGTATAATTCAGGAGCTCCAGGTTGCTGGGCATCGGCCAGTCCGTAAACGCTCATAGACCACAATAGGTAAGTTGAAAATCGCTCGGAGGATACTGGATGACCACTAGCTGGTAACTCGCTAATAACTGCACGAAGGGCACGGGGCACTGTCAGTAGCTTCACGTAACAGGGGCGCTGGAACGGGAACTGAGCGCTGTGGAGACAGGCGGCCTTATAAATAAATACTAACTGAGAGGAAAGAAACATGTACCCCTCTGATTTCGTTCGAGTCACTGGCGTAAGGAGACAGAGCGTCATTGTAAGTGCATCCCTGCCCGGTAGGCAACCCGGCAGACATGGCTGTACGGCGGGAAGGCGTCGGGTACCTAGAAGGTGGCGGTTTTGTCTCAGGCTTTTCGTCCATGGGCGCAACTGAAATGCAAATTGCATGTTACTCCCAGGCAACAATTTACGATGGAACTGCTTTGGCAATTACGTCATTACTCTGCTTCGAGCCTCCTCGCAGATGAAAAAGCTGATGGGAAGTTACCAAACGAACATGTTTCCCAGATAATACGTCTCCACACCACCCATCGCAACCCAACAAAAAGTCCCAGCTTTCAGTACTTTCTAACCTGAAGACTAAGCATATAGTGAAGAAGCTAAAAGGCCAGTTGCAGATATCTGCAACCAACAAAGTTTTTTATCGACTTTTATAGTCAGCAGAGTATTGGCGTAAAAGACAGTCTGGGAAATTTTTTTTTATTATGTCCGCTGACAGGTGTGAATGATGGTATTTTATACTTCTCAAACGCATTACAGTCATCATCACTATGCCCTCAAATGACTTTCTACGCACCAGTATAGTAAGGATGTACGTGTAGTCTCAGTTACGGCTGCCACATCCCATCACCTATCTGGCTCCCGGGATTACCAACAACGATCTGTTAGTTAGTAGAAATGTGTTACAGGCACACCAAATGTTTACTTCCGAAAAGTCACATCTACACTTTTCATTTCTTTATATTAAAAATATCGTTGAGATACGGTAGTATTGAGTCATATGTAATGGGTTTAAATTTATAAATGTATACTGTATATTTGTTTCATGATAAATTGCACGCTTCATTTTCCTTTCCCAATTCTTTTAAGCAATATAATGATTAATGAAGGACATCTTTTCGTTTGAACTTCCCTTTTTTCAAGTTCTCGTGTTAAAAGGAAATCCAAACATTTCTAAGTATCGCGAATGAAACAGTTAATTCAAAATTTACGCTTTCTTTCAAGCTTAGTAAAAAAGTAGAGTTCTGTGACATTAATGGGCGGCAGATCCTGAATGGTAGGTTCAGCCACCTAATTGGAAAGGTTTTTTTGTCCATTGGGCACACTGGCACCTTTCCTTCGCGAAGTATGAGAGTTGTATGTTTACGTGTATCTGACAACTGTACGTGACTGTATTGGGTGTATATGGTGTGGTGTGATGTGGTGTCGTGTTTGCGTTGGGCAATGATGAGAGAAAGGCGTGGGTGAAGGGTGAAACCCCGACGCTTGTAACTGCAGACCGGTTAATGCCGTGGTAGCTGGCAGACTTATCAGCTAACAGTGCCTGCTTCCTGTACTGACAGGAAACGTTGTAGGTGCCCTCATAGGATTGCAAAAACGACTCATTTTGCGGCCGTCTGTACGCTGTAAGGGATTATGAGTCAAGTGAGAGTGGCCCCATGCTCAGGGAATGAGCTTAGGTGAGCAGATGCAGTGATGCATCACCGATCTAGGTAAGGTCTCAGTAAAGGAGGTTTGACATTGCCTTCCTCCGACCTGTTACGAAGCGTCACATGTTTATCTGTGTTTTGTGGATGACTGCGTTGAGTACTTGTACAGTTCAGTGTTGAGTGTTTGTTGTTTATGGATGAAGGTAACGGAGAGCGTGGAATCTGGTGCCGGTCCCCGAATGACACCCAGGTGGTTGCCGACTTTAGAGTCCCGGACAGATCAGCGTGCCAAGTGTCACATGCAGTCATTTCATGAGACACTGGGGAGATGTTTGGAATTTTACCCAGGATATTGGCGCAAAGTCTAATGACTAGGATTGGTTGGTTTGGAGGAGGGGACCAAACAATGAGGTCATCGGTCCCATCGGATTTGGGAAGGATGGAGAAGGAAATCGGACTTGCACATTCATCGGAAACATCCCGACGTTTGCCTGAAGCGATTTATGGAAATCACTGAAAACCTAATTAGGATGGCTGAAGGCGAGTTTGAACCAGAATGCGAGTCCAGTGTGTTAACCACTGCGCCATCTCACTCGATATGGTGACTAGGAACTTTGCGCCAAAACTTTTCCTCTCCTTTGCCGTAAGTGCAAAAGGAAAGCTATTGACAGCACATGACATATCCAGGCGGGTACTCATCGAAGTACTGGTCAAGCCCGACGATGCTTGATCTAACGAGAACCGATGTTTTCAAAAAGGCAAGTTTCGTCAAGCACGAATACACAGCTAGAACGAGAACATTACAAACTGTACACCTCTGTAACTGAGTGGTCATTGCGGCTGGCTACCATGTGGGGGTCCGGGTTCGATTCTGAGTACTGTCAGGGATTTTTCCTTTGTGGGATGATTGGACTGGGTGCACTCACACTCGTGAGGACAACTGAGGAGCTACTCGAACCAATAGTAGCGGTTTCAGGGTCGAGAAACCCCACCACGAGCGGTATGCTGACCACATGTCTCTCCATGCCGCATCCAATGTTGATGATAATGATGGTTGGTTTGTGGGGCCCTCAACGGCGCGGTCATCAGCGCCCGCACAAAGTCCTAATTTTTACAGAGTCCAATTTTTACTCAACCCAATCTATCCACTGTGACGGATGATGTTGATGATGAAATGATGAGGACAACACTAACACCTAGTCCCAGGGTGGAGAAAATCCCCAACCCGGCCGGGAATCGGAGCCGGGACCCCGTTATTCAGAGGCAACAACCACATCCAATGACGTCACTTCCACAGCGTCGCACGGCGGTTGCTCGGGCGCCGTTGCTCCATCTTGGGAACTTTATTTAACTGTTTTTATATTACAAACTGTGTGACTTTCCATTGCGGAGCAGACAGACAAAACTAGCACTGTGGAGGCGCAAAAGATGTGCGTCAGTGGATGAAGAGCGTGCTACGCGACAGTCATAAAACTGCAGCCATTAGGTTGCGTTGCGGTCGCGTTGCAGTTCCGTTGCGGCAGTGGAAGAACAGCGTTAGTCACTGTTTACCTCCACAGACTGTTGCGTGCTGAAACACGAGACCTGAAAGCCGATCCCTGCAGCGCTGCCTGTACGGCAGCAGCAGGCGGTGCTGCGCAGTTGCTTCGCCATGGCAGCCGGGGACACAGGCCGGACGGGCTCTTTGTCAGCGCTGGCGCTGCTCCGCTATTCCGTTTGAACCGGAGGAGCGGACGCCGCGGAGCTCTGCGAAAAATTCATCGGCGAGGCCGCTGGCTGCCGGCTGCGCTCTTGCACAGCTCTGCCACGGAGAGCGGGAGCAGGACATCTGAAATGCAAAGCACCTCCTCCTCGGGCTCCGGGCTTTCATATCCCCGCTCTAAGGCTGAATAGTGAACTCACGGGGCGGCCCTTACTAGTAGCGTACGCGTCTTGTGATATTCCATTCCAGTCAGTATGCAACAAAATTAAACATTAAACAAAGAAAGTGCACTATAGGTGTAAATATTCACCATTCTCGCACTATCATTGGTTTTGAGATCTGGGTTTCCTCCAGAGTATTCAGAGTTCAAATAACTTAGGGGGCCGCGCGGGAATAGCCGAGCGGTCTGGGGCGCTGCAGTCATGGACTGTGCGGCTGGTCCCGGCGGAGGTTCGAGTCCTCCCTCGGGCATTGGTGTGTGTGTGTGTGTGTTTGTCGTTAGGATACTTTAGGTTAAGTAGTGTGTAAGCTTATTGACTGATGACCTTAGCAGTTAAGTCTCATAAGATTTCACACACATTTGAACATTTAACTTAGGGGAATGCAGCCGGTTGATGTCGTCGATAACAGACGATGTCTCAGTAAGTGATCACCCTGTCATTTTCAACGCAAAACTGCGGCAAATAAGCGTTATGCGTGAGAATTTAAAACCTCGCTCTGCAGAGAAGTTCTGGAAAGATAACACACACACACACACACACACACACACACACACACACACACGCGCGCGCGCGCGCACTGTGAACACTAGCGCCACCATACAACCATGGATGACCGACACCAGAATTCATTATGGTTAGTTGAGGTTTAGGTTTATAATTGAATTAACGAGCGTATTTCGACATGTATTGAGTTCTATTTACTTTCTATTCGATGACCAATTCTATGAGAAGACAGATGCAGTTGCGATGAGACTCCCATTACGACCTATCATCGCAAATTTGTTTACTGAAGACTGCGAGGAACGTGTCTTGAAGTTGGCGTGTCTTGAAGTTGGCGTGTTTTTTTTGGAAATATAGCAATACTTTTTTTCTTTTAGCCTCATGGCAGTGTGACTTCGACGAATTTTTATAATAATTGAATTAAATCAAACCGAATATGTGTTTCACGATGGAGGTGGAAAGGGTTGGCGCCTTCTCTTCCTTGATCTGTCCCAGGAGGAAACTTGATGGTTGCACGATATTTTTGGTTCCGAAAATTGCAGCGCGTTGGATACCGCATGCAGTGACTGAAGTGCAATACTTGCATCGTTACGCACTTGCAGAGGAATTGCTCAACAGCTACTACAGTGAGGGAGACGATTTCCTTGGAAGGATAGTCGCTAAAGACGAAACTAAACCTGGACACGGTCGAACGTACCACGATTAAAGTGGTAATCCGGTGAATGGAAACGCCCAGATACTTCTCGCCCGCAGAACGTGCGCCGTGAATGAACTGGCAGCAAAGTGATGGTTATCGTGGCTTACAATATCCATTGGTTAATCCTGCATCACGTTATACCGCAGGGGCACACGGTCACCGTAGCTCTCTTCTGCAATTTATTGCCGCATTACCTCCATCCCACACTGAGAAGAAAGCGACGACTGCTCCTGGCACTACATCCCATCATCCTTCATGACAATGCACGATGGCACGCGGCGAAACCCTTACAAGAGTTCCTGCTGCGCACGTGGGGATGGGAAATACTCCAACACTCATCGTATTCGCAAAAATGAAGGAACATGTTCGTGGCACGAGCTACATCGCAAGAGAAGACATGAGGAGACTAGATAAGGTACACTCAGTAGCTCGTGGACCGATAAAGACGAAAAGTAACCTTAAAAGCTGAAGTTTGGATACATGGCAGGCTGAGTGGGATGTAAATGATAAGGGACGTAGACTGTACGACTTCCTTCCTGACATAATTGAGCGGTTGAGGATGCTATATAATCGGTCCCAGCCGCGGTATGGTGGATTTCTTAACTGGATACGGACCTTTTGGCACACACTTGGGCAGACACCTACATGTACATGCAGGGAAGAGAGTTCCCCAGGACACACTGTGTTCTTCTGAGGGCAGTACACGGACGATAGACATACTCTACACTGAGACTACACAGAAACAAACACACACGTATACATAGCAATAAGAGACCAAGAACAATGGGCACAATTAAATGTATTAACAGAGATTATTTGCAAAATAGCACATGAAGAACACCTTTTGACAAGACATAATAAACTTGTCTATATGCAAGGTAACGACAAGTTACAGAGGGTGGGCGACGATACCCACAGTGAGAACGACAACAGTCATACTGAAGAGAATGGGGAGGAGGAGGAAGATGATATGTAACAGTGAATAACACATCTAGAATTTTGATAAGACATAACATGCCAAAATGCATTGACAAACTGTACATTTCGGTCAAATAATAGTTGAGGATTATGCATTCTAGATTAAGTGTAGTGTAAGGTGTAGCCAATTTAGTCCAGAAAGCAGGCAACCTAAAGCCAATGCATACGATTAGCAATACTATTTGTCTGCTGTTAACCATAAACTATTTTGTTACGAGTGGCGGTCAGCGGCTCAAAGAAAGCATTCCGAGTTATTCACCGCCAGTCACAGTCAGTGATGCAGCTAACGAATTTCTCCTCTATCCTATCATTTCTTTACAGTTTCCTAAAACAACAAAATTTTATTTATATTTCAACCTAAAATGGTTCATTCTGAAAGTATTTACTCCGTATAAAATACTGCAGATAAAAACAAAACAAAAAACACTACAAAAAATATGACGGACGGAAACTGTAATGTGTACAACCTCTCTTAAAATGTCAGGTAGCAGCTTTCCAAATTTGCAATAAATAAATAAATGTACGACGTCTTCCATGTGTGTGGGGGACGATGATGGAGATGCGGGGCGATAGTATTGAGGACATGTAATACAGAGAATGTCTGTCAAAAAAGCCTAGTATGAACTATAACAGAGTTGCCTCTACTCTATCCAACACACGTAAAAAAAATTATTTGGGAACTTACACTACTGGCCATTAAAATTGCTACACCACGAACATGACGTGCTACAGACGCGAAATTTAACCGACAGGAAGAGGAAGCCGTGATATGCAAATGATTAGCTTTTCAGAGCATTCACACAATGTTGGCAGCGGTGGCGACACCTACAATGTGCTGACATGAGGAAAGTTTCCAACCGACTTCTCATACACCAACAGCAGTTGACCGGGGTTGCCTGGTGAACGTTGTTGTGATGTCTCGTGTAAGGAGGAGAAATGCGTACCATCACGTTTCCGACTTTGATAAAGGTCGGATTGTAGCCTATCGCGATTGCGGTTTATCGTATCGCAACATTGCTGCTCGCGTTGGTCGAGATCTAACGACTGTTAGCAGGATATGGAATCGGTGGGTTCAGGGGGGTAATACGGAACGCCGTGCTGGATCCCAACGGCCTCTTATCACTAGCAGTCGAGATGACAGGCATCTTATCCGCATGGCTGTAACGGATCGTGCAGCCACGTCTCGATCCCTGCGTCAACGACGTTTGCAGCAGCATGGACTACCAGCTCGGAGACCATGGCTGCGCTTACCCTTGACGCAGCATCACGGACAGGAGGGCCTGCGATGGTGTACTCAACGACGAAGCTGGATGCACGAATGGCAAAACGTCATTTTTTCGGATGAATCCAGGTTTCCGGTTACATCTTCATGATGGTCGCATCCGTGTTTGGGCGACATCGCGGTGAACGCACATTGGAAGCGTGTATTCGTCTCGGTCACCTCTTGTTCGCATTGACGGCACTTTGAACAGTGGACGTTACATTTCAAGTGTGTTACGACCCATGGCTCTACCCTTCATTCGATCCCTGCGAAACCCTACAATTCAGCAGGATAATGCACGATCGCATGTTGCAGGTCCTGTACGGGCCTTTCTGGATACACAAAATGTGCGACTGCTGCCCTGGCCAGCACATTCTCCAGATCTCTCACCAATTGAAAACGTCTGGTCAATGGTGGCCGAGCAACTGGCTCGTCACAATATACGCCAGTCACTATTCTTGATGAACTGTGGTATCGTGTTGAAGCCGGCCGCGGTGGTCTCGCGGTTAAGGCGCTCAGTCCGGAACCGCGCGACTGCTCCGGTCGCAGGTTCGAATCCTGCCTCGGGCATGGATGTGTGTGATGTCCTTAGGTTAGTTAGGTTTAAGTAGTTCTAAGTTCTAGGGGACTGATGACCTCAGAAGTTAAGTCCCAAAGTGCTCAGAGCCATTTTTTTCGTGTTGAAGCTGCATGGCCAGCTGTACCTGTACACGCCATCAAAGTTCTGTTTGACTCAATGCCCAGGCGCATCAAGGCCGTTATTACGGCCAGAGGTGGTTGTTCTGGGTACTTATTTCTCAGGATCCATGCACTGAAATTGCGTGAAAATGTAATCACATGTCAGTTCTAGTATATTTGTCCAATGAATACCATCTTGCATCTGCATTTCTTCTTGGTGTAGCAATTTTCATGGCCAGTAGTGTATATGATCAATGTTACGCTTTTACGAAATATTGATAATTGTCATGATATTTTAAAATTAATTTAGTTGCGTCACATAAACACAACTGAACGTTTTTTACCTCTGAAAAGGAAATACACTCATAACCCCTGAGGGGTGAGATGTAAGCTGGGAACCACTGTCTTAGGATGTAAAGCGAAATAATTTCGGTGTAGCAGCCTGGCGGAAACTGACTATGTGAGAGACAAGGGCAGATGCATTTTCCAGCGAGTTAATCCGCGCTGCAGTGGAGTCGGCAAACAGGTGCGCGCAGCGAGGAATTAACGCGGCGGAGTGGGAATCAGCGCCGGAGATGATGAACGCCGGCGGCGGCGGGCGCTGAGGGACAAACATTTGCTCTTCGTTAGGAGGCGGTAATGAGCGTGGCGCGCATGCGCAGACGCCCACACGTGGCGCGGCGCTCTCGCTCCACGACTGTCGCCCGCCGCCCACGTCGACGTGTCCGGCGCGCCGCGGCCGTAAATATTGACGCGGCGTCTGCGCCGTCGGCCGGACAGGCGACGCCCGGCGTCTCCCGAGCAGGTGCTGGCAGCCGCCGGCGATGCTTAATTAACTGCCCGGCTGCTCGTAAGGACTGTCCCGACCCGACACCGAAGTAGAAAATCTGCAGCAGCTGCACTGCCTGATCAGCACTCTCTGGACGCCGATTACTGGTCACTAATATCGGCTCTGGCGCCCTTCGACTATATAACAGCTTGAACTCTGCTGGGGACACTTCCAGCGAGGTGTCTGAATGATTGTGGAAAAATTATAGCAACAGCCGAAACCAGAGAAGGTACTAATTTTTTTAAAATTTCTCCTTGATAATTACATGCTATTATCTGAAAAGTTGACTGGAATACTCTCTTTCAAATTCTGAAGGTGGCAGTGGTAAAATACAGGAAGCGAAAGGCTATTTACAATTTGTTCAGAAACCAGGTGGCAGTTAAAAGAGTCGAGGGGCATGAAAGGGAAGCAGTGGTTGGGAAGGGAGTGAGACAGGGTTGTAGCCTCTCCCCGATGTTATTCAGTCTGTATATTGAGCAAGCAGTAAAGGAAACAAAAGAAAAATTCGGAGTAAGAATTAAAATCCACGGAGAAGAAATAAAAACTTTGAGGTTCGCCGATGACATTGTAATTCTGTCAGACAGCAACGGACTTGGAAGAGCAGTTGAATGGAATGGGCGGTGTCTTTAAAGGAGGGTATAAGATGAACATCAACAAAATCAAAACGAGGATAATGGAATGTAGTCGAATTAAGTCGGGTGATGCTGAGGGAATTAGATTAGGAAATGAGACACTTAAAGTAGTAAAGGATTTTTGCTATTTGGGGAGGAAAATAACTGATAATGGTCGAAGTAGAGAGGATATAAAATGTAGACTGGCAATGGCAAGGAAAGCGTTTTTAAAGAAGAGAAACTTGTTAACATCGAGTGTAGATTTAACCGTCAGGAAGTCGTTTCTGAAAGTATTTGTACGGAGTGTAGCCATGTATAGAAGTGAAACGTGGACGATAAATAGTTTAGACAAGAAGAGAATAGAAGCTTTCAAAATGTGATGTTACAGAGGAATGCTGAAGATTAGATGGACAGATCACGTAACTAATGAGGAGGTATTAAATAGAAGCCGGCCGCGGTGGTCTAGCGGTTCTAGGCGCTCAGTCCGGAGCCGCGCGACTGCTACGGTCGCAGGTTCGAATCCTGCCTCGGGCATGGATGAGTGTGATGTCCTTAGGTTAGTTCGGTTTAAGTAGTTCTAAATTCTAGGGGACTGGTGACCACAGATGTTAAGTCCCATAGTACTCAGAGGCATTTGAACCATTTTTTTATTAAATAGAATTGGGGAGAAGAGGAGTTTGTGGTACAACTTGACTAGAAGAAGGGATCGGTTGGTAGGACATGTTCTGAGACATCAAGGGATCACCAATTTAGTATTGGAGGGCAGCGTGGAGGGTAAAAATCGTAGAGGGGGACCGAGAGAAGAATACACTGAGCAGATGCAGAAGGATGTAGGTTGCAGTAGGTACTGGGAGATGATGAACCTCGCACAGGATAGAGTAGCATGGAGAGGTGCATCAAACCAGTCCATGGACTGAAGACCACAACAACAAACATGTAACATAAGAGCCATAGCCTGTCAGGTAATGTGTTAATCAACTCGGCGGGTTAAGAAATCTCATTTTTTAATCTATCCCTTATGTTAGGGAGAAACTCAAATGTTCTCCTGCCTGTACCTGAAATGTCCTATTCATTTTGCCACAGTTGTAATATGCTATCTTTTATTACCTTTTTCAAATTGGCCTCAGTTCCAAGCAACCCTCGTACTTCCACTGCCTACTTTTAACCAGTAAAATGTTCCTCTTCTCCTAGTTTCCAAGTCCAGTGGGCATATTCCTGTAATTAGTGACAAAAGGTTACTCGGGGTCGTGCAGTAGGTGCCCGTTATTCGCAGAAGCACTCTTCGCTGAACTCTTCTCACTAATGAGGCTGGCTTCACTAGCTGGAATCTATGAGCCCAAACGCTCTCACCATATCCACGACTGATGCTAATATAGATTCTTGGTATACTCTGATTGTTTTCAAGGGAAGCCAGAACTGCCTATTTTCAATGGTTATAGCTTTATTCATCACGTTTGTACCTTTCTGTCTGCTTCATCTATATGATATGCAAAGTCACGAAGTTCGTCCAGAAATACTTCTCGATATCCCGTTACTGCGCGTTCCTGATCGTTACATCATTTAACTTTATTTTACAATTTCTTACCAAATTCCCTTTCAGCAGCAAGTACGTTGTTTTGTGAGGTGCTAGTGACAATTTAACATTTCCACGCCAGCCGTCCCAGCCGTCAAGTTCCGTGGAGCGCCGCATTACATTGGTCTTCCATAATTCTTCTGGAGTTACTACGAACAACACGTCACCTGGAAATGCTGCCAGTCCGCTTATGTTACCGCTGTCATGTAGTTTTGTAGTATGGACTACAGTGCTACATCCTAAAACTCTGGACCACACATTGATTTCTGCGGACTGTCTTTCGTTATTGTCTTCGTTATTTTCTTTCCTGAGAATGCTAAAGAAGCATGTCGCCCGTGGCAGTAAATTCTCAGGCAGTTTCAAAGGGATTCTGGACACTCAAAATCCCTAAGGCAACCAAAGATCTTTGACTCACTGGTTAAAACTTCACACTAGGTACTGCCCGCGATCCATGTGGAGCACGTGTTGGTCTCACCGCGGACTTCTAGACTGAGCCACACACAACTGATTTCATTAAAGTGTACGGGCCTGAAGATGGCGTTGACGCAACGTCGAAGCTAATAGCGAAGTAAATACAAAATCTTAAGTACAGCTGGAGGAATTTAATTTTTAATAAAAATTATACCAGCTGTGTCCCACCTTCATCTACTTTAAATGTGGATGTACGAAGAAGTATGCAACAATGGTTACCTCACTGTATCCTCTTAATAACAGTCTGGTCATTGGTCAGATTCAACGTGCTCACTTCGTAAGTAGGGTGTGGTGCAAAATATTTATAGCAATTTTGGACATTTCCTTTCTACGTAAGTAGAGTTAATGCGAGTCAATTATGCTGGTTGTAGTGTCATAAACAACTCTGATTACGCTGTCAGATGTTGGCTCTCAACGGGCATATCATCAGCCATTGCTTAAATTAGTTTCTGTGACGTGTTACATGGAAGTAAAATAAAACGTTCAAAAATAATATCGTTGCGGCCGTGGTGGTCTATCGGGGAGAACAGTAGCCGCCGCACCTGGAGATCCCGGGTTCAAATGCAGGATAGGGGCGGGGATTTTTCTTTGTTGTGGTCCCTCCAAGACGGCCCCAAGCCCACTCAACTTGTTATCAAATGAGCACCTCGCACCCTTCCCGGGGGGAAGGCGGGCAGTGCGATGGGTCTCTACCCTCCCTTCCCACACCCTCTCCCTCCTATGGGTCCTGTGGCGAGAATGCTGCACTGCAGTCCGACCAACAGCAGGTATTATACCCAGTGTGATCAAAAATATGAGTGAATGAATTTTTTTTAGCAGCAGCTACTGTCGCGACAACCATTTGGTGTAACTTTTCCAGTAGCCTGATCCGCTAAGACAGGCAGCGCCGAAGTGGAACACGTTCTGTCTCGTCAGTCAGCGTCTAGAGACGCTAGGGCGAGGTTTTGTTTACCGCGTCTGTCGCACATCATCACGAATTCGAACAATGCATTGACATTAAATTGTGTTTTGAGTTGCAAAAAAGTACCAGAGAAACTCACTAAATCTTGATATTGGTGTACGGCGATAATGCCGTATCTCTGAAGACTGTTTACAAGTGATTCGAGCGGTTTACAAGCAGAAATGAATGGGCAAAGACCAGCAACGTTCGGGACGTCCATTAACCTCAAAAACAGAAGCGGCAAAAATTATTCGTTCAAACAGGCGAATAACTATTAGAGAGCTTAGCGAAGAACCTAGCTTCTTGTATACAGCTCCTTACAAAGAATTTTAACCGATAATTTGTGTAGGAGACGAGTGAGTGAGCCCGCATCTCGTGGCCGTGCGGTAGCGTTCTCGCTTCCCACGCCCGGGTTCCCGGGTTCGATTCCCGGCGGGGTCAGGGATTTTCTCTGCCTCGTGATGGCTGGGTGTTGTGTGATGTCCTTAGGTTAGTTAGGTTTAAGTAGTTCTAAGTTCTAGGGGACTGATGACCATAGATGTTAAGTCCCATAGTGCTCAGAGCCATTTGAACGAGTGAGTGAAAAATTTGTTCCCAGTCTTTTGAGTGATGAACGGAACGAAAATCGTTCGTCAGTTTGCACGGAGTTAAAGGATCGTCTTCATTCATATCCTGACTTCATGTGCAAAGTTGTAACTGGAGATGAATCTTGGATGTATGGGTATGACCCTGGGATGAAAATTCAGAGCTCCGAATGGGAAACCAGTGCATTATCCACACCCTGAAAATTCACGTCAGTCCAAATCGAAAATGAAACTCATGCTCACTGTGTTTCTTTTCTTTTTTTTTCCAAAGATGTTAAGGACACAGTGCTATCAGAATTCTTTCCAGAGAAACAACAGTAAACGCCAAATTTTACAAAGGCGTACATCAGTGTTTGCGAAATTACTTCCTTCTTCATCACAACGCGCTGTGTCACACCTCGCTTTTGATTAGCGGGTTTTTGGCCGCAAAATGTGTTCCTGTCTGTCCACTTCCGCCTTCCGCACCAGATTTCGCATCATGCGGCTTATGGCTCTTCCAAAAAACTGAAACCATGCTTAAAGGAAAACGTTTCCACACCACTCCTGATCTTGAGAGGGCCACGACAGAGAAGTTGAACGCCCTTTCAAAAGAAGCCCTCCAGTAATGCTTCCAGTCATGGATTCAAAATTGGAATAAGTGTAATGCTAGCCAAGGACAGTATTTTGAACGAGATTAAATCAAACTCGATGTTAACTTATTACTTTGTTTCTAATGAAATTATTCGTCGTATTGCCGGTCGGAGTGGCCGAGCGGTTCTAGGCACTACAGTCTGGAACCGCGTGACCGCTACGGTCGCACGTTTGAATCCTGCCTCGGGCATGGATGTGTGTGATGTCCTTAGGTTAGTTAGGTTTAAGTAGTTCTAAGTTCTAGGGGACTGATGACCTCAGAAGTTAAGTCCCGTAGTGCTCTGAGCCATTTGAACCATTCGTCGTAATTTTTGGTCACACCTCGTATATTACTGAATTTGGGCCCGTCAGTTTGACTGCGCTAATGGCTTCGCGCAATAAAAAATAGCCTTTGGCTGTCTGAGGTGTGTGGATGAATCACCTGTGACCGCAATTGTCATCCTCGGAATCTGCTAACGGAATGTGCACTGATTTGGAACTTCCTGGCAGATTAAAAATATGTGCCGAAACGGCAGAGTATTTCCCGCGAAAGTTAAAGTTTCTGAGTTCGAGTCACATCACGACACACTCTTTTAATCCGACATGAAGTTTCAACTAATCTTCATTTAACTCACCATAATGAATGAAGCGAAGGATGTATTAGCTTTACAAATATATGTATGGGACCGTTACTATACACGCGGTTAGCTACGCACATTACCATACCGCGTACGTAATTCGGGGAGGCGTGTAGAACTCGGATCGGATTAACGACGAGGGCCGGTGTGCCAGCCAGCATGGAGGATGTTGTTTTTAGGCGGTTTTCCACATTCGACTAGGTGAGTACTGGGCTTGTACCCACGGGAGATCACGATACACTCAGGCTGTTGTGGTACCCATCTAGGGGGGGGGGGGGGTGTTTAGGGTTGGCATGGGGTGGCGAAGACAGGGAGGGCATATTACCACTGAAATTGCCAAATCAAAGAATGCATTCTAATATTATAAGAGCGAAAGTAACACTGTCGTTACGCTTTCGTGGCTAAACCGCTGGCACGAATGTGATAACATTTGGTATGGAGATGTACACTCAGGAAGAACATACGCTCTACTTTAGAAAGTTCATTGATTTGAAGAACGTAACAAGGAATATGGAATAATGATTACTGTGTGGGAAAGTTATTTACTCTTTTACTTTTGAACTTTACCATCTTTATGGAAAATGGTTTGGAAACTCTGTATCGGAATTCCCCCCCCCCCCCCCCCCCCCTCTCAGATTTTTTGGCAAGAGGGCCCAGTGGGCCATCAAAACCTAAACACAGATCAGGCATGAAAACGGGAAGAAAGTGTACTGAACTGTGAAAAAAAGCAAAATAGAAAGAGTGAATGGTCCAAAGACAAGAAGTCCAATATAAAGCAACCTGAAAGGGAAATGGCGTCGTGGGTAAGTGGTCACAGTGTTGGACTACCAAGTGGGCGAGCCGTGTTCAAATCCCCTTCGTCCCCTTTTTTTTCCGCATTTCGCTGTATTCAAGTTTGTGTCTGTGTCGTGGCGTAACGTCCGTTTGCAACAGCGACGTGTAAGGAACTGACGTATAATGACAGTTGATTCTGCACAACTGCTCTATCAGCAGCCGAAAGGAAGTGGCTTTGGAATGAGAACCGCAGAAGTTTGATGAAAAGGCGACTAGCCAACCGAATCCTCTACCGGAAAACACCTCTGGTGTGACATGTACGGCATTAGTGACAGCACGCAGCACGTGAGTCATAGGAGAGGAATCTCTTACCGACGCACCTAATTTGTACGCCTGGTAAATGAGTGAGATATGGCCGGCCACTGTGGCCGAGCGGATCTAGCCGCTTCAGTCTGGAACCGCGCGACCGCTACGGTCGCAGGTTCGAATCCTGCCTCGGGCATGGATATGTGTGCTGTCCTTAGATTATTTAGGTTTATGTAGTTCTAAGTTCTAGGGGACTAATGACCTCAGATGTTAAGTCCCATAGTGCCCAGAGCCATTTGAACCACTTGAGTGAGATATGCCTCCTCGCTCGTTTTAGGTGTTTGTATGAATGTGAATGTGATCACTCCCAAGGAAATTATGAAAACATAATAGTTTGTAACGCAAGCTGCAACAAATGAGTGCAACGGTTTCACAATCACATCGTGAAAACATGCGTTTTTAACATTTTTGAAGCTGCTTTCCGATTTGGAAGTTCGGACTCTTGAATTTCTTTATTGTAACATTGTTCACAGCCGTTTATTTGTTGTTTTCATTTCTATGAGACGTCTGTGTATCACTCGCCTGCTCTATCACGTTTACTTGCGACGTAAACGTATTCTTACTACATGACTCTTATTCTTCGCTGAAGCGCCCAAGAAACTGTTATAGGCATGCGAATTCAAATACAGAGATATGTAAACAGGAAAAAGAAGGCACTGCGGTCGGCAACGTCAATGAAAGACAAGTGCCTAGCGCAGATGTTAAATCGGTTCCTGCTTCCACAATGACAGGTTATCAAGATTTAAGCGTGTTTGAACGTGGTGTTAAAGTCGGCGCACGAGTGAAGGGACACAGCATCTCCGAGGTATAGATGAAGTGGGGATTTTTCCCGTACGACCATTTCACGAATGTACCGTGAATATCAGAAATACGGTAAAACATCACATCTGCGACATCGCTGCGGCCAGACAAAGATCGTCCAAGAACGGGAGCAACGACGACTGAAGAGAATTGGTCAACAGTGGTTCTAGTGAATGGACAAAATAATAAACATTGTTATGTTTTATATATAATTTTGCCTAAATTTAATCTTCTTTTTATGTTCTCAGTTAACTGCACATTTAATTTTGTGTTTTACTTAAAGTGCATATTTTGCCAAAACGAAACTTTATGTGTGTGATCTACATGGTTTTGTAAACATTTTGCTTTATGGTATATTCTTTTGCTGCTATGAATTTTGACTTTCCACTTTAGTTATATTTTATTTTCTCTATGTTCTATGTGTTTTTGTGCACTGAATAAATATTTTCTTTTATTTGCAATATAAATTTTGTATATGGTGTATAAATGTTAGTTGATAAACATTGTATTTGTGACGCAGTCTGTCCAGCCATGGCTGGTAAACGACGAAGATATAGTAATGAAGAAATAACGTGACAGGTGTGCAACCCTTCTGCAAACTTCTGCAGATTTTAGTGCTGGGACATCAACAAGCGTCAGCGTGCGAACCATTCAACGAAACATTATCGATATATTTTTTCGGAGCCGAAGACCCACTCGTGTACCCTTGATGACTGCACAACACAAAGCTTTACGTCTCGCCTCGGCCCGTCGACACAGACATTGGACTGTTGATGACTGGAAACAAGTTGCCTGGTCGCACGAGTCTCATTGCAGATTTATCGAGCGGATGGACTTGTACGGGTATGAAGACAACCTCATGAATCCATGGACCCTGCATGTCAGAAGGGGACTGTGGAGGCTCTGTAATGGTATGGGACATGTGAAGTTGGAGTGATATGGGATCCCTGATACGTCTAGCTACGATTTTGACAGGTGTCAAGTACGTAAGCATCCTGTCTCATCACCTGCATCCATTCACGTCCATTGTGCATTCCGACGGATTTGGGCAATTCCGGCAAAGAATGCGACACCCCACAGGTCCAGAATTGCTGCATAGTGGCCCCAGGAATACTCTTCCGAGTCTAAACACTTCCGCTAGTCACCAAACTCGCCACAAATGAACATCATTGAGGATGTCTGGGATGTCTTGCAACGTGCTGTTCAGGAGAGATCTCCGCCGCGTCGTACTCTTATGGACTTACCGACAGCTCTGCTGGATTCATGGTGTCAGTTCCTTCGAGCACTACTTCAGACATTAGTGGAGTCCATGCCACGTCGTACTGCGGTATTTCTGCGTGCTCCCAGGGGCCCTATACGATATGAGGCAAGTGGTCCAGTTTCTTTGGCTCTTCAATGTATAGCCAATGTATAGCATGACAACTGCCAAGATTCTTGAAAGTGAAGAAAATTCCAGTGACCAGACGGACAGTCATAATGTTGGGAAAATAATATAAAATAATGGGGACGAGAGAGCTTTGAACACGATTCGTCAGTTTCACAGCCTAACAGCATGACCACTTAACCACGACGCCACGTCTGTCGATGTTCGTTCAAGCGTGTTAAGCTTGGACCGTTCACTCTTTCTATTTTGCTTTTTTTTTCACTGTTCGGTACACCCTCTTCCTGTTTTGATGCTTGATCTGTGTTCAGTTTTTCACGCGCTATCTGCTGGGTCGCCTTGCCACTAAATCTGAGAGGGGTGCGACACGGAGTTTCCCTTGTAAATGTCCGAACATACCGACTGTGCTCTCCCAGGAAAAGACGCCTTAGGTACATTGGATTCATTTCACTGATATGCGAGCGCAGCCGCGGGTGACAGCTGATAATTACACTACTGGCCATTACAATTGCTACGCCACAAAGATGACGTGCTACAGACGCGAAATTTAACCGACAGGAAGAAGATGCTGTGATATGCAAATGATTAGCTTTTCAGATATTCACACAAGGTTGGCGCCGGTGGCGACACCTACAACGTGCTGACATGAGGAAAGTTTCCAACCGATTTCTGATACACAAACAGCTGTTGACCGGCGTTGCCTGGTGAAACGTTGTTGTGATGTGTCGCGTAAGGAGGAGAAATGCGTAACATCACGTTTCCGACTTTGATAAAGGTCGGATTGTAGCCTATTGCGATTGCGGTTTATCGTATCGCGACATTGCTGCTCGTATTGCTCGAGATGCAATGACTGTTAGCAGAATATGGAATCAGTGAGTTCAGGAGGGTAATATCGAACGCCGTGCTGGATCCCAACGGCCTCGTATCAGTAGCAGTTGAGATGACAGGCATCTTATCCACACGGCTGTAACCGATCGTGCAACCACGTATCGATCCCTGAGTCAACACATGGGGACGTTTTCAGGACAACAACCATCTGCACGAACAGTTCGACGTTTGCAGCAGCATGGACTATCACCTCGAAGACCATGGCTGCGGTTAGCCTTGCCGCTGCTTCACAGGCGGGAGTGCCTACGGTGGTGTTCTCAACGACGAATCTGGGTGCACGAATGACAAAACGTCATTTTTTCGGATGAATCCAGGTTCCGTTTACAGCATCATGATGGCCGCATCCGTGTTTGGCGACATCGCGGTGAACGCACATTGGAAGCGTGTATTCGTCATCGCCATACTGGCGTATAACCCGGTGTGATGGTGTGGGGTGCCATTGATTACACGTCTCGGTCACCTCTTGTTCGCATTGACGGCACTTTGAACAGTGGATGTTGTATTTCAGATGTGTGACGACCCGTGGCCCTACCCTTCATTCGATCCCTGCGAAACCCTACATTTCAACATGATAACGCACGACCGCATGTTGCAGGTCCTGTACTGGCCTCTCTGGATACAGAAAATGTTCGACTGCTGCCCTGGCCAGCACATTCTCCAGATCTCTCACCAATTGAAAACGTCTGGTCAATGGCGGCCCAGCAACTGGCTCGTCACAATACTCTTGATGAATTGTGGTATCGTGTCGAAGCTGCATGGTCAGCTGTACCTGTACACGCCATCCAAGCTCTGATTGACTCAATGCCGAGGCGTATCAATGCCGTTATTACGGCCAGAGGTGGTTGTTCTGGGTACTGATTTCTCAGGATCTATGCATTGAAACTGCGTGAAAATGTAATCACATGTCAGTTCTAGTATAATATATTCATCCAATGAATACCCGTTTATCATCTACATTTCTTCTTGGTGTAGCAATTTTAACGGCCAGTAGTGTAATACGCTGACCGCGTGAAGATACGGGGTAAAGACCAGGAAAAAGAAGATTATGGGATCGTTATTGAGCTATTTCAGTATGAAAGAGCGGTTTACTTCAGGGTGGAGCAGCTGGCACGACGAGGAAGCGGTGTGGGCGCCGGGGGCGGAAGTGAGCGGGCGGGAAGTGGGCGGTTCGACGGTCGCCCCCGCGCGCACGGCCCTCGACGCCGCCCTCGCTGCTCAAAGCGCCCCTCGCGGTCCCGGGCCAGACGGCCGGCAGACAGCTGCGGGGAACGGCCGCCATTCTTCGTCGGCTCCCAATAAGGCGCCAAATTGGCCTTTCCCAGGCGGCGGCGGGCCTTTTATACGGCGCCGTCCTCTTTAATCGGCGCCGGCGCCGGCGCCTCTCCCAGGGCCCCCGCTATCATCGCGGGCAACGCGCCACGGGCCAGCCGCCACGCTAACACACTAATTGCTGCCGGCAGGTCAAAGCCGCCACCTGCGTTTCCTGCGCACTCTGCCGCATCGTAATGGCACCCTAACACGGACTCTGCAGGGTGCTCCTATAAGAATGGCCCAATTTCAACGGTGTTTTACAAGGTTTTAATTTAGACTGTTGTTGTTGTTGTGGTCTGAAGTCCAGAGACTGGTTTGATGCAGCTCTCCATGCTACTCTAGCTTGTGCAAGCTGCTTCATCTCCCAGTACCTACTGCAACCTACATCCTTTTGAATCTGTTTAGTGTATTCATCTCTTGGTCTCCCTCTACGATTTTTACCATCCACGCTGCGCTCCAATTCTAAACTGGTGATCCCTTGATGCCTCAGAATATGTCATACCAACCGATCCCTTCTTCTAGTCAAGTTTTGCCACAAACTCCTCTTCTCCCCAATTCTTTTCAATACCTCCCCATTAGTTATTTGATCTACCCATCTAATCTTCAGCATTCTTCTGTAGCACCACATTTCGAAGGCTTCTGTTTTCTTCTTGTCTAAACTATTTATCGTCCACGTTTCACTTCCATACATGGCTGCACTCCATACAAATACTTTCAGAAACGACTTCCTGACACTTAAATCTATACTCGATGTTAACATATTTCTCTTCTTCAGAAACGCTTTCCTTTCCATTGCCAGTCTACATTTTATATCCTCTCTACTTCGACCATCATCAGTTATTTTGCTCCTCAAATAGCAAAACTCCTTTACTACTTTAAGTGTTCATTTCCTAATCTAATTCTCGCAGCATCACCCGATTTAATTCGACTACATTCCATTATCCTCGTTTTGCTTTTATTGATGTTCATCTTATATCCTGGTTTCAAGACAAGGTCCATCCCGTTCAGCGGCTCTTCCAGGTCCTTTGCTGTCTCCGACAGAATTACAATGTCATCGGCGAACCTCTAAGTTTTTATTTCTTCTCCATGGATTTTACTTCCCACTCCGAATTTTTCTTTTGTTTCCTTTACTGCTTGCTCAATATACAGATTGAATAACATCGGGGAGAGGCTACAACCTTGTCTCACTCCCTTCCCAACCGCTGCTTCCCTTTCATGCCCCTCAACTCTTATACCTGCCATTTCGTTTCTATACAAATTCTAAATAGCCTTTCGCTTCCTGTATTTTACCCCTGCCACCTTCCGAATTTGGAAGGGAGTATTCCAATCAACATTGTCAAATACTTTCTCTAAGTCTACAAATGCTAGAAACGTAGGTTTGCCTATCCTTAATCTTTCTTCTAAGATAAGTCGTAGAGTCAGTATTGCCTCACGTGTTCCAATATTTCTACGCAATTCAAACCGATCTTTCCTTAGGTCGGCTTCTACCAGTTTTTCCATTCGTCTGTAATGAATTCGCGTTAGTATTTTGCAGCCGTGACTTATTAAACTGATAGTTCGGTAATTTTCGTATCTGTCAACACCTGCTTTCTTTGAGATTGGAGTTACCATATTCTTCTTGAAGTCTGAGGGTATTTCGCCTGTCTCAAACATTTTGCTCACCAGATGGTAGAGTTTTGTCAGGACTGGCTCTCCGAAAGCTGTCAGTAGTTCTAATGGAATGTTGTCTACTGCTGGGGCCTTGTTTCGACTCATACTATAGATAATACATAATTTAGACTATTTACAACAAATCAAACAACAAGTTGAAGATAAACTACCCTACGAGGGTTGCACAGGAAATAATGCACCGCATTTCTTTTCTTCAATAATTCTTTATTTAAGATAATTACACAAATAAAAAAATGGTGTTTTATCTACACCCCCTATTTTTCCACATAATCTCCATCCCGTTCTATGGCCTTCGTTCAGCGTGAAATAAGAGCGTGTACGCCCTGTCGGTACCAATCCTTGTCCTGGTGGCGTAGCCAGTGCTTCACTGTGGGAATCACCTCCTCATCGTCCTCAAAATGTCTTCCACTAATGGCATCCTTTAATGGCCCGTACAAGTGGAAGTCCGAGGGGTCTAAGTCAGGCCTGTAGGCTGGATGGGGTAACACCGTCCAGCCCTGTTCTGCGATGTGTTCAGCAGTCCTCAGACTTGTGTGGAGCAGAGCGTTATCGTGTTGCAGCAAAACATCTCTTGGGTTGCTGTGGCGCCGAAGTCGTCGGAAGCGCGTCTTTTGTTATGCTCATGTGTTCACATATACTTCTGAATTAATGGTACCATCTCTTGGCATCACATCGGTGAGAATCGCAACTTCACAATCCCAGAACACGGTGATCATGACCTAAGCGGCGGAAGCAGTTGCTTTGAATTTTTCCTTCTGTGAGGAGCGGGAATGGCGCCATTCCGTCGACTATCGTTTTGTTTCGGGCTCAAAATGGTGAATCCAGGTTTCATCACTTGTCACAATTTGGGACCAGAAGGCCTTCTCGTGCGTTTCAAAACGTTGGATCAAATCGAGACAAATGTTTTTTTCTGTGCGACTTGTGATCCACCTTTAGCCACCGTGGGTCCCGTCTTGCACTTTTGAATAGCCAAGAGTGAGGATAATTGCATCCACACTGCCTTTGCTTATTGACAGATGCAGAACGAGTGGTAAGGCGTCTGTCGTCGCTAATGACGACATCGGCTCGCTGCAACACGTCTGGTGTGACAGCCGTGGATGGTCTCCCCGACCGCTGCAAATCGTGGGGCTCAGCTGAACCGCCTTCTGATGACCTCACCCTCCGTGTGCAGCTACTAACTGTACTTCTGTCGTCAGCGGATCCTCCATAGACTCTGCACAAACGTTTGTGAATATTACGCACGGTTTATTTCTCTGCAGTGAGAAATTCAACGGCGGCCCGTTGGTTGTAACGTACATCACCTACAGATGTCATTTGGAAACTGTCCTCCAGCGACGCTATCTGTCAGAAGTGACGGAAACTTAACGCGCACATTCACGAGACTTCAAATAACACATACGAAACGTTTCGCATTCGTAGCATTGTCTCTGGCTGAGAAAAAAATGCCGTTCATTACTTTCTGAGCAACCCTCGTAGTTCGTCTTACAAATGTTCAGTATATGCACCTTTAGTTACAGGGCACACATCCAACCTAACATGCAGATCTTGCCACACTTTGGTTAACATGTCCGGATTAATGGAAGCAACAGCCTCTTCAGTTCTGTGTCTGAACTCTGGTAAATGTCTGTTTTTTACGTAAATTGAAGATGAAGGGAAGAGAAAGTAAAGGGAAGGGAAGGAAATAATGAGATCAGCTGCATTGTGACTTTATGCGGAATTAACGGCGACGACTGAAAATGTGAGCCGCACTGCGACTCGAACTTGTGATCGCCTCCTGATTAAAAAATGGCTCTGAGCACTATAGGACTTACTGCTGTGGTCATCAGACCCCTAGAACTTAGAACTACTTAAACCTAACTAACCTAAGGACATCACACACATCCATGCCCGATGCAGGTCGTGCGGTTTCAGACTGTAGCGCCTAGAACAGCTTGGCCACTCCAGCCGGCGCCTCCTTATTAGGCAGTAGCGTTAACCAATGCGGCATCCGTAGACAGTGTTTATCGATAATGCGCGGACTATGTCCGAATTAACAGGCGCCATTCATTCATATAATCATTAATTAGTACCGGAACAGACAGATGATCTGCTATAAAGCCCAAAAGGAAAAAAAAATCATGTGGCGCTAGTTCAGGTGAACGTGGAAACCGGTGGAACACAGCTCTGTCGTATTGACCATTACGACGAATCCAACGGTCAGGGACTTCGACGTTGAACCACTCTTGTACAAAGAGACGCCAATGGGGAGAGGTTCCATCTTGCGCCAGAGGCTCCATCATGCGCCAAATAATGTTTTCAGGTTCACCTCCTAATTGGGCAGAGAGTAATTATTGAAACATATCCATATAAGCCACCCATTATACGGTAGCTTCAGCGAAAGAAAAAAAAAGAGAAAAAAGATCTGTATACTTTACGTCGGGACATAGCGGATAAAACGTTTAGTTCTCGGTAATTTCTTCGATATTATGCAAGTTCACGAGGGTGTTCTAACCCCCAAGATACGAACACTATAGGTATTTACCTTTCCACTTAGGTCAAAAGTTGCCTTATCACTGCAGATCACACGATCAAGAAAGTCAGCTTCTTGCTGCAGAACTTCACTTGCAAAGTTATAATGGACACCTCACTCATCTGTCTTTAAAGCGGGTACCAACTGAAATCGGTATGCACACCTTTGTAAATGTAAGCGTAGGCTTCCACAGCCTTTGTCACTGTCAATGAAATTCTTCTGGGCTGTTGACCGCATCGTCAATACATAAAATGTCCGACGTCTCGGCCACTATTGCAAGTGGCCTTCCTCACACCTGAGCTGATTGCTGATTGAGAGAGACTTTGTAACCGTTTCCTTAAATTCTTCCACACTGTTGTCTTACGCAGTTGAAATTGAAAACTTGCTTTCCGCACAGACTTCTTAAGACTATGACGCTATGACACTGTCGACATTCCCTTCAGACACTTTTGGTCGTACCGTGCTTTCCTCTTTACACACCCATCCGGCCGTTTCGCATTGACTGTATTATCGGTGGATCTTGCCACATTTGGGACCACATTTAAACTATGAGCGAAATTCATGTTGATCTGAAATTAAAGATTCACTCTTAGCAAACTTCGTAACGCATAACTCTTTATGTACAGGAGTCGCCATTTTGCGTACGTCGTGTACGTGACGCCGCAACCGGGAAAACAACAAAGCAGTACTCGCGCATGCGCTTATCTAAAACTGATTGAGTTATTGTTTGTGACCTTGAATCAACACTATATTACGCTTACATTTGATGATATTAAAATTTACGACTGGGGCATGGGCATGCTGCACACCTATACAAATGCCACTGCTGTTGCTGACGAAGTGTTTGAAGAGACTAAACATCTAAGGTCATCAGTCTCACCAGTCTATTATTTGCAAGGCAGCAAAATTCATCCATTGCTTCAGCAACTTCTTCTCCAAGATTAGCAACGATACCATACCTAGGCTGCTTTTAAGGGCTTTGGAAAGTGACTTACACATGGACCATCCTGGCAGATTAAAACTACATGCTGGACCGAGGCTTGAAGTCGGGACCTTTGCCTTTCGCGAGCATGTGCTCTACCGACTGAGCTACCCAAGCACGACTCGGGATTGGACCTCGCAATTTTATTTCCGCCAGTATCTCGTCTTCTAGCTTCCGAATTTCACAGAAGTTCTCCCACGAAATGTGGTAGAGCACTTGCCCGCGAAAGGCAAAGGTCCCGAGTTCGAGTCTCGGTCCGCCACACAGCTTTAATCTGCCACGAAGTTTCATGTCAGCGCACAATCCGCTGCAGAGTGAAAATTTCATCCAAGTTACTCATGTTTTCACACTCTAAGACCATTCCACAATAAGAATGGCTCATTGTCAGAAGAAAGTTCAGCAGCGGTGTGGGTAAGAAGTGCAGCATAGTCTGCGGAGCCGGCCGGGGTGGCCGAGCGGTTTCAGGCGCTACAGTCTGGAACTGAGCGACCGCTAAGGTCGCAGGTTCGAATCCTGCCTCGGGCATGGATGTGTGTGATGTCCTTAGGTTAGTTAGGTTTAAGTAGTTCTAAGTTCTAGGGGACTGATGACCTCAGAAGTTAAGTCCCATAGTGCTCAGAGCCATTTGAGCCATAGTCTGCGGACTTTAGTGGAGCGGCAACTGTAAACACTGCATATCTCAAGTCCGTGTGATAGCAGGATTCCTGTGGGAAATCGTCTAAATTACTGATAGATTCATCATAAAAATGCTATATGGACGAAATGCAGCGTTGCTTCCAGTCGGAGTGAAACAGTGCTAACACATTCACCAGAGCCGCACAGAAGGTGGCGATGCTCGTCGTTAGGTCCAGATCTTGCATCAAGCGGTTTCCATCTTTTCGGGAAGCTGAAAGCAATATAGGGAAATAGTTTTCGAACAATGAAGTCGTTCACACGGCGGTTCTCCGTTACCAAGGAATGGACTTCTATCGTCGAGGAACTGAACGACTGGTAGAGCGTTCCTACCATTGCTTACAGACACTTGGTGACTGTCGTAAGATAGCGTCTCATCTGCGTCGCTTACAAAGTATAGCTCAGCATTCAATAAAAGTTATTTGGCCTTTGTAACTTAGTTTTTGAAGTCCCCTCCTAATTCAGTAAAGAGGGGAATGATTAAATAATGAAATATGTGGGTGAAATATTTTATATTCAAGTATTTTCGTAAAACAGTTTAGTGGATCAGATCCAGCAAGTTGGATAATTGGAAGTCAAGTATCTTCTCCCAACCCTGTTCACTACAATCAATTGTCTGGGCTGGTGTGAACGTACAAGAGTGCCTTAGTAGGCCGTCTCTCTTTTCGATCATCCATTCCTAGTGTATTGGCAATAAAGTTCGTCCGAGTGGTAGTACTGCTTGCATAGAACACGAGTGATTATGAAATACGAAAGGTCCAATTCATAAAAATAAAACAGTTAAGTCAGCTTCAATCATGGTGATTGAAAAGACTGGGTTTTTGTTAGTATGAAATTGAACAAAAAGTTAAGAGCAATACAGAAAAAGGTTAATTCTGTAGCCCGAAAGGGTGTATCAGAAACCTTTAACTGCACCTAGTACCTTGAAAGTTCACACTACCAGTAGTTTAGCTGTCGTAGAAGTGGTTACTGTTAAATGAAACAACTTTCCGCCATTGTCAGTCTGTAAGAGTGTTCTTTCGGAACTTCATCTACGTGCTCTGAGAGTCACATTGGATGGTCACATGGTGTATGTTCTACGCATATCCCTTCAACCATTCGTTTTCCATACCAATTTTCCATTTCTTATATTTTTAATCTCTCCTCCCATCTCCTCTAGGGTAAGTTTTATCGGAGAATGTATTCACCCTCGCTCTTCAAATCATTTTGCACACTCCACACCCAGCAGCAATCGACACTCGACCATCACGGAAACATTGTGTGAACACCTATTCTTCCATTTCTCATTTAGAAGGCGCAATAACTAGATCGCCACTTGACTAATTAATGGTCTAATGTGAACCAAACTATAACGATGCAGGCCAGGCCCTTATCTAGGAGCCATAGACACCTAGGCTGAAATCATGGTCCAGACCCTATCAGGAGAAACCCTATAATGAATCAATCAACGTTTTATTTAACTGAACACATTTTTACTATGCAAGTTATGTTTTAATAATTACTCGAAATTAAAAAAATGAGTAAAATTTGTTTTGTAATCTCCGTTCTAAAATGTCTTTTTCTTTTTAAGGCGATTAGTTTGCACTAGTAATTCTCGCGCCTATCCTTTAAGGAATTGAACCCCCGTGTCACATTGGATGGTCACATGGTATATGTTCTACAGCTTCAAACATCTCATTACTTTACAAATATGTCAATGTGATAAATGTTTAAAGTTAAGCATTTAAAACCTTTATGGTTGGAGATGCAGATATTACGATTACTCACTATCGACATTCAGGAAGATGAAGTAATCGAAAATTGTAACGAAATCTCCTTTAAAAATACCGTGGACACTAAATTATTCAGAAATACTAACAACAATTTCTTCAAGCATTAAGTTATATAATCTCTTCCTACGCGCATCAGTAGTCTCTCATGTTTCTGTACGAATTACCGCACCATCCATAATTACACTCATGTTTTTTGATGAGGTAATTGTAGGCCATATGTGGTAGTCATATGAGAACTAACTTCCAAAACAATTTCTTTAAAAATTCTAGAAAAAATTATGTATCCTACATTGAGAACTATTTGCGTTCTTCTGAATAGCTAGTTTTTCTCCTGAGTGTAATTATGGATGGCGCGGTAATTCGTACAGAAACATGAGAGACTACTGGTGCGCGTAGGAAGAGATTATATAACTTAATACTTGAAGAAATTGTTGTTAGTATTTCTGAATAATTTAGTGTCCACGGTATTTTTAAAGGAGATTTCGTTACAATTTTCGATTACTTCATCTTCCTGAATGTCGATAGTGAGTAATCGTAATATCTGCATCTCCAACCATAAAGGTTTTAAATGCTTAACTTTAAACATTTATCACATGGACATATTTGTAAAGTAATGAGATGTTTGAAGCTGTAGAACATACACCATGTGACCATCCAATGTGACACGGGGGTTCAATTCCTTAAAGGATAGGCGCGAGAATTACTAGTGCAAACTAATCGCCTTAAAAAGAAAAAGACGTTTTAGAACGGAGATTACAAAACAAATTTTACTCATTTTTTTAATTGTGCTGTTCAAGGATATAACTTAGTATATTCAGTGGTATGTGTCGATCTTGCCTGAAAAATGGATAGGGAACAGAGTAATAACTAAAGAAAAAATAAATTAAAACGTCTTGCCTAATCCTGAAACTTTACTGCATGGACAGCGGAAATGTAGTGAGAGACAAGCTTTTCTATTTTCATTATTTTGCGCTGCATGTCAGCGAGAAAAAGTTCCTTAAATGTTAAAATTATCTGTAATGTTTGTTGGAAGTCGCTAACTGTTCTCATTCTCAAATACTGGATGAATTTTGTCTGGGTAATATGCGCGTCGTGAGTTACACTAGGTCAAGACGTAATACACAGTCTCCATCTTTAATAACGCTTCCCTTATTCTGTTGAACCTTTAACATAAAATTATTGCTCTTAATGAGCAGATCATGACAGCATTTTAAATTTTTAAATTCGGTCAATAATTATATGAAATACAGAAAATGAAATTTTTTCCGCTGGAAGCCCTTAGATAGGCAACCTACAACTATGTCCGGATGAAGGTTTTAGTCATTTAGTAATACAGATTTTCTGGCGGTCCACATTGTTGAATTGTACGAAAAATATAAAATATGTCTCATTAAAGTGCTAGCTTTACTTAGGTGTTGCGTTGTTGTTATTTACCTAATGCTGTAAAAGGGATGCCGGCCGTTGTGGTCGAGCGGTTCTAGGCGCTTCAGTCTGGAAACGGTGCTGTTACGGTCGCAGGTTCGAATGCTGCCTCGGGCGTGGGTGTGTGTGCTGTCCTTAGGTTAGTTAGGTTTAAGAAATTCTACGTCTAGGGGACTGATGACCTCAGATGTTAAGTGCCATAGTGCTTAGAGCCATTTGAACCATTTGTCAAATTTCTGGAGTCGTTCCTTGTTGGTAGTAGTATAATTATGATAACATTTTTATATACAAGTAGACCCGTATAAAAAAGCGCATTTGTTTGACTTTGGAATACCCCACTAAAACACAGTGGTCACTTGATCTCGCTATGACTTCACGGTTAAATAAGGTGTCAGGCTGTTGATCTTATGATATCTGGCACGGTTCTAGCTAGTTCTCGGGATAACGGTACCTGAAAAAAGTTTTCCGCAGTTTCAGAAGGTGAAGAATCCGCTTCAGGTGGCAAGAGGTAAAAATATTTATGGGTCCTTGTTTGCATGAATTGAGTTATGCAACACAGGCGCTTTCTGGGAAATCTAACTCACTTCAGACTGAAAAAATTCCGTGAGGCATTATTTTAAAAGTCTTAGCGATTTCGCTAAGAGAAGTGCCACGCTTTTTACGGGGTGCCACTGGGAATTTGACGCGAGAGCGTGCGGTTCGGGACATAAACACTTCATATCAGCTAGTCATTGAAAAATTGAACCGAATAATCCCTTACAAGATAATTACGTCGACGTCTTTGACGATTATAAGGGTGCCAGCGCCACATTATTAAATCAAAGACATATTTTTATTTAAAACTAACTTGTACACTGATAAGCTAAACATCATGGCCATTGCCCACCGCGAGGTTGAATGGCGCATAGCGAAGTTGCGGCCACGTGACGCGCTATGGAAAGTATGTGAGTAAAGCAGAAGCGGACGGAGATCACCCTAGAGAAGATATGGGCTACAAATGGGGTAATCCACCGAGACAGATTATTATTTCCCAAAGCCGGTTTACGTGCTACTGATGTGAGCATCTACGGAAACAGGTAGAAGGACTGTGAAACTATGTCTGGCGCTAATTGGTTGGACGTCCACGACTCTTCACAAACGTGTGGTTTGGGCCTTGTCTGGCCTGTAAAGTAGGATAGATGATGATCTGTGGCATCTCTGTTGAAAGAGCACATTGCTGCTGCGTGCACAAGTGTTTCGGAGCACACCATTCATAGTAGATTGTTGAACATGGAGCTCTGCAGCAGACCCCCCTACGTGTTCACATGTTGACCAAACGACATCGCCAGCTATGATTGCAGTGGGAGGGATTCGACCGTCGATTAATGGAAACGTGTCGGCTCTTCGGGTGAATCGCGTTTTTGTTACACTAGGTCGATGGTCGTCTCAACAAACGCCGACATCGAGGAGAACGGCTGCTCGAAAAGTGCAGCGGGCCACGGACGCAGTCTGGTGGGTGCAGTATTATGCTACGGGAGACGTTCTCCTGCTATTGCATGGGACCTGTGATAGTAAACGAAGACAAGCTGACAGCTGCGAACTGCCTGCATCCCTACTTGCTTGATGTTTTGGGTGGAGATTTTAATTTACCGGATATAGACCGGGGGACTCAAACGTTTATAACGGGTGGCAGGGACAAAGAATCCAGTGCAATTTTTTAAGTGCATTATCTGAAAACAGAGAACCGACTCGTGGCGATAACATATTAGACCTTCTGGTGACAAACAGACCCGAACTATTTGAAACAGTTAACGCAGAACAGGGATCAGCGATCATGAAGCGGTTACAGCATCGGTGATTTCAGCCGTAAATAGAAATATTGAAAAAGGTAGGAAGACTTTTCTGATTAGCAAAAGTGACAAAAAGCAAATTGTCAGAGTACTTGACGGCTCAACATAAAAGTTTTATCTCAAGTACAGATTGTGTTGTGGATCAGTGCACAAAGTTCAAAACCATCGTACACTATGCATTAGATCAGTATGTGCCAAGCAAGATCGTAAGAGATAGAAAAGAGGCACCGTGGTACAACAACCGAGTTAGAAAACTGTTACAGAAGCAAAGGGAACTTGACAGCAAACATAAACATAGCCAAAGCCTTGCAGACAAACAAAAATTACACGAAGCGAAGTGTGGTGTGAGCAGGGCTATGCGAGAGGCGTTCAACGAATTCGAAAGTAAAGTTCTATGTACTGACTTGGCAGAAAATCGTAAGAAATTTTGGTCTTATGTCAAAGCGGTAGGTGGATCAAAACAAAATGTCCAGACACTGTGTGACCAAAATGGTACTGAAGCAGAGGACGACAGACTAAAGGCTGAAATACTAAATGTCTTTTTCCAAAGCTGTTTCACAGCACTGCACTGTAGTTCCTTCTCTAGATTGTCGCACAGATGACAGAATGGTAGATATCGAAATAGATGACAGAGGGATAGAAAAACAAATAAAATCGCTCATAAGAGGCAAGGCCGCTGGACCTGATGGGATACCAGTCCGATTTTACATAGAGTACGCGAAGGAACTTGCCCCCCTTCTTGCAGCGGTGTACCGTAGGTGTGTAGAAGAGCGTAGCGCTCCAAAAGATTGGAAAAGGACAGAGGTCACCCCCGTTTTCAAGAAGGGACGTCGAACAGATGTGCAGAACTATAGACCTATATCTCTAACGTTGATCAGTTGTAGAATTTTCGAACACGTATTATGTTCGAGTATAATGACTTTTCTGAAGACTAGAACTCTACTCTGTAGGAATCAGCATGGGTTTCGAAAAAGACGATTGTGTGAAACCCAGCTCGCGCTATTCGTCCTCTTAACTCAGAGGGTCATAGACACGGGTTTCCAGGGAGATGCCGTGTTTCTTGACTTCCGCAAGGCGTTTGATACAGTTCCCCACAGTCGTTTAATGAACAAAGTAAGAGCATATGGACTATCAGACCAATAGTGTGATTGGATTGAAGAATTCCTACATAACAGAACGTAGCATGTCATTCTCAATGGAGAGAAGTCTTCCGAAGTAAGAGTGATTTCAGGTGTGCCGCAGGGGAGTGTCGTAGGACCGTTGCTGTTCACAATATAAATAAATGACCTTGTGGACAACATCGGAAGTTCAGTAAGGCTATTTGCGGATGATGCTGTAGAATATCGAGAGGTTGTAACAATGAAAAAATGTATTGAAATGCAGGAGGATCTGCAACGAATTGACGCATGGTGCAAGGAATGGCAATTGAATCTCAATGTAGACTAGTGTAATGTGCTGCGAATACATAAAAAGAAAGATCCTTTATCATTTAGCTACAATATAGCAGGTCAGCAACTGGAAGCAGTTAATTCGATAAATTGTCTGGGAGTAGGCATTAGGAGTGATTTAAAATGGAATGACCATATAAAATTAATCGTCGGTAAGGTAGATGCCAGACTGAGATTCATTGGAAGAATCCTAAGGAAATGCAATCCGAAAACAAGGGAAGTAGGTTACAGTACACTTGTTCGCCCACTGCTTGAATACTGCTCACCAGTGTGCGATCCGTACCAAATAGGGTTGATAGAAGGGATAGAGAAGATCCAACGGAGAGCAGCGCGCTTTATTACAGGATCATTAAGTAATCGCGAAAGCGTTACGGAGATGATAGATAAACTCCAGTGGAAGACTATGCAAGATAGACGCTCAGTAGCTCGGTACGGGATTTTGTTGAGGTTTCGATAACATACCTTCACGGAAGAGTCAAGCAGTATATTGCTCCCTCCTACCATGAGGGTAAAATCAGAGAAATTAGAGCCCACACAGAGGCATACCGACAATCTTTCTTTCCACGAACAATAGGAGACTGGAATAGAAGGGAGAACCGGTAGAGTTACTCAAGGTACCCTTCGCCACACACCGTCAGGTGGCTTGCCGAGTATGGATGTAGATGTAGATGTTTTCCCCGACAACGATGTCGTCCTTCAGCAGTATAACTGTCCGTGTCCCGGAGCCAGAACCGTGCTACAGTGGTTAGAGGAGCATTGTAGTGGACTCACGTTAATGTCTCGGCGACCAGATTCGCCAGATGAAAATGCTATGGAAACCATCTGCGTAGCTATGGGACGCCTTCATCGTGTACGTGGACAGTTCGTAGACATGTAATACCATATGTCTCCACAGACCTGCCAACAAACTGTTGGATCCTTAATACGCAGAATCAGTGATGTATTTGGTTTCAGACAAACTACATCTACATCTACATCAATACTCCGCAAGCCACCAAACGGTGTGTGGCGGAGGGCACTTTACGTGCCACTGTCATTACCTCCCTTTCCTGTTCCAGTCGCGTATGGCTCGCGGGAAGAACGACTGCTGGAAAGCCTCCGTGCGCGCTCGAATCTCTCTAATTTTACATTCGTGATCTCCTAGGGAGACAGCGATGTCTATTAAGCAGGTGGATATAGGGTTTTGGTGTATTAATTTATACCCAGTGTTGCCCAGGTACGTATTTATTCCAATCTTCTATTAGTCTATGTCCTCCTTCCCCCTCCCTCTGTCCATCTCCACCAACCTCCTCCATTCACCCCTGTCTGTTCATCTCCTGCTGCCCCTCTCTCTGTCCATCTCCATCTTTTCCCTTTCCAACCAATTTCCTCCTCCACCCTGTCTGTTCATCTCCTCCACCTCTATATCTCTACGTATGTCTTTCTCTTCCTGTCTCTGTCCATACCCTGCTCTTTTCTGTCTCTATTCATCTCCTCCAACACTCTCTCCTATTTCCCATCCCCTATTTCTGTCCATCTCCTCTTCCTCCTATACGTGCCGATCTCCTCCTTTCCCATCTCTGTCTTTCCATCTCCTCGTCCTTCCTCCTATCTCCACGTTATCGCACTCATCCCAATGGAATCTGGTGGCTCTTACCCTTGAAGTATTTCAAAAATGGCTCTGAGCACTATGGGACTCAACATCTTAGGTCATAAGTTCCCTAGAACTTAGAACTACTTATACCTAACTAACCTAAGGACATCACACACATCCATGCCTGAGGCAGGATTCGAACCTGCGACCGTAGCGGCCGCGCGGTTCCTGACATGAAGTATTTCGTTCGATATTGTAACTAATGGTCTTACTAACTGAAATCGTTCCATGAATTCAGGATGAGTTTTCTGCCTGTGGATTTGCTCGCATTCGTACGTGTCAAACATATTTCACACATTTCAATATGTTTCAGATATGTATAACATATATTTCACATGTATGTGAAGCGAATTTCGCCCTGCAGTTTCATTTTCACTCATCTTAATGTTTATTATGTCTTATCTGCTGCACTATGTGCCATAAAGTGATGTAATTCTGCAGTTACATCCAGTGGTATTTGTGGCCACTGTTTGCGAATGTTTTGCGAATGGAGTTAGTAGTAAAGAAGTAATAAATTAAAACGCGATACATGATGCGGCAGTTTCTCAAGCATCTCAGTGTTTCTGACACCACACCTTTTGAACTAAGTGTCATAGAATGGTGTAATCTTTTTGATATGTGCAGTGGCATATGTGAATACTGTCTGCAAAATGTGGCACGAATACAGTTAGTAGTAAAGAAGTAATAAATTAATACGTCATGCTTCATGCAGCAGTTTTAATGCATGACCAGCGAAAATGTAGTGACCGATAAACTTTTTTCTTTCAGCATTTCATGGGGGCTGTCAGCGAGAAAAAGTATCGTGCAGGTTTGAAATTATGTGTAAAGTTTGTTGCAAGTCATTAGGTGCTCTCATTCTTAAATACTTGACGGCTAAAATAAGGGTACTTTTGCGTCGTGGTCTACACTGCTTTTCCACCCCCACCTCGAGCCCATTGATTCTTTCCAGACAGTAAATGATATATGGACCATGTGTGGTTGAAATCGGTCCAGTGGTTTAGGGGGAGATGTGGACTGCACGTTTACACATACATACACACACACGTACATACATCCGTTTTTACAATCTGCGTGTATTTTGAGGAGCCCGCCCGTAGACTGCAGCCTAGATATGTTGCGCGGCCCTGATGCAGGCACAGATTGAACCTTGGAGCGCATCTGGCTTTCACTGCCTGATGCGGGTGACGTCACAGGCTCGTCACTGCCTGTGCGGCTCCGTGACGTATCAGGCGCGATTACGGTGCTGCGTCGGGGAGAGCCAGGGGCGAGAGGGGAGGGACCGTCCGCAACGTAAACAAACGCCGGTGACTGCGGCGCGGCCGGCCCGGCGCTGTGTGACGTCAGAGGGCGGCGGGCACAATGGCGGCGACTTAATTAATTGCGAGAGAGGCCGGGCCTCATTAGAGCGGCGGCGGCGGCGTCGGACAATGGGGCGGCGCCGGACACGGCGCTCCGCCAGGTGCGGCTCAAAACCCGCTGCCCCCGATCCGTCACCTGGGCGGCGAAGCGTTCACTGCAATGCGAGGTTCTTCGGCGGATAGTAAAAAATGTTTGAGGGTGCGAAATATCAGGCTGACGCTGAGTTCCTAGTAAACGCAACAAAGGAAATACGCTGGTGTCCAAAAGTAAAGCAATAAATGGAAATTTTGCAAGGCTGCGTTTATTTTGCCACAAAACAGTATAAGCAGTTGTTAGTAAAGTAGGAACAATGTAAACAATACAGAACGTAAACAACTGTAACATGCATAACGGTAGACAAAAACGTTCTTCGTGTTGATTTTTTTTTTCGGGAGTCAAGGTACGCGGGACAAACACACACTTTCCATGTCGTCAAAGCATTTTGGAGAGCGTCTTGAACAGTTGACTTAGAGATGCTAAATTCGTTGCCGCATTGTGATTTGTGACACGATAAATTTGACACATCGCGGCCTCAAGCCTACTACTCAACACTGCCTGCTCACAACTGAGTGTCTAATGTACATCTGTCGTTTCTATATGATAGTTTAACTGCGCTGTCGTCGCTTATACGCCAGGAATGAAATCAATCTCGGAATATTTTGGATGTGCAGTGAATACATTAAGGTGTAGTTATTTGTTAAATTATACCGCACACTGTCGCGGATTTTCTGATGTACGCAACAAATTTACAACATTTATAGCTACGCAATTACGATACTTACTTCGTCTTTATTTTTTGGTTGAATCTAGGTATAAACGTTTTTTCTGTAGCATTGGAACAAGTCTTTCGAAGAGGACGTCATCGACATAGCGTGTGTGCAACTTCATCAACCTTCCTGGAGCGATATACCTGAGACGTCTGCCCTGCTGTATCAAATGTAAGTGAATTCGCAACTCAGGTAAAAGAGCAAGTCAGTATTCATGCTAAAGGTACCACAAAATCCGAAACTCCAGTCGACCTCAAAACTTTTGTCTCCTGAACGGTATTGTCTGGCCACAAAGAATGTCTTTCTATGATTGCAAGAGGACCGGAACGTTTCTCAGTTCTTCAACGGAAGATACACTACCCACTCAAATTAATGTGGCCATCTGAAAATAGCCTGAAAAATATCTTTTGCAGCTCGGACCGCTGCAAGACATGCAGGAAGAGAATCAATGAAGTTGTGGAAGGTTCCGATAGAGGTGTGGAGCCATGCCGACTCCACTGGATGCGCTAAGATTTTTCGGGTGACGATTCATGGCCCAGACAGCTCGATCAAGTTGATCCCACAGATTCTCGACTGGGTTTAAATCCGGGGAGTTTGGTGGTCAGAAGAGTAGTGTAAACTCATCCTGGTGTCCTTCGGACGTACACTGCGGGTTGTGTGAAAAGTTACGTTGTCCTGCTGGTAGATACCGCCTGCCGACGATAAACAAACTTTATGCAGCGGCGGGCATGCAATCCAATGATAAGTTCATACACGTATTGATCCATTGTGCGTACAAAAATGACGAGGTCACCCAGGGAATGGCAACAAAACATTCCTCAGACCACAACGCTCTCTCTTCCGGCCTGGACTCTTCCGACGATTATGCAAGGTGTTTGCTTTCAGACGTTTCGCGCAGCACACGCCAACGGCTATCTGTCTAATGGAGCATACGAGGGTCACTCGAAAAGAAATGCACACTTTTATTCTACATGTTTGAAAGTATTACAGTGTGCAGATACATGCTTTAGGAACAATATTTTCATTTCTCCGCATAATGTCCATCCCTCTCAACTGCCTTACGCCATCTTGGAACCAGCGCCTATATACCCGCACGGTAAAATTCTGGACCAACCTGTTGGAGCCACTGTTTGGCAGCGTGCACGAGGGAGTCATCATCTTCAAACCTTGTTCTACGAAGAGAGTCTTCCAGTTTCCCAAAGAGATGATAGTCACATGGAGTCAGGTCAGGACTATATGGCGGATATTTCAGTGTTTTTTTTTGTTTCTATGTGAGCCACTGTCAGTATCCTGGGAACTCACCTGGCACGAAACTTTTTAACGCCAACCCTTTCAGTATTCTGCAAACACTTTCTTCCCCTATCCCAAGCCGGCCGGTGTGGCCGAGCGGTTCTAGGCGCTACAGCCTGGAACCACGCGACGGCTACGGTCGCAGGTTCGAATCCTGCCTCGGGCATGGATGTGTGTGATGTCCTTAGGTTACTTAGGTTTAAGCAGTTTTAAGTTCTAGGGGACTGATGACCTCAGAAGATAAGTCCCATAGTGCTCAGAGCCATTTGAACCCCTATCCCAACGTAGCGTGACAATTCGTTCACTGTGATGCGTCTGTCAGCAGTCACCAATTCGTTAACTCTCTGCACATTGCCTGGAGTGTGGGCAGTACGGGGCCATCCGCGGTGAGGACAATTCTCAATATTGCCGTGTCCGCTTTCATCACGTAACCTGCTTGTCCACCGACTAACTGTACTGCGATCGACAGCAGCATCTCCATACACCTTTTTCAACCTCTTGTGGATGTTTCCCACTGTCTCGTTCTCACAGCACAGGAATTCTATGACAGCACGTTGCGTCTGACGAAGGTCAAGTGTAGCAGCCATCTTGAAGACATGCTGTCACGGCGCCACTCACGGGAACAGGTTGAACTAAGTTTGAAAACAAGCGGGAAGGATGTGTCTACACACTGTAAAACTTTCACACACACAGAATGAAGACTGTATTTTTACAAAAATAGTTTGCATTTCTTTTGGAGTGACCCTCGTACAACGTGATTCATCTGAAAAGGCCGCCTATCGCCAGTCAGTGGACGTCCAGTAGCGGCGTGTAAAGTCCAACCTTTGTTGCCAAATGGTTCAAAAGGTTCTGAGCACTATGGGACTTAACTTCTGAGGTCATCAGTCGCCTTTAACTTCTGAGGTCATCAGTCGCCTAGAACTTAGAACTAATTAAACCTAACTAACCTAAGGACATCACACACGTCCATGCCCGAGGCAGGATTCGAACCTGCGGCTGTAGCGGTCGCTCGGTTCCAGACTGTAGCGCCTAGAACCGCACGGCCTTTCGGGCCGGCCTTTGTTGCCCACGAACAGCAGTCAGCATGGGTGCACGAACGAGGTGCCTGCTGGAAAGGTCCATGCTTAGCAGCGGTTGCTGAACGGTCGTTCAGGAGACACTATTGGTTCATCTGGGCGGTCAGTTTCTCAAAAGTCGCACGTCTATTCGCCGGCAGCCGTAGCCATCTATGGCCCGTGGTGCACCAAATGTGCCTCGGCGCCGGTTCTGGATAGCACCATTTTGCTATGCGCGGCACACTTTAGCCACGGAATCTTGGAAAAAAATTTACAAAAGTAGCACCTTCGGAAATAAATGATGACTAACTGAAACCCTCAGCTGCCGACAGGTGGTGTTGATATACCTCGATGTGGGCAGCTGAAAATGTGTGCCCCGACCGGGACTCGAACTCGGGATTTCCTGCTTACATGGCAGACGCTCTATCCATCTGAGCCACCGAGGACATAGATGAACAGCGCGACTGCAGGGATTTAACCCTTGCACGCTTCCCGTGAGACTCACATTCCAAATTGTCCACAATTCTATATATGTAATGTACCTTATAAGACATTTGCCCATCCACTCATTACTCCCGCACGCTTTGGCGATTCCCGTAAGAGTTTGGGCAACCTGTGCGCATTCGCACAGACGAAGGTCAATGGCTGGGTAGCCTTTAACTATATGCACTCCTGGAAACTGAAATAAGAACACCGTGAATTCATTGTCCCAGGAAGGGGAAACTTTATTGACACATTCCTGGGGTCAGATACATCACATGATCACACTGACAGAACCACAGGCACATAGACACAGGCAACAGAGCATGCACAATGTCGGCACTAGTACAGTGTATATCCACCTTTCGCTGCAATGCAGGCTGCTATTCACCCATGGAGACGATCGTAGAGATGCTGGATGTACTCCTGTGGAACGGCTTGCCATGCCATTTCCACCTGGTGCCTCAGTTGGACCAGCGTTCGTGCTGGACGTGCAGACCGCGTGAGACGACGCTTCATCCAGTCCCAAACATGCTCAATGGGGGACAGATCCGGAGATCTTGCTGGCCAGGGTAGTTGACTTACACCTTCTAGAGCACGTTGGGTGGCACGGGAAACATGCGGACGTGCATTGTCCTGTTGGAACAGCAAGTTCCCTTGCCGGTCTAGGAATGGTAGAACGATGGGTTCGATGACGGTTTGGATGTACCGTGCACTATTCAGTGTCCCCTCGACGATCACCAGTGGTGTACGGCCAGTGTAGGAGATCGCTCCCCACACCATGATGCCGGGTGTTGGCCCTGTGTGCCTCGGTCGTATGCAGTCCTGATTGTGGCGCTCACCTGCACGGCGCCAAACACGCATACGACCATCATTGGCACCAAGGCAGAAGCGACTCTCATCGCTGAAGACGACACGTCTCCATTCGTCCCTCCATTCACGCCTGTCGCGACACCACTGGAGGCGGGCTGCACGATGTTGGGGCGTGAGCGGAAGACGGCCTAACGGTGTGCGGGACCGTAGCCCAGCTTCATGGAGACGGCTGCGAATGGTCCTCGCCGATACCCCAGGAGCAACAGTGTCCCTAATTTGCTGGGAAGTGGCGGTGCGGTCCCCTACGGCACTGCGTAGGATCCTACGGTCTTGGCGTGCATCCGTGCGTCGCTGCGGTCCGGTCCCAGGTCGACGGGCACGTGCACCTTCCGCCGACCACTGGCGACAACATCGATGTACTGTGGAGACCTCACGCCCCACGTGTTGAGCAATTCGGCGGTACGTCCACCCGGCCTCCCGCATGCCCACTATACGCCCTCTCTCAAAGTCCGTCAACTGCACATACGGTTCACGTCCACGCTGTCGCGGCATGCTACCAGTGTTAAAGACTGCGATGGAGCTCCGTATGCCACGGCAAACTGGCTGACACTGACGACGGCGGTGCACAAATGCTGCGCAGCTAGCGCCATTCGACGGCCAACACCGCGGTTCCTGGTGTGTCCGCTGTGCCGTGCGTGTGATCATTGCTTGTACAGCCCTCTCGCAGTGTCCGGAGCAAGTATGGTGGGTCTGACACACCGGTGTCAATGTGTTCTTTTTTCCATTTCCAGGAGTGTATATGAAGACAGTAACTGTTCTCGAAAGAACAGAATACTGTTGATGACCGTGCAGCTTTTCTCTGGAATAAATGATGACTAACTGAAACTGTCCACATCGAGGTATATCAACAACAACTGTCGTCAGCTGAGGGTTTCAGTTAGTCATCATTTATTCCAGGGAAAAGCTGCGCAGTCACCAACAGTATTCTGTTCTTTCGAGAACAGTTACTGTCTTCATACCTTCGGAAATGTTCTCACCCTTGGTCAGAAAGCCAATGAACATGCTCTTTTGGACGTCATGTAAGCCGAATTACGACAACGGCTGCACTGTTTTCCGCATCCTTCCCACACGCTTTCTATACCCTCCCCTGTCAGTGCATCCACCTGCCGTCTGTGAGTGGTTATTCCACGTAGACGTCCAATGTAGGCGGTGGGCGCATTAATGTTACTTGGTCGTGCATAATGTCTGTGTTCAGCCTGTTCTTCCACGTAGACCGTGGTTTCGCGATGTTCGCCTACCCAGATGGCTAATATCCACTATCTGCCGTATAAGACTGAGCCACGTAAGTTTCCCGATGAACCTCCACTTGATTGGAATTACTCCAATTCCGAATTGTGACTGCCCTAATACTACAGAAGATGACATAAAAAACATTCTCTCTGCGCATGGAAAATGGGACAGGGACAAAAGTTCTTTCTGCAAGAGTTACGTCGTCTGAGTTTCCTATAAGCCCAGCGATTCCACGTTCTTTGAGTAATTCCACTTATACAGGGTGGCTACAATTACACTTTCGCTGCTTCAGAATGCCCCCATGCAAAACGAGTTATCGTAGGTCAATGAAACTTTGTGGGAACATTTGTAAGGAAATGCGGAAATGACAAATAAATCATTGAAAGAAACACATTTTAATTTCCACATGTGAGGGTTAAAATCTTGTGACGTTGACGGATTTTAGTATGGAACGATCAGCCAATGATTCGGTTTGCTTCTGGGATAGGCGGACGGCCAGTTGCTCTACAAATTGTGAAAGAATTTACTGTTGCCATGGCTGAAAAGCTGGGCGCCATGTGCGAACTTGAAGCTGTGCTAGAGATGCGTCACGACAGCCGAACATCCCAGGGTCCGCCGTTCGAAAAGTGCTGGCTGCGAAAAATTGTGAAGTGGTATCCGTACAAACTTCGCATTTCTCACCAATGTTTGACACATGACGCAGACATTCGAGTACACCAGGGCTTAACAAGTGGCCGATTTTGAGCGTGAGTACTCGCGTCTGCTCAGGCACGTGCTCGCGAGCAGGTGCAAGGTCGCGGAGTAGGGAGGGAGGGGAGGGAGGGGAAATGCGCGCGCACGTTTGAATGTGATCTCACGTTCTTAGCAGATTTAACTAGCCATTTGAATGCTTTGAACATTTTACTACAAGGTAGAGATCTGCTAATTACTCATTTCATAGATCGAATACGCGCTTTTAAAATGAAATTGACACTTTGGGTGAGTCAGCTGGAAACAGAAAACCTAGCTCATTTTCCTAAATTACCATCCATGCAAGATGTTCACAAAGACTGTGAACGTTATTCACATAGTTTAGTTGATCAGCGCTTTCGAGATCTGACAGCACTAGACAGTGATTTTGATCTATTCTCTCCATATTCAACGAATATTTAAGAGATTCGTCCTGAGCTGCAGCAAGAAATTATTGACCTGCAGTGTGACAGAGAATACAGAGACAAATTTCAGAACAAGAAAAACATTTTGGAATTCTACAGACACTTCCCTCAGGATAGATTTCCTCGTTTGCACAAACTGGCGGCTACAATAATACCAATGTTCGGTTCCACGTATGTTTGTGAACAACTGTTCTCTGCAATGAAATGTAACAAGACACGCCTGAGAAACGCATTGTCTGATCGAAATTTAAACTGCACGCTGCGCCTAAAATGCACAAGAACAATTACTCGGAACATAGACGCAATTGTAAAGGGCAACAAGTACAAGATAACCGAGAATCCCACACTTCAGTGACACCTTTTATTGTGTAACAGTTCAAAATTAATGCGAACGTAGAGGCATACACTAAGCTAATAAAATTATGTGGCATGTGTACATTCTCCTTTATTTGTTTCATTTGTCGCAGTAATAATTCGTGAGTGATATCCCTGCAGGTGGCCGCGGATTTACATTGACTGGCGGCAGCTGTCGTGTGCACCACGTGACTCTCCCCACTCTCCACTCTGGTCTGGTAGTGGGGGTAGCGTGCTCGCGCTGCTCCTTGCTCGCGCCTTGCTGCTCACAGCTTGCTCCGCGAGCACGTATGTTGTGAAGCCCTGGAGTAGACTCTGCTCTTTCGTTTCGTACAGGGAATGAATTTGACGACTGCCGCCCTGCGATATTTTGTAGAGTGATAAAGCACACTTTACGCTCACTAGGGAATTGAAGACTGACAACTGCCTCATTTGGGGATAGACACCGCCTACGAACGCGCGTAGTGAACGCGTCACTGTATGGTGTGGCCTGACGCCATAGTTCATGATTGGTCCGCTTTTCTTTTAGGAATTCTGACTCCAAGGACGAAGGATATGCAGCGTGAACGGCACACATCACTGTAATCCGCTTCGTCAACATGTGACTCCTGCTCTACGGGAGAGAGGTGTTTTGGTCTCTACTGTTTTGCTACACGATGGAGCTTCACCTCACATTGCTTGTGACGTCATTCGGTTATTCCCTAACACGACTGAGAAAGCCGAACCATTGGCCGTTCGTTCCAAACTGCGTAACCAACAAGACCAACAGATTTGATTCTTTTGATATGGAAACTTAAATGTGTTTCTTTATTCCTTATTTGTCTTGCGCTTGTCATAACAAATGTTCCCATGAAGTTTAATTGTCACTCGTTTCTCACAGGCACCCTATCAAGTAGCGAAAGAAGTTTTAAAATTTTTACGAACAATCGAAGTATCACTGTACCAATACCACAACACTGGGCTCTACGTTAACCGTCGTTTTATGGTAACACATTATTTCAGTATACTCACTGAACATTTCCATTTCCATTCTTTTCGTTATATTTCCCAAATTTGTAATCCCAGAACAATTGACTCTGCTAAACTACCTCGTACATTTTTACATTGCATGTCAAACACCTTTGTTATACGTGTACTTGCATCTTTATTCATATTTGTGCCACAACATCGTTGATAATCGTTAATATTGTTCATCATTTCCCTTTAGTTACAAAAACCAGTAGCAAAATGTCTTACATGCATATCAATCAACGGCATCTATTTAAAGGTTTTTCCATGACGGTAGCCGAATTTGGGCATTGAAATAATTAATTGCCGACTAGTGAAAATTTACGCTGGATCCTAACTTGAATCCGGATTCTCCGCTTTAATCGAGCAGTCGCCTGAACTGATTTGGCTACCCAAGCACACTTCCTTTCAACCCAAGTTCTCAACTTCACGCATTCTACTTCCATAGCGCTCTTCCTGTACATTTTCTTCATTGCTTGCACCATAATTCCCGCTAGAGGTCGGACGTAGGGTGTACCCACACTGAAGACAACATGAAATGCTGTTAAGACTAAGATATTACTATTAAATGTGTGGTATCTGATCTTTCAAAGCTGTCCGAAAGAACAGACCCCACACATATAAAACTAAACTTGTGTCTTTATGCTCTCATATAATGTTATCATTTTATATCCGTAGAGACGTCCATTAATTATGTGAGTTAGGGCATGGGGGGAAGAGTCCGGCAAAATCTGACCAAAGGTTTATTAAAGGGGGTGGGGCAATGACAGCCTTACGGCTACTTTTTAATTCAGAGAATATACGATATTATAACTTATAACATTCTGTGTTACGTAATTAATCCCCTTCACAAATAATACACATAAAAAAAAAGTTTTGCATCACCCCGGTTCCCAGAACTCCTGAAAATAGAAGTTGCTGTGGATACTGTATCACAGACACAGTCCTTTGACTGTTCAGAGATGTCACTAACCCGCCCAAAGATGTAAACAACCATGCATGAGCAGCGCCTATTAGACGGAGGGGGTCCGACAGCCGATCAGTTCCAGTCATTCCACCAGGAAGAAGGTACGCGGCTCGTGTTGTCTGTAGTTCAACCATGCCTAGACGGTCAATACCGCGGTTCGATCGCGTCCGCATTGTTACTTCGTGGCAAGAAGGGCTCTCAACAAGGGAAGTGTCCAGGCGTCTCGGAGTGAACCAAAGCGATGTTGTTCGGATATGGAGGAGATAAGAGAGACAGGAACTGTCAATGACGTGCCTCGCTCAGGCCGCCCGAGTGTACCACTGCAATGAATGACCGCTTCCCATGGATTATGGCTCGGAGGAACCCTGACAGCAACGCCACCATGCTGAATAATGCTTCTCGTGCAGCCACAGGACGTCGTGTTACGACTCAAACTGTGCGCAATAGGCTGCATGATGCGCAACTTCACTCCCGACGTCCATGGCGAGGTCCATCTTTGCAACCATGACACCATCCAGCGCAGTACAGATCGGCCCATCAACATACCGAATGGACCGCTCAGGATTGGCATCACCATCACGTTCTCTTCAGCGATGAGTGTCGCATGTGCCTTCAACCAGACAATCGTCGGAGGCGCTTTCGGAGGCAACCCGGTCAGGCTGAACGCCTTAGACACACTGTCCAGCGAGTGCAGCAGGGATGCGGTTCCCTACTGTTTTGGGGTGGCATTATGTGGGGCCACGGAATGCGCCGTATCGGCTGAACGATACGTGAATGCTATGCTCAGACCGATAGTGCAACAATATCGGGAGCATATTGCCGAGGCATTAGTCTTCATGGACGACAATTCGCGGCCCCATAGTGCACATCTTGTGAATGGCTTCCTTCAGGATAACGACATCGCTCGACTGGAATGGCCAGCATGTTCTCCAGATATGAACCCTATCGAACATGCCTGGGATAAATTGAAAAGGGCTGTTTATGGGCGATGTCACCCACCAACCACTCTGAGGGATCTACGGCTCATCGCTATTGAAGAGTGGGACAATCTGGACCACCAGTGCCTTGATGAGCTTGTGGATAGTATTCCACGACGAATACAGGTAGGCATCAATGCAAGAGGACGTGCTACTGGGTATTAGAGGTACCGGTGTGTACAGCAGTCTGGACCACCACCTCTGAAGGTCTCGCTGTATGGTGGTACAACATGCAATGTATAGTTTTCATGAGCAATAAAAAGGATGGAAATGATGTTTATGTTGACCTCTATTCCAATTTTCTGTACATGTTCCGGAACTCTCGGAACCTAGGTGATGCAAAACTTTTTAGATGTATCTATTAAAGTGCACACCAATCTTTATGGCTACTCTGAATTGCTTTAAGTGCTCTACATTTGTGTATGTCCGGGATTCCCCGATCTGAAACAAGTGCCGCACATGTGTCAGATTTCACTGCGGGAGTTCGCTGCCGCGCCGGTAGAAATCACTGCGTGCCCGTCAGTGCGTGAGTCGTGATATTGTGTGACGCATAAAGGCCAGTATTATTGTATACAACATGAATTTGTATCAAAACTTCTACAGTGCGTACGTGAAGCAACATCCCGACAAGTCGAAACACACTAGCCTGCAAGAAGTTAATCGTTTTTGAAAGTAAACCAAGCTGAAGTTACCCACAAAAATTCTCTTAGTGAGCGTATAGATCAAGAGAGTGAAAAGCTCCGTAATCAAACGGTTCAAAGAAAGATACAAACAATGTCGTCTTTCATCTGCAAAGTAAGTAAAGGTCCAATGACATTTAATGTGTATAATATACCAGTAAAAGGTCAGTTTTTTAGGGATCAGTCAAAAGGGTCAACAGTGCTTTCGTAGAGCCGTTTTCTCCGTTTGTCTCTGTCTGTCTGTCCGACCGAATGCTGTTCAGGACTGGGACGTTTAAATAGTGTTTTTAGTCACTTGTTAAAAACCCTGTTTAATACACTTTATGAAACATGGTTTTATTAAAAGGTTTTAATCAATGTTTAAAAGAAATAAAACAATTTCAACCCAGCGAGGTAGCGCAGTGGTTAGCACACTGGACTCGCATTCGAGAGGACGACGGTTCAATACCGCGTCCGGCCATTCAGATTTAGGTTTCCCGTGATTTCCCTAAATCGCTCCAGGCAAATGCTGGGATGGTTCCTTTGAAAGGGCACGGCCGACTTCCTTCCCTGTCCTTCCATAATCTGATGAGACCGATGACCTCGCTGTTTGGTCTCTTCCCCCAAACCATCCAGTCCGAACAATTTCATTTTTAGTTTACCTAACTACAGGATAAACCTCACATGGGTGGAGAAGGGGGGTTCCCACCACATATCACCAAATATATCCAAGGGGGGAGGGGCGTCCAAATTTTATAGAAATCCCAAGAGGAAATTAATGGACACGCCCGTGTACTGTATGTCAATTTTTTACCTTTTAGCTGGCTTAGACCGTTTGCTGCAGAATTCCAAATTTAGAAAGAAAAAGAGGTAAATGAGTGTGGAAAACCGCCTAAAACCCCAATCAGACAGGCCAGTGTGCCAGACAGAGGTCGTTAAATCTGCCGCGCACATTCGATCCGGATGTCGCTCACCTCGCTGCCACGCATGCTGGAGCACTGAACGTTGAGCCACAGCAGCAGGTCCGGCACCTACGAGTAATTCGGTTAAAAATGTTGCTGTAATGCGGAAATGCTGCGTTCACGGCACAGGTTATTGTTCCGACCATTACCTGTCCAAGGCCCTCTACATGTCTCACAAACATCAGTGCGTAACTACAGCGACGCCATGCAGTTAGCAGCAAATTGAGATGAGGTTGTAACGTAACAATTACGTTAGCAGGGAACGTAAAACTAAACGCAAATGCATGTAAATAGGGGCGGGCCGCGCCATCGAGGCGCGGGACACGGCGCGGCTGCCGTGTAATTGCCGGGAGCTTAGCTAAGCTTTGCCGCGCTGGACAAGCACGGGCGCGCAAACAGGGCATTGTGCGCGCCGCGTTATGAACGGCTAGCGGACTAGCCGCGCTGTTTCCGCTGCCCGGCAGCGCGTGTGTTTGCCCGAGCGCGTGCGGCCGCCAGTCCAGCCGTCGCAGGAGAACGCGGGCGTGGCTGACGCAGGGCCAGGGACAGCAGCAGCGCCCGAATCTGTGGAGTCCCGCGGCCAAATGCATGCACTGTCAGGCCACTTTCACCAACACCGACTCAAAGGAAGGCATCGGCGCTTGTTCGTGACGTCACGTCAGCTAGGCACGGCGAACGTCAGGTCTGTTGCAGGCAGAAACGCCTGGGCGTGTTTATCACTATAAATCTCTTATTTTCGGACAAACTGTTTGGTATTGTTTTGGGTTCTGCAGTTTTTATTTGTATTGAGTGACTCGTGCAACCAGTGAAATCCATAATTCATCACACTTCTTACAAGGGAACCTCCCCATCGCACCTCCCTCAGATTTAGTTATAAGTTGACACAGTGGATAGGCCTTGAAAAACTGAACACAGATCAATCGAGAAAACAGGAAGAAGTTGTGTGGAACTATGAAAAAAATAAGCAAAATATACAAACTGAGTAGTCCATGCGCAAGATAGGCAACATCAAGGTTAGTGGAAACTCAGGAGCGCTGTGGTCCCGTGGTTAGCGTGAGCAGTTTCGGAACGAGAGGTCTTTAGTTCAAGTCTTCCCTCGAGTGAAAAGTTTACTTCCTTTATTTTCGCAAAGTTATGATCTGTCCGTTCGTTCATTGACGTCTCTGTTCACTGTAATAAGTTAAGTGTCCGTGTTTTGCGACCGTACCGCAAAACCGTGCGATTAGTAGAAGAAAGGACGTGCAAGGTATCGTCATTACCACACGTACTGTTTATCAACAAATGTAGGAAATAATCATACAAATGTTCGACAATCGTTCGAGCCCTTAAGGAACTTTCTGATTCCTTACAGTTCGGAAAATATTCATTGACCTTGTCACTGAAGTCACGAGCTATATTTGCTGGATTCATATTGCACACGGAATACATCTCACGTATTTAATGCACTCTCGTCCAAAGTAGCGGGCAGTCAACTGCCAGCCAGGGAGCCTCGTTAGCAGGAATACTCTCTCTTCCGTGCGCTGTAGTCGACTGACGTTGTGTGTATCGATGTTTGTTTAGGTGTAGCGTCCCCATACTACGGCGCAGTTACCTCGCGTCGGACGGACGGACGGACGGACGGACGGACAGATAATAATTGTCTGAAAATAAAAAGTTAACTTGCCACTCGAGGGCAGACTTGAACCAAGGACCTCTCGTTCTGGAGCTGCTCATGCTAACCACGGGACCACGGCGCTCCTGAGCTTCCACTACCCTTGATGTTGCCTATCTTGCGCATGGACTACTCAGTTTGTATATTTTGCTTATTTTTTCATAGTTCTACACAACTTCTTCCTGTTTTCTCGATTGATCTGTGTTCAGTTTTTCAAGGCCTATCCACTGTGCCAACTTATAACTAAATCTGAGGGGGGTGCGATGGGGAGGTTCCCTTGTTAGCAAAGCATATACTGCTGTACTTGAATGTCAGTTAACTTTTAGTTTGTTGCACAGTCAGTGTATATTCTACAGTCCTTTTATCACTGAGGGATTTGAAAATGTGTTACATGCATAGCGGGTTTCATAGCTAGTCTTTCTTATTAGTGGAAGAGTTGTATGTCAAAAATTTAAATGAATTTGGAGTGTTAGCACCTGGGCCTATTTTTATTATACTCATAATGGTGGTGTCTCCCTGACACAAAAAAATGTGAAACTATAGACGGTAGTTTATCAACACACATTGTTCTGAGAGATTTCTGCAATCAGTTAATTGTGCAATTCATTATACTTCTAGCCAATAGTGTACTCCTGAACTTAAATTTCCGCCTGTTTTAAGGATTGACATACAAAAACAACATCATGGTCCAGCACCAACACAATTCGTGCTTCTTTACCTTATTTGCAAATCTGAGGAAGTTACGTTTGTACTGGGTTGCTTTTACAGAAACTGTGAACATATTGGTGCTCTTCTTTAGGTATCTTGGTTGACTATGGGGTGAGGAGCACTGAATGTTAATGGAATACCTTGCGATTGTACGCGTTGAGGGAGGGGGTGAGGGATAGAAGGAAAGGCAAGAGAGATATTTGTTTTATCAAATAAAATTGTTTTATCCTATAAACTTTCTCCTTTCAGTTGCAAGAGGGGAATATTTATCTTTTCTAATGTGCGTGTTTAAAAAAAGTTTAAGCTCAGCAGTATTTTCGATGTATGAAGCTGTTTTGGTTCCTGTTTAGAATTCCTGCCGTTGAAAACGATTGTAATCTAATGACTGGCAACAATTGGACATTTACACATGTAAATTAGTTCACATTTCCAGTGACGATGTCAAGCCCAAAACAAATAAATAAAAAAAAACGAATTCATTGTAAGGGGGTTGGGTTAAGTTTTGATAACAAAATGGATTAAATAAATATAGTTACTTGAATGTAAAAATTCCGAAGCTTGCAATGGGGCAATGCATCTTCTCATATTGATCTACGTTTGTTTCGACAGGATTCAGTAGCTTTAGATAGTAAGAAAATCTTTCATCTAAATAAAACTGCAGAATCCAAAGAAATACCAAACATTTTGTCCAAAAGTAAGAGATTTATAGTGATAAGCACGCCCATCCATTTCTGCCTGCAACAGACCTGGCTTTCGCCATGTCTAGCTGACGTGACGTCACCAACAAGCGTCGAGGCCTTCCTTTGAGTCGATGTTGCTTTCACACGAGAAACTCCCTGTTTCATTCGATTACTCGTGGCAAGTGAGTCGACGGCAACTCCTCTGGCGTTTTGTTGCCGTACTATGTTTCGCCTGTCGGGAGTGTTTGTTTACATTTACACGTCAGCGCAAAAATTGTTTACTCTGTGAGAGCTGTCTGTTGTGCATTTTATTACCTGAACGGCGAAAGTAAGACTGTGAGAGATATACTGTGGCAAGACGTCGGTTTTTAATGGACGCTTGCATAAATTACAAGGGTTGGAACTTTAATAGTGGCAACTATTTATTTACGGCTCGTACAAAGTAGATACGTGTTTAAAAGTTTTCCTGACCTTCAAAGTAGTCACCAGCACTGTGTATAACCCGTTGCCAGCGATGTGGAAGTCGTAGGATACTCTTAGCAGTGCCAGTTGTGTTCACAGTCCGAGCGGTCCGGTCTATTGCCGGACGAATTTGTAGCACTTCTGAAGTGAATGCCGTGAAGTGTTTCCTTCAGTTTAGGAATCGAACTGAACTCACGACGGCGTTAGTCAGGGGATTGCAGTAGGTGGTATAGCACTTAGCAGCCTCATCATTCAAACAAATCGGTAACAGCTTGCACTGCACGTGCTTGAGCATTGTCCTGCAAATTGATGGTCAGGTCCTGCAGAAAATGTCATCACGCCTGTCTCTAAGCTGGTCGTAGGTTGTGTTCCAAAAATTGACAGCATAGAGACAAGTGATGACACTTTCTGCAGGACCTGACCATCATTTTGCAGGAAAATGCTCAAGCACGTACAGTGGAAGCTGTTACTAATTTGTTTGACTGATGGGGCTGCTACGTGCTATACCACCTACTGCACTCCCCTGACTTAAGCCCTCGTAAGTTCTACTCGATTTCTAAACTGAAGGAAACACTTCACGGCATTCGCTTCGGAACTGCTACAAATTCATTGGGCAACAGACGGTGCCGCTCGAACTGTCAACACAACTTGCACTGCTAAGAGTATCCTACGGTTTCCACATCGCTGGCAATGGGTTATACACAATGCTGGTGACTACTTTGAAGATCAGGAAAACTTTGAAACACGTATCTATTTTGTCCGATCTATAAATAAATAGTTGCCACTATTAAAGTTCCAACCCTCGTAATAGCAGTGTAATCAGTTTGCATATCTTCATGACGGGAACGAAATGAGAGAATTATTTTCATACTGAGAATGAGGATGGCATTACTGATCTCCAGTAGTGCATGATAAGGTAATAAGCAGCGCAGAATACAGCTGAAAGTTTTGAAATGACACAATCGGTCAGGAGCCTCAGGGAAGCGAGCTTCAGGGAAGCGAGCCTCAGGGAAGCGAGAAGGAGAGAGTAGTTTTTCTGCATAGCTCGAGCAGGTATAGCAGAGGCCACTTTGGCGGACCGAGGCACTACGAGGCGGTCCAGCGCCCCACTTCGCTTTGGGGCTGACGCAGTAGTGGAGGTAGCGACAGAGAGGGTGTCTGCACGACAAGGATACAGACAGAGGAGCCACGCTGTCTGAGGCGTCTTGTCACGATCGGCGCGGCTCCCCCCCCCCCCCCCCCCCCCCCCCCTCAGAGGTTCGAGTCCTCCCTCGGGCATGTGTCTAAGGTTAGTAGGGACCGTTGACCTAAGCAGTTTGGTCCCGTAAGATGTTACCACAAATTTACAAGCAGAGGAGCAGTGACTCTGGCCAGAATATGAAACTCCCATTCGGCCATTGGCCCATCGCAGAGCTAGCAGTTGATGTGGAAAGTTTCCACGACACAGCTAAATAACGTGGTCGGCGATTGGCTGGTGCGATATAGGAAGGTGATTCTGATTTCAGAGACAAGAGCTGTCGCTGGACGGGCAGTCGGGGTTGGGTCCTTTCCGAGTGAGGAGGAAATCTGTGTCTGTGTCCCAGGCTGCACACATTAGAGGCATAACTTACTCTGAATTTTAGTGAATGGGCCAGCGTGTCTCAGAGAGCTGTAAATTCGTCACCCTGTGCGCAGACTGACGGATTTAACAAACTCCACGAGCAGTTGATGCATTCGAAGTACTCTTCTATTCTGGAGTGCTCCCAGAAAATCATTGTCTTTATCTGGCCTATGGGCAAGCAGTAGATATCACTCGCATATACAAGGATACAAGAGTAGTTCTTGTCAGCAGTTTTACCGGACAGGCTATAGTCCAAGTGCACAGGAGGGTTTCGGCACTGGTGAGAACAGTCGCAGACATTGGTGCGGCCTCGACCAGACGGCCTGCACCAGCCGTTCTCATATACGAGGGCTATTCGGAAAGCAAGGAACGATAGGTCGCGAAATGGAAACCACAGTGAATATCAAAACTGTTTTATTTGAAACAGTTAGCTACAACTTCCAGTTACTTATCTTCATAGTCGCCGACCCGACTTTGACGTTTGTCGTAGCGTTGTACCAACTTTCCAACACACCCGTTATAGAAGACAGCAGCCAGTGACTTCCGCCAATTTTCTGCGCTGGCCTACAGCTCGTTCTCTGTGCCAAAATGTTGTCTTCATAGCCTGCAGTTCATGTGAGCAGGGATGAAACTCAGAGGGAGACAATTACGGGCTGTATTGTGGGTAATCAAACAGTTGAAATTAAAATCGATGCAGGAGCATCTTCATTGCCACTGCAGGATGCGGCAGAGAACTGTCTTGCAAAAGAAAAAAAAATGGTTCAAATGGCTCTAGGCACTATGGGACTTAACAGTGGAGGTCATCAGTCTCCTGGATTTGGAACTACTTAAACCTAAGGACATCACACACATCCATGCCCCAGGCAGGATTCGAACCTGCGACTGTAGCAGCCGCTCGGTTCCGGACTGAAGCGCCTACAACCGCTCGGCTGCCGCTGCTGGAAATAGGAAAACGGACGACAGTTATGTAATGTTGGCTGCATAGCTTCGGGCAAAATTTCTCACCAGGCCCTCGTATTTGGCGGGCGACACTATTGTTCTAGGTATCTTTATGTGCTCCCTGTGTACTCAGAACTAAAAAGAACGACGTAACGCGATCGACAGGCATACTAGGGACACTGCCCAACACACTGGTGCAAAACTTCATCGGATTTTCACTGTGGTTTCCATTTCGCGACTGATCGTTTCTTACTTTCCGAATAACCCTCATATAATTGCAACTTATGCTGATATAGCGGCACGACAAAGTATGGTCGTAAGTCAAGTAAATACGTTAAATTTCATTTTCCTTTACCTGTATTCGAAGCTGTGGGTTTAAAGTGATTTGGGTATGTTCCTCACTAATGTCACTGTCATCTACATTGTAAAAATGTAGTCAGATTCTATCGCGCAACATTTTTATAAATTTTATAACTTTATAACTTGTTAGTTAATATAGGGACATTAAGTTGAAAAAATGGTTCAAATGGCTGTGAGCACTATGGGACTTAACATCTGAGGACATCGATCCCCTAGAACTTAGAACTACTTAAACCTAACTAACCTAAGGACATCACACACATCCGTGCCCGAGGCAGGATTCGAACCTACGACCGTAGCGGTTGCGCGGTTCCAGACCGTAGCACCTAGAACCGCTGGCCCACCCGGGCGGCTTGATTCAAATATTTAAGGCATACCTATTATACAGCTACTCTTAACAGCCTTTTCGTTCCATATTATCTAACTCTTACTTGCTTATTGAATTCTAAAAAATGCCCTCCTGCGTGTCTAGAGCGTTTCCTACAGTACGTACATAACACCGAAAATTCTCTATGTAACAGCACTTCCTTTAAATCCTTAACTCTAGTAATGTAATAAAGAAGACATTAGTTTGTACAACATTTTAAATTAGATTCTATCATATATACAAGAAAAATTCCGTCTCCTTCAACTGAATGTTTTATTTGTGTCTACGAAACACGTTTTACCTGTTCACGTTATTTGTAATACAAAGAAAATCATTTAATTATACATACTTCAGTAGGAGATCTGTAGTGATTCTTGGCAGCTCATTTCAAACAACTATTTCTGTTTACAATTATACGGTTCTGGTTTTTTACACTCAAATTTCTTTTACGTCCTTTTTATGCATCCATGCGTCGTTCTGTGAGTGCTAGATGCACGTAGTACAGATTTCTTTCAAATGCTGCTTCAAATTTGTTTGGATTGCTTTTAATTTTGCCATCTTTTGTTTGTATTTGAATGGTATCACGTAGTTTGTATACCGTCTTGCTGTTGTATCCACTGTTTTGTACTATGTTAATGTTCAAGTTTAGCTCTTCTTGATAGTTGTTCATTGCATAGAGGAGTTCTGCACAGTCATCGCACCATATGCCTGATGGCGGTCAATTTTGAGAATGAGGGTGATTTGATTTCTTATATCTTATCATGTCTGTAACTGATCCTTTTCTGAAAATGTTGAAGCTGTGTCCGTTTTTGTGATTTCGAGATCGAAGTAGAGTATTGTCTCCTCCCCTTCTGTTCCTATAGTGAACTGAATTCTATGGTTTATGTTGTTTATATGTCTCGTAGGTGAACTGCAAGCACATATAAAGTTTTCACTGAAGAGTAACGAAACGTAGTGAGGAACAGAAGAGAATCGAAGCATTTGAGATGTGGTGCTACAGACGAATGTTGAAAATTAGGTGGACTGATAAGGTAAGGAATGAGGAGGTTCTACGCAGAATCGGAGAGGAAAGGAATAGGTGGAAAACACTGATAAGCAGAAGGGACAGGATGATAGGACATCTGCTAAGGCATGAGGGAATGACTTCCATGGTACTAGAGGGAGCTGTAGAGGGCAAAAACTGTAGAGGAAGACAGAGATTGGAATACGTCAAGCAAATAATTGAGGACGTAGGTTGCAAGTGCTACTCTGAGATGAAGAGGTTAGCACAGGAAAGGAATTCGTGGCGGGCCGCATCAAACCAGTCAGTAGACTGATGAAGGAAAAAAAAAAAAAAAGGAGGAAACAGACTCGACCACAGGCCAGCCACCACAACCTTTATGTATAAAGCAAAGCTTTTTTGGCATTTTGTTGCCTTCCATAACTCAGAGGCAAACTATCACCTTCAACACTTCCATATATTCACTATATCTGCTAGACCTATACCAGTAAACACGCAACAATCTAACTCCAATGTATAAAACGGCTTCAGTTTTCTGATTACTTTACAAATGTTTAATGTGTTAAATATTTGACGTTAAGCATATAACCGAGAAGAAGTTTGGAAGAGGTTTGAAGTTATATTTAAAGTTCATTGGAAGTCTTTGAGAGCTCTAATTATCAAACAATCGGTGGGTAGAATGTGCTTTCCTTGTTAAGCAAATCTAGTTTTTCACGCATGTCAATGTTTATCACATTATATATCCAGAACTACGCGTTGTAGAGTGACACAATTTTGAAGGTACACTTAATGTTATATGTATATATTGTCTGCAAAATTTGTTGCGAATAAAGTTAGTAGTAAAGAAGTAATAAATTAAAACGTCACGTCTGAGGCTTGAGTTTTGCTGTGTGATCAGTGAAAGAGTAACGAGCGATAAACTTTCTGCCTTCCATTATTTTGTGTGTGCTTGTGGAGGGGAGGGGGGGGGGGGGGTGGGGGAGGGGGCGCAGTAGGAAAAAGTTTCGAAATGGTTGGATTTGATTGGAAGTCGCTATGAGCTTCCATTCTCAAATGCTGGGTGAACATAATGTGAGTAATTTGCGCGCCTTGAACTATGCTACCTTAAGACATATACACAGTTCCTGACTGTAATACGTGGATAACTGCATTAAACCTTTAACGTAAGGTTACACCTCTTAAAGAGTAGATTTTGGCAGCTTTTTAATTTTTAAATTTCATTAGTAATTATAGGAAATGTTGAAAAGCAAATAGTCGTTTGGCATAATAGACGATCAACGCCGATCACCCCCTTCACCACCCTCCCTTTCTCTGAATGGGTCTTCGTTTGAACTAGGTACAGAGAAAGCGGAGAAAAATGTCCTCATAATAAGATCAGAACAGGGTAGGGGGGGTCGTATCGAGTAAAACTTTCCAGACAACCACAGTTCGGTAATGCATAGCTGTGGAGCTATGGCCACCAAAGACCGCCACGGCGACGAGCGGGTGGAAGTGTGTGCTTCTGAACTAACTTGCGCCAGCTAATGCATGTTCTGCCAAAGAGAGCAGTTACTAATTGATTTAGCTGAAGATAATAGTTTTAGCTCAACAGAGAGAGCTAGCAGACTTTAAATTTCTACCCACGGCTGGTTATATTGGATGCGAGTATTCAGCGGTATTCAGTGGGTAAAACTTGACTATTAAATGAATTACGCTAAAAGTGCCGTAATGCCACTAATTTGTCGAGATAATAAGCTGTACTTCAAACACAGCACTGCAGTAAGGTAGTGTTCTCGTGGTACTGTTAAGGTGCACTGTTATTGATAACTTAATCTTAAGACCACGTTTTTTAATTTTGATTTTATTCCAATAAGTAAAGAAGACATGTAGGTGTAACTATGAGGATCTTGAAAAAGAAAACAAAAACTAATTTTTAAACAACTCTTTTTCCTCAGATCATATTTTTCACAGAAAATTCTCGAAATTTATGCCTCCAGCACCGCTACAAATTTGAAATTGACGAAAAAATTGCTGGTGCCCCATCTCTAAAATTTCTGGACAAAACCACGCTGCTAGATAAACACAAATTTTCTCACGCTCTTTGAAAACTGGCTGTCGTTGTATGCTCCTAACTGCACAACATTGCAGTCCCCGTCTATGGTAACGGGAAAATTTCCGTGATTCGACGTCACCTACCGTTCTCTGACATTATTACCAGACTGTCATTCTTCACCCTGCGCAGGTGCAGTAGACAACACGATCCAAGCTACCACAGATAAAACTAAACAACCTACTGTAACCAAAAGAGATGAATGGCATCTACAACTGGAACACGCAGAGAGAAACATCGCAGACAACGTATACGAAAGATACGACATTGCAGTTAAACAACATACCGATAGCTCATGTTGTTTACTAGACCTGTGCAACCTTCACTATTATTTGTTTAAGAGAAAAGCCTGTAGTTCGCCCACGAAACCAGCAGGTGAAGATTGATATTGTGATTCACGACATCCAGAAAGTATTCGATACAGTTCGATCCCATCGAGTAGCACATCACGTACGTGCTTATTTAACGGTACAACATGTATGCGATTACAATGAACACTTCAAGCACACAGAAGTCAGTGCATCGTTCTTTAGGGGGCGACATCTCGCGAGCAAAAGAAGAGTCTAGCGCTTCCCAAGGAAGTGTGACAGGACCGTTACTAATCGCATACAGCGACAATAAACATATCACTCACTGCAAATGGTACGGAATATGAAAAAAGGACTTACAAGGGGAGGCCGCCAATTGTGAAATTCAGATTCGATTCATACTGCGCATAATAAAAGCTCATGGCCAGAGCTGTAATGTGGCAAAGCACCAAGATGCACTTCTCAGCCGTTGTCGAGAAAATCGACAGTTAAAAGAAACCGTTGCGGTGAAATACTCTCGACGATTAATAATTCTTTACAGCGTCGTGGCGCAGCGGTAAGTGCTCGGGTTCGTAATCCGAAGGTCGCCGGATCGAATCTCGCGCCATGCAATTTTTTTTTATTATTGGTTTTTTGTAATTCAAATATATATATATATATATATATATATATATATATATATATATATATATATATATATATATATAATTTGAATTATAAAAAAACAAATACTAATATATATATATATATATATAATTTGAATTATAAAAAAACAAATACTAAAAAAAAGTTGCATAGCGCGAGATTCGATCCGGCAACCTTCGGATTACGAACCCGAGCGCTTACCGCTGCGCCACGACGCTGTAGAGATTCATTAATCGTAGAGAGTATTTCACCGGAACGGTTTCTTTTAACTGTCGATTTTCTCGACAACGGCTGAGAAGTGCATCTTGGTGCTTTGCCACATTACACCTCTGGCCATGAGCTTTTATTATGCGCAGTATGAATCGAATCTGAATTTCACAATTGGCGGCCTCCCCTTGTTAGTGACAGATCCTCTTTTGCAGTTATTTGATGGGACGCATACAGTAGATGAAAGAGTTGCCTAAGTTGTTGACACGCACACAGTGATGCCTGCCCTCTCAAAACTGAAGCTGGAGGAGAGAGGGAATGATCATACGTGCAGATGCAGCAGTAGTGTGTATGCAACAAACTGAAAATGGCAGCATAAAAACTAAAAGACACGAAGGCGGACCATCTGGAACCAGGAACCCCACTGTTAGCGTGCATGGCGTTTCAATAAAAAGAATTGTGTGTATCTAGGTGTTTGTATTGAAGCGAAGATAAATTTTGTCAACTCACAAAGGCACAGTTTCACGGAAGGCATTCTATATTATGGGCACGATAGCCCGTGCTAGCACTGCAGATGAAGTTATGTACATCTGTGCACGCTGTGCCTTTGTATCACAATGCCACCTTCAATGTTACAGTCATCTTTGGAGCGACAGTATATCCCGGTCGACTTAAACCGAAAAGTTACAAGACCATGCTGAGGCAGTCGCAACCAAGTGCATCGGTGAATGAAGTACTTTGTCTTGGATTGTGAAGCCCAAATTTTTTGGGAGGTATGCAGCCAATACCTCTCTGGTACGGCTACGAAGCTTCTATGACTTTCATCCCACCATTTGTTTCACGGTGAAAATCTCCCTTTTCTGGATGTCAGAGTTCATTGAAAAGAAGGTGGTTCCTTAGATCATAGTGTAAAGCAGCAAACATCGACCTGTTTTACGAGCTATTAGATGTCATCCCCCATGCGAATTCAGCCGTTTGTTACATACACTTAGATTCCGAGAACTTGTCAGCACAACTTAATCGTCTCCACTGCTTGTTCAGAACGGGTACTCTGAGAAGCAGATTGCCATACATTTCGACCAGCACGCATTAAACATCATGGACAGCCAAACGATACGAAGTCCTCGTCTAGTGCGGTTTTCCTGCCTCTCAGTGACTGCGTCCTCTTTAAGAACTGCAGACTCTTCAAAAAAACACCGAGCAAAATGTGTCTTCCGTCCTCCAACGCGTCAGTGAATGAGGTTGGGTTCCATAAAAGGCGACTGCGGTCTAAGGAGACCAACAGTATACAACACCCCGTTACAGTGTGCGGAATCTTTATTGGCCAGAGTCACCCGGAGGAGAGATATGAAATGCGATGCAAAATAACCTGTTACTCTTTTGCTCTGTTGTTCACAACAGTGTGGTGCTTATCAGTAACGTTATATAATGACATAGCGATCCTGTTAGCTCGCAGCCGAAAATATGCGGGTGGCTGCTAAGAGCAAGAACAGACTTGGAAAAACAAAGGGAGCGTGCGGTGAGGAGAACATGGGTGTCCCACTGCCTGCCGAGCAATGATTTTGTCAATAGTTAGTATAGATAAGTGGAAGTTTTGCGGTCTAGTAGGACACATCGCGAAATGTCGTAGTAATCGTGCTCCGTTTGCTGTTACTCTGTCGTGAAATTTTTCTTGAAGTACTTTTCGCGTGTCTGCTGTGATCAGTTTCAGTTTAACAGGACACATCGCGAAATGTCGTAGTAATCGTGCTCCGTGAGAGTTACCTGTTATTTCGACTCTTCCATTTCTTCCCATAATATTTTGCTGTTACTCTGTCGTGAAATTTTTCTTGAAGTACTTTACGCGTGTCTGCTGTGATCAGTTTCAGTTAAACGATTTAAGCACTGTGGTCAACATCTTTACACGTTAGTTGTTAGCACACTGGACGCGCCTTCGGGAAGACGACGGTTCATGTCTGCGTCTGGACAGCAGAGTTAGGTTTTCCGTGATTTCCCAAAATCGCTACAGGCGAATGCGGGATTTTTGTTGTGAAAGGGCGCGGCCGATTACCTTCCCCACCCTAGTTTAGCACACTGGACGCGCCTTCGGGAAGACGACGGTTCATGTCCGCGTCTGGACAGCAGAGTTAGGTTTTCCGTGATTTCCCAAAATCGCTACAGGCGAATGCGGGGATTTTTGTTGTGAAAGGGCGCGGCCGATAACTTTCCCCACCCTAGCAACAATCAGAGCTTGTGCTTCATCTATTCTTCCTTTTCTCTGCATGTTCGTTGCAGCGATATCTCATGTTTGAGGTACAGTTTGTTTTTCAATAAGTAGGAGGCTTTCGCGAGTTGTAAACCACGGTGCTGCCCTGTTTGAAGGATTATTCGCCTGTATGTAGGAGTATTCCCAGATCTTGAGGACGAAAGTAGCTTTCGCATGATGTGTTACTGCCAGGTAACATAGTTCGAGGAAACTTGGACGATACATAGAAAGGACGGCTACAGTATAATTCAGAAGGTAACTGAAACAAATACGCAATGAGACGAACAGAAATGACACTTTCATTCAAAGACAATAATTACACTGAAGTCACCGCCATTCATGATGGTCCACTGTATACTACAAACGCGAGACATGGTTCCTAATACGATGTGTCATTATCACGGACGGCAATGCATGGTCTGCAACGTGCTCCCTTGCTGTCCACAAGGTTAGCAAGGAGTTCTTGTGCCAGGGCGTTCCATTCCTGTTGGATGGTGGTAGCTGCATGTGGAAGCGCTGCGATATGTCTCCCGCTGCATTCGATAGAATTTAAGTCGGGGAAACGGACAGGCCAGTACATCTGTCGAATATCCTCTCGTTCTGCAAGCTCCTCACCTGCTCCATATGTTATGTCGTGGAAAGGCACAATAATGCATTAGCGTACTGATCTTCTAAACTTTGAACACAGAACGCTCACCGGTCAAAATAATTGCGACCCTGTGTTGCTTCCCCATGTGGCTCTTGTCAGAGGTGCATTTGGCCCTGACTTAATCTTTGTGGATGACAATGCGTGACTGTTTCGAATTGTACAGATGTTGTTGTTGTTGCTGTTGTGGTCTTCAGTCCTGAGACTGGTTTGATGCAGCTCTCCATGCTATTCTATCCTGTGCAAGCTTCTTCATCTCCCAGTGCCTACGGCAACCTACATACTTCTGAATTTGATTAGTGTATTCATCTCTTGGTCTCCCTCTACGATTTTTACCCTCCACGCTGCCCTCCAATATTAAATTGGTGATCCCTGGATCCCTTAGAACATTTCCTACCAACCGATCCCTTCTTCTAGTCAAGTTGTGCCACAAACTCCTCTTCTCCCCAATTCTATTCAATACCTCCTCATTAGTTATGTGATCTACCCATCTAATCTTCAGCATTCTTCTGCAGCACCACATTTCGAAAGCTTATATTCTCTTCTTGTCTAAACTATTTATCATCCATGTTTCACTTCCATACATGGCTACACTCCATACAAATACTTTCAGAAACGACTTCCTGTCACTTAAATCTATACTCGATGTTAACAAATTTCTGTTCTTCAGAAACGATTTCCTTGCCATTTCCAGTCTACAGTTTATGTCGTCTCTACTTCGACCATCATCAGTTATTTTGCTCCCCAAATAGCAAAACTCCTTTACTACTTTAAATGCCTCATTTCCTGATCTAATTCCCTCAGCATCACCCGAGTTAACTCGACTACATTCCATTATCCTCGTTTTGCTTTTGTTGACGTTCATCTTATATCCTCCTTTCAAGACACTGTCCATTCCGTTCAACTGCTCTTCCAAGTCCTTTGCTGTCTCTGGCAGAATTACAATGTCATCGGCGAACCTCAAAGTTTTTATTTCTTCTCCATGGATTTTAATACCTACTCCGAATTTTTCTTTTGTTTCCTTTACTGCTTGCTCAATACACAGATTGAATAACATCGGGGAGAGGCTACAACCCTGTCTCACTCCCTTCCCAACCACTGCTTCCCTTTTATGTCCCCCGATTCTTACAACTGCCATCTGGTTTCTGTACAAATTGTAAATAGCCTTTCGCTCCCTGTATTTCACCTCTGCCACCCCTAGAATTTGAAAGAGAGTATTTCAGTCAACATTGTCAAAAGCTTTCTCTAAGTCTACAAATGCTAGAAACGGAGGTTTGCCTTTCCTAAATCTGTTTTCTAAGATAAGTCGTAGGGTCAGAATTACCTCACGTGTTCCAATATTTCTACGGAATCCAGACTGATCTAGGTCGGCTTCTACCAGTTTTTCCATTCGTTTGTAAAGAATTCGCGCTAGTATTTATCAGCCGTGACTTATTAAACTGATAGTTCGGTAATTTTCACATCTATCTACACCTGCTTTCTTTGGGATCGGAATTATTATATTCTTCTTGAAGTCTGAGGGTATTTCGCCTGTCTCATACATCTTGCTCACCAGATGGTAGAGTTTTTTAGTGGCTGGTCTCCCAAGGCTGTCAGTAGTTCTAGTGGAATGTTGTCTACTCCCGGGGCCTTGTTTCGACTTAGGTCTTTCAGTGCTCTGTCAAACTCTTCACGCAGTATCATATCTCCCATTTCATCTTCATCTACATCCTCTTCCATTTCCGTAATATTGCCCTCAAGAACATCGCCCCTGTATAGAACTTCTATATACTCCTTCCACCTTTCTGCTTTCCCTTCTTTGCTTAGAACTGGGTTTCCATCTGAGCTCTTGATATTCATACAAGTGGTTCTCGTTTCTCCAAAGGTCTCTTTAATTTTCCTGTAGGCAGTATCTATCTTACCCATTGTATTGTATTGTATTGCACGTTAACCGGGGACCTTGAAACGACGGAGAGGCTCCGTCCCCGCCGCAGCCGCAGTGGCCCACAACCCCTCGACGACTACCGCTGTCCACTTCACCCCTCCGTCCGCCCCACACCGAACCCAGGGTTATTGTGCGGTTCGGAACCAACTTAAAGATATCACTGTAGGTGTTCGAAATGGTCACCATTAACATCCACACACAAACGATGCCGCCGAACTGAAGCACGAACTACTGACTGCAACGTGTTCAGTTGGATATTTGCACGTGAATTTACGATGGATTCTCGAAGTTCATTCAATGTGCGTGGCTTTTTTCGATAAACGGCGTCTTTTAGTGTTTCCCACTGGTAAAAGTCCTCTACGGCCTATGCATCTTCCTGGTAGATTTTCGTCGAGTTACGCCCTAACACGATTTTGGTAGTGGGCTGGGGCACCATCTTGCTGAAAGTAAACTCTCCCGTCTCCATACAAGTCTCGGATGGCAGGTAAAATGGATGTCTGAAGCTTCTGAAGGTACACCTCACCGGTAACTGTGCCGTCAAAGAAGAATGGCCCAATCCAGCCCCGCTAAGACAACCCACACCACACATTTACTCCTGGCAAATTCACGGCTTTGTCTACATGGACGTTCGGATTTTCGGCGGCCCAGTAGATGCAATTGTGGCGATTTACTGTACCATTGAGTTTGAACTGTGCCTCATCAAACCAGAGAATCATCTCTGCAAACTCTTCATCGTTGCGCACCATGTTAGTAAACCACTCGCAATACTCCATTCTGCGAACTGGGTCGTCCTCGTTCAGTGCGTGTAGCAATCGTGGGATGTAGCACTTCCACTTTGCTGTCTTCAAAATTCGCTGAACATTTGAGCGACTCACTCCAGTTTCATGGGCCCACTGTCTTACAGACTTCTGTGGCGAGCGAGTGAATTGTTGTAACACACGACGGGAGCTAGCTGGACTTGTTACTGTTACAGGTCGTCCAGATCGTTGTTTGTGTACATGTTTAACACAGCCTTCGGCTTCAAATTTGTCTCGAATGCGACGTTTTCGTACTTCAAATACCACCTCAAAACTGACTTCCTTTCATCGAATGTAAGCCTTGCGCCAGCCATGTTTACTCGAGTAACTACGTGCAACTAAGAACAAAACACTATCTGGCAAATGTCATCAGACAAAACAAAACAACGCAATGCAACGCTTGTGTGGCGATTGCCGTAACTACAAACTATTACACTACCAAAGATGAGACAACTCCGTCAATTAGTTTGCCAGTTATGGACTTTTAAACAGTGGATACATCTTTTTGGACCCCTCTGCATGTAAGAGGAAGCAATACATTGGTTGACTCTTCACGGAACGTGCACTCTCATAATTTGAACTTTAAACTCCATCGTGATACACAACGCCTCTCTTGCAGCGGGGATTGGCTGAGCACCTCCGACATGCTTTCACCTTTACTAGTTGAACCCGTAACGGAGTTCACTGTTATTATTTGGATGTCGTCTTCTCCTCTTCGAATCCTATCTAGCAGCTTAAATACGTAGCTATTCCGTAGGCTTAATGCATGGGTGGATTTCGATGCAATGCTTAGCACATTTCCCTGCTATTTCTGCAAAAAAATTACATCCCCAACCTAACAAGTGATACATTACTGTACCTAGTCTTTCGAAAAGCTACCAAGTACCGTTAGCAAGTACATTTTTCCATTGAAAAAATTCATTACTCGATGCATTAAAAGATTACGACCAGCTACGTTACAAAAAAATACTAGCCGCTTTGGCTCATATCCCATGGCGAAATACTTGTTTCGATATCCCTGACAGTTTACGACATTATGGGAATTCAGTTGTGCACACTATGATAATCCTTTTATTGTACAAACAAGCTTCAGAATATTTGTGAAATGATCAGCGGTTAATTTTATTCACATGTGTAAAACAAAAACATACTTTAAGTAATAATTATTGGGACTAAAATAAAGCCTAAAAATTTTAGTGTCTATTTTGATTATCTCTTTTAATTTGTAGGATGTTAGCAACGACCACATTAGCCTTTCTGAAGCAGATACGAGACTGGCTAGAAACATGGCTAGTGCGAACTGATCCTCTTTTGATTCTTCAACTGTCTCGTGAACAAGCCTCTTTATGGATGCTTTCAGGTAACTGACGGCATATCGAGTAATTTGTGTTATTAAAACATGACAAACATCACTATCACAGCGAGACCAAACTAACGAGTCCATTTATTCCCCTTCTAACGTTAGAAAGGACAGTTCCGGATATTTGCTGCTATTTGAAGCTAAATCTACTAAGTTTCCTCTACAAGTTCTAACCGCCTACAATAGGGAATTTAGAACAGTAGGATACGTATATATCGAACTAAATTTTACGATAGAAGTGTAGGTATTGCTGTAAAACTTTTCTCCGTATTTTATAAAAATGGCCAAAGAAATTAAGAGGTGGGTCCCAGTGTGAGAAAGAAAACGAGATGGGCAGCCTAGGAGCTGGACGACATGCCAAGAGACCTATTGGCTCCAGGGATCTCAACGAAAGACATTGAGAAGACGGCAATCTGTAGAGATCTGAAATGCGACAAACGACATTAGCAGTAAAAAATTCGCAGCTGGATATGCATATAAAAGCATACAATGGCTGGAACTATCTGAATCAGAAAATAGGCGAGGGTGGGGGGGGGGGGGGTCTATAGGCAATAAGGGCAATAACATATACAGGGTGATTCTGTGATGATATTACAAATTCTCGAAGATGATGGAAGAGTAAATGTCTCGATTTGAGGTAAGGGACTCTGTTCCTTAAACGACCGTACCAAAAGTTCTAAGCAAAAATCGTTCTTGTACCTCTGACAGTTGACCTCCTCTATTGCAAGCTCTATGCTTTCCATATTTTGAGAGGAGATAGAGTTGATCAAAACAAGGAAATAAGTCCAGTAAACATGGTCCCCAAAAAGTCATACCTTTAGAGCTATGAGCACTTGTTCATATCTGCTACTGTAAAACACATCTCTTGTACTACTGAACAAATCCTCATAGCTCTTAAGGCATGCGATTTAAGAGCCCGTGATTGCTGGATATTTTTTCGTGTTTTGGTCCATTCTACCTCTTCGCAAAAAATGGAAAGCAACGAGCTTGCAGCATACAATGTCCACAGTCCAAGGTATCAGAAACAAGCCCCCTTACCTCAAACTGAAGTTTGTGACATCATCGCTGAATCATCATTTTTTTCTCTCTCTCTCTCTCTCTCTCTCTCTCTCTCTCTCTATATATATATATATATATATATATATATATATATAAAGTTAATTAAAGCCACGAGTCCAATTACACGAAATATTCCCCCCCCCCCCCCTTTCTCCCCTTTTCTCCGTGGACTAATGCATCAGTTTAGGACAAAGCGGCGACACTATCTAAATTGTATCTTGTCGAATAGGGAGCCACAATTGACGGTGCTATGCGTACTCACGTGATTCGTGGAGGATGCCGTTTGTGAATGGTCCAGCGCAGAATGCAGTATAGCTGATGGTCAGGAAGTCTGTTTCCAGGGAAATCGTACATCACGTTCATTGTTTCCTATAAACTCTTTGTAACCGAAATTCCTCCGTGCCCATCTATCTTCATTTGTTTACAATGCCTGAAGCAACGTGCTAATACACTTCCCTCAAGACACAAACGAGTGCTTGTGAATGACGTTCTCTCTTCTTTGCAGGAAGCATCTAAATACTAATGTTGCAGTCACCTCATTGAAACTGTGCTTATTTTTTCGTGTACTGTGTAGCCACAGCAGTAACAAGGTTCTTGAATGGCACCCCAGAAGATGAGTATATGAAAATCTACGTATTAACGGAACATCCTCTTGTGCTCGTTGGCATGCAGGTAGTAGCTACCGCCTGTATAATTCTCCAGCCATCTCGTTCCCTAATTCGGCGTTTTCTTCCACACGCAGGAACGTGAACTGCGCGAAGTGTCCGAATGGTCTCACGGCGCGAGGTCCGCGTCCAGGCGTCGCTGAACGCTGGACGCGAAACTGACAACCAGCGGGCGCGCGATGGTACGGCGGAACGCCAGACGTGGGAAGACTGCCGAGGGAAGCGCAACCTGCGACATTGTTCGGTGCCGGCTTCCGTGTTAAAAACTCTGGCGAGGATGCTGCGAGGTCGCGAGCAGAGCGCGAACTGCGGCACGGCGCAGCCGGGCTCGCTGTATGTTTGCACACCGGGGCCTCGCCAAACAGCGTAACGTCTCAGCGCCTGATAAGACGCGTGGCCCCATTCAGAGGCCGTCACCAGCCACAGCTCTCAGGTGGACGCACTCTGGCTGGCTGGAGGTAAGTCTTCTGTGAAGGAACGTTTCCAAAGTGGAGTCGTAAAACTACTGTAGGTTACGGTAGTCTTGCTAGTAGCACTGGTCTGTTAAAACGGTACCTTGTACGTTAAATGTGTTGCATACCTATCGGTCGTTACCCCATTTCGACGACTCTGCTTGTGTATGCGATGAGTGTCTTACTATATTCCAGTAGAAACTGGAAGCGGTGAATTGAGTAGCAACTGAGTGAGGGTATATAAAGGATCGGATAACCTACGGAACATTTTTGTTCTACGTAGTTATCCTCCTACCTGTTATTTAAAAATAAACAGTATTTGTAGCAAAAGTGAAGCCGCCAATATTTATTTCAAATTTTATTAGAAAATTGTTGATTTGTAACGTGAAACAGACACTGTGATAAAAATTAATATAGATTTATCATAAAGCGCTACAAAACGCAGTGTCCTGAAACTGTTGGAAAAAAAACCGCAAAACAAAAACATATCAAACATTGTTTTAATACCTCATCGAGCTTATGTAAAAAATGGCTCTGAGCACTATGGGACTTAACTTCTAAGGTCGTCAGTCCCCTAGAACTTAGAACTACTTAAACCTAAATAACCTAAGGACATCACACACGTCCATGCCCGAAGCAGGATTTGAACCTGCGACCGTAGCGGTCGCGCGGTTCCAGACTGTAGCGCCTAGAACTGCTCGGCCACCCTGGCCGGCGAGCTTATGTAAAACATGTCTCTGATATTCGTAAAGAACTTTCACACTTATCGAAAGTAATAGGAACCTCTTGCCTTTGATCACGATGAAGAATGTTCTAAAGTGAAATTTGCTGGCAGATTAAAACTGTGTGCCGAACCAAGACTCGAACTCGGGACCTTCGTCTTTCACGAGCAAGTGCTCTACCAACTGAGCTACCCAAGCACGACTCACGCCCCCTCCTCACAGCTTTATTTCTGCCAGTACCTCGTCTCCTACTTCCAAACTTTACAGAAGCTATCCTGCAAACCTTCCAGAACAAGCACTCCTGAAAGAAAGGATATTCCGGAGACAAGGTTCGCAGGAGAGCTTCTGCAAAGTTTGGAAGGTAGGAGACGAGGTACTGGCAGAAGTAAAGCTGTGAGGACGGGGCGTGAGTCGTGCTTAGGTAGCTCAGTTGATAGAGCACTTGTCCGCGAAAGACAAAGGTCCAAAGTTCGAGTCTCGGTCCAGCACACAGTTTCAATCTGCCAGGAAGTTTCATAGCAGTGCACACTCCGCTGCGGAGTGAAAATCTCATTCTGGAAGAATGGTCTATTCAGAGAAAACTAGCAACAATGTTACATATATTTTTAAAACATTTGTGCATGCAAACTGTACTTGCATCAAAAGGAATCGCTTTGGTTACATAAACGAGTAAAAGAAGATTAGTGGTCAAATAATTTTAGTACTTACAAAATGCTATTTACATTTTGTAAGCATACAAAATATATGGACTATCACTGAACGAAGTGCGATTCTCATTATGTGAAGGTGAATACATTTTTGCTTCGCTAGGTCGATGGTCGTCTCCACAAACGCCAATATCGAAGTGGACGGCGGCTCGAAACGTGCAGCGCGTCACGGACCCAGACTGGTGGGAGCAGTATAATGCTCCGTGAAAAATTCTCCTGCGTTTCCATGGGACACTTGGTAGTAGTCGTTGACACGCTGACAGCTGCGAACCACCTGCTCAAAGTCAACATTTCGAGCACGTGGTATGACAGTCATGCTAATAAACACAGGAACCGTACCTGAGTTTTTTTGCTTGTTTACATTTGGTACAACAGTTCGTGGAACCTCTTCTTCTGACGGCGGAACACTGGTCTGCGGCGCTGTTATCTTAATATTATTTGATGAAGTCACCTACTTGTTACGTCGTTGATGTTCTCCTAGAAGCTTCTCTCAAATGTCACAGAAAAAGGATATATTGTCAATGGGAAAAACGAACTCGTTGTAGTAATTCGGTGGCTCAACGTCAACATTTCGAGCACGTGGTATAACAGCCATGCTAATAAACACAGGAACCGTACCTGAGTTACGTGCTTCTTTACATTTGGTACAACAATTTGTGGAGCCTGTTCTCCTGATGGTGGGGCAGTGGTTTGCGGCGCTGTTATCTTAATACTATTTGATCAAGTCACATACATATTACGTCGTTGATGTTCTCTTAGAAAAGAGGATATAGTGTCAATGGGACAAAACGAAGTCTTTGTAGTTTTTCGGTGACTATAAACAATAATAATTACTTGTGAACGTCAGGAAATTCGTCATATTGTGCGCTAGAGCCTGGCGAAAACCGTATCTGAACATATTTATTGGTTCTTGATATTTTTTGGGTGGCCTGTTTTAGCTGTTTCTTCTACGAGTTGTGAGGCGCATTAACTCTGGTGTTTTAACATATATTTGCAGTTTACATTTTGCATTGAAAAGCCACAGGTACCGCAAATAAATACTGCTCACGACGTCTTTGATGCGACGCTCAAGTGTAGACGGACAGTATGGGTTTGTTTCCTGTTACAAAGAAAATCATTTTTAAAGCCGTATTTTACGTGCTCATTCGATTAAGAGGTCCAAAATTAGTCCAGAGCGATATCTGTTTCATCGGTCTGCATTGACAGGGACAGTAAAACACGAATAATTACCAGTACTTCAGCAGCGACAGCACACCCCTGGCCCACGCTGACTGCAAGCGCGCCGACCGGTTGACCGAGCGGTTCTAGGCGCTTCAGTCTGGAACCGCGCTGCTGCTACGGTCGCAGGTCCGAATCCTGCCTGGGCTATGGATATGCGTGATATCCTTAGGTTAGTTAGGTTTAAGTAGTTCTAATTCTTGCTGCGAGGTCTCAGGTGCCTTGTCACGGTTCGCGCGGTTCCCCCCGTCGGATGTTAGAGTCCTCTCTCGGGCATGGGTGTGTTTATTGTCCTTAGTGTAAGTTAGTTTAAGTTGGATTAAGTAGTGTGTAAGCTTAGGGACAGATGACTTCAGCAGTTTCGTCCCATAAGACCTTACCACAAATTTCCTGAATGGACGTTAATGCCACCTTTGTGACCTTCGTTGACCTTCAAAGACTTGCTGTTACACGTCATTGGATTCGTCTCGATAGCCGCTATCAGAAAATAATTCCCAACTAGAGTGTCCCATTCAAAAAAATAAAAAGTTGACTTCATATCTCTGAGGCGACCTCACCTAGCAACAAAAAACCAACATATATAATAATATCTCACGAAATAAGCGTCAAACAAAAAACTACAAAGAACGAAACTTGTCTAGCTTGAAGGGGGACACCAGATGGCGCTATGATTGGTCCGCTAGATGGCACTGCCATAGGTCAAACGGATATCAACTGCGTTTTTTAAAAATAGGAATTCCCATTTTTATTACATATTCGTGTAGTACGTAAAGAAATATGAATGTTTTAGTTGGACCACTTTCTTCGCTTTGTGACAGATGGCACTGTAATAGTCACAAACATATGGCTCACAGTTTTAGACGAACAGTTGGTAACAGGTTGGTTTTTAATTTAAAATACAGATCGTAGGTACGTTTGAATATTTTATTTCGGTTGTTCCAATGTGATACATGTACCTTTGTGAACTTATAATTTATGAGAACGTATGCTGTTACAGCGTGATTACCTGTAAATACCACATTAATGCAATAAATGCTCAAAAAGATGTCCGTGAGCCGCAATGTATTTGTCAATACGTGTAACGACATTCCTCTCAACACGAGTAGTTCGCCTTCCGTAATGTTCGCACATGCATTGACAATGCGCTGACGCATGTTGTCAGGCGTTGTCGGTGGATCACTTTAGCAAATATCTTTCAACTTTCCCCATAGAAAGAAATCCGGGAACGTCAGATCCGGTGAACGTGCGGGCCATGGTATGGTGCTTAGACGACCAATCCACCTGTCATGAAATATGCTATTCAATACCGCTTCAACCGCACGCGATACATCGCCATTCTATCATGCAGTGAAACATCTTGTAGTAACATCTGTGGAACATTACGTTGGAAATCAGCATACATTGCACCATTTAGATTGCCATCGATAAAATGGGGGCCAATTATCCTTTCTCCCATAATGCCACACCATACATTAACCCGCCAAGGTCGCTGATGTTCCACTTGTCGCAGGCACCGTGGATTTTCCGTTGCCCAATACTGCATATTATGCCGGTTTACGTTACCGCTGTTGGTGAATGACGCTTCGTCGCTAAATAGAACGCGGGCAAAATATCTGTCCTCGTCCCGTAATTTCTCTTGTGCCCTGTGGCAGAACTGTATACGACGTTCAAAGTCGTCGCCATGCAATTCCTGGTGCATAGAAATATGGTACCGGTGCAGTCGATGTTCTCAACACCGAAATTTTAGAACTTCCCGATTCTCGCGTATTTTGTGTGCTACTGGTGTGCGGATTAGTCGCGACAGCAGCTAAAACACCTACTTGGGCATCATCATTTGTTGCAGGTCGTGGTTGACTTTTCACATGTGGCTGAACACTTCATGTTTCCTTAAATAACGCAACTATCCGGCGAACGGTCCGGACACTTGGATGTTGTCCTCCAGGGTACCGAGCAGCATAGATAGCACACGCCCCTTGGGCATTTTGATCACAATAGCCATATATCAACAAGAGATCGTCCTTTTCCGCAATTGGTAAACGGTTTATTTTAACACGGGTAATCTATCACGAAGCAAATACCGTCCGCACTGGAGGAATGTTAAGTGATACCACGTACTTATACGTTTGTGACTATTACAGCGCCATCTATCACAAAGCGAAAAAAGTGGTCCAACTAAAACATTTATATTTCGTTACCTACTACTCTAATGTGTCATACAAAATGGGGGTTCCTACTTAAAAAAAAAACAAAAAAAAAAACGCAGTTGATATCCGTTTGACCTATGGCAGCGCCATCTAGCGGGCCAACCATAGCGCCATTTGGTTTATATATACTATTTAGACGCTATTTAGTCAACTTGAGCAGCAATTCCTACATTCAGCTTGGCATACAATCCCAATACATGGATTAACTTCTGGTGTGGATCTATGTGCATTTTAGCTTCATGACTTAGTCTGCAGTGGAGGGTCACGTGACTGTCCAAAGTGACTAGTGTACTCTTTGACAGGGGTAACTAATATTTTTTTCCGGTGAGCTTATGAAGCTCCAAAATGGCTGCCATCGCACAGGACTTCCGGACCCCCCCTCCCCCCCCATACCCTGCTCTAGGCTGGGTTGGGCCGGGATAGGCGAAACAAACCTGGCGAGCACGCAGCCGGCAGCCAGCTGACGGCTCGGCACATCGATCTGCGTCGCCCACCTGCGGCTCAGCAGATCAATCCCCGCCCCCAGCGCTGCGTGGCCAGCTGTGTACGCGCTGCGCCGCCGCCGTCGCCGCTGCTCAGCGACTCCTCCTCCTCCTCAGAGACGTGCAGCTGCGCGGGAGCAGTCGCGCCAGTGGCTGCGCTATGTGTTCACGCAGCCCCGCAGCTACGATGTTTCCGAACCAGGTCAGAAACTTGATAGTGGCGAGCCACCCCTCACCCTCGAACGTTTGAGATAGGACGTCAAAAATAAAAAAAAATCGATTTTTTCAAAAATACAAGGTGACAATTATTGAACTGTATCAAATAAAATCATCATGATTTGTGAACGGTTTCCATTAGGACGTTCAAACTGCACGGTTGACTGCAGGGCAAGATGAGAATTAGTATGGTTTGGTTTAGCGACGAAGCCTATTTTTATTTGGATGAGTTCTTCGATAAGCAGAACTGGTGTATTTGGGGGACAGGGAATCCACATTGGCCGGCCGGTGTGCCGAGCGGTTCTAGGCGCTTCAGTCTGGAACCGCGCGATCACTACGGTCACAGTTTCGAATCCTGCCTCGGGCACGGATGTGTGTGATGTCCTTAGGTTACTTAGGTTTAAGTGGTTCTAAGTTCTAGGGGACTGATGAACTCAGATGTTAAGTCACTTAGTGCTCAGAGCCATTTCTTTTATTTTTGGAATCCGCATTTGACGATTGAGAAGTCTCTTAACCCTCAACTGGTGACTGTGTGGTGTGCAGTGTCCAACCATGGAATTATCTGTGCGATATTCCTTGATGGCACGGTAATTTTCGAACGCTACGTAAACGTTTTCGAAGGTGATTTCATCCCAGTTATCCCAAGTGGCCCTGATTTCGGCAAGATGTAGTTCACGCAAGACGGAGCTCGACCCCATCGAAGCAGGAGAGTGTTTGATGTCCTGGAGGAGCACTTTTGGGACTGTATTCTGGCTCTGGGGTACCCAGAGACCACCGGCGTGAGCATCGATTGGCCGCCATTTTATCCGGTGTGCGTTTTAGTGCCCATATTTACTTGACATTTTTGTTTCGAATGATCATTCCTGCCATATCCCTGAATATTGACTATAAGTTTTGAAGCACCCTGTATAGGGTATTCATCGCAGATAAGGAATGTATTTACAGCGATTTATTGTGTATTATTACAATATACAGTGTCAACCTCACTTTAAGAGCACTCTAGAGTTATGATAGGCCAAAATCAGCGCAAAAGAGAGCTACAGAAAACAGGTCAGATGCTAGATCACCGCAGCAGCAAGTGGAGGCGCATGCAGAGGGTCACCAGCATAGTACCATGATAAACGTCTACATGGCAGCCAGTCTCTTGTCAGGAGACTCGCATGCGGGAGGACGACGGTTCAAACTCCCGTCCGGTCATCCATATTTAGGTTTTCCATAACATCCCCAAATCGCTTACGGCAAATGTGAGGACGGTTATCCTGAAAGAGCACGGCGGATATTGCTTCTCATCCTCAAAACAACCGTGCTTGTGCTCCGTCTCTAAAGACCTCTTTGTAGACCGGACGTTAAACCCTAATCTTCTTTCCTTTTGTCAAGAAATTCACCATAACTGTTTCCTAGTACTATGTGGACAAACATGTGACCTTGAACTAATGAGACTCAGGCACCTCAAGATGTTAGCGATAATCTAGTTACTACTATTATCTACCTTGACAAGAAAAAATCACAACACAAAGGAGGAGTTGTGCGACATAAGCGAACGATGTTAGGCCTCTTTCTGCACCTGATTAGATTAGATTAAATTGGATTAGATTAGCACTTGTTCCGAAGATCAGGAATACGACACTTCGTAATGATGTGGAACGTGTCAGGTTAATAAAAGGTGTCTATACAAGATATTACATTACACAAAATATTACATGACACTTAATATTTTTAATTTTTTTGGGGGGGTTGGGGAAATTACCCACTTACTATATCGAGAAAGTCATCTAATGAGTAGAAGGAGTTGCCATTAAGAAATTCTTTTAATTTCCTTTTAAATGCTATATGGCTATCTGTTAGACTTTTAATGCAGTTAGGTAAGTGACCAAAGACTTTTGTGGCAGCATAATTTACCCCCTTCTGAGCCAAAGTTAGATTTAACCTAGAGTAGTGAAGATCACCCCTTCTCCTAGTGTTGTAGCCATGTACACTGTGAAAGATGATGCCTAGTCAAATTCCGCATCAGTTGCTTAAGCATGGTGCTACTAGCTCCACTATGAGGGTGGAAATCAGGTTTACTTTAAATACATGCTGTAAGGGTCGTGAGCGTTAGTTACCTTTCAGAGTGGACGTGGTGAACTGATGTCAGAAAGAATGTCTTCAAGGCGACAAAGACGCCACTATCAACATCTCACTGGATTTGGACGGGGTCATATAATACGGCTACTAGAAACTGGTTGTTCGTTCCGCGACACTGCAGAAAGACTTGGGAGGAATGTAGCCACTTTGCATGATTACTGGTGGCTGTGGTCACGAGAATGTACGGTCGCAAGAAGACTGGGCTCCGGACGGCTACAAAAAATGGCGCTGAGCACTATGGGACTCAACTTCTGAGGTCATCAGTCCCCTAGAACTTAGAACTACTTAAGCCTAACTAACCTAAGGACATCACACACATCCATGCCCGAGGCAGGATTCGAACCTGCGACCGTAGCGGTCTCGCGGTTCCAGACTGTAGCGCCTAGAACCGCACGGCCACTCCGGCCGGCGACGGCTACATGGCACTACCGAGAGGGAAGACCATCGCGTTCGGATTATGGCTCTGGAGCATCGTATTGCATCTGCAGCAGCAATCAGAGCTGGAGCTGGCATCACAGTGACACAGCGATTTATTACAGATCGATTACTTCAAGGGTTGCTCCGAGCCATACGCCATGTGGCATGCATTCCACTGACACCAAACCACCGCCGTTTTGCGACTTCAGTGGTGTCACACGCGATCTTGTTGGAGGGCAGGGTGGAGACCTGTTGTGTTTCCTGGGGAATCTGCAACCAAACTGAGGATCTGCAACCAAACTGTCTGCGCGCTAGACACACTGGACCTACATCTGGAGTGACGGTCTGGTACGCGACTTCGTGTGAGAGCAGGCGCACTCTCGCTGTTATCCCATGCACCCTGACTTCAGATCTGGTGATTCGACCTGCCGTACTGTCATTCATGAACAACATTCCAGGTGGTCCAGAGTGAGATTTTTCACTCTGCAGGGGAGTGTGCGCTAATATGAAACTTCCTGGCAGATTAAAACTGTGTGCCGGACCGAGACTCGAACTCGGGACCTTTGCCTCTCACGGGCAAGTGCTCTACCGACTGAGCTACCCAAGCGCGACTCTCACCCCGTCCTCAAAGCTTTACTACTGCCAGTACCTCGTCTCATTGCAAGGTTCGCAGGAGAGCTTCTGTTAAGTTTGGAAGGTAGGAGACGCGGTACTGGCAGAAGTAAAGCTGTGAGGACGGGGCGTGAGTCGTGCTTGGGTAGCTCAGTCGGTAGAGCACTTGCCCGTGAAAGGAAAAAGATCCCGAGTTCGAGTCTCGGTCCGGCAGACAGTTTTAATCTGCCAGGAAGTTTCATTCCAGGTGGTGTTTTTCAACAGGATAACGCTTGCCCGCAACCGCTGTTGTAACCCAGCATGCCTTTGCCTACTCAGTCACCAGATCTGTATCCATTCGAGCGTATATCGGGCATCACTAGTCAACTACAGTGTCATCCACGAACTGCTTTAACCGTCCCTATATTGACCGACCAAGTGCAACAGGCATGGAACTCCATTCCGCAAACTGACATCCGGCATCTGTACAATATAATAGTGCACGATTGCGTGCCTGCATTCAACATTATGGTCATTACACCGGCTTTTAATGTACCATAATTTCACATCGGCAGTGGTTTATACATTAACCTGTGCTCTTGCGCAACGTTAGTCGCTTAAATATGTTACCTACACAAGAAAAAGAGTAGAAACTGAGCGGTAAAACGGAAAGTGGTATAATTACCGCTTCCCCCTGTGTTCGTCATCCCAAGGTGCATCATGCCAGGAAAGCTATTACTTTCGCAGATTGCTGTCTGCCTCATAGAAAACGATTTGGTTGAGGAAAATACATCTTTTCCCTGCATTCGGGCAGACGAGTCCTTTGCTCTTTGTAGAACGACATGTGCTTTTCGTTCTTTTGTTAATTCTTTGTTTGAATTAGCTCACCTTAATTTTTTTATTTTTGTGCATAACTCGAAACGAACACAAACAGACTTCTACCCGACGGGCGAATGATATCGGCTCCGATACCATAAAAAGAGGTACTCCTTTCCAGAATTCGCCTGATGTTTGCGGTACGAGTAGGTTCAATTAATGACGTCAGTATTGACACTCGTGTCAGAGAACTTCCTTGCCTGATGGACAGCCAAATTCGACTTTTCTCCTTTCAGACAGAAAGCGCTTACCTCGCGTCGGAGGTATTAAAGTTCACTTGGTTTTGGGCTTTTATCACTTTCTATCAGCTGCAGGCTCTGCTTTCATGTGGATAAAGACGGCGGTGACTTCCCCAGTCTTTGGCAAGTAGAGGAATATATACTTTGCTCAAAAATTTTTCTTCTGTCTTTTTAACTCTCATTGCACACCAAAGTTGGCTCATACGAACAGGCGAAACGTAATTTTTTAGTTGACAACCTCGGTCATTTATGAAAATATCTCCATATTAACATCAGAACGCCATTCGTATTCAATAAATATCATAAAATATGATTACATGATTTCGTGTAACTGGTTGCTGTCCACATCACGGCCTCGTGAATTATTCAAAGATCTTATGAAGCACCCAGCAAGGCAGAGCCTCTCAATCCAGGTTTATAGGCGATATCTCTCCACTACATCGAAATAACCCAGTTGCATTGCAGTTTCATTTTAACTGGCGTTTTCAGAGGAACGGTAAAAGTTGAATGGCGTAGTTCGGCTATATTTACTGACCATAAATCAGAAATCTTCTTTCCGTTCTGATTTTAGACGAACATTATTCAATAATAAAAGACAGACATTTTTGACAGCGGTCATTTTGGGTTCTTAACCGATGGAAGGCGCATCTGTAAATAAAGCAGCATTAATTATTAACGGTATTTAAGTGCAGTCTGTGCAGCAACCAGACGGAAGTTTAATATCTTTAATAACTGTAAAAGAATTACGGACACTATGGGCATAGAAACGAAGCACATAGAAAAGGTGCTAAACCAGGAGGTTGGTTGGAGCATGTAGGTGATTTAATTCAAACGGTCTTACCGGAGGCCGCCCTCCGACCTTCTGACGGGTTATGACCGAGGATACCACCCCTGAGCACCTGTGCTACTTGGCACTTCGCATACCAACAAAACATTATGGAGTACATGATAAGCGACAGAAAAAATTCTAGGAGTGACCTACGGTTGAACGATATTCTTTACGTTTTGTAACCCGATACTCAGAGATTTTATCTTTACTTCTAACCAAACATGGCACTCTTCAAGTAGGCCTTTCTCTGCAGCCTTATATTCCATAATTATAAAGTGGAGACGCTTACCGTTCGAAGTTCTAAAACAGGAGAACAGAAACAATTTAAATCAATTCTTTGTTCTTACTTCTGTTAATTGTTGATGTAGTGACGTAACAAGACTGTTACGCCACACGGTAGTAGCCAAAAGAAAGGCACGCTAGACTAACGCTGTAGCCGATAGGGCACGCAAGGCTAAAGCAGACGGGCGTGAAGTCTGGAACATAAAAACTTATGAATGAATAAGAAGAAAAGTATGTAGATGCTTTTTACTTAACTTTTATTGATTCCTCGGAATACATCTCTCTTGAATACTCGTAAGCTATAGGCACTGATACAAATGGCTCCTTGCTAGTTCGTAGCCATTAACTTCTGATGGCTATTCTGTCTCTCGGCTAATGAGAGAGAAAGGCTTCGTACAACTGGGCGATAGCTAGGTTCGCGTACAACTGGGCGGTAGCTTGGGTCTCGTACAACTGGGGTCGAGTCCACTCTCGTATCACGAGACCTGCCTTGGTGGTGGCGCTAGGTCTGCGATCACAGTGGCGACACGCGGGTCCGACATGTACTACATGGACCGCGGCCGATTTAAACTACCACCTAGCAAGTGTGGTGTCTGGCGGTGACACCACAGTTGACACTGATAAACGTTTTAGTTACAGAAACAATATCAAGAAAATCAGACGAAACGAAGTTTTTAGTAAATGCTTTACGGAATTCTTCCTGTGCAGATTCGTCAGTCTCCAGCTTTTGATGATTTCCGCTGTTGCCATTGTGAGGAGATATTTAGGTAGGCCGTTATTCGCTGAAGAGCCAAAGAAACTGGGACACCTGCCTAATATCGTGTAAGTCCCCTGCGAGCACGCATAAGGACCGCAACATGAAGTGGCATGGACTCGACTAATATCTGAAGTAGTGCTGGAGGGAACTGACATCATGAATCCTGCAGGACTGTCTATAAATCCGTAAGAGTACGAGAGAGTGGATATCTCTTCTGAACAGTAAGTTGCAAGGCATCCCAGATGTACTCAATAATGTTCATGTCTCGGGAGTTTGGTGGCCAGCGGAAGTGTTTAAACTCAGAAGAGTGTTCCTGGAGCCGTTCTGTAGCAATTCTGGACGTGTGGGATTTCCCATTGTCCTGCTGGAATGGCACAAGTCTGTTGGAAAGCACAATGGACATCAGTTGATGCAGGTGATCAGACAGGATGATCAGGCACGTGTCACGTGTCAGAGTCGTATCTAGATCAATCAGGAGTCCCTCATCACTCCAACTACACACCATCACACGGCCTCCACCAGCTTGAACACCGAGCGAGGTGGCGCAGTGGTTACCACACTGGACTCGCATTCGGGAGGACGACGGTTCAATCCCGCGTCTGGCCATCCTGATTTAGGTTTTCCGTGATTTCCCTAAATCGCTCCAGGCAAATGCCGGGATGGTTCCTTTGAAAAGGCACGGGCGACTTCCTTCCCCGTCCTTCCCTAAACCGATGAGACCGATGACCTAGCAGTTTGGTCTCTTCCCTCAAAACAGCCCAGCCAGCCAGCTTGAACAGTGCCCTGCTGACATGCAGGGTCCATGGATTCATGAAGCAGTCTCCATACCCTACACGTCCATCCGCTCGATGCAATTTGAAACGAGATTCGTCCGACTAGGCAACGTGTTTCCAGTCATCAACAGACCAATGTCGGTGATGACGGGCACAGTCCGCAGCTTGTGGTCGTGCGGTAGCGTTCTCGCTTCCCACGTCCGGGTTCCCGGGTTCGATTCCCGGCGGGGTCAGGGATTTTCTCTGCCTCGTGATGACTGCGTGTTGTGTGCTGTCCTTATGTTAGTTAGGTTTAAGTAGTTCTAAGTTCTAGAGGACTGATGACCATCGATGTTAAGTCCCATAGTGCTCAGAGCCATTTGAACCATTTGATGACGGGCACAGGCGAAGAGTAAAGCTATGTGTCGTGCATTCATCAAGGGTATACGAGTGGGCCTTCGGCTCCGAATGCCCATGTCGATGACGTTTCGTTGAATGGTTCGCACTCTGACACTTGTTGATGGCCCAGCACTGAAATCTGCAGAAATTTTCGGAAGGATTGCACTTCTGTCAAGTTTAACGATTCTCTTAAGTCGTCGTTGTTCCCGTTCTTGCAGGATCTTTTTCCGTCCGCAGCGATGTCGGAGATTAGGAGTTTTACCGGAGTTCTGATATTCACGAGACACTCGCGAAATGGTCGCGCGGGAAAATCCATACTTCATCTATACTGCGGAGATGTTATGTCCCATCGCTCGTTGCGCCGACTATAGCACCACGTTCAAACTCATTAAATCTCGATAACCTGCCACTGTAGAGGCAGTAAGCAACCTAACAACTGCCCCAGACGCTTATAGTCTTATATAGGCGTTGCCGACCGCAGGCCGTATTCTACCTGTTTACAGATCTCTGTACTTGAATAAGCAAGCCTGTACCAGTTTCTTTGGCGCTTTGTGACTGACATTTCAGGGAGTTGAATGGTACGGCCTGCCGCCATCCGGTAGTTCTTCTGTGAACGCCTCAAGCGAGTGTTTTGTAGGGACATGCAGCACCTTGTCGTCATTATGAGAGAAACAGTACTGCACGTTTTCACAAAGCTGTGTCAGCTGTTCTCGCCTCCCGATGTCACGCAGAGTAAATCTGTGGAGCAGTGGACGCAACGTCGTCAAGACATGAAATAATATTTGAACGTGTTGTACAATGTACCGTAGGCAAGCGAGCTTGACTATTGTCTGCAGCAAAGCAGTTCGGCAACGTGGACTTTGTTTGCCCGCTCTCTGCTGCCGCGCATGCGCAGTTCTCATCTCTCTCTCTCTCTCTCTCTCTCTCTCTCTCTCCCCCCCCCCCCATTCTTCCTTTCCGCTCCACCTCTATGCGCAGAAGAACCGTCCTAGGTGACGCGGGCTTTAGTCGTCAAGATCAGGTCGACCGCGGCTGGCTACGGGCAGGGAGAATCGGCGTCTTGCGCGACAAGCTCGTATATTACAGCTCATACGGAGGCTTTTTTTTTTTAAATTCTTCAATCAAATTATTGTAATTATACATGTTAACGCACTAACTAAATACATTAGTGGGTCCTAATTTCATATTTTACATTTCTGCAGCTATTTTTTCTACACTACAGGTAAACACTATTAATTACTCTACCACTATAGGTATCTCTATTGTTTAGTTTCTACCTAAGGTTCAAATGGCTCTGAGCACTATGGGACTTAACATCTTAGGTCATCAGTCCCCTAGAACTTAGAACTACTTAAACCTAACTAACCTAAGGACATCACACACATCCATGCCCGAGGCAGGATTCGAACCTGCGACCGTAGCAGTCGCGCGGTTCCGACTGAAGCGCCTAGAACCGCTCGGCCACTGTGGCCGGCTTCTACCTAAGTCTAGTGTTGGTTATTTTATATCTTTCTCTGAACTTTTTTATTAAGGTACATCTAATTTATCTTACTGACCTATACTACCTGCAGCGTTACAGGTGTGCCAGTAATCTATAAACCTGGTTATTGTTGGCCTTGCCCACCGAGCTAACCCCAGTGGGCCGATGACTTAGTTCCGCTGCAGTGCTATGCTAAGAAATTTTATCCTGTCTTCCTACAACTAACCTATTTCTTATGTCTATCGTCTAATTTTAAGGCAAGGCGGATCTCAGCCGTGAAGCGGCTGGCCAAGTCCAGGCCCCATCTGAGCAGGGAAGGTCCACGGAGTCGAAGTCGGTGTGATTATTTACTGGTTGTTCCTCAGAAATTCCCTAGGGACCTCTTTAGAAATCTCATCTGAAAGCTTATTAAGGACATTCAATGTGTCCTCTTGCCTAAGCAGATGGTGCGTGTCGGTTTTTGGAAGTTGTTGTCTGAGCTGCTTTGCAACGTCATCGAAGAGGGGGCACTCATGAACCACATGTTCTGGAGTGCCCTGCACAGCGCCACAGTCACACGCTGGTGCAGCCCGCTTCCCAAACCGACACAGGTATGCCGGGAAGGGCCCATGTCCAGTAAGGAAGTGCAGCAATCCTCTCGTAGGTTTGAGGTATGTGAGTTTTAAACGTTCCTCTATATCTGGCAGCAGCTCATGAGTTCTGCTCCCCGTTCCCTCATTATTCCATTGATCCTGCCATAGTTTTAACCCTCTCCTTTTTATTCCAAGCTTGTCCCCAACATAAACCCCCAATATTTCTATTATTTTTTCCCCTCCTCTCCTTCTTCACCCAATACCAGGCAGCCTGCTCCTAACTTTGATATCTAGCGGACAGATCCCCCATTAGCACTATAAGCGCCCCCCCCCCCCCCCCAGGAGTTGTTCTCTCTGCTCCTACTGAACCCAGGAGCATATTTCGCTGCACCCTTCATACGGCGGCTTTTTTTTTTTTTTTTTTAATTCTTTATTCAAAACATTACATTACATTATTCATATAACCCACTACTTAACTACATTAGTGGGTCTTAATAATGATACAGTTAATGCAGCTTTTATTCTACACTACAGGTACTTCTATTAGTTTTACTCTAGTCTTACCGCTATGGGGTTCTAAGCTACTTAATCTAAGAGTCTACATTCTACCTGCAGCGTTACAAGTGTGCCAGTGCTACTATAAACCTACTGGTGTTGGCCCGGCCCACTGAGCTAATCCCAGTGGGCGTGCCCCTGGCACTGAACTGGCCTTTAACTTGGTGTCGCTGCAGTCTACTCTAGGTATTATCCTATCTTCTACATCTAATCTAATCTAACTACATGTCGTAATTGGTGTGCGGTCAAATCCGGTGTTTTGTACCCCCCTCCCTCCTAGCCCAAGGTAAGGCGGATTCCAGCCGTGTGACGGCTGGCCAGGTCCCTACTTGGCGGTACAGGAAGGGTGCACGAAGTCTAGGTCAGTGAAAGTATTAGTCTTTTACTGATGGTTGTCCCTTAGAAAGTTCTTAATTACTTTCATTGATATTACGTCAGTGAGAGTATTTAGGACGTTGAAGGTGTTTTCATGCCTCAATATGTGGTACGTGTCATTGTTCGGTAGCTGTTGTCGTAGATCATGGGCTACATCATCGAAGAGGTGGCACTCATACACCACATGTTCTGGGGTGCCTTGCACAGCACCACAGTCGCACGCTGGTGTAGCCTGCTTTCCAAACCGACATAGATATGTTGGGTATGGTCCATGTCCAGTAAGAAAGTGCAGCATTCCTCTTGTGGGTGTGAAAAATGTGAATTTCAACCTTTCCTCTATATCTGGTAGCAGTTCATAAGTTCTGCGTCCCGTGTCCTCACTACTCCATTGATTCTGCCAAAGTTCAATTCCTCTCTTTTTGATGGCATACTTGTCCCCCGCGTAGACCCCAAGTATTTCCCTGATTTTATCCCTATTTTCCTTCTTCGCCCAGTACCAGGCGGCTTGCTCCCGGATTTTTATGTCTAATGGACAAATCCCCATTAGTACTAACAACGCTCCTCCTGGTGTAGTCCTGTGAGCCCCTGCTGAACGTAGAAGCATAATCCGCTGCACTCTTCTTACGGCCATGGCAGGCATGACCCTCGTGAGTCTGTGTGCCCAGACTCCTGATCCGTATCCTACTATGGAGGTCAGAATACTATTATGATATAGTTTTATTAGGTTGGGTGGGAGGTGAAATCGCTTATGACCAATTCCAATGAGATTATTTAGTAAAACCAGTGACTTTTGGGATACGGTATCAATATGTGATGCAAAGTTCCACCTCTCATCGATGATTACACCCAGGTATCGGACCTCATGGCGCCGAAGAACTGGCATGCCGCTGATTCTTACGGTTGGATTTCTGACCAATTGGCCTTTAAGAAGCAAGTATGTTGATTTGTTGGGCGCAATTGTCATTTTACTTTTGTGGCACCATGATGTAAGCACAGTTACGGCTCTTTCCACTTTCGGTTCTAAATCCTCACGGCTTCGGCCACCGACCAGCAAGAGGAGGTCATCTGCGTATGCTATGACCTCTAGCACATCGTCACAGTTCTTTAGATCTTCAAGTAGTGGCTCCATATTGATGTCCCAAAAGAGAGGTCCCAGGACAGAGCCCTGAGGACATCCTTTGGTCACAATCTTCCTGACCGCGCCGCTAGGGGCCGATAGCCAGACCTCCCTGTCTACACAATAGCTCCTCAGACAGCCGTATAGTAGCCCTGGACAGTTCTTTTCCCGCAGGCGGGAAAAGAGTGAGGGCCACCACAGGTTGTCGAAGGCGCCACTGATGTCTACCATGATGCCGACAACATACTTGTGCGGGGCAGAGCCACAGACCTCGGCAGCCAGGGCGATTGCGTCAGACGCAGAACACCCAGACCGAAAACCGAATTGTCTGTCGCTCATCCCACACAGCATGCGGTGTGCTGTCAGTCTGTGTGTTAGTAGCCTCTCAAAAAGTTTGCCCAGTACATCTAGCAAGCAGATGGGTCTATAGGACTTGATTTCTGTAGGATCTTTGTCTGGACCCTTTTTGATTATGATTACGTTCGCTTTCTTCCAAATTGCTGGGAATTTCCCGAGTTGTAGGCACTCGTTGTACAACTTAGTGAGAGGAGCTACGAGCTGGGGGGCAAGGAATTGCACCACTTCCGCAGTAATGCCGTCCGGGCCAGGAGCTTTTCCCTTTTTAAGGGCCTTTATCTGGGCAGCGACTTCCTCTTCTGAGAAGGGGTAAGTTCTTATGTTGTTGTTGTAGTCCCTTTGGTCTTCTCTTCTTATTCTTTTCTGTTCTTCTGACTCATTTTCCTCCACATCGTCAGGTAACAGGACCCGAAGGAGGGCCTCGGCAGTTTCCTGCCACGTGCCCCTCATCCGGTCCCCGTCCCTGACGGCGGATAACACCATAGGTGATCTTATTTTCTCTCGTACTAATTTGTATGGGACTCCCCAAGGGTCTATAGCCAATTGGCTCTTCACGTAGTTCTCCCAACTTCTGAGTCTGACAGCCCTGAGCTCCTGTTGAAACTGATCCTTACTCTCTCTGTAGATCTGTAGCCATCTTTGTTTTTCTCTCCAGACGACACTCCGCTGGTAGTACCTCCTCGCCCTCCTTACAGCCTGGCGCATCTGTTCTAATTCAGCCGACCATGGTGTGGGGGTGGCCGCAATGGCTCTCCTCCTGGTTGGTACTGCGGCTCGCACCGCTCTGGTGATCGCTTGTACCAGTTCTTCGGTGTACTCGTCCACGTTTTCATCACCCTCCAGCAATGTCGGGATGTTGCACTCTTCCGCGAGACGGTCCCAGTTCGCTTTGTTATAATTGAACTGCATCTCCCACCCCATGTCCCAGTGGCACTCCCTTTCCCCAATATTGAAGGAAATTAGGTTATGATCACTGGTGGTTGCTCTGTCCCACACTTTCCAGTTATTGACTTTTGTGGTGAGGTTTGGGTGTTACCAGCGTAACATCTATATTTGTGCCATCTCCCCCGCCGCCTGTATAGGTGGGGGGGTTCCCTTGTTGGTTTGCAACCACCAGTTGTAATGCCATTATCTTCTCTTCAGCCTTTAGCCCTCGATCATCGAGAGTGCCACTGAACCAAAGGGGGGACTTTGCATTTATGTCTGCCGTCACTATCATCCTGCGTCCCCGCAGTGCCGTGGTAACCAGTGTGAGTGTCTCCAAGAACTCATCTATTTCTCGCCCATATTGGAAATATATGTCGGAGATGTAGATCACTCCTGTCGATGTTTGCAGTTCCACGACATTGCAGTGCTCGCTTGAGAACTGCGCGAGGACCGTGGCCCTGAATGATCTGTTAGTAATTACTATTGCAGGTTTTGGTTCTGCTCCGGTGTATATTATTTGCCAATTGGCAGCCATGTATGGGATCCGTCCCGCTTGGGAGTACGGGTCCTGTAAACAGAGTACATCTAGACTCTTCTCTTCCACCACCCTCCGAAGTTCCTGCAAGACTAGTTTACTGTTATTTGCGTTTATCTGACCCACGTTTAGTTGGTTCACGTGGGAAGTAAGTGTGAATGTGCGATTCTGGCCAGTTTTTGGACCAGTCGTGAGCTATTCTACCATTGGTTATTACTGTTTGATGATGTAGTTCCTTTATGTCGAAATTTTCATTGCGTCTTTCAAAAACCTTTTTAACTAGATCTCGCAGGGCTCCGAAGTCGGTGGGGAGATTCATTGTCTTGAGCTGGATTCTGCCCACAGCCTCCATTACTGGAAAGGTGACATCTCTGCCATATTCATGGCCGACACGTACCACATGTCTTAATGCCGTAGTGAGGATTGCCGGCTCCTCCAATCTGGAGAGTTGCAGTGCATGCTCCAGGTTGGGGTATATTCGTTGGTGGTCTATTCCCATTCCTCTCTGGGTTGGTGAGTCAGGGGATGAGTTTGTGCTGGTCACTTCGTTGTACTGGACTTTATCGGTATTTACCGATTCTTTACTGTGTGGAAGTGAACTCCCAGGTACAGGATGCCTTCGTGGCCGAGAAGGTTCTTGGTTCGACCCAGGTCCCCAGCAGGGAGGAGAGGGAGCTTCTTCTTCACACGGATCTGTTTGTATACATACATCTTTCATTATTATACCCATAGATCTTGGTTGCGTAATTTTTTGTAAAAATTGTTTAAATTTGCTTGCCCTCAGAGCGTCCCTCAACCTCTTGTTTGGGGATTTCCTTTTAGGCTTCCTGAGTTCAATTATGGCCTCAGCCATAGTCAATTCGTGAAATTAGCCTTTGTTCCAACATCCTGTACGTTGGGCAGTTCCTTCCGGTGGTGTTGCATGGTTTCCTACCTCTTTTAATGCATGGGATGCAGGTTAAATTTTTGTTACAGGTTTTCCTTGTGTGGTCTTCTGCCCCACACCTGGAGCAGGTCGGCTTCCTTTCGCAATGCTTATGGACATGGTCCAGATCGCCGCAATTGTGGCATCGGGGGACTACTAAGTAGTCTCTGACGTTAATTGCGTGGAACCCTATGTATACCTTGCCCATAGCGGTAAGTTTGCGCCACATCTTACCGGAAACCTCGGCGACGTGATGGACAACATCTCGCTCCCGAGGCCCGGTTTTAAAACGCAGCTTAAATTCATTTTTGAAAGTTTCCCATTCACAATCGTCAAAATTCTGATTATACAGGGTTTCGTATATGTCACTTTCGGTCAAGGCTACAGGTACATCATATAAAATAAGTAGTGGATTTCTCTTTTTAAGTGGTTCACATTTAACTGCCTTCTTTAGTTTGGTATTATTTAATATCTTATCTCTATCTTCCTCTGTGGCAAGATCCACGATTACCACATTTTTGGAAGCTTTCACTTTATTGACTTTAATTTTGTCTCTTGCCGGGTCGATGGTAGTTGTAAAAATCTCCTGTACTTTTTTAATGGTCTGTCCAGGTAGTGGTCTTAAAAAGACTGCTGTGTCTGGTTTCTTTGAAACCTTGGCAATCGTTTCTTTGGTTGTTTGGGCCTTCGTGGCGGTTTGCGCCACCACTCCAGCCCATGTCTTGATCGGTTGTTGTCGTAGTCTGGCGTTTTCCTTCTCCAACTCCTCGAGACGCCCTTCGAGCTTCGCGTGTGCTATGGCCCAAGCAGCGAGCTCGTTCTTTATTGCCAGGACCGCAGCCTGGCTAATTTTTCCGTTTTTGACACTGGAATCTAGGATCTGACTGATACGACAGTGCCTTTCGTATACATTTTCATCTTCGTGTCCCACTTCCTCCTGTGAGGTAGGGACAGTGGACATACTCGCCCTCGATAACGCACTCGAATCACTCGTCTCTTGTTCAGCCATATTGTCGACGAGTGAAAGCGGCTTGTAAAAATCGTTCTTCACACACAACGTTTGCGAATGGAATGGGGTAAAAATGGTAATTGTACCGAAGTAGACCCTAAGGGGCTCGCGGAGTGGAGGAGTTACACGAGAGGCAATAGGTTCTCGTTGACGACCACGTTTTTTCAGTCGTCACCTATAAACTCGCTCTGTGTGTTCTACAGAAGTAATCCGCTAAATTGCAGACCCACCACTGTGGTCGACTTGCAGCACTTAATTGTGAATTGCAGACAGGTCATGTAGAGGTAGATGCAGACGTTCTGGTCGAGAAATGACTACCTTCTTACTGCTTCTCTAAGACGTGGCTTGCATCGCTGCACTCAGTTTAGCTCAGTATACAATGCGGCGCAACCTCATATTATTTCCTTTTTTTCGTCTTGAAAGCGCAGACGTTTAATGTCAGAAGCCGGTAGCTGTCTGGTAATGCCTACGTGCTGGGCAATTGCTGCTAGCAGCAGGTAATAATACTCATGCGCCACAAGTAATGGGCGCATCCTCCCTGTCCAGGTGTTAACAGAAATAAAAGCCACGATTAAGAGCGCACAGACCGGGGCGATCTAGAGAGCTACAATAAAAGCAGATGACGTGTTGCCCCCATAACTGCGTTACGGTGAACAAAGAGAAGCTTCAGCAGAGACTGGTCGGTGCAACATAACGGCGCGGCTAGACAGCCGGCGTTTTTCATGCTCACTGCGAAACTGCCGCCTTTTTGCTCCTCTCTCTCCCTCTCTCACCTTTCCTCTCTTTCGTTCCCCCTCCCTCCGCGAGCGGCCCAAAGGGGTCGAATGGCTGCGTGCGGTTTGGTGACGTGCTGCAAGGAAGGTTGGGCCAGACGCAGAAGGAGAAAGGTGTGCACCGTAGAGGAAGAGAGTAGGTCGCTTACGGCCGAGGACAAAGCCGAATTTAAAAGCGCGCTAAAGCGGTTAATTCGCGGCTGTCAGCCACGTTCACAAAGGCTGCTCTCGTACGAGAACAGAATGATCCGCGGCGATAAAACGTCGCTACGGTTCACTATTACCCGCCCTAAGCAGAGTGACGCACTTTAACACCGGTCCAGAGCACCTAGACAATCGCGCAGTGCGCGTACCGAAATCGTATCGTCTGGTTCTTCATTACTACAGCAGTAATCTACATTCTAAGACAAAAAAAGGCGCACCATTTAGCAATTATCCGAATGGGACGGAAATCGGTTGATGTAACGTGCATGTACAGACAAACAAATAATTACAATACCGAAAAAACTGGTTGATTTATTCCAAGGAAAGCTTCACAAACTGAACAAGTCAATAACGCGTTTGTTCACTTCTGGCCCTTATTCAAGCAGTCCAATCCCAAAGAAAGCAGGTGTTGACGGACGTGAAAATTACCGAACTATCAGTTTAATAAGTCACGGCTGCAAAATACTAACGCGAATTCTTTACAGGCGAATGGAAAAACTGGTAGAAGCCGACCTCGGGGAAGATCAGTTTGGATTCCGTAGAAATACTAGAACACGTGAGGCAATACTGACCCTACGACTTATCTTAGAAGAAAGATTAAGGAAAGGCAAACCTACGTTTCTAGCATTTGTAGACTTAGAGAAAGCTTTTGACAATGTTGACTGGAATACACTCTTTCAAATTCTGAAGGTGGCAGGGGTAAAATACAGCAAGCGAAAGGCTATTTACAATTTGTACAGAAACCAGATGGCAATTGTAAGAATCGAGGGGCATGAAAAGGAAGCAGTGGTTGGGAAGAGAGTGAGAAGGATTGTAGCCTATCCCCGATGTTATTCTATCTGTATATTGACCAAGCAGTAAAGGAAACAAAACAAAAGTTCGGAGTAGGTATTAAAATCCATGGAGAAGAAATAAAAAACTTTATGGTTCGCCGTTGACATTGTAATTATGTCAGAGACAGCAAAGGCCTTGGAAAAGCAGTTGAACGGAATGGACAGTGTCTTGAAACGAGGATATAAGATGAACATCATCAAAAGCAAAACGAGGATAATGGAACGTAGTCGAATTAAGTCGGGTGATGCTGAGGGAATTAGATTAGGAAATGAGACACTTAAAGTAGTAAAGGAGTTTTGCTATTTGGGGATCAAAATAACTGATGATGGTCGAAGTAGAGAGGATATAAAATGTAGACTGTCAATGGAAAGGAAAACGTTTCTGAAGAAGAGAAATTTGTTAACATCGAGTATAGATTTAAGTGTCAGGAAGTCGTTTCTGAAAGTATTTGTGTGGAGTGTAGCCATGTATGAAAGTGAAACATGGACGATAAATAGTGTGGACAGAAGAATGCTGAAGATTAGATGGATAGATCGCATAAATAATGAGGAGGTACTGAATAGAATTGGGGAGAAGAGGAGTTTGTGGGAGAACTTGACTAGAAGAAGGGATCTGTTGGTAGGACATGTCATGAGGCATCAAGGGATCACAAATTTAGTATTGGAGGGCAGCGTGGAGGGTAAAAATCGTAGAGGGAGACCAAGAGATGAATACACTAAGCAGATTCAGAAGGATGTAGGTTGCAGTAGGTACTGGGAGATGAAGAAGCTTGCACAGGATAGAGTAGCATGGAGAGCTGCATTAAACCAGTCTCTGGACTGAAGACCACAACAGCAAGAACTAGACTTGGCATTGATTGACAGAGTTGTTGGATGTCCTCCTGAGGGATACCGTGCCAAATTCTGTCCTATCGGCGCTTTAGATCATCAGTAGAGCTGAGTAGAGGGCCCTGCCCATAACGCTCCAAACATTTTCAACTGGCGAGAGATCCGGTGATCTCGGTGGCTTAGGTAGCGTTTGCCGCGCAGAAAGACAAGCAGTAGAAACTCTTGCCGCGTGCGGGCGGGCATTATCTTGCTGAAATGTAAGTCCAGGATGGCTGCGATGGAGGGAAACAAAACAGGGTGTAGAATATCGTCGATCTACCGCTGTGTTGTAAGAGTGGCGAGGATGGCAACGAAAAGTATCCTGCTATGATAAGAAATGGGTGTTGGGCTATACGGCGGACGATAGCTATGTCGGTATCCAACCGCTGTCCAGGGCGTCTCCAGACAGGTCTTCGGCCTGGAATCTCATTGACTGGAGTAGAATTGTCTCTAATAGTGAGTCCCGCTTCGAACTGAGCTCCGACGACCAGCGGAAGTGACACATCTGGAGGTGCCTCGAACAGCGGTGGGACACCAACAACCCCCGTGTCAACCATCATACTGCCCCACAGTCCGGAGTGACGATCTGGGGTGCCATGTCTTTTCGTAGCAGAATCCCTTTGTTTGTCATACGCGGCACCCTTACAGTACAGCGGTACGTCGACGGTATTCTGCGTCCCGTTTTATACCCTTCATGACAAGCTACCCAGGGCATGCATTTCAGCAAGATAACGCCCGTCCGCACACGGAGAGAGATTCTACTGCTTATCTTCGTGCATGCCAAACTCTATCTTGGCCAGCAAAGTTTGCCGCATCTCTCCTCAATTGAGAATATTTGGAGCATTATGGGCAGTGACCTCCAACCAGTTCGGTATTTTGACGATAAATGAACTGAATTTGGCACGACATCCCTTGGGAAGACAACGGAAAACTCTGTCAATCAATGCCAAGCCGAATAACTGTTTGTATAAGGGCCAGAGGTGGAACAACGCCGGCCGCGGTGGTCTCGCGGTTCTAGGCGCGCAGTCCGGAACCGTGAGACTGCTACGGTCGCAGGTTCGAATCCTGCCTCGGGCATGGATGTGTGTGATGTCCTTAGGTTAGTTAGGTATAAGTAGCTCTAAGTTCTAGGGGACTGATGACCACAGCAGTTGAATCCCGTAGTGCTCAGAGCCATTTGAGCCATTTTTTTGGAACAACGTGTTATTAACTTGCACAATTTGTGAAGCTATTTCTTTTCCTTGGATAAATCATCCATTTTTTCTGGAATTGTACTCATTTTATTTTCTTTACATGTACGTCACATCTACTGATTCCCATCCCATTTGGATAATTTCTTCAAATGTTGAAATGTGTGTGCATTCCTAAGGGACCACCCTGCCGTGATCATCAGTCCCTAGACTTGTACACCACTTAAACTAACTTATGCTAAGAGCAACACACACACTCATGCCCGCGGAAGGACTCGACCTCCGGCGGGAGGGGCCGCGCAGTCCGTGAAATGGCGCCTCAAACCACGCGGCCACTCTGCGCAGCTGATAATTCCTTCGGTTTTTTTCTTTTTACCTGAGAGTACGAACATTCTATGGAGTCAGCATACCTGTACCTATCGTTAATATCGCAATGGCATTGCCTCTTGACTTGAGTAGAAGGCTGTTGGTTCACAGTTTCCGCTAACACCGGAACTTTAATGTTTCAGATATACTCCCTGGTTTTACACTTTTATTTTTAGTAAAGGTGAATAAATGTTGCTGTAACAGGTGACAACTAAAGTACGTTATAGCACAAAAACTTAATTTTCATTGACTTAGTTTATGTGACTATGTGGAAATAGATTTCAGAGAAAGTGCTACATTAATCTTTTACTTAAGTTTGTGCTCATTCTAAGGCGGTCGCAACAGGGGACTGAAGTACTAGTGCCTGTGAGATAACGAATGAGTTTACAGTCACCTGACGATGACTGAGTGGTTGTCAGCCGAAATACTGTGCCGTGATGTTGACGTCATGCATTTGAAGTTGTTGAAATCAGAACGTGTAACAACAGCTTTAAGTCGGACATCGGCTATGCCCTTCGTTGTGCGTAGAAAACGCCGCTTGATGCCGAAAAGCAACAGAGAATTGAGTGAGTCGTCCAGCACCTGACGAAATCCGCATCGCTACCAATGTTCTTCGGTCACAGACGTCGACGTAATCTCTGGTTGCATACAAAATTCCATGACTCTGTGACGTCTTCGGAAAGTAATTTGCACAACTGAAATAACTATGCTGAAACATTTCACCACCTCGTACCACAGACAACCTTATACAACGTCTAAAATAACTGAACTGTATCGGAATAAACAATGTAATGCAATCAGCCCTGTAAACCTGTTCATGCTTAAGTATAAACAGCTGGCATATCCATCCCGCGGTCATTATACCGCTTTTGGGATGTAACATTTGTAACTGAATACTTCGTCAATTAATAACTGCAAGAAATAACATACTTTACACTCACACACCACTGCGCTTTCCACAATGTACGTAAGTACGTAATAGTTATACTGACTTCGTAAATAGTGTTTAGAAATATTAATCCGTAAATTAAACTCTAGCGAACAGGGACTGCAAGGCTCGAAGTAATTCCAAGGCTTTCAGACCAGGCTGGCCGAGATAAGGTAACATTCTCTCTCTCTCTCTCTCTCTCTCTCTCTCTCTCTCTCTCTCTCTCTCTCTCTCTCTCTCTCTATCTGTCCAAGTCTTTCCTATAATCTATTACGATGTCTTCTTAAAATATGAATGTTTTTTGTGTTTTTTCCTCTCATTTTCTAATGTATTGTTAATTTTTTTATTACTTACATTGTTATTGCTGAAAGCTGTAAGTGCTGTTTGTAATGTAGAATATGTTTTGAAATTTACATGAACAGCTGTAAAATGAACGACCTGTTATAAAATGTAAGGCAACAGGTCTCTAAATGAGCAATAAAGCAAATCAAAATCAAAATCACTGACGAAAGGAGAGCGCAGGAAGTAAATTAAATCAATACTTTTAACATCAGATTTGGGTTGCATTTCGTTTGATATTAATCTCGGATTGATTACATTGTTATTTGAAACGTCGTGATAATTAACCTAATTTACCCCATCTAATCAGCAGACTATGGACTCGTGGGGGAGAACGAATTTTCCGGGTCGTAATTTGATTAATTCTACGAAGTCATAAGATGGCAAATACTGGAAAAGACTATCTAGCCGTTAGTTCCAAATACACGCTACGGCTACTTGCTGTGGAAGGGCGCGAGAGCGCTTACCGGTTTCGCGAAGTTGCCGCCTCTTCAGCAGTGCCAGTCCTGGGTCGCGGCTTCTGACCGGTGCACAGGGCAGCTAACGGTTACGTTGGTTATACGGCCCGCTTCTTACCGGCGGAACCTTACTGTGTCGAGGGCTTCTCGGCCACAAGAGTGACGAGAGACACCACGATCGCACCAGTTGTGTCCAAACGATCGAACTGAACGGAGGCGAGCAGTTAACGACGGTCGTGAGTTTGGAACCAGCCGCCATCTTAGATCGCTTTGTGCACCATTTGCCGCCATGAGCCGTTCCGCTTGCGAGGTTGCTAATAGTTAAATTCATCTCCGTGTTCACGTTCACGGGCATCCATAATCATGATGCTAATCGTTCAGTACGCGATAGAGTGGGCGCTGTTGAAGATGATACCGGAATAGTTTTTTCAAGTGTCCTGCTTAGGCTTCCGTTACGTTTCAAGCTAGTGACTTAAGTTGTCCATATTTTCTGACCTCGCACTCACTCCTAGTTCAAGGGATGGGCCGTTTTAATTCAGTGCCTTTCATGCGATTGAAGGGTTTATGCACTGAAGCGCAAAAGTAGGCATGCATATTCAAATACAGAGATATGTAAACAGGCAGAATACGGCGCTATGGTCGGCAATGCCTATATAAGACAACAAGTGTCAGTTGTTACATCGGCTACTGCTGCTACAGTGGGAGGTTATCAGGATTTAAGTGAGTTTGAACGTGGTGTTGTAGTCGGCGCACGAGCGATGGGACACGGCATATCCGAGGTAGAGATGAAGTGGGGATGTTCCCGTACGACCATTTCACCCGTGTATCGTGAATCTCAGCAGTCCGATAAAACATCAAATCTCCGATATCGCTGCGGCCGGAGTAAGATCTTGCAAGAAGGGGACCAACGACGACTGAAAAGAATCGTTCAACGTGACAGAAGTACAATTCATCTGCAAAGTGCTGCAGATTTCAATGCTTGGCCATCAACAAGTGTCAGGGTGCGAACCATTCAACGAAACGTTATCGATATGGGCTTTTTGACCCGAAGGCCCACTCGTGTACTCTTGATGACTGCATGACACAAAGCTTTACCCCTCGCCTGGGCCCCTCAACACCAACATTGGACTGCTGAGGACTGGAAACATATTGCTTGGTCGGATAAGTCTCGTTTCAAATGCATCGAGCGGATGGAAGTGTGCACGTATGGAGAGAACCTCATGAATCCATGGACCCTGCATGTCAGCAGAGAGCTGTTCAAGCTGGTGGAGGCTCTGTAATGGTGCGGGACTTGTGCAGTTGGAGTGATATGGGACTCCTGATACGTCTAGAAACTACTCTGACATGTGACACGTACGTAAGCATCCTATCAGATCACCGGCATCCATTCGTGTCCATTGTCCATTCCGACGGACTTGGGCAATTACAGCGGGACAGTGCGACACCCCACACGTCGAGAATTGCTGCAGAGTGGCTCCAGGAACACTGTTCTGAGTTTAAACACTTCCGCTGGCCACCGAACTCCCCAGACAGGAACACTGTTGAGCATATCTCGAATGCCTTGCAACGTGGTGTTCAGAGGAGATCTCCACCGTCTCGTACTCTTACGGATTTATGGACAGTCCTGTAGAATTTACTGAGTCTAGTCCCTCAGAACTGTAGAATTTACTGAGTCTACTCCCTCCAGATCTACTTCAGACATTAGTCGAGTATATGGCATGTCATGTTGCTGCACTTCTGCGTTGCTCGCTGGGGCACAACACGATATTAAGGCAAGTGTACCAGCTCCTTTCGCTCTTCAGTGTATTTTGCTTTCTTGTACTGCAGAAAGAAACCATAGGACCTAGCTTTCATAAATTTACGTTTTTGTATCAGGATACTTCGCTGATTCCTTATGTATTATTGGAAGGGCAACACAGTAAATTTTACAGGTTTCCTCTGTTGTGATATATGTTATATTAATTAACCACCAACTGAGCCACTGCTGGAAGAGAACAGGAACCAACAGATAGGTGAATTACAAACGTTAGCAATAGCAGGGAAACAGTGAAATCATGAGCACAGGTTATTATGTTACCAATTCTCTTCAAATTGAGCTTCATTAGTAGTCGACGATCGTCTACAGCAGCCAGCAAGCGCTACAGACTGGCTCACATTTGCTCTAGATATCTGCATGTGTTTCAGAGTGATCACCAAACATCTGATGCTGCTCACGACCCTTATGTAGCCGGGAAGCCTGGTATCAAAAATGGTTCAAGTGGCTCTGAGCACTGTGGGGCTTAACATCTATGGTCATCAGTCCCCTAGAACTTAGAACTACTTAAACCTAACTAACCTAAGGACATCACACACATCCATGCCCGAGGCAGGATTCGAACCTGCGACCGTAGCAGTCACGCGGCTCCGGACTGAGCGCCTACAACCGCTAGACCACCGCGGCCGGCAGCCTGGTATCAACATTAAACACAAACGAGACTAAGGCACTGTTGTCTGTCACAGAAAATTGCAACTCTAATCATTTACACACCCGCCGATGGTTTGTACGTGTACGGAGTTACAATTTAAATCCCCCTATGCTATCTGGGTGTTTAACTTTTTTTGCTAAGCAGGGTGTTCTTGCTCTGCGCAATCGGCGTGCAGTCCACCCCGTGCGTCACTTCCGGACAGACGGATGGCCGCGACACACGCAGCACTGGGAGGCCCTTCCGCGCTTCTGCCTTGCATGGGTCGGCGCTCGGCTGTTTATTTAGGGCGACTGCGTCAGTCTGTCGTCTTTTTCTGCGTTACCGCTGCACGTAAGGGCAGCCACGCGTTGTAAGGTCACAGCCCAGTTACTACTGCTGCTGTAGACTCATTAGCATTCACACAAGGTTAGCGCCGGCGGCGACACCTACAACGTGCTGACATGAGGAAAGTTTACAACCGATTTCTCATACATAAACAGCAGTTGACCGGCGTTGCCTGGTGAAACGTTGTTGTGATGCCTCGTGTCAGGAGGGGAAATGCGTACCATCACGTTTCCGACTTTGATAAAGGGCGGATTGTAGACTATCGCGATTGCGGTTTATCGTATCGCGACATTGCTGCTCGCTTTGGTCGAGATTCAATGACTTAGCAGAATATGGAATCAGTGGGTTCAGGACGGTAATACGGAACGCCGTGCTGGATCCCAACGGCCTCATATGATTAGCTGTCAAGATAACAGGCATCTTATCCGCATGGCTGTAACGGATCGTGCAGCCACGTCTCGACCCCTGAGTCAACTGATGGGGACGTTTGCAAGACAACAACCATCTGCACGAACAGTTCGACAACGTTTGCAGCAGCATGGACTATCAGTTCGGAGACCATGGCTGGGGTTACCCTTGACGCTGCATCACAGACAGGAGCGCCTGCGATGGTGTAAACGACGAATCTGAGTGCACGAATGGCAAAACGTCATTTTTTCGGATGAATCCAGGTTCTGTTTACAGCATCATGATGGTCGCATCCGTGTTTGGAGACATCGCGGTGAACGCACATTGGAAGTGTGTATTCGTCATCGCCATACTGGCTTATCACCCGGCGTGGTGGTATGGGGTGCCATTGGTTACACGTCTCGGTCACCTCTTGTTCGCATTGACGGCAATTTGAACAGTGGACGTTACATTTCAGATGTGTTACGACCGTTGGCTCTACCCTTTATTCGATCCCTGCGAAACCGTACATTTCAGCAGGATAATGCACGACTGCATGTTGCAGGTCCTGTACGGGCTTTTCTGGATACGGAAAATGTTCGATTGCTGTCCTGGCCAGCACATTCTCGAGATCTCTCACCAATTGAAAACGTCTGGTCAATGGTGCCTCGTCACAATACGCCAGTCACTACTCTTGATGAACTGTGGTATCGTGTTGAAGCTGTATGGGCAGCTGTACCTGTACACGCCATCGAAGCTCTGTTTGACTCAATGCCCAGGCGCATCAAGGCCGTTATTAAGGCCAGAGATGGTTGTTCTGGGTACTGATTTCTCAGGATCTATGCACCCAAATTGCGTGAAAATGTAATCACATGTCAGTTCTAGTATAATATATTTGTCCAATAGATACCCGTTTATCATTTGAATTTCTTCTTGGTGTAGCAGTTTTATTGGCCAGTAGTGTATATCAGATAATAAGGGGAGCGGTGTGTAACGTTGCGAGTCAGTACGCAATAGCATTTATTGCACTAATTTGCAGTACGGCTCGTACCTTTGGAGCCGTTGGCGGTGATAGAAACAGCCGCTTGTATCTTAGCGTGACTCATTCGCATCTGTCGCTAGCCTAGCCGTGGGAAGCGGTACCTGTGTCAATTCGAGCGACAGAATACTCAAGCCCATAAGAATCTAAATAAACTATATTAAATATAATTCAATCTAGTTAAAAATCGGTACCCTACCTTTTGTTATTCAAGAGAATATTTTATAAAAAATTCACCTTTCTATCTGTCATGGTTTCAGAGGCAGAGAAATTTACTTAAAAAATAAAAAGACACACTTATTAGGTTAAATTCAGTTAGGATCTATAATAGTTTATCTTTTGGTATCATTAGAAAACATTTACAGGACTCTCAATGGACGGCACTATTTAATCTGAATTTTCACATTTAAAAAGTTTAACTACTTTTCATTTTTGTAAGATAAAAATTCAATAAAAAATTAATAAATATTTGTTTTGTTGTTGTGGAATGAATGAGAATGAGCGGGAATGTGATTGTGGGACTACGTAAAATTTCAATATTATATTATACACCATTAAGTAACTGTGTCGTGGGAAAGTTGTGTTTTACCCACATTGCTGATGACGTACGTCTAAGTTTACTTGCTTTTGTAAGGAGGCGGCCAGAATAGCCGTTTGCAGAGTAATAAAATACTAAATTTATTTCAAGATTATTTTTCTAATCGTTTGATTTTGTTAAACATTATATTAATATTTGCGTATTGAAATGACGTAAATGCATCTGTGAATAGTGATTCGAGTAGGACAGTTTTGGCGCAAGAATAATCTCGAAGGATAGTTCTGATTGGCTGATCATTTTGATCAGCCAATCAGAGTTAAACCGTTCCCTCGCAGTGCTAGGTAGTTATACTGGGACAGAGGCAGAGTGAAGAGGAATCGCTAGTCAGCTATCGGACGTGCAGATCATGTTGGACGCTTCTGTCTTTATTATGTGTAAAATGAAGAAATAATCAGATTCTTGCGTCCAGATTGTGTGGCCGTCATAACAGTTGCATTTACGGACAGTTTTGTGAAGTTTGGAAGTTTTTGGATAATTTGGGTTCGGACGCTGTGCAATGACCACCTCCAACAGGTCCCATGCTCATCTTCACTCATGTCTGGGGAATGTACTGGCCAATGCGTTCGGCTGATTTTGCGTATTTTGAAGATACCGAGACACTGCTAGAGTATGATGTGGTCTTGCCTTGTCGTCAACTGGGATGAAGTTGTCATCGATTTCAAGTCTTTAGGGCCTCACAATCGTTTGTAGGACCTCTTGGAGGTATCGGAGATCAGTCGAATTGTCGTAGACGGAAATTAGAGGAGTCCGATACTTATTGCCGTCCAGAACATTACACTTCCACCTGAAAAAGTATGGATTTCTGAAAGTATCGGGAGTCCTGCGGTATTTAGAGCTTCTTCAAATCGTAACACACCTAGTGTCCGGTCGCAAACTAGTCCTGATCTAGTCAGCAAGCACGATATTACTCCATTCTGTTGCCGGCTGGAGTGGCCGAGCGGTACTAGGCGCTACAGTCTGGAACCACGCGACCGCTACAGTCGCAGGTTCGAATCCTGTTCCATAGTGCTCAGAGCCATTTGAACCATTTTTGAACTCCATTCTGCAATGGTCCAATGTTGATGCGCAACAGCCCAGATCCTTCGACTGCGTCGACTCCGTTGGCTTCTCATTGGTCTTCTGGAATGAAGACCACCCTCGTGCGATCTTCTACGCACTGTTTGGTCTGAGATACGTATTCCTGTTGCCAGGGAGAAGTCATTTCCAAAATTTCTCGCAGTTGATCTCGGGCGTCCGGAAGCTGACATTTGGAGGAAACGATCCTGCATTGGTGTTGTCATACGAGGACGACCAGTGCAAGGTCTATCGTTCACATTTATCGTCTGTCTGTATTTTCTCTACAGCTTTGAGTGACATGTTACGTATCGACATCATCTTGTTGTGTATGGCCCGCTTAAAGTAAAGTCATTATCCTGAATCTATCAAAATATTGTATGCCTCTGCGTGGCACGTTACCGCAATGCTGAACACAAAAGGTGAATGAAGCTGTTGTTGATACTGGACTGCTCGCGGTGTGCCGCTGTGGCAGCGGTACGTTGACATACCGGGAAACGACACAAAGCATGCCAGTGGTAGCCGGCCGCTGTGGCCGAGCGGCTCTAGGCGCATCAGTCCGGAATCGCCCTGCTGCTCCTTTCACAGGTTCGAATCCTGCCTCGGGCATGGATGTGTGTGATGTCCTTAGGTTAAGTTAGGGTTGGGGTTGGTTGGGGGAAGAGACCAAACAGCTAGGTCATCGGTCTCATTGGATTAGCAAAGGACGTGGAAGGAAGTCGGCTGTGCCCTTTCAAAAGAACCATCCCGGCATTTGCTTGGAGCGAGTCAGAGAAATCACGGGAAACCTAAATCAGGATGGCCGGACGTGGGATTTAACCGTCGTCCTCCCGAATGCGAGTCCAGTGTGCTAACCACTGCGCCACCTCGCCCGGTGTTAAGTTAGGTTTAAGTAGTTCTAAGTCTAGGGGACGGATGACCCATAGTGCTTAGAGCCATTTGAACCATTTTGAACTATGCCAGTGGTAAACACCGTCCAGGACGTCCAGTATATGGACTCTAACTAGCTAATGCACGAAGTGGCTAGCTCAATGAGACCTCTAGTATAGTAAACTATATTTTGCAATAGTATTCCAAACTTTTGTTTAGCAGTGTATATCTGTTCTCTCCGGCGTTATTTGCGTGGTGCCACTGAGATCCGTCATGGCTTCGAGTGTGACCTCCCAAACCCATCGATTCCATACTCTCATGTCAGTCACAGGCTCGCGACCGACGCGAGCAATGATACCGGAGTGCCATAAACAGCGGTCTTGATAGCCCACAATTCTAGCCGCTATCGAATTCAGACACTTGATAGAGTTTCTTAAGGGCGCACACACGAGCGACGGATTGCCAGGGACACGTCGCAAGCGATATCGCTTCAATTGGTCGCTCGACTCGATCTCACCACACGAGAGCGATTTACTCAGCAATTTCAACCAGTATTACGAACGAAACTTTGGCGAGAATGTCTGCTATAGAAAATTAATTGCTATGTTTAGCACCAGTGGCAGTTGATCTCCGTATCTCCACAAATACTCGCAAAAATAAATTGTAAATAATTATTTAAATGAAAAACTTTGTAATGTTATACATTTGTAAAAGGGGCTAAAAAGTATAAAAGATTTTATGCTAGCCCAGTGTAGATTCCTGACGATATGCGGGTAGCTCTGAAAAACCGTGCTTGTGAATTAATAGCTATGACAATGGTTGTGTGTCGATAGAGTATCAACCAAAACACCGATTCAGTATGCGCTGTGCACTGCCATCCAATACAAGATGCGTAAACGGTAATTTCGAGATTATCATCTTCACCACTGCAGATATACAGTGTACCGAATGAGACATTTAAATGAACCCAATGAAAGGAAGACTCCGTCTGAATGGGCACAGCATTCAGCAGCTGGCCTATCACGCAGTGAGCTTTTAGCACGGCTCGGGTCTGCGCGTCCAGAGTCGGCGCGCGACGTGCATCAGCAAACAGGAAATGCCGCGGGGCAGATGGAGCCGTGTGACAGCCGAGATAGCGGCCCGCGGATCGAACCTCTGCAGATAGCGGGCCGGGCCTTATCGCCGCCGCGACTGCGACCGGGCCGCGTCGCCCTTGAGCCGGAACCTAAAACTCCACGCGATGCACCTCGCAGTCTTACACGCCTGTGCGAATGCGGTGCTAGTAGCCATTTTAGAAGCTCTCGAGTTCGCAACAATCTGCACTGAGGGCGCAATTATTGCCTCAACTAATTACCGTGCAGTGGTCACGTGAAACATTCCTCGCATCTCACCCTCGGACCTCCCGTGCCACTGTGCTGAGTTCCACAGGCTGACGCGGACGGAATCCACTCCCTCTTATGCCTGGTTCTCCTAGGAGCGGAAATCTTGCGCCGCGCGGACGAGCCAAGGCGGCTTGCGCCGGAAGGAACGCGAAAAATACACTACTGGCCATTAAAATTGCTACACCAAGAAGAAATTCAGATGATAAACGGGTATTCATTGGACAAATATATTATACTAGAATTGACAAGTGATTATATTTCCAGACAATTTGGGTGCACAGATCCTGACAAATCAGTACCCAGAACAACCACCTCTGGCCGTAATAACGACCTTGATATGCCTGGGCATTGAGTCAAACAGAACTTGCATGGCGTGTACAAGTACAGTTGCCCATGCAGCTTCAACACGATACCACAGTTCATCAGGAGTGGTGACTGGCGTATTGTGACGAGCTGGTTGCTCGGCCACCATTGTCCAGACGTTTTCAATTGGTGAGAGATCTCGAGAATGTGCTGGCCAGGGCAGCAGTCGAACATTTTGTGTACGGAAAGGCCTGTACAGGACCTGCAACATGCGGTCGTGCTGAAATGTAGGGTTTCGCAGGGATCGAATGAAGGGTACAGCCACGGGTCATAATACATCTGAAATGTAACGTCCACTGTTCAAAGTGTCGTCAATGAAAACAAGAGGTGACCGAGACGTGTAACGAATGGCACCACATACCATCACGCCGGGTGATACGCCAGTATGGCGATGACGAATACACGCTTCCAATGTGCGTTCACCGCGATGTCGCCAAACACGGATACGACCATCATGGTGCTGTAAACAGAACCTGGATTCATCCGAAAAAATGACGTTTTGCCATTCGTGGACCCAGGTTCGTCGTTGAGTACACCATCGCAGGCACTCCTGTCTGTGATGCAGTGTCAGGGGTAACGGCAGCCATGGTCTCCGAGCTCATAGTCCATGCTGCTGCAAACGTCGTCGAACTGTTCGTGCAGATAGTTGTTGTCTTGCAAACGTTCCCATCTGTTGACTCATGGATCGAGACGTGGCTACACGATCCGCTACAGCCATGCGGATAAAATACCTGTCATCTCGAGTGCTAGTGATACGAGGCTGTTGGGATCCAGCTCGGCGTTCCGTATTACCCTCCTGAGCGCACCAATTACACATTCTGGTAACAGTCATTGGATCTCGACCAACGCGAGCAACAATGTCGCGATACGTTAAACCGCAATCGCGATAGGCTACAATCCGAACTTTATCGAAATCGGAAACGTGATGGTACGCATTTCTCCTCCTTACACGACGCATCACAACAACGTTTCACCAGGCTACGCCGGTCAACTGCTGCTTGTGTATGAGAAATCGGTTGGAAACTTTCCTCATGTCAGCACGTTGTAGGTGTCGCCACCGACGCCAACTTTGTGTGAATGCTCTGAAAAGCTTATCATTTGCATATCACAGCATCTTCTTCCTATCGGTTAAATTTCGCATTTGCAGCACGTCATCTTCATTTTAATGGCCAATAGTGTATGTTGTCAATTTGTGTTTTCCCACAAAATAAAACCGGCAGCGATTAACTATTCAGTCCATACGCGAAATTTAGGAAGAGTGTTCAGACGAAGTGTTGTTACTGTAACCAAAGTGCCAATATATAGCACAGTACTGATAGATCACTTGGTCGAAAAGAAAAGGAAACTCCTGGGTTTGCTGATCACTAAACATACAAGGGTTAGACAAAAATATGGAAACACGAAACATGCAGCACTTTACTATGCCTTGTGTATTAAACCGAGGACCCAGAAACGATGTAGAGGCTTCGTCCCGCCGTAGCCCTCAGTGGTTCACAACCCCACAACAAGCCACAACAGTCCACGCACCCCATCGCAGCCCCACACCGAAGCCAGCGTTATTGTGCGGTAGCCCTGTGTAATGGACGACGAAGAGGAGGGTTATTTGCTTCAGATTTAAGAAGTGCGCATAAAAACAGTCAATAATATGTTCTAGACGCCTGTATATAAGAAGGGTAGAAGGACGGATCCTCAAAATTATAGACCAAAATCCTTAACATCGGTTCGTTGCAGGATTCTCGAACATATTCTCATTTCGAATATAATGAATTTCCTCGAGACAGAGAAGTTCTGTCCATGCATCAGCACGGCTTTAGAAAGCATCGCTCCTGCGAAACGCAACTCGCCCTTTTTTCAAAGATATATTGCGAACCATGGATGAAGGGTATCAGACGGATGCCGTATTCCTTGACATCCGGAATGCGTTTGACTCGGTGCCCCACTGCAGACTCCTAACTAAGGTACGAGCATATGGGATTGGTTCCAAAATATGTGAGTGGCTCGAATACTTATTAAGTAATAGAACCCAGTACGTTGTCCTCGATGGTGAGTGTTCATCGGAGGTGAGGGTATCAACTGGAGCGCCCCAGGGAAGAGTGATAGGTCCGCTGTTTTCTATCTACATACATGATCTTTTGGGTAGGGTGGATAGGAATGTGCGGCTGTTTGCTGATGATGCTGTGGTGTACGGGAAGGTGTCGTCATTGAGTGACTGTAGGAGGATACAAGATGACTTGGACAGGATTTGTGATTGGTGTATAGAATGGCAGCTAACTCTAAATATAGATAAATGTAAATTAATGCAGATGAATAGGAAAAAGAATCATGTAATGTTTGAATACTCCATTAGTAGTGTAGCGCTTGACGCAGTCACGTCGATTAAATACTTGGGCGTAACATTGCAGAGAGATATGAAGTAGGACAAGCATGTAATGGCAGTTGTGGGGAAGGGGGATAGTCGTCTTCGGTTCATTGGTAGAATTTTGGGAAGATGTGGTTCATCTGTAAAGGAGACCGCTTATAAAACACTAATACGACCTATTCTTAAGTATTGCCCGAGCGTTTATGATCCCTGTCAAGTCGGATTGAGGGAGGACATAGAAGCAATTCAGAGGCGGGCTGCTAGATTTGTTACTGGTAGGTTTGATCATCGCGCGAGTGTTACGGAAATGCTTCAGGAACTCGGGTGGGAGTCTCTATAGGAAAGGAGGCGTTCTTTTCGTGAATCGCTACTGAGAAAATTTAGAGAACCAGCATTTGAGGCTGACTGCAGTACAATTTTACTGCTGCCAACTTACATTTCGCGAAAAGACCACGAAGATAAGATAAGAGAGATTAGGGCTCGTACAGAGGGATATAGGCAGTCATTTTTCCCTCGTTCTGTTTGGGAGTGAAACAAGGAGAAAAGTTGCTAGTTGTGGTACGAGGTACCCTCTGCCACGCACCGTATGGTGGATTTCGGAGTATGTATGTAGATGTAGACACTCCGTCAGTTAACAGTTTATCTTACCGAGCGAGGTGGCCCAGTGGTTAGACACTGGACTCGCGTTCGGGAGGACGACGGTTCGAACCGGCCTGCGGCCACCCTGATTCAGGTTCTCCGTGATTTCCCTAAATCTCTTCCGGCAAATGCCGGGATGGTTCCTGTAAAAGGGCACGGCTGACGTTCTTCCCTATCCTTCCCCAATCCTTTGAGACCGATGACCTTGCTGTCTGGTCCTCTCCCCCGAATCAGCCAACCAACAATTTATCTTCCACGACGCTGTAACGCACTTCCACCAGGGTTGCCCACAAAGTACCGGTAATGCACCGTATTTTTTTTTCTCAGCCGAAAACAATGCTACGAATGGGTTCAAATGGTTCAAATGGCTCTGAGCACTATGGGACTTAACATCTGTGGTCATTAGTCCCCCAGCACTCAGAACTACTTAAACCTAACTAACCTAAGGACATCACACACATCCATGCCCGAGGCAGGATTCGAACCTGCGACCGGAGCGGTCATGCGGTTCCAGACTGAAGCGCCTAGAACGCACGGCCACACCAGCCGGCGCTACGAATGGGAAGCCTTACGTATGTGTTATTTGATGTCTCCTGTTTCCGTCACTTCCGACAGACAGCATAGCTGCAGGACAGTTTCAAAATGGCGCCTGTGTGTGGTGTACTTTACAAGCAACATGCCGTCATTGAATTTCTCACTTCAGAGAAAGAAACTGTGAGGAATACTCACAAACGCTTGTGCATAGCCTATGGAGCATCTGCTGTCGACAGAAGTGCAGTTAGTCGCTGGGTACGGAGGGTGAGGTCATCAGAACGCGGTTTGGCGGAGCTCCACGATTTGCAGCGGTCGGGGAGACCATCCATGTCTGGCACATCTCATATGTTGCAGCGAGCTGATGTCATTCGCGAGGACTTGGCATTTGGCGCTGCATCTCAATTAGCAAAGAGACTGTGGATGCTATTATCCTCACTCTTGGATGTTCGGAAGTGTGTGTGCAGGATGGGGCCTGCGGAGTCTAACGGTGGATCAGAGATCGCACAGAAAAAACATTTGTCTTGATTTGTTGCAACATTTGAAACTGAGGGGGAGGTGTTCCTGTCCCGGACTGAGACAGGTGATGCAACCTGGGTTCACCGTTTTGAGCTCGAAACAAAACAAGAGTCGATGGAATGGCGCCATTTCTACCCCACACAGAAGAAAAAATTCAAACCAACCGCTTCCGCCTGTAAGGTCATGATCACCGTGTTCTGGGACTGTGAAGGTGTGATTCTCACTGATGTGATGCCAAGAGACGGTACCATTAATTCACAAGCATATGTCAACACATCAACAAAACTCAAGACGCGATTCCGAGGACAGCAATCCAGGAGATGTTTTTTTGCAACACCATAAATCTCGGCCCCACACAAATATGAGGACTGCTGAATACATCGCAGAACAGGGATGGGCAGTGTTACTGTATCCACCCTACAGCCCTGACCTAGTCGACTTGTTTCAGCCATTACAGGATGCCATTCGTGGAAGACATTTTGAGGACGATGAGAAGGTGGTTCATACAGTGAAGCACAAGGATTGGTACCGACAGGGCACACACACCCTTGTTTCGCGCTGGAGGAAGGCCATAGAACAGGATTGAGATTACGTGGAAAAATAGGGTATGTAGATAAAACACCATTTGTTCATGTGTGTAATTCTCATTATGTTCAATAAAGAATTGTCGCAGAACAAAAATTCGATGCATTACTTTCTGAGCAACTCTCGCAGTTTTTTAGCACTTTTGTAGCCTTTTCGCACACTAACTTTGTCTCACTTGCAACAGTCGTTTGCCTAGAACGCAGGTCTAGCGGTTCTAGGCGCGCAGTCCGGAACCGCGCGACTGCTACGGTCGCAGGTTCGAATCCTGCCTCGGGCATGGATGTGTGTGATGTCCCCAGGTTAGTTAGGTTTAAGTAGTTCTAAGTTCTAGGGGACTGATGACCACAGTAGTTAAGTCCCATAGTGCTCAGAGCCATTTGAACCAACCTAGAACGCAGCGTAAAGTGCATTAGACTCGTCCAGAACCAGCTGGGCTCGCACCCGACGTAAAGCGCCGTCTCCACTATGCATTGCTCTTTGTTGGGACACTCTTGCTCTATTTTGTTACTGTCAAGGTGACGACGCACTACACCGGGTGCATTGTGTGCTACGAGGCGCAAAGTATCTGCTCCTAGGAAACCCCGGCTATAGCTGTGTGCGGTGCGGGACACAAATTACGCAACGTTGATTGACTCAGAGAGGTTTATTAGTGGCCACGTATTAATTTTCTGCACTGCTTGTCAGATACCACTTTGGTATACTGCACATCTCCACCCATCAAAATGTCGATCCGCTCAGTAAAGATATTTTCCTGTGACAATCTACGTACATTTCATGATTACACATTTTACTGTATTGAGTCGGCGTATAAATCCGGCCAGTTTTTGTTTGGGTTGCCGCCACTGCGATGTGAAGCCTTCACTTATCGTTATTAAATTACTCTTCAATTTGGAGTTTGTTGCGAACAGGAGATTGTGTGTTATTAACAGGTCGTTTCGAATAATTCCGAGGGTAATCGGTATGGAATAACGCGTAGAGAAAACACACATTTTACTCACTCAGTTTAATCGATTATCTAGTTCCATAGCAGCCACGAAAAGAATTTGGAAAATTTGTAAAGTTGAGGTAAGGTCTCATGGGACCAAACTGCTGAGGTCATCGGCCCCTAAGCACTACTTAAGCTAACTTAAACTAGCTTACATTAAGGACAACACACAGAGCCATGCCCAAGGGGGGACTCGAACCTCCGACGGGGGGAGCCGCGCGGACCGTGCAAGGCGACAAAGGCCGCTCGGCTACCCCGCGCGGCAGAAGAATTTGTGGTGTGCGCGGGAGGGGGAAGGATTTGCTGAGAGGAGGGTATGGAAATGGTGCTCTCGATTCTGAGTATGCGTGATGAACCACATTCTGGAAGACCATCTCTTTTGGATGAAATTAGTTAGATCACAATAATTCTCTCAAAACAAGGCGGTAATTGGAACAAACTATGGGATGTGATCATACAAAGACTGTGCTTCATGTACTTTCATTGGATAAAATGGATTGGTGCCACACACGTTAAGCGACACTAACAGAAATCAGTTAATAACCATACGTTCGTCCTTGCTGGCCTATTACCGTCTGGTTTTTCATGGGCACAAGCCTTTTTTTGGAAGCATTGCTACAGGTGACAAGAAAATATGGCTGAATGTTAACTCAAAGAAGAGGAAATAACGGCTTAGCACGTTAAAAAAAGCTACATTTCGTGCAAAGGATAGTGAACACCATCAAAAAATCATGTGCGTTCGGGTGAACGAAACTAGTGTTCTTAATCACGAATTTCTGGCAAGAAATGAGACGATAAAAGCGGCTGCGTATGCTGACCAACTAAGACGACTCGCTGTTGCTATTGCAAACAAAACACTCAGTAAAGCTGTGTTGTTACTTCACGATAAATCGATCCCGCATATGGGTAGAATCACCACAGATGCGATTGCTAAAAACAATTGGGAACCCCTTCCCCAGCCTCCAGATTCAACAGACTTGTCCCGTTTGGTTATCATCTATTTCGGTCACTCTCTAGAATCATTCAGGGACGAGTGTTTCAAAATAAAGTTTGCCATAGCAACTGGTTAAAAGATCTGATTAGGAGAGGTATGGAACTCCTATATGAACAGTGATCGTTGACAAAGATGACGATTACGTCACTGAGTAGTGTATCAGTCTTGTTACTGCGTATTATATTGCAATGAAAGGTAGTGTATTTTACACTAACAAAATAACGGCATTGTAAAAGCGTATTGAACGTATCCACCGGCTCATCGCTCTTAAATGTTATGCTGTATGTTTATTACGGCGGAATCATCTAACCAGAACGCCAATAGTATGAACCATGTACGCTGCCTGACAGAATAGGAGTGATCCAATAGGAAACTCTTCAGCTTGGGTTTGAAAGCGCGTTGATTACTGCTAATATTTTTGAATTCTTGTGGTAGCTTACTGAAAGTGGATGCAGCAGAATACTGCACGCCTTTCTGCTCAAGAGTAAAGGATATGCAATCCAGATTCAGAGTGGACTGCTGCCTGACATTAACTGAGTAAAAGCTGCTAATTCTTGGGAACACGCTGATATTATTATCAAGAAACGACGTTAAAGAATATATATATAGTGAGATCAGTGTAAGAGTACCCAGACTAATGAAGAGAGGTCAACAAGAGTTTCGCGAACTTAACACCACGTCCGTTTCTGGGCCGAAACTACCCTTTGAAAAACTTTTGATGGCATACGTCATAAGCGAATGAAAATAAGCAAAGTAGACTATATTTCGTGTCAAACTATTACTTACTTCAGATACTGTTCTAATAGTAAAAATGGCAGCATTAATTCTTTGAGCAAGATCCTGAACATTAGCTATGCACGACAGTTTACTATCTATCTGAACACCTAGAAATTTGAGTTGTTCAATCTCACTAATCATATGCCTATTTTGTGCAATTAAAATGTCAGGCTTTGTTGAATTGTGTGTTAGATATTGTAAAACCTGAGTCTCACTGTGATTTAGCTTTAGTTTATTTTCTACAAACCATAAACTTACGTACTGAACCGCACTATTTGAAACAGTGCTAACGTTGCAGATAACATCCTTTACGACCAGTCTAGCGTTATCAGCAAACGGAAATATTTTAGAATCACCTGAAATACTAAAAGGCATATCATTTATACAGGTAAGGAATAGGAGTGCCCACTGCACTGATCCGGGGAGAAACCCTCCTCCCATTTAACTGTACCCCGCTCAGATCGCACACCATACATAACATTAAGCACCTTACAATACTGTTTGTAATGGGCTACTGTATCATGATTGTGACTACTTCTAAAATATTGATATAATTCCCACTTTGTTCTACATGATATCCTTATCCCAGTAGCCAGTCAACCTGCTAGTACCCAGTTTTGCACGTTTTACTGGAAAGTAACTTTCTAAGAGCAAGAGAAATGTGTTAAGGGAAAGATTACATTTGTCGTCAATTTCATCAGCACTATAAACATCCTACCACTCTTGTTCCTTAATGAGGTTTAATAAACTCTTTACTACCATTGGATTAGCTTTTCTACATAGTTTGTAATTATATATAACATTTGTCTAAGTACAAAACCCTTTTTGTGGTAAAATTAGTGCATCACAATCTGAAAGGTCCATCTCCCTTTTACTAACAGAATGCCCATCTGGTATGAAAAATGAATAAAAATATTGTCTATGGTTGTGCTACTATTCCCCTGCACCCTGGATGGAAAACATAGTCTGAAACAGATCGTATGAATTTAGGAGATCTTCCAACATCTTTTTTCTTGGACAGTCACATGCAGAATTAATCTTGAAGCCGCCACGTACAGCTACTTATTGGTACTTCCTATAAATTGCACCTAGAGCCCTCTCTAGCTTCAGCAGAAATGCTCTGGAGTCTGCTTTACGGGACCTATAAACAACAACAATTTGAAGTTAAGTTTCACTAATTTCAACTGCTCCTGCACAAAATTCATATCTGTTCAGTACAGTATTTGTACACATTTATGGACTCAAATGGAATGTTGTTTTTTACGTACGAGTCCACTCCCCCACTCCATGATGAACTCCTTGAAAAACAGTCAGCTAATCTCTCTTCTATTAACGGAAGGCCTTGAAATGTCAAATTATTTATGTGGTGCTCTGATATATCAATAATGTCAGAGACAACATCTATAAGCAGTCACTAACGTTACCTCTAAGAGCTCTTATATTCTGACGAAAGACGCTAATTCCTTCACTATTTGGATATGTGACCTGGTGTCAGGTATATTGTTTGCTTTTCTGCGTGAGCTTGAGAATTGCACGTATGTTGGACTCAGGACAGGTGACGCAGGTTCCAGCAAAAAGACAGGCCTTGGTATGCAGCTGGGACAGAGGTGTTCGCAGGAGCAGAGCTGGGCCATTCCGCTGGTGGAGAGAGAAGCGTTGTCAGGAAGAAAACTGCATCACTTTGCAGCTCCCTGCTCGACTGCAGCTACTGTTTGGTTCTATTACATGTTGCCACTCTGTCCGCCTGAGCGGAGAGATGTGGGATGGGAGAAAAAACTTTTATCCGAAGGAAGACAGCGCTATGCCCTTGCTAACAGTAGTGCCTTCAGCAGATAAGAATCTCCACCTTTCCAAAAAATTTGAATATGACTCAGAATTAGCAGCAGCTAGCCTCAGACGCAGTTCTTTAACTGGCCCATGACCTGGGTAGTGAGACTTGCTGCCGGACCCGAAAATTCCGATTGGTAAAATTCATGTAAGGTCATGAGGTCAAATCGCCCAAGGGGAAGTTTTTTATTTTTTTTAAGAGAGAATAGGGAAGCCATTGGACTTTTTTTCAATGTGATGCACTTTCTTGGCAGGATATTTTCCTGAAGAACCAATTACGCCACTGGTGGACAGGAGTACTTTTAGAGCTATTGATGGTCATGTTTTCTTGTTGGGAAGGGAGCAGAAGGCTGTTTTATTCAGAGAGACAAGATGAGACTTGGACCTGGGGTGTGGGGTTGAGCACATCTTGGCAAGCTGCAACCTAGGCTAGAGCAGCTAACTGGGAGTCGTAAATTCATGTCAACAGAAGTGCGACTCTACCATCATACTACACGGAGACAGAGAGAGAGGCAAAACTCTGCTCTTATTGCGCTGGATCATTCACGGTGAGCTGTAATGGCAGCACTGGCGTATTAGGACAGTCCCTGGTCAAAATTCAGTCTGAGCATTGCAGTTTACTGTTGCAGTCCATCAGTGCATCTGTAGATGCAGGCATTTGTTCCAGTTTGTCATTCAGCCAAGGAGTAACTGTAATCTACCAGTAGGAAAATTACTTCAGAACGTCACTTGAGGTTATAGGTGCCCAGTTCAAACTTTCGTAGGAGCTATGCCAACTGGAAGATTCGCCTTATTTGAAGCTCATGGTATATATTTTTAACTTGATTTATTGTCAGACAGGTAGATGCATGTCTGTATTTGTGCTTAGTTTGAATAAAGGTGTGCTCATACGAATCTTGTTTGTGTTTGTTCCCCCCTACCCTTTAGGATCCATAGCTAGGAACTTAACATTTCATTGCGGTAATTGATCAGTTTGCGCAGAGTAATTTAGCTTGGGTCTTAAAGGCGTGTTTGTCTCATAACTAATTTTCGGATTCAGGTAATTACATTCTACACGCCTGGAGTTGTGCAGCATCACTTTTACCGGACACCAGCACAAGCTAGCAAATGGATCCACAACTGGGAGGTGTGAGGCTTCTCGCTACGCAATTCACGCTCACCCACTTAACCGCAACACTCGCCCAGATGACTGAAGAAGTTTACGCAGAGCCACGCTCGAGCACCGGTTATGGTCTAGCGTCCTTTTTCATTACGCTCCCGTCAACCCCCTGCGTTTCCGTAATACATGTAATCTCGGCGGACACGGGCCCTTTCTCTCGCAAAATATGAGCGGTCTCCGCGTTAGACCAACGACCGCATGTAAAACACGGAAGTAAATATGCAAGCACCACCACTACAAAGCGGCCGTAATGAAAGTGCCATTAGCGGACGGATGAATAAAACATTCGCAAAGGATTTCGGACGAGAAACGAGCTCTGGCGTGGCGGTGCGTGATAGCATTTTCTTTTCCTCTTCTTTATTGGTCACTGCCGAGGTGCCTCCAACCCCCAACCCCCTAGAATTAGGCGCGCTAATGAAAGCTGCGGTCCGGCAGCCGTTGTTTCGGTAATTTCCGGCGCTGGCGGAGGACGAATAAATTGTACACCGTTTCAGATAGAGAGAAAGGTGATAATAACGCAGGCGTGCAGAATGGAGAACTTTTTTGGCGGCACACGCTGCGAGAATCGGGCTTTTGCGTGCCGCGCTGTGCTTCGGCGGAAGTGTGTTGCGTGATGGCGTCCGCCCAGTGTGAGGGGGTGGGAGTAACAAAGGCTTTTCCTAGGAAAACTGTCCCGTTCCAAGTGCCCCCAATAATCCACTTCTACGCGTGCTCTGTTAAACCTAGCGAGAAATTGCAAATGGGTTCCTCTTAAAGACGGAGCATTACGGACACTACAATAGCAGAGGAGAAGAATGCCGTGCGAAAAATGAGAGGTGGAGGAAAGGAACTGGGATGGGGTGGGAGACAGTCTTTCCCCCACTCCATTCCACTCCGCTATTAACTATAGTTAGTGTTACTGGCCATCACAAAAATATTTCCTTACTACTAGACTCCGAGGATAGCTTTCTTTTTCTAGGTCCTATCGGACGCGAAATTAAAACCACAACGAAAATGTGACGTTTTGTACATTGTCTCTAGTATGGCTGTCGATCGCGTCACGTTTCAGTTCTGGGAGCAAAGCAAACACGTAAATATACCTGGATCAATAGAGCCCCGCCAAGTGTGAAGTGCGTGCTTTCATTCGATTTCTCCATGCTCAGGGTTCCGGCCTGAGTCCATGCAGACCACATAACGCATCTGTGATGAGTAATCGCGAAATGCGGCAGTGGTATAGGAACCTAGAAGCAGGACGAACAGACGTCCACGGTGCAGGCTGATAGGGAAAAGAGCGACTGTCAAACAATGATCTTATTCAGCACGTGAATGAGACGATTCGAGAAAATCGTCTACGTATGGCAATTTGGAACAAGTGGGGAGGAATTTCGTCACCAGGCATTGTCCTACGTCATGTCACTGCTCGGCTGCACGCACACTGAAGCGCCGAAGAAACTGATACAGGCATGCTATTCAAACACAGAGATATGTAAACAATACGGCAGAGCGGTCGGCACGCCTGTATAAGACAAGTGTCTAGCGCAGTTGTTAGATAGGTTACTGCAGCTACAATGGCAAGTTATCAAGATTTAAGTGAGTTTGAACGTGGTGTTACAATCGGCGCACGAGCAATGGGACGCAGCACCTCCGAGGTAGCGATGAAGTGGGGATTTTCCCGTACGCCCATCTCACGAGTGCACGCTGAATATCAGGAACCAGCTAAATCATCAAATTTAAGACACAGCTGCAGCCGGAAAAAGATCCTGCAAGAACGGGACCAACGACGACTGAAGAGCATCTGCCAACATAATAGGAGTGTAACCCATCTGCAAATTGCTGCTGATTTCAGTGCTGGGCCATCAACAAATGTCAGCTTGCGGACCATTCAACGAAACAGCATCTATGTGGGCTTTCGGAGCCCACGGTCTACTCATATATCCTTGATGACTGCACGACACAAAGCTTTACGCCTCGTCTGGGCCCGTAAACCTCGATATTGGACAGTTTATGAGTGAAAACATGTTGCCTGATCGGACGAATCTCGTTTCAAATTGTATCGAACGGATGGACGTGTACCGGTACTGAGACAATTTCATGAATCCATTGACTCTGCATGTCAGCAGGGGATTGTTCAAGCTGGTGGAGGCTCTGCAATGGTGCGGGGCGTGTGCAGTTGGAATGATGTGGGACCCCTGATACGTCTAGATACGACTCTGACAGATGACACGTACGTAAGCATCCTGTCTGATAACCTTGTATCCATCCATGTCCATTGTGCATTCCGACGGACTTGGGCAATTCCAACAGGACAATGTGATACTCCACACGTCCAGAATTGCTACAGAGTGGCTCCAGGAACACCCTTCCGAGTCTAAACACTTCCGCTGGTCACCAAACTCACCAGACATGAACATTAGTGAGCATATCTGGCACGCCTTGCAACGTGTTATTCAGAAGAGACCACCACCCACTCGTACTCTTGTGGATTTATGGACAGCCCTGCAGAATTTATAGTGTCAATTCCCTCCACCAAAACTTCAGACATTAGTTGAGTCCAAGCCACGTCGTGTTGCGGCACTACTGCGTGCTCGCAGGGACCGTACGCAATATTAGGCAGGTTTACCAGTTTCTTTGGGTCTGCAGTTTATTTTCCCAATAGTTCAACCTTATTCGGAGAGATGTCTTCCTCGGTTGTATATCTCTGTAAAGCAATGAGTACACCCTATCATTCTATATGTTAAGTCTTTCCAGCACCTCATCTGTCACTTAAAACTCCTTTCACTTCTGACAATGTTTGTTAAAGCGAAAAATGCCGATCTATAACGTGCTTCGGAGTCCAAGTCGCATTGCAGGTTCTCCTATAACTGGCTTAGGGAGTCAGTTCAAAGGTCGGAGGAAGGCAACGTATAACCATCTCCAGTAAACCACGCCTAGTGGTGCACCGTAATGTTCAGACAAATTTTCTGGTTGACGACGGCCTTACTTTATTTTTGACCACGAAGCTGTACTACAAAACTTGTACTCAGCTGGCATTAAAATTCTCCTACAAACCGCTACCCATACACTGTGCGGCTGATCCCGGCGGAGGTTCGAGTTCTCCCTCGGGTATGGGGTGTGTGTGTTTGTCCTTAGGATAATTTAGGTTAAGTAGTGTGTTAGCTTAGGGATTGATGACTTAGCAGTTAGGTCCCATAAGATTTCACACACTTTTGAATTTTTTTTTTTTTTTTTTGCTAACCATACCTGGTACTCTGCCGATACGACACGTGACACGTGAAAGTAGAAAAATTAACGGAACAAAAGGAAAGGTGTTTAACTTTGCGCTGACGACAATGTCATTAAAGATGGAGCACAAGCTCGAATTGGGGAAGAATGAGGAAGGAAGTCAGCCGTTACATTTTCAAAGGAACCATCCCGGCATTTGCCTCGATAAAATTAGGAAAACCGCGGAAAATTTAAAACTGTTTGGGATACAACAAGAATAGTACGCCATTATTGGCGGTGACAACCCATTGTTCGGTCGCGTGGTGCAAGTCTTTCTGTTTGACTCCACTTCGGCGACTTGGGAATAGATGATGATCAGGACAACACTAACACTCAGTCCCCCGGCGAAGAGAATCTCTGAACAGGCGGGAACCGAGCCAGGACCCTGCGATATGGAGGCAGCTATACTTTTCTTTGTGTCTGTTTGTTGGACGTTTTGCCACGGATGTCGCATGAAAATTTTGTATATATATACACTACTGGCCATTAAAATTGCTACACCACGAAAATGAAGTGCTACAGACGCGAAATTTAACCGACAGGAAGAAGATGCTGTGATATGCTATGATTAACTTTTCAGAGCATTCACACAAGGTTAGCGCCGGTGGCGACACCTACAACGTGCTGACACGAGGGAAGTTTCCAACCGATTTCTCATACACAAACAGCAGTTGACTGGCGTTGCCTGGTGAAACGTTGTTGTGATGCCTCGTGTAAGGAGGTGAAATGCGTACCACCACGTTCCGACATTGATATAGGTCGGATTGTAGCCTATCGCGATTGCGGTTTATCGTATCGCGATATTGCTGCTCGCGTTGGTCGCGATCCAATGACTGTTAGCAGAATGTGGAATCAGTGGGTTCAGAAGGGTAACACGGAACGCCCTGCTGGATCCCAACGGCCGCGTATCACTAGCAGTTGAGATGATAGGCATCTTATCCGCATGGCTGTAACGGATCGTGCAGCCACGTCTCGATCCCTGAGTCAACAGATGGGGACGTTTGCAAGACAACCACCATCTTCACGAACAGTTCCACGACGTTTGCAGCAGCATTGAATATCAGCTCGGAGACCATTGCTGCGCCGGCCAGTGTGGCCGAGCGGTTAAAGGCGCTACAGTCTGGAACCGCACGACCGCTACGGGCGCAAGTTCGAATCCTGCCTCGGGCATGGATGTGTGTGATGTCCTTAGGTTAGTTAGGTTTAAGTAGTTCTAAGTTCTAGGGGACTTATGACCACAGCAGTTGAGTCCCATAGTGCTCAGAGCCATTTGAACCATTTTTTTTGAACCATTGCTGCGGTTACACTTGACGCTGCATCACAGACAAGAGAGCCTCCGACGGTGTACTCAGCGACGAACCTGGGTGCACGAATGGCAAAACTTCATTTTTTCGGATGAATCCATGTTATGTTTACAGCATCATGATGGTCGCGTCCGTGTTTGGCGACATCGCGGTGAACGCACATTGGTAGGGTGTATTCGTCATCGCCATACTGGCGTATCACCCGGCGTGATGTTATGGGGTGCCATTGGTTACACGTCTCGCTCAACTCTCGTTCGCATTGACGGCAATTTGAACAGTGGACGTTACATTTCAGATGTATTACGACCGGTGGCTCTACCCTTCATTCAATCCCTGCGAAACCGAAACCCTACATTTCAGCAGGATAATGCACGACCGCATGTTGCAGGTCCTGTACGGGCCTTTCTGGATACAGAAAATGTTCTACTGCTGCCCTGGCCAGCACATTCTCGAGATCTCTCACCATTTGAAAACATCTGGTCAATGGTGACCGAGCAACTGGCTCGTCACAATACGCCAGTCACTACTCTTGATGAACTGTGGTATCGTGTTGAAGCTGCATGGGCAATTGTACCTGTACACGCCATCGAAGCTGTGTTTGACTCAATGCCCAGGCCTATCAGGCCGTTGTTACGGCCAGAGGTGGCTGTTCTGGGTACTTATTTCTCAGGATCTATGCACACAAATTGCGTGAAAATGTAGTCACATATCAGTTCTAGTATAATATATTTGTCCAATGAATACCCGTTTATCATCTGCATTTCTTCTTGGTGTAGCAATTTGAATGGCCAGTAGTGTATATAAAATCGGTTCAAATAGCTCTGAGCACTATGGGACTTAACATCTGAGGTCATCAGTCCCCTAGAACTTAAATTGCTTAAAACTAACTAGCCTAAGGACATCACACACATCCATGCCCGAGGCAGGATTCGAACCTGGGATCGTAGCAGCAGCGCGGTTCAGGTCTGAAGCGCCTAGAACCGCTCGGCCACAATGGCCGGCGCTGATCTCTCGTGCCCGCCCAATAGACCTCCAGCTGCACACAACGGACGTGGTCTTATGTCGACAATGCCACCTGCTACTTTTTAGGTGCAACATGAATGAAACGATGTGAATGGAGTGAAAAAAAAGAGCGATGGTGAACTAATAATACAATACTGATGGAGAAACAAAAATCAAACGAGCGAATATTGAAACTGTGAAACAGCCATTAGGTATAATGAAACAATACAATGAAATAACAACCGAGCAAAGTAAAATTCTTAAATTAAATCGCTGTCAGCTCTTTAATGGAATTAAACTAGTTCAGTACCTGCGAAACAGTCGATAGCTTTGCCGTGCCTGGCTCTCGCAATTTAGTCGAAGACAGCAGAAAAATTCCTAAGGTGACGTCGCTCCTCCACAACGCGTAACCTACTACAATACGAGTAAAGAGCGTATTTGGGAGGATTTGCACTGCGGCCACTCCACGGGACAAAAGTCTGTCGCGGTACTGACGCAGAACTATTGATTTCCCATCACGAAGACTTGGAGGGTCCGTCGTCGCATGTGCGTACGCTCCTTTGAAAAGTGACTCTCCAATCGAACCATCATTGTTCAACGCACAAAGCAGCACGCTGTTGGTCTTCAGTCGCCGCAACAACACGGGGCCGAAGTACCGAAATACTGACTCGATATGGAGGTTGCGAAACTCTTTATCGGTTGTCTGAAAATCGTTTACTAGATTAAATATTAAAATAACTCTCAGTTGTCAATACAGTTTCTGCACCTAGCTACTGTTTACTGCGTAACGAGTCTCTTATTAGGAATGAATGGCGTGGAATTTAGCGTCCAGCCACTTTGATTCGCCGATGATTTCCTAACATTGCATCAGCTGAATGGCGTCCCGCGGGGATAGTCACGCGCCCTAGTACGCCTCTTCCGGGGATCGGGGAGACGCGCCGGCTCTCGATAGCATCCGCCCAGCGGATTAACGAAGAGGTGCAGTGCGCTGGCTAGCCTGCATGTGGTTTTCAGGCGGTTTCCCACATACGACTAGGGGAATGTCAGCTGGTACTGACGCCTCGCTTCACTTACACGATTCGCAAACATTTAGAATACGTTCTCACGGCTTAAGCTGAATGGGGGTGCCTTTAAACAGATGGCCTCCTTACCTCTCCTTGACCAGTCGGAGGTACTGCTTCTCTCCTAATGATTTCGCTGTCGATGGGACGCTAGATCGGATTCTTGCTTATTCGACGGGATTAAATCTGGTAAAATTTACAACATTAACCGAAGAATCGATAGACAGTCTTTGTGAAGGCGAAACTGAGCAAAGAATCGACAGACATAAACTTTGTGGAGAAGGAACTGACAGATACATGAACCTTGTTTGAAAGACGACGCTGTGCCGAGCGGTTCTAGGCGCTTCAGTCCGGAACCGCGCTGCTCTTACGGTCGCAGGTTCGAATCCTGTCTCGGGCATGGATGTGTGTGATGTCCTTAGGTTAGTTAGGTTTAAGTAGTTCTAAGTCTAGGGGACTGATGACCTCAGATCTTAAGTCCCATAGTGTTTAGAGCAATTTGAACCATTTTTTGAAAGACGACGATGGAACACTCAGTCAATGCCTTTTTCTTCTTTGCGACTGTAGTCCAGGAATTGCTTGATTTGTCTCTCATCTCTCAATCCGTTCACACGTTTAGTAATTTTTGAGAACATTTATTGTGAATAATATCACTGATTTCGATCAAATGTTTTAAAATTGAATTACAAAACGGTTTCGACAGCAATTTAATATTTATTGGCAGTGGTAACCGGTTTCTGCTCAAGTGAGAACATCTTCAGACCTTATATATCATGATGGCAAGCGTGGCGGTGAACGGAACAGTTGATGTTCGTGGATCCACGATACCGGCTCCATTCACCGCCACCGCCGACCATCATGCTGGCTATGGTCTGAAGATGGTCACATTTGACCGAAACCGGTCACCATTGCCAATAAATATCGTATTGGAATCAAGAGTGTTTTTAATTCAATTTTAAAATGTCGTTCATATGTTCTTTTCATGTATCTCTGTATTCAGTTATTTTCATTGGTAACATATTCACTCAGCTCATCAATGAATGTCTTATTTGTTAATTAAATCTATACTTGCGTACGTATTTACAGAAAAAATGAAGAGGCGAAGAAAGCATATCTCGAGGAAGATCAGTTTGGATTCGGTAGAAATGTAGGAATACGCGCTGCTATACGACACATTTTAGACAACAGACTGAAGACAGTCAAACCTAAATTTACGGTACAGGTTGCTTTAGACAAAGGTTTTGACAGTGTTGACTGGAATACAGTCTTTGAAATTCTGCGGTTTAAATGTATGTAGGTTACAGTAGTTATGCAAAGATGAAGAGGCTTGCACAGGTTAGACTAAAATGGAGAGGTGCATGCAAACAGTGTTCGGGCTGTTTGCACGACAAAAATAATTTGTGAATCTCTTCACTCAAGTCAAGAGTCTCATCTCTGCTGCTTGTATTTTACTGTTATTTATTTATTTTTCATTTGTCCCTGTCTCACGTCCATGGAGCAGCAATGGTACCCTAACAGCTTTAAGAATTTAATTTTTGTGTCTTTCAGGTTTTATAATTAACTGTACTGCTTATTGCTCTAGATATTGCTTAAAACTGGAGTTGGTTTAGATGTATATCATTATCATAATCGTAAAACTTATCACAGCCCAGATATTTACAATACGTCAGTTGTTGTTAATTACTATCTTCGATCACACTACAGTCGAACTGCTAACTGAAACTCATCGCCATTTTGTTGCATTTTTAATTTGTCATCTGCGAATAGCAGTGCAGTCAGATTGGTGATTTATGTAGTTCGCTTCGTCCAACGAAAAATTGACTCGTGCTACATCCAGTTTCGTACTGAATCGCAAAAGCTGATCCGAAATTTGCCCTTAGCGATTATATCGTCGCTGCAATTGTTGATCTTTCGAATCGACCAACTCAGAAATACGTAGTTTTTTTCCGACACGGTGCGGGATTTTTGGACCCTGAGAGTAGTGCGTTACTGCTCCGGTTTCTGGCGGCGTGGCGCGAGATAAAGGCACAGAGGCGAATGTGGGGGACATCAGGGAGCCAGTGGAGTTATTTCTGTAGACGCGCCGCCTTTGGCGACTTGTCAAACAAAGTGAGTCTTTGTGCAAGCTGGAGGTGAGCTCGCATTAACTTCTCTCCGACAGCACTTCCATTGCCATTGCGCGTAGCCGTATCATCACTAAAAAAAACTTATAAGTAGAATGGTCTCAATGTAGAGGGAATGTAGCGTCTGCCACCATCGCCATTTAGAAAAGTAGTCCTACAGAATCAGTTTCAAGGCTAAGCTTACGCTGAAGCAATTTGCATGGTGGCAAGATAGCCGCACATTCTATCGCGGTGCCGAATTTTTTATGCTCACCGTATTCAGTTACGCTCACTGGTGGCTACCTTGTCACAGGGGACGTTTTTCTCATGGCACACTTTGGGGAAACTCGCTTCAAAACCTGGCTACAGTAGAAATAAGAAAAGGTACGCGTTCCAACTTTAAGCCCGCCAAATTTTTTGTAGATTGGACTGGTGCGAACATGCCCAAGCTACTGTAGCATTCCAGTGGCAAATCGAGATGATACGTGCCGAGACATTTGCCGTTAAACAGTGAATCGGACGACACAGTTTCTCATGTATTGTTTGCGTGGACTATTTAATATACGACAGCGATCCTGACTGACTGTCAGGATACATTAAGGTAGGTACTGCTCCAGAAGGTGTGTTTTGACATTTTTAGCCGGTGTAATGACGTATGTCGACTTAAAACTAAACTACTACATATTTGTCCGCCTGCTTATCTGGGTAGTAACGTGTTCGCCTTCCATGCAAGCGCGTCCGCGTTCGATTCACGGCCGGGTTGGAGATTTTCTCTGCTCGTTGACTGAGTGTTGTGTTGTCCTCATCGTTATTTCATATTCATCATCGACGCGCAAGCCGCCCAATGTGGCGTCGAATGAAATGACTTGCACTTGGCGGCCGAACTTCCCCGAATAGGGGCCTCCCGGCCTACGATGCCATACGCTCACTTTATTTACTACCCATTTTATCCGAAAAGCCGGCCACAGTGGCCGAGCGGTTCTAGGCGTTACAGTCTGGAACCGCGCGACCGCTGCGGTCGCAGGTGCGAATCCTGCCTCGGGCATGGATGTGTGTGATGTCCTTACGTTAGTTAGGTTCAAGTAGTTCTAAGTTCTAAGGGACTGATGACCACAGCAGTTAAGTCCCATAGTGCTCACAGCCATTTGAACCATTTATCCGAAAACTTTGGCTACAAAATATCCTCTGCGTGGCTCGACGCTCGTAAATGCCACTCCTACTACCTTAATTAATTAATTAATTAAGTCGGGTGATGCTGAGGGAATAAGATTAGGAAATGAGACACTTAAAGTAGTAAAGGAGGTTTGCTATTTGGGGAGCAAAATAACCGATGATGGTCGAAGTAGAGAGGATATAAAATGTAGACTGGCAATGGGAAGGAAAGCGTTTCTGAAGAAGGAAATTTGTTAACATCGAGTATAGATTTAAGTGTCAGGAAGTCGTTTCTGGAAGTATTTGTATGGAGTGTAGCCATGTATGGAAGTGAAACATGGACAATAAATAGTTTGGACAAGAAGAGAATAGAAGCTTTCGAAATGTGGTGCTACAGAAGAATGTTGAAGATAAGGTGGGTAGATCACGTAACTAATGAGGAGGTATTGAACAGAATTGGGGAGAAGAGGAGTTTGTGGCACAACTTGACTAGATGAAGGGATCGGTTGGTAGGACATGCCCTGAGGCATCAAGGGATCACAAATTTAGCATTGGAGGGCAGCGTGGAGGGTAAAAATCGTAGAGGGAGACCAAGAGATGAATACACTAAGCAAATTCAGAAGGATGTAGGTTGCAGTAGGTACTGGGAGATGAAGAACCTTGCACAGGATAGATTAGCATGGAGAGCTGCATCAAACCAGTCTCAGGACTGAAGACCACAACAACAACAACTACCTTAATGGTATAGTTAACGAGTTCAAATGTATTAACGTGCGCATACTTGCGCGTTTTTAGTGGGCAGTCATTTCTCTACCGTGCTGCAGTACCACACTGTAAACACTCATTGTGCAAGATGCACAATATTCTGCAGTAATGCCCGATGCCGACATCAGTCCATGTATGAAGATGTACATGTCCGAAAGACCAGATACCATCTTCATATAGTTAAGGCTGATCGGCCATTGACCTTATTCTTCTGTGCTGGATGCACACGCATTGCCCGAACTCTTACGGGACTCGGTAAGATTGTCTGCCGCGAGTAATGAGTGTAATGGATAGGGGCACTACGAATGTAGTGTGTGGACATTAAGTTGGGAATGTGGGTCTCACGGGGAGCGTGCAAGGGATAAATCCCTGCAGTCGCACTATCCTCTATGCCCTCGGTGGCTCAGCTGGATAGAGCGTATGTCGTGTAAGCAGGAGATCCCGGGTTAGAGTACCAGTCGGGACACACATTTTCAACTGTCCCCGTTGGTGTATATAATGCCTATCGACAGCTCAAGGCCTTGATTTAATTACCATTTCAGTCCACTTAGTCCTGATGTACGGATATGTCGTAATGGAAACTGCTCCACTGACGATCGGCCGGCTACCTGAAAATGTGCAGGAAGTATATACTCCATTGGCTTTAGAATCCTCATATCCACTCAGTTGTGATTTCAGAAAACGACAACTGAAGAAGATAATGAGATACCACCTGATATAAAAGATCTGCTTTTCGCACTGTCTCCTAGCGGACAACACGACAGTGGCCCTTCTAATAGCGATAATGAAGCAATCGACGAATGTGACCGATTCCGATTAAAAATGTAAAACGTCGAATAAAACATTTCAGAACGGCAAATTCGACTTATAATTCGTTATCAGAGACCTCATAGTACTGTATACCCGAAGTTTTACTCGAATCCCCTGAATTTCTAAACTTTGATCTGCCAGATTGGATCCGCCATTTTGATTTTTGCCATTCATACATCGGATTCGTAATCAGCGACCCCAAAAATCTAAAAAGGACGCAGTTTGGTGTGATTTTATACCCATTTTTCTATTATGTCCAGGTTCCGAAGGAAGTTGTCCCACTAGTGTGAAGTCGCCCTCACACGGGTCGTGGCAGCAAATATTGACCTCACGGGGGAGAGCGCCGTCGATACACGGGGCGAGCTGGTTAACATCATTTGCGGTCTTAGCGCTCCCCAGTGGCGGTTGTCGGCTCTATATGGTTCACATTCCAGATAGTTTACGAAAATGGACGCACTTTAAATTCCTACGGAGCTCTATTAAGACGCATATTTCCTCCTTCGTCCATATGATAGTCGTGTTGTTCTGTTTGTAGTATACATAAATAAAAACTTCAGTATGGATGAACACGTTGTAAGACAAAAAGCAAAGTTCCATGTCCAGTCAGATGAGGACGTAATGCTATAATACTTCACAAAATCGGACAAAATTCCTCCTGAGAGGCAGCACACTTACATTTACATAACATCAGATACTGCAGAAATTATTTCCATTAGTTTAATCAGAGAGTACCACAACGTTTTACAAAACGCGAAGGCGAAAAGTGTCTGCATACAACGGGACGCGAAGCCGCTACACATCGTTTCGGAAGTCGACGCCTCCACCAGCTACACAACGCCCAAGTTCTACAATAAACGACCTTGTAGTTTATGTTACCATCTTGGGAAGGCTTTAATCACCAATGTGTTATAAACTGGCGTTTAATTATAATAAGTCCTACCAATAATAAAGCGTTTTTGGTAAATCTTCAGTGTGCCGTTGCTTTAAAATGGCCTACTTTCATAACAAGTGAGCTATAAAACGAAAATAACTAAATACAAAAATTCTTTAATCATCCTTATGACGTTTCCTGACATTTTATTACAAAATATCGCACCAATAACGGCGCGTTCTCGACAGATGCTCGATGTTTTCGTGCTTAGAAACGGCATATATGTTGATAGGGTGGAAGTCGCATTACAAATTCCTCCAAATTGGGGCTTCAACATAAAACGACAAATACCAATTGGTTATAATTAAACTGACATTGTTACGAGTGCTGTAGTGCAGGCCGTATACACCGCGGAACGCTGAAACGTCGTATGTATGTCCATTAATCGGTGTGCTCGCGGAGTATGCTGAAAAAACTATAGTTCCATTCTCTGCCACCAGGTGAAAATATGGCCGCTGTAAGCAGTTTTACTGCAGTCTGGAACCGCGAGACCGCTACGGTCGCAGGTTCGAATCCTGCCTCGGGCATGGATGTGTGTGATATCCTTAGGTTAGTTAGGTTTAACTAGTTCTAAGTTCTAAGGGACTAATGACCTCAGAAGTTGAGTCCCATTGTGCTCAGAGCCATTTGAAACATTTTTTTAAGCAGTTAAAATGTGAAATATTTACTGTTTTGACGTCAGTATGTTGTTTGTCGCTTGGTGACGTGTGTTGATTTCTTTTGCGAACTAACTGTTGGTGTAAAGTATTAAGAACGTTTCAGTTTTCCGTACGAAACGTAATTGCTATCGGGAAGAAAGTCTGTGCACTGCTGGTAAGGTTGTTTTATCAGAACGGCAGCAGCAGCAGCAGCGCTCCATTGCGGGAATATCGCCGACAGAAAAAGCTGCGAAGAGGCTTCATGTCAATTAATGGGCTAAATAATGAAGAAATTTGAAGAAACAGGTGAATTACGTCGCGCAGCAGGGAGAGGGAGGCAGCCCATTTCCATCGCAGTTACTGATGAAATTGCTGTAGCTATAGCTGACTGTGCAGCACATCCTCAAGTTCTCCAGTCAGTGCTCGAGTTGCGTCACGGGAATAGTCGCTCCTCTGGTCAACAGTTCAAAAGATTTTGCTGCGCACTTTACGCTGCTATCCCTACAAGATTCAGAGCTTGCACCAAATGAAGCCCCAAGACCAACTTCGACGCTATGAGTTTATCCTTAGCCCATCGCCCTTTGTCACGCATGATAATGGATGACATGTGGCCAGGGAGTATTCTTTGAATGGACAAGCCACATTTTACTCTGCACGGTACTGGGAGTGCACGGACCGTTGGTTTGGAACTTCCATTGCGCTCAGATTATGTGACTTTGTAGTGTGGTTTCACTGGCTCATTCATTCTCGGTCCGTTTTTCTTTTAAATATGCGCGCCACCAATCACGCCACGGCGTTCCCTGCAGCCGCCACCGCGGCGTGAGGGCGTTGCCAAGAACTCTGCCAATGATATGCAAGCATCCCCTGTCCGGAGCTCTAGCGGCGGGTCCGCTTACGTTCAAACACCGATGTACAGAGCCCATTGTTTGCCATTTCATAATATTTACGGACTTTCATAGCGGTCAGGTCTCGTCATCCACGGAATAGTCATTGTACTGAAGAGGGACTGAATTGTAAACCATTGTATCTCTGACGCTCCAACTTCAGCAAAGAAATTTATGTTTGATTTTTGCTATTTGATATTAGATGTAGAACCAGTTAGTAACAGAATTCTCTATCCATAAACCGCATCTGTTCCTCGCTCCCGTACCCACTAAAAAACCACAAAGCGTGCAAAAGAAGTTACAACAGAGGAGATGACACCTAGTGGCCCAGTTTGTTCAAAGTGGTATTTGTACCTTATAAGGACCTCCTTAGGCAGCATGTGATTCCAGCTGTGCTAACACCACACCACTACTTTTACACAACAGTGACGACACCACATGTCAATTACTGAGTGAAAGATTTACTTCGAGAAGCCTTCGATAAAGACCGTATCGTCTCTAGTAACACCTGGAGTTACTACCTGCCTTCCGCATGGAACACACCTATCTCACCACTGACTACTAGTGTTAGACACATACGGTTGCTGTCAACAAGTATGGGCCTGAAGATGATGATATAACAACATCGAAACTAGTTGCCAATAAAACCAACCTAATTACAGCTGGAGGAATCTCGTCATTTTTTAACATATATTATACTAGCTGACATCCCAAGTCGTCCGTTTCAATTATGGATATACGAAGACATCTCTAAAATGTCTAAAGTTTTTTGAGGGCTTATATGTTGGCAGTACTGCATTAGCAGAGCTGAACGAGGAGGATGAGGAAGAGGAGGAGGAGCACAAGAGTAAGCATGGCACAGAGAATAATAATCACCATAAGGAGAAGAAGTTAAACAAGAAAGAGAAGATTAATGATAGGAAGAGGAAGGATAATGAGAAGAAAACTGTGTTGTTGATGATGATGATGATGATGATGATGATGATGATGGCAAAGCAACATTCTTATAGAGCTTGGTGTTAGTTGTCTATTAACATTTCTGAGCAGGTCGTCTTACGGTCATGTCTGTCTCTGAGGAAGCGAATGAATTAGCACAGTAAATCTGTGAACGTCCTTGGGATCAGGAGAGCAGTGAACAGAAACGTAGTTACCAAAGAAAGAGAGCTAGTTTCTGCGTCAGCGCCAGTGTGAGAGAGAGTGAAGATAGCGGGTGGCGAGGAGGAGGTATTGGGGCGGGGGGGAGAGGGAGGGGGGGGGGATACGGCACTAATCCATGCGGTACGTCTGGAGATAGGGTGACGGCGTCGGCTGTAATCTACTGGACTGGACCGGACCGGATAGGATAGGATAGGATAGGATAGCGTGCAGCGGACGCGATGGCCGCCATAAAATCCAACGACAGTCGTTGGCGAACCGCCACATCTTTCCTTAGACGGCCGCTTTATTGCTCGGCTGCGGAACTGCTCTAGTTTGCGCGGCTCTCGATTTACTTTCGTCCAAAGAGAACTGTTAACGAGACCGTAACTGCGTCAACAGCAACCACCCTTTGTATTCATCTACATCTATATCTACATATACACACCGCTAGCCACCAAGCGGTGTGTGGCGGAGGGCACTATTCGCACCAAAGTCAAATTTCAGCCCCTCTGTCTGGAACACGCCAGGGAAAAACGAGTGTCTGAACACCTCAGTATGAGCTCTAATTTCCCTTATCTTTGAATGGTGGTGGTTGTGCGATTTGAAAGTTCGTGGTAATAATATATGCTCTACATCCTAGGCGAAGATTGGTTTTTGGAATTTAGTGAGCAGCCCTTTTCGTTTAGCGCGTCGTCTGACTGCGAATGTGTCCCACCTCAACTTTCTATAAGATTAATAACGCTCTCGCGATGGCTAAATGTACCTGTCACAAATCTTGCCGCTCTTCTTTGGACCTTCTCAATGTCTTGAATCAGACCCAACTGGTAAGGGTCCCATACAGACGAACAATACTCTTTAATACTGGACGAACTTTCGTACTGTAAGCACTTTCTTTTATTGAAGGGCTGCATCGCTTCAGGATTCCACTAATAAACCGCAATCTAGAGTTCGACTTACCCGTTACTTGTGTGATCTGATCGTTCCATTTGAGACCATTTCGAATAGTCACACCCAGATACTTGACGGATGTTCCCGCTTCCAAAGAATGGGCATTTATTTTATACTCATATATTAATGGGGATTTTCGCTTTGCTATACACAGTAGTTTACACTTACTAATACTGACAGATAATTGTCAGTCATTACACCAAGCACTTATTTTCTGCTAATCCTAATTGTTTTGTTCACAACTTTCACGTGATTCTACTTTCCTGTAAAGTACATCATCATCTGCAAACAGTCTAATACCGCTGTCAATACCATCAACTAGATCGTTTATGTGAATCGTGAAAAGCAGCGGACCTACTACGCTGCCCTGAGGCACACCTGATGTTACACTTGTTTCTGCTGAAGTCTCCCCATTCAGGACGACATACTGCTCTCTGTCTGTTAGGAAACTTCCTATCCAACAGCATTTGGCGTAAGCGCGCACTTTTTGGAGCAAGCGACAGTGCGGAACTGAGTCGAACGCCTTTCGAAAGTCGAGGAATAGGACATCAGCCTGGGAGCAGGTATCTAGAGCCTGTTGTATATCATGCACAAAGAGGGTCAGCTGTGTCTCGCATGACCGCTGTTTCCTGAAACCGTGCTGGTTCCTGCAGATGGAGCTTCTCAGAGTCTAGAAAGGTCATTCAGGTTGGAACAGGGGTCCAAGTGGTCTGAGTCTTTTATGCACACACTTTCTTTATTTCTGTCTTCCTTTTCGTTAGTGTACCATTATCGCGTACTACAGAGACTTCAGGACATTCGGATGTGACACTGGCCCGATGTTGGATTGCATGGGGACGCGACGGCTGACACACTCTTCATCAAGGTTCCGATCGACCACATTTGGCCACCACATCGCCACAGCAGAGTATCACCGTACCGTGCGCCAAGTGCGTGTATAATCGCTCCACATCTGCGCCTGCCAACCGAGAATAAGTAATGGACATTCCGCAACATTCTGTGTCATCCCGCCACCATTAGGCAGAGACTACGTAGGTTGAATTTGTCATCACAACGCAAACGGCTGTGTTTGGAGCGCTGTCGAGACTAGGAAGCGTGGACTGCTGATGAATGGAGTCACACTGCACTCGATGATGAGTTCGGTTCTGCACTTTCCCGGATGACCATCGTCAGGACGTCAAGGCTGGTAGTGCGTGAGGGGATTCTGACGGCACAACGATAAGCCACGGACATCCTGCGTCCTCGTTCTGGTTCGCACTTGCCACGTACCCCTATGAACTGTCCACGTGATGTTGGGGTATTCCAGTGGACAACTTGATCTCCAGGTCTGTCCCCGACAGAACATCTGTCGGACCTGCTCAGATGTCAACACTGTCCCAGTGCCAGTGTCAGGGATATCAATGACCAGTTACAACAGGTGTCAGATTGCCCCACGAGATGATACACCACTTCCCAACCAGATCAGTGCAGGCATCTGGGCCAGGAGGTGTGCAGCGTCACACTGATAAATGGGCTCATACTGGCAACTTCTATGAAATAACACCAGACACCGTCCAGTGCGCCAAGTTTCATTTTGTTTCCTTTTCCCCTTTGGGTGCTTCACTTTTTTGGATCTGGAAGTGTATTTGGAGTGTGGTTTCGGCTGAGAATGGTATATCAGAACAACTTCTGTGCTCACTTTATTCTTGAATTAAGCCACTCTTGAGGCTAGAGCCAATGTAACACGCCACCAGCTTGATATATACTGGAGATGACTAATTTTTTTGTCCGTCGTGTTCAAATGGCTCTGAGCACTATGGAACTTAACTACTGAGGTCATCAGTCCCCTAGAACTTAGAACTAGTTAAACCTAACTAACCTAAGGAGATCACACACATCCATGCCCGAGGCAGGATTCGAACCTGCGACCGTAGCGGTCGTCCGTCGTGTTCAGTTTGATATGATGTCGGAAGCTTCTCCACCCGTAACGTATTTATAGCGAGACCGCCGGCTGGACAGCAGAGAAGTAGTAGGTAAAATCAAATCTGTGAGGTCTGGGAAAACCTGTCTCTGATGATATACGGAGTAATAGTTGCAAATTACCTTATAAGCTTGTAACGTGCGCGTGGGGCACACAATACTCTTTAAAGCCTGTACTATGGTAAGTGAGCGGGGTTCACCTTACAAGACAGGATTTTCGTATAGATATTGACCGTGTGTACCTGAATGGTGGCAAATCAGACTTACACCCACTCTGTAATAACAATGATCCGTGAAGTAAGTTCAAAATGCAATTACACGTCAGTATGTTCCAAAAGCAACACTGAAGATGCTACCAATTTGATAATAATACGGTCGCCAGCCTAATTAGGTATTAACTGAGTTTCTTACCTGTACAAGTGTGATGTATATTCATGCAAAACAACACGTAGTAGCACTGCATAATATAGTAAAATTTTAGAACCAGAAAATCTATTGAACTGATAGTTTCACGTTCTGTACTGATATGGAGAAACCATGAATACATAACACTACACTATAATATATACTACAAAGCTTCGTACTGTCTATTGATCTGATTGAAACCGGGCATAGGTTACCCTAGAAATAGCGCTTTCGAGCCACACACAAAATGTCAATTTTGATAAAGATAAAACACTGATAAATTTTGACTTATATATTGACTTTAACTTTTGCTGGTCAAACCAATGTGGAACATTTCAGAATTCAAATGACTAAAATGGGCGGGGGGTGGGGGGGGGGGGGGGGGGACCCTGAAACTGTTGTGATTACTATATTAAAAAAAATGATTATTGAAATTATCATGCGTTCAAGATTTCCAGTATATGAGTTACTACTCTTTTTATCTTATTTACTTCGCATTTAAATACCTTTATATCTGTCTCGAAATAATTAAACTTCATTACTATATCGATATTAAAGTTATCTTTCAATTTCGTTAGACTTTCGTTATTCATTTACTGGTTCATCAACAAAACAGATCTTTAAACACCATTCTAACATAACTAGGTCTGCAAGTAATTATTATTAACACAAAATTTAATTTTTCCATTTCGGGACACTCGGATTGCACAACATTTGGAAAGGACTCTGCCTAGGTTAGTTGTGAGGATAATTAAATGAGGGGAAAGTTCTGGTAAAATTTAGGTTATTACTGAACAGTTCACTCTATGGTCCATACGCATACACTACTAAAAGTATCAACCTGCCTGTATCGATGCGGCGGTTGGCAGGCGGCGAGATGGCGATGCACAGAGCACACATACAACCACAGCTATGGCTCTTGACGTATCGGCACTTTAATTCTTCTTAGCGTCGCAATACTTCTCCATTTAGTGCCTATGCAATATTGCCATGCTGTGTGGGCGTTGGAACAGCATACCCGAGGCTCAGTGAAACTACGTCTTCCAGGAGAGACTCCTCGCTCCAGAAGGTGTTGCTCAGACCAGTGCCAAACTCCAACTACAACTGCTGAGCCCGTTGTGCCGTGCAGTGCCCGTGCGCATTTTCCCGCGCTCGCCTGCCATCCACCTTTTACCGCTCCCTTACAGACAGGGTATTCACCCGAGGTTTTGCATTCTACATACCCTAACACATTGCCTACGTATGGACCAGACGCACATTTACAATTTTAAACATCTTACATCAGTTTCAACATTTGTTACATTTCAATTCTATTACAATATTGCTTGACATTTGACATAAACATTAATATTCACATTGAAACTTGTTTACAGTTTTCTTAACACAATGACATGAAACAAAAAAGAAATGAAATCAGAACATCAATTACACTAATTTATCGAAAAATCAGACGGAAAAAAAATTTACTTATATGTACAACAGTACAGCATCGTTGTTGTTACAAGCTCCGGAAGATGCCTTTTCAGCCGATATTGCCAGGTATAACGCTCTCTGGAAAGTTGGTGGATACTGATCTGAGCTCACTTACTGTAAAAAGCAGTCTGTTTCTGTAGTGGTCTGTTTCTGTTGTCGGTTAATGTATGAGCACGACTGAGTTCAGCATTTCTCATATCTTGATTGACTCTATTCCGCTTCTGCTTGTAAGCAATACGATTTTCAGGCGTAGGGCGTAGTTTGCATTCCCGATGTGCAGCGTCTCTGACACTCATGAGCTGTTTTAGTTCTTCAATTAGCCAAAATGCAGATTTCCTTCTTACTTTTCCGATCTTTAGGCGAGGAGTTCTTTTACGCAGTTGTGTAAGTTTGTTAGTAAATACACGAAATGTACGATTTATCGTCTACATATTGTTCCGTATGTGGCTACATTCCATACAGATGCTTCCAGAAAAGACTTCGTAACACTTAATTCGATGTTAGTAAATTTATCTTTTTAAAAAAATCTGTTATTGTTATTGCAGTTCTGTACTTTAATTCCTGCTTAATTCAGCCATGGTTAAAAATTTTGCTGCAGAAAGAGGAATCTAATTCTGTAACAAGTTACCAACAGTGTTTTAAAATCCATACTTCGTAGCTTTTGTTGTATTAGTTTATCTGCAAATAACATTTCATAGGTGTTTTTGAAAGTATCGCAGACAATGCCTACAAAGCCAAAGTGCCATTTTGAAAGAAAATCATACAGAGAAATCCATTATAGACTACCTTTAAAATTTTCGAAGATATTTCAAATGGTTCAAATGGCTCTGGGCACTATGGGACTTAACTTCTGTGGTCATCAGTGCCCTAGAACTTAGAACTACTTAAACCTAACTAATCTAAGGACATCATACACATCCACGCCCGAGGCAAGATTCGAACCTGCGACCGTAGGAAGTCACGCGGTTCAAGACTGTAGCGCCTAGAACCGCTCGGCCACTCCGGGCGGCAAAGATATTTCGTGTTTTGTATTTTCGCTAATTCATAAAATGTGTTAATGGGTTAAATACCTGCAGTATTAATGGTACAACTTCATTTCGTAGTGCGTTACAGGTCAGTCGTACACTGATCAGCCAGAATATTATGACCATCAACCTAACAGCCGGTTGTCAACCTTTGGCACGGATGCCAGCGGCGACACGCGGCGGCATGGAAGCAATGAAGCCTTGGTAGGTCGCTGGAGGGAGCTGGCACCACATCTGCGCACAAGTCACCTAATACTCGTAAATTCCGGAGAGTGGGCCGCTGAGCGCTGACTCCACGTTCGGTCACATCCCAGATGTGTTCGATTGGGTTTAGATCTGGAGAGTTGGAGGGTCAGCACATCAACTGGAACATGCAACTGTATTTCTCGAACCTCTCCATCACCCTCCTGGCATTGTGACATGGCGTATAATATTGCTGAAAGATGCCTTTGCCGTCGGGAAGCATGATCATCATGAAACGGTGTGCGTGGTTTGCAACTGGAGTACGATACTCCTCGGTCGTCATGGTTCCTTACGCGAGCTCCACTGGACCCCATGGGTGCCCACGTGAATGTTTCCCAAAGCATAATGGAGCCGCCGCCAGCTTGTCTCCGTCCCGCAGTACAGTTGTCAAGGCTCTGTTGCCCTGGAAGACGACGGATTCACGCCCTCCCATCATCATGATGAAGAAGGCCTCGGGATTCATCAGATCATGGAGCACTCTGCCACTGAGCCGGTGCCGATGGTCACGTACCCTTTTAAGTCGTAGTTGCAGATGTTGTGGTGTTAACATTGACACACGCATGAGTCGTTGGCTGCGGAGACCAACCGTTCTGAGTGTTCGGTGCACTGTGTGTTCAGACAGACCTGTACTCTGACCAGCGTTCAAGTCTGGTGTTGCTTCCGCCACAGTTCGCCGCCAGTCCTGTTATACCAGTATGTCCAGCCTACGACATTCGACGTCTGTGACGAGGGCAGCCGCCCACCCCCACGAAGTCTGGACGTGGTTTCACCTAGGCTGTGCTACGTGTTGAAGACACTCACCACAGCACTCCTCCAACACCCGACAAGTCGTGCAGTTTCCGAAATGCTCGAGTCGAGCCTCCTGGTCATCACAATCTGCCCTCCATCAAACTCAAATAGATCGCGTGCCTTCCCCGTTCCACATATTGATAGGACGCTCACGATACTACATGCTCCGTCCATGTGTCTGACTAGCAATCATTCCTCGCCAGGTGACAAGGCTACCACCTGGGCGGGTTTACACGAGGTGCATTCAAGTTCTAAGGCCTCCGATTTTTTTTCTAATTAACTACTCACCCGAAATCGATGAAACTGGCGTTACTTCTCGACGTAATCGCCCTGCAGACGTACACATTTTTCACAACGCTGACGCCATGATTCCATGACAGCGGCGAAGGCTTCTTTAGGAGTCTGTTTTGACCACTGGAAAATCGCTGAGGCAATAGCAGCACGGCTGGTGAATGTGTGGCCACGGAGAGTGTCTTTCATTGTTGGAAAAAGCCAAAAGTCACTAGGAGCCAGGTCAGGTGAGTAGGGAGCATGAGGAATCACTTCCAAGTTGTTATCACGAAGAAACTGTTGCGTAACGTTAGCTCGATGTGCGGGTGCGTTGTCTTGGTGAAACAGCACACGCGCAGCCCTTCCCGGCCGTTTTTGTTGCAGTGCAAGAAGGAATTTGTTCTTCAAAACATTTTCGTAGGATGCACCTGTTACCGTAGTGCCCTTTGGAACGCAATGGGTAAGGATTACGCCCTCGCTGTCCCAGAACATGGACACCATCATTTTTTCAGCACTGGCGGTTACCCGAAATTTTTTTGGTGGCAGTGAATCTGTGTGCTTCCATTGAGCTGACTGGCGCTTTGTTTCTGGATTGAAAAATGGCATCCACGTCTCATCCATTGTCAGAACCGAAGAAAAGAAAGTCCCATTCATGCTGTCGTTGCGCGTCAACATTGCTTGGCAACATGCCACACGGGCAGCCATGTGGTCGTCCGTCACCATTCGTGACACCCACCTGGATGACACTTTTCGCATTTTCAGGTCGTCATGCAGGATTGTGTGCACAGATCCCACAGAAATGCCAACTCTGGAGGCGATCTGTTAAACAGTCATTCGGCGATCCCCCAAAACAATTCTCTCCACTTTCTCGATCATGTCGTCAGACCGGCTTGTGCGAGCCCGAGGTTGTTTCGGTTTGTTGTCACACGATGTTCTGCCTTCATTAAACTGTCGCACCCACGAACGCACTTTCGACACATCCATAACTCCATCACCACATGTCTCCTTCAACTGTCGTGAATTTCAGTTGGTTTCACACCACGCAAATTCAGAAAACGAATGACTGCACGCTGTTCAAGTAAGGAAAACGTCGCCATTTTAAGTATTTAAAACAGTTCTCATTCTCGCCTATGGCGGTAAAATTCCATCTGCAGTACGGTGCTGCCATCTCTGGGACGTATTGACAATGAACGCGGCCTCATTTTAAAACAATGCGCATGTTTCTATCTCTTTCCAATCCGGAGAAAAAAAAATCGGAGGCCTTAGAACTTGAATGCACCTCGTAGCGATATTTGGTCGGTGGACATAATTTTGCCGCGCGGGATTAGCCGAGCGGTCTTGGGCGCTGCAGTCGTGGGCTGTGTGGCTGGTCCCGGCGGAGGTTCGAGTCCTCCCTTGGGTATGGGTGTGTGTGTTCGTCCTTAGTATAATTTAGGTTAAGTAGTGTGTAAGCTTAGGGACTGATGACCTTAGTGGTTAAGTCCCATAAGATTTCACAAGCTTTTGAACATTTTTGACATAATTTTCTGACTGATCAGTGTATAACGAAAGTGTCCAACATCAGAGCATTCAAAATCGAGAGTCCAGTTTGATCTTTTGATGTTTTTATGAAGGCAAATGTTTTCAAAAACATTTAGGGCTTCAAAAATTAAGTGTGAGCAGACGCCTTTTACAGCTTTTCTGCAGGAAGTTACATATTTAGAAACTTATTAGTGATTTTACGGGAGTTATAGATATGTTCTGCTCACTGTTGCAACAAGGAGGTAGCATCAGATTGACAAAGGTATAGTGATGGCTCGTTAATATGCTGAATGGAACTAAATCACCCTCCAGTTCCGTCAATCAAGAATAAATGTTTAGAGCGGGTTTTCTTAACTGCTGGGCCGCTCGTCCCTATAAGGCAGTTAAGTGTAACGTGAAGCAAGACCGAGGTGCCGAAGAGTGTCTGCCGCGGATGATGTATTATGCAGAATTCAAACTTCAAATAGTTTTTCGCTCTGCTGGACTTAATTTCAGGCTCTGAAATAACGCGAGTGCGTCGCCTGACAGACTTTTAGATTATTCTGATGGTTATAGTTCCGAATTTTGACTGACTCTGATTTAATGTTGCATCTCAGACCGAAAATTTTAGTCACTGTCGCATGCTATCCATGTAAATCCACGTGGGAAGTGGGACTGTGACTTCATGCAGCATACATTGGCAACTTTTGGTCGTTGTTCCTCTTTAGAGACAGCAAATATAAACTTACTGATCAAATTTATATAGCTTCTCGTGTTGGTAACAGTTGATCTGAGCTTCAAGGTTACTTAGTCGTTAAGAATACAGCCTATTCTCCAGGACTACGTGAGTCTAATGAGAAAATAAAAATTAATTTTCTTTGAAACGGCTGTTCTCATTAGTAAAGTAAGAACCACGAGGAAAATTTTAGTGATTCTTTTCCAGATAGAGGCATTGAAAGGATTTGCAGATTCGCAAGCGAAGGAAGAGAAAACAAAGATTATCATATTACGTACCCGTTTTGTGATTAACATGAACAATTCGTGAATGGCTTCAGTGAGTGGGATGCATAATGACGTAAATAAAATGTAAAAATTATAAATTGCACCTCCGTAACCTCGTAGAAGTTTATAAAGGAAATTTTCCAGTCTATGAAAAACTGCTCACTTTTACACACACACGCAGTCACACAGTGTCATAGCTTCACATGGTGCAGGCAGTATTTCATACACAAATCTCGATGGCAAGTTTGCCATCACGTATTTACACAGCACTGGCTAAGTTCACGGTATCTTCTACAATGATGAAAATACACACAAGCTATAAAAGGTTAAAAAATGCAGACTGGCAATAGGAAAAAGAGAAATTTGTTAAAATTTAATATCAATTAAGGTGTTAGTAAACTTTTCTGAAGGTATTTATGTGGAGTGAAGCCTTGTACAGTAGCGAAACATAGAAATTAAGCAGTTCAGACAATTAGGGAATAGCAATGTTTGAAATGCAGTGCTACAGAAGAATGCTGAATATTAGACGCGTAGATAGTAAGTAGGTACTGAATCGAACTGAATAAAAACGACATATAGCACAAGCTACCTGACAGGACACATTCTGTGGCACCAACGAATAATCAGTTTGTTAATGGAGGGAAGTATAGGAGGGTAAAAATTCTAGGGATGGACTTAGGAATGAATGCAGTAGCAGTTCCAAATGGATGTAGGTTCTGATAGTTGTTATGCAGAGACGAAGAGCCTTGCACAAGAGAGAATTGCTTCGAGTACTGCATCTATCTAGTCTTCGGACTGAGGGCCACAACAACAATTCTTGTTGTGGAAGAAGGAATCGGTACCGATACAATTACATTTCCATCATTGCAAGGAAATTAGAGAACAATTTGAAGATTTTTTTTTAATATCCGCTATTGTCTGGAGCATCTTCACAGTGAATGTTGTAACATGCTTCCAAATTGCCAGAGCAGAGTTTTTGGCATTGACACCCTGGTATCTTCCTCTCCACATTCATAGTAACAGGACTCTATTCAGAACAGATTGTTTTTTTGTAGTGCCAGCGGTTAAATTAAAGTGACACGTATACGTAATATCGGATGTTTCGTTTTGAATGCCACTGTCACACCATAGAGCAAAAAGGTAAATAAATTAAAATCACACTAGCACAGCCATAGGTGACACTAGGCACAGGCGGTGACAGAGCTATGCAGTAGAAAGGAACAGTTAACACTACAAGTCAGCAGTATACACAAGCACACCCTTTTACGTTGGCACCAACGGTCAGGCACAAGTTGCACATTTAAGAAAGTGTCCACCGAGGAAATACATTCATTAGCTCTCGTTACATGAAGCAACGAGTTTAACCTTGGATGCAACAGCACCTTTGAGAGATCTGACAGTGCAGTTCAGAGCCTGTAGGAAATTGTTAATCAAACACAGTGGATGAAGACCACTGACCACTAGTAAAGAAGCAGGACACATTCGGTCATAATGAACAGAGCGCACATAATTACCTTCTACCTGTCTACATAAATACCTCAGGTCTCTGCCTCTGAATGGAGTTGGTCATTAGGATCGATGGTGTTTCAACCAAAACACTCAATTTAGTGATTTTACGGCCTAGTGACATCCATATGTTTCAGTACTTCCATCTCGCAGGGTTCATTACACTAACATCGACGTCACTGGTGGTGCATCTGTTTCTGATCACTGCTACAGGCAATTCTGGGTGTGAAAGACTTCCTGTCTGGTGAGACCGGTATCAGTTGACTGGACGACTTCCGCAAGACTTCCAAGTTAGTTGCTGGAGAAGTTGCCTAGCCTACCAGCTCAGCCAAAACCAGGAGTCAGCAGAATTTCACCATGTCGCTGGCACAATGTGTCAATCAAGGTTGACGAGAAGATAGAGAACTGTAAATCTGAACGAATAAATGTTAGCTTGCTAGTCATGTTTTATTAGCGCCGAATGACGCTCTATAGGTCCCACAACACCATCCTGACAATGGGGAAGTATCTCCGCGTATCACCCATGTACCACTCTCTAGGCTCTAACGCAAGGATGTAATTCGCTATAGGATTGCCATCTCGAGGTGTTCCTAATATAGCGTAAGGTGCAGTATGCTAGCTTGTGAGGGGAGGTGAGCCGGACTCGAATCGAACCTGCATGATGAAATAACGATTGTTGGTCTGGCACATCAGCCTGAGAGTTGTTTTCAGTCGGTTTCTCACGCTGGTTTAGACAAATGCTGAGATTGTATAACGCAATTTCTGAATTGGAGGTGGGGGGACAGAGTTTTATAGACTGTAACACATGGAACAAAGTTTACATAATTCGCAAACAGATGGTACACGTGACTTCCATCCCTTATGTTAACTGACGACTGGAGCGGCAAAGAGGCATCTGGCCACAAAGTTACAATAAATTAATTTTGCCGAATTACGAAAACAGCACACTCCCATGGGAGAGGATAAGCTGTAAGAAATTCAGAGAGATAATCGTCCCTTACAGACGGTAGCAGTTTTCCATTCGTTTCCCCACTGGTTACTTAATTTCCCTTCAAACTCTGAGCGAGGTTGTTGAAGATGGAGCTAAGTCTCGTGATTGTTTCTATGGCATTTTTGTCTCTGTAACAATTTACCGGAGCTACGGTAGATTTGGCTACCTCGGTAAGCTTCAGATGGTGCCAGTAACGGTCGCAGAACGCCCACAGGAGACGGTCGGTGCAGCGTGGCGTGTGATCGTCCCGCTTGCGTGTTAGAGGCGACATGTGATAGCGGCCGTAAAAATCTACGGCAGTGCGCCGCGGGCGGCAAACGCGCCGTCGATGGTCACGTTACCATCGTGTGAGCGGCGCGTCGCCGAGGTAGACGAGCGACAACTTTGCGGGATCAATCGCCCGCGTCGCGGTTTGCTGCACATTCCGGAATACCGGGTCAACGTAGCGTATTATGTGGCGTCAGGCGGGGCCAACAACACGGAAAGCAATTTCCCTCAGGGTGTATCACTCAGAGGAGACAGTGTTGCTGTTTCAGGCATAGCAGGAACCAGTCTGGTCACACGATTACATTTGGTGTCTGCCCCATCATCAGTTTCCCTGTTCAGTAATGTACTGAGTATGTCATGCACGAACCATCGACAGTCCGCGTTTTCATAAGCGAAGGATAAAAAGCATGCAACACGTATGCGTACTAATTCTACTTATCTGAACTGCTTATTAACCTAATACTTTGATCTGCATTTATGCACAAAGGAGGAAGAAACACTCCTGTTTTATTACTTATTAGGCTGAAACCCGAGAGAAGAGCTAATTTTAGGAATAGAAGGAGGCTCTGAGATGGCAGTAATGGGTGCAAAAGAGGCTGCTGAACACGCAACACATAGAGGTAGGTGTGTAAATGTGGAAGCCTGTGGGTAATGTGGAAACGTCTAGTATCTGGCCTGCAGACTGTTGCACTCTAGCGGGGCAGCCAGAAATTGTTGCAATAGTTCCTACTTGTCACGGTAGAAGGTTAGCAGTCAGTTGAGCAACACACGCCGTGACAGTGATGCAATTTACGTTCGCGCATTTTCTAAACCTTTTTCGAGGTAAGTTGTGGTACAATATTTATCTACATACTTTGAAGTTATTTTCTTTACGTCTGATAGCTTATAAAGGGAGGTGCATAGAAGGTTTTTTGCAGTCCTTTGTCAACCTTAAATGGATGGTTGCTTAATGTAATTACCGAAATTTAAAATGGCCATTGTGTAGGTAATGTGGAAGCGTACATACGATGGCATTGTGGAAACGTTTCCACAATACCAACATCAAATACATTACTTCTAATACGTTTTGCGTCTATTTCTAGATGCGACGAAAGCTAACTGATCGGAAACCAAGAGCTATTGTGAAGAAGTGGGATGCTGAAAGCATGATTAAGGCTATAATAGCGTTAAGGGAAAAGCAGATGGGGTTAAGAGGAGCAGTAAAAGCTTTCAGTGTACCTCAGACGACACTTCAAAGGTTTCTGCATAGTGCTATGTCACCTGAAGAATGTGTTTCATTCTTGAGACTTGGACTTACGCCTGTACTGCCTGATGCTACTGAGAAACAGTTGGTACAGTATCTCATTGAAATGGATAATCGCTTCTATGGCCTTACCAGGTTAGATGTCAAGAGAATGGCATATCAGCTAGCGGAAAGAAATAACATTAATCATCCTTCTACTTCAAATGCTGCTGGTTGAGCTTGGTTTGACATTTTTCTTAGACGACACAGAAATAAACTCACAATCCACAAACCTATGAGGACCTCATTCTCGAGAGCAAACGAGTTCCACAAAGAAGGTGCAGACAAGTTTTTTAACATTTTGGAAGGTGAGTACAGTGAACATTCCTATAGTGCTGATCATGTGCACAATGTGGACGAGACTGGGCTCTCTGTCGTCCAGAGCAGAATACCACGTGTGTGTCTCCACAAGGTATCATGCCAATCCCTCATATAAAGAGGAAGGTTTCCAACAGACGTCTTAAGCCAGGTTCATCAGCTGTTTTGTCATCTTTGCCTTATAAAACACGCCTTGAAGACTCCTTACTGAAGGGTAAACGGAAGCTTCCTAAGGCACCTGCCAAAAGCAAGAAAAAACGTGAAGATCCTCCTAGAAAACCATGCAAAAAACATGGATTCAGATGAAGAGCCCAATGCACCAGTTGTCTCTTCAGGCAAGTCACATTTGGATCCCCCAGTTGGGGAAGAAAAACCTACCGAAGAAGATGCCATTTGTATTTTTTGTGGAGGCGCATTTTCCAAAGACGTTCAGGGAGAATTGTGGATTATGTGTGTAGTGTGTGAGGAGTGGAGTCATTCTTTGTGTGCCGGAATTGAAGGAGATATTTACACATGCGATTTTTGCAAGTGAGCGTCGTTTATGAAGCATTTTTCTATTACAGTTGCGTTTAAAAATGTTTTTGTCTACTTTAAATTTAATATAAAAGCAAGCAATTAAAGGTCTTTACATGGATAGTCAGGCAGCAGTTAAAAGTTGACGGTAAATTGAGTTCATGGTTCAGAGTAGTTTCAGGTGTAAGACAAGGTTGCAACCTGTCTCCACTGTTGTTCAAATTATTTATGGATCATATGTTGAAAACCATAGACTGGCTGGGTGAGATTAAGATATGTGAACACAAAATAAGCAGTCTTGCATATGCGGATGACTTAGTTGTGATGGCAGATTCGATTGAAAGTTTGCAGAGTAATGTTTCAGAGCTAGATCAGAAATGTAAGGACTATGGTATGAAGATTAGCATCTCCAAAACGAAAGTAATGTCAGTGGGAAAGAAATATAAACGGATTGAGTGCCAAATAGGAGGAACAAAGTTAGAACAGGTGGACGGTTTCAAGTACTTAGGATGCATATTCTCACAGGATGGCAACATAGTGAAAGAACTGGAATCGAGGTGTAGCAAAGCTAATGCAGTGAGCGCTCAGCTACTTTCTACTTTCTTCTGCAAGAAGGAAGTCAGTACCAAGACTGAGTTATCTGTGCACCGTTCAATCTTTCGACCAACTTTGTTGTATGGGAGCGAAAGCTGGGTGGATTCAGGTTACCTTATCAACAAGGTTGAGGTTACGGATATGAAAGTAGCTAGGATGATTGCAGGTACTAGTAGATGGGAACAATGGCAGGAGGGTGTCCACAATGAGGAAATCAAAGAAAAATTGGGAATGAACTCTATAGATGTAGCAGTCAGGGCGAACAGGCTTAGATGGTGGGGTCATGTTACACGCATGGGAGAAGCAAGGTTACCCAAGAGACTCATGGATTCAGCAGTAGAGGGTAGGAGGAGTCGGGGCAGACCGAGGAGAAGGTACCTGGATTCGGTTAAGAATGATTTTGAAGTAATAGGTTTAACATCAGAAGAGGCACCAATGTTAGCACTGAATAGGGGATCATGGAGGAACTGTATAAGGGGGGCTATGCTCCAGACTGAACGCTGAAAGGCATAATCAGTCTTAAATGATGATGATGATGATGATGATGATGATGATAAAACAAAATAGTTTCTAACATTTTTAATAGTTTTCGTTTGAAGTAGCTGTTTCCCACAATTTTAAGGCGTTTCCTCATTACCCGCACTTCTTGAATAATTGAGTTGTGCGAGCAGAAAATGTTTTTTAATTTTTAAGATATTTAGTTTTTGTATTTCATAATATTACATTCATTGCTACAACATTATGAATTAGCTTTGGCTAATTTTTGAAACTGAAAGAGAAGTAAACATTTCTTTTATACAGCAAAAACAAACTGGGTTTCCACATTAACACCCCTACCTCTATTTATTATTATACAAAGCAGATTATCAGGGATATACATCAGAAAGCCACGTACCACATGCCTGCAATAAAGATTAGAAAGCGTGAATTGTCTCATTATGAACAATAAAAGGAAAGAAAGCTTTCCACAGGCGCTAGTGAAAATTGTAACAGTATTTATATAGCACAGAAATTGAGTTAACGGAATCCTTAGCCGTGGACAGGTGTCGATCAGAATTAGGAAAAAAGGAAACTCCTGCACCATGATCTTCCCAAAAAGGACATACAGTCCATTATATAGGGTGTCATGGGTACAGGTACAAAGATATCCACTACAGTGTATTAGTGTTTTTCCTCTGCATCTAATAGTCTTCCCTCAAATTCATCAGATAATTTACTAACTGACGTTTTATGCACAATCGTAAATGCGCCACGAGGTGGACTACACCTGTCACTGTAGACTATCCGTTTTTCGTTCACGCGTCCGCACTTCAATACCTGACTGCTGTCCAGGGGAAAATAAACATTGATAGCTTGCTTGCGCTATGGGTACTTCGAGCTACTAACCAATCTAAAAACATACTACTCGTAATAGCTATTACTATTAGTCCCCAAACGAAGTAAACACTGATTTAATGTTCTTCAGTGCATCGTCCTGAGTCATCGCTAGAAGTATCCACACTTATACCCTGAGCACCCTGTATATGGGAGAGTATCTAAGACCAAGTGTGATAGCCGCGCGGGATAAGCCGAGCGGTCTGAGGCCCTGCAGCCATGGACGGTGCGGCTGTTCCCGGCGGAGGTTCGAGTCCTCCCTCGGGTATGTGTGTGTGTGTTTGTTCTTAGGATAATTTAGGTTAAGCAGTGTGTAAGCTTAGGGACTGATGACCTTAGCAGTTAAGTCCCATAAGATTTCACACACATTTGAACCAAGTGTGATAATGTAAATAGATATTCTCATTCTCTCTCTCTCTCTCTCTCTCTCTCTCTCTCTCTCACGCAAACGCATATGCAAATGCAGACGCATACGCATACGCATACGCATACACACACACACACACACACACACACACACACACTTACACCACGTGTATCGGAAGCTAGGTCACACAACTGAACAAATTTATAAACAAATAATAGAACAGTAAAAGAGTAATTCTTAGTACTTTATAGGGTAGGGCCCCATGATTCGTTGATGTACGATATAACCATACCCAAGAAACAACAGAGTGAATCACCCATCGGCATAACCGTCCAGCACAAGTGGGAAACCAGGCCCTTGCGCCAGGCCGGCCGTGGTGGCTGAGCGGTTCTAGGCACACCAGTCTGGAATCGCGCGACCGCTACGGTCGCAGGTTCGAATCCTGCCTCGGTCATGGATGTGTGTGATGTCCTTAGGTTAGTTAGGTTTATGTAGTTCTAAGTTGTAGGGGACTGATGACCTTAGATGTTAAGTCCCATAGTGCTCAGAACCATTTGAACCATTTTTGAACCTTGCGCCAGTGGGGCTCTCTGTAGCTTCAAAGGTCTTAACCTGGAAGCGATCGGTATGTGACATAGCCTAGAGAGAGAGAGAGAGAGAGAGAGAGAGAGAGAGAGAGAGAGAGAGAGAGAGAGAGAGGGGGGGGTGAAACGCTTTTGGGAAAATTTAGACAATTGTTGTTTGAAGAAGTCTGTTCCACAACCTCCCATCGGCCACGAAATTAAAACGACAGTGAACATCCCTAGTAAGCCCGCCTATCGCGTCATGTCGAGTTTTCAGTTCTGAGCCCACAGTGAGCAAGGAAAACTGCATAGAAAATAGTGTGTTCTCTCAGATGTGTAGCCCTGCTGAGGAGTTTCGCCATATTTCATGCAGCCCACATAACGTAACTGTCATACGTTTCCCTCTTCATTACACTGCTCAGGCGCATACTGCAGGTGCAACAACGAAGATCTTTAACAGTTTTCGATGGGATGTGTTTGATCACCCACCATGCAGCCCAGACTTAGCTCCCTCTGATTTCAACTCTTCGATCACAGAACGACAACGATCTGCCGACTGGCGTAAGGAACTGGCGGAAATTACAAGCGGCTGTCTTCAATTACGAGAGTATTGGAAACTAGGTGCAGCGAATGCAGACGTTGGAGAGGCGACTATGAAGAGAAGCAGGTCAAAGGTGTAGCTAAATGTTGCAATAAAACATTTTTTATGTGCTCTTTGATTTCCGTTTCGCGAGTGATCAGAAGCTGAAAACAAAATAGCCCTCGTATCAATAAACGGCTAAGCCAGAATGCAGTCCAGTCGCAGGTTGCTTGTCTAACACCTTCCAGTGTCAACAAAAATTTGATTTTCAATATTTCAAACAGTTATTGAGCGAAATTGAAATTTTAAAATGCTGCTATAATTTACTCATCCAGAGCTATAGTATTATGTTCAAAGTTAAACACATTTAGTTAAGTATTACATCCTTAAACTGCGTATATGCCTTGCCAAACGTAACTCACGGCGTGTAAATTACTCACACTATATTCATCCCGTATTTGAGAATGATAGTACTCAGTATCTTCCAACAGCTTTAAACATAATTTCAAACATTTACGAAACTTTGGCTCGCAGACACCCCAAGCAAAATAATGAAAGGAAAACAGTTTATCGCTTCCTAGAGGAACGGTTTCGCATTAGGCATAAGGTTTTAACTTATTACTTATTTACTACTAATTCTATTCGCAACGCGTTTTGCAGATAGAACCCACATATACCACGGAATGTACCAGCGCAATTATATCACTGTACTAAGACATAGCCGGCCGCGGTGGTCTAGTGGTTCTAGGCGCTCAGTCCCGAGCCGCGCAACTGCTACGGTCGCAGGTTCGAATCCTGCCTCGGGCATGGATGTGTGTGATGTCCTTAGGTTAGTTAGGTTTAAGTAGTTCTAAGTTCTAGGGGACTGATGACCATAGATGTAAAGTCCCATAGTGCTCAGAGCCATTTGAACCATTTTGAACTAAGACATAGCTCGGGATGTGCCCGTGTGATGTTTTACACGTGGGTCCTCGATTCTTTACAGAATCGTGAGGGGGAGTTCACTGGTATTAATGTAGACTATGCCGCACGATGCCGACCGTCGTCTGTCGTATGACGTCATTCCGATGCGGGATGGAGGGGCATGGCGTCCACACACCGCTCATCGGATCGTTGTTAGCTTTCCACCCCTTGGAGGCGTCACTTGTCTTTTGATTAACTCCTCATTTCGTATCACGAGGCTGAGTGGATCGCTTTCCAGCACTTACACCAAGGAAAAATCCCTGGCAGCACCGGAAAATGAAGCCGGGTCCTTCGCATGGTAGTCAGACGCGATGACCACACAGACATGGAGGCTGACTCCACAGCACTTTGGGCACAGGAATAATGACAGTGAGCTAAAAGAGATAAGGGGGCTTAGAGGGGTGCATATAGGGTGTCCAAAACCATGAGGGTAAAAATGATACACGCGGTAGAAGATGATGAACTGAGCAATATGAGATAAAGGACCACTCTTACTATCGCAGTAAGTCAAGAAATTCGGTTTTCGGCACGCCTTATGTAATTTTTCCATGTCCCACCTGGCACTGAAAAGGCTCGAAAACGAGTTTAAGGAAACAAACTAGTATTTCAACAAGTGACTGGTTATAGTTATCTGTATTTACATTATTTAGTGAAGAGTATCCAGATAAAGATTACTGGACGTTAAAACGAGATGTGTCCACCTTAGGTCTTTATCTCGGCTTATTCACTGCTGGGGATGCTTTCAATGAGGTGTCTGAATGTGTGTAAAGGAACGACAGCCCATTCTTCCTCAAGAGCCGAAACGAGAAAAGGTGATTCTGGACGCCGATGTCTGGAGCGAATTCGGCGCTCTAACTCATTCCAAATGTTTTCCATTGGGTTCAGATCGGCACTCTGGGCAGGCCGCTCCATTTCAGGAGTGTCGTTGGCCACAAACCGCTATTTTATGAGAGGGTGCATTATCATGCTAATACATAGAAGCATCATCTCCAAATTGTTCTTGTTGTTCTGCAAAATTTGTTCATATTCTTCCGCATTTAGCGTTTTATTAAGTGCAATAAGGGGAACCACACCCTAGCCCCGAAAAACAGCCTCAATATCGTAATACCACCTCCTCCGTACTTCAATATTGACACTACACATGACGGGAAGTAACGTTCTCCAGGCATTCGCCGAACCCAAACCCTTCCGCTGGATTGCATCACTCCAAATCACTGGTTTTCAATAATCCACTGTCCAGTGGCGTCTCTCTTTAGACCACCTCAAGTGTCGCTTAGAGACGGGTAGGCTATGGAACTGCTCAACAACATTACCCTGTTCTTTCTACTCCCTACACGAAGTCATTGGGGTAGCTGGACTGCTGGTAGCAGCACTTTGGGACGATTGGTTTCATTATTTCTGCTGATTTCATGCGATTCCGTTTAGTCTTGGTTTATCTGTGATTTTTCCTTCACGTTTCCACTTTGCAGCCAAATCACCAAGAGTCAGCCTGGGCTGTTTTAGGAGGGTTGAAATGTCCCTGGTGGATCCGTTACTCGGGTGACTTCCAATGACTAGTCCTATTTCTAAGTCACTAAATTCTTCTGAGAGATCCATTCTGCTGTTTCTGCTTCACTACTGACAACATAATACTCCTCGCCTTCTCTTACACTGAAGAGCCAAAAAAACTGACACACCTGCCTAATATCGTGTATGGCGCCCGCGAGCACGCAGAAGTGCCACAACAAGACGTGGCATGGTATCGACTAATGTCTGAAGTAGTGCTGGAGGGCATTGACAGAACGAATCCTGCAGCGCTGTCCATAAATCCGTTGTGTATGAGGGGGTGGAGATCTTTTCTGAACAGCACGTTGTAAGACCTCCAAGATATGCTCAATAATGTTCATTTCTCTGGAGTTTGGTGACCAGCGGAAGTGTTTAAACTGAGAAGAGTGTTCCTGCAGACACTCTGTAGCAGATCTGGACGTGTGGGATTTTACATTGTCCTGATGGATTTGTCCAAGTCCGCCAGAATGCACAATGGACATGAATGCATGCAGTTGATCAGACAGGATGCTCACGTGCGTGTCACCTTCACAGTCGTATCTAGACGCATCAGGAGTCCCATATCACTCCAACTGCCCACGCCCAACACTATTAAAGAGCCTCCACCAGCTTGAACAGTCCCCTGCTGACATGCAGGGTCCATGGATTCATGAGGTTGTCTCTATAGCCTTACCTGTACACGTCCACCCGCTCGATAGAATTTGATACACGACTCGTCCGACCAAGCAACATGTTTCCAGTCATCAACAGTACAATGTCGGTGACGACGTGCCCAGCTATGTGTCGTGCATTCATCAAGGGTTCACGTGTGGGCCTTCGGCTCTGAAAGCCCATGTCGATGATGTTTCGTTGAATGGTTCGTACGCTCACACTTGCTGATGGCCCAGCATTGAAATCTACAGCAGTTTGCGGAAGGGTTGGACTTCTGTCATGTTGAACGATTCTCTGCAGTCGTCGTTGGTCCCGTTCTTGCAGTACCTTTTTCCAGCCGCAGCGATGTCAGAGATTTGGTGTTTTACCGGTTACCTGATATTCACGGTACACCGTGAAATGGTACGGCTGGAGAATGCTCACTTCACCGCTACCTCGGAGATGCTGCTTCCCATCGGTCGTGCGTCGGCTTTAACACTACGTCTTGATAGCCTGCCATTGTAGCAGGGGTAACCGATCTAACAACTGCGCTAGAGACTTGTTTTATACAGTCGTAGTTGACCGCAGCGCCGTATTCTACCTGTTTACATATCTCTGTATTTGAATAAGCATGCCTTTGCCAGTTTCTTTGGTGCTTCAGTGTATACTGGCGGGCCCACCTCTCGTGACCATTGCGTCATTACAGACGGGTGTCCGAGCACTTTCGATCAGATAATCTATGTAACTTCTTTATGCCACACCTAAGCCTGAAAAGATTCAAAAATCATTTCATGGAAACAAACAATACGTGATTGGTTACCATTATCTCTGTTTATATTCAAATGCCAACTACTTTAAATCAGACTATAGGTAGTTGCAAAAGCAATTTGAGAGATATAGGCGGAACTATTTCCAGCGGCAGTAGTGAGCAGCACGCCGTGGCTACCGTATGCACTGTTTCGGCCCCTGGGTAGCGCCCGCAGTGGGGTCGATGCCTGGAGGCGCCATAAACGCAGAGGGACTCCCCGGTGTGCGGTGCTAAGGCCCAGGAATAGCATAGGCGCCTCCACTGCGTCACTGCAGTCTACACCCAGGCCTCGACCTCACACGCCGACAGCCCTCGTGCTGCCAACTCACATGACTGGAAACACTATTCCCTCGACACACGACCGTTCAAATCCTTACCAAGGAGCTGACGGCCGTCACTACACTCATCACCCAGCTCATGAGCGCCGAACCCGGGCAATACTGGGCTGTCATACACACTGCCATCACAACACTCTTTCACACTCTTACATGAATAATATACCACACCCGGCCCATTACGCAGACCCGCACACACTATCACAGATCCTGTTCTGGAATGCAGACTCGATCCACAACAAAAGGGCCGAATTTGCCCCTTTCATGGAGCGCAAGAGAATCCTTGTCGCGCTACTGAGCGAGACTAAGCTTAAACCGTATAAACAATTAAACTTTCCTGGCTACTGTGTCTATCGTACCGACCGACCGGGCGACGCCGTGGCAGGTGGAACTGCAATCGTCATACACAAAGACATTGAGCACACAAACATAGAGCTCCCTGAACTGGAAAAAATCGAGGCTACGGCCGTCAGAGTCAAGTTCAACGGAGCCTACACCACACTGATATCGGTGTACAACAGCCCTGTAGGCATTTCAACACGCGATATCAGCACATTACTCAACATTTCACCGCGAGTAATAGTCGCTGGAGATCTGAACGCAAAACACCCAGAATGGAATTCACGCATACGAAATCCCAATGGCAAAAAACTGTACGAACATTCACTAGGCAGAAACTACATTATACTAGCGCCGACTGAACCGACGCACATTCCCTATCAGAGGGGACACAGGCCAGACGTGATAGACATGGCCCTGATGGACCGTGTTAATGCGTAGTCTTACCCAGACGCACGGACAACATCACAGCCCAGCATCCTCTGATCCACTTACTACATAACTAACAGGTTTACGGAGGTGACAGTAGAACTTTTGGTTTGGTCACCACGTTGGTGCCGGCGTGGAGGGGCCCCATATCTCTTTACCCGTGCCCGAGGGAGGACTCGAACCTCCGCCGGGATCAGCCGCACAGTCCATGACTGCAGCGCCTAACACCGCTCGGCTAAACCCGCGCGGCTATTGGCAAGTGCACACCGGGAACATAACCCGTCAGTCCAAAAAGATTGCGAGACTGGATTAACAACAAAAAAGGGAGAAAAATTAAGGTGATGGTTTCAACGTTGCATGTGTTCTACATATTCTCCTCCCATTTGAGTACAACGTACTGAAGATACAACGTTGTGAAACTGTGAGAAGAGTCCTTCTTTGGAATTTTGTTCAACTAGTGCGTGGCATTGCTTTGAATTAGGTTATGTCGTCAAAGCGTTGACCCTGCCTGTGAGTTTCTGCACTTTGTTGATTTGTGGTAGATTTGAATTGATAATACCAAGTCTCGTGACCTGTGATTTTTTTCAGAAAAGGGCTACCACGTTTTGCATATCAATGATGTCGCTGCAGGCATATGTTGATTTAGACTGGAGTATTACTTTCTAAAGTCTGGCTGCCTGGAAAAATTAGCCATTGGACATTCATAAGTAGCCAGTTTTGAAGAGTGATCTTACTCCCGAGGCACATGCGCCGGTAACTGAAGTTCTGACCGTGTCCCTACGACGAATGCCCCATTACTCTCCCTCACCTATAACTGAGTTCCTTCCAGAATATTCTAATAATAACGAAGAGCTTGCTCTATATGAACGCTTTTGTACGACACAGTGAATTAAATGGTTCAAATGGCTCTGAGCACTATGGGACTTAACATCTGAGGTCATCAGTCCCCTAGAACGTACAACTACTTAAACCTAACTAACCTAAGGACATCACAAACATCCATGCCCGAGGCAGGATTCGAACCTGCGACCGTAGCGGTCGCGTGGTTCCAGACTGAAGCGCCTAGAACCGCTCGGCCACCCCGGCCGGCCACAGTGAATTATTTCACTTTAATTTCAAATATTACGCCCCTACTTGTTCTGATCGCACTCATACTGCAATTACAGCCACTCATTTATCGTGAACTCTTATGTGAGTTTGGTATTGCCGATTCCTGACAGTTCGGTGGCCTTTTAGTTGTATAACAACTCCCCCGATACGAAATTAATGCTGTGCTTCAAAATTATTATTTTAACCACGATCGCTTTTCTCACACACCTACGCGCCTTACTCGCGTAATGCATCCGTTGCGGCTCACCAATTTCTTCGCGCCAGTCCGCAACTCGTGGCCTAGTGCCCAGCGTTCCTGCCCTGCCCTTGGGTCACAGGATCCCGGCTTCGATTCATGGCCGGGTGGGGGATTTTCTCCGCCCAGGGATTGGATGTTTGTGTTGTCCTCATTTCATCATCATTAAGGAATATGATGAGACTGGAAAATTAAATTATTGGCAATTCGTACGGGCTCTGATGACCACGCTGTTGAGCGCTCCACAAACCAAAAAAATCATCATCATTTCCTTCGCGCCAAACGGTCTCTACGAGGCTTACCCGATTTCGATACCGCTGCGTTATAGCAAAGAAGCGTAAGGGTAGATTCCATTCGTCAGGTAGAGGACCAATATCTGTACTCTTACATGGCGTCCATGGAGTTGCTTTGGTTAAGAAGTCAAGGTGTGCGGGACGAACTTTGCACACACTTTTCTTTTCTTCAAAACATTCTGGAGAATGCCACTACTTAACACTGTCTGCTTACAACTGAATGGTCGAATGCACACCTGTTGTGCACGCTTGTTATTTCAACCTGGCGCTGTAGTTACTGCTGCGCTGATGTTGCTTATACGTGGGGAATAAAATCAGTCTCGGATTCTTTTGCACGGACCATCAGTGTCCGAAGACTTTCTCAACAGTTGTCGCACTCTGAATTCAAGCGAGGCTTACGTACGTCACGAAGGTAGGTCTCTGCTCGTTCGCTTGCTACACCATTTAACTCGTAAGTAAGTGTGTACGTATAAGCCAGAATTGCATCTCCTAATGGAATCCTCTATTGTGGAGTCTTACAATGATCGGAAGTCCATAGTCCTACTAATAAATTGTTACGGCTGTACCGGGGTACAATAAAATAAAAATCATGCCAAAATGATTATCAGTTGCGAAACGATTATCAAAATGATTATAAGGTACCACGTCTTGTATGAAATGAGAACAGTTAAGCAGAAGAGACTAAATGCTATAAACAAGCCGTTACACAATTTATACCGAGTACTGATCTTAAATTGAATTTTGTTGTAATGCTTTTAATCAGGAAGACTTCGTAATAGCAGATTACAGTAGAAGATGCCATTCTCGTTAGTATGTACACACCCAACTGCGAGTTAACAGGTTTAGAAACGCATTTTGTCTGCCGAGCTGAGCGAGCCTAGCTGGCTGTTGTGGCCGAGCGGTTCTAGGCACATAAGTCCGCAACCGCACTGCTGCTACGGTCGCAAGTTCGAAACCTGCCTCGGGCATGGAAGTGTGTGATGTCCTTAGGTTAGTTAGGTTTTAGTAGTTTCTAAGTCTAGGGGGCTGATGACCTTAGATGTTAAGTCCCATAGTGCTTAGAGCTATTTGAACCATTTTGAGCGAACCCACCTTCGTGACGTACGCGCATCAACCTGTCTTTCTCGTGGGCTGTCAGGGTTCCTCCAAGCCATAACCCGTAGATAGCGGTCGATCGATGTAGTAGTAGCCCTTGGGGGGCCTGAGCGAGGCATGTCATCGACTGTTTCCGTCTCTCTGTATCTCCTCCATGTCCGAACAACATCGCTTTGGTTCACTCCGAGACGCCTGGACACTTCCCTTGTTGAGAGCCCTTCCTGGCACAAAGTAACAATACGGACGCTATCGGACCACGGTACTGACCGTCTAGGCATGGTTGAACTGCAGACAACACGAGCCGTGTACCTCCTTCCTGGTGGAATGACTGGAACTGATCGGCTGTCCGACCCCCACTGTCTAATAGGCGCTGATCATGCATGGTTGTTTACATCTTTGGGCGGGTTTAGTGACGACTCTGAACAGTCAAAGGGACTGTGTCTGTGATACAATATCCACAGTCAAAGTCTCTCTTCAGGAATTCTGCGAATCCCGGTGATGCAAAACTTATTTGATGTGTGTACTTTCTGTCTTCCGTTGTTCCACTTGCTCTCTTTTTCTGCTTTTTGCTATGAAATCAACCGCGTCGGGTTTGTCTTTGGCGACAGGTATAACAAGCTTGTGAATGGGCGCCTTCACCTGTCTGGAATGATGTATGCTGCCCGTCAGGACACAATCCTATTCATATACGCTTGCCTTTGGCCAGTCAAAAACTTGTATATTTCATCCTCTTATCTAACCCCGTGGATTGTTGCCTCGCCGCACACGGTTCTGGTACAGCTGTTACACGTTAGTTTTCCCTGGACAGATGTGACGCGCATACCCGCTACCGCAGTGGCTCCCATTCTGTGGGTAGTTACATAACTGCTTTCTTCGGAGTGGGTTTGGGGGGGGGGGGGGGAGGGGGAGGGGGGGAAGGGGGGGAGGGGAATTTTATGAGGTCCGTTACGAAAATGTTTCTTAAAAAAAATCTCTACTGTCGCTGTTTCGGTTGACTGACGTTTATTCGAGTTTTACACCTCATGGTTCTCAGTCACACGCACCCATTTCGTTCCGGCATGTTTCTAAGAGTCATATGCCCACATTCGATTATCTCGTCGTTTAGGTCTTCCTTCATCTCTCAGAATCGAGCAAAGAAGTTCCTTGGTACATGTGCCATCCATTCGACCATCCGCTTTCATCTTCATTAGAGTCATAATTACTTCTTCCACTTCAATATGTTTCCTGGCCGTTTAGTCAGCTTTCATATTTCTTGAAATGAGTGGCACAGGGCTATATCAAATCTTCTCTATTACTGGAGGTTTCTGTAACGCAATATCTTCACGGTATCTGTTTTGATCAAAACAAAGTAAAATCAACTACAGAAAAATACGAACGTACATCATTTGCTTAAAAGATTTTCTTTGAAAAGAACACAGCCTACTTCCATACTTTTCCTTACACTGTCCGAGCGTGTCCTCTACCTTTAGTTATCTCGTCTGTGGGTTGCTGATTCGAAACGAGATACAATCCCAGGTTCTAATACCGCACTGGGCACGAATGCTGCTTTCAAACGTGATGTTCTCTATAGCGATATTAAAGCCACATCCAATGATATAAATTTGCATCGTTGATGGAACACACAAATACTGCAAGGTACTTCAATGTATCGGCAAAAGCTGTACGAGAGATTTGCGATAAACGTAACAGCAAGTGCCCTTCATCTATCATAGGCAATGTAATAATGTTCATGTTCACTCGCAGGTGATCTAGTTCCAAGTGAAGTGCTCTTGACTTGCCACAGGTTGCCTTTCAATTGTTATCTTGACAACGTACCGATGGCAGTTATTCCTGGAACTATCACAGGGCTTCAAAGCCACACGATGGATTGTGCATGCTAAACGATGTCGTTACCACAAAGTTGTCCGAATCGCGAGCACGAATCTTATGTTACATGCGGACCCACAACGAATAAAGATACCCAACACGCAACTCCGTTGGCAGGGACGATAACTCCGGGATTACTTGTTGCTGCCAACCAAATATCACGCGAATAAGCCTGCTTTTACGTCAATTTCAGAACTGCAGTGACAGATCCCAGCACTACATACCTTCCTTCCAAAGACAGATATAAACAAATGCATAAATAAAAAAAGAATGAGAGGTATATTAGACGGCTTTGCCTGATACAGCCCATAATGTCAAACTTCTCGTCGTGACGAAATGAAAAAGTTCCACTGATATTCACAGGTCTGTCGGAAGCCAATCAACCACTTTAGTTTATTATTATTTAATATAGTTACATGTTCTATGAGATACATTTCATGAAACGTCATAGAGACGCGGAACTAATCCTTTGACAGGCAAATTAAGGAAATATCTCTAGTTAAATATGGTTGCATTCTGGTCTATTGCAAGTAAGTTTATATGATGTTAAATTCTTTATTTGGTAATGGAAGTAAACGTGATATTCTATTGCCCTCCTTAAACTGGAATTTTCGAAATGGAAGATTATTAGTGTAACAGATGATAGAATCTGCTGTGACATCGGGCTTTACTTATGAGTCATAGAACCTGCTGTGACATCTGGCTTTATTTGTGAGGCGTTTACACTATAACGTATGAGATCAGAAAATTTGGTAGAAGAGTTATTCATCTACCTCTAAACGTAAGTCATTCCTGATTAACTGCTGCATCCTACAGTACATCCACTGTATTTGCTTACTGCATTCAAGCCTTGATCTCAGTTTACAATTTTCACCTCTCACGCATATTTCTTCTTTTAGTAAAGTTTCTCTCCTATTCAGTTAAATTACTATTCGTTAACTATTCAGTCTGCTCATCTAAGTTTCAGCGTTCTTCTGAAGCATCATGTTTGAAAAGTTTTCTATGCTCTTCTTGGTTGTAAGTTTGTAGCTCACGTTTCACTTCCGTATAACGCTACATTCCAGATAAATACTTTGAGGAAACCCTTCGTAACACTTAAGTTTGTTATCGATGTTAAGAATTTATCTTTTTTGGAAAATCTGCTCTTGTTACTGCCAGTCTACACTTTATATTCAGTCTAACTCAGCCATCGTAAGTTATTTTGATGCCAAAACGTCAAAATTCGTGTACACCTTTCAGCGACTCATTTCGTTTTCCAATTTTGACAGCTTAATTTAACTGAACTCGGTTACGCTCTATTATACTTTTTTCTAATTCTGTATATCTTCAAGCTATAAACTTATTTCGAGAGGCTATCCACTTCGTTCAACTGATCATCCGAGTCCTTTCCCTCTCCTGACAGAGTTATATCGTAATGTTTTTATTTCTTTTTCCTGAACATCAGCTATTTTTACAAATTTCTCTTTAGTTTCCATGGCTGCTTGTTAAATACACCGACTGAACTACAACCATATCTAAGTCCCTTCTCAGATGCTGCTTGCCTTTTACTTCCTTTCACTTTCATATCAGCAATGTGATTTCTGTTCAATTTATAGTTATCCTTACGCTCCCTGTATTCTATGCCAGCTACCTTCAGAATTTCAAAGAGCGCTTTCAAGTCAACATTCTCAAAAGAATTATCTAAATGTACAAATGTGTATTTACCATCTCACAGACAAAGGATGATCATACAGGATATCAAACGAACTTTGCATCTGTGTTGAAAAATTCTTGGTATGGAAGACGCAGTATGTTGCCTTTTGCACATATCGACAGACGAAGATGTAACTTCGAAGCGCTCTCTAAGGAAGTGTATTAAGAGCCTAATAGTTTATGTTTCACATTAATCATCTGGCAGACAGTATAAATAGTAAAAGACTTTATGCAGTTGGTGCAATTATCTATAATGATGTACTATCTAGAAAAGCTGTACAAATAGCCAATTCGCAACTGGAGTCAGTCAACTCATAGACTATAAATACCGGGGTGTAAAAATTTATGGGAATATGTAGTGAGACGATCGCATTGGCTAAATCATAGGCAAAGCGAGCTCCAGACTTGGGTTACTTGAAAGAGTTAAGTAAAAATGCAATAAGTCTCCAAAGAAGATTGCTTACAGAATCTCGTGCGACCCATCCCATAGTACTGCTCAGCTGTGTGGGACCAATACGCAATAGGACTAACTGGCGATATTGAGATTATACAGAGAAGGGCAGCACGTGTGATACAGATTTGTATGACCCGTGTGACAGCGTCGGTGAGATGCTGAGAAAACTGACTTGTGTAACGCCTGAATGTAGACACCACCTGCTCCGTGACAGCCTCCTTACAAAGTTTCAAGAACTAGTATTAAATTAAGTTCCTAGGAATATGCCACAGCCCCTGGCGTATCGCCCCTGAGCTGAACGCGAAGAGAAGATTATATTAATTAGAGAGCGGTCAGAGGCATTTAAGGAGCCATTATTCCCGTGCTCCATACGAGAACGGAACAGCAAGAAGCTGTAATATGAAATCATCAGTCATATTCATTAATCTAGCGGCTGCGTGATACTCTCTGGGGTAAGGTACCATATTTAAACTTCTACGCGTCATCCCAAGCCTAATAATAAATGAAAATAAATTTTTAGTCTTTCAATCTGACTAAATGTATAAAATAATCTCTTCAAATCCCATACAGATTCCTAGCCCTGTACAGATAGTTTTGATAATTTTTGGTTGTGAATTTTTAATAGCTGTGAAAATGTTTGCAAGAGTTACAACGAGGACCGTGTGGCGCACGCAATGTATAATACTTCGAGGGTGAATTAATCGCACATCAATTATGTATTGCATACGCTCCACGATTTTCACTATAAATCTTACAACTATTTTCGAAGCTATTAAAAATTCACCATCACAAATTTCTGGAAAGGTCTGTATAGGCCAGGAGCAATTATTTTATGCTATTAAGCACTTTTTAAAAACGTTTTGTATAAAAAAGTTTTATTTAAATACTTATTTTCTGCTTTATAATCTTCTGTGTATGAAATTTTTCAAATTATTTCATAAATATTGATAATATTAAAACAGAGACATGGAAAAAATTACAGGTTTATTTCAGTTCCTCTTCACCTGGGTCATACAATATATCTCAAGTACAACGTGGAAAAAGAGATTTGAGCTCACATGGAGGCTTTCCAGCAACCGTTCTTCCTAAAAATCATTTTTGACCGGAAAAATAAAAGGAGGGAGATGAGAGTGGTACACACCAGACAAGAAACCAAGTTAATATTGCTTTGTAATCCAGTAGTGAATGGTGTTGAAAGTTTCAAGTCTTTGTCTCATCGGGAAGCTAGTTGAAAATCGGTTGCAAAATTTGTATCGGAGACACAGACAGGCAAGAGTGTGAGTTAATAAAAACGTTGTAGCATGAGGCACGAACGTTCTAAATTTGGTTGAAATTGCTCTAAGCTTCTCTGAGTTGCTTTTACATCACCCATTTTCACTCCCATTTCAGTCTTAGGTGTGGCTGGGGGGACTTAACAGTAATTTCTTTCGACATTGCGAGTGATACGTGTGCCCAGTCTGGTAGAAATCGCTTCAAGCGTTACAAATGTGCACCTATAAATCGAATGAGTTGTCGCCGACTGTTTTTGCAACAGGTGATTTACGCCCATGCTTCTTTGCCACCCCCTTCCTCCGCCCCCCCCCCACCAATCCCTGTCAACTGTTGCAGATAGGTTGTTCGGTGGTTCTTACCCCCACACAATTGCATTATTATCCAATGCTGAGCTACGTTAAAAATTTCAAATCTCTAGCTCATTGAGAAGTTTGGGAAAGATCAGTTGCAAAGTTTGTATCGAAGAGGCAGAAAGACAGACAAGGAAGCGATCTACTAAAAATATATTAAAAATAGTCTGTCTCATCAATAAAGTGCTCAATAGCCTATTTTATCAAGAACCATTATGAAACATAGCAAGTTCACAGGCAAAACTAAACAATGGGCTGCCACAAGGATCTGCCCTGTTCAGCTTGTACGTATCTGATATACCTGAAACCATATCCAGAACGTTGGATGATGCTGGCCACTCATAATGAGGCAAAGAAGTCTCGAAGCTACTGAGTCCGAAACGACCAATAATACGCCACCTATTGGTAAATATTTCTGGAAATAGGGGTTGCAGCCAATTGCCGTGGAGACAGATGTCTCAACATTTAACCTTAACAACAAGTTTGCCAACTAAGTGCTGGTCTACTGTATGAAAATCACTGACTGTGCTGTGTGCAGTCTGTGGCTGGTTTGCATAGTTGTTTGCTATTGTAGTGTTGAGCAGCTGGATGTTAACAGCGCGTAGCGTTGCGCAGTTGGAGGTGAGCCGCCAGCAGTGATGGATGTGGGGAGAGAAATGGCGGAGTTTTGAGAGCGGTTGATCTGGACAGAGACAGTAAATTTGTAAGACTATGTCATGAACTGATATATATATATATATATATATATATAATGACTTTTGAACACTATTAAGTTAAATACATTGCTTGTTCTCAATCAAAATCTTTCATTTGCTAACTATGCCTATCAGTAGTTAGTGCCTTCCGTAGTTTGAATCATTTATTTAGCTGGCAGTAGTGGCGCTAGCTGTATTGCAGTAGTTCGAGTAACGAAGATTTTTGTTAGGTAAGGGATTTGTGAAAGGTATAGGTTAATGTTAGTCACGGCCATTCTTTTGTAGGGATTACTGAAAGATTGCGTTGCGCTAAAAATATTGTGTGTCACTTTAGAAAATGTCTGAGTACGTTCAGTTGTGCTCAGCTGTTTGAAAATCAAATAACATAAGATGTTTATCAGCACTGTAATTCAGTAATTTTTCTAAGGGGACGTTGCATACTTTAAAGGAGGTACAACTGAGACGCGGAATATCTAAGGGTCAAGCTTGATAGAACTTACTTTACAAACAACGTATGCTAAGAACAGCTGTCGAAATCAAAACTCCAAATATCCTTCTCCATAAATTCTGTAACACAGCTTGGAAATCATTTGCATCGACACTCAACACTTCAGCTCTCGGTTTGGTTTGCCTTGTAGTGGAATACTGCTCCCCAGCTTGGATGAACAGTGCTCACACTTGTTGACACACAACTAAGCCATACCACGCGTCTTATAACTGGTACCATCAGACGTAGACGTACTTTCTGGTTAGTCATACTTAGCCATATGGTGGGGAAGTGCACTTGCACGGGAGCGCAAAAGAGTACAGACACATCCTCACCTTCCTGATCACGGAGATACTGCAACCAACAGGAAAAGAAGGCTTTGCTCTCGTAAACCAGCCCCGGAAACCGCAAGGATGTTAGTTGGCAATGGCTTTGATACTACTCGCCGTTAGGGAGAAACGTGAGAGATTAATGCTACCATGGAAGATGTTAAGATGCCGTACACATAGACCAAGCCACTTGGCTTTCAATTGCTAGGCGATATCCAGGAGGTTATGAACCGTACAACAACCAACGCTCCAATGTCTGCTGATTCTCTACACAAGTGGAAGAAAATAACTTCTCTAAGTTATGACTATGGAACTGGAAAGCGGACTGTTGACGATGCAGCTCCAGAATGTCGTCTGAGACCTTTCCCTGAAGATCAGGCCACTTCCTGGTGTTGAAGGAGGGATTCAAATGGTTCAAATGGCTCTAAGCACTATGGGACTTAACAAATGGCTCTGAGCACTATGGGACTCAACTACTGAGGTCATTAGTCCCCTAGAACTTAGAACTAGTTAAACCTAACTAACCTAAGGACATCACAAACATCCATGCCCGAGGCAGGATTCGAACCTGCGACCGCAGCGGTCTTGCGGTTCCAGACTGTAGCGCCTTTAACCGCACGGCCACTTCGGCCGGCTGGGACTTAACATCCGAGACCATCAGCCCCCTAGACTTAGAACTACTTAAGCCTAGCTAACCTAAGGAGAGCACACACATCCATGTCCGAGGCAGGATTCGAACCTGCGACCGTAGCAGCAGCGCGGTTCGAGACTGAAGCGCCTAGAACCGTTCGGCCACAACGGACGGCATGGAGGGATTAGTAGACTATATTTGTGGTCTGGATGTTTAGATTGCAATTTGAGGCAATTGTAATTATTTTTTGTGATGTAGCCGCATGCAAAATAAATAAAATAAATGAAAGTGGTACAAAAGGTAGTATCCTCAGTCATACACTTAACAGTGGCTTTCAGAGAATAGATCTATGACGGGCTATCCGTACTTATCTACAGTATATTTTTTTCAGCATCGTTCATGATGCGCCACCTGGTTAATATCTAAAGCTGCAAGATGTCGTTCTTCAATCTAATCGTAGATGGCAGGACAATCACCAGTAGAAGTGTAGCTCTTTGCGCAGTACTGCCCATTTACGCAACTGATGTCATTACGACATGCGACGTGACCATCAAGGACAGGGCTGGACGACATGGTTTCTGTGAAAATAGACATGTTCACAAGTGACTGCTGCCAGTGAGTAGCGAGTGTGCACATTCACGAAAATAGTTTTTGTGTGTCCGTCTGTCTGATTGAAGGTTTGAGGGACTTCAGTCGTTCACTTATGTAATAAGGTGGAACCTTGCAGCTGTCCTTAAAATGTCATTTATTACGTCGCTACCAGTTTCGGTGTTTCATTACACAGTCTTCAGCCTTTTGCTAACGCTGAGGGGGTGAAAGACTCTAGTTCACCCTCTCAGTGTCAGTTAACGCCTGAGGACGGTGTATTGAATCACCGAAACTGGAAGCTATAAAGGGTGGTCAATTGATAGTGACCGGGCCAGATATCTCAGGAAATAAGCATCAAACGAAAAAATCTACAAAGAACGAAACTCGTGTAGCTTGAAGGGGGAAACCAGACGGCGCTATAGTTGGCCCACTAGATGGCGCTGCCGTAGGTCAAACGGATATCAACTGCGTTTCTTAAAATAGGAACCCCCATTTTTTATTACATATTCGGGTAGTACGAAAAGAAATATAAATGTTTTAGTGGGACCATTTTTTTCGCTCTGTGATAGATAATAGTCACAAACGTATAAGTACGTGGTATCACGTAACATTCCGCCAGTGCGGACGGTATTTACTTCGTGATACATGAGCCATGTTAAAATGGACCGTTTACCAAATGCGGAAAAGGTCGATATCGTGTTGATGTATGGCTATTGTGATCAAAATGTGCAACGGGCGTGTCCTATGTATGCTGCTCGGTATCCTGGACGACATCATCCAAGTGTCCGGACCGTTCGCCGGATAGTTAGGTTATTTAAGGACACAGGAACTGTTCGGCCATATGTGAAAAGTCAGCCATGACCTGGAACAAATGATGATACCCAAGTAGGTGTTTTAGCTGCTGTCGCGGCTAGTCCGCATATCGGGAACAGACAAATTGCGCGAGAATCGGGAATCTCAAAAACGTCGGTGTTGAGAATGCTACATCAACATCGATTGCACCCGTACCATATTTCTATGCAACAGGAATTGCATGGCGACGACTTTGAACGTCGTGCACAGTTCTGCCACTGGGCACAAGAGAAATTACGGGACGATGACAGATTTTTTGCAGGCGTTCTATTTAGCGACGAAGCGACATTTACCAACAGCGGTAACGTAAACAGGCATAATATGCACTATTGGGCAACGGAAAATCCACGATGGCTGCGACAAGTGGAACATAAGCGACCTTGGCGGGTTAATATATGGTGCGGCATTATGAGAGGAAAGATAATTGGCCCTCATTTCATCGATGGCATTCTAAACGGTGCAATGTATGCTGATTTCCTACGTAATGTTCTACCGATGTTACTACAAGATGTTTCACTGCATGAGAGAATGGCGATGTACTTCCAACATGATGGACGTCCGGCACATAGCTCGCGTGAGGTTGAAGCGGTATTGAATAGCATATTTCACGACAGTTGGAGTGGTCGTCGGAGCAGCCCGCACATTCACCGGATCTGACGTCCCCGGATTTCTTTCTGTGGGGAAAGTTGAAGGATATTTGCTATCGTGATCCACCGACAACGCTTGACAACATACGTCAGCGCATTGTCAATGCATGTGCGAACATTACGGAAGGCGAACTACTCGCTGTTGAGAGGAATGTCGTTACACTTATTGCCAGATGAGGTTGACGGACATCATTTTGAGCATTTATTGCATTAATGTGGTACTTACAAGTAATCACGCTGTAACAACATGCGTTCTCAAAAATGATAAGTTCACGAAGGTACATGTATCACATTGAAAGAACCGAAATAAAATGTGCAAACGTACGTACGTTCTGTATTTTAATTTAAAAAACCTACCTGTTACCAACTGTTCGCCTAAAATTGTGAGCCATATGTTTGTGACTATTACAGCGCCATCCTTTACGAAGCGAAAAAAGTGGTCCAACTAAAACATTCATATTTCATTACGTACTACACAAATATGTAATAAAAAATGGGGGTTCCTATTTAAAAAACGCAGTTGATATCCGTTTGACCTATGGCAGCGCCATCTAGCGGGCAAACCATAGCGTTATCTGGTTTCCTCTTTCAAGCTAGACGAGTTTCGTCCTTTGTAGTTTTTTCGTTTGACGCTTATTTCGTGAGATATTTGGCCCGGTCACGATCAGTGGTCCACCCTGTATAGTGAATGGCAACGGATGGACGACTGCAGATGTTCCAGTTTATTACATACGTCACGCACATGACACCGCTCGTCCGCATACGACTCGGAAAACCGCGGCTGCGATCGCTGAAGCGGGACTCCATGTACTGCCATACTTACCGTGTTCTCCTGGCTTGGCCCCTTCTGATTACCACCTGTTCGTGTCTATGAAGAGACCTCTGCGCAGACATCATTTCGTAGACTCCCAGGAAATGCCAGCAGCTGTCCTGCGATGGCTGCGACAGACTCTAGAAAGATGGATTGAGCAGGGCGTACAGGGATTCAGGAGCATAAGGCGGCTATGGCACAGCTGGAACTCCTATTTCAGCGACGGCAGCCGTCGTTTTCCGACTAGTATGGTGACGAGTGTGGTCGTGCTGCCAGAGCAGTTTTCATGACGCTCCACCCACAGGCACCAGTCACCTGTGAATTCAGCGTCTACACCCTCCTTCCACAGAAACCACGTCGTCCAGCGCTGTGCTTGATGATCATACCCCATACAGATGTCCCAGTTTACTATGTTATGCATATGTGCCTTCCCTTCACGTGTTTGAGCCAAGTATTACGCACATTTATGCGATCGGGAATGCTCAGTACCAGCCAGGCTACATGTACATTTAACAATTAAGCGTCAGCAAGGAGCATTAGTGATGAAATCATAGGAGGCAATGTTGTGCAACCTTAGTAGGGACAAGATCCGACTATCTCGGAGTAGGATCTTACAATCTGAGACAGTGTTCCGAGACAAACTTACGGCCGGCCGAAGTGGCCGTGCGGTTAAAGGCGCTGCAGTCTGGAACCGCAAGACCGCTACGGTCGCAGGTTCGAATCCTGCCTCGGGCATGGATGTTTGTGATGTCCTAAGGTTAGTTAGGTTTAACTAGTTCTAAGTTCTAGGGGACTAATGACCTCAGCAGTTGAGTCCCATAGTGCTCAGAGCCATTTGAACCATTTGAACAAACTTACGTCACAATGTCCGCAAACGTGACGTCAGATCAGCCTAGCAACAGCGAACTGAACGCCCATTGGCTGAAGTTTTGGATATATATACAGGGTTAGTCACCTAACGTTACCGCTGCATATATTTCGTAAAACACATCAAATACTGACGTACCGATTCCACAGATCGAACGTGAGGAGAGGGGCTAGTGTAATTATTTAATACAAACCATACAAAAATGCACGGAAGTATGTTTTTTTACACAAACCTACGTTTTTTTTAATGGAACCCCGTTAGTTTTGTTAGCACATCTGGAGATACAAACAAATACGTAATCAGTGCCGTTTGTTGCATTGTAAAATGTTAATTACATCCGGAGATATTGTAACCTAAAGTTGACGCTTGAAACATTGTCATCACTTCATTGCAGATGCCCAAACAACTGCAACATACATCGCGTTTCTACAGAATGATCTGACAACGTTGCTCGAAAATGTCCCACCGGAAACGCGTCGACGTATGTGGTATCAGCACGATGGTGCACCTGCACATTCCGCAATTAACACTAGGCTGACCCTTGACAGGATGTTCGACGGGCGTTTCATAGGACGTGGAGGACGCATAAATTGGCCAGCCCGTTCTCCTGATCTTACACCTCTGGACTTCTTTCTGTGGGGTACGTTAAAGGAGAATGTGTACCGTGATGTGCCTACAACCCCAGATGATATGAAACAACGTATTATGGCAGCCTGCGGCGACATTACACTAGATGTACTACGGCGTGTACGACATTCATTACGCCAGAGATTGCAATTGTGTGCAGCAAATGATGGCCACCACATTGAACATCTGTTGGCCTGACATGTCGGGACACACTCTATTCCACTCCGTAATTGAAAACGGAAACCACGTGTGTACGTGTACCTCACCCCTCATGGTAATGTACATGTGCGTCAGCGAAAAAGACCAATAAAAAGGTGTTAGCATGTGGACGTAATGTGCTCTTCCAGTCTCTTCTGTACCTAAGGACCATCACCGTTCCCTTTGGATCCCTACGTAATTCGGTGCTCTCCGATACACATGATCCAACAGCGGAGGAGTGGTACTCAAGCGTCAACTTTAGGTTAGAATATCTCCGGATGTAATTAACATTTTACAATGCAACAAACGGCACTGATTACGTATTTGTTTGTATGTCCAGATGTGCTAAAAAACGTAGGTTTGTGTAAAAAAACATACTTCCGTGCATTTTTGTATGGTTTGTAGTAACCAATTACGCTAGCCCCTCTCCTCACGTTCGGTCTGTGGAATCGATTAGTCAGTATTTGATGTGGTTTACGAAATATATCCAGCGGTAGTGTTAGGTGACTCACCCTATATATATATATATATATATATATATATATATATATATATATATATATATATATATATATTTGTGTGTGTGTGTGTGTGTGTGTGTGGGAAACGAGAGAAGTGTCCTTACTGGCTGAGGGAGAAAGGTGGGGTGGTCTCTCTTGTCCTTGGGGAAGACAGAGCGAGTTAGTCGCGAGGAGCGACTCAAAAGCCACGGTCGGGTGACTGGGGCGGCTCTAAAAGAACGGTCGCGAGTGCATATTTCAGATGTTAAACAAGATATTAAGTGAAGTTATTAGTTATAAGAACGCCACGTGTCGTGGGCAGTGTCTATCATTATGTAAAGTCAAAAAACTGTGTTTATGTGTGTAAGGGGTCGAATATAACGGCGTAGTCCAGAGCCGCCATATTGCAAATACAGATTTTGTGACGTGTGTAAAAAAGCAATTTCTGTACTAAAACAAGTATAGTTCAAACGTTGTTGACAATTATAAACTGGCATCCCTTAACTTTCCACTTTAGCAGGATCACCACCCACATCGAACCTGGCGACTAAGCGCTACTACTGTGCTACGAGGGACTTACCGAAGCAGCAAGACACCAGGTTAGTGATACCGCCCAGAGAAGCACTTCCTTCTCGCTACAATGCCAATGAGGGTGTTGTACCTACATACGTACTACTGTGCTACGAGGGACTTACCGAAGCAGCAAGACACCAGGTTAGTGATACCGCCCAGAGAAGCACTTCCTTCTCGCTACAATGCCAATGAGGGTGTTGTACCTACATACGTATTGTACATACGCATTGTCCGCTCACGTCGTGACAGCAATTGTGAAAATGTGATGTACAGTGCAGGGATTACACTTCTGTTGATCGTTCTACTACCTAAGGTTAGACCAACTGCAATTGTAACGGTGAATAAACTGGTGCACCAGGAATGATGGGAAAAAATTAAGCGTAAATACAGAGTGAGTGCTGTCTCACGTGTTCCAACATTTTTCCGGATTCCAACATGTTCTTCTCCCAGGTCAGTTCTTCTAGTCGCTCCATACTTCTGTAGCTAACTCGTGTTAAAATTTTGCAACCATCAGTTACTAAAGAGACTGTTCGGTACCATGTACAGCACTTGCCTTTGTTGGTGTAGGGATAAGGTAGTCATCATTGCGTGGGTGCGTTCTCTTCTGCGAGTGCGCATGTTAGTAGCCAGCCGGTTCAAATAGACATGTACCACTTTATGACCTGGCACGAGCGGGGCAGCCGCTGCTTCTGGCCGGGTAACGGGCTATAAAGCGTCAGGAAATGCGGGTATGTGGCTCCGAGGTCATGAAGAATGGAGTATCGCTGCGACGCGAGTGCAGGCAGCAGTTATAACTGCACGCGGCCCCGTATCAAACATTCAGCGCCGCCGTCTGGGGTCCGCAGCTGCTGAATAATACTCGCGGATAAATAATGGCCGAAGCACGACCTGCGCGCCGCGTCTCAATTCTGCTTGCTGCGGGACTCCGCAGCAGCCTCCGAGCTGGCCGATGACGTCACTACGGCAGAAGCCGTCGCACACTCCCACGCAATCGCCTGAGAGCCCCTCTCCGCTCAAGAATGGCTTTGCGAATTAGCGACGCGTCGGCTGCGGGGTCATTCGGGGTACAAAGTCTTTTCCCCTGGTAGTACAGGGCTGACGGAAAGACACTCAGATCATTCAACAGCGTACAGGATGAAGGTTATACACTATTGGCCATTAAAATTGCTACAGCAAGAAGAAATGCAAATGATAAACGGGTATTCATTGGACAAATATATTATACTGGAACTGACAAGTGATTACACTTTCATGCAATTTGGGTGCATAGATCCTAAGAAATCAGTACCAAGAACAACCACCTCTGGCCGTAATAACGGCCTTGATACGCCCTGGGCATTGAGTCAAACAAAGCTTGGAGGACGTGTGCAGGTACAACTGCCCATGCAGTTTCAACACGATACCACACTTCATCAAGAGTAGTGACTAGCGTATGGCGACGAGCCAGTTTCTCGGCCACCATTAACCAGACGTTTTCAATTGGTGGGAGATCTGGAGAATGTGCTGGCCAGGGCAGCAGTCAAACATTTTCTGTATCCAGAAAGGCCCGTACAGGACCTGCAACATGCGGCCGTGCATTATCCTGCTGAAATGTAGGGTTTCGGTTTCGCAGGGATCGAATGAGGGGTAGAGCCACGGGTCGTAACACATCTGAAACGTAACGCCCACTATTCAAAGTGCCGTCAATGCGAACAAGAGGTGACCGAGACGTGTAACCAATGGCACCCTATACCATCACGCCGGGTGATACGCCAGTATGGCGATGACGAATACACGCTTCCAATGTGGGTTCACTGCGATGTCGCCAAACACGGATGCGACCATCATGATGCTGTAAACAGAACCAAAGTGCGTTCACCGCGATGACGCCAAACGCGGATGCGCCCATCATGATGCTGTAAACAGAACCTGGATTCATCCGAGAAAATGGCGTTTTGCCATTCGTGCACCCAGGTTCGTCGTTGAGTACACCATCGCAGGCGCTCCTGTCTGTCATGCAGCGTCAAGGGTAACTGCAGCCATGGTCTCCGAGCTGATAGTCCGTGCTGCTGCAAACGTCGTCGAACTGTTCGTGCAGAGGGTGGTTGTCTTGCAAACGTCCCCATCTGCTGACTCAGGGATCGAGACGTGTCTGCACGATCCGTTACAGCCATGCGGATGAGATGTCTGTCATCTCGACTGCTAGTGATACGAAGCCGTTGGGATCCAACACGGCGTTCCGTATTACCCTCCTGAACCCACCGATTCCATATTCTGCTAACAGTCATTGTATCTCGACCAACGCGGGCAGCAATGTCGCGATACGATAAACCGCAATCGCGATAGGCTACAATCAGACATTTATCAAAGTCGGAAACGTGATGGTACGCATTTCTCCTCCTTACACAAGAACGTTTCACCAGGCAACGCCGGTCAACTGCTGTTTGTGTGTGAGAAATCGGTTGGAAACTTTCCTCAAATCAGCACGTCGTAGGTGTCGCCACCGGCGCCAACCTTGTGTGAATGCTCTGAAAAGCTAATCATTTGTGTATCACTGCATCTTCTTCCTGTCGGTTAAATTTGGCGCCTGTAGCGCGTCATCTTCGTGGTGTATCAATTTTAATGGCCAGTAGTGTATGTAAATTAACGTTAACTGAATTTTCTGACGATGTTGACAGATCATGACAACAATACTAAATGGAAAACTTTTCCTGATGTTCTGCGAAATTGTATTTCTTTGTCCATGGCTGTGCTTTCGGCTATCTTCAGATAACAATTGAATTTCACAAACTCAGATAAAATGATGTGCAACTTACAGAGATATTATTTCTACAGACGATACAAAAATGTTGATGTATAAAGTATTTACATAGGAAGTATAACATTTTATTCTCAGGCAGAAATAGTTAAATTAACTAATAAAAAGAAAAAGTTTTTTATGCGGAGATAAATTCAACAGATGATGAAAAGCTTACTGGTATACCAGCTGGTTCGTTTCTCATGACTAATGGTGGTCAGTTTTGCATTACATAATCGTGTCCACATACCTTCCTTGCGAAGTTACGTAGCTGCATCGTACAGTGCCGCATTCAGTCTCGCATCGGACAGCGGCCTTAATGTTCTTGCACATCAGCGCATACATTGAAACTGGCGCCACCGAGGCGAGCTGTGCGTGATGCTAAAGCGTCTCTTAACGGAGGGAGTAGTGTACTTCCAGTAGGTACGCCATTCAAACGGCCACAATAACAGCACGAAAAGCTCCTTACGAAGCTTACTTGTACTCTATTATTTCTTGTCGGATCCAGACAAGAGTTATGTCAGTGAATTTGTTTGTTATAGGTCTGCTACAATGGCGTAAGAAACTACGATAGTCTCCTTTACAGAAACGAAGTTCAGTCTACGCGTGTAATAAAATTTCGAAACGGCGACTGCCTTTATTCCATGAGCAGCTGATCATTATTAGTGTGGGTGCAAACAGATAATAAGTATCTTTAACGGTTCAAAAAGTTAGACGCTTATTCCAGTATAAGCCAGGGCTAGAACTTCCAATACATTATCTGGATTTGAGAACTGTAAGATTGACGCAAGCAGATTCCAAATCGACCAAACTATTCTCAACGGTCCTAACAAAATGAAGGCTTTCAAGACTGGTGTTTACTTCCAGACTGACAATCCTTGGTCTACGGATACGAGGGGCGTTCAGTAGGTGATGAAACACCCTTTTTTCTGAAAGCAGGTTGGTATGTTATTCTCACTCTTTTGGCTACAAGACCCAGTTTTTCAACATAATCGCCGCCAAATGCGACGGCCTCACGCCCCGTTACTGGAAGACCGCATCGTACCATTCTATCGGTCGACGTCGGAGCCAGCCTCTTGCTGCATGAATAACCTCCCCCATCACCCAAATCTTACTACTCGCTGAGTGTATCCTTCATTGGGGCAAATAGCTGGAAGTCGTAAGGAGCAAGATCCGGGCTGTAGAGTGAATGAAATGGAATGTCGTGTGGCTAGGGCCTCCCGTCGGGTAGACTGTTCGCCTGGTGCAGGTCTTTCGATTTGACGCCACTTCGGGGACCTGCGCGGCGATGGGGATGAAATGATGATGATTAGGACGACACAACACCCAATCCCTGCGCGGAGAAAATCTCCGACCCAGCCGGGAATCGAACTCGGGCCCTTAGGATTGACAGTCTGTCACGCTGACCACTCAGCTACCGGGGGCGGACTGTAGAGTGAATGAGAAAGAACAGTTCAATGAATTTTTGTGAGCTCCTCTAGAGTGCGCAGACTTGCGTGAGGCCTGGGGTTGTCATAAGGAAGGAGAAATTCGACTGCATTTTTGGGGCGACGAACACGCTAAAGCTGTTTCTTCAGTTTCCTGTAGATAGTACAGTACACTTTAGAGTTGATGGTTCCAGTGCGTGGGTGGACCTCAAAGTAAATAACCCCTTCAGAGACCCAGAAGGCCGGCCGCGGTGGCCGAGCGGTTCTAGGCGCTCCAGTCCGGAACGGTCGCAGGTTCGAATCCTGCCTCGGCCATGGATTTTGGTGATGTCCTTAGGTTAGTTAGAGTTAGGTAGTTCTAAGTCTAGGGAACTGATGACCTCAGATGTTAAGTCCCATAGTGCTTAGAGCCATTTGAACCATTTGAGCCTCCTCCAATGACTCACCGTGCCTTTCTTCAGTGCCAGGACTCCATAAACATTCTGCAAGCGTCTATGACCGAGCGAGGCGACTCAGTGGTGAGCACACTGGACTCGCCTTACGGACGACGACGATTCAAACCCGCGTCGAACCCTCTTGCCTTAAAATTAGTTTTAATACCTTCAGATGCTGACGGGCGTTGATATATATCAACGGGGACAGGAGAAAATGTGCCTCGACCGGGACTCGAACCCGGGATCTCCTGCTTTCATGGCAGACGCTCTATCCGTCTGAGCCACCGAGGGCACAGAGGATAGTGCGACTGCAGGGGCTATCTCGCGCACGCCTCCCGTGAGACCCACATTCACACCTTGTATGTCCACACACTACATTCGTAGTGTCCGACCCCAACAGACTCTCGTGGAAGACATTCTTACCAAGTCCCGTAAGAGTTCGGGGAATATGTATGCATCCGCACAGAAGGAGGAGGTCATGGCCGGTATTGCCAGAACGAAATAGTTATATATGGATATGATGTCTGTTCTTTCGGACATTCCTCTTGATTTAGGTTTTCCGTGAGTTCCTAAACAGCTTCAGGCCAATGCCGGGGTGGTTTTTGATAGGGCACGGGGGACTTCCATCTTCACTCTTCCCTAATCCGATGGGAAGGATAACATCGCTGTTTCACCTCTCCCTCCAAATCAACCGACCAACGAACCAACCAAGCGCTTATGAATGTCTGCAATGCTCTGGTTTTTCTCCAAAAGAAACTCAATGACAGCTCTCTGCTTGGAACGCACCTTCGTTGCAGATGCCATTTTGAAGGCTATGCATAGCGGCGCCGCCACGTAACGAAACTTTGTGAAACTGTAAGGGCTCAGCCGGCCGTAGTGGCCGAGCGGTTCCAGGCGCTTCAGTCTGGAACCGCGCGACCGCTACGGTCGCAGGTTCGAATCCTGCCTCGGGCATGGATGTATGTGATGTCCTTAGGTTAGTTAGCTTTAAGTGGTTCTTGGTTCTAGGGGACTGATGACCTTAGATGTTAAGTCCCATAGTGCTCAGAGCCATTTGAACCATTTTTGTAAGGGCTGAAGCGGAAATATTTCACGATGTTCCACAACAAATTCTGTATTTTTTCAACAAAAATTGGCCCGAAAAGTGCATTGCCATATTTATTGAGCGCCCCTCGTAATATCAAGTAGGAAACATTTCTTAATTTTCTGCAGAATTATGTTTATTTGGTCAGAAACCTGCTTTCGGCATCTTAGGTCATCTTTAGATGACAAGTGAATGTCGTCAACACACACAAAATCACTTGCGACTGACACAGACGTTATTATTACGTGAGATACAGAAGTTAAAAAAAAGTGTTGACATGTAGACCACTTATATAGCAAGTATTACTTTTTTCTGTCATGCAGACGTAGTTACATTAATTAAAAAAAGGATACAAACACTTTTATGATGAGATACATTCAGTGCTTTGGCTCATCAGTGTATACATTGAAACTACATTGTCCAGTCACAATGATGTGATCACCTTTCTAAAGCCTGAACAACCACCTTTTGCGGTGCGAACCGATGCGACCTGAGCACGAAGTGAGATTCTGGAAGTATCGACAGGGATGTGGAGCCATGGCGACTCCGGTGACATGACGAGCTACGCTGGGTTACTCGCTTAACGATCCATAAAAATTCATGGCGCGGACATCCCGATCGACGTCGTCCCACAGATTCTCGTTTTGGGTTTAAATCTGGAGAGTTTGGTGGCCAGGAGAGTACGTTAAACCACACTGATGATCATTAATTAAGGATAATGCTGGTACATGTTAAACAACGCTCTGGTGGGCGGTTTGCGGGTTTAAATCACATTTTGCACCGTTGCATTTGACCTGCGATCGTCGCACGGTGGCGCTGGCAGCAGTCAGTATACGCAGAGGTGTGTTGGTGCATGTCACAGTACAGTGCGGCGAGTAAGCGAGCAGAAGTTTTCAGACGTGCTAATGGTGACTGTGTGTTGAAAAGGCTGAAAGAACACATATTGATGACGTTGTGAGGGGTAGAATACTAGCGATTCTGGAGGCTGATCAAACACAGCAGGTCGTAGCACGGGTCCTCCGTGTGCCACAAAGTGTGATCTCAAGATTATGGCAACGATTCCAGCAGACAGGAAACGTGTCCATGCGCTACAGTACGAGACGTCCACAGTGTACAACACCACAAGAAGACCGATTCTCACCATCAGTGCCCGCAGACAGCCACGGGGTACTGCAGGTAGCCTTGCTTGGGACCTTACCGCAGCCACTGGAACAGTTGTCTCCAGACACAGTGTCTACAGACGACTGAACAGACCCGGTTTAATCACCCGGAGACCTGCAAGGAGCATTCCATTGACCCCTGGTCACAGGAGAGCCCGTAAAGCCTGGTGTCAAAAACACAGTATATGGTCACTGGAACAGTGTTCACGGACGAGTCCAGGTATAGTCTGAACAGTGATTCTCGGTGGGTTTTCATCTGACGTGAACCAGGAACCAGATACCAACCGCTTAATGTCCTTGAAAGGGACCTGTATGGAGGTCGTGGTTTGATGTCGTGGGGTGGGATTATGATTGGTGCACGTACACCCCTGCATGTCTTTGATAAAGTAACTGTAACAGGTCAGGTGTATCGGGACGTCATTTTGCACCAGTATGTCCGCCTTTTCAGGGGTGCAGTGGGTCCCACCATCCTCCTGACGGATGATAACGCACGGCCCCACCGAGGTGCCATCGTGTAGGAGTACCTTGAAACAGAAGATATCAGGCGAATGGAGTGGCCTCCCTGTTCTCCAGACCTAAATCCCATCAAGCATGTCTGGGACGCTCTCGGTCGACGTATCGTTGCAAGACTTCAAACCGCTAGGACACTTCAGCAGCTCCGACAGGCACTGGTGCAAGAATGGGAGGCTATACCCAAGCAGCTGCTCGACCACCTGATCCAGAGTATGCCAACCCGTTGTGCGGCCTGTGTACGTGTTCGTGGTGTTCATATGCCATACTGATGTCGGGGTACATGGGCAGGAAACAGTGGCGTTTTGTAGCAAATGTGTTTCGGGACGGTTTTCTCAACTTATTACCAATGCCGTGGACTTATAGATTTGTGTCGTGTGTGTTCCCTATGTGCCTATGCTATTAGCGCCAGTTTTGTGTAATGCCACGTTATGTGGCACCACATTCTGCAATTATCCTTAATTTATGAGCATGAGCGTAATTCCTGGCGCTCTTCGAACCACGCACATACACTGCGAGCTGTGTGGCACGTTGCATTATACTGCTGGTAGATGTTACCGTGCTGAGGATAAACAAACTGTATGCAGGTGTGCACAAGGTCACCAGTGATGGAAGCACACTTGCGTTGACCCATCGTGCCTTCCAGAAAGATGAGATCGCTTAGGGAATGCCCTCCGGCTTGCAAACTTTCGGTGATTATTGTTGCGTGTTTGCTTTCATACGTTTCACGCCATATATAAATTATATGGTAACGGTCATCTGACTGATGAAGCATAAAACGTGATTCATCTGAAAAAACAACTTGTCGCTACTCAGTAAACGTTCAGTTGCAGTAATGGCCTGCAAATTCCAGTCTTCATCGCCGATGAACAGCAGTCAGCATGGATACAGAGACAAGACACCTGCTGCGAAAGCACGCTGTAGGAACGTTCGCTGAACAGTCGTAGAGGAGACACTGCTGGTAGCCCCTGGGTTCATCTATTCGCCGGTACACATCTCTGCGGCCGTCGTTCACCCCTGTCTTCTATTCCTCGTGGTGCAAATTTGCCATCCATTGCATATACATTAACCAAGGCGGCTCGCGAACGGTTGACGAAATTGGCCGTTTCAGAAACGTTGTCATCCTTGGCTCGAAGCCCAATGATCATGCCCACATTTTGGGGTCAGCTACATTACATTGACTGCGCTGAATCCGCGTTCCCCCCCAAGCCCCGATCATGCCCTTCTGGAGTCAGATAGATTGCTCCGTTTCCGAATTACATCGACTGTGCTGTTTTCCGCGCTGGTTTCCGCGTTCCCCCCCAAGCCCCGATCATGCCCTTCTGGAGTCAGATAGATTGCTCCGTTTCCGAATTACATCGACTGTGCTGTTTTCCGCGTCCCCGCCCCCTCCCTCCCTGCCAACCAAGCAGACTATCGTACTTCTAGGTGGTACGCGATTCAAACGACTGCAAGAACAGCACGAAAACCGCCTTACATAGCAAATGTTTACTCTACAATTTCTCGTCGGACCTACGAAATAGTTCTGTCAGTGAATTTGTCTCTTACAGATCTGCTACACTGGCGTAAGAAATTACCATAGTTTCATTTGGAATAACAAATGTGAGTCATGTATCTCGGCGATTAATGAAATTTCGAAAAGGCTTACGTCTTTTCTTCATGGGCCCTTGGTCATTATTCACCCAGTATATGCCAGTACAATGAAATTGATGAAAGAGAAATACTGCCGTATGAGAGCATTAAAATAATTCAGTGGCGACAAGTGAAAATCAGTGGTCGACCAGGTTTCGCACCGGGATTTCCTGCTTTATGTGAGTCGTCACTTTATAACTGCTTCGACTACCCGGGTAAGCCCCTTCGGTTCAGCCCAAATTCCTAACCTATCGCACTCTACTTCCTTAGCACCTCTCTCCGTTTTCCTCCTTACTCGCAGGGTGCATCCACACGGAATATATCATGAAATGCGTCAAGGCGTACATATTACTGTCCTATCTGCGATGATTCCCGCAAGAGGGCGGACCTAGTGCGCAGCTCCACTGAAGGTGCCATGAAATGCCGTCAAGGCGTAGATATTACTGTTATATTTATGGTGTCTGTTCTTTCTTACAATGAATGATTTCAATGCTGGTATTTTCTTCCGGGATGACAGGCAGTGATCGATGTAAAAAACTATTCACTGTTGTTTCTCCCCATTTACGGGGAGATAAATCGGCAACTGCATCGAAAGTTTAAAGAGGACCTCGAAATACTAGCGGTATTTTGAGCTGTGAACAGGGCACCAGCATTCGCCACAAGATGACACATGCTTATTAATCTCTGGTCTGTGGTACTATCCTCGATTAGAACGATCAATTACTTGCCCAAAGATTTTAACTTAGGTCTTAGTAATTCTTTCTCCTGAGATCACAGAAGTTAAGCGCTGTCGGGCGTGGTCGGCACGTAGATGGGTGACCATCCGGGCCGCCATGCGCTGTTGCCATTTTTCGGGGTACACTCAGCCTCGTGATGCCAATTGAGGAGCTACTCGACCGAATAGTAGCGGCTTCGGTCAAAAATACCATCATTACGGCCGGGAGAGCGGTGTGCTGCCCCACACCCCTCCTATCCGCATCCTCCTTGAGGATGACACGACGGTCGGATGGTCCCGTTGGGCCACTTGTGGCCTGTAGACGGGGTGGTTTCTTGGTAATTCTTAACAATAAAGAACAACCGCCTTCAGACACAAATCTTGACTTTATTAAATGCACGATGCATTTCGAGCCATGGGGGCTGGCCTTCAGGTACTTTGACAGTCTATGTCAACTTTACATTTCGTTTAATTCTGGGGTGTTTCTAGTAGCAGATGTATAGTCCTCACAAAACATTTTGACACAGCATATTTTCGAACACACTGTAGGCTTTCAAAGCACCTGACGTTGAGCCCCTAGGGCTCGAAATGCATTGTGCATTTTAATGAAATCAAGATGTGTGGCTGAAGGCGGTTGTTCTTCATTATTTCGAAAGTAATAGAGTCACGGAAGATACGTCACAAGCAATGGATACAATTAAGTTAAACTTAATACTTCAACTATACTTGGCAGTCCACCAACATATCAGCACAATGATTACAGACGGTCATCCAGAGATGACAGAGAACAGGGTGTAACTAAAGGCCTCGTCAGCAACTAGGTGAGGAAATAGTCTACTGTAAAGATGTGCTACACGCGTCTTTGCGATGCAAGCAGCGCTGCGCTATGAACGTTCCGTGTTGGACTTTGTCCAAGTGGTTGGCATTTACCCATTGTCATCCTTCTTCTTGAATACAGCCTCAGGCATTATATTATTCATGAGATTCGTAAATTTTCCGAGATTCTCCGGTTCCCCTGGGGACTGGCTGGCGACCGGGTATTAACAATTTTGGTTTCCGAAGCGAGCGCCGCTCTCGCGTAACGCATTTACAGGCAATGCACGGCACCATGAAGTCCTCACGCCCAAACTACACGCGTATTCCCACGGGTTTAAATGAATATCAATCCGTGCTAATAAAACATTCATGAGTTATTATCGGATATTAATTATAGTCAAAAATATCACAGCTGCCCAACGTGTCCAGCTGCGTCTGAAATCAATGCCGCGCGTGCGCGTACCAGGTGCATTACAAATACGGTTCCGCGAACGCGACTCTCAGCCGGGCAGAAGTAGGAACTAACTTGATCACATTATTCCACGTTCCAGTGTGTTGTGACACATGTCGACGTATACCTCGTAAACACGAAAAATGCAGGAATATCTGCTTGCACATTGATTGAAAATGCTCATCACTGATATTTGAACGGATCGGTGGAAAACATGTTAACGCACTAGAGCACTGTTTTGAGTATTTGCGTGTTATATGTTTGGTCAAATCTATAAATTGTTAACCACAATGGACTTGCCTGTAACTTTTTATACGAGTTTTTACACTATTTACAGCAGCAGTAGTAGTAGTAGTAGTAGTAGTAGCTTTATTCATCCGTAGATCCGTTTTTACAAGGATGTAGGTCATGTCAAAGTATTTACAAAATTAGATCAATTTAAAATAAGCTAATTCATACACACATATATTTACAGACTTCTAGTTAGAGACAATCATTAGACTTACTCCTGGTATACAATACTCTTTTTTACAAATAACTTATTAAAGAATGTAATGCCACACTGTTCACTCATATCTCACTATCAGTCACTGCACACACTATACACACATTGTTTCATAACACTTTACTCTCTACACACACACACACACACACACACACACACACACACACACACACACACACACACTGGTGATCTCTGGACCATTTTCTGTACCGCAACTTCCCATTTGCTATCCTGAAAAACTGAGTCAGCATCTCTCCAGCTATGTAATCTGTTAGATAGGTACACAGATTGTTAGTACGTCCTAGAATATTGATTACTTGTAACATTGTCCCTACTACTGTCGGCTAGCGCTATCTCTATCAAAAAGTACCTGGAAAAGTTGTGAGAACAGCTATATAGTTCATACTACCTTACATCGGACAGTAGTATATCAGATTCTCAAAATTTAAGAGGGAAAAAATATATTACAGTAACAGTCTTCAATATTCACAAAGTAACAACATCAGGTTTTCTGTAGTGGCTAAATAAATAAATAAATAAACAAAGCTTTTCCATACATTTCTGTCCATTATCTTTTTCATTACGAAACAGAACACTGGAGACTCAAAACTCCTTGCATACTATAACTTACCTTGGTATGTTGCAGTTGTGGTCGTTTCCGTAACTGACTGCATATTCCAAGAATTTCATCCCCCAACAAGATGGCGCACTCTCCCCACCCCCTAACCCCTCCCCATTCGCCACTACTATCCATTGAAGCATCGATGTTCGTCGCTACCTAAATGACGAATTTCCGCATCGCCGTACTGGTCGTAGAGCTGAAGATGATATGGATCTATTCCCTTAGCCCCTCCCCATCCCCCCTACCACGTCAGCTACCACCTTGTGACTTTTTCGTTACGGGCGTACATTAAGGACCGTGTTTAAGTACCCCTGCCGCCATGAACTGTGTAACAGCTCAGAGAACGCATAAAGGCAGCGGCGATGACCGCTGGTATTATGTTGCTACATACGGCATGACAGGAACATGACAACGGCTTGGACGTGTGTCGTGTGACTAGAGGCGAACTCATAACCCGGCGAGTTTGTGGTTCTATTCACGCAACAGTCGTATTTGTACATGTAACAATTTGTAAAATATAGAGCTTTGAAAAACCCGCCAGGGTAGCCGAGAGCGCTCATGCGCTGCTTCCTAGACTCGGGTAGGCGCGCCGGCCCCGGATCGAATCCGCCCGGCGGATTAACGACGAGGGCCCGGTATGCCGGCCAGCCTGGATGTGGTTTTTAGGCGGTTTTCCACATCCCGCTACTTGAATACCGTGCTTGTCCCCAAGTTCCGCCTCAGTTACACGACTCACCGACATTTGAAAGCGTTCGCACTCTTTCATGACTTACACTAGACGCAGACAGCTGGGGTACACAACTTCCGTCCCGGGAGGGTTCGGCGTGGCGGCAGGATGATCATCCGGCCATGCTCTGCAATTAATACTGCCAGTCCCGTCATAACAAAGCCGACCCCGCATTGGAGCGGGACAAAGGCCCGTGAAAGAAAGAAAGAAAGAAAGAAAGAAAGAAATAGAGCTTTGAAAACGAATGGTTCATTTATAGCAGTCCAGCATTTTATATATATGTAATCGTATGAAGCGATATAAAATGGAACGATCACTTAACTCTAATTACAGGAAAGACGTATTCGAGACAGATTCAGTGGAATACTCCCCAGGAAGTGTAGTCCACTCATTACGAAACCCTCGGTCGAACGATACCGTAGTACCGGTCCTCATACTGAGAGTCTTACCCGGTAGGCCTTTTAGAGGAAATAGAGAGGCTCCTAACAAGGGTTTAGTTACGGGTTGATTTAATAAGGGAGGGAAGCGTCACGGATTCTCATCCAGTCAGTGGTGCTCGATCTGCACCACTCACAACAGCGTGGCCTGCGGCGTGTAGACGTTGTTGTAACGCCTAGTGTTTGCTTGAATACCTGCAAGTGTTACAGACAAAATAAACGCGGTGACGTACTCGATTTGTTTAAAACTGTACCTACCGGTATTACACGACTGGGCATTAAAATTGCTACACCAAGAAGAAATGCAAATGATAAACGGGTATTCATTGGTCAAATATATTATACTAGACTGACATGTGATTACATTTTCACGCAATTTGGGTATATAGATCCTGAGAAATCAGACCCAGAACAACCACCACTGGCCGTAATAACGGCCTTTATACGCCTGGGCATTGAGTTAAACAGAGCTTGGATGGCGTGTACAGATACAGCTGCCCATGCAGCTTCAACACGATACCACAGATCATCAAGAGTAATGACTGGCGTATTGTGACGAGCCAGTTGCTCGGCCATCATTGATCAGACGTTTTCAGTTGGTGAGAGATCTGGAGAATGTGTTGGCCAGGGCAGCAGTCGAACATTTTCTGTATCCAGAAAGGCCCGTACAGGACCTGCAACATGCGGTCGTGCATTATCGTGCTGAAATGTAGGGTTTCGCAGGGATCGAATGAAGAGTAGAGCCACGGGCCGTAACACATCTGAAATGTAACGTCCACTGTTCAAAGTGCCGTCAACGCGAACAAGAGGTGACCGAGACGTCTAACCAATGGCATCCCATACCATCACGCCATGTGGTACGCCAGTATGGTGCGACCATCATGATGCTGTAAACAGAACCTGGATTCATCCGAAAAAATGACGTTTTGACATTCGTGTACCCAGGTTCGTCGTTGAGTACACCATCGCAGGCGCTCCTGTCTGTGATGCAGCGTCAAGGATAACCGCAGCCATGGTCTCCGAGGTGATAGTCCATGCTGTTGCAAACGTCATCGAACTGTTCGTGTAGATGGTTGTCGTCTTGCAAACGTCCCCATCTGTTGACTCAGGGATCGAGACGTGGCTGCACGATCCGGATCCGTTACAGCCATGCGGATAAGATGCCTGTCACCTCGACTGCTAGTGATACGAGGCCGTTGGGATCCAGCACGGCGTTCGATATTACCCTCCTGAACGCACCGATTCCATATTCTGCTAACAGTCATTGGATCTCGAGCAATGCGAGCAGCAATGTCGCGATACGATAAACCGCAATCGTGATAGGCTACAATCCGACCTTTATCAAAGTCGGAAAGGTGATGGTGCGCATTTCTCCTCCTTACACGAGGCATCACAGCAACGTTTCACCAGGCAACGCCGGTCAACTGCTGTTTGTGTATGAGAAATCGGTCGGAAACTTTCCTCATGTCAGCACATTGTAGGTGTCGCCACCGGCGCCAACCTTGTGTGAATGGTCTGAAAAGCTAATCATTTGCATATCACAGCATCTTCTTCCTGTCGGTTAAATTTCGTATCTGCAGCACGTCAACTTCGTGTTGCAGCAATTTTAATGTCAAGTAGTGAATATGAACTATTTTTTCTAAATAGGTTATTTTACATATGACGTAACTACGTAGGGCCGTCAGAGTCACAATGACAAAAATTCGTCTGGTTGTTGAACTGCGTCGTTATGTAACATCTTTAAAAATGTAAATGAGAAAACTGTCGTCCCGGCCGTATTACAATGGCCTTCGATAGGGAAAGACTGGTTTTACTGGAAGAAAGGTACTTCTATTTATGAAAACTATCGATGTCAATATGTCATATTTCTGAGGCTTTATATTTAAAATATACTCAAGGTAGTCGTGACGAGAGGGAGAGGGTAGTAAGGAGGCTATTCGTGCACTGTCCACTTTGTCTACGATTGATGCCTATTTCAGGTTAGCGCTCGGCTTCTGGTGGGTATGTTTTCTCCCTGTTGTGCGCCGAAATACACTGACAGTTTTATATGGGGTGAACAGAAATATGGGACACTGAAGCCGACCGGTGTGGCTGAGCGGTTCTAGGCGTTTCAGTCTGGAACCGCGCGACCACTACGATCGCAGGTTCGAATCCTGCCTCGGGCATGGATGTGTGTGATGTCCTTAGGTTAGTTAGGTTTCAGTAGTTCTAGGGGACTGATGCCCTCAGATGTTAAGTCCCACAGTGCTCAGAGCCATTTTTGAAACACTGAAAACACCACACCATGCATAATAAGGTGTAGAAAAACTGTTTACCATGAAAACAGCTTCGAGTTGCTTCGGAATGGATACATACAGAGATCTAGTGACTGTTGTGGCCGGGAGATGCGAGAATTTATCCTCGCGTTCACAAAACCACTCCAGGACGATAGAGCTGTGTGAGCAGGGACCCTGTTACCTTGGAACACAGCGTCACCATTGGGGAACAAATATTGTACCATATGATGGATCTGATATGCCACAGTGGTGACATAATCCTCAACAGTAATGTGGCCGTGCAGAATAACCGTGAGGCCCACGAAGTGGCTGCCCAAAACATCACCGGAATCCTGTCACGTTCACTCTTGGGACATAAACTCGGCCAGGAGTTGGAAACAGTGTGAAACAAGACTCGTCCGACCAAATGAATTTCTCCCATTGCTCCACAGTCCAGATTTTATGGCTTCGGCACGGCGTTTTCTTGTTACAGGCATGAGCATCACTGTGAGTGGCTTTTGAATTCCAGCTCGCCCCGAAATTCACTGCTTCTGGAGCTTCTTTCGTGTTTTGATGCTGACAGGATTCGTCAGCGGGGCGTTCAGTGCTACAGTGACTTCTACATCTACATCCATACTCCGCAAGCCACCTGACGGTGTGCGGCGGAGGGTACCTTGAGTACCTCTATCGGTTCTCCCTTCTATTCCAGTCTCGTATCGTTCGTGGAAAGAAAGATTGTCGTTATACCTCTGTGTGGGCTCTAATCTCTCTGATTTTATTCTCATGGTCTCTTCACGAGATATACGTAGGAGGGAGTAGTATAGTGCTTGACTCCTCGGTGAAGGTACGTTCCCGAAACTTCAACAACTTCGTTCGTGGAAAGAAAGATTGTCGTTATACCTCTGTGTGGGCTCTAATCTCTCTGATTTTATTCTCATGGTCTCTTCACGAGATATACGTAGGAGGGAGTAATATAGTGCTTGACTCCTCGGTGAAGGTACGTTCCCGAAACTTCAACAACTTCGTTCGTGGAAAGAAAGATTGTCGTTATACCTCTGTGTGGGCTCTAATCTCTCTGATTTTATTCTCATGGTCTCTTCACGAGATATACGTAGGAGGGAGCAATATACTGCTTGACTCCTCGGTGAAGGTACGTTCTCGAAACTTCAACAAAAGCCCGTACCGAGCTACTGAGCGTCTCTCCTGCAGAGTCTTCCACTGGAGTTTATCTCATCCCCGTGACGCTTTCGCGATTACTAAATGATCCCGTAACGAAGCGCGCTGCTCTCCGTTGGATCTTCTCTATCTCTTCCATTAACCCTATCTGGTACGGATCCCGCACTGGTGACCAATATTCAAGGAGTGGGCGAACAAGTGCACTGTAACCTACTTCCTTTGTTTTCGGATTGCATTTCCTTAGGATTCTTCCAATGAATCTCAGTCTGGCATCTGCTTTACCGACATTCAACTTTATATCATCAATCCATTTTAAATCACTCCTAATGCCTACTCCCAGATTATTTATGGAATTAACTGTTTCCAGTTGCTGACCTGCTATATTTTAGCTAAATGATAAAAGATCTTTCTTTCTATGTATTCGCAGCACATTACACTTGTCTACATTGAGATTCAACTGCCATTCCCTGCACCATGCGTCAATTTGACGCAGATCCTCCTGCATTTCAGTACAGTTTTCCATTGTTACAACCTCTAGATATACTACAGCATCATCCGCAAAAAGCCTCAGTGAGCTTCCGATGTTACCCACAAGGTCATTTATTTATATTGTGAACAGCAACGGTCCTACGACACTCCCCTGCGGCACACCTGAAATCACACTTACTTCGAAAGACTTCTCTCCATTGAGAATGACATGCTGCGTTCTGCTATCCAGGAACTCTTCAATCCAATCACCCAATTGGTCTGATAGTGCATATGCTCTTACTTTATTCATTAAACGACTGTGTGTAACTGTATCAAACGCCTTGCGGATGTCAAGAAACACGGCAGCTGCCTGGGAACCCATATCTACGGCCCTCTGAGTCTCGTGGACGAATAGCGCGAGCTGGGTTTCACACGATCGTCTTTTTCGAAACCCATGCGGATTCCTTCAGAGTAGATTTGTAGTCTCCAGAAAAGTCATTATACTCGAACATGATACGTGTTCGAAAATTCTACAACTGATCGACGTTAGAGATATAGGTCTATAGTTCTGCACATCTGTTCGACGTCCCTTCTTGAAAACGGGGATGACCTGTTTTGTAGTCTTCGTCCTCTTATCTTTCGCCAAAATCGTCTTTAACAACAGTGCCTCACGATCATTCAACGCACGCTTCTGTCAGCGCAGTGAGTTAACGAATGATGTTTTTCCGGTTTCCCAGTACGCAGTATAAATCTTCTGAAATCACCATAGACTTCGGCTCCCTTGGTTACGCAAGCATTCACGATACAAGCAACGTAATTTGCGCACGTTCGAATACACTTAGCTCCGACATAGTGCACTCGCAATTACAGAGAACACTGTTCTGACCACGGCTGACACTTGCAACGTATTGAAGGTACTGCGCAGGTGCCGTTTATGATTAAATACAGCAGCGCCACCTGCAGGCTTGGCTAGCAGCTGAATTTCTGTTCAAACATGCGCTTCTCGCGATGTTTCCGTATTTCGTCCACCCCCAGCAGCTTTAGGTACAGGGTATCGCGTCGATGCTCGGTGAGGCTTCTGTCCTGCGACCGCTCTCGACCCGTCGGACTGGGATATTCGGCAGCCAGGACGGCGGAAATTTGTAGCCATGCTATCTATTGATGTTCTCAGGCTGCTTGATAATTTCATTTCCCTATTTTGCGTTGATGCGTTCACTACCTTTTTTTGTCAGTACATGGCCTTCATGGAACATGATAGGTTTTCCACAATCACGGTGGTGTTCCGCTATCCCCGATATACACTGAAGAGGCAAAGAAATTCGTACATCTCCCTGATATCGTGTACGGCCCCCGCGAGCACGCAGAAGTGCCGTAACACGATGTGCCATGCACGCGTCTAGTGCCATAAGTACTGCTGGAGTGAACTGACACATTGAATCCTGCAGGGCTGTCCATAAATCCATAAGAGTACAAGAGGAGGGAGATCTGGAGATCTGTTCTGAACAGTACTTTGGAAGGCATCCCAGTTATGCTCAATATTATTCATGTCTGAGGAGTTTTGTTGGCCATCAGAACTCAGAAGAGTTTTCCTGGAGCCACTCCGTAGCAATTCTGGACGTTTGGGGTGTCGCACTGTCCTGCTGGAATTTTCAAAGTCGGTTGGAATGTACAATGAATGCAGGTGATCAGACAGGATGCTTACGTTCGTGTCACCTGTCAGAGTCGTATCTATACGTATCAGAGCTGCAACTGCATACTCCCCATACCGTTACAGAGCCTCCACCAGCTTGAACAGTCACCTGTGACATGCAGGGACAATGGATTCATGTTGGGGAGTTAGTTCGGCAGTGAAAATGTTCAAACTCAGAAGAGTGTTCCTGGAGCCACTCTGTAGCAGTTTTGGACGTGTGGGGTGTCGCATTGTCCTGCTGGAATTGTCCAAGTCGTCGGAATGCACAATGGACATGAATCGTTGCAAGTGATCAAAGAGGATGTTTACCTGGTGTCACATGTCAAAGTCCTACCTAGACATATCAGTGGTGCTATATCACTCCAACTGCGCACACGCCACACCATTACAGAGCCTCCATCAGCTTGAACAGTATCTGCTGACATGGAGAGTCCGTGGACTCATAAGGAAGTCTCGATACCCGTACTCGACCATCAGCTCCGTACAATTTGAAACGAAACTCGTCTGACCAGGCAACATGTTTCCAGTCATTGACAGTCCAATGTCGGTGGTGACGGATCCAATAGAGGCGTAAAGCTTTGTGTCGTGCAGTCATCAACGGCATATGAGTGGGCTTTCGGATTCGAAAGCCCATATCGTCGATGTTTCGTTCAATGGTTCGCACGACACTTGATGGCCTAGCATTGAAATCTGCAGCAATTTGCGGAAGGGTTGCACTTCTGTCACGTTGAACGATTCTCTTCAGTCGTCGTTCGTCCCGTTCTTGTAGGAAATTTTCTAACCGCAGCGATGTCGAAGGTTTTATGCTTTATCGGATTCTTGATATTCACGGTACACTCGTGAAATGGTCGTACGGGAAAATCCCCCACTTCTTCGCTACCTTGGAGATGCTGTGTCCCATCGCTCGCGCGCCGACTATAACACCACGTTCAGACTCAATTAAATCTTGAGAAACTGCTACTGTAGCAGTAGCAACCGATCTAACAACTGCGGCAGACACTTGTTGTCTTATTTAGGCGTTGGCGACCGCAGAGCCGTGTTTTGCCTGTTTACGTGTCTCTGTATTTGAATACGCATGCCTATACCAGTTTCTTTGGCGCTTCAGTGTGTTTTGCTGTTCTAATCGTACGTAGCATTCGTGTCCCTCGACGTATGAGCTGACTGGCCTATGTGCCTGCCCAATGCAGGCAGCTCCGGTAAAAACAGTCTCTCCCTGAGGAATACCGTTGTAAGACGTTCATACGTCCATTTTATAGTTTATACACTCCTGGAAATGGAAAAAAGAACACATTGACACCGGTGTGTCAGACCCACCATACTTGCTCCGGACACTGCGAGAGGGCTGTACAAGCAATGATCACACGCACGGCACAGCGGACACACCAGGAACCGCAGTGTTGGCCGTCGAATGGCGCTAGCTGCGCAACATTTGTGCACCGCCGCCGTCAGTGTCAGCCAGTTTGCCGTGGCATACGGAGCTCCATCGCAGTCTTTAACACTGGTAGCATGCCGCGACAGCGTGGACGTGAACCGTATGTGCAGTTGACGGACTTTGAGCGAGGGCGTATAGTGGGCATGCGGGAGGCCGGGTGGACGTACCGCCGAATTGCTGAACACGTGGGGCGTGAGGTCTCCACAGTACATCGATGTTGTCGCCAGTGGTCGGCGGAAGGTGCACGTGCCCGTCGACCTGGGACCGGACCGCAGCGACGCACGGATGCACGCCAAGACCGTAGGATCCTACGCAGTGCCGTAGGGGACCGCACCGCCACTTCCCAGCAAATTAGGGACACTGTTGCTCCTGGGGTATCGGCGAGGACCATTCGCAACCGTCTCCATGAAGCTGGGCTACGGTCCCGCACACCGTTAGGCCGTCTTCCGCTCACGCCCCAACATCGTGCAGCCCTCCTCCAGTGGTATCGCGACAGGCGTGTATGGAGGGACGAATGGAGACGTGTCGTCTTCAGCGATGAGAGTCGCTTCTGCCTTGGTGCCAATGATGGTCGTATGCGTGTTTGGCGCCGTGCAGGTGAGCGCCACAATCAGGACTGCATACGACTGAGGCACACAGGGCCAACACCCGGCATCATGGTGTGGGGAGCGATCTCCTACACTGGCCGTACACCACTGGTGATCGTCGAGGGGACACTGAATAGTGCACAGTACATCCAAACCGTCATCGAACCCATCGTTCTACCATTCCTAGACCGGCAAGGGAACTTGCTGTTCCAACAGGACAATGCACGTCCGCATGTATCCCGTGCCACCCAACGTGCTCTAGAAGGTGTAAGTCAACTACCCTGGCCAGCAAGATCTCCGGATCTGTCCCCCATTGAGCATGTTTGGGACTGGATGAAGCGTCGTCTCACGCGGTCTGCACGTCCAGCACGAACGCTGGTCCAACTGAGGCGCCAGGTGGAAATGGCATGGCAAGCCGTTCCACAGGACTACATCCAGCATCTCTACGATCGTCTCCATGGGAGAATAGCAGCCTGCATTGCTGCGAAAGGTGGATATACACTGTACTAGTGCCGACATTGTGCATGCTCTGTTGCCTGTGTCTATGTGCCTGTGGTTCTGTCAGTGTGATCATGTGATGTATCTGACCCCAGGAATGTGTCAATAAAGTTTCCCCTTCCTGGGACAATGAATTCACGGTGTTCTTATTTCAATTTCCAGGAGTGTATTTTAAAATTTATATTTTATATAATAATGCCGTGCAACATAAAGAAGGATGTTAATCAGTTTTAAGTTGATGAAGGTAGCGACAAGTCGCAAGAGATTTTGTTTTACCTATTTCGCAGTTACAGAGCGAAACTGATAAAAATAAAACTGATTGAGACTTGTGGCCGTCCTGTTAAAGTCAGTTCCAATGCTCCCTATTTCCCATGTAAGCAATGCGTGCTAAAGTTCAGTGAGTTTCTTTTATCTATGTGTCTCCCAAGACCTATTGTACAAATGGTTTAGAGCGATATTAATGTATAATGCACTGATGTTCCTAAGTCTATTCCGCATTCCACTTCCGCACAGTAGTTCGACCCAGCAGCCGACACATACCGACTGAGATCTTTCGACAGCCGCTGGTGTGGGTGTTCCTGCCAGCGCGCTTCATTTGTTTTACTGGCAGGTCGTTTCTACCCGTGCCGAGCAGCAACACGACGGAAGCAAAACGCACCGGAACGTACACAATTAAAAATGTAACATGTCAGATGTAGAGGCGGGAACTGTGCTCGTGAAATAACAAATGTCATCCGCAGCCCCGCGTACCAGAACTAACCGTTACGGCCGCGCTAGAATTAAACCCGCAGAAAACACGTCCCTTGCCGACACAGGGAACTGGTAATCCGTCACGACAAATTCGTTGAGTATTAGCTATAACAAAGTTTTAATAAATCTATATAATTTTCACAACCATTCAGTTGCAGCAAGTGCTTAATTAGCAACGAAATCCAAACGCGTGCTCTTCAGCCATTGTGAAGTGGTTCGAAAGCTCGTGGATAGTAAACCTCTTGAAGCTGCTCTAAGCTCGAGAAAATTTTGTTAATTTACACTGCCCTGACACCGTGATTTAACAATCGGTTGTAGTTGCCGATGTCGTGGTGTGGACATTGGCACATGCATGGGTCGTCGGCTGCGAAAGAGTATCGTTAGGAGAGCTGGTGCACTGAGTTTTGTTCAGACGTACTTGCACTCGGCCCTGAAGTCTGATGTTATTTCCGCCACAGCCCGCCGATTGTCGTCTTTTTACCAGTCTGTCCAGCCTTCGACGTCCTACATCTACAGGGTGAAAAGTATTTAAACCGACAAACTTTGGTTGGTTGTAGGGGACATCAAAACAAATACTTTTCCCTAATGTCATTTTTTCCTATGAGGATTATTTAAACCGGTGGAGGCCGTATTACGCTCTTCAGTTGTTAGAGGCCGTATTACCATCTTCAGCTGTTCGAGGGCGTATTACGCTCTTGAGTTGTAGGAAACTGTTGTCCACCAGTGTAGAAGTGCATTGTCTCTGTTTACTAATAGAGCGATACACTTTGAGTGAGTACACTGATATGGTTGGTGAGTAATACGTAGCGCACCAAAACAGAGGAGCTGCACAGCGGGCTTATCAACAACAATATCCTAATCCCTGTATCCCGCATCATACGACCTTTGCTGCTGTATACCAATGTCTGCGTGAGACCGGATCATTTAGCAGATTACGTGGACAGGGACGCAGTCACGCGGTAAGAACGCTGAAATTTGAAGAAGCTGTCTTGCAGCATGTGGAGCGGGATCCTTTAATCAGCACTCGTGCAACTGGACGTAAAATGGGGACGAATCAGACGAGTGTAAGAACGGTCCTTCGAGAGCAATTGTTACGTCCATTTCACTTACAGCATGTCCACAACCTGGAAGCAGTTGATTATCCATTCAGAGCACCGTTTTCGCAGTGTTACCTGGAACAGTGTGAAATGCATCCTACATTTCCATCCTCTGTGTTGTTTACCAATGAAGCAACGTTCGGGCGTGATGGAATCTTCAACATGCACAATTCGCATGTTTGAAGTGAGGATAACCCGCATGCCACAGTTACTAGCGCTCATGAAGTGCGGTTCTTCGTTAATGTGTCGGTCGGTGTTGTTGGGGACTGTTTAATTGGGCTGCATCTGCTACCTAGGCCATTAAATTGCAGGCACTATTACAATTTACTCGCTAGAGCGTTGCCAGAATTGCTGGAAAACGTCCCGCTCCCTACAAGACAACGCATGTGGTTCCAACATGACGGAGCGCCGGCACATTTCAGTCGTCGTGTGCGTCGATTCCTGGACCGACGGTTCCCAGACACGTGGAATGGCAGAGGTGGTCCTGTACCATGGCCTGCTCGATCCCCACTTTTTTGTGTGGGGAACAACTCAGGACACTCCTGATATTTTTGCCCGTGTCAGACAGAACATGATCCGGCAGTGTAACCTTTGTTTACGTGTCAATGGAGACATTTTTGAAAATCAATTGTAACTGAAATTGGGTTGTGTTAATGTGTCCTCTGTTGGTCATAAAAAATGGAAAAGTGTTTGTTGGTTTAATTAATTTGTCGCCAGCGAAATTTTCCTGTATCGGTTTAAATACTCCTCATAGGAAAAAATGTCATTAGGGAAAAATATTTGTTTTGATGTCCCCTACAACCTCCCAGAGTTTGTCGGTTTAAATACTTTGCACCCTGTATTCTGAAGGGTGATCGCCCAATTCACGACGTCTGGACGTGGTTTCACCTTAGTTTCGCTACATGATGAAGTTAATCACCAGACCACTCCTCGAACACGTGACAAGTGGTGCAGTTTCCGAAATCCCCGTGTCGAGCCTCGGGGCTATCACAATCTGCCCTTAGTCGAATTCAGACGGATCGCTCGCCTTCCCCATCCTACACAGGGTTAGCACGCTCACTGGTACTACATGCATTGTGCGTGTGTGTGACTGGAAGTCATACTTCGCCAGGAGATGCTGCTACCGCCTGGAAGGGCTTATATCGACAGTAGGTCGGTGGTCATAATGTTCTGGCCGACCAGTGTACATGTAGTATATATATGTAACAAAGGGGGAAACGCTATAAAAATGTAAATGTTGGTTTGTTCATGATCTCTGATGTACGAAAGATGTTGACCGATTACTTTGAAATTTTTTCTCAACTTTGAATTCTAATACAGGCGTGCTTTTAGGCACATACTTCTTTAATGTATGTAGAGTTTCTATCTCTCTATATGTAAGGAAAATATTGTCACCAAAAATCTCACAATGCACCTTTTTCATTCAATTTTTTACACGTTCAGTAATAAGCGTTTCGGCACATATAGACTATATACTTTTTAACATAAAAATGTATATGCACAATGTACAATAGTAAAACGTTGTTAGCAAACAGGAAAGTTGTATTTATGGTTTATTATTTTTATGATTTTGTTATTACTATAAAATCTGAATTTGCAATAACAATAAACAAGACTCAAGGTCAGAGAGAGGGGGTGAGGAGATGGACAGAAGAGTTGGAGGAAAGTGAGGTAGAAAATGGGAAGGAGGAGAGTGGGAGAAGGAGGAGATGGAGATAAAGGTGGGCAGGAGAAGATGGACAAAGAGAGGGGGAAGGCTTTGGTCGACGGAGAGAAGGTGAGAGAGAGTGGAAGGAGGAGGTGGAAAGAGACATAGAGAGGGGGGAGGGGATAAGATAGGAAGAGAGGGGGAAAAAAGTGACGGACAGAGAGAAGAGGAGGAGGAGCAGATGGACAAAGAAAGAAGGAGGAAGTGATGGACAGAGACAGGGAAGAGAAGGACTAAGGATGTGTATCCAGTTCCCACACAAATTAGAAGTGTTTGCTTTCTCTGTTCTTTCTTTTCCATTTAATCATACTGAGTCATAGGAAATCGTGGCTGGGTGCAACTGCTTTATAATAAATAACGTCGAGTATTGCGGATCATACCTCCATCAAACTAACACGGATGTCCCAAAATCTTTTAGAAAACGAAAAGTGAAAATATATGAGCCGGTACCCAGAGGCGAACATTCCATCCTTTCGTTTATAGTCCACAACACTATCAGCTACACTACAATTCTATTATGAGAGCTGCATCTTAATTATATATTATACTGATGTCTAAAAGCTGCAATCGCCATACATGTCATTATTTGTACCAAAAGCGATGCGCTTTTGATAAATCACCAATAGTTCATAGCACTGATACGGCATACTTTTATAGTGGGTAAGCTATAATACGAAAAGCATCAATTACGAGACGCATTTGACTACTGATTTGTACACTGAAACGCCGAAGAAACTGGTATAGGCACGTATATTCAAAAACAGAGATTCGTAAACAGTAAGAATACGGTACTGCTTCGGCAACGCCTACATAAGCTACAATAGCAGTTTATCAAGAATTAAGTGAGTTTGAACGTGGTGGTACAATCGGCGAACGAGCGATGGGACACAGCATCTCCGAGGTAGCGATAAAGTGGGGATTTTCCCGGACTACCAATTCGCGAGTGTACCGTGAACGTCAGGAATCCGATAAAACATCAAATCTCAGACATCACTGCGGCCGAAAAAAGATCCTGCAAGAACGGGACCAGCGACGACTGAAGAGAATCGTTCAACGTGACAGAAATGCAACCCTTCCGCAAACTGCTGCAGGTTTCAGTGCTGGGCCATCAACAAGTGTCAGCGTCAGTGAACCATTCAATCTAACATCATCTTTATGGGCTTCCGGAGCCGAAGGACAACTCGTGTAACCTTGATGACTGCACGACACGAAGCTTTACGCCTGAACTGGGCCGGTCAACAACGACATTGGACTGTTGATGACAGGAAACATGTTGTCCGGTTGGACGAGTCTCGTTTCGAATTGTATGGAGCCGATGGACGTGTACGGGTATGGAGACAACCTAATGAATCCATGGACCTGGCATGTCAGCAGGTGACTGCTCAAGCTGGTGGAGGCTCTGTAACGGTGGGGGGCGTGTGCAGTTGGAGTGATACGGGATCCCTGATACGTCTAGATACGCCTCTGAAAGATGACATGTATGTAAGCATCCTATCTGATCAGCTGCATCCGTTCATGTACACTCTTTGACATAAAACTTGACCGGCGGCCGGCCGCTTCAGAGGCTAAGTCCGCGCCGATCGCGACATGGGACAAAAAAACTGGCCAACTCGCTAATTCTCTAAGTCCGGTTATCTGCACAATCTGGCAACACTGTAGACTGCGGCACTTCCTGGAGGAAAACTTGTCCCATGATAGAGAAACTCTAGTCTGATTGCGCCTGTGGTCTAGCGGTAGCGTGCGTTGTTTCTGTTCATAATGTCAGTGGATCGAGAGCTGCTGGTATAAAATATTTTTATAGCATCTTCTGTCTGAATGCTGAAGACGTGAATGTAATGGTAGCGCAGATTCAATCTATTTCGCTTTGTGACACACCGATATCAAAATTTTATCCATTAACGATTTTGCGGCAGATTTCCTGCAGACTGTCCTCCTCTGGACGCCGTATGCGGCAAAGCTCCGGGATCCATTTGCTGGCTACTGGCAGCGGCCGTGGCGACAGCAGCGGCGCTGCACTTCCCCGTTCTTTATCGAAAGCGCCTGCAACCGCTCATCGCTTTTGATGATTTAAAACGCTTTATTATTAAATGTTGCTCCACAGAAAATTTCTACAATTTCCATTCACGCTCAAAAGCAACGGAGACAGACGCCCTGATTAGTAGGCGGGTATTATATTACATTAATCGGCAAGAGCTGAGTATGGACCGAAATTAATTTTATAGACTGGGACGAAATTAAACCACCTCACTACATTCGATGAATTTATAAATGCTTCATACATCGTTTCTTTTCCTTTCAAACTCAATTATTTGTGCAAATTTTGGTCAATGTTTGGATGTTTTCGTCAAGCCAGAGTGAGCGTCTGTGGTGTAAAGTGTATTACAGTTCTTGTTTCATTCCTTATGGTAAGTCTATGCGATAAACTGTGTGAATACCTTGCAATGCATGCTCTGTAGCAGTGCAGGAACACTGCACATTTGGAGTTCCATGTATGGGTTCATGAAGTATTTATTGTTGATCGGAAGTGATAGTTAAGGTCATCAGATTTAAACCAGAAAAATTTGTCGTTTTGAAGGTTTCAGAGAACGGAAAGGAATTGCTAACGCCGGTGTTAGAAAACGTCTACAGTTAAATGCTATTGCAAAAATTTAGAAGAAGGGAACTACATTAATGAACATGTGCACTTCATAAACAACCTTCTGACTTTCAGGGTCTATTTTACAGTGAAGCACCTTGGAATTCGCAAAGCAGAAATCCATGATATTAACTTAATTTACTAAGTCGAAATCGGACGAAGATTGATGTTTAAAAGCATTCTTCAGATTTCGCATAAGAAATTTTTACTAGCAGTTTGCAACTCCATTAATTAAAATGGAAAATAAAAGGTTGTACTCAGCGGCTTCTACCGTGATTCGAACTGCTATGTCTTATAGTACAAGCACTGCAACGCACAAGGGAACCTCTGAGCTAACGACACACTGGCGGCCAGAGGCGGAATATAGTCACTGCGATGTTGCCTGAGCCTCAAAACGCAACCTTAAACACACGAACAGAGTAGGTGGAGATTACTGTTTTAACGTCCCGTCGACAACGATGTCATTAGAGACGGAGCACAAGCTCGGATTAGGGAAGGATGGGGAAGGAAATCGGCCGTGCCCTTCCTAAGGAACCATCCCGGCATTTGCCTGAAGCGATTTAGGGAAATCATTGAAAACCTAAATCAGGATGGCCGGGCGCGGGATTGCACCGTCGTCCTCCCGAATGCACACACAAACAGGTGTTACTTATGTGAAGAACGCCATTCTTGGAGTCCAGAAATTAAATATACTTTCTAATTGTGTCATCTTGCAGTGGATTATATCGTACGAGTCTTCGATGTGGAAAACGAATGTCAAGTGAATTTAGCGAGGTAACGCCGACCTACACCCGGGAGTAAATGCACTATCAGAGTGTTGACAAATACTTGCTACGACGCTGCCATTTCTAGGCTCTCTGACGAGGCAGCTCTTCAGCGAAATGCTTGCCGTGATTCTCCGATACGGTTCTTCAGAGTGGAGACGCGCGCGCACGTTTGGTTTTTATGCGGCGTTCTCCCCTGATGGTTTCTGACGTCGCCTTCTGGGCTATGTATACATATGAGACATTCAATTATCATTAATTCAGAATGATACAAGTTTCAGCTTCCGGTGTGGAAGAAGGCTGTTGACGCCGACATTATATCATTTCAACGTAGGGAAAGCAAAACGGATCATTCAATGTTTCTCATTCAACATAAAGCATGTGAGATAATTTTCCGTAACGTTCATAATCATCTAAAAATACAAACGAAGTAAAAATACACCGGAAGCTTATTCGAATTGAATATAACGCTTTGCACCTCGATGTCGAATTTGTCCACTTGCAATCTTTTGCAGCATACACATAGAATGTCACGATTACCACGAGAATGAAGAAATATGTTGGTAAGGATGGAAGCAAGAAGAGACGCAGTCAACAAATATTCTATTCCTCATGGCATTCATTTCATTTGACACGTAAGAAGAGGTAAAGCGGGAATTTACTTTCGTTAACACGAAAGATATGTCGCACATATTGATAACGAGGAAGTCTGCGTCTTCATACGTTTCCTCCTTGAAATCTGTATGCTCTATTATATACTAAGTAGCCCGATCATTGTTTCAGTAATGTTACCCTCTTGTTTGATCCCGTAACGATGAACAGATTCCAAATGCATGTCTCCCTTCCTGGGTTGTTTTTTGTGTTTTATTGCTTGGAATTCCTGAAGCAGACCACTGTGCCTTCCCCCCTCGTGGGTTAGGTCTCAAAACTAAACCGTTTTGTATCCAATGGCGTAATTTATTCAGACAGCATCAGCATAAGACTATCAAACAAAGCCTTCCATTTACAGTTGCAGCACTCTAACCAGCACTGACCAAAGTGTAATCCACGGTCATGGTCCTAAATTACCAGCTGTCTGCTACTGTGGCATAGTCCGTACTACACTGTCGATTCCGCAGCACCATTTTATCTGGTAACACTGTGTAGTTGCACAGTTGTGCTACCAGATCTGTCCTCACACTGTCAACTTTATGTATCTCACTTCTCCTGTAGCGTAGATCACGAGGAGCCGAAGTAAATGAGTGTATTCTGCATGACGTAACATTCAGTATTCCCTTCTTTCATAGCCACTCTTCATGTGCATCGATACCAAATAGGAATGCGAAAACTCTTGCGAGTGAGAGAATGACAATAACAATCGTAACAAGAACAAGCAAATAATGAATGATGTTTATTCCAACGCAGAACGAGAATGGCTTTAAATATAAAAATCTGTATCTATATCTATATCCATATCTATTGATCTTTGAGTTGGCACAATGCAAATATATTCTTAGCATTTAGTTACTGAATTTAGTTCTGGATGTTTGCAGAGAAAAGGAAAAGTCGGTACTTCTCGCTAGTGTAATATAATGTGAACCAGCAACTACCCTTTCCTTAGAACACGACTCAAGCAGGTCCTCAAGTAGGTAGCAAGGCACTGCTGCATTCTGTTCCCTGACATTGCTCTGATGACGGTTAATGCAGATAGTTCCGATTATGAAATACAAAACGTATTGCAGGTTAGTTCCTAGGATAGTAACATTAAATTTGCGTTGTAGACGGCACATGAACGTGACGACTATCCATATTACTCATCAATATAAAAAGACAATATTTAGGGAATTTAGCAGGATTACTCAAAATGAATTCTGAAATTGGGTGACTGACTGCACAGGTGCTAAACGTCGTCAAGAGTATACGATATCCTAATCGCATTAGGAATATGAAGATCGTCTTCGACAGCTCGCAACTTTCACATTGCTATCTCCACCCTACTCCAGACAGCCCTCGGTGGAGTTGCACGACGTTGCCGATGTTATGGAAGGCCTTCAAACGACAACAGAACACATATTGAAAAATACAAGCGAATTCTCTTGCAGCGTAAGCTTATTGTAACTAATCTAAAAATTATTGGAGAGGAACATTGTCCTATTCAAAAAAAGTAAAATGTTACACACTGTTGACGTCAAACGGACATTATCTATGTCCTGTCTTGTGTCCTACTCATCTATAATATCAAGTGTACTATGAAAATGATTATATATAATGGATGATAGGGTAATGCATTGATACCAGATGGTGGGGGCCGGCCGGTGTGGCCGTGCGGTTCTAGGCGCTTCAGTCTGGAACCGCGTGACCGCTACGGTCGCAGGTTCGAATCCTGCCTCGGGCATGGATGTGAGTGATGTCCTTAGGTTAGTTAGGTTTAAGTAGTTCTAAGTTCTAGGGGACTGATGACCTTAGAAGTTAAGTCCCATAGTGCTCAGAGCCATTTGAACCATTTGAACTATTTAACACAAAATGACATTAAAAATTAAAGTTATTCACGAGCAGCTAGTTGAGAATATGTATGAACATTAAATGACACGACGAACTGAAATAATATGACGAAGAGTTCAGCGCTCACTGGGAATAGAGCCCCACACATATCGTTGTTGACTACACACAAAGAGACGTCAGCTACCGAATTTTTCTCCACCAGCTGCTCAGAATAGCATCTTGAACTTACAGTCATCTCGCAAATAGTTCTGTGTCTCACTGGGAGTTAAAAACGTCAGATATCGTTAGTGTTGACAACGAATGAAAATACATTAAAAATCAAAATTATTATCCACCAGCAGATAGGTGTTCTCATGATAGAGCTTGATAATACATAATTAAATCTTTAGTGCCCGGCCAGGATTCGATCCCATTCACGCGTAATATGTGAAGGTGTTGAGGAATCTGCAGTTTTGAACAAACAACAAATTGTAGCCGACCTGTATTGCCACGAAGGGATCAAATTCCGCGTTAAGGGCGGTCTGAGTTGCATTCCCAGTTTAGAACCAATTTTATCGACATACAGAAGCTCAAATAAAAGATGGAATAAGTGCCCTGTGACCATACATAGCGTTTGTGTCGTCACTTGAAATAAATAACTAGTATAAGAAAGGTTACTGGTGATAGAGTTTCTACATGTCGCCACTCCAGACTTTATTGTGGTTCAACCTACCGCCTACTTGGTAAAGAAGGAATATCATCTTTATTGTGAATTTTCAGACCACGCAGCCATTATATCTCCTCACTTGGTGTAGCCAGGAGAGAATGGAATCTGTCTCTCCCTATCTAAAATCATTGACGGAAGTGGGAATCGAACCCAGACCATAGGTATAACAACCTACCATCCGTCCAACAGACCACGAAATCCTCTTCTCTGCGAGTCATTTTCCTATCGTAACGCAGTTGCGCCACACTGGATGAGAATTCTGACACACAGGCTCCCTGTAGTAATTTGCAGCATGTTCAGTTAATTCATTTACTTGGTTGACCGAATCACCATGAACTAGCTGCCTCGGCTACCCAGTGCATACATTCGACTATTTTGTAATCACAGAAATAAAATCACGTAACTGCCACCTACACACAACTGCCAACAGTGTAGGATGCAGAAGTTTAAATAGGAAGTGTTCCTTTCCACTTGAGCTATTCTATTGCGCTATCTGTTAATAGAAAACGTCGTTCAGTCCAAAAGAAAAGCTGTAACTGTTTGTCTCTCAGAAGTCAAGACCTGGCCATATGCATAATCTCACAGTGCTGTGGAATCCAAAAGTTCTGGAGGAATAGTTACCGAGCTCTGGAGCTGCTGTAGCTACGTGTCAGCTTGTAGCATAGATAAGATGTCGCGAGTTCGAATACATTCAGTGCTACATTTTTTAAAACGCAATTCTGGTCTCTGCTGAAGGTATCAATCTAATGGAACTTTGAACATAATTCCCTTCACTTCTCAACCCAAAGTAGTCGCATGTGGAAAAAGGGCTAACTACTGTGATATTTTGTTCTATTCAGGTTTAATAGACAGCAGGCAGCAGATGCATCTCGAAGATGTGCAGGGAGAGCGCATCGTGCCATAATATGTCAGAAAAGTATTTTCTATATTAGCCGTCGTGTGGTAGTGATATTTTATTCTTCTTCAAACTTTGTTTGACAGCTTTAACTCAGAACAAGTTTTCTACATGCAGGTAATCAATAAACTGCATGTGCATTGTCAGACTGTCATAGGTAACATCTGAGAATTCGCATATATCGTTGATGATTAATTTCTCTCTCATGTTTACTATTGTTTTAACAACACTAAAGGAAACCTTACGAAAATTGTGCACTGTATTATAAGAAATGAAATAAAACTAACCATGGTAACCTTACGACGAAAGTATCTGTTAACAAGCATGCCTCTATCGACACGAATTAGTAAAATACTACTCACTTAGATTTTGATTGGGTCTGTGTTTAATTGGTATGCTGTGTCATACTCAAGAGGTATGCAAATGTGGCATTTCATAAATATAGTTACGTATTCCTAGAAACCCAAAATTCGCTTGTCAGCAGCGGAAAGAGGCCTTACCTGTTGTGCAGCATTGTAAGTTTTTCAACATTGCACTATGAGCTGAAAGCATTTTCTTGCGATTTCCTTATTGATGTTTGATCTGACTGCTTGTAGCTCTTTCACAGAAGGGATAAAAACGTTACAGTCAGTGAGACTGGAACTGCGAACCGTAACAGACGCTTTTTCACAGCTCAGCACGTTACCACAGAGCTGCCGAGGAGGTATGGGTCTTAGCTTCCTATTACGAGGGCAATAGTAACTAGAACTCGTAAACCGCTATTTGAATGTCGAGATTAGTTGCGGTTTCCACCTGCAACGACTTTCCTGGGCTGGAAACCGTAAATTTTCAATCTTTTGTTACCCTGCAAGCGATAATAACTCGGATTATTCAATGGAAATGACAGGTAAAATCAAGTGAACTTTGAGGCTTAATTCCGTGCACACCAGGAAGTAACTCGTCGATCACAGAGTTGCCAAACATACGTTGCCTTGTTGCCAAATCTCAGTTACAGTACCAGCAGGAAGAAGACGAACCGATGTGATCCTACAGCGGTCTGGGAAGTGACCATAGCTGGTGTCTCCAAGTCACGGCTGCTACGGCCTGGAATACGTAATGCGTCTGATTCGCTTTCTGTAACTAGGTTTAGGGACTGGAGCGTAGTTACTAATAATACTCAGAACTGACTGCAAACTGAGCATCATAAATCAGTAACTCTCATTGTTGTTTTTATATTTCTTTCGTAAGTGTACTCAAAACTAAGAAAGTCATTCACAGGCGTTTTCGTGCCTCGCCGATAGTCGAGCACAACATACAAATAAAAATAAAAAAGAATGTGTGTGTATGTGTGTGTGTGTGTTTCTGTGTGTGAGAGAGAGAGAGAGAAATAAAAAGCAATGAGAGAGAGTGTAAAAAATTGTTGTAAAGAAATTGAATCATGGTATTTAAAGAAATCTTTCATTAAAATGACACGTTCCATATCATTACGAAATGTGGTATTCATGATCTATGGAACAAGAGTTAATCTAATGTAATCTAATCTAATCTAATCACATCATATTGATGATTAGCCATGAAGAGTCATGAATTACCGAAATTTTGGCCAATACCAGTAACCAAATCTAAACTTGAAAATAAAAGACGACAATTTTTGTAATAAACCGTGACTCCTATCAAGACCCTTTCGTCCCTGTTATCGAACCACGAAAGATGTCTGATATACCTCCATTCTGAAGTAACAAAGTGTGCATGCATGCATTTAAAGATGAAGTGCATGATGTGAAGTTCTGTGACGGAGATACGAACCCAACACGTAATCCGATTGTTAACTAAGAAAAATCAAATGTTACGTATCGGTTTTTCTTACGAGCCGCTAGGTGTCTGAATCTAAAATAAGGATACAAACTTTTGTGCCTAAGCGACAATCGAACTGCACACCTACCGTGCATCCACGAATATAGCTTAAGTTTCAGTTGCTTACTCATGAACAGTAAGATGTGTGCGTGTTTGACCAGAAATAACGACACCTGTTGCCATTGTTGGAAACACATGAACAGACATTGAAATTGCGCGTTAATTTTCACTAGCAGGTGGGTGTGCACTTGATAAAGCTAGAAATGAAATTATGAATATTTTTGTACTGGATCAGGTTTCAGACCCACATACTTACCTTTGGAGGAGACCTAGAGAAGATTGCAGTCTTGGGAAAAGGAACGAAATGACTGAACTATACTGTTCCGAGAGATTCAGATCCTCGAAAGAGGAGATACGAATTCGAATCACAGTCCAGCACCAAATTTTTAAACGTCTCTAGTTCAATCAAGTACAAGTAAAATAAGAGCCCTGTCCCTTTAAACGGCTATCGGTTCATCAAATAAAATAAAATTTTCTAATGTAAGTAATCTTACTGGCGACTGTATTTCTGTTTACCATGACTTCCGCTGTGTCATTTCCCAACGTAAACCGGCTCTGCCCAGTTGGTAATGAAGGAATGTGATGTTTAATGCGGATTCTGGATTATAACGTCTTTCTCTTGAGGTTACCAGAGGTAAAATAAATCTGTTTGTGCCTCTTAAAAGTAAATGCCTGAACCCACGCGTTGCACCTGTGATAGCTCGTTCCACCATACCATTGTGGCCACATTACCCAGCCCCAAGTGTGTGCTGTAACGGATGATGTGCTTAGCTTACAAAATTAGTCACGGTGGAAAAAATGCGAGTCTATTAAATGGTCGAGTAGAAGCAAGCTTCTGACGCAGAGATTATGCTATTCTCATGTCATCAGGATGTAAAGACTCTTCTAGGCATCATAGGCTGGATGTGAAGCCATTTTGATTTTTCACAAATTCAGCAAATTTCTTAGTTCGAGAAAATCCACTGGGAAGTGTGATGTTGCCGGATAATTCGATTATTACTGTTCTTATTACTATCATTTTATTCAAACCGCTGCTGGAACACGACCGTAGTCTTCAGGTAAAACGCGAGACCAGCTAATATGACGTCTGGCGACCGAAAGCACATATCGACAAAATATTTATCGCCCCTTTCCTCTCGGTGCTGAAGCTATGAGTGTAATTCAAGCGAATCTACAATATCATATTAGCTGGTCTCGCGTTTTACCTCAAGACTACGGTCGTAGTCAAGAGTAATGTACTAAGACTGGAGTCAAGACCTCCTCTGGGAAGTGCCGCAGTCTACATGTTGCTAGATCGAGCATATTGCCAGACATAGAATTCTGAGAGGAGCACGACTGTATTGTCCACCTTACGTGAACGACACGGCGGTCAATTTTTTGGTCTGAGACTGTATCTACAACACATATTGCACGCTGAAGACCCACAAGAATTAAAAAAAAAGTAGTTTATGAGAGCAACGTTAACCATAGCGTTCGAAGTATTCATAGTATTGTATACGTGTGTGTAAACGCCTTCCAATGACCACTCAAGAAAGACAAGGATACACAGTCTAGCTCCAATATTATAAATATGCCTCAGTTTGTGGATGAACTCAGACTTAGGTTGATAATAATTGTGAAAATTTAGCAGCACTGTACCCATTGGTGTTAAACTCGTTTTCAACCAATGATTCCCACAGCTACAAGGATACTACTTGTGATACCTCTTAGACAAAATACTTAAGCAGTGTTATCAGACGAAAAGATCAACCTGACACAAACTGTGGGAAGTTTGTTTTACAACCTTCGTACCTGGATATTCAGCTTTTTCCTATTTGAGATATCTGTGATTGTTGCTGCTTAAGACGATTTAAGCAGAAACTAAATTCCCTCAGCTTCGACAATGTTTAAAGAAATCGTCTTATTGGCACTAAATCGTGGTTTGTGAATTGTTTACTGGCCGTACTCTGCCGTATTTTGCCGGTTGGAAGGCAAAAGCTTACTGACAAATTTCACACAGAAATTACTGTTACAGTGTACTTATGGAGCCAAATGAGTGAATTGCGTATTTTCCGGTGAGAAAGAGCACTGGCAAACAGTCTTCACTACATTAGGTTATTTAAACTGGTGTCACTCTGAGCTAGAATTTATGGTCAGCGACTAAGTGTAAGGTCAACGTTTCGGATGCGAGTTTTGCGACTGTGAAATACTTTCCTACATTATAGACGCGAATATTATGTTTGAACTAATATTGCGAAAATTTTGTACTTGGGCAGCTTAGAATGAAAATACTTCTGTTTATTTCAAAGGGAAACAATAGATTTTCTAAAACACTGTCTGTCATACACAACTTGAGACAGGTCATGTCGACCAAATCATGTGGAAGAACTAACAGCAACGTATATCGGAAGGCAGTAAGATCTCTTGCCTTTTGGTTTGTCAGTACTCGATAGCCATTTCTAGGCGAAAGTAAGTGAAGAAAGGCAGTGCGTTTTTGTTACCAAGTAACGTCTTCGTCAATTACTTTAGTTTTAAAGTAATCTACGAGTAATTGCTGGTGTTTGATATTAACATGAAAAGGATTCCGTAGACAGGGAAAGAACCTGTTCATGGGAAACTACTTCTATAGTGACCAAAAGGCATTAAATGATGTTCAAGCACTTGTGTTACAGCAGCGGTATGAATAAAATGATATTAATAATAACAGTAATAATCGAATTATCCGGCAACTTCACACTTCACAGTGGATTTTCTCGAACTAAGAAATTTGCTGAATTTGTGAAAAATCAAAATGGCTTCACATCCAGCCTATGATGCCTAGAAGAGTCTTTACATCCTGATGACATGAGAATAGCATAATCTCTGCGTCAGAAGCTTGCTTCTACTCGACCATTTAATAGACTCGCATTTTTTCCACCGTGACTAATTTTGTAAGCTAAGCACATCATCCGTTACAGCACACACTTGGGGCTGGGTAATGTGGCCACAATGGTATGGTGGAACTAGCTATCACAGGTGCAACGCGTGGGTTCAGGCATTTACTTTTAAGAGGCACAAACAGATTTATTTTACCTCTGGTAACCTCAAGAGAAAGACGTTATAATCCAGAATCCGCATTAAACATCACGTTCCTTCATTACCAACTGGGCAGAGCCGGTTTACGTTGGGAAATGACACAGCGGAAGTCATGGTAAACAGAAATACAGTCGCCAGTAAGATTACTTACATTAGAAAATTTTATTTTATTTGATGAACCGATAGCCGTTTAAAGGGACAGGGCTCTTATTTTACTTGTACTTGATTGAACTAGAGACGTTTAAAAATTTGGTGCTGGACTGTGATTCGAATTCGTATCTCCTCTTTCGAGGATCTGAATCTCTCGGAACAGTATAGTTCAGTCATTTCGTTCCTTTTCCCAAGACTGCAATCTTCTCTAGGTCTCCTCCAAAGGTAAGTATGTGGGTCTGAAACCTGATCCAGTACAAAAATATTCATAATTTCATTTCTAGCTTTATCAAGTGCACACCCACCTGCTAGTGAAAATTAACGCGCAATTTCAATGTCTGTTCATGTGTTTCCAACAATGGCAACAGGTGTCGTTATTTCTGGTCAAACACGCACACATCTTACTGTTCATGAGTAAGCAACTGAAACTTAAGCTATATTCGTGGATGCACGGTAGGTGTGCAGTTCGATTGTCGCTTAGGCACAAAAGTTTGTATCCTTATTTTAGATTCAGACACCTAGCGGCTCGTAAGAAAAACCGATACGTAACATTTGATTTTTCTTAGTTAACAATCGGATTACGTGTTGGGTTCGTATCTCCGTCACAGAACTTCACATCATGCACTTCATCTTTAAATGCATGCATGCACACTTTGTTACTTCAGAATGGAGGTATATCAGACATCTTTCGTGGTTCGATAACAGGGACGAAAGGGTCTTGATAGGAGTCACGGTTTATTACAAAAATTGTCGTCTTTTATTTTCAAGTTTAGATTTGGTTACTGGTATTGGCCAAAATTTCGGTAATTCATGACTCTTCATGGCTAATCATCAATATGATGTGATTAGATTAGATTAGATTACATTAGATTAACTCTTGTTCCATAGATCATGAATACCACATTTCGTAATGATATGGAACGTGTCATTTTAATGAAAGATTTCTTTAAATACCATGATTCAATTTCTTTACAACAATTTTTTACACTCTCTCTCATTGCTTTTTATTTCTCTCTCTCTCTCTCTCACACACAAACACACACACACACATACACACACATTCTTTTTTATTTTTATTTGTATGTTGTGCTCGACTATCGGCGAGGCACGAAAACGCCTGTGAATGACTTTCTTAGTTTTGAGTACACTTACGAAAGAAATATAAAAACAACAATGAGAGTTACTGATTTATGATGCTCAGTTTGCAGTCAGTTCTGAGTATTATTAGTAACTACGCTCCAGTCCCTAAACCTAGTTACAGAAAGCGAATCAGACGCATTACGTATTCCAGGCCGTAGCAGCCGTGACTTGGAGACACCAGCTATGGTCACTTCCCAGACCGCTGTAGGATCACATCGGTTCGTCTTCTTCCTGCTGGTACTGTAACTGAGATTTGGCAACAAGGCAACGTATGTTTGGCAACTCTGTGATCGACGAGTTACTTCCTGGTGTGCACGGAATTAAGCCTCAAAGTTCACTTGATTTTACCTGTCATTTCCATTGAATAATCCGAGTTATTATCGCTTGCAGGGTAACAAAAGATTGAAAATTTACGGTTTCCAGCCCAGGAAAGTCGTTGCAGGTGGAAACCGCAACTAATCTCGACATTCAAATAGCGGTTTACGAGTTCTAGTTACTATTGCCCTCGTAATAGGAAGCTAAGACCCATACCTCCTCGGCAGCTCTGTGGTAACGTGCTGAGCTGTGAAAAAGCGTCTGTTACGGTTCGCAGTTCCAGTCTCACTGACTGTAACGTTTTTATCCCTTCTGTGAAAGAGCTACAAGCAGTCAGATCAAACATCAATAAGGAAATCGCAAGAAAATGCTTTCAGCTCATAGTGCAATGTTGAAAAACTTACAATGCTGCACAACAGGTAAGGCCTCTTTCCGCTGCTGACAAGCGAATTTTGGGTTTCTAGGAATACGTAACTATATTTATGAAATGCCACATTTGCATACCTCTTGAGTATGACACAGCATACCAATTAAACACAGACCCAATCAAAATCTAAGTGAGTAGTATGTTACTAATTCGTGTCGATAGAGGCATGCTTGTTAACAGATACTTTCGTCGTAAGGTTACCATGGTTAGTTTTATTTCATTTCTTATAATACAGTGCACAATTTTCGTAAGGTTTCCTTTAGTGTTGTTAAAACAATAGTAAACATGAGAGAGAAATTAATCATCAACGATATATGCGAATTCTCAGATGTTACCTATGACAGTCTGACAATGCACATGCAGTTTATTGATTACATGCATGTAGAAAACTTGTTCTGAGTTAAAGCTGTCAAACAAAGTTTGAAGAAGAATAAAATATCACTACCACACGACGGCTAATATAGAAAATACTTTTCTGACATATTATGGCACGATGCGCTCTCCCTGCACATCTTCGAGATGCATCTGCTGCCTGCTGTCTATTAAACCTGAATAGAACAAAATGTCACAGTAGTTAGCCCTTTTTCCACATGCGACTACTTTGGGTTGAGAAGTGAAGGGAATTATGTTCAAAGTTCCATTAGATTGATACCTTCAGCAGAGACCAGAATTGCGTTTTAAAAAATGTAGCACTGAATGTATTCGAACTCGCGACATCTTATCTATGCTACAAGCTGACACGTAGCTACAGCAGCTCCAGAGCTCGGTAACTATTCCTCCAGAACTTTTGGATTCCACAGCACTGTGAGATTATGCATATGGCCAGGTCTTGACTTCTGAGAGACAAACAGTTACAGCTTTTCTTTTGGACTGAACGACGTTTTCTATTAACAGATAGCGCAATAGAATAGCTCAAGTGGAAAGGAACACTTCCTATTTAAACTTCTGCATCCTACACTGTTGGCAGTTGTGTGTAGGTGGCAGTTACGTGATTTTATTTCTGTGATTACAAAATAGTCGAATGTATGCACTGGGCAGCCGAGGCAGCTAGTTCATGGTGATTCGGTCAACCAAGTAAATGAATTAACTGAACATGCTGCAAATTACTACAGGGAGCCTGTGTGTCAGAATTCTCATCCAGTGTGGCGCAACTGCGTTACGATAGGAAAATGACTCGCAGAGAAGAGGATTTCGTGGTCTGTTGGACGGATGGTAGGTTGTTATACCTATGGTCTGGGTTCGATTCCCACTTCCGTCAATGATTTTAGATAGGGAGAGACAGATTCCATTCTCTCCTGGCTACACCAAGTGAGGAGATATAATGGCTGCGTGGTCTGAAAATTCACATTAAAGATGATATTCCTTCTTTACCAAGTAGGCGGTAGGTTGAACCACAATAAAGTCTGGAGTGGCGACATGTAGAAACTCTATCACCAGTAACCTTTCTTATACTAGTTATTTATTTCAAGTGACGACACAGACGCTATGTATGGTCACAGGACACTTATTCCATCTTTTATTTGAGCTTCTGTATGTCGATAAAATTGGTTCTAAACTGTGAATGCAACTCAGCCCGCCCTTAACGCGGAATTTGATCCCTTCGTGGCAATACAGCTCGGCTACAATTTGTTGTTTGTTCAAAACTGCAGATTCCTCAACACCTTCACATATTACGCGTGAATGGGATCGAATCCTGGCCCTGCACTAAAGATTTAATTATGTATTATCAAGCTCTATCATGAGAACACCTATCTGCTGGTGGATAATAATTTTGATTTTTAATGTATTTTCATTCGTTGTCAACACTAACGATATCTGACGTTTTTAACTCCCAGTGAGACACAGAACTATTTGCGAGATGACTGTAAGTTCAAGATGCTATTCTGAGCAGCTGGTGGAGAAAAATTCGGTAGCTGACGTCTCTTTGTGTGTAGTCAACAACGATATGTGTGGGGCTCTATTCCCAGTGAGCGCTGAACTCTTCGTCATATTATTTCAGTTCGTCGTGTCATTTAATGTTCATACATATTCTCAACTAGCTGCTCGTGAATAACTTTAATTTTTAATGTCATTTTGTGTTAAATAGTTCAAATGGTTCAAATGGCTCTGAGCACTATGGGACTTAACTTCTAAGGTCATCAGTCCCCTAGAACTTAGAACTACTTAAACCTAACTAACCTAAGGACATCACTCACATCCATGCCCGAGGCAGGATTCGAACCTGCGACCGTAGCGGTCACGCGGTTCCAGACTGAAGCGCCTAGAACCGCACGGCCACACCGGCCGGCCCCCACCATCTGGTATCAATGCATTACCCTATCATCCATTATATATAATCATTTTCATAGTACACTTGATATTATAGATGAGTAGGACACAAGACAGGACATAGATAATGTCCGTTTGACGTCAACAGTGTGTAACATTTTACTTTTTTTGAATAGGACAATGTTCCTCTCCAATAATTTTTAGATTAGTTACAATAAGCTTACGCTGCAAGAGAATTCGCTTGTATTTTTCAATATGTGTTCTGTTGTCGTTTGAAGGCCTTCCATAACATCGGCAACGTCGTGCAACTCCACCGAGGGCTGTCTGGAGTAGGGTGGAGATAGCAATGTGAAAGTTGCGAGCTGTCGAAGACGATCTTCATATTCCTAATGCGATTAGGATATCGTATACTCTTGACGACGTTTAGCACCTGTGCAGTCAGTCACCCAATTTCAGAATTCATTTTGAGTAATCCTGCTAAATTCCCTAAATATTGTCTTTTTATATTGATGAGTAATATGGATAGTCGTCACGTTCATGTGCCGTCTACAACGCAAATTTAATGTTACTATCCTAGGAACTAACCTGCAATACGTTTTGTATTTCATAATCGGAACTATCTGCATTAACCGTCATCAGAGCAATGTCAGGGAACAGAATGCAGCAGTGCCTTGCTACCTACTTGAGGACCTGCTTGAGTCGTGTTCTAAGGAAAGGGTAGTTGCTGGTTCACATTATATTACACTAGCGAGAAGTACCGACTTTTCCTTTTCTCTGCAAACATCCAGAACTAAATTCAGTAACTAAATGCTAAGAATACATTTGCATTGTGCCAACTCAAAGATCAATAGATATGGATATAGATATAGATACAGATTTTTATATTTAAAGCCATTCTCGTTCTGCGTTGGAATAAACATCATTCATTATTTGCTTGTTCTTGTTACGATTGTTATTGTCATTCTCTCACTCGCAAGAGTTTTCGCATTCCTATTTGGTATCGATGCACATGAAGAGTGGCTATGAAAGAAGGGAATACTGAATGTTACGTCATGCAGAATACACTCATTTACTTCGGCTCCTCGTGATCTACGCTACAGGAGAAGTGAGATACATAAAGTTGACAGTGTGAGGACAGATCTGGTAGCACAACTGTGCAACTACACAGTGTTACCAGATAAAATGGTGCTGCGGAATCGACAGTGTAGTACGGACTTTGCCACAGTAGCAGACAGCTGGTAATTTAGGACCATGACCGTGGATTACACTTTGGTCAGTGCTGGTTAGAGTGCTGCAACTGTAAATGGAAGGCTTTGTTTGATAGTCTTATGCTGATGCTGTCTGAATAAATTACGCCATTGGATACAAAACGGTTTAGTTTTGAGACCTAACCCACGAGGGGGGAAGGCACAGTGGTCTGCTTCAGGAATTCCAAGCAATAAAACACAAAAAACAACCCAGGAAGGGAGACATGCATTTGGAATCTGTTCATCGTTACGGGATCAAACAAGAGGGTAACATTACTGAAACAATGATCGGGCTACTTAGTATATAATAGAGCATACAGATTTCAAGGAGGAAACGTATGAAGACGCAGACTTCCTCGTTATCAATATGTGCGGCATATCTTTCGTGTTAACGAAAGTAAATTCCCGCTTTACCTCTTCTTACGTGTCAAATGAAATGAATGCCATGAGGAATAGAATATTTGTTGACTGCGTCTCTTCTTGCTTCCATCCTTACCAACATATTTCTTCATTCTCGTGGTAATCATGACATTCTATGTGTATGCTGCAAAAGATTGCAAGTGGACAAATTCGACATCGAGGTGCAAAGCGTTATATTCAATTCGAATAAGCTTCCGGTGTATTTTTACTTCGTTTGTATTTTTAGATGATTATGAACGTTACGGAAAATTATCTCACATGCTTTATGTTGAATGAGAAACATTGAATGATCCGTTTTGCTTTCCCTACGTTGAAATGATATAATGTCGGCGTCAACAGCCTTCTTCCACACCGGAAGCTGAAACTTGTATCATTCTGAATTAATGATAATTGAATGTCTCATATGTATACATAGCCCAGAAGGCGACGTCAGAAACCATCAGGGGAGAACGCCGCATAAAAACCAAACGTGCGCGCGCGTCTCCACTCTGAAGAACCGTATCGGAGAATCACGGCAAGCATTTCGCTGAAGAGCTGCCTCGTCAGAGAGCCTAGAAATGGCAGCGTCGTAGCAAGTATTTGTCAACACTCTGATAGTGCATTTACTCCCGGGTGTAGGTCGGCGTTACCTCGCTAAATTCACTTGACATTCGTTTTCCACATCGAAGACTCGTACGATATAATCCACTGCAAGATGACACAATTAGAAAGTATATTTAATTTCTGGACTCCAAGAATGGCGTTCTTCACATAAGTAACACCTGTTTGTGTGTGCATTCGGGAGGACGACGGTGCAATCCCGCGCCCGGCCATCCTGATTTAGGTTTTCAATGATTTCCCTAAATCGCTTCAGGCAAATGCCGGGATGGTTCCTTAGGAAGGGCACGGCCGATTTCCTTCCCCATCCTTCCCTAATCCGAGCTTGTGCTCCGTCTCTAATGACATCGTTGTCGACGGGACGTTAAAACAGTAATCTCCACCTCCTCTGTTCGTGTGTTTAAGGTTGCGTTTTGAGGCTCAGGCAACATCGCAGTGACTATATTCCGCCTCTGGCCGCCAGTGTGTCGTTAGCTCAGAGGTTACCTTGTGCGTTGCAGTGCTTGTACTATAAGACATAGCAGTTCGAATCACGGTAGAAGCCGCTGAGTACAACCTTTTATTTTCCATTTTAATTAATGGAGTTGCAAACTGCTAGTAAAAATTTCTTATGCGAAATCTGAAGAATGCCTTTAAACATCAATCTTCGTCCGATTTCGACTTAGTAAATTAAGTTAATATCATGGATTTCTGCTTTGCGAATTCCAAGGTGCTTCACTGTAAAATAGACCCTGAAAAGATTCAAACCGACTGTCAACGATATAAATTTGAGCTTTGTTCGTCATATAGGTCTAACATGTCAGAAGGTTGTTTATGAAGTGCACATGTTCATTAATGTAGTTCCCTTCTTCTAAATTTTTGCAATAGCATTTAACTGTAGACGTTTTCTAACACCGGCGTTAGCAATTCCTTTCCGTTCTCTGAAACCTTCAAAACGACAAATTTTTCTGGTTTAAATCTGATGACCTTAACTATCACTCCCGATCAACAATAAATACTTCATGAACCCATACATGGAACTCCAAATGTGCAGTGTTCCTGCACTGCTACAAAGCATGCATTGCAAGGTATTCACACAGTTTATCGCATAGACTTACCATAAGGAATGAAACAAGAACTGTAATACACTTTACACCACAGACGCTCACTCTGGCTTGACGAAAACATCCAAACATTGACCAAAAGTTGCACAAATAATTGAGTTTGAAAGGAAAAGAAACGAGGTATGAAGCATTTATAAATTCATCGAATGTAGTGAGGTGGTTTAATTTCGTCCCAGTCTATAAAATTAATTTCGGTCCATACTCAGCTCTTGCCGATTAATGTAATATAATACCCGCCTACTAATCAGGGCGTCTGTCTCCGTTGCTTTTGAGCGTGAATGGAAATTGTAGAAATTTTCTGTGGAGCAACATTTAATAATAAAGCGTTTTAAATCATCAAAAGCGATGAGCGGTTGCAGGCGCTTTCGATAAAGAACGGGGAAGTGCAGCGCCGCTGCTGTCGCCACGGCCGCTGCCAGTAGCCAGCAAATGGATCCCGGAGCTTTGCCGCATACGGCGTCCAGAGGAGGACAGTCTGCAGGAAATCTGCCGCAAAATCGTTAATGGATAAAATTTTGATATCGGTGTGTCACAAAGCGAAATAGATTGAATCTGCGCTACCATTACATTCACGACTTCAGCATTCAGACAGAAGAGACTATAAAAATATTTTATACCAGCTGCTCTCGATTCACTGACATTATGAACAGAAACAACGCACGCTACCGCTAGACCACAGGCGTAATCAGCCTAGAGTTTCTCTATCATGGGACAAGTTTTCCTCCAGGAAGTGCCGCAGTCTACAGTGTTGCCAGATTGTGCAGATAACCGGACTTAGAGAATTAGCGAGTTGGCCAGTTTTTTTGTCCCACGTCGCGATCGGCGCGGACTTAGCCTCTGAAGCGGCCGGCCGCCGGTCAAGTTTTATGTCAAAGAGTGTACATTGTGCATTTCAACGGACTTGGGAAATTCCAGCAGGACACCCCACACGTCCAGGATTGCTACAGAGTTGCTCCTGGAAAACACTTCTGAGTTTAAACACTTCCTCTGACCACCAGACTCCCCAGACGTGAACATTATTGAGCATATCTGGAATGCCTTGCAACATGCTGTTCGGAAGAGATCTGCACCGTCTCGTATTCTTACAGGTTTATGGACAGCCCTGCAGGATTCATGGTGCCAGTTCATTGCAGCACTACTTTAGACATTAGTCGAGTCCATGTCACGTCGTACTGCGGCACTTCTGCTGAGGTCATCGGCCCCTAAGCTTACACACTACTTAATCCAACTTAAACTAAATTACGCTAAGGACAACACACACAACCATGCCCGAGGGAGGACTCGGACCTCCGACGGAGGGAGCCGCGCGGACCGTGCAAGGCGACAAAGGCCACTCGGCTACCCCGCGCGGCCGATCTTAGCAATTCCTAAAGGCTTTAACCGCCAATATGTTTTAGTTGAAATAACGGAAAATAGGGAGCACCACGACCCTATCGTGATGGTGCCATGGTCCAGAAAATAATTTTCATGTAGCACCTGCATTTGATGAGCCTGCAGTGATTCCAAACTAATTAGTGGTAGAGTGAATCGTATCTGATTCAAAAAGTGACTGATTGCATCTACATAACTCGCCAGTTTAATCTACATATCCCACAGGAATCTACACCTATGTCATCTACACTTATACTCCCCAAACCATCTTACAGTTTATGGCAGAAGGTACTTCGTGTTTCCTTGTCAATTCCCCCTTTTCCTGTTCCAGACACGTATTATGGTTTGTGGTAAGGAAGACTGCTGGTAAGTCTCCGTGTGGACTCGAATCTCTCCAGTCTTATGTTGATAATCTTTTTGCGAGACATACGTAGGAGGAAGCACCATATTTATCGACTTTGTTAGCAACGTACGCTCTCAGAATTTTAACAGAAGACGATAACGTTATGCAGAGCGCCTCCCTTGTGACAGCTGCGACAGAAATTGGCTGACTATCTCCGTGACGCTTTCGCTCTTACCAAAGGAACCTGTAACGAAATGTGCTGCTCCTCTTTGGATATTCTGTACAGGGTGTTTCAAAAAGGACTTTATAACTTTAAAAATTCATATAAATTTATTGAAAGAAGCTATAGAGCTGAGTTTAGTGTAATTTTGTAGGGAAACATATCAAACTTCTTTACCTTAAACTAAAGATGTTGTATGTGGCTTGCGTTGGTTACCCTGCGCACATCCCATTGGAAGTCAATCTCTCCAAAACTCGTTGTAGCATTGCAGGTGTAACTTGCTCAGTGACGGCGTAAATTCTTGCTCGAAGTTCAGGTAGAGAAACCGGCACAGGAGCTACACACACGATGTCCTTGATGAATCCGCATAAAAAAATAGAGTGGTTTCAGGCCTGGGGAACTTGGGGGCCATGCAACTGGCGCATCACAGACACTCCATTGAACTGGAAAACGGTCAATCTGTACGGTTTGAAATGCAAACGGTTTCTCAACACAAACCAAACAGTCGTATGTGCTATTTGCAGTTCGCGAGATTCACGACGGGTCGATTTCGTAGGGCTGCTGACAAAACGTTGTATGACTCGCGCAACGATGTCGTCAGATGTGCTTGGACGGCCTGATGATTTTCCACGTCTTACCGAGCACACTGTTTCCACAAAACATTTATGTCACTCATAAATTGTAGGCCTACTAGGAAGATCATTAGCGTACTTGGTACGGAAGTTACGCTGAACTGTTGCCGCCGACTTCGATTCTTCAAACCAAAATACACAGTTAGCACGCTCGGGTCCAGTGAAGGCGGCCATCTTTAACGCTACTGCCGCTAGCGCAGCTTACGGTGCGATTCGGCACTAGCGAACTATGCGGGACAAAACGTGATGTATTTCCCTACAAACTGACGCTATAATCACCTCTGTAGGTACTATGAACTAATTTAAATGAATTTTCAAAGTTGTGAAGTCCTTTTTGTAACACCCTGTATTTCTTATATCAATCCTACCTGTTACGGATCCGATATTGACGAGCAGTATTCAAGTATGAGAGGAACAAGTGTTTTGTAAGCTACTTCCTTTGTTGATCGACGACATTTTCTGAAGATTCTTCCAATGAATTTCAGTGTGGCACCTGCCTTACTCGCGATTAATTTTATGTGGTGGTTCCACTTCAGATCCCTTCGTGCGCATAGTACTAAATATTTTACGGAAGTAGCTGCTTCCAGTGACAAGAGTATTAAACTACTAGTCTGACACCGTTCAGTGAAGGTGTTCATAGTACAATACCTTCCATACTCTCCAACACTACTTCAGGTATTAGTCGAGTCCATGCCACGTCGTATTGCGGCACTTCCGCGTGCTCGGGCGGCCCTACACGGTATTAGGCAGGTGTCAGTGTCAGTTAATTGCATTGTTGGCTTTAATTCGCGAGTTTAATTCCAGGGTAATTAAAAGAGTCCTTATCTCGCACTGAGAAATTGCTGTATGAGCCATGCAAACACCCATAAATGTTAATGACATTAAATCAGCTGAATAGTGACCAATGTCGAAAACGCGTCTCGGCCAAATACACTTGAAAAGAAAAGAATGTATTTCCTCAGTTGATTAACAGTCAGAACCTTGTGGCTTGTCGGTTCTCGCCCGCTAAACAGCGATTACGTTTCATGTGGTCCACAAATATCAGGTGTGGCGAGAATGACGTGACAGATTAAACTAATATCATTGAGAGCTGTCTTTTCCAGCAGTGACACCCGCTTAATACCACTGCGTGCTGCAGAAACACAGCGACAGAGGGAAATACCAGTGTTTGGTCCGCCGGTGTTGTGCAGTTTTTCCCTTTTGCGTTACTGCGTGTCTGCGCTCCCCCACTTTTTTTTTTGTTTCACTCGCGTAATTCTGCAAGTTCAAAGCGGGCCGTATCAGCTGTCACCGGCGCAAACGCGCGAACGCTGCGCCGTGGGTCCGGCCAATACATTAGCGGGGGCGCTGTGATCGCGGCTGAATATTTAATTTGTGCCCCAGACATCGATCGGCCATGTTTTAAACGGCCACCGGCGCATAGCCGAGGCCACCTCTACCCTCCACAGCCACTGCAGGGTCCTGACTGCGATTCCAGTTGCGCTAATTAAACGCACCAACTGGCGAACGCTTATGGAAACTGCGAACTGCTATCCTACAGGATAACATCGAAAGCTAAATGAGTGCAATTCTGTTCACGTATTAGATTGATACGTAATATGCACGTTGACCTTCCGGCTGCTATGGGTTTTTAATTTCTGGTTCACTGTTGCTATTTGAGCTTCCACATTGTCTTTTTGTCATTTGGAGACAGTGAGTGGAGCTGTGGACGCTAGAAAATGTAGTTCGAAGTGGAGATATCAGAACACAAGAAAGCGGTGACAGCGGCAGAGGCAGCCAGAAACATTTGCGGCGTTGGTCAGAGCACGAAAAGAAATTGGTGTTTTCGTTTTAAAGAGGGTCGTTTTGACATTAGTGACTCGGCAAGACTGTCGGAGTTCGATGAAGATCATTTGAACGCGGCGGCAAACGTAATTAACTGTGTCTTTCCACAATCGTACGACGTTTACATACAATAGGGATGTTAAACAATCGGGTTTATGGGTACCGCAAGCTCGAAGCCAAAATCACAAAAATCAGCGAGTGGTCATATCTGCATCTCTGCTTGGTCGTCATCAACTGGGTTGTGAACAACACTGACCGCTCCTATTCTGTATCGAGAAATGGTATCTTTATGCTCACATAAGTAGTAGAAAGGAATGGTTGAGCCCACAAAGGCCTACACACATCCACAAAAGATAATTTTATGCATCTAGTAGACTTAGAGACAGCTTTTGGCAATGTTGACTGGAATACTCTCTTTCAAATTCTGAACTTGACAGGGGTAAAATACAAGGAACGAAAGGCCAATTATAATTTCTACAGAAACCAGATGGTAGTGATAAGAGTCGAGGTGCATGAAAGGGAAGCAGTGGTTGGGAACGGAGTGAGACAGGGTTGTAGGCTCTCCCCGATGTTATACAGTCTGTATATTGAGCAAGCAGTAAAGGAAACAAGAGAAAAATTCGGAGTGGGTATTAAAATACATGGAGAAGAAATAAAAACTTTGAGGTTCGCCGATGACATTGTAATTCTGTCAGAGACAGAAAAGGACCTGGAAGAGCATCTGAACGGAATGGACAGTGTCTTGAAAGGAGGATATAAGATGAACATCAACAAAAGCAAAACGAGGATAATGGAATGTAGTAGAGTTAACTCGGGCGATGCTGAAGGAATTAGATTAGGAAATGAGACGCTTAAAGTAGTAAACGAGTTTTACTGTTTGGGGAGAAAAATAACTGATTATGGTCGAAGTAGAGAGGATATAAAATGTAGACTGGCAATGGCAAAGAAAGCGTTTCTGAAGAAGAGAAATTTGTTAACATCGAGTATAGATTTAAGTGTTAGGAAGTCGTTTCTGAAAGTATTTGTATGGAGTGTAGCCATGTATGGAAGTGAAACATGGACGATAACCAGTTTGGACAAGAAGAGAATAGAAGCTTTCGAAATGTGGTGCTACAGAAGAATGCTGAAGATTAGATGGGTAGATCACATAACCAATGAGGAGGTATTGAATAGAATTAGGGAGAACAGAAATTTGTGGCACACCTTGACTAGAAGAAGGGATCGGTTGGTAGGAGATGTTCTGAGGGATAAAGGGATCACCAATTTAGTATTGGAGGGCAGCGTGGAGGGTAAAAATCGTAGAGGGAGACCAAGAGATGAATTCACTAAACAGATTCAGAAGGATGTAGGTTGCAGTAGGTACTGGGAGATGAAGAAGCTTGCACAGGATAGAGTAGCACGGAGAGCTGCATCAAAGCAGTCTCTGGGCTGAAGACCACAACAACACAATGTATGTAGTGGAACAGCGACGCTGTGGTGTGCTACAAATTTGCTTTCCCGAGTTGTAAGCTAACCATCATTCTACTGACGTTTATTGTCAGCAACTGAGACTTCTTGCAGTCGAAATCCAAGAACAACGACTAGGAAGACTGCTACTCCACGATAACGCCCGCCGCATTGTGCTTGACTGACAAAAATCGCTATACAGGAGTTGGGGTGGAAAGTCGTTCTGCACCCACTTTATTCACCTGATCGTGCGCGCTCAGACTTTCACCTTTTCCGTTCTCTGTCGAACAACGTTCAAGGAGCTTTCTTCCCGCACGTAAATGCACTCTAGAATGACTCGACGAGTTGTTCGCCACGAATCCACATGATTTCTACAGTAGTGGAATCGAAAAGTTATCCCAGCGTTTGCAGACTTTAAGGAGAATATAGTATTGATGCGTAAAGCCTCAAAACCACGATTCCATCCATCTCACCGACGACACCTTGTGTCCGCACTGTGCCGTCCTCGATTCGGATGCGCACCGCTTGACACGTGCTGTGACAGGCAGATGCTGGCGCTCCTGTTGCGACGACAGCCACAGTCTGTCACGACAGACGAACTCCTACACCCAGATACCACTTACATTCCCACTGCAAGAACGAACGCCGGCAACTGGTTGAACGGCATGGTGCTATATTACATTTTGCAAGTCGCTACCGAAAACGGTTTCGACTTGTGGCTCCACCCGACAACGACTCATGAGGCGTTCCGCCACCAAGCATTGTACCACACGCGACTATCAAACTATTTAGGCGCATTATTCGAGGATCCTCCTGCCCATTGGGGCGTTCCGAGTACGAGAAGGCACACTTAAAAATGATTCACGACACAAGACTGATGCTCAGAAGCAAACGTTTTAGACGGAGTCCCGCTTACATTCATTACGCGAAGACGACTCGAAAGCTTCTGGTGGCGGTAGTAGGATCCCGTTATATATAAAACTAAATAAATACATGGGAAATATATATAGATGTATACTTGTAAATAAGTGAATTTGATCCAATAAAGTTCTCTAGATCCTATCGAACACCTTTCCTTTCCATGGCGCTGGGAGGGCGGAAACGGGACCTTGAGGCCAGGCCTCGGAAGACGACCTCTGCCCTCTTTGCAGCTAGCTCTTTATTCGCACGAAGTAATGGCCGCTATCGACAGGGGATCTCAAGTTGATTCCGTATTTCTAGATTTCCGGAAAGCTTTTCACACCCGCGCAAGCGACTTCTAATCAAGCTGCGGGCCTAAGGGGTATCGTCTCAGTTGTGCGACTGGATTCGTGATCTCCTGTCAGGAAGGTCGCCGTTCGTAGTAATAGACGGCGAATCATCGAGTAAAACTGAAGTGATATCAGGTGTTCCCCAGGGAAGCGTCCTGGGACCTCTGCTGTTCCTGATCTATATAAATGACCTGGGTGACAATCTGAGCAGTTCTCTTAGGTGTTTGCAGATGATGCTGTAATTTACAGTCTAGTAAGGTCATCCGAAGCCCAGTATCAGTTGCAAAGCGATTTAGAAAAGATTGCTGTATGGTGTGGCAGGTGGCAGTTGACGCTAAATAACGATAAGTGTGAGGTTATCCACATGAGTTCCAAAAGAAATCCGTTGGAATTCGATTACTCGATAAATAGTACAATTCTCAAGCCTGTCAATTCAACTAAGTACGTGGGTGTTAAAATTACGAACAACTTCATTTGAAAAGACCACATAGATAATATTGTGGGGAAGGCGAGCCAAAGGCTGCGTTCCATTGGCAGGACACTTAGAAGATGCAACAAGTCCACTAAAGAGACAGCTTACACTACACTCGTTCGTCCTCTGTTAGAATATTGCTGCGCGATGTGGGATCCTTACCAGGTGGGATTGGCGGAGGACATCGAAAGGGTGCAAAAAAGGGCAGCTCGTTTTGTATTATCACGTAATAGGGGAGAGAGTGTGGCAGATATGATACGCGAGTTGGGATGGAAGTCATTAAAGCAAAGACGTTTTTCGTCGCGGCGAGGTCTATTTACGAAATTTCAGTCACCAACTTTCTCTTCCGAATGCGAAAATATTTTGTTGAGCCCTACCTACATAGGTAGGAATGATCATCAAAATAAAATAAGAGAAATCAGAGCTCGAACAGAAAGGTTTAGGAGTTCGTCTTTCCCGCGCGCTGTTCGGGAGTGGAATAGTAGAGAGATAGTATGATTGTGGTTCGATGAACCCTCTGCCAAGCACTTAAATTTGAATTGCAGAGTAATCATGTAGCTGTAGATGTAGATGCAGACCCTTCTCTCAGACACATTAAAACAAAAACAGGAAACAAAAAAGAAAAAACCACGTGACTTATTCAGTCGCGTAAACGAAAAGCTACCCCAGCGTTGGCAGACTGTTATAGATAGTGAAGGAAAACTTAAAGTCTCTGATACGTGTATTTGTCGTGTCTATTAAAAGTTACGGGGAAACGCTCCGAACTTAAGCACCAACCCAACAGAACGTTCCCTTGGTACTGGTCATTCTGTGGAATATGCTAGCCCAGAGATTCTGGAGTGGACTTCCAGTTGCTGGGGTACAGTTAATAAGGAAGCAATTGAGATTAAATTAGCAAGTGATATTGCTAGTGGCCGGCCGGAGTGGCCGTGCAGTTCTAAGCGCTACAGTCTGTAACCGAGCGACCGCTACGGTCGCAGGTTCGTATCCTGCCTCGGGCATGGATGTGTGTGATGTCCTTAGGTTAGTTAGGTTTAATTAGTTCTAAGTTCTAGGCGACTGATAACCTCAGTAGTTAAGTCGCATAGTGCTCAGGGCCATTTGATATTGCTAGTAGAAACGGAGGTTCCTGCTTATATTCTTCTTGGAATTCTACTTCCTCCCGTCTCCATAGTCACACAGTTAATGCCACTTGCTCAACCCGTTGGTAATTAATATTCACTATCGGTAACTTCCAACATTAGAAATCATTCTTTGCTTGGTGGCGCTAGTTGTTTATCGTGTGTGTGTGTGTGTGTGTGTGTGTGTGTGTGTGTGTGTGTAGGCCGGGGGGGGGGGGGGGGGTCAGGGGGAGAGAGATGAGCGGGGTGGCTTATTGCATTAGCGCCTTGTAAATGATGGTGTGTTCACCGTGTCGAGATATGAGAACATGTCGAAGACAACAACTAGCTGGTTTTCTACAAGTTCTTTGAGTAAATGATGCTGTCTGCGGATGAAGTTAGTTTAAGATTAAATAATACGTAAACTTAGGGACAGATGACCGCCGCAGTTTTGTCTCATAAGAGCTTACCACAAATTTCCAAATTTTCAGGCTGCCTTCGCACCATTCTTTGCTCTGTACTGAAACGGCGTGAATGGTACGTTTAATGTTATGGGAATGAAACATACACTACTGGTCATTAAAATTGCTACACCACCAAGATGCCGGCCGGTGTGACCGTGCGGTTCTAAGCGCTTCAGTTTGGAACCGCGTGACCGCTACGGTCGCAGGTTCGAATCCTGCCTCGGGCATGGATGTGTGTGATGTCCTTAGGTTAGTTAGGTTTAAGTAGTTCTAAGTTTTAGGAGACTGATGACCTCAGAAGTTAAGTCCCATAGTGCTCAGAGCCATTTGAACCATTTTGAACCACCAAGATGAGGTGCTACAGACGCGAAATTTAACCGACAGGAAGAAGATGCTGTGATATGCAAATGATTAGCTTTTCAGAGCATTCACACAAGGTTGGCGCCGGTGGCGACACCTACAACAGGCTGACATGAGGAAAGTTTCCAACCGATTTCTCACACACAAACAGCAGTTGACCGGCGTTGCCTGGTGAAACGTTGTTGTGATGCCTCGTGTAAGGAGGAGAAATGCGTACTATCACGCTTCCGACTTTGATAAAGGTCGGATTGTAGCCTATCGCGATTGCGGTTTATCGTATCGCGACATTGCTGCTCGCGTTGGTGGAGATCCAATGACTTAGCAGAATATGGAATCGGTGGATTCAGGAGGGTAATACGGAACGCCATGCTGGGTCCCAACGGCCTCGTATCACTAGCAGTCGAGATGACAGGCATCTCATCCTCATGGCTGTAACGGATCGTGCAGCCACGTTTCGATCCCTGAGTCAACAGATGGGGACGTTTGCAGGACAACAACCATCTGCACGAACAGTTCGACGTCGTTTGCAGCAGCATGGACTATCAGCTCGGAGACCGTGGCTGCGGTTACCCTTGACGTTGCATCACAGACAGGAGCGCCTGCGATGGTGTACTCAACGACGAACCTGGGTGCAAGAATGGCAAAACGTCATTTTTTCGGATGAATTAAGGTTCTGTTTACAGCACCATGATGTTCGCATACGTCTTTGGCGTCATCGCGGTGAACGCACGTTGGGAGCGTGTATTCGTCATCGCCATACTGGCGTACCACTCGGCGCAATGGTATGGGGTGCCATTCGTTACACGTCTCGGTCACCTCTTGTTCGCATTGACGGCACTTTTGAACAGTGGAAATTACATTTCAGATGTGTTACGACCCGTGGCACTACCCTTTATTCGATCCCTGCGAAACCTTACATTTCAGCAGGATAATGCACGACCGCATGTTGCAGGTCCTGTACGGGCCTTTCTGGATACAGAAAATGTTCGACTGCTGCCCTGACCAGCACATTCTCGAGATCTCTCATCAACTGAAAACGTCTGGTCAATGGTGGCCGAGCACTGGCTCGTCACAATACGCCAGTCACTACTCTTGATGATCTGTTGAAGCTGCATGGGGAGCTGTACCTGTACACGCTATCCAAGCTCTGTTTGATTCAATTCCCAGGCGTATCAAGGCCGTTATTACGGCCAGAGGTGGTTGTTCTGGGTACTGATTTCTCAGAATCTATGCACCCAAATTGCGTGAAAATGTAATTACATGTCAGTTCTAGTATAATATATTTGTCCAATGAATACCCGTTTATCATCTGAATTTCTACTTGGTGTAAGAATTTTAATGGCCAGTAGGTATATCAGTAGAATGGCGACTATTGGTAATGGCTCCAAAACCAGCCTCAAAGCGGTATCCCTTCACAACAGCAATGTATAGCCTGCTGTTCCCGTAGCTAATGCCACTATTTTGAAAGAAAAATACAGCAGTATGGAACTTTTGTTGAATAAAATTCAGTACAACAGCCACAACTGGCAAATCTATGCTGCATTCAAAGTAACTGCGTTACTTATAGGATTGCAATCTGAGTATACAAAGCATTGCTGTTTTCTTTGCGAATGGTATAGCCTTGATCGGAAGAGTCATTACCACAGACGGATTTGGCCTGCCCCTACACATATCACAAATGGGCCCTGGTTGGAAGAACGAAGCAAATATTTCATTGGTGAATTTGATATTTTGTTACCACAAATTGACATAAAACGAAGACTTATGAAGGCGTTAGTTGTTGCGATGGACAAAGGTGGACCAGGTTGTACGTGCTTACGTCAGAAATTCCCTGCGATGTGTGAAGCAAAAGGAAAGCAGGTGTATTTGTTGGCGCTCATGCTGAACTGGACTGTTCTTCTTTCTTTCAAAAAGCTGTGTCCTGATTTCTTTGGAAACAAGAGAAAAGACAACAGTGGTGTGTTAGTCAACAAACTACTACAGCCCTACCGTAACCTTGGTTGTAACATGTTGTTAAAACCGCACGTTCTTCACTCACATCTAGATTCTTTTCCTGCTGGTGTTCTTGGACAAGTCTCCGGTGAATATGGGAAAAGATATCGTTAGACCATATCTACGTTGCAGCAACGCTATCGGGGGCAACGTGCTACAGGTATGATGGCTGATTACTGCTGGACACTACTGTACTGTAGCAGTGCCGCACATTAGAGACGCAGAAACGCCAGAAAATTATTTAGATATGTACGAAAACTTATATCATTAGCGTTTCGTGCTCTTTGTGCTGATAAATTAGCATTTACACACAAAATCACATTGTTCAAGCAACATAAATACCGAATGCAATTAGACAGCGACTACCACAATTTAAACAAAAACAATGGGTGCTGTAAAAAAAAAAAAAAAAAAAAAAAAGCAAGATTCGTGTTCAGCAGGAAGTACATAAAGGTAACCTAGCCGCGCGGGGTGGCCGCGTAGTCTCGGGCGCTATGTCACGGATTACGCGGCCCCTCCTGCCGGAGGTTCGACTCCTCTCTCAGGCATGGATGTGTGTGTATTGTTCTTAGGATAAGTTAGTTTAAATAGTGTGTAAGTGTAGGGACCGATGATCTCAGCAGTTTGGTCCCTTAGGAATTCACACACATTTGAACATAAAGATAAGCTATTTTGGTGCTCGAAAATTTTACGGAGTTTTCTAGACCAGTGATATAAGCACGAACGTAGTACGTAGCGGCCTGTAGTATACAGCCTTGCCAGTTGGTCGTGAGAAAATACCCTCCTCTCCACATGGATTGGCGTAATTTGTAAAATCGAGTGTATCAGTCCATGCGTTTGAGAGTCGACTTTGACAACAACCAGCTACGCGTAACGTCGGGTAATGTGTGCTTTTGTTGCGTACCAAACATGTCACGCTTTGTGAGAACCAAGCACCATTTACCCATGTTATGAATCGGCTATCTGGGTTCATGATTCGTAGTTTATGGTCACCGTTGTAAGTTGCCTCTCTTGTCGGCTTCCGGAACAACAAAAATCTGACTCTCAGTATTTCATATAATTATTGACCGAATTTAAAAATTTAAAACGCTGTCACGATCTACTCATTAAGAAGTATGATCTTACATTAAAGATCTAACAGAGTAGCCGGCCGCTGTGGCCAAGCGGTTCTAGGCGCTTCAGTCCGGAACTGCGCTGTTGCTCCGGTCGCAGGTTCGAATCCTGCCGCGGGCATGATTGTGTGTGATGTCCTTAGGTTAGTTAAGTTTAAGTAGTTGTACGTCTAGGGGACTGATGACCTCAGATATTGAGTCCCCAGTGCTCAGAGCTATTTGAACCATCTAACACAGTAAGTGAAGTATTGAAGTTAGAAACTGTATATACGTCTTGAGGCAATAGAATTCACGGCGCGCAAATACACAGACCGTACCTAGTATTTGAGAATGGGACGCTCAGCGACTTGTAACAAACCTTCCGTATCATCTCAAACATTTTCGCAACTGTTTTTTCCTAGCAGCCACCACAAAGTTATGAAAGGAAAAAAATATTATGCTTTACTGCATTTTAGCAGATCAAGCAGCATTAGGCAGGACGTTTTGACGTATTACTTCTTTATTACCAACTCCTTTCGCAACAAATTTTGCATACAGTATCCACATACCCCACCGAATATACTTGCAAAATGATATCACTGCAGCAAACATAGTTCACTGAATTTTCTCGTGTTGAGAAATTAGATTCAAATGGCTCTGAGCACTATGGGACTTACCTTCTGAGGTAATCAGTCCCCTAGAACTTAGAACTACTTAAACCTAACTAACCTAAGGACATCACACACATCCATGCCCGAGGCATGATTCGAACCTGCGACTGTAGCAGTCGCGCGGTTTCAGACTGTAGCGCCTAGAACCGCTCGGCCGGCGAGAAATTAGGACTGAGCTATGTTTTACTTGGTAAAAAACTTCCAATAGCCAAGATCGCATAAATTCGTCTTTATTTTTGACAATCAGTTTCGACAGATATAAATGTCATCTTCTGGCCTTCAAAAATATTTTGTAACAAAACGTGTTCGTTTTGAGTGAGGTCCTCATGCGAAGTTGTTATTATGGTGAATAAAATACAGCAAATTATAGAAAGGTTTGTCAGAAATAAATGTGCTATATTGTATCCACCGTAATACAAGATGTCATGAGGACGTAACTCACAACGAACACATTTTGTAACAAACACTTTTTGAAGACCGGAAGATCTGTGAAGACGATCTTGTTCGGTCTTGGCTGTTGAAAGTTTTTTACCAAGTAAAACATACAGTAGTTCGGAAGCTACGCTGCCATATACACTGATATGCGTGAAAAACTAGCTCTTACGAAAAGAGCAACACAAAGTACCTAGACTATACTCTGTCTCTGTTTTATAACAAGAACACTTAGCGACCTCCAATAAACTATAAACACAATTTCACACATTTTCTAGTTTTTCTCTCTCTTACAAGCATATCATTAAATATTTAACACATTAATTCATTTGTATACTAATTACAAGTTTGAAGCTGTTTTATATATGGAAATTCGGTTCCTTAAACAATGGAAGGGGGGGGGGGGGGGCAGGAGTTTCGTGGCCGATGCGAAGAGTCGTAGGATGTTCCACGTCGATCGCTAATTTGCAGACCTGTAAGAGGGTGTGTTGCCGGGAGTGCCGTCGCACTCATATGGATAAAATGATTACTTAACCGTTGTTACTTAAAGCTTATGTACATCTACTCTCTATTACAATACATTCCAATTTCTTTAATAAAAACTTCGCAGTACATGACGCTGACATCCGATCAGAAAATAGCGAAGAGTTATTAAACCGATACTTCGGTTTGAATCGTACGTGTCAGCATCACGGTATTGGGATATTTACATTCATCTTTAAGTCAGAGGGGATTTCCCATTTGTTATGCGTCCTGTATACCACATAGTGCGCTCTACTCCACGTGCCTTGCTTCGACTAATCTCTTTCAGTGGTCTGTCAAATTCTTCTTTAAATATCTAATGCCACATTATTACCGTAATCATTTGTTGTATATATTCCAACATTTGCCTCACTATAGAATGCTGTACGATTAATACCACCTCCAGTAGCATGGACGTTGTCCCTGATATCTGAACACTTATTCTATCAACCTGTCTCTTCTTCCCCTTAGTGTTATCCACATATCTGTTTCCTCGTAGATTCCGCGGAGAAGCTACTAATTCCTTATTTCGTAAATCCACTTACCACCACCATTCTGTAAAATCTCGTCTGAAACGCTTCGATTCGCTTGCTCCACAAGTCAGCTGCCCTCTCTTTGCGCTGCTGTCAACTTAGTATAGACGTTCGGCCGGTGCTAAGCTTCCAACTGTGGCGGCATCCACACTATAGTAGCGCGCTGCACGCTCATCCATTACGGTTCGCGTGACTTGGCGCCATCCAGTCGGGGGCCCATCCCGGTCAACTCACAGGAAGCTGCCAGCTGATAGCCGATAGACGACCGCCAATTACCGACAGCTGGGCTGCTACACCACTGCGAGGTTCAGTAGTACCGTAACACTCGTTGTATGACTAGACGTCTGCTTCGAGGTCTGTATTTATTTATTCGTATCAGAAACAAAGAATGATACAAATACAAATTTCATCACTTTGTCGTACTCACTGACAAAACGTATAAAACAAATCAAATACTGTCTCTCCAGTATTCTGCTTTACGCTTTACGCCTTTCTGCAATCAGGTCATCCACCGTGCATCTTACAGCGCATCTAATACTGTTCATGAAGTGGGCTGTGGGTTGATTTGGGTACATTCGCAGACCCGACATGGTCTAGGGAACCCCCCTTTAACATACTCATTCTGCCAACACAAGTACGAAATACACTGAGGTGACAAAACTCATGGGATATATAAGATGGTCTGCTGATAGTGACCTGGCCAAATATCTCACGAAACAGGCGTCAAACGACAAAAGTACAAGGAACGAAACCCGTCTAGCTTGAAGGGGGAAACCAGATGGCGCTATGGTTGGCCCGCTAGATGGCGCTGCCATAGGTCAAACGGATATCAACAGCGTTTTTTTTTTTTTAAATAGGAACCCCCATGTTTTATTGCATATTCGTGTAGTACGTAAAGAATTATGAATGTTTTAGTTGGACCACTTTTTTTCGCTTTGTGATAGATGGCGCTGTAACAGTCACAAACATATGGCTCACAATTTTAGACGAACAGTTGGTAAAAGGTAGTTTTTTAAATTAAAATACGTCTGAACATTTTATTTCGGTTGTTCCAATGTGTTACATGTATCATTGCAAACTTATCATTTCTGAGAATGCATGTTCTTACAGCGTGATTACCTGTAAATACCACATTAATGCAATAAATGCTCAAAATGATGTCCGTCAACCTCAATGCATTTGGCAATACGTGTAACGACATTCCTCTTAAGAACGAGTAGTTCGCCTTCCATAATGTTCGCACATGCATTTCAACGCGCTGCCCCATGTTGTCAGGCGTTGTCGGTGGATCACGATAGCAAATATCCTTCAACTTTCCCCACAGAAAGAAATCCGGAGACGTCGGATCCGGTGAACGTGCGGGCCATGGTATGGTGCTTCGACGACCAATCGACCTGTCATGAAATATGCTATTCAATACCACTTCAACCGCACGCGAGCTATCTGCTGGACATCCATCATGTTGGAAATACATCGCCATTCTGTCATGCAGTGAAACATCTTGTAGTAACATCGGTAGAACATTACGTAGGCCGGCCCGTGTGGCTGAGCGGTTCTAGGCGCTTCAGTCTGGAACGGCGCGACCGCTACGGTCGCAGGATCGAATCCTGCCTCGGGCATGGATGTGTGTGATGTCCTTAGGTTAGTTAGGTTTAAGTAGCTATAAGTCTAGGGGACTGATGACCTCAGATGTTAAGTCACATAGTGCTTAGAGGCATTTTCAGCCATAATGGGCGTCATGTTCCCAAACAGCGACGTCATGTCACCGTGCCACAATTGTTCGCGACTGGTTTGAAGAACATTCTGGACAATTCGAGTGAATGATCTAGCCACCCAGATAACCCGACATAAATCCCATCGAACATTTAAGAGACGCAGTCTAGAGGTTGTTTTTTCCACAAAATCCTGCACCGGCAATATTTCCGCGATTATGGACGGCTATAGAGACAGCATGGCTGAATATTTCTGCAGGAGACTTCCAACGACTTGTGTAGTCCACGCCACGTCGAGTTGCTGCAATACGCAGGGCAAAAGGAGATCCGACACGATACTAGGAGGTATCACATATTTAACAATTTCCAGGTACACCAGTGTGCTACTCGTCAGGCGGCAAGGTGTTCGTTTGTTAGTATCAAACCAGCAAGGCGAGTGTGTCTCGTCCTCCATAATCTTAACCTCGAAGTCTGAGGAGGTTCGTCTCGTATTTTCTGTTGTATACGAGAAATTTCTCCTAGACCTCAGTCGTTGGAAGGGAGGATAATATCCATATAGTCAGTGGACGTATGACGCAAGTGCTATAGGTCTCACTTTCAAGGACGCAACTTTTATTAGCTGGCGGAGCGATTCCTGGGAAAAAGTAAAGTTAATCACGCGGTGTTGGTCTTAAGCAACCAGTGATGACCCGACGCGTTACATGCAGAGAACTGCTAACATGTGTACTGTGATGGGCTCTGTACCAAACATGGTTGGTTGGTTGGTTGGTTTGGGGGAGGGAACCAAACAGCAAGGTCATCTGTCTGTACCAAACAGAGCAAGTATACTCTGCGGCAGAGTATCACACAGTCAGGGCAGTAGGTTTCAACGTTTCCGGTTGTGTAGCCCAGTTGGTTCCAGTCAGTTTGCTGAGGATGTTATTTCTAGTGACACTGGTGTTTATGCATTGCTTTTTGATATGTGAGGGTAAGATCCATTGTTACTCTTAAACACGTAGGTGTCGAGCAGTGGTCTAAATGGACGTCCTCCCAATCTTCTTGCAATTTCCTTGAAGCCTGCTTGTTCTTTAGATGTAAGGCACAAACCTGAGTTTTTGATAGGTTAGGCTTCGTCTGGTGTTCTCTGTGTGGCCACTCACCGACCAGCTAACCAATACAAAATTTTCACCCACGTGGTGCTCAAATTGTCACCTTGTTCTCGGATTTTATTTATTTATTTATTTATTGTCTATCCAGTTGCACCAATTTCGAAACATACTTCACATTTTCCCAAAGTAATATTAGTCACTTCTATCTGCCACAGCGATGAAAGTATGTGTCATATCTAGCTTCCCTTTAGCCAACTTCTTCCACCAGACATGATGAATCCAACTTATATGTCTGTGCCTACCTGCAATTTTACTCAACGTTTACCTACCACCTATTAATTATTTCCAATATTGGTCCTATAATATCTTCTCCTGTTCATCCTGTAAATCAAAAACATCAATAAACGATAGAAAGAAGGTTCAGAAGTGTAATTAAAATTTACAGTAAAATGGTTTTAACGAGGTCGCACGTGATTAGCCGAGCGGTTCTAGGCGCTTCAGTCTGGAACCGCGCGACCGCTGCGGTCGCAGGTTCGAATCCTGCCTCGGGCATGGATGTGTGTGATGTCCTTAGGTTAGTTAGGTTTAAGTAGTTCTAAGTTCTAGGGGACTGATGACCTCAGATGTTAAGTCCCATAGTGCTCAGAGCCATTTGGATCATTTTGTTAAAGAAGGACGCCGTAAATTCAGTGGGCTTACAAGATATGAAATGAAAATGTCTCCGTAGTTTCTGTGGGGATATGAGTGCAATGAAAACATTCAATACAAAAAGAGAAGAGACGTGTTAAGATATCAGCAAATAACTTCCGTGGGAGCACGGAAATAAAAGAGCTTGTGGATGGTATAATAGATAACTGAGGACGATCGATGAAGATTCTTCTGTGACATGAAGAGTGGAAACAGTGGAAATCACTTTTGGTCACATTATATAATACATATATACTCTTCAATCCCACACTCTTACCCAAAACTTCTACGTAAAATTACAAGGAGTCCCCACGGTCGTCACTTATATACAACAAGAAAGAACTCCCATCATCAATCATGCAGATCATCGTTATTATTTAAAAAATTATATTTGTGTGTTTCGATGATTTTACTCAAAGGGAAGACACCATCGAGAAAAAATATAAACTTTGATAAGAGGGATAATAAATATACGGTAAGAACAGCCACTTTAAATGAAATGTGTATACAGCATTCTGACGTCATATTATTAAGTAATGCATGACCCTTTATTCGCATTTTCCGACAAACGCTGTTAATCGGTGCAGCATGCATAATTTCCGGATACGCCGCAGTAATGAACCGATAATGACGCACCCCAGATTTAATGACCACTCGCATCCATGTGACCATACGATGTAATGGCATTACGGGACTCTGTTAACGGACCTATTGGCGGTGTCCGGGCGGAATGGACGGAAAGCGCTGCTGGTGGCCTTTGTGATCGTGTTACGTGGGACGAGCAGGAACACTGTCCGATACAAGTGCCGGTGCTTTAATTCAGCAGCGTGTTGTTGCCGCACGATCACGGAAAATGGACGGGAAGTGTGCCAGTGATTCAAATATCTTCTATGAGTGGTAACAAACGAGCGTGCGTCCCATATTTCAAATTAAGTCACTTTTATTGTAAAAATCAACTTGCAATGCTCTGGAATTTTTCCTGCTACTCGCAATGAGAAACAGAATGTCGCTGTAAAACGACGGACAGCTGCGAAATTTTATGTTTCGAATCCTGCCTCGGGGATGGGTGTGTGTGATGTCCTTAGGTTAGTTAGGTTTAAGTAGTTCTAAGTTCTAGGGGACTCATGACCTCCTATGTTAAGTCCAATACTGCTCAAGAGCCATTTGAACCATTTTGTTTACCTGCAATAATTGTGGATGAACTGGCAATCCTTGCACCAAGTGTCGACCCTCTTAAGGTTTTCTTGTATTTCGCAACAACCTTCTGGCGTTCCGATTTCTGCATGTTCAATAGCTTCAGTGGCATACAGCCTCATGAAGCTTCCGACTCTCTCCACTGGCTCATTCACATACACACTTAAAAAAAAAAATAGCTTCACAAATAAGCAAGTCGAACATAAATGAGCAAGTCGACATCGCGTTGGTCCACCTCTGGCCATTATATAAGCAATTATTCGGCTTATCATTGACTGATGGAGTTGTTGGATGTCCTCCTGAAGGATATTGTGTCAAATTCCGACAAAGTGTCACGTTAGATCGTCAAAATCCCGACCTGGTTGGAGGGCCCTCGTAGGAAAGCAGCCTACTCACGCCATATATAGGATTCATATGCTTTCCATTGTGTGCCAGCCTAGTCCACTCTAACTAGCTATGACGACACGAATGTTGTGCAATACCTTAAAAGTAAAGTAAATGATCTGAAAAGTTAATAGCACGTCAGGAGTGATGCTAAAATAGTAATGTTTTAAGTTTCAGTTTAGTAACTTTAACAGTTTTTGAAATTTGGACATTTTACGTAAAAAAATCATCGGTGGAACAGCAAGGAGCTAGAAACTTCAAAACCTTTTTCATTGTAATTTAATGGAAACAGCATGCTGGATCTCACAACGTAATATTTTGTTTGAAATTCATGATTTTCTCTTTTGGTGTCCTAAAAGTACGGAAGCAAGATAGATTAAGTAAGTGATTAGATAAAGCTAGGATGTTTAGATTTAGGTAGAATGGAGATTCGGTATAATAACAAAGATATGAGAAGTTTTCAAAATGTAGCTATAAAACTATAGCTGTAGCGTCTCTTCAAAGGGCAAGTGCAGAGCTCATCTATTGCGTGCAGTGCAACCAAAATAATTCTCTCCACAAAAGTATTTATCCTAGCTTCATCAGAATTTTATTACAGATGCTTACCTGTGTGCTGATAGCACAATTAAATTGAGAGCTTCATTGGCCTTCAGCGAATGAAGCAATTAATTATTTAGTATCTTGAAGTGGTGTTCCGCTAGTCCCAGCGGCTAGTCAGGAAGGCAAATGTTGTCGGCTGCGCCTTCGGCGGTCCGCACCGCGGCTAAATAAATAAGAACGCTGCGGGCTAGGGCCAGGCCCCAGTTCTCTTTTAGATTCGTATCAGCGCGCAGTCCGACTCGGAAGCCCCGCGTCGCCTTGGATGCTGTATTATGCAACTCAGTATGCATGTAACAATGAGTTCGCATTGTGATAAAATGTTAATTGCGGGACGACTTCAGTGATTTATTCTCAGTTTGCGTATGTCGTGTTTTCACGTGTCACCGCAGGACAGACCTTCTACCATTACTGTCGTGGCATTTGATGAGGCCGGCCGGTGTGGCCGTGCGGTTCTAGGCGCTTCAGTCTGGAACCGCGTGACCGCTAAGGTCGCAGGTTCGAATCCCGCCTCGGGCATGGATGTGTGTGATGTCCTTAGGTTAGTTAGGTTTAAGTAGTTATAAGCTCTAGGGGACTGAGGACCACTGATGATAAGTCCCATAGTGCTCAGAGCCATTTTAACCATTTGATGAGTATTAACTTGAAATTTTGGCGAGCATTCACTTTGAACATTTACATCGACAACGAATATTGAACAGTTTCGTTATGTAGGGATGATAGGATCCGCGCAATAGTCTCTGAACAGCTCTTATAGTACAATAGCTGATAGTAGCATTGCTTGGGTGAACATTTGTATGAAACTTTACGCTTTATCGTTTTCAGAATATAGTGAAAATTGTTATAGCAAACTGCATTTTCTATGAATCCCAGACATCATCCTGTATCCTCAGCTACAGTCTGGAACCGCGCGACCGCTACGGTCGCAGGTTCGAATCCTGCCTCGGGCATGGATGTGTGTGATGTCCTTAGGTTAGTTAGGTTTAAGTAGTTCTAAGTTCTAGGGGACTGATCACCTCAGAAGTTAAGTCCCATAGTGCTCAGAACCATTTGAACCATTTTTGTATCCTCAGCGTAATGAACTTCAATGATCAGTAACTTTATTTCTTCATCAGAGTGGGCACAGTGAACTTTAATGACAGGCATCACGTTTTTGCTAATCACTTTCTGGTTGTCAACATTGTGGCTAGAGAGCCTGTGTTGAGAATGATAACAATACAATATAAAATTCTCCACGTGCCACCCCACACCCTGTCCATGATGCTTCAAACGTTCTCAGTTGGGGGTGGGATTTAGCGACCTTGCTGGACATGGTAGGTTTGGAAACACGAAGAGAAGCAATAGAAATTTTCGTCGTATGCAGATGGCCATTATCTTTCTGATATGTAAGCCCTCGATAGCTTGCCGTGAAAGGCAACAAAACGGGGGATGGAATATCGTCGCCGTACCGCTGTACTACAACGGTGCCGCGGATGACAACGGAAGAAGTCCTGCCATGAAGAGCAATGGTTCCACAGACCATTACTCCTGGTTGTATGACCGGATGGCTGGCGATAATAAGATCGGTGTCCCACCACTGTCCGGGGGGTCTCCACACACGTCTTCCCGGGTGCTCAGTTCAAAGCGAGACTCACCACTGAAGACAATTCTACTCAAGTCAAGGAGATCCCATGCCGAATGTGGCAGACACCATTGCAAACGAGTTTGTTGGTGTACAATAATCAATGGTAGTCGGCAAAAGGGGCTCCATGAGCTCAGAACCCCTTCTGTGAGCCGCCTATTGATGGTTCTTGTGGTCACTGAAGCACCAGTTGCACGTCGGATCGATGACAGTTATGAATCCGGGGCTCTGAGTACCTCTCGGACGATTGCTGTGTTCCTCTAAGTCGACCGCTTCCTTCTTGACTCAGTGTTTGGCCGTGGTCCACCCATTTCTACTAACATCGTCGAATAATATCACTCCTATTCAAATGTGGAGCGATTTGCCGATTACTACAACCGGTTTTTTTGAGCCCAAACTACACGCCCTCTCCCGAATGCTGACATCTGCGTATACTCTTCACGCTCCTGCTGCGGGCCATAGTTACTGCACAACTGAGTACGCGGAATGAAATTCGCAAAGGCTTTATGTCCTGGTATCGACGTGTGAAATTGCACTGCAGCGTCACACATTCATCTATCAGCCGCCAAAGTTTACCGTTTTGCATTTTCCGTCGATACCTGTATGAATATCAATTTGTGACCAATTTGCATAACTCGTTCGTGGTGCGTCGTTATTTTTGTCTTTGAGGTATATTGTGAACGGTAATGGCCCTGTATCATTCCTTTGGGAAACACCAGAAACTAGATTTGCATTTGAAATTTCTACCCTTTATAACATGCTACGTTCTGGTACTTACAAACTCTCTGCTCGAACCACAAGTCTGATGTGATACGTTTTGCTCATTTGACGACAGTGGACAACTGTATCGAACGTCTTCCGTTGGTGGAGAAACATAGTATGAGCTTGGGCATCGGTACCTCCGCTAACAGATCGTGATTGCAATGATTTATGGTGCCTATTGCATACCACAACAACAACAAAATATGTCTCGTTATGAGACTATCTGTGAAAATAATATGTATTATGTAGTAGTAGCAATAAAGGAAAGAAAAAGAAAATTTGTGACGAGACACAGAGATGATAGATAAACTCCAGCGGAAGACTCTGCAAGAGAAACGCTCAGTACCTCGGTACGGGCTTTTGTTGAAGTTCCGAGAACATATCTTCACTGAGGAGTCAAGCAGTATATTGCTCCCTCCTACATATATCTCGCGAAGAGGCCATGAGGGTAAAATCAGAGAGATTAGAGCCCACACAGAGGAAGACCGACAATCTTTCTTTCCACGAACAATACGTGACTGGAATAGAAGGGAGAACCGATAGAGGTACTCAAGGTACTCTCCACCACACACCGTCAGGTGGTTTGCGGAGTATGGATGTAGATGTAGACGTAGAATAAAAAACGTAAATGATAAGCTGATTGAAATTTACCTTCAAAATAGTCCTGTTTATTACATATGTTTATGTATTGGAGGCGGGAATAAACATAAAAGTTGAAGGAGAGCACGCTGTCACTTTTCAGAGTTGAGTGTGCACTGGTTTATACGCTGAAGTATCGCATCGGAGCACATACACAGGGTGTTGCAGCAGGAATGGCCAGTATTCACAGATATGGCAGCAACCATCATTCGAAAAAAAGAAGTCCAGTAAATATGTGCTTTAAATTGTATACCTTAAGTGCAATGAGCACCTAGTCAGCTTCGATACTGTGAAACAAATATCTTCCACTATAAGCCCTATGGCTTTCGTATTTTGGACGGGAATAGTATGGACCAAAACAAGAAAGTTGTCCAGTTAATGTGGGCTCTAAGCTCCATACCTTAAGAGGTATCAGCACTTGTTCAGTGGAACACTGTGAAACACAAGTGTCATAGCTCTTAAGGTTTGCATTTTAGAGCCCATGTTTACTGACTTTTTTGCTTCGAACGATCATTTCTGTGACATCTGTGAATATTGACCATTCCTCCTGGGACACCCTGTATAAGACGGAAGCTTTGCTTATCCCGGCGGCAGATTTTATAACTCCTGCAGACAACGGTGGTGACAGCTCGATCATTTTGACTCAACTCGCGTAAGTAGTAACCTTAGATAACATAATCCAGTTTCACCACCGTGAAAATCTCAGATGACACGTAGTCATGCTGATCTAAAACTACGTAGGTTTCATAGTGGAGGCTGCAGTTGTTCAAGTAGATGTCAGCAATATCACGTCTTTTGTTTGTGAACCAGCGTTACCCGAAGGGGTTCTGCAATCCTACAAAGATCATACGTATATTTGGTTCCAGAAACTTTCTGTATGCTAGATCGGGACTGAAGTGTGGAGTCTTGACTTTCACCGCAGTTCTCTTACCAACTGAGCTATCCAAGCACTATCCGCATCAAAACTTCGAGCAACCCCGTCGTTCAAAATAGAAACAGCTTCTACGTACGAGCTTCCCAGTCTTAATCCCATTTGTTGTTGCATGATTACACTGTCTCCTAAAACTTACCACATCTATGAACAGAATTCGCAAGTCACCATACGGCTCATGGCGGAGGTTGCCTTGCAAATATTTTTTACACTACTGGCCTTTAAAACTGCTACACCAATAAGAAATGCAGATGATAAACCGAGCGAGGTGGCGCAGTGGTTAGCACACTGGACTCGCATTCGGGAGGACGACGGTTCAATCCCGTCTCCAGCCATCCTGATTTAGGTTTTCCGTGATTTTCCTAAATCGTTTCAGGCAAATGCCGGGATGGTTCCTTTGAAAGGACACGGCCGATTTCCTTCCCAATCCTTCCCTAACCCGAGCATGCACTCCGTTTCTAATGACCTCGTTGTCGACGGGACGTTAAACACCAACCACCACCACCACCACCGCAGATGATAAACGGGTATTCATTGGACGAATATATTATACTAGAACTGACATGTGATTACATTTTCACCCAATTTGGGTGCACAGATCCTGACAAATCAATACTCAGAACAACCACCTCTGGGCGTAATAACGCCGTTGATACGCCTGGGCATTGAGTCAAACGGAGCTTGGATGGCGTGCAGAGGTACAGCTGCCCATCCAGCTTCAACACGATAACACAATTCGTCAAGAGTAGTGACTGACACATTGCGACGAGCCAGTTGCTCGGCCACCATTGACCAGACGTTTTCAATTCGTGAGAGATCTGGAAAATGTGCTGGCCAGGGCAGCAGTCGAACATTTTCTGTATCGAGAAAGGCCCGTACAGGACCTGCAACATGCGGTCGTGCATTATCCTGCTGAAATGTAGGGTTTCGCAGGGATCCAATGAAGGGTAGAGCCACGGGTCGTAAAAATGGTTCAAGTGGCTCTGAGCACTATGGGACTTAACATTTATGGTCATCAGTCCCCTAGAACTTAGAACTACTTAAACCTAACTAACCTAACGACAGCACACAACACCCAGTCATCACGAGGCAGAGAAAATCCCTGACCCCGCCGGGAATCGAACCCGGGAACCCGGGCGTGGGAAGCGAGAACGCCACCGCAAAGGGTCGTAACACATCTGAACTGTAACGTCCACTGTTCAAAGTGCCGTCAACGAGAACAAGAGGTGACCGAGACGTGTAACCAGTGGCACCCCATACCATCACGTCAGGTGACACGCCATTATGGATATCACGAATACACGCTTCCAATGTGTGTTCACCGCGTTGTCGCCAAACACTGATGCGACCATCATGATGCTGTAAACAGAACCCGGATTCATCTGAAAAAATGACGTTTTGCCATTCGTGCACTCAGGTTCGTCGTTGAGTACACCATCGCAGGCGCTCCTGTCTGTGATGCTGTGTCAAGGGTAACCGCAGCCTTGGTCTCCGAGCTGATAGTCCGTGCTGCTGCAAACGTCGTCTGTTCGTGCAGATGGTTGTTGTCTTACAAACGTCCCCATCTGTTGACTCAGAGATCGAGACGTGGCTGCACGATCCGTTACAGCCATGAAGATAAGATGCCTGTCATCTCAACTGCTAGTGATACGAGGCCGTTGGGATACAGCACCGCGTTCCGTATTACCCTCCTGAACCCAGCGATTCCATATTCTGCTAACAGTCATTGGATCTCGACCAACGCGAGCAGCAATGTCGCGATACGATAAACCGAAATCGCGATTGGCTACAATCGACCTTTATCAAAGTCGGAAACGTGATGATACGCTTTTCTCCTACTTACACGAGGCATCACAACAACGTTTCACCAGGCAACGTCGGTCAACTGGTGTTTGTGTATGAGAAATCGGTTGGAAACTTTCCTCATGTCAGCACGTTGTAGGTGTCGCCACTGGCGCCAACCTTGTGTGAATGCTCTGAAAAGCTAATCATTTGCATATCGCAGCATCTTCTTCCTGTCGGTTAAATTTCGCTTCCGTAGCACGTCATCTTCGTGGTGTAGCAATTTTAATGGCCAGTAGTGTATGTTGTATACATTTGTATATGTGTATTCGAATTGATTGACAGGTTAGGCCATCTTATAGTCGTTGGTCATTCAACAGTAAATTTTGCCGTTATTTTCAGTTTGCAAATGACATTTTATTAAATCAAACTGTTTCGTATTGTTAGTTTCGTAATATTTCTGACTATAAATTTATACTAGCCCGCTTTCACTTAGGTAAGAGGTATGGGCCTGTGCGCTCCACACGTGTACAAGTTATATTAAAATCAAATTGCAGAGGCTATGGCGTATTTCATTCGTCAATATGGTGGTTCTAAGTAAAAATAATATATTTTAGTACAAAACAGACTGTCAATGGTAACTATACATGATTATGACAGGTGCCCATGCTCTAACTTGACGTAAACGTTCTTTTTCGACTTGGAATATGTTAACTAAATTAAATTTCCTTACCTACTGTGTCGGTGAACATAAGTGGTCGGAAGCTTAGACGGGAGTTTACAAATCGAAACTTGAGTTACGCACGTTAGGAGTATTACGCGAGGACACTGCCGCGAAACACTTCGTGGTCTTAAACCTCTAGAATTAGCAATCTCATGCTGGTGTAATCGTGCCAGAACTTTCGATCGTGGTACTACTGTACGACACCTACATAGGTGCGCCTCTTACTTCGGTATTAATATACTGCAGTACATACTCGACGCAAATTTTCTCGGAATATTGCAAACTACTCGCGGCGCGTATTCGGGCACAATGCCCGGTGGGATAGCCGGGTTCGCGGTACTGGCGTAATGACCCGGCGACTCTGCGCCCCGTGATGGCGGTAATTCCGACGAGGAGCTACTTTAGCTGAGCCGTGGGGCCTCCGCTGCCACCCGACACGGCCGCCATTTGTATTAATGAGCCGAGGAGCGCAGCCCGGCACCGGCGGCGCTGTCGGGAAGAATATAGGGGGCGCGAGAGGCGGGGTCTGCTGCAAGCAGCGCACTGTGCATCATCTGTCTGATAACGTAGGCGTACCGCACCGAGCATTCGATTACGGTACCGCGCTACCCTATACAGGGTGTTACAAAAAGGCACGGCCAAACTTTCAGGAAACTATCTTCACACACAAATGAAGAAAAGATGTTATGTGGACATGTGTCCGGAAACGCTTAATTTCCCTGTTAGAGCTCATTTTAGTTTCGTCAGTATGTACTGTACTTCCTCGATTCACCGCCAGTTGGCCCAATTGAAGGAAGGTGCTTGTGTTGACATGCGACTGATTGCTCTACAGTACTAGCATCAAGCACATCAGTACGTAGCATCAACAGGTTAGTGTTCATCACGAACATGGTTTTGCAGTCACTGCAATGTTTACAAATGCGGAGTTGGCAGATGCCCATTTGATGTATGGATTAGCACGGGGCAATAGCCGTGGCGCGGTACGTTTGTATCGAGACAGATTTCCAGAACGAAGGTGTCCTGACAGGAAGACGTTCGAAGCAATTGATCGGCGTCTTAGGGAGCACGGAACATTCCAGCCTATGACACGCGACTGGGGAAGACCTAGAACGACGAGGACACCTGCAATGGACGAGGCAATTCTTCGTGCAGTTGACGATAACCCTAATGTCAGCGTCAGAGAAGTTGCTGCTGTACAAGGTAACGTTGACCACGTCACTGTATGGAGAGTGCTACGAGAAAACCAGTTGTTTCTGTACCATGAACAGCGTGTGCAGGCACTATCAGCAGCTGATTGGTCTCCACGGGTACACTTCTGCGAATGGTTCATCCAACAATGTGTCAATCCTCATTTCAGTGCAAATGTTCTCTTTAGGGATGAGGCTTCATTCCAACGTGATCAAATTGTAAATTTTCACAATCAACATGTGTGGGCTGATGAGAATCTGCACGCAATTGTGCAATCACGTCATCAACACAGATTTTCTGTGAACGTTTGGGCAGGCATTGTTGGTGATGTCTTGATTGGGCCCCATGTTCTTCCACCTACGCCCAATGGAGCACGTTATCATGATTTCATACGGGATACTCTACCTGTGCTGCTATAACACGTGCCTTTACAAGTACGACACAACATGTGGTTCAGGCACGATGGAGCTCCTGCACATTTCAGTCGAAGTGTTCGTTCGCTTCTCAACAACAGATTCGGTGACCGATGGATTGGTAGAGGCGGACCAATTCCATGGCCTCCACGCTCTCCTGACCTCAACCCTCTTGACTTTCATTTATGGGGGCATTTGAAAGCTCTTGTCTACGCAACCCCGGTACCAAATGTAGAGACTCTTCGTGCTTGTATTGTGGACGGCTGTGATACAATACGCCATTCTCCAGGGCTGCATCAGCTCAACAGGGATTCCATGCGACGGAGGGTGGATGCATGTATCCTCGCTAACGGAGGACATTTTGAACATTTCCTGTAACAAAGTGGTTGAAGTCACGCCGGTACGTTCTGTTGCTGTGTGTTTCGATTCGATGATTAATGTGATTTGAAGAGAAGTAATAAAATGAGCTCTAACATGGAAAGTAAGCATTTCCGGACACATGTCCACATAACATATTTTCTTTCTTTGTATGAGAGGAATGTTTCCTGAAAGTTTGGCCTTACTTTTGTGTAACACCCTGTATATGCACTGCTGACCATTAAAACTACAACACCAGAGAGGATAGCAAGTGTCGTGTGCATTTAGTATACCGAAGTGCGCGTCATTTACGACGGCGGCCGAGTTTAGCTTCGTTCTGCGCATCTGACGTCACAAAACACAGTTTGCCAATGAACAGAGAACGACGTTGCCAGAGCTCGACTGCAGTGCAGAGTACAGACGAATGTCTTCAGTTTTAAAAACGTTCAGTCATAAATAAAGTAATTGAACAAAAGCAATATCTTGATAGCAGAATTTCTTTTACAGAAAGTTTTGAAAAAGCATTCTTCATACCGATTGCTTCACATTCTATTAATTAATAAACTAAACAAGCGATAAGCCTCCTAATTCAGGCGATAGCAAGGAAAGGTGTTTGTATTATTCTCACTAACCGATTTTTCGCAATAAAGAACGGTGGTAATTATTTATTTCCTATTGTATTTCGACGAAACGTGAGTAATTCATAGTCATACCAACAATGTTTGTCGGTATTTTGAGTCATACTTTAAAATCCTCCAGGAAAGACATTGGGTGAGGAGCTGCGTTAAAGTGTTTGACTGCTGAGCGTAAGGTTCTGAGTTCAAACCTTGTTTGGTTCTTAATATTTTCTTTATTTAAAAACAATATCGAAGTGTCTTATTTCATGAATTTTATTCGTTTCAATGTAATTTTTTGAAATTTCTAGTGGCAACTAAAATCGACCATACGGAAAGTATACGCTATGGACTTTACCTCTGCAAACTCTTCAAAATTTTGTGCAATGGTTTACTACATTTAATGCTGCGCAATAACTGCGTTGAACATCGAAACTAAATTAAGTCATTTATGGGGGGGGGGGGGGGGGGGGAAGGTATCAGTCAAGAAGATGTGTAAAAATCTGATTGTTGGACCAAATAGTTTTTGTGAAGTCGAATGATAAGTGTGTCAAAGCAGTCGGAACACCATGTATCTGCACAAGCGAGCAGTGCAGTGATGACAAAATCGCGCACAGCGCAGATTGCGGGGAGCACGTCTCTGTATCAGCGAAAGGGTTAATGCGGCTTTACTTCATAAACTGCACGCTCCCCTCTAAACGTAAGTTTCCTTGGCGCGTGCAACTGGTAACGCAGCAATCTCCCGCGGCTGGGCGGGCATGCGCGAACCGCCAAGATAAAGGAATTGAACTATAGGAAGCATAAGCGAATTAATATTTAGGTCACTTGGGAGGGGGGGGGAGATGGGGGAAGGGGGGCAGAAGGCGTGAAATTCAGTATAGAGGGCTGTCACCTCTATCGGCAACAACAGCTCTAACCCGGATGTGCATCAAGTCAACTTGTGCTCCGATGGCAGATATACGAGGGGCATTTCAATAATTGTGTTATGCCATCAAAACTGGTGCCAGAGACAAGGATTCGTGTGTCATTGCTCTGAATGTCTTCTCCGAAAATTGCCTTGAGTAGAGAGGGAATCAACTCTTGAGGGTAGCGTCTTAGACCTCCTGGCAGCAAAGAGACCTGAACATATCGGATCAGATAACGTGGAAGAAGGCATCAGTGATCATAAGGCTTTGACAGCATCTGTGACGACGGATTCTACAAAGCATTTTTAACACATTTAGGAAGATATATTTGCTCAGCAAGAGTGACAGGATACAGACTTTAGAATATCTCAGCAGTCAGCATCAAATATTCGGTAATTAGGACGAAGAAGTGGAGAACAAATGGGAAAAATTCAAAGGCGTCGTTCAAGATGCCCTAAGAAATGTGTGTGTGTGTGTGTGTGTGTGTGTGAAGTACTATGGGACTTAATTGCTAAGGTCATCAGTCCCTAAGCTTACCCACTGCTTAACCTTAATTATCCTAAGGACAAACACACACACCCATGCCCGTGGGAGGACTCGAACCTCCGCCGGGACCAGCCGCACAGTCCACGACTGCAGCGTCTAAGACCGCTCGGCTAATCCCGCGCGGCAACGTGCCCTAAACAAGTATGTTCCGAGTAAGGTTTTAATGGATGGGAAATCCACCATGGTTTAATAGCCGTGTTAGAAAAGCACTACGTAAACAAAGAGCACATCATCTCAGATTCACGAGAAGTAAAAACCTAGCTTACAAACAAAGGCAGAACGAAGCGAAAATGAGTGTGAGGAGAGCAATGAGAGAAGCATTCAATGATTTTGAAAGTAAGGCGCTGTCAACCGACCTGAGTAAAAACGCTAAGAGATTTTTGTCGTATGTAAAATCAGTAAGTGGGTCAAAATCATCTATTCATTCTCTCAGCGACCACACCGGCACCGAAACGGAAGGTAACAGGCTTACCGAAATATTGAATTCGGTCTTCCGAAGTTGTTTCACCACGGAAGATCGTAACACTGTCCCTCCTTTCAATCGTCGCACGAACGTCGAAATGGCAGATATTGAGATAACCGATCGCGGAATTGAAAAGCAGCTACAATCGCTTAGTACTGGAAAGGCTTCATGACCAGATGAGATACCTATAAGATTCTGTAAAGCTTATGCGAAAGAACTTACTCCGCTTCTAGCAGTAATTTATCGTAAATCGCTTGGGCAACGAAAGGTACCTAACGACTGCAGTCTGGAGCACGGCCGCAGACCTTTGCCTAACGACGGGGGACCGGCTCCAAAAATACTGCCGCGATCTTTCCTTACATACAGAATGTAGACGGGGCTACTCTGACTTAATTTTTGCCGGCCGGTGTGGCCGTGCGGTTCTAGGCGCTTCGGTTTGGAACCGCGTGACCGCTACGGTCGCAGGTTCGAATTCTGCCTCGGGCATGGATGTGTGTGATGTCCTTAGGTTAGCTAGGTTTAAGTAGTTCTAAGTTCTGGGGGACTGATGACCTCAGATGTTGAGTCCCATAGTGCTCAGAGCCATTTGAACCATTTTTTTGAATTTGTGTATGTGCGCTGAAACGATAACCATTCGTAGTACGCTAATGCCAGTTTGGCGTTTATCGCATGCCTCCATCTCGATACCATAATTTTTATGACGGGCAGTAAATATTTGTTTGTTTCTAGATGGAGGGTGCGGGGAGGAGGGGGGGAGGGAAGAAGGAGGAGGAGAGAGGGGCTTTCGTCACATTCCTGAAGGTACGGAATAAATTCACCAACCTTACACACATACGACTTCATACCAGGAAATAACTGCTGTGAGGTTAAGACATCCTACGCACACCTGTCTGGGAAAGGGCGGTGAAGGTGAAGGTGGAAGATAGGAGACATGAAAGCATAACTATCGAATGCCAGGAGCGATTTCAAGCAAAATTTGTACATACACGACACGTATGTTGTTGATGGACCTATCAGAGGGACTGTAAGGAACGTAGATTTTGCCATCTAACCACGATGGGGAAGACTAGGCTTTGCTGTACAGCCACATAACTCGTGTTGCATCGGAAGCCTGAAGATAAAGACGAATGCGGAATTAACATCAAGTAAGAGATCTTTTATCATTCACGTGACAATCAAATTCCTATACAAACTAGAAAATTTCCTCGATCAATAGTTTATACATTTTTGTGTTGCAAAATACCGAATGAGTGAGGTGGCGTAGTTGTTAGTACACTACACTCACATTCGAGGGAACAACGCTTCAAATCCGCGTCCCGCCATCCAGATTTAGTTATTCTGTGATTTCCCCAAATCTTTCCAGGCAAATGGCGGGATGGTTCCACTCAAAGGGCACGGCCGATTTCCTTCCCCGTCCTTGAAAAATTCCGAGCTTGTGCTCCGCCTCTAAGGACATCGATGACGTCGACGGGACGTTAAATCTCTTTCTTTTTCAAAACACCTCAACTGTGGTCATGAATCAGAATGAATAAGTTTTCAGTAAAGACGTCAAGTAATGCATATTTGTCCGCCTGTGGTAGGACAAAATGTCTCTGCACTGAGTAAAAGAAAAGTGAAGTTGAAGAAAATAAAAGTTTGTTTCATGAAGCTACTCCTCACTCGAAATATGCCCTGTTAACCACTGTCTACCGACGCCTTACCACAAGATTATTTACGACGCACAACAAGCTACATAAATTAACATCTATATCAATGGTAGAAAGAGTTACTATTTTACGATGTCAAAACCGAGTTGCATTATTCGGGAAAGTCAAGCTGAACGGACAGATGGCTTTTGAATGTGACTTACACAAATCAACAGAGAAGTTCGTACAATAACAAAGCTACAAATCAGCCACAATGAAGCTGACAGACTAGCTCACAGTTAGGCATAGGAATGCGGCTGGCGATATCAACAAACACATTCCTCTAGTTCCTTTACAGTGACAGATAAAATAGTGCCGCCGAAGCTGTTGCTAATAATTTGTGATTCCATAAATTCATTGAAAACGGATCTCATATTTAAACTGCTACGTAAATAAGCATGTGATCTCACTAGAGTGGAGCCGGGAGAGCGAGACAACATACTGGCAGCTCCCAGCAAATGCGAAAGCGTCGAGGCGATTTGTCGTAAGCCGTTGTCTGTGAACGTAAGACGTACTTAACCCTTTGAGTGCAAACCATATTGAAACAAATGTATTTTAAAATTTTTCACAAAAGTAAACTACATTACCAAAGTAAACAACGAATACAAGAAGATATTGGCAACTTTTTGAAGGAGGTGGTTCCACTTTGAAATACAATGTTAAAATTTTTCAAGAAATTAACATTTGCTATCATAGTAAGCGAAGAACACAAGCAGAAATTGGCGAAAAGTAAACTATCAATTGATTTAAGGAGGTACAAATAACTTTCTGGGGAGGGAAACCAGAGCGTTTGGAAACACCTCTTCATTCTTGACTTTTTAATTGTAATTTTATAATAATTTGAACTGTTACTGAGTCGTGAGTGTAATTACTGTTATTTAAGGAGGTGGTTTCGCTTTGTAACCATTGGGACAAACAGTTTTCTGTCACACTTTATTTCATATGATATAGTTGAGAACATAGTTTTTCTTCGACACAATCCAACATCTCGAAACTTCGATGAGCCCATAATGGCTAAAACAAATTATTCGCCTAAATAAGAAGGAGAAAGAGGCCTAAAATTTCATAAAATTTGTAGCACAATCTCCGCGAAGACAGTTATTTTTAACACTGTTAAGTGACTGTTACAACGCATTCATTATATAACTAAAGAGGAGTCGTTGGATCGAATTGGAGAAAAAGGAAATGTAAGGTACAACTAGAGTAAAAGAAAAGATCGCTTGATAGGACAGGCCTGAGGCATCAAGAAGCAGAAATTTGGTAATGGAGGGAAGTGTGGTGGGAGTAAAAACTGCAGAAGGAAACCAAGGAATGTATACTGTATGCTGGTTCAAGTGGACGTACGAGGAGGATACAACAGTTATGCAGAGATGAATATACAGTACTTCCACAGGATAAAGAAGTTTAGAGAGCTGCATCAAAACAGTCTTCAGACTGAAGACGACAACAACAGCGTCTTACTTCTTTTTAATATGGCTGTCCAGTAAGATATGAAGTAAGTACTCAAAGATTTAGCACGGTGACTAGCAAGTATGGTGATGACCCCTGACACTTCAGCGTGCCTCAGTTTAACACTCGTGGTGGAATAGCAACAGATCACCTAATACAGGAGCACCGAGCGAGGTGGCGAAATGGATAACACACTGGACTCGCATTCTATAGGACGACGGTTCAATCCCGCGACCGGCCATCCTGATTTAGGTTTTCCGTGATTTCCCTAAATCACTCCAGGCAAATGCCGGGATGGTTCCTTTGAAAGGGCACGGTCGACTTCCTTCCCCGTCCTTCCGTAATCCGATGAGACCGATGACCTCGCTGTCTGGTCTCCTCCCTCCAAGCAACCCAACCCTAACACAGGAGTAGAGCCTGTTTCCAGTGGGGGTGTAACTTTGGATGAGTCCCTCAACTGGGCACGAAATACTATCGCTAATACACGAAAACTCCCGCTTGCCTCTACCGTCTCAAAAGGATTCGGAGCATACTTCCACGGCGTGTCAAACGTTAACTTGTGCAGTCTCTCGCTCTACCGAATCTCCAGTATTACGACGTAAGCCAATTTAGCACGAGTAGCTAGAAGAACTCTAGGTGATTAGATCTAAGAGGCCTATTTTTTCAGCCAAATGGAAACCACAGTCACGTAAACAGAAACCACAGAGAAAATAAAAAAAAAGTTTTATTAGCAACATTTAACTACACCTTCCAGCTGCTTCTCTGCATAGTCGCCACTCCGGCTTATATATTTGTTGTGACGTGACACCAACTTTCCAATACTCCTCGTCACAGAAGGCAGCCTCCTGTGATTGCCGTCACTTCCCTACGTTGGTCTGCAGCCCGTTGACTATACCAAAATGCTATCCTCATAGCCAGCGGTCCACGTGAGCTAAGAGATGATCAGAGGGAGACAAGTCTGGGCTGTATGACGGCTGATGAAACAGTTTCCACCAAAAACGGAGCAGAAGCGTTGCTGTTGCATCTGCAGTGTGCGGCAGAAGACAGAAATGCATGACAGTTAACGTAATGTGGGCTGTATGAAATCAGGCGGAAGCCCCCACAAGTCGAGTTTGAAAATTTTGTCTGTGCTTACATATTTTGTATTGTTGCTCGTATTCAATGAATCGGCAGCCAAGCGAGCAAGCTCCCAGTTTGCAAAGCGCGAGGTCCTTCGATCGAATCTCTCTGCCGATACTTCCTTTTCTTCAATTCTAACAACAAATTTATTGCGGCTGTGCAAACTGTCAGTATTTAGTGATTCATTTGTTATTTCGATAGTGTTTGTCCTGTAAAAAGGAGAAAAAACTTCTTTAAGGTCACTGGAAGTAAAAAAGGGATACATAGGAACTTTCCATCAAATCATTAACCAAGTGAGGTGATGCAGTTGTTTGCACAGAGGACTCACATTCGAGAGAACGACGATTCAAACTCGCGTTCGGCCATCCTGATTTAGGTTTTCCGTGATTTCGCTAAATCGCTTCGGGCAAACGCCGAGATGGTTTCTTTCAAAGGGCACGGCCGACTTCCTTCCTCATCCTTCCCTAATCCGCCAGAAACCGATGACCTCGCTGTTTGGTTCCCTCCCCCAAATCAATCAACCAATCAAATCATTATAGTCATTTTATTTATATTATTGCATCTACATCTGTGGCAAGTATTATGCGTAACTTCGAAGCAGTCCACGAATCTGGATGACACTGATAATAGAAACATGGAAAACTATAATTACTGGGACATACAGGACTTAAAATGGAAGCCGCATTTATGCACGTGCATTATATTTTCACTGTGCCTATGGCAAAACAAACTTGATTTGGTTTCACAATCGGCTGTCGGTCATCACACAGTTTCGTGGGTAGCATGCATATCTGTTGTCAGAATTGCTTGGGAATGAAAAAATAAAAAAGACCCGGAAAAGAGATTCGACCCACTAACCTCACGCTTTTGAAGCTAAGAGTTTACTCACTTGGCTGCGGCGTATGGGAGCACTTGCGATGATACGAAGTACAGATATATAACCACGCTTAAAATTTTCAAATTCGATTTTCTCGGAAACTATTGAGAGTTTGCCTCTTCTTGTGTACATGTGTTGAAGTCCCTGTCGTGCTCTACATTCCCTGTCAGCACGAATCAAATCGCTGAGGGGGAGTTGGCATGGTCCCCTTGTCAGCAAGCACCCCACACTTGGCGGGAGACACTTTTGCTCTAAGCAGTTTCACGTTGTCACTGTTCGCTCTGAACTGAAAAACGCAACACTACACGATCTTCGGGTGTATTAAGGACCCTGAGCAACGTGTCTGCGCAAAGCTTCGACGGATTATCAGTGTGGTTTTAATTTCGCGACCGATCAGAGGTTAAAAAAATAAACATAGCCGTCGTAATTATGAGTGCCTGTTTGCGTTACATCTGCAACATCCATATTTTTGATTATGTCAGTGCGTCATACGCCCAGTTAGGTTGTCTGCAGCCAGACAGTTTACGTCACTAACATACGATACTGTCTGGTTCGTCGTTTCTTCAATGAACATCCACGCCAGTACGTCGCATCAGAGATTTTTTTACTGGAAGCCGTTCTTGTTGAGTCATTAGAGGAGGATACAAGATTGTCTGGACAAAATTCCTAGTTGGTATGATGAATGGTTCTAAATGTAGAAAAATCTAAATTAATGCAGGTGAGTAGGAGAAACAAACCCCTAACGTTCGAATATAGCGTTAGCAGTGTGATGCTCGACGTAACCATGTCGTTTAAATATTTCAGGTTAACTTAGCAAAGCGATATGAAATGGAACGAGCATGTAAGTATTATAATGGGGAAGCGAATGGTCGACTTCGGTTCATTGGGAGAATTTTGGGAAAGTGTGGTTCATCTGTAAAGATCACTGTGTGGCCTGTTCTTGTGGACCCTTCGAGTGTTTGGGGTGTGCACTAAGTCGTATTACAGTATGACATTGAAGCAATTCAGTGGCGAGCTGCTGTATTTGTTACCTATATGTTCGAACAACATGTAAGTATTATGAAGAAGGTTCTGAGAGAACGCTATGCCTCTTTCGAGGAACACTATCGAGTAATTTCAGAGAACCGGTTTTTGAAACTGACTGCAGAACGATTCTACTGCCGCCAACGTACGTTACGAGTAAGGATCAGGAAGATAAGAGAAATCAGGGCTCACATGGAGACTTATTGACAGTCGTTATTCCCTCGCTATATTTGCGAGTGGAAAAGGAAGGGAAACGACTAGTATTGGGTACCCTCTGCCACGCACCATACTGTGGCTTGCGGAGTATATATGTAGATGCAGTATAAGTGTAGATGTAGTATAAGTAGATGTAGTATAAGTAGCTGCCATCTCATCAAAGTAATACAACAAGAAAATCACGATGTCCACGGAATATAATATAAAAGGATTTGTCCTTACTTCACAAACTTGATGCCCACATTTGCCACGCTAGCACCCTAAACATAGGCTTCTGGTGGAAGTGTTTTGATCAAAAATGTACCATATTGCGTCGTTTACGAGAGTATTAATTATCCCGATTATTGCTCGAACAGTCCACGGGTGTACTGCCGGCAGTACACCCGTGGACTGTTTGAGCGCCGGCCGGAGTGGCCGCGAGGTTCTAGACGCCACAGTCTGGAGCCGAGCGACCGCTACGGTTGCAGGTTCGAATCCTGCCTGGGGCATGGATGTGTGTGATGTCCTTAGGTTAGTTAGGTTTAATTAGTTCTAAGTTCTAGGTGACTGATGACCTCAGAAGTTACGTCGCATAGTGCTCAGAGCCATTTGAACCATTTGACTGTTTGAGCAAGAAATACGCCGGAAGAAACTGAAGAATCGCTTTCTGATTATTCTCTAAAGTGGGAAGGACTCACATTTCATTCTTAAGTGCTCAGTGAAGCGTCACATGCTTCTATTCTTGGTTTCTCACAAGGGAACCTCCCCATCGCACCCCCCTCAGAATTATTTATAAGTTGGTACAGTGGATAGGCCTTGAAAAACTGAACGTAGATCAATCGAGAAAACAGGAAGAAGTTGTGTGAAACTATGAAAAAATCAGCAAAATATACAAACTGAGTAGTCCATGTGTAAGATAGGCAACATCTAGGAGTACATATGCACATGAGCGCCGTGGTCCCGTGGTTAGCGTGTGGAGCTGCGGAACGATAGGTCCTTGGTTCAAGTCTTCCCACCGGAAAAACTTAAAATTTTTTATTTTCAGACAATTATCAAAGTTTAGGCCCTCACATAAAATCAACTTCGCTCTCCAAAATTCCAGGACATGTTCAGATTTGCTTGGACATATGCAGGATTTGACGGTCTACACACGGAAAAATTTGAAAACGTTAAAAACATGTTTTGACAGAGCACATACAAAACTGTGCGACTGTGGCGAATCTGTTGCATTCATTTGTTGCAGTTTATGTGACAAACTCTTATGTTTTCACACTTTTTTGGGAGTGATTATCACATCCACAAGAAAACCTAAATTGGGCAAGGTAGAAGAATCTTTTTACCCATTCACCAAGTGTACAAGTTATGTGGGTCGACAACATATTCCTGTCATGTGACGCACATGCCGTCACCAGTGTCGTATAGAATATATCAGACGTGTTTTCCTGTGGAGGAATCGGTTGACCTATGACCTTGCAATCAAATGTTTTCGGTGTCCATTGGACAGGCACGTCCTTTCGGCTACTAATCTCACGGTTTTGCGGTCCGGTCGCAAAACCCAGACACTAAACGTATTACACTGAACAGAGACGTCAATGAACGAACGAACAGATCATAACTTTGCAAAAATAAAGAAAGTAAAATTTTCACTCTAGGGAAGATTTGAACGAAGAACCTCTCGTTCCGCAGTTGCTCACGCTAACCACGGGACCACGGCGCTCCTGAATTCAAACTCTCCTAGATGTTGCCTATCTTGCTCATGGACTACTCAGTTTGTATATTTTGCTTAGTTTTTTCATAGTTCCACACAACTTCTTCCTGTTTTCTCGATTGATCTGTGTTCAGTTTTTCAAGGCCTATCCACTGTGCCAACTGAAAACTAAATCTGAGGGGGGTGCGATGGGGAGATTCCCTTGTCAGAACGTAGGACAGAAACAAAGTGAAATGCGTCGTATTATCGAATCAGATATGCAGTAAAGATCAGTGAAAACGTCTGAAAACACACTCCTTCCGGCGTGTTATTCACGAAAACACTGAAACATTTACTGTTGAAAGCAGCTGTTCGGTGCACACGACAGAAACGGTGCTAATGTTTAGGGGGATCTAACAAGGTGGTGCAGTCTTCCAAGCAACGTACAGCGTAATACTACCCTTATTATACCTCCATAGCAAGGTCTCGCTTCCTAGCTGTGCCCATCCATAAAATAAAAATATGCACCAACACCTCTGTAGATGTGCATGTTGCTGCCGTCTGCCTGTGGTACATACTGCCCTGTACTCTGCATACTATTAAATCCCTTGTTGGTGAAGCTGGAGCGCTGGCCGGTGCGGCCGAGCGGTTCTAGGCGGTTCAGTCTGTAACCGCGCGACCGCTACGGTCGCAGGTTCGAATCCTGCCTCGGGCATGGATGTGTGTGATGTCCTTAGGGTAGTTAGGTGTAAGTAGTTCTAAGTTCTGGGGGACTGATGACCTCAGATGTTAAGCCCCTCAGTGCTCAGAGCCATTTTGAACCATTTGAAGCTGGAGCATTTCACCTGGTAATCCTCACAAGACTTCCCTAAAATTAATGTACCCACCCAATTTTCCATTTCTCGAACAGTAAAGTAAATACCCTTTCCCAGTTACATTTCTTTCCCTTTTAATTTCTCAATGAGACACGTAATTTTCATCTCACCTATCTTCATTGATTGTGTTTTATCACGCTCGTCTTTCACTCGCTCTTCCACCACTTCTATCATTTCCACTGCTACTATCGATTCTAGTTTATATATACCTTCCTATAATTTGTCATTGTTGTTCTTACATAAATGAATGTAAACTGTGTGTTCTCTTTCGCTTTCGCTTTTTTTAGTATAATAATTTGCTGATTGTGGGTCGGTGTCTCTGCAGCGAAGCGGTAGACTACAAATCGAAAGGCTTCGGGTCCGATGCCCAATCAGTCATAGGATTTTTATCTGCCACTTATCACTTCTTTCACCTCCTACAACGTTTTTTGACGTGAAAAATGTCAATTTGCATTGTAGTTCGAAATTCTCGTTAAACTGTAGTTTCACGAATAACTGTCTGGACAAGTCACTTCTAAGGTCAGAGAACACAGTGGCACACCACATCACATGCCTAGTAAAGCACTGTTGTGTTTAAAGCCATCTTCTGACTGATGACTGCTTTACTTACTAGGAAACCCGGCAAGTGCCATAAACCGATTTCCCAGAAACTTGGCCGAGGAGCCAAAATATGAGTTGTAATTGGGAAGTTTTAAGACTGAATCCGCCGCTGCTTACTGGTTTGGCCGGCAGGTACGCGGAGGGTGGGGAGTGAGTCATTGACTTGTCCTTCAGCGCCTTCTCACAGGAAACTGCGTTTCCTTTAGTCAGTTCATTGTGGCAGCCGGTTGAGTGTGGGTCATATAGAGCTTGTTGCCGGATTCTGTCTCAGTGAAAATGGACGTAAAAACGGAGCAACGATTTTGTGTAAAATTTTGTTTTAAAACCGGGTAAATCAGCTTCTGAGACTTACGAACTATTAAAAACAGCTTTTGGAGATAATTGCATGAGCCAGTCAACCAGTCAAATGTTTTTGTCTGGTTCAAAAGATTTAAAAATGGCCGCGAATCATTTGAAGATGAACCACGGTCCGGCCGTTCTTCCACCTCAAAAATGAATGAAATTGTTGTGAAAATTCGCGACTTAGTGTGCTCTGATCGTAGGCTTACAATTAGGGAGATTGCTGATGAACTTAATTTAAGTTTATATGAAGTTCAGTTAGTTTTGACTGAAGACCTGAACATGTGTAGAGTGTCCGCAAAATTCATTTCAAAAGTGTTGTCAAGTGACCACAGACAATACCGACTTGACGTGTGCCAAGAACTGATTAGTCGGACTAAAAATGACCCAGAGTTGTTAAATAGGGTAATTAAGGTGACGAATCGTGGGTATATGGATATGATCCTGAAACCAAAGTGCAGTCTTCGCTGTGGAAGACTCCAAGTTCACCACGACCGAAAAAAGCACGGCCAGTCGAAGGTGAAGACAATGTTGATGATTTTACCGGTATTGTGCATGATGAATTTATCCCTGGAGGACAGAAAATTAACTAGGAATACAACAAATGTGTCCTTGAGCGTTTGAGTGAAAAGGTGCAGAAGAAAAGGCCTGCACTGTGCAAGGACAGGAGTTGGGTGGTACTCCATGATAATGCTCTGGCTCATCGTGCGCTCTCCATCGTTGAATTTTTGAACAAATTCAACATTGCTGTGCTTCCACAATCGGCATATTCCCCTGATTTGGCCCCTGTGGACTTCTATCTGTTTCCTAAACTGAAATTTTCACTGAAAGGGAAGCGATTTGTCTCGACTGAAGACATCCAGGCAAATACGGAGAGCGTCCTTAATTTCCAGGAATGTTTCCAAACGTGGAAACACCGTTGGAGTCGGTATGTTTAATCATAAGGGGGCTATTTTGAAGGAGATGCATCACAGAAGCATGTAAGTACCACCATTGTGCAATTACAACCCATTCTTAAAACTTTCCAATCACACCTCGTAAGCGATCGCGTGTCTCGGTTTATCCTTAGAAATTCGATCGCTCCTGAGAAATAGTCAGAGTTCTCGAGATACTTTATGTGCTTTTTAGTGAGTAAATAACTCAAACGAAGCGGTGGCGCATTGGCAAGCGTCGTGGCTTCACCCTTTTGCGACCCATATTCGAAACCCGACTATTATTTTTATTTTTGTTTTTCATTTACCTACGTATGTCCGTAGAAGATTACAACACCAATGTTTTCCAATGTGTACTGAACGAACGTAGTCCTTATTCACCTACTAATTGTTAACCTGGCGAATGACTTAAAAACCAAACGGAATGAGAAAATTATTTGAAATGGTTTTCCGTGAAATTCCTGTAGTGTGTCTTGATTCATAATCAGTTTCAAGCGCCAGTTTTCGGGAAAGTGATCCATTATGCATAGTTTTAAAATCCTCAGAAATGTTGACAACGTTTGTTTGCCGTATGAAATTCATAGGAAGAAATGTCACTGTGACAAATATACCTTCGGGATAATGCTCGTGGTGTTCGCAATTTCTATGTTTCGAATTTTCTATGGCTGGTATAATACAAGGGAATCCATCAAACCTTCCAGGTGAGTGTACATAAGAATAAAATGTAAGAATTGGTGTATGAATGAAATGTCAAAATATTATAGCTTAAAATATTGTAACCCCCTGAAAATTTCACACACACACGTATATTATATAATAAATGTATGATCCTTATTGTGAAACCTCATTTAAATTTTAAAATTAGTATGACGCCCTTGTAACCCTTGAGTAGATAAGAAACATTGGTGCAGTAATCTTGTACGGACATGGATAGATAAATGAAAAAAGAAATAATAAAATAAAAAGCAATAACTGAATTTCGAACACGAGAAGCAAAAGTGAGAGATCACGACGCTAGCCACTATTCCACCATTCGAGCTGTGCTTTTCGCGTTCTGAGATGCATCTAAATTCCGCCGAAAACTTTGATTGTCGTTTTCTTAGAAACTGTCGTATACTTATGGGTAAGCCGAGACACATTTTCGCTAATTTTGTCTCCTCTTCCACTGAGCGAAGTTTCTGGGAAATCGGGATGTGTCACTTGCCATTTTCTCCTCATTAGTAATTTTGAAACGTTGTATTCCGTATTAAATGTACCTTTTAATACACTTCTCGTAAGGAATGTAATAGCAAAAACTTAGAATGCCTAATTAGTTGTTAAGAGAGGGCCCTAATTCTTGTCAGATTAAACAAATAAACAAAAGTGGGGGGATACCCACTTCCACCGGCGACCAGCCACCTTGCATGCGTTTGTTTACAGGAGGGCTGAACTTAGGATGACCTTAGGTTTCCCATTTCAGAGTACTCAGCCTGCCAGATGCCAGGTGTTTATAATGGAGGTTAGGGACGGCCAGTTGAGGCCGACTTTTCCTGGGGCGGAAGAAAGCAATGGAAGACGTGGGGGTGGGGGGGGGGGCTTACTTCCGGCGGTGAGGGAAGAGCTGTTGTTATTTTGGCTGTTGTTTTTATTGGTGGTGGTGGCGACCGTGGCACAGTGGGGGAACCTGGCTCGGCGCGTCGCGACTTTGCCACCCGCGGGACGCCGGGCATCGATCCGGTGGCTCGGGTATCGAGACCAACTGGCGTCGCACCACTGCGTCGACGCCACCTTGCTGGTCGCGATTCAGCCTGGTCGGTACAGCCTTCCACTGTCTCTGACCTGTCCAAGGCATTTGAGAAAATGGGCTGAAGTGGGATGCCGTTGAGGACGAGATCAAGAGACAAATTGGACAAGCTCTTTTTAACGTATGCTCATCAGCTTCCGCGACAGGAATCAGAGAGCACGAAAATCTTCTGGGTTGCAGACCATGTAATTTTGTGAAACGGTGAACCAATGATTCGGCCACTACTGTAAGTATAAGGTTATGTAATTCTACTAAGACACTGCTGCTTAACTGATATACAATCTTCACTCCCGTCCCTTGAGATGAACCTATTCCTTTTCGTTCTCTCTCTCTGTCTGTCTGTCTTCGTCTGCCTGCCTGTATGTCTTCATCTACGTCCACACGATTACTCTGCTATTCACAATAAAGTGCCTGGCAGAGGGTTCAATGGACCACCTTCAAACTGTCTCCCTACCGTTCCACTCTCGAACGGCGCGCGGGAAACGAGCACTGAAATTTTTCTGTCTGAGACCTGATTTCTCTTATTTTAGCGTGATGATCATATCTCCCTATGCAGGTGGGTGCCAACAGAATGTTTTCGCAATCGGAGGAGAAAACTGGTGACTGAAATTTCATGAGAAGATCCCGTTCCAATGAAAAACGCCTTTGTTTTAATGATTGCCACTCCAATTCACGTATCATGTCTGAGACACTATCTCCCCTATTTAGAGATAATACAAAACGAGCTGCTCTTCTTTGTACTCTTTAGATATCATCAGTCAGTCCCACCTGATGTGGATCCCACACCGCACAGCAATACTCCAGGATAGGGCAGACAAGCGTGGTGTAAGCAGTCTCTTCAGTAGACCTGTTGCACCTTCTAAATGCTCTGCCAATGAATCGCAGTCTTTGGTTTGCTCTACGTATAGAATTATCTATGTGATCGTTCCAATTTAAGGTATTTGAAATTGTAATCCCTAAGTATTTAGTTGAACTTGCAGCCTTCAGGTTTGTGTGACTTATCGCGTAATCGAAATTTAGCGGATTTCTTTTAGTACTCATGTGAATAACTTCACACTTTTGTTTGTTCAAAGTCAAAATGGTTCAAATGGCTCTGAGCACTATGCGACTTAACTTCTGAGGTCATCAGTCGCCTATAACTTAGAACTAATTAAACCTAACTAACCTAAGGACATCACACACATCCATGCCCAAGGCAGGATTCGAACCTGCGACCGTAGTGGTCTCTCGGCTCCAGACTGTAGCGCCTAGAACCGCACGGCCACTCCGGCCGGCTGTTCAGGTTCAATTGACACTTTTCGCACCATACAGATATCTTATCTAAATCATTTTGCAATTCGTTTTGGTCATCTGATGACTTTACAAGATGGTAAATGACAGCATCATCAGCAAACAATATAAGACGGCTACTCAGATTGTCTCCTACGTCGTTCATATAGAGCAGAAGAACGCCGGATATTACTTTTGTTTTACTCGATGTCTTCCCGTCCGTTGCTACGTAACTGTGACCTTTCTGACAGGAAGTCACGAATCCAGTCGCACAACTGAGGCGATACTCCGTAGGCACGCAGTTTGGTTAGAAGACGCTTCAGAGAAACAGTGTCGAAGGCCTTCTGGAAATCTAAAATTATGGAATCAATTTGACATTCCCAGTCGACAGCACTCATTACTTCATGAGTATAAAGAGCTAGTTGTGTTTCGCAAGTACAATATTTTCTGAATCCGTGCAGACTATGTATCAATATATCGTTTTCTTCGAGGTACTTCGTAATGTTCGAATACAGTGTATGTTCCAAAACCCTACGGCAAATCGACGTTAGTGATATGAGCCTATAATTCAACGTATTACTCTTATTTCAGTTTTTGCGAATTGGTGTGACTGGAGCAATTTTTCAGTCTTTAGGTACAGATCTTTCTGTGAGCGAGCGGTTGTATATGATTGCTAAATATGGATGTATTCTATCAGCATACTCAGAGAGGAACCTGACTGGTGTACAGTCTTGACTGGAACCCTTGACTTTATTAAGTGATTTAAGCTGCTTTGCGACACCGAGGATATCTACTTCTATGTTTCTCATCTTGGCAGTTGTTCTTGATTGGAATTCATGAATATTTACTTCGTCTGCTTTGGTGAAGAAGCTTCGGAAAACTGTGTTTGTTAACTCTGTTTTAGTGGCAGTCATCAGTGACTTCACCGTTGTTATCGCGCAGTGAAGGTATTTATTGCGTCTTGCCACTGGTGTGCTTTATGTATGATCAGAATCTCTCTGAGTTTTCTGCCAGATTTCGAGACAGAGTTTCGTTGTGGAAATTATTAAAAGCATCTCACATTGAAGTAAGCGTTATATTTCGAACTTCGCAAAACTTTGCCAATCTTGGGAATTTTGTGTTCTTTTAAATTTGACATGCTTTTTTCGCTGCTTCTGCAACAGCAATCTGACCCGTTTGTGTACCATGGGGGATCAGTACCATCACTTATTAATTTATGTGCTACATATCTCTCAAATGCTGTCGATACTATCTCCTTGAAATCATTCCACAACTTTTCTTTGATTACATGATCAGAACGATAGGAGTGAAGACCGTATCTTAAAACGGCGTTAAGATCATTTTTATCAGCTGTTTTAAATAGATATGCTTTTCATTTATTTTTGATGGTTTCAGCCTACCAGCAACTGCCTTGCGGTCGCTAATCCCTGTATTCGTCACGATTCTCACAATTTGTCCAGGATTGTTTGCTAAGAGGTCAAGTATGCTTCCGCAACCATTTACGCTTCGAGTGGGCTCATGAACTAATTGTTCAAAATAATTTTCTGAGAATGCATTCAGTACAATTTCGGATGACGTTTTATGCCTACCACCGGCTTTAACGTATAACTTTTCCATCATATCGAGAGTAGATTGAAGTCACCACCGACTATAATTAAATGAGTGGGGTACCTATTTGAAATGAGACTCAAGTTTTCTTTGAAATGTACAGCAACTATATCTTCTGAGTCGGGGGTCGGTACAGCGATCCAATTAATAGTTTAGTCCGATTGTCAAGTATAACTTCTACCCATACTATTTCGCAGCAACTATCTACTTCAATTTCACTACAGTTCAAACTACTTCTGACAGCAATAAATACTCCACCACCAACTGTATTTAATCTATCCTTTCTGAACACTGTTAGATCGTTTGAAAAAAATTTCGGCTGACCTTATTTCTGGCTTTAGCCAGGTTTCTGTACCTATTGCTATTTGAGCTTCAGTGCTTTCTATTAGGGCTTGGAGCTCTGGTTCATTCCCAACACAGCTACGACAATTTACAACTACCATATCGATCGTTTCTACAACTAACTTACTGTGTTTTACCTGCCCCCTTTTAGACGGACGCCCTTTCTGTGGTTCCCTGAGATTCTCTAACCTAAAAAACCACCCAGTCCCTTCCACACAGTGCCCGCTACCCGTGTAGCCGCTTCCTGTTTGTAGTGGAACACGGAAACTCACCGCCCGACGGCGCAAGACAAGGAATCTGCAGCCTACACGGTCACAGAACCGCCTGGGCCTCTGATTCAGACCCTCCACTCGGCTCTGCCCCAAAGGACCACAGTCGGTTCTATAGACGATGCTGCAGATGGTGAGCTCCGTCTTAATCTCGCAAGCAAGACTGGTAGTCTTTACCATTTCCGCTAGCCGCCCGAAATCAGAGACAAACATGAGCCACCACCTGCAGTTGGCTGCGCCCTGTACTCTTCATTGCATCCGGAAGCAGCCTCTCCACACCCGGAATGACTCCCCCCGGTATGCAGACTCTCTCTCTCTCTCTCTCTCTCTCTCTCTCTCTCTCTCTCTCTCTCTGCCGTGTGGTGGCCCTCCTGCCATGTGCAAGTTTCTTCGTGCGACGCCATTCAGCCGACTTGCGGATTAGTGATGATGAAGACGACACAACACCCAATCACCGAGCGGCCCGGCAGGGAATCAAACTCTTGCCCCTTCGGTCAGCAATCTGTCGCGCTGACCCCGCAGCTACAGAGGCGGACGTACAAATGTCGAGCCCACAGCAGATCCTACTTTGTGGTGATTGCCTTGTCCAAGGCTGCAAATCTATAGCTTCGTATAATATCTGAAGTGTTTTTAAATGGCTGGAAAAGCCTTTCCGTAATGTTTGCTTCCATTTCCACCTGGTGTAGGCATTGTTGCTGCCTTGCTATTGACAGAATGACATCATCAGAAACACTTTGCGAATAATCGGTCTAACTCAACACTCTCCAGAACGGCCCACAAATGCCCATTTTCACCTTTTATATGACGGCTTGTGAAATCATCCATATCACGTCAAACAAGCCCTATGTCAGAATTGCTGTCTTACGAATCAAATGGATATTTTCAAAATTTACAATGCCGCTGAATTGCAGTTTTCCATATGATTCACTGCTGAATTGGGGATAGAAGGGCTAAAACATACAAAAACGAAAGTCGCTACATAGATGTCGCAATCAAAGACATATAAAATGTGATGATTTACATATACGTCAAATGGTTGCATTTTAGTCATAGATTACAAGTCTGGACTTGAATGTAGCCGGCGAAAATTATCATGTAAGTTATCGATGCATTTGTTTCAATGTTTAAATTAGTATTAATTATAAAATTGTCGTTTGGATGAAATAAGTTAGCTGTTTCATGGTGTTTCAGCATTATACGTCACTGAGATACCTCAATTACTTGATAATGCTTTAAAAGCGACAGTAGAAAACTAAGTCGAGCATTTCATTCATATCAGGTTTATCATCATTAGTTCATGCAATCTATACCCCATATATACTAATGTGTTTCTGTGAATAAAAGTTGATTCTGACATCTATATATGGTGGTAATGCTGGGAATAATTACTGAAAGAGCAATCAAATACGAAAACTTGAATCACACCAAGAAAACCAATAAAAGAAATGCAAGTAATAAGATCGATATCGAAAGAGACGGGTAATTTCAAGCAGTTTTATCTAGTAGCCAATTCCTTATAAGGGCTGTAAATAAAATTCGCCCGTGAGTGGATGCAGGGAGCAGAGAGGAATAAAACTCACGCTCTTTATTGGTAGTAATTTAAAATGACAGTTTATTGTCCCGCCCTAACTGCTACCGCCTACCGCGGGAGCTCCAAAGTCACAAAAACCAGCTGCCTCCGGATATGCCAATATGGGCCAATAAAATTCCATCTCAAATCACCGCCTATAAAAACATCATCTCCCTTTCTCTCGACCCGCAACAATAAATCATCCGAAGATTTTTGTATACGCTCCTATTAGGAAACGGCAGCGTCGCAAGTGAAGTCAATATACGTGAGTTAAATATATTTTATGAATGCAAAAACGTCTGTCGACAGTCTGAAATTGGGTTTTTAGATTTTCATTTCTGATATGTCTTTCGGAGTGAAACCTCCAACATCAGGGTTTTCAACATTCACATGACGCTTTTCTTTTGAGCTAATGAAGCGGCCTTACTTGTATCGAAAAGTTTCATTGTTTCTTTCTTAGTTTTATATCAATCAGTGTACAGTAAAACGCAAACGATATCGAGGAATTTCGCAGTGGGTCATCACTGAACGAGATTCCGGCAGCATGTAGGTGCAACTGCAGCACAAGTTCGAGATGGAAAGCCTCATGTCAGTGTTGAATACCCTGATGATGGAAGCCTTCAATCTGAAACGCACATCGGCAATAAAAATCTAAAAACCGAAATGCAGATAGTCTACGGACTTGCGTTTATAAATTATACATTATCCAGTCACATTAAGGGGATGTTTACTATATTTTGGTTCAAAAAATAGCATTTTTTAAAAAAAATTGCATTTTTGGATCCATAAAAGTGTTTAGAATCCACCCCTGAAACGGTTTTTCCGAATACGGAACGGAAATGTTTGTTATGAGCGGTTGAACAAAAAATACACCTGCCTGAAATCGGCATTTTTCACGAACCAGTTTTTTGCTTTCGGAGTAAGAGATATTGTACCGGTGCTTGGGAGGAAACACACAAAATTCAAGTGAAAGTTTGAACGCGTGTGTTTGGAAGTTAGCCAAGGATTTGCATTCTGGTGCGAAGACTGTGGAGATTGCGACCTTCCTGGCAGTGAGCAGCTTCAACGAAGGATATTCAGAAATTCTGAAGACTATGATAACGATGGACGTCACCTGGGACTCTATTCGGCGCAATTAGCCAAGCGTTCGGACGACCATCGGATTTAAGCGGCCGAAAACCGCTTGTCACCGGCCGTGCGAGCGGCTCTGGAGCAGCACAGGATGGCCCAGATCGAGCAGAACGCCCTCTATGAGGAAGAGGAAGGACTAGTTTATGGACACGGAATAGTAGATTGAACTTACGTTGCATAATATTGCACTTATATGTAGTCAAAACTTCAAACGCGTATTTCTCGAAATGACTTTTCTTTATGCGCGGTATGGTAACTTCAACTCTACTCAACCGATTGGCGTGATTCTTTGTTTCCGGCAAAGGTAACTACATTGTCTAGGAGTTGTACCACTTTTCTTCCGATCCATCAACTATAAATATTTTTAATTGGTCGACGAAGTCGAAAAATCGATGAAAAAGAACCCTATTTTTTCAAATGGCCGCCATTTTGTTTCCTATGGTCCAAATAACTTAAGCGAGGTACAAATCCTAAAGAATCTTATATACTTCGCTAACGTCAACTCAATTTTGATTTCAGACTAGCCGGCTGACCTGTGACATACCGCGCGTGCAGGTCTACATCGAAATTTTGTTTCGTTCCGACGGCACTTCCGACTTTTCTGTGTGTGTGTGTGTGTGTGTGTGTGTGTGTGTGTGTGTGTGTGTGAGTGAAACCTCATGGGACTTAACTGCTAAGGTCATCAGTCCCTAAGCTTACGCATTACTTAACCTAAATTATCCTAAGGACAAACACACACACCCATGCCCGAGGGAGGACCCGAAGCCCCGCCGGGACCAGCCGCACAGTCCATGACTGCAGCGCCTAAGACCGCTCGTCTAAACCCGCGCGGCTTTCCTCACAAGCGATAGATCATTTGGGGCCTCCCTTCTCCCTACCTCAGACATCCGATGCGTTTCCTTAAGCTCTTCGTTAGATCTACATATAGCGATTACAAGTCCGCCTTTTCTCTTCGACATTTCAGGTCGAAAAAATACCAGTTTGTGGAGGAAATATCAATACACATTTTGACTAAATTTGACATTGACATCTATAACACACACTGAGTGAAAAATTCTCAAAGAACATGTTTTTTTTTCGGGCCAAAAGCCTGAATAAATAACTTTTGCAGCGCGGACCTCTGCGAGGCTTGCAGGAAGAGAGTTACTCGGTCTCTGGAAGCTACCGACAGGGGTGTGGAACCAGTGCCGCGGCGAGCTACGTCATGTTTGTCGCTTGAGGATCCATGGCGCGAACAGTCCGATCGAGTTGGTCCCACAATTTCTCGATTGGGTTTCAATCCGGGGAAGTTTGGTGGCCTTGGGAGTACGGTAAACTCACCCTGGTGCTCTTCGAACCACGCGCGGCCACTGCGAGCTGCATGACACGTTGCATTGTCCTGCTGAAGGATGCCATCGTGCCGAGAAAAACAAACTGAACGTAGGGTTGACGAGGTATCCAAGGATGGATGCATAGTTGTGTTGATCCAGTGTGCCTGCCAAAATGACGAGATCAACGATGCAATTCCACGAAAACATTCCTCAGACTGTAGCACTCCGTTGTCCGGCCTGGACGCTTCCGACGATTATTGCAGGGCGTTTACCATCTGTCCGATGGGGCAAAAAACGTCATTTATCTGAAAAGGCCACCTGTCACCACCCAGTGGAAGTCCAGTTGCGTACCGGATTGGAAATTCTGGCCTTCGTCATCCGCGCGGGGTAGCCGCGCTGTCTAGGCGCCTTGTCACGGTCCGCGCGGCAAACACCCCCCCCCCCCCCCCCCCACACGTGAGAGGTTCGAGTCTTCCCTCGGACATGGTTGTGTGTGTTGTGCTTAGCGTAAGTTAGATTAAGTAGTGTGTAAGCTTAGGGACCGATGACCTCAGCAGTTTGGTCCCATAACTTCTCATCACAAATTTCCAAATTTCCTTCGTCGCCGATGAACGGCAGCGAGCATGGGTGCACGAGTCAGGTGCTTGCTGCGGAGGGCTACACGCAGCAACGGTCGTTGAGGAGACACTGTTGATAGCCCCTTTGTTCATCTGGGCGGTCAGTTGTTCAACAGTTGTACATCCATTCGCAGGTACACATCTTACAAGGGAACATCCCCATCGCACCCCCCTCAGATTTAGTTATAAGTTGGCACAGTGGATATGCCTTGAAAAACTGAACACAGATCAATCGAGAAAACAGTAAGAAGTTGTATGGAACTATGAAAAAATAAGCAAAATATACAAACTGGATCGTCCATGTGTGATATAGACACTATTAAGGACAGTAAGAGACTAGGAGCGCCGTGGTCCCGTGGTTAGTGTGAACAGGTGCAGAACGAGAGGTCTTCAGTTCAAATCTTCCCTCGACCGAGAATTTTAACTTTTTATTTTCAGTTTATGTGAAAAACTCTTATGTTTTCATCACTTTTTTTGGAGTGATTATAACATCCACAAGAAAACCTACATCGGGCAAGGTAGAAGAATCTTTTCACCCTTTCGCCAAGTGTACTAGTTAGGTGGGTCGACAACATATTCCTGTCATGTGACGCACATGCTGTCAACAGTGTCGTATACAAAATATCAGACGTGTTTTCCTGTGGAGGAATCGGTTGACCTATGACCTTGCGATCAAATGTTTTCGGTTCCCATTGGAGAGGCACGTCCTTTCGTCAACTAATCACACGGTTTTGCGGTGCGGTCGCAAAACACAGACACTAAACTTATTACAGTGAACAGAGACGTCAATGAACGACAGATCATAACTTTGCGAAAATAAAGAAAGTAAAATTTTCAGTCGAGGGAAGATTTGAACTAAAGACATCTCGTTCCTCAGCTGCTCACGCCAACCACTGGACCACGGAGCTCCTGAGCTCACACTGTCCTTAATATTGCCTACCTTGAGCATCAACTACTCAGTTTGTATATTTTGTTTATTTTTTCATAGTTCCACAGAACTTCTTCCTGTTTTCTCGATTGATCTGTGTTCAGTTTTTCAAGGCCTATCCACTGTGCCAACTTATAAATAAATCTGAGGGGGGTGTGATGGGGATGTTCCCTTGTTAGCGCCCGTCGTTCGCCCCTGTCATTTATGGTCAGCAGTGCACCACAGTTTCCTCGGCGCTGGTATTAGGTAGCGCCATTTAGCCACGCACGCTATGCTTAAACTACTGGGGCACACTAACGTTTTACCAATTTAGCTGCTTCGGAAATGCTTTTACTCTTAGCCCTAGAGCCAATGATTATACCCCACTGGACGCAGATAAATCGATCCGTTTTGCGCATTACGACAACGAGTGCACTGTTTTTCGCACCCCCCCTCCCCCATCATCCCGCCCAATAAGCTTTGTATACCCTCCGCTGCTCTTGGTGCCACCCGACGTCTGAGAGGGTTTACTGCAGGTTGACGTCGAATGTAGGTGGTCACTGGACCGTGCATATCTTTCTTGTCTCCGTGTGTCACGTGAAACCATTACGGATTCGTTATTATAAAGGTATGAGAGTTAAGTCGCACTGCCTCAGTAGTATCACATCGCTGATGAAAGCTGCTTGTAACTTCACAATATGACGAGTTACATGGGACTGATCATTTAGCCTGGTCCTCACTCTGAAAATTGTGTTGATACAGTCATCCATGGTAGTTTATGCTGGGAAAGTCTTACCATCTCTGGATGACTGCTTTTTTGCGCTGCAGTCGGCATCTCTTGATCTGCTAGTTAGCGTTGCCACCTGTAAACCCTGGGATCCCGGGTTGGATTCCCCACTGAGTCAGAGATTTTCTCCACTCAAGGACTGGGGTTTGCGTTTTGCTCATTATTTCATCTCGTCATCGTCGATGCGCAGCGCAAATCGCCGAAGTGGCGTCAAACAGAAGAGACTTGCATTAGCAAGCTGAACTACCCCATGCAGGGTCTCCCACCAATAACGTCATACAGTCAGTTTTTTTTTCATTTTTTCCTTTTTCTTTGCGCTCGTTTGCTGACTTTACCGCGAAGGGGTGGCTTGCGTGCCTCAGTGATATGAAAAACCGTATAATGTGGGTGCAACGGCAACGGAGCGGTATCTGTGGAGAGGCGGGGACTAACCAGCGGCTCCTATAGATAAGCAGCAGTGTCAGGAGTAGCAGGCTCGATGGTTGACCTTTCTGGCCTTGTAACATCAGTCAACATTACATTGCTGTCCTGGTACTGCAAGCGGCTGAAAGCAAGGGGGGGGGGGGGGGGGGAATTACCGCATTTATATTCCTCACGGATATGCAGCTCTGTCGCATAGCTTAATGATTGTGGTATCCTCATGGAACCATGCTCCAGACGTAAAACAATTTCCCATTCGGATCTCTGAGTGTGGATTTCTCAGGAGGAGTCTACCGTCAAAAATAAACACCTTCTTCTTATCGGAATTATTTTTGCTGGCAGCGTTACAAAAGCTTTTTTATGCTTATACACTCCTGGAAATTGAAATAAGAACACCGTGAATTCATTGTCCCAGGAAGGGGAAACTTTATTGACACATTCCTGGGGTCAGATACATCACATGATCACACTGACAGAACCACAGGCACATAGACACAGGCAACAGAGCATGCACAATGTCGCACTAGTACAGTGTACATCCACCTTTCGCAGCAATGCAGGCTGCTATTCTCCCATGGAGACGATCGTAGAGATGCTGGATGTAGTCCTGTGGAACGGCTTGCCATGCTATTTCTACCTGGCGCCTCAGTTGGACCAGCGTTCGTGCTGGACGTGCAGACCGCGTGAGACGACGCTTCATCCAGTCCCAAACATGCTCAATGGGGGACAGATCCGGAGATCTTGCTGGCCAGGGTAGTTGACTTACACCTTCTAGAGCACGTTGGGTGGCACGGGATACATGCGGACGTGCATTGTCCTGTTGGAACAGCAAGTTCCCTTGCCGGTCTAGGAATGGTAGAACGATGGGTTCGATGACGGTTTGGATGTACCGTGCACTATTCAGTGTCCCCTCGACGATCACCAGTGGTGTACGGCCAGTGTAGGAGATCGCTCCCCACACCATGATGCCGGGTGTTGGCCCTGTGTGCCTCGGTCGTATGCAGTCCTGATTGTGGCGCTCACCTGCACGGCGCCAAACACGCATACGACCATCATTGGCACCAAGGCAGAAGCGACTCTCATCGCTGAAGACGACACGTCTCCATTCGTCCCTCCATTCACGCCTGTCGCGACACCACTGGAGGCGGGCTGCACGATGTTGGGGCGTGAGCGGAATACGGCCTAACGGTGTGCGGGACCGTAGCCCAGCTTCATGGAGACGGTTGCGAATGGTCCTCGCCGATACCCCAGGAGCAACAGTGTCCCTAATTTGCTGGCAAGTGGCGGTGCGGTCCCCTACGGCACTGCGTAGGATCCTACGGTCTTGGCGTGCATCCGTGCGTCGCTGCGGTCCGGTCCCAGGTCGACGGGCACGTGCACCTTCCGCCGACCACTGGCGACAACATCGATGTACTGTGGAGACCTCACGCCCCACGTGTTGAGCAATTCGGCGGTACGTCCACCCGGCCTCCCGCATGCCCACTATACGCCCTCGCTCAAAGTCCGTCAACTGCACATACGGTTCACGTCCACGCTGTCGCGGCATGCTACCAGTGTTAAAGACTGCGCTGGAGCTCCGTATGCCACGGCAAACTGGCTGACACTGACGGCGGCGGTGCACAAATGCTGCGCAGCTAGCGCCATTCGACGGCCAACACCGCGGTTCCTGGTGTGTCCGCTGTGCCGTGCGTATGATCATTACTTGTACAGCCCTCTCGCAGTGTCAGGAGCAAGTATGGTGGGTCTGACACACCGGTGTCAATGTGTTCTTTTTTCCATTTCCAGGCGTGTATATTCTAATTATCAATTTTTCGACAAACCTTCAATTTTCTGGCACCGAACTTCCTAAGTAACTGACGGATTTGGTGTCCCAAGGTTTTTCCTTCCTATGGTATTTTGTCAAATTTTCATGGTTTCCTACGCTCAACGTTTCGGTTATACCTAAATTTATCAGCATTTTATTACCTTCTCTCACATTAAATTTCATCCAAATCATTAACACTAATTGTTTCTGTGATTCAGCTACACATTTAACAGTCTCTTCGTTCCTCCTCCTGGTATTATTTCTCTTGCTTTTTCTAATGCTTTGTCTATTTACTTCTCAGCACAAATATAGAGATGCATTGGTGACGAGCAAAAGTCATTACCAGTTACATATGTTTCGTAAGTACCACTCATTACTGACACTTGTTGTCGTGGATACAGTTGCTTTACCAGTCTTCTGTCCTTCCAGTCTGCACCAACGTTTATCAAGGAATTGATCAGCTCTATCTAACGACCGTTCCAAGTCAACAAAACAGATATAAATATCCTTCTTAATTTCTGGTATCAAACCATGAGAGCAGTTTTGTAATTACGTCTGCACAAAGCATTAGTACAAGTCTCAACGTTATTCAGTACTTCCATCTTTTAAACCGATGAAAGGAATGAAACAGAAATAAAAACACTGTTTTCTTTTAACTTTTGAGTCATTATACGATCCCAGAATCACAATGATTCTACACAGAACAATCAGATTAATGTTACGTGATTTACGTAGTGCCCTCAGCACAGTCGTACAATGACCTGCTCCATAACGTAAATATGATAAGCATATAACATGCAATATCATTTGGTCAATGAAATTCCAGCATACTAAACCCCATCACGAATCCAAAACAGCACATAAACAAAACAACATCTTCCCTCCCACCCCCATACCGCCGGCCGCGGTGGCCGAGCGGATCTAGGCGCTTCAGTCTGCAACCGCGCGACTGCTGCGGTCGCAGGTTCGAATCCTGTCTCGGGCATGTATGTGTGCGATGTCCTTAGGTTGGTTAGGTTTAAGTATTTCTGTTATAGGGGACTGATGACCCCCGATGTTAAGTGCTCAGAACCATTTGAACCCCCATACCCCCGCCTCCCCCCTACCATTCGATAACCTTGCCAAAGCAACCATACTCTTTCAATATAGCTCGTCAGGATGTAAAATCAAGAAACGGATTACCCTGTGTTGTAGAATAAACCCCCGGAGAGGAGCCGTAAACGCTTGTTAAGATCACTTGATCAATACAAGCCCACTGCAGCTTCCATGCATGGCTTCCATTCTTCCTCTCAGTACATGTTAATGCAGCCACGTTCGTCAGCACACCGTATCACACACGAGCAAAACATAGCTTAACTACAGAGCAGCATACACAGAGTAGACACGAAACAACATGCTTTGTTTTCCTTTCAAAGCGGCAAGCCATGTTTCGCACTGGACGGAGGTCGAAACCACTCTCGCTTCACAGACCTCAGGTAGATACGAGGGCTATTCCTTTATTAAGGTCCGACCGGTTGCAAAATGGAAACCACTAGGAAAATCCAACGAAGCTTTTTTCGTAGATGTGTTGGGCAGTGTTTCTACTATGCCCGTCGATAGCCCCATGTCGCTCTTCTCAGTTCTAAGCGCACAGTGAGCATGTAAAGATGCATAGAAAGTGGTGTCTTCCGCCAAATATGAGCGCCTGCGTAGAGATTTCGCTTGACTTCCTGTAGCATACATAACGTTACTGCCATGCAGTCCCTTCTTCGTGACAATTCTTGGACACACACTACCGGGCAATGAATACGCTGCTGCAGCGTTTTTGATGGGACGTGTTTGATCACCCACCATACGATCTGGGCTTGGCTCGCTCTGAGTATAAACCCTGCTGACATGAACCGCTGGCTATGAAGACAACATTTTGTGTTCATCGTAGAGAATTGGCGGGAAGCACAGGTGGCTGACTTCCATGACGAGGGTTTGGAAAAGTTGGTATAACGCTACAATAAATATCTAATTTGAAGCATCGACTAAGTAGAAAAGTAGCTGGAAGGTGTAGCTAAGTGTTAGAAATAAAACAGTTTTGATTTTCACTGTGGTCTCCATCTCTCGAGCAATCTGAACTTTTTTTGCGTTGTCAGTCTTCTGACTGGTTTGATGTGGCCCACCGCAAATTCCTATCTGGTGCCAAATTTTCATCTCATAGTGCCACTTGCAACCTACGTCCTCCATTGTTTGTTAGATGTATTCCAGTCTCTGTCTTCCTTAAGAGTTTTTACCCTCTACAGCTCCCTGTAGTACAATGAAAATTGTTTCCTGATGCCTTAACAGATGTCGTATCATACTGTCCCTTCTTATCGTCAGTGTTTCCCTTATATTCCTTTTTTCGCCGGTTCTACGGAGAACCTCAACATTCCTTATATTGTCAGTCCACCTCTATCCAGTCGGGCCTTAATAAACGAATAGCCCCCGTACATTCGTGTAGCCGAATGAGCAGTGAATATGCGTCACAGATATAATAACAAAGATTGCTCGCGATACGAAGCTAGTTGAGAACACAATATACGGAGCCTGGCCGTTTATAACGAACACATTTCAATTATTTATTATTTACTGGAGAATGCGGCAATGTTTCGCAGTTGCTTAACACCTGTGGGAACTGGATATAAGCCCTAATATCCTTCTCCCTCTCTCTTTATCCCTCTCCTCCTCTCCCTTAACTTTATCCATCTCCTCTTCCTCACCCCCGTCTCTGTCCATCATCTTTCCCAAGCATCCCGTACATCTCTTTATTCACTTCCTCTTCTATCATCTCTCTGTACATCTCCTTCTTCCCCTTCGCTGTATTCAGTTTCTCCCTCCTTCTCTGTCCAACACCTCCTCCCCTCTCTCTCTGACCTTATTAACTGTTATTAAAAAGGGAGCCTCGATTGCGAATAGAACTCAAAATGAATGTGTAAATCGGTTGGAATCATTCGCACAAGGGATATGAGAAAACCTTTCCAGCTGCTAGATCTGGGGGGATAGTAGCTTTGATGCCAGTATTTCACGTGGTTTTAATCTACAAACAGGTAGTATTATAAAGTTAGCCGTGAACACATGTTTCCTGTTTTTCATTAAAAATGACTGTAGAAACGAAAATTTTCGCAGCACAGCTTAGCGCGTTCTTTCTGCAATCAGACACTAAAGATATTATCACCACCGATAACACACTGATATATTGCTTTCAATTCTATTATTTTCCGAAAAATATAAGTATCCAACGCGAAATTTGTTGTTGTTATGAATATATACGACGGCAGAACTGTCAAACTGGACGTCACATGATCAAAAGTATCCGGACACCTGGCTGAAAATGACTTACAAGTTCGTGGCGTCCTCCACCGGTAATGCTGGAATTCAGTATGGTGTTGGCCCATCCTTAACCTTGATGACAGCTTCCACTCTCGCAGGCATACGCTCAATCCAGTGCTGGAAGTTTTCTTGGGGAATGGAAGCCCATTCTTCACGGAGTGGTACACTGAGGAGAGGTATCGATGTCGATCGGTAAGGCCTGGCACGAAGTCGGCTTCCAAAACATCCCAAAGGTGTTCTATAGGATTCAGGTCAGGACTTTACAGAGATGTTATTGACATGGAACCACTCGGCCACAGGCTGCGCATTATGAACAGGTGCTCGATCGTGTTGAAAGATGCAATCGCCAACCCAGAGTTGTTCTTCAACAGTGGGAAGCAAGAAGGTGCTTAAAACATCTATGTAGGCCTGTGCTGTGATAGTGGCACGCAAAACAAGAAGGTGTGCAAGCTGCCCCTCCCCCCCATGAAAAACACGACCACACCATAACATCACCGTTTCCGAATTTTACTGTTGGCACTACACACGCTGGCAGATGACACACCGGGCATTCGCCATATCCACATCCTGCCATCGGATCGCCACATTGTGTACCGTCACTCCACACAACGTTTTTGCACTGTTCAATCGTCCAATGTTTACGTTCCTTACACCAAGCGAGGCGTCGTTTGGCATTTACTGGCGTGATGTGTGGCTTATGAGCAGCCGCTCGACCATAAAATCCATGTTTTATCACGTCCTGCCTATTTGTCATAGTACCTGCAGTGGATCCTGATCCAGTTTGGAATTCCTATGTGATGGTCTGGATTGATGTCTACCTATTACACATTACGACCTTGTTCAACTGTCGGCGGTCTCTGTCAGTCAACAGACAAGGTCGTCCTGTACGATTTTGTGCTGTACGTGTCTCTTCACGTTTCCACTTCACTATCACATCGGAAACAGTGGACCTAGGGATGTTTAGGAGTGTCGAAATCTCGCGTACAGACGTATGACACAAGTGACGCCCAATCACCTGATGACGTTCGAAGTCCGTGAGTTCCGCACAGCGCCTGATTCTGCTCTCTCACGATGACTGATGACTACTGAGGTCGCTGATATGTAGTATATTATGTGGCAGCACAATGCAGCTAATATTAAAAACGTATGTTTTTCGGGGTGTCCGGATGCTTTTGACCACACAGCAACACGAGGCAGCAGGACTGTCAAACCGACCATCAGGTTTCTTTCATTGCGATTTTCATATAAAAATATCATCTACCTTTCCAGTGAATTTTCCAAAATTTCGAAAAAAATCTGCCAAATCGTTTGAGCCAGTCTCACGTGATAAACTGTCTTACGAGGGTCGTTCGATAGGTAATGCCTCACATTTAAAAAAAAAACCATTAATGTACACAGACAAACGTCCTTGTTGGTGCTTCACATTTGATGTTTGTTCTGTGTGCTGGTGAAGTTTTGAACCGTTCTGTGAGATGGCAGAGCCTTGGTGCAGCGTCAAAATGGCGTCTAAATGCGACACAGGTTACACATAGCGTGCTGTTATTGAATTCTCATGTGCAGAAAAAAAACCGTGGTGAACATCCATAAACGTTTGTGTGGAGTGTATGGCGATGCTGCAGTTGATAGATGTGCAGTTGGGACATGGCTAAAGAAAGTTACAGCCTCAGGAAATGCAGGAACAGAGCTCCGTGATCGGCCACGTTCGTGACGTCCTGTCACAGTCACTGCTCCAAGCATGCTGAATCGTGCCGACCGGCGCATCACAACTCGGCAATTGGCTTTACAGTTGTCGGACAGCACTGGCAGAGGTGCTCACGATAAGTTCAACGAATGCTCACAGCGGACCACAAGATTCAAAGAAAGGCCATTTCATCTGAATTGTTGGAGCGTTTTGAGACCGACGGAGAAGCGTTTCTGTCACGGTTGCAGTGAAAACCTGGCTACGCCTACAGGACAAGAGCTTTCACTAGCAGGGAATACATGCTCTTCCACAACGTTGGCATATTCCACAGAACGTGATGGACGTAGAAGATTAGGGCCTTGTAATATTTCTGGCTTAGTCAGCCATCACATTAGGGTCCAAGAAGCTGTTCCCAGAGCAGACGAGATGCAGGAAGAATATAGATGACGAAATGTGGTGTGAGGTACCTGTGACAGATGTTAGATTCGGTACCATTCCCGTGAGAAAGACCGCCTGCATAATGCTACTGCTGTGTGATTGGCTGCTGTGTTCAGAGCAAGGGCGCCAAAACGTTAAAGTATAGTTATTATCATTAGTTAAACTACTCATTCGAATGGCTTCACTTTTTAATATAAATATCTCTCAACAGCTGACTATCAATCAGTCATTTTAGAGGTATTGAAAACAATTTAAATGAAAAACAAAAGACTGACGAAATTGCAGACGATGCACTTCGGAAGCGTTCGGGTCACGTCTTTTCTGGTATGGCGCGCGAAGTGTTTCAGGGTCTTCGTCTCTCTGGATTAGGCAGTCGACAAGAACAGACATGTTGTCTGTCGTAGGATGTGTTTCCAATTTTTATTTAATTTCCTGTTCGTCACTCTGGATTAGGCAGTCGAGATGTACAGTCATGTTGCCTGTGGCAGGATGTGTTTGCCAGTATTCAGTATTAAAAGATTCACTCCGGTAGTCATGAGGCACAGACACGTGCCACAAATAGTGTAAAGATACATTTTCGTAAACATTGTGTTTGATCATGTACTTTGGTGTATCAGAAGATGTTGTATTAAGATCATGTAGTCTTCTGGTGTGGCTATATTAAAATACGCGGGTGGCGTCCCAAAGAAGTGATAAATTATTTCAGAACAGAACCTCGCTAAAAGTCAGTTTCAGCCTCACGATACAGAAACTACGACCTGTGCTGTTTTCTGCGCTGGAGACATCAACTTGAAGACAGCAGGTTAGTGAACTATAAGAGAACCTTCGTATTCCACACAGTGCAGTGGAAACAACCAGGCGCCTCACGTGTACTGCATGCACAGAACAAGTGTGCTCAGTGACACGTCATCTGCAGTAATGCAGAGGAGGTAAAGGAGGATGATCGTTATTAACACCAACAATCAACTCATTCTTCCTTTCTTGCCGTAACATGCACAAGACATGTTGATGTAAACTACTGGCCATTAAAACTGCTACACCAAGAAGAAATGCAGATGATAAACGTGTATTCATTGGACAAATATATTATACTAGAACTGATATGTGATTACATTTTCACGCAGTTTGGGTGCATAGATCCTGAATCAGTACCCAGAACAACCACCTCTGGCCGTAATAACGGCCTTGATACGCCTGGACATTGAGTCAAACAGAGCTTGGATGGGGTGTACAGGTACATCTGCCCATGCAGCTTCAACACGATACCACAGTTCATCAAGAGTAGTGACTGGCGTATTGCGACGAGCCAGTTGCTCGGCCACCACTGACCAGACGTTTTCAATTGATGAGAGATCTGGAGAATGTGCTGGCCAGGGCAGCAGTCGAACATTTTCTGTATCCAGAAAGACCCGTACAGGACCTGCAGCATGCAGTCGTGCATTATCCTGCTGAAATGTAGGGTTTCGCAGGGATCGAATGAAGGGTACAGCCATGGGTCATAAAACATCTGAAATGTAACGTCCACTGTCCAAAGTGCCGTCAATGCGAGCAAGAGGTGACCGAAACGTGTAACCAATGGCATCCCATACCATCATGCCAGGTGATAACGCCAGAATGGCGATGACTAATACACGCTTCCAATGTGCGTTCACCGTGATGTCACCGTCAATGCGAGCAAGAGGTGACCGAGACGTGTAACCAATGGCACCCCATACCATCATGCCAGGTGATAACGCCAGTATGGCGATGACTAATACACGCTTCCAATGTGCGTTCACCGTGATGTCACCAAACACGGATGCGACCATCATGATGATGTAACCGGAAACCTGCATTCATCCGAAAAAAATGACGTTTGGCATTCGTGCACCTAGGTTCGTCGTTGAGTACACCATCGCAGGCGCTCCTGTCTGTGATGCTGCGTCAAGGGTAATCGCAGCCATGGTCTCCGAACTGATAGTCCATGCTGCTGCAAACATCGTCGAACTGTTCGTGCAGATGGTTGTTGTCTTGCAAGTGTCCCCGTCTGTTGACTCGGGGATCGAGACGTGGCTGCACGATCTGTTACACCCATGCGGATAAGATGCCTGTCATCTTGACTGCTAGTGATACAAGGCCGCTGGGATCCAGCACGGCGTTCCTTATTGCCCTCCTGAACCCAACGGTTCCATATTCTGCTAACAGTCATTGGATCTCGACCAACGGTAGCAGCAATGTCGCGATACGATAAACCGCAATCGCGATAGGCTACAATCTGACCTTTATCAAAATCGGAAGTGTGAAAGTACGCATTTCTCCTCCTTACACGAGGCATCACAACAACGTTTCACCAGGCAACGCTGGTCAACTGCTGTTTGTCTATGATAAATCGGTTGGAAAGTTTCCTCATGTCAGCACGTTGTAGGTGTCGCCACCGGCGCCAACCCTGTGTGAATGCTCTGAAAAACTAATCATTTGCATATCACAGCATCTTATTCCTGTAGGTTAAATTTCGCGTCTGTAGCACGTCATCTTCATGGTGTAGCAATTTTAATGGCCAGTAGTGTACACTGTTACCAAATTCTGACTCTTAACAATAAATATGTTCTGAGAAAAAAAATGTGGGGCTTTTCTTATTGAACGACCCTCGTATATGCGGTAACACATTTTTATTTATATAGATTACCAAGCAAGGGTGTGGAATAATTCCGCGACGCTAACAAAGTTTTGTGGAGGATCCGTATCTGGTGAAGAGCCCGCGCTATTTGCTGGATGCACTCCCTGCTCTATTCGCCATGTAGGCTCCGCTGGAAACGCGTCGGAGAAGCTTTCCATGCACACGGGGAAAGGTCGCCCCGCCGCCGCGGCCGCTATTCTGGTGCGCGTACTGAGGGCTGCAGGGCGCGTCCAAAGGGCAGGCGCGGGTGTGGCGTGGCCGGCGGGGGTGGGAAGGGCGGCGCCTCAACCTCCCCCCGCCCCCCTCCCCTCTCCTCTCCCACACTGCAGGCTGAGGCTCAGCAGTGGGAGTGGCGACCTGTGAGTGCTGCGCGTATTCCTCAACTGACTCGTGCCTGAAGTACGGAAGTCTCCCTACAGGAGGGATGGCGTTTATCGCTGTGACAACCGGTTTTCGATTATACAGGGTGACACACGGGAGACGGACGGCTTTTAATGAAATAATACTCAGCCAACTTTAAAATTAATGCATGTTTATTTACACAAAGTCAAACCTCATTATTTGCCATTTCAGTTAACAAAGTTATTTGTGAAAAATAATGTCGTCAAGGTGATGTCCATGATTTCGAACGCAGGACTCCAGTCTCTTCTCAAAATCCTCCATCACACGGACTAAAATCTCTGCAGGGATGGCAGCATTTTCTTGAATGATTGCATTCTTCAACTCGTCCAAATTTCGTGGTTTGTGGTTATAGACACAGTTCTTAAGGTACCCCCACAGAAAAAAGTCACATACTGACAAGTCGGGAGACCTGGGAGGCCAAGGAACATTGCCAAAACGTGAGATAATCCGGCCAGGAAACATGCGTCTAAGAACATTCATTGAAGTGTTCGCGGTTTAAAGGGATTCGTCGTCTTCTTAGTTCTGGTTTCAAGAATGTTTCAAGCATACGAATGTAGCCAACTGTTAATAACACTAAATTACACTTGATAACGGTAACTGTGACCCCGTTCTCTTAAAAAAAATAAGGTCCAATAATGCCAACAGAGCCAAGAGCACACCAGACTGTTACTTTTTCTGAGTGTAGACGACGCTGGTGGATAAGGTGTGGATGCTCTGGAGCCCAGTGACGTAGGTTTTTGCTTATTCACGGTCCCGTTTAAATGAAAATGAGCTTCATCGCTCATCAATAAAATTTCATTTTCATTCGATCCCAAAATCACTTGCATTCTGCAAGCGAAGTCTTCTCGTACAGCAAAATCAGTTTCCTTAAGTTGTTGGACAATGAGCATTTTGTTGGGATGGAATTTTAATTCTTTATGCAAAATTCGTCTAATCGGTTCACGATTCATTCGTAACTCACTAGTATGACGTCTAGCTGACCGTCCTGGGCTTCTGACTGCCGCTTGCCTTACCTTTTCAACATTTTGTGGTGTCGTTACTCTGCGTCTCGGGCCATGATGCTTCTTATCCAGTACGTTTCCAGTTGATCTGAAGTTTTCCACCCATCTGAGGATTGTGTTACGCCTCGGAACAGCTCCATGTCGACCGACATTAAATCACGCACGAAACAATCGCTACGTAGCAATAATAGACTCACCACTTCTCACGAAACTGTCATAGCCAAGCACTCGACGTTGTTAGTCCCACTGCTGCATAGTGACCGAGTAAATGAAATGGCGTCTTGTGTGGATCAGAACTATCCCCACCACGACCACCTCCCACCACCACGCCCTCAGTACTACGCAGTCCAAAACGGTCCATCTCCCGTGTGTCACCCTGTACCATTTTTAAGGGGAGTTTAACCTGACTGTAAAACTGCTTAAAATAACCGCTTGTTGAAATAACCGATTTTCATTTTTTTATTATTTATTTCAATAAACGTAGAAATCGAACAATGATGGAAAAATTTTGATTCATTTACAAGACGCTTTGTAGCAAAATATTAAATTAAATAGCCGGCCGCGGGGGTCTAGCGGTTCTAGGCGCGCAGTCCGGAACCGCGCGACTGCTACGGTCGCAGGTTCGAATCCTGCCTCGGGCATGGATGTGTGTGATGTCCTTAGGTTAGTTAGGTTTAAGTAGTTCTAAGTTCTAGGGGACTGATGACCACAGATGTTAAGTCCCATAGTGCTCAGAGCCATTTGAACCATTTTAAATTAAATAGGTAAATAAAAGAGAACTTAATGGATCGAGTATATGCTGCTTTTCTTGAAAAGTGACAAGTGGTTGAATACTACAAAAAATCACTAGTGTTCTTTTACTGATCTAATTCGTTAAAAACTTAAAAAATCATGTTGTAGTTGGGGATGATACCATTATTTGGGCAATAAGAATAGTCAGTGCTAGACGGTGAAAAATGTGGTTGAATAACTTTGCTTTTTGTCTTAATTTGTCCATTTTCAAGGGCTACAATTAGATCAAGGCATATTCTGTAGACAGAGGCAGATCAGCTACCTTCTGTTTTTATTATATACTATTAATGAACTCTTGTTAAGTTTTTAATTTATTACTTTTATCATAATTTCCTTCCTCTTTTATTATTGCACAGAAATGGCAGATAGATTTTTAATATATTAAAACAAATGAAGCGTTGTGCTTAATTACTGCGTCACTTTGTAAAAATATTTCCAGACTAGGGTTGGGGTGCCAACAGGCAATACAACTCATCAGTGCTGTACCAGTTCTTATGTCGCGTTTTTGTTGCTTGTTTCTGTCGCCATTAGTACCACTGATCGCTTTTCCCATTCTCTATAATGACGCAGTATTTCAAACCACTGCAAATTTCACGAATAGAATTTACTCCTTTCTTAAAAAAAGATTTATGGAAAACGAAAAATTTTAGCACTACTGCTATCGCTAACTGATATTTTGATTTATTTACTCGGTTAGTAGTAAAAAATGTAAATGTCGTGTGATTAGGGCCTCCCGTCGGGAATACCGTTCGCCGGGTGCAACTCTTTCGATTTAACCTCACTTCGGTGACTTGCGTGTCGATAGGGATGAAATGATGATTAGGACAACACGACACCCAGTCCCTGAGCGGAGAAAATCTCCGACGTAGCCTTTAATCGAACCCGGGCCCTTAGGTTCAAATGGTTCAAATAGCTCTGAGCACTTAACATCTAAGGTTATCAGTCTCCTAGAACTAAGAACTACTTAAACCTAACTAACCTAAGGACATCACACACATCCATGCCCAAGGAAGGATTCGAACCTGCGACCGTAGCAGTCGGGCCCTTAGGATTGATATTCTGTGGCGCTGACCACTGAGCTACCGGGGGCGGACGGTGAGTAATCAAGAATAAAAACACGCCTCTTGTAACCGAGACTAAACAAATACCGAAAAGTACTGGTTATTTAGAACTCAAATACCAGTATCGGCTTTAACCGGTCGGTTTCTCCCATCCCTAGCCTGCAGTTTCGCCTTGTGTGCTCCTTGTAGCTATCTCGACGAAGGCAGCGAACTACCCAATTACGAACAGTATCGTGCATACAAGTTGCTGAATGATGGAGAATAAAACTGAGGATGTGTTAGATGACGACCAGTCTGCCTTTAGGAGAGGTAATGGTAGCAGAGACGCCTTCCTGACACTGCACTCGATAACGGACGCAAGTGTTACGAAAACTCACGACACCTTTATGGGACTTGTCGACCTAGAAAAAGCGCTGGACAATATAAAATGGTGCATGTCGAAATTCATAGATCCTCCAGTTCATACTGACTTCCACTGATGATAGTAATGTAATCAGCGAATCTTATCATTGTTATACTTTCATCTTGAATTTCAATCCCATCCCTGAACCTTTTTTTATTTCCATTATTGACTCTTTGATGTACAGATTGAACAGCAAAACCGAAATACTACATCCCTGTCGTGTGTGTACCACTCCTAATGCGTACACTTCACTCTTCATCTCATTTTTTCCCTGTTTCTTCTTGCACGTATTATACATTACGTGTATTTCTACAGTCTACAAAACAGACATACTATACCTGTTAACTACTATTTTTTATCCTATCATCCTATATCATGCAACAGCATCTCGTGTTACACTTCTTTCCCCGAATCCACCCTGCGTTTTACCCATGTTTTCCTTAATTTTTCTTTCTGATCTTCTGAGTAAAAGGCTACGCACACGGCTTTTGTAATGTGGCATCTGAAATTAGTTGTCCTGTGCAGAGTGCCCAAGGAAGAATGGCCAATATTCAGGCATGTGACAGGAACGATCATTCGAAAAAATAAAGTCTAGTTAACATGGGCTCAAAATTGTGTAACTTAAGAGATATTAGCACTTGTTCAGTGGAAGAGATGTGCTTCACAGTAGCAGAGGTGATAAATTACTCATAGATCTTAAGGTATGCACTTTAGATTCCATGTTTACTAGATACTTTTTCTTGTTTTGGTCCATACAAACAACTCTCCAAATAAGGACAGCGAAGAGCTTGCAGCGCAAGAGATTTGTTTCACACTAAGATTGAGAATTGTGCATGGCTCTTAAGGTACACATATTACAACCAATGTTTACGAGACGTTTTTGGTTTCTAATGTCTTTTGACCATTCTTCTTGGGACATCCCGTACATTTGAAATAATTCGCGTTCGGCGTGAGGATGTGTGGACCGAAGATGCCACTAAATGAGTTTTGGTTCCTGTCCCACAGCTATGCAGGCAGTATCAATACGACACTGCAGGTCGTTGACGTCATTCATTGTTGCAGTATACACTGAAATTTAAAAGTGTCCAGTAGATTAAGTTCAGGAGTCCGGACAGAGCAATGCACTATACTTTAACACCTGATTCATCATCTCGCGAAGATGCTACCGATAAACCGGCGTACACCAAAATGAAGTGTATTAGAAAGTCTCGTCTTGCATAAACCGCATGCCGTAGGTAACCCGTAAGAGCCACATTTCCTGGTATAACAGCCAAATGCTCGTATAGGCAAACCACTTGTATTACTGAATTCAGCATATCAAACAACTTTATGACAACGCACTGCTACTTTTGAAAAACTGAAAAGTATAAAGTTGTAGACCTGTGTAATAAATAAGTAATGCCAGACATTCTTGTTGCGTTCTTCGGTCCAAGGGCTGGTTTGATGCAGCTCTCCATGCTGCTGTGGAAGCCACTTCACCTCCGAGTAACTATTGCAAACTACATCCTTCTGAATCTGCTTAGTGTATTCATCTCTTGGCCTAACTCTACGATTTTTACATCTACACCTACATTTATTCTCCGCAAGTCACCCAACGGTGTGTGGCGGAGGGCACTTTACGTGCCACTGTCATTACCTCCCTTTCCTGTTCCAGTCGCGTATGGTTCGCGGGAAGAACGACTGTCTGAAAGCCTCCGTGCGCGCTCTAATCTCTCTAATTTTACATTCGTGATCTCCTCGGGAGGTATAAGTAGGGGGAAGCAATATATTCGATACCTCATCCAGAAACGCACCCTCTCGAAACCTGGCGAGCTAGCTACACCGCGATGCAGAGCGCCTCTCTTGTAGAGTCTGCCAACTGAGTTTGTTAAACATCTCCGTAACGCTATCACGGTTACCAAATAACCCTGTGACGAAACGCGCCGCTCTTCTTTGGATCTTCTCTATCTCCTCCGTCAACCCGATCTGGTACGGATCCCACACTGATGAGCAATACTCAAGTATAGGTCGAACGAGTGTTTTGTAAGCTACCTCCTTTGTTGATGGACTACATTTTCTGAGGACTCTCCCAATGAATCTCAACCTGGTACCCGCCTTACCAACAATTAATTTTATATGATCATTCCACTTCAAATCGTTCCGCATGCATACTCCCAGATATTTTACAGAAGTTACTGCTACCAGTGTTTGTTCCGCTATCATATACTCATACAATAAAGGATCCTTCTTTCTATGTATTCGCAATACATTATATTTGTCTATGTTAAGGGTCAATTGCCACTCCCTGCACCAAGTGCCTATCCGCTGCAGATCTTCCTGCATTTCGCTACAATTTTTACCCTCTACTCTTCCATCCAATACTGAATTGGTGATCCCCTGATGCCTCAGAACGTGTCCTACCAACCGATTCCTTCTTCTAGTCAAGTTCTGACACAAAACATTTCTCTTCTCCCTAATTCTGTTCAGTACCTCCTCATTAGTTAGGTGATGTACCCATCTAATCTTCTGCATTCTTCTGTTGCACCACGTTTCGAAAGCTTCTATTCTCTTCTTGCCTGAACCATTTATCGTTCATGTTACACTGTTCAATTGATCAAATGTGTGTGAATTCCTAAGGGACCGAACTGCTGAGGTCATCGGTCCCTAGACCGAAACTAACTTATGCTAAGAACAAGACACAACCATGCCCGTGGAAGGACTCGAATCTCCGGCGGGAGAGGCAGCGCAGTAAGTGACATGGCGCCTCAAACCGCACGGCCACTCGGCGCAGCATATGATTCACTTTCATATATAGCTACACTCAACACAAATACTTTTAAAAAGGACTTCCTGACGATTAAATCTGTTCTCGACGTTAACAAATTTCTATTCTTCAGAAACGCTTTCCTTGCTATAGCTGGTCTACATTTTATATCCTCTCTACTTCAACCACCATCAGTCATTTTGCTTCCCAGATAGCAAAACTCATCTGCTACTTTCAGTGTCTCATTTCTTAATTTAATTTCCACAGCATCGCCTGATTTAATTCGACTACATTCCATTATCCTCGTTTTGCTTTTGTTGATGTTCATCTTATATCCTTCTTTCAAGACACCGTCCATTCCGTTCAACTGTTCTTCCAAGTCCTTTGCTGTCTCTGACAGAATTACGATGCCATCGACAGACCTTAAGGTTTTTATTTCTTCTCCTTAGATTTTAATTCCTACTCCAAATTTTTCTTTTGCTTCCTTTACTGCTTGTTCAATGTACATATTGAATAACTCCGGGGATAGGCTACAACCCCGTCTCACTCCCTTCTCAACCATTGCTTCCATTTCGTGGCCCTCGACTCAGAACTGCCTTATGGGTTCTGTACAAATTACATACAGCCTTTCGTTCCCTATATTGTACCCCTGCCACCTTCAGAATTCGAAAGAGAGTATCCCAGTCAGCACTGTCAAAAGCTTTCTCTAAATCATTAATAATTAATAACAGCGATAAAATTAACAGGTTCAGTAATTTTCAAGCTGTGTTTAGAATAGAAGGCATAGAATTAGCTGTTTTCTGAACTAGGAAAGGAGTTCAGTTTATCTGATAATTTGGGGAATAAAGTTACAAAAGTGATTTCCTGACATAGAAAAAATTCTTGAGGAGATGGCTCTATTATGTAGTGGTACAGAGAAAATTTTCTTTCGTTGAGAAAAAGTACTTATGCATTGTTTCTCAGATAGTAATTTTAGAGCTAAAGATAAATCAGAGGGAGTGCAAAGATTCGACAGATGATAGATCACACAAGGGGTTCCATATTTAGCTGCACGTAGTCATAATAATTGTTCGTAGGCAGAAGTCATATCAACGAAAACAAAATGAACCAAAAAATGACAAATTGTGCATCAAACTGTATCCGAAGTTCCAGAATTATACAGTCAGTGACAGAAATCGCACTTGCATTATCACCGTGTTTCCCCATCTACCAGATAGGCTCACTGCCGCTGGAACTTGAGGCATCCTATTTGCGGAGAGAGAGCGGTTAAGACGAGACGGTGCGAATGAATGGGACGTGCGAGAATAATGCCTGCAGAAACACGGCCTCGGGGCTGAGACGGCAATTTGAGGAAATGTGTCCCCCACGGCACGTTCCTGGGGCCGCGCTAAGGCTGCAGGCTCGCGCGAAGAGAGTGCTCTGTAATCACGGGAGACGGGCGAGTTTGTTTCCGCTAACCGTCTCCTCAAATTGGACTCTCGTGTCATTGATGAGACTGCCGGTGTAGTACCCATTTCCCGGGAGAAGGACAATACGGGCTGATGCTTAGAGGCGAAGAGATATGCCGGCTGAAGATGGAGAGGGACGTAATGAGTTTAAATAAGTTGTGCTCCGCTTCCGCTTAGGAGGAACAGCAGCAAAGGCGTTTGAGGTGCACGGGAGCAGAAACGTAAGCTGAGTCGCCGCGGAACTGTTGCCGCTTTTGCAGGAACACTTGTTCACTTAACAAATGCTTTACGGAGTAAGTACTTTGATTAGTATGACACGGAGCTGCAAGTGATTTACGAAATGATGTTCTAGATGTATCTCCACCTGACGACGGTAGTGCCGAGTGTAATACTCCTCCCCCTCGCTTTATAATTAAAATGATTATTTAGCGGTCGAAAATTTAATCAACGCCATCGGAACGTAATTTAGTTGTGGGCGAAGAAGTTATACGCAGATGAACAAGGGAATGGTACGAGTTGTAATCTTTTGCCTATTGCGAATCCTGCGTCGCTGTTTCGATGTTTAACACAATTTTCATCATCTTTGCATTGCTTAACATAATGGGTTTGTTAATAGTTTATCATTAAGGAGAAGTGTTTGCAATTAACGTCACTGCTTACTACACAACAAATTTAATCTAACTATAGTTCAGTTCAGACTTACACACGTGATTGTCTTGGTACACTCGTTTAATTCGATGTAACGCCACTTTGGAATATATCCCACGAAATTTATCGTATTTTAAGCCAAATACTGTTTTGGTCAGTACCACTTCTTAATGTGTGCACGTGATACTCTTCGACACTGAGAAACACATTTTTTCTACTTCAAGGTCATTCGTCTCTATGTTTTTGGAGGAGGTACTATGGACCAAAACAAGAAACAAATTCTAATAAATATGGGATCTAAAATACATACTGCACGAGCTATGAGGACTTCTTTACCTAGGCAAATGTGAATCATATCTTTTCTACTGAACAAGTGCCTGTATCTCTTACAGTATGAACTGTAAATCCGTATTTACTCCGCTTTTTTTTTGTTTTGGTCTATACTGCTTTTTCCAAATATATGGAAACCAAAGAGCTATCAGTAGAAGAGGTGTTTCACAGTATCAAAGCTGAACAAGTGTGCGGAGGTATTAAGGTATGCATTTTAGAACCTATGTTTACTGGACATTTTTTTCATGTTTTGATCCACTCTACCACCTGTGACAGTTGTCTACCTTGCAGTTTTTGCAACAGTACCGGAACATGTGTTTCACTGTCAGAGGTATTAAAAAGATTTTCGTTCGTAACTTTCAACTCAGTCGGTTCCAGACCAGGGTCCCTTACCTCAACTTGATACATTTTCCCTCAGTCATCGCGAAAGTTTGTAACATGATCACAGAAACACCCTGTCTCTGTCCACTGTGAAACTTCCGCTAAACCATATCAAGATAAAATGTCGTGTGACTAGGGCCTCCCGTCGGGTAGACCGTTCGCCAGGTGCAAGTCTTTCGATTTGACGCCACTTCGGCGACTTGCGCGTCGATGGGGATGAAATGATGATGATTAGGACAGCACAGTACCAAGTCCCTGAGCGGAGAAAATCCCCGACACAGCCGGGAATTGATCCCAGGCCCTTGGGATTGACATTATGTAGCGCTGACCACTCAGCTCCCAGGAGTGGACAGCGTATCAAGATTACTGAATACAGCAACATTTTCCCCATGGCTTCCAGTGCACCATATCAAGATTACTGAATACAGTAAAATTTTCCCCATGACTTTACTCATATCTGCTTTCGAAACATGTATTGAAAACGCATCCTTCTCCCCTTTCTGTGTCCACCTCTTACTCCCTCTGTCTATCTACCTCACCCTCCCAGCTCTGTCTGTCCATCTCCTTCTCGTATTTTCTCTGCCTCTTCACTGCTGCTCTCCCTCTCTCTGTCCATTTCCTCCAAACCTTCTCTCTGCCTGTATCTTTCTCCCCCTCCCTTTGAGCATATCTTCCTACCCCCCCCCCCCCTCTCTCTCTCTCTCTCTCTATCTCTTCCTTTCCACTGGCTCACTATCCCTCTCAAACTTCCACTGTCTCAAGCATCTCCCCCTCCTCCCCTCTCTCTGTCCATTTCCTCCTCCATCCCTTCCTCTATCTGTCTCATCCCTAGTCATGCTCATCAGCACATTTAGCCCCAGTAATATTGTTCAATAAAGCAGGTCAATACTACCCCCTCAACACACTTGTCATACAGGGCAAGCTAACAATCAGGGGCTTGAAAATCATTTGTTTGGTTCAAATAGCTCTGAGGACTATGCGACTTAACTTCTGAGATCATCAGGCCCCTCGAACTTGGAACTACTTAAACCTAACTAACCTAAGGACATCACACACATCCATGCCCGAGGCAGGATTCGAACCTGCGACCATAGCGGTTGCACAGTTCCAGACTGTAGCGCCTAGAACCGCTAGGTCACTCCAGCCAGCTCATTTGTTTGCCCCTGACATATGGCCCTCCTAGCAAAGTAGATCGTTAAAGTAAGCCAATACCGCTCCAACGCAACATACGAGTCATGTAGGACAGCCTACATGTAGCAGCTGAAAAAAATCATTTTTTGCCCATGAAATGTAGGCTTATCTGTAAAGCAGGTTGATTTGACACGTTGCTACTATTCGCACACAACATGCCTGTCACGCCAGAAAGTCTATACACTTGGTGCAAGAAAAATCCGTTTTTCCCATATGTTGCTCCTGTTGGAGCTAGGAGGTTACAAAGCTCACAGTGCTGACAATCGTGAGGCTTCCAGTTTCTGTGGCAAATTCAGTTGAAATCGGTCCAGGGGTTTGCGACGAGATCCCAGACATATACACATACACTGTTCCTTATATGTTACAAACAAGTATTTTAAAAAAGTGACTGATTGAACTTTTATTTTAAGGTAGTAGTAATTACATCTATGTAAGCCATCAGATACTGTTTTGGGGCCACAAAAATACGTTTAAATAATTAAACATTGTGCTTTATCGAGGATTTTGTGTGTTGGGCACCTCTTTGATGAATCATTGGCCTGAGCCTGAACTATATTACTTGTGAAGCGCTCGGGAATGGTGGTGACGGGGAGGGGGGGGGGGGGGGGGGGGGAGAGGAGGTTGGTGGGACAGTTAGAAGTGAAACTCAATTAAAATGCCATTAAATAAGTGAAACGCTACACCTAAAGGTGTGACAACTAGTATTATTAGTTGATACAGATCAGAAACAAGGCTTTTGGGGGTACAATCTCGCTCAGCAGAGCGAACTATTGCGTCTCCTGACTGCGGTAGGAGTAGGTTGCTGTTTCCGGAATAATGGGTCGACCACGGCGTCGGCAGTTGGTATGTAATAAACGCCTCCATGCGCTGCTGCACTGGCCGGGGCGGCTATTGGCCGGCGATCCTGGGGGAAATTAGCGGCGAGGCGGCGACATCGCTAGGTGGTTGCGGGGCTGCGAGGAAGGGCTGCAGGGGGTGCCTTCTCTAAAACTGCGGACGGCGAGTTATCACATATCCTGGCTAGCGCCAACGCTAGTCCCTGTCGCCATTCCAGTACGTTGGAAATTCTTTTATTGGAAGATGGTGAAAACCACTGTTCCTAGTGTAAACGTGACGGCGACTCATTACTACACAAGCGATAAGGGGGACATGAAAAAATGCATGGTTACATATAAGCTAATGCAACTTTTACTATTGCAGAGATAATTGATCCAAATTTTGCACACGTTGTCATTATGTCGTTGCTGGATGCTTTTAGAACTTCAGAAACATTTTCTCAAAGCATTCATTACTTACGACTTTCAAAATGTGGTGGATTATTCTAAGTGATTAGATAAACAAATCTGTGTACCAGTTTTTTAATATGAGTCATAGAACTCCGGCAACAATTTTTTAAATTTAACCTATATGTATGATAAGCAAAAAATTTTATTTCACAAAAACTTAAATTCCACAGTTATTGCACTTTGAAAAATTTTCCACCCCAGGTAGTTGTGTTATAGTATGTACAAAGTATGTAGCTGATTTCACGTTTTTATCTATATTGGTCGAACAGAAAATGTTTATTATACACTGAAAAATGAAAATTATGGGAAATGCAGAAAAATGATTTTATTTGCATTTGTGCCAGAAAAAGTACCTCATTGTCGGCCATAACCACACATTTAGTCTTTTTGGTCTTCATGTAGCTCTTTTTCTCTAGTTTGATTATTCTGGAGAGTCCTTCACTGACATTTCAGAACTATCAGTACACACATCATCATTCTTCTTCCAGGTTTTCAGTGAAGCAACTGGCATAAAATCCTGGCCCCATAAGGGACCTGATTCTTCCAGTTCAAATGATTCAAATGGCTCTGAGCACTATGGGACTTAACTTCTGAGGTCATCAGTCCCCTAGAACTTAGAACTACTTAAACCTAACTAACCTAAGGACATCACACACACCCATGCCCGAGGCAGGATTCGAACCTGCGACCGTAGCGGTCGCGCGGTTCCAGACTGTAGCGCCTAGAACCGATCGGCCACCCCGGCCGGCTATTCTTCCAGTGTTTCCATCATTAAACATCAGACAAGCTTCATATGCGGAACTTTTAACGACAGTAGATGAGCAAAATGTTGTCTTTAGGTCTCTCTACTAAACGAGGGTATTAAAGCTTTCGCTCATGTTGTGTGTTCCACCACGTGTGCATTTCTTTACCAAATCGTAATGAATCACATCTTTAATGGTCTCCCAGCCTTCCGTATTCGCAGAAGTTTTCTCTGACGGCAGTAAGTAAGAAAATATCACAAAAAAGGCAGAGTTGTGCAGAAAAGGGAGCGTGGCACTGCACAATTGTTAAAACAAGATAGCATTCGCATCATTTTAAGCACAAATTAAACTCTGAAAATTGGAGAAAATATGTATAAAATTCTACAGAAGTATCCAGTGGCAAAAGATTCAACATTTTTGGTCGATTTTACATACCTCCTCTCTTGAGCGAGGACGGGAGACGTAGAGGGGACATAAAACGCAGACTATCAATAGCAAGAAAAACGTATAAAAAAAAGGGAGATTCGAACCTTTCTGGCAGATTAAAACGGTGTGCAACACCTGGAATCGAAACTAAGACCTTTGCTTTTCTTAGTCAATTGCTCTACTGCGTGTCTTATCCAAGCACGAATCACCGCCCGTCCTTACTGCTCTACTTTCGCCCGCCCTTTTTGTCCTGCTTTCGAAGTTCCGGAAAGCATGCAGGAAAATTTTAGCAAGTCTGCAGGCTTTCGTGGCCGTTGTCACTGAAGTTAAAATCTTCTGGGTTATTAGACCGCGTCATGTTCCTTCTAAAATGATCGACGTTAAGACCTCTCTGCTGGGATCTTCCTCAGAATCATCTGGTATCCACTACTGCTAGAACACCAGACACCAGATGATCCTGAGGAAGACCACAGCAGAGGGGTCGAAACGTCGATCATTTTAGAAGGAACATGACGCGGCCTAATAACCCAGAACATTTTAACTGCAAAATTTTACCAGTTTTAATCTTCCAGAAAGTTACAATTCAGCGTGCACTCTTCTGCAGAGTGAAAATTAATTCTGGGAAGGGGTCTTTTGAATATCAAGTATACATTGAAGTGTTATGAAGTCATCGCAGAAAATACACCGTCAACCGAAAACGTTCCGAGACTGATTTTATTCCTGGTGTATAAGTGCCAGTTTGAACTTGCAACTGTAAACAACAGGTGTACATTCGAACAGGCATTGTCAGCTTATTTCTGTGTAGCCTCTTAACATCTAGCGCAAGTTTCGACACACCACTGGACTGTAGCTGCTTTCGTGGTTAAATTTGTTGTTGCATATTCTCTGATGACAGAGAAATAAGCTGAATTAGCATCTACTTATGTACCTCCTTCACAGGCATAATTTCTTGTAGCATATGGAAGTTCCATGATTTCAGGACGTCTCCATGATGAAATTCGGATAACTACATACACTGTCTGTTAAAGAGTATCCAGACACCTTTATTTAATGCGGAATTAACATATAAGTTTCACGAAAAGCGGGCCCGCCAGTATTACAGGAGGCGGGGAGTGTTGTGACCAGAGAGGCGGTAGCAGCAGAATCTGTCGGAGAACATAAGCTCCCATCAAAAGCAGTGCAACCAGTGAAATACGCCGAAAGTGGTGTTAGGTTTTTTTGTAGTTAGGGCGTGGTCCTCTTATTTACCTCTGAGAAAACACTAAATGCAGAAGGGTATGAACACATTTATGTACTTCGTACAATAGAAGAACAGTTCAAAGACGCTGATTGGTTCGACCATGCACCCGTTCAGACAGCAGCTCTGTGAGGTGATGGTTTGTCGACTGCGCGGAGTCTTGACCTCAACCCAATGGAAAACCTTGGCGACGAGCTAAAATTTCCAGTTCGCTCCAGGCCCAAGCGTCCAACATCTATCAACAACTATCACTCCAGGATGACTGTGTAGTGACGTCTGAAGAGCGAGGCGCCAAACCGAGGTTGGTACCTCGCAATGTAACCACAAGAGAAGACAGTTACTGCAAGCCACATCGACGAGTGAGTGATACCAGGATAGCCACACCCAGAAACGTCCAACTGCCCCACCCCAACCGCTCTTATTCTCACGGCTGAGCACAGGACCGCTCAGCCCCAAGTTCTCGATCGTCGAGTAAGGTGACAGCATCGTCTTTTAGTAGGCCAGCTGTGTGATCAGTGTACAGTCAGTTCCACAAGGAAGTGTACGCAGTTATCTGTATGAAATAAAAGACACTGTTATAAATATATGCTTATATAAAAATATATGTTATTACTAATTGTACAGTTACCTAATAGTTAATCCAATCGCCGTGATTATCGATTATAGCTTCGCACCTTTTTGGCATGCTTTTCACGAGATTTTTCTGCATATTCTCTCGGTAAAGATCTCCATATCGTCCTGACTTTCTATGACAGCTGCTTTCAAGTACATACTGGCTTTCCTTTAAGCTTCAGCTTAATATATGACCAAAAATTTCCTATCGGATTTGCATCCGGACACATTGCTGGCCAATCTATAGTGCACTCCCTATTCTCATGCTTCCATGCTGTACAGAGACGGCTGCTACGTTTCGGATCATTATCCTTTTGAAGGACCCTCTTTGCCTCCCTCGAACTAAATAGCTTCCTAAAGGGCCTCAGAAGGTATTTTTTTTACAAATACTGCACATTTTTTGGGCGTTTAAATTGGCTGTAAGTAAGTGCAAATAGCTAAAACCGCAACTGACGAAACAAAACATTGAACTCTGACACTGTTGATCTATACACTGTGCAAAAGAGCATTGAGTACAGATTTCAGACCAGTACTAGAGAAATTAGAATTACATGTTAATACCTTCAGCTGATGACGGGTGTTGATATGTATCAACGAGGACAGGTGAAAACGTATGCCCCGACCGGGACTCGAACCTGTGATCTCCTGCTTACATGGCAGACGCTCCGTCCATCTGAGACACCGAGGGCACAGAGGATAGTGCTACTGCAGGGACTATCTCGTGAACGCCTCCCGCGAGACCCACATTCTCACCTTATATGTCCACACACTACATTCACAGTGTCCCTACACAAGCCGGCCGAAGTGGCCGTGCGGTTAAAGGCGCTACAGTCTGGAACCGCAAGACCGCTACGGTCGCAGGTTCGAATCCTGCCTCGGGCATGGATGTTTGTGATGTCCTTAGGTTAGTTAGGTTTAACTAGTTCTAAGTTCTAGGGGACTCATGACCTCAGCAGTTGAGTCCCATAGTGCTCAGAGCCATTTGAACCATTTTTTTGTCCCTACACAACACACTCATTACCCGTGGATGACATTATTACCAAGTCCCGTAAGAGTTTGGGTAATATGTGTGCATCCGCACAGAAGAAGGAGGTCACGGTCGGTATTGCCAGAAGTATATACTTATATGGATATGGTGCGTGTTCTTTCGGACGGGTAATGAGTGTGTTGTGGTTCAAATGGCTCTGAGCACTATGCGACTTAACTTCTAAGGTCATAAGTCGCCTAGAACTTAGAACTAATTAAACCTAACTAACCTAAGGACATCACACACATCCATGCCCGAGGCAGGATTCGAACCTGCGACCGTAGCGGTCGCTCGGTTCCAGACTGTAGCGCCTAGAACCGCACGGCCACTCCGGCCGGCGAGTGTGTTGTAGTGGGACATTACGAATGTAGTGTGTGGACATATAAGGTGAGAATGTGGGTCTCGCGGGAGGCGTGCGCGACATAGTCGCTGCAGTCGCACTATCCTCTGTGCCCTCGGTGTCTCAGATGGAGAGAGCGCGTACCATGTAAGCAGGAGATCCCAGGTTCGAGTTCCGGTCGGGGCACACATTTTCGCCTGTCCACGTTGACATATATCAACGCCCGTCAGCAGCTCAAGGTATTAATATATAATTCTAATTTAGTTCTAGACGGCTGCACGTCATCAATGGTGTCTGTTCTTTCGGACATGTCCGAAAGAACAGACACCATATCCATATAAGTATACAGTACTAGAGATGCCGCTGCGGTCATCACATTTCACATTATGGTGTACACTTTCTTGTGGAACTGACTGCAATAGGCAGAACTCTACGTGAAAAATATTATTATATGTAATCTGATTGAGAGACTTGTATTTTGTCTGCATCGAGCGATACGTTAATGTTGAGAGTTAGTTGTAAATATTAATGAGGTTCCCGTAGAAATGGACTGTACAAAGTTAAGTAACTAATTTTCTCATCTGTGTTATAATAACGTGGACTAATATTTTTTGTGTTATAGTATCCACATGGTCTCCTCCTGGCGAAAAGTAAAAAAACCCACCATTGCACTGGCAAGTGTATTTCCGAGCAGTAAAACAGACTGGTCAGCTATCCTTCGCCGGCCGGAGTGGCTGAGCGGTTCTAGGAGCTACAGTCTGGAACCGCGCGACCGCTACGGTCGTAGGTTCGAATCCTGCCTCGGGCATGGATGTGTGTGATGTCCTTAGGTTGGTTCGGTTTAAGTAGTTGTAAGTTCAAGGGGACTGATGACCTTAGAAGTTAAGTCTCATAGTGCTCAGAGCCATTTGAACCATTTGCTATCCTCCCAGTGACAGTCACATCACTGAAAGTGTCCCAGGAGAGTTGAAGTCATCATATAGCCGAAGAGTCCACACACCACATACTGAAGTCCGGATGCCTTCGATCAGACACTGTACAAAAGTAGGACAAACTTTTTAGTTAGACACGTAACTCCTCACGATTGTGGCAGAAGACATCATTGAATACTGCAGCATATAGACAAGTTTTTGGAAACCCAGAATCTACTATGTAGGAATCAACATGGATTCCGGAAACAGCGATCGTGTGAGACCCAACTCGCTTTATTTGTTCATGAGACCCAGAAAATATTAGATACAGGCTCCCAGGTAGATGCTATTTTTCTTGATTTCCGGAAGGCGCTCGATACAGTTCCGCACTGTCGCCTGATAAACAAAGTAAGAGCCTACGGAATATCAGACCAGCTGTGTGGCTGGATTGAAGAGTTTTTAGCAAACAGAACACAGCATGTTGTTATCAATGGAGAGACGTCTACAGACGTTAAAGTAACCTCTGGCGTGCCACAGGGGAGTGTTATGGGACCATTGCTTTTCACAATATATATAAATGACCTAGTAGATAGTGTCGGAAGTTCCATGCGGCTTTTCGCGGATGATGCTGTAGTATACAGAGAAGTTGCAGCATTAGAAAATTGTAGCGAAATGCAGGAAGATCTGCAGCGGATAGGCACTTGGTGCAGGGAGTGGCAACTGACAATTAACATAGACAAATGTAATGTATTGCGAATACATAGAAAGAAGGAGCCTTTATTGTATGATTATATGATAGCGGAACAAACACTGGTAGCAGTTACTTCTGTAAAATATCTGGGAGTATGCGTGCGGAACGATTTGAAGTGGAATGATCATATAAAATTAATTGTTGGTAAGGCGGGTACCAGGTTGAGATTCATTGGGAGAGTGCTTAGAAAATGTAGTCCATCGACAAAGGAGGTGGCTTACAAAACATTCGTTCGACCTATACTTGAGTATTGCTCATCAGTGTGGGATCCGTACCAGATCGGTTTGACGGAGGAGATAGAGAAGATCCAAAGAAGAGCGGCGCGTTTCGTCACAGGGTTATTTGGTAACCGTGATAGCGTTACGGAGATGTTTAACAAACTCAAGTGGCAGACTCTGCAAGAGAGGCGCTCTGCATCGCGGTGTAGATTGCTCGCCAGGTTTCGAGAGGGTGCGTTTCTGGATGAGGTATCGAATATATTGCTTCCCCTTACTTATACCTCCCGAGGAGATCACGAATGTAAAATTAGAGAGATTAGAGCGCGCACGGAGGCTTTCAGACAGTCGTTCTTCCCGCGAACCGTACGCGACTGGAACAGGAAAGGGAGGTAATGAGAGTGGCACGTAAAGTGCCCTCCGCCACACACCGTTGGGTGGCTTGCGGAGTATAAATGTAGATGTAGATGTAGATGTCTGACACAGCAAGAAATTTGAGGAACATTTATCTCGAAAATCTGGACGGCCAGACGGGGATAAGGACAGCGTTCCTGCGGAGCGTCTCACTCGATGCTACAGTAAACGCCCGTGCGCGGCCCACCGCGACGCGACCTGAAAGCTGTTATGTTTTGGCCGTGCGGCCCGCACCCGCAGGCCGCGCATTCGGCTGACACCTCCACACCGGGCGCGGCCCGCGGCTGCGAGAAGCGGCTGTCGTGTCGCCGCGATTGAGAGCGAGGAGGCGCCGGCTGCGGCTGATCAATGCCGAATGCGACACAGAAAGGCTTTTTATCTAAATGAAGGCCGCGGCGCGCACAATGCGCCCGTCACCGCATCCGGCGGCTGACGACCGCCGCCGCAGCGGCGACGGCCGGGCGGCGTCCGCGCACGCGCAGTCGGCCCGCCGCGCCGCGCCGACTCACACCTGGCGCTCACGTCTCAGCCAGCCAGCCAGCCAGCACTCGTATCTCCGCCCTCGTGCACTGCCCACAGTACCGCAAGAACGCGACACTTTCTGTTTGCCCCTTGCCACTGTTCCTTGACTTCCGGTTGTCCGTAAAACTTTAACAGAAGACTAGTACCGACAAAAGTACATGGAAGTATCAGAGATCACGAATGAGCTCTGTAAACTCGCTTTAAACACGCCAACAGGTCCTATGGCGTTCCTCCGACCTCACCGTCTTCGTACTCTCCAAGACTCAGTTCACCAGTCTCCGTCACTGCCCATTTAACAGAAAACACGATACCTGAGTCTGTTATCGGGTGCAAGTGGACTGTATCAGCATAGAAAGTAGAATGAGCACACGATTCTGCAGGGACACTACTAGCCATTAAAACTGCTACACCAAAAAGAAATACAGATGATAAACAGGTATTCATTGGACAAATATATTATACTAGAACTGACATGTGACTACAAAAACATGGTTCAAATGGCTCTGACCACTATGCGACTTGACTTCTGAGGTCATCAGTCCCCTAGAACTTAGAACTACTTATACCTAACTAATCTAAGGACGTCACACACATCCATGCCCTGCGACCATGTCATTACATTTTCACGCAATTTGGGTGCATAGATCATGAAAAATCAGTATCCAGAATAACCACCTCTGGCCGTAATAACGGCCTTGATACGCCTGGGCCGCGCAGGATTAGCCGAGCGGTCTAGGCGCTGCAGTCATGGACTGTGCGGCTGATCCCGGCGGAGGTTCGAGTCCTCCCTCGGGCATGGGTGTGTGTGTTTGTCCTTAGGATAATTAAGGTTAAGTAGTGTGTAAGCTTAGGGACTGATGACCTTAGCAGTTAAGTTCCATAAGATTTCACACACATTTGAACATTTTTGATACGCCTGGGCATTGAGCCAAACAGAGCTTCGATGGCGTGTACAGGTACAGCTGCCCATGCAGCTTCAGCACGATACCACAGTTCATCAAGAGTAGTGACTGACTTATTGTGACGAGCCAGTTGCTCGGCCACCAGTGACCAGACGTTTTCAGTTGGCGAGAGATCTGGAGAATGTGCTGGCCAGGGCAGCAGTCGAACATTTTCTGTATCCAGAAAGTCCCGCACAGGACCTTCAATATGGGGTCGTGCATTATCCTGCTGAAATGTAGGGTTTCGCAGGGATCGAATGAAGGATAGAGCCACGGATCGTAACACATCTGAAATGTGCCGTCAATGCGAACAAGAGGTGACCGAGACGTGTAACCAATGGCAAACCATACCATCACGCTGGGTGATACGCCAGTGTAGAGATGACGAATACACGCTTCCAATGTGCGCTCACCGCGATGTCGCCAAACACGGATGCGACCATCTGTACACAGAACCTGAATTCATCCGAATAAATGACGGTTTTGTCATTCGTGCACCCAGGTTCGTCGTTGGGTACACCATCGCAGGCGCTCCTGTCTGTGATGCAGCGTCAAGGGTAACCGCAGCCGTGGTCTCCGAGCTGATAGTCCATACTGCTGCAAACGTCGTCGAACTCTTCGTGCAGATGGTTGTTGTCTCGCTAACGTCCCCATCTGTAGACTCAGGGATCGAGACGTGGCTGCACGATCCGTTACAGCCATGCGGATAAGATGCCTGTCATCTCGGCTGCTAGTGATACGAGGCCGTTGGGATCCAGCACGGCGTTCCGTATTACCCTCCTGAACCCACCGATTCCATATTCTGCTAACAGTCATTGGATCTCAACGAACGCGAGCAGGAGTGTCGCTATACGATAAACCGCAATCGCGATAGGCTACAATCTGACCTTTATCAAAGTCGGAAACGTGATGGTACTCATTCTCCTCCTTACACGAGGCATCACAATGTTTAACCAGGCAACGACGGTCAACTGCTGTTTGTGTGTGAGAAATTGGTTGGAAACTTTCCTCATGTCAGCACGTTGTAGGTGTCGGCTCCGGCGCCAACCTTGTGTGAATCCTCTGAAAAGCTAATATTTGCATATCACAGCATCTTCTTCCTGTCGGTTAAATTTCGCGTCTGTAGCACGTCGTCTTCGTGGTGTAGCAATTTTAATGGCCAGTTGTGTATAAAACAGGACTCACACTATTCCAACTACATACACAAACACTGTATTTGACAATTATTATACGAGATGCTACAATAATGTAATGAGACTGATTTCCTTTGCAAGATGTGGCAACCCTGCAGGCTTGCGTAGGCACAATATCTTTGACCTTGTTCTATAAGCTGGTTCTAGTCCAAGCGGCGCGTCTATGCAAGTGCTCAGTCTAGAGTTGTGCTGTCATAAGTTAACGCGTGTTTGTGTCTCTCATCACGAAAATGGATCAGCATAATATTGCGCAACGGTATGCCATTTCTTTTTGCGTTAAATTGGATGAAATCGCGACGACAGCTTACGGTAAGCTTCAGAAGGCTTTTGGAGAGGAGGTTATGTCAAGAGCTCAAGTTTTTCGTTGGCATAAAATGTTTAGTGAAGGCAGAACCCAGACCAAAAGATGCTCGCACGTCAAAGTCAAAAGGGAAATGCATGCTTGTGTACTTCTTTGATTCCAAGGGAATTGTTCATAATGAGTGGGTGTCTTCTGGACAAACAGTTAACCAATTAATTTTAGAAAGATTTCGTAAAAGAGTTCTTTGTGTCCATGCTAACATTGCTGATAATTGGACTCTGCATCACGATAATTCGCCATCTCATACTGCTCTGTCAGTACAGCAATTTTTAACCTCAAAACAAATTTCAGTACTACCACAGCCACCTTATTCACCAGATATCGCTCCGTGCGACTTTTTCTATTTCCAAGAGTCAAAACGGCGGTCCAGGGACACCATTTTGAAACAACACAAGATGTCCAAAAAGCTGTGACGAGGATCTTGGAGGATATTACAGAAGATGAGTTCCAGAAATGTTACCATCAATGGCAGAAGCGCTGGAAGAAGTGCGTGCAATCAGAAGGGAACTACTTTGAAAGAGACAGCACTAAACTTGACTAAAACGGTAAGCAACAATTTTTTCACGTCAGTCTCATTACGTTATTGTCGCAGCTTGTATACCAATAAAGTGACTGCTCAGTTAGAAGTGTTACTGACTTTTCATACATTGATTTACACTGGAGAGCCAAAGAAACTGATAGACCTGCCTAATATCATGTATAGCCCCGGCCAGCAATCAGAAGTGCCACAACACGACGTGACATAGTATCGACTAATGTCTGAAGTAGTGCTAGAGCGAATCGACACCATGAATCCTGAAGAGCTGTCCATAAATCCGTAACAGTACGAGGGGGTGGAGATCTCTTCTGAACAGCACGTTGCAAGGCATCCCAGATATGCTCAATAATGTTCATGTCTAGGGAGTTTGGTGGCTGGCGGAAGCGTTTAAACTCAGAAGAGCGGAATCAGTCGGTAGGAATTCTGGACGTGTGGGGTGTTGTTTCGCATTTTCCTGCTGGAATTTCCAAAGTCCGTCGGAATGCACATTGGACATGAATGGATGCAGGTGATCAAATAGGAAGCTTATGCACGTGTCACCTGTCGCAGTAATATCTACATGTATCAGGGGTCCCGTATCACTCTAGTCGCACACGCCCCGCACCATTACAGAGTCTCCACCAGCTTGAATAGTTCCTTGTCGATATGCGGGGTCTATCGATTCCTGAGGTTGCCTCAATATTCTTACACGTCCATCCGGTCGAACCAATTTGAAATGAGACTCGTCAGACAAGGCTACTTGTTTCCTGTCGCCTACAGTCCAATGTCGGTGTATACGGGCCCAGGCAAAGGCGTAAAGCTTTGTGCTGTGCAGTCAGGAAGGGTACACGAGTGGGCCTTCGGCTCCGAAAGCCCATATCGATGGTGTTTCGTCGAATGATGGTCCAGCACTGAAATCTGCAGCCATCTGCGGAAGAGTTGCATTTTTGTCACGTTGAACGATTCTCTTCAGTCATCGTTGGCCCCGTTCTTGCAGGATCTTTTTCTGGCCGCAACGATTTTTAAGATTTGAGGTTTTACCGGTTTCCTGATATTCACGGTACACTCGTGAAATGGTCATACGGGAAGATCCCCACTTCTACGCTACCTCGGAGATACTGTGACCCATCGCTTGTGCGCCGACTGTAACACCACGTTCAAAATCACTTAAATCTTGATAACTTGCCATTGTAGCATCAGTGACCGATTTAACAACTGCGCCAGACACTTGTTGTCTTATTAGGCGTTGCTGACGGTAGTGCCGTGTTCTGACTGTTTACATGTCTCTGTATTTGAACACCCATGCCTATACCAGTTTCTTGGCCGCTTCAGTATGTATCTATATGTTTTGTATAGTCATATATACTATCTATGCATGTGTGTGTACGTGTAATAGTGCTTTGAAAACTGCAATAAGTTTGATTTAATATTTAATGTCTATTCAGAGAAGTTGCTATCAAATATGTTGACATATATTGCAAACTCTTTCGACATGTTCGCTGGCACCTATACCTTCGATGCTCTGTAGCGTTAATAGATGTGTTTCTGGATAGGGGTTCCTATCCTGAATTTGTTCCTCAGGACACCTACAGCCCCTCGAAGTTTGTTGATGAATTTTTGAAATAAAACGGCTCTGAGCACTATGGGACTTAACTGCTGTGGTCATCAGTCCCCTAGAACTTAGAACTAGTTAAACCTAACTAACCTAAGGACATCACACACATCCATGCCCGATGCAGGATTCGAACCTGCGACCGTAGCGGTCGCGCGGTTCCAGACTGTAAAGCCTAGCACCGCTCGGCCACCACGGGCCGGATTTTTTGAAATTCCCTATACATGTATGAACGCATTTAGAGATATGTATATGTAATTACGTTTGTATGAAAGTGTATGTTTTACATATTTATATATGTAGCTATGTATGCACACACACACACACACACACACACACAAATATATATCTGTGTGTATGCATGCACTTATATGCAATACACTTTCAACATGTTACTGGGTCTGTGACAACAATACAGGACAGAGAGTGTTCTCTAAACGGTGGTTAACAATTGAAATAAATTAACAGCACTCTTCGATAAATTTACTGAAATGAATGACAAGCGACACAACTTGGTATCACCCCATAAACGCAGGTTGCCACGACCAAAAGAATATACAGACAGCGCTGTTTATGGCCGTACGGACATAATACTGTAACAGTGATGTAGCACTCTGCCCTAGTTTCGTTTGATGGAGCACACGTTTTCTCACGGTGAAATGGAGTAAACAAGAATACAGCCATTTTGCATGCGTTTGAAGAGTTTTGTATCTTTTTCGTCTGGAGCACGGACAACAGTAACGAACTCTTCTTCCTGATATCGAGGAAATTTGCAGTTGAATACATTGCATCATTTAATTTTTGTCTTACACCCTCAACAGCCTGACAAACTGTAGCTTTATTAGAGGCCATCTGATCCCAAGAATGTCATTTTCGCCCTGTCAGTGCTACATTACAACAGCAAGAACGCGCAGACTGTGCACTTATCTTCCATCTGAGTCACAACTAGCATCACACACTGGCCAACTTCAATAAGAGGGAAAGTGTCGCCGAGTAGGAAGCAACCACGACGCCACTGTTCTCACACTCTTCACATTTACAGAAATGTAGTGGAAAGGAAGGAAGCCAGAACAGCACTGAGATAAAAGCGACGCCTTTATTTCTAAAGTATGCAACCCCCAACATTAGTCTCGATTTCCTATCTCCAGGAGATAAATGAGGAGCCTGTAACTTACTTTCTGACGTTCCTACAAGTCTCTCTCTCTCTCTCTCTCTCTCTCTCTCTCTCTCTCTCTCTCTCTCTCTCTCACACACACTCACACGCACACACACACACACACACACACACACACATATATATATATATATATATATATATATATATATATATATATATATATATATATATACCCTATAGAACATATACGAGGGGCGGAACTTTAATAGTGATAACTATTCATTTACAGCTCGTAAAAAACAGATACGTGTCTCAAAGTTTAACTGGCCTTCAAAGTAGTCACCAGCATTGTGTATAACCCGTAGCCAGCAACGTGGAAGTCGTAGGATATTCTTAGCAGTGCCAGTTGTGTTGAAAGTTCGAGCGGCGCGGTCTATTGCCCGACGAATTTGTAGCAGTTCTGCAGGAAATGCCGTGAAGTGTTTCCTTCAGTTTAGAAATCGAGTTGAACTCAGGGGAGTGCAGTAGGGGGTATAGCACTTAGCAGCCCATCAGTCAAACAAATCAGTAACAGCTTGCATTGTACGTGCTTGAGCATTGTGCTGCAAAATGATGGTCAGGTCCTGCATAAAGTGTCATCACTTTTGTCTCTATGCTGTTCATTTTTGCAACACAACCTACGACCATATCGGCAGCATATTGGCGAGGCATTCGTCTTCATGGGTGACAATTCGCGCACCCATCGTGCACATCTTATGAATGACTTCCCTCAGGATAACGACATCGCTTAACTAGAGTGGCCACCATGTTCTCCAGACGAGAACCCTATAGAACGTCACTGGAATAGATTGAAAAGGGCTGTTTATGGACGACGTGACCCACCAACCACTCTGAGGGATCTACGCTGAATCGCCGTTGAGCAGTGGGACAATCTGGACCAACAGTGCCTTGATTAACTTGTGGATAGTATGCCACAACGAATAAAGGCATACATCAATGCAAGAGGACGTACTACTGGGTATTAGAGGTACCGGTGTGTACAGCAATCTGGACCACCACCTCTGAAGGTCCCTCTGTGGTACAATATGCAAAGTGTGGTTTTCACGAACAATAAAAAGGGCGGAAATGATGTTTATGTTAATCTCTATTCCAATTTCCTGTACAGGTTCCGGAACTCTCTGAACCGAACTGACGCGAAACTTTTTTCATGTGTGTATATGTAGATGTGGACTGAGAAAGATCCAATAACCAGAATCTAAACATAGTCGTCAGCATTGTCGCTTGATGGGTCAGTGATTGTAATTGAGATATGGTCCACGATAGACTATAGGTTTATAGCTGTTTCTGAAGTTAACCAAAATTCTCTCTAGTCTTAAGTAATACTATTTCTCTAGCCTTCATGGAAAAGCTCTTTTGACTTCATTATGAAAACTGTTTCCAGTATTTCTCTAGCCTTTATTGATAAACTCTTTTGACTTCATTATGAAAACTGTCTCCAGTATTACAGCTGACAATGTATCTGCGATGATAGAACAGGGTTAGAAGTGTGTTATTGGCTAAACGCTGAAATAAAAGGATTATCCTTTATGGTGTGAATAACGGAACAAAAATAAGTTATTGGAGACGAGGGAGGGGTATGGTTAGGTGAACTCTACCTTGTGCAAACTGAGAATGGGGATACCCATCTGGAGATTATAAAGAAAATGGAGGCTCATTGCTCCTTCCCTCCTCTCGCCGATCCACCCATCCTACTTTTCTTGTTTGTCATGTAGTGGCCTCAGTTATTGATCACGTTCCTTTTTCACATCTTCCTGTCTTCACAGCTTTTCCTACTACAGCTTCACAAGGAGGCTGGCTCTGAGCACTATGGGACTCAACTGCTGAGGTCATTAGTCCCCTAGAACTTAGAACTAGTTAAACCTAACTAACCTAAGGACATCACAAACATCCATGCCCGAGGCAGGATTCGAACCTGCGACCGTAGCGGTCTTGCGGTTCCAGACTGCAGCGCCTTTAACCGCACGGCCACTTCGGCCGGTTCACAAGGAGGAATCTTTTGCCAGATACCTAAGACGTGATTCTTTTTAGGTGCAATGTACTTGGGAAAGTATCACTTTTTGTTCCTAATTGCTGACTGTAGGGACCTGAAACTAAGTGTTTCGTTGAATGTGTATATTCCGCCCAACATACGTTATGTGTTCGTGGATAAGGTGCTACCTTTTCTGTTTCGCTACAGGATATTTAGTTTCTGACATTCACTGAAATGTTTTTGTAAATAATGAGAATTAAGTGAGAGAAAAGTTGATTCAGAAAGCTTTTGTGTGCACATTTAGACTGCCCTTCCTGAAAGTATTCCAACTGAATGTACTAAATCGATAAGCACTGTTATTTGCAGAGTAGTCATCCTACACTCACTATCTCAGTTACTAATGTGTTCCGTTGAGAATTTTTTTCTGTTTTTTGAAGAAGTTGCATTATTAAAATTTTCACAGCATACTCATACCAGTTTCGGTATCTCATTTGGAATGGCCCTTAATTTGTCGTTAAGTCGTTAGCAGATCTGAATTCTGATGCTGTGAACTATAACGAAATCAAGTACATACAAAATCATATCTGGCCAAAACGTATGTGGTTTCTTCTCGTATTGTAAATGGCGGTAGAATTTTATGTGGAAAATGATGTGTAATGTAAAAGCTAAACACTGTCATTACAATAAAGATTCATGGTACGTGAAAAAAAAAGTGGTAAAGTGCCAGACCACGGAGGTAAGGGTTTCGGGTTCGATCCATGGTCAGTTCTAGGATTTTTATCTGTACCTTGTAAGTTGTTTCTCTTCTCACAATGCTTGTTAATATCAAAAACGATGAACTGCATCGCTAATACTAAAGGTTCCCCAATAACTGGCTGATTAAGTCAGTTCAAAGATTGGAGAAACGCACCGGTATACCACCTCCAGTAGAACCATGCCTAGAAAAGCACTGTGTTGTCCAATCAAACCTTTGGGTTACTGATATCTTTCACCTCTTTTACTCATCTGGAAGGAAAGTGAAGAATGTGCGATAATCGGGGGCAGGTGGCATGAAGGCAGCGAGCCTGGTACACATGTTGTGGGGTGTCGCTGTAGGCCGGTGCGGGGCAGGGAGGCACTGGGTCCTGGCTAACTAACGCCCGCCACCCTCGATGTCGGCCGTGCTCTAATTAAGCCGGCACCGAGAGCGCCGAGGGCTCCTGCTGCCGCCCCCGCTCCCCCTCCACTGCCGGCCTCAGGTACGTCAGCCTGACGATGGTGCAGCCTCAGGTGAACGAAACGCCGACATGCCGTTGCCAGCGTGGCACATTTATGGGAGAGTCCTACAGTACCGAAAACCTTAACCTTTCCTCTTGTAAAATACGAAAAATTTAAAAATTTGGGAATTTAATACAGTAATGTGGTCCTTAAACTAATGCTTTGTGGATGTACATGTACGATTTTCCTGAAATTTTACAAAAGTGACAGGTCGTCTAGAAGTAGAAACGATGGTTTTCCAGTCAGTGCAAAAGATGTTTTCCAGTACTGGCCAATGCCTCTATAGGAAGATTTTCAGGTTTTACTGATAAATAACACTGCACAAGTAAAGAAAACCATGAAACACATTATGAGATGAACAAAATTCACTCATTTCAAAAACTATTGTTCACTTATTGCAACGATCACAAATAAAATACAATATATTTTATTGGTCTACACACCCAGCATGAGCCCACTCCTTATATTACTCTTTCAATGTTCAGCCAACGCAAATGTTAAAATCAAGAATTCTTTCCTTCTAAGTGGCATGAACTTCTTGTCTAAGTCTTTCATACACAGAACTAACTGTGTTTCCGTATCATCCCTGCATGTCTTCTTAAACCTGCCAGTCTGAGGAGTTAGATCCACAGATGTACTTGTTCTAATTATTTTTATTCGATCACCTGAACTGCTTTTTGGTACATGAAAAGACTCAGCTGCCTGGCTTGGTGTCATTGTCTCTGATATTACTTCGTTTATTGCCTACCTCATATTCTCTTCAGTCCATTTTCCTTTCATTTTGCTCTTATTCTCAGCCGTTTCACTGTGCAAAGTGAAGAGAAAGAGTTATTATTGTATTTTCCCTAATGTTCTGACTGGTCGGTACTGGGAGACATGTAGCCGGTCAGTACTGGGATAGAGCAGTAAAAACACTATAAATTGAGTATTGTTTAATACGTGATGCCTTGAAAGTATCCTTAAACAATACAGTTAAAGTAAATGTAAAAATAAATTCAATTATTCACCTTATAAACGCGTACCACAATCTTCAGACTTACTTCTTGCGCTATCCTCTCACCCAAAGAACGTTAAACGCTCACAACGTACAAACAAGTGAACGCTGGGCAAAGTGCCCGAGGTATCATGAGTGTGATGATGGCGTCTTCCAGCTTACCCCCTGTATGTGCTGCCACCCAGTACTAGAAACGAGAATTAGTGATGGCCGATACCGTATGACGGTCGGTGCTGTAGAACTCTCCTCTATACAGCTACGTATGCACACATACTCTGCAAACTAATGTCAAGTGCACGACAAATAGTACCACATCCTACTGTATTCTCCCGTTCCAATCGCATATTTAGTACGGGAATACTTCTATGCGAACTCAACTGTCCTATTTTTCGCCCTCACGATCAATATGGGTGAGATGAAGAAACTCTGTGGATTCTTCATTTAATACTGGTTCTTGATATTCTGAAATAAGGCTTTTGCAGAATAATAATGTCTTAAAGAGTCTGCCAATTAAGGTTTTCAACAGATCCGTGACGCTCTCTCCTGAGTCAGACAAACCTGTGCCCATTCCTGCCGCCCTTTTCTGTATGTGTTCAGTGTCTTCTGTCAGTGCTGACTGGTATGAGTCCAACACATTTCATCAATTTTTAAGACAGAATGCACAAGTACAGGCCGTTTCAAAAAGAATGACCTGATCTCAAAACTTCATATTTATTGATAAAAATATACTACAAACATGGGATGAATTGAATAATGACATTAAAAATGTTCTACGTGTCTATCAGCACAGCACGAACAACATCTAGACGATAGATACATCTGTAATCAACTTTAAACAATGATTCTGCTTTCACAGAAGTTGAGACAGGCGAAATACCCTCAGACTTCAAGAAGAATATAATAATTCCAATCCCAAAGAATGCAGGTGCTGACAGATGTGAAAATTACCGAACAATCAGTTTAATAACTCACGGATTCAAAATACTAATGCGAATTCTTTACAGACGAATGGAAAAACTGGTAGAAGCCGACCTCGGGGAAGATCAGTTTGGATTCCGTAGAAATATAGGAACACAGGAGGTAATACTGACCCTACGACTTATCTTAGAAGCTAGATTAAGGAAAGGCAAACCTACGTCTCTAGCATTTGTAGTCTTAGAGAAAGCTTTTGACAATGTTGACTGGAATACTCTCTTTCAAATTCTGAAGGTAGCAGGGGTAAAATACAGGGAGCGAATGGCTATTTACAATTTGTACAGAAACCAGATGGCAGTTATAAGAGTCGAGGGACGTGAAAGGGAAGCATTGGTTGGGAAGGGAGTGAGACAGGTTTGTAGCCTCTCCCCGACGTTATTAAATCTGTATATTTAGCAAGCAGTGAAGGAAACAAAAGAAAAATTCGGAGTAGGTATTAAAATACATGGAGAAGAAATAAAAACTTTGAGGTTTGCCGATGACATTGTAATTCTGTCAGAGACAGTCAAGGACTTGGAAGAGCAGTTGAACGGAATGGACAGTGTCTTGAAAGGAGGATATAAGATGAACATCAACAATAGCAAAACGAGGATAATGGAATGTAGTCGAATTAAGTCGGGTGATGCTGAGGGTATTAGATTAGGAAATGAGACACTTAAAGTAGTAAAGGAGTTTTGCTATTTGGGGAGCAAAATAACTGATGATGGTCGAAGTAGAGAGGATATAAAATGTAGACTGGCAATGGCAAAGAAAGCGTTTCTGAAGAAGAGAAATTTGTTAACATCGAGTATAGATTTAAGTGTTAGGAAGTCGTTTCTGAAAGTATTTGTATGGAGTGTAGCTATGTATGGAAGTGAAACATGGACGATAAATAGTTTAGACAAGAAGAGAATAGAAGCTTTCGAAATGTGGTGCTACAGAAGAATGCTGAAGATTAGATGGGTAGATCATAGAACTAATGAGGAGTTATTGAATAGGATTGGGGAGAAGAGAAGTTTATTCCACAACTTGACTAGAAGAAGGTATCGGTTGGTAGGCATAAAGGGATTACCAATTTAGTATTGGAGGGCAGCGTGGAGGGTAAAAGTCGTAGAGGGAGACCAAGAGATGAATACACTAAGTGGATTCAGAATGATGTAGGTTGCAGTAGGTACTGGGAGATGAAGCTTGCACAGGATAGAGTAGCATGTAGAGCTGCATCAAACCAGTCTCTGGACTGAAGACCACAACAACAACAACATTACAGAAGTTGTGGCAACTGTTTGCATGTTCTTCATTTCTTCTATGTGACGAGGTACAGGGGAGATGAACACACTTTCCTTTGCATATCCCAAACAAAAAGTCGCATTGGGTCATGTCTGGCGATGGTGGAGACCAAGAACGCAGAGCAATGTCTTGGGGTCCCGTGCGTTCTGCCGCGCATTGAGGCAAATAGTCATTGAGGAACTAACGTATGTTGTTGTGCCAATGTGGTGTAGCCCCATCCTATTTATAGACCAACCGACGCCTTAACACTCGCGAGACAGTCGTATGAGGCACTGACAGTTCTCTGCTTGCGCGGCGAGTAGACTTTCGTCGATTCCGCTCAAACGTTTCCTGAATTCTTTCCACTATGTCATTAGAAATGCGAGGCCGACAAGGACTCTTAACATTGCACAATCGTCCTGTGCCTTCAAACTGGCATACCAACGACGAATATTTTTGTGTTCGGGAGGAGCAATGCCAAAACAGCGAAGCAAAGCACGCTGGATCGAAATCATTAAGCGGACGCGATCTTACTTCTGACTGACTGCAGACTAAGAAGACGCTTTGACTGACATATAACGACGATTTTTTGAAAAATTAGTCCACACTCATTAAACGACACACATTTCCTTGCTGGCACGTCAAATGTTTCGTAATTATTACCGTCCAAAATCAAGTCATTGTTTTGAAACACCCTGTACTTTGTAACAAGTCTACTTTGTAGACTGATCATTTATCCAGTATCCTACCAATGAAGCGAAGTCTGTCACTTACCTACGTACCTACCTATGCACCTAGCACCTACAACTGAGCCTATACTCGTACGACCATTTCATTTGTTACCCCTACGAACTGTTACACTCACGTTTGAGTTGACAAATTCCAGCTGTGAATAATTGATATTATAGCCACAGAAACCTACGTTTCTACGTTTTGTGAAGTGTATTGCATTTCTGAATATTGAAAGCAAGATGTCACCGGCCGAGGTGGCAGAGCGGTTCTAGTGTAACGACAACTGTACATATAATAATTTTTTTCTTTATGAATTTAGATAAATTAATGTAAGCAATGTTTTGAACTTTTTTTCGGTTCGTATCGTTATGTTAAAGAGACTGTGAGCAACTTTTGAAATGAATATTATTATTTAGGTTAGATTTCAAATAATGTGGTAATCAAAGGAAAGTGTATTTAATGTTAAAACTATTGTAAGATGTGAAAATTGTAATTTATACACTTGGTCCATACGTAGGTAATGCATTAGGATATGTGTAGTAGAAAACCTGTGGTGAATACCCTACCTGTAGGGGAGCGGGAAAAGGTGGAGGCAGGCGAGGCGGGAAAACGCACACTGGCGCGGTTCGGCACAACGGGCACAGTATAACAGTCGGAGGCGAGCAACAGTCGGAAGTACACGTACTGTACCGAGGAGGCTACCCAGGAAAAGTGGATTCCATTGAGCCTCGGATGAACCGATTCCGACGACTACTTGGCATGGCTATATTCTGAGGCACAAAGTTGGAAAGATTACGACGCTAAGAAGATGGAAAGTGCCGATGTTGTGTGAGCCTTAGCCGTGCTTGTATGTGTGCCGTGCTGCTCGCTATCTCGCTGCCCGCCATCCGCCGCACTGACTTGCACAGGTCAAACATTTATTTCATCTTTAGAAGTGTATCTGTGTGGACCAGTGTCGAAACTGTTTCTAACTGTTTGATAATAACGTGACTTTTACCAGAATTGCCTTAGCCATTACTGATCCTGATCACTGTCCTAGACAGGGTCCTTACCTCGTATTGTGCAACTCGAGTAACCTGAACTGAAAGTTTAATGTCAGTGTTAATGAAAATTATCGGCAGATTAATCTATGCTATAAAGAAGTTTAAAGTCAGGTGTGTTATTACAAATGTTGTTAAAGAACAAAAGCATGACTAAATTGGAAGAGAGTTTTTTGAATTGAGTTAGCGATGTTATTTAATTAATTTGAGACAGGAATAATGACAGTTAAATTATTCAGAAGTAAGACAAAAGAGTAGTTATCCATATATTGATAATTTTGAGTGTTAATTTGCCTTCAGTACTTAATAGTTTCAGTATAACGACCATAACAGTTTCAGGCCCCCCCCCCTTCTCTTGTCCATTCTTTCAAACCTTGAAGTGTACTGATCAGATTTGTCCAGTAAAGCTAAATTCTATATTAATCCTACGTGTATTAGTGTTTTTCCATCCTTAATAGTGACATTGGGTGTGTGTTTTCAAGATTGTCGATGCTAGGGCAATCTATGCCCGATTTCAGTCTAATCAATATACAAAATGCAGTTCGTAGTAATCATTGCTGTGGGGTGTTGTGTAAATTTAGCTCGTCCAAATTAGTACAAAAAGAGAAAACTTTAGTTCAGTGGATTTTTCCGGTTCCAAACTTTGCCATATAACACATCATTACTACGTGTTACTATGCTTGTACATGCACCCACTTGTACAAGGAAAAACTTACTCATTGCCTAAGTAGGCTGGCGACCGAATTATTAATTATAGGTAGCATCTACTGTGTGTATTTCTTGCCTATGCTAAAGGGTAATTATACTGTACATTTGCTTGATGCATTACTGTAGTTATTGACTGAGTATAAGTCCGATCTTGCTTCTATTAGGTACACGCGGTCAACTAATGTACTAAAATCCTTGTTTATAAGGTGAAGCCCGTGAACTTATTACAGTACAGGCTTTATAGAGCTAACGTACGTCCGAGTAGGGCGGTAGAGTTACACTAGGCGCTACAGTCTGGAACCGCGCGACCGCTACGGTCGCAGGTTCGAATCCGGCCTCGGGAATGGATGTGTGTCATGACCTTAGGTTGGTTAGGTGTAAGTAGTTCTAAGTGCTAGGGGACTGTTGCAAATTATCGCCAGTTTCTTAAGTAACGGATCTGTCTGTTTTGTACGGTACCTTACATAGAAAGAAATTAAATTGGACTATGCTGAGGGAATTAGATAGTAGAACACGAAAAGTAATATAGGTATTTAGCTCACGAAGGCTGCAATGGAGATGATATAAGTTGCAGATTGGCAGCAGTTTCTGGAAAAGAAATATTTTAGCATCTATTAGAAATTTAAGTATTTGGAAGTATTTTCTTGGCGTTTACCTTTGTTGTTCCAATTATCACTCCTAAGACTACTTTGATGCAGCTCTTCATCCTAGTCTATTCTGTGAGAGCCTCTTCAGTTCTCAATGACTACGCCAAACTATGCCTGCTTGCTGTACACTGTTTACACCTAACGCTTCTCTCCACTTACGTATTGATGATTCCTTGACTCCTTAGGGTGTCTCCTATCAACCATCTCCCTTCTTTTAGTCAAGATGTGCCATAAATTTCTATTTTCGCCAAATATATTCAGTAACTCCTTATTAGTTATTCGATTTACTCATTTAATCTTCAGCATTCTTCTGTAGCACCATACAGCGAATGTTTCTGTTCTCTTCTTGTCTCTGCTGTTCTTCATCAACATTTCATTTCTATTCGAAGCTGTAATCCAGCCACATACCTTCAGAAAAAACATCCCGGCAAGACAAGACTAGAAGCTTTTGAAATGCGGTGCTACATAAGAATACTGAAGATTAGCTGAGTAGATCGAATAGTTATAATGAGAAGGTATTGAATAGGGTAGAAAAGAAATTTCTGGTACAGTTTGAGTTCAAGAAGGTGACGGTGATTTTACTAATCCTGAGGCATAAAAGGATAGTTAATTTGATAGTTTTGGTACCGCGCCGGTCCTCTAGTGGTAGATCCCGTGCCAAGAAACCGAAATGCAGTGGGTTCGTAGCCCGATCGGACCACTAAATACGCTGACGGGAAAAAAATCGCAACAGCAAAAAATAATTATTGTCGAGCAATGAAACTCTGGGAATACATTTGAATAGGTAATATACTTAAGTGATTAAATTTGCGAGATCACAGGTTAATGTGAGCACGAGATAAGCCATTGCAAATGTGAAATGCTCGTACGTTAATAACGGGTGTTGCCACTAGAATGTTGCAAGCAAGCATGCAGACGTGCACGCATTATGTTGTGAAGTTACTGGATGCTAGTTTGCGTCTTGGAGTTTGTGATGCCAAGACTAATAACGAGATATAATTTTTTTCCTTTCTTTCACTAGATTGTACTTTATAGATATATTTTTGATGACGCAGAATATTTTTCATTTGGTAATATAGTGTAGAATATGAAGTGTGACTATGTTTACTTTGCTGTTTACGAACGAGTTCTTTATGTAAAGACTTAGATTTTTTTCTGATTATCTTTCAGATAGTTAAATTAAATGTATTGTGTGAAACGGAATGCAATAGGCAGAAGTGTTGTAAGAACTGTGGGGCGAGAGAGGTGTCGATAGTTGTCGGGTCGAACAGTGTGGCAAACAGTCGCGTATGGCGCGTGAGCTTGGCGGTACGGAAGCAAGTATTGTGTGCACTAATGGTGTACGTTTAACGCGATATTAATACCGGACTTTCGCGCATTGGACACGGTTTGAAATTTAACTTTATGGTGGACATTATAAGTGGACCTTGTATTACGAGAACGCTGTTGGTTTTTCCAGGATGAGTCTTGTGGCAGTAACAATGCTCTCGTGAACAGACAGTATTGTAGTCGGTTTAGAAGTGAACTGCGTTACATAAACTGTGAATTTAATATTGGTCGTTTTTCTTGACAACGAAAGATGACGTATGGTAAAACACTAACCGCCAATTTGAAAACTGTTTACTGTGTTGCTACGTAAGTGACTGTTTTTGCGGGAACATTGCTATCGTGAACCATAAATATTAACACCAGATGGACTGTCTAACTTCGTACTGGCAAATTATAGCAAATGGAATGTTAATTTAAACACGACGTGTGGACTGTGCCAGACTATCGCGTGTGAAAGTTGCAGTTGAACTAATAAGAACTTCAAGCGCTGCATAAACAGTTACATTGTTCTGGTCTACGACAAATGGATGCTACGCAAGTTATTACAACCGCCAGCCGAAACAGGATGTAAGGAAAGAGGATATATTAATGCCAAGGACACGACTGGATGAACTTACAGGATTCATGTCAGCAACTTCAAACTGATTCTACCGCTGTTGCCACATCACGCCAACACAGACCAGATAAGATTAAAAACTATACCTGTCTTCGAGATACTTCCAATTTAAGCAGACTATCTTTTAATGTTTCGTTCCGTAAATAAAAGTATGGTAGTGTATTGTAAAGACTGTTCACCTTCGCTGATTGCTGACTGCACCACTAACAGTAGTTATTGCCAACATTTTATTTGCTTTTGCTTTTCAGTGTATTTGTACTAGTCGTTGCATGCATTGTGTGTGTCTTCTGGAGGGTTGTGCTTCGACGTGTATATCCAGTCGCTGTAGGCAGGAGAATTTATGTATTGTACTGTGAAATGTGGCCAGACGTGTAAGATGAGGCATCCGCAATTGAAGTTATTTACACCGACCACTTACAAGGAAATAGCTTATTCGCCATTGGTGCAAGTTAACGCATTAGAGGAAACTTTGAATCTGACAGCTGTCAAAGTACGCAGTCTTTGTTTACATGCCACTTAACGTCATATTTCCATTCATTCATGTTTAGATCCAAATTTATCTGAGTTTAACTGTTACTCGTAAGCAAAATTACTTTACACTGTGTCATTTATCAAATTACATTCAGAGTGTTTTACTGTTTTCCACTATCAATGCATTTTATTATCAGAATTTTAACAGGACCGGGAAACGTCTCATATAGAGGTTTGCTTTTGAAGTATCCGGGAGTAAAACGAGTTGTTGGGGTTTATACAACATTACTTTATGTCATGCAGTTTCTCTTTAAACATTTTCTGATTACAAATTCACGTCCATAGTAAATCTACAGGAAGCGTTTTCTTCACAAGTCCCATGCCTGTTGCACTTGGTTAGTCAATTTAGGGACGGTTAATGCTGGTTGTGGATGACGCTACAATTGTCCAACAGTGATGTCCCATATATGTTAGATTGGAGGCAGGTCTGGTGATCGAGGAGGCCAAGGCAGCATGTCGATGCTCAGTAGAGTGTGTTGGGTTACAACAATGGCAAGTGGGAGGGCGTTATCCTCTTGGAAAACTCTACCTGAAATTGTGTTCGTGAATGGCAGCACAACAGGTCGAATCACCAGACTGACGTAAAAAATCTGCAGTCAGGATGCGTGGGATAGCCAAGATAGTACTCCTGCTGTCATATGAATTCACACTCCAGACCATAACTCCAGATGTAGGTCCAGTGTGTCTAGCATGCAGACAGGTTGGCTGCAAGCCCTCAGTTGCCCTTCTCCAAACCAACACACGGCCAACATTGGCACCGAGACAGAACTAGCATTCATCAGAAAACACAACAGACCTCCACCCTGCCCTCTAATGAGCTCTCGCTTGACACCACAGAAGTCGTAAATGGCGTTTGTTTGGGGTCAGTGGAATACATGCTACAGGGCGTCTGTCTGGAACTGTCCTTGAAGTAACCGATTTATAACACTTCGTTGTGCCACTGTGGTACCAACTGCTGCTCAGACTACTACTGCAGACGCAGTAGGATGCGGCAGACCCACACGCCGAACACGATGGCCTTCCACCTCGGTAGTGCCACGTGGCTGTCCGAAACCCAGTCTCGGTGCAACCGTACATTCTCGTGAACACCCCTGGCAGCATTCATATACAGTGACTACATTCCTGACAAGTTTTTCTGCAGTATCTCAGAAGGAACGCCCAGCTTCTCGTGGACATATTAGACGATCTCGATCAAACTCAATGAGGTGCTGACATTGGCGTCTTTGCCGCCCTGAAGGCCTTCTTGACTAACACGTCCAATGTGAAAGGTAACTAACGTTCCGACCATTATGGAGTGTATTTAAAGCAAACCTAGTTTGCGTCCTAATACACTACTGGCCATTAAAATTGCTACACCAAGAAGAAATGCAGATGATAAACGTGTATTAATTGGACAAATATATTATACTAGAACTGAAATGTGATTACATTTTCACACAATTTGGGTGCATAGATCCTGAGAAATCAGTACCCAGAACAACCACCTCTGGCGGTAGTAAGGTCCTTGATACGCCTGGGCATTGAGTCAAACAGAACTTGGATGGCGTGTACAGGCACAGCTGCTCATGCAGCTTCAACACGATACCACAGTTCATCAAGAGTAGTGACTGGCGTATTGTGACGAGCCAGTTGCTCCATCACCATTGACCAGATGTTTTCAGTTGGTGAGAGATCTGGAGAATGTGCTGGTCGAGGCAGCAGTCAAACATTTTCTGTATCCAGAAAGGCCCGTACAGGACCTGCAATATGCGGTCGTGCATTATCCTGCTGAAATGTAGGGTTTCGCAGGGATCGAATGAAGGATAGAGCCACGGGTCGTAACACATCTGAAATGTAACGTCCACTGTTCAAAATGCCGTCAGTGCGAACAAGAGGTGACCGAGACGTGTAACCAATGGCACCCTATACCATCACGCCGGGTGATACGTTAGTATGGCGATGACGAATACACCCTTCCAATGTGCGTTCACCGCAATGTCGCCAAACACAGATGCGACCATCATGATGCTGTAAACAGAACCTGGAATCATCCGAAAAAATGACGTTTTGCCATTCGTGCACCCAGGTTCGTCGTTAAGTACACCATCGCAGGCGCTCCTGTCTGTGATGCAGCGTCAAAGGTAACCGCAGCCGTGGTCTCCGACCTGATAGTCCATGCCGCTGCAAACGTCGTCGAACTGTTCGTGCAGATTGTTGTTGTCTTGCAAATGTGTCCATCTGTTGACTCAGGGATCGGGACGTGGCTGCACGATCAGTCACAGCCATGCGGATAAGATGCCTGTCATCTCGACTGCTAGTGATACGAGGCCTTTGGGATCCAGTACGGCGTTCCGTATTACCCTCCTGAACCCACCGATTCCATATTTTGTTAACAGTCATTGGATCTCGACCAACGCGAACAGCAATGTCACGATACGATAAACCGCAATCGCGATAGGCTACAATTCGATCTTTATCAAAGTCGGAAGCGTGAAGGTATGCATTTCTCCTCCTTAGACGAGGCACCACAATAACGTTTCAGCAGGCAACGCAGGTCAACTGCTGTTTGCCTATGAGAAATAGGTTGGGAACTTTCCTCATGTCAGCACGTTGTAGGTGTCGCCACCGGCACCAACCTTGTGTGAATGCTCTGAAAAGCTAATCATTTTCATGTCACAGTATCTTCTTCCTGTCGGTTAAATTTCGCGTCTGTAGCACGTCATCCTCGTGGTGTAGTAGTGTAGCAGCCCTCTTAGCGCCACTCTCACGTGACTGGTGCGAAATTGGAATAGACATCATCTTCCTGTTGTAGAAATATGCCAATCAACTTTCGTTTATGTCGCACAACTCCTTCGCGATGCGATTTTTTTCCCCGTCTGTGTATTTTAATTTGATTTTAGCAGATCCTTTAGCTCTTAATAATGCGAAGATTCGCCAGGTGGGACACGTAGATCGTGTTCCATGTTGAACTGTAAGTTCCCTACGTTCAACTGTATGTTGCCTTTTCGCAGTAGGATTAATGTGTTAGGTTAGGTAGACGAAGGTAGCTGAAGTGATGTCCAACTGGAAGAGTTGCATCAGGCTATTGTCCCACATGGAATTATTGCTGCTATTACTGTTCAACATTTATTCAGAGAAGTAGTAGTTCGCATGGAGTAGACTGGCGTGAAGAGCCGTGTCTGCCAGTGTTTGAACAGAAGACCTCAACAACAAGAGCGACGACACTCGACACAATCGGTTGATGACCCGCTCGCGACATGGTTGGTGACGCCTTTACACGATGGTATGTGACGCGCACTCAGGACGTGGAGCAGATAGTCGCTCGCGTCTCCTCGAGGTCGCCAGTTGTGGGTCGCGGTCCTCCCTTGCTGTGCTGCATACGTTCCTGCGTGTCGCGGCGTCGTATATTTAGGTCCCGACGGGCGCGCCGCCTAGAATGGGAGCCGTCGGTAATGAGGCAGCGAGGCCGGCTTCAGCGGCCGTGACCTTGCCGGAGCTGGCTGGCCGAGGCTGCGCGGTCTGAGAGGCGTGCTGCGGGTTGCGGAAAGAGGCCGGCCAAGGGGCGCCCCTCTCCGTCTCCCTTTCTCTCCCAAGATCGGCAGTCGGTCGCTCGCTAGAACGCCTGCTGGCCACTAACGTTGCAACAACGTGAGGGCAATGTTCCCGCACTGTTGAAGATACACTACTGGCCATTAAAATTGCTACACGACGAAGATGACGTGCTACAAACGCGAAATTTAGCCAACAGGAAAAAGATGCAGTCATATGCAAATGATTAGCTTTTCAGAGCATTCACACAAGGTTGGCGCCGGTGGCGATACCTACAAGTGTTGACATGAGGAAAGTTTCCAACCGATTTCTCATACACAAACAGCAGTTGACCGTCGTTGCCTGGTGAAACGTTCTGCTGATGCCTCGTGTAAGGAGGAGAAATGCGTACCATCACGTTTCCGACTTTGATAAAGATCGGATTGTAGCCTATCGGGATTGCGGTTTATCGTATCGCGACATTGCTGCTCGCGTTGGTCGAGATCCAATGACTGTTAGCAGGACACGGAATCGGTGGGTTCAGGAGGGTTATACGGAACGCCGTGCTGGATCCCAACGGCCTCGTGTCACTAGCAGTCGAGATGACAGGCATCTTATCCGCATGGCTGTAACGGGTCGTGCAGCTACGTCTCGATCCCTGAGTCAACAGATGGGAACGTTTGCAAGACAACAACCATCTATACGAACAGTTCGACGACGTTTGCAGCAGCATGGACTATCAGCTCGAAGACCATGGCTGCGGTTACCCTTGACGCTGCAACACAGACAGGAGCGCCTGCGGTGGTGTACTCAACGACGAACGTGGCTGCACGAATGGCAAAACGTCATTCTTTTTAGATGAATCCAGGTTCTGTTTACAGCATCATGATGGTCGCATCCGTGTTTGGCGACATCGCGGTGAACGCACATTGGAACCGTGTATTCGTCATCGCCATACTGGCGTATCACCCGGCGTGAAGGTATGGGGTGCCTTTGGTTACACATCTCGGTCACCTCTTGTTCGCATTGGCGGCACCTTCAACACTGGACGCTACATTTCAGATGTGTTACAACCCGTGGCTCTACCCTTTATTCGATCCCTGCGAAACCCTACATTTCAGCAGGATAATGCACGACCGCATGATGCAGGTCCTGTACGGGTCTTTCTGGATACAGAAAATATTCGACTGCTGCCCTGGCCAGCACATTTTCCAGATCTCTCACCAATTGAAAACGTCTGGTCAATGGTGGCCCAGTAACTGACTGGCTTGTCACAATACGAGAGTCATTACTCTTGATGAACTGTGGTGTAGTGTAGAAGCTGCATGGGCACCTGTACCTGTACACGCCATCCAAGCTCTGTTTGACTCAATATCCAGGCGCATGAAGGCCGATATTAACGCCAGAGGTGGTTGTTCTGGGTACTCTTTTCTCAGTATCTATGCACCCAAATTGCGTGAAAATGTAATCACGTGTCAGTTCTAGTATAATATATTTGTCCAATGAATACCCGTTTATCATCTGCATTTCTTCTTGGTGTAGCAATTTTAATGGGCAGTAGTGTATATGTTAGAGACATTATGCAAAGAAATCCAAACTGCTGCTGTCGAAGTTTAGTGTTTTATTCTGGCGACTCTCTTTAGACTAGGCAGCCGTCTTCAGACCATCTGCGAGAGTTATATAATATTTTTGTTCTATTCCACTACAATGTTAGTTACCATATTTTCAGATGTACAAATTTTGCACTTACGTCCATGTATCATCAGTGGTCGCTGTCACTCTGCATTCTATTACAGCGTGGTATACATTTACGCCTCTTATGTTGTAAGCTGTTTTGCGGTTTTCTGCTGTTAATAATCGTCCGTTCAAGCGAGAGCTCATTGGAGTCCAGGATGGAAGTCTGCTGTGTTTCCTGATGAAAGCTGGGTCTGTCTCGGTGCCAATGATAGGCGTATCTTGGTTGCAACTAACTTTTGTGCCTGAAACTTCCTGGCAGATTAAAACTGAGTGCCGGACCGAGACTCGAACTCGGAACCTTCGCCTTTCGCGGGAAAGTGCTCTACCGACTGAGCTACCCAAGCACGACTTACGCCCCGTCCTCGCAGCTTTACTTCTGCCAGTACCTCGTCTCCTACCTAGAAGTTTCATAACAGCGCACACTTCGCTGCAGAGTGAAAATCTCATTCTGTAAACATTCCCCAGGGTGTAGCTAAGCCACGTCTCCGCAATATCCTTTCTTTCAGGAGTGCTAGTTCTGCAAGGTTCGCAGGAGAGCTTCTGTAAAGTTTGGAAGGTAGGAGACGAGGTACTGGCAGTAGTAAAGTTATGAGGACGGGGCGTAAGTCGTGCTTGGGTAGCTCAGTTAGTAGAGCACTTTCCCGCGAAAGGCAAAGGTCCCGAGTTCGAGTCTCGGTCTGGCAGGAAGTTTCATATCAGCGCACACTCCGCTGCAGAGTGAAAATCTCATTCTGGAAACCTTTGTGCCTGTTAGACACGATGGTCCTATACCTGGAGTAACGATCTGGGCTGCAATTTAGAATGACAGCAGCAGCACTGTCGCAGCTATCCCACGCTAGCCAGATGCAAATTTGTGCGCCAGTCTGGTGATTAGACCTGTTATGCTGCCATTCGTGAACAGCATTCCAGGGGGTGTTTTCCAACAGTATAACGCTCGCACATATACCGCTGTTGTAACCCAACGTTCTCCACAGTGTCCTGATCGATCTGTCTCCAGTCGAGCACATATGGGGCATCGTCAGATAACTCCAGCGTCAACCAGAAACAGCATTAACTGTCCCGGCACTGACCAATGAAATGCAACAGGTATGTAACTCCATCCCACAAACTGACATCCATCAACTGTTCAACACAATGCATGCTCCTTTGTGTGCTTGCATGCATAAGTCGGGCAATTACACCAGTTATTAATGCATCAACGTTTCACATTTGCAATGGCTTGCCTCGCACTTACATTAAACTGTGATTTTGCAACGTTAATCACTTAAATATATTTCCCAGGTAAACGTATCCCCAAAATTGCGTCACTCTACATTAATCATTTTTTGGTGTTGTAATTTTTTTCCTTCACTGTTCAGCTTGTGCGGAAACTCGACTGCAATTTACGTGAGTCGAAGGACAAGAAACGGAAGCTGTAGTTCAGAAAGGTTGTAGTCTACCCCTAACGAATATATTGTACTTTTTCAAAGACAGGAAAGGTCTTAGTGATGAACAGAATGGATACTGTCTTGAAAAGGGGATGTAAGATGAATGTGCTGTTGAGGCCTCTTTGCTGACGGCCCGTAATTCGTTTGAGGTGTCATGTCTGTCATAACCATTTATCAGCTGGCACCCATGGAGGAGACGGACATAATGTTTCAGGATGTTTCCATGTACAGGTTGTATTATAATTAATAGGAAAAACTGTCATAGATGAACGTGCAAGACAACAGAACCAGAACCGTTCTGGAAAACTTGGGTCCGCTAATGAACTATTTGCTAGATATTTCAGATGTATCGTTACGGGCGCCAATGTCTTCAGTGTCAAATGCTATCTCAGTTTCCATAAATATACATGAAATATAAACTTTTCGTCGAAGCCAACATTTAATAGATCTCGCATTGCAGCACTGGCCGCCGAGGTCACCTGATTCCACAATATATGATATTTTTGTTTACTGTCGGGGTTTGTGAAGGACTCAATCTCCGTGCCATCTCTTTCAACAACTTAGGGTGAACTGCAACGCTGCATAGCATCCTTTATAAATGCAGTAAATCGAGAAAAAGTCGCAGAAGTGTGAACAAGTCTGATTATCGTCTGCGTGTTTGTCGTGGAATGCACATTGAACATTCGAGAAACGTGAATGAAAACTTTGAAAGAATGTAATGAAGATGTTTAAGGATGGGAAACTGTGGAAAGTGTCTCATAAAATTAAAAATTATTTATTTTAGAATTATCTAATGAAATCAGTTTTGATCACTGCCAGTATCAAATGAAACTAATATTGTCGTGGAGACGTATAGAGAATGTGTTAAAGTCTATGTGATTTCACTGCACATAACAAGGAAATCTCCTTCCAAATGAGTTCTGTACTTTGGCTCTGACAGTCACGTACCTGAAAAGGACGCTTGATTCCGTACTGTATCGGCGAAGCTGCCAATGACAATGCTGTTGCGACATAGTAATTTATCCGAGAGAAGTGCTGCAGTACATGCCATAATTTACCATTATTCAAGATTGACAACACCCTATCCACTCATTGTTTTATTCATTTGCTAAAACGCTCTTAGATCTCACTGCATTCAAAACGTATGTCATTTAATAAAAGGAAGAGAATGATTATAAATCAAAAATACAATGAAATCAGAACTTCATTAAGTTTTCCAAAATTGCAAATCTAGCATTTAGGCTCCTTTTTAATAAAAACACTCGTTCATTTTAACCGTATCACAGACATCAAGCATTATTGAAGTATAAATTTTCTGTGAGTTTTACTTATAAATTATTAATCAAAATGTCATTTCAACTAACAGAAGTGGATGGAAATTGCAGACACCTTGGAAATTGAACAATAAATGGTCTGTTTTGCCTAACAATAGAAATCACTGAACAATGAAAATTAACAAACTACAATAGTCTCTAAATACACGCAAAGCAATGTGACAAATACCTTTTGGCTGCTGAGTCGTTTCTTTGCCAATACCAAATTACAAAAATCTTTCCTCTAATAATATTCAGTTCTGAGCTGTTCTTCACTTCTCAGCGTTTATCATCTCCAAAAGGGAACCACTGGCTCTAACCTAAAACAATCACTGCAACATCTCACCCAAGTCTCGACTGTGACTGGCTCTCCTTGCTGCTGCTGTTCTGCCTATTGAGCGCTATTTTACTCAAAATAATGCATTTCTTAACGCGCAAAGACAATGTATCCTTTCATATGTCCAAGCTTTACAAATGCATGTATGAAAATTAAAATCTTTGCAATCGATTTGCTACATAAATGACTGATAAACTCCTCATATAGAACATTATGTCTCAATAAATCGTTGTATTAGAAGTACCTTCGACTAACTATTCGTCATGAATAAAACGTCTTCATGTTGTAAGTGCCAGACAAAGTGTTTCTCTAAGATTTTTCTATAACAGAAGTCAAACTGATATAACGCAAAATAAGTTGCTTTCTCCTTAGACGAAACTTTCAACTTTGATCATAAACGTAATTATACAAGGTACTTCAGTGTTGCGTGTGCGTTACTGTAAAAATATTTCCTTGTAGAATCGGATGATTGCGAAAATTTACCCAAAGCCTCTCTCATCATTCACGTAGAAAATATATTGTTGTAGACCAAATAAGTCTTTTCGATTCAACATGTATGTTCCTCACAGGCGAAGCACGTTAAATGAAATCACAAATCATTGGCGACGGCACATATCAGTCTACCGACAACTTGCTGCTTGAATGCATGTGATGCCCCTGACATCTAGGCTGTACCTGTAAACATTTTAATTTGTCGGCTCTCACTTGCGCCTTCGATTCATTTCCGTTCTCGAGAACACGATTCTCGAAGGACTGAAGATTTAAGTTTAACGCCCCGTCGATATCGAGGTCATTAGCGACGAAGCACAAGCTCGGATTGTTTCAAGGATGGGGAAGGAAATCTGCCGTGGCCTTTCAAAGGAACCATCCCGGCATTTGCCTGTAGCGATGTAGGAAAATCACGGGTAACCTAAATCAGGATGGTCTAACGCGGATTAAAAGCATCGTCCTACCGAATGCGTGTCCAGTGTGCTGACCGTTGCAAGTGTCTCAATTCCGCCCGTCGGTACTATGCGGTGTCATACTAGCGTACTCGCTTATGTCACTAGCTTTCATGTCGCCTTGCAGTACTTTAATGTCCAGATTGTCGAAGCGATGCAATATTTTTCTGTAGATCTCTAAAATACTTGGACCCAAACTTGGCTATAAACTCTATTACAATGATGAGTATTCCTCTGTACTGTATCCTGTTTCCTTGCGTAGACGATTCACTAAAGAAAAATACGCAAACTCTCAAATTTTTGAACGTACTGCAGTCATACGAACGTCATGATTCATTGGCACACAATCACGTGTAAACGGAGGAGGCAGTGCCGGATATGTATAGGTATAGCCTTAAGTCAGTGCCGTGAGCGAGGGTGAAAACAAGAGGACGTAGCATGACGTAGATAAGGTGACGAGCTGCAAGTCTTGCGTCAGATAGTAAGAGCCAGGGGTTAAGTTTGATCCCGTCTTGTAAGACAAAGATAGTTTTCGTCATAGGCCTCATGCAAAAGCGGCCGTGTAATGAAACTCAACATAGGCAAATTCTTATAGCTTCTACTCTAAAATGCACAATGCGTACATGGAATATTGACCAGGGTTGCTGTAGTCATAATTGTTCTTGCATAATCCACCCAAATAATAGGTTGTGTTCTGCTATCGTCATTCACACTGCGACTCTGGAATCTCTTCACAGTCATAACATTGCCACCCAACATTGCAAGTAGGATCGAACCGATGCCCTTTGATCCAGAAAACGTGTGAGCATACTATTTTGATTAACGTGAACGGTCAGACTTTCGACGGACTCCTGCAGTACGATTAATCTGGCGACAGTTTTTTACTGATAGTTTACATTGCTTGACAGTTACTAAGAAACAACTGCCAACTGCTACGGAACAACCGACAGTTGTTACGAAACACCCGACCAACGAAATGTAGAGGGCGGGATGTGTTAACTGCAGCGAAGCGTTTGCACGAACGCTCTGTATGCATTCGACAGTAAATTCAGTACGGTATTTGACAAAAGTTCTTGTGGAACCGGCTAGTGCGACATTCCTTGTGGTACGGCAACATGTCTACAAGATACCATTTGAGTGCTTGCAGTCGTGGACGAGTGGTTGGATGAATCGAAACCGGTCAAACTGTCGCTACCGTGACCACAGTAATGGCTGTTTCCAAAAGCGTCATTTTGCGATCGAAAAGGGCCACTGAAGCTGGAAATACTATGCGAAAGCGTGCCGGTGGTCGTAGATTGACTACCACATCACAAGGGGATTGATACGTCACCCTAGAGAAGAAAAGGAACAGACATCTCAACCCTAGGCAGATGGTTGCAGACCTTGCAACCGCTACCGTTATACGTGTCTCTGGCAGAACCATTTCGCGCGATTAAATCAGGCTGGTTGTACGCTTGGAAGCCAGTTAAATGCATCCCACTTCAGCCACGTCGTCGTCGAGAATGAGTTTGTTGGTGTTAGAAACATGATGGCTGGGGTCCAGAGTGTTGTCTCCGACAATCTCCCTTCACTGTGAAAAGTGATTCGGATCACCCGTTAGTGTGGAGAGAGAGAGAGAGAGAGGAGGGAACACGTTACACACCACAAAATGTTCACGAACGTTATACGTCTAGTCGAGGCGTTATGGTATGGCAGGCATTACGCAAAATGAATACGGCAGCATATCTTTGCTTGAGATACTGTTACAGCACAACAGTAGAGGTCCCGACTTTCTATTTATGGACGGCAGTGCCCGACTACACAAGACCAATGAGGCGTCGGAGAGATTGAAAGTATGGAATGGCCTGGGTACTCTCCGGACCTAAACCCTATAGAGCATACCTGGGATGGTCTCGGCAAACGTGTTTCTGAACGAACACCCCATCTCCCAACCGTGCAAGGACTGAAACTCGCATTGAGAGGGTACCGGTATAGTATTCCCCAAGGACGGCTCAACAGTTCGGTAGCCGGCATGAATAACAGGTGCAAAATGGACATTAGTACTGACGAGGACCTGTTCCTTAACGAGAGTCCGATATAGATTTTTATGTTGGGAGCCTCCGCTGTGAACCTTATTTACGTCTCTTACCCTGTTTCCTCATGTGGTGAAATATGTACAGTTTTTCGTTATAGATGTACCATTCCATGTCTGTTACGTATGTGCAGTGGGTTATGTCGTCTATCATGCCTGTGATTATTCCTGTCCAACAATGTCCCTCTTTGTTAGAAATTGTCAAGCAGTGTAAACAGCCACATTGGCATAGTCGGTCGAATAACAGCCATGGTGTTTTAATTAACCTCAGGCGGAGACAGAGGGGCTATACTACCATAATGAGTCTTTGTAGAACAAGAACTTCGCTTCAGTGCCGTAGAATGCGAACAATCTATACAGAGGCGAAGATTTACGGACGTTTTCTGCATACCACTCCATCTTCCACCTCCTTCTGGGCGGATTCTTTCGCCTCGGGGCTTTAATGGCAGTCAATCAATTCAAGACAATTGAATGTCAATGAAGACACGCTACGCCGCAGGAAGCCGATCCTGAAGGAGTAGTAAATCCAACAGACTTTACGACCGACCCATCGATATCTACTGCTACGGTCGATTTGTACCGGGCGAGATGGAGGGCTGAGTCAGACAGGCGATTCGTAGTCAGAAGCAGCGGACCGTTTTCGCAGAGGTTTCCTGCGGTTTCCCGATGTTGCGTAAGATAAAGACTGCGGTAGATACGTGTCCAGCTGCGCTCGTGCCATCACAGTCAACACTGGTCGTTTCTACTATAATCTTCCATCTTATTGTCGATTTATTAATAATAACTGCCTGTTTTGACTTTTGTGTCAGTCAAATTGCTCAAATGGCTCTGAGCACTATGGTACTTAACATCTGAGGTCATCGGTCCCCAGAACTTAGAACTACTTAAACCTAACTAACGTAAGGACATCACACACATCCATGCCCGAGGCAGGATTCGAACCTGCGACCGTAGCAGTCGCGTGGTTCCGGACTGAAGCGCCTAGAACCGCTCGGCCACCGATTCCGGCTTGTGTCAGTCCACAACTGTTCGCTCAAGACCCAACTCTCTTCCTTCCGCAGAGCAGCTACAGCCTCTTACGCGCGCAATCGCTGGCAATATTAAATGCAGTGCGTCATATGTATGATGTTTCGCAGTGTTTTGACTATTTCAAATGTGAATAACGCACGCTAAAAGCAAGATACAGCGACGGTGGCGCAGTCTATTACTGGTGCGGAATGTCAAGATTCATTCCGTATGCAGGTCAGTTATGATGTCGTCCTGGTCGGGGCAACATCGTGCGTTCGCGGTGGAGTGCTATTTTCGCTGCGGCGAATCTGTAGTGCGCGTGCAACGTGCCTTTCGTAACCATTTCAAGATTTAGCTGCGATGTCCAACTTCTGCTCGTGGAACAGTATTGAACTGGTAAGGAACTTCCGTGCAGCTGCCAGTGCATAGAAGCGAAAGTCGACCGATCCTCGGAGAACCGACGAGCCCCAAAGAACAGGCCGTACTCGCCAGACTTTTCTCTATGGGGTTACTTGAAGACGAGAGTGTACACCGACCGGCAGAGAGACTTGTATCAATTGAATGATCGAATTTATATGGTTTTATACTTCGACCAATATTATTTATTTTTCTCCTCAAACAGCAAACCTCTTCTACTATATTTAACGCTTAATTTCCTATTCTAATTCTCTCAAAATACAATGATTTCATTCGACTACCGTTCATTACCCTAGTTTTACCTTTGCTGATGGTCATTTTATAAGGTCATTGTAAGACATTATCTATTTTGTTCCACTGGTCTTAAAGTCTTTTGTCTTCTCTAACAATATGACACTGTATTATGTCCGGAAATGCGTCTATCATAAATTCATCACCATTTAATTTTAATTACAATCATAATTCAGTCTTCCATTCCAGAAATTTTCCTGCCACTTCCAGTTACTACCAGAATTGATCTCTCCTTTACCTGCTGAGACACACTGTTTTTAATTCAAGAAAGTGAAGATAATCTTCAAAAAGCCACCGATCATCCTAATTTGTTGGTTTCTAAATATATTACGAACATCTCCCCTTATAAAACAATGCTTATGGCATTCGACGGAAAGTCGCCTATAAAATCTAAAATTGTAATAAATAATGCAATACTAGCCCGTGTGGAGTTGATAGTCTCCCATCGGGCGCCTCCCCAGGTGGCGGATAGGGGAATGCTCTCCAGATATGGAGGGTACCGGGGAAATAAAATACCCGGGGTGGACCAAAACTATCAACCGAAATCCACTAACGTCTGCCTGGTATCCAGCGGTTAGGGGTCAGCGTCTGTTCGCCTAGATGGTGCGGCTGCAGCAACCTTCTTGATCTCAACAATCAAGTCGTATTCCTCGTGATCTTTCCTCGGAAGGACCACCACCAAGTTAGTTTTCAACTTGAAAACCAAACATGATGATAACACAAGGAATGAATCCACTACCCCGGGCACCAGTCGCAAGGCTGGCTTTACCTGGTCATCGGATTCCGGGGGACCAGGAACATCATGTTACGCCTAAGGTTGAGAACCAGACGACGTCCAAATTATTACACACAAAACAAAGACACTTCATCGGTACACTTAATACTAATACTCTTTTCAAACTGGGCAAGATCAAACAACTTACAGACGTGCTGCAAAAATTCCAGATCAAAATCCTTGCAATCCAGGAAACACGATTTACGGACGAAACCCATTTTGATACAGACAACTACAGGATCTACAAAGGAAAACCAGCAGTTAAAACTAATGAGAAAGGACTCAAACAGTTTGGCACAGCATTTGCAGTCCACAAATCTATCAGTGACTCTGTCATTGACTTCCAGTCTGCCTCAGAACGTATATCAACGCTCTCCGTCAAATCGGCCAACAAAGCATATACCTTGATCAACGCACACGCACCCACAAATAACTATAACAAGAAGAACTGCCAGAAAGTGGATGACTTCTGGAATGACCTTGAAGAGACGACAAACAAAATTGCCAAACACCATGTAATAATCTTGTTAGGCGACTTTAACGCACAATTAGGTAAAGAGAAAAAATACAGGAAAATCACCGGAATCCATACAGCTCACAAGAGAACTAACAAGAATGGGGAAAGATTGATAAGCTTTTGCGAAAATTTCGGCCTCGTAATTATGTCAACACAATTCAAAAAACCCAACAAGAAACTGTATACTTGGAAGTCGCCCAACACAATGTTGGGTGAATTCCAGATAGACCATGTGGCCATCTCCAAGAGTAACACAGCAGAAATTCTGAATGTGAAAACGAGAAGAGGATTTTTTGACTCAGACCACCATCTTCTACAGATAAAGACCAGATTACAACCCAATAGAAAAAAACCAAAACTAAACAAAGTGCTGAGACCAGACCCCGAATACATAAAACTCAACAAGGAAAACATCTTACAGGAAATTAGTCAGACAAACACCACAAACTGGACAGAACTTGTGGACGTCCTCAAATCCACAATGAAATTGGGTCAACCCCCGAGAAGGAGAAAACACAGGTGGTGGAATATAATATGTGACCAAGCAATAGAAGAAAGGACCAATGCCTGGAAAAACTTCAATAGTCACAAAACATCAGAAAAATGGCAACAATTTCTAGTAATCCGAAAACAAACATCGAAAACTATTCGGAGGGAAAAAAGAAATTATGACAAACGGCGACTAGATGAGATAGAACAAGACTTTAAGAAGAACAACACCAGGAATTTTTATAAGACGTTTAAAGAACATATTGCAGGATACCAGCCACCCAATCTTTGCTTCAAGAAACTGGATGGTTCACTAGAAACTAACACGAAGAATAACTGCCAAATCCTCGCAGACTATTTCAACAAACTTCTCAACTGTGAAAGACCTACAGAGGACATTCACTACGAGACGTCTACACCAAATCCTGACGCTAAACTGCCAACCATCAACGAAATTGTAGAAATTATCAAGACACTGAAAAACAATAGAGCCCCAGGAGAAGATGGAATTATTGCAGAACTATGGAAACTAAATGATGAAAGATTAACAGGAAAAATTCACAAAATCATATTAAACATTTGGGAAACAGAACAGATCCCTTCTGAATGGAAATGCGCACTCATCCATCCACTCCACAAAAAAGGGGACAAAACTGAACCAAATAATTACAGGGGTATCTCACTCGTACCGGTCACATATAAAATCCTATCAAAAGTTCTCATGAATAGATTAGAAGAACAAGCTGACCCACAAATAGGAGAATACCAGGCTGGTTTTCGCAAGGGACGATCATGCATAGAGCAGATCTGGAATCTGAAAATGATTCTCCAGATGAGAAACACCCGAAACACAGTGGTTACTTTTGTAGATTTTAAAAAGGCCTACGACTCAATAGACAGAGTAGTGCTCTGCAAGACGCTGGAAGAATTCAGCATTGACAGAAAGACAAGAGCAATCATTCAGGAAACATTAACTGACACAGTCTCCAAGGTTAAATTTATGGGGGATATCTCGGAACCATTTGTAATCCAAACTGGAGTGCGACAGGGTGACGGACTTTCACCATTACTCTTTAATATCATTCTTGAAAAAATCATCAGGACATGGGAAAAAGAAGTCAAAGGAATCCAAATTGGCATTAGAAAAGATAATAGATTCAATGTGAAGTGTTTAGCTTTTGCAGATGACCTTGCAATCCTCACAAATAATAGAAAAGAAACCACTAACGCCATAGAGAAGTTACACGAAATTGCACAAAGAACTGGCCTGCAAATCTCATATGAGAAAACCCAGTACATAGAAAGAGTGCCACAAGACAAATTGCCTATTGTGACAACCCATGGGAAAATCATACAAGTACCACATTTTAAATACCTGGGAGAAATCATTCAGCCATCAGGGATCAACCTAAAGGCCAATGAGGAAAGAATAAAAAAATTACAGAAAGCATATAAACTCACGTGGAACTATTATAACAAAAAGTCCATATCCACTAACGCAAAATTGAGGCACTACAACACTGTCGTACTTCCGGAGGCACTGTATGCATCTGAAACAACACAAATAGGTGGACAAACTAAAATCAAAGAAATAGAGAAACAAGAAAGGAAAATTCTCAGGAAAATTTTTGGCCCGATACAAGAGCAAGGAATCTGGAAGAAGAGACCAACATCAGAATTATATAAATACACAGACAAGATTACAGATACAGTAAGGAAAAGAAGAATGCAGTTCTACGGACATATCCACAGGATGAATGAAAACAGAATTTCAAAGCGAATTCTTAAAGTCATCAACTCAGGCAGGGGAAAAACAAAATGGATAAAAGAAGTTGAAGAGGACCTCAGACAAGCACAAATAACAGTAAACGATGCAGAAAACAGAACTGAATTCAGGAACATCATCAAAAAACATAAATTTGACACCACAACACAGAAGAGACCAGGATGCAAATAGACAGCGGAGCGAAAGAAACAACACAGTGAACACATGAAGAAAATTTGAGCTCAGAAAAAACACAAACAATCATCATAAAGGAATTCAAGTTCAAACGCTCTCTTAAATGGGAATAATCGAAAATAATAATAATAATGCAATACTAGAACAGGTAACCTACTTTCAGTATGCCGGCTGTGACATAGGATGAAATTTTGACAGTGAAATTGATAACAAGCTCCTAATATTTAACGTGATCTGTGGAACAGTAGAAACACGCTAGACAAACAAGAAAGAGACACAAACGAGGTTTCACTAATTCGTGGCAGTACCTAGGATATGACCGGGATCCAGGCCGCGGAAATTTCTCCGTAGCGTTATAGAGTGCACTAGAGAAGATTGCACATTAGGAACCAATGACATGTTGAGTCAATGCACAATAAAATACATCTAAATAGAAACAGGTTGCAGGAAGATGTAGACAGAATGTATAGACTTCCAAAACAAATTCTTGGCTACAGACCTGGAGGGACAAGACAGCAAGGAAGAGGACGGAGGAGATAGCTGAAGCATGGTGATCGGAACAGGTGATACCATTAATCCCTGAAGTGAGAGAAAAAAAAAGAAGTCATCGCTCGCGTGAAACTCAGCTTGCACTTTCCGCCCATGATATCGTGTGAACTATGGATGAAGGACAACAGACATTACACATTCCTATACTTCAGGAAAGCATTTGACACGTTGCCCCACTGCAGATTGTTAACAAAGGTACGAACATACGGAATAGGTTCTCAGATTTGGAAGTGACTCCAAGACTTCTTAAGCAACAGAACCTAGTACGTTGTCCTCGACGGCAAGAGTTTATCAGAGACAAGCGATTCGTCAGGAGTACCCCAGGAAAATGTTACAGGACCGCGGTTACTTTCTGTAAACGTAAATGATCTGGCTGACAGGGTGAGCATCAGTCTGCAGCTGTTTGCTGATGAGGCTGTGGTGTACGGGAATGTGCCGTCGTTGTGTGACCGTAGGAGGATACCAGATGACTTAGACAAAATTTCTAATTGGTGTGACGAATGGCAATCAGCTACAAAATAAGTTAATGCACGAGAAAGAATCTCCTATTGTTAGATTGCAGCATTAGTAGTCTGCTCTGGCCGGGGTGGCCGAGCGGTTCTAGGCGCTTCAGTCCGGAACCGTGCGACTGCTACGGTCGCAGGTTCGAATCCTGTCTGGGGCATGGATGTGTGTGAAGTCCTTAGGTTAGTTAGGTTTAAGTAGTTCTGAGTTCTAGGGGACTGATGAACTTAGATGTTAAGTCCCATAGTGGTCAGAGCCATTTGAACCATTTGAAGTAGTCTGCTACTTGACATAATGAAGTCGATTAAATATCTAAGCATAACATTGGAAAGCGATATGAAATGGAACGAACTGTGATACGGAAGGCGAATAGTCGACTTTGGTTTATTGGGAGAATTTTCAAAAAGTAATTCATGTGTAGAGGATACAGCTCTGGTGTGAGCCATTCTTGAATACTGCTCGAGTGCTTGGGATCCACACTAGGTAGGATTGAAGGAAGACATCGAAGCATTTCAGAGGTGAGCTGCTAGAATTCTTACCAATAGTTTCGAACAACACACAGGTATTACGGAAATGCTTCGGAAACTCAAATGGGAATCCCTGGAGAGAAGGCAACGTTTTAGAGGAACAACGCTATTGGGAATATTTAGATAACCGGAGTTTGAAGCTGACTGAAGAACGATTCTACTGCCTTCTTTCACGAAGATACGAGAAATTAGGGTTCATACGGAGCCACGTCCAACAGGAAAGGAAATAACAAGTAGTGGTTCAGAGTACCCTCCGCCACGCACCGCACGGTGGCTTGCGGAGTATGTATGTAGGTGCTGATGTAAGACGAAGAAGGAATTAAAAGTCTATGTCTCACTGCGGTAAGTCACAGACATTGGTTGTCTTGTGCCATGGCCTACTCGATTCCCTGATTTGACCCTTCTGGACCTTTTGGTGTGACGAGGAATGTGCAACCTTGTTTACAAAACCCCTACTGAATCCGATGACGAAATGGAAGAACGGTTGGTTGGTTGATTTGGTGGGAGGGGACCAAACAGCGAGGTGATCGGTCCCATCGGATCAAGAAAGGATAGGGAAGGAAGTCGGCCGTACCCTTTCAAAGGAACCACCTCGGCAATTGCCTGTAGTCATTTAGGGAAATCACGGAGAATCTAAATCAGGATGGCCAGACCGGGGTTTGAACCGTCGTCCTCCCGAATGCGAACGCAGTGTTCTAACCACTGTGCCACCTCTCTCCGTGTGGAAGAATGGATGAAGAGTCTATGTCTCACTGCAGTAAGTCACAAACATTTATAGTAAACTTTCCTTATCAGAAACTTCGCTCTGAGAACTCTATGTAGTTTTTCGTACCTAACAGATACCATTTTTGCGGTGGGACACTACGAATGTAGTGTGTGGACATACAAGGTGAGAATGTGGGTCTCTCAGGAGGCGTGCGCGACATAGCCCCTGCAGTCGCACTATCCTCTGTGCCTTCGGTGGCTCAGATGGACAGAGCATCTGCCATGTAAGCAGGATATCCAGGGTTGGAGTTCCGGTCGGGGCACACGTTGCCCGTCAGCAGCTGAAGGTATTAATATAATCTAATTTTGTTCTAGGCGGCTGCAGGTCATCAATGGTGTCTGTTCTTTCAGACATGTCCGAAAGAAAAAAGTATAGATTCCATTTTTCTCCCCTATCGATTTGGCAATTTAATGGCTATTTTCAGGACTCACTATGCCGTTATATGGCTCCAGCAGTAATACAACGATGTGATGCACTTCACGTGGCAATTCGGTGAAGACCACAGCACAGTTCTGGGTTGCGTGAAGCAGTTCACTGTCATTCATAGTGATCACTCTTGCTCTTCCAACTCTCCCCTTTCAGTTACTAGTACTGGTGAGACTCCACCCTCTCATGGTGGCTCCATTAGAGGCGTGCACGCCTGTTAGTATCAGCAAGTAAGAGGCAGCCGACGCCTGGCTTGTGTTACAGTATGGTTTCGAGGTGGCCCCAAAGGCGCAGGCGCTCTGGGCCATCCCTTACTACGTTCCCAATGGAGGCCCAGCAGAGCATGCAAATACTGGCGCGCGCGCCCGCGCGCGTTCCCGGAAGCCCTTTGAGGGCGAAACGCCAATGGAACGCCGCAAGTTCCGCTCTGCGGCCTACCTCCAAGAACGGGTGGTCACGGCCGCTGCCACAACTTCCGCCCTCACACTGCTCCACATCATTTTCAACAAGTTACTAATGTACGAGTGTGCCTCGGTAGCGAAGCGCAGTCTCGAGAACTGTGATTTCCAGCAGCAAAAGGAGTCAATGATAGATTCATTCGGCGACAGAGGTAGTTTATGTTTATAGCTTAGCTGCTAGGGGCACCGCATATTTCAGACCGTGCTGTATGGGTAAAATCAAAGAACTATACATGGTGAAAATTATTTAAACCGACAAACTCTGGGAAGTTGTGCAGGATACCGAAACAAATATTTTTCTCCAATGTCATATTTTTCCGTGAAGACTTTTTTGTACCTACAGAGGGAGTTTTCTCTGGATGAAGATTAATGAAACAAACAAACTCTGGGAGATTGCATGAGACAATGAAAACACTTCTTCTGATGTGTTTTCGCCGGCCGAGGTGGCAGAGCGGTCCTAGGCGCTACAGTCTGGAACCGCGCGACCGCTACGGTCGCAGGTTCGAATCCTGCCTCGGGCATGGATGTGTGTGATGTCCTTAGGTTTGTTAGGTTTAAGTAGTTCTAAGTTCTAGTTGACTGCTGACCTCAGAAGTTAAGTCCCATAGTGCTCAGAGCCATTTTTTGCTGTGTTTTCCTGCGATGAAAAAAAATAACACAAACATTTTTAATTAGTTATTTCCAAGAAACAACAGCACTGACACAACACAATAACCCGACGAGAGGTTCAAAAATGCCTTCACTGACTTTTAAACTTAGGTTACACCGTTGGGTCATGTGCTAAACGGTCAAACACTGCAGGGGCGTCGTTATTTCCTACTGCTGCTGCTACTATCCAGGCAACAGACCCCCTCCTGTTTCAAAAGCGGTTTTTTAAACAAAGTCTGACATCTCTCGTCGCACAAAAAAGTCCAGAACGGTCAAATTAGGGAATCGAATAAAAAGATGGTTCAAATGGCTCTATGGGACTTAACATCGATGGTCATCAGTCCCCTAGAACTTAGAACTACTTAAACCTTACTAACCTAAGGACAGCACACAACACCCAGTCATCACGAGGCAGAGAAAATCCCTGACCCCTCCGGGAATCGAACCCGGGAACCCGGGCGCGGGAAGCGAGAACGCCACCGCACGACCACGAGCTGCGGACGGGAATCGAACAGGCCATGGTACAGGACAACTACCGACAATACACTGTTTGGGTCAAGAATCGACGCTCAGGATGACAGAAATGAGCCGGCGAGCCGTCACGCTGGAAACATACGCGCTGTCTTGTACCGAGTGGCACGTCATCCAGGAACTATGACAGTGCTGTGGCGAGGAAACTGTAATAACGGCTGTCATTTTGTGGCCTAGCTAGGAGGTATTGCCCAATGAATACAGCCACCAACGACTTGTGCCCACACATTCACGTAGAACCGCAACTGATGAGGGCGAGTTAATGTGGCATGTGGATTAACCTCACTCCAAAGCATGCGAACTGTGGCTGTTGAAGACCCCTTCACGCTTGAACGTTGCGCCATCTGTAAACAGTACCGAGGACGGAAATGAAGGATGCATCTGACACTGTTCCAGGTACTACGGCGAATACCATGCTCTGAACGGATAATCATTGGTTCCAGGTTGTGTACACGCTGGAACTCAGATGAATTAACAATTGCTTTTGAAGGGCGTTTCTTACATTTGTTTGATTCGCCCCACGTTACGCACAATTGCACGAGTGCTGAGAACGATTATGCCCTCTGCCGGATTAAGATAATGCGCACAGGTAATTATGACATTAGAGAAAAATATTTGTCTTGTTGTCCCGTACAAACTCCTAGAGTTACTCGGTTTAAATAATCTTTACTCTTACAAAAAACATGCCAAGTTGAAGCCAATTGGAAATTTAGTAGCCTCATTTTGCACCGTCAGTTTCGTTGACGCTAGTCCTCTACTAGCACGGAATCGTGTTTGTTTTTGTTATAGAACACCATTTGCTGCCACCTCTCACTGAAATGACGCGTTTCCGGAAGTAATTCCCATTACGAAGTGCGTTTGCCGTTTACCACGGCATCTTAAGCGCGACATTTGCGATGTTAGAACTGCTGTATTATGTTGGTGACTTTACTATAATGTAAACAAGCTCAGTTCTCTAATTACCGATGTATCGTTCCTTACAGATACAGACGAATTCGTTTATAACTTTTACATTCGGTTAATCTGCTTCTGCCCCCAGTGGCATTTTACGCCTGGAAGTGCTGCCTTACATATTTATCAAAGGCACATTTAGCAGATCGTTGGTATTTCGCGAATGATAGTCGAGCAAAAAATATTTAAAAACGTGGTTCCAAGAGTTAATTGTCGTTGCTGTGGATGAGGATTCCGATCAGGTAGAGGTTTTTGTTCAAGCGGTATGTTGTTTTTGCGTGACTTCGCGCAGTTGTAATGGAAGTCAGGACTGTCATATTGCGTTAGGATATTTATTTCTCGGAAAAGAACAATTATCCTACAGGACACAATAAATCTTTTGTGAACATGCTGCTGTCATTGTAGAAAAGTGTTACAGTTTAACATGCAAAACCATTGTGTTCGCAGTCTAGTGGTTTCAAGAACTTTTTGCTAAAGTTTATAGGATTAAAAAGAAATGAAATAAAAAACGTTATTGGTACACAGTCACTAAAGAGCTTGATAATGAATACAGTATTATTCTATTAGCTAGGCGTACAGTTATTTCACATTAAAATGTAGCTGAGACTATAGTTCTGTATTAAGTTGGCCAATTTACAGCAAAGACCCATCATTGTCCTTTAAACAATATTAAGAGTGTGTATATTTGTCTGATCTGTTTTCCTCTCTCTTCCATTAATTTAGATTACCACAAATGATGTAACCTACAAGTTAAATAACTTTTGACCAACAGCTTTATTAGCGTACACTAATGACTTTACTCTGCAAATTCGTGGAAACCATTAGATGATGAAAACCTGTAAACAAACTCAGTTCGTTGTCAACATTCTGAATACATAAAGATACACTCTTAAGACAAAACTATTTTTCGCAATTGACGTTTGACAATTCCTTAATACTCTTTCTGCTGGTTTGAATAGGCATTGGGAATGATATGTGATTCAGTCTGGGCTCGGCAGCCAAAGGCAGTGGTCATGTGATGTGAGTTGCCTTTGCGTGAATGTGTGTGTGTGTGTGTGTGTGTGTGTGTGTGTGTGTGTGTGTGTGTGTGTGTGTGTGTGTATTGTCTAATTCAGAACAATGCCTTTTGGCCGAAAGCTTACTTGTTTAGCAGTCTCTTTGTTGCGCCTGTTCGCGACCCAGCGTCTCCACTATATGATGAGTAACAACCTATCTTTTTCATAATATCGTCAAAAATACTTTTACGTTAGAGTTCGATCGCAAAACAAACTTTGTGTTGCATCCATCTAACTAATATGTTCAGTGTGTTGACGTTACAAAATATGGCGGTGAGTGTTGCTTGCTGGTGCCACTCAGAGCGCTGTTAAGGCATAGATAGCCTCTATATATTAAATCTTTGGGTAAAATACCCGGGTCTCGGATCAATAGCTACAACGCCTGCGTCCACGACCTGAATTTATATTTTATTTTTATTTATGAATCGATATTTCGTTTTCAACCCGAATTCACTAACGTACACCTGTACGGTGGCGCTCGGTTCGAAGGTAAGCCAGTTCGAGTCCTGGTGGTGGAAAATTTTCTATGCAAGTAATTGTCGGGCAAGCAGAGGACAGGGGGTGGCGTAAAGTTCCTGATCATCAGTCTTTGCGCCAGTGTCCTCTATTAAATTCCAAATCTCTCCCCAGTGTTTCGCGAAGTGAGTGCGTGCGACGCTTGATGGTGATACATCCCTCGGATGGGGAGTTAATTTCGGCGCCCCACTTGGTGTTATTCGAGAGCAGCAGACTGTGTGCAGCCAATGGGTTTTTCCCTCTCCCTTCCCTTCACCTGTAGCAATATTGACTCAATACGAGCGTTCACTCTCGGAACTATAGTAATGCAGAGCGCCTTTTAGCGTCTCCACTGGAGTCTGTTAATAATTTCTCTGGCTTTTTCGTGCTTACTAAATGAACACGTAACGAAACTCGCACGCTCTTCTTTATATATTCACCATTTCCTCTACCAGTCTGGTAGGACCCCACATTGACGAGCAATATGCAATACTGCAGTGGACAAACGTCGGTCAAACGAGGGGTTCTGTAAGTTCCCTGCTTTGTGGGTGGACTAGAAGTCCTGAGCCCTTTTTTAATGGATCTCTGTCTGTCGTACGCCTCATCTGCGATTACTTTTATGTGGTCGTTTCATTTTAAACCGTTCCGTTGCATACTTCTTGATCTGTAATGAATGTGGCTGACTGTAGTCACTGTTTGGTGGTCGAATAATCGTGCAATAACCGGTGTTCTCGCATATTTATGCGCGATACATTACACTTATTTATGCTGTGGACGAACTGCTTATCTTTCATGTCTCTAGCGTCGCGAACAGTACCTGTTCGAGAAAATTTTTCCTCACAAGCGATAGATCATTTCGGACCTCCCTTTCCCTACCTCAGACATCCGATGCCTTTCCCTAAGCTCTTCGTTAGATCTACATATAACGACTACAAGACAAGAGTTTGGTTTCTTTTAAGACAAGTACTACAAAGAGATTCTGCTGAAACAGAAATAAATTTCTCACTCTTATTCCTGTGCTTAATATTGAAACAATCTTTCGGGAACTGCTGTTTGATGTTTGTTGACTGTGGCGTGATGGTGCGCGTCAGACCATCTCTCTCGTGGAACGAGTTTCTGGTACCTCCGCAAGATGGAGCTGCCTTCCATGACATTTTAATTTAATAATCTGCTTGCTTTAGGTTTTGCAATAGGGTTTACAAGTATTTCTATGTATTGTTTGGCCATGTTGTAGCTCGTTTGGTACAGTTTTATATTCACTAGATTCACGTATTTATAAATAGGAGTAATCCACTAATTTAAAGGCCCATGTCATTAACGTCGATATGCGGCAGGATTTTGGAACATATATTGTGTTCGAACATTATGAATTACCTCAAAGAAAACCATCTATTGACACACAGTCAACATGGATTTAGAAAACTGTTCAAGTGTAACAAAACTAGCTCTTTACTCGTACGAAGTATTGAGTGCTATTTATAAGGGATTTCAAATTGAGCCCGTATTTCTAGAAGGCTTTTGACACTGTACCACACAAGCGGCTTGTAATGAAATTGTGTGCTTATGGAGTATCGTCTCAGTTATGTGACTGGACTCGTGGTTTCCCGTCAGAGAGAAAAAAAATTTGGGGATTCATGTAAGTTCCTATGAGACGAAACTGCTAAGGTCATCGGTCCCTAGCCTAACACACCACTCAATCTAACTTAAACTAACTTACGCTAAGGATGACACACACACCCATGCCCGAGAGAGGACTCGAACCTCCGACGGGAGGAACCGTGCGAACCGTGACAAGTCGCTCCAAACCGCTCGTCTCTCCAGCGCGTCAGAGAGTCACAGGTGGTAGTAATTGACGGAAAATTTATCGAGTAAAACAGAATTGATTTACGGCGTTCCACAACGTAGTGTTATAGACCCTTTGATATTCCTTACCTACATACGATTTGAGGGAAAATCTGAGCAGCTGTATAAGGTTGTTTGCAGATGACGCTGTCATTTATCGACTAGTAAAGTCATCAGAAGATCAAAACAAATTGGAAAAATGTTTAGAAAAGATATCTGTATGGTTCAAAAATTGGGAACTGATCCTAAATAACGAAAAGTGTGAGGTCATCCACGTGAGTGCTAAAAGGAATGCGTTAAACTTCAGTAATACGATAAATCAGTCAAATCCAAAGGCCGTAAATTCAACTCAATACCTGGGAAATAGAATTAGGAACAACTTAAATTGGAAGGAACACATAGAAAGTGTTGTGGGGAAGGCTAACCAAAAAATGAGTCTTATTGGCAGGACACTTAGAAAAAGTAACAGATCTAGTAAAGAGTGAGCCTACGCTATGATTGTCTGTCTTCTTTTAGAATACTGCTGAGCGGTGTGGGATCCTTACCAGACAGGATTGACGCAGTATATCGAAAAAGTTAAAAGAAGAGCAACACGTTTTGTATTATCGCGAAATAGGGGAGAGAGTGTCGCTGAAATGATACAGGATGTGGGGTGGACATCATTAAAACAAAGGCGTTTGTCGTTGCGGTGTAATCACGAAATTTCAATCACCAACTATCTCCTCCAAATACGAAAATATTTTGTTGATGCTGACCTACATAGGGTGAAACGATCATCATAATAAAATAAGCGAAATCAGAACTCGCACGGAAAGATATAGCTGTTAGTTTTTTCTGCGAGCTGCACAAGACTGAGATAACAGAGTGTTAATGTGAAGGTGGTTCGATGAACGCTCTGCCAGGCACTTAAATGTGATTTGTAGAATATCCATGTAGGTGTAGATGTAGATAATAGCTATATCTGTTTTGCCCCACAGCAACATATATCAGTGCAAAATATATTTAATACTACAGTTTATGCAGATGTTATCCGTCCCCTCTCTACATTTCCTTAAAACCTTTTTTCGTTATCCGCCTTTCTTTTCCCACAAACCTTTTTCCAACAACTATTAGTGTACCAAATGCCCCCTCTACTCCCCCCCCTCTCCTATCCCAACAGCCACTGATACCCCATCGCTGCAATGCACCAGTACTCCATCGTTATACCACCACTTTCCTAACACCTTCACTGGCCGACCTTTTCCTCTTCACCAACCGACCCTCTATTCGATGGCAGGTCCTTCCGTTTATACTGACAGGAAAATGCTTCTTCGAAATATCAGTGTTCGCGTCAACACGTTTTAAGCTTTTTACATGTGCGCTTATCGTGTTTCAGTTTACCTTATATTATTACTCTTTTTAACTACCAATGCAAAACGTCATCCATCGTGTACCTAAAAAATTACTTTTTATTTTTCATCTTTAAAATGTGGTAAATTCAGTGTATATATCTCTGCCATCTGTTTCTTGTTTTTTCATCTAATCTACTTTTTTATTGGCCATTGTCTGAAGAGCTGGTTGCCTGTAACGCTGACACCCCTCCACCCCATTCCCGCCCATAAGGGACGCGGGGATGAAATAACAACAAAGAAAGAAAGCAGCCGTTACGTGGATATTATTTTGTAGCAGTTTTAAGGAACGCTTGTTGTTCTTTTAACGAACTCTAAATGGGCTAATTTGATGAGTATACAACTCTACGCATTTAAACTGTGTTTCATAATTTGACTTCCAGTGTTCATATTTCAAAAAATGTCAATGTTTTTATAAGTGTGAAGAGAGAAAAATGTAGATAACAAAATAAAATTTGAAGGCAACGTTCCTTCCAACGAGCGCCAGCTGCTTGCGCCTAGAACATACGTGTTTGTATGCATTTTTGAACGAGCTCTAAGCTGTTGCCCCGATTAGGCATCGAGTTTAATACTGACACTGACACATGTTCGCAACTTTTACGCTACTAGCTGAGTGTATTTTCAAAAGCATTTTCTAACTTCTTAATTTTTCATCTTTTGTAACTTCTTGCTGTATGGCAGATACCTGATAACGTTAATAGCTGAAACAGCGAAATAAATAAATTTAATAGCAATTTGGACAGATTTATTCACAAAATATTTAAAGAAGAAACATTTTATCTTCATTAAGATAATTTCTGAGATGTAAAAATGCTGTAAGTGAAAGCGATGAGAGCTAAATATATGATATTGTTCTACCTTAATTAAAAATGTGTTCTCGATTAAACTAAGTGGAAATAATGAAAATATAAAATTTCTGTTAATTTTTATTTGAAATTGAAACTTGTAGTTCCATAATTTGAAATTTAATTCATTTGGCATAAGCTTTTCTAACTGAGGTTAGTGTAACTCAGTACCACAAATTTGCAATTGTCGAGCAAACAACTCATTTGTAGACCCATGTGTACTATAACGTTTTGCTTCTGTTTTCATATACTCTCACCGCTTTGGTTTTCATTTAGCATGGCACCCTAAGCAGTAGCGTGTATCGCTTGGGCCTTGGAACTGGAGCTGGAGCTGGTTGCGAGTTTTTCTGTACTGAATAGCGTCGTCTGCGGACATTCTGATGCACGTTACTACGATACCTGGCTGCACACTCCCCCCACTACCAGACCTCGCTGTCTGAGGGGAAGAGGGGAAAAACTGCGAACGTGCCGCATTTAGATGGTAATGCAATCGTGCAAGGAGCACTGTACACGCTGCACATGGCTTGTTTTCGTGTTCGATAACAACATAAATCACAAACAAAATATTTTCAGTATTATTTAATTATTTTTGGCCGGATGAAAACTGTTTGCATACGGGTACATGCAGAATATTTCTAAGACTTTTGTCTTTTGGTTTGCCACATAGTTGTGACTCAGTAAGTTTCAAAATCGGAAAAAGTATTTCACACACATACGAATACGATAGCTGAAACATTGTATTACGTCGGGAATCTCGTTATCGATGTGTGGAAACTCTTCACAAGGAAAATAACGTAGAATTCCAGAACAGTTTAATCGTAAAAGAAGCTGTCTTTTAAAACGGAATTGTATCGCAGATGATCAGTTCCATCAGCACATGTACAGGGGCACTTGGAATTGTAACGCAAACGGTCTCGAAAACAGCTAAAATTAAATTTAAGAATTATTCCTATAATTCTTTCAACGCCACAATGAATTCTTCAGAATTCACTTTTTCTTTAATGTCAGTGAGCTCAAGAAAACCGATTTTTTTCAGCTTCCGCAATGCGATTTGCTTCTTAAACGCATCCCCACGAAACTAGAAATAACTTGTTTCTTACCTTGCAACGTCTTTGCAACGTCTTATGTAGGTCGTGTCCAGTCGAGTCTACTTAAAGCGAGAGATCTTCAATTCATTCAGCATGTTATAATTTTTGATCCCACATTCTTTTCTTCTTCAGAAATTCGACAATAACGGGTCTTAAATCGTAAAATCGTCCCAGCCATGCCCCTTGGCTTAACCAATGTTCTTTGTAATAATACAAACCTCTACATACTCTTCGTTCAATTACATCAAAAATTGTTGCAATTGAAGATGGAATAATGCACATGACTTCATAAAGTTTGCTATTTCCTACCACACACGTGCTCCATGCCTGCTGAAGTACCGCAGAGTAATTCTTCATGCACGGAACAATGAATCTCCTACAAATCGTCTGTGGATTGTTGTAATTTTTTGCTGTTTCATCGTCAACTAAATCTTTAAATTTTTTCTGAATTGTCTCGTGATGTCATTTCGTAACAAGTTTGTGGTAGTCATCGATTATGCAGCTGCCTAATAGATATTGTGAATTCTCCTTCTTCCACGCTGCGATTCCCATTCATTTTTAAAAGCTGGCATTACCGACCGCTAGACTGGGCCTTTTTGTGCAACAACAAATGAACAGCACTGACACCACGATTCTGTGGAACTTTCATTTGGAATGTTGTGGTAAGATCTTATGGGACCAAACTGCTAAGGTCATCGGTCCCTTAGCCAATACACTACTTAATCTAAATTAAGATAACTTACGCTTTGGACAACACACACACCCATGACCGAGGGAGGACTCGAACCTCCTACGGCGGTAGCCGCGCGGACCGTGACAAGGCGCCCCTCACCGCACGGCTACCCCGCGCGGCTCTGTGGAACTGAGGAGAATTGGAGAAAGGGGGAAAAAATGGTTCAAATGGCTCTGAGAACTATGGGACTTAACATCTGTGGTCATCAGTCCCCTAGAACTTAGAACTACTTAAACCTAACTAACCTAAGGACATCACACACATCCATGCCCGAGGCAGGATTCGAAACTGCGACCGTAGCAGTCCCGCGGTTCCGGACTGAGCGCCTGAACCGCTAGACCACCGCGACCGGTGAGAAAGGGGGAGCCTAGACCTCACGTCTACAGTACATCGTGCACAAGTTTAACGCACCGCGGCCGACCCTTAGGTATGTCATTTATTTGTATATAATTTGTATTTCAATGTGGAAATCGCAACGCAAATCAAAATTTGTACGACACGTATTCTGGCAGAGACATTGTGGACGTAGAAAGGAAGAGTTTGATAAGGCCAGCTGACACGCGCTACGAAGACACATCTGAGACTCGCGAAACGCCGTGACGTCGCGTGGAGAGGCGGCCAGATTGTGCAGCAGGCCGTCAATCATCTCCGGGCAAACCCAGACGTGCTGCAAATACTGGCTCTGCGGCGGGCAGAAATTGAAAGCTGCGGTTCTGAGAGGCAATATGTTGCGTCTGCGGCCGAGAGCGCGGGATTTGCCTGATGCTACTCGCGACCGGCGGATGGTGGATAAAGGCACCAGCAAAAACCGCGTGTGCCCTCTCCACGGTCTGCTGACGCTGCGGCTACGCGAAGACGCTGCTTGCAGGACAGGAGAACGCTCTAAAACTGCCGTTTTGCATGTATGTGACCTGTATCTACTGAACCAAGGACGATAGGGAAAAGATATGTGGCCACATTGTATAAAAAACTTTATCTCAGCAACTGCCTCGCTTTTGAATTTCTGTTACGAAACACATGCTGAATAATTTTATTTACGCTGGGTTTTACAGTTGCTAAGAATTTTTTGGAAGTTACAACCATGCTTTCACTGTGTCTGTAAACGTTTGCCAAAATTAAAATTTTGATCAGACTCATGCATTTAACGCCATTTGCCAAGTGATACTTGTATATACTTTACTGCTCTGACCACTTTCTACAGCTGACAAGTACCTTGACCCGGGTTTTATGATTTTCATATCTCAAATGTTAAGGAAGACTGAAATAAAAGTCTCCTTGGATTCAAGGCAATAGGAAATGCTGGGAAGTTTAAGCGAAATGACTGCAGGAAAAATACGAAGTAATCGAAATTGTCGCCCGAAGAACAGATTCAGCATACAGAGTAATCGAAATGCATTTCGCTGAAATCAAAAGCAAGGGCGTCAACATTAAGAACGCAAACAAGTATTTCACTGTTGGACCCAGAGTACAGCAGTTACATTTAAACACCGTATTCACGGGCTATTTGAGTGGAAAGAATAGTCTGCTAATGAGAGAAAGAAATTATGCCGTATTGCAGTTAGAGTTAGAAACAGCTTTGTAGACTCGTGAACAAAAATTCCGAAATGTTAGGTAACATTCTTTCAGAAATTTCAAAATCATTGGGGGCTGTGGCAACCAGACTAGTATTCAACTTACTGTGTAGAATCTATGGCAATGGAGACACACTGTAATACTTTCAGGATAATATCATCCACACAATCCATCACATATCAAAGGCAGATAAATGCAAGAACTATCGGACAATCGGCTCAACAGTTCGTGCATTCAAGTTGCTGACAAGAATAATACTTATAAGAAAGCACAAATAACTGACAATCTGACAGACGCCGGTCAGTTTGGCTTTAGGACACTAAAGAGGCGCTTCTAGCGTTGCGCTCAATAATGGAGACAAGACTTTAAAAAATCTGGCTCAGAAGTTGATAAAAGCCTGTAGTGAAGATCAATAAATACCTAATTTTGTTAGAATGTTTACTGTTCCGATGATATCATGATTTTACCCTTTAATAAAAAATTACTACTTTCCTCCTTAAAAACTGGTATAAAAAACACAGTTACTCTAGCACTTTTTGCCAAAAATCCGTTATTTTACCTAAAAAGTGAATTATACCTTTTCAAATTTGCTTAATTGTTTTACTGGGCGCATTTTTGTTTTCTACTACTTAACGAATTTCCCGAATTTAACGTTAATTTGTTATTATACACTGAAAGCCAAAGAAACTGGTAGACCTGCCTAACATCGTGTAGGGCCCCTGCGAGCACGCAGAACTGCCGCAACACGACATCGCATGGACTCGACTAATGTCTGAAGTAGGGCTGGAGGGAATTGACACCATGAATCCTGCAAGGCTGTTCAAAAGTCCGTAATAGTACGACGGAGTGAACCTCTCTTCTGAACAGAACATTGCAAGGCATCCCAGGTGTGCTCAATAATGTTCGTGTCTGCGGAGTTTGCTGTCCAGCGCAAGTGTTTAAACTCAGAAAGTGTTCCTGGAGCCACTCCGTAGCAATTCTGGACGTGTGAGGTGTCGCATTGTCCTGCTGGAGTTGCCCAAGTCCAACGGAATGCACAATGGACGTGAATGGATGCAGTTGACCAGACAGGGCGCTTACGTACGTGTCAGCTGTCAGATTCGCATCTAGGGATCTCATAGCACTCCAACTGCACACGCCCCGCATCATTACGGAGCCACCACCAACTTGAACAGTCTCCTTCTGACATGAAGGGTTCATGGATTCATGAGGCTGTCTCTATACCCGTACACGTCCATCCGCTCGATACAATTTGAAACGAGACTCGTCCTATCAAGCAACATGTTTCCAGTCATCAACAGTCCAGTGTCGTGTCGACGGGCCCAGGCGAGGCGTAAAGCTTTGTGTCCTGCAGTCATCAAGGTTACAGGATAGGCCTTCGGCTCCGAAAGCACAAATGGATGATGTTTCGTTGAATGATTCGCACTCTGTCACTTGTTGACGGCCAAGCACTGAACTCTGCTGCAATTTGCGGAAGGGTTGCACTTCTGTCACGTTGAACGATTCTCTTCAGTCGTTTCGCTCCCGTTGTTGCAGGATCATCTTCTGGCCGCAGCGATGTCTGAGATCTGATGTTTTACCGGGTTCCAGACATGGTACACACACGTGAAATGGTCGTACGGGAAAATCACCACTTCATCGCTATCTCTGAGATGCTGTGTCGTATTGCTCGTGCGCCGACTGTTATCAACACGTTCAAATTCACTTAAATCTTGATAACCTGCGATTGTAGCAGCAGTAACCGTTCAACAACTGCGCCAGACACTTGTTGCCTTATATAGTTTATGTCAACCGCAGCGTCGTATTGCGCCGTATTTACATATCTCTGTATCTGAATACGCATGTCTATACCAATTATTTGGCGCTTCCGTTTATTATATTGTATATTTGAATTAACAGTTCAGTTCTCGTAGATCATTTTAATTTCTGTTCCACTTAGCTGTATAATACTCATTGCTTGACATTTATACGACATCTGAGACATATCTTCAGTTGTTTTCTTCGTGACAGGACACATGTAGGCACAAATGTGTATTTCAGGAAATGGGCTTTATACTAAAAACCATAATATTTTCTGCATATTAGACGCTCAGTATCTCAGAACTGCCCGTATCCAAATATTTTATCATTACCTGCAGCATCCCCTTAATTAACCTGCAGCTTTATTTTATGGGAACCATTTTTTAAACTTTGAATCTATTGAGAGCCGCTGCTGTGATGGATGAACGAAGACGCGAAGGCAGCCGATTAATTTCGAAGCACCTAATACGGTGATTTGTGCCATAGTTTACAATCTATAACTAGTTGCAGAGAATGCTGCAATATTCGTTAAACGAACACAGTAACACGCAGACGTGCATTTAATTGGAAAAAAACCTGCTCACGAAGACCCCCTCCGACGCAAACAGAAATAAACGAAAGTAACATTTGACAAGATCTAATATGGCCAGAATTCCAAATATAAATGTTTCTGGTTTGTTTACACGTATTATCATCGCCGTTGATTACAGAGTGTGGCACACTTCTATTTAGACCAGACAGGAAAGAGTTCCACTAAACGATACCAGGAACATGGATACCTTCAGGCTAAATAATTTTTATAAATCCACTTTTCCAACACATCTGAAAGAACATGACCACCATACAAAGAAATTAAAGATAACCTGCAGATACTACACATTGTTAAAAGAGGAAAGAAAATGGATCTTCTTGAAGGGTTCGAAATTTACGTCCATAGCTCCAAATCACCACAGGTAATTCTCAGTGAACAAGTAAGCCTTGCAAAAAAGTCATTTCTACCAATCTTTAATGAAATATTTAAAAAATGTAGTTCATGGCCCACTCACAAGTAGCATTTTTTTGGGAGAAAAAATTACAAAATCTAGTTAACCATATATAATTTGCTCAGCAACCGTTCTATGTATTATAAATGGCGTAGTGGTTCCAGAATCATGTAACAATCTCATTTTCGTAATTTGTAATGTCTGTTATGTGTCTGTATGCGCATCGTCCCTGCACTTCTTTGACATAAGCTCTTTGACCCTAAAATTTGTTTTCCAATGTTGAATGTTATGAGTACATGTGCCTCTGAAATTAGTAACATTTAAAGTGCCACTACTTTATCAAAGACATAATATAGAAGCACTAATGATTAGCATGGTGACTAATATACAGTTAACATGTAAAAAACGAAATATTTTTGTAAAAAGTGTGATAATGTTATGTGAAAAGGAATATGCTATACGTAAGTACTATAATATTCTACAACACATGCCGCTTAAACACTTCCAAATTTTTCATTTTTGCCTATGTAGTCATCACCGCAATACTTGTTTTTTATTTAAACAGTGATCTCCGACACTGAGTATGGAAACACGTAAATGAATGTAAATCATCTGAGATAGGCACAACCTTGAAACCGGTCGCGTGTTAAATCACCATCTATTGTGACTGGTAACGGTTATTATTCTGCATCCTAATTATTGGTATACTTGCTTTGTAAAGTTTCCAGTCACTTGAACACTGCTTGACCAGTACAATGAAGTACCCAGAATGGAAGGAGGAAACGAAATGGAACTCTAGGGATTGAGAGGCTATGTGATGTTATTTAAGTTATTAAAATGTAGAGACAATCCTACAAAGAACCTGGTGCACGAGTCCACTTACCAGTATGAGGTTGCACCCTCTCTGGCCAGGACACTCGCGCAGATTCGGTTGGGAAGGGTGTCCTGAAGCCACTGTGTCCTCTCCTGAAGCCACCTGCCCAACAACCAGTCGCAACTGGCCCTTAACGGCCTGTAAAGTGGTACTGGGACGGTGCAGACGCCCGAACTGGTCCCACACATGTTCTATCAGGGACAAATCTAGGGACTTTGCTGGCCACGAGTGCACCTCATCATCACGCAGACAGTTCGTAGGGAGACGTGCCATGTGTGGACAAACATTACCCTGTAAAAAATGGCTCCCCGATAGTGTCACATGGAGGTCAGGTGAGGCCGCAGGGCAGCTGTGCCTCTACAAAACACTGGAAGAATGGGACCTCTTCCCAGGTCGCCGCCATTCTTATTGACGACGGTCATTCGACGTAGTGTAGAATCATAATTCGTTACTGAACACACTGCAGTCAATGCTTCCCGCTTGCAGCACCACTCCAAACTCGGCCGTTGATGTTGTGGTAACTGCACCCCACTCACGATACGCTAATTCCCAGTCCTGTTGTTGATAGTCCCTCATCAATAGTGCTAAATGACGCAGAATGTTACAGGGAGCCCATTACTTGTTCTCTGAGGGGAGGCGCAGTTGTAAAGGCCTTCTGATGCGCTCGGTGCATAATACGACGACCTTCCCTTGTGCTGGTCAGACTTTATCGACCGGAACCTTGACGACGTGTACCGCTGGTCTCACTCTCACATGCAGTCCAATAGCTGGCGACAGTCACATCCGAATGCCCCACAAATCTAAACATTGCACGAGTCCACCAGCCGGCCAATTGGAGACCGAGAATGAGGCCCCATTCGAACTGTGTCACTTGCAGATAATGCTTACTCAAACGAGTGCGTGGGATCTCAGTGTAATTCACTGATACCAGTCAACATCTGGATCTGGTCACGTCCCTTATATACTTTACCAAGCCTGGTAACAACACTAAACACGAACAGCACTAACGCATTCTGGGGGCCGTTCCACCTTTTGCAGAGAATTGCAACTGCAATCACTTACGTGCCCACCGGTGATGTTTATGTGAACGAATTCACACTGACATTCGGTGAAGTCTTCTCAGTGCTTCAAGCTTTTTGCCACGCAGTATAATTTTCTCTCCCATATTCTTACATTGGTCAATCGATTAGGTGGTACTGAAAGACGGGGTGGGATTTTTTCCACCAGTCAGAAAGTATTTAGTTTTAGTGATGTTTACTTTTAAACCCTTCTTCATATTCTTGTATCAAGGTTCCGATCACGTACTCTGTATTGTTAAGTATTTGGTCTACCTCAGTAGGTTTCTTTGAAATACAAATTAACAGCCGCGCGGGATTAGTCGAGCGGTCTCGGGCGCTACAGTCATGGATTGTGCGGCTGGTCCCGGCGGAGGTTCGAGTCCTCCATCGGGAATGGGTGTGTGTTTGTCCTTAGGATAATTTAGGTTAAGTAGTGTGTAAGCTTAGGGACTGATGACCTTAGCAGTTAAGTCCCATAAGATTTCTCACACATTTGAACATTTTTTTTTTTTTTTTTTTTTTTTTTTTTTTTTTACAAATTATCAGACTTTATTGTCACTGTGTCGCTACTTTTAACACCTTTCCCTTAAATGGTGCAGCGTTTCTTCTTTGTATATTTTGTACAACGTGGATAAAACTCAGAATGTTTGACGTAATTCTTTTGTAACTTGAAATCCAAGTGATGAATATTTCGCGTGATGATGTTGGTTTTATGTGCATTAGCCCACAGTCTAAGATACTTTAGTGACCTGACTGCCGATCTGAATCTACAAGAGACACTCTCAAGAGCTATGACGGAGTAGTTGATTAATTTTCAAACATAAATATGTTTAGCCAGATGAAACTAGCCAACTCATAACACGGTTTACATTGTGCGAAATTTTCAGTTTCAGAAACACGTTTACGTTTGAATATTCACCAACTACCTCTTGAGAGCCTCTGAAGATGTTCCTCATGGTTGGAAATGAAGCCTCGAGCGCAGAAACACGCCACATACCGTGGCCTAACGCCAATAAAATCAGTATCATCAAAGACGTAAATAAAGGCCATGAATGAGAGCGTTGCATGATGAAATATTAGCTACTTTTAATTTTTCAGAAACAATTTTTGTGTCAGGTTTAACTTGTGTTTATTATTTTTGTTTTTATTGCAACTGCTTTTGAAAACCGAATGGGAGGTTAAGAATTCCACCTGGGCAGAACTGCAAAGATATTGCTAAATTGCAAGTACCTAGCAGGCTTTGGACCAAATAGATCCCGTCCAGAACAAATTCTTAATTTAAAACTAATACTTAGGCACCAAAGGCTTTCTGGTAACAGTTTTGTATGTGCATTTGTGGATTTTAAAAAGGCCTAAGACTCAGTTGATAGTGAATTTCTTTTCCAAATTTTAAAGGTCCAAGAGCTAGATAATAAAACTCTAACACTGATTACGAAACGTTAACTGGCACTAGCTCTAAAGCAAAATTCATGGGAGAAATTTCTGAACCATTTGATATAAATACTGGTGTTAGACAGAGAGATGGACTCTACCGATTATTGTCTAACTGTGTTTTGGGAAAGGTGCTCACACAATGGTGAAAACAAAAGTCGAGTCAAAGTAAAGATCAATCAATCAAGTTATCCAGAAGTAATATTAGTATAGATTGTCTCGCGTTTGCCGATGTTCTGGAAATTGTAACTTGGGGTATTACCACAGCTCAAAAACAAATTGAAATTCTAAAAGAAATTGCAGAAAAATTAGGACTACAAATATCATTCGAAAGAACGGAATATACGACATTCAACAAACAAGCACCAAAGTTTTTGAACACAAAATATGGAAAATAAAAATGGTTTTCCAGTTTAAATACTTGGGGGAAATCATACAAGAAAACGATCTGGAGAAAGCTGCGAACGAAGATCGCTGTCAAAAAATGGCAAATGCATTCCGATCAACACAAAATATTTATGATAAAAAATAACTTTCTACATTCAGTAAACTTAGGGATTACAGCACTGTAATCAAAACAATGTATTTATGGAGCACAAACTTTCAATAGAAAGAGAGATATTGAAGGAATTCAAAAGAAAGAAAGAAAGAAAGATTATTAGGAAAATATTAGGCCCCAAACTTACTGATGGAGAAACTTACAGGTTGAGAAGTAATAAAGAAATAGAAGAATACACTAACATAGATGGTGACATGAGAAAACGAGGACCTAAATTTTATGAGCACATTAAAAGAATGGCACCCACTAGGTTGATAAAACGAATTGTAGAATTCTACGAAAACAGAAGTAAGGCCAAAACTGAGCCAATTAAAAGATAGCTGCGATTAAGGAGGATCTTTAAGTAGCCGGTATAACTCAGGCAGGCATTAGAGATAGAAAAACATTCAGGCAAAAGATATTTGCTCACAAAGTTGGCCAGGAGGAAATGGGAAATTAGAAAACGGTCTGGTGAAAGAGACTTCATTCTTAAAGGATGAAACAAATTTGGACACAAAGGAAGGCCAGCCATCAAAAGTGACGTTGATGGATTGTACCTCGTGTGGGCACATACGTGGATAATAGTAATAACTGCAACTACAGAAGAAAGACCACTGGACGACGATCTGGACGGACCAAAAGTTTTGAGGGCGGAACAAACCAGGAATGATTCAGCCCTTTAGAAGGTCATGATGATGATGACGATGATGATGATGATGATGATGACTGATACACTGTTCTGCACAATCTCTGAAATTTAGATTTGTTTGGGTCATTCTTTCGTAATGTAGAAGTGTTGACAGACGTGTTTCATATGAAGTACGTTGCATTTATTTCTGTTTTCGGGCGCTCTCGACGATTCCAGTCGGCTGCGCTGGGAGCAACCCGTGCGTTGAGCATCCGTTTTAGAGGGGCTGCCTCTAGTGCGGGCTGAATGAGGCGGCCCGTCATATCTCGCGGCGCCTATTCAGACCCGACTGCGAGCGGCGTCTAATCTGGATGGCGCGACAATTGTCAGTCAGTTCAGGCGCTGTGTGTGTGTGTGTGTGTGTGTGTGTGTGTGTGTGGGCAGGCAGAGAGCGGCTCGAGTGGGCGGCGTTAATGAGCAGCCGACGGGCCGCAGCGGTTCCGCCGCGCCGCGGGCAAACCAACCCCCCACGTGGCTCGAGCACGTCCGAGGACACAGCGTGTGCCGTCGAAACTCACGGCTGGCGACAGAAAACACCCAGCAACACACGCTGCACTCATTATCTCCCTCTGCGGTGTAGCGCTGGTGCAAAGGGTAAGGGAGACACTTTGCCTCCATCCTCTCCAAAACAATTAGCAAAAGTGGTTATACACTCAGGTGACAAGAGTAACGGGGTAGTGATAGGCACATATACAGATGGCGGTAGTACAGTGTACATAAAAGGGCTGTGCATTGGCGGATCGGTCATTTGTACTCAGGTGATTCATGTCAACAGGTTTCCGACGTGATTATGGCCACACGACTGGAACTACAGACTGAACGCGTACTGATACGCATGGGACATTCTATTTCGGAAATAGTTAGCGAATTCTGTATTCCGAGATACTGAGTGAGTACTGCGAAGTAAGAGTGTACTGCGAATACCAAATTGCAGGCATCACATCTTGCTACGGACGACGCTGTGGCCGACGAACTTCACTAAACGACCGAGAGCAGCGGCGTTTGCGTTGAAGTCTCAGCGCTAACACTGCGACACTGCAACACTGCGTGAAATAACTGCAGAAATCAATGTTGGGAGGTACGACGAACCTATCCGTTACGACAGTGCGCCGAAATCTGGCGTCAGTGGGGTATGGCAGTAGCCGAACAAGGCGAGCTAAGAGCACGATGTCGCCTGTAGCTCCTCTCCTGGGCCCGTGACCGTACCGGTTGGATCCTAGACGACGGGAAAACCGAGACTTGGTCAGTTGAGTCCCCATTTCAGTTGGTAAGAGCTGGTCGTAGGGTTCGAGTGCGACGTAGACCCCACCAAGCCACGGATCCAAGTTGCCACGGCACTGTCCAAGCTGGTGGCGGCTCCTTAGTGGTGTGGGCTGTGTTTATATGGAATGGACTGTAGCCTCTGGTCTAACTGAACTGCTCATTGACTGGAAATGGTTATGTTCGGCTAGTCTGCAGCCTTTCGAGGACTTCATGTTTCCAAACAACGATTGAATTTTTATGGATAACAATGCGCCGTGTCAATGGGCCACAACTATTCACGACGAATTTCAAGAACACTCTGGACACTTCGAGTGAATAATTCGGCCACCCCAGTCGCCCGACATGAATCTATTACAACATTTATGGGGCAGAACTGGAGGTCAGTTCGTGTCCAAAATCGTGCACGACAGCAGTTCCCCAGTGATGGACAACTATAGAAGAACCATGGCTCACTATTTCTGCAGGGGACTTCCAACATCTTGTTGAGTCCATGCCATATCGAGTTGATGCACTACGGCGGACAAAAGGGGGCTCCGAGACGATATTAGGTGGTACCCCGTGACTTTTGTCACCTCAGTGTATTTCAACCTACCCTAAATGATCAAAAATATTCGGACACATAGTGGGCATTAATATGGGTTGGGTCTACCCTTTATGAATGCTTGACCTCTGCTGGGGACACTTTAAATGAGGTTCTGAGTGGCTGTGGAGCAATTTTAGTTCTTTTCTTCTTCAAGAGCCATGAGAGAATATGGTGATGTTGGACGCTGGGGTCTGGAGAGATGTCGATGTTCTGACCCATGCCAAAGGCATTCCACTGGGTTCAGGTCGGGAGTCTGAGGAGGCCAGTCCATTTTAGGAATAGTACTGTCCACAAACCATTGCCTGACTGTTGGTGCTTTATGACAGGGTGCTCCGTCACAATGTTATAATCATCGTCTCCGAAAGGTTCCTCTAATATACGCAGTACACAATGCTCTAAAATATGTTCACATCCTTACACGCTTAGCGTTATAGTAATCGCAATAAGCGGAGCATTCCCTGACCACGAAAAAGCCGTCCATACCGTAACGCCATCTCCTCCGTACTTCACTATAAGCAGTACACATGATGGCAGGTAACGTTTTCCAGGGATTCGCGAAACCCAGATCCTTCCATTGGAGTGCCACAGGGTATAGCGTGATTCATCAAATCACTCGTTTCCAGCCATCCAGTGTCTAACAGCGTCTCTGTTTGCACCATCTCAAGCGCCGCCTAGCACAGGCTACGGAAATATGTGGTTTGTGAGGAGTTTCCTAACCATTGTACTCCATTACTTTTAACTCCCTGCTCAGAGACATTGTCCTACCTGGACTGCTGGTAGCACTTTGGAACTCACGAGTGATTCCTTCCCCGCTTTCATACGCTTTTCTACAACCACCCTCCCCCGTGTTCGACGGTTCCTGTCCATCATTACAAGAGATCTGTCTGGTCTCGGTTGAGCTGTGGTTGTTCCTTTGCGTTTCCACTTCACAGTCACATCATCAGCAGTCGACTTTGGCAGCTTTAGAAGGGCTGAAACATCCGTGATGTATCTGTTACTCAGATGACATCCAACGATTAGTCCAGGTTTGAAGTTACTCAGCTCTCTTGACAGACCAATTCTGCTGTTGTCGCTACTCTATTGACAGCACAATACTCCCCGCCTCATTTTACACTGGCTGGTCCACTTCTCGTGACGTCTAATGCGGATTCTGCTTCACATAGGGGTGTCCGGATACTTCTGATCAAACTGTTTATTCAATTTCTAAACTTCACATGTAATTTTAGAAGAATAAAGTAGCTCGAAACCCAAGAGTCTTGAAAATAGCGAGGAATTCTAGAACTTACAAGTTACTTTTAACAGAGACTTCTTTTTAGTTGCTTGCGTGAGAATCACCGCTTAGATGGTCTGGTGGCCTGACTGACTGCAGTGAACATTCCACCCACATATGCACAGGCTAACCTACCTAGTGCCAGTGACATATCCGGCACGCGTAGCGAACCCACAGGCAGGAACGGCAAACCAAGGGAAATTTAGTACGAGAAAATAGACAGCGAAAGACCATCCACTAAGAAGAAGAAGAAGAAGAAGAAGAAGAAGAAGAAGAAAAAACCAAACAACTGACTTTGGAAACGACTGAAAGAATTAACGTTCCTCTCATTTACACACTCCTTTTGCCATAATTTGCAGACCAGTTTTCACGCTCGAATTGCTTAGTGAAATACTCCGAATACAGACTTCGATGTTGTATTTTGTGACTTACGACGTTATTCATACCTCTAAATTTTCGATCGTATGTTTCTCAAACGATATATTTTTCTGCGTGGCAGTTTCTTAGATGTTACGCTAACTAATTATTATTGTTATTGTTACAGTGACAACAAATCAGTAGCAATCATGAAAGACACACTAACAAATAGAATCCTCGAAGGGTGTTGAGATCAAAACTGGTGTAAGCAAGTGGATGGATTGTCCATACTGGTGTTCAATAGTGTACTAGAATGGGTAATCAGGGAATGGAGGGGAAAAAACCAGAAGACAACGGAATTTAAAAAATCATAATTGGGAGAAAAGGGCATAACATGAGAATTGTTTGCTTGGCTTCTTCGGTAGATCTTGACATGTCAGCCGAATACATAGAAGATGCAACAATCCAGATAAATCTTCTACAAGACATAGCTTCAAAAGCAGGCCTATACGCATCTTTTGGAAAAAAAAAAACAGAGTGTATGACATATGCGAAGGAGTCACCGATATGTGTGAAAACTGATCAAGGAAGGATAGCAAAGAATACAAAATTTAAATATCTCTGTGAAATAGTACAGCCAGATGCTCTGGACGAAGGAGCTGACTTAGCAATGACAAAGAAAATGGAGATGGCATTTCGATTAACGAAAGAGCCGTACACCAAGAAATCTTCAACTTTTGAAGTCCTGTCTTCCACAGTTGCGTGTAATAATGAGAATAAGGAACCATGACAAACATCTTATACAAACGCAAGAAAACTTCCACATCCAGAAAGCCATAGCAGAAAACAAACACGTGATAAATGAACAAACACACATCAGCACAGGCTCCCTACTACACTTAATAAAGGAAATAATAACATAAAACAAAAAAACTCTTCCCCACACAATCTGGACACACACACACACACACACACACACACAGCACAGCACAGCACAGCACAAAAAAATAAAATAAAATAAAATTAATATCACACCAAAACACACACACACACACACACACACACACACACACACACACACACACACACACACAAATGCATACACGAACAGATCACAGACAGTCGGCAACAGAAATCAAAACATTGCATTAAAACAAGCGTTCAGTGCATAGTGCTGTGGAATGTGGAAAAAAAACCTCAAATTGGCGTTCATAAGAAGAAGAACAACACCAAAAATGCAACAGGAGCGTAATATGTAAGAAATTGTCCACGCAACCTGTAAGTACAGTTCAAAACATTACTACTTAATAGGAAATACCAACCATCAGAACTGTTTATAACCTATAGTTACAGTGACAAAAATGTAAATTAAATAGCTAACATATGTACATATTCCAGGCCACTGAGGATGCCTTGCAGAAAATAAAGGCGAAACGCGTATGGCACTAATATTGTGTTTAATTCAGTTGCTGTCAGACGGTCCATAAGTAAAAATTATCAATATACCGTAACCAAGAAATCTGTTTCCATAAATGCAAAAAAAACTCCAGCACTACAACACTGTCATTAAACCAGAATGCGTTTATGATTCAGAATGCCTTTCGCTAAATACAGTTAAACAATTAGATGAAACAGCAAAGAAGGAAACATAAAGAATCAGGAAAGTCTTGGGACCAAAATGTGAGAGTGGTAAATGGAAATTAAGAAGTAATAAACAAAATTAAGAAAAAATAGAGCCAATATCAGACACAATGAGGAAGGGAAGAGTTGTATTCTATGGCCACCTAAAACGGCTAGACGAAAAAAGAATAACAAAAAGAATTTTTCACATCATTGACAGAAACCCAAAACATCAATGACAACGGATCAAAGAAGCTAATGCAGACCTGAGGCAAGAGGAAATAACGGAGGAAAAATAGGAGCAGGAGAAAAGTTCAGAGGAAAAGAAAATGTATGAAGGGCCTCCAGGAGAAAAAGAAGAAAAAGACAGGGGCGGTATGGACAGAAGAAAGAAGAGAAAATACAGGGTAAGAACGGAAAACTGGCGGAAAGAAAGAAAGAAAGAAAGGAAAGGGAAAGAAGATATAAGTTCCTTCATGTGGTCCTTGGTAGGCTAAACCAATAAAAGTATTTGCTTCATTTTATGGTAATTAAGCACTTTTTTATTATTAAATAATATACGTAACTGTGACACTTTAAAACTGATAGTTATATTTCAGGAGAGTGGCGGGGGGGGAAGACGCAAACAACCCCTCCACAATCGAACCCTGGATCGGCCTGTCTACGGTAAGGATGAGATAAACTATTGGCTCTGAGCACTATGGGACTTAACTACTTAAACCTAACTAACCTAAGGACATCAAACACATTCACGCCCGAGACAGGATTCGAACCTGCGACCGTAGCGGTCATGCGGTTCCAGACTGTAGCGGCTAGAACCACTAGGCCACATCGACCGGCAGATAAACTATTAACTAGGAGTAATATGTTACAACATTCAGTGCCAATTACGTAATAATTTCGAGAAACCAGTTAATTATTTAATAGGTGCGATGTAGACCATGAAGTACACTGGAACCAGCGAAACAGTTCGCATTACTGTAGGAATGTATTCTAAATATTGACTTTCCTACAGATATCAGTAATTCATGATATGAGAGTGGAAGGACTGCACTCAGGAACGCTTAACACGCTTGGTCCTGTGAACGTGTCGCAGCCTCTTGCGTTGGAATGTTGGGAGCGGAAAAATCCTGCACTCTACAGTCGACCCCTGTTATCTGTTACCGATTCTAGATTTTTTTGTTAACTTGTGAAACCCGATAGTCAATAATAATGGACTGCTTTCCTTTGACTTCAGTACAAAGTATTTGTTTGCTTAAGTAAACGTAAAAAAAGGACGTGAAATATACTTCATTCAGCGGGTCAAGGAACTGTGATGCTAGTAAGGAAATGGAACAACGGCAAGATTATCCTCCTTGCTACTTCCCGCTTCTCAAATTGTTCCGCTGAAATAGCTAGCAATCATGTACAATTGAGGTATAAAATTTCTGCGCAATTTGAAAAATTACTGCTCGCTATAATTAGGATTACGGTTTTATTTTTAGATATTACTAATTGCCCCTTGTTTCCCTGCTAATTTACGTGCACGCTTGAAAATATTTTTTCAAGTAATTGTGTATAATGCACGCACAACATTTCTCGAAATTACTTCGTACCTCGTATTACTTATCTGTATGGTATATGGAAATGTCGTGTGGGTAGGGCCTCCCGTCGGGTAGACCGTTCGCCTGGTGCAGGTCTTTCTATTTGACGCCACTTCGGCAACCTGCGCGTCGATGGGGATGAAATGATAATGATTAGGACAACACAACACCCAGTCCCTGAGCGGAGAAAATCTCCGACCCAGCCGGGAATCGAACCCGGGCCCTTAGGATTGACAGTCTGTCACGCTGACCACTCAGCTACCGGGGCGGACTTCTGTATGGTGTACGGGTGCGAGGGTTACGTAGTTTCCTCTGTGCACTCGACGATGCTGCTACACTCTAGAATCTTCTAAGAGGTGTGAGCATATCTATCAGCAACGCTTAAATATTAGCCAATACCTGTACATATAAAAAACTGCTATATAATCTGTTGCACGTGACTGTGTGATAAGCTGAAAGTTTTGTTACTTGCTATTTCGTCACTATTGCCATGTGACATGTTTTACAACTCTTCCTTTCGCAACATAAAGGCACAATTGTGGATTTGGTTGTTACACAACAGTCTAATGTAAATTTCCAGTCGTAGCACTCTGCATGCTTTTTGGGTTTTGTAGACCACGAACATAACAGAGTGGATTGCGACAGGCGAGTAAAGCTCTGCTGATATCAGATACTGATGTGGGAATGGAGAGGGATTTCTTGAATGTCTTCATATGGGGCACAGTATTCAACAAAAGTGAGACGTAGGATATTGGAAATCATAAGAAGAAAGGAAACTGAGACTCAGTAGTGATGAGACGTCTACATCTACATCTACATTTATACTCCGCTAGCCACCCAACGGTGTGTGGCGGAGGGCACTTTACGTGCCACTGTCATTACCTCCCTTTCCTGTTCCAGTCGCGTATGGTTCGCGGGAAAAACGACTGTCTGAAAGCCTCCGTGCGCGCTCTAATCTCTCTAATTTTACATTAGTGATCTCCTCGGGAGGTATAAGTAGGTGGAAGCAATATATTCGATACCTCATCCAGAAACGCACCCTCTCGAAACCTGGCGAGCAAGCTACACCGCGATGCAGAGCGCCTCTCTTGCAGAGTCTGCCACTTGAGTTTATTAAACGTCTCCGTAACGCTATCACGCTTACCAAATAACCCTGTGACGAAACGCTCCGCTCTTCTTTGGATCTTCTCTATCTCCTCCGTCAACCAGATCTGGTACGGATCCCACACTGATGAGCAATACTCAAGTATAGGTCGAACGAGTGTTTTGTAAGCCACCTCCTTTGTTGATGGACTACATTTTCTAAGCAGTCTCCCAATGAATCTCAACCTGGTACCCGCCTTACCAACAATTAATTTTATATGATCATTCCACTTCAAATCGTTCCGCACGCATACTCCCAGATATTTTACAGAAGTAACTGCTACCAGTGTTTGTTCCGCTATCATATAATCATACAATAAATGATCCTTCTTTCTATGTATTCGCAATACATTACATTTGTCTATGTTAAGGGACAGTTGCCACTCCCTGCACCAAGTGCCTATCCACTGCAGATCTTCCTGCATTTCGCTACAATTTTCTAATGTTGCAACTTCTCTGTATACTACAGCATCATCTGCGAAAAGCCGCATGGGACTTCCGACACTCGTGACATTAGCGGACGCCAACATACACAACATTATTCGAAGCTATCGTTATTGTTAGTATTAAAAACATATATCTATGTGCTGCACAGATGGAGTACTGGGACGTCTGGAAGCAAATTCAAACTCAGTTTCAAAAACAAATGTTTGTGTGCATGAACAGCACCAATTTCAAGCACGCCGTAAAAGTAATTAGGCAGCCCCAGGAGACATACCGCTAATACCACGTAACAGCACCTCTAGCCTTGATACTGCGTTGACTTGAACGAGGTGGAGAGTCCACAAGTTGCTCAATGTATGCCATATCCAGCTGAAGCTACTCATTCATGGTGAGATCTCACAGAGCTTCCTGTTTACGCGAATGTTAACTCAGAGTTCCACTTGGTGTTCCAAAAAGACATAGACATCTCCTGTGGGATTAGGATTGGGTGACTTTGCGGGTCAGTCGAGATTCAGTCGTTTTTAACAAACCAGGTCTGCGAGCGTGCTGCCCTGTGATGGAGAGTGCTATTATTTTGGAATACGGGAGCGTCTACTGCATACTCGTCATGAAGACACGCACAGCCGGGGAAAAAAAATGCGACACGGTCAAGGGAAAGACCATTTTACTGACAAGTGAGGTAGCAGGTAGTCCATCGTTCTAGGAATATATGATATAAAATTCAGAACAAGTGAAACACACATGTCACAGTAAAGGGTACCCAAACAGTCGCATCAGTGCACGGTGTACGTCCCTCAGGCGGGAACGCACGCGTATATTCTTGCATACGAACGAACATAAAGGCACGAATGGCATTCTGTGTTAGATTGTCCCAAGCGTGTTGAGCCTTTGGTTGTAATTCAGAAATGGTTCTTCCAGATCCTGGAAAACGAGTAGGTTCCTGCTTCATAATGTCCCATACATGTTCAACTGGCCAGATTTCTGATGACCACCGAGCGAGTTAGCCCAGTGGTTAGCACACTGGACTCGCATTCTGGAGGACGACGGTTCAAACCCGCTTCCGGCCATCCTGATTTAGGTTTACGTGATTTCCCTAAATCACTTCAGGCAAATTTCTGGATGGCTCCATGAAAGGGCACGGTCGACTTCCTTCCTCATCCTTCCCTCATCCAGTGGGACCGATGACCTGGCTGTTTGGTCCCCTACCCCGGATAAACCAGCCGACCAAACAACCAATCTGGTGAGCTTGCTGTTCAGACCAGTTGTTCTACACCACGAAGAACACATTATACCGCAGCAGTCGTGTGCAGACGTGCACTGCCCTGTTGAAAAAGCACGTCACTTGTTTGTCGAGAAAGTGGGGAGTTAACAGATTTTGCAATATAGCAGGCTCTGGTTACTTCACTCTACAGATATACCAAATGTGACCGTTAATTGTAATTGATGGTCCCTCAGTATGTACACTGGGATGGGACCTGTGTGTCGTGGACGAATCCTCTCTGGAATAAGCAGTTCACCAGATCTACACCATACACGTGCACATCCATCACTCTCATATAGACAGTACCTACTCTCATCACTGGAGACAACAGAGCGCCATTCCTCTCTCCACTCAACTCTTTCACGACACCTAAGTACCTTGATTGGCAGCGTAGTAGTGTCAACGGTAGCCTGCTCACAGGCACACGTGGTCTTAATCCAGACGCAAGCACACAGTTCCCAATGGCGCTTAATGACACAGCAGATACACCATGGGCCCTGATTTCGTCCCTGGATGGTATTATATCGGCCATTGCTGCTCGCACAATGCGTCAACTCTGACGTGCGTCTGTACCACGCTGACGTCCAGAACCTAGTCTACAGGCGTGCGAATGTCACAGACCACTGTTGAACGCAGCGACACATCATCGATCCCTTGTGCTCGATATATGTATCAATCTGTGGAGTCATCCATCGAGCTTCCCAGAGGCCCAGAATGCGACCCTATTGGTTGAAACTGTTCATCACGAATAGATACACGTCGGTGGTGCATGGTTGTAACGTAGAATGAAAGTCGCAAACACTGTTCACCTCTAAACTCAGCATAGTCCCTGTCTGCACAGTGAAAAACCGAGGGAGCTCAAACAGGCCTCTTCAGAGCCACCTGATAGACAATGACTGTAACAAAAGAATCATTGTCTCTACGACCCCTGAGTATGCATATACACTCCTGGAAATGGAAAAAAGAACACATTGACACCGGTGTGTCAGACCAACCATACTTGCTCCGGACACTGCGAGAGGGCTGTACAAGCAATGATCACACGCACGGCACAGCGGACACACCAGGAACTGCGGTGTTGGCCGTCGAATGGCGCTAGCTGCGCAGCATTTGTGCACCGCCGCCGTCAGTGTCAGCCAGTTTGCCGTGGCATACGGAGCTCCATTGCAGTCTTTAACACTGGTAGCATGCCGCGACAGCGTGGACGTGAACCGTATGTGCAGTTGACGGACTTTGAGCGAGGGCGTATAGTGGGCATGCGGGAGGCCGGGTGGACGTACCGCCGAATTGCTCAACACGTGGGGCGTGAGGTCTCCACAGTACATCGATGTTGTCGCCAGTGGTCGGCGGAAGGTGCACGTGCCCGTCGACCTGGGACCGGACCGCAGCGACGCACGGATGCACGCCAAGACCGTAGGATCCTACGCAGTGCCGTAGGGGACCGCACCGCCACTTCCCAGCAAATTAGGGACACTGTTGCTCCTGGGGTATCGGCGAGGACCATTCGCAACCGTCTCCATGAAGCTGGGCTACGGTCCCGCACACCGTTAGGCCGTCTTCCGCTCACGCCCCAACATCGTGCAGCCCGCCTCCAGTGGTGTCGCGACAGGCGTGAATGGAGGGACGAATGGAGACGTGTCGTCTTCAGCGATGAGAGTCGCTTCTGCCTTGGTGCCAATGATGGTCGTATGCGTGTTTGGCGCCGTGCAGGTGAGCGCCACAATCAGGACTGCATACGACCGAGGCACACAGGGCCAACACCCGGCATCATGGTGTGGGGAGCGATCTCCTACACTGGCCGTACACCACTGGTGATCGTCGAGTGGACACTGAATAGTGCACGGTACATTCAAACCGTCATCGAACCCATCGTTCTACCATTCCTAGACCGGCAAGGGAACTTGCTGTTCCAACAGGACAATGCACGTCCGCATGTATCCCGTGCCACCCAACGTGCTCTAGAAGGTGTAAGTCAACTACCCTGGCCAGCAAGATCTCCGGATCTGTCCCCCATTGAGCATGTTTGGGACTGGATGAAGCGTCGTCTCACGCGGTCTGCACGTCCAGCACGAACGCTGGTCCAACTGAGGCGCCAGGTGGAAATGGCATGGCAAGCCGTTCCACAGGACTACATCCAGCATCTCTACGATCGTCTCCATGGGAGAATAGCAGCCTGCATTGCTGCGACAGGTGGATATACACTGTACTAGTGCCGACATTGTGCATGCTCTGTTGCCTGTGTCTATGTGCCTGTGGTTCTGTCAGTGTGATCATGTGATGTATCTGACCCCAGGAATGTGTCAATAAAGTTTCCCCTTCCTGGGACAATGAATTCACGGTGTTCTTATTTCAATTTCCAGGAGTGTATTATCCCCTTGTGCCACTGAACACAGTCATTGAGGATGTTGCACTTTTTTCCGACAGGATAGAAGAAAGGGCAACACTTGGTCACCAAGAGTGTTGAAATAAACAGACTGGTTTATATTCATTGCAACCTGAATGAATGGGGCAAGTCATGGGACGAAAAGAGCTCCGAAAATATTACTGAAACATATTCAGTCTGAATTACACCAACCATACGTACAGCTGGGTTGTCGATTCACTGGACGCCTGGCAACATTTGAAAAGGGGCAAAATTTGCACTTTAAGGACAAACGAACTTCGCCTCCAATCAGCTGCCGTCCAGTTTCTTTGTTGTTTGGCCCATTCAAGACGTGAAGATTCGTGTGCCGGCCTGATTAATAGTCTTTTGAGAGTTACTGGACTCGAAACGCCCATTACATGCAGTTTCCTTCGCAATGTTTGCTCGCAAGCTGACTGAGATTGACCTGAATTCACAGACAGCAGAAAACCCGATAGGGTTTGAAAACCATTTTAATTGCCAAGGGATGTGAATCGTCTCCAGCTCCTGTTGGTAAAGCAGCTTTTTCCACGACAACTGCCCTGATGCCGCATTACATGGCTACGTTTGGTACACTATTCCTTGTAGATACGTTGCACAATCTTCCAAATAGAGCAACTTCATTCTGCCCATGCTTATGAGCATAGCCAAACGCGAAAGGCTATTTTTACCATTCTGCCACGTCTTCACGCCGATCAGTGCTACTTCCTTGATTCCATACAACCTTCTCGTGCATACCCCGTCACTCCAAAATATTTAATAAAAAATAGAGAAAAGTTAAGATGGAGTTTTTGATAGTTCTCCACAGCCTTCCCACAACTGAGTATGTACTGTCACCTTTTCTTATCTAATCTGATAATTCAATGTTCTGTATTAAACTGATATCAGTGGTAGTTATGTACGTTGGCAGTGCCGTTGATTGACCAACAAATATATGTGCATCATATCGTTGTGTAATGTACGCTCTGAGCACTGATTATTCTTTGATGGAGAGTGTTCTGAGATATTCACGTACGAAATCATGAGTTTCTGGTCTTGTATCTGTGAAGCACAGAAAAGCTGAGAAGAACGTTGTTAACAAGATATAAAATGTCAGTTGAAATACATGTTAATTGAATGGAAAAGGAGCTGACAATAGGAAGGAGTCAAATGAAAGACGGCTGGTGAGACCCGAATCAAACTGTATCGACTATTCATTTTATTAATCTCTCATCCTGGTTTCAGTTACGGCGTTTGGGCTTATGGGAATATTGTATGCTGCCGCTACACGGTCAACACTGTTTGAGGCCTCCGCTACAAGATCCTCCAGATTCAGTATTTGGGCTCGCATTGCGCACTACCGGGTCCTCCCTATTGTCTACTAACCTTTATTCACAGAAGTTTCTGCCTCACCTGGAACTTCCCTTTAGAATTGTGAACTAAATCCTTAAGTACGTTTACAAACTTAATGTGAACATTACAAAGTCATTAATAATCATAATAAAAAAAAAACATCGTAGGACATAATTCAACTAGAACGCACACAACGTTCATACAACCACGTGAAACTGTCATAAAAGTTCTTCTTTGGGATGTTGTTCAAATCGCGCATCACACTGGCTTGAATGTCGCGTATGCCATCGAAACGTTGACCCTTCATAGGAATTTCTGCTCTTCGTCCTTTTTTCGAGGTTTGTATTGATAACACAAAGTCTCGTCACAATAGCATGTCAACTACTTAACACATCCTACTCACAACTGGCTGATCGAATGCTCATCTGTTGTTTACAGTTGGTAGTTCAAGCTGCCACCGTAGTTACCTTGCTGACGTCACTCATATACCAGGAATAAAATCAGTCACAGAACTTTTTGGACGAACGGTGTATTTGTTAAAATATTTGTGTCTAATTCCAAAAAGATCCATTATCATTTTTTGAGTAATTGCTATGACGTTCCTTTGCTGACTGATTTCCTTCAAAACATCTTCACTGGATTTCCTTTCTGTCCACCTGCTCCTCATTAGCGTTTTCCATAGCGGTAGTACCATCTCTTCTAAGCGTCTTCTGTCTGTCTTCAAAAGTTCACAAATTACACAGACATACAGGGGTATTCTGCGTATGAACGTCTTCAACAACTGCTTTTCTTTTATATACTAAACAACGTTCCCTGTCCACTTGCTTCGCTGAGTGGTTACGTGGTGGTGGTGGTGGTTACTGTTTAACGTCCCGTCGACAACGAAGTCATTAGAAACGGAGCGCAAGCTCGGGTTAGGGAAGGATTGGGAAGAAAATCGGCTGTGTCCTTTCAAAGGAACCATCCCGGCATTTGCCTGAAACGATTTAGGGAAATCACAGAAAACCTAAATCAGGATGGCTGGAGACGGGATTGAACCGTCGTCCTCCCGAATGCGAGTCCAGTGTGCTAACCACTGCGCCACCTCGCTCGGTAGTGGTTACGTGCTTGCCTACCATACAGTGGGCTCGGGTTCGATTCCCGGCCGTGTTGGAGATTTTTCTCAGCTCGTGGACTGGGTGTTGTCCTCATCATCATTTCATTCTCATCACCAACACACGAGTCGCCCAACGTGGCGTCGACTGAAATAAGACTGGCGCTCGGTGGCCGAACTTCCATGGATGAGGCATCCCGACCGGCAATGCCTTGCGATCGTTTCATTTCATTTCAACGTTCCATAACAGCTGCCTCCTTTCGTTGAACGCCAAATTTTTCAGTTGCAAATCTGCGTATGGAATTTTTTGCTATTCGAATTCGCTTATTTCGCTAATTTGACTAATATTTGGTTCCCGTGAAGGGCGCAGTGAGTTTCGTCCACGTAAAAAAGCCTCTTTACTTCCTTCTCTGCAAGCCACATGTTGGATTATCTTACACATCAGGCCGTTGGTCAACCAACTGGCAAACAGGGCGGCAATTCTTCTTCGAGCGATAAATCTTTTCTAGTCTTCAGTATGGCCGCTACCTCAACGTGGTTCTACACCCTCGGGGAGGCTCCACAGCGGATGGTTGTATCCAAAGCACCTTCGAGATACTGTTTGACAGGATGAAGTATTTTCCGAAAGATTAGGCTTGTTGACACGCCACGACCCCCCGTTTCCCTGGAATTCATGTCCAATGTTGCACTTGTACTTCATCTGCAGTAATTGGATCGATGACTATTTCTACCTCATCTTGCACAGCCACGAATACTGGGAAGCGCTCGGCGACGTGCTGGTTGCGGCCAACATTGATGTTCCTCGACAGACGTGGAATTCTCCGTTAGGAAATTAGCCATGTTATCCGGCTCAGATACCATGTTGCCACCCGATAGGAGTCTGCGTGCCGTAAAAAGGCCTGTATTGGTGGTTTCTCACACCGAGACTAACCTCACGCTACCGCGGCGGCCGCTTTTGTAAGTCGCTATGTTGTGGTACGTAAAATAAGCCTACCGGGTAAAATACATAGTGATTTCAGAAAGTAAGTTACACATCATCCCACGCTAAACCCATTGCCTAAAAAAAGTTACAGTTCGTCAGAAGAGATTACATGTTCTGGGTTTCCTTCAGAGACAGTTGTGCTACGGTACGGAAACAGGCCATTGGCCCAGCGAAGGGCATGTGCCACAGAATTTTCCTTACTGTAATATTAAAATGTTGTCTCACTAAGGATATCTGGCTAGATGTGACAGTTCCTAAAGGATCTAATCTTGCCAGGTGAAATAAAACATAAATAACTAACTCTAGATAAATAAAAATGTAAATATTCGATACCATATGGCACTCCGGTACGTACATAAAAACACGACCGTATTCGAAAACAACGTTGTGTTAAAAGTTCAAAGCAATCGGTGAAGAACTTTTAGAGATTTAAGATTTTGAACGAACGAACATTGATAGCTATATAAATAAAAATGTAAATGTCAATATATCTCCGTAAGTTCTTCACCGATTCCTTTCAAATTCTGACACAACGTTGCATTCGAATATGCATGTGTTTTGTATACTGTCTAGAGCGACATATGGCATATAAATTCATATACAGTAATTATAGAGTAAATCTGCATATGATATAAAAGTTCGTTTGTTCAAAATCTTAATTCTGCGAAAGTTATTTACCGAATGCTTCGAAATTTTGACACAACGTTACATGTGAGTACGTGCGTGTTATTATATTGTTGATCGACTTACTTCAAATTTTTGCGCAATGCTCTGATAAACTTTAGACGGACATAGGCTACATATTATAATATATGTAATATAAAATTTGTATGTAATATATAAAGATGAAACGTTATTACCGAAACTTTTAAAAAGTACTCGACCACGTCTGCCGTAAAATATCAAGAGCAACATTGAGCAGAATGACCATATAAAACAGATACTGGGAGAAACCGACACCAGACTCAGATTCAGCGGAAGAATCTTAAGGAAATGTAACTCATCCACGAAACAACTGGATTGTAAGGTGCTAGTTCGCCAGATTTTTGAGTATTGTTCATCTATCTGGGATCCCTAACAGGTAGGACTGACAGAGGAGATGGAGAAGATCCAACGAAGAACGGCGCGTTTCGTCACGGGATCGTTTAGCTGGCGAGAGAGCGTTACGGAGATGCTAAACAAACTTCACTGGCAGACGTTACAAGAGAGGATAGATTTAATATTGAAATTTCGGGAAAGTACTTTTCAGCAGGAGTCGGACAACATATTACTTTCCCTCACATACAACTCACCTATCGACCACGAGGAGAAAATTCGAGAAATTAGAGCCAATACAGAGGCTTACCGACAATCATTCTTCCCACACACTATTCGCTATTGGAACGGGGTTGGCGGAATCAGACAGTGGTACCGAAAGTACCCTCCACCACACGCCATTAGGTGGCTTGCAGAGTATGATGTAGATGTAGATGATTCATTTCAAAAAATTAAATATTACTGTAATGAATGTATGGACATACAGGGTGGTCCATTGTACGTGACCGGGCCAAATATCTCACGAAATAAGCGTCAAACGAATAAACTACAAACAACGACACTCGTCTAGCTTGAAGGGGGAAACTAGATGGCGGTATGGTTGGCCCGCTAGATGGCGCTGCCATAGGTCAAACGGATAGCAACTGCGTTTTTTTAAATAGGAACCCCATTTTTATTACTTATTCGTGTAGCACGTAAAAAATATGAATGTTTTAGTTGGACCACTTTTTTCGCTTTGTGATAGATGGCGCTGAAATAGTCACAAACATATGGCTCACAATTTTAGACGAACAGTTGGTAACAGGTACGTTCTTTAAATTAAAATACAGAACGTAGGTACGTTTGAACATTTTCTTTCGGTTGTTCCAAAGTGTTACATGTACCTTTGTGAACTTATCATTTCTGAGACCGCATGCTGTTACAGCGTGAATACATGTAAATACCACATTAATGCAAAAAATCTCAAAATGATGTCCGTCAACCTCAATGCATTTGGCAATACATGTAACGACATTCCTCTCAACAGCGAGTAGTTCATCTTCCGTAATGTTCGCACATGCATTGACAATGCGCTGACGCATGTTGTCAGGCGTTGTCGGTGGATCAGGATGGCAAATATCCTTCAACTTTCCCCACAGAAAGAAATCCGGGGACGTCAGATCAGGTGAACGTGCGGGCCATGGTATGGTGCTTCGACGACCAATCGACATGTCATGAAATATGCTATTCAATAGCGCTTCAACCGCACGTAGCTATGTGCCGAACATCCATCATGCTGGAAGTACATCGCCATTCTGTCATACAGTGAAACGTCTTGTAGTAACATCGGTAGACCATTACGTAGGAAATCAGCATACATTGCACCATTTAGATTACCATCGATAAAATGGCGGCCAGTTATCCTTCCTCCAATAATGCCACACCATACATTAACCCACCAAGGTCGCTGATGTTCCACTTGTCGCAGCCATCGTGGATTTCCCGTTGCCCAATAGTGCATATTATGACGGTTTACGTTAACGTTGTTGGTGAATGAAGCTTCGTCGCTAAATAGAACGCATGCAAAAAATCTTTCATCGTCCCGTAATTTCTCTTGTGCCCAGTGGCAGAACTGTACACGACGTTCAGAGTCGTCGCCGTGCAATTCCTGGTGCATAGAAATATGGTACGGGTGCAATCGAAGTTGATGTAGCATTCTCAACACCGACGTTTTTGAGTTTCCCGATTCTCGCGCAGTTTGTCTGCTACTGATGTGCGGATTAGCCGCGAGAGCAGCTGAAACACCTCCATGGGCATCATAATTTGTTGCAGGTCGTGGTTGACGTTTCACATGTGGCTGAACACTTCCTGTATCCTTAAATAACGTAACTATCCGGCGAACGGTCCGGTCACTTGCATGATGTCGCCCAGGATACCGAGCAGCATACATAGGACACGCCCGTTGGGCATTTTGATCACAATAGCCATACATCAACACGATATCGACCTTTTCCGCAATTGGTAAACGGTCCATTTTAACACGGGTAATGTATCACGAAGCAAACACCGTCCGCACTGACGGAATGTTACGTGATACCACGTACTTATACGTTTGTGACTATTACAGCGACATCTGTCACAAAGCGAAAAAAGTGGTCCAACTAAAACATTCATATTTCTTTACGTACTACACGAATATGTAATAAAAATGGGTGTTCCTATTTAAAAAAACGCAGTTGATATCCGTTTGACCTATGGCAGCGCCATCTAGCGGGCCAACCATACCGCCATCTGGTTTCCCCCTTCAAGCTAGAAGAGTTTCGTTCTTTGCAGTTTTTTCGTTTGCTGCTTATTTCGTCAGATATTTGGGCCGGTCACTATCAATGAACCACCCTGTATATAGGTCCTAGACTTTTAATATACCCTATGTAAGTATTTATATAAAATGGCCAACGGCCTTGCCTCAGTAATAACACAGGTTCCTGTCAGATCACCGAAGCTAAACGCTGTCGGGCTTGGCTAGCACTTGGATAGGTGACCGTATGGGTCCGCCAAGCGCTGATGGCAAGCGCGTTGCTTTCAGCCATTGTGAGGCCAGCGGCTCCGATCACGAAAACTGACAACGGCTGGGAGAGCGCTGTGCTGAACACACGCCACTCCGTATCCGCTTCCGGTGATGCCTATCAGTTGAGGATGATACGGCGGTCGGACGGTACCGTTGGGCCTTCTGAGGGCTGTTCAGACACAGTTAAGTTTTTATTTAATAATTACACGTTGTCAGCAAACAGGGAAGCTGTATTTACAGCTTATCCAGTTATGATCAGAATACTACTTACAAAATGTGAATTTGCAGTAACAACAAACGATAGGAATAGGATTTGAATAGAGGGGTGGGAGAAAAGGGTATATAAAGGAGAAAGGAAGAGATGGTTAGAGAGAGGTGGCAGCAGGAGATGGAGGGAGAGGAGAAAACAGACACGGAAAGAGGGGAAGGAGGTGATGGACAGAGACAGGGGGAAAAAGAGATTATGGCGTATATCCAGTTCTTTTAACTATTAGAAACGTATTCCTTCTCTCTTCTTTCTTTTCCATTAAATTAGACTGAACCACAGCAACGTGTCGCCGAAAACAGCCAGTAATAAATATAAGGTCCTGCAGACTGTGAACCCAAGACAGAATACCTCGACGGACGTGTTGGGTTAACGAGGAGGACGTCACGAACTGTGCGTCAAGTTGTGCCGTCACTTTGTTGCTAGTGCAAATGTTTATCTTACTTCTGAACTTATCCGCGTCCTTTGGATTAGTGTTTCGCCTAACAACTACTGCAGGTTGCTCGGAATCTACTTGGCACGTAAAAACCTGACCCGCTACAGCTCTAGCACCAGGCAGCCGCGGCATTTGCAGCCTTGCGTTTCATTCGAGAAACTCGAGCCACGGTACGGGCGGGATAGAGACGCTAATTAGCCAAGTAATGAGGCGTTCCAAAACAACGGGGGAGCGATGGCACAGCAGTCTCCAGAAGGTCACAGGTCTTCAGCAGTGTCCTTGTCCGTCTTGCTCTACTGGTCGGTCATCAGTTTAACAAGTGCGCCCCTCAACGGCTAATTAAAAAATAAGGAGACGCGCTGCAGTAAATATTACGTTGGGGCAGTGGGAGATACTGCGGTGACATTTAGTGTGCGTTCGGGATTCCTGATGAGAACAGTTCTGCGTGTGGGAGGGCCGCACTGTAGTCAATGAAGTGCAAATCGTCCCTTACTCGGGAAATGAGCGTAGGGGCTACATGCAAGAAATGTACACTACTGGCCATTAAAATTGCAACACCACAAAGATGACGTGCTACAGACGCGAAATTTAACCGACAGGAAGAATATGCTGTGATATGCAAATGATTAGCTTTTCAGAGCATTCACACAACGTTGGCGCCGGTGGTGACACCTACAACGTGCTGACATGAGGAAAGTTTCCAACCGTTTCTCATACACAAACAGCAGTTGACCGGCGTTGCCTGGTGAAACGTTGTTGTGATGCCTCGTGTAAGGAGGAGAAATGCGTACCATCACGTTTCCGACTTTGATAAAGGTCGGATTGTAGACTATCGCGATTGCGGTTTATCGTATCGCGACATTGCTGCTCGCTTTGGTCGAGATCCAATAACTGTTAGCAGAATATGAAATCGGTGGATTCGGGAGGGTAATACGGAACGCCGTGCTGGATTCCAACGTCCTCGTATCACTAGCAGTCGAGATGACAGGCATCTTATCCGCATGGCTGTAACGGATCGTGCAGCCACGTCTCGATCCCTGAGTCAACAGATGGGGACGTTTGCAAGACAACAACCATCTGCACGAAGAGTTCGACGATGTTTGCAGCAGTATGGCCTATCAGCTCGGAGACCATGGCTGCGGTTACCCTTGACGCTGCATCACAGACAGGAGCGCCTGCAATGGTGTATCCAACGACGAAACTGGGTGCATGAATGACAAAACCGTCATTTATTCGGATGAATCCAGGTTCTGTGTACAGATGGTCGCATCCGTGTTTGGCGACATCACGGTGAGCGCACATTGGAAGCGTGTATTCGTCATCACCATACTGGCGTATCACCCGGCGTGACGGTATGGGGTGCCATTGGTTACACCTCTCGGTCACCTCTTGTTCGCATTGGCGGCACTTTGAACAGTGGACGTTACATTGCTGATGTGTTACGACCCGTGGCTCTACCCTTTATTCGATCCCTGCGAAACCCTACATTTCAGCAGGATAATACACGACCGCGTTGCAGGTCCTGTACGGCCCCTTCTGGATACAGAAAATGTTCGACTGCTGCCCTGGCCAGCACATTCTCCAGATCTCTCACCAATTGAAAGCGTTTGGCCAATGGTGGTCGAGCAACTGGCTCGTCACAATACGCCAGTCACTACTCTTGATGAACTGTGGTATCGTGTTGAAGCTGCATGGGCAGCTGTACCTGTACACGCCATCCAAGCTCTGAGTCAATGCCCAGGTGTATCAAGGCCGTTATTACGGCCAGAGGTGGTTGTTCTGGGTACTGATTTCTGAGGATCTATGCACCCAAATTGCGTGAAAATGTAATCACATGTCAGTTCTAGTATAATATATTTGTCCAATGAATACCCGTTTATCATCTGCATTTCTTCTTGGTGTCGCAATTTTAATGGCCATTAGTGTATATTGCTGTTCTAGCCAAGCTGTCAGTGGAGGTGGTTTTCCATTGGTTTCCTCCGACCTGTTATGAAGTGTCCAGCGTGTGACTGTGTCTCGTGGATGACTGTGTTGAGTGCGTGTGTTCAGTTGGCATAGATGAAACGAAGGTGGCGCGTGAACCCCGGTGCTGCTTCGTAGCCTACTGTCCATGCCATGAATAATACCGAAGGGCCCTCTGAGCTTACCTTCCCCATGGGAGAGAGGAATCACCATCAACGGTGTCACACGTCCTCACTTCCTGAGACATCTACGTCTACATCAGTACTCCGATAGTTAGTGTGTGGCTGAGGGTACTTCTCATAACACTAGCTGATCTCTCCTTACCTGTTCTACTCTCGAATGGCGCTTGGGAAAAATAATTGCCAGTAAGCTTCTGTATTAGCTTTACTTTCTTGAATTTTCTCGTCATGTTCATTTCGCTAGATCTACGAGGGAGTGAGTAATATATTGTCCGACTATTCCTGGGTAGTACTCTCTCGAGGTTTCCACAGCAAATCCCTCCATGATGCACAACGCCTTTCTTGTAGCGCCTACCAGCAAAGTTTGTTGAGCATCTCATCAGTCTTACCCGGTAAGAATCCAAGATTGATAAACAGTAATCAAGAATCAGCCGTACAAGTGCCTTGAAAGCCACTTCTCTCGTGCTTCAGTCACATTTTTCTTAAGATCACTCCTACGAATCTCAGTATGACATTTGCCTTCTCTACCATTTGTTTTTGTGGCCTTTCCGCCTAAAGGTCGCTCTTGATAGTTACTCGCAGATATCTTACAATACAGACTGCGGACAGGTTTCGAATTTAATCCACGACATTGGCGCAACGGGTGGCGATCAGGAACTTTATGCTGCAACCTGCCTTCCCCTTGCTGACCTAATGTTCGCAGTGAAAATTTTCCACTACCAGGTTTCAAACCGACATACCTCCGAGTCGAGTGCCACCGCACAGGCAATATAGTCTACTGTCTACAGAGTAGCTCCTAGTGACAGATCTCTCGCTGTCTGTTTTCTTTAGTATCAATTTTACATACAAATATAATCAGCATAGCATCGTCACATAGATTAAATGTGACGATGGTATACTGATTATATTTATATGTTTTGACGATGCCAATATGGCCGTATCAGTTTAGGACATGGTGTAAAAAAGATCTGAGGATGGTCATTACAGACTGAAACCGGTCATCGTCTAAAGAATTCATTTGTGATCAGAGACTGGAATAAAAAAGTAGTTTACAGTATTGGATCACTGTTTGTATACGCGATTATGTCGCAGTTGGTGAAAGTATAACATTCTATAGAGAGAAACTACGAAAACAAAGAGTGGTTGTGCTAGCGGACAAATTTAGCAACAAATAATTCTTTGTTTAACAAATAAACCAGCGAACTAAGAACATGACAGAAGGGGGAGAAATTTTTTTTTAAATCTATATGTAAAGTGTTGATACAAGACGAAAGCATGAAATTCACAACAGTTTCCAAATCCGCTCAATGTTCCTACAATGCTCTCGCAAAACGCTTCTAAACGACATCGTAGAATAAATATTAAACGGATAACAAAAAGGCGAGTCTATACTCATACAACGAAATTCCTGTAACTGTTGTTTACTTCGAGGATAGCAATGTCATGTGCGTATCTGATCGTTGACGTCCTTTCACTTTGAATTTTAATCCAAGTCCTGAATCTTTCATTTCCGTCATTGTTTCTTCGATGTATAGTTTGAGCAGCAGGCATTACACCTTTCCTAATCAGAGCACCTCTGTCCCGGTATTTCATTCTTGTTGTTTCAGCCGAGCGAGTTGAGTACTTGTAAGACTCTGGACTTGTATACGGGAGATTGGCGGTTCATATACTACCTGATCAAAAGTTTCCGGACACACCTGACCATTAGATGCCATGAGAGTTGGACCACTCAATATAATACGAGGTGGGAATATTCTGTTCTCAGTAGAGATGCAGTAGCAGTAGAGTGCGTCGTTCAGGATAGCTGAGTGATTTCGAACGTCGACTAGTCAATGGATGTCACATGAGTAACAAAACCATTAGGGACATTTTAGTCCTTCTAAAGCTACCTAGATGGGTAACTTGGTGATTGCACTGTGAAGTGGAAACGGGAAAGAACAAGCACAGCTAAACCAAGAGCAGTTATAACTCATGAACTGACGGATAGGGACCGTCGAGCATTGAAGAGGGTGGTTGTAGAAAAACGCATGACATACGGTGAATAAATCACTACAGAGTTACGAAGTGCTATCAGCAGTCCATCAAGCACAATGACGATGTGCGAGTAGTTAAAAAGAAAAGAGTACTATGGAGGAGGAGCTCCTCATAAACGACACATTTGTGCAGTCAGTGCTAAGTGATGCTTCAGATGATGTAAAAAGAGACGCAGCTTGATAGTGGATCACTGGAAACTAGTGATTTGGTGTGATGAATCACACTAGACAGTGTGGCAGTCCGACTGAAGGATCTGGATTTGGGGAATGCCTAGAGAACATTAGCTGTCATCGTGTGTAGAGACAACAGTGAAGTACAGAGGTGGAGATGGGTGTGTTCATCGTGGTTACCGTGTGGTTCCCTTATTGAGCTTAAGAAAACACTAAATTCGGGAGGACATGAACACCTTTTACTGCATTGTGTATTTCGGGCAGTATACTGAGGTGACGCAACTCATGGAATAGCGATATGCTCTTATACGGATGATAGTACTATCGCCAGCCGTGGTGGCCGAGCGGTTCTAGGCGCTTCAGCCCGGAACCGCGCGACTGCTACGGTCGCAGGTTCGAATCCCGCCTCGGGCATGGATGTGTCTGATGTCCTTAGGTTAGTTAGGTTTAAGTAGTTCTAAGTTCTAGGGGACTGATGACCTCAGATGTCAAGTCCCATAGTGCTCAGAGCCATTTGAACCATTTGAAGTACTATCGCGTACGCAAGGTATAAAACGACAGTGCATTGGTGGAGCTGTCATTTGTACTCAGGTGAATCATGTGAAAAGGTTTCCGACCCGAGTATGGCTGCAAGACGGAAATTAACAGGCGCGGAAATGGTAGTTGGAGCTAGAAGCATGGAACATTCCATTCCGGAAATCATTAGGTAATTCAGTATTCCGAAATCCACACTGAGAAGAGTGTGTCGAGAATACCACTTTCAGGCAATACCTCTCATCACAGATAACGTAATGGCCGACGGCCTTCACTTAACAACAGAGTGCTGCTGCTTTTGCGTAGAATTGCACGTGCTTACAGGCAAGCAACACTGCGTGAAATAACCTCAGAAATCAATGCGAAACATACGACTAACGTATCCGTTAGCACAGTGCGGCAAAATTTGGCGTTAATGGGGTATGGCCGCAGACGACCGACGTGAGTGCGTTGGTAACAGCACGACATCGCCTGCAGTGCCTCTCCTGGCCTCGTGACCGTATGACAGATGAGTTCTAATTTCAGTTAGTAAGAGCAGATGGTAGTGTTCGAGTGTGGCGCAGAGCTCAGGAAACCGTGGAACCAGGTTGTCGACAAGACACTGTTTAGGCTGGTTATGGCTACATAATGGCGTGGGCTGTGTTTACGTGGTATGGACTAGGTCGTCTGGACCAACTAAACTGATCACTGACTAGAAATGGTTATGTTCAGCTACCTGGAGACCACTTGCACCCATTCGCTGACTCGACTTCGTCTTCTCGAACAACGACGGAATTTTTATCAATGACAATGCGCCGTGTCACTGGGCCACAATTGTTCGCCATTGGTTTGAAGAACATTCTGGACAGTTCGAGCGAATGGTCCGACTAATCAGATCGCCCGAAATGAATCATTTCGAACATTTATGGACCATAACGAAGAGATCAGATGTGCACAAAATCATGCAACGGCAGCACTTTGGAAATTATGGACACCTACAGAGGTAACGACTCAGTATTTCTGCAACGAATCGTTGAGGCCATGTTACGTCAAGGTGCTGCAGCACGCTGGGAAAAAGGAGGTCTGAGTCCATATTAGGAGGTATCCAAAGATTTTTGTCACCTCATCACCTCATTATTGAGAAACACTTTGGAGACGATGTTTCCATCAGCATGACAGTGCGTCCTGTCAGTAAGCGGTTCCTGAAATTGATTGCAATGCTCAGAGTCCCATCCTGAACGCAATAAAACACTTCTAGACTGAGTTAAATTCGCGAATTCGTCCAGACCCCAGCGTCGAACATCACTACCTTGTGTGGTTTCGTCTCTTGAGGAAGAATGGGCTGCCATTCCTCCACGGACATTCACACGCCGCATTAAATATGTCCCCTGTAGAGTTCGTGCCGTCATAAAAGCGAAGTGTTGACTCGTCTATTAATGTCCACCGATATATGGGTGGATACTTTTGATCTGATAGTATTTAGCCGCTCTACCATCGAGAGTTTTCCATGATTTTTCAATATTGGTTAAGGAAAATCTCGGGATGGCACCACGGGTTTTCTTTCGATCGTCCCTCAGTAGGAGCCTATGATCTAGCAACAATTGTCGAAGGGGCATTAAACCCTAATCTTCCGTCATGCCTTATTACTCACTCTTGGTGCTTGCACATAATGTGGGTTACCCGTCATTTCATTTCACACCTGCCCGAACTGTTACAGTGTCTGACAGAAAAAAACTGCAGCGCAAAAATATATTAATGTAGAGTAATAAAGTTTCGGAAGTACATCTGTCTAGGTAAGATATTTAGGTGATTAACATTGCAGGATCGCAGGTTAATGTAAACTAGAGATAAGCAATTGCAAATGTGAAACGCTCGTATATTAATAACCAATATAACCGCCGGGGCTGCACGGGGTGGCCGCGCGGTCTGGGGCGCATAGCCACGGTTCGCGCGGCTTCCCACGTTGGAGGTTCGAGTCCTCCCTCGGGTATGGGTGTGTGTTGTCCTTAGCGTAAGTTACATTAAAAAGGCTAGGGAACGATGACCTCAGCAGTTTGGTCGAATAGGAACTTACCACAAATTTTCCAAAAATAACCGCCGGATTGTTTTAATGCAAGCACGCAAACGTGCATGTATTGTGTTGTACAGGTGCCGGATGTCAGTATGTGGGAAGCAGTTCCATGCCTGTTTTTCTGGGTCGGTCAATACAGGGAGGGTTAATGCTGTTTGTGGATGACGCCGGTGTTGTCATCTGATGATGTTCCATACGTGCTCGACTGGAGACAGATCTGGTGATTGAGCAGGCCAAGACAATATGTTGACACTCCGTAGAGCATGCTAAGTTACAACAGCTGTTGTGGACGAGCTTTATCCTGCTGGAAAGCACCACCAGGAATGCTGTTCATGAATGACCACACAACAGGCCGAATCACCAGATTGACGTACAAATTTGCAGTCAGGGTGCGTGGGATAACCTCGAGAGTGTTCCTGCTTTCACACGAAATTGCACACCAGACCCGTTACTCTAAGTTAGGTCCAGTACGTCTAATACACATACAGGTTGGATGCAGATCCTCACCTGGTTCTCTTCTAAACAACACACGGCCAACACTGGCACCGAGGCAGAACCAACTTTCATCAGAAAACACAACAGCCTCCACCCTGCCCTCCAACGATATCTCGCTTGACACCACTGAAGTCGCAAGTGGTAGTGGTTTGGTATCAGTCAAATGCACGCTAAAGTGTGTGTGGCTCGGAGTGTCCTTGAAGTAATAGGTTTGTAACAGTTCGTTGTGTCGCTGTGGTGCCACCCGCTGTTCAGATTTCTCTCGCAGATGCCGTAAAATGCGCCAGAGCTATACACCGAACAAGATGATCTTCCTCTCTGCTGGTGGCATGCCACCATTCTGGAGGCTGGTCTTCTTCCTACCGTACATCCTCTTAACCACCGCTGCTAGCAGTCATGTATAGTGACTACATTCCTGCCAAATCTTTCTGCGATATCGGGGAATAATATTTCAGCTTCTTGTAGCCCTATTACACGATCCTATTCAAACTTAGTGAGGTGTTGATAATGGCATCGTGTAATATACCTAATATACAAAGACTTAATGAAAACTTCGATTCCCTGGCATCGTGTAGTACAATACCTCACTTTAAAATGATTGGTATTTAGGTGATTCGTGAATTCCATAAAAATGACACTAAATTGGAGACCAATTGGCAGACACTATTACAAAATAAAACAAACGACGATGTATTTTAGCAAACTGTGGCATACATTGTAGTAATGGGAAAGACTTGAATTAGTGAAAATAGTAGGAATGAAATATATGGTATTAGAATGAGATTTTCACTCTGCAGCGGAGTGTGCGCTGATACGAAACTTCCTGGCAGATTAAAACGGTGTGCCGGACCGAGACTCGAACTCGGGACCTTTGCCTTTCGCGGGCAAGTGCTCTACCAACTGAGCTACCCAAGCACGGCTCGCGACCCATCCTCACAGCTTTACTTCTGCCAGTACCTCGTGTCCTACCTTCCAAACTTCGCAAAAGCTCTCCTGCGAACCTTGCAGAACTAGCACTCCTGAAAGAAAGGATATCAGCGCACACTCCGCTGCAGAGTGAAAATCTCATTCTGGAAACATCCCCCAGGCTGTGGCTAAGTCATGTCTCCGCAATATCCTTTCTTTCAGGAGTGCTAGTACTGCAAGGTTCGCTGGAGAGCTTCTGCAAAGTTTGGTAGGTAGGAGACGAGGTACTAGCAGAAGTAAAGCTGTGAGGACGGGTCGTGAGTCGTGCTTGGGTAGCTCAGTTGGTAGAGCACTTGCCCACGAAAGGCAAAGGTCCCGAGTTCGAGTCTCGGTCCGGCACACCGTTTTAATCTGCCAGGAAGTTTTATATGGTATTTATCACCATCTGTAATTATTCAAATAATTGGACTTTTACGAATGTAGTTTATTCATTCAAGAAGTTATTCTCTCGCTTGCAAATGAAGGCACGTGTTGTAAAACGTAAATTTAGGATGAAAGCTGTAAAGAACATTCCGTCTTAATGACTGTATTAATTAAACTGGTATTGTTGTAACCAGATATACACCTAATTATAAAATTCTAGGCATCTGTTACAAATTCTGACAATCCAAACCTGTTTCGTTTTACCCTCTTAGCTTCAGTTATTGTTAGGAATGTGAGTCGTCGTGTAATTTGCGTGTATTAATTAATTTTGTGAAGTTCATTATTGTACTTATATTCAGATGAAATTTTCATATTTAAAAACTTTTTACATTATAAATTTCACATATTATTCAATTCTGTAATTTTAGACGAATTATTCTGTGTAATCAGAACATCTTAGCTTTGGAACTTTTAATTGTAAATACGATTAAAAATATGTTGTCAGTATTAAGTAATAATGGTCCAAGTGACCATCCATGATTTAGACTATATAAATAGGGAAGCAGTGAGGCTGATACCTCGAAATGTAACCTGCATTAGTTACTTGAATATTATTTCACTAAGATTTAAAGTTGTGAAAAAGTATGTTTATTGATTTTTGAACCAGTCAGTTGTTTTACGAAGACATGCTGTACAACTCGGCCTCTTTGCAATGTGTCATGATGGATTTGGTAAGGCTGTTACAAACGTGAGAATAAATATTTAAAAACTGGAACCGATCACTTTCACTGTAAACCACACACTTCATGAAGATCCAGGCAATGTACGAATATTTCAGTTATGTGGAGAAAAATTTCGATTTAATCTTCTACGTATGATTCTAGATAACATCAGATGACATGCACTTTTGATAAGTCAGTTCATCTGTCTTTGAAGTTTTGAGGATTACCTTACTGACGAGTAGATAATAATGAAATAGAAATGTTAAAAACCGTCGTCGCCTTGAGGGCATTCTTTGTAAGATGGCAAGAACTATGCCCCTTACATGAAGTCATTAAAGATCACCTAATTCACGTTGAGCGAACAGTAGGGCTGAACAAAATGACTGACAAGGCACAATGCATCTTGTAGAGGGTATAGTATGGATGTAGTGGAATAATTAATGTCGGGTGATTTACTGGATGCTAGTTTACCCCACGGAAGTATTTAGAGTTGACCGTGGCCGGCTGGGGAACGGCGAAGGGAAGCGACAATAGGCAGCTTAGGGCGGCTCAAGCTCTGAGAAAGCAGTAACGCGGCGCAGCCTCCAGCCGCCTTAAGATGAGTGACAGTGAGTGGGTGGTTGACCCCGACTCCATGCTGGTGTACCGGGAAACAGACGGAGAACTTTACGCCTGTTGATGAAAGTCTGTTGTCCCGTTTTCTGTGAAACATGCGAGAAAGCCACGCAAAGCTTCAGTGGAGCGGTCAACAGAGGTCAAAATATGCGTGTTCGTGACTATAGCAACTTCACAGTGAAGTCACAGTCCACAGCGCCTGAAGTAAATCAGGTGAAGAGCGACAGCATGAAATACACTGGCCTCCATTGGGAACGTAGGACCAAGGAATTTGAAGTACTCTCCTGGGAGTCAGAATTCCGGAAAAATTGGTGTTTGTGCAGAAGCTAACCTTGATGGGTGGCCTGGGTGGAGCGAAATAGCAGAAGTTGAGAGTAAGAGAAATTTTGTGGGAATTTGTTCACTTCCCAGAGCAGGCACTGGTCGGCGCTGGGAAGTGATGCATAATTAACGCAACTTGCGGTGCAGTTGGCGTAAGTGATTTTGCTGGAGGGGAAACCGAGGCGAAGAGTGGACTGTGAGAAGTCTCCATAGAGGTCTTCCGTTCCCAGCTTGCCTAGAATGTGGACGTGGCTTTCTTTACTCAGCTTGCCTGAGAAAGAGTGAGCATCTCTGCAGTTTAGGACTTATCAAATGAAACGATTGAGATTGGAGATAGAAAGTTTTGGTTGAACTATGTACTGAGCAGGATAGCTAGGAGTGAATAGACGAGTGCAGCCTTGCAGCACCACGAGGTCGGCCGACGTCCACACAACGACGCCGCTCCGCCTCGCTGTATTCGGTGATATTGTGCCCGCTCCGGCCACTGATTAATTTGTCGGATCACGTCGGCAAAGTTTCCCCGAGGGTTTCATGGGCCGTGTATTGTAGAATTCTTCTCGCACTTTGCATTATGCCTGGGTCAGTCGATAGGAAATACTTTTGAGTCATCGCGATCTACTCCATGCAAACACAATTTATTCCCACTGCCTGTTAGGAGAGTCATGTAACGTGATGATTGAAGGTCGTGAGTTAAAATAAATCTGTGCTAATCAACTGCATCTGTTTTCAATCAAGTAGTTGAAATCCCAAGTCAATTTCTTAATTAATTTTATGTTCAACACTTGCATCTGTGATCAATAGCTGAATATAACATCAATGTGCACCCCTTTTTAATTAAAAGGGATCAATTCTGAACCAATTAATGTCAACACTGCCACTGCAGTTCAATCAGGAGTCACAGGGCCTCATTACTTCCTTTGCGTTATCCGACATTGCAGCAGTTTTGCACCCTCTGTTGACCTGTTAGTCAATTACCTGGGGTAAACACACACCAAAACCAGGTAAGTGATGAGTGAGGTGTTACATCTTGAGTAACATCAACTCACCACATCGCATGTCAAAGGGAAGTAATGCATGTGTTTAAGTCAAACCTGATTTTCATTCTCATAGCGGTGCTGCTAGCGCCATTTTTATTCGACTGACGCTAAATTTGAACAGACATCACTTTTCGGACGTAGAAACACGCCTACCAACTTTCGCTTACGTCGTGGAACTCGTCCTCGGTGTTGTGATTCTTTTTTCTGTCAGTGTTTCTCTAGGTATAAACGTCGCCTCCGACTGGCGGAGCTACGTGATCTCCGGGCAGGCAGGATTTGGGGTGACAGGCGCAGCCAGACGTGGATGAGCAGAGGCGGGCTCGCGCCCGACTGTCGCACAGTGGCCCCGTATCAGGGTGGGGCCCGGCCGCCCGCACAGATGCACGCGGCGCGCGGTCTGACGGCGGCCACGGTCGATGTCGCCGGCACAAAGCGGCGTCTGCCGCGGTGACGTGTGGACAGAGACGCGGCTCTGCGCTAATGGCGGCCGTCCGCGGCGCACGTCGCACCGCGGCGTGCGTGTCTGCGGCTAAGTCGCCTGTGGTGTGTGTCGGAGGACACGCAGTGCACCGCTGCCCTCCTTCCCCTCCCTTCCCTTCTCCTTTCTCTTCCATTACCGGATGTTGCACGAGAAAGAGAGACTATCGGCAACACACTGTATGCACTAAGTTTGTCTAATTTTTATGTCGTGGTCTTCACGCGAGGTACAAGGCCTATTCGTCCACGAGACTCAGAGGGTCATAGACACGGGTTGCCAGGTAGATGCCGTGTTTCTCGACTTCCGCAAGGCGTTCGATACAGTTCCCCACAGTCATTTAATGATCAAAGTAAGAGCACATGGACTATGAGACCAATTGTGTGATTGGATTGAAGAGTTCCTAGATAACAGAACGCAGCATGTCATTCTCAATGGAGAGAAGCCTTCCAAAATAAGAGTGATTTCAGGTGTTCCGCAGGGGACTGTCGTAGGACCGTTCCTATTCACAATATCTATAAATGACCTAGTGGATAACATCGTAAGTTCACTGAGGCTATTTTCGGGTGATGCTGTAGTATATCGAGAGGTTGTAAGAATGGAAAACTGTACTGAAATGCAGGAGGATCTGCGTCGAATTGACGCATGGTGCAGGGAATGGCAGTTGAATCTCAATGTAGACAAGTGTAATGTGCTGCGAATACATAGAAAGAAAGATCACTTAACATTTAGCTACAATATAGCAGGTCAGCAACTGGAAGCAGTTAATTCCATAAATTATCTGGGAGTAGGCATTAGGAGTGATTTAAAATGGAATGATCATATAAAGATGATCGTCGGTAAAGCGGATGCCAGAGTGAGATCCATTGGAAGAATCCTAAGTAAATGCAATCCGAAAACTAAGGAAGTAGGTTACAGTGCATTTGTTCGCCCACTCCTTGAATATTGGTCACCAGTGCGAGATCCGTACAAGTCAGGGTTGATAGAAGAGATAGAGAAGATCCAACGGAGAGCAGCGCAGTTCGTTACAGGATCATTTAGTAATCGCGAAAGCGTTACGGAGATGATAGATAAACTCCAGTGGAAGACTCTGCAGGAGAGACGCTCAGTACCTCGGTACGGGCTTTTGTTGAAATTTCGAGAACATACCTTCACCGAGGAGTCAAGCAGTATATTGCTCCCTCCTATGTATATCTTGCGAAGAGACCATGAGGATAAAGTCAGAGAGATTAGAGCCCACACACAGTCATACTGACAATCCTCCTTTCCACGAACAATATGAGACTGGAATAGAAGGGAAAACCGATAGAGGTACTCAAGGTACACTCCGCCACACACCGTCAGGTGCCTTGCCGAGTATGGAAGTAGATGTAGATTCTGAAACTCAGGTCTGATGAGGCGCAAAATGGAAACCACTACGAAAATCCGATGCAACTTTGCACAGATGTGTTGGGCAGTGTCTCTAGTGCATCTGTCGATCACTTCATGTCGCTCTTTTCCGTTCTGACCGCAAAGTAATCGCGTAGAAATGTAAAAAACAAGTGTCTCCCTTCAAATATGTGGATCTGGTGAGATATTTCGCCTGAAGCTATGCAGCTCACATAACATAAATGTCATGCGCTTCTTTCTTCAAGACAATTTTCAGCCGCATTCTTCAGGGGCAATGAAGACGCTGCTGCAGCGTTTTCGATGGGAAGTGTTTGATCACCCACAATGCAGCCCTTAATTGGCTCTCTCCGTTGTTCATCTCTGATAATTTGAACCTATGCCTAAGAAGACAACATTTTGCCACAAACAACGACAATTGTTGCTCTGATACAGGAAGGATCGAAAAGACAATCCAATGGGTCCTCTGAAAGGAACGAACCCGGCATTTCTCTTGATCAATATTGGGAACTCATGGAATACCCAAATGTAGTTGGCTTCTTGGCTATACACTATCAGAGCAAAAGTTTTGGCCACTTATTAGTGTACGTTAAAATGAGGCGTGTCAAATCGTAGCCTTTATAACGGCATGAACTCTGCTGGCAAGTAACGTCACTCTGTCATTCGCCAAACCCAGACAAATCCATTAGATTGCCACAGGACATAGTGTAATCCATCACTCTAAATTACTTTTTTCCAGTCATCCACTGTCTCGTGGCATTTCTCTTTACTCCGCCTGAAGCATAGCTTAGTACTGACTACATAAGCGTGTGGCCTGTGTGTGTGTGTGTGTGTGGGGGGGGGGGGGGGGGACCAAACTGCTGAGGTCATCGGTCCCTAGACTTACACACTACTAGATCTAATTTACGCTAAGCACAACACTCACACCCATGCCCGAGGGAGGACTCGAACCTCCTGCAGGAGGGGCCGCGGAGTTCGTGACATGGCGCCTCAAACCTCGCGGAAACGTGTGGCTAATGAGCAGCTGCTCGACCTACCTACCCCATTGTTTTTAAGTCCCTGCGCTGAGTCATCGTATTTGATGCACTGCTGGTGGTGCTTTGGATCTCAGAAGCGCTTACTTCCGCTGATTTAAACTGCTATTTTACGATAACTATCCGCAATGCTCGACATCGCTGTCTGTCAGTATGTGAGATATGTCCAGTCTTGGTTTAGTTGCTGTTGTTCTGTAAGGTGTCAGGCAAATCCAACACCTTCCATGAAAACCCTGACATGATAAGCAAATCCAGTCGTATGTCACATAGCTCCGAGTAAATCGTGACATTAAATTAACCAAAGTAATACGAGTAACGAGTGGAATACCACAGACCAACACAAGAATGCCTAAATGCATGTCATACCTTCCCACCATGAGACAGACGCAGATCCAAGGGGAGAAACGAGAACAGAAGCCGAGAGCAGAACCGTGTTAAGCTGGAACGCCCTACGATAAGGGACGAACACTCACGTCGTCAGCTAACCGCTAGGACCACCCCAGACGCAAGTCTTAGCGTGAGACTTTTTCGCGTCTCTGTTACGTCAGGAGCACCCCCCAGCCCATGTTAAAAGCTAGAGCCCCCCAGAAGAACAGTATAGATCTTATGATAACACTAAAAGGACCACACCAGCTGCAAGGTTTAGCGTGAGACTTTTTCGCGTCTCTGTTACGTAGCAAACATTAAAAACATTGCCCCACCATCAAAAGTATAACTTTCTCATTGGATAGACAATTTTTGTAGGCGGAGCTTAAGGTTAACATTGAGACCCTGATTGGTCGGATGAAAACACAGCCAGATAGTTTTTTTAAACCAACTTCGGTAAATTGTAGTAAGGAGAAGTTAGGTGAGAGCTGCTTCCGAGACGGCGAGGTGAGCGGAGCTGTGCTGCCCACTGCCCCCTGACGAACACTGACAAGGTAATTAACGCACACGATGCCGCATAACAGCGCATAAAGCTTCACTCAGAACTGCAGAAGTCTCATCTGTTACACCCCCTTTTTGCGTAATACTAGTGTCGATCGTCAATTAAAGCTCATGGTGTTCACATTTACCACTTGAAGTAAAAATCTGAAACGCGATGATTTTTCTGTTGTATAGTTATTGAGAAGCCACATCAGCCACTGTACGGTAAGTAATTAAAGATAACTGAGGGTCACTGTAGACCATTTTGATAGTTTTCTCTCTTGTGAAACTTAATTTAAACTTAGATTATAGATGTGATATGGCATAGGTCATCCTTCGATCCATTGTAGAACTTGGAAACCCATTCAGGGAATATTCGTTCACATTTTTGTTGAACGCAATTGGTTTTTACCATCCTGTACTAAAACATTTCCTTTTATCAATAGTGCAATTTATAAACAATGTTTTGTGAGTAGAATAAAACTTCCAATGGTAAACTTAATTGCTTTTTCGACGTTACTTTACCAGCTAACTAAGAATAGGAAAGCATTGAAACCCTTCCACTAAATTTTGTTAGTATTAAGATTCTTTTACAGGGAGTGCAGTGGAGCTGACGCTGAAATCATTAAGTATTTGATTATATCATCGCTAGTCTCACTGAACTCTTCTGAACTACATGTCATGTGTGGTCTGGCGTCTCCTTACCAGCAACAGGTCCCAGGTTCAAACTAGTCAATTCCCTAAAAAACACGTTCAGAGCGTCGTTGCGCGAAAGTGGCAGGGAGACACGATATAGAACAAACAGACACCACGCAGAATGTTAGAGTTCCTTCGCGTCTAAACTTCCAAATCACGTCGCCGTAAGTCGACTGGGAAGCTTTGGACGCGTTGAAATGACCCTGACGCATTTGTTACTCAGGTGATACCCAATGAGAAGTGCACGTTCGAAGTGACGGAGCTCTCGTGACCGTCCAATTCTGGTATAATTGGTCCTCTACTGACGACACAATACTCCCAGGCTCATTTTATAATGGAGGGTCCACCTATCGTAAGATCTAGTGGCGAGCTCCCTGTCACATAGGTGTGTCTGGATAGTTATGATCAGGTAATATATGTCTGACATTTCACCATATCGATAAAAGTCTCCCTCGCCTGTTTAATTTTATTTCTCCGCGGGGAAAAAGCTAATGCGAGCAAATCCCTGCAAAGTAAGCTATGATGGTAGAGCAAACAGCGGAAACTGTGCACCCTTTGCTGACGTGAGCCGTCACAGCTTGATGCCCTTCCCTTTGACACGCGTCTGAGTGTTGCTGCGCACTGTAATTACTTGAAATAACGATAAAAGCTGGCTTAGAAACGGGTACTGGCGAGCCTTTATGACAATCGTTTACAGAGTAGTGATATTTCTACAGTTAAAAAATTAAGTATCAGACACAACAGTATCAGTATTAGTGTTCTACGTAAAGTAATGTAAGCAGAAACAATACTGATGCTGTAGAGTGATAATGCTACAGTTAATACTCACATAAATCTAATTAATACTAAGCTGGAAAAGGATGTATGGGAACTCAGAAGATGAAAGATACCCTCTATACGTTTAAAAACACACTTTGTTATTCTACAATTTGACAGACGTGAGCCATTTCAAAGAGAAGGGATCTTTCTCTCGTGTCTTCAGCTGAGCCCTCTGTTGTACCATAGAAAATTGGCTTCCGAATTTGATTCTGCTCGTCTTGTGTAGGCGTACAGTCTTTCGTTTTAAATCAGTGAGAAACAGCCTGAGTGAGAGCGGTGAAAATCTCGCTGTCTGCACTCGAAGGATAAGCACAGTGGTAACGCATCGCTCTGCAGTGACTGACATTCCTGAAATGGGCTGGTCTGAACACACTGGAACACCTTTGATGTGAGCTGGACCGTCCACTTCGCTTCAGTCTGCAGCGTGCATTATCACTAGCTTCTACGGATTCGGCTGTTGTGGGAGACTGGACTTCCATTCCTCCACAGACGCTGACACACCTCAATTAAAGTACCTACAGCAAAGTTCAAGCAGGCATAAAGGTGAAAGATAGACACTGCCTACAATAATGCCCACTAATAAGTGTCTAGGTACTTTCATAAGACAGTTTACATTTGAAATTGGCGGTCTGTCATACATTTTTTTTCAGTGAGCAGACCATGAAAAAGACTGCACTTCCTTCTGTACCAAAGTTTGATTCACTAGAGGGAACTTGTAAGGGATCCGTGATCTCACGAACATAGATATTAGTATACGACAGCCAGGTCGACAGCAGACAGGAGTCGGTTGTCGAGCGCTGCAGGAGGCAGTGAGATTAGTGTCGAGTGAAAGCAGTACTGGGAACACTTGCAAAAAGAAAAATGGCGGTCGAGCTGAATACTGTGTCAATGGTGGATGTGCCGAGTGAGGGGTAAATTGTAAATTCACGGGAGTGTGACAAATGAGTTCGTCCCCTTATCGTCTTGGGGTTGACTTTCATCAATACCGATTCGTGAGTGATATACACTACTCGCCATTAAAATTGCTACACCACGAAGATGACGTGCTACAGACGCGAAATTTAACCCACAGGAAGAATACACTGTGATATGCGAATGATTAGCTTTTCAGAGCATTCACACAACGTTGGCGCCGGTGACGACACCTACACCGTGCTGACATGAGGAAAGTTTCCAACAGATTTCTCATACACAAGCAGCAGTTGACCGGCGTTGCCTGGTGAAACGTTGTTGCGATGCCTCTTGTAAGGAGGAGAAATGCGTACTATCACGTTTCCGACTTTGATAAAGATCGGATTGTAGCCTATCGCGATTGCGGTTTATCGTATCGCGACACTGCCGCTTGCGTTGGTCGAGATCCAATGACTCTTAGCAGAATATGGAATCGGTGGGTTCAGGAGGGTAATACCGAACGCCGTGCTGGATCCCAAGTGCCTCATATCACTAGCAGTCGAGATGACAGGCATCTTATCCGCATGGCTGTAACTTGCAGCCACGTCTCGATTCCTGAGTCAACAGATGGGGACGTTTGTAGGACAACAACCATCTGCACGAAGAGTTCGACGACGTTTGCAGTAGCATGGACTATCAGCTCGGAGACCACGGCTGCGGTTACCCTTGACGCATGACAGACAGGAGCACCTGCGATGATGTACTCAACGACGAACCTGGGTGCACGAATGGCAAAATGTCATTTTTTCGGATGAATCCAGGTTCTGTTTACAGCATCATGATGGTCGCATCCGTGTTTGGGGACATCGCGGTGAACGCACATTGGAAGCGTGTATTCGTCATCGCCATACTGGCGTATCACCCGGCGTGATGTACGGGGTGCCATTGGTTACACGTCTCTGTCACCTCTTGTTCGCATTGACGGCACTTCGAACAGTGGACGTTACATTTCCGCTGTGTTACGACCCGTGGCTCTACCCTTCATTCGATCCCTGCGAAACCCTACATTTCAGCAGGATAATGCACGACCGCATGTTGTAGGTCTTGTACGGGCCTTTCTGGATACAGAAAATGTTCGACTGCTGCCCTGGCTAGCACATTCTCGAGATCTCTCACCAATTGAAAACGTCTAGTGAATAGTGGTCGAGCAACTGGCTCGTCACAATACGCCGGTCACTACTCTTGAGGAACTGTGGTATCGTGTTGAAGCTGCATGGGCAGCTGTACCTATACACGCCATCCAAGCTCTGTTTGACTCAATGTCCAAGCATATGAAGGCCGTTATTACTGCCAGAGGTGGTTGTTCTGGGTACTGATTTCTCAGGATCTATGCACCCAAATTGCGTGAAAATGTAATCACATGTCAGTTCTAGTATAATATATTTATCCAATGAATACCCGTTTATAATCTTCATGTCTTCATGGGGTAGCAATTTTAATGGACAGTAGTGTAGTATCCGACACCCAGGTCGACAGCAGACAGGAGTCGATTGTCAAGCGCTGCAGGAGGCAGTGAGATTAGTGTCGAGTGAAAGCAGTACTGGGAACACTCGCAAAAAGAAAAATGGCGGGCGAGCTGAATACTGTGTCAATGGTGGATGTGCCGAGTGAGGGGTAAAATGTAAATTCACCGGAGTGTGACAAATGAGCGCGTCCCCTTGTCTTCTTGGGTTGACCCTCATCGATACCGATTCGTGAGTGATATGAAACCAAAAGTGACAAGTGCCGAATTACGTGTTCCGCGTCAACCGCGTCGGCCAGCAACAACCATGGATTGTAGGGAGGATTGTTGTGAATGTTAGCTATCATCATTGCGTGTGCCGAAGTACTTAAAATCAGCAACCAGTAAAAGATATAACTGTGATTAGACGTGTAAGGCAAAGGTAGCAACTGCCTCAGAATTTGTGTGTTAATAGAAAATACATATCAGTGTGTATATCGCAACCTTTGTGGTCTTCTAATAATAGAAAAACTTTTAATAAATAACTATTCCGTCTCAGAACAGCCGCACCCTGCTGAAATACCCCCGAAACCACAGCAGAAAAACCAATGGGCTTTCATCTATTAATTAACTATTTGGCGGGTTTGGTAAATCACACAAAACCCAATAAAGGATATAACGGGGGCCTTTCAAGCTAGAGATCATTTTTCATTCTAATGTACCGGGTGATCAAAAAGTCAGTATAAATTTGAGATTTGAATAAATCACGGAATAATGTAGATAGATAGGTACAAATTGACACACATGCTTGGAATGACATGAGGTTTTATTAGAACCAAAAAAATACAAAAGTTCAAAAAATGTCCGACAGATGGCGCTTCATCTGATCAGAATAGCAATAATTAGCATAAAAAAGTAAGAAAAAGCAAAGATGATGTTCTTTACAGGAAATGCTCAATATGTCCACCATCATTCCTCAACAATAGCTGTAGTCGAGGAATAATGTTGTGAACAGCACTGTAAAGCATGTCCGGAGTTATGGTGAGGTATTGGCGTCGGATGTTGTCTTTCAGCATCCCTAGAGATGTCGGTCGATCACGATACACTTGCGACTTCAGGTAACTCCAAAGCCAATAATAGCACTGACTGAGGTCTGGGGACCTGGGAGGCCAAGCATGACGAAAGTGGCGGCTGAGCACACGATCACCACCAAACGACGCGCGCAAGAGATCTTTCACGCATCTAGCAATATGGGGTGGTTCTAATAAAACCCCATGTCATTCCAAGCATGTGTGTCAATTTTTACCTCTATCTACATTATTCCGTGGTTTATTAAACTTTCAAATTTATACTGACTTTTTGATCACCCGCTACTTATTGGTGGATATCTCTATTACCCTCAAACTGCAGTGGAGTGTAGACAACAAATTTCGTGAGGAATGAATGTACTGTGGAGCAGTGCTTATTATTCCCAACTGTTTCAACAGGGGCCTGCTATCTGTTCGTGCTTACACGTGCGTGAACCCCCCACTCAATTCTACCAGCTTTCTTTTGCGCACTGAATACCTTCTGCCTCAGTGAGGAGTTCTCCCAGAATATTATTCCAGAGGATATCAGTGAATGAAAATACGTAAAATATGTTAACCTGCAGATATCTACGACCTGACGAAACTACAATCACCCAGCCATAACTGTGGGGTCATTGATTGATCTGGGAGATAGCTGGTTAAAACATATGAAAGATTAGCTCACTTTGTTAAAATTTTACAACATCCACTGTCACTGAGTTGTGCTGAATATTTAAAACTGTTTTTGAACGTTAAAGCATCACATGATGCACAAAATTACAAACTCTCCTCTTGAAGCACAAGTTCAACATTTACAAAAGTACACTTGCGCTTGCGACTTGAATGGCACTGGTATTATAATTACATAATGTTGACTGCTTCATCAGAGTTCACGAAGTGGGGCAGAGCGAGTCCATGCTCTGTTCTATATTGACGTCCGTGTGATGGCGTGCCGGCCGGAGTGGCCGAGCGGTTAAAGGCGCTACAGTCTAGAACCGCACGACCGCTACGGTCGCAGGTTCGAATCCTGCTTCGGGCATGGATGTGTGTGATGTCCTTAGGTTTGTTAGGTTTACGTAGTTCTAAGTTCTAGGGGACTTACGACCACAGCAGTTGAGTCCCATAGTGCTCAGAGCCATTTGAACCATTTTTGTGATGGCGTTGCGGTGCTGAGAGAGATGGTGGGTCTTCAGTAGCGCCTCCTATTTGTCGTTGCGGAATGCTGCGACACATCGTTAATGACCGGCATTTCAATGATCGTTGCCGACACTGGTGAGGCACTGTAATATTTTGACGATACCTCAATAAACGTAGCTAAAACCACTCGTTTTAGCAGATCTACTAAGTGTATCTTTTTTCAGTAGAAGTTTTGATCAATATGTACATCAAGCAACTTCGATCTTTCTATCCAGTTTTATTATTTTTCACTGGTGACAATAAAGGACAGCAAGAGCAGTGTTTTTCGAAATTTAAAGATAGTCCACTTGCTAGTTAACAATTTTAAAAAGATGACATCCTTTACTGTATTCCAGATTCGCTTTAATATCAATGCTTCTATCGTTGGATACTGGACTAATTTTCCCTCCTGATTTAAAAAAATGTGGTAGATCATTAATATGGAATGGGAACAGTAATCGGCATTAATTATTGCTTTCACAACAGTGACAGTTTTAATCCTGCCTCGCAGTACAAAGCGATCTGGCCACCCATACTTACACTGGTTACGCTTAACGGTGGACTGAATTAGTCCGGTTCCGCCAATAAACGTCCTCGGATAAACCAGCGGAGCATCACTGGTCTAATTCGTCTCGCCAACTACACATCGCTAATAGTGCGTCACTTCTATCCGCGGCTGCGAATGTGACTTCACGTGACGCCACGGAAACTCCTAGTAAGAAACCCCCGACAGCGTTTGACTCGGGATGCTAAAATCTAAACCTTCTTTCTACAGCCCCTGTAGTATTACTCTGGGTACAGCCTACGCCCACGATAACACATTCATAGTGATTCACAGATATTGTTTTGTACTTTCCTTTCAGGAACGCCCTCATAACATTTATGTGGTAAAAGACAAAGTCAAAAAATTTCTGCACAACATTTTTCTAACCGATCAAAACTGCACCAAGACTCGAACTCGGGACCTTTACCTTTCGCAGGTAAATGCTCTAAGAACTGAGCTACCCAAGCAAGACTCACGACCCGTCCTCACAGCTTCAGTTCTGCCAGTCCTACCTTCCAAACTTCACTGAAGCTCTTCTGCGAACCTTGCAGAACTAGCACTCCTGGAAGAAAGCATAGTGCGGAGACATGGCTTAGCCATAGTCTGGGAGATATTTCCAGAATGAGAGATGACTCAGCTGCAGAGTGAAAATCTCATTCTGGAAACATCCCCCAGGCTGTAGCTAAGCCATGTCTCCATACTATCCTTTCTTCCACGAATGCTAGTTCTACAGGTTCGCAGGAGAGCATCTGCAAAGTTCGGAAGGTAGGAGACGAGGTACTGGCAGAAATGAAGCTGTGAGGAGGTGTCGGGAGTCGTGCTTGGGTAGCTCAGATGGTAGAGCACTTGTCCGCGAAAAGCAAAGGTCTACAGTTCTAGTCTCGGTTCGACACAGTGTTTTAATCTACTAGGAATTTTCATATCAGCGCACACTCCGGTGCAGAGTGAAAATCTCATTCTGGAAGCATATGGCTAAGCCATGTCTCACGTACGCAGAGCCATGGCTAATGTGCATTTGTTTTGGCACTTTGTCAATAGTCATTTGTAGCTTATTTTATTTAGGTTTTTGTTTTCCACTTTTATTTCCATGGCACAAGACTGAGGAGCAAATTTCCACCGTCATGGAACGAGTCAGTGTATGGAAAGTGACTGAAAGTGACTGAAAGCATCAGAAAAGTTAATAACGGATGAAGTCAAATTTACACAAATCACATGCTGATGACGAGCTGCTCAGTAAACAACGTAACATAGGAATCTGCATAATTTCTTCCCTGGAACTCCCTGACAGAATACAAGGAGTGACCCACGAGGAAATTCTTCAATTTAGACTTGAAAGTTCGTGCGTTAATGCTGAGATTTTTTAATTCTTGTGGTATCTTAATTGAAAATGGATGCAGAACAACACAGCAAACATTTCTGGACTATAGTCAAAGAGGTGCGATCCATATGTGGACTGGATTAGTGCCTAGTGTCAACTGACTGAAAGCTGCTAATTCTTGGGAATAGGCTCATACTGTTAACAACAAACGGCATTAAAGGAAATATAAACTGAGATGTCAATATTAAAATTCTCAGACTTACGAACAAGGATCGACAAGAGGTTCGCAAATTTACGGAAGATATTGCTCGAAATGCCCATTTCTGAGCCGAAAATACCCTTTGTGAATGAAGAGAGTTACAGCAGAATATATGATCGTATATCAAAAGCGAATAAAAACAAGCAAAGTGTACTAATGTAAGCGCTGGACAGACACTTACTGTAGATACTGTTCTAATGGTAAACATAGCAGCATTCAGTTTTTTAACAAGAACCTGGAGTTTTCCATGACAGCTTACCACCTATCTGAGCACCTAGAAATTTTGATTGTTCAGACTCACTAATCACACGCCCAATCTATGCATCAAAATGTCAGTTTTAGTATAATTGTGTGTGAGAATCTTTATAAACTGAGTCTTATTGTGCTGGGACTGATTTTTTCCCTCTACATGCCATGAAATTTTGTCTTCAATTGCTCTATTTGATACATTGTTGCACTCGTCCTCCTTCACTACCAAGCTAGTATCACCTTAATATACATATATTACTTATTAACGTTTAAAAGCCCCCGAAGCTGAAACAAGTAATTTAATATAACAGAAAGGGGGACACAAACACCGAGAAATACCCAAATATTGGATGAGGAATGTTGAACATGTGACGTCATCAGATGACGTACCCCGACGCATATTCAGCGGTTGGGATGGAGCTTAAAGGGATGATTGAACGATGCAATACTTGTATTCGAGCGAACTGTGCAAATTACGATCATCATTTGTAAATATGATCTGTTGTAAATGTAGACGCTATAAAATTATTGTCCTCTTTGTGACGAAGTAAAAGATGTTCTTATTTTGTGCTTTCTTCCGTCCCTTTCTTTTTTTTTTCTCCTTGCAGATATAGCTTAGTAAAGAATAGGTATGTCATTTAATGGCAAAGAAGCAATTCGGAAGCTCATACTAATTCAATTGTGACGCAATACGGTAGGTTTTTGCCGTACCGTATTTTGCACATAAACCAGCGGAGACCACGAGACCGGTAAACAACACAATAGATCTTACATCAGCACAGACAGATTTCTGTCTAACGCAATGAAAAAAATACTGCCTGCTAGACCCAAGGTTCGAACCCTGAGCCCCGTGGGCTAAAGTCGCGTACGTAGAGCCGGAGCCACACCGACGTGATTACTGGACTTAGGTTAGGATGATCAGGTGCGACACACTAATAGGCTGAATTGTTGCAGGTGCGGCGAGGTACGTTATCTGGTGACGTCACATATTCAACATTTGTCATCGCCATTTGCGACTCCTTGTGTCTCATATTAAATTACTTCAAAAATGTGTGTAAATTCCTAAGGGACCAAACTGCTTAGGTCATCTGTCGCTAGACTTACACACTACTTAAACTAGCTTAAACTGACTTATGCTAAGAACAACATACACACCCATGCCCGAAGGAGGACTCGAACCTCCGGCGGGAGGGGCCGCGCAGACCGTGACATGATGCCACAAACCGCGCGGCCACTCCGCGCTGCTTAAATTACTTTCATTAGCGTCATCTACGGAGGTTTCTATACGTCCAAGCACTAACTCCTGAGGCAATTGTCTTTAACCGTATCCCAATAAGACTCCACACATTATAGCCGTTCAAAATCAGATCACGGACTTGATGAATGTCGACAACAGTAGTGGGTGTGACATTGCGTCGTGCTCTTTTCATCTCCTTCACACTTCTTCGGCCTAACACGCAGTTTTGGATTTTTTCAGTCCGATGATAATCACTTTGCAGTAGTAAAACATTGCCTCCCTATTGTACTAAATGCCTTCTGTGAATTTCAGCACCTGGTAAACCTTCAGGCTACAAAAAAGGCTCACAAAATTGTTGTTTGTGCAAATGGAAAGTGATGCAGAGATGTTCACTTTGCAAGGGAGTGAAACGTAACGCTGAAATATTGGAACCTCCCGCAAGGGAGGCGTAACAGGATATTTTTCGGCTGGCAAGCGTTCTAATGAGTACTGTCAACCTAAAGACGATTACAATGAAATTATAGATATTGACTCATCTTTGTACTACTATACAAACGGAAAATTTGCAGTAGTCGATGGATGTAGGGCAAGAGTTTACAGCGCCAGCGAAAGCAAACTGTAGAGTAACTTGATTAACGAGATTAAAAGAACTATTTCGAACATACGATGGCACACAGCAATTGTGGCGCACGATTAATTAATGATGCGCGTGTTTTGGATGGCGCTGTTTGCAGTTGGAGCTCGCCCGCTGAAATCACACAGAGCGCGCTGCGTCCACACGGCTATGTTAATCCCAGTAGGATTGCTCAGCTGTGTGCCTTTTGTGGCCGGGCAGCACAGGTCGTCGAGTGGACACGGAAATTGGGAGCAAGTGTACCTTTTGTTCAGGAAGCGTTCTCACAGCCTCCGCGCACGTAGTTGGAAAATTCAGTGGTGTCAACCTGTCGAAGTTTTCCTACGGTGCCACGACAACGTTTTTGTTTGGTAATTATCGCAACAAGCATCCTGCTGGATTGAGTAATAAATAGATAATATCACACTGATGTTCTAACCGGTCTCATAGATTAAATATCGTGAGGTAACACGATAAAAAGTGTAAATGCTATGAAGACGTGAGAATGGTAAGAGTGTGTAGGAGAGATTTTCTGGGAATTTTCAGGTAAAATGTAGCGATATTTACAAGACTCGCAGTAACAGCAAAACACAAGGCCCGCACCTCATCGGAGAGTCGTCGCTGTCACGTCGGGAAGTAAAGCCGGAAAACCTACCTACGATACGTATCTACGAACAGACGTCAACGTGGAGTTCCTAAAAAGGACACCACAAGAGAGTTGGGGATGCTTCAGCAACAAAACGGGGCGTAGAATATCGTCGACGCAACGTTGTGTTCCAACAAGAGTTTAATGAAGGGCCTGTCCGCGGGAGAATTTATTTGAGTCACTAGACAACTCTTATATACGTTTCTTTTAGGAGATGCGGTCTTTTTGTAAATTTACTGTTCATATACCCCTGTTCACATTACCAGGAGTAACATCTTGGTGTACATTGCACCGTGAATGAGATGTTCATGCGAAACACCAATGTTGTGGATCAGATATTTCCTGGGAAAAAAGCCGAAATCGTTTCTCTCTTCTACCATTTGGCGAAAATTTGCACTGCTCATAGCCTTACGTTTACTTGATCACCTCATGTTCTTTGACACCCTAATCAAATTATTTATTAATAACTTCTGTTGTCCCTGGGTAACGATCTCTTTCGTTGCGCTAAAAGGAACACGTACGTGCAAAATAAATAAATAAAATTACCTGTTCTAAATGTACTCTTGCGTAAGCCCGCGTTCCAAGATTTATGACTGGGTACTATGGTGCTATAGTTTTATACTCGACATGGCCAAACTTTGGCATGCAATAGTTTAGTTTCAATAGCTTCTGAAGCAGGCCAAATCATTTTGGTTGAAACCTAGGTAAAGATTGGTTTCTATTTGCAACTGAGGCTGACGTGTTATGTGTTTAAATATCACAGTTGCTGACGGGGCCGCACGATGTTAAAAATTCTTTTGACTGTCGCCTCCATTGCGCCTCTACGTGACCTGTCCATGCTTGCTGCCACGGTAGTAGGATAGGGGAAAAAGGAAGTTTAGGGTTTAAGGTCCCGTGTACTACGACGTTATCAGAGACGAAGCAAACATTAAGGATTGTGGAAGTATGGAGAAGGAATTGGGCCGTGTCTATTATTAAGGACGCTTTCCAGTTGTATGTTTAAGTGATTCAGAAAAAAAACATAGGAAATCGGAAGTTAGTTGGCAGATGAGGATTTGAACAGTAACCGTTTGGAATACTAGTACGATTTCTTAAGCATTGCGCCACCTCAGTCCCTCATAATTTTCTCTCTGAAGAAGATGAATCCACTGTCATACTACTTTGGTACAATTACAAAGTTGTATCGTTCAGGTAGGGTATTACGGTAGAGTGAGATATTGCAGCATTTAACAGATTACTTTGTTTACAAAGTAGTTCTGTCAGAGATGGCAAGGGATATGGAAGATCGGTTGTGCGAAATGAATACAGTCTTGAAAAGAGCTTATAAGATGAAAATAAAAGTAAAGAAATGGTACTGGAATGTAAGGTAGTTAAGTTAGCTGATGCTAAGAGAATTGCATTAGGAACTACAGTAAGATGCTAGAAGTATTTGACGAGTTGTGATATCTGCGAAGGAAAATAACTGACGACGGATGAAGTAGGGTAACTATAAACTGTAGACTGGCAATAACAAGAAAAATTTTCTGAAAAAGAGAAACATGTTAACATCTTTGTTTATTACAAAAACGTGCTGTATGTACTCATGCATGTGCGGATGTTCCACATCTCCTCCTAAACTGGATCGATTTCATCCAAACTTGGTGCACATATCAAATGCTATCTGGAAAGTAGCGCTGAGGGGATAAGAACTACCTACCTCTCAAAGGGGTGGTGAAAAAGCAACGCCCGCAAATACCCACACATTTTTCATCCAATATTTGAGAATGAAAACCACCAGCGATTTGCAACAAACTTCAAAACTTTACATATAATTTCAAACATTTACGAAAATTTTTCTCGCTGGTACACCCCTACACTTCTCCTCCCCCACGAAAGATGGAAAAAAAAGTTTATCGCTTACTACATTTTCGTTGATCGTAAGTAAAACAGCAAAGTGCGGCGTAGCGTAATTCATAACTTCTTTACTGTTTAATGTATTCGCAATGCATATTGCAGACAGTGTCCACGTAATTACACCGTTGAATGTACGTAAAAACCTATATCGTATATTGTACGACACATAGTTCAGAAGATGTGACGTCATAAATACTGCGAGCGTAAAAGCCGGCCGGTGTGGCCGTGCGGTTAAAGGCGCTTCAGTCTGGAACCGCGTGACCGCTACGGTCGCAGGTTCGAATCCTGCCTCTGGCATGGATGTGTGTGATGTCCTTAGGTTAGTTAGGTTTAAGTAGTTCTAAGTTCTAGGGGACTTATGACCACAGATGTTGAGTCCCATAGTGCTCAGAGCCATTTGAGAGCGTAAAAGCTATGTTTTCTCAAAACAGAGCGCAAATTGTACATACCACACTCATTCATTGTTTGATAGTGAGACCATTAGGCGGCTACCTACAAACTTTAATTTCAAACTTTTTGGAAACTTCTGCTCGCTTGCGTGCTTAACGTCAACATTAACTCATTTTTAAAGAAATTAGAAGTTCGAGGCTCTTTTATGTATGGGAGTTCGATTCTTTAAGGAGTCGAGAGTTTATTGATTACTGGAAAGAAGAACAGTGAGGTTAACAACCACTTACATGTCATAGCGGTGGGAACGGAAATGGGGTGACATTGAAGCATAGCTCTGGAACTCGCGGAGCAATTTCAACCAAATTTGATAGGTGATTGACTTATTATTTGTATGAAAATACTGTGGAAACAGTAATAACCAAACTGGTATAGCTCTACATGTTACTTAGTATGTGGAAATAAATACTGCGGAGGGGTCAAAATTATATCATTTTATTTCGAGTCATTTTTACTCGATCTCCATCTCAGACTGCCGATCGAGTTAGATTCCACGAACGCTTGCGCGGGTGATTCAGACATCGCTGTAGTCATTTTAGTTCTACTCGCTGACTCTTAGCACTTCCGTTATAGATTTTGATTATGTCTCACTGCACCAGTACAGCTTATTGACTCGATCAAGTCAAAATTTTAATTTATCTTTACGATGTAGCTGTGTGAAATGCATTCTAAGATGATGTAAGTTCACAGTGAATCGAGGCCCACGAGAGAGACAGGCCGCGGTGCGTACGTCACGAAGGTAGTCCTTAACTCACTCGCTCGCTCGCTCAGATCAACTGATATAATGCGTATCGCTCCAGGCAAATGCCGGGATGGTTCCTGTGAAAGGGCACGGCCGACTTCCTTCCCCGTCCTTCCCTAATCCGATGAGACCGATGACCTCGCTGTTTGGTCTCTGCCCCAAAAAACCCAACCCAACATAATGCGTTTCTAAACCTGTTAGCTCGCAGCTGGGAGTGTAAGTACTAACGAGAATTGCATCTTCCACTCGAATCTGCTATTATGAAGTCTTACTGATTAACAGTACTACAGCAAAATTTAATTTAAGATCAATACCCGATATAAATGGTATAAAGGCTTGTTTATAGCATTTAGTCTCTTCTCCTTAACAGTACTTATTACATGCTGGAAGAGGTCCTTATGCAGCTGATAATCATTTTACCATGATTTATTTTATTGTACGCCAGTACAGACGTAACAAATTATAAGTAGGTCCATGGTCTCCCCATCATTATAAGAATAATGGATAGAGCGTTTGCCATGTAAGCAGGAGATCCCGGGTTCGAGTCCCGGTCGGGGCACACATTTTCAACATGTCCCCAATGAAGTGTATCAACGCCTGCTTGCAGCTAGGGTGTCTAATTATCATTTCATTTCTAGCAAAGCTGCATGGTCATCCACGGTAACTGTTCTTTCGGGAACAGATACTACCGTCATATATAATAACAAATTCCATAATAGCGGGTTCCAGTAGAAGATTCAGTTTTCGTTTGTACGGACAGACCTAGTTACGAGTTAACAGGTGTAGGAACGTAGTCTGTCTGCTGATTCGAGCGAGCGAACGCAGAACTACCTTCGTGACGTACGCTCCGCGGCCTATCTTTCTCGTAGGCCTCGACAGTGAATGAGGTAACAGGTAACAGATAATTGCTATTAACCATACGTGCGGATGATTTACTTATCCTCGGCACTAAATTATTTAAGAGGGGAAAAAGGATTAAGATAAAAAATGTCTAAATAAAATTTTTTGCGCATTTCGCTATCTTATGTGGAAGGTTAGAATTCCATAGTCGCTATACACACTTGTCTTTTTGATGATGTGTGAACCTGCTACAGACATAATAATTCAGATTATTCAGATTAAAGCGTGAAATAATTAGAATTTTTTCCAATGCCAGTTGCTGTCAGATTATAAGGATGTTATTTTCGTACTGAATATTAGCACTTGGAAACATAGCACACTTTCCGCTACTCCTATAACAGCGCCTTGCGAGCGCTATTATGAAACTACCAACCTCCCATGGGGGGAGGGGGGGGGTGATAATAGGGCGATGGACAGTTTGAGAAGGAGGATGTTCAAAAATGGTTCTGAGCACTATAGGACTTAACACCTATGGTCATCAGTCCCCCAGAACTTAGAACTACTTAACCCTAACTAACCTAAGGACATCACACAACACCCAGTCTTCACGAGGCAGAGAAAATCCCTGACCCCGCCGGGAATCGAACCCGGGAACCCGGGCGTGGGAAGCGAGAACGCTACCGCACGACCACGAGCTGCGGACAAGGAGGATGTGAACATAGGCAGGGGGAGAAGGGGGTTAACAGAGAAAAGGGAGACTAGGAAATGGACAGGGAGAGGGGGAGGAGATGTACGAGAGAGAGGAAAAGATGGTGGACGAGAGGGAGGGAGAGGAGAAGATGGAGAGAGAAGGAGGAAGAGTAGATGGATAGAGAGAGAGGGAAAGAGCAGATGGACTGAGAGGGGGAGGAGGAGATGGACTGAGAAAGAGGGGAAGTAAGAACTGAGCAGAGAGGGTGAGTGGACGAGGAGATGGACGGAGACAAGGGCGATGGGTAGGGATAGGGAATGAAGAGCTGGAGAGACTAAAGAAGATTTGAAGAACTACCGGGGAACGCCGGTTTCCTCAGCTAGCAGAATATAAATTTACAGTAGGGCAATGTCTGTATAGTTCGATGCAATGTTCCTTCTATATGGATACACGTCCGAAGGAACAGGTGCCGCTGAGATTGACAGCCGTTTTAAATTATGAAAGGCATTCGCAAATTACAACTGGGATGGCCAAGGCGGTTATGGCGTAAAGCGGAAAATCCGGGTTCGAATTCCAGTGCGGCACAAATTGTCATATGTTACTGCCTTATAGTCATTGTACAGCCCTATTCGGAATTTGCGAACGTATTTCAGAATATGAATTTAAATTCTAGAAAGTCTTCTTCCAAAGTATCTGTCTAGATTTCAGCATACGTGTGGATGATTTACTTAGCACACTTTTCGCTGCTCCTGTGTGCACTGTGGTGCTGCAGAACAATTCTGAAGATTAGGTGGATAGATTAAGAAACTAGCGAAGATGAACTGAATCGAACTGGGTAGCAAAAAGGTGTGTGTGACAACTTGACTGAAAGAAGTGATAAGTTGACGGGACATACCAGGTGCCAACAAGGAATGATTGGTTTGGTAGTGGAAGGAAGTGTTGAGGATAACAATTCTGAAGAGAGACCAAGGAACAGAAAATAGTGAGCAGTTTCAAACTGATGTGGGGTGTAGTAATTGTGCAGATATCAAAAGACCTGTACAAATGGACTAGCGTTTAGTCTACGAGCTGATGACTATAACAACAACATTGCTTACGACGCGACTGTGTGTGGCATAGAAACTACCATTAAATTTTCATTAAGTCACGGTGCAGATGGCGGAAAAGTAATATGCAGTCCTTCTCCGGACGGAAGTAGGAGATAGAGAGAGTGAGGGAGGGAGGGACGGAGAGAGAGAGAGGGGGGGAGAGAGAGAGAGAGAGAGAGAGAGAGAGAGAGAGAGAGAGAGAGAGAGTGTGTGTGTGTTGTTTCGTACGCGGGTCGGCAGCGCTGTTTTTCGAGCATCCGTACTGCTCCGTTGAACTGCATCCGTCCGCGGCGAGCAGATCCCAATTAATTTTAAATTTCACGCTAGGCTTCAGCGGAGACGCATGCATGGCCACCTGCCCCTGTTCCAGGGAAACGCACCGGTATCAACTCACAACCGGTCCGCTCGTTAATTTTTCACGCACACTAGGTATCGAAAGTTTCGATTTGTTTCCCGCTGGCGTATGATCTGCCACTGCTGCAGCAAGCCCGAGTCAGAGGAGAACCTATTCGGCGCTATACAGCACAAATTTGGGAAAAGCGTGATTGCGTCTGGACGGGTAGAAGACTAGGTCGATGAATTCTGGACCAGTGATGTCGGTATAATACACTGGATGGCCGATATTTAACAAAAACGAAAGCATTAGCTGTCCTGCCTGCGAGAAAGCCCCAGTGTTCCCAGTATAAAAATTTCTTTTTCGGTCACACTAATCGGTTATTCGTTGCCGAAACGAAGTACAGAAAGATTTTTCGGTAATTTTCACTTCGTATAATGAATAGTATGTATCTTTAGGTTCGATAATTTTTTACTATCGTAGTATCAGAGTATCGGAATCGTAGGTATCGATTGATGTTGGAGGAAACATCAACCTTTCGCTGCTGGAGTAGTGAGAGTTAAAATGTATGCAGTATTTGGATGGTGTAAAGCAAACCCACGAGCAGTAATAAATATTACACGCCATATGCAGACTATAATAAACATACTCGATTTTAGTAAGATATACCGTCAATAACTTTTCCTTCCTGGCAGACCACAGTCGCTTAGAACGTTTTGAAAGGAACTTCCGCCGCCTGACTTTAAATTACTGTTCATTTATTTCACACAATCATGACATCTGGTTTTCTAGGCATTCTCAAGTGCAAGCTGAGAGGAGTGAGTACATAACATTTTGAGTAGGGAGCCATGTTAGGGAACGACATGCAGCGGCGCTACAGAGCGTCAAAGTTATAGGCGGCGACGCTTGTTAATGCATGTACTGTATCTTGGAAAAAAATGGTTCGAGGATTCTTTTGATAGTCGTGGTCATTCAGGCAAACACAGCGTATTGTACATATTCCGCTCCGTATTCGATTGGGAGTTCTTGTTTTTTTTATTTTCTTAAAGAAGTTTTGTAAATGAGTTCTCTAAGAAAAACTTGTAATGATGCACTAAAATAATGACACGTGTTGGTAGCACGTATTTCATGCTTACGCCTGTACTTTGTTTGCAGTTGGAATATTTACTCTTAAATTTTCCTGGCGTAGTGGGCACGTACTCGTTATTTACCAATACACGTTACTGAAATCACTTACGCTTATTACAGACGGTGTGTGTTTTGTATCACCCGACACAGCGAACTGAAACCGGGGAAAGGTGACAGCACCGCCCCGTTTCCGTACAAAAAACAAGAAGGGAAGATGGTAACAGAGCCCGTCGTTGTAACCGGAGCGCAACTGCACGCTGTACTTCTGTACGATAATGTCCGGTACGGCACGTCAGTTGACCAGTGACTAGCGCTTTAGTCTGACAGTTTCGTCGCGTACTATCACTATGACAACAATTAATCACAGCGTAAAGTTTCTGAACCCAAGTTTTGTCTGAATAAACCACTGACAGCCCTAATTCTAATGCTTCATTTTTTCCTTAAAATCTAGTGTATTATGTTTATTTAACCATGTCGTCTCCTTGTACATGATAACTCGTTTCTTTCCACCATTTCAAAACGAAATCTCATAACTAGAATAATTTTTCGCATAGTATTCTTGCTAGCCTTGAAGTCCAAGTTCATCTGAAAAAGCTGTGTAGCTTTCGTAAATATTGGTGCTTCTCAGTATTGTTCGTAATAGCGCAGAAACTGCTGCCAGGTAACACATGTATCCACATCGTCAGTAGGATATTTATCGAGCGTACTTTGCTTCTTCTTCCTTGACGTAGATGATCTAACATTTGACCTGCCATCGTTTACCTTCTGCCGCAATTTGCACACCGCAGACCTAATCAACTTTTAACATTTTGATTATACGTCCTGTCAACTTTTTCACATGCTCTGTCACTCCCATCTCCCTCTCATAGGCAATACATTTAATGACGTTGGCGGCAAGCCGTCTCAGCCGCCTGCATAGGCATTTTCAGCAATCATTTTCTCTCTCTCCACCGTGAGGTAACACGCATACACGAAACTAAACTGCGGGGTGTCTATACCCAGTGACGTGAACGAGATAGTTCGCGCTACGGCTGCATCTACACCAAATATTTTGGTGTAATAATTTTTCCGTCCTCACACTTGTTCCCTGTATGCTACTTAGATACTGTATCCATTTTAATTCTCACTGAACTTGAAGGAAGAGTGTAACATAAGAAGTTGGAACCACGCACTTACCTGACAGCAATGTAAATTATTTTCTCTGTTTGAACAAATTATATTTACCTATTGCTACTACACCCTAACATGCTTACTGTAATTGAAAATGTTTGTTTCGTTTTTCAAGATTTTTCTCTACCTTTTAACAAACGACTACAAGTATTCCGTGTACTGTTATTATCTAAAACAATAAAAGTGTGACAGTGTCGCACTTCACACATCACATATCACATGTATGATTGTTACACAAATTAACTATTTTCCTATTCAAACAAGGAATCTTAAAGTTTTATTGCTCACAGTGTAAGTTACAGAAGACTTACAAATAATTTTTATCAGTAAATATCCAAAATTTAAGATGCTCCACGAACACGTTGAGATAGAATTCGGAGTGAGCTATTACGTAAATCTAACTGAAGTGTCATACCTCAGGTTAACGCCCTCATCCCCCACCCCCAACCCCTAGTACAAGTGGCAATTTTTGCAATCGTAAGGAGTAGGGCTACAAAAGTAGGTAACTGAATTTTGGATGTAATAATCAGTCAAAAATGGAGCATTCTGGAAAACGTAAACTATAATTAAGAATAACATTTCAGACATGATCCTTTTAGAAAAAGTCAGGGGTCTTAATTAAAGTTTACGTCTTCCAGAATGATCCACTTTCAACTGACGATTACGTCCAAAATTCAGTTACCAAGTTCTGTAGCTCTAATTTTTCTGATTGCAAAAATTCCCACTTGCACTAGCATAGTTTACTAATTATTCGATCTGGAAAATTGGACATTTTAGGCATTTTTGGCGTGAGTTGTGAATTCCTGCCGGTATATACATAGTAATCACAAAATAGTCCATTTAATGTCAGTTATCCGGCTATCCAACCCATTGTTAAAAGAGAATAGTCCTTGACTGACTGTGATTCCATATTCACTAATTTCTTCCTTTGCCCTACTACAAATCAAAATGTAATAACAAATTTGAATTATTATTCATAGGCATTTATAAAAATTAATTTGAAGAAAAACAGCCTTGATTGCGCAAAATTATTTTTCAATGACGAGTTTCCTTTTTTAGGGCATCACCACCTTTTCTACAACAAAGCAGACAGGAAAACATAAAAAGCCAGAGGTATGCTTCTATCACGTTCAGCTCGAAATAAAAACATCCAAGAAGTGTCTACGAAACGTTGGGAATAAAACTTATGTCTGCTGTTATGCTGTGAAATTAGCGTACGCCAAGAACGCAATATACGGGCATGTACTTATACAGTAAATAAAGGTAATAAGAAAATATTTTAAAACCGAAGTAGTAGTACCGCAGCAGAGTCAAAATGAAAAATTACATGACTGCAGGTGAAGCGTAAATATTCTTTCTAATGGTTCGTAGACGTTTCATTGATATTTTTATTTCGAGCTGTGGATCATAGCGCAGTACCCCTGGCTATTTATATTTTCCTTTCTTTTTTGTTGTATAAAATCAGATGATGCGCTAAAAAAGCGAACGGCGTCATTAAACAATGAATTGCTTAACCAAGACTGTTTTTGTTCAAAATAATTTCATGAATAGTTTTCGAGGGCAACATTTCACCCAGACCAAAAAAATGTTCAAATGTGTGTGAAATCTTATGGGACTTAACTGCTAAGGTCATCAGTCCCTAGGCTTACGCACTACTTAGTCTAAATTATCCTAAGGACAAACACACACACCCATGCCCGAGGGAGGACTCGAATCTCCTCCGGGACCAGCCGCACAGTCCATGACTGCAGCGCCCGAGACCGCTCGGATAATCCCGCGCGGTTCACCCAGACCGCTCTTTATGGCTACGTGGCGAACATCTTATGGTCATACGAAATCGAAAATGTATTTTTAGCTAGGTAAATCATCCCAACCAAACGTATTATTACGACATTACATTGCCTGAGTTATTCAGAAGTACGATGCAAAATTCCTTCGGACGTGCGTGCATATCTTATTTATCCGTCGACATCGAGCATGCGAATATCAAGTAAAATGTCTCCCCTGTACAAGGATGTACGTAGTGAATATACGAGTCCAGGTTGTACACATACGGTTGAAGTCGCGCTCGGATAGCCAAATGTTAGGCGACCGCTAGCGATAAGCGGTAAAACTGGGTTCGCGTCCAGGTCTTGCACATACTTTCGTTTTCACCATTCCGTTATACAGCTGGTGGTTATACATGTATTCGCAATGCGGTTAATTATCAGTTGGCATGCTTCATGTCTGTTGTTTGTGTCAACACCTTATACGTGCATTGACTCTGGAACTAAGTTTATGATGGAACCGTTCAGTGAATATTTTGCTACTGTTAAGATTTGGTCTCTGCACTACATGAATCCACGGGGTAAAGCTGATCAGCGTAATGGCTTTGAAAGCAAGAGGTGTTAAAAAGAGTTCAAGATAACCTCCGCGGTGTTGTGCCTATCAATTAAAGTCATTTTATAAAACTAAACAGTTTCAGGGAGAGTGACGTCAGGAACTGCAGCTACCATGTCTCAGCAAACACATGTCATTACGGTTACATACGTTTATTATCATTTCGAACAAAAATCGACACTTGCGGTAGCGATACTCGGATGTTTATTACGATACTGTGGAATTATAGAATACTTGATATCGACAATTGTTTATATTTGTACTACGCATGCAGCATCAAGCATCGCAAGTTCACTTTACAGTAGGTAAAGGTGGGTTAGTGAGGTTTGTTGGGAAGTGCGCTACCGCGACACCTGTTACACTGCCCGCTTCTGCGAACGGCGACCGCAGAAAGACGCGTGCGGAGTTTTCGGAAACACTTTCTCCGTCCGGAAAGTCACCCGTGCGACCGCGGATAAAGAGCGGGCCGCCAGAGGACTGAGCGGAGAATATTTATGCGAGCGAGCGCCGTATTTCCGCCTGCTTAGCAGGCGAGCTGTCCGCGGGGCGCGCCGCTTTACGAGCCGACAACGTCCGCGTCATGAGCGTCGCTTCTATTTACGTCGCGTTCAGCGCACCTCGCTCTGATTTAGTGGCCGGCGCTGTGGCCGGGGCTTCCCTGGCCTTCTCTCGTCAGTTCAAAGAGCCTGCCGCGGCTAAAAGCGCTGCCGTGACACCGCGCCGGCACGCTCTGACTCACGTTTCCTCCTGCCGCGCGCGCCACGCGGTGAAAGCGGAGCGCGGGTCGCGGTCCCTCTTCGTGAAGGTGAGTCGTTCTGCGCCGATGATGTCTGGCCGCCTCTCCTCGATGTTCTACACCCATCTTCGACACCGATGGTAAACGTACGTCACTTCTACGGTGTATCTACAGTTGCAAGACTACCACAGACCATCATTAGTATGCGTAGATTACCGTAGTTTTCCTGGCAGCTTTCTTCAGTTAAGTCGCACCTGCTTTACCTGTGCGTTAGGTGTTTTGCATAACTGTCGGGCGTTACCTCAAAACGATCGCTTTCTTTACATGCGCGGTCAGTGTCTTCTTAGATTGGCCTAGAAAACGGAGGTAATGAACCGTCTACAAACTGAGTGAGGAAATGGTGTATAACTTCCGAACATTTTGGTTCAACATAGTTACTCTTCCCTTTTTTACGTAAAACACAAACATTATTTACAGCAAAGTAAAAACTATCAACGTTTAATTCAGATTTTATCCGAAAATTATTGATTTGTAATGTCAAACAGAGGGCTGTTGAAGTAAAAATGAAGAAAACAGTGCAGTTTATCATATAGCGCTAGAAACCCTACTTCCTCAAAAAAGGGTAAAAATTTAAAAAGCTCATCAGAACAAAAATATCAAGTATTGCTTCAATACTTCGTCGAACTTCTTTAAAACATGTTTCTGCTATTCAAAAACAACGTTCGCATTTATCAGTAATATTACTAAACTCTTGCCTTTAATCACAATGAAGAATGTAAAAAAAAAATGTTCAAATGTGTGTGAAATCTTATGGGACTTAACTGCTAAGGTCATCAGTCCCTAAGCTTACACACTACTTAACCTAGATTATCCTAAGGACAAACACACACACCAATGCCCGAGGGAGGACTCGAACCTCCGCCGGGATCAGCCGCACAGTCCATGACTGCAGCGTCTCAGACCGTTCGGCTAATCCCGCGCGGCTGAAGAATGTTCTAGTGAGTAAAAAATAACAACAATAATTTTTTATGTTTGTTCGTGTAAACTGTACTTGCATCAAAAGTAATTGGTTTGGTTACATACAAGCGCAGAAGTTATTCTATCAGTTAATCGTTAATTGTTATTTTTTGTAGAATGCAAATAATACTCTGTAAAATACACAGTGAACTAACACTGAATGATGCGCTGTTCTAATTATCTAAAGAGAGAGAGAGAGAGAGAGAGAGAGAGAGAGAGAGAGAGAGACAGAGAGAGAGAGAGAGAGAGAGAGAGGGAAGCCGTCGGCTACCAGTTTCTCTCTCACACATTCATTTATGCCTCTTGCCCTACCAATTCTACCGAAACTACCGGTAAACATAGCAATTACCTACCGAACTGCAGGAGAAACTGGTTAATGTGGTCCGCGCTCTCAGCCTTCTGCAGCGGCAGTTGTCCGCTTTGTTTCGCTCGCAAACCGTACAGTTTGTTATGAAAATGACGTACGTAAAATTCCTACCTTAGCTCCACTAAAACGTACATTTCTTCCCTTGTCCATATGCTAGTCATGTTGTTCTGTCTGTAGTATACCTAAAAACAATCTTCAATATCTATGACCACACCGCTCTTGTATTTACGTAACACAATTTAATAACAAAGTATCAGAACCTTCAGAAAACACGAAGGTGAAAAAAAATTCTGAATACAGCAGGACGAGAACTCACTACACAATGTTTCGTAATTCGGTGACACTAACAACTATGCTAAGTTGAAGTTGAATGCTTTAATCGCCGCTATATTAACTGAAATTTGATTATAACAAATCCTACCAAGAACGACGAGTTTTTGATAAATCTTCAGTGTGTCGTTGTTTTAAAACTGCATTGTTTCATAACGTGCAACTCATAACGCGAAAATATCTAAATAAGAAATTTCTGCAACCAGTAATACGACGTTCCTGGAATTGTATCACAGCAAATCGCACGAATAGAGACGCGTTTTCGACAGATCCTCCATGTACTGGTGCTTACAAATAGCATATACATGTAAGGTGTAAGTTATGAGAAGGAACTTTACCAAATATGTGCTTCTGCTGGAAATGGCGTCTACAACATAGCGTCTCGCAAGTTATTCTTATGACGTACAAAGTGTACTTGCTTCTTATTGGTTCTACTTTACGTGGCACGTTCCGAAATATCGCAGAACGTATTTTGCGTTCCACGTGACGAAATGGCTCCTCAACGTGAAATATCTGGAAGTGGCGTCGGAAAACTCGTACAGCTCCACGTCAACGTTATCAAATTCGTCCCGTGTGAGGATGGCTTAGCAGCCATTTGAATTTGTGATCCGTACTGCAGTCGAACGGGAACTGCATGAACATGTAAAGTACAATCTCCTCAGTAATGCATGCGTAGTCATTTGAAGAAGCCAGAATATCGCGTTATATCGCAGTCACGTTTTGTGTAGCTTTGAGACACTTCATGTAAGGTAAGCTCTCACTTCATGTAATTATAACAAATTTAAATAATTATTACAAATCTATAAATGTCATGTAGGCGGTCTCAGTGTGCAGCCAGTGGCCAATACACTTGCCCTGATTAGCACTGTTTTCTTCCATTAATTAATACTAAATAGAAGGTATTTGGAGGATTTGAGTGATTTTTATCTCAAAACGAGAATAGGAAATTTACGTTTAACTCCTGGTGTTAGAGACAAGATTTTTCGATGTGGCAGCTAAGGATTTCCGATGCGGACCATTTGAAATGTCCTGGAGTAATAATCTTACGCACATATACTTGAAAAAAGAGACAGCATTGGTCGTATATTTTTTTTTTTTTTCACTATTGCAAAATCGATTTTCTGTCACTGAGTGACCATCTTCAGTTATACAATATAGCACTGAAGATGGTCACTCAGTGACAGAAAATCGATTTTGCAATAGTAAAAAAAAAAATATACGACCAATACTGTCTCTTTTTTCAAGTATACCTGTTATCTGGTCGTAGTGCACAAGACAACATGGAGTCACCAATCAATAATCTTACGCACAGTTTCAATAAAGAGACCAGGGTGGACTGCTGGTTACCGAAAGAGGTTCCAACAGTGAGGTTGTGGTCAAGCGATCAGGGCATGCAATATTGGCCCACGCAAAGCCCACGGCGGAAGTGACTATCTGTGCGAAAACTGTGCCTAGAAGTTTTTGAATCATTTTGCTTTGCTTGTTACTAGCTATAACAAAGATTTTATGTAAGTTATTTTCCTATCACTCCACGTTTTCGAAGTTAAAACTGGTTCTCTCATTTTATTTAGCCCTTTTTAGCTACATTGCCACTACGCACTCGACTGTTTGCACATTATCTGTTATTTATGTGTTTTCCTTTTGTCTGATGAGAATGAAAAATGAGACATGTAGCAGCATCGTCTGACTGTAGATCCTGTGATTCCCCATATACATATATGAAAAGAGCGTCGAGTCGATAACACGACTGTTAGAAACTTTTAGCAGTAGCCTTCAATTTTCTGTTTCGTCAAGAGGAATCAGACCCGCAATGTGACGGTAAAAGACCTCACAAAGCATTTCAGATGGCGGCATTCAGCAGTCAACGGAACAGAACGTGTCGTGACGGAATGGGGCTACAGTTTCACAGCTTTTCGAAAAGAATGTTTTGATGTTGACGTTGATAATGGTGGTCGTGGTGGAAGACAGAGCGGCTGGAGGGCGGAGTTTCACCGAGCTCAGTCACCTTATTATAGCAGATTTCGTGTTTTTATGTACTCTTAGTCTTTATTTTATTGTTTTGCTTAGTTTTCGTGACACATTGCGAATGTTACACGACGATCTGGATATTTCTTTAGTAGGTGGTGTTCCACAGCAGACGACAGATATCTGAAAGGAAAACAAGAGTCAGCTTCTACACTACATTGACAGTGAAAAAGCTGAGACTGTGTATGAATTAAAACTCTTATCCCTTGTTTTTTTCTGTTCTTCACGACTAATCTTGACTAGGCCGAATGTTAATTACTGGATTTGGCAGTTTTAGTGGTAGAAGGTCACCGGGTGCCGTTCTTGTCGCTTCCACTCCCCTCCACCCCCCTCCCCTCCTACCCCTCCCGACCTCACTTCAGTAAAAGCGTGAGGACGTATTCTAAATGCCTGAGAATCGTGTAACTGAGGCGGGACGTGGGTGCCAATCACCTCGAGACACTTGCATATGGGCTCGCCTCGTTAATTCACCGGACGGAAGCAGTTTGCGGTCAGTGCGCCTCCCCGAATCCCGGAGGCGGCGTGCTACTGAGCGCGGTTATCCTGGCTCGTTAAATAATAAAATAAAATGACTAAGCAGTTTTCATTAAATAACCTCTTGGAGAAAAAAAGATAGTTGTATTTTAAGTCAAGTGGATAAGATGGAAAAGGTTCTGTTTATGCCATTATGCCGGCACGCTAGCTCAGCGTGTTCGGTCAGAGGGTTAGCTCCCTCTGTAATAAAAAAAACTGAGTTAATCGATCAACAACGCACTTAAACGGATGTCTTACGACGTCCGCTAGGAGCAGATGCAACGAACAAAATCTAACAAAATGAGTAAAAAAAATAGGTAGCTGAGTGGGCAGCGTGACGGATTGCCGTCCTATGGGCCCGGGTTCGATTCCCGGCTGGGTTGGGGATTTTCTCCGCTCAGGGACTGCGTGTTGTGCTGTCTTCATCATCATTTCATCCCCATCCGCTGCGCAGGTCGCCCAGTGTAGCGTCGAATGTAATAAGACCTGCACCAAGGCGGCCGGACCTGCCCCGCAAGGGGCCTCCCAGCCAATGACGCCAAACGCTCATTTCCACGTTCATACTATATCGTGCAAATAAATGTCCATGTTTGCAAATGTTTGTGTGACACTTTCACTTCTCAGAAGTTTAGTATTTACACTTTAAAAAGAATCTCCGCTACGAAGTTAACTTTGGCCATTAATAAAGTCTATCACAGCTAGTTTCTCAATTATTATACTGTACTCCGACTTTTTGTTTACCAGTTCACTTCCATAGTTCGATACTGGGCTACTCGAAGTGACATTGTGACTGTAATGTCCACATACCACACGCTGCTTACCGCTTATTTCTGTCTTTCATCTTTCATACTTAGAATAAACATCATTCTCACTAACAAAAGCACGCCAACGCACGCTCACTTTCTTTCCGTCACCATTACTACTGTACAAACTTTATTTCTCCCCAACATTCTAATTAACTTCCTCGTTACTCACACGCTTTAATTTCGCCTCTCGCTATTCAGAAACGTGTCGCCAGACATGAGAATGCTTCGCAAAGTAATTATGAGAAGAGGCCAAATTTTTGCGTGCTGACGCAAGAAGGCGTGATCAGTTCGCACTGAGGCTTCAAAATAAAAGCTAATAGCCAATTTGTGAAATATTGGTACTGTATCATTTGAATATATATTGCCAATAAAATTAAATGTTATACGGGAACTACTAAAGAGCATAAACTTAATCATGGAATACTCACCAGTAAAGCGACGTACATAAAAATGAAAACGAAAGATCAGGAAAATCGCAGAGTAGCGAAATCTAAGAATAACAAATAAAAACAATTATTTTAATTTATTTAATCACAGACAGACATTGCCACAATAAAAACCGCGCGACTGGGCAAACGACAAAGCTTACTTTGCTTTTATTTAATTTTTTTTATTTTTATTTTGTAACTGATCACCTCTCCAGTACTAAAATGTACCTCTCAGGTAATATTAATTTGTTTCTTTTACGACTGATGTGCTTATAGCTTAGTGCTGTTTGCGTCACTGCAGAGCGAATTAACGGAGAACCTCTTCAAAGAAATGTTCCACAGCTTCACGACAGCTTAATAACCGTCACAGGACATCTGGCTTCTTGAAATTAGTCGCTAGGGAACTCTCAGACTACACGAAAGATATATTTCTTTCTCTTTTTATTTACCTAATGTTAACGACCTCCGACCGATACCTTTGATGCCTCCATTTGCCTTTCAGCAAGCGGCAACAGTTCTGCAACAGCTCTGTTTGTAAAGATATGCTGAGCGATTTTATCTGCAGCGTCCATAATCCTTTTCTTTCCACGGGCACTGCCCTCTTTCCGAGGCATCCGTTCACAATGGCAATTTTATCTCCCGCTGTTGAATTACGTTGGATTCTGTGGTGTCACCGCCAGACACCACACTTGCTAGGTGGTAGCCTTTAAATCGGCCGCGGTCCGTTAGTATACGTCGGACCCGCGTGTCGCCACTATCAGTGATTGAAGACCGAGCGCCGCCACACGGCAGGTCTAGAGAGACTTCCTAGCACTCGCCCCAGTTGTACAGCCGACTTTGCTAGCGATGGTTCACTGCCTGCTTACGTTCTCATTTGCCGAGACGATAGTTTAGCATAGCCTTCAGCTACGTCATTTGCTACGACCTAGCGAGGCGCTATTATCAGTTACTATTGATATTGCGAATCATGTACCGTCAAAACCCACGTTCATCATTAATGGATTAAAGTTAAGTATTCCACCAGCTACGTCCGTTTTTTCTAAATTCTAATTTCCTTGTCCTGTTCCAGACCCCACGCCAGCCTGCGTGAGCTAAAACGCGTGCCTTTCGGCCTCCTCTAGTAACACGGTGTTGGCTCTCCTGCCAACCACAACAGATTCCATAGAACGTTGAACACCGACAGTGAAAGAATACACTCAAGATTATCGTAAAGACATCGATGAGACTGCAGGAGAAGATAAGAAAAGCCCCTTGTCTTTGTGTTTCGGTCCATTACACACCAGGAATGTCTCTTCATGTTCTCATCGAGAAAAGCCTTCCCGCAGAGGAAAATCCACAGTTGATAATCGTTGCACTCGTTGCAGGTGACAGGGATACTAGCGGTCGTCATGTAGAATACATATAATCGTACTTTGGCTTACACCATGTTGACAGATCACTTGCTTGGAGTTTATACTAGTTTCGTTTCAACATCCAAACCTGGCGTACGCAGTCCGCAACCCCTTCACGTTCGTCTGCCTGAAAGGACATATGATCACACAAACGCCCAAAAAAGGATTTGAAATGTTGAGTGATGTGGTTTGTGTCTGCGAGGATACTTGCTTCGTTCGGTATAGCCATGGTGCCTCTCAGCCGTCTCTATCTGCTTCTCCAGACACAAACACCACCTCGGCTTGTTGTGACATAAGTACCGGAACATTCTGCTGCGTAGGTATAAGTGCATATATTTTTACTTGGTGTGACCGAGGACAGCATACTGAACAACATTACACCAGTATTTACTTCATTTGCAGACTAACAATCACAGAAATTATGACCCATGGGCAGCAGGTCAAGTACTGAAGTGTGAACACGTGTATGCAAAATGCTTGTCGATACCGACAGGGATAGTCCACTAAGTGGAGCAGTTACGACCATGCAGAAAACATCAGATAGTAAATAATGTGATGTTTGTGGGAAGGCTGTTAGACACAAAGAAGAAACAAGTAACACATAGAGATGGGTACATATTAAGGCATCAGTGATCACAGTGTATGTACCTATACCCCTAACACCTCTGCCGGCCGGAATGGCCGAGCGGTTCTAGGCGCTACAGTCTGGAACCACGCGACGGCTACGGTCGCAGGCTAGAATCCTGCCCCGGGCATGGATGTGTGTGATGTCCTTAGGTTAGTTAGGTTTAATTAGTTCTAAGTTCTAGGCGATTGATGACCTCAGAAGTTAAGTCCCATAGTGCTCAGAGCCAACCCTAACATCTCTACTTGGCACTTGGAAGTGAGCTGACAACTGCTATGTTGCCTCTGTTCAGCATTTGATTGAATGTATTAAAATTAATGAAAAGAAATGATAAAAAATTTATACAGCTAGGTAAGATGTTGGTGATGTATACAGAGTGTCAGGTCTTGCAATCCATGTAGCATGTTGACCTACGTAGCGCCCTAGGTCAGAAGCTCTTATCGCAGCTTCTAGCACCTTGTTTTCCTGCTCGTCCGATGTACAATCGGATTAACGGGCCCACCACACGCGTACGTCTGCAGCTCAAGTTAGACGCCTCATGTTATTGCAAGGTAGCTAGCTACTTTCCCCGTCCCTCAGCCAAAAAGATTTTTGTTGTTGTGGTCTTCAGTCCTGAGACTGGTTTGATGCAGCTCTCCATGCTACTCTATCCTGTGCAAGCTTCTTCATCTCCCAGTACCTACTGCAACCTACATCCTTCTGAATCTGCTTAGTGTATTGATCTCTTGGTCTCCCTCTACGATTTTTACCCTCCACGCTGCCCTCCAATGCTAAATTTGTGATCCCTTGATGCCTCAAAACATGTCCTACCAACCGATTCCTTCTTCTAGTCAAGTTGTGCCACAAACTTCTCTTCTCCCAAATCCTATTCAATATCTCCTCATTAGTTACGTGATCTACCCACCTTATCTTCAGCATTCTTCTGTAGCACCACATTTCGAAAGCTTCTATTCTCTTCTTGTCCAAACTGGTTATCGTCCATGTTTCACTTCCATACATGGCTACACTCCATACAAATACTTTCAGAAACGACTTCCTGACACTTAAATCTATACTCGATGTTAACAAATTTCTCTTCTTCAGAAACGATTTCCTTGCCATTGCCAGTCTACATTTTATATCCTCTCTACTTCGACCATCATCAGTTATTTTCCTCCCTAAATAGCAAAACTCCTTTACTACTTTAAGTGTCTCATTTCCTAATCTAATCCCCTCAGCATCACCCGATTTAATTTGACTACATTCCATTATCCTCGTTTTGCTTTTGTTGATGTTCATCTTATATCCACCTTTCAAGACACTGTCCATTCCGTTCAACTGCTCTTCCAAGTCCTTTGCTGTCTGTGACAGAATTACAATATGATCGGCAAACCTTAAAGTTTTTACTTCTTCTCCATGAATTTTAATACCTACTCCGAATTTTTCTTTTGTTTCCTTTACTGCTTGCTCAATATACATATTGAATGATACAAATGCAAAATTAATCAAGGACTGTCTGTAACCCTTCATATCCATGTATGTAACTCTCATAACTTATAAGCCCATAATCTGAAGGAATGTTATTTCTTACTACTGCGCTATCGCGATAGTGCAATCGTTGATTTGCACTGCAGCCAGCGTAACGTTTTATAACATCTCCATCAAACTTTTAGAGCAATAGCTTTTTATCTCTTGAAACCTGCTGGTTCAAAACATTTTTCATGTATCAGGGGGTACACTAAAATTTTATTCGATTATGCTTTGATGGTTGGAGCCGAAAGACAGAAGCTAGCAACTCCGCAGCACTCCGGTTTTATCATCAGATATTAAAGTGATTTACGCTGTAAACGTGGCTGAGCAGAAATTTTTTTGTATTTGTGGGGATCCACAGTCTCCAGCTGTTTAATAAACGTAAACTTGGCCCATAGCAGGCTGGAATGTGATTTTTGTTTAATCGAGCGATTAGCTAATTTTAACTACTTGTTCAGGATCTTGTTTAAAAACTGATTGCTGAGGTATTTATCATTAGAACACAATCTGCGACATTTTACAGTCCAAACGGAAAGAGTGTACTTTGCTTATTTCCTTTCGCTTATGACATACGATACTAAGCTCTGGGGAAATTATTTCTATTCACAGAGAGTATTCTTGGCTCAGAAACGGGCAATTCGAGAAGTATGTGGCGTAAGTTCACGAAAGCCTTATCGATCCCTGTTCAGGAGTCTGGGAGTTCTAACATTGTACTCTCAATATGTTTTCTTTAATGTCATTTGTTGTTAGTAATGTGAGCTTAGTCCCAATAATTACCAGATTTCACTGTCAGCACTCGGTAGAAATCCAATCTGCATTTGGATCGTAGCTTGACTCTTGTGCGGAAAGGCGTACAGTATTCTGCTGGATCTATTTTCAGTACGCTACGACAAGATTAAACCATCCTAACAGTAATCCACGTACTTTCAGGCCCAAACTGAAGAATTTCCTCTTGGCTACTGTTACTACTGTGTCGGTGAGTCCTGGAAAAACTGAGCAAATTGTTGTCTTATACTGCTGATTATGCTAGTATGTATCAGCCGGCTTGTCTTCTGCCTAGGATTCGTGTAAGTTTCATTTAATCTATTATTAATTTTCCTAATGTTTCCAAGTATTGATTCGTTCCATGCACATGGAGATTTGCTCCCCAGTTTGGTCCTACGGAACTAGACGTGTAAAATAAAAAAACAAAAAATAAATAAACAGATTATTACATTAAATCATGTTTATATTGTATTGTTATTAATATTAAAACCGTGGTCATCTGTGGTTAAAACCGTGAGCGACCGCAAGTAATAAACAAACTGTGACCCCCACACTATCGAACCCTTGACCTGGGTCTGGAATGTTGTTAGTGAGTATCAGCAATCTGCCACAATTTGGATTTAGTTTACTTTATTAAAATCAACACAGTTTCCGGTTTCAAATATGTCCATTCATCGTTAGACTGCTTACTTGCCTTCATCAAAACACTTGCGCGTTGGTTCCAAAATGAAGTATTGGTCCACCTGTTTTGATAAAAATACCTGCCGAAAGAAAAAGACCCGTTCTCCTTTTCGAGAGGTTTTCAATTCATTCAAGATTTCTTGTTGCAACAGTGTATATGGTGTACATGAAATGATTACGTTCATGCATTAATACAAGAAGCGGTTGTGAGGCTGGTTCAAATGGCTCTGAGCACTATGGGACTTAACTACTGTGGTCATCAGTCCCCTAGAACTTAGAACTACTTAAACCGAACTAACCTAAGGACATCACACACATCCATGCCCGAGGCAGGATTCGAACCTGCGACCGTAGCAGTCACGCGGTTCCGGACTGCGCGCCTAGAACCGCTAGACCACCGCGGCCGGCGGTTGTGAGGTACCAAGTATTGACCTATGCTGAAACACCGAAATTAGTAGTCGTGTAACCTTCACGGGCGTCAATGCAGGCTCTGACTCTGCTATCCAGTCGATCATGCAGATGGCCAATGCTGGTCTGGGTACGTTATACCACGCATGCTCGACATGTTCACGTAGTTCTGTAAGAGCTGTTGGCTGACGAGTCGTACAAGTCAGTTCTCGTCACATCATATCGCACACGTGCGCGATTAGAGACTAGTCCGGCCATGGAAGTTGCTGCACGTCTTGCAGAATTCGTTGAGTTTCACGGGTAGAGTGTGGTCGAGCATTATCCTGTTGGAACATCACATCATCTTCCTGTCGCAAAAACGGCAAAAGAACGCGTCTAACAGCATTCCGCAGATAACGAGAGCTGGTAGCGTGCCCTCCAGAAACAGCAAAGATGAACGTGAGTTGAGCTAATCTCACCCCAGACCATAAGGCCAGTGTGTCCTGGACGAATGCACTCTCGAGACGGCGCCCACCAGGTCTACGTCCTGTCCTCAAACGACCATCACTTGAGTGCAGGCAGAATCTGCTTTCATCGCTGAAGACCACGGCGTGTCATTCCATCTTCCCAGTGATCCTTTGGCAACACCAGTCGAGCCGTGCCCGTCGCTGCTGTGGAGTGAGGGGAAGAGAGGCTAAATATGTGTGTGTGGCCGTAGTCCCACTACTAATAACTGGTTCGCAACAGTTCGTGTTGACACATGTGGGATCACAAGCCGTCTTATCTGTGCCGTGTTAGCTGTATAATCTGCCACTGCTGCCTTTACAATACGGCGATCCTGGCGGCCGCCTGTACTTTGTTGACGAGAGGAGGGCTACGCGAAAGGCGTTCAATGAATTCGAAATTAAAGTTCTATGTACTGACTTGGCATAAAATCCTAAGAAGTTTTGGTCTTGTGTCAAAGCGGTAGGTGGATCAAAACAAAATGTCCAGACACGCTGTGTCCAAAATAGTACTGAAACAGAGGATGACAGACTAAAGACCGAAATATTAATTGTCTTTTTCCAAAGCTCTTCCACAGAGGAAGACTGCACTGTAGTTCCTTCTCTCGATTGCCGCACAGATGAAAAAATGGTAGGTATCGAAATAGATGACAGAAGGATAGAAAACCAATTAAAATCACTCAAAAGAGAAAAGGCCGCTGGACCTGATGGGATGCCAGTTCAATTTTACGCAGAGTACGCGAAGGAAATTGCCCCCCTTCTTGCAGCGGTGTACCGTAGGTCTCTAGAAGAGCGTACCGTTACAAAAGATTGGAAAAGAGCACAGGTCATCCCCGTTTTCAAGAAGGGTCGTCGAACAGATGTGCAGAACTATAGACCTATATCTCTAACGTCGATCAGTTGTAGAATTTTAACACGTATTGTATTCAAGTATAATGACTTTTCTGGAGACTAGAAATCTACTCTGTAGGATTCAGTATGGGTTTCGAAAAAGGCGATCGTGTGAAACCCAGCTCGCGCTATTCGTCTACGAGATTCAGAGGGCCATAGACACGGGTTCCCAGGTAGATGTCGAGTTTCTTGACTTCTGTAAGGCGTTTGATACAGTTCCTCACAGTCGTTTGATGAACAAAGTAAGAGCATATGGACTATTGCCGGCCGAAGTGGCCGCGGGGTTCTGGCGCTGCAGTCTGGAACCGCGAGACCGCTACGGTCGCAGGTTCGAATCCTGCCTCGGGCATGGATGTGTGTGATGTCCTTAGGTTAGTTAGGTTTAACTAGTTCTAAGTTCTAGGGGACTAATGACCTCAGCAGTTGAGTCCTATAGTGCTCAGAGCCATTTGAACCATTTGAACTATCTGACCAATTGTGTGATTGGATTGAAGAGTTCCTAGATAACAGAACGCAGCATGTCATTCTCAATGGAGAGAAGTCTTCCAAAGTAAGAGTGATTTCAGGTGCGCCGCAGGGGAGTGCCATGGGACCGTTGCTATTCACAATATATATAAATGACCTTGTGGATAACATCGGAAGTTCACTGAGGCTTTTTGCGGATGATGCTGTAGTATATCGAGAGGTTGTAACAATGGAGAATTGTACTGAAATGCAGGAGGATCTGCAACGAATTGACGCATGGTGCAGGGAATGGCAATTGAATCTCAATGTAGACAAGTGTAATGTGCTGCGAATACACAGAAAGAAAGATCCTTTGCCATTTAGCTACAATGTAGCAGGTCAGCAACTGGAAGCAGTTAATTCCATAAATTATCTGGGAGTAGGCATTAGGAGTGATTTAAAATCGAATGACCATATAAAATTGATCGTTGGTAAAGCAGATGCCAGACTGAGATTCATTGGAAGAATCCTAAGGAAATGCAATTCGAAAACAAAGGATGTAGGTTACAGTACACTTGTTCGCCCACTGCTTGAATACTGCTCACCAGTGTGGGATCCGTACAAGACAGGGTTGATAGAAGAGATAGAGAAGATCCAACGGAGAGCAGCGCGGTTCGTTACAGGATCATTTAGTAATCGCGAAAGCTTTACGGAGATGATAAACTCCAGTGGAAGACTCTTCAAGCGAGACGCTCTGTAGCTCGGTACGGGCTTTTGTTAAAGTTTCGAGAACATACCTTCACCGAGGAGTCAAGCATTATATTGCTCCATACCACGTGTCTCTCGCGAAGAGACCATGAGGATAAAATCAGAGGGATTAGAGCCCACACAGAGGCATGCCGACAATCCTTCTTTCCACGAACAATACGAGACTGGAATAGAAGGGAGAACCGATAGAGTACCCTCCGCCACACAGCTTCAGGTGGCTTGCGGTGTATGGATGTAGATGTAGATGTAAGCGTCCAGAATCTCGTCTACGGCTGTCAGAATGTCCAAGTGACCACTGAGACCAGCATCGTTGCAGAACTGACGCAGCGCGTTCAACTTGTATGGCAATTCTTCGTAAGGACCGTCCTGCCACTCCGAAGGGCACAATTTGGCCCCTTTTAAACTCTTTCGTTTAGCCGTAGGAAGCACGAGTGCGTCTCCGTGCCACGGTCGGGTGTCTGCTTCACACGTTTGCACCACATGCAGTCACTTGGCTGTAAGCATCCCCTATTAAAGGGTAGACACAGATGGCGCTCTGGTAGCTAAACCAGCACGTTATCTCTTTTCGGACGTCATTGGAACAACTATCAGTACATCTTCTATCCCCCAAGTGGCATATGCCGTCATCGGATCAAAATCGACGTTGGCAATCCAGATGCTTTAATTTTTTTTCCGTCAGACAATGTGCGCCGTCTGAAGATGAATGTACCAAATGGAAACCAGTAAGGTGCCTTTTTAATAAAGTAAACCAAAACTAAATTGTGACTGGTTGCTGCTGTTCACGGTAAAAAACTTTTATAATACAATAGCCATGGTTCTCCAATGATGTCGTTCTTTGACAAAATAGAAATAATGTTGTCAAAAAATACGGTTTTCAGTTGACTCAGCCTTGTATATCGTACCGGGTAAGGGACAAGAATTTCGGCCAAGAGTGTAGGTGGTCATATTCGCAACACTCATGTTTCTTCCGTAGTGCCACCGTCTGATTCTAAAAACAGTGATCTTTGTTGAAAAAAAAAAAAAAAAAGAACAGGGTATAATTTTCATTACGTCGCGTTACACTTCAGGTCAAGAAAACAGAGGCAATGAACTGCTTTCAGCTAATGGTTTTGCTGCACAGAAAGAGGGATCTTCTTCATCGAATGGACGATCTGTTCTCATCGCGAGTGTAATTTAGCTAATGGCTTTCTCTGAGGGAAGTGATGCGCCTACTGGCGTGCCTGCGTTTTTCACTCATTCACAGAGTGCCAGCGAAGCCTTCCCCGAACACATGGCGGTCTCCGTCCACAGGCCTCGTGTTTTAGTCTCTGTGTGCCACGGCTAAGAGCCAAGTGCTCTTCAGCTTAATGTAAGCTTGCGACGGAATGTTCCCGTCAGAACTAAATATCAGTACACAGGATATGGTCATCCCAGGGATTTAGGTCTCACGAAATCCAGAAACAACCGTCACAAACCTGTCAGTTAAATTGTTGTTTGCTCGACTGGGAAGCAGCAATGAGAAAAAGGAAATTTGCTTTCACAATAAAGGTTGAGATACGCATCTTGCAAGGGTAAAACGTTAAAACTGTTCAGTAAAAGTAATTTTTGATATAAAAATGTAGATAAAATCCGATTAGTAACGAATATCTGTTTACAGACTTGCCTAAATATCATCCGGCATTTTTTCCATTTTTAGCATCATGATTAATAATATTCATCTGCGTAAGACGCTGCATTTTACACGCATGTTTTACCATATTCCACCACAAATACATCGAGTGTCACAAAATAGACAAGCTCTAGTAAGAAAACTCATAACACAAAAAATATGTCTGATGTTACTAGGCGCAAAGTGCAAGTGACTGGAAAAAAGTTTATGAAAACTAGTGGAGACAAAAGGAAAATCAAGAAATGTCGGGCTGCAAAACATACCAGTCCTTTCTCTCGAAAATGATGCTTCTCTTGCGAGTCTTTGAATTAAACTAAAAATATTCCTTTTTCCTTCTTGACTGTATTTGTTGACAAACGTGCGCTTGTTTTTCCACGTTTGGTCAATTTCTGCTTTAACCCAGTTTCAGATGGACAAAAAAAGTTCATCAAATACCGTATTTGTGGTATCAACATCTGCTTTATCTTACCCTGTCTACTTAAAACTGTCTTACTCGCTTAACAGAAATCGCGCGTGTTTGTCAATAAATGTAGCCAAAGCGAAAAATGATAACGTCTTCAAAAATGTCCACTGTGGCACAGAAAATGTAAAAACTTATTTTAAGTGAATAGTGAACGTCATACTACGTGGAATAGAAATTAATGTAAGTGAGCAAATGGGATCCATCTCCCTTAATTTTATGCTAAATACGCCTGGCCAACAAAGAAAACTGAGTGAGGCATAAAGAAGCGAAAAAAATTTGTTATCGTTTCCAGAGAGATTATTTCTAGTTAAAGAAGAATAAATTTTAACTGTTTGTACTGGGAAAATATTTTTAAAAAAATAGGAATGCAAGAAAGAGTATTTTTTCCTCGCGAATACTTTAAAAAGGTACTTTTCAGTACATTTGCAATCTTATAATTCTTCTTTTTATTATCTGAACATTGTTCAACTCGCCAGCGCCAGAAACCTTTTTTGCTTGTTTCATTGTGGACTGCGGGAAAATCGAAAAAAAAGAGAACCGAACGGTTTGAGATGTGGTGGTTCAGAGGAATGTTAAAAATTACGTGGACTGATAAGGTAAGGAATGGGGACGCTCTCCGCAGAATCGGCGAAGAACCATCATCTGGAAAACACTGACAAGAAACGACAGGATGATAGGACACTTGTTAAGACATCAGCGAATAACTTCGATGGTACTAGGGCGAGCTTTAGAAGGCAAAAACTGTAGGAAAAGACAGAGACTAGAATGCATCCAACAAATACTTGAGGTAGTAGGGTGCAAGCAAGTGCTAACCTTATACTTACAGGTTGGTGCAAAACAGGAATGTAGGGCAGACCGTATCAAATAAGTAAGAAGGAAATAAAGAGAGAGTGAGAGTGTGTATGAGAGAGAGAAAAACAGAGAGAGTGGATGCAAAATACGCCAAAACGTATTATCTTGTCATTTAAAGTTGCAAGATTCATCTAGTTACATTCAATTTACATTAAGGCTGTGGAAATGCGAGATTCTCTTTCGAATCCATCACAAAGGAGTTTGTGGAGGAAAGAAATTTATCAAACAAAACAAAAACAAAACAAAAAAAAAAAAAAAAAAAACGGACTCAGACTCACCTTTTTGAGAAAATAAGTTGGTACGTTAGGTCTGAGACAGCGGGTGTGTGGCACGAAACTAAAAGTACAACACTTGCTTTAGACGAAGAAGGCAGCTGCTCATTGTGCACAACGTCGCTAACGAGAAAGAGACAGTAACTGTTACAAGTCATGAAGTTAGCGGGCTAAGGAGCAATCCAACCAGCGCACTTTGCATGGGGAAACTTTCCGGACGCTGCGAAACGAACACGAGGCTCGAAAAACGCCACAGTGACTCGGCACGAGTTTTCGCCCTAAGAGGCAGATCGTATTTCAGCTAACAAGCCAGTTCGGCTGCAATTACCCCGTATCGACCCCGCGCCCAGACGTCGCCGGCAGTTGGTCGCGTCCGGATGGCCGCTGCCAACGACACAAAATCCTTAAAGGAGGCGCCGAAGGCAGCGCGAACATCCCTCAGGGCCGACGGCCGGTCACGGCCAACTGAGGTCGCTGCCAGCGGAATAACTTGTCCCACCAGTTAATTTAAACATACAACAAAGCCTTAAGAATATCAGCGATACAGCGGAAGGCCTGGAGCGTTGCTCCCGATACTGCCGGTGAAACTTCACGATTAAAAACACAAAGCAGCCTGACAAACTCATGGTGTACAGAGCTGCCATAGCTCCAGCCTCCTGTATGCTTGTAAAACATTTAACTTTTATCGCCATGATGAACTCGAGTGCTTCCACCAACAAGAAATTAGATATATCTTGAATATTAAGTTGGGGGACGATGTGATCAATACCACGCTTCTCGAGAAAGCTTATCAAGTCAGCAATGAGGAAACCATTACCGCGCATCAACTGAGATGGTTATGACCTGTTCACCACATGAGTGATACCAGATTTCCCCTTCAAATTCATCATGGTAGACTCTGTTCTGACAATAGACCTCATGGAGCCCTTCTTAAGCGCTTTAAGGAACAGCTAAAACGCTTTCTGAGGACGACTGGTGTAAGTACGCCAAAGAAACTGGTATTGGAATGGGTATTCAAATACAGAGATATGTAAAGAGGCAGAATACGGCCCTGTCCGCTCCCGGTAGCTGAGTGATAGCCGGCACGGTAGCTCAGCGTGTTCGGTCAGAGGGTTCGCAGCCCTCTGTAATAAAAAAAAACTGAGCTAATCGATCAACAACGAACTTAAACGGATGTCTTACGACGTCCGCCCCGAGCAGATACAACGAACAAAAGCGAACGAAATGAGATTAAAAAAAAAAAGTGATCAGCGCGACAGAATGCCAATCCTAAGGGCCCGGGTTCGATTCCCGGCTGGGTCGGAGATTTTCTCCGCTCTGGGAATGGGTTCTGTGTTGCCCTTATCATCATCATTTCATACCCATCGACGCGCAAGTCGCCGTAGTGGCGTCAAATCGAAAGACTTGCAGCCGCCGAACGGTCTACCCGACGGGAGGCCCCAGTCACACGACGTTTACATTTATACGGCGCTGCGGTCGGCAACGCATAAATAAGACGACAAGTGTCTGGCGCAGTGGCTAGCTCCGTTAAGCTCCTACAATGGCAGATTATCAAGGTCTGAGTGAGTTTGAACGGGGTGTTATAGTCGCCGCACGATTGACGCGACACGGCATCTCCGAGGAAGCGATGAAGTTGGGATTTCCCTGTACGACCATTTCAAGAGTGTACCGTGAAGATCAGAAATCCGGTAAAACGTAAAATCTTCGACATCCCTGCGGCCGGAAAAAGCTCCTGTAAGAGCGGCACCAACGAAGAATGAAGATAATCATTCAACGCAACTGAAGTGCCGCCTTTCTGCAAATTGCAGCAGATTTCAATGCTGGGCCATCAATGTCAGAATGGGCACCTTTCAACGAAACGTCATCGATTTGTGCTTTCGGAACAAAGGCCAGCTCGTGTACACTTGATGACCGCACAACACAAAGCTGTACGCCTCCCGTGGGCCCATCAGCACCGTGACTGGACTGTTGATGAGTGGAAACATGTTGCCTTGTCGGAAAATTATCGTTTCAAATTGTATCGAGTGGATGGACGCGTTCGGTTGTGAAGATAACTTCATGAATCCATGGTTCAAATGGTTCAAATGGCTCTGAGCACTATGGGACTTAACATCTGAGGTCGTCAGCCCCTAGAACTTAGAACTACTTAAAACTAACTAACCTAAGGACATCACACACATCCATGCCCAAGGCAGGATTCGAACCTGCGACAGTAGTGGTCGCGCGGTTCCAGACTGAAGCGCCTAGAACCGCTCGGCCACACCGGCTGAATCCATGGACCTTGCATGTTAGCAGGGGACTCTTCGAGGTGGTGAAGGCTCTGTAATGGCGTTGTGCGTGGCAGTAGGAATGATATGGGACCCCTGATATGTCTAGATACGACTCTGGCAGGTGACACATGCGTAAGCATCCTGTGCATTCCAGCGGATTTCGGCAATTCCAGCAGGACAATGCGACACCCCACACATCCAGAATTGCTACAGAGTGGCTCCAGGAACACTCTTTCGAGTTTTAATACTTCCGCTGGTCATCAAACTTCCCAGACGTGAACATGATTGGACAGATCTGGGATGCCTTGCTATGTACTTTTTAGAAGTGATCTCGACTCCCTCGTACTCTTACTGATTTATGGACAGGCCTGCAGCACTCATGGGGTCAATTCCCTCCAGCACTACCTTAGACATTAGTCGCGTCCATGTTACGTTGTGTTGCGGCACTTCTGCGTGCCCTCGGGGCGATATGAGGCAGGTGTACCAGTTTCTTTGGCTCTTCAGTGTATAAGCATGGGAACAACGGGGTATGAACCGGTTACTGTGGAGGAACGTCATATACACCGCGGTCAACTTACTTGAAAGAGAACGTTGCAGACATGAAGAGGTCAAGAGACAAGCATTGAAGTTCCGTCAATTTCAGCGCCGGCCTCCTGCAACCCCTCTGTGTGATGTGTGTGGCCGGCCGCGGTGGCCGTGCGGTTCTAGGCGCTGCAGTCCGGAACCGCGGGACTGCTACGGTCGCAGGTTCGAATCCTGCCTCGGGCATGGATGTGTGTGATGTCCTTAGGTTAGTTAGGTTTAAGTAGTTCTAAGTTCTAGGGGACTGATGACACAAGATGTTAAGTACCATAGTGCTCAGAGCCATTTGAACCCATTTGATGTGTGTGGATGTATGTTTTACGCCAGGATCAGCATGTTCAGTCATTGGAAACACACCCATAAGTTGACTTGAAATGCTCGCTCTACGCAGGAAGAAGTTGCGCGTACTCGGAATCGAGTGGCGGCCGAAGACGAGGACGACGACAACTACAACGACAGGACGTTAAAAAAAAGTATTCCTTATTCTGTGGCGTGGTAGTGTGGACCAAAAGAAGACAAAACGTTTATAAAAATGTGCTCTACAATACATACCTTACGAATTATGAGCGTTATTCATCTTCGTTATTGTGGAACGCATCTCTTCTCTGGCAAAGTTTTTTTTGCTTCTTACGAGTTACCTACAGAATGCAGTGAACAAATGATTGATTGGTTCATTTGGGGGAGGGGACCAAACAGCGAGATGATCCGTCCCATCGGATTAGGGAAGGCTGGAGAAGGAAGTCGTCCGTGCCCTTTCAAAGGAACCATCTCGGCATCAGCCTGAAGCGATTTCGGGAAATCACGGAAAAGCTAGATCAGGTTGCCCGGACGCTGGTTCGAGCCGTCTTCCTTTCGACTGCGAATCCAGTGTGCTGACCACTGCGTCACCTCGCTCGGTAGTAAACATATGAGGATACTTTTCTCTGTTATTACCGTAGCGTATAAACTTCTATGGCGCGAGCATTCGGATGCGCAGGACGAGAACTCTGTCCGCAACGTCTCCTGCAGATCAGGTCACGTGATTTTGGGACGGCGTACATTAACGCATTTTGAATGTTATTACTTAGCTGCTGCAGACAGATCAATTTCAGAAGTACCGAGAAACTTTGTATATGCCTTTTGCTGTCATCTTAACAATTTAGTATCAAAAATTGAGATTGGTTTAAGGAAGTGAAGAGCGATGGCACTGTACTTTTTTGCCACAGTATCATAGCCGAAATTCCACTTTATTTACCTTGTTTTCGGTGACGGGATAAGAAGTAACAGCCAGCAATATTTTATTACGTTCAAAAATGGTTCAAATGGCTCTGAGCACTATGGGACTCAACTGCTTAGGTCATTAGTTCCCTAGAACTTAGAACTAGTTAAACCTAACTAACCTAAGGACATCACACACATCCATGCCCGAGGCAGGGTTCGAACCTGCGTCCGTAGCGGTCTCGCGGTTCCAGACTGCAGCGCCAGAACCGCGCGGCCACTTCGGCCGGCTTTTATTACGTGTCTTGTTGCCTTTGTTCTAATTAATTACATTACAATGATACTATAGACGGCGCCGAAGGGTCACGAGAAAACAATTCATTTGGAATTATGAAATTGTTACGGTAAGTACGGTAAGTGATTTGCAGCATCTTCTTGTCCACTAGCATTTTCAATTTTTCTTCATTTACCCTTCTGATTTTTATACGAAAGTAAAATATCCGTAACAATTTTTCGTCATCTCATCAGGAAAGTAAAACCTCACACTATGCACATAAACGCTCGAATTTTGGAGTAATAAAACAAACGTCAGCGTAAAATATATATATATTTTTTTACTTTTTCTACTGCCAGATTCATTTTGTCTATCTGTTCTGCAATGACATTATAAGGAAACTTCTTCATGCAGAAGTAGTCAGAGAGTCACAAGGTTTTGAGAACGTGCATAAATTGGAGAAAATTAGTCAGATTGTCATGTATAAATTTTTATCTGGATAGAACATAGTACTGATGTGTATACAGTGATAGGCACACTTGAAAATTTATGCAGCACTTATATTACCTCGTTGATATTTTTCAACATATTAAGTGGCACATATCAATGTGACATTTACAGTTATATATTTGTCGTCCTTCCACAGACTTTTCTTTACATCCGTAGCAACGACAATACTGCATCATAGTTGTTACTAAAACTCAAACGTGCAGAAATGGCTATGAAACAAAGCGAATAGTGTAATATTCGAGTTTCGATATTACCGCAAATTGTAGACAAACAGTGTCATCCCAAAATCACGTGACTAGCCTGGTTTGATGTTGAGAACGTGCACTGTAGGCTATGCTCACTTCTTATGTATTATATATTCTAACGTTCTTGTTAATGGAAAAAGCACGCAATAAACACCTGTTACGTTGTTGCGGTAAATCGCGTTCACAGTTCTGGGTATGTTCATTGCATACATTACTTCCAATCGAACCAGTTAGTATTTTGATGGTTTGCTAGAAGAGACGGATGAGTTGCTGTGCAACTGGTGCCTTGCGTATTGGATATTTTTCAGCATAGAGGACACGGTATCGATAGTTGTTTCCATTTTCCAGATCATAACAGAAGACCATATCCACCATTTGCCATGTAGAATAATAGGCCGCCTTTACGCTGGTAGCCGGCCGCTGTGGCCGAGCGGTTCTAGGCGCTTCAGTCCGGAACCGCGCTGTTGCTGCGGTCGCAGGTTCTAATCCTGTCTCGGGCATGAATGTGTGTGATGTCCTTAGGTTAGTTAGGTTTAAGTAGTTTCTAAGTCTAGGGGACTGATGACCTCAAATGTTAAGTCCAATAGTGCTTAGAGCGATTTAAATTTTAATTTAATTTACGCTGGTAAGTTCAAAAATGGCTCTGAGCATTATGGGACTTAACATCTGTGGTCACCAGTCCCCTAGAACTACTTAAATCTAACTAACCTAAGGACATCACACACATCCATGCCAGAGGCAGGATTGGAACCTGCGACCGTAGCGGTCACGCGGTTCCGGGCTGAAGCGCCTAGAACCGCACGGCCACACCTTGCAGGTAAGTGCAAAGATAAAATTACAATGCAAAAGGATTTCCCAAACTTATCAAAACACGAACTGTTTCCATTAGAACTAACGTAGTGCTACACTTACACAGAAACTAACGACACTAACTGGTGTTTAGTGCGGGCAGTGTTCATGAACAATAACAGGCAAATGTGTCTCGCTTCCCACGCCCGGGTTCCCAGGTTCGATTCCCGGCGGGGTCAGGGATTTTCTCTGCCTCGTGATGACGGGGTGTTGTGTGATGTCCTTAGGTTAGTTAGGTTTAAGTAGTTCTAAGTTCTAGGGGACTGATGACCATAGATGTTAAGTAACAGTGCTCAGAGCCATTTGAACCATTAGGAAATGTGTCATTTGTTTACTACTTTCTGTAGGTCGTTTGTAACAGCAAAAAGCTTGAACGGGGAGAGATATGTATCACAGTAGCGAAGAAGACATGTGTTCATAGCTCTTAAAACATGCATTTTAGAGCCCATGTTTGCTTGATATTTTTGTCTCATACTGGTCCATATTATCACATCTAAAAGTATGGAATACTTTTTTTAACACCCTGTATAAAGGATATTTGACGGAGGAATAGTAAATATTTCAGGAGGTGGCAGTACATACCAATTCGAATAAAATATTCCATATAACTTGCGTCCCGCTTTTATTGGTTGCAGAGATATAGGTGGTTACAGAGATCAGCTTTCATGTATCGGACTTTTATCTGGTTGATACACCAGTTGCTACTATTTATTTTGTTTATTTCCATTTTTATTTTGAAGCTAACGTTGTAAAGCTGTGCTTGGGTTTACATAAATTCAAGAACGCTATTTTGTAAATCAGTTGATTAGACCATGTAGTGTTACCGCATTGTCTTACAGGACTCCGTCATCTTGACTTTCTAGTCATCAGGTGACACACTATCTAAAACTAAATTTTCCGCAAAATGGATCAGCATAAATGCTTACTCTTCTGGCCCACCAAGGTCCTCCGACCTTACCCGCTTAGATTCTTGCTTGTGGGGATGACTGAAACTTGAACTCTACAAAGAAAAAGTAAACACGAATGACGAATTGTTCGTTCGAATTCTGAATAGTGTTACCTTCAGAAGAGCTACTCGTAGTGTTGTCAGGAAAATTCGGTAGTGCATTGATATCAGAGGAGGAATTTATGAAAATCGTCTTTGAAGTTAATCATTTGCCTTTGCTTAGCACCTTCTGTGAGTATTTGTTTGGGTGTTACATTCTAACACTCGTAACTCCGAAACCAATAAAAATCGGACGCATGTATTTATATGACATTATTAACTGAATTCTTCCTCGGATCTAGACAGAATATGATGATGATATTAAAATGGAAACACTTCCGTGATGTTCTGCGAGTATTATGAAATTATTTGATTACTAACCTCATTTGGATTCTTAAGCTATCGTCGAGTGGCACCTGAATGTCACAACCTCAGCTTAGACTACCTATGGTCAAAGAACCGCACGGCAGCAATACCTTTGGAGTGAGCATAGCATACTGTGCATCTCGCCAACATCACACCGAAATAGTCACGTGACATTCGTATGACGCTGTTGTTCAAATTTTACGGTAAGGCCGAAACTTTAATATCACACATATTTGCCTTGTTGTCACATACTTGTTTAGTAATAATAGTGATTCAGAATTGTAGTTGCCACGGATGCAAATCGAAATCTGTCAAAGAATGAAAGGTTACTTTTTAGAGGCAAGTACTACGATTTCTGATTATAGTTACTAGTAATTTTATTTACCTGCAATTACATTTGCCACTAATTACAGTTCCTAGTAAGAGGCACTATAAGTGTTTATTAATACCGAGACACAGTGGGTAAAAGTTACGTAGTGGTACACTCTTATATTTAACGTAATTTAAATACCGTACACGTACCTTATAATCACCAAAATATTCGTCGTAAATTTGTCTGTTACTTAACATACGCTTTCTGAATTCTCGTGCCAGTTTTAGTTTTTATAACGAAAAGTATGTTGGACGTAGGAAAGTGCATTGTAAACATTAGATTCCGCTACGGTTCAGTCAGTTACCGTAACCTAGATTTCGTACAATCCATCGTTAGCTTCGTCAACTCAAAACCTCTCACCCTCCAGCAAAACCAAGACCGTTACGGCACGGAGCAGATTGTCACCACCGAGTTTCACTATCACATTCTACTGATATAATGAATGCGTAAGACTGTAGTGCTAATTTATGTGGCCGTAAGCCAAAGCCTCTACCAGGCAATGTTGCATAAACTCTATATTATACGAGTGTGCTGCCAATCAATCTGTTGAAAGGATATACATTTCAAACAGCGTTCACCTGCTCATAAAATTTATGTAAGAATATAATTTATAATTCAGTTTTACAAACTACTGTGCTTATTTCACAGTAGTAATAAAGTTAACATACCACCATGACTCATTATATGAGAATAATTTTGGGTTTCTCTTGATGATAAACACGGACTAAAAATAAATTGTTCCAGAAAGAAAAAAACAGAAGAACTTATTTCTCAAAAATATATCAAAATGTGATAAATCGACAATTTGCTGCATGTTATACCTCCAAAGTCTATGTTTTTCGGGACACATCCAAATTTGCGTACTAGAAAGCCATTTCGCAATGCCACACATGAAACTGATTATGTAGTAATAATCATAACTGATTTTGCACTTGGTTTGTAGCTGGGTACCTAGACGAAAACCCCATAGACGCATTATCAAGAAGTTCAGTTCTGCATGTTATACGTTGGAAGTATCTCTCATTCTGTTGACCCGCAGACAGGAGATTTTCAGTCCCTGGTTCCTCTTCGAATTATCATTTCCAGTAATGTACCTAACGTGAATAGTATACATATTCTATAGATAGGAGATGTAAGAAGTTTGTGTACTGAGGTCTCTTTTTCAGGATTTTGCAAATCTTATACTCACTTTTCAGTTCAAGTACGCCTTGTTATTGCTGAACTGTGAATTCCACAACCACAACACAAGACGCAAACATAATTTTCAAGTAGACTTTACCTGCAGAAAACTATTCAACTATCTGCCATCTAACACAAAGCAAGAAACTGAAATTCCGATGCAGCTCAAAAGAAAATTAAATTCATACCTCCTTGCACAAATTGTCTGAGTATCTAGATTTTTGTACTGAAAATTACTGTTCGTTACATGGCAGGTGAGAATGTTCATTGCTTAAGTTATAGTGAATTTGAAATATACTTCCGTTGCTATATACGAGGTTTACTATTTCCTTTCAAAAATACCAGTATATTCTTGTAAATATGGAGCAGCCAGAATGTGATAATCGGTACTATACAATATGGATGAGGAAGCGGCAGATTTTTGTTGTTGAGACTAGTGGTTTCCCTGCTAGCTTCTTAGATTATATACAGCTGACACAACGAAAAACAATAATAACCAGTATAGTGATAGTTTATTGTTAACCGATTTTAAGAATTATCTTGTTTTGTTAATGTACATCTTCACTTGTTCCATATCTCTGACGTTTATCCACTGCAAGTGGGTTCTATGGTACACGGTCAACCAAAATTGAATGCCATTATGTATTTTGTGTAACCGGAGCTAACACTTCATTATTCCACATTTCTACAGTTGCAGAACACTCCAGCCGGCCGAAGTGTCCGTGCGGTTCTAGGCGCTGCAGTCTGGAACCGCGAGACCGCTACGGTCGCAGGTTCGAATCCTGCCTCGGGCATGGATGTGTGTGATGCCCTTAGGTTAGTTAGGTTTAACTGGTTCTAAGTTCTAGGGGACTAATGACCTCAGAAGTTGAGTCCCATAGTGCTCAGAACCAAGAACACTCCAAATTATTTCTTTAAATCGTGAAAGAAATAATTATCCTTTACTACGGCAGGAAAACATTGGACTGCATGACACTTAACGTTGGTAGTACATGACTTCACAAATCGTGTAGTCGTACTAAACATGTTTACAGAGTATACAAAATTCACTGACTGATTACAGCTTGTGGCTGGGAAAACCGCTTATCGAACACGTGATGAGATTGGTACGTACGCTATGGCAAGAGTATCTTATTACTGAGCTATCGGTCATTAATTTATATGGCGTCGCTGAAACTTCGTAATATTTGGATGGCATCCCCGCTGGTCATCTGTGGTATTGCTTGAATATGACTAGAACGTAATACATGAATAAAGGTGCAGTTTCCACAAAACCATCGAATATAACACCACCTCCTCAACTTTGCACATTTTGCCTTGAAAGTTACAAACACAAACTTTTCGTAAAGGATTCAGAAGTCAAAGCAGTCAACTCGTGCACAGTGAGAGAAATATATAAATTTCAGCAGGTATCTCTTAGGATGAGTAACAGCTCTTATAAACTCAGAACTGACGAGTATGCTTGCAAAAAATTATCAGTATTGTCGGTGATCTCAGGCGCTAATTCTAGCGGTACCTCTGAAATATGACGATATTGCGATCGAAGAGGTACGAAGTTTTTGTGCCAGTGCATACTAAGAAACATTTCACACATTCAGTGGCGTTTACTTCGTCGGGAGATTCCACAGTATTTCGACCGAATATCTCTTCCATACTACAGTGCCTGTGTTGTTAAGAAGATCGATGCACTGCAATAACCTATTTATCCACCGATACCAAGCAGCGACTTTTAATTAAAGTGTCCTCCCCTATACGGGAATTACATGGTGTGTGTACGAGAACAGCTTGTGACACAGGAACGATGATTTATGAAGGTTTGGGTCGGGCAGTGACTCGTACACGAATAGCTAAGGCGGTTAAGGTGACTGCTTGCGTAAAGCGAGAAATCTGGGTTCGAGTCCTGGTCTGGCAGAAATTTTTCATTGTCGTCATTCCTTATATAGCTCATCGTCGTTCGCATTCTCAACTGCGAATACAGTTGATGAATATCTGTTTGCCACGTTCACAGCCGCCTGAGTATTTTACATGTCGATAATACCTCGAAACAGCACAACAGTGTCATCGACAGTGTTATTTGAAAACTGAATAGTGTCCTAGTACATCACAGCGGACGTGTACAAATCTCACTAGGGCTCGATGATTATAAGAGCATGAAACTGATAAGTATGCTTTGTCAACATTGTCGTTAAAATTAAGGTCCCTGAAGTTATACGCCAGACGATCCCACTGAAATCACGCAGTGTTTAGATGGAACAACTGGGCCTCAACTTCCTCATTTAATATCGCCTCTCGAAGGTAGCAAGCATTGCATTACTTCGGCCGAATATATGACAAAAATCCGGGTAGCGCCAGTAACATTTAGATTTTAAAAGGCCCAGTAAGCGGCTGTTAGATACCGACAATGCCGATTTCCAGTTTCAAGAGTCTCCCCGTACATTTAGAGAGAAACGTATGAATTTCGACGATTCCTTAAAGGAACACGGTGTGCCATTTTCTACGGCATGGAAAATTTCAGAGCTGAAATGTTTGCCAGAACCTATCTGTTGCTGTCAGTTTCTCATCTGTAAGTCAATACTCGCTTGCTATTATTCTGTTAGAGGGTATCTAAATAGGATTATATCTATAAAAGTAATGAGACGTTTGTGGAAGTAGCAAATATGTAAAACTTCGTTTATGGACAATATTGCAGCAAGAAAAATCAGTTTTGTGTATAAGCGAAGAAAAATAATAGCATTATTATTACTGAGGTGTTACGGTGTTACTTTCTCGTGTTTCCGTTAAAAAATCTTAATATTTCGCAGGAGTAATTGACCATAATTTCTACCGTTGACCGAAGGATGGCGTCCAGAGACTGTGCATCGACTGAAGGTAATAACCATTAAGCCATTTTCAGCGACACGATTAGGCGAAAAGCCTTAATTTCAGCACCCAACAGGGTCTGCTGAAGATGAGAGTTAAGCGCTCCGAAGAAACGTTGGGTAGTTATGGCGCGACTATATGACATGAAGCCGCACAGCATCATTGATACTTAAAACGCCACGGAAACGGCTAAGAACCCACTACAGTTGTCAAAGAAACAGCACTCCAAAGTTAAACAGTCTTCTCTTGAATGGTAACATGAAAAGTGTAAATGTTGGTGGCTAATTATCGGAGAACAACAATATGGTACAGTCTGCTTGAAGACGAAAATGTAAAATGGAGGAAGAAGTGCTTGACAACACCCATTTCAGTAAAATAACAGTGTATGGAAACCTCAGCGATGATTTATACATCCTACAGCTATGTACCGCTGTCAGTTACTTAACTGTATTCATCACTCGGGAAATCTATTTGCAGCACACCTAATTTTCCTAGAATCTTGGATAAAATGAACCAAGAGTTCTACAACAGCTGGCCCTGCCCAGATGGAATGCAAGCAAATAAATTTAAAAAATCGCAAATGAGGCTAAGTGATAATACAAAACTAAAACATTAACCCTAACGTAAAAGGCTAGAAGTTGACATAGCAGTAGTATTTCAGAATTGAACTGTCTCTTTTGGATGGAGTCAGAAACTCTTGAATTTAAGTAATTGACTAAAGGCATTTAAAATACTGTACCGTTAGCTGCGGCCTCATGTTCCAAACACGAACATGAATTGTTTTTACCCTATTCGTTTCAGTAAACTATCTGTGTATAAAGCCTCAATAAAGGGTTTTACGGTCAGAAGCTGTATGCTACTGTCAGTTACTTTGCCGTCTTAATCAGTCGGGAAGTCGATTGTTGCAATTCAGTTTCACTACGATTTTGGGAGAAAAGAACCCAGAGATCCACAATGGACTCACCCCTCCCAGATGGACGGTGAATTGAACAAATAAATACAAGAATTAGCAGTTGTTATGTTAGATGCGGCTACGTAACAGCGTACGAATAAATAATGTTCTTGCTGAGGTCCTCCGGCATTTCTTCGTACTGTGACGCCGAAAAATTTTACTTTCATAATTGGCTGAAGAAAGAATGATTAGCTTTTAATGTTCTGTAGCCTGCGAGATTGTTGAGGTTTGTAGCCTTGCTTCAAGGCGATTAAAGGAAAGTTTCGGAGGCGGTATTGGATTTAATGTTCAAGAGCTTCACCAGTATTTACTGTGTGTGGAAAAATTAGAATAATATCACTACGCTGCCGCTAGCGAACTGTTGTTTCAAATCTGACAGAATTCTTGAGCATTATGAGAGGAGTTTATAGATTTCACAGGCTGATCGTGGAAACATAGATGATGCGTTATGGCGGGGTGTAATACTTAATGTACACGAGAAAGAGGTAAAGGAAGGGTACGCGTCTAGGTTATCGCTTACGGAAGCATGAAACTGATAAAAGCAGTCTGACCACACTTTAAATAAAGCTAAGTTCTCGAGTGTTTTTGACGTTTCGACGGAACTACAAATATTGAACTTCAATACTCAGCTTCGTCATCTGAAGATGTCATAGTAAGTGCTTCACCGAAACACATGTTGTTTCAGCGAGACTATAATGTGATACCAATCCATACAGCCTCGCTAGTATTTTGTCAGGAAAATATTCTAACAGTTTCCGGCAAGCAGCAGTCTTCTCGTGGCTGGAGGCAAAAATATGCAAATTTCAATTGGGTATAGCATTTACAAACACTGAAAAGCAGTAAGAATTGTTCGAGAACGCACAGTCGAGGAAATAAGTTGTGTTAAGAAACACAAAGTTGAAATGTACAGTCAGAAGCCATTCGTTGTTCGCTACAGTTACGTTGCCACAGAGTGTGGTTAAATAAAATTACAACAGTAAATATAATAATTTGTTGAAGAAGCCTTTATCCGCAGAACATATATAAATACGTGTTTACGAACAACTGATCTTCGACTTCAGCACCCAACATGGTCTGCTGAAGATGTGGTCCAAGATACTCGCCGAAATAGTGCGTAGTTTGAGTATGACTGTTTAATACAAACTCGCACAAACCTCCTTAACATTTACAACTTTCGGAAAAAGTCTTAACAATTTTCAGCAAAACAGCACATCAAATTGAAGTGTCTTCTCGTACATGGAGGTAGAAATGTATAATTTTCATTTGGGTATTGAGTTTATGAACTCAATAAACAGAGTAGGAATTGTCTGAAAATATCCGATCTTCTACAGAAGCGGTGTACAGAATGTTAATTTAAACTGTACCGTACAGCCGGAAACTATATGTTGCAGTATATTATATTCGATGGCAGATAAATAATTTTGAAGCAATACAGATATTAATAACTGCGATGGAGACTGCTTTTCCTGCTGAAATGATGTTATTATTCATTTATAAACAACATTCCAGGAATAAAAAAGACTTTTGTTTATGAATGACAGATATCGTAATATTCACAGTTTCATTTTATCGTCATATTGTAACAGTCATACCCGCTTACGCACTTACATCTTCAATATGGCGACTCATGCCGTGAACGTTTTGTTTACCAAATGCTGCTTATGACAAAGAATCTGTAGATGGTAAAAGCCATTTACAATTCTTATATTGTGCGGTTGCTTTCAAAATAAAAAGAAGCGTATTATAAGGGTGTCACAGTAACGGCTTATTCAAATTGAATAATTTTCTCGCGAATGAAGACAGAAATGTACAAATTTCATTGGGGCATGACATTAATGAAAACGTGAAATACAGTAATAATGTTTTGAGAACTCTTTTTCGTGTAATTATGCGATGTATAAAATGTCCGCGTTGAAACGTGCAGTCACAATCTACACACTGCTGAATGCTATTATGTTAGAGAGCGACTAAATGATATGTTTCGTGAAGTAATGTTTTTCCGCAGAAACTAAATAAATATCTGTTTGTAAACAAGAATGCAGCAGGAAAACGGCGCTTTATTTATAACTGAATGAATATACGCTTCTTTTTATTTTACAGGCAGTCGCTTAACGTGACAAAAATCGTAAACGGTTACGTACATACATTCGTCAACATGGTAACCCATGTCGTGAACGCGTTGTTTACCGAATTCCGCCAATGGTATATAGTTCACAAATATGGCTAATGTATAACTGTAAACGATGGCGACTGTTATATGATTGCGCCTAATACAGAAGTTAACATAATGCGTTAGTCACTCTTCTCCACGGCAAGGAAAGCCATTATTTCATAAATATAATAATATTAGTATAGCTGAGGCCCCCTATCGTTACTTTGTTTGGTGTCGCCGAAAACTCTCAATTTTTCCTCAGAGTAACTGCGTATTATCTTCCAGTAGTCCTGTTGAGGTCATCAGGGCGCTGTTGAAGATAAATAGCAGATTCTCAGTTGGGCTGTTAGAAAGTTCCAACGACGCCATTATGCCTAAAATCAGAGAGCTTTTTCGATATTTACTTTGTCGGAAAAGTCTAAAATAGCACATACTGGCATTGGCAACGTGTGTTTCAAAACTGTATATCCTCCCCGTGCGTTACAATGGTGGTGTATAGTTTTCGCAGCCTAATTACGAGACAGACGGTGGGTTGCGCTGGGGCACGGCGCTTGCATGACACGTGAAATACACAAGTATCGAAGGGCGTGTGAAACTGGCTGTACCTTTATCGAGTTCGGCGAGCATGCGAGGCGAACGTGTTGCAGTCCGGGCGGCGGCTACATTCCACAAGTTGGCGAGCTGGCGGCACCTGCGTCCGGGCCGTGGCCGGCTGTCGGGGGCGGCAGCGGTGTCGCATGTCGGCGGGGGCAGCAAGACGCAGTGGCAGGCGGCGAGCAGCTGCAGGTGGAGGCGGAGGCAGAGTCGGCGAGGGCAGTGGTCAGCGGCCACTGTCAGACAGGGGAGGTGCAGTCGCAGGTGTCGCCGGCACGGCGCGCGCGTCCCGACTACCCGCGGCGCCGCCGAGCTGCCCCCACCACCGCCTCCGGCGCCTCCTCCCCCCTCCCCCTCCTCTCCCCACCAACCCGGCGTCGCCAGAACCCTCCCAGCGCACGCCGCTGCGCCGTTGCCACCCCTGCGGCCGACGCGTCCCGTCTACGGACGGTCCTATATTACTGACATGTGTTACGGTCTGGTCCTATGTAAAATCGCTAAGGAGGTCTTAGGGTTCCATCCAACCTGGTGTGTTTTAAATTTCCCGCCTAAGAAATCACGCAGGACAATCACACAAACATACCGTCCTTTGATCATCGCACGACACTGTGATAAGCATCCCTGGCGCAGAGAAACAACTGGAACAGTTGAAAACAAATACGATGAGTCATCAAAAAGCGACGGGAATTTTTTTAATTTCCCAGGCTCCCCGATGTTATTCAATAGTTATATTGAGCAAGCACTACAGGAAACAAAAGAAAAATTCGGGGTTGGAATTAAAATACATGGAGAAGAAATAAAACTTTGAGGTTCGCCGATGACTTTGTAATTCTGTCAGAGACAGCAAAGGACCTCGAAGAGCAGCTGAACGGAATGGACAAAGTCTTGAAAGGAGGATATAAGATTATCATCAACAAAAGCAAAACGAGAATAATGGAATGTAGTCGAATTAAATCGGGTGATGGTGCGGGAATTAGATTAGGAAATGAGACGCTTAAAGTAGTAAATGAGTTTTTCTATTTGGGGAGTAAAATAACTGATGATGGTCGAAGTAGAGAGGATATAAAATGTAGACTGGCAATGGCAAGGAAAGCGTTTCTGAAGAAGAGAAATTTGCTAACATCGAGTATTGATATAAGTGTCAGAAAGTCGTTTCTCAAAGTGTTTGTGTGGAGTGTAGCCATGTATGGAAGTGAAACATGGACGATAAATAGTTTAGACAAGAAGAGAATAGAAGCTTTTGAAATGTAGTGCTACAGAAGAATGCTGAAGATTAGATGGGTAAATCACATAACTGATGAGGAGGTATTGAATAGAATTGGAGAGAAGAGGAGCTTGTGGCACAACTTGACTAGAAGAAGGGATCGGTTGGTAGGACATGTTCTGAGGCATCAAGGGATCACCAATTTAGTACTGGAGGGCAGCGTGGAGGGTAAAAATCGTAGAGGGAGACCAAGAGATGAATACACTAAGCAGATTAAGAAGGATGTAGGCTGCAGTAGGTACTGGGAGATGAAGAAGCTTGCACAGGATAGAGTAGCATAGAGAGCTGCATCAAACCAGTCTCAGGACTGAAGACCACAACAACAACAACAACTACAACATCAAAAAGCGACGGGAATTTTTTAATTTCGCACGCTTTATACATCCGATATTCAGTTTTTATTCCTTGTTGGTACACATGCTCCTTTTGCATGTTTGCATTTTCAACTGTTTTGTATATTTATTTTACTGTCGACAGTCGAAAAGGCTATACGTGTTTTCGGGTGCTCGGCAAATTTTTATTTTCCAAAAAGATGGATCAAGGAATCTGTGTTAAATTTTGCTTGCAAAATGGAATCATCCCGCCGGAGGTTCGAGTCCTCCCTCGGGCATGGGTGTGTGTTTACTATTAAAAACAGTCTTGATCACAACTTATTTATTACGGTGACCGGTTTCGACCACTATTGTGGTGATCTTCAGACCAATGAGTAAGAATCTCCTTCTGCTGGAGGATCACTACTAGTAACAAATTAATTGTGATCAAGACTGTTTTTCATAGTAAATATTTGTAACACATTGATCACTGTCACTTCCATAATGTATTCAAAAGTAATTAAAGCGGTGTGTGTGTTGTTCTTAGCATAGGTTAGTTTCAGTTAGTTTAAGTAGTGTGTAATTCTAGAGGCCGATGACCTCTGCAGTTTGGTCCCTTAAGAACTCACACACATTTGAACGTTTGCAGAACGGAATAAAATGCAGCGCTGCATTCGAAATGATGACTGTGGCTTTTGGCGAATCTGCTATGAGTAAGCCAATAGTTTACGAGTGCTATAAACGTTTCAAAGAGATTCGAGACGACGTTGAAGACGAAGTCGTTCCTGGATGCCCTAGCACATCAATTACTGACGACAGTGTCGAAGTAGTAAAGAAAATTGTTCTGGAAAATCTCCGAATCACAATCAGAGAGGTTGCTGATGATGGCAAATCGTTTGGCTCATGCCAAGCAATTTTGTAGGGTGTCTTGTGGCATGAAACGCATAGAAAAATAGTTTGTTTCGAAACTGTTGTAATTTCGACCAAAAACGACGTCGTGGAGACACCGTCCAGCAATTACTGAGTGCAGTGGACAGCGATCTAGAACTGCAAGAGAAGGTAACGACAAATGAGGAAACATAGGTATACGGGTATGATGTCAAAACTAAGGCCCAATTGTCGCATTGGAAACTGCCTAAGGAGACATCACCGAAAAAAAAAAAAATCTGCAAGTTCAGTCAAATATGGAGGTACTTCTCACTGTTTCCTTCGATTAAAATGGAATACTGTATCACAATTTCCTGCCTTATTGTCGTACGGTCAATAAGGAATACTCGCCGTTTGTGTAAAGCAGTTCGATGAAAGCAACGAAAGCTGTGGCAAAACCGCTCGCGGAAATTGCATCACGATAATGCTCCCGCCTACACTTGAATGTTTGTTCGTAATTTTTTGGCAAAAAACAAAACCGTGGTGTTACCTCGGTCACCATATTCGTTGGACAAGGTCCCCTGCGACTTCTTTCTATTCCCAAGGCTGAAGAGAACCATGAAAGACGTCGTTTTGCGACCATCTACGAGTTGCAATCAAAACTGCAGAAGGAACTGAACACTCTAACATTATGCGTGGTGTCTGTTTGTTCTATATCGTGTCTCCCTACCACTTTCGCGCAATGACGCTCTGAGCGTGTTTTTTAGGGAATTGACTAGTTTGAACCTGGGACCTGTTGCTGGTAAGGAGACGCCAGACCACACATGATATGTAGAATTCAGAAGAGTTCAGTGAGACTAGCGATGATATAACCAACTTCACTGCACTCCCTGTACAAGAATCTTAACACTAACTAAATTTAGTGAAAGGGGTTCAAGGCTTTCCTATTTTTAGCTAGCTGGTAAAATAACGTCGAAAAAGCAGTTAAGTTTACCATTGGAAATTTTATTCTACTCACAAAACATCGTTTATAAATTGCACTATTGATAAAAGGAAATGTTTTAATACAGGATGGTAAAAACCAACTGCGATCAACAAAAATGTGAACGATTATTCCCTGAATGGGTTTCCAAGTTCTACAATGGATCGAAGGATCACCTATGCCATATCGCATCTATAATCTAGGTTTAAATTAAGTTTCACAAAAGAGAAAACTATCAAAATGGTCTCCAGTGGCCCTCAATTATCTTTAATTACTTATCTAACTTGTCGTAAATTACAGTGGCTGATGTGGCTTCTCAATAACTATATAACAGAAAAATCATCGCGTTTCAGATTTTTACTTCAAGTGGCAAATGTGAACACCATGAGCTTTAATTGACGATCTACGCTAGTATTACGCAAAAAAGGGGGTGTAACAGATGAGACTTCTGCAGTTCTGAGTGAAGCTTTATGCGCTGTTATGCGGCATCGCGTGCATTCATTACCTTGTCGGTGTTCGTCAGGGGGCGGCGAGCAGCACAGCTCCGCTCACCTCTCCGTCTCGGAAGCAACTCTCTCCTAACTTCTCCTTACTACAATTTACAGAAGTTGGTTTAAAAAAACTATCTGTCTGTGTTTTCATCTGACCAATCAGGGCCTCAATGTTAACCTTAAGCTCCGCCTACAAAAATTCTGTCGATCCAATAAGAAACGTTATACTTTTCGTGGTGGGGCGATGTTTTTAAAGTTTGCAACGTAACAGAGTCGCGAAAAAGTCTCACACTAAAACTTGGAGCTGGTGTGGTCCTTTTAGCGTTATCTTAAGATCTATACTGTTCTTCTTGAGGACTCTAGCTTTTAACATGGGCTGGGGGGTGGTCCTGACGCAACAGAGACGCGAAAAAGTCTCACGCTAAAACTTGCGTCTGGGGTGGTCCTAGCGGTTAGCTGGTAATGTGGGTGTCCGTCCCTTATCGTAGGGCCTTCTCGCTTAACACGGTTCTGCTCTCGGTTTCTGTTCTCGTTTCTCCCCTCGGAACTGCGTCTGTCTCACGGTGGGAAGGTATGACATGCATTTAGGCACTCTTGTGTTAGTCTGTGGTATTCCATTTGCTCACTCGTTACTCGTATTACTTTGGTTAATTTAATGTCACGATTTATTCGGAGCTATGTGACATATTACTGGATTTGCTTATCATGTCAGGGTTTTCATGGAAGGTGTTGGATTTGCCTGACACCTTACAACACCATAACGAAAAGTGAGTTCCAGAAGTGTTTCCGAGATTGGAAAAAGCGCTGGCGTAAGATAATTTCATCTGAGTGGGATTACTTTGAAGGGGCAAAAGTTGATGTTGATGACTAAAGAAAGATTCGTCAAGAAAAACAAACGATTCTACTTATTTTTTGATCACACCTAGTAAGTTGTAATGTTTCTGGCTTTACAGCTATCATATTCAATGGCAAGATGACGTAATGTGGTGTGAGGTACCCATGACAGAGAGTTTGTTCGGTACGGGTATCGCGACAATTTATTGTGATCGCTCTCCGCGATTGGCTGCTGCTTTCGGAAGTCGCGAGCCAAAATGGTAAACTTCTGTTATTAATATTAGGAAAACTAAACAACGTATTTACTTTCATTTCATATTAAAGCATCTCTCAATAGCGTGCTATCATTTCATTATTGTACAAGTATTAATAACCAGCACAATAATAAACAACTGCTAAAAGAAAAGGCAGACGAAGCACTTAGGAGATCTTCGGAAGTAAGATCAGAGCTGGTTCAGCAGTCTCGGAGAACGGACATGGTGTCTGCCCCAATACCAGTTAAGACTTAATTTGCAATGCCTAGTTTGTAAGTGTGAGAGCTGGACTGGCAATCTTGGAGGACAGACATGCTGCCTGCAGCGGTCGGCATCAGTTTAAGACTTTAGATGCAATGTACGTTATTTGGACATGTAGTTGAGAACACTGTGATAGTAATACGGAAACACGCACTTCATTATTTTTTGAAGAACGTAAATTATTTGTGACTCAAGTGGAATTTAATTGTGCAGTTTCTCTTGTTCTGCTAAAAAAGCGAGTGACATTGGTATAAACAAAATAACTGAAAATTTAATTATTCATTCAATATCAGTTCCTCGTTAAGTGTTTCTTACTGCCTCAAGATAACGGATTTAGGATCTACGTGCTATTTTCTGAGCAGGGGACAACAACCGTAGTAGACTGTAGGTTGATGAACATTAATTAGGCCGGCCGCTGTGGCCGAACGGTTCTAGGCGCTTCAGTCCGGAACCGCGCTGCTGCTACGGCCGCAGGTTCGAATCCTGCCTCGGGCATGGATGTGTGTGATGTCCTTAGGTTAGTTAGGTTTAAGTAGTTCTAAGTCTAGGGGCCTGACCTCAGATGTTAAGTCCCATAGTGCTTAGAGCCATCTGAACCATTTTTTAACTTTAATCAGGACATATGAATTCCACGCAGGGTGGTGGAAGCAAATAGGCACCTAACGTGTACTGCAGTCTTAGTACAAAGGAGATCAGTGTCACGTTACCTTTGGTAACACAGAGGAGGTATGAAGAAAAAATTGTCGTGGAAGGGGTTCATCATACGCACGTTCACACCCCTCTCTCCCACTCTCTCTTTTTCAGATTGCCGTACGTCATCAACTCTGGATAGAATATAATGATTATAAAGAATCCTCCTCGACTGCAAATAGAAACCGGATGTTGATCTAGGTTTCGGCGCGGATAACCACGCCTTCTTCGGAACACACTAAACTACAAACTTCCTAAAGAGACATGGTCCAACATTAACACAAAACGCCAAAAAGGGCAAAAGTCTCGCATAAAATGTAAAATAAACGGTACATGTGTACCATGTCAATAGTTGTACTTGGCTCAAACGTCAGAAGCGTACTTCCTCACCCCAGAAACCGTTCGGTGGGCCGCGGGCTCTCAGATAAACTGACGTTTGAGCATTTTATGCGAGTCTTTTGCCCTTTTGGGCGTTCTGTGTTAATGTTGGACCATGCCTCTTTAGGTAGTTTGTAGTTTTAATGTGTTTTGAAGAAGGCGTGATTATCCGCGCCGATACCTAGGTCAACATCCGGTTTCTATTTACAATAGAGGCGGATTCTTTATAATCGTTAAGTTATTCGCTCCTGCTGACGCACTGCAATGTGAAAAGTTCTCTGGACGGAATACTATTTACAAAGAGTACTTTACGGTACAGACCCCCTTACTTTGCTTGCATTTATCGCGAATCTTTCGCCCAGCGCAAAGTCCCAAGTGACAGGAAAAAAGTGCAGGTGACTCCTGTATATGAGAAGGGTAAAAGCATGGATCCGCAAAATTACAGACCAATATCCTTAACATCGGTTTCCTGCGGAATTCTACAACATATTCCGAGTTCGAATATAACAAAATTCGTGGTGACCGAAAAGCTTATGTCTACGAATCAGCACCGCTTCAGGAAGCATTTCTCGTGCTAAACTCAGCTTGCTCTTTTCTCGCATGACATACTGCGAACTATGGAAGAAGGGCAACAGACAGTTTCCATATTTCTAGATTTCCGAATAGCATTTGACACGATGATCCACTGTAGTCTGTTAACGAAGGTACTAGCATATGGAATATGTTAATAGATATGTGTCTCGAACACTTACTAAATAAATGAATTCAGTATGTTGTCCTCGGCGGCCAGCGTTCATCAGAGACAAGGGTATCGCCAAGGAGTGCTCCAGGAAAATGTGATAGGACCACTGTTATTTTTTTGTATACATAAATGATCTGGCGGGCAGGGTGGACAGCAGTTTGCGGGTGTTTGCTGATGGTGCTGTGGTGTACGGGAAGATTTCGAACTTAAGTGAATGTAGGAGGATACAGGATGACTTGGAGAAAATTTATAGTTGATGTGTTGCATGCAAGCTAGCTCTAAATGTAGAAAATCGTAAATTAATGCGGGTGAGTAGGAAAAACAAGCCTGTAATGTTCGGATTCAGCATTAGTAATATACTGCAAAGGCACGTCGTTTAAATATCCGGCCGCAAATCTGCAAAGCGATATTAGGTGGAACGAGTACATGTGGACTGTGGTAGGAAAGGCGAATGGCCGACTCAGGTTTATTGGGAGAATTTTAGGAAAGAGTGTTTCACTTGGAAAGGAGACAGATGTAGGATTCTAGTGCGACCTGTTCTTGAGATTGCCATTCGCTGAAACTAATCCTCATATAAACACAATAAGGACGATATCGTGCGACGCATCTATGCGCCAACTTGGACAGTTGGCTGTATGTGTTGGACTGGATATGCCTTTTAATTTGTAACATATCATATGGTGGAGGCTGGCTGAGTGGACCATGTCCGAAGGACACAAATAAAAAAAAAGTCTTGAAGAGTATCTGCCGTAGTTCGAAATTGCTCGTATAGTTTGCATTCAGTTGTTGGGAAAGTTACTTCGCGTGCACAGGAAAAAGAAGAAATGTTTGACTACGCCTCTGACAATTAGACACTCGAATCCGTCAGAGCCGTCATATATTCCAGTGTAACAAACCAGAGTTACTTGAGATGGAGCGACAGCATAAATACAGTGGGGTAGCAGTCCAGTTTGATTTTGACTGAAAGAAGATTTTCTGTCAGTAAAGACACAGTTTTAAGTATCTAGTGAAACCGAAATGATATCTGGCGTTCCCCAAGGAAATGTTACAGGTCTTCCGTTGTTCTTTATCTATATAAACGATTTTAGAGCCAATATAAGCAGTCCATTACGTTGTTTGTAGACGGTGCAGTCACTTGTCATCAGAAGCTCAAAACGACTTGTAAAATTATTTCGACGAGATGGCTGTATGGTGCAAAAGGGGAAAATAACGCTGAACAATAAAAAAAGTGTAATGTTTTCCGAATGAGTACTAAAAATGCTGTAACATTTAAATGACATGTATCACACAAATTTGTCGATTCAAATAAAGACCTAGCGATTACAATTATGCACAACTGACATAGGAAGCATCAACAGAAGATGTTGTGCAGAAGGCGAAACAAAGTCTATATTTTATTGACAGCACACTTAGAAGAAACAACAAATCTACTAAAGAGATTCCCTACATTAGGCTTATCCGTCTTCTTGTGGAGTATTGCTGCACCGTATGGGATCCGTACCGAAAAAGATTGACGGAGGTCACAGAAAAGGTTCAACTCCTTTCGTATTGCCGCAAAATTGGGGAGAGAGTGTCGCGGATATGACAAGTGAATTGAAGTGATATTCATTAAAGAAAAAAGGCGTTTACGTTGCGGTGTGACGTTTTCACTTAATTTTAAACACAAATTTTTCCTCGAAATGCCAGACGTCTTGATGACTCCCACTTACATAGGGCGTAATGACCATCGCATTAAAATAAGAGGAATCAGAAATCGCTCAGATCGATTTCGGCTTCAGTTTTCATACATGCTATTCTACGCTGTAACGGTCAAAAAATAGTCTCAAAGTGATTTTATGAATCTTCTGCAAATCACTTAAGTATCAATTCAGAATAATCGTCTCAATGTAGATGTAGAAGGAGTCTGCTGCTGTGATCCTGGTACTATCAGTTACTTGTGTTTTCGTTCCAGGTAACAAGTTTGGAAACACAGAAGATTCAGAGAAGAGCTGCACGATGCGTCACAGCTTTGTCCATTCAAGGCAAGAGTGGTGCAGGGACGCTCATACAACTCAATTGGGAGCCGCTAGAAGGAAGCTGCTGTGCTTTGGGGAAGCTAAAATGCTTTCCCACCGAAGTAGAAAAGGGAATTTCATTGGCGGAGTCCTTAGTCGTAGGAGGAGTTTTACAACATTCTGGAAAGTGTTCTACACGGCGTATGAAGTGCAGGCGATTCGCTGGCAGCTTCATGACACATGTAGTGTGAAGCACTGTTTTTGTAGTGGGCGTGGCGATTCGTCGCAGGCAGCGCACACACAGACGGCGTGAGCCTTGCTGGAGACCGGCGTAGGGCGTGAAAGCGGCTCTCCTGCAGGTGTTATTAGTCACATCGCACAGGGAGTGAATCAGAAACTGCACTGACAAGAGTGTGAGAATGAGTCGCACTGCTGGAATATGTAAAACGTCGATTTCGACACTAGGAACGAGTTAAGTCGTTTCTCTGCACACAGAGTGACGATTATTTGCTTATTTGTGTAGTCTGAGACATATTAAAGTGTCTCTGTATGAACGAATCTTGAGTTTCTTTTTCTGGCATATGAGCAAACAGTTATTGTGACTCATGTTCGGTGTTGTAGTGAAGAAGTTCCAGCTCTTGGAGTTTGTGGACGGTAGAATACATCCAAGTGTAGACAGAATTTAGGAGGGTTGTCCAGAAAGTAAGTTCCGATCGGTAGCGAAATGGAAACCACTGGGGAAATCCGGAAAGCTTTGCACAGCTGTGTTGGGCAGTGTCTCTAGTAAGCCCGTCGATCGTGTAGCGTCACTCTTTTCAGTTTCGAGTGAACAGTGAGCATGTAAAGATGTATAGGGAATAGCGTCTCCCGCCAAGTGTGAGGGCCTGGTTAGAGATTTCGCCTGTGTCATGCAGCCCACATAACACAACTGTCGAGCAGTTCCTTCTTCATGCCAACTCTCGGCCGCACACTGCAGGGGCAGCGTTTCTAATGAGAAGTGTTTGATCACCCACAATACAGTCCGAAATTTTCTTCCCCTGAGTCTCATCTCTGCTCACAAGGACCGCTAGCTATGAAAAAAATTTTCCTCAGACAACGAGCTGCAGACCAGTGCAGATAACTGGCCGAAAGCACAGGCGGCTGCTTTCTATGACGAGGGTATTGGAAAGATGATAATACACTACGACAAAGCTCGAAGTTGGAGCAGCGACTATGCAGAGAAGTAGGTGGAAGATGTACCTAACTGTTGGAAATAAAACGCTTCTGGTTTTCACTGTGGTTTCCATTTCGCGACCGATCGGAACTTGCTTTCCGGACAACCCTCGTATTAGTGCGCAATGTACGTCCTCTGCGTGGCAATCAACGGTACAGAGCTGTAGTACAATTCCTCATAACACTGTAAACGGTGATATACGCACCACAGCTCGGCAGATACGGAAACAATCATAGTAAATGTGCTGAGTTCCATGTGCTTATTCTCTGAGCTTTTTACTGTCGGTGCCAGTCAGGGTTTTCTTCGGTTTCACAGGGCTAATCAGTATCAACCAATTTAGTCTGTCAATATAATTAATGGGGGCGAGATTTTGAGAATCTCAATCTAGATTAGAAGTAGGATTTAACATTGTGTACAGATATATTTTTGAATTTTTCTATTATTTGAAAACAAATTATTTCATTATTCCTAGTTGTATTCATCCTAGTACGATATCTGTTCAACATTATCGACCTCTAAATTAAGCTTGAGTAGAATATCACACAGCTAGATATCTCATCTAATGTATTTCTCTAGGTTTTGGTTGTCAATGGTAGGGCTGCTTTTAATTAATTTATAGGCATGATATTTTTTTTGCAGACTCAACTTCAGGCAAACACACACACACACACACACACACACACACACACACGCGCGCGCGCGCGCGCGCCATATGTATACTATAACACCTGGGGGTTTACTAGGCAAACAAGTATTTTAAGCACAGCAGTTCTCTTATATACGTCAGGAAACAACAACAGATGATACACTACTTGACGAATGTCATTGAGACGATGGGGAGTACATTTCCTCGTATATGACTGTCCTGGAGTCTCTAGTGCTGCATTCTCTAGACACAGGCTTTTTCCTAAGATCAGTCGTATAAATAAAAACGATGTTGTTAATTACTGAATACATCGATGGCCAAATTAAAAAGAATTGGAGGACGAATTTGAAAGGTAGTCAGTCATTCGGGCTCATCTCTCTTTTATCTAACTGATCACGTTATGGACCTATGAAGATTAGGCCACTCGTGTTGCATTATGGGAGTACAGTGGCGTAGACAGCAGAACAGCTACTTCATTGCTGGCGCTTTAAAGAATACAAAGGACTGAGCTCATGTACAGTGGGACGATGGGTGAGAATTGATGCGCACAGCTTCCTCCTGTGGGATGAACGGTGGAGCACGTGCCTTAGGAGAATGGAGTTTGTGTCCTGCAGGGACGCGCTTTTATCGGGACAGGGGGCATTCCTGAGCAGAGGCCGATGGCCGACTTTTATGGCTCTTCTGCGGATCATGTCGAAGATCCCTTCAGAGGAGAGAGCGCTCCTCAGTTTTCGCAGTTAGCCCTGACAACGTTTCGTCCGCGGGCCTTCCTGAGAACGCCGTATCGGCTTGTGAAAGAAAACGTTCTGCTACGGTGTCCGTAATAGGTAGTTGCGGCCTGATCTCCTCCGCATTGGCATTCCAAGCACGTTGGCTCCCTCGCCAGGCTTTCTGCGCGAATGATGAATCTATGTCTTCGAGTGAAACAACAAATTTACTGTCACTAGTGACCGTTTATTTATGCCCACGACGCGTTTCGAAGGTTTAAACCAACATCATCAGGTGGATTTACATGTGTTAGTATGACATACCTGTGTGCTGTGTTACGATTTTAGGGTAAAGTGGGGCACTGCCTTCAGCGGTCACAGGTTCCTTTTTCTGTTTAACACATCACACGTAAATTGACATATTTTATAAACGAAGATGAGGTACCATCTTCGTTTAAACCTTCGAAACGCATCCTGGGTATATACAGGGTGGGCCATTGATAGTGATCGGGCCAAATATCTCACGAAATAAGCATCAAACGAAAAAACTACAAAGAACGAAACTCGTCTAGCATGAGGGGGAAAACCAGACGGCGCTATGGTTGGGCCACTAGATGACGCTGCCATAGGTCAAACGGATATCAACTGCGTTTTTTAAAATAGGAACCCCCGTTTTTTATTACATATTCATGTAGTACGTAAAGAAATATGAATGTTTTAGTTGGACCACTTTTTTCGCTTTGTGATAGATGGTGCTGTAATAGTCACAAACGTATAAGTACGTGGTATCACGTAACATTCCGCCAGTGCGGACGGTATTTGCTTCGTGATACATTACCCGTGTTAAAATGGACCGTTTACCAATTGCGGAAAACGTCGATATCGTGTTGATGTATGGCTATTGTGATCCAAATGCCCAACGGACGTGTGCTATGTATGCTGCTCGGTATCCTGGACGACATCATCCAAATGTCCGGACCATTCGCCGGATAGTTACGTTATTTAAGGACACAGGAAGTGTTCCGCCACATGTGAAACATCATCCACGACCTGCAATAAATGATTATGCCCAAGTAGGTGTTTTAGCTGCTGTCGCGGCTAATCCGCACATCAGAGCAGAAACATTGTGCGGGAATTGGGAATCTAAAAAACGTCGGTGTTGAGAATGCTACATCAACATCGACTACACCTGTACCATATTTCTATGACCAGGAATTGCATGGCGACGACTTTCAACGTCATGTACAGTTCTGCCACTGGGTACAAGGGAAATCACGGGACGATGACAGATTTTTTCAACGCGTTCTATTTAGCGACGAACCGTCATTCACCAACAGTGATAACGTAAACCGGCATAATATGCACCATTGGGCAACAGAAAATCCACGATGGCTGCGACAAGCGCAAGATCAGCGACCTTGGCGGGTTAATGTATGGTGCGGCATTATGGGAGGAAGGATAATTGGCCCCCATTTTATCGATGGCAATCTAAATGGTGCAATGTATGCTGATTTCCTACGTAATGTTCTACCGATGTTACTACAAGATGTTTCACTGCATGACAGAATGGCGATGTACTTCCAACATGATGGATGCCCTGACGCATAGCTCGCGTGCGGTTGAAGCGGTATTGAATAGCATATTTCATGACAGGTGGATCTGTCGTCTGAGCATCATACCATGGCCCGCTCGTTCACCGGATCTGACGTCCCCATATTTCTTTCTGTGGGGAAAGTTGAAGGATATGTACTATCGCGATCCACCGACAACGCCTGACAACATACGTCAGCGCATTGTCAATGCATGTGCGAACATTACGGAAGGCGAACTACTCGCTGTTGAGAGGAATGTCGTTACACGTATTGCCAAATGCATTGAGGTTGACGGACATCATTTATTGCATTAATGTGGTATTTACAGGTAATCACGCTGTAACAGCATGCGTTCTCAGAAATGATTAGTTCACAAAGGTGGATGTATCACATTGGAACAACTGAAATAAAATGTTCAAACGTACGTACGTTCTGTATTTTAATTTAAAAAACCTACCTGTTACCAACTGTTCGCCTAAAATTGTGAACCATATTATTACATCGCCATCTTTCAAAAAGTAAAAAAGTGGTCCAACTAAAACATTCATATTTCTTTACGTACTACACGAATATGTAACAAAAATCGGGGTTCCTATTTAAAAATAAACCCAGTTGATATCCGTTTGACCTATGGCAGTGCCATCTAACGGGCCAACCATAGCGCCGTCTGGTTTCCCCCTTCAAGCTAGACAAGTTTCGTTCTTTGTAGTTTTTTCGTATGACGCTTATTTCGTATAGATATTTGGCCCGGTCACGATCAATGGACCACACTGTATAAACAACGACTGGTAACATTAAACTTGTTATTTCACTCGATATCAATAACAGTCGCGGTAAGGCCTGACCTAAAATGTGCGCAGTTACAGTTACTCTGTGTCTTGACTGAGGAGTTGACTGTGATGCTCATGCGTTCTGGTGGCCGCCTGTTCGGTGTCACAGTACAGAGAGCACTGGTGAAAAAGATCTGCTGTTCATTGGAGAAAGGCAGTGTTGGAGATTAAAAATTATGCTGTTTGCGGGAAAACATGGCACACCCCCCGCCATTTGTGGATTATGTATTTTCAAGTAACTCCACGTGGTGCGTGTGGATTGGATTGTTTGGGGGAAGAGACCAAACAGCGAGGTCATCGGTCTCATCGGATTAGGGAAGGATGGGGAAGGAAGTCGGCCGTGCCCTTTCAAAGGAACCATCCCAGCATTTGCCTGGAGCGATTTAGGGAAATCACGGAAAACCTAAATCAGGATGGCCGGACGGTGGTGCGTGTGGCTTAGGAGAGTATTAAGATGGAGAACTGAGAGAGAGAGAGAGAGAGAGAGAGAGAGAGAGAGAGAGAGAGAGTAGCTGGAAGGCGGAGATAGACACTTGTGGTCACACAGCAGGAGTGACATTGATAATCAGACGGCAGTGTAAGCGTCGTGTGGTAGCCGCTAGGTCCCACTATACATTTGGTGTTAGTTGCGAGGCAAGGCGGGTCGAATTTCTGAGCGAATTTTCTGTCAGAGAACCTTGGTTCGCGTGGCAGCGTAATTTATTGTCTTATTCGGAGACGCGTTCTGGGTCCCGTTTCGAGCAGTCCGGGCTGTGGTACTTCGGTCGAGTCATTGCTGTTCGCACGCAGTTCACCGCTCTGCAGATTCAGAATGATGCATCGTACCTACTGCACTGCTCTAGTTCCACAGGAATATTGGAAATGCATTTGTAACCCAGTATGGCGTTCGCAACTGCAAACAGCAGCATTCGTAGCTCCACATACACGCTAATCAGCCAGAACATTATCATCACCTACCTAATAGCCGGTATGTCCACATCTGGAGTGGATAACAGCGACAATGCGTCGTGGCAGGGAAGCAATGATGCCTTCGTAGGTCGATGGGAGGGAGTTGTCACCACATCTGCACACACAAGTCACCTAATTCCCGAAAATTCCGGGCAGTCAGCATGGGTTTCGAAAAAGACGATCGAGTGAAACACAGCTCGCGCTATTCGTCCACGAGACTCAGAGGGCCATAGACACGGGTTCCCAGGTAGATGCCGTGTTTCTTGACTTCCGTAAGGTCTTTGATACAGTGTCCCACAGTCGTTTAATGAACAAAGTAAGAGCATATCGACTATCAGCCAATTGTGTGATTGGATTGAAGAGTTCCTGGATAACAGAACGCAGCATGTCATTCTAAAAGGAGAGAAGTCTTCCAAAGTAAGAATGATTTCAGGTGTGCCGCAGGGGAGTGTCGTAGGACCGTTGCTATTCACAATATATATAAATGACCTTGTGGATAACATCGGAAGTTCACTGAGGCTTTTTGCGGATGATGCTGTAGTATATCGAGAGGTTGTAACAATGGAGAATTGTACTGAAATGCAGGAGGATCTGCAACGAATTGACGCATGGTGCAGGGAATGGCAACTGAATGTCAATGTAGACAAGTTTAATGTGCTGCGAATACATAGAAAGAAAGATCTTTTTTATTTAGCTACAATATAGCAGGCAGCAACTGGAAGCAGTTAATTCCATTAATTATCTGGGAGTAGGCATTAGGAGTGATTTGAAATGGAATGACCATATAAAATTGATCGTCGGTAAGGCGGATGCCAGACTGAGATTCATTGGAAGAATCCTAAGGAAATGCGGTCCGTAAACAAAGGAAGTAGGTCACAGTACACTTATTCACCCACTGCTTGAATACTGCTTACTGGTGTGGGATCCGTACCAGATAGGGTTGATAGAAGAGATAGAGAAGATCCAACGGAGAGCAGCGCGATTCCTTACAGGATCATTTAGTAATCGCGAAAGCGTTACGGAGGTGATAGATAAACTCCAGTGGAAGACTCTATAACAGAGACGCTCAGTAGCTCGGTACGGGCTTTTGTTGAAGTTTCGAGAACGTACCTTCACCAAGGAGTCAAGCAGTATATTGCTACATCCTATGTATATTTCGCGAAGAGACCATGAGGATAAAATCAGAGAGATTAGAGCCCACCCAGAGGCATACCGCATACCGACAATCTTTCTTTATACGAACAGTACGAGACTGCAGTAGGAGGGAGAACCGATAGAGGTACTCGAGGTATACACCGTCAGGTGGCCTGTGGAGTATGGCTGTAGATGTAGATGTAGATGTAGATGTAGAAGGGGGCGATGAGCTCTGGCGCCACGTTCAGTCACATCCCACATGTGATCGATCGGGTTCAGATCTACCGCAGTTGGGGTGCCTCACCTCCGCTGCAGCTTGCCACTGTGTTCCTCGAACCACTCCATCGCACTCCTGAGACTTGTGGCATGGTACGTTATCTTGTTGAAAAATGTCACTGCCTCCGGGAAACATTATCGTCATGAGGTATGTACGTGGTCTGCAACCAGTGTACGATATTCCTTAGCCGTCATGGTCCCTTGCACGAGTTCCATTGGTCGCATGGACGCCCATGTGAATGTTCCCCAGACTGCAATGGAGCCGCCGCCTGTTTATCTGCATCCCGCAGTACAGGTGCCAAGGAGGCGTTCCCCTGGAAGATGGAGGATTCGCGCCCTCCCATCGGCACGATGAAGGAGGTCTCGGGATTCATCAGACCATGCAACGCTCTGCCACTGCACCAACGTCCAGTGTCGGTGGTCACGTGCCGATTTCAGTCATAGTTGCCGAAGTTGTAGTGTTAACGTTGTCACATGCATGGGTCGTCGCCTGCGGAGATCCATCATTAGGAGTGTTTGGTGAACTGTGGTTCACACACACTTGTACTCTGCCCAGCCCCAAGGTCTGATGGTAGTTCCGCCACAGTTCGCCGCCTGTGCTGTTTAGCCAGGCTGCCCAGCCTACAACATCCGACATCTGTAATGAGGGGTTCCCGCCCAACCCCATGTAAACGTCACTACAGATACCGAGATTTAGGTTCTGACATGTTCGATATGCCTGCCATCATCGGCGCTGATAGAGCGCGAAATTCTGAATGACCAGCTGAAGTGTCGGCACCTCGATGCTGTCGATGACCTCCTGAATGGCTGCATTACCTATTCCCCAGGTAATATCCTTATACAGCACTCAAGGTACCTACAGTATTATATCCTTACACGAAACACAGTTTCGGTCTTGCCTTTTTCATTGGTATGTGAGTGATTAATCCGAAAGTGATAAAACCAACGTAATTGGCATTTCGCGACTTAAACCATAAAGGTTTCACATGCTTAACGTCAAATATTTAATACATTAATTCATTTGCGAAGTAATTATATGTATGATGTCTTTTCACGCATGGAAGCTCGGTTATTTAATGAATCGGTGATGAAGGGATTAGTGGTGTTACCAAGAATCCTGTGCCGTACAATGGCATTAAGTAAGGTATGTATATGCAGATGCAGAGATTCTGTGAACAACTATCTAGGAAACGCCGTCTATACTGCACTTTCAAACATTAAAAATTCTCAATCACCTAGAAGCTGTACGAAACAAGCGTTTTTTAAGGCGACCATATGGCTAGTATTCACGGTGGATTTGCGCAAGCCCCTTCTAACGTGACTGCCAATAAATTTAGAGTTATTTATGACGGTAACGCAAAGCTGGCTGCAGAGACGTTCCCCGCGGAGGGGAATTATTCGCGGAAAGTACACACCCTTCTTTTTTTTTACTATCGCAAAACATGGTTCGTTTCTCTTCGCCTGGTACAGACATTGCGCGCTGCTCGAGTCGTGTTGTGTTCCCGGTGATTAATAGCGCCGTTAAAATATACCGTAGGGCGGCACAAACAAAGCCGCCCCCTCTTCCTGGGATGACAAATTGGATAACGGATCGTTAGTTCCAGATCGACGAACAGCGATAATCGAGACGTGGCGAAGTATGTCGTTCCAAAATGTTCAGACATACAAATACGAGAGCCATTCAATGAGTAATGCAACGCATCTTCATCTCGGTCGATTTCGCTTGAAAAATGAGGAATTTGTCGTGGGATAACGTGGAATATTCCCCTTGATTCACTTTAGTTTCATGAAGTTCCGATATGTGGCATCACTGTAAGTAGCTTTCAAAAATGGCGTCTGTAACAGAGGTGCGTTCCAAGCAGGGAGCGGTCATGAGTATCTTCTGGCAGAAAACCAGAGCGTCGCAGATATTCAGAGGCGTTTCCGGAATGTCTACGGAGACCTGGAAGTGAACAAAAGCACGGTGAGTCGTTGAGCAAGGCGTCTGGCATCATCGCAACAACGTCGCGCAAACCTGTCTGATCTCCCACGTGCCGATCGGACACACACAGCTGAGACTCCGCAATGCTGGAACGTACAGACACTCCCGTTCGAGGTGACCGACGGATCACATCAAACACCTAGCTGCACAGCTTCTCCTTCTCCATGAAAATGCAAGGCCTCATAGAAGACTGCGCTGCCGAGAGGAGCCGACAAAACTTCATTGGACTTTTCTTCCTCATCGACCCTACAATCCGGCCGTTGCACCTTCAGACTTCCATCTGTGTGGCCCAATGAAGGATGCACTCCGCCGGACGCAGTACGTGGATGATAGGGGGGTTACTGATACAGCAAGCCGCTGGCTCCGACGTCAACCAGTGGAATGGTGCCATGTGGGCATACATGGCCACCCGTCAGGTTCGCGTACGGTCGTCGCATTGAACGGAGATTATGTTGAAAAATACGGTTTTGTAGCCAGAAGATTGGGGAATAAAGTGGTGGATTAGAATCTTGAATGAAAACACCTGCTTACAGAAAAAAATGTATTTAATTACTTATTGGACTCATAAATAATCAGTCATTGTCACATTTGGAAGTTGAAGAAGTTTAGAGTCTGCCGAGCGTTTAATGAAGAACGGTCGCAGGTGGCCATGTTCTATATACAGTGTGGGGCGGCGAATTGAGTAATAATAATAATAATAATAATAGTAATAATAATTAGTGCTAGGAGGAAATTGGAATTGTTGTAAATACTGTTTGCCGTCTTTTACGAGAGCCTGACAACTATTTCTGTGGTCAGCCAGAACGCGATGGTGAACATACTGACCATAGTTCCAAGTCTGCAAGTCCACATTCTTGTCCAGCCTACTGAAAGAAATGTTTCTATTCTCTATTTGCTCAGAGGGATCAGGACTATGGCTATACAGGGTGTTACAAAAAGGTACGGCCAAACTTTCAGGAAACATTCCTCACACGCAAAGAAAGAAAATATGTTATGTGGACATGTGTCCGGAAACGCTTACTTTCCATGTTAGAGCTCATTTTATTACTTCTCTTCAAATCACATTAATTAATAATGGAATGTAAACACACAGCAACAGAACGTACCATCGTGACTTCAAACACTTTGTTACAGGAAATGTTCAAAATGTCCTCCCTTAGCGAGGAGACATGCATCCACCCTTCGTCGCATGGAATCCCTGATGCGCTGATGCAGCCCTGGAGAATGGCGTATTGTATCAAAGCCGTCCACAATACGAGCACGAAGAGTCTCTACATTTGGTACCGGGCTTGCGTAGACAAGAGCTTTCAAATGCCCCCATAAATGAAAGTCAAGAGGGTTGAGGTCAGGAGAGCGTGGAGGCCATGGAATTGGTCCGCCTCTACCAATCCATCGGTCACCGAATCTGTTGTTGAGAAGCGTACGAACACTTCGACTGAAATGTGCAGGAGCTCCATCGTGCATGAACCACATGTTGTGTCGTACTTGTAAATGCACATGTTCTAGCAGCACAGGTAGAGTATCCCGTATGAAATCATGATAACGTGCTCCATTGAGCGTAGGTGGAAGAACATGGGGACCAATCAAGACATCACCAACAATGCCTGCCTAAACGTTCACAGAAAATCTGTGTTGATGACGTGATTGCACAATTGCGTGCGGATTCTCGTCAGCCTACACATGTCGATTGTGAAAATTTACAATTTGATCACGTTGGAATGAAGCCTCATCCGTAAAGGGAACATTTGCACTGAAATGATGATTGACACATTGTTGGATGAACCATTCGCAGAAGTGTACCCGTGGAGGCCAATCAGCTGCTGATAGTGCCTGCACACGCTGTACACGGTACGGAAACAACTGGTTCTCCCGTAGCACTCTCCATACAATGACGTGGTCAACGTTACCTTGTACAGCAGCAACTTCTCTGACGCTGACATTAGGGTTATCGTCAACTGCATGAAGAATTTCCTCGTCCATTGCAGGTGTCCTCGTCGTTCTAGGTCTTCCCCAGTCGCGAGTTATAGGCTGGAATGTTCCGTGCTCCCTAAGACGCTGATCAATTGCTTTGAACGTGTTCCTGGCGGGACACCTTCTTTCTGGAAATCTGTCTCGATACAAACGTACCGCGCCAGGGCTATTGCCCCGTGCTAATCCATACATCAAATAGGCATCTGCCAACTCCGCATTTGTAAACATTGCACTGACTGCAAAACCACGTTCGTGATTAACACTAACCTGTTGATGCTACGTACTGGTGTGCTAGTACTGTAGAACAATGAGTCACATGTCAACACAAGCACCGAAGTCAACATTACCTTCCTTCAATTGGGTCAACTGGCGGTGAATCGAGGAAGTACAGTACATACTGACGAAACTAAAATGAGCTCTCACATAGAAATTAAGCGTTTCCGGACACATGTCCACATAACATCTTTTCTTTATTTGTGTGTGAGGAATGTTTCCTGAAAGTTTGGCGGTACCTTTTTGTAACACCCTGTATATGAAGATTTTGAGTTCTAATTGATGCATATATTTGGTAAAGTTTCACACGCACAACATTGTAATATTCATTATGTTCATACTGACAGTAAATGTCTCTATCCTAAACAGCACTATGAGCAGTTCAGAGGCGACCTCTTCGGTAAGTTCCCAGTAAACATTCTTTCGCCCTGACACACACTGCGGCTATCAACCTGTTGAATAGTGCTTGGGGGATACTATTCCACTCCTGTCTCATGGTGGTTTTCAGTTGCTGCACGGTTTGGAGAGCATCTCGGGCATGTCCCATAGCGTCCAGATCTGGGAAGTTAGCAGTTAATTTTATGTTCGGTATCTTCATTTTCCCATGTGTTCGATACCTCAGCGGTCGTTTGTTGGCGAAGAGGCCTACGGCATACTGATGCTATTCATGAAAATTCTTTGATGTGTGACATGTTCCCCTCTGTAACTATACTAACCAGTGGCCAAAATCTCTTGTCACAATGGTACGTGGTTCGTCGAAGAACATCACTCTGCACCACCTTCGCTGAGACAAACCAACATGTACTTTTTCTCTACGATGCCGTGGCTGAAGCGGGACGCATTTAACAGGCTCCCCAGCATACAAATCAGCTTGGTTTCGCTGCTGCGAAATAGTTCCGGTACAGTTTGCAAGGACTGCAGCGATCTGCTTAGGAGTGAGATGTCTGCTAGGGCTACGTATCGATTCCCTTGTGGTGGGCTTACGACCACCGACATGCCTTTCCATGGCATTACCACATTCAGCGAGATGAGGCTTTTGGACACGCCCATTACTGTGGCCACAGTACTGACACTTTGAACGGCAGGCCAGCTTCTCGTCCACACTTGTAAGCATTGAAATGATGTCTCGCACACATGCTCTCAGACCAAAAGGGATGTCGTACTGATCAGCTTCACAACAACCAACGTCAAACACCGCTATGCAGGAATTGTCGAATACGTATCGAGTGTTGGTGCACAGGTTTCGCTGCAGTTAACACGTAGCGCGATCTACATTTGCTTTTACTACCATTGGTCGAGTGTTCCGTAGCAGTTGTCGAATGTTCCGTAGCAAGTGGCAGTTGTTCTTAGCAAGTGTCAGCTGTTCCTTAGCAGTTGTGAAGCAATGCATTTTAGAAGCATTATCAGCTACTTGCAAAAAATATTTTTAATTCTTAGTACTAGTTGAGGAGGGAGTTATTCGATCTGTATATTGAGCAAGAACTGTAGGCAACCAAGTCGAGATATGGAAAGGAAATTAAAATTCAGGGTGAAGAAATAAATACTTAGAAATTTGTCGATGGAATTGTAATTTTGTCAGAGACGTCAAAGGTGTTGGAAGTTTAGTTGAACGGAGTGGATAGTGTCTTAAGTTATCAAGAAAAGTATATATTTATTAATGTACTGGCTTTCGTGTTGTGGTCATATAGCCATCTCAATCGTAGAATGTCAGTTATGACGACACGAACGTGAGTGAGGTCAATACAACACCCAGAAAATCCTCCGACGCCACCGGGAATCGAACCCAGGCTCTAATATATAATGAATTTATTGATTAGTAAACTGGAATTAATATGAAGTAAATACTCTATTAGAGCAAACTCTAAAACAGGCGGTAACGAAATGCTATCTAAGGGAAACTTTCGTTCACACGAGGGGCAATGTAACATCGCATCTTAGTGTTTCTTTCAATTGTGACGCGAATGTGAACATTACACTGATGGAGTTAGAAACCTGTCGCGCTGACCTCGCAGCTGTCGAGGCGGACTTAAAGAATAGTAAATGAAGGGTAATGCGATGTTATTATTGATTGAGATTTTCCTGTACACAAAGGTTTCTCTCCTACATAACAAATACCCGGGAATTATTACATCTTTTACGTAAGATCTTAATTTATCTCCTCAGGATCTCCCTCTAGGTGTTTCGATCTTGTATATCTTCTTCCTCCGCGCCAAGTCTTCTCATTGTTAATCACACATTTTGGAGTCAGATGGTCACAGGGCGTCTTCTTCGCTTCTTTCCCTCTGGTTCCCATTCCAGGATCATTTTCGGAACTCTGGCTTTCTCCATTTTTCTTATATGCCTGTGCCATTGTAACTTCCTTGTATCCATCACGTTATTTAGTCTCTCTCTTACTTCCATTCTCTTTATTATTTCGTCATTTCTTACTGTCTCTTTTCTAGAAATACTTGCTGATCTTGTCCAGAAGTCCATTTCTTCTCTTTGCAGTTCCTTTAGGTGTTTCAGATTTGTAGTCAAAGTCTCCATGCTCCATAAGATTGAGTTGAGCATCCTAATGACCTTCCTTCCCTTTAATTCCAAAATGAATCCCAAGTAGCAGAAAGTATTGACGTCCTTAACTTTCTTTAGCACTATGTATGTCACCTGGATCAGTAGTGATGTACTCAGTTTTCTGGTTTAGAAGAAATATCGGAATGGTGCGAAAAGTGGCAGTTGACCTTAAATAACGAAAAGTGTGAGGTCATCCACACGAGTGCTAAAAGGAACGCGTTAAACTTCGGTTACACGATAAATCAGTCTAATCTAAAAGCCGTTAATTCAACTAAATACCTAGGTATTACAATTACGAACAATTTAAATTGGAAGGAACACACAGAAAATGTTGTGGGGAAGGCTAACCAAAGACTGCGTTCTATTGGCAGGACACTTAGAAAGTGTAACAGACCTACTAAGGAGACTGCCTACGCTACGCTTGTCCGTCCACTTTTAGAATACTGTTGCGCGGTATGGTATCCTTACCAGATAGGACTGACTGAGTACATCGAAAAAGTTCAAAGAAAGGCAGCACGTTTTTTACTATCGCTAAATATAGGAGAGAGTGTCACAGAAATACAGGATTTGGGATGGACATCACTGAAAGAAAGCCGTTTTTCGTTGCGACAGAATCTTCTCACGAAATTCCGATTACCAACTTTCTCCTCCGAATGCGAAAATATTTTTTTTTTACACCGACTTACATAGGGAGGAACGATAACCAAGATAAAATAAGGGAAATCAGAGCTCGTACGGGAAGATGTAGGTGTTCATTCTTCCCGCGCGCTATACGAGATTGGAATAATAGAGAATTGTGAAGGTGGTTCGATGAACCCTCTGCCAGGCACCTAAATGTGATTTGCCGAGTATCCTTGTAGATGTAGATGTAGATTAAGTTTCTGCTTCCATTGCTAATTGGTTACACATACTTTGCATCCTCCCCGTCTTGTGCTATAACTACTTGATCATCGGCAAATAGTAGGTGACGTAAGTAAACTCCGTCTTTAATTTCTAGCACCATTCGATCGTGTTTACGAGAGAATGTCTTAAGACTGGTATCTGTATAGATTTTAAATAAGTTGGTGAAATGTGGCAGCCTTGTAACAGACCCTTGCTTGTTCTAAATTTCTTTGAAAGTGTACTACCAATTGTCACCTGACATATTTTATCTTTATACACTTCTTGTATTACTTTAATTAAAGGGCCTTTGTCAAATGTAATGTTCTCCAAAATAGTTTTCACGGGACAGTATCATATGATTTTGTAAATTTATGAAAATTAATCCTATGTTTTTTGATTCTTCCCTATATTTCAGTGATATCTGTAATGTGATGTACTCGACTTAAATCAGACAATCCTGAGGGAATTAGATGTGGAAGTAAGACAGTAAAGTAGCAGACGAGTTTCGCTATTTAGGTAGCAAAATAACTGACTCTGGCTGAAGAACAGAGCGTATAAAACGCAGAAGGGCTATAGGAAGAAAAGGGAGTTGCTATTTCTGCTGCTCATTGTAGCTGTTACAGACTACTTGTTGAGGACCTTTGTACCACGGTGCACGCGGTTGCAAACCGACGGCGAATAGTTGGCGGGAGAGGACACCTGCCATCAAGCTGAGTGCGGCATAGCGCCTCCACGTGTAGGCGTAAAAGCCGGTGAAGCCCCGCCAGGGACTGAGTGGAGAGGCGTCTTAAAAAGAAACGGATGTCGTTACCGAACAAGTAACGAGCAGCCCGAGCGAGCCGTTGTGCCCTGCTGTCCGCCGCTTAACAGGCAACGACGCTGCACTCTGGTCTGGCCATCCGCATTACCTGTTACACGCTTCTAAACTGCTCAAAAATAATGTTTCACCAGCGTTATAACTTGTATAGTTTACGGATTTTTTCATATTTTTTATTGGCAAGCTGTTCCTCCATAAACTTTTGACATTATATTTTGTCAAATAACCTCAACATAGGACAATGGTTTACAATTTATAGATTTATACATACACTGAAGCGCCAAAAAACTGGTGCAGGCACACGTATTCAAATAGAGAGATATGTAAACAGACAGAGTAAGGCACTGAGGTCGGCAACGCCTATACAAGACGACAAGCGTCTGGCGCAGTTGTTAGATCGGTTACTGCTGCTACGATGGCAGGTTATCAGGATTTAAGTCAGTTTGAACGTCCTGTTATAGTCGGCGCAAGAGCGATGGTTCACAACACCTCCGAGGTGGCGATGAAGTGGAGATTTTCCCGTACGACCATTTGACGAGTGTACCGTGAATATCAGGAATCCGATAAAATATCAAATCTCCGACATCGCTGCGGCAGGAAAAAGATCCTGCAAGAACGGTGCCAAAGACAACTGAAGAGAATCGTTCAACGTGACAGAAGTGCAACCCTTCCGCAAATTGCTGCAAATTTCACTGCTGGGTCACCAACAAGTATCAGCGTGCGAACCATTCAACGAAACATCATCGATATGTGCTTTCGGAGCCAGAGGCTCACTCGTCTACCCGTGATGACTGCACGATACAAAGCTTTACGCCTCACCTGGGCCCGTCAACACCGAAATTGGACTGGAAGCATGTTGCCTGGTCGGGTGAGTCTCGTTTCAAATTGTATCGAGTGGATGGACACCTCATGAATCCATGGACCCTGCATATCAGCAGAGGACTATTCAAGCTGGTGGAGGCTCTGTAATGGCGTGAAGCGTGTGCAGTTGGAGTGATGTGGGACTCCTGATACGTCTAGATACGACTCTGACAGGTGACACGTACGTAAGCATCCTGTCTGACCACCTGCATCCATTCATGTCCATTGTGCATTCCGACGGACTTGAGCAATTCCAGCAGGACAATGCGACACCCCACACGTCAACAATTGCTGCAGAGTGGCTCTAGGAGCACTCTTGTGAGTTTAAACACTTCCGCTGGCCACTAAATTCCTCAGACATGAACGTTATTGACCATATCTTGTATGCCTTGCAATGGGCTGCTCAGGAGACGTCTCCACCAACTCGTATTCTTACCAGTTGATGGACAGCCCTGCAGGAGTCATGGCGTCAGTTCTCTCCAGCACTACTTCAGACATTAGTCGAGTCCATGCCACGTCGTGTTGCGGCACTTCTGCGTGCTCGCGGGGGCCCTACACGATATTAGGCAAGTGAACCAGTTCGTTTGGCTCTTCAGTGTATAAAAATTTAAACTCAGTTTCTCTACTAACGTATAAATCTTTTTACACTCCCTGCAGTAAATTACGAGTTGTTGTTGTTGTCGTCGTCGTTGATGATGTTGTTGTTCTTGAGGTCTTCAACCCAAATTAGTTTTATGCAGATCTTCAAATCAGTTTCCCCTTTGCAAGCCTCTAAATCTCTGCATAGATATTGCATCCTACTTCTATTTGAACCTGCTTACAGTATTCTAGTCTCCTTCTATCCTGCCCCCTCGCACCCCCCCCCCCTTCCACCTCTCCCTTCCATTACAAAACTGACTGATGCCGCAGGACGTGTGTCCTATCAACCGATCCTTTCTTTTAGTCAAGTTATGCTTTAAATACCTTTTCTCCCCATTGCAATTCAGTACATCCTCATTAGTTGCATGAACTATACCCGCCTAATCTTCAGCTTTCTTCCGTAGCATTACATATCAAAAATTTCTACCCTCTTGCACTCGTGAATTTATTCTTCCTTTATTATTATTATTTTTAATTTTTTTAGAAACGCTTTTTTCTATTGCCAGTTCGCATAATTTTATACCTGCTCTGCTGCAGCCATCATCAGTTACATTGCTGAACAAAATTCATCTACTTCCTTGGTATCTGCTGACGTCCATCTTATCCCGTATTTTCAAGATCCAGCAGCCTTCCAAGTTCTCCGCCCGTCTGGCAGAATTACAGAGTCATTTGTAAACTTGAAAGTTTTTTACATTTCTTCTCTTAAATCTTAACTTACTTGTAAAAACATTTCCTTGGTTCCCTTTACTTTATGTTCATTGTACACACTGAACAAAATTATGACAAGACTACAGTTCTCTCGCACTTCTTTCTCAACTACTGTTTCCTATTCATATTCCTAGAATCTTACAACTGCAGTCAGGTTTCTGTACAAGCTACATACGCTGTCTCACTTCCTGTATTTTATCCGTCCGACCGTAACGTTATCGAAGAATGTGTTACAGTCATCATTGTCAAAAGCTTTCTGTAAAGCTACAAATTCAGCAAACATCGGTTTGTCTTTTCTGTATTCTAAGGTAATTAGTATGGTCATCACTGCCTTGCGTGTTCTTATATTTTTAGGAACTCAAAATGGCATTCCTCGAGGTCATCTGGTGCCAGTTTTTCCGTTTCTCTCGAATGGTCCCCGCCAAGACATTCGAATGGTGGATTATGTTAATACCGGAATATTCTCCCAAAAAAAGGGGAAAAAATGAGCATTTGGCGTCATTGGCCGAGAGGCCACTTACGGGGCAGGTCCGGCCGCCTTGATGCACGTCTTATTACATTCGACACCACATTGGGTAACCTGTGCGCCGGATGGGGATGAAATGATGACGAAGACGACACAATACCAAGTCCCTGTGCGGAGAAAAATCCCCGACCCAGCCGGGAATCGAACCCGGGCCGTAAGACGGCAATCCGTCACGCTGACCACTCAGCAATCGGGGCGGACATATTCTGCCCAGAAAGATCATTAAGTGAAACTAGCTGACTGGGTTATTTGTTTGGACCCAGTTGTTACATTTTGAAACAAGTGAGGCTTTTCTGCCAATGTATATTTTCCCAAAGTGTCGCAATAAGCTAACTTTCCTTTCTTTGGTGGCTACGTGTAAGCCGGAGAGCCTGTATGTGGCCAGCGACAGGAGGAGAAGAAATCTCAGTAAGTTTATTAGAGTAAGCCAGGAAATGAGAAACGCAGCCGTGTAAGGATATAATATTGTAGGTACCTCGAGTGCTGTATACGGATATTGCCTGGAGGATAGGTAACGAATAGAGTTAACAGTAAAGAAATAATAAGTTGAAATGACGTGCTTAATGCTGACGATTTACCGCGTGAACAACGAATATTTAGTACGCAATGAACTGCTTTATTTTTATTATATTATGGTCTGCAAGCGAGAAACAGTTTTAAGAAGTTTGAAATTATGTTTAAAGTTTGTTGGAAGTCGCCAAGTGCTCTCATTATCAAACTGTCGATGAGTATAATCTGGGTAATTTGAGCCGCCCCTTAAGGAAAGCTAATTCTTCATGCATCTTAGTATTTATGGTGTCATTGTACACTTTAAATGCTCGCTGATTTACACAGATTATGTTTTCCCATTCCTTGAAATGCCTCGTATTATGGAGAAAGCCGTATTTGCTCCTACAGTCACTGTGATATCTTTGTGCACGATTTGTAGATCTCTGGCAAAATGCTCGCGACTTTCACTCACTTCCATGAAGTAGTTAATATTTTATGTTACGTTACCTGTCTCGTCACCTATCTCGTTCTTAAGTTTTCCAGAGCAGTGTATATTCTTTGAGTGATATTGAAAGATGTCATGCTGGAGTCAGACACTCATTTCACACTGATTATCATTAATTATTGATCAGTCAGGTGACAGTTATACATTTGCCATTGCTTTAGATTAATTCAAACTTTGATATCAAAATAGGTGTTAGAGATGACTGTACATATCAAGCCACGCCTCTGTTAAGTAAATCTGATTAACACTATTTTGCTTGCCTGTAGCGCTTGGATGGAGAATTTGGCCGAGTACTGTAGAATTTGGTCGAGTCTTGAGAAGTCGTCTAGCTAGGTATCACTTGCTAGCCAATGAGCAGTAACACGAGATCTAGCGGCACGCGATGCGTGGCGCAGGGCAACGCCCCGTTGCGGCCAGGCCATGAAGGCAGACAGTCACTGGGCCAATTCTGTGTTCAGTGCCGAGAAAGCGCAGCACGCTGGCTTCTAGCAGATACTGCAGAGGCAGCTTTTGAATAGGCATCAATGAATAGCCCTAAAGAAAAAGCTGGGACAGTGCTGAACGCGTGCATTTTGTTTGTGTGGTACCCTATTCAGCTAAAGCTATCACATAGTACTTGCTGGTTGCAGACTGTATGCTCGTGGGGAAAGAGAAGTGTGAGGGTGGTGAGAAAGGTAGATAAGATCGTATTTGTCTTAAGTAGACAAAAATAGTGTTTGTGAAGAGAATGTCAGAGCTGGTGTGCCGTCTCTCCGTCTGCAGGCGACGATTTTTGATGACCTGTGCACTGCAGAAATTAGTGGGAAGGAATATGATTGGACAAGGCTAAAAAGAGGAGCCTGAGTGAGGGATCGGACACCGTTTTCCGAGAAAAGACAGCGCAGCTGCTGCTCGCATTGACTAGCGCAGAAACGTTTGTCAGTACTGGAAGATTGGTGCTAAACTTTTAATATCTTTCCAGCTTAGGCAGCTTTTTCGGAGGAAAGAGGACAAGTTTTGTTACGAGGCTTCCCATTAGGAGAACGGTGACTGGAAGGCGAATGTGTTTTGTTGGGGTTTCCGTGAACAAATGGGAACAGAGAGGAATTTTCAGACACTTTGTTTTGGGATTTCAGGCGAGGAAGTAGCGAGACGATTAACAGAGACTTTAATTTCACCTGGCTGTTAATTTTTGGGCGAAGAAGTATCGGAACGGTCGAGAGAGGTATATTCGGGGACTGCAGTCTTCAGATGGAGCTCACATCCACCACCTAAAATGCAGACATGAGTGACAAGGCGGCGAGGGCAGTCCACGTCGCACCACAAAATAAATATGGCTACCAACGCGAAGGGAAATGTTGATACGGAATATGTAGATGCATCTCCATAACTTAACGGGATCTTGTTTCAAAACTGCATCGAGTAATTGTTGGCCCGCCCGCCCGGTTGGCCGTGCGGTCCAACGCACGGCTTTCCGGGCGGGAAGGAGCGCCTGGTCAAAAATGGTTCAAATGGCTCTGAGCACTATGGGACTTAACATCTGTGGTCATCAGTCCCCTAGAACCTAGAACTACTTAAACCTAAGGACATCACACACATCCATGCCCGAGGCAGGATTCGAACCTGCGACCGTAGCAGTCACGCGGTTCCGGTCTGAGCGCCTAGAACCGCTAGGCCACAGCGGCCGGCAAGCGCCTGGTACCTGGCACGAATCCGCCCGGCGGATCTGTGTCGAGGTCCGGTGAACCGGCCAGTCTGTGGATCGTTTTTAGGCGGTTTTCCATCTGCCTTGGCGAATGCGGGCTGGTTCCCCTTATTCCACCTCAGTTACACTATGTCGGCGGTTGCTGCACAAACAAGTTTTCCACGTACGCGTACACCACCATCGACTACGCAAACATAGTGGTTACATTCGTCTGGTGTGAGACGTTCTCTGGGGGGTCCACCGGGGGCGAACCGAAAAATAACCCTGGGTTCCGTGTGGGGCGGCGGAGGGGTGAAGTGGACTGCGGTAGTCGTCGTGGGGTTGTGGACCGCTGCGGCTGCGGCGGGGACGGAGCCTCTCCGTCGTTTCTAGGTCCCCGGTTAACATACAATACAATACAATGCAATTATTGGCCCATTAATGACGAATGCACTCGGAGTTTTTCCATGTAATACCCTTTACACAAAGGCAGTTCGAAACAGTCTTCATTTCCTCATTGGTATCGTACACTTGCTTGTTTGTTCGATGAGGTGTGAACTGATGATACTTTTATTTCCTATCATCTAGAGTCAATGGTGGGCCGTTATCAAGCCATGTTATTGCCACTGACCGAACTAAATAGTATAATAAATTTGGACTATTATGGACCACTCCTTCATTTCAGTAGCTAGATGAAAAGCCCAGAACACCCTTCTTATTACTGATTTTTGAAGCAGGCACTCCTTCAACTTATTTGTTAGTGCTATTCATCTTGTAACGATTCCGTTGGGCGACAGCTTTTCATTTCACATCTGAGTCTGTAGGCAGCTGTCTGCACTTCGACAGGTTCATTCGATATAGATTAGAATGGCAGCTACTAACGGGCCGTGAACTCACGGGAACCTTACAATATTACCAAACACCCCAACTTCCAAAATGGAATATTAGAAGTAACTTCTATAGACCTAACCCGCCGGAGCTATAAACACTTTAGTATAGAACATAAACGATGCAACGACTAATTAATACAAGCTCATGGTTTTCTTGTTCCATGCCGTCCGAAGCAGGGTTCTGTATTCCGTGCCTCTTAGACGATTCTCCCGCGCCTCCACCGCATTGACATTAGTTTCCCGGGTACAGCATTCCCTGAAACGCGAACCTGGATAAGCGACTAGGGCGTTCTTTACTCTACACATGAAACAATTAAAAAAAAAACAAAAAAAACTTCAGTAAAAGTATTTTCTTCCACTTTTCGCCCTTCTCCCATCACTCAGCAACAGTTGATATACAGTATTCTAGCTTTACATCTGATATTTAGGTTTTAGAGAGGAATAAAAGAACTATGCAAATCGACCGTGAGAAGTTACAGAAACACTCTTATACAAGGAACGTTTTCCATGTGGGCAGAAACGTTGGCTGCAAAAAGCGCACGTAATTTAGACACGGAAATTTATGAAACGTCCATGGTGCGTGTTTGTTTTGGTTATGTGGGATATGATCGAGCGAGGCGACGCAGTGGTTAGCACACTTGACTTGCTTTCGGGAGGACGACAGTTCAGCCCGTGTCCGGCCATCCTGATTTAGAGGAAGACAATTATTGAGCCATATGAAATAAAATTGTCTTGACTTCTGAACGGTTTGCGTCATGACGTTCAAACTGCACGGTTGGCCGCGGTGTGGGATTGGAATTAGTATGCGCATGCGCAAGTGCCTTGTTGTTGTCGGCCATTTTCACGTGAAAATGTCACGGTACAGCGTGCCTGAGCGTGTAGCGTTTGTGAAGACCTACCAAGCGAGCACTAACAGCCCAGCTGCAGCTAAAACAAAGTTTTCGACCGAGTTCAAGCTGAAGACAACCAGTCCGAGCGTGCTAACAATCAAGATCTTGATTCGCAAGCTTGAGAGAACGGGTAGCGTTCTTGATGACAGTGATGGCAATGTCGGTCGTCCAAAAAGGGTGAAAACGCCTGAAAACATCGAGAAGATATGAGTTGTGTTTCAAACCAGCTCCAGGAAATCGATCAGACGAGCTGCACAACAGGTGGGAATCAACATGAAATCCATCAGCCATTGAACCTCAGGGCCAAGGTACAGCGGTTGTGTTTCCTCAACACTATTTTCTACAGAACTCGGGTGAACATGGTTTGGTTTAGTGACCAAGCCCGCTTTCATTTGAATGGGTTAGTCAGTAAGCGAAATTGGTGCATTTGGGGGACTGAGGGTCCGCATTTCGCGATCGAGAAGTCTCTTCACCCTCAATAGGTAACTGTTTGGTGTGCAACGTCTAGCCATGGAATAATCGGTGCGATTTTCCTTGACGGCATGGTGACTGCTGAACGGTACGTGAAGGTTTTGTAAGATGGTTGCATTCCCGTTATCCAAGTGACCCTGATTTCGACAAGATGTGGTTCATGCAAGACGGAGCTCGACTCTATCAAAGCAGGAGAGTGTTTGATGCCCTAGAGCAACACACTGGGGACCGCATTGTAACTCTGGGGTACCCAGAGGCCTCTGGCATGGTGCTCGATTCCCGCCGTATTCTTCGGATCTGAATAAATGCGACTCCCTTTTGTGGGGCTATATTAAAGACAAGGTGTACAACAATAACCTCAAAACCATTGCTAAGCTGAACGGAACATCGATGCTGTCGATGACCTCCTGAATGGCTGTTCTCAGCTTAGCTTTATTAGAGTAAGCCAGGAAATGAGAAGCTGCGGAAGACGCCTGAATGATTGAAAACTGTCGGCTTTTCACGTTGCGGTCCTACTGGCTCACCTGGCAGGTGGACTCCGCTGGAAATGAGCGGCTACGTTTATCGGGGAAGTCCCGTCCGGTGGACAGGGGGTTTCCCCGCAAGCCAGGAGTGATGCACGGCAGGACCACCTGTTGCGGCGGAAACTTGCTGGCCTGGCCTGCACATTTGTGTCGCCAAACCCAGCACAGCGCGCCAGATTTGTGGCGCCAGCGCACGGAAACTGGAAGCACCGACACGGCGCTCCATCGGTACGAACACAAAGCTCAGGTGTTTTCTTTCCTCCCTGCATTACGTTGTTTATAATCGAGTCCACAGTCAGAAAAAAAAACTAGTAACATTTTACAGTACTGGCTATTATCAAACTGACTAAAATTACTCCAAACCGTTCTTCCTGTCTTCTTGTTCCATGCGTCAGTTATTTATGTGCACTTATTCCACCTGGCAAAATCTGAGCCCTCAGGCGCTCTCTAAAGGTTCTGTTTCGATACTCACACTAACAATTACAAGTTAGTGCTTCGCGCCAACAGTCGGGGATTGCCCAGTAGGCTGCACTCGCTTTTAGGCATTGGAGAGCTACAGTCGGTGGCGAGTGGTCAAATGTGACAGACGGGCTACAGTCCAGATCGTGGATATAAAGTTGATTTTAATAAATTAATAGTTTGAAAGCTATGAGAATAAGTGTTTTTAGTTGTGGCGTTAACAGAGAAATCGTGCAAAGAATTTGTGAATAGTCGTGTATAGTCTAGAAATCGTGCAAAGAATTTGTGAATAGTCGTGTATTGTCTGCAGTGACAATATGGCAGAGTGACGTGTGTGGCAGGCACTTGCAGAACATGGAAAACTGATTTCGTTACGGGTGACCGATTTAAAAGTCTTTGTACTGTACAAATTTGTGTGAAGTAACAAAATAATTAATAGTCTTTCGATGCGAACTAAGAACTACGCGGCAAGTGTGTTGTTGAACTGAGTGGGACTAATCTGGGGTTTGCACTAAGTGAAATACACAGCGAATAAACTGAATGACTTACTGATACCGTACAGTTTGGACACGGTTTAATGGGATAGCCACCTGTGTATCTGATTGTCGTAAGCGTGAATGAAAATTTATAAACAATGTATACTAGTATAGAAGAGAGGTCAGGCCTACACCCCTCCTACGTATAATGAGAGATCCTTAGTGAGCTAATACTCCGATACGCATAGTCCATGAGTTGTATTAAAAATAAGGAGAATAGTAATAATAAAAATCATAATAATAATAATAAGTGGTAATAGGTATAATGTTATATTATCAATTAAGTTGTATCGTAGTAAAGTCATCATTATCAGCACTGTCTCACTTCATTTTCTCATTGTGTTCCAGTCGACAGATGTAATGACAGCAGTATATAAAGATTCAATTGTTGAGAAAAAATTTACTTATTCGGGAAAGTTAGTAGAGTAGATGGAAGAAAAATCTGAAATGGATAAGAAGTAGTAAAACACGCATAGTACTGTCAACGTGGTAGAAATATTGGTTCGCTGTTGTACACAAGGAAGACAGCCGATATATGTCACAAAATTACACCAATGTTAACAGGTAAAGCTTCAGGTTCCTTTTTAATTCAGGGTGATTTTGAACTTCACAATTTACTGGGTAGTTTGTTGTGAAGTCATACCGCTGAGATGCAGATAGGTTTACAATTATGCGTTGGCACAACTAAGATGCTGCGCCTATCGGATTTGTATTGCAGTCATGGAATGATGATACACTGAAGCGCCAGAGAAACTGATACAGGCATGCGCATTCAAATACAGAGATATGCAAACAGGCAGAATGCGGTGCTGCGGTCGGCAACGCCTATATAGGACAACAAGTGTCTGGCGCAGTTGTTAGATCGGTTTGTGCCACTGCAACTGCAGGTTATCAAGATTTAAGTGATTTTGAAAGAGGCGTTACACTAGGTGCACGAGTGATGGGACACAGCATCTCCGAGGTAGCGATGAATTGGGGTTTCCCCGTAAGGCGATTTCACGTGTGTACCGTGAATGTCAGGAATCTGGTAAAACCTCTTATCTCCGACATCGCTGCGGCCAGAGAAAGGTCCTGCAAGAACGGGACCAACGACGCTTGAAGAAAAAAATGGTTCAAATGGCTCTGAGCACTATGGGACGCAACGTCTGAGTCATCAGTCCCCTAGAACTTAGAACTACTTAAACATAACTAACCTAAGGACATCACACACATCCATACACGAGGCAGGATTCGAACCTGCGACAGTAGCGGTCGCGCGGCTCCATACTGTAGCGCCTAGAACCGCTCGGCCACAGCGGCCGGCGACGCCTGAGGAGAATCGTTCAACGTGACAGAAGTGCAGCTCTTCCGCAGATTGCTGCAGATTTGTATGCTGGTCCATTCAACAAGTGTCAACGTGCGAACCATTCAACAAAACGTTGTCGATATGGGCTTTCGGAGCTGAAGGCCCATTCGTATACCCTTGATGAGTGCACGACACAAAGCTTTACGCCTCACCTGGGGCCCTCAACACCAGCATTGGACTGTTGACGACTGGAAACATGTTGTCTGGTCGGACGAATTCGCTCTAGCTCTTCTTCAGACACTGGTCGAGTCCATGCCACGTCGTGTTGCCGCAGTTTTGCGTGCTCGCGGGGGCCCTACATGATCTTAGGCAGGTGTACCAGTTTCTTTGGCTCTTCAGTGTATGTGTGTGTGTGTTTATGGTAGGGGGAATTCCACAGTCAAGAAGGCTGCGATAGTGTGAAAAATAGTAAAAGACGAACATTTTTAGAGGAAGAGAAATACAACGCCTGGGAAAAAAACCAACTGTAGCGTCAAAATGGCAGCAGGACACGAAATGATATATCGGGTTGAGAGGGTATGTGATTTTGCATCTGTGGTTACAAAATATAGTCAAACTTTCAAAGAACTTGGTAATATGATCCCACTAATTTGTGTGACGATGTACCCCTTCTGGCCTGGATGCGAGCACTGATTCGGTTGGTAATGGTGTCAGAAAGCAACCCGTTGTACCCTGCAGATGGTTCATTGAAAAACATGCCACGTGTCGACGAGCATTGTCTTGTTGAAGAATGGTAAGACGATATTGTAGCATGAGAGGTAACACATGACAACGCAGGTTGTTTGTGACTGCCCTGAATTCACATCCAATGGCTTCCCACGCCGTGACACCAGGAGCAAACACCTCTGTCTCTCCAAAATATCAGAAGAATGGGACGTCTCGCCAGGTCGTCGCGATACTCATCGACGATGGTCATGTAGTATAGTGCAGAACAGCGATTCATCGCTGAACACAATGCGACGCCATTTATCAGGAGGCTATTCTTCTGAGCCGTGTACGGTTCGTGTTCATCCCATTACTTGTTTGTCATCTTCTATTACGGTAGTGCCGCCTCGTTATCTTATACCATTTACTAGCGTCACTAACTTCCTGTCTTACTTGCCCGTGAGTGCCAGCAGCAGCGCGTATAGATAAGTGCACTGTCGTACCTTCTCTGGAGCAACGGATAGTATTTCCGGGTCGTCGTGTGTCGGGTAGTCAGTGAGTGAGAGACGCACCAGCGGTGCAGTCGCGATGGAGCAGCAGTCGCAGACGGATCAGCTGTGCAGTCGGTCGGTTGCCGTGGAGCAGCAGGCAAGCTCCCGTCGCTCGGAGTCGGGCTGGAGCCGCTGGCGGCGTGCACGCGCGGTTGGAGTGTGAGGTGCTGCTTGCGAGTGCTACGAAGTTCGTCGCCCACCGCTCTTGGACATAAAAGTTGAGTTCTCACTTAACTTTCTATTGAGGCTCAACTGTTTACATTTCTTCGTTTGATCCTGGTTGTCACTTTTGGGACATTCCTGCGACAACAGCGTGTGTGTATTTAAGTCGGCTAAGATTCCAGCCGTCTTCCTGTGAAATTTAACTTATTTCCTGTTATTGAAGTTTACTAGCGGCATCTTCTGCCTTGTGGCCGTTGACCTTCCGGTTACCTGCCCTGATCGTTGACGTAATTTTAGGCAGTGTATTTTCCTCGTTGTGTTGTTGCTGTCCAGCGAGGCGTATAGTTCGACAGCTGAGGTGTTGTTGGTCGTTGTGGGCGCCAATATTCTGTGTGTCGTGTATTGAAATCTTGTGGTCGTTTTGCTGGTTGCATGGAGCGGAACTGATTTGGTTGATTGGTAGGTTGGTTGTCTGTCGGTGGGGCTCCCACCAGGTTAAGAAGTCTTTGGACAGGCTGTCTGTCTCACCTAAACGGGCGTTAGTCTTACAACCCCAGGCCGACCCTTGTAAATTTCTGAGCGCCGTTCCTTGTGTATTACGTAGTAATTTCTCTGTTCGGATTTTTAGTTATTGGGTTGATGTGTGGCTTTCAGACGAGTTTTAATATATCTTAAAATAATCTTCTTCTCTTGTTCTTAAGGCATAAGATTGTTATGCTTTTGAATGGGGCCTTCAGCCCAGTTTGCATGAAATGTTTTAAGATAAGGCCTTCTGCCCTTTGTTTGAAGCTCCTCTTATTGCTTACTATGCGACCTCCAGCCTTGTTCCATCAAAATTAAATTGCTAAGGCCTTCAGCCGATTAGATTGTGATTTAGAAAATATTCATAGGTGAAACCTCCAGGAGAACTTTGTATTTCAATTTTGCTAAGCCTTGTGTCTTGCATTTTGAATGTGGCCTTCAGCCGATCTGAAGTTAATCAAATGAGGTCGATTAAAGTTATGAGTGTTTTGCATCCTTGTTGTAATATTGTGTGTTGGTAAATAAAGTTTGTATGTTGAGTGCAACTGACAGGAACTGATTTTGGCCCCTTTCCACAACCTAATCCGATCTGTCCTGCTAGTCCAGGCTTTCAGTTTCCCAGCCACGGCAGCTCTCCAAATGGTTCAAATGGCTCTGAGCACTATGGGACTCAACTGCTGTGGTCATAAGTCCCCTAGAACTTAGAACTACTTAAACCTAACTAACCTAAGGACATCACACACATCCATGGCCGAGGCAGGATTCGAACCTGCGACCGTAGCGGTCGTGTGGTTCCAGACTGTAGCGCCTTTAACCGCTCGGCCACTCCGGCCGGCCACAGCTCTCCAAACGCAGCCGTTTGTGTTGTGCTGTCAACGGCAGTCTACGCGTGAGTTAGTAATCCCCTGGTCTCTGCCTAACAGTGTGGGATGACACAGAACGTTGCAGGTAATCGATTACTTGTTCTCCTACGGTAATCACAGATGTGAGGCGATTACGATGTGCTTCGTTCAAATGGTTCAAATGGCTCTGAGCACTATGGGATTTAACTGCTGAGGTCATGAGTCCTCTAGAACTTAGAACTACATAAATCAAACTAACCTAAGGACATTACACACATCCATGCCCGAAGCAGGATTCAAACCTGTGATCGCAGCGGTCGCGCGGTTCCAGACTGTAGCACCTAGAAACGCTCGGCCACACCGGCCTGCGATGTGCTTCGTGCACAACGCGATGATCCTCCTATGTGGTGGTCAGATACGGTCGACTGGAACCTTGGCAACAAATATGCCTGCCATCACGTTCCCATGAGGTCGAACATCAGACCGCTGTCACTTCTGAATGCTCCACAAATTTGTATATTGCACGACTCGACCAGCTGGGAAAATGGAGACATACAATGTGACCCATTTAAATATCTGTATGGTGCTGATAAACGTTACTCGGTGTCCTTCACAATGATCAAAAAACATATGATACTGTTCACGCTTGTTGTGTACCCCACCAGGGCTGGTAACCACATAAATCACCGACAACACTGATGTACTCTGGTGGTCGTTCCACCAGTCACAGAGAAGTCCAACTCTCCTAATTTACATACTTGCCAATGATGTGTACGTGTACGAAGTTACATTCACATCCGACCATGTCTTCTGGGCGCTTCTCTTTTTTTGTGAGGAAGTGTATAAAGCTTCTTTTTCCCTACTAAATGCACTTGTGTGTAATCGAATTAGAGACAGTTTCTGTACTGGAGACACGACGGAATGTTACGTGACTAGGATGACGTCAGACCTTGTACTGACCATCGGGGTGATAGACAGGAGAATTCAGACTGGGCAAGTCGCACGATGCCCGGCGCGTGCAGCACTTCAGTTCAGGCACTGGGCGTTTCACAAGCCGCCCTTGTACTGAGGGTACTTCTACTCAGGAAAATCCGTCGCTACCAGAGACAAACGCAGTGGGCAAGCCGAATCTTTTACAGGCGTCGCCATGTATTATGGCGGACAGAGGGACCAAAGCGCAGAAAATCTCGTGCCAATTGAATTCTGGACAACAAAAATTCGGTGAGCAACTATACTACGAGGATTGCCCAGAAAGTAATGCAACGCATTTTTTTCTTCAACAATTCTCTATTGAACATAATGAGAATTACATACACGAAAGAGTGGTGTTTTATCTACACACCATATTTTTGCTCGTAATCTCCGTCCCGTTCTAGGGTCTTCCTCCAGCGGGAAACAAGGGCGTGTATGCCCTGTCGGTACCAATCTTTGTCCTGGTGGCGGAGCCAGTGCTTCACTGCGTGATTCACCTCCACATCGTCCTCACGAATGGCATCCTTTAATGGCCTAAAAAGTCGAAGTCCGAGGGGACTATGTCAAGGCTGCAGGGTAACACTGCCCAACCCTGTTTCGCGATGTGTTCAGCAGTCCTCAGACCATGAAACCGGAGATTTGAAAGTGATCCTACCTTCAAACTTACTCTGTATACGAAAGGTACATTTCTGGACTTGGGTTCCTCAACAAAACCATATGTACGAAGTCCTCTCCACTACTCCTAGAATCTTATAGTAGAAATTGTGAAACAGGTAGTATATCCCGTCGTATTCGGGACATGTCATTGTTACATCACCTTCTACTGTCTTATCTGATAGTTTTCCGCGAATAGAAGTATAGCTAAATGTACAATGGCGGGAAAACCTACTGTGAGAACACCAAAATCGAGAGAAGTGAGGAACGACGAACGGAAAACAGTTCCAGTAATGTAATGCAGAAACAGAACAGTGGCCGCACCGACTAGTGGGCGCCCCTGAATGTTTGCAGCCGCACATCTGCAGTGTCCGTTGGGTTGCCTACAACGAAGAGGCCGACAGAGCCCCACGGTCGCTAGGTGTGGGTAAATGAGCGAGGTTCCGGCGTAGCGCTCCGGGCCGTGATTAATAGCACGGCTGGCGCCATCCAACACACGAAAGCGGGTCGTGCTGCTGATGGCGTTCCCCTTAAACACCTGGCTTAATTATAAATCTATTACCTGCAACAAGAAAATTACGCGCAGGAATATTCTTGTAAAAACATCCGCTACATGAAGACTGAGCATCGGTGGAGCAGTAAATTCAGCTATATTTCTGTTATAACTTTGTTAGCGTACTTTTCATACTGTTTAAAAATAAGCACTTACAGCTTGCTGATAATACATTCGTATTTCATTCAAGTAACAAAATTAAACAAAGGAAGACTGCTCTCCGTAGAAACGTGATGCAAAACTGACCTTCCAATTCGTCTCATAAGAGGAAAATAAGAAGAAAGAGAAAGTTACATTTATAGCAACTGTAGATTTAGAAAAATCTTTTGATGACGTTCGTCGAACTACAGTCTGCAATGATCTGATTGTATTATCGATGAAATACAAGAAGAGAAATATTTTTTTCAACTCGTAAGGTCACAAGTTGCGCTTATAGGAGTCGTAGGGCACAAAAGTGGAATAGTGATTGAGAAGGGAATGATACTGAATTGTTGCTTTGTAAGTTATGTGTGGTTTGAAAGAAGTGAACTACACCCGTGTGTAGCAGTGAATAGGAAATCCCTGAACTCTTACCCTCCATTCTCCTCGTAAGGCCCAACGGTACCAACCGACCGCCGTGTCCTGCTCTGCCGTTAGATGGTCGGATTGAGGGAGGACATAGAAACAATTCACAGGCGGGCTGCTAAATTTGTTACTGGTAGGTTTGATCATCACGCGAGAGTTACGGAAATGCTTCAGGAACTCGGGTGGGTGTCTCTAGAGGAAAGGAGGCGTTCTTTTCGTGAATCGCTACTGAGGAAATTTAGAGAACCAGCATTTGAGGCTGACTGCAGTACAATTTTACTTCCGCCATTTACATTTCACGGAAAGACCACAAAGATAAGATAAGAGAGATTAGGGCTCGTACAGAGGCATATAGGCAGTCATTTTTCACTAGTTCTGTTTGGGAGTGGAACAGGGAGAGAAGATGCTAGTTGTGGTACGAGGTACCCTCCGCCACGCACCGCATGGTGGATTGCGGAGTATGTATGTAGATGTAGATGTAGATGTAGATGCGGATATGGAGGGGCATGTGGTCCTCACACTGCTTTCCCTCTCGTTGTCAGTTTTCGTGACCGGAGCCGCTAATTTTCAAACCAGTACCTCCTCATTTGGCCTCCCAGTCCGCCTCAATATCTGAATGGTCAGTGCGACGGAATGCCATACAAAGGGAACCGTGTTGGATTGCCGGCTGGGTCGGAGATTTTCTCCGCTCAAGGACTGGATATTGTGTTGTCTTCACGATCTTCGTCTCGTCCCCATCGACACGCAAGTCAACGAAGTGGCGTAAACTCAAAAGACTTGCACCAGAGACCGGTTACCCTACGGGAGGCCCTAGCCACACGACTTTTAATTTCACTTGGCCTCACAAGGGATGAGTGCACCCAGCATACCAACAGCGCTCGGCAGATCCTATCGGTGTCCCATCCACGTGCTAACCGAGCCTAACAGCGTTTAGCTTCGATTATCTATTGAGAACGTATGTTACCAGTGCGGTAAGTCCGTTGGTCCTCAACTCTTAGCAATGCATTAAGTATGAACCGTCAAGCCTCAGAGTGAAACAGAAAACGCAGTATGACTAATTAATGATTAACAGGATAGCGTCACGCAGCTCACACACACACACACACACACACACACACACACACACACATACACACGCACACACACACACACACACACACACACACACACACACACACACATACACTCACACAGAAAGTTTCCTAATATAAGCGCGACTCAAAGTGGTTTTTGCGTAGCTACCATTTGAACATTGAACAGAAAGTAATGACGCATCAAGAACCTAATAAAGATTTAAATAAGCGGTTGCTTCCGCTTGCAGCGTACAGGAGTGCTCGTGAGAATTTTCCCTCAAGCATGTAGTTATTGATTCTCAGCATGAAAGAATAAACTGAATCATCAATATCAACACACAATTTATGAGTACCATTTACATCCAGAATCACCGTAAGGTGCCAGGTCAGTCTGCAACACATTTAATAAACAGCGATCGCCGAAAGTGCAGTCGTCGAACTGTCTTTCCGCATATGAAACGTAATTTCTTGCTGAGAGAGAATACTTGTTTCTAATGCTTCGAAGTTGCAAAATTAACAAATTACTTCAACGAGTGGCTTCTGACACATAAGAATATTATGGAATCGTAATTAGTACCAACAAGTTAAAGAAAACCTCGGCGTAGCAGCGTGGCAGTGTATCATGGACAGGTAACAAGCAAATGACTTGGTTTAAGGCGAAATAATTCATAAAGAATTTCGTTATTAAATAAATGTTCACATGGCTCCTCAAAGCAATACTACTACTACTACTGCTACTACTACTACTGCTAAAACAAACTAGCTTGAATTTTACTACGAGTTATCAGTACACTACGCATAATAATGTACCAACTCTACTGTTAGGTTGGTGCATAAGTTCGAAGCTTTTTTCAATAAGTTCATTCAGATACATATAACAGAGAATTTAGTCATCAATAATACGTTCTCCTTCACTATGTAAAGCAGTCTGCCAACGCTGAGGCAACTTTAGATACCGCGACTGTAGAAATCACGTCATTTCGAGGCGAAGAATTCGTCGAGCCACGTTTGAAGCTCATTTTCATCTGGAGAGGAAGTTCCATGAAAATTGTTCCAAAGAGAGAAGAAAAGGAGAAAATCTGTGGGCGCAAGATCAGTTGAATAAGGTGAGTGTCTCCGGCCGCGGTGGCCGAGCAGTTCTAGGTGCTTCAGTCTGGAACCGTGCTACTGTTACGGTCGCAGGTACGAATCCTGCCTCGGGCATGGATGTTTGTGATGTCCTTAGGTTAGTTAGGTTTAAGTAATTCTAAGTTCTAGGGGACTGATGACCTCAGATGTAAAGTCCCATGGTGCTCAGAGCCATTTGCACCAAGGTGAGTGCAGAACGACTTCCCAACCCAACTCCCATACAGCGTTTTTCTTCAACCTAGCAGAATACGGGCGGGCGTTATCGTGAAGTAGCATCATTTCACTCAGTCTTCCTGGTAGTTTTCTTCGATGCGTCTGAAAGACATCTCAGTCGTTGACAAAAAATATCAGCAGTGATGTTTACACCTCGGGGAAGCAATTCTTAGTGTGTGACATCGTCGCTGTTTCACTATATGCATAACACTATCTTTGTGGATGCTTCCAGGTCTTTGTACGTGCAGTTGCTGCTTTGTTGGGACTCAATCATTCCCTTCGTTTCCGCGTGTCGGCATAAATACACCATTTCTCCTCACTAGTAACGATATAGAATAGGAATGTTTGGTATCGTTCACGAGTCAGTTGATGCCGAGAAAGCAGAGATGCGCATGCGGCCAGCCGCAGATTTTTGTGATTTTGGCTTGGATCATGCAGTAGCCATACGCCATATTTTTGAATCTTCCAAGTTGCAGGCAAACGTCGCACGGTGGTGCAATGATGACAGTTCATCACAGTTGACAGTTCTCGAGTACACTGATGTGGATTAATGCTTTTTAACGGCCTTCATAAGAAAAATGTGTGTGAAATCTTATGGGACTTAACTGCTAAGGTCATCAGTCAATAAGCTTACACACTACCTAACCTAAATTGTCCTAAGGACAAACACACACACCCATGCCCGAGGGAGGACTCGAACTTCCGCCGAGACCAGCCGCACAGTCCATGACTGCAGCGCCCCTGACCGCTCGGCTAACCCCGCGCGGCCAGCCTTCATCAAACGCCGAAGATCTACCTGAACGTGGAGAGTCATTAATGTCAAAACGATCCTCCTTAAAACGTGAAAACCATTTTCTTGCCGTGCTCTGTCCAATGGCATTGTCAACATATACGCCGCAAATGTTTCCGGCTGCCTCCGATGCTGTCACCCCTCTACTGAACCCAAAGAGAAGAGTACGTCGGAAATGTTCCGATTTCTCCACTCGGCGCTCCATTTTCTAGCGTCCGCAGCTCCATTCACTATCTCCAGATGACAAAATGACAAGATGTAAACTCAAATAACCACAGTTAACTACAAATAAAAACTTACAATCGATTAATAAACCCAAAGCAATCAGAATACCAAGACGCAAAACGAAACCTTTACGAAGTTACGCACCAACCTTATATACTTCAGAATGGAGTACTAACTTTTAATCTACTGCACGAAGGATCGGAAAGAAAATATTAATTATTATTGTGGTTCAAACGGCTCTGAGCACTATGGAACTTAACTTCCGAGGTCATCAGTCCCGTTATTATGATTAACTTCCATTTAATCAAAACTGATCAACCTATGTGTTTCCACTTCGCCATGCGGCAAGCCTGAAGCGGAGTAATCGCGAGTAAACTATGCATAAATTTAGCAAGAAGTTCCGAAATAACCTAACCGAATTGTCTAAGCTTAAGCACACCAGGTAACTGAATAGGCAATCTCACCCAGTTTTCTCATCAGCTCAGATCGACACGAGACAAAGTCAGTCATCCTCCCAGGGCAGAACTCTCATCAGCGTAAGAACAGAACACGGAGATTCGCTCAGTCGAATCTGAGTGTAGCAGAGATAGGCAAAGTATTGCAAAGGCCATCTACTAAAGCAAACTACCGAATGAGCAGGCAACTTTCAACCTGTACCCCACGTTAACCAAAATCTACAGAGACCAAACAATTAAGGAAATCAATGACAAATTTGGAAGACAGGTTAATGTTCAGGAAGAAGAAATAAATACTCTAAGGAATGCAGATTTATTTAGCAAATAGCAGAACACATAGTATTATTATAAAAAAAAAGCACTCCGTTTTCAGGCCACGAGTGGCCTACGGGGACCATCCGACCCCCGTGTCATCCTCCGCGGAGGATGCGGATAGGAGGGGCGTGGGGTCAGCACACCGCTCTCCCGGTCGTCATGATGGTATTCTTGACCGAAACCGCAACTATTCGGTCGAGTAGCTCCTCAATTGGCATCACGAGGCTGAGTGCACCCAAAAAAATGGCAACAGCGCATGGCGGCTGGATGGTCACCCATCCAAGTGCCAGCCAGTCCCAACAGCGCTTAACGTCGGTGATCTCACGGGAACCGGTGTATCCACTGCGGCAACGCCGTTGCCCATAGTATTATTATACAGATATAAAACGATAGTACTAATAAAAGTAGATAAAATTCTTACATACGTGGTACAATACTTCACAACATTAAATTTAATTTTCCAGTCCAGTCAACAACATCCGGAGTCAGTGACGGATGTCAGTTGGATTGGCTGCATACGACGTTATAGTACAGCATCGCACGTTGTCTTGGATGGTCTGGGTCTGAGAAGTTTCACAGGATGGGTCCGACATCTTTTGCTGCCTGAAAAGGAAGTCCTTGTACACGTCTTGGTTTCTGCACCTGCTGCCTTGCAAGTTCCTTGGGGACAAATCGAAAATGGTAGTTTTAGCGCCAGTGTTTAGGTCTGTTTGTGCTTCCTGGATCCACATTTGCTCCTATTTATGGCATACATCGAATGTTTCATTAAAACGTTCTGCAGCAATTTTTCTGATGGTTGCTTGAATCTTAGCCTGTCAGATGTAGCACTTAGGTTTTGCAGCTTACATATGAGATGAAGTGGTTATTTGCATCTAGTACTACGTTTCCGATTTCAGACTGCAATACACATGCGTTATTCCACGTACGGATGAACATATGGAAAGGCTTGTCCGATTGTATGCAACATGTAGAGCTTATAGAGCAGTGATTAAGAGTAAGTGCTACAAAACAACTTGGAGTCTAAATTGGGGCAACAGGAAAAGGATAATTAGACAGCCTACTACGAACAATTCTTTCGGGAGTAAAAAGGGTATTAACCATAGACGGGCGCCAGGATGGTGTTAACAATTACAGAAAAGTCCATTTCTCCACTTCACGGGAGGAAACCATCTCGTGTCTTCCGTCCAGAATGTTTTCCTGCCAGCGAGTGGACTCGCGAACTATGAAGCGTCACGCCTGCTGTCTGGGTGTCCGTCGCCAACTGTATTGAGGCCAGAGCTGACCAGGCGGAATGCCGGACTCGGAGGAATGCGAGCTATGTGGGGCACTTCTGGCCGCCGGCAGCTCCTCTCGGCCGTGGTTTATGAGCAACTGTGTGCGAAACTGGAATGTCGGCCGCATAGACCGGCGGCAGCTTTCAGACACACGTGCAGCCGCCCTGGTGCTAAATGTGGCCGACTACGACGTGGGACAATTGGGTGGGGGGAGGGGGGGTCGGCCACTTGTGATGTTTCTGCTATTGCTCCTTACAATTCTTGTTATTATTACCGTTCTCTTGGTGTTGTGGTCTTCAGTCGGAAGACTGGTTCTACGCAGCGAGAGCTGGCCTATTCTATTAATACCTACTTGAACTAACTTACTACAGTGAACAGTTAGTCTCGATATGCAGTTTTTAACCCCTTTTCTTACCTTCATTACAGAAGTAACTACGCATGCAAGAGTATTAAATAAGTAACGCAACACATACACTACTGGCCATTAAAATTGCTACACCAAGAAGAAATGCAGATGATAAACGGGTATTCATTGGACAGATATATTATACTAGAACTGACATGTGATTTACATTTTCACGCAATTTGGGTGGATAGATCCTGAGAAATCAGTACCCAGAACAACCACCACTGGCCGTAATAACGGCCTTGATACGCATAGGCATTGAGTCAAACAGAACTTGGGTGACGTGTACAGGTACAGCTGCCCATGCAGCTTCAACACGATACCACAGTTCATCAAGAGTAGTGACTGTTGTATTGTGACGAGCCAGTTGCTCGGCCTGCCACTGACCAGACGTTTTCAGTTGCTGAGAGATCTGGAGATGTGCTGGCCAAGGCAGCAGTAGAACATTTTCTTTATCCAGAAAGGCCCGTACAGGGCCTGCAACATGCGGTCGTGCATTATCCTGCTGAGAGGCAGGATTTCGCAGGGATCGAATGAAGGGTAGATCCACGGGTCGTAACACATCTGAAATGTAACGTCAACTGTTCAAAGTGCCGTCAGTACGAACAAGAGGTGACCGAAACGTGTAACCAATGGCACCCCATACCATCACGCCGGGTTATACGCCAGTATGGCGATGACGAATACACGCTTCCAATGTGCGTTCACCGCGATGTCGCCAAACACGAATGCGACCATCATGATGCTGTAAACAGAACCTGGATACATCCGAAAAAATGACGTTTTGCCCATCATGCACGCAGGTTCGTCGTTGAGTACACCATCGCAGGCGCTGCTGGTTGTGATGCAGCATCAAGGGTAACCGCAGCCATGGTATCCGAGCTGATAGTCCATGCTGCTGCAAACGTCGTCGAACTGTTCGTGCAATGGTTGTTGTCTTGTAAACGTCCCCATCTGTAGACTCAGGGATCGAGACGTGGCTGCACGACCCGTTACAGCCATGCGCGTAAGATGCCTGTCATCTCGACTGCTAGTGATACGAAGCCGTTGGGATCCTGCACGGCGTTCCAGTTAGCCTCCTGAACCCAGCGATTCCATATTCTGCTAACAGTCATTGGATCTCGACCAACGCGAGCAGCAATGTCGCGATACGATAAACCGCAATCGCGATAGGCTACAATACGACCTGTATCAAAGTCGGAAATATGATGGTACGCATTTCTTCTCCTTACACGAGGCATCAGAACAACGTTTCAGCGGGCAACGCCGGTCAACTGCTATGTGTGTATGAGAAATCGGTTAGAAACTTTCGTCATGTTAGCACGTTGTAGTTGTCACCACCGGCGCCAACCTTGTGTGAATGCTCTGAAAAGCTAATCATTTGCATATCACAGCATCTTCTTCCTGTCGGTTAAATTTTGCGTCTGTAGCACGTCATCTTCGTGGCGTAACACTTTTAATGGCCAGTAGTGTATATTTATTTTTCATAAGGAGGCTGGTTTTATTCAGGATTCCAGTACACCACTCTATTGGCTGCAAAACCATATTTTTCAACGTAATCTCCTTTCAATGTGACGGCCTTGCATAACCTTACTGAGAGGGCCTGTATGGCCTGATGATAATACACTACCGGTCGTCGTCGGAGCTAACGTCTTGCTGCATCATCCGAGTGCTGCTTCTCGCGGAATGCATCCTTCATTAGGAGAAACAGATGGAAGTCGGAAGGTGCAAGATCCGGGCAGTAGGGTGGATGAGGGAGAACAGTCCAATGAAATTTTGTGAGGTCCTCTGAAGTGCGCAGACTTGCGTGAGGCACTCCGTTGTCATGGAGAAGGAGAAGTTGAGTAGCGAGTTGTTTGATGGTGTCCACAAGTTACAACATTGCAGAATCACAGCTGTGAGCGGCCGCCCGATACGCAGGAGATGCGACAAATTTGCGTGAACTTGTTACGATGACGTCAGACGCTTCACCCGACGACTCGCCATGCTTTTGTTCACTGCCAGGTTTCCGTAGACATTCTGCGAAAAGAAACTCATTGACCGTTCTATGCTTGGAACGCACCTCCATTACAGACACCATTTTGAAGGCTACGTATAGTGCCGTCGGCAAATGGAACTTCATGAATCTGTAGGGTCTGAAGTGGGAATATTCCACAACAAATTCTGCATTTTTTCTTGCGAAATTAATGATAAAAATGTGCTGCAATACTTACTGAACGCCCCTCTTGTGGCCTCACGCTGTATCCTACCCACTGATCTCTTCTTCCAATGAAGTTGGGTCATAAAATTCTTTGCTCCCCTATTCGATTCTTCATCTTTTCATTATTTACTCAACCTATGCATCTAGTTTTCTGCAGTCTTCTGGTGTACTATATTCCAATAGCTTGTGTTCTCCTCTTGCCTGTATTGTTTATTGCACACGATTCAAATAACGCTATATGGCAGTTATTTACGGTAACAAAACTCTTCCCAACATTTACATGCGTATTCGAGGTTAGCATGTTCCTCTTTTTCAGGAAAGCTAATACTTTACATCTAAAATTTGTGTGGAGTAAGCCTTAAAAGATGTGAAGAAGTGAATATAGTCGGTGCGGCAGATGTTAAAAGTAATTCTTTCCTCTTTTTCTATTTGCTGATGACCAAGTGATAATTATCGATAGTAGTGACAACTTTAGCTATATATTGTGGTTGTAGTTTGAAAAACATGGCAAGTGTGGTTTAAAAATAAAAACAAAGAAAACTGACTATACTTGTAATGTTGGGTGCTGACGGAAAGCATGATTTAGATGCTGCGACTTTCAGTATCAAACATTCCTTTTTTAAAAACACTTCCAGTCTGTTTTCGTTATAAGTATTACAAAACCCTTAGCTTCCTGTACTTTATCTCTCATCTTGTTGTATTAGGCAGTAAACATTCTTTCTATTGTGGTTTCCTGTACCTTCATAATATTTTGCCTTTGTTGCCCCATGGGCTATAAGACATATAACCATATCTTAGTGTCGAAGAGATTTATCAGGACTTTAGGCGGTAAGATTTCATTTACTCGTGGTCGTTATTGTTGTCCTTAAATGTAATGTTCCTTCTGATCAAGGAGGCTTGCTAATTCAGTGATTAATTGTTGATAAAACTGAAATGGTGTTGGCCGGCCGAGGTGCCCGAGCGGTTCTAGGCGCTACAGTCTGGAACCGCGCGACCGCCACCGTCGCAGGTTCGAATCCTGCCTCGGGCATGGATGTGTGTGATGTCTTTAGGTTAGTTAGGTTTAAGTAGTTCTAAGTTCTAGGGGACTGATGACCTCAGAAGTTAAGTCCCATAGTGCTCAGAGCCATTTGAAACATTTTTTGTAATGTAGTTAAATTTTGTGCCGGGATACTCTCTCGCTGGAGGCCATGTTCAAAACTGCCCTTCAAATGAACCTCCAAAGCACACTCATTCCTCAACAGTCAGGATTTCTCGTACGTTGTTCACGACACTCCCTCCTACCGTTGCACAAAAATTTATGACTACACGAACTGTTCCCGATTGACTGAGCTATTATGCCACGAGCGTTGTCGGCTTCTTCTTAATCATTATTATTTTAAATGTTCTTGTAAGGGTAATGAACGAAAAACAACTTTTGCAAAAGTTACGCTAAAACTAATTACATTGACAATTTGATCCAGGCTTAACCCTGGTGTGGGCGCTGTAACCCAGCGGTTTTACATTGTGATTATTTCCGTTATGTTTAAAGTTGCAGCGTTCCCACGCTCAGTAACTTTCAAAGGTGTGCATTGTTGAAGAACCGTCTACAAGTAACGTCAGCTGGACAGCTGAACAGAGAGCAGCAGGACGTTGAAGTGAGTTGGGGTACAACTGTCCACCACTCGCCTCTCTGTGTAACAATTTCTTAAGGTAGGTGTTTTCTTTTCTTTTTTAATTTTTCATATTAATTTCGTTGTAAGTACAAAATTTAAAATTTTTATTAATCTGAATAAAATAACTATGTTAACTAAACTGATTACTTATGCAGTCTTCAACGTTTACTATAATTTATAGAAACTGATACTCATAAACATGTTTTTATTTTAGTGATGTCAGATCCGAAGAAAAGAAGAGTGGTTGTGTCTTCGGACCCTGAAGCGTGGATGAGATGGCTGGAAGAAGATGCAGAGGGTGATGAAAATGACGTATTTCATTATGAAGATTCTGATTCAAATGACGATGATCAACTAATGGATAGCGATCATGATACTGAAACTGAACAACCTGCAGATGAATACGATAATAGTAACGGTGAGTCTAGTCTTTCCTGTTATCTTGGGAAGGACAGTAAAACAAAATGTTCTTCGTCTTTTCCTAGAAGAAACTTGAGAAGAAGGTCAGGGAATATAATAACTCATCTACTTGGCCACAAGATGCATCAGCAATACTTTCTGAAGATAAGTTATTAGATCTTTTCTTAGACAGCAGTGTTTATAAAACTATAGTTAACTGCACAAATATTTATGTAAGAAATTTTAAAAGCGAATTTCAGAGACATAGAGATGGTAGACTCACTGATGAGACTGAAATAAGAGCACTTTTTGGCATACTCTACCTAATAGGAACCCTAAGAAGTTCTAGAAAAAACACTAGCGAGCTCTGGGATAAGTCTAGATGAAACGGCTTAGAATCCCGTTACCTAACTATAAGTGATAACAGATTTAAGTCTCCTCTGAGACGTTTTGATGACCTAAGGGACAGAAGACTTCGAAAAGAAATTGATAAATTAGCCCCAATTAGAGATTTTTTTAAGACTGTTGTTCATATTTTTTCAAAACACTTTGTTCCAAGTGAATGTTTGACTATCGACGAACAGTTACTTTCTTTTCGAGGAAAAATCCAATCCAGACAGTATTCTCCTACAAAGCCCGCCAAATACGGCATTAAGATATTTGCTTTGGTAGATACTAAAACTGCCTATACTTTCAGCTTAGAAATATATCTGGCACTCAGCAAGAGGATCCTTTCAAACATAGTAATTCTCCTACAGATGTAGCAATAAGATTAGTGGAACCTGTCAGCTGGACTCACCGTAACGTTACTTCTGACAACTGGTTCAGCAGTATACCACTGGCTAAGAAGCTGCTAGAAGACAAAGGACTGACATACTTCGGAACATTCCGGAAAAACAAGAAGGAAATCCCCAAGGAGTTTTTATCTAAGAAGCAAAGACCTTAATATTCTTCTTTGTTTGACTTCCAAGAGAATTGTACGCTAGTTTCATACTGCCCTTAAGTTAATCCAGCTGTTCTCTTGATATCTACATTACATCACGTTGATACCATTAATGAAGATACAAGAGCTTCACTGAAACCAGACTTTTTACAATATGACAAAGCTTGTAGTTGATTGACTTGATGAACTAATTAAAAAAATGATGTGTCGTGAAACACTCGTATGTTGCCTATGGTTGTTTTCTATAATTTACTTCATGTTTCTGCTATGAACGCATTGTGCATATACCCAGCAAATTCTAGAACACCAAAATCATTGAAAAGAACGGAGTTTCTGTAGAAGTTGGCCTGGGAAATGATGAAACCTCAAATTCAGTACAGATCTGCTGTCCCTCACATTCCCATTGAATTACGGTGGCGTTACGTGTTCTACTGGGCATAAATGCAACAGTTACACCACAGGCCGGCCGAAGTGGCCGTGCGGTTAAAGGCGCTGCAGTCTGGAACCGCAAGACCGCTACGGTCGCAGGTTCGAATCCTGCCTCGGGCATGGATGTTTGTGACGTCCTTAGGTTAGTTAGGTTTAACTAGTTCTAAGTTCTAGGGGACTAATGACCTCAGCAGTTGAGTCCCATAGTGCTCAGAGCCATTTGAACCATTTTTAGTTACACCACAAGACAATCCCAGAGAAGATTCCAAAAGACGTTGCTACGAGTGTGGAAGGCAGAAAGACAAGTCAACTAGAAAATGGTGTCATAAATATAAAAGGCAGATTTGTTCCCTAATTTGCATACCGTATGTATTAACTGTCCATGAAATAAATTACTGAAATATTTCTTTTTGAAATTTGTGTTTTATTTCCATCCCTGTACATATAAAAATACAGAAAAAGCAACTAAAGAACATTTGATAATCACTTCAATGAGTAATTAAGAAACACAAATGGGGGACAGGAGTCCACCCGTAACGATACAGTACGCACCTACTGCTGGGTTAACTGTTACTAGCCAAGCAGTTCCGTTGTTAGAAGCCCTGAAGAACACAACGATGTAATTTTACGCTGTTAAAATTTACAGCACTGTTAGGTAAAACTTACACAAACGCCAGTTTTTGAGTTTGTAATTATTTAAGTTTGTCAGTTTGTAACGGCTCGACAAAGCCAGTGACATAGTAAGGCCAGTCAATGAAGACCAAAAAAGTTCGAATTTCGAATTTGGAAAATAATTCGTTCAGTCGCAAATATTTGCACAGCGGCAGGAGGGAGTGCCATTAACAACACACTGGAAATCCTGACAGGTGGGGCTGACTGTGGGATTGCGGGGGCCTCTGAAGATCACTTTCGTTCATTTTTCTTGAATAATTCGTAAATCTAACTAAAACTAACTAAATTAAATTTCCTACGGAAATGTCAGTTCATTTCCTATGTAGGAGTAATGGATTGCGAGCGAAAGCATATGAAAATCTCGCCGGTGATTTATAAAGGCCAGCTGTAACACTGCAGGTTGCATAAAACGACAGCGGTACGAGGAGCTGAATCACCATTTATTTGTTCAAGTTCTGGTACTTTTCGATGACACATTTAAAAGTAGTTATAGGTGAAGTCGCAATTTTTTTTTTAAATGTCGACTAATGCTTTAATAGCCCACCTCCATAGCTGAATGGTCTACTTGTCTGACTGCCATGTGAAACGTCTGGGTTCAGTTCTCGATACGCCCAGAAATTTTCCTTGGTGAAAGAACCAGAACAGATTGCACTGAACCTTGTTAGGTTAGCTGAGGAAATACCGGCGTGAGAAGTAGTGGACCCAGGGTCTGAGGAGTTAACAATGGCCGAGAGAGTGGTGTACTGATCCTATGTCCCTCCACAGCTCATCCAACGAAGCCACTTGGCAAAGGATGACACCGCGGCCTGCCCACACTGGACGCCCCTTCAGGGTCGTAACGCAGAGCTGGTACTTTAATGATGGACATATAACAGTGGAATTAGTACAGATAATAGCCATCGTTGAACTGAGGTAACAAAATCAAATTTGGAAAAATTCAGGGTTTTGCTTCTTTACCTAGTTCTTCAGAATTATTTTAAAGCTTTGATCTGTGTCTTCAAATCATTTTATCAGCACGTCCTCGATTGGCTCCTGAGACAGATTTCTTCGGCCGTTTCTCCGTTACCAAACTTCTTCACCCAACACCGCCTATTGCTGGTATCCATTTACGGCGTCCCCGCACTCTTTCTTCGTACATGAGGTTAAAACAGTTTTAAAATAATGGGTCAAGAAGCAAAAACCTGATTTTGATGCCCAGGTTAAAAGATGGAGCAAATGTGTAAAAATGTGAGATGACTACGTTGGACGATAGTCTTGTGCAGGGGCAGTTCACACTATGATCTGTCCTAATTCCAGCGTTATACGGTCATTATTAATTTTTTTACGACACAGGAGGCATTAGTTTTACCCTTGTAGTTCCCACATTTCTTATTTAAGTAACGAAAGTGTTATGGTCTGTGAGTGGGGGCAAAAGTAAATTTTCAAAATGACAGAATGCAGTTAACTGAGTTAACTGATAGTGTTTAGACATTTAGACCTTTAATTTACTTTTCAGTACATCTATCATTTGAGAACAGAAGGTAGAACATCACAGTTATAGTACTATTTAGTCTCTCCTTACACACATGACACAGATATTCGCTGACTGTCATCTGTTAAACGATATTGGAGACTTTTGTTTCGCTATCTAAAATCGTAGTCTTACACTTGGAACGAATCGAGTTATTTCCTTAATAATAAGACGTGTTTCCGACTGTTCAATCGCATAGAAAATGCCTTTCTTTCTAAGAAGTATTATTGGCAATGAGTATATTTGAGTAATGGAATGGTAAACATAATGAACAGGAACGGGAGGATAAAAGTATACAAAGGTTGAGTTCCGACACTCAATATAATAAGAATTCCCAACCATCTCATCTGTTAAAGTCGATAAGGCAGAGAGGATGCCCGTTTCACGGAACGTCGGAATATCAGCATACATCAAATACGTGCCAGGTGGCAGGTTTTTCGTGATGTTTCTTCCTTACTTTGAAGAAGGAAGACACACATTTAACACCATTTCTAAGCTACCATCAGTCAAGGGGGTAACATTTATTATTTTTATTTGTATTACGGTTCCAGTCCAACTTTCTGCTACAGTCACACTATGTCACTAACATTCATATACCTTCATATACATTGCATACTGCAAGTTGTGACTTCCGAATTTGGCGATTTCTAGCAGTTCTATGACTTAATTCTTGAGATCCTGTAGTCTAATATACACAAACTAACTGAATTTCATAGTTTTTCTGCCATGCAACATAGCTTACTTACATCACTTTTAAATTGAACGTACATCAACGGACGTGCCAGATGGGAGGATTTTTATTATATTCCTTTCTCTGTTCTGAAGCAGGAGGGCAGACTTTAGAGGCCATTTCTCACTTCCTACCAGTTAGTTGGGTGATCTTTACCATTTTTAATTTTATTACAGTTCTGACTCAATTCTTCTGCAGCATTCGCATTATAATACTAACATTTATATACCTTCATATACATATTACATTATAATACAAGTTGTGGCTGTTGAACTTGATGATATCTTACAACTTTCTTACTTAATGTTGAAAATCCTGTAACCTAATGTATACAAACTAACTGCATTTCACAGTTTTTCTCTGGTACATCATAGCTTACTTACATGTTTTTTTTTTTTTTTTAATAGGAGGTGAGGGTGAACTGTGCTTTCTTCCTGTGGTCATTGTTACAAATGCTTTCACTGTTTTTATCTATTGTTATCATTGCTTAATATCTCACATTCTTAAACGTAATATAATGGCTAAGATTCTGCGTTGGTAAACTATACGGCCCTTCTTGAACCTGATTTGTAGTAGTCTGTTCTATATATTCTTCTCCCTACGGTACACTTGAAATTAATTATATATTTCGTAACGGCTAGTACTTTAATCATGTAGTAGCAGTAAAAGCAGAAATTTCTGCAAGCATGAATATTGAATTTAGTCCTGTATAAAGTAACTGTCTTTCACGCTAGGTACAATATAGTGGATTAAAACGTGATGGGAATATGACATCCGTAATTACCATTCTAGGCGTTACTAGCATAGAAAGTTGAGCTATGTACAGTTTAGGCTTTCCATGTAGTTTCGATACAAGCGCATCGCCTTGATTATTTCATTAAATTATCCTTAGAGCTGTGGAGAAGTTAATGTGCCAGATAATATCGTTGTAGTCTGTACGAATGTTAGCCTCTATCTGATGTAGAACGTCGCAGTGGATACAGTTTGTGTTTACACGTATGAATAGAATAGTTCAATTCTAAAAGACGTCAATTATTCATCATTACATATTAAAATATCGCAAACAAGATCCACCGTCAGACACTCTCCATAACAAATTTTTTTCACTGTGCTTGCAAAGGTTCTAAATTGCGTAACTTACTTAAGTATTTCTTCTTACTGTGACGGGGGACAGAGCGATATTTATCACAGGTGCGACGTGTAGCGTGGGGCGATTGATAACAGCATATACACTATCTGATCAATGCATTCGGACGCGCCTATGTAATGTGGAATTGACCACTAGATGTCAGGAGAAAGGAGAAGCGGGCCCGCCAATATAAAAGATGACGGGGAGTATTACGCTGTCGGTAGGCAAGCAGTAACACAAGAATTCGTTGGTCAAGAGAGCTCAGTAACTTCGAACGTGGATCAGTCACTGGGTGTCACCTGAGTAATATACACATGAGGGTCATTTAAACCCTTCTAAATGGCGCAAGTCGACTGTTAGTGACGTGATTGTCAAGTGGAAACGCGAAGGAGCAGCCACAGCTAAACCAAGACGAAATGAACCTCATTTTCTGACGGACAAGAACCCTCGATCATTGCGGAGAGTGGCTGTAAAAATTCGCATGAAATCAGCGAACGGTATTGTCTAGATTTCCAGAGTGATACCAGAAATCCATCTAGCACAGTGACTATGCGTAAGGAGTTAAAAAGAGTGGGGTACAAATATTAAAACAGTTTTATTTACTTACAGCAATGACGAAAGCTAAGGAATATTCAGTAGATTTCAGCCGAGTTATCTTAACAGTACTGAATCAAGGCCAAACTCAGTCCTTCATTGTAAAGGTGACTGGCACCTCACAACAGTTTTTGAGTGTCTGGGACGATAGAGGACAATGCACGAAGTGGTCGGCCCCGAAAACCACCCAAAAAGCAGATAGGATCATCTGACGTAAGTCGACGGCTGATCCCAAAAAAATCTGTCCGGACAATACATTATGATCTACAGGTAAAACACGAGGCAAAGGTCCCTGTACAGACAATTAAACGTCGCTTAACAGCTACAGATCTGAATGACAGGCAACCTTCTCGAAAATTTATAAAAAGTAGTGGTAAAAATTTCATGGGTTGGTGAAAGAAAGTTTGATCTCCTATCCTCTGATGTGATACACTACGTTGGGCGGCTGAAAAACTAGAGAAATAACAAAAGGCACCAAGTATTCACCATGACGCACGAGAAGGAAGTAGGGTGGTGTTAGGCTGTTCCTCACGAAATGGTGTGGGTCCTCTCGTCAGAATTCATTGGGTAATGGATAGTCTGAAGTATGGTGAAGTATTAACAGACCATATGACGCCTCACGGACGATGAAATATGCCTCGAAACTGGCAATTTCACCATGACAACGACCCGAAGCGCACTTCTGGCCGTGTGAAGACAGTTCAGAAACAGCACAAAGTAATGGTATTCGAACGGCCAAGCTAAAGTCCATACTAAAATCCCATAGAACTCTTTGGGGCGAGCTGTGTAGGCCTGTTCGCCAACAAAACTGCACCAATAAGGAGGCTTTCTGCATAAGATTGTGTGAGCTATGGAAAAAGATTCCTCAACCGCGAATGGCAAAACTCGTGGATTCTATGCCATTCGAGTGTGCTGCTGTAACACACACAAAGGGCTGTGCAGTCAAGTATTAACCCAGGAAAATCTTGGGTCAAGGCTACATTGTCCTTTTTCTTCTCTTTAGTTTTAACAAAATGCTTTTGAGTCTTTGTAATTTGTTCATTTGTGTTTTATTACTGATGCAGAGATTAGAATTACATAATATGTGTAAGAAAATGACGTACACATTATATTTTGTAAATGAGTTCTTTCTTTTAAATTACTCCTAAAGAACTTGTTTTCTGAATTTATTACCTTTTGAGTGATACTGTAACAGCTCATTGAAAGTCTCTCCAGCTGTCATAATGGTGAAGGGTGAACACACCCCATATTAAAGCCCAGTAATAGTTGTCCCGATACTGGAGGTAAGTCGAGTTTGAACACTTCCGAAACGTGTTCCAATGGGTTCAAGTCTGGACACTGTGCCGTCCTGTCAATTTCAGGAATAGTTTTGTCCAGGAAACACTATATCGCGGATGATGCTTTAAGACAGGTTGCATTGTCAAGCCAACTGAGCCATCTTCAAATCAAATGGCTCTGAGTACTACGGGACTTAACATCTGAGGTCATCAGTCCCCTAGAACGTAGAACTACCTAAACCTAACTAACCTAAGAACAGCACACACATTCATGCCCGAGGCAGGATTGGAACCTGCGACTGTAGTGGTCGCGCGGTTCCAGACTGAAGCGCCTAGAACCGCTCGGCCACACTGGCCGGTGAGCCATCTTCTCCGAACTTTTCCTCTACTGTACGCAGTACGCAGCGCTGTAAGAGCTGTTCATGTGTTGTATTCAGTCCAGAGACTGGTTTGATGCAGCTCTCCATGCTACTCTATCCTGTGCATGCTTCTTCATCTCCAAGTAACTATTACAACCTACATCCTTCTGAATCTGCTTAGTGTATTCATCTCTTGGTCTCCCTCTATGATTTTTACTCTCTACGCTGTCCTCCAATACTAAACTGGTGACCCTTGATGCCTCAGAATATGTCCTACCAACCGATCCCTTTTTCTAGTCAAGTTGTGCCACAAATTCCTCTTCTCTCCAATTCTATTCAGTACCTCCTCATTAGTTACGTGATCTACCCATCTAATCTTCAGCATTCTTCCGTAGCACCACATTTCGAAGGCTTCTATTCTCTTCTTCTCTAAACTGGTTATCGTCCATGTTTCACTTTCATACATGGCTACACACCATACAAATAGTTTCAGAAAAGACTTCCTGACACTTAAGTCTATACTCGATGTTAACAAATTTCTCTTCTTCAAAAACGCTTTCCTTGCCATTGCCAGTCTACATTTTATATCCTCTCTACTTCGACCATCATCAGTTATTTTGCTCCCAAAAAAGCAAAACTCATCTACTACTTTAAGTGTCTCATTTCCTTATCTAATTCCCTCAGCATCACCTGATTTAATTAGCCTACATTCCACTATCCTCGTTTTGCTTTTGTTGATGTTCATCTTATATCCTAATTTCAAGACACTGTCCATTCCGTTCAACTGCTCTTCCAGGTTCTTTGCTGTCTCTGACAGAATTACAACGTCATCGGCAAACCTCAAAGTTTTTATTTCTTCTCCCTGGACTTTAATTCGTACACCAAATTTTTCTTTTGCTTCCTTCAGTAATCTGCGTATTCTTAAGCGCCGTAGGGGAGGCACACAGTAACCACGAAAACCACCCCCGTACTGTAACACCACGTCCTCCATACTTCACTCCTGTCACCATCCATGATGGAAAGTTAAGTTCTCAAGGCATGCGCCAAACCCAAACGCTTCCACCGGATTACCCCAGGTTACAGGGTGATTCATGACAGCAAATCTCTCGTTTCTAGTCGTCCACTGTCCAGAGGCGTCGCTTTTTGCATATCCTGATGCGTATCATAGTGCTGACTACCAAAATGGGTGGCTTATTAGGAGCTATTCGACTATTATACTCAAATTGTTTCAGCTCAGCACTTTGGAGCTCTTTAGTGATTCCTTCCGTTGATTTCATGCAAATTTTTCCCAGCAGTGCTCGACGGTCCGTGTCCATCAGTGCATTAGCTGTGCCTGGCCTGGGTTTAGCTTCTTGTTTCCACTTCACCATCAAAATTGGTTCAAATGGCTCTGAACACTATGGGACGTAACATCTGAGGTCATCAGCCCCCTAGAAGTTAGAACTACCTAAATCTAACTAATCTAAGGACATCATACACATCGATGCCCGAGGCAGGATTCGAACCTGCGACCGTAGCGGTCGCGCGGTTCCGGACTGAAGCGCCTAGAACCGCTCTGCCACACCGGCTGGCCACTTCACTATCAATCACTCTAGAGTCGAATTTGGCAGCATGGGAAGGGTTGAAATGTTTCTGGTGCAATGGATATTCAGATGATATCCAAAGACTAGTCCACATTCGAAGTCGCTGATCCCCAATTTTCCTTCATCATTGCCAACGCAATACTCCCCGCCTCCTTTTAAACTGGCGAATACGTCACTCATGACATGCAGGGTGTTGAGAAATTTCCGTTGCCAATTTCTAGAACTTGTAGAGGGGAGTGAGTACATGATATTTTGAATAGGAACCCATGTCCAGAAACGTACTGTGTCCATTCTACGACGCTTTCAATTCAGATGTTTAACTCATCCACTAGTGCTTGAGGAAATGATGTAGGCGTGGTGCATTAGAGTTATTAGGTAATAGTTCGAAACGAAACACACCGAAACATCCATTTATCAGTTTAGCGCGTTTGTATGTATTAACAACTAAAAAATTCGTTCTGTACTGACAGTCTGTTCGATTGTTTTTATTTTTGAATAATGTAATCACGTAATATTTAAGTGTTAACACAAACAAATCTGCTTCAGTAATAAATGCATGCTCCGTTATGTTTCCTTTCGAACTGTTATCTAATAACTGTCCTGCGTCACGCATTCAATTCTTCAAGCAGAAGTGGAACCGTCGTAGAACGAAAACGTTTAGTTTCTGGAAGTGGGTTCCTACTGAGAATATCATGTAGTCACTCCCCTCTACAAATTCTAGGAATTTGCAATGGGAATTTCCGAACCTTGTATAATTTCCAATTCCGGATTAAACAGAAGAGTCCCTATGTTTTGATCGGATAGTGTACGTTTACTTTTTTTCGGGCTGGTGCCAAGGTCGTAGAGACTGTCTAAAATGACAGTATTTACCGCCTTCATATGAAAGTATTCATTGTTTTCCGGTAATATGCTATTAGGGTTCATTCTAAACCTAATAACACGTAACACGGAGAAGAAAATGACAATATTGTAGTTGTGGCGCTTGTACTACTACGCTGAATCGATAAAAAACTTACTTAACACAAATGACCACTACACACCAAGTTACCCTGCTACCAATATTTTGCGTGAAAACAAGAAACTTACGATCAGTAGCCATGTGTACAATTGGTAAAAATAGTTTGGTGGCTTGCCATCATACACGACAAGTAAGTTTTATTGGATGAATCTACTGGTGAAATCATCACAGCTTGTAATTTGTCACTTTCATGTCAAAATGCATGTGACTAGAGTCCGTTTTTTGCAGCTACCGTCTGAAAACAGCATAATAGCCGAAATTGGAAGATAGTAGAAAATGTAGTGCCTGACATAAAAAGTGAGGCACCCGGAAGGAGAGGATGAGACGAAACGTCACGTGCTGAGAAGGTATGTGATGTTATTCCAGTGATTACAAAGTCGAATCAGATTTGCAAAGTACTTGGCAATAAGAGCCCACTTACCAGCATAGCGCTCGCCCGCTTCTTCCCTAGATTTACTACTGAAATTTCGGGACAGCAAATTTCAGGAGAAGTCAGACAACATATTACTTCCCCCCACATACATCTCCCGTATTGACCACGAGAAGAAAATTCGACAAATTTGAGCTAATACAGAAGCTTACCGACAATCATCCTTCCCACGCACTATTCGCGAGTGGAACAGGGTTGGAGGGATAAGACAGTAGTACCGAAAGTACGCTCCACCACACACCATTAGGTGGCTTGTGGAGTATGATGTAGTTAAGTCCCATAGTGCTCAGAGCCATTTGGAGTATGATGTAGATGTAGATTCACGTACTGATTTGATTAGGAAGGATCGTTGCTGACATGCGACCCCACTGGTAGGGTTACCTCGATGGACACTGGACTATCTCAACGTCACGCAGACGGTTTACAGAGACACATGCCAAGTGTAGAAAAGCATTGCCCTGTTGAAAAATGGTACCAGAAAGCTGTTACATGAGAGGTAACACATGAGATCGCTGGATGAACGTCACGTACAGCTGTGCTGTCGGAAGTCCTTCTATTACTACCAGCCGGGGCCAGAAGTAGCTCGCTATGTCTCTCCATATCATTAGGCCACGAGGTAGCACTACGGTGACTCTTCAAGACATTGGAAGAATGGGACCCCTTGCCAGGTCGCCGCTATGCTTGCCGACGATCATCACACGGGGTAGTGCAAAACCGCGACTCATCGCTGAGAAAAGTGCGGCGTTGGTAGTCGACAGTCCATGCTCCCCGATCACAGCGCCATTACAAACGCAGCCATTTCTGTTGTGGTGATAATTGTCGTGTCACATGAGCCGTCTAGCGCTGACGCCACACGGCAACACACCCCCGTCACGTTGGTTGCCAACTCAGCCCCTGCGAGTACGCGACGTGCCGACTCCGTCATTTGCGACCTGCAGTGGGCTGTGGCGCACACCGGACCACATTACAGAGGGCAACAGAGGTCGATCATACCACTAACCTTTCGCTGCATCCGCCGATGTCACGGACAGTCAGTCTGGGAGAAGTGCGCCTCCGCCGTGCGGGCATTTAGGACCGCATCCACGACGATTTACGACGCAGCCAGCCAAGAGAGGAAGTCTGCTCCTGAACCAGCATCGCCGTCCGCACGCCACTTGTCGCCGGCAAGGGACGTCTGAACCGCCTCACGGGCCTTTTGGTATTTTGTCAGACTCGCTTGGCAAGACTGTAGAAACTATGAACTCGTACAGACCGTAATTTAAGTGTTAATCTGTCCCGATGTGCTCGCTCAAGGAGAGCGAGGTTGCAACATCACTCGGGCTTGTACACAACCTTTTATCATGACTCGTCTGCAAAAGGGGTTCGGTTGTGCACAGTTGCATTCGCGCCCTATATTGAGTAAATAGCCAGCCTAAGTACAGCAGTGAATGAATTCAAGTATTTGTCTAAATCACGATCGTTCACAAATGATTTACACCGACAACAGTTTAGAATGAAAACGTTTTTCATTTTACCAAATCACATCCACAAAACAAAGTGATGGCCACGTGATACTATGTCGGAGGCTCTTAGCTGCACCGACCTCATTGCACCGACCGACCACGACAAAAGACCTCTACCTTTGTCCCCTATCCTCTGTCCTGTGTCCGGTCACGTGACACCACATTTTTCAAATATATTATTTTTAAACATGGCCATCATGCATTTACAATGTTACAATATTAAAATACGTAAAACTAAATACCTTATATTATTTTGTAGACAATTATCATATTATTTACATATTTAAGGGCACTCCACTTTTTGGCAGTTTCACCCCTCTTCTTTTGTTTAATCACGTCTTTGCCTAAAAGGTGTGGCATACGAAATACTCATTTTGCTCTACATAGATCGAAAACTGAACAGTACCTTCACAATAAAAGACAATAACTTATTATACAGAGGTTCTCAAACATCCTTACAACTTAATTTTTATATAAAACATGTTCTTTAATGTCCGAAATATTATCCCTGTTACTATGCTTTAAATTTGCGTTTTGAACTATTTCGAAGAGCTCTTATGTTTATGGAGTACTCCTATTTCAGTGATCAGATACCCGGCAAATCCAATGATTAGCAAGGCAAGCACACCTTACATTATTAACATATGTACCAAGTTATGCACTGAGACATATGCAATTATGTAACTAAGTAATTCAATGTGAAACTGTTATATGCTGCCTCCTCTCTTTATCAAGAAGGTGACTCCATAAATATATTGACTTGTGCTTGCTATACCCCAACTGTTCTTCCACAGTAAACATTACCACATCCAGCAAAATTACTTATACTATTACAGTATCCCTTGTAACCTCACACTTGTATTTTGTCAGACTCGCTTGGCAAGACTGTAGAAACTATTAACTCGTACAGACCGTAACTTAAGCGTTAATCTGTCCCAATGTACTCCACTCAAGGAGAGCTAGATCTTAACAGTTGATCCTCTACTAGCAGAGAACGATCTCTGACTGCGAAAGCCTTCCCTTTGTTGTTCCAAATACCTGCGTTTAGTTGTGAACATATTTCCCAGTTAGGAAAGGGTTACAGGGTTGGCTACTTGTTTCACTTGACTGTCAACGAAGACCATTTATGTTGAATTCATCGTGTTCTTAAACGCAGAGGATGAACTAGATGTTCGTGTGTTTCTTGTAGAAGTGACTACTTCGATTCCGAGATACACGTAGCGGCAGCGCGCCTCATATTTTTTTAGTTGTCATAAAGTGTCTTCCGTATCCCACTTCTTTACGTATTGATTCTTCCTGACTGTTCTCTTATATTTCAGCCTACTCTTCATCACTACTATATTGTGATCTGAGTCTATATCTGCTCCTGGGTACGCCTTACAATCCAATATCTTATTTAGGAATCTTTGTTTGACCATGAAGTAATCTAACTGAAATCTTCCCGTATCACCCGGCCTTTTCCAAGTATACCTCCTCCTTTTGTGATTCTTGAACATGGTATTCGTTATTATTAGCTGAAATTTGTTACAGAATTCAATTACTATTTCTCCTCTCTCACTCCTTGTCCCAAACCCATATTCTCATGTGAACTTTTCTTCTACTCCTTCCCCTACAACTGCATTCGCCGTGCTCGTGGGAAGGCAATTCACAAATGAAGCAGGTACTAGTGTTCGACTAACGGTGCAATTTCTCACATTTATATAATGTAAATTTATAAAAACATTTTCATTATATTGACATCTTCTGTCTTATTACAGTCACGTCCGTATTAAATTAGGTGGATGGTAGAGCTATCTGGCAGACAGTTTTCATATAGCCATGACGCCACACTTCAGGCAATTGGCTGACATCTGTCACAGACACGCTTACTTATTCCTGATATGAGTATTGGAAATGATATCTTGCTTTCATCCATTCATGGGCGATGCAACTATCGTTGCTGACGATTGTTTGTACATGTGTGTGGCAAAATGGGCACTGTAATATTTGATTAGTGAGTAACGTCAATTAACATAACCAAATACGATTTTCACCTAAGATGAGGTACTTCATATTACTCACCATATATTTCTGCATATTTTTAGTGTGTCATGTTTTAATATTTTCCTGTAGTACGATTTCTCATTCGCCAAGTGCGACTTAGCTCTCAACAATACGACGATGCGTTATGGATGTCATATACTGAACAAAATTTAGGCTGATATGCACTGCATAATGGAAATTCAAGTATTGAATGTATTACGTATTGTTGACTTTTTATACGCAATTTTCTGTATTTTAGGTCTGAAGATGATTCTGTAATGAGGTGAAATCGGTAATCAATAAAGAAAATTTGCAATATTCAAGTAGAATTTTTATCCACACATGTATTTACGTACATGGTGCACATTTGCACGAAGTTACGATGACTTCGAACCATGTTTTCTGGGTGTTTTGCTTTTCATGTCAGGCGGTGCAAATAACAATTACAGCCGAAAACAGGAAAAATCGTTTTAACTGGATATGTGCGTCGAGAGGAATGTTGCTCACATATCTGGATAATGTATACTCCTTGTTTCTAGCGAAGTTTTACAGTTTCCATTTATACAGATGAAGAGAAAATTTTTATTACTGTAGAAGTGAATTGACGTATACGAATAAGAGATGATGTCATTTAACAGTTTAGAACATGTATTAGTGCATTTCATGCCGAAACATGAATTAGTTATTTTTTAAAATAATTTGTGTCGAATAAATTTTTGGAATAGCATGTATTCTTAAAATAAAACCGCTTTCTATCAAATTTTATATTGTCATAGTTATCACATCAGTGATAGAAACACCTCTAAATCAGGCTTTTGACAGAAATAAACCCAGTATTAGTGTAAAAGTAGCACGCTGTCGTTTCTGGAATCCTGTAGGACGGTGCGTCAAGTAAAAAGACAACAGTGGAGTAGTCTTGCGGTTAGAATTTTCTTTTTCAAGCATACATTGTCCCAGGTGTTGCACTGGTATATCGAAACAAATTTTTGTCAATCTTCCATATCATACAGTTTGTTCGCACCAGTTTAGTCGCTGCTCTCATAGCTACATTTTTTTTCTACAGAGAAAAGAATTGGGCGCCATAATTAGTCAGACCTGAAAACGAAAATCGCTGACAACAACAGTAAAAGTTAACTATGACATAAACGCTACTTACCGTCATCGAGCACGTAACTTCTGTACGGGAGCAAATGAATGAAGTTCTGTGTACTCACCTGAAACAGGAAAAAACTTGATTTTAGTTACGGAAGTATATTTGCATACGTAAATAGTGTTTTCGTTGCAAAATTAACTAACGTTTTGTTACTCGCTCGTTTTTCTGTGAGTATGGTAAAGGATAATCATCAAAATGTCATTGTATCAGATACCACAAAAAGGGCGGCTTTTGGTGGAGGACACAGGTTCGAGATAAAGATCTTTATGCTACAGCCGTCTCTTCCTTTGCCAAGTAAATATGGTGAAGAAAGTTTCTTTCACTATCAAGATTCGAACCGATGACTTCAAGGACAGGCACGACAGCAGCATGCATTAGCAACTTTTAGTCCGGCGACAGGTATGAATGCACATCAATATTTAAAAACTGAAAAAGTAGCTTGTACTATTCTAGAAATTCTTAGATGAACACAACTGGAAAAATAAAAAAAATGTCTACAGCATAATGCTACACAGAGTGGTAAAATCGTATCTGTACACTCCCATTTCTTAATACACTGAACTCTAAATTATCCGGCTTACTTCGGACCTAAGAAACATATTATTTCTTCATTCTACACTAGTTCTGTGTCGCTAAACTGTTGCAAAAACATTCTGTACCCAGGTTATCGTTTGCTAAGCCCGCCATGGCCTTTGCCAAGTAAAGTGAAGATATATCTCTAGAGGATACTCTGGAGCTATAGTAAGTTGGCCAATAGGAGGTCTGCAAAGGCAGAAACGCGTGTTAGCAGTCCCCGTTCAATGGGAGACAAAGCTTTATTCATTCTGTTTTTTTTTCTTTTTTTCCGACCTTGCTACGGACGACTGGTGTTTCTTGCCTCTAGGCACTTGTGGGAGCTGGCTTCTGGACGATGTGCATTTGACATGAGGTTACGATCCAATGGCCACTATCATGCTACTGTCTACGAGGATTACAGTCACACCCTGACATGCTCTAGTTGCTCGGTATAACATTTTGTTCGGTACGTCGTCAAGTCATGTTCTGATTTAACTTCCGTTGTTCAAAGATAAACGTCTTGTTCCATGATCGCTATACATTATCGGTGTTTCACTTGACCATCTGTGACTTTAGCGTACTGGCTTCGTTACAGTTTCACTGACTGAATATTGCTTAAGGTATTCTGGTGTGTAAGCCTTTCTTTTGTTCTGATTTTCAAGTACTGTGGACTTGTATATCATGTGGTACACATCACTGGCAAGTGTAAATTCATTGTTTGTCATTGAACTGCTTATTAAAAATCAGGAATTCTACTAAAGCATCTCTGAGTTGTTTTCCTCCTTCACTCATTTATGAAATCAGCACAATACTTAAACGGCACACATACAACTGTACTGGAATGGGCATGAACTTTACAGTCAATGAGCTGAGTACTTAGTGTTGTCCAGGTATGTATTTATTCCAATTTTCTATTAGTACATCTTCTCCTTTTCCCTCCCTGCAAATCTCCTTCTTCACCCCCTCACAGTCCATTTCCTCCACCCCGTCTCTCTAACTACTTCCTCTACCACCACTATCCGCACATCACCTCCTCCGCTCTCTCTGTTAATCTGTTCCTCTCCCTCTCTCCGTCAGCTCCTAGTACCTCTGTCCACCTCTATCTCCATCTCCTCCACTCCCTCTCTCTGAACAACTCCTCTTTACCCTCCCCCGCCCCTCTCTGTCTGTTCCTCACCTTTCTTCTCTCTGTCCATCCCTCCTTCTGTTAATTTCCCCCTCCCCTCTCTCTGTCCATTCCCCCTCCACCCTCTCTATCCATTTCCCCCTCCCCCTCTTCTCGTCCGCTCACCTCAGTAGAACTTTGTACCCGTGGTTTTGCCCGCGCACACACAAAAAAAAATGGTTCAAATGGCTCTGAGCACTATGGGACTCAACTGCTGAGGTCATTAGTCCCCTAGAACTTAGAACTAGTTAAACCTAACTAACCTAAGGACATCACAAACATCCATGCCCGAGGCAGGATTCGAACCTGCGACCGTAGCGGTCTTGCGGTTCCAGACTGCAGCGCCTTTAACCGCACGGCCACTTCGGCCGGCTGCGCACACACATGTCAGATACATTTCACATATACACTCCTGGAAATGGAAAAAAGAACACATTGATACCGGTGTGTCAGACCCACCATACTTGCTCCGGACACTGCGAGAGGGCTGTACAAGCAATGATCACACGCACGGCACAGCGGACACACCAGGAACCGCGGTGTTGGCAGTCGAATGGAGCTAGCTGCGCAGCATTTGTGCACCGCCGCCGTCAGTGATAGCCAGTTTGCCGTGGCATACGGAGCTCCATCGCAGTCTTTAACACTGGTAGCATGCCGCGACAGCGTGGACGTGAACCGTATGTGCAGTTGACGGACTTTGAGCGAGGGCGTATAGTGGGCATGCGGGAGGCCGGGTGGACGTACCGCCGAATTGCTCAACACGTGGGGCGTGAGGTCTCCACAGTACATCGATGTTGTCGCCAGTGGTCGGCGGAAGGTGCACGTGCCCGTCGACCTGGGACCGGACCGCAGCGACGCACGGATGCACGCCAAGACCGTAGGATCCTACGCAGTGCCGTAGGGGACCGCACCGCCACTTCCCAGCAAATTATGGACATTGTTGCTCCTGGGGTATCGGCGAGGACCATTCGCAACCGTCTCCATGAAGCTGGGCTACGGTCCCGCACACCGTTAGGCCGTCTTCCGCTCACGCCCCAACATCGTGCAGCCCGCCACCAGTGGTGTCGCGACAGGCGTGAATGGAGGGACGAATGGAGACGTGTCGTCTTCAGCGATGAGAGTCGCTTCTGCCTTGGTGCCAATGATGGTCGTATGCGTGTTTGGCGCCGTGCAGGTGAGCGCCACAATCAGGACTGCATACGACCGAGGCACACAGGGCCAACACCCGGCATCATGGTGTGGGAAGCGATCTCCTACACTGGCCGTATACCACTGGTGATCGTCGAGGGGACACTGAATAGTGCACGGTACATCCAAACCGTCATCGAACCCATCGTTCTACCATTCCTAGACCGGCAAGGGAACTTGCTGTTCCAACAGGACAATGCACGTCCGCATGTATCCCTTGCCACCCAACGTGCTCTAGAAGGTGTAAGTCAACTATCCTGGCCAGCAAGATCTCCGGATCTGTCCCCCATTGAGCATGTTTGGGACTGGATGAAGCGTCGTCTCACGCGGTCTGCACGTCCAGCACGAACGCTGGTCCAACTGAGGCGCCAGTGGAAATGGCATGGCAAGCCGTTCCACAGGACTACATCCAGCATCTCTACGATCGTCTCCATGGGAGAATAGCAGCCTGCATTGCTGCGAAAGGTGGATATACACTGTACTAGTGCCGACATTGTGCATGCTCAGTTGCCTGTGTCTATGTGCCTGTGGTTCTGTCAGTGTGATCATGTGATGTATCTGACCCCAGGAATGTGTCAATAAAGTTTCCCCTTCCTGGGACAATGAATTCACGGTGTTCTTATTTCAATTTCCAGGAGTGTATTTAACGTACAATGATCAGCCAGAACATTATGACTACCGGCCTACTATCGATATAAACCAACGCAGCTGGTAGCAGCGTCACCTGGCGAGAAATGACTGCTGGTCTATCAGGAGACTGCAGTGACTTCGAATGTGGAGTTTGCCTTGGATGTCAACTGAGTGAGAAATCCGGCAGGGACATTTGAACTCTCGGTAAGCGACTGTAGGTGATACAGTTCTGAAGTAGAAACACGGAGGAACAAACGAAGCTAATCAAGAACAGACAGACGTCATGTATAAACGGGTAGTGTGTGGTTATAAAAAAATCACATGAAATCAGCAAAAGGAATCACTAGCTAGTTCCAAAGTGCTACACGCCATCCAGCTAGCACAATGACTGTTCGTAGGGAGTAAAAAGATAATAGCATACAATGGTCGAGCACTTAAGGGCGGTAAAGAGCGACGCCACTAGACATTGGATTTACATCTACATCGATACTCCGCAAGCCACCGTAAGGTACATGGCAGAGGGTGCCCTGTACCATTACTTGTAATTTCACCTCCTGTTCCACTCGCAAACAGAGCGAGGGGGAAAACGACTGTCTGCAAGCCTCTGTATGAGGCCTAATGTCTAGTACCTTATCCTCGTGGTCCTTACGCGCAATGTATGTGGGCGGGGACCAAAATCGTTTGGCAGTTAGCTTCAAATGCCGGTTCCTAAATTATCTCAATAGTGTTTCCCCGAAAAATCGCTGTCTTCCCTCCAGAGACTCTCGTTTGAGTTCCCGAAGCATCTCCGTAACACTGACGTGTTGTTCGAACGTACCGGTAACTAACCCAGCAGCCCTCCTCTGAATTGCTTCGATGTCTTCCTTCAATCCGACCTGGTACGGATCCCAAACACTCGAGCAATACTCAAGAATAGGTCGCACAAGCGTCGTATATGCGGTCTCTTTTACAGGTGAATCACTCTTTGCCAAAATTATCCCAATAAAGTCGACCATTTCTCTTTCCTACCACAGTTGTCACATGCTCGTTCCACCTCATTGGATCGTTACGCCCAGATGTTTAAAAAACTTGACTGTGTGAAGCAGGACACTAGTAATACTGTATCCGAACATTAAAGGTCTACTCTTCCTACTGATCCGCATTAACTTACATTTTTCCACATTTGGGGATACCTGCCATTCATCACACGAGCTGTAAATTTTGTCTAAGTCGTCTTCTATCTTCTTACAGTCACTCAACTTCAACACCTTACCCTACACCACGCCATCATCAGCAAACATCCGCAGACTGCTGCCCACCCTGTCCGCCAAATCATTTATGTGTACAGAGAACGACAGCCGTCCTATCACACTTCCCTGGGGATCTCCCGAGGATACCCTTGTCTCTGATGAACAGTCGCTGTCGAGGACAAAAATAAAAATAAAAATAAAAAAAAAATGGTTCAAATGGCTCTGAGCACTATGGGACTTAACTTCTAAGGTCATCAGTCGCCTATAACGTAGAACTACTTAAACCTAACTAACCTAAGGACATCACACACATCCATGCCCGAGGCAGGATTCGAACCTGCGAACGTAGCAGCGGCGCGGTTCCGGACTGAAATGCCTAGAACCGTTCGGCCACTGCGGCCGGTCGAGGACAATTTACTGCGTTCTATTACTTAAGAAGTCTTCGGGCCACTCATATCTGTGAACTCATTTCAAATGCTCGTGCTTTTGTTAACAGCCTGCAATGGGACACCGTGTCAAATGTTTTCCGGGAATCTAGAAATACAGAATCTGCCTGTTGCCCTTCATCCTTCCCAGTATATCACGTGGGAAAAGGGCAATCTGAGTTTCGCACGAGTGATGCTTATTAAAACCATGCTCATTCGTAGACAAAAGCTTCTCAGACTCAGGAAAGTTTATTATATTCGAACTCAGAATGTGTTTAAGGGTTCTGCGGCAAACAGAAGTTAGGGTTATTGGTCTGTAATTATTGGTCTGTAATTTTGCGGATCGGTTCTTTTACCTTTCTTAGTTACTAGAGTCACCCGCGCTTTTTTCAAGTCGCTTGGGACTTTGTGCTGGGCGAGAGATCCGTGATAAATGCAAGCTAGGTAAGGGGACAGTGCCGTAGAGTGCTCTTTCTAAAATCGAACTGGGATTCCATCCGGACCTGGTGAGTTATTTGTTTTCAAATCTGTAAGTTGCTTCTCCACGCCAGGTATGCTCATTTCTATGTCATCCATACGGGAGCCTGTCCGATGGTGAAATGAAAGTATGTTTGTACGGTTCTCCTGCGTGAACGATTTCTTGAACGTGAAATTCAAAACTTCGGCTGTGGTTTTGAAAATGGATGACCGGAAATGATTGATTTGGAGTGATTAATCACGCCATACTCTGTGGTAGTCCGATGGATGGGTCTGGGTTTGGCGAATGCCTGGAGAACGTTACCTGCACTGACGTGTTTTTTGTGGTTAGGATGTGGGGCCCCTTATTGCGGTTATAAAAACGCAAAGTGCGGTAGGATATGAACACGTTTTACGGCATTTAGCACTGCTTTAGCAGAGGAAGAGCTTGGGGACTATAATTGTACCAGTACAACCCTGCACCCTGTTTTAGAACTGCATCTGAGAGGCGACGGTACGTGGACATTAACATCCCTGAAATGGGCTGGCCTGACCAGCGTCCCTACTTGAACCAAATGGAACACTTCTGAATCAAGTTAGTATTTTGATTTCGCTCCAGACTCCGTCGTCCAACATCCCTGTTTTACCTGGTTTTGGTTCTTGAGGAAGAATGTGCTGTCATTCCCCCAAAGACACTCGAACACTTCAATTAAGGTGTCCCCAGCAGAGTTCCAGTCGTCATAAAGGCGAAGGATGGACACACTCCTTATTAATGTCCACTAACAGACGTCCGGATACTTTTGATCAGATAGTGAACAGAATTTCCATAGTTAGACTTTTAAGGCACCTGAATTACGGCCTACACGCTTTCGCGACCTGCCACCGCCGATCTGCCGGGCCGCCCTTTTGATGGCCAAGAATACTGTTGATGAGAACACAAGAGTTTCTTCAAAATATCGGGCGGAAACCATGCGCGACGAAAAATATATTTGTAGATTAACGATCTGGAAAAAAGACGACCCTGCGTTGACTGCAACTTGTGGGGCGACTGGTGGAATTATTTTATATAAAATGTTTTGTTTATTTTTCCCGGCCGATGCACCATATGTGGGGCGGCGGGTGGAATATAAGTTGTTATTTAAATGTAGAGTGTAGTGTAGAAATGATGCATTTCCCTGCCGGTTAACCATATGTGGGGCGGCGGGTGGAATTAATTGTTATATGAATGTTCCTATTATTTATTTAATGCTGTTGTTTGCCGTTCTCAACACTGGCTCACTAACTACAATATTGGCAACCAGAAAGTGATTTGCAAAACGTGAAGCCTATAATTAGAATTCCTAGTGCCGACTTCATCTGAGAAATGCATTTATAGCTACAGCTTATAGCTCTGAGGAATTAGGAGATTGTCTGGGATTCACAATTAAAAAAAAAAATATTCTCTCTAAAATGTTCACTATATTCTGAAAGTCACAGACCAAAAAGAATCCACACAATCCAACTACCAGAGCAGTTCAGAGTCTAATGCGCTGATGCAACTATAACTGTTCAAACTAAATGTTTAAGTGAATGCTTGCCATAATTTGATGATAATGTTCATCAAACGCCACGCTAAATAATGGTAGAATGTCTGTCCTGCGGCGGCACGTGAAAATACGACATACGCAAACTGAAGATAGATAATTAAAGTCATCCCAGAATTAACACTTCACTCGAAAACGATTTCATGGTTACGCATATCCCGAGTAACTTATTACAGCATCCGAGGCTGTTTATAGCAATGATACCGACGCGACGCGACTCCCGACACAGGTGGTGCGCTAATCAGCGTCTGGAGAGAACTGGGGCCTTTTTCTCTCGCGCAGCGTTCTTATATATAATGCCGCGGTGCGGACGGCTAAGGGAACGCCTGATCAAAATTGCTCTCCCGACTAGCTGTTGGGCTAGTAATGCACCACTTTAAGTTATCGAATAAATCATTGCTTCCTTTGCTGATGGCCGATGAAGCTCTCAATTTAAATGTGCAATCAGCACACAGGTAAGTAATCATAATAAAAGTCTGACGTGGCTGAGTCAAATATTTTGGGCGAGAGAATTAATTTAATTACACTAAACGCAGTAGACGAGCTCTGAACTTGGTCTTTGGAGATACGCTATCGCTATAGTTTTATAGTTATTCAGTTGAAACTTCTCACATCTTTATGATTATAGCGGATCTCCCTTCTACTTAAATGTAAACATCCTAGCCTTATTTATTCGCCTACTTAATCTATCTTGCTTCCTTAATTTCTAAGACAAAAACCAGAAAATCATGAATTTCAACTAAAATTTTAATTTGTGAGATCCAGAATACTGTTTCTACTAAATTATTATGAAAAAGGAATCTAAATATATTTTTTTAAGTTTCTAGCTCTTTTCTGTTGCGCCAATGATTTTTACAGAAAAACATCCAAATTTCGAAAATGGTTAAAGTTATTGAACTGATATTCAACACATATTGATTTAGTATTACTCCTGACATGCTAGAAACGTTTGAGGTTATTTACTTGAGTTTTAAAGTATTGCGCAACATTTATGACGTCAGAGCTAGTTACAGCGGACTAGGCTGGCACACAATGGAAAGACTGATATGAATTTTTTACGGCGTGAGTAGGCTGCTTCCCTACAAACTGCTGCCCCTTACGTGTGCCACAGGAAACTTTTGGATTCCTTTGTAGTGACCCTGCTTTGTGGATGGTCAAATGATTATATTCGATCTTCGTGGGACGGCGTTATAGTACTGGGGAATGGACTCGTCTTTTGCTTCTGCTATAAAACGCATTATGTCAACATGTATTAGCAGGAAAAGTCTCTCATTCGGACACACAATACTCTACGTGGGTTCTAAAATTAATGTAAAGTCTCACGGCCATATTGGTATCTTTCTGTGTAACTAGATGAGTGTAAATAATTTCCTCGTTTACTTTAAATGCGAACGTTTAGTCACTTTACCGTGACTGTTTTTGACAGTAAATGAAACAACAAGTGTACTGTCACCAGTCACTCTTTATTTACCTCCACGACGCGTTTCAAAGGTTTAAACCTAAATCATCAAGTGGATTTACATTTGTTAGTATGAGATTTGTGTGTGTGTTGTGTTACGATTTTTTGGAGGAACTTGTGGCACTGTCTAGTGCAGAAACAAAATACTATTTCAGCACATGGTTTTGGGTTTCTTATGACAAAAGACTAAACGTATAACTATCGGTAAAACTAAAATAAGTAAAATAGAGTACCTACGGTGGTCACACGCCATATTTGTTTACAAAATATGACACTCTACATGTGATGTCTTACGACAGTGAAAGGAACCTGTGAACACTGTAAGTACTATATTTTACTTATTTTATTTTTACCGTTTGATATACGTTTAGTCTTTTGTAAAAAGAAACCCAAAATCACATGCTGAAATAGAGTTTTGTTTCTCCACTAGACAGGGCCACAAGTTCCTCCAAAAAATATCGTACTAAGAAAACGTAAATCCACCTGCTGATGGAGGTTTAAACCTTTGAAACGCGTCGTGGAGATAACTAAACAGTGACTGGCAACAGTAAACTTGTTGTTTCTTTTAATTTCCTCGTTCTCTATTCACCAAAGCGAGCCCTTGTAAGTCTAGAATAGTGAGAGACCCATGTTAAACACTGTCGGAGGACAATTTGCGCTTATGGTATGTTCTTGTGTGTTACGACTCAGAGTAAACACGATTTGGTTTTGTGCTGGCTGAGCAGTACACATACCGCAGTTTTTCCAGCTACATTTACATAGCCTCTAGCTGTTTAGCAGGCAGACGCAGGCCAGTCGCTAGCAATAACAACGTCTAGAAGCGGTTGTTTTGGTGCAGCGCGCATGCTTCTTCAAATATCCATGCAAATGTATTGATATTCTATAGTCGATGTAAAATGCAGTTGACCTGCATTGTGGCTCTGCGATGAATTGTGCGTCAGCTGAAACTTCTATAACCGACAGACGAAAACAATGGATCAACTTTCAAACCATAATATCGCAAAGTAGGGACAGCCACACTGCTACCTTGCTACAGCTGCTTCGTGATAGGATTTTCCAATGCATTTGCCATAGCTATTTTGATGGTGTTGTTTTACAAAAGATTTGTATTGATCTCGAAGGTCACACGTTTGAGTTTCGTCCGGGAGCGAGTTAGGTCTTTAAATATGCTGTTGTCTGTACGTCCTGTGAATATGTTAGACTACATTTGATATGTATTAGAAGTAATTCGCTGGGGAGCAATTTGAGTTTAGGAGAAATGCAAGCATATGGGATGAAACAGGGCTCATGCACATTCGGAAACGTGAGGAGGAAATGATCGTTTGTACATCACTCACAAAAAGCAGTAAGCACTTAGAACAGTGGTTCCCATGAGGGGTTAAACGTATTTTTCTGAGGTGTAAAAACAAACGGATTCAATTGGGTTTCGGTCACGAAGTTACAGTACTCTCAAAAGAGTATTACACTCCTGGAAATTGAAATAAGAACACCGTGAATTCATTGTCCCAGGAAGGGGAAACTTTATTGACACATTCCTGGGGCCAGATACGTCACATGATCACACTGCCAGAACCACAGGCACATAGACACAGGCAACAGAGCGTGCACAATGTCGGCACTAGTACCGTGTATATCCACCTTTCGCAGCAATGCAGGCTGCTATTCTCCCATGGAGACGATCGTAGAGATGCTGGATGTAGTCCTGTGAAACGGCTTGCCATTCCATTTCCACCTGGCGCCTCAGTTGGACCAGCGTTCGTGCTGGACGTGCAGACCGCGTGAGACGACGCTTCATCCAGTCCCAAACATGCTCAATGGGGGACAGATCCGGAGATCTTGGTGGCCAGGGTAGTTGACTCACACCTTCTAGAGCACGTTGGGTGGCACGGGATACATGTGGACGTGCATTGTCCTGTTGGAACAGCAAGTTCTCTTGCCGGTCTAGGAATGGTAGAACGATGGGTTTGATGATGGTTTGGATGTACCGTGCACTATTCAGTGTCCCCTCGACGATCACCAGTGGTGTACGGCCAGTGTAGGAGATCGCTCCCCACACCATGATGCCGGGTGTTGGCCCTGTGTGCCTTGGTCGTATGCAGTCCTGATTGTGGCGGTCACCTGCACGGCGCCAAACACGCATACGACCATCATTGGCACCAAGGCAGAAGCGACTCTCATCGCTGAAGACGACACGTCTCCATTCGTCCCTCCATTCACGCCTGTCGCGACACCACTGGAGGCGGGCTGCACGATGTTGGGGCGTGAGCGGAAGACGGCCTAACGGTGTGCGGGACCGTAGCCCAGCTTCATGGAGACGGTTGCGAATGGTCCTCGCCGATACCCCAGGAGCAACAGTGTCCCTAATTTGCTGGGAAGTGGCGGTGCGGTCCCCTACGGCACTGCGTAGGATCCTACGGTCTTGGCGTGCATCCGTGCATCGCTGCGGTCCGGTCCCAGGTCGACGGGCACGTGCACCTTCCGCCGACCACTGGCGACAACATCGATGTACTGTGGAGACCTCACGCCCCACGTGTTGAGCAATTCGGCGGTACGTCCACCCGGCCTCCCGCATGCCCACTATACGCCCTCGCTCAAAGTCCGTCAACTGCACATACGGTTCACGTCCACGCTGTCGCGGCATGCTACCAGTGTTAAAGACTGCGATGGAGCTCCGTATGCCACGGCAAACTGGCTGACACTGACGGCGGCGGTGCACAAATGCTGCGCAGCTAGCGCCATTCGACGGCCAACACCGCGGTTCCTGGTGTGTCTGCTGTGCCGTGCGTGTGATCATTGCTTGTACAGCCCTCTCGCAGTGTCCGGAGCAAGTATGGTGGGTCTGACACACCGGTGTCAATGTGTTCTTTTTTCCATTTCCAGGAGTGTATAATTATCACTATTTCGTAAGAGTGTAATACTGATTAAGTGAGTTAGCAATAATTACACTTTCTTTCAAATAGTAGCGCTAACGCATAACTAAATATCTTCGAGGATGCTGCTAGTCAAACGAATGTTTGAATATCTCCCTCACTTAGCCTACCTATTACGCACGTTCTTAGTACATTGTACTATGCATCTGTGACAATAAAACTGAGAATCACAAACATCACATATGCTTAAATATCCCGTGACAATGCCTTCTTAGAGTTGTAGGTAGTGCCATAAACAGGCCACAACTTTCTTCGTTATCCACTTCGCAACAATAAGCAAACTGATTGACGGCTTAATACAACATTAACTACGAGGGAAGGGCTGAAAATAATGACTCCGAATTTTTTATTCTGTTCTCAATATCGGTTGAGGTATTACATGTCATACATATTACTCGGTCGAATTTACTGCTTCGCTGACACAAGTTCAAACCCTCTACCGCTAGAGAGCTCAGAGTTGTTGCCTGTAATATGACAGTGTGTAACGTAACAAAGTCGGTACGTGAGACACAACGTGTTGTAATGGATTTTCTAAGCGCAGAAAACGTACCTCCAATTGAAATCCCCAGAAGCATGAAAGCTGTGTTGGGTGATGATTGTATCGACATCAGCAACGTCCCACGTTCGGTCGATCGTGCTCATTATGAAAGAAAGGATGGCGATAACCTCAAAGTAAGTTGTGACTGGGGTCAGCGCAATTGTTCCAAGCATCATCACTGTCAGACGTATGGTGCGTTATCTGAAGATGGCTTACTACTAGAGGTCGAAACCCATCGTACTTTTAATAAATGACTGTGCGATCAAGACTGTTTCTACTAATTTTACTCTACTGACAGACCACTGTTCTCAGAAATGTTATCTAAAATTACAAATTAGATTTGTTTTCGGTCAAGTAGTTGGTTGGTTGTTTCGGGGAAGGTGACCAGACGGCGAGGTCATCGGTCTCATCGGATTAGGGAAGGATGGGGAAGGAAGTCGGCCGTGCCCTTTGAAAGGAATCATCCCGGCATTTGCCTGGAGCGATTTGGGGAAATCACGGAAAACCTAAATCAGGATGGCCGGACGCGGGATTGAACCGTCGTCCTCCCGAATGCGAGTCCAGTGTCTAACCACTGCGCCACCTCGCTCGGTGGTCAAGTAGTTATAGATAGCACTAGTGATGCACTGAGAACTGCTTCATGTATCTATAAGAAAAACGCTGTTGGAAATAATCAGAAACAACTGTTTCATTGACACTTTAGTACATAGATTAGTAAAAAACACACAGTAACTAAATGTTATTTACCTTTCGACATTTTAAAAATGAAAACGTTCAAAGAAAATTCTTTTCCGTTCTAAAGTTTACTTACGATAATAGTGGGTGGAAACGCGAGGGTGGTGGTGGGACGGGGGGGGGCAGTGGTTAGGAGGAGAGGCTACTAGCTAATATCTGATTGCACTCAGGGATAGTGGCGTCAGAAGAGCTGAGAGTCACTGACTTAGAAGGAAAGAGAAATAGAACTTCACGTTTTGAGGCATCATCATGTTCTATAATGGTTACAACATCCAGTTAAGTGACAGGGTAACTGGAAACAGAAGCACACTATGTACCTCAACTGTCTGTGTCTAGTGTTATTTCATGTGAAAGAGTGAGAACGTTTACTAACTGTTTGGGAATAGTGTAAGTGACGCGGAAATTGGGTACGAGCCTAGCATGCATCTAATCGGATGAGTGAGATGGCCTGAAAACCCAATACAGACAGGATGGTACACCGGTCCTTGTTAATTCGTCCGGCGGATTCGATCCGGGGCCAGCGCGACTTCCCGAATCCCAGAAGGGGCGTTCTGATACGTGCGTCCTGCTATGAAATGGAGTGACACCCCAGACCATCACTTCTGTTTGACAGGCCGTATGGTGGGTGACAGTCAGGTTTGTATCTGAAGCTGCCCATGGCGTATCCAGACACGTCTTCGGCTTGAGAATATCATTGACTAGTGGAGAAATGTCTTCAGGGAAGAGTTCCGTTCTGAACTGAGCGCTGATGACCGTGATGACCAACGAAGACGTGTCAGGAGACGTGGAATACCAACCTGGCTGTCGCCAACTGTACGGCAAGATAATCGGGAGTGCCAGTTTGTTTCATAGCAGGGTCTACATGGTTGTCACCAGCGGACAGCACAGCGATACGTCGAAGACATTCGACGATTTCTACGCCTTGTTTTGTTGACCTTAATGGCCAATCATTATGGGCTTACGTTTCAAAAAGCTCGCACACGACGAGAGGTTACACTGCTTGCATTCGTTCTCGCTAAGCCCTACCTTGGTCATCAAGGTCGCCGGACCTCTCCTCAGTTGAGAATGTTCGCAGCATTAGGGACAGGGCGACGACATGACGCGCCATTGGACGGAGTTCGGCACAACATTTCTTAGGAGCACATCCAACAACTCTGTCAATAAGTGCCAAAGCGAATAACCACTTGCATAATGGCGAGAGGGTAACCAACGCGTTATTGACTTGCTCAATTTGTGAAGTCCTTTCTCTTGAATAAATAATCAACTTTTTCTGAAATTGTAATAATTTATTTGTCTGCACATGTACTGGGTGATCAAAAAGTCAGTATAAATTTGGAAACTTAATAAATCACGGAATAATGTAGATAGAGAGGTAAAAATTGACATACATGCTTGAAATGACATGGAGATTTATTAGGACCACCCCATATTGCTAGAGGTGTGAAAGATCTCTTGCGCGCGTCGTTTGGTGATGATCGTGTGCTCAGCCGCCACTTTCGTCATGCTTGGCCTCCCAGGTCCTCAGACCTCAGTCCGTGCGATTATAGGCTTTGGGGTTGCTTGAAGTCGCAAGTGTATCGTGATCGATCGACATCTCTAGGGATGCTGAAAGACAACATCCGACGCCAATGCCTCCCCATAACTCCGAACATTCTTTACAGTGCTGTTCACAACATTATTCCTCGACTACAGCTATTGTTGAGGAATGATGGTGGACATATTGAGCATTTCCTGTAAAGAACATCATCTTTGCTTTGTCTTACTTTGTTATGCTAATTATTGCTATTCTGATCAGATGAAACGCCATCTGTCGGACACTTTTTGAACTTTTGTATTTTTTTGGTTCTAATAAAACCCCATGTAATTCCAAGTATGTGTGTCGATTTGTACCTCTTTATCTACATTATTCCGTGATTTATTAAGTTTTCAAATTTGTACTGACTTTTTGATCACCCGGTACATCACAATTTCCGATTTGCGGTCATTCGGATAATAACTTCGTGGTCTGTTGTTTCCTTTTGCATCGTTTTCCCTTGTCTTAGGATGTAATCTAATGCACACAGTGCTTCGTTCTCTTCACACACGACGTCCTACCACACGATTACCAATGTTGAACTGTTACTGCCACAAACTTAGAATTACGTCTTACAATACGAAATGTTAGCAAACACGTGACTCAAGTACGATTTGTATGATTTTTGGAATTACCGCCAAATGAAGTGTACTAAATGTTGACTTTTAGCACTGATACATGCTATAAAGCGATTTCGGAGAGACTGTATATGGGGAGACGTAGAAAAATGCATTTTTAGTCATAAACGGAGTCCTTCTTTGCGAGCACAATATCTGTTTTTCTTGACCTCTCAACTGAGTTAAAATTACGACATTCTCTGTGTGCTGTGTTGTAAGGGCACCATTATCGATAACCTTACTAAAGATTGATACTAACAGCTTATTTTCGATGTATGCGATAACGCAGACATGCTACAAGTTCTTTGAAGATCACAGTTTCGCGCCAACCGTCGGAGAATACCTAGCAGATGCTAGAGAGAGTCAGACGATGGCTGGAGGTCTAGCGATAGTCGAACTGCGCGGACGTAAGATTAATTTTCAAGAATAAATAATTTGAAAGTAATAAGAAGCAATATTTGAGTCGTGATAGCAGTCGACCATGGGAAATATTTTTGTGAAGAATCGTGAGTTTGAGGATCGTGGTGTGATGCGTGTTTCGCAGCCGTTACTAGCACGTTACAAACTAATTTGTTTCTAAGTGACCGTATATAAAAGTTAATCATCGGAAGAACTCTGAAACAATTTTGGCTAAATTAACTAAATGAGTGAAATATTCTTAATGGAAAATTGTTGAAAGAAATTAACTTATGTGGCTAAGCAGGCTGAGTGATGTAGGACTTTAGACTGCTGACGGCTCGTAAACCTGCACCACATGAAATAAAACTGTCGTTAAATTAAGTGACTTTCATTATTCCAGAACAATCATTAAATATAGTTACCTATAAGAATACCGTAAGTGCACAGCGTGGTTTAGCCACAAGGTTCGTTTCAGAAGCACACTGATATGCCGGCGAGTAAAAATGGAGACAAAAATAAAATTTTTCTTACGTTCACACTAGAGCAGCCACAGGCGACACTAGGCTGAATTGGTGGGTATATAGCTATGCAGCAGAAAGAAACAATCAATATTGCAAGTTAATCTCGTACACGAGTACACATTGCTACATCGGTACCAATCGCCAGGCACAAATTATGCATTCAGCAAATTATCAACCGGGAAAGAGAAAGAGAGAGAGAGAGAGAGAGAGAGAGAGAGAGAGAGATTCGTTACCTCTTCTTATATGAAGCAACGAGCTTTATCTTGGATTTAATAACACCTTTCAGAGACAGGACAACGTAGGTAAGAACTTTTAACATAGTGCTAAGTAAACAGTGGAATGAGGACTGCTTATCACTAGTAAAGAAGTGGTCCACATTCTACCATAACGAACAAAATAAATTCGCTGAATACGTATAACTTGGCTTCAGCTGTGTTAGAGTTTGATGTACTATCCAGTGGTGACATATGAAAATTTTGTGCCGGACGCGACTCGAACGCAGATTTCCCGATCGAGTGGTCCCTTCCATCATTATGATATCCGGGCACGCCTTCTAGACCGACCCAAACTTCCGTATGTTACACATCCCTATACCATAGCCCAGACATGCAACCAAGAATTACATGTCGAGATAGGCAAAAGACGATATTATCATAGGTCTCGTTTCCTCATAGTGTCATTCTCAATGGTGATGGAATACACACTACAGCTGCGAGCATTTAGTGATGAATGTAGGAGAATATGGTATAGTGATACGGACATTGTGACACACGGAAGTTTGGGCCTGTCCATGAGACACGTACAGATAGCGTTAAGGCGAGTGCTCGCGATAAGCGGGAAATACGGTTTTGAGTTCTGGTCGGGAGCAAACTTTCATATGTCCACAATATGTAGTGCATCAGTATCTAACACGGGCGAAGCCGAGTTATTTGCATTCAGCGTTTTTATTTAGCAGTAATTTCGGATCAAATGGTTCCGAGCACTATGGGACTTAACATCTGAGGTCATCAGTCCCCGAGAAATTTGAAATACTTAAACCTAACTAACATAAGGATATCACACACATCCATGCCCGAGGCAGGATTCGAACCTGCGACCGTAACGGTCGCGCGGTTCCAGACTGAAGCGCCTAGAACCGCTCGCCACAACGGCCGGCAGTAATTTCGAATGGTTGTCTATTGTGAACAATGTTTGTTTATCCAGAGATGCAAGTTGATAACGAATAAAGCCTCACGTCATTACCGTTCGCCCGTCTCCATAAATACTGCAGTTATCTAGCTCCGAGGGCAGTTGGTCATTAGGATCAATGGCATTCGTACCAAAGCATGCGATTCAATAATTATTAGAGTGTAGTGACACCCACGTGGTAGATGTTCAACCAGTTTTCGTGAAAATGCTACTTGCTGTTCCTGAAATGACAGAATCCAAGTAATCACAACCTGCCATTCGTGGACTTCACATTGGCTGCCTCCTATCACATCGCTGATGGGGAGAATGAGAGTTTTCCAACACTAGTACATCCGGTGCTTATCGTACTAAACCTCTGTGTTGGTTGAGACGGCCACCTGGTTCCTCTGTTCCTGATTATCTCTGAATGTACTTACAGATGCCAAGGGCCTATCTGTCCGATGGGGCGTGGATCAACCAACTATACGACTTCCGACAATGCCCTATATCCAGATGGGTCATCGCAGGTTATCATCATCTTCTAGAGTGGAATCGAAGATGCTCTAACAGTGTGGGAGCATAATCTTACGCTAAGGCTTCTCCTGATGACTGTCAGGAAACAGCACGAAAGACTTCTGTCGAATTGTTCGTGTATCGGTCTGAGCGACTGGCCAATCAAGGGGACAACAGGAGTCAGCGGAACTCCACTGCCACAGTGTCACTGGGACAACGTGTCAGCCAAGGCTGACAAAGAGACACAGAACTGTAAACCAGATCGAATAAATGTTAACTTGATACCTTGTTTTATTGTCGCTGAAAACACTTTACAGGTTCCACAACATCATCCTGACAACGTAGTGGTGTCCCGCCCAGCATTCCTACAAAGCTCGTTCGATACAACACACTTGAGTGAAGATACAAAGGAGAACGGTTTTCGACGTACATTTGACCAGTGTATGTTACAAATATTTTGTCTTTGCAAACGACGCTGCGGCAAACACATTTTTAGTTTTTGATTCCCGCTCTCTTCCGTACTTCCTGTGCTCGCAAGTTTGAAGCGAGAAGCCACCCCTCGGTGGCGCTCGCCGTGCCGGATGAGCAAACTCGGCCGCCTGCCGCCCCCGCAGCCTGCCCGCGCCACCCCCGCGGCCGCCTACAACTTGGGCCCCCGTACTGTTGACAATAGCTGGCTGCTCCGCCCGCCGTCGCCCCTTACAACTTGTGCCACGCCAGGATCCGGCCCTAGTAATTGGTCCTCTCCGCCATCCTTATTCTCTTCTCTGCACACGCTCTCCTCCAACGGGCCTCCGACTAAATCTACTTTCCGGATAACCACATCCAAGTCTCTGTCAAGCCGTTTCCAACTTCCATCACACTATGGGGAGTACGTATTTCGTATTGGTTCCAGCCCTCCGGCTCGACTTATTTATCTTCGGAACTTTCTAAGAAATCTTATAAATACACAGACGGAAAAAAAATCGCAAAACGAGGAAGGCGTTGTGCGACATACACTACTGGCCATTAAAATTGCTACACGACTAAGATGACGTGCTACAGGCGCGAAATTTAACCGACAGGAAGAAGATGCTGTGATATGCAAATGATTAGCTTTTCAGAACATTCACACAAGGTTGGCGCCGGTGGCGACACCTACAACGTGATGACATGAGGAAAGTTTCCAACCGATTTTTCATACACAAATAGCAGTTGACCGGCGTTGCCTGGTGAAACGTTGTTGTGATGCCTCGTGTAAGGAGGAGGAATGCGTACCATCACGCTTCCGACTTTGATAAAGGTCGGATTGTAGCCTATCGCGATTGCGGTTTATCGTATCGGGACATTGCTGCTCGCGTTGGTCGAGATCCAATGACTGTTAGCAGAATATGGAACCGGTGGGTAATACGGAACGCCATGCTGGATCCCAACGGCATCGTATCACTAGCAGTCGAGATGACAGGCATCTTATCCGCATGGCTGTAACGGATCGTTCAGCCACGTCTCGATCCCTGAGTCAACAGATGGGGACGTTTGCAAGACAACAACCATCCGCACGAACAGTTTGACGACCTTTGCAGCGGCATGGACTGTCAGCTCGGAGACCATGGCTGCGGTTACCCTTAACGCTGCATCACACACAGGAGCGCCTGCGATGGTGTACTCAACGACGAACGTGGGTGCACGAATGGCAAAACGTCATTTTTTCGGATGAATCCAGGTTCTGTTTACAGCATCATGATGGTCGCATCCGTGTTTGGCGACATAGCGGTGAACGCACATTGGAAGCATGTATTCGTCATCGCCATATTGGCGCATTACCCGGCGTGATGGTATGGGGTGCCATTGGTTACACGTCTCGGTCACCTCTTGTTCGCATTGACGGCATTCTGAACAGTGGACGTTACATTTCAGATGTGTTACGACCCGTGGCTTTGCCCTTCATTCGATCCCTGCGAAACCCTAAATTTCAGCAGGATTATGCACGACCGCATGTTACAGGTCCTGCACGGGCCTTTCTGGATACAGTAAATGTCCGACTGCTGCCTTGGCCAGCACATTCTCCAGATCTCTCACCAATTGAAAACGTCAGGTCAATGGTGGCCGAGCAACTGGTTCGTCACAATACGCCAGTCACTACTCTTGATGAACTGTGGTATCGTGTTGAAGCTGCATGGGCAGCTGTACCTCTACACGCCATCCAAGCTCTGTTTGACCAAATGCCCAGGCGTATCAAGGCCGTTAATACTGCCAGAGGTGGTTGTAGGACGGCAATCCGTCACGCTGACCACAAATTTTTTTTTTTTAATGTAAAAAATCTCATTTTGTTCACTTTTATTCGTTGCATCTGCTCGGGGCGGTAAGACATCCGTTTTTTAAGTTCGTTGTTGATCGTTAACTCAGTTTTTTTTTATTGCAGAGGGCAGCTAATCCTCTGACCGAACACGCTGAGCTACCGTGCCGGCACCACTCAGCTATCGGGGCGGGCGGCCATACAGATGGAAGTCGGAGGGTGTGAGATGCGGGCTGAAGGGTGGACGAGGGAAAACGGTTCAGTGAAGTTTTGTGGTCTCCGCTCAGTTCTGCACACTTGTGTGAGGCCTTGCGTTGTCTTGGAGAAGGAGAGATTCGTATGCATTCGTCGATCACCTCGAACGAGAGTGTCTGCACGTCCCAGCATTGCAGGAGTGACGGCTGTGTGCAGCTGGCCGGCACGCGGGAGATATGACAGGTTTTCGCAACCTTGTTGCGATGATGACCCACGCCTCGCACAAAGACTCACTGTGCTTTTGTTCACTGTCTGGTCTGCGCAGACATTCTGTAAGCGTCTACGATTATCTGCGATGCTCTGGTTGCCCGCCAAAAGAAACTCAGTGACAGCTTCCTGTGTGGAACGCTGACGCCATTTTGAAGGCTACGTATAGCGCCCCCACCTTTAGAAGTTTCATAAGATTATAGGGGCTGAAGCGGGAACATTGCACGATGTTCCACAGCAAATTGCGGTACCCGTCGACTTTGCGACTGTATATCGCATAACAGATATTGAGAATTTTTATCCTTCTCTTCTGTCATCCCCTATAATTTATAAGGTATTTTGACAATAGATCGCTAGACTGCTCCATTCTGTACAAACAGCCACTCGACTTGTGAACTTCTTGTACACCATGAACAAATAGTGAAGGGACGCAGCATTGACACCACAATTCTGCCCAACTGAAGAAAGTCGTGCCGACTGAAAAATGCCGAACCGCATTGCTAAATAGAACGTCTCGCTGTAATGAGTACTTTCGAGAAGTAACGAGCAAATCGGAGCCAGGCCGAGTCTTGGCTGGCACGCGCCCCAAATATCGTCCTCAGATGCAGTTTCTCGTACCGTGACCGGCCCTGGCGAGGGGGAAATGATTGCTTAAAGACCTCAGAGTGTGCTGTCTAAATTTGTATTCAAGGTCCCTACGGAAGCAATAATTATGGGTCTGTACTATGTTTCCAGATTGCTCACTTAATACTGATTCTTCAAACTTTTTGGTAGCTTGCCATAGGATGGTTCGCATTTGTTTTTAAGCGTCTGGCAGATCAGGTTTTGCAGCATAAAAAAATGGCTCTGAGCACTATAGGACTTAACTTCTGAGGTCATCAGTCGCCTAGAACTTAGAACTAATTAAACCTAATTAATATGAGGACATCACACACATCCATGCCAGAGGCAGGATTCGAACCGGCAATCGTAGCGGTCGCTCGGTTCCAGACTAGCGCCTAGAACCGCGCGGCCACTCCGGCCGGCTTTGCAGCATATCCTTGCCATTCTCACGAGAGGTGCACAGCACTGACCATTCAAACTGACCTTCTTTCTATAAAATCACTATCCTGCAATAGCCCTACATCTACATCTACATTCGTACTCCGCAAGCCACCTGACGGTGTGTGGCGGAGGGTACCTTCAGGACCTCTATCGGTTCTCCCTTCTATTCCAGTCTCGTATTGTTCGTGGAAAGAAGGATTGTCGGTATGCCTCTGTGTGGGCTATAGTCTCTCTGATTTTATCCTCATGGTCTCTTCGCGAGATATACGTAGGAGGAAGTAATATACTGCTTGACTCCTCGGTGAAGGTATGTTCTCGAAACTTCAACAAAAGCCCGTACCGAGCTACTGAGCGCCTCTCCTGCAGAGTCTTCCACTGGAATTAATTTAGTACTGGTCTCACGCAGTTGGGGAACACTATAAAATGGTGTGCGAAAGTATTTTGTAAACAGTCTCCGTTACAGACTGACTGCAGTTTCCCAGTACACTTCTAATGAACTGTGTACAGTCCTAAAGCAACGACTGCGCGCCGACCAGCGCAGCTCCGCGAAACGGCAACAAGAAGGCGCTGACCAGCGCGGCGACAGAAAGAGCGGCAGCGCCACACTTCCAGAAAGACAGGGGTGTTTAGCACCCCGTGTCAACGCTAACCTAACCAGCCGTCCATCGTCGGTGGGCCCAGTGCAGTCGGAGACTTCGAGAGCATCAGTACTGAGTAATAGCAAGACGATACTTAGCTTGATTTCTGGAAGTAGTAATAGAAAGTAAAAAAAGAATTGTATGTAGGAGGCACAGGAAGCACAGGCAGACACTCATAATGGCAAATTACGTTATGGTTTTTCTTTTCTTTTTAGAAGTAAAGTGTCCTATTAATTTGAAAGTTTAATGTACAGATCACTTTGGATTCCTGCCACCGGCCATCGCAACTTCCCTCCTTCCTTGCTTGTGTCGGTGCTGACTCCCACAGTAGTCGACACGACAAACCGCAGTTAGCCACTGGTTTCACCTCTGATTGAGCACATATGGTGATTCCATTTCATGTCCTCATCAGTTCTCACTCCCAGGTATTTGCATGAGTTGGTTGATTGTAACTGTCATTTGTTAATAGTGTGAGGTAACGGGCGAGACGTGGCGCCCTGAAAATATTCTGAGTTCGGAGGAAGCAGTGGCTCCACGGCCCGCTCGGCCAGCCGGGGCCGGGAGCAACACGTGATGCCGTCGAACGTTAGCAGGACGAGAGGGGTAGCCCCAGCGCATGGTCCAGTCGCGTGGCTGGGACATCCGCTGTGACGGGGAGATGTCTATGCCGGGAGTGCCAGAGATGGCCGACTTTATGAAACCTTAATGGCAGACATTTCACAGTTCGTATAGAAAATAATAGTAGCCAGATGAATCATGATACCTCAAAAAGGAACATGTACATTACTGCACGACGATTCTGATGGTGTAATCAGATTTTCAATATCTTTATTAGTTTAAAGTTTAGTATCTGACGGCAAATTATACAAGTAGCACCCAGCAACGAATTTCCTAAATAGAAACGCTTTATCCCATTTTGTCGATCGCCGTGTCTTTAGAAAGCTTTTAGTGTTAACCTAAATTGGTATAAATTACAGGCATGTAACTTGAATAGTACATGAGTTACTGGAGGTCAACGTGGCCGATTACTATCGATCGCGTCAGGCCATAAGTACTCCACAGCTACACGAAAAAACGGTAGCAGCATGCTTATAAATATATTTATTCAGCTATGTCTTTGTTTATATCCGATATACACTATCCACGAAGAAATTGGTTAAGGGGGGTAGGACGTCAAACGGGACGACTTGGAGCAGGAGAGACACCACAGGAATTTTTAAGTTCCGCTGTCTATACTTTTAAAAATAAATTCATAAAACTTTGTCAGAATGATCAGAAAGAATTCAGGATTTACACTTATAATGGTGGAAGTTCAAAAATATAAGAAAATAATTTATTTCTTTTACTTTTGTATTTCACCTTTTGTTCACTTACCATTGGCTGCAGTTGTTGCTATAGGTACGCTTTTCTTCATAAGTAAGAGAGACCCTTCGATGAATTTTGCACAGCATACAAACCATACTTAAAGGTGCATGAAACTCTAGAATTTTCCGGATCTATTAAAAACTGTGGTAAAAATTGAGGTTAGTAACTAAAAAATTTGAGTTTTTTCTAAATATGAAGTTTAAAATGTAACAGCACATTCATTTTTTCATAAATTAAATAATTTCTAGAGTTTCATACACCTGTAAGTATGGTTTGTATGCTGTGCAAAATTCATCGAAGAATCTCTCTCACTTATGAAGAAACGTGTACCTATAGCAACAAATGCAGCCAATCAAGTGAAAAAATTATGAGCTTTCACATGTAAAAAAATTTATTCTGTTATTTTTTTGAACTTCCACTGCTATGATTGAGAATCTTGAATCCTTCTTGGTCACGCTGACAAAGTTTTACGAATTGATTCGTAAAAGTATAGACAGTGGAAATTAAAATGTCCTGTGGTGTCTCTGCTGCTCCAAGATGGCCCGTTTGACGTCCTACCCCCCTTAAATATTTACTGTGTTTTAGAAAGCACAGAGACATTGGGCTACTGGCCTACATTTTGTTGCTATTCCTTTGATATATGTTTATTTAATTTGTTTATGTATTTAATAATGTGTGTTAGAGCGTGTTTATGGTCCAGCCGTAGGAATATTTATTTAATTTCAAGTATTTAAATGTAAAGCCAGTATTTCGTATGTGCTTAAATACAGGGCTATTACAAATGATTGAAGCGATTTCATAAATTCACTGTAGCTCCATTCATCGACATATTGTCACGACACACTACAGATACGTAGAAAAACTCAAAGTTTTGTTCGGCTGAAGCCGCACTTCAGGTTTCTGCCGCCAGAGCGCTCGAGGGCGCAGTGAGACAAAATGGCGACAGGAGCCGAGAAAGCGTATGTCGTGCTTGAAATGCACTCACATCAGTCAGTCATAACAGTGCAACGACACTTCAGGACGAAGTTCAACAAAGATCCACCAACTGCTAACTCCATTCGGCGATGGTATGCGTAGTTTAAAGCTTCTGGATGCCTCTGTAAGGGGAAATCAACGGGTCGGCCTAAAGTGAGCGAAGAAACGGTTGAACGCGTGCGGGCAAGTTTCACGCGTAGCCCGCGGAAGTCGACGAATAAAGCAAGCAGGGAGCTAAACGTACCATAGCCGACGGTTTGGAAAATCTTACGGAAAAGGCTAAAGCAGAAGCCTTACCGTTTACAATTGCTACAAGCCCTGACACCCGATGACAAAGTCAAACGCTTTGAGTTTTCGGCGTGGTTGCAAGAGCTCATGGAAGAGGATGCGTTCAGTGCGAAACTTGTTTTCAGTGATGAAGCAACATTTTTTCTTAATGGTGAAGTGAACAGACACAATGTGCGAATCTGGGCGGTAGAGAATCCTCACGCATTCGTGTAGCAAATTCGCAATTCACCATAAGTTAACGTGTTTTGTGCAATCTCACGGTTTAAAGTTTATGGCCCCTTTTTCTTCTGCGAAAAAACGTTACAGGACACGTGTATCTGCACATGCTGGAAAATTGGCTCACACCACACCTGGAGACCGACAGCGCCGACTTCATCTTTCAACAGGATGGTGCTCCACCGCACTTCCATCATGATGTTCGGCATTTCTTAAACAGGAGATTGGAAAACCGATGGATCGGTCGTGGTGGAGATCATGATCAGCAATTCATGTCATGGCCTCCACGCTCTCCCGACTTAACCCCATGCGATTTATTTCTGTGGGGTAATGTGAAAGACTCAGTGTTTAAACCTCCTCTACCAAGAAACGTGCCAGAACTGCGAGCTCGCATCAACGATGCTTTCCAACTCATTGTTGGGGACATGCTGCGCCGAGTGTGGGAGGAACTTGATTATCGGCTTGATGTCTGCCGAATCACTAAAGGGGCACATATCGAACATTTGTGAATGCCTAAAAAAACTTTTTGAGTTTTTGTATGTGTGTGCAAAGCATTGTGAAAATATCTCAAATAATAAAGTTATTGTAGAGCTGTGAAATCGCTTCAATCATTTGTAATAACCCTGTATGTTTGAGAGTGCGCGTTGGCTTGAAGACAGGGCGGGAGCGCTCTAGCCAATGACAGCGATCATCTTTGGGGAGGACACGAGGGAGTTACGAGCAGTGCGGCAGTTCTGGAGATTCGCACGGGACACGGGGAGGGTGCTGGACGTGAAGGCGATACACACGGTCGCGGGAAGGACTTGGAGTGTGGAGCGGTTTGCGCGTGGCCGCGAGAGCTAGAAGTACTTCGGAGTGCGGACTTGTGCGATTTACGACGTTTCTACAGTGAAGACGTAGCGTGCGTATACAAGTGTATATCACGCGAGCTATGTTGTTCATAACTAATTACATGCAGTAGGAATCTATTGTTTCCCTATTATTCACCTTATTTAATTGCTGGACCATTGACACCAATAAGTGTTTTCCAGAAATATATCGCATTCTCAAAAGTACTTCTACTGTCGTACTCATCATTTAAAGTCGTTAAGATAATACCTGCAGATTTTATTTAATTTCAATCTTTCATTTGTAAACGTCTACGTCACGTTCAAAATTTCGAATTGCCGAGTGATAGGAACTTCGACCATTCGGTTCATGTGTATACTCATATTGTATACTGTAGACTCAGCAGTATTTGGCCTGTAGTGAGGCAACTACGTGTCTCAGCCTCTAGACAACGAAACCAGACAAAACTTTTAATATTGCAACTCTGAGTCGGAGGCTGCGTAGTTTCTTGAAAGCCCGCAATAGAATAGTACTCTGCAGCATATGGTGCAGTGCATAATTTTCCATTTCTGTACATTTAAAGCAAAGTGCCAGTTGCGCACCAGTTTTGGATCATATTAGGATCTGATTGGATATGTATGCAGATTTTTTCATGTACCGGGTGATTAAAAAGTCAGTATAAATTTGAATACTGAATAAATCACGGAATAATGCAGATAGAGAGGTACAAATGGATAAACCTGCTTGGAATGACACGGTGTTTTATTAGAACCAAAAACAAAAAAAAACAAAAAAAAATACAAAGAATGAGATTTTCACTCTGCAGCGGAGTGTGCGCTGATATGAAACTTCCTGGCAGATTAAAACTGTGTGCCCGACCGAGAAACATCCCTCTGGCTGTGGCTAAGCCATGTCTTCGCTATATCCTTTCTTTCAGGAGTGCTAGTTCTGCAAGGTTCGCAGGAGAGCTTCTGTAAAGTTTGGAAGGTAGGAGACGAGGTACTGGCAGAAGTAAAGCTGTGAGTACCGGGCGTGAGTCGTGCTTCGTTAGCTCAGTTGGTAGAGCACTTGCCCGCGAAAGGCAAAGGTCCCGAGTTCGAGTCTCGGTCGGGCACACAGTTTTAATCTGCCAGGAAGTTTCAAAAAATACAAAAGTTCAAAAAATGTCCGACAGATGGCGCGTCGTCTGATCAGAATAGTAGTAATTAGCATAACAAAGTAAGGCAAAGCAAAGGTGATGTTCTTCACAGGAAATGCTCAATATGTCCATCCTTCCTCAACAATAACTGTAGTCGAGGAATAATGTTGTGAACAGCACTGTAAGGCATGTCCGGAGATATGATGAGGCATTGGCGTCGGATGTTGTCTTTCAGCATCCCTGGAGATGTCGGTCGATCACGATACACTTGCGACTTCAGGTAACTCCAAAGCCAATAATCGCACGGACTGAGGTCTGGGGACCTGGGAGGCCTAGTATTACGAAAGTGGCGGCTGAGTACAGGATCATCACCAAACGACGCCATCTGTCGGACATTCTGTGAATTTTTTTTTGTTCTAATAAAACTCCATGTCACTCCAAACGTGTGTGTCAATTTTTTTCTCTCTATCTACATTATTCCCTGGTTTATTAAGTTTCCAAATTTATACTGACTTTTTGATCCCCCAGCAGGACGTCATTGCAGAAAAGTGTCTCATCTTAAAAGCCTGAGGTTACCATTAATATTATATGATAGGTCAGTAAAACACAACACGAACAGCAAAGCTGCCAAAACGTTTCCCTGAGGGACGCCTTCTGTTGATGGTTTACCATACTAGAAAATATGCCAGCTGAGCTATCCACAAACGACTCACTACCCACCCACACAAAGTCGGAAAAAGGATGCAGCGAAAGTTAGGGTTCCGGCTTCGAGTCCCAGTTCGTTACACGGTTTCAATCTGGCAGTAGGTTCCCTGTTTTTTTGCCATGTAACATGCGCCTTGTGGTTGAGCTACCGTGTTGCTCGGACGTAACTACAGCATCGCCAGCTGGGATCTGAGGGCCGAAGTGCAGTCCGGCCACCCGCTGGTACGTGTATGTAGCCCAGAGGAGCTGTGGACGGCTCCGTGTTAATTGCTACACGGCCAGCGGCGTATAGAGCGTGATGACGTCAGCGCAGAGCGCTCGTGATTGGTCCGCGGGGGACCCTGGGCGCAGCTGGTCTGCCATCGCGGCCCTTGCTAGAGGCCTCACGATAAACTTGAGTAGGCAGCGTGGCGTCACTTACGTACGGCTTACTGAATTCTGAAACAGCATAACTGGTCGTCTGTTGGAACTACTACCGACACCAACTGCATCTATAGCCACACACCACAAGCAACCATACAGAGTAAAGCGGATGGCACTTCGTGTATTACTTTCACCCCTCGTCCCTTTTCCTGCTCCAGTCGCAAATGATGCATAAGATGAGACTGTTGCTAATCTGTCACGTTTTTCTGGACGTGTTCGATTAATGTTTTGCTTCCGAGTGTTCTGCCTAGATTTGTTTCTGTTTTATGCAGACTATTTAGACGACCGACCAAGTCGTCTTCGTCAGGTGCTGCGCGATGCGCTGTTATGTGAACTGCAACCCGACTCGCTGATGGTGTTGCTGTCCTCAGTTAAAGTGAAGAAGAATTGCAGGACCTCTTGAATGGAATGTACAGAGTAATGAGCACTGTATTGACAGTAAACCAAAGAAAGCCGAAAGTTGAAGATACAAGATTAAGTATAAACTTAACATAGAAAATGGGGACCACAGAGTAAGCACACTGAAGCAGTTCTGCTATTAAAGAAGCATACTGCTGACTGTTGGTAACATTGCGTATGAACTAGAATCTTTATAGTCTTACCATTGTGGTCTCTTCAAAAGATATATACAGGAGGAAGCAATTACGTTCGTTGACTCTTCTGGGACTCTATGCTCTAGGCACAACGCTTCCCTTGTAGCGTCTCCCAATGGAGGTGTATAGACACCTCTGTGGTGCCTTCGCGTTTAAGAAACGACCCAGTGACGAAGTACGTTTCTCTTCTTTGTATCTCTGTTTCCCCTATCAGTCCTGTCAGGTAAGGGTCCCATACTGATGAGCAATGCGAAAGTATCACGATTGTTTTGCACCTTATCATCTTTAAGGTGGGCTACACTTCTAGGTTACCCGAACAAATCTGATATCTATGTCTCCTTAGATTACTATTATGTGGTCGATACATTTTAAATCGTCTTGTACTCACACTATCGGATGTTTACAGGATATGCAGTTTCGATTAATTGTTCTTCAATCGTGAAATCAAACGCTATCGGGTCTTTTCACTTACCGTATTTTACGGATTATAAGACGATACAGACTATAAGACGCACCTTAATGTTTAAGGGATTTTTTAAAAAAATAAATTTTTTAATAATTTTATCATTAGACTGCAAAGCCAGACTAAAAAAATCCTAGTTTATAAAGCCGAGCTGATCTTTAAAATCCCTGAAAATTCTCACCTGAACTTTCTTCTTTTTATTCTTCTTTTTCCTCTTCATCGTCATCGTGGTCCTCTTTATGTGTAACACGGTTTTCACTGCCATCGAGAGCGTTACTTATTCCGCATTCTTGCAGTATCTAACAATAATGTCTTCTCTTGCTCTAGACTACGACTGTATTACCCACGGACTCACTTGTTTGATTGTAGGTTGTTTTAAAGCTCCCTTCCGCTTGAATTAATGTTGGGTTTTCTCCATCATCCATTTGTTCCATTCCTCTCTCATATACACTTTAAATGGTTTAATTGTCGAGACATCAAGAGGTTGTAATTGTGAATTAAGTCCTGCCGGAGTAACATCAAGCTCTGTTTTTCCCTGTCTCAATTTATTTTTCACAGAATTTTTGAAATAACTACTAAACTGATTTAGCACAAGAAGAGAACTCTTCTTCAGTAAAACACCTCTCCTTCTCTCCCACACTCTGTTAGTCCATAATTTCATACCAGCCTCGTCCATCCAACCCTTTTCATGTACGTAAAGAACACCACGTGGTGGTATTTCAGAAGGTTTCGGCATTGTTTGCTTCAAAATGATGATTGGTTTAAGTTTATTACCGTCAGCACTACACTGTTGTCCTTTCACGTCCACTTGTTTTTATACGAGTGTTGGAACTTTAATAGTGATAACTATTTATTTACAGCTCGTGCAAAACAGATACGCGTTTCGAAGTTTGACTGACCTTCATAGTAGTCACCAGCATTGTGTATAACCCGTTGCCAGCGATGTGGAAGCTTAGACGTCAGTTTTATCTCTATTTATCATTATCTTTTTTTTTAAATTTAAGAGAAACAATGCCGTAAAATGTACTTATTTTATGTATACTATGAAAGTAATTTACAAAAGCAAATGTATATTTAATGTTTAAAAGCTTCCTACTTTTTTGTTTTTCATCCGTATTGCTTCTATTTCACAACAACCCAGGATGGTGATCAAAGAACCAGATCTATACTGGTAAAACCTTTTACGAATTGCCACCTTAATTATCGTCATTGTTATTGTTAATTCCTATTATCTGTTTGATGGTAGTACACTTGTCATATCTAAGAAAACTGTAATCCCAAACCAGTTTATCTTTAAAACATAATCAGTTTTTACTGTATGCTTTTGGCTAGGCGTTCGCGGCTGCGCTGCTTTGAGAAGTGGAGGAAGAAGCCCGGGGCAGAATCATTGAAGACTTTAACAAAATGATGCCGAAAGACACCCGAGGTAGCCAACTCAGTGGTTTGATAGGCACACATGGTATCGCGAATTTTCGACCACGAAAGAATGAAGAAGACAATATGACACCTCGGTCGCGACATTCACCTACAAAGTGCGGGTGACAAGAAATGATGTTGTTGCCGTTGTGTGCCGGCCGGTGAGGCCGTGCGGTTCTAGGCGCTTCAGTCTGGAACCGCGTGACCGCTACGGTCGCAGGTTCGAATCCTGCCTCGGGCATGGATGTCTGTGAAGTCCTTAGGTTAGTTAGGTTTAAGTAGTTCTAAGTTCTAGGGGACTGATGACCACAGATGTTAAGTCCCATAGTGCTCAGAGCCATTTGACCCATTTTTTTTTGTTGCCGTTGGTCGCAAAAACGCCTTTTTAATTTTGTATGGATTTAATAACGACTGATTTAGAAGACTGCAAAATAGCATAGTTCATTGTGGTAGCTCTCCAACTGAAAATCATGGCAAATATTCCAAGCGGCCACGACAAGCACCAGAACCCCTTGTAAAGGTTATTGAGACTCATGTACTTCCCTGCCCGGAAATCCCATTACTAACTCAGAGATAATCCCAATAGACGCTGTTTGACAAAGAAATCACTGTAAAGGAGGCATGACAGTTTCCTTAACGCCTGCCGCGCAAGTATACCCTACGAACTTTACTGGCAGATTTCCGTATCTTTCAACAACCATTCCAGATGTCCCAGATATGACAGCTGCAAATAATGCGATTCGCTGCAGCAAAAAAGGCAGCCAAATAAGATACGGAGGGAAAAAGCTTTTGAGCTCAGAAAGCTGGAGGCTTTCTTGAGTGGAACAGGAGGTAGGTAGGGAAACCTTAACAGGCTCTCAATTAATTTTATATAGAATTTATCTCTTCGTCATTTAACAACGATTGTTGTGTACTACATGCGTCAGTTGTGGTATTATGTCTTTAGGATACACGATTTGGGAACAGTAAATGTCAAGATATACGGATATTTGCAAAAGGAGAGAAAGAAGAATCCCAGTGAAGTTATCTCAATAATGAAATATTTCATAAACAGCATCCGACACTCGGTGTAAACAGAGGAGCTCGTTTTAGTAAGTAACCTTTCATCTTCAGGTTCTTTAAGATGAGCCCCCATGATTCGAAATGCATCGTGTACTTTAATAAAATTACGATTTGTGGCTGAAGGATGTTGTTTTTGTTATTATGTAAGTAATACAATCACCGAAGAGACACTGCAAGCAATAGCTAAAATTAAGAAACAATGGTTTACTCCATCTTCTGTTTGGTCCTCATATTCAAAATTTTTAAAAGTTACATACCTTTTTCCCGTTGGTGGTCATAGCTACCTGCCAAACAACCAAGATTTTTCATCTTTTTCTGCTCAATGCACGGAGATTACCATTTCTGAACTTACCGAATCCTGCGATGAAAGGATTCTGAAGGCCGAACGCATCCTTCTCAATTTCTTGGGAGATGTTTACACAGCATGATTTCAAATCTTTTAAAAAAGCAACCACCAGTTAAAAGCTTCAAAACGAGCATTCAGGCTTCAAGGTGTTTGACTTCAAAAACGATGTTATATTTGCGAGACGCGTACCACGGCACCTGGAACTGTCACATCATCGCTGCTCCCAAGTTCAAAGCTCCCGACACAGTGAACTTAACCAGGAGTTTTCATATCCTCTCCTGGAGTGAAACATGCGAAGACGTATTAAAACTTGCGGAATACCTCGATATTCGTGCAGGCAAGAATTTTTAGCATAACTGCATCAATGAATTCATCTATAACCAGTCGTGACTATGAAACAGACAATGATGACAATGGTGTTGGACGCTAAGATTAATGTTTTGATGTGTCATTGTACGCTGTGTATCACATTTTTCGTTCTCTATATTTAATAGATAATTGTTTAACTAATACAAGTCGTAAATTATTACTTCAGCTTGAGAATATCGTCTACATAGTACGTAACTGTAACATTATTATGCATTATATTAGTAGCGTTTTTACTGAATTCCGCAAAAACCCCATTAACCCAATCCATTTTCCTTCTCCACACCCAGAGAAAATAATTTGGTATCACTCATTTAATTTTAATAACGTTCTTGATGCTTACAGAATATTTAGAGAAAACAAAAACAAATTAGCTACATGTGGGATGAAGATACGCGCCTTTTTTTCCGTTTTCCCAACATTATAATTTTCTGACTAGTGGGGTGTTTGCTATTTTCTGCTTATTTTGATATATGGAAGCCATGGTATTTTTTGTCTCGATAAACAATAATAACGTAAATATGATTTATTCGGTTTGTTATCCCAGTTACATTTGTTTTTAATAATAATAATGCCTGTAATATGCAGACACCAAAATGTGCAAAACAAAACGAAACACAGAGTAACGCAACAATCATCGGGCGAAATATGGACACTTGTAACACAGTTGGTCAGTCTATTCTGTCAGCGCGCAGTACAGTAGATAACAGACACAAAACTGTTCTCCTGCATTTATTCCACAGCAGTAAACCTCTAGATACAGCTGTGTACCGCTGTTAGCGCACAGCTAACATTACCCGAAAAACAAACCATAGACAGAACGAATCAATACCGAACGAAGGATTGTCGGTGAAGAACAAAGTGAGCATTACGGTTGTCAACAACAAGTCCGAGGAGTGCTTGGAAACGAGTTTGGAAACAAACAGGGCACAAAGTAAATACAACAGACATTTACGCTGTTTACAGACATTTCCAGTTTAGTAGAGATGTAAAGGTAAATGGTGATTAGGAAACAGATGAAATGTATTTCCCAGAGACGCCGAAGACTATGGGTCCCTGATACCACAATGCCAACGAAATTTTGTCGGTGGAGTTCGGGTTCACCTTGTACAAAGAATTTGCCACTGTTACAAGTAAAGTACGTAACAGAAAAAGTTTGGAAGTGCCAGAAAAATATATAATCAATACATCGAAAAGAAAATTGCACAAATTAACTAAGGAGCCATAGAAACAGGTTGATTTTTTTAAATTTAGGGCGGTCGAAGTGAACTACTGGACGGACCCCAAGAGTAACAATGCCCTGGAGGGTTTCTGCTAAATTCAATAGCATTTTAATACGAAAACTTTCGATGTATCGAAATGGAAAATTTACAATCAGCATATACAACTAATTTTGACATACCGAAATGTGATACAGGCAATTAAAGCAATAGAATTAAATTACTGGTGGATTCTAAAAAAAGCAATGGTGAAGGATATGGTGGGAAGTACATGGTGAGAAAGAGAAACGCACAACTAGGTTATGGAACGAACTGGAATGTAACACATGATTATGGGGGTAAGTGCAACAAGTTGTACAATGGGTAGTGGACCGAGTAAATTCCTTAATTCCAAATTTTGAGAAAGTACGGAGACTAAGTAATGGAAGATGGGTACATGACATTAGAAAATATTCAGGAGAGATGTTGATGAGTATGGTTCAAAATGGCTCTGAGCACTATGAGACTTAACATCTGAGGTCATCAGTCCCCTAGAACTTAGAACTACTTAAACATAACTAACCTAAGGACATCACACACATCCATGCCCGAGGCAGGATTCGAACCTGCGACCGTAGCGCCTAGAACCGCTCGGTCACACAGGCCGGCCGATGAGTATGGCTAAATCTATAAGAGCCCCCTATTCGGTAGTGAATGTCTAATGTTTGATGATGATGATGAAGATGATGATGATGATGATGATGATGATATAGGGAGATTGTAACGCTAAAACATTGTAGGGATATATCTGTGGAGGAAGGATGACAATGCTCATGGATGTTCAGAAATAGTGGATGACGGTTCGGTGCCTCATACATCGAGCTTATTATTCTTAGACTTATGGGAATACTGACTGTACGACGTACCTTAGAGGATAGGTTAAAGGAACGGAAATGTATGGTATTTGTAGATTTAGAAAAAGGTTTTCACACTGTTGACTGGACTGCACTCTTTGAAATCCTGAAGGTAGCGAAATGTTGTCTACAACTTGTACAGAAACTAGACTACAGTTATTCGTGTCTAATGACAAGAAGGGAAAGCTGTAGTTGTGAAGGGAGTGACAGAGGTTTTTAGAATGTCCTGTAGTATACCCAGGAGCCATTTGGAAAGGGAATTAAAGTTCAGGAAAAAATAACTAAATATTTGAAGTTTGCTGCTAACACTTTAAGGCTATGGAACATCAGCCAAACGTATAGTGTCTTGAAAAGAGATTATAAGGTGATACAAAGAAAAGTGAAACAAGAGTACTGGAATGTAGCAAATTTGAATCAGGCTGTGCAAAGGAAATTAAGCTAGGGAGTGAGAGAGACTAAAAGTTACGTGGTATGGGGGGAGGGGTCCATCTCCCTATTGCACTTAAGGAATCGATAGTTGCAGAGCAATACGAACACATTTCTCAGCGTCGTGTATTGTGTACAGTACAGGAACAGTTCACACACGATGACTGTACCATCAATTTAATCCAGAATCTCATAAAGCAGCATCTGTAAGGCAATTATTTGTGGACAACAATATTCTTGAAATGGATTGGCCTACACAGAGTCCCGGCGTGAACCCAATGGAACTCCAGTAGGATGATTCTGATCGTTTAATTTGCTCCAGACCTCCAGCGTCCTACATCACTACCTTGTATGGTTTCGGCTCTTGAGGAAGAGTGGGGTGCCATTCCTCCACAGCTGTTCAGACACCTAATTGAAACTGTCCCTAGCAGATTTTAAGCTATCATAAAGGCGTAGGATGGACATATTCTGTATTAACGTCCTCTAACAAGTGTCTGGGTACTTTTGACCAGATAGCGTGCTTATGGCCTATATAAGGACGATATAAAATTCAGACTACCAATCATTTTTAAAACAGACAAATTTGTTGAAACTGAAGTTTTCATTAAGGTTGATACGCCCTGTTAAACCCGCAGGACAGGACAGGTAGTTTAAATTGTGGAAAGGGGCCAAAACAAGGGGCTGTCAGTAACACTCGAACATACAACTTTATTATTTGATCAAACATTACAAGAAAAAAAATTTTTCTTTAACACGCAGCTTTAATCTTTGGAATTTAATTACCGGCTGAAATACACTTTAATTTAAAAACGGCTGAAGGCCAATAACTTAAAACGCAAGCATAATCAGAAACTTAAAAGGCAAGCCTTATCTTACAACATTTCTTTATTTAGGCTGAAGGCCCAAAGAATCTGAGATTTTCAGAGCAAACAATTTGAATTCAAAATCGGCTGAAAGCCCAACACTTAAGGCTAAACAACATTAAATAAAAAAAAAACAAAGGCCTTATGTAAAACAGTTCTTAATTAGGCAAAATTCAACCAAAACAGAAATTTAAAAGGCAAAGATTTATCTTAAAACAGTTCTTTAGTTAGGCTGACGGCCCAAAGAATCAGACACTTCAAGAGCAAACAAGTTAAATTCAAATCGGCTGAACGCCTAACACTTAAAACTCCATAACATTAAAAGCTTTAAAATGCCAAACGCCTTACGTAAAACAGTTCTTTAAATTAGGCTGAAAGCCTAAAGAAACTTACGCCTTAAGGGCAAAACAATATTAATTAAAAAAAATGAATCGGCTAGAAGCCATACAAGTTCAAACAACAAGAACAAATAACAAAAGGCAGTACACCCAAGGGCGCTCAAATGTTCGAGGATCGGCCTGTAATTCAAAGACTAACGCTCGCTTAAGTGAGACAAGCAGTCGGGCCAACCATTCACGATCCGACGACAACCCAACCGACCGACAGTCAACGGACCCACTGACAAGATAACTTCCACTTCAGCCAACCAGGGCACAACAGGGAGTTCACGGAACAACGTAGAAGATATTGGCGGCCATAACCAATCATACATGGAGCTGTCAAACCACACACCGTGCTGGGCAGCAACAACACGATGAGGAAACTACACTGCCTGAAATTTACGTCAACGGCCAGGGCAGGTAACCGGAACGTTAACGGCCACAAGGCAGAAGATTCTTCTGGTGCACTTCAATTCAAATAACCAAATACAGTGAAATTTCAAGGAAGGGTGGCTAGAATTTTTTGACTTGAAAACCACGTTGCTGCTCGCGTGAATATCCCAACAACCGACAACGAACTCCAAACGACACAATGTGAACAGTCTTGACTTGCTGGTAAAATTAAATCAAAACTCAACTTTCGAGTCCAGGGTCGGTGAGCCACGGACCTCGTAGCAATGGGCACAGTCCCACACACTCCGACACCGCGTAGAGACCGCCAACGGTCCCCGCCAAACTACGTCCCGCAGAGAATTCCTCGCTGCTCTGCGCCAACCGACCGACTGCCCAGGCCCAGAAACAGTGAAAGGACCAAGTATACTTCGACGGATGAGACGACCAACCGATCGACCAACCAACGGTCGTCCCACTCCAATCTCCCTCCGTCGGACAGTTCATGTGTGTCGCCAGTGGTCGGCGAGCACTGGCTGTCGGCGTCTCACTGGCGCTCCATCCCCCGACTTCACCGCTGCTCCCTCCAGACTGCACTGCTGGTCCGTTCCGAACTGACTGCCAGACACACGACGACCCGGAAATAATATCGGTCGGTCCAGAGGGGTACGACAGTGCACTTATCGATATGCGCTGCTGCTGCCGCTCACGGGCAAGTAAGGCAGGAATTTAGTGACGCCAGTAAATGTAATAAGAAAACGAGGCGGCAGTACCGTAATGAAAGATGACAAACAATAACTGGGATAACCGCAAGCTGGTATTTGTCGGAAGAATAGCTTAGTACAGGGCATTACATTAATCACATATACACTAAAGAGCCAAAGAATGTGGTAACCCCTGCCTAATATCGTGTATGGGCCCCTAAAGGGACAGAAGTGCCGAAACACGACGCAGAATGGAATTTACGTTTGAAGTAATGCTGGAGGGAACTGACACCATGAATTCTGAAGGGCGTCCATAAATCCGTAAGAGTATGACGAGATGTAGATCTTTTCTGAACAGCATGTTGCACGGCATCACAGATATGCTCAATAATGTTCATGTCAGGGGAGTCTGGTGGCTTGCGGAAGTGTTTAAACTCAGAAGAGTGTTCCTGGAGCCACTAAGTAGCAATTCTGGGCGTGTGTGGTGTAGCATTGTCCTGCGGGAATTGCCCAAGTCCATCAGAATGCACAATGGACATGAATGGATGCTTACGTACGTGTCACCTGTAAGAGTAATATCTAGACGTATCAGGGGTCCCACATCACTGCAACTGCACACACTTCGCCCCATTACAGAGCCTCCACCAGCTCCTTTGCTGATATGCAGGGTCCACGAATTCATGAGGTGTCCATCCACTCGATACAATTTGAAACGAGACTCGTCCGACCAGGCAACATGCTTCCAGTCGAATGTCGGTGTTGACGGGCCCAGGCGAGGCGTAAGACTTTGCATCGTGCAGTCATAGAGGGTACACGAGTGGGCCTTCGGCTCCGAAAGCCCATATCGATGATGTTTCTTTGAATGGTTCGCACGCTGACACTTGTTGATGGCCCAGCATTGAAATCTGCAGTAATTAGCGGTGTTACGTTGAACGATTCTCTTCAGTTGTAGGTGGTCCCATTCTTGCAGGATCTTTTTCCGGCCACAGCTATGTTTTACCGGTTTCCTGTTATTCACGGTACACTCGTGAAATGGTCGTACGGGAAAATCCACTCTTCACGCTACCTCGGAGATGCTGTGTCCCATCGCTCGTGCGTCGACTATAACACCACGTTCAAACTCACTTAAATCTTTATAATCTGCCATTGTAGCAGGAGTAACCGGTCTAACAACTGCAATAGACAGTTGTTTTCTTATATAGTCGTTGCTGACCGGAGCACCGTGTAAAGCCAGAAATGCATATCCTCTTATTTCAATCTATTGTACTATAAATCTTTTCCTTATTTTGTTACCTGGAGATATGACATTTCTGTGTCTTTATATATTGTAACTGTTTTACAATTAGTATGCATTTATGTCGCTGTATAAATTGTTTGTTTTGTAAATATTATTCGTATTTTTACGCCGGGTCTTGCCTATGGAAAACTATGCTGTCGAACGATTACATCGATAGGTCGTGTGGAGAACCAAAGTATTTAGGATCTTTGCGTGTGTTAACTCTGCCGCGTGGAGCGCGGGCAGAGCTGAATCTGGCTGGAGTAGGGCGGTGGAGCAGGTGTGCTGAGTGACGCTCCCGCGACTTGCCGCGCTTTCGGGGTTTGGCAGCATGTAATTGCGCTCGACTTGCTGTGATAGTTTCTGGCACGGTGTCGCGGACGGGAAGCATTAGCTCGCACACATCAAGAGCCCGTTTCCCCTGGTGACCGTGTCGAGAAGAAGGCGCGCCAACATCCAGCTTCTGCAACAGCGACGGCCGACAATAAGTGATTGCCTCCACCTCCTCGATCGACGACTCCAAACCTTCAATCAACCAACAAGGAAGACTGAAATCACGTAAAGTTTTAGAACTGTATGGCAGACCTCAGCTTTTCGAACTGCTCCCGTTGCATCACTAAAATACAGCAACTTAGCATGAACCTTTGTTGCTCATTGTCCCAATTGCATTACCAAGCAGGGTCCCTTCCTTTCCCGAAATGAACCCGTGTGTCGTTGATATTCAAACGCCAGTATTAAAGTAATATCATTCCATTTCACTGCTTAAATTTCAAAGTTCAGTTAAAGTATTCATAGCTGGCTACAATATTTAGATTACACAAGCACAAATTAAGAGTGCGAGTTTTGTTACCATATTTGAGCTTACCTGTGACTGCAGCTCAGCTTGGTACGTACTAAATTTTACTATTGTTAATTGTTCAAAATCATTTTAATTCAAGTTCAAAGTTGAATCCCTTATTTCTAAATTGCGTAGATTCAAGTTACTTTTGAGATGATTGTTGAGGTAGCACAAGACTAACCTTATTTAATTTAATTTCAGTCACTAAATTAACTTTCAGTTTTCTGGTTTTATTAATTCTTTTGCTAAATTAAGTCAGAGTGTAGCGAAATTTATTACTTCTGACAAACATTCAGTTTTCACACAGCACGTGTCAACCTTCAGTTGCCACGCTTTTAGTGCTAATTATATGTGCAGTAACCTTTCTTTTTCAGTTATTATAGTAGTTGTCCATAGGACTGGCGACCGCAATTTTCCCCAAATCTCAAATATCTAATTAACGCCAGTTAATTGTTAACGTAACGACCGCACATATAGTTTCTTCATTAACTTTACCCTTTTTCAAAATTAATTTCCACCAATTTATTTTGCATTTTTCCTTTCAGATGTAATCCTTTCCTCTCTCTTTACCAACAGATTTACTTCGGTGACGATTGCTTTTCCCAAATTTCCATAAGGTACACGCGGTTTAATTTTTCACTGTAATTTAGGTCGATAAGTGAAGGAGAGGTTAAAACCATATTGTGCCTGTTTACATATCTCTGCATTTGAATACGCATGCCTGTACCAGTTTCTTTGGCGGTTCAGTGTATATTACGGTTATAACAAACGCGGCACGATTTGCAGAGTCAGTACCACACTGGAGAGAAAGAGGGTACACAGACATCCTTGTGCCTGCATCGATGCCTCGCGGCACTCCAGGGCCAGCCTACTTGGCTAGCTGGACGAGAGCGCAGAGCTCTGGTACGCAGATACCGCACACCAGGCACCGATCGACCGGCCAGTCCTCACTCTGCCGGCGCACTTGGGCTGCGGTAATCGGGGAACACAGGCGGCGGCTTGTAGTTTGTTTGCATAATGACGTCACGGACAGGGGCCGACGCACGTGAAGCTGGCGAGGCACCGCAGCAAAGTATCAGCGCAGCAGCAGCTGCCTGCAGTCGATCGCCCACCAGGACAGCCGCCGCCGCATACTTTAGCACACGCAATTTCGCTACGTTGCACTTACTGGTACATATTTTGCACCTAATTGATACCGCTAAGTTCAATCAATCAGTCAATCAACATGTAAAGTTCATACTCTCTCGTTGGTAACACTCTTCTTTGTTTTGTGCAGTCCTGTTTATTTCTAGGTAATTTTGATATTTTATTACCAGTAATGGATATTCTGTTTTCTTCTTGGTGTTTCTCTGGTTTTCTTTTCAATAACCCACCCTTCCAATACTTATGATAAAAAACTATTGCCTCTAAATACACTACTGGCCATTAAAATTGCTAAACCACGAAGACCACGTGGTACAGACGCGAAATTTAACCGACGGGGATAAGATGCTGTGATATGCAAATGATAAGCTTTTCAGAGCATTCACACAACGTTGGCGCCGGTGGCGACACCTACAACGTGCTGACATGAGTTTCCAACCGATTGCTCATACACAAACAGAAGTTGACCGGCGTTGCCTGGTGAAAAGTTGTTGTGATGTCTCGTGTAAGGAAGAGAAATACGTACCATCACGTTTGCGACTTTGATAAAGGTCGGATTGTAGCCTATCGCGATTGCGGTTTATCGTATCGCGACATTGCTGCTCGCGTTGGTCGAGATCCAATGACTGTTAGCAGAATATGGAATCGGTGGGTTCAGGAGGGTAGTACGGAACGCCGTGCTGGATCCCAACGGCCTCGTATCACTAGCAGTCGAGATGACAAGCATCTTATCCATATGGTTGTAACGGATCGTGCAGCCACGTCTCGATCCCTGAGTCAACAGATGGGGACGTTTGCAAGACAACAACCATCTGCACGAACAGTTCGATGAAGTTTGCAGCAGCATGGACTATCAGCTCGGAGACCATGGCTGCGGTTACCCTTGACGCTGCATCACAGACAGCAGCGCCTGCGATGGTGTACTCAACGACGAATCTGGGTGAACGAATGGCAAAACGTCATTTTTTCGGATGAATCCAGGTTCTGTTTATAGCATCATGATGGTCGCATCCGTGTTTGACGACATCGCGGTGAACGCACATTGGAAGCGTGTATTCGTGATCTCCATACTGGCGTATCACTTAATGTGATGGTATGGGGTGCCATTGGTTACACGTCTCGGTCACCTCTTGTTCGCACTGACGGCACTTTAACCAGTGGACGTTACATCTCAGATGTGATACGACCCGTGGCTCTACCCTTCATTCGATCCCTGCGAAACGCTACATTTCAGCAAGATAATGCACGACCGCATGTTGTAGTTCCTGTACGGGCCTTTCTGGATACAGAAAATGTTCCACTGCTGCCTTGGCCAGCACCTTCTCCAGATATCTCACCAACTGAAAACGTCTGGTCAATGGTGGCCGAACAACTGGCTCGTCACAATAACGACAGTCACTACTCTTGATGAACTGCGGTATCGTGTTGAAGCTGCATGGACAGCTGTACCTGTACACGCAATCCAAGCTCTATTTGACTCAATGCCCAGGCGTATCAAGGCCGTTATTACGGCCAGAGGTGGTTGTTCCGGGTACTGATTTCTCAGGATCTATGCACCGAAATTGCCTCAAAATGTAATCACATGTCAGTTCTAGTATAATATGTTTGTCCAATGAATACCCGTTTATCATCTGCATTTCTTCTTGGTGTAGCAATTTTAATGGCCAGTAGTGTAAATATACTAACCTATCACTTTACTTTAGGAAATATTTGTTATGAGGTTGTTTTGCTGATTGGCTGCTTTCAACAATTTGAAAACATTCCACTATGGTTCGACAGCAAAATTTTTAAATCTTTTTCCTTACTTAATATTGCGAATCATAGGTAATTCTTACAGAAATGGTGCGTCGAGTTTCACTCCAACCAAAAAGAAACATGCCATTGGTGAGAACTCTACGGAGTTATGAAAAAATTCGATACTTATGTATCTGTATTACACATTAACAATGTTGACAATTATAAACAGCTAAGACTATACTAAGACTATAACGATTTCTTTTCATTAAGAAGTAACATACGAAGTTTTTGTTAGAACAGACACCACGCAAGGGATTAGTTTGCTCAAGAAGAGCAGCGTGCACAGCGCCAATCAGAACGTTTATGAGCTGCGTCAGAGTGGTGGAACTGACGTTACAGAAGCCGTCTTTCACAGAAGCCGTCTTTGTCGGAAGACAGACGGTTGCCGGGTTGTGTGGGAAGAGGCATAGAGTAACGGGGCAGCCTGTTGGATGTCGACGGCTCTGCAACAGCTGGTGGCACATGCAACAGCTGACATAGACGCTCCTGGCGGTCTTCTACAAGACTCAGGATGAAACTACGAGTACTTCCAATACGTAAAAACTGGACTTACAAGTGTTAGTATCGGGAATAAAAGTGGCACCCATTTAAACCACTGTATAGAGGAAGAATGTCACCACCATCTCGAAAACCTGCTAACGCAAAAGCAAAGACTTTGTGGAAGGCCGATTTTACATGCTCATAGCTTTGTGGCAACGATTCGGAACAATGATCTGTTACCAGCCTACTTATTCTCTACAGCCAGACACTAGGCGCATCAGTCTCAATGTTCACGATCTCATAATTACGCCGGCCGCGGTGGTCTAGTGGTTCTAGGCGCGCAGTCCGGAACCGCGGGACTGCTACGGTCGCAGGTCCGAATCCTGCCTCGGGCATGAATGTGTGTGACGTCCTCAGGTTAGTTAGGTTTAAGTAGTTCTAAGTTCTAGGGGACTGATGACCACAGAGGTTGAGTCCCATAGTGCTCAGAGCCATTTTTGAACCTCATAATTACCATTCCTAGCATGCTGAAAAACTGCCTTCCATAACCACATACCAGCCCACATATGCCCCAGTCCACTGTTACTCCAAACGCCACATCCCAGCACAGTTAGCTACCTTCTCCTCAATTTTTTGTTCTCCCAATTTATTGTCCTGTTTCATACAGAATTCATTTACCAACTTCACAAATCCAAAAGCATCGGTTTAAGCTGGCGGCAATAACTCCATAAAGCTTTTGGACCAATGGTAGTAATAATCATGATTTTGATAATTTCGTGAGAAGATGCATTTCACATAAGAAGGAAGGGTTTCCTAGAAATTGGAGGGCGCAGTTGAACCCGAGTCTGAAGCCACCAGGACTCGCACTGGACCAGGTTACAAACAGTTTGTAATCATAAGGTGTTTGGCGATTCTGAAGACTGTTATGTAGATTTTCTCAAAAACCAAGGAGGATCGACTTAAACGTCGAAACTTACTACACAGCCTGACTGTATCGCGTGGCTGCATATACTGCGAGGGGTTCGCAACTTCACTATGGCTTGCAGATGCTTCACAAAGCATAAAATGTCCTAGCAATGATGGCAGTGACAATATCACTCGCATGGCAAACACAAAGTGAACCTGTGCTCGCGGAGGTACTGTTGGATTTTAGTTGGACAACTCTCTGCTTTCGACATTTTGTGTGTAATATTTTCAAGAATACCATTTGACAACAATACTGTTTGCCTTCCTGTGGAAAACGAGATTAGCGTGTAACCCCCAGTGAACGACAAGGCACTTAGCGAAGGATCACAAGCTCGGGTGGGAGAAAACGGGTAATGAAATCGACCGAGTACTTTTCAAATAAGACATTCTGTCGTTCATCCTGATCGGATGATCACGTTTCTTGCTCACCAGGTTGATGGTTTTGCGCGCTATCCAGGGGAAAGGCTGCTCGAAACGGGCACCGCATCATGGACGCAGGCTGATGGGGGAACATTACTGCAGACGACCTGGGAAGGTAAGGCTTTTATCTTTTGGGACTGTCGTGTAGTCAGCCTCACAAACTACCTTTAAAAGGGTGAAACATCACTAGTAGATACTGCAGAAATCTTCTGGACGAGTTACGAGAAGCTCTGAATATGAAAAGCCGCAGTAAGCTCTGCAGAGGCGTTCATCTTCTGGCTGGCAGTGCACCAGCTCATTCATCTAAAGTTTCAGCGGACAAAATTAGGGCATGTGGCTTTGAAAACTTGCAGCTTCTGCCTTATTCTCCCGATGTACCAAGTGGCATTTTTATTTCGCAGCAAAAGAGAATCCGATGCAAGCTCACCGGTTTCACAACACAGATGACATCATTAATGAAGTGTGGTTTAACGCAAAATCTGAAGACTTCTACAATCAAGGCATTCGGAAGGTGAAGGAACGCTGGGAAGGATGTCTAACTCTGGATGATGACTACACAGAGAAGTATTGACAACAAATTGACGAAAACTCTCTAGCACATTTTAAAGGGTGGTAATCAGAACTTTACGTTACGTTCTCGTAGAACGCAGCATATTGTACGCAACAGAGATAAATCTTCAACGGAAAAAGTAACTTTGGAGCGAGCGTTGCAAGACCATTACTGCTTACCGTGTCATTAACATTGGCAGCCGCATGAGGCTGTTTTGCATTCAAAAAGTTACTATGCGAGAAAACTGTAGCGAAATGTACAATGAACTACAGAGAATCGACACCTTATGTAGAAACTGACAGATGACGTACTATACAAATAAATGCGACGTATTGAGATAAACAGTTGCAAATACCAACTGTTGTTCGATTACACGATTATCATACAACCATTGAAAGCAATATCCATTAAGTATCTGGGCTTATGCATTCGGAGTCAGTCAAAGGGTGCAACGTTCCTTTAAAATGAATAAAAAACTTTACGATTACGTTGAATGAATGCCTAATCTGTGGAATGAGTACTGAACTAGAATTGTCGTGTTTCGTGTTGTAAGTGCAAGTGCTGCTCTTACTCTGTGTTACTGTTAGTATAACTTTACACGAATTGATGGGGCAATGCAACTCCGAATACCAATAAAGAAATACCGTCACTGCGAAACACATTCAGTCCTTTAGGCACTGAATTATCTAGCCCTGTTCAAAACTGATAACTTCGTCTTAGCTCAAGAGCAGCAACGGAGTAACGCGATATATTCCGGTTTGTCATAAAAAAACACAAATATGATAGCTACAGATTCAGCAGTGCGTGATGCTGGCCATAATACTTTGAAATGCACATGAAACTCATTTGGCTGACAAACGAGAACATTTATGGAAATCCAACTTCATTGAAAAACATATGACCTGGACAGGGAGGCGGTACTGATTATAGTGAATTACTAACACTCAGTTTTTTGGCAAAATTATATTGCAAGTTAGGATTGACTTTTCAAAAACATCTGACAAGTTACATTACTCTTAACTGATTCACATGCAATGAGATTGCAAACTTCACTAATACAACATAAATGCAAATCATCAAATTACACATAGCTCTCTTAACAAATCTTAAAAGACTTACAAAAATAAAACCTAGCTAGCCTTTTCATCAAAACGGTTTACGCACATTCTGGTGTTACTCATCAATTACAAATTGTCTGCCAACTCATCTACACTAACGCGCTGCCAAACACAGAAATCATAACTACTCAACATCTTTACCTCGGTTTCATGAAGACTTCTGCTTCCATGTTCAACAATACTGACGCACCTAACTTAATTTAACACTTGGTGACTTCAGACAGCACACCACAAAGGCCGACAACTCCATCGTCTTCCCCTCACAGACAGCTACCTACAACTGCGCGCCAAGCTATCTCTTACTCCAACACTAGCAGTATCTCTGGGTCTGCGATATAAAGCCTATCAAAGACATTCATCGTTTATAAAATCATATTCCAGTGCGGCATACAAATGTGCCCCAGTATACTTCTTTCAAGGGGAACAAACCCATGAATTTAATCATAAGAAAGGCAAATGCCAGACACAGATTCATCAAAGGATCCTCCAGCATTGCAGTTAGCCCATGGAAGACGTATGTTACAAAAGTTTAGTTCGAAAATTTGAAAGGCGTCGTCTATCAGCGCCGCTAGCCAGTCTTGCCAGGTATGATAGCTTTTTCAGGCTGCACTCCTCTGTCCGTCTCTGGACAGTCTCGTGTGATAGGCCTATTTCTCTCAGAGTTCCACGTCATTGCCTTGCGGGAGCCAAAAAAGAGACAATTTCGCCAAATTTCAGTTCAGGAACAAGGTAGTCGAGGCCTTTGCTGCCGGATTCTGTTGAGTCTGAACACTGATCTACTTTCATAATTCTGTATTTACTTGGGCGAGGCGGCTGTATGTACACTCCTGGAAATGGAAAAAAGAACACATTGACACCGGTGTGTCAGACCCACCATACTTGCTCCGGACACTGCGAGAGGGCTGTACAAGCAATGATCACACGCACGGCACAGCGGACACACCAGGATCCGCGGTGTTGGCCGTCGAATGGCGCTAGCTGCGCAGCATTTGTGCACCGCCGCTGTCAGTGTCAGCCAGTTTGCCGTGGCATACGGAGCTCCATCGCAGTCTTTAACACTGGTAGCATGCCGCGACAGCGTGGACGTGAACCGTATGTGCAGTTGACGGACTTTGAGCGAGGGCGTATAGTGGGCATGCGGGAGGCCGGGTGGACGTACCGCCGAATTGCTCAACACTTGGGGCGTGAGGTCTCCACAGTACATCGATGTTGTCGCCAGTGGTCGGCGGAAGGTGCACGTGCCCTTCGACCTGGGACCGGACCGCAGCGACGCACGGATGCACGCCAAGACCGTAGGATCCTACGCAGTGCCGTAGGGGACCGCACCGCCATTTCCCAGCAAATTAGGGACACTGTTGCTCCTGGGGTATCGGCGAGGACCATTCGCAACCGTCTCCATGAAGCTGGGCTACGGTCCCGCACACCGTTAGGCCGTCTTCCGCTCACGCCCCAACATCGTGCAGCCCGCCTCCAGTGGTGTCGCGACAGGCGTGAATGGAGGGACGAATGGAGACGTGTCGTCTTCAGCGATGAGAGTCGCTTCTGCCTTGGTGCCAATGATGGTCGTATGCGTGTTTGGCGCCGTGCAGGTGAGCGCCACAATCAGGACTGCATACGACCGAGGCACACAGGGCCAGCACCCGGCATCATGGTGTGGGGAGCGATCTTCTACACTGGCCGTACACCACTGGTGATCGTCGAGGGGACACTGAATAGTGCACGGTACATCCAAACCGTCATCGAACCCATCGTTCTACCATTCCTAGACCGGCAAGGGAACTTGCTGTTCCAACAGGACAATGCACGTCCGCATGTATCCCGTGCCACCCAACGTGCTCTAGAAGGTGTAAGTCAACTACCCTGGCCAACAAGATCTCCGGATCTGTCCCCCATTGAGCATGTTTGGGACTGGATGAAGCGTCGTCTGACGCGGTCTGCACGTCCAGCAGGAACGCTGGTCCAACTGAGGCGCCAGGTGGAAATGGCATGGCAAGCCGTTCCACAGGACTACATCCAGCATCTCTACGATCGTCTCCATGGGGAATAGCAGCCTGCATTGCTGCGAAAGGTGGATATACACTGTACTAGCGCCGACATTGTGCATGCTCTGTTGCCTGTGTCTATGTGCCTGTGGTTCTGTCAGTGTGATCATGTGATGTATCTGACCCCAGGAATGTGTCAATAAAGTTTCCCCTTCCTGGGACAATGAATTCACGGTGTTCTTATTTCAATTTCCAGGAGTGTATTTGGCTAAACCGCGTCTCCACACGTTCTTCACTTACGGTTCTGACCCACCATGCTATATTTTTATTTACACTATGTGATCAGAAGTATCCGGACACCCCCAAAAACATATGTTTTTCATATTAGGTGCATTTTGCTTCCACCTACTGCCAGGTACTCCATATCAGCGACCTCAGTAGTCATTACACATCGTGAGAGAGCAGACTGGGGCGCTCCGTGTAACTCAGGGGGGTGTCACTTGTGTCATACGTCTGCACGCGAGATTCCCACGCTCCTAAACTTCCCTAGGTCCACTGTTTCCGATGTGATGCTGAAGTGTAAATGTGAAGGGACACGTACAGCACAAAAGCGTACCATCTGACCTCGTCTGTTGACTGACAGAGACCGCCGACAGTTGAAGATGGTAGTATTGTGTAACAGGCAGACATCTATTCACACCATCACACTGGAATTCCAAATTGCATTAGGATCCACTGCAAGTACTATGACAGTTAGGCGGGAGGCGAGAAACATTGATTTCATGGTCGAACGGCTGCTCGTAAGCCACACATCACGCCGGTAAATGCCAAACGATGCTTCGCTTAGTGCAAGGAGCGTAAACATTGGACGATTGAACAGTGAGAAAACGTTGGGTGGAGTGACGAATCACGGAATACAATGTGGCGATCCGATGGCAGGATGTGGGTACAGCGAATGCCCGATGAATGTCATCTGCCAGGGCGTGTAGTGCCAACAGTAAAATTCGGATGCGGTGGTGTTATGATGTGGTCGTGTCTTCCATGGGGGGGGGGAGGGGGGGCAGGGGGGGAAGGAAGGGAAGGGGGGGGAGGGGGGGGGGAGGCTTACACCCCTCGTTGCTTTGCGTGGCACTATCACACTACAGGTCTACATTGATGTTTTAAGCATGTTCTTGCTTCCCACTGTTGAAGAGCAATTCAGGGATGGCGATTGCATCTTTCAACACGATCGAGAACCTGTACATAATTCGCGGTGTGTGGCGGAGCGATTACACGACAATAACATCCTTGTAATGGACTGACCTGCCCAGAGTCCTGACCTGAATCCTATAGAACATCTTTGGGATGTTTTGGAACGCCGACTTCGTGCCAGGCCTCACCGACCGACATCAATACCTCAATACCTCTCCTCAGTGCAGCCATTCACCAAGAAACCTTACAACACCTCATTGAACGTACGCCTGCGTGAGTAGAAACTGTCATCAAGGCTAAGGGGGGGCGGGGGCAATAAAATATTGAATTCCAGCATTACCGACGGAATGGAGGACGCCACGAACTTGTAAGTAATTTTCAGCCAGGTGTCCGGATACTTTTGGTCAAATAGTGTATATTTCTCGCGGAGTGTTTATCTGCGTCACACTTTCATTTAAGTTGCATGGAACACAGTGTTCCTTTGTGTTAGGTGAGTAAACATGGGCCCACGTGAATACAGAGATCCTGTTATGTTTCTCACATCCGTGACTCCTCCTGCAAATTAGTCCGTCTGTCTCCCAAACAAAATCAGAATGGACGATCTCGTTGTATTATTTTCTGGCAATTTTTTTACATACATTATTGGTAATCATTGTAACTATTTCAAATAAATCGTAATCACCTAAATGTGGCAACTCGTATCCCTCTTCTATAAAAACTTTTGGAACATTAAAATAGCTTTTTAGCATATTTTGAATTCGTCTTTTCATTGCATTAAAAGGTATCCTTTGTCTCGGCTTGCAACCACATGGCTTTATATCTCTGCACTTGAGCTGGGTTTCCTGTATGCATGTGGTTCCTTTCAACTGTTTTGTTTCACTAAGAAATAAACTTGCTCTTGTTCGTCACACACTTTTCTGCTGTCTTTCGTAGTATTTACAGCTGTCAGTTAAGTCGATGTGCACACGATTCAGAATAACGAAATCATCAGATCAATCTCTTTCACACACATTTTTTCATTGTTAGGATTTGAATGTTCTTGTTTTGACCGCTTAGTTTTATGGCGTATAGATGTCATCTACATCATATTTCACGTATTTCGTCCACAAGATGAAGCTCGTTACACAGTTGTGCAATAATGCATCAGCGTTCCTGGTTATAACTCATTAAGCTGTTCTTTTCAGAAAACGTTGAATGAAATTCCCGTTGCGGTTGGGAAAGGACTAGCGTCGTCGTTAGAATTATCGAGGCAAAGTTCATTTTAAGGAATCATATGTGGAAATTAGCTAAAATTCAAGGTAAAACACACTTCAAAATTTCAACTGAACATTTAGTAATAGGTGTCAAGACTACGATAAATTTTCAAATTCTTCTATACTCTTAGTACACCCAGGATCCATCCCAGATAGTACTAATAAAGGATTCGTTTCGTAAGCATGATCTGCATTGTCAGATGCTATGAAAGAAAAATTGTTTATCACGGCGAGGTTTATTGTTAACGCTCAGAGATCAGACGCTCCAGTTAAGTCAGGCAGCATATAACTTCCTCCCACATATCTCTTGCTCAATGAGCATGACGAAAAAAATCATAGAACGTCTAGCCCATACGAAGACATACGGGTCAGTCATTACTCCTGCGTATCAGTCGCGAATTTAACAGGAGAGGAAGGAAATCCTAGTGGGGCTCAAAGTACCCTCCGTCACACACTGTAGAATGCCTTCCTGACTGTTGAAGTAGATGCAAATGCCATTACATGAGCATTCGAAAAGTGTTCCAACATGATCGACTACGCTGGGTAACCTTTAAATTTAAGCTTAGATGCCCTTGAAACTTAGAACGTCCCAGGAGAGGACGTTTCTCGGACCATACATACAAACTAAATCAAGTAAATGATTAGTCATTGAAGAAGTCCGTGTCGACGGCGATAACATGCATGTGTTTATAATAAAACACCGGCCACTTTCGTCTTTTAGAAATATTTTCAGTCCGCAGCTCGTGGTCGTGCGGTAGCGTTCTCGCTTCCCACACCCAGGTTCCCGGGTTCGATTCCCGGCGGGGTCAGGGATTTTCTCTGCCTCGTGATGACTGGGTGTTGTGTGATGTCCTTAGGTTAGTTAGGTTTAAGTAGTTCTAAGTTCTAGGGGACTGATGACCGTAGATATTAAGTCCCATAGTGGTCAGAGCCATGTGAACCATTTTGAATTATTTTTATTGCAGGATTTCACAATTACGAAAGATGATACATAGCACTGGTATGTGTAGTACATCGCTCCAGCGTCGGGTTCCCAAACAGTAATTCGCCATATCACGGGAAATTACGCGCTTTAGACAGAAAGGGAATTGACGATCACCTGCCTCCCGTGCGATGGGAGATCGATTGCACTGTGTGTGTGTGTGTGTGTGTGTGTGTGTGTGTGTGTGTGTGTGTGTGTGTGTATGTGTGTTAGGGCCTACATTTAGCAAGCTCATTGCATTTAGCTGACAGCTGCAGAATAGCACCTGAAGCCATTGTTGGAGGATTATTTTCTTTTTATTACATGGAATTTTTCAGAAAAAAAGTCCCAAAGTTTTACAAAAGACGATATAGATCTAAAATGTTGTTGTTGTTGTGGTCTTCAGTCCTGAGACTGGTTTGATGCAGCTCTCCATGCTACTCTATCCTGTGCAAGCTTCTTCATCTCCCAGTACCTACTGCAACCGACATCCTTCTGAATCTGCTTAGTGTATTCATCTCTTGGTCTCCCTCTACGATTTTTACTCTCCACGCTGCCCTCCAATGCTAAATTTGTGATCCCTTGATGCCTCAAAACATGTCCTACCAACCGATCCCTTCTTCTAGTCAAGTTGTGCCACAAGCTCCTCTTCTCCCCAATCCTATTCAATACCTCCTCATTAGTTACGTGATCTACCCACCTTATCTTCAGCATTCTTCTGTAGCACCACATTTCAAAAGCTTCTATTCTCTTCATGTCCAAACTAGTTATCGTCCATGTTTCACTTCCATACATGGCTACACTCCATACAAATACTTTCAGAAACGACTTCCTGACACTTAAATCTATACTCGACGTTAACAAATTTCTCTTCTTCAGAAACGATTTCCTTGCCATTGCCAGTCTACATTTTATATCCTCTCTACTTCGAACATCATCAGTTATTTTACTCCCTAAATAGCAAAACTCCTTTACTACTTAAGTGTCTCATTTCCTAATTTAATTCCCTCAGCATCACCCGATTTAATTTGACTACATTCCATTGTCCTCGTTTTGCTTTTGTTGATGTTCATCTTATATCCTCCTTTCAAGACACTGTCCATTCCGTTCAACTGCTCTTCCAAGTCCTTTGCTGTCTCTGACAGAATTACAATGTCATCGGCGAACCTCAAAGTTTTTACTTCTTCTCCATGAATTTTAATACCTACTCCAAATTTTTCTTTTATTTCCTTTACTGCTTGCTCAATATACAGATTGAATAACATCGGGGAGAGGCTACAACCCTGTCTCACTCCTTTCCCAACCACTGCTTCCCTTTCATGCCCATCGACTCTTATAACTGCCACCTGGTTTCTGTACAAATTGTAAATAGTCTTTCGCTCCCTGTATTTTACCCCTGCCACCTTCAGAATTTGAAAGAGAGTATTCCTGTTAACATTGTCAAAAGCTTTCTCTAAGTCTACAAATGCTAGAAACGTAGGTTTGCCTTTTCTTAATCTTTCTTCTAAGATAAGTCGTAAGGTTAGTATTGCCTCACGTGTTCCAACATTTCTACGGAATCCAAACTGATCTTCCCCGAGGTCGGCTTCTACCAGTTTTTCCATTCGTCTGTAAAGAATGCGCGTTAGTATTTTGCAGCCATGACTTATTAAACTGATAGTTCGGTAATTTTCACATCTGTAACACCTGCTTTCTTTGGGATTGGAATTATTATATTCTTCTTGAAGTCTGAGGGTATTTCGCCTGTCTCATACATCTTGCTCACCAGATGGTAGAGTTTTGTCATGACTGGCTCTCCCAAGGCCATCAGTAGTTCTAATGGAATGTTGTCTACTCCCGGGGCCTTGTTTCGACTCAGGTCTCTCAGTGCTCTGTCAAACTCTTCACGCAGTATCTTATCTCCCATTTCGTCTTCATCTACATCCTCTTCCATTTCCATAATATTGTCCTCAAGTACATCGCCCTTGTATAAACCCTCTATATACTCCTTCCACCTTTCTGCCTTCCCTTCTTTGCTTAGAACTGGGTTGCCATCTGAGCTCTTGATATTCATACAAGTGGTTCTCTTCTCTCCAAAGGTCTCTTTAATTTTCCTGTAGGCAGTATCTATCTTACCCCTAGTGAGACAAGCCTCTACATCCTTACATTTGTCCTCTAGCCATCCCTGCTTAACCATTTTTCACTTCCTGTAAATCTCTAATCTAAAATAGGAAAAGAAATAGTGTTATAAACATTCTGTACGTTCGTAAACAAATACAGGATACTGTACTTACTACGAGAATATTCAGTACGCTAGGGAACATGCTATCTTCATTCTCATTTCTTAATGGTCGGTCTTGTCTTCGTGCTTCTTCCACTGCCTGTATTGGTTAGTAGGTACTCCGTACGTACTGAATTTGACACTTACGGTTTCTAGTTTCACTCCCTTATTTATTTCTTTTGCTGTCAAATGAGTCACTTTAGTCCCTAAAAACAACTACCCACCAACAAGTTCTATTACGTAGGTGTTAATTTGCAGTACTTTCTTTTCGATATGTTGGTCATATGTTACATTAGTTTTATTGACATTGATTCGGAAGCATACTTTCAAACTGACTCTGATATGTTCTTCCATTTGCTTTTAGAATAAAACTGCGAAAAAAAGAGGCTGATTCAGGTCCGTTAAGTTAACACGTATTTTTTTCTTCGTTTTCCCACTTAAAGGAACCGAAAACGTTGTTGAGGATCGGTGAGTATAGTTGTTGTGGTGTGGAATTTCCTTGCCTTACTACTAATCCCCCTCTACCCTGATGAAATCTAATGACAACTGTAGTCTAGACATACATATTCTTCATTGCACTAACACAAGTCGAATTAGTTTTTTTTTTTCTCTCAAGGGTTGCTATAGTTCAATTCTTTTTTCTTGGCGGCTCGCGCATGCCCGCCCAGAAGTGGGAGATTGCTGCGTTGCCAGTTGCACACGACGCACGCGCCAAGAGAAGCAGCGCCATAGTATAGTACAGATCGAAAACCTACGTTTAGGGAGGAGCGCGCAGTTATTGAAGTAAAGCCACCACGGGCGCATTAACCCTTTCGCTGCTACAGAGACGTGGTGCTCCCCGCATTCCGCGCTGTGCGCGATTTTGTCATCACTGCACTGCTCGCCTGTGCAGACACATGGTGTTCCGACTGCTTTGACACATTTATCATTCGATTTCACAAAAACTGTTTGGCCAAAAAATTTGATTTTTACACATATTCTTGACTGATACCTTCTCCCCATAAATGACTTAATTTTGTTTCGATGTTCTACGCAGTTATTGTGCAGCATTAAATGTAGTAAACCATTGTACGAAATTTTGTAGAGTTTTGCAGAGGTAAAAGTCCATAACGTATACTTTCCGTATGGTCGATTTTAGTTGCCACAATGCTGAGAATAGAATGTGGACACGATACCCAAATTTCATATAAAATTTACTGCTTAACAATATCTCATTTAATTTAAGTACCAAATACGTGTCATATGTAATACTGAGAAATATTCGGTCTTTCGCGACTGTAATAAAAGTTTTATTTACACCGGGGGCGCTTGGCTTTATTTTAATGCACTTCAATCAATCAAAAGGAAGTAGACAAAATACATTAAACAAAACTGTGGGACATCAAATGATACCAAATCCGACGAATTTGTGATCAAATTTGTTATAATTGGATGTCCACTTCCGAGAGGATCGAATTTTCATTAGGATTTCTTTTAGCTCTGTGTGTCGTTTTCAAGAGATTTCAATGTCCCCAGTTAAAATGAACACCCTTTATAACATAAACAGTGTTTATAAATTGGGAAATATTCCATCTTTAGCGACTGTAATAAAACTTTTCTTTATACCAGAGTCATTTCGCTTTTTTCTAAAACGTTCTGATTAAAACAAAGTTGGCGAAGTACAAAAAACTGAATTGTGGACGTAATAAAACATAGAAACTAAAATATATTGCGCAAACAATTTGTGTTTGTCACAACGGACAGCAAATAGTTGCCAAAACATAGATCAGTCGACGAAAACATTGAATATGATGTTGCCAAAGCAGCGAAGGAAAGAATTGCGTCAGTCAGTCAATTGCCTCGGCGACATACGAACCGAAATTCTGCTCTAAATAATACTTTTAATACTGCCGCAAAAGAACATATCTCAATATGAATAGTAAAACAGCGACTGCGGAGGGGAAGATTACAAACAAAACAGATAACATGAATATTGTATGTGTGCCTTTTCATTGTTTTTAATTGCTGTGAAAAGAAATATTGGAGAACAAAATTAGAAAAACCGAAAACTTATGATTATAATGAAGAGAGAAAGCACTAGAAATATCAAAAAATTAGATTCAAACAAATAAAATTCATGAAGTAAGGCACTTCGATATTGTTTTTAAATAAAGAAAATATTAAGCATCAGACTGGGATTGAACTCAAAACCTTTCGTTTAGCAGCGAGACACTTTTTTTATTTTTTATAAATTCTAAAAATAAAGAAAGTAAACTTTTCACTTTTTCTTTTTTTGTTTTTTTTTTGTTTTTTTTTTTTTTTTTTAAAGAAAGAAAATTACCTCTCTCACTTCAGGCGTGCGCCCCTATCACCCATTCTACCTCCAAAAACCTATCTGGCCTAAAAACAAAAACAAAGCTAGTGCCACCGCCACTTTCATCCTAAAGCTAACTACGACGGCCGTTCGCCACCAGTTCAGGTTCCGCCCACGAACAAAAATTAAATGTGCTCCTGAACATTTTATAAAAAAATAAAAGGAGAAAGGAAAGGGTATAATACTTTATTATATTTTATTTATTGCTCATTTTGTTCTTATTTTGTTCTTGTGTATTTATTTGGATTCGAAAGCAGGTCTCCTGCTCACCTTTTTTTATATATATTTTTTATTTTTATTTTATTTTATTTTATTTATTTTTGTTATTTTTTTATATGTAGATATCAATGTGCGAACAGTCATAGTTAATCACGCCTGGAAAACTGAAACAGAATGAAGGCACCATCGTAGATAGTAAACATAAATAACATGAAAAGAAAGCTACCACTTCGTAGTTAGGCTTCCCAGCGACTGCGCCCACTGATAAAGATTGTTCAATATATGATCGTTTGCAGTTCGTTCTGTCCTCATCTGCCACTGCCTGGAACATTCCAGCTACACGGCGGGCTGTGAAAGGCAGTTTGCGAAGCATTGTCGATATCTGGTATGCCCGGAAATAGCATGATGTCTTTCTTGCAAATAGAGCCAGAAGTCAAGGAAATTCTTGTGTCCGTCACGACAGAGGTAACGGACCGCATGTCCACGTATCCAGGTGACGGAGTTGGTTCGAGTCTTGAGATAAAATGTCTCATCCGGAAACAATAACGTGCGTGCAGATATATGCTCCGGCCTAACTCGCAAGAGATAAGCCAGCATCTGCCGCACGAGGTGCCAAACCGGTTCCGCCTCTCCACAGCTGAGGCGGTGCTCGTCAGAATCTACTGTATTACAACCCACAGACTTGGGAGATTCTGGCATGTGGATATTGTAGAGACGTTCTTGCGTCACCAGCTTCCCATTAACGACTACGTACCATTGGGAAACAACATCGGAATCAAGCATGGCATCGTGTACAGTCTTCCACACCACGCGCCACCGTACGTCAGGATATTTTAGTTCGACCACATTTAGGGGGCGGCGTTGCAGCATGTCATGATATAGGCGTCGAGTTGTGGCCATTTGTGGTGTCGTGAGCGCTACATTGCAATAACTTTGTTCTAAATAGAAACGTCCTATATAAAAGAGGGGCGCTGGGATGTCCTGTAGTGGCACCGGCGCTCTTAGTGAAGCAGGTCGTAGCGCCGTCAGAAGCAGACTCGTGGGGCTCGTAGGACAACGACGCAGCAGACATAAATGTGAGCTAACGTAGAGGGCAATGGCCCTATCATGGACGTTAACTAGACCGAGACCACCTTTTTCCTTGGGGAGGGTAAGAGAGACGTATCTGATCTTCAGTAACATATCAGCGGTGACGAAGTATCCCAGCGTTGCCATAATGCTACGAGACAAGGGTAACGGAATGGGTAGCGTTTGGGCGACATGCGGTATGCGGGACGCAAGGTATACATTGGCATAATACGCCCGCTGAACGATCTTGAGGGATCGCAAGCGCTGATTTGCAATTCCGGCCCTAATTTGGTTAAGAAGGCGTCGATAATTGAGCGTCGTCGCTCGTCGCATGTCGTTCATGAAATCTAAGCCCAAGCAGCGGACAGTATCACTGAAGCGTAAGGGGGCAATGTGTTCCTGTGGTAGCCCAATCCCGATGCTCAAGGCGACAAACTTGTCAACGTTGATTTGGCTACCAGAAGCTGTACCGTAGGTTGCAATCCAGTCCAAAGCCGCAGCCATATCGTCAGCTCCACGTACGACGATCATCAAATCATATAGGCGGTGCAGCGATAGATGGAGCCGCCGAACTGTATTCCAGTGAGCCTGTCTCGGAGACCACGCAACAAAGGTTCTAAGGCCAGTGCAAATAACAATGTTGATAATGGACATCCCTGTCGTACTGATCTGCGGATCGGCATGGGTGACGTCAGTCTTCCATTAACAAGAACTCGAGAAGTAGCCCCATGCAGAAGGCGTGTCAACACGGTGATACAGGGGTCGGGGTATTCCATGCGCCGTAGAACGGCCGTGAGGAAAGTGTGGGCCACACGGTCAAAAGCCTGGCTAAAGTCGATAGACGCCAGGGCTGCCGGCAAACGTCTCATCCGTGCAAGGGAGATGAGATCTCTGTAACGACATAACGCAGTTCTGATGTTGTTGGGTCCCCCCAAGGACGTGCAATACTGTGCCGCGAATACGTTCTGATAGCAGCCTCGAAAAGATCTTGAAGTCGCTGTTCAATAACGTTAAGGGGCGATAATCGCGGACATGATTCCGTCCCTTCGGCTTATGGATGGGGACAATCAGTCCTTCCAAGAATGCTGCAGGCAACGGTATACCCGGGGACATCAATTCCTGACAAATTTCAACCCAACACGGTACCAACAGTTGTTTAAATGCTCGATAGAACTCTAATGGTAATCCATCGATTCCTGGTGATTTATGGGGAGCACCTCTACCAATGGCGTCGAGCACTTCCTCTTCTGTCACTTCTCCCAGTAAAGTCGGTACCATGTCTGGTGGAACTGTACCGTGGACATGTGCTGAAACGGTGTCTACCGTCGCCATATCAGGGAGCACTGCTGAATAAAGTTGAGTGTAATGCCCATAGAAGGCTTCTGCTATATCTGCTTGTTCTGCCACGTGTCGTCCGTCGTCTGTTATCATGTCGGTTACCAGTGCCCTACGGCGCCTCCTGCGTTCTAGGAGCACGTGGTGCATAGATGGCCTTTCTCATTGTATCATGTCTGGAGCACGCGACCGTATAACAGCGCCCCGTAAATGATGACGTGCTAAGGAGACGAGCTTCGCTTTCGCGCGATTGACTATGATCTGCCTGTCAGGTGAGGGCTCCATAGTAAGACATTCCCGTAGGACGGTGTAATAAAAGTTTTCCGTGCTCCTCCTCCATGCCGCCGCTTCCCGGCCGTAAGCCATGAAGGTGCGCCTAAGAGCAGGTTTCGCACCTTCAATCCACCAACTGAGGGTCGATCGGTAACAACCACGACGCTGTAAGGACGCGTTCCACGACTTTTCGATAGCACCTTTACATGCCGGCTCGTCCAAATGGGCGACGTTCAGTTTCCAGGGGGGCCTACTGCGCCACACACGTGCAGGTTGGAGGGCAATGGTGCAAATATAGGCTGTGTGGTCGGTGAATGCAGTGGGCCAGAGCTCTGCTCCTCTCGTCGCCGTCGAAAGGGTGCTTGTGACGTAAATCCTGTCCAACCGACTTGATGAATGACTTGTATAATGGGTGTAACCAGGAGCTGGGCCGTGGATGTGGCGCCACGTGTCGATCAGGTGGAGGTCACGCACTAGCATTTCCAATTCCGCACACGGGACGTGATGTGGCTGCTGATCAGACGGGGATAATGTACAGTTAAAATCTCCTCCGATCACCATATCGTCTATGCGGCCCATAAATAGACGCGTAATATCTTCCGAAAAAAAGCGGGCCCGATCTCTCCGTCTCCCTGATCCTGAAGGGGCATATACATTGATGAGTCGTACACCGTTGACAGTTACTGCCATGGCTCTTGCACTCGGTAAGTACAGTACGTCCGTAGCCGCCAAACCGTCCCGTAGCAGGACAGCCACACCACAATCGGTAGAAGAGGCGTGGGAGATGTGGGTGGTATATCCGTAGAAGTCAGGGAAACTAGCGACACATATTTCCTGTAAGAGGGCCACGTCGATGTCCGCCGCAGCAAGCATACGTTGTAGCATTGTCAGTTTGTGTGGTGCCCTTATCGCGTTGATATTAATTGTGGCAAGGCGAAAGGTGTGCTGCCTAGCCTCTTCACCTAGGGTAGACGCCATGGCAATCAAAGCTAACCGCAGGAGATGCCGGACCCACCAAACCCGTTACAAATTATGAGTCTTTCACGCTAGGAGTGGCATCCCCAATGCCACCCCCTCCCCTGTCACCCGTGCCCTCTCCAGGAAGTTCCTCAACATCGCCCGAACACAGTGGGTGCAACACGATGCTATGTAGCTGATCGGCACCTAAATCTCTCTCACGTACGTCGTCTTTGGTAGAGGTAGACGGAGCGCCATCCATCGACGCGACCTGCTGCATCTGTGGTGCAAGAAGTAACTGGGCACTCATAGTATGGGCAAGTGAACCGTCTAAACCACTTAGATCCTCAGCAGGCGCAGCTTCCATGCCGTCTGATGAGATGTCACCTTCTTGACCGGCCGTGTGTAGGAGGCAATCGTCAGAATGGGTCCGCCGACGCCGCTTGCATCGTCGAGGCGAACGTTGCTTTCGAACGTGGACATCCGTATCCGAATGTTGGAGGCAATCCAGCGTCGTTTCACCTTCAGCTAGGAAAGCCGCGGTCGGGACAATGTTCGCGTCCACGTCCATCGCGTTCTGAATGTTATGTCGCGTCTGGATTCCGTGGGACTGCTGCTGTTGCTGTTGCTGTGGAGGGGGCGACAATTGGGTTGGCATCGAGGGGCCTTCCTCTTCCTCCCTTGGTGCTTCTGATGTCGATGGATGTGTCTGATCGCCCGTTTCGTCCTCATCTATGGTGCGCATCGTCGTCTGAGCGCACGTGAGGGGCAGGATTGTCGTCACCGTCGGGGAAACGGAGTCTCCCACTGGTATCTGCGCAATTCTACGTTGTAAGCAGCTCGACCGAACATGGCCTTCCTGCCCACATCCGAACAGGTACGCGGTTGACCGTCGTACATGATGATTGCACGACAGCCACCGATGTTCAAATAGGACGGCACATGTTTCTTGAGCTCAAGTTTAATTTGGCGCACACCATTGTAGACCTTATACGTCGAGAAAGTTTGCCACTTTTCTGCAACGTGGCTGATAACATTGCCATATGGTCGGAAGGCGTCCTTGACAACTTCCTCTGGGTCCTCGAAGGGGAGCTCAAAAACCCTTACAGTCGTTAGGCCCATGCCTGCATGATCCACCGTCACTGCACTGATATGCCCGTCAGAATGTTTGAATCTGAGAGAGTTCGAGTATTTAGACACCACTGTCGCGCAGACCTCTGCACTGGTCATTTTAACATAAACCACGCTCGCCGTTATAGAAAAATGTATTCCGACGACAGTCGCCGGGTCTAAACGTAGATCGTCGCGTATGAACTGTTCTATTTCATAGGCTCGAGGACGCGCGTGATCTGGTTGGAAAGTAATTTTGATCGTATCGTGGCGCCATGTGTGTGCCATAGTCGCACTGAACTTGGAACAAATACAGCTCGCGCCGCGAGAAGGTAAACACAAGCAAGCGCTCACGGTCGCGCACGGCGGGGCGCAGCGGACGTCCTCGCCCCACAGCAGCCGAAAGCAGACTGAAATCCGGGAGGACTCTAAAATATCACGCAAAATACCGTCAAACACTGTTGGTATAACTATGAATTACGCACGTTTCGTCGAAGTACAATAGGAAATAAACAATTACCGCTGTTCTTTATTGGGAAAAAGCGGTTCATGAGAATGATACAAACAGCTTTCCTTACTATCGCCTGAATTAGGAGGCTTATTGCTTGTTTGGTTTAATTAATTAATAGAATATGAAGCAACTGGTATAAAGAATGCTTTTTCCAAACTTTCTATAAAAGGAAGTCTGCTATCAAGACACTGCTTTTGTTCAATTACTTTATTTATGACTGAACGTTTCTAAAGCTGAAGACACTCGTCCGTGCTCTGCACTGCAGTCGAGCTCTGGCGACGTCGTTCTCTGTTCATTGGCTGACTGTGTTTTGTGACGTCATATGCGCAGAACGAACCTAAACTCGGCCGCCGTCGTAAATGACGCGCACTTTAGGATATATTTTGTTGGAACTGAGTCTAAAATTTTCTCAAAGTCTATGAACCTCAGACAAAGTTTTTTAATTCGTTCTCATTGTGCCGTCCTGTACTTCCGCCCACAGTTTGCCAATGGTCTACTTTGCTACATTCGCTCCTGAAGGTGTCTTGTTGCTCTGACTTATTACATTCCACACTAAAAGATTTTCCACTCCACGACGTGCTGATACAGCAGTCGGTATGTAGAATGAAGAGTCGGAAACAGTATTGGTTGCGATGTTGAAATTACTGTTCACTTATTCATCAACGACGCGCGATTCGTCTAATTCAAGGCATCTTCAGACTGGACGGTAAATGTTGATAAACAAGATATGGATGTTCATGATAAAACATCCGCAAAAATAAAGCACCATTGTCACGTGCAAATAAATAAAAAAACAAAAATTAAAAAAATAAATAGTCGAGGCAAATATATGCTCCTGTCATTTATTAAATGTTGGGACGCGCAATGTGGTCCAGTGAATACAAAACAGGATCAGGCCGGAACAAACATGCAAGAGGCGTCGTTCTCCGTTCTGCGACCACTCCCTTGTATTCACTGCACTACATTACGCTTACCGGCAGGGTTATCGGATATTATGCTTTTAATACATGACGGGAGCATGTTTACCTCGGCTATATTTTATTTTTTTGCATGCATCGAGGGCAATTTATTTCTGCGAACGTTTTATCATTGATATCCGTAACTTTCTTATGACCGTTTATCGGCCACTGTGAAGATAACTTGAATTAAGCGAAAAGCGCGTCATCGATGAATAAATAAACAGTACTTTCAACCTGTTTTCTTCTGCTCATACGATCCAAATGACTTTGGTATGGTGTTAGTAAATATCTCTTACATTATGGGGAGGAAGCTGATACATCTAGTGATCTCGATATTTTGTGGACCTTAAATTACAGCGTTGTTCCAGCAATGGGGAATTATCTTCGTCTACAGATATTCTGTAAGCAATTTTGCAAGCTATTTTTATTTCTTACCCTCCACGTTCAATAATTTCTACCGAGCCACCATCATCTCCAGGTGCATTCCCTCTCTTTGCACGTCTAATAGCTTCATACATCCCAGCTATCATTTCTTCGTATCGCCGTTGTTAACTATCCCCTTAACTACACACGAAGTTAAATTTTTGTGGATGGAGTTCGCAGCCATATAAACACATTTTTAAGGACATGATGGTCACCTTTGACTGTAAAAATATTTATTTATGAAATACGATACTGCAGTTCGCCTGTGTGGCAATTGTCAGATGGAGTACTACGAAAATTGTCCTTCAGCGCACAACAAAACTTTAAAACAAATTTCACGTTCATCCATGTGACCATGACGTCCTTATAGGAGTGCGCGCGCGCCCGCGCGCGCGCACACACACACACACACACACACACACACACATACATACAAACTGTAGACAGAACATTCATAGTTACAGATAGACCACCAGAGAAGAATCATTGTAAAATCATGTGTTTTCTACAGTTCATACGATGCTATTTATGCAAAAGATGACAATGATAGTATGGACGTGACGGGCTCGTGTAAAAACCTCAGAATTTTATTCAAAGCTCTGACTTGCGCTAAAGCACAGAGTTCGCAATCCTCCACTCGATACACACAGCCGAAATTGCGGTAGAGGATATGTAGATAATCAGTTTTACACTCAAAGGCGACCATGGTGCCGATTAAAAAACTATACAAATGTTTAACAAAACATTTTAAAGAACGTCTTAATTTTGTCTCTGGTGTTTGTTACTGCGCCGTCTGCCTTCGTATCTGATGAAATATCATGACCCAGCCTAAGCTGGAAGCGTAAAATCAATTTTCCGATGTAATTATTTTGTCTCTTAGAACGCGCGCCAGAATCACACAAGTACTTCCAGGCACTGCTGCCTTTGTTTCTGTCACATGCTGTCGCGTGGTAGCGCGCCTGCCTGTATACAGTTGTTGGTGTTAAACTTGGTCGAGTACTGATAAAGTAATGGCTTACAATTCAGGAAATGTACTGGACGAATGTTTCTACACCTAAATCTACAACTGATGCCTCGCACAGAGTTCATCGACCTACTTTCATACTATGTCTTACCACTCTTCTCTCAAACAGTTCGTGGGAAAATCTTTAGCGAGCGAGCTCTGATTTCTTGTATTTTATTACTATGATCATTTCGCCCTATGGCGTTGGACGACACCAAAATGTTTTCTCATTTGGGGGAGAAAGTTGGTGATTAAAATTTCGTGTAAATAACCTTTCCCAACGAAAAACGCTTCTTTTTTCATGTCAGCCACCCCAACTCGTGTATCTTATCCGTCACACGCTCTGCTGTATTTCCATATAATGAAAAAGGAGCTGAACTTCTATGGACATTTTGAATACCCTTTTTCAATCCTATCTGATATGGATCCCACACCGTGAAGTAATACTACAGAATAAGATGGACAAGCGTAGTGTAGGCAGTCTTTTTAGTAGACGTGTTGCATCCTTTTAGTGTTCAATAAAACGCAGACTTTGGTTAGTTTTTCCCCCAACGTTATGTATGCGATCGTTCGAATTAAACGTGTTCGTAATTGTGTTCGTAATTGTATTGAATATTGTATGTACGAGTAGATAAGAAACAGCAGAGGACTATAACATCTCCTTGGGGAGCGCCAAAAATCACTTCTGTGTTACTAGATGGCTTTTCGTCAGTTACTACGAACTGCGCCCTTTCTGACAGGAAATCACGAATCCAACATAACAGAGACGATACTCCGTAGGCACACAATAAGATTAGAACTCGCTTGTGAACAACGGTGTAAGAAGCCTTCTGGAAATACAGGAATACGGAAGTAATTCACACTTCCTGTGATTAAACAGCTAGATCTGTTTCACAAAACCGATACTTTCTGAATCGGTAGTGGCTATTTTTCAGTAAATCGTTTTCTTCGAGGTAATTCCTAATGTTCGAAAACAGTATATGTTCCAGAATCTTAAAGCAAATCGACATCAGTGAAATGGTTCTGTATTTCAGCGGATTACTCCTGTTTTCTTCCTTGAGAATTGGTGTGATCTGTGCAACTTCCCAGTCTTTAGGTATCGATCTATCGTCGAGCAAAAGGCTGTATATGACTGCTACGTATGAGGCTATTTCTTGCTTTTCTCGTCGCGTCAGATTTTCTTTTTGCTTGTATACTCAGGTTCTCATCGATTTACTCTGTCGTCATCCTCCCAAGTTAACAGTCGTGTTGTTTAGTAACGTTGAAAGACATCTTAACAAAAATAAAATGATGGTTGTTATTTATTTTGCTTGTTGGCAAGCGCGCTACCTAACGATTCGAAAACTTTGAACGGAAGAATTCGACTGCGAAAGTACGTTGTAAAATATGACTGCGAGAAAGTAAGTTGAAAGTGCTTGTCTGGTTCCCTGTCTAAACATTCGCAATGGCGAGAATATTGTCTGAATTCAGAACATGAATCATTAAACTTTTAAACTGATAAACTGCCCTGGAAAAACCCGATGTTCCATTTTTTTAATTATTTAATTCTAGTTTACCAGTTTCACAATGGAAACACCGTAGCACTGCTCTTGTCTTGAAAGCGCGTCGCATTTTTTGAGCTACAATGGACTGCTGAGATGCTCCTGATGCAAAGCGTTCTCTTAAAAAAAATGGCAAAGATCTTTTGGTTCACAACAAATCTGAATAAATGAAAATGGTAACTCATATGTTGGCATAGACTTTGGTTGCAGACAATGACTTGGGAAAATTATAACATCAAATGTAATTATTTTTCTGATTATAAAAGTTCTATACTGAAAAATTATCTCTTTTTTTACTTCACAAACATTAATACACAAGAAAATTACAGAGGTTAGCGGACAAACGTAAGCAGTCTTCCAGATCAAATAAAATATTCTAAAAATGCAATCCGTAAAAATGTCATTAAATATTCAACAGTTATTCCTATTCCCAAATTCAAGTTGAAAATTATGCATTGCTGTTTATCTTTCCCTATAATCAAGTGTCCGGATGTCTGAACCAAGAATGCTTAACTACAAGCTGTCGCAGTAAGGTAGAAAATCTGAGTCAATTACATTAAATTAAATCCTTTTCTATTATTCAGCAAAATAGCCGTAATGAAATACTCTTCCCAAAATGCTTGAATCTCTTTCCTCATCTCAAATCATTAATCAATAAGCCAACATGTTCCACTTCGTCAAAATATAACTACAACCGTAACACTAGGCCTATGCCGTAGTATTACTCATAACACACCACTGCTCCTCATCTCACCTTTAACAGTGCGCATCATCTCCCACGCACCTTGCGAAGATGGTCCAAGGAAGCGTCCAGGTGACACAGCATCTCAGATGACACTGCGCGCATATAATCAGAACAATACAAAGGCGCTTACTCTTTCATGACATCCAAATACTAGAGAAATGCCCGTGAAATTATCTACAGCTCCCTATCAGTGTGTGTCATAATGGTTTATTATGTAATGTGCTTCCCGTATTGAGATTACAGTGTCCCCTGTATTATCGCGAAATCCAGTTGACATTGCCTGCGACCATCAAACATTCATTTCGGATCACATTCACGCAATTATCGACAAAACAGTCCATTAACGATGTTGGTTATATGTTTAACATAAACAGTCTGTGCCAGTGATCTATTTTAAAAGTGAAACTCGATTTATGTTATCTGATATATGGAATATTCACTGATAAACCGCCGGCCGTTGTGGCCGTTGGGTTCTAGGCACTTCAGTCCGTAACCGCGCCGCTGCTATGGTCTCAGGTTCGAATCCTGCCTCGGGCATGGATTTGTGTGATGTCATTAGGTTGGTTAGGTTTAAGTAGGTCTAAGTCTAGGGAACTGATGACTTCAGACATTAAGTCCCATAGTGCTCAGAGCCATTTGAACCATTTGAAGCGATAAACCGAAACGTTATGTGCACTGCCGAACCGAGGCTGAATGCCGACTGGTGTAGCTGCGGGCAAGAGACGCGGTAAAGAAAACACAGAAGGGGAACAGAGACGAAGTGGGAATCCCTGAAACTAAAATACGAGCTGCAAATGGGAAAATCCACCATCGTAAGCGCCTTTGACATCGGCACCGGTACCTCGCCAACGGCATAGCTGTTCGGCTGATGGCGTGCTCCTGTCGTGAGTACTTACGGAAAGTGATTGAAGAATGGTGTAATCACGAGTGGGCGACAAGGTGTTGGACGTCTATGTCACACCATGAATCAAGAAGGTCAAAGAATCGGTCCCTATGTAAGGCAGGAAAAGCGAAGATGTACGGCAGATATGACGACAGAGGACAATTCTGGTGCACGAACTAGTGGTTTAAAAATGGTTCAAATGGCTGTGAGCACTATGCGACTTAACTTCTGAGGTCATCAGTCGCCTAGAACTTAGAACTAATTAAACCTAACTAACCTAAGGACATCACACACATCCATGCCCGAGGCAGGATTCGAACCTGCGACCGTAGCGGTCGCTCGGTTCCAGACTGCAGCGCCCAGCTCACGTTTTGGACATGGCGTTCCAAATCAGACAACTCCGCCAGTCCCCTATTGATACAACGACATCGTTACGATTGCAGTGGGATAGGATCGGCGAGACTAGACCGTGCAACAACGGAAACGTGTCACTAGGTCGAACGAATCACATTTATTGTTACAACAGGCTCACGGCCGCGTACGGATACGCCATCACCCAGATGAACACATGCCCGAAATACGCACCCCACGGACGTAAGTCGTTGGGGACAGTGATATCTGCCTACATCCTTTCAAGCTTCATGTCTTCCCCAATGGCGATAGCATCTTTCAGCAAGATAATTGTCTGTGTCACAAGGGCATAAACGTACGGCAGTGCTTTGGGCATGGTGATAATGAACTCACGTTGATTTCCTGGCCAACAAATTCGTCTCGTCTGAAGCTGATGGAACACATATGGGATGCTATGGGGTGTCAGCCCTTCGACCATGTATCACCGGTTAGTAATTTACAGGAACCGTGTGAGACCTGTCCGTTGATATCCGGTGCCATATCACCGCTTCATCAAATTCATGGCAGGCAAAACGTCTGCTATAATTTGTTTCAATGATGGACCAATACACTGTTACGGAGGTGGTCATAATGTTTTGTGTCACCAGTGTACCTCGGAAAATTTTAATTGCCTTTTTACTTAATTATTGTTCTTACACACTTCTTCCATATTGCAGGGTGTGTGCTGATACACTAGAGGCCTGTGGGCAGGAAATATACACTACTGGCCACTAAAATTGCTACACAACGAAGATGACGTGCTACAGACGCGAAATTTAACCGACAGGAAGAAGATGCTGTGTTATGCAAATGATTAGCTTTTCAGAGCATTCGCACTAGGTTGGCGCCGGTGGCGTCACCTACAACGTGCTGACATGAGGAAAGTTTCCAACCGAATTCTCATACACAAACAGCAGTTGATCGGCGTTGCCTGGTGAAACGTTGTTGTGATGCCTTGTGGAAGGAGGAGAAATGCGTACCATCACGTTTCCGACTTTGATAAAGGTCGGATTGTAGCCTATCGCGACTGCGGTTTATCGTATCGCGACATTGCTGATCGCGTTGGTCGAGATCCAATGACTGTTAGCAGAATATGGAATCGGTGGGTTCAGAAGGGTAATACGGAACGCCGTGCTGGATCCCAACGGCCTCGTATCACTAGCAGTCCAGATGAAAGGCATGGCTGTAACGGATCGTGCAGCCACGTCTCGATCCCTGAGTCAACAGATGGGGACGTTTGCAAGACAACAACCATCTGCACGAACAGTTCGACGACGTTTGCAGCAGCATGGACTATCAGCTCGGAGATAATGGCTGCGGTTACCCTTGATGCTGCATCACAACAGGAGCGCCTGCGATGGTGTACTCAACGACGAACCTGGGTGCACGAATGGCGTATCGCCCAGCGTGATGGTATGAGGTGCCACTGGTTACACGTCTCGGTCACCTCTTGTTCGCATTAACGGCACTTTGAACAGTAAACGTTACATTTCAGATGTGTTACGACCAGTGGCTCAACCCTTCATTCGATCTCTGCGAAACCCTACATTTCAGCAGGATAATGCACGGCCGCATGTTGCAGGTCCTGTACGGGTCGTTCTGGATACAGGAAATGTTCGACTGCTGCCCTGGCCAGCACATTCTCCAGATCTCTCACCAATTGAAAACGTCTGGTCGACGGTGGCTTAGCAACTGGCTCGTCACAATACGCCAGTCACTACTCTTGATGAACTGTGGTATCGTGTTGAAGCTGCATGGGCAGCTGTACCTGTATACGCCATCCAAGCTTTGTTTGACTCAATGCCCAGGCGTACCAAGGCCGTTATTACGGCCAGAGGTGGTTGTTCTGTGTACTGATTTCTCAGGATCTATGCACCCAAATTGAGTGAAAATGTAATCATATGTCAGTTCTAGTATAATATATTTCTTCAATGAATATCCGTTTATCATCTGCATTTCGTCTTGGTGTAGCAATTTTAATGGCCAGTAGTGTACTTTAACTAGAACATTCAAGCTCTTTTAAGGATAGGTTTCTGTAAGATGCATAGTGTCGACAGGGGCTTGAAACAAATAAAACTATTCACCATCACGATCTTGCAGCGTGATGAGACTCATGGTACGCACTGTAAAGTTACAACAAGTTTCCACATTCTTGTCTTTTATTGCTGCATTAAAATAACCTAAGGCAATAGCAACCGACATATCGCGTTATTTACTGAATGTAAGTGAATGTGAAATTTTCCCCTTTTTTGATTTGCTAGGTGATAAAAACAGGGGTCCCTTATAAGCTTACGAAAGACAAGGCATACAATAAGTTAAGCGCTCGTGCGGGTGTATTAGGTTACGTCACACATCTGAGAATCATGGAAATTAGTGTACATAGGAGTATTCATATTTCGTGTGACAATACTAAGTAATTTTCGATGAACTTTTCGACTAATCGTGTGAATATCACCGTGATTGTGAATGGTTTGATCGATTTACCACATGTATGGGCGTCTGTCGCGCCCAAGAAAAATATCTTGGCATCATAATCATTCCAAAAAATATTCGAATGTGTGTGAAATCTTATGGGACTTAACTGCTAAGGTCATCAGTCCCTAAGCTTACATACTACTTAACCTAAATTATCCTAAGGACAAACACACACACCTATGCCCGAGGGAGGACTCAAACCTCCGCCGGGACCAGCCGCACAGCCCATGACTGCAGCGCCTCAGACCGCTCGACTAATCCCGCGCGGCCATAATCATTCCAGCTTTCTTAAAGACCATTTCTTCATGGCGATCGGTGAGGTATCAGTGGTGCGTGATCGACGAACTGGCGCCCACACGCGGCATTCTGCGACAAAATTCATCTTATGAAAATTCATGGTGGTTGCTAACTAGAATTTTGTGAGGCGTATCATCTACCTGTGAAACAACACGTCATCTGTAGAACAGTTACAACCAACAGCACTCTTACCTCCCAGGCAGTAATGTCTCGTGGATACGTATGACACGATGCCTCCTAATGTCTACCATTCTTGACGTTGTAATTTTCAAAACTGTGCTACAATGTTTGATCAAAAGCATCCGTGAGGCAGGGTAGTACATTTGTGCTACTAGAGAAGCAGTGAGAGGAGAACGGGTCGGCCCTTGGATGTCATCTGAGCGGCAGATCCGTCAGCGACATTTCACCCCTTCTAAAGCTCCCCAAGTCGATCGTTGGTGATGTGATTGTAAAGTGGAAACACGAGAGCACGACCACAGCTGAACCTCGACCACTCAGACCTCCTGCACTGAGGGACAGGGACCGTCGATCGTTGCCGAAGACGGTTGTAAAAAAGCACATCACGTGAGTGAACGGAATCACTGGTGAATTCCAAAGCACTACCTGCCGCCCAGCTAGTTCAATGACTGCGCCCAGGAAGTTAAAAAAAATGGGGTACTATGGCCTACCAGATTATCACAAGACACCCATTTACGTAGTTAATAGTAAGCGATGCTTGAGGCGATGTAAACAGCGACCCCACTGCACTGTGCATGTCTTGAAACGAGTGATTTGGAGAGTGAATCACGCTGTACCCTGTGGCAGTCCGATAGAATTGTGGAGCTTGTCGAATGCCGGAGAACTTTACCTCCCATCATGCGCTGTGCCAGCCCTACAGTACACAGGCGGTGCTGTTGGGATATGGAAGGTGCTTTTTGCGGTTGGGGTGTTGCCGCTTTTTGAGCTTAAAAAACGCTAAAAGTGTGAGGATATGAACAGATTATATAAACTGTGTACAGAAGAGAGACTGGTCGGAGACGATGATTGTATCAAAATGACAATGAACCCTTTCATGTAGCAGCATCTGTGGGGCTATGGTTTGTGGACAATAACACTGCTGAAATGGACTGGCCTGCCAGATTCCCGAACTGATTTCACCGGAAGACATTTGGGATGAATTAGAAAGTCAACTACGCTGCAAACCCCAGCTTCCAACGTCACTATATAAATAGAGTAGCCGAAATTGTATCGAACACTCTGCACGAAGAATACAAGCGCCAAAACTCATAAGGAAGCAGGCGTAGACAAGCACAAACAACACAACAAACCACATGGGAGGACACAAACACGACCACAGATTCCGAAACCGAGAAAGGAACACTAAGTGAACATGACTCAGAATGGATCAACATGTAAGGGACCAAAACCAACAATGTATAACACTGCATGCCACAACACAAACAACAGAACAATCATAAAACAAATAAACACTGGCACCAAATACTAAGACTGTAGTAATAAGGTAATGTCGCTTGGGAGGAGAAGGCTCGAAGAACTTTCATTCGGAGGCTCCTCCTCCCCAATGACATCGTGCATGGCGTTTAAAGTATACTGCACACAAGCAGTCATGTAATGCTCGTCTTATTATGCGCAGACAGAAGTATATTATCTTCTCCATTCAAAGCTATAATCAATGAATTTCATATATCAGACATGTATTAAGTTATTTAAGGTACAATACATTCAAGTAGCAATGAACTATATTCTATTTCAACTAACAAGTTACAAACATAAGTGTATTTGTCATGCGAAGCTAAAATTCATGTATTCCATGTATGAAGGGCCCAATCAGCATTTAATCTATAAAATCTGTGTAAACATACATTAGCGCAAACCATTTCAGATGAGAATTGCTCGAGGTTGTACCGAGACCTTCTCATCTGAAAGAGATAGTAATAGGCCACTACTAATCAACATGCTACTTAGACTATATTACTCATCCAAATACAGCATATCGCTTCCCTCTATATACTACAAATTATTCTTAACCACATTCATTGGGTTGCATTTTCTTTTTTTCTTTTTCTTTGACATTTTCATTGTATAAATTATATTATCATCAACTAGGTAGTAACAAATTATATGATACCATTTTAACAATTGTTAAGCACTCAATTCGTTGTTACCTCAGAGAAATATATATATATATATATATATATATATATATATATATATATATATATATATACCAATAAGACTGTAACAATGACAAGTCTTTGCTATTAGATTCAGAAGGATCCGACCCACCTTACATTTCAAGGTGGTGGGTTACTCTGTACTGTTAATGTAACAAATAAATAAAATAAATAAATCACTATCTTCACTGGTTTCTATCCACGAGGAAGAACTGACTGCCATTCCGCCACAAACGTTGAGATATCTCAACTGAAAGCATTTCCAGCAGACTTGAAGCCGTCGTAAAAGCGAAAGGTGGAACACACCATATTAATGTCCGCTAATAGGTGTCCCGGTACTTCTGATCAGATACTGTATTACCAAAATCTAAAGTGTTGTGTTCGCAGAAGAGCCAACACAGTGTTACTAGAGGATGCCGAAGTGCACGCGTTTTAGCTCACGCAGGCAGGCGTGAGGAGGGAAGAACTATACTGACGTCAGGTCTGGAACATGACAAGGAATGAGAATCCAGAAAGCGGACGTAGCTAGTTTGATACTTAACTTTAATCCATTAATGATGAACGTCGCTCTTGACGGTACATGAGTCACAATATTATCTGTTCGGAAGATATGACTTATAGTAACTGAATATGGCGCCTTGCTAGGTCGTAGCAAATGACGTAGCTGAAGGCTACGCTAAACTGTCGTCTCGGCAAATGAGAGCGTATGTAGACAGTGAACCACCGCTAGCAAAGTCGGCAGTACAACTGGGGTGAGTGCTAGGGATTCTCTCTAGACTAGACCTGCCGTGTGGCGGCGCTCGGTCTGCAATCACTGATAGTGGCGACACGCGGGTCCGACGTATACTAACGGACCGCGGCCGATTTAAAGGCTACCACCTAGCAAGCGTGGTGTCTGGCGGTGATACCACATAAAGGATGCGCGGTAGGCATATTGAAAATTTTTTTGTGGCTGTCCCGATCGATGAAAAGTAAATGTGTTTCCTGCCGAAATCGCCATCCGGAGCTATGTTCTTCTGCGCCGTTATCTCACTGAAAAAGAGGGCAAGAAGAGGAGGCAATCGGAAAACGAGATGAAAAGAGCCTGGGATGCACGAGAGGTCGAGATCAGGAGTTAATGAGCTCCGTCCAGAGTTATCCGGACGCGATATCGGGCGGAATTAGTGAGTTGCGCATCTGCAGTCGAGTCGGCGCCTCGCAAACTGGCGGGGAAATGATTTTGACGTTCCGGGGAAGTGATGGGCCAATTGCGGCAGGCGCCAGGGCCCTGCGGCAAACCCCACCCCACTTCAGCCCACCCCACGGGGGCTGTGGCTGCGACTGGCCGTGACAGTCTCGGTCAGCCGTCAATACGTGCCAGGGGGTGACTGGTGACGGCCGGCGGCGGAGGTGGAGGTGGAGGTGGAGGCGGCGCGCAATCAATGGGGCGGACACCTGACGTCACGACGCCCCGAGCGGGCATCGACCAGCGGCCCGCGCTATCACGCGGCCGCCGCGGCGCGACACACGTCTCTCCATCCGCTGTCCAGCGCCGGTCCACTCGTCACCGTAACGGCTGGCTGGAGATGTCGGCAGCGTACAGTGGTGCGAGCGCTTTGAACTCGGAACTTCGGGAGGATAATAGCGTGCGCCGGAAAACGACTGGAAGAGGGAACCTTGCATATCGCCGGCAAACCTCTTGCCAACTTAGCTATCCTTGCATTATTCACGACCTGCCCACACAGATTCAGTTCTATCAGTGCCTCTCTCCAAAGTTCGCAGCAGCTCTCCTGCGTGCTTGACACTTGTAATGAAACAGGACGCTGCGTTTAATTTAACTTATAAGACGTGTTTCATGAGACCTCTTAGAAGTGGTAGCAGGTCATTTGCACCACCGACACGTACAAAGTGATTCCGTGATGGTGTTACGAAATTGCAGGGGTGAAGGAGAATAGTAAATGTATCAAAAAAATCAAATGGCTCTGAGCACTATGGGACCTAACATCTGAGGTCAACAGTCCCCCAGAATTTAGAACAACTTAAACCTATCTAACCTAAGGACATTACACACACATCCATGCCCGAGGCAGGATTCGAGCCTGCTGTGACCCTAGCGGTCGTGCGGTTCCAGACTGAAGCGCCCAGAACCGCTCGGCCACACCGGTCGGCAGTAAATGTATCAGTTTGAGGTAAGCGACCCTGATCAGAAAGCGACCGAATCGAAACTTATAAGCAAAAATCGTTCTGATACTTCTGACAATGGACCTCTTTTACAGCAAGGTCTTTGGCTTCCTTAGTTTGGGACGAGCTAGTATCGACTGAAACAGTAAAGAAAATGTCCGATAAACATGGAATCTAAAAGGCATACCTTAACAGCTATGAACTCTTTTTCATGTTTGCTTCTTTGATACACACATCTTCAAGTGGACAAGTACTCATAGGTCTGAAGTTATGCATTTTAGAGCCCATACTTACTAGACATTTTTGTTTTGATCTATACTACCTCCTTCGAAAATATTTCAAAGAGCTTGCAGTATAAGAGGTCCACCTTCAGTGTCAGAGGTATCACAACATTTTCGCTTATTACTTTCGATTCGCTCGCCCCCGGCCATGGTCTATTACCTCGAATTGAAACATTTATCTTCCTCCACCATCCCTGAACGTTTGTAATAATATCACGGAATCAACTGCATAAGAAATTTCTGAAATCTTACACACTTTTTTTTTCTAGCACCCCGTATGGTAATTCGCACACAAAACCTAATAATAGCTTCATTTGCAATGCACGGATAATAGGTTTCCTACAATTTCGTTACATGTACTCCACAGAGAACTAACATTTCCTCTAAATTAAATGGCACCTATACTCCATTGAGCTAGTAATCACCATTTCTGCCGTCGAGAATTGATCACTTTCTAAGTTGCATGTTATTTGACTGGAATACGCTCTTTGAAATTCTGAAGGTAGTACGAGTAAAATACAGGGAGGGAAAAACTATTTGCAGAAACCAGAAGGGAGTTATAACGATCTAAGAGCATGAAAGAGAAGCAGTGCTTGAGAAGGGAGTGAGGCATGGTTGTAGCCTATCCCTACTGCTATTCAATTGTGCAAGCATAAATGAAGTTTTGAGAAGGAATTAAAATTGAGAAAGATTTGAAGTTCAAGGACAAGAAATTAAAATCTTGATGTTTGTTGATGACATTATAATTCTGTCTGTGTGCAAAGGACATGGAAGAGTACTTGAAAGGAATGGACAATATCTTCAAAACAGATATGAGATCAACATCAACAAAAGCAAATCAAGGTTAATGGAATGTAGCCGAATTAAATGAGATGCTGGTGAGGGAATCAGATTAGGAAATGTCATTAAAAATGGTAGATGACTTTTGCAGTTTGGGTAATGAAATAACTGATGATAGCAGAAGTAGGGAGGATATAAAATGTTGACTAGTAGTGGCTCGAAATGCGGTTGTTACCCTTACTATAAATTTAAGTATTAGGTCTTTTCTGCAGGTAATTGTCTAGAGACGGGGTGTCTAACTTTTCAACTTACGTGGGCCACATTGCAAGAAGACGTGTATTCTTTGGGCCGCATATAATATACTTAACGCTTACAGTAACAACAGAGAGAGTGATAAAAAAAGAAACAAAGGAGGTAGGAGGTATATACAGTGGGTAAAACATTTAAGTAATTTAGAATTTATTGATTTGTGATTCTCTATTCTAGAAAAACGAGATTGAATTAATTTGACAATTTATGTATGACATTTCAGCAATAATTTTATATGCAAGTAATTATAAATCATAGAATTAATGTGACACTTCACTTTGAATTTGGGAAACTAATGAATCAACATCAGTTTAGATAGAAGTGGTTTCCAATCTTACGGTGTTCTCAGTGCGTTCATATGACATCCTCGTTCTATTTTCCCTCTGCATGCTTTACTCGTGAAAATAATTCTTCGATAACGTACATGCTTCCACATAAGAGTCTCCTAAGAGCCATCAGGCGCACTTTCTCTGGCGTTTCGGCAGGTACATGCAATTTCGTTTTTGCAACGTGTGGCTGGTGTCATCGCAAATAATTACTGCTCATCACATGTTTCATGTGAAACCTATTGTCAGCCTGCCGCTGTGGCCTAGCGGTTCTAGGCGCTTCAGTCCGGAAACGCGCTGCTGCTACGGTCGCAGGTTCGAACCCTGCCTCGGGCATGGATGTGTGTGATGTTTTTAGGTTAGTTAGGTTTAAGTAGTTCTAAGTCTAGGGGACTGATTACCTCAGATGTTAAGTCCCGTAGTGCTTAAAGCCATTTGAACCATTTGAACACCCAGCGTCGACGGAATGTGTCAATTTGATTTCCGTTTGAAACAGAATGATTTTTAAGTCGGAATTTTACGTCCCCTTTCTATAGAGCGCTACCAGATTAATGCAATTTTGTCAAATAAAGACATGGTTGGAGATGTGTTTGTTATATGAAATAAACCGTTGATGGTGTACAGCAACAAGACACAAATTGGTTTTAATTTGCTTTATTTAAAAAGTACCGTTACCGCTATCGAATTTTTCACAATTCACACTTTAAAGTTTTCATATGTTGTAAATCAAAATATGTGGTGCACACTTAAAATTCGTTTTGTGACCGAACGAAAGTGGTTTACAATGCAGTGCAACATTTGTGAATGTGAAAATACAAACATCCTTCAGAACGTATTTCATTACAAGAAAACTGCAAAAACAAATGATTCAGATGGACATTTCATGGCAACTCCCAGGAAACCAATGTATAATCCGTTAAACTTCGGTTACACGATAAATCAGTCAAATCTAGAGGCCGTAAATTCAACTAAATACCTAGAAATTACAATTAAGAACAACTTAAACTGGAATGAACATGTTGTATTCTCTCATCTAGTACTTGGTTTTTGAAGCTTGAAACTGGTGGAGTGTATGAGAAAGACAGGAATCTGTTCCAGAACGGATCATTTGGCGATATATTCTCCGATCCAACAAAACGCTGCAAATATTCGTTTGTCGTTATATCACCGTGTCTGCTTGACGAAGTTCCCATTTTATTGGGTTTTCAGGCAAATGTTAGCACTGAGTGGCGACGAGGATGGGATTAAAGTTAAGTATTCCAGCAGCTACGTACTTTTCTTTATAGCATTCATTACGTATCCTGTTTCAGACCTATCTCTTGCCTGCGTGAGCTAAACGCGTGCCTTTCGGCTACTTCCGAGTGGCGTGGCTGTCTTGTTACGCCGCAACAGAACACACTGAAAATGTTGTCGGGAAGGCTGACCAAAGACTGCGTTTTATTGGCAGGACACATAAAAAATGTAACAGGTCTGCTAAAGAGACTGCCTACACTACGCTTGTCCATCTTCTTTTAGAAGACTGCTGCGCGGTAGGATTGACGAGTACCTGGAAAAAGTTGAAAGAAGAGCCGCACGTTTGGTATTATCGTGAAACAGGGGAGAGACTCTCACTGAAATGATACATAATTTGGGGTGGACATCATTAAAACAAAGGCGTTTTTAGTTACAGCAGAATCTTCTCACGAGATTTAAATCACCAATTTTCTCCTCCGAATGCGAAAATATTTTGTTGACGCCGACCTACATAGGGAGAAAGGATCACCATAATAAAGTAAGGAAAATCAGAGCTCGCACGAAAAGATATAGGAGTTCGTTTTTTCCGCGCAATACGAGATTGGAAAAATAGCGAATTGTGAAGGTGGTTCGATGAACCTTCTGCCTGGCACTATATGCGATTTGCAGAATATGCACGTACATGTAGATGTAGATATTATGAAAGCGTGAAAAAACCGTCTGTTGCTGGACTGTGAGAGATTCTACACCGGTAACGGTACTTTTTAAATAAAGTAACTTAAAACCAATTTGTGGCTGGTTGCTGTACACCAACCATTTATGGTACCAGATTAGTCTGGTGCCAAGTGATTTATTGTTACCTCTCCTGCCAGTTTGAGGATGTCAACGCTGAGCTCATCATCACCCGGCACTGTTCCCTTCTTCATGCTATCTAGAGCACACTTGACTTCCTGCCTGCACTATGCTTCAATCCCACTATCGTGGAACAAGGCTAAGATTATTTTGATACACAAGAAAGAAAGTATTCACAATATTAAAAACTACCGTCCTATCAGCTTGCTCTCAATTTTGTACAAAATTTTCACAAAGATCTTGCTAAACTGAATTAGTTCCACCCTAGACTCAGCCCAACCTATAGAACAAGCTGGATTCCGAAGCAATTTTAGCACTATTGAGCACATTCGGACCGTTAGTGAAGTGATAAGCAGAGCGAATGAATACCAACTGCCTCTCTGCATTGCCTTTGTTGACTTTGAAAAGGCATTTGACTCCGTTAGCCATGTAGCTGTCCTCCAAGCTTTGAGTGAGCAAGGAGTGGGAGCAGCATACACTGAAGTGCTCAGGAAAATCTACGAGAATTCTTCAGCTTATGTTAACATCGGCGAATCAACTCAAGAATTCCGCATCATGAGGGGTGTCAAGCAAGGCGATCCCATCTCCCCAAAACTGTTCTCTGCTGTATTGAAATATGAAGGCAGACATAAGGCTAGAAATCTATCGACGCATCAAGCTTGGCTGGCAAGTATTTGGGAAGAATTCAAAAGTATTCAGATCAAAAATGCCACTAAATCTGAAGAAAGCAGTATTTGATCAATGCATTCTTCCTGTGATGACGTATGGCTGCGAGACATGGACACTGAACTCATTCACAAAAGGGAAACTTAGGACAGCACAGAGCGCCATGGAGAGATCAATGCTGGGCTATACAAGAAAGGACAGGAAAAGGGCAGATGACATCCGGTCTGTGACGAAGGTTAATGACATCTTAGAGAGAGTAGGTTCCTTGAAATGGCAGTGGGCTGGCCACGTTGCAAGAAGAAAAGACAACAGATGGACGAAGCTAGTACTGGAGTGGAGTCCGAGAGAGCACCGGAGGCCTAGAGGAAGACCACTAGACAGATGGAACAAAGACATCAAGAAGATCGCTGGTCACACCTGGCAGAGAACTGCCCAAGACCGTCCCACTTGGAGAATACTTCTGAAAGCCTACCTGAATCCACGACTCGAAGAGACCACATCATCTAATAATTGAATTGGCTGATGATGATGATGATGATGATGATTAGTCTGGTGCGGTATTCGTTTTAGCGACATGTACTAACAGAAACAGAAACGTGTGCGGAAGAACAGACGCCGTGGCTTCGTTTAACTGATTCGCCTCGATGAGCAATGGATCCACCATCTTCATTGCGGAAGCACAATTACGTTCGCCCTCGTGTGGGACCCTCAAAGTAGTGAGCATGCAGTATATGGACGGAACTGTTGACCGGTGGCGGTAGGAGGAAATGTGGGTCGCCCGGGAGACGTTCCGAGATAGCACGTGCAACTGCGCTGTGTCCCAATGGCGCAATCGTTAACGCAGTTGCTGGTCCAGAGTTCGAATCATGGTCCCGCACATTTTCACTCGTCGCCGCTGATTCCGCATCAGATCCCGATGCACCTGACATCAGTTGTTCCTTTCCTTTCCTTTCTCGCTCCTCCACCTTCGATTTACATAACGTCAACAAACTTGACACTTCTAAAATGTTTGTTGATGTGCTCTCATTAGTCTATGTTCTCTATCGATGGTGTATATTATTATCAAAAATTGCAGTTACATGAAATTTTTATAATGTTTGCAAAAACAGATCGTAAGAGCTTGGCACAATCAAGGTACATTCCAGGACATTAACGCAACAGTGATCTAAATCTGGTAATATTCCCCACGAACGAAACCGTACCCAGTTTTTCGACTCTCGTACACGTTGCGAAAGTCTGAATGGCTCCAAGAGCACTTAGTTTGATCGCTACAACAACGGAGCATTGAGTGAAGGACTTCAAGCAGAGGTAAACACGCGTACCGGACCTGAGTGTAGAAGTAGGGCATACCTTTGCGCAAACACTTCTGCTGACGGCGGGGCAGTGATTTGCGGTGCAGTTACCTTGTTGTTGACTGACGAAGTTCCACTGATGTTGCACCTTCCCAATACCATAGACAAATATACAGTTCATTAAAAAAGTCGGTGTCGTGATACAGCATCTAGAAATTGTAGAAATTCCTTGTGTAGGTCGGAAAATTCTCCATCTTGTCTCTATAACTTCATGTAAACCACACCGGAATAAATTCACTCGTTTGGATAAGTTGTGGGACGACCTGTCTTTGCTTCCTCCCCTGTGTGCACAAAACTCAAGCGGTAGCGAGCACCAATCGCAGGTGAATGTACTAACGCGCTGTAGTTCCTTAGCGAAAACAAAATCTGGAAGCTGTTCGTAACGAACCAGAAAGCCGTAACAAGCTTAAAACCGATTAAACACTGTCACACCTTTTCTAAAAAAATAATAGCGAAATTGCAGGAAAAGTAGTGCGCAGTCAGCTAGATTTGTAATGGGCACTGCCAGTGTATCTTTTATCGAAATGTTAATAATAGTAATAATAATAATAATAATAATAATAATTTATTTTTTTGGGTTTAACGTCCATAATTATTACTTCGATGAGAGGCCTAAGCTATTTCCACTTATGTTCAAACAATTATATTTAAAAATGTAACTAAAAGTCAGAGACTATTTTAACGAAATATCTTAGTCAAAAAAGTAAAATAATTACTTATACAAACGAACCTCCAATTCAGCAGTTACTAAAGTGTGAATCAGTGATTTAACTCTCTTTATGATAGCACATTAGCCGAATTTCATTGAAATTTAAACAGTTTTACATGTCTCAAAAGGAAATCCTGTCATTTTAAATATTTTTGGCACTTACACTGTATTTACACATATTTTGTGTCTGGTTCTTAATGTATTTCTCCGTTAAAACGCCGAAGCTCTGTTACATACGTAATTATGTCGTTTTGTTAATTGTGTTAAATGAAACAATTTTATAATTTTCAACAGTGGACTGGGCGATATCTAACGTTAACTGGTGTTACAGAGAGGAGACTCCACTCAGTTTGAATTATGTCGAAAGCTTAGATCCTTATAGCGCAGGTATACAACAAAATTTCCAATTATTTATTTTTTTCAGGCTACATTATTCTGAGGACCACATAGAGACTTAACTTTGTCTTGGTAGTCGATTTTAGCTGCGGGAGATACCTGAAGACCAACCAGTTGTGTAATATACCTTCGCTGATAACTCTTTCACAATAATGCTGTCCGTTGAGAATGGCCAGACTGAAAGTTGTATTTCATTAATTTCGCTCTTGTGAATTTAACTTCAATTATATCGATTTATATCTAATGTGTACTGAAATGTTCCGTATCTTATGTGATGTAATGTGCTATGCTGTACTCGTGGAAAAAATACATGGGCTCAAAACAGTTTCATGTGACAGTCACTGACGTTCGCAACCTCCCGAAGGACAGCTAACGAATGACTTCCACGACGCTCCAGATATCGTTGACATTATAGCGGTTGTCACCCACGTCCTTCTTCCAAGCCAGGAACCAAAGACGCGGAATAAACTGCCCAGACGGCAGGTACTGCAAAGCATAGCAAGACCATACCGTCGACCCGGGGTGCAAATACGGTGCGTCGATTCACCTCCAGACTACATACACAGAAAGGAAAGAAAATTCCGAACAGCGTACTATGCTAACTCGTTACAAAAAAAAAAAAAAAAAAAAAAAAAAAAAAAAACTTTTATGGTGGGTATCAGTCTTCGTCGGTTATGTAAATTCTGTGCAACATACGTTACTTCCCCCCCCCCCCCCCCCCCCCCCCCGATGAACCATGATGGACCTTGCAGTTGGTGGGGAGGCTTGCGTGCCTCAGCGATACAGATAGCCGTACCGTAGGTGCAACCACGACGGAGGGGTATCTGTTGAGAGGCCAGACAAACGTGTCGTTCCTGAAGAGGGGCAGCAGCCTTTTCAGTAGTTGCAGGGGCAACAGTCTGGATGATTGACTGATCTGGCTTTGTAACACTAACCAAAACGGCCTTGCTGTGCTGGTACTGCGAACGGTTGAAAGCAAGGGGAAACTACAGCCGTAATTTTTCCCGAGGGCATGCAGCTTTACTGTATGGTTAAATGATGATGGCGTCCTCTTGGGTAAAATATTCCGGAGCTAAAATAGTTCCCCATTCGTATCTCTGGGCGGGGACTAATCAAGAGGACGTCGTTATCAGGATAAAGAAAACTGGCGTTCTACGGATCGGAGCGTGGGATGTCAGATCCCTTAATTGGGCAGGTAGGTTAGAAAATTTAAAAAGGGAAATTGATAGGTTAAAGTTAGATATAGTGGGAATTAGTGAAGTTCGGTGGCAGGAGGAACAAGACTTTTGGTCAGGTGAATACAGGGCTATAAATACAAAATCAAGTATAGGTAATGCAGGAGTGGGTTTAATAATGAATAGAAAAATAGGAGTGCGGGTAAGCTACTACAAACAGCATAGTGAACGCATTATTGTGGCCAAGATAGACACGAAGGGCACGCCTACTACAGTAGTACAAGTTTATATGCCAACTAGCTCTGCCGATGACAAAGAAATGTATGATGAAATAAAAGAAATTATTCAGATGGTGAAGGGAGACGAAAATTTAATAGTCATGGGTGACTGGAATTCGGTAGTAGGAAAAGGGAGAGAAGGAAATATAGTAGGTGACTATGGATTGGGGGTAAGAAATGAAAGAGGAAGCCGCCTGGTAGAATTTTGCACAGAGAACAACTTAATCATAGCTAACACTTGGTTCAAGAATCATAAAAGAAGGTTGTATACATGGAAGAAGCCTGGAGATACTGACAGGTTTCAGATAGATTATATAATGATAACACAGAGATTTAGGAACCAGGTTTTAAATTGTAAGACATTTCCAGGGGCAGATGTGGACTCTGATCACAATCTATTAGTTATGAATTGTAGATTAAAACTGAAGAAACTGCAAAAATGTGGGAATTTAAGGAGATGGGACCTGGATAAACTGAAAGAAGCAGAGGTTATACAGAGTTTCAGGGAAAGCATAAGGGAACAATTGACAGAAATGGGGGAAAGAAATACAGTAGAAGAAGAATGGGTAGCTTTGAGGGATGAAGTAGTGAAGGCAGCAGAGGATCAAGTATGTAAAAAGACGAGGTCTAGTAGAAATCCTTGGGTAACAAAAGAAATATTGAATTTAATTGATGAAAGGAGCAAATATAAAAATACAGTAAATAAAGCAGGCAAAAAGGAATACAAACGTCTCAAAAATGAGATCGACAGGAAGTGCAAAGTGGCTAAGCAGGGATGGCTGCAGGACAAATGAAAGGATGTAGAGGCATATATCACTAAGGGTAAGATACATACTGCCTACAGGAAAATTAAAGAGACCTTTGGAGGAAAGAGAACCACTTGTATGAATATCAAGAGCTCAGATGAAAACCCAGTTCTAAGCAAAGAGGGGAAAGCAGAAAGGTGGAAGGAGTATATAGATGGTCTATACAAGGGCGATGTACTTGAGGACAATATTATGGAAATGGAAGAGGATGTAGATGAAGATGAAATGGGAGATACGATACTGCGTGAAGACTTTGACAGAGCACTGAAACCTGAGTCGAATCAAGGCCCCGGGAGTAGACAACATTCCTTTAGAACTACTGACGGGCCTTGGGAGAGCCAGTCCTGAAAAAACTCTACCATCTTGTGAGCAAGATGTACGATGCAGGCGAAATACCCTCAGACTTCAAGAAGAATGTAATAATTCCAATCCCAAAGCAAGCAGGTGTTGACAGATGCGAAAATTACCGAACTGTCAGTTTAATAAGTCACTGCTGCAAAATACTAACACGAATTCTTTACAGACGAATGGAAAAACTAGTAGAAGCCGACCTCGGGGAAGATCAGTTTGGATTCCGTAAAAATATTGGAACACGTGAGGCTATACTGACCCTACGACTTATCTTAGAAGCTAGATTAAGGAAAGGCAAACCTACGTTTCTAGCATTTGTAGACTTGGAGAAAGCTTTTGACAATGTTGACTGGAATAATCTCTTTCAAATTCTGAAGGTGGCAGGGGTAAAACACAGGGAGCGAAAGGATATTTACAATTTGTACAAAAACCAGATGGCAGTAATAAGAGTCGAGGGACACGAAAGGGAAGCAGTGGTTGGGAAGGGAGTGAGACAGGGTTGTAGCCTCTCCCCGATGTTATTCAATCTGTATATTGAGCAAACAGTGAAGGAAACAAAAGAAAAATTCAGAGTAGGAATTAAAATCCATGGAGAAGAAATAAAAACTTTGAGGTTCGCCGATGACATTGTAATTCTGTCAGAGGACTTGGAAGAGCAGTTGAACGGAATGGATAGTGTCTTGAAGGGAGGATATAAGATGAACATCAACAAAAGCAAGACGAGGATAATGGAATGTAGTCGAATTAAGTGGGGTGATGCTGAGAGAATTAGATTGGGAAATGAGACACATAAAGTAGTAAAGGAGTTTTGCTATTTGAGGAGCAAAATAACTGATGATGGTCGAAGTAGAGAGGATATAAAATGTAGACTGGCAATGGCACGGAAAGCCTTTCTGAAGAAGAGACATTTGTTAACATCATGTATAGATTTAAGTGTCAGGAAGTCGTTTCTGAAAGTATTTGTATGGAGTGTAGCCATGTATGGAAGTGAAACATGGACAATAAATAGTTTAGACAAGAAGAGAATAGAAGCTTTTGAAATGTGGTGCTACAGAAGAACGCTGAAGATTAGATGGGTAGATCACATAACTAATGAGGAGGTACTGAATAGGATTGTGGAGAAGAAGAGTTTGTGGCACAACTGGACTAGAAGAAGGGATCGGTGGGTAGGACATGTTCTGAGGCATCAAGGGATCACCAATTCAGTATTGGAGGGCAGCGTGGAGGTTAAAAATCGTTGAGGGAGACCAAGAGATGAATACACCAAGCAGATCCAGAAGGATGTAGGTTGCAGTAGGTACTGGGAGATGAAGAAGCTTGCACAGGATAGAGTAGCATGGAGAGCTGCATCACACCAGTCTCAGGACTGAAGACCACAACAACAACATACGTTACTTCACGAAAGTTGTACCTTACACTACCGATCCTTCCTCTTAGACGAAAGATGTCGTCACTGTTATGAAACTTCAACACATTAGTAATAATGATAATGCTGAATATACGCTGAAGAGAGTTGCGACCATTGCTTGGATCAGATTTATTTTTTCACAACGTAGAAGTGAAAACTCAGTTTAAATCATTCCATCTTAACTCTTTCGGAGTGAAATAATCGTAGTACTGACTAATTATTATATTTGGGTACCAAATAACTAGTAATCATTAATTTCTAATCAAGCCATTTCCGTTCCTTTTCATATTTGTTACTTGTGGATTTTTCACAAAGAATCCTTAACTACTAATCGTATACATGTGCACGTGCTAGTGTACTTTAGATCACAAAGTAAATATTCATTTACTACGGATATGAGTTCTCCAAATATTTTATATTCAAGACAATCTATGACTGTCAATCAATTTTACATTCTCTTTGTTTCATTGTTTGTGTTGTCTGGTCACAAATGGGGCTGATAAAACAAACGCATCTCTATTTTAATTTTCAATTCTTTCATTAGGCAGGCTGAGTATCTGAAGGTTTTTGTGTCTAGTATAACAACAAATGAATACCAATTTCATTTATTATATCTACCATTCGTTCACTACGCCCGGGAATCACTAGACTTACCTGTAGGGCAATATTGTGAAAACAGATTTTACGGATAAGAGAAGGGTTTCCGCGATGGAAACTATTGCATGTGAAAAGACGGAGGATAGACATAGCAATAATTTAGAGAAGAAAGGAAAAGAGAGAATTAGTGATCTTAGAACGGAAGATAGACCCCAAAGAGAGATACCCATCCCCCACTCTTCAACTCGTGACCTATCCCTGTGAGGTACTTGACCAGGGAGCCGGAAAATGAAGATGTTCTTTGATTCTACACATTCGACATCCCCGGCCTCACCTCCACATCGCACGAAAGTTGTTTCTAACATCCTACTATAGATAGGCTATGTAGAACGTAGTATCAGAAACAATAATTGCGTCCGTTTAACTAATTAATTTTTTTAACGAGTCTCCGCTTTGTTAGCCATGCTCATTATACAGAGATAATTTCTTTTCGTAATTCAATGTAGGATAATTAGCCTAACTACTTACATCAGTTTAATCTAACCTCCCCAAAAATTCCAGTAAACCCAACTACGTCGCTTTTCATTTCAAATAAAAAAAGGTAGAAATTCCATCAATACACAACTTTTAGCAGCGCTTATTACTTCTTCCACTAGGAAGAGTACGAGCCGGCCGCGGTGGCCGTGCGGTTCTGGCGCTGCAGTCCGGAACCGCGGGACTGCTACGGTCGCAAGTTCGAACCCTGCCTCGGGCATGGGTGTGTGTGATGTCCTTAGGTTAGTTAGGTTTAAGTAGTTCTAAGCTCTGGGGGACTTATGACCTAAGATGTTGAGTCCCATAGTGCTCAGAGCCATTTTTGAAGAGTACGAGTATATGAAACTCCACAAATTTTTCTGCATATTGACCTACATAAGTCGTTATAGGAGACTAAATATCCATTGTTATTAGGCTGTTGTCCTCACCAGACTCTTAGGATATGGATTACAGCCTGTCGAGATAGGTAGAGCTCTTTAGTAATTGTGGATCTCCAATCGAACCAGAAGACTGACATGTTTTGAAGAATTAACAGCCTTATGTTGCCGGGCATTCTATAACTAATTACTAATTGTTGCAAGCATGAAGAATAAGACACAAAAGTTGCATCCTAATTATTCAGTCATTAACTTTGCATATGAACGGATTAAAAAATTGTGATAAGTTGATTTACACTTCTACTTTAGAGGAAACTGCAAAACCAGCGGTGTCCTGCTTCTGGAGTCACCGCCAAGATACTCCGCTTTCGCAGAAAGATACTCTCCGAACAATCATAACTGTCGACGGCAGTAATGTCCCTATATACAGAGCATTTCTCCTAAGAGACGTCAGGCGCATTTTTCCTGGTGTTTCGCCTGATGTTTGTAACTCCGTTTATGCAATATGTAGCTGGAGTCAGCTCGAAAAAGTATTAACGATAATTAATTGAAACCCTCAGCTGCCGACAGGTGTTGTTGATATACCTCGATGGGGACAGTTGAAAATGTGTGCCCCGACCGGGACTCGAACCCGGGAGCTCTTGCTTACAAGGTAGACGCTCTATCCATCTTTTTTTTTTAATTCCTTTTTTAGATATTGCTCGTAGCGTTTGGTCTGGGCGGGCGTCACAAGACATCCGTTCAAGTGGATCGTTGATTCTTTGACTCAGTTTTTTTATTACAGAGAGCATGCAGCCCTCTGACCGAACAGGCTGAGCTACCGTGCCGGCAATCTGAGGCACCGAGGACACAGATGAAAAGCGCGACTATAGGTGCTCATCCCTTGCACGCTCGTAATGAGTGGATGGGCAAATATCTATTAAGTAAGTTACGTATGTAGATGTGGACAGTTGGGAGTGTGGGTCTCACGGGAAGCTTGTAATGAGAGGATGGGCAAATATCTACTAAGTACGTTACGTATGTAGATTGTGGACAGTTGGGAATGTGGGTCTCACGGGAAGCGTGTAAGGGATAAGTCCCTGCAGTCGCGCTTTTCATCTGTGTCCTCGGTGGCTCAGATGGCTAGTGCGTCTGCATGTAAGCAGGAGATCCCGGGTTCGAGTCCTGGTCGGGGCACATATTATCGGCTGTCCCCATCGAGGTATATCAACAACTCCTGTCGGCAGCTGAGGGTTTCAATTAATTATCGTTTATTCTAGAGAAGCTGTATGGTCATCAGTGGTATCTGTTCTTTGGAGAACAGTTACTAGATTCATGTCTAACGAAAAAGTATTACTACGTCTTTCAGGCGACTTTGAGGCGACGACCAGTGTGGCAGGACAGCGTCGGTTCGTTTCCCTTTGAAATCAAAATGAATTTTAAAGCGGAATTTTACGAGCTCATTCGACATAGCGGTCCCATATTAGTCTAGTGCGATATTCGTTAACAGTGACAGTAAAAGACGAAGAATAACGAGTACTCCAGCAGCGATTGAGCAACAGCGCAGCTGCATTGCGGTAGGATTCAGTATGCACCAGGAGGATTCTGTCACTGCTGCAGACTGGTTATTCCTCGATTTTAACTGTCCCTGTTGACTCATATCGATAAAACGAATATCGCACTAGACTAACATGGGACCGCTATATCGAATGAGCAAGTTCCGCTCTAAAATTCATTTTCTTTGTAACGGGAAACAGACCGAAGCTTTCCGCCGACACTGGGCGTAATGCAAAAGACATGACGAGCTGTATTCGTTTGGGCTGACTACAGCTACACACTGCAAAAACGAAATTGCAGATGCTGCGGGAACACCAGAGAAAATGCGCCTGATGATTCATCTACATCTACTTTTATACTCTGGAAGCCACCCAACGGTGTGTGGCGGAGGGCACTTTACGTGCAACTATTATTACCTCCCTTTCCTGTCCCAGTCGCGTATGGTTCGCGGGAATAACGACTGCCGGAAAGCCTCCGTGCGCGCTCGAATCTCTCTAATTATACATTCGCGATCTCCTCGGGAGGTATAAGTAGGAGGAAGCAATATACTCGATACCTCATCCAGAAACGCACCCTCTCGAAACCTGGACAGCAAGTTACACCGCGATGCGGAGCGCCTCTCTTGCACAGTCTGCCACTTGAGTTTGCTAAACATCTCCGTAACGCTATCACGCTTACCAAACAACCCTGTGACGAAACGCGCCGCTCTTCTTTGGATCTTCTCTATCTCCTCTGTCAACCCGACCTGGTACGGATCCCACACTGATGAGCAATACTCAAGTATTGGTGGAACGAGTGTTTTGTAAGCCAACTCCTTTGTTGATGGACTACATTTTCTAAGGACTCTCCCAATGAATCTCAACCTGGCACCCACCATACCAACAATTAATTTTATATGATCATTTCACATCAAATCGTTCCGTACGAATACTCCCAGATGTTTTACAGAAGTAACTGCTACCAGTGTTTGTTCCGCTGTCATATAATCATACCATAAAGGATCCTTCTTTCTATGTATTCGCAATACATTACATTTGTGTAAGTTAAGGGTCAGTTGCCACTCCATGCACCAAGTGCCTATCCGCTGCAAATCTTCCTGCATTTCACTGCAATTTTCTAATGCAGCAACTTCAATGTATACTACAGCATCATCCGCGAAATGCCTCATGGAACTTCCGACACTATCTACTAGGTCATTTAAATATATTGTGAAAAGCAATGGTCCCGTAACACTTGCATGTCGCACGCCAGAGGTTACTTTAACGTCTGTAGTATGTCCATTGAGAACAATATGCTGTGTTCTGTTTGCTAAAAACTCTTCAATCCAGCCACACAGCTGGTCTGATATTCCGTAGGCTCTTACTTTGTTTATCAGGCGACAGTGCGGAACTGTATCGAACGCCTTCCGGAAGTCGAGGAAAATGGAATCTACCTGGGAGCCTGTATCTAATATTTTCTGGGTCCCATGAACAAATAAAGCGAGTTGGGTCTCACACGATCGCTGTTTCCAGGATCCATGTTGATTCCTACAGAGTAGATTCTGGGTTTCCAGAAATGACATGATACGCGAGCAAGAAACATGTTCTGAAATTCTACAGCAAATTCTCTCTTAGGAGAGATTACCAGAAATATGAGGGTTGCCCAGAAAGTAATGCAGCGCATTTGTTTTCTTCAACAATTCTTTATTGAATGTAATGAGAATTACAACACGAAATAATGGTGTTTTGTCTACACACCCAATTTTTCCACGTAATCTCCATCCCGTTGTACGTCCATCCTCCAGCGCGGAACAAGGACCGATGTTCCCTGTCGATACCAATCCTTGTCCTGTTGGCGGAGCCAGTGCTTCACTGTGTGGATCACCTCCTCATGCAGCGCCGACTGCCGAGTCGTAAAGCGTCTGTCCTCGCGAATGACATCGGCTCGCTGCAACATGTCAGGTGTCACAGCCGTGGATGGTCTCTCCGACCACTGCAAATCGTGGGGCTCAGCCGAACCGTCTTCTGATGACCGGACCCTCCCTTCCCATCGACTAACTGTACTTCTGCCGACAGCAGATGCTCCATCGACTTTACACAAGCGTTTGTGGATATTCCCCACAGCTTCTTTCTGTGCAGTGAGACATTCAATGACCGCACGTTGCTTGTGACGTACATCACATACAAACGCCATTTTGAAACTGTCCTGCAGCTACGCTATCTGTCGGAAGTGACGGAAACTTGGCGCGCTCTCTCAGGAGACTTCAAATAGTACATACCTATCGTTTCGCATTCGTAGCATTGTTTTCGGCTGCATTACTTTCTGGGCGATCCTAGCATATCCTCCCCATTCTTTCCTTTGGACATAAGTTATCCTCTTTCAACTGGTTCTCTTATCCTATTCAACACACCATATACAGGGTGATTCAAAAAGAATACCACAACTTTAGGAATTTAAAACTCTGCAACGACAAAAGGCAGAGCTAAGCACTATCTGTCGGCGAATTAAGGGAGCTATAAAGTTTCATTTAGTTGTACATTTGTTCGCTTGAGGCGCTGTTGACTAGGCGTCAGCGTCAGTTGATGCTAAGATGGCGACCGCTCAACAGAAAGCTTTTTGTGTTATTGAGTACGGCAGAAGTGAATCGACGACAGTTGTTCAGCGTGCATTTCGAACGAAGTATGGTGTTAAACCTCCTGATAGGTGGCGTATTAAACGTTGGTATAAACAGTTTACAGAGAATGGGTGTTTGTGCAAAGGGAAAAGTTCTGGACGGCCGAGAACGAGTGATGAAAATGTAGCACGCATCCAGCAAGCATTTGTTCGCAGCCCAGGAAAATCGACTCGCAGAGCTAGCAGAGAGCTGCAAATTCCACAATCAACTGTATTGAGAGTCCTACGAAAAAGGTTAGTTATGAAACCTTATCGTCTGAAATTGGTTCAAGCACTGTCTGCAGCTGATAAGGTTAAACGAATCGATTTCTGTGATTTTATCCTTGCTCAAATGGAAACAGATGAATCTTTCGTTTCAAAGATTGTGTTTAGTGATCAAGAAACTTTCCACACTAACGGGAAAGTCAACCGTCACAATGTCTGTATATGGGGCACTGAGAATCCGCGGGAAACAACTCAGTATGAACTTGACTCGCCTAAGGTGAACGTTTTCTGTGCCATTTCAGCCAATAAAGTTTTTGGTCCCTTTTTCTTCGAAGGTGCTACTGTAAGTGGACTACAGTATCTGGAGATGTTAGAGAATTAGCTGTTCCCTCAGCTCGAACAAGAAGCACAACAATTCATATTTCAGCAGGATGGAGCGGCACCACATTGGCACCTATCTGTCCGTAACTACCTGAACGTCAACTACCCGAGGCGATGGATCGGCCGCCAGGCAGCCCGTGACAGAGCACTTCATCACTGGCCTCCAAGAAGCCCTGATCTTACCCCCTGCGATTTTTTCTTATGGGGGTATGTTAAGGATATGGTGTTTCGGCCACCTCTCCCAGCCACTATTGATGATTTGAAACGAGAAATAACAGCAGCTATCCATACTGTTACGCCTGATATGCTACAGAGAGTGTGGAACGAGTTGGAGTATCGGGTTGATATTGCTCGAGTGTCTGGAGGGGGCCATATTGAACATCTCTGAACTTGTTTTTGAGTGAAAAAAAACCTTTTAAATACTCTTTGTAATGATGTATAACAGAAGGTTATATTATGTTTCTTTCATTAAATACACATTTTTAAAGTTGTGGTATTCTTTTTGAATCACCCTGTATATAAGAATGGAAGTATTCTCTTATGTAAAAATCATGTGTATGATATCTTAACTTCCAGATATGATTGCTCAGAGATGTATAGGAGTGCGTTCAGCGTTTCAACAGCACACGGGTAGGTAATGAGTAATTAAGTACTGACAAGTACAAAGATTACAGCACAGAAGGAAACTCGCAAGGCTGGTATGAACCCGAAACACAGTAGGAGTATGTTATCTCGAAGGTAGAGTTGTAGGTAATATTAAGCAGGATGAGGGACTGTATTTCGGATTCATACCTGGCTTCCGAGTTTCCTTTTGTGCTGTATTCTATGTACTTGTTGGTACTTAATTACTCATTACCTACCCGTGTGCTGTTGAAACGCTGAATGCGCTCGTATGCATATCTGAGCAATCATATCTGGAAGTTAAGATATCATATACATGATTTTTACATAATAGAATACTTCCTTTCTTTTCCCTGTCAAGCGTGGCCCTGGCAACAGACAGCTGCCATCTAAAGGAAGCTACTTACCAGGTATCTATATCGAGCTTTACAAGCCTATTATCGGTAACTTCCGATTAAATATTGCCCTCTTTAACTGTTGACTCACCTGATATCTGTATCTAGGTTTACACATCCGTTATCGGTAACTTCCTACTAACTGTCGGTTTCTCATATCGGCTTTTTTCTAAGGGATGGATAACTCATCTGATTATATATATATCACCGCCACACCTACAAAGTGCTATGCTGGACTGTTACTCAGCCGTTGCTTTGAGTCTCCTCTCACTTGCCCACCGAGACAGTTGGACCAGAATGAATCGGTGATGCTGTGTAATAGTACACTGTCACAAATATGTGTGCATATATAACTGTTACTCATCTCAATGCACACACACACACACACACACACACACACACACACACACACACACACACACATATATATATATATATATATATATATATATATATATATATACACTCCTGGAAATGGAAAAAAGAACACATTGACACCGGTGTGTCAGGCCCACCATACTTGCTCCGGACACTGCGAGAGGGCTGTACAAGCAATGATCACACGCACGGCACAGCGGACACACCAGGAACCGCGGTGTTGGCCGTCGAATGGCGCTAGCTGCGCAGCATTTGTGCACCGCCGCCGTCAGTGTCAGCCAGTTTGCCGTGGCATACGGAGCTCCATCGCAGTCTTCAACACTGGTAGCATGCCGCGACAGCGTGGACGTGAACCGTATGTGCAGTTGACGGACTTTGAGCGAGGGCGTATAGTGGGCATGCGGGAGGCCGGGTGGACGTACCGCCGAAGTGCTCAACACGTGGGGCGTGAGGTCTCCACAGTACATCGATGTTGTCGCCAGTGGTCGGCGGAAGGTGCACGTGCCCGTCGACCTGGGACCGGACCGCAGCGACGCACGGATGCACGCCAAGACCGTAGGATCCTACGCAGTGCCGTAGGGGACCGCACCGCCACTTCCCAGCAAATTAGGGACACTGTTGCTCCTGGGGTATCGGCGAGGACCATTCGCAACCGTCTCCATGAAGCTGGGCTACGGTCCCGCACACCGTTAGGCCGTCTTCCGCTCACGCCCCAACATCGTGCAGCCCGCCTCCAGTGGTGTCGCGACAGGCGTGAATGGAGGGACGAATGGAGACGTGTCGTCTTCAGCGATGAGAGTCGCTTCTGCCTTGGTGCCAATGATGGTCGTATGCGTGTTTGGCGCCGTGCAGGTGAGCGCCACAATCAGGACTGCATACGACCGAGGCACACAGGGCCAACACCCGGCATCATGGTGTGGGGAGCGATCTCCTACACTGGCCGTACACCACTGGTGATCGTCAAGGGGACACTGAATAGTGCACGGTACATCCAAACCGTCATCGAACCCATCGTTTTACCATTCCTAGACCGGCAAGGGAACTTGCTGTTCCAACAGGAACATGCACGTTCGCATGTATCCCGTGCCACCCAACGTGCTCTAGAAGGTGTAAGTCAACTACCCTGGCCAGCAAGATCTCCGGATCTGTCCCCCATTGAGCATGTTTGAGACTGGATGAAGCGTCGTCTCACGCGGTCTGCACGTCCAGCACGAACGCTGGTCCAACTGAGGCGCCAGGTGGAAATGGCATGGCAAGCCGTTCCATAGGACTACGTCCAGCATCTCTACGATCGTCTCCATGGGAGAATAGCAGCCTGCATTGCTGCGAAAGGTGGATATACACTGTACTAGTGCCGACATTGTGCATGTTCTGTTGCCTGTGTCTATGTGCCTGTGGTTCTGTCAGTGTGATCATGTGATGTATCTGACCCCAGGAATGTGTCAATAAAGTTTCCCCTTCCTGGGACAATGAATTCACGGTGTTCTTATTTCAATTTCCAGGAGTGTATATATATATATATATATATATATATATATATATATATATATATATATATATATATATATATATATATATATGGATAACTGTTACTCATCTGAATGCATATATATTTGTGGCAGTGTACTATTACACAGCATCACCGATTCATATCCGGTACAACTGTCTCGGAGGGCAAGTGAGAGGAGACTCAAAGCAACGGATGATTAACAGCCGACATAGCACTTTGTAGGTGTGGCGGTGGTACTTCAAGTTCCGTGCCACCCTCCGACGGTGGAAATACAGAGGAGGGGTGCAGTAATGCGCCAAGTCTATGGTGAAGGAAAAAAGTAGCTGGACGAGAACAGGCCACTGCTAGTGACTGTACGAAATGGACAGGAAAACGTGGTCGTATTGGGCCTATTGTCAGTCATAGCCCCAATCCGAGTCCTCAAGGATGGTGAGCGGAACGGGGTGTCGGTGCCAGTGCCGTTGGTCTGTGGTGCCGATGGTTTGTGGTCCAGCGACCGTCTCACGGAGGGCGTCCACTTTACTGTATAGTTGGCGAGCCTTACGGCGAATGGTCGTCTTCAGAAGGGCCATATTTGTCTACTCGTGCAGAGTGACAATCCTGGTGAGCGGATGGGCGTGAAGACTCCACTTGAGAACTTTATTCTGTAGGCGTTGGAGCGTCAGTATCCCGGACTTATTAATCGTGGCCCACGCAGAGGAACCACATGTTAGTGCGGGTAGGACAACGGAGTGACACAGCCGGAGCTTCGTATCTAAAGTCAGCTCTCGTCTGCAGAAAAGTTGGTACAAGGCCTTTGTCAACTTTAGCCCTTTATGGCTAATGTATTCTGCGTGGCGGTGGAAGAAAAGTTTCTTATCCAACCAGACCCAGAAATACTTGGCAGCTTGAGACCACAGGACCCGGACACCCACGATTGAGATGTTGTGGCAGAATATAGGGCGCCGTTTAGTGAAATACAATGCCGTAGTTTTGGCGGCATTGAGGGCCATCTTACTGGAGTGACACCAGGTGACGATTGCGTCCACTTGCCTTTGGAGGCGGGCAATGAGTTGATCAGGATTGCGGCGAGTCGTATAAAGTACCGTGTCATCGGCGTATTGCGCCAAATGGAACTGACGGATGATGGGCATGTCATTGACACAGACATTAAAAAGAAGAGGGGACAGCACGGAGCCCTGATGGGTACCCATAGACATGTGGCGTACACTGGAGCGCTTTCCCCGCTGAGCAACGAGGAAAGTCCTCTGGTGAAGGAAATATGCTACAATTTTAACTTAGATGTCAGGGATGTGCGTTTGCGTCAGCATCTTATACACCAGGTTGTCCTGCCAAATCTTGTCGTAAGCATTCTGCACTCCCAAGAAGACCGCTGCCGTCGACATGCTGGAATTAAAACCCTTGCTGATGTCCTCCGTGGTCCGGAGAACTTGTAGTGCAGCGGACAGGTGTGAGGTAAACACAAACTGTCGTCCCGGCTGCTGCCAGATGCTGGGAAATGCGGTGGAGTATGAGAGACTCCAGGACCTTCGCCATGGTGTTCAAAAGGCTGGTGGGCTTTTTTTGGTAGGGGCCGTAGGGTCTTTAGAAGGCTTTGGGATTGCAATAAGCTTTGCCTGTTTCCACTGCGGAGGGAAAAGGCCACACCGAAGCAGCGGTTCAATAACCTGGTGAATCGGACCGGGGGCTTGAGCGGTCGCCGACGCGGATGTTCGTTGACGATCCCATCAAGGACGAGGGCCGAATAAGCTCGTTTCCTCCGGAGGATTCGGAGCACTTCCGTCGTGGACGTAAAGCGGGGGGCTACGAGCAGTGGTCTGTTCCGGAGAGCGGACACAGCCCTCAGAGTATCTTGGTGATCCTCAGATTCAATATCCTGTCGGGCCGCAGGCTAGTAGCCGGATTGCCTCGTGCGGAGGGTCTAGACGCTTCGCCGTGGGCATTGAGCATTGTTTCTTAATGTATTTTCATTGCGTCTGCCTTAATAAACCCAGATATGAATGTAACCCTGTCTCACCATTTACCCTCAACTACTGTGTATTAATTAGTTACTTTACAATATAAAACCTACATAGGCTCTTACCAGGTGTAGAAGTATGAAACCGGAATTTCCCTATAGACGGTGCTAACCGTCAGTGTAGGGTAGAGAACCTGTGTACAGAGAGAGTGGCTATAGGTGAAGTTGCCCGTGAATGGTTGATTAGCTTTGGTAGAAAAATGGCGGCAAACGTCTCTCGCGCTTCCTATGTTCGCCGTGCTTTTGAGTTGAATTGAAGTTCAGAGGACTTTTGGAAACGATTAGAAGGTATTTGAATTATTGAGAGACTTGTTATGCGTTGTGCATGCATATTCGATTTAGTTGTATAACGTTTGTAGTACGTAAATAGCGTTTGCGATCTTAAATATGAGTTGAAATAATGAAGCGTTTTGTGATGAAGTCGGCAGGCCTACATGTTTGAAGTAAACACGCTAGTAATTGTACAGTATTGTTTTTGACATCTGTAATTCGTTCTGCAGACGTTCGTAAACGATGCCAGGTTGTGCTGCATTTGGTTGTTCCAATAGAGGCGAAGATGGATTTCGCATGTTAGCATTTCCACGCAATGAAGAAAGACGAAAGCAGTGGGCAGTCGCAGTCAACAGGGCTGACATAAATCAAACAGAAGCCTTGTGGAAACCAACCAAGTACTCTTATCTACGCGAAGTAAGTCGTTTTCGCTTTTTACTACATATAAAACAACTTGCATATACATAGTTAAATTTGAAAAGAGACCTGTAAATTGGCTGTGTGAAAATTATTATAACACATTATTCTTATAAACAAAGGCATTTAACGAATGATTTCGCCATATTGTCCTGTGCTTTTGATTCGGTTAATGTGTACCCCACTACACTACTGGCCATTCAAAGGTCCCGCCCGCAGTTCGGCAAAAAAATGGTCACTCTCTCCCTATACAGGCTCTCTAGTGTAGGGTAGAGAGCCTTGTAGGGCCCCGTGAGACCGCATCTACAGCGCCAACTGCTTCCTGTAACGGCTAACGACGAATGTCAACACACAGTTCCATGCATAGGTATCTGTTCCAAACGCCTAAACATGTCGAGTTTTGTGCTTACGAACAACGATTTGAGGACACCATTGCTCTTCTGTTATCATTTGAAGAAAAGCCGCTGCAGAATCGGATCGAATGCTCGTCGAAGTTTCCGGCGAACATGCTATTGGGAAAATACAGTGTCGAACGGTTCAAAAAATTCGAAAGTGATTTTGACGTGAGAAACGACGAGTGCGGGAAACCACTGAAAAAGTTCGGAGACAACGAATTTCAGGCGTTATTGGATGAAGATGATACCCAAGCTCAACACGAACTGTCGGAACAATTGAATATGACGCAGAAACCCGTTTCTCTTCGGTTGAAAGCAATGGGAAAGGTGCAAGAAGTTGTAAAATGGATTCCGTATGAACTGAATAAAAGACAACATGCAAATTGGAAGACCACTTGTGAAATGCTGCTCGCCAGACACAAAGGAAAGTCTTTTCTCCATCGAATAGTGACAGTTGATGAAAAATAGATATATTTTGAGAATCCTATGCGTCGTAAATCATGGGTGAATCCAGGCAAGGCATCGACATCCACTGCAAGACCAAATCGCTTTGGAAAAATGAGAATGCTCTGTGTTTGGTGGAATCAGAGAGGTGTAATCTATTACGAGCTGCTAAAACCTGGTGAGACCGTTGACACTGATCGCCACCAACAGCAAATGATCGATATAATCTAGCATTACGTGAAATAACCGGAATATGGAATAAGGCAACACAAAGTCATATTGCTCCATGATAACGCCCCATCAGACACACGAAAACGGATCAGGTAAACGATCAAGGCGTTCAGTTGGGAAATACTAGGACATGCTGCTTATTCTCCAGACTTGGCTCCTTCCGATTATCATCCGATTATCATCTGTTCGCATCACTGGGACACGCTTTCGCTGAACAACGCTCCAATTCGTATGAAAATGTACGAAAATGGCTCGCCGACTGGTTCGCTTCTAAAGAAGAAATGTTTTTTTGGGCGTGGCATTCGTAGCCTGCCGAAAAGGTGGGAGAAATGTGTAAATAGCAATGGAGACTATTTTGAATAAAATACTGCTTATCAGTTTCAAAAAACAGATATGTAATTATTGCAAACAAATTCCGGTCTCAAACTTCTACATCTGGTAAGCTTGGTAATGTACAGGGTTATTACAAATGATTGAAGCGATTTCACAGCTCTACAATAACTTTATTATTTGAGATATTTTCACAATGGTTTGCACACACATACAAAAACTCAAAAAGTTTTTTTAGGCATTCACAAATGTTCGATATGTGCCCCTTTAGTGATTCGGCAGACATCAAGCCGATATTCAAGTTCCTCCCACACTCGGCGCAGCATGTCCCCATCAATGAGTCTGAAAGCATCGTTGATGCGAGCTCGCAGTTCTGGCACGTTTCTTGGTAGAGGTGGTTTAAACACTGAATCTTTCACGTAACTCCACAGAAAGAAATCGCATGGGGTTAAGTCGGGAGAGCGTGGAGGCCATGACATGAATTGCTGATCATGATCTCCACCACGACCGATCCATCGGTTTTCCAATCTCCTGTTTAAGAAATGCCGAACATCATGATGGATGGAAGTGCGGTGGAGCACCATCCTGTTGAAAGATGAAGTCGGCGCTGTCGGTCTCCAGTTGTGGCATGGGCCAATTTTCCGGCATGTCCAGATACACGTGTCCTGTAACGTTTTTTACGCAGAAGAAAAGGGGCCGTAAACTTTAAACCGTGAGATTGCACAAAACACGTTAACTTTTGGTGAATTGCGAATTTGCTGCACGAATGCGTGAGGATTCTCTACCGCCCAGATTCGCACATTGTGTCTGTTCACTTCACCATTAAGAAAAAGTGTTGCTTCATCACTGAAAACAAGTTTCACACTGAACGCATCCTCTTCCATGAGCTGTTGCAACCGCGCCGAAAATTCAAAGCGTTTGACTTTGTCATCGGGTGTCAGGGCTTGTAGCAGTTGTAAACGGTAAGGCTTCTCCTTTAGCCCTTTCCGTAAGATTTTCCAAACCGTCGGCTGTGGTACGTTTAGCTCCCTGCTTGCTTTATTTGTCGACTTCCGCGGGCTACGCGTGAAACTTGCCCGCACGCGTTCAACCGTTTCTTCGCTCACTGCAGGCCGACCCGTTGATTTCCCCTTACAGAGGCATCCGGAAGCTTTAAACTGCGCATACCATCGCCGAATGGAGTTAGCAGTTGGTGGATCTTTGTTGAACTTCGTCCTGAAGTGTCGTTGCACTGTTATGACTGACTGATGTGAGTGCATTTCAAGCACGACATACGCTTTCTCGGCTCCTGTCGCCATTTTGTCTCACTGCGCTCTCGAGCGCTCTGGCGACAGAAACCTGAAGTGCGGCTTCAGCCGGAGAAAACTTTATTTTTCTACGTATCTGTAGTATGCCGTGACCATATGTCAATGAATGGAGCTACAGTGAATTTATGAAATCGCTTCAATCATTTGTAATAGCCCTGTATGTTTCTTAATCGCGTTCTCATTAAACCCGGAGTACTATCGCTCGTAATCTTTTTCACTAATAAGTAAGGTATAGGATTGTTAAATGTAATTTCAGTTTAAAAAGTGACAGGGAAAGTGTAAGAGACTGCTATACGGAAATTTAAATTCGAAAAAATGTAGCATACCTCACGATTCTTAGTGGGCGACAAACCGCTTAATTCACACAGGATGTGAATTTATCTGAGGCTTGTTTTCTAGGACACATTTCTTTTGAACCTATCAATGTTATATAGACAATTTTTTGTTACTCGAAGGGTCTATTAGAAAAACAGCCTTCGGATGCTGAATACCTAGAATTTCATATGGCCCTTGGTAACGATAGAAAAGCTTACTCGTCTGTTTCTTCAGTTCTGAACTGGGATGTAAAACTTTTACTAGCACCATGTCGTTGAGTTTAAAAGTAGGAGCACAAGCTTTAAAATTATGTTCTCGCCTATCATTTTCAAGTTTCCTTATTTTCCAATATTTTCTTTAATTTCTCCTTCGGGATCGAAATGCATAATGATTCCCTTCATTCTGATTGACGATTGTCACCTTGTGTTGACGGTTATCACTGAAATAACCGGTTTTCAGTTTTTTAAGTTTATCGTGGCCGTTGAAACCGCTCAGACAACCAGTTTCTAAACTAACCGATTCATTTCATTTCATTTAATAAACGTAGAAATCGAGCAAAGATTGAAAAATTCGGACTCTCTCAATTTCAAAATGTTTTAATTCACGATCATTCTCTATTTGGGCATTACGAATAGTCAATGCTAAAGGCTGAAAATTGAGATTGCAGAACTCTGTTTTTCGTGTTAATTTGTCCGTTTTCAAGCGCTACATGCAGATAAAGGCATTGCGATTGCAGGCTTTCTCGGCGTATTTCACCTGTGAATGTACTCGGGTTACCAGAAGAGCGGCGTCGTCCTCTTGTCGCAACGTTTAAATGGTTTTCGTATCCATCAACTTCAGACCAAGATGATGGATACGGAATCCAAAGAAATCTTTCGACAAGATACCGACCCCTTTCTGCTGATAACCCGAGAAGGTTTCATAGATAAAGCCATATTCTGCAGACACAGGGAGCAGATCAGTTATTTTCTATTTTTGTTGTATACTATGAATGAATTGTTCAATTTTTAATTTACTACTGTATTGTTATTAAAATTTCATTAATCTCTCTTCTCGTTTTATGCAATAACACAGTACTTCAAATCAATTGAATGTTTAAGAATAAAAATTATCCTTTTTTTTGGAAAAAGGATTGCTTAAAGACAAAAAAAAGCACTGCTGCTCTTGCTAATCGATATTTCGGTTGTTTACTCGGTTATCAGGAAAAAATAGAAAAAAAACACCTTTTATAACCGAAATCGAGCAAATACCGAAAACTACTCACAACTAAAATCCCCGTGTCTTTTAACCGGTCGGTTTCTCCCATACGTAGTATATAACCCGCACGTTCCTTATTTAATGTATCCACACCTTCGACAAACGTCAACAAGTCATTAACCACGCCCAATCCCGATACCAAACCTCCTTCCTTACGTAATAAGATAATCTACGGATACCTCAATTAAGTGATCCTCCACTGTCGGATAGTCCAAGTATTTAGTGCTTGTAGGTACCACTCAACACATTTCTCATGAATACCCCAGCCACTATTACAGTATTTTACATCACATAGCTCAATCGTCAATTTTTCATGAGTACCGGACAAGCATTACTTTTTTTTTCCTGAAAATCTATTGAGCCGTGGCCAGCTCGCGCTGATGCCGTTTTATCTTTTGGCAATTTCTCACCATCTAGTGGCGCCTTATTGCTCCCTCAGTTACTACATGAATGAGTTGCTCATTTGCCTCCGTCAGTGGCAGGAGCAGCGTTTATCGATACTAGTACTGCTGTACAATCTTTAGTATGACCGCTGTATTTTCCATGTGGTGGTGTGTGTGAGAGGTCAGTCGGTTGCACCAGAGCAGCGGGGAAGTCTCCATGGAGTGTAGTCAGGACGGAGCTGCTGGCAGTTTGCACGTGTGGTCGGAGTTCTGAGGCACTAGCTGCAAGAGCTGCAAAGTTGGTCGCCCACTGAACCTGGATGCTGGAGTTGAGCAATCAGTTAACCTGTTACGAAACCTCAACTGCTATGACACCTCTTCGTTCATTGCCGCTTGTTGTTTTCTGGGCCGTTCCTGCAAGCAGCAACGTATGGTGTACTGGAGTCGGAAAATTTTGTAGCCTCCTTCCCGTATGGTGTTTAACTATTGAAATGACTGTAACTTATTAGTGAAGTGCACCAGCGGTATCTTCTGCCTTGTGGCCGTTAACGTTCCGGTTACCTGCCCTGGTCGTTAGCGTAGTTTTCCGGCAGTGTGTTTTCCTCCCCGGGTTGATGCTGTCTGGCACGGCGTGTAGTTCGACAGCATCATATTGTTCTCCATTTTTAGTCTTTGAGTGGTTATTGTTCCTTGGCTGTGTTTAGATGCCAATTATCAATACGTAGCGCTGCTTCGTACTCACTGATATTTTCGGTTGTCGTGCCTCTGGTTGTGTGGAAAGGAATTGATTAGGTTGTTGGCTGGTTTTTCAGCCGTCCGTAGGTCGTGCTGCCACCCGGTTATTTAGGGTTATGCTTGGCTGCGTGTCTCACCTAACATGTTGTTAGAGTTTCCTCTCCAGGCCGACCCTTGGAACACTTCTGAGCACCACTGTTCTGTTGTTTGGGATTGTGATTTTCTTTCGTCTCAAGTACTGCGTGAGGCCTTCAGCCGTGTATTACTTTAGTTTGTTTTCATGTTCAGTATGTGGCCTTCAGCCGAACCCTATGTGAAATATTTTAAGATACGACCTTCAGTTGTCTGAAGTAAAAAAAAGTCATCATTTGAAAATTTTCTCTCTATCTTAATTTATTAACCAGACCTTAAGCCTAGAGTTGTTCTAGGTTCAGTATATGGTCTTCAGACGAACTTTATGTGAAGTATTTTAAGATATGGCCTTCACCCGTCAAAGACAAAAATCATTTGAAATTTCAAATTTTTCCTCTCTATCTTAATTTGTCATCCAGGCATTAAGCCTTGAGTTGTTCTACGTTCAGTATATGGCCTCCAGACGAACCTTACGTGAAGTATTTGAAGATACGGGGATTGGTCTGTTGAGAAAGGACCACCTTGTTTCTGAGTTGGCAATAAGGCGCCAGCCTATTGAGGGCAGTGTTCCAGACTTCGTGGCCCGCTTGCGTGCTACCGTTCTCCACCTGGTTGACGTCACGCCGGCGGTGGTGGGTGAGACAGAAGCAGCCTTGGAATATTTGTTTAAGGAAGTTAGGGGCCTTGAGGACACCAATGGTGTTTTGGAAGGCACTGAACCTAGTGACAGTCTATTGGATATGGTACCGGCACAGTTAGTCCATTTAAACAATCGGATAGCTGATTTGGGTATGTTAGGTTTGGAAGATCATCATAAAACATTAACTGTATAATTGGGGTCTTTGGTTAATGCACTGCAATTTAAGCTTACATGTCTAGAATTGGATGGCAGGAGGTCTGAAGAGCGGGACTGCCTATATCAAAGAAGAACCGAGAGCCAGCCCGGGGGTGGTATTGTTGTATCCTCTGTGAAGTTAGACGCAGCTTTTGCCAAATTGCCTAATCCTCTAGCGTATTTCTTTCGAGATATTTATGAATTAGTTGTAGATCGACTTGAGCAGGTCGAAAACTTACTGTAGTTGTTGCTTTGTCTTGAACAACATGCTGCTGCCTTTCGTGTTCCACACCAAGTAGTTTTGTCAATGTTGTATCCATTAGCTAGAGGCGAGTTGTGAAACCATCTGTTCCGAGCCATGGCAGAAGGTTTCTCCTTACAGCAATTGAGGGAGCTCTTCATTAGGGAGAGACTGACCACCTGAGCTCGGAAACAGCTTGAGTGTCGTTACATTTGGAAGATGAGCAGGATAAAGCCAGTTCCATCAGTATAACGACAGAGTTCAGACGGCCTGCTTGGCCTTGTTGATCGGTTTGCCAGAACGAGAATTGGTGTCTATTGTTCTTACAGAGGAATGCTGGTGGCGGATAAGTTGCACTTTATTTTTCGTGATCGTCCTCCAACCTGGGAAGAGCTCCGTCCCGCTGTTGTAGCGATATCTGCATTGCCAATTGCGGACAATGTATGTCGTGATGTTGAGGGTCAGGCCAGTGGTATTGTCAAGGGACAGTCCGAATTGACTAAATCGGCTGAGGTCGTTAAGAGGGAACCGCGGCGTTGCTTCAGATGCGGCAACACGGCTCATTTGGTGCGCTCTTGCGTTCAACCTCGCGCGCCTAGAGCCAATAAATTACGCCGGGCTGGCCAGCGACTTCGGGATCGAGCCTTTAAACCTTGGTGTTCCTGTGTTGTCGCTTCCTCATCACCACCCTTGCCTTATATTTGTTCTCGAGAATGTGGGGAACCTATTTGCGCTCTTTTGGATTCTGGTAGCTCCCTTTCACTTTTAAGCTTCGAATGGTTTCTTGAATTTGGGCATCTTACGAAACTTCGGTCGATCCCTTCTCCGGTGCAAGATGTCGGGTGGCCAATGGCCAGGTGTTGCCTCTGCATGGTTGGGTCCGGGGGAGTATATCGGTTGGGGATATTTCCCAGCCTTTACCATTAGCCTTTATCAAGAACTTGTCAGTTGATTAATTTTGGGATCGATGGAAGTGGATTAGTCTTGGACTATTCTGGGCTATTAAGTTCGATCGATCCTGTGGAGCAGTTTGGTTTTTGTGAATGTGCTAAACGAATGTGCTAAGCGTTCTGTGCATCGAGATACCGGCATCCTGGCGGTTGAGGCTGTGCCTAATGAGTTCGATCTCGTCCATCTCTCCCCACATGAGGCCCCTCAGTTACAGAATTTGCTACAGAGGTTCCCGGAGCTTCTTTGTGATAGGTTGGGGGTTACTAATGTCCTTAATTACCATATCCATCTATCTGACGACATTCCTGTTAGGCAGTCCCCATATCGCCTCTCACCCTCCCCCCCTCCCCAAGGTCAAGATACTGAGAGCTAAAATATCCAAAATGCTTGAGCAAGGGGTTGTTAGGCCTTCGACATCTGCCTATGCTTCTCCCATATTCCTTGTCCCTAAGAATCAGGGGCGGGATTTCAGGCCTGGTGTTGACTACCGGCGCCTAAACCCTAAGGTTGTCCTCAAGTCTGTCCCTCTACCTGATCTTCATAACTCCTTTACTTGGTTTGCCGGTGCTAATTGTTTACTGTTCTTGATTTGGACCAAGCCTATAATCAGATTCCATCAGCCGAAGAATGTAAACATGTTACTGCATTTTGTACTGATTGGAATCTGTTTGAGTTTAACAGGGTTCCCTTTGGTTTGGCTACTGGTGCAGCAGTTCTTACTCGTTTGCTGGATAATATCCTTGGGGACTTGAAATTAGTGTGTGTGTATCATTATTTGGACGACTTGGTTATTTATAGCTGTTCTTTTCAGGGCCATTTGGAGCATATAAATTAAGGTTTTTTGAGATTGCATGGAGCCGGGTTTTAAACCCAGTAAATTGACGTTAGCCAGGCAATAGGTGCCTTTCTTGGGTCACCTAGTGTCAGGTCAGAGTATCTACATCGACCAAGAGCGAGCTAAAGCATTACGAGCTGTGCCTCCGCCCACTGATAAATGTGGAATTGGTAGGTTCATAGGCATGACCAACTATTTTAGGCTTTTTGTCCCTAATTATGCTCAGTTGGCGGCCCCTTAAACTAATTGCGCAGGAAAAGAGTGCGTTTTCAATGGGGACCTGCCCAAGAAGCCGCATTTGAGCACATTAAGGCAGCTATAGGCAACCCTTCAGTTCCTGGAGTACCTGGCTTTAATAAAAAGTTTATTGTCCAAACTGACGCATCTAATTCCGGTATTTCGGCTGTCCTCCTCCAGGAGTTCGAGGGTCAGAGGTAGCCATTAGCCTACGCGTCTCGTCGGTTAACTGGTGCCAAACTTGAATGTTCGGTCTACGAGTGTGAGGCGTTGGCCGTTTTGTTCGCACTGGAGAAGTTGGAGAAGTACCGCTTCTAACTTGAGCATCGTGTATTTCAGCTAGAAACCGACGATCAGGCGTTGAGCTGGGTGTTAGTCACGTCACCTAAAACTGGCCGTATTGCCAGATGCGCAGTACGCATTTCTGCATTTCAATTGGAAGTTAAACACGTGAAAGGCACTGAAAATGTCCTTGTGGATGCCCTCAGCCACATGTTCACTGAATCTACACCTAGTGAGAACACCCGGGAGACAGAGGGAGGCAGTCTTAGTTGTAGCGTGTTAGGTGAGATTCCCCTTCTATTTGATGATGTTGCTCAGCATCAGGATCAGGACCCTACTTGGGCACCCGTTAAGGAACGCCTCTTGGCTGCGGAACTGTCGGATGAGTATGTTATCAAGAAGGGCATTTTGTGTAAGAGGGTGGGACGTGCTAAGCAATCCAAGATCTGTTTTGCAGTAGCTCTGGTGCGCTCGGTTTTAGGTTATTTTCATGATTCATTGGTGGATGGGCACTTTGGAACTTATAAGACCTTGCAAAAAATCAAAGAGCATCTGACTTGGCCCTCCATGGACTGTTTACATGTAATGTAATGAATGTAAACAGCTGCTTCAGTTATTGTGATCGTTTCATAGCTTCTGTCACTGCTAAGAACTTGACACCAGTGCCTACGAGCTTTAATTAGTACGCTAAAGTACTGAAGATGATCATTATGTGGTCGAAAATCTATTTTGCTGTTAATAAATCATCAAAATTACGGCCAACGCTGACCTTCCTTCTAATTTTATTGATCCAATGGTCGTTGTGCACACAGCACTCTATGGAGTCGCCAGTCAATCTATAACAATGTTTGACATTGTTGCTCTTGTAAAACATCATTTTGAACACACAGAAACCTCTTTGGTGATTGCCTGATGTTTACTGGAGAGGCAGTACTCATCATTTTTCCAATTGAGCGCTAGCATATGACCTTGCGGGCATAGTGCTGAAAGTTTTAACAAATATTCGCAAACTGTGGAGCACCAAACATCCAAGACTTCTAGACCAAGGATCATAATCTAAGCATTGAAAACATCCCAATAGCAAAATCCAGACACTCTATAACGAAAGCAGGGTCGTTATACGCTTAGCGGTATGGAAATAAACTGGGCACTTCTTACAGAACGGAACAAATGAATACAGGGTGTCCGGCCGGGTTATATCCATGCGAGCGGCGCAGGCCACACGACAGAGCGATTACGCCAGTTGCAGCAAGGGTCACTATCGAAAACTGCTGTAGGCGGAGATACTGAAAGTTTCATCTCCCTCCATTTTTGTACGGTCTCTGAAACATTTTTAACTATGATTTCCTTGAGTGCTTCGTTGTTATAATGGGCGGTCAAAGATTTCCATTTAAGACTGTACAGTCCAGAACCGGTACGACAATGAGGAAGTCATCAGAACGACTTACCAGGTTGAAGATACCAGTTTCGCAAAACACCGCGTCCTGCTGTGTGAAGAAGTTCGTAACTGCCTGGTGCACATCCTCGTTCGAAAGGAATCATCCACTCTCCAAGACCTTTCTTAAGGGGCCGAAGGAGTTATGATTGCATGGGGTGCGATCAGTACTGTAGGACATGTGGTCGAGTGTCTCCCACGTGAATTGTGCTACTGCGATGGCTGTCTACCAGCGTTCGTCCTTCGGCAACGCCTTCTGTTAGTATCCTTCGGCAGTCAAGAGACGAATAACAGCACGTCGGTCTTCTTTGGACACATTTGGTAATAACGTGGACAAAGTGCACGTTTCCTCATTTTCGCACATACGTCGAAAAGATGCGAGTGCCACACTAATCCCTTTCCTATAAGTCGGTGCTAATATACCCGCATAGGAGTCGCACTACATTGTATACACGCTACAGCCGCGCCCTCAAACGTGAACTCTGAATGCCCCTTAGACTTTGAAAGTTTCTGTCTTCGTAATTACGAGCAGATCTGTCACCGACATAACCTACGGGGTTGTATTCCATTTTTAATCTGCCACTCATCCATATACAAAGAATCTGGTATAGGGATGCGTATTCAAATGCAGAGATATGTAAACAGGCAGAATATGGCGCTGCAGTCGGCAACGCCTATACAAGACGACAGGCGCAGTTGGTTCAAATGGCTCTGAGCGCTATGGGACTTAACATCTGAGGTAATTAGTCCCCTAGAACTTGGAACTACTTAAACCTAACTAACCTAAGGACATCACACACATCCATGACCGAGGCAGGATTCGAACCTGCAACCGCAGTAGTCGTGCAGTTCCGGACTGAAGCGCGTAGAACCGTCCGGCCACAGCGGCCGGCTGGCGCTGTTGTTTAGATCGATTACCGCTGCTACAATGGCAAGTTATCAAGATTTAATTGAGTCTGAACGTGGTGTTATAGTCGGCGCACGAGCGATGGGACACAGCATCTCCGAGGTAGCGATGAAGTGGAGATCGTCCCATAGGACCATTTCATGAGTGTACCGTGAGCATCAGGAATCCGGTAAAACATCAAATCTCCGTCATTTCTGCGACTGTAAAAAGATCCTGGAAGTACGGGACTAACGACAACTGACGAGAATCGTTCAACGTGGCAGAGGTGCAACCCCCGCAAATTGCTGCAGATTTCAGTGCTGCGCCATCAGAAAGTGTCAGTGTGCGAACCATTGAACGAAACATCAACGTTAGGGATTTTCGGAGCCGAAGGCCCATTCGTGTAGCCTTGATGACTGCACGACACAAAGCTTTACGCCTCGCGTGGGCCCGTCGAAACCGACATTGGACTGTTGATAAAAGTAAGCATGCTGCTTGGTTGGATGAGTCCCGTTTCAAATTGTATAGAGCAGGTGGACGTGTACGGGTATGGAGACAACCTCGTGAATCCATGGACTCTACGCCAGCCGTAGTGGTCGAGCTGTTCTAGGCCCTACAGTCTGGAACCGCGCGACCGCTACGGTCGCAGGTTCGGATCCTGCCTCGGGCATGGATGTGTGTGACGTGCTTAGGTTAGTTAGGTTTAAGTAGTTCTAAGTTCTAGGGGACTGATGACCTCAGCTGTTGAGTCCCATAGTGCTCAGAGCCATTTGAACCATTTTGAACCATGGACTCTACATGTCAGCGGTGGACTGTTCGAGGTGGTGGAGGATCCGTAATGGTGTGGGGCGTGTGCAGTTGGAGTGATATGGGACCCGTCATACGTCTAGATACGAATCTGACAGGTGACACGTACGTAAGCATCCTGTCTGATCGCCTGCATCCATTCATGTTCATTGTGCACTCCGAAGGACGTGTGCAATTCCAGCAGGACAACGCGATACCCTGCACGTTCAAAATTGTTACAGAGTGGCTCTACGAACGCTCTTCTGAGTTTAAATACTTCCGCTGCCCACCAATCTTCCCAGACATGATAATTATTGAGCATATTAGGCAGGTATATCAGTTTCTTTGGTTCTTCGGTGTATATTTTCCAATGATACTGAAATTATCAGAGTGCCTTCTGTTAGTATCCAAATGCTTTCCGTATCTGATGTGATTAACTATTAGTAACAGATACACGTTGTACTATTAATTACATTTTTTCTCGAAAAAACCCTGAGCCATATTCTATGGATACAACGATAACACTGTACTATTGTGTCAAAGATCACTAGTACCTAGAGAAAATATAGCTATTTCCTTAAATAAGTATTTTTTAATAGTAAAGTCTTTTTAAGCCGCGAATTTCGTAACTGCGGAATGGGATATTGTATCAATTCGTAGAAAAATAACAATGGGAAAGGAACATAACCACTAACTGTCTGGAAATGAATATTAAAAGGTAGTAACTGACGATGTTTTCATAGAATTAAAGTCTTCTCCTTGAGAAAATGACAAATATCTTCACAGAATAGTAACAAATATAAAAAGATAACGAGAACTGATAGTATAAAGAAGTTGTCGCAAACAGACAGCTAATACAAGAAAAAAAATAAACCCATACGCAAGACTGATATTTAGTACGGAATCGATGATTAAAATTGTTCAGAATTATTTCAGGCAGGAACATATCCAGAAACTCTTCCTTTTCGAGCCTTTCTCTCCTGCCAGACACACACACACACACACACACACACACACACACACACACACACACACACACACACACATAGATGCTCTCGTGCCAACAAACTTTCTCTCCCCCTGGGCGCAACATTAACGATTCAGAAGTGAAACATCACACTTCAGAATCTAACGCGCTGAAGTTCGTAACAACAGAAAATAAAAGAACATAAATACTCCTAAAAACGTCAGAAAAATGCAGTACCCTTCTGGGAAAGAATAAATTAGTGTGAAAACATATCGTGTTCACAACACGAAAACACAAAAGCACAAAAAAAATTCATTTTCAGAAGTTTGAATGAAGGTTTCACTCAACTACTGTAAGGTAAAATGAATCTTCAGTTGAAAAATTAGCAAAGTAAAGAACCGTTTCCAATAAAAAGCAGGTGTAATCTGTAGAAAGCGCAGCAAGTTTAAACAGCTTATTTAATTTCGAATACAGGCCACACCGATTAAAAAAGACATACTGAATTACTCTATTGATTTTCGTATATGACTAGCATGCGGTGTTATACAGAGTTTCCCTAAGTGTGCTGGTTATTCTACTGTTTGTGAAAATTGCAACAACTGGACCTACGATTATGGTGTGGTTGTGTAATATGATCTTCCAGTAGTATTATAGTATTGTCACCAGTTTGCTAAGTATTGCTCTCTCAAAAGGTTTCGTATAGTCCACAAAGTCAATACGTGTCTCAACGAAAACTTTTTGTAGCCGTTATTCACTAAACTTATTTCCTGTAGTTATTCAAGTCCTTCTTGTTTCTTATTTTGTAGTCGGTATATCGACAAATTCTGTCAGAGTTATAGGTTGATTCTGTCCGTTTCAATCAGAATCAGAAATATACTGAATCCACGTAAAAAATGCTGATACGGGAGGTAAAAAAAATGCAGACTAGGTTCACTCCTCTTCAATATACACTGAAGAGCCAAAGAAACAGGTAAACCTGCCTAATATCGTGTGTAAGACCCCAGAGAGCCTGCACAAGTGCCGCAACACGACGTGGCATGGACTCGACTAATGTCTGAAGTAGTGCTGGAGGGAATTGACACCATGAATCCTGAATGGCTGACCATAAATCCGTAATAGTACGAGGGGGTGGAAATCTCTTCTGAACACCACATTGCAAGGCATCCCAGATATGTTCAATAATGTTCATGTCTGGCCAGCAAAAGTGTTTAAACCCAGAAGAGTGTTCCTGGAGCCACTCTGTAGCACATCTGGACGAGTGGCGTCTCGCACTGTCATGCTAAAATTTCCAGAATTCCGTCGGAATGCATAGTGGACATGAATGGATGCAAGTGATCAGACAGGATGCTTAAGTACGTGTCATCTGTAACAGTCGTATCTAGCTGTACCTGTGGTCCCATATCACTTCAACTGCATACGCCCCACACGATTACAGAGCCTCTACCAGCTTGAACAGTCCCCTGCTGATATGCATGGTCTATGAATTCATGAGGCTGTCTACATACCTGTACACTTCCATCCACTCGATACAATTTGAAACGAGACTCGTACGACCAGGCAACATGTTGACGGGTCCTGGTGAGGCGTACGGCTTTGTGTCGTGCAGTCATGAAAGGTACACGAGTGGGCCTTCGGCTGCGAAAGCCCATACAGATGATGTTTCGTTGAATGGTTCGCTCGCTGACACATGTTTATGGCCCAGCATTGAAATCTACAGCAATTTGCGGAAGGGTTGCGCTTCTGTCACGCCGAACGGCTCTCTTCAGTCGTTGTTGGACCCATACTTGCAGGATATTTTTCTGTCCGCAGCCATGCCGGAGATTCGATGTTTTACCGTATTCCTGATATTCACGGTACACTCGTGAAATGGTCGGACTGGAAATTCCCCACTTCATTGCTACCTCGGAGATGCTGTGTCCCATCGCTCGTACGCTGACTACAACATCGCATTCAAACTCACGTAAATCTCGATGGCTTGTCATTGTAGCAGCAGTGACCGATCTAACAACCGCGCCAGACACTTGTGTTATATAGGCGATAACGACCACAGATCCGTACTCTGCCTGTTTACATATCTCTGTATTTGAGTACCTGTGCCTATACCAGTTTCTATGGCGCTTCAATGTATATCTGAGTACTCTTATGAGAGAACAGGCCAACAAAACATAGTGATATCCCTATTGATCGAAAATACTAGCAATGATTTTTGCAAACGATTTAGCCTTAACATCAACTACAGAATATGCTATACAATGATCCAGCTATACGCTCTATACATTTATCTACTGACAAAACGAAAATATTTCCGTCTGTGACAAAGACCACAATTTGTACGAATAACATAAACTCCTGGAAATGGAAAAAAGAACACATTGACACCGGTGTGTCAGACCCACCATACTTGCTCCAGACACTGCGAGAGGGCTGTACAAGCAATGATCACACGCACGGCACAGCGGACACACCAGGAACCGCGGTGTTGGCCGTCGAATGGCGCTAGCTGCGCAGCATTTGTGCACCGCCGCCGTCAGTGTCAGCCAGTTTGCCGTGGCATACGGAGCTCCATCGCAGTCTTTAACACTGGTAGCATGCCGCGACAGCGTGGACGTGAACCGTATGTGCAGTTGACGGACTTTGAGCGAGGGCGTATAGTGGGCATGCGGGAGGCCGGGTGGACGTACCGCCGAATTGCTCAACACGTGGGGCGTGAGGTCTCCACAGTACATCGATGTTGTCGCCAGTGGTCGGCGGAAGGTGCACGTGCCCGTCGACCTGGGACCGGACCGCAGCGACGCACGGATGCACGCCAAGACCGTAGGATCCTACGCAGTGCCGTAGGGGACCGCACCGCCACTTCCCAGCAAATTAGGGACACTGTTGCTTCTGGGGTATCGGCGAGGACCATTCGCAACTGTCTCCATGAAGCTGGGCTACGGTCCCGCACACCGTTAGGCCGTCTTCCGCTCACGCCCCAACATCGTGCAGCCCGCCTCCAGTGGTGTCGCGACAGGCGTGAATGGAGGGACGAATGGAGACGTGTCGTCTTCAGCGATGAGAGTCGCTTCTGCCTTGGTGCCAATGATGGTCGTATGCGTGTTTGGCGCCGTGCAGGTGAGCGCCACAATCAGGACTGCATACGACCGTGGCACACAGGGCTAACACCCGGCATCATGGTGTGGGGAGCGATCTCCTACACTGGCCGTACACCACTGGTGATCGTAGAGGGGACACTGAATAGTGCACGGTACATCCAAACCGTCATCGAACCCATCGTTCTACCATTCCTAGACCGGCAAGGGAACTTGCTGTTCCAACAGGACAATGCACGTCCGCATGTATCCCGTGCCACCCAACGTGCTCTAGAAGGTGTAAGTCAACTACCCTGGCCAGCAAGATCTCCGGATCTGTCCCCCATTGAGCATGTTTGGGACTGGATGAAGCGTCGTCTCACGCGGTCTGCACGTCCAGCACGAACGCTGGTCCAACTGAGGCGCCAGGTAGAAATGGCATGGCAAGCCGTTCCACAGGACTACATCCAGCATCTCTACGATCGTCTCCATGGGAGAATACCAGCCTGCATTGCTGCGAAAGGTGGATATACACTGTACTAGTGCCGACATTGTGCATGCTCTGTTGCCTGTGTCTATGTGCCTGTGGTTCTGTCAGTGTGATCATGTGATGTATCTGACCCCAGGAATGTGTCAATAAAGTTTCCCCTTCCTGGGACAATGAATTCACGGTGTTCTTATTTCAATTTCCAGGAGTGTATTGTTAGAAGGAATAGAAGTAATTAAATATCTTGGTTTTAAAGGATCTTTTTGTGTAGGTGAAGCACCCGAGAGATACGATCTGATGTTAGTGTAACTTCTTATACATACACGACATCGGCGGGTATGTAAATGATTAGATTTCCAGTTCTCTGTGACAGCTGGAGGAGGAGGAGGAGGAGGAGGAGATTAGAGTTTAATGTCCCGTCGACAACGATCTCATTACAGACGGAGCAGAAGCTCGGATTAGGGAAGGATGGGGAAGGAAATCGGCCGTTCCCTTTCAAAGGAACCATCCCAACATTTGCCTCAAGCGATGTAGAGAAATCATGGAAAACCTAACTCAGAATGACCGGACGCTGGTTTGAACTGTCGTCCTCCCGAATGTGAGTCCAGTATGCTAACCACAGCGCCACCTCGCTCGGTTGTGTGACAGCTAGAACGGTCACCAGTGTGCATTAGTAGTATTTGTGTTGTTAACAGGCCGGGTCGGGTATGTTAGTGGGGCGATCATCTTCAGATGCTGAGTGATCACTGTGAAAGACACGAAGATGTCGTGTATTCGTGTGAGACTGCGTTGTCTGCACCTGAAGGAGTTTGAAAGTGGCATTTGCTAACAAGCTGTCATTTCTTACGAGTAATATATTAAAATTGTAATTTTTAAAATAAGTAAGGTCATAGGCTCCTTTATAACAGACGAGGGAGCTAAAAAAAAAGTCACTTCTTGCACGTGTATTAAGACACTAGACTGTTAGAATTTCACTGCTCTGGGATAAATGGTTTCAGAGAAAAGATACATTAGGCTAGAAAAAAATACGAGTTCTGTGAAACGGAGTTCAAAATTTTATTGCACTTACAGTATCTCTACGACGTACCTGCTATGCACTCATCATTTAAATTCACTGCTTGTTTCACTGCATCTGTCATACATTCCTCTGCCACCGGGTTTTAAGCAGGATGCAGTAAGGAACTATATTCTTGAAGTCTTGTGGGTGAACTTGGTAAGTTCATAATGACACATAGAGCTTTCTCTGCCGTTGGGTCCTTTCCCAATAGTGCGCATGCCATATACAAACCTAATATTGTTTTCAATATATTGACAATTTTCTGTCTTCCGGTTTCTTCAGATTTTTGCTTGACAACCTTGGTGGTCGATCGTGGCATTCTTTGACCAGAAACAAAAAACACACGCGTTGTGATATTACTATAGGAAATAACTGAATGGAAGACAACAAGTCTTGCCAGAAGCTAAAAGTTCAATGCAACGGAAAAAAAGTTCCTAGAATTATGAATTCATAGAAGACAGGTCAGGGAGGAAAAAATGGTCGTGTCTCACTTGGCAAGATGTCATTTAAACTGACATTTAGGACATTTACAGAAGGATTTGGTCTAAAGTACTTTATATTTGCACAAAGCATACTTCAAATCGTCATTATCATCAATAAAAGTAAATGTCATATTGTCATCATATTCTAGGTACATTGAAACCTTAAACGAACAAAGAGGCCTAGCTTGTGTACCTAACTGCGGTACGCTCAGCGCCTCATTGTGCGAAGAAGAAATCCATGGGTATCAGACGTTTTGGACCGAGGAACTTTTCCGAATTGTGTCCGACGATTTTGTACAAGCCAATGCGGGCACCATGCGATACTCTGGTACTTATTATTATTTTTCGCGTTACTCGTGTCTCCATTTCGTAAAGAAAAGAAAAAAATCTTCCCTACCAGCCAGTGCTGGTATGCGAGATAAATGCAGCCCTCCCACTGTACTCGAGTTGAAAATCACACCGCACAGTCATAACTGAACTACAACAGTGGCAACAGAGAACTCAGAACGCATTTTGTTGCTGTGATATCGCCGTCTCGACTATACACACGTTGGGTAACGAACGAAGCGTGCGACATGCACCGGGGAGTCCCTTACGTCAACCACGTAATCCAAGATCTTGAAAGGTGTCTGCTTTAATCGGTCATCCTTCATATGTTCCATTTCTCTGTATGTTGATTACTGGCACGCATTTTTGCTTGTGTATTGGTAACACAATTATCGACTTCTGCATTTTCTCTGCCATATCGACTACACCTGCGTATTTGCCTATGGCCTTTCGAGCGAGTTGGGCGCATCCAATGGATGGCAGGAGCGTGGTAGCCATACTCGGATAGGCTAGTTTTCGAAACAAGGACGTGGCATTTGGAGTGTGTTTGTTGTTGTGGTTGTGGGCTCAGAGAATGCATGCCATTAACTTGTCGATGGAAGATGTATGTGATGATCAGACATTTTTCTGATGTATTGTGTTTTGGAAATTCTGTAGGTAGAAGATGTGACATTTATACGAAGCGGTAATGACCGTCGCCACAATGAAACGCAGTGAAAGAGAGGAAGGGAGGGAGAGAAAGAAACAGAGAGAGAGAGAGAGAGAGAGAGAAAGAGAGAGAGAGAGAGAGAGAGAGAGAGAGAGCAGTAACGAGATCTTTGTGAGGACGTAAGAACAACAAGCGTGCACCACTCCTGTCTATCTGTCCGCTCAGCAACACAAGATAATGTGTACTTTTCCTTAAGACTTGACGTGTTGCACTGGAGCAGTATGATTGCATAGATCTGCTAGTCGAATGTGTAGCAGACTGGCACTAACGGCTACGGTCAGTGTGTGGCGGATCTCGCTCTGTTTGTGTTTGGCTGGTGATCGAGTAGTAAGTCGGTACTTTATTCACCAAATAGATTTTGTACTATTCATGCTAATTCAGAACTTTTATTAAATGATCAATCTTTGTGTGACTATGCTGAGAGCAGCAGGTGTTTGTACATTAACCATTTGAACGGTGCGAGGCTTTTGTAAAATCTGAAATGCAAGTATAAAGTTAGTGCGAACTTCATTTCTTTATTTCAGTGTCGTATCTTTTGTAAATTTACTGAAGCATCAGTTTTATTAGTAGTAGAAGAGAGCAAATGTGAGGCATAACCCAATGAGTACTTGGAAGTACGTAAACTAAATATTCTCGTATCTAATTCAAGTCAGTTTTTTCAACAAACAACCAATTCTGCTCGTAGAAGGCTCACGAAGAACAACCTTTTGGATTAGCAAATTATTTTCTGGTCAGATAAAGTAAGTCATCTTGAGAAGGCAGCAATTCGACCTTTTATTTACTTGTTTTGTAGTGTTGGGGCGTTACGAAGGCATTTCCACGAAATGTATAAGCTTTATGCATGAAAGCATAAATTGAAGTTTTTGTACTGGTTATCTAGGCGATATTAAAAGAAACAAAGTATTCCATTGCGCTATTCAAGTATGGCATCGTAAAACCACAAGCGAAAATAGATAGATGGCATTTTTTTTTTTTGATTTGGGCCTTATACAGGGTGTTTCAAAAATGACCGGTATATTTGAAACGGCAATAAAAACTAAACGAGCAGCGATAGAAATACACCGTTTGTTGCAATATGCTTCGGACAACAGTACATTTTCAGGCAGACAAACTTTCGAAATTACAGTAGTCACAATTTTCAACAACAGATGGCGCTGCGGTCTGGGAAACTCTATAGCACGATATTTTCCACATATCCACCATGCGTAGCAATAATATGGCGTAGTCTCTGAATGAAATTACCCGAAACCTTTGACAACGTGTCTGGCGGAATGGTGTCACATGCAGATGAGATGTACTGCTTCAGCTGTTCAATTGTTTCTGGATTCTGGCGGTACACCTGGTCTTTCAAGTGTCCCCACAGAAAGAAGTCACAGGGGTTCATGTCTGGCGAATAGGGAGGCCAATCCACGCCGCCTCCTGTATGTTTCGGATAGCCCAAAGCAATCACACGATCATCGAAATATTCATTCAGGAAATTAAAGACGTCGGCCGTGCGATGTGGCCGGGCACCATCTTGCATAAACCACGAGGTGTTCGCAGTGTCGTCTAAGTCAGTTTGTACTGCCACAAATTCACGAAGAATGTCCAGATAGCGTGATGCAGTAATCGTTTCGGATCTGAAAAATGGGCCAATGATTCCTTTGGAAGAAATGGCGGCCCAGACCAGTACTTTTTGAGGATGCAGGGACGATGGGACTGCAACATGGGGCTTTTCGGTTCCCCATATGCGCCAGTTCTGTTTATTGACGGAGCCGTCCAGGTAAAAATAAGCTTCGTCAGTAAACCAAATGCTGCCCACATGCATATCGCCGTCATCAATCCTGTGCACTATATCGTTAGCGAATGTCTCTCGTGGAGCAATGGTAGCGGTGCTGAGGGGTTGCCGCGTTTGAATTTTGTATGGATAGAGGTGTAAACTCTGGCGCATGAGACGATACGTGGACGTTGGCGTCATTTGGACCGCAGCTGCAACACGGCGAACGGAAACTCGAGGCCGCTGTTGGATCACCTGCTGCACTAGCTGCGCGTTGCCCTCTGTGGTTGCCGTACACGGTCGCCCTACCTTTCCAGCACGTTCATCCATCACGTTTCCAGTCCGTTGAAATTTTTCAAACAGATCCTTTATTGTATCGCTTTTCGGTCCTTTGGTTACATTAAACCTCCGTTGAAAACTTCGTCTTGTTGCAACAACACTGTGTTCTAGGCGGTGGAATTCCAACACCAGAAAAATCCTCTGTTCTACGGAATAAACCATGTTGTCTACAGCACACTTGCACGTTGTGGACAGCACACGCTTACAGCAGAAAGACGACGTACAGAATGGCGCACCCACAGACTGCGTTGTCTTCTATATCTTTCACATCACTTGCAGCGCCATCTGTTGTTGAAAATTGTAACTACTGTAATTTCGAAAGTTTGTCCGTCTGAAAATGTACTGTTGTCCCAAGCATATTGCAACAAACGGTGTATTTCTATTGCTGCTCGTTTAGTTTTTATTGCCGTTTCAAATATACCAGTCATTTTTGAAACACCCTGTATATACAGGTTTACAGATTCCATACAAATCTGCAATTGGCACAAAGCTAAACTTTCAGTTTCGATGTGTAAATTAAAAACTACTCCAAATTTCTGTCTTCATTTGTGTGTAAATCGGATGAATCATTTTGAAACACCGTGTATAAGCGCCAGTTTCCCCCTTTTCCACACTGCAACTGCTGTCTCCCTTAACTGTTTCCATTGCGATATCATTACTACATTGATGAGTGCAGAATTTCTACCAGTTCCCACCTACAGACATGCAGAGAGGTTCAAATACTACGGTATCACAACGCGAGCAGGGAACTCATATGGGCAATACTCAGGCAGACCAGTGGAGTGAACATGTGCCGAAAGAGTCGTGAGTTAGAAACACGCCAAATAGAATTATAAAGTGTTTAATAGCGCATCGAGGGAAATATGTCGTTGAAACACGAATGCTGAATCCTGCGTGACGTTCTGGGAGTGAATGATTCATAATTTGTCAGTATGGTACTGTTAGTCATGTTTTGTGTTGTTTCGAAGTTGAAAACGAGTAAACTATGTCAAAAGACACCACACAAGCTTTAACGGATAATTTTGTAACAAATGATAAGAGCCATGTCAATCACAGTTAAGCTGCAGTTAATTTTCTATACGATCGTAGCTAAAGAATGATGCTCTCTCTTTCATTAGAATCACGACCAGAAGTATTAAAAGTATGAGGGGAGAGCTTACAGTACAAACGTCTCATCTGCGTAGGGTTTCTGCAAGCATTATTTGAAAAATTGAGTCGTCTTGCCTACGACACGATAGTTACAGAGAGAACCTCTATAACACTGCAGCTCTCGACCACCAAATATGTTAAATGTTCGATTTTTGTGTTTTGCACCAAATTAACGGGTAATTTCAGTATTTTAAAAGATATTTGAGAACAATAAGAACGACATAGTTTTACTTATCTTTTTGATCGCTGATGTCAACGAAAGTTCATTGTGGACAGTACGTTTTTGTCATGGTTTAATTTCAGATTCGGTGTGCAACGAGTGGAGCTGGGGATTCCGGTAGTTTTGTGAACTGAAAACGTCTTTTTGCATCAAACACATTAATTTACACTATTTTATTGGAGTTTGTTACTTTTAAACAAATAATGTCTAACTGAGGCAAACTCCAACTCATAACCTTCACAACTTCACTGATACAAATCCGTACATCAGCTGTCTCGTGTTGATGAAACAGAATATCACCAAAATCGGTCACAGATGTTCATAGATGGGGATGGAAAGATTACAGCCTACGTTTCGGCGTGTAAATGTTTGACGTCAAATTATTTATTTACAGTTTAGATATCTGTATTTTATTAATATGTTTACAAATGTGCATAAATAAAATGAAATATTTATTTAAACGTTAAGGTTTTATTTTGTGGTTAGAATAGTATAAAACCTTATTAGAAGCTACTTCGGATCTGACAGAAGCACACGTACAAAAATTTTTTACAGTAACGTTACTTCAAAAAGATTTTACGATTATAACTCTGAAGTCCTGGAGCGATGGGGTATTTATAAATTAGTTATACAAAAGTAACCTATAATTGTGAAAATGGTAAATAACTTACAGAAATGTTTGATAGATCACTGAATGCAGTATATCTTGAAATCTTACTCCCGCCTAACAGTGTCAGTTGCCGACGTTTCCGCGACTGAGTAATTCCAACAGTCATCACGGAGAGACTGAAACTGATCTTCTCAATAAAATTCTGTTTAGCGACGAACCCATCTTCCATACTTGCGGTAAAGTAAATCGGCATAATGTTCGGATATGGGGTGAGCAGAAACCACGTCACCTAACCGTACTCGCCCGATGTAAATGTCTTTTGCGCTGTAAGCTGTCAGAAGGTTCACGGTCCTTTCATTTTGCCGAGTCAACTGCAACTGGCGTATCGTACCTTGTCGTGCTTGAACATTAATTAATACCTCAACTACAACCAGATCCAGCAAGATGGCGCACCACCACAGTATCATCGTGAAGTTGTCACGTTTCTCCGTAGGAATGTGCCGACTTGGACTGGCCGTAGTGGCACAGTATCCTGGCCACCACCAATCACTTGATATAACCCCAAAGGACTTCTGTGTATGAGGTTACATTAAAGACAGTTTCTTTGTTCTTCCGTTTCCGAGAAACGTCGACGAGCTGCGGTAACGGATAACGCAAGCAGTTCTAACCTTACAAGACTTATTTCATAGAAATTAGTAGAAAACTGATTACAAATGGGATCTTTGTCGTGTTACAAAAGGTAGCCACCCTGGACATCAATATATAAAACTTGAACAAACACTGCAACGAGTACTGTAGCAAACATTTCTTAAGTTACTAAAGGTGACTTTTGTATAACTAATTTATAAACAACCTGTAAAGTGAAGAGACCGATACCTTAACAAAACGAAGTCCCTTATCTCTAAAACGTTACAAGGACGATTTTCGTGCCTCATGCGCTGGCCAACTCGACACCGTGCAAGGCTCTGACGCTTCCAATGTTTCATGACGCCAGGAAAACGACAGTTTTTTCTATGGCGAGAAAAGGCGAGATGAATTCACTTTCTGAGGCACGTTTCCTGTCCTTAAGACGCAGTTCGAACAAAGCGTCACCTCGCATTAGCCGCGTCTTTTCACGCAGCGTTCCTCTATTTCTCTGCGTGGCGACTTTTAGAGCATAGCGAACTTAATAACGGTGCATTATTCCCGCTGAAAGATTTTCAGGAAGTCGATAAAAGACTTTCCGAACCCGACTTCCGCCCGTTCGGCCGGCGACTCTGGCGGCTGCGCCCGGCGCCCCCTTTGTTCCCTCGATCATCCCTGATTAAGGCCCGCTGCGCGCCTGCTTTTGTTGCGGGACCGTGAGCGCGAGTTATTCGCGTTTCTTTCGCGTCGGCCGCTATTATCCGCACTGCCTGACAAAGGCCGCCCGCGAGCCTTTGTTTTCGCGCGGGAAACGCGCCGCGGAACGAATCGGATGGACTGTAGAAGCTGAACTAGAATAAATAAGGCGTTTACTCAGGAGGCTCGAGAGCAATCGTTTCCTTTGCGTCAGGCGGCACCTTTACTGCACGATCGATACAAGGGATCAGGAGAGCTGTGGAACCTGAGTAAGAGAAATACACTGAAGAGCCAAAAAAACTGGTAGCCTTGCCTACTGTGTAGGGCCCCCGCTAGCGCGCAGAAGTGCCGCAACACGACGTGGCATGGCCTCGACTAATGTCTGAAGTAGTGCAGGACAGAACAGACATCATGAATCCTGCAGGGCTGTCCACAAACCCGTAGTGCTATGAGGAGGGTGGAGATCTCTTCTAAACAGCACGTTGCAAGGCATCCCAAATATGCTGAGCAATGTTCATGTCTGGGGAGTCTGGTGGCCAGTGGAAGTGTTTAAGCTCAGAAGGGTGTTCATGAAGACACTATGTAGCACTTCTGGACGTGTGGGGTTCGCGTTGTCCTGATGGAATTCCTGAAGTCCGTCGGAATGCATGATGACCATGAACGGATGCAGTTGATCAGACAGGATGCTTACGCACGTGTCACCTGTCAGAGTCGTATGTAGACGTATCAGGGGTCCCAAATCCCTCCAACTGCACACATCCACACCATTATAGAGCCTCCACAAGGTTGAACAGTCCCCTGATGACACGTTGGGTCCATAGATTCATGAGGTTGTCTCCATATCCTTACACGTCCATCCGCTCGATACAATTTGAAACAGACTCGTCCGACCAGGCAACATGTTTCCAGTCATCAACAGTCCAATGTCGGTGTTGACGGGACCAGGCGGGGCGTAAAGCTCTGTGTCGTGCAGTCATTACGCGTACACGAGTGGGCCTTCGGCGTCGAAAGCTCATATCCATGATGTACGGTTCCCGCGCTGACACTTGTTGATGGCCCAGCATTGAAATCTGCAGCTATTTGCGGAAGGGTTGCACTTCTGTCACGCTGAGAGATTCTCTTCAGTCGTCGTTGGTCCCGTTCTCGCAGGATCTTTTTCCGGCCGCAGCGATGTCTTAGATTTGATGTTGTGCCAGATTCCTGATATTCACGATACGTTCATGTAATGGTCGTACGGGAAAATCCACAGTTCATCGCTACCTCGGAGATGCTGTGTCCCATCGCTCGTGCGCCGACTATAACACCACGTTCAGACTCGCTTAAATCTTGATAAGACGCCAATGTAGCAGCGGTAACCGATCTAACAACAGCGCCAGACACTTGCCGTCTTACATTGGCGTTGCCGACCGCAGCGCCGTATTCTGTCCGCATACATATCTCTGTATTTGAATACGCATGCCGATACCAGTGTATTTGGAGCTTCAGTGTAAGTAGCAACGCGTGGAAAGCTCTTAGATTTACAGAGAAAGAATATTGTCGAAGTTCCGGCAGTACACATCTGTTCAACACACGCGCCATTACATTTGTTACGTCGTGCTACAGACTTTCTAGTCCATTCTAAAGACTGGAACCAGAAGCTTCTGTAATGTGTACTGATTCTCGGACAACCAACGCCCCCGAGTAATGTGCCCAAGTGGTCTTCATACTGGACCCGCTTTCGGGAGGAAGACGGATCAAATCCCGGCCCGACCATCGAGATTTGTCTTTGTTTTTCCTAATTCCCTTAAGGAAATTGCCAGTATGGCAAGGACACGACCTGTATCCTTTCTGTGTCTTGTCTAATGTGAGCTTGTGTTCCGTCTCTAAGGACCTCGGTGTCAACGGGACGTTAAACACTAACTTCCCCTCCTTCTTTCAACCAGGTTCGGTCAAGCGACCATCTGGAAGCATACGATTAACATTGCATCAAGTTAAAAGAAGGTTCCCTTCTGCCTTTATATGACTTTGGCCAAACCATATGCACCAGTGAACTGTTGATTGTGCACCTAGTGACCAGTAGAAAAATGTGTGGTGTCACCGCCAGACACCACACTTGCTAGGTGGTAGCCTTTAAATCGGCCGTGGTCCGGTAGTATACGTCGGACCCGCGTGTCGCCACTGTCAGTGATTGCAGACCGAGCGCCGCCATACGGCAGGTCTAGAGAGACTTCCTAGCACTCGCCCCAGTTGTACAGCCGACTTTGCTAGGAAAGGTTCACTGACAAATACGCTCTCATTTGCCGAGACGATAGCATAGCCTTCAGCTACGTCATTTGCTACGACCTAGTAAGGCGCCATTACCAGTTTGTATTGAGGTTATAACATGTACCGTCAAGAGCGATGTACACCAATTATTGATTAAAGTTAAGTATGCTACCAGCTACGTACCTTTTGTATTAGACTCAACTCCTATAACTGTTACAGACCTCACGCCAATCTACATGAGCTTAAAAGCGTGCATTTCGGCCTCCTCTAGCAACACGGTGTTGGCTCTTCTGCCAATACTTCATATGGCGACGAGCTAAATCGCGTTTGTACCAATTGATCGTGCCTAAATTACTTGTGTCATGGCTTCGCCACAATCTCCAGATATACTGTCCGAATTTTATCGCTTGCTGAATCAAGCAGACGCAGGCCTTATTGGATGCCCTTGGACAGCTTGTCCAGGGTCAATGTGCAATGCAAAACGATGCGGCCACCGCCGCTCCACCGCTACCACAGCCACAACACGCAGTTGCACCACCTTTTCGTCCTTTTGATGCGGCACTGGAAAGCTGGACGGAGTGGTCACGCCAATTTGGATTCCATCTCGCCGCCTACAGAATTCAAGGTAACGAGCGGCAGCCTTTTTTGTTGGCATGTGTAGGAGTATCCACCTACCGTGTGATAGTGAAATTGTTTCCCAGACGCGACGTAGCAACTCTGTCCTACGAAGAAATTTTGTCTGATTTAGATGCATATTTCAAAGAATCAGTCAATGCAGTTGCCAAAAGGTATACGTTCTTTCGTACAAAACGTACAGCCGGTCAAACTAATCGGGAGTGGGTTGAAACTTCGCAAGGCCTTACTAGGGATTGTGCTTTTGAGTGTGAATGTGGACTTCATTATTCAGATACTATGGTACGTGATGCAATTGCACAGAACGTTTCTGATGTTCGTATAAGGGAACAGATTTTGAAACTAGTCCATCCCTCCCTTCAACAAGTGATGGAAATATTGGATCGGCAAGACACACTTGACTTTGCTCAGGAATCATTTGAAACTTCGCCAGCCGTGTGTCACATTAACCGGCCCGCCGGCCGAGCAGCACGGAACAGTAAACAGCCCTCGCGCCCGTCCGCGCAGCTGCCGCCTAGCTCTCTGCTACGAGTGCCGCGCAAGCAAGCAAATGCGGTGCTAAAATCATGCCCACAGTGTGCTACTAGACATTCGCATGAGAAGTGCCCGTCACGCCAAGCTATTTGCTTTTTCTGTAATAAAAAAGGACATGTTCAGAGTGTTTGCCAGAAAATGCTCATATTGGACACTCACAACCATTCCAGGCCCTTTGCTTCGCGCCAGAATCGGTATCGAACCAAGAATACTCAGGCTCGTGAACCTTTGCCCATGGACATTCATGTAGTTAATTCCACTCCGCCCAGTGCCACTTTCTCTAACAGTGACTGTGTTCGTCCTGCAAATAGTGTGCGTCGACGTCGCAGGAAATCTCATCAAGTCGCAAGTGATTCTGTACCAGTGTCAGTTCACGTTGCACGAGACAGTCGCTCTTGTCATCAGCAGGACAATAAACTTTATGTAGATTTGGACATTCATGGCACCGTGATACCATTCCAGCTCGATACCGGAGCTGCAGTTTCATTGATCAATCACGACACGTACAAACAACTGGGCACACCTCCATTGCATGCCACAGATGTTAAGTTAACTAGCTATTCCGGTCAGAATATCCCTGTGTTAGGACAGTGCAGCCTTTTTGCAACATACAAGGGACAAACAAAACTTGTGTCAGTTTACGTTCTTCGTTCTTCTTCTGCTGTGAACTTGTTTGGTTTGGATTTACTTCAGTTGTTTAACTTGTCTATAGTCAATCAGGTCCTATCAGTGAACCAGACTGTGTCTTCAGCCATGGTTCTCGTCTATGTGAAGAATTTGCAGACATTTTTGCACCGGACATTGGTTGCGCTAAGAACTATAAAGCACATTTGGAACTGAAAGTAAACGCGCAACCGAAATTTTTCCGAGCGCGCAATGTTCCCCACGCATTGCGTGATGAGGTCGCAAGAACCTTACACGATTTGGAATCACAAGGTGTAATTGAACGTGTGCAGGCTTCTCTCTGGGCATCACCCTTAGTAATTTTGCCAAAACCTTCCGGCAAATTGAGACTTTGTGTGGACTTCAAGGCAACAGTGAATCCACAATTAGTGATTGCAACTTATCCTTTACCCCGCCCGGAAGATCTTTTTGACAAACTGTGCCTGGGTAAATATTTTTCGTAGTTGGAACTAGCAGATCCGTACTTGCAAATACCGGTGGACGAAGACTCCCAGCGCGTTTTGGTGGTTAACACGAATCTTGGTTTGTATCGCTTCAAAAGACTGCCATTCGGGTGTTCATCCGCCCCTGCATTGTTTCAGCAATATCTGCAATCTGTTTGTGCGTCGGTCCCTACTGCAGCAAACTATCTAGACGATATTGTGATCTCCGGAAAGACGGAAGAAGAACATTTAGCCAATCTCAGAACATTATTTCAGGTCTTGCGACATAATGGTCTTCGCTTGCGGAAGGACAAATGTGTGTTTTTTGCTCGGGACTTACCATATCTGGGACATGTAATCAATGCCCAAGGCATACATTCCAGTCCAGAGCACCTCCATGCCATACAAGACTTGCCTTCGCCGCAGAATTTGAAGCAGCTACAGAGTGTGTTGGGAAAAATTAATTATTACCACAGATATGTGCCACATGCCTCTTCCATTTCAGCTCCGCTTCATCGTTTACGCCGTAAAGGTGTTCCGTTTGTCTGCACGACGGAATGCGAACGCGCCTTTCGCCAGTTGAAATCGGCGTTGCTTTCCACTACTTGCCTTACGCTATTCGATCCCCAGAAGGCCCTTTTGTTGATGGTAGATGCATCGGATTTCGGGATTGGTGCTGTGCTTGCGCACAAAGATGGTTCACACGATCGCCCTATTGCCTTTGCGTCCAAATTGCTCTCGTCTGCGCAAAGAAATTATTCACAGATCGAGAAAGAAGCCTAGGCTCTCGTATTTGGTGTTACTAAGTTTCATGATTTCTTGTATGGTCGTCACTTTACCTTCATCACAGACCACAAACCTATGACATCGCTTTTTCATCCGAACAAGCCTGTACCTCCACGTACAGCGCAGAAATTTATTCGCTGGTCTATTTTCCTCTCGCTGTACCGCTACGATATCTTGTATCGGTCCACTGCTAAGCACGGAAACGCTGATGCGTTGCCCCGTTTGCCTGTTGCTGAGGATCGAGCATTCGATTCTTCCGAACTTGCTTGCATGTTCATTGATGCAGAAACCGATGACGTGGTCGAATTGTTTCCGATTGATTTTCGTCGTATAGCTTCAGCCACAGCTGCTGACCCTGTCCTTGCTACCGTTTTGCGTTTTGTTGCTTCGCAATGGCCCTTGTCAAAGTCACGGATCGAGGATCCGTTGGTTCGCCGATTTTTTGCTCACAAGGAGAGGCTTTTTGTACGACGTGGTGTTTTCCTGTTGCGTTCTGATAATGATCAGTCCAGGGTCGTGGTCCCACGTTCGTTACAGTCCTCTGTCTTACGGCTTCTCCACCAAGGACATTGGGGTATAGTGCGAACGAAACAACTTGCTCGTCAGCACTGTACTTGGTTCGGAATCGATGCTGCGATTACGAATATGTGTTCTTCTTGCATGGCGTGTGCCGAACAACAATCCGCTCCACCGCGGAAATTCTTTGCATGGCCACAAGCCACTTCCCCTTGGCAACGCTTACACATAGATTTTGCTGGTCCATTCTGGAATGCTCGATGGTTGGTTGTGGTAGATTCATTCAGTAATTTTCCTTTTGTTGTCAAGATGTCTTCCACGAAGTCATCTGCCACCATCCAAGCGTTAACCGCTATCTTTTGTATTGAAGGTCTTCCACGTACTATTGTTTCCGACAATGGCCCACAATTCATGTCCACAGAATTTCAGTCCTTCTGCAAGGCCAATGGTATTCAACATCTGACGTCCGCGCCGTTTTCGCCTCAGTCCAACGGTGCCGCTGAACGTTTGGTCAGGACTTTCAAGTCACAGATGTTGAAGTTGAAAGAGTCGCATTCTCGGGAGGACGCGTTATTGCTCTTTTTGTCCTCATATCGCTCTCAGCCCCGAGATGGTCGCTCGCCGGCTGAGTTGCTCCACGGTCGTCCTCATCGAACCTTGATGTCCTTGCTGCATCCGCCGCATCAGGTTCCTGTGCAGCGGCAGACGCCTGCTTTTGCTCTAGGTGACGTTGTATACTATCGCACCTATCGTGGTTCACGGCGTTGGCTTGCAGGGCGCATTCTTCGCTGCCTCGGCCGCGCTATGTATCTGGTTTTGGGGGCCTCTGGTGAGGTGCATTGGCATCTCAATCAGCTGCGCCTCTGTCGTCGCACGGGTTCTACCGCTCCCCGTTTGCTTTCAGCGACGGTGCCGTCCGGTCAGCGCCCTGGGGACCCATCTACTGGCTCGCCTCATCTCCAGGTGTTACCGACGCTGCCTTCCGTTTTGCCCCGCCGCCGCCTGTTCTCCCGCCGGCGCCACCCGCAGTGGATGCTTCGCTGCAGCCGCCAAGCGCCTCCCTGGGTCACGCGCCGCCGATCGCTTCCCGTGACCAGCTCTCCTACGACATGGACCTCTTGCCCGCTCCGGACCTGTTGCCGTCTTCGCCCGTCGGGTGCCCCGCCTCGATGGAGGTCGGCCTTTCGACCCCTCCTTTCTCTCTAAGGGCGCGTACACCGCATGTTGGCGTGCACCCTGGACTAGGTTTTCAGGCGTTTCCTAGCTTCCCTCGGACCGAATGGCCGGGTGCGGGTGGCACAGCCTCGCCTGTTGTTAGGCTCCCCACCTCGTCGCATACGTCAACATGGGGTCCTCCCCACGGCGGGCGAAAGCCTTATAACACAACCGTACGCCGATTTGCGGGGGAGGAATATGGTGTCACCGCCAGACACCACACTTGCTAGGTGGTAGCCTTTAAATCGGCCGCGGTCCGGTAGTATACGTCGGACCCCCGTGTCGCCACTGTCAGTGATTGCAGACCGAGCGCCGCCACACGGCAGGTCTAGAGAGACTTCCTAGCACTCGCCCCAGTTGTACAGCCGACTTTGCTAGGAAAGGTTCACTGACAAATACGCTCTCATTTGCCGAGACGATAGTTAGCATAGCCTTCAGCTATGTCATTTGCTACGACCTAGCAAGGCGCCATTACCAGTTTATATTGAGGTTATAACATGTACCGTCAAGAGCGAAGTACACCAATTATGGATTAAAGTTAAGTATTCTACCAGATACGTACCTTTTGTGTTAGACTCAACTCCTATAACTGTTCCAGACCTCACGCCAATCTACGTGAGCTTAAAAGCTTGCATTTCGGCCTCCTCTAGCAACACGGTGTTGGCTCTTCTGCCAACACTTCAAAATGTACATACGAAAACGTAAACTATCTGGTCGATGGTATCCGTACGCACCTATATAATGTGGAATTTACCACTAGCTGTCATTAGCGTCGGGCCCGCCGGTATAAATGGAGGTGAGAGAGTACTGCGTTGTCAATAGAGTAGGCCCCGGGCATGGATGTGTGTGATGTCCTTAGGTTAGTTAGGTTTAAGTAGTTCTAAGTTCTAGGGGACTGATGACCTCAGAAGTTAAGTCCCATAGTGCTCAGAGCCATTTTTTTGTCAATAGAGTAGCAGCAACAGAAGAATGGATCGGTCAGGATGAATCAGAGATTTCGAACGCGGACTACTCATAGGTTTTCTAAACAAAAAATTGGCGACATCAGTCGTAAGAGGTTTGAAATAATTTTATTACAGCAAATCGATTTCAGTCATTTTGTGACGTCCTTCAGTGCTAAAAAAGTGTAGGACATAAAATCAAACATGAAGACCGTATTACAGAACATAGCAGCTAAAGAACAAAATTTGAACTGAGCATCCAGCTTACAGCCACATGCAGCAAAGCTCGGTGCATGATGTACGCATCACAGTGCCCCCCCCCCCCCCCCTCCTCCTTTATTCAACGTTGCACAGGAAGTATTTTATCAAAAAAAGGAAGACCAAGTTTTATACAAGAAAAACAGTTCTAATGTATAAAATCTTGTATGCGATACTACTGATGTATTTCGCTTTCCAATTGTTTTTGGCGCCACAGGATGTAGAGGGTGTTATTAAATTCTCGTTACAAACTTCTGTAACTTGTAGAGGAGAGTGAGGACATAATATTTTGAACACGAACCCATGCAAGGGAACGTACCGTTTCCGTTCTATGATGGTTTCAATGCAGGTGTGTAACACGTCCACGTCTGCTGAGGTAAAGAGAAAAGTCTCAGAGTTGCTAGGCCTGGTCTGCGATAGAGTAGATAGGATGCCGTGTAATTCGTCAGACGGTCACCTGCTGTCATTTAATGTATACAAAGTTTAACTTACGATACTCCTGTAGAGATAGAGGAAGATCTGCTAGCATGAGTTCTGGCCGCTGTACTAGAAATTGAAAAGACACCAGGTGGTTGGTTGGTTGACTGATTCGGGGGAGGGGACCAAACAGCGAGGTCATTGGTCCCATCGGATAAGGGAAGGATGGGGAAGGAAATCGGCTGTGCCCTTCCACACGAACCGCCCCGCCATTTACCTGAAGCACTTTAAGGAAATCACGGAAAACCTATATCAGGGTGGCCGGACGCTGGTTTGAACCGTAGTCCTCCCGAATGCGAGTCCAGTGTGCTAGCCACTGCTCCACCATGCTCGGTCACCAGGTGAGATGGAGAGCGTGTACCAGAATATGCTTTGCAGGTAAAATGTCTGTAACAACGTTGGTGGACGCCGCATCGAGCCTCTGTTCTAATGCTTGAGTAGTTTTTGTATGTACAGTAGGACTGGGTTCTTTTTTGTTTTAGAACATTGTCAACACGTAACGCTTAAGTGTTAATGCAACCAAGTATGCTTAAGTGATAAAAGGATGTTCCGTTATGTTTCCTTTCGTATTATCACCTAATAATTTTACTGCGTCGGCCAAATTCAATAGCGCGCCGTATAACCGCGCGGTCTGGGGCGCCTTGCCACGGTTTGCGTGCCTTCCCTCGTCAGTGGTTTCAATCCTCCCTCGGGCATGGGTGTGTGTCTTGTCCTTAGCGTAAGTTAGTTTAAGTTAGATTAAGTAGTGTGCAAGCCTAGGGAACGATGACCTCAGTAGCTCCCATAGGAACTTAACACAAATTCCCAAAAAAATTTTCTAATTCAACCCTCAAGTAGAGGAGGATGAATTAAACAACTGAACTGAAACCGTCGTAGAACGGAAACTGTACCTTCCCGGGCATGGGTTCCTGTTCAAACTACTATGTACTCACTCCTCTCTACAAGTCATAAATGTCTGTAACGTGTGTGTGTGTGTGTGTGTGTGTGTGTGTGTGTGTGCAAAAGAAAAAAAGTCGGTTGCCTATGGAATCATTATGGCAACGGCCTTGCCGCAGTGGATACACCGGTTCCCGTGAGATCACCGGAGTTAAGCGCTATCGGGCGTGGTCGGCGCTTGGATGGGTGACCATCCAGTCCGCCATGCGCTGTTGCCATTTTTCTGGGTGCGCTCAGCCTCGTGATGCCAACTGAGAAGCTACTCGACCGAATAGTAGCGGCTTCGGTCCAGAATACCTTCATAACGACCGGGAGAGTGGTGTGCTGACTAGACGCCCCTCCTATCCACATCCTCCACTGAGGATGACACGGCGGTCGGATGGTCCTGGTAGGCCACTCGTGGCCTGAAGACGGTTTTTTTTATGGAATCATTATTCTAACCAGGACAACATTTCTTCGTCGGAAGCAGATCGATAGCCACTAATGTATTTCTTCAGATCTCCAAAAATATGGAAATCGCATGGGGAGGAATCAGGGCTGAAAGGAGGATGTGTAAGGGCTGCCCAGCGAAATTTCTGCAATGCACTTGAAACAACCTTGGCAACACGTGGCGAGCATTTTATTCGGACGAAGATGAGTATCCGTGGGTACAATCATGGTTCCGTAGGCAACAGCTAACATTTTTCTATGAAAGCGTTAACCGTTTTCTCTCACAGTGAGCTAAATGTACTAACAATTACGGTAATTGCTTCTGAAATAACTACCAGTTAACTTCCTTTTTTCCCATCTGTCTCATTTTCATTTGACTGCAGCTTATATCACTTACCTCTGAGCCGGCCGGAGGGGGCGAGCAGTTCTAGGCGCTACAGTCTGGAACCGCGTGACCGCTACGGTCGCAGGTTCGAATCTTGCCTTGGGCGTGGATGTGTGTGATGTCCTTAGGTTAGTTAGATTTAAGTAGTTCTAAGTTATAGGGGACTGATGACCTCAGAAGCTGAGTCCCATTGTACTCAGAGCCATTTGAACTATTTTTTGAACTTACCTCTGAAGTGGCGCGAGAAGGAAACTTGAGTAGTACCTTTATATGTCACTGAAAATTTCAAAACGGAGTTTAGAATTTTTCCTTCTGCTTTGTTACCGGCAATTTCTTTTCGTATGTCATCCACAAACATCTGGACGCTAACTCTGCCACTGACAGCCTTAAATGTGACTAGAATTTCTTGGAGTTTTGTGACAGATTTTGGATGAACGGCTACTACGGTAGTCGTTGAAGGCTTCAGGCATTGTTGTCTTGACAGCCAAATGCGATTCACTGAACATTTCTCCGTATATAACTCTATGCTTTGTTTTATACGTACTATGCGGTGATTTGATTCGCAGTTTATTGCCTACACATTGAAAACTTCCAAATCCATTACGTACAATGACTTTACGGTTTTGCACACTACAGTATAATGAGTGGTACGCATTCTGCTGTGTTTCCGTAGCGTCAGGCGTTTTAAATGGAATCAGTGGTGTCTCTGGCCATCCGCGTTCGCGTTTGATGGCCTTTCGCACCCCTTAACGGTAGCTCGTTACGAGGGCTTCGGACGACTCTCGTTAAATTCTCGGAACTGCCTGGGGCCAGCCACAAAGTGCTCCGGGGAGATGGCGGGCTTCCATTTCTTGGCTCCCGCATTAAATGGCCACTCGGCGACAAGCCAGTGCCGCGGGCAAGCTGCCTGCCAGGGGAATCAAGTGAACAAATCTCTTTCACAGCAAAAGGTGACAGCGAACGGCGCTGTGGCTTCTTTATCCACGATAGTTAGGACTCAGTTACTCCACTACATTGGAATGAATCTTTCTGCCACTTCCAAGGTCCACTGGAAGAAGAGTATTGTCAGTATGTTATTTATCTGTGAACCAAATTGAACTTCTGCAAAGGAGAAGCTACGAGAAATGGCGGCATTTAACACCGTCAAAGCTATAGGAGATACTGTCTTTTATTTAATTGTCAACGGACAGTACCCCCCTTAGGGTCGGAGGAAGTAGTTGCGCCCACTATGCTCGGCCTTTGAGTGAAAAAATCACATACAATTTCATAGTAACAAAAACAATGTTCTTCGGTAGGAACAAAAATTATGTCCTGCTGTAGTTGAATGCGCTTCATTTCATAACCTCAATTTCGCGGCTTCTATACATCATACACACTCAAGCTCCAAAGAAACTTGTACACCTGCCTAATATCGTGTAGGGCACTCGCGAGCATAGAGGAGTAACGTAACACGACGTGGCATGGACTCGACTAATATCTGAAGTAGTGCTGGATGTAACTAACACCACGGATCCTGCAGGGCTGTCCATAAATCCGTAAGAGTACGAGAAAGGGGAGATCTCTTCTAAACAGCACGTTGAAAGGCATCCGAGATATGCTCAATAATGTTCATGTCCGTAGTGTTTGGTGGCCAGCGGAAGTGTTTAAACTCAGAAAAGTGTTCCTGGAGCCACTCTGTAGCAATTGTGGACGTTTCGGGTGTTGCATTGTTCTGTTGGAATCGCCCAGGTTCGTCGGAATGCACAATGGACATGAATGGGTGTAGGTGATCAGACAGGATGCTTATATACGTGTCACCTGACAGGGATCCCTATCATTCCAGCTGCACACGCCCCATACTATTACAGATCCTCCACCAGCTTGAACAGTCCCCTGCTGACATGCAGGGTCCATGGGTTCATGAGCTTGTCTCCATACCCGTACACACCCATCCGCTTGATACAATTTGAAACGAGACTCGTCCGACCAGGCAACACGTTTCCAGGCATCAAGAGTCCAATGTCAGTGTTGACTGGCCCAGGCGAGCGGTAAAGTTTTGTGTCGCGCAGTCATCATGGGTACACGAGTGTGCCTTCGACTCCGAAAGGCCATATCGATGATGTTTCGTCGAATAGTTCGCACGCTAACACTTTTTCATGGCTCAGCATTGAGATCCGCAGCAATTTACGGAAGGGTTGCACTTCTGTGACGTTGAGCGATTCTCTTCAGTCGTTGGTGCCGTTCTTGCAGGATGTTTTTGCGGCCACTGCGATGTCGGAAATTTGATGTTTTACCGGATTCCCGATATTCACTGTACGCACGTGAAATGGCCGTACGCGAAAATCCCCACTTCATCGCTACCTTGGAGGTGCTATGTACCGTCGCTCTTGCGCCGATTATAGCACCGCGTTCAAACTTACTTAATTCTCGATAACCTGCAGCTGTAACTGATTTATCAACTGCGGCAGACTTTTGTTGTCTTATATAGCTCTTTCTGACCGCTGAGCCGTATTCCGCCTGTTTACATATCTCTATATTTGAGTACGCATGCCTATACCAGTTTCTTTGACTCTTCAGTATGGATATGCGTTGTGTTCATCATAGGACCATGTTCTATTGACATAAATTGTCCTTCAGTGACGTGCAGAGTCAAATTTCATTGAAGGACAATTTCTTCAGTAATATATGGTCCCAAGGTGAATGTAATCCAGATCGATTTGATGAATATGTATCAGGTACTTCCGAGGATGGGACTAGAAGTCTATAAATCAATCATGATATGAAAAAATGAAGAGCTTTTATTTGCCTCCTGCAGCAGTTTCTTTTTGTTTCTAACTAATCTTGCTACTGCATTCCCTGGAGCAGCAGAAAGGATGGAAATATTAAATAATGATCTTATTCTAGATTACTGGTTCTCAATCTTTTTAGACCATTATCCCTCATTGCAGTCAGATGTTAGCTCACCAATGTTAACGCCTAACTATACATCATAGTCAATAACAATTCTGTTAACACTTCCATTTGTAATATAATGAAAGATAAATTATATTTAATTTATATAGGCGTTTTATTAATCCGCTAACTAATGAGTAAATTAAACATTTGGTACTCATTATCCAAACAATCGCTTTTATGTATGGTTTGTTCTCTGTCAATGCACATCATAAGTCGTACTCCAGATCCACTGAGTTCCTTGTTTTTCTTTTCATTGCTGCCACATTGTTGTGTTCCGGTAGTGTGTGTGTGTGTGTGTGTGTGTGTGTGTGTGTTACACTGAATGATGAAGCAATTCCCAGGGCATTTCGTCTGCTGTCTGGAAGACCGTTTCGTATACGAAAGCTAATTCTTCACAGTGAGGGCAGACGCTTGTTACAAAACGTGCTTCCCCTGCATTTCTCCTCTCCCTAGTGTCACTCGCTTCACTAAAATTTTCCACCCAGATTTAAAAACAACCAGGTTAAAGTATGTGCACTATACTTACTGTCTTTAGATTACCTGATTGCCAGATTCCTTACTTCTGAACTGCAGAAATCAGAAGACTTTAGGCTGTTGATACCTTGTGCCTGACCATCACCATAATAATAATGATAACAATGATTACAGTATTCGATTATATGTATACAGACTGAGCTGTGTATTGGTTAAGTCAACGGACATGCCCGGAACCAGTTTTCGTTTTAAAACTCGCTATTGTTGAATTTATGAAGGAAAAATGAATGACAGGGACGAAAAATAGAACTGGAGACTACGCATTTTAAGTGGATTTAACTGCACACTGCCCATCGTAAGGCACTGCAAAGTAACTTCTTCCTGATTTTATGTAGTTGCATTTAAAAAGAAAATAGCACTGTAGAAAGGTCACAGCCATAAGCTCACTGCCATTTAAGAAAACGCGAGGTTTGAAAAATTCATTGTGGCCTTAAGAGAATTACAAGGGTAGCTTTATAAAGATTTTGAGGACAGTGTCAATCTTACATCTGTTTCCGTGCTGTTTATGAGACCGTTTGCCATTTCATTCTAAAGCGCCCCTGTGCATAAGGCGATGTAACTGACTGACCTGTAAGGTAAATCCAGTTTTAATGACAAATCCTTTCCCGTTAAAACTTTTCAGGACGTCTACATTGGGTTCCTCTGGTAGGGTTTACGAGTCTCCGTAATGAGGTAGCAAATGTGCTACAATATTTCTATCGATATACTTGTGTGAAAGACCATTTCTCGATTATGAAACTAAGTTACTATTATGTGAAAACTCCAGTGCGAAACTCATTTTAAATTGTCTGTGTTTGCTCGCATGTCGACAGTTTGTAGCAGAAAATCATGTTATGTCTTCATTAGGCCAAAAATAATCAAATAATATTGAAAGTTTGTTTCGTTTGTGACCTATGTTGTACAGTAATGTGGAATATAGAACCTAAGAGTGTGCAGTGCGACATCACTGCCAGTTAAATGCTGCGCATTCATGGTTTTCCCGTCTGCCTCCTCATACGGCGTGGAATGGCGGTGGGGGAAATGTGAAGTGAGGCCGAGCGCTTTGGCATTCGCGCCCTGGGCTGTCAAAAGCCCGAATAACCAACTTTTGTAGCGCGCACCACTGAGAGACGTTCAGGAAGAGAGTGAATGAGGTACAATAAGATACCGACAGGGATGTGGAGCTATGCCAACACTAGAGACATGGGCAGCTGTGCGAGGTTTCTCGGCTAAGAATACATGGCATGAACAGCCCGACTGAGATGGTCCCACAGGTTCTCGATTGGGTTTACATCTGGGGACGTTTGGTGGCCAAGGGAGTACGGTACATTCGTCCTGGTGCTCTTCGAACCGTGCACATACACTGCTAGCTGTGTATCACGTTGCATTGTCCTGCTGGTGGGTGCTATCACACCGAGGAAACACCGGCTGGAGTGGCCGAGCGGTTCTAGGCGCTACAGTCTGGAACCGCGCGACCGCTACGGTCGCAGGTTCGAATCCTGCCTCGGGCGCGGACGTGTGTGATGTCCTTAGGTTAGTTAGGTTTAAGTAGTTCTAAGTCTTGGGGACTGATGACCTCAGATGTTCAGATCCATAGTGCTCAGAGCTATTTGAAACATTTGAACACCGAGGAAAACTATAGTGCATGTAGGGGGTGTATATCGTCCCCACGCATAGATGCACACTTGTGTTGACCCGTTGTGCCTTTTAGAACAACGAGATCACCCAAGGAATGCCAGTAAAACGTTGCTCAGGGCTTAACGCTCCCTCTACCGACCTGCATCCATCCGACGATTGTTGCAGTGTGTTTGTCATCTGCCCGATGGAGCATAAAACGTGATTCGTCTGGAAAGGCCACCTGTTGCCACTCAGTAGACGTCCGGTTGAGGTACTGACGAGCAGACTGCAGCCTTCGTCCCTGATGAACTGCAGTCAACACTGTTGCATGAACCTCTGTGAAGACCTGTATGCAGCAACGTTCGCTGAAGGGCCGTTGAGAGAGACTGCTGTTAGCTCCTTTGTTCATCTGGGCGGTTAGCTGCTCAACAGTTGCACGTCTATTCGCCCGTACACAACTCCACAGCCACCATTCACTCCTGTCATGAATGGACTGTGGTGCACGTCTTACCGATGGTTTTGGATAGCTCCATTTTGCCACGCATGGTGTACTTTGACTACGGTGGCATGCAAAAAGCTAACAGACTTAGCCGTTTCAGAAATGCTTGCTCAATGGCCCGAAAGCCAATGATCATGCCCTTTGGGGACGTCACAGAAATCACTGTCCTTCCGCATGACTACAAAGACTACATTGTTTTCCGTGGCCCCCAAAACGCGTTATGTACACTCTACTGCTTATGCTCCCACATGCCATCTGTGAGTCGTTACTGCGCGTTGACTACGAATATAGGAGGTGGTCACATTAATGCGACTGGACCATGTATCTTAGAAGTGCTGAAACTAATTTTGAGGTATGGGGGTTCAAGGTAAATGATGCATTACAGTCTCACTCTTTGGGAGTATATTGCAACACTTTGAATGTCACTGTTCCATCCGTTAATAGAGTACCAGTGAAAGCATGTACTTCGCCTCGATCTTAAGAAAATGATCATCAGGCAGTGATAAATGGTTCAAATGGCTCTGAGCACTATGGGACTTAGCTGAGGTCATTAGTCCCATAGAACTTAGAAATACTTAAACCTAACTAACCTAAGGACATCACACACACATCCATGCCCGAGGCAGGATTCGAACCTGCGACTGTAGCAGTCGCACGGTTCCAGACAGAAGCGCCTAGAACCGCTCGGCCACACTGGCCGGCCAGGCAGTGATGATCTGCAACTTGTGACGTAACGAATAACAAATGAGGGAGGCTAAAGCTCTGGTTTTCTTGTAGATACCACAAAATATTGTGCAATAAACTACTAGCTCTTGAGCCCTCTGTGTACTGATGAATAATAAACTGTAAATTAGAAAGGCACTGCTGATAGGGGCTCCGAAAGTGTGACTGGATTTTTAAGTGTTGACTACGGTACAGCCGCGGGACCAACCAATGCATCTGTGGCATTAACCCAAAAAAATATCCACCCAGAAAGTTCAAATAAATACAATCAGGAATTTGAGGTGAAAAATAATGTTCACTACTTACAGAGCTTCAAATTTTAATAAAACTGAGTTTATTCAATCACTATAATATTTACCAGAAGTTAATAATGGTTTAACATAGAACTAATTGCAATCTGAGTGTACCAGTGATGACTGCACGCACAAAGCTTTACGTCTCGCCTGGGCCTCTCAACACCGACATTGGACTACTGATGACTGGAAACATGTTGTCTGGTCGGACGAGTCTCGTTTCGAATTGTATCGAGCGGATGGACGTCGGGTATGGAGACAACCTCATGAAACCATGGACCCTGAATGTCAGCAGGGGACTATTCAAGCTGGTGGAGGCTGTGTAATGATCTGAGCAGTGCGCAGTTGGAGTGATATGGGACCCCTGATATATCTACATACGACTCTGACAGCTGACACGTACGTAAGCATCCTCTCCGATCCCCTGCATCCATTCATGTTCATAGAGCATTCCGACGGACTTGGGCAGTTCAAGCAATGCCACATCCCACACGTCCAGTATTGTTACAGACTGGCTCCAGGAACACTTTTCAGAGTTTAAACATTTCCGCTGGCCACCAAATTCCCCAGACGTGAACATTATTTGCTCAACAATGTTCGTTGTAGGTTGCAGTAGTTACTCGGAGATGAAGAGGCTTGCACAGGATAGAGTTGCATGGAGAGCTGCATCAAACCAGATTCTGGATTGAAGACCAGAACAAAAATAGTCTCAGTTACCGGGTCTCACCGCCTCAAACTGTTACCATCGTCCATGTCTTATTACGTACAACTGGAGTTGTAAAATTATAAATGAACCTAGACTACGGCAGTTTTCCTAGGAGCCTTGGTCAGTTAACTTCGTAGTCACGTTACCTGTACGTTAGGTGTATCGAATACCTACTGGGAGTTATCTCTTTTCGATCGCTTTATTTATGTATACGATCTGCTTTGTAGTAGCTTCCCCTAGAAACTGGAAGCAATGAACCGTGTAGAAACTGAATTAAGATAACCAGAGATCCTCGCAACGTGTGGAATGTTTTAGTTATGTATAGTTGTTCTCCAGTCTGTTACCTAGAAATAGTATTCATAGCAAAATTTGAATTGTCAGTACTTAATTCTGGTGTTATTTAAAAATTCTGACTTGAAACATGAAATAGAGCAGTATTGTTGTAAAAATGAGAAACCAATAGAGATTTAACCTATAGCGCTACGAAACACAATTTCTCAAAAAAAGTTAAAAAATCAAAACATAAACTTATCAAAAATCGCTACAAAACTTTGCCAAGCATACATGAAATATGTTTCTGTTGTTCATAAACAACTTTAACACTTATCAGTAATAATGGGAAACTTTTGCCTTTGATCACGACGAGGAACGTTCTATTGAGTACAAAATAATAACAACAATTACATAGATTGTATGTTTGTGCATGTTAACTGTACTTGTATCAAAAGAATTTGGTTTGGTTACATAAAAACGCAAAAGTTACCCTATAAGCTAATTTTTATTACTTATAAAACGCCATTTATATTTCTTAAGGATATAAAATCTTCGATGGATGAATACGGAGTGATGCGTGATTATAATTATGTGCAATACAAACAAAGAGCAATGAGAAATCGTCGGCTCCCAGTTCCTCTTCCACACATTCAGGTATGTATCATTTCTTACCAATGCGACCAGTACTACCGGCAATTCTACCGTTTACTACGAGGGCAGTTCAATAAGTAATGCAACACATTTTTTTTCTCGGCCAATTTTGGTTGAAAAAACCGTAAATTTCTTGTGGAATATTTTGAAACATTCCCGCTTCGTCTCGTATAGTTTCATTGACTTCCGACAGGTGGCAGCGCTGTACGGAGCTGTTAAAATGGCGTCTGTAACGGATGTGCGTTGCAAACAACGGGCAGTGATCGAGTTTCTTTTGGCGGAAAACCAGGGCATCTCAGATATTCATAGGCGCTTGCAGAATGTCTACGGTGATCTGGCAGTGGACAAAAGCACGGTGAGTCGTTGGGCAAAGCGTGTGTCATCATCGCCGCAAGGTCAAGCAAGACTGTCTGATCTCCCGCGTGCGGGCCGGCCGTGCACAGCTGTGACTCCTGCAATGGCGGAGCGTGTGAACACACTGGTTCGAGATGATCGACGGATCACCATCAAACAACTCAGTGCTCAACTTGACATCTCTGTTGGTATTGCTGTCACAATTGTTCACCAGTTGGGATATTCAAAGGTTTGTTCCTGCTGGGTCCCTCGTTGTCTAACCGAACACCATAAAGAGCAAAGGAGAACCATCTGTGCGGAATTGCTTGCTCGTCATGTGGCTGAGGGTGAAAATTTCTTGTCAAAGATTGTTACAGGCGATGAAACATGGGTTCATCACTTCGAACCTGAAACAAAACGGCAATCAATGGAGTGGCGCCACACGCACTCCCCTACCAAGAAAAAGTTTAAAGCCATACCCTCAGCCGGTAAAGTCATCGTTACAGTCTTCTGGGACGCTAAAGGGGTTATTCTGTTCGATGTCCTTCCCCATGGTCAAACGATCAACTCTGAAATGTATTGTGCTACTCTTCAGAAATTGAAGAAACGACTTCAGCGTGTTCGTAAGCACAAAAATCTGAACGAACTTCTCCTTCTTCATGACAACGCAACACCTCAAACAAGTCTTTGTACCCGAGAGGAGCTCACAAAACTTCAGTGGACTGTTTTTCCTCATGCACCCTACAGCCCCGATCTCGCACCGTCGGATTACCATATGTTTGGCCCAATGAAGGACGCAATCCGTGGGAAGCACTACGCGGATGATGAAGTTATTGATGCAGTACGACGTTGGCTCCGACATCGACCAGTGGAATGGTACCGTACAGGCATACAGGCCCTCATTTCAAGGTGGCCTAAGGCCGTAGCATTGAATGGAGATTACGTTGAAAAAAAGTGTTGTGTAGCTAAAAGATAGGGGAATAACCTGGTGTATTTCAATGCTGAATAAAACAACCTCTGTTTCAGAAAAAAATGTGTTGCATTACTTATTGAACTGCCCTCGTACATCATTTAAAGCACAGCTCTATGTACGAGGGCAGTTCAATAAGTAATGCAACACTTTTTTTTCTGAAACAGGGGTTGTTTTATTCAGCATTGAAATACACCAGGTTATTCCCCAATCTTTTAGCTACACAACACTATTTTTCAACGTAATCTCCATTCAATGCTACGGCCTTCCGCCACCTTGAAATGAGGGCCTGTATGCCTGCATGGTACCATTCCACTGGTCGATGTCAGAGCCAACGTCGTACAGCATCAGTAACTTCTTCATCATCCGCGTAGTGCGTCCCACGGATTGCGTCCTTCATTGGGCCAAACATATGGGAATCCGACGGTGCGAGATCGGGGCTGTAGGGTGCATGAGGAAGAACAGTCCACTGAAGTTTTGTGAGCTCCTCTCGGGTGCGAAGACTTGTGTGAGGTCTTGCGTTGTCATGAAGAAGGAGAAGTTCGTTCTGATTTTTGTGCCTATGAACACGCTGAAGTCGTTTCTTCAATTTCTGAAGAGTAGCACAATACACTTCAGAGTTGATCGTTTGACCATGGGGAAGGACGTCGAACAGAATAACCCCTTGAGCGTCCCAGAAGACTGTAACGATGACTTTACCGGCTGAGGGTATGGCTTTAAACTTTTTCTTGGTAGGGGAGTGCGTGTGGCGCCACTCCATTGATTGCCGTTTTGGTTCAGGTTAGAAGTGATGAACCCATGTTTCATCGCCTGTAACAATCTTTGACAAGAAATTGTCACCCTCCGCCACATGACGAGCAAGCAATTCCGCACAGATGGTTCTCCTTTGCTCTTTATGGTGTTCGGTTAGACAACGATGGACCCAGCGGGAACAAACCTTTGAATATCCCAACTGGTGAACAATTGTGACAGCACTACCAACAGAGATGTCAAATTGAGCACTGAGTTATTTGATGGTGATCCGTCGATCATCTCGAACGAGTGTGTTCGCACGCTCCGCCATTTTGCAGGAGTCACAGCTGTGCACGGCCGGCCCGCACGCGGGAGATCAGACAGTCTTGCTTGACCTTGCGGCGATGATGACACACGCTTTGCCCAACGACTCACCGTGCTTTTGTCCACTGCCAGATCACCGCAGACATTCTGCAAGGGCCTATGAATATCTGAGATGCCCTGGTTTTCCGCCAAAAGAAACTCGATCACTGCCCGTTGTTTGCAACGCACATCCGTTACAGACGCCATTTTAATAGCTCCGTACAGCGCTGCCACCTGTCGGAAGTCAATGAAACTATACGAGACGAAGCGGGAATGTTTCAAAATATTCCACAAGAAATTTACGGTTTTTTTCAACCAAAATTGGCCGAGAAAAAAATGTGTTGCATTACTTATTGAACTGCCCTCATACAGTGCTCACACATGGGAGTATCTGGTTCAAGATGGCCAATGGAAAATTTAGCTGCTGCATCCACTAAGAGAATCGTTTATCTATTTACAATACACTGAAGTCCTTTGCCGCAGATCTGTTTATATGTTCAGGTTAATCTAAGGAACTAGAACTATTGTAGGAATACTGACGTGATTTGCCACTAATAGGTAGACTGCTTTACGAGGAAGGTTTGTGGATATGATAAATATTTTCTGTAAACTGGTTGAATTACGATGAATTGAAGTTCTCGCCTCTGTCAAAACGGTCGGAATCACGGCCTGACGCTGCTGTTGGGCGGGTAACACTCTTACGTTGTGAAGAAGGTGTCTTACCGATGCTTTGTGGCAGAAGTCTGCCCCCGCTACCTGAGTGGTCAGCGTGGTGGAATGCCACGCCAAACAGCCTGGGTTCGATTCCCGGCTCGAGCATTAGATTTTCTTCGCTCAGGAACTGTATGTTGTGTTGTCCTCATCATCAGTTCATCCCCATCTCCGACGCGGAAGTCGCCCAATGTAGCGTCGAATGTAATAAGTACTTGCCCTCGGCGGCCAAACTTCCCTGAATGGGGGAACTCCCGGTCCGCAATGCCGTACGCTCATTTCCAGTTTTGAGTGGCAAAGGGTGCTGCACACCAGTGTAAATTGACAGAGGGTGTTTCGTACCGCTGCTGCATGGAGAACTTTGCTTTGTGCCAATGTCCCGTGCCAGAGGGTGCTTCCTGTCGATGATGCGTGACAAATAAGTTTCCGTACCGATGTTCTATGGTATAGGGTGGTTCCAACTGATGTTGCGTGGCAGAGGGCACTCTGTACCACTGTTGCGTTGTGAAGGGTACCTTCTCACCAATATTACGTGGCAGGGGCGCTTCGTAGCAATCTTGCATGGAAGAGGGTGTTATGATCCATTATTACGTGACAGAGGATTCTTCATACCAACGTTTTGTAGCAGAGGTTGCATCCTACAGGTGTTGCGTGACGTAGGTTGCTTCGTAACAGTGTTGTGGGGTGCAGGATGCTTCATAGCGATCTACTGTGCCGGAGAGTGCTTCATAACAATGTTGCGGGGCAGAGGCTGCATCGTACTGATGTTACGAGACAGAGGATGCTACGTACCAATGCTGTTTGGCAGAGGATGCTTCCTACGGATGTTGCCCGTCAGAGGGTGCTTCCTACCGATGTTAAATATCAGAAAATGCTTCATACTAATGCTACATGGCGGAGGATGCATTCTAATGAAATTGAGTGGTAGAAGATGCTTCCAACCAAAGTTGCATGGTAGAGGGTGCTTCATATCAATGTTTGGTTGGACTCAGTGCATCCTACTGATGAAACATGACAAACGGTTTTATGTAGAGATGTTTTGTTGGGAATTTGGAGAAAGGTCACACATGGGTGGAAAGAAAGTGTCTGTAGGCCACACCGGATTTTTAATCATAACTCTACGCCATGGCCCCTGAACAAAATTACGGCTACTCTAGTTAAGTCGTCTGGGTATAGAAATCAAGTGCCACCCGTGCAAACCTGTGGAGAGTTTCTAGTTTACTCAGTAATTATACGTGCTACCCACCCTTCAGCGAGCTAGAGTGCAATATTGCAATACACTGCGTCTTTCGAAGCTATGGCTTCTGCATCTGTTGGATCAGGTAGGGCACAACAGACTCCTCCCAGGTTTTCGCGCTTATCTAACTCGGCTCGCCCTGCCATGTCAACCAACCGAGGTCCTTAATCTCACAGGATATTTTCAGCTCTTCAGTGCAATGTTAGTATATTTACCAGCGCATGAATGAGCGCGCCGGCCGGTGTGGCCGTGCGGTTAAAGGCGCTTCAGTCTGGAACCGCGTGACCGCTGCGGTCGCAGGTTCGAATCCTGCCTCGGGCATGGATGTGTGTGATGTCCTTAGGTTAGTTAGGTTTAATTAGTTCTAAGTTCTAGGCGACTGATGACCTCAGAAGTTAAGTCGCATAGTGCTCAGAGCCATTTGAACCATTTTTGAACCATGAATGAGCGCAAGTGACCAAACAATGTTTACATATATTAATCTTGAAACTACAATCTTCCTAAATCTGATACACTGGCTCAAAACAAACATGACTAAAAATAGCAATTTACAGTTTTTAATTTAATCATTTTCACCTCAAACAATCGTGGCAGAGAACGTTCCCATTGTATATCCTATTAGTGTTCCTTCCTCTCCTGCATTCTCGTATGAAGTGTGGGAAGAATGACTGCTTAAACGGCTCTGTGATCGCTGTAACTGGACTAATCTTATCCTCGTTATCCCTGTGCGAGACTGAAATGTGTCAATCGATCCACCTTTCCTATAGTTCTATGGTTTTGCCTTATCAAGTTCCGCAGAACATCTGTCCTCTACCTGTATTTGCTCATAATTACCTTTCCACGGAGGAAGAACACGCTGAAAACCTAAATTGTGTGTTTTATTCTCATCATAATTACAACTGAGAGTCAGCGCAAAATGTGCCTATAATCACCTGTCCCAAACACGGATGAATGTGAGTGTGATTACAAAAGCATGTAACTATGCAAATTCAGGTGGAAGGTCTTGGTTTCACTTTGCAGTAGCAACATGGGAAGACAGTTGAGGGTAATCTTCGAAGCCTGCTCTGATGGCAACAGTTAGTCTGACACTCTGTCGCCACACTCGACTGTGCATTCGCAGACTTGCGGCCACTCGATTGGGCCTTTATAATTCAAGTGCAGAGACGCCGTCTTCAAAATTTCAGACGTTGAACGGTGTGGAAAATTTTAGGCCGAATGTCCAGACGTTGTCCCTCCCGTCTTCTGAAAGGAGGAGACGCCAGCTTTTATTGGCGAACTCATCTTGGTGATCCACTAGTGCGCCCCCATCAAGTTGGTTCACTATCTGTATGCAAAGGCGGTACAGTCTGTAGTTTCGACAGAATTTGCCGTCGCACGGAGGAGTCGAGTCCCAGCAGGTAGTGGCTGCTCCGTAGTCAAGTAACTACGAGGTACTGATTCTGTACACACATTGTCATATACCAGTAGTACGCCTGAAGGATCGGCAACCCTTCGGACGGAGGGACATCGCGTATGTACATTCATCAAAGGCGTCACCTCCTCGGACCGGTCACCGGCGAAAGACACATCAAACCTGTAAACGGCGGGCATGCGCCACCAGAGGTGGTTGTCGATGGGGATCTCCTTCCCTCAGCACGGTAGAATTGCCGGTAGTACTGGTCGCACGTGAGCGGTAATAGATCCACAAGAGCACCTCCGCAAGCTGGTTTTTTTTTATAGCGGCACAGTTCCACTCATCGGCAGTTCTCCGCCAATGCTTTGGACCAGCTCGTGTGCCGGCTAATACTAGCCCCTCAGGCAAAGCCCGGTAGGAGACACCGCTGATGGACTTTGGACCTTTCCAACATCGCTCCCGAGAAGTAGCTTCGGTCAGTTTCCGCCAAGTAGAATCTGTTTCCTTCCTGTGGGAAACTTCGTTGGATTAGCCTCTAAGTCCCTCCATATTAATTTACTATGCTGTTTTCCAGGTGCACATCTGACAGAAGTCTGACAGATTGTTGTATTCACATTTTATGAGAAGAAGACTTTATTTTGCCTCTACGCTGATGTCTTTTTAGTAAATCTTCCTTTTGTCGATCTGGAGCGAGTTATCTCTTTGGTATCTCACTACGTGAGGTACAGCACACACGAACAGTGATTTTTGGATGGAAGTTAGTACGACTTAGGGTTAGTATTTGCTATAATAATTGTACTCAATAGTTAGGAGCAGTGAAGAATTCTCGCAAGTGATTATTTCAGTATCATTTAACGTAAAGTCAAATAGAACCGATCTTGGTCCGTAGTCGGTCACAGTTCACATTAGGTAGCATGTGCGCTGTTAGATGTCGTTATTCGTTTCGCTGTGAGTCACGTGCTGGCTTTGACGATTCACTTATTAATGGAAAGTGGTGAACTTTGCTTTCGATTGCTCAGTGAGTTTGAATCCTTATGTGCGTGCCACTGCACGTCCATGTTGCGTTTCCTTAGTCTACAAATATTCGATGGCTAGTAATGATTGGTATGTTATTATCGTTTGCTCGTGCGGAACCATAGCACTGGTATTTCGTGTGCGTGTGTTCCACGCAAATGCACCTTTAGGACTACGCTATGTATAATAAATATCCATTACGGAGCTACTTAGTTCATTAAACTTCGCCACAGCGTACGTATCAGCACGCCCCTTTTTCGTCCTGTAATCTCTAACCTGATGTAGGCTGTGAGAGGATATTACTTGTTATGTAAGCACTGGGCGGTCATTCTGGAATTCACTAATTAAATTTCCGTTTCACTGTTTCCTCCCAAGGATGGAGAATAAGGAAAATACTCAATTACTCGATTTGGCACTTAGGGTTAGGTAGAGATGTTAACTATGCTATTTGTATTTGTACAAAGGATACCTCTCAGCTACAAGAAGTCCATAGTAGCAGGTGAAGGCAGCCCCACAAAAAACACGGGAAATGGGTTTGTAATACTTTGAGAATTGCGTAGGGAATTACAGTAATACCTAGATTCCTCCCTTAAAACTGCTTCCAGGGGATACTACGAGGAGCGTTCAATAAGTAATGGGACACAGCTATTTCTGAAATCAAGTTAGCTTTACTCAGGCTTCTAATACCTCATATTATTCCTCGCTCATTTGGCTACAAAACCAGATTTCTCAACACAAACCCCGTCAAAGCGACGGCCTCGCGCCATCTTAATGGCAGGGCCTGAATTCTCACATTATACCACTTTACTGATCGACGTCGGAACCGAGGTCTTGCTGCATGAATGACCTCCCCATCAACCACTTACTATTTCCCGTGGAGTGCATCCTTCATCGGAATAGACAGATGGAAGTCGGAAGCTCCGTTATCTGCGCTGTAGGGTGGATGAGGAAGAATAGTTCAATGAGTTTTGTGAGTTCCTGACAAGTGCAGAGACTTGAGTGAGACCTGACGTTGTCATGGAGAAGGGGAAATTTGTTTGTATTTTTGTGGCGAGGAAGATGCTGAAATCGTTTCTTCAGTGTGATGAGCCTAGCACAACACTCTTCAGAGTTCATCGTTACATCATGAGAGAGAGCATCAGACAAGAACCCGTTACGAGTCTCAGAAGACCGTCGCCTTGACTGTGCCGCCACTCCATGGACTTCCGTTTTGTTTCCGGTTCGAAGTGATGCATCCACGTTTCATGGCCTGCGATGATGTTCGGCAAAGTTGTCACTACCAACTTCGTAACTCGCAAGCAATTCCGCACAGGCTGTCTTTCGTTGCTCTTTATGGTCTTCTGTTTGGTAGCGCTGAATCCGGTGTGCACACGCATCTGAGTGCACCAACTGGCAGACGAGAGTGTCAGTACTGTCAACAGAGATTTTCGGCTTTGTTGCGGGGTGTTTGAGAGCGATCCGTCGCTCACCTCGAATGAGTGTCCGCGTGTTCCAACATTGCAGGAGTCACAGCTGTTGCAACTTGCCGGCAGGCGGGAGAACGGTCAGGTTTGCACGACCTCGTTGCGATGATGACAGACGCCTCGCCCAACTACTCAGCGTGCTTCTGTTCACTGCCACATCTCAGTACGCATTCTGCAAGCGCAATCTGCGATGTTCTGTCAGTTTTTTCAGTGTCTCTGTGATGCTGTCCTATGGGCCAGACTCACTTCTGATCACTTGTGCTGCCCCTTTTCGTAAATGTTCTGTATACCCTTTTACTATTATTTCGCGCAGGTCCCACGTAACTGAGTAATAGTCTACGAGGGGTCGCAAGAGTGTGTTGTGAGCTATCTCTTTTATAGATTGACTGAAGTTTCCTAGTATCCTTGGGGCGGCGCGGTTCCTTCCGTCCCTTACGACGAACCTGCACCTTCCTGTGAACACTGTCTCAGTATTTCATCAGTATGGAAGCCGAGCGAAACCTACTGTACTTCGACGTGAACCAGGCTGCAATTAAAGTCACTAATCTACGTTTCGGGAGAAAGTTTTCTCACGAAATTAAAGGTTGGAAATTTTGTCCTTAATTAATATATTCTGAAACTTAGGTGAACAAGTATCACTGCCAAGCCCGTGCTAGTCTTAACAAAGTCACTCACAATCCCTTTCACTCATGTTAGCAAGTTTATGGTGTTGCATTTCCCGACAACGTAATAGTTACAAAAATACGGATTGTTTTTGATTCAGAATGCTCGACAAATATTAAGTCGGTCAGTACCTAATGCAATCACAGTTTTTAGCCACCGACCTGCTCAATACGCCACACGGAATTTATGTCTTTTCTCGTCACAAAATTCACTTAAAAATTCCGAAATTTCTACACACCCATCGGAATAATTATGCCGTCACTTTACAACACTTTTGATGTACGAAACACTGCTAGATCCGGCAACTTATCATTTCCATCGGAACTACTACTACACATGTCCGAACTGTTTCATGGCTAGGCTCCGACTCCTCTCTAGAATATTCTAAGTCTTCTTTACCAGCAGAGAAAGGCGCGCGAAGAACATTGCTTTACCATTGGTCAGTTTACTCAATAGCCAATAGCAAGACAAAAGATTCTCCCGCGTCAGTCCGCGCTTTTCATCAATAGCCAATCGCAAAATAGTAAACCTAACAACTGCACTTTTTACCGACGTAATTATCTAATATGCTGAAGTTTTGTTTATGCATAAAGTTAATTACTATTGTTATTTATACCTGAATTAATTTTCTCCGGAACCGCGCGACTGCTACGGTCGCAGGTTCGAATCCTGCCTCGGGCATGGATGTGTGTGATGTCCTTAGGTTAGTTAGGTTTAAGTAGTTCTAAGTTCTAGGGGACTGATGACCACAGCTGTTAAGTCCCATACTTCTCAGAGCCATTTGAACCATTTTTTTAAATTTTCCCTTTACCATAAACTTACTCTACAAATCTATTCTACAAAAATCCCCTTTGTCCACATCCATACTTCTTCGAAATGTTCCCACCCTAAATCCCACTACATAACTCGTTAAACAATTATCTTCATATTAACCTTAAACCACACTCAAGCAACATTCATACCGCTGAAACACATTTATAACATTTACATACACAAAAAGACTTAATAACACTGTATGAAAATACTAGAACAGTTTATGAAAAACATTCTATTACTTTAGTGCACTCTAGTGGGCGCAATCGAAACTAATTCACAGTCCCCTATCCAATACTGTCCTCTATCGACTGATACATAAACTACGTGCGCGTCCAGTCTCGCGTAACCATCTGTCACTATCCAGCTCTGAGACACATCTCTCACTTAACCGCCTACAAGGCAAGATCGGTATACAGTGCTACGCCTCACCCTGTCAATGAACCGAAATCTGCCACTTGTTTTACTCACAACTGAGCCTGTGTGATTTTTATTAATGCTGGCGCGGAAAACGCTTATAAGTCTTACACAACGTAATTTACCCTCGTTAATAAATAGGAAAAATTCCATTCGTGCTGCCCTCACATACAGATCTATTTCGATTTTGTTTCGCTTACGTTCTCATAAAACGCGGAAAAAAATTATCCTAGCTTGTATGTCGGCAACACTATGTGAAGTGTTCACTGTCATCTACATCTACATGGATACTCTGAAAATCACCTTTAAGTGCTTGGGAGAGGGTTCATCGAACCACCTTCACAATTCTCTGTTATTCCAATCTCGTATAGCGCTGGAAGAATGAACACCTATATCTTTCCGTACGAGTACTGATTTCACTCACTTTAACTTGGTGATCGTTCCTCTCTATGTAAGTCGGTGTCAACAAAATACTTTCGCATTCGGAGGAGAAAGTTGGTGATTGGAACTTCGTGAGAAGATTCCTGGCAACGAAAAACGTCTTTCTTTTAACGATGTCAAGTCCAAATCCTGTATCATTTCTGTGACACTCTCTTCCAGACTTCGCGATAATACAAAACGTGCTACCGTTCTTTGAACTTTTCCGATGTACTCCGTCAGTCCTATCTGGTAAGGATCCCAGGCCGCGCAGCAGTATTCTAAAAGAGGACGGACAAGCGTAGTGTAGACAGTCTCCGTAGTAGACCTGTTACATTTTCTAAGTGTCCTGCGAATAAAACGCGGTCTTTGGTTAGCCTTCCCCACAACATTTTTAGGTGTTCCTTCCAATTTAAGTTGCTCGTAATTGTGATACCTGGGTATTTGGTTGAATTTACGGCTTTTAGATTAGACTGATTTATCGTGTAACCGAAGTTTAACGAGTTACTTTTAGCACTCATGTGGATGACCTCACACTTCTCGTTATTTAGGGTCAACTGCCACTTTTCGCACCATTCAGATATATTTTCTAAATCATTTTGCAATCTGTTTTGGTCTTCTGATGACTTTATTAGACGATAAACGACTGCGTCATCTGCAAAAAACCGAAGACGGCTGCTCAGATTGTCTCCCAAATCGTTTATATAGGCAAGTAACAGCAAAGGGCCTATAACACTACTTTGGGAGACGCCATAAATCACTTCTGTTTTACTCGATGACTTTCGGTCAATTACTACGAACTGTAACCTCTCTGACAGAAAATCACAAATCCAGCCATATAACTGAGACGATATTCCATAAGCACGCAATTTCACTAAGAGCCGCTTGTGTGGTTCAGTGTCAAAAGCCTTCTGGAAGTCCAGAAATACGGAATCGATCTGAAATGCCTTGTCAATAGCACTCAACATTTCATGTGAATAAAGAGCTAGTTTTGTTTCACAGGAACGATGTTTTCTAAACCCATGTTGACTATGCATCAATAGACCGTTTTCTTCGAGGTAATTCATAATGTTTGAACACAATAATGTTCCAAAATCCTGCTGCATATCGACGTTAACGATATGGACCTGTAATTTAGTGGATTATTCCTACTAGCCTTCTTGAATATTGGTGTGACCTGCGGAACTTTCCAGTGTTTGGGTACGGATCTTTCGTCGAGCGAACGGTTGTATATGATTGTTAAGTATGGAGCTAGTGCATCAGCATGCTTCGAAAGGAACCTAATTGGTATACACTCTGGACCAAAAACTTGCTTTTATTAACTGATTTAAGTTGCTTCACTACTCCGAGGATATTTGTTTCTACGATACTCATATTGGCAGCTGTTCTCCATTCGAATTATGGAATATTTACTTCGTCTTCTTTTGTGAAGGCATTTCGGAAGGCTGTGTTTAGTAACTCTGCTTTGGCAACACTCGTATCTAATATTCACCGACAATTACTTCTTAGTTATAGACATCGAACAAAACCAGTACGTTTTCTTTTTCACGGTTTTAATTTTACCGACAGTCCATTTTACGGTTTCATAAACTTTTATCGATTTCTTACAGTCTTCAGAAAAGATCTTCCAGATTACCAGACAGAATTGCAATGTCATCGTCAGTCTTAAAGCTATTTATTCCTTCGTCTAAACTTTAATTCATTCTCCAAATATCTCCTTGGTTTCCTTTACTGCTAGTTCAATGTAACATACTGAATAACGTCGAAGATAGGCTAAACTGCTGTCTCATTCCGTTCTCAACCAGTTATTTCCTTTCTTGTCTTGCGATTCTTGTAACTTCAGTCTGATTTCTGTATAGCTTGTAAATAACCGATCGCTTCCTGTATTTTATCCCTAATGCTTTCAGAATATTGAAGAATGTATTCCAGGCAACATAGCCAGTAGCATTCTCGAAATTTAGGGGGTAATCTGCCGAATTACAGACCCAGATCACTGACTTCGATTTGCAGTATGATTTTGCAACATATATTGCATTAGAACGTTTTTAATTAACTCGACGAAAGCGATTTAATGAAAAAATGTCGTTCTTATACAACACGAACAGCTCTTTACTCACATTAAGTAATGAGTACCATCGATAGGGGATCTCAAATTGATTCCATATTTCTTCATTTCCAGAAGACGATATATCTTGCATATACAATGAAAAGTTTTGGTACGGCTGCTACTTCCAAAGATCTCAATAAATATGAGGGAATGTCGTCCACTACAGATGCGGTCCTTCGTCTTAGGACCTTCAGCGCTCTATCTGTTTTTTCTCGCTATGTCTCCACCTTATCTTCATCTACTTCCTCTTCCCGTTCTATTATATTGTCGTTAAGTCCAAGAACTTAGAAGAATATAAAAATGTAGACGAACATTGAAAAAATAGTAAACAGGTAGGTGATTACGTGAATAAAATGCTAAAGTAGCTCTGCGAGATGTGGAAAAAATATGAAGCAATCATTGAGAGAAGTTGCAGAACATGCGTAACAAACATGAAGCTGTATTTTCTCCTCAGCAGGATGAACGATGCGAAGCAAGTATTGGCAGCAATGAATATAGTACATCTATTCTATCAAACTCCTGCAGAGCTGTATTAAAACTGAGATGCAAAAATAGCGAATTTATAAACTACAGCTAAATGGCGAGAGTAAGCTTCGGGGGAAATCATCATATTAAAAAATAATTTAAAAAATTGGAGGATCCGGCCAGGGACTGGGTGTTGTGTTGTCCTAGTCATCATCATTTCATCCCCATCGACGCGCAAGTCGCCGAAGTGGCGTCAAATCGAAAGACTTGCACCCGGCGAACGGTCTACCCGACGGGAGGCCCTAGTCACATGACTTTTTTTTTTTAATCACTACGTTCAACCTCTTGAAGAGGTGTACATAAACGGGGTAGTAGAATGTAATTTAATCAGATCAGTAGAGCGGATATGGAATACAGATTGACAATAGTATTTACAGCATTTTTGAGGAACACTAACTTGTTTGCATTGTATATAAACTTAAGTGTTAGTAAGTCATTTCTGAAAGTAATTGTCTGGAATATATTCTTCTACGGAAAGGAAAGGTGGACAAGCAGTTCAGGCAAGGAGGGAGCAGAAGCTTTCGAAATGAGGTGCTTCTAATGAACTTTGAATATTAGAGTTGTTGATCGAATAACGGATGAGGAAGTACTCGGTCGAAATGAAAATATAATGAAGGCACAATTTGGTTAAAAGGAGGGAACGGTTGACAGAACACTTTCTCGGGCACCAGTGTATCTTCAGGTTGGTAGTGGAGGGAAGTGTGGAAGCTTAAATTGTGCGAGTGGACGAAGACCGAGGGTGGATGCAGGTTGCAGTAAATAAGAGATGTGAAGAGAAATGAACGATTTTGGTTTGTACGGGCTCTCCATTGCGAGATTATCAGCGGACTTGGCACAAGACTGATTCTAGTGGAGAGCCGCATCATGACAGTTCCGTATTTCGGACCACAACAAGAGGATGTTTATCGTTTGCTCTAACAATTATATTTCACTCTGGTAACAACGTAGTTTCTTAAGAGGACAGCAGAAAGGAATAAAAAATTTTCTTTATGACCATGTTTATGCTAAGCGAAATCGGGCCCTCGAACTTACTTGCTGTGCGATTAACGCACAAAACCATTATGGCGCCTCCTTAATCAGGAGATATGACTGAGAGGAAACAGCCAAGCGTAATGTAATGTCGCTGGGTGCTTGGGAGGTCGCACGCTGCTACTAACGTAATTACCTTATGGAAACGGCTAATTTCCCTTTCAGTCGCGCAGTATTGATTAAGATGATGCAAAGTGGACAAAAGCGAGCAGCGAGAGTAATTCATGGTTGACAAAATAATTTATTTACATTATCAGTCATGTCATTAATCTACAACATGAACAGCGAGGTCCCAACAGACTTCGTCGTCGCGTAGTTGAAGATATACAGGGTAATACCGTGATTAAGTTACAAACTTCCAGTGACAATGGAGAACGGTAAACGTATCCATCTGAGGCAAGGGACCGTAGGCCGAAAATTACGGAGTAGAAAAGCAGAAGCGAAAATCTACTCAAGTTCTGCCTTAGCCTCACGCATAGCTCAAACTAAGGACCTCGGCTTTCGAAGCCTGATCACGATGCACAGAATTCCCACAGAATACTCTCCAATATGCTCAGATAGCGATCCCTCTTGATGGACTAGTAACGGCGCACTTAACTCGATGTTAGAGAGGCCGAAAATCCCAAGTCTACGGCAGAATAAAGATGAATCCACTTACTTGTACAAGTTTGACAAGCTGCTACATTTACAAGAGTTGTTCAAAACGACGTTCCCCACAGTCAATGCGGTGGGTCGCGCAAAAGTCCTGTCACACCCGTTCTAAACTACCCAGTTTCATTTGATTTGAACAGTGTCACAGACACAGCGAGAATTCTTGCCAGCTTTACCCAATTAATCTATAGATTTAGAAGGGAATTTATTGACTAACTGCCTCATCATCGCACAGTCTAAACCGCTAAGCCCAGAAACTTTGTATTGGGTGTTGACCTTGTGCGAGGGGCGTTTGAAAAGTCCGTGCAAAGTCCGAGAGATGGCACCACCGGCGCGTATCGAGGTCATATTTAGTTAGTACCATCGTTGGAAAGAACGCACACCAAGTTTCAGCCATATTGATCTATTTTTTTGTGTTTGGCATTCGTGTGAATCAAGGAAGTCGTGTGATTGTCAAAAAATGGACGAAAAAGAATTTCGTGTGGTGATTAAACACTACTTTATGAAAGGCAGGAGACGAAAGACAAGCTTGATATGCATTAGGGTGACTCTGCACCTTCGATTAGAACAGTTTATAAGTGGTTTCAAAATTTTCGGAGTGGCCATACGGACACAAGTGATTCTCAGCGTTCTGGACGCCCTGCGGAGGTTACGACTTCATAAATCATTGATAAATCCATGCTATGGTGATGGATGACAGAAGAGTTATGGTGTGTGAGATTGCTAGTGCTGTGGGCATCTCCAATGAACGGGTACATAATATTTTGCATGAACATTTGGACATGAGAAAGCTATCGGCAAGATGGGTTCCGTGATTGCTCACGCTTGACCAAAAACGGAATCGCGTGAAGTGTTGCATGGATGGTTTACAGCTATTCAGGAAGAATCCGCACGACTTTAAGTGTCGTTATGTCACTGTGGATGAAACATGGATACATAACTATACTCCTGAGGCCAATCAACAATATAAACAATGGGTTACAAAGGGAGGATCTGCACCAAAAAAGGCAAAGACCATTCCTTCGGCCGGAAAGGTTATGACGACTGTATTTTGGGATTTGCACGGGATAATCCTCATCGACTATCTGAAAAATGGTAAGCTATTATAGGTGAATATTAATCATCGTTATTGGACCGTTTTAAAACCGAGCAGCAAGAAAAACGCCGGCGACTGGACCGCAAAAGTGTCCTTTTGCATCACGACAATGCACCAGCACACAGCTCAGCAGTTGTAGTCGCAAAATTAATGGAAATAGGATTCCAATTCGTTTCACATTCCCCATATTCTCCAGACTTGGCTCCGTCGCACTACTATTTGTTCCCCAATTTGAAGAAATGGCTGGCGGGGCAAAGATTTTATTCAAACAAGGAGGTGATTGCAGCAACTAATAACTCTTTTGCAGACTTCGACAATTCCTATTATTCGGAAGGAATCAACAAATTAGAACAGCGTTAGACGAAGTGTATAAGTCTAAAAGGAGACTTTAGAAAAATCCCTTCTTAAACGATGTCTACAGTACAAGGTGCGTTTGAAAAGTCCGTGCAATAATAAAAACTACTGTGGTCTCCAGTCCAGAGACTGGTTTGATGCAGCTCTCCATGCTACTCTATCCTGTGCAAGCTTCTTCATCTCCCAGTACTTACTGCAACCTACATACATCTGAATCTGTTTTGTGTATTCATCGCTTGGTCTCCCTCTACGGTTTTTACCCTCCACGCTGCCCTCCAATACTAAATGGGTGATCCTTTGATGCCTCAGAATATGCCCTACCAACCTATCCCTTCTTATAGTCAAGTTGTGCCACAGACTTCTCTTCTCTCCAGTTCTATTTAATACCTCCTCGTTAGTTATGTGATCTACCCATCAAATCTTCAGCATTCTTCTGTAGCACTACATTTCGAAAGTGTCTATTCTCTTCTAGTCCAAACTATTTATCGTCCACGTTTCACTTCCATACATGGCTACACGCCATACAAATACTTTCAGAAACGACTTCCTGACACTTAAATCTATACTCGATGTTAATAAGTATCTCTTCTTCAGAAACGCTTCCGTTGCCATTGCCAGTCTACATTTTATATCCTCTCTACTTCGACCATCATCAGTTATTTTACTCCCTAAATAGCAAAACTCCTTTACTACTAGAAGTGTCTCATTTCCTAATCTAATCCCCTCAGCATCACCCGATTTAATTTGACTACATTCCATTATCCTCGTTTTGCTTTTGTTGATGTTCATCTTATATCCTCCTTTCAAGACACTGTCCATTCCGTTCAGCTGCTCTTCCAGGTTCTTTGCTGTCTCTGACAGAATTACAATGTCATCGGTGAACCTCAAAGTTTTCAATAAAACTGAGAAAAGCCAAGTATAAAACCTTTTGCAATCATTTCGATACTATCTAAAGTATCGTAAAAATATTTCTTATGTATAATACATGGATTTTATGTATAATCCATGGATTTCAATACGTACTCCGAACTTTTCTTGTGTTTCCTTTACTGCTTGCTCAATATACAGATTGAATATCAACGGGGAGAGGCTACAACCCTGTCTCACTCCCTTCCCAACCACTGCTTCCATTTCATGTCCCTCGACTCTTATAACTGCCATGTGATTTCTGTACTAATTGTAAATAGCCTTTCACTCCCTGTATTTTACCCCTGCCACCTTCCGAATTTGAAAGAGAGTATTCCAGTCAACATTGTCTATGTCGAAAAATTAAAAAGGTTTGCCCCAAACACGTAAGTAGTTTTTATTATTGCACGGACTTTTCAAACGCACCTTGTACTGTAGACATCGTTTAAGAAGGGATTTTTCTAAATTCCTCCCTTAAGGTGTTGAAATAGGGGATTAAAGATTTTTTCAAAATGTTTCATTATGAAAGCTTCAGGTTGGTATCCTACCTCTCTCCGTGGCGTCTCGAGACACATCTTCGGTTCTGGCTCTGAGCACTATGGGGCTTAACATCTGAGGTCATCAGTCCCCTGGAACTTAGAACTACTTAAATCTAACTAACCTAAGGACATGACACACATCCATGCCCGAGGGAGGATTCGAACCTGCGACCGTTGCGGCCGCGCGCTTTCAGACTGTAGCGCCTAGAACCGCTCGGCTACTCCTGCCGGCTAACTTTTATGGTGGCCATCAGTCTTCGTCGGTTCGGTAAATTCTGTCCAACATACATTACTTCACCAAAGTGATTTGCGATCCACATCAACGGTGGAAAGATTCGTCAAATGGTTGAAATGGCTCTGAGCATTATGGGACTGAACATCTGTGGTCATCAGTCCCCTAGAACTTAGAACTACTTAAACCTAACTAACCTAAGGACATCACACACATCCATGCCCGAGGCAGGATTCGAACCTGCGACAGTAGCAGGCGCGCGGTTCCAGACTGAAGCGCCTAGAACCGGTCGGCCACCCCGGCTGGCCCACATCTTCGGCCTGGTATCTCAGTGACAGGAGTAGAATTGTCTTCGTTGTTGATTCTCTCTTCGAGCTGAGCCCCGATTAACAGCGGAAACACGTCTGGAGAAGACGCCCCTGACAGCGGTGGATACCAATCTGGCTGTCGTACGCCGTACAGCTTTACAGGCAGGGGAGATGGACTGGGGTGACACTTATTTTCATAACAGAAACTGTTTGGTTGTCACTAGCGGCACTCCTACGGCACAGCGACACGTCGAGGCTATTCCACGCCCCGTTTTGCTGCTCTTCATCGCAAGACAGGCTAATCTTACACCGAGCGAGGTGGCGCAGTGGTTAGCACACTGGACTCGCATTCGGGAGGACGACGGTTCAATCCCGTCTCCGACCATCCTGATTTAGGTTTTCCGTGATTTCCCTAAATCGTTTTAGGCAAATGCCGGGATGGTTCCTTTGAAAGGGCACGGCCGATTTCCTTCCCAATCCTTCCCTAACCCGAGCTTGCGCTCCGTCTCTAATGACCTCGTTGTCGACGGGACGTTAAACACTAACCACCACCACCACCACCACCACCGCCGCTAATCTTACATTTCAGCAAAATAATGCCAGACCCCTCACAGCGAGAGATTCTACTGCTTCTCTTACGCTCACCAAAACCTACTTTTGCCTGCGAAGTCGCCGGATCTCTTCCCAATTGAGAACATTTGGAGCTCTATGGGCAGAGCCCTCCAATCGACTTGGCTTTCTGATGATCAGAAGCGCCAGTTAGACGGAATTTAGTACGATATCCCTCAGGAGGGCATCCAACAACTCAATCAATACAAAGCCGGGTAACTGCTTGCACAATGGCAGGCCAAAGGTGGACCAAAGCGTATTGACTTGCTCAGTGTGTCACGCTCTTTCTCTTGAGTAAATCATCTAAGTTTTCTAACAAAACTGTAATAATTCTATCGCTTTCCACCCATTTCTGACAATGCTTCCATAATGCGCCCTTTTTATTTGCTTAGTAATAATATACAGGGTGGCCCACTGATCGCGACCGGCCCAAATATCTCACGAAATAAGTGTCAAACGAAAACACTACAAAGGGCGAAACGTACCTAGCTTGAAGGGGGAAACCTGATGGCGCTATGGTTGGCCCACTAGATGGCTCTGTCACAGGTCAAACGGATATCAACTGTTTTTTTTTAAATCGGAACCTCCATCTTTTAATACATATTCGTGTAGTACGTAAAGAAATATGAATGTTTTAGTTGGACCACATTTTTCGCTTTGTGATAGGTGGCGCTGCAATAGTCACAAACGTATGGCTCACAATTTTAGACGAACAGTTGGTAACAGGTAGGTTTTTTTAAAATTAAAATACAGAACGTAGGTACGTTTGAACACTTTATTTCGGTTGTTCCAATGTGGTACATGTACCTTTGTGAACTTAGCATTTCTGAGAACGCATGCTGTTACACCGTGATTACCTGTAAATACCAAATTAATGCAATAAATGCTCAAAATGATGTCCGTCAACTTCAATGCATTTGGCAATACGTGTAACAACATTCCTCTCAACAGCGAGTAGTTCGCCTTCCGTAATGTTCGCTCATGCATTGACAATGCGCTGACTCATGTTGCCAGGTGTTGTCGGTGGATCACGATAGCAAATATCCTTCAACGTTCCCCACAGAAAGAAATCCGGGGACGTCAGATCCGGTGAAAGTGCGGGCCATGGTATGGTGCTTAGACGACCAATCCACCTGTCATGAAATATGCTATTAAATACCGCTTCAACCGCACTCGAGCTATGTGCCGGACATCCATCATGTTGGAAGTACATCGCCATTCTGTCATGCATGAAACATCTTGCAGTAACATCGGTAAAAAATTAAGTAGGAAATCATTATACATTGCACCATTCAGATTGCCGTCGGTAAAATGGAGGGCAGTTACCCTTCCTCCCATAATGCCGCACCATACTTTAACCCGCAAAGGTCGCTGATTTTCCACTTGTCGCAGCCATCGTGGATTTTCCGTTGCCCAATAGTGCATATTATGCCGGTTTACATTACCGCTGTTAGTGAATGACGCTTTGTCGCTGAATAGAACGCGTGCAAAATATCTGCCACCGTCCCGTAATTTCTCTTGTGTTCAGTGGCAGAATTGTACACGACGTTCAAAGTCGTCGCTATGCAATTCCTGGTGCATAGAAATATGGTACGGGTGCAATCGATGTTGATGTAGCATTCTCAACACCGACGTTTTTCGGATTCCCGATTCTCGCGCAATTTGTCTGCTACTGATGTGCGGATTAGCCGCGACAGCAGCTAAAACACCTACTTGAGCATCATTATTTGTTGCAGGTCGTGGTTGACGTTTCACATGTGGCTGAACACTTCGTGTTTCCTTAAATAACGTAACTATCCATAACTATTCAGCGAACGGTTCGGACACTTGGATGATGTCATCCAGGATACCGAACAGCATCACAATAGCCATGCATCAACACGATATCGACCTTTTCCGCAATTGGTAAACGGTCCATTTTAACACGGGTAATGTATCACGAAGCAAATACCGTCCGCACTGGCGGAATGTTACGTGATACCACGTACTTATACGTTTGTGACTATTACAGCGCCATCTATCGCAAAGCGAAAAAAGTGGTCCAACTAAAACAGTCATATTGCTTAACGTACTACATGAATATGTAATAAAAAATGGAGGTTCCTATTTAAAAAAAACGCAGTTGATATCCGTTTGACCTACGGCAGCGCCATCTAGCGGGCCAACCATAGCGCCATCTGGTTTTCCCCTTCAAGCTAGATGAGTTTCGTTCTTTGTAGATTTTTGGTTTGATGCTTATTTCATGAGATATTTGGCCCGGTCACAATCAATGGTCCACCCTGTATACAAGTAACAGATAGGAGGGAAACAAGTTGTAGGCAATAATAGTTCTAGATATACAGGGTGATTATAATTAAAGTTAAACTTTCAAAACGCTGTAGACATAACACCACTGTTTAGAATGACGTCAAATAGTAACGGTATATTATCGGAGAAGGAGGAAAACTTATGGCAGAAGAAAAAAAAATATTGTGAAAATTGATCAATAGACGGCGCTGTATGTGTCAGAATACGTAAATGAAAACACCCGTCATGAGCATGACCCATTGAAGTTGGTATAAACACGCCGGGTACACGGCTTTTCCTCCTTTCGCGTCTGCGACGTTCGCCATGACTGTCTCAATGCAGGATCGCGCTCTGCATGTAAAGCTGCATTACAAGAATGGTGACTCTGCAAACGTCGCTCTGCAGAGGATCCGGACACTGAAGGGTTTGGAAAAAGGCATTGGTCCGATGACTGCCGTGGGTTTGGAGAAAATGATTCGGAAATTCGAAAAGACGGGCTCTTTTGGTGTGCAGCCTGGTACAGGGAGGAAACGAACTGATTCGATGTCAGGGAAGCAGTGGCCACAGCAATGCAGGAGGAGACGACTGATGGTGTGTAAATGTATAGTGCACAAAGAATTGCCCGAACATTGTATTTAGCCGTGAGCGCTGTACGTAAAATCCTATGGAACATCCTTCTTTGCTATCCATTCAGAATTGCCCATGTGCATGAGTTGCTTCCTGTTGACCTGCCAGCAAGAGAGACCTCTGCTTTTGAATTACTTGCTCGCATGGAGAGTGGACAATGATTGGCTGTGGAAGATTTCGTGGACAGATGAAGCCCACGTCCATCTGACAGGATATGTCAATACACAAAATTGTCGAATATGGGCAACGGAAAATCCACACACAAATCAACCAGTACCACCTCATCCTGAAAATGTCACTGTGTGGTCCGGGTTTACGGCGTAATTTATCTTAGGTTCATATTTTTTCGAAGGGACAAGTGCTTCCGCACCTGTTACCTATACCGACACTGGTAACCGCTATGAGTGTCTTTTGCGTAACCACGTTGTAAGAGGTCCGAGCAGATGTAATTTCGATGTACTGCTCATGCACTGCCTGCGATATGCATGGTCTCTGACCAGAGAGCAGTGTTGACTACAGTACGAACTGTGTAGCTGTAGCAGTAAGTTGTTGCTAGTCTGGAGTCTGCTCTGGCCTGGTCTGGTGTATCGTGTTGGCTGGCCCGGTCGCGGTGCAGCGATGCCGGAGCCTGAGTATTAATGTATAAGGTAAAAAAAGCAGCCTCGCGCATATCTAGTAATGTTATCTCAAGTCCCATGTAAATGTTTTAAAACTCTCGTAATAATAATCTTCCTCTTAAAAAGTTACTTTTTACAACCATTCATTTCAATTTAAAGAATTTACTAATTTCTGCCATCCATGATCATCCCTATTATTGCAATAGAAAAATCAGTTGCTTCCTTTCATAAATGACAGATAGGTCGGCCAGCATTGCACAGAGCTGTGCCGGAAAAATTTATTGTAAGAGCAGATATATCCGGCGACTTCACTGAGGTAAGAATTTTTCCTTTTTTATTCGGAATGATCTTCCAGGGCCATGACGCAGCACTGCTGTCGTCCAAAATTTACCAGGTTAAATTCACAGTGAATTATTGGAAAGTCATAAGTGAGCGACAATTTAATTGAGAGGTTAGTTACAGTGTTTTATTACCAGGTTACTGAATTTATTTTTTTATTGGGGTGTTATACTGAATGTGAACGACATAATTATAATTTTTACTGTTGAGAGGTTTAGGAATTTTTCTGTTTTGAGGTTACGCTAAATGTGAATGAATTTTGAGCTTAGATTAAATGAGAAAGAATTTTGTAGGGAGGTTACAAATGAGAAAGAATTTTGTGGGGAGGTTACAACGTCATTCTAGCTCTCCAACAGCGTGGGTTTGTGGATGGGATCATTTTCATGCAAGATGGCGCACCTCCGCACATTGCAAATCCAGTTAAGCAGCTGGTGAAGCGGCATTTCGGAAAAGGTACAGCCGCCATTTCCCTACAGCCTGGTCGTCCCGGTAACCTGATCGTAATCCATGCGACTTCTGACTGTGGGGCTATCTGAAAGATGTTTTGTTAAGTGTTCCGATTGCAAACTTAGCTGCATTGAAGGCACGCATTGCGCAACACATTCTGAACGTGATCGCGAAAACACTTTGATTAGTTGTGGAACATGCTGTTTCTCGATTTCATCGTGTTGCAGAGGACGGTGGGCAGCATACTGAACGTGATTTGCGACAGTCACACGAAAATTAACAATCAGATTTGATTTTTATTCATGAATTTTATGTGGCTTTTAGCCTTTGTCATTTGTAGTCCACCACTATTAAAGTATGATGCTTACAGCTCCATCTATTGCTACATACTGTAACTATTTTTTTTCTGCCATATGTTTTCCTCCTTCTCCGACAATATTCCGTTGCAATTTGACGTCATTCTGATCAATGGTGTTATTTCTACAGCGGTTCGAAAGTTTTACTGTAATTATTATCACCCTGTATATCTGGAAGTACGTGTAGTTTTATAAATAACAGCGTTAGTTACGGTGATGGGAAGTAGAATTGTGTACGATTTAATAATGTATATTATATCATATTGTATCATGAGTCATTGATGTATAGGAAACACGTTGTTGTTGATATTAATAATTAATGTAAGAAAGAATGCAGCTTGCGAGTTGAGTTCCACCGACTATAATATTTCAAAATTTTACCAAAATAATATTTGTAAGTGTGCCAGATTGGCTTTGGGCGTCGGCGCAACAGAGGATGTGGACCGATGGAATTTTAGAAAATATATCTGGCACAACGCGATTTGATAATCGCTCTGTGCTATATGACTGGTTTGAAAAACTCAGACTACTTCTCTGAATGACCGCAGGCTCTGGTCATACAATAAGTAAAAATGAATAATGCAAATTAGCAATGAAATCTCGCCAATGCCGGATCGATGAGTCTTCCCTGCGAGACATGTTGAAATGCAGAACGCGTAATACAACAAATGATGAGATAATCAAGTGATGTGGTGAATTACTAATGAATCAGCACCTTAGTAACTCAATATAAGTTCGTACGTTAGGTATCATTTACAACTACAGTCCACTATGCATTCATTAGGATAGCTGGAGACAGAAAGACAAATACAAACAGCCAAAGGAATTGACAGTTTAGACAGACAAATACGCAAAAGCAAGACAATGAATGATGGCAACACTATGAAAGAAGAGAAAATATTCGTCAGTATCCCATACCTGCGCCAAATATCTCAAAAAAATAGCTAACCTTTTTTTAAAAAAAATAATAAGTAACAGTTTCATTCTCAACTAATAATAAATTAGGAAACTTACTCATTCATAACATAAAATCAGATACGCAAACATACAAAACAGTGGAGTGTGCAATGTATCATGCCTCAGTTGTCCTGCCTACTATGTAGGGAAAACAGGTAGAAACTTCAAAACCCGTTTTCAAGAACATGTAAATGCTTTCAGGCTCGAACACTTTGAAAAATCAGTCATTGCACAACTTATGTTGGAAACGAAACATGTCATCAACAATCTAGAAAGCAATATGGTAGTATTACATAGTGAAGCCAATGGTAAGACCATAAACCTGTCAGAAGAACTGGAGATATACCTCCACAAAATGAAAAAAACCAGAATCGATGTTATATGAACAAACAGATTTCGCAAGCCACAACTATTTCAGTAATTTTAAAGATCTGTCCAAAAGTCATTTCCTGCGTATGTCAATTGTTTCCTGCATATGTCAATTGTTTAATAATTATATTTTTAGCACTATGAAAAATTCATTTTTAACCACACCATGTACGGAAACATCTGTGAAGTGTTTACAAACATGTGTTTCCGAATGTGCCTCTTTAAGGAAGTGATATGTTTGAAAACGACGGAGGAAAAAACTTATGCTGTTGCTAAAACGTTAAAAGCGCTTTTCTTGGATTCTTTGGTATGTTTACACCATTCACCTTCTTCACTATTTCTCACATATTTTCCGCGTCTGACTTACGAAATTCGTTACCTAACGTCAAACCTTTTCGTGACAGGAATATGCATTTAATCTCATTCAAGAGAACAAATAAAGCATGTATTAAGACGAATTACTCCTGAAGATGGACCCACAGGGTCCGAAATGCATCGTGTACTGAAAAGAAACACGAAAAATTGTGACTGAAGGCGTTTTTTAATTCATACCTCGAGTGTATTAAGTACAGACATGTTTGAAGCTGCAAAATATGAATAAAATTAAAATAAAACAGCCAGGCTTCTCCCAGTCGCTCTCTAAAAAACTTTGAAGGCTGCGCATTCTTTTATTACGCAGCTGACGCAAATATAAACACTGACTCTTTGATCGCAAATGTTTACACAAAATCTTTTAGAAAGGGGTATTACAGCCTTTGTTTAAATTATAGGTAACATGTTACAGTCTACGTAACATAAATAAAATATAAAACTACGGTTTCTTATTTTACATTTTTTAGTGCAGATCCTTTTGTTGTAGAAGCTCCTAGTCTGCTTATTACGAACCAGCGCATAAATACTGCCGGCCGGCCGGAGTGGCCGAGCGGTTACAGGCGCTACAGTCTGGAACCGCACGACCGCTACGGTCGCAGGTTCGAATCCTGCCTCGGGCATGGATGTGTGTGATGTCCTTAGGTTGGTTAGGTTTAAGTAGTTATAAGTTCTAGGGGACTTATGACCACAGCAGTTGAGTCCCATAGTACTCAGAGCCATTTGAACCATAAATACTGCCCCGGTGGACAGCACTTTACGCCGTCAGCCCGCACATACGCTGTCTGACCGCAGTTCCTCGGAAACGTCTGCCGCAGTGAACGCGTGAGGAATCTCTCCGCGCTCCATCCACGTCGCTGGCTGGCGAGAGCCGGTCTCGCAATAATTAGTTAAACACCACACCACACCACACACACACACCACAGCACAGCACAGCGCAGTCCTAAAACAAACACGCCGCGTCGGTAACGGCGGACCCGCACCTTGTCATCACTGGCCGGCGCACCGCCGCCGATATTAAATACGCACGGGCTAAATGCGCTGTTAGCCGCGCCCGTGTTGTTCTTTCGCGATTTCAGGAATGCAATGCGAATACCACACCGACGCGGGAATACCGACTCAATATTGGCACAGGTGGCGGTTTCAGTGGAACGCGAACTGCGAACGCAAAACTACGAAGTTCATCTCCGGCTAACATTTCAGGGCAGCTCTCTCGTGTAGTATCCCCATGTGCAATGCATTACGCACAGCTTTATTCCAGACAACTCTGCAGTTCGAACGCAGCTTCCACCTACCGATGCCGGACGTAGGCTTCGATGCGTGACGTAACGATGTTGTGGCTTGTGACTACACACGTATGCAAACAAAAAGAGGACAAAACTCAGAGAGCATGTATTTTGAATTTTTTTCTGTGTGTATGTTGTCGTCACTTACCCTTAAAGTAGCTCTGATTTCCGAAACAAACAATGTGCGTACGAAATCCTAACTGTGGCGACAAGCTGACCTATAGCGTAGCCCGACAACTGTTCGAATGGCTCTGAGCACTATGGGACTTAACATCTGTGGTCATCAATCCCCTAGAACTTAGAACTACTTAAACCTTACTAACGTAAGGACATCACACACATCCATGACCGAGGCAGGATTCGAACCTGCGACCGTAGCAGTCGCACGGTTCCGGACTGCGCGCCTAGAACCGCGAGACTACCGCGGCCGGCCCGACAACTGTGTTAAGTTGAATGGTGACAGTTTGGATTTTAGTTGGCGGAGCAGTGTCAAAACCTTCAATTAATCCCATTCGTTTCACCACGTTGCACGTATTTATTGGTGGTTGCATGTCAAAGTGACTGACTACAAATAAAAATAAGTAAAGAAAGTGAACTGCCACGGCCGTGCCATGAAATAAATTTATTTCAAACGGCTAGCTTCGGCGCGACACCTACAGTCATTTTCAGGTCCTGTGTAATGGAGAATAATTTATAAAGCTACCGTGCCCATGCCTGAGAACTGAATTTACATAACGATAATCTACTACAGAAGCACTGAAACATATGTGGAATAATACCAATTACGGTTTGAGTGTACGTGTGAAACACATATTTTTGAAAAATCGTAACTAGAATCATAAAATGGGTTGAAGCATATGAACACAAAAGCACACACTGAAACAGTATCATAGTCACCATACATGTAGTTATTGCCATATGTGGAAAAACGTGGAAAATTCGAAAGATAGCATTGACTCACTTTAAAATTGTACCAGTAAATTACAACGCAGCGTTCAGCAATTTTAGGTTTAACAAAGCGGCAGAATATTAAACATGATCCTACTGAAAACGTACACATTAATGTAAAAAATATGTACAAGACAATAAAAGTGATGTAAGAAATGAAAGTAATTATAAGGAACCCAAGTGGTGCATGCTAATCGCCAACCAAGTATAAATGCACAACGGCAAGTTTAAATACGATTTTTGGGACAGACGACCTAAAAAAAAAAAAAAAAACCACTGGTAAAAATTTAAAAAAAAACATAGATAATTGTGAATGCTGAAATTACGAGTATCATATGCACTATTTTGTCAATACGTAAGGAACACAAACTCCTAACGACAAGAAAACTAAAAATAAATGTCCAAAGACCATCTTCATGTCAATACGTAAGGAACACAAACTTCTAACGGCAATAAAACTAAAAATAAATGTCCAAAGACCATCTTCATGTACCTTGCCCTCGTTTAATAAAAATATCTGAGGTTATATTACTTAATCAATGTCACGGTCGACATACGTGCAACAGCACATAGGCAGTGTGGTGCCTGTATACTAAGCTGTCCACAATTAACTTGTATCAGGTTTTGGGGACAAAGAACAGATCACTGTCCTGTGTCCCTTGATCTCTTTCCATACATGAAGCATGTAAATGATCAGTCATTTGTACAACAGTACACTCTCCAAGAAACGTATAGGTTACAAAGAAATATAAAAGAATTTGGGAAGTTCCAGCTAAAACCACACATTAAGTACAACTGTTAAAACGGGACAACAAGAATAAATCCACAGGAAAATGGCACTTACATCATAAATAATGATTTAGTGTATAGGGAACCATAAGAAAGAAGAAACCCAGGCGACGGCTAGAATCCTAAGAAAGCAACAGGACAAAGTATCACGGTGTAACAAAAAAGTGTACGAAGAAAGAAGACCATAATAGAAACATGTGGCATAAGAGTGGTCACAAGTAAATTGGAGAGAAATCCAATCTTTCATCTTAGGAAATGGACAAACTTGTCCCGAAAAAAAAGATAAGCTGATGTTGAGGAATCACTTATGCAAACCACAGAACGCATAGTTTGATGAAATCTGACAACATGTGACAAACTTTAGGCCTATACGAAGAATGGTAGACTAAAAACTCGAATTATGAGTACGCTACAAGCAAGTTAGCCCGACAATGTGCTAAGAACACTGGTGAACCTGACTTAACGTACGACAGGTGAGAAGGAGTGAAAAATGTTCCAATGGCTCTGAGCACTATGGGACTTGACATCTCAGGTCATCAGTGCCCTAGAACTTAGAACTAACTAACCTAAGGACATCACACACATCCATGCCCGAGGCAGGGTTCCAAACTGCGATCGTAGCGATCGCGCGGTTCCAGACTGAAGCGCCTAGAACCTCTCGGCCACCACGGCCGGCAAGAAGGAGTAGCACGTCAAATAAAAGATCGGTGAACATGAATTAACGTTCGTCAGATAAGCAAAAATTAAATTTCAAATAAAAGACCCATTAAGGCTGCCGTTAAATGAAAATGTTTTAACAGAATGTCCTATAATCGCAAAGAATGCATTGCGAGTTAACATCCCAAAGACGTTCGGGATCACATGCGGTTCCTCTTCGTTGAAATATCTTGGCTCAAACTCGTCTAGGGGGTTGAAGGCACTTGTCGCATTACACGCCCTAAATCTGACACTTGTGACCCTATGGTTAAATTGTCTGGCTGATGGCAAATTGCGAGATTGTATGAAACATACAACGTTAATATAACATATAACAACAGTAATAATTCTATCAGGAGCTTAATTAACGACCCATAAATGATGTAGGCCACACAGTTGCGATTTGATCAGAATATTGTTTATTCAGAAAGCAAACTAATAGCGACAGTGTTCGTATTTAGAATCACCATTACACTCGAGCGCATATTCATTTGACACAGTTCGATCATTCACGATCTCATCGCGAAATACAAGTCCAAATTCCACCTCGTTAACTACGAAAAAAGTTACAGTTCACACCAGGCGCGCGGCTGCTCACCGCTCAGAGACCAAGCCCCGCGATACCACACAAAGCGAAATTTTCTGTTGTTTCACTTCCTAGCTACCTAAAGACCGAGCGTCCACTTTCAAGCCTCCACCAGCACTGTCCCTCTGCCCCTCCCCGGCCGCGTTTCCCGCGCACCGAACATCCTCGCCCAACTGACTAGTGCAGTTCCCTTTCCTGAAGCCGTCCATCTGATTGGCCACAGCTTATTCTACATTATTTTACATTTTTAACATAGTCAAATAATCAAAGCTTGACCGCTTTCACGTTCTAAATAAGGTAACAATAATATCCATTAGATAATAAACGTTAAATTCCTTTACACAAAACCAACACAATTTCCTTTTTAACTTTGAATGCCACGGCGAGTAGCCATGCACCAATGTGCTTTCAGATAAATAAACGAAGAACAAAAATAACTATTATACACTCAACTTTACAACAAATATTCTATTACTTAATGGTTCAATAAGGTGTTACGCTGTCATCGTTCAACGTGTTTTGTGTGGAGGAAATGATGATCTAATGTTTAACTGAAAATACTGATAATTTAAATTTACCATATCTTTTAAACAAATAAAGTTACAGAGTTGATATTTACAACATTTGTCATTTTAATGAAGCGCTTCTATAAAGAAATGTTGATCGTTAAGATCGACCAAAGCGTTCAGATTTTAGCATTCAGGTCTTTGTTACAAAACTTATTAAATTGAGTTTAACAATAAATCCTGAACTATATTAGATATGATCAATATTCAAGTTTTATTGGGATCACCATGAAAATTTATGAAGGATGGTAGGTTAAAATTATTGTGGCTTCATTTCCTGAGTTACTACAGTTTTCATAAATGTTTCCTTCTATGCCGACCTTAAGTCCGTCATATTTAACACTGCTTCGTCTCCCTGGCCACAAACAGCTCCTACGGGGTTTCCTTGACACACAGGTTGTCGTCTGTCTCACTCGCACACTACAGTGCTTAGGCCTTATTCAGCTTAGCCTCATTCTGCACAATAGACGCCTGTGAATTTCCCCATCTCGTGGCGAATCTGCACTCTTTGTGGCACACGGTCCTGGACGACCGGGTTCTTTTCACAGTTCCTGAAGGTTGTCTCTTTCGGCCATATACTTAAATGAGATGGAAATGCTCGTTAACTCACAGAATTTCGAAACTGCTAATGTGTCACATCATACATGAAGGTACAGTATCAAAAACTACAAAGTGGAACCACAAAGTGATAAAAGAGGTATCAGGAAGCTCTAGGAAGGGAGGGGAAGATAGTAGGTAACACCAACATGAAATTGGAGCGGTACGCCATTCAACCAGTCGTACTAATAAAAGAAAAAAAAATACGACTGAAGTGAGTAAAATATTATCTTTCGAATGTTCCACGTTTTTCAAATATGGCAATAAATACATTTATGATGACTATGATACAGTTTCTATTGTGTGCATTCACGTTCATACACTTTCACCCATTTTATGATTATTGCTACAGTTATATTAAGAAATTAGGTATTTGGCACATACATTCACAATGTAATTGTTGTTATTCCATTTATGGTTTTAGAGCTTTTTGGGAAGATTACTTTTGTATTAATTCAGTCATCAGGTTTATCCATTGTATCTATATAAATTGTTCTTTGGTAAATTGAACCTGAGGAAGGCATATGTACTGCCCCAAAACTAGTCGTTTGAAATAAATTTCTTTGTTGATACGGCTGTGGCGGTTCGTTTCTTTACTTATATCATCAGCTGGCGTCCAACATCTTGTTGTACAGGACTGAATATAGTGTATATGTGAAATGATGATAATACATGCTGTTGTACATATGAGTTTTTATTTATTTACGACCGGTTTCGGTGGTGTAAGTCACCATCTTCAGGTTCCTAGATACAGCAAACATATCGCTCACCATACTACACAAAAAACAAAATGTGTTATCTATAGCTATTTTTTTAAATGATGGAATGTTAACTACATTAAATGGAATAAATTTCCATTAGATAAGTCTGTGTGTGACCAACATAGTATTAAAATGTAAGACGTCAACTACAGAAACTGTCTAAGTAACAAATTAGTAATAATTGTTGGAAAACTAAACGGCATATACTTGTATCTTTCACATAAAACCATCAAATGCTGTGGTGCGCAATGTGTCATGTGCATCGAACTTGCAGCTAATTTGGTTAGAACAGAAATACTTATTTAATAGAAATATGTTGAAATATTATTTGTTATATGGCAGATTACATATGGCCACCTATGAGGCTCCAAAGACTTCATCCAGCCAAGGAAGGTATGAGATTTGGAGTGGAATTTCCATAGAAATCGTATATTAGTAACAAAGTCCACTCCCTTAGCTGAGCGGTCAGCGCGTCTGAATGCCATGCAGTGAACCCATATTTGATTCCCATCTTGGTCTGAGATTTCCTCTGCTCAGAGACTTAGTGTTGTGTTGTCCTCATCATCATTTCGTCATCATCGACAAGCAAATTGCCCAATTTGGCGTCAACTGAGAAGACTTTCAACTCTGTGGCCGAATTTCCCCAGGTGGGAATTCCTGGCCATCAATGCGATACAATTATTTCATTTTTTCCATTAGTGTTCTGTTGTTATATGCATTATTCCATTTTGTCTCTGTAATACAATTAACAAAATGAGGTGGTGATTAATTCTAGGAATATGTCAATTCGGAAGAGGACTCCTATCTGATGTAAACATATTACATGTGTGTAGTATTCTAGGTAGCAATATGTAGTCTATTAAATTACAAATATTTCTCTCCTATATGGATAGTTTTTAACACATGTTCTATTATACGCCTTTATTCCATCACACACAAATGACACACTGAAGTCCACAGCATTTAACAGTTTTGTGTGACTGGCACAAAAGAAATGGAGCTCTCAAAAACATACAGGCTGCTTGGTTTTACAATAACTATTACAAATTTTTTGCTGTGGGGACGTTTTCTGGAGTTGATGTCTTTACTGTTTTCGCACTAGACTGGTCACACACTTACTTGTAATCAGAACTGGTTCAGTGTAACATCATTTAAAAAAGTTAATACAGGTATTATGATTTTGTATAGTATGAGGAATGTATCTAGATGGTGAACTGTACCACCAAACCTGGTCGTAAATAAATAAAAACTAATACACACACCTGACGGTATTATAATTATGACAATAAACATGGCATTTGCAGTCTCAATACCTGTCTGAACATGCATGCACATAAATGGTGAAATTCTTTCCTAAAAATTATGGGAAAGTCCACTTTCAGAGAAGCAATTATTTATTATTTGAAAAACGTCATTAACAGTCTCTTCTCTTTGTTTCTTTCCAATGAGATTTATTATAACACTAGTATGGTCAGCAATAAGTGCCAGTTCCACTTGGTGAACATTAAGTGGCTGGTGAATATATGAGTCGGTATTTGTATTTGTCATATGAATATAGTTTTTGTTTTTCAGATATATGTGTTGGTTCTAGTTTACGTGATTTATACTATTTGGAACGGGTTTCTTCAGAAAGTAAATTAATGAAAAGTTAATGAATCACATAAATACATGTTACTATGAAACGTGATTTCGTTAATGGAATTTATATCTATTCAAAAGTGCTTAGTAGGGTTTTTCTCTTTGGAGTTAGACATTATTTTTTTGATCTGCTTGCGTTTATTATTATTTGGAAGATAGTAGTTAAATATTATCGTGTATGTCGTATGTATTTAGTAACTGTTCGGTTAACGAAGGTGTATGTCCAAATTGAACTGATGATCGTTTATTTGTATTGTCACTATTGATATGAGAAACTGTATTTCATGTTTTAACCACTCTACACTCGCTCTCATCTGTTTTCATAACTGTACTGTACCTTAAATAATTGCTGTTACACTGAGATAAACGAGAGGATCGTGTTGGCATCCGATTATTTCAGTTTATATTAAATAAGTCCGATATCTTATACGTACCTCAGGTAAGACATTCAGCGTCAGAGTTACTGGAATCTTCAAAAATTAGCTGGTATAGTTTCAAGTAAAAATAAAACAGTTAGTATTAGTGACGTACCCATTGCTACCTGAACTCTTACAGCAAGTATTCCAATAAGAGGAACATCACAAAGTGTCGACCCACAGCAGATCTTCCGCGGCTCCACCAAAATTTTCGGGTGTAAAACCTTCCATACAAGTAGCAGTACAGTCCGGTAGTAGCCCGGTGACAATTCCTGTTATCCAACAGGTCACGAGTGGGGCACTCTTCACACACGTACGACGTCACTTTACGTATGACGTTTAGAACAACGTACTGCATTCTATATTTCTAAGAAGTCTTCAACCTATATTCCTTAAGTTCATCTTTTATTCATTAGTGGAGATGTACATAAAATATTTTCCGGGCTTCAAGGAACACCGCCTGAACCAATGCGCTGCTGTCTTCTACCAAACTGATCCTAATCGCTATCTGTGCAGTCCATGTCGATTCATACAGAGAAAAATTTCGGTCCCACAACGTATGTACTTCTGCAAGGCTGAAAAAAAGGCACGAGGGCATGCAGATCTACTGTATGGTTTAATAACGATGGCATCCTCTAGGGTGAAATATTCAGGATGTAAAATGGTCCCTATGCGGATTTCCTGGCAGGTATTAAAAAAATGGTTCAAATTGCTCTGAGCACTATGGGACTTAACATCTGAGGTCATCAGTCCCCTAGACCTTAGAACTACTTAAACCTAACTAACCTAAGGACATCACACACGTCCATGCCCGAGGCAGGATGCGAACCTGCGGCCGTAGCGGTCGCACGGTTCCAGACTGTAGTGCCTAGAACCGCTCGGCCACACCAGCTGGCCCTGGCAGGTATTACCCGAATGTCGTCTAACGGAAACCGATATCTGGCGATGCACTGGTCGGAGAGTATAATGTTGGCTCTCTTTGTGGTGCAGGTAGGTTAGAGAACTTGAAAATAGAAATGGATAGTTATGATACAATGCGAATAATTAAAATGTGGCAGCAAAAATAGCATGATTTATGGTCAGTTGAGTACGTGGTTATCAACACAAAGTCAAATAGGGATATACAGAATTACGCCTAATAATGAACGAGAAAATAGGAATGTAAGTCAACTACTACACAGAACATATCGGAACTACTATCATAGACAAGGTAGCATAAGTATACCTGTCTATAAACTCTGCCAATGATGAAGTGATTGAAAAAAACGTTCAACGAGATAAACGGAATTATTCAGAACTTTTAGAGAGCAGAAATTTAATTGTGATGCTTGACTGAAACTGGATAGTGGTTAAGGGAAGAAAAGGAAAACTGTATGAGAACGTGAACTGCGGGAAGCCAATAAAATGGGAAACCCCTAGTAGAATTTCGCACAGAACATGATGCACGGAAAACAGTACGGTCACAAAAGATAACTTTGAATTATTATTTTACAGATTAATGCTGAAGATTAGATAAGTGAAAGGAATAAATAATGAAGAGGTACTGAATAGATATGGAGTGTTAAGCGCATTATGTAACAACCTGATGAGAAACATCCGAGGATCCAGGGGCCGTTTAATTTAGTAGGGGTGGGGGGGGGGGGGGTCTTGAATCTTCTCAGCTGGTTCAAATGTTACTTTAGTTGGATTTTATTTGATTTGCACAGGACCCAAAAACAACAGTGGACTTAGTTCACTACTGCCTGCACTGGAGCTGAGTTTATTGTGCAGTTTCGCTCCCTATGATAGTAGTAAGGCTAACCAGGCCCGCCCAGCTAGCCATGCGGTGTAACGCGTTGCTTCCCGAGCGGGAAGGCGTGCTGGTCCCCAGCACGAATCCGCCCAGCGGATTAGTATTCAGTGTGCCGGCCAGCCTAAGCATGGTTTTTAAGGCGGTTTTCCATCAGCCTCAGCGAATGCGGGCTGGTTCCCCTTATTCCGCCTCAGGTACACCATGTCGGTGAATGCTGCGCAAACAGTGTCTCCACGTACGTGTACACAATAATTACTGTACCACGCAAACACTGGGGTTACACTTGTCTGGTATGAGACGATCTCACTGGGGTTCACTGGGGGGCCGAACCTCATAATAACCCTGTGTTTGGTGGTGTGGGGCGGCGGTGGGATGGGTGGACTGCTGTGGCCTGTTGTTTGTGAACCACTGAGGGCTACGGCAGAAGGACTAATGACTAGGCATGGGAACTTAAAGGAACACAAGCACACGATGGACATAAAGAAAGAAGCCCCTAACCATAGACTACATGGCACGGGGATGAATCTGCACCACATCTAATCTTCCAATGCGAAGCGTTGGCAGTCAAAAGACACAGAATATTCGGGTAATTAGCTCCTGAATAAATCGTGTGTGATGAGGAACTAATAAAGAGTCGCCTATACTATTTAAGGGTGCTGGTTAGCCGTGTATGGTGTACCTAAACCGGGCACCTGGCAACGACGGAGAGACTTCTTGGCACCAGAGCCCTCAGTGGTACACAACCCCACAACAGGCCACAGCAGTCCACCCACCTCACCGCCACCCAACACCAAACCTAGGGTTATTGTGCAGTTCGGCTCCCCCAGTGGACACCCTCTGGGAACGCCTCATACCAGACGAGTGTAACCCCAGTGTTTGTGTGGTAGAGTAATTACGGTGTACACATACGTGGAGACAGTGTTTGCGCAGCTATCGCCGACAAGGTGTAACTGAGGCGGAGTAAGGGGAACCAGCCCGCATTCGCCGAGGCAGATGGAAAACCGCCTTAAAAACCATCCACAGGCTGGCTGGCACACCGGACCTGAACACTAATCCGGCGGGCGGATTCGTGCCGGGGACCGGCACGCGTTACCACTCGGGAAGCAGCGCGTGAGACCGCGCGGCTAACAGGGCGGGCGTGATCCAACTAAGTATGAGTGATTTGAACGTCGCCTTGGTGATATTTAGGGCAAATTCCAGCCCAATACATGGGGTCATAGCACCAGTCCTGGCCCCCCTATCAGTTTGTTGCCTGGGTGACCAAGGACCTACAGCAGTCTTACAAGTGCACCATGATATTCTGCTCTCATTATAGAGGCTGCTTTAGTTTACTTTAATTAAGTTGAGGGTTCCATCCAGTAAGTTGTAATTAGCCTGTTGAGTTGGCGTGACACAGACGATACGTGAACATCTCTTTAGTAAAATGCGTTAGTAATCCGTCTCCATTTCGAACTCGCTTCTCAGTCATCAGTTACTTGTGAGTTGACAACATGGCTCGTTGGAGAGGTGATACGACTGTTGCGTGTGTTACTACTTGCATACACAACGTGTTTATGGACTGTGAAGTGTCCACAATGCAAAACTAAAGCAATCAAGTCAGCAGCAATGGATTAGTTGGAAAAGGCGATGAGAATAATAGTTTTTCGTAAACGCAAGAAAAAGAAAATTATGAGCATCTGGTTAGCAATACAGAAACAACTGACATTCTTTGTCGAAAGAAGTGGGTTAGTGTCGGTGGCAACGATGTACAACACTGCCAGTAGTTTCATTGCTAAAGGTACGCCTTCTCTTATATGCGTACCTTGTTTTTTACTACTTAGAAAATTTGAGCAACTTTATGCCTCTTCCAGTGTGGGAAAGTGTTGTTTTGGCTCTTCTGGCGCGAGTTGCCTAGGAATCACTTCGATCGATCAGTTTTCGTACTGATTTTCCCGTCTTAGGATTTTTAATCTCTTCATCCCAGGATCAGCTTTGCAGCAAGATGTATTCCTTGATTCGCCCTCGCTCTCCAAATTATCTAGCAGTGCACACTCCACAGCGAATCAACAGTTCGTCACCAACTGATCCGGATATGAACCCACACATAACGACATGCCGTTTCGCATTTAGATGTCGTTTCAGGTTTGAATGGTCTTCAGTGGGAAGTGTTTGCTTAAGTTATTGAAAAGGCTATGTATGTAAGGATAATTGATCATTTTGTATCACAAAATTTGTTATAAAATGTACAGTTCGCCTTTGGAAGTCGTTTAACAACTGCAAATGCTTTATACTCTTTTCTCTGTGAGGTGCTAGATGGATTAAACAAAAGGTTTCGAACGCTAGGCAAATTTTTTATTTGACTAAGACGTTTAATTGTGTTGATCACAGCCGCACTGGATTAGCCAAGCGGTCTAAGGCGCTGCAGTCACAGACTGTGCGCCTGGTCCTGGCGGAGGTTCGAGTCCTCCCTCAGGCATGGGTATGTGTGTTTGTCCATAGGATAAGTAAGGTTAAGTAGTGTGTAAGCTTAGGGACTGATGACCTTAGCAGTTAAGTCCCATAATATTTCACCCACATTTTTTTGTGTTGATCACAAAATATTGCTCCAGAAGTTGGACCACTGTGGAATACAGGGGGTAACTCACAATTGGTTCTGCTCTTACTTTAAAAACGAACAGCAAAAGCTCATTATTCACAGTGTTGAGAATGGCTATGAAGGGGGGTCTGAGTGGAGTACAGTCAAATGGGGGGGTTCCCCAAGGATCAGTGTTGGGGCCACTAATGTTCCTTATTTATATAAATGATATGCTCTCAGGTATGACAGGTAATTCTAAAATATTTCTGTTTGCTGATGACACTAGCTTGGTACTAAAGGATGTTATGTGCAACATTCGCTCTGTTTCAAATAGTGCAGTTCATGACATAAGTTCAAGGATTATAGAAAATAAACTAATGCTAAATCACACTAAGGCTCAGTTTTTGCAATTTCTAATACACAATTCAACAAAACCCGACGTTTTCATTTCACAGAATGGTATATGTTTAGTGAAACTGAATAGTTCAAATTTCTAGGTGTTCAGATAGATAGTAAACTGTTGTGGAAAGCCCACATACAGGATCTTGTTCAATGCTGCCATTTCTACTATTCAATCGGTATCTGAAGTAAGTGATCATTCGACACGAAAATTAGTCCACTTTGCTTACTTTCTTTCGCTTATGTCGTATGGTATTATATTTTGGGCAAACTCTTCCCATTCTCAAAGCATTTGCTCCTCATTTTGCTCCAGCAGAACTAGACGTGTAAAAAAATAAGGCCGGTTTGCTATAGTTCTTCACGACACTTCATCCTGTACAAGTCTCTTCTCCTCTTCATAACTAATGCTATCGACACCCACTTGAATACTCTTATTATATTAAACCTTACACACTCTGTACAAGGTCAAACACATAACGTCCTTCTATTAATAAATTAGCTTTTCCTTGATGCCTCAGAATGTTTTCCATTTTGTTATTAATTCTTTTAGTCGTGTCATAATGGTCTTTCCACCTTTTTTCGAGAAAGTACCTCTACTTTAGTTACTCGATCCACCCATCTATTCTCCAGCATTCTTCAGTAACACCACATTCCAAAAGTGCTGTTCTTGTCTATTATGTACTGTTTATCGCCCAAGTTTCACTTCCATATAATACCGCATTCGGAACAAATAATTTTAGAAAAGCCTTTCTTACAGTTAAATTAAACATTAACATACTTTCCTTTTTCATTCAAATCTATTCTTACTATTGCCATTGTGTATTCTATTCGCTATTTACTTCTCCACTGATATCTTGCTGCCAAATTGCAAAAATCTTGTCGCAGTATTAGTGCATCATTATGCACATCCACGAAGGCGCTCTGGGTGTAACGCCTACGAATTTTTTATTTGAAACCTTTTAAAGATTTTAAAATAAAACAAACGTTATTAGCGTCCAACTTCACTATTCTTCGTGTTTACTATTGGCAGCCCTCTGCTGTTGTAGATATTCGAATCCTAGCGTGTAACATGACTGAATGTAACTTAACTACGTCGCTGCATGTGAAACAACACTATTATAATTGAGTTCGTCTGCACATAGAGCATCCTCTCCTTCATGATTACAATAACAGACGACGCACGAGCGCTGCGACATCTGCAATAATGCGACTCTTGGGTTCACTGTCATCGGTTATCAACCATACAAGTGCAGTGTGGTGTAATTGCGTGTGTTGTGTTCTACAAGTTCAGCAAGATTACAATAAAACTGGTTACTTATTATTAATGTAACATGAGGTTTTATTTAATAACAGCTTTTCCCAGATAATGATCGTTATTTTGTTAAAGATATATCCAACTGGGAACGTGTAGCAATGTTGTCTGTTAAGCAGTGTAAATGTTGCTAAGTTCACTCACAAAAGTAATAATTTGTAACCAGCAAACAAGCTAAATGTGTGATAAGTAATCTGAACTAAACAAAAGTAATAATTTTTAGTAATTTCAGTGTTACTGTTTAAAAGACTCCTTTCTAGTTGCAGATAGTTTATCGAATTTATGGTACTGTTTTTCTAGGTGGCAACACTTTTCTTTAATCAAAATGAACAGTTTTGACACACAATACCACACGTAGACTACACTAATATATTTTCCTGTCAAAATATTTCATAAAAGTTGTTACGAAATAAACAGGCTTCATACATCAGCAGGTAAGAATTTGTATGTAATATGCTATTTGCATTCATAGAAGTTCAATGTATTTACAGTCTAACTGGAATTTATTACCTCAGAGTGGGTGTTCGGTCACCAATACAGGATGATTATCGCAATTATAACCAACAACATTTATGTCAGTATAGAAAATCAATTTAAAACTGTCACGGCAATATTTCACTTAGATGGCGGCTAACACAAGAAAATGACTTATCGATTCTGGTTCGGGCTGTGTTTTACTCCTATATATATATATATATAGGAAATCTTTTTAAACAAGTATATGCATTAACATTTGAAAATATTTCTCAATGTTAAAGGCTTAATATTCACCATTTACTAATAAACTGTGCTGTAGATCAATAATGGCTGCGCTCTTTTGTAGCTGAGCAGAAAACTTAAAATATATAGGACGAGAATTACAATGAAATAAAACTGCAAACAAAGAAGATTCATTTCAATAACACATAAACTCTATTGTCAAATACTGATTAGCAACATTGTAAGTAGGCTGTTTAGGTTTTCTTATTGGTAACGCCACGTAGCGCTCTGTTTGAAAATCACTGGCTGTGCTGTGTGCAGTCTGTGACTAGTTTGCATTGTTGTCTGCCATTGTAGTGTTGGGCAGCTGGATGTTAACAGTGCATAGCGTTGCACAGTTGGAGGTGAGCCGCCAGCTGTGGTGGATGTGGGGAGTGAGATGGCGGAATTTTGAGAGCGGATGATCTGGACGTGTGTCCATCAGAGACAGTACATTTGTAAGACTGGATGTCATGAACTGCTATATATATTATGACTTTTGAACACTATTAAGGTGAATACATTGTTTGTTCTCTATCAAAATCTTTCTTTTGCTAACTATGCCTATCAGTAGTTAGTGCCTTCAGTAATTTGAATCTTTTATTTAGCTAGCAGTATTGGCGCTTGCTGTATTGCAGTAGTTTGAGTAACGAAGATGTTTTTGAGGTAAGTGATATGTGAAAGGTATAGGTTAATTTAGTCAGGGCCATTCTCTAGTAGGGATTATTGAAAGTCAGATTGTGTTGCGCTAAAAAATATTGTGTGTCAGTTTAAGCACAGTCATGTACAATTTTTCCAAGGGGACGTTTCATATGTCGACCCTTATCCGAGGATAGCTCACTGGAATCTTCGTTTCGTTCTTGTAGTTTGTGTAATTAGTGTAGCTATTGTTTATTGCTAGTGTGTAATTATAGATAGAATTTCCTTTGTAGTTGTTGTTTTTCATTGTTGTACAGTAAAACAGTTCTGGCATGCATTTAGATTTGCACCAAGTATTTTGCAGCTGCGCTTGCAATTAACGAGATATTATTTTCAATGCTATGTTAATGTGTTTTCTTATTTTTCTCTTCAAATTGTGGTTTTCTGTGTTGTCGTGTGAAATATTGTGAGAATAATGGCGTGTGAAAAACGTAATACTAGGCTCCAAAGTAAACTGAGAAATGACAGTGAAGACGAAAGCCGTGTGTTAGCGCCGCCGAGTAATGAATTAGCTAATGTTCAAAGTAGTAATTTGGTAATTGTGCATAGGGAAATGGAGCAGGCAGCAAATAATGGTGGAGACAGTGAAACAATTAGTGAACAGGGAAGCATTATCGATCGATCGGTCGGCAACAGTTCGCCTCAGGAATCCGAAATGACAGGACACAATCTTGCAAATACTGTAGATTCAGGTTTTGCGTCCTCACCGTTTTCTCAAATAAGTCAAGACACATTTTCTGCTCGTCAAAATGTGAATGTTGCCGGTGCAAATGCACTGCCGAAATGCATAGAGGAACAGATTCCAGACGCTAATACATTATTATTGCAATTAATGCAACAAATGAAACAAAATCAGAGTCAAACACAGCAACAAATGGAAGAAAATCAGAAACAAATTAAGGAAACACTTCAACAAACACGCGAAGATTTAACTACTGAGTTACATAACGTCGAATTGAAATGTCAAAAAGTCTGTAATGACGTAAAAACACAAATTTGTGAGCATTTTCAACCTATTTTTTCGCGTCATGAAAATGCATTACAGAATCACGAAGCAGCCATAAAAGAACTGCAAACTATTGTTCATGAAAATCATGAGACCTCTCAAGCTAAAACTGACTCAGTTGCATCCACCGATTCGGTTACGCAACTTGCAAAAACTCAGTAAAACGTAAAGGACACAGTAGATACTCTGAAAATGGGTTCAGAAAGACACATGGAGGAAATTAGTTCATTATCAGAGAAAGTAGTCGAACTTTCGGATGAGCTAAATAATTTATCTACGAAGGTAGATGATAATCTGAATGACACAAGACCGGTAGTCCTTAATGATACAGAAGAGTATGAACAAATTAGGAAATTCAAACAAAATCAGAATCAAATTAACACGCAACACCAAAGAGAAACCCGGGAAGTACAAGATCAGTTGACACAGGTAATACAAGAATTACATATTTCAGATGACACTCGCGCTACAATACGGGAAGAGGGACATAGAAATATGGAACAGCCACAAAATAATTACACAGGGAACTTCGGAAACTATGAAAGAAATTGGCAAGGTACACCGAATTTTGAGATGGAACCGCCGAAGCGACGTAACAACTCGCCGACATGGTGATTTTGACTATAAGCTGTTTATTACTACACGTAAATTCAAAACATTCAAGAATTCCGGCAACGACATTCATCCACAAGCGTGGCTTCATCAATTCTCTCATTGTTTTCCTCCCAACTGGTCATTAGAGCACAGATTAGAATTTATGTGTGGCTATTCAGAGAATGAACCAGCTGTAAGAATGCGATCGGTCATTCACGATTGTCGCAGTGAAGGAGAATTTTATCATGCCTTCCTCTCAGCATATTGGTCTCAAGCTACACAAGACCGAGTAAAACATGGCGTCATAATGATGAAACATTTCGAACAATCTGAATTTTCCAGTCTTGTGAAATATTTTGAAGACATGTTGCACAAGAATGGTACCTGTCAAACCCATACAGCCCCTCAGAACTCATCCGCAATTGCTTAATCAAATTGCCTGAACATTTACGACATATTATTTTGGCAGGACGTTGCAAAGACGACATTGAAGCTTTTCAGGGACTCTTACAAGAATTGGAAATTGACACTGACAATCGCGGAACGCAAAAACAGGAGCACAACAATTACAGATCACATCCGTCACAATTCCGCGATGAAAGAAATAATAACTGGACACGACAAGGCTATTCTTACAATGTAAATCGTGACCAAAACAGACACCACCCGTATGATAGTTGTTGGCAGAGTAGTAATAATTACAGGGAAAGATCACCTCTCCGCAGTAACGGCTATCACAGAGACAATGAGAGAAACAGGCAATATGGGAACCAAAATAATTATTGTCAAGGGAGACAGAATAACTTCAGACACAATGGTCCAGCGCACAGTCATGATTCAGGAAGAAATTCTCCACCACGTGACCGAAAAGAAAGAAACTATGGAATCTACCAACATGACGACAGACGATATGATCGTAGCGACAGACCTGAATTCCATCAGAACTGGCGTGATTCAGACAGGGCAGGGCCCTCTCGACAAGGTGAATTTGTAGAAGTTAGGTCTCCAAATCCCAATAACAACGCGCGACAACATAGAGACAATAGGCAATGACTCACACCGCTGGCAGCCACAAAACGTACTTATGAAGCTGACGACGTAGCTGCCGTGGCTAGTAATTACGTAAAAATGGAAGACATTAGGGACATCTTACTCCAGGCACACGACGTAAAACATAACAACAACATTGCATATCCTGTGATTCACATTACAATAAATGACGCAAAATTTACAGCAGTACTTGACTCTGGCAGTCCCATTTCAGTAATTAGTGAAACAGCCTTTAGCAAATGCAACAAATCGAACGATTGCCCCACACTTCCGTTACTTAAGATTAAATTACAAGGTGCAATCGTTGGAAAAAGTGTAGATGTACGCCAACAAACCAACTTAGAATACTTTTGTCAAAGCCACAGCTTCTCTATGAACTTTCTTATTGTTCCATTATTGTCGACGGAAATTATATTGGGAGTAGACTTTTTTAATGAATACAAAGCAATCTTAAACTTTCACGATGCTGAAATAAGTTTAGAGAAAGAAGGTAAGTCAATAGCTTTGAAATTTGAAGATTGGCTCTCAAAGCATGACGAGGAAATTAATCGGCTTTACTTTCTGTTAGACAACAGTTCGGAATTTTCTACGGAACTAGATACTAACAATCACTCTGCAAGTACTGACAGGGATGATATCGACGGCGTATTTGATACTAATGAGTTAAATCACAGTAAAATTCAAACAATTGAGAATTGTAATGACACTGATAGGCAGGACCTTTTTGAGATTTTACAAGCACATTCCACAGTTTTTACTCACAAAACAGGAACAATCAAGGGTTCTCAATACCTATGTCGTGTTCGTGAGCATACTAAATTTTGTGTTAGACCATACGTAATTCCGGCACATTATAGGGACCATGTTAGAACAGAAATACACTCCTGGAAATTGAAATAAGAACACCGTGAATTCATTGTCCCAGGAAGGGGAAACTTTATTGGCACATTCCTGGGGTCAGATACATCACATGATCACACTGACAGAACCACAGGCACATAGACACAGGCAACAGAGCAGGCACAATGTCGGCACTAGTACAGTGTATATCCACCTTTCGCAGCAATGCAGGCTGCTATTCTCCCATGGAGACGATCGTAGAGATGCTGGATGTAGTCCTGTGGAACGGCTTGCCATGCCATTTCCACCTGGGCCTCAGTTGGACCAGCGTTCGTGCTGGACGTGCAGACCGCGTGAGACGACGCTTCATCCAGTCCCAAACATGCTCAATGGGGGACAGATCCGGAGATCTTGCTGGCCGGAGTAGTTGACTTACACCTTCTAGAGCACGTTGGGTGGCACGGGATACATGCGGACGTGCATTGTCCTGTTGGAACAGCAAGTTCCCTTGCCAGTCTAGGAATGGTAGAACGATGGGTTCGATGACGGTTTGGATGTACCGTGCACTATTCAGTGTCCCCTCGACGATCACCAGTGGTGTACAGCCAGTGTAGGAGACCACTCCCCACACCATGATGCCTGGTGTTGCCCCTGTGTGCCTCGGTCGTATGCAGTCCTGATTGTGGCGCTCACCTGCACGGCGCCAAACACGCATACGACCATCATTGGCACCAAGGCAGAAGCGACTCTCATCGCTGAAGACGACACGTCTCCATTCGTCCCTCCATTCACGCCTGTCGCGACACCACTGGAGGCGGGCTGCACGATGTTGGGGCGTGAGCGGAAGACGGCCTAACGGTGTGCGGGACCGTAGCCCAGCTTCATGGAGACGGTTGCGAATGGTCCTCGCCGATATCCTAGGAGCAACAGCGTCCCTAATTTGCTGGGAAGTGGCGGTGCGGTCCCCTACGGCACTGCGTAGGATCCTACGGTCTTGGCGTGCATCCGTGCGTCGCTGCGGTCCGGTCCCAGGTCGACGGGCACGTGCACCTCCCGCCGACCACTGGCGACAACATCGATGTACTGTGGAGACCTCACGCCCCAAGTGTTGAGCAATTCGGCGGTACGTCCACCCGGCCTCCCGCATGCCCACTATACGCCCTCGCTCAAAGTCCGTCAGCTGCACATACGGTTCACGTCCACGCTGTCGCGGCATGCTACCAGTGTTAAAGACTGCGATGGAGCTCCGTATGCCACGGCAAACTGGCTGACACTGACGGCGGCGGCGCACAAATGCTGCGCAGCTAGCGCCATTCGACGGCCAACACCGCGGATCCTGGTGTGTCCGCTGTGCCGTGCGTGTGATCATTGCTTGTACAGCCCTCTCGCAGTGTCCGGAGCAAGTATGGTGGGTCTGACACACCGGTGTCAATGTGTTCTTTTTTCCATTTCCAGGAGTGTACAATCTATGCTTGACGAGGGCATTATTGAGCCTGAAGTAAGCTCATACAACAATCCATTACATATTGTTGAATAGAAAAATTGATCAAACAGGCTTGTCTTGGATTCGAGACAAATCAATACTATCATCATTCCTGAAACAGACAGGCCGCAAACATTGGAAGAAATTCTTCAAAATTTTACTGGTGTAAAAGTGTTGTCTTCCATTGATCTCAGATCCAGCTTTTATCAGATCGAACTTCATCCAGAATGTAGAAAATACACAGGTTTCCTTTGTTGCGGCGTTTGTTATCAGTTTCGGAAACTTCCATTTGGTTTGAACATTTCTTCGGCAGCATTCATTCGCGGGCTAAATTCCATATTACCTGAGTTCTTAAAACGTCACATCACCTTCTATGTGGGCGATATTCTGATAGCAGTAGCCTCATGGGAACAACATAATCGCATCCTCAACAGTTTGTTACGTATTTTTGCAGAATCTGGAATTACAGTTAACTTGGAAAACTCTGAATTCGGTAGGTCAAAGGTGAGGTTTTTGGGACATGTTATTTCTTCTGAAGGCATTCAGCCGGATCCTGAAAAGTTAGAAGCAATCAGAGCCATTCCATTTCCATCCCCAAAAAATCAACTTCGCAGTTTTCTAGGTCTTGTAAATTTTTACCGTCGTTTTCTGAATATGCAAATTCTAGTTACACCAAAACTTTGTTCTCTCTCTGGAAAAAATGCTATTTGGAAGTGGGACGAACAGGCACAGTTGGAATTCCACTCTTTGAAAGAAGCGCTGCTTGACGCGCCAATACTAACTCATCCAGATCTGTCACAAGATTTCTGCCTTGGCACGGATTCTTCTAAAGTTGGTCTTGGTGCCCATTTATTTCAAGAAGCCATAGAAAATGACACTACCGTTCAGAAAACCATTGCTTTTGCTAGCCGAGTGCTAACAAAATCTGAAAAAATTATTCCGTTACTGAATTAGAAGCTTTAGCTATCGTTTGGGCATTTAACAAATTCCATTTCTTTCTTTCTGGTAAGCACGTAAAAGTGTACAGTGATCATCGTGCATTACAATTTCTTATGTCTTCAAAATTAAATCATGACAGGTTGAAACGTTGGGCATTATTTCTGCAAGAATTCCACTTCACAATAGTCTACATTCCCGGCAAGGAGAAAATTGTTGCAGACGCACTGTCACGCGCTCCGGCTGGGCTTGAGAAAAGTAACACAGAAGGCAACCTCGAGAAAAATTTCAGTATTTTTCACATTCAGAAAGTCGCCTTTGAAAACTTCATCACCACATCTTTAAAGGACATTGCTCATGAACAAGATAAAGATCCGATTTGGAAACACATCAAAGGTAAATGGCATGAAAAGACACACACTCAGATTTGGCATTATTATCTGGTTAGAAACAACATACTCTTCAAACGCTGCGCTGTTGATGACAAGCTATGGGTACTTTGCATTCCGGACGATTTTGTTAATAAGCTCATTTGGTACATTCATTTCAGCTACGCACATTTTGGTCCACGAAAATGTTATCATATTCTTCGAACGACTTGTTATTTTAACAATGTGGAAAAGAGAATTCGAAGAGTCTTGTCTATTTGTAAACTTTGCCAAAAGGCGAAACCATCTACTATCTCACATCGTGCTCCGTTGTTTCCTATCATTCCTTCTAAATTAAAAGAATTTGCTGCTGTTGATCTCTTGGGACCCCTTGTCAGAACATCGAATGGATTTTCGTAAGTTCTAGTCGCTGTTGAGCTTACTTCAAAATTTGTTTCTTTCACACCGTTACGTAAAGCCACCGGACGGTCTGTATCCAACGCCTTTGTTAAATATTTCGTACGTGAAGTTGGACACATTAGTAAAGTCATTTCAGATAACGGACCGCAATTCAGGTCTGCTGTTTGGACACCCATGCTTCGGAATCATGAAATCAAACCTGTTTTTATTTCATTGTACTCACCACACTGTAACCCGTCTGAACGGATTATGAAAGAAATCAATAAACTTTGCGGACTTTAGTGTCACAGAAACCATCAGTAGTGGGACAGATATTTACACTTATTTCAAAACGAGCTGAATGAAATGCCTCATGACTCCACTGCTTTACCACCTATTCTTGTACTGAAGAATGAAGAACCACCGAACAGAATCAGAGAGCTTGTACCTTTCCCGAATACACGTAAACTTCGATGCAAAGACTTAATTGATTTGGCTATTAAAAATATAAATTCTGCAGCAAACAAAAGGAGAAAACTACACGGTAAAGCAAATGCAAAGAAATTTTATATTGGTCAGAAAGTTCTCATTAAAGCTCATTCATTGTCACATAAGAAGAAACACTCGAGTCACAAATTCTTTCTAGTTTACAATGGACCTTACAGAATCCGACGTATACCACATGATAATTGCGTTGAAGTTGAAACTCTGCGTACTAGGAAGAGTAAAGGTTTACACCACATTTCACATGTAAAACCGTTTATTGAAAGATAATCTGTTTTTTAACTTAGTCTTTGCCATAAAACTTTTCACTTCACACTACTAGTACAATTTGTCACACTGGGAAACTGTTAACATGTAACAATGTTTTGAAGTTAACTATCCAGTCTAGAACCTAGGGAACATATTTACACAGTATTTACGAATGCATTCTTATAGTGAACAGATGACACAGTGTTATTGTGTGTGTACATTCTTGCTTGTTAGTTGCACGATTACGTAACGACTATAAGGCTTTCATACTTAGAACATATACAGGTACTGCTAACGAGATTTTAATGCAACATTTTGGTTTACTTGAAAATACATTCTAGATTTAAAGTACTTTATGTGAGATACCAGATGACACAGTAGTTAGTTTATGTGACAGCTACACGATTTTATCACGACGCTACTAATGAGTGACAATTGACAATGTTGCTTTTGCAGTGTTTCTGGTGTTTCTGTTTTATATCTGCACAGTTTTTCTGAATTCTTCTGGAAAGTAAAACATGTTTTAGTAGTAACTTTTGTGGTATAGCTACAATGAGACAGCCTTTTCCCTAGCACAACAATACGTTACAGTGTAGTGCATTCTTTAAGAATTGTACGTAATAACTACGATATCTATGCACATAGGTTTTAGCTTTTGTTTATTACGAGGTAAGTACATTGACTTCCACAGAGCTTTGCTTACGGACGACGATAATTACGACACTTGGCACATTTTTTACCCTTAAGTAGTGACAGAGATTGTATTACAACAAGACGCACAGTTTAGCGCTACAGTACACGTATTTGAGTGATTGATTTTGTACTTAAAACATTTATGTTTAAAGATTTTTGAATTACAATGATACAAAGGTCTTCCAGTATACATTTCATTCCATTGCTGTAATCTGTAACACCTGAGGGTATAATTACATTAATCCTCAGGGGGGTACACGCCTACTTTGTGTGCTAAGCGTGTAGCGAGCGCTAGGGGCCCTAGCTAATATGGTATTTGCTTATACAACTATACACATCGGTACCATATTTCTCTAACACAGAATTACACAGCTATCTGATCATTTAACAGAGAAACAAACATTTTTTTACTACATCAGTGACACATGTTTACGCAATCACACAGTTGGATAACTTCACACTTATGAAATTTTTGTGAACTGTTCATATTTTTTTTGGAACCATTGTGATACTATGAGAGCTTTGAATGATATGTTTGTTATGGGATCACGATTTTTAAAGTACGTTTGAGGTAGACGACACTATTGAAATGAGCAGACAATTTTCTTTAGGGTTTGAAATTATTGCAGAAAGCTACGACGTTTTTGAGATTTGGCTGAGTTTTTATGATGTTATTATTATGATGACAATGTGTATTATGCTGTTGAGGTATGTTTATGATCAATAAGCTGATGCTATATGAGGAATCTGATTATCCTATGTATTTATTATGATGACATATTGAAGAGGTGTTGATGAATATGTATATGTGTAATAAGGTAAGGAATACTGAGTAGTGGTTAGGGACTCTGACTTGTGAAAAAGGATGTTGGAAACCGAGAATCGTACTTTAAGAGTTATGAAATGTGTGTAAATGTGTGAATGTATCACAATGCCGGCGAAAATTTTTTGGACACTGTTATATTCATAGGATTTTGTTTCTACACATTTGCAACGCAAATTCTCGACCTGTGAAATTTTTTATATGAGACTGTCACTGTTGTGCAAACTGCTGTCGTAAATATTTCGGTAAGAAAGTTGAGTGACCTGCATGTAATGCGTCGTGGGCGCCCAGCTGTGCCTCCTGCCTGGAGAAAAAGCCATTAGTGTGTGCCTTTCAGAGGCACAGGTGGAGAAAAAAAGAGGCCATTATCCTCGCTATTGACATTTCTTTGTAGAAAGCATCGCAAATACGGCATGCTCAAACTTGAAAACATATGATTACACTGTGGAGCTCTTAATTTATATTTACTAAAATGCCTAATGAAATGATGAGAAACATTTTATATCTATTGTCTTTCTAGTTGAGAGATTGCTCATTTTCTTTAATATCTAGTTTCTAGCTGCATGGCAGCATTGGTTAAAATAAAATTTAATAGATGTACTAATATAGTTATTTTATGCCAACAGATCCAGTAAATAATAATTTTATGATCTACTTCCAAGAAAATGAGGGAACATAAATAGACATTTCCCTTCAGAGGAATTGCAAAAATAATTTTTTTACGGTCTGGTAACTTGTCTGTGAGAGTAAGTTGTTGTGACATAGGTATTAAACATGGCTATTTTTACTGTAATATTTTTTCTGCTTGAGCTTTGTCATGATTAGATATAAGTTATAGCATTTGCTGCTGCTGTTTGCCAGGCATAGTGTTACTGAATTTGACTTTGTATTACTCTGTTAAGCCAGTTTTACTACTGATTTATTTTTCTTGTTTGCTGCACAGTGCCTTAAATTATTTGTAATATTGCAATTACTTTGCCAAATTCCATTTTTTTTGTCATTGCTGTTTGTGTTAATGGTTTTGTGCTGCTGCATTGCCTCGTCCCATAGTTTAGCATCTGAGGTCAGTAGATTTAAGTTAGCTTAAGAGGGGGTAGGCTGTATAAGAGAATGAGTTGTGATGAATTGGAAGAAATGCATTGAGAAGCTATAAGAAAATGGTTTGGCCAAAAAAGTAGTGTACAGCGGAGAAAAACTATTTTTGAAAGAGGACGTGAACAGAATTCAGAAAGCATGCTTGGATAGAATTTTTTTTGGTGGAAACAAATGTTGAAATAAGAGGAAAGATCTACAGAATGAAGTTTTGGGTTGGACTGCAGTACCAAATGTCTCACTGAAAACAAACCCTGTCCTGTATTTTTGTGTTATTACACTATGTGAATTTATGTTTTTCCTGTCTTTATGTGTTTAGCTAGTAAGATTTATGTTGTAGAATTTTTCTGATGATATGTTATTTACTTTGTAAAGATGTTTAGACATTATTTATTGTGTTTTGTTTTAATGCTCATGCGTGAAATTAATGTTTCGAAAACTATTCTCATTATTTTATATATTTACTTATGTCATAACTCCTGTAACACTGATGTATATGTTTATTTCTATTCTTTCGTAAAGCCTGTATTACTACAAATGTTATCTGTATTCTTATGTTTTTAATGATGTTTTCTGTATCTTTGTAATTGCATTCTCATGTTATAAAATTGTAATGGACACCAGTTCAGCAAATTAAGTAACTTGTAAGCATTCATTTCAGGGCACATGTTTCTGTTGGTCATAGTATATGCACCACAATATGTCAGAAGTTGGGACTGTTAGTGTTTGCACCTGTGTTGATGATTCAGCAAGGGACTGGTTAACAGCATTGCTGGTTCTAAGGACATTTAAAAAAAAATTTGTGAGTGCACAAGTGGTGGTTCATGGACTTGCTATATTGTCCGCAAGACTCTTCGATGGTGATTGTGCACCTGCACAGTCACAGCAGATGGCTGCTGGCCATCTCTACAAGGACTACAGTGGGTCTACATCTTTGATGACTCACCAATACCATTATTTCTACAAGGACTGCAGTGGGTCTGCACCTCTGGTGGCCCAACAATGCCACACTCTCTACCAGGACTACAGTGGGTCTGCTCTGTGATGACCTACCTACCAATATTCTTCAAAACTTCGACTCTGCTGTGGGTTTGCTCTGTTGTGGACCATTACCTGTCTGCATGTCAAGAGTCAGCACTGTCTTTCTGTCGGAAGGACAACACTACTTCTTCAAGACTGCATGGAAATCCACTACTTCTGTGTGCAATTTCTTTTACTAATGAGGCTTTGCGAAAAAAACTGTAATTACTATTATGATGAATGATCAGGATAGTCTTTATGGACTGTGAGAAAATTTTAGCTTTTGACCAACATTGTATCAATAAGTGTGTGCAGTTGATTTCTTTGTTATTGTAATTGTGAAAAAAATTTAACAAATATGTGTTCGCCAATGCCCAAAACCATTTGTAAAATTTTTTGTGGGGAGCATGAGGGCTATGTAAGTAGGCTGTTTAGGTTTTCTTATTGGTAACGCAACGTAGCGCTCTGTATGAAAATCAGTGGCTGTGCCGTGTGCAGTCTGTGGCTAGTTTGCATTGTTGTCTGCCATTGTAGTGTTGGGCAGCTGGATGTTAACAGCGCGTAGCGTTGCGCAGTTGGAGGTGAGCTGCCAGCAGTGGTGGATGTGGGGAGTGAGATGGCGGAGTTTTGAGAGCGGATGATCTGGACGTGTGCCCATCAGAGACACAGTAAATTTGTAAGACTGGATGTCATGAACTGCTATATATATTATGACTTTTGAACACTATTAAGGTGAATACATTGTTTGTTCTCTATCAAAATCTTTCATTTGCTAACTATGCCTATCAGTAGTTAGTGCCTTCAGTAGTTTGAATCTTTTATTTAGCTAGCAGTATTGGCGCTTGCTGTATTGCAGTAGTTTGAGTAACGAAGATTTTTTTGAGGTAAGTGATTTGTGAAAAGTATAGGTTAATTTAGTCAGGGCCATTCTCTTGTAGGGATTATTGAAAGTCAGATTGCGTTGCGCTAAAAAATATTGTGTGTCAGTTTAAGCACACTCATGTAGAATTTTTCTAAGGGGACGTTTCAACATAACACAGTTATTTACAGACCTCTGTGTTATGAGAAATCAATCACATCCTATCAGTACAACAGTTCGAACGAGAAGAAGGATATTTTTGCAAAAATCACACATAACAAAAGATTGAGATTTTCCTTACCTTTTTGTATGGGTTTTAATTATCTTTTTACATGGGTATTGTTTGAGGAATAATTTTTTCAAAATATTACATTATTTACTATTTTATTAACGATGAAGTCCTTTTTATTAGTATTACGAGAATAGGATGAAAGTTAAGTCACATTCCACATACAATGCTGTCATGAATAGTATTTTGAATAAAATATAGGCTTGGATCTTACATACAGTTTTGACTTCGATTTTAATTTTCTTCCAAAACTTAAACAACACGTTGGAGGACTTCACTTTGATATCGATGAAGTGGTACAAGCAGAGTTGAGGTTGTGGTTCTATCAAAAAAGTCAAACACTCTACAACGACGGTATAAACAAACTGGTGTCACGAAGCGAGAGAAACATCCGTCGAAGGGGTGACTATGTTGAGAAACAAATATATGGCCATTAAGTGTGCTGTGCTGAATCATAGACTGCACACCAACCAGCATAGTGTTGCCCCAGTCCTGTGGCAGCCTTCTAGAGCATCAGTACTGAGTAATAGGACGACGATATTTAGCCTGCGTCCTGCGAGTAGTAATAGTGTATAAAAGTATTTACGTGAACGAGGCACAGGAAGCACTCCTAGCCACCTCATAATGAGAAATTATGTTTCTTTCCTTTTTAGAGATCAAGTATTCTATTAATTTGAAAGTACCATGTACAGATCCGATGTTATTAAGTCTGCATATTGAGCAAGCCAGTGAAGGAAACAAAAGAAAACCATGGAGAAGAAATAAAAACTTTGAGGTTTGCCGTCGACATTGTAATTCTGTCAGAGACAGCAACGGTCCTGGAAGAGCAGTTGAACGCAACGGACAGTGTCTTGAAAGGAGGATACAAAATGAACATCAACAACAGCAAAACAAGGATAATGAAATTTAGTCGAATTAAATCATGTGGTACCGAGGGAATTAGATTAGGAAATGAGACAATTAAAGTACTAGATGTACGTTGCTATCTGGGAAAGAAAATAAGTGATGATGGTCGAATTAGAGAGGACATAAAATGTAGACTGGCTATGGCAAGGAAAGCGTTTCTAATGAAGAGAAATTTGTTAACATCGACTACAGATTTAAGAACCAGGAAGTCCCTTCTGACAGTATTTGTGTGGACTCCAGTTATGTGTGCAAGTGCAACATGAACAATTAATAGGTTAGACAAGAAGAGAATAAATGCTTTCGAAACGAGGTATTACATGAAAATGCTGAAGATTAAATGGGTAGATCACATAACTAACGAGGAGCCTCTGAATAGAATTGGGGAGAAGAGTAATTTGTGGCACAACTTGACTAGAAGAAGGGATCAGTTGGCAGGACACGTTCCAAGCCATCAGGGGATCACCAATTTACTATTGGAGGGGAGTGTGGAGTGTAAAAATCGTAGAGGGGGACCAAGAGATGAATACGCTAAGCAGATCCAGAAGGACGTAGGTTGCAGTAGTTACTCCGAGATGAAGAGGCTTGCACAGGATAGAGTATCATGGACAGCTGCATCAAACCAGTTGCATCTGGACTGAAGACCACAACAACAACAACAACAACAACAATGTTGTCTCCTCCCTTATTTTACTTACTTTATTTACACGTGAAGTTCCATAGGACGAAATTAAGGAGCAAATCTCCAACTTGTCAGTACACGAAATTATAATATAAAAGTAATAACAGCTAAAAATAAAATGTTTATGAACCAAAAAAAGTCAAGCCATAAGTTTCAGTAAACGCAGTCAACAATATAAAATAAGAATCAGCTTAAGTTTTCAACGAACTCCTCAACAGAATAGAAGATGTGACCCATGAGGAAACTCTTCAGTTTCGATTTGAAAGCCCGTGGATTACTGCTGATATTTTTGAATTCTGGTGGTAGCTTATTGAAAATGGATGCAGCAGTATACTGCACACCTTTCTGCACAAGAGTTAAGGAAACTGCTAACTCTTGGAAATAAGCTGATATTATTAACAAGAAACGACAGTAAAGAATATATATATTGAGGGGCCAACGTCAAAATGCGAAGACTAGTGAACAGGTTCGACAACAGGTTCACGAACTTACATCGCTTACTGCACGCACCTTCTGTTTCTGACCCAAAAATATCCTTTTAGAATGGGAAGAGTTACCCAAAAATATATTACCATACGATATAAGTGGAAGAACATAAGCAAAGTGGACTAATTTTCGTGTGGAACGATCACTTACTTCAGATACCGTTGGAATAGTAGAAATGGCAGCATTGAGTCTTTGAACAAGATCCTGAACATGGGCTGTCCACGGCAGTTTACCATCTACCTGAACACCTAGAAATTTGAACTGTTCAGTTTCACTAAACCTATGCCCATTTTGTGAAATTAAAACATCGGGTTTTGTTGAATTTTGTGTCAGAAACAGTAAAAACTGAGTCTTACTGTGATTCAGCTTTAGTTTATTTTATACAAGCCATAAACTTACGTGCCGGCATCTCGTGGTCGTGCGGTTGCGTTCGCGCTTCCCACGCCCGGGTTCCCGGGTTCGATTCCCGGCGGGGTCAGGGATTTTCTCTGCCTCGTGATGGCTGGGTGTTGTGTGATGTCCTTAGGTTAGTTAGGTTTAAGTAGTTCTAAGTTCTAGGGGACTGATGACCACAGATGTTAAGTCCCATAGTGCTCAGAGCCAGCCATAAACTTACGTCATGAACTGCACTATTTGAAACAGACCGAATGTTGCACAAAGTGTCCTTTACTGCCAAGCTAGTTTCATCAGCAAACAGAAATATTTTCGAACTACCTGTAACACTAGAAGGGACATAATTTATACAAATAAGCAACAGGAGTGGCTCCAACAATGATCCCAGGGGCACCCCCCCATTTGACAATACCCCACTTAGAGCCACATCATAGCCATTCTCAACACTGTGAATAATGACCTTTTGCTGTCTGTTGTTAAAGTAAGAGGTGAACCAATTGTGAGCTACTCCCTCTATTCCGCAATGGTCCAACTTCTGGAGCAATATTTTGTGATCAACGCATTCAAACGCCTTAGTTAAATCAAAATATATGCCTAGCGTTAGAAACCTATTGTTTAACTCATCCAGTACCTTACAGAGAAAAGAGAATAAAGCATTTTCAATTCGTAAACTACCTCTGAAGCCGAACTTTATATTTGATAGCAAATTATATGACATAAAACCATTAATTATCCTTACATACACAGCAATTATAATAACTTAAGCAAACACTGATGGCATAGAAATAGGTCTAAAATTGTCTACATTATCCCTTTCTCCCTTTAAAGCAGCTTTACTACTAACTACTTTCGTCGTTTAGGAAACTGACCATTCCTATAGGAAATATTACAAATACGGCTAAGTACAAGGCTAACATGTGCAGTACAGTACTTTAATATTCTGCTAGCCACTCCATCATATCCATGAGAGTCCTTAGTCTTCAGTGACTTAATTATTGACTCAATCTCCCCCTTGTCAGTATCACAATTTCAGTCATCGGTGTCGGAAAGGCATAGAAACTAAATTTTTATTTAATTCGCCTGCAATGCTCAGAAAATGATTGTTAAATACTCTAAATATATCTGATTTATCAGTAACAGAAATATTTTTACTACGAACTGGCTTTATACCACCGATCTTGTGCTGCTGACCCTACACTTCCTTCACAACTGACCATATGGTTTTAATTTTATCATGTGAATTTGCTATTCTATTTGTGCGCCACATAACTCTTTGCCTTCCTAACAACATTTTTAAGCACCTTACAATACTATTTGTAATGGGGAACTGTAGCTTGATTGTGACTACTTCTAACGTTATGTTATAATTCCCGCTTTGTTCTACATGATATCCTTATTCCACTAGTCAGCCACCCAGGCTGCCTTTTTCTGCTAGAACATTCTAATGGAAAGCAACTCTCAAAGAGCATGAGAAATGTGTTAAGGAGAGCAATATATTTGTCGTCTATGTTATCGGATCTACAAACATCCTGCCACTCTTGTTCCTTGACGAGTTTTAAAAAAGCCTCTACTGCCGTTGGATTAACTTTCCTACATATTTTGTAATTATAGGTGACATTTGTTTGAGTAAAAAAGCCTTGTAGTGTTAAAATTGGTGCATCATGGTCTGAAAGGGCATTCACCCTTCTAATAACAGAATTCACATCTAGTATGAAGAACGAATAAAAATATTATCTACGGCTATGCTACTGTTCCCCTGCACCCTTGTTGGAAAAAACACCGTTGAATCAAATCATATGGATTTAGGAGATCTACCAACGTCTTTTTTCTGGCACAGTCATATACAAAATTAATATTGAAGTTCACCACATATCACTAATTTCTGGTGCATCCTATAAAGTGATACAACAACCCTCTCTAGCTTGAGCAGAAATGCTCTAAAGTCAGAGTTAGGGGTCCTATAAACAACAAAAATTAGAAGTTTAGTTTCACTAAATTCAACTGCCTATGCACAGCACTCAAATATCTGTTAAGTGCAGTGCCGTGCTACATCTATGGACTCAAATGGAATTTGCGTATATGGCCACTCCACCAACCCGCAAGGAACTCCTTGAAAAACAGCCAGCTAATCTGTATTCTGGTGAAGGAAGCCTCTGAATTCTCAAATTATTTAAGTGGTGCTCAAATATACCAATAATTTCAGAGTCAACATCTATAAGCAGTTCACTAACATTATTTCTAATACCTCTTGTGTTTTGATGAAATATGCTAATTCTTTCTCTAGTTGCAATCATGACGTTCTCTGAAGGTGATTACTTAGTTAGAGGGACTTCCTTTAAGTATGTGTTCCTATCAGATGACTTCAGTCTAAAAAAAGATGCAGCTCTAAGGCCAACTACTACAGGAATTTTTCCATGTTTGTTTGTGTCGAAGCTGACCACCACAGCAGATGATGTAGAATGTTAATAACCTTTCTTTAATTCAAAAAGCCTTACGAGTTTTCAGATAAAAATTTCGGGGGCATTACATTTTAGCACGCCCTCGTGTTTCCCACAAATCACCTGATTTAATTCAACTGCACTCCATGACACTTGTTTTAATTTTGTTGACTTTCAAGTCTTAACCTCATTCTAAGACGTTATCCATTGTATTTAACATCATCCATGATGTTTTTCGTAACCAAAATAATTACGTTATCACTGGCAAACCTTAAATATTTTATTGAGAGTCCATGAACTTTTAATTCCTTTTCTGTATGTATTCTTCGTCCCCTTCAGTGTTTTCTCTATATCTACATGGAATATAGATCACAGACTGTAAGCATGTCACACTTCATTCTCAATTATTGTCTCTATTTAACGTCCTTTGACTCTCATAAATTCAGTTTTGTTTCTGTTAAAAGCCTGTAAATAGCCTTAGTTCCCAGTGGTTTAGAATTACAAAGCCTGTACTAGAGCGAGTAAATCACTAGCCACATAACTCAAGTACAGGCCTAGTGAGAGCCAACCTAAAGCGTAAGACCCCTGCATAGGAGAGACGACCGTGGAGAGCTGCAGCAAAGGAATCTTCGGACTGAAGAGCGTAACAGCAATAATGATAGAGGCGTGGGGCACTGTTAGGAGTTTGTTTGCACGGGGCGCGTAACCGTGACCAGCAAGAGGGCGCAGAAAGCTGTGCCCGCCGTCGCGCACGCGGGGAGTGGGTCCTCGGCCACAGTTGTGCCGTGCTGCCGACTGGCATCAGACGCGCGCGCAACGGCTTTTATTGCCCCATAAGCCAGCGAGCGGTTCTCGCATTTACTGCAACGCCACCGATCATGTTGTCGAATAAAATACGCACCGAGAGTTTTACGGGCTGTTGTAAATTTCGCTCGTAGCCAGAGAGATATTTTCGACGAACGCATTAGACGAAACGTCAATTTCTCGAAATGGCCGCCGTTACCGCGTCAGCCTGTAAACATATTATTTACGGGGCTGTTACCCCTCCCCACTCTTCTGTCCTGGTGATCACGTAGCGTAATTGTGAAAAATCAAACTGGTGCATTACTCGTAGATCTAGGCGTCGTGACAGATCGTGCCAAAGTTAAATTTTATACATTTCGTTAACGTGTACAGAAGGCAGACTGGAATTCTGAGGAAGAACAAAGGAAGGTAAGCTGAGAAAAACTTAAGGCTAACATCCTTGATAACTGCTCATCTTTCGGCGGGGTCAGGGATTTTCTCTGCCTCGTGATGACTGGGTGTTGTGTGACATCCTTAGGTTAGTTAGGTTTAAGTAGTTCTAAGTTCTAGGGGACTGATGATCATAGATGTTAAGTCCCATAGTGCTCAGAGCCATTTGAACCATTCTTTGCTCATCTTTAGAGGGTAAACAGATCGTCGTTTTAAGGCACAAATGAAAAATAGAGGTCAGTGTGGAAGTTTTTGCTTAAATTCTGCCTGAAATCTACCTCTCTCTCTGGTCAAACACCAGCTGGACAGAATTTGCGCTACATGTTGTTAAATAATATTTCACTAACGACAACGTCTCGCTTTGCTAACGTTCCATACAGCGGTCAGACCATTAGGATCGTGCAAGTGCGGTATAAGGGTGCCTCTCCTAAGAGACATCAGGCGCATTTTCTATGATGATGTTTGCATTTTCGTTTTTGTGTTGTGTATCTGGAGCCAGCCGAGACGGATACTGCTCATCACAGCTTTCTTGCGGCGCCCAGTGATGACGAAAAGCGTCTGTTTGTTTCCCGTCACAATCAAAATGAATTCCTAAGCGGAGTTCTACGTGCCCATTCAATAGAGTGCTCCAAAATAAGTCTAGTCCAATATTTGTTTTATTATTATGTATTGATAGAGACACTACAGTCCCGCACAGTCGTTTAATAAACAAGGTAAGAGCATATGGACTACCAGACCAATTGTGTGCTTGGATTGAAGAGTTCCTAGATAACAGAACGCAGCATGTCATTCTCAATGGAGTGAAGTCTTCTGAATTAAGAGTGATTACAGGTGTGTCGCGGGGGAGTGTCGTAGGACCGTTGCTATTCACAACACACATAAATGACCTTGTGGATAACATCGGAGCCGGCCGGAGGGGCCGTGCGGTTCTAGGAGCTACAGTCTCGAACCGCGTGACCGCTACGGTCGCAGGTTCGAATTCTGCCTCGGGCCTTAAGTAGTTCTAAGTTCTAGGGGACTGATGACCACAGCAGTTAAGTCCCATAGTGCTTAGAGCCATTTGAACCATTTTTTTTTATAACATCGGAAGTTCACTGAGGCTTTTCGCGAATGATGGTTTATTATATCGAGAGATTGTAACAATGGAAAACTGTACTGAAATTCAAGAGGATCTGCAACGAATTGAAGCATGGTGCAGGGAATGGCAATTGAATCTCAGTGTAGACAAGTGTAATGTGCTGCGTATACATAGAAGGAAAGATCCTTTATCATTTAGCTACAATATAGCAAGTCAGGAACTGGAAGCAGTTAATTCCATAAATTATCTGGCAGTAGGCATTAGCAGTGATTTAAAATGTAATGACCATATAATATTAGTCGTCGGTAAAGTAGATGCCAGACTGAGATTCATTGGAAGAATCCTAAGGAAATACAATCCGAAAAGGTGTGGGATCCGTACCAGATAGGGTTAATAGAAGAGATGGAGAGGATCCAACGGAGATTAGCGCGCTTCGTTACAGGATCATTTTGTAATCGCGAAAGCGTTACGAGGATGATAGATAAACTCCAGTGGAAGACTGTGCAAGAGAGAATCTCAGTAGCTGCGTACGGGCTTTTCTTGAAGCTTCGAGAACATACCTTCACCGAGGAGTCAAGCACTTTTATTGCTCCCTCCTACGTATATCTCGCGAAGAGACCATGAGGATAAAATCAGAGAGATTAGAGCCCACACAGAGGCATACCGACAATCTTTCTTTCCACGAACAATACGAAACTGGAATAGAAGAGAGAACCGATAGAGGTCCTCAAGGTACCATCCACCACACACCGTCAGGAGGTTTGCGGAGTGTGGATGTAGATGTAGAAAACGCGAAGAACAATCACTACTCCATAGCAAAAGCACTGCCCTCACCCATGCTGACCACTAGCGCCAAGCAGGTAGAGCTATTGAGACGCTGCTGTACTGCCGTTTATTCTGCGTGTTTTACTGTCGCTCTTAATACATATCGACAAAACGGATATCAGACTAGACTAATCTGAGAGCGCACTATCGAATAGGCACGGAAGATTCCGTTTTAAAAATATATTTCTTTGTGATGCGAAACAGACTCTTTCTGTTAATACTGGGCGTCGCATGATATACGCGACAAGCAGGAATTTTGTGGCTGACTCCAGTTACGCAACGCAAAAACGAAAATGCAAATGCCTGACGAAACACCAAAGAAAACACGCCTGACGTCTCTTACGAGAAAGACTAGATTTATATCATAAGCGTCACACATGCTTGCCTTGGTACCGGTCATCTGACGGAATAGTATAAGACAGAGGTTCCGGCGTGCAGTTCCTGTTACTGTGACGGTGTTATCAAGGAAGCTGTTGAGATTAAACCAGCAGTGTCCTTATAAAAACAGACGAACGTTTGTGCCTCAGCTCTCTCTGAAATCTCTCTCTGTTCTTGGTCATACGACAGAAGGAGAGAGTTAGAGCAACACTTTCCGACCAAAACTATCCGAACACCCCTACATAATGCGGAACTGATCACTAGATGTGACAAGAGGAGTACCTGTCAGCACTAAGGCTGCAGGGAGTAGTGTGTTGTCAGTAGAGAAGCAGGAAGAGAAGCACGGGTCGGTCTTGACAGCTTGGTGACTTCGAATGTGAACTAGTCATTTGATGTCACCTGATTAACATATTCATCCTGGACATTACAACCCTTCTAAAGGTGCTCAGGCTGACTGTTGCTGATGTGAGTGTGAAGTGTAACGTGAGTGAATAAATACAGCTATACCAAGCCTAGGCAGATCTCATGAAATGACGGACAGTGAAGGTCGAGCACCGAGGAACTCGTTCGTAAGCTATCGCATGAAACCAGTGGAAGGAATCACTAGTGAGTTCCAAAGTATCACCAGCAGTCCAGCTAGCATAATGACTGTGAGTAGAGATTTAAAAAAAGCGGAGTACAGTGGTGAAGCACCTCCCCATAAGCGACACGTTTCTATACTCAGTGCTAAGTGACGCTTGAGGTGGTGTAAAAAGCGACGCCTCTGGACAGTGAATGGCCGGAGTGATGAGTCACGCTATACCCTGTGGCGAACGAATGGAGAACGTAAGTTCCCATCATGCACAGTGGCAGAAGCGAAGTACGGAGAAGATGATGGTACGTTACGGGCTCTGTTTCGTAGTTAGTGTGTGGTCGCCTTAATGCGCTTGAGAAAACATTAGATGTGGAAGATTATGAACACATTTTACGGGAATGTGTACTGCATTGAATAGAGGAACAGTTCGGGGACGATGATTGATTGTATCAGCGTGAAAACTAACTCTGCCACTTCCAGGCCTCTGACCCATGCAATATAACAATCATCATCATGAAAACTGGTACAGCTTTCTGAATTTATAAGTGGAAAGCGGTGCTGAAACTTCTGGTTATTAACTTATTTCTAAGGGATGGCTAAACAAGAACGTTTTCTCTACTTTTGTACAAGAATTTTACGTTTTTGGGAAAAAGTCGAAAAATAATAAAAATATCGCAACAAGGACTTCAGAGTGACGGTTTTATGATAAAATACTTTTAATAGCAGGAATTTAATTATGGAACTACCATATCTCGATTTTCATGGAAACTAATGGAATGAATATTGCTAAATAGGGGATCTAGTGTTTTTATACATGATGCAATAATTTAAGTTACAATTTACATTGTGGCAATTAGTATATTTTAAACATGCTCTTGTGCAATCTCTAGTGCACGCACGGTAAGACAGTTCACACACTTGACCAGAAGAAGTAGACTGGGGAAGGTAAATGACACTCTCTTAACGTCCCTTACTATCTTGTGCATGTAGTAAGAGAACAGTGTCTCTTGCTTCCTCAAATGTTTCCTCGAGTTTTTGCGAATACCACAATACCATTGCGTTCTGAGGTAACAGTAGAATATAAAAACAAAGAACACTAAGAATCCCAATAATTTAAATTATTTCTCTCTCTCTCTCTCTCTCTCTCTCTCTCTCTAATACCAGACTCACTGGATCATTTAAGTGGGCTTATGAAATTCCGGTATTCGAATCAATAGCAGAAAAACATCAATAAGCAATTTGTATGGAACACGTTGATGAACAAAAAGCTTTTGATTCAATGCGAAGAAAATTTGTACTAACAGCCATTGTGCAACACAGAATTAATTTAACTTACGTTCATGTGCTAAAGAAAACAAACTCTATGAGAGTTTATATTTATAGTGGGAAATTCAGAACTGGCAGAAGTGTCATTCAAGAAAATTTCACTTCGCCAGAGTGATAATTCATACTCATTGCTCTGTTCCATAATTTCGATCACAGCTTAGGTCCACCACTATTATTAATATTCTCTTCGTTGTATTTTTCGTGAAGTATTTTATAATTCCAAGATTAAATTCTCTCTCTCTCTGTCTCAAAACATATTCATTGTACCACTATATGAAGTACTCAATGGCAGAGTACAAGGATATGCCAAAACATATAAAAATCAAGTAAATAGATGCCGGAGTCTTTCGCGATCAAAAGTGTGGTAAGACAAGGAGATAGACTTTATCCACCAATTTTAAACTGTGCGCCTAAGAAATTAATAATAGACTGGCCAAGTGAAAATGTATTGTCAGATTAACCATTCAGTCACATCAGGCAGATACATAGGAAAATTAAAGATTGCCTTGTTTTTCAGATGATGTCTAGTTCTTGATAGATGACATAGTAACAGCGCACGAACATACCGATCTCTTTCAAGAAATTCCAGAGTAAAGTAGGTTTGCACGATTCATTCAAAAAGACAGGACATATGAAAAAACACGCACCAAAATAAAAGGCAACAGAATTATAAAGAAAAATACGAAGTTAGGTGTGAAAAAATTAAACATTAAACGCCATACTATCTCACAAAATATGTCTAAAACAAAGACACGCATGTCTCAAAGTGATAAACTGTAACACTAAAGTTCTGTTATTAATCCATAAGGTCTCTATGTTTCAGAAACATTAGATTTTGGATAAGAATTCATATACCAAGAACACTAAAAAAAGAGAAGGAAAAAATAGCGAGAAAAATACTTAACCAAAAAATCCATAGTTAATCATTAAGGGTAAGATGCAACTAAGAAATCAAATCGGACACTGACATTCACAGTGTTATTATAAAACATGCATTAAAATTTTGCGGATATATCAAGAGAACGAAACAACTCACAAGATGAATTGCTGAATTTCATAAAATGAGGAATAAAGTAAATACAGAAACCATGAACTGGGCAGGGACAGCCTTAACATCGGTTGCCTGCAGAATTTTTTAGTATATTCCAAGTTCGAATATGAAAAATTTCCTTGATACAGAAGAGCTTCGGTCCTCAGTACGGACTGAAAAAGCTTCACTCGTCGAAAACCGAACTTGCTCTTGTTTGCTACATCCCAAGCTGTCGCCTGCAACATCGCCTTCCAGCAATACGTTCATGACGGGCAGCTCCGGTCCCCCATCGTAGACACAATCTTGACAGCACTGCTGACCCCCAACACGCCGGTTGTTGACGAGAGGAACTCTGCAAGGCGTCACAGAAGCGGGTGGCACTCACACTGTGAACAGGCATTGCTCGTATTTCCACTGGCGATTCGCGGACACTTTACACTTCTGCCAGTCACGTGCCCACCAAACATTGTACTGGTATCCGCCTGCTGGGTGTTATTTAAGACGGCGCTCAGCCGCTAGCAGGCCGCTCAGTCCACTGAGCCAAGCAGTGCCGTCACAGAGACAAATCTCGATCCACATCTTGCAGTGAGCGCAGTTCCAACAGCCGCACTCACGTAGGAGAACAAATCAGCCGCAACGAGCAGCCACACTTCACCTGCAGAATCTTCGCCTCTTCGACTTGGCATCCAGAGGACTCGAGATCTATATGGTCTCGGCCCGTTAAAGTTACTTTTGTGAGTTTCCTCAGAACTGTCTCCTGTGACAGACATTCTCCAGGATTTTGAACTGTACTGATAAACTCTCTGCAGTGTTTGAAGTCAGATCGGGACAGATTTTACTTATCTTGTTATGCGGTCGATAATGAACTAACGAAGACTATTAGAACTCATCGTTAATATCAATTCGACAAACAATTAATTTTGTATCGTGATTCTCACTGGTTTTAAGTCGTAGTGGAGACTGATCGTGGTTTATTTCTATTTTTTTGTGCTAAAATAAAGTCTGTTGTTTAATCACTAGCCGGAGATTCTACACAGAGCTGTGCATTCACTTACTGCCACAACAATTTCTTTTTTTTTTTTGCACAATAGTCTGCGAACCTTGAATCAACACACAGATTCCATAGTCCTAGGTTTCCGGAAAACGTTTCTCACAGTGTCACACTGTAGACTCTTGCTGAAGGTCCGTGCATACGGAACAGATTCCCAGTTAAGTGAGTGGGTCGAATGGCTCGAAGACTTCTAAGGTAACAGAACCCGGTGTGTTGTCCTTGGCGGCTTGTTTTTATCAGAGACAAGGGCATTATCAGGAGGGGCTCAAGAAGTGTGATACGACGTCTGAGAACCATGAGTCAGCAGCAGATTTCATAATCCTGGATTTCCGGAAATTCACACAGCGCCACACTGCAATCCCTGACTGAAGGTCCGAGCGTCCGGAACAGGATTCCAGTTACGTGAGTGGATCGAAGACTTCGTAAGTAATAGAGCCCAGTATGTTGCCCTTGACGGCTAATTTTTATCAGAGACAAGGGTATGATCAAGAGTGGACCAAACAAATATGATAGGACCTATCAAGTTCTTTATAAATGTAAACAATCTGACGAGTAGGGTGCACAGCAATCTCCGGCTGTTTACTGGTGTCGTCGTTGAGTGACTGCAGGAGAAAACAGGGTGACTTGGACAAAAATTCTATTCGGTTTGATGGATGGCAACTTGTTCTAAATGTAGGGAAATATAAGTAACTGAAGACGAGTATACTCGTGTACTGTTTGAATAAATTATTAATGGAGTGTATAACGGTAGCATGGCAAGGTAAGTGCTGTTCTGTCACCTTAAGACATACATAACGATAGTTTGTACACGTAGTAAATGTTCGAGTCTTGTCTAAAGGCCACTTACAACACTCACAGTTTCTACTCTTGCAATTAAGTTTAGTACTTCAGATATTATTATAGCTTCGGTAATTGAAGCACCTAAACATAACTGCCTCCTTAACAACCGCTAGTGACCTCAGATGGCGAGTAATGGATAAAGCTTGATCAAATGTGAAGTTACCGTATAGTCTTGGTTGCAGCTTTTATTTTTCGTCAAACTACCTCTTGCGAGTGATAATAATACTGAAAAACACGGTCGCCAGCCAAAATGACTGATCGATTGACGTTATTCACCAAATTTGGTCTTTACTATATTTTGATTCTTATTAAAAAAATTTCTCTTTTTATAACTTCTGTCACTGAAGGAACAGGCTAATGCACGTAGATAGCTCAATATTGACTGCTTTCAGAATTGGTCACACTCACACACTTAGAAAGTTTTGGCTCTGAGCACTATGGGACTTAGCATCTGATGTCATCAGTCCCCCGGAACTTAGAACTACTTAAACTTAACTACCCTAAGGACATCACACACATCCATGCCCGAGGCAAGATTCGAACCTGCGACCGTAGCGGTAACGATAATAATGACTACTTACGTTTCTGAAGGTAAGATCAGAAACAGTGCCTCTGGATACATGTAATATACATAAGAAATATTTTTACGATACTTTAGATAGCATCGAAATGATTGCAAAAGGTTTTATACTCGGCTTTTCTCAGTTTTATTGAAATAGTTACTTTACGTAATTTCTTGGACAGATGGTCCCAATAACCAAGTTTACACACTAGGTAGAATTGTTATTTACTTTACTTACTTTCAAGTCAATCTACAATTCTCCACATTTACTTTAATTATTGTACTTGAGTGATAATTTAATTTTACTTTACAAGAAAACACTCAGTTGCTCAATAATGTTTCACACACATGGATTCTCGGTTTCATTCTCTTTAGTATAGGAAAGGAACCCTACATGGAACACTTTAGGTTAAATGAGTAGTTTCCCGAAAAAAAAAAAAAAAACGATTGAATGGTTATTGAACAAAACATGCAAAAACGTGTCAACACAACTCGTATACAGAACTATGGACGGTTAATTTCAGTAGAGTCGTTGTGAGCATAGTTGGAGATTTAGGTGCTTTGAAGGCACGTACCGTTTTGCAGCGACGGCGATTATTACTTGTCTTCGTGGCGTCGAATTATGCGACTTATACCATCGAAAATATGAGTTTGACTTTACTGGGGATCTGCGTCAATCTAAGTAATGAATGCCTCAGACCACTTCACATCCAGGAACCAACACTTGTTGTAGACGTAATTTTATATCTCCTCTAAAGCGTTTGCAGACTTGTACCTTAGCACTTCCCCTTTACTCACATCTATTAAGCGGTTAAACTTTAGCTTTGTTTAGACAATAATGCGGAGTACAGCGCGCATCAGCTTTCGTCACCTGTCTTCGCAGTGTCATGCGCCTGTCTGACACCTGCACCACTTCTCTCCTCTCCTACCTGCTTCCGTTAGCAGCAAAAAAAAAATCTTCACCTTTTCCGACCTTCCAGAACATCGGTAAATCCCTGTTGCTTTTCACCTGTGTTTAGCTTTAGCCCTGAGCTGGTAGTGACTTCACTTTACAAACAAAGTTAAATAAAAGATACTTATTGTTGCCGGCCGGAGTGGCCCAGCGGCTCTTGGCGCTGTGTGGAACCGCAGGTCGCAGGTCGCAGGTTCGAATCCTGCCTCGGGCATAGATGTGTGTGACGTCCTTAGGTTAGTTAGGTTTAAGTAGTTCTAAGTTCTAGGGGACTGATCACCTCAGAAGTTAAGCCCCATAATGCTCAGAGCCATTTGAACCATTTTGAACTTATTGTTACTTACACAACATTATAAACATTTTTTAATTAAATATAAGCATTAAACTTCACACCGTCAAAGAATATTGTATTCTGCAGACCCTCTTGCACACTGCATACTGTACAAATCTCTTACTTTGCTTCATTAGCGCAAAGTCTCTCGACTCTAAAAAGGTCGATAGTGTTACAAGTGTTGCTTGACACAGTAACGTCGATTAAATATCTAGGCATAACATTGCAAAGCGATATGAAATCGAAAAAGCCTCTAAGTTCGGTAGTAGGGAAGGCGAATGATTGACTTTGATTTATTGCGAGAATTTTAGGAGAGTATGGCTCATCTATAAAAGACACAGCGTGAACAACACTTATCCGACCCATTCTCGCGTACTGCTCTAGTGTTTGGGATACCCACCAGATCGGATTGAAAGACGAAGTCGAAGCAACGCAGAGGCGCTCTGGTAGAATTGTTACCGGCAGGTCCGATAAACAGGCAAGTATTACGGAGATGCTTCGTGAACTCAAATGGGAATCCACGAATGCAGTACTACGTTTTCTCTCGCGAGACAGTAATATGAAAATTTAGGGAACCTGTATTTGCAGTTCACTACAGAACAGTTTTACCGCCGCCATCGTACATTCAGAGTAAGGGCTGCGAAGACAAAATAAGAGAAATTAAGGATCGTATGGAGGTGTATAGTGAGGTGTTATTCCCTCTCTCAATTTTCGAGTGGAACAGGAAACTGAACCATTAGTATTGGAACAAGGTAAACTATGTCATGCATAGCTTGGTGGCTGACGGCTTATGTACTTATGTGGATGTAGATCACACAAGAGTATAATCAGAACAGGGAGATTTTTCGATCTAAAATAAAACTCTGTCATGGAATTTTAACCGGGAGGGAAAGCCAAAATAAACTAATGGTGCTTAATCTTGTGTGCCTAGATTTAGGCAGCGACTGAAAATCTGAATCAATGCCGAGAATCTAACGCGGGTCTCCTACTTACTAGGCAGGTGTGTTGGCCACTATGCCACCTTAGCACAGCCGTTCACCCAACAGCACGGATTACCCTGGCGCGCCGACCTCCTCCACCCAAATTCTCACTTCCGCCCCAGTCTACTTTAAATTCCCACTTTCACACGAACAGAATTTCAGAGGCTTTCCATGTCCTGAAATAGCACCTCGGCATCGTTTGTAAATGGGGGATCCTTCCCGAAACGCAGGTGTAGTTACTTATACAAATGAAATGATACAATTTCAGAGACTTTACTGGTCTGATACAGACATACACTACTGGCTATTAAAATTACTACACCAAGAAGAAATACACATGATAAACGGGTATTCATTGAACAAATATATTATACTAGAACTAACATGTGATTACATTTTCACGCAATTTGGGTGCAGAGATCCTGAGAAATCAGTACCCAGAACAACCACCTCTGGCCGTAATAACAGCCTTCATACGCCTGGGCATTGAGTCAAACAGAGCTTGGATGGCGTGTACATGTACAGCTGCCCATGCAGCTTCAACACGATACCACAGTTCATCGAGAGTAGTGACTGACGTATTGTGTCGAGCCAGTTGCTCGGCCGCCATTGGCCATACGTTTTCAGCTGGTGAGAGATCTGGAGAATGTGCTGGCCAGGGCAGCAGTCGAACATTTTCTGTATCCAGAAAGACACGTACTGGACCTGCAAAATGCGGGCGTGCAATATACTGCTGAAATGTAGGTTTTCGCAGGGATCGTATGAAGGGTAGAGCCACGGGTCGTAACATATCTGAAATGTAACGTCCATTGTTCAAAGTTCAGTCAATGCCAGCAAGAGGTGACCGAGACGTGTAACCAATGGCACCCCCTACCATCACGCAGGGTGATACGCCAGTACGGCGATGACGAATACACGCTCCCAATGTGCGTTCACCGCGATGTCGCCAAAGACGGATGCGACCATCATGATGCTGTAAACAGAACCTGGATTCATCTGAAAAAATGACGTTTTTCCATTCGTGCACCCAGGTTCGACGTTGAGTACACCACCGCAGGCGCTCCTGTCTGTGATGCAGCGTCGAGGGTACTGCAGCCATGGCCTCCGAGCTGATAGTCCATGCTGCTGCAAACGTCATCGAACTGTTCGTGCAGATGGTTGTTGTCTTGGAAACATCCCCATCTGTTGACTCAGGGATCGAGACGTGGCTGTACGATCCGTTACAACCATGCCGGTAAGATGCCTGTCATCTCGACTGCTAGTGATACGAGGCCGTTGGGATCCAGCACGGCGTTCCGTATTACCCTCCTGAACCCACCGATTCCATATTCTGCTGACAGTCATTGGATCTCGACCAACGCGAACAGTAATGTCGCGATACGATAAACCGCATTCGCGATAGGCTACGATCTGACCTTTATCAAAGTCGGGCACGTGATGGTACGCATTTCTTCTCCTTTCACGGGGCATCACAACAACGTTTCACCAGGCAACGCCGGTCAAAAAAATGGTTCAAATGGCTCTGAGCACTATGGGACTTAACTTCTGTGGTCATCAGGCCATAGAACTTAGAACTACTTAAACCTAACTAACCTAAGGACATCACACACATCCATGCCCGAGGCAGGATTCGAACCTGGGACCGTAGCAGTCGCGCGGTTCCGGACTGAGCGCCTTAACAGCGAGACCACCGCGGCCGGCCAACGCCGGTCAATTGTTGTATGTTTTTGAGAAATCGGTTGGAAACTTTCCTCATGTCAGCACGTTGTAGGTGTCGCCACCGGCGCCAACCTTGTGTGAATGCTCTGAAAACCTAATCATTTGCATATCACAGCATCTTCTTACTGTCGGTTAAATTTCGCGTCTGTAGCACGTCATCTTCGTGATGTAGCAATTTTAATGGCCAGTAGTGTAATTTTATGTACGTATATACACAGGTTTTTGTATATTTTATGCATACACAGTGTATCCATAAGAGGTGCAAAGAAGTAACAGGACATAGAGAATGCTCCACTGAATAATTTGAGGTAGGGAACCTGGGGTCGGGGTAGCCAGCTCCAGGAGATATCGAAACTATGTCTACTTGTCGAACAAGGGAATAGCCATGTATGGGGTGAAGAAAACCCTTACGCTCGGAAGAGTCACACCATTAAGTACGTTTTGCTGTGAAAATCTGGACCGGCGCTGTAGGTGACAATCTCATTGGTCCATATCTTCTACGTGGCCGTCTGAATTGCCACCTGTACTTGAGATGGTTGGAGAACTTACCTATGGCTGTTCGTGAGAGGATGTGGATACAACATGACGGTGCACTGCCTCACTTCAGTATGGATGTCCTCAACTATCTCCGTACTGTATTTCCTTGTCGCTAAATTGGAAAGGGAGGTCCTATTCCATGGCTTTCGAGGTCGTCTGACCTGACTCCTTTTATTATTTCCTATGCGGGTGTCTAAAGTCACTTGTTATGAGACACCAGTGGATACGGAGGTGGATCTAGTGCCAGGATTGTAGCTGCTCGTGATGTGATTCGACACATACCAGGGATATTTGTCAGGTTGCGTCAGAATCTTGTTCGTTGCTTGCATTGAGGTTGATGGCCGTCTGTTTCAGCACACTATGTAACAGGCGGTACATATGGTAAGTTCATTGTGTCAGTGATGATATTTGCAGTTAACTGTAACTAAAGTAAATAAAAAAGTACACAGTAATGTGATTTTATTGTTATTATCGACTTAAGCTGGCTTCTCCGATGGCAGATTCTCTATCTCAAATTGTTCAGTGGAGCATCCTCTACGTTCTGTTAAATTTTTTCACGCTCTTACAGAAACACCATGTATACATAAAATCATATTTGTATGAGACCAGTACAGTCTCTGAAACTCTGTCACTTCATTTGTATAAGTACCTTCACCTGAGTTTCAGGCTGGATCCCCCATTTACGTTCGGTGCTGGTACACTATTCCAGAACAAAGAGAGCGTCGCCAATTCAGTTGGTGTGTAGGGAGGAATTTGAAGTAAACTGGGGTGGCAGTGAGAGTTTGGATCGAGGAGGGAGTCGTGCCAGGGTAATCCGCGCAGTCGTGTGAACCGCTGTGGCAAAGTGGCTTAGTAGCTGACGCACACTGCCTAGTAAGCATATATACATAAAATCATACCCGTATGAGAACTTTGGAAATTAGGAGACGAGGTACTGGCGGAAGTAAAGCTGTGAGGACGGGATGTGTACTTGGGTAGCTCAGATGGCAGAGCACTTGCCCGTGAGAGGCAAAGGTCCGGAGTTCGCGTCTCGGTACGGCACGCAGTTTTAATCTGCCAGGAAGTTTCAAATCAGCGCACACTCCGCTGCGGAGTGAAAATCTACTTTGGATATCTGTATGAGACCAGCAACGTCTCTACAATCAGGTCATGTTGTTTGACGCAACTTGCTCTAAGCGAGGAAACAAACCCACAGTAAGGGAATGAAAGATATGTAGGCAGAGAGGAAAACCACCTAACGTTTTCCGATACCTTCCGTAATCTTAAACGGGCTCGTTCGCACGGTAAATGACACATTTTTGTTTCCTGCTAGAGTTAACAGTTGAATCACTCAGCAGGATTTTCTGTGACGTCAGAATACACAGATGCACGCAAAACGACACTGCGACTCACGAGGGAGAAGCGAAAGACGCATCTCGAGTGGAGGATGTGGCGACGGCGCTTCCTGAGAGCGCTTCGTCACGCGTGGCCGCCCTGTGGCGCTGGCTGCAGTATCGAGTGTCTGGTATCGACAGCTGCTAACGACCTATCGACTCCCGAGGCGCGCGCCTCTGCCACGACCTGTCGCTGCAGGCAGCCCAGCCCCAGCCGAGATGCGCTGAGTAGCCCCTGACCGTGTGTGGCAACCCACGCTCTGCTCCACACACTGGCGTCTGTTCACTGCGCGAAGGGATACTGCCAGCAACTGTAAGGGGTACTACTACCGATAGTAGTGTGACGTTGTTAATCGCACACCCTGCGCGTCTCCTGTTCTCTAGATCTTTCGGAGCGGAGCGCACCTTCTTCACGGCACGACACTTTCTTACTATTTTTACCAGATGGAGAAGTATGAAACCGGCATTTGGTTGCAATAGTTACTGATAAACAATATTTTATTCAAAACAATCTCCAATGATAGAATGAAATTTTCACTCTACAGCGGAGTGTGCGCTGATATGAAACTTCCTGGCAGATTAAACAGTGTGCAGGACCGAGACTCGAACTCGGGACCTTTGCCTTTCGCGGGCAAGTGCTCTACCAACTGAGCTACTCAAGCACGACTCACGCCCCGTCCTCACAGCTTTACATCAACCAGCTCCTCGTCTCCTACCTTCCAATCTCCATTGATATTTATACATTTCTCCCACCCCTCCGGCAGGCAATGAATGCCAGTGAAAAAAAACATTTCTTCTTTTGAAGCGGACCAGTCAGCGAGCCATTTTCGTACATATTCATATGAACTGAAGTGTTGTTCAGCAGGAGCGTGTCCCAGTGATGGAAATAGATGATAATCGGACGGAGCCAAGTCCGGAGAATAAAATACACTACATTGCTACACCAAGAAGAAATGCAGATGATAAACGGGTATTCATTGGACAAATATATTACACTAGAACTGACATGTGATTACATTTTCACGCAATTTGGGTGCAGAGATCCTGAGAAATCAACACCCGGAACAACCACCTCTGGCCGTAATAACGGCCTTGATACCCCTAGCCATTGAGTCAAACAGAGCTTGAATGACGTGTACAGGTGCAGCTGCCCATGCAGCTTCAACACGATACTACGCTTCATCAAGAGTAGTGACTGGCGCATTGTGACGAGCCAAGTGCTCGGCCACCATTGACCAGACGTTTTCAATTGGTGAGACATCTGAAGAATGTGCTGGCCAGGGCAGCAGTCAAACATTTTCTGTATCCAGAAAGGCCCGTGCAGTACCTGCAACATGCGGTCGTGCATTATAATGTTGAAATGTAGGGTTTCGCAGGGATCGAATAAAGGGTAGAGCCACGGGTCGTAACATATCTGAAATGTAACGTCCAATCTTCAAAGTGCCGTCAATGCGAACAAGAGGTGACCGAGACGTGTAACCAATTGCACCCGATACATGACGCCGGGTGATACGCCAGTATGGCGATGACGAATACACGCTTCGTATGTGCGTTCACCGTGGTGTCGCCAAAGACGGATACGACCATCATGATGCTGTAAACAGAACCTGGTTTCATCCGAAAAAAAATGACGTTTTGCCATTCGTGCACTCAGGTTCGTCGTTGAGTACACCATCGCAGGCGCTCCTGTCTGTGATGCAGCGTCAAGGGTAACCGCAGCCATGGCCTCCGAGCTGATAGTCCATGCTGCTGCAAACGTCATCGAACTGTTCGTGCAGATGGTTGTTGCCTTGCAAACGTCCCCATCTGTTGACTCAGCGATCGAGACGTGGCTGCACGATCCGTTACAGCCATGCGCATAAGATGCCTTTCATCTCGACTGCTAGTGATACGAGGCCGTTGGGATCCAGCACGGCGTTCCTTATTACCCTCCTGAACCCGCCGACCCCATATTCTGCTAACAATCATTGGATCTCGACCAACGCAAACAGCAATGTCGCGATACGATAAACCGCAATTGCGATGGGCTACAATCCGTCCTTTATCAAAGTCGGAAACGTGATGGTATGCATTTCTCCTCCTTACACGAGGCATCACAACAACGTTTCACCAGCCAACGCCGGTCAACTGCTGTTTGTGTATGAGAAATCTGTTGGAAACTTTACTCATGTCAGCATGTTGCAGGTCTCGCCACCGACGCCAACCTTGTTCGAATGCTCTGAAAAGCTAATCATTCGCATATCACAGCATCTTCTTCCTGTCTGTTAAATTTCGCGTCTGTAGCACGTCATCTTCGTAGTGTAGGAATTTTAATGGCCAGTAGTGTACATGCCTTAGTATTTCCCAATTGAGCACCTTGATCGTTTCCCTGATCCGTTTTCCTGTGTCTGATGGGGCGTTATCATGGAGCAATATGACTTTGTGTTGCCTTATTCCATATTCCGATGGTTTTTTACTTAATGATCGATTTGAATCGATCATTTGCTGCTGGTACCGATCAGTAAACGGTTTCACCAGGTTTTTGCGGCTCGTAATAGATGATACCTCTCTGATCCCAGTGAACACAGAGCATTGTGCTCTTTCCAAAACGATTTGGTTTTGCAGCGGATGTCGATGGCTTGCCTGGATTCACCCATGAATTTAGACGCATAGGATCCTCAAAATATATCTATTTTTCAGCACCTGTCCATATTCGATGGAGAAACTTCTTTCTTTTGTATCTGGAGAGCAGCATTTCACAAGCGGTCTTTCGATTTGCTTGCTGTCTTTAATTCAGTTCATGCAGAATCCAATTTCCCACTTTCTGCACCTTTCACATAGCTTTCAACCGAAGAGAAACGGCTTTCTGCTTCACATTCAGTTGCCTCGCGAGTTCCTGATGATGCTAAGTATCATCTTCATCCAATAAGGCCTGCAATTCATTGTTTTAGAACTTTTTCAGTGGTTTCCCGCGGTCGTCTATTCTCACCTCAAAATCACCTTTTTGAATTTTTTCAACCACTCGAAACACTGTGTTTTCGAAGAGCACGTTCACTGTAAGCTTTGAAACATCCCCTTGGAAAAATTTATTAATGACTGTACTGATAAACTTCTATGTTATTTGATTTTCAAACGGGAGCAAAAGCGAACATACTCAGACATTTGTCTCTTTACTTATTCTGATCATCACTAAACTGACACACAATACTTTTAGCGCAACGCAATCTGGACTTTCAATAATCCCTACAAAAGAATGGCCGTGACTAACAATAACCTATACCTCTCATGAATCACTAGTTGTTGTTGTGGTCTTCAGTCCTGAGACTGGTTTGATGCAGCTCTCCATGCTACTCTATCCTGTGCAAACTTCTTCATCTCCCAGTACCTACTGCAACCTACATCCTTCTGAATCTGCTTAGTGTATTCATCTCTTGGTCTCCCTCTACGATTTTTACCCTCCACGCTGCCCTCCAATACTAAATTGGTGATCCCTCGATATCTCAGAACATGTCCTACCAAACGATCCCTTCTTCTAGTCAAGTTGTGCCACAAGCTCCTCTTCTCCCCAATTCTATTCAGTACCTCCTCATTAGTTATGTGATCAACCCATCTAATCTTCAGCATTCTTCTGTAGCGCCACATTTCGAAAGCTTCTATTCTCTTCTTGTCTAAACTATTTATCGTCCATGTTTCACTTCCATACATGGCTACACTCCATACAAATACTTTCAGAAACGACTTCCTGATACTTAAATCAATACTCGATGTTAACAAATTTCTCTTGTTAAGAAACGCTTTCCTTGCCATTGCCGGTCTACATTTTATATCGTCTCTACTCCGTCAATCATCAGTTATTTTGCTCCCCAAATAGCAAAACTCCTTTACAACTTTAAGTGTGTCATTTCCTAATCTAATTCCCTCAGCATCACCCGACTTAATTCGACTACATTCCATTATCCTCGTTTTGCTTTTGTTGATGTTCATCTTATACCCTCCTTTCAAGACACTGTCCATTCCATTCAACTGCTCTTCCAATGAATCACTTCCAATGAATCACTTACCTCACAAAAATCTTCGTTACCCGAACTACTGCAATTCAGCGAGCGCCAATAAATAAAAGATTCTAACTACTGAAGGCACTGATAGGCATAGTTAGCAAATGAAAGATTTTGATACAGAACAAACAATGTGTTTACCTTAATAGTGTTCAAAAGTCATAATATATATATTAGTTCCAGTCTTACAAATTTCGTTTTTCTGACGGACACACTTCCAGCGCTTTCAAAACTCTGCCATCTCTCTTCCCACATCCACCACTGCTGCCGGTTCACCTCCAACTGCGCAACGCTACGAGCTGTTCACATGCAACTGCTCAATACTACAATAGCAAATATTCCAACAATGCAAACCAACCACAGACTGCACACAGCACAGTCAGTGATTTTCATACAGAGCGCTACGTGGCGTTACCAATTTAAAAACCTAAACAAGCCTACTTACAGCTTCGACAAGCATTCGATCAGATTCTGTAGCAGTTTTCTTCAAACGATAACAAAAACAAATGCTGCCCGCAAATCGTAGTTCGTAGGCAAAAAACTCGACATGTTTACGGGTTTGAAAGAGATACCGATGTATGGAACTTGGGTTACCGTGTTTTGACATACGTCGTCAGCCGTTACAAGAAGCATATCAGGCTGCAGACGCGGCCTCACGGTCCCTACATTGACGGCTAGCACCAACTATAGGGAAACTCCAGTTTCATACTGCGACACTTGGTAGGCTCAATAGTGCTCAAAAGCTCTCTGTGACTCGCCAGAATAGGACAGCGTCATTGTTCGGGATGCGCGTGTATCTGTCGCGTGGAGATGAGTCGTACCTAAATAAGCTGAATGGTTTGCTAAAGTAATGACTTATGAGTTCGGAAGTGTTCGGCGATTGATAGGGGAACAGTGAGCAACGCTACAGTTCATTCGTGGAAGGTGCGCGTTATTAAGCAGGGTGTCCCAGGAGAAATAGTCAACATTCAGGGATACAACACGAACGCTCATTTGTAGCAAAAAAATTCGTTTGAACATACGCCCCATTGTGAATGGTTTCCAGCACAGAACACGTTTAATGTATACAGGGTGTTACAAAAAGGTACGGCCAAACTTTCAGGAAACATTCCTCACACACAAAGAAAGAAAACATGTTATGTGGACATGCGTCCGGAAACGCTTACTTTCCATGTTAGAGCTCATTTTATTACTTCTCTTCCAATCACATTAATCATAGAATGGAAACACACAGCAACAGAACGTAACAGCGTGACTTCAAACACTTTGTTACAGGAAATGTTCAAAATGTCCTCCGTTAGCGAGGATACATGCATCCACCCTCCGTCGTATGGAATCCCTGATGCGCTGATGCAGCCCTGGAGAATGGCGTGTTGTATCACAGCCGTCCACAATACGAGCACGAAGAGTCTCTACATTTGGTACCGGGGTTGCGTAGACAAGAGCTTTCAAATCCCCCCATAAATGAAAGTCAAGAAGGTAGAGGTCAGGAGAGCGTGGAGGCCATGAAATTGGTCCGCCTCTACCAATCCATCGGTCACCGAATCTGTTGTTGAGAAGCGTACTAACACTTCGACTGAAATGTGCAGGAGCTCCATCGTGCATGAACCACATGTTGTGTCGTACTTGTAAAGGCACATGTTCTAGCAGCACAGGTAGAGTATCCCGTATGAAATCATGATGACGTGCTCCATTGAGCGTAGGTGGAAGAACATGCTGACGAAACGAAAATGAGCTCTAACATGGAAATTAAGCGTTTCCGGACACATGTCCACATAACATCTTTTCTTTATTTGTGTGTGAGGAATGTTTCCTGAAAGTTTGGCCGTACCTTTTTGTAATATCCTGTATACTGACGGAAAAAAATCTCAGTATCAAAGAGCAGTTGTGCAAAATTAACGAAAGTTTGTAGGCGTATTTATAATGCGTAGACAAGCAGCACAGGAGGGTGGATGCATGTATTCTCGCTAACGGAGGACATGTTGAACATTTCCTGTAACAAAGTGTTTGAAGTCACGCTGTTACGTTTTGTTGCTGTGTGTTTCCATTCCATGATTAATGTGATTTGAAGAGAAGTAATAAAATGAGCTCTAACATGGAAAGTAAGCGTTTCCGGACGCATGTCCACATAACATGTTTTCTTTCTTTGTGTGTGAGGAATGTTTCCTGAAAGTTTGGCAGTATCTTTTTGTAACACCCTGTATAAATTATTCACATTTCGCGCTAGTGGCATAATTGTGGCGCTAGAAGCGCTACAATGAGGCTGCAGATCAGGTTTGATTTAAATACACACTGTAACGGTCCAGAGCGTGTTACCTTTGAGATTAGACGTGGTGAGTTGATGTGAGTTAAGAATGCCTTTAAGGAGGCAAAGATGCTATTATCGACACGTCACTGAGTTTGAACTTTGTCGTGTATCAGTGTCATAAGGCGCTGGATGCCCCTTCCGCGATACTGCAGAAAGACTTAGTAGGAAATTAGCCATTATGAGAATGTACGGTTGCCAGAACACAGGACTGCGGGCGGCCATGTGCCACTACCGAGAGAGAAGACCGTCGTCTTCGGCATATATGGCTCTGGCGTACCGTACTGCATCTGCAGCAGCAATCTGAGAAGCAGTCGGCATCACAGTGACACAAAGAACTGTTACAAATCGCTTACTTTGAGGACTGCTACGAGCTAGACGTCCTGTGAGTGGATTCCACTGTCCCCAAACCACCGCCATTTGCGACTTCAATGGGTCAAGAGAGAGTCCATTGGAGGGCAGGGTGGAGGTCTGTTGTTTTTTCCGATGAAAGCTGGTTCTGGCACTGTGTCAGTTATGGTCGTGTGTTGGTTAGGAGGCCAGTTGACCGCCCGCAACCAACGTGTCTGCGTGCTAGACACACTGGACCTGCACCTGAACTAATGGTCTGGTGTGCGATTATGTATGGCAGCAGGAGCACTCTCGTGCTTATCCCACGCACCCTGACTGCAATTTTGTACGTCAGTCTTGTGATTCGACCAAGTTGCCATTCATGAGCAGCTTTCCAGGGGGTGTTTCCGACAGGACTCCACTCGCCCACATACTACTGTTGTAACGCAACATGCTCTAAAAAGTGCCGACATCTCCTTTGACCTGGTCGATCACCAGATCTTTCTCCAATCGAGCACATATGAAACATGATCCTACAACAACTCCACTGTAATCCACAAAGAGTCCCTGTATTGACCGACCACGTGCAACAAGCCTGGAACTCCGTCGCACAAACTGACATTCAGCACCTCTACAACGCGATGCATACATGTTCGCATGCTTGCATTCGACATGCTGGAGATTATAACGGTTATTAATGTACCAGCATTTCAAATTTGCAACGACTTATCTAGGGCTTACATTAACTAGCAATCTTGCAATGTTACTAACTTAAGAATATTATCTAGACAAAATTATTCACGGAATTTCATTAGTCCAGATTAATTATTTTTTGGTGTTTCCATTTTTTTCCGTCAGTGTATTTCTTTTTGAATTAGTGGCGCGCACTATACATCTTACCCACCCAACCTCTTTGATGTTTCATTCTAGCCCAACCCACCTGGCTGCTTTCAACCTCTTTCCTCGAGTCTTTCTGCGTATAACTGGACTTCTAAACGCGCAGTTCTCCACGGTGTGTTATTGAAAGTGTATAACAAAAGACATCGATAAAATGCGTTTGTACAAGCGCTGGCTGGAAAGTTACACGTCTGCACCGATGAAGAATATGCAGATATGGTGTATGTTTAGGGCTTCTGCAATAGTAGTGCTCCTCCTGCTGTCGAAGAATGCCGTCCTCGCTCTCCGACACGCCGAAACCATGATATTAGAGTGTTTATCAGAGTTTTCAGCACATTGTGTGAAACAGGTATTCTCCTGACTATCCATTTTTCTACTAAACGTGTGGTTTCTGTGCAGAAATAGCAACACATTGTTGAAATGGTGCAGCGTAGTCCAACTAGCAGTTCACTGCGACTTTCTGTCCTGCGAAGAGGCGTGTGGCAAATAATTACATGCGGAAAACTTGTGTCCGCTTCACACACATCGTGTCCACAATCTTCACACTAGCGCCACTGCCACACAACTTGAATTGTGTTAATGGTTACACGAAAATCGTCATTTTCTGCCTCCGTATGTTCCCTGTCGAAACAACGTTTACACTGAAAGGAATTGCCAACACAGGTAATAATCATTGATGGACGCAGGAAAATCCACACACTACACTGGAAACGTATTATCAAGTTCGTTTTTTCGTTCAGTGTTTGGTATGGTATACTCGGTAACAAGCTGATAGGTCCAGTCCTTTTAGAAAATCGGATGTCGGGGCAAAATTATTTGAAAAAATTAGTTTGTTGAACATTTGGAGGACGTTCCTTTGGCCAGGTGCACTGCAATGTAGTTCCAGCAAACAGAGCCCACTCTACATTTTGCCAGGTGTGTGAGGGCACTTCTCAACCGGTGGTACAACCAACTGGCCAACAAGATCAGAAAACCTTAACGCCATTTGATTTTTTTTATAGATTTGGATGAAGTGTGACATGTACAAATGCAAGGTGAATTCGTCAGATGAATTTCTAGTTTTCATCTTGGACACTGCATTATGGAACTTGCAGAGGCACATAGACGAACCACACAACATCTTCTCCCAACGAGCGGTTCTAGGCGCTTCAGTCTGGAACCGCGCGACCGCTACGGTCGCAGGTTCGAATCCTGCCTCGGGCATGGATGTGTGTGATGTCCTTAGGTTCGTTACGTTTAAATAGTTCTAAGTTCTAGGGGACTGATAACCTCCGCTGCTAAGTCCCATAGTGCTCAGAGCCATTTGAACCATTTTTTTCTTTTCCCGTAAGTGCAAAAATGGCTCTGAGCACTATGCGACTTAACTTCTGAGGTCATCAGTCGCCTAGAACTTAGAACTAATTAAACCTAACTAACCTAAGGACATCACACGCATCCATGACCGAGGCAGGATTCGAACCTGCGACCGTAACGGTCGCTCGGTTCCAGCTTATAGCGCCTAGAACCGCACGGCCACTCCGGCCGGACCAAAAGTGCACAAAAGCATAGAAACTGACAGTGGAATATTCGACACATTTATTGCGAAATGTAGAATATCCGAGGTCTAGGGCTGCTGGCACGGTAGCTCGGCGTGTTCGGTCACAGGGTTAGCCACCCTCTGTAATAAAAAAAATTGAGTTATGCATCGACAATGAACTTGAACAAGCGTTATGGGACGTCCCCCCCAAACAAATAGAACGAACAATGACGAACAAAATGAGATAAAAAAAGTCCTCTATCCCGGGTTCGAACCTCGCCACCGCCTAAATTTTGAATAAAAATCATCAATCAATGGCGGCCGAAGACTTCCGACATAAAAAGTCAGTCTCACTCAGTTAACGGCCTTGTCAAAGAGCACGGAGGAGTGAATATAGGTTCAGGGCACGCTCTTGCCCTGGGGATGGGAAACTGTTTGAAGATGTGTTAGATGACGATCAGTTTCGTTTTAGAAAAGGTAACGGCAACAAAAAGGCAAGCCTTTTGTTGCGGCTTATAATGAAATAAAGAAAAAGAAAAATCAAGATACGTTCATAGGATTTGTTGACCTGGAGAAAGTGTTCAACGATTTCGGATAGTGCAAGATCTTCGAATTCTGGGAAAAAATGCAGTACGCTGTAGGGAAAGACGGGTAATATTCAGTGTGTAGTAGAACCAAAAGGGAATAGTAAGAGAGGAAGACCAAAACGAAGTGCTCAGATTAAAAATGGTGTAAGACAGGTACGTAGTCTTTCACCCCTGCAGTTAAATCAATGAATCGAAGAAGCTATGACGGAAATAAAGGAATGATTCAAGGACGGAATTAAAATTCAACGTGAAAGGATTCACTCAGAAGATTTGTTGCTGATATTTCCATATTCAGTGACAGTGAAAAGGAATTACAAGATCTGCTGAACGGAATGAACACTCTAATGAGTTCAGAATATGAATTGAGAGTAAATATAAGAATGACGAAAGTAATGAAAAGTATGAGGACTGAGAACAGCGAGAAAGTGAACATCATGGCTAGTGATCACAAAGTAGTTGAAGTTAAGGAATTCTGCTATATAGGCAGCAACATAACCCCTAAAGGACAGAGCAAGGAGGACATAAAAAGCAGACTAGCAGAAGCAAAGAAGGCATTCCTGGCCAAGAGAAGTGTGCTAGTATTAAACATAGGTCTCAATTTGAGGAAGAAATTTCTGAGAATGTACGTTTGGAGCCAGAATTATATGATACTGAGACTTGGATTGTAGGGAAACCGGAAAAGAAGGGACTCGGAGCATTTAAGATTTGGTGCTACAGAAGGAAGTTGAAAATTAGGTGGATTGATAAAGTAAGGAATGAAGTGGTTCTCCACAGAATCGACAAGGAATGGAATATATGGATAACACTGACAAGAAGAAGGGACAGGATGATAGGACGTGTGTTAAGACATGAGAGGATAGTTTCCATGGCACTAGAGGGAACACCGTTGTGGGCGAGCGGTTCTAGGCGCTTTTGTCCGGCACCGCGTGACCGCTACGGTCCCAGGTTCGAATCCTGCCTCGGGCATGGATGTGTGTGATGTTCTTAGGTTAGTTAGGTTGAATTAGTTCTAAGTTCTAGGGGACTGATGACCTCAGATGTTAAGTCACATAGTGCTCAGAGCCACTTGAACCATTTGAACTAGAGGGAACTATAGAGGATAAAAACTGTAGGGGATGAGAGAGATTGGACTGAGGACATAGGTTGCAAGGGCTACTCTGAGATTAAAAGGTTGGCACAGGAGAGGAATTCGTGGCGGCCACATCAAACCAGTCAAAACACTGATCACTAAAAAAATGAAAGAACAACTGTAAAGTGACATGTACAGCAGTGATTTGAGGTGAATATGTTAAACATACTTATTTTTCAACTGACACCGTGTAAAACATGTGTTGCAATGTTTTCTAAGTGTTCTCAACGTGTATACGCTTAAAGCTGACAATATACTGAATAATACAGAAAATAAATATCAATGTACATTAAATGTTTTCTGTCTCGGAAACCCTTCTGGATAGGGCATATATCCATATGAAGTTTCTTAAGTCAAAGATTGATCCTGTCGTATTCCTGGATACGAGTATTTACCATTCCTCCTGGGACACAATGTATATAAGATCAGTGCCGTCGTTGTTAGTCAGCAGCTACTGTTGGCGAAGGTATCACCACAAGAGTGGCCAAGATTTCGGCATATAGGCCATGCTGTGGGCCATGTCCTCTGCCCCCCCCCCCCCCCCCCCCCACAACGAACGCTGTCTGAACATGAGCAGGGGAAAGAGGGGAGAACTGCGAACGCGCAGTATTTAAATGGCAGCGCAGTCTCACTGCATACAATTTGGTTTTACATTTCACATGTCTCAACAATCGTAGTATCATTTAGTTATGTTTGGAGCACTGAAGACATGGTATAATTTTTATCTGGTACAAAATCTCGGCATACGGAGAGACACAAACAATTTCATAGAGTTTCGCACTCAGGTTTCTACATAATCGTGACTTATTTAGTTTAGTAATCAAAAAAGGTCTTCCACACAAATGGGTCAATCGAAATATTGTACCACGTTTGCAACTTCATTTTGGAGACTTAGAAACTCTGCCTAAGGCAAGCAATATAGATGTCCTGGACAGTTTTAACGTAACAAAATTTATCATTAAAACTGGAACTACCTTGCAGACAAATCAGTTGCATCTGCAAGTGCACAAGGACTCTTTCAAGTGAAACGGTAAATGATCTGCAAAATAGCTCGAAAACAGATGTAAGATTGACAGCGTCCTCAAAACCTTTGTAAAACTATCCCTGCCAAAATGAATTCTTCAAACCTCGAGTTTCCTTTAATGCCAGTGAACTGTCTTTGTCAGAATGTGTCTCTTCTACAACGCGATTTTGTTTTCAAATGTGTCCCCATCAAATCACAAAGAAGTTGCCTCGCTGGCAAGTCCAATTAAAATGCGAAGTGTACAATCCATTCCGGATGATCTAATTTTCGTTTCTGCACTTCTTTGTACTTCATAATTTCAACAATAACGACTTTTAAGACGAAAAATCGTTACAGGCAACCCCCTTGACTTAACCAACGTACTTTGCAGTAATATACGAAGTCTCCATACTCCCCGTTCATTTCCACTGAAAACTATTGCAAATGACAATGAAATAATCTGTGCGAATTCAGAAATTTTACTATTCGTACCACAATCTGTGAGAATTCAGAAATTTTACTATTCGTATTGGTTAAAAACAGTCTTGGTTGCAATTTTTTTTTATTTTACAACGACGTGTTCGCCTTATTTAGGCATCTTCAGGTTATCTAAATAGAAAACAGAGAACAAATACATCTATTTAAGAATCGCGATTGCGTTGTGCAGACTTGGATAACCTATAAGCATGGATAAACAGATCACCTATTGAAAATATAAACGTATCACCTATTGAAAGAGCAAATACCTTAATTTAGTATTTCTTAAGAATCCTTTAGTCAGTGTAGCCAAAGGGCATCGTCGAGTATATCAGGCCAACATCGCCTTCGTTAAACTCAGTAAAAACGAGAAATATAAAATAGTAAAATGATTATCAGTACTGGCACACGACGCTGTGGCGCATTATGCTTACTACCTGAACACCCATCGTACTGTTACTCGCTCCTGTGAACGGGAACGCGTTATGCAGATCTTGGTGACTCTCGCGTCCATCTAGAAAAGGTAATGATTTTACTATTTTATATTTCTAGTTTTTACCGAGTTTAACGAAGGCGATGTTGGCCTGATATATTCGACGATGCCCTTTTTACTACCCTGATTGGTTGGTTTGGGGGATTAAAGGGACCAGACTGCCATGGTCATCGGTCCCTTTTTCCAAAGACAAAGAACACCCACAGAGAATAAAAACGAGGAACAGAAGAGATCACAGACGATACAGAACAGGAGAGACTGAGACAAAGACAAGACAAAACGAACGAAAACCACATGGAGAATGACGGTGGTTGGCCGACCATAGAAATAAAAAAGGAAAAGCCAACCACTTAGAAACACATTAAAAAATCAGTGTAAAATCATAGGCCAAAGGCCAGAATCAACACAAAACAATAAAATAAAACAGAAACACTCAGATTAAATGATAAAATCCCCCTGCCCGAATAAAACGTAAAACTAAGTCAGCCATAGCGGAGTCGTCTGTTAAAAGGGCAGGGAGCGTATCAGGCAGCGCAAATGTCTGCCTGACCACAGCTAAAAGGGGGCAGGCCAACAGAATGTGGGCCACTGTCAAAGCCGCCCCGCAGCGACATACAGGAGGGTCCTCCCTGCGCAGTAAATAACTGTGTGTCAGTCGGGAGTGGCCAATGCGGAGCCGGCAAAGAACGACCGAGTCCCTGCGAGTGGCTCGCAGGGATGACCGCCACACAGCCGTCGTCTCCTTGACAGCACGGAGTTTATTGGACATTGTCAGTTCGCGCCATTCCTCGTCCCATAGCGCCAAGATTTTGCGGCGGAAGACTGCCCGCAAATCAGTCTCAGGGAGGCCAAGGTCCAGAGATGGCTTGCTGGTGGCCTCTTTCGCCAGGCGGTCAACATGTTCGTTACCCGGGATACCGACATGACCGGGGGTCCACAAAAAGACCACAGAGCGGCCGCAGCAGGCGAGAGTATGCAGAGACTCGTGGATTGCCATCACCAAACGAGAACGAGGGAAACACTGGTCGAGAGCTCGTAAACCGCTCAGGGAATCGCTACAGATAACGAAGGACTCACCTGAGCAGGAGCGGATATACTCTAGGGCACGAAAGATGGCGACCAGTTCAGCAGTGTAAACGCTGCAGCCATCCGGCAAGGAACATTGTTCGGAACGGTCCCCTAGAGTGAGCGCATACCCGACACGACCAGCAACCATCGAACCGTCAGTGTAGACAATACCAGAGCCTTGATACGTGGCCAGGATAGAAGAAAAGCGGCGGCGGAAGGCCTCTGGAGGGACTGAGTCCTTCGGGCCCTGTGCCAGGTCCAGCCGAAGGCAAGGGCGACGAACACACCATGGGGGTGTATGCAAAGTAGCCCGGAAAGTAGGTGGAACAGTGAAAACCTGAAGCCCAGAGAGAAGCTCTTTGACGCGGACCGCTATTGTACAACCAGACCGGGGCCGACGATCTGGCAGATGGACGACCGATCGCGGGAACAGGAGACGATAATTTGGATGCCCGGGCGAGCTTAGAACATGGGCAGCATAAGCGGCCAGCAAACGTTGGCGTCGGAACCGCAGGGGAGGTACACCTGCCTCCACTAGTACGCTGTCCACGGGGCTGGTGCGGAAAGCACCAGTGGCAAGGCGTATCCCGCTGTGCAGAAGTGGGTCCAGCACCTGTAACGCAGATGGGGATGCTGAGCCATAAGCCAGGCTCCCATAATCCAGACGGGACTGGATTAACGCCTGGTAGAGCCGCAACAGGGTAAAGCGGTCGGCGCCCCAGCGGGTGTGGCTCAAGCATCTCAGAGCGTTTAGATGCCGCCAACACGTCTGTTTAAGCTGCCGGATATGAGGCAGCCAAGTCAACCGGGCATCGAAAACCACCCCCAAAAACTTGTGGGTCTCCACCACAGCAAGGAGTTCGTCGGCAAGATAAAGCCGCGGCTCAGGATGGACTGTTCGGCGCCGGCAGAAATGCATAACGCGGGTCTTGGCTGCCGAAAACTGAAACCCATGGGCTACAGCCCAAGACTGCGCCTTACGGATAGCGCCCTGTAGCTGACGTTCAACAGCTGCAATGCTGGGAGAGCTGTAATAAAGGCAGAAGTCGTCAGCATACAGGGAAGCGGAGACAGAGTTTCCCACGGCCGCAATGGCTAGATAGAAGAAATGGCTATTAAAAACAGACAGACACTTAAAACGGAACCCTGTGGCACACCGTTCTCCTGGACGTGGGAGGAACTATACGAGGCCGCGACTTGCACGCGGAAGGTACGACACGACAGAAAATTGCGGATAAAAATCGGCAGAGGACCCCGAAGACCCCATCCATGGAGCGTAGAAAGAATGTGATGACGCCACGTCGTATCGTACGCCTTCCGCATGTCGAAAAAGACAGCGACAGGTGCTGACGGCGGGAAAAGGCAGTATGGATGGCCGACTCCAGGCTCACCAGATTGTCGGCGGCGGAGCGGCCTTTACGGAACCCACCCTGAGATGGAGCCAGAAGGCCCCGAGACTCCAGTACCCAATTCAAGCGCCGGCTCACCATCCGTTCAAGCAACTTACAAAGAACGTTGGTGAGGCTAATGGGACGGTAGCTGTCCACATCTAAAGGGTTCTTTCCAGGTTTCAAAACGGGGATGACAATGCCTTCCCGCCATTGCGACGGAAACTCCCCCTCGACCCAAAGACGGTTGTAAAGATCGAGAAGGCGCCGCTGGCAGTCCACTGAAAGGTGTTTCAGCATCTGACAGTGGATGCCATCTGGCCCAGGAGCGGTATCAGGGCAAGCAGCTAGGGCACTGCGAAATTCCCACTCACTGAATGGAGCATTGTAAGATTCCGGGTGGTTGCTGCGAAACGAAAGGCTCCGACGTTCCAGCCGCTCTTTAATGGAGCGGAAGGCCTGGGGGTAATTCGCAGAAGCGGAACTCATAGCAAAATGCTCTGCTAAGCGATTTGCAATGACGTCGGCGTCGGTACAAACGGCTCCATTCAGTGAGAGCGCAGGGACGCTGGCAGGGGTCCGATAGCCGTAGACGCGTCGAATCTTGGCCCAGACCTGCGAGGGAGTGACATGGAGGCCAATCGTGGACACATACCGCTCCCAGCACTCCTTCTTGCCCTGGCGGATAAGGAGGCGGGCCCGCGCACGCAGCCGTTTGAAGGCGATAAGGTGGGCTAAGGAGGGATGTCGCTTGTGACGCTGGAGCGCCCGCCGGCGATCTTTAATCGCTTCAGCGATCTCAGGCGACCACCAAGGCACAGCCTTCCGCCGAGTGGACCCACAGGAATGGGGAATGGCAGATTCGGCGGCAGTAACGATGCCGGTGGTGACCGATTGAACCACCACATCAATTTCATCGGTAGAGAGAGGCTCAAAAGCGGCAGTGGAGGAGAACAAGTCGCAGTCAGCCTTATTCAGAGCCCATCTGCTAGGGCGCCAATAACAGTGGCGCTGTGGTAGTGACAAAAAGATCGGAAAGTGGTCACTACCACACAGGTCGTCATGCACACTCCATTGGACAGACGGTAAGAGGCTATGGCTACAGATGGAAAGGTCAATGGCGGAGTAGGTGCCATGCGCCACACTGAAGTGTGTGAAGGCACCATCATTTAACAGCGAGAGATCGAGCTGCGACAATAAATGCTCAACGATGGCGCCTCGACCTGTTGCCACTGACCCACCCCACAGAGGGTTATGGGCGTTGAAGTCGCCCAATAGCAAGAAAGGTGGCGGCAATTGGGCGACCAGTGCAGCCAGGACAAGCTGCGAGACATCACCATCCGGTGGAATGTAAAGACTGCAGACGGTAACAGCCTGTGGCGTCCACACGCGTACAGCGACAGCCTCTAAAGGCGTCTGGAGAGGGACAGACTCGCTGTGCAGAGTGTGAAGGACATATATGCAGACGCCACCAGACACCCTTTCATAAGCTGCTCGGTTCTTATAATAACCCCGATAGCCACGGAGGGCGGGGGTTCGCATTGCTGGAAACCAAGTTTCCTGGAGAGCAATGCAGAAGAAAGGGTGAAGGCTGATAAGTTGGCGGAGCTCAGCGAGATGGTGGAAGAAACCGCTGCAGTTCCACTGGAGGATGGTATTGTCCATGGCTGAGAAAGGCGTGACGGGACGGGGAAGGCAGATTACGCCGCTGGGTCACCTGCTGCCTCCGACTGAGCACCCGTGCTAGTGTTATCCATGGCGTCTGAGGGACCGGCGAGTTCTAGGTCCTCAGCGGACGCCAGGATCTCCACCTCGTCCTCAGACGCAGAGCTGTAAGGTGGCGGTGGGGTGGCTGCCACCGCGAGTTCCTTGGGCTTAGAGCTCTTCTTCTTTGATTTCTCACGCTGCTCCTTGGGTGTAACTGGCTGGGAGGGCTTCACCGATTCAGTCTCCGGGACTGAGGAGGATCGTGAAGCCCGTCGACCAGCTGATTGCGGGCACTTACGCCACTGGCGGTCGTCAGCCTTCCCACTGGTGGAAACCTGGGAAGGGAGGGACCCGAGGGACCCCTTGCGAGCGTGAGAAGCCGAAGAAGTTGGACACTTCTCCGGCTTAGAAGCAGGGACGGACGTCCCTGATGGGGGGGATGGTGTTGCCCCTGAGGTAGGTGGCGCAGGAGCAACCCGGTGGGTAGAGCCCCCCACTGGCAAGGGGGCAGGAGGAGTCTTACTGGTTATCGAGCTGGCTGGAAGTCGTGAAACTGATGGGGCGAGCACAGGTGTTGTAGCGACGGCGTAGGATGACGTCATTCGCACGGGATGTAATCGGTCGTATTTCCGCTTGGCCTCAGTATAAGTCAGTCGGTCCAGGGTCTTATATTCCATGATTTTGCGTTCTTTCTGGAAGATTCTGCAGTCTGGCGAGCAAGGTGAATGGTGCTCCCCGCAGTTGACACAGGTGGGAGGCGGGGCACATGGAGTATCGGGATGAGACGGGCGTCCGCAATCTCGACATGTGAGGCTGGAAGTGCAGCGGGAAGACATATGGCCAAACTTCCAGCACTTGAAGCACCGCATCGGGGGAGGAATATAGGGCCTGACGTCACATCGGTAGACCATCACCTTGACCTTTTCCGGTAACGTATCACCCTCGAAGGCCAAGATGAAGGCACCGGTAGCTATCTGATTTTCCTTCGGACCCCGATGAACGCGCCGGACGAAATGTACACCTCTGCGCTCTAAGTTGGCGCGCAGCTCGTCATCAGACTGCAAAAGAAGGTCCTTATGGTAAATAACTCCCTGGACCATATTTAAACTCTTATGCGGTGTGATCGTAACAGCAACATCCCCCAACTTGTCACAAGCAAGTAACCGTCGTGACTGGGCAGAGGATGCCGTTTGGATCAGGACCGATCCAGAGCGCATTTTTGACAAGCCCTCCACCTCCCCAAACTTGTCCTCTAAATGCTCGACGAAGAACTGAGGCTTTGTTGAGAGAAAAGACTCCCCATCAGCTCTCGTACAAACTAAGAATCGGGGCGAATAAGTGCTACTGCCATCCTGAGATTTACGTTCCTCCCACGGCGTGGCCAGAGAGGGGAACGTTTTCGGATTGTACTTTTCAGCATTAAATTGAGCCCGAGAACGCTTAGAGACTGCTGGCGGCTGGCCGCCAGCGAGAGATGATGTACCACGCTTCATTGCGGGTCATCCGCCCTGATGCCACCTACTCCGACCAAGGGCCCTCCCCACGGGCGCCACCCAGCCACAGCAAAGGCCACCTGGCAGGATGGCCATTGCCGGGAGTCCTGATGCCCCAGGGAGATGGGCATCTACTCCTTGGCATACGTGGGGAGTGAACGGCGCAGGCATCAGTAGAGCGATCCCTGTGTTGTCAGGGGGCTACAACCAAGAGGGTACATGGCGACCTCACCACAACGGACTGGCTACCGTGCTGGATCTTAGGTGCAAAAATGGCCAAGGTCGTCGTCACAGTTAAAAGAAACACTGCAGAGCGCAGCGTGGTAATCGCCCAAGAGATCGAAAACGAGCGGGACACCATTGCAACGACGAGAAAGACGGCTATAGGTCTAATTGCACGAAGGATACAGTGCACCATGTAAGGAGCCCTTCCCCAATTGGCTCGCTCTTCGGAATAATTTAGATAGATGGAGGTCAAACCCGAGAGGGGACCATCACGTAAGGCCGAAACGTTTGAGACTCCTTTTAGTCGCCTCTTACGACAGGCAGGAATACCGCGGGCCTATTCTAACCCCCGAACCCGCAGGGGGGTTACTACCCTGACTAAAGGATTCTTGAGAAATACTAAATTAAGGTATTTGCTCTTTCAATAGGTGATATGTTTATATTTTCAATAGGTGATCTGTTTATACAGGCTTATAGGTTATCCAAGTCTGCACAACGCGATCGCGATTATTAAATAGATGTATTTGTTCTCTGTTTTCCATTTAGATAACCTGAAGATGCCTAAATAAGGCGAAACGCGTCGTTGAAAAATAAAAAAAATTAAATTGCAACCAAGACTGTTTTTAACCAATACTGTTAGGCACTGGTTTGCTGTTATGCCACATATGGACTGGAAGAATTTCTTTTCTGTTCGTACCACCAATTTCTTCACGTTCTCCAAGCCTGCAAATTTAGCACCAAATCTTTCTAAATGTACAGAACAATGAGTTCCACCTGTCGTTAGTCGCAATTTTTTGCTGTTATATTGCCAACAAAAACTTTAAATTCCTTCTGCATGGTACTGTAACGTCATTTTGTAGCAAATATGCCCATAGCTCATGCGAATTGAGAATTCTCGTCCCTCTCTTCTGTTATTTCCGTCCATTTTGAAGGACTGCAACGACAGATAGCTAGACTTCCTCTTTTTGTGAAGACAGCCGCTGGACATGTGAACGTCCTTCATACAACGAAAAAATAGCGAAGACGAAACTCCGATGACACCACGGTTCTGCCGAACTCAAGAAAGTTTTGCCGAATGAAAAATGCCGCACCGCGGTGCTAAATGAAATGTCGCGCTGTTCCGGGTACTCCCGAGAAGGACCGAACAAAGCCGAACGACAGACCTGGCCTGGGCTCGCACCCGGCCCGCACATGCTGCACGCGTGAAGTCTGGCACGCCGTCGCCGGCTCTGCGTTACTAATTCAACAGTTATATCAAGGCTACCCTGGACAGTTGTCACATGAAAAGCTAATTAGGAAAGCAATACAGCAATGGCAAACTGCAGTGTTAAAGTGGAATACATTTAACTTAAAATACGAGCATGTTTGGGTCTAGGCATTGTTAGGAACAGTGCGTGAGTTAAGGAGCATTTTGCTCTCATTTAACTATACGGCCGAAAGAGTCAGCCTTCAGGAATTGTCATACGAACCCTGTCGTCCAGGATCGTGTTCCACAAAGGGCGCAGGTTCCCCACGATCTGGGGAAGCTTACAAGCGTCTATTGTCTATTGAGGCCTAAGCGCTGTAGTGTGTGAGAGAGACAGACGAGAGCCTACGTCATAGGGAAACCCAGTAGAAGGCGTTCGTGGCCAGGGAGACGTAGCAGTGTTAAATATGGAAGACCTAAGATCGGCCATAAAGGGAAACATTTATGGAAACTATTTAATTCTGTAGTAATTCAGGGAATGAAGCCACAGTAAGTATAATCTACCATCCTTCATAAATTTTCATGGCAATCCCAATAAAACTTGAATATTGATCATATCTATAGTAGATTAGGATTTACTGTTAGTGAAATTAAAAAGTCTTGTAACAAAGACATGAATGCTAAAATCTGAACACTGAGGTCGGTCTTAAAGATCGACATTTCATATAGAAGCGCATAATTAAAATTACAAATGTAGTAAATATGAACTCCGTAACTTTATTTGTTTAAAAGATATAGTAAATTTAAATTATCCGTATTTTCAGCATCAGATCCTGGTAGCATGACACCTTGTTCAATCATTAGGTAATAAAGTATTTGTTGTAAAGTTTAGAGCATAATAGTTACTTTTGTTCTTTATTTATTTATCAGAAAGCACATTGGTGGAAGGCTACTGACAATGACATTCAAAGTTAAGAAGAAAATTGTATTGGTTTGATGTAAAAGAACTTAACATTATTGTTACTTTATTTAGAACGTGAAAGTGGTCAAGCTTTGATTATTTAAATATGTTAAAATGTAAAATAATGTAGAATAATCTGTAGCCAATCAGATGGACGGCTTCAGAAAATAGATCTGCGCTAGTCAGTTGAGTATGTTCGACGAGCGGGAAGCGCGGCCAGTGACGGGCAGAGGGACAAATCTGGTGCAGACGCGAAAGCGGACAGTACAGTTCTGGTCTAGACACTAAAGGGTACAGTTCGGATTGAGATGCGAAAGCAGACAGTCGGTCTTTAGGAAGTGAAACGACATAGCAAATTTCGCGTTGTGTGGTATCGCGGGACTTTGTCTCTGAACGGTGGGCAGCCGAGCGCCTGGTGTGATTCTAACTTTTCGTGTAAATATCGAGGTGGAGTAATGGACTTGCGTTTCGCGATGACACTGTGAATGATGGAACTGTGTCATATGGATATACGCTAGAGTGTAATAGTAATTCTAAATACGACCCCTTTCGCTGTTAGTTTCCTTTCTGAAAAAACATTACTCTTACCAAATCGTAACTGTGTGGCCTACACCATTTATGGGTCTCGATATTATTGTTACTGTTATTGTATGTTACATTAACTTTGTTTCATACAATTTCGCAAACTTGCCATCAGCCAGACTATGTAACCAAAGGGTCACAAGTGTCTAATTGAGGGCGTGTAATGAGACGTGTGCGGTTCAACCCCTACACGAGTTTCAGCCAAGACATTTCGTCAAAGGGGAACCCCAAGTAATTCCGAACTTCTTTGGGATGTTAGCTCGCATGTGCAAAAAAGCCAATAAACAAAGCAAAATGATCAGCGCTGTTATTATTTAAAAGCAACATTTTTATATTTATTCAATTTTCATAAAATAAGGAGACACATTTCCCTGTTAGACAATTCTTTTAGCAGTGAACCATATTCTCTCTAATAACCAACCTTACCCACTCCCATAAAATTTAGGGGAAATCGCATAGAAATGTACATCGGGTTGTAGCAGCGTAGAGGAAATTCTCTTCTTCGTTACAAATGAAACATTTGCCCTCTCAAATTAAGAGACACTGAAAACTGACGTTGTGAAACTGGAGTGCAAGATTTATTTTCTAAAATGTTATTTTATTCGCAGATGTCTTGATCGCATTAGGTGCAGTTTCGACACTAATGGTTTATCATCGGAATTAAAAATTCAGTAAGAACCAAAATTCCCTTAGGTATTAAAGTTATGAAAATATTCAAAAGTGACAGATAAAGAGAAGAACGTTTACATAATATAGCTTTTAGGAATGTAACACGTCAAGTCGTGGTCTAGCGTCCATCACGCTCACCTGTCAGCAGATAGCAAACTGTGGCAATAAATTAAACATTTGTCAGTCAACTACAATTTATTTTTTTAATTTTATGGTCCATTACGACCAAACGTTTGTGTATTAAACAAGTATGTTTTCATTTATGTTTGATACCTTAGCTTTGTGTAACTTTATAGCTCCTTAACTGCAGTAGTGAACAAATGCATTCGTTTCGTTTTCCTGCAAGAGTGGTCATAGTTCATGTAAGTTTCTTTAAGTAAAAAGCATAGTTGTTTTAAACATTTTTATTTTATTTTTAATTGTTGTACATGTAAGCAACGCATGCTCACGTGCCGTCTACGAACATAAATTTTTCTTCTTTGAAATTTCGCAAGAAGTTACTAAGTTTCTTCTTTTTTATTCACTTATCTTGGGTCTTTAAATGGGCTTACAATTTTTCATATTTAACAAGAATTTTGATTTTCTCGCATATGCGGGGGTTTAGTTCTGATTATGACCCATTAGAGCCTAAACTCAGAGGTGTACAAATTCCCATTGCAGCCTGCTTGCCCCTAGCTCCTCTGCAACCATTCATGCAGGTCAGCCTGCCGCGACGTAAACACAAGACTACGCATGTACTGAGGCATAGTGGGTAATGCGACCGACTTGGGCTCCCGCCAGCCCGGGCTACCTGGGTTCCCGCAGGCCTGCCAGGCTTCACGGGACCCGCTCAGCTTGCTGCGCCTGACAACAGGTTGCGCTGTCAAGCTACCGTGACTAGAGTAGCCAGGTAGTTAGCCCGCAGTACATTTATCGCAACGGTGGGGGCAGCACAATGAATAGGTCGGACTTTAGTGAGATTGAAAAAAAATGGACAACTGGCGAATACATGCTGGTAACAAAACAGAGCAGAAGTGCCCCATAGGAAACGTTTTCGTGTGTTTATGAGGCCGCTTCAAATAAATCGGTAGGTGTGTCTCAATGCAAACTATGTAAAAAGCTCTTAAGTACGTATTTAGGAACCTCGAGTATGTTACGACATGTGTGCAAATTTGACAAGCAGGTCCCTCACTCCGTAAATATCTTGCAAGAGGACAAAGACTCAGTGGCCGAAAAGGGCGTCGAAATGTATGCTAAGGACCTGAGACCATTTAGCGGTATAGAGGGAGAAGGATTTCATAGTAACACGCAAACGATGTCAAAATCTTTTGTAAGGTACTCTATTCCCTGCACTGTCCGAAATATTATGTAGACAGTGATGTTCCTCTTGATGATCAAGCGTGCAAAATTTCTTCAAGATCGGAATAAAACTGTAGGTTGGTGCAGAAGTGTGTAAGTAAAGTACCCTCCGCCTTGTACCATTCAGAATTTTAAGCAGACAGCGCCCTTCATCCTGCTTTGAATATCAAGCATGCCAAATTTCATCAAGATCGGAATAAAAACGTACAATTTGTCGAATTCCGTTAGGTAAAGTAACCTCTGCCATGCACCCTACGAAATTTTAAGTAGACTGTGACCTTCCTCTTGGTTTCAAGGTATAGTGTGCAAGATTTCATCAAGATTGTATGCAATACAAACACACGGACACAATGAAAACACACTTTCAGTTTTTCTCAAATTTTAAACTTTTTCGGTCGATTTTCGAAAAATTTTATTTCATAAAAACCTTGTCCTGAGAATTACGAACACAGCAAAAAAAAAATGCCGAATTGGTCCAGCAGTTCTCGAGTTTTACGCTTATCAACGCATTTGGCAATTCATTTTTATTTATATAGATAATAAGCCCGAAATATACGCGTAAAGGAAGAATGTACAAATGAAACCCAATATTTTTTGACATGAAATTAATATATATATATATATAATGTTAGGGTTTGTCTTTTGGTGCTCAGGTAAAATAAAAACTTTTAATTAACGTTCATAGTACGACAATGACGCGCGCAGACTAAACGGCTGCATAGCGCAGCTCAGCAGTAATATGGGCAGGCAAGCAAGTTTCCCGCATCCTGCCCGGGTTGGGTTGTGCTTGGCTTGCCTGGGAGTGAAGCAGCCTGCCCGTTCTGTTGACAACGCGCGGCGGCCTGCCCGCCTGGCCACCGGGCAAGCAGGGCCGGGTTAAAAACGGAACATGTACAACTCTAGCCTAAACTGTTCAACTGTCACTAAGCCATTGCAATCAACACAATATGAAGAAAAATGTTACTGAAACGGAAATGGGATGATCAGGGATCGCAACCTGTTTTAACACCAGTGCCAATGTCTGTGCCAGAAACAATATTGTCGAGTCACTGATGAGCAGGACGTGAGGTCTCAGTCCAAGACTATTGAGGACGTCATCTATGCCACTGTTTGCGTCTGTTGCTGAGACCGTGATGAAAGTAGTCACCGCAGTTGAAAGTCGTTCAAATGCTAGCTTTCAAGCTGTTCGTTCCTATGCGAGAGCTGTCACGAGTTCACTGCAGAGACATTCTGCACGCAGTTTATAGACTACTTAACATAGTACAGTTAGTCAAGTGAAGCTATGTCTGCAAGGAAAGCATTGGGTACAGTGTGTACAGACCAATTAGAGGCCTGTGGGAATTATCTCACGTGTTTGCGAGCCCCGTTCAACGGCGGACAAAGTATTCTTTGACGCCTCCCGTCTCGCCTCTTCTCGTGCTGTATTCTGGACTTGTCTACTGGTTTTCTGTTTCCGCTTGCTGAAGGCGACTGGTGTCGGAGCATACTATGGATGCTGTTTGAACTGAGGTTATTATCTGAAGGCCATTCTCAGGCTATGAGCCTCGAGAATTACGGTGAGTTTGCGGCATGTATTTACCTTTTGGCGGAATACTTTGCATGGAACGTTTTCAGGTCATTAAATGTACCTTCACTCGTATTCAGACTTTTGTTCCGTTGTTCAAAGAGTTAGAGAGTGTTCCATGGCCGTGGATATAGTATCGGCATTTCACTACTTCATCCGTGAGATTAGCGTACTGGTTCCATCATATTCCCTTTAATTTAAATGTGTTTAGGATTTGATAATGTGTATAGAGCTTTCCTTCTGTTCAGTTTTTCATACACAATTGTCCTGTATACTATGTGATCCATACCACGACAAGTGTAATATAATATACGCTACTTTTTTCAATGGAGTCTTAATAATCAGAATTTAGCTAAAATGTGTACGATTTATTTTCCTTTAACATTCACTTGTGAAATCCATGTTGAATTTCGATTGCACACATGCATTTATATTCGTTTTCGAGTTTGTACTTAATCTGAGCACGAAGGTTACTGTGAATTCTGCCTTTTGGAGAAATACTGTTGAATGCGAAGCCAGACTATAGTGAGCAGAATCGTTTTCAATTTTTTACAGCTCGTAAAGTAAGAAGTTATGCAGAGAGTGCCGGCCGGTGTGGTCGAGCGGTTCGAGGCGCTACAGCCTGGAGCCGCGCGACCGCTACGGTCGTAGGTTCGAATCCTGCTTCGGACATGGATGTGTGTGATGTCCTTAGGTTAGATAGGTTTAAGTAGTTCTAAGTTCTAGGCGACTGATGACCTCAGAAGTTAAGTCCCATAGTAATCAGAGCCATTTGAACCATTTTGCAGAGCGTCCGGGGCTGCGTGCTGCTTTCCGGATTAGTTTCGACCTGAGTCTTACATTTCATGTTCTTGTGTGGATAAACATTAGGCTCTCTGTGTGAGGCTCACATCATCATTGCACGTGGTCTATTTGTAAGGAAGCTGTTCCGTAGATACATCAAACCGGGTTATGAAACTTCTCGAAGCATTCGTGATCTGAATTAATTCAAATATTCCTTTATACTCCTGTTTCTATCCCTCGCACAATATAAGCATCTCCCACTCATGAATATGTTTGTAAAACAGTGGACAGATAACTTTAACAAATATTTCTTGGGGCAAAATTTGTATAAAAAGCTGTATATTTTCACAGTATTTCACTAAACTCACATATTTTCTTGTAGTCAGTTCATTCATGAAACGAGTGGAGGACGTAGCGCGAATTGCAAAGGGATAGCTGAACTCAACACCAGTTGGCGGATGCTCTAGCCACTCACCGGCATCATACCTTCTCACGTGCTCCTGGACATTGCGTCAGATGTAGAGAAAATGGAAACCGATCCCCGCAACTCAGTGCTCGCACAACAACCCGTCTACAGGCGGCTGCGGTCCAGGAAAGGTTTCATGCGAAGAGCGCAGGTACTCGTGGGTGCCTATCGGAAGCACCAGCTGGGAAGGCGGAGGGCGGAACCGGAGAACCTGGACATGGTAACTAGAGAAGACCCAAAACTGGCAGGTGATTAACAGGGGAATTTCAGCTTACAAATTTGTGTGCATAACTATTTTTCCATGTACCATCGCGCAGTTAAATGATTCATTACTAAGGGTTTCCTTTTCATTACAAGTTTACAAAATATAAAATCACTGTATTACCGAACTCAGTTTTCATAATTTGCTTGCCTTGAATGACACTGTGAAGTATACAGGGTGGTCCATTGATAGTGACAGGCCGAATAGCTCACGAAATAAACATCAAACGAAAAAACTACAAAGAACGAAACTCGTCTAGCTTGAAGTGGGAAACCAGATGGCGCTGTGGTTGGCCTGCTAGATGGCACTGCCATAGGTCAAACGGGTATCAACTGACTTTTTTAGATAGGAACCCCCATTTTTTATTGCATATTCGTGTAGTACGTAAAGAAATATGAATGTTTTAGTTGGACCACTTTTTTCTCTTTGTTATATATGGCCCTGTAATAGTCACAAACATATAAGTACGTGGTATCACGTAACATTCCGCCAGTGCGGTAGATATTTGCTTCGTGATACATTACCCGTGTTAAAATGACCGCTTACTAATTGCAGAAAAGGTCGATATCGTGTTGATGTATGGATATTGAGATCAAAATGCCCAACGGGCGTGTGCTATGTATGCTACTCGGTATCCTGGACGACATCATCCAAGTGTCCGGACCGTTCGCCGGATAGTTACGTTATTTAAAGAAACAGGAAGTGTTAAAAAAATGGTTCAAATGGCTCTGAGCACTATGGGACTCAACTGCTGAGGTCATTAGTCCCCTAGAACTTAGAACTAGTTAAACCTAACTAACCTAAGGACATCACAAACATCCATGCCCGAGGCAGGATTCGAACCTGCGACCGTAGCGGTCTTGCGGTTCCAGACTGCAGCGCCTTTAACCGCACGGCCACTTCGGCCGGCCAGGAAGTGTTCAGCCACATGTGAAACGTCAACCACGACCTGCAACAAATGATGATGCCCAAGTAGCTGTTTTAGCTGCTGTCGCGGCTAATCCGCACATCAGTAGCAGACAAATGGCGAGAATCGGGAATCTCAAAAACGTCGGTGTTGAGAATGCTACATCAACGTCGACTGCACCCGAACCATATTTCTATGCACCAGGAATTGCATGGCGACGACTTTGAGCGTCGTGTACAGTTCTGCTACTGGGCACAAGAAAAATTACGGGACGATAACAGATTTTTTGCACGCGTTCTATTTAGCGACGAAGCATCATTCACCAACAGCGGTAACGTAAACCGGCATAATATGCACTATTGGGCAACGGAAAATCCACGATGGCTGCGACAGGTGGAATTTTATCGATGGCAATCTAAATATATGCTGATTTCCTACGTGATGGTCTACCGATGTTACTACAAGATGTTTCACTGCATGACAGAATGGCGATGTACTTCCAACATGATGGATGTCCGGCACATAGCTCTCGTGCGGTTGAAGCGGTATTAAATAGCATATTTCATGACTGGTGGATTGCTCGTCGAAGCACGTTCACCGGATCTGACGTCCCCGGATTTCTTTCTGTGGGGAAAGTTGAAGGATATTTGCTATCGTGATCCACCGACAACGCCTGACAACATGCGTCAGCCCATTGTCAATGCATGTGCGAACATTACGGAAGGCGAACTACTCGCTGTTGAGAGGAATGTCTTTACACTTATTGCCAAAGGCATTGTGGTTGACGGACATCATTTTGAGCATTTATTGCATTAATGTGATGTTTACAGGTAATTACGCTGTAACAGCATGCGTTCTCAGAAATGATAAGTTCACAAAGGTACATGTATCACATTGGAGCACCCTAAATAAAATGTTCGAACGTACCTACGTTCTGTATTTTAATTTAACAAACCTACCTGTTGCCAAGTGTTCGTCTAAAATTGTGAGCCATACGTTTGTGACTATTACAACGCCATCTATTACAATGCGAAAAAAGTGGTCCTATTAAAACATTCATATTTCTTTACGTACTACACCAATATGTAATAAAAAATAGGGGTTCCTATTTTAAAAACCGCAGCTGATACCCGTTTGACCTATGGCAGCGCCATCTAGCGGGCTAACCATAGCGCCATCTGGTTTCCCCCTTCAAGCTAGACAAGTTTCGTTCTTTGTAGTTTTTTCGTCTGACGCTTATTTCGAGAGATATTTGGCCCAGTCACGATCAATGGACCTCCCTGTATACAAAATATCGTTTTTCGACAGTGATTTTTGAAAACAATTACATCTTCTTAACCTTGTTGGTCAAGTGATTAAATGTAGTAGAAACATCAGACGCATAAACGTATTATTCCGCTAGTCGATGAGATGAGGATATATCACAACGCCATGTTGCCATGTCTTTGTCTGCAACTACAAGAGAACTTCGGTAAGCTCCCTCTGACGGATAGCTGTTTTTGGAAACAGCCGCTGTGTATTCCCCGCTGCGATACGGCCATGCCTTGGCGCAAGCAGCCTGTCTGGTGTAAACACGAAACTGCCCGTCGGAGCTGTTCTGTTTGCGGACGGGTTAAGATCCCACCCACCGATCTGCGTCCAACGCAGCATTCCAATTACCATCCCATTCCATGGCAGACAACGAAATTTACATCCAAATAATCATTCCGCATAAACCATCAGCGCAACGAGAAACGCAAGCAGACTTAGGAATACAGACACGGATTCCGAGCCTAGCTACTTGTTCAGCCCAACACATTAATGCAGACGAAAACACGGGCGCCTCACACAGAATCTGCTGTACATTCAGTCTTCGTGCCCAACAATGCAAACAGTTTTGCAGTGCGGATTTTTCTTTACATTAATCAGAGATCCGCTAGCTGCTGTCTTTAGTTAGTTATTTCTATTACCGCAAAAGGAAAAACAATTGCCCGAACCAAATACGTTCTGACTCTTAATTCTACGTATCTTGTTAATTTACATTTTCTGACTCCAGAAGTACGTCATTCTTGCATAAAAGGATGCTCTGTTGTTTAAACGGAACACATTTCGAAACTCTTAAAACAACTTACTTCAGCCACATTTGCCCTTAGAATCATTGTAAATATTGGGGAGAAACAAATCAGTACGTTGCCATATTTTGCGTATGTTTGTTTAAAAATGTCCTATGGAACTATGTTTCGGTGTAACTCATCTGTAAGGGAGAAAATGTTTATTGCGCAAAAGCGTGCTCACCCACGATCGTCTTGTAGACTTCTGTTTAAGGAGTTTGGGATTCTGACTACTGCTTCACAGTATATTTATTCCCTCATGAAGTTTTGTAAATAATCAACTACAGTTCCAAAGGAACAGTAATGTACATAATTAGGATACCAGAAGGAAAAATGGCATTCATTACTCCACATTAAAGTAGGATTGGATTGGATTGCTTGGGGGAAGAGACCAAACAGCGAGGTAATCGGTCTCAGCAGTTAAGTCACATAGTGCTCAGAGCCATTTGCACCATTTTTTTTGTTCCAGTTTAGGCTGTTCCGGCCAGTTACTCCTAGGTATTTCCAGTAATTTTTCACAAATTGAGCAGTCAGAGAGTAATAGAACTTTTCATCTATTCACACGCAGTACGCTACATTTAAATTACAGTAGGTGAAAAGAATAATGCTTTTTACATGCTTCACATTAAGTTTTTTATTTATCTTATGCACCCAGACGCGTGTCCCTTAGCTGTAAGGTCTCTTCAGAGGATGTCCTGGAATATTACTCGATGTTTTCTTTTCCCATATGGGTTATCGTTTGCACATTAAAACAGTTTATTGAGGTTTTTGTAGTAAAATATATGGCAAACGCGTGTGGATGCACAAGACAAAAAAAACTTAATGTGCAGCATGAAAAAGGAGTTTTTCTTTCGAACTACTGTAATTTATATACAGCTGCTGCGAAAATGGCCAGCACAAGAAACTTTTTATATTATGTTTGTATACGTTCTCTGTCAACCGCCATTACCTGCAGCAATTATTGATCCTCCGTACGTCCTCCTGCAATTTGCTACGTCATTTAGCGTTGTTAACTTCCTGTGGACGTCTGAATCGTTTGTGAACAGCATCGTGGAGTCTGTGATGTTATTCAGTAGTTCATTTATATGTAGTGAAAACAATAACAGCGCTATAAGATTCCCATATGGTGCTCCCAAAATTACCTATAAATCTGCCGAATTCATCCCGTTAACTTCATGTTGAATTCTAGAAAGTTCTGAATCCAGTCACAAATCTAGTCCAACACTCAGTGAGCTGGTATTCTGATCACTGCATTGTGTGTAACTATATCGAATACGTTCTGGAAGTCAAGAAAACGCCATCAGTCTGGATGCCTTTGTCTACTGTGCTATGCATTTCATGGAGTAACAAATGCAGCCGCGTTTCACAAGATCTTTATTTACAGAGTCCTTGTTGAGATTTTCGTCCTCCAAGAACGTCCCAGTTCATGAGCGTAGAACATTTACCATAATTGTGCAACAGGTTAACGTGAGCGCTATCGGCCTAAAACATTGCATCTGGACTACATTTATTGAAAACAGGAATGACCTTCACTTTTTTCCAGTCGCTAGGTAACGTTCGCTACTCTAGATGGTTCAGATGCCTTTCCACTGTCGAATGATTTCTGTTGAAATACCGTTCTGCTATCACTTATCACAGCATCTGTAATTTCGGAGCACGTACGATGACTGAGAGGAGGATCTATGTTACGATGTTCTGCGATGAAACAATTTCGGAAGACCGAATTCAGTATTTCAGGTTTCGCTGGGTCATCTCTTTCGATGCCATTATGTTCACTGAGCAAGTGAATAGATGATTTCGACCTATCTACTGATTTTGCTTATAATCAGAAATTCTTAGGATTTTAAGGCAGGTCAGTTGACAACATTTTGCACTCGAAGCGACTGAACCATTCTCGCATAGTTATCCTTCCTCTCTTATTCAGCTTCTTTCTGATTTGTTTGGGAATTAGACTTTGACTTCACTTAAATCTGTGCTGAAGCTCTTTTTGTTTTCATGGCAACTTCTTACTACGACCACTGAACAACGAAAGGTCTTTCCCATGGTTCGCAATGGTGTTCAACACATACGTGTCTATGGCGTATTGTACAATGCTGCACCTAGTTTTGCTCCTTCTCAGAAGTGTTGTTGACTACTCGATGCTCTACAGTTTATTCCCTGTTATTTTCATTAAGGAAAAATATATTCATATCCATCTTAAGGTTCTTTGTAAAACCTGCCGTTATTAATTGTATGAAAGAATTGTGATCATTGGTACCCTGCTGTATGTTTACTGATTCGAAAAGCCCGGATCTGTTAGTTACCACGAATTCCAAATTATTGCAGTCACAAGTCGGTGAGTGTATGGGTATACAGGTCGAATGAGCCCGAACTGACTAACCAAGAGGAATCTCACTCTTTCGTGGACAAAACCACAATGTGCTCTGATCCACTGATGATAACGCGAATCACCTCAGTAAGTGTTGACCACAAATGAAGACATTCAGGATAGTGACCAAGAAGAAACTTGGAATAAACTTGCATTTAAAATAAGGTGAAAGCCGCCAATTGGCAAATCATGCGTTGAAAGAAGAAAGGAGACCCAGGAAACTAACGACATAGTGGGTGCAATTTAAAGCTCATTTTTTGTCCTTTTTGTCCAGAATCCTGCCATATTTTAGGAAAGAATATTTTCCGGCTCGATTGTTAAAAATTAATTCCATCACCACGAACGCAATTTCGGTTTATCTTGCCACATTCAAATAAGAGCTGTAAGAACATAAATTGCTTAAAGAGAAACTTCAGAAAAGCAGTGTTATCTTTTTAACTTTACCACTAGATACGACATATATGAACTTCGTTAAGCTGTCAATGAACTTAAAATGTAAACAAGGCAGGTAAGTACATTTATATAATTTTGTATGTTGTTGTTCAAGAAAAGATTTCACTACTCTCTGAGACTACATTTACTACAAAGTGTTTTCATTCAAGACGGGCAGTTTTTAGGACTGAGTAATTTGTTTTTACCAATGATTATTGTTGTTGAGATGTAATCTCATGAATAATTTGCGAAACCGTATTGCATTTTGGAATCGTTGTATTAAATATGTCATTAGTGCTGTTAGTTTCACAAAATCTGGATCTCGTAATAAGAGTAGATCCTTCCAACTGCTTCCTCTTGCAAATATGACAGTTTTAAAGACAATTTAAGGCCATACCTAATTACGTTACATGGAACATAGAAAACGAAAATATTCATATCTCTGACATTACAAAGAGGTTCTTTGCACCAAGCACGTCCATAAAGTTTTAGTTCTCATCCGTAACAGCTGGTAGATGCACGATGTAATTACACTACTAGCCATTAAAATTGCTACACCAAGAAGAAATGCAGATGATAAACGGGTATTCATTGGACAAATATATTATACTACAACTGACATGTGATTACATTTTCACGCAATTTGGGTGCATAGGTCCTGAGAAATCAGTATCCATAACAACCATCTCTAGCCGTAATAACGGCTTTGATGCGCCTGGGCATTGAGTCAAACAGTCAAACAGAGCTTGGATGGCGTGTACAGGTACAGCTGCCCATGCAGCTTCAACACGATGCCACAGTTCATCAAGAGTAGTGACTGGCGTATTGCGATGAGCCAGTTGCTCGGCCACCATTGACCAGACGTTTTCAATTGGTGAGAGATCTGGTGAATGTGCTGGCCAGGGCAGCAGTCGAACATTCTCTGTATCCAGAAAGGCCCGTACAGGACCTGCAACATGCGGTCGTGCAATGTCGTGCTGAAATGTAGAGTTTCGCAGGGACCGAATGAAGGTTAGAGCCACGGGTCGTAACACATCTGAAATGTAACGTTCCTGTTCAAAGTACCGTCAATGCGAACAAGAGGTGACCGAGATGTGTAACCAATGCCACCCCATACCATCACGCCTCGTGATATGCCAGTATGGCGGTGACGAATACTCGCTTCCAATGTGCGTTCACCGCGATGTCGCCAAAAACGGATGCGACCATCATTATGCTGTAAACAGAACCTAGATTCATCCGAATAAATGTTTTGCCATTCGTGCACCCAGGTTCGTCGTTGAGTATACCATCGCAGGCGCTCTTATCTGTGATGCAGCGTCAAGGGTAACCGCAGCCATGGTCTCTGAGCTGATAGCCCATGCTGCTGCAGACGTCGTCGAACGGTTGGTGCAGATGGTTGTTGTCTTGCAAACGTCCCCATCTGTTGACTCAGGATCGAGACGTGGTTGCACAATCCGTTACAGCCATGCGGACAAGATACCTGTCATCTCGATTGCTAGTGATACGAGACCGTTGGGATCCAACACGGCGTTTCGTATTAGCCTCCTGAATCCACCGATTCCGTATTCTGCTAACAGTAACTGGATCTCGACCAACGCGAGCAGCAATGTCGTGATACGATAAACCGCAATCGCGATAGTCTACCTTTATCAAAGCCGGAAACTTGATGGTACGCATTTCTCCCCCTTACACGAGGCATCACAACAACGTTTAACCAGGCAACGTTGGTCAACTGCTGTTTGTGTATGCGAAATCGGTTGGAAACTTTCCTCATGTCAGCACGTTATAGGTGTCGCCACCGGCGCCAACCTTGTGTGAATGCTCTGAAAAGCTAATCATTTGCATATCACAGTATCTTCTTCGTGTCGGTTAAATTTCGCGTCTGTAGCACGTCAACTTCGTGGTGCAGCAATTTTAATGGCCAGTAGAGTATGTGCACAGATGCCATACATCCGATAGCAGTTATTATGGTAAGTATTGTGTTTACAAGAGGTAGAGTTAATTCGTGGTATGATATCCAGTCTGATATACTGTTCTCGTTTCAGCGAACTGCAACGTTCTTTCATATAAATGACTAAGGCACTTCTCTTTTTATAAACATGGTATATTTAAAAAAGGATGATAAGATGAAAGTATCCTGTTAAAAAGAACTACTCACTGACGGAGTTCATAGTGTGCTAGGAAAACCGACTAAAAAAAAAATAGAACATATTTTGAGGACACAGTGTATTCGTAGTTGAACTGGTTATTAAGTAGTTTCCAATTTTAATTCTACCACTTGAAAATAGCATAAAAAGCGAAAATAGCGATTGTTGTTTATACATTTTTAATAGTTGCTAAAAACTACTGAAACAACATGATCCGCAGTTTGCCGAAAGGTAAAGAAAGTATCAACGTCATCTGTGGGTTCGTCTGAGAAATTTGTGATCTCGCATTCGTGCGCGTGGCAGTTTCCGTGAAAGTGTAGTTCATAAGTCGTACAGAATCGGCCCTAACACTGACCCCTACGGAGCTCCAGGTCGGATGCGGCTTTTATTAGACTCCGGTGGCGCTGCTGCCAGGAGTGACCCGCTGGAAAGTTTTTCACCAGTTGGCCAGATGCCAGTGACGGGCGACAACACGCGGCGGTCGGTGCAAGAATGCAATAATAACGCGAGGGCCGACCGCGTCAACATGGCGGCGCAGGTGTGTCGCGCGCCGGCGCGCCATTGGCAGGCGGCCGCTTACGTCACCAGGTGGCGCGCCAGATCGATAGGCGGCTGTGGCCGAGGCGGCGCGGGGCACGTGGACTGCTCCATTCAGAAAGACGAGCCCAGGAGACGCGCCTCGGGCGTCGCTGCGGGTCACGTGACTCTCCTTTCGGCGCGCGTGATGACCTCGCAGGGCTTCCTGCTGCTACCTGTCGGTAACGAGCCCGTGGAATATCTTCAGAGCTGTGCTCTGGATTCCTAATATCCTGTAGACTGCGTTATATTGGCAGAACGCCTAGAAAATGTGACACCTCTACGAAAGAGAATGCCCAGCACTAAACTTTTTCGTTCTTTTCTGGAGTATTGCTGTGCAGTATGGGGTTCTTACAGGATGGCATTGACAGACAACATGAAAAAAGTATTTTTAATTTGTTAGAGGATATTAGACATCACACACACAAATATACACAGCTCGTTCTGCATCATCGCGAAATAGGGGAGTGAGTGCTAGGATAAACAAGTTGGGGTGGCAGTCATAAAAGCACAAGGGGTTTTAGTTTCGGCGAGATCGTTTAACGAAATTTCAACCACCATACCTCGTCCTTGACTGGTGAACTACTTTGTCGTTTCCCATCTTCGTAGGGAGGAAGGAACGTCGTAATATAAGAAGGAAAAACGCAACTAGTTCGTAGAGGTTTAGGTGTTCATTTTTCCCATGTTATTCGACCGTAGAGTGGTAGAAAAAGACACTGAAAGTGGTTCTACAAACCCTCTGCCAAACATTCTAGTGTGGACTGCAGGTTCAAATGGTTCTGAGCACTATGCGACTTAACTTCTGAGGTCATCAGTCGCCTAGAGCTTAGAACTAATTAAACCTAACTAACCTAAGGACACCACACACATCCATGCCCGAGACAGGATTCGAACCTGCGACCGTAGTGGTCGCTCGGTTCCAGACTGTAGCACCTAGAACCGCACGGCCACTCCGGCCGGCGTGGACTGCAGGCAAATCATGTATACGTTCATGTATAACATCTATACTAGTTTATCTCGACCGCTTTTAGACCATCACTCCCGAACGAGATCTCATGTAAGCTAAAACCCTCAAAATGCTGAGTACACTACTGGCCATTAAAATTGCTACACCACGAAGATGACGTGCTACACACGCGAAATTTAACCGACAGGAAGAAGATGCTGTGATATGCAAATGATTAGCTTTTTAGAGCATTCACACAAGGTTGGCGCCGGTGGCGACACCTACAACGTGCTGACATGAGGAAAGTTTCCAACCGATTTCTCATACACAATCAGCAGTTGACCGGGGTTGTCTGGTGAAACGTTGTTGTGATACCTCGTGTAAGGAAGAGAAATGCGTACCATAACGTTTCCGACTTTGATAAAGGTCGGATTGTAGCCTATCGCGATTGCGGTTTATCGTATCTCGACATTGCTGCTCGCGTTGGTCGAGATCCAATGACTGTTAGCAGAATATGGAATCGGTGGGTTCAGGAGGGTAATACGGAACACCGTGCTGGATCCCAATGGCCTCGTATCACTAGCAGTCGAGATGATAGACATCTTATCCGCATGGATGTAACGGATCGTGCAGCCACGTTTCGATCCCTGAGACAACAGATGGGGACGTTGAGTATTCGTCAGCGCCATACTGGCGTATCACGAGGCGTGATGGTGTGGGGTGGCATTGGTTACACATCTCGGTCACCTCTTGTTCACATTGACGGTACTTTGAACAGGGACGTTACATTTCAGATGTGTTATGACACGTGGCTCTAACCTTCATTCGATCCCTGCGAAACCCTACATTTCAGCACGATATTGCACGACCGTATGTTGCAGGTCCTGTACGGACCTTTCTGGATACAGAAACTGTTCGACTGCTGCCCTGGCCAGCACATTCTCCAGATCTCTCACCAATTGAAAACGTCTGGTCAATGGTGACCGAGCAACTGGCTCGTCACAATACGCCAGTCACTACTCTTGATGAACTGTGGTATCGTGTTGAAGCTGCATGGGCAGCTGTACCTGTACACGCCATACAAGCTCTGTTTGACTCAATGCCCAGGCGTATCAAGGCCGTTATTACGGCGAGAGGTGGTTGTTCTGGGTAGTGATTTCTCATGATCTATGCACCCAAATTGCATGAAAATGTAATCACATGTTAATTGTAGTATAATATATTTGTCCAATGAATACCCGTTTATCATCTGCATTTCTTCTTGGTGCAGCAATTTTAATGGCCAGTAAGGTATTTAATAAAACTTTATAACGAAAGAAATTAACACTCCTGTATTAACTGACGGAAGATACATTGTTTTTATTTAACATTCAAATAAAAGTAAATCAAGAATTATTGAGTCAATGTAAAGAGATACTGACTGTTCAATGGAATGAATTCTCTAATGAGTACAAATTAATGATTGAGAGTAGACCGAAGAAAGACGAAAGGAGTAGCAGAGACTAGAGTACCCATAAACTTAACATGAAAACTGGTAACCACTAAGTAGGCGAAACTGAGGAATTCTGCTGGCTTGGAAGCGAACTAACAAATGGCGGACGAAGCAAAGAGGACATAACACGCAGATTGGCACAGGGAAAGAGGGAATTGATGGCCAAGAGAATCCTACCAATGTCAGGGATCTTTCTGTACTCGTAAATAAAATTAAAGATATGGTCTGAATGGTAACAGAATCTGTGGAGTACGAGAGAGGGGAACAGGCTGTCGTAAGTTCTCTGTGATATATGTTGGATGCTATGTAGCTGCGAGGAACGCAAGCACAAATGTGTGTGTGTGTGTGTGTGTGTGTGGTGACGGCGTGATTGCAATGTATGTAGCAGGCTTCCCGGATGTGACGGTTCAAGTGCAGTACCACTTAATGAAGAAAGTTCAAGAAAGTTATTGAAGGAAAAGTGGCTAAATCATGTTGAGAAGCTATCCACAAGTTGAAGCTGAGCCTTAACGAAAGTAATTGTTGCCGTCGTACTGTTACGTAACGCCTTCAGCTTCAACTCAAGTAAGACTGTGTAGTTTTATTCGGAAACCGAAAAGACCTGCCATCTTCGCAGAATTATTATTTGGACAATACACTGTATGTATTCAAATTTAACCCTACTCTTATGGTGATTATTCACCCTAATCATTATTACCGTAAGTGGGATCCATTTCCTGACACCCTAAAAACCGAGTACCATGTTGTGAAAAAGAGATAAAGGCTAGTAACACGAAGACATTAATTGTGCCAGTAAGTGAAAGACATTTTTTCTTGCACTAAAAAAGTAGTGATTGCTCGTTAATCAAAATTATTATGTATTTTTGTGTCAAAACAACATTACCCATTTGAAAATGATCTACGTTACTTGATAAAATCATTACATCTGGCAAAGTATAGATCTTGGGTACTTATTTCGGCGTTACCTTAGCATACTGCTGCTAACTGTATCGTCATTTGTAGCTAATTCTTATCTATTTCGGGAATGCGTTTTGATTATTTGGAAGAAGTGGTTAATTAAAATTTTGTGTTAGTGAACTTTATTGTGAGACCACGTTACTTAATTATTACTATGTCGCCTGAGACAAAAAGTCACTCAGTTTTGATTTGAAATGTTTCCGAAATGTTGCATATCATAGTAACTGAAAATCGAAATTCATGATTATTTGCATATGCAGCTGAGCTCCCGCGGGTCTAATGTCCATTGTCACCCAAGTTCTTATTTCTTAAGTTCAAAAGCAGTCTAAAAATGGCTCTGAGCACTATGCGACTTAACTTCGGAGGTCATCAGTCGCCTAGAGCTTAGAACTAATTAAACCTAACTAACCTAAGGACATCACACACATCCATGCCCGAGGCAGGATTCGAACCCGTGACCGTAGCGGTCGCTCGGCTCCAGACTCTAGTGCCCAGAACCGCACGGCCACTCCGGCCGGCAAAAGCAGTCTAACCTAATCAGTATCAACCCTAATATCCTCTTTAGTTGACACATTATAGAATTTTCAGTAAACTGCCGTTTCGTAATTAGCACCGAATTCGACTAGTTAAAGAAAATTAACCTATGTATTTACGCAGATATAAACACGATAGTTATTAGGGAAACATAGTCTTTAAGATGTAACTTACAACTTGCTTATCTTGAAAAAAATGAAAGCAGTCCCATATTCTGGGAAGGAGTGTAGGGGAACAGGTACAGGACTCCAGCACCGCCGTTCTAGACAAAGTCCTAATAGAGATGGTTTGTTGTTGCCTTCCTCCGACCTGTTATGGATTATCAGGTGTGTATCTGTGTCGTGTTGACCACTGTTATGAGTGCTTGGATATTGTACTTTGGGCTGACGTTGTTAGGAACGCCTATTTCTCTCGGATCGCAACAAAGGGGCAGCCGTGCTTAACGTCCCCATCGGACGAACAAACCACCAAAAACACCAAAAATCACCATAAACCGTGTCCTGATTTTTTGGGACAATATGGATAAATCTGAGATTGAATCCAGTACACTGTCTCAAATACTGGTGATCAGGAACTTTATGCGACCACATTTTCTCCCCTTGCACACTGGCAATGAAATTCTTTTACCATCAGGATTGAAAACGGTGCACATCCGAATCGATCGATGCTGCACAATTGCTCGTTGGCGACCTCAGTATCACAGGCGGGTTATGCTTATCTTACTGAATGCAGAATATATAGAATACCCGAACAGGTGTAGAAGAATCCCTGATGGCCCTAATATTGCCAGTTAAAGAAATCAATGAAGAAACTAAAAAAAAAAGTAAATCTGTTTGCTGTGGAATATGAGGGTAAGTCAATTATTATCCGCAAAGTAGTTATAAAATTTTATTGTAATCAAAAAGGAAATTTACAAGAACATCATTTTTCGACATAATCTCCATGCGTTTCAAAGCACTGTACAAGCTCCCTGATGCACTCATAAAAGAAGGTTCTCGGTTGAGCTGCAAGCCAGGAATGCACCGCTTTTATCACTACTTCGTCCGAGGCAAATCGACGGCCCCTTAATGTCTGTCTGAGTGGACCAAACAAGTGATAGAAATTGCAAAATCGGAACTATATGGACGATGATCCAGTACTTCAAATTTGAGTCTCTGAAGCGTTTCAGCAGTGTGGGCAGCAGTATGCGGACGGACATTGTCGTGCAACAGCACACCTTCTGACAGCAATCCTCGGCGTTTGCTTCGAATTGCAGGCTTTAGCCCGGCATTAAGCATCTCACTGTAACGTACGCTGTTTATTGTTGTGCGGCTTTCTCCATAATGTTCCATTACTGGACCTTGCGCGTCCCAAAAATCCGTAAGCATCAGTTTTCCTACGGACGACTGGGTATTTAACTTTTTCTTGCAAGGCGAATTTGAATGTTTCCATTCCATACTCTGCCGTTTACTCTCCGGATAGTAATGATGGATCCATGTTTCGTCACCAATAATGATCCTGTCTAAGAAGTTGTCCCCTTCGTTACCATAGCGATCCAAATGTTTTTTGCAGATGTCCGCCGGCCGGAGTGGCCGAGCGGTTAAAGGCGCTACAGTCTCGAACCGCACGACCGCTACGGTCGCAGGTTCGAATCCTGCCTCGGACATGGATGTGTGTGACGTCCTTAGGTTAGTTAGGTTTAAGTAGTTCTAAGTTCTAGGGGACTTATGACCACAGCAGTTGAGTCCCATAGTGCTCAGAGCCATTTGAACCATTTTTTGCAGATGTCCAAGCGCGTTTGTTTTGTGCAACTATGTGAGTTGTTTTGGGACCCATCCTGCAGAAACTTTATGAAACCCAAGTCTGTTGTGGATGATCTTGTAGGCATAAAGGTGACTAATTTCTAGACGATGTGCCATCTCGTCAATAGTTAATCGTCTGACTAAGAGAATCATTTCACGTGAACGCTCAACGGTTTCTTCATTTGTGGAGGTAAACGGTCGTCCGGCTCCTTCACCGTGCGTAACACTAGTGCGACCATTTCGGAATTTTACAGTCCATTCGTAGACTCTTTGTTGTGGCAAAACACTGTTCCCGTACTGTACCGAAAGTCTTCGATGAATTTCGGCCCTTGATACGCCTTCCGACCACAAAAAAAGGATCACTGAACGGTGCTCTGCTTTGGTGCAGAATAGACAGCGGAACAACCACGATTAACAGCACGGCAGCGATGACGAAACTAACCTTGCAGCTTGAAAACTGCAAAGATATAACAACAAATAAACAAAGTATGCGTCATCACCGTAAAACGACAGTACTACCAAAATAAACAAAAATATAACTAAATTGCGGGTAATAATTGACTTACCCTCGTACATCAGCGACCCAAAGCATTCCACAGAGATCGGTGGTCAACATGGGCATAGGAAAATCCCATTTTATATTACACTACTCCAAGATAAAAGCGATCCCGCTCTGTAAGCAACGCTTTTATTGTAACGTGATGAAAATAGCTTCACTACTGCTTCGAAAGTGGTATAGGTGTCTTCACAGCGTTCTCCGTGTTACTCAAGTTTAGCACGCTGTATTCTGTGAACGAATGGCAAGCTGTTGTTGAAGCTAGCATCGACACTCGCGTAATTAAGAAAACTCTTGAAGTTATTTACGAATAATTCCTGGACACCAGGGTTCCTGCAAAAAGTAGAGCTCACAAGTATATTACAACATGGTGGTCCAGTGGCGATGTTTCACATTCCAAAGATGCGTTTACACCCGTGCGCCTTGAGTCTAGTCACCGTGCTACCACAGCCTAACGTAAAAGTCGCGACACTCCGTCTCCTTTTTGCCCACAGTGATAGCAGCGCCCTAAGCTGGCAGTAAGTGGCACTTCTCAATACGGTATCTGAACAGTGTGATCACTAACGGTTATATTGATTTGCAACATACACTTCTGGCCATTGAAATAGCTACACCAAGAAGAAATGCAGATGACAAACGGGTATTGCCGGCCGAAGTGGCCGCGCGGTTCTGGCGCTGCAGTCTGGAACCGCGAGACCGCTACGGTCGCAGGTTCGAATCTTGCCTCGGGCATGGATGTGTGTGATGTCCTTAGGTTAGTTAGGTTTAACTAGTTCTAAGTTCTAGAGGACTAATGACCTCAGCAGTTGAGTCCCATAGTGCTCAGAGCCATTTGAACCATTTCAACCATAAACGGGTATTCATTGGACAAATATATTATACTACAACTGACATGTGATTACATTTTCACGCAATTTGGGTGCATAGATCCTGAGAAATCACTACCCAGAACAACCACCTCTGGCCGTAATAACGACCTTGATACCCCTGGGCATTGAGTCAAACAGAGCTTGGATGGCATGTACAGGTAAAGCTGCCCATGCAGCTTCAACACGATACCACAGTTCATCAAGAGTAGTGACTGGGGTATTGTGACGAGCCAGTTGCTCGGCCACCATTGGCCAGACGTTTTCAATTGGTGAAAGATCTGGAGAATGTGCTGGCCAGAGCAGCAGTCGAACATTTTCTGCATCCAGAGAGGCCCGTACAGGACCTGCAACGTGCGGTCGTGCATTATCCTGGTGAAATGTAGCGTTTCGCAGGGATCGAATGAAAGATAGAGCCACGCGTCGTAACACATCTGAAATGTAACGTCCGATGTTCAAAGTGCCGTCAATGCAAACACGGATGCGGCGACCATGATGCTGTAAACAGAACCTGGATTCTTCCGAAAAAATGACGTTTTGCCATTCGTGCACCCAGGTTTGTCGTTGAGTATACCATCGCAGGCGCTCCTGTCTGTGATGCCACGTCAAGGGTAACCGCAGCCATGGTTTCCGAGCTGATAGTCCATGCTGCTGCAAACGTCGCCGACCTGTTCGTGCAGATGGTTGTTGTCTTGCAAACGCCCCCATCTGTTGACTCAGGGATCGAGACGTGGCTGCACGATCCGTTACAGTCATGCGGATAAGATGCCTGTCATCTCGACTGCTAGTGATACGAGGCCGTTGGGATCCAGCACGGCGTTCCGTATTACCCTCCTGAACCCAACGATTCCATATTCTGCTAACAGTCATTGTATCTCGACCAACGCGAGCAGCAATGTCGCGATACGATAAACCGCAATTGCGATAGTCTACAATGCGACCTTTATCAAAGTCGGAAAAATGATGGTACGCATTTCTCCTCCGTACACGAGGAATCACAACAACGTTTCACTGGGCAACGCCGGTCAACTGCTGTTTGTGTATGTGAAATCGGTTGGAAACTTTCTGTGGTGTCACCGCCAGACACCACACTTGCTAGGTGGTAGCCTTTAAATCGGCCGCGGTCCGTTAGTATACGTCGGACCCGCGTGTCGCCACTGTCAGGATTGCCGACCGAGCGCCACCACACGGCAGGTCTAGAGAGACGTACTGGCACTCGCCCCAGTTGTACAGCCGACATTGCTAGCGACTTTACACTGACAAATATGCTCTCATTTGCCGAGACGATAGTTAGCATAGCCTTCAGCTACGTCATTTGCTACGACCTAGCAAGGCGCCGTATTCAATTGATAATTAAATTTATGAAGCATGTACCGTAACGAGAGATGTTCTACAATTGTGGATTAAAGTTAAGTATTACATCATCTACGTACGTTATTTACAATTCTCAAGATATTGTCCTGTTCCAGACCTCACGCCAGTCAGCGTGTAATTAAACGCGTGCATTTCGGCCTCCTCTAGAAAAACAGTGTTGGCTCTTCTGCTAACACTACACTTTCCTCATGTCAGTACGTTGTAGGTGTCGCCACCGGCGCCAACCTTGTGTGAATGCTCTGAAAAGCTAATCATTTGCGTATCACAACATCTTCTTCCTGCCGGTTAAATTTCGCGTCTGTAGCCCGTCATCTTCGTGGTGTAGCAATTTTAAGGGCCAATAGTGTAGTTTTTTCGATAGGTTGTCATAACGTAAAAGTCGTCAATAACTACAAAAGGACACTACATTTGTCTTTCTTTATGTAAACTGATGGTGGCGGGGGGGGGGGGGGGGGGTCTGGAAAAGAAAGGGAAGGAAAGGGATTATTGATGTCAGCTGCATCGCGACATTACGCGGACCCGGATCTCCAGCTTACTGGGCAGGTGCGTTAACCATTGCACCCTATGGGACACAGGGTTACCGCAGCTGTGTGGACTTTCCTGGCACGCCTCACTACCGACCCGCATTCCCATCGAACGCCACCTATCGCGAGTCCCTGTCCATTTCCTCCACGCTCGCTACTGTGAGATTCCCGTAAGAGGTCGGACGCACGTGTGCATGCGCACTGAAGAATGTGGACCCAGTGCGCATCTAGGCGATTCAACTATTTGAAGGCGTGGTGTCAGACATGTCCGATAGAACAGACAACATTCATTCATATAACAGGACAGTTTATTAATGAGTTTCTTTTGTAACGTTTCGACGCGCTGGGTAACCGCGCGTTCTGAGGCGACCTGCCACGGTACGCGTGGCTCCCCCCCGTCGGAGGTTCGAGTCCTCCCTCGGGTACGGTTGTTTGTGTTGTCCCTAGCGTAAGTTAGTTTAAGTTAGATGAAGTTCTGAATAAGTCTATGGACCGATGACCTCAGCAGTTTGGTCCAACAGAAGCTTACCACCAATTTCCAATTTCTTGTAACGTTCAGTTAATTACTGAATAATCTCGTTTTCCTTTAATAACAAAAAATTGCTAGCGATAAACAGAAGACCTGACCTTCTGCAGAACAAGAAAGTGGAGTTTTATTCAAAATACTTTCAGCCAAATCGATGATTTTGGAACGTAGGAAACCTATAGAGGGTGTATCATAATTAATGGCGTAAACGCATGTAGTTGAAAGTACACCATACTAGAAGCAAAAGAGTCTCAGTAAACATAGGGGCGAAAATGCATACCTTAAGAGCTACGAACAATTTTTCATCTTCGGTACTGTGAAGTAAATCTCTTCTAATGCAAGCTCTTTGCTTTCTACATTCTGAGAAGTAGTAGTATGGACCAAATCAAGAAAAAGATGTCCAGTAAACATTTGCTCTGAAATCCATAGGAACTGTTCATTAGAAGAGTTGTGTTTCCAAGTAGCGAAGATGAGCACGTGCCCATAGCTCTTAAGATACACATTTTAGAGCACACGTATACTGGAATTTTTTTCTTGTTTTGGTCCATACTACTACTTCCCAAAATGTGGAAAGTAAAGAGCTTGCAGTAGAAGAGATTTGCTTCGCAGGATCGAAGATGAAAAATTGCTCGTAGCTCTTAAGGTATGCATTTTCGACCCGATGTTTACTGAGACCTTTTTGCTTCTAGTATCGTATACTTTCAACTGCATCCGTTTACGCCATTAATTATGATACAGACTGTATAAGATGTAATACCTACACTATTTAATGTGCGAAATAAGCCACCACAGAGAATAAATCGTCAAAAGCAATAAAAGTGTTTCCCGACATAGAAGAAACAAATTCCACAATTGTTGCTAAATTTGAACGAGAAACGTCAAGAATCTTCAACCCGTTCGCTTTTGAAGCAAAATTAATTACATTTACAATATTATCCATGTAATGGAAAGCCGAGTGAAATATATGAATGGGCAAATCAATAGAATCCATAACAAAGCTATAGTGTCAGGGAAAGTGCCTATGATGGCAACAGACAACAACATAAATATAGGCTTTGTACGCATAAATTATGTTTGTATTCTCTTGCTTTCAGCGGAGTAAGCTACAAATATACACATATTCTAAAGTATTTCTTCGTAAACAAATTATAGATGATGTCATTCAAAAATGGCTCTGAGCACTATGCTACTTAACTTCTGAGGTCATCAGTCCCCTAGAAGTTAGAACTAATTAAACCTAACTAACCTGAAGACATCACACACATCCATGCCCGAAGCAGGATTCGAACCTGCGACCGTAGCGGTCGCTCGGCTCCAGACTGTAGCGCCTAGAACCGGTGGCCACTCCGCTGATGTCATTGAATCAGTGTGATTCGGGTGGTTTTACACGTATTTCACGATAATTCGTGTCTCTAAGTAATTTTCGAACCCATGCAACGCACAATTACAACTATTGTTTCGTTAATTAAGTAGAAAATAATTAACATTATCCTTAGGATGCATGTGAATGTGTGTTTTCTCACCGCTTGAAGCACTAGCGACGCTCCAACTATCAAACGGTAACAACTTTCCGACCAGAAAGTGCCATAACTGTATTTATTAGACTGTGGTACGACTGTGCTTATCCCACTCGCAAGTAGAGGCACGCTTCCTCAACATGAGCGTACAAGTGCGTTTGGCTAAAATGGCTCTGAGCACTACGGGACTTAACTTCTGAGGTCATCAGTCCCCTAGAACTTAGAACCACTTAAACCTAACTAACCTAAGGACATCACGGCAACGGCCTTGCCGCAGTGGTTACACCGGTTCCCGTGAGATCACCGAAGTTAAGCGCTGTCGGGCGTGGTCGGCACTTGGATGGGTGCCCATCCAGGCCGCCATGCGCTGTTGCCATTTTTCGGGGTTCACTCAGCTTCGTGATGCCAATTGAGGAGCTACTCCACCGAATAGTAGCGGCTTCGGTTAAGACTACCATCATTACGACCGGGAGAGAGGTGTGCTGACCCCACGTCCCTCCTATCCGCATCCTCCTCTGAGGATGACACGGCGGTCGGATGGTCCCGGTAGGCCACTCGTGCTTAAAAAACAAAGGACATCACACACAGCCATGCCCGAGGCAGGATTCGAACCTGTTACCGTAGCGGTCGCGCAGCTCCAGACTGTAGCGCCTAGAACCGCTCGGCCACACCGGCCGGCACGAGTGGGTTTCATTCATGTCTGTGCTCACACTGGGCGCTTCTTCTTTCATGTGGGGCAGGCTACAGCCGCAAGGAGCACAGTTGTAAACTCACTTAAAGTGTAACCGTAAGCCCTTAATTCGAACTCTGGAAGCAGTTCCAAATATTTTCGGAAATAATATCACCAAAATAGTGCACACTGCGCACAAAAATTGAAAGATTCGTACAATAACCGTAGTTTCTCCGTTACTGCGTTGCGGAATTGTAGGATATCCTGTAGAAATCACTATGATTTTGGAAAAAAGCCAATAGCCAGCCTTTTAGCTCTGTGGAAAGACGAACAGTCACCCTTTTGTGGTGAAGTTAACAGCGGACGTGCTCTGCTCCATCACAATGTAGAGTTTTAAGGCTGTGGAGTCACTGCGCAACACCATACCGTGAATGAATCAACAAGTATTGTTGAAGCCGACATACATACTCGTTTAATTAAGAATACTCATACAGTTCTAATGAATATTTATGAATTTCATTATTCCTATAAAATGATTCAAATGGCTCTAAGCACTATGGGACTTGATATCTGAGGTCATTAGCAAAGTCTCCAGTGCTAAGTGTAACCGTAAGCGTTTAGTTGCAACCATTTCCAGAAGGAAACTTTCAAAATAGCGCAGATTTTGCAGCTCCGTTCCATGATAGTAGTTTATCCGCTAATGATTTAGCAGAACTGTAGAATACCTCGTAGAAATCAGTGTGGTGCGGAAGGAACTCTATGTCCGGCCCGGTTGCCCAGTAGAAAGACAACCAGTCACCCCTTTGTGGCGGCGTGAACAAAGAACCTGTTCAGCTCCATCACGATGTTAACATGCAAAGTTATAAGGCTGTGGCGTCACTTCGCAACAGTGCCGTTATTAGGAAGACGTAGACTACAAGGTGACAGTGATGAATTGCTTCCTGTCTAGGCAGTGCTCCTTAAGAGCGACAGCAGACCGCTTCTGTCGCAGCGCCTGTGATTTTTTCCCACTATGCTTCGTGACTAAAATGACATGCAGATTAAAAGCGGCAGGTGGCACGTTAGGTAACCTTCCGTCGTTAAAACGCCTTGTGAGTTTCCATTCCTCCAATCATTTATAAATCGCGTTCCGTGAATCACATCATATGAGAGGGCCTTCAAGGATGCGGAGAGAGTCAAATTACACAGGGTGTTTCAAAATAAGTGTCTCCTATTCTTATAGTGTGTTAGATAAAAAATTCGACAAACGTATATCTGGAAATATATACTTGTTATTTTATTCATAGATTTTATTTTTCAGCAACTGTACTACATATTTCAGAAAAAAATGCAATTGGCAGTTGAGCAGATATATTTATTTCGCTTTACCGGTTTCAACTGTGTTTATTAGACGGTAAAATTAGCTTTGACATTTGCAGGAAACCTTTCACAACAGATAACATCATTACTTCTTCTTGTTGTCATCCTTTTAATCACAAATTGGCTTCCTTTCACACTATTACCGACCATATTATTGACGTGCTTCTAACACCTTTAGCTATGGCTAATGGACTTCATAACTTAAAGTATGAAGCGGTCAAAAACGGATGTAGAACAAGCCTAGCACAAAAATTTTATAAAATAAATCCATCAAGATCACAAATTAGTCTAAACCAATAGAAATGGCCTTACTGTTAAGCAGTACACTAGAATCCCATTTCTAGGTGACATTTCATGTCGTATAGCTAATATGTTTAAAACTTATGACATCACTCTGTTCTTTACCACGAAAAATGTCACTTACTTACTTTCTGTACGTAATGCGAAACCTCCAACTGACAAATCTCTTAAATTTGTGGTATATAAAATACTATGTTGTATACGTCCGTGTTTTTATACAGGACAGACAAGGACGGCATATAAGACCCGCTTTCGTGAGCGTTTGCTCAACAAAGACGGTGAGAATTCATATATATCAACTTCTGCAGAACATCTCAAAATCGAGAAACACACTGTTCCTCCTCAGAATTGTAGCTTAACATGAAAATTTTGCATTTGACCGACAGGTGTTACAAAATGAACCTTTTATAAGAGCTTGAACTATGTAAACATACCTGCCTAAATTAAAAAGATTTTCTGAATGATGAGCTTGCATTAAAAAATGCACTGTTTTGAGTGCATAATATCTTTTGTAAAACGGTAAAAACTGATCCATTCCTTTTGGATATTAAAGCTATGTGCCACATTTTCCAAATTTATTGGGTACGAATTCCTTTCATATCAGCCGCCCCTGTAGCTGAATGGTCAGCCGGCACGGTAGCTCAGCGTGTTCGGTCAGAGGGCTGCCCCCTCTCTGTAATAAAAAAAAAACTGAGTCAAGGAATCAACGATCAACTTGAAATGATGTCTTGTGACGTCCGCCCAGACCAAACGCAACGAACTATGCCGAAAAAAAAGGTCGGCGTGACGGATTGCCGTCCTACGGGCCCGGGCTCGACTCCCGGCTTGGTCGGGAATTTTCTACGCTCAGAGACTGGGTGTTGTGTTGTCTCCATCATCATTTCATCCCCGTCCGGCGCGCAGGTCGCCCAATGTGGCGTCGAATGTAGTAAGACCTGCACCAAGGCGGCCGGACCTGCCCCGTAAGGGGCCTCCCGGCCAATGATGCCAAACGCTCATTTCCATTTTATATATTAGTTATAATTTTTATATGCTTTTATATATGTTCCTTGCCGCTGACACAACTGTTTGACATGTACATATATGTGATTCATTTACTGTAAATTATCAGTTCCTCAACCTGTGTTTCCACTAATCAGATAACGTACTGTTTACGACATGTTATGACATTATCCTCCTATGAAGAAGATACAGACATCTGGTAAACCAACACTAAATAAGTTTCTGTAATGCACTTCTCATACTTTACATAAATGTATGGCCAAGATCCAATAACTGATAACACACCTAATTTTGTAAGCTCCTGAAAATGACCAATTGGTTAGCTGAAATCGGTGAAGCGAAATAAAAATATCTGTGCAAATGACGACTGAATTTTATTCAGGAAACGTATACTTTTTGAGACGTGGGCCATTTTGCCTCAGCTGTGTCAACAACAGTCAGTACTCAGTGAGGCAGACTGTACTACTGTCGACGTTCGTTCGGACGCTTGTCTGCTCTGTAAAGTAGGATAGAAGGTGATATCTGGCATCTCTGCCAAAAGAGCACAATGGTGGTGCACGCACAAGCGTTTCGGACCACACCGTTCATTGTAAATTGTTGAGCATGGTGCTCCCCAGCACCCCTACATCTTCACATGTTGGCCCAACGACATCGTCAATTACGGTTGCAGTGTTGGCGGGTCCATCGGGATTCGTCCGTCGATCAATGGAAACGTGTGGGCTCTACGGGTGAAACATTTTGGTACACGAGGTCGATGGTCGTCTCCACAAACGCTGTCCTCGAAGTGAACGGCGGCTCGAAACGTGCAGCGCGCCACGGACGCTGGCTGGGGGGTGGGGGAGCAGTATTATGCTACGGAATTTTCCTGCGCGTGCATGGACCTGTAGTTGTAAACGAAGGTACGCTGACAGCTGCGAACCACCTGCACCCATTCATGCTTGATGCCTTCCCCGACAGCGATGTTATCTTTCATGAGAATTATTGTCCGTGTCTCGGAGCCAGAATTGTGCTACAGTGGTTTGAAGAGCGATATAGTGAACTCACATTGACGTCTCGGCAACCGAGGTTCGTTATTGGGCGCCTGCACCGCGTACGCAAATCAGCGGCCCGTTATTTACTCGAATTACACGACCATGCGTAGACATCTAATATCACGTACTTTCCCAAACTAACCGACAAACTGTCGGATCGCTGATACGGTGTGGCCGAGCGGTTCTAGGCGCTTCAGTCCGGAACCGCGCGACTGCTACGGTCGCAGGTTCGAATCCTGCATCGGGCATGGATGTGTGTGATGTCCTTAGGTTATAGGTTTAAGTAGTTCTAAGTTTTACTAAGTTCTAGGGGCTGATGACCTCCGACGTTAAATCCCATAGTGCTCAGAACCATCTGATTTTTTGAACCCTGATACGCAGAATCAGTGACGTATTTTCTTCCAAAGATGAACAAACAAGCTATTAAGCAGGTGGTCATAATGTTTTGGCTCATCAGTGTATAGCATCTGGTTCGGCACAAGCTCGGCTTAACTGTCTGTTTGCCAATTTGGCTCTCAAGCAATATAAAATTTGCATACTCTTCGCCTCCTTGGGTGGGTAATGGTGCTTGCATGCAACGTTTAATCTGTCATACACAGCGGTATTCTTTCGTCTCTGGTGAAAGGTTAGTGAGCTTCACTTAGCCGAATTTATACCTCGGACATTGCAAATGGACTTACGTTTTCTGGGAAGAGAAAACCTGGCTTTGAGCATTGGATAGGCAACAAGATTAGAGGAAGAAGAAAACAGTAACTCCCGTGCCAGTGAATAATGTACGATATGACAGCCTTGGTGCCTCGCACGGAGTATTGGTCACAGTCGAAGGTTTTTTTTTCAGGGATAGGCGACTGTGAATTGCGGAAAATGTGCAATTGTTTTGTGTTTTGCAGAAAAAAGGAATTGTTTTGATACATTTCTCAGGCGACACTGCAAAATTCCAATAATTTTGCCAGCCACAGGAACAACATTGTAGTACTTTCATAGTAGCCACTATGTGCTTTTTATGGGCAGTGACATGTACAGGTAACATAATGTATTTTGAAACAGTGTTTGTAAAATTCTTCAGATGACCATACACAATAGTACTTTGTTTCACAATATTTCTGTGTGTACCAAATAAATGGTTGAAGAAGGATGGGGAAGCAAATCACCCGTTGCCTTTCAAAGAATCCATGCCTGTATTTGTCTTAAACGATATAGGGATATCACGGAAAATGTAAATCAGATAGCCAGGCGGGGATTTGAACCGTCGTCCTCCCGAATGCGAGTCCAGTGTGCTCGCCACTGCGTTATCTCTCTCGATTTATTTTGAGGGAGACACATTCACTTTACCTGCCTTGAATTAAAATAGCACTTTTTTTTGAAAAAATAAACCGAATATACTGAAATTAAATGCAGGAATGTGAGTTGTGGTTTTGGGTTACGGTGAAGACAGGTATTTTTAGTCGCGAAGAGCCTGCTAAACCGTTGCCTCTCTTCCAACGGGCGAGAATGCGTTTTCTCGGTGCCGCACGGTCTCCAACCACCCGATGCTCGAGCATTCCACAGAGTCGCATCGCTTACAAAGAATAACTCTGAGCGCCAAATACATACATGCCTGGACGTTATTTTCAACTTCTGAACCTGCGTGCACACCATTTCCCACAGAGCATTAGAACTAATTTTATGTGTTCCGTTCTGTTACACTGTGCGTAGAGAGACGTCAACAGTCACAGTCAATGGAGGCGCTTTTAAAATAACGGCGATTAACTTTCATTTGAGCTATGATTGTATGTAATTTCCGTGACCTCTTTGCTTGGTATACCAATGAGTTATCGAGCTGACAGGGTGTAGTTTTCTATCTAATGCTCTCCTTTCTTGTTATTCCTTCTTCTCATTCCCGTTCACATTCGCATGTCATTTTAAGTTATAGCGAATCAACGTGCTGTACCTTTCGATAAATTGGCGGGCGCCTGAACCTAGATCTTGTTTAGTTAGCTGGTCGGCCTTCTACCCAGATAAATATCACTTATTTAGGCTGGATTTGCAGATTACCGACTCGTTACATAGTTTCATAGATCATTGTGTTGTTGTCATCGCACTAAAATCAGTTTTTTTCGGGAGTGTTAAACCCTTTGTCACACGTTAGTATGCACGGTACATTATGAATGAAAACACAGAATTTTAGGTTAATATTTAATGGCGTTGTTAGGATTACAAATTAATATTGTTTCCAAATGGCAGAACCGTATGCATATTTAATCAGCCTCACAGACGGTGTTCCCGTGTATAAACAAGTACAATGGCCACCGTCGTTTGATTCGTACAGAACAGAGGCTTCACTACACAAATAATACTCATCTCCGTTCACTGAACTATTATTGCAACAAATCTGACAGGTCCCATAGATTACAGCATCTATTTGAGTACACTCATTAATGCCGAATTCCATTTTACGTCATGTCTCCAGGCGATTACGCTTTCTCTTTCATAGTGCTGGAAGAGAAAGGAATGTCAACTGCTAAATTTATTATCAAAAATAGTAAAAACTAGGAGGATGGAAAAATCGCCAGAGAGGGACCAGGGAGGGGATCAGTTTGGGCCTCGGAGAAACACAGCAGGAGGCAATGCGCTACTGACGCTACAAATCACCTTAGGAGACAGCACGTAGAAAGGCAAACCCACGTTTGTAGCATTTGTAGACCTAGAGAAAGCTTTGGACAATGCTGAATGGAATGCTCCCTTTGAAATTCTCACGGTAACAGAAATGAAATGCAGTGACTGAAAACTTATACAAAGTTTGTACAGAAATCAGAGCGTGGTTGTGAGAGTCGAAAGGCAGGAAAGGAAAGAACTGGTTGAGATGGGAGTGAGACAGCACTGTAGCCTATCCCCGATATTGTTAAACGTGTACACAGAGCAAGCAGTAAAGGAAAAGAAGGACAAACATGGAAAAATAATTAAAGTTCTGGGGGAAGATACAAAGACTTTGAGGTTTGCCGTCAACATTGCACTTCTGTCAGGGACAGTAAAGCATTTCAAAGCATTCAACATCTTTAGAAAACCAACAGCCACAGACACAATAATACATTCCACATCCAACCACCCCCACAGCCAGAAACTTGCAGCGCTAAGACACATGTTACATAGATTAAACAGAATCCCACTCAGCAAGAGAAACTATGAACAAGAAATGAGTACAATCATACAAATAGCTAGGAGCAACGGGTATGAGACACATGTGGTACACAAGCTCAATCAAAAAATAAAAACACAACAGTTCCACAATACAAAAGAACTCACAAGCTGAAAACTTACAAACACACTCAACAAACACACACAATGACAACACCACACAGAAAAGAACCAGATGGTACACCATGACCTACACACATAAACTAACACACAGAGCTGCAAACGTCCTATAGAGACCGGGCTTCAAAATAGCATATAAGCCTGGGCAAACCCTTCAATCACACCTAAGCCAGCCAGCTACCAAGAGAAACAAATTCCAACAATCAGGAATATATAAACTTGAATGTCAAAGTTGTGATGCAGTATACATAGGCATGACATGCAGGGATTTCCAAACAAGATACAAAGAACATATCAGATGTTGGAAGTATGAAACAAACCATTCCACATTTGCAGAGCATTTAAAACACTACAACCATCATCCTACAAATATGGAACAAGAAATGAAAATAATGAGGACAAGCAACCATGACAAACATTTTATACAAATGCAAGAAAACTTCCACACACAGAAAACCATAGCAGAAAACAAACACGTGATAAATGAACAAACACACATCAGCACAGGCTCCCTACTACACTTAGTAAAGGAAATGATAACATAAAACAAAAAATAATAAAAAAAGAAAACTCTTCCCCACATCATCTGGAGACATACACACACACACACACACACACACACACACACACACACACACACAGCACAAAAATATATATATCACACCAAAACACACACACACACACACACACACACACACACACACAAACGCACACACAAATGCATACACGAACAGACCACAGATACTTCAATAGTTACACTCATAAGTTTGGCAATAACATTAGATCTTTGGCAAAAACATTTGACAGTCGGCAACAGAAACCAAAACATTGCTTTAAAACAAGCGTTCGGTGCATAGTGTTGTGGAATGGGGAAAAAAACCGCAAATTGGCGTTCATAAGAACAACAACAAAAATGCAACAGGAGCGTAATATGTAGGAAATTCTCCACACAACCTGTAAGTACAGTTCAAAACATTACTACTTAATAGGAAATACCAACTACCAGAACTGTTTATAACCTATAGGCACAATGACAAAAATGTAAATAAAATAGCTAACATATGTACATATTTCAGGCCACTGATGATGCCTTGCAGAAAATAAAGGCGAAACGCATATGGCACTAAAATTGTGTTTTATTCAGTTGCTGTCAGACGGTCCATAAGTAAAAATTATTAATATACCGTAATATTTCAAAGAGCACTTGAACGGAATGGACAACGTGATGAAAATAGACTATAAGATGAATGTCAACAAAAATAAAACGAGGATAACGGAATGTAGTCGAATTAAATCAGGTGGCGCTGCGCGGATTAGATTAAAAAATGAGACACAAAAGTAGTAGATGAGTTTTGCTATCGATGTAAATGTAAATGTTCTCTTGTTCAACATGATGTATCAGCGAAACTTCGTGAGGCAGTTGCTTTGGCATTCTGACAGAACACTGCATTCTAATACCAACGAGTTTTTAGATACCTATCTTTATAACACATTATATACGCTGAAGAACCAAAGAAACTGATGCAACTGCTAATATCCTGTAGGGACCCCGCGAGCATGCAGAAGTGCCGCAACACGACGTGGCACGGACTCGACTGATGTCTGAAATAGTACTGGAGGGAATCGACACCATGTATCCTGCAGGCTTGTCCATAAATACGTAAGAGCACGAGGTGGTGGAGATCTTTGCTGAACAGCACGTTGCAGGGAATACCAGATATTGTCAATAACGTTCATCTCTGGGGAGTCTGGTGGCCAGCGGAAGTGTTTAAACTAACAAGAATGTTTCTGGAGGTACTCTGTAGCAATTATTTACGTGTGGGTTGTCGCACTGTCCTGCTGGAATTGTCCAAGTCTTTCAGAATGCACAATGGACGTGAATGGATGCAAGTGATCAGACAGGCTGGTTACGTGCATGTCACCTGTTAGAGTCGTATCTAGACGTAGCAGGGGTCCCATATCACTTCAACTGCACACCCCCCACGCGACTGCAGAGCCTCCACCAGCTTGAACAGTCCCTTGCTGACATCCAAGGTTCATAGATTCATGAGATTGTCTCCATATCCTACGTTCATCCGCTCGATACAATTTGAAACGAGACTCGTTCGACAGGCAACGTGTTTCCAGGCATCAATAGTCCAATGTCGGTATTGACGGGCCCATGCAAGACGTAAGACATTGTGTCGTGCAGTCATCGATGGCACACGAGTGGGTCTTCGGCTCCGAGGGCCCATATCATGATGTTTCGTCGATTGGTTCGCATGCTGACACTTGTTGATGGGCCAGCAGTGAAATCTGCATCAATTTGCGGAAGGATTGCACTTCTGTCACATTCAACCATTCTCTTCAGCCGTCGTTGGTCCCGTTCTTGCAGGATCTTTTTCCAGCAGCAGCGATGTCGGAGATTTGATATTTTACCGGATTCTTGATATTCAAGGTACACTCGTGAAAAAGTCGTACGGGAAAATCCCCACTTCATCGCTACCTCGGAGATGCTATGTCCCACCGCTGGTGCGCCGACTGTAACACCACGTTCAAACTCACTTACTTCACAATAATCTGCCATTGCAGCAGCAGTAACCGATCTAACAACTGCGCCAGACACTTGTCTTGTATAGGCGTTGCCGAGTGCAGAGCCGTATTCTGTCTGTATCTCTTTGTTTGAATGCGCATACCTATACCAGTTTCTTTGGCGCTTCAGTGTATTTCTCTCACCATTTGATAATATACTTGTTATAACTGTTTCAGACTCACATTCCATAAACTCCTTTCTCCTCTCTGCCCCTTCCTTTTTCGACATATCATCACATTCGCTTGACTGTCTTTACATACCGCTCTTAGTTGACAGTGCCATAGTGACTCGTACAACATATACATATATTTAATTTTTTTAAATGTACTGTAATCAGAGAGTATAGATATGTATGGAATAAGGGTTTTGATGAACAGAACGACAATTCTGTCCGCAACATCTCCTGCGGCTGAAGCCAAGTGATACGGGACGGTATATTTTAGCGCGTATTTTTGAGTGTCATCACTTCGCTGCTACAAACAAATTACCTTCAGAAGTACCGCGAAACTTTGTATACGCGTTTTACAGACATCTTATCAATCTGATACCAGTAACGGAATTTGGCTTAAATTTAAAGAGCAATGACACTGTGCTTTTTCGTCACAATATCATAGCACATATTCCGCTTCTCTTTTTTTCAGTAACAGGATAAGAAGTGACAACCACCAATATTTTTTACATTTTCTATTGCACTTATTCATGTTGTCGAATCTCTGTTCTAATTAATTACGTTACAATGACACCGTAGACAGCGACAAAGTATCACGAAAAAACAACGCATTTGGTATTATGAAATTGTTACACTGGATGTGGTAAGCGATTTGCACCATCTGCTCGTCCATTATTAGCTACAATTTTTCTTCATCTATCCTTCTACTTTTTAAAGACAATTAAAACATCTGTAACATTTTCCAGCCATCTCATCAGAAAAGTAAACCCATTTACTGAGCACAAAAAAATAAAAAATACAGCATCAGTACCCGAATTTTGTAGTGATAGCCAACAATATTGTTTTTTAGGTTTTCTACTGTACTGATTGATATTGCTGAATCTGTTCTAATCAATTACGTTACAATGACATAGTACAGGAAACTGTCTCTTTCAGAAATATTTCTATACACACACAAAGGTTTGAGAGTCTAAATAAATTGAAGGAAACATAGCATAAGTATGTAAACACTGACTGGAAATTTACTCAGATACATCTGAAAATTTATCCAGCACTTGTCTCGCAAACACATTGCCATGAAATCGCAGAAATTATTTCTACAATACAAGACTTTATAATACTGTCTCGATATTTTCCAGCATATAAAATTCCTTGTATCAATACGACATTTACAATTAAACATTTGTTGCGTATACCTATGAAAAGTAGCTAGTCCTCCTTTCGCACACTTCTCTTTAGATTTGTAGCAAAGGCAGTGCCATTGCTATTACTAAAACTCAAACGTGCAAAAAGGCCAATATGTGTAGTATTCAAGTTTCGCTTTTACCGCAAATTCTAGACAAGCACCGTCGCCCCAAAATCAGGTGACTATCCCAGTTTGATGTTGAGAGTATGCGCAGTAGACTCTGCTCACTGCATAGGTATACATACTCTGACTAAAATATAAGGTTTATTTGTTCAGTGTCTCTTTGGGCATTGTATTATGCTTGTGTTTTGTATCGATATAACCGCAGAACGTCACATATCTTTGAACACTAATCTTCGAGCAGCCATGAACTCTCGCTGAAGTTGTGTGAGCTATCTGTCTAGTACTAAGTTCTCTGACGATGGACTAGGAAGCCGAAAGCCGGTTCATAACGAACTGTTATTGTGGAATATTAATACTGCGTATTCAAGTTTTTAATATGTCTCTGTTCTTAAAAACACCGACGGAATGTTCCATCCTTATAAACTGAAGTGCTAGGAAGTCTGTTTTGAAGGTATTTGCCTAAAAGAGTAGCATTGTATAGAAGTGAAACTTGGGCGATATGCATTTGAGGCAAGAAGAAGAACAGATTATTTTAAAATGTTGTTCTGCAGAAAGATGGTGAAGATCAGATGGGTAGATCGAATTAGTAATGAGGAGGTTCTAAGTCGGATTGGGGAGAAAATAAATCTGAAGCATAACTCGACTAAAAGAAGGGATCGCTTGATAGGACACGTTCTGAGACATCAAGGGATTGCCAGTAAAGTTTTGGAGGGAAGTGTTGGGGGTAATAAATATAAATGCAGTAACTAGGTTCAAAAGGACGAAGGCTGCAATAGAAATTCGGTAATGGAGAGGTGCAGGTTAGAGGAGAGTATGGAGCTGCACGAAACCAGTCTTCTGACTGAAGACCCCACGTTGCAGTTCACACCACAAACGTCTTGAGAAAAGTACGTCTCCTCTATTGGCCTATTTGATCTCCTGATTTTGTTTCTCATGGAGGATGTGTGGGAAATGATGAGAACAATGGTGTGCTGCTATGTGTTCTGCCGACTTGTTGTTCCCATTTTCTGGCACAAAGTTTCGACGGCCGACCCAGCCGTCATCATCAGATTTAGATTGAGTCCATGCAGAGAGTACACATAACAGCAAAACTCGCAATGTCTAAAGACTTCTGATTCAGCCGTCGAACTATTGTGAAGAAAATGGAAACAACAAGTTTGCTGGACACCTGGAAGCGCACCATTAATCACTCACCTCGAGACAACGTAGGAGATCAGAAGATGTGTATTTTGATATCAGCCTCCAACCAGCAGTCTGCATGAACAAATACAGTACGTGTTTCAGTCATAGTTAGAAATTCTTCAAAGAGACATCCGAAGGCCGGTTGCTCCGTGCCGCAATAAACACAAAAGTGTGTCCGTTTCTGCGGAGATCACATCTAATACTGATGCTGATGATGGACATCAGTTTCCCATGAAATGAAAGCTTAATCATGCAGTATTAGTCATGTGATGTGTATCAACACAGAGAGTGATAAAAATCAGACTGGTGATAGTGTAACACTTTATAGTGTGTATTCAGTCAGAGATTACTCCCTTAATAGTCTTGAGAACTTCGATTTCTGGTATGTAGAGGACTTCGTGAGGGCGAAAAGCAGACACGAAACCCGACGACAGCCGAATTACATGCTCCACCAGACTATGTCGGTCTGTTTTCCAATTATTTGCAACGAGCAGGGCGTTCAGACCGGTAAAATAACTCTTGTTTGTAATTACTGTAACGTGTTACGATATGTCGATAGGACAGTTGGAACATCTGGTCGAGTATTCTGCTCGCAAACGAGTTCGTCAGTATTTATTAATGTACCACGAACTCGGCACAATTTGCATTTGATGCGCGCAGTGCAACGTGTTTCTGCTGCGCTACGGTTTATCCTGCTGCTCATACAAACAGTTTCTAATTTACCTTCGTACCAAGAGGGTGAAAAACATCTATATTAGTACATATTATAAATTAAAGCCCCCCTCCCCCGCCCCCGCGATTTTCTGCCTGTATGTGAAGATTAATCTAAGGAAATACTGTAAGAATTTTGATACGGTTTTCACTAATATGTGGATTGATTCACGAGGAAGATACTTGTTGCTACCCTTGCGGTGTTTTGTAATGATGAATATTTTTCGCAACCTGGTTTGTAAAGGGGCGATCATTTTAAAAATGACATCAGAAACATATGTAACATATGAAATACGACATAATTTGGAGAATTTCGGGATTGAAAGAGATGATAGTTCTCACTTGTAATACATTTCATATTTACTGCTTTTACATTCTTTCGCAATTATGACGAAAAAGCCGGCCGCTGTGGCCGAGTGGTTCTAGGCACTTCAGTCCGGAACCGCGCGACTGCTACGGCCGCAGGTTCGAATCCTGCCTCGGGCATGGATGTCTGTGATGTCTTCAGGGCCGCGCGGGAATAGCCGTGCGGTCTGAGGCGCTGCAGTCATGGACTGTGCGGCTGCTCCCGGCGGAGGTTCGAGTCCTCCCTCGGGCATGGATGTGTGTGTTTGTCCTTAGGATAATTTAGGTTAAGTAGTGTGTAAGCTTAGGGGCTGGTGACCTTAGCAGTTAAGTCCCATAAGATTTCACACACATTTCAACATGTCTTCAGGTTAGTTAGGTTTAAGCAGTTCTGAGTCTAGGGGACTGATGACCTCAGATGTTAAGTCCCATAGTGCTCAGAGCCATTTTATGACGAAATAACTTATACGCTGGGCGTTTTGTTTCTAACATTTTAACAAAACTCCCGCATAACCCATAAATTTTTAGAACTGACACTGAATATCTACGAAATGCATTTTCAGCGATTTTAATGATATAATTTTCGTACAGTGTTTCAGCTAGCAATTTCTTGCGTGTATCGGATTGTAGGACACGTAATCACTACTGGCCCAGAATACACTGACTTGCAAGAAAGTCTGGAGAGAACAACGTTTTGCACAAGAAACTAGTGGAACATCTGAGACTAAACATTAAGTTGATCCTAATGAAACGATTTGTAAACGCCCGACAAAAAGACGGAGACTCTTTCAAGTATCTCTGAAGAAAGTTTTCTCGTCTATTAGAAGCGATATCGAAATAAGACGTATTTTTTGTTCCTTACATTTGAAATTTAATGTTCGGCCTTTAAATTGAATAAAAAATGACTGAATGAGAGGAAGGTTTGGGTATCATTTAAAAGGAGTGCTATTAAGTTTTTAGGCAACAAGAAGGAACCTTATTACATTTTTGGTGTAGTCAACATGCCGGAGTTCGCCCTTGGTAGCTGAGTAATCAGCGCGACGGAATGTTACGCCTAACTGCCCGGTTTCGATTCCCGACTGGGTCGGAGATTTTCTCCGCTCAGGGACTGGGTGTTGTGTTGTCCTTATCATCAACATTTCATCCCTATCGACACGCAAGTCGCCGAAGTGACGTCAACTCTAAAGACTTGCCACAGGCGACAGGTCTAACCGACGGCAGGCCCTAGCCACACGGCATTTCCATTTAACATGCTGGAAAAATTTGAGAGTTTAGGCTGTTCTATGTGCCTCAAGATCCATTTATGAACAGTCACCTAGATTTTTTCCCAGAAAATCGGGTGATGTCAATGAGACATCAGTGTGACGGAAAGACTATATCAGAGCAGCTGGAATACCAATACGATGGGAAACTGCGGTTCGTCACTTCACCGAGACGTACAATGCACAAGTCATAGAAAGGAAGCTATATCAAATGCTTTAAGGACAGGACAGAAAGAAAATACAAGCCAATAGACACACAATTTCTATGTAATGTAATTTTTTGCTTCAACGAAAGCATTCTACACACATCAAATAAGTTTTGCATCACCCAGGTTCCCAGAACTCCTGAAGATAGACGTTGACTGTGCATATTACATCACAGACACAGTCCCTTTGGCTGCTCAGAGATGTCAATAAACCCGCCCAAAGATGCAAACAACCATGCAGGAGCAGCACCTACTAGACGGAGGGGGTCCGCCAGCCGATCAGTTCCAGTCATTCCACCAGGAAGAAGGTAAGCGGCTCGTGTTGTCTGTAGTTCAACCATGCCTACACGGTCAATACCGCGGTTCGATTGCGTCCGCATTGTTACTTTGTGACAGGAAGGGCTCTCAACAAGAGAAGTGTCCAGGCGTCTCGGAGTGAACCAAAGCGATGTTTTTCGGACATGGAAGAGATACAGAGAGACAGGAACTGTCGATGACATGCCTCGCTCAGGCCGCCCGAGGACTACTACTGCAGTGGATGACCGCTACGTACGGATTATGGCTCGGAGGAACCCTACCAGCAACGCCTCCATGTTGAGTAATTTTTTTTTCGTGCAGCCACAACACATCGTGCTACGACTCATACTGTGCGCAATAGGTTGTATGATGCGCAATCCCGACGTACGTGGCGAGGTCCATCTTTGCAACCACGACACCATGCAGCGCGGTACAGATGGACCCAACAAAATGCCGAATGGATCGCTCAGGATTAGCATCACGTTCGCTTCACCGATGCCTTCAACCAGACACTCGTCGGAGACGTGTTTGGAGGCAACCTGGTCGGGCTGAACGCCTTAGACACACTGTCCAGCGAGTGCAGCAAGGTGGAGGTTTCCTGCTGTTTTGGGGTGGCGTTATGTGGGGCCGACGTACGCCGTTGGTGGTGATGAAAGTCGCCGTAACGGCTGTACGATACGTGAATGCCATCCTCCGATCGATAGTGCAACCATATCGGTAGTGTATTGGCGAGGTATTCGTCTTCATGGACGATAATTCGCTTCTCCATTGTGCACATCTTGTGAATGACTTCCTTCAGAATAACGATATCGCTCGACTAGGGTGGTCAGCATGTTCTCCACACATGAACCCTATCGAACATACGTAGGATGGACTGGAAAGGGCTGTTTATGGACGACGTGAACCACCAACCATTCTAAGGGATCTTCGCCGAATCGAAGTTGAGGAGTGGAACAATCTGGGCCGACAGTGCCTTGATGAACTTGTGGGTAGTATGCCACGACCAATACAGGCACGCATCAATGCAAGAGCACGTGCAACCGGGTATTAGAGGTACCGGTGTGTACAGCAATCAGGACCACCACCTCTGAAGGTGTGGTTTTCATGAGCACTGAAAGGGGCGGAAATGATGTTTATGTTGATCTCTATTCTAGTTCAGGATCCGGAACTCTCGGAATGGAGGTGATGTAAAACTTTTTTTGATGTGTGTACATATCAAAATTTAAATTACGTTTCGTTACTGTATTTTGCTAATTTTGTAGTTTATAATGAAATCACAATGTAACAAAACTGTGAGTGACAGAAAAAAGAAACCCTGAGATCAGGTATGGATTCAATGTCCAAGAAACCATGATATTAAGCTAATAGTTAACATAAGATATTTTTCCGTTGGGCACTGCAACCGATTTAAACTGGGAACCACAGGCCTATAAATAAGAAAACAAAACTAAGAAAAACTAAAACTAGAACTGGACAACAACATTGTACGACGACAATGTTAAAAGTGTCATACCACGGTACCAACGTACAAAGCATTTCAACTCAAGAGGCATGTAATGCAGTACTTTTTAACGTAACATGTAAATGAGCGTATATGTGGTGGTCAAAATAAAATTGGTTTCGAAAATATTTCGTACGCTTGGAAGAGATACTCAGTATAAATGGATATGAAAAACGTCGGATTAAAGGTGCTCAGCAACCGAAAACGCCAGAACAACCAAAAGAAGAGCAAGAAGAAAGAGATGTAAAGTCTACATCTTTTAAATAACATACAGGAAATATTTATTCATTAATTTCGAGAATAATGAAGAAGCATAAAGTTCATATGGTTTTTCTACCGCCGGTCTAGACGGAAACTCTTCTGGGATCTATGAAAGGTGACCTGTTTTTACGAAAGACCGGTATATATAAAATTCCTTGTCAGTGTGGTAAAAGGTACGTAAGACATGCAATACGTACTGTACAAGAACAGGTCGTCGAATACATCTGCCTTCTAAAGCCCAACAAATTTGCATTGGCTGAAGACTGTATTTCTACTGGCCATTCCGCGGATTACGGGAAAATCAAAAACAATAATTACAGTCTCATACTATTGGGATTCAGTGGTCAAGGAACCTGTGGCAATACAATTACCAGACAACCTGCTCAACCATGGAAGCCACTCATTTCACTGTTCCGAGTGTTTACCGCCTGGCATCCCAACACATGCCACCCATTTAATAATCAGCCACATAATTCGTAAACACTGTGGGTTTGTTGACTCTTCGCCTGTTTTGTTTTACTCCTATATGCATACAGTCTCATTTATAACTGCCGCCCTTGTTGTCGACAATATTATCTCTGACGCACGAGCATTTACTCCACAGTAATATGTCAAGTGTTTCAGATTTCTGCAGCAACTCATCTTGAAGACAGCTGTAAGGTTTTCAGCTGAAATATTATTGTGGATGCACTCCCGAAAGATGATGTACTCTACCCGCCAGGAAATCTTCAAGAAACACACCATCAAAAACTGTTGAACGTCAAGATGCAGTAGCGATCAGAAGTCGTCCCAGAAAAGGAACGTATGGTCACCATACATTTATCTCGAAAGGTAACTCGTCTGGTAGCAATAGTCTCCACAATTTGTATGTTGCATCATGTCGGTAAATCGCGTTTCCAGACGTCAAATTCGTTCCGCATTCGCCCTCTCCTGTATGCTGCAATGTTTCCATGCTCCTCTACTTTATATTGTTTCATCTTACAATCTTCCTTTCGACGTTATACGATAAATGCATAACATATACGCCATGAACACGCATGAATGCGTGTTTTTTATGACGTCCAAGTTCACATTTTGTACATAATCGAAAAACGTACTTACGCAGGTGGATCTCAGATACAATGACAGGTATTTCTTGTTTCTCCCTTGGTACTCACCTGAAACAGGAAAAAGAAATAAAATAATTAGAAGATGGAAGAAAAATTATATTCACTGAAGTTCATGAGGCAATAAGGAGTGACATTTCACTAGGAACTAAATGGTTCGCTATGTAATGACGCAATAAAAATGTTGTAGCGTTGTGGACAGTTTAGGCAACGGAAAGTTAGCGAAATGATGTACCTGGCATAAGGAAGAGTTGTGACTGACATTTTGGTGAGACAAGAGGAGAAGAACAACGTTCTATCGTTTAGGTACAGAGATGAATAGAATGGTGATTAATAGATAACATAAAGGCGAAAAATTGCTTCAGTACTCTCCAAGTTGGTAAGCATGTTCCAAACTGTGTAACAGATGTTCACGACGTGTCAGTGTCGCGCGGATGTACAAACACCTGCAGAGGATGTATGTAAAGGTGGCCATCTTACTAACGACATACACCACAGACGAACAATGTTCTGTTATTCAGTTTCCATAGTTACACTTTAAAACCTATTGAGATGCATCTCAGAATGGAGGTCCATTGTAGTGATGATGTTATAATACTAAGCCCACGAATAGAGTCAGGGGTTCGCAAACGAAGTGATGTCAGGGGCGGATGCTCGCGTTATGACTCTAGGAAACATTTCAAAAAGCGGCTTCTAGGTACGTGCACTGGCACTACATCACTGAATTGACAGCGAACCGTGTATGCGGGTGACCGATTTTAGCGGCACATTGAACAAAAAAGTGATGCCTCCAATGCCAGAATAGTCGCTGGGGAACAGGTCTTTATTCAGGCATGCTTTCGCTAACCCATTTTTCGGGAAAATAGTAATTTTGGTTCACTATAAGTCGCGAAGGACCACTATCGTTAGTGGACCTTACTTAAATCTGAGAGACAGTCACATTCGGCCTACAATCAAATCCAAACAGCGTAGATAGCTTTCTGCAAGTGTTCTATTGCAAATTCTATTTTGTTTGTAAAGACAAACAGACGTTGATCTATCGTTCCAATTGCAAATACCCTAAATTGGAACGATCACATAGATAATGTTGTAGGCAGAGCCAACCAAAGACTGCGATTCATTGGCAGAACACTTAGAAGGTGAGAAAGGTCTACTAAAGAGACTGCTTGCATCACGCTTGTCCGCCCTATTCTGGAGTATTGGTGTGAGTGGTGGCGTCCGCATCAGGTGAGACTGACGGATGACATCGAAAAGTAAAAAGAAGGGCAGCTCGTTTTGTGTTATCGCGAAGTAGGGGAGATAGTGCCACAGACATGATATGTGAATTGGAGTGACAATCATTAAAACAAAGGCGTTTTTCGTTGCGACGGGATCTTCTCATGAAATTTTAATCACCAGTTTTCTCCTCCGGTTGCAAAAACATTCTGTTGGCACCCATCTTCATAGGGAGAAATGATCATCACGATAAAATAAGAGAAATCAGTGCTCGCACAGGAAAATTTAAGTACTCGTTTTTCCCTCGCACCGTTCGAGAGTGGAACGGTAGAGAGGTAGCTTGAAGGTGGTTCATTGAACTCTCTGCCAGGCACTTTGTTGTGAATAGCAATAACGTAGATGTAGATGTAGACCCTTTCCTTCGTATATAAACTTGATTCGCGGTATTTGTCTGAGCTAATTCCAGCTATACATTGCAGAAACTAAATTGCAGATAACTGTTGAAACATCAGAGAAAATACGAACAGCACCTCTTGGGAGACACACCAGGTACGTATAGTACGTAACAAAATGAGACCAAAAATCATTATGACAGTAGATGGTCTCTTCAAGAACAAATTGAGGATAGGAAACCAATTCTGGATGTGTCATCCAGTGATGGTACATAGCGTTGAAGTTGCAGGGTCGAATGTCTGCAGCTAGGTCACCCCCTTGGACACCAAATGTGACTTAGTTAGCTTTTCCCTCAGCCGTCACTGCGCTCAGAGATATTTTCAGTGCTGTTGTGTTGTATTCATCACAACTAATCTGATCTTCAACCTCAATGGTAGCAGGGAGAGAACCCTGCCGCAGAGAAACTGTTGCTGTATAAGGTAGCTGGCTTGCAGGTTAGCAACAGGTATTATCACAGGGCTTTATATCTAAAACGAGTAATGTCGGCAACACAAAATGAATGACGTAATAGATGTTTATTAAGATAATTAATGTAGAATACACATTTTTAGTGGTGTACGATGGATGGCTCTGTAGTTCAGAACGCAGCATGTCATTCTCAACGGAGAGAAGTCTTCCGAAATAAGAGTGATTTCAGGTGTGCCACAGGGGAGTGTCGTAGGACCGTTGCTATTCACAATATACATAAATGACCTTGTGGATAACATCGGAAGCTCACTGTGGCTTTTTGCGGATGATGCTGTAGTATGTCGAGAGGTTGTAAGAATGGAAAATTGTACTGAAAGGCAGGAGGATCTGCAACGAATTGACGCATGGTGCAGGGATTGGCAATTGAATCTCAATGTAGAGAAGTGTAATGTGCTACGAATACATAGGAAGAAAGATCCTTTATCATTTAGCTACAATATAGCAGGTCGGCAACTGGAAGCAGTTAATTCCATAAATTATCTGGGAGTAGGCATTAGGAGCGATTAAAAATGGATTGATCATATAAAGTTGATCGTCGGTAAATCAGATGCCAGACTGAGATTCATTGGAATAATCCTAAGGAAATGCAATCCAAAAACAAAGGAAGTAGGTTACAGTACACTTGTTAGCCCACTTCTTGAATACTGCTCACCGGTGTGGGATCCGTACCAGATAGGGTTGATAGAAGAGATAGAGAAGATCCAACGGAGAGCAGCGCGCTTTATTACAGGATCATTTAGTAATCGCGAAAGCGTTACGGAGATGACAGATAAACTCCAGTGGAAGACTATGCAAGAGAGACGCTCAGTAGCTCGGTACGGGATTTTGTTGAAGTTTCGAGAACATACCTTCACGGAAGAGTCAAGCAGTATATTGCTCCCTCCTACCATGAGGGTAAAATCAGAGAGATTAGAGCCCACACAGAGGCATACCGACAATATTTCTTTCCACGAACAATACGAGACAGGAATAGAAGGGAGAACCGATAGAGGTTCTGAAGGTACCCTCCGCCACACACCGTCAGGTGGCTTGCAGAGTATGGATGTAGATGTAGATGTAGTTAAAGTGCTTCACGCTACTCTAACGTAACACAGCGAAAGAAAACTATCTGTGTAATAAAGTTCAGTCTGGACTGCTGTATCTGACATGAATACCACATACACATTCGGCGTTTACTACCCGACGATCACTCGTTAAAGCGGTCGACTGGCACCTCGTGATAGATATCGGCTGTCGATGGCAGTAGATTGGAGCTGTCGCTGGCGAGGAACTGGAACTTCCGGCAACTGGCGTATTGGAACTGTAACTTCGACTGGCCGAGCGTAATCGGCGCGTCTCCCTTTATCTGCGTCCAGTGTTGTGACATCCTTCTGCGGTCTATTTTGGGTAAGAGGAAAATAGTCCCTGGTATCAGCGCCTGCTATGGCGCCTGACTTAACTGCCGGAGCGTGGAGCATACTATTTGAAAATCTCGTGGCGGAAACGTAACGATTGCTCGGAAGTTTCAGGCGACTGGCTGGATGAGTGGCGTGCGAAAGAAAACTATCTGTGTAATAAAGTTCAGTCTGGACTGAACTTTATTGTTAGGATTTGTTGTGGACCACATGCCTCCGTACGGGCATGTTGTGAAGTGTTGTGACCACGTGTGACACCATCTGTCGTGTTGCAAGCAACAAGGTCAGTTACTAGAAGTTGTGCTCACGGTCCGTTAGTACGTAAGCTAACATTTGCTGCCAAAGCGGCAACCTACCGCCAGACATTGGACTCTATAACTTTTACCCTCTGCAGTTTAGTTGGATGACTTTTCTGGACATGGGTTCGTCGTCAGCTGCCATAGCCCACCAACGCCAAATTCTGCCGTTCTGTCCTAACGGATACGTTTGTCTGAAATTTGCTATTCTTGGCACACTCCTGAAACTGCAGATGGCGGAATATTGAATTCCCGAACGATCTCCGAAACGAAATGTTCCATGTATCTAGCTCAAGCTACCGTTTCACGATCAGAGTCCCTTAATTCCTGTCGTGCGGCCATAAACAAATCGGACACTTTTACACATGAATCCTCTCAGTAAAAATGACAGCTCCGCCAATGCGCTGCCCTTTTATGCCTTCTGTACGCGATGCTATCGCCATCTGTATATGTGCATGTCGGTGTGTCACCTTAGTCGATGTAGACGAAGACGTACCTGGTGTGATAGGGAATAATGAAATCTTCGTTGCCGATGTACTGTGTAGTGTTCGGTACCCAAACTAACGTGACTGAAATATTGGGTTTTATGATTTACTGTCTGAAGAAAACAATTAACATTGCAACAAGCAGTAACCAGGTATACAAATGGTTGAATTGGCTCTGAGCACTATGGGACTGAACATCTGTGGTCATCAGTCCCCTAGAACTTAGAACTACTTAAAGCTAACTAACCTAAGGACATGACACACATCCATGCCCGAGGCAGGATTCGAACCTGTGACCGTAGCAGTCGCGCGGTTCCAGACTGAGCGCCTAGAACCGCTAGACCACAGCGACCGGCCCAGGTATACCAGAAAGAGAAGCAAAGCAATTAATACAACATTTGTAGACTATAAAAAAGTTTATGGTTCGACTGACAGGGAAACATCTGAAAACAGTTTAGAGCTGACAACGAATCAGCGGCAATCATAAAAAAAACACACACACATACTAAGAAATACAAATTGCAAAATTAAAACTTTAGGTGGAAACCTTCAAGGCTTCTGGTATCAAAACTGGTGGAAGACAATGCGTTGGATTGTCCCCATTGCTCTTCAACTGTTTACTGAAATACGTTATCAGGAAATGGAGGAAAAACAGAACAGAAGAAGAAAGAATGCGAAAAATAACAACTGGGTGAAAATAAGATAATTTGAGTATAATAATACAACCAAATTCTTTGGAGAAAGTAGCAAACTTAGCAAGAGCAAGAAAAATGGAGGTGGCCTTTTAATAAAAACAAAAACCTGTCTAACAGAAATCTATTTATATAAATGCAAAAACCCAGCGGTATAACATTTTCGTTAGAACAGAATAACTTTATTCTTCTGAACGCCTTTCGTTAAATACAGCTAAACGATTAGATGAAATAGAAGAGAAGGTAAGGAAAATGTTGGGATCAAAACACGACAGTAGAAAATGAAATAAGGAGTAATAAAGAAGTTTATGAAGAAATAGAGCGAATATTAGTCACAATATGGAAGAGAAAAGTTATTCTTTACCTAAAAGTGCTATACGAAAAAAGAGTAACAGAAACAATTTTTAACTTTCTTGACAGGCACCCCAAAACATCAATGATGTGGATCAACGAAATTAAAGCAAACCTTAGGGAAATGGAAATAACAGAGGAAGAACTGCGGTAGGAGAAAGAGAAGAGTTCAGAGCAAAAGTCCAAAATTACTTCGCATTCGGGAGGACGACGGTTCAATCCCGCGTCCGGCCATCCTGATTTAGGTTTTCCGTGATTTCCCTAAATCACTCCAGGCAAATGCCCTGATGGTTCCTCTGAAAGGGCACGGCCGACTTCCTTCCCCATCCTTCCCTAATCCGATGAGACCGATGACCACGCTGTATGGTCTCCTTCCCCAAAAACAACCAACCAACCAACCATCCAAAATTACTATGACTTCCAGGAGAAAATAAAGTAAAGGACAGGTTCAAATGGACAGAAAAGAAGAGAAAAACCTAGGGAAAGAATGAAAAACTATTGGAAAGAAAGAAAGGAGGAAAAAAGAAAGCGTAAGTTGTGATCTGAGGCTTTCCCGGCGAATATGTTGCATCCAAGGTTCTAGGGTGTCCAGCCGGATCCGATCGTCGAAGTTCCATGATATTTCGGCGAATAACCGTTCCGCAATCATCACGTGGTGCTTCCATTAGCACCACCTGATGATGGCGGAACAGTTGTTCGCCGAAATATCGTGGAACTTCGTAGATCGGATCCGGCTGGACACCCGAGAACTTTAGATACAAAACATAAGTAATTTCATGTGGTACTTAGCAAGATAAATCAATAAAAAATAATAATAATTACCAGCCAGTCAATGTGTATTAGTCTGCTTTATGATCTGAAAAGTCTATTTTATTGTTATAAAACTGTATAATGCTATGCTGATAATGTATGGATCATTATTTTAAAATACAAAATTCTCAATGTTTCATGCAGAAACTGACAATATTTAGCGAAACAAATTTGTACATGGACGGAACTTATCAGAAAAGATGTATGTGAATATGAGTATGCGTTAAACCAGCGCAGATAAGAAATAAATAGATATAGCAAAGTGAAAAATCAGTTTACAACGAAAAGGTAGGACTAAAGAAAGTTGTAACATTAATTATAAAGCGAAAAATTGAGTAATGCATAATACGGAGAACTTTGCAAGATTATTGTAGTGTGTTATACAAAACTGGAAGGAAATTAATAGTAATGTACTGATTTCGTTCTTAAAACTCAGTGCAATGATACGAGACACAGTCCGTTCTCTGTATTTGGGAACTGGTGAATTTTGTTAAGAGTATGTTAGTGAAATTTATTTTGAAATAAATTTCGTCAATATTCCATGAGTGTTAGCTTTTGTCAACTTAATACCTGTGGAACACTGGTAAGAATAAATATGAGCATACCATTTTTCATTTCGCTCGACTGACATGTTGAGGAAACGGTACTGGAAATGACAGGATCTGGGATTATAATATTTCACTTTAGGTCTTCTAGTGTATATGGTGTAAGAACCGCATTTACAATACATCTTGCAGTACAGTTTTTTGTAGGTAGGGAGGATGGTACATTTTTAATATTGATAAAATAATGGGATTATGGAGCTCCGAGCCCATTTCAAGGTCTTCCACTGTAGATAACACTGATCACATATAAGAAATCTTCACATGAAAGCTAATAAAAGAACCCGCCCAGATGAAACGAGACAATGACTGAATTGAGATGAAAAAAAAATGAAAGCAGGAAAAACTGGAGTAATTAACGGCACACTGAGAAATGACAGTAACCAGTTTGCCGTGACAAGGCGCTGGATAAATGGTGGCCCAGCTCAGTGGACGGCTTATATCCTGACGGAAAGAGACAGAGAGAGGGGGGAGGTAGGGGTGGTTAAATTGGAAAACGACTCAAGCGTTCTGCTGGAGCTGTTAAGGGGCGAGCAAAAAGAACGGACGAGAAAACCGAAAAGATTGCATCGTAGGACGAGCCGGGAGTGCGAAGGAGAATGGGAGGAGAGCGAAGTAGATGAAGGAGGCGTGCTACAAATGAAGCAATCAGCGCAGGGCGGATTGGGTGGGCGGCCAATTCTGCGCCGTAATGCGGCCTGCTGGGCCGCTGTGGGCTCAACCCGATGCCAAACAGTTAAAACTCAACAGTCAACTTCCGTAATTATACGCCGGCGTCTCTGCCTGGCCCCGCGTGGAAGACCCAACACCGTGTCACGGGAGTTAGTTCAGATTGGCTAGAAACGAACACAAAAGGTAAGGTTCGAAAACTCGTTATTCTACAAGACCTCCTGAAAAACAAAAACGAATTTTTTGTGTGAAAACTTACGGTTTTTTAAATGAAACACACGTTACTAGCATCCTACATCATTGTTCTTCATGACTACATATTTACACAACACCAAAAATAATTAATATTCAGTAATGAAATTTCTGTAATACGTTTGTCTAGGTAACATATTTAAGTGATTAATATTCCATTAAAAAAATATCTTGTGACTAGGACCTCCCGTCGGGCAGACCGTTCGTCGGGTCAAGTCTTTCCATTTGACGCCACTTCGGCGACTTGCGCGTCGATGGGGGTGAAACGATGATGATTAGGACAACACAACACCCAGTCCCTGAGCGGTGAAAATCTCCGACCCAGCCGGGAATCGAACCCGAGCTCTTAGGACTGACATTCTGTCACGCTGACCACTCAGCTACTGGGGCGGACATTAATATTCCATGATAGGTTAATGTAAGTGCGAGATAAGCCATTGTGAAATGGTTCAAATGGCTCTGAGTACTATGGGACTTAACTTCTGAGGTCATCAGTCCGCTAGAACTTAGAACTACTTAAACGTAACTAACCTAAGGACATCACACACATCCATGCCCGAGGCAGGATTCGAACCTGCGACCGTAGCGGTCGCGCGGTTCCAGACTGTAGCGCCTAGAACCGCTCGGCCACTCCGTCCGGCAGCCATTGTGAATGTGAAATGCTGGTACTCGATTGAAGACAGATCTAGTGATCAAACAGCCAGTAGGAAATGTCGAAGGTCTGTAGGCGCTCTGTTGGATTACAGCAGCGGCATGTGGGCGAGCGATATCCTGTTGGAAAATATCCCCTGGAATACTGTTCATGAGTGACAGCGCGACTGGTCGAATGACCAGACTGAGGTACAGTCTTGCTGTTTGGGTGTGTGAGATAACCACGACAATGCTCCTGCTGCTTTATGAAATCACGTCCCAGATCATAACTTCAGGTGTAGGTCCAGTATGTCTAGCATGCAGTCAGGGTGGATGCAGGGCCTCAACTGGCCTCCACCTAACCAACAAACGGCTATCACTGGCACTGAGGCAGAAACAGATTTCATCTGAAAATACAACACGACTCCACACTGCTCTTCAAGGAGCTCTCGGTTGACGCCACTCAAGCTGCAAATGGCGGTGGTTCGGGATCGGTGGAATGCATACTACAGGACTCTCGCTAGGAGCTGACCTTGAAGTAACCGATTTCTAACAGCTTTTTGTGTCACTGTGATGCCAACTGGTGCTCAGATTGCTGCTGCAGATGCAGTACTATGCGAACTAGCCATACACCGAACACGATGGTACCCTCTCGGTAGTACCACGTCGCCGTGCGGAGCCCGGTCTCCTTGAGATCGTAGATTCTCGTGACCACTGCTGCCAGCAATCATGTACAGTGGCTACAATGCTGCCAAGTATTTCTGCAATATGGAGGAATGAACGTCCAGCTTCTTGTAGCCCTTTCACACAACCTCTTTCAAACGCAGTGAGGTGTTGGCAATGGCATCCTTGTCGTCTTAAAGGCATTCTTGACTTTCATCATGTCACCAGGTCTAATCCGAAAGGTAACTAACACTCACTTCCATTACACGGTGTATTTAAAGCAAACTTGATTTGTATCCTCGTAGTGACACTACTAGCCCGCCGGCCGTGTTGGCCGAGCGGTTCTAGGCGCTACAGACTGGAACCGCGTGACCGCTACGGTTGCAGGTTCGAATCCTGCCTCGGGCATGGATGTGTGTGATGTTCTTACGTTAGTTAGGTTTAAGGGGCTCCGGAAAGGCTGAAAATCATGAAAAGTTCAATTTTTACTTTTTTGCGTTTTCTGAATCTGCAGACTATTACCTTTTAATAGATATATAATTTATTCAATTCCAAAGACTACTACTATTTTTAAATTTTTTTTGAAATGTGTTCTACACGGGCGTGACCCACTGTGGCGCTGTTAAACTGCTGTCAAATGGTGTTATTATTAACGTCCTTGTTCATCAGGTACATTTTAGTGATGTGAGATAACGTATGTGTTGTGGCTAACCTGTGATGGTTCAATATATATCGCTAGTGTGATTGTCGATTGTATCATGTTTATTTACTCTGTCGTTATCTCGAAAATATTCGTAATTAATTCTGTTTCTTGAGTCTCTGTTTTGTTGAAGTATAATAATGAGTAAAGGTAAAGTTATTAGAAATCCAATGAAGGCTTTTAAGAAAAGGAGACCATTGTAAGGTGCAAGGTATTTAGAAATTTGGGAATGAAGATAGGTTCTAACATGGTACGAGCGATGCTTGCTTTAGACAAGGAACGCCTTCGGGCTGCAGACAGGGCTGTAAAGAGTCTAGAAATACAAGCAAGAGTAAACAGGAGGAGGAACAAGAGGAAGCTGGAGGAGGAGTTTGCAGAGGATGAAGATAATCCATCCTATGGACTTGGAATGCACTCAAAAGTTAATCCAATCTTTGTCGCTCGATTCCCAAACTTTTATTTTCTCATACTAATTACATGTTTTCTAAGGATCTTCCAAACATATTTGTTTCAAACTTTCAGTAAATGTTACACAGTACCTTCTGCATAATTTAACACAGCCTTTTTCCAAAAAAACTGTATATTTTTGAATATATAAATAAAAAATTGCAAAAAAATGTTGTGAATTTTCATTACAATTGAAAAAAAATCATCTTTAATAACTGAACTAAAATTTTGTAAAATCCCTGTGTTAAGTTGTAGCCCATATTCTAATAAATAATCTGTAAAAAGTTCAACTTCCTACCTCAAATACTTTGTGAGGAAAGATGTAATTTATAAGTGTTATTTTAACATTGCAAGTATAGGGCGTTCCGGAGCCCCTTAAGTAGTTCTAAGTTCTTGGGGACTGATGACCCCAGATTTTAAGTCCCATAGTACTCAGAGCCAATTGAACCATTTTTTTCGCACAATTCCTTCTTGGTGCTGCGATTTTTTCCATCAGTGTATATGCCAACTTAGTCATTCTGGCGTCGAACACATTTTTACTAACGAGAGACCTGTTTGTTGGCACCGTTACGGTAGAATGTTTAACCTCACCTCCGCTTGCACCGTTTCATCACTATCGCAGTGAAAGCCTCGACAGTGTCTAAGTTTTGGAAGCAGATGAAAATCGGATGTGGCCAACCCGTGACAGTACGGAGGATGACTGATGACAGACAACGAACCCAAGACGTCGGATTGTTGCAGACGTCGCAGCGCTCGTGTGTGGTCTGGTACTGTTATGCTGATGCAGAGGGTGGTCCGTGTGCAGACTAACTCTTCGAATTCGAAACTTGACTACAGCAAGCTATTTGTTACGCACCGACGAGGTGACGTTGCACACCGCCTTGTTACACACTCCAATCCGTAGCCCTCTAGTGGCACAGAGCTGCAAATATGTAGACGTGAGGAATAAAGATGTAGAACCTTAATAAGGTTTTTTTAATTTAAACTGGTTCAAGGGTTTTCACATAAACAATTCGGAGGCTTACTTTTCAGCACTTCGTCGTGCATCTGAGTAAGTCCTTTCTGTTCCAGAAACTAGAATCTGACAATATTTGTAAAATAAAACTGTGACTAGAGGGCGCCCAAACGTTTGAAGTTCCTAGGTACCTGGACGCATAATAAACTTTGATGACACAAGCACATGGATATGTCAATCAAAAAACTTAGTTCCAGCGGCTTTGAGCTTGGAAATATCACTGTGTTGACCAGCAGACGGAACTGTTAAATTACAATACACACTTTCACGGAATACTGTCCTCTGGCATGACCTCTTGTGAAAATTCTACGGAAGCGTCCAGCGTGAATGTGGAGTAAAACAGATTTCCGAATATCTTGCAGAAGTATTTTCAAGTTTCGACGATTCCTTTACTTATGGGTCAATGCATTTACTCCCAGACTATATTTCTGGTCAATAACTAGTGTGCATTAGGATGAATTGCACTATTCACAATCACAATAATGAAAGTAAAAATAATTTCCATTTGAAATGTTCATGAATATATAGATTTCGGAACGGAGTTTTCCATTTAGATGCAAAAGCTTATCACAGTTTGCCGGTTGTTATCGGGTGGGAAATTGAAAATTCCCCAGATATTAAAAACAGTGTGCGCTTCTAGTTTCTCCTTCCAAAATGTATCACAATATTTGGACTCACCGCTATGCCTTCCACATTAATCTAATGTTTGTTTTAAATTTGATTTTTATTATTACTCATGGTGTATCTCCTAACTTTTCCACCTCAAATCACCTCTGTCGTGTTAAAGATATTTGTAATCTACTCTCACCTAGGTGAACAACGACAATACGTTCGTGGAATAAACAGCAACGTATTCTCCCAACTTTCATAGTAACCAAGATACAGGTATGGTTCTGTTAGTAAATCCACCAGTGAGGTTGTGTCACTATAGCTACATCATCAATAACAAAATTTCATAAAATACACAAATAAATAATGCGTAAATTGATTAATAAATTTCGATTTCAAAATGCAGGTAATGAATAGAAATTTTCTTGCAGCTAATTGATATTTATGTTTCTCTGCCGTAGTTGACATCATTCCTTATTTTCTTCTTGGTTTACTGAACGCAAGAGCCCAGTCACTTTCCATTCCGTACAGCCACTGAACGGCGAATATCCGTTGTTCCCAGAATTACGCGTATCGCCGCAGTGTTCACATAGTCCAATTAGAACACACTGAACATTTATGAAAGGTAAATGGAAAATATGATTCTGTCGAAATTTTAAAACATATCACAAATTTGTATGTACAGTCGTGGACAATACGAGCGAGACCCCTCGCCTTTTCGTTATGCTGATCCGCACAGCTTTGAAGCCTGCTACACAGCATAACAGGCAAGGAAACAAAGTGCTACCAACATACTATGCACCGGCGTGTAATTGAAAAACTATCCAAACTTTGTCAGACTGTTTTCAATCATGTGTAAGACTATATTAACGCTGAATATTGTGTTAAACACAACACATAAATATGAAATATAAATGAAAGAAGAAACGCTAACTAGTGAACTGTACTAATATAAATGAATTCCAGCTTATCGAGATAGCCGGCCAGAGTGGCCGAGTGGTTCTAGGCACTTCAGTCTGGAACCGCGCTACCGAAGGTTCAAATCCTGCCTCGGGCATGGATGTGTATGATGTCGCAGGTTCGAATCCTGCCTCGGGCGTGGATGTGTGTGATGTCCTTAGGTTAGTTAGGTTTAAGTAGGTCTAAGTTCTAGGGGACTGATGACCTCAGAATTTAAGTCCCATAGTGCTCAGAGCCATTTGAACCATTTTTTTTTTTTTTTTTGACCTTTCGCGTAAATTTTCTTAACATAAAAGGCCGTGTCTTTAGATTGCATTGACATAGAAGCTCACTTTTTTACACCACAAAGGGACCGTATATCGCAGGATGTGCGACACATTTCCGCTTATTATGTCTACCCGTACTCGAGGTAAACGGGTTTCACGGGTTGGGTAGACAGATAGACGGTCAAGAAAGTGAGACTAGTAGGGTTCCATTTTTACCAATTTATGTGACGAAATCGTAACAACGAAAGAATAATTCACCCTACTCTTTATTCGAAATGTTATGGTTGCAGTCGATACATTAGCATATTAATCGTAGCTACGCTTTCGATCCAAATCACATTTACAGGAACGCAATAAAATTCATTTGCCTATAGAGGTGGTAATTCAGATCCCAGTATTAATGCCACCGCGTTTTAGAAGTGAGAGCATTCCCATTGCTAGCTAGCTTAAGAAACACTTCGGCTAATGAACGTTTTCTGGCTGTGGTGAGTCTAATGGAGAATTCGAAACATTGTAGAATATGTGTGGCAGCTATGTCGCCGTTTATTTCCTGGGGTGGTGCAGAATTATCCTGCTAAATTTACTCGATAATAACAGTATTTTGTTATTTCGATAAACATATCGAACGATCGTCAAATAAGCGGTGACATAAAGGTAGAAAATTCATTTTTTTGAGTCCAGAAAGCTCTATGCAACAGAAACTGCAGATTATTTTGCCATTTTCATTGCGAAATTGCCGGATTATTCATGTCTGGGGTAATAACAGAGGGCTGTTTGCCTGGGTTGTCTGCTAGTGTAGTGAAAGGTATTAGCTACTGCAAGGGAGATCTGGCTTGTTTTCGGTTCTAATCTCGATGGATGCAGATAGACTATCAGTGGTTTAGTCCTCCTTAAACATCCCAACAACCACCACCACCACCACTATCAGTGAAGCCATTTTAAGAAATTCTCGCGCCCCCCAAGGCGTTTTATTGCTACCTTTATTCTGAACCAGCGCCTTGTGTGGATGTCAATATGAAACTCTTGTAGAATTTCATACTTGTTACTACCTACTTTTTCCGCTTCTGTCACTAACTGAATTGACTTGAGTGTGACAACGAATAATTTTTAACAGAATTTCGTTATGAATCTTCACGCCTTGCTAAATTTGCACACTTTCATAGTAGTTCAGGAACGGTAATCCGGTGTGACTGGTCTGAACGATGACACAAACAGTTTCGTGGCCGAATGCGCGTAATATTTAGGTAATTCGTAACGATGTGGGGTACTTTGTCTTACTAAAACAGTTGTGTTATCTCGATAAGCTGAAATTCATTTTTATTAGTACAGTTCATACTAATTAGAGTTTCTTCTTTCATTTATATCTTATATTTACGTGTGTAACACACTAATCAGCGTTAATATAGTCTTACACATGCTTCAAAACAGTCTGACAAAGTTCGGATAGTTTTTCAATTTCACGCCTGTGCATAGTATGTTGGTAGCACTTCGTCGCCTTGCGTATTATGCTGTGTGGCAGACTTCAAAGCTGTGCGAATCAGCATAACTCAAAGGCGAAGGGTCTCGCTCGTTTTGTCCACGACTGTACATGCTTATAACAGATACATACTTGTAAATTCGAATGGATCTGAAAATAAAAACTGTGAAATACCCCACGTCATTTAAAATCCACCCCAAGTTTCTGTATTCGTTAACGCAGAAATAATATGATGCATTATAAATGAAAAACACGCGGTCCTGGTGTAATATTCTACAACATTTACTATTTTACAGCCAGATTTTCAGCTGTTACGGCATCGCCACGAGCGAACACAAACTTTTGTGGCTGTCAAATATTTATGAGATGACAGATTTTAGAGTAGTGGACCTACAGAGTATCAAGTTGATTTCCTGAGATGAAAATTGCTAATGTTTGTCTTAGGACTGAAAAGAGACGAATTATTTCAGCAAAAATGTGTTATAAAACTATTCTAGTTGGAGAAAATATGTGAGACATTAAATAATGAACTACATGATAAAATACAATTCTCTCGAATTTACTTTTCATTAAGGCCAGACCTAAGTTTTTACTTGCAGTAGGCGAAATATTCGCACAAGCAAGAACTTGCAGGCGCAATGCCTTGCGCAGCAGATGTTGCAACACAGTGGGAGCCAACAATCCGAAGCTCCCATTGGTGTATTGGTGGCGTTTGCTTCTAGCCCGCTAGCAGTCGAAGGACAACTAGTTTGAATCGGACTATAGTATTGTGCCATCGGATGTAACTTTCTGAACAGCCTGTTGCTCTCCAGTGGATCTTCTATATCTCTCCTATCAACCCTACCTGGCACGGATCCCACACTGGTGAGTAATATTCAAGCAGTGGGGAAACAAGTGTACTGTAACCTACTTCCTTTGTTTTCGGATTGCATTTCATTAGGATTCTTCCAATGAATCTCAGTCTGTTCGACAGAATTCATGTCGGGCGATCTGGGTAGCCAAATCATTCGCATGAATTGGTCAGGATGTTCTTCAAACCAATTGCAAACAAAGATGGTCCGGTGATATGTTTTGAAACATGAAGTCCATTAATGGCTGCAGATTCTCTCCAAGTAGCCGAATATAACCGTTGTCCTTCAGTGTTCATTTCCGTTGGACCACAGAACCCTGTCCATTGCATGTAAACACAGCCTACGTCATTAAGGAGTCACCAACAGCTTGCACAGTGCCGTGTTGACAACCTGCGTCCATGTCGTGCGGTCTCCGCCACACTCGAACCCTACCATCTGATATTACGAACTGAAATAGGGACTCATCTGAACATGCCATGGTTTTCCAGACGTCTAGGGTCCAGCCGATATGGTCACGAGCCGAGAAGATGCGCTGCAGGTGATGTCCTGTTGGCAAAGGCACTCATATCGGTCGTCTGCTGCCATACCCGATTAACGCCAAATTAAGCCGCGCTCTCCTAACGGATACGTTCGTCGTACGTCCCACATTATTTCTGCGGTTATGTCACGCAGTGTTGCTTGTCTGTTTGCACTGACAACTCTACGCAGTCGCCGCTTCTCTCGGTCATTAAGTGAAGTCCGTCGTCCACTACGTTGTTCGGGGTGAGAGGTAATGCCTGGCAGACTCTTGACACTATTGGTCTCGGAATATTGAATTCCGTGACGATTTCCGGAATGGAATGTCCCATGCGTCTAGCTGCAATTACCTTTCCGCGTTCAAAGTCTGTTGATTCCCGCAGCAAGGGCATAAGCATACTTTTTCACACGAATCACCTGAATACAAATGATAGCTCCGCCAATGCACTGTCCTTTTATACTTTGTGTACGTGATACCACCCTCATCTACGAGGGCAACTGCAAAAGAAATTCACACTTTTTTTTTAAAATCCATCTTTTATTCCACATGTTTGAAAGTTTTACAGTGTGTAGATACATCGTTTAGGAACAATATTTTCATTTCTCCATATAATTTCCATCCCTCTCAACTGCCTTACGCCATCTTGGAACCAGCGCCTGTATACCCGCACGGTAAAATTCTGGACCAACCTGTTGGAGCCACTGTTTGACAGCGTGCACAAGGGAGTCATCATCTTCAAACCTTGTGCCACGAAGAGAGTCTTTCAGTTTCCCAAAGAGATGATAATCACATGGAGCCAAGTCAGGACCGTAAGGCGGATTTTCAGTGTTGTCCATCCGAGTTTTGCGATCGCTTCCATGGTTTCTTGACTGACATGTGGCCGAGCATTGTCGTGCAACAGCAAAACATCCTGCTCTTGCCGATGTGGTCGAACACGACTCAGTCGAGCTTGCAGTTTCTTCAGTGTCGTCACATATGCATCAGAATTTATGGTGGTAGGAAATAGGTTGCAGTACACTTGTTTCCCCACTGCTTGAATATTACTCACCAGTGTGGGATCCGTGCCAGATAGGGTTGATAGGAGAGATATAGAAGATCCACTGGCATGATGTCCACAAGCAAGAGTCCTTCGGAATCGAAAAACACCGTAGCCATAACTTTTCCAGCAGAAGGTGTGGATTTGATTTCTTTTTTCTTGGGTGAATTTGCACGATGGCACTCCATTGATTGCCTCTTCGTCCCTGGTGAAAAATGAGGGAGCCACGTTTCATCACCTGTTACAAATCTTCAAAAAAATTCATTTCCACCATTCTCGTACTGTTCAAAAGTTCGCTGCATACCGTTTTTCTCGTTTCTTTGTCAGCCACTGTCAACATCCTGGGAACCCACCTGGCACGAACCTTTTTTAACGCCAACACTTTCAGTATTTTGCAAACACATCCTTCGCCTATCCCAACGCAGCGTGACAATTCGTTCACTGTTATGTGTCTGCCAGCAGTCACCAATTCGTTGACTCTCTGCACATTGTCTGGAGTGTGGGCAGTAAGGCCTGCCGCTGCGAAGACAATCCTCAATATTGCCGTGCCCGCTTTCATCACGTAACTTGCTTGCCCACCGACTAACTGTACTGCGGTCGACAGCAGCATCTCCATACACCCTTTTCAACCTCTTGTGGATGTTTCCCACTGTCTCGTTTTCACAGCACAGGAATTCTATGACAGCACGTTGCCTCTGACGAACGTCAAGTGTAGCAGCCATCTTGAAGACATGCTGTGACGGCGCCACTCACGGGAACAGGTTGGCTGGCTCTGAGCACTATGGGACTTAACTTCTGATGTCATCAGTCCCCTGGAACTTAGAACTACTTAAAACTAACTAACCTTAGGACATCACACACATCCATGCCCGAGGCAAGATTCGAACCTGCGACCGTAGCGGTCGCGCGGTTCCAGACTGAAGCGCCCAGAACCGCTCGGCCGTCTGGCCGGCGGTACAGGTTGAACTAAGTTTGAAAACAAGCGGGAAGGATGTATCTACACACCGTAAAACTTTCACACATGCAGAATGAAAACTGTATTTTTACCAAAATTGTGTGCGTTTCTTTTGGAGTGACCCTCGTATATACGGGCATATCGGTATCCCGTGACTTCTGCCACCTCAGCGTATTCCACGTCCGAAGTCAACTCCTCCGCTGACGACATAATACTCCTAACTTCCTTTTATACTAGCGGGCCCGGCTCACGTGACATTTAGCGTTCAATTCCGCTTTACGTAGGAGTTTTCGGGTACTTTTGATCAGATAGTGTATGAGCGCGCGCTGCTTTCCTGTACGACGTGGACGTCTGTAACAACGTGGGAGGTTGAGAAGTTGGAGGCGGTGGAAACGTGTGTGCGCTGTCCAGACACAGAAGAGACAGGATGCTCGTCGTCCTGCCAGCAGCAGAAGCCAGCTAGCCGGGAATTCCCCGTCGCTGCAGGGAGGGCCCGCATTTAGGCAGAGCAGAGGGGCGGGGCTGCCAGCCTGCAGGCGCCCACCGCAGCCCGGCGGCGACATCAAAGGCGGCCACTGTGCGCCGACGAGTCGTGAGCGGCCGCCCGCACGCAGCAGCGCCCCGTCCGCCGCTCTGGCGGGCACAGCCCGTCTGCCAACCGACCGAGGCGTACACTCATGTGGCAGAAGGGTTACACAGCTGTAGCATTAATCTCGAGTGTTACGTATTCTTCATGAAATGTATTCGCCTTAGCGAATACGAACAACCATCAGCTGTATAAGGGAATGACATCTACATCTACATCTACATCTACATGGATACTCATCAAATCATATTTAAGTGCCTGGCAGAGGGTTTATCGAACCACCTGTAACCTCCCCCTCACTTATCGACCTTAAATGACAGTGAAAAATTAAACCGCATGCACCTAATGGAAATTTGGGAAAAGCAATCGTCACCGAAGTTAATTTGTAGGTAAAGAGGGAGGAAGGGGTTACATCTAATTGAAAGGAAAAATGCAAATTAAATTGGTGGAAATTAATTTTGAGAAAAGGGTGTGATAATTGAATGTTTGTCAGAAGTAATAAATTTCGCTACACTCTGACTTAATTTAGCAAAAGAATTAATAAAACCGGAAAATTGAAAGTTAATTTAGTGACTGAAATTAATAGTGAACTTCGTTTCTGAAGCACTATGAAATTCAATAAAATAAGGTTAGTCTTGGCCTACCTCAACAATCATTTCAAAAGCTACTTGAATCTACGCAATTTAGAAATAAGAGATTTAACTTTGAACTTGAGTTAAATGATTCTGAACAATTAACAATAGTAAAATTTAGTTCGTACCAAGCTAAGCTGCAGTCCCAGGTAAGCTAAAATATGGTAACAAAACTAGCACTCTTAATTTGTGCTTGTGTAATCTAAATATTGTAGCCAGCTATGAATACCTTAACTGAACTTTGAAATTAAAGCAGTGAAATCGAATGATATTACTTTAATGTTGGCGTTTGAATTTCAACGACACTCGGGTTCATTCCGGGAAAGGAAGGGTTCCTGCTTGGTAATGCAAATGGTTCAAATGGCTCTGAGCACTACGGGACTTAACATCTGTGGTCATCAGTCCCCTAGAACTTAGAACTAATTAAATCTAACTAACCTAAGGACATCACACACAGCCATGCTCAAGGCAGGATTCGAACCTGCGACCGTAGCGGTCGCGCGGATCCAGACTGAAGCGCCTAAAACCGCTCGGTCACACCGGCCGGCTTGGTAATGCAATTGGGACAATGAGCAACAAAGGTTCATGCTATGTTGCTGTAATTATGTGAGGCAAATGAAATAATTTTAAAAGCTGAGGTCTGCCATACATTTCTAAAACTTTACGTGCTTCCAGTCTTCCTTGTTGGTTGACTGATAGTTTGAAGTCGTCAGTCGAGGAGGTGGCGACAGTCACTCATTGTCGGCCGTCGCTGTTGCAGAAGCTGGATGTTGGCGAGCCTTCTTCTCGACACTGTCACCAGGCGAAACGGGCTCTTGATGTACGACAGCTAATGCTTCCCGTCCGCGACAGCATGTCAGAAACTATCATAACAAGTCGAGCGCAATTACATGCTGCCAAACCCCAAAAGCACGGCAACTCGCCGGAGCGTCACACAACTCATCTGCTCCACCACCCTACTCCAGCCAGACCCCGCTCTGCCCGCGCTCCACGCCGCAGAGTTAACACTACCAAAGATCCTACACACTTTGGTTCTCCACACGACCTATCAATGTAATCGTTCGATAGCATAGTTTGCCCTAGGCAAGACCGAGCGTAACAATACAAATAGTATTTACAAAACAAACCAATTATACGTCGACATAAATACATAAATATTGATATATATATACACAAATAGTAGAACAATTACAATATATAAAGACACAGAAATGTCATATCTTCAGGTAACAAAGTAAGAAAAAAAAAGTATAGTACAATAGATGGAGATAGGAGGATATGCATTTCCGGCGTTACACACCTTCACAATTCTCTATTATTCCAATCTCGTATAGCGTGCTGGAAGAATGATTACCTGCGAGCTCTGATTTCCCTTATTTTATCTTGGTGATCGTTCCTCCCTGTGTAAGTCGGTGTCAAAAAAATATTTTCGCATTCGGAGAAGAAAGTTGGTGATTGGAACTTCGTGAGAAGATTCCGTCGCAACGAAAAACGGCTTTTCTTTTAATGATATACAGCCCAAATCCTGTACCATTTCTGTGACACTCTCCCCTATATTTCGCGATAATACAAAATTTGCTGCCTTTCTTTGAACTTTTTCGACGTACTCAGTCAGTCCTATCTGGTAAGGATCCCACACCGCGCATCAGTATTCTAAAAGAGGACGGACAAGCGTAGTGTAGGCAGTCTCCGTAGTAGGTCTGTTACATTTTATAGGCGTCCTGCCAAAAAAACGCAGTCTTTGGTTAGCCTTCCCCACAACATTTTCTATGTCTTCTTTCTAATTTAACTTGTTCGTAATTGTAATACCTAGGTATTTAATTGAATTTACGGCTTTTAGATTAGACTGATTTGTCGTGTCACCGAAGTTTAACGAGTTCCTTTTGGCACTCATGTGGATGATCTCACACTTTTCGTTATTTAAGGTCTAGTGCCACTTTTCGCACCATTCCGATATTTCTTCTAAATCGTTTTGCAGTTTGCTTTGATTTTCTGATGACTTTATTAGTCGATAAACGACAGCGTCATCTGCAAAACATCGAAGACAGCTGCTCAGATTGTCTCCCCAATCGTTTATATAGATAAGGAACAGCAAAGGGCCTATAACACTACCTTGGGAAACGCCTGAAATTACTTCTGTTTTACTGGATGACTTTCCCTGAATTACAACGAACTGTGACCTCTCTGACAAATCCAGTCACATAGCTGAGACGATATTCCGTAACCACGCAATTTCACTACGAGCCGCTTGTGTGGCACAATGTCAAAAGCCTTCCGGAAACCCAGAAATACGGAATAGATCTGAAATCCCTTGTCAATAGCACTCAGCACTTCATGTGAATAAAGAGCTAGTTGTGTTTCACAAGAACGATGTTTTCTAAACCCATGTTGACTGTGTGTCAATAGACCGTTTTCTTCGAGGTAATTCATTGTGTTCGAACACATTGTTTGTATGGAGCTAAGGCATCAACATATTCCGAAAGGAACTTAATTGGTATACAGTCTGGACCAGAAGACTTGCTTTTATTAAGCGATTTAAGTCGCTTCACTACTCCAAGGATGCATGCATGTCCGAAAAAACATTGCTTCGTTTATTTTAACAACACAGGCACTACAACATCGGTACTTATCCGCCGATACCAGGCAGCGACTTTCAGTTAAAATGTCCTCCCCTGTACGAATTACATACAGTAATTCATGTACGAGTACATGTTGTAAAACAAGAAGTTTGGGTCTGGCCGTGGATTCAGCCAGGATAGCCGGGAAATCTGGGTTCGAGTCCAGGTCCAACACAAATTTTCACTGTCGTCATTCCCTTATAAAGCCTATTATTGTTGGTATCGCGAATGAAAATACGTTTCATGCACCGGGTGATCAAAAAGTCAGTATAAATTTGAAAACTTAATAAACCACGGAATAATGTAGATAGAGAGGTAAAAATTGAGACACATGCTTGGAATGAAAAGGGGTTTATCAGAATAAAGCAAAAACAAAGTTCACAAAAGTCCGACAGATGGCGCTGGATAGCAAAACATGACGAGTGAAAGATACGCTGATATGTTACAGAATCGCATCATCCACAGCCTGGCTGATAAACACCTGCTGGAACGTACGATGTTTATGCAGGATGGCGCTCCACCTCATATTGCTAGAGGCGCGAGAGATATCTTGCGCGCGTCGTTTGGTGATGATCGAGTGCTCAGCCGCCACTTCCGTCATGCTTGGCCTCCCAGGTCCCCAGACCTCAGTCCGTGCGATTATTGGCTTTGGGGTTACCTGAAGTCGCAAGTGTATCGTGATCGACCGACACCTCTAGGGATGCTGAAAGACAACATCCAACGTCAATGCCTCACCATAACTCCGGACATGCTTTACAGTGCTGTTCACAACATTATTCCTCGAGTACAGCTATTGTTGAGGAACGATGGTGGACATATTGAGCATTTCCTGTAAAGAACATCATCTTTGCTTTGTCTTACTTTGTAATGCTAATTATTGCTATTCTGATCAGATGGAGCGCCATATGTCGGACATTTCTTGAACTTTTGAATTTTTTTGGTTCTAATAAAACCCCATGTCATTCCAAGCATGTGTGTCAATTTGCACCTCTCTATCTACATTATTCCGTGATTTATTCAGTTTTCAAATTTATACTGACTTTTTGATCACCCGGTATTTCACAATGGCTGTAGCCGCAGAAACATTGCATCGTTGTGCTTAACTACACAGGCACTCCAACATCGTGTTTGTCCGTGGATCCCAGGCGGTGACTTCAATCAAATTGTTCTCCAGTGCACGGGAATTACATAATGCGTGTATGAGTATAGGTTGTGATGCAGAAACGACGACATATGGAAGTTTGGAACTGGCCGTGAGTCGCCGGCTGCGGTGGCCGTGCAGTTCTAGGTGCTACAGTTCGGACCCGCGGGGCTGCTACGGTCGCAGGTTCGAATCCTGCTTCGGGCATGGATGTGTGTGATGTCCTTAGGTTAGTTAGGTTTAAGTAGTTTTAAGTTCTAGGGGACTGATGACCTCCGATGTTGAGTCCCATTGTGTTCAGAGCCATTTGAGCCATTTTTTTTTGGCCGTGAGTCGTGCATGGATAGCCAAGGCGGTTAATGTGACTACTCGTGTAAAGAGGCAAACCGGGTGAGAGTCTCGGTCCGGCTCAAAGTTTCATTGTCGTGAGACCTTTACACAGTTGATGGTGTTCGTATTGGCACATGCGTGTCTGAAGGAACATTTCAGCGTTCCTCTTAATAACACAGGCACTGCAATATCCGATAGTCTTCAGCCTAATAGTTGGTACACGGTTTAATGTTTACAGGAATTCTGGGCTTAAGTGGATCAATATGTCTGTTTCACAAAAATTAATTTTAGATGACAGAACTATAATAATTAAGGCATCAGAATACATCTTCTACGCGGGCCGGAGTGGCCGAGCGGTTCTAGGCGCTACAGTCTGGAGCCGCGCGACCGCTACGGTCGCAGGTTCGAATCCTGCTTCGGGCTTGGATGTGTGTGATGTTCTTAGGTTAGTTAGGTTTAGGTAGTTCTAAGTTCTAGTGACTGATGACCTCAGAAGTTAAGTTTCGTAGTGGTCAGAGCTATTTGAACCATTACATCTTCTAATATCAATTGTGATCATTCGAAATATATAATACAACTCTTAGGGACAGTATGGCCTGGTAATGTTACATGCACGCAGCGAAAACACAGGAAGATTCATTCAATCTTCCTGGCGGACTGAAGCTGTGTGCCCGACCGCGGCTCGAACCTCGTACTTTTGCTATCGTAGGACAACTTGTGTGAAGCTGTCAAGATACAAATGACGGACATGCGTAAGAAAAGCTGTGAGGCCGGGTCATGAGTCGCGCTTGGATAGCCGGAAGGGCACTCGCCAAAAAGTTGAGTTCAGGTCAGCCTCAAAGTTTTAATCGGTCACGAATTTTGAAATTACAGCACAGTCCCTAGGAAAAAATCCCCTATACGGGGGGGTATTCCATGCCTCCGCAATATCCTTTCTTCTAGGAGCACTAGCCTCGCAAGGTATGCAAGAGAACTTCGGTGGTGTCTAGAAGACAGGAGATGTGGTACGGGCGGTAATGATGCTGTGATGCCATGTCGTGAGTTGTGCTTGGATTGCTGGGACGATAAAAATAAATAGATAAACAGAAATAAAATAAAGGTCGGTAGAGCTCTTGCCCGCGGTAGGTGAAGTTCGAAGATCCCCGGTTCGGCAGACAGCTTTAATCTGTCAAGAAGTTTCAAATTAGCACACGGTCCGCTGCATATTGAAAATTTAGTCAGGATGAATCGTTATTAGATTAAAAAAAAAAGAAAAGAACATATATCCCATCTATTATTATGTACCCCAGGTGAAAGTGTCCAACACAGGAACACAGAAGTGTATGCTAGTATCTGCACAAAAGGTGAATCTGAACTCCAATACAAAAAAAGTCTGAGGTTGTTCATGGATATTTTCTGGGTATATTGGTGTAAGGGTCGCGTGAGCTCCAGTGACTCTTTACAGAGTAATATATGGTCCTGATTACGATTTAGCCCGTTTGTTTCGTCAGTCAACTTTTTTGTGAAAATACCTTACAGTAATGTAAACACCAGTAATATGTCATGACCAAAAGGCAGAGTAGTAAACACAGAGCAACTCTTTTCCGCAGATATTTCGACAGCCCACACGCAACGGAATAATCTTGGACCTTTTTGATACAAATGGGCAGGACCTTACTGACGTCGTGAGTATAGAGATGGGGATTAGTAATCATTATGTCATTATAGCAGCTGTGGTTACGAAAGATAGCAAATCAATCAAGACACTAGGAGAGTGTTTCTGCTAGACAGAACACATAAGCACTTATTAGCATCTCAGACAGTGGATTAGTATCACTTAGTGCCAGTAAGATATAAGTAAAGGATTTATGGGTAAAGCTTGAACAGATTGCAAATCACGGTCTTGATAAATATTTGCTTAGTAAGTGGATAACGTACAAAAAAAATTGTGGTAAGTTACTATGGCACCAAACTGCAGAGGTCTTCGGTTCATGGGCTTACGCATCGCTTAATCTAACTCTAACTTAGCTAAGGACAACACACACACACAAACACACAGTCATGCTCGAGGGAGGATTCGAACCTCCGGCGGTGGGAGCAGCGCAAACCGTGATAAGGCGCCGTAGATCGTGCGGCTACCCCACGCGACAAGAACGGAAAAGACCCACCGTGGTTTAACCACGAAATTCGGAAAATGCTGCAGACTGAAAGGCTGTTGCGCTCTCGGTTCAAAGAACAATACCCAAATGACGACAGGCAGAGGTTTTAGAAATTAGTGCAGATGCAGAAATCTCTATGAGCGAAGCATGTAACTATTGCCACCGTCATACCTTAACAAAATATCTGGCCGGGTACCCGAGAAAATTCTGATAATATTTAAAATCTCAAAGTGGGTCTAGGGGTTCCAGCCAGTGGTCATTGACCATCTCGGGTGGCAGCTGAAGACAGCGAAACGAAAGCCGAAGTTTTAAATTTTGCGTTTAAGAAATGGTTCACGCAGGAGGATCGTACAAACATACCGCTATCTTAGCATCGAACAGACTCCCGTGCTGACGACATAGTAATAAGCATCTCTGGAGTGAAGAAACAACTAAAGAATTGAAAACAAACAAGTTAATAGGTCCGAATGGACTCCCAATGCTGTTTTTCGAATATTAAAACATTGGCCACTTACTTAGTTTGACTTAGCTTACATTAATCGCGTATCTCTCACTCAGGCCAATGTTCCAAGCGATTAGAAAAAACGCAGGCGACCACTATATATAGAAAGGTTAAAAGAATGGATCTGCAAAATTGCAGACCAATATCCTTAACATCGGTTTGCTGCAGAATTCTCGAGCATATTCTCAGAGCCGGCCGGTGTGGCCGCGCGGTCTAGGCGTTTCAGTCTGGAACCGCGAGACCGCTCCGGTCGCAGGTTCGAATCCTGCCTCGGGCATGGATGTGTGTGATGTCCTTAGGTTAGTTAGGTTTAAGTAGTTCTAAGTTCTAGGGAACTGATGACCTCAGAAGTTAAGTCCCATAGTGCTCAGAGCCATTTTTTGAACCATATTCTCAGTCAGAAAATAATAAATCACCTTGAGACCTAGAAGCTTATGTTCACGAATGAGCCTGGTTTAAAAAAAAAAATCTCTCGTGCGCCTTCCCCACATGAAATTTCTGCGACCCATGAATGTAAGACAAAATGCAGATACCATATTACTACATTTGCGAAAAGCATTTGATACGGTGCCTCACTGCAGTCTGTTAGCGAAGATAAGAACACCTGTAATTGGTACCAGGCATGTGAGTAGCAGGAAGACTTCTTCAGTAACAGACCCTAGTCTGTTGTCCTCGACGGCGAGAGTTCTTCAGAAACAAGGGTACCGTCAGTAGCGCCCCAAGGAAGTGCGTTGCATGGCGACGACTTTGAACGTCGTGTACAGTTCTGCCACCGGGCACAAGAGAAATTACGGGACGATGACAGATTTTTTTCACGCGTTCTATTTAGCGACGAAGCGTCATTCACCAACAGTGGTAACGTAAACCGGCATAATATGCACTATTGGGCAACGGAAAATCCACTATGGCTGCTACAAGTGGAACATCATCGACCTTGGCGGGTTAATGTATGTTGCGGCATTATGGGATGAAGGGTAATTGCCCTCCATTTTACCGACGGCAATCTAGATGGTGCAATGTATGTTGATTTCCTACTTAATTTTCTACCGATGTTACTGCAAGATGTTTCACTGCATGACAGAATGGCGATGTACTTCCAGCATGATGGATGTCCGGCAGATTGCTCGAGTGCGGTAGAAGCGGTATTTAATAGCATATTTCATGACAGGTGGGTTGCTCGTCGAAGCACCATACCATGGCCCGCACGTTCACCGGATCTGACGTCCCCGGATTTCTTTCTGTGGGGAAAGTTGAAGGATATTTGCTATCGTGATCCACCGACAACGCCTGACGACATGCGTCAGCGCATTGTCAATGCATGTGCGAACATTACGGAAAGCGAACTATTCGCTGTTGAGAGGAATGTCGTTACACGTATTGCCAAATGCATTGAGGTTGACGGACATCATTTTGAGCATTTATTGCACTAATGTGGTATTTACAGGTAATCACGCTGTAACAGCATGCGTTCTCACAAATGATAAGTTCAGAAAGGTAGATGTATCACATTGGAACAACCAAAATAAAATATTCAAACGTATCTACGTTCTGTATTTAAATTTAAAAAACCTACCTGTTACCAACTGTTCGTCTAAAATTGTGAGCTATATGTTTGTGACTATTACAGTGCCATCTATCACAAAGCGAAAAAAGTGGTCCAACTAAAGCATTCATATTTCTTTACGTACTACACGAATATGTAATAAAAATGGGGGTTCCTATTTAAAAAAAAAAAACGGAGTTGATATGCGTTTGACCTATGGCAGCGCCATCTAGCGGGACAACCATAGCGCCATCTGTTTTCCTCCTTCAAGCTAGACAAGTTTCGTTCTTTGTAGTTTCTTCGTTTGATGCTTATTTCGTGAGATATTTGGCCCGGTCACTAACAATGGACCACCATGTATAAATGATCTGACAGACGGGATGGGCAGGAATCTGCTGCTGTTTGCTGTTGATGCTGTGGTGTACGAGAAGGTGTCGAAGTTGAGTGGCTGTAAGAGGGCATAAGAAGATTTAAAGAAAATTTCCAGCTGGTGTGGTAAATGAGAGCTGGCTCTAAACGTAGAAAAAGTAAGTTAATGGGGATGAACACGAAAAACAAACTCGTAATGTTCGGATACAGCGTTACTATTGTCTTTATTGAAACAATCACTTCCTTTAAACATTTGTGAGTAACATTGCGAAGCGATATGGAATGAAACAGGCATGTGAGTACTGTGGTGGAAAAGATTCTGGAGTATCGTTTGAGTGTTTGGGATGCGCACCAGGTCGGATTAAAGGAGGATATCGGAGCAATTCAGAGAGTGGCTTCTAGATTTATTACGGGTAGGTTCGAACAAGTCGCAAGTTTTACGAAGATGCTTCGAGGAAAGTGGAAAACGACGGAGACGTTCTTTTCGAGAAACACTACTGAGAAAATTTAGAGAAGCGGTATTTGAAGCTGATTGCAGAAGGATTCTGCTGTCGCCAACATACATTTCGCCTAAGGACCACGAATATAAGGTACTAGAAATTAGGGCTCAAAAGGAGTCACGTAGACCGTGGTTTTTCCCTCGTTCTGTTAGAGAGAGGAACAGAAAAGAAAATGACTAGTAGTGGTAAAGGTACACTCAACCACGTACCATACAGTGTATGCAGATGGAGGTGTGGCTACCGTCGCTAACAATTCGGCACAGCATCACTGCTCTGCTCTTACAATGGATTCGATGAACCCATATACGGAGAACCATCAACAATTGCACTGTTGGACAGGTATTTTCAGTGGAATATAGATGAGAAGACGGATGAGGGTAAGGCTATTGGAGCCCACGGCTCTCTAATCCGGAAATACTCATAAAATATCCCTGACAAACTTCGAAACTTTGTTACAGTTCACTGTAAACATGCACCTGCCAAAGAAAGCGTTCCATGCGTCGTCCTCCCTTTTGGAAGCAATACTGCACCAGTCTCTGAAGTGAGATATGAATTCTTTCAAGCACCCACGTATCACCTCATAATGGTGGCAAGACGAACATTTCTCTGCTCCAGTTCTTCAGCTGTATCAACAAGAGCTCTAGACACTTCATTTGTGAGACGAACACAGTGAGAAACGTATGGATCATTGAGGTCAGGTGATCTTAAGAGATGAAAGTGCATCCTCTGTTCGAACTATCCATCTTGGAGCACAGTGCACGTCAGACGTCATTCAAGAACTGGAGCATTGAATTTTAAAGTATTGTCAAGCTTTACGAGACGATGTGTGTGTCAAAGAATTTGTAACTCGCTGCAATGGCGAGTGCAGTATTACATCAAAAAGCAAGAACTAGACGTGGAACACATCCTTTAACAGACAAGAGTGTACAGTTACCTTAAACACGTAACATACTGAAATAGTGTCGCATTTTTTCGTAAGTTAGACCTTGGGTGAAATTTGAGCACAAAAAGTAAAATGTGCGTGTGGCATAATTGGGAGGGAATCCCTTTCTGGTGAATTCGGCCGTCTGGTGCAAGTCCCTTTTTTCGACGCCACTTCGACGACTTGGGCGTCGGTGATGATGAAATGGTGTTTTGAACATCACACGCAGCCCGAGCGGAGAAAATCCCTGACTCAGGCGGGAATCGAACCCAAGGTTTCGAGACCAAGAGTCAGCAACGCTAACCACAAGAGCACGAGCCACCGACTGAACAAAATTAAATAGGAACTTAACCAAAAAATTTTATTTCGAATACAACTGCCCTAACTAGCAGAATATTTCACACTGAACTCAGCTGAAGCTCATAACCACACATTCGTAATCAACTAGCGAATGAATCGCTTGCAGTCCATGTTTACTGGAAAGTTTTTGCTTCTGTCATCGTATACTATCCCTGTGTAAGTTTACGCTATTAATTACGAAACCCCGTACACGCAGGTATCAAACATCTAATATCCAGACAATTGTAATTGTGAGAAACCTCTTTAACCTTTTCAGTGTATTTGTTCACTTTAATGGACAATTTTATTTCCAGATGACATACGAGTTCTAAAGGCTTTGTAAGACCCTGGGAATAACGTACTTTATAGTGGACATTCTCTTCTAAGACTCTAGATTTCAGTACCATCTGTTAACCAATGTCTGAAATTCCAAGACATGCACAATGGTCGCTAGTGCAAAGATTGTGGCTCAGTGTGACTACTTGCCTTCACAATTATATACAGTTTTCCTAAATGTTAAACCAATTTCTAAAATTTTTCCTATTGAAAAAGGTTTCCATATTTTCAAAACTAGTTATAAGTTAGAGGAATTACTGTTGTCATGGCAGAGTTTCAAAAAATCGTCTACAACCATTGGACAAAGTGTCTAAATCTCTGGTTTCCTACGGCTATCTATGTTATTATTGTGTACTGGATCTAAGTATTTATTCTAATTTTTACAACAATGTGTTGTTAGCAATTTCTTGAAATTATTTGAACAATGATCAAGAATTATGAAGAAAAACTCAGCATTACAGAGCTTTTAGAAATTCCGGAAAACTGTGATATATCCGATGCCGAAGCACTCGAAGATGATAACAATTTTTCTTAAGTGTCTTACAACAATGATGAACTACTCATACAGTGGAAGGAAGATTTAAATGAAGATAATCACGACTGTCGGCCTCATTTTGATATACTTTCTAACAATCACATTTTGGAAGAATTTATTTGTACCTCAAGCCTTGCAGAAGATGCATCTGTGGAACAAGTACATTGCAGAGTATTGGATTATGGCACGAAAACGGAATGTAAAGAGGAGAAGCAGACCTTCAAACGAAGCTACTCAGTATATATGGCTGAAAAGCGTAGAGAGGAACTGAATCTGGTAGAGGATAAGAGATGTGACTGTGTCGACCATTTACCATGCTCTGATCAGCAGAAGTCGGCATCTAGATGCGAAAAACCTGGGAAGAAAGCTAAAATGCCCATTCTGTTTATCAAACGCAAACTCCATCTTCCTATAGCAAGTGGGCGTAACTGCTTTCTACCATTTCATATAAAATAAACTTCACATGAAAATACAACGCCACCGCCAACATTTCACTTTTGTAAAGCTTTTTCTAAACATTTTTATAACTATTTTACAAGTGTATCATTTAAATGTTTAATTATTTTTGGAAACAGTTGTCACAGTTGTTTTAAATTAAAAGTACACAATAAAATTATACTTTTAAGTCACAGTGTCCTCTGTAGTGGACGATCCATAACTTAGCTTTGGATAGTCAATTTTGGTTCCTGCATTGTAAAAATTAGTTATGCTTGGATACAAAATTACAAAATTTTCATACGAGAAATGAAAAAAATTGACTGAAAGGGTTATAAACACAATGAAGTTGATGTGCCATCTCATGGTAGGGTTACGAAAAGGAACACCCTAGAATTCGAAGTAACATGAACTCACTCAGGGTGTACCTGGATCTAAGCAGAGAGCAAGTGGACTATCACTGAAAGGGCTGGAGAGAAATGCGCGGGGCTGTAGAGGATGTTACCTGGTTTGTTGGCTACGGCATGTCTGGCTGCAACTCGTCTAGTTCCATTCAGACGATGTTAGGTTTAACTAGTTCTAAGTTCTAGGGGACTAATGACCTCAGCAGTTGAGTCCCATAGTGCTCAGAGCCATTTTTGTCATGACCAAAAGGCAGAGTAATAAACACAGAGCAACTCTTTTCCGCAGCTAGTTCGACAGCCCACACGCAACGGAATAATCTTGGACCTTTTAGATACAAATGGGCAGGACCTTACTGACGGCGTGAGTATAGAGATGGGGATTAGTAATCGTTACGTCATTATAGCAGCTGTGGTTACGAAAGATAGCAAATCAATCAAGACACTAGGAGAGTGTTTCTGCTAGACAGAACACATAAGCACTTATTAGCATCTCAGACAGTGGATTAGTATCACTTAGTGCCAGTAAGATATAAGTAAAGGATTTATGGGTAAAGCTTGAACAGATTGCAAATCACGGTCTTGATAAATATTTGCTTAGTAAGTGGATAACGTACAAAAAAAATTGTGGTAAGTTACTATGGCACCAAACTGCAGAGGTCTTCGGTTCATGGGCTTACGCATCGCTTAATCTAACTCTAACTTAGCTAAGGACAACACACACACACAAACACACAGTCATGCTCGAGGGAGGATTCGAACCTCCGGCGGTGGGAGCAGCGCAAACCGTGATAAGGCGCCGTAGATCGTGCGGCTACCCCACGCGACAAGAACGGAAAAGACCCACCGTGGTTTAACCACGAAATTCGGAAAATGCTGCAGACTGAAAGGCTGTTGCGCTCTCGGTTCAAAGAACAATACCCAAATGACGACAGGCAGAGGTTTTAGAAATTAGTGCAGATGCAGAAATCTCTATGAGCGAAGCATGTAACTATTGCCACCGTCATACCTTAACAAAATATCTGGCCGGGTACCCGAGAAAATTCTGATAATATTTAAAATCTCAAAGTGGGTCTAGGGGTTCCAGCCAGTGGTCATTGACCATCTCAAGTGGCAGCTGAAGACAGCGAAACGAAAGACGAAGTTTTAAATTTTGCGTTTAAGAAATGGTTCACGCAGGAGGATCGTACAAACATACCGCTATCTTAGCATCGAACAGACTCCCGTGCTGACGACATAGTAATAAGCATCTCTGGAGTGAAGAAACAACTAAAGAATTGAAAACAAACAAGTTAATAGGTCCGGATGGACTCCCAATGCTGTTTTTCGAATATTAAAACATTGGCCACTTACTTAGTTTGACTTAGCTTACATTAATCGCGTATCTCTCACTCAGGCCAATGTTCCAAGCGATTAGAAAAAACGCAGGCGACCACTATATATAGGAAGGTTAAAAGAATGGATCTGCAAAATTGCAGTCCAATATCCTTAACATCGGTTTGCTGCAGAATTCTCGAGCATATTCTCAGAGCCGGCCGGTGTGGCCGTGCGGTCTAGGCGTTTCAGTCTGGAACCGCGAGACCGCTCCGGTCGCAGGTTCGAATCCTGCCTCGGGCATGGATGTGTGTGATGTCCTTAGGTTAGTTAGGTTTAAGTAGTTCTAAGTTCTAGGGAACTGATGACCTCAGAAGTTAAGTCCCATAGTGCTCAGAGCCATTTTTTGAACCATATTCTCAGTCAGAAAATAATAAATCACCTTGAGACCTAGAAGCTTATGTTCACGAATGAGCCTGGTTTAAAAAAAAAAATCTCTCGTGCGCCTTCCCCACATGAAATTTCTGCGACCCATGAATGTAAGGCAAAATGCAGATACCATATTACTACATTTGCGAAAAGCATTTGATACGGTGCCTCACTGCAGTCTGTTAGCGAAGATAAGAACACCTGTAATTGGTACCAGGCATGTGAGTAGCAGGAAGACTTCTTCAGTAACAGACCCTAGTCTGTTGTCCTCGACGGCGAGAGTTCTTTAGAAACAAGGGTACCGTCAGTAGCGCCCCAAGGAAGTGCGTTGCATGGCGACGACTTTGAACGTCGTGTACAGTTCTGCCACCGGGCACAAGAGAAATTACGGGACGATGACAGATTTTTTTCACGCGTTCTATTTAGCGACGAGGCGTCATTCACCAACAGTGGTAACGTAAACCGGCATAATATGCACTATTGGGCAACGGAAAATCCACTATGGCTGCTACAAGTGGAACATCATCGACCTTGGCGGGTTAATGTATGTTGCGGCATTATGGGATGAAGGGTAATTGCCCTCCATTTTACCGACGGCAATCTAGATGGTGCAATGTATGTTGATTTCCTACTTAATTTTCTACCGATGTTACTGCAAGATGTTTCACTGCATGACAGAATGGCGATGTACTTCCAGCATGATGGATGTCCGGCAGATAGCTAGAGTGCGGTTGAAGCGGTATTTAATAGCATATTTCATGACAGGTGGATTGTTCGTCGAAGCACCATACCATGGCCCGCACGTTCACCGGATCTGACGTCCCCGGATTTCTTTCTGTGGGGAAAGTTGAAGGATATTTGCTATCGTGATCCACCGACAACGCCTGACGACATGCGTCAGCGCATTGTCAATGCATGTGCGAACATTACGGAAAGCGAACTATTCGCTGTTGAGAGGAATGTCGTTACACGTATTGCCAAATGCATTGAGGTTGACGGACATCATTTTGAGCATTTATTGCACTAATGTGGTATTTACAGGTAATCACGCTGTAACAGCATGCGTTCTCACAAATGATAAGTTCAGAAAGGTAGATGTATCACATTGGAACAACCAAAATAAAAAATTCAAACGTATCTACGTTCTGTATTTAAATTTAAAAAACCTACCTGTTACCAACTGTTCGTCTAAAATTGTGAGCTATATGTTTGTGACTATTACAGTGCCATCTATCACAAAGCGAAAAAAGTGGTCCAACTAAAGCATTCATATTTCTTTACGTACTACACGAATATGTAATAAAAATGGGGGTTCCTATTTAAAAAAAAAAAACGGAGTTGATATGCGTTTGACCTATGGCAGCGCCATCTAGCGGGACAACCATAGCGCCATCTGTTTTCCTCCTTCAAGCTAGACAAGTTTCGTTCTTTGTAGTTTCTTCGTTTGATGCTTATTTCGTGAGATATTTGGCCCGGTCACTAACAATGGACCACCATGTATAAATGATCTGACAGACGGGATGGGCAGGAATCTGCTGCTGTTTGCTGTTGATGCTGTGGTGTACGAGAAGGTGTCGAAGTTGAGTGGCTGTAAGAGGGCATAAGAAGATTTAAAGAAAATTTCCAGCTGGTGTGGTAAATGAGAGCTGGCTCTAAACGTAGAAAAAGTAAGTTAATGGGGATGAACACGAAAAACAAACTCGTAATGTTCGGATACAGCGTTACTATTGTCTTTATTGAAACAATCACTTCCTTTAAACATTTGTGAGTAACATTGCGAAGCGATATGGAATGAAACAGGCATGTGAGTACTGTGGTGGAAAAGATTCTGGAGTATCGTTTGAGTGTTTGGGATGCGCACCAGGTCGGATTAAAGGAGGATATCGGAGCAATTCAGAGAGTGGCTTCTAGATTTATTACGGGTAGGTTCGAACAAGTCGCAAGTTTTACGAAGATGCTTCGAGGAAAGTGGAAAACGACGGAGACGTTCTTTTCGAGAAACACTACTGAGAAAATTTAGAGAAGCGGTATTTGAAGCTGATTGCAGAAGGATTCTGCTGTCGCCAACATACATTTCGCCTAAGGACCACGAATATAAGGTACTAGAAATTAGGGCTCAAAAGGAGTCACGTAGACCGTGGTTTTTCCCTCGTTCTGTTAGAGAGAGGAACAGAAAAGAAAATGACTAGTAGTGGTAAAGGTACACTCAACCACGTACCATACAGTGTATGCAGATGGAGGTGTGGCTACCGTCGCTAACAATTCGGCACAGCATCACTGCTCTGCTCTTACAATGGATTCGATGAACCCATATACGGAGAACCATCAACAATTGCACTGTTGGACAGGTATTTTCAGTGGAATATAGATGAGAAGACGGATGAGGGTAAGGCTATTGGAGCCCACGGCTCTCTAATCCGGAAATACTCATAAAATATCCCTGACAAACTTCGAAACTTTGTTACAGTTCACTGTAAACATGCACCTGCCAAAGAAAGCGTTCCATGCGTCGTCCTCCCTTTTGGAAGCAATACTGCACCAGTCTCTGAAGTGAGATATGAATTCTTTCAAGCACCCACGTATCACCTCATAATGGTGGCAAGACGAACATTTCTCTGCTCCAGTTCTTCAGCTGTATCAACAAGAGCTCTAGACACTTCATTTGTGAGACGAACACAGTGAGAAACGTATGGATCATTGAGGTCAGGTGATCTTAAGAGATGAAAGTGCATCCTCTGTTCGAACTATCCATCTTGGAGCACAGTGCACGTCAGACGTCATTCAAGAACTGGAGCATTGAATTTTAAAGTATTGTCAAGCTTTACGAGACGATGTGTGTGTCAAAGAATTTGTAACTCGCTGCAATGGCGAGTGCAGTATTACATCAAAAAGCAAGAACTAGACGTGGAACACCTCCTTTAACAGACAAGAGTGTACAGTTACCTTAAACACGTAACATACTGAAATAGTGTCGCATTTTTTCGTAAGTTAGACCTTGGGTGAAATTTGAGCACAAAAAGTAAAATGTGCGTGTGGCATAATTGGGAGGGAATCCCTTTCTGGTGAATTCGGCCGTCTGGTGCAAGTCCCTTTTTTCGACGCCACTTCGACGACTTGGGCGTCGGTGATGATGAAATGGTGTTTTGAACATCACACGCAGCCCGAGCGGAGAAAATCCCTGACTCAGGCGGGAATCGAACCCAAGGTTTCGAGACCAAGAGTCAGCAACGCTAACCACAAGAGCACGAGCCACCGACTGAACAAAATTAAATAGGAACTTAACCAAAAAATTTTATTTCGAATACAACTGCCCTAACTAGCAGAATATTTCACACTGAACTCAGCTGAAGCTCATAACCACACATTCGTAATCAACTAGCGAATGAATCGCTTGCAGTCCATGTTTACTGGAAAGTTTTTGCTTCTGTCATCGTATACTATCCCTGTGTAAGTTTACGCTATTAATTACGAAACCCCGTACACGCAGGTATCAAACATCTAATATCCAGACAATTGTAATTGTGAGAAACCTCTTTAACCTTTTCAGTGTATTTGTTCACTTTAATGGACAATTTTATTTCCAGATGACATACGAGTTCTAAAGGCTTTGTAAGACCCTGGGAATAACGTACTTTATAGTGGACATTCTCTTCTAAGACTCTAGATTTCAGTACCATCTGTTAACCAATGTCTGAAATTCCAAGACATGCACAATGGTCGCTAGTGCAAAGATTGTGGCTCAGTGTGACTACTTGCCTTCACAATTATATACAGTTTTCCTAAATGTTAAACCAATTTCTAAAATTTTTCCTATTGAAAAAGGTTTCCATATTTTCAAAACTAGTTATAAGTTAGAGGAATTACTGTTGTCATGGCAGAGTTTCAAAAAATCGTCTACAACCATTGGACAAAGTGTCTAAATCTCTGGTTTCCTACGGCTATCTATGTTATTATTGTGTACTGGATCTAAGTATTTATTCTAATTTTTACAACAATGTGTTGTTAGCAATTTCTTGAAATTATTTGAACAATGATCAAGAATTATGAAGAAAAACTCAGCATTACAGAGCTTTTAGAAATTCCGGAAAACTGTGATATATCCGATGCCGAAGCACTCGAAGATGATAACAATTTTTCTTAAGTGTCTTACAACAATGATGAACTACTCATACAGTGGAAGGAAGATTTAAATGAAGATAATCACGACTGTCGGCCTCATTTTGGTATACTTTCTAACAATCACATTTTGGAAGAATTTATTTGTACCTCAAGCCTTGCAGAAGATGCATCTGTGGAACAAGTACATTGCAGAGTATTGGATTATGGCACGAAAACGGAATGTAAAGAGGAGAAGCAGACCTTCAAACGAAGCTACTCAGTATATATGGCTGAAAAGCGTAGAGAGGAACTGAATCTGGTAGAGGATAAGAGATGTGACTGTGTCGACCATTTACCATGCTCTGATCAGCAGAAGTCGGCATCTAGATGCGAAAAACCTGGGAAGAAAGCTAAAATGCCCATTCTGTTTATCAAACGCAAACTCCATCTTCCTATAGCAAGTGGGCGTAACTGCTTTCTACCATTTCATATAAAATAAACTTCACATGAAAATACAACGCCACCGCCAACATTTCACTTTTGTAAAGCTTTTTCTAAACATTTTTATAACTATTTTACAAGTGTATCATTTAAATGTTTAATTATTTTTGGAAACAGTTGTCACAGTTGTTTTAAATTAAAAGAACACAATAAAATTATACTTTTAAGTCACAGTGTCCTCTGTAGTGGGCGATCCATAACTTAGCTTTGGATAGTCAATTTTGGTTCCTGCATTGTAAAAATTAGTTATGCTTGGATACAAAATTACAAAATTTTCATACGAGAAATGAAAAAAATTGACTGAAAGGGTTATAAACACAATGAAGTTGATGTGCCATCTCATGGTAGGGTTACGAAAAGGAACACCCTAGAATTCGAAGTAACATGAACTCACTCAGGGTGTACCTGGTTCTAAGCAGAGAGCAAGTGGACTATCACTGAAAGGGCTGGAGAGAAATGCGCGGCGCTGTAGAGGATGTTACCTGGTTTGTTGGCTACGGCATGTCTGGCTGCAACTCGTCTAGTTCCATTCAGACGATGTCCGACATCGTTCGGTCGTCTTACGACGAGACGAAGTCGTCTAAATACAGTCCGTACGACGAAATACGACTCCTGACTGTTGAACGGGGCTTGTTAGCCCGGCTGCTTCGCACATCTACCACAACCAATCACGTAACGCGATTTGATGTACGTCTCTATGGTAACGCCGCAGAAGCTCTGTGGATTAGTACTGTTTTCAGTCACGTTACCTTCGACAATGCCAGTAGCCGTTTGCGCTTCGCAGTTGAAAGCTAGCAACAGTGCAGCGAGCTCTGCTTTGCTATACGAAGTATTGTATCGAGTAATTTGCTACTTTTTCTGAGGATGGGACAAAAGTGGGGCTATTGCGCTGAGTTGCAGCACTTAAAATGGCAGGGGGCGTTCGTAACGCTAAATGAGCTTTTTTTTTGTTGCCAAGAGGGTCGGGGTACACCGTAAAACGTTCACTTGTTTGTAAGTGGCCCTGGCAATACCGTTACACGCTCGAGACGTTTCTTAGGATGTAACAGTCCGCAGAAACTGACAGAAAGTCCGTTTTGCATGAAATACCTATTGAACATCTAGCAACCGTATTGATTACAGTTGAAAGATGTCTACCATAACTACAACATTCAGTACTGATTTACTTTCGCGTATTCTAAGTCGCCTACTCTCTGCAAAAATATATTCTGTACCAAGAAATCCATGTCTGAAAGCATCATTCCCTTTGACACAATAAATAACAGCTTATGAGGACATACTTCGGCGGGAAGGTTACGACGCCCATTGAGAAGCGGCGGCGTCGTGTCGTTCTCTGGGAACGTTTAGTTTGAATGCACAAAGAAGAGCCTAGAATGCGGTCGACAAACTTATGAAGCTTCTGAGCAACTGCACCTTTTTTAAATCCTACTATTAGCTAACAAAAGAAATCAGGACAGAAATAAGAACTTTTATAAAAAATATTTTATTTATGTCCTGTGACGTCACATTTCTAGTAAATACGAGGATCGTCCACAAAGTAAGTTCCGTTTCTGTTTCTATCTGCGGCAGCGCTACAATCGGAGTTCCGAGCATGCCCGGCAGTTACTCTGACTCAAGGAGAAGACATGTACGCTATTTTCAAAGCGCTGCTGCCGACGTGTGCTTTGTAGTGCTTCTTTATAATGCCAGTCATAATTGAAAATGCCACCGCGTGTGAAATCAGATCTGTGATTCGTTTTCTAAATGCAAAGAAAGTTAAACCAAAGGAAATTCATCGGTAAATCTGCGAGGTTTACGGGCAAAATGCTATGAGTGATTCAATGGTTAGAAGATGGGTCAGACTGTTCGATGAAGGACGTGATCAAGTGTACGATGAAGAACGAATGGACGCCCGTCTGTGGTTACTGATGAACTGGTTCACACTATTGAAGAGAAGATTAAGCACAACCGTAAGTTTACACTTAGTGCCCTTGCTATGGAAGTTCTGTAAATCTCACGATCACTAATTCATGAAATTGTTACTGAAAAACTGAAATTTCGAAAACTTTGCTCACGTTGGGTACCCAAAATTCTTACTGAACAACACAAAAAACAAGGGATGGGCAGTGCACTTCCATTTTTGAGACGCTATGATGAAGAAGGCGATGGTTTTCTTTCTCGGATAGTCACGGGGGATGAAACTTGGGTATCGTACGACACCCCTGAAACAAAATGGCAATCAGTGGAATGGAGGCACACTTCATCCCCAACGAAGGTTAAACCCAAGCAAATCTTGACACCTAGAAAAGTCATGTGCAGCGTGTTTTGGGACAGAAAAGGCATTTTGCTGATTGATTTCTTACCTCGAGACCAAACAATCAATGCACGTGGTTACTGCGAGACCATTAAGAAATTGCGCCGTGCAATACAGAACAGTCGCCCAGGATTACTGCCAAAAGGTGTTGGTTCTTTCTACGATAACGCCCGACCTAACACGGCGAATGTGACCAAACAGCTCTTACAGGAATTTCACTGGGACGCGTTTGATCACGCTCCGTACAGCCCGGACCTCGCTCCTATCGTCTTTCATCTTTTCTTACAACTAAAATCTGTCCGTGGTGGTCCATACTTCAACGATCATGACGAGCTGAAAGAACATGTTGCCACATTGTTGAATATACAGGCGGCAAACTTCTATGAAGAAGGTATACAAAAACTTGTGCCACGCTATGACAAGTGCCTACAAAATTTCGGAAGCTATGTAAAAAAGTAGCTTAACAGTTGTATATTTTTGTAAAATAAATAGTTTTTCTGTATCTGTCCACGTTTGTTTTATATAACCAAACGGAACTTACATTGTGGACGTACCTCTTATGAAATGAACGTTAATCAAAACTTATTTTTCAAACTATCGAATAGTGAATGTGTAGGTTCCACAAATACAGTTATGATTAATTCACCGTCTTCGTCTGGTTTCTTTTTCTGTGCAATAATTTTTGAAACTCGGAATGGCGCCTCATGTGCTGCTTTATTCTTATCTAACGGTTTCTAAAAAGTTAATTGTTGAGCATTAAGTTTGCGTTTCAGCTGCCTTACCTCCTCTTTCCTTGCAGCAGAATCCAGTGGGAAATCCTTTTCAGTCCCTAAGTGAACGGGTTTGAAGTGACGATCAACGTTCTCTTTCTCTCCAATTGATAATACATGCATAGAAAAGTAAACATATACGTTTGTCTTTTACCTGGATAAAGAAGTAATCGGTTTCCCATACAGAATGAAAATGATAAGCTTTTGGCTTTTTTCCTTGAATGTACCATCATTAGAACGAAGTTTAAATCAGACTGTCCACATTATCAAATTTCCGATGTACGCTCGAAAGAAGTAACGTGCACAACCTTACTCGTATACAATCAGTTATGAGGCGAGCAGTGCATGAGCTCAGCGGAGCAATCCAAGTTAGCCAATCTGAGTGCATTACAGCGATCTACCGAAAATCTACAGGGCCTTTGAGGCTGACAATGTAGTAGTCTTGGCTCACAATGGCAATTACGCGATAGAAACATATAGTCGCTCTGAGCATGGTCTAAACTCAGTGGAAGAATCCAGATTAACAAACCTGAGCGTTACCATGATCTAAACGAAACTGTCCTCCCGAGCTACTATAGGTCGCAGTTGACTATTTGGCGCTCTCTGGTTTAGATTGTAGATGGACGCTTGCGTTCGCAATGGGCTGGTGTGGTATGACGCTGTTATGGTTGATTAAGATTTTTGTAGAACTGAAGTCACAGTGTGTTGTTCACTCTTACATCTCGTGATATAAATGTGTGCCTACCAGCTGGTTCGTACTGCAAGGTTCGGGGTAGTGGTATTTAGAGCGTTTTCAGAATTTTTTTCAAGCACAATACGTTCAGTGTTTGGTGAGATGGGTAGCTTTCCAAGCGTGGTACAGAATCGGTTTACGTTAGTCCATCCGAATATTAGGGCATTTGAATTTATCACATGCCGGTTTACTAAGATTATTTAAATGCTGCTTGATGCATATTAATTCTTTTTGTTTGTGTATTTCAGTTGTAGTGTTTCACAGAACCACATGTTTCACATGTTGCGTGAGTCATGGTGACCATACATACGCTTTAAATTCAGTTTCATGTTTTCTTGTTCAAAGAGGCTAAGGTTTATTCTTGATCCTTTTGCACTACTTTAAAGTTCTGGTGTCCTTGAGTCGCACTTTGCAGTCGGTGATGCAATATTGAGGACTTCCTGCTCTCAGTAAAGGGACCAGTTTTCCTGTCCTATTACTGCAGTCGGCATATACATTTCAACACTGTATTGGGTAGTACACTTCGTCCAATTTTTTGCATGTTTTTGCAGGCTAGAAGGTAAGTCATCAATTGGAGTTGCAGAGGGCGCTGGCAGTTCATCACTTTATATGCGACGTGATTGTTTTGTGTCTTTGAATTTCAGATTTTTAAACGGAAGGATTGTACCAACAGACTAGGCCAAGCACGCCCATTGCGAGGATCTTGCCTATTATTGTTAATTGAAGTCAGTTCATGTGGTTATCAATGCTTTTGCATTCGTGGAAGTCAGTCAAGTGTCTGCTTATGCCCATTATTGTTACGTAGTGCAAAGTAAGCTGCTTTTGTTCTTTCCTTATTCTATTTCTTTGTCCTCAACAATACCAAGGGAGGGTGGGGAGGGGAGGGGTAGTTTGTGCCCACGTTTTGAAAATATTGTAATCTACTCAGTTACATTATATGTTGAAAATATTTATTCTAATGTATTCTTCTTCCTGATCACTAAATGTTTTAAATTTTTCAGTTACACTTAACCTGAAGATGTAAGGCTCGGTAGCGTATGTCACTTTCCCCAATGAACGTTTAATAAATATATTGTGAGTAAAAGTCATCAACAATTAGGGAAATTTGCATTTTTTATTTAGTTATTTATTTTTTAGGGAGTGCACATAGTACCCTCCCACCTTGGTAGTATACATTACCGAAAATGTGTTGATGTTTCTAAGAAGGTTGAAACAGATATTTTAATGTTGTGGAGCCTACTGACACATGACACCCTCTTTAAAAAGTATGTTCTCCACGTAAGTCAACAACAATTAACGAATTTAGCTTTTTCAAATTTTTTTTTGAGGCTGGACATCAAGTACCTGCTCCTCCCCTCCTCCCCCATTGGCAGTGAGCATTAAGAAAACTGCGTTGGTATTTCCAGGGTTAAAAACGGTGCAGTCAGGTAGCGTTATTATCTGTTTCCGTAGGTCTTTGTACAGAAGACGAAATTTTATTCAGGGCTTGTTTCGGGATTCGTACGTGCATGTAGTCCGAAGCTGAAAAGAAAGAGCAAACATACACAGCTCTGTTTCATAAATGATAACGGATATCTGAAATTCGATTACCAGGTGCTACAGTATCTAATATTCACGTTACTATCTCTAGTTTCAGTTCAAAAAAGTGAGAACATAAGCACAGAGCATAAAAAAGCAGCGACCCACACACTGTGCCACGTAGCCTTGAAAGTGACCTCAGTTCCGCGCATAAGTTTCTCCAGGTACTCTGTATCCACATGGAGTCACTCATTTATGGAGATTAATGCTCCAAACCAGCTGCAATAAGGTAATACGTTTTTTGCATTTCACACGACTGGCCTGTTTCGGTTTATTGCCATTACCAAGTGACCTGCGAAATAACGTTAGTAAGATTGTGTGTTCATACATTGTAGCTATTTTACGTTTACATTTGCGCTGGTTCTCATGTCTAGTTGGAAGTTTTCTGTCATGTCTTGATAGGTACAATAGTTCTTGTAGTTATCGAAACGTAAAAATACGTATTTGTCACATATTTTGGCAGTTCAGTTTTTGCAGTTCTTTGTTATAGTGCTATATGTTTAGAAAGTGTATATAGCTTACCAGAGATACTGTTACGTATCGTTGTTCTTATTTTTCTTTATAGTTTATGTATGGTCCGGGTAAGTTTTGTTTACCTTTTGACTATGACTTTTCGTGTTCTGTTATGTTAATATAGTTTTCTACATAGTATTTACGTTTAAAATCTGTGTACTCGTTTAGGATTAAGTGTTGATATTTCCTTGTATGAATATAAATTTCCAGTTCTTCGACAATGTTCATAGTACCTACTTTCGATATTTCGTGTTATGTTTCCAACGAAGTTTCAGTTTTCTCCGCTTTGTAGTGTCGAAGTTTCAGGTGAAAATACAAGCTAGAAACAGTGATAGTAATCCGCTTTTGGGTGGTCGATACTTTCTTTCTGAGTTATGGGTTACCCCAGAAAATTATTCCGTAAGACATTGAGTGGAAATATGCAACACATGTTAATATGGTCGCATTTTTTGTTTCAAAAATTAGCATTTATACGAAAAGGAAAACTTGTTGAACCCGATTGTTTGAGAATCTCCGTAATACGTTTATTCCACTTCACGTTCTCATTAATATGTGCATCCAAAAACTTTTTTCCCAGTTTGTGACTCGTGCTCGTTACATCAACTGTTGATGTCATTCTGTTTATTGTGCAGGAAACAATATAGTGTATTCTTTTTTTCAAAAGAGAGTTTTTGGATAAAGTATCGTGTCACCCAACGGATAGTTACATAAAACAGAATCTACAAAAACTCAGTATACAGTTAATCCTAATAAAATAGCATTTGGAAAAAGATATTTCTTGTCATGCTCATAATAAAAGAAGCACAGTTGACCGTGTGTAACGCTAGACGTGGTGTACAAATTGGCTCCAATTGTGTATTGGTAACAGATTCTGCAAGTAGTCACAATAGAAGCAACACATGGGAGTACAGTTGTTGCCAGTACTGCGTAACACTGATTTATATTCTTCTCATAATTTTTTATATAATTTTTTTAAAACTGTATTTCACTTCGATTCTTATGCAAATAAACACTAACGTAACTCTTCATAAAATTTCGTTGTGATGAAGAGTTGCAACTTGGTTATGTAATACCAGTGCTACAGTGGTCAAGGTGATCTCAGGATTTTTTCTTCTTTGTCATTATTTTATAATACTGATTTTACATTTTTGCACTTCCTTATTGGGTAATTGAAGCTATTTGAACGAGTTTCCATATTTTTCTAGGGTACATTGTCTACGGGTACGTCTGACCGGCAGTCGTCGAATGTGCAAACATGCTCGTTGGACACTACAAGTATGGGAATAAGTCTCTGTTGGGTTGCGTGATGATGGTAGTGATAATATTTGGTATGTGGGACTCTCAACTGCGTGGTTATCAGCGCCCATACAAATTATCAATCTTTATTGGTTAAAAACAGTCTTGGTTGCAATTTTAGTTTTAGTTTTTTTTATTTTTAACGACGCGTTTCGGCTTATTTAGGCATCTTCAGGTTATCTTTTCTAGATGGACGCGAGAGGCACCAAGATCTGCATAATGCGTTCCCCTTCACAGGAGCGAATAACAGCAAGATGGGGCTCAGGTAGTAAGCATGTGTCCATCTAGAAAAGATAACCTGAAGATGCCTAAATAAGGCGAAACGCGTCGTTGAAAAATAAAAAAACTAAAATTGCAACCCAGACTGTTTTTAACCAACACTGCTAAGCACTGGATTGCTGTTATGCCACATATGGACTGGAAGAATCTCAATCTTTACACAGTCCAGTCTCACCTCTTGTCCGAATGATAATGACATGGTCAGAACAACTCAAATATCCAGTCCCCGGGTGGAGAAAATTCCCGACCCGGCCGGGAATAGAATCAGGCACCTTGTCGTCCAGAGAAAGCAACGCTAGGCACTAGACCACGAGCTGCAGACTGTTGGACTGCGGCAAGGTTCGACTACATCAGAAACCACATGCGGCTATGGAACTTCTCTCCTGTCAACGAATCGGGCACCCTCTATCCAGGAGGTAAAGTGTCTTGCAGAGCATAGGTGTGGACCCGGAATCGTCCAAAAGATGCTTGTTTCCTTGTTAGGACAATATTTTCACTTCCTGTGACACGGAGTTCTCCTCAATTTAGGAATGAAAGTAAATCTAATCTAATGTAATCTAATTTTACGTTAAGTTACTACCTATTCCTCCCTCTACAGCTCTACGTCCCTACTGGTGATAGTTACATTAATAATTTAAGTAAAAAAAAATGGACGTCATCGTGAGATGTGTTCGCCTCTTGGACACAATTTTTGGCCAGTATCCTTAGCTTGTGTTACCTGGAATGCTCTCCACTTCTAACAATAAGTACGTATGTTGATACAGCCGATTGGTCGTCGTATCGATTTTGTGATCAACTATTTGGCAATAAATCCCAATTAAATGGGCCACGAATACTACTAAACCTGTAATCACTTATGGAATGGGAAATGGGTAACAGCATTTAGGAAGAGCGTGTGAAAGAAACTTGGAATTACGATCAAACCTTAAACGGCTGTCTGCATTACTTGAAAAAGAATACACGTTGTATTTAACTATAAAATGACTTTTTCACACATTAAACACAGAGTTCTTTCCTCGTGCCAGCGAATAAGCTGCAATAAACTGCGTAGTGGTAGAGTCACGGTCAGTGACTCTGAACGGCGAGGAAAGCTTGGTACCTCAACAGCTTCAAGTTCTTGAAGCGCCCGCCCTCCGTGCTAACGGCTTTTGTGTTGGCTAATTATTCCACGTTGAGGAGAAGGAGTTCTTTCCCGACCGCACCTGCGGCAACAAAAGCTCTGTGAAGTGCATCGGGAGGTAAAGACTTGAGCGTTAAATATGAAAAGAGGAGCTGCTTGAAAAGTTTGAAGCCAATTAGCTTGCATACTGGGATTCCAACTTTTCACTGTGGAGAGCAAAATGCAAATACTGAAATAATTCCATAAAATAAATAAAATTTTTTGGATAACCGCTCCTCCAGCCCCCGCTACTCGAATCCTTACTCTCAGATCTACATATCGACTCACCTCTTACAACTAAACAGTAACTAAAATATATGAAACATAGTCTATGACCAAGCTCAAAAGACGCGCGACCTTCAGTGACACAAAAAGGCACTCTGTTAAATTACGCTGCCTAAACAAAAAGTGAACCACGCAGACGAATTGGTCAGATGTCAATGTAACTTGGTGTGGCGGGATCTAAACGATAGGAGTTGTAGCTGTCTGTGAAAGGTAGAAGCGCCACCAGCGGGCATTAGTGTTGTTCATTTTATTGTTCTTACCGGGCGGTTAGGGTGTGTAAGGAGCGCGGACAGCGTCTAACGTTGAGACAACACTGAGTAAGACACGGAGATGCCATGTAATCAAGTGAGGCAGCAAAATCAGCAGCTGACAGTGTCTGCAAAGGGTCTCATTGTGAGTGCATCCAGATTCATCACCTTAGACAGGAAGTCTTTGACGGTACTGGCCATCATTATTGGCACTAAGGATTGTATACCTCTCTTGGTCCCCAGAAGGTTTCTTTATTTTTAACTTCTCATTATTCTTCTCGGGCAACCCAGTCTTCATATCATTGACATCGACACACCTTATCTTGTCACACTGAAGCGCCAAATAAACTGATGTACGTATGCGTATGCAAATACAGAGGTATGTGAACGGCAGAATACGGCGCTGCGGTCGGCGACGATTGCATAAGACAACAAATGTCTGGCGCAATTGGTAGATCGGTTACTGCTGCTACAATGGGTGGTTATTAAGATTTAAGTGAGTTTGAACGTGGTGTTATAGTCGGCGCACGAGCGGTGGGACACAGCATCTCCGAGGTAGCAATGAAGTGGGGATTTTCCTGTACCACCATTTAACGAGTGTACCATGAATATCAAAAATCCGGTAAAACATCAAGTCTCCGAGATCGCTGCGGCCGGAAAAAGACCTTGCAACAACGGGGCCAACGACGACAGAAGAGAATCGTTCAACATGACAGAAGTGCAACCCTTCCGCAAATTGCTGCAGATTTCAATGCTGAGCCATCAGCATGTGTCAGCGTACGAACCATTCAACGAAACGTTATCGATGTGAGCTTTCGGATCCGAAGGCCCACTCGTGTACCCTTGATGACTGAACAATGCATAGCTATACGCCTCGCCTGGGCCTGTCAACACCTACATTGGACCACTGATGACTGAAAGTACTAGTATGGTGCCTGGTCGGAAGAGTCTCGTTTCAAATTGTATCGAGTGGGTGGACATGACCGGGTATGGAGACAACCCCACGAATCCATGGGACTATTCAAGCTGATGGAAATTCTGTAATGGTATGGGGCGTGTGCAGTTGGAGTGATATGGAACTCTCATACTTCTAGATACGACTCTGACACATGACACGTACGTAAGCATCCTGTCTGATCAGCTGCATCCATTCATAACCATGTGCATTTCGACAGACTTGGGCAATTCCATCAGGCAATGCGACACCCCCACACTTGCACAATTGCTACAGAGTGGCTCCAGGAACTCTCTTCTGAGTTTAAACAGTTCCGCTGGGCACACAACTCCCCAGACATGGACATTATTGAGCATGTTTGGGATGCAACTTGCTGTGCTGTTCAGAAGAGATCTCCACCCCCTCGTACTCTTACGGATTTATGGACAGCCTGAGAGGACTCACTGTATCAATTACCTTCAACACTACTTCAGACATTAGTCGAGTCCATCCACGTCATGTTGCAGCACTTCAGCGTGCTGGGGGGGGGGGGGGGGGGGGGGGAGAGGGGCTACACAATATTAGGTAGGTGTACGATCATAACTGACAACTGACAAGATACTGTGTATCAATGTTACTCTGAAAAGTGTCATGAGAAGTTGAAAATTAAAGAAAAAAAGATCTTTGGCTGCCAAGACAAGCGTATAATCCATAATATTCATATTTATAGACAAATCGGCTGTAATAGTGGTAGTGACAGTGGCAGGGGCCCGGTGCTAGACTGTGTGGGAACGTGTGGGCAAGCATGCCTGTCATCAAATTTCGATCGACCACGTCTGGCCACCACAAGGATAGATTGCCCTTTTGTGAACCAGGTACATCATAACCTCTTCACATCTCCATTTTCTGTCCGAGAATTGGTAATGAACTCCCTGTGTCATCGCACGCCATCATTCGGCGACTACCAGCAACTGTACTATGATATTCCCATCCCATGCCTAGGCTGCCGTTAACGCCACAACACTAATGCCTGCGTTTGGAGTGTTACCTTTACTGGCAAGCATAGGCCGCTGATAAATGGCAGTGCATTGTGTTCACCAACAAATCGCGGTTCTCCGCAGCCCGGGATGCCCATCATCGGCGAGTATGTCGGCGGCCTGGGGACAGGTTCCATTCTCCCAATGTTTTGGGGAGGCACGGCGCTGTTAGACGTGATGTCATGTTGTGGGGAGCCATGGGGTATAGTTTCAAGTCAAGGCTAGTAGGGAAGAAGGGAACTCTGACGGTACATCTGTATGATACGGACATCATGCGCCCTCCTATGTTACCTCTGACGCAATGATATCGTGGTCACATTTTTCAAGAGGACAATGCCCATCCTCAAATGGTACGTACCTTAATGAGGTGTCTGCGTGATGTTGAGGTGTTCCCACTGACACCATTATTCCACATATCTATCCCAAAACACCTGTGGGATCAGCTAGGAAGCCAACACCGTCCTGGTGTCAGTGTCCAGAATATTGAGGACGAAGTACGACAGCTATGGATCAGCTTGACTCAGGAGAGGATACAACACCTTTGTTAGTTACATATCTACATCTACATCTACATCCATACTCCGCAAGCCACCTGACGGTGTGTGGCAGAGGGTACCTTTAGTACCTCTATCGGTTCTCCTTTCTATTCCAGTCTCGTATTGTTCGTGGAAAGAAAGATTGTCGCTATGCCTCTCTGTGGGCTCTAAAATTCTCGAAAATTCAACAAAAGCCTATACGGAGCTACTGAGCGTCTCTCTTGCAGAGTCTTCCAATGGGGTTTATCTATCATCCCCGTAACGCTTTCGTGATTACTAAATGATCCTGTAACAAAGCGCGCTTCTCTCTGTTGGATCTTCTCTGTCTCTTCTATTAAACCTATATGGTACGGATCTCACACCGGTGAGCAGTACTCAAGCAGTGGTCGAACAAGTGTACTGTAACCTACTTCCTTTGTTTTCTGACTTCACTTCCTTAGAATTCATCCAATGAATCACAGTCTGGCACCAGCATTACTGACCATTAATTTATATGGTCATTCCATTTTAAATCACTCCTAATGCCCACTTCCAGATAATTTATAGAATTAACTGCTTCCAGTTGCTGACCTGCCATATTGTAGCTAAATGATAAAGGATCTTTCTTTCTGTGTGTTTGTAGCACATTACACTTGTCTACATTCAGATTCAGTTGCCATTCCCTGCACCACGTGTCAATTCGTTGCAGATCCTCCTGCATTTTAGTACAATTTCCCATTGTTACAACCTCTCGATACACCACAGCATCATCCGCAAAAAGCCTCAGTGAACTTCCGATGTCATCCACAAGGTCATTTATGTATATTGTGAATAGCAACGGCCCTAAGCACTCCCCTGCGGCACACCTGAAGTCACTCTTACTTAGAAAGACTTCCCTCCACTGAGAATGACATGATGCGTTCTGTTACCTAGGAACTCTTTAATCCAATCACACAACTGGTCTGATAGTCCATATGCTCTTACTTTGTCCATTAATGACTGTGGGGAACTGTATTGAACGCGGAAGTCAAGAAACACGGCATCTACCTGGGAACCCGTGTCTATGACCCTCTGAGTCTCGTGGACAAATAGCGCGAGTTGGGTTTCACACGATCGTCTTTTTCGAAACCCATGCTGATTCCTACAGAGTAGATTTCTAGTCTCCAGAAAAGCCATTATACTCGAACATAATACGTGTTCCAAAATTCTACAACTGATAGACGTTAGAGATGTAGGTCTATAGTTCTGCACATCTGTTCGACGTCCCTTCTTGAAAACGGGGATGACCTGTGCCCTTTTCCAATCGTTTGGAACGCTACGTCGTAGGGCCAGTACTGCCTCACGTGTTTTACATTTCTACGGAATCCGAACTGATCTTCCCGAGGTCGGCTTCTACCAGTTTCTCCATTCGTCTGTAAAGAATTCGTGTTAGTACGAGGGCTATCCACAAAGTACATTACGTTTTGGAATTAAAAACAAATAAAGTATTGGAAATTTTTTTTATTATATACAGATGAAAGCCACACTTAAATACTACTTTTCTACATAGTTGCCATTTAAATTAAGGCACTTCTCGTAGCGATGGACGAGCATGGAAATTTCTTCGTCGTAAAATTCGGCCGCCTGCGCCTTCAACCATGTGGCTACCTCTTCTTGAAGCTGTGCGTCGTCATCAAAACGCTGCAAAGCCAACCACTTCTTCATTGCTGGGAATAAGTGGAAGTCGCTCGGTGCCAGGTCGGGACTGTACGGCGGATGAGGAAACAACTCCCACGTAAAAGATTCGAGAACTTCACGAGTGTCATTTGCCGTGTGGGCCCGGGCGTTGTCGTGAATCAGCAAGATCTTTGAGCCCAACTTTCCCGTGCGCTTGTTTTGTACTGCTCTTCTGAGGTTGTGCAGAGTTTGGCAATGCCTTTGAGAGTTTATTGTGGTGCCTCTTTCCAGGAAATCCACAAAAATCACACCTTTTCTGTCCCAAAAGACAGTCATTACGTGGTTGAAGGCGCAGGCGGCCGAATTTTACGACGAAGGAATTTCCAAACTCGTCCATCGCTACGATAAGTGCCTTAATTTAAATGGCAACTATGTAGAAAAATAGTATTTAAGTGTGTCTTTCATCTGTATATAATAAAAAAATTCCAATAGTTTATTTATTTTTAATTCCAAAACGTAATGTACTTTGTGGATAGCCCTCGTATTTTGCAGCTGTGACTTATTAAACTGATAGTTTGGTAATTTTCACACCTTTCAACTGCTGCTTTCTTTGGGTTTGGAATTATTATATTCTTCTTGGAGTCAGTATATCGCATTGCTCATACATCTTGCTCACCAGATGGTAGAGTTTTGTCATTACTGGCTCTCCCGAGGCTATCAGTAGTTCTAATGGAATGCTGTCTACTCCCAGGGCCTTGGTTTGACTTAGGCCTTTCAGTGCTCTGTCAAACTCTTCACGAAGTATCTTATCTCCCATTTCATCTTCATCTACATCCTCTTCCATTTCCATAATATTGCCTTCAAGTTCATCGCCGTTGTATAGACCCCCTAGCACTCCTTTCACCTTTCTGAATTCCCTTAGAACTGGTTTTCCATCTGAGCTCTTGATATTCATAGAAGTGGTTCTCTTTTCTCCAAAGGTCTCTTTAATTTTTATGTAGGCAGTATCCTTCTTAATCTTAGTGATATATGCCTCTACATCCTTACATTTGTCCTCTAGCCAACCCTGCTTAGCCATTTTGCACTTTCTGTCGATCTCATTTTTGAGGCGTTTGTATTCCTTTTCACCTGCTGCATTTTTATATTTTCTCCTTTCAGCAATTAGATTCAAAATCTATTCTGTTATCCAAGGATGTCTACTAGCCCGTGACTTCTGACCTACTTGACAATATTCTGGGGTCGAAGGAGCCGGCTTAAGGAGATAATAGAAATAAAGTCACATTAATGCGTACTTGTTTTGTTTACATTTCATACAGTTCTTTGCAAATACCATCAGTGACACAATGGACGTACCATTTGCACTGTATCTTACAAAATGTGCTGAAACTGATGGCCATGAACACCAATGCAAGCATGACATCGGCCTGACAAATATGTCTGATGTTTTTCGAATCATATCACAAGCAGCTACAATTCTGGCAACTAATTTCATCTCCGTATCGACCTAGGTCTCATACACAATTGTCTTTAAATATCCCCATAGGAAATAATCAAGGAGATTCAGGTCAGGTGATCTAGAAGGCATTCCCTTCCAATCCAGCGACCAGGAAATACAACACTGAGTTGGTTGCGGACATCCACACTGAAGTGAGGCGGTGCACCGACATGTTGTATCCACATCCTCTCACGAAGAGCCAAGGATACGTTCTCCAACAACTCAGGTAGAGCTCGTTGCACGAACCTCAAGTACAGGTGGTCATTCAGACGGCCAGGCAGAATATATGGCCCAATGAGAACGTCGTCTACAATGCCGGTCCAGATATTCACAGCAAAACGTACATGATGGCTGACTCTACTACAGCGTGAGGGTCTTCCTCATTGGACACATGGCGATTCCCGGTGTCAGAAATACCATCACGATCAAATGAGGCCTCGTCCATAAACAGCACGATCTGGAGGGAATCTGCTCAATCAGTCCATTTCTGGAGCAACCACTGACACAACGCGACCCTTCGTGCAAAGTCAGTCACAAGCATTGCATTGACTCGTTGTGGGTAATACGGGTGTAATTATTGTTCGTGGAGACTCAGCACGTCTCCCTGATTCGTCGATCGACAGTAATAAACACTAGTCGTGACAGATGATGCCTGTTAGGAAATCGTTCCCTTTACAGCCTTTCAGCAGCGAGAGCATTGCAACGTACTTCCTCATATACATGTGAGTGAGTGCTGCGAAACTGTACCGGTGTTGCTGCATCGTGTTATATTGTACTGTACGTCTCTGAATAGCACTGAGTAATGAATGGGTCTGTCGTTGATTCATAGCACGTTCTGTCATGGGACAACGCAAATATAACAGAGCCATCTTTTTATGGCCAAGTAAAGTAAACAAAACCTGCATCATGACTTCCTAGTAATTAGGCTCGGCCTCCTTCTTTCCTTGCAGGAAATAAATGATTCACAAGTAAAGAAACAGCGCAGTACGTGTAAACTTGTACGGATGTTAGTTGTAAATAAACTGCAAAACCCTAATGCTAGACAAAGCGGTAGACAAGTTTATGTCCGCATCTCCTTAAGCTGGATTCTCCGACCCTAGGTCCCCTGCTTCAAATTGTCGAGTGGAGTGTTCTCTATGTCCTGTTACATTTTCGCACGCTTTTACGGAAACATCCCGCATACATTCGTTACCGTATCACCTGCTGCCAACCCTATCAGGCAGTAGTCAATCTCGCTTTTGGTTAAGGTCGTACTATTTTCGATCATTAGCGTATTTGCCTCTGTGGTATCGGTGTAGCATCGCTTTCTAGAATCCTACATAGTGGGTGAGGCATCTATTTCAGTTCATAGACATTTTTCTACCTGAAACATGCTGATAATCTACTTTCACCTTGATGACTAGTCAGCATGCCCTCATCATATATATCGATTGTCAGCGTGACCTTACTGACTCCGAGTTGTAATTGTCAATTCCTTTTTTTTCTAATGAAGCTAGCGGTTTTTGGTTGCACAATAAAAGTTTGAACTGGATTCTGATTCTGTTTATTTATTACTAAACAGTTAATACTTTGTCAACTAATTCAGTTTTAATGAAAAACACTACAGACCTAAGAATCATTTAGAAATTAATTTTGCTTGAACGCAAAAAATTTTGTTAAATGCATAAGTTAAACGAACTCTGACATAAGTCACAATACGGCTGTCTACACAAAAGCTGTGATCCTTTAGTAACTCCTAGCATATTCTGTAGATGAAACAGTTCACGCGTGTACTACCGGTTGGAGACTATGTACGGGTAGTGCACCTGTAGACCGTTCGATTCTACTGTACTTAATCCACACCGGTACCTTTCAGAAGAGCAACGCACAATGAAGTTCGTGTCTCCTATCTCGATTAAACATGTTATGGCTGAATGACTTATAACATTCAGAGTGTAATTCGACTAACCACAAGCTCACCAGGAAAACTTTATGTTAAATTCATTTTACTACATAATTTGTTCCTGCATATACGAGATTGTTACATAGCTGAAATACGCACATATTAATGCATATATGTGTAATAAACTAGTTTGAATTTTTATGTAATAAACTATGCGCACCGTTTAAATGATTGCGGAGGTTAAGTGTTCTTCCAGCTATGCCATCGGACCGACAACACAAGCTACAGATAATTCGTCTTTAATTCTTTCAATAACTGTCACATATCCGGAAAAAATCTTTATTTTTACGATTACAAATATGATAATAACGTAAGATAAAGCACAAAATTTCGAAAATACATATACAATTTAGCGACCTACTTCTCATGTCATGTGAAATAGGGTACACTGTTCCAACGTGGGTAGGCCATCTTCTATCGTAGTCCGTATTTCCTCACCTTCTATGACAGACCACCGAGAGAGTGTACTTGCCTTAATGTCCGACTTATTCGCCAGTTAACCACATCAGCTGACCAGCTCTACTGTATACGTAATAATTCTCTGTTCTCGAATGTGCATTAGATTTATAACACTTCTCGAGGAGAGACTTCGTGATTCTTTGAACTTCCGGTTCCGAACCATCGCTGTTGTCGTGTGAAAGTAAGAATGTGGGTTTTAGGGCGATGCGCAATGGGAAGGAGTAGTGAAGCACTTGACACTGCAGCTAAAAGCGCCTTTCTGTGACTGCTCTCTGTAGCAAGCATTTCACCATGAGCAGAGTGGATCTCCCATTGATTTTCTCGTTAGTTTAGGTACAGTAAAGAAAAGTAGCGACTTTAGTGTTCATTGTGGGGGAGGGAGGGGCCTTAAAGTAAACATAGAATGTATTAGGATACAGCGGGGCTATTCCGCTCATTTCAGCTGTAAACCATATGTAATATGACAAGAAAATTTTTAAGAAATCTGTCACTATGATAGAATTATGGTATGTTAATTGTGAATACATTCCAGTATATAAGAGGTTAAATTTCCTTTACAGAAACAAAATATTAAACAAACATCTGAAGAAGGCAGAAATCACATTGTATAAAAATGGTGGGGCTACTCCACCCAACCAAGAGGCTATTATGCCGCAGTGTATGGTTCAAATGGCTCTAAACACTATGGGATTAACATCTAAGGTAATCAGTCCCATAGACTTAGAACTACTTAAACCTAACTAACTTAAGGACATCACACACATCCATGCCCGAGGCAGGATTCGAACCTGCGACCGTAGCAGCAGCGCGGTGCCGGACTGAAGCGCCTAGAACCACTCGGCCTCAACGGCCGGTGCCACAGTGTATTTCTGTGTCAAAATCAGAAGCATTTACCACAAATAAACCTTTCTCGTCCTTTTCCACCCACATGCACATCGAGAAACCATATAGCACACTGCTGGCACTTTATACAGAGGAGCTGCCTATAACAGTTTGTACTGCTTATTCATATCTTCCTCAGACCATGAAGCGCTTGCTTTTTCATTTTGTATGTACGGATCATCTGAAAAGAAACCAAGAAAACGTATTCTCTAGAATTTCGCAATAAAACATCAATTAAAATAGTAATTTGAATGAGTGGAAACAGCTACTCGTGTACGTGTCGAAATAGCCCCATGTGCAGACATTTCGAAAGACTCGGCAAATCAAACCTTTTGTGAAATAAGCCAGCAATATTTGTCGATACACACATTGCTTGACCTGTGTTCTTATACAAGCAACAATAAAAGTTTAAAATTTCACGTTATTGTGCATGGTATACCTCAAATTATTGGGTTGTATTCTTTAACGATGGCAATTTTGTTGTTGTTGTTGTTGTGGTCTTCAGTCCTGAGACTGGTTTGATGCAGCTGTCCATGCTACTCTTTCCCGTGCAAGCTGCTTCATCTCCCAGTACCTACTGCATCCTACATCCTTCTGTATCTGTTTAGTGTATTCATCTCTTGGTCTCCCTCTACGAATTTTACCCTCCACGCTGCCGTCCAGTACTAAATTGGTGATCCCCTGATGCCTCAGAACATGTCCTACCAACCGATCCCTTCTTCTAGTCAAGTTTGTGCCACAAACTCCTCTTCTCCCGAATTCTATTCAATACCTCCTCACTAGTTATATGATCTACCCATCTAACCTTCAGCATTCTTCTGTAGCACCACATTTCGAAAGCTTCTATTCTCTTCTTATCCAAACTAGTTATCGTCCATGTTTCACTTCCGTACATGGCTACACTCCATACAAATACTTTCAGAAAACACTTCCTGACACTTAAAATTATACTCGATGTTAACAAATTTCTCTTCTTCAGAAACGCTTTCCTTGTCATTACCAGGCTACATTTTATATCCTCTCTACTTCGACCAACATCAGTTATTTTACTCCCCAAATAGCAAATCTCCTTTACTACTTTGAGTGTCTCATTTCCTAATCTAATTCCCTCAGCATCATCCGACTTAATTCGACTACATTCCATTATCCTCGTTTTGCTTTTGTTGATGTTGATCTTATATCCTCCTTTCGAGACACTACCCTTTCAAGACACTGTGGCAATAAGCCATCATAATTCGCTTACCTCTACTGTTTGTTGTTCTGCCAAAAATGTAACAGGAAGCACCCTTTCTGCAACCACATCCGACGACACAGAGGTACTGGCTCACAACGAAACTAAAACGGCCCTGACTCTGTGAGGAACTAGCGCACTGTCCAACATTTCATATTTCAGGGGGATTAGCCCCTTCAGCGTACCTTACCTTCTGGAGCGACAGCGATAATTTTGCGAGGATAGAAATTGTTCTAGGAAGAGACTGAAAGTGCAACTGAGGTCCAATAAGGGAGCGTTTGGGGTGAGACAGATATGCAGACCACTAGCGTCGCAGAAAAATGTCCTCCGTCTCTCACTACGTCCAACGCAAGATACACCCGCATAATTACAAACAATATTTTTTTCCATTATCCGATCAGTCGTGGCATTAAAATCAATGTGGAAATCAGGTGTTACCTAGCGCAGATGCGCTGCACAGTATGTCTAGTAAGCCCAGTGATCGCGTCTTATCGCCTTTTTCAGTTCTGAGTGCACAGTAAGCTCGTAAAGAGGCCTAGAACAAGAGAGCGTCCCTCCCAGTGCCAAATGCGTGCATGCTCAGGGGTTCCGTCTGATTTCATGCAACCCACATAACGTAACTTCCACACTCGACAGCAAAATGCGGCAGTAGTACAGGGACTTGGAAGCAGGATGTGCAGCCGTTCGTGATGCAGGCTGTCAGAGAAGGAAGCGAGTGTCAACAGACCACCGTGCGCAACGAGTTTATCAGGCGATTCGAGAAACTCGTCTACGAAGGGCAATTCAGAACAAGCGAAGTGGAATTTTTTCATTAAGTATTGTCCTTTTTTTATGATAATGCTCGACCGCACGCCACAACTTCAAAAAATACGCTACCTCAGCGTTTTCGATGGGAACTGTTTGATCATCTTACCATACAACCCGGACTTGGCTGAAGACAGCACAGAGACAACAAGCTGCACACCAGCATATAGAAATCGCTGAAAACACAGGTGGCTGTCTTCTATGACGACGGTATTGCAAAGTAGGTACAACGCTGGGACAAATGTAAGTTGGAGCGGCGATGGTGCATAGTGAGCCGTAGTAAAGTTAGCTTTGAAAAACGCGCCGCAGCGCGTACCGTGAAGCAGTCGCCCTCCGTTTTCTGGTGGTGGCGCCTTTGTCGCAATTGAAGGCTTCGGTGTCTCCCTTTAGCAGGAAAGGGGAATAGTGGGCTGTTCGCGTGGGCTTAAGAAGTGGCTGTATGGGCTCTCGTGGAGAGTTGGCAGCCGGGGCATCAAGAAGCGACTTCTCTGCCGGTGCTGGAGGGACAGCACGCAGGTCGCGGCATCAGCGTAAGCGACGCGAGCAGCGGCTCCGTGGTATGGGGCGTTAACTGCTCGTCGCGACGGGTATCTGCCTCAGCGTGGGTCCACAAGAGACCTAATCTGCAGTTCGGCTGTTTGCTGTCAACCGGTGAGGAGGTTCTGCAAATCGGCGCGCCTTCCTGCGTCCGTTGAAACAGCTGGCAGCGGGCGGCTCGGCAGAGCATTTGGAGGTGCTGCGTTGGTTCAGTCCTGGGAGTCGTAACGCACCAGAAGTTGAGTATTGATTGTTAACAGATTTTATGAAGTTTAATTGAATTCAATATACTTATTCTTGTTAATTATACCAGCCGTATATTTTGGGGGTTTCCCGCCATTCATTCTCGTCTGCCCACCAGCGGGAAGGTGGTAATATTAGAAAGGGTGGTCCGCTTGTCCCCTTCTGAGGACGAAGGGAGGGAGCTAGAGTAAATCTGTGGTTCGGATTGCTTCTTTCCCCTCCCAGCTTACCTACGGGTTTATTCGACTGTTAGCCTCTGCCATGTCTGTGAAAGTCTAAGGCACCAATGACTGTATTGTTTAAAACGCAAGGCACTAAGGCCTGATCCATTCTCTCGCCTGCCGTAGCTAGTATTACTAGATTCACGTGTAAAAGGTACTCTAAGAGAGAAGAAAAAATCCTTTTGTTCGTGGTAAGAACTAGTCAATTGCATAACGAATTCCTGTTCATCTGTAAGTTGTAACTTACGTAAATTAATCAAGGTTGTTAACGTACGCCGTAGTGCATTTTTTATATTGTTTCTAGTCAGCTTTTACCTGTATAAAGCTTATGTGCTTTATACAGGTAGTTGGTTATTAGTGTTTTTACTTGCCATGCAAAAGTTCGCCATTTCATTACGGGTAGAAATTGTTGCCTTGAAAGGAGAATCTTGTAAAAGTTTGCAGTCCTATCTGACAAGCGTGTGTGTTTGCCGTAAGTTAACTGGCAGAAATTTGTAAAATTTGTTTTTTATATATTTTGGAAGTGTTAATGTTATTAACTGTGAGCGTCCCCCCGTGTGCATGGCTCAGCCATTTTGGTTTTTCTATTTTGTAAACAGGATTGTCTTTATATGTTGCAGACAAGTTAGATTCTGCTCCATTTAATGAATGGAGTGAAATTCACATGTAATTTAGCTGAGCTTGAAATATTATGCAGCGTCGCGTTGTATATGTTAAATTGCTTGTCTGTACCTGCCTTTTACTGGCGTGAAATTTTTTATAATTTAATAATTTAAAAGTGCTTTCCTGTCGTAAATTGTGACTTATTTGTTAAATGATTGTTGTTTTTTTTTTAAAAAAAATATCGTTAACTCTTGCAGCAAATTTGAATAAAAAGTGTTACTCAAAATTGTGTGTAGTTTCACCAGTTATTCCTTGGCACCTACTTCCACTCTACATTTTGTGTATTGATTGAGATTAATAACCTTTGGTGAACCAGCAGTAATTTTAGGGTTCACATAGAAGTGGCTGGAAGATGTAGCTGAATGTTGTAAATAAAACATGTCGATTTTTACTGTGGTTTACATTTTGCGACCAATCGGGTCATGAAACAAATGTGGATTTTCACTGTGGTTTACATTTTGCGACCGATCGGATCGTGAAACAAATGTCCCTCATACTTTCACACTACTGTTGTAAAGAGAGCTGCCAACACTGCTCATGGATAGCGCCAGCGGTGGTGGAAGTGCGGAGCTCAGCTGTGTGGTGGGTTGCCGCACGCCGTGGCATCAGGCGAACTCTGTCGTCTTCACTGAGAGTAGGTAGTGGAATTGACGGGATTCCCTTGTCTGCCGTTAGCGCGGGTAATCAGAATCTGTACCGTGAGCATCTTCAAGGATTCCTTAATAAATGAGTCCCCAAGGGGAAATAGATATAGCTAAAATTTCATCATACTCCACTGAACTTTTGGTGGAGTTAGGATGCTCAGCGAAAGCAACTCTGGCGGGTCTCTTAAAAGTGAAGCGGCGATGACGTTCAAGACATGTTTCATGTAGTGTAAACCATACGGCGTTTCCACACCTTTGACACCAATATAATACATGTAGGAGTGAACTGCAAACAAGTTTCTTTAAGGTCTTTTTCTAAAAAAAGAAAGAAACAAACGTAACGTGAAAGTCGTCTGCTTTGGCGTGAGCGCTCTTTCATCAGCCTATTCGTGCGCACTACGACAGTCACTAGTCAGGGTGTAAGACCTGGTGTCACTCGCTATTCTGCGAGCATGGTGCAACTCTAGGAAGGAGCTGCAAGCCATATCCTGATGGGACGAGCAAGCTTTCTCATGTTTCGGCCAACGAGACTCCTGGGCGGTGTATTTTGGTTGAGAAGACTTGTGATCACAACACGAAGGGACACCCTACTGCCGGTCCTGGTGCTGTGAAGACAGAAGGTGCCAATTTGCCTACTAGTACAGACATTTTGTGATTTGATAAAGGAATGGACACATTCAACAGACTTCGTTCTCGATTATTCATTGTTGGCGCTGCGTATTTGCTCTACATTTACGTGATTGTAAATTATGTTGCCTTGCAGATCATGGAGAATTAGGTTTCTTTTCGTGATACCTTTTAGAGTTCTTGAAATATCCTAAATTTAGTAGCTGATTCAAAGGTAGCCATTTTAAGAATCAAGTACCACATCAATACAGCTTTCTACGTAAAACAGCTACGCCTCGAAGAGATGAAATTTTTGACACATCATTTGCCTTTTTAGCATCTTCTGTTCTCGAAATGTCCTAAATTTAGTACTTTGTTCGAAGCCTTTTTGGCAGTTAATTATCACACCAACGTATGAGGGTCGTTCAGTAAGTGATGCAACACTTTTTTACAGAAAGAAGGTTGAGTCCACTCAGGATTCCAATACACAACATTACTCCCCATTATTATTAAGTTTAAGGGATGGCCGGATGCCCTTCCTATCGCTCTCCCGTGCCCCGCAGGAAGGAATTAGTGTACCCCAACTGTCTGTGTCTTGTGTGAGCCATGGAATAGTGCGAACGTGTTGCAAATGTCTGCGAGTCGGGTAACAGAGGCGGAACGCGGGGACCAGCCCAGTATTCACCTATGGGGATGTGGAAAACCGCCTAAAAACCACATCCAGGTTGGGTAGCACACTGGCCCTCCGACAATAATCTGCTGGGCGGATTCGACCCAGGGCCAGCGCGCCTACCAAATTCCAGGAAGCACCGCGTGAGCGGTCTCGGCTACCCTGGCGAGGAGTAAATTCACGAAATATTTAGAAATTACAAGGTATGCTAGAGAAACTGAAATGTGCATATCTTGTTTTCCAACTCATCCGTCCAATGCGACGGCGTTACGCCACGTTAGAGGGAAGATCTGTATACCTGTACAGTACCACTTTACTAGACGTTGTCGGACCCAACGTCTTACTGCACGAATAACATCCTCATCATCCACGTACTGCTTCCCACGGAGGGCGCCCTACATTGGGACAAAAGTGGAAGTCGGGGTGTGCGAGAGCCGGACTGTAGGGTGGATGAGGAAGAACAGTCCAGTTAAGTTTTCTGAGCTCCTCTCGGGTGCGCAAACTTGTGCGAGCCTTTGTGTTGTCATAGAGAAAATCATCACCTCGAATGAGAGTGTCCGCACGTTCGAACACTGCAGCAGCCACAGCTGTGTGCGGCAAGTCGGCAAGCAGGAGATCAGTCGGCTTGCGCGACCTTTTTTCGTTGATGACTGGCTCCTCATAAAACTTCTCACCGTGCTTTTGCTCACTGCCAGGTCTCCGTAGACATCCTGCAAGCGACTATGAACGTCTTTCTGCCAGAAAGAGACTCTGCTGCAGCTCTCTGCTTGGAACACACGTCCGGTACAGAAGACATTTTAAAGGCTACGTGTAGCGCCACCACCTATCGAAACACCATGAAACTACCAGTGGCAGAAGCGAAAATATACCTCGATGTCTCACAACAAATTCTGCATTTTCCTAATCGTAATTTGCCGAAGAAAAAAGTGTTGCATTACTTATTGAACGCCCATCGCAACTTTACATGCGCAGAATGGCTAGGTGTTGAAAAGATGGACTTTTTGACACCTGATTTATGTAGCTAGCACCAGCTTTTATTGAAACATTTCTGTTTTCTGTCATGTCACTAAGAAAGTCCTTCTCAATTACCCTGATTACTTTCAAGGAGTTAAATACTATTTTGCAAAACTAAACCCCACACTAGTCAATTTTATACGCCATCTGTTCACTTCCATTTGGCTATGAAAATTACGTAATAAAATACGTGTGGTTTTAAAGGAGGATTATCTAGAGAACCACTTAACCTTTACCAAATTTCATTGTCCCAATGTGATGTATTGGAGGTGACATTTAAAACATTTTGTCTACCCCCGTACACATTTGGTGCAACGCCCGTGGATGTCTCTAGGTGATTTTATTTCGGAATTAAACGCAGCGTTGCGAGCGGCCCGCTGTGAGCACGTCTCGATTCTCGGCACAAATACTGAATGACGGGCGCCACTCGTCGCGTCCATTCATGCAGACGCCCCCCCCCCTTCTGCCGTCGCGCCCCCGCGCCGCCACTCGTTCTAATAATAACCCGGCGACCCCTGCGCCATCTATTCCTGGAGGGCAGGGGAGGCTCGTCCAGGTATCGCAGCCTTCAGTCATAATCCTCGGTGGCGGCCCCCGCGCGCGGCATCTCTGCGCGTGCGCAGTGGCCGAGATTTAAAGCTGACGCCACGCTCTGCTTGACCCGCAGGGTAGCCAACAATGCGTACCTACAGTAGAGGCAAGTGAGGCACAAGCCCACGTCCTCCAAAATTTCTAGACTCAGTTCCTTTGTCCCGAGCAATTGTTTTATTTTTAAGTGAATTTTTGGAATTGAAGAACAAATAACTACAATTTTATAAAAGATATTTCCTCCATTTGTCTGTTTATTGTTTATCTGTTTTACACAATCATGATTTCGGCTTTGCTGGCATTATCAAGTGTATGCTGAAGTGCCGGCCGTTGTAGCGGAGCGGTTCTAGGCGCTTCCGGAACCACGCTGCTGCTACGGTCGCAGGTTGGAATGCTGCTCGGGCATGGATGTGTGTGATGTCCTTAGGTTAGTTAGGTTTAAGTAGTTGTAAGTCTATGGGACTGATGACCTCAGATGTTAAATCCCATAGTGATCAGAGACATTTGAACGATTTTGTATGCTGAAGTGTTAAAATATGTCTGACCTGTCTGTGACATGTCATCGTTGAAGAAAGAAAAAAAAAAAAAAAACATATTTCTGGTCTTGAAGACCGGTTTCGTATTTCAGGATACGAGTAGATATCCTAGATACATAATATGATTGACACTGTGCACAGTGACAAACCATTAACATACAGTATGGCGTAATTAACAGCCAGTATATTCCTGCGAGCTGCATTCATCACGTCTGTTCATCATGAACAGGAGTCCTCATCGTGACAATGAACAGTCAAATGGTGGAAATTTCTTTCCAAAAATTCTATATGACTGTGGTTCCTCGTGAAGGAAAGATCATTAATTAAAATTTATTGCAAAGTTGTTTTCTACCATTTCTCACGTTTTCAAAAAGTTAATTTCAAAATTTACACGGCCTCACTCACTAAAAAAAGGAAAAGAAAGAAAGAGCCCATGACCCTCACCGAAGAACTCGCCAGTTTTTAGAATTTCATGCCTTCTTTAAACCGTAAATTATTTGGGGTGTTTCCTTAAGTAAATCAGCTTGTCCATCAAAAAATACATCCATACCTGCTTCTCAGTGATTAGATCGCAATTCCCCTGATTATTTTTGAATACTATGGGAACACCCTTGTTTTCTGTACGTTTAACCGAAGTATTTGGCTTAACGAACATAATTCAATCCTGAAACTTACTCGTAACCGGTCGTTAAACGAAAAAATTTTTTCAAAAGGACTACATAAAAAATAAGGTTATGCATTACATCCCGAAATATTTTCAATCATATTTGTAATAAACTACACAACCTTTAATGTATTTTTTTATACAGTATATCCTTGGAACTTCCTGGCAGATTAAAACTGTGTGCTGGACCGAGACTCGAACCCAGGCCCTTTGCCTTTTGCGGGCAAGTGCTCTACCAACTGAACTACCCGAGCACGACTCACGCCCTATCCTTACAGCTCTACTTCCGCCAGTACCTCGTCTCCTACCTTCCAAACTTTACAGGAGCTCTCCTGCGAACCTTGCAGAACTAGAGCTCCTGAAAGAAAGGACATTGCGGTGACATGGCTTAGCCACAGATTGGGGATGTTTCCAGAATGAGATTTTCACTCTGCAGTGGAGTGTGCGCCGATATGAAACTTCCTGGCAGACAGTCTCGGTCCGGCACACAGTTTTAATCTGCCAGGAAGTTTCATATCAGCGCACACTCCGCTGCAGAGTGAAAATCTCATTCTGGCAGTATATGCCTTTTCGTAGAAGGACGTTGTCTACAGATTTTTGTTTAAGTCTATACTTCAAGAAAAGTGACGTGGCGTTATTGTAAACTGAATCTGTAGGGCGTATAGCAACTGCCTTTTTGGCACCGTCATTGAATTCCCCACATCGCTTAAGACGTCCCTGCCTGTCACTGAGCGGCGGTTGTATGTAATGGAAGACCATTTAGGGATTCCCCGACATGACTATGGTAGGAAGTGAAGGTGACGAGAGAAATTAAATCGGATTAAGCCCACCGGATGAAAGTTTGGTCAGCCCTTGAAGAGAGCAGACTGGTGCTACGAAGCACTGCAGACGGTGTAGGACTTGGACTAGAGGCAATGAGACGCTAGTGTCAGTTATGGAAGTGTAGTGGCGCGTGTGTGTAGTAAGACTGATCGACGTGGAGCTATTGTCTTTGGATGTATCCGAAACCACACCGTGAATGATGTTGCCCGAGTTGTTGACGTAACAATGCGGGCTGCTCAACGTGTCTACCTATACCAGCCACATAACACGGAATAAGAACAGACGTCGTATAAACATCCTAACCGACAGGGACAAGAGAAGGGTTTTACGAGTTGTCAACGACTGTCTGTTTCAAAACCGACAGGACCTGATGCTGTCAGTGGATACACTTCCATCTCAGTCAGTTCCCTAGCTAAAGTCGCAGAGAGAACTGCGTGCAGTGGAAGTTTGGAGCCAGTTCGGAGGCAAATAAGGTTGCACATCTTAAGGGGCTAAATTACACAGAAACTGTACAGTAACTCACCAGAAGTGTATAGCGTGTTCCGACGATTCACACTTTTGCCACTTTTACAAATAAGCAAGGCGTCCATTGCACCCAACATACTCTGTGACATGTATTGCCTTTTGTTCTACGTGAGTATCCTGTGGCCACTTCCACTTTCTGGGATGACGACAACCATGTTCGCAGAATTTCAGATGTACGTTACTGGTTTGAAGAGCACTGAGGCATCTTACTGTACATTGACTGTTCCACTAAATCACCAGATCTTAATCTCATAGAAAACGTATGAAACTCTTTCTAACAGTGGGTGAAACGTAGCTATCATTTTCCCTGTAGTTTGGTATCTCTGTTGGATATTATCAACTACACAGAGCATTCCTGAAGAAACGTGTGGTCCCACTTCCCCACTGAATTGTAGTTATTGTCAAGGATGTGATATTAGAACGATTTTGTACCCATTGTGCTAAAATCCACTGAAATGAGCAGGTCGGTTAGGATTAAATAAATGAAAGTGAAGTGATGTGAAACGGTATGATAACAAGTCTTCAGGATTCTTGGGCCTGAAGTCCAATGAATGTGACTGCCCTCGACCGTTAGATCCTCAGAGCACGGTTCTAGACCTGATTCAAACATACCTGGTGACTAACGCTTCCCAGTGTTATCTCCACGCACTGAAACCAGAAGATCTTCTCCAGTGTGTTGGTGAGTATACGGCCACAGGGTAACGGAGTTGGTGGAGGACCGTGACATATCCTACGAAATCAAAAGCATCGGGACACCTATTAGTGGACATTAGTATGAGGGATATCCATTCTGCGCGCCTATGAAGGCTTGAACTCGGCTTTGGAGACTTTAAATGAGATGTATGAATGTCTGTGGAGGAGTGGAAGCTCTTTCTTTATCATGAGCTGGAACCAGAGAAGATGGTGATGTCGGACGCTGGTGTCTGGAGGGAGATCGATATTCTAACTCGTCCCAAAGGTACTCCATCGGCCTCGTGTCGGATCTCTGGGCAGACCAGTCCATTTCAGGAATGTTGTTATCCACGAACCCCTACTGCACAGATGCTGCTTTGTAACAAGGTGCATTGTCAAGCTGGTACAAACATTCATCACCTCTGAGCTGTTCCTCTATTGTACAGACTACGCAGTGCTATAATGTGAGTTAATATCCTTCCGGATTTAGAGTTTCTTAAGAGCACTAATGGGATCACATCATAACCACGAATAACACCCCCTTACTGTAACACCAGCTCTCCTGTACTTCACTGTTGGCACAACACATTCTGGGAGGCAGCGTTCTCCAGGCATTAACCAGACCGGAATCTTTCCATTCGGTTGCCACAGTGTGTATCTAATTCATTATTTCACATTACTAGTTGCCAGTCATCAACTGTCCAGTAGGCTCCCTCTTTTAACTCTTTACGCACAGTCATTGTGGTAGCTGGAGCGCTAATAGTACTTTGGAACTTACGAATGATTCTTTCTGCTGACATGAGGCACTTTTTTACAACCACACTCCGCAAAGTTTGACAGACCCTGTACGTCAGCACAAGAGGTCTGCCGGGTCTCGCTTTACCTTTAGCTGCTCCTTCGAGTTACCACTTCATAGTTACATCACCAATAGCCGACTGGGGCAGCTTTACAAGGAATGGCTGGTTCAAATGGCTCTGAGCGCTATGGGACTGAAGTTCTGAGGTCATCAGTCTCCTAGAACTTATAACTAATTAAACCAAACAAACCTAAGGACATCACACACATCTATGCCCGAGGAAGGATTCGAACCTGCGACCGTAACGGTCGCGCGGTTCCAGATTGTAGTGCCTAGAACCGCTCGGCCACCCCGGCCGGCCTACAAGGAATGAACTGTACCTGATGCATACCTCATTCAGGCGACGTCCAGTGACTGGTCCGTGGTAGAAGTTACAGTGCTCTCCTGATCAAGCCTTTCTACCAATCCTGCTTCTCTGCTGACAACACAATACTGCCCGCCGCTTTTGATACTGCCGGGTCCGCCACTTATGACGTCTACCGGTCAATCACGCATTACATAGGGACGTCCAGATACTGCAGCCTGGATAAGTGTTATAGTTTATGTTTGGATAAAGAAGGTGCCCATATAGAAGAAAAAGCAGAAGCGATTCTTTGTCGGATATGTAAGAAAATTCAGTGGATGTCAGATTTGTTCACTACTTAGTTATTATCCTGTGATATTTTCTATGTGCCCAGGATTAATTAAAGTTTGTAAATATAAACTGAAAGGAAAAGAACGCGAGGTTTAACACAGTAAAAGTAATCCTGTATCATCTCTAAAACGTGAAGACGTATATCTTGAAATTAAATGATACCTATGACAGAATATTATTGAAAAGCCAGATCACTGCTGGAATCCATTACAGGTGTTTAATAAAGAAGAGTGATCTGTAACACTAGAAGTGGGTGGTAGATGTAAGAGCAATCAACAACATTATTTTACTGCAAAGGGACCAAACAGAGAGTTTATAGGAATTATTGCAAAGTTTTAAAGGCGTCAAAACTCTTAACAGTTCGATCTCACTAGAAGCTTTTGCCAGGAAATATCCCTCTTTTTTCTATAATGGAAGAAGTTATTAGTTTACAGTAACGTCTGAAGTTGCTTTCAAGTACACTCTGGATTAAGTTTAATGACAGAAATTAGCAAAGATCATCGAACACATGGATGGCATATTAATCGGTTCTGACTCATGGGAAGAATATTGGAAGGCCAAAGTTCTGCAGGCTTTGAGGAAATCTAGATTAACAGTTAATTTGGAAAAGACAAATATTGAAAAAAAAAAACCACATGAATTTTTCTGATCACATTACCACACTCCAAGGAATTGTACCTGATTCAGACAAAATGGATGCTGTACCACAGTGTCCCAGACAGGTAAAGTCATACTGGATACTGAAAATTTTACAGATAGTTCATTGATAGACATTATCGGCATCAGAACTTCTGAAATTGTTGAAAAGGGATACACTGTGTATTTGGACACAAGAACAGCTTAAAACTTTCGATCTTATAAAATGTCAATTGTATGGAACAACATTACTACATCATCTCGAAGTCACTGGATTTTTATTGAGGACCAGACTCCAGTGACTACGAAATAAGGATAGAACTGTATCAGATGTGTGATGTCAGCGGAAGAACGGAACACAAAAAAGGTATGCCAATTGATCACGGAAGGTATGGGATGAAAAGTTTACAGTAATGGAGAGGAAAGCATTAGCTATCATCCGCGGATCTCATGAATTCCGATGTTATCTCCTGGAAAGTACACAGTTGCAATGATAGACTGCAAAGCAGTATCTTTTCTATCCGGCTGCCATCTTATGCACAATACGCGTAGGCCCTTTTTGGGTACTAACAATATAAGAATTCGAGTTTGAAATAAGGTAAATGCCTGAACAGATTAATGTCAAAGCTGATATAATGTCACACCTTTCTGGAGATGCACTATTGTTGAATGCAGCCTATCCTATGAAGAAAGATATACGTACAAATTTTATGAGTGTTGTTTAAAGAGAAAAGCTGTTCCCAAAATTATTACAAAATATCAAATCTGGGTAAGATGCAGATGATAGTCTAAAAATATGGACGATAAATTTGATGATTTGAATGAGACTTAAATTAGAAGTCAATATAAAAAAGAGCAGGGAATTTTATTTCAAAGGTGTAACATTAATTCCGATCAATGGAGAATCCGCATACATTCTACTGAAGAACTTGTTAGGCATGTTCAAAACGGTACGCACATTTTGAACCATGTAAATGTACGCTGAAACTACAGTAGTATTGTCTTTAACATCACAATGAAGGAAGTTCGCACAATTTTGAATATGTGTGATGTACATTAAAAAACAAAATTATCAGCAGAGCTGCACAAAGGACTAACCACAGTATAGCCCCAAATAAACCAGATGACACCTTCGCTCCCAATTAAAGCTGAGGAGATTAAGGCCTGTTCGCATTACTGTTCCGTCCACAGTGTTTTTGTGCACAGTCCCCCACCCTTTGCACCACACTGCACCACATGCGTAGGCATGTGCAATTACTACAATGTAATTTCCGTATTCTGCGCTATGAATACAACGATTGCAGTGCATGTGCGCGGAACCACAGCAGTGTGCAGGATGCGCTGTGCATAACTCACGTAACTGTATTCTTTAATATGCTTCACAAGAATGTGTTTACAAGTGATGTGTATTTTTATGGATTCCATGTTGTCGGCAAAAATATCGCAAAATAACTGTAAATTGTTTTTGTCCTCCTGTCTGAAGAAGTAGTAGATCACCTTGTGCAAGTTAGAATTTTAATTTTGTTTGAGTTGCTTATTTGTGACATCACGTGTTTTGCTCTTTCTATGAGTATATGTATTTGCCTTATCATGAAATTTACTGATAAATGTTGCAATTTTACTTTCGTTAAAATTTTTGTCTCAAATGTAAAAAGATTTATTTTGTTGCTTGCGAAGGGTTTTGTGACACACTATTCACACTGAAACTGCTTTTCGCAATGATAATTTTCAAAACTATTCTTTATTCTGCAAATTCTAGATCGCAAGCATACTGCAAAGATGTTCTGTACCAAGCATTTGCTGACGGTGTTCAAGTCTATGAGTAGATGAGAAGCGAAGTCTGAACGAATGTACATTGACGAGTTGAAGCTGCAGCCAGAAATTCCGTGTAGTCTTGCCATGTGTGACCGTTTGAATCACACACAGCGCTCTAGTCGTTGCCAGTTGGAGTTTCCAGGAGGTCTGCTTTCGAGCAGACTTGGCTCTAATGGTCGTTCTTATGCAGCAAGTCAAAGAAAGTATGGTGAGATTGCAGCTCGCTTTGTGGGGCGTAATATTACCTGTAGCATTTTCAGACCTTTATAGGATCTTTACCTGTGGTGACATACATTGTTTAGCAAAGTTATAGCACACAGAAGTGACATAATATTGCCGTGCAAGTCGTGTGGTTTTCGCGCTTAATCTTGTAAAGCTCTCAAAGCGCTATGAAGCTTGTGCGCTTTTTCTTGGAATAGTTCTTTATCCCGTTGTTTATTAGTTACGGAGTTGCTGTTGACTACTGCATGTTCTAGATATCGGGCCTATTCAACTTCTGGGTAGAACGCCTCGATCTAACATTCGTCATTAACCAACTCCTGTGCACGAAGAAAGCTTTAGCGATTCTGACGTGAAGCACCTCTTTCGGTATATCGACCGCTAAACAATACGCGCGCAGTAGTTTGTTCGAATGGCCGCAGACACAAGGCCACACCGACACCGAAAAAGTGTTTGGATGTCTTTGCCTACGGTGCAGAATCGAGTTTATTTTAATCCATCCAAATAATAGGCTTATTGATTACATAACACTCTCGGGTACTTCAAAGTTCCCAGCTTTTTTCAATACATCTAGAAGTTTTCGCTGTACAGTTGTTTCTTATGTGGTGGTCTAGTACACCAGTTATTTAACTTATGGGTAATTGTATGTCTTCTTATGTCGACCATTATGTTCTAAGACGAAACAATTATCAACTGAACTTAAAGATCTCTGATTTATTCACATTTACAGCGCACTAATGAATTCATGTTTAAAGGTTTGATTAGTTACGTGTACTGTGGCATTTTGTAATCCGCATTTAATGTAAAGCATTTACATTCACGCGTCGTCTAACTTCAACAGATATTCTGGTCAAAGGGAGCTACAATTACAAATAGAAAAAACTTTTCTAAGAACTTCAGTTAACAACCAGCCTTTGGTATTTTCTGCATGATTTTCAGGTTAGCGGGTAACTGACGGTGCGAAGATTTCGTGATCGCTACGCATCTTTCTGTTTCAGTTTTGCAAGTGATGAAGTGTTAGCACATCAGACAGAGCCTCGTATATTCAAAGCACGTATGCCACCTACAAGGACAGTTATCTACATGTTCTCAAAATTAGATTATGGACTTGCTACAGGTAAATGTGATCATCATATGCAATTAAATACCTATTTATGCCCTCAGTTCTTTCCGTTGTGAGAGTAAGCATTAAGTTCACTCAAATACGCTTCCTGAAATATAGAATATAGTCAGATTCTGTCACAAATCGATTTATGTAAAAGGGGGTGTTTATTCACTGCAGTCTTTCTGGAGAAATTTTCTTGTACTCAGATAAGACGGAACAATGTCATTATGTTTAGGTTTTTCATTACATATATGCTCACACTTAGAAAATGTAACAGATCTACTAAAGAAACTGGCTACACTACGCTTGTCCTCTTTTAGAATACTGCTGCGCGTTGTGGGATCGTTAACAGATAGGAGTGACGGAGTACATCGAAAATGTGCAACGAAGGGCAGTACGTTTTGTATTATCGCAACGTAGGGGAGAGAGTGTCACTAGAGTGATACAGGATTTGGGGTGCACATTATTAAAACAAAGGTGTTTTTCGTTGAGGTGGAATTTTTTCACGAAATCACCAACTTTCTCCTCCGAATGGGAAAATATTTTGTTGACGCCGACCTACATAGGGAGGAACGGTCACCATAATAAAATAAGGGAAATCAAAGCTATAGGTATTCGTTTTTTCCGCGCGTTATACGAGATTGGAATAATAGAGAATTGTGAAGGTGGTTAGATGAACCCTCCGTCAGGCACTTAAATGTGATTTGCAGAGTATCCATGTAGATGCAGATGTACACGTAACGGATATGTGTAGTGTGGTGTCGCGTTAGTGTTGCATGATGAGAAATGAGAGGATGAAAGCTGGTACCGGTATTTAACCTACTCTCTCTCAAAGCGCACCGAGGGGTGGTCAAACTTAATGCACCCACCTCACTTCACGAGACACTGCGGAGAGGACAGACTGATGATCAGAAACCTCACCCGACGACTCGTCCTCTCCTTTGTCGTAATGGCAAAGGGAAATAAGGTACGAGGCGTATCCAGGCGGTTACCGATCCAAGTACTGGACATGCCCGACGTTGCTGAATTTCGATGATCCGAAAACCGGTGTACTGATCGAGGCGAGGCTATTGGCAAACTTCAAAAAGACACAGATACGTGACACTATTTTTCAACATAATCACCAAGTCTCTGTAATCAATGGGCGGAACTTTCCACCACTTTCAATTCCCCCACGATAGACATTCGCTCCTTGGTCACGAAGCCATTCTGTCAACGTCCTCGTCATTGGAAAACCGCTGTCCGCTCCCAGATATATTCTTTTAACTTCGGTCTCAGAAATAGTGTGTAGAAAAATGGAATCAACAGCTCGTCTGAACAACTAGCACACCTTTAATCAGTCACGGTGAAAAAGCTGAGAGATCACAGCGTGCCAGATGGCCCTTCAATACGACCGCAACCGTCTTGAGAAGAGTAAGACACGCACTGCTCCGGCGCTGCCGTCGCAGCCTCTGGTGGCGGGCACGTGGAACCCTGAAAACGGGGACAAACAGCCCGCGGCTAGGGCCCCTTCCACTTCCCCCTCCCCCGCCGCGCCACCTAACCCCCACCACTTCTGAGCACTTGAGTCTCATTCAGCTCCATCGAGAAACAAGGCTGTCGCGGCCGCGCCGCAGGGCAGCACATGTATTCTCTTCTCTGCAACAGAGGGAGGCGGGACACGGGACTCGCGCACGGGAAGATGGAGGTTGAGAGCCTGACGTGGCCATGCCGATTTAGGTCCTTCGTGATCTCTTTAAATGTCTTAAGGCAAATACAGTGATAGTTCGTTTGATGAGGACAAAGCCAATTTACTCCCCCATACTAGTCTTATCAGAATTTGTGCTGCACCTCCAATGACCTCATAGTCGATGCGATGTGGTAACAATGACATCTGCTCTTCAGCAGCGAATTTTAAAATGCACTGTCTGACAAAAATGTTAAGCATCTACAAGACGCCGTCAGCTACCAGCGGAACTTTGTACACATACATAACATCGAAGACTTTGTAAATGATAGCGCTTGTGTTGCCCATGTTTAGTGTTGTTACACTACTGGCCATTAAAATTGCTACACCACGAAGATGACGTGCTACAGACGCGAAATTTAACCGACAGGAAGAAGGTGCTGTGATATGCAAATGATTAGCTTTTCAGAGCATTCACACACGGTTGGCGCCGGTGGCGACACCTACACCGTGCTGACATGAAGAAAGTTTCCAACCGATTTCTCACACACAAACAGCAGTTGACCGGCGTTGCCTGGTGAAATGTTGTTGTGATGCCTCGTGTAAGGTGGAGAAATGCCTACCATCACGTTTCCGACTTTGATAAACCTCGGATTGTAGCCTATCACGATTGCGGTTTATCGTATCGCGACATTGCTGCTCGCGTTGGTCGAGATCCAATGACTGTTAGCAGAATATGGAATCGGTGGGTTCAGGAGGGTAATACAGACGCCGTGCTGGATCCCAACGGCCTCGTATCAGTAGCAGTCGAGATGACAGGCATCTTATCCGCATGCCTGTAACGGATCGTGCAGCCACGTCTCGATCCCTGAGTCAACAGATGGGGACGTTTCAAGACAACAACCATCTGCACGAACAGTTCGACGACGTTTGCAGCAGCATGGACTATCAGCTCGGAGACCATGGCTGCGGTTACTCTTGACGATGCATCACAGACAGGAGCGCCTGCGATGGTGTACTCGACGACGAATCTGGGTGCACGAATGGCAAACGTCATTTTTTCGGATGAATCCACGTTCTGTTTACAGCATCATGATGGTCGAATCCGTGTTTGGCGACATCGTGGTGAACGCACATTAGAAGCGCGTATTTGTCATCGCCCTACTGGCGTATCACCCGGCGTGATGGTATGGGGTGCCATTGGTTACACGTCTCGGTCACCTCTTGATCGCATTGACGGCACTCTGAACAGTGGAAGTTACATTTCAGATGTGTTACGACCCGTGGCTCTACCCTTCATTCGATCCCTGCGAAACCCTACATTTCAGAAGGATAATGCACGACCTCATGCTGCAGGTTCTGTACGGGCCTTTCTGGATACAGAAAATGTTCAACTGCTGCCTGGCCAGCACATTCTCCAGATCTCTCACCAATTGAAAACGTCTGGTCAATGGAGGCCGAGCAACTGGCTCGTCACAGTACGCTAGTCACTACTCTTGATGAACTGTGGCATTGTGTTGAAGCTGCATGGGCACCTGTACCTGTACACGCCATCCAAGCTCTGTTTGACTCAATATACAGGCGCATGAAGGCCGTTATTAACGCCAGAGGTGGTTGTTCTGGATACTCTTTTCTCAGGATCTATGCACCCAAATTGCGTGAAAATGTAATCACATGTCAGTTCTAGTATAAGATATTTGTCCAATGAATACCCGTTTATCATATACATGTCTTCTTGGTGTAGCAATTTTAATGGCCAGTAATGTATTAAGTTGGTCATTAAAGGCAGACAAACACCTATAAAAATGTAACAAGTTAAAAAGTTTATTTATAGTATGTACATTTTCTAATTGAGATATATGTAGCTTTGAAGCGCTGTAGGTTTACTATGGTGCTGGGTTATATGCAAGGAGAGTAATGTTCCTGACAGTAACAAAGACTCTTCAAGACTGATACAATGCAATAAGTCAGTGACACACAGTAATGCTTGGTAGCATCGTGCTAAGTTGGTGTAATTTCCTAACTATTCACTTATTCCATTCGAGTTTTTGACTATGATTTAAACAAAGGTTCTATTGACTCTTACACAAATAATGCTGTACACATTAATATTTAATTTTCTCCAGCACCATACCTCCTCCCATAACCATAAATACTTCTATTATCAATAAAGTTATAATTAAAAAACTATTCTACAGTGAATAAAACTACGCCTACTACCGAATCTATATCTACTACGAGTATAATAACACATTCCACAACGCACTACACCATTCTCCGTACATAGGTCTGTCTTGCCGGTTCCTTGGGCGCTTGGAGGGCGTTGTGATTGCATCTGCCTCTCACATTGTTCGTTGGAGGGCGTTGTGATTGCATCTGCCTCTCACATTGTTCGTTGGCTCCCTGGATGCAGGGATGGATTTCCGTGTTCCAAGCGAGCTTCACTGTTGTCGGTAAGGGGTGCAGCCACAAACCGGCCCACGTCAATCTGTAAGGGGTCTGCGATCCCTTACCCAATGATAAACACATTTTTGCCTTACACAGCTCGATGGTACGCAAAATCGATTGTCAAGCGTCGCTAGCGCAAAGTGAATTAGGAGCAGCAGAGTTCGAGTTTGGAATCCCTCGAGTCCAGGCGGAGGCGTGAGCTACGCGTCGTTTCGTAACGGCTGAGGGAGTCTGGAACACCCCCGATTAAATTCTTTATATGGTTTTGTATAACTTACCGAAGCCGCCAAACAGTTAATTATTATGATTATATGACCGTGTGCGTAATGGAAGAAAGGCTATCGGTTTTTCTGCTGGTTTCGGGGGTATTTCAACAGAGTGCGGCTGTTCTGAGATTGAATAGTGGAAATGATAGAAAGTTTGTCTATTATTAAGGACCACAAAGGTTGCGATGTACAAACTGATATATATATTTCCTACTAACACACAAATGCTGAGGCAGTTGCTACCTTCGCCTTACACGTCTAATCACAATTATATCTTTTTATTGGTGGCTGATTTTCAGTACTTCGTCACACGCAATGCTGATGGTTAACATTCACAACAATCCTCACTGCAATCCATGGTTGTTGCTGGCTGACGCGGTTGACGCGAAACACGTAATTCGGCACTTGTCACTTTCTGTTTCATACCACTCGCGAATCGGTATTAGTGAGGGTCAACCCCACGACGATCAGGGGGACGTGCTCACTCTTCATACTCCGGTGAATTTTACCGTTTACAACTCACTCGACCACCCGTCTTTCCCGCACTCCTTTTCAGTCGACACTCTCCAATACTACTCCGCGCACTCAACACTCGTCTCACTGCCTTCTGCAGCGCTCGACAACCGACCCCTGTCTAATATCGACCTGGGCGTCAGATACTAGCATCTATGTTCGTGGGATCACGGATCCCTTACAAGTCCTCATCGCCGTGGGTGGACGCTCAGCAAAACATAACCTATTCGTGACGAATGATATTTACTGACAAGTGTTTTGTAGCGGTTTACAGTGTGCCGTATATTTTCGCGTTCCCGTCAACCGCGCTGGCCACATGTTGCATTGCATTGAGGATTGTGTCTTCACCATTGCAACAGCGTGTGACGCAATACTAAGAATTCTGACCTGTGATGAGATCAACCGTAATTAGAAGTGTGAGATGAAAGTAGTATGTGTCTCACATTGTGGCAGAGCAGAATATACACTGACGATCACTTGTTTAATAGCTTGTTTGTCCGTCACTGATTCTGCTTATCATGGATCCGACAGTTTTTTGGTAGGTTTTTGGAGGGATGTGGCACTAGATGTCATGTAATTCGCGTAAATAACGAGCCGCTGATTTGAGTACGCGGGATGGCGCCCGATATCGACCCAGGTGGGTTCCATAGAATTTATATCTGCGCTAAAATACTCCTCAAGCCACTGTAGCACGGTTCTGGCTCCGGGACACGGACAATTGTACTGCTGAAAGATGGCATCGCCGTCGGGGAAGATATCAAGCATGAAGGGGTGCAGGTGATTCGCAGTTTTCGGCGTGTTTTCGATAACTACTACAAGTCACATGCAAGCACAGGAGAATGTCTCCCGTAGCATAAAATTGCTCCCAGCATCCAGGGTCCATGGCACGCTGCACGTTTCGAGCCTCAGCTCTGAATGATTGTTAGTAGAAATATCGCGAAAAGAAGTGGATGTTGTCCTGGTGCAAGAATGAAACCTCAAGTACTACTCCTGGATATACACTGATCAGACACAACATTATGACCATCGACCTACTATCGATGTAAACCCGTCCAGGTGATAGTAGCGTCACCTGGCGAGGAATGATTTCTAGCCAGACACTGGTACGGTGCATGTAGTATCAATGAGCGTGCTGTTCGTTTGTAGCGTGGGAAAGACGCGCATCTACCTGTGTTTGACTGAGGGTGGATTATGATGACCCGGAGGCTCAGCCCTAGTATTTTGGGAACTGCACGACCTGTCGGGTGTTCGCGGAGTGCTGTGGTGAGTGTCTTCAACACGTGGCGAAATCATGTCCAGACACGTCATGAGATTGGGCGGACGCCCCCCACTACTGATTTCGGACTTCGGGCAGACTCTTAAAACAGGAGGAGCCGCACTTTAAGGTTGGGCAGAGTACAAGTGTGTCCAAACACACAGTGCACTGAACACTCCTAACGATGGAGCACCGCAGCCGACGACATATGCAAGTGCCAATGTTAACGTCACGACGTCGCAACTAGGGTTAAAATGGGCACGTGACCATCGGACTTTTGTGCAGTTGCAGAGCGTTGCATGGTCTGATGAATCCCGATACCTTCTTCACCATGGCGATGGGACGGGGTGAACCTGGTCGCCTTCCAGTGGGACAGTTCCTCGACACGTGTACTGCGGGACAGAGATAAGCTGGCAGCGGCTCCATTATGCTCTGGGGAACGTTCACGGGAGCATCAATGGGTCCAGTGGAGTTCGTCGAAGGCATCATGACGGCCAAGGAGTATCGTACACTGGATGAAGTCCACGTACACCCCTTCATGACGACCATTTAGTATTCGTGGAGACGACCATCAACCTACTACAGCAAAAATGTGGTTCACTCGATGAACCGACTCGTTTCCATTGATAGACGGTCGAATCCCGATGGTTCCGTGCCAGTTGTAGAGGTGGTCTGCTGCGGAGCTCCATGTTCAACAACGTAAGATGAACGGTGTCCTCGAAACACTTCTGCACGCACCAGCGTTGTACTCTTTCGGCAGAGGGGCCACAGATCAACATTTGTCATACTTCACAGATCACAGAAGCCTTCGAACCTCAGTTCTGTGGAGAGTTGTGGACGTCCAACCATTTAGTGGCTAGTCGTAGTTTCACTGTCCTTCTGCCTCCTTCCGTAGATGCTCACGATAGTGGCACTTGAACATTCGACCAGCTTCGCTGTTTTCGAGATACTCGTTCACAGGCTCGGCGTACTTTATCAAAGTCGCTTATCTCAATGGATTTTCCCATTTGCAGCCCGTATTTGTTGCTTAGGGTACCCTCACCTCGGCCCCCCCCCCCCCGCCCCCACCTTCCCAGCCGTGTCTCCTCCGCTTACATACCTTTGTTACCGCGTCACGTGCCGGCAACGCCAACAGGCGGCATTCATCGTCGCGGTGGACAGTGGTCATAATGTTTTGGCTTATCAGTGTACAAGTCAAACAGTGTACAACATTTTGCAACTAGTCATTGTAAAACCTTTTATAATTGTGTGAATATTGTAGAGCAGCAGCATCAGAAACAATTTCCGAAGCAGTCAAATCCGATTAGCATATATCTAAAAGCCAGGCTGCGATTTCGGTTGATAACAATCGACATCATATTAATCGGAAGTGTTTCTACCCTACTTCTAGTTCCTTGAATGCCGAGACACGACCCAAAGCTGCGTTTCTCTCTGGTGTTGTTAAGATTGCTGCGCATACGATGTAGGCGGTTCTTCTGCCGCAGTTGTTGACCTGAGCTACCCTCGCTGCATTGCTTCTCGATCTCCTGTCGCCATCTCTCGTAGTACAGTAGACGGAAGTGGACTTATAATACAGGGTGATTCAAAAAGAATACCACAACTTTAAAAATGTGTATTTAATGAAAGAAACATAATATAACCTTCTGTTATACATCATTACAAAGAGTATTTAAAAAGGTTTTTTTTTCACTCAAAAACAAGTTCAGAGATGTTCAATATGGCCCCCTCCAGACACTCGAGCAATATCAACCCGATACTCCAACTCGTTCCACACTCTCTGTAGCAGGCGTAACAGTTTGGATAGCTGCTGTTATTTCTCGTTTCAAATCATCAATGGTGGCTGGGAGAGGTGGCCGAAACACCATATCCTTAACATACCCCCATAAGAAAAAATCGCAGGGGGTAAGATCAGGGCTTCTTGGAGGCCAGTGATGAAGTGCTCTGTGCCCTTTGCACAAACACCCATTCTCTGTAAACTGTTTATACCAACGTTTAATACACCACCTATCAGGAGGTTTAACACCATACTTCGTTCGAAATGCACGCTGAACAACTGTCGTCGATTCACTTCTGCCGTACTCAATAACACAAAAAGCTTTCTGTTGAGCGGTCGCCATCTTAGCATCAACTGACGCTGACGCCTAGTCAACAGCGCCTCAAGCGAACAAATGTACAACTAAATGAAACTTTATAGCTCCCTTAATTCGCCGACAGATAGTGCTTAGCTCTGCCTTTTGTCGTTGCAGAGTTTTAAATTCCTAAACTTGTGGTGTTCTTTCTGAATCACCCTGTATAACACGTTGTCAAGCCTTTCTTGGATCTGCAATTCTGTCTCGCAAACAGTATCTCCTTGTCACTGAGTCTTCCGTGCCGATTCAGTTGCTGCCATTCAGTGTCAGCAACTTCGGCATACAGCGGACATTCCTAGATAGTACATTGTGGCGTAGCCTATTCGCGACTGGTCCCTCTTCTACCTATGCGATGCCAGTTGGCGGCTTGAGGCCCTTGACCATTGAAGGAGTGTGTCAGGCCTCTTGAAGGATACCTGTGCTTCATTCACAGTCTCCTTTTTATATTTGGCAGAAAACCATAGGTGCACCTCGCTCTTTGGACATCAGACTGTAGTTTCTGCCGTAGGTGAAGGATCTGATTTCGAATTTGCTGCTTACTTGTCGCCTGTATTCCTAATTCAGCACTTCACAATACTGTTCTTTCTTCAACCGATATGTCACCGCTTTTTTCGGTAGCTGGAGATCCAGTGGGCATATTTCACGCATTACTTCCAAAGCCCCAACTGACGCAGTGCCAAATGCTCCTGTCAAGTATTCCACGTTACACCGTCATAACTATCTGTGCTTGTGTTACGAAGCAGGAGTCTCTGAGCACAATCACTCCCGCAATAATCCATGATCGCAGTTAAAGGTAACGTTAAGACGGTTCTTATTGTTTCCATTGGCAGCTTGTAAGCGTAACTGGCAAGACTAATAACTTTTTTCATCGTGTTCCTGGCTCTCTTTCCAATTTCTTCAATAAGTGCACCTTAGTCATTTGCCCAATAAGACGCCTAAGTATCTGGAGACGGAGTTTTTTCTGTCGCTTAATATCATGACCGGACCTCTTAAAAGATTCCCTTTTAACAGCATGTACGTGGTCTTTTCAGGCGCCACACGTAGTTGGACTCCTTGGTACACTGTTGTAATTATTGACCAACTGTGTTACATCCATTTTCCAAATTGCTTCACGAGGATCACCTGGCCGTCGGCGTACGCCACTACTCTTACGATCTCTTCGTTGTACTGCAGCTTTCCTAATACCAAGTCGAGTACCAGCTCCCAGAAAACAGGGTGGCCGTCTTCTGAACTAATTTGATAAATCTGTAGATATACTGAATCTGGGGGGCGAAACTCTGGGTGCGGCCGTCTCCCGCGTACTTGTAGACCTCCGTGCCGTGCCGCCAACGAAGGTACTCTCGATACTGGATGTATGCAAGGGGTGTGAGCAGCGTCAGGTGATCAGTAATCACTGTGGAGGGCACAAAAACACCGCATAATTCTTACAATCAGAGTCGATTGTCAGTTTCTTATGGCACAATTAGATCAAATTTTAATGTCAAAACCATCCGAAAACTGAAAGTTTTCAAGGAGCAATGGAAATGAGCCAACTGCAACGTTATAGGACAGCAGGAAAACAAACATATGGGTCATACAACCGAAAAACAAAGACGAAACCGAGCGAGGTGGCGCAGTGGTTAGCACACTGGGAAGACAACGGTTCAATACTGCGTCCGGCCATCCTGATTTAGGTTTTCCGTGATTTCCCCAAATCACTCCAGGCAAACGCTTGGATGGCTCCTTTGAAAGGGCACGGCCGACTTCCTTCCCCGTGCTTCCCTAACCAAATGAGACCGATGACCTCGCTGTCTGGTCTCCTCCCTCAAAACAACACAACCAAACCCAAAGACGGAGATTATGATCTAATGGAATGTGTGCAGATGGTATTAGAAAGCATTCAAAAGCAAAATGTACGAGTGTCGCTGAAGAGCATAATGCATGGGAAAATATAGATGATGTCTTTATCCAGACCTGAATGTTAAATAATGACAACGATGATGTTACCGATGATGAAACTACCGTTTGGTCAACATTTTAGCTGCGCCTTCGAAGTGCTAGGTTGCCTATAGGCAAAAGTAACACACATTATGCGTTGGTAAATACCGACCTGCATTAATATCTTTGGCTCAGATTACACATCTTTAGTATCTCCGATGGTCCCCCTCTGTAGATGAGTGGTAAGAGTAGATGGCTTCCATATGGAGGAAACACGTTTAATTCCTGGCACTGCCAGGCATTTTTCCTTGATGAGATGGGTGGACTAGGGTCCATTCAGCCTCATGATACCTATTTAGGAGCTGCTTGAATGACATGTGGAGGCTACGGGCTCTGCAAAGCCGACAATGGATGGTAGAACTGTGTTGCCGGCTCCACGACCCTGCATACAACTTACAAATGACGCCACTGGCTGAGAATGACTTAGTGGTTTTTCGGCTCCAATTGGCCAATCTGCAAGCAGGGCGGCGCAGCTTGCAGCTACTTTATTCAGTATGTCTCATCGAGGCAACAAACGTAGCAGTAGTCACAGACAAAAGCCTACAGAGGGCTGTCTGGTATTCACCGTGACTTGACCTGAGTTTCTATTTTGGTGCTGATACACATGACCACTACAAACTCGCATGATGAGTTTCCCCATTTTTATAAGACTCGAGCACACTGGTATTATATTTAATGGCTTAAAAAGTTAGTGGCTTGCAAGGAATAATCAGTTGCAACACAATGTCTTACATATACATACCACCATCACTGCATGTGTAAGTGGTTATTGTTGCGGCGATCTGTGACCGCTGTAACGACAACCCGCGTGCGTTGGTGTGACTGAGTGACCATGTTACCAAACTTCTCACAGTATACAAACCGAGGCTGCTAGGACAGGGCAACGCAAATAATTCTGGAACAAATACATTACGACCACCTGCTCAATAGCTGGTATGACCATAACAGCGGCTACATCTCGTGACATGGAAGCATTGAGGCCTTGGTAGGTCGCTGTGGTAAATGGTACCACATCTGCACACACAAGTCAATTAATTCCCGAAAATTCCGGAAAAAGGGGGGAGGGGGACGACGACGATGAAAACTGACGCTACATTCAATCACATCCAACATGTGTTCGGTAGGGTTCAAATGTAGCCAGTTGGGGGGTATCTTGTGGGCGACAGTCAGGTTGGTATCCCACCGGTGTCCAGGGCGTCTACTGACACCTGCGACCTGAGATCTCGTTACCTGGAACAGAATGGTCTTCCGTGACCAGTTGATCAGTCTCTCTTCGACGTGAGCCCCGACGACCGGCGAAGACGTGCGTGGAGCCGCCCTGGGCAGTCGGGGGATAGGTGTCTGTCAGCCACCATTCGGCCCTACGACCAGGAGTGATGGTCTGGGCCGCCATTTCATTTGGTTGTCATCCACGGCAGTCTTACAGCAAAGCAAGACAATTCCCGCTTGCACACGGTGAGTCTCTGTTGCTTGTCTTGCTGGTTGCCAAACACTACCTTGGCTAGCAAGATCCTCCCCAACTGAGAATGTTTGGAGCATTATGGCCAGGCATTTTGACGATCTGACCCACCAGTTGGACAGAATTTAGCACGGCACCCCTCACGAGGTCATAGAACAACTGTGTTAATCAATGCTAAGCCGTATTACTGTTTGCATAAGGGCCAGAGACGGACGAACGTGTTGCGGACTTGCTCGGCTTGTGAAGCTCTTTCTCTTAAATAAATCAGCCAATTTTTCCGAAAATGTAATAATTGTTTGTTTGTACATGTAGAAAAAATGTGCCGATTTCCGTCCCATTACTTTCAAATTTAATTAAATTTTTTTGAAATATAAAATCTTCTACGTATCACACACATAAATTTTTTAAAAAAAGTTGCAAGAATGTAAGACTGATATTAAAAAACTGGTTCACAGATTTATTTATCAGATTACTGGGAATAACCTACCACATTTTGATAGTGATAAGTAAAGTAACCTTTGAGAAAGTATTCCTCATGTGTTAGTATTTGCTATGAAAGTAACCAGAAACGCCCTGATCAAATTATTCGCTGAAAATTGTTAACAAATCCAGATTATTGCAAATAATATAATGACAACAGGCGCCAAATTTGTTTCATTATTTCTGCAACAGTAATAGTTATATTTGCTTGTATGTATCCCTGTATTTACTCATATGTTCCCCGTTGAGGCAGCGCCGAAGGCAGCTGGTGACAGCCCCTCACAAGTTGTGGGGCAACACCTGGCCTCGTGTGGTGCGCTGGCCAGAACTGTTTTGTGTCGGCTAGACTGCCCCAAGGAAAGTGGCCACCAATAAAAAGTAGGAGTCAATGGAAGTGGCCACACCGTGCTGTGCTTGCGCCGATGTTCCTGTGGCAACGGCGGACTCGTCCGAGGATGGCGTCGTAGCCTTGTGGGTGTAGCGGCCAGACTCGGGTTTGCAGCAGAGTGGTTGGCCAAGTAGTTGGCTCCCGTCATCCACTGGAGGTGTGAAAGAGTGGGCTGCCAGGCAGTTCGTGGACAGCCGCTAAGCAAGACACCCATGGGTGTTGCAACTGCGACCAGGACGTTCGCGGGGTAGAACTGACGAAAGGCGCGGCGGGACCCGCGGAGAGGACCGCGAACAACAACACAACAGAAAAGGACGGACACGACCGACGTAGGACAGAACGAATACGACAAGACCGAAGAACAGAGTCACAAGGAAACTAACTCGTACACGAACCAGGAAGAAAGCAGTCTAGCGCAAGCGAGGTGCAAACCGACGTAAGCGAGATAAGACTGACTTGATGTGCTGCTGCTCTCATCTTTTACTTTCCCCTCTTTGGGGAAGTGTGAGGGGGAGTTTGTAGCCTTTCGGCTTTTACTCCTCTGTGTACGTGTGTGTATGATTTTTTCTGTACTTTTTTGGTGTCTGTGATATGTGATGACTGTTCTGTATGTGTCTGGTATTTGCCTGGGGTTGGCGAGATGTTTGGTGTTGTATGGGCAAGAAGAAGGATTTCGGATTTGGTATTGGGATTTTCTCTTCGACTAAATCGTCGAAGATCGTCGTAGGGCGCATGTGCTTGTCGCGGGACATGTCATACCGACTTAAGGAGTGGGTGAGGGCGTTTCCCGATCTGGAAGAACCCTCATAGAAGGCCCTTGCCAGATCTTGGAAACGCTCTCTCAGACGTGGGATTTCGGCTGCAGCGTGCACATCGTCTGTGGGGAATCCAAGAGGTAAATGCAGTGCCATCCTGAGGGCGCGGTTCTGCAGCCTCTGGAGTTTGTCCAGGTGCTGCTTTGCCGCGTATCGCCAGACAGGGCACGTATATTCCATTACTGGCCAGATCAGGGCCTGGTACACATTTACTGCTACTGGGCTGGGAAGGGAGCTGGTTGAGTTCAGGGTAGGGTATAGGATAGACATTCTGGCGCAGACCTTCCTGTGGACCTCGTCTATGTGGGGTTTCCACATAAGACGAGAGTCCAAGGTTATGCCAAGGTACTTGGCGGTTCTGCGCCAGTGGAGTTGGGCTCCGTTTACGTGAAGGTGGAGGGGGGGGGGGGGGACGTTGAGGAGGTTCGCGCCTTCCGACCCTGCGGGTAATCAGCATTGCCTATGTCTTTTCAAAGTTGATTGGTGAAGCGCCAGCGACGGGCCCAGGTTTCTGTGTCGTCTAAAACCCTTTGTAGCCTACGAATGACCAGGTCCTTGTTCGTATTTCTCGTGTAGAAGGCTGTGTCGTCTGCGTACTGCGCAGTGTGCACCAGGGGGGGGGGGGGGGGGGGCATTGGAGTGACTGCAGTGTACAAACTGTACAAAACGGGCCCCAGGTCCGATCCCTGTGGCACCCCAGCACGAATACGCCTTTTGGTGGAGGTGGAAGTTTCTACTTTGACGGAGAAAGTCCTATTCGTGAGATAGCTTTTGATCAGCTGAACCATGCTCCCGGGAAACCCTTGTGTGTACAACTTGTAGAGTAGCCCTCTATGCCATACTGAATCAAAGGCTTTAGCTACGTCTAGTAGCACTATCCCGCAGTAGCCTCAGTGTTTGAAGCCCTCTGTGGCTGCTTCAACCATTCTCATGACCTGTTGTGGGGCAGAGTGGTTCTGCCGGAACCCGAATTGGAAATCCGGCAGAATTTGCTCTCTGGTAATATGTTCTTGTATGGGTCTTAGCAGAAGGCGCTCATAGATCTTGCTGAGAGTTGGCAAGAGGCTAATCGGCCTGTAGTGCTGCGGGAATAGAGGGTCTTTTCCTGATTTGTGTATCGCGACCACTTCTGCATGTTTCCAGCAAGCTGGGAACTCGCGGGAACGAGTAATCTCGTTGAGGACGTTCGCGTGGTGTGTGATCGCTGTGGGGGGAGTTTTTTTACTAACTGGTTAGTGACACTATCGTGCCCTGGCGCCTTTTTTGTAGGGAGGGCCTGATTACTCTTGCCACGTCCTCGGGGGCAAAAAATATGGGTTCGTCCACTGGGTCCTCCTCAGCATTGAGGAAGACAGCCAGTTGACGACTGACTACCTGTTCATGCTCTTCATCCTGGGGTTCTGCCGCTTGGAACTGCTTCTCGAAGGAGTCGGCGAGGGCGTTGGCCTTCCCAGCATGGCTGTAGACCAGTCCCCCCTCTCCGTGCAGTGGCGGCATTCTAGCGCGTCTTTTTGTGACTTTGGTTGCTTGCCATAGTGTATGATCGTCTACTTTGAGAGCTGTGAGGCGGTTTTGCCATTGCTGGTTTCTGTGCTCATTGAGCGCTACCTTCAGTTCTCTCTGTAGACGATTGAGCAGCCTCCTGGTGGCCTGATTTCTGGTGATCTTCCACTCTTTTGCCACTCTGTTCTTATGTCGGATTGAGCTAGCAAGTGTTCCGGGAGCTGTTTTTGCGGCGGTGGACCATCCCTTTGTGGAGGGGTGGCCTCTTCCGCTGCCTGCAAAATGGTGCCTATTACGTCTTGTAGCGCTTGTTCTACTGCTTCGGCAGTAGGTGGCGGAGCGCGAGCGATATCAGAGGCGACAGTTTCTTGGTATCGCACCCAGTCTGTACGTTTGTAAGACGTCTGGTACCGTGGGAATGCTACCCATTCTCCCACATCGACCTCTAGAATCACTGGGTTGTGGTCCGAGGACATTCTGTTGATTGTTCTTGCGGCCACAAATCCTGCGATCCTCCTAGTGAGAGCTATGTCTAACACATCGGGCCTGCTTCCGTTTTTCGGAAAATGTGTGGGCTCGACTGGACCCCATGTTTCGAAGTGGTGGGTGCGCGCTAGTTGTTGCAGTTTGGCACCTGCTCTGGAGGTTACTCTAGAATTCCAATCAGGGTGTTTGGGATTGAAGTCTCCCCCTATTACGAGTTTGCCTTCAATTTGCCCTAGAGCAGCTATGTCTCCCTCATCTATCTGGTCGTGTGGGGGTCGGTAGGCTGCAACATATGTTAGGGGTCCGGTGGCAGTGGTTACTTCCACCGCCACTGCTTCGATTTTATTGGTAGCTGGTAAGAATACCTGGTGGTGAGGGATCCCTCTTTTTATGTGTATGGCCACTCCTCTGCTTTGGGTTGGCCCGTATTTGCGATAGCTAACATAGTTGGAGACTGTCGCTTTTATTCCCGGTTTTAGGTGGGTTTCCTCCATCATGCATATGTCGATGGAGAACTCCTTCATGAGTTCTCTGAATTCGACCTCCTGATTAACAATGCCGTCTGCATTAAAGATGCACATTGTCAGGCCTTGGATGTTTGGTCGTCTATTCATGATGGGGTTTAGAAACTACTGAGGAAGTCGTAGAGGGGAGCGACTGCTGGTCTGCTGCCTGAAGGGCAATGAGGATCTGTGTGTTCTACCCTTGCGCTTCCCTGAATTCCTTCATCATTTCCAATACGAGGTTCATGGTCTACACCATAATGCCTAACACCTGATCCGAGGGTGTGGGCTGTGTGTGGGGTTCTGTAGCGCTTTCTCTGTCATGGTGGACCTGGTCGTTGTTGCTGTGTGTTTCCCGGTGTTGTTCTTGTGATGGTGCCTGGTGTTGTGTTGATGGGGCTACGTTTCCATGGCTTCTCGAAGGAGAAACCACTTCTGCGTAAGTTGCCCTTGGTGTGTCTGGCCTTGGTTTTATCCAGGCCTTGTCCGTGTGTGTTGTCGTATTTTGTTTTCTTGTGTGGGTGGATGGGATCGTGACGTTTTGTTTGCGTGTGTGTGTGTGTGGGGGGGGAGGGCGGCCTTTGCGCCCTTTGCCTGCTGTGTGTGTCGTTTATGGACCTCATAACCTTGGTAATCCGCTGTGTGGTTTTTGCCACGCAGTGCGCACCTTATTTGTGGGTCTGTATGTTTCATTGTGCATGTCCTTGTGTCATGGGCCTCGGCGCATTTTCTGCGCCTTACTGCCATGGAGCAGTGTGCTGCAATATGGTTAAGGCCCTGACACCTGAAGCACTGCACCGTCTTGTTTTTGCGGCGCAGTGGTTCAGTGGTCACAGGGACAGCCAGGATCATCTTTATTTCCTTTTTGCTTTGTGGGACATCTGGCAGTGTGATCTGATACAGGGGCCATTTGCTCCCTATGTTGCCCATCTGCTGGACCGCCTTGACGACGTACCCCTGGGCAGTCAAGTCTGTTTTGATCGCCTGGGGGGCCACTCGTCTCGGTAGGTCTCTGATGACAATGTTTTTATTAAGTGTTTTTGTTGTGGGGAAAGTGTAGTGGGGTATGTTTTTAGTGTTGAGAAGTGTTTTGATTGTGGTGTAGTGCTCGAGTGTGCGTAATGTTATTTTGATTTTATCACCACCAGCAGGTTTTGCCTGGAAATTGCCTCCCCCGATTTTTGTTTTTAACATCTCGAAGAGTTCCTCGTAATTCTGAGTAAACTCTGCGATGATCGGAGGTAGGTGGTGGGTGACCCGATTTTGTGTTTGTGTTGTTGTGTCATGTGATGTCTCTCGCTCATCGGCCACCACCTGAATCCTGTTCAGGGTGGGTTCCACTCCCCGCGCCGCCGGAAGCCTCGGCTGGTGAAAGGTTTTCTCGCCAGCACGAAACCCTCCGAGTCTTGCCCGGTTACATGGTTCCCTTCCAGTACAGTTGTTTCCATGTCCCCTCCCAGGCCGACGACAGGTGCTGTCGGGGGCGCAGGTTCCTCACAGGGTGATGGGGTGGGGGTGTTGGAGTTCTTTTTCCCCTTGGAGTGCTTCTCCTTCCTGTCCTTCCTTGCACGCCGCCGTTTGGATGAGGTGGACGAGTGGGGGGGGGGGATTTGAGGAACTGAGATCGGGTAGGGGGTTGGGTAGCAGTTGCGTGTTTGGGAAGGATTTTAGTCGGTTGACTGGACTTCTGCTTGCCATTTAGGTTGAAGATATGTTCGACAAGGCGGTTACAGCCACAGGAAAGCAGGAGAGGGCTGAGGAGAGGAGAGGGAGGGGGGGATCGCAAATACTGACAATGTATTTGTTTGTTTGTGCATTGTGTTTGTTTGCCATGTCAGGAGCGGAAAGGGGGCTTGCTGCCAGGTGACTGTCAGTTGCAACTTTTGTTGTCACCGTTGGGTTTATCGGTTGCATTGCTGACCCTAATAGAACGATGTCAGACACGGAATTCTGTACGGGGGCGGCGGAAAACCTTTCTGTGGTTCCGCGGCCCGCTTCCAGGTCCTGGTCTACTTTTTCCCTGTTCTTGGGGGGAGGGGCAGAGACTAACTCTGCGGCAGCTGAAGTGCTCGAAACGGCCGGCCTGCGGCAACAAGAAAACGCGCCTCGTGTCGTCAGCGGAAAGAGACCGCCGCGACCCCAAGGCACCACCCAAGCTCCACATACCACAACGACGAGAAGACACGACAATTTTGTCAGGCGACGCCATGCAAAATTTCCCAAGTGCCGTTTGTGCTGAGACCTCGGCGCAAGTGCCCGTCAATGTTTTCATAAAAACAGAGCCGGAGAACTCTTCTGTTTGTACTCCAGTGCAAGCGGGGGCCTATAGCTGACAGTGCGCTAGCTAAGGGAGCGATGCTCTACCCTTGACTGCCACTCAGCGAGTGACTTGATGTAGAGTAGAGTAGAGCATTGTCTGATAGGACTAACGTCCTCATGTGTTTAGAGCCCCGGAACTCACTAGTTCCTTTACTCTTGTCGGATATTTGGGGTTTTGGACGAGGGAATTAACTCGTTTGAGGATATTTAGGGTGTGGGTTGATCAGGGAATGGGATGTCTGAAGTCGGCGTCTTCTTGGTTACCTGTGCCTCAACGCGCCGATGACGTTAGGGCTCGGCGAACGAACATGACCCTATAATGAGGGCAGCCATTCCGTTCCCGGCGTCTTGAGGTATAAGTCGGACGGTTGTAGACTGCTGTGAAGCAGCCTTCGTCTGGACCTTCCTCGTCTGAGCTTCTTCGGTGACTTGATGTACGAGTGGCCGGCGCTTAAGTACGCTCTCGGGGGCGCCGCCATTGGCCGCTGGGACCACGTGTTCCACTGGTAACGCCCCCACACTAAAACCGGGCCAGGAGGCGCGCGCCGCCACAACTTACGGTGCAGCGACCTCTATGGGTCTTCGACGTCCATGACGTTTGGCGCGGATTCGAATTCCGCGGCGCGCTGTACCAGAATGGGGAGCAGAGCATCGTGGAACTCGAATAGTGTGAAACCAGCAACAGTGTGCTGCAAGGTTCAACACAGGGTGCGTCCAGCTGTAATGCGGACATCGTCGAGCTGCGGGAGCTGGTGGTGTCTTCTTCAGGAGAAGGTGGAAGCTCATACCCAATGAGGAGGAGTGGCGGAGCAGATGGTTGGGGCAAGACGGTGCAGAACACTGGACGATGTGCTTTTGTAGGCCATATTTGCTACTGCCAAGCAGCAGTAATTGTCAGAGTTTGTCTGATTAGATTACGCCGGCTGCTGTGACCGAGCGGCTCTAGACGCTTCAGTCCGGAACCGCGCTGCTGCTACGGTCGCAGGTTCGAATCCTGTCTCAGGCATGGATGTGTGTATGTCCTTAGGTTAATTAGGTTTAAGTAGTTTAAAGTCTAGGGGCTGATGACCTCAGATGTTAAGTCCCATAGCGATTAGAGCCATTTGAACCATTTGATTAGATTACAGAACAGCAGTGTGTGCTGGGATAGGTGTGGTCGGCTTGCTTCAGTTTGTTGTTGTATGAAAGCACCACAAGACCGTGAGGAATTATACTGTGCTAAAACTATTGTTAACTGTTCTCCACGGCGCGAACATTCGAGGAACAGAGTGTAATATTTTGATTGTGAGGCTGTAAATAAGGTGAAGCTTTAGTTTGATGACTATGTGCTAGCAATAATATGAACGCATGGTGTCTGTTTTTTCGGACATGACCGAAAGGACAGACACCACACGGAATCCGCAGCTGTGATACATATTATGTAAATTAAAGGTGAAAGAAAGGAAAGGGAAGGGATAACAGATGTGATGACAGCTGCATCGAAAGTTTATCCAAAATCAACGGCGATGAGTGAAAATGTGTGCCAGATCGGGATTCGAGCCTTGGAGCTCCTGCTTACTGGGCACAGTTGCATTAACCACTGCGCCTCACTGAGGCCCTGTTTATCACACTTACGTGGACTATCTCAGCATGCCTCTCGACCTATCCACATTCCCACATAGAGCCACCTATCCGTATCCCCTTTCAATGTCATCCATTTGCCTTCATGGGATATGAACCAATAACATTCGGTGCAGATCCACAATTAAGTCTGATCTCCTGCGGAAATCTCAAAGTAGCAACTATGGAGGACATGGACGGGGACTGTGGCGCTAAGTGGGTATGTGGGTCAGCCGAGAAGCCACCTTCAATTTATATAATACCAGCAATGCGTTAATGCTACTTCTGTGGTCGAGAAACCGGGTGGTTATAATTAAAGCGCAATTACTCACGGAGGTCTAGTGTGGCCTGTTATTATCGTACGGCAGCGAAACTTGGTAGACTCGTCTATGCATTAATGTGGAACAAATGTACACTGGAAAAAAATTAGTTCCAAATTTAGTCACCAGGTACAAATCTGGCGTTGTACGGTATCTCGTCGACATTTCTGGTGTTCATACTCAACAAATTTTGTGAGCAGAATTTGATGATAATCGTCTTTCCGCCCTTCTCGCTGGTTTAATCTCTTCTGCTCACGCCCTTTTGCTAGTACATTGCACGCGGAAATATTTCTACACGCCCTTATTGTATTCACATTGCCAGATTTTCACCTGCTTGCCAAAACTGGTACTAAGTTTTTTCAGCATAAATCGACTCCTGATTATCGCATTAGAGTATCTACCAAGTTTCGCTGACTTACAGGTAGTTACAGCGCACACTGGATCTCGCTGAGTAGCTGCACCTTAATTATAACCACCAGGTAGTAGTTATAGTTTTTTGAGTTGTGTTGTCTATGGGTCAAGATGTTGGCAATAGTAGAGTGTGGATAATTATAGCGTGCCAGTTGCCTGTCACGGTTTATTTTAGTGCACTCTCATAAAATTATTAATGGGCAGAAGCTAGTTTGTTCATTTTTGGTGCCCACTTGTAAAGTTAATCATGGACAAAAACAACTTGTCACTTTATTTTGACGCTCTTCTGTATAGACCCTGCGGGCCAACGCAAGATTGTTTTATTTATGTAATGTAAGCATGTAACGATAATTTCTGATGTACATTATTGTTGCCCGTTGTGAGATACACTTGTTATATTTCTGTTCGAGAGGCACATTGTTTTAATATCTTGTATCATTAGACATCTGAAGTTATTATTCTAGAAACTGAGTGCAAAGTCTTGTGCTCAGATGTTGTAATATATTGTGTAGCAGAGGGAGTATTTATAGCTCGCTCACGCTTGCACAACACCCAGCCAAACTCCTCTCCATCCACATCCTCCGTTACAACCTTTTTCTTCACACTTAGAGTTATTTGAATCTCCTTTCGTAATGTTTTCGAAGCCATATAGCGAGAGTTTCGCAAGGTCGCTGTGTCTTTCAGCTCGCAGTCGTAACGCTTCTGTAACAGTTTCACGGGAACGAAAACCATATCCACTTTCTCGACCGTCGTAAGCAATGTAAAAATGTGAGCAAATTCACGAGAAAAGTATCTGATCGCGACAGCAGAGGAGCACCGACTAATGGGCTTCAGGTGCTCACGTATACACAATCACCGTACTTGAGTACAGAAGTTTGCTTAAATTCTGCTACGGTCGCAGGCTCGAAAGCTGCCTCGGGCATTGATGTGTGTGATGTCCTTAGGTTAGTTAGATTTAAGTAGTTCTAAGTTCTAGGGGACTGATGACCTCAGATGTTAAGTCTCATAGTGCTCAGAGCCATTTGAACCATTTTTGAGCTTACATTCGATATAGTAGGGCCGACGTATATGGAAACTCATCTCCTGACGGTTGGACAGTGGTTCGTGGATATGTTATCTTCTTACTGTTTCACAAACTTCCACGGAGGCTGCGTCGATGAAATCAGCAGGCTCTTTACAATGCCACAGCAAAGGTATACATTACTATTAAAAAAAAACGTCGTTGTCATAATTCTGTAACTATAAGTTTCAAAAATCACTGTCGTATGTTGTCCGCTATACAAGGGTGGAACTTAAATAGTGGCAAATATTTATTCACAACCGATACAAAAGAGTTACATGTTTGCACCTATTACTGTCCTTCAAAGTAGTCACCATCGCTGTGTAGAATCCGTTGACAGCGATGTGGAAGGCGTAGTGTACCGTTAACAGAGCCTGTTCTGTTGATGCTGCGAATGGAGCGGTCAACTGCCTGTCGAATCTCTGGAACAGTTCCGAAGCGAATGCTACGAAGTGGTTCCTTCGTCTTCGGAATCAAATCAAAGTCACAAGGACTTAAGTCCAGCGAGTATGGTGGATGGTACAGTACTTCCCAGTGCAATCGACCGAACAGAGCAGCTACAGCGTGTGCTGTATGCGCCGGCGCATTGTCGTGCAAAATGATGGGTGGGTTGCCCAGAAAGTTTCGCCGCTTCTTATGCAAAGCTGGTCGCAGGTGATGCTCCAAAAACGAACAGTAATACTGTGCATGACCGTCTGCCGTGGAGGAACGTAATGCGTTAGGATAACATCATCACAGTCGTACACGAGAATTTGCAGTAGGATTTTGGATCATATAGTTGTGAATTACCTCTGAGAGAATGATCTCTTGACATACAGTCAGCTCGGATTCACAAAATACCGTTCTTGTGAAACACGATTAGCTCTACATCGTGATGAAGCAATAAGTGCTATCGACAGGGGATCTCAGATTCATTCTACATTTCTAGATTTTCAGAACGCTTTTGGTTCAAATGGCTCTGTGCACTATGGGGCGGAACATCTTACAGCTGAGCCGGTCTATAATATATTCTAGAACAGTATATTATAACCGTTTTCTGTGTGAAGACAGAAAATCAGGGGGATGTAGTGGTTGTTGGCCAATTGTGTGAGGTTTCATTGTGGCGGCTGACTGTGTTCTCAACGTGAGCGGTGGACCATCCAAATACTCTGTATAGGTCCAGCATTTGCGTTCTATCTGGACACACTGAATATTCCCCCAGTATTCGCTGCTTTGTGCTTTGGGACGCCCCTTTCGCGATCTCTCCTTATCCCTCTCTGCCTGCGACGAGTGTGTGGGCAGAGAGCTTTGAATGTGCGACACGTGGCGCCAGCAGGGGAACTGAGATGTCGTCAGTAAGCTTCTTACGGTGCCGCCTTTGATGAAGGACGCCCACGTGGCCGAGTACATGCCTGTTTCTGGCCTTCTCCGGGCGACACGCCGTAACTCGCGTGTTCGCAATATTTGATATGCACAGTAGTTCCAGCTTCCACCGAGCGATGTGGAGCGTCGCTTAAAACAATACGTTCGGTTTCAGATCCCTGTAGAATCATTGAGATTTAGGCTGCCAATAGTGTACCTAAATTACTTACACGAAATGCCGGGACTGTTCCTTCGAAAATGATACGATGTATTTCCCTCCCTGTGTTCGACTCATCACAGCCCAAACCCCGTATTTAAAATCTTATCACAAACGGTATGTTTAGTATTCCTTCCATCTTTCTAATAAGAAGCTAAATCCACATTTATAGCTAAAGTTTGTAGATTTTGGAAGAACTTTTGATAATAATGACTGTAATATACGCTTGGTATTTCAGAAGTTCGTAACTTAAATTTCTCGTTTACAATTCGTATTATATGAGAACACGTATCATGAAACATGTCCTGAATAAAATGACACCGGACGGTGTAGCCGAGCGGTTCTAGGCGCTACTGTCTGTTACCGCGCGACCGCTACGGTCGCAGGTTTGAATCCTGCTTCGGCATGGATGTGTGTGATGTCCTTAGGTTAGTTAGGTTTAAGTAGTTCTAAGTTCTAGGGTACAGATGATATCAGATGTTAAGTCCCATATCACTCAGTGTGATTTTTGAATAAAATGACGTCTCCTGCATAAGATTTAGACCCACGAAATAAGACACTATAAAATTACAATTGCTTAAAGAAATAAAATAAGGAAGGATGTAAAACAATGAGAATAAAAGAACACTTGACTAAATTCTACGAATATACTAATTTTTTAGTATGAACTCAAGGACTATCATCAATAGCACGTAAGCAATCCACATTGTAACAAGTCACGTGCAATGACTTTGCTTGAGACAGTCTGGTAGCCTAGCTTTTATGTTTAGAAAACTGAAATTCAAAAAAACGTAACAATCACGTCAGATATACTGTGATGAACCCCCAGGTCCCTTTCTACGACTCCAGCTGCTGATTTATCTTCTGGCCTGCGAATCGTGCAAAGGAATAGACGATGCTAACTGCTGACCGGAGTTTTGAGAAACATAAGTGATTATTGTTATAATGGTTCAGGAAAATTGGTTTCTCTACTGAAAGCGGGAGACCACAGTGCTGCATGGGAGAACTCTATGCCGATAGCAAAAACGCATACTCGATTGTAGAGATTATAGAATTTTTAAGTGTTAGCATGGAACAACGAATAAACATCGGAATCTCTGATTAAAAAATATAATTGCATTTAAAGCATTATAAAGACGTACGGAACACCTGTGCATGCAACACGTGGTACAATAAATCACCACCAATGGAAGATTTAAACATAAATAATTCCATGCGCAACAGAAAGTATTAAAAAGGTCTTAATAACCAAGTATGTGGGAAATTCAACTGTTCTAGTATTTGGATGGAGTGACGTAAATCCGTTTCTGTACCTATCCATCTCAGCAAACAACGAACGTATCGCTTGCAAATAGGTAATTGTGCGTTAAAGATGTGGAAAATTTGTAAACACGACTACAACGGGCTTTAAACACAACCCAGACATAGGCAAGCACGTATAGGAGTAGTTCTGAGAATCAACAACAGAAACTGACATCTACCTAATATGTTATTCAACCATAACAGCGTCTCTACACACCAACCCATGCGGACCAGCAACATTGAACTGCAACACCTTTGTGCGTTTAAGCTAAACGTTCCCAGTGAACCACACGGCTCTTTCGCCCGTGATAGGCCGCCGTAACCGCTCGCCAAAGTGTTTCCTCATATACTCCCACTGAGTGCCAAAGACAGATAAGTTTTCAAATGGTTCTGAGCACTATGGGACTTAACATCTATGGTCATCAGTCCCCTAGAACTTAGAACTACTTAAACCTAACTAACCTAAGGACATCACACAACACCCAGTCATCACGAGGCAGAGAAAATCCCTGACCCCGCCGGGAATCGAACCCGGGAACCCGGGCGCGGGAAGTGAGAACGCTACCGCACGACCACGAGCTGCGGACAGATATGTTTTCAGCGATTGACTACTCGATGTAGTAACATCTTTGCAGAGTGTCTGTGCTTTAGAACAGTGCGTGGAAAAAACGAACGCTTGCGAGCTCTGATTGCTGTTGTTTTATGACGATGATTATTTTACCCTATGCATGGGGGCGTCAACAAAATATTTTTGCTTTCGGAGGAGAAAACTGGAGATTTAAATTTCGAGAAAAGATCTCATTCTAACGACAGATGCCTTTGTTTAATGACGGGATCTTCATTTCGCGTAACACGACCGTAATACCTCCCCTATTTCTCGACAATGTAAAACGAGGTGCCCTTATTTGAAATTTCTCGATGTTATCTGTCACTCCTATTTGGTAATGTTCCCATACCGCACAGCTGTACTCTAGCCGAGGACGGACAACGGTAGTGTAGGCAGTCTCTTTAGTGGATTTGTTGAATCTTCTAAGTGTTCCGTCAATGAAGGGCACTGTCTAGCTCAACTCTCCAAAGACATGATCTATGTAATCGTTCCAGTTTAACTCGTAAATAATATTCCTGGATATTTAGTTGAATAAAGAAATAAAAAAAATTTTACTCCCTTTTCAATTAATCTCATGGGATAGCGATATGCACGTATACAGATGGCGGTAGTATCGCGTACACAAAGAATAAAAGGGCAGTTCATCGGCGGAGCTGTCATTTCTATTCAGGTGATCCGCGTGGAAAGGTTTCCGACGTGACTATGTCCGCACGACGGAAACTAACGTACTTTCAGTCGAAATGGTAGTTGGAGCTAGATACATGGGACATTCCACTTCGGAAATCGTTAGAGAATTCAATGTTCCGAGATCGACAGTATCAAGAGTGTGCGGAGAATACCAATTTTCGGGCATTACCTCTCACCAAGGACATCAGAGTGTCCGGCGGCCTTCACTTAGCAACCGAGAGCAGTGGCATAGGCGTAGAGTTGTCAGTCCTAACAGACAAACAACAATAACTACAGAAATCGACGAGGGGCTTACGACGAAAGTATCTGTTAGAACAGGGCGGCGAACAACGCGAGTGGCTTTGCTAACAGCACCACATCGCCTGCAGCGGCTCTCCTGAGCTCGTGACAATATCGGCTGGAGGCTACACTACTGAAAAACCGTGGTCTGATTTCAATTGGTAGCAGCTGATCGTAAGGTTCGAGTGTGGCGCAGACCCGACGAAGCCAAGGACCGAATTTGTCAACAAGGCGTTGTGCAAGCTGGTGGTGTCTGCGTAATGGTGTGGGCTCTGTTTGCACAGTACGGACTAGATCGTCTGGTCCAGCTGAAACGATCATTGACTGGAAGTAGTTAGGCTGGGCTGCGTGCAGATCATTTGCAGCGATTCTTGGATTTCAAGTTTCCGAACAACGATGCGCCACGTCACTGCGTCAAAATTGTACGCGCTTGGGTTGAAGAGAAGTCTGGACAACCAGAGCGGATGATTGGGCCACCCAGATCACCCGACATGGATCTCATCGGACATTTATGGGACACAATCGAGAGTTCGGTTCGAGTACAAAATCCTGCACCAGCAACGCTGCCTGGTTCAGTATTTCCGCACGGGACTACCAGAGACTTCAGCAGGCAAAAGGAGGTCCGACACTATATTAGGAGGTATCCCATAACTCTTTTCACCTCAGTGTATAACTGCAGTCTGGTTTGTGTGCGAGACGAAAACAGTATGTATTCCTGTCAATACATGCAAAGTCTTTCTCTAACCCTACCAACTGTAGGTTTGCCTTTTTTTTAAAATCTGTCTTCCAAGATAAGAAGTCGGTTCAGTGTTCCTACATTTCTCCGAATCCGAACTGATGTTCCTCGTGTCAATTCCCACGAGTCTTCTATAGGTGATTCACGTTAATATTATACTAATGGGTCGGCAATATTCGCATCTACCTTCTTTGGACTTGAGGTTATAACGTTATTCTTGAAGTCTGAGAGCATTTTTCCTCTCATATATCATATCTATCAGATGCACTGGCGTTTTTATGTTGTATCAAAGTATGTTAAGATCATAAAAAATGGTCAAATATAAAAATATTCAATTCAGTGATAACCTGGAAAAAATTTATGTGTTTTTATAATATGAATTTGACAGTAACATATAAAGAAAACCTGCCAGACATCCAGGGTTCTGCACACCCTGTTCCTAATTGAGAGTTTAAAAAACGTCTTTCACTTTAGAATCGTACATGCTACTCTATTGTATGGTTAAACGTTGGTGAAATTTTCGTGGAGAAAATACCATGTAAGTAAAACAGTCCCTCATTCGGATCTCTGGGAGAGGATAACCTACTAGGATTGCATCATCAGGCAAAAGTAACTGGTGTTGTAAGTTTCGGAACTTGGAATGTTAGATTTCTTAATTGGGTACGTAAGTTAGAAAATGTAAATAGAGAAATGGATAGGTTTAAGTTAGAAGTAGTGGGCATTAGTGAACTGCTGTAGCAGGAAGAACAGAACTTCTGGTCAGATGAGTACAGAGTTACAACTATAAAATGATGTAAGATGATACAAGAATAGGTCTAATAACAAATATGAAAGTAGGGATGCGGGTAAACTCCATAAACAGAACAGTGAACGCATTATCGCTTCATGTCTATGAAGCCAATACCCACCACAACACCACTTTATTTGTCAACTAGTTCCGCAGATGATGAAGAGGTTTAAAGAATGTATAGTGAGTTAAAGGAAATTATTCGGATAGATTGGGAAGACAAAATGTAATTGTGACTGGGACTGGAATTCAATAATTGGAAAATCAATAGAAGGAGAAATGGTAGGAGAGCACTAACTGGTGGATAGGAACGAAAGAGGACGCCGCCTCGTAGAATTTTACACACAGAGCAAAATTATATCATCGCTAATAATTGGTCTGAATACCATGAAATAAGGTCGAATGAGTTGAAGAGACGTAGACTCACAAGAAGGTTTGGTACGAAAAAGGCTCTGAAACCAGATTTTAAACACATTTCCAGGGACTCTGACCATAATTTTTTGGTTATGAAGTTCAGACTAAAACGGAAAAAATTGCACAAAGTTAGGAAGTTAAGAGGTTAGGACGTGGATAAGTAGAAAGAAGCACAGATCGTCGAGAGTTTCAAAGGGAACGTTAGGCAGCGACTGACTGAAACAGGGTTAAGAAATGCAATAGAAGACGAATGGTTACCCTTGAGAGATAAAATGGTGACGGGCCAAGTACTTAAAAAGACGCGGTAGAAATGCGAGATACTGAAAATGATTGACGGAAGGAGAAAATATAAAATTCCAACAAATTAAACAAGTAAAAGAGAATACAGACATTTAAAGCAGTTGGATTGACAGGAAGTGAGAAACTACAAAGCAGAAATGGCTAGAAGAGAAATGCAAGACTGTAGAAGCATGTGTAGCTATGGATAACATTGATGTCGCCTCCAGAGAAATTAAAGAGACGTTGCAGAAAAGAGAAACAGCTGCACGAATATCAAGGGCTCAGATGACAAACCAGCCAACGGCCTCGCCGCAGTGGTAACACCGGTTCCTGTCAGATCGAAGTTAAGCGTTGTCGGGCTGGGCTAGCTCTTGGATGGGTGACCATCCGGTCTGCCGAGCGCTGTTGGCAAGCGGGGTCCATTCAGCCCTTGTGAGGCAAACTGAGGAGCTACTTGATTGAGAAGTAGTGGCTCTAGTCTCGGAAACTGACATACGGCCGGGAGAGCGGTGTGCTGACCACGTGCCCCTCCATATCCGCATCCAATGACGCCTACGGGCTGAGGATGACACGGCGGCAGGCTGGTACTGTTGGGCCTTCATGGCCTGTTCGGGAGGAAGAGATGACAAACCAGCTTGTAGCAGAGAAGGGGTAGCTGAAAGTTCGAAGGAATATGTAGGAGGGCTACACGTGGGAAATTAACTTGAAGGAAATTTTACAGAAAGGGAAAGGCAGTAGATGAAGATTTGATGTGAGATATGACACTGCCAGGAGGAACTGACTTAATCGAAACAAGGCCGGTGGAGTAGAGGACATTCCCCCAGAACTGCTGATATCCTTGAGAGACCCAGCCACGACAAAACTATTCCACCTGATGTTCAAGATGTGTGAGATACGTGAAATGCCCACGGAATTCAAGAATAATGTACGTAAGAAGGCAGGTTATGAAATGTGTGAATATTACTGATCTAGCAGTTTACAAGTGATGCTTGCAGAATAGTGACATGAATTATTTACAGATGAATGGAAAAATAGAGGCTGACCTGAAAGAAGATAAGTTTGGATTCCGGAGACATGCACGAACACAAGAGGCAACATAGACTCTACGACTCAGCTAAGAGCCTACGTTAAAAAACAGCAAACGTACTTTTATAACATTTGTAGATTTAGGGAATCCGTTTGGCAATATTGACTGGAATACACACTCTTAAACCCTGAAAGCAGAAGGGATCAAATAAAGGGAGCAAAAGTTTATTCAACAACTTTTACGGAAACCATATTGTAGAATAATGGCCGAAAGACATAAAAGGCTAACACTTGATGAAAAGAGTGCAAGACAGGTTTTCACTAATTCTGCTAATTGAGCCAGCAGGAAAGAAAACGAAGGAGAAATTTGGAGAGGGAATTAAAGTTCAGGGAGAAGAGATAAAGACTATGGAGCTTGTCGACGGCATTATATTTCTTTCAAAGACAGCGAAAGGCTTGGAAGACGAGTTTAAGGGAATGGATAGCATCTTGAAAAAAGGTTATGACATGGACATGAACAAAAGTAGAACATAAGTAATCGAATGTAGCAGAATTAAATCAGGTCATACTGAAGGAATTAGCTTACGAAATTAGACACTAAAAGTAGTAGATGAGTTCGGTTTTGTGGGCCGCAAAACAACTGGTGACACCCGAAGAATAGAGAATATAAAAAGTACACTCGCTGTAGCACGAGAAGCATTTCTGGAAAAGAGTAATTTAAGAACATGTAATATAAATTTAAGTCGTAAGAAATATTTGCTAAAGCTATTTGACTCGAGTTTAGCCTCATACGGTAATGAAAAGTGGAAAATAAGGACTTCAGTTCAGACAAGAAGAGAACAGAAGCTTTTGAAATGTGGAGATAGCGTGGTATGCTAAAGATTAGATGAGTAGATCGAATTGTGACGAGCTACTGAATCCACCTAGAGGAAAAGGAAATTTGTGGTAAAAGTTGAGTAAAAGATACCTTCTGAGGCAAGAAGAATAGTCTTCTTGGAAACGGAAGGAAGTGGGTTTGGGGACGAAGAATAATGGACGAATGCACTAATCAATGTCAAATGGATGTAGGCTGTAGCAATTATTCGGTGCTGAAGAGACTTGCACAGGTCAGAGTAGCACGGTGAGCCGCATCAAAGCAGTCTTTGGACTGAAGATCCCATCAATGACATGAAATACTGTTAAAACAGAAGACATCAGTGATGTCACTACTACTGTTAAGGGGTGAGGGAGCATTATAAAAGATGGTTCATTTTTAGAAGATGTTTTTAATTCTTAACTTTTAAAATAATCCACGAGGGGCGTTCAATAAATCCTCAGCAGGTTTCGAGTGAAAAAATGCGGAATTTGTTGCGGGACATCGAGGAATATTCCCGTTTTAGTACCTATAGTTTCATGGAGTTCCGTTGGGTGGTGGCGCAATGTGCAGCCTTCAAAATGGCGTCTGTAGAGGAGGTGCGTTCCAAGTAGACAGATGTCACTGGATTTATTTTGGCGGAAAACCAGAGTATCGCAGATGTTCATAGGTGCGTGCAGAAGGTCTACGAAGACCTGGCAGTAAACAAAATCACAGTCAGTCGTTGGGCGAGGCGTCTATCATCATCACAACAACAAGGTCGGGCAGACCTCTCCGTTTCCACACGTGTCGGTCGGTTGCACAGATCTGTGACTCCTGCGATATTGGAACGCGAAGGACACTCTTATTCCAGCTGATCGATGGATGCCAATCAAGCAAATTTCACTCCGCAACTGGATATCTCTGCTGACACACTCGTCCACGAGTTGGGGTGATTTTGTCGAAAATCATCACAGACTATGAAACATGGGTTCATCACTTTGAACCAGAAACAAAACGGCTGTCCACGGTCTTGAGTCACATCACTTCCGAAGATAAAGTTCAAAGCTGCTCTCTCGGCCGGTACAGTCACGGCGACGGTCTTCTTTGACTCTAAAGATGTTATTGTGTTTGATGTTTTCTCTCACTTGCAATGATCTATTCTGAAGTGGGATGGTGTGCTGTCATGTTGAAACCATATCCTCTCCTTGACGATACGAGTAGTAGTCCGCAATAACTGTAGAAGCTCATCGTGTATGAACAGCAGTAAATGTGCACCATTCAAATGGTTTGCCAAACAGTAATGAAACAAAAGTAGTTTACAGTGGCATACTACAATCGTGTTGCTCGTTCAAGTCCTCATACCGCCTAAAAGAACGGTTTTTTCAACAAGTGGTTTTTGATTCCGAAATACTAGCTTTTGTATATTTCAGTGCAAAACTAAGGGGCAAAAGTAACTTGCGCATGATTACACTGCCTTGTAACACAGCTCGATGCAGCTTGAACCATACGTAGAAAGAACTGCTACAGTTTAATGCAAAGGTAACTGGAAAATAAATGCAGTGAGACGAACATAATAACACTTTTGTTCAAAGGCTGTAATTACACTAAAGTCACCGCAATTTGTGATGGTCCCCTGTACACCAAACGTGGGACTTGGTTCTTAAAGTGCTGTGATCACCGCAGATGTCACTGCAGAAAATCCAAAGAGATTCTGGTCGTATGTGAAGTATGTTAGCGGCAGAAACAATCAATGCCTTCTCTGCACGATAGCAATGGAGATACTATCGAAGACAGTGCTGCCAAAGCAGAGTTACTAAACACAGCCTTCCGGAATGCCTTCCTAAAAGAAGACGAAGTAAATATTCCAGAATTCAAATCGAGAACAGCTGCCAACATGAGTAACGTTGAAGTAAATATCCTCGGAGTAGTGAAGCAACTTAAATCACTTAATAAAAGCAAGTCTTCTGATCCAGACTGTATACGAATTAGGTTTCTTGCTGAGTATGCTGATGCATTAGCTCCATACTCAACAATCGTGTACAACCGTTCGCTCGACGAAAGATCCGTACTCAAAGACCGGAAAGTTGCACAGGCAACACCAATATTCAAGAAAGGTAGTAGGAGTAGTCCACTAAATTACAGGTCCATATCGTTAACGTCGATATGCAGCAGGATTTTGCAACATAAATTGTGTTCGAACATTATGAATTACCTCGAAGAAAACGGTCTATTGACACACAGTCAACATGGGTTTAAGAAAAAATCGTTTCTGTGAAACAAAACTAGCTCTTTATTCACATGAAGTGTTGAGTGCTATTGACAAGGGATTTCAGATCGATTCCGTGTTTCTGGATTTCCGGAAGGCTTTTGACACTGTACAACACAAGCGGCTCGTACTGAAATTGCGTGCTTATGGAATATCGTCTCAGTTAAGTGACTGGATATCTGATTTCCTGTCAGAGAGGTCACAGTTCGTAGTAACTGACGAAAAGTCATCGAGTAAAACAGAAGTGATTTCTGGCGTTCCCCAAGGCAGTGTTACAGGCCCTTTGCTGTTCCTTGTCTATATAAACGATTTGAGAGACAAACTGAGCAGCCGTCTTCGGTTGTTTGCAGATGACGCTGTCGTTCATCGACTAATAAAGTCATCAGAAGACCAAAACAAACTGCAAAACGATTTACAAAAGATATCTGAATGGTGCGAAAAGTGGCAGTTGACCCTAAATAACGAAACGTATGAGGTCATCCACATGAGTGCTAAAAGGAACTCGTTAAACTTCGGTTACACGATAAATCAGTCTAATCTAAAAACCGTAAATTAAACCAAATACCCAGGTATCACAATTACGAGCAACTTAAATTGGAAGGAACACACAGAAAATGTTGTGAGGAAGGCTAACCTAAGACTGCGTTTTATTGGCCAGACACTTAGAAAATGTAACAGATCAACTAAGGAGATTGCCTACACTACGCTTGTCCGTCCTCTTCTAGAATACTGCTCCGCGGTGTGGGATCCTTACCAGATAGGACTGACAGAGTACATGGAAAAAGTTCGAAGAAAGGCAGTACGTTTTGTACTATCGCGAAATATGGGAGAGAGTGTCACAGAAATGATACAGGATTTTGGATGGACAGCGTTACAAGAAAGGCCTTTTTCGTTGCGACGGAATCTTCTCACGAAATTCCAATCACCATCTTTCTGCTCCGAATGCAAAAATACTTTGTTGACACCGACCTATATAGGGAGGAACGACCACAAAGATAAAATAAGGGAAATCAGAGCTCGTACGGAAAGATATAGGTGTTCATTATTTCCGCACGCTATACGAGATTGGAATAATATAGAATTGAAGGTGGTTCGATGAACCCTCTACCAAGCACTTAAATGTGATTTGCAGATGTAGATGTGAATGCATCCTCTGTGCTATGTGCTCCCATGCGGGCTACAAGACTGACGAGGAGATCTCGTTGTTTGGCGTTCCATTCCTCCACCAACGCGGATGACAACTGCTGGATGGTCACCGGTGCATGTGCAAGTTCTGCAATATGTCACCCAATGCACTCTAGAAATGCTCAATGGGATCTAAGTTAGGTGAACGGGCAGACCAATCCATCCTCCGCAAACCCTCTCGTTCCACAAACTCCTCTACCTGCGTTGTTCGACGCAGTCGTGCATTATAATCCATAAAAAATGAAGTCAGAGCCGAATACACCCCCGGAGAGACGCAGATAGGGAAGAAGTACATTGCTACAGTAGCCTTGACTGGTGAGTGTAAAGTGTTGAAGGATTTGCAGGACTGTACGTGCAAGCTGCTTTATACCTCTCCATGTACCTGCACCCCCAAACGATCTTAATAGCGATTTTGGACGTACCTTCACATCAGGAGTGGTGGTTTGGGGCGGAGGATGGAAAATAAAAATATTGAAACTTCCTGGCAGATTAAAACTGTGTGCCCGACCGAGACTCGAACTCGGGACCTTTGCCTTTGCTCTAGAGCACTTGCCCGCGAAAGGCAAAGGTCCCGAGTTCGAGTCTCGGTCGGGCACACAGTTTTAATCTGCCAGGAAGTTTCATATCAGCGCACACTCCGCTGCAGAATGAAAATCTCATTCTGGAAACATCCCCCAGGCTGTGGCTAAGCCATGTCTCCGCAGTATCCTTTCTTTCAGGAGTGCTAATTCTGCAATGTTCGGAGGAGAGCTTCTGTAAAGTTTGGAAGGTAGGAGACGAGATACTGGCAGAAGTAAAGCTGTGAGTACTGGGCGTGAGTCGTGCTTGGGTAGCTCAGATGGTAGAGCACTTGCTCGCGAAAGGCAAAGGTCCCGAGTTCGAGTCTCGGTCGGGCACACGGTTTTAATCTGCCAGGAAGTTTCATATCAGCGCACACCCCGCTGCAGAGTGAAAATCTCATTCTGGAATAAAAATATTATTATTGTTTGTTGCCGTTCTCAACACAGGCTCTCTAACTACAATGTTGGCAACCAGGAAGTGACTAGAAAACGTGATGCCTGTAATTAGAGTTCACTGTGCCCACTCTGATGGAGAGTAAAAGTTATTGATTATTGAAGTTCATTACTCTGAGGATTTAGGATGATGTCTGGGATTCATAGAAAATGCAGTTGGCTATAAAAATTTTCGTTATATTCTGAAAACGATAAAGCGTAAAATTCCAGACAAATGATTACCCATATCAGCTATTGTACTAGCAAAGCTGTTCAGAATCTATTGCACAGATACTATTATCCATAGATAACGAAATTGTTCAATAATCGTTATCGATGTAAATGTTCAAAGTGGATGCTCGCCAAAATTTGATGGCAATACTCATCAAACGCCACGCTAGTAATGATAGAAAGTCTGTCCTGCGGCGACACGTGAAAATACGACATACGCAAACTGAGAATAAATCACTGCATTCGTTCCGTTATTAACACTTTACCCCAATGCGAACTCATTGTTACGTGATACCGAGTTACACAATATGGCATCCAAGGCTGTTCCTGGCAACTGCACAAACGCGACACGGCTTCCGACACGGAGTGCGCGCTGATATGAATCTAGAAGAGAACTGGGGCCTTACTCTAGCTCGCACGCTCTTATTTATATAGCCACGATGTGGACCGCCGAAGGCGCAGCCGGCAACATTTGCCTTACTGACTAGCCGCTGGGCTAGCAAAACAGCACTTCAATCTACTAAATAATTCGCTGAAGGCCAATGAAGCTCTTGATTTAACTGTTCACTCAGCACACAGGTAAGTATCTATAATAAAATTCTAATGTGGCTAGATTAAATACTTTTGGCGAGAGATTTATTTTAGTTGTACTGCACGCAATAGATGAGCTCTGAACTTGCCCTTTGGAGAGACGCTACAGCTATAGTTTTGTAGCTACCTTTTTCAAACTTCTCACATCTTTGTTATTATAGCGCATCTCCCTTCTACCTAAATCTAAACATCCTAGCTTTACTTAATCTATCTTGCTTCCGAACTTTTAGGACACAAAAACAGAAAATCATTAATTTCAACCAAAATATTACTTTGTGAGATCCAGCATGCTGTTTCCATTAAATTACAGTGAAAAAGAAATACTAATATAAATTTTGAAGTTTCTGGCTCCTTCTAGTTGCGCCGATGATTTTTACGTAAAACGTCCATTTTCTGAAAACTGTTTAAGTTACTAAACTTAACCAATTATTATTTTAGCATCAGTCCTGACATGCTATCAACTTTTCAGATTATTTACTTTATTTTTAAGGTATTGCGCAACATTTGTGATGTCATAGCTAGTTACAGCGGACTAGGTTGGCACACAGTGGAAAGCATATGAATTTTATATGGCGGGAGTAGGCCGCTTCCCTACAGCGGGAACACGTAATGCACCCAGGAACATTATTGAATATGACCGTTTTGGTAGTCCAGGTGTTATGGTGTGAGGAGGCATAATTCTGCTCGCACGAACAGCCCTCCAGGTCTTTGAACACGTACACTCACAAGTTGACGTTGAAAGGTCTCTGTTGGATTCCTTTCATGTTAATTTCTTAAATATGTTGTCATTTACGGCATAAATTCCTCTTCTAAATTTACTGTGGTGTTTCTGACTATCTGCGAGGAGACTGAGCAGTGGAACGTGTTACTTTTACACATAAACAAGAACGAGCTGTCATACTACTAAACTTTAAAACACAGTTTATATGTAATTCACGTCACACAGTATCATACGGAACCTACATCCGGTTTCTTTTATATACTGTATATGAGAATATACTATCATCCCCCTTCCCTTCTGTGTGAGAGGATGAATGAGCAAATGTATTTCTAGTTGCATGTTTGATGGTAGCAGACAAGCCTGTCTGCTAGAGAACAGTAGAACCAACGTCGGAACAGGTAGCAACGCTTTCTAAAAGCAGAGAGTTTTCTATTCTTAGAATGGTCCTGTCTGTCCCTTGTCATGTTGGTACAGGTCACTTCCGTTTGTATCTGTTAAGCACAGTCGGTAGGGGGCAGGTCAGTCTGTCCGCGGCGAGCTGCAGTGGTAAGATCTCCGGCTAAGCGCGTGTCTGCTACGTCCGTAGGACAATGGATTTCTTAAGTTCAGCCTAACTGAAAATTTAGGCACCTTTATTTCAGATTTAGCTCTAAAATATCTAATGTTATCTTAAATTGCAACGCAGTGTAATTAGAGTGTGAAGTTCAGAGTATCTTCCGGTAGTTGCCCTGTCACTACTCTGTGAGTAAAGTGGAACCACGTGTTGATCAGTAACTCTAAGATCATCAATCTTAAATGCGAATGTACGTGAGATTATAACGTCTCATATTGACAATATTTTTCAATATAGCAACTTTTCTTTATGTTCAACCCACGTGGGGTGTACTTTGTGAGACCAGTACCACGTGCTTATACAATTTTTTGACCCATCAGGTTAATAGTAAGACGATAGTAACCAGTTCGAAGTTTTTCTTTTGTAAATTGCGTTTCGATGTAATTTATTTTAAATATCAAAATTATTGCGGAGTTACACTCTTTGTGTAAACCAAGTTGACCACGTGAAGCATGTGGTGTAAGCATCAAAGTAGCCCTCAGCTATTCTTTTCAGGAAGATTTCACAGAGAGTTAGTATGGATTTAGTGTACCAGTGTGTGGTAATTTTATGACGGACAGGATTGCGCTACGAACGTAAATTCTTTGGGTAAAAATTGAATCGGTTGGTTGTGGATTATTTCCTCTTGGGTATGTCTCAACGTTCTTCGTGTGTTATTTTATGAATGCAGTGTTGTATGTAGTCTCCCAATCATGGCTTCCTATTTGATGTGTTCCGTAAGGTTACAAACTCACATTTTCACAATCCTAAATAAGACACCAGTTTAGTTATGAAACACGCTTGATATGCTGAAATTTTAACGGAACATTGATCAAATTTAAAATAAATGTCCAAATATAAACTGATTTATTTCTTTTTATTTAAATTGTCTTTTTATATATATATCACCGGTTATCGTAAGATGAGTACTAAAAGATTATAATTAATGTTAGTCTGGTTGGGAATTTGGTAAGCTTGACTGGATACCTGGTGAAACAATTGCGCAGTAATGCAAGGCTAACTTCCTCAGATAGCTCACATCTTTTAACCCACTTTTATGGTCTTGAATATCAGCACCGCTTTCAGAACAAATTAATGGATCAACATTACAACGTTACTGTGACAAAGTGCTCCTACGTCTTTTCAGAGATGCATTCGACCTTGTCATCGTTTTTATGGACGACAAGGTGAGAGCGCATCGAACAGCCCAGATGGAGGTGATCTTGGAATAGGAGGATATGCGACGTATGCACTGACCAGGTAGTTTCCCGGACTTAAATCCCATCGAGTACGTGTGGAATGCGTTGGCAACACGTATTGCTGCATGTCCGCATGCATCAACTATCATCCAGAATCGTCCAATCATGCTGGAGAAGGGATAGAACGCCCTACGCTTAGATCTCCTTAGCAACCATGTAGCCAGCCTGCGAGCACGTTGCAGAGCTTGCATTGCCGTCCATGATGGTCGCACACCCTATTCAAAACCATGTCGTCGAAGTCTCCGCTGTTATACCTCTTTTGTCTAGTTACGTGTGGAACTTCACGGAAAGAATTCTGTTGGTGGGTGGAATCATGGATCAAGCCTAATTAATTCACGGGATGTGTTTTGAACTGGAGCGACAGACAATTGATAAACCTCACGCCGCAGGCAAATGAAAATAGCTCTACAAGTCTTGACCATAGTTACATTCAGAGCAAATTATTTAAATTTTTGTAGTGCGGTAGCCAATAACATTGTTTCTCATTTTTGCTAATCTTGGATACACTTTTCTGACAGCCTGCAGGTTAACAGATTACGCGGGTATCTGCGAATAAATTGAATTTTATACATTAGCCTGCATATCAGTTATTTAAAACCGACAAGTGGGGTATCTGCCGCGATTCGTGGAAGACAACAAAGATTAAGACTCACGTAACTGAATAAAAGGTACGTCCATAACCAAGGGGAACTGAATAATGAACTGAACCATACCTTCCCAGCACTCGTAATACCTTCCAATTTATATGATGCCGTATCCGGCTTCTTGAAAATGTACCGAGCTTAATATTTAAAATTAATCATATGTTCATAAGAATTGACAGTTGTATACTAAAATAATACCACTGACACAAGCCAATGTCCCATTTAAATCGCCAAAGATCACAATTAGTAATATATACAAAATTTAAAATTTTTTATTACATTTTCAGGGAATGTTTAAAAAAAACCTTCCATTGGGCAGTTACCTTCAGTCCTCAGCTGTCTTTGGCTAAGTGCCCCATTTGTACACAGGTGAATGACAAATATTGAGTAGACTATTTTGTTAAAAATATGGTATAATAATGAAAGACGCAAAGACTCTCGTTAACTACTGGAACCTTTGAAGTAATCTTCCATATAGACGCACCTAACAATACCATATTTTCGTTTTTTCTCGAAAATACTCTAAATTAATTATGTGGCTAAGACGATTAGATATCGCATTGTCAAAACTCTAAAGTGTTTTATTACAATTAATATGAACACGATGCAAACTTTTACTTTCGAACTTCTTGTTCGTTAACTTTATTTCAGATGAGGTTATGAAATGGCGTCTAATGTAACTAAATTTTCTTCTCGTTGATCCTTTGACATACTTTTTTTCTTTCTCTCTTTCTCCACTTGCACCAACATCGATAAATATTTCTCACTATATTTGACTCTTCTGCGTTTATCTGACTTGTTAGAATTTAAGGAAGTACAGAATATCTAAATTGTAACCTGAATTTCTTCTCTAGAGATAAAAAGTTTTTAAACTTCTTATTGATCGAAGCATGCGTCAGGTAAAAAAAATGAGTAGCATACTTACGGAACTGGCCCTCAGGAACAACTGTTAGCAGACTGCAAGGCATTTACTCACCTGCAACAGAAAACATTATATAATAAGAAAAAAATCATTTTTTGCGTATAAAGACATGGTGATATGTAAGATTTTATTACACTAACAACAGTAGCTGACGAAGTTCTCTTTCGCTCACTTGTAACTTCACCCTGTTTACCCGAAAGAGTGAAGAACTGCTCAGGAGCAGTCGACATCAGTGCGTGATATCCACAGCGCCAGTTCCATGTCATTGCCTCTGTGCGTCACCACTAGAGTGTGGTCCGAACATGATCAACATTATTATTATTACTATCGTTAATTCCCCCTTAAAGAGAGCGCTAGAACACAATAAACTTTCATGGCATTTTTTCTCTCTCTCTCTTTTTCTTCCCAAAAGCCCTCATACATTTATTGCGTTTTTTCTCCCTTTCTTCTGTCAACTTCCTTCCCGTTTTCTTCTCTTTGGGCATTTGCCAAAATTTCTGTTAGCTGATTTTTTTCTCTGTATTTTTCCCTGTACTTCATATCTTCAGTGGTGATGTTCAGTTTCTTGTGGTCTTTCGTGACGAGGCTAAATTTACCAATCACAGCCAGGAAAACATTCGAAACATGAACTACTGATCTGTTGAAAATCCCCTTGTGTCTTATTCAGGTGGATCTTAAATGTGTGATGTGGGATAGTGAACCATCAGCTCATAGGCTCGCTTTTCGTACACAGAACACTAAACGCGCGCAAGTATCGCAGCCTGCTGACAAGCCATCTTCGACGGATGCTAGAAGACGTTCCTGTGTGGATTAAGAGGAATCTGTGATACAACATGATGCCTGTCCAGCCCATAATGCTCTAGGCACTACAGCATATCTTCACGAATTGTTTCCAAATCGTTGGATTAGACGCGGAATACCTGTAGGCTGGCCGGCCCTTTCCCAGCATTTGACGCCTGTAAACTTTTTTCTGTGGGGCAAGTTGAAATACGATGTCTACAAGGACATACTAATTACGCCCGATGATATGCAGCGACGTGCCACTGTAGCCTGCTTTCACATCTCCACTGAAATGCTAGCAAGTGTGCAGCTGTCGTTGCAGACTGGAACCGTGTTTTGCCGCTGCTGGTGGTCATTTTGAACACAACCTGTTATGGTCAATTGTATCGTTACTGGTCAGAATCCCCCTAACTACTGCATGCACTTGTGTTGTTCTTTAGTGCGTCCTACAGCAGGTATTGTAAAAGTATCGGCGTGGGAACGTTTCAAAATACGATACCTCGTAAGGGACTCGCACCAGGATCCTGTAACAAATACCACAGACATTCTAATCTACCCTACTTCAAGTCTGTTAATGTCAATGGTGATTGTTCCTTTTAAAAAGTGTATGTTTGCACGAAAAAAGCTTTGTAAGTATTATTAAAATCTGTTTATTGGCCAACAATGCGAGCTCCTGACTAACAACCCATTCCGTGAAAACCTCTCATCAATATCACTTTCCGTTCCCGCAATGTTTGCGGTGCAAGTTTTAGGTAATTTATCCCGTGTATGACTAGAAATTTTTTCCAATTATTATTATTTTGAAATAACATCACTTACAGTTAAATATGATTAGCGGGTTTCTGCCTGGTTACAATATTGTAAGAAACGAACTTATATGACTTTTATGACTTTTTTAAAACCTTAAACATCACATGCGGCGCTAAAATATATAAGAGGTAAGGTAAATTCAATCTGTGCTTATTCTGATTCAATGGAGACAAGCCATAACCACAGATATATGTACGCAAAGAGAGCTGAACATATTTACTATTGTAATTACAGAGAATTCCTACTTGAAACGTGTTTCATGTTTAAAATATATAACAAAAATAAGATAAACTTGACGTGTATTTCTTCTGAGTGAATGGCGACAAGCCACAACCACAAATACATGTAGAGAAACAGAATTGAAGCTATTTAGTGTTGAAATTACGGAGAATTTTGACTTGCTTGCAAGTGTGTTTCCCGTTTGACTGTTATCTGATGTAACTGTATAGTCCTGTTAAAATTAATGTGATACACTAGCTTGAAAGCGATGTCTTAACACTTTCACAAATGATGGAACTAGTAAGTGGTACATTTGAAGACTACAAAGTCTCATTTGAATATGCTGTGACTTTCACTTCCAGCTTGTTACGATGCAGTAATCCACGGATCGAATTATTTATCTTTTGAATTTTTTAAGAAACAGAGATATTAAGAGGATTAATTTGTAATAATATTTAGAATTTCTTTTATTGTTATAATTTCACTCACAACCTCATTATGAGGATTCCTTGTACAATTTTCTTTTTTCAGAAAATTGTCCTCGACAAGTTTCGCTTTTATTTTTCAACTCAAAGAGCATGCGACCGCTATAGTAAGTGACGATCGATTGCTACTTGCAAAACAGATGCATTAGGACAATGTCAAACCGTTTTGGAACTAGTATTAATGTTGCACCCCATCCCCATCCTACAATTTTTATAAGGTTTTAATAACTTCAGATATTTGGAAGCGCGTCTTTGAGGTTCCATGTGGTCAATCAATATTTGCTTCAGTACAAAACATAAGATTATATGTTCCATTCATCCATGTAATTTGTAAAAGGCCGATATTAAACTGCTGTAAACTTTACTGTCCGCCCCTGTAGCTGAGATATCAGCGTAGTTGGCTGCCATGTGAGGGGTATGGGTTTGAATCCCGATATTGCTAAGAATTTTTCCATGGTGAGAGAAGTGGTAAGGGTTGCACTCAGCTTCGTGATGCCAGTTGAAAAGCTACATGACAGCGGTATCGGCTCCACAGTATGGAAAGTTTGCAAAATGGTCTGGAGAGCGGTGTGCTAACCACATGACCCTCCATACTGCACACGCATTTCACCACAAGGCAGATGATAACAAGGCGGCCGGTTGACATCCCTTGGGTATTCACGACCTGAACTAGGAAACTCCATTCCTTTCAGATGTGAACGCACCTAACGATAAGCTGCTCATTCAAATTGTGCGACCAACGCTGACCTTTATACATCATCATAATGTGTTGAAACTCACATGTATAATGCGATACAAGCAGTATTTATATATTTTTTTCATTTCCCTGAAGATGGACAGAGTGTCTCATTTCCTTCCCTGACAAAGTGAAGAACTCTTCGAAAATCTGGATTTCATTCGTTGTTGGACTGGGATGCACAGTATTGACCTCTAAAATTGCAACACCGGGAAAGACAAGTAACGTAAATTTACCTAATACAAGTATACAGTGTAATAAGAAGACTGCCAATTTAAGTTCAAAAATGGCTCTGAGCACTATGGGACTTAACATCTATGGTCATCAGTCCCCTAGAACTTAGAACTACTTAAACCTAACTAATCTAAGGACATCACACAACACCCAGTCATCACGAGGCAGAGAAAATCCCTGACTCCGCCGGGAATCGAACCTGGGAACCCGGGCGCGGGAAGCGAGAACGCTACCGCGCGACCACGAGCTGCGGACATCCAATTTAAGTTTTTATGTGATTTGGGGCTATAAATGGGGTATCAAATATTGCGGGTCACATTGATACAGGTAATAGTGGATCAACAATCAGTTAGGTTGAGATAGGGAACCAATGGTCTGAAATGCATTTTTATTGTGTTATGGACGTATGCAGCGTGCTGCAGTCTCTCAAAGATCCCTGGCGTCTGTTTTACAAGGAGACAGGCAGCAAGGACCCTAGCAAACATGTCTTCATCCGTTTCTAATGGCGTTTCATACACCAACGTCTGGACGTAACTCCAGAGAAAGAATTACAGAGGTGTGAAGTCCGACGATTTCTCTGGGCATGAGACAGCACCTCCACTTCCAATATAACGATGAGTGGGCGTGTTGTTCAGGTGACTGCGGACGTTAACATCGAAATGGCGTGGTGGAACCCCGTGTTGAAAGCACAGCCTTTCACGGACAACGAGAGGTACAGACTCCAACAACTGTGGCAGCACATCTCGCAGGAACAGCAGGTAACGTGGACCAGTCAAATGGGGAGGTAGCAGGTAAGGTCCTATTACGTGAGTCTGGACAATGCTCGCCCATACGTTGGCAGAGAATCGTTGCTGGTGGCTACCGATATGAGTGGCTTTGGTATTTTTCCTATTGGGAAAGCGTTCTCTGCACATTCACGCTGTTTTACGGGCACTAAATCCTGCCGTACTATAAATTAAATGCATCTGTCAACTGCCAACTCTAATGAGGAGTAACCTTCCATCTTTGGCTAAGCGTCATGCACTGTACACAGTAACACACCTCACCATGGGCACGTTGTAAGCTGTCTGATGCAAAGGACAACTGACACCAGGGACAATGGTCTGCTTGGAGCACAGGTTGATGTGTCAAAGTGTGATGCATGCTCAGGCGCTGAGTCCGGAACCGCGCGACTACTACGGTCGCAGGTTCGAATCCTGCCTCGGGCATGGATGTGTGTGATGTCCTTAGGTTAGTTAGGTTTAAGTAGTTCTAAGTTCTAGGGGACTGATGACCACAGATGTTAAGTACCATAGTGCTGAGAGCCATTTTGTGATGCATGCGGTCGTCGCAAGCACACATGCTATGAGCTAAGTCGTGTACAGTATGTCTGCCTGGTGATCAGGGATGTACGCTATTCATCACCTGTTGCCTGTTCCAGTGTACAACAGACACCCAGGATCTTTGCAAGAGTGCAGCAGAACTGCACGCATCATTGCAGTACATGTATTGAGACTGGCGGCCGCCGCTTTGAACAAGTACTGTGGGATACGTTGTTGTTACGTGGTGTACACCGTTTGTGTCCATAACATAATGAATACTCATTTTTGACCAATGGTTCCCTATCTCAGTACAATTAGCTGTTAACCCACTACCACCTGCTTCAGTTTAACCCAAAAGGTTTGAGACACGATGTATAACTAAAGATGAAGTTCCGCGGTGTGGTCCTAGAAGCGTCAATCAGGCTTACCGACCACCGTGTCGTCCTCTTCCAATGGCGTAGGTCCTATTACGTGAGTCTGGACAATGCTGGTAACTTAATGCCTCTCCATGCCATAACACCTGTACTACCAAAATGACCATGTTCGACATGATCCTGGAGAAGGAATGAAATAATCTACTACGAGAACTCACCAATCTTGTGGCCAGCCTGGAAGCACGTACATAAAACATTAACAAATCATCCAATTTTTCTGAAAATTGTAATCATTTGTTTGTTTGTTCATGTAGATCAGCTCTACCGATTTCCGTCCCATTCCGATAATTGCTTCGTGGTGTGTCGATTGTTTTCTTTTTTTGTGTTAGAGTGTATGTCCAGAGAACCACCATAAATCGCTATGAGTTCAGTGAAACTATTTTATTTGAATAAAAGTGTCATTTCTGTTCGTCTCATTGTGTATTTCTTGCAGTTAGCTTCTGTAGCAGTTCTTTCTGTCTGTGGTCCAAGTTTCATCGAGCTCTGTTATTAGGTAGTGACATAGCATACGAAAATTACTTTCGTCCTTACGTTTAGCGCATCAGTGTATTTTTAGTGAGTGAGAGCCTTGGAAAATGGACTGGCCAGAACAACTGTCGTACATCATCTGTATGGAGATACGTAAGAACAGAAAGCTCAACATGCTGTCTTGCATTACCTTGTCGGTAAATGTCACAGGGACCTCCAAGAGACGGCAGAGTATAAGTCTAACGGCTGCTGTCCCAACAAAAGACTATGCGAAATTGAAGGAAAATTAGAGTCTGAAGTGCAGCCGACAGCACGGCCGTGAGAAACACAGCACATGCTCCCGTGAAGAGAGGATGGAGACGGAAACAGGCCTTGCCTTTTTGAAAGGAACCATCCCGGTGTTTGCCTGGAGCGATTTGCGGATACCGTGGAAAGTCTAAATTTGACTGGATGGTGATTCGAAACACGATCCCTGTGAATCCGATGCTATCGTGCCAAGTAGCGCGCCACCTCACTCGTTATGTGCAAATTAGAGGTGATCGTGTTGTGTTTGCTGTGGTATCCCATACCTGCTTGTCGATAACTACTGCAAAAATGGTTCAAATTGCTCTGAGCACTATGCGACTTAACATCTGAGGTCATCAGTCTCCTAGACTTAGAACTACTTAAACCTAACGAACCTAAGGACATCACACACATCCATGCCCGAGGCAGGATTCGAGCCTCCGACCGCAGCAGCAGTGCGGTTCCGGACTGAAGCGCCTAGAACCACTCGGTCACAGCGGCCGGCTAACTGCTGCAACCTGGAATCGTTCGTTCCCAACGGACTGTTCTCACGCAGATACGTCCAGAGAGATTCTTTACGCAGAGCCAGGAAACATGTGAAGAATCAAAATCTCTATGTGACGTCACTCCTATGTTCAGTGTTGCCGATCGGCGCACCGCCATCAGCGTGCCTATCTCTGCTGCAGTGTCAAGGGTCATCCTTGGGGCTCCAGAAGCCATTGGATTCTCCACATAGAGACTTGTACGGCTGTGAACAAACTCATTTCCTAACAAAAGATACGTGACGTGCATGTACGATTGCATGCCCTCGGGTACGAACAGCGGAAGTTACAGGGTGTTTCAAAAATGACCGGTATATTTGAAACGGCAATAAAAACTAAACGAGCAGCGATAGAAATACACCGTTTGTTGCAATATGCTTGGGACAACAGTACATTTTCAGGCAGACAAACTTTCGAAATTACAGTAGTTACAATTTTCAACAACAGATGGCGCTGCGGTCTGGGAAACTCTATAGTACGATATTTTCCACATATCCACCATGCGTAGCAATAATATGGCGTAGTCTCTGAATGAAATTACCCGAAACCTTTGACAACGTGTCTGGCGGAATGGCTTCACATGCAGATGAGATGTACTGCTTCAGCTGTTCAATTCTTTCTGGATTCTGGCGGTACACCTGGTCTTTCAAGTGTCCCCAAAGAAAGAAGTCACAGGGGTTCATGTCTGGCGAATAGGGAGGCCAATCCACGCCGCCTCCTGTATGTTTCGGATAGCCCAAAGCAATCACACGATCATCGAAATATTCATTCAGGAAATTAAAGACGTCGGCCGTGCGATGTGGCCGGGCACCATCTTGCATAAACCACGAGATGTTCGCAGTGTCGTCTAAGGCAGTTTGTACCGCCACAAATTCACGAAGAATGTCCAGATAGTGTGATGCAGTAATCGTTTCGGATCTGAAAAATGGGCCAGTGATTCCTTTGGAAGAAATGGCGGCCCAGACCAGTACTTTTTGAGGATGCAGGGACGATGGGACTGCAACATGGGGCTTTTCGGTTCCCCATATGCGCCAGTTCTGTTTATTGACGAAGCCGTCCAGGTAAAAATAAGCTTCGTCAGTAAACCAAATGCTGCCCACATGCATATCGCCGTCATCAATCCTGTACACTATATCGTTAGCGAATGTCTCTCGTACAGCAATGGTAGCGGCGCTGAGGGGTTGCCGCGTTTGAATTTTGTATGGATAGAAGTGTAAACTCTGGCGCATGAGACGATACGTGGACGTTGGCGTCATTTGGACCGCACCTGCAACACGGCGAACGGAAACCCGAGGCCGCTGTTGGATCACCTGCTGCACTAGCTGTGCGTTGCCCTCTGTGGTTGCCGTACGCGGTCGCCCTACCTTTCCAGCACGTTCATCCGTCACGTTCCCAGTCCGTTGAAATTTTTCAAACAGATCCTTTATTGTATCGCTTTTCGGTCCTTTGGTTACATTAAACCTCCATTGAAAACTTCGTCTTGTTGCAACAACACTGTGTTCTAGGCGGTGGAATTCCAACACCAGAAAAATCCTCTGTTCTAAGGAATAAACCATGTTGTCTACAGCACACTTGCACGTTGTGAACAGCACACGCTTACAGCAGAAAGACGACGTACAGATGGCGCACCCACAGACTGCGTTGTCTTCTATATCTTTCACATCACTTGCAGCGCGATCTGTTGTTGAAAATTGTAACTACTGTAATTTCGAAAGTTTGTCCGCCTGAAAATGTACTGTTGTCCCAAGCATATTGCAACAAACGGTGTATTTCTATCGCTGCTCGTTTAGTTTTTATTGCCGTTTCAAATATACCGGTCATTTTTGAAACACCCTGTAGTTTGCGGGGGAGCGGCAGCGTGCCATTAGGAGCCCTTGTTCGTCAGCGCACTTGAATATGGCAACATGTCGGATTGACGAAATAATGTGCCCCTTGTACACTATGGACCGGCAGTACACTCGCGGATTGTTTGATCAATAATCATCCATTCCGTCGGGCGCTAATCATGGGTGGCTGTTGAGATTATGCGTGGAGTTGAGTATGGCTCTCATGAATTCATCGAGTCCGTATTTCCATGGCATTAGTGGCATAACGACAAACACAAGCTGAAATATCGCGCAACGATAAACCCCAGTCCCGATCCTGCTTCTCGACTTTTGATATGTGTTGTTACACATTTCTACTTCTTACTCGAGGCATAACAACATCCTTTTACAAAATGGCTACACGAAAATGCGCTGTATTATCTTTCCTTGTACAGGAAACTAGCTTAACGCCCGCTGCTTCGCTTGCAGAAACGGTATGGTCTGCACAGATATTTTTTATGTTTCTTTAATAGAATTTGTATCTTGTTAACCTCACAGCTCATGTGTAAATCTAGATACTACAAAAAAGTTAATGATCCTTTACATGCCAGCCGTTCCTTGCATTATTAAAGTGTTCCAAAGGGCTTTGTTTAATTTCGTACCTTGTTCTTTCCAGACGGAGAAGAAGAAGAAGGCCTAGGAAGACCCAATGCTACCGACCGGCCGCTGTGTCATACTCAATTTTTGAAAATTTGTGGTAAGTACCTATGGGACCAAACTTCTGAGGTCATCGCTCTCTGCGCTTACTCACTATTTGATCTTACTTAAGCTAATTACAACACACATGCCCATGCCCGAGGGAGGACTCGAACCTCCTACCGGGGAGGGGGGGGAGGGGGAAGGGGGGGGGGGAGGGGGGGAGGGGGGGGGAATTGGCTACACCCATGACACCACGCATCTACCCCGCGCAGCGTGTCATATTCAACCGACGGCCGTCACCAGATGTGGATAAAGAGGGGCATGTGGTCAGAACACCGGTCATTGACAGTTTTCGTGACCGTAGCCGCTACGTCTCAACAAAATAGCCCCTCAATTTACCTCACAAGGGATTCATTTCCCAGCGAGTTATAAAAAAAAGAAAGGGATAAATCAGATAAATGGTTCTACAGTTTTAGCGTCAGTCTTACACCTGGTATCTCAGAAGAAGAAGAAGAAGCTGAATTTATGCGGCTGCACGCCGAAAACATGTACTACGCCTACTGAAAAATTAATGTATCTACCTATCTATCGCTTGCGCCTTTGTCCCGCATTTTGCGCGGGGTTGGCGTGGTTAAATCGGATTTGGCATGTTTATGTGAAGGGGTGGCCGGATGCCTTTCCTGCCGCCATCCCGTACCCCCCGGGACAGCATCAGAGTACCCTATCTGTCTGCATCTAGTGTAAATCATGGAAATATGCGGATGTGTTTCAAATGTCTGTGAGTCGTGTAACTGAGGCGGAACGTGGGGACCAGCCCGGTATTCAGCTAGAGGGATGTGAAAAACCGCCTAAAAACCACATCCAGACTGACCGGCACACCGGCCCTTGTCGTTAATCCGGCGGGCGGATTCGATCCAGGGCCGGCGAGTCTACCCGAGTCCAAGAAGCAGCGCATTACCGCTCTCGGCTAACCTGGCGAGTCTGAGAAATTAATGTATCAAAGATCCGTTTCTTTTTCTATGCAATTCTGACTGAGGCAGTTCCTCGCGGTGACTTTTTTTGGTTTAGTTCAGAAACTCCGACAACTTTTCAGGCTAATTAAGACCACAGAAGCACGGTCTTTCTCGCGTGTACTTCTGACCAAAAACCGATTCTGCTTTCATAATGAAACATTTTCATAAAACTATCAACCCCTATTTCACCCTTCTTCGTGATTGAATTTCCAAAAATGCTGAAACACGTCATCTGTTATTTCTGACCGAGAAACCAAACAAGAATATCCGTAGTTCTGGCTTCAAAAATAATTATCTCGATAACGACATATTCTCAAAAAATATTTCGTCCTCTATTTTATCTCCCTTAGGGCTGCAGTATGAGACCAACACCCTCCTATGTTTTAATGAAATGTAATACTTTCACAAAAATTTTCAGCCCCTCTTTCACCTCTTTACGTGTTGATTTTCCGAAAACACAGAAACTCGTGTTATTTAAACAATCATTTACCTTGAAACTCTTCCACTGTACCATGTTTGCATAAAACCAACAATACGGTGTCGTGGGTCCGCCTCGATACTAAACACTTTTTTTAAAAATTTGTTTATTTCCAATCTAATTTCAGTGACAATTTCGCCATTATCGGTGGGTTCTTCAATTGGAAAACACGCAAAAAATAGCGTAGCTATACATTTTATTAAACATTATTACATGTTTACTATTTGGTTCAAAATACTGTGTTCTGTGAATAGTTTCACAGTTATGAAACTATTTCATGGTCATCCTCGGCCTCCTCATATTCGTCGCCAGGTCGGCTGGCCACTGTGAGTTGGCAAAACACTCACCACCGCCTCTCGCTATGGTAGCCGGCTTCTTGCAATGTCAATACAGATTAGCACCGAGAGACTGTCTACTGTACACACTTGACAAGCACCGTCAACAGCGTCGACAACCGTTAAAAAGCGAAAGCCGAATGTGGCGACAGAGTTACGACAATCGGTATAGAAGCGCCGACCGTACGTATGCGAAGACCATACGCCTTGTGCAGTTCGAATACAAAGCCTGCATTAACATCGTGGATCAGCAGTACTTGCTTGACCATAAAAATTACTTTTCCAGAAATTCCATATTTACAATGAACATATAATTCTTGTGTGTCGAACATAGTTAAACTTCTCTACTGAGTTCATTAACAGTAATTATCATTATAAATCGTCTAGTTAATGTCTTTCATCAGTCACCCAATGAACTGACTCAATGATAGCAACGTAGGAAAGCCTTACCCAGTTTCCGAAAAGCTCATGACAGTAGAGATGGTACATACGGATTCTTACCAGCTACAGCGTCAAACATTTAAAAAATATGCTGAAATGACTGCAACAGTCCTGATGTTCGTGCAACAAGTGGTGTTTCGCCCCGTGCCGCAAAAAGAGAGCAGCTCATGAAGACGGTAAAAACGTATTTGTGCCACGCAGCTTGAAAACTGTCCTTCATTCGACACATTCAAGTCTATGAGCACCAGTTGTGTTAGACTGATAACAATATTTAGTTTGAGGCCTGACAAGAAAACTGTTGGAAAATGTGTGTTGCCTACAGTAATGTCTGTGGTACCAGACTTCGATCGAAAGCCTTCTTCTCCGTCTTGTCGTTACGGCCATCTACGGACCCCGCTAGTTTCAACTGTAATTTTCATTTTTCCTGCACCTGCGCTTTAACTTAAGCACATTATTTGCGCTTACTGTTCCTTTCACATTTAGGTCCGCGTTTTCCTGTTGTTAACTTTGGCTCTTCTAGGAAACTAAGATGCTCTTGCAGTTTCTCCAAGAGCAGAATGGATTCTTGGATAGTGTCCTCCGTTATCACCACTGCTTGCAGGTCTTTTTGGCTCACACCTAATTTACTTACTTCTTGTGAAAGCAGAGGAAGACCTGATTATTCAGAGTCGTAGAATTCATTAGACGAATGGGGCCATAGAAACTAATCCCCCGCTACAAATGGTGTGTGTGATCTTCTATTCGTGTTTGTAGAGTTCATGATTGTGTCGTCTTCTGAATTAACTATTTTCTTTAACTGGATCTGAGACATGCCTCACAATCCTTCTTTCTCTTATTTCTGATTGCTTTATGACATGTTTCCTATTCATAGCAACGCATTCTGCGGCACACAGTTCCTCCGGTCATACTGTACAGTAGTGTATTAATTTCTTCATGTAGATACTTTTGCTTAGTTGTCATGCCGTCTCCATTTTTCATATCCGTGGCCGAAAGACTTCTTTCTAGGAGGTGTTGGAATCTGTCCACTCTCCTGGGTAGTTCTATTCCTCTGTTCTTTTGCTTTCCACTTCTGCTACCTCTGTACCCTGACTTGATATTTGTTGCTAATTCCGTTTTCTCGGAGTAGATCTGGAGCTCTACCTTTGATGTTGCTAGTCTTTCGATTTGACACCAATTCGGCGACTTGCGAGTCGAAGAAGGTCGACTGAAAAATTCGTATTCCTATTTCCAATTTCAGCATCATTTTCAACACCGTTATTACTATTTTCTCTTTGCCACTTGTGGATCGCTTTCTCGAGTACACAGTTTAAAAAAAGAGGCGAGGGTGGTGATTTAGCTATTTGTTTCATTTTTTTAATTTAAATTTTACGTTTTAAAAATACAATTTGAGAAGATAACTAATGGCAGCTGTCGAGGAACGACGCTGCCGCCTTGCTGGAGTGGGGTGTTTTTCTTAAGGGGCTGGAGCAGACACGCCTTGTTGCAGAACGTAAGCGTTAGTGGACGAGCGCAGTGCTTGCGGTCGTGGAGAATTAATGCCGAGCAAATCCGTTTATGCGGCACATAACCAGCCAGTGTGCGCGGCGCTGGCGAATAATTGGTGAACCGTATGCCAATTCAGGATTTATTACGGTTTGTACGTGAATACTAATGAACGATTTCGTTTAATGATACAAAAGGACGCTCTCTACTACGTACTACTGGTGGGAAGCTGGCTCACCAAATGACGCAGTTCTTTCTGGAGAACTAACTGACATTCCGTCTACCCTCTCCCTGCACTGAGTATGTACAGGGTGATTGAGCTGCCCTACCTACAGGTTTTATGCAACCCGCAACGCCTTCAAAAACCACATGCGAGATTTTCATTGTCTGTTGCTCGCCACACGAAAACTGTTTGTCCTAAAGGGAAAAATGTAGATGACGTTTATGTAGAAAAGTTATTGTAGTTAATCATTGTACTGGAATTCATTTTCGCTGGAGGGCACGATTTTCGATCTCTGCAAGAGAAACGCATTTGTAAGTAACTTTTGTCTAATTTTCTTAAATAATTCGAAAGCTACCGCCTCTAGCGAAAACGTATCCAGTATAAATTTAGCTACATCAAATTTTCTACAAAAAAGTCCTACACATTTTTTCTGCACACTAACATATTATATGTAGTTAGCGAGAGTATGAAAATCTCGCCCCCGCATCGTTCTTTTTTTTTTTTTTTTTTTGAAGGTGTTGCGTGTTGCATAAAACACATAAGCAAGGGCAGCTGGTTCACCATATATATATATATATATATATATATATATATATATATATACAGGGTGGTCCATTGATAGTGACCGGGCCAAATATGTCACGAAATAAGCATCAAACGAAAAAAGTACGAAGAACGAAACTCGTCTAGCTTGAAGGGGGAAACCAGATTTATTTTGTGAACCTCTCACGATTTCGGAAAGAGGTTTCTGGCAAGTAATTGTGCACAGAGCGACACATCATTTGCTTCATGCTTAATCCTCTTAACTCTGGTACAAACAGAGATACAGTCCCTTTAAATCGAGTGAAATACATTCTTACGATATTCGAAAGCTATTGAAGAGAGGATCACTGTGATAGAATACTCGTTACTGTTGGGGTCTAAATTTTTCGAAAAAAATTCGAGAAATGTACTAAACTTGAAGTACAAGGCTGCGAGAATGGGCTGTTGCGGTATAAACATAGCCTCTCGACTATTTCCATTAACGCAAATAAGCCGTCCACTTAAAAATGAGTACATAGGTATGTTTCAAATAGCTATCCCTAATCCCTTGCAATACGCTATGAGTTATCAGATGAACTGCCCGGCAAAAAATGTGAAGCGCCCAGAAATGGACGAGGGGAAAAAAATAAACTTAACGTGTTGACAGGGTACGTGATTTTATTCCAGTGATAAAAAAAGAAAAATGCGTGTGACGAGGGCCTCCCGTCGGGTAGACCGCTCGCCTGGTGCAAGTCTTTCGATTTGACGCCACTTCGGCGATTTGCGAGTCGATGAGGATGAAATGATGATGATTAGGACAACACAACACCCAGTCCCTGAGCGGACAAAATCTCCGACCCAGCCGGGAACCGAACCCGGGCCTGCCGGCCGCAGTGGTCTAGCGGTTCTAGGCGCTCAGTCCGGACCCGCGCGACTGCTACGGTCGCAGGTTCGAATCCTGCCTCGGGCATGGATGTGTGTGATGTCCTTAGGTTAGTTAGGTTTAAGTAGTTCTAAGTTCTAGGGGACTGATGACCACAGATGTTGAGTCCCATAGTGCTCAGAGCCATTTGAACCATTTGAACCCGGGCCCTTACAATTTACGGTCCGTCGCACTGGCCACTCAGCTACCGGGGGCGGACATTCCAGTGATAAAATATGGCTATAAATTTACAAGGAACTTGACTGCATGAGCCCACTTATCAGTACGTCGCTGCTCCATCTCTGGCCCGGATACATGCACTGATTCGGATGGGAAGGGTGTCATAAATCTGTTGCATTCTCTCCTTAGGTAAACGGGCCCACAACAACTCTTGTAACCACTCCTCGATGCTGGCACTGGGACGGGGATGACGTCTGAGCTGGTAATACACATATTCTATTGGAGACAGTTTGGACGATCTTTCTGGACACAGGAGTACCTCATCATTATGCAGACAGTTCACAGAGACACGTGCCATGTATGGACAAGAATTCATCTGTTGAAAAGTTCTACCACAGAACCGTCGCATGAGACGTAACACATGATGTCACTGAAAGTTCGTGACGTACTGTTGTGTCGTCACATTTCCGCAGTCAGTACCAGCCGTGACCTGAAGTCATACCTGACGGTTCTCCCACCGCCATGACACCAAGCGTAACATCGCTGCTCCTCTACAAAACATTGGACGAATGGGACATCTCCCCCGGTCCCCGCTACACTGAAGCCCATCTGCTGCTAGTCTCCGACCAATTGTGAGAGATCATACAGAATGTTACAATGAGGCTATTATTTGTTCTCTGATGTCAGGTACAGGTGCGAAGGGCTTGCAGATGGGCCGGTTTGTATCTCACTATCCTTTAAACAATCAGTCTACCTACTTGGGTAGGTTTCAGGTTGTCTGCCCCTTCACTTTGCGATGATAGATACAGGTTTAGCCGACAAAAGCAGCGTTTACGAAAATTCGACTAAGTACCTACCATGCAAAGGCCACATAACTACAATCCATGGGAAATAGCTGAAAGTTAGTTAAACTACCGAGCGTTCGGGATTCTTGAATGAGTCGTTTGAAAAAATGTTACATTTTCCTTTAATTTGGTTTTTTGTCCTTAACACAAGGAAAATGGATATCTAGACCGTATTCTTTTTGTGGTAAGTTCATCTGGGGAAAAAACTGATGAAATCATCGATCTCTATGCTTACACACTACTTAATCTAACTTAAACTAACTTCCGTTAAGGAAACATACACACACACACCCATGCCTGAGGGAGGACTCGAACATCCGTCGGCATGAGCCACGCGAACCGTGGCAAGGCGTCAAAGACCGCGCGGCTACTCCGCGCGGGATTCCGTATTTGACATCCCGACATCCTTATGTAATGTTACTAACGTCTCTGTTACAAGTTCACACCCGAAAGCGGCCAAAAGCTATTTAGTCCGACCCAATGTTTTAAAATTCCTGAACAGTCACTGACCCACGACTACTTGCCAGTTAACAACAGTCAGTCGTTCAGTAGTCTTCTTGTACACAAGTGCTCGCCATAATGTGTCGTAATCTGCACGAAACACGCCACGCGGTGTTTATAGACGAGACGAAATGTTCACACGCAAATATTTCCTAAAATAAACCACTCACAAAGCTCAAACTTTCACAAAATACTCAATACTGTAGTGGAATTTCGTCAGAGACTCGATAACTGACCTAACGCGCGAATTTCTGTATTTTGGTACAAATTTTACCAGCGCGATTTAACATAAGTGTTTATCAAAAACAGCTCCCGAACGACTCTCTGTTCATACTTCTAAGCCACAAAGTCCCAATCAAACGAGAAAGAAAATGGTGACCTCCTATTGGCTAATATGTTACACAGCCAATCATATCATCTCGAGCACTTCTATACTCACGGTATATCTAACGTCAGCCAATCAGATTATCACAAATAACTTGACTAGAAATTTCGTAATTCCGAAACTAAATAAAATTTAATGGAAACATAATACGATTCCTTACCACAAAATAAATAAATAATAAATTTAATACTCAACGCCCTTTCTGGCTGTCTTTTAGGTAATCAAGCTTACTCGGACATACGCCACAAATTCTCGTATTGCAAAACAACTTTCTCACGCATACATTTACACAGTTTGAATAAAATATCACATTCACACTTTACAGATGTCCTTCATTCACTCTCTGAGTCTTTCAAAAGCACTCATACAACCAAAGGATGATCAAATAATAATTTTCCAAAGTACCTTTCATTACGTCAGAAATTTGTGGTACTGCAACTATAGAAATTCCAGAAAATTGGATTTAGGAACCTATCCTTCTGGTTGGAATTTTTAGTTGATACTGTAGATGAATACATTACTGTGCCTAGCTCGGTTTCACAATGCCAGCACGGTTATGTACTTTAGGTAAAAATTTATATCTCCGAAAATGCTGACGTTATTCATTTGAAATTTTAACAGTATGGTTGTGTTATCCATAGAATTTGGCATACCAAGTACGAAGAAGATCGATTATTATTTAAAAGTAAGGATGTAGAGGCTTATCTCACTAGGGGTAAGACAGATACTGACTACAGAAAAATTAAAGAGACTTTTGGAGGAAAGAGAACCACTTCTATGAACATCAAGAGCTCAGATGGCAACCCAGTTCTAAGCAAAGAAGGGAAAGCAGAAAGATGGAAGGAGAATATGGAGGGTCTATACAAGTGCGATGTACTTGAGGACAATATTACGGAAATGGAAGAGGATGTAGATGAAGATGAAATGGGATATACGATACTGCGTGAAGGGTTTGACAGAGCACTGGAAGACCTGTCGAAACAAGGCCCCGGGAGTAGACAACATTCCATAAGAATTACTGACAGCCTTGGGAGAGCCAGCCCTGACAAAACTCTACCATCCGGTGAACAAGGTGTATGAGACAGGCGAAATACCCTCAGACTTCAAGAAGAACATAATAATTCCAATCCCAAAGAAAGTAGGTGTTGACAGATGTGAAAATTACTGAACTATCAGTTTAATAAGTACAGCCGCAAAATACTAACGAGAATTCTTTACAGACGAATGGAAAAACTAGTATAAACCGACCTTGGGGAAGATCAGTTTGGATACCTTAGACATGTTGGAACACGTGAGGCAATACTGACCCTACGACTTATCTTAGAAGAAAGATTAAGGGAAGGCAAACCTACGTTTCTAGCATTTGCAGACTTAGAGAGAGCTTTTGACAATGTTGACTGGAATGATCTCTTTCAAATTCTAAAGGTGGCAGGGGTAAAGTACATGGAGCGAAAGGCTATTTACAATTTGTACAGAAAGCAGATGCCAGCTGTAAGAGTCGAGGGACATCAAAGGGAAGCAGTGGTTGGGAAGGGAGTGAGACAGGGTTGTAGCCTCTCCCAGATGTTATTCAATCTGTATACTGAGCAAGCATGAAAGAAACAAAAGAAAAATTGGGGTTAGGTATCAAAATCCATGGAGAAGAAATAAAAACTTTAAGGTTCGCCGATGACATTGTAATTCTGTCAGAGACAGCAAAGAACTTGGAAGAGTAATGGAACGGTATGGACAGTGCCTTGAAAGGAGGATATAAGATGAACATCAACAAAAGCAAAGCGAGGATAATGGAATGTAGTCGAATTAAGTAGGGTGATGCTGAGGGAATTAGGTTAGGAAATGAGACACTTAAAGTAGTAAAGGAGTTTTGCTATTTGGGGAGCAAAATAACTGATGATGGTCAAAGTGGAGAGGATATAAAATGTTAACTGCAATGGCAATGTAAGCATTTCTGAAGAAGAGAAATTTGTTAACATCGAGTATAGATTTAAGTGTCAGGAAGTCGTTTCTGAAAGTATTTGTATGGGGTGTAGCCATGTGTGGAAGTGATACATGGACGATAAATAGTTTGGGCAAGAAGAGAATAGAAGGTTTCGAAATGTGGTGGTACAGAAGAATGCTGAAGATTAGATAGGTAGATCACACAACTAATGAGGAGGTATTGAATAGAATTGGGGAGAATAGAAGTTTGTGGCACAACGTGACTAGAAGAAGGGATCGGTTGGTAGGACATGTTCCGAGGCATCAAGGTATCACCAATTTAGAATTGGAGGGCAGCGTGGAGGGTAAAATTGTAGAGGGAGACCAAGAGATGAATACAAAAATCAGATTCAGAAGGTACTGGGAAATGAAGAAGCTTGCACAGGATAGAGTAGCATGGAGAGCTGCATCAAACCAGTCTTAGGACTGAAGACCACAACAACAACAGGAACAACAACAACAGAACTTCTTCAGATTCACAGGGAGTATTTGTAACGTGTTGCACTCAGCGTTAGGCAAGTACACGGCACGCTCAGCCCAGTAGCCAGCGTCAGCTTTGCATCCTGACAACCGAAATCTGCTCTCCTCCCGGCTCCACGGCAAGCAATGCTTTCAATGCAAGATGACAACTCGTAATAATTTGCTGCGTTGCTGGCTTGCGATGTGTTTGGCGGTGAGGACAGTCTTCTCTTGTGTTTGTCCGACATGATCGACAGGACCCTCAACGACGAGAACACCTGCCCTCAGTCCAACATAAGTCCACTGTCACATCCGAATGCCCCACAAATCTGGGTACTGCACGGTGCGTCCAGCCGGCCAAGGGTAGACCTACAATGGGGCTACGTTTCAAACTCTGCGAGGTGCTGATAACTTTGTCTCACAAGTTTACGTGGCATCTACAATTCCCTACCGGTGATCACTTAACCTCTGGTGCTGTTCGTGCCACTTGTATACCCCACCATGACTGGTAGAAATACTGACTACGAACAATACCAATGGACTTTGTCGGGCCGGCCGGAGTGGTCGACCGGATCTAGGCGCTTCAGTCTGGAACCACGCGACCGCTACAGTCGCAGGTTCGAATCCTGCCTCGGGCATGGATGTGTGTGCTGTCCTTAGGTTAGTTAGGCTTAAGTAGTTCTAAGTCATAGGGGACTGATGAGCTCAGATGTTAAGTCCCATAGCGCTCAGAGCCATTTGAACCATTTGTCGGTCGTTCTACTTGTCAAAGAGAAATGCAACTTTAACCATATACATACCTCCACATAGCATGTACATGTACTAAGCTACATTACATTGATATCCGACCATGTTTTCTTTGTGCTTCCCTACTTTTGTCGGCGAAAGAGCAGCACTTTAGCCTGCCTGCAGGCGCCTCGTTACAGATTCTGTCTGTACAGATACATTTTTCAAATTTTCGAAGAAGATAAGCGGTTCCCATCGAGGGTTTTGCCGTTTTGGGGGATCTTAGAGATATCCCCCGCCATTTCATTCACGCGTCTGCCAACGACACATCTCTCTGTGATCACGCTGCAGGAGGGGACAAAGTAGGAGCACTGAAAGAAGGTTATGCATCTTGATCTGTTTCTCATCACGTCCAAATTTCGTTATATGGTTTTGAACGGTCACTAGTGGTTCCCACCTATACACAAGAGCAAAAATTGCTGTGGAACTGCTTCCCAAACTTGTGCGGTCCCGATGTGGATGCGGTCCCACGATGTCCTTAGCGTACGATTGAAGCCCGAGAGGGTGTCACCAGCGTCAAAGACTGCGAAGAACGCCTTCCTGTCACTCTTTGCCTAGCGAACTGTCGTTTCAAAGTGGGAAATCTGTGGAACCAACACCGCCGGGAAATGGGTGGTTGCACTGACGCCCCTTTATGCCACTGCTTCTGCGTTTTCGTGCCAATTCTGAGAGGCTATATATCTGGAAAGTTTTCTTCGACCACTCAAGAAAGCCGCGTTATTTGAACGCTGGGTGTTCGGTTCTGACCTCCATTGCAGAGACGTCAAAATAAGGGATCAAATATGCGTAAGAGAGGTTGTGATGACCTGTGAATCTTGTGACGCGTTCGCGGTGGCGTCGGGTAGAATTGTGCTGTACTTTGGTGCCAATGTGACATCATTACCCATCTTACACGTCACATGAATTTCTGAGCTGTTACGTTTTTCGCTCAAGCGTCGACACCTTGCTCTTCTAAGCGTCGTCGAGCCTGAGGGTGATAGCACCGGGGGCCACACCACTTTTATACCATTACAGAGGAAAGTTGTACGAACCTTTGAGCCAAATTTCAAGAGTGCGCCGAGGAAAGTATGCAGAGTATGTGTACTAGTGTAAGACGTGCATATTTCAATTGTCCATTGTCAAATCACAATTCATGAAAGATGTTTATATTTTATTAATAGGATTGGTTCAAATGGTTCAAATGGCTCTGAGCACTATGGGACTCAACTGCTGTGCTCATAAGTCCCCTAGAACTTAGAACTACTTAAACCTAACTAACCTAAGGACAGCACACAACACCCAGCCATCACGAGGCAGAGAAAATCCCTGACCCCGCCGGGAATCGAACCCGGGAACCCGGGCGTGGGAAGCGAGAACGCTACCGCACGACCACGAGATGCGGGATATTAATAGGATTAAGTAGGACTAATTAATATTTGTCATTTTGGAAATAATTGCCGGCCGCGGTGGTCTCGCGGTTCTAGGCGCGCAGTCCGGAACCGTGCGACTGCTACGGTCGCAGGTTCGAATCCTGCCTCGGGCATGGATGTGTGTGATGTCCTTAGGTTAGTTAGGTTTAAGTAGTTCTAAGTTCTAGGGGACTGATAACCACAGCAGTTGAGTCCCATAGTGCTCAGAGCCATTTGAACCATTTTTTGGAAATAATTGTGGTCGCAGGTAATGTCTGTACCAAAGTTTTGTTGGCGGGAGAGACCGCACATTGATATATTTTTAAAAAGGGCGGGAGAGACCGCGTATGGATACATTTTAAGAAAACAGCGGGAAAGACCGCGCATTGATACATTTTGCAATGGTAGCAGGGATTGTCTGCATCAGAAAGCATTGCTGGCGGGAGAGGCCGCACTTGAGTGTTCGTAGGAAGTCAGTAGTAAGCGAGATGTGAAGCAAGTCGGTAGCAGGTCTGAAGCGAGAGGTTGAGAGGAGCGGTGTGCCTGCAAGCCACCAGCTGTGATTTACAAGAGATTATAAACGGATGTACAGAGACATCAGCTAACTATTGTCATAAGAGGAACTAATATTATTGAATTATTTTTTTTGAGAAACTCAAGACTACTGAAGATATGTTTGCGCAATGCTAGTTGATTATTGTAAAAAGTAAGTCCCATTTGAACGTTTGTAAAATCGTTTCATTTCCAGCAGTAATTATTTGAAGAAACGTTTCCAGAATATAATTAATTTTTGCCAGCAATGTTGCGTTAATGATTATAATCCATCCCAAAATCCATCAACGTAAAACTTTGCAAAATTTTATTGTTGTCAAGAAAAAGTTTAACTATGAATTATGTAACTTCAGTCAAATTAATTAAAGAATAACGTCAGCTTTGCTGTTAAGGAATAACGTCAGCTTTGGTAATAAATGCAGCCACTTATTATGACAGCCCACCAGCAGCTAATAGACTATGGTAAACCAGAGTAAGTATATTCATGTCACAGTTCGATATAGCAGTCAGATGGCGATCCAGTAACAGTAAAAAAGGAAGGAACAGTTTTGGGTTATTGCAGGTAACGACTGAGGGCCACGACGAGGACACATTCTATGTTTCGTTGAAATAATCAGCAAATCACTTCTGATAAGCAAAATTAAAATTTGTATGCGAAGATTGCACTTACTATTATTGAGAAAGAGAATTAATTTCAAACGGAAGATTTCATTTGTTGTTATTAAGGATGACTTTCAAATGGCTCTGAGCACTATGCGACTTAGTATCTCAGGTCATCAGTCCCCTACAACTTAGAACTACTTAAACCTAACTAACCTAAGGACATCACACACATCCATGCCCGAGGCAGGATTCAAACCTGCGACCGTAGCGGTCACGCGGTTCCAGACTGTAGCGCCTAGAACCGCTCGGCCACACCGGCCGGCGTTCTTAAGGATGAGATAGAAAGCCTAATAGAAGGTTTCATAGGTTATTGTAGAAGGGAAGGTTGCGTAACGAAAGAGATATAGAGGAGACGGGAAAGTTTCACTAGGTGCAGTTAAAAAAAATCTTCCCCATCTTTTTTTTGGCTTTTACCTAATAGTGGAGAGGCATGTGTTTATGATATCTGAAAGTTATCTCTGAATTTGGAAAGTAAACGAACGATTGTATTTATCGCACCTCTCCTTCCAGCCAGGATGTTACGTTCGCAGGTATGGTACGTCCTCTCAGCCAAAAGCCCAGCATGTAAGCCGTTCCGCAGAGCCCCCTATGCACGTCCTTTAAATCTCAGGATGTGACGTCTTCAGCCGGGATTCACCACCGGAAGAGAATCCCCAGGGAGCCCCAGATAGAGGGAGGAATCACGGGAGACATTACGGCTTGGCGCCGGCATATTCCTCACCTGACGGTCCCCGCCTGCACTAAGTGCGGTGATTTATTTCCCAAAGTCAGGCCCGCCGCGCGAAAACTTCCCGAGATGGTCTTCCAGCCGCTTCCTCCTCCTCCGTTCTTTTTCTTCCGGTTTTACAGACGCACGTACTTTCACAATCAAACAAAGCGTGAAAAATAGCGCACCACGCCTACGGTGTCAGGATCCCGCCGTTCAATCATACGTGCGCCCCGTTCAATTTCCTATTTTAAGCTCCACCTACTATTTATAAAATTTATTACTCAGTATGTCGAAGATAAAAGCGACCGCACGTCAACGATACGCTAATTCTGACGTAGAAAAACTTTTTTCTTAAATCAAAAATTACTTATAAAAATTACAACTATTTAATAATCACAACGTGTGTTAACAGTGGTGGCTCTGCACGTCTATTCATTTAATGCTTGTGAAATCACACTGATACTGAGTTTACGCACTTTTGTAGTATCGAATGTTTCAGTACTGTGGTGCATGTTTCCTTCAGTTGATCTAATGTTTTTGAGTTATTTTCGTATACTTCTCCTTTTAAATATCCACGGTGAACTAGGCGGCCACTAACCTCTGCTTACATTGAGTTTTTCTGGGAAGGTTTCACGAATACTAAGACAGTGATAGAAGAGACATGTGGCATGTAATTCCATGTTGTTTGCAAAAAGCAGTACTGCACTTCATTTGCCTTTAACTGAGAGTGAAATTTGAAGATAAACATAAGTATCGAGAATTCTTGAGTTTCTCCCGGCGTATTTGATAATCAAAATATCCACGGGTATGCTGCCGGTCTACAGTGTCCAACGGGCACAATATTTCGGCGATCAAACATGTCGCCATCATCAGGTGAACTGACGGACTGAGCTCCTGTGAACGTGCCGGCACGGAGATCCGTACGCTATGGCTGCTCAGAGGGAACTGGGTTCGGTCGCGGCGGCGGCCGACTTAAATACCCTCCGCCCGCGGCGTGCTCCCTCCGCCGTCCGCGCCCAGCGCCACGGTCGCGCGGTGGAACAGATTGCGACGGCGTCTGAGATGACGTCGGTGTGATGGCTCTGTCCGCCGTGGTCGTCACAACTATACGTCTGCTCGATTTACTCTTGATTAACCCGATCGCTGGTTCCCAAGCCTTGCTAAGATTATAGCCACAGTCACGGTTTATGAGGTCGTCATTGGTGCGAATTTCGATGGCCTCTCTAACAACGCTGTCCCAGTATCTCGACGTCTGTACCAGAATCCTCGTGCGGTCATACTCCATGGCGTGATTTTCCGACAAACAATGTTCAGCGACTGCCGACTTGCTCGGATACATCAGTCGAGTGTGCCTCTGGTGTTCACGGCATCGATCCTCGACGGTACGCATCGTCTGACCAATATACGACTTGCCACATTGACACGGAATCTGGTACACGCCGGCCTTCCTCAAACCGAGGTCATCTTTGGCGCTCCCCACCAGTGCACGAGTTTTATTTGGAGGACAAAACACAGTTCCGACCCGGTGTTTCTTCAGAATGCGGGCGATTTTCCCCGAGAGTGCGCCTGTGTATGGAATAAATGCAGTGCCTACCTCCTCCCTCGTGACTTCATCCATCTCAACAGGTTGTGCTGCAGTGGTTGGGCGGAGAGCACGTTGAATCTGCCACTCTGAGTACCCATTTTTTCGAACGTGCTCTCCGCCCAACCACTGCAGCACAACCTGTTGAGATGGATGAAGTCACGAGGGAGGAGGTAGGCACTGCATTTATTCCATACACAGGCGCACTCTCGGGGAAAATCGCCCGCATTCTGAAGAAACACCGGGTCGGAACTGTGTTTTGTCCTCCAAATAAAACTCGTGCACTGGTGGGGAGCGCCAAAGATGACCTCGGTTTGAGGAAGGCCGGCGTGTACCAGATTCCGTGTCAATGTGGCAAGTCGTATATTGGTCAGACGATGCGTACCGTCGAGGATCGATGCCGTGAACACCAGAGGCACACTCGACTGATGTATCCGAGCAAGTCGGCGGTCGCTGAACATTGTTTGTCGGAAAATCACGCCATGGAGTATGACCGCACGAGGATTCTGGTACAGACGTCGAGATACTGGGACAGCGTTGTTAGAGAGGCCATCGAAATTCGCACCAATGACGACCTCATAAACCGTGACTGTGGCTATAATCTTAGCAAGGCTTGGGAACCAGCGATCGGGTTAATCAAGAGTAAATCGAGCAGACGTATAGTTGTGACGACCACGGCGGACAGAGCCATCACACCGACGTCATCTCAGACGCCGTCGCAATCTGTTCCACCGCGCGACCGTGGCGCTGGGCGCGGACGGCGGAGGGAGCACGCCGCGGGCGGAGGGTATTTAAGTCGGCCGCCGCCGCGACCGAACCCAGTTCCCTCTGAGCAGCCATAGCGTACGGATCTCCGTGCCGGCACGTTCACAGGAGCTCAGTCCGTCAGTTCACCTGATGATGGCGACATGTTTGATCGCCGAAATATTGTGCCCGTTGGACACTGTAGACCGGCAGCATACCCGTGGATATTTTGATAAGTATCGAGAATGGTTGCAAAGAACCGATAATTCGAATACGAGAAAATGTGCACCAAACTAAATGTTTTTATCGCGATGGAAAATTTGATGCAGAATGCGAGGCTTTTCGGTGAACCAGTAGCGTTTCATTTGGCTGTTCACACGGCCAAAAAGGTCAAACCAACCTCTATAACGTGCAAAACACAATGTCAGCTCAAGTTCTCTATCCGTAATCGTTTTAAACAACCACTTGCAATACCTAAGTCTCTTCCATTTATCAAGTGGAAGTAAGAAGATGTGAAATCCTCCCACCCCTCTCCCCTCCCTCCAAGCACAAGCTGAGTACATATGCATAGTCTCCAAAATGTCATACGAGTCACGGAAGCAGAAGTTACGTAATGGTTGGACTTGCAGACGTTATACGAGGTGTGATCAAAAAATACGGTGAATGATTTTTTTTTTAACATCAAATGCTGACACTAGAACCATTTGTTGTAATTTGTCCGACAGCCTAATCAGTTGAGACACGCAGCTTCAAAACGTTCTGACTTGTCAGTCAACTTCCATAGGCGTTAGAGTGAGACTGTATGCACTCTGTCTGTCGCGCATCCTGGATTTCGAATAACTGGTCAAAATTAACGTCTGTTTCAAGTCGCAAAAAAGTGAGGAAGAAACTCATGAAATGTTGAAATTGGTGTATACCGATAACGCTGTAACTCTGAAGACTGTTTACAAGTGGTATAAGCGTTTTAAAAGCGGATTTGAGTCGGCGGGTGACGAACAACGTTTGGGACGTCCATTATCCTCAAAAACGGAAGAAAACGTGCAAAAGTGCAAAAATTGTCTATTCAAACGGGGGAAAAATATTCTAGACCTTACCGAAGAACTTAACCTCTCTTACGGGGCAGTGAAAAGCATTTCAACCGATAATCTACAAATGGGACGACTGAGAGCAAAATTTGTTCCCAAATTTATGAGCGATCAACAGAAGGAAAACAGTGCGTCACTTTGCACGAAGTCATCCGCACTTCATGTCCAAAATTGCAACTGGAGACGATACTCAGCTCTATGGCTATGACTGTAACACGAAAATTTAGAGTTCCTAATGGAAAACCAAGGAATTTGTTTGCCCTAAAAAGGAACGTCAGTCAAAATCGAGTATCAAAGTACAGCTCATTGGTTTTTTTATATCGAGGGCATAGTGCAATCAGAGTTCGTCCCAAGGGGAAAAATTGTAATGCCGAAATTTACAAGGGCATACTGCAAAGTTTGCAAAATGATGTACGAAGAAACAGGCCAGAGAAATGGGACAATGGCCTCCTCCTTCATCACAACAAAATGCCGTGTCAAGCCTCGTTTTTGGCTCTCGAGTTTTTGGTGGAAAAAAGTTAACCTGTCTGTCTACATCCACCTCACTCGCTTAATTCAGCACCAAAAATTAAAACCGTGCTTAAAGGAAGGCGTTCTGACACCATTTCTGACATTGAGAGGGCCACGACACAGTTGCTGAATGCCCTTCCAAAGAATACCTCCAGAAATATCCACAGTCATCGATTCAACATTGGGATATTTGCATTGCTAGCCAGGGACAGTAATTTGAAGGAGAGTAAACCAAATTCCATGTAAGCTTATTACCTTGTTTCTAATAAAACTATTCACTATATTTTGGTCACACCTTGCACTCCGCCTACTCGAGACAAATGCATGTATGTGATAATGTCAGCCAGCTTGTCAACTGACCATCATTGCGCCACCCAATAGTATCTGGGATAATAACAGTAATCTTGTCTGCTGACAGCCGTTATCCCACAACAGTATCTAGGGCAGGGCTGTCCAACACGGCGATCCCAGGCGCTACGGTTCCCATGATATGCTCTCCTGGCGCCCTTCATAAGCAATTTTCTGTTGTGACGATTTCTAATATTGAATCCAGTTTAAAAAAAAAACTGTTTTTTGTACACTCGAAACGGTATTCATTATTTCCCTGAACAGATATTAGACTTCAGTTGTTGTGTATTGAGGACAGTCACTATGATCCCAAGAAAGCTTTGCTGCAGACAACAAGTTAGCTCTTTTTGAGCATTGTTTTTTGTGCCGACAGTATATAACATGAGTCCTTGTGAGTGTAGGTTCAGTCACGGGTCTTATGCATGGTAGATTATTCTCAGTACAATATGGATAAAAGACAAAGAAAGAACTTATGGTTTTAACAGCGATTGGAGGAATCGTATTGTTTTGTTGAATTCAGAGCAAAACACGTGTGTTTATTTTGTAACAGTAGTGTGGGTATTCCGAAGAAAAGTAATGTAGAAATTTATATTAGACAAATGGTTCAAATGGCTCTGAGCTCTATGGGACTTAACTTCTGAGGTCATCAGTCCCCTAGAACTTAGAACTACTTAAACCTAACTAACCTAAGGACATCACACACATCCATGCCCGAGGCAGGATTCGAACCTGCGACCGTAGCGGTCGCGCGGTTCCAGACTGTAACGCCTAGAACCGCTTGGCCACCCCGGCCGGCTTTAGACAAATCATACAAATTTTAATAGCGACTTTCTTGTTGATTCTGAATTACAAAAACATAGAGGCTTAAAATCTAAATTAACATTACAGCGAAGAGTGTTTACAAAGCCAGGTCAACAAAATTGTAATTCGACTATGGCCTCTGACGAAGTCTGTTATGTTTTATCGAAATAGAAAAAAAACGTTTCAGTGACGGGATAGTAGTTACAGACGCCACGATCAGTGATGCGGAGTCCCTGTTCGATGTCACAAAGTTGAAGCTGCACTGACGTCTTTTGTAAAAGGACTGTCTCACAACAGTGTTGAAAACGTGCTGCACACATTTCTAAAAATTTAGAACCTTAATTATATCAGAACGTGCATCGTGTGAATATTTTTCACTGAAGTTTGACGAAAGCCCTGATGTATGCGATACTCGAGAGTTGTGTTTATCAATTAGAACGATCTTTCATGATTTTATGGTTAAGGAGCAGCTCGTAAAAGCGCCGCCACTTCATGAACGTAGTAAGAGATCCCGAATGAGATTTTCACTCTGCAGCGGAGTGTGCGCTGATATGAAACTTCCTGCGAAGAGCTTCTGTAAAGTTTGGAAGGTACGAGACGAGGTACTGGCAGAAGTAAAGCTTTGAGGACGGGGCGTGAGTCGTGCTTAGGTAGCTCAGATGGTAGAGCACTTGTCCGCGAAAGGCAAAGTTCCCGAGTTCGAGTCTCGGTCCGGCACACAGTTTTAATCTGCCAGGAAGTTTCGGAGTAAGAGATGTTGTCGATGATGATGATGATGATGATGATGATGATGATGTTGGTTTGTGGGGCGCTCATCATCTAGGTCATCAGCGCCCGTACAAGTTACCAATATTTCCAGTTCCAACCTCACCACTTCCGGAATGATGATGAGATGATGAGGATAACAGAAACTCGCAGTCTGCCGGCGGAGAAAATCCTCGACCCGGTCGGGAATCGAACCCGGGACCCCAAGATCGAAGACATATTTAATGAACTCTGAAATTTGCGAAAGGCAGCAACTGTCCATTCTCTAAACATGTTGGTGTGACAGTAGATGATGTGCCTTCAATGACTGGAAAAATTGGTTTTCTTGCTCTTCGTGCTAAACGCGATTCATTTCCAAACTTTCTTTCTTTTCACTGTATTATCCAGCAGGAAGCTCTGTGTACAACAGTTCTGAGATTTAATCATGTCACAAAAGCTGTAACTCGCGTAGTATATTACATTCGAACATGTTCTATACGTTGACAATTGTTCAGAAATCTTTCGAATGCACCATATTCTGAATATGGTGACATAATGTTTTACGCATACGTAAGGTGGCTTAGTAGGGGGAAAGCTCTAGAACTATTCTGCATTCTTTTGGAAGGGCTAAGAGATTTTTTTGAATCTTCTTCTGGCCTGTTCTGTCATGACGAGGTACCATGACTCCTAGATTTTGATTCCTTGTTAGATATCACCAGAGTATTAAATGAGATAAACATCCAATTGCAAGGGGAATATCACTGATTTTCAGCAATGGTGAGTACAGTGAATACTTTCAGGGGAAACGAATATGATTGGTTGTCCATTTAAACAGAAATTCCTTATCACATTTTCCAGCTTTATTCTAAATTATGGAAACCATAAATGTTGGCGAATGTGATTATCTGTATTTGGCAAGCATCTTGAAATACTACTCACAGAATTTAGTAACAGGTTTGGCCAGTTTTCAACACCTGAACCAGTGCCTATGTTTACCAATAATTCATTCGTTTGGGTTGGCATTACCGGACTTGGAGGTTGGATCTATCGGTTCGTGGATAGAAAGAGTTCAAAAATGGCTCCGAGCACTATGGGACTTAACTTCTGAGGTCATCAGTCCCCTAGAAATCGGAACTACTTAAACCTCACTAACCTAAGGGCATCACACACATCCATGCCCGAGGCAGGATTCGAACCTGCGACCGTAGCGGTCGCGTGGTTCCAGACTGTAGCGCCTAGAACAGCTCGGCCACCCAGGCCGGCAAAGAAAGTGTGTCGGTATGCCTATGTCTGGGCTCTAATCTCTCTGATTTTATCCTCATGGCCTCTTCGCGAGATATACATAGGACGAAGCAATAAACCTGCTTGACTCCTCGGTGAAGGTATGTTCTCGAAACTTCAACAAAATCCCGTACCGAGCTACTGAGATTCTCTCTTGCAGAGTCTTCCACTGGAGTTTATCTATCATCTTGGTAACGCTTTCGCGATTATTAAATGATCCTGTAACGAAGTGCGCTGCTCCCAGTTGGATCTTCTCTATCTCCTTTATCAACCCTATCTGGTACGGATCCCATCCCAGTGTGCAGTATTCAAGCAGTGGGCGAACAAGCGTACTGTAACCTACTTCCGTTGTTTTCGGACTGCATTCCCTTAGGGTACTTCCAACGAATCTGTCTGGCATCTTCTTTACCGACGATTAATTTTATATGGTCTTTCCATTTGGTCTTTCTAATGCCTACTTCCAGATAATTTATGGAATTAACTGCTTCCAGTTGCTGACCTGCTATATTGTAGCTAAATGAAAAGGATCTTTCTTTCTATGTATTCGCAGCATATTACACTTGTCAACATTGAGTTTCAATTGCCATTCCCTGCACCATGCGTCAATTCGTTGCAGATCCTCCTGCATTTCAAACTCTCGATATACTACAGCATCATCGCAAAAGCCTCAGTGAACTTCCGATGTTATCCACAAGGTCATTTATATATTTTGTGAACAGCAACGGTCCTACGACACTCCGGTGCGGCACACCTGGAATCACTCTTACTTCGGAAGACTTCTCTCCATTGAGAATGACATGCTGCGTTCTGTTATCTAGGAACTCTTCAATCCAATCACACAATTGGTCTGATAGTCCATATGCTCTTACTTTGTTCATTAAACGACTGTGGGGAACTGTATCAAACGCCTTGCGGGAGTCAAGAAACACGGCATCTACCTGAAAACCCGTGTCTATGGCCCTCTCGTGGACGAATAGTGCAAGCTTTTTTGAAATCCATGCTGATTCCTACAGAGTAGATTTATAGTCTCCAGAAAAGTCATTATACACGAACATAATACGTGTTCCAAAACTCTACAACTGATCGACGTTAGAGATGTAGGTCTATAGTTCTGCACATCTGTTCGACGTCCCATCTTGAAAACGGGAATGACCTGTACCCTTTTCCAGTCTTTTGGAACGCTACGCTCTTCTAGAGATCTACGGTACACCGCTGCAAGAAGGGGGGTAAGTTCCTTCCCGTACTCTGTGGAAAGTTGAAATGGTATCCCATCAGGTCCAGCGGCCTTTCCTCTTTTGAGCGATTTTGTTTTTCTATCCCTGTGTCATCTATTTCGATATCTACCATTCTGTCATCTATTTCGATATCTACCATTCTGTCATCTATTTCGATATCTACCATTTTGTCATCTGTGTGACAGTCTAGAGGAGGTACTATAGTGCAGTCTTCCTCTGTGAAACAGTGGTCCACTCCGAGGCAACTGTGGTACACCACGGGCTGTAGCTGTCAGGGATGAACGACGGCTTTGGAGAAGTGAGGTGCAACTGTTGAGCAACTGACCCCCAGATGAATCATGGGCCTACCAACACTGTTTCCTCAACGACAGCTAACGTTGCTGTTTATAGAGCTCCGCAGAAGGTGCCTGGTTCACATACCTATGCTGACTACAGCTCATCGGTGGCAAAAGCTGGAATTTGCACACCAATACTGCAACTGGATGCCCACTAAGTGGTGACAGGTGTCCAATTCACATGAGTTTTATGCTACATCTGACAGATGGCTGTCGGAATGGTGGGGAACGTCTGAAAGCAAACACCCTGCAACAATCGTCGAAAGGGTCCATGACGGAGGAGGGAGCCTTGTGGTCTAGTGGAAGTTTTGGAGGCATTCCTACATCTACATCTACATTTATACTCCACAAGCCACACAACGGTGTGTGGCGGAGGGCACTTTACCTGCCACTGTAATTACCTCCCTTTCCTGTTCCAGTCGTGTATGGTTCGCGGGAAGAACGACTGCCGGAAAGCCTCCGTGCGCGCTCGAACATCTCTAATTTTACATTCGTGATCTCCTCTGGATGTATAAGTAGGGGAAAGCAAATTTATTCGATACCTCATCCAGAAATGCATCCTCTCGAAACCTGGAGAACAAGCTACACCGTGATGCAGAGCACCTCTCTTGCAGAGTCTGGCACTTGAGTTTGTTAAACATCTCCGTAACGCTATCACGCTTACCAAATAACCCTGTGACGAAACGCACCGCTCTTCTTTGGATCTTCTCTATCTCCTCTGTCAACCCGACCTGATACGGATCCCAGACTGATGAGCAATACTCAAGTATAGGTCGAATGAGTGTTTTGTAAGCCACCTCCTTTGTTGATGTACTACATTTTCTAAGGACTCTCCCAATGAATCCCAACCTGACACCCGCCTTACCAACAATTAATTTTATATGATCATTCCACTTCAAATCGTTCCGTACGCATACTGCCAGATATTTTACAGAAGTAACTGCTACCAGTGTTTGTTCTGCTATCATAGTATCATACAATAAAGGATCCTTCTTTGTATGTATTCGCAATACATTACATTTGTCTATGTTAACGGTGAGTTGCCACTCCCTGCACAAAGTGCCTATTCGCTGCAGATCTTCCTGCAATTTTCTAATGCTTCAACTTCTCTGTATACTACAGCATCATCCGCAAAAAGCCGCATGGAACTTCCGACACTACATACTAGGTCATTTATATACATTGTGAAAAGCAGTGGTCCTATAACACTCCCCTGTGGCACGCCAGAGGTTACTTTAACGTCTGTAGACGTCTCTCCATTGAGAACAACATGCTGTGTTCTGTTTGCTAAAAACCCTTCAATCCAGTCACCCAGCTGGTCTGATATTCCGTAGGCTCTTACTTTATCAGACGACACTACGTAACTGTATCGAACGCCTTCCGGAAGTCAAGGAAAATGGCATCTACCTGGGAGCCTGTATTTAATATTTTCTGGGTCTCATGAACAAATAAAGCGAGTTGGGTCTCACACGATCGCTGTTTCCGGAATCTATGTTGATTCCTACAGAGTAGATTCTGGGTTTACAGAAATGACATGATACGCGAGCAAGAAACATGTTCTAAAATTCTACAACAGATCGAGCTCTATAGTTTTGCGCATCTGCTAGACGACCCTTCTTGAAAACTGGAACCTCTAGTTCTCTTTTCCAATCATTTGTAACCTTCCGTTCCTCTAGAGACTTGCGGTACACGGTTGTTAGAAGGGGGCAAGTTCTTTTGCGTACTCTGTGTAGAATCGAATTGGTATCCCGTCAGGTCCAGTGGACTTTCCTCTGTTGAGTGATTTCAGTTGCTTTTCTATTCCTTGGACACTTATTTCGATGTCAGCCATTTTTTCGTTCGTACGAGGATTTAGAGAAGGAACTGCAGTGCGGTCGTCCTCTGTGAAACTGCTTTGGAAAAAGGTGTTTCGTACTTCAGCTTCACGCGTGTCATCCTCTGTTTCAATGCCATTATCATCCCAGAGTGTCTGGATATGCTGTTTCGATCCACTTACTGATTTATGGTCAGACCAGAAGTTCCTAGGATTTTCTGTCAAGTCGGTACATAGAATTTTACTTTCTAATTCACTGAACGCTTCACGCATAGCCCTCCTTACGCTAAGTTTGACATCGAGTCAAGCTCCATCCCCTGAATGGTCTCGTCATCCTGGAAGGCGTAGTGGACCAACACAAGTGTAAATCTATCCTTGCGGACCATATTCATGCTTTTGACAGGTGGTCAAATTAACATGCCTGGACAGGGTAGAATGCAAATCAATTTCACGTTCTAGAATGTAATGCCATTTTAATGTATGTTGCATGTTGTATCCACAGTGTCGTAAATTTAATGGGCAGCAGTGAACGTGTACAAGCAGGAACCCAAAGCTATCGTTTAGTGACCACCGATGGCACACGGCCTATCTAGCTGGAGCAAGTGGCTCCGACTGGAACAGCTCGCTGTGCAGCTATCTCCGTCTGGGTTATTGCTCCTTCCTGCCTGCTTTCGTCGTGGGCAGCGGAAGCGAGGTCCGCATTGCCTCAGCGACGACACAACGGGAGGCTCCTGCTGCCTGCCGACAGCCGCCGATAAGCGCGTCGCGTCCTACAAACGCCATTAGCACACAATCGTGTTCGCCCGTCATTAACATAGACTACCTGCCTGCCCGCGGCGCAGCCGGCAATCGCACAGCTAATCTGCTTCGCTTGTCGGCGAAGTCCCAGCGTATCGCAAGGAATGCGACACAGTTCGGGTGGCGCCATGCTGTTATCATAGTGTACTCGATTTTGGGGAGCCCCTTCCCTGTCGCCATGATTCAGTGTTATCTATCGCCTTTTCCCAAATCTTTTCAGGAAAATGTAGGAATTGTTGCCTCACCTTTGGAACTCCAGTTACCATGTTTCTGAGGATGTTCTATTACGGCATACACACTGAGGTGACAATAGTCATGGGATACCTGCCAATACCCTGTCGGACCCCCTTTTACACGGTGTAGTCTTGCAACTCGATGTGGGATAGACTCAACGAGTCGCTTGGAGTTCCCTGCATAAATACTGAGCCACACTGCCTCCATAGCCGTCCATAATTGCGAAAATTTTGACGATACAGTATTTTGTGCACAAACTGATCTCCCATAAATGTTCGATTGGATTCATGTCGGGCGATCTGGGTGGCCGATTCATTCTCTCGAATTGTCCAGAATGTCCTCCAAACCAATCACGAACAACTGTCATCCATAAAAATTCCACAGATGTTTGATGACAAATGGTCTCCAAGTAGCTATACATAACTATCTTCAGTCAATGATCGGTTCAGTTGAACCAGAGGACTAAGTCCATTCCATGTAAACACAGCCCACACCATTATGGAGCCACCACCAGATTGCACAGTGCCTTGCTAAAAACTTGGGTCCATGGCTTCGTGAGGTCTGTACCACACTTGAACACTACCATCTGCTGAAATAAGGACTCATCTGACCAGACAAAAGTTTTCCAGTCGTCCAGGGTCCAACCGATATGGTCACGAGCCCAGTAGAGGGGCTGCAGATTATGTCGTACTGTCAACAAGAGCTCAAATGGTTCAAATGGCTCTGAGCACTATGGGACTTAACGTCTGAGGTCATCAGTCCCCTAGAACTTAGAACTACTTAAACCTAAGTAACCTAAGGACATCACACACATCCATGCCCGAGGCAGCATTCGGTCGGTTCCAGACTGAAGCGCCTAGAACCGCTCGGCCACAGCGGCCGGCGTCAACAAGAGTACTCGCGTCGATAGTTTGCTCACATAGCCCACTAACATCAGATTTCGCCGCACTGCCCTAACGGATACGTTCGTCGTACGCACCACATCAATTTCTGCGGTTATTACACGTAGTGTTGCTTGTCTGTTAGGACTGACAACTCTATGCAAACGCCGCTGCTCTCTGTCGTTAAGAAAATGCCGTCGGCCATTACGTTGTCCATGGTAAGAGGTAACGCCTGAAATGTGGTATTTTCGGCACACTCTTTACACTGTCGATCTCGGACTATTGAGTTATCTCATGATTTCCGAGGTGAGATGTCTCATGGGCCTTGCTCCAGCTACCATTCCGCGTTCAAAGTCTGTTCATTCCTGTCGAGCGTCGATAATCATGTTGGAAACCTTTTCGCACGAATCACCTGAGTACAAATGACAGTTCCGCCAATGCACCGCCCTTTTAAAGTTATGTACGCGATACTACCGCCATCTGTATATGTGCATATCGCTATCCCATGACTTTTGTCATCTCAGTACAGAACCCTTGTTCTCCAGCGGCTCGTTACAGACTAATGACACATTTCCCAGTTTTCTTTGCTTTTGACAAAATTCTTTCACAAAAGTGAAAAAGGCTGTAATATGTGATTACCAAAAAGTACAACACAATACAAAAAGTAACGCAACAACCGTCATACGAATATATATTTCTCCTCGTCTGGCCAGTCCAATAACATGCTTCATAGAGTGAACACGTCTGCTAGAACTGCGTACGTGGCATTTACATTTTCTATAAATACGACGAAGCTTGGTTGGTTTTTTACTTAGACTACACGATTTTTCATACTCTGACTCAGGCCGGCCGGCTCGGCAGAGCGGTTCTAGGCACTACAGTCTGGAACCGCGCGACCGCTACGGTCGCAGGTTCGAATCCTGCCTTGGGCATGGATGTGTGTGATGTTCTTAGGTTAGTTAGGTTTAAGTAGTTCTAAGTTCTAGGGGACTTATGACCTCAGCAGTTAATTCCCATAGTGCTCAGAGCCATTTGAACCATAGTCTGACTCAGTGAGATTAGAAAGTTTATATCGATAATTCTGAAGGCCGCTATTACTAACCGTATTTAATAACGTAGTATAAAAACTTTTTGGCCGATAACTGAAATAAAAATGTAACTTCCTGAGTCGCTTTGGATTTGTGCTGCGACTGTGTCACATCACGTGGAACGTGCGGTTTGTCTTAGTCTGATCCATCTGATCTGTCAGTATGCAGTGCAATACGCAACAGATCCGGAACTGGTATCTTATTGGTATAGTTCAAATTGTTTGCCTTTCTGCAGGTCGCATAGCGACGCGCCGTCGACTGCCTTTTATGTTCGAGAATTTCAGGTGTTTGTCGCATTGCTTTCGTGGCTGCAACAATCTAGTAACCAGGTCCACGTGAGTATTGGTCGGTGTCTCATCAACTAGGCTCTAAGAAGGCCCTCAAAAGAGGTATTCCATTGGCGTTACGTCTGGTGGCCGAGCTGGCCCAATGAACAGGACGCCCGCAACCAATGCATTGTTGCCAAACGAAACGCAATTACTTTGTCACGAGCTACCGGGGGCGACGACTGCCTTGTAGCAACATACTCAAAAAATATCAATGTACAATCTTCGAAATTTTGTCAGCAGTTTCCGGTTTCACTCTGGAGAGGTCTAAAGCAAAACTGTGCGCCATAGTAGGATACCTTTGGTCTGTGTCGTCAGGTACGTAGAAGACGACGCGAGGTTAAACTCCACCTTTCCTTCGTAGCAAACCTTGGCGGACACACCACAACATTCAGACTGCCATAAAACCTGTTAAATTACAAAACAGTAGCAACAAAATTGCCGACTCGACAGCAAAAAAAAAAAAGAAAGAAAAACAAGTTACTGACAGAAGCAAGGGAGCCTAGGGTTTGCCTGGGGTATCATCTCTCATGACGAGACGGAGCACAAGACCTGATTGGACTACACTTAGGAACCTGTGTACTGTCCAACGATTGAGGAAAATTACAGAAAACGTGAATCTCAAATACCAGACGAAGCTCCTCGTTGGCGTGAGACCTTTTCCTCAATCAGTGAGTCATTCCTGTAGGTAACAATACGAATAGGGAACACACAAGTAAAAACAACAGAATGAAACTGAGAGGTGCGAGATACGAAGTACTTCGTAATTCCTATTACAGGCTTCTGGGGGTTTTAGAGGGAACTAGGTAGATAAAGTTTTGATCAGGAACCCATGCCCGGAAATATACCGTTTATATATAAAATAAGTATGAAGATCGGATCACTTTTCCCGCTTCGCGAGAGGCACACTAACTCTTAAGAAGGTAATTAATCAATCGCTGTTGCAATTATTATGACTTCATAATACATTTTCATCCGACGGCGGCGGCGGGAACCTGTTCCGTTCATACCAGGAGGGTTGATTGTTTGCTCCACTGATGCGTCGCACTGGACTTGGAAGAGGACATCCTCCTTCACGAGAACCGACTGTGAGTAATCGAAACATTGCCCACGGCAGGGGCTCCTGCGCTGTGTGCATAGAGTGAAGCGGCAGACTATGAAAGTGATCTGCTCTTCAGCAGTTTTTTTTACATCCAGACGGCAAATTTACGGACAAGGGCTCCTTATAGAAACCTTAGCTACTAAATTCTCTCTACAGCCACTAGAAGCATGTAGTAGAAATTGTGTAGCAACCTGTGTATTTAATGGCATTGAGTTATCGTTTGCAGCATACAGGTATGAAAAGCACTTCGCTGATAAAGGCGCATATATTATCAGAAATGCAGAGTGTGTTAACAAAGAGACTGTTAGCCTTTGTCTCGGATTCTTCGGCAGACTTTCATTTGACAATTTTTCTGACGTTTCCAGCAGGAGTGGCTGGCTTTATAAAGCTTCTTTCGCTATTGCTGGTGGCGAGCTGGAGTCGAACTAGCGGCCGCAGATTACGTGCACCTGGCGCGCCATCATCTGATGGCGCTACTTCACTTCTCCACCAACTATAGAGTGTAAAGATTTTACAAGGCGAGACCCTAGTGCTGGTGAAAAGTCAGGAAAATCATTACGAATGGCATGGAGGAATTAAAGTGTTTTCGGTCAGCAGTCAAACGCACGCTCTCAAAATTCCGAGGCAATGTTTCTCTGCCAAACACCACACCATTCTTGTAGCACCTCCCACTGTAGTTTGTTCAGTATTTATGTGACTTTCTGAAACTGACTACACACACACACACACACACACACACACACACACACACGCGCGCGCGCGCGCACGCACGCACAAACGCACAAACCAGTGACGAAGCGATCAACTCTTCTTTGTATCTTCTGCCGCACAACCGTTACTCCAACTTGTTAAAGGTCCCAGATTGACGAATGCTATTCAAAAACTGATCTAAATAGGATTTTCGTAAACGACCTCATTCATGGGTGAATGAAACCTTGGTAGTGTCTGAAAAAACTGTAAACCCGGTATCCACGTGTAAACGACTAAGTTTATGTGGTCGTAACACTGTAAATCTTTCCGTTAACGTATATAATTGTAAGTTCTCACTGATTCCAGTATGAGATCATCAGTCATTTACGAAAATGAAATGGGTGTTTTCTTTTTGTAGGTGAACTACCTTAATGTACGATTTTCGTGCCAACTGCTGTTTTTAAGGCCTTTGTGTCTTTCGTAATACAATTTGAACGATGTGACGACATTATTGTATAGCACTGCGACGTCTACCGGTTTGCATTGTCAGTAAGGTCGTTTATTTCATATAAACTCCCATTTTAGTCACACCCTCCCCCTCTCCCTCCACCTCCTCCAACCGTCGCGCGCACACACACACACACACACACACACAGACACACACACACACACACGACTTAAGCGAAGATATATATACCGTCCGTCCAGAATGTTTTGAAGAAGCGAAAAGTGTTGCAAAGGTTGTGACGCACACCTTCGCTCCCAAAAAAAAACAACGCAGTGCGAACAGATAGCACGACTTAACTGAAGTACAAAACGCAGACCATTTTTTGCGGGAAAAAAATCATCATGAGTGGCGAGTCTTGAATGCCAACCTACCACGAAACAATGAAGTACAAAAATTCAAACGGAGGATTAACGCTTTGACGACATAACAGACATTCAAAGGCAATTTGGCACGTAAGTTGGACAACATCCCAAAGAAGGACATCTCTGGCAGTTTCCCATAGTTGTATGAACGTTCTGTGCGTCTCACTCAAGTGGGGGCGGACTTTGTATAGCAACTGAACCAATGAAACTACCATCTTAATGTTCCTCTATTTTACGTTAATACACTCTCGAAACTTTTTAACTGATGTGGTGCATACTCACATATACATGGTGTAACAAGTATACTTGCAAATATTTTGTATGTGTTATCATAATATGTGCACACACAAGTGTGTTGGTTATATTTACTCCGTACCGAACAGTACTACCACAAACGCGTCACAAACTTTATTGACCTGATATTTTATGCATGGTCATACTGCACCACTAAGTGGCTTACACCTGTTAGCATAGATCCACGTGTCCGCACTTCAACACCTGATCTGCTGCCCATGTGAAAAGAAGTATTAATGGCTTGCTCTTGCCACATGAAGACGTAGGTACAGGCCAAGCTGAAAATGTACGATTCGTAATGGCTATAATCATTAGTCACCATATGACATAAATACTGACGTAATGTTGTTCAGTCACCATGAGAACCATCTGCACTCATACCCGTGACATCCTGTATGTATTCACTCGAACATCTAGCTGTCCCCTACACACACACACACTCTCTCTCTCTCTCTCTCTCTCTCACACACACACACACACACACACACACACACACACACACACACACACACCCATCCAGCTATATACACACATGCACACCCAGTTACGCAATGACGCACAACGCCCCTATGCCCTGCTGATATGTTTCTGCTTCATTTAATAGCGTTATAGGCACAGAGAGCAGCTAATTCGCTTCGATCTGACGTCACGTGTCAGAACGGCTGGTGAATGAAAGGAAAAAAGTTTCCAGTGAGAGCCGACGGTTCACATGTGTGGAGTAAGTTGAAAGTAGGCGCTCTATAGTGGGAGGTGAGGGAGGATGTGGAGCGGCAGATCGGCCAGGCGTTATACTCACATCTCTGACTCGTCGAGCAGGCGGGGAGTGTCGCCGCCCCCGCATATCAACGCCCAGCAGCGGCCGCACATGTCGCCTCGTTACGCCGGTCGGCCGTCCACTGCTTGCGCCTTCACACAGTGAGCTCCGCGTGACGTCACAGACCGCCTACTGCTCGCTGCAATTGTCTAGCGGGCGTGCTACGAGGCTTGCTACACCACGGCAGGAGCGGGGATCAGGCGCGTGCGATAAGGTCAGTAAAGAAACTGCTCGTCTACTTCTACAGCGATCGCGAAAAAGCAGGAGAGCAACACTACGGACAAACACGAAATGGCAAAGAGAACACAGGGTTGATGGAAGGCTTCTAGATAAGTATACAGCATCTGCTAAGGAGCCCCCATACAAGGCGTAAATGCGAAATGTACTACAGTATTAGTATCCTGGTCGTTATCACGATAGGCTGAACCGAGAAATTTAGAGAATCGACAACTCGAAAAGAAGTAGGATCGACAATTATCGTCTAGCTGAGAGTGGTACCGTTTCCTTCAGCTTCGCTTCGGGCTGTTTAGTAAAAAATTTCAGCTCTTAGTTGAGTACCTAGCTTGTCCGCGGTCATAATGTAGGATTCAATCTGCTAGGGATCTGTTGGTGTTACGGCCTTCAGTCCGAAGACTGGTTTGATGCAGCTCTCCTGTGCGAAACTGCGAACCTCTTAATCTCCGAATAACTAATGCAACTTACATCCTTCTGAATCTTCTTACTATATTCATCGTTTGGTCTCCCTCTATGTTTCTTACGTCCCACACTTCCTCTCAATACTAAATTGGTGATCCCTTGATGTCTCAGAATGTGTCCAACGACCGAACCCTTCTTTCAGTCAAGTTATGCTCAACTTTCTTGTCTCCTCATTTCTGTTCAATGATATCTCCCATTACATCTTCATCTACGTCCACTTCGCTTTCTATAATATTGCCTTCGTTCATCTCCTTTGTACAGGTCCTCTGTATAATCCTTCCACCCTTCAGCTTTCCCTTCTTTGCCTACGACTGGTTTTGCATCTGTGAATCTACAGAAAATATTTTAATTTAAATGAAGTAAAGCTATATCCGTTTTTGCTGTTAATTTTTCGGACAACATTTTCCATTTTGCAAAACGTACTATTCCGTACTAGGGTGTTTTATTTGCTAAGCAGCCTTACCAATACGATTTTCAGAAAGAAATTTATTCTAACCGTATTATAAAATCATATCGTTGCTTGAGCTAGCTTTGTTATCGGCCATAGTTATCAGGATACTCCGAAATCATGCAACTCACCGTGCGTAATTCAATGAATTTGTTTCCAGAATATTTAATCGTCTTATTTATACATAAATATTTTGGAAAATTCATGGAAAAATTGTTAGCTAAATTTTATGAGATTATTTTAACGCAAATATAAACAATGCGCTGTTGATTTGACATATATCTTTCAACTGGAAATTGGAAAAGACATATTGCATATCTCCTAAAACGCATCAGGTCTATTTGTCCTGTAATTCCTGATTTTGGTGATGAAAGTGTCGGAAAATTAGCTTACATTACATACTTTCATTCTTTGTTGATGTATAGATTATACTGGGGAATTCCACGCATAGACCCAAAGTATTCACTACACAGAAGGATAATTCTAGTATGTCACATGCTCTAACATCACGATGCAATGCAAAGGTTTGGAATATAACCTAGGTTATCGAAGTACAGATTTATGATGAAGTGTAAGTAGCAACTTTAAAGCCCTCGTCTGCCACATAAGAGTCGATGTTTTATTCCACCACCAGGCCTCGAACGGGGTATTTCTATCTTAAGCAGCACAGCACAAGTGACTTCACCTACAGATGCGAATATTTGTTAGCTGGAAAACGTTAACGGGAGCAAGTGCCGACATAAAGGGCGCTTGTTCCGTGAGCACAGTTGAGTCATTCGTGCAACTGAGCACAAAGCGGGCACTGTCAGTCAGATGTGTGACCTTCTTTGCTACACCTTTACTGTTCCGTGTCAGCCCATACAGAACCCGATTAGAGAAGTGACGGGCGTAAAGGACGAAACGAAGTTCTGGAATGCGTGCAGACTGTCATGCAACTGGCGCATGTTCACTTATTACACTGCTGGTCATTAAACAGCTGTACCAAGAAGAATTGCAAGTAACGAAATTTTGCTTACTACGTGTTTACAGCATGACAGGAAGAACACCTTACTAATTTTGCGGGTAATTTGGGAGTAAACAGGGTACACGGAACTGTCACGTCTAGAATCACCTATGGCTCTAACGTCACTGAGGTTCGTGTTGAAATGAGTTTTGATGAAAGCTTCTGGTACATCATTCCATACTCCGTGAACTCTGTGTCAATGTTTATCAATGTTAGTGGATGGTGAGTGTTGGGGGTAGCAGTGTGTCAGCGATCCATAATGAGATACATTATCCAGTTACGTTAATGTGACCACTCTTCAAAAGTCTGGATGACCTCCTAATGCAGTGCGGACTGCTGCGGAACGTGCAGGAAGGGAGGCAGTAAGATTCTGGAAGGTACCAACAGCGATGTGGAGCCATGACGATCGCAGTGCCGTGGTCAGCTGCGCTGGGATTCTCTGTTGACGCTGCATCGCGCGAACAGACTGATCGAGATGGTTCCACAGATTCTAGATTGTGTTTGAATCCAGCGAGTTTGGTGGCCATGAGAGTAAGGTAAACTCATCCTGGTGTACGTAAGTACACGTTGCATTGTCGTGGTGGTAGATGTCATAGCGCTGAGGACATGTTGCATTGTGATAGTGGTAGATGTCATAACGCTGACGACATGTTGCATTGTCATGGTGGTAGATGTCATAGCACCGAGGACATGTTGCATTGTCGTGGTGGCAGATGTCATAGTGCCGAGGACATGTTGCATTGTTGTGGTGGTAGACGTCATAGCGCTGAAGACATGTTGCATTGTCGAGGTGGTAGACGTCATAGCGCCAAGGACATGTTGCATTGTCGTGGTGGTAGATGACATAGCGCTGAAGACATGTTGCATTGTCGAGGTGGTGGATGTCATAGCACTGAGGACATGTTGCATTGTCATGCTGTTAGATGTCATAGTGCCAAGGACATGTTGCATTGTCATGGTGGTAGATGTCATAATGCTGAGGACATGTAGCATTGTCGTGGTGGTAGATGTCATAGTGCCAAGGACGTGTTGCATTCTCTTGGTGGTAGATGTCATAGCGCCGAGGACATGTTACATTGTCATGGTGGTAGATGTCATAATGCTGAGGACATGTTGCATTGTCGTGGTGTTAGATGTCATAATGCCAAGGACATGTTGCATTGTCCTGGTTGTAGATGTCATAGCGTTGAGGACATGTTGCATTGTCAAGGTGGTAGATGTCATAGTGCTGAAGACGTGTTGCACTGTCGTGGTGGTAGATGTCATAGTGCTGAAGACGTGTTGCACTGTCGTGGTGGTAGATGTCATAGCGTCGAGGACATGTTACATTGTTGTGGTGGTATATGTCATAGTGCCGAGGAGAAACAAACTGTGTGTAGGATTGGTCATGGTCCCCAAGGATAAAGGCATACTTGTGTTGGTCCATTGTGCCATACAGAATGAAGAGATCAACCACGGAATGCCACGAAAACATTCCCCAGCCCATAACACTCCCACTTCGTCCTGGACACTTTGCCTTAAGAGGTATCACGCCGTACACGCCAATGGACATGTGTCTAAAGGGCATAAATCGTGACATTTGAAAAGCTCTCCTGTCGCCACTCAGTGGGCCTTCAGTTGGGGTACTGGCGTGCAAATTCCAGCCTTCATCGCTGATAAGCTGCTGCAAGCGTGGTTGCATGAACTAGGCGCCTGTTATGGAGGCCCATACGCAGCAACGTTTGCAGAATGGTCTTCGAGGAGGCACTGCTGGTAGCCCCTTGGTAGATTTGGACGGACAGTTGCTCAACAGTTGCACGTCTATTCGTCCGTAAACGTCTTAGCAGCCGTACTTCGCTTCTGTTATCTGTGGCGCATGGTGCACAACACTTGCCTTGGCGAAGGTTTTGGTTAGCGCTGTTGTGTTATGCAAGGTATACTTTCACCAAGGCGACTCGCGAACAGTTTACGAACTTAGGCGTTTTGGAAATGCTTCTAACCTTGGCCCGAAAGGCAATGATTAAGCCCTTTGGGGCATCAAATAAATCACTTCGTTTCCGCATTAGGACAGCGTCTGCAGTGTTATCGCGTCCCCTTTTATATACCCTCCAGTATTAGTGCTCCCACCTGCCGTCTGTGAGTTGTTATTGTACGTTGACGTCGAAAATAGGTGATGGTCGCGTTAATGTGACTGGACCGTGCATTTCAGCGGATGAGGAGATGCTGCACAGAACGACAGTGGAACACCCTCTGTATAGAGGTAGGTGAGGACATCATAGGCAACATGAGATCTTGCGTTACCTTGTTGAAAGATACTGTCAAGTAGACATCGAAAACGGGCACAGCTGCCGTCATCTGGCACCAGTTATTCAAGTTACGCCCTACTCGAACCAGAGGTGACCCTGTTGTGTACCCAATGGCAATTATACCATCGCTGTAGGTGGCGATGACGAATGCAGCCCTGAAGTGTTCGCTCTCATAGATGCCTTCACACGCTGTTACGTCCATCTTGATTCTTTACGCAGAGCAGGGCTTCACCTTAGAAGATGACGTGGTGGCACTCCTTTGGCCAGTGTTGTTCGGCCCACCAGAGTCGATGCGGCTGTGACTGCTGCCGAGTCAGAGGAAGGAGCCACACTGGTCATCCTGCTGACAGTCTGTGCTGCCGCAGACGTCGCCGCCCAGTATGTGTACGTAATTATTTTGTTGAGATCAAACTCTCCTGATTGAGGGTACGTGACATGTCTACCCGATCTCGCACAGCTGAGCTAACAATATGTCCTCTCGGGCGCTAATCGCGTGAGGTTGTTGAGATCCTGTTTGGCCTTGAATATGTCCCTTCTCAACCTATCGATCCCATTTTCACACACAGTCTTGGGATTCCAACGACGTAGCACTATTGGAGAACAACTGCCACGATCCTCCCGCTGTCGAATTCTACCTCATGTTGGTAGACGATGCTCCCTTACACCAGGAATGGGCTGATCTTCTAAAACAAATAAGACCCACTCTGAAAAGCGATATCTCAAAGGGAGACTTCCTGTGTATTCTTTCATTATCAATAGATGTAGTTCGCATTATTCCTATATACGTTGTTCGGTTGCGCTGAGGTACTGATCATTTGCATGTCCAGTTATGTAGTATGCACTCTTTGGCATATGGCTCCGCGGAAGTCAAATGCCCGGAAATGGAAAGAGACCTACGCGGCCGTTACTGTGAACAGTGTAGCTGCAGCGCTACGCTAGCAGCATGAGCGCGCCGCTCGGCTCGTCACGTGAATATGCCGCCAGCAATGTTCCTCGTATACGTGTACATCTACATCTATATCTACGTAGATACTCTGCAAGTAACCGTACGCTGCATGGCGGAGGGTACCCACTGCTACTACTTGTCATTTCCTTTCCTGTTGCACTCACAAATAGAGTGAGGGGAAAACGACTGTCTATACGCCTCCGCATGAGTCCTAACCTGTGTTGGTTGGAATCCCACGACTGTGTGCGAAAAATGGGATCGATAGGTTGAGGAGGGACATATTCAACGCCAAGCAGGATCTCAATGACCCCACGCGATTAGCGCCCGAGAGGAGAGACATACTGTTAGTTCAGCCGTGAGGATTTGTGCAGCCACGTCACTTACCCTCAATCAGGAAGTGAGTTCGATCGTAACAAAATAAGTACCTACACAAACTGGAGGACTCGTTGTCCCTTCGCGCATTTTATGTTGGCAGCAATAGAATCGTTCGGCAGTCAGCTTCAAATGCCAGTTCTCTGAATTTTCTCAACAGTGTTTCTCGAAAAGAACGTCACCTTCCCTCCAGGGATTCCCATTTGATTTCCCGAAGCATCTCGGTAACAGTAACGTGTTGTTCGAACCTACCGGCAACAAATCTAGTATCTCGCCTCTGAATTGTTTCAATATCTTCCTTCAATCCGTCCTGGTACGGATCCCAAACACTCGAGCAGTACTCAAGAATAGGTCACCAGCGTGCTGTATGCGGTCTCCTTTACAGATAAATCACTCTTTCCTAAAATTTCGTCGCCGGTATAAATACGGTCGCCTAGAGAACGGTTAGTCAGCTGGACAGTGAAATGGAGGATCGGCTTCAATGCGACTAAGAGCCAAACTTTACTGTTCACCAATAGACGTCAACCAGCGATGCCGCAATTGCAGCTCTTCGGTGAGCCTGTACAATGGACCGACGAGGCAAAGTACTTTGGCGTCGCCCTTGACCCTACGCTCACCTGTAAAAAGCAGGCGCTCGATGTCAAACGGAAGGGGCAACAGCGATTAGGTGCAGTCTATCCAATCGTGCCTGAAGGATGGATCTTGCCGGTCGTCTGGGGCCTAGCATTCTTCCGGGCTTGCGTCCAGCCCATCATGTTCTACGCGTGTGAGACATCGGGGACGTCAGCTGACTTGTACCTACGCTCTCTCCAGCAGACGCAGAACTTCACACTATGGAGGATATTTCAAGTACCTCGATAGTTTCAACCCCCGCACGACGCTGCACAAGATTGGAGGCCCTTGCCCGCTTCCAGTATCACGCCCGGAGGACATACGAAAAGACACGGAGACCGCCTACCCGCTCAGCCGCCATCTCAGCCGATGAAATGACGAGAGAGACCGCTTTCACTGGCCCGAGACCTTACTTGACAGATAGTAAGGTCACCTTAGTATAACTTTGCAGTCCATGTCACTATCGGTTACGAGACGACACACCAATACGATGAAGAAATGAACAGGAATACACACTACTGCAGCAGTGAACGGCAAAAGCTATACGCTGCCTTTTATCCTTTACGACCAGAAACAGAAGGAAGCGGACTGCAGTCTGTCAGTCCTGTACTCGCCTCTGATGCTGTCAGTTCCCATTATCACTGTACCCCAGACTACTCAATATCAACCTCGCATGGAACTTGGTATTTCTGTTCGCGATTTGGATTGTCTCTCTCTTTGCTTTTGGCCTGTTGACATCGTTGTGGCGAAGGTTTCCACTTTGCACTTACGTAGGTTGCTTTAGTCCTCTCCTTGCGTGTGTACTGTCCGCCCTCAGTCAGCCGTTTGTAGCTCGACTACCGTTTGGTGTCGTATTTTATTCCGCAGGCGGCCCCTCCGTCTTAGAGCTTGATGTTTCTCTCCTGGATTCTGCCACGTGTGCCGATATCTGGCTAAACTTCACACCAATTTCATGTTTGTTGCATGCCACCTTGGTGTTGTCTCAGTTTTAATGGCAACCCGTTTACTTGTCGACGCCCATAGATGACGGGCGTAAAAACGGAAGAACCCAAGTATGAACATGTAGAAAATGTTGGTACTGTAGAGACACAACTTTCTTTTGCGAAATATTTTCACGTAGATAGTTAATTTTTTCTTTTATGTTACAGATACACTTGGGTAGCGTATAAGCTTGTAGTATTGAAAACTCTGGAAGTATAACCTTTTTAGGGTTCCATACATAAATCGGAAAAAAGGAGACCCTTATTCGATTACTTCCTCCGCCCGTTTGTCTATCTGTCTGTACGACTGTCAAAAACCCACGTTCAAATTTACGTCACATATTAATGTCTATGGTCCCTTGGCGGTGTAGAAATAGTAAGCTTCTAAGCCAGTGCAATCAAAAGATACGGACAGTTATGTCACATATTTTGACACTCGCTCATCAAAACCTGTCCAGTACTTCCTACTGACCTACAATCACGAAATTCGGCAAGAAGCCGGGTTTTAAGGTGCAACCAAACGAAATAATCCGAAATTTTTTAACCTGTAATTACATTACACGAAAAGAATGTTTTGTGATTCGTTATCTGACTGTCTGTCAGTCGGTCCGTCTGTTAAGACCTCTTTTTGTCAGGAACGGGTAGATACGTCAAGTTGAAATTTATGTCACGTATTAAGGTCTATGACTCCTAAACTATGTAAAAAGTTGAAGCTTCTATGTCAGTGCAGTCAAAAAAGGTATGGGCTTTTATGTCACAGCGGTTCTAGGCGCTTCAGTCCGCAGCCGCGCTGCTGCTACGGTCGCAGGTTCGAATCCTGCCTCGGGCATGGATGTGTGCGATGTCCTTAGGTTAGTTAGGTTTAAGTAGTTCTAAGTCTAGCGGACTGATGACAGCAGATGCTAAGTCCCATAGTGCTTAGAGCCATTTTTATGTCACATATTTTGATATTCTGCCACTATCGGTATCGATAACAGGTAAAAATCGTCGAAATTCTCAATTCCAGAGATGCAACCCACAGTGCGCAGATCCTACTAGCACTTACCGGGACTATTTTCTCTTGCTACAATCTCTTTTCACTTCATTATCTGTCGGCCTCCCAGGCTCGAAAAAATGGTTCAAATGGCTCTGAGCACTATGGGACTTAACATCTATGGTCGTCAGTCCCCTAGAACTTAGAACTACTTAAACCTAACTAACCTAAGGACAGCACACAACGCCCAGCCAGCACGAGGCAGAGAAAATCCCTGACCCCACCGGGAATCGAACCCGGGAACCCGGGCGTGGGAAGCTAGAACGCTACCGCACGACCACGAGATGCGGGCTCCCAGTCTCCAAGTTACCATTTTAGAGAGTAGTAAATACGATAAATTGGGTTCAAATGGCTCTGAGCACTATGGGACTCAACTGCTGAGGTCATTAGTCCCCTAGAACGTAGAACTAGTTAAACCTAACTAACCTAAGGACATCACACACATCCATGCCCGAGGCAGGATTCGAACCTGCGACCGTAGCGGCTCGCGGTTCCAGACTGCAGCGCCAGAACCGCGCGGCCACTTCGGCCGGCGTAAATTGGGCATATTGTAATGTGCTTATTTACTTCCCTAATACTAATGATACATTCCCACCTTAACAGTTCATACTTTACAAGTGTAGGTGAGGTTTTTTTTTCATGACTAGAATTAGCCGGCCTTGACGTAATCTGTTCAGCCATCATTACGGCTATCTCAATGAAGTAATCATTACATGCAGTAATTACATCGAACCTGTCTGTTTTCATCCGATGAACTATTGCGAACAAGACATGCAATTGAGATACTTGAAATACACGGTCACGGAAGAAATACCAAGCCAGTTGCTTTTAGAAGACATTATTCAGTGTTTTTCATTTAATACGAGACCTTAGCTTCCAATGTAACACTTTCGTTACAGTACAATGGCGGATGCTCTTCACTGTATCAACTTTTATGTCATTGATTATGGCTTTCTTACCGCAACATGTTAGTTTGATTTGTACAGGTTGTCGTTCAGGTCACGGCTTTTTGCACACTGGGCGAAATTGTGTTTGTGGTAGTCAGGATGTCTCTTGGTCCACTGTTTAGTCTTCTGCTGCAAGAAATGTCCTCAGTGGCCATAAAGACATAGTAAGCTATGTTAAAGGAAATATCTTAAGCTGACTGAAGCTATCCAACGCCCAGAAACCCCATTTCACCACGGGTGAAACGCCTGACAGCCGTCCTTACGATTTTATTCATTTTGTAGCTACGAGTTTCGGCGCTTCAGTGCGCCATCTTCAGACTGTAGTTGATGCTGAATGGGTTGACACGATCTCTGTAAATACCGCATCAGTGGCCAACGTAACTGGTTATGCAGACTATCTGAAAATTTTGGTTTCAGCATTCCAACCGTAAACTGAATCCATTCAGTTGGCAGTTGATGGTTGGAGTGCTAGACACCAGAGTAAGGTGTACATAGGGATGGTGTCAACCACTTCAGCATCAACTACAGTCTGAAGATGGCGCACTGAAGCGCCGAAACTCGTAGCTACAAAATAAATAAAATTATAAGGACGGCTGCAGGCGCTTCATTTTCTCACGATTTTTTCGAAGGTTCTCAGAAAGTGCAATGTACCTGCAAATGAAACGGTTAACAAGACGTTAGGAGCATTAGTTCTAAAATATTTTCCAGCGTTTGGAGTCCTCATTAAGTATTCGTGCCTACTAGCGTCGAAGTAATTGAGGAACGCGCTGCTACGAGTAGTAACGTAACAGATCGGTGCGCGCTACACGAAAGTGTGTCATGGATTCTCGGGGACCTGTAACTGCAAGTTTTAGAAGAAACGATGTATGGAGGTAGTGCAGCCACCACCGTATACCTCAAGTAGGGATTATGAAAATAGGGTAATATACTGTGTACGTGGGTGAGGGCGCCATAGGGTAAGAGAGATTAGATCGTGAAGACAAGTATAGAGAATAAAAGCCCGCCAGGTTGGCTGTGCGGTCTAACGCACGGCTTTCCGAGCGGGAAGGTGCGCCTGGTCCCCGGCACGAATCCGCCCGGCGGATTTGTGTCGAGGTCCGGTGAGCCGTCCAGTCTGTGGATGGTTTTTAGGCGGTTTTCCATCTGCCTCGGCAAATGCGGGCTGGTTCCCCTTATTCTGCCTCAGCTACAATATGTTGGCGATTGCTGCGCAAACAAGTTATCCACGTACGCGTACACCAACATTACTCGACCACGCAAGCATAGGGGTTACAGTCGTCTGGTGTGAGACGTTCCCTGGGGGGTCCACCGGGGGCCGAACCACACAATAACCCTGGGTTCGGTGTGGGGTGGCGAAGGGGTGAAGTGGACAGCGGTAGTCGTCGTGGGGTTGTGGACCACTGCGGCTTGGGCGGGGACGGAGCCTCTCCGTCGTTTCTAGGTTCCCGGTTAACATAACATAGCATAGCATAACATATAGAATAGTTCTTCAAAAAATGGTTCAAATGGCTCTGAGCACTATGGGACTTAACATCTGAGGTCATCAGTCCCCTAGACTTAGAACTACTTAAACCTAACTAACCTAAGGACATCACACAGAACCATGCCCGAGGCAGGATTCGAACCTGCGACCGTAGCAGCAGCGCGGTTCCGGACTGAAGTACCTAGAACCGCACGGCTACAACGGCCGGCAATAATTCTTCTTTCGCTGAATATGTGAATGGTAAAAGACAGATAATCGATAAGCACCCTGCTCCATGCACTATAGAGTGACTTGAGGAATGTGAATGAGAAACTTTGACTAGTGAATATTGCGTTTGAGCAACGTTCGCAATTTAGGTTGTCAATGGTTCAACGGATTTACGAACAGTTGTATGTATGCGCAGTCAAGAGACATCTGTTTTAAATGGGACGAGAGTGGAGACTATAAACTGTCCCGGGTGTGTTCTATTAGAGTAGTCGTCACTATTTAGGCTAAACGCGATTGTTAAGGTAGATTCAGTCGTTCATTTACAAGACACAACTGCCTACTTTTGAGGGCAGGGAGGTGTGTCGAAACAGAGTTAGCTGCGATAACATGTTCGTGTGTAACTTTTCACAACGGGCTGTAACCGATATGAGTTCCCGTATCAGTACCATAGTAATGCACACGTGCACCAGTATTCTCCTTGAACTGCAAGGAACGCTGCTGAAGTAATTATGAAACGTATTTTTGTTTATTTTCGTGACAAGCTACGGTTCCTTAGGTGTAAATATTTGCTGGTAAAGCGCTGAAGATGTCTGACACGGGTAGGGACGAAACGTTGGTGAATAGTTTTAAATTTAGACCACAGCCTCTTATCCTAGAAGTTTTAACTGAAAATTTAGATATGACTACCTCCGTAACGTTACGTTCACTGGGTTGCTGATCAATCCATAATTTTTGAACGGTCTTGCATTAAAAGTTCTTGTCTTACTGACATAAGTCACAACTGGTGATGCAAACTGATTCTAAACTCTTATGTTCAAACACATCGTAAGTTTTGTTTCATAAATTATTCAGTTTGGGAAGAAACATTACGGGACAACTGTAGACTATTTTTGTATTTTTATTAGTTAGTTTGTTTGTTTTCTGTCGATCAATTCGTTGTCTTCATCTGCGCTAAGTACAAGACCTGTAAATATTCTTTTTCTTCATTTTTAATTGTATTATTTTCCTTAACATTGATTTCCTGGCTATCTTTCGAACTCATCTGGTCTCCTTTCACCACTTGTTGTAACTTATCTACATTATAGACTAAAAGTACAGTTTCACCAGTAAAAGGAACAAGCTTCAGACATAATCTCGTAAAGCTCATTGCTTATAGAGGTTCGCAGTTTAGGGATCGTGAAACATTCTGTTGGACAGTTCACAATGGTTTCGGTTTATGGAATCGTCTTGCCTGATTACTCTTTTCGCTATCCTGACAATGCTTGATGAAAACTGTAGAAATTACTTATATATGAGTCAGCTTACTATCACTGGTTAAATGAATGTCTTCAATCCTCAAGGACTGTTGATACAGCTTTTATTGAAACAGAGACAAAAACTGTATGAAGAGTCCGTGACTGCCACACATAGAGCTATGTCATATTTGATGCTCCCTTCTGTGATTTTGTCCATTTTGCTGTATTCACTTTTAAAGTGAGCTTGTGTTTGGTTGTTTCAAATTCAATATCTTTGGAAACTATTTGGCGATAATATTAGCGAATATCTTCTACACTACGAAGTCTTTGTCTTTTCTTGCCAAGCAGATTCATTGGAGATGTATTCGAGTTTCCAGGAAAATCTTGCTGTATGGTCATTTTGTAAACAATATCGCTTGTTCCTTTTGCATTTATTTACCTCCAGCTGTAACTACTTTTTCTTAATTTTATCCATGGCATCTGGAGAACACCAATGCTGTTTTCGGACATGTCAACGGGAAAGAAACTGCGCTAGCCACACTCTTTGAATGAATGATTCGTTACTAGTTTCGAGCCTAGACTCTATGTCAAATAACAACGAGAATTTCTCGTACAAAATTCCACGTTTTGGTTATATAACATGAGAGAATATTTTTTTGTGGTTTACAAAAGCTTTTACTTTGCACGCAATTTTATTTGGTAGAGGTAAAGTTTTATTTCATATATTACATCATTGAGGTCAGCTTCATTGGCATATGGCATGCAGAACGATGAGCTAGGCTAAGGGAAGATGGGGAAAACATGTGTTTATGTGTCTTATTTTTTCATCTGACGTTACGTTAGTGAAGTGATTGGTTCGCTGTACGAAGAAATAAGATGTACAGAAATGGAAAATTTCTGCAGCTATGGTGGATGTTACTGCCAAGATTCAAGCTTCTGACCTACACCGGGATGAGGACTATACATTTAATTTACTTTTTAAGTGTTTGGGAATTCTGTTATCTTCATTACTACCTAAGCGTGCTTCCGGTTCAGCTCTTGAGACGTTCAAACAATTTAAAGAGGTCTTCTAGTCCTAGTAGTGTTTGCTCTTTTGTGTTAGTTACTATAGCTTCTGCAACTTAACTGATGTAGTGTGTGTCCAAGGTAAGTTTCTGTTTGGTCTTATTAGTATTCTTACTGATTTTGTATGTTTATCTTATCGTGTTTTTCAGTTTGTCTTTCGAGTTTCTCTCGATAAGATTAACGTGCAGTTGAATACTACAGGTATATACATTAGATTTTAGGATGTTTACTGGTTAGAAAAACAAATATTTCGAATACATTATGCTCAACATCTCAACCGCTTATTCGAATTCATGGAACGTTACAGAAAACAAAATGTCTCTGAGCACTATGGGTTCAAAAATGGCTCTGAGCACTATGGGATTTAACTTCTGATTTCATCAGTCCCCTGGAACTTAGAACTACTTAAATCTAACTAACCTAAGGACATCGCACACATCCATGTCCGAGGCAGGATTCGAACCTGCGACCGTAGCGGTCTGGACTGCAGCTCGTTATCTGTGTCAAAATATTGTATTCATAGCCAGCGGTTCATTTGAGCAGAAATGAACCTCAGGGGGTAGCCAATTACAGGCTGTGTTGTGGCTGATCAAACACTTCCCATCGAAAACGTTGCAGGAGCATCTTCAGTGCCCCTGCAGAGTGCGCCCGAGAATTGTCGTGTAGAACGAACTGCATGACAGTTATGTTATGTGGATTGCATAGCTTCAGGCGAAATCTTTCGCCAGGCCCTCATATTTGGTTCAAAATGGCTCTGAGCACCATGGGACATGGGACTTAACATCTGAGGTCATCAGTCCCCTAGAACTTAGAAATACTTAAACCTAACTAACCTAAAGACATCACACACATCCATGCCTGAGACAGGATTCGAACCTGCGACCGTAGCGGTCGCGCGGTTCCAAACTGAAGCACCTCATACTTGGTGGGAGACGCTAATTTCTAGCCGTCTTTACGTTCAAACTGTGAGCTCAGAACTGAAAAGAGCGACATGATGTGATCGACGGGCGTACTAGACACAGTGCCCAATCCATCTGTGCAAGGCTTCATGAGATTTCCACTGTATTTTCCATTTCGCGACCGATCGTTCCTTACTTTCCGAATAAAATTCGTACGTTTCCTTAACATAACTAAACAAAAGTATCCGGACACATCTCTGTAAAGTAGATTTCACCATTAGATATCTCGAGAAGAGGACCCGCCGGTATAAAAGGAGTAGGGGACTATTGTGTTGTAAGCACAGAAGCAGTAACAACAGAATGATTAGGAGACCTCCAGTGTGGAGGTGGTGGTGGAAAGTGGACTAGTCACTGGATGCCACGTGAGTAAAAAACCCTCAGGGACACTTTAACCCTTCCGAAAATACCAAAGTCGACTGTTTCTGATGTGATTGTGAAGGGGAAACGAGAACGGGCAACCACAGCTAAGCCAAAAACAGGTAGACATCAAGTACTGACGTGCAGGGATCGTTCTGTATTGCGGAAGGAATCACTCGTGAGTTCCAATGAACTACCAGCGGTCCAGTTAGTACAATGATTGTCCATGGGGAGTTAAAAAGAATGGCGCACAATGACCGAGAAGGTTCTCATAATGTACACACTCTGTTGTCAGCGCCAAGCATAGCTTGAGGTGCTGTAAACAGCTGAACAGGGGATGACTGGAGAACTGATTTGCAGTGATGACTCTCGCTGTACCCTCTGACAATCCGGTTATAAGTTTTGGGTTTGGCGAATGCCTGGAGGACGTTACCTGCCATCAAATGTACTGTCAATAGTGGAGTACGGAGAAGATAGTGCTACAGTATCGGGGTGGTGGGTGTAGTCCCCTTGTTGAGGATGAGAAAACGGCTGGATGCGGATGGATGAGAACACATTTTACAGCACAGTGTACTGTGTGTAATAGAACAAGAGGTCGGAAGCGATGACTGTTTGTATCAGCATGACGACGCACCTTTTTATGAGCAGCGTCTGTGAGATAGTGGTTTGTGTACAATAATTTTCCTGAAATCTACTAGCCTTCCCAGAGTCCAGACCTGAACATAATGGTGTACCACTTGGATGAGTTAAAAGACTTCGGTCCAGAGCCCAGTGTCTAACATCACGACCAGCTGTCGGCTGGTGAGGAAGAATGAACTGCTATCCCTCCATAGAATTCAGGTATCATATTAAAAGTGTACCGGGCATAAAGGCGAAGAGTAGGCACACCCGATATTAATATCCACTAATAGATTTGTGAACATTTTTAATGAGATAGTGTATCTCAGTGAATACTGAAATCAGTGATGATTGCCCGTTTTGCAGTGGTACAGAAGACACACACAGTGAAGAGACAAAGAAAGTGGGACACCTGCCTAATATCGTGTAGAGCCCCCGCGAACACGCAGAAGTACCGTAACACGGCGTGGCATGGAGTCTACTAACGTCTGAGGCAGTGCTGGAGGATATTGACACCATGAATCCTGCAGGGTTGTCCATAAATCCGTAACAGTACGAGGGGGTGGAGATCTCTTCTGAATAGCACGTTGCAAGGCATCCCAAATATGCTCAATAATGTTCATGTCTGAGGAGTTTTGTGGCCAGCAGAATTGTTTAAACTTTAAACTCAGAAAAGTGTCCCTGGAGCCACTCTGTAGCAATTGAGGAAGTGGGGGGGGGGGGGGCGTCGCATTGTCCTGATGGAACTGCCCAAGTCCGTCGAAATGCACAATGGACATGGTTCAAATGGCTCTGAGCACTATGGGACTCAACTGCTGAGGTCATTAGTCCCCTAGAACTTAGAACTAGTTAAACCTAACTAACCTAAGGACATCACAAACATCCATGCCCGAGGCAGGATTCGAACCTGCGACCGTAGCGGTCTTGCGGTTCCAGACTGCAGCGCCTTTAACCGCACGGCCACTTCGGCCGGCCACAATGGACATGAATCGATGCAGGTGATCAGACAGGATGCTTACGTACGTGTCATGTGTCAGAGGCGTTTCTAGACGTAACAAGGTCCCATATAACTCCAACTGCACGCGCCTCACACCATTACAGAGTCTCCACCAGCTTAAATAGTCCGTTGCTGACATGCAGGGTCCATGGATTCATGAGGTTGTCTCCATGCTCGTACACATCCATCCGCTCGATACAATTTCAAACTAGATTCGTCCGACCAGGCAACGTGTTTCCAGTCATGAACAATCCAATGTCGGTGTTCACGGGCCTAGGCCAGATGTAAAGCTTTGTTTCGTGCGGTCATCAAGGGTACACGAGTGGGTCTTCGGATCCGAAAGCGCTTATCGATGCTGCTTCTTCGAATTGTTCGCACGCTGACACTTGTTGATTGTACAGCATTAAAATCTGCAGCAATTTACGCACGGGTTGCACAACTGCCACGTTGGAGGATTCTCTTCAGACGTCGTTGGTCCCGTCCTTGCAGGATCTTTTTCCGGCCTCAGCGATGTCGAAGATATGATGTTTCACCGGATTCCTGATATTGATGGTGGTTGTTGTTGTTGTGGTCTTCAGTCCTGAGACTGGTTTGATTCAGCTCTCCATGCTACTCTATTCTGTGCAGGCTTCTTCATCTCCCAGTACCTACTGCAACCTGCTTAGTGTATTGATCTCTTGGTCTCCCTCTACGATTTTTACCCTCCACGCTGCCCTCCAATGCTAAATTTGTGATCCCTTGATGCCTCAAAACATGTCCTACCAACCGATCCCTTCTTCTAGTCAAGTTGTGCCACAAACTTCTCTTCTCCCCAATCCTATTCAATACCTCCTCATTAGTTACGTGATCTACCCACCTTATATTCAGCATTCTTCTGTAGCACCACATTTCGAAAGCTTCTATTCTCTTCTTGTCCAAACTGGTTATCGTCCATGTTTCACTTCCATACGTGGCTACACTCCATACAAATGCTTTCAGAAACGACTTCCTGACACTTAAATCTATACTCGATGTTAACAAATTTCTCTTCTTCAGAAACGATGATGGTACACTCATAAAAAGGTCGTACAGTAAAATCGCCACTTCATCGGTACCTCGGAGATGCTGTGTCCCAACGCTCGTGCGCCGACTATAGCACCACTTAAATCTCGATAACCTGCCATTCTAGACGCAGTAACCGATCTAACAACTGCGCCAGACTCTTGTTGTCGTATATAGGCGTTGCCGACCACAGCGCCGCCTTCTGCCTATTTACATATCTCTGTATTTGAATGCGCATGCCTGTACCAATTTATTTGGCTCTTCACTCTATAACAACACCAATTTTCAGAGCTGCAGTCATGAGGGAGACGGGATTTCTGTTCTACAAACGCAGCTAAGTTACCTCGGGACACCGGACGTCGCCATACGATTTAAGTTATGTAGAGACGGTGCATGTGTGCACTTACCAGAATGTATTTTCTGTAACGTGTGCAATGTATTGTGCAGGCCCCACGTACGACGCGTCTGTTTCATGGTTATACCTACAAAGGTCAGCATAACTAACACGACTGATAACTGTCGTATTTGCAGTCACGTCTCTGCTGAGCAGTGAGCGAGAACACAGTTCCTTTTACGTGGGGATTAAGTATGGCACTAAACGTGAGCTCTCTTGTAAATATTGTACCACTACGAACAGTTACGAACCGAATTCCAGATATATTGGACTTGCTTCAACACAGACGAAAATGTGCTGCTTGACAGAGGAGGTAACATTACGCCGCAGTCATGAAATGTTTTCATCCAAAACGGCAGTTTTACACATCGCGTGCCAAAGTGCTTTACCGCATTATTTACCCTGAAAGGCGGTCTAAGTCAAATGTATGCTTATGAGAAACAATGCCCATCACGTGGACGTAAAATGCAGCAATGAAGAAAAGTGACCTCCGGCTTTACGTCATAGGCCTTGCGGCTACTAGCAGGATACCCTGCAGCCAGGCACGGCAATAAATTCGTGGCGATATTTGGTGCAGGATGTACGAGGTAGGAGTAATAAGGTTGATGAAAACATAGCAGTAAACGGTTTTTGCAAAGAGCGAAATATCTTCCTCCATTGAGAGCATCGCATTTTCTTCGCCACATATCCTTATGCACATGCTTACATATAGCTGACACACCTCGGAAATAGTGAAGTGTTAGTTTCCATAGTTTAGTGAAGTTTGTGATACCCGCGTTCTCGTAATCTAAGGCACAGAGCCGGCCGGGGTGGCCGAGCGGTTCTAGGTGCTACAGTCTGGAACCGCGCGACCGTTACGGTCGCAGGTTCGAATCCTGCCTCGGGCATCGATGTGTGTGATGTCCTTAGGTTAGTTAGGTTTAAGTAGTTCTAAGTTCTAGGGGACTGATGACCTCAGAAGTTAAGTCCCATAGTGCTCAGAGCCATCTGAACCATTTTTTAAGACACACATGTGACACAGAAATGTGGCATGGTATTATAGTGTGCTGGTTGGTAGCAATGTGATTTACTGAAATGTAAATCAAAAGTTATTTTCTACATTCGAAGTTACGATAACAATTTCGAAAATAAAAGTTTAGTACAGTATGGATGTGCAATGCTGGGAGAGTGATCAGACAGGGCTTTCAAAAATAACTACAACAAGTCGGCTTTTGTTATGATTTATTTTTTATTATAACGTGACCGAGCGACTCATCATCAAACTGTGCGAACTTTTACTGTTTGTGGCATTGTGAGGGTTCGTTGTGCAGAGCTATCAGCACGCACAGCTTCAATCCGGGTGCATATACGACTTTGGAAAAAACACGCTGTTTTGCAGTGATAGTACATTGATACCACAGCACTAAACGAACAATGGCACAGATGGGAAGCACGTGACAGGCGCAGTAAACAATAATTTGTTTGCCATAAATCATGAAATTAGGGAAGAAAATAGAAAATGTCGTACTATTCTCCATGTGGAACAGCACATCCTACAATCTATATCCTGACGGACAAAAAAGTCAATTACCTTCTCATTGGCTTATTCGCCCGATTTAAGGGCTACCAATTTCTTTTTTGTTTTCTCACGTCGAACAAAAAATGTGCGGACAGAGACTCTTCCCAAGTCAATAAGCTACTGAACCATTTTGAACCTATGTATCTTAGGTGCCAACATCAGAGTGGAAAATTGATTCCAGAATTTTTTAGAACATATGCTGGAATGTATAAACGCAAATATTTTCAAAAAAGGTGCGACGATCATTACTAAAAATCTTTGTCCTTCATTATTTTAGTATTAACCTAAAAGGCAGGCATCGTTTTCAACGAGAGTTGGCGGTGGAGGACAAGAACTTTAAAACATTTAATCCGATTTTCTTACGTTACCCTCGGATCGATTTGAGTAACGCGCAGTTACTTGTTTTCCAACCAAAGTTCCCCCGCTATAAAGAGTGCTTATTCCCGTGTATGAAATAAAGCATAACTGCCAATGGAGGAAGAACGTAAGCAAGCCAAATTCTGTTTCATTATCAGAGTTACTGGTGGGGATTTCGGAAAATTGAGGAGACCCACTAATTGGTTTCAGGCCGTGCCGGGAAGGCCATCCTTATTTACGACCAATTAATCCATGGCGGCGCAGTTGTTTACATCTGTTCCGCACTGGCCTATCCCACCCCGGTAACAACACAGAGCGCGAGTTGTGAAATATAAACCAGGAGCGCAGTGATTGCATTTGGCCCTTCGTGCAATTTACTGTTCTCCGAGGCAACACCGCCGAGCTGAGAATTCATAGTTGCATAAATCGCACGGAGTGAGTTAGCAAAGTGAGGCCTCCAAACATACGAGGGTCGTCCAACAATTTATGGAACAGTGTTTTTCTCGGCCAATTACTGCTGGAAAAAATGAGGAATTTGCTGTGGGACATTGTGGAATATTGCTGCTTCAGTCCTTACAGTTTCATTAAGTTCCGATAGCCTTCAAAATGCCGTCTGTAACGTAGGTGCGTTCCAAGCGTAGATGAGTTTCTTTTGCCGGAAAACCAGAGCATCGCAGATATTCAGAGGCGCTTATAGAATGTCTACGGAGACCTGGCAGTGAACAAAAGCACGGTGAATCGTTGAGCGAGGTGTCTGTCGTCGTAAAAACAAGGTCAGGCATACCTGTCCGATCTCTCGTGTGCCGGCCGGCCGCACACAGGTGTGACTACTAAAATGTTGGAAAGGGCGGACACTCTCAATCGAGGTGACTGACGAATCACAATAAAACAGCCCGCTGCACAACTGGACGTCTCTGTTGGTAGTGCTGCCACACGCGTTCACAATCTGAGGTAATCAAAGCTGTCTGCCTACTTGGTTCCTAGCCGTCCAATAGAAAACCATGAACAGCACCGAGGGACCATTTGTGCGGAATGGCTTGCGCTTTACGAGGCCTATAGCGACAGTGCGCGGCCGATAGTTACAATTTTTCGTCGAACATTGTCGCAGGCGACGGAACATGGGTTCATCACTTCGAACTGGAAACAGAACACCAATCCATGGAGTGTTGCCACACCATCTCTCCTCCTAGGAGAAAGTTCAAAGCTCCAACCTGAGCCGGTAAAGTTATGCCGACAGTCCTCTGGGATTCTAAAGAGATAATTCAGTTGGTGTTCTAACTCCTGCTGCAACCGAAGAAACGACATCAGCGTGTTCGTTGCCACAAAAATGAAAACAAGTTGTTCCTTGTCCTTGATAACGCAAGGCCTCACACAAGTCTACACACCCGAGAGGAACTCATAAAACTTTATTCGAGCGTTTTTCCTCATCCGCAGTACAGTGCGGATCTCGCAACTTCCTACTTCGATCTGTTTGGCGCGGGAAACAATACGTAGATGATGGGGGAGGTTATTGATGCAGCAAGACGTTGGCTTCGACGTCGTCCACTAGTGTGGTTCCCTGCCGGTTTACAGGCCCTCTCAGTAAGGTGTTGTGAGGCCGTGGCACTGAACATAGATTATATGTAGAAAAATAGGGCTTTGTAGCCATAAAAAGTGGGGAATAATATGGTGTGCTGGATTCCTCAATAAAACCAATCTGCTTTCACAAAAAACTGTATTACATTAGTTACTCAACGGCCCTGGTGCATCCAGAAAGAGTAAATATACTACGATACCATTTCCGCTAATTCACGGCACACAATTTAGCGAACTGCCGGATTTTCTGACGTAATCATCAATTTTTAACGTTTTGTCACTGCCGATCTGTATCATCGATGTTTTCCTATATTTTAACTACCTTGCCTGGCAAAAAATTTGAAATATCAATAAACCGTGATCGGGTGTCAATGAAACGTTGTACACATACACACTATCAATAGTTTAGTTTAGTTATGTCATGTTCCGTAGATCATTTTCACGATTATTTTATCGATATGATGTGAACACACCCTCCCCTCCCCCCCCATGAACCATGGACCTTGTCGTTGGTGGGGAGCCTGAAGGCATGGGGAACTTCAGCCGTAATTTTTCCCGAGGTCATGCAGCTTTTCTGTATGGTTAAATGATGATTGCGTCCTCATCGGTAAAATATTTCGGAGGTAAAATAGTCCTCCAAACGGATCTCCTGGCGGGGACTATTCAGGAGGACATTGTTATCTGGAGAAAGAAAACTGGCGTTCTACGGATCGGACTGGAATACTCTCTTTCAAATTCTGAAGGCGGCACAGGTAAAATACAGGAAGCGAAAGGCTATTTACAATTTGTACATAAACCAGATGGCAGTTATAAGAGTCGAGGGACATGAAAGGGAAGCAGTCGTTGGGAAGGGAGTGAGACAGGGTTGTAGCCTCTCCCCGATGCTATTCGATCTGTATATTGATCAAGCAGTAAAGGAAACAAAAGAAAAATTCGGAGTAGGAATTCAAATATTTAGAGGTACAATTATTTATTTTTATTTTTTTTAAAAAGAAGATATGTGACTGAGTAGTGCTCCAAATTCCTGTGATGGGTATAACGGCCACTAGAGTGCATTGTGCATTAGTTTTGTTCGTGCTTAGTGTTTTTAGTAAGCCTGGTGGTGAATATAATGGACGTGAACAGCGATAGTTGTGGAGGGACCACTGCGAAGAACTTCGAGACACCGCGTACTCGTGGGAGACACTATTACCGGCACCTGACAGAGTTTGAAAGTAGCCTCATTGTGGGCCTCCATTTGGCGTGCTGGTCGAGTCGTGCAATATCAAGATTTCTGGGGTATTCCGGTGTTACAGTGGCCAAACGGTAGACAGCGTGGGAGCCTGAGGGAGGCCCACTCGTCGTCAAGTTTCCATCACAAGGGATGGTCGCCATGTTATGCACCAAGCACATCGTAACTGGTTCGCATCTGTGCGTGCCATTCGAGAACGAGTAATGGATTCCCTGCAACATTCCGTAACATCCCGCGCCGTTGGTCACAGACTAGGATGTTAACGTCCAATGTCTAAGCTGCTATTAGCCCCAGAACACAAACAGCTTCGTTTGGAGAACAGGGGGAAAGATGGACTGCTGATGAGTGCAGTTGTACTGTGTTCGGTGAAGAATTGTGAGTCTGTACTATGCAGGATGACAATCGTCGGCGGGTGTGGTGGCGACCTAGGGAAAAGTCTCATTCTTACAATGTTTTGGAGACGAACAGCTGTGCTATTCCTGGAGCCATGGTGTGGGGAGCCATCTTGTATGACTTCAGATAACGGTCGGTAGTGATTAAATGACTGCATAAAGGTAAGTCACTGTTATCCTACTTTCTCACGTGCTACCTCTCACGCGACAGTATTGTGGTGTCAGCTTTTACCAGACAGTTCTCGTCTTCATGTAAAACGGGGCTCTTTAAAGTGCCTGCATGATGTTGAGATCCTCCTGTGGCCAGCAGGATGCCCAGATCTGTTCGTGATAAAACGTTTGTGAGACCAGTCCGGACGTGAACTACGTCCCAGTGCTGGTTTCAAGGACCAGTTACAACAATTGTGTGCCTGCTTTCCTTAGGAGAATGTACGACTGCGTCGTGACTCTTTTCCCAACCGAATCAATGCACTAATCCAGGCCACAGGGGGTACAACATTGTACTGATAGTCCGCAGCTCGTGGTCTGGTGGCCAGCGTTGGTGCCTCTGGATCACGGGGTCCCAGGTTCGATTCCCGGCCAGATTGGGAATTTTCTCCGCCCGGGGACTGAGTGTTTCATTTCATCAACATTCATGAAAGTGGCGAGATTAGACTGCGTAAAGGTTAGGCATTCGCATAGGCACCTATAACCGCGCAACTGAGCGCCCCACAAACCAAACGTCATCATTGTCGTAGTGATAAGTGCTCCCATACTGCAAAGTTCTTCGTAAATGTGGCTCGATTTTGCAGTCATTACAATAACATCGCATACCCTCTCAACACACGAAGTTTAATTTCCTTTCCTCCTCTCTTTCCGGGTATTTTTTGTTAGCCAATATACTCACACTGAAGCGCCATAGAAACTGGTGTAAGCATTCGTATTCAAATACAGAGATACGTAAACAGGCAGAATACGGCGCTACGGTCGGCAGCGCCTATTTGAGACAAAAAGTGTCTGGCGCAGTTGTTAGAACGGTTACTGCTGCTACAATGGCAGGTTATCAAAATAGAAGTGAGTTTGAACGTGGTGTTATAGTCGGCGCACGAGCGGTGGGACACAGCATCTCCGAGGCAGCGATGAAACGGGGATTTTCCCGTACGACCGTTTCACGAGTGTATCGTGAATATCAGGAATCCGGTAAAACATCAAATCTCCGATATAGCTGTGGTCGGAGAAAGATCTTGCAAGAACGACTGAAGAGAATCGTTCAACGCGACCCTTCCGCAAATTGCAGTAGAGTTCAAGGCTGGGCCATCAACAAAGTGTCAGCTTGCAAACCATTCAATGAAACATGATCGATATGAGCTTTCGGAACCGGAGGCCCACTCGTGTACCCTTGATGACTGCATGACAAAACTTTACGCCTCGTCTTGGCCCCTCAACACCGACACTGGACTGTTGATGACGGGAAACATGTTGCCTGATCGGACGAGTGTCGTTTCAAACTATATCGATTGATGGACGTGTACGGTAATGGAGACACCCTCACGAATTCACGAACCCTGCATGCCAGTACAGGACTGTTCAAGCTAGTGGAGGCTCTGTAATGGTGCGAGGTGTGTGCAGTTAGAGTGATGTGAGATCCCTGATGCGTCTAGATACGTCTCCGACATGTGACCCGTACGTAAGCATCCTGTCTGATCACCTGCATCCATTCATGTCCTATGTGCATTCCGACGGACTTGGGCAATGCCAGCAGGACAAGTTACTACAGAATGTCTCCAGGATCACTCTTCTGAGTTTAAACACTTCCGCTGACCACCAAACACCGCAGAACATGAACATTATTGAGCATATCGAGGATGTCTTCCAACGTGCTGCTCTTCAGTAGAGATCTCCAGCCCCTCGTACTCTCACTGATTTATGGACAGCCCTGCAGGACTCGAGGTGTCAGTTCCCTCCAGCGCTACTGCAGACATTAGTCGAGTCCATGCCACGTCGTGTTGCGGCACCTCTGCATCCTCGTTGGGGGGGAGGGGGGCTATACGATATTAGGCAGGTGTACCAGTTTCTTTGGCTCTTCAGTGAATTCTTTATGTAGCATTGAAAAAATCTGTTGAAGATTACTTCTGCGAAGTAACAAAATTTCATAACTGATCAAATAGTGCCGGCCGTTGCGGCTGAGCTGTTCTAGGCGCTTCAGTCCGGAACCACGCTGCTGCTACGGTCGCATGTTCGAATACTGCCTCGGGTATGGAGGTGTGTGATGTCCTTAGGTTAGTTAGGTTTAAGTAGTTCTAAGTTCTAGGGGACTGATGACCTCATATGTTAAGTCCCATAGTGCTTAGTGTTATTTGAACCATAACACCGTAAACAAATGTCCCACGACCAGGAGACGAGATCATAGGGACATCTGCTTTACTGTGGCAAATGTGTAACTCAGGTTGGGTTCTCGAAACATTTGGGAGTGAGCTACCCTCGGTGCTTCACTCCGCAGGGTAGTGTTGAGATACGACATGTCTTCTCCTTTGGTCATATATTCGACATGAGAGTCTTTTTCAGATCATTTTGAAGGCTCTCTAGATTGCCAGATGAGGCGTGGAAGAGAGTAAATATCGTGTACGAACCAAGGTAAAGGTTACCTAGATTGTCGTTCTTAGCTAGAATTGTGAGAATGGTACAAATGGCTCTGAGAACTATGGGACTTAACATCTGTGGTCATCAGTCAGAATGGTACAGAATAGGAGAGAATGGAGGATGGAGAATATTATGGTTGAAGTGTCTAGGGAAGATATGAATTAAAGGAAATATTTTTTATGTGTTTCCTATACGGATAGCGGTGCACCAAAGTGGGTAGGAAAGCAAGGAGTAGCGGAAATGAAAACGAAATGCTATGAGAGGTTCTAGACTTATGCACATGCCTTTGAATACCACTGCCCTTAACTAGATATTATCTTATTGGAGGTGGTATGCCCTTGCCTTTCTCCGACCTTCGCACTTGATGAGGTTGTTATAACACTTTCTACAGGTTAAAGTAGACTGCAAGACACGGTGCAGTTCGTCATATTCTTTTTTTTTTTTTTTTTTTTTTGCAGGCACAGATCATCACCATGTGTGACAGAAGTGGTAAGATACAGAAACCATCTTAGAATAGATTCGGGACTGAATCCCAGGCTTAGTAATTGTAGCCTCACACTTGGAGATGTTCGTCTTTTTATAACACATTAAAACAAAACAGCAGTATTCTTTGCACATCACGCGGTAATGGTTATGGAAAAAAGTGCAGCAATTTTCTCTCTGCAGCGATGATACGAAACATCCTGGCAGATTAAAACTGTGTGCCGGTCTGAGACTGGAACTCGTGTTCTCTGCAAGTGCTCTACCGCCTAAGCTACCCAACCATGACTCACGACCCGTCCCCACAGCTTTACTTCCGTCAGTGCTTCAGTGATTACTGTTTCTACTGTGTTAAGTAACTGCGTGTCCCTTCAGTTGCATTGTGAGGATTTTACATACTGCAAACGCTGTGACGTTGTGTCCGTCACCTTTTGTTCATCTGTCGAGGGAAATATGAAAACTTTATTACCTGTAAAAAATTTAAATTTGCTGACCACAGCGCGTTTCAAACCTTTAGCTCCATCTTCAGATATCAATCTTGAATTTCAGTTCATTTATAGACCTCTCAGGAATTCAACGCTGCTATGTGTTTTTTCTCTTAAAAAGGGTAAATTTCAGGTGCACAGTTTGTAAGGGATCTGCGATCCCTTGCTCAACTTTTCTACTTGTTTATCCACACTGGTCGAGAGAGCATGTAGATATCGGTTACCGAAATCGAAAATCCGAGAGCTCTGTGTCAGTGATGTTAGCTTTGTAGCAATCGTGAAGTGGAAATCAGCAGTAGTAGTAGTAGTAGAAAGACTGGTTGAGGGTGGCCGCTTCTCGTCCGACAAGCAATAGCCGTAATTACAAAAAATAATTCAAATGCCTCTGAGCACTATGAGACTTAACTTCTGAGGTCATCAGTCCCCTAGAACTTAGAACTACTTAAACCTAACTAACCTAAGGACATCACACACATCCATGCCCGAGCCAGGATTCGAACCTGCGACCGCATCGGTCGCGCAGTTGCAGACTGTAGCGCCTAGAACCGCTCGGCCACCAGGCCGGCGCCGTAATTAAAATGCTTAGTGAGAAAATATATATTTTAGTAGAGCAGAACTGACTGAATATTCGTAAGTTAATATTATGGCAGTGTTCAGGTCCACTGCTCCGTTTATTTTTTGTATTGCACTGTATCTTAGTTTATAGTGTCACATATACGAAGGAACTCCAGAAAGTAACTTACAAATGTGGTCCCATTCCGCAACACAACTGGTGCATTGCCAAGAGAGAGCACGTATTCCCGGTCTTCTGTAGACATAGTTCTGCTGCGATATAGATGACAGAAGTATCACACTGTGGTACTGAAATGGCGTAGCTTTTGGAAACGTACTCTAGTGTTGAAATATGTGACCATTTGCACATGTAAACAATTTACAAGAACAGTGGCATATTGAGATTTGTGTTAAGCATGTTAATATTGTGAAAGACCAAGACACGATCATGAGATGAACACATGTCGAAGAATTTTTAATGTATGACATGTGATGAAGCAGCCTTTTACAGAGTACCATCTGATAGTGAATTTAAAAACTAAACTTCATTTGAAAAATAGGCATTGAAGGCCTAGCGGTACTGACTGATCGCCGCATCATTCTCAACTCACAGGCGTCACTGGATGCGGATGTGGACAGACACGTTGTTAGTTAACGAGACTGGAGCCACTACTTCTCAGGCAATCAGCTTCTCAACTAAGATCTGAGAGCACCCAGCATGCCAAAAATGCTCGGAAGATTCGGACGGTCACCCATCCAAATACTAGCCGAGCCCGACAGCGCTTAACTTTGGTGATCAGAATGGGAACAGGCGTTATCACTGCGGCAGTGGTGAATATGATGTCTTTAAGAAAAGTATCTTCTATCTGTCGAAACATTCGCTCCTTCCTATTCGGCTTGCGAAATGTGCGTACCCTAACCCGACCGTTTGGTCTTGTTCCGAAGGATCCTGAAACTGGAAGTCACTGGAAAATTTATTTGTTTCTCTATTTTAGTGAATGCGGAGTTGAGGCTGTCTTCTATAAAAATTATCCGGATATCCCTAAGAAATGCGGAACTGACCACTAGAGGTCACAAGAGACCAACCTGCGGTTCTAGGCGCGCAGTCCGGAACCGTGCGATTGCTACGGTCGCAGGTTCGAATCCTGCCTCGGGCATGGATGTGTGTGATGTCCTTAGGTTAGTTAGGTTTAAGTAGTTCTAGGGACTAATGACCACAGCAGTTGAGTCCCATAGTGCTCAGAGCCATTTGAACCATTTTTTAGACCAACCTGCAACTGTTACAGGAGGCTGAAAGTGTTGCGTTGTCACCAGAAAAGCAGTAACAGCAGATGGGCCAGTCACGAGAGCTCAGTGATTTCGAACGCAGACTGTCATTGGATTTCACCTCATTAATATATTTATAAGGGATATTTCAACCCTCCTTACGCTGCCCAGATCGATTGTTGGTAGGTGGATGCGAAGTGGGAACCAGAAGCAACAATCACAGCTAAACAGAGAACAAGCAGTACTGTCGCACAGGGACCATCGGGGCCGGCCGCTGTGGCCGAGCGGTTCTAGGCACTCCAGTCCGGACGGCCACCCATCCAAATGCTAGCCGAGCCCGACAGCGCTTAACTTTGGTGATCAGAATGGGAACAGGCGTTATCACTGCGGCAGTGGTGAATATGATGTCTTTAAGAAAAGTATCTTCTATCTGTCGAAACATTCGCTCCTTCCTATTCGGCTTGCGAAATGTGTGTACCCTAACGCGACCGTTTGGTCTTGTTCCGAAGGATCCTGAAACTGGAAGTCACTAGAAAATTTATTTGTTTCTCTATTTTAGTGAATGCGGAGTTGAGGCTGTCTTCTATAAAAATTATCCGGATATCCCTAAGAAATGCGGAACTGACCACTAGAGGTCACAAGAGACCAACCTGCAACTGTTACAGGAGGCTGAAAGTGTTGCGTTGTCACCAGAGAAGCAGTAACAGCAGATGGGCCGGTCACGAGAGCTCAGTGATTTCGAACGCAGACTGTCATTGGATTTCACCTCATTAATATATTTATAAGGGATATTTCAACCCTCCTTACGCTGCCCAGATCGATTGTTGGTAGGTGGATGCGAAGTGGGAACCAGAAGCAACAATCACAGCTAAACGGAGAACAAGCAGTACTGTCGCACAGGGACCATCGAGGCCGGCCGCTGTGGCCGAGCGGTTCTAGGCACTCCAGAACGGAACCGCGCTGCTGCTACGGTTGCAGGTTCGAATCCTGCCTTGGGCAAGGATGTGTGTGGTGTGATTAGGTTAGTTAGGTTTAAGTGGTTCTAAGTTCTAGGGGACTGATGACCTCAGATGTTAAGTCCCATAGTGCTCAGAGCCATTTGAACCATTTTTTTTTTTGTACCATCGAGCATTGCGGAGGGTGGATGTAAAATATCGCACGAAATCAGCGAAATAAATCACTCGTGGGCTCCAAAGAGCTACTAGCACTCCAGCTAGGACAATGACTGTACGTAGGAACTTAAAAAGGAAGGGATACAATTGTAGAGCACCTCCTCATAAGCCATTCATTTCTGTAGTCATTGTATGCGTAGCTTGAGGCGGTATTCAAGAGCGACACCACTGGTCAGTGGGTGACTGGAAACAAGTGATGTTGAGTGATGAATCACGGTATACCTGCGGCAGTCCGATGGAAGAGTTTGGGTTTGGGGAATGCCTGGAGAACTTAATCTATCATTATGTGTAGAGTGAAGCAGAGGGCGTTTTTCCTAGTTAGTGCGTGGTCACCTTATTGCGTTTAAGAACATGTTATATGCGAACGGCTATGAACATACAGCATTATGTATTGCGTACAGCAGAGGAACAGTTCAGAGACGATGTTTGCATCAGCACGACAATGCACGCAGTCATAAGGTAACGTCTGTGAGTCAGTGGTTTCTGGGCAACTATATTCTTGAAATGGACTGGCCTCCCAAAAGTCCCCACGAGGACTCAGTGGAACACCTTCGCGAAAAGTCTGAACGTCGACTTCGCTTTAGACCCATGCGCTCAACATCTCTACCGACTCTGGTTTCGGCTCCAGGACGAAATGTGGGTTGCATTTCCTCCGCCGACATAAAGGTGAAATGTGGGCGAACCCAATATTAATGTCCTCTAATTGTCGTCACGATATTTTTGATCATTTAATGTATACGACACATTCCTGTTGGTTAACACTGTCGGCTAAACCACAGTAGAATACTATGTCTCCCATTTCCAGTGAGGAGTAACGGGATTCAATTTCATTCTTTACCTTGCTCACACTCCACGGAATTACTGATATCATTTTGACGCGAGCACAACTTTAAAAAGACTCGTACGAGATATTTTAAGTGTTATCTCAAATAACAGCATCACACAGGACTAAGTACAGAGAGAAACGCAACAAGTAGGAAATGATCATCAACAGAGAGCCAGCAAGTACCATTTAATATTGGCAATGTTCGACGGAAATGTAATGGTTTACATCTCACAAGCATTTGTTTCTGGCCTGTACTGTCTCCGTTAAGAACATAAGACTTTTTTTAACACGTACATCTACACCTAAACAAATACGCAAAAGGAAGCAACTGTTCAGTACATGGCGTGAGGAGGGGGGGGGGGGGGAGGGGGAGTACATCATACCGATGTTAGCATTTTTCTTTCCTAGCCCATTCGTGTTTTCAGAGAGAAGAAAATTACCATATTTATGCCTCTGTAGCTGCCTTGATCGCTCTCAACCTTCCCTCATGAACTTTGCGCGAGGTGCATAACTGTTGTCCAGTCATCTTCGCATACAGGTTATCAAAATTTACCCTACGCGGCTTCATAATTCTTCCAAGAATTCCCTTTAAGTTGCTTGACGATTTTTGTTAGACTTTCGTATCAGCTGTACCGGCCCGTTACGATGCTGAAAGCACGCCTGTGAAATCTTTCCTTTACTGTTGTCACGCCTACTTGATAAGGACTCCAAACACTGCAACAGTACTCTAGAGCATGTCACACTAGAGTGCTGAAACACACACACACACACACACACACACACACACACACACACAAGCACGTAATCACAAGTAATTCAGATAAATATTCCCGTGAGTTGATTAGCACGAGTCGCACTTCGTCTCTAGTATTGTAATAGAAGTAGCCTTCAGTAGTTTCTTGGCCCATTCCAGAACACTTATGGCTGTGCTTCACAATAGGATTTACTGTACACGATCGCACCAGTTCCCGTGATAAATTTTAAGCCTCTCTGCATTACTTTGTTCAGGACAGGCGATACTGAGCCGTCCGTCGAACAGGGACTGAACCTTGGAACTTCGGATTTGTATTCTCACACTTGGACCTGCGTAATCAATTTAACGAATTTAACACCAAACAACGTAAGTCTTGACACACCAAGAAAGCAGCTTGCGTATCACTATCGCGTCTGTTAACAGCAAAAACATAATACTTAAGTGTAAAACCATTGCCTAAGGTCATCCATGCAGTACAGGCAGATACCAGCCTTCGTGATAAATCGGAGGAACACGATGGAAAACCGCTTCCACCCGAACCTCGCCGGGCCGGCAATCTGTCAATTGCCGTATTACGTTCAACTCTGGCGTTGGAGTGATTCAGAACCGAATACGTTACGAAGATCCGAGTTGAGTACTCTTTCCTACCAGATTAGTGACGCCAAATGCAGCTTCCCTACTTTCTGGAGAGAAACCGGGAACTGTTATGTGACTTAAAAGGTTGGTGTGGTGCGGTAACAAAGTTCTGGAAACTGTGGAATGTTCTCTAAGGGAGTGCAAAATACGGGTGGCGATAGGGAGAATTACGGAAGAGCTGATGGCAAACTCACTAATACGATACGAAAGCAGTTTCTCGATGAACAGTAATCCTTTTTGCGCGGCGTTACGCAATAGCGCAGGGCGTACTGGCGCCAGTAGCAGCGCGCGACGCAAGGCAGCCACACGCCAGCAGCACGGGCCGTCGCCCACTGCCGCCCACGGTGGCCAGACCCGTCCCGTGGACGCGGAAGCCCCGCCGCGCTCCGTCGCTAACAGGATCGCTCGCTGCTTCTAAGGCGGTCCCCTATGTACGTGCGCACTAACGACAAACATAGCCGAGCCGGCCGCAACCACGGCAGCCGCTTACTAAGCACAACGAAGAAAATGTCGTTGTCTCCATCAGACGTCAAGCTGAAATGCTGCAACACTGCTTCTAGCCTTGCAAATGGCCTCTCTTCTCCGAGGCAGTGACCCCACAAGCATTTTCACTTATACCGTATCCAGGTGAAGAAACGCATTGACGACCATATCCGCCGGCCGGTGTGCCCGAGCGGTTCTAGGCGCTACAGTCTGGAACCACGCGACCGTTACGGCCGCAGGTTGGAATCCTGCCTCGGGCATGGATGTGTGTGATGTCCTTAGGTTAGTTAGGTTTAAGTAGTTCTAAGTTCTAGGGGACTGATGACCTCAGAAGTTAAGTATCATAGTGCTCACAGCCATTTGAACCATTTGACCATATCCGGTAGAACTACTGGGCTGTTATAACTAATTAGCAGCTACTCACTGAGGTTCAATGTGGGCTTCAGTCACCGTATGGCAGTAACACATGGTACATATTCTAACGTGTTAATTCGGAACCGATTTGTGATGGAAAAAATTGGTTCCAATTTTAGCCAGCAGACGTAAATCTTGCGTTCTGAACGCAAGAAGGACGTATAGAAATGTTTCCCTGTGTAATGGATTAAGAACGGCTCGTGGGAAGAAAAGGTCAAACTGTAAGGTGGCATCATTTTGAGCCACATTACAACTACCACTCCGGAAAGAAGACCCTTTAATAGTATAAACATCGAGACAGGAAACCATGAACGATACTGACATCGGCTAGGGATCTTAATTTGTAGCAGAATATCTGCACGTTGGGCGACAGTGAAGCGGACGGAGACGGGAGGCTGGCAGGAGAACGGGAAAGACACAAGCGAGGCAGGCAGGCCTGAGAGCTGAAGACAACAGCGCCCGTAAGCTACTGGAAACCCCAGGCGAGTGGACCGCGGCTTAGCGGGAACCACGTGGCCGAGGACAAGAAGAAGACACTGGGGCTCGCTCACAAAACGCGTGGCGGCGTGTAGGTGGTTTTCCCAACGGCCGGAACAGTCTGGAAGCTTCTAGAAGCTTCGATCGGTTGCAAAACTGAGATTGGTCGGCCCTCTGAAACGAACGCCTTCCAGCAACATGATTGGCCACGCACATTAAAGGGAAAAAAAAAGAACAGGGGCTACGAAAAAGCGTAGCGACTAGGAAACACTTGTTCGTGGGGCGTCGAGGAGAGAGGTTGGTCCTGGTGAGGTGTGCGACCTCGTTACTGGGACAGAGTACTTGTAGCGAGAGCCTGAGGATCGTCTGGTGTTCCACGGCAGCCGTGGAGGTGCCCACGGAAGCTTTTGGTCAGGTAGAATTTATGTTATCTCGCTGAGGCGAGAACGATCGCAGCGATAAGCGTCAGATCACTGTAGTGGTCGTACATTCGCAACGGCTGTTAGGGAAGTAAAGTAAATTGCTGATCACGTGTCTTTTTCGTTCTATCCTGAGGCTTCACGTTGCTAGTCGGGACTGTAGTTCTAAATATAATTTCAATTGCCATAGCTGATGTCAGTATTCTACGCTAGAATTAACGACCGCGAATATATCACAGGACGGTGCCAGACAGAGCGATTACCAAATGTGAATAGGCAGAACTATAATGTTGCTCGTACTGTGTAATCTTGAATAGAGTGAATTGCAGAAGAGCAAAGAATTTAACACTACTGAGTGTATCATTTCATAGCTAGTACTTTCCTTTGTTATTTTATTATCTCCTTATTTGTGTATTTCATGTTTGCAGCCACCTGGCGGAGGCAGTGTTTGTAGGTCAGCACATCTGAACATTCTAGATTGTGATCTGGTGATTTATCCAGTCAGTGGGGGGCGCAGTACGTTGCCTGAATATCCATCAAACCAGCAGCTTAAGTGTGCTACTCTGTGCAAATCGGAGTTATTCAGCAAGTACATTGAGCAAGCTGTGAAGGTAAGGAGAGTTCAGAGGGAAAAAACAGAGACTTTAAGATTTGCCAATGGCTCCGCAATTCTGTCAAAGATGGCAAAGGACGTAACAGAGCAGTTGAGCGGAAAGGTTTATAAAATGAACATCAACAAAAGTAAAGCAACGGCAGTGGAGTGTAGTCGAATTAAATCAGGCGGTCGTGAGGGAATTAGATTAGGGGAAATACAAAACTAAACGTAATAGCTGACTTTTGTTATTTGGGCAGGAAACTGATGATAGCCGAAGAAGAGAGGGTATACAATGCAGACTGGTAGTATGAAGAAAAGCATTTCCGAAACAGAGGATTTTATTAACGTACAATGTAAATTTAAGTGTTATGATGAAACCTTGTCTGAAGGCACTTCTCTGGAGTGTAGCTTTATATGCACGGGAAACGTGGGCGGCAAGCAGTTCGTACAAGAAGAGAATAAAAAATTTTGAAACGTAGTGCTTGAGGTAGAGCTCTTCCCATGCGATTTCCGTGTTTTTGAAGCCCCGAACGAAGCCTTTTGTGGCCGTCTATTTGCTTCGGAGGAAGACGGTACGCCTGGGTATAACCATGGTACCGTGAGCAACCACAGACTCTTTTCAATGAAGGCAGTTACCCTGTTAACCACCGCGCTTCTTAGACATCAGTGTGCTTCTTAGACATCAGTAAAGCCTTTTGAAATTGACGATTTCAGCATTTTACTTGCCAAATCTAGCAGCCAAATTTCTCGCAAAGTGCAGTGCAATCGTTTCGTTCGTTCCTAACGTCTCACGAGCAGTGCATCATGCCAGGCACTGTAACGTCACGTTGAAGGCAGGTAGTATCAAGCGTCCCCCAGGGTTCGGTATAACGTCCTACATTCGTTTCACAGTATTCAATGATGTGTCTTCAATTATGTCCTACTGCAAATAGCACATGAATGCTGTAATGTTTGACTTTTTAATCATATTTCACCATCATATGCACAGTTAACTTAGCTGAGTGCAGACACGAATATAGATTTCCATGCCCTTTGTCTTCTCCACTGTTTTATCAACGAACATTGTCTATGACATCTCGACCTTAACGCTCATGTCCGAACAACATGGCAGAGACACCTGTTCCCCTGACTGAAAAATCGTTTCTGTCCCACTCCATCGTTCAGCCACTATCTCGAAGTCCTTCTCAGTAGCAGGAACCCCACTTTGGAATAATCTCCCACATCATATTACAGAAATGAATACAATCTCCAGCTTCAGAAAACAGTTAATAACATACCTACTAAACCGACAATAATAATTAGCTAATGATTACCGCTTTCCACGTACGCATTCGTTACCCTTGTACATCTTTTTTTCCAACTAGATCTTCTTCAATGAGATTTCCACTCTGCAGCGGAGTGTGCGCTGTCCCGAGGTCCAGAGTTCGAGTCTCGGCCTGGCACACAGTTTTAATCTGCCAGGAAATTTCAGATCTTTCTCGTTTCCCGGTATTCATAGCTGGTGCCGTCCCCTTAAAATTTCCTTTTCCCAGAACTCACCATATTAGCCAAAATCTAATTTGTACACTTACAAATTCTTTTTGTATTTGCTACTTAGCTCTTAATCAGCTGTTTGCTGGCACCTGATGATTACAACTATAGACACCGACTGAAAGTGGTGTAGGTATTTGGAAGGGTAAGGGAGTGTTAAATATTGTCTATTGGGTGAAGCTGAACTCTACTGCCAAAGTCTTGGAGACTGTTAAGGGATATTTTCTGTATTGCTGCTAGCTGTACCCAGCCAAGCATTGCTGTGGCCCAGTCTTATTGAATGGAACAGAAAGCACAAACTGGACATACACCCTACTCCCCTTCTCCCTCCTGTCCCTGTCCATTTCCTCTCTTTGTCCATTCCTCCTCCTTCGCCCTTTCTCTGCCATCACCTCCTCCTTTCTCTCTGTGTGCATCCTCTCCTCCTCTAATATTTTAAACGTCCCGCTATCCTAGTTAAAACTGCCTGAGACAAAGGAAACAAAACTGCAGAATTTTATAGCAGAGCACAGTAGCACGTCTTCTTTCCTTTAGTCTGGTTTAACAGCAAACAAGTACACTGTTGTTTAAAAAAATACATAGTCGGTGCCTGTCTGAATAGAGTATCGATTAAAATTTGTAATGAATCGCCCAAGAGCTTTTCGAGGTTTTCGCTAACAAGGTTTCAATATTGTATATTTTATATATACATTTGTGTATTATGTATTTTAAAAGTGTATATCCTATATTCGCCCAAAATTTTATTCGAATAACGTTTACGGATTTGAAATAAATCGGTCAAGTATATTTTGATGCCCGTCCAAATGTTCGTTAGCGTATAACGTAAAACTATGAATTAAATCGATCAATAACCTTTTGAGATTTTTGATAACAACGTTTCTCCTTCAAATATTAAGTACCGTATTTATTTGCATATTACATACAGGGTGTTTTTTTAACTAGTAACAACTAAATATTTCAATTATGACGCATCATACAAAAAAAAAAGTTCTCGGTGAAAAGTTAGTATTAGTAAAGGGGACAGCTGTCTGTTCTGTATGTGGCCACCACCTCACCAGCCTTCCTGGGTGGGCGTGGTCAACTTTGCATTTTCAAATCGTGAAGTCCCATTTTTATTGCATATTCACAATCTAACCCGAAAAATGTGTAAGGTGTACTCAGACTATTACTTCCCATTCATGATAGATCCACTGTAATGGACAAAGACCAAGTGTGCCTGTTTTTGCAATTAAATGTCAGCAGCAGCATATATGGAACTGGGTGCCACGTTTTCCAAATATATTATATATAATTTCCCTTTTATACCTCGGTTATACTTTTTATATGCTTTTATTTATGTTCTCGCTGGTAGTACAATACTTGCTTGGCAATGTACAGAAATGTGATTCATTTGCTGTAAATTATCAATCTGTCAATCTGTATTTATAATTATCACATAAAATATGTACACTTTTGGGCATGTCATGGCATTATGCTACTGTGAATAAGTTAATGACATCTGTTAAACTCATATTAAATAAGTTTTTGAAATGTACTTCTTATACTTAACGTAAATGTATGGTCATGGTCTAATAATTTATGATATCCCTATTTCTGTAGGCTTCTTAAGAAGACAGATTAATCTACTGAAATCGGTAAAGTGAAATAAAAGTAAATGTGCAAATGACGACTGCATTTTCTTCTGAAAAAAAGTAATTGGGAATATGGACGGATTAAAATAAAGTTAAACACATATCCTATTAGCTATTGTTTCTACAAGTTATCGATTATCTAGACTAAAGGGTTGAAAAGTTCTTTTAGTTACATGGGATGCAGCACCGTTTTTGTTCAGCTACATGACAAGTAGTAACGTACTGAAAACACGTTTCTGTACTGACAGACTTCGTTAACTATTTTGTAAAATGTAAGTGTCAGTTAACCATTTAGTTTAGAGAAACCCGAATGCAATCAAGTAAATATTAAGCTATAAATAGGGGACACGCAGTGGCTATTTGAGATAGTCAGAAACATAGCTGCTTTCTCGACTATCAGGTTAAATTTAGATGCTAAATGATCAAATAACGTAATAATAATAATAATAATAATAATAATTTCGCGTGGCTCAAGGGCAAAGTGCAAATCCTTCGACTGGATGCCAATTCGGTGACTTGATATCCCTAGCGTACTCTAGAAATCCTACCGTGTAAAGCGTACCTACAGTTTAACATGGAATAATAAGATTAAGGAGTACAGTGATACTTGTTGCTGATAAAATGTACAGATTAACTTCCTATGACATCCCTGTCTTTCGTCGATGTATGAATTAGCTCGTTCCCCATCCTTGGAGCTTCTCGTTCTTGGCGGAATGAATGAATGGACAAATAAATGAATCATTCAATGACAAATAATGAATACGAAATGAGAGGTGTGGCTTAAGAAATGTCGTATCGTACACTCCAAAACATGTGAACGTGAGATGTGACGCTGTCGCGCAGCAATACAGCGTGCACTCGTGACCGGGCGCTAACCATCTTCCGAAACACAAGAATAAACTGATCTTTCCCGGGGAAGAGGATGACGGCGACATATTAGTGATACTGAAACGTCCCCTTTGAAAATTATGAATGACTATGCTGGTAAACTTCTACGTTATTTAATTTTCAACGTACTCAAACAGTTGTCTCTTTACTTATTTTGATCATCACTAAACTTACACACAACATTTTTAGCGCAACGCAATCTGACTTTCAATAATCCCTACAAAAGAACTGCGGTGACTAACAATAACCTATACCTTTCATGAATTACTTACCTCACAAAAATCTTCGTTACTCGAAATACTGCAATACAGCGAACGCCAATACTGGCAGCTAAATGAAAGATTCTAACAACTGAAGGCACTAACTACTGATAGGCATAGTTAGCAAATGAAAGATTTTGATAGAGAACAAACAATGTATTTACCTTAATAATGTTCAAACGTCATCATATATACACTCCTGGAAATTGAAATAAGAACATCGTGAATTCATTGTCCCAGGAAGGGGAAACTTTATTGACACATTCCTGGGGTCAGATACATCACATGATCACACTGACAGAACCACAGGCACATAGACACAGGCAACAGAGCATGCACAATGTCGGCACTAGTACAGTGTATATCCACCTTTCGCAGCAATCCAGGCTGCTATTCTCCCATGGAGACGATCGTAGAGATGCTGGATGTAGTCCTGTGGAACGGCTTGCCATGCCATTTCCACCTGGCGCCTCAGTTGGACCAGCGTTCATGCTGGACGTGCAGACCGCGTGAGACGACGCTTCATCAAGTCCCAAACATGCTCAATGGGGGACAGATCCGGAGATCTTGCTGGCCAGGGTAGTTGACTTACACCTTCTAGAGCACGTTGGGTGGCACGGGATACATGCGGACGTGCATTGTCCTGTTGGAACAGCAAGTTCCCTTGCCGGTCTAGGAATGGTAGAACTATGGGTTCGATGATGGTTTGGATGTACCGAGCACTATTCAGTGTCCCCTCGACGATCACCACTGGTGTACGGCCAGTGTAGGAGATCGCTCCCCACACCATGATGCCGGGTGTTGGCCCTGTGTGCCTCGGTCGTATGCAGTCCTGATTGTGGCGCTCACCTGCACGGCGCCAAACACGCATACGACCATCATTGGCACCAAGGCAGAAGCGACTCTCATCGCTGAAGACGACACGTCTCCATTCGTCCCTCCATTCACGCCTGTCGCGACACCACTGGAGGCGGGCTGCACGATGTTGGGGCGTGAGCGGAAGACGGCCTAAGGGTGTGCGGGACCGTAGCCCAGCTTCATGGAGACGGTTGCGAATGGTCCTCGCCGATACCCCAGGAGCAACAGTGTCCCTAATTTGCTGGGAAGTGGCGATGCGGTCCCCTACGGCACTGCGTAGGATCCTACGGTCTTGGCGTGCATCCGTGCGTCGCTGCGGTCCGGTCCCAGGTCGACGGGCACGTGCACCTTCCGCCGACCACTGGCGACAACATCGATGTACTGTGGAGACCTCACGCCCCACGTGTTGAGCAATTCGGCGGTACGTCCACCCGGCCTCCCGCATGCCCACTATACGCCCTCGCTCAAAGTCCGTCAACTGCACATACGGTTCACGTCCACGCTGTCGCGGCATGCTACCAGTGTTAAAGACTGCGATGGAGCTCCGTATGGCACGGCAAACTGGCTGACACTGACGGCGGCGGTGCACAAATGCTGCGCAGCTAGCGCCATTCGACGGCCAACACCGCGGTTCCTGGTGTGTCCGCTGTGCCGTGCGTGTGATCATTGCTTGTACAGTCCTCTCGCAGTGTCCGGAGCAAGTATGGTGGGTCTGACACACCGGTGTCAATGTGTTCTTTTTTCCATTTCCAGGAGTGTATATATATCAATTCATGACATTCATATTTACAAATTTCCTTTTTCTGGCGGTCACATGTCCAGATCGTCCGCTTGCAGTAACCTCTCAAAACTCTGGCATCTCTCTCTCCACATCGACCACTGCTGATGGCTCACCAACCGCCCAACGCTACGCGCTGTTCACATCCAACTGCCCAACACAAGTGAATATTCCAACAATGAGTCCAACCAGCCACAGATTACACACAGCGCAGTCAGCGATTTTGATACAGAGCACTAAATGGCGTTACTAACATAAAAACCTAAACAGCCTACTTACAATGCGTACGGAAGCAACGATTTCACATAGTAATGTACATGCGAAGATCTAATACAAAGATTTTCCAAAACCTGGACACACGAGATATTCTAACGGGTACTGCTCTCTGTTTGATTAAGCGTATTATATATTAGACAGTTGGCGGTCTACTTTTGTAGTCTGAATGTCACTGTTGCCACGTTAGTTCCTCAATATACACATCACGGAAATTCCCAGTGTTCTCAACCATGCTTTCATGTATTTACTACTTTTCTTAAGCATCATTTAAGTCGTTAATGTTCCTTGCTTTATGACCCTACTTGCAGGCGAACCCGGCACTGCCCAGGTATTATTTATTTTACCGATTCTCTGTTAGTAACGAAAACAAAACGTGAACTGTGTTTGTAGTTTAATATCCTGGGCAGTTTCTGTACGTTTGGTGCAGCTAGTTCGTGTGTCTACAACTCGATTTTGTAAACGTCTCTGAGACTACGCGTGTTCGTAGCTCTATAGACGGCTATCGTTTTCGCTCACACCCCTTTGCTCTTTGCAGCTGAAAGCTATCAGGGATTTTCTTAAGCTGGATCAACTGTAGAAGTATCTTATTAGTAAAGAATAAATGTATTATGCGGTATGTTTTCGCGTATCTTAATTTATGACATCGTCTCTCTTCAACTAGGAATCGGACAACGATATATTTGTGTTGGGATATTCAGCCGCATACCGGTATGTGGGTACTGCCTGTAGAATGTATTGCGAATAGAATTAGCACCAAAGAAGGAATAAATTATACGTCATGCACTGTGCATGCCAACGGCCTTGCCGCAGTGGTAACACCGGTTCTCGTCAGATTACCGAAGTTAAGCACTGTCGGGCACTTGGATGGGTGACCATCCAGTCTGCCGAGCGCTTTTGGCAAGCGGGGTTCACTCTGCCCTTGTGCGGCAAACTGAGGAGCTACTTGATTGGAAGTAGCGGCTCCGGTCTCGGAAACTGACCCACGGCCAGGAGAGCGGTGTGCTGACCACATGCCCCTCCATACCGCATCCAGTGACGCCTATGGGCTGAGGATGACACGGCGGCCTGTCGGTGCCGTTGGACCTTCATGGCCTGTTCGGGAGGAAGAGATGCATTGTGCGGTAGCTTCTTCACGCGTCAGTGTTTATGACGTCAGATCTACCGACATATGTCACACAACGATATATGTTGATTCAATCAGCGACATATGTGAATACTGCCTGCAAAACGTCATGGAAATAGAGTTAGTAGCAAAGACGTAGTGTCCGCAGCTCGTGGTCGTGCGGTAGCGTTCTCGCTTCCCGCACCCGGGTTCCCGGGTTCGATTCCCGGCGTGGTCAGGAATTGTCTCTGCCTCATGATGACTGGGTGTTGTGTGATGTCCTTAGGTTAGTTAGGTTTAAGCAGTTCTAAGTTCTAGGGGACTGATGACCATAGATGTTAAGTACCATAGTGCTCAGAGCCAGAAAAGACGTAGTAAATTTAAACGTCGTGTACAATGCGGCAGTTTTTAACCCATCTCAGCGTTTATGACGTCATATCTCCTGAACTGAATGTAGTACCATTATATAATTTTGTAGGTGAATTTAGCGGCAAATTTGGATATTGTCTACGAAATTTATGGCGAACAGAGCTAGTAATACAGAAGAAATAAATTTAAACATTATACATGATGCGACAGTTTTTCACGCATCTCATTGTTTTTGACGTCGTATCTCCTGAACTGTGATAGATAGGTGGCTCTTACTCTAATAGAGATTGTTGTCTGACTCTAAAGGATTTGTGTGCCACGTTCAGTGTTCTCATTAGGGACGGCGCCAGCGATAGCAGGGGCATAGTGATTTTTAACAGTAACAGCGCAATCACTACGAATTTACACATTATCTGGAGCGAATCTCTAGTTAATTATGTCACCTCCTGTATTACTTTAAACTGCAAGCCAAAATACATTATTTGGACCATTTGAAAATGACTATGAAATCGAAGGAGATCCATTTAAGGATTTGAACGCGAGTTCTTCTGCCATAAACACCTTTGAAGTTATTCAGAAGTAACATTGTATTCGAATTTCTCCTATACTGACTTATCGGAATAGAAATAACTAAATGGCCTTACATCTTCTTCAAGAAGTTAGGCCGCGTGGAGTAGAAGCTTGGCCCATGTAATGGAAAAGACGCGCAAACAGTCTTAGAATGCGTATGTTTGAAGACTCACAGCGTTCAGCATTCAACAAACTAGTGTGCTTGCTAAATGAGTCCGACTCCAAGTTGGATACAACGCAGAAAAATGAAGAATGCATAAAATCCAAAAAAAAAAAAAAATGGTTCAAATGGCTCTGAGCACTGTGGGACTCAACTGCTGAGGTCATTAGTCCCCTAGAACTTAGAACTAGTTAAACCTAACTAACCTAAGGACATCACAAACATCCATGCCCGAGGCAGGATTCGAACCTGCGACCGTAGCGGTCCTGCGGTTCCAGACTTCAGCGCCTTTAACCGCACGGCCACTTCGGCCGGCTATAAAATCCAAACTCAGACAAAATTTTCATCACTCTTCTCTATTTCCGCTCACACTAACTCACAAAAAATAGTTCAAATGGCTCTGAGCACTATGCGACTTAACTTCGGAGGTCATCAGTCGCCTAGAACTTAGAACTAATTAAACCTAACTAACCTAAGGACATCACACACATCCACGCCCGAGGAAGGATTCGAACCTGCGACCGTAACGGTCTCTCGGTTCCAGACTGTAGCGCCTAGAACTGCACGGCCACACCGGCCGGCACTGACTCACACAACTACTGTCTGTTATTGAAGCTGTAATCATTGTCTCCGTTCCTGGATATATTTATTAAGAGAACGTTATTATATCTATTCAGTATTTACTAAGAGAAGGTCATTATAGCTTTTGTGCGTGAAACCACACACGCACATTAACCCAGCCCAGGGTGCTTAGAGCGGGGTTGCGACACTTGCGAGGAGCGACAGTTGTGAGGAGACCCGGCCGAACAGGTAGCGGGCGGTCGACAGGGACACCAAACAGGTCGCACACCGCAGTTCAATACTGCATCGTCACATCACTGCCGTCACACAGGAGTGCAAAACGATCGCTGAAGCGCATCAGGCAAAAGGCGTGGGATCTACACAAGATCAGACCGATGCTGCAGGAATACTTCTGCAAGAACATCATTTGCTAATGAATAATGCGAGCAAATTTTTACTTGCAGATGACGACAGAGGACCAAATGATAGGATGTTGGTGTTCGCCAGCGAAAGGGGAAAATCCTGTTTAACAGACTGCAATTCGTTCTTTGTCGATGGAACTTTCAAAAGCTCCAGCAAGCAGCTTGGACAGTTATTTATTGTTCACGCCGATATTTCTAGTTATGAGGAGGAAACAAACACAGTTCCAACGGTGAATGCCTTGCTACCCAATAAAAAGCGAGAAACATACGATCGCTTTTTAACAGCTGTTGAGAGCAACGTACCTGGATGGAATCCTACAGCTATCGTGATGAATTTTGAAGCTGCAATCATCGAATCAGTAACACATTTGTTTCCTGATGCAAAGGTTAATGGCTGCAACTACCATTTCAATCAGTGCTTGTGGAGGCAAGTGCAGAATTGCGGCCTAGTTGCTGCCTACAAGGAAAAAGATTGTGTTCCGCTTTGGCTCACATTCCCCTGGACATGTAAGATGATGCGTGGCTATGCATTCAGGAGCGCACGCCAGATAACGAAAAACTGCAAGATTTTTACGACTATTTTGTTGAACAATGGCTGAATAATGAAGACATGCCAAGAGATGTATGGAACTGCGCAGGAAGGCGTCACCGCACCAACAATGTTTTTGAGAAGGATGGAATCGGAGGATAAATACATTAATTTCGAAGGTTCATCCAAATTTTTACTCCTTAGTAAAAATTCTCAGAGAAGACGCAGAATATCATGGGCACCGATCAGTTTTAAATCTTGGTGGGAAAAGAAGAAAGAAGTCAGCAATTAAGACAGATGAGATAGTTTCTAAGACCCTTACATGACTCCAAGTTGACAGCAATATAAAATCATTTCTTACTTGCGTGGCTTATGCACAGAAATTACAGTGAAAAGGAAATGGCTGAACCTACTGCAACACCTGTAAATATTGAAAAGGGATTCTGTTCACGCCGATAGCCCTAATGTAAAAATTGTAAATAAATAATCATCCTGTGAATATTGTAAATAAATATAATGCAGGACGAAGAGATACTACCTCCTCATGGTGTTCTCTGGAAACGAGACAAAGTCGGCTAAATGTCTCTTGCAAATTGTAAAAGATTCACTAATGAAGTCTGAAAAGTCATAGCTTTGCTAACAATCACAATCAGCATTTTTGTGTGGAGAATTTTAGAAACAATATCTGTTTTACTGGACGATGAATACATCTTGTTTCAATACATAAACTGCATTCCTTAACGCTAATTGCTAGCAGGACTCACATTAGACCTCAGTACACTTCCCTGCGTGGTACAGAAAATGTGAGGTTTATTTCGAAATAATTAAAGAAAAAGTTTCTACCGAGAACCAAATTCTTTAGTTGGCTCCTCTTAATATACAGGGTGATTCAAAAAGAATACCACAACTTTAGGAATTTAAAACTCTGAAACGACAAAAGGCAGAGCTAAGCACTATCTGTCGGCGAATTAAGGGAGCTATAAAGTTTCATTTAGTTGTACATTTGTTCGCTTGAGGCGCTGTTGACTAGGCGTCAGCGTCAGTTGATGCTAAGATGGCGACCGCTCAACAGAAAGCTTTTTGTGTTATTGAGTACGGCAGAAGTGAATCGACGACAGTTGTTCAGCGTGCATTTCGAACGAAGTGTGGTGTTAAACCTCCTGATAGGTGGTGTATTAAACGTTGGTATAAACAGTTTACAGAGAATGGGTGTTTGTGCAAAGGGAAAAGTTCTGGACAGCCGAGAACGAGTGATGAAAATGTAGCACGCATCCAGCAAGCATTTGTTCGCAGCCCAGGAAAATCGACTCGCAGAGCTAGCAGAGAGCTGCAAATTCCACAATCAACTGTATGGAGAGTCCTACGAAAAAGGTTAGTTATGAAACCTGAACGTCAACTACCCGAGGCGATGGATCGGGCGCCAGGCAGCCCGTGACAGAGCACTTCATCACTGGCCTCCAAGAAGCTCTGATCTTACCCCCTGCGATTTTTTCTTATGGGGGTATGTTAAGGATACGGTGTTTCGGCCACCTCTCCCAGCCACCATTGATGATTTGAAACGAGAAATAACAGCAGCTATCCAAACTGTTACGCCTGATATGCTACAGGGAGTGGGAGTATCGGGTTGATATTGCTCGTGTGTCTGGAGGGGGCCATATTGAACATCTCTGAACTTGTTTTTGAGTGAGAAAAAACCTTTTTAAATACTCTTTGTAATGATGTATAACAGAAGGTTATATTATGTTTCTTTCATTAAGTATTTTTAAAGTTGTATTCTTTTTGAATCACCCTGTAAAAGGTTGCCACTCATATCATATAAAATTTTGGGCGAGGGGTTGAAAGATGGAAAACATTTTCGGTTTCTATAGTTTCTGTAAAATACATCGTTGAGGTTGAGCGAATATTATGCCCTATGTGAGATTAAACAGAACAAAAATTCCAAAAGGTCTTACGCATAGCTGCGCTGCAACTAATGGTTGACGTGATATTGTGGGGGCAAAATCAGCTCCGATTTCTAATTTGACCAAGGCTACTCTTCATTGCCCAAAAAAGTTCTCGAATAATGTAACCTGGCTGCACTGGAGGGGCGTGAATGTCCCTCGGCAGCTGCCCGGGCCGGCACAAGCCGAGCGCTCAGTCACACTAAGCGGCAGCAGGTAGTGGCCGAGAGGATAATGGCGCAGCACTTGCGACACACCCTGTGGCGATCCCTTAGCATCCCGGATTTCTCACAAGTGTCGCCACTCTCCAGTTTCTCACAAGTGTCGCTTCTCACAAGTGTCTGCAACTCCTTAGAGCCCCCTTCTCTAAGCTCACTTGGGTAATTCTAAGCAGGAGCGTTCACGTCGCAGCGGCGGGTCCGGCTTTCGAGCTGGTGGCAAAGTTCTGCTGGGGACCCAGTATCGTGGGGTATAACGCGTTACCCATGCCCAGTATTACGGGTGAAGACCACATCGGCAAGGAAGGGGCAGAAGATGGACTTCGGTACGACGGGCTTGGCGTAAGTGGCACCTCGTTCCCAGAGGAACCCAAGGGAGGAATAGACAGATTCCCTGAGCTCAGAAAGGCAATCGTCTAGTGGAAGAAAACCATGACTAAAAATCACCTGGTCCTCCAAGTCGGGGGTTTAGGCGTTGGACCTGCACTGCACCATAGCAAAAGGAATCACATGTAAAAACCTCCCAGTTTAGCCTCGGAACGGAATGGGTCAAAACGAAGACGATAACAGCCGCAAAAAACATAATGAGAATTGCAACATAGAATATACAAGGAATGGAGATTGGGATGCGGGAAGCGGCGGTAGTCGTAGAAACCTCGCTCATTAAAAAAAGGTTGTTATAACAACTATGGATTAGAAGTTTTTCGAGATTAGTGAATTTTGACACAAATGAGTCACAATCGCTAAACGGGCTGTCGATAGATACTACAGTATCACTATTTTTCATGTTGCCACTATTTCCTTCAGATAATAAATCAGTACTAAGCACTGCCTAGCCGAAAATAATTTTCTTCTTATGTCGTCCACAAATACCAACTTTTGTTTTGACACTACGTTATTTTCGAAATTTCCAGTTTCCTTTAGCACATCCTCGCACAACTCTCAAGTGTTTGGGACACCAGAGATCCCACTCCACTACCGACAGTATTTGCGGGTACGACTCAGTGACTTTCATTTATAACCATTTATTAGAGGTGGAATGTTATCACATCTGCATTTATATTTGTTTTCGGCGATTTTCGTACAGGAAATTAGCTGTCCAGTTTTCCACTCCCCGGCACAATGCGTATCAGAAAGGTCATTTTCGTGCCAGTGTGGGTATTGCACTCCTCATAACTCATCCTTAATATGCATGAACTCGACCGTAATCTGCCTTGTTTCGATTTTTCGTTACTTTTCAGGTCTTTTTTCGAATGACTGTAGATGATATTGCGGTATTAGCTTTTGGTGTCAAACCAGAAGTTTTAAAAATCATCACTGCGTATAGTTTTTGCTGCAAGACATGTTCGCAGCCACAGCTTTCGACCTCTATGTTACGAAGTAGTAATTCTACTCCAAGCAGCATACAGAATGGAGTATTTATCCGTTATCCATGATATCACCCACCGGGCCGGCCGAAGTGGCCGTGCGGTTAAAGGCGCTGCAGTCTGGAACCGCAAGACCGCTACGGTCGCAGGTTCGAATCCTGCCTCGGGCATGGATGTTTGTGATGTGCTTAGGTTAGTTAGGTTTAACTAGTTCTAAGTTCTAGGGGACTAATGACCTCAGCAGTTGAGTCCCATAGTGCTCAGAGCCATTTGAACCATATCACCCACCGGAGTTTCGTCTGTGCGCTATGAACTAGCTTCCTTACACTTTTTACAGCGTAAATGTAAAGAAAACTGTTATTTGCACGCGTTCTAGAAGATTCTAGAGATCATGTCGATAAGTTGCTGTTGCTAACTTCGATACATAGGTAAAAAATGATACTCGTCGGGCCGTTTCCATCATCCGTTCTTTCAGACCCTGTCTATAGTCCAATACACTATTATTTAGTGGTGTAACGTCCTCAGTTCTCTGTGATGGAATGAGTGAACGGTGCCCCTACTGCTGTAAAATGTTGTTATCTGGTTCGCAAGCAGTTCTGCAAATACTAAAGAAGCATCGTAGGCAACATCAGAACGCCCCACTACTGTTCGATCTAACGTAGCACTTGGAAATTCTACAGCAGAACAACCACAAAATCTAATTTATTTGGGTAGAAGGCCACTGCAGCTTTCGAGGCAATGAACTGGTGGACAAACTAGCAAATGATGGCCCGCATCTCGTGGTCGTGCGGTAGCGTTCTCGCTTCCCACGCCCGGGTTCCCGGGTTCGATTCCCGGCGGGGTCAGGGATTTTCTCTGCCTCGTGATGGCTGGGTGTTGTGTGATGTCCTTAGGTTAGTTAGGTTTAAGTAGTTCTAAGTTCTAGGGGACTGATGACCATAGATGTTAAGTCCCATAGTGCTCAGAGCCATTTGAACCATTTAGCAAATGATGCGATCATTACTGTCAGTCACAAGTATGACGATGTCCCGAATTCATACTTTTTTGTGACTTTCATCTACATCTACATCCACGTGATTACACTGCTATTAACAATAAAGTGCCTGGTAGAGGGTTAAATGAACAACCTTCAAGCTGTCTACCGCTTCACTCTCTAACAGCACGCGGGAAAAGCGAGCACTTAAATTTTCCTGTGCGAGCCCTGATTTCTCTTATTTTATCGTGATGATCATTTCTCCCTAGGTAGGTGGGTGCCAACAGAATGTTTTCTCAATCGGAGGAGAAAACTGGTGATTAAAATTTCATGAGAAAATCCCGTCGCAAGTAAAAACGCCTTTGTTATAATGATTGCCACTCCAATTCACGTATGATGTCTGTGACAGTACCTCCCCTATTTCGCGATAATACAAAACGAGCTGCCCTTCTTTGTACTTTTTCGATGTCATCCGTCAGTCCCACGTGATGCGGATCCCAAACCGCACAGCAATACTCCAAAACAGGGCGGACAAGCGTGGTGTAAGCACTCTCTAGTAGATCTGTTGCACCTTCTAAGTGTTCTACCAATGAATCGCAGTCTTTGGTTTGTTCTACCCGCAATATTATCTATGTGATCGTTCCAATTTAGGTTATTTGTAACTGTAATCCCCAACTATTTAGTTGAATTTATAGCCTTCAGATTTTTATCGCGTAATCGAAATTTAGCTGATTTCTTTAAGCACTCATGTGAATAACTTCACACTTTTCCTTATTCAGGGTCAATTGCCACTATTCGCGCCATACAGATAAACCATCACTAAGAAATCATTCAGGGTCAATTGCCACTATTCGCGCCATACAGATAAACCATCACTAAGAAATCAGTGGAACAATAAATGGAGAACTTGTAGAGCCACTAGCGGGCGGTCTTATGCATGTTGGAACAAATAAGAGTGGCCCAGATGAGTGGATACGATTGGACGCGAATGTATGCATACAACCACACCCCATGATGTGCACACATCGTATACGCCCGTCATGTGATCCACAGCTATTCAGAGCGCAGTGCGGGCTGTGTTAGTGGGAGGGGAGCAGTGCAAAGGGGACGATCGTACTCACAGTGGAGCAGTGGGTGTTCGTTGTGGAAAGTTACGTGACAACAATGTCGTGGAAATCGTGCGGCCAGATGCCTGCTGAGAAGTTGCATGGTGTCAATGAGTCAGCAAAGAGTGCCATGCAACGCTTAGTCCGAAAATGGTGTCAGACAGGGTCTGTTTCGTACAAGCCAAAAAACATTCCAAAACGTGCCCCCCACACCAAAGAATGTGGCTGCAGTTCACCAAAAAGGGCTTCAGAGTTCTATTAAAGCAACCCGACGCCCGACGCATGATACCACTATATGACGTCGATCATGCGGACGAATACTTCACCTGGACCTGCACATAGATGCGTACCGAGTGTCTGTCGTTCATGCATTAAAACCAGCAGATGCTCCTCAGCGCCTCCAGTTTTATGATTGGCTGTTCACCGAGATACCAATGAATGACTTGGAAACGGATCTGTTTTTCATGTCTGATGAAGCCTGGTTTCACCTGAGTGATAACCTCAACTCACACAATCACAGCTTCTGGTCAGCGAAGAATCCGAATGGTTTCCACGAAACACCATTGCATGATCAGAAGGTTGGTGTTTGGTGTGAAGTGTCTGCACGCTTCATTATTAGTGCCATCTGTTTTCGCTGCACGCTGACTTCGGCGAATTACTTTGCCAACATTTTGTAACTATTTGTGTCAGCATTAACAGCGGAAGAAAAGACCTATAATTACTACCAAGAAGGTGGAGCAACTGCCCATACCGCCGGCCGAAACATGGAGCACATTCACACAATCTTCACGCCTGACTGGGCTGTTAGCAGAAGTCAGTCTGGTCGCGGCCTTAGCTGGCCACCCGGTTCACCCGATCTGTCAGAGTGTGATTACTTCGTGTGGGGAGCCCTCAAGTCTAATGTGTATCGCAAAAATCCTCATAGTTGAGCCGTGGTAAAAATTGCTGTTTTGAAGAGCGCGCCGCTGCGCGTAGGGTGATGCAGTCGCCATCCGTTTCTGGCGGTGGCACCGCTGTGACAATCGCAGCTTTGGTGCCTCCCTCTGGTGGGAAAGGCGAAAGGTTGCCTGATCACGTCCATTTAAGGGGCGCCATGAGCTCGCCAGTTGGTCAGTCTGAGTCAGTCTGGGTCAGTCTCTCGTCCCCAGCTTGCTAGTCTGTCTCTCGTCCGAATTTGTGACGCAGTTAATGTGTCTGTCGTCCGGAGTGCTAGTATGTCTTTCGTTCGGATCAACCTTTAAAAACGGCAAAATGAGAGTCTTTCCAATCCACCAGTAAGAGAACTCAGCGAGTGGTCGCCCGGTGGTTGGATCGGTCGGTTGGTCGGTCGCGCACTGAGACTCAAGACGACTTCTCCGTCTTGAGCGTCGGCGCATGTGAGGTCGCCACGTGAGTCCAGTAGGCTGCGCCGTATGGCGATGGGTAGTGGCTTCGCGGTCGACACGAGAACAACAGGAGTCAACCCACGGCATCGGTCTGGCCGGTGCGAGCTGCGACGCCGTGGTGTAACTGGTTCTCCGAGCGCTTCTGAGCCCTCTCAGTTACCATCTTGTGTAGCTTGGCTCGGTCCTTCCCTGGTGCAGGGATGTCGTTTTGCCAGTGGGCGTGTTTCCTCTGCATGGTTGGGTCCGAGCCAGTATTTCCGCCTTCGTGTGTCTGGAAGTGAGTGGGAGACGCACCAGCAGTGCAGTCGCGACGGAGCAGCAGTCGCGGACGGAGCAGCGGGCAGTCGGTCGGTTGGTGCGGACCAGGAAAGACGGGAGATCGGCGCACCTTCCTGCGTCCGTTGAAGCGGCTGGCAGCGGACGGTTCGGGAGAGCGTTTTGGAGGTGCTGCGCCAGGTCTTCTCGAGAAATCGTAGTTTATTAGAAGTTAAGTGATTGGTGATATGTTGTGTGATTTACTCTTGTTAAATTTTACTCGTTTTCTTGGTCAGTCCCTCGTCCCCAGCCTGCTCGTCTGTCTCCCGTCCGCATTTGTTAGGCAGTTAGTGTCTGTCTGTCGTTCGGAGCTGCCTCTGTCATCTTTGTCGGATTTGGTGTGTTAACGGATTTATTGCTTGGAGTGTAGCGGCCTAAAACCTGAAATATGTTTTGATCTTGCCTATCATCTTGAGAGGCGGTATCTGTGTACTGTAGAGCATCTTAACTATTGCTTGGCCAACCTTGTAGAATTTTATATAAGATTGCATTTTATAGGCTTTTGTTTAAATGATCATTTTAGTATATAAAGTTGCCACCCTTTTACCATAAGACTTTTCTTAGAAGTTAAAATCAAGTTGCACCTCCGGCGGCAAAAATTAATATTTTAATTATAGTGTTTTCTACCTTTTCCATACCTCCTACGGGGTGCGTAGTTTGTGTGCTTGTGTGAATTGTTAAAACTTTTAGTTTCAAGTGATCTGGTGTGTTGCAGATTTGCAACAGTGTAGTCTTTCTGAGGTGGTTGTGAGCGGTCGTAACTACGGCCGTGTCAAAAGGGAGCGGCAAGGTTTTCAGCATGAAAGCTCATACCGTCAAAATTTGTTTCATTTTGCCCCTGAATAAATTGTAACTTGGTATTTAGAGGATGCTTTCTGATTATAATTTTAAATCTGTTTCTTTTAAAAAATGCTTTCAGGCACTAGTAAAGTCAATAAAAATTCCCATTTGGTAAAAGCAATTTGATTTTGATTTTATCAGTTACTCCCTGGCAACTACTTCCACGCTCACATAGTGTGATTAAATGTCTTAATGTTCTTGATGAATCGCTAGTAGTCCGGAACCACGCGACTGCTACGGTCGCAGGTTCGAATCCTGCCTCGGGCATGGATGTGTGTGATGTCCTTAGGTTAGTTAGGCTTAAGTAGTTCTAAGTTCTAGGGGACTTATGACCACAGATGTTAAGTCCCATAGTGCTCAGAGCCATTTGAACCATTTGAATCTCTAGTAAATGAAATAAATTTTAAGAATATTCTTAAGGAAAAGCTTTGAGAGTAAATCTAGGGATCAATAGTCTTCAAGAACTACAGCATAACATTTCGGATGAGATTGCAGCAGTTCCAGCAGTCCAGCTTCGATCGGCCTTTAACAACTTGCTGACCAGGCCCAAAAGTGACAAGAGATGAACAGCTGCTACAGTCAGGTTATTACTGTATTTCCTTTTCTCTGCAGTGTTTCTTTGTACCCTGGAACTAATGTTATATGGGACACTTTTATTTTTCACACCCTGTAGTGAGCTACATCACTGTGTCCCAGTCGTACAAGCTCCGAACAAACCATCCAATGTAGGGTTTTTATGGGATGGTAACACTCATGAAATTTAATGAAGGGCTCTAAAAATATAGAACAATAAATAGTAATAATAGCTGATAATTATAACTGGCCCGACGCGGAAGAACAGACACCTCCTCCTGTACATCGAGAAGCAATGATGGAAATAAAAGAAAGGTTCAGGAGTGGAATTAAAATACAAGGTGAAAGGATATCAATGATACGATTCGCTGATGACATTGCTATCCTGAGTGAAAGTGAAGAAGAATTAAATGATCTGCTGAACGGAATGGACAGTCTAATGGGTACACAGTATGGTTTGAGAGTAAATCGGAGAAAGATGAAGGTAATGAGAAGTAGTAGAAATGAGAACAGCGAGAAACTTAACATCAGGATTGATGAAGTCAATGAAGTTAAGGAATTCTGCTACCTAGGCAGTAAAATAACCAATGACGAACAGAGCAAGAAGGACATCTAAAGCAGACTCGCTATGGCAAAAAAGGCATTTCTGGCCAAGAGAAGTCTACTAATATCAAATACCGGCCTTAATTTGAGGAAGAAATTTCTGAGGATGTACATCTGGAGTACAGCATTGTATGGTAGAGAAACATGGACTGTGGGAAAACCGGAACAGAAGAGAATCGAAGCATTTGAGATGTGGTGCTATAGACGAATGTTGAAAATTAGGTGGACTGATAAGGTAAGGAATGAGAAGGTTCTACGCAGAATCGGAGAGGAAAGGAATATGTGGAAAACACTGATAAGGAGAAGGGACAGGATGATAGGACATCTGCTAAGAGATGAGGGAATGACTTCCATGGTACTAGAGGGAGGTGTAGAGGGCAAAGAGTAGGGGCGAAAGGCTGTAGACTTGTCTTACACCCTTCTTAATACGAGCACTTCGATCTTGATCGTCCACTCTTATTAGTCCCTCTTGGTTGTTGTACATATTGTATATGACCCGTCTCTCCCTATAGCTTACCCCTACTTTTTTCAGAATGTCGAAGAGCTTGCACCATTTTATATTGTCGAACGCTTTTTCCAGGTCGACAAATCCTATGAAAGTGTCTTGATTTTTCTTTAGCCTTGCTTCCATTATTAGCCGTAACGTCAGAATAGCCTCTCTCGTCCCTTTACTTTTCCTAAAGCCGAACTGATCGTCACCTAGCGCGTTCTCAATTTTTTTTCCATTCTTCTGTATATTATTCTTGTAAGCAGCTTCGATGCATGAGCTGTTAAGCTGATTGTGCGATAATTCTCGCACTTGTCAGCTCTTCCCGTCTTCGGAATTGTGTGGATGATGCTTTTCCGAAAGTCAGACGGCATATCGCCAGATTGGTTCAAATGGCTCTGAGCACTATGGGACTTAACATCTATGGTCATCAGTCCCCTAGAACTTAGAACTACTTAAACCTAACTAACCTAAGGACAGCACACAACACCCAGCCATCACGAGGCAGAGAAAATCCCTGACCCCGCCGGGAATCGAACCCGGGAACCCGGGCGTGGGAAGCGAGAACGCTACCGCACGACCACGAGATGCGGGCCATATCGCCGACTCATATATTCTACACGCCAACGTGAATAGTCGTTTTGTTGCCACTTCCCCCAATGATTTTAGAAATTCTGATGGAATGTTATCTATCCCTTCTGCCTTATTTGACCGTAAGTCCGCCAAAGCTCTTTTAAATTCCGATTCTAATACTGGATCCCCTATCTCTTCTTAATCGACTCCTGTTTCTTCTTCTATCACATCAGACTAATCTTCACCCTCATAGAGGCTTTCAATGTATTCTTTCCACCTATCTGCTCTCTCCTCTACATTTAACAGTGGAATTCCCGTTGCACTCTTAATGTTACCACAGTTGCTTTTAATGTCACCAAAGGTTGTTTTGACTTTCCTGTATGCTGAGTCTGTCCTTCCGACAATCATATCTTTTTCGATGTCTTCACATTTTTCCTGCAGCCATTTCGTCTTAGCTTCTCTGCACTTCCTATTTATTTCATTCCTCAGCGACTTGTATTTCTGTATTCCTGATTTTCCCGGAACATGTTTGTACTTCCTCCTTTCATCAATCAACTGAAGTATTTCTTCTGTTACCCATGGTTTCTTCGCAGCTACCTTCTTTGTACCTATGTTTTCCTTCCCAACTTCTGTGATGGGCCTTTTTAGAGATGTCGATTCCTCTTCAACTGTACTGCCTACTGCGCTACTCCTTATTGCTGTATCTATAGCGTTAGAGAACTTCAAACTTATCTCGTCATTCCTTAGTGCTTCCGTATCCCACTTCTTTGCGTATTGATTCTTCCTGACTAATGTCTTGAACTTCAGCCTACTCTTCATCACTGCTATATTGTGATCTGAGTCTATATCTGCTCCTGGGTACGCCTTACAATCCAGTACCTGATTTCGGAATCTCTGTCTGACCATGATGTAATCTAACTGAAATCTTCCCGTATCTCCCGGCCTTTTCCAAGTATACCTCCTCCTCTTGTGATTCTTGAACAGGGTATTCGCTATTACTAGCTGAAACTTGTTACAGAACTTAATTAGTCTTTCTCCTCTTTCATTCCTTGTCCCAAGCCCATATTCTCCTGTAACCTTTTCTTCTACTCCTTCCCCTACAACTGCATTCCAGTCGCCCACGGCTATTAGATTTTCGTCCCCCTTTACATATTGCATTACCCTTTCAATATCCTCATACACTTTCTCTATCTGTTCATTTTCAGCTTGCGACGTCGACATGTATACCTGAACTATCGTTGTCGGTGTTGGTCTGCTGTCGATTCTGATTAGAACAACCCGGTCACTGAACTGTTCACAGTAACACACTTTCTGCCCTACCTTCCTATTCATAACCAATCCTACACCTGTTATACCATTTTCTGCTGCTGTTGATATTACCCGATACTCATCTGACCAGAAATCCTTGTCTTCCTTCCACTTCACTTCACTGACCCCTACTATATCTAGATTGAGCATTTGCATTTCCCTTTTCAGATTTTCTAGTTTCCCTACCACGTTCAAGCTTCTGACATTCCACGCCACGACTCGTAGAACGTTATCCTTTCGTTGATGATTCAATCTTTTTCTCATGGTAACCTCCCTCTTGGCAGTCCCCTCCCGGAGATCCGAATGGGGGACTATTCCGGACTCTTTTGTCAATGGAGAGATCATCATGACTCTTCTTCAATTACAGGCCACATGTCCTGTGGATACACGTTACGTGTCTTTAATGCAGTGGTTTCCATTGCCTTCTGCATCCTCATGTCGTTGATCATTGCTGATTCTTCCGCCTTTAGAGGTAATTTCCCACCCCTAAGACAAGAGAGTGCCCTGAACCTCTATCCGCTCCTCCGCCCTCTTTGACAAGGCCGTTGGCAGAATGAGGCTGACTTCTTATGCCGGAAAACTTCGGCCGCCAATGCTGATTATTTATCAAAATTGAGGCAGTGGCGGGGATCGAACCCGGGACCGAAGATGTTTTGATTATGAATCAAAGACGCTACCCCTAGTGCACGGGTACCCCTAGTTAGTAGATCTAAGTCTAGGGGACTGATGACCTAAGATATTAAGTCCCATAGTGCTTAGAGACATTAGAAGTATTTGAAGTCTTTTCTGAAGGTATTTGTGAGGAGTGTAGCCTTGTACGGAAATAAAACGTAGGCGATAAAAATTTCAGACAAAAAGAAAATATAGGCTTTTAAATGCAGTGCTACAGAAGATCGCGAAAGACTAGGTTAGCAGGCAGAGTTCTTACTGAAGAGATACTGAACCTAACTGGAGAAAAGGAAATTTATGGCACAACTTGGAAAAAGGCATCGGTTGATAGGATACATTCTGAGGCATGCAGAAATTTTTAATTTGGTAATAAACGGAAATGTGATTGCTAAAAATTCTAGCACTTGACCGAAGCTTGACAATAGTAAGCAGATTCAAACAGATGTTTGTTGCAGTGGCTGTGCAGAAGTGAAGCCTCTTACGCAGGATAGAGCAGCGTGAAGGGCTGCATAAAACCCAGTTTTCGGACTGCAAACGACCACAACAACAACAACAACGACAAACAGACGCGAAGGATGATCTGTACTATTTACGTAGGAGATGAAATGATGCCGGGCACATCAAAACAATCAGAAGACCGAATATCATATGAGAAATGTCCCTCTCACGCTCAGTGCCAAGAATGTTATTTCTGAATGCTTAGCAGAGCCCCGCGATTGGACGAAGACGAATTAATAAGAAACAGTACAGTTAGTAACATCAAACAACAGGTTGGACTAAAGTGGCAAACAGTAAGGAGTAAAGTTGAATATTTTCCCGAGAGGGAAAGAAAAGTCTGTAGGAGTCATGTAGACGATGATGATTTTTTTTGGGCTCTCAGTCCCTCCTCGAAGAGACAGAGTACGCAGAAAATCAGTCCATTATAGAATTGGGGAGAATAGGAGTTTGTGGCACAAATTGACAAGAAGAAGGGACCAGTTGGTAGGACATGTTCTGAGGCATCAAGGTATCACACATTTAGCACTGGAGGGCAGCGTGGAGGGTAAAAATCGTAGAGGGAGACCAAGAGATGAACATACTATTGAAACACGTATGTAACATAGCAGCGATGGCGAGGCATTGTAGCATCTATGACCAGAGAGTTTGCGCTTGACCGCGCGAGTGTTGCGAGCGGTTCTCAGTCTGTCAGTCAGTCGTTGCGAGTCGGTCAGTAGTCGTTGCGAGTCTGTAGCTCTGTCTAGTTGAGAGCTGTACTCTGTCAGTAGTCGTCGCGTGCTGTACGCTAATAGTCGTCATGCAGAGCGGTCGGTCAGTAGTAGCAGCCCAGTGCGGTTGTGTGACGTAGGCGGTCGGCGACACTGGTCAAGATGGTGAATAAGGTATACTATTAATTAATATAATCATTAGATAATGTAAAAATTTATTTATTGTAATTATTCTCCAACAAGTCCCCCAATAATAATTTTTATTTCAAAAGCATTTTCTCAAAAATTTAATTTTTTATTGAACTAAAGATTTCGTTGCACTTCCCATTTCATTCCACTTCTTTTGAAGAAAAATTTCACTAAAATCACAAAAAAAGAGAATATTATTATTTGCAATGCAGTTCCTCCAAGCGGTGCGCAACAAGAGCAGAAATGTGACATCCATTTATTCTGAGGTAAGACTTTAATTCTGATTGTTTTACACAGGGCCAAAGACCGATATTTCGGTTTATTTAAATTTTCTTATCACTGAATGGACTTTAATTTTTCATGAGGAATTTATATTTGAGTCAGATTGCGAATTTCACATTTTTGTTGCCATTGTCAGTACATTTCATTATGGGCAGGTTACGCATAGAGTAATGTCCATTAGCATTTCTATTAAGTATTGTCTTTTCTTTTTTCTTTTAAATTTCGGTGGGGAGGTTACACTTGGCGACACCCAGTCCAGGATCGTATTTCGTTGAGAGTCTTTTGAACAACCGTCAGATATCTGCTCTTATTTGCTTAGATATAATTAGGATTTAGCGCAACGCTTTTATTAACTTGTGACTTTCTTTCTACAGGTCAACGGTAATTCGTTGCTCTATTGTATTTGTGTGTTGTTTTTGCATTGTGCTTATTTATTTTTTGAAAAACTGTGACTATTGTAAAAATGCCGCGAAAGACTGTGAATAGTGTATCGCGAGGTATTACGAACGAAATTACCGGCTCAAACGACTTTACCGATAGGACATGTGACACGCAGTGTAATGATGACAATCCTGCGTTCACTAACAATCAGTGCATTCCAACCACTAGTGATGACTTTTACCCTGATAATGAACAAACGAACTCAATTGTCTCGTCTGTTAATTTGATGACAATTGATGACGCAGAACGCTCTATTGTAATGAGCGCTGCCCAGCTTAACACACCCGATTTGGAAAACTCAAGTAACGCACAGACAAATTTGTCTAATGAAAATGAACAGGATACACAAAGTACGACGGATCTATTTAATTCCGAAATAGTGTCTGACAGTGTACGTCCGACTGATAAACCTTTCTGTAAATTACAGAATGACCAAATGGTCACGCAAAACGAGACAATTCCAGATCCACCACTAAACAGTACAGATAGTATATACGTTAATTTTGACTTGGTACGAATCATGACAAGATTGATACAACAACAAACCAAAAATCTCATACAACTTCTTGATGAACATTTCAAACAACTTGATGGAAGTTTTGACAACCATTTCAAACAACTTAGCGAAACAATTGATAAAAATGTCGATCTCACAAACGAAAAACAAGACGACCTTAAAGAACAGAACAAACAAGTTAGTGAGCAGATTACAGCTGTTACCGTGCAATGTCAGGACAGTAAAGAACAATTACGTGAGGATACTAAGACTTGTGCTAATAACAGTAATGAAGAAGTTGGCACTGTTGCACAAGAATTAAGTAGCACACGTGTAGGCACAACAGAGTCACATAAAGACAAGATTGATGCAATCACTGAACAATGTTTGGCGAACGAAACACAGATACACGAAATTAATGCAGTCACCGAACAATGCCCTAAAAACGCAGTACAGATTCGCGATGATTTGGAGTCAGTGGAAGTTTCACACACTCCGAATACGGAGGCTGACGAGAAAAGTGAACGACACAACAACCAGATTGACGAAAGTATTAAAGTAACAGAATTAACAATTATTTCAGTCACCAATACGTCACAGAACCCGCCACGTTGCAAACATTTGTCAGACTTACGCAGCGCGTATAATGTGAGCAATTTACAGAGACTACGCGAATTAAAATCCGAAAAGCCACGCGACTTAAAATCTGAAAAGCTATGTAACTTGAAATCCGAAATGACACAGACGAACAGATTCACACACAAACCCGAACGTGTTTTCAAATTCAATGACGAGAACGTAGATTACGAGCAATTTTTATCTGCATTAAAATCTAAGGAATTTAATAATGACAGCGTACAGATACACGCTTTGCACTGTATACGACAATTTATCTTTGTACATTCACCGCTATTGCGTGTAATGCAGAAACTAGCTTTGAACCAGATGCGACAGTTTATTTTTGCATTTTCATCAGCATTGCCTATAATGCAGAAATTTGAATTAGCACGGATACAACAATTTGCCTTTGGAATTTTACCGCCATTTCCTGCAACGCAAAAGCTAAAATTTATTTGCAGTGCGTAAAGACCTCAGGGGATTCATTACGCTTTAATGAATATGTGCCGTAGCGAGCATAGGGCCCCGAGCTGTAGTAGTGCTGTTTCATCTTTAGTTTTCTGCACTGCTGCCTTCTCTTCTACTATCCTTTATATCTATCAAAACTGCTCTTCAACTATTGCTCTATCTAGGATTAAGAATATGTAAAGAAAACCCGATGTGACAAATTTTTAGCGAATGTGACAATTTTCATTAGGCACTCCAGAATCACGAGAACTTAAATAACAGATAAAATCGTAATCATCAGTATGTGTAAAATTATTAGTAACAGGAACCACATTTTGGTAACAATAGACCTTTTCACCACAACAGCATGAAAGTCAGCCGCTTAGCATACCTAACCAACAATGCAGTCTACAAGGTCAACCTAACTTTAATGTTTCGCCGCGTGCATGTATAGTCCCAGCTCCAACAAATAGTAACGCATAGCAGCAAAGAAATAACTACGTACAGACAACACACTATTTCAACTCGTATCGCAATGCGCCGTATAGAAATTACTATCATGACAGACGTAAAAATGATGAGCACAATTTTCAGCGTACATTTAATAACAGTCGATCTTTTCAGCAGCAACAACATCAGCAACAACGAATAATCATGAATGAAACAGACAATAGGTGTCATCTATAGCGTAACACGTCAGCAAGAAATAACAGAACAGTTCATATAGTGGATATGCCACAACATTCTCCCGTAAATAATAGCACGTACGACAGAATTTGACCAGACACAGTACAGATTGCATATTACAGTAACGCAAACATTACTTTTGACAGGCAGAATTTTGTTTACGAGAATGTTATTTGAAACATGCTTTATTGAATGCTCCACTTTTATCGCACCCAGATCTTACCAGAAATTTTTCCATTGATACCGACAGTTCCAACACCGCTTTAGGCGTACACATTTTCCAGGAAATTGAAGAAGATGGTTCTACTATAATTAAAAACATCGCATTTGCAAGTCGCATTTTGTCACCTGCTGAACGAAATTACTCCGTTACAGAACTTGAAACATTATGTGTTGTACGGGCTTTTACGAGATTTCGGCACTTTCTTTATGGCAGACATACCACCGTCTACACAGACCACAGAGCAATACAATTTTTGCTTTCAGCTAAATTTACTCACGACAGGTTAAGTAGATGGAAACTATATTTACAAGAATTTAATTTTACGATTGTTCACATTCCCGGCACACAAAATGTTATAGCAGACGCACTATCGCGTTCTCTCGGCAACAATCAGCAAGACGTAGCAACCAACTTCTGCAAAACAAATTTCAGTGTCATGTACATTCAACAAGTTGCATTTGAAAACTTTATTTCATCGTCATTACAGGACATAGCAAAGGAGCAAAATAAAGACAATGTGTGGAAAGAAATTAAACAGCTTTGGCAAGATAAGAATAATGTAACGATTAGGAACCACTACACAGTGCGCAATGACATTCTGTTTCGCCGCTCTCATCCTGACAGCAACAATTGGTTATTATGCATTCCTGACGAACTGGTCAACAAATTAATTTGGTACACTCATTTAAGTTACGCACATTACGGAGCAAGAAAATGTTTTCTTATACTGAGACAGAACTGTTACTTTACCAACATGGAGAAACGTATACGACGAGTTTTAGCGTCTTGTAAAATTTGCCAGAAAGCTAAATCAGACACCACTTCACATATTCCTCCTTTATATCCCATTATACCTGTTAAATTAAGACATATGGCCGCAGTAGATATTTTTGGTCCGATTCCGAGAACTAACAGAGGTTTTTGCTACATTTTTGTCGCTGTTGAGCTCACTTCAAAATTTGTTACTTTCACTCCATTACGCAAAGCTACTGCTAAAACTGTTTCGAAAGCATTTGTAAAACATTTTCTATTTCATGTAGGGCATGTAATGAAAGTAATTTCTGATAATGGATCACAATTTCGATGTGGCGTATGGACACGTATGTTACGAGCTAGAAACATTTCTCCGATTTATATATCCAAGTACCACGCTTCTTCGAACCCCTGTGAAAGGTTAATGAAAGAAATTGGTAAACTGTGTAGAATATACTGCCACAAAAGACATATTGATTGGGATACACACATACTCTCATTCCAAGATGTAATTAATTCCATACCAAATGAATCCACTATGCTATCTCCGTCTGTTACACTGAAAAATGCTGAACCACCTAACAAAATTAAAGAGTTAATAACATTTCCTACATCTCGTCGATTACGACACCACGAAATAATTGACATTGCGCTGAACAACATCAAACGTGCCGCAGAGCGCCGGAGAAGACAGCAAAAACAGGTTTGTACACGCCGCGACTTTCACGTTGGACAGAAGATACTAGTACGTACACACTATTTATCCAGTAAATTAAAAGGTAAGTGCAGTAAATTTGAACTTCTATACGCAGGTCCATATCGGATTCGCAGCATCCCTCACCCCAATGTTGTACACGTCGAAACTTTGAGAACCAGAAAATCGAAAGGCAATCACCATATCTCAAACATTAAACCGTTTATTGAGTGAAACCACTGTATGATTCAACACACTATGATGTCATTTACTAATGCAATTAATTCACCTGACTAATTACTGATGATTATCGTATTTTTTCTTGGCAAGTGCCCGGCAAGGTAAGGTTAGCAGGTCGCTTTTCTTGTCGTTACACATCAGACCGTGCACATTTTCCACTTTTTTTTGTGTATATGATTGTACTCCAGTTTTGTTTGTGTGATTGTGAAATAGTTAAGATATAACACACACCAGTCGACTTTGACATTTTTTTTTGCCCTATGACATCTCAACATCGTGACTGTTTTACATTTTTTTTTTTTTTTTTTTTTGCTGCTGGATTGTAGTATTATCTGTACATTTTGCCTCTGAACACTGTCAATGCCTTTGACATATTACGTTTTCTGTCATGTTATGCTGTATGGTTAATTGTGTCACCATAAACCAGTCATTATTTAGTGGGTATATGATTTAAATGCAAGACATTAATCTCTGTTCATCAATTTCAGAAAGAAATGATGTATGTAAGAAATAAATTCAACAGAAATGGGAATTTCACCTACGGAATAAACGAAAGAAGATGCAATAACTTTATGAGGAAGAGTAAATGGATCAGGATTAACAAGCATTAACAAGACTATACTGTACTCATCACAGAATAGCAGTCTTAACTAATTTTTTCTTTCAGATTACAAGGTGATTGATGCAGGCTGTCAGACTGAACTACACATCTTAGTTTTAGTGATGAAATATGCTAGAGATAAGGAATAATTGTATAATGAGTAATGAAGTGATTTTTTGCAGATGATAATGAATACTGATGAATAATGATGAAGGATATGATGTTATGAATAGTGAAGTTTTTCTTTACAGATGATGATAATAGTGAAGTTATGATGATATGGATAATGAAGTTTTTTCTTTACAGATGAGGATAGTGTTGAAGTTATGTATTTATGCTACGTAGTTATTTAAGTATTTGTTGCAGTTTGCTTTGACAGCAGGTGTTACATTGCATAGTAGGATGACTGAAAGTTTTGGAAAGGACAGCTATAGAACACATTTTTATACACATTTCACTACCTGTTAATTCGAAGTTCACTACTTTTCAGCATAGTGTGCGTTTCTTCTTTCAGGTTAATAATCCATTTTGTAATTTTTCCAGGAGAAGTTTTTCATGATACTTACTAAACCTGTTACTTATTATACCTGTTCTAGTACTTGCATTTTTATTTTTTACCCATTTGTGTTTACCATTTATAAATGTAATCACATATACTGCCTTGTTACATAACCTTGCTACAGCTGACTCATGACGAATGACGTTACCTATCCTCATTTGCAGCAATAGGTCAAAAGCAAAAAGTGTTATGCCTCAGCAATTAATTATCGATCCCAACACAATGCATTGCTAACAAAAAAAAATGTATTAACAGTCCCAAATAGTGATACTAGTTTATGATAATTCTGAATAATACTGATTAGCTCTGAATAGTATGTCACTTGAGTAATGACTTCTTAATGAGACAACAAAAATACACATATATATATATAAAATAATGCTTAGTAACTGGCTAGTAATTGCCACTGTTATTGTAATGAGACTACTTATAATCCCCATGATTATTAATGCTATGACTATAATTAACTGATTTTTAATAATGACTTCGTAATGATCTGAATAATACTGAATGATGAACTATGTTTGATTCTATTCAATACTTGCTGGCCACTGAGTGCCAATAATTAATGTCACTTGAAGAATTGTTATTAATTATGCCATTAATTAGCCCTTTTTTTCCCATGTTGAGTTTTCATGTTTTGGTTAATGGCCAATGAGTGCCAATAATTTGTATCACTCAATGTATTATGTTAATGCTAGGCCAATAATTGACTCTCCTTTTCAACTAAGACTTCTGATGAACATTATTCTGTCATACTAAATATACTTTGTAACTGGCCAAGGACCGCCACTGTTTATTGTAATACGATTACCCATGATGCCAGCTAGTGATTCTTAATAGATTGGAATCACACATAATTAATTAACTATGGTACTGTTTAATAATGCTTTGTAATTAGGAGAAGACTAATGATTCTTACTATATTAGAATGACAAATGATTAATTAACGACAAATGATTAATTAACTGTAATTAGACAAATGATTAATTAACTGTAATTAGACAAATGATTAATTAACGACAAATGATTAATTAACTGTAATTAGGAAAAGGTTAATGATTATTATTGGAATGACAAATGATTAATTAACTGTAATTAGGAGAAGGTTAATGATTCTTAATTATACTCTGTAACTGAAAAGAATGCGATTATTTCATAATATTTTGTAACCAGGAAAAGAAGGCTACTGATTCTATGTAAAACAATTAATGAACATTTTTCTGTAATACTACATACTTGGTACAGAAATGTTCAATAACTGGGCTATGAATGCCACAAACTATCAATGAAGACTGTAATTGTCAATATTATGTGACTTGATGTCCTTCACCTCATAAGCTGACTACCCTAAATTACTGCAATGTCCATTTGTCCTGTTTATCCTAGTGATCATGGAGCACTATCTTTGGTTTTGCACTAATTCTACGTGGGTGTGCCTTGTAAGAGCGTGGTGTTGACACGACATGCTGTCCACCACCGTGAGCGATGAAGACATTATTATGGTCCCACTGTTTGGTGTACCTAATGTACTGCCAAAATGAAAACATGGAACATTACTACGACAGTTCAGTGTCTTGGCTACACTGATAAATTCTGATGGGAAAAGAACTTCAAGTTGTGTCACTTGGTGTTGCACTTCTGTGGAAAGATATGGACTTTCAGAGCAGCTGTGGGCAATCTAAAGTGCTACAACCATGATGCAATCCTTCCCTTTCCTATCCTGATTCTTGTCACATAAAAAAAAAAAAAAAAAAAAATTTTGGTAACATCATTTATGTTCGTAGGTTATACATTTTTCGATTTGTTGAATTCCAGTGCGAGTACACTTGTGGCACTGGTCGACATGATTTTTTTTGCCATTATGTTTATTTGTTGTGAAAATGCTAAAGACATTTCTCCAGTGCGTGCGCACTTTGGACATGATTTTTTGTCATTATGTTTATTTATTGCGAAAATGCTAAAGACATTTTTCGATTTGTTCTGAAGTACAGTATACAGTATACGTATGTACACTCTTGTCTCTTATATTGTATATACATTTTTTATTTTTATGATATGTTCTGAACTACAGAGCATGTGCACTTCTGTTAGGTGTTAATATGTTTTCTACTGAACTTCAGTGCCTGTACACTTATCTCATTTTTCAATATGTTTTCTACTATTCTGTATATTCAATACTTTAATGCGAATGCACTTATGCCATTTGTTACTAATTGTACATACATTTCATCAATTACTGATATGTTCTCAACTGCAGTGCATGTGCACTCATGTCCCTTGTCAACATAATATTTTTTGCCAGTCTGTTTATTTGTTCTGAATATGCTAAAGAATTTTTTCAGTGCCTGTGCACTTTGTTATCCGTCAAATAATTTGTATATACATTTTCTGATTTGTTACTATGTTTTGTACTCACATTTTGTCTTTGTCTGATATATTTTGTACTTAGTGCGTGTGCACAACATTTAAATATTCTGTAAGTTGTAGGATTTTGTTAATTAAAGAAAAATTTTGCCGCGCTTGGCAAGTCCAAATGACTCACCATCGCTGCCAAATTTTTGCCCCCCCAGTGGTGGGTTATGAAACACGTATGTAACATAGCAGCGATGGCGAGGCATTGTAGCATCTATGACCAGAGAGTTTGCGCTTGACCGCGCGAGTGTTGCGAGCGGTTCTCAGTCTGTCAGTCAGTCGTTGCGAGTCGGTCAGTAGTCGTTGCGAGTCTGTAGCTCTGTCTAGTTGAGAGCTGTACTCTGTCAGTAGTCGTCGCGTGCTGTACGCTAATAGTCGTCATGCAGAGCGGTCGGTCAGTAGTAGCAGCCCAGTGCGGTTGTGTGATGTAGGCGGTCGGCGACACTGGTCAAGATGGTGAATAAGGTATACTATTAATTAATATAATCATTAGATAATGTAAAAATTTATTTATTGTAATTATTCTCCAACAAGTCCCCCAATAATAATTTTTATTTCAAAAGCATTTTCTCAAAAATTTAATTTTTTATTGAACTAAAGATGTCGTTGCACTTCCCATTTCATTCCACTTCTTTTGAAGAAAAATTTCACTAAAATCACAAAAAAAGAGAATATTATTATTTGCAATGCAGTTCCTCCAAGCGGTGCGCAACAAGAGCAGAAATGTGACATCCATTTATTCTGAGGTAAGACTTTAATTCTGATTGTTTTACACAGGGCCAAAGACCGATATTTCGGTTTATTTAAATTTTCTTATCACTGAATGGACTTTAATTTTTCATGAGGAATTTATATTTGAGTCAGATTGCGAATTTCACATTTTTGTTGCCATTGTCAGTACATTTCATTATGGGCAGGTTACGCATAGAGTAATGTCCATTAGCATTTCTATTAAGTATTGTCTTTTCTTTTTTCTTTTAAATTTCGGTGGGGAGGTTACACTATGCAGATTCAGAAGGATGTAGGTTACAGTAAGTACAGGGAGATGATGAAGCTTGCACAGGATAGAGTAGCATGGAGAGCTGCATCAAACCAGTCTCGGGACTGAAGATCACAACAACAACATAGAGCTTCAGTTTTTTTTTCAGTCAGGTACCACAATATACACACATCAAAAATGTTTTGCATCAACCCAGTTCCCAGATCTCCTGAAGATAGACGTTGACTTTGGATATTGTATCACAGACTATCACAGACACAGTCCCTTTGACCAGAGATGTCACTAAACTCCCCCCCCCCCTCCTCCCCCAAAGAGGTAAACAACCATGCATGAGCAGCGCCATTAGACGAAGGCGGTCCGACAGCCGATCAGCTCCAGTCATTCTACCAGGAAGGAGGTGCACGCTCGTGTTGTCTGTGGTTCAACCATGCCTAGACGGACAATACAGCGGTTCGATCGCGTTCACCTTGTTACTTTGTGCCAGGAAGGGCTCTCAACAAGGGAAGTGTTCAGGCGTCTATGAGTGAACCAAAACGATGTCGTTCGGACATGGAGGAGGTACAGAGTGACAGGAACTGTCGATGACATGCCTCGATCAGGCCGCCCGAGTGACACTATTGCAGTGGATGACCGCTATCTACGGATTATGGCTGAGGGGGGGAGAGGGGGGGGGGTAGAACCCTGACAGCAATGCCGCCATGTTTAATAATGCTTTTTGTGTAGCCGCAGGACGTCGTGTTACGACTCAGACTGTGTGCAATATGCTGCATGACGCGCGACTTCACTCTCGACGTCCATGGCGAGTTCCATCTTTGTAACCACCACATCATGCAGCGACCAACTACGTGCCGATTGGACCGCCCAGGATTGGCATCACGTTCTATTCACCGATGAATGACGCATATACCTTCAATCAAACAATCGACGGAGACGTGTGTGGAGGCAACCCGGTCAGGCTGAACACCTTAGACACTCTGTCCAGTGAGAGCAGCAACGTGGAGGTTCCCTGCTGTTTTGGGGTGGCATTAGGTGGGGCTGACGTATGCCGCTGGTGGTCATGGAAGGCGCCGTAACGGCTATACGATTCGTGAATGCCATCCTCCAACCGATAGTGCAATCATATCAGAGTGTATTGTCGAGGCATTTGTCTTCATGGACGACAATTCGCACCCACATGCTGCACATCTTGTGGATGACTTTCATCACGATAACGACATCGCTCGACTAGAGTGGCCAGCTTGTTTCCAGACATGAACCCTATCGGACATGCCTAGGATAGATTGAAAAGAGCTGTTTATGGACGACGTGACCCACCAACCACACTGAGGGATCTACGCCGAATCGCCGTTGTGGAGTGGGGCAATCTGCACCAAAAGTGCCTTGATGAACTTGTGGATAGTATGCCACCTCTGACGTTCTCGCTGTATGGTGGTACATCATTTTAAGGTAACTTGGACAAATTTCCTGGACGTTTTACAGTATTATGGAGAGATTTCAAATGGTTCAAATGGCTCTGAGCACTATGGGACTTAACATCTGAGGTCATCAGTCCCCTAGAACTTAACTACTTAAACCTGACTAACCTAAGGACATCACACACATCCATGCCCGAGGCAGGATTCGAACCTGCGACGTAGCGGTCGCGTTGTTCCAGACTGAAGCGCCTAGAACCGATCGCTCACTCCGGCCGGCGGAGAGATTTCAACTTAGCAGCTGTAGACTGGGAGACTCAAGTAATTAAGGTGGGTACTCTGATGGAGCAATGCCACGAAGTTCTTTCAAATGCCTCATCCGTAAACTACCTTCAACAGCAGCAGTAGGTCGCTGGAGAAGCGGAGCGTTCCTAGTCTTTGAAAAAAAAAAAAAAAAAAAAAAAAAAAAAGAGCACAGGCCATTCCTGGTTTCAAGATGAGACGTCGAATAGACGCACAAATGTATGGACCTACAGCGCTGACGTCAGTATGTTGTAGTATTCTGGAACACGTTTCATGGTCGCGTATTATGGCATTTCTGGAAACAGAAAGTGATGAAGAGTTTCGGTAGCTTAACTATCATCTTCGAATCACACGTAGTATTATAAACGCAACTAGCAGCGCCCAAGACCGTTACATCGTCCACAACATCCTCATTTTAAAATCTGTTATGTACAACTACTGTCACATATAGCGTGGCTTGACACAACAGATTTTACCTCAAAAATTTTAAAATAAGGATGTTCTGCATGATACAACAGTGTTGTACTCTACTACTTGCACTTATAATGCTATATGTGGCAAACCTCTGTTTCAGTACCCAAATTTTTTTTTACAACGCTATAAACGGTCTATGTTTCAGTCGCTGTCACAGATAGGGTGGCTGAATACAACAAATTCCTTCTGAAAATTAAAAATAAGAATATTATGAAAGACGCGATGGTGTTGTACTCTGCCGGCTGCAAATAATACTACATGTGAACTTAAGACGGTACTAAGCTACCGAAAGTGGATGTAACTACGTAAAACTTTGTAATGTTACGTGCGAGTGAGACAATATATAGAAAATTTTAAAAAGTTTTATAGAAAGTTTTTAAAATTATTATGATTTTATATTTGATTACCTGCTTACGATCGTTTTCTCCTTTTCCACTTATAATTGTTCTAGTGGATAACGTCGGAGGTTGCATGAGGCTTATTGCGAATGGTATTTTGGTATACAGAGAAGTGGTAACGCTAGAAAATTGCAGGAAAATGCAAGAAGCCTGGGAGAGGATCGGCACTTGATGCATGGATTGGCAATTGACCCTCAACATAAACGAATGTAAGATATTGCGCATACATAGTTAGGAAGATCCTTTACTGTACGATTACATGATTGCAGAAAAATCTCTGTAAGCAGCCACATTCATACAATACGCTATGCACTAATATACGAAGAAATAGCTTAAAAGGGAACGACCACATAAAACTAATCGCTGATGGGGCATTCATTGGAAGAATCCGCGGGAATTGTATTACACCCACAAAGGAGGGGGCTTAGAACACCCTCATTTGACCAATACCTGCATATTGCTCATCGATCTGGAATATAGAGGATATAAAAAAAGATCCAAAGAAGAGCATCACTTTTTGTTACACATTCGTTTACAAAACGTTAAAGCATCATGGAATGCAAAGTAAACATCAGTGGCAGACACTACAAGAGAGCAGTTTTCCATCATGGTGTGGTGTAATGTTAAAATTCCGAGATCATACTTTCCTAGAAGAATATATTGCTTCCTCCCATGTGTATCTCGCAAAAAGTCCGTTAAGACAAAATTAGAAATTCGCGCTCACGCAGAGGCAACCAACGATCATCCTTCCCGCTAACCATCCGCGACTGGAACAGCGAAGTGGGGAAGTGATAGTGGTGCACGAAATACCCTAAGCCACACGCTGTAAAGTCCCCTGCTGAAATGTTGTGTCATGCTGCCTCTTTAGCCATCCATAATTGTGAAAGTGTTACCTGTGAAGGATATTGTGCACTAACTGACCAATGCATTATGTCCCATAAATATTCGATGACATTCATGTCAGGCCAAATCATTCTCTCGAATTGTCCATAATGTTCTTCAAACCAATGGCCCGGTGACATGATGCACTGTCATCCACAAACATTCCATCGTGGTTTGGGAACATAAAGTCCACGAACGCCTGCAAGTGGTCTCCAAGTAGCCGAACACAACTATTTCCAGTCAATGAACAGTTTACTTGGACCAGAAGTCCCAGCCCATTCCATGCAAACACATCCCACCCCATTATGGAACCACCAACATCTTGCAAAGTGCCTTGCTGACAACTTGAATCCACAGCTTCATGGGTTCTGCGCCACACTCGACCCTACCATCAGCTCTTACCAACTGAAATCCGGACTCATCTGACCAAGCTACGGTTTTTCAGTGGTCTAGGGCCCGACCGATATGGCTACGAGCCAAGTAGAGGCGCTGCAGGCGATGTCGCGCTGTTAGCAAAGCCACTCGTGTCGGTCGTCTGCTGCCGTAGTCCAAAAATGGTTAAAATGGCTCTGAGCACTATGGGACTTCACTTCTGAGGTTCAAATGGCTCTGAGCACTATGGGACTTAACATTTATGGTCATCAGTCCCCTAGAACTTAGAACTACTTAAACCTAATTAACCTAAGGACATCACACACATCCATGCCCGAGGCAGGATTCGAACCTGCGACCGTAGCGGTCGCGCGGGTCTAGACAGTAGCGCCTAGAATCGCTAGGCCACTCCGGGCGGCTACCGTAGTCCATTAACTGCAAATTTCGCCCCAATGTCCTAACGGGCTCGTCGTACGTTACGCTGATTTCTGCGGTTATTTCACACAGTGTTGTTTGTCTTTTAGCACTGACAACTCTACGCAAACGGCGCTGCTGTCGGTCGTTAAGTGAACAATGTCAGGACACTGAGTTGTCCGTGATGAGAGGTAATGCCTCAGATTTCATCTTCTCGGCAGACTCTTGACATTGTGGATCTTGGAATACTGAATTCCCCAACGATTTCCTAAATTGAATATCCCATGCCTCTAGCTCCAACTATCATTCCGCTTTCAAAGTCTCTTAATTCCCGTCGTGCGGCGATAATCACGTCGGGAACCCTTTCACATGAAACACCTGCGAAGAAATGTCATCTCAGCATAGTTCACTACCTGCCACACTAAATGTTAAGCGCCAGAAATCGTTCAGGCAAAATTCTCTGTATACAGAGTGGTTGATTGATCGTGACCGGGCCAAATATCTCACGAAATAAGCGTCAAACGAAAAAACTACAAAGAACGAAACTTGGGTAGCATGAAGGGGGAAACCAGATGGCGCTATGGTCGGCCCGCTAGATGGCGCTGCCATAGGTCAAACAGATATCAACTGCGTTTTTTAAATAGGAACTCCCATTTTTTATTACATATTCGTGTAGTACGTAAACACATATGAATGTTTTAGTTGGACCACTTTTTCGATTTGTGGTAGATGGCTCTGTAATAGTCACAAACACATGGCTGTAAATACCACATTAATGCAATAAATGCTCAAAATGACGTCCGTCAACCTCAGTGCATATGGCAATACGTGTAACGACATTCCTCTCAACAGCGAGTAGTTCGCCTTTCGTAATGGTCGCACATGCATTGACAATGCGCTGAGGCATGTTGTCAGGCTTTGTCGGTGGATCACGATAGCAAATATCCTTCAACTTTCCCCACAGAAAGCAATCCGGGGACGTCAGATCCGGTGAACGTGCGGGCCATGGTATAATGCTTCGACGACCAATCCACCTGTCATGAAATACGCTATTCAATACCGCTTCAACAGCACGCGAGCTATGTGCCGCTCATCCATCATGTTGGAAGTACATCGCCGTTCTGTCATGCAGTGAAACATCTTGTAGTAACATCGGTAGAACATTACGTACGAAATCAGCATACATTGCACCATATAGATTGCCATCGATAAAATGGGGGCCAATTAACCTTCCTCCTATAATGCCGCACCATACATTAACCCGCTAAGGTCGCTGATGTTCCACTTGTCGCAGCCATCGTGGATTTTCCGTTGCCCAAATCTGTCATTGTCCCGTAATTTCTCTTGTGCCGAGCGGCAGAGCTGTACACGACGCGCAGAGTCGTCGGCATGCAATTCCTGGTGCATAAAAATATGGTACGGTAGCAATCGATGTTGATGTAGCATTCTCATCATCGACGTTTTTGAGATTCCAGATTCTCGCGCAATTTGTCTGCTACTGATGTGCGGATTAGCCGCGACAGCAGCTAAAACACCTACTTGGGCATCATCATTTGTTGCAGGTCGTTGTTGACGTTTCACATGTGGCTGAACACTTTCTGTTTCCTTAAAAAACGTAACGATCCGGCGAACGGTCAGGACACTTGGATGTCGTCGTCCAGGATACCGAGCAGCATACATAGCACACGCCCGTTGGGCATTTTGATCACAACAGCCTTACATTAACACGATATCGACCTTTCCGCAATTGGTAAACGGTCCATTTTAACACGGGTAATGTATCCCGAAGCAAATACCGTCCGCACTGGCGGAATGTTACGTGGTACCACGTACTTATACGTTTGTGACTATTACAGCGCCATCTATCGCAAAGCGAAAAAAGTGGTCCAACTAAAATAATCGTATTTCTTTACGTACCACACGAATATGTAATAAAAAATGGGGGTTCCTGTTTTAAAAAACGCAGTTTCTACCCGTTTGACCTATGGCAGCGCCATCTAGCGGGCCAACCATAGCGCCATCTGGTTTCCCTCTTCAAGCTAGGCGAGTTTCGTTCTTTGTAGTTTTTTCGTTTGATGCTTATTTCGTGAGATATGTGCCCGGTCACTATCAATGGACCACTCTGTATATAGGTTCGTCAACGCACGCTACACACCTGTCTTCCATTATCGGTGTTGACTGCGTACGTTCGGATAAAACAAAAAATTAAATACTTCCGTCCACAGAAAAATTAAAATCAGCAGTTTAACATTTAATATTGGCGAGAGCCGTCTGTAATCCTTCAGATTTTCCTGGCAACGTTTGTGCGGATAAAATTGGTACATGGGCCGCTCCATTCAAACAGCGACATCATTTGCGAGAATAAGAATTAAAAAAATAGCTAATAATCCGCTTACCATACAATGCGAAAATCTGGAATTATCAGGGTTTAGACGGAACGCTCGTCCAGCGTACACGGAAATTATTTCGGGCATTAAGAGTCTCTTTTAGATTTACATTATTCAATGAAGTGTCTTCAAAATCAGTGCACGGACGTCGGACCGATAAGAGAGGAGACAGTTGCTCCGTTTAATACATGCTGCAGCTGTCAAAAGTTGTTTCTATAAAGCACAGTCCCTGTCAGTTTGTTCCGACATCAGCGGATTCGGACATAAGCGGACGCATAAATAATTATTTCAAAAGATGTTCACATTCGAAATAAAGATGGGATCCGGAGATAGAAAAATACCGTTCTGTTTTGTGGCCTAATTTGACGTTATAGTTTTTTTTGTCCTTCTACCTCTTTCTTTATGTGTTATTTAATTTTTTTCGGTGTCGTATTGGAAAAGTGAATACACCAATACTTCTCCAGAAGAAACTGGTCTTTTGTTTCATAAAAGTAATAGCATAAATATCTGTAAAATCTACGTTGGTAACAATGAAACACTCATTTATTGTTATAGAAACGACAACAATCATTCACACGATAAGTAAAGAGAAGAAAAGCACTGACGTGGGACAATGTAACGTTCAAAAGCAAATGGATGTGCTCTTGCGTGCAGTAGTAGAACAAATCTGAGTCAGTTACTGCAGTCCAGAGTGTTCTTTGTCTGATTTCTGATATAGTTTGATCGGAAACAATTGGTTAGTAGTCTAATGCCAGCTGATGTTAAGAGAAGCTGCTGGAAGAATGCATCAGGACATAGCGTACATTGAATATGAAACACCCCATCCCCCTCAGATAAAGAATAAAACGTGACGTGCTTCAAAACATTACACAAAATTTCCAACAAAAATGGGTTGTATAAAATATTTATTTTATTTTCATAGTAAAAGTACTTAGGGAATAATATATACAAAATTTGGGATCAATATGTTCAATTATTTTCCTGTGGGTAACTGAAATCCGTGACAAAAATTTTCACAATATGCTGCGACTATCTTACCATCCGCTGCTTCGCTTGCGTTCACTTTATGGTCTGCACAAATTTTTTTGTTTTTATTTGATAGAATTTTTATGCTGTTCACAAACTGCAATATCTTCTACACTTTTCACGTTGATTAAGGCCATAGAAACGTGCACATTCCCGAATGTATTTCTGAACAAGCAGCGATTCTGGTTGCTGGAGCCCAAGGCTTTTGTTAGCCATGTCTTTTGCGTTCTTGTGGAGATATTCCCATAGCAGCCTTTATCCTGTAACATATATTTCTGTATATCTAACCGAGAAGTGAAATAACCATTTTCATAGACTTAGCTTTAAAAAATTCTTGTTGTTGTTTGTTGTTGTGGTCTTCACTCCAGAGATTGCTTTAATGCTGCTCTCCATGCTACGCTATCCTGTGCAAACCCGATTAGCTAACGCAACCTCCATCCTTCTGAATCTACATCTACATGGTTACTCTGCAATTCACACTTAAGTGCCTGGCAGAGGGTTCATCGAACTATTTTCATACTACTTCTCTACCATTCAACTCTCGAATAGCGCGTGGGAAGAATAAACACCTAAATCTTTCCGTTCGAGCTCTGATTTCTCTTATTTTATTATGATGAACATTTCTCCCTACGTAGGTGGGTGTCAACAAAATATTTTCGCATTCGGAAGAGAAAGTTGGTGATTGAAATTTCGTAAATAGATCTCGCCGAAAAGAAAACCTCTATTGTTTCAGTGACTGCCACCCCAACTCACCGTATCGTATCAGTGACACTCTCATCCCTATTGCTCGATAACACGAAACGAGCTGCCCTTCGTTGCACTTTTCCGATATCTTCCGTCGATCCTGTCTGGTATGGATCCCATACCGCACAGCAATATTCCAGCAGAGGACGGACAAGTGTAAAGTAGGCTGTCTCTTTAGTGGGTTTGTTGCATCTTCTAAGAGTTCTGCCAACAAAGCGCAGTCTTTGTTTCGCCTTCCCCAAAATATTATCTATGTGGTCTTTCCAATTTAAGTTGCTCGTAATTGTAATTCCAAGGTATTTAGTCGAATTGACAGCCCTTAGATTTGTGCAGTTTATTGTATACCCAAAATTTATCGCCGGCCGGAGTGGCCGAGCGGTTCTAGGCGCTACAGTCTGGAACCGCGCGACCGCTACGGTCGCAGGTTCGAATCCTCCCTCGGGCATGGATGTGTGTGATGTCCTTAGGTTAGTTAGGTTTAAGTAATTCTAAGTTCTAGGGGACTGATGACCACAGCAGTTAAGTCCTATAGTGCTCAGAGGCATTTGAACCAACCAAAATTTATCGGATTTCTTTTAGTACCAATGTGGATGACCTCGCACTTTTCTTTGTTTAGTGCTAAATGCCACTTTTCGCACCACACAGAAATTCTCTCTAGATCGTTTTGTAATTGGAATTGATCGTCTGATGATTTTACTAGACGGTAAATTACAGCGTCATCTGCAAACAATCTAAGGGGACTGCTCAGATTATCGCCTAGATCATTCATATAATTCAATAACAGCAGAGGGCCTATGACACTACCTTGCGGAACGCCAGATTTTCTGCTTAGTGTATTCATCTTTTGGTCTCCCTCTAGGATTTTTTTCCTCCACGCTTCCCTCTAATTCAAAACTGGTGATCCGTTGATGCCTCACAACGTGTCCTACCAACCGATCCCTTCTTCTAATCAAGTTGTGCCACACATTCCTCTTCTCAATATTTGTGTTCGGTACGTCCTAATTAGTTACGTGATTTACCGATCTAATCTTCATCATTCTTCTGTAGCACCACGTTTCGAATTCTATTCTCTTCTTGTTTATATTTCTAACCCAGAAGCCAAATTCTAATTTTCATAGATTTAGCTAACCCAGCTTTAAAAATCACTCCTATATTGGTTGATTTTCCAAAAACACTGAAACACGCATTTTTAATTTGTAACTTAGCAGTCAAATGCCAGTTTTCATAGACGTATAGTAACTTTAAAGATACATTAGTAGTTCTATAATCACGATTTATTTAAAAAAAAGATTTCACCCACTATTTAATCCCATTTATGACTGAATTTTCAAAAGTGGTGAAACACGTATTATTTTCTGACATATACCAAACACCAATTTTCGCGGTTCTGTCTTCGAAATTGCCTTAATAGCGACATATTTTCTAAAAGTCCTTCACCTGCTACTTCACCCCCTTCAGAGTGGAATTTCGAGAAGTCCCTTCCCAACCCTTTCAGGTCCTCAGACTACGTTTGTGTACATTAACTTCTACTCTGTCTTACAAGGGAATCCTCCATACTGTAAATCACGGATTTTGATGCGCTTCATATATGTTGTATAGTACATAACTGTCCGGTTTTTTAGCGATGTGCCTTGGTTTTAGAGCAAATCGATTTTGAAGTTCATTGCGGGATTTGTATATCTGTAACATTACGTAGATTCCGAGCAAGTCCGCGTAGCGCAGTGGTAAAGGTTCGCGGCTACCACACTGAAGGTACCGCGTTCGAATCCGCTCAGGTATTTTTTTTTTCCAAAATCGACCGAATTTTTGAATTTTATTTCAAAGAATATCAACGAACAGTGTAAAGTGTGCGAAATTATAATGATATATTCAGTTATTAATTTCTTCAAATATTCATTCCATTTGTGGTTCGCAGTTGGCCGGCCGCTGTGGCCGAGCGGTTCTAGGCGCTTCAGTCCGCAACCGCGCTGCTGCTACGGTCGCGAGTTAGAATCCTGCCAATAGGAAGGATGTGTGTGATGTCCTTCGGTTAGTTAAGTTTAAGTAGTTCTATATATAGGCGACTGATGACCTCAGATGTTAAGTCCCATAGTACTTAGAGCCATTTTTGTGGTTCGCAGTTGGATTTCCAAATGTTCGTACAACGGTCGCTTCTTGTATTACCTGAAATCGATCTCCGCCCATTATCATCCCCTCTCCCATGAATACCGTTAACCCTAACGGGAATCCTTGCTCCTAGTTGCGGCCAGTGAGGATGCTATTTGCATTCCTTTATGTTCGCATCTAACTAAAGCGTAAGTTGCTCGCAAAATGTCTCTAGTGCCGTGTGTTAGAAAAGCTCTGTGAAATGGAAGAACCAAGCGTTTCTGCAGTAGTGCAGCCAGAAGCAGATCCACAAGTAGAGGAGTTGAACGAAGAATCAATAGGCGAAATGACAAATGCCATTAAATACGCCGAAAATCTAATCCGCGAGCAGGATTCGAACATGGTACCTCCAGCGCGGTACCCGTGAACCTTTACCGCTGCGCTACCCTGACTTGTCCGGAATATACGTAATGTTACAGATATACTAATCCCGCAATGAACTTCAAAATCGATTTTCTCAGAAACCAAGGCCCGTCGTTAAAAAACCGGATAGCCAGGTACTCAGGATAAGTGCCTCTACAACATATTTGAAGCGCATCAAAATCGGTGATTTGCAGTTTGGAGGGTTGTTAGCTGTAACAGAAGTTTCTTTTCCCCAATGGAAACCTAAGGTTCATATTTATAAATGTTCAATATTTTTATCACGTGTAAGTGCAACCAACTGTTGGGCGAAACTATCAAATATCAGCAAGTCAGTGTGGCTGTGCGCATCAGCTCCTGACCAACTCAATACACAGATGTGGTTGGTTCGCTATATTCCATTGTATAATTGAATATTGTTAGTGTTATTTTGCATTGTAGTTATTAATTATCGCTTTACTATTTATTACAATAGACAATACTTAGATAATAGTTATTTTACTCCAGAAAATGAAGCCGAGGGCACAAAACATGTTTTGAAAACGGGTATATAAAATATGTGATCAAAAGAATCCGGACACCCAACAAAATATTTTTTTTTTTTTGGTCATCAGTCTACTGACTGGTTTGATGCGGCCCGCCACGAATTCCTTTCCTGTGCTAACCTCTTCATCTCAGAGTAGCACTTGCAACCTACGTCCTCAATTATTTGCTTGACGTATTCCAATCTCTGTCTTCCTCTACAGTTTTTGCCCTCTACAGCTCCCTCTAGTACCATGGAAGTCATTCCCTCAAGTCTTAGCAGATGTCCTATGATCATGTCCCTTCTCCTTATCGGTGTTTTCCACATATTCCTTTCCTCTCCGATTCTGCGTAGAACCTCCTCATTCCTTACCTTATCAGTCCACCAAATTTTCGACATTCGTCTATAGCACCACATCTCAAATGCTTCGATTCTCTTCTGTTCCGGTTTTCCCACAGTCCATGTTTCACTACCATACAATGCTGTATTCCAGACGTACATCCTCAGAAATTTCTTCCTCAAATTAAGGTCGGTATTTGATATTAGTAGACTGCTCTTGGCCAGAAATGCCTTTTTTGCCATAGCGAGTCTGCTTTTGATGTCCTCCTTGCTCCGTCCGTCATTGGTTATTTTACCGCCTAGGTAGCAGAATTCCTTAACTTCATTGACTTCGTGACCATCAATCCTGATGTTAAGGTTCTCGCTGTTCTCATTTCTACTACTTCTCATTACCTTCGTCTTTCTCCGATTTACTCTCAAACGATACTGTGTACTCATTAGACTGTTCATTCCGCTCAGCAGATCATTTAATTCTTCTTCAATTTCAGTCAGGATAGCAATGTCATCAGCGAATCGTATCATTGATATCCTTTCACCTTGTATTTTAATTCCACTCCTGAAGCTTCCTTTTATTTCCATCATTGCTTCTTCGATGTACAGATTGAAGAGTAGGGGCGAAAGGCTACAGCCTTGTCTTACACCCTTCTTAATACGAGCACTTCGTTCTTGATCGTCCACACTTATTATTCCCTCTTGGTTGTTGTACATATTGTATATGACCCGTCTCTCGCTATAGCTTACCCCTACTTTTTTCAGAATCTCGAACAGCTTGCACCATTTTACATTGTCTAACGCTTTTTCCAGGTCGACAAATCCTGTGAAAGTGTCTTGATTTTTCTTTAGCCTTGCTTCCATTATGAGCCGTAAGGTCAGAATTGCCTCTCTCGTACCTTTACTTTTCCTAAAGCCAAACTGATCGTCACCTAGCGCGTTCTCAATTTTCTTTTCCATTCTTCTGTATATTAATCTTGTAAGCAGCTTCGATGCATGAGCTGTTAAGCTGACTGTGCGATAATTCTTGCACTTGTCAGCTCTTTCCGTCTTCGGAATTGTGTGGATGATGTTTTTCCGAAAGTCAGATGGTATATCGCCAGACTCATATATTCTACACACCAACGTGAATAGTCGTTTTGTTGCCACTTCCCCCAATGATTTTTGAAATTCTGATGGAATGTTATCCATACCTTCTGCCTTATTTGACCGTAAGTCCTCCAAAGCTCTTTTAAATTCCGATTCTAATACTGGATCCACTATCTCTTCTAAATCGACTCCTCTTTCTTCTTCTATCACATTAGACAAATCTTCACCCTCATAGAGGCTTTCAATGTATTCTTTCCACCTATCTGCTCTCTCCTCTACATTTAACAGTGGAATTCCCGTTGCACTCTTAATGTTACCACCGTTGCTTTTAATGTCACCAAAGGTTGTTTTGACTTTCCTGTATGCTGAGTCTGTCCTTCCGACAATCATATCTTTTTCGATGTCTTCACATTTTTCCTGCAGCCATTTCGTCTTAGCTTCTCTGCACTTCCTATTTATTTCATTCCTCAGCGACTTGTATTTCTGTATTCCTGATTTTCCCGGAACATGTTTGTATTCCTCCTTTCATCAATCAGCTGAAGTATTTCTTCTGTTACCCATGGTTTCTTCACAGTTATCTTCTTTGTACCTATGTTTTCTTTCCCAACTTCTGTGATGGCCCTTTTTAGAGATGTCCATTCCTCTTCAACTGTACTGCCTACTGCGCTATTCCTTATTGCTGTACCTATAGCGTTAGAGAACTTCAAACGTATCTCGTCATTCCTTAGTACTTCCGTATCCCAATTCTTTGCGTATTGATTCTTCCTGACTAATGTCTTAAACTTCAGCCTACTCTTCATCACTGCTATATTGTGATCTGACTCTATATCTGCTCCTGGGTACGCCTTACAATCCAGTATCTGATTTCGGAATCTCTGTCTGACCATGATGTAATCTAATTGAAATCTTCCCGTATCTCCCGGCCTTTTCCAAGTATACCTCCTCCTCTTGTGATTCTTGAACAGGGTATTCGCTATTACTATCTGAAACTTGTTACAGAACTTAATTAGTCTTTCTCCTCTTTCATTCCTTGTCCCAAGCCCATATTCTCCTGTAACCTTTTCTTCTACTCCTTCCCCTACAACTGCATTCCAGTCGCCCATGACTATTAGATTTTCGTCCCCCTTTACATACTGCATTACCCTTTCAATATCCTCATACACTTTCTCTATCTGTTCATCTTCGGCTTGCGACGTCGGCATGTATACCTGAACTATCGTTGTCGGTGTTGGTCTGCTGTCGATTCTGATTAGAACAACCCGGTCACTGAACTGTTCACAGAAACACACCCTCTGCCCTACCTTCCTATTCATAACGAATCCTACACCTGTTATACCATTTTCTGCTGCTGTTGATATTACCCGATACTTACCTGACCAGAAATCCTTGTCTTCCTTCCACTTCACTTCACTGACCCCTACTATATGTAGATTGAGCCTCTGCATTTCCTTTTTCAGATTATCTAGTTTCCCACAAAACATACGTTTTTCATATTGGGTGCCTTGTGCTGCCACGTACTATCAGGTGCTCCTTATCAGCGACCTCAGTAGTCATTAGAATTCGTGAGAGAGCAGAATGGGACGCTCCACGGAACTCACGGACTTCGAACGTGGTCAGATGATTGAGTGTCACTTGCGTCATAGTCTGTACGAAAGATTTCTACACTCCTAAACACCCCCAGGTCCACTGTTTCCGATGTGATAGTGAAGTGGATACGTGAAGGGACACGAACAGCACAAAATCGGACAGGCCGACCTCGTCTGTTGACTGACAAGAGACCGCCGACAGTTGAAGAGGGTCCTAATGTGTAATAGGCAGACCAACACACAGAAATTCCAGACTGCATCAGGATCCACTGCAAGTACCATGACAGTTAGGCGGGGGGTAAGAAAACTTGAACTGCATGGTCGAGCGGCTGCTCATACGCCACACATCACGCCGGTAAATCCCAAACAACGCCTCGCTTGGTGTGAGGAGCGAAAACATTGGACGATTGAACAGTGGAAAAACGTTGTGTGGAGTGACGAATCACGCTACACATGTGGCGATTGAATGGCAGGGTGTGCGTATGGCGAATGTCCGATGAACGTCATATGTCAGCGTCTGTAGTGCCAAAAGTAAAATTCGAAGGCGATGGTGTTATGGCGCGGTCGTGTTTTTCATTGAGTGTGCTTGCACCTATTGTTTCGCGTGGCACTATCACAGCACAGACCTTCATTGACGTTTTAAGCACCTTCTTGCTTCCCAATGTTGAAGAACGTTTTGGGGATGGCGATTCCATCTTTCGAGCACTTGTTCATAATGCACGACCTGTGGGGGAGTGGATACACGACAATAAAATCCCTGTAATGGCCTGCACAGAGTCCTGACCTGAATCCTATAGAACACCTTTTGGATGTTTTGGAACGCTGACTTCGTGCCAGGCCTCACCGACCGACATCGATAGCTCTCCTAAGTGCAGCACTCCGTGAAGAATGGGCTGTCATTCTCCAAGCAACCTTCCAGCACCTGATCGAACGTATGCCTGGAGAGTGGAAGCTGTCATCAAGGCTGTGGGGCAACACCATATTGAATTCCAGCGTTATCGATAGAGGGTGCCACGAACTTGTAAGTCATTTTCAGCCAGGTGTCCGGATACTTTTAATCACATAGTGTATTTTTGAATGAGTCCTACATATAAAATCATTGAAAATGACCTAAGAGTAGTACCAGATAAAGAAAAAATTTCCTTCCTCCAGAAAGAATTCCAGTCTTAAAGGGTTAAATGATACCTTCAGTACAACTTCTACGCCCTCTCCACATTTCAAGTTCCAATCCTTTGCGGTTTCGGCTGGGCGCTAATGAGTCAGTGAATCTTCTGGCCCTATGTTACCCCCTTAGGTGTTGAATTTTCAAAAACAGTGAAACATGTATTCCTTTCATTTCTAACCGAGAAGCCAAATAGCAATGTGCAAAGTTTAGCTTTAAAAACGCTTTCACAATTAAATATTTCCACAAAACATTTCACCTTCCTTTTTACCCCATTTAGTGGTTAAATTTCCAAAAACAGTGACACAATAATTGTTTATTTATAACCGAGAAGCCAAATGCAAGTTTACTTAGGTTTACCTTTGAATAAGCGTTCATACTGGAATATTTTATAAAATATTTCACCTTCTATTGTATCCCTTTAGGGAATAAATTTCTATAACCACTGAAACACATTTTTTTTTTTTAAATTTGGAGCCGAAAAGTCAAACATGAAGTTTCATATATAGCTTTAAAAATACTTAAGCAGTTCATTAATAGAGATTTACTTAAAAAAACAACTTTCACACCCATAGGGGCTAGATTTACAAAAATGCTGAATCACGTATTTCTTTATTTCTGACCGGGGAAGCAAATACCGATTTTCGTAGGTTTGGCTTCAAAACTGCCTTAATAGCGACTTATTTTCGAAAATCATTTAGTCTCGTATTTCGGAAAAATCCCTTCTCAAACGACGCCTACAATATAAAATCAACAACCTCCCCAAATTTCGGGTTTCTATCCTGATTACTCACCTAGTGAGTTTGTTAGTCGGAACACTACCTTTTATACATATAAATATAGAAGCTTGAAAAATGGCTCAGACATGTAATAGCTGTTATTGCAGCTTAAAAAGTTTTCTCCAGCTGTCGCATTTTTTAGCATTTTTAACGATATCTATGAGGGATCCCCAGAAAGTAAGACACCGCATTTTCTTTCTTCAACAGTTCTTTATTGAACATAATGAGAATCACACGCACGAAAGAATGGTGTTTTATCTACGCATCCTATTTTTCCACGTAATCTCCATCCCGTTCTATGGCCTTCGTCCAGCGCGAAACAAGAGGGTGTATGTGCTGTCGGTACCAATCCTTGTCCTGGTGGCGCAGCCAGTGCTTCAGTGTGTGAATCACCTCCTCACCGTCCTCAAAATGTCTTCCACGAATGCCATCCTTTAATGGCCCAAACAAGTGGAAGTCCGAGGGGGTTAGGTCAGGGTTGTCAGGTGTGACAGCCGTGGATGGTGTCCACGACATCTGCAGATCGTGGAGCTTCGCCGAACCGCCTTCTGATGACCTCACCCTCCGAGTCCAACGACTAACTGTACCTCTAGCGACAGCAGATACTCTATAGAGTCTGCACAAGCGTTTGTGAATATTCTGCACAGTTTCATTCTCTGCAGAGAGAAATTCAATGACAGCACGTTGCTTGTACCGTACTTCACATACAGACACCGTTTTGAAACTGACTTGCAGCTACGCTGTCTGTCAGAAGTGACGGAAACTTGGTACGTTCACCCGGCAGACTTCAAGTAATATATACGTAACGTTTCGCATTCGTAGCGTTGTTATTGGCTGAGAAAGAAATGTGGTGCATTACTTTCTGGGCTACTCTTCTAATAGCACAGTGAATACATATGGTTTAATAAGAAATTTTGTAACATGTTTAAAGATTATAGCTAAAAAAATTTTACAAGAAATGTAATTGGAGCAGATCAGACAAGTCTGATTCCTGACGTGTTATAAAAATTAGATTTTGGACTATAATAGATACCTTCCATATACACATATCTTTCAGTTCTGTACCGCGATTGCGCAGCCTAGAAAGAACTGTGACGTATTTAACATTCGTTTAGAAAGTTATTCAGCTTACGAAGAAAAAATTCGGTGTCGTAGAACTGAAGGATTTAGCCTTGTTTCTCAACATTGCCATTAAGCTATGTTTCTCGGATGAGCATCACCAAATACATAACGAATTTTACTGTTTTTCAGTTCGGAGTTATCGGAAAAACAGGTTCTAATTTGCTCGTAGAAGCACTACAGTACTACATATTGATGATCTGCTGAAACGGTTAGGCTCAGCTACTTATGCTGTTAGGGTTATTGCAAATTTTGGTGATAAACATATCAGTAAATTAGCCTACTATACCTATTTTCATTTACTGCATTCATATGGCATCATATTTTGGGGTAATTCATCATTAAGAGAAAAAGTACTCATAGCACAAAAGCGTGTAATCAGAATAATAGCTGGAGCCCACCCAAGATCACACTGCAGACATTTATTTAAGGATCTCGGGATATTCACAGTACCTTCGCAATACATACATTCACTTATGAAATTTGTTATTAATAACCCATCCCAGTACGTGAAAAGGCACATGAATATTCTGTTTGGTCGAAAACTAACATTTTAACAAATGGTTCAAATGGCTCTAAACACTATGGGACTTAACATCTGAGGTCAACAGTCCCCTAGACTTAGAACTACTTAAACCTTACTAAGGACATCACACACATCCATGCCCGAGGCAGGATTCGAACATGCGACCGCAGCAGCAGCGCGGTTCCGGACTTAAGCGCCTAGAACCGCTCGACCACAGCGGCCGCCTACGATTAGTCATTATTAAATACTTTCCGTTCGTAAAATGTTTGGGAAGATAGTTGATAGTGAAATGGGCCGATTACAAATACCTGTCCTATGATGTTTCTTAAGGCAGGGTCTAACAAAGTTTTCCGTACACTTTATATGATGGTAGGCATATATAATATTTGTAATAACATCGCAAACAAAAACAATGGAGATTTTTGTGCATTTTCCAGTTTGTTGCTGTCTTAAACACTGAAGACCCAAAGAACCTGCTACACCTGCCTAATACCGTGTCGGGCCAAAGTGAGCATGCAGAAGTGGGCAACACGACGTGGCATGGATTCGAATAATGGCTGAAGTAGCGCTGGAGGGAACTGACAAGATGAATCCTGCAGGGCTGTCCATAGATCCGTAAGAGTATGAGGAGGTGGAGATCTCTTCTGAATAGCACGTTGCAAGGCATCCCAGATATGCTCTATAATGTTCATATCTGGGGAGTATGGTGGCCAGCGGAAGTGTTTAAACTTAGAAGAGTGTTCCTGGGGTCACTGTGTAGCAATTCTGGACGTGTGGGGTGTCACACTGTCCTGCTGTAATTGCCCAAGTCGGACGGAATAGGCAATGGACATGAATGGATACAGGTGATCAGACAGGATGATTACGTACGTGTCATTTGCCAGAATCGTATCTAGACATACGAGGGGTCCGATGTTACTCGAACTGAACATGCCCCATACCATTACAGAGCAACACAAGCTTCAATAGTCTGCTGCTGACATGCAGGGTCCATGAATTCATGAGGTTGTCTCCATGCCCGTACACGTCCATCCGCTCTATACAAGTTGAAAAAAGATTCGTCCGACCAGTCCATTGTCGGTGTTGACGGGTCCAGGCGAGACTTAATGCTTTGTGTCGTGCAATCATCAAGGGCACACGAGTGGACCTTCTGCTCCGAAAGCCCATATCGATGATGTTTCGGTTAATGGTCAGCATGCTTACACTTGTTGATGGCCCAGTATTGAAATCTGGAGCAATTTACGGAAGCGTTGCAATTCTGTCACGTTGAAAGATTCTGTCCAGTCGTCGTTGGTCCCGTTCTTACAGGATCTTTTTGCGGCGGCAGCGATGTCGGAGATTTGATGTTTTACCGGATTCCTGATATGCACAGTACACTCGTGAAATGTTCGTACGGGAAAATCCCCACTTCATGCTACCTCGGAGATGCTGTGTCCCATCGCTTGTGCGCTGACTATGAAACCACGTTCAAACTCACTTGAATCTTGATACTCTGCCATTGTAGCAACATTTTCTGCGCCGGACACTTGTGGTCTTATATAGGCGTTGCCAACCGCAGCGTTGTGTTCTGCCTGTTTTCATGTATCTGTGTTCGTATACGCATGCCTACACCAGTTTCTTAGGCGCTTCAGAGTAGAATATGTCTGTCGATAAATACAAGTACTTAAAATCAATTCAGACTTTTTAAACAATATGTACATAAACTACTGACCATTAAAATTGCTACACCAAGAAGAAATGCAGATGATAAACGGCTATTCATTGAAGAAATATATTAAACTAGAACTGACATGTAATTACATTTTCACGCAATTTAGCTGCATAGATCCTGAGAAATCAGTACCCAGAACAACCATCTCTGGCCGAAATAATGGCCTCGATACGCCTGGGCATTGAGTCAAACAGGACGTGGATGGCGTGTACAGGTACAGCTGCCCATGCAGCTTCAACGCAATACCACAGTTCATCAAGAGTAGTGACTGGGGTATTGTGACGAGCCATCTTCACGGCCACCATTGACCAGACGTTTTCCATTGGTGAGAGATCTGGAGAATGTGCTGACCAGGGCAGCAGTCGAACATTTTCTGTATCCAGTAAGGCCCGTACAGGACCTGCAACACGCGGTCGTGTATTATCCCGCTGGAATGTAGGATTTTGCAGGGATCGAATGAAGGGTGGAGCCACGGGTCGTAACACATCTGAAATGTAACGTCCACTGTCCACAGTGCCGTCAATGCGAACAAGAGGTGACCGAGACATGTAACCAATGGAAACCCATACCATCACGCCAGGTGATACGCCAATATGGCGATGACCAATACACGCTTCCAATGTGCATTCACCGCGATGTCGCCAAACACGGATGCGCCATCATGATGCTGTAAACAGAACCTGGATTTATCCGAAAAAATGACGTTTTGCCATTCGTGCACCCAGGTTCGTCGTTGAGTACACCATCGCAGGCACTCCTGTATGTGATGCAGCGTCAAGGGTAACCGCAGCCATGGTCTCCGAGCTGATAGTCCATGCTGCTGCAAACGTCATAGAACTGTTCGTGCAGATGGTTGTTATCTTGCAAACGTCCCCATCTGTTGACTCAGGGATCGAGACGTAGCTGCACGATCCGTTACAGCCATGCGGATAAGATGCCTGTCATCTCGGCTGCTAGTGATACGAGGCCGTTGGGATCCAGTACGGCGTTCCGTATTACCCTCCTGAACCCACCGATTCCATATTCTACTAACAGTCATTGGATCTCGTCCAACGCAAGGGGCAATGTCGCGATACGATAAACCGCAATAGCGATAGACTACAACCCGACCCTTAATCAAAGTCGGAAACATGATGGTACGCATTTCTTCTCCTTACACGAGGCATCACAACAACGTTTCACCAGGCAACGCAGGTCAACTGCTGTTTGTGTATGAGAAATCGGTTGGAAACTTTCTTCATGTCAGCACGTTGTAGGTGTCGCCACCGCGGCCAACCTTGTGTGAATGCTCTGAAAAGCTAATCATTTGCATATCACAGCTTCTTATTGCCGTCGGTTACATTTCGCGTCTGTAGCACGTCATCTTCGTGGTGTAGCAATGTTAATGGCCAGTAGTGTATCTACCCGCGAAGTACGCATCACGCAGGCCACATTTCATGCAGCCAACAGAGCTGTGACGGCAGGCCACGGGCAGACGGTGGCGGCTCGGGGTCCAGGATGTCGCCCGGCACCTGAGCTGACAGCCGCCTCTGCTCAGCTGACTGGGCTGACATTTGGCAGGAAATGTCACCGCCGTCAACACCGCAGCGGGGCCTTGACCGCCAGCTGGGATTACCACGGGCTAATGGGCCAAGTGCCGACTGCCATACCTACTAAATGCTAACTACCTAGACGTCCAGGGACGCGGCCGATTCTTCTGCGGCCGGCATGGTTATACTGGAGTCTGCACGCTCTCTGCGGCTAATAAACAACACGCGGTCACTTAACGTTAATATGGAGGTGGTAACAATCTTCAGTCAATTTTTCAGGTTATGTTAGACAGGCCTCATACGCTCAGAATTCAATGACGACATTTGAATATGGTAAATGCTTTTTTATTCCAGTCACTGATCACAGTATCAATTCTTTAGACGATGACCGGTTTCAGTCCGTAATGACCATCCTCAGATCATTTTTATACCATGTCCTGAAGTGATACGGCCATAGGACATGGTGTAAAAAAGATCTGAGGATGGTCATTACGGACTGAAACCGGTCATCGTCTAAAGAATTGATATTGTGATCAGACACTGGAATAAAGAAGCATTTGACAGTATTGGATCACTGTTTGTATACGCGACTATGTCACAGTTGGGGAGATTTGAATATGGGCCCACATTCGCCATTACTTGAACAGCTCCATGTCACCATAAGCTGTTAATCTTTAGTTTATTTTCGTACTATTGCACATTTTCGCCTTTAGGTAATTTTCAAATACCATCTGATGTTTGTTCATCAGATATCGTCATACTGGTCTGCTGTACGCGTATGTCTAAAGCACGTCATTTGTTATTCTGGTACTTCTGCTCTTTGGATGTCTTATATATAATTAAAATGTTCTAACACCAGATATGTTATATGAGCATAGCCTGAACCTCGAGTGTAAAATTACATATGGTCCAGTCACTTTAATGTGACCTCCGCCCGTGTTTCACGTCTACGTGCAATAACCATTCACGGATGGCAGACGGCACAACAGCCACTGGATGCTATATTGAGCGTATCACAAGGACCCGAAAAACAGTGCAGTTGTCGCCCTAATGCAGAAACGGAGCAACTTATCTCCGTCCAAGAGCATGATCGTAGGTTCTTGGGCCAAGGGTGGAAACATTTACGAAACGGCTAAGTTTGCAAGCTGTTCTCGTGCGACCGTGGTTCAAATGTACCGTGCATGGAAAATTGGCGCTGTCCAAAACCGTCACCAAGTGTACCAAACGGTTCAAATGGCTCTAAGCACTATGGGACTTGACATCTGAATTCATCAGTCCCCAAGACTTAGAACTACTTAAACCTAAATAACCTAAGGCCATCACACACATCCATGCCCGAGGCTGGATTCGAAGCTGCGGCCGTAGCAGCAGCGCGGTTCCAGACTGTAGCGCCTAGAACCGCTCAGCCACAGCGGCCGGCTTACTGCGTGCCAAGGGCAATAAATGACAGGGGTGAGCGACGGCTGCAGAGACTTGTGCGGACGAACAGACTTGCAAGTCTTGAACAAGTGACCGGCCATATGAATCAAGGGGCTACCAGCAATATCTCCTTAACGACAGTTTAGCGAGCCTTGCTGAATATGAGCCTCTGCAGCCTGGTTCGTGAACCCGTGCAGATTGCTGTTCATTGGTATCGAAGGCTGGAGTTCGCACGCCAATACCGCAATTGGACGTCCATTGAGTGGCGATAAGTGGACGATTCAGATGAATAGCCGGTCGCGGTGGCCGAGCGGTTCCAGGCGCTTCAGTACGGAACCGCGCGACCGCTACGGTCGCAGGTTCGAACTCTGCCTCGGGCATGGATGTGTGTGACGTCCTTAGGTTCGTTAGGTGTAAGTAGTTCTAAGTTCTAGGGGACTGATGACCTCAGATGCTAAGTCCCAAAGTGCTGAGAGCCATTCAGATGAATAACTTTTAGTGCTCAATCAGGGAGATGGCCGTTGCCGTGTATGGCGTGAGTCCGAAAGGCACAATGGATCAACACAAGTATGCATGTATCCTTGGGGACCACGTCCGGTCATACGCGCAGTCTGTTTTTCGTCGGCACGAAGGCATGTACCAGCAAGACAATGGAACGTGCCGCGCAGCTCACAGTGTACGTGAGTGGTTCGATCAGCCCAGGATGCACTAAACCGTACTCCCTTGATCACCAAACTCTGCGGCTTTAAACACAAACTAGAATCTGTGGGACCACCTTGATTAGGATTTTCAGCCGAGAAACGCAGCTGGAACTGGCTGCGGCGCTGGAGACGGAATGGCTCCACATCCTTGTCGATATTTCACTGACTCTCTTCTTGCACGTCTCTCAACGGTACGTGATGCAAAAGGTGGTTACTTGTGCTTTTGATAGGTGGTCACGTTAATGTGACTGGATGGTGTGTTTTACCACTTCATGTGATTTCAGTTTCGTGTCGCACTACCATCCCACAGCTGTTTCTTGGTATGTCTTCATTGTACATACACTGATGAGCCAAAGAAACTGGTACACCTGCGTGATATTGTGTAGCATGCAGAAGTACCGCAATACGATGTGGCACGGACTCCACTAATATCTGAAGTAGTACTGAAGGCAATTGACACCATGAATGCTGCAGGGCTGCCTACAAATCCGTAATAGCACGAGGGGGTGGAGATCTCTCCTGAACAGCAAGTTGAAAGGCATCCCAGATATGCTCAATAATGTTCATGTCACGGGAGTTTGGTGGCCAGTGGAAGTGGGAAGTGTTTAAACTCAGAAGAGTGTTTCTGCAGGAACCTTGTAGCAATTCTGGACGTGTGGGGGTGTCGCACTGTCATGCTGGAATGTCCACTGTGCGTCGGGAAGCACAGTGGACGTGAATGGATGCAGGTGATCAGACAGGATGCTTACCTATGTGTCACCTGCCAGAGTTGTATCTAGACGTATCAGGGGTCCCATGTCACTCGGACTAAACAGGTCCCACACCATTACAGAGCCTCCAACAGCTTGAACTGTCCCCTGGTGAAATGCAGGGTCTATGGATTCATGAGACTGTCTCCATACCCGTATACGTCTATCCGCTCGATACAATTTGAAATGAGACTCGTCCGACCAGGTAAAATGTTTCCAGACATCAACAGTACGATGTTGGTGCTGACGGTCCCAGGCGAGGCGTAAAGCCTTGTGTCGTGCAGTCATCAACGGTACACGAGTTTGTCTTCGGCTCCGAAAGCCTATATCGATGATCTTCCGTTGATTGGTTCGACCGCTGACACTTGTTGATGACCCAGCACTGAAGTTTGCAATAATTTGCGAAAGGGGTGCACTGCTGTCACGTTGCCACCGTTCTTTCCAGATCTTTTTTCGGCCGCAGCGATGTTGGAGATTTGATGTTTTACCGGATTCCTGATGTTCATCGCTGCCTCGAAAATGTTGTGTCCCATCGCTCGTGCACCGTCTATAACACCACGTCCAAACTCGCTTAAATCTTGATAACCTGCCATTGTAACGGCAATAGCTGATCTAACAACTGCACTAGACACGTGTCATAGGTAAGGCCGACCGCAGTGGCACATTCTGCCTATTTGTATTTATCTCTGTATTTGAATACACATGTCTGTACCAGTTTCTCTGGCGCTACAGTGTATGACAATCGTTCAAAAAGAAGCGAGCTAGCGGGTAGAAAATGAAAAACGTTGAAGGGATCGTAATACCATTGCTTATGTAAGAAGGTTTGGGAGATGAGGCGTCAAAGTTGCAACTATAGGGACATGGGCGCACACCCACATGACGACAGAGCGAGCAAGTACACGCGTAGACAGTCTGCCGCACTTAGTAGTGCTAAAAACAGAGAAATGGAGGCTTCAATAGAAGATCAAAGGGAAGGAGTGCATTTCCGTATAGTGGGCGGTGTGCAGGAACGGGAATCCATCGATGATGTACGAAGAGCGCTGTGTATCTCTTGCAGTGGTCAAGGCGTAGCACAACCAATTGCAGGAAACACAGCTGAATGCAGTACACGGTCGAGGCGTGCACAAGATCGCTCTGCCGTCAAGTGGTTGGTCGCCACGGTTCTCTGGCGGCAAGCTGGGAATTTCGGCGCTGTTACAGGGACCACACCTTGTCCCGTAGACAATGGGATTTACAATCTCTTCACCAGCTTAAATTTTACAGACACCGGCTTCTTTTTGATTGGTCCTAATGTGACAACTGCACTGAGAGGTACTGGACTTTCTGTAGAACGTGTGTTAAAGACCAGTGTGGAAATATTAGCTATCGCGTATTGTTGAAGGCTAATCAGCCATGGAATGTTAGGCGAGAACGGCGTAAAGCAAAAATGCCACGTCAGACACTCGGAGGAGCTACTTTAACTTCAGGAACAGGTCGAATTCACAAGCGCTCATGTATGGCGAGTACGGTGGGCATTACAAGACCTCCTAGCGTGACCTTTGCAATAATAGCATGACACTGTGAGCCGTGGTAAAATATACTGTTTTGAAGAGCGCGTCGCAGCGCGCAGTGTAAAAAAATCGCCTTCCGTTTCTGGCGGTGGCGCCGCAGTGGAAATCGCAGCTTTGGTGTCTCCCTCTGGTGGGAAAGAGGAAAAGTTGCCTGTTCACGTGCATTTAAGGGGCGCCATGAGCTCGGCCAGGGGTCAGTCAGCCAGTGGGAGGCAGTTTGTCAGCCGGCTCAGTGTCGGGCAGTGTCTGTCTATCGGTCTGCCGTACGTTAAGGGGGTCAGTCGGAGTGAGGCTAGGTCAGTCTCGTGTCACCAGTGGCTGGTCTGTCTCTCGTTCGCATTTGTGCGGCAGTTAGTGTCTGTCTGTCGTCGGAATGCGAGTGTGTCTGTTGTTTGGATCAAACTTTAAGCCCGAAAGTGAGAGTCTTGCCATTCCGCCAGTAACAGAACCTAGCTAGTGGTCGCTCGGTCGGGGCTAACAAGGGAACCTTCCCATCGCACCCCCCTCAGATTTAGTTATAAGTTGGCACAGTGGATAGACCTTGAAAAACTGAACACAGATCAATCGAGAAAACAGGAAGAAGTTGTGTGGAAGTATGAAAAAAATAAGCGAAATACACAAACTGAGTTGTCTATGCATATGATATGCAAGATCTCTGAGTATATGAGTTCATGAGAGCCGTGGTCCCGTGGTTAGCGTGAGCAACTCCAGTACGAGAGGTCCTTGGATAAAATCTTCCCTCGAGCGAAAATTTTAATTTTTTATTTTCAATCCACCGGTTAGTCCCTCAGCCGTTAGGGGTAAAACCCAATGGGACTCGGGGCAAGTAAGGCTAGCAACCTGCTTCCCTGGTACTTTAAATATGATGCTGGCAACAATCAGAGCAAAATTCCTCGGACCTTTGGAGGTGACGGAGTCCCACCTCTAACTGACAAACCAGGGACTCCTAAGATACGACTTGGCAAACAAATGGTAATGAGATGGGGAGCTATTAATATCAATGGGGGCTACTCTTGGAAGAAGGTAGAGCTGGCAGAGGCTGCAAGTAAGATGGGGCTGGACGTTTTAAGATTAGCATCTCCAAAACGAAAGTAATGTCAGTGGGAAAGAAATATAAACGGATTGAGTGCCAAATAGGAGGAACAAAGTTAGAACAGGTGGACGGTTTCAAGTACTTAGGATGCATATTCTCACAGGATGGCAACATAGTGAAAGAACTGGAAGCGAGGTGTAGCAAGGCTAATGCAGTGAGCGCTCAGCTACGATCTACTCTCTTCTGCAAGAAGGAAGTCAGTACCAAGACTAAGTTATCTGTGCACCGTGCAATCTTTCGACCAACTTTGTTGTATGGGAGCGAAAGCTGGGTGGATTCAGGCTACCTTATCAATAAGGTTGAGGTTACGGATATGAAAGTAGCTAGGATGATTGCAGGTACTAGTACATGGGAACAATGGCAGGAGGGTGTCCACAATGAGGAAATAAAAGAAAAACTGGGAATGAACTCTATAGATGTAGCAGTCAGGGCGAACAGGCTTAGATGGTGGGGTCATGTTACACGCATGGGAGAAGCAAGGTTACCCAAGAGACTCATGGGTTCAGCAGTAGAGGGTAGGAGAAGTCGGGGCAGACCAAGGAGAAGGTACCTGGATTCGGTTAAGAATGATTTTGAAGTAATAGGTTTAACATCAGAAGAGGCACCAATGTTAGCACTGAATAGGGGATCATGGAGGAATTTTATAAGGGGGGCTATGCTTCAGACTGAACGCTGAAAGGCATAATCAGTCTTAAATGATGATGATGATGATGAGACAATTGTTATCTGTCCGTTCGTTCATTGACGTCTCTGTTCTCTGTAATAAGTTTAGTGTCTGTGTTTTGCGACCGCACCGCTAAACCGTGCGATTAGTAGACGAAAGGACGTGCCTGTCCAATGGGAACCGAAAAAGTTTGATCGCAAGGTCATAGGTCAACCGATTCCTCCACAGGAAAACACGTCTGATATATTCTATACGACACTGGTGACGGCATATGTTGTCGACCCGCCTAACTTGTACACTTGGCGAATGGGTAAAAAAGATTCTTCTACCTTGCCCGATTTAGGTTTTCTTGTGGATGTGATAATCACTCCCAAAAAAAGTGATCGCATCGGACGGACAGATAATAATTGTCTGAAAATAAAAAATTAAAAATTCTCACACGAGGGAAGACTTGAACCAAGGACCTCTCGTACTGCAAATGCTCGCGCTACCCACGGGACCACGACGCTCGTGAGCTCAGACTGTACTTTATGTTGCATAGCATATGCATAGACTACTCAGTATGTATATTTTCCTTATTTTTTTCATACTTCCACACAACTTCTTCCTGTTTTCTCGATTGATGTGTGTTCAGTTTTTCAAGGCCTATCCACTGTGCCAACTTATAACTAAATCTGAGGGGGGTGCGATGGGGAGGTTCCCTTGTAAGTTCCTGCATCTGAGTCTGCGCGTTAGGCCGCCAGTCTGCTCGAGTTGCTTCGGCAACCATCATTGGCGGTTGGATCGGTCGGTTGGTCGGTCGCGCACTGAGACATGAGATGACTTGTCCGCCTTGAGCGTCGGCACATGTGAGGTCCTATAGCGTCCCCAGTGCCAAATTTTTTATCATGTAGCCGTAAAATAATAATTTCTCTGTGTAGGTTTAGATTGCAAAGAAATAATTTATGACAGAATGATCTAAAGAGACGACAAGATACGCTCTTTTGTTAATTTTTTAGTCGACTTCACTTCCTCTTTTGTCTTGAATGTGTCTAGAGGGACATCTTGCGTGTGCTGACGAATGTAAGCATATTTGTATGAGTTAAACATATAATATAACTATTTAATATTATTGTGCACTTTTAATTTGTAAGAGGTGATCCCGATTTCATGTCCGCCTTCCTTGAATTAACCTGCATTCAAGTAATTTACAGCTCAACAATCCCAGCGGCCGATGCAGCCAACGACGCCATTACGTGGCGATATTAACTTATGAAAAATTAGCGGAAGAGGAAAACTCGCCCGCTATTAGCATAATATTAATTTTTCTCCACAGCCGCACGAAGTTGCAGAAATACTTAGCTTTAAGATTCTTATTTTCAGTAGCATAGCCGAGACCCAGAGCCAGGACTCTGACTACAATACAATGGTTAACGGAGGTAAGAAAATACTCTCGCGCGTGTGTGGGCCGCAATTGTAATTAATAACTAAAGATCTTTTGCTTTAACGTCAACTGACTAGCCGAGGAAATTTATATGAAAAGTTTATTACATTGTTCAACTTAAATATCATTTTTATGAAGGCCCACCACGTAAGTCGGCAACAATCAAAAAATAATAATAACAATAATAATATATACATTAAATTACGACGACCGACGGACGCGAGAGTCCCCACGCGAGTCCAGTGGGCCGCGCCATATAGCGAGGCATAGTGGCTTCGCGGTTGACACGAGAGCAACAGGAGTGAAACCACGACATCGGGCTGGCCGGGGCGAGCTGCGACGCCGTGAGACGGGAGATCGACGCGCCTTCCTGCGTCCGTTGACGTGGCTGGCAGCGGACGATTCGGTAGAGCGTTGGGGGTGCTACGCCAGGTCTTCGCCAGAAAACGCAGTTTATTAGAAGTTAAGGGATTGGAGATATGTTGTTTCATTTACTTGTTAAATTCTACTTGTTTTCTTGGTGAGGTCACCAGCCGCTTTGTTTTGGGGTCGTCCCACCATTCTTCTCCGTTTGCCCACCCGCGGGAAGGTGGTTATTTGTGAATTGGGTGGTCCGTTTTTCCCCTGTGGAATTGGGGAGGTTTACAGCAATCTGCGGTTCGGGTTGTTTAGTAAACCCCCACCCCCCGTCAATCTGCCATACGTTAATACCTGCCTCTGTCATGTATGTCGGATTCGGTGTTAACGAATTTATTGCTTAAAGGCAGAATTGTTGAAATATGTTTTTATCTTGCCTGTCATCTTGCGAGGTGGTATATGTGTAATGTAAAGCATGTTGTACATATTATGTAAGTCTGTATTTTATGGGTTTTATTTAAATAGTCATTTTAGGTTATAAGGTTGCCACCCTTCCACCGTAAGAATCTTTAAAAATTTGCACTTTCGGTGGCAAATAATTTGAATGTTGTACCATTTCCATCCCTCTTACGAGGTGCATAGTTTACGTGTTTGTGTGAGTTGTTAAAATTTTTTTGTTTAAAGTAATCTGGTGTGTTGCAGATTTGCACCAGTGTACTCTTTCAGAGGTTGCTGTGAGCGATCTTGACTACGGCCGTGTTGAAAGGGAGCAGGCAAGATTCTCAGCCCGAAGGCTCCTACTGTTAATATTGACCTGTCTGCCTCTAAATACAATTGTAACTTTATATTTCGAGGGTGCTTTTCTGCTTATAATTTTAAATCTGTTTTTGAAAAAGCTTTTAGGAATAAAATTCACATTTGTTAAAAGTAATTTCATTTTCCATCAGTTACTTCCTGGCAACTACTTCCGCGCTCACCTAGTGTGATTAAATGTGTTAATGTTATTGATGAATCGCTAGTAAATAAAGTAAATTCTTCAAGAAAAGATTTTGAAAGTAAAATTCACGGTTAACACTTTTCCCGAGATGACAACGTGTGTTGTCATGCAACAATAACACGACGTTAAAATTTTAGAAATCATTCTGTCACTGGAGATTTAACAGTGGTTAGTGGACAAATATTAAAATTCAGTGAAACAGTCTTGATTGAAGCAGAAGTTTAGTATAGTTGGCAACCGGTTTCGGTGAAAAATGTAGATCATCTTCAGGTCGTAACGACTGCAATACAATAACAGTACATATTAAGACGCATTTCTACACAGAGAGAAGGTAACATTGCTAAAAATATCTGGAATAAAAGCTAAACTAAAACTAAACTCAGTCCGAACATGTCACGGAAGACCCAACAGTACTGACCGGCCTATAGGCGTCACTGGATGCGGACACGAAAGGGCGTGAGGTCCGCACACCGTTCTCCCGGCCGTTGTCAGTTTTCGTGACAGGGGTCCCTACTTCTCAATCAAGTAAGCTTCTCAGACATGTTCGAAAGTACAGACATCCCGCGTTCGTATAACTGATACGCAATGGATCCACCTTCCTCATTGCAGATGCAGAAATACGTCCTATCTCCTGTGGGAATCTCAGAGTGGGCAACAGTGAGTAAATGGACAAGGACTGCACATAGGTGGAGCTCGGTGGGAACGTGAAGCATGCCGAGACAGTCAGTGCAGATGTGATAAAGCTGTCTCCCGGCTGACGCAGTAGTTACCGCACCCGCCTCATAAGCAAGAGATTCCGGATCAAATCCCGGTCCGGTAAACATTTTCACTCGTCGCAGCTGATTCCACGCAATGTCCTGCTGCAGGTGACAGCAGTGATCCCCTTCAATTTACATATAGGCTTATAGCATAAAAGTCCTAAACCTACACCACGTTCTAATGCTATACAGAATGACAGTGACCACTGATGATATATGGACGTAAGCACCAAATTTTTATCTCCGAAAATACGCTACTGGCCATTAAAATTACTATACCACGAAGATGACGTGCTACACACGCGAAATGTAACCGATAGGAAAAACATGCTGTGATATGCAAATGATTAGCTTATCGGAGCATTCACACAAGGTTGGCGCTGGTGGCGACACCTACAACGTGCTGACATGAGGAAAGTTTCCAACCGATTCCTCATACACAAACAGCATTTGACCGGCGCTGACTGGTGAAACGTTGTTGTGATGCCTCGTGTAAGGAGGAGAAATGCGTACCATTACTTTTCCGACTTTGATAATGGTCGGATTGTAGCCTATCGAGATTGCGCTTTATCGTATCGCGACATTGCTGCTCGCGTTGGTCGAGATCCAATGACTGTTAGCAGAATATATCATCGGTGGGTTCAGGAAGGTAATACGGAACGCCGTGCTGGATCTCAACGGCCTCGTATCACTAACAGTCGAGATGACAGGCATCTTATCCGCTTGGCTGTAGCGGATCGTGCAGTCACGTCTCGATCCCTGAGTCAACAGATGGGGACGTTTGCAAGACGACAACCATCTGCACGAACAGTTCGACGATGTTTGCAGCAGCATGGACTGTCAGCTCGGAGACCATGGCTGCGGTTACCCTTGACGCTGCATCACAGACAGGAGCGCCTCCGATGGTGTACTCAACGTCGAACCTAGGTGCACGAATGGCAAAATGTCATTTTTTCTGATGAATCCAGGTTCTGTTTACAGCATCATGATAGTCGCAACCGTGTTTGGCGACATCGCGGTGAACGCACATTGGAAGCGTGTATTTGTCATCGCCATACTGGCGTATCACGCGGTGTGAAGGTATGGGGTGCCATTGGTTACACGACTCGGTCACCTCTTGTTCGCATTGACGGCACTTTGAACAGTGGACTTTACATTTCAGATGTGATACGACCCGTGGCTCTACCGTTCATTCTATCCCTGCGAAACCCTATATTTCAGCAGAATAATGCACGACCGCGTGTTGCAGGTCCTGTACGGGCCTTTCTGTATACAGAAAATGTCCGACTGCTGCCCTGGCCAGCATATTCTCCAGATCTCTCATCAATTGAAAACGTCTGGTCAATGGTGGCCGAGCAACTGGCTCGTCACAATACGCCAGTCACTACTCTTGATGAACTGTGGTATCGTGTTGAAGCTGCATAGGCAACTGTGCCTATGCACGCCATTAAAGCTCCGTTTGACTCAATGCCGAGGCGTATCATGGCCGTTATTACGGCCAGAGGTGGTTGTTCTGGGTACTGTTTTCTCAGGATCCATTGAAAGGTGGCTACACTGAGCCACAGCGCCAGAGATTGCGCCAAAGAGTATTATTCCGCCGCCTCCACTGGCTGTGCTTGTTGAGATGTGGTAGTGGAGAGTTCTTGTCGAGAAGTCGTGGTGGAGAGTTCTTGTTCAGATGTTGTCATATTGTTTTGATGGGCTAGACACCAGATATTGTTGGATTGGGGATGCTGTAATGATCAGAGTGTGCTTTTTGTCAATATACATGAAGGTAAAAAATTCCTTTTTTTTATTATTTCCATGTCTTAAACAATAATGCCTCTTGGTCGCAGGTTCAGTCAACAAAGCACCTGGCTCGTGTTCTTGTGTTAGACTGTATTTCTGGTTTCTATGTGCAATTATAGTATTTCTGGTTTTTTTAAATTACTTCAGTATAAATGTTATTTACAATATCTTGTCGTATTGAGGAAGTACCGTGCCAGATGTGTACGTTGAATCACAGTTCCACACACAGAACAGTGACACTTGTGCCTTGTTGTTTCGTAGCTTTCATAGTTGCTGGGGACTTAATTCATTAATTGTGTTAACGGAAATTTCGTTTCATTCTTATTTGCATTATATATATATATATATATATATATATATATATATATATATATATATATATATATATATATATATATCATTAAGCCCCCATGCACGTGGCGACCGCTGCTTCGGATCGTCCCTTGGAATTCTTCTGATTGTAAAAATAGCGGACAGTAGTATAGTTGAAGTAATTTGTAGTTTGGTGATTGTAGTCTATATTGCATGTGTAGAATTGGTAATTGTCATTCTTCTAATGGTGTGTTTTGCAGAATTTAATTTTTGTTGTCTTCTATACGGGTTTGGCAGTTTTGTGCAATTATGAAGATTTCAGTTGTTCGTTACTCGTGTTTGAGGGAGGCATTTCGTGTAAATGATGTTGTTGGTGATAAAGTGTCATATTGTGTTTATTTTTCGTATAGTGAAGAGTTTTGTATGTTTTGTAAATGATTACGCGATAGATGAAAAAGGCAAAAATGAGAAACAGTGAGAATGACTAAATTGTTAACATGGCGAACTCGCCAACACAGGAGAATAGTATGATGAATGATGAAGTAGAAAGCAATTTAGTGAGTCGGGAAAATAGTCCGGAACCAGTTCAAAATTTTTCACAATCAAAAAATTTTCAGAATATGAGATTAACGACAGAAGATTCTGGAATAGTATCGAACACAGATAGCTTTACGGCTATGCCGAAGGAAGTTAGTTTTACGGGAAATGTTAGGAGCGAAAAGAATTAGGCACCAGTTAATATGGAGCAGTTGATGGGTGCAATATTAAATTTGGGATCACAAATAGGAACAATTACAACAGATATGGGAACATTGGCAACACGGTTAGAAACTGATATGGGAACAATGGTAAAACGGTTAGACTCACTGGGATCACAGTTGGGATCTGAATTAAAAACAGTGGGATCACGAATAGGAACAATTAAAACAGAGATGGAAACAATGGAAACACGGTTAGACTCACGAAAAGGGACATGTCTCAAAAACATGAAAGATGAATTAAAGAAAGAAATTAGAGAAGAAGTACAACCGATATTGAATTCTCACAATAATAGATTAATTTCAATAGAAATTAGACAAAAGGAACAGGATAGAGAACAGGAAGAAAGAGATCGCGTGATAGTTCAAAAATTTTCAGAGTTAAATTTACAACGTGCACACGATAAGGAAGAAATATTTGAGAGAATCGAGGAATCCGTACCAAATGACAGAATAAGTAACTTAACACAACAGTATGAACAATTAACTACTAAATGTGTCAATACTGAATCCCGAGTCGCGACACTTACGGAAGACGTAAATAAACAGAAAGAAAGAATAGGTGACATATCGGAAAGAGTTGAGAAGATTTCAGATAAATTGACAAGTCTTAGTTTAAATGGGGACAGAGATTCGGATGATACAGCTCCATTACCATTTGCAGAAACCGAAGAGTACCAGAACATAAATAAGCATGTTGAAAATCAGGGAAAATTTAATGAACGCGTTAAAAGGGAATTTGAGGCATTACGAAAGCAAGTCAAACAAATATAAGGCGAAATCGTAGGAAAAGACAGCAGAAGAAATTTAGAATCAAAGATAACAGAGGGGTTTGAAGAAAGTAATTTATTTCATTTACGAGATGCAACAAGAGAGCGCCAGGCGCGCGAACTTGACAATAATCGACATTGGGACTGGGACAGACGCGGTAGGTCTTTGTCGCCACGAGGCGAAAACTTTGACTATAAACGCTTTCTAACTGTTCGGAAATTTAAGATCTTTCGCAATCCTAAGAACGACATACATCCATGTTCATGGTTAGATCAATTTATGTACGCACTTCCACCAAATTGGCCTCTAAGTCACAAACTGGGATTTATGAGCGGCTTTTTTAGGTCCTCAGGGGATTCACTACACTAAGTGAATATGTGCCGTAGCATGCACAGGGCCCCGAGCTGTAGTGGTGCTATTTCCCTTTTAGTTTTCTGCACCGCTGCCTACTCTTCTACTATTCTTTGTATCTATCAAAACAACTCTTCGACTATCAATCTATCTAGAGAGTCGGTAAAGAATAACCGGATATGACTATTTTACCCAAAAGTGATTTCGGAAATTACCATTTTGACTTACTGTATCTTCAGCAGCATTCATTCGTAGTTTAAACGAAATTTTATCTGTTTATCTTCGGGACAATATTACTTCATATGTTGACGATATTCTTATTGCTAAACGTTCTTGGAGTGAACATAACAAAATTTTGGATTCATTATTACGTATATTTGCAAGAGTTGGCATTACAGTGAACTTGTAAAAATCTGAATTTGGTCGTTCTCAGGTGAAATTTCTTGGTCATATTATTTCTACAGAAGGTATTCTTCCTGATCCAGAGAAACTAGACGCTATTCGTAATTATGCTGTTCCTACTACAAAACGTGATGTTCGTAGTTTCCTTGGTGTCTGTAATTTTCTTAGATGCTTCGTTAGATTGGACAATTTGGCCACACCTCGTTTATGTGAACTATCCGGAAAGAATTCTAATTGGTGTTGGGATGAGGAAGCTCAATCAGAATTTGAACAACTTCGTGATGCTTTAGTTGCTGCTCCACTTCTTTCACACCCGGATTTATCTAAAGATATTTTTTTGGCGACGGACTCATCATACAAAGGCTTAGGTGCACACTTATTTCAAGAGATAGAAGAGGAAGGCGTTGTAGTACAGAAAACTATTGCATTTGGAAGTCATGTTCTCTCTAAATCAGAAAATAATTATTCGATTACGGAACTTGAAGCTTTGGCTGTTGTATGGGCTTTCACAAAATTTCGCATCTTTTTGTATGGCAGACATACTAAGGTTTACAGCGATCATCGAGCTTTGAAATTTCTTATGTCAACAAAATTAACTCATGGAAGATTGTCACGATGGGCGTTGTATCTACAAGAATTTGACTTTAGTATTGTTTACATACAGGGTTCTTCAAATATTATTGCTGATGCTTTATCACGTGCACCTATGGGTTTGAAACAAAGTGCTGAGGAGGACTGCAAAGAAAACAATTATTGTTTGATGTATATTCAAGGTGTTGCGTTTGAGAATTTTATTTCGTCTTCGCTCCAGGACATCGCTAAGGAGCAAAATAAGGATCCAATCTGGAAGGACATTAAGGAGAAGTGGAGGAGAAAGGAAAGCGTAGCGATTAGACAGTATTATTTAGTTCGTAATGATATTCTTTTTAAACGAAAATCGGTCGACAACTCTGTTTGGTTAGCTTACATTCCTGATGAGTGGGTTAATAAATTGATTTGGTACACACATTTCAGTTATGCACACTTTGGTCCCAGAAAATGCTTTCATAAATTACGAGAAAATTGCTACTTCAGTAATATGGAAAAACGTATTCGATCTGTTCTTGCCAAATGCAAATTATGTCAAAAGGCTAAGCCGCCAACTATTTCTCACAGAGCACCGTTATTTCCTATCATTCCATCGAAATTAAGGGAGATGGCTGCAGTCGATTTGTTCGGTCCAGTAGTTCGTTCTACTAACGGTTTTGCTTACATTTTGGTAGCAGTGGAACTGACATCAAAATACGTGTGTTTTACACCTTTACGCAGAGCAACAGCTCGTTCAGTATCTAATGCTTTCATCAAACATTTTCTTATAGAAGTGGGTCATGTTGATAAGGTTATATCAGATAATGGATCACAGTTTCGCTCTAAAATTTGGCTTCGTACTCTACGGCGTTGTAAGATTAAACCAATTTTCATTTCACTTTTTCACCCTCAATCTAACGCTTCAGAGAGATGGATGAAGGAAATCAATAAATTGTGTCGACTTTATTGTCATCAGAATCACAGAACGTGGGATCAGTATCTTCATATTTTTCAAAACATTCTGAATGAACTCCCTAATGATTCAACTTCTTTACCGCCTATATTGATATTAAAAAATAAAGCACCGACAAATCGCATTTCTGAAATCGTTCCTTTTCCGCCTACACGGAAACTGCGGCATTCTGAAGTTGTGAATCTGGCTCTGCAAAATATTGCATCTGCGACTGCTAGAAGAGAGAAATCAGCTAAACAACCTGGTCGTTTAAAAATCTTGTCAGTTGGTCAAAAGGTGTTAATTAAGTGTCATCGTTTGTCTCACAAAGGAAAAGGCTTGTGTCGCAAATTTTTTCTGCTTTATAACGGTCCATATAGAGTTCGCAAAATTATTCATGATAACACTGTCGAAGTAGAAACTCATAAATCTCGGCGCTCTAAGGGAATACATCATATATCGAACGTTAAAATTTTTGTGGAATGAGATACTTTTGAGAGACTAACAGTTACATGTAAACATGCAGAGAATACAAGGATACCGCGCCGTGTTCCGGCGGCGGCACATACTCAAAGCAACAGTCAAGTCTGCGCGCCGCACAAGGCAGTCGTTGACCGCAAACAATTACTTCCTACGTCACGCGTACCTACAGCTGATCGAGCGCTCAGTGCGAATGCACTGACAGCCGTAAACAAATACAAATTTCTCCGAATAAATTCAGTATAAAGCTATAGTGACTTAATAAATTATGTTATTAACGTTCAGTATTTTTCAGGATACGGTTGTATAAAATATTTAAGAACTTCAGGTAAATTCTGTGTGTGTCCGACGTTAAGAGGACTTGCTATCGAGAAAATTTCAGGAAAAATGTAATTTCGAAGAAGAAAGTAATAAACTAAAATGGTAACTATTAATTGAGTTTATCTTTCAGGTAACATATTTCCCCTTAGGTACGTACTTTAGACGTAATTTGCTGCTCGCGATTACGTGATTTATACTTTGTGCTAAATTTTATGTTCTATGAATTTACTTGTGAAGCGACGTGCTTGCGTACATTAACTGATTTTGACAATGATTGTTTAATGAACAGGGTTGTTCCTTATGTATATTATGCATCGCTTGGCTGCTATGCTTTTTCACTGACGTCATATTTTTTTTATTATGTGTCTGCTGTGCTTAATTATTTAAATTATAATTGTCACCTGATTAGTTATGCTGATATGGTTATGTATGTAAGTTATACTTTGTGATTTATCTGCTTGCGCCTTCATGTTTACTTACTAAGATTTCATATGAACATTTATTTGCTTATGCTGACATAATGCTAATGACCTATTTATTATGTAAGATACATATTTGCTGCTTTGCGTATGGATTGCATATTTATACATTTCTGTTTGTTGTCATAACTACTCTTTAATTTGGTAAATAGAAATGCTGATATGCGGTGTAAGAACATGGAGTTTAGGTCACACTATGGTATTAATTATAGATTGTTCACTTGGCAGAGCCTCTTTGTAGGAATTGCGCTGCATCCACTTGTTGACATTTTGTTCTCCACTGGTATATTTACTCGCTGTTGCATGTTTTGCTTACGCTCAGTGCCTTATATTTTTAAGATAAGAAAATGAACTACTATAATGCTACGAACGACATTAGTACAAGAAACTTCATTGAAGTCACATGAGCTGGAGGTTTTATGGAAGCTGTATAAATTTGTGGTAGTAGAAAGGAAGCTAACGACATGACATACCAACACTAGGTTTAGACCATTGACAGTTACTACACTGCATTCTTCGTGAGCAATTGAAATAGCAAGTGACACTTGACACAAGAAATACTCCACATGTTTGCTTCTGTTTTGCCATGATTCTTGAAGTGGTATACACACTGTGAAATATTACGATTTATTCACTCAAAGTCTTATGTGATCTTCCATACTACGTACTCGCACCTACTTACTGAAAGTTATTCGATCTAAAGGCTGTTAGAGGTCATGTACGCATTTCTTTTACTTTATGATGGACAAGGTAACCAAAATGTATTTTATGATTCATAATGAGTAGAAGATTTTGGTCAGATGGATTACACAGAGGTTGTGTGTGGACATTGTGTCTTCGGATTGTATGGGATGATGAATTGAAGTTTGCACTAGGATTTTATCTGTACTTGTTCGAGGAGACTGACTAGAGGAAAGAGTTGTTATGGAAGTCAAATGATATTGGTAATAAGGTTTATACGTATCGACGTATTGAAGAATTATTATTGAGGTATTGAGATTGTGTGAAGTTGATGATTATTGGAGTTTTGGTGGACAAGAGGTAGGGTAAATGATATTGATGATAAGGTTTATATGTATCGACGTAAGAGGTATTATTGAAGTATTAAGATTATGTGATGATGACGATCATTGGAGTTTTGGTGGATAAGAGGTAAAGTAAGTGAGGAGCATATTTTTTTGTTGGTTTATATGGAACAAGGAGGATTAAGATAGCAGACTAGAACACTCAAGTGGAAAGAAGATTGTCTACACACACACTTTGTTAAATCAATAAGCAGTATATATATATTTTTTGGAGAGAGGAAGCATTTGCATATCTTGGCACACTGACAGTTGTTCAGAAAACGTACATTTTGATTTGGCTTGGCAAACATTGGTCTTGACATGATGACTACGACGTTGACTAACTATTATTGACTGTTATACATTGCTGCCACTACTACTTGATACACAAGTTGATTATAAAATTTTGGACAGAATTGCATTTACACAGTTAACACTATTCAATTACACAGTAGCACTTAATGTGGATGAAAGATGAGTGAGTGTGTTTTGTGTGTTTTCCTTTCCTAATCCCAAATAATTGGTACCGACCTACCTCCTAAGTATTATTTTACTTGTTTGTTGTGGCTTGCACTGACACCCATAAATATTATAGGTTTACTGATATTTGTGTGTTTGTAATAGTTAATATGACAATTATCTGGTATAATTTGTGTGTTTATTATAATTTGTATGTTTAGTGTAAGAGCATTGATAATAATTTTGCAAAAGCAATTGTGTGTGCATTCAAACTGTTGTTCGTGCTTGCACTTGTTTAACATTGCTGGGTGCCACTGATGGAACTGCTTCTACTGAAATAATGTGACTTGTTGCTGTCTGCACCTGATTAACATTGCTGGGTGCCACTGATGGAACTGCTTCTACTGAGATAATGTCACTTGTTGGTGTCTGCACCTGTTCAACATTACTGGGTGCCACTGTTAGAACTGTTTCTACTGAAATGATGTTACTTCTTGCTGTCTGCACCTGTTTAACATTGCTGGGTGCTACTGCTGGAACTGTCAACTACTTGTTTATTGAACTATGGAAAGCATTTTATGTGAATATTTGTATAAACTAATTTTTTGTGTGTTTACTGTTTATGAAATGTTATGAGACTCTTACCGGTACATATTCGTCATTGCTGACGCCATTGATTGAATGGTTTATCCACATGATACTTGTGTAAACTACTATGTAAAATCACATGTATGCAAGTATTTGTATTCCTTAGTGTATTTTATATATTAGGTTATTGAAGGGTCAGTGCAAAGCCAAAATTTTTGCTAGTTATGTGATATTTAATTATTAATATTATCTTTTATTTTTGTTTGTGTTTTTTTTCTGGACGAATTTGGTGGTATTTTCACCACCAATGCTGGCAAAAATACCACCAAATTCTGGCCCGTGGAGGAGGGGCATATGAAAGGTGGTTACACTGAGCTACAGCGCCAGAGATTGCGCCAAAGAGTATTATTCCGCCGCCTCCACTGGCTGTGCTTGTTGAGATGTGGTAGTGGAGAGTTCTTGTCGAGAAGTCGTGGTGGAGAGTTCTTGTTCAGATGTTGTCATATTGTTTTGATGGGCTAGACACCAGATATTGTGGGATTGGGGATGCTGTAATGATCAGAGTGCGCTTTCTGTCAATATATATGAAGGTAAAAAATTCCTTTTTTTAATTATTTCAATGTCTTAAACTATAATGCCTCTTGGTCGCAGGTTCAGTCAACAAAGCATCTGGCTCGTGTTCTTGTATTAGACTGTATTTCTGGTTTCTATGTGAATTATAGTATTTCTGGTTTTTTTAATTACTTCAGTATAAATGGTGTTTAAAATATCTGGTCTTACTGAGGAAGAACCGTGCCAGATGTGTACGTTGAATCACAGTTCCACACACAGAACAGCGACACTTGTGCCTTGTTGTTTCGTAGCTTTCATAGTTGCTGGGGACTTAATTAATTAATTGTGTTAACGGAAGTTTTCTCTCGTTCTTTGTTGTTATTCTATGCAGTCAGATTGCGGAGTAATACTAGTCAGGGCCAACCGGTTACGAGACTGCGTAACCGGACAGACAGCGACGAAAATTTAAAAATTATTTGCATTTTTATTTAATTAAGACCCCATGCACCATGCACCCAAATTGCGTGAAAATGTAATCACACGTTAGTTCTAGTATAATATATTTGTCCAATGAACACTCGTTTATCATCTGCATTTCTTCTTGGTGGAGCAATTTTAATGGCCAGTAGTGTATGATTAACCAACATTATAACAAAATAAAACGTGACTTTCACAGATGGTCTGAAGATGGCAGTTTAACAGAAGTGGATCCATCACAATAAATGCATCGATAATCTACCACAGCAGCAATCTGGATTACAATTGTGTAACGATTTACTAACGATTCACTTACATTGAAATAAGCGCGCGCGTTTGTGTGTATTTGTTTGTGTATAAACGCTCTTTTTACCGTGTTCCTCAGCTTCTGCACCCCCTCTCTCGCTGGATATGAACAGTGCAATCGAAAAAGACAGAGAGAAACATGTACGTTAAATAAGCGATAGTGTTTTCTGCGGGTATACTGACGCAGAATGAAGCTCTTTATTCAACCTCTGCATTTTATTTTACGTCGCAAATTTGCCGAAAATTGTAATTAAACTGGCCAATTTGTATTAGCAGCATTTAATTAATCATTAGCAACTAATTACTTAGTCATCCGACCGTGTACCTGCGCACATACGAAAATAGAACGGGGCGTGGAAAACCGATAGGGAAATATCGGAAGTGCTGCAGAATGTTCAGCGACGAGGCATTCCTGTGTGTGAGAGAGCCACCTGCAGAATCATGAGTCATTGGTAACTTAAAGGTGACGAAGTGTTTTGTAAAGTCCTCATGTAAACAATTCTTGCGCTTGCCGACTTCCAGGATTTATGTATCGTGGTCTCCTTCCTTCACAGTGCTTGTTCTTCAGTCATATGACGTTATGATTGGCCTAGTTACATAGTAGTTGGGAGTTCACGTTAAACCTTACGCCCCCACAAGACAGCGGGGTAAGGCAGCTCTCAAGTCAGAAGAAGGCAAAGCTTTTGACCACCAACAGTGATTTTCGCTCCAACTTTCGGGTAGGAGAATCTTTACTGAAATTAAAAGTCAGAGAGTCATGGTATCTTTTCAAGAAGAAACTTTTCATTGGGAAAACAACATTGGAAGTGGCATAATTTCTCTACGTAACCTCTCTCTGCCTCTACGTACTTTGTTCATCTCCCGGGAAGCTTCTCATTTCTGTACTCGAACAGGGTTTGTGACATCGTGCGCTCTAACTCCTGCACTTCCTGCACAACCTCGTCATCCGACGAAACCCTATGTGAACGAAAGTGCTGCTTCACAGGGCCACGCTGGTGAAAATTATTTGGAGGTAGGTCACGCTAGTACCACGTGTGTCCCAGCAGCTAGAAACCAATTTTCTGAATACAAGGATTGTTTCCCCGATATACAAGGGTGCACATTACTTCATTGCTCTTAAAAAAACCCTCAAATGGCTCTGAGCACTATGGACTATGGGACTTAACATCTGAGGTCATCAGTCCCCTAGAACTTAGAACTACTTAAACCTAACTAACCTAAGGACATCACACACATCCATGCCCGAGGCAGGATTCGAACCTGCGACCGTAGCAGTCACGCGATTCCGGAATGAAGCGCCTAGAACCGCACGGACACCGCGGCCGGCTCTTTGCTCTTCCTTTTGATCTTTGGTTTCAGATCTCCCAGTAGCTCACTGTAATCACTGTTCGATCTTAAGGAATACAAGAAATCAGCAATGGATTTTCCATATCCCACAACATTGTCACCACAGAAACAATAAGAAATTTTAAAAAATGTTGCAGCACTTTCTCTTTCGACGTCTCTGCTATAGGATGATGGATGATTACGTATCATGTTCTACCACTTGCTATGTGGCCCGTAGTGACGGACCCATGTCTCATCAACTTTTACCACGTGACTAAGAAAGTCTTCTTATTCCTGATTTTGTTTGTCTGCTAGCTGACATGGTACCCAAGAAGCACAAACATTGCAAAAGTTTAGAGATTCGTGAACGATTGAAAATGCTGAACTGTACAGTGTGTTAAATTCGTGCAGAATATAAACAGTTCTGGCAACCATCGGGAATCATTCGCTGAACTGTTTCTATACCTCTGTCCGTTTTCGACAGATATACGTTCTATTTCAAAGCGATTTACACACTCACAAATTTTTCGTTCGCTAAAGCGTCTATCACCATGTTGTAGCTGCACCCTGCAAATAATTTCCGCAGATTTTCTCCCTTGAGAGTACAGGAAATGAATCACTATTCTAGTTTATTCCTTGGTGTATAATTACAACGAAGGACTCATAATGAAATGCTCTGAAATCTCTAAGAACAGAGATATTTGCTGAATCAACACAACCAAAGCTTAAGAACAAGAGTGAGCCAACACTGTTAGTCTACGGAGCAGAAAAAAATACCTATCCTTTTCGAGCTGTCCTCTTGTATGGTTTACGATGGTTATTATACACTATATTGTGGCCGAAACTGCTAAATAATTGTCAAGTTGTTGCCCTCCACGTGTACCAAGCTGGTTCAAAATGACTTGGAAGTCAATTTTTATAGCTTCTTTACTCTAACTGCATACAACGTAATTGTGGAAAAGAAGGTCACACTTTTATAATCCTTTTTTTATTTTTTTTTATTTTAGCAGGAAGATTTGACGATGGCTTATCAAGAGCGGGAGTTTGCCTTCAACATACGTAGATGTAGTGTCATGAGTGTAAGTAGGCGAAAAGAGGCAATATCACAGGCTTCGCAATGTATTTAGGACTACCAAGCTATAGTTACAACATAAGCTGTTTCGCGACGGGTGGTGTTATGAGAAAAGGGTACAAGATGACTGTAAACAAAATTATAACAAGAGTAATTTACCGTAGTCCAACTAACGCAAAAGGTGCTGAAAGAACTACATTAAGTAATGAGGCACTGTAAGTAGTATAAGAAATTTTACCAGCTGATCGTCAAAATAAATGACGGTAAAACATCGAAAGGGGATACTAAGTGCAAACTGGTAATAGGACGAAAGGCTTTCCAGAAAAAAAAATGGCTCTGAGCACTATGGGACTTAACATCTGAGGTCACCAGTCCCCTAGAACTTAGAATTACTTAAACCTAACTAACCTAAGGACATCACACACATCCATGCCCGAGGCAGGATTGGAACATGCGACCGTAGCAGTCACGCGGTTCCGGACTGAAGCACCTAGAACTGCTCGGTCACCTTGGCCGGCTTTCCAGAAAAATTTAAGTATTTTAACGTCGAACCTAAATTTAAGAGTTAGATATTATTTTCTGGGGGTATTTATGTGGAGTGTATCCTTGTACTGAGGTGGAAAGTGGAAGATAAATAGTCCAGACGAGAAGAGAATAGAAGCTTTTCAAATACGGCGTTACACAAGAACTCTAAAGGTAATAAAGATTGAGAGGGTGACTAATCAGGAGGTATTGAATTGACTGATCACGTGAAACGAATTTGTGAGGAAGCAAGAGAAAAAGAATGGACACAGACACGCAGGAAGATAGGGAGAGGTAGAGGAAGGAAAAAAGAGAAAAGGAAGGGCTGAGTGAGTTGAAAGCCATCCTGGGTTTACATTTCAGCAAGATAATCCCAGCCCCACAAGGCGGTTTTTTTAATGCTTGTTTTCATGATTGCTTGACCATACTTTGGCCACCAAGGGCGCCGGATCTCTCTCCATTTGAGAACGCCTGAAGCTTTATGGACTTTGTCCTCCAACCATCGCGGGTTTTTGACGATCTAGAGCTCCAGATGGAAAGAATATGGCACGATATCCGTCAGGAAGACACCCAACAACTCTATCAAATAAGGGCGAGAGGTGGACAAATGCGTTTCTGACTTGGCGAACTTGTGAAGCTCTTTCATTTGATTAAATCATCCGATCACATCTACCTATTCCGTCCCAGTCAATTTTTCTGTGTTTCGTTGCTTTCTTTTTAAGTGTTTCTATATTCTTCGTGAAGGTGAGATGAAGCAGCGGGTGAAGCCAGCGCTAGAAATTTATAATTCAACCATTTAACCTGCTTACCTTCTGTAGCGCAAAGGGGGCTTCGAGTTTGACAACCTCATCTGACCGATCACTACAAATATCGATATAAGGCAACACTACTTCTCTGCTGCTTGCCTGAGAAAAGCTTGCAACAACCGAAGCACACGAACCATCTACGTCAGAGAAGAAAGGAATCGTTCTAGCGTGTGTATGCGAGTACATGCAATGAAGAGAAAGTCGCTAAACGTCACTACTCTCCTAACCTTTACTATCTACAGCTTGCTTTCTTTTTTATACGTTTATAAGCACACCGAACAAAACATTTGTCACCCATCCACCCCCAGGTGCCATAACGCTGTTACAGTGTATCACCGCTTCTAGCTTTGATAATGTCTTCAGTTTAGTGAAGAAGAAAGCCCATAACTTTCTTCAGGTACGCTACAACAATTTGAAGACACTCGCTGTTTACTGTGTCCCATAGAACTACCAAATGGCAGGGAAGTTGATTGCTGTGTTCGATCTGCCATTCCTGGCAGTCCCGTACACAGTTCCTGTGCAATTAAGATCGGGTAATTTAGCGATTCGGTCAAGATGTTAAAGGGTGTGTGAGTGGAGTGTTTGATAGATCATGAATACATGATCGCAGCCCTGTGAACACGGCTGGCATCATCTTGGAAGATGAGAATGACCACAACATACCCACAAGGGAGAGACAGAATAAATAATAACAGCTGATAAATTGCAGTAGTTTAAAAGAAAAATGCCTTTTGTACGCTTCACATGAACTTATTTTTTATTTAAATTCTTTACTCCGACGCGTTTCGCGTTATCAAGGCATCTTCAGTGAGTATCCTGAAATATTACAAGATTTTTTCGTTTCTACATACACTCCTGGAAATTGAAATAAGAACACCGTGATTTCATTGTCCCAGGAAGGGGAAACTTTATTGACACATTCCTGGGGTCAGATAAATCACATGATCACACTGACAGAACCACAGGCACATAGACACAGGCAACAGAGCATGCACAATGTCGGCACTAGTACAGTGTATATCCACCTTTCGCAGCAATGCAGGCTGCTATTCTCCCATGGAGACGATCGTAGAGATGCTGGATGTAGTCCTGTGGAACGGCTTGCCATGCCATTTCCACCTGGCGCCTCAGTTGGACCAGCGTTCGTGCTGGACGTGCAGACCGCGTGAGACGACGCTTCATCCAGTCCCAAACATGCTCAATGGGGGACAGATCCGGAGATCTTGCTGGCCAGGGTAGTTGACTTACACCTTCTAGAGCACGTTGGGTGGCACGGGATACATGCGGACGTGCATTGTCCTGTTGGAACAGCAAGCTCCCTTGCCGGTCTAGGAATGGTAGAACGATGGGTTCGATGACGGTTTGGATGTACCGTGCACTATTCAGTGTCCCCTCGACGATCACCAGTGGTGTACGGCCAGTGTAGGGGATCGCTCCCCACACCATGATGCCGGGTGTTGGCCCTGTGTGCCTCGGTCGTATGCAGTCCTGATTGTGGCGCTCACCTGCACGGCGCCAAACACGCATACGACCATCATTGGCACCAAGGCAGAAGCGACTCTCATCGCTGAAGACGACACGTCTCCATTCGTCCCTCCATTCACGCCTGTCGCGACACCACTGGAGGCGGGCTGCACGATGTTGGGGCGTGAGCGGAAGACGGCCTAACGGTGTGCGGGACCGTAGCTCAGCTTCATGGAGACGGTTGCGAATGGTCCTCGCCGATACCCCAGGAGCAACAGTGTCCCTAATTTGCTGGGAAGTGGCGGTGCGGTCCCCTACGGCACTGCGTAGGATCCTACGGTCTTGGCGTGCATCCGTGCGTCGCTGCGGTCCGGTCCCAGGTCGACGGGCACGTGCACCTTCCGCCGACCACTGGCGACAACATCGATGTACTGTGGAGACCTCACGCCCCACGTGTTGAGCAATTCGGCGGTACGTCCACCCGGCCTCCCGCATGCCCACTATACGCCCTCGCTCAAAGTCCGTCAACTGCACATACGGTTCACGTCCACGCTGTCGCGGCATGCTACCAGTGTTAAAGACTGCGATGGAGCTCCGTATGCCACGGCAAACTGGCTGACACTGACGGCGGCGGTGCACAAATGCTGCGCAGCTAGCGCCATTCGACGGCCAACACCGCGGTTCCTGGTGTGTCCGCTGTGCCGTGCGTGTGATGATTGCTTGTACAGCCCTCTCGCAGTGTCCGGAGCAAGTATGGTGGGTCTGACACACCGGTGTCAATGTGTTCTTTTTTCCATTTCCAGGAGTGTATAAGTTATCGTTTGAACATGTAAGTTATACATTTAAAACAGTTCACGGAAGTTTTTATAATAAAATGGAAAAGTACATACAGATCGGCGTCTAATTCAATACCTGTAAGCCAAACAGCTTTTTTTCACGTGACAAAGTGATGGAAAGTTTACAGTTTTGCATGTGGCCACTGTCTTAGAAATAGCGCACTGTAACTTCCATTTTATCTGTCTGGAGGGTCATTGGTTTCTGTAAGTGTTGCCAACAATCTCAAGTTCTGCTTTCAACTGTTTTTTTCTTTTATTATATGTGTATTGATGTAAGTTCTATCTGTGTGTATGTGTGTGTGTGTGTGTGTGGTGAGCGAGTGATTGAATACATATTCAATATATAAATATACAAAAAGTATGTTAATGAAAATGAAAAACAAATAATAGTAATCGTAATAATAAACAGTAAAAAATAAGAATTGAAAGGCTTTCAATGGTGAAGAAATACGGAATCGGGAACTACATGGAGAGAAGAAAGGAAAAGACAACATGGCGAAAAGATGAAGGAGTACTGTAAAAAGAGGAACTGATGTTGTATATTGGGCATTAAAATTGCTACACCAAGAAGAAATGCAGATGATAAACGGGTATTCATTGGACAAATATATTATACTAGAACTGACATGTGATTACATTTTCACGCAATTTGGGTGCATAGGTCCTGAGAAATCAGTATCCATAACAACCATCTCTAGCCGTAATAACGGCTTTGATGCGCCTGGGCATTGAGTCAAACAGTCAAACAGAGCTTGGATGGCGTGTACAGGTATAGCTTCCCATGCAGCTTCAACACGATACTACAGTTCATCAAGAGTAGTGACGGGCGTATTGTGACAAGCCAGTTGCTCGGCCACCATTGACCAGACGTTTTCAGTTGGTGTGGGATCTGGAGAATGTGCTGGCCAGCAGGGATCGAATGAAGTGTAGAGCGACTGGTCGTAACACATCTGAAATGTAACGTCCACTGTTCAAAGTGCCGTCAATGCGAACAAGAGGTGACCGAGACATGTAACCAGTGGCACCCCATACCATCACGCCGGGTGATACGCCAGTATGGCGATGACGAATACACGCTTCCAATGTGCGTTCACCGCGATGTCGCCAAGCGCGGATGCGACCATCATGATGCTGTAAACAGAACTTGGATTCATCCGAAAAACTGACATTTTGCCATTCGAGCGCCCAGGTTCGTCGTTGAGAACACCATAGCAGACGCTCCTGTCTGTGATGCAGCGTCAAGGGTAACCGCAGCCACGGCCTCCGAGCTGATAGTCGTCGTCGAACTGTTCGTGCAGATGGTTGTTGTATTGCAAACGACCCCATCTGTTGACTCAGGGATCGAGACGTGGCTGCACGATCCGTTACAGCCATGCGGATAAGACGCCTGGGATCCAGCACGGCGTTCCGTATTACCTTCTTGAACCCATCGATTCCATATTCTGCTAATAGTCACTGGATATCGACCAACGCGAGCAGCAATGTCGCGATAGGATAAACCGCAATCGCGACAGGCTACAATCCGACCTCTATCAAGTCGGAAACGTGATGGTACGCTTTTTGGAGATATATATATAGGAGAAACAGTTGAAAGCAATACCTGAGTGAATTGGCAACACATGGAGAAACGAATGACACACTAAGCACAGAAAAATACAGTTACACACTGCTGTATTTCGAAAAGAGTGACCACAAGGAAAACTACAAACTTTCTACCACTTTTCCACGTGAGAAAACATTGTTTATTTTACAAGTAATGATTTACACGCTGATCTGCAGGCACTTTTCCATTGTATTATAAAAATTTCAGTGAACTGTCTTAAATCTATAACCTATATGTACAAACGATAACCTATATGTGCAAACTAAAAAATCATCTAACTTTTCAGTACACTCAGTGGTGATACCTTGTAACTGCGGACAAACGTGTCTGAGTACACAAGTTAGATGAAGAAACTTAAGGTGCAGCATGCAAAAGGCGGTTTTCTTTTGAACCCTGCAATTTATATGCAGGTTCTGCGAAAATGGCCACCACAAGAAACTTGTAATAAAAATAGCTGATCATAGAGAATGTTGAGGCAAACTTCCTGATTCTTGATCGCGTTAGCCTGAATGATTGGGCCCAAGTCGCGGTACGAAAACCATCCACAGAACATAGCAGAAGCATCTCGGACCTAAACTACACTTCCACACACTGTAGACTAAAAGCCTCATTTTGTCGTCGGTGCAGTCGCTACCTTGAATCATTCGAAAAGAGGCGAAATCACGACTAGTCGGACCACACCACATGCCTCCTCCAGTCAGTTTCTGTGTCGTTTGTCCCTACTTGGACGTGCAGCTCTATGTACCGCTGTACGTATTGACCTTTTGCGAGGTACCCATTTCCAAATGCCCACTGCATGCAGTCCTTATGGCCATATTCACTCAGAAAACGAGATGGGCCTCATACACTGAGAGCGCCACTTCCTGTCTGGTTCCAAACCGACTGGCACTGACAACGCGCGCATTTGCCTTTGGTCTGACCGGTACGATCTTTTTACGACCACCGTTCTTGTGTCGTGGTCCATGGGTGCAGGTGGTACACAATTCACTGTAGATACGAAAATTCGCATTATACACCAGCAAATGGGCCAACATCAGTTAATATGTGGTCATGGAATATCTAAAAACGATAGCTGCCTTCTGCCATTCTGCCATGTATCCAAGGCTAGCCACCTTCGTTCACTGATTCCAAACAACCGACTGACACACACACACACACACACACAAATACACACACACACACACACACACCACTTCTCTGCCACGCGTTGGAGGTTGACGTGGCCACATGGTAGCAGTTCTACACCACCTATCCCTGTCGGCAGTATACAAGGGTATTTTCCGCTTTATTTTCATAAGATAGATTGTGCAATTTGCGGCTCCTGTAGACTGTATTACAAGTGGAGGTTGGCAGCTGTTGTTTTGTGCACTTTCGAAAGTGTGAGGTCCAAAGCGTGCATTATTTAAATAGTGAATACAAGTAAAGTGACGAATTGCCATTTAAACGTACAGTTATGCAGTCATCACAGCTGGGTGTACAAAATCTGTGTTTGTGATATTAATCTAAGACGTTCCGATCCCACATCTTATTCGGAAACACTTTCAAAACGGTTCAAATGGCTCTGAGCACTATGGGACTCAACTTCTCAGGTCATCAATCCCCTAGAACTTAGAACTACGTAAACGTAACTAACCTAAGGACATCACACACATCCGTGCTCGAGGCAGGACTCGAACCTGCGGCCGTAGCGGTCTCGCGGTTCCAGACTGTAGCGCATAGAACCGCACGGCCACTCCGGCCGGCGGAAACACTTTAAAATTTTTACAGCATGCTTTCGGTCAGCAGACGACACACTAGAGTAACAGCGGAATTTTATTTTGCATTCTGTTAACTATTTTTCCTGTTAGCAAGGTGCCAACCGCCGTTTTGTCTTGGTCCAGCGATCAGCGGTTGAAAGCTGTCAGAAGCACTGTCAGGTGTCACTGAGTTCCTTAAGTTCGCTCGACTGTACGGGTATTTTAGTAGCAAAGAATTACTGTTTTAAAACTTAATGCATGGTGCGGATTTTTTTTCACGTGTCTGAGTGTCATATCTAGAACTATGTGTTGTAAAATTTATGTACTTGTATAGGTATATTCAGCAGCATATATGGATAGCGTCAGCGAAATATGTTTCGAATAGATTTGGTAGCGCAGAAGTAATAAATTTAAACATCAGGCATGATTTACCAGTTTCTCAAGCATCTCAGTGTTTGTGATGTCATATCTCATGATGTACGTGTCACACAAGGATATAATTTTATAAGTACATTCTCTGGCATGCTCGGATACTGTCTGAAAAATGTGTTGCAAATAGTAGTATAAAAGCAGTAATAAATTTAAACACCGTACAGTGCGGCAGTTTCTCATGCATCTCAATGTTTATGATGTCATATCTCTTGAACTGTGCCCGCTACCATGATATACTTTTGTAGCTGAAATTTTATCGCATAATAGGAACAGTATAACATTAGAGCTTAGATATACAATAATATCTTACAGGAAGAAACTGCCTTGTCATTGCTCAAGTGATTATTTTCTGTTACATTTACGTGTACGAAAGTACGAGTACACTTTTTCTTAGCAATAACAAGACTAAAGATAGACCTCAGCACAACATAGGCCTATATTATAAAATAACTGTATTAATCATTGCTTTGCAATTAATCTTAAGTCCCAGATTTTATGCGGAAGTGATTTCATCAGTTCTTACCCGAAGTATTATTTTATACTATGGTAACTTAGTTCACGATAAGCATCGCAGTTTCATACTTGACACATATTTTAACAGCTAGTGCTTACTATAAACTACAGTCAGGATATCTTACGCAATACCGACCAACAGTTAACACTGATGATTCACATTTACTGTTACTCTTACAGTTTACGTCCATCTCATATGAAATATAACCGTAACTGTTATCAGCAAAGACACTTTCAAGAGCAAACAGCTAACCTTCTAAGTAATTATAATTAGTCCAGATCTTTTGACTGAATCATCATCGCACAGCCCCAGCCGCTAAGGATAGAAACTTGCAATTTGAAGAGAGCGTTGGTCTTATACTGTAGGCAACGTTCAAGAAGAGATTTTTCTAAATTCCACCCATAAGGAGAGAAATAGGGAACAAAACTTTTTTTTTGGAAATATGTTGCTATTAAGACAATGTGGAAGCCAGAACTACGAATTTCTACATTTCTGTAAATTCATCCCTAGGGACGTGACATGGTACTGAAAGTTTTTTTCAAAGAAACCATTGTAAAAGAGCAACTAGAGCATTTCTTAAACTACATCTATCAATACTGGCATTTGACTACTCGGTTGGAAGTTACAGATAACGTGTTTGAGCGCGTTTCGAAATTCAACCCCTAGGAGATGAAAATTTTTATGAAAATATTAAATATTAAAAAAATTTTAAAGCTAAATCTATGAAAATTAAAATTTGGCTTCTCTGCTAGAAATAAAGAAATATGTATTCGGTAATGAAAGTTTCTATTGAATTATCACCACAAGTACTCAAAAACCAGTATCAATAAAAACTTTCGATTTCAGGGACAAGACACGCTTTCAGGTCAGAAGTACATTTGGAAAATACCTTAATGACCTTAATTAGCGCGAAACGTTCAGGAGGAGTAGCAGTTATCGAACCAAACCAAAGAAAGCTCTCTAACAATCATCACGACGAATAAACTTCGTCAGAATGGCATAGAAAAAGAAACGGATCTTTGTTACATCAGTTTTTCTGTAGGCCTAATATACAGTGTGTTTGCCATAGTTATTTGTAATTATTACGCAAATTAACCATTACTGACGACAAAATAAAATACCACGTTTACACTGTGTGATCAAAAGTATTCGGACAACTGGCTGAAAATTACTTACAAGTTAGTAGCGGTCTCCATCGGTAATGCTGGAATTCACTATGGTGTTGGCCCACCCTTAGCCTGGATGACAGCTTCCACTCTCACAGGCATACGCTCGATCAGGTGCTGGAAGGTTTCTTGGAGAATGACAGCCCATTCTTCAGGGAGTGTTGCTCTGAGGAGAGGTATCGATGTCGGTCGGTGAGGACTGGCACGACGTCTGAGTTCCAAAACATGCCAAAGGTATTCTATAGCATTCAGGTCAGGACTCTGTGCAAGCCAGTCCATTACAGGGATGTTACTGTCGTGTACCCACTCCGCCACAGGTTGTGCATTATGAACAAGTGTTGAAATATGTTGAAAGATGGAATCGCCATCCCCGAATTGTGCTTCAACAGTGGGAAGCAAGCAGGTACTTAAAACATCAATGTAGGTCTGTGCTGTGATAGTGCTACGCTAAACAACAAGAGGTGCAAGCCCTCTCGCCGGCCGCGGTGGTCTAGCGGTTCTAGGCGCGCAGTCCGGAACCGCGCGACTGATGCGGTCGCAGGTTAGAATCCTGCCTCGGGCATGGATGTGTGTGATGTCCTTAGGTTAGTTAGGTTTAAGTAGTTCTAAGTTCTAGGGGACTGATGATCACAGATGTTAAGTCCCATAGTGCTCAGAGCCATTTGAACCCTTTGTAAGCCCTCTCCATGAGAAACACGACCACACCATAACCTCCGAATTTTACTGTTGGCACTACATACGCTAGCAGAGACGTTCACCGGACATTCGCCGTACGCACACCCTGCCATTGGATCGCCACATTGTTGACCGTGATTCGTCACTCCCACACAAGGTTTTCCCACTGTTCAATCGTCCAATGTTCACGCTCATTACACCAAGCGAGGCGTTGTTTGGCATTTACCGGCGGGATGTCTGGCTTATGAGCAGCGCTCGACCATGAAATCCAAGTATTCTCACCTCCCGGCTAACTTGCAGTGGATTCTGATGCAATTTGGAATTCTTGTGTGATGGTCTGGATAGAAGCCTGCCTATTACACATTACGACCCTCTTCAACTGTCGGCGATCTCTGTCAGTCAACAGACGAGGTCGGCCTGTACGCTAGTCTGCTGTACGTGTCCACGTTTCCACTTCACTAACACATCGGAAATGGTGGACCTAGGGATGTTTAGGAGTGTGGAAATCTCGCGGACAGACGTATGACGCAAGTGACACCCAATCACCTGACCACGTTCGAGGTCCTTGAGTTCCGAGGAGCGCCCCATTCTGATCTTTCACAATGTCTAATGACTACCGAGGTCGCTGATATGGATAACCTGACAGTAGGTGGCAGCACAATGCACCTAACACGAAAAACGTAAGTTTTTGGGGGTGTCCGGATACTTTTGATCACATAGTGTACATGCGATACCCGGTACAGAAATATCCGTCTGAGATGGGAGAAATCAAAGTCGTTTAGAGGAAAACAAAAAAGCATTTCTGCAGACCATACAGCCTACGCGAGCGAACCAGAATGCGTGACTATGTCCGCATGGACTCAGACCGAAGGACAAGGGAAGCTAAATGTGCAGGTATATTCAGTCAGTGTTTAGCAATTTTGTGTTAAGCTGTACGAAGTTGCGTGCACTATGAGATAATCTAGTTAGGATTCTTCAGCTGTTGCCTTTTTGGGCAATGGTGTACTAATCATCTTCGTTGAAATGTTACTGTACGTAGGTTACACATTGTGAGTATTGGGTTTGTTTATCTCAGTCAGTTGCAGTAAGATGTATTCTGAATTTCACGCAAGCTTTTCACACTTATTCAGGGTTGTAAGAACCATCATTACTAGCTCGGCTTATTAATGTAGTAGGTAGTTCAGTTTAAACCGTTTCAAAGGATAAGCGGAATTTCCCCCCTCAGGCTTACATTACCCGAGCTCGTGTTCCGTCGTTATCGACGTCGTCATCGACAGGACGTGCAACCCTGATCCTCCTTTGTTTCGAGAGCTTGTTAAGGCGCTCAGCAGCGTCGAGCTAGTCGATTTTTTGGAAATACGCTCTCCACGATAGACCTGAGGGATGGTTCTTAATGTCGCTTTATATTAAGACACTTCATCTCGCCCAAAACGCAGTTGTTCATATAAATATGAAGTATACTTAAAGATGGACGCACAGAACCCGAAGTACATCACGCACACCAATAAAAACCTCTCTCACTCTTCTTATGTAAGCCTCCGAGTGGGATCGAGTCTTTCTAATGTTATCCCCCCTGTCGTTTCTCGAAACTTACGTAGGTTATTGAGTCTTCTAGGGAGTACGTTCTCGGAACTTTAACAGTAAACCACACCGTGAAGCAGAACGCCTCTACAACTGCATCTACATTTACATCTACGTGATTACTCTGCTATTCACAATAAAGTGCCTGGCAGAGTGTTCAGTGGACTACCTTCAACTGTGTCTCTACCGTTCGACTCTCGAACGGAGCGTGGGAAAAACGAGCACTTAAATTTTTCTGTGCGAGCTGTGATTTCTCTTATTTTATCGCGATGATCATTTCTCCCCATTTAGGTGGGTGCCAACAGAATGTTTTCGCAATAGGAGGAGAAAACTGGTGATTGAAATTTCATGAGAAGATCCCGTCGCAAAGAAAAACGCCTTTGTTTTAATGATTGCCACACCAATTCACGTATCATGTCTGTGACACTATCTCCCATCTCCCCTATTTCGCGATAATACAAAACGAGCTGCCCTTCTTTGTACTTTTTCGCCGTCATTCGTCAGTCCCACCTGACGCGGATCCCACATCGCATAGCAATACTCCAGGATAGGGCGGACAAGCGTGGTGTAAGCAGTCTCTTTAGTAGACCTGTTGCACCTTCTAAGTGTTCTGCCAATAAATAGCCGTCTTTGGTTTGCTAGACCCACAACATTATCTATATGATCGGTCCAATTTAGGTTATTTGTAATTGTAATCCCTAAGTATTTAGTTGAATTTACAGCCTCCAGATTTGTGTGACCTATATAGTAATTGAAATTTAGTGGATTTCTTTTAGTACACATATGAATAACTTCACACTTTTCCTTATTCATGGTCAAATGCCACTTTTCGCACCATACAGATATCTTATCTAAATCATTTTGCAATTCATTTTGGTCATCTGATGACTTTACAAGTTTTGGTCTATTATGACCATCATCAGATCTGTTTATAAAAGCAGATCTGATGATGATCAATATAGACCGAATCCGGTAGTCTGTTAACATAACTTTGTGACCATAGACGTAAATTAAAGGAAACTCATTGTATATACGGGTCACTGTTTTATTCGCGACAATGTCACAGCTTGTGAGACTCTAAAAACTCCAAAAATCACGAATTAATTCTCAATTCCTGCCTACGCAAGGTAGCTCGGGTTATTATAGAACACCTGAAGCCTACTAAGAAATAAATTAAGGACTCAGATACGCACAAACTTACACATTCACAAAATTACAACACTAAGGACTAAAACCAGATGTTGCCTTTTCGACTATTCCCAGAGGAGATAAGGCTGCTCGCTATTCACCTACAGTCCCTATCGTGGGCTGGAAGCTGACACACAGGCAGTGTACATTCTCTACTTGTGCCAACTTAACAAAGCGACGGATTATCGGTCGCTATTGTCTCTCTAACCCAGACGAGTTTCCCTTTGCTGCACATAAAAGTTGGCTATGCTGTCCTTATATTCAGGGAAACTTACCGTAAGTCCCAAGAAATATAGACTCCAGCAGACGACAAAACGCTTCCAGGCAGACAATCAGAGGAATGGAAGAACGAAAACATAGTGTGACAACGTGAATTATCAAGATTGTCTTTCTGAATCAAATTAAACTCATATAATTAGCTGATCTGGAAAACGATTTAGATATGTAATAGAATTCAGCATTGAAGTATCTCTATGGCTGCCAAATGTATCACCCAGTAGATCATATTTATCTCGGATGGAATTTATAGGACCACAGACACGTAAGTGATGCTGTTCAGAAATGTAACAGTGGATATCGATCCCGAAAGTCAATGAAGCGATTTACAAAGAGACGACGCTTCAAATAACCCAAGCATCTTGCATTGCTTCCCACTGTTGTTGTCGTGTAGTTATTGTTGGGTCCATAGAACGAACAGGGATATCGATAAAAATCTATGAATAATCGGATTAAAACAGGATGAAAATGCTCAGAAATGTAAAAATGGTTATCAATCTGGAAGTCAATGAAGCGGCTTATATAGAAATGCTTCAACTGACCCAAATATCTTGCACTGTTACCCACTATTGTTGTTGTGTATTTCATGCTGGGTTCATAGAGCTAACATGGATATCCATAGAAATCTATGAATGATGGATTGGATTAAGAGAGGCTGATATTTGGGACTTAGCCAAGGTCGTGAATTCACTGGACTCCTCAGCCAACCACCTGAATGCAATCAAACAACTATGACATGTCACACTGTCCTGTTGAAAACATGGCATCTCCGTCCGGATACTTCTTTGTCATAAAGGTACGGAGATGGTGTACAAGAATGTCTACAATTCGTGCACCTGCAGCCAAGCAATGGGGCCTGTTTGCGACCCCAGAAACACAGTCCAGACAATAACTGTGGAACCTCCCACATACCGACAACCTTGTCGATACGCAGATTGCATAGCTTCGTGGGACGTATACCACACTCTCATGGGCTCATCACTTAGATACCTGTGAAGTGGGAATTCACTGGACCATTCTACAACCCACCGCTGATCTATGTCCACATAGTGATGTTGGTGGGTCCACGCCTTCGCTTAGTTCCACGTCAATGTGTCAGCTAAGGGACACGAGTCAGTCGTCAACTGCTGAAGTTTGTTCAGTTATTTGTCTCTGCACGGTCCTGGAGGAAATAAGTTCCTGATGTCCCCGCTCCAATCGCCTATGATCTGACTCAGAGTACACAGAAGATTGGCCTGTATGGCTTTGTAGAGGAGACTTGACGTCCGTTAGTCTAACACGAATAAACGGATCGACATGGAAAGAGCTGCACCAAGAAGACCACCCCAAGTCCACTACGTACTCGGCGTTTGTGTTGCACTCCATCAACTACGCCAATGCGTACTTTCACATGGTCTGCCACACACTTGGAGATCGTGGCTGGGCTGTGACATCGTGCCCACCAGTTGATATTCGAGGGCCCCAAACTGTGGTGCTTGGCGATAAGACAGCATGTAGTGTCACTAGAGCGCCACCTGAATGTGCACTGTTCTAGGCGACATGTTCAACAGCAAGGTGCTCAGCTAGACGAGTTCGTCCAGTCGTGGAAGGCTAGAAGGTCCCATCATCGTAGTGCATGCCACATCAGTCCCACAAACACCATCACTGCTTGCTGTTATAGCAATTCATGCATGTGCCATATGGAGGATCTGGATGTCTAACACACACCACAAGGAAGAAGGACAAACAAATTGTCCACTACACGCGAACACATCCAGTGGCAACTGCAGAGGCCATTCAGTGGGCTGTCCTGACATCTATGCAACATCCTGTAAATCCTAATACCATTGATAGGCGGTTGCATGACGCAGGACTCGCCAAACGCCGACTGCCACCCACATCCCCCCTCCTGAATCGCCTGGTATCAATAACTACGGACGTGGGGCTCTGCAGACAGCAGTGGGTCATCGTTAGTTCCTCTCCTGTCTTGGAGGCGACGACCGCCAGCTCCTTGTATGACGGCGTAGTGGAGAGCGCCACAAAGAACAGTTTGTAGTCTCCCATCACACGCCCACCTGCCTGGTACGATGGTGTGGGGGCCAGGGTCCTATGGTGGCCATTCACCGTTAGTGTTCCTAGCAGGCTACGTGATAGCCACAAAGGTACGTGGAGTGAACTTACAACCGGTGGCTGTGTCAATCGTAAACGTCCATGCCTATGTCCTGTTTCAGGAGGATAATGCTCCCACCACCCAAGATTGCCTTTCAGCTTTGTATACTCTGCCATGACCTCGACTGAGAACGTGTGGGGTGCCATAAAGCTTGTCATCAGATCTACAACAACACCCATCACTGTTAGAAATGTGAAGTCAGTTGCAAGCAGCATGGGATAGTGTATCACAGGATGACATCCGATATGTGCACAATTCCATGCCATGACGTCTGGACGCTTGTATTCACCGACAAGAGGACATGACACCCTAATAACAAACTGGTTTTTTGGTAGTGTAGTCCAACAAATGTTGAAAAGTAAGGACTTATTATGTGTGGTTCCACGTGCCTGCCTGCCAACAATGATCGCAGTCCGCCGTGTCCATCTCGGGTGCATTTCTTTTCATGATGATCAGTGTATATGTGGTCGCCGTGTGCAGGGGGTTTAAGCATGAGTAACTAATGACGCAGCATGTAGATGGTCCAGCCTAGGCAATCTCTATTCTTGTGTATACTCCAATATGCGAAGAGCCATGCATCATGCGCCGATAATCATCTCACGTTCAAAATTTGTTAACTGACGACATGTTGCCACGTTCAGTGCATGCTTGTCTGTAACAGAATGCTCAGGTATCGTGCCTAAAATCGTTTCATATCTTTGGCCATTAAGTGCAATTCAGGTTAGTATTTTACAGCCATGACTTATTATACTAAGAGTTCGGTAATACATGGTCCATTCACTTTAATGTGACCCCACCTTTGTTCGACGTCAACGTGCAATAGCCGCAAATAGATGGCAGGTGGCAACACTAGCAGTGGAGGCTATATAAAAATCTGTCGGCGGGGTACGCGGAAGACAGGGTAGGGCGAAATTGGCCAAAAGGGAACGATCATTGGCTTTCAGGCCAAGAATGGAAGCTTTTCTGAAACAGCTGAGTTTTTAAACCGTTCGCGGGCTGTGGAGGTTAAAGTATACCAAATGGTTCAAATGGCTGTAAGCACTATGGGACTTAACATCTGAGGTCATCAGTCGCCTAGACCTAACTAACCTAAGGACATCACACACAACCATGCCCGAGGCAGGATTCGAACCTGCGACCGTAGTACCAGCGAGGTTCCGGACTGAAGTGCCTAGAACCGCTCGGCCACGGCGGCAAGATAAAGTATACCATGGATGGCAAAATGGCGCCATCCAAAACCGGCGCCGAGACCACTTTGGTGCACCACAGGCAATTTACGGGAGTGAATGCGGCTGCGAAGATGTGTGTGGCCGAGCAGACGTGCAGCGTTCAGCAACTGATAGCCCAAATGCACCAATGGACAACTAGCAGAGCCTCCTCAATGATCGTTCATTGAGTGTTGCTGCGTATGCGCCTCCACAGCTGACGCCTCATTCATCCACCAATACTGACTACCATTCATCGGGGACGAAAGTTGTAATTTGCATGCCATTAGCGCATGTGGACGTTCACTGAGTATTAACTGCTGGTGTTTTCAAATACTCCATCGGACAAATGGCCATTGCTGTATAAGGCCCGACACGCCTGACGGCAAACACCCTGCGGCAAACATCGGAAGATTCTAGGCTGGCGCAGGGAGATTTACGGTCTCAGGAATGTTTTCGTGGCATTCCCTGGATAATTTCGTCGTTCTGGAAGGCACAATGGGGTAACATAAATATACTTTTATCCTTGGAGACCATGCCCACCCTAACATGCAGTTTAATTTTCATCGGCACCAAAGCACCTTCCAGCAGAACAATGCAACATGTCACACAGATCGCATTGTACGTGTGGAGTTCGAAGAGCACCAGTATGCGTTTATCGTACTCCCCTGGTCATCAAACTCCCTGGATTTACACGCAATCGAGACCACCGCTATCGGTCCCGTCGCGCCAAGGATCCTCATCTGAGAAGCCTAGCGCAGCTGTCCAGGGTGGTGGGGTCGGTATGCCTCCACATGTTTTTCGGCACCTTCGAGAACCTCACTCACTATCTTTCTGCGCGTTTCGCAGCGATCAGCGCTGAAAGAGGTGGTTATTCAGGCATCTGACAGGTTGCCAGATTAATGAGACTGGACAGTGCACATGTTTCAACACCTTGTATCTGATACTTTGGGAATACTGCACACTTCTACACTCTTTCGCCTGACACTTTTCCAGGCCGAACAAAGGATAATATTTTGTACAAAATAGGCATCAAATTTTTCTTTACTAAACAGACTATGTCAGCACAATATAACAGCGCATTAACGTCGCTAAGGCTTGACAAGAATGCAGGCTGACACATGTAATAGCCAAGGCGGCCCCTTATCGGCCACGTCCCACAGAGAGGCAGCGCGGCAGACTACGGTACGGCCCGGCACAGTACGTGGATTGGGAACGGCGGGAAGCCACGCAGCTGAGGCCGCTAAGGCGCTTACCCGGCCAGGGGGCAACAGTTCACCGCTTGCGCAACTACGCACCTCCTACGCATGCGTGGTAGAGCGAGACGTACCTGCGCAAGTAGTCAGTAACCAGTGGCTCTATCAGCAGAGCACGTCATTGCTAGATTGCTTCCTAACACATCATTCGAACTTTTGCTAAGTTTTTATTGGCGGTACTAAGCTTTCACGGTACCAAAGAATCCCTATCAGAATCTGTACACAATTTGCAGTTGACTTAGCCCTTGCTTTAAACGTAATGTACCGGAGACCCATCGAATAAAAGCCATTCCCAATGGTTGGCAGAAAGCAACGTGTCACGCTCGTCGGTAAGAAAGGTAATAGAACTGATCGGTAGAACTTCCGTCCTTTTCCTTCGACATTTATCACGTGAGACACTGCAAGAGACATGATCCAATTTGTAAACAGAGTTGCTATGAATCACATCACAGTGTCAAACGCCATGATACCGCAAAGGAACCCTTACCCCAAAACAAAGAAAAATGCTATGATCTGGATTATGGGACAGACAATTTACACAATATTCTCGCGGAAAATTATTGATAAATTGGATTTCCTGGAATATTTGTGGAATGAACACAGTAAGGAACAAACATGGATGACGCATAGCGACCTCTTTGCAAATTTCTTGAAAATACCAATGCAAAAGGCTTTTGGTGATTTGTGATTATAATTTATTTGTTCTACTTTTCCTTTGGTGTTCTGTTTCCTCTTTATTTAATACGATTTTGTGATTTACTAAGGAGAGATTTTCCGTTATGCAACAGTGTATTAGAAGAGCACTTTTCTATTCTCCGTGTGCTGAGGTTTTCCGTTGTGTAACAATTTGTTAGAACAACACCGGCAGACAAACAGGCGTCGGAAACTTTATCTAAAGAGTGTTCTGGGTATGCTTGGTGTGATGCACATTCCAATACATGTTTCCTTGTGTATTGGGGACAGGCAGCTTGTCCAGTGAATGACACTGCCTAAGATTAGACCTGTAGAACAGCTGGGAGAAACTTCCGTTTCCTTTATTTAGGGTACATTTTATTTAAAAACAGGATGTAACTTCTGGAGGTGAGCATGTAGAACATTTACTTCGAGTGTCAGCTAGAATGTCTGCTGCCAGGTTATGCTAAATTTGTATTAAATATTTCGTCAGGAGTTATCTATTCAGAGGACGATCATTTTGCTACCTCTCTCCCCCCTCCCCCCCACCTCCCCAAAAAAAAAAAAAAAAATGTTTTCGACGATGTACTTCAGTATTTTTGTATAGCATGTAGTGAATTTTTATTTTCTGTCTGACAACCAAGTAACGCAGCAGGCTTTCAACTCTTATGATGGCCAGTCAATTTGCAATTCGTCCATCTGCTGCTAATTGTGTTTTGTCCTTCATTCTTTATTTGAAGAACAGTGCGTCAAGAAGAACAGTGCGTCAAGATATTCGATTATAAATTTCCATTATGAGGAAATACGTTTTCTGTCCTACTATACATCATGAAGGAGCAATGGTCCAAATGGGTCTGAACACTATGGGACTTAACATCTGAAGCCATCAGTCCCGTACAACTTAGAACTACTTAAACCTAACTAACCTAAGGACATCACACACATCCATGCCCGAGGCAGGATTCGAACCTGCAACCGTAGAAGTCGCGCGGTTCCATACTGAAGCTCCTAGAACTTCTCGGCCACACCGGCTGGCATCAAGGAGAAAAGAAGCTCCACTGCATCAGCAACTAATTTGGATACCGATAACACTGCTTACCCGAAACGCTACTCGCGCTTTTCTCGCACGACGTCCTAAAGGCTGTCGATCCGAGCAGTCAGGTGGGTACAGCATTTACTCACTTCAGAAAAGCATTTGACTCAGAAACACGCCAACGATAATCAACGAAACTATGACCATATAGAGTATGAACCGAAATCCGTGACTCGATCGAGGATTTCTAGTCTAAGGAAGATGCAGCATATTATCACTGATGGAGAGTAATCGATACTTGTTAAAGTAACTTCTGGAGTTCCCCACGAAAATGTATTGCGACATTTCAACATTAATATCCTGGTAGACAACACTGAAGATTTACCAGATGATGCAGTCATGTACAAAGGGCAAAAGAATTAATCGATCACTTTTTCGAAACTCTGTTATTTTCCCTCATTGCAACACAAAGGTCGGAAACTTGGCTGTAGGCTGCCTACGACCTTCCACTGGACGGCTGCGAAACTGTTGCGTCCTGCGTCGCCACCATCGGCCCTCGTCTCTGAATTGGACTATTACTAGTGTGTGTGTGTTACCACCAGCCTTTGTGGAGAATTTGAAGTGAACTTTTGTTTGCCTCGATTAGGAGACTTTTACTGGCATCGTTATTGTTAACTTTTCGTTTGTTGTTCAGTCATCAACCTGGTAAACTTGCCTCAATAAAAGTTGTGTTTGTGAAAAATTGCAAATTGTGAGTCACAACAATTATCCCCCCACCACCTCCCCCTCCCCCAGGGACATATGCCGTCATCGGATCAAAACCAACGTCGTCTTTCCAGGTCCACAAATTTTTTTTCCGGCAGTGTATTATAGATGTAGATATAGACCCAGTGGTACATACAAACATGAAAATAGATAATCGAACGGTATTGCCAGCAGCATTATTAGGTGCACAGAACTCTACAGCTGTGTTATTTTACAATGAAAATTGCATTGATGAAATAGCTATATTTCTCATAGACTGTTGTTGCCGTATTTGATTTAATATTTTGTATTGTCAAGGTACAAAAGTTCCGTCCATTTAATTCTTTTTTTACGAATCCATTTTACATGAAAAATTAGGGTATCTGCCACATGATGCTAGATGTTATTTGAGATTTACTTTTAACACTGTATTTTTCATGGGAAATGAGGCAGGTATACTTTAACGAAAGCGTATTTATGAAATAAATATTTTAATAATTTCAGTGCTATTGACAGGGGATTTCAGTTTGATTCCACGTTTCTGGATTTCCGGAAGGTTTTTGACATTGTACCACACAAGCGGCTTGTGGTAAAATTGCGTGCTTATGGAATATCGTCTTAGTTATGTGACTGGATTCGTTATTTCCTGTCAGAGAGGTCACAGTTCGTAGTAAGTGACGGAAAGTCATCGAGTAAAACAGAAATGATTTCGGGCGTTCCCCAAGGTAGTGATGTAGACCCTTTGCTGTTCCTGATCTATATAAACGATTTGGGAGACAATCTGAGCAGCCGTCTTCGGTTGTTTTTTTAGACGACGCTGTTGTTCATCAACTAATAAAGTCATCAAAAGATCAAAACAAATAGCAAAACGATTTAGAAATGATACCTGTATGGTATAAAAATTGGCAATTGACCCTAAATAACGAAGAGTGTGAGGTTATCCACATGAGTGCTATAAGGAATCCGTTAAACTTCGGTTACACGATAAATCAGTCACATCTAAAGACAGTAAATTCAACTAAATACCTAGTAATTACAATTACGAACAACTTAAATTGGAAGGAACAAATATAAAATGTTGTGGGTAAGGCCAAATAAGGACTTCGTTATGTTGGCATGACATTTAGAAAATGTAACAATCCACTAAGGAGACTGCGTACACTACGCTTGTCAGTCCTCTTTCAGAATACTGCTGCGCTGTGTGGGATCCTTACCAGACAGGATTGACGAAGTACATCAGAAAAGTTCTGAGAAGGCAGCACGTTTTGTATTATCGCGAAATATGCGAGAGAGTGTCACTGAAATTATGCAGGATTTGGGGTGGACATCATTAAAACAGAGGCTCTTTTCGTTGTGGCTGAAACTTCTCACGAAATTTCAATCACCAACTTTTCCCTTCGAATATGAAAATATTTTGTTGACATCGTCCTACATAGGGAGAAACGATCAACATGACAAAATAAGCGAAATCAGAGCTCGTACGGTGTTCGTTCTTTCCGCGCGCTATACGAGATTGGAACAATACAGAATTGTGAAGGTGGCTCTATGAACACCCTGCCAGGCACTTAAATGTGATTTACAGAGTATCCATGTAGATGTAGATGTATTCGTATTGACAATATAGTGAGTACACTTGACGTAATATACAGTTGCTCTAAGAATGGAGTAGTGACATACTAGAAGAAAGACATGGCAATTGTACCGCATCCATTACGTCTGAATAAGACCGTACCTGGAGCTGGAAAGATCGATAAACAGTAGGGGAATATTAATAGAAGAAACGAAACAGAAAGAAAGAGACAGGAATATATAGGGATGCAGAGTACAGTTGTACGAGAGGCACAATGACCACATATGTCAGCGTGGAAGCTGTGCCTATGAAAAAAAAATAATAAAGTTCTAGACTTCTCTTAAATTGTGTATCATCACGGATCAGACGTAGGGCCCGGTTAGTTTGTCTACAGGTGTAAAACTGAAACCAAGAAGATTGGGAAAGATTTAGTTTTACGCACCACTTAGTTAAAATATGATCCCATAGGTCAACGAGTAATTAAGAGAAGTCTGTATTAACTCCATTTGTAGCAGCCAGAAAGTCTGTTCAAATGGCACAGAATTAAAACCTACTGACGTTCGTAGGAACATGGTACTGAATGACAACACCACACGTTATTGATGAAATCATTGATTGTGAGGCCACTACCGCTATTCTTCACCTACAAAATTTACGTTCGACATTGGATTGATACGGAAGTCCGAATCACGAAACGTGTCGATGGCATTAGTGTAATAGAACGAGATATTCAATGGCATTAGTGTAATAGAACGAGATACGAAAGAACATTTGTACAATTAATTTAGATTAAATGTCTAGGTACGGTCATTCTCGGCTCTATGCAGAGAGGTTGATACTTAATGTGTGTGGAACGTAGACAGTTAGAAAAACTGAATCAAATTAATGTTGGTGGTAAAGATAGAGACTAAAAAACTAAAGGTAGCTATTACTTTGTGTTATGTGTGGAACTCTATCCGGCTACTCTTGTTACTTATACTGTCGTATCTTCTCGTGACTGTGCACAGAGATACTGAAGACTATTATGAGTTGCCCTTCCTTTTAAAATGGAAGCAAAACACTACACGCACACTAATCGTAGTTATATACTGCTGAGCCTAGAAATTGAATAAATCCGTGGGGAAGGAATTAAGTGAGAGAATCCTCTGAGGAAGGAGAACTAAGTAAATTTATTTTTTTATCATTATATTCAAAGGACCAGAGGATGTATAAGAAATCTGTTTTCAGAGAAGATCTCTATAGTGTTAGCAAATAAGTGAATGTTGAGATAGTGCATCGACTTGTACCATGTCTCTTCCTTCCGTGAATGATCTCCTTTAGCTGATCGTAATGCAATTGCTGCTACAATTTTCCACCGATCACTGGTTAAGTCGTGAGCAGCAATGGAAGTATCACTGACAGGCAGTAGCTTTAAAACTGGAACAGTTCCAGCTACTCACTGGACCAGCATCAGTCTTTTAGGTGCCGCAGACTTCCTCGATGCCTTCAGGTGATGTTAGCAGTTGCTTGCTGATACGAAGTGTTCCTGCACTGTTGATACCGGTCTACAGGGTGTTACAAAAGGGTACTGCCAAACTTCAAGGAAATATTCCTCACACACAAAGAAAGAAAATATGTTATGTGGACATGTGTCCGGAAACGCTTAATTTCCATGTTAGAGCTCATTTTATTACTTCACTTCAAATCACATTAATAATGGAATGGAAACACAGAGCAAGAGAACGTACCAGCATGACTTCAAACACTTCGTTACAGGAAATGTTCAAAATGTCCTCCGTTAGCGAGGATACATGCATCCACCATCCGTCGCATGGAATCCCTGATGCGCTGATGCAGCCCTGGAGAATGGCGTATTGTACCACAGCCGTCCACAATACGAGCACGAAGAGTCTCTACATTTGGTACCGGGGTTGCGTAGACAAGAGCTTTCAAATGCCCCCATAAATGAAAGTCAAGAGGGTTGAGGTCAGAAGAGCGTGGAGGCCATGGAATAAGTCCGCCTCTACCAATCCATCGGTCACCGAATCTGATGTTGAGAAGCGCACGAATACTTCGACTGAAATGTGCAGGAGCTCCATCGTGCATGAACCACATGTTGTGTCGTACTTGTAAGGGCACATGTTCTAGCAGCACAGGTAGAGTATCCCGTATGAAATCATGATAACGTGCTCCATTGAGCGTAGGTGGAAGAACTAAAATGAGCTCTAACATGGAAATTAAGCGTTTCCGGACACATGTCCACATAACATCTTTTCTTTATTTGTGTTAGGAATGTTTCCTGAAAGTTTGGCCGTATCTTTTTGTAACACCCTGTATATGTACTGGCTACCCACCATAGTTGATGGCACCACTTAACGTCTTGGGAACGGCTACTAATGCGGGCTGCAGTGTCCCACTAGTACCTTCTAGAGCGGGCCGCGGTTTATGTGAACCTGTCAATACTGGAGTCAAAGCAAGAGCTTCTCTCTGACCAGTGTACAGACGACTTTGGTTCATGTCAAGAATACGAACCATCAGTGCTTGCATCATAGCATGGGGGACATATAACTACGATGAACTCGGATCCAATACAGGCCTGCCGTAGTTGCTCATCAGCAAGCAATACTGATAGCTATTGTCTGATCATCTGTATCAGTTTGTTTCACTGCGATACGTGGCAAGCGAACTGAACCTTCAGCAACATAATGTAGCAGTCTATCTTTCCGGAATCTGTCTTACTAATGTCCTCCTCCTCCCCTCGGCTACCCCTTTATCCACTGTTACTGTCAAATCTACAGAGCACATATGAAATACAATTGAACGAGTTGTCGCACCTTGGATCCAATTGCCCCCTCCCGCTTTCAACCTCTTCACCACTCCTCACCGAAACCGACCTCTTCCCAAGGTCACATTTCGCCAACCCTACAAAGGACGTGCGGTGTATCGTCAAGCACGATGACGGGCCACTTCCAATCTATTGCTTTGTGTTGTCAGCAGCGTTTGAGAGGAATCAGTCAGGATGGTGTTCACAAATGGCTCTGAGCACTATGGGATTTAACTTCTGAGATCATCAGTCCCCTAGAACTTAGAACTACTAAAACCTAACTAACCAAAGGACATCACACACATCCATGCACGAGGCAGAATTCGAACCTGCGACCGCAGCATTATCGCTGTTCCAGACTGTAGCGCCTAGAACCGCTCGGCCACTCCGGCCGGCTCAGGATGGCGTCAAAACGGTTTGATTGTCTCGTGTGTCTCATGGATTTCAGGTCACCACCTGTGACCCCTCACATCATACCTTGGCCAGACGCTATTCGTGGAAGCAGCGTTCACCAGTAGGAAGGTTTCAACGTCAGAAAACTGAAATAAAATGCAGGGCGACTCGTAGAAGTTGTTATGGTCCCTATGCCTTCCTAACTATTTAATTAATTAAGGCTGTATAATAAGTGTTCAGGGCGTGACACGTTACTGCGTCAGACACGCTAACAGTGCTAGATATTCCTGGCAGTTCGTTGCGTGTGGAAGGCTTCGTTGACTAGCATGCAACGAAATGTTCCAGCATATCTGCAAATTTCTTAAAACACAGTTAAGAGGTTTGCTTACATCTTGTCCTGTAAAGTGTCTCGATGTGCCAACGGGTCTTCTTCTAATGGTTCAAATGGCTCTAAGCACTATGCGAGGTCATCAGTCCCCTAGACTTAGAACTACTTAAACCTAACTAATCTAAGGACATCACACACATCCATGCCCGAGGCAGGATTCGAACCTGCGAGCGTAGCAGCAGCGCGGTTACGGACTGAAGCGCCTAGAACCGCTCGGCCACAGTGGCCGGCCAGGTCTTCTTCTAATCCTAAACAGTTAATCCAACGAGCATTCAGTCGACTGTGAATAACGGAATGGCAAACGCTGAAATCTCAATGCTACTTTAAATAAAAGTTTCGAAATAGTGCGATACCTCCTTGTTTCAACGAAAAATCAGAGGAAAAACAGTCAGTAGAACCAGTCTAGAGGTAGTATTTGAATCTAAGTTGGCGAATTCTAATCTCAATTTATCGAGCACCATTTCAAGTTCATAAAATTATTTCCACACGAATTAAGAATTGTTCAAATTCGCATGTGAATTCGTATGAATAGGTTCTCCAGAGCACTTTCAGATCAAGCAATCACGCAAAAACATTTTCAATTCACTGGAGATGCGTGATGTCTCTCTGCAAACTACTCACAGTCTAAAGGTTTGTAGAGGATGATAAACACTTAAAGTTAACTTGAAAAATCTAAAACATTTGTTCGTAGTGAATACATGTTGCCAGCCTCAATAGTGGTTGCAACCTGCTTAATTAGTTAGCTTTGGTGCTTCCCACCTGCCTGCACATTTCTCATTGGTCTATTTTGAATACCCAGTGATAGATAGCATTAAATGAAATTGTAAGAAATCTACATGTTGACTATGATACTACTGCATTCAAATTTGGGAAGCTGTCAGTGTGAGTGCTGTCAGCAGTGTAATTGGAGTCGTTTAGAACCCTTTAAGCAGTAAAAGTAATAAGCAAAGTTATATGCTTGCCGCCAAGCCCCGTAGGGTGATTCACCATTCTCTTCATACACTCCAGTACGACACAGATCCTATTCCAGTCTCCTTTCTCGGGCTCCGTGGCTCATCTGCCGTTTTATGGGGTGCGAAATGGTACCAATTCTATGTGCTTGTTGACGAAATCTAACAAAATGTCGATCGACATGAGGCATAAGTGCCAGAAATATCGCCCGTTTGTGTGGGACCAGAACGACCCTCACCGTACATAAACACATTGCACGACAAAATTAAAAGATCACTTTTTGTACCCCCAAAATATTTTCCCATTGCGTCATAGAAGTTTGACATTTAGCTAAAAGGTGCCTAAGACCTTCGTGTGATGGTGCAATAGCGTGACGCCCAGAGTCGTCTTACCCGGACTCGGCGACGCCTCAAACAGCAAGGTGTAGAAACATGCAAAGAAAAGGCCGCAGTTCAGAAGCTCATGTGTGCTGCAAGATGGGTTAATGACCTCACATTGGCACAGATTTCACCGAAAATTCTGCCAAACATCACCTTGGACGTGTCACAGGACGGGAAGTTTGTCAGATCCATGTTCTCCAAATTTCGCCCCTTTCCTTGAGGTCCCTACGATGTCGGAACCGCGACTTTAAGCATTGAAAACATGCGGTTTTCTTATGGTTGGCTGCGGAAAATCATATCAGATACACCGACGCTCACAATCAACACGGAAAGGCCTGAGGAGGTGGCATAAAGGGCGTCAATAAAACCATCTCTTCCATTGGGGTGTTGATTGCCGAATGTCCGCGGTCGAAAACGATAGTTCGCAATCCGATGAACAGCAGGACGATGGTCTTGACATCGTTCGACACTGCTGCCAGCCCAAGGATGATTCATTCCTACTCTAAGAACGTAGTGGGGCTGCAAACCCTTTGAATGTGATCTGACCCCTTTGGAGTGTATTGCACCGCAAGCTTTGCTCCATTATACAGGGTGGAAACACTAGGGACCGTTCGAAACAATTGGACGAAATATGAACGTGATCAGAAGGAGCGAAAGGTGTTTAGCTTATCTGTCCCTCCTGTTTCGGACACAATTCTGGCGTGGTATCCAAGGGGGAGGGGGGGGGGGGGGTCACAACATTAACTAGTGTGTGATTAAAAAGGCGACGGGCCCCTCTAAGACGCACCAGTACGGCGACACTCACGGTGTACCAATGCACCTTTGTTGAACACGTTACAATTGACACCTTTAGCCTTGCGTTTTCTCTAGCACCTGATGGTTAGGCAACCCTTTTGAAACCCCTTAGGTGGGATTTGCCTGCCGCAGGCGCTATATCAGCCGCGAAGCTGATTATGTTTCGAAGTCTCCTACAAATACGTTTCTAATGTGCTCAGCAAAGATGTGTGTATGTGTGTGTGTGTGTGTGATACCTAGGGTGTTGCCGAACTGAGAGGTCTTAGAGGGACTCCCTGTCGTTTCATTCACGCACCCTAGTGACCACGCCACAGGTGGGGGCGAAACTGGATTGCTCACAAAGCATAAACAGAATGAGATTTTCACTCTGCAGCGGAGTGTGCACTGATATGAAACTTCCTGACACATTAAAACTGTGTGGCGGACCGAGACTCGAACTCGGGACCCGAGTTCGAGTCTCGTTCCGGCACACAGTTTTAATCTGCCAGGAAGTTTCAAAGCATAAACAACCATTACTGCTTTCGATTACGTTCAAACTTCGTCGAATTGTTTCGAATTGTCCCTAGTAGTTCCACCCAATGTAATAGAGCAAACCTTACGGTTGCACTAAGCTGCAAAGGGGTCACATTCAATGTGGTTGCAGCCCCACCTTCTCCTCAGGGTAGGGATGAAACGCGCAGCCGTGTTGAGCGTTGTCAAGAACATCGCCGTGTGGCTCATCGCAATGCAAACTGTCGTTTTGGCCTGCGAAATGTGTGGGAATCAGCGCCCCAACGGAAGGGGTGGTTCACAGACTTCCTTCATGTCACCCACTGAGGTTTTTACGTATTGATTCTGATTTCCTCGGTCACTCTAAACACGTATTTTCAACGTCGGTTGTTACGGTTGTGACCTCCATCGCAGAGGCTTAAAGCGAAGGAGTGAGATGTGTGTAAGAAGGGAAGTGGCACGTCCACGAAGGCGTTGGGGGCAGAACTGTGGTGAAATTTGGTGCCAAGGTGACATCATTAATCCACCTTGCAGCTCACATGAACTTCTTAGCTGTGGCTGTTTTCGTTTTTCTTGCAGATGTCAACAGCTCGCTGTCTGGAGCATCGCCGAGCCCAAGGGTGAAATCGCAAGACGCCACGAAGTAGGGCCGTTAGAGATGAAGGTTGTAGCCACCTTTGGGTCAAGTTTCGAACTTACGCGTCAGAATGGAAGACAACTACGGGGTTTCGAAAATGTGATTCTTCCATATTCATCATTTTGATTTGCAGCTCCCTCTGACGGCCGTGTTTGCAGTTAAAATTGTTGGATGTGAGGTCCGCCAGTTATGCAAACCACCGTTTATTCTCAGTACCCAAACACGTTTCGGCACCACTATGCCATCATCAGTGGGTTTTCGTTTTTATTTATTCTGTAATGTGAACATTTTTGTTAAATGATTATAAAATTATATGGATGTTTAGTTCAAACAATAGATCGTTTGCCGGCCGGAGTGGCCGAGCGGTTCTAGGCGCTAGGCGCTAGGCGCTACAGTCTGGAACCGCGCGACCGCTACGGTCGCAGGTTCGAATCCTGCCTCGGGCATGGATATGTGTGATGTCCTCAGGATAGTTACGTTTAATTAGTTCTAAGTTCTAGGGGACTGGTGACCTCAGAAGTTTAGTCCCATAGTGTTCAGAGCCATTTGAACCATTTGAACAGATCGTTTCTTTTTGTAAATACCTTTATATTTGGTGCGCATGAATTTTCCGGAGCACTTGTGTGATAATTACTACAACTAGCTTGTCATCTGCAACCAAACGATGTTGATGAGAAAGGTTTTTCCTGGGAGTTAACCTATCTTCGAGAACGTAATTTAGTTTGTCGCGATGTTTTCACGCCTATATTCGTTTTTACTCACGTTTTCGTGTGGCAAGCACTTTCAATTTTTTTGCACAGCGTATAATGTATTGTTTATGAACAGATGGAACGATGCATTGATGCTCTACGAAAGTATTGGCTATAAATCACTGTAAACACAAGCAACAGTCTCGAGAGGTCCAATTTGGAATGAGCACAGAAAACTGTTAGTTTAAGTGCAGATGCCTGTTTGAAACTCAGTGGAAGAATTATAAGACGGTGTAAATATCAATGAAAAATGTGGCTAAGAAAACATACGTTCGAGCAATTCTATGGAAACACTACTCTATTAGAGTGCATTACTAGGTAGGATTAATAGAGATAGGGAAGATCCAAAGAAAAGTGAGACATTTCCTCACGCATTCGTTTAGTTAACGCGAGAGTGTTACAGAGATGCTCCTCTAATTCCACTGGCAAACGCTGCAGGACAGATTCCCTGTTAATATTCGTAGAGCATATGTTAGAGGAAAAGGTTGAGGACATACCACAAATCGGACCACGACGAGAGAATCAGTGGAATTAGCATGTACAACTAGTACTACCGACAGCTGATTCTCCCGCACGCAGAAAATAAGAAAAGTAATGGTAGTGCTAGAAGTACCCTCCACCAAATACTAATATCTACATATGTTTATTTGAAATGACATTAATAAGGGTCCCCAGTAATAACGTAGGATCAAAAATGGTTCAAATGTCTCTGAGCACTATGGGACTTGACATCTATTGTCATCAGTCCCCTAGAACTTAGAACTACTTAGACCTAACTAACCTAAGGACGTCACACAACACCCAGTCATCACGAGGCAGAGAAAATCCCTGACCCCGCCGGGAATCGAACCCGGGCGCGGGAAGCGAGAACGCTACCGTACGACCAGGAGCTGCGGACGAAACGTAAGATCACGAATCCATAACAATCAGAGGAATTCAAAACAGGAATTGAATTTTGTCGAGATAAAATATTACGAGAGTTGTAGATGTATCTTTATCGATATGTTAATAATTAATAGTAATTAAAACATCGTCTATCAAGTGAAACTAGCTATCAGAATCCACGTATTTTCACCTCGTGATTCGGCTGAAATATCTCAATTTGTTCATAAAGTTTTACTAAAAAGAGTGTCAAAATTAAGATGAGCACTGTCCTCATATCAAGCTTCACAGGATTACTTCGTGGGAACTATAACACAAAAAACCTATGTTGTCAACGTGAATAAGATGTGGTACTTCCAATAGATGTTACTGAAGCGGGGGATAATTTCTGAATGACACACCACGAACCACAGGAAGAAAGCTGCTGAAGCGTGTACAAGTAAAAAGATCGCTAAGGACTGCAGTAGATAATACGATGTAATTTTATCTTGTGACCGAAGGTGTCTCTTCTGTTAAACCAGAATGAAGTTTTGTTACGTAAAATTGTAGATCTTTACAGAGAAGTTCGCATCTGAAGCAAAAGATTAGACATAGTTCGACTGAACGCAGTATTTCCCAAATTTATGAAATGAGCGATAAGTTCAATAGATTGTGGCTGGCTCTGAGCACTATGGGACTTAACATCTTAGGTCATCAGTCCCCTAGAACTTAGAACTACTTAAACCTAACTAACCTAAGGACATCACACACATCCATGCCCGAGGCAGGATTCGAACCTGCGACCGTAGCAGTCCCGCGGTTCCGGGCTGCAGCGCCTAGAACCGCACGACCACAGCGGCCGGCAATAGATTGTGTCACGACACTGTGGTGTCGTTGTTGTAGATGTACATTGTAATGGAACTGTTCGATGCACAGCATTTTTTGCCCGATAACTGTAGTTTAGAACATGATACAAAGAGATTGCGTATATTTTCTACAATACTGATTAAATGTACATTGATAAAGCATGATGCTAACATCAAGTTAGCTATTTAATGAGAGAAATATTTTTGTGTATCTAATGTACTTCAGATACGTTCTTTTTTGAAGTCAAGAAAAATGAAATATTATTCAGCTGTAATTGTTTGATCAAAGCCGACTATTACATCGACACATATTTGTAGTGAAATGGATACTTCTCTGTTCATGTTCACTTGGAGGGTATGTTACTCTTCCGCAGGAGGCAGCTGAAAGTTACCAATTCTTGTAAAGAAATGTCTTTATATATAAAAACTGCAAAACACGGTATGAAACGATTTTGTAGAGAACGTACATTCCTGCTTGATGCTATTACTGATTTGATATATGGACAATCGGAACACGGACACATTTTTTCCGCTTTAACATGAATCATTAAGCTACGCCAATTGGGACAACACAAAGAAGAGCTTACAACCAATGTCGAGAAATAACTTAAGAGTAAAACACCTTTCTCTGACCCCCCTCTCTCTTCTCTCGCTCTCTCTCTCTCTCTCTCTCTCTCTCTCTCTCTCTCTTCTCTCTCTGTATTTTTAATAACTAAAGACTCTTACCCTTGAAAACGCACGCAGTAATTGCGTAAAATTTAGAGTAATTAACAGCATTTTCATTAAATTTATGTACATTTTTTTGGTTCTAAAGAGAGTAGAGGCGTCGGAACACGTTCCCGCAAAATAGCCAGCTCTCTCTAATGAAAGTGCTCATTAGTACAAAAGCACGTACATCTACAGTTTGAAAGATATGCTTCAGGCTTCGTATGTGTTAGGTAGGTTCTTTTCGACAGGCAGTTCACGACCAGGTAACAGTTCGCCAATAAGTGCGACGCCCACGGTCAGCTGGGGAATGCGCGTCCGATATAGCGGAACTCTGTGAGCGAGGTGGAGAAACCCGTTTTGTGTCCAGGGTAAAGGCGGAGTGGCAGGAATTTCGCAGGCAGCGGCTTGGCTAACTACATTCTCGGTGCGTGCCACTTTTCACTGCCTTTCAGCGCGGGGCACAAGTTCTCTCAGAGCGCAGCTCACGCAGCGGGACGCGCAGAATACGCATTTCCCCCGGCCCTGGCTGTTTGTTGGAGTTCTTAAAGTGGTAACTGCTTTTAGGGAAAGTGACTCCGACGGTGACACGAACGGCTCGCCGTGACCGTCAGGAAAGTTGGCGGGCGCGCGATGCCAAACGCATTTGAGACTTGAAAAAAGAGACAGCATTGGTCGTATATTTTTTACTATTGCAAAATCGATTTTCTGTCACTGAGTGACCATCTTCAGTGCTATATTGTATAACTTAAATTGGGATGCACTGTTGTCACTAAGCTTACGGCAATCACATAGACTCAATGTGATTGCCGTAAGCTTAGTGACAACAGTGCATCCCAATTTAAGTTATACAATATAGCACTGAAGATGGTCACTCAGTGACAGAAAATCGATTTTGCAATAGTAAAAAAAAAAAAATATACGACCAATGCTGTCTCTTTTTTCAAGTATACCAGTTACCTGGTCGTAGTGCACAAGACAACATGGAGTCGCCAATCAATAGCATTTGAGACTCACTGGCAGGCAGCCCTTCCTGAGGTATTAGTTCTTCGTCCTCGGATATTAGCTCTTTAAAGCAAGAGGTGGAATTTGCTTTCAGTTATGTCTTCCTTCCCAAATGAATGAGCTGATTCCCGGGTACCAGGGGCGTTCCTGTGTCCGCTGGACTACGTGACCCGGGCGCTGATCCCATGGAAAGGTGGGGAGGGGGGGGGGGACTTTAAAATGGGTTATGACTCAAACGAGCTCAATACGAAATAGGTACTTTTCACGGTACTGAACTTTCCATGGTAAGACGGAAACCAGTAGATGTAATGTACATGTACAGACAAACAGATGATTACAACTGCAGAAAAAAATGGATGATTTATTCAACAGAAAGTTATTTCCAGAATGAGATTTTCACTCTGCGGCGGAGTGTGCGCTGATATGATACTTCCTGGCAGGTTAAAACTGTGTGCCAGACCGAGAGTCGAACTCGGGACCTTTGCCTTTCGCGGGCAAATCATCTACCAACCTTTTTTTTTTTCATTTTGTTCGTTGTTGATCGCTGTGTTTGGTCGTTGCGGACGTCACATGACATCCGGGCAAGTTCGTTTGTTGATCCTTCCACACAGTTTTTCATTACAGAGGCCAACCAGCTCTTTGACCGAACACGCTGAGCTACCGTGCCGGCTACCAACTGAGCTACCCAAGCACGACTCACGCCGCGTCCTCACAGCTTGGAATTAAAGCTGTGAGGACGGGGAGTGAGTCGTGGTGGGGTAGCTCAGTTGGTAGAGCACTTGCCCACGAAAGCAAAGATCCCGAGTTCGAGTCTCGGTCCGGCACAGTTTTAACCTTCCAGGACGTTTCAGAAAGTGCTTTACCAACCGAGCAGGTCAATAACTTATTGGTCCACAGCTGGCCCATATGCAAGGCTTGGCATTGAACGATGGAGTTACTGAATGTCCTCCTGAGGGATTTCGTGCCAAATTTGGTCATTGGTGGCTTAGGTCGCCAAAATCCTGAGCTAGTTGGACGGCCCTGCCCATAATGCTCCAAATGTTCTCAACTGGGCAGAGATCCGGCGACCTTGCTGGACGAGGTAGGTTTGGCGAGCACGAAGACAACCAGCAGATGTACTCGCGGCGTGCGGGCGGGCATTATCTTGTTCAAATGTGAGCCTAGCATGGCTTGCCACGAAGGGCATCAGAGCGGCGGAGAGGGGAGGAGTGGGTGGTGAACAACGTCGACGTAACACTGTGCTCTAAGAGTGCCGTAGATGACAACCAAATGAATTCTGCTATGAAATGGAACCTCAGACCATCACTCCTGTTGCATGACAGACGACATTCAGGTTGGTATTCCACCACTGTCCGGGTGTCTCTAGACACGTCTTCTCTGGTCATCGGGGCTCGTTTCCAAGCAGAACTCATCACTGAAGACAATTTTATTCCTCTCAGTGAAATTCCAGAACCTCGTGACCAATGATGACGTGTCTAGAGACGCTCTGAACAGCGGAAGGACACCAAACTGACTGTCACCAACCATACAGTCCGACGACCAGGAGTAATAGGTCAGGGGTGCCATTTGATTTCATAGCCAGACCCCTTTGGTTGTCGTTGGCGGCATCTAATGTTATTTTATTGCTGCCTTAGGTGTGTTCCTTGAATCTCAAATCAAAGAACCTGGCCGTTTTCCCGATATAGCTTATATGACAACCAGGGCATGATATTTTGCGGACCCCAAATTTCCCATATTCTTACTCCTGTGTGGCAATTTACGACGCACTCGTGGTTTTGTTATCTGTTTTCCTGGACGCAATTTTAACTCCGTTTCTCCAAAATACGTGCTCAATTCTGTCTAATGTTTCGCCTATGCATTTCATGGTGGCGGTACTTGATCTTATATGACCTTGACCTACATAAGCAAATCGACGTGCATGATAGTGGTATCGTTGACCAACAACGAAAAATTCACATTGTTGAAGAAAGTAAACGGTTGGACTTTTGCTGGACATTTACTTCACGAAACGCAAAGAACCGGATAAGCTCCTCAATGATCAAAATAAGTTAGCAAGTAACGCATATTTTAATATTTACGATGATTTATTTAGCTGAAGTGGTCGCTGCTTCCTGTATAGATGCTGTAGCTGATTATAGGCAATCTTGAGAACGCGTGCCCCACTGTGCTGTCCGGGCCGCGTTTGTGCTTCCTAACATAAACACCTCGCTGCTAGAACAAGAGTACCAGCGAGCTGCAACAAGGAACTATCCTAAATTAGAATTATATTCAGAATGAGATTTTCACTCTGCAGCGGAGTGTGCGCTGATATGAAACTTCATGACAGATTAAAAGCCGGCCGAAGTGGCCGTGCGTTTAAAGGCGCTGCAGTCTGGAACCGCAAGACCGCTACGGTCGCAGGTTCGAATCCTGCCTCGGGCATGGATGTTTGTGATGTCCTTAGGTTAGTTAGGTTTAACTAGTTCTAAGTTCTAGGGTACTAATGACCTCAGCAGTTGAGTCCCATAGTGCTCAGAGCCATTTGAACCATTTGAACAGATTAAAACTGTGTGCCAGACCGAAACTCGAACTCGGGACCTTTGCCTTTCGCGGGCAAGTGCTCTACCAACTGAGCTACCCAAGCACGACTCACGCCCCGTCCTCACAGCTTTACTTCTGCCAGTACCTCGTCTTCTACCTTCCAAACTTTACAGAAGCTCTCCTGCGAACTTTGCAGAACTAGCATTCCTGAAAGAAAGGATATTGCGAAGACATGGCTTAACCACAGCCTGGGGGATGTTTCCAGAATGAGATATTCACTCTGCAGCGGAGTTAGCGCTGATATGAAACTTCCTGGCAGATTAAAACTGTGTGCCAGACCGAGACTCGAACTCGGGACCTTTGCCCTTCGCGATCAAGTGGTCTACCAACTGAGCTACCCAAAAATTACATTAATACCGTCAGCTGCTGACGGGCGTTGATATGTATCAACGGGGACAGGTGAAAATGTGTGTTCCCCATCGGGACTCGAACCCAGGATCTCCTGCTTACATGGCAGACACTCCAACCACCGAGGGCACAGTGGATAGTGCGACTGCAGGGACTATCTCGCGCACACCTCCCTCGAGACCTACATTCTCACCTTGTCCGAAAGAACTGACACCATATCCGTATAAGTATATAGTTCTGGCAATACCGGTCATGAGCTTCTTCTGTGCGGATGCACACATATTCCACGAACGGGACTTGGTAAGAATGTCTTCCACGAGTAACGAGTGTGTTGGGTGGGACACTACGAATGTAGTGTGTGGAAGTACAAAGTGACAATGTAGGTCTCGCGGGAAGCGTGCGCGAAATAAACCCTGCAGTCTCACTATCCATTGTGCCCTCGGTGACTCAGATGGATAGAGCGTCTGCCATGTAAGCAGGATATCCCGGGTTCGAGTCCCGGTCGGAGCACACATTTTCACCTGTCCCCGTTGATACATATCAACTTTCGTCAGCAACTGAAGGTGTTAATATAATTCTAATTTCGTTCTAGACGGCTGCGGGTCATCTATGGTGTCTGTTCTTTCGGGCATCTTTCGGACAGACTCCATATCTATATAAGGAACTATCCTGGCCGTCCATTTCGTGTCGTCTCTCCTAACCTCCCGCGCAGTAGCTTAAACATCTAGTAGCCTGAAGTGTAGCGCTGCCGGGTGCCGAAAAATATGACACATGGATTGCTACTCTGTCTCTTTTATTGTAAGAACCTCACTTTGTTCGAAATAGGTTTTACTGTTTTAGCAACTAGTAACTACTTTCATATTTGACGAATAAGTGATGGAAATATTATTTCAATAATTGTCATTTTTATAGGATTTACGATTGAAAATTGTTTTATAGAGGAAGCACGTATTTGGAGTGGGGAAGGAAAAGTACAGTTGGTTATATGTATATAAATCCTTGATTTATGATTTTATGTTTAGTTGACTATGCATGAACACTTGTTCATCAAATGCCGCCCATAAGTAAGACATATAAACTTGTTAATAGCAATTTACTAAGCTCACAAGTAGACTTAATCAAAATAATTGCGCTTGTTTCAGGTCTTAACTCAAGTTTTTTTGTTATCTGTTGCAGCATCTGAAGATGGCTTTTGAAAGCCCGAAACTGATTACCATTGTATCATAGTGCTCAGAGCCATTTGAATTTTGTAGTGAAAAATTTTTATCCGCTGCAGGAGCACGGCGACAGTGGCATCAAAACAACAACACTGCACAGATAAACTGCAGGTTTGCGTAATCAATTGTGTAACTAATTCAGAAATCTGTACTTGATCAATCATTAACAATAGGCAGGGGCACTCTTTTTGTGGGTGGGGGCGGAGTGGGGGAGGAGGGCGAGTAAAATCATATAAGGAGGTCCACAAGGTTCATTATTAGGTCGTATGTTGATCTAAATTTCGTAATGATCCATTTAATGCACACCTCGAGCAGAATTAGTTAATTTTGCAGAAGACACAAGTATTACAATCAATGTTAATAGATATCTACATGTACGAGATTACTCTGCTATTCACAATAAAGTGCCTGGAAGAGGGTTCACTGAACCACCTTCATGCTGTCTCTCTACCGTTCCACTCTCGAACGGCACGCGGAAAAAACGAGCACTTAAATTTTTGTGGGAGCCCTGATTTCTCTTATTTTATCGCGATGATCATTTCTCCCCATTTAGGTGGGTGCCAACAGAATGTTTTCGCAATAGGAGGAGAAAACTGGTGATTGAAATTTCATGAGAAGATCCCGTCGCAAAGAGAAACGCCTTTGTTTTAATGATTGCCACACCAATTCACGTATCATGTCTGTGACACTATCTCCCATCTCCCCTATTTCGCGATAATACAAAACGAGCTGACCGTCTTTGTACTTTTTCGATGTCATCCGTCAGTCCCACCTGATGCGGATCCCACACCGCACAGCAATACTCCGGAATAGGGCGGATAAGCGTGGTGTAAACAGCCTCTTTAGTAGACCTGTTGCACCTTCTAAGTGTTCTGCCAATGAATCGCAGTCTCTGGTTTGCTCTACCCACAATATTATCTACGTGATCGGTCAAATTTAGGTTATTTGTAACTGTAATCCGTAAGTATTCAGTTGAATTTACAGCCTACAGATTTGTGCGACTTATCGCGTAATCTAAATTTAATGGATTTCTTTTAGTACTCATGTTAATAACTTCACACTTTTCCTTATTCAAGGTCAATTGCCAGTTTTTGCACCATACAGATATCTAAATCATTTTGCAAGTAGTTTTGATCATTTGATGACTTATCAGGACGGTAAATGACAGCATCATTTGCAAACAATCTAAGACGGCTACTCAGATTGTCTCCTATGTCAATAGATATACAGCAAGAGAGGAAATTTCAACAATATCTTTGGAATGTGGTTTAAAGTCTGGGCAAGAGTTGTAATAAAAGGAGACTTTTCTTAATTTTCACAATCTTAACCAAGTGGTACAGGATGCAGGTTAATTGTGTACAGATTTTGCAAAGGAGGTTCACGTGGTAATAATGAGTAGAGGTGGAAACAGTATTGGCAGGGACCGTGGGTATAGCACCGTGAGCGACCTGATAAAGGTAGCTTTAGCACCATGTTGAATAAATTTTTAGTTTGTTACGATTTTGAGGTATTATGATCGATCCCCGTTAAACAGTTCTGCGAGTCGGCTCCACATGGAGATAGGTATGCTGCTTGTATTAGATGCCGAGTCGAACACAGGCTTGGTTTTTGGTAATGCTATTGACATGTGGCTGGGTTGGTTGCACAATGATACTAACGGGCCTATCCATGAAGTCATTGGTGAGAGAGGAGCACCTTTTTAAGTCTAAGTTTAGGTTATCAGTCGTAAAAGAACTAAATATAATTGAAAATTTTGGATACAATATCACTGAAGGTAAAAAGGAAGTTAAAATAAACACAATGAATTAATCAGAAGATTAAAGAAAAAAGTCAATGAATTTATGATTTCTTTAAATGAACTGCTGCCTGGAAACCATATAGATGTAATGTATGTTTGTGTATATCATTTGAGAAGAGATATAGGAACAATGAATCTGGACAGATATAACATAGCATCCACTTGCTTCAGTTCAGGTATGGAGAAAGGACTGGGAGTGATATAAATATAAAACGAAGATAGCCATAACTTTTGCAGTAATCAGTATTTCAAAGCTTATGCTGCAAGTGCAGATTTTCAGGAAAGACAATAATAATGGTTATAATATATAGGACTCTATCTGGTAATTCTGAGTTAATTAAGAAATAAATTGATGCGTTATTCAGTTTTGTGATTCTGAAACAAAATGATGTAATATTAAGTGGAGATTTTAATTTTAATTGTTGGAGCATACTTATTCCGTAGCTACACTTGAGTCCCTAACCGTACCACACAATTTTCTGAAGGAGTTATGGAAACCAGGCGCACTACCATCGACAACATTTTTACAGTCGCATCTAGACTGCAATGTCAAAGTGTTATTCTTAGAGTTTATGCCCTCTCGGACCACGATTGTCAACCGCTGACGTTAGTCGAGTAGAGATTTTATAAATTAGTTCTCTTTCAAGTCTAGTGGTATGAGCATCCTCACGTGTAGAGAATGATTTATTTTACTCCTTTGTATTTTTGCGTATGAAGATTAATTATTTCGTGTGTAACTTAAAATCATGCGTTCGAATTGTTACATGGCCTTGTAACAGGTCGTGTGGTGGCTATGGAACATGTGGTTAATTTTGCACTTGATCTCTTTTGTGATCCTCAGATGCAGCTTGGTGGCTGTAGTAATAAACAGCGTTTGCTGTAAATTCAATACAGAGCGAATTTTATGACTCTTTTTTTATTGCCATGGTGTCGGACGCCAGCTTGACTGCAATCTTCCGAGCAGGGAAGGTCTTTGGCCCATGAGACCATCGAAACCCTATAGTCATGGTATCAAATGTATAATCCGCGGCTCCCTGTAATTTACTGTAGTTTGGAACGAAGGGCCTTTATTTCTTGTTAATTTCCATCTCCCTGCAGTCACCAGTCTGTCAGATCGTTGCTTCATTCTTAAGTAGATCCTTCTCCCAAAAGTATGAAGAGGCTGTTCGCACTGAATTCCCAAGCTAAATTAACGTGATCTGTGCCTCCTTTGTGTTTTAAGATTACTTCGTTTCCTTTCCCTCGTTAAGTTTTGTTAATTATCCTAGAAGCTTTCAAAGACAATTCACAGTGAATGCAAGTAAATAGTTCGTTGCTGTCTGGTCGTGTCGGATCTTGGCGTATCAGTTGGGCTTATCTTTTTCGCTATTTTGTGTTAGATCAGTTAGTAAACGTATGGCCTAGATGTGTTACTTTCATATCTGCACAACACTTGCACAGGCAGTGAACGACTTATTCGGCCATGAGGCGAGTTATGAGCAACAAAACCATACCCAGTGCAGCAGCAAATAGAATCCCGCAGTTCCCGTACCAGATTTGTAAATGGAAATACGGAGCAACACTCGACGGTAAATTAATACGCTCTCTTAAAAATAAAATTCAAGTCGTTGATGCTGTGGAGCTGAACTTAGTAACACATCTCGTTATTTGTGTAACGAACCTTTTGACAGCTGCATTTCCGCAAGAAGAACTCAAACGTGCTGTTGTCAAGCCACTTCACAAAAAGGAGACAAAACGTTAGTAAAGAATTACCAAGTAGATGATGATGATGATGTTTGGTTTGTGGGGCGCTCAACTGCGTGGTTATCAGCGCCCGTACAATTATCCAATCTTTGCTCAGTCCAATTTCGCCACTTTCCTCGATGATGATGAAATGATGAGGACAAACACAAACACCCAGTCATCTCGAGGCAGGTGAAAATCCCTGACCCCGCCGGGAATCGAACCCGGGACCCCGTGCTCGGGAAGCGAGAACGAATTACCAAGTAATCTCATTATTGCCAGTCCCTTTCAAAAATTTTCAAGAGATAATGTAAAATAATCGTTATACACGTTAACTACGGAGAATAAGCTCAGTGTCATACAGTTCGATTCCGGAAAGCGCTATCAACCGAACAGGCTATATGTACCTTTATAGACTATCCACTAGAATTACTAAATCAGAAATTGCTAGCATTGGAATTATTTTATGATTAAGGCTGTATATCACAAGTCACACTATGTACACTTCTAGTGTGATTTGTGATGAACATTACAAGGCGACGTCCGATTACGACCGTGCTATGTACAAATTTGCTAGGCATGTAGTTTTTTTTTTATTTTTTTACAAAACACAACGATGTTGCCACATCTGTTACTATAGATGCACTTCAGGATGGGCAACGTCCGAAACTATTAGTACAAATAAAATATTTTAAAAACAGTCTGGTGGAACAATGCCCTTCTTCGTAAATAATCAACTACCAATCATAAGGAACAAACATCCATAATTACAGTTCTACAAGAAATATTATCTTCATTAAAACTGACCTTGAGACGGAAGGCGCTGATAGTGCTGCTACCAAAATCTTTGATCACTTAATGAATTATATTGAATTACTAAGAGACAGCAAAGCTAAATCAGAAATAAATTAGAAAGTAAGCTGAAAAAATTTCTTCTAGGCAATTTCCTCTACTCCATAGACGAATTTTTGTGTAAAAATTATTAGCTTATTTAGTGCAATAGGTGTTAGATACGTCTTTGTTCTATTAAATTAAATACATTAAGTACCGATGTCTTAAATACCAGTTATATTAATGTTATGCAAACGGACTTACTCCACGACACTACGATGTGCTGTGCAAAGTGACGTATGCAACACGTAACTAACTAACAAACTGCCACGACACACAGCGACATATATATCTCTCTCTCACAGGCCTGCGTCTTATATGAAAAACACGTGTATCACTGGTACAAATGTTTCCGATATGTTGGTCTTCAATAGCTGCTTGTGCCACAGACGTGTTTTAATGCAATCTCCCAAACACAACAACTAGTTTTCAGGCGGATGACACCGTCTAGCAGTTTCTCAGGCTAGTTTTTCCCGTCCAGCTTAGTGAGCGAAGGTAAAGGGCTTCACCGGACTCGAAGAGCTTCCAGCGTGCCTGTCACTCTGTGCCCGAGCGCCACAACAGCCTTGCGTCTTTGCAGTTAGGACCACCAGCCTTTTTATTTCGCAAAGGAAAGAGTTAACAACAATAACACACCCACCGTAACTGGAAGCTGTCATGACTTAAGTGATAGTATTTTTTATTTACTTTTTCAGGTTCGTCAAATCTACGCCAGACACAGCAACTGGATCCTTGAACGAGGGAGAAAGAAAGTATAATTTTCTGTCGACACCGAGGTCATTAGAGCGCCGTCGTAAGGTCAGACTGAGCGAAGGTTAAGTAGAAAATATGCTGTTGGCTTTTCTAAACAGAATCCTTGAAAATACGATAAAGTGATTAACTAAAACCAAAAAAATTCGTTGCCTAACGAAGTACAACTATAACTTCACTACCTCTGTGTTCTATTCGCGAATGGTGCGCGGGAAAAATGATTGTTGGTTGACCCAATATGAGCTACGATTGCTCTTATTTTCTTGTTGTCATTTCGTGGGAGGAAAGTGAGAAGAAGTAATATATTGCCCCGCTCTTACTGGAATGTAGGCCCTCATAATTTTAACTGTATGGGGCCGAAAATCTCTCGGCGATCCACAACTCTGTTATTCAGCATTTCCGTAACGCACTCGCGCCTACTGAACGATACCGTGACGAAGGATGCTGCACTTCGTTCGATCTTCGCTGTTTCTTTTCCACTGTCCACTAATATTAATGTGACTACATGTCAAGAGCCTGAATAGCCACCTTTTTCAGGTGGGCTGTCAATGAGGTTCAGAAAGATACCGACAGGCGTGTAGAGCATGCCGACTCCAGAGCCGTAGGCAGCTGCGCTAGGTTTCTTGGTTGAGGATCCCTGGCAGGTACAGCCCTATCGAGGTGGTCCCACAGTTTCTCGACCGGTTTTAAGTCAGGGGAGTTTGGTGGCCAGGGGAGTCCAATAAACTCATGCTGGTGCTCTTCAGACTACGACCGTACGCTGCAAGCTGTGTGACACGTTGCTTTGCCTGGCTGGTAGATGCCATCGTGCCGACTGCATGTAGGGGTGGACACGGTCCACATAAGTAGATGCATACTGATCCATTGTGTCTCCCAGAACGACGATATGACCCAAGAAATGTCACAAAAACATTCCACAGAACATAACGCTCCATCCTGCGGACTGAACCCTTCAGATGCTTGTTGCAAATTGTTTACTTTCCGACGTACCACGCCATATATGCCAGGCCCATCGGTCCGATGCAGCATAAAACGTGAATAACGTGAAAAGGCTACCAGTCACCACTCAGCAGACGTGCAGTTGCTTTCGTCGCCGGTAAACACCAGTCAGCACGGATGCATGAACCAGGCGCCTGTGCGGAGGCCCATAACCAACTACACTACTAGCCATTAAAATTGCTGCACCAAGAAGAAATGCAGGTGATAAAACGGGTGTTCATTGAACAAATATATCATACCAAAACTGACATGTGATTACACTTTCACGCAATTTGGGTGAATAGATCCAGAGAAATCAGTACTCAGAGCAACCACCTCTGGCCGTAATAACGGCTTTGATACGCATGGGAATTGAGTCAAACAGAGCTTGGATGGCATGTACAGGTACAGCTGCCCATGCAGCTTCAACACGATACCACAGTTCATCAAGAGTAGTGACTGACGTATTGAGACGAGCCAGTTGCTCGGCCACCATTGACCAGACGTTTTCAATTGGTGTGAGATCTGGAGAATGTGCTGGCCAGGACAGCAGTCGAACATTTTCTGTATCCAGAAAGGCCCGTACAGGACCTGCAACACACGGTCGTGCATTATCCTGCTGAAATGTAGGGTGTCACAGGGTTCGAATGAAGGGTAGAGCCAGAATGGAGATGACGAATACACGCTTCCAATGTGCGTTCACCCCAATGTCGCCAAACACGGATGCGAGCATCATGATTCTGTAAACAGAACCAGGATTCATCCGAAAAAATGACGTTTTGTCATTCGTGCACCCACGTTCGTCGTTGAGTACACCATGGCTGGCGCTCCTGTCTGTGATGTAGCATACAGGGTAACCGCAGCCGTGGTCTCCGAGCTGGCAGTCCATGCTGCTGCAAACGACGTCGATCTGTTCGTGCAGATGGTTGTTGTCTTGCAAACGTCCCCAACTGTTGGCTCAGGGATCGAGACGTGGCTGCACGATCCGTTACAGCTGTGCGGATAAGATGCCTGTCATTTCGACTGCTAGTGATACGAGGCCGTTGGGATCCAGCACTGCGTTCCGTATTACCCTCCTGAACCCACCGATTCCATCTTCTGCTAACAGTCATTGGATCTCGACCAACGCGAGCAGCATCGTCGCGATACGATAAACCGCAATTGCAATAGCCTATAATCCGACCCTTAATCAAAGTCGGAAACGTGATGGTACGCACTTGTCCTCCATACAAGAGGCATCAAAACATCGTTTCACCAGGCAACGCCGGTCATCTGTTGTTTGTGTATGAGTAATCGGTTGGAAACTTTCCTCGTGTCAGCACGTTGTAGGTGTCGCCAGCGGCGCCAACCTTGTGTGAATGCTCTGAAAAGCTTATCATTTGCATATCACAGCATCTTCTTCCTGTCGGTTAAATATCGCGTCTCTAGCACTTCAACGTCGTGGTGTAGCAATTTTAATGGCCAGTAGTGCATGTTCGCTGAACGGTCACTGAGAAGACATTGTTGGTATTCCCTTGCTACATACGGCCTGGTAATTCACCAACAATCGCCCGTGTACATTTTCGCAGCCGTCGTTCCGCCCTGTTATCTATGGTCCATGGTGAGCCACAGTTACCTCGGTGCCGGTTTTGGATAGCGCCATTTAGCCATGCGTCGTATACTTCAACCACGGAGGTTATAACACCTATATTGTACGTCAGCACCTAAATATGACAATAACACACAATAAGTGTTACCCTCAGGGAGGAATTTTGAAGTATGACCGTGAGTTAACCAAATGGACGGAGGGTACCGAACATGAATTTCGTTACTATGGCAATTAGTAGAAAGTTTAAAGACTTCGAAGATAAAGAACGTAGTAGACGCATACAAATGATATAACAAACTGCCGCCAGCCTAATTATGCATAATCATTTGGAACATTAATCTCAAAGAATTTTAAACATAATTTAGCAAAGGGGGTTTTCATTCTTCTGCTCTTTGTAAAGTGCAATGAACACACACAAATACCAGACTAACTGACCGGTGGTAAGCAGTAGTTATCATTTGCATAAATTGGCAATCACAGAAAGATAATTTGCACTTTACTCCTATTGATAATAATCACCACCTCAACCGTTAACCTACTCATCAACAAAAATTTATCAGAGACCTCGCGAGACTAAATGAAGTTTAACAAGAGTCCTGATTTAACTGAAACACACACCACAAATGCAAATAAATAACACTGTACAAACACTTTTTACCCTTTGTCATTTATCGAAATACTTCAGATTTCGTTAACAAAACAATATTTAATTTAACTTTCTCATAATAGAAAAGAATATAGTAGAGGCCCATAAACTGGCAATTACTCTATTGGCAAATTCTGTAACTATTTCAGAGACAAATTACCTTACACTATTGTGGATTTCTAACTCCGCTTAAATTTGTTTATGTTTTATGCTTTAAAACAAGTTATTCAAATATTAAGCTTAATCAGCTTCAGAAAATAGTTCATGATACTAATGATTGCAATTTACTTTTCATAATAGTCCAATATACGTGCCTTTCCCACTGCCTGCGAATCAGGTAACTTTGATAACAACATTTAAACATTTTAGCCCTGAACTTTAGCACCTTTAGTGCAACAACAAACCATTATATTTTCAGAAACAGGATGTCCGGTTATCTGTACGTTAAGGATAGGACCCTGCATTGGTTTGTGATGAGGACAGTTTTTAAGGTGCAAACACGGTTTTATGTCACTGGAATTGTTATTGAGAAAACAAACACATCAATACACTGGTACATACTGTGATACAATTCTGAACTCCTGCAGTTGGTGGAGCAGTGGCACAACAATGGTGGCAAGCACGTGGCGGCTAAGTGATCCCATGCTCTTGAAGTTGAATGCTCTTTATAAAGCCTTCTTGGCGACGAATTTCCTTCATTTCAGAGCCATTCCATGATAACAAGAACACCATACGACAGCCAAAACCACATCCGGGGAAATTTCAACATAAATTTTCTTCCAAATACCTCTCTTGGCACTCGCGTTGTTAACAGTACAACGTCTAGCCACTGACTGCGTAATGTGCTCTCTCTCTTGCCACCCAGATTGACCACAAGTTCCACCTTTTCCCGCGCCAAGCTCCTCCGTATCGGAGGGGTTCCCTACGTCTTTTAAGTTACGTCATACAACTTCCCTAAGTATGAACCAGTATTCAAATTACAAATTCTCATTTATAAACAGGCATAATTTACAAAATTTCATTACTTTTAAACATCTTTTAAGTTTTTATGCTGCATATATTACACATATCAACTTTCCTTTCACAGCTCAATGAACTTAATCAGTAAAGAACAACTATTTCATAGTTACATACACATAATTACATTGTATAAACAACTTACAATCGATACTGGTGTTGCAAGGTACGCCAGCAGTTTTCGAACTTAGCCGTTTCGGCCCGAAAACCACTGACATGACCTTCTGCACATCAGATAAATCACTCGGTTTCGTCATTACGACAATGACAGCACTGTTTTCCATGCATCTCTCCTACCCCTCCCCTTTCCCCGACAAGCTCTAAACACACTCCATCGCTTGTGCTGCCACATGCCGTCTATGAATGATTATTGCACTGATAGTCCGCAGCTCGTGGTCGTGCGGTAGCGTTCTCGCTTCCCGCGCCCGGGTTCCCGGGTTCGATTCCCGGCGGGGTAAGGGATTTTCTCTGCTCGTGATGACTGGGTGTTGTGTGATGTCCTTAGGTTAGTTAGGTTTAAGTAGTTCTAAGTTCTAGGGGACTGATGATCATAGCAGTTAAGTCCCATAGTGCTCAGAGCCATTTGAGTCATTGCACTGATATCGAACATTGACGGTGCTCACATTAATCTGACTACGCCGTGTATTAATCGAGCTTGGTACGGATCCGTCATTGAAGAGCAATACTCAATAAGTGTCGAACAAGTGTTTTGTAGGCCACTTCTTTCGTAGATAGATTACATTTCATCGAGAGCGTCCTAGTGAAAGGACAAAAGTAACATCCGCGTGATGTGTCTCTGCTAAGTAACATAGACAGATGACACCTGGACCATACATAGAAAGAACAGTAATAGTATAGCACTGAAGGTACTAAAAGAAGTACGCGATGAGGCGAACAGAAATCACACTTTTTCTGGAAGACAGTAATGACACAGAAGTCATTGCGATTCATGATGGTGCCCTCCACATTACAAAAAGCGGGACATGGTTCTTAATACTTCGTGACGGCAATGCATACTCTGCAAGCTGCTCCCGTGTGGCCGTAAGACTGGTAAGTTCTCGTGGGAGGGCGTTCCATTCCTTTCATAAGTGTGGCGGACAACTTCTTGATTATCGTTGATGAATGTGCAAGCCGGCTACTGTGGCCGAGCGGTTCTAGGTGCTGCTACGGTCGTGTCTCGGCAATGGATGTGTGTGATGTCCTTAGGTTAGTTAGGTTTAAGTTGTTCTAAGTCTAGGGGACTTATGACCTCATATGTTAAGTCTCATAGAGCCATTTGAACCATTTTTAATGTGCAATTCAATCGGGGAAACGGCAGGACAGGCTACTCGCCGAATATCCTCTCGTTCGAAGAGGTCCTCCCTCTGCAATGTTGGATGTGGTTGAGCACTGTCATCCATAAAACTGAAATCAGGGCCGAACTGACCCCCGAGAATACTCACATGGGGCAGGAATACAGCGTCAGAATGATAATGACCGGACATTGCACTCCATCCCCATGTTCATACTGTCTGGGGGCATTCAACCCTGACTTCAACTTTATGGATGACAGTGCTCGATCGCATCGAATAGCGGAGGTGTAAGAGCTCTTTGAATGAGAGGATATTTGACGAATGGACTGATCTATCCGTTCCCCCAACTTCTTCCCTATCGAGCACGTGTGTTATGCATTGTGGAGACTTACCGGAGCACGTCCACATGCACCAGTGTCCATCCAACAGCTGCCAACCGCGCTGTTGGAGGAATGGAACGCTGTGCTAGAAAAACTCGTTAGCAACCTTGCGGCCAGCTTTGGACCACGTTGAAGAGCATGCATTGCGGCCTTTCGTGATCACACACCCTATTAAGAACCATGCCCTCTGCTTTGTAATTTCCAGGGTATCATCACAAATTGCAGTAACTTCACTGTAGTTAATGTCTTTGCATAACACAGTTATATCTGTACCTGCCACTGCGTATTTCTCCCAGGTACTTTCTGTACTACACTGTAACAAGTCATTCCATCGAGCTATTTTACTTGGTAGTGAAACATCATCAAGCGAGAGTAACTTTCGTCCTTGAGTTTTGCACACAAGTGTACTCTGGAGACGGCGTGTGAGAGTGAAGCACAGGCCTGTACAAGCTAGGTAGAGTGCCTGTGAGCGGGTATCTTCAACCTGGTGCGTCTGTGAGTTGATTGCCTCAACGCTCACCGTGTTTCTCCCTTATTGCCAAACCGATTCTGGACTGTACGACCTACGAACGGAAACGTTTTGATCGTCCTTTATGTATATTCGACGACTGAGAGTTTTCTTCCTACCAAATTTCTGTGTTTGACTCCAGCTGCATTTGGCGCCTACAAGAAACTGAATCCTTACTTGTCAAAAGGATTGCACACTGCAGGCGTTTTCGTAACTATGATGATATTTTCACAGAAAGAAACGTATTTGGGGGTAACAAACCAAATAAATAATAATGAAGTTACGAGGGGAGTTTGAAAAGTCCGTGCAAAGTCCGAGAGATGGCACCACCGGCGCGTGTCGAGGTCATGTTTAGCTTGTAGCATCTTTGAAAAGAACGCACACCAACTTTCAGCGATATTGGTCTATGTCTTTGTGTTTGGCATTCGTGTGAATCAAGGAAGAATCTCCACCAAAAAATCCATAATATTGTGATGGATGACAGAAGAGTTACGGAGCGTGAGATTGGTAGTGCTGTGGGCATCTCGAATGAATGGGTACATAATATTTTGCATAAACATTTGGACATGAGAAACCTATCCGCAAGATGGGTTCCGCGATTTCTCACGCTTGACCATAAACGGAATCGTGTGAAGTGTTGCAAGGATGATTTTCAGCTGTTCAGGAAGAATCCGCAGGACTTTAAGCGTCGTTTCGTACTGTGGATGAAACATGGATACATTACTACTGAGACCAAAGAACAATCTAAACAATGGGTTACCAAGGGAGAATCTGCACCAAAAAAGGCGAAGACCATTCCTTCGGCCAGAAAGGTTATGACGACTGTCTTTTGGGATTCACAAGGGATAATCGTCATCGACTATCTGGAAAAGGGTAAAACTATTACTGGTGCATATTATTCATCGTTATTGGACCGTTTGAAAACCGAACTGCAAGAAAAACGCCTGCAATTCGACTGAAAAAAAGTCCTTTTCCATCACGACAATGCACCAGCGCACACCTCAGCAGTTATGGCCACAAAATTAATGGAAGTAGGATTCCAACTCGTTTCACATCCCCTCTATTCTCGACTTGCCTCCCTCAGACTACTATTTGTTCCCCAATTTGAAGAAATGGCTGGCGGGATAAAGATTTTATTCAAACGAGGAGGAGACTGGAGCAACTAATAACTATTTCGCAGACTTGGACAATTCCTATTATTCGGAAGGGATCAAAAAATTAGAACAGCGTGGGCCAAGTCTAAAAGGAGACTATGTCGAAAAGTAAAAATGGTCTACCCCAAACACGTAAGTAGGTTTTATTTTTGCACAGACATTTCAAACGCCCCTCGTACAACTCAGTAACGAGCCAATGGATACCATGCATGCCTTATACCAATACTCGGAAATACTCGGAAAATGCCACTGAATAATATGAGAGTTTTTTCGGTGGGGCCTTCGGAGGTAGCCCGTGTACTGTTCATGCAAGCCCTAATCGCGTTAACGTTCACATTGTGAATGTGGAGAGAGGTGGTTCAAATCACGTTCTTGCTCACTCACAAACTTAAAGAGTTTGAACAGCGTTTAAGGGCTGGACCACAGCCGCCGGTTCAGTTTTACTTCCGAACTGCGTAGAATACTGGCGTAACGGATAAATGAAGTAAACACGAAGGACGCCGATGCCCGAGCACCGCTGCACGTGTGTTTGCAATCAGCCGCGTGCGCGGGTGTTTGGCTGCGCGCGGCGCAGGACTGTTCAGTAGTAATTAACGAGCAATTACGGCAGCCAATGGCGACGCGGGCCTAAACACACGCGCGCCGTGTGCCCAGAACGCGGCGTTTGCGGCAACTACACACGCAGCAGTGCCCCGGACCATCGCATAACCACAAATGGTCCTCAGCTAATAGGGCCGTAGACAAAGGCGAGCAGGCGGCTGCCGTGTTCCTTGACTACTGGAGGCGATTCGGTGTACACTGTCCGAAAGGATTACGCCATGAGCACTTTCAACGATCCATACTTATGTGACACTCAAATATTTCAGTTCCTGTGGGATGTGCCTCCTAAAATATTGTCCTTATCCGACCTTATTTACACTACTGGCCATTAAAATTGCAACACCACGAAGATGACGTGCTACAGACGTGAAATTTAACCTACAGGAAGAAGATGCTGTCATATGCAAATGATTAGCTTTTCAGAGCATTCACACAAGGTTGGCGCCGGTGGCGACACCTACAACGTGCTGACATCAGGAAAGTTTCCAACCGATTTCTCATACACAAACAGCAGTTGACCGGCGTTACCTGGTGAAACGTTGTTGTGATGCCTCGTGTAAGGAGGAGAAATGCGTACCATCACGTTTCCGACTATGATAAAGCTCGGATTGCAGCCTATAGTGATTGTGGTTTATCGTATCACGACATTGCTGCTCGCGTTCCTCGATATCCAATGACTGTTAGCAGAAGATGGAATCGGTGGGTTCAGGAGGGTAATACGGAACGCCGTGCTGGATTCCAACAGCCTCGTATCACTAGCAGTCGAGATGACAGGCATCTTACCCGCATGGCTGTAACGGATCGTGCAGCCATGTCTCGACCCCTGAGTCAACAGATGGGGACGTTTACAAGACAACAACCATCTGCACTAACAGTTCGACAATGTTTGCAGCAGCATGGACTATCAGCTTGGAGACCATGGCTGCGGTTACCATTGACGCTCCATCACAGACAGGAGGGCCTGCGATGGTGTACTCAACGACGAACCTGGGTGCAGGAATGGCAAAACGTCAGTTTTTTGGATGAATCCAGGTTCTGTTTACAGCATCACGATGGTCGCATCCGTGTGTGGCGACATCGCGGTGAACGCACATTGGAAGCGTGTATTCGTCATCGCCATACTGGCGTATCACCCGGCGTGATGGTATGGGGTGCCATTGGTTACACATTTCGGTCACCGCTTGTTCGCATTGACGGTACTTTGAACAGAAGACGTTACATTTCAGATGTGTTACGATCCGTGGCTCTACCCTTCTTTCGATCCCTGCCAAACACCACATTTCAGCAGGATAATACACGACCGCATGTTGCAGGCCCTGGATACAGAAAATGTTCGACTGCTGCCCTGGCCAGCACATTCTCCAGATCTCTCACCAATTGAAAACGTCTGGTCAATGATGGCCGAACAACGGGCTCGTCACAAGACGCCAGTCACTACTCTTGATGAACTGTGGTATCGTGTTGAAGGGGGCATGGGCAGCTGTACCTGTACACGCCATCCAAGCTCTGTTTCACTCAAGGCCGTTATTACGGCCAGAGGTGGTTGTTCTGGGTACTAATTTCTCAGGATCTATGCACCCAAACTGCGTGAAAATGTAATCAAATGTCAGTTCTAGTATAATATATTTGTCCAATATAAACCAGTTTATCATCCGCATTTCTTCTTGGTGTAGCAATTGTAATGGCCAGTAATGGAAAACGTAACCGTTCACGTCAGGGTAGCATGTAGACAAGTACATATGATACGAATCAAAAGAGTACTGTTTGCTTACATTGCATCTTCCAAAATCCTTCCTTTTCGCCTAAGATCGCGCACGGTCCTGGTTCTGTTCACGTTTCGGTTCTGTGGATCCGCGATAACAATGTGGAGTCCATGTTCCAGTAACGGATCCTAAATTTTAAAGAGATGACAGGAATTTATTTCACGTTGCAGCATTTGGCGCAAAACTTGACACAATCGCCGATATGTCCTGCTACACACTTCCAAATTATTGGTGGTGAACTTATAACACCGAAAATGCAGGATGATGGCACCTGCTACCGATATATAACTTTTTTTTGAATATATTTGTAATTTAAATTCTTTCTTTTAATAAGTAAGGACATTGCTTCACTTTGCGTGTACATTTAAGTAGAAGTCTGTTGACGTTTCATTGTATTTATCTGTGTTTTACTATGAAACTTATAAGCTCTGGGAAAAAAGCCAAAGGAATTGTTATTTGTATCGACTAGCAGCGATAATAGCAGTGCTTGTGCGTTTGAAAATCTTTGGGTAAGGGGTTGTTGCGCAGAGCGCGCGGGAGACGGTTTCTAGCGCTTGTAGTGTGCGGAAGTGTGGTGTTAACGCTCTTGCGGTAGAGAGTACCATTTTCGGCGCCATCATGTACGCGCGCCGGCCAGATGTCTATAGCAGGAGTACGGACAGTGGACGGGCGGAAGAGGCTGTATTAATTACGATTGCCCGTTCCTATAATTAGCCGTGGCTCCACAATATGATACCGTCTTCAACAACAGCAGCAGTTCCAGCGCCGGCCGCGGTGGTCTAGCGGTTCTAGGCGCTCAGTCCGGAACCACGGGACTGCTACGGTCGCAGGTTCGAATCCTGCCTCGGGCATGGATGTGTGTGATGTCCTTAGGTTAGTTAGGTTTAAGTAGTTTTAAGTTCTAGGGGACTGATGACCGCCGGCCGCGGTGGTCTAGCGGTTCTGGCGCTGCAGTCCGGAACCGCGGGACTGCTACGGTCGCAGGTTCGAATCCTGCCTCGGGCATGGGTGTGTGTGATGTCCTTAGGTTAGTTAGGTTTAAGTAGTTCTAAGTTCTAGGGGACTTATGACCTCAGATGTTGAGTCCCATAGTGCTCAGAGCCATTTGAACCATTTTTGACTGATGACCACAGATGTTAAGTCCCATAGTGCTCAGAGCCATTTGAACCATTTGAACCAGTTCCAGCGACACAGATTCTTTGTCGGTTCCGAGTTTCGTCGTATTCACAGCACTGAAGTAAGACTATTCATTGGTAGAAAGTTTAACGTCCAACCCAACAGCACAACTGAATGTGATTTGACTGATAAGATTTATTTATATAATTGCGTAGGCTTCCGCGGCCAGAGTCAGTCGACATAAAAGTTTTCTGGGTTTGGTACCGCGCCGTAATGTGAAAACTTTTATGTTGAAGATTTATTTAAATAATAATCAGTTAAACTCAGGGCGATTGTGTCCTCACTGTCCCCAGACATTGTTACCAAGCAGGTTCCTTGTTCCTTTTCCTCCTAATATGCTAACTGAGTGTCATAAGAAACAAATTGAATGGTTACAGCCAGTTTATTAATGAATAATTTCTCTTTTAAGAATTTTAGCCTCAGTCTAATTTCAATTAACTGTTGTAAAAAAATGGTTCGAATGGCTCTGAGCACTATGCGACTTAACTTCGGAGGTCATCAGTCGCCTAGAACTTAGAACTAATTAAACCTAACTAACCTAAGGACATCACACACATCCATGCCCGAGGCAGGATTCGAACCTGCGACCGTAGCGGTCGCTCGGTTCCAGACTGCAGTGCCTAGAACCGCACGGCCACTCCGGCCGGCTTAACTGTTGTGCAACAGAGGCTTCAGTATATGACAAAAGTAAAGCAATTCCATTTTTCATGTTTGAAATCAATCACTGGGAAAAATCCAAATCTAAGGAAATGCACAAATTAAGAGTGCGGAAGTTTTATTTATTTTAAATGCCGGCCGAAGTGGCCGTGCGGTTAAAGGCGCTGCAGTCTGGAACCACAGGACCGCTACGGTCGCAGGTTAGAATCCTGCCTCGGGCATGGATGTTTGTGACGTCCTTAGGTTAGTTAGGTTTAACTAGTTCTAAGTTCTAGGGGACTAATGACCTCAGCAGTTGAGTCCCATAGTGCTCAGAGCCATTATTTTACATATAGCTTGTAGCACATGGCTGTTTGGTTTGGTACGTATTCTAGTATTTAATTCTGTTCAAGTCAGTAAAAAAGGTTCAGTTGTTCAGACAATTTGCAAAATAAGTAACGGCAAAGTAAATGTGCTTGCTTTTATTCTGAATTTCCTTGATGGCGTTATGCTGAGGTCACTGAAAATCACTGTTCATGTAACGAAGTTCAGTACTAACATACAGTTTAATTGCATATTTTCAAATCATTACTAGATTGTCCTTCTCAAAATTTAATGTCAAACATTACGTAAGACTGATTTCTCAGTTTTCTTTATCATTACATACTCACTTAAAATTTGTAAAACAAAAAAGTGGCAACCTTCAGCTGCCACGTCAGTGTTTAATAATACATGTTTCTCTTTCCCATCATCTTGTACAGGATTTTGGATGAAAATTGCCCTAGTGGGCTGGCGGCCGTTAATTACTTCCTTTTCGTTCATTAGTGTAACTTTTGGATTCATTATCAGTGGTAACCCTTTCTGTCGAGTGTTGTTCGTGAGTGAATGCACAAAATAACTTTCATTTTCCAAATTATAGCCTGTTCGGTTTAATTACTGTTAATTTTAGTAGACTTTCCATCAGAAGGGTCGTTTGTACACTTTCCTCCTACGTATCGGTATCATTTCTCCGGGAAAGATAGCCTTATACAATTAGAAAATATCCATTAGGCATACACGCTATCCACGGTCATATTTTATATCGCAAGCAGGATAGGCCATTAGTAAGAGGGAGGTTACAGGCTACTGTACAAATTATACACTGAAGTGAGAAACGCCGAGGGATAGCAATATTCGTAAATACAGAAGGCGGCAGCATCGCGTACGCAAGATGTAGAAGGGCAGTGCATTGGCGAAGTTGTCATTTGAACACAGATAATTCGTGTGAAAAGGCTTGCGACGTGATTATGGCCACTTTACGGGAATTAAGAGGCTTTGAACGTCAAATGGTAGTTGGCGCTGGACGCATGGGACATTCCATTTCAGAAATCGGTGGGAATTCGATATTCAGAGATCCAGAGTGTCAAGAGTAGGCGGAGAATGCCAAACTTTAGGCATTACCTCTCACCGCGGAAAACGCAATTGCCGGCGGCCTTCACTTAACGACCGAGAGCAGCGGCGTTACCGCAGAGTTAGCATTGCTAACAGACAAGCAACACTGCCTGCAATCACCGCAGAAATGAATAAGGAACGTACGATCCACGAATCCGTTAGGACAGTGCGGCGAAATTCGGCGTTAATGGTTTATGGCAAAAGATGACTGACCCGAGTGCCTCTGGTGACAGCACGACACCGCCTGAAGCGCCATTCCTGGACTCGTGGCCATGTCGGTGGGACCCTCGACGACTGGAAAACCGTGGCCAGGGAAGATGAGTCCCGAATTCAGTTGGTTGGATTCGATTGTGGCGCAGACACCTCGAAGGCATGGACCCAATCTGTTAAAGAGGCATTGTGCATACTGGTAGTGACTCCATAATGGTACAGGATGTGTTTAGACGGAATGGATTCGTTGGTTTCATCAAACTGAACTAGTAACTGACTGGAAATGGTTATGTACGGCTACCTCGAGACTACTTTTAGCCATTCATGAACTTCCTGTTTCCAAACAACAAAGGAATTTTTATGGCTGATAATGCGCTACATCACTGTGCCACAGTTGTTCGCGATTGGTTTGAAGAATATCCTGGATAATCCGAGACAACGGTCTGGCCACACAGATCGCCAATACCAGTCTCATCGAGCATTTATGGGACGTAATCGAGAGATCAGTTCTTGCGCAAAATCCTGCACTGGCAACACTTTAACAATTATATACGGGTACAGAGGCAGAATGGCTCAGTATTTCTGCAGGGGACGTCCAACGAATTTTGGGTTCACGTCACGTCGAGCTGCTTCACTAAGCCTGGCAAAAGGAGGCCCGCCGCGGTATTAGGAGGTATCCCATAAATTTTTTCACCTCAGTGTATGCACTGTTGCACAGTGCAATATTTCACATACACTCCTGGAAATTGAAATAAGAACACCGTGAATTCATTGTCCCAGGAAGGGGAAACTTTATTGACACATTCCTGGGGTCAGATACATCACATGATCACACTGACAGAACCACAGGCACATAGACACAGGCAACAGAGCATGCACAATGTCGGCACTAGTACAGTGTATATCCACCTTTCGCAGCAATGCAGGCTGCTATTCTCCCATGGAGACGATCGTAGAGATGCTGGATGTAGTCCTGTGGAACGGCTTGCCATGCCATTTCCACCTGGCGCCTCAGTTGGACCAGCGTTCGTGCTGGACGTGCAGACCGCGTGAGACGACGCTTCATCCAGTCCCAAACATGCTCAATGGGGGACAGATCCGGAGATCTTGCTGGCCAGGGTAGTTGACGTACACCTTCTAGAGCACGTTGGGTGGCACGGGATACATGCGGACGTGCATTGTCCTGTTGGAACAGCAAGTTCCCTTGCCGGTCTAGGAATGGTAGAACGATGGGTTCGATGACGGTTTGGATGTACCGTGCACTATTCAGTGTCCCCTCGACGATCACCAGTGGTGTACGGCCAGTGTAGGAGATCGCTCCCCACACCATGATGCCGAGTGTTGGCCCTGTGTGCCTCGGTCGTATGCAGTCCTGATTGTGGCGCTCACCTGCACGGCGCCAAACACGCATACGACCATCATTGGCACCAAGGCAGAAGCGACTCTCATCGCTGAAGACGACACGTCTCCATTCGTCCCTCCATTCACGCCTGTCGCGACACCACTGGAGGCGGGCTGCACGATGTTGGGGCGTGAGAGGAACACGGCCTAACGGTGTGCGGGACCGTAGCCCAGCTTCATGGAGACGGTTGCGAATGGTCCTCGCCGATACCCCAGGAGCAACAGTGTCCCTAATTTGCTGGGAAGTGGCGGTGCTGTCCCCTACGGCACGGCGTAGGAGCCTACGGTCTTGGCGTGCATCCGTGCGTCGCTGTGGTCCGGTCCCAGGTCGACGGGCACGTGCACCTTCCGCCGACCACTGGCGACAACATCGATGTACTGTGGAGACCTCACGCCCCACGTGTTGAGCAATTCGGCGGTACGTCCACCTGGCCTCCCGCATGCCCGCTATACGCCCTCGCTCAATGTCCGTCAACTGCACATACGGTTCACGTCCACGCTGTCGCGGCATGCTACCAGTGTTAAAGACTGCGATGGAGCTCCGTATGCCACGGCAAACTGGCTGACACTGACGGCGGCGGTGCACAAATGCTGCGCGGCTGGCGCCATTCGACGGCCAACACCGCGGTTCCTGGTGTGTCCGCTGTGCCGTGCGTGTGATCATTGCTTGTACAGCCCTCTCGCAGTGTCCGGAGCAAGTATGGTGGGTCTGACACACCGGTGTCAATGTGTTCTTTTTTCCATTTCCAGTAGTGTACATTACTGCTTCATTCCAACTTGTCGTCTGAATATAAGACACGAACACAGTGAATCTCAGTTAAAACCAAACTACGGAATGCGAGATGCTTTTAATAGTTTCCACAACGAAACTATGTCTCAAAATGTGGCAGAAAATCCAAAGGGAATATGGTCGTTTGTAAAGTACATCAGTCGCAAGACACAATCATTACCTTCACTGCACAATAGTGACGGTAATGTTACTGATGGCAGTGCCACTGACGTGGAGTTCTAAATACGGTTTTCCGAAATCGCTTCACCAAAGAAGACGAAGTAAATATTCCAGAAATTGAATCAAGTACTATTGCCAACATGGGTAAGGAGATGTCCTCAGTATAGAGAAGCAACTCAGATCACTTAATCAACGAAAATCTTAAGGCCCTGATTTAAAGCCAGTTGGATCTTTTCAGAACATGCTGATGTAATAGCTCCATACTTAGTAAGCACATACATCCACTCGTTCGCTGAAAGATCCGTACCTAAAGATTGAAATGTTGCACAGACCCTTATCACTGACACCGATATGCAGAAGGTTTTTGGAACATGTGCTGTGTTCGAACATTATGAATTACCTAGAGCCGGCCGGTGTGGCCGAGCGGATCTAGGTGCTACAGTCTGGAACCGCGCGACCACTACGGTCACAGGTTCGAATCCTACCTCAGGCATGGATGTGTGTGACGTCCTTAGGTTTAAATAGTTCTAAGTTCTAGGGGACTGCTGACCTCAGATGTTAAGTCCCATAGTGCTTAGAGCCATCTGAACCAATAACCTAGAAAGAAAACTATCTGTTGACATAGTCAGCACAGATTCAGAAAATATAGTTCTTGTGCAACACTACTAGATCTTTATTCTTATAAAATAATGAGTGCTATCGACAGCGGAACTGAAACTGATTTCATATTTCTGGGTTTCCAGAAGGCTTTTGGTGTCATTCCTCACAAGTGACTTCTAATCAAACTGCGTCGTGATAACGAGCTAAGGAGTGGACGTTCAAGTGAAGACTGTTTTCTGGCCTATCATTCGTTTGTCGTAGCATAGCCTTATATGGTAGTGTTGTCTTTCGTGGCAACAGATTTGTTGCATCTGCTAAGTGTTCTGCTAATAAAATGCCTTCCGCACAACATTTCCTATGCGATGGTTCCAGTTAAGCTGGCCCTAATTCGAATCCTTGGGTGTTTAGTTTAATCAACAACCTTTAAATTTGTGCTTTATAGTGTAACCTAAATGTAAAGGATTCTTTTTAGTATTCATATTGAGGACCTCAAACTTTTTGTTGCTTAGTATCAATTGTCATTTTCTCCACAATCTTGTCTAAATCATTTTGCAATTCTCCTCAGTCTTCTCATGACTTTCGTTGACGATAAATTACAACATTCTCTCTAAACAAACGAAGAGGGCTACTAACATTGTATCCTAAATCGTTTATATAAGTTTGTATTCATTAGCAGAATTTAAAGATGTGAAGATATCTACAATTAGGACATTGTTATTAACAAACAGTCGAAATTTGGAAATAAACATAGATTTCTACAAGGTTAATTCCTTAGGCGAACCTGTCATGAAGATTAATTCTTTAAACAGGACTTACAATTAATATTTAATAATAAAACTGGGTAAATCGTCATGTAATTCTTTCCTGAGTTCGTGCATTTGCGAGATACTGAAAAATCGGTGCTCAGTAGCCAATGTGCGTTGCGAAAATTTACAAAGCTAAACCGAAAATGTTCCCTAAACACTATATCCCATTTTAAGTGAAGGTAGTATATACGGAAAATCACCTTCTTTAACACCTTCCCAGTTACAGTAACAGTTTTCCGATATTACTCCTCCACATACAAACTTTGGAATCCACAGAGTTTCGTTTATACGTGTAAACAGGAAAAGTGTTATATGGGACCTGTATCACGTACAAATCTGACATTCCTCACACAGTAAAATGCATCCAACCCTACCATAGCCAGAGTCTTCCATGGTGTGTAGCCAGAGTCTAATCGGACACTGAATGGCATTTTGTGGCATTCAGTGATGGGTCTCGCTCCCTTTTGTGGCGGTCAGATCTACGCCAACATGTCGATACTCGACATGACGAAATTTCACAAGAAGCACTGACTCTCTAGAGTTATAGCTTTCCAACTTACGGAATCATAGTTTGGAGAGTTATTGGCTATGGCAACAGGACCAGATTTTCGTCATTGCTGAAGGGAGGATTAATGCCCGCCATTATATGGGAAGAAGGGTAAGCCCAGCGAGCCGTGTATTGGTTCTTATCGATAGAGATCTTCCCTCTGTCGTAGCTTTGGCTGTGTAACCTAGCAACGAGCTAGAAGACGCGCCATACCCCTCCTGTCAACTTAAGATTGCTCTGCGCGCATTTTTCGCTATTGCAAAGGGACTGCGCCTGCTTGTCAACACCGATTTTGTCTAAGTTTGTGGTATATGAACGGCTTGGCCAGAAATGGAAGTCACGGAATAGGGAGGTTCAGATAGCTACGCATTCAGAAGGCATTTTAGGCGTTGGTCGCACAAAGCATGAGCCGCTTACACTGTTTCCACGCAGCGGCTGGCGCAGAATAACGATTGCAGAAAGGTAAAGCGAATGTTGTGCGTTCGAATTCCTATTCTGACTCACACTGAAAATAAACCGAAATAATGCTCAGTATATTGCATTTATAAATATTTTCATAAAAAGCGTAGAAAGGAGAGGCAAAGAGAAACTTGGGATTGCAAATAAATATCCAGGATGGCGATTATTGCCTTTATTTGTTTTGCCTTTTATGAAAATATTAACAAACTCAATGTACTAAACATTATTTTGGATATAAACGAGGAACTCCGTATGGTAAATTAGATGCTTTTATTATTTTACATGTGGTGATTTACAATTACTGTGGTAGTATTCATCACAAAGCAGAAAATTTTAGAGCTTGCACACGTTATTAACGCAGCATTTTTACGACTACGTCGTTGTTTGAGAGTTTCTATAAAAAATAAACAAAGGTTACAGGTATAAAAGGTTCCTCTCATTGTACAGTTAGGTAGTATCATTTTGCGAAATATTGGCGAAGAATGCTGGTTTTACACAGTAGAATATATTTCAATGCAGTCTTTTCTGGATGTGATTACTTTTTCCTTCGGGATGAGGTAAGAGCAGCTTTTTTATCAAATTCTTTGACTGAAAGTAAGAAAAAGACATTGCAGGATTGCATTAGCTGTCGAGGGCTGTTCGAAGACCAAAATGAATTTTGTAATGTTATTTGCAGAGCCCTTGTGGACGTTTGAAGTACAATCCCTTATCGAAATTTATTTGCAAACCTAAGTCTTCCTTTGCCTTTGCCGTGGGGGTTAGCCGAGCGGTCTGAGGCGCTGCAGTCATGGACTGTGCAGCTGGTCCGGCGGAGGTTCGAGTCCTCCCTTGGGCATGGGTGTGTGTGTTTGTCCTTAGGATAATTTACGTTAAGTAGTGTGTAGACTTACGGACTGATGACCTTAGCAGTTAAGTCCCATAAGATTTCACACACATTTTTTTTCTTTGCCTTTATTTTTCTTGCCTTTTATGAAGATATTAATAAACACAATGTACTGAACATTATTTTGGATTTTTTGCTATGTATGTAATATAAAAACCGAAAAACGTTTCTACCATAAGGACTTGAACCCATGACAGGGATGATAAAAACCGACTAGTTAAAACCGATACTCGTCCGTCAGTACTGAATAATTGATATTTTTCGAAATTTTTTGTCTCAGTTATAACAGGTGTACTTTATTTTTTGCTAAGAATCAAGTAAAAAAAAACGAAAAATCAGTTACCCATAGCAGCAGTGCTAAACGTTTTCATTTTTAAATAAAGCTCTTTTTTTAAAAAAAGGAGTAATTTTTATTTATAAAATTTGCATTGGTCTGAAACATAGTGTTGTTACAGAAGATGGGAGAAACGTTGGTGCTATGTTGATAACAATGCAGGCAGAAACGAGCAAAAAGTACATGGCATAAGAATCGGTATCGCTACAGCATTGGTGAGACAGTGATGTCCCTGTCGCCGTGTGTTGTGGCTAAAGGTACTCGTGTACTTGCGGTATGCAAGACTCGTTCACGCCTAGTGTATACGGTATTTTTTCGCTTCCGTTGTATTGCAAAACGGCGGCAACCCTAGTCTGGAAACATTTCTACGAATGACGTAGCAGTGAAGTACAATGCTTCATTCGCTTTGAAAGATTACAGATTTGTCTGCCATTTCTATGAAATAATAAAAGACGAAGGAAATTATGGTAAGAGTGATATATTAAAAACGTAAAAACAATTCTGGCATAATATACAATGAAAACAGAAAGTAGCTTATCTGGTGCCTGGGTCTAGATAATATGCCTTTATCTGCGTGTAGCCCTTAAAAGTGGACAAATTAACACGAAAAACAGGGACATTCAAACTCAGTTTTCACCTTTTGGCACTGACTGTTCGTAATTCCCCAGTAGTGGCATGATCCCCGATTACAACATAATTTTCTAACAGAGTTTCAAAAAATTAGAACTAATAGGAGAATATTGGTGATTTTTTGTGCTATTTCCAAGAAAAGCAGCGTATGGTGGACGGATTAAGTTCCCTTTGATTAGCCTGTTTAATTTAATATACTGATTCTATATATCTTGAAACTGAGTCAAAATATTTCACACTTTTCTTACAGGAAATAACTAAATAAAAGATGGAAAATCAGTTACTACAGAAATCGAGCATTTCAGCTATTCTATTTTTCACAACGAGTTATTTGTGTGTTTGGATAAGACGAACCTCAGTTAAAATTATTTATCTTGTCAAATTTCACTGGCTTCTTCTATGTTGCGGCAACGGACCTACTTGTGGTTCTACAACAATTTGTAAAGCTGAAAGTCACTGCTGTGATGCATGATATACAGGGTGAACATTAATAAAACCGACAAACTGTAGGGACGTCGTCCTGACTGAAAGTAGAAGAAAAAAGGTTTTATTTGCTACAACCGTGGCGAATGTCTAGTGAAACAGCAGCAGCGAACCATTTCAGACTTTGTCAAAGAAGTGTGTTCAACTTGTGAGGAAGGACTCTGTATTTGCTCGGAGCATACGGTGAAGTATTTCCTTTTTGGGGTGCCAATGCTATGGAGGGAATCTCTTACCGAAAGAGAAGCATCATTCATTGGCCTTCATTCTGGACAAGGTTAGCCGCAAAGGAAACGAGTGAACCAATTACGGGAATTTGAAAGTACTCTCCGTGATCCTTGGTCAAGAATACCAAGTACTCCTGCTTCGTAGGTATGCGAATGGGGCAGTCGCGCAAAATACGAGTATATTTGAATTTTTGGTGCACTTAAGAAAACCTCATGATGCCGTGAGTTGTATGGTAACTAAAGCCCAACATGGGTAGAGAGTATCTTCCAAGGTCTGCCCGTCGGTCGTTTCTGACGGAAGCATCCACAGCAGCGAAGACATAAGGGGAATGACATGATGAGCTTTTCGTGGCCGACGGCTGTCTTTTAGTGACATCTGACCTTCTCGAAATCGTTTATTCTAGGCAAATCCCCGCGCACGTGACATGCTATGTTCTCCATACACAGCAGACATTTGGGCATGATTCCCGAAACTCTCTTCGCAGTCAGAAACCGCAGTACACCTTGCTGTTCCTTCTTCCCGGCCTCCGTTGCGAAGAAATCGGACCCACACACTACTCGCTGATCTCAGGTCGAGCACTTCTGACAAATGACACAGCTGTGATCGATCGCTCTGTTCCTTCCTGATTTCCAAGAGAGAGCACTTCTACACACATACCTACCCGTGTTACTAACGTCCGTGCCATACACGTTACATTGCCTCGTTTTCATGTGACTGCCTCTTACATACAAACAGTTTTCTGTCAACTTTAAAAATGGATCATTAGTCAAAACTTAACACACAAATATTAAACTAGATGACCATTTTCTGAAACACTGTATGCTGAAACGCTGAAACCACAATAGTTTATTACCGTATAACGGTCATAATATACCCGAGTGATTCCGAAGTGATTGATGAATTAATGTTCGTGCATTCTGAGCTATTCACAGCTTTCAACATGGAACATTCTGTATCGTAATGCCTATTATACACTGAGATATCTAAAAGTATTATGTTATTAGGAGCATCTGACAAGTTCCGTCTACGTTTATTACATATTCTTGCACGTTCTCGTCATAGCACAGAGCTAGTACGCTTCTGCTGATTTTCAGTTGTACCCTTTTTAAGTGTAACATTCATAGTATGACAATTAACATTTGCAGACATTGTAATCCATAGATATTTCGTGGGGCAGACACAGCACGTGGTGACTCCACCCATACTGCCCTCTCCAGTACCAAAAAACAAGTGACATAAAATTAATTCAGAAAATCCGATTACATATTCATGATACTGGCGTGATGACGAGTTTATTCGTGTCAAGTACGGGCCTGTCAATTGTGTAATTAAAAAGCTCACTAATTGAATCAATCAATTTGAGCATCAAAACGATTTTTCTCGGGCCTACAAACACCACCGACACCATGGCGAACTATCAGACTGAGAGGGCCAAACATCTTTCCGTTCACCATTAAAGATGGCAAACTTTCTTAGTATTGAAACCGTTACTTTCAGACTGGACAAGGGTACGCGGTATGTAGGAACAGCAGTTGTGCACAGTATCGAAAAATTGGCCCCAAAGAGGCCCAATGAGCTAAACTTCAAAGGCCGAGCCATTTCGCCGCAGTAACTATTAGCACCTCCTCCCCTTGTTTTGTTGAAATCGGATACGTCCCAAGGAAGCATACTGGTGGATGATAACTTAAGTCACAAAGGCACGGTGAACCAATCACCGGGCCTCAGTCGTATGCAGTCCCTTGAAGATGTAGGAAGTATCACTCCTGTGAGCAACCGAAACAAGGAAGTTACGGCCATCATATAATACGGTAGATTCTCCTTCACCTTGGAAGCAGCAACGTGTATACACCCAGTCGGGTGTCATGATAGGAAGTCGCGAACCTTTCCTATCTACAGTAGTTGCTGTCTTGCAGTCACACCAAACCGGGGCGAGAAAGATATAAGTCACAGTATTTGACACGACAATTCTAAAGAGATGCAGTTATCAGGAGTACATGAAAACAAGTTGACTGTTGGATGTTTTTACCAGCTACTCGATTCTGCTGTGACAATTTAGACTCATTCAAAGAAAGTTTACAGGCAGTAGTGCGTAAATGCCCAGATAATACTAGTTGGAGGCTAGTTTAACCTACGAAGTATAGACTGGGATGTCTAGGGATTGACTGCGGGGGATACAGACAGACAGTCGTGCGAAATACTTTTGAACACGTTTTCTGAAAATTCTCTTGAGCAGCTAGCTTGGCAGCCCACGCGCGCTGGAGATATCTTAGAGCTTGTAGCTACAAATAGGCGGGACCTTATCGATAATGTCAGTATAGAAATAGGGATTAGCATTCATGATGTAAGTGTAGCAACTACGGTTACGAAAGTTAATAAATCAATCAAAAAGGCTAGGAGAATATTTCTGATGACAGAGCGGATAAGCAATTGTTATCATCTCACTTAGAGAGTGAATCGATGTCATTTAGTTCCATTAAGATGGACGCAGAGGGATCACGGGCAAAGCTTAAGCAGATTGCAAATAGCAGTCTTGAAAGAACCTAGTAAGTGGATAAATGACGGAAAAGAACCACCGTGATTTAATAACGAAATTCGGAAGATGCTGAGGAACCAGGAGCTGTTGCACCCTCGGTTCAAAAAAGCAAATGTTACTAGTCATGAGTCTGTGAAAAGACCTATGCGTGAATCATACAACAACTAACACCATCATACCTTAGCAAAAGATCTGGCAGAGAATCCGGGAAAATTCTCGTCCTATGTAAAATTACTAAACGGGTTTAACACTTCCATTTAGTCCCTTGTTGACTAGTCTGGAATGGCAGTTGAAGATATGAAAACGAAAGCCGAAGTTTTAAATTTCACGTTTAAGAAATCGTTCACACAGGACAATCATACAAACATAGCATCATTTGACCATCGGACATACTCCCGTATGCAACTGCTGAAAGATTTGAAAGCAAATAACTCACCAGGAACGGATGGAATCACAGTTCGGTTTCACAAAAGTACTCTAAGGCATTGTCCCCTTACCTTGCATTTATCGCAAATCTCTCGCCCAACACGAAGTTCCACGTGACTGGGAGAAAGGTCAGGTGAAGCCTGTATACAAGAAGGGTAAAAAAACGGATCCACAAAATTATAGACCAATAACCCTAACTTCCGTTTTCTGCAGAATCTTTGAACATTTTCTCAGTTCGAATACAACTAATTTTTTTGGGACTGAGAAGCTTATGGCCACGAATCAGCATGGTTTTAGAAACCATTGCTGGTGCGAAACTCAGGTTGCCCTTCTCCCACATGATATACTGCAAACTACTGGATGAAGGGCAACGGGCAGATTCGATATTTCTTGATTTCCGGAAAGCATTCGACACTTTGTCCCATTACAGCCTGTTAACGAAGGTACGAGCATATGGAATAAGTTCAAATATATGTGAGTGCTCAAAATCTTCTTAAGTAATAGAACCCAGTGCGTTGTCCTCGACTGGGAGTGTTCATCAGACACAGGGGTATCGTCAGGAGTGCCCCAGGGAAGTGTGACAGGCCCACTCTTGTTCTCTATAAGGTGGTCGTGGTGGACAGCAATCCGTGGTTGTTCGCTGATGATGCTGTGAAAGATGTCGAATGTCAGTGACTGTAGGGTGGTAAAAGATGACCTAAACAAAATTTCTAGTTGGTGTGATGAATGGCAGCTAGTTCTAAATGTAGAGAAATGTAAGTTAATGCGGATGAGTAGGAAAAACAAGCCCATAATGTTCATATACAACATTAGCAGTGTACTGCTTGACATAGTCATGCCGATTAAATATCTGGATGAAACGTTACAAGGCGAGCAATCATGTGAAGACTGTGGTAAAAAAGGCGAATGATTGACTTCGGTTCATTGGGAGAATTTCAGGAAAGTGTGATTCATCTGCAAAGGAGCTCGCATATGGGCGACCTATTCTTAAATATTTCTGGAGTGTTCGGGATCCGTACCAAGTCAAACTGAAGGAGAACAATGAAGGAATTCATAGTTGGGCTGCTAGATTTGTTACCAGTAGGTTCGAACAACACATAAGTATTGGAACTCGAAAGGGAATCCCTGGATGGAAGGTGATGTTCTTTTCTAAGAACAATATTGAGAAAATTTGGCGAACCGGCTCTGAGGCTGACTGTCGAATGATTCTTCTGCTGCCAACATGCATTGCACGTAAGGACCACGAAGATCAGATACGCGAAATTAGGGTTTATATGGATGGAAGAAGACAGTCGTTTTTCCCTCGCTCTGTTTACAAGTGGAACAGCAAATGACTAGTAATGGTATAGGGTACCCTCCGCCACGCACTGTACGGTGGCTTGCGGAGTAACAGTGTAGATACAGATGTAGATGTAGACAATCTCCAGTAGGGAGAAAGTTCCTATTTGAAGTGAGTTTCATACTTGATAACTTTAGGTTTAACAACGCACATGTTCTCAATTACTTATGAGAAAGACTTTATCGGGTACGTTTTCATTGACATACTGATTTCCTGCTTCGCCCTATAAGAAGCCGAGCATTCACGAAGTATATCCCGCAAGGCAATTAGCGTGACGACACAAGTTTGTTGTGGAGCCCACATTCCTTCCACCCCACATCGAACTCGCCACTCATCTTCGCCACTGCGAGTCCGTCTGCCGTAATGCAGTAGGTTTTAACATGCCGCCTCTATTTCTGCTCACGCATCTCGATTCCTACGACTTTCATTTCTCTTTTCGAAGTTCCAACTATCGATATCATTTCTCACTCTCTCTGTAGCTATTGGTTTTAGATTTCAGAGTTTTACTCAACTTTTGTTATGTGTACCTTATCTGAAGGCTTTTTCAGTTACTGTACCTTTGCCCTGTCGCTTTTTATTAATGATATCATCGACCAGACAACCAACCCCTGCAAGTAGCTGATGAAGACAGATGCCTATGCACTCACAGTACAGCAGATCAGCAGGTGAGTAGCTTTCTCGCCAACTGATGTGGGGAAGGTGTTAGGTCAATTATCATTCCTTCTATCTCAGTAGCCATTGATGTGACAACAGCAACAAAAAACGTGACTTTCCATTACAACCAAGTAATTAACATTCCAGTCGCTGTAATGTGCTCTTAGTAGACCTTGTGTCAGTTTCAAATAATATGACGGTGTAACAGTAGATATAGAGAGTTAGCTCATTATGCGTTAAGTTGTTTTACAACTTCCAAATTCCTTATATGATGTAAATGGTTTTAAAATATTTGCAAAACTCATAAAAGAGATTCTAAAATACTTATAAAATTATAATAGTGGCTTTGAAATCGTCATAAAGAGTGGTTTTCATAATTCGTATTTGGTTTAAGGACATTTAAAATAATATTTACAATCATTATTATTTTGTACTGAATAAAGCAACAGGCTCCATCATAATTGTTAACAGCCAGTTGTGTGCTGTGTCATGCTACTACAGCCAGCTGACTGCTAGTCACAAGCCCAGCAGCTGTTTGCACAAAAAGAGGCAGTCTAGCGATCTCTCGTCACAAGCCTTTAAAAATGAGTTGCGATGACGGAAGAGAAGGATGAGAGTTCTCAGCATATACTGTGAGTGCCATTATCGACCGATGCTGCAAATTTGCAATGGAACGACATTACATCACCATGCAGTAAGAATTTAAAAATTTAGATAACGACTAAAGAGAAGAAAATTACGCAACCGACGGACGAGGCTCATTGTTCTGTACATCAAGGACGACTTTGTGCTAAAACTACAGGCATAGATCTTGTGAGGCACTTGGTGTAAAAATAGTAAATTTTCTGAACTTGTATGCAAATGGACGTAAATCACAGCAATTCGAAGGGTAGGTACCTGTAAATTCCTGAAGTCGTTGCTAAAACAGTATTACAACATCGAGCATCCTGAGATGGCAGGGCTGGCGGTGGTGTTCGGCAGTAGAACGCATTCGTCAGTACTCAGCACGCAGTCGACACGGCTACCGCGACGTCAAGGTGTGGGCGACCCTCGCCTGCCTTAGTCCATTTTACGTGAGCGACTATCTGGTCAAAATAGAATACTCAAAGTGTGTGCACCTTTTGTATCTACATGTAAATCAGCAGCCAAACACATCAAGGATCAATGCATCATGCCAGCCAACTGTGGAAGTCTAAATTTCCGAGTATGCTGCACATCACACATGTGCAGGAACATGGAGCTGTGGCGGAATTTAACATTTAATCTATTCTGGGCGAGTTCGCTCCTATTATAGTAATCCACTTTGTACTTTTGTGTCTTCTTGAACTTATTTACTGAGCAACCTTGCAAATACAAATATGGATCACATCCTAGTATCTGCATGCACGTTTTATGACTCACTGAAAAGACTGCACAATTGCAGGTAATTTTTCTGCAAGTTTTCTCATACAAGACAGACGAAATATCTGAAAGTGAAATGGTATTTACATCTTATAGAGAAGAAGCTTACACTGTAAGTAAAACGAAAAAAAGTTTTGATGAAAATTATTTCAACAGTGCGAACGTCACAATTATTTGACAAGAAAAATAATTTTCTGTATCATTTGGCACATTACAAGAAAACAAAAATACAAACTACAGAGCAAAGAGGCGTCCCAGATATTGTCCAACTGATTGCAAGTATACATCTTCTCGAGCAAATAAATGTAAATGTTTTGAAATATTACGAAACTTTTCCTATTCTTTCATTTCCCAGGAGCGTAGAGAATTTACCGTATGAACTTTGACAAAAGGGTACGCCATAGGTTTTGCTTTTGTCCTTAATAAAGAACCATCACAATTGCCTAACCCTTCCACGCAGGGTAGCCACACGGTTTTGGGCGCCTTGCCAAGGTTCGCACGGCTTCCCCGTCGGAGGTTTGAGTCCTCCCTCGGGCATGGGTGTGTGTTTTGTCCTTAGCGTAAGTTAGTTTAAGTTAGATTAAGTACTGTGTGAATCTAGGGACGGATGACCTCAGCAGTTTGGTCCCATAGGAACTTACCCAAAATATCCAAATTGCTTAACCCTACTTTTTGTTTCTATGTTTCGATTTTTTCGTAAAAAGATAGTCCCCTACAATCTCATTTTCAAAGTTCAGGTGAGAAACTTCACATCAGACAGCTCCCCTAACACACATAATTTTACTGCTGATGTGTAAATGAAGACGACTACTCGAGACAGACGCGACTCAGTACAGGAATAACATGTCTTAGGCGTGGATTTTTGGGATGCCATGAGGAATTCTTCAAAGTCCTCACTGAACGCTGTGGCACTGTATTCTTCTCTGATGTGTTGGATGGTCTACTTAGGCGCGCGCCTGTGCCCATGTCACATACTGGCGAAGACAGCAGTCCCAATTTGAAGAGTGAGTCAACACATTTCCCATGTCCAGTTCTTAGTCGGTTCAGAGTTGTCCAGATCTTGCGGGGCTGATCAAAGCCAGGAACTGCCTCAGTAATTACAGGCATTAGGTGGCAATATGTTGGGGCATTTTGGAGCCATTCTCTTTTCCAAGAGTTGATGTCAGCCCCATTGAGGCAGTCGAGAGCAAGAGGAGGGTATCTTGAACAAAGCCTCTTGATACTCAGATCAGGTATATCGATGTGTACCGATAGTTCAGGATTTTCTTCGATCTTGTTGTATTCCCTGACCAAGGCTGCTTCACGTCGTATTTTTTGGGGTAGTATATGACTCAGGACAGGTAGCCATATGTTAGGTGTAGACCTAACAGTTCCTGAAATAATGGGCATGGTGTTGTTAAGCTCAACATCGATTTTGTTCACGTGGCTACTCTTTAGGTATACTGGTGCAAAATACTCCGCCGTAGAGTATACCAGGCTCAGCGCAGACGTCCTCAGAGTTGTTGCCGTTGATCCCCAGGTTGTACCGCAGAGTTTATGGATGAGGTTGTTCCTTTTCCTTACCTTGGCAGCTGATTTTGTAAGGTGTGATTTAAATGACAAGGTTCTGTCTTACGTGACACCTAGGTACCTTGGCTCCTTGTAGTGGCTGAGGCGTGTGTCGTTACAATACACTTCCAGAGCTCTGTCGGCTTCTCTGTTATTGAGATGGAAGCAAGTTAGTCCTGTCTTCGTGGCATTATCCCTAAGCCATTTACGGAAGTGTGTTACCAGGGCAGCCAGATTGGATGTCAGGGTTTCTTCCATTCAATCAGAATCGGTGTGAATTGTTGCACTGGCCCAGTCATCAGGGTAGCCAAATTTCCTACAAGCTGTCATGTTAGTAATGTATAGGCTGAAAATCAGTGGGGCTGATACGGAGCCCTGAGGTAAGCCATTTTTAAAGAATTTCTGGCTACTGACCTGGAATCCTGCGTTACCTTGTCTCCAGACGGTATCACAGGCTGGCTGCTGACAAGTCAATGAAGGCCACAAATGTTTTTAGTTTCTTTTGGAATTCCGCTTCAATATGTATGGTACGGTATGGTAAGGGCCAGGACGTGGCTTGCACAGCTTCGGTTGGGACGAAAGCCGGGTTGTTCTACTGGGATGGCCGTGAGTGTTGTCTGGACGATCCTGTTAAATAGTACTCGTTCCAGAAGTTCGTACACCATGCTAAGCAGAGCTATTGGCCGATAGTTTTGCGGAAGATTTCCCGGTGTACCTGACATTAGAAGGGCGATTATCTTGGCACGTTTAAGTTCTTGTGGTATGTTTCCTGTCCGCAGTAGTGATTTGAAAAACTTTTTTAAACATATTTTCGTATATTTGCCAGACTTGATAACAAACCCTGGAAGGATGTCATCTGAGCTGGGGGCTTTACCTGGTTTTGTGTCCTTTATTGCTGCTGAGATCTCTCTGGGGGTGATGTTGCATCAATATTTAGTGTCAAGACTGGCTGTTGCTTTTAGCTTTCTAAGTTCACGTTTAATGCGTACTGTTGTCTCTCGGTGGTTTACCCCTTTAGATGTTTTAACAATGTGCAAAGCAATTTTGTTAGGTGTTGTGGCGTTTCTTCTCGAGTGATACGGCTAGATCCTCCTAGTTTTTGAAGCAGGGACCATGCTTTTCTGCTGATACTTTAAAGTCCATAGCCTGTGAAGTTTACATCCGCTTCTGTCGTCGTGCAGTATCAAGGCTGTGGATGAGTTCATCTGCTATTTCTCTGCCATCGCTGCTTTGGTAATCATTATACAGTTCCTCATATTTCTCATACCAGCCTCGAATGTATTCTTTGCGGTATCCTCTAGGTATGTGCTTCATGCTGTATTGTTGACTGCTCCCACAAATCTTTAATATCTATCAGCAGATGGACGGATCCATCCCAGGCATTTATCGAGATCTTCAGAGTAAGCTTTCCAATCCGATTTTTGTAGGTTCCATCTGGGTCGAAGAGTTGAGGTTATCAATGGAATACTTTTGCCGATTTCTGCTAGGACTGGACGGTGTTGACTGTGAGGGAAATGTAGCAGAACATTTCGGCTTGTGTTGACCAGCTGGTGATTTTCATCAGCTGAGACAAAGCATAGGTCTGGGTCATACTCTCGTTTCCAAGCTGCTGATCTGAAGGAACAGCGATCTTTAGCATAGAAAATGAGATGGGTGTTGTTCTCTTCTGCCTAGTTTGCTAAGGCTTCACAATTTTTATCGGTTGTTCTGTATCGCCATCTGTGGTGGCTGTTAAAGTCACCTACAAAGAGCGCGGGATGGCGATGTGATTGGAGAACATCTGCTGGCCATGCGGATTCTGGTGGTTTGTAGACTCTACTTATGGCCACCTATTTTAATTACCACAGAGTAGATATTGTTATTTGTGGAAGTGGGTATCAGCTGAGCGTTCTCTATTGTATTTGTGAAGTATGTGGCAACTCCGTAGGGATGGTGGTACGTTGCGCCAATGATAACGTATCCTGGTATTTTTCCTCTGGAGCGTAGTTGATCTTCGTTATTTGTGTGGGTTTCCTGTAGGGCAACCACGTAAATGTTGTGCTTAGTTAATAACTTTTGAAGAATTTGGCATTTGGTTTTACTAATGCCCTCAATGTTCAGCCGGCATATGTTAATACCTGTTCCAAGTTTCCTAGATGCTTGGCTCTGAGAAGGGCTTTTGATGAGATTGTGAGTCATTTCCTCTCAGTTATGCACTTCTCGAATAGCGAGGAGATCTAGAAAGATTTTCTGGCTGTCAGTTTTGTTGCCTTCTTAGCACCACTCAGGGGTCACTTGTGGTGCCAATTTCAGGTTTACACCCACGGACGTGAAGCAACATTGACACCGCCTCCAATCTTGTCCTGAAACGATCGCACGCTTTAAAACAGCGCTGTCCATATTCGAAAATGCTGCTTCGATAGCGGTGCGTAGATATGCGACATTAGGGTGCCTCGTCTTTCGACTATGCTTGAAACATAGCAGTCAAGAGGGTTTAAATCCAGGCTATTCGGGGGCCAGAACTCCTTTGACCAGAATATGTCAACGTTATCCGAGAGCCAGTTTCGGACTAAGTGACTCGTATGACCTGTTGCTCCGTCCTGTTGAAAGACGCATTGCCTCCCTGAGGCCGCAGTTACCCTCCACGGTTTTTCGACATCTACATCTACATTTCTACATCTACATTTAGACTCCGCAAGCCACCCAACGGTGTGTGGCGGAGGACACTTTACGTGGCACTGTCATTGCCTCCCTTTCCTGTTCCAGTCGCGTATGGTTCGCGGGAAGTACGACTGTCTGAAAGCCTCCGTGCGCGCTCTAATCTCTCTAATTTTACATTCGTGATCTCCTCGGGAGGTATAAGTAGGGGGAAGCAATATATTCGATACCTCATCCAGAAACGCACCCTCTCGAAACCTGGCGAGCAATCTACACCGCGTTGCAGAGCGCCTCTCTAGCAGAGTCTGCCACTTGAGTTTATTAAACATCTCCGTAACGCTATCACGGTTACCAAATAACCCTGTAACGAAACACGCCGCTCTTCTTTGGATCTTCTCTATCTCCTCCGTCAAACCGATCTGGTACGGATCCCACACTGATGAGCAATACTCAAGTATAGATCGAACGAGTGTTTTGTAAGCCACCTCCTTTGTTGATGGACTACATTTTCTAAGCACTCTCCCAATGAATTTCAACCTGGTACCCGCCTTACCAACAATTAATTTTATATGATCATTCCACTTCAAATCGTTCCGCACGCATACTCCCAGATATTTTACAGAAGTAACTGCTACCAGTGTTTGTTCCGCTATCATATAATCATACAATAAAGGATCCTTCTTTCTATGTATTCGCAATACATTACATTTGTCTATGTTAAGGGACAGTTGCCACTCCCTGCACCAAGTGCCTATCCGCTGCAGATCTTCCTGCATTTCGCTACAATTTTCTAATGCTGCAACTTCTCTGTATACTACAGCATCATCCGCGAAAAGCCGCATGGAACTTCCGACACTATCTACTAGGTCATTTATATATATTGTGAAAAGCAATGGTCCCATAACACTCCCCTGTGGGACGCCAGAGGTTACTTTAACGTCTGTAGACGTCTCTCCATTGATAACAACATGCTGTGTTCTGTTTGCTAAAAACTCTTCAATCCAGCCACACAGCTGGTCTGATATTCCGTAGGCTCTTACTTTATCAGGCGACAGTGCGGAACTGTATCGAACGCCTTCCGGAAGTCAAGAAAAATAGCATCTACCTGGGAGCCTGTATCTAATATTTTCTGGGTCTCATGAACAAATAAAGCGAGCTGGGTCTCACACGATCGCTGTTTCCGGAATCCATGTTGATTCCTACATAGTAGATTCTGGGTTTCCAAAAACGACATGATACTCGAGCAAAAAACATGTTCTAAAATTCTACAACAGATCGACGTCAGAGATATAGGTCTATAGTTTTGCCCATCTGCTCGACGACCCTTCTTGATGACTGGGACTACCTGTGCTCTTTTCCAATCATTTGGAACCCTCCGTTCATCTAAAGACTTGCGGTACACGGCTGTTAGAAGGGGGGCAAGTTCTTTCGCGTACTCTGTGTAGCATCGAATTGGTATCCCGTCAGGTCCAGTGGACTTTCCTCTGTTGAGTGATTCCAGTTGCTTTTCTATACCTTGGACACTTATTTCGATGTCAGCCATTTTTTCGTTTGTGCGAGGATTTAGAGAAGGAACTGCAGTGCGGTCTTCCTCTGTGAAACAGCTTTGGAAAAAGGTGTTTAGTATTTCAGCTTTACGCGTGTCATCCTCTGTTTCAATGCCATCATCATCCCGTAGTGTCTGGATATGCTGTTTCGAGCCACTTACTGATTTAACCTAAGACCAGAACTTCCTAGGATTTTCTGTCAAGTCGGTACATAGAATTTTACTTTCGAATTCACTGAACGCTTCACGCATAGCCCTCCTTACGCTAACTTTGACATCGTTTAGCTTCTGTTTGTCTGAGAGGTTTTGGCTGCGTTTAAACTTGGAGTGAAGCTCTCTTTACTTTCGCAGTAGTTTCCTAACTTTGTTGTTGTACCACAGTGGGTTTTTCCCGTCCCTCACAGTTTTACTCGGCACGTACCTGTCTAAAACGCATTTTACGATTGCCTTGAACTTTTTCCATAAACACTCAACATTGTCGGTGTCGGAACAGAAATTTTCGTTTTGATCTGTTAGGTAGTCTGAAATCTGCCTTCTATTACTCTTGCTAAACAGATAAACCTTCCTCCCTTTTTTTATATTCCTATTAACTTCCATATTCAGGGATGCTGCAACGGCCTTATGATCACTGATTCCCTGTTCTGCACTTACAGAGTGGAAAAGTTCGGGTCTGTTTGTTATCAGTAGGTCCAAGATGTTATCTCCACGAGTCGGTTCTCTGTATAATTGCTCGAGGTAATTTTCGGATAGTGCACTCAGTATAATGTCACTCGATGCTCTGTCCCTACCACCCGTCCTAAACATCTGACTGTCCCAGTCTATATCTGGTAAATTGAAATCTCCACCTAAGACTATAACATGCTGAGAAAATTTATGTGAGATGTATTCCAAATTTTCTCTCAGTTGTTCTGCCACTAATGCTGCTGAGTCGGGAGGTCGGTAAAAGGAGCCAATTATTAACCTAGCTCGGTTGTTGAGTGTAACCTCCACCCATAATAATTCACAGGAACTATCCACTTCTACTTCACTACAGGATAAACTACTACTAACAGCGACGAACACTCCACCACCAGTTGCATGCAATCTATCCTTTCTAAACACCGTCTGTACCTTTGTAAAAATTTCGGCAGAATTTATCTCTGGCTTAAGCCAGCTTTCTGTACCTATAACTATTTCAGCTTCGGTGCTTTCTATCAGCGCTTGAAGTTCTGGTACTTTACCAACGCAGCTTCGACAGTTGACATTCGTCAAAAGTTACAGATAAACTTCTTTTGTGACAATTTGTCCGTGTTCAAAGAAATCTGGCTTCATGACCTCACCCACATTTGACACCACACCTAGGACGTGAACGCCAGACTTCTTGGAAGCATTATAATTGGCCACACTATCGTAAACAGTTGATCTCGGGTACCTGAAGGATCTAAATATTTAAGTGGGCTAATGCCCTGAGCGAAAATTTTCGATAATCGCGATTCTTCGGTTGTACTCCGCGCTTGTCCGTAACATGTAAGCCATTTTGAGGTTCTGAGTGTTTACTAGATGCCGACAGCTTTCAAGAACGCCAGTCGCGATCTCCAGTGGAACTAAGATATGGCGGGAAATTCAAACTGAAATTTGTCCAGACTTAACCACCGCGCCCCATAAAATACCGGTATCGCTTTTAACCGGTCCGGTTTTTCCCACTCACATAGTGATGGAGGTAGATGTGGGCAGATTCGTGCCGGAGATCGACGGTGTTGTAAATAGGAATGATTGTAGAAGTGAACTCAATTTCGTGAGGAGCTACCGAGATACTTAACGACGTGAAGGGAGGATAAGGAGAGAGTAACAGACAACTGAAGAGTGAACAGGAAATTATGAAAATAAGTTTATTTTGTCTGAGTACAGCGTGACGAACATAGGTAGTGCAATAAAGTGAAAGTTTCTGAAAACAACTGGTGTCCCAACCATCGTGTAATACAAGTTATCATTAAAAAAGAGTGACTAAAGGTCCTTTACATTTCAAATAAATCGTTTGACTGCAAATTGCAGCGAGAAAGGATTGAAGCAAAACGTTACAGCTCAACTTAATCTTAAGGTAACAAAGAACAGAACACTCATTTTTATAAGGGTTGCAACACAGTGCTTCGGACGAAGCAGACCACACTAGAATGACAGTGTTATTTGCATGTTGCGGAATATATAAATTATGTTCATTTGCTGTCATATTCACTTCATGAACGCTGTCAGATTACATTCAAAGACGCACTCACATTTAATAATATAAACAGTTATATATTCCATTGAGCATAAGCGTTAATATTTTCCATATATGGAACAGTAAGCATGTTACATTTGGTTTAAAGTGTGAGTATGTAAAACACATAACAGTAACCATACTGTACTAGGCTTACCGTACTACACGGTCCAGTCACATTAATGTGACCACCGCCTACTTTCGACGTCAAAGTGCAATGATCACTCGCAGACTAGCAGAGGAGGGCGTATATAGAACGCGCGGAAAACAATGGAGTCATTGTCGTAATGCGGATATGGAGAGATATATCTGACATGATCATTGGCTTTGAGGCCAAGGGTGGAAGCATTTCCGAAAAAGCTAAGTTTATAATCGTTCGCGTGCCGCCGTGGTTTAAGTACACCGTCCATGGTAAAATGGCGATATCCAAAAACAGTTCCGAAGCAGCAGTGATGTACTGCGGGTCATAGATGACTGGGCTGAGCGATGGCTGCGCAGATGTGTACAAACGAATAAACTTGCGACTGTTGAGCTGTTGAGCAACCGAGCGTCCAGATGAACCGAGGAGCTACCAACAGTCTTCTCCTCAACGACCGTTCAGAAAACGTTGCTGCGTATGGGCTTCCGCAGCAGACAGCCTGGTTCATGCACCCACGATGACTGCTCTTCATTGGCGAAAAAAGGTTGGATTTGAACCCCAGTTCCGCAACTAGATATTCACTTAGCAGTGCGGGCTTTCAAAAAAAAAAAAAAAAAAAAAAAGTGACCCTCAACTACGTATCTTCAGACTCAGAGTTGAAATATTAAAAGTTTTGGCTGGTTTCGTTGTTTAGGGGCTGGGATACGTAGTTGCGGCATTACAAGCCAAATACTGCTGAGTCTACAGTATACAATATGAATATATACATGAATCGAACGGTCGAAGGTTCCTATCACTCAGCAATTGCGAATTTTGAATGTAACATAGAAATTTATAAATGAAAGATTGCAATTTAAAAAAATCTGGAGGTACTATTTTAACGACTTTCAGTGATGAGCACGATACCAGAGGTACCTTTAAGGATGCCGTTTATTACTGCAAAACACTTATTGGTGTAAATGGTCCAGCAATTAAATAAAATATAGGTTGAATAACAGGGAAACAACACATTCCTACTTCACGTAAGTAGTTATAAGCGACAACATAGCTCGCGAGGCATCCACTTCTAAACGCATACTATGTCTTCACTACAGAAGCCACGGAAATCTCAAGTGTACAGGTCGGCACTACGAAATATTTCTATCTCCTGCGACCACGTGCAAACTGCTCAACAAGCTCCAAGTATTTCCAGCGACCGTCCGTCGCGCCTTACCCGCCAGCACCCCCTCGTGTCCTGTGCGTCCAGATGCTCCTCCCCCACTTCCATACAGTCTCTCCATTGACTTCGCTAGTCGCCTACCGTAGTAATGAGCGCTATGATCGGCTAGAGCGTTCCCGCCATGTCTCCAAGTCAACGCACACTCAAAAACATATTGAAACACATACGAAATACTTGACTTACATTGAAATAACTTGAAATTAAATAAATATTCCTACGGCTGGAGCATAAACATGCTATAACACACATTATTAAATACAGATACAAATCAGATAAACATATATCAAAGGAACAGAAATAAAAGTAGGCCAGTAGCCTAATGTCTCTGTGCTTTCTAAAACACAATAAACACTTGACCAATTTCTTCATGAATAGTATATATCAGATACAAAGACATAGACGAATAAATATATTTATAAGCATGCTGCTACCGCTTTTTCGTGTAACTGTGGAGTACTTACGGCACGACACGATCAATAGTAATCAGCCACTTTGACCTCCAACAACCATGTACTATTCAAGTTACATGCCTGTAATGCATACGAATTTAGGTTTTGACTAATAACTTTCGGCGGCCGCAGTGGCCGTGTGGTTCTAGGCGCTACCGTCTGGAACCGAGCGACTGCTACGGTCGCAGGCTCGAATCCTGCCTCGGGCATGGATGTGTTTGATGTGCTTAGGTGAGTTAGGTTTAATTAGTTCTAAATTCTAGGCGACTGATGACCTCACATAGTGCTCAGACCCAACTAATAACTTTCCAAAGACACGTCGATCGACAAAATCGGATGAACTATTTAGATTTTGGAAATTCTTTGCTGGGTGTTGCTTGTGTAATTTACAGTCAGATACTAAAACTGAAACTGATAAAGATATTAGCCCGCCCGGTTGTCCGTGCGGTCTAACGCACGGCTTTCCGAGCGGGAAGGAGCGCCTGGTCCCCGGCACGAATCCGCCCGGAAGATTTATGTCGAGGTCCGGTGCACTGGCCAGTCTATGGATGGATTTTGAGCTGTTTTCCATCTGCCTTGGCGAATGCGGGCTGGTTCCCCTTATTCCGCCTCAGTTACACTATGTCGGCTATTGCTCCGAAAACAAGTTCTCCACGTACGCGTACACCACCATTACCCTACCACGCAAACATAGGGGTTACACTCGTCTGGTGTGAGACGCTCCCTGGGGGGCCCACCGGGGGCCGCAACGCATAATAACCCTGGGTTCGGTGTGGGCGGCGGAGGGGTGAAGTGGACTGCCGTAGTCGTCGTGGGGTTGTGGACCACTGCTGCTGCGGCGGGGACGGAGCCTCTCCGTCGTTTCTAGGTCCCCGGTTAACATGCAATACAATACAATACAATAAAGATATCGAAAATCTGATTACATCATCAGAATCGTCGTGCAGATAATGATAATGTACATGTTTCTTTTTCAGGTATCATGATTCGTCTGGCTACTATTAATTTCTACATCAACTGTGAAATGTCTGCCATTATGGTTTCACAAAGTCCGCCATCTTTGGCACTCACGGCATACAAATCTCCTTCATCGACACAAAGCACATTCCTCGACACAACGTCAACATGGCATTCCAAAACATGTGGACGGCCTGGACCACGTGCTGGAGCTAGCCCTCTTGCTCTGGCTAATGTTCGGCACCACACGGTTGCTGACGAGCCCTGGCCTGCCGAGCGGCCCCTGCAGCCACGCCAACTCCGAGCTTCGGATATTTTCATGGCGCCACAACTCGCTTATTATCTCACGGTGGCAATAGATGGCTTCTTCAGATGAATCACTTTTTATGCTCCATCAGAAAAATGGGCATTGGTGTGTATGGTGTGAAAGTTCTGAAAGCAAACACTCTGCAACAACTGTCAGAAGGATCAAGACCGGAGGCATTCCCTGGGTAATCCTGTCATCCTGAAAGGCACAATGGATTTACATCTATCCTGAAAGGCACAATGGATTTACATCTATCCTTGGGTATATGATATGAAAGTTCTGAAAGCAAACACCCTGCAACAGCTGTCAGAAGGATCCAGGCCGGAGGCATTCCCTGGGTAATCCCTTCATCCTGGAAGGCACAATGGATTTGCGTCTATCCTTGGGTATATGATATGAAAGTTCTGAAAGCAAACACCCTGCAACAACTGTCAGAAGGATCCAGGCCGGAGGCATTCCCTAGGTAATCCCGTCAACCTGGAAGGCACAATGGATTTGCATCTATCCTTGGGTATATGATATGAAAGTTCTGAAAGCAAACACCCTGCAACAACTGTCAGAAGGATCCAGGCCGGAGGCATTCCCTGGGTAATCCCGTCATCCTGGAAGGCACAATGGATCATCTTAAGTATGCATCTATCCTTGGGTATATGGTGTGAAAGTTCTGAAAGCAATCACCTTGCAACAACTGTCAGAATGAGGTTGGAGATATTCCCTGGGTAACCCCGTTATCCTGGAAGACTCAATGGATAATCACAAGTATGCATCTATCCTTCAGGTACAGTATCCACCCCTACAAGCAGTTTGTTTTTCCTCGTCATGATGGCATCTGCCAGCAGGACAATGCAAATTGTAACACAGCTCGCTCGTACGTGCGTGGTTCATAGAGCACCAAAATCAGTTTACCCTATTTCGTTGGCCACCAACCTTCCCAGACATAAGCCCAACGGAGCAATTTGTTGCACCACCTCGATAAAGCAGTTTGCACCTTTGATCTCTCACAGCTTATGGTTTAATACGGCTCTTGAGTCGGCATAGCTCCACATTCCTGCCGGTATCTCACTGGCTCTGTTCCTCCACACCTCGGAGCGGTTCGTGCTGCAAAAGATGGTTATCCAGGCTTATGGAAGTGCTCACATTAATTTTACTGGACAGTATAGAATAAACAATGATATAACAAACGGGCTCATTGTACTTGGCTTAGACTGCCAGAATAAGTGGCAACACGTTCGCTATAGCGTTTTCACTACACCATATCAGCATTATCCGTTGTCCGTCTGTTAGGTGTTTTTCGTTGATAAATGATCAGATGAGTCATCTGCCTGCCTTCTGCAATTTACCCATTGTTGAGCTGGTGTTCAGCTTGTTCACTGTTTCGTTTGTGTATGTTGCTTCACCTTTAACAATGGGATGGTATGTCTGACTTTGGTGTTCATCGAAAGAGATTTTTCCATGTAGGTTGGCAAGCTGTTTCGTTGTACTTGTTTCAGTTTAGATCTTCTGCTTTCTATTGAGGGTTTCTCGTTTGAGAGTAAGTTTATGATTTCAGTGACGTACTTAAACGTATTTAAATTTATTTGTTGTTGCTCAGTCGAACAGCTGGTGTGTCAGGGTTGAAGGCTGGCGCTGTTCAAAATTTCTTCCCAAGGAACTCTGCAATCCATTTCTTGCTGCTACGTTTTCTGGTACTTCAGTTGGACGTTCAGCCTCTTCCACATTACTTACTAGTAGTGTAAGATCGTCTGCGAATTCTAGGTAATTATATTTGTTATGTTTGCTTGGCGTTTCTCATTGTATTCTCGCCCGCCACTCTCCACAGTGTTGTTAAACAGTAATGGCATAAGTCTACTCCGTGTCGAAGGTCACTTCACGTTCCCAATAGTTCAGACAATTTGCCTCTAAATTTGGTATTCCTTCGGGTGATTACAATGAAGTTTTGAGCTTTTCGTGTAGACAGAATTCCTTGAGCATTTTCAACGTAGACTCGGGTCGCATAGCCTGACATTCTGTTTTGATGTCATGGTGATGACTAAGCTCTTGTTTCGAACTCTTTAACCCTCGAGCGGGCGCGCTGTTGTAAAAAGTACAACAGCAGCAGTTTTTATGCCTAATCGATGGCTTAACCTTGATTTATTACGCCATTGCTGGCATGTATTCCATTGCTGATGTTTTCTCGACAATGTTAAAGTGGCTTAAGTTCATTTGGTTAGCTTTCTCAGTTTGTTTTCTGAATTGTAAGCAACGACATGTCGAATGTTGTAAAAAGTACAACGTGCGCCTGCTGTTGTGAGAGTTGAAAGCTTTGTTCCAGCAGTCAGTGTCCAGAGTAAGGTGTACTAAAAAGTTAATTATACTTGCTCGTTGTTTTTATTTATTTTTTTAGATGCACATTAAATGTTACTTTGGTTTCACCGACATCTGAATGTATTTATTCATTTTATTTCTTTGATGTTTTGTTCCAATTCAAAAGGCGTATCGGACGAAGAAATTCGCAAACTGCTCGAAGAAGGTGATGATAAAGTCCATCCAGACTTTTCAGACTTGAAGAAAAGTAATGTAGATTTGAGTGATGAAAACACTGAATAGGACATGGCTGTGAATCTGAACATGAAGATGGGGCTGGTGATGATCACGGAGAGACAGTAGATGTACGAGGGTTCTTTATTTAAAAGCCAAAGTTTCACATTGGTGTAAAACAGAGTTTGCTAAAACATCAAAAATCAAAATAAAAAAAAACATTGTGCAAATTCCACCAGATCCGAGGAGAAAGGTGATAAAGTTTCAACGTAGACTCGTCTTGCATAGCGTCGCACGCTATTTTGATGTCACCGAAAGTGATGAATAAGCTCTTGTTTCGAACTCTTTAACCCTCGAGCGAAGTTAGCTTTTTTTTCCTTAAAGTAATTTACCTAGAATTTATTGATGAAATCTTAAACTATACTGATACGTATATAAATAAACAGCGAGACACATATCAATTCTCGCGCAAAAGAGGTAACAAAGTGACGAAATAATGGCTCTGTTCTGGATTTTTTTTGAAGAACACGAAGAAGAAGAAGAAAAGGGCATAATTTTTTTTGAAGAACACGGAGAAGAAGAAGAAAAGGGCATAATGCTAATGTATTGGAACTCTGGGCAGCAGACGGAACAGGAATGCTACTGCTTAGGACTGCAATGAGTTTCAATAGGTTTTTGTTTTTTCTAAGCTGTATGCTATTTGTTGATATGGAAACGAGAACTGCTATGAGAAAAACTAAGTTGGTTGCAATTCGTACTGTACTGGATCGTTTTGCTGCTAACTGTCAATGTTCTTGCAGCCTGGTGAATTCAGCATGAAAGATGAAATGCTTCACCCCTAAAGAAACCGCTGTAGCTGGATTCAGGACATAGCCACCAAACCAGCTGAATAGGGGACAAAAATGCTTGCTCTGTGTGATGCAAAAACATTTTATGGCAGTAATCTGGAGGTTTATTGCGGCCTGCAACCAAAGGACAATAACGGGTATCTAATGTTCCTGAGGACATAGTGAAAAGATACGTGATGCCTATAGAAAATTCTAACAGGAACCTTGCAACTGGCAGTTGCTACACAAGCTATCTCATTTCTGAATATTTGCTGGAGAAGACTATGACTTGCATTCGTACAATGACGAAGAACAGACGTGAAATTCTTCCAGAATTTCTCCCAAACAAACAAAAGAAATTGGAAATGCAACGTTTTGATTTCAGTAGGATAAGACCTTTGTTTCATATTTTCCTTGTAAAAACTGTGCTATCATACTTTGTCTCTGTGCATGACATGGCGACAGTGGATGAAGAAACACACAAACCTGAAATCATAATTTAGTACAACATGGAAAAAGGTGGAGTTGACGTTGTAGCTAAAATGTGTGCCTCATAGTCCATTTCAAGAATTACAAAGAGACGGTCATTGGCTACTTTTTCATTTTTCTGGACATTGCCGGTATTAATTCGAAAAGAAATTGTCTGTGAATGGTGTTATGAAAGAGAACGTATGTCAGAAAAACTGGCTAAATTGTTATTTAGAGAATTAAAAGAGCAAAAGCTTTTGTTGTAAATGTTGAAGATAATGAATATGAACTGCTTCCTTCGATAAATATAATAGTTTATTTAAGAAAAGTTTGTTTTACTGACAAATGACCATGTTGTAAATTTTATAACGCGTGCCTGCTCGTGTGACAACAGTAGGCCGGAGGGTTAAAATTTTATTATCCACATAGGACTGATAATTTGATTATATAGCATCTTCCTGATTGAAATCATCTTTGACACTCTTAGAAGCTCCCGGTTGAGTTGTCTCTGAATTCTTGTGTATATAATCCTAAATAAAATCCTGTAATTGACATCACGAACTTAACACGTGATAGATCCAATTACACCGCATAGTTGCGTTTAATTACTCAGTACGAGATTCACCAAAGAGGCATCATTTATTCCGTACGTTTTTGATTGATTTGTAACATGGTTTTACACAAGGGAGTGGATGTAACGCAATCAACTGCAGAAATATCAAAACGAAACCACCACATTTGTCGTTCTTTAAGTTTACTAAGTGGGGGGCCACTCGTGCTCTGGTAACCTGGGTAAATCGCGCAACTGCAAGACAATGAATATCAAAGAATCATCTGATGGTCGTCAGGACATTAAAAACCAAATCTGACATTAAAACCTCTGATTTCATGAATAGTACACAATTTAGCTTTAGTCCATGTAAGAGACAAAGAGATAGCTTAGTATTAGTTGTGGGAAAGAATGATGCCGACTCTGAAACATCGACGAGAATATTCTGGCAAGCGACTGATTTTTCCATGGCAACTGAAAACACTGTTTTTTGCGAATTAATTCTCTTTCAATTAATTATTTCCTCACAGATAAGTGGACTTCGATGACATTCAGCCGGAATGAACAGTACACAAAACGCACTGCATTCAAAGGCACTGCAAAAGCGTACGAGCGCTTCGCATACATGCAAGTAGCACACATTTAAATAACAGCCATAAAAATAGATCAAGAATTTTCTGTCAAATAATTCAACATAATGTAACGACAGAACTATGCCAGACTCTTGAGTGTAGTACTCTTGGCCACGTGTGCGCAAAGTGAATAAGACCCAAACAAAAAAATTCAAAATTAAGTTTCCGTTACGGTTTATAACCTGAACTTTCAAATATAATATAGTTATTAAAAAATAAGTGGACTGTTAGCAATCCAGATAAAATTCCAAGTTAATAGCGTCAATTTGCTGTTTGCAAACTTTTTCCTACCGTATATCAAAATTAGTAATTACAGGAGATTGAAACATGTATTAAACTCTGTTTGGAAAAATGGTGCCAAGAATAGGTGGTTCAGTGAGGTCCAGGGTGAATTAGAAGAAGTGAACATAACAATGCAACTAACTGAGAACAGGGAAGAAAAGACAATAGCGAGGAACAGAAATGCAAGACAAAGTAAGAACGTTTAAACCAAATGAATGCACATAACAGTCGAAAATAGGTGAGACAGGTTGAAAGGGACGGAAGCGTTGCGGAAGAGAAAACTGAAAAGCCAAATCTATACTTGGAAATCTTAATTTATATATGCTGATTCAAGAGTTCCAATGCTGGCGTAGAAATGCTTGTTACTGTTTTTCTTTATTAGAAAAAGTTATTGTTGGTATTAAGACCAAAAACAGTACTAGTCCATTTTACTATAGGTGCTTCAAGTTCTGATGTAAGGGAATGTTGTACTCGGAATTAAGACCAAAAACAATACTAGTCCACTTTAGGTGCTTCAAGTTCTGCAGTAAGTAGCTGTTGTACTCTTCCATTTCTGATTCTGTATAAATACCATAAACCACCAAAAATAAAGCGCGAAGAATTTCATATGTCATGCTTCACTCGCTTGCTTCTGTTGTTCTCAGGAGGTAATCCTCTGTTTCTATCTTTTCAACAGCGGAATTATTACTTTTTTAACCACAGTATTTTAGAGTGTAGAACTGTTAACAAAAGCACGAGAACTTAGTAACTACTACTGACAGATACATTCGAGACCCGTGCAGTAGCGACGAAAATCTACGGTAGCGGAAAGCGACAGATCTAGATATGCGCAGGAACATCTCAATTTTGGCACTGTTTGCGCAGGTACTACTCCCATCTACAGCGCGACAGTTACGGACACTGCAGAGACGTCCGTCACACAGGTACTGACCGGCTCGGCACTACACACATCACTCCCTGATAGCACAAGTCGCAGCTGTACAGTGCGCTATGAAATGTGATACTGTAAGGAAATGGAAATGCCGTGTGGCTATGGCCTCCCGTCGGGTATACTGTTCGCCTGGTGAAAGTCTTTTGAGCTGACGCCACTTCGGCGACTTGCGTGTCGATGGTGATGAAATGATGATGATAAGGACAACACAACACCCAGTCCCTGAGTGGAGAAAATCTGCCACCCAGCCGGGAATCGAACCCGGGGCGTCAGGTATGACATTCCGTCGCGATAGCCACTCAGCTACCAGGGGCGGACGATACTGCAAGAAACATTTGACCGAGAAATGGAAGAAGTAAGTCTGCCTGGAGTAGACGTTCACTTAAATTACTGAGATTCTTGCGAAAACAGTCCGTGACGAAACTACTCCACTTTCGTCTGCAAGATATTTGAGACGGAAAGCACCCTCAGACTTCATGAGGAACGTAAAAATTCCAGTTCCAAAGAAGGCAGGTATTCACGGACTAGAAAAATCAAACCTACACCATGTGATCGGAAGTATCGGGACACATGTTAGTCGATATAAATATGGGGTGCGTCCCCTCTTTTCGCATTTATAACAGCTTGAACTCTGCTGCAAAGACGTTTAGTGAGGTGTCTGAATGTATTTGGAGGAATGTCATTACATTCTTCCCCAAGTTCCGAAAGAAGAGTAGACAATAATGCTGGATACTGGAGTCTGGAACGCAGACGACGTTCTGAGTCATCCCAAATGTGATCATTGGTTTCAGGTCGGGGTTCTGGACAGCGTAGTCCATTCTGGAAATTGAAATTTACATCTCGAATCTAACTTAACGGTAATAGGTCTACATATACTACCTAAACTGACATACCAAAATTTGTGCTGCATCTGGACTCGAGCCCGGATTTCTCGCTTATCGCGACTAGTCGCCTTGCCACTCAGGCTATCCGAGCACACTTACCGGAGCGATCCAAATTTCCACATGTCACAGATCTATCTATTCCTTGGAATAGGTTATTAATTCATTTGTGGCCTACCGGTACATCTACACTCTGCAAACCACCGAGAGGCGCAGAGCAGGTTTTCGTCTCACTGTATCAGTTATTAGGGTTTCTTCTTGTTGCGTTGACGTATGGAGCGCGGGAAGAATGATTGTTTTAATGCCTCCGTGCGCGCAATTTTTGTTCCAATCTTATCTTCCCTATCGCTATGTGAGACACGTAGGGTGCTGTTGTATTTTCCTAATCATTTAAAGCCGGTTCTTGGAACTTCGTTAACTGACTTTCTCCGGATAATTTACGTCTGTTTTCAAGAGTTTTCCACACGAGTTCCTTCACTATCTCTGTGACACTCTCTCACGGATTAAACAAACCTGTGACTATTAGTGCTGCCCTTCTCTGTATACGTTCAATATCCCCTGTTAGGCCTATCTGATACGGGTCCCACAGACTTGAGTAATATTTTAGAACTGGTTGCACGAGTGATTTGTAAGCAATCTCCTTTGTAGATTGTTTGCACTTCCCCAGTATTCTACGAATAAATAGAAGTCTGCCACCCGCTTCACCCACGACTGAATATATGTGCTCATTCCATTTCATCTCTCTACAAAGTTTTATATCCAGGTATTCGTATGAGTTGGCCGATTCCAACAGTGATTCATTGATATTATAGTCATAGGATACTACGTATTTTTCCTTTTGTGAAATGGACAGTTTTACATTCCTGAAAACAGTGTCCAATCTCTGCACCGTTTTGAAATCTTATCAAGATCTGACTGAATATTTATGCTGCTTTTTTCAGATAATACTTCGTTATAGGTAACTACGTCATCTGCGAAAAGTCTGATTTTACTATTAATATTGTCTGCAAGGACGTGAATATACAACATGAACAGCGAGAATATCAACGCACTTCCCTTGGGCGCACCCGAAGTTACTTCTACATATGACGATGATTCTCCATCCAAGATAACATGTTGCGTCTTCCCTGCCAAAGAGCCTTCCGTTCAGACACAAATTTTACTTGATACCCCATACGATCGTACTCTTGACGATAAGCGTAGGAGTGATACTGAGTCAAATGTTTTTCGGAAATCAACAAATACAGCATCTACCTGTGACTGTAGGCTTTCCCGTCGTAAACTATTGATGAGGGTTTCTCGGGTCTCCAGCCGGGTGGTAGCGTTGATATCTCGCGACGTTTCGGGAAGTGTCATACTACCCATCTTCTGGCGAAGTGTCGAGATTCGCGGAGAGCGGGCTATTTATATGCGCGGTCACCCCACTCATCTAGACCTCTGGTGGCTGCGATGGACCAGCGGCGTGCGCGCGGTGGTGGGGATGGCGTTCGGTTCTCGGTGTAAGCATTCTGTTTGCGTCCGCGGCGGAGGACATTGACGAGCGCGCTCCCGACGCATTGCCTCTATCGCCGGGTTCCATGCTGCGCTGAGTTGGTATCCCTCATCTCTGTTGACCAAATTCTCATGAATCCTTATTTCTATGGATTCTTTGATCACGCTTTCCCAAAAGCCAGATGCTCGGCACAGTACCTTCGTGTTTTCGAAGTTGAAGGTGTGTTCTTCATTGTTGCTGTGTTCTGCTATGGCTGATTCAACTGTGAGAGTTGATGGAGTACACAATCGGTCTCAGAGGTACACCTTCCTTATGGATCTTGGGGAGTCCAAAGGGGACCTCTGAGACCGATTGTGTACTCCATCAACTCTCACAGTTACGAACTTGCTGAATACCTATCGACACTGCTCAAACCCCTTGTGGGACACTGCAGCCACCATGTGAGAAACTCAGCCGAATTCGTAAAAATACTCGGGGACATGCGACTGCAAAGGGAGGACCTACTCGTGAGCTTCGACGTGACGTCGCTTTTCACGAAAGTGCCTCTTCAAGACTCCTTGGCACTTTTAACCCAGCATTTTGAACCACAAACAGTCAGCCTCTTCGAACACGCACTAACAACCACGTACTTTCAGTGCAACGGGGAATTCTTCGAGCAGATCGACGGTGTGGCAATGGGCTCCCCATTGGCTCCTGCGATTGCAAACCTCTATATGGAACATTTCGAGGAGGTGGTCCTTCAAACTGCCAGACAGAAACCGAATCACTTCTTCCGCTATGTCGACTTTTGTCGTGTGGGGACATGGCAAACAGGCACTAGATGAGTTTCTTGAACACCTCAACAGCATCCATCCGAACATAAAATTTACAAAGGAAATGGAAGAAAATGGATGCCTCCCCTTCCTTGATATTTTAATTAAGAGGAAGGCAGATGGATCACTAGGCCATGCAGTACATAGGAAGAAGACACATACGGATCTATACCTTCATGCAACAAGCTGCCACCATCCAGCACAAAGACAAACAGTACTGACCACCCTGGTACATAGGGCGCGCGCCGTCTGCGACAAAGACAGCCTACCATCCGAGCTGCAACACCAGAGAGAAGTCTTCAACAAAATGGCTACAGTAGAACGCAGATTAACAGCGCGCTTAAAGGGAAGAAAGAAGCAGTGAGAACCCCAGAAGAAAATAATGAAGGAGAAGAGGAAGATAAACGACTCGCTTTCCTTCCGTACGTGGGGCCGCTCTCGGCCAAAATTGCACGATTTCCGGGAAAATACATGATCAAAACCGTTCTCCGACCACCACCGAAGACGAGGGAGCTCCTAGGTTCTGCCAAAGACGCGCTGAACCTTAACACACCAGGAGTATACAGTATACCATGCGAATGCGGAAAGCAATATATTGGGCAAACACAGCGCTGCATATCTAAACGCTGCGAAGAACATATCAGATGTGTGCGACTGGGCCACACAGAAAAAATCTGCCATAGCAGAACACAGCATCAATGAAGAACACACCTTCAACTTCGAAAACACGAAGGTACTGTGCCGAGCATCTGGCTTTTGGGAAAGCGTGATCAAAGAATCCATAGAAATAAAGATTCACGAGAATCTGGTCAACAGAGACGAGGGATACCATCTCAGCGCAGCATGGAACCCGGCGATAGAGCCAATCCGTCGGGAGCGCGCCCGTCAATGTCCTCCACCGCGGACGCAAACAGAATGCTTACACCGAGAACCGAACGCCATCCCCACCACCGCGCGCACGCCAATGGTCCACCGCAGCCACCCGAGGTCTAGTGGAGGGTGATGACCGCGCATATAAATAGCCCGCTCTCCGCGAATCTCGACACTTCGCCAGAAGATGGGTAGTATGACACTTCCCGAAACGTCGCGAGATATCAACGCTACCACCCGGCTGGAGACCCGAGAAACGCTCATCAACAGCATCTACCTGTTTGCCTTGATCCAAAGCTTTCACTACGTAATGTGAGAAAAGTGCTATCTGGGTTTCACGTGATCGGTGTTTTCGAAATCCTTGCTGGTTGGCGTTCAGGAGGTCATTCTTTTCTAGGTACCTGTTTATGTTTCTACAACAAATCGGTGTCAGGGGTATTGGATAGTATTTTTGTGTATCACGTCTGCTACCGCTCTTGTAGATGGGTGTGACCTGCGCCTTTTTGCTAGAACTTGGTACGGTTTCTTGTTCGAGGGATTTGCGACAGATTATAGTTGGAAGAGGGGCTAACTCAGCTGCAAATTCCATATGGAATCTGACAGAGGTACCATCGGAGGCTGGAGCTTTGTTCAGTTTTAACGATTTCAGCTGTTTCCCAGCACCATCGAAACTAATACTTATTTCATTCATCTCACTTATTAATTGACAATCTATGAAAAGAAACTGATAGGTATGTGACATGAAGTTTCAGTCGCTTTCGTAAGTGCGCTCGGATAGCCTAAGTGGTAAGGCGACCAGTCGCGGTAAGCAGGAAATCCGGATACGACTCCTGATCTGGCACAAATTAGGTACTACATCTATACTTATTACAGCTCAGTTAAATTTCAAGAATAAATTTCAGTATTTGAAACAGTGGTTCGTCATCAAATACAAATATTTACGGAATGTTACCACTGCCTCACAGATGCTACTTTACGAAAGGGTGCATTCTCATGCTGATACAGATGTGTCAGATCTATTTCTTTGACATATGCAGTATAGAATGGTGTAATCTGTGTTCATATCCTTCCACATTTAGCGTTTTCTTACGCATAATAAGGGGACCACACGTTAGCCACGAAAAACACACTCATATCGTAACAACACTTACTCCGCAATTCACTGTTGGCAGTATAAATCATGGCAGGTAAGGTTCTTCAGGCATGAGCCAAGCCTCAACCCTTCAGTCGGACTGCCGCAGAGTACGAGGGGCTTTTTAAAAGTCCGTGCTAAGTCCGAGAGATGGCACCACCGTTGCGTATCGAGGTCATGTTTAGTTAGTAGCATCTTTGGAAAGAACGCACACCAAGTTTCAGCCATATTGGTCTATTGCTTTGTGTTTGACATTCGTGTAAATCAAGGAAGTCGAATGATTGTCAAAAAATGGACGAAAAGGAATTTCGTGTGGTGATTAAACATTATAAAAGGCAAAACGCCTTAGGAGACTAAAGAAAAGTTTGATCAACATTATGGTGACTCTACATCTTCGATTAGAACAGTTTATAAGTGGTTTCAAAATTTTCGGTGTGACCGTATGGGCACAAGCGATCTGATCTTTCTGGACACCCTGTGGAGGTTACATCCAGAAATCATTGATAAAATCCATGATATGGTGATGGATAACAGAAAAGTTAAGGTGTGTGAAATTTCTAGTGCTGTAAGCATCTCGAATGAACGAGTACATAATTTTTACATAAACATTTGGACATGAGAAAGCTATCCGCAAGATGGGTTCCGCGGTTGCTCACGCTTGACGAAGAACGGAATCGTGTGAAGAGTTGCAAGGAAGGTTTGCAGCTGTTCAAGAAGAATCCACAGGACTTTAAGCATCGTTTCGTCACTGAACATGGAGACATTACAATACTCCTGAGACCAAAACAATGGGTTTTACCAAGGGAGAATCTGCACCAAAAAAGTCGAAGACGATTCTTTCGGCCGGAAAGGTTATGGCGACTGTCTTTTGGGATTTGCAAGGGATAATCCTCATCGACTACCTGGAAAAGGGTAAAACTATTATAGGTGCATATTATTCATCGTTATTTGGCCGTATGAAATGGACTAAAAGGGAAAAAGCTGCAAGAATAACGCCGACGATTGGACCGCAAAAAAGTCCTTTTCCATCACGAAAATGCACTAGCACATACCTCAGCAGTTGTGGTCGTAAAATTATTGGAAATAAGATTCCAACTCGTTTCACAATCCTCCTATTCTTCAGACTTGGCTCCCTCGGACTACTATTTGTTCCCCAACTTGAAGAAATGGCTGGAGGGATAAAGATTTTATTCAAACGAAGAGGTGATTGCAGCAACTAATAGTTATTTTTCAGACTTGGACATTTCCTATTATTCGGAAGGGAACAACAAATTAGAACAGCGTTAGACGAAGTGTATAAGTCTAAAAGGAGACTATGTCGAAAAATAAAAAGGTCCACCCCAAACACGTAAGTAGTTTTTATTTTTGAACGGACTTTTCAGACGCCCCTCGTATAGCGTGGTTCGTGACTGCAAATCACTCGTTCCCAGTCATTCACCACCCACTGGCGTCCCTCTTTACATTACGTCGTTAATATTGCCTACAGAAGTGTGGAGTTATGATGAGCTGCTTGTCCATTGTACATAATTCTTTTTCACTTTCTAGTTTGCACCGCTGTTGTCCAGATGGACTGCTGGTAAGACTTTGGAACTCGCGAGTATTTCCTCCCACCGATTTCATCCGATTTTACGTCACTACCACCTGCACTCCTCGACGGTCCCTATCTGTCACCACGATAGGTCTGTCTGGCTTTGTTTTGACTGTGGTTGACCCTCTGCGTTTCCACTTCACAGTCTCATCACTAACAGTTGACTTGGGTAGCGTTACAAGGGTTGGAACGGCCATGATGGATTTGTTACTCAGATGACATCCAGTAACTAGCCAAGTTCGAAGTCACTGAGATTTCCTCACAGCCCCATTCTGGAGAACGAAGCACCGTCACAGACGGCACAACGAAACGGACACTGTGTTGAAAAGATGTTCTAAGACGAATATCAGAAAATTTAAAACATAGGTACTAGAATGTAGTTTAATTAAATTATCACGTGCTCAGGAAATTTGATTGAGCATGATCAAAATATTCACTGACGCCTCCAAAATAAGAGGGGGCATTGGCTTTGCTTACTTCTGATAAGATCCACGATTTTGGGCGATGTTTAAGCTACCGATGGAAGCCACCATCTTCACTGCCGACGTTCATGCATTAAGGAAGCCCTTGACTATTCAGAAAATCAGTTCAACGGCATCATTTCTGCCAGAATTGGCGAAGTGCACTGGAAAACCTGGAAAAGCGGAAATGGAGCACAAACACTAAGCGTCGTGCACTCGATATAATTAAGTTACTTTGTTAGTGTGAAAGTCAACATAAACATGTCCAAATATTATAGATCAAGGGACATTCTGGTATCTCATGTTATGAGATAGCGCACCATCTGATAAAACGAAGTGTGACTGAAGCCTTCGGCATACAGATTTTCTTGCTGGCGTCAAGAAAAAGGTTCATAATGAACGGCCACATACGTGGGAGATCTCACATCAGCCCAGAGAAAGACACTATGCCAAAATACAGCCGAGTATTCCACGAAATACCTGGTTCCCCCAAATCAAGCTATCTAGACATCATACTACTACCATAACACGCATCCGGCTGGGTCATGGCAGTTACCTTTTACATCCTGATACGATGAAAGTTCAGCCATGTCCATACTGCGAAGATTACCCAAATGAAATGCAGACCTCAACGGTGTGATACTAGAATATTCACGCTATGACAAACAACGCCACAAGTTTCTTCAGGTCTTGATCAGAGCAGGAATTCCTCATCCTACATCTGTCACGGATCTGTTTCGACAGCTGACCACAACGGAGTATGTCATTGTTGCCCAGTTTCTGCAAGAAACGGATATCCAATTGTAATTCAGACTCAAAGTTTCGAGTGTAAGAAGCTGCGATTTACGTACTGTGTTGAGTGCGTGAATGTACAGACTGTACCTTGAAGCTTTCTTGTAGTTAATGTAATTTCTAATTGTATGATTTGCATGTGATATGGTATACCAAATCTCTGGCTAAATGGTTCATGCCAAAGGCCAATAAAAGGAAGGCTGACAGTAGCAAAAAATGCGTTCCTCAAAAAGAAAAATTTGCAACGATATATATGATATATAAATTTAAAAGTTTTCTGTATTGGTGCGGAGTGTTGCCTTGACTGAAAGGGAAAAGTAGATGATAAACGCTTCAGACAAGAAATAACAGAAGCTTTCGAAGTGAGGTGCTACAGAAGATTCCTGAATTTTAGATGGGTAGGTCGAAAAAGTAATGATGAGGTACTGAATCGGATGGGTAAGTCGAAAAAGTAATGATGAGGTACTGAATCGGATCGGAATGAAAAGAAATTTGTGACACAACTTGAGCAAAAGAAATGGATCGGTTGATAGGACCCATCGTGACACACCGAGGTAGAGTCAGTTTGTTATGAGGAGATGTACGCAGAGTAAAAATTGTTGATGGTGACCAAAATAAAGTAATCAGATTAAAAATGATGTAGGCTTCAGTGACTGTGCAGAGCTGAGCAAGTTTCCACTGGATAGATAGTCTTCAGAGCGAAGATCACAACAACTTCTCCGGAACTAGTCGTAGATGTGCAGCATCTTCCTGCCGAAATGGAATCGCTGTATGCAGCATTGCGGACACGGCAGAGGATGGCAACTTGTAGGCCTCTGTTGTGTGATTACAGAGTATGAATCTACGTGCTTTGTATGGGCGACCACAACAAAGCATCAACAGTGGTTGCTGAAGGATAATAAAGATTATGCTGCCTCCTAAGCGAATCTCAAAACTGATCGACAGCAACAGGTCGGGAGAATGTGCAGAGCAGGGGGTGAAGTGCTGCCAACAGTTTCCTGAAGAATTGTGCTGACACCATCTCGCTGAAACATGGCGTCTGGAGCCAGCTGAGAGAAGATCAATGCCGCACCCTCAAATACCTACCTGGCTGTGCGTATCTCCTTCCTTCGCCAGTGCGAAAGTTGTTACAGGTGAGAATGACGAGAAGGATCTCGGCTGGGAAGGGTATCACAAAGAGGCCATATCCTCTCCAGAGGAAAGCTGACCCACAGCTGTTGTACCTGGTCCATGAGATCCTAGATACTGGGACTGCGACACAGGCAGTTCACAGTGACATCTGCCATATATGGACAGGATTGTACTGCTGCAAAATGGCACCAACTGATGGCTCCCCACAGCATGACGGGAGCAATAGCACCACTGCGTCTCTTCGAAGCGTTCGAAGATCGAGATCTCTTCCCAGATCGCCAACTTACTCACCGAAGATAGTGAGCCAGGTTGGTGCACAACCGTGATTCATATCTGGACACAGTGTGAGTTCGTTCATCGACAGTCCATACTTTCCACTCATGGAACCACTTGAAACGCAGCGTAGTGAGTTGTGGCATTGACAGCAGCCTACACCTGTGGCAGTAATTCCCTTGGGCGGTTGCTGCGGAATGACGCCTAAAGTTGCAGGGACTCCACTATTTGTTCTTGGATGGCAGGCGTAGATGTCAAGAGGTTATGATGTACTTTGGTACAGAATACCACTATGTTCATTGTGTCGGTGAGGGGTGGTGGACTAAAACTTGATGACTAATATGCATGCCCTCACTTTCCAATGCAATGTAACATCGAGCTTCTGTCATAACCGAATGCCATAAAAATGTGAATATTGAACGATTCGACCCCCAAACCCAAGGGAGACCCACAATGAGGCCCCTTTAAGACTCAGTTATATGCTGATAACGCTATCTCGCAAGAGTAAGCGGCACCTCCATGTCCTTTACATTGATCATTCAACATCTAATGCTGTTCACGCTCTGTATGTACCCTACCAGGCGCGCAGACAGAACTAAACATGAACAGCACTAACGAAAACCTGGTGGTTTCTCTACCTGTCACAGAGAAATGCCACTTTATTCATTTCCGTACCCGGCGATGGTTCGTACGTGTACGAAATTACGCTAGAACCGACCATGTCTGATGAGTGTTTCACTTTTTTGTGCTGCAGCATAGCTGCTGCATCATTACATCGACTTTTTTAGTTTAACGATTTACATTCTTCTGTGGCATTGGTGTGGAACTTTATCAAATAGAGACAAGGTAGCAACGCAAATGCTGGAAATGACTGCCCCGCTGTTAGGAGAACCGATTCCACAACCGTCTGCTCTACCGAATCCCAATAAGCAAACAACTGACCTGGAACGACTAGGGTTTTTATTGTTACATCAAGTGGTCACAATGTTCTCTTGAAAAGTGACACACAGCGGTAAAATAAAATACAAATGTCGTGTGACTAGGGCCTCCCGTCGGGTAGACCGTTCTCCGGGTGCAAGTCTTTCGATCTGACACCACTTCGGCGACTTGCACGTCGATGGGGATGAAATGATGATGATTAGGACAACACAACACCCAGTCCCTGAGAAAATCTCCGACGCAGCCAGGAATCGAAACCGATCCCTTAGGATTGACGTTCTGTCGCGCTGACCACTCAGCCACCGGAGGCGGACACACACAGCAGCAAGGCGATTCCGAACAGACAAAAGTGCATGTTGAATGTTTTGTGGCCTAATAAAAGAACACGCCCGTGTTATGCGACATTTCGTGTTCTTGATAGTGTTCGGTGTTTCCTCATAGGCATCTTGTTTGCTTAAAACATAGCACATATAACAAATTTAAGGATAGTACAACTGGAAAACAAATCATAATAAACAAAAACGATGATAATCAAATAACGCTAAAACACTGGTGCCTAACTGTAGAAATAAAAGTTACATTTGGTTGATGATTCACTGTTCATATTTTAATGTAACCAATAAACAGATGACGACGCAGGTCTGCATACAATATCTAACATTTTAAATCTGGAATAAATAGAACATAAGGTTCCAAATTTTTACGATAGCTTTATCATAAAACATTCAGTTGAAAATAGAGAAAATTCCGGAGCAGTAAGTCAAGATATAAACCTCTTGAGAAAAGAGTGGTATTGCCTTTACTATCACCAGTAAATTTATTTTAGCTAGGCAAGACAATAAGAATATTATTATCATCGAAAAACTTATTTTAGTTAGAGAAACCAATTGTGAAAACTCTAGTTCTTTTACTTTGTTTACCTCTCTCTCCACCGATAGAGAAGTAATACTTAAAAGTATGCAAAACGTTGGCAACAGACCCACAGGAAAGGTGGAATTTAATTCTAGTTCAAAGAGACCTACTGATGAACACGTTATCTGGTGAATGGAAAACGGATTATACTAGTTCCAGCCACAGCCCCAATCCGGCACAAATTTCCTGCAGTCACGATATATCAATAAAACTGGATGCTCAGGCGATCTGGGCAGATTTCGCTAATTTCATACCACGTATCTGTATCTTATTTACCACTCTGACTGCCGGCGACGTTAACCTTTCCTTTTTTCGCGTTTTTATGGCTGTCTTAGAAACTACATGTCCTTTGTAGCACAATGAAGAACTATCGGGCTCGTCAACGTACATATGCGATTTTGTATTTAAGAGTAGGATAGGCCGTAGCCCTTGAAATGATAGGTTCAGCAGTCTACCGAATTTTTTCTCGTCCCGCAAACTGACGGGATTGGCAGTTAAAGTGTTAACAGTCCGCAGCTCGTGGCCTAGTGATCAATCAGCACCACTGCCGCTAGATCACGGGGTTCTGGGTTCGAATGTTAGCTGGGTCGCAGATTTCCTTCGCTGGAGAAATAGGTCTTTGTATAGTGCTAGTCATTTTATGCTATCCTTATCACAAACACGCACAAGAAATGTACGAAGACCTGGAAAGGATCGGCACTTGGTGTATGGCGTGGCAGTCGACCCTCAATATATACAAATATATTGTTGTGGTCTTCAGTCCTGAGACTTGGTTGATGCAGTTCTCCATGCTACTCTATCCTGTGCAAGCTTCTTCATCTCCCAGTACCTACTGCAACCTACATCCTTCTGAATCTGTTTAGTGTATTCATCTCTTGGTCTCCCTCTACGATTTTTACCCTCCACGCTGCCCTCCAACGCTAAATTGGCGATCGCTTGATGCCTCAGAACATGTCCTACCAACCGATCCCTCCTTCTAGTCAAGTTCTGCCACAAACTTCTCTTCTCCCCAATTCTATTCAATACCTCCTCATTAGTTATGTGATCTAGCCATCTAATCTTCAGCATTCTTCTGTAGCACCACATTTCGAAAGCTTATATTCTCCTCTTGTCCAAACCAGTTATCGTCCCTGTTTCACTTCCATACATAGCTACGCTCCATACAAATACTTTCAGAAACGACTTCCTGACAAATCTATTCTCGATGTTAACAAATTTCTCTTCTTCAGAAACGCTTTCCTTGCCACTGCCAGTCTACATTTTATATCCTCTCTACTTCGACCATCATTAGTTATTTTGCTCCCCAAATAGCAAAACTCCTTTACCACTTTAAGTGTCTCATCTCCTAATCTAATTCCCTCAGCATCACCCGATTTAATTCGACTACATTCCATTATCCTCGTTTTGCTTTTGTTGATGTTCATCTTATATCCTTCTTTCACGACACTATCCATTCCATTAACTGCTCTTCCAGGTCCTTTGCTAACTCTGACAGAATTACAATGTCATCGGCGAACCTCAAAGTTTTTACTTCTTCTCCATGGATTTTAATACCTACTCCGACCTTTTCTTTTGTTTCCTTTTTACCTACAAATATAAAGTATCGTAAACACAGACAGAAAAACTCGTTTTTGAATATCCACGCGCTTGGCGAACAACTTCTGAAAGTAAGATGTATATTCGTAACAGGTTTATGGAGTATATGCCCGGAGCGATTTAAAATTCAACGACCTCATAAAACTAACTGCAGGAGAGGCACATGCCGGATGAAGATTCACTGGAAAAATCTTCAGGAAATATAGACCGCCAGCAAAGGAGATAGCTTACAAAATATTCCTTTGACCAGCCCTTGAGTATTGCTATGCAGTATGAGGTATGTACCGGATATGACTGATAGAGAAAAGAGAGAACAGCCAAAGAAGAGCAGCACGTTTTTTGACAGGTTCATTTTGTTGTGCCGGCCACTGTACGAGTAAGCAACGACACAAACAAGGAAGGAGAGAAGTTGCGATAGCCGGCGGCTATAATCCAAAAATGATCTGTACATTGAACATTAAAATTATTACAATAGTTTATTTCTAAAAAGAAAATATTTCTAACCTAGCTTGCAGTGCTGCTTGTGCGTCATACAAGCAATTACTGTTCACTCTTACTACTCGGAGAATGCAGGCTACATAATGCCTTCCTAATACTTAGTACTGATGCTCTCGAAGTCTGTGACCGAACACGGGCCGACCAGCGGTGGTCGGCTGGTTAGATCAGCGTTGACAGGGGGCGCTGAACTGTAGAGGTGTGGCGCCGCCCTCTCTTTCCACTGCACGCAGCTCAGCGCCTTCTTGATGCCACTTAACGGCGCTGCGCTGGTCGGTGCGTAGTCGATGCTTTAGCACTGCACACATTTAGTGAGCATCACGGAATGATCAACCACCTGGAGTTGCAGATGGTGCAAGAGAAACATTCTGCATCACGATGCGGTTTTCTGTTAAAAGTTCTGAGAGCGTACGTTCCTAGAACAGCCAACAAATATTTCGCTTCCTTGCGAGAAGACCGTGAATATTAAAGCAGAGAGATTAGAGTCCACACTATTGTTCCTCAGCAATTGTTCAACCCACGAACCACTCGCGACTGGAGCAGGAAAGGGATAGTGGTACATATAGTACCTCCCGCCACACACCACAAGATGGCTGGCGGAGTATAGATGTAGATGTAGATATCGCCAAAGTGGCACCAAAGAGAAAGACTTGCACCGAGTGTTCTAACAACCCCAGGCGTGGTTTCCCGGCCAGTAATACCTTGCAATCGTTTTATTTTCATCGTTAAGGGGCTCCGGAACGCCCTATACTTGCAATGTTAAAATAACGCTTATAAATTACATCTTTCCTCACAAAGTATTTGAGGTAGGAAGTTGAACTTTTTACAGATTATTTATTGGAATGTGGGCTACAACTTAACACAGGGATTTTACACAATTTTAGTTCAGTTATTAAAGATGATTTTTTTTTCAATTGTAATGAAAATTCACAACACTTTTTTGCAATTTTTTATTTATATATTCAAAAATATACAGTTTTTTGGAAAAAGGCTGTGTTAAATTATGCAGAAGGTACTGTGTAACATTTACTGAAAGTTTGAAACAAATATGTTTGGAAGATCCTTAGAAAACATGTAATTAGTATGAGAAAGTAAAAGTTTTGGGAATCGAGCGACGAAGATTGGATTAACTTTTTAGTGCATTTCAGGTCCATAGGATGGATTATCTTCATCCTCTGCACACTCCTCCTCCAGCTTCCTCTTGTTCCTCCTCCTGTTTACTCTTGCTTGTATTTCTAGACTCTTTACAGCCCTGTCTGCAGCCCGAAGGCGTTCCTTGTCTAAAGCAAGCATCGCTCCTTGTTGTGTTCGTAGATTTTGCTACCATTTTCTTCAGTTGCAGTTACTGCAACACTGTTCCAAAAGGTGGTCATGTATGAACACTTATCACATTTCAGTTGTATTTCACTAGCAAGTCCTACGTGCTTTATTATGGAGAGTTCCAGACCAACTTCACTACAATGAATACATCTTACACAGTTTGAAAAAATTCCTTTGAGAACCGACATATCTAATATTTCATTCACATCCGATTCGCCCATAAAACATTCATAGTTTTCACTCATTGAACCAAGCTTCTTTTGTGAAGTATTTTCTTTCCCACTTTGACTGCTATGGGCAGGTGTACTTGAGAGGTTAGGTTCACTCACTTGGTTATCGTCTTTATTGTTTACAGTAATAACACATACCTTTGGCTTTCCAACATTTCTCCTTTTCTTAAAAGCCTTCAGAGGATTTCTAATAACTTTACTTTTACTCATTATTATACTTCAACAAAACAGAGACTCAAGAAATTAATTACGAATGTTTTCGAGATAACGACAGAGTAAATAAACATGAAACAATCGACAATCACACCAGCGATATATATTGAACCATCACAGGTTAGCCACAACACATACTTTATCTCACATCATTAAAATGTACCTGATGAACACGGACGTTAATAATAACACCATTTGACAGCAGTTTAACAGTGCCACAGTGGGTCACGCCCATGTAGAACACATTTCAAAAAAAATTTAAAAATAGTTGTAGTCTTCGGAATTGAATAACTTATATATCTATTAAAAGGTAATAGTCTGCAGATTCAGAAAACGCAAAAAAGTAAAAATTGAACTTTTCATGATTTTGAGCCTTTCCGGAGCCCCTTAATAATTTCATTCCCATTGTAATGACGCGACTCTAGACAGATGCATTCGACGCTGTAAAACAGACCACTTACTGCAATATGACGTCTGAGCATTGCATCGTAGTGCTCACCGGGCGTTACCATCCATCAGCCGGTCAGTGCACAGGTGATTACCGTAACCAGACACACTTCGGAGTCTGGCTTGTATGCCCACTGGAGCCACAACATCACAACGAACCTTTTTTTGCGCAAATAAATAAAGACCGTCAGGCCTGGCTGTGCATGCGTCGAAATAGCGAGTCATCTAGTTGTCAACCGTCATAGTGTCAGACTCCGGTATGAGGTCGCCATCGTTCTGCCATCGTCTGACAGGACCGCGAGTCATGGGGGTCCAGCCACAATGTAATGGTCCGAGGATCGACCTTGGGTACTCACAGCCATAAAGCCCCACGGCCACTTACCAGCTTCAAATGCCGCCAGCCAGACAACTGTCCTGGGTTCGTTCCCCGGACATCACTTGCCACGTTCACGTGGGACACAGCATTCCGTACTCAGAGTGCCTTGTCAGCCTGCAGTGTCAACCAGGACATTGCTGGGCCACGGCCGGAACCACCGACAAGGTAGGCTCGCGCCACACCTGGGTTGCAATAAGCATATTGGATTCCTACTACAACGCTTCGTTGCCCAGGTCTGTGGCTTCAGGCGTGCCTTCCGGCACCGCGTGATGTAGGCCTGAGTTTTACCACTAGCTACCTGGTGTAACATCGGGATTATACAACTTCCGGGTGTCTTCTGACTCACCCCGAACCACCATCCTCCTCGAGAGCACACCGCCACGGTCTGCACCACCAGTCCACTAATTTCATTTCAATGAGTGTAATTCATTTTAATTATGATGCACCCTGTACGTAGATGCAGATAGTTCTTTCGGTAGCCCAGAAATCGTGTCAATGAAAACCGGTGCACAGTACGGGGTGCCCCAACACGAATAGTCAGTATTCAGAGATGCGACAGGAACGCTCATGGTAGCAAACAACTTCCTATGGACATAGCTGAGTAGTTTCTGAGGTAGAACACATTTCACGGTCATTTTTATATATTTTCTGTGTTATTCGTTACACTGTCATGTTTACACATGCACACATGTTAGTAAATATCACAACATATTCTGGGGTAACTCATCATTGAGTAAAAGAGTGTTCATGGCACAAAAGCATGTAATCAGACTAATTGCTGGAGCTCATCCAAGATCATCCTGCAGACACTTATTTAAAGAGCTAGGGATCTTCACTGTAGCCTCACAATATATATACATATATATTCACTTATGAAATTTGTTATTAACAATCCGAACGAATTCAACAGTAATAGCAGTGTACATGGCTACAACACTAGGAGAAAGGATGATCTTTACTACTCAAGGTTAAATCTGGCTTTGGCTCAGAAGGGGTAAATTATGCTGCCACAAAAGTCTTTGGACACTTACCTAACAGTATCAAAAGTCTGACAGATAGCCATATAGCATTTCAAAGGAAATTAAAAGAATTTCTGAATGGCAACTACTTCTACTCTTTAGATGAATTTTTGGATACAGTAAGTGGGTAATTTCCCCATCCCCCCACCCCAAAAAAATATTAAGTTTCATGCAATATTTTGTGTAATGTAATATCTTGTATTGACATCTTTTATTAACTTGACACGTTCCACATCATTACGAAGTGTCGTATTCATGATCTATGGAACAAGTAGCAATCTAATCTAATCTAATCTAATCTACATGCATTTTACCAATCGTCACGGGAAAATACGTATTTTTGACACATTCACCTCTAAACATTACCGTAAACGTCACATTACAGCTGTTGTATACCTTACAATAAATATTCGAATATCCCACCATCACCTTCAGTGCACTTGTGCATTCTTGAGAGAACGTGCTGCATAGCTTGTGTGAGTGTCTTTGCACATTCCCCGATGATGCCAGCAGCGTTCATGATGCGACCAAGCGTTCATGCGGCTGTTGATCTCGCGTGTTCACGTTCCATTTGCATACCTCAGACTTCATTCATCGTCACAAACAAAAATCCAACGGCGAAGGACCTGGAGATCTTTGTGGCCTCTTAATTGTACTGGGGAGAAATCACAAAGGCAGTCCCGCAGCATTCAGTTGTGAATCCACTCCCATTCATTATACCAGTAATTCAGTTCTGTTTCGGAAACCACTAGGAATGGGCCACATGTCCCTATGATATTTTTGCTTTAAATGAACGTTTCTGTCGTACCCCTGAATATTGACCGTTCCTCCTGTGACACCCTGTATATGATTAATATTTAGCATCTGTCAGTTTATTTTGGCAATTTGACTTTGCTCAGAATGATACCTGTGCTTAGAGAAGATACTTCGTTGAAGCATTCTGTATTTCGTAACAATCACTCTAAAACAGTATCCCTTTCTTTTTATGTTTCTTGTGCCTTTGACCAAAACCGGCGCAGGGTAGACACGGTTATTAACTGATTTGGCATGGTTAATTGAAGGGTGGCCGAATGCACCCCGTGCCCCGCCTGTCTTTATCCCACAGGGAAGGAATATGTGCACCCCCAACTATCTGCGTATCGTGTTATTCATGGGAAAGTGACCGAAAGTTTTGTAAATTTTTGCGAATCATGTAACTGAGACGGGGCTTGGGTGCCCGGCTGGTATTCACCTAGTGCAATGTGCGGAAACCGCCTAAAACCGACATCCAGGTTGGTCAGCACACCAACTCTTTTAGTTAATCCACCGCACGGATTCTATCTTGTACCAGGGCATCTCCCCCTCTCGGAAGCTGCGCTTTAACACACACGCTCTCCCGGCGAGTTAAAACAGCATCCTTTTCGTTATGAAAAAAGTTTTCTTCCCCTTCATCCAACAGTAAAAAATTCTTTATTGGGTGTCAAAATGTGCAGAAGTGATGGAATTTAAAAGTGCCGTACAGATTATGCCACTCCGTCGACAACTAAGAGCGACCACAGAGACCTCCCGAGAGATGGAGAAAAATTAAAGATGTTGGAGTCCCAGACAGCTGCCGCCAAGTAATTAGTGAACTTTCACTTTGATCGCCTCCCCTAATTACGAGTTTACAACTCTTCTGAAACTAATTTGCTTGCGGCGGTGAATAATTTAACTGGCTGTCTTTATCCTCGGAAAACGATGGAGTGGCGCGAGGTGAGCGCGTGTCATTATTCGCCAATTTGGACCTCAGACTTCCAACCCGTCCTCGCTATCCGACAGGAAGGACTCATCCATTCTAAAATTACTGATAAATATTGCTCAGTTCTGATACCCTGATATGTAATTCATCGGTAAATGGTACATTATTCACGCTAAAAAACACCTATCATTATTCACAAACTTCCACCGATGAGTTGACATGTTATGACCACTAGCTACAATAGTTTATTTCTAAAAAGAAAATATTTCTAACCTAGCTTGCAGTGCTGCTTGTGCCTCACACAAGCAATTACTGTTCACTCTTACTACACGCGTTAATTAGACATTTGAGATTTGGGGAAAATTACGGTCGCCAATCCTATGGACAACTTCTATAATAACTGAAAATGAAAGATTAATGCACGTATAATTTCCACTAAAAGCGTGGCAACTGAAGGTTGACACGCGTTGTGTGAAAACTGAATGTTTGTCAGAAGTAATAAATTTCGCTACACTCTGACTTAATTTAGTAAAAGAATTAATAAAATCGGAAAATTGAAAGTTAATTTAGTGACTGAAATTAATAGTGAACTTTCTTTCTGAAGCACTACGAAATTCAATAAAATAAGGTTAGTCTTGGGCTACCTCAAAAATCATTTCAAAAGCTACTTGAATCTACGCAATTTAGCTGGCCGGTGTGACCGTGCGGTTCTAGGCGCTACAGTCTGGAGCCGAGCGGCCGCTACGGTCGCAGGTTCGAATCCTGCCTCGGGCATGGATGTGTGTGATGCCCTTAGGTTAGTTAGGATTAATTAGTTCTAAGTTCTAGGCGACTGATGACCTCAGCAGTTAGGTCGCATAATGCTCAGAGCCATTTGAACCAATCTAAGCAATTCAGAAATAAGAGATTCAACTTTGAACTTGAATTAAATGATTCTGAAAAATTGACAATAGTAAAATATAGTACGTACCAAGCTGAGCTGCAGTCACAGGTAAGCTAGAATATGGTAACAAAACTTGGACTCTTAATTTCTGCTTGTGCAATCTAAATATTGTAGCCAGCTATGAACTTTGAAATTAAAGCAGTGAAATGGAATGATATTACTTTAATGCTGGCGTATGGATTTCAACGACACTCGGGTTCATTCCAGAAAAGGAAGGGACCCTGCTTGGTAATGCAATTGGGACAACGAGCAACAAAGGTTCATGCTTATGTTCTTATGTGTGTGAAATCTTATGGGACTTAACTGCGAAGGTCATCAGTCCCTAAGGTTACACACTACTTAACCTAAATTATCCTAAGGACAAACACACACACACAGACCCATGCCCGAGGGAAGACTCGAACCTCCACCGGGACCAGCCGAACAGTCCATGACTGCTGCGCCTTAGACCGCTCGGCTAATCCCGCACGGCAAAGGTTCATGCTAAGTTGCTGTATTTTTGTGATGCAACGGTTTGAAAAGCTGAGGTCTACCAGTGCTTTTAGTCTTCCTTGTTGGTTGATTGAAGGTCGATCGGGGAGGTGGCGACAGTCACTCATTGTCGGCCGTCACTGTTGCAGAAGCTGGATGTCGGCGCGCCTTCTTCTCGACCCGGTCACCAGGCGAAACGGGCTCTTGATGTGCGCCAGGTAATGCTTCCCATCCGCGACACCGTGTCAGAAACTATCATAGCAAGTCGAGCGCAATTACATGCTGTCAAACCCCGAAAGCGCAGCAACTCGCGGGAGCGTCACACAACACACCTGCTCCACCGCCCTACTCCAGCTAGACTCTCCTCTGCCCGCGCTCTAAGGCAGAGTTAACACTACCAAAGATCCTAAACACTTTGGTTCTCCACACGACCTATCGATGTAATCGTTCGATAGCATAGTTTTCCCTAGGCAGACTCAGCGTAAAAATATAAATAATATTTACAAAACAAATCAATTATACATCGACATAAATGCATATATATATATATATATATATATATATATATATATATATATATATATATATATATATAGAACAATTACAATATGTAAAGACACAGAAATGTCATATCTTTAGGTAACAAAATAAGAAAAAAATTTATAGTACAATAGATGGAAACAGGAGGATATGTATTTCCGGCGTTACAGGCCCGTATTGAAACCTGCAGCAATTTGCGAAAGAGTTGCACTTCTGTCACATAGAACAATTCTCTTCAGTCGTCGTTGGTCCCGTTCATGCAGGATCTTTTTCCAGAGGCAGTGATGTCGGAGATTTGATGTTTTACCGGATTCCTGTCATTAACTGTAAACTAGTGAAACGGTCGTACTGGAAAATCACCACTCCATCGCTAACTCGGAGATGCTGTGTCCTATCGCTCGTGCGCCGACTGTAAACACCACGTTCAAACTCACTTAAATCTCGATAACCCGCGGTTGTAAGAGCCCTAACCGATCTAACAACTGCGCCAGACAGTCGTCTCATATAAGCATTGCCGACCGCAGCGCCATATTCTGCCTGTTTACATATCTCTGTATTTGAACACACATGCCTATATCAGTTTCTTTGGCGCTTCAGTGTAAATGGATTTAGAAGTCTGTTTTAGTTGTATTGTACGTGTCTTTTGGAAATACCTGACTCTTATTGGAGTGAACACCTTGGCCACTTTGTGGGGCGGCGGATAAGTTTGTAAAAATATCTAAAATCTGATTGCTGGATAAACACTTGCAAGTTGAATCAGTTTCTGGCTTTTAGAATGTTGTTAATGCTGTCTTTCGCCGTTCTCAACACTGGCTCTCTATTTACTTTTTAGCACCCAGAAAGTGATTTAACAAAACATGGAACCAGTAATTAGAGATCCTAGTGCCCACTTTATCTAAGAATGTCATTATAGCTGCAGCTTATAGCTCTGAGGAATTAGGAGATTGTCCGGGATTTCTAATCAAAAACTGTTTTCCAAAATAGTTGAATATATTCTGAAATTCACTGATAAAAAACGCAAGTATCCCTACAACCTAACTAACAGAGCAGTTCAGAGTCTAATACGCTGATGCAACTATAAATATCCGAATTAAATGTTAAAAAGAATGCTCGCCATAATTTGATGAAAATATTTCATCAAACGCCACGCTAAATATTTGGTAGAATGTCTGTCCCGCGACGGCACGTAAAATACGACAATACGCAAACTGAAGCTAGATAATGAAAATCATCCCAGAATTAACACTTCACTTGAAATGCTTCATGGTTCCGCGTATCTCTAGTAACTTAATACGGCACCCGAGGCTGTTTGTAGCAGTGATACCGATGCGACGCGACTCCCGACACAGATGACGTGTCATTCAGCGTCTGGAGAGAACTGGGGCCTTGCTTCCTCGCGCAGCGTTCTTATATATAAAGCCGCGGTGCGGACGGCTAAGGGAACGCCTGATCTTTTCGGCTCTCCCGACTAGCCGCTGGGCTAGTAAAGCACCACTTCAAGTTACATAATAATTTATAGCTTCTTTTGCTGATGGCCGAAGAAGCTCTTAATTTAAACGTGCATTCAGCACGCAGGTAAGTATTGATAATAAAATTTTGACGTGGCTAAGTTAAATATTCTGGGCGAGAGAATTAATTAAATTACACTGTACGCAGTAGATGAGCTCTGAACTGGCCCTTTTGAGATCCGCTATCGCTATAATTTTATAGGTATTCAAAAGAAACTTTACACATCTTCATAGTCATAGCGGACCTCCAACCTATTTAAATCTAAACATCCTAGCCTTATTTATTAGCCTACTTAATCTATCTTGCTTCCTTCAGTTTTGAGACGAAAACCACAAAATCATGAATTTCCACTAAAATCTTAATTTGTGAAATCCAAAGTACTATTTTTATTAAATCATTCTGAAAGATGAATCTAAATATAAATTTTGAAGTCTCTAGCTCTTTTCTGTTGCGCCAATGATTTTTTCACAAAAACATCCAAATTTCGAAAATGGCTGAAGTTATCGAGCTGATATTTAATACACATTAATTTAGTATTATTCCTGACATGCTAGAAAAGTTTTAGGTCATTTGCTTGATTTTTAAAGTATTGCGCAACATTTATGACGTCAGAGCTAGTTACAGCAGACTGGCTGGCACACAATGGAAACTGATGTGAATTTACTACAGCGTGAGTAGGCTGCTTCCCTACAACTTCTCTCGACGAACAGTGTGACCACTTTTCGTGATCGGACGGCATGTCGGTAATAGTGGTCTACAGAGGAAGTTATTAAACTGAATCAAATAAAGAGGAACTATATTTTAGTCCAAAAGACGTCATTTAAACATTGATATTGTATGATATTACTACTTTCCATACAAATAAGGTAACAAGAGCAATAACTAAATGTCGTGTGACTAGGGCCTCCAGTCGGGTAGACCGTTCGCCAGGTACAAGTCTCTCGATTTGACGCCACTTCGGCGACTTGCGTGTCGATGGGGATGAAATGATGGTGATTAAGACAACACAACATCCAGTCCCTCAGCGGAGAAGATCTCCGACACAGCCGCGAATCGAACCTGGGCCCTTAGGATTGACATTCTGTCGCACTCACCACTCAGCTACCGGGGTCCGACACAAGAAGAATATAAATGACTTATTAAACACCAGACGACTCAAAAAGAAAGATTTTATTGAAAAATATCGGAATAAGCTTTCTCAGTAAATCTCACAGACAACAATGGCGACTTTTGGCGGCCGGAGTGGACGAGCGGTTCTAGGCGCTACAGTCCGGAACCGCGCGACCGCTACGGTCGCAGGTTCGAATTCTGCCTCGGCCATGGATGTGTGTGATGTCCTTAGGCTTGTTGGGTTTAAGTAGTTCTAAGTTCTAGGGGACTGATGACCTCAGAAGTTAAGTTCAAAATATGTTGCATCGTAGACATTCTTCATTTTCCGATGGATATCTACCGCTGTTTGTCATTCGGCAGACAAGAAAACATCACGTTCGTCCTGTCTGAATGTATTTGCTAATAACGTCGCCATATTTCACCTCTCCGAATTTACCGCTCGCACGTCGAAACGACGCGAATGTCACCCCAATACCGTGCCTATACGTCGATACTAGTACAGGGTGGTCAGAAACACTCTGAAAACCTTGTAATGGTGTTGCAGGATAGGGTGTGCTGAGAAATAACTGTTATGAAAAAAATTCGACGCCTTGCGCTGTTTCCAAGGTAATTAGCGTTTAAGTTGCGTGTGAAAATTCAAGCAACTCGCTACAGACATTGTCGCCAAACGTGATCTTCGTTTGGATTCCTAAAACCGATCAGGAGGGCGATACAAAATATGGACTTGGGACGGTACTTAAAATCGAACCTGAGGGAAGGGCTGAAATGTCTCGACCCTATCACATAAGCCATGAGAATGTAACGTTCTCTGGCAGCACGCATCCAAAGTGAAAGTTAAAAGAACATTTCGATGTATAATGCTCACTTTAACAAATAATTTATATGATATTTCTGTTAATTGAATTTCAAAAGGACACTTCATTTTGTGAGGAAAAAGATAATTATGAATTTTGCTATTATAAATGATTATTCAAACAGTGTGAAATACTATCTGTGGCGGAGGATGTGAAAACCGACACAGAAGAAACTATATGTAATCAGAAATGACAAAGACCGTGCAAGAATTAGTTAAGATATAAACAGGCAATATATTGTAATAGAATCGCTTGTCTTCTGCACGGACTGAATGGGAGAGGAACCCGTGACGGTACATTATGCTCTTAAGTAGTCTTCATTTGTCATAAGTCGATGATCGACGCCATTTGTGGCTGGGATTGTAAAAGGTGTGTAAAGATTTTAATTGTTACTGTTAAAATATGTTTGTCTAGTAAAATCTGTTTGTCACAATTACTGCAAAGTTCGCACCGGACATTACCCGTTTCATTTAAAAAATTTCAACATTTTACTGAATATCGCTGGCGGTGCGGAGCTGCACCGCGAACGAGCAGTCTGCGGCAGCGGCAGATTTAAATATATGATCGCAGTAACGACCACATCCTAAAAAGCGTACAGGTAGAGGTCAAGGGAAATAATAAAGTGTTTATTTTCACAGCATTCCAGAAGCAGAATAAAAAGAGATAGTAGATTTTATCTAGTGCAAAGCTGCAGCTTTTGCAAATATTCATTCAAAAAGGTGATAAATTCTGAACATATCGTAATGTGTATTTAAAACTGGATAATTTTCATCAGAGCTTAGCAGTATAAAAAAGAAAACATTTTCATATGGTAAAGATAGTCTTATGCTTCAAAGCTAGTCGGGGTATATCCAGTTAAACCAAAAATGCACTGCAATGTGAAAATGTTTGCTAAGTTCGAAGGACTTGCACAAACAACTTTTGTACTTGAATAAAAGTAAAACTTTAATAATTATTTTGGAATATTCAAAGAAATTCATTTTTATTAATCTGCAACAGAATATTACATACGTAAAGTAAAAATCACAGATGAAAAATTTATTGCAAACTTTCATTTCTCATGTCCATCCATGTATATGTTAAGTTTAATCTCAACGGTTTCCCAGTCAAACTAAACGCAAAAAGCAAAGAAAGTTTAAAACCAGACGGTCAACTCCCGAATAATTAAAACAGACAGAATCCCATTAAAAGAATAACTGACACTAACTGTCTCTGGCGGGCTTCTTGATTTGCGCGAGAAAAGCGCTGATTGGTTAAATTCAACGCTAATTTACCCTGAAACTGTGTAACATACCCAGTTTTTTTCTTAACAATTGTTTCTGAGCACAACCTATCCTGTAAGACCCTTAGAACGTTTTCAAAGAGTTTTTGATCAGCCTGTACCAGTGTCGACGTATAGGCAAAAGATTAGTTGGAATTCTTGTCTTTTAGACGTGCGAGCGGTAAATTCGGAAACATGAACTACCACGACGTTATTAGGAAATGCATTCAAACAGGACCAACGTGCTGGTTTCTTGTCTGCCGAGGGACGAACATCGGCAGACATCCTCCGGAGAATGAGGAATGTGTTGATGCAGCATATTTCCTGAGAACCACCGTTGTGGAACGGCGCGTATAGTTCCGTGTCGATCGTGATTCTACACAAGATGCCGGTCGATCTGAGGGACCACCCTTATGCATTACAGACAAGAGAAGTGGGAGAGACTCGAGAACTCGCCCTGTAGTCCTGGCCACCCTATAGTCCAGATCTGTGCCCATGCGACTATAACGCTTTCCGTGACTTAAAAAAAGGCCTTGAAGGGACGAAGATTCCTGTTGGACAAGGATGTGCAGCAGGCAATAACCGATTTCTCCACGCGGCAGAACGTGTTCTAGCAAACAGGTACCTTTAACGTGGTGTGTCGGTGGGACAATTGTCTCGATGCTAATGGCGATTTTATTTGATTTTCATACCGATTCTGGACTGTATGGCCTCCGAATGAAAACTTTGTGTCCGTTCCTTATATTTTAGGGAAAAAAATGTTCAAATGTGTGTGAAATCTTATGAGACTTAACTGCTAAGGTCATCAGTCCCTAAGCTTACACACTACTTATTATCCAAAGACAAACACACACACACACACACACACACACACACACACACACACACACACACCCATGCCCGAGGGAGGACTCGAACCTCCTCTGGGACCAGCCGCGCAGTCCATGACTGCAGCGTCCAAGACCGCTCGGCTAATACCGCACGGCTATATTTTAGGAATTCTTTTGTTTTCATTCACATGAAAATTATTATTTAGTTTCATAATGCTTATTTCTTCATTGCCGGCTAAACATGAATATAATCCCACACTTCACTCGCGGAGATGTGTTGTCGAAATACAACAAACATTTCTATGTACGCTATGCTTCTAGCATTTGTGCATCTTGAACATGAGCGCTTCAAGGAAAAATCAAATCTCTGCCCAAAATGTTGTAGCGTTAATGCAAACAGTGACGTAAACAGCAGTAAACGGGTTGTTTTGAAAGAACAAGGAAAAGTTGCTTCACATTCGTTTAATAATAACACTACGCTGAAAATATGGCAGCCATGGTGCTTTTCCGTACGTTATTTTTACTGTAAGTGAGACACAGAGGGATATTGTTTTCGTTGGTGTCTGTCGTTGTTTATGAGAAGCAAAAAAATGTTTACAGAAATTGATTTAATTTAAATACGAAATACGGAATCAATGTAAAATCAAAACGAATCGCATAAACTACAAATTTGACTTTATATCGCTGTTTAGATTCTCCGTTAAATAATAGCGAACGAATGCTACAACCTTCGAAGTGAAAAATTTAAAATGAAAACAATATAGCGATGCAGGCGTCTGTTGTAATGGATAAAAAAACACAACGTCCCTGTTATGAGCAAACATCTAAAGGCGCTTCGCAAACACTGCACTTAATCCAGGAAAGCTGACGCGACGAAAAATAGCTGACCTGGTTTTAAATATATAAAATATCTGTTGCTTCATCAAACATTCTGCGTTACGCTTCTGATGTTACAAATTATACGAGAAAGTATGACGAATGCTTGCTGGGTTAGACTATCAAATGACTGTGAGCACTATGGGACTTAATATCTGAGGTCATCAGTCCCCTAGACATAGAACTACTTAAACGTAACAAACCTAAGGACATCACACACATCCATGCCCGAGGCAGGATTCCAACCTGCGGCCGTAGCAGCAGCGCGATTCCGGACTGAAGCGCCTGGAACCGCTCGGCCACAGCGGCCGGCGCTGAGTTAGACAAAGCCAATTGCTTTGACAAATAGTCTCTGGGATTTTCTTTATTTGGTATAGTCTCTTTCTGACGATGCCTTGTGTCACGCAGTTCAGGCTGTACTTCTCATAACTTTATGCTGAGTACTCGAGCAAAAAATTAATTTTCATAATGTCTGATAATTTAAAATATAAAGTTATGTGAACGTAGTAGTCTTAATAATAGCACACTTCAAAATGCTGCTGTGTGAAAATGATACGGCCGAAATTCTTCAAGCAGTGCAATACCGTTATTCATTAACTGTACATTAAAAATAGATATCGAACTATCAGTGTGTCGGTAAAGTCATCATCGAAACAAGAGTCCCACTAGGGTTTAATCTGCAATTGTCTGCTTATGGTGACGTTGTTAATTTACTTTATTAGCCAGCCCATCGGTCTAGTTGCCTGAGGATATCATTTAATGTAGAAACATCTGAGAAGGCAACCACGCTCCATAATGAGGGGGATTTCTATGTTAAATCGTAACAAAAGAATGTTGGAGAAACAGCAGCGTAAGTAAGTCGGTGCCACTGTGTGCGCCCCAACCGGACACAGAGGGAACCCGGCTGCGTGGAGACAACGAGGCAGTCACCAAAGAGAACGTGACTCGGCCGGCCGTAGACTGAGTTTATTTAAAATGAAAATTGTCTGTGGAAGGTGGAGAAGGGAAAGGAAAGGGATGGAACTAATGATATCGGCTTAATTGGAACTTAATGCGGACTGATAAGCGACCAGTGAAGACGGGTGCAGCACCGCGACTCGAATCCGGTATCTCCTGCTTACTAGGCAGCTGCGCCAGCCGCAAGCTGTGTTTATTGGACACGCGTGGACTATTTCAGCACGCTACGCGGGCGGCTCATGTTCCCAGCTAGCGTCACCTATCCGCAGCCCCGTTCGTGTCCCCCGTGCTCGTTAACTTTAGATTCCTGCTGGTGGTCGAACGCAATGCTCATCCGCACTGAACGTTGTGGATTGATTGCTTCTCGAGGCGAATTTGTTATATGAATGGTTGGTGTCTGATCTTTCGGACATGTCTGAAAGAACAGAGAACACGTGTTCATATAATTTATTTAAAATATTGTAAGATAAATTGGTCCTCTGTTGTACTGGGTCTTGTGTAGAGTTCGAACTGACCTCTAATGGACATGATTATAAGTTGTGCGTCAATTCTAACTATGGAATAGTGACGTTCGACTGCTGTATAAAAACGAGGAAGTACAGTGATGTGTTTTTAAACCACTGTGATTCGTGTTCTGAAATTAGAAAAGTGTGTAGATGAACTGATGGGACGAGTCGCTGCCAGTCTGAACACGGAACTGGGCTGGGACATTTTAAATAGGGAGTTGAAAGTCTTTTTTTATGAAAGTGAGAAGCCGTTTATTCTTTGGAATACTATTATTTGGCGGTTTGGTTGACTTTCTACAGTAACAGCTGTAGGCGTTATCAACCTTCGATACTGACTACGCAATTAGATTTCAGTTAATTCAGGATTTAAGTTGCTATTATTAGGTAACAACTGTGCAGGGGATTTTTCCAAAACCCTTTATTGTGTGGCACCTTCCTAGGCTATGACCCGAACGCAGTGCGCCAAGGATTTGCTTCTAGTTTCAATTTATTGGCTTTCGGTTTGTACCCGTGCAGCCAGCTCAATAGTGCAAAGACGATACGACGAAGTGTTTGAGGCGATTTTTGTGTCAATAATGACGGCAGGGACGTAAGGACAACACAACACCCATTCTCCGAGCCGAGAAAATCTCCAATCATGTCGAGAATCGAAGTTGGGGCCGCTTCCGCTTGCAGTCTGCCACGCGAACACTGCAGCTACTGTCGCGGACTTCCACCTCGGTTCCGGTGGGGCAATGGACGATCAAATATCTGCTACCTCCTCAGTATCAGCAGCAGCCGGGATTTTTCTTCCTGCATATCAGTGATACTTAAGTTACTTTATATTGTTCCAAACATTAATGTAAGTAAACGAGATCCGGCTGTATGGAAGACTCTTTGCTTCTTCAATATCAGATATCAATGGTAACCTTACTCCAGCATAAGGAAGATAGGCACAAAACATTGGTCTTCAACTAAACTCTAGGGAGTCACACGACATCCTCAGACACATTGAAAAATAATCAGCGAAAATTATTTTGAAATGTTTCCATTCTTTTACCCTTTCAAAAACTAGTGATAGATTTCAGTGTTTTTTATGGATAATCATTTAAACTGACAAGAACAGACTATCGTATCATACAGGTAACCTCTCTCTCTTCTTTTCGTGCAATTAAAAAGTTGAGGTCAATGTTGAATGTGTTGTTGAACATGGCGCGAATAGTGACTATTCCAAGTGATTCGAGCTACACATGAATGGTGGTGTAAGGTACTAGTCTAAAATGGGATTGTTTACTGACCCCAGTCCTTCGTACACTGTTGATTGGATGATTTTGGGGGAGGAGACCAACAGCGAGGTCATCGGTCCTCCTACGCTGTGTCAGGGTGGACACAGCTAGACAGTCGATGTGATTTAAAAATTCCATTTTCTTTACCAGTTTTTTTTAAATCACTGTTGTCTTCAACACTTCTCCACGCCTGTTAAATACCTATCATTACTACATAACTGTGGTATGAGACCTCACACGTTCAACATAAAGCTGTATCTGTCTTTAAACACACAATCTCCCTTCGTCTTCACCTCTATTTCAGACACAGGCCTTTAGAAAAGGTGCTCAGTAACATGTTAACGACCCAGAACCACGCTGCATTCAACATAAAAGGTTTACCTCTTACCACATGCTTGGCTTCCCTCCCGGTACATCCAAGCTGCCTTCCTTCTGTCCAACAGCGAACCTATATTTCTATAAAATTACCAACACTATCCCAGCTTTCCTCATAATCTACAGGGAAGTTACAATTAAACTTTCACAACTTGAGCCAGAGTAGATGGAAAACTCCACATCCGCATGTCCTTACAAATGTTTCCACAACGTTTCATTGTCTTATGATCACCCGTTTCGCATAGGGATTGCCTCAAATAGCGAAAGTTTAGTTATAACCACATTGTACTTCGAGATTTTTCCATCTCCTCTGTTAACTTCACCCCATATTTTGGCTCTACCTCGGACCAGTGAACGTCTTCTCTACATTTGTTTCCATCGATGCTGTTATCATACAGGAGTATATCTACTAGTTCTCCAGTTGATAGGAACTTTATGTTTTGAGAAAATTACTTATCACAAAATTAGTAGGACTACTATTACTGTAATAATATGTATTCATTAGTGAAACTATTATTATTATTATTATTATTGTAGTTATTAAAGCTAATTGTCATTTCTGTTATTGTTGTTTCTGATGCTAATGTAGGAAAATTATGCACTGTGCACAATACAATATTAACTCGCTAAGGATGTGTGCACTACTTTATTTAACCGGCATACTGCACCATCTCTTTCTTCCACATATTAATCGATGTTATTTCTGCAGTACCACTGTACATTGCAATAGTGTGTGTCCAGGAAATGGGTAGTGCTTCAGTCATCTGGTGAGCTAACTTTCTAAAGAAAAACTTAGTAAGGGTTCATTCTACATTATAACTTTGCGTCTAGTAAATAATTTCACATATAAATCTTGCATCTTTATGGAGGCAAAGGATTAATGGTAGATCAAGAAATTGAAAGTATTGCACAAAATATAATGTTACAAATTTAGTCGTTATTACAGATATGTATCTTCTGCAATTAAAGCAGACATTTCCACTGGATAGTTACTCTTGTTAAATTCCCTATGTCACCGATGAAGTCTCATGGATAATAAACACAAAGTTAACAGTGACTGTAGCGTTCTTCTGGCTGAAAAACAGTCCACTGAGCAAATATCGGTGCACACACTGGAACATTATTGAATAAATTATTGAACTGATATCAAAATCACACATTGAAATCGTTATTAAGTTCAATTAAAGTTAAACAGGCAGTTTCTCATGTCACGTTTTGGTTGTATTGCACCACAACCCCCAGGAATATTCACCAAAAGGAGGAAAAAAAGTGGAATGTAATGTAAACAACAACAAAGGTGTATCTTAACGTAAATAAATAGCATTATCAAAGTGGCTAGTTTCTGTTTCCTGCTCAGTAAAAATCAACCTGTACGGCCAGGTGCCAGTCTTTAAATTGGACCTCGTATCGGTGACTTGTATGTCTATAAGCAATGGCAAATGAGTTTCCCAGACTATCATCCAACCAAATACTAAATGAGCTGGATGCACTATTCTACCAACGTGGAAAGGCCGTTGGCGTCTATCATCACTGCAACGACACTAAACAGCCTCTCCTGAGATTCGGTCGTACGTAAATAACCTACTGCTGCTCCACCCAACAGGTAGATTTCTTATAGCGAATTACTCCCATAAAAAATAGAAAGATCTGTCCCTTTTTATTCGTCATCCTAACACTGGATATTGTATGTTACGGAACTACCTGTTTTAGCAAACCCCCGCGGTCATGCTGAAGATTTGACTTGAATGTCACTAAAACTCCCAACAAGGTATCACTAACCTCTTTGCTTACCTCTTCATACTAACCATGAATGTTTCTGAATAAGATATCAAATTTTATTAAAAATAAGTACTTTTGCCAAACACTTAATTTCTGATTATGGATGAATTATGTTTGTGATACCAAAATTGTTCCAGTAAACTCCAAAGCGTGATGAAGCGTGACAGAATCACTTTAAAGTACATAGACCCAATGTTAAAATTTGTGGAATTGAAAACAATCTTTGATCGCAAATTATTTTCTTTATTTTATGACCAGTTGCGATCTACGAAATAATCATGAGGAGCGGCTGTCTTCCTAAACTAATAAATATCTAAAATTTGTTGCCAACATAGGCAGCCTCAAAAGATGTGACAACATAATAAAATTGTGATGAAACAGGAACAGAGGACTCCGTCGTACAGTACTTTAAATAAACTACACACATCAAAAAAGTTTTGCATCACCCCAGTTCCTAAAGCTCCTGACCATAGGTGTTGACTGTGGTTTTTGTATCACGGACGCAGTCCCTTTGACTGTTCAGAGATGTAACTAACCCGCCAAAAGATGTAAACAACCATGGATGAAAATCATCTGTCAGATGGAGGGGCTCCGACAGCTGATCAGTTCCAGCCATTCCACCAAAAAGGAGGTACACGGCTCGTTTTGTCTGGAGTTCAACCCTGCCTAGACGGTCAATACCGCGATTCGATCGCGTCCACATTGTTACTTTGTGCCAGGAAGGGCTTTCAACAAGGGAGGTGTCCAAGAGTCTCGAGGTGAACCAAAGAGATGTTGTTTGCACACGGAGGAGATACAAAGAGAGACAGGAACTGTCAATGACATGCCTCACTCAGGCCGCCCAAGAGCTACTACCGCAGTGGATGACCGCTAACTACGGATTATGGCTCGGAGGAATCCTGACAGCAACGCCAACATGTTGAATGCTTTTCGTGCAGCCACAGGACGTCGTGTTACGACTCAAACTGTGCGCAATAAGCTGCATGATGAGCAACTTCACTCCCGACGTCCATGGCGCGCTCCATCTTTGCAACCACGACACCAAGCAGCGCGGTACAGATGGGCCCAACAACATGCCGAATGGACCGCTCAGGATTCGCATCACGTTCTCTTCACCGATGAGTGTCGCATATGCCTTCATCCAGACAACCGTCAGAGACGTGTTTGAATGCAACCTGGTCAGGCTGAAGGCCTTAGACACACTGTCCAACGAGTGCAGCAAGGTGGAGGTTCCCTGCTCTTTTGGGGTGGCATTATGTGCGGCTAACGTATGCCGCTGGTGGTCATGGAAGGCGCCGTAACGGCTATACAATACGTGAATGCGATCCTCTGACCGATAGTGCAACCATATTAACAGCATACTGGCGAAGCATTCGTCTTCATGGACGACAATTTGCGCTCCCATCGTGCAGAACTCGTGAATGACTTCTTCCACGATAACGACATCACTCGACTAGTGGCCAGCATGTACTCCAGACATAAGGCCTATCGAAAATGCCTGGGGTAGATTGAAAACGACTGTTTGTGGACGATGTGTCGTACCAACCACTCTGTGGGATCTACGGCGAATCGTCGTTGAGGAGTGGGACCATGTGGATCAACAGTGTCTTGAAGAACTTGTGGATAGTATGTCACGACGAATATAGGTATGTATCAATGCAAGGGGACGTGCTACTGGGTATTAGAAGTACTGGTGTGTACAGCAATATGGACCACCACCTCTGTAGGTCTCGCTGTATGGTGGTACAACATGCAATGTGTGGTTTTCATTAACAATAAAAAGGGCGGAAGTGATGTTTATGTTGACCTCTGTTACAATTTTCTGTACAGGTTCAGGAACTCTCTGGACCGAGGTGATGTAAAACTTTTTTTGATGTGTACTGTATTCCCATACCTATTTACCATCGTATGGATGTGTTGTGTAATAATACATCCACAATGGTAAGGAGAGGTGAGCTACACAGTGGTGCAGTAACTGTCGTTCTAGGAAAGCTGGACAGGCGTAGAAATGATTAGTGAATAAGTTAACACAACAAATAAATTTTCTTAACTTGTATTTCTTCAAGTGACGAAGACTCTTTACAAACATGACAGCAAGCCAGAGTGTCCAGGTCTTAGTGTAAATAATGATGAAGCTCTCTGACATAAAGCACAAACGCTGGTGCTAGGTGGCACCTGCATAGCGCAGTGGCTCCGAACTTGGGTGAGGCGAATGGCCTCTGCCACTGCCACAGCAGAGGGCGTTCGTAGCCCAGAGCTGCTGCAGGCTGGCTCAGTGGGCGTGCTCCATTGGGCCTGCCGGATCCCTCTCAAACGCTGATGGCTTCTGGCTGATACTTACAACTTCAGTGCCATCTTCCACGCCCATGGGTTGGTATCCATACGTGATGCCACAGTAAAGAAACAAAAAAGGTTCAGTATCGAAATGATGATTACAAATTATTGAACTAAAAGGTTTAACAGTCATGTAGTTGTTCTCTGCACGGATGGAGCTAAAGTTTCCTGAAGACTGACTCATAATCATGCATTAACCATGACTGTTTTCAGATATATACTCTGCTAGTCACTGTATACTGGTTAGGTGAAGGGTACTTGTGCTGCCAATATGTTTTCGTAGACAGGCTAATCTATGTTACCATATTGTAATAATCCTACACGAATAATGCGTTGTTACCTCATCTACATGGACACTCTGCAGATTACATTTAAACATCTGGCAGAGGGTTCATCGAACCACCTTCACAATTGTTCTCTATTATTCCAACCTCCAACACCGCGTGGAAATACCGGTCACCTATATATTTCCATGCAAGCTCTGATTTCCCTTATTTTATTAGGATGATCATTTTGCCCTCTGTAGGTCAGCATCAACAAAATATTTTCGCGTTCTGAGGTGAAAATTGGCGACTGAAATTTCGTGAGAAGGTTTCGCAGGAACGAAAAACGCCTTTGTTTTGATGATGTCCACCCGAAATCATGTCAGTTGCGGTCTTCTCCCACTTATCGATAATACAAAACGCGCTGCTCTTCTTGGAACTTTCTATATGTAATCCGTCAATTCTGTCGGGTAAGGATCCCACGCTGCGCAGCAGTACAGTACAAACGTAGTGTAGCCAATCTCTTTAGTAGACCTGTTGCAACTTCTGTGTGTTCTACTTATAAAAACGCAGTCTTTGGTTCGCCTTCCCAGCAAAGTTTTGTGTGTGTTCTTTCCAATTTCAGTTGTTCATAATTGCAATTCCTAGGTATTTAGTTGAATTTACGGCCTTTAGATTTGACTAATTTTTCGTGTTACCAAAATTTAACGGATTCCGTTCAGCACTCGCGTGGATGACCTCACACCTTACATTATCTAGCTTCAATTGCCAGTTTTCGCACCATTCAAATGTGTTTTATAAATGGGTTTGAAATTAGTTTTGATCTTCTGATAACTTTACTGGACGATACAGCATAATCTGCCAACAACCTAAGATGGCTGTTCAGACTGTCTCCTAAGTCATTTACGTAGATAAGGAACAGCAGGAGCCCTCGAACACAACTTTGGAGAACACCAGGAATCACTTCTGTTTTTCTCGATGACTTCCCGTCATTACTACAAACTGTTACCTTTCTGACGGGAAATCACGAATCCAGTCACATAACTGTGACGATATTCCACATGTACGCGATTTGACTGTCATATACAATGTTAAGGGCCTTGTAGAAATCTAGAAACACGTAATCAGTTTGAAATCCCTTGTCATTAGCACTCAAATCGCATGTGAGTAAAGAGCTTGTGTTTCACAAGAACGATGTTTTCCAAATCTGTGTGACACAATGTATACTTCAAACTCCTGATGCATGTCGATGTTAATGATATGGGGCTTTCGCGAATGTTCCTGTTACCCTTTCGTCTATGCCATGTATCTTTGACATTGGTCTGCAATTACGTGTATCTGTCCTTTAAGCCTTTTTGTAAACAGAAATGATCAGCGAAATTGACTCTCGATGTATGTGAGCTAGGTAAGGGTCTCATACCTTACAGTGTTAAATACGTTGGGCCATTAGAGACTATGAATATGTTTCAGCTTTTCGAACTTATGACACAATGTTAATGTAATATGCTTTTGTTAGGTGACTAGAAAGAGTTAAAGAGTAAACAAATAGCAAATGATTGCAATACAACTGACATATTAACAATTTTCAATTCAAGGTAAATGTGACAACACATTTGTACTCTCATGTTTACCAAAGTAACAATCCCGTTTGCGAAATCTATCAGTGCTGTAGGTTAATATTTTACAGTTAGTACACCTATACAGGGTATAGCATAACTAATGGCCATCTAATTAATGGAACAGTGCTGTCGGAACGTGATGGGATTTCGAGACAATTAGGAGAAGTCTGTAACTTGGCGGGGGACATCTGTTACTCACGAAATCAGTTGAATTCAAGTGCCATATATCGAAGATCGGAGCGTGGAATGTCAGATCCCTTAATTGGGCAGGTAGGTTAGAAAATTTAAAAAGGGAAATGGATAGGTTAAAGTTAGATATAGTGGGAATTAGTGAAGTTCGGTGGCTGGAGGAACAAGACTTCTGGTCAGGTGAATACAAGGTTCTAAACACAAAATCAAATAGGGGTAACGCAGGAGTCGGTTTAATAATGAATAAAAAAAAAAGAGTGCAGGTAAGCTACTACAAACAGCATAGTGAACGCATTATTGTGGCCAAGATAGACACGAAGTTTATATGCCAACTAGCTCTGCAGATGACGAAGAGATTGAAGAAAAGTATGATGAAATAAAAGAAATTATTCAGACAGTGAAGGGTGACGAAAATTTAATAGTCATGTGTGACTGGAAATCGGTAGTGGGAAAAGGGAGAGAAGGAAACGTAGTAGGTGAATATGGATTGGGGCTCAGAAATGAAAGAGGAAGCCGCCTGATAGAATTTTGCGCAGAGCACAACTTAATCATAGCTAACACTTGGTTCAAGAATCATGAAAGAAGGTTGTATACATGGAAGAAACCTGGAGATACTGACAGGTTTCAGATAGATTACATAATGGTAAGACAGAGATTTAGGAACCAGGTTTTAAATTGTAAGACATTTCCAGGTGCAGATGTGGACACTGATCACAATCTATTTGTTATGAACTGTAGATTAAAACTGAAGAAACCGCAAAATGGTGGGAATTTAAGGAGATGGGACCTGGATAAACTGAAAGAACCAGAGGTTGTAAAGAGTTTCAGGGAGAGCATAAGGGAACAATTGACAGGAATGGGGGAAAGAAATACAGTAGAAGAAGAATGGGTAGCTTTGAGAGATGAATTAGTGAAGGCAGCAGAGGACCTAGTAGGTAAAAAGACGAGGGCTAGTAGAAATCCTTGGGTAACAGAAGAAATACTGAATTTAATTGATGAAAGGAGAAAATATAAAAATGCAGTAAATGAAGCAGGCAAAAACGAATACAAGCGTCTCAAAAACGAGATCGACAGGAAGTGCAAAATGGCTAAGCATGGATGGCTAGAGGACAAATGTAAGGATGTAGAGGGTTATCTCACTAGGGGTAAGATAGATACTGCCTACAGGAAAATTAAAGAGACCTTTGGAGAAAAGAGAACCACTTGTATGAATATCAAGAGCTCAGATGGAAACCCAGTTCAAAGCAAAGAAGTGAAAGCAGAAGGGTGGAAGGAGTATATAGAGGGTCTATACAAGGGCGAGGTACTTGAGGGCAATATTATGGAAATGGAAGAGGATGTAGATGAAATGGGAGATACGATACTGCGTGAAGAATTTGACAGGGCACTCAAAGACCTGAGTCGAAACAAGGCCCCGGGAGATGACAGCATTCCATTGGAACTACTGATGGCCTTGGGAGAGCCAGTCCTGACAAAACTCTACCATCTGGTGGGCAGGATGTATGAGACAGGTGAAATACCCTCAGACTTCAAGGAGAATATAATAATTCTGATCCCAAAGAAAGCAGGTGCTGACAGATGTGAAAATTACCGAACAATCAGTTTAATAAGTCATGGATGCAAAATACTAACGCGTATTCTCTACAGACGAATGGAAAAACTGGTGGAAGCTGACCTCGGGGAAGATCAGTTTGCATTCCGTAGAAATATTGGAACACGTGAGGCAATACTGACCCTACGACTTATCTTAGAAGCTAGATTAAGGAAAGGCAAACCTACGTTTCTAGCATTTGTAGACTTAGAGAAAGCTTCTGACAATGTTGACTGGAATACTCTCTTTCAAATTCTGAAGGTGGCAGGGGTAAAATACAGGGAGCGAAAGGCTATTTACAATTTGTACAGAAACCAGATGGCAGTTATAAGATTCGAGGGGCACGAAAGGGAAGCAGAGGTTGGGATGGGAGTGAGACAGGGTTGTAGCCTATCCCCGATGTTATTATATTGAGCAAGCAGTGAAGGAAGCAAAAGAAAAATTCGGAGTAGGTATTAAAATCCATGGAGAAGAAATAAAAACTTTGAGGTTCGCCGATAACATTGTAATTCTGTCAGAGACAGCAAAGGACTTGGAAGAGCAGTTGAACGGAATGGACAGTGTCATGAAAGGAGGGTATAAGATGAACATCAACAAAAGCAAAACGAGGATAATGGAATGTAGTCGAATTAAGTCGGGTGATGCTGAGGAAATTGATTAGGAAATGAGACACTTAAAGTAGAAAAGGAGTTTTGATATTTGGGGAGCAAAATAACTGATGATGGTCGAAGTAGAGAGGATATAAAATGTAGACTGGCAATGGCAAGGAAAGCGCTTCCGAAGAAGAGAAATTTGTTAACATCGAGTATTGATTTAAGTGTCAGGAAGTCATTTCTGAAAGTATTTGTATGGAGCGTAGCCATGTATGGAAGTGAAACATGTACGATAAATTGTTTGAACAAGAAGGGAATACAAGCTTTCGAAATGTGGTGCTACAGAAGAATGCTGAAGATTAGATGGGTAGATCATATAACTAATGAGGAGGTACTGAATAGGATTGGGGAGAAGTTTGTGGCACAACTTGACTAGAAGAAGGGATCGGTTGATAGGACATGTTCTGAGGCATCAAGGGATCACCAGTTTAGTATTGGAGGGTAGCGTGGAACGTAAAAATCGTAGAGGGAGATGGTTCAAATGGCTCTGAGCACTATGGGACTTAACATCAGGTCATCAGTCGGCTAGAACTTAGAACTACTTAAACCTAACTAACCTAAGGACATCACACACATCCATGCCCGAGTCAGGATTCGAACCTGCGACCGTAGCGGTCGCGCGGTTCCAGACTGTAGCGCCTAGAACCACCACGAGCGGCTCAAATATTGCCTATCAATAATATTCCTTGGAAAAAACATCACATTCTCTTTAGGGATTCCCGTTTCAGTTCTCGAAGCATCCGACAACTAATTTGGCGGGTGCCAATAGTAACACTTCTGTAGAGCTGTATTCTGAGGGAAGGCTGGGTCTGCAGACTCTTACACATTTAGGATGTGTCTGTCAGTAGACAGATATTTTACTGTTGCTCACTGGGTCAGGCTTTGTGAGATATTTCGAAAACACATCTCTGAACGTTTCGGTTTGCAGGAGGGATGACGGGCAGAATATTGTTCAAAATCCCGGTATTTACCCCAGCGCCCACTTCTGAGAAGGATAGGACAACTTTGGCGACTCTGGAATCATTATCGGCTTTCCGGCACGACGAGTGGTGTGTTGTTGGCTGGGGGCAGTACAGCCCTGACATGAGGGCTAATGTTTTTGATCCAGTGGCGGCGGTGATAGCTGTCCACATGCGACCCGATGACAGGGCAGGGACTGGGGAGGAGGCGTGGTGGGGTGCAGAGGAGACAGAGAGCTATAGACTGACAGGTCTCAGCAGGATTAATCTGGGAGCAGTATACCAGAATTGTAAGTGACTCACTTCCACCAGCATGAAAAAGGCGACTGTGAGGCAGAACGCAATTAGCGTTGGAATGTCTTCAGCTATTTGACGACGGTTACCACCCATTTTGGTATCGGAGGAAGTGACTACCTAGACTATGGGAAGCCCCCAGAGACGTCACAGCAGTGTCTGTAACGATTACCTGGCGAGTTTATTCCAACAGTCACCATCCAAAGGGACTCTCATTATCAATTTAATCATTTAGTCAATAAATTTGATATTAACGACGTGCCGGGCGGGTGGAAGCGAGAGCAAGAGTGCCAAGGATACGATTCGGGAACTGGAGGGGTGATCAGGCGCTTTTTCGTTGTGCCGAGATCTTTTAACAGTATTTCAATCTGCCACTTACACGGAGAGAAGACCATCACAATAAAGTCATCTATATCACCGAATTTAAGAAGTGGTACATAGTACAAACTTGATATTTACAATTCCTCTGTGCTGCTACCTCGAAAGACTTTTTAGGTGACAAGGCATCTGGTTACTTTAAGAGATAATGGCTGAAATATTTATCAACCATGTAGAAAATAATATTCTAACACTAAATGATAACATCACAAGTAAAGCTAAATTCTATAAGAGATATGTAGATGACATCCTCATTCTGTTCTGTACAGAGGATGAAGTGACAACCCTTTTTAACAAATTCAATAGCCTACACAAAAATTCACCCTTGACCAGGAAGAAAACAGCACCATACCTTTTCTTGACATAAAAATATCAAAACAGAACCAAAAGGTACCTCTCACTGATGCTTATAGATCAATGCTGTACACAGCACACAAATTTCCACGTCACCATACAGAACTCCATCAAGAAATAGAAACCATAACATAGGATTGACAAGAATGGAGGAAAGAAATACAGTAGAAGAAGAATGGTTAGCTTTCAGAGATGAAATACAGAAAGCAGCAGAGGATCAAGTAGGTTAAAAGACGAGGGCTAATAGAAATCCTTGGGTAACAGAAGATATATTGAATTTAATGGATAAAGGAGAAAATACAAAGATGCAGAAATGAAGCAGCAAAAAAGAATACAAACATCTCAAAAATGAGATCGACAGGAAGTGCAAAATGGCTAAGCAGAATTGGCTGGAGGACAAATGTAAGGATGTAGAAGGATGTACCACTAGGGGTAAGATAGATACTGCCTACAGGAAAATTAAAGAGACCTTTGGAGAAAAAAGAAGCAGTTGCATGCATATCAAGAGCTCAGATGGAAACCCAGTTCTAAGCAAAGAAGGGAAAGCAGAAAGGTGGGAGGAGTATATATAGGGTGTATACAAGGGAGATGTTCTTGAGGACAATATTATGGAAACGGATGAGGAGTTAGAAGAAGATGAAATAGGAGAGATGTTACTGAGTGAAGAGTCTGACAGAGCACTGAAAGACCTGAGTCGAAACAAGGCCCCGGGTGAAGACAACATTCCATTAGAACTATTGACAGCCTTGGGAGAGCCAGTCCTGACAAAACTCTACCATCTGGTGAGTAAGATGTATGAGACAGGCGAAATACCCTCAGACTACAAGAAGAATATAATAATTCCAATCCCAAAGAAAGCAGGTGCTGACAGATGTGAAAATTACCGAACTATCAGTTTAATAAGCCACAGCTGCAAAATACTAACACGAATTCTTTACAGACGAATGGAAAAACTGGTAGAAGCTGACCACGGGGAAGATCAGTTTGGATTCCATAGAAATAGTGGGACACGTGAGGCAGGGGTAAAATACAGGGAGCGGAAACTTATTTACAATTTGTACAGAAACCAAATGGCAGCTATAAGAGTCAAGGGGCATGAAAGGGAAGCAGTGGTTGGGAAGGGAGTGAGACAGGGTTGTAGCCTCTTCCCGATGTTATTCAAACTGTATATTGAGCAAGCAGCAAAGGAAACAAAAGAAAAATTCGGAGTAGGAATTAAAATCCATGGAGAGGAAATAAAATCTTTGAGGTATGCCGATGACATTGTAATTCTGTCAGAGACAGCAAAGGACCTGGAAGAGCACTGCCACTACCGGAGGGTGGCACGGATCTTGAAGTTCTACCGCCACAGCTTCAAAGTACTATGCTCTGCTGTTATTCAGCCGTTGCCTTGAGTCTCCTCTCACTTGCCCACAGAGACAGTTGGACCGGATCTGAACCGTGACGCTGTGTACTAGTAAACTGACACAAAAAAACCACACACACACTGGGCTCCACAACCCCTTTCATGTGTCCTCCCCCTCCATCGGCTTCCCTCCTCTTTCTCGATCACCTGTCTGGGTCCTCCCTCTCCTTCCCCCATCCACCCTCCTGTCTAGTGTAGCGTTTACGTTAGTGTCAAATGATGTGCGTCCGCTTTTTTAAGTCTTGCGAATAGACGCCATATTGTCGCTAGGTGTGTTTTTTAACTCTTGCCTACAGAAACCAGACTGTCGCCACGTTTTTTAATTGTGCCTGTATAATTATTATGTGTTTCGATCAGCATCACCCACCCTTTGTTTTAATGTTATCACTCCCACAGCTTTTCGCCATGTTACAGTTTTAAACGGTCACTGTTTTATTGTTTATTATCTGTTCATTATCTTTTAACTCTTCTGTAGGCCGCAGAGCAGCATGTTACGCTGCTGCCAGCCCCCCCCCCCACCCCCGCCCCCGCCTCTGGAAGGAATCGAATTTCAATAATGGAAAAAAAGGTGCACTGGGACAGTGGTTCGATGTTATAATACACACAATAAAAATTGTTTTGCGTCACCTCGGTTCCGACAGTTCCGGAACCTGTACAGAAAATTGGAATAGAGATAAACATAAACATCATTTCCCCCCTTTTATTGCTCATGAAAACCACACATTGCATGTTGTGCCACCATACAGCGATACCTTCAGAGCTGGTGGTCCATACTGTGTTGTAGACACAGGTACATCTAATACCCATTAGCACGCCCTCTTGCATTGATACATGCTCCTATTCATCGTGGCATACTACCCACAAGTTCATCAAGGAACTGTTGGTCCACATGGTCCCACTCCTCAACGGCGATTCGGCGTAGATTCCTCAGAGTGGTTGGTGGCTCACATCGTCCGTAAACAGCCCTTTTAAACCTACCCCAGGAATTTTCGATAGGGCTCATGTCTGGAGAACATGCTGGCCACTCTAGTCGAGCGATGTCGTTATCTTGGAATAAGTCATTCACAAGATGTGAACGATGTGGGCGCGAATTGTCGTCCATGAAGACGAATGCCTCGCCAGTATGCTGGTGATGTGGTTGCACTATCGGTTGGACGATGGCTTTCACGTATTGTACAGCTGTTACAACGCCTTCCATGACCACCAGTGGCGTACGTCGGCCCCACACAATGCCACACCAAAACGGCATGGAACCTCCACCTTGCTTCACTCGCTGGACAGTGTGTCTAAGGCGTTCAGCCTGACCAGGTTGCCTTCAAACACGTCTCTGACGATTGTCTGGTTGAAGGTATATGCGACACTCATCGGTGAAGAGAACATGATTACAGTCCTGAGCGGTCCATTCAGCATGTTGGGCCCATCTGCACCGTGTTGCATGGTGTCGTGGTTGCGAAGATGGACCTCGCCATGGACGTCAGGAGTGAAGTTGCGCATCATGCAGCCTATTGCGCACAGTTTGAGTCGTAACACAACATCCTGTGGCTGTACAAAAAGCATTATTGAACAAGGTGAACTTGCTATCAGGGTTCCTCCGAACCATAATCCTTAGAGAGTGCTCATCCAATGCAGTAGTAGTCCATGGGCGGCCTGCGCGAGGCATGTCATCGAGAGTTACTGTCTCTCTGTACCTCCTCCATGTCCGAACAACACCGCTTTGGTTCACTCCGAGTCACCTAGGCACTTCCCTTGTTGAGATCCCCTCCTAGCACAAAATAACAATGCAGACGCGATCAAACTGCGGTACGACCATCTGGGCATGGTTGAACCACAGACAAGACGAGATGTGTACCACCTTCCTGGTGCAATGACTGGAACTGATAGGAGGTCGGACCACCTCCGTTTAATAGGCGCTGCTCATGCATGGTTGTTTATATCTTTTGGCGGGTTTAGTGACATCTCCGAACAGTCAAAGGGACTGTGTCTGTGACAATATCCACAGTCAACATGTATCTTCAGTAGTTCTAGGAATTGGGGTGACGCAAAACGTATTTAGATGTATGTATTATTATCCATCCTTATGTTCCTCCCACTACTTATTCCCTTGTAGATTGTCAGAAGGCCACTCTCCTGCACTTACGTGATCACTTCCTGTCCTATTACTATTACCCATCCCTAAAATATAGGGCTATTGGCTAGACTCAATGGATCAACTCCATAGTGCTATCGTCATACCGATAATATCCTCTCTACATCCAGCAGTTATTGATGGAACTGGATATAGCCATTGTCTAGTCTTCAATCAATGGAAACTACCCCTTCCCAACGTCCATACTTCATAGTGAGACCAAAAAATTTGGATTTGCCTACAAATTTTTGAATTTCTCGCCAGTAGGAATAGGAGAGTTGAACTGTACCACTATTCTGGATCGGCCATTGTGGTTTGTGCTGACATAATTAGACTGTGTAAGTAACCTAAACATAATATGCAAATTGAATTTTTGTAAATAAAAAAATATTATTATTATGTCTTTTGCAATACAAAGTAATTAGTCTTTGAATTTGCCATCAAAATTAAAATTTACCATGAAATCTTGAATTTCCCGCCATTATTGAATTTGCCACCATTCTTTCTGGTTGGGGGGGGGGGCAGGGTGTGGGAAGGGGACATGTGCTGGCCAGGGAAACCCATATCATCATCAGGGGGTGGGGCAATTAATTGATGAATTAATTAACGTGCATAATGAATTTAACTTAAATTTGGTATACAAAGAGTCCTCATACTGCCATTACCTTACTACTGGCTTCTGTCATGCCACACTTTCTGGACTCAATAAAATATTGTCAATATGACTTATTTTCTATATTACTTCAGGCCTAAGCTTATTTTGCAGTTGGTTTCGCCTTGAGGTGAAAATTGACATTACATTTTACTGCTAATCAGGAGCGATGGTGGGGTTAACGTCTCCTGGTCTCAGAGGTCCAAAGTATCTTCATAAGAGCTAGGAGCAAATTTGTATCACATGTTACAAGCAAATTTGAATTACGGTTAAATGCATTTGCCACTTCATTCCTCTCTGTAAAACGGCACTTTGAGAACATAGGAACTTTTCTTATGTATCAATGCGTAATTAGGATATATGTTACAAATAGGCTTTTATGTGGTTATGGTTAAGTCAGAGAAATACATTTTTAGTCTCGTTACACCATATAGCTATAGGCTTATACTCACGTAATTTGGTTTTATGTAATGAACTACGCGTTATATTTAGCGAGTGTAATGTTTTTGCAAATAAATGTTTCGTTTAGGTGATAATGTTTTGGGACAGTATGTTTGTGGAAACAATTGAGCTATAGAGTACTTTATGTTGAGTACTGTATTACTGAGCAAAAATGTGGATTCTGATGTTGAATCTAGCCAACAGTAATTACAAACTTAAAACAAACTGAATTCATGACTCTTTCAATAGTAGCTAAATCATGCATGAATTTTGTCTCTGAAAAACAGTGAGTGACTGTGACTTAGCTGTAAACTACTGACATACAAATTACCAAATAAACAAAATTGTGCCTTATACTGTCATTATTTCAGAGACCTTTGCTGTGAAAAAAGGACATTAACTTTTTATTAGTACGCAGTTTGGTGTTATCTAAGTCAAACTAATTAACGGTTAGTAATAAAGGAGTAAACAGTGATGATAATATTATAGGTGGTGACAAAGTAGTTAACAGAAATTATAACACGCCCATTGGTGGTGGTACACTAAAACGAACAAAAATCAACACCGCTATCAAGACGTTCTCGAAGGATTTGTCACCTTAACGTTATATTACGTTCTCCAATAACAGCTGTACTATAAAAAATGTCGAGCCTATTTCACTAGGAGTCTCTTTCACCTGAGGCGTACCGCTACATGTACCACGGCTATACCATCAGGACTGTCATGAAGAAGGAACTGCATGATAACTACGTTATGTGGGGTTGCATTAAATCCGGAGAAATCTCTCGGCAGAATGCCATGCTTGACGGGAGATAATACTGTTCTAGACATCTTAACGCGCTCACTGAGCGCTCAGAACTGAAAAGAGCGGCATGAGACACTTCCCAACACATCGTATTTTCACTGTAGTTTCTGTTTCGCGACAGATCATTCCTCACTTCTCGAACAGCTCTCTTATAATAGAATTTTCAATTTGGGAGACCATGGTGTCCGTAGTTGCTCGATGGATTATTGAAGTATTTGAACACGCTTTTAATTACTAATAAATCCAAAGCAAAAACATGACTATGAATGGGTATGTATTTTACCATACTCGTTTCGTTGTATTTACTAAAAACATCGTCATTGGTTGTACGTCTGACTACTGTTTCCATCCAGACGTGTGTCGGCATTCACGTTCTGCTAGATATTCGTGCGTTTAGCACTGGTGCTTTTGGCTTATTACCACTTTGAACTGCAGCATTACAAACTTACTGACAAAAAAAGGCTGCAGATTTCATTGATAATGTTTATTTAAGTTAGTCTCTACGAAATCAGTTATGTAGCAGTAAAACCTTTCGTACATTCTTCCACTAACTGCACAAGATTTCGCATGTTTTCCGCATAGTGTAAGACTCGGATTAATTGATAACTCTGAAATTTATAAATCTGAATATGTAATACAGAGGTATTATCATACTATTTTAGTTCATAAAAAAATAAACTGAAGTGAAGTAGCTCACAGTGAAGAAGTGACAGCGTGCCATATGGGACGTAGCGGGGAGGCGGAGGGGGAGGAGACGGAGGTTTAAGGATTGGAGAGTGTGGTGGGTAAGTGAAAGACAGCCCGTGGGATGGAAGGCGATGGAAAAGAGGGGGCGTCAGTATGTTTGAGAAAGGGTGAAGTTTTATTATGTTGACTGCTTCTTGTGCACTTGTTGTACTGAGACCATACAGAGCGGTGTCTTTACGTTCTGTATTTGCTCGTTCATTGAACATTTCAGTGGGCAGAAAAATCTGTTGCCCAATGAAGAAGAGGAACATTTTATTGTGAGATGAAACTAATACTTACAAAACTCGTTAATCTCGCCTGAGACATTTTTGTCGTAAAAGTGACAACTGTTCCGCAAGTTAGGTGGTAAAGTGAAGGCAGTTTGTCACTAGGAAAAATGTTTCTAATTTGGATCAATGTTTGTCTGAAGTGATAAACAGTTTCGGCTGCAAAAGAAGCTTCATTCATTTACATTTTTCCAATAAATCGTTCGCCTCGTTTAAGGGATCTTCAGACTGGCCTACAAAATAAACAAATAAAATAAAAAATTAAAAATATAGTAAAATAAAAATACAAGCTTTTCTTGGAAAATGACGTGGCCCTGATTTAGTAAAACTTCGGACAACCAACTAAAATATTAAAACCAACTTACTGACATAAGAGGTGTTAAACACATATTTTGTCGTCCATGCAAGAACACCGTTGTCAATATTTTAGGAACATTGCGTGGTGATCCGTGAAGTAAAAGTAAGTGGGATTTAATTGCCAAAGGTATTCAGAAGTTAGTAACTAAACTTGTCCTTCAAAGACATACAACAGAAAAATTTTAACAGTAACTTCCTGATGTAACATAACGTTGAGTACACGGGAAATCACGTTTAAAACACATAAAAACCTCTACGGGTAGCTGCCCTCTTCGAGTATTAGGAGACTTTGCGCAGGGCCCTAAGAGAATACAACAACCCAAAAGATAGCCAAAACGGCTTTCAAGGTGAGTAATCTCCTTGTGCCACTAACGTACCTACTGAAAAATAAAGAGGCAATAGATTACCTTCTAGAGTATATAGCGCAGTCCAAGGGACACCAAAAATGGGATCAGGGCAACTACCCACTGAGGTTTTTTACGAACTTTAAACGTGACTTCCCGAGTACTCAACACCGCTTTACATCAGTAAGTTGTTTTAAAAACATTTTCTGTTGTGTATCTTTGATGGACGAGATCAGTTACTGGCGTCTCAATATTTTCAGCTATTGCATCCCATTTATTTTTATTTCTTAGTATTTGTCTGCTAAGACATTTGCAACAAACGCGTTTAACACCTGTTATATCAGCAATTTGGTTTTAATATTTTCTCTGGTAAATCAAAGTACTATTAAATAGGGGTACGTCATTCTGAAAGAAAAGTTTATACTTTTCTTTGCAGGACAATCTGAAGATACCTTAAACAAGGCGAAACGCATTATTGGCAAAATATGAAATAATAAAGCTTTTTTACAGCCAAGACCGTTTGTCTCTTCAAAACATTTATCACTTGTTGCCGCACCATACCGCTAAGAACTGGAAAGCGTTCCAATATTTGCTTATTGATGTTAGATTAGTCAGAGAATTTGTTGTACACTGGCTGCTCCCTACTTCAATGGCCGACTACTGGTATATGCCCGAGTGGTCCTCTGTGGCCTTTGACCCCAGGGCAGTGGTCCGCCGTGGCGAGGCAGCACTCACCCTTCCTCCTCAGCAGCCATGGCGGTCGGTGGACACGGAGCGCAGGCGGTGACGACACGGACAGCGACGACGTAAGCGGCAACAGCCCGTCGAGAACTGGAGCCGCGGCGGCGCCGGCCGGTGGGGCTTCTGGCGACTCGGCCAAGCTAATCGCATTACCAGCAGCGGCGGCAGGAGGTGGCGGGGCCTACGCTGCTACGTCCGGCGGCCAGCACTTCCGAGACCGCTTCAAGTGCCGCAGTCGTACCGTAGCTCTTACAATTAAGGCCCCCACATTTGAACCCTGTCTCGGGCATGGATGTGTGTGATGTCCTTTGGTTAGGTTTAAGTAGTTCTAAGTTCTAGGGGACTGATGACCTCAGATGTTAAGTCCCATAGTGCTCAGAGCCATTTGAACCCCACATTTCCACTTGCTGTTGACTGACATTTTCGGCGCTTTTCCTATCGCAAATCACTAATTTGAAGGCAGTTTAGCCTCATTGATGTGGCTGTGGGTTCACGTCCCAATTAGTCACACAATGAAACCAAAAGTAGTTTTCGAAGTGACATTCATCTTTTGGAAAGATAGTTCTACAGTACTTTTTTCTATCGTTTCGGAATAACTGACTAAAGTTCTAAAAATCGTGCACTCGACTTCTTCCTGCTACACTACTGGCCATTAAAATTGCTACGCCAAGAAGAAATGCAGATGATAAATGGGTATTCATTAGACAAATATATTATACTAGAACTTACATGTGATTACATTTTAACGCTATTTGGGTGCATAGTTCCTGGGAAATCACTACCCAGAACAAACACATCTGGCCGTAATAACGGCCTTGATACGCCTGGGCATTGAGTCAAACAGAGCTTGGATGGCGTGTACAGGTACAGCTGCCCATGCAGCTACAACATGATACCACAGTTCATCAAGAGTAGTGACTGGCCTAATGTGACGAGACAGTTGCTCGGCAACCATTGACCAGACGTTTTCAATTGGTGAGAGATCTGGAGAATGTGCTGACCAGGGCAGCAGTCAAACATTTTCTGTATCCAGAAAGGCCCGTACAGGACCTGCAACATGCGGTCGTGCATTATCCTGCTGAAATGCAGGGTTTCGCACGGCTCGAATGAAGGGTAGAGCCACGGGTCGTAACACATCTGAAATGTAACGTCCACTGTCCAAAGTGCCGTCAATGCGAACAAGAGGTGACCGAGACATGTAACCAATGGAAACCCGTACCATCACGCCAGGTGATACGCCAAGATGGCGATGACGAATACACGCTTCCAATGTGTGTTCACCGCGTAGCCGCCAAACACGGATGCTACCATCATGATGCTGTCAACAGAACCTGTATTCATCCGAAAAAATGACTTTTTGCCATTCGTGCACCCAGGTTCGTCGTTGAGTGCGCCATCGCAGGCGCTCCTGTCTGTTATGCAGCGTCAAGGGTAACCACAGCCGTGGTCTCCGAGCTGACAGGCCATGCTGCTGCAAACGTCGTCGAACTGTTCGTGCAGATGGTTGTTGTCTTGCAAATGTCCCCATCTGTTGACTCAAGGATCGAGACATAGCTGCACGATCCGTTACAGCCATGCGGATAAGATGCCTGTCATCTCGACTGCTAGTGATACGAGGCCGTTGGGATCCAGCGTTCCGTACTACCCTCCTGAAACCACCGATTCCATATTCTGCTAACAGTCATTGGATCTCGACCAACGCGAGCAGCAATGTCGCGATACAATAAACCGCAATCACGATAGGCTACAATCCCACCTTTATCAATGTTGGAAACGTGATGGTACGCATTTCTCCTCCTTACACGAGGCATCACAACAGCGTTTCACCAGGCCACGCCGGTCAACTGCTGTGTGTGTATGAGAAATCGGTTGGAAACTTTCCCCATGTCACCACGTTTTAGGTGTCGCCACTGGCGCCAACCTTGTATGAATGCTCTGAAAAGCTAATCATTTGCATATCACAGCATCTTCTTCCCGTCGGTTAAATTTCGCGTCTGTAGCACGTAATCTTCGTGGTGTAGCAATTTTAATAGCCAGTAGTGTATTTTATTTGACACATCTGTTTCCGTAAGACCAAACTGAGGAGCAAAGCTCCATGGTCACGGAACGAGTCAATACATGAAATTAGCATCAGATACGTTAATAATAACAGAAATAAATTGACACAAATGGGACAAGATTCAGCATCATCAACACTGTAACACAGGTATTTTCTCAGAATAGAAGCAGTGGACCATAAGAAAATTTATCAATTTATACTCGAAAGAGATAGGATTGCTTGAATATTTTTTAATTCTTGAGGTAACTTCCTGAAAATGGATGTAGTGGTTTATAATACGCCATTCTGCACGAGTCGACTTGGTTCAATCCAGTATTAATTGAGTGAAAGCTGCTAATTCTTGTTATGACTTTCATATTGTTAACAACACGACAAAAAGTTCGCAAACTTACACCTCACATCACTCGTTGCCCGTTTATGAGCAAAAGACACACTTTTTGAACGGGGACAGTTACCCAACAATGTAATATTGTATGTCTTGAACGATTGAAAATAAGCGAAGTAGACTCATTTTCTAACTGGACACCGGCCACTGTGGCCGATCGGTTCTAGGCGCTTCAGTCCGGAACCCCGCGGCTGCTACGATCTCAGGTTCGCATCCTGCCTCGGGCATGGATGTGTGTGATGTCCTTAGGTTTAAGAAGTTCTAAGTCTAGGGGACTGATGACCTCAGATGTTAAGTCCCATAGTGCTTGGAGCCATTTGAACCATCTAATTGGACTATCACTTCCTACAGATACTGTTCTAAAGGTACTAAGTCTATGACTTTGCTTACGCTGTTTTTTCTCGAAGTTCGAGGGTTTATCGTGAATGACTTACAAAAATTTTACGATTCAAAGTACTGGCCATCGCTGGCCACTACTTTCTCCTATAATTCGGTCAGCATACGAATCCCACGACGGATGAACTGGGTGCCTTTTGAGGAGATCCATGAATCGATCCCATTTTGTACTTGTTCATATGACCGGAGATGCTGGTCAGCCTTCATCGGAAAAGGTTGAAGTCAGGGGGACCAATATCTGTAGAACATCGCAGGTGGTTTTTGAGACATGAGGTAGAGCACTGTCATGCTGCAAAATCACATTTCGTGTCTATCGCTGTATTGTGACCGACTGTATTTCAATGCGCGGCTCCGACGCATCGGTTGATTTCGAGAACGATCTCCTGGACTGTTTCCGTCGGCGTCAGTTGCTTCGAAAACATTCTCTCTTCCATCGCTATGCCGGTCTTCGACGTCAAAATCACCGTCCTTGAATGGCTAAAACCATCCTCTGGACGTTTTTTCACTAATAGGTGGCCCACCACGGGTATTACCCTGCATTTTGTGAGCCCCAGCCGCAAATTTCTTCATGTTAAAGCAGAGAATTAAAACTTCCCGTAAATGACGGTAACTGCGTCCGTAAGTTGACATATTAAGCCGAGAACAACTTTATGATGCTATTAAAAATCGATGAATATTTTGACGGCCTTCTGTTTACAAATTCTTAAGCTTATCGTATCGCAGAAGCTATCAATTGCACCATGGCTTGCCGCTACCGCCATCCACTGCAAAACAACAGCAGCAGAGTTGAACATCTTATAAATATAAGAGCATTAAGTCGAGCAAGTTGCTGAACATTTGTCTACATAAAGTTTCATATGGTCCCAGATGACAAAGTGTGAAAGAAACCAACCGCGCAGTGGCCGCGCGGATAGAGGCGCCATGTCACTGATTGCGCTGTCCCTCCCGCCGGACGTTCGAGTCTTCCCTCGGGCATGGGTGTTTGTGTTGTTCTTGACATAAGTTAGTTTAAGTTAATTTAAGTAGTGTGTAAGTCTAGGGACCGATGACGTCAACAGTTTGGTCCCTCAGCAAATCACACACATTTGAAAGAAACCAGGCACTATAAAAACGTAACACCGCCGGAAAACCACACCGTGTGGAAAAAAGTATGAATACATAACATTATGTGTTCTTCGAAAATTTGTGACTACGGTTTTAAAAACTAATATTTATGTATGCACAAACAGCAAAGAACATACTTTATGTTCAACAGCCATGAATAAAAAGCCCACAGATGATGCTGCAACTGCAGTGAAACATGTTTGGGATATAAAACAAAACTGTGTTTTGCCAAAAACGTATGTAAAGTGATTGGTGTTTTAAGAAATGCTGTGTCGGGGATTTATAATGCATACAGGAAAGCGGGAAAACATCATCCGCTAAGTCATAACGTGGACGTAAGTCTCTGTCTGAATGATCGTGACATACGGTCACTGTAGAAGATTTTGATGAAAGCTAACAGGACGACAGCCGAAAAGTTACTGCAGAACTAAATGTCGCGCCCGCGAACCCTGTCTGCACCAAAACAACACGAAGCGAGCACCACAAGCAGGAAATTAAAGGGTGAACTGGGATTCCACAACCACTCATCTGTGATGCAAACGCTTGTAACAGGAAAACGTGGTTTCGCCGCCATAAAATCTGGACTATGGTGCAATAGAAGAAATTAGTTTGGTCGGAAGAGTATTGTTCCGCACTTTTCCAAGTTCTGGACGAGTTTACGTCTGGCGTACGCCGTCTCAAGTCAATGACGAACGCTGCCTGCTGCCAAGAATGAACCATAACGGGGTTTCGGTGATTATTTGGGACTCTACATTCCAAGAGTGAGACATGGCTGGGGATCGATGATGATTTGGGCAGCCATACCGCTGTCCCCATGGATACACTTGAAGGTAGCATTACTGCCAAGGGCTATATGACCATTTTGCCTGGTCAGGTCCATCCCACGGTGCAACGTTTGCTCCGCAATGGTGATGTGTTATAACAGGAAAGGGCTAGTATCTTCCAGGTCTAGTTTTGGGAGTACGAGGCGGAATTGTCGCATGTTTCCTGGCCACCAAAGTCAGCAGATGTCAGTACAGACATACATTAATACTTGTTCTACAGCTCATTAATACGACATTTCGTAACGATGTGGAACGTCTCACTTTAACATAATTTTTTTTTACACAAAATAATTAATTACTAATATCTTTTTTACAGTTACTACTTCACAACTAAAAATTCATCTATTGTAATCCAGAAATTCTTTTAATTTGCTTTTAAATGTTGGTTAACTATCTGTCAGACTTTTAATGCTTTTTGGCAAATGACCAAAGCTTTTTGTGGCAGCGTAATTCACCCCATTCTGTGCCACAGTGAGATTTAATCCAGAGTAGTGAATATAATCGTTTCTTCTAGTGTTGTAGCTATCCAATTCGCTGTTATTTTTGAATTGGTATTGGTTATTAATAACAAATTTCATAAGTGAATATGTGTATTCCGAAGGTACTGTGAATATCCCGAGTTCCTTAAATAAATGTCTGCAAGCTGATCTTGGGTGGACTTCAGCTATTATTCTGCTTACACGCTTTTGTGCAATGAATACTTTCTCTCTTAATGACGAATTACCCTAAAATATGATGCCATGTGAAATCAATGAATTAAAATAGGCACAGTAGGCTAATTTACTGATATGTTTGTCACTATAATTCGCAATAACCCTAATAGCATTAAGTAACTGAACGTAGCCGTTGCAGCAGATCATCGATGTGTTTTTTCCAATTCAACTTATCATCAATGCACACACCCAGAAATTTTGAATATTCTGCCTTAGCAACAGATTGCCGTCCATAGCCCATATTTATCAATGGTGTTATGCCATTTAGTGTACAGAATTATATAAACTGCGTTTTTTCAAAATTTAGTGAGAGTCCATTTGCAGAGAACCACTTAGTAATTTTCTGAAAGACATTATTTACAATTTCCTCAGCTGATTCTTTTTTGTGTGATTACTACACTTGTATCATCAGCAAAAAGAACTACCTCTGCATCTTCATGAATACATATTAAGAACCAACAAGGGACCCAAGACTTAATCCTGTGGGACACCATGCTTGATACCTCCCCAGTTAGAAGTCTCCGCTGATTTTTGCAGAATGCCTGTTAGTCAATTTCAACCGTCTGCATTCTTCTAGTTAAATATGAATTAAACCATTTGTGTATTGTCCCACTCATACAACAATACTTAAGTTTATCTAGAATAATCTCATGATTCACACAATAAAAAGCCTGTGAGACACCACGAAATATCCCAAAGGTGATGTTCGGTTATTCAATACATTTAATGTGAATCTTCAGGTTTTCGCGGCGCAAAGACTGCTCCATTAAATTTCGGGAATGCAGCCGCATAAATTCTGCTTCTTCTTCTAATATTTCGGCTGTATATCTTTCAGCCATCTTCAGAGAGAGCCGTACGACTGACGCTCCAGCGCTCGCTCCATCCTTTTAAACTCGCGGACCGCGCCACTACGTATGCTCCGCCAAGATACCGAAACGGTGGTTCTCCCTGCTGATAAAGGTAATGCCACTGTTTTAATGTCCCGTGACGACTACCATGATAAGATATACAGCTTACTGAATGATAGTATGTACCGGAAGATCAGTAAGGACCCCACCAACAAGGTGGTAAGGAAGACGGCGTCGCTTTTGAATGCCTCCCCATTTCCACCGGAAGTCATACGAAGACTGAAACCAAGTGGTGCAGTGCCTCCAAGGCTTTATGGTCTCCCAAAGATCCATAAGAAAGACGTTCCTCTACGTCCTATCGTGAGCAATATTGGTTCTCCCAACTATGATTGTGCCAAGCACCTGGCGTCACTATTGAGGCCGCTTGTGGGAAAATGTGATCATCATATAAGGAACTCTGCAGATTTCATTGGCAAATTAAAATCTTTGAAACTGAACAACTCTGATCTATTAGTCAGCTTTGATGTAGTGTCGCTATTTACTAAGGTACCTCTCTCTGAATCTTTAGATCTCATTGGAAAAAGTTTTGATAAGGAGATTTTAGCTTTGTTTCACCATGTGATGACCTCCACATACTTTTTATTTAATAACGACTTTTTTGAACAGACTGACGGTGTTGCCATGGGTAGTCCTTTGTCACCCTTGGTGGCCAATTTATTTATGGAGGATTTCGAGGAGAAGGCCCTGGAGTCTGCTAGTTTGAAGCCTACAGTTTTTTGGAGGTACGTTGACGACACCTTTGTAGTGTGGCCCCATGGCGAGGACAAATTGCAGGACTTCTTAAACCATCTGAATTCCATCCATGGACAAATTCAGTTTACAATGGAAGTGGAAAACGAGGGGTGTCTTCCATTTTTGGATGTCTTGGTTCGGCGTAAAGAAGATGGCACTCTGGGTCACGCAGTATATCGGAAACCGACCCATACGGACTTATATTTACATGCAAATAGCTGTCACCATCCTTCGCAGACGAGTAGTGTTCTAAGAACTTTGGTACACCGAGCACACGTCATATCTGATGAAAGTAGTTTAAAATACGAACTTTTACATTTGAAGAGAGTTTTTGAGGACAACGGGTATTCTCCACAACAGATACGTAAGGCACTACAAATAAAACCTAAGGTGTCCGTAAGGAATGCAGAAGATGACGAGGAAACATTTAAATCCATGGCTGTCCTGCCGTATGTGGGAATAGGACGGATCCTCACTAAACATAAAGTAAAAGTGATTTTTCGTCCACCGGTGAAGACGGCTGCACTCCTGGGTTCCGTTAAAGATGACTTACTACTCCGCAAACCTGGAGTTTACAAAATACCATGTGAATGTGGCCTTTCATATATCGGACAAACGAATCGTACAGTCCAAGAGAGGTGTACGGAACATCGCAGGTACACTCGGCTCTTACAACCCAGTAAATCGGCCGTGGCAGAGCATTGTATTGATTCAGGTCACTCTATGGTATATGAAAATGTCGAAATTCTGACTTCTGTTTCATCTTTCTGGGACTCCGTAGCAAAAGAGGCCATTGAAATCCGCTTGGCGAAGAATTTAATTAATAGAGACAGCGGTTTCACGTTAGATAGATCATGGAATCCGGCACTTTCAATATTGAACTTACAAGGACGTCGCTACAGTTCAGCTCCCAGTAATACATCGATCTCCCAGCATGGATCGAATGCGCAGCCACAGACGTAACTCATGCATATGTTATGTCTTTGCCGCCGATCAACATCACTGGCGCCTTATTCATCTGTGGCCGCATGCGCAGTGGCGCGGTCCGCGAGTTTAAAAGGATGGAGTGAGCGCTGGAGCGTCAGTCGTACGGCTCTCTCTGAAGATGGCTGAAAGATATACAGCCGAAATATTAGAAGAAGAAGCAGAATTTATGCGGCTGCATTCCCGAAATTTAATGGAGCAATACATTTAATATTTGATCAGTGAAAGCATATATAGCATTTTCTGTTGAAAAGTCTTTCTGAAAACCAAACTGACATCACAAGTATTGAGCCTTTGTGGTCTACTTTGTACACAAATGTGCATAATCGCTATCCAAATCTATCATCGTTGCCCAACCTTGCCGCTTCATTGTAGGAACAGTGACATAAGATTCCCTTGAAAAACATACAGAACTCGGTTTATTCATTCCAAGACGACTGTAAGCTGTTTTGAACCCTAACCGGTTTCTTACACAGTTTTCGGCGTGGAAATGTGTTGTGATTTTTGTGTTCCGATTTTTTTCTCCGCTCTCTGTTGTTATACATATTTTCTATGGTATTAATATGGTGTGATTTGGCAGCCCAGTGTAGATCCGGCAAACCAGCGACGCCCGAGTGCAGTCTTGTGACACGGATGTTGTCGTTCTTGAAGACTACAGTGTGCACAGCGTGCTCATGATGAAGATGTACAAGGACGACACTGGGGCACCAAGTGCTGTATCTGCCGTAGTAGAGACAAAAAGCGAACGATGTTCCTCAAGCTGTTTTCGTTTGGAAAAATCAGTAAACAAGAAATTTCTGAGTTCGACACAGTAATCGAAACAAAACATAATTCAAGCAAGAAAGAAAGTATGGTTCCCAATTCGGATCTTACAATAGAAGAATAACTAAATAAAATGTTTTCCTCACAAGAGTCTCAAAATGGTTCAAATGGCTCTGAGCACTATGGGACTCAAATGCTGTGGTCATAAGTCCCCTAGAACTTAGAACTACTTAAACCTAACTAACCTAAGGACGTCACACACATCCATGCCCGAGGCAAGATTCGAACCTGCGACCGTAGCGGTCGTGCGGTTCCAGACTGTAGTGCCTTTAACCGCTCGGCCACTCCGGCCGGCACAAGAGTCTCACCCGAGAAATTCCACCAAAGGAAAGACAGATAATTGAGAACTTTTAACATTGCAGCTCGTCAGCAATTGTGAATAATTTAATGATTATAAATAATCTGTGTCGATTGCAAATAGAAACCGGATGTTGACCTAGGTTTCGGAGCGAATAACCACGCATTCTTCGGAACACGGTAAAACTACGAAGTGCCTAAAGAGGCATGGTCCAACATTAATACAGAACGCCCAAAAGGGCAAAAGACTCGCATAAAATGTAAAATAAACGGTACGAGTGTACCATGTCAACAGCTGTACTTAGCTCAAACGTCGAAAGGGTGATTCCTCAGCTCAGCCAACGTTCGGTGGGCCGTGGGCTCTCAGGCAAACTGACAGAAACAAAAAATACTACAGTGTGATCGGCACACCATTACCACAAAGCTGTCCAGGGAGGCCAGACCACCGTTACACGACACTCTTGGAGTCACTGTCTGAAGCTACCACCCCTGACGATCCGGGACTACCAGCAGAAGACGCGCATGGACGTTGCGACCGGGATGTCAGATCACTACAAGTCCAGGCGGAGTGTCGAACTGCCTTCCGGCCGGCGGTGCGCCGTCTTAATAGGCCGATTGGCGGATGGAACTTCTGGGACTATTTTCAATCACGTAACTGGGGTAGGAAAATAGTCCGGTTGTTGATCGGTACCACTGGCGCGGCTGTCGATCCGCGATGCTCGGGTAGCGGTCTCTGGCGGCCGTGTTTTCGTCTCCGACAGCGGCCTCAGCCGTTCCGTAAATATCTGCTTAGATTTCACTCGCTGTGATGAAGGCATCCCGCATCTCTGTTCTGTCATGCGGGATGCCGAGTCGCAGGCGGACGGGACGGATGCTGCACCGAGAACGTTGAATTATACCTCAGGGTAACCTTAATAAGTGACCCCATGTCATGGTACGAAAACCTGTCCCAGAAGAATCACAGAACCAGCTCCGGCCTGCCCGCACACTGCGGAATTAACGCGTCATTGGACAGCTGGTGCACTCGACGCCTTCTACCTTTGAAAAAAGTCAAAATCGTGAAACGTCGGACCACACTACATGCGTACACGCAGTTACTTTCAGGTTCCTGTGTTGTTTGGGCCAACGAAGACGTGTCACTGTATGTGCCACCACGAAGAATGTCTTTCGCCACGCGCCCAACAGCACACGTCACTTGCATTTAGTTTTACGTCTGCATCTACTTACATATTAAGCAAGCCACCGTACGGTGCATGGCGGAGGGTACCACACACCACTACTAGTCATTTCCTTTCCTGTTCTTCTCGCAAAGATATCGAGGGAAAAACAACTGTATAAATGCCTCCGCGGGAGTACCACTTTCTCACATTTTACCTTCGCGGTCCTTCCGCTAAATGTACGTTGACCACAGGAGAGTCGTTTGGCAGTCAGTTTCAAATGCCGGTTTTCTAAATCACTGCAATAGTGCCACGCGAACAGTGATTCCCATTTCAGTTCCCGAAGCATCTACTTTATACTTACGTGCTCATCGAACCTACGCTGAATTCTTGAATTACATTTGTTTTTCTTTAATCCGACCTCGTGGAAATCCGAAACACTCGAACAGTACGCAAGAATGGATGGAACTAGTGTTCTATACGCAGTCTCTCTTCAGAGATGAGCTACACTTTTCCAAGATTCTGCCAATAAAACGAAGTCGAACATTCGCCATCCCTACTATCAACCTGGTTTGCTCGTTCCGTTTAATGTCTGTTTGCTACATTACGCCTAGATATTTAATCGATGTGACTGTTTCAAGAAGCATCCTACGAATGCAGCATCCGAAAGCTCATATATAAGCTCATCTATAAAGAAATACGGCGCATAGAACACTAGTAGGACCCATTCTTGCGTGCTGTTCGAGTGTTTTGGATCCCCACGAGGTCGGATTAAAGAAAGGCATCGAAGTAATTCAAGAATTTAGGCTAGATTCGATGAGCACGCAAGTGCAAGTGCGAGTGAACTGGAATCACTCAATAGAGGAAAGTCCACTGGACCTGACGGGATACCAATTCGATTCTACACAGAGTACGCGAAAGAACTTGCCCCCCTTCTAACAGCCGTGTACCGCAAGTCTCTAGAGGAACGGAGGGTTCCAAATGATTGGAAAAGAGCACAGGTAGTCCTAGTCTTCAAGAAGGGTCGTCGAGCAGATGCGCAAAACTATAGACCTATATCTCTTACGTCGATCTGTTGTAGAATTTTAGAACATGTTTTTTGCTCGAGTATCATGTCGTTCTTGGAAACCCAGAATCTACTATGTAGGAATCAACATGGATTCCGGAAACAGCGATCGTGTGAGACCCAACTCGCTTTATTTGTTCATGAGACCCAGAAAATATTAGATACAGGCTCCCAGGTAGATGCTATTTTTCTTGACTTCCGGAAGGCGTTCGATACAGTTCCGCAATGTCGCCTGATAAACAAAGTAAGAGCCTACGGAATATCAGACCAGCTGTGTTGCTGGATTGAAGAGTTTTTAGCAAACAGAACGCGGCATGTTGCTCTCAATGGAGAGACGTCTACAGACGTTAAAGTAACCTCTGGCGTGCCACAGAGGAGTGTTATGGCACCATTGCTTTTCACAATGTATATAAATGACCTAGTAGATAGTGTCGGAAGTCCCATGCGGCTTTTCGCGGATGATGCTGTAGTATACAGAGAAGTTGCAGCATTAGAAATTTGTAGCGAAATGCAGGAAGATCTGCAGCGGATAGGCACTTGGTGCAGGGAGTGGCAACTGTCCCTTAACATAGACAAATGTAATGTATTGCGAATAGATAGAAAGAAGGATCCTTTATTGTATGATTATATGGTAGCGGAACAAACACTGGTAGCAGTTACTTCTGTAAAATATCTGGGAGTATGCGTGCGGAGCGATTTGAAGTGGAATGATCATATAAAATTAATTGTTGGTAAGGCGGGTACCAGGTTGAGATTCATTGGGAGAGTGCTTAGAAAATGTAGTCCATCAACAAAGGAGGTGGCTTACAAAACACTCGTTCGACCTATACTTGAGTATTGCTCATCAGTGTGGGATCCGTACCAGATCGGTTTGACGGAGGAGATAGAGAAAATCCAAAGAAGAGCGGCGCGTTTCGTCACAGTGTTATTTGGTAAGCGTGATAGCGTTACGGAGATGTTTAATAAACTCAAGTGGCAGACTCTGCAAGAGAGGCGCTCTGCATCTCGGTGTAGCTTGCTCGCCAGGTTTCGAGAGGGTGCGTTTCTGGATGAGGTATCGAATATATTGATTCCCCCTACTTATACCTCCCGAGGAGATCACGAATGTAAAATTAGAGAGATTCGAGCGCGCACGGAGGCTTTCAGACAGTCGTTCTTCCCGCGAACCATACGCGACTGGAACAGGAAAGGGAGGTAATGACAGTGGCACGTAAAGTGCCCTCCGCCACACACCGTTGGGTGGCTTGCGGAGTATAAATGTAGATGATGTAGATGAAGTGTAACGTAGATGCTTCGGGAACTCAAATGGGAATAGCTGTTCGCGAGGCACTATTGCAGTTAATTTGTAACGCCGGAAATGCATATCCTCCTATTTCCATCTATTGTACTATTATTTTTTTTCCTTGTTTTGTTACCTCAAGATATGACATTTCTGTCTCTTTATATATTGTAATTGTTTTACTGTTTGTATATATATTTATGCACTCATGTCGATGTATAATTGGTTTGTTTCGTAAATATTATTTGTATTTTTACGCTGGGTCTTGCCTAGGGAAAACTGCTATCGAACGATTACATCGATAGGTCGTGTGAAGACTCAAAGTGCGTAGGATCTTTGGTAGTGTTAACTCTGCCGCGTGAAGCGCGGGCAGAACAGTCGGAGTCTGGCGGGAGTAGCGAGTGGAGCAGGTGTTGTGTGACGCTCCCGCGAGTTGCCGCGCTTTCGGGGTTTGGCAGCATGTAATTGCGCTCGACTCGCGATGATAGTTTCTGACATGGTGTCGCGGACGGGAAGCATTAGCTGGCGCACATCAAGAGCCCGTTTCGCCTGGTGACCGTGTCGAGAAGAAGGCGCTCCAACATCCAGCTTCTGCAACAGCGACGGCCGACAATGAGTGACTGTCGCCACCTCCTCGATCGACGGCTTCAAACCTTCAATCAACCAACAAGGAAGACTAAAAGCACGTAAAGTTTCAGAACTGTACGGCAGACCTCAGCTTTTCAAACTGTACCATTTTCGTCACTATAATTACAGCAACTTGGCATGAACTTTTGTTGCTCATTGTCCCAATTGCATTACCAAGCAGAGTCCCTTCCTTTTCCGAAATGAACCCGAGTGTCGTTGAAATTCAAACGCCAGCATTAAAGTAATATAGCTAACTCGTTTTCACTGCTTTAATTTCAAAGTTCAATTATGGCATTAATAGCTGGCTACAATATTCAGATTACACAAGCACGAATTAAGAGTGCGAGCTTTGTTACCGTATTTTAGCTTACCTGTGACTGCAGCTCAGCTTGGTACGTACTAAAATTTACTATTGTTAATTGTTCAGAATCATTTAATTCAAGTTCAAAGTTAAATCTCTTCTTTCTAAATTGCGTAGATTCAAGTAGTTTTTGAAATGATTGTTGAGGTAGTCCAAGACTAACTGTATGTTACTGAATTTCGATGTGCTTCAGAAAGAAAGCTCACTATTAACTTCAGTCACTAAATTAACTTTCGATTTTCCAGTTATTAATTCTTTTGCTAAATTAAGTCAGAGTGTAGCGAAATTTATTACTTCTGACAAACTTTCAGTTTTCACACTACACGTGTCAACCTTCAGTTGCCACGCTTCTAGTGTTAATTATATGTGTAATAACCTTTCTTTTTCAGTTACTATAGTAATTGTCCTTAGGACTGGCGACCGTGATTTCCCCCAAATCTCAAATATCTAATTACCGCTAGTTAATTGTTAACGTAACGGCCGCACATTTACTTTCTTTAATAACTTTACCCCTTTTCAAAATTAATTTCCACCAGTTTCATTTGCATTTTTCCTTTCATTAAGATGTAACCCTTTCCTCCCTCTTTACCGATAGATTAACTTCGGTGACGATTGCTTTTCCCAAATTTCCATTAGGTACACGCGGTTTCATTTTTCACTGTCATTAAGGTCGGTAAGTGAGGGGGAGGTTACACGTGGCGACCTGGTGACAGGACAATCTTCAAATTTGAGGTTGTTCTGGACACGAATTTTGCATTGTGCAAATGTCGTAACAAAGTACTGGTTACGAAATGGTCGATACGTCAGCGAGAATATTCCTGTGAGGAATCCTAATTAGAGTTGAGATTTTGCATTTATATTGAAAATTATTAAAATGAGTGAAGGCAACAATTACCAAAATTTGGTAGACTTAGATACGGAACAATCGGTCGAACAGTGGGAAACGCGCACAGCGGTACCCATTGTTCAGGGGCAGGCGGCTAGCATGAAAGACGCGACCGCCGAAACGCAACAAAGAGCAGAAATGGAATTCCAAACTTTAGAAAATGTTTCGGAATCGGAAGCGAAAATCAAATCTGTACCCCTTGATGATGAATACGGGGGAACATGTATAGAGGAACCAGCTACGGAAGTAAAACCGGTAGTCTCCGGGAATTTAACTGATTTATTGAATGTTTTGATTAATGAAATCAAGAGTCAATCGGCAGAAATTATAGCTCTGTCTGCCAAGCAAGAAGCTCAGTCTGAAAAAATTGAACGAAAGCTAGACAATCAGAACAAAGCTATTAATGTTGTTAACAACAATGTTGGAGTTGTTAATACAAAAGTTGATAAAATCAAAGAAGATATTGTTGTAATTAATACCGAAATCGGTAATCTTAAACAGGAAATGATAGGCGTTCAGGCGGAAATTGCGAGCATAAATACTCGTTTTGATTCCGAAATTAGCAGAATCGAGAAAAGTGTAGGAGAAGCAGTTGCTCCGATCATCGAGAATAAGGTGACGGAACAAATTCAATTAGTGAAAAAAGAGGATCAACAGAAGGTGGAAACTTTAAAGGCTTTAGTGTCCGAAGTAGACACTAAAGTGAGGGAGCAGGCTAATACCTGCGAAGAGAAAAAGAGGGAAGTGGAAACGCTTGCGACAACCACTTGCCAAGTAATTACGAGAGTGTCGGAATTAGAAAAGAAACTTGACGAAAAACAGAGCTATGTGCCAATCTGTGCACATAGTTCGGAATTGTTGACGAAAGAGGAGCGGTTCGACCCCTTGAAAAAAGGCGGTATACACGCGACGGATTTCATTAAAAATTGTGAAAGAGTTTTACCCAGATCATGGACTAATGAGAGAAAAATTATTGCGGTTATTGATGTGCTGGCTGGTGATGCCAAGCGTTGGGGCTTAAACCTCGACATTACGAACCTGACTTTTGACGAGTTTAAAAATTTGTTTCTGGCTGAATACTGGTCAGAGCAAAAACAGCAAAGTGTCTGGCGCGAATTTGTCGTATCGAGGCCTTTCGATGCGAATTCGCGCGGCTCGATGAAGGAGTTTTGTGAGGGCTGGATCCGCAAGTTGGAATATTTGCGTGATCGCCGCTCGGAATCCGAAATAGTCTGGGAACTCTACAAAAAGCTTCCAGATGATACAAAACGCTACGTAGGAAGCAATTACAGGACAATCAATGATTTCTTGGAAAGAGTTGAGGACGAGGACAATTGGCGCAATAATCGCGACAGTGGTAGAGGCCGTGGTAACAACAACGGGTACCACAGCAACCACAACAACGATAACCATGGAAATAATGCATACCGCAACCATGGCAGCAATAACAATAATGGTTCGGACCGTAATAACAATCGGTACAATGCAAATAATAACTGGAATGACGGAAACCAGTATCGTACTAACGTGATACGGGCTTCACAGAATAGTAATAACGCCAGAGGGTGTGATCAGCCGCCTCAGCAGCATCCGGGGAGCGTAGCTGCTGGGACGAGACAGGGAAACCATTAGCCGCGCCGGTGAGGGGCCGAGCGGGCGTGGAGAAATTTTGGCGGCCCAATAACAAGAGAAAACCCAGGTGTCGCCGTTATGAAAATTCCGTATGGAATAATCAACGGCGGGAGAGTGTGCCAGTGTTAAGAGAAAGGAGTGCGCCCACAAGTAGTAGATCAGCAGTATACACGGCAGTAGGTAGTACATTCACTGTCAGTGAGAACAATTTAAGTAGTGTTCCGGAAATCGATTATAAAGTGGCAGCTGTAATACCCACAGCGGAACTGGAGATTGAGTTTAAGAATGGTTCGCAATTGTTGAGAGAAGATCAGATGTCGGATAAAACGTCCGTCATCGAGCGAGGGGATGCAGAGAGGGATGAGGTCTGGTTAAGGCAGTTCGGTCGCTTATACGACGAACTAAGAGATTATAGGGGCCTGTACGGGAGGAGTGTTTATAGGGAGCGCGGGCAGGATTTGCCGCGTCTCGTCCCACAGGAAGATAGTATTTGTGAAGTGATGGAAAGTTCTGGCCCTAACCGGCAGACTTTACCAGAAATAGTTGATGTTAATGGGGAGCACGAGCAAGATGCGTCGTGTTTCGTCCCGCAGGAGTTGAATGTTGAAGTAGTAACGGAAAGTTCTGGCCCTAACCGGCAGACTTTACCGAAAGTTGTAGTGGTAGAAGTAGCCGACCCATCCGACGCGAACATCCAGTTTAAACATTGCGAGAGTATTAAGGAGAAAGATTACGAAAATTTTAGTGATAGCCGGACACGATTGGTAGAAAAGCACATAGATTACAGCGTGTATGAGGTTAGAGCTGACATTATACAGTCAGACGATAGCAGTGTGGGTTGCGCAGATCCAGAGGAAGTAATTTCAGATGCTACTGGGCACATTCCTCCAGGTAGATTGGCAGATGAGATCAATCTGACCAAAGTGGAATCAACGAAGGTGACAATTAGTGAATTGATAGCAAAGCAACACTCACTAGTTGACGAGTTACAGGAAAAGGTTTCGGTATTGGAGGCGAAGCTAGAGACTAAGCCTCAGGACAAACGTGTTGAAATTAAAACTGTATGTGAACAGAGGCTGAAAAAGCCGCCAGATAAACCGGATTTAGGATCAAAGCCGGATGGTTTGTTCTGGAATGACCTGGATATAGAGGAGGATTTACTGTGGGAAAATAAAGAAACAGTCGAGGACAAGTGTAGACAGATAGTAGTGTCTGTTAATGTGCACGACCTACAACTAAACGCGTTGATGGACACCGGTGCAGAACTGAGTGCTGTATCTGGGAAAATATTTGAGTTACTGAAAAACAGACCTGGCATCGTAGTTATGCCAGTAACAGGAGTGAAAATTATCGGTGCTACTGGGAAGGCCAGTAAACCGGTCACAAAACAGATTTTTGTCAAGTTCGAGATATGTGGGGCACGATTTGAACAAGAGTTTGTCGTCGTGCCAGATTTAACTACGGAAGTAATTATCGGGTTAGATTGGCTATTAAAGTACCGTGCAGTGATTAACTGCGAAAGCAAAACTTTGACATGTATGTCACTAGATAAAACAATGGTAGTTGGTTTTGACGAGGCAGGAGACGGTGTGCATAGGCAATACCAGCCTATACACATTGTTAACTGGCCGGATGACATTGACGTAGGAATGAGTTTGAACTGCCATAACATGAGGAATTTCGGCATTGACAAAAGTGTAGAAAGTGAATTGGAAGAGATAATCAAATTCCCTCCACGGATTAACATTAGTATTGGTGTGAAAAAAGATCGTTTGCGAGAAGTAATGAAGCTAAAAGCCGATGCTCGCATACGTCGTCATGACGCTAAAGCGCGTTTTGCTAAGTTTGCAATCGGAGACTTAGTACTTGTAAAAGCTCATGAGAAATCGAGCGAGATAGACCATGAAAACTCTAAATTTAAGTTTGTTTATAATGGACCATATAAAGTCATTGGTATGCCTCACACAAATGCTTACGGAATATTGCAGACTTGAAATTGTACCAACCTAGGATCGATTAATACCACACAATGGGTAATTTATACAGTATGTAAAATAGAGTGTAAGATTTAACGATTTGCTAGATTGCCATGCTTTTGACTGACCAAGGTCATTAAAGAAGTTGTAATTAATAAGTAATTAATTTTGATTAATCAATTTAATTTTAGTCAATTTAATCATGATCTAATCAACTGAAAAATCCAAGCTGCTAGTTTAAGTTTTCAGCTGAGTCACAGTAGATTAAGGAATGTAAATATGATTTTGTAAATAGCTGTAAGATTTCATAAATATGTGATTTACTAGTCATTGCCGATGTACTTAGACGCTGTTTTAAGTTTCAGGCTAGTACATGCGTGTGATGATGGACAGTGTTGAGTTATCCACTGTGATAGTATTAAGGGACTCCTTGAGATTACTCGGGAGTGAGTTTTTCCTAAAGAATTCAGTGAAGCGGACGTTCTGGAAACGCCGTCACAAGGGCGAGTGAGATCAAGCGTGCGCACACGCGGGCGCAACAATACTGGCGAGGCGAGCCGCTGTCGGCTCTTGTGCCGCTGTTGGCTCTTGGGCCGCTGTCGGCATTCTTTGTACTTGCGAGTACGGAAGGCGGAATTGTTTTTCTTCCTGGACAGCTGAAAGAATTCTACTGTCAATATTTATGTTTTTTTCGATCTGATGTGTGTTATTTTCTTGTTTAGCGTTTAATGGACTCCCATGACGAGAATATTAATTATGAAAGGGTTATGTAAAAATGTGTATTCTATGTAATTAATCATTAGTTAGCGTATTTTGATAAACCTGTTTTTTTATGACCATGTACTCTGATTAATTTTGCAAATAGTATTCCATTTCTTGTAGTGTTACGAATTTTAGGAATAGCTAAACCATTTTCTATGTTTTCTATGAATTTTGATATGTTGTCAACCTGTTTTATTTTGTGCAAGATGACAGAGTGGAATAAGATTAGGAGTGTCTCCACTCAATTATTATTGTCTACAAATTGGTTTATGGTTAATTAGACGAATGCTAAATTTTGTTGATGTTTTGAGCATATGCATTTCCGCTGTTTTTTTTTTTTTTTTTGGGACATTTTCTGAGTCTGTTTACGTTACACGAACATCCTCAGACAATGTGGGGCACGTGTAACGCCGGAAATGCATATCCTCCTATTTCCATCTATTGTACTATTATTTTTTTTCCTTGTTTTGTTACCTCAAGATATGACATTTCTGTCTCTTTATATATTGTAATTGTTTTACTGTTTGTATATATATTTATGCACTCATGTCGATGTATAATTGGTTTGTTTCGTAAATATTATTTGTATTTTTACGCTGGGTCTTGCCTAGGGAAAACTGCTATCGAACGATTACATCGATAGGTCGTGTGAAGACTCAAAGTGTGTAGGATCTTTGGTAGTGTTAACTCTGCCGCGTGAAGCGCGGGCAGAACAGTCGGAGTCTGGCGGGAGTAGCGAGTGGAGCAGGTGTTGTGTGACGCTCCCGCGAGTTGCCGCGCTTTCGGGGTTTGGCAGCATGTAATTGCGCTCGACTCGCGATGATAGTTTCTGACATGGTGTCGCGGACGGGAAGCATTAGCTGGCGCACATCAAGAGCCCGTTTCGCCTGGTGACCGTGTCGAGAAGAAGGCGCTCCAACATCCAGCTTCTGCAACAGCGACGGCCGACAATGAGTGACTGTCGCCACCTCCTCGATCGACGGCTTCAAACCTTCAATCAACCAACAAGGAAGACTAAAAGCACGTAAAGTTTCAGAACTGTACGGCAGACCTCAGCTTTTCAAACTGTACCATTTTCGTCACTATAATTACAGCAACTTGGCATGAACTTTTGTTGCTCATTGTCCCAATTGCATTACCAAGCAGAGTCCCTTCCTTTTCCGAAATGAACCCGAGTGTCGTTGAAATTCAAACGCCAGCATTAAAGTAATATAGCTAACTCGTTTTCACTGCTTTAATTTCAAAGTTCAATTATGGCATTAATAGCTGGCTACAATATTCAGATTACACAAGCACGAATTAAGAGTGCGAGCTTTGTTACCGTATTTTAGCTTACCTGTGACTGCAGCTCAGCTTGGTACGTACTAAAATTTACTATTGTTAATTGTTCAGAATCATTTAATTCAAGTTCAAAGTTAAATCTCTTCTTTCTAAATTGCGTAGATTCAAGTAGTTTTTGAAATGATTGTTGAGGTAGTCCAAGACTAACTGTATGTTACTGAATTTCGATGTGCTTCAGAAAGAAAGCTCACTATTAACTTCAGTCACTAAATTAACTTTCGATTTTCCAGTTATTAATTCTTTTGCTAAATTAAGTCAGAGTGTAGCGAAATTTATTACTTCTGACAAACTTTCAGTTTTCACACTACACGTGTCAACCTTCAGTTGCCACGCTTCTAGTGTTAATTATATGTGTAATAACCTTTCTTTTTCAGTTACTATAGTAATTGTCCTTAGGACTGGCGACCGTGATTTCCCCCAAATCTCAAATATCTAATTACCGCTAGTTAATTGTTAACGTAACGGCCGCACATTTACTTTCTTTAATAACTTTACCCCTTTTCAAAATTAATTTCCACCAGTTTCATTTGCATTTTTCCTTTCATTAAGATGTAACCCTTTCCTCCCTCTTTACCGATAGATTAACTTCGGTGACGATTGCTTTTCCCAAATTTCCATTAGGTACACGCGGTTTCATTTTTCACTGTCATTAAGGTCGGTAAGTGAGGGGGAGGTTACAAATTTATAAAACCGGCGTTTGAAACTGACTGCCAAACGACTCTCCTGTCGCCAACGTACATTTAGCGTAAGGACCACGAAGATAAAATGCGAGAGTTTTCTACATTTAGAGCACGCTGCCATTCCATGCACCAAGTAGAAACTCTGTCTAAGTAATCCTGTATACTCCTACAGTCACTCAACGACGACACCTTCCTATATTTCACAGCATCACTAGCACACAGCTGAAGACTGCTGCTTACTTTCTCCTTCGGATCACTTACGTATACAGAAAATAAAAGCGGTCTTTTCATACATCCCTGGGCCACACCTGACGACATCCTTGTCTTTGATTAACAGTCACCGGCGAGGATGAACTACTGGGCTCTTTTACTTAGGAAGACTTCGAGACATATCTGAGAACCTATTCCGTATGCTTTTACCTTCGTTAACAGTCAGCGGTGTGGCACCATGTAAATGCTTTACGGAAATCGAGGAATATGGAATCCACCGGTTGCGCTTCATTCATAGTTCGCAGTATATCATGTGAGAAAAGGCCAATTTAAGTTTCGCACAAGCGATGTTGTTTTCTCAATCAGTCCTGATTTGCCTCGCGGGATTAGCCGAGCGGTCTAAGGCGCTGCAGTCACGGACTGTGCGGCTGGTCCCAGCGGAGGTTCGAATCCTCCCTCGGGCATGGGTGTGTGTGTTTGTCCTTAAGATAATTTAGGGTAACTAGTGTGTAAGCTTAGGGACTGATGACCTTAGCAGTTAAGTCCCATAAGATTTCACACATTTGAACATTTTTGATTCAGTGCTGATTTGTGAGCAATAGTTTTCCTGTCTCAAGGAAGTTCACTATAATCGAACAAAGGGTGTGTTCAAGAATTCTGAAACAAACCGATGATGAGGATATTGGTCTGTAATTCTGCGGGTCTGTTGTTTAAATTTCTTGTATACAGGAGTAACCTGGGCTTTTCTGCAATCGCTTTGGACACTGCGCGGGGCGACAGTAAGGGTACAAAGCCGCAGTTTACTCTGTGTAAAATCGAATTCGGTTTCCATCTGGATCTGGTGAATTATTTGTCTTGAAGCTTTCCAGCTGCTTCTCTACGCCACGGGTGTCTATTACTATGTTTCCCATGCGGGAGTCTGTGCAACCGTCAAACGACGATATATTTGTATGACTCTCCTGTGTGAATTATTCGTTAAACGTGAAATCTAAGTTTCGGCTTTTCTTTTAATATCACCAGATCGATCGACGAGTGACTGGATAGAAGCTTTCGACTCGCTTAGTGATTTTACGTATGACCAGGATTTTCTCAAGTTATCGGCAAGATGCTGATGCTGGTAATAGTTTCATGATTCACTTATTAATATTCTTACGGACACACGATTTTCTACTAACTTCCGTTTGTCTATATCTACATCTACATCCATACTCCGCAAGACACCTGACGGTGTGTGGCGGAGGGTACCCTGAGTACCTCTATCGGTTCTCCCTTCTATTCCAGACTTGTATTGTTCGTGGAAAGCAGGATTGTCGGTATGCTTCTGTGTGGGCTCTAATCTCTCTGATTTTATCCTCTTGGTCTCTTCGCGAGGTATACGTAGGAGGGAGCAATATACTGCTTGACTCTTCGGTGAAGGTATGTTCTCGAAACTTTAACAAAAGCCCGTACTGAGCGTCTCTTCTGCTGAGTCTTCCACTGGAATTTATCTATCATCTCGTTAACGCTTTCGCGATTACTAAATGATCCTGTAACGAAGCGCGCTGCTCTCCGTTGGATCTTCTCTATCTCTTCTATCAACCCTATCTGGTACGGATCCCACACTGCAGAGCAGTATTATAGCAGTGGGCGAACAAGCGTACTGTAACCTACTTCCTTTGTTTTCGGATTGCATTTCCTTAGGATTCTTCGAATGAATCTCAGTGTGGCATCTGCTTTACCGACGATCAACTTTGTATGATCATTCCATTTTAAATCACTCCTAATGCGTACCCCCAGTTAATTTATGGAATTAACTGCTTCCAGTTGCTGACCTGCTATTTTGTAGCTAAATGATAAGGGATCTATCTTTCTATGTATTCACAGCACATTACAGTTGTCTACATTGAGATTCAATTGCCAATCCCTGCACCATGCGTCAATTCGCTGCAGATCCTTCTGCATTTCAGTACAATTTTCCATTGTTACAACCTCTCGATACACCACAGCATCATCTGAAAAAAGCCTCAGTGAACTTCCGATGTCATCCACAAGGTCATTTATGTATATTGTGAATAGCAACGGTCCTATGACACTCCCCTGCGGCACACCTGAAATCACTCTCACTTCGGAAGACTTCTCTCCATTGAGAATGACATGCTGCGTTCTGTTATCTAGGAACTCTTCAATCCAATCACACAATTGGTCTGATAGTACATATGCTCTTACTTTGTTCATTAAACGACTGTGGGGAACTGTATCGAACGCCTTGGGAAAGGCCGTCTGAATCTCGTGGACGAACAGCGCGAGCTGGGTTTCACACGAGCGTTTTTTTCGAAACCCATGCTGATTCCTACAGAGTAGATTTCTAGTCTCCCCAAAAGTCATTAAACTCGAACATAATACGTATTCCAAAATTCTACAACTGATCGACGTTAGAGATATAGGTCTATAGTTCTGCACATCTGTTCGACGTCCCTTCTTGAAAACGGGTATTACCTGTGCCCTTTTCCAATCCTTTGGAACGCCACGCTCTTCTAGAGACCTACGGTACACCGCTGCAAGAAGGGGGGGCAAGTTCCTTCGCGTACTCTGTGTAAAATCGAACTGGTATCCCATCAGGTCCAGCGGCCTTTCCTCTTTTGAGCGAGTTTAATTGTTTCTCTATCCCTCTGTCGTCTATTTCGATATCTACCATTTTGTCATGTGTACGACTATCTAGAGAAGGAACTACATTCTCTGGTTGTTTACTGAACCGATAATGCCACGGTCTCTGTTTTCGTAGCATTTTCCGATTCTGATTATTAAATCACGAAGTATTCTTTCCATCCTTAATCCACTTGTATTTTATTGTATGCTAACCGGGGGCCTAGAAACGACGGAGAGGCTCCCTCCCCGCCGCAGCCGCGATGGTCCACAATCCCACGACGACTACCGCAGTACACGTCACCCCTCCGCCGCTCCACACCGAACCCAGGGTTATTGTGCGGTTCGGCCCCTATGGACCACTCCAAGGAACGTCTCACACCAGACGAGTGTAACCCCTATGTTTGCGTGGTAGAGTAATGGTGGTGTACGCGTACGTGGAGAACTTGTTTGCGCAGCAATCGCCGACATAGTGTAGCTGAGGCGGAATAAGGGGAAGCAGCCCGCATTTGCCGAGGCAGATGTAAAACCGCCTAAAAACCATCCACAGACTGGCCTGATCACCAGCCCTCTACACAAGTCCGCCGGGCGGATTCGTGCCGGGGACCAGGTGTTCATTCCCAATCCGAAGAGCATCTCCAATGCACGATTTACAATCGCAGTGTTCTTCCAGCCACTGGATGAGCTGGAGCTGCAATCACTGAGAGTAGCAGTTCCTGTCAGGTATGAAAGCGATCGCCACTGAAAAGTTCTGCCACTCTCCTGCGCTCGTTGTCGGTTTGGATCTTTTTACCACAGTGTTTGTTTTTCTTACACCGTTTTTACAAACCAATGTCCTTAACATCAATTTGTCACCGAATTCTAGAACATACTCTCAGTTAGAATGTAATAAGTTTCCTACAGACCGAAAAGCTTATTTCCACGAATCTAAACGGTTTCAGAAAGCAACGCTAGTGTGAAACTCAGCTTGCCCTTTTCTCAAATCATATACTGTGAACAATGGATGAAGGGTAACAGGTAGTTTCATATTTCTAGGTTTCCGCAAAGCATTTGACATGGTACTCCACTACAGACTGTTAAAGAAGGTACGATCATACGGAATAGATTTTCAGATGTGTGAGTGGATCGAAGACTTCTTAAGTAACAAAATCTGGTGTGTTGTCCTCGACACCGAGTGTTCGTCAGAGACGAGGTTATTACCAAGAGTCTCCTAGAGGAGTGTGATAGGACCACTGTACGAGGTGCCATGGTAGAGAAGAGTTTCTACCTCTTTAATTCAGACGAATTTTGCATGAGATTTGGACAGGAGCTCGATCCCCTCCTTACATACCACCTAATTGATTATGTGCGCAACGGTAACGGAAGAAAATGATGGTGGACCCTGCTAGTTGGTAAAATAAGGAGTGCACACTCACAGTACTGTAGTAAAAATCGTAATCTACTCACAAAAAAAATTGAGAACTTTATCATAATAAACAACATTAAATGGGATTCTGAATACATCTACGAAATGATATGTGGATTAAATATTACAATGAGATTTATTATACATCACAACATAAATGTACATGATTATCGACAGAAACAGTGGGTTAAAGGACAGGGCACACTGAAATATTACGAGAATAAGAGTTGGCTCGAGAGCAAGGGGCTCCTAGTCTCTTTGATGCAAACGATTGACGATAATGACTGGAGGCCCCAATAAATCAAATATTAATTTCCCGACTACATAGCAGTGTCGCAATTAGTAGTGAGAGCTCAAATGGGATCACATGGAGAAACAAGCAAGATGGACTTATAGCAAAGCGAATGCGAGTGCTGCTGAGGGGTTCAGTATAAAATTGATAAGGTCCCACAATGCCGGAGCTGGAAAATACTGTACCAGTACTGAAATCTGCAGCACGTCGTCGGTAGGCAGCGTCCTGATGATGTAGGCGCCGACTTCTGCCGTACAGCATATCTGTGTCAACCCCTGGCCGCGAAGGCTGTCCGAGAATTCTAAGTCCTTCCTAAAACGAGCGACGAAGTCACAAGACCGTCTGACTCTGAGGAAGATCAGATCCCCGAATCCCTCCTGTGATGCGATGCAAGAGCGAAGCCAACATTGGTCAACTCCCTACTCTCTTTGAAAACCGCGAATCAGCATTCAGTGCTACTTTCAGAATTCCCCCACACTGTCTCGGAACATCATCTGCGCCAATAGCGACCGTTCCATCCAGTTTCGAACAGGGCCTTATGACGTCAACTAGCCTCAGTTTAAGTTGACCAATCGTGACTCTGCTATTCAGCAGAGGGCACTGAACTTGTCATTTGACCGGCTACGAAAACAACCTGCCTAGACCACCGGCCATCCAGTGCCAGACAGTCGCACTCAGTAGGGGACAGTCCACAAGTATTCTCAGAATCAGTAAGACAATGTAGTCAGTCGGTGCCAGGGATCTCCATTCCGGACGCGCCGGAACGGTAAAGACACTCAGACGTCTCGCAAGTCGTTTCACCCTGTGTACAACAGGCGAAACTCGACCGACGTCAGTCGTTTCGCCAGGCGCTTAAACCTATTGTACGAACCCCACAGAATTCAGGGAAGTGCAGCCCCCAACCGGAAATGCAGTGTGCCGCGTCCTCCGATGAGTGCTTCGCACAAGCCACCCAGAGCAGTAGAACAACATGTTTAGGAATCAAGTGAAAAGTATTTTTCGAGCTCTCAGTATAAATACTCTCATTACAGTAATCTTATTAGGTCTGTTACTACCGTGCAATGACATAGAACATTAATAAAATTGGTGAAAATGAGAGGAGAGATGCAAAAGAGGGCATGAAACCTCTCAACTGTTATTTTCTTTACACATAAATGTTTTGATGTGCGGGGTGGGCAGCAGTTTGCGGTTGTGTGATGGTGATGCTTTGATTGATATATGGGAAGGTGTCGAATGTGAGTGACTGTAGATTGATACAAGACGACTTAGATTAAATTTCTAGTTTGTGTGATGAAATGGAGTGGGCTAAAAAAAATTAATTAATTAATATGGATGAGTGAGGGGGCGTAACGTTCAAAGAGACATGAGGATTGTGGTAGGGAAGGTGAATGGTCGATTTCGGTTTACTGGGTGAATTTTAGCAAAGTATGGTTCATCTGTAAACGAGACCGCACATAGGACGCTAGTGCGACCTATTCTGGAGTACTGCTCGAGTGTTTGGGATCCGCACTAGGCTGTGTTAAGGGAATATATCAAGCTGCTAGATTTGTTACTGGTAACTTCCAGAAACACGCAAGTTTTACGGGCATGCTTTGGGAAGTGAAATGGGAATCCCTGGTGGGAAGGCGACTTACCTTTCAAGGAATACTATGTACAGAATTTAGAGAACCGGAATTTGAGGCTGCCTGCAGACCGATCCTACTGCTGTCAGCGTACATTGCGCGTAAGGACCACGAATATACGAAATGAGAAATTAGGGCTCATACGGAAGCATAGAGGCAGTCGTCGTTTTCTCGGCCTATCTGCGAGTGGAACAGGAAGGAAAACAACTATTAGTGGTACAGGGCACCCTGCGCCACGTGCCGTATGATGGCTTGCGCAGTATGTATGTAGATGTACAGGGTGTTTCAAAAATGACCGGTATATTTGAAACGGAAATAAAACTAAACGAGCAGCGATAGAAATACACCGTTTGTTGCAATATGCTTGGGACAACAGTACATTTTCAGGCGGACAAACTTTCGAAATTACAGTAGTTACAATTTTCAACAACAGATGGCGCTGCAAGTGATGTGAAAGATATAGAAGACAACGCAGTCTGTGGGTGCGCCATTCTGTACGTCGTCTTTCTGCTGTAAGCGTGTGCTGTTCACAACGTGCAAGTGTGCTGTAGACAACATGGTTTATTCCTTAGAACAGAGGATTTTTCTGGTGTTGGAATTCCACCGCCTAGAACACAGTGTTGTTGCAACAAGACGAAGTTTTCAACGGAGGTTTAATGTAACCAAAGGACCGAAAAGCGATACAATAAAGGATCTGTTTGAAAAATTTCAACGGACTGGGAACGTGACGGATAAACGTGCTGGAAAGGTAGGGCGACCGCGTACGGCAACCACAGAGGGCAACGCGCAGCTAGTGCAGCAGGTGATCCAACAGAGGCCTCGGGTTTCCGTTCGCCGTGTTGCAGCTGCGGTCCAAATGATGCCAACGTCCACGTATCGTCTCATTCGCCAGAGTTTACACCTCTATCCATACAAAATTCAAACGCGGCAACCCCTCAGCACCACTACCATTGCTGCACGAGAGACATTCGCTAACGATATAGTGCACAGGATTGATGACGGCCATATGCATGTGGGCAGCATTTGGTTTACTGACGAAGCTTATTTTTACCTGGACGGCTTCGTCAATAAACAGACCTGGCGCATATGGGGAACCGAAAAGCCCCATGTTGCAGTCCCATCGTCCCTGCATCCCCAAAAAGTACTGGTCTGGGCCGCCATTTCTTCCAAAGGAATCATTGGCCCATTTTTCAGATCCGAAACGATTACTGCATCACGCTATCTGGACATTCTTCGTGAATTTGTGGTGGTACAAACTGCCTTAGACGACACTGCGAACACCTCGTGGTTTATGCAAGATGGTGCCCGGCCACATCGCACGGCCGACGTCTTTAATTTCCTGAATGAATATTTCGATGATCGTGTGATTGCTTTGGGCTATCCGAAACATACAAGAGGCGGCGTGGATTGGCCTCCCTATTCGCCAGGCATGAACCCCTGTGACTTCTTCCTGTGGGGACACTTGAAAGACCAGGTGTACCGCCAGAATCCAGAAACAATTGAACAGCTGAAGCAGTGCATCTCATCTGCATGTGATGCCATTCCGCCAGACACGTTGTCAAAGGTTTCGGGTAATTTCATTCAGAGACTACGCCATATTATTGCTACGCATGGTGGATATGTGGAAAATATCGTACTATAGAGTTTCCCAGACCGCAGCGCCATCTGTTGTTGAAAATTGTAACTACTGTAATTTCGAAAGTTTGTCTGCCTGGAAATGTACTGTTGTCCCAAGCATATTGCAACAAACGGTGTATTTCTATCGCTGCTCGTTTAGTTTTTATTGCCGTTTCAAATATACCGGTCATTTTTGAAACACCCTGTACATGTGGATGTAAATGTTTTATATGTCTGAGAGTGGGTCTCCATCCTCTGTTGACACATTGGAGAGTCTGCGGTGGTACAACACAACTTTGGTCAACTTCATTCCCCAGTTGGTCAAGGCAACTTCCGAGCATGAGAGATCCTTTGCACCATTCTCTCACGTCCTGAAGTCGACCCATCTGAATGCGGTGATTCCATACGACCGAGATACACGCAGCTTACTTGCCATGGTAGAGGCTCACATGGCCTCCTCGTTCCAGTTATAAGCCATCTGCAGAGCACCATAATGACCCATGTGACTTTTCAAGGGGTGACTGATATTTTATGTAGAGAGATTAGATATGACGTTTCACATCATTGCATATCCCTTCACTGTATATCTACGGAATGAAAAGTCTAGCTGCCTGTCAAATGAATACGCTGAGTTTGTCTTCTTTTTCTAAACGTTGAATATACGTTAAATCACAGTGGGAAATCTGTACTGAATTGTAGTCTATATATTTTGAAGTTTGTTGAAATGAGCTGGCCTTGGTGGCCGTGCAATTCTAGGCGCTTCAGTCCGGAACCGCGAGACTGCTACGGTCGCAGGTTCGAATCCTGCCTCGGGCATGGTTGTTTGTGGTGTCCTTAGTTTAGTTAGGTTTAAGTAGTTCTAAGTTATAGGGGGCTGATGACCTCAGAAGTTAAGTCCCATAGTGCTCAGAGCCATATGAACCATTTTGTTGTTGTTGAAATTACACAAAATAACAACTAATTTTTAGGGTATTTCTTTGTGCTCCTATAAGGTATGACTTTTTTCACTTTATGTCGTCTCTCGTCCTGTTTGTTGTGTACAAGTTGGATGCGAAGAGCCCGATTTTGTATAAAAAAAGGAAGGCCCCGAGGAAGGTATAAGGCCGAGTGTAGACGAGTTATCCCATCCGCTACAGCGTAAAACCTTTTCCACAGCGCCGGACTTGTTACAGAACACCGAGCCGTTTCTCACTCCCGGTACATTCTCACGTTCGCCCGCACTGAAAAGCAACCTGTTGCGTTTGAGTTGCGATCTGCAGCCGCCGTAAAGTGGCGATGCGGCAAAGCAGATCTGCTCTCCCGTGTTGCGTTCTGCGAGGTAAAGCTTGGCGAAGGGCGCCTAACACGTAGATATCGGCTTACAAATGCTAATTGTACAGGGTGGTTATCATTAAAGTTTCGCTACCTGTGTAGACGGAAAACTATTTACCGTGTGGGTATCCAACTTTATAGGAATGATGTTCAGCTGTGTGCTGCAGGATTTACGTTGTTAATAGTGTTAGTGTCATTGTTTGCCGCTAGGCGTCGGCACTGGTACGGTGAAGTAGGAGCAGCTCTGGTCCCAAAGACCTAAAGACATTGCGGCGAGGCAGGGTCGGTCATCTGCGTTTTTGTTATCGCTATCGTTCAGTCTACCTACGTCGATAGGATTCCTGCCGATGTCCCTTCAATCTGTGGTAGCAGATAAGTGCTATGCAGTGTAAAGAAGCAATGATGAAACCACCACCTAATACCTACCACACAGAGGCCACGTAACTCTAGTTGAAAATCAGTTCCCGGAAAGATCACGATTAAAAAATCGGGCGTTCGGACTCTTCAGTCTACTTGCAGCAAAGCTTTTAAAATTAGATTAACTCTGATTTTTATTCATATTGAAACACTTGAAATGGCTATCAAGTCCGTATTTAATATGGTAAAATGTTATCATTCGAAGTTGACTGTCTGTACAACAAATATTCACTCAAAAAGCAGCCAGAATTTTAGTAAGTCCGACCCAACTAATTTTTATGCTCTACCAGTCACAGACCCACAACTATTAGCGAGTTAAACATTCGGTCGTTTCAGTGGTCAGTGTTAGTTTCAGAGGTGCTCGCCAAAACGTTCCGTACAGAGCACGGAACACGTCATGCGGAGTTATTACTACAACCAGAAAGTTCACTTGCTCATATCTCTCAAACTATTTAATTTAGAAACACCAAATTTTCATTAAAATGTTCGTAACTCCAGTCGCTTCAGTGACGATATGTTCGAACCCAATTATCTCACTACTTCCACACCTAACAGAGTATTTTTAAGGAGCGATCTGACATCGTGTTATCCGTAGACCGGCTAGCAAGCGAGTTACTCTCCTATACGCCCACTCCTGTTTTCGTGGGCGAACAGCATAATTCTGATTGGCTGTTGATCTAAACGATCAATCAGAACGTACTTTATACATCATTCTCGCGGCAAATATTGCCTTATCCAATCACTAATTTGATAGTAATTTATATCAGCAGAACTCCAAATTCTTGAATTTTGTTTAATCAAAATAAACAAAGTGCGAAATATTCTTCAAATTGATACATAAACTTATTCTGCCTCTAACTGCCATTCTGGATACTTTGATACAAAGGCATGCACACTCCTACATACGTCACCTGAATCGTGGTTGCAACATAACTTTCCCACGGTTCGTTTGTAAAAGGTTTTACGTAAAATGAAATATTAAATTTTAACGTATGTCATTCATACACTCTCTCAATCATTCTCACGCAATCACACGGCAAAATATAATCAAATAATAATTTTGACCGATTTTTGTATTTCGTAATGCACAGTGACTGAAATTTTAAGAAGAAGATTCTAATTAACATGCAGTGTGAACGGCGTACATTACTGTGGTCTGCTTCGGCAACATGTGATCCCTGCTCTGCGAGAGAAGGTTACTTCGAACTCATCTGTTTTGTTGCACGATGCAGCACCACGTCTCAGTGCTCGTGGGGTCACTCGGCTACTCCGGAACACATATGGAGAAAACCGACTGATTGACCGGTCCTTCCAAACGGGGTGGCGCCAACATCAAGAGATTCGAACCCATGCGATGTGTGGCTATGGGATTACCTAAATGACAAGGTTTCTCAATAGGTCCCTGACACATGTTTGAAGATGAATTTAGCGAGAGAGGTAGACAACACACTACCTGAGATGTTTCGGGCAGCAGTAGAGCAACTCTAGTGCCATTCCAGTGTGCCGTCGATGCAGATGGTTGCCTCACTGAATAACGTTTGTAACCTGGAGCGTAAAGATGGTACACAATCAACAAATGTTAACCTCTCAAGTGGAAATGAAAATGTGTTTTTTCAATGATTCAATCATTATTTGTCTTACGCATGTCCTTACAAATGCTTTCACAAAGTTTCGTTGTCCATAGTCACTCGTTCGTCATGTAGAGCCTCTCAAGTAATGAAAGCTAATTAGTTTGATGTTGTATGCCTCATGTTTCACGATAAATAGCAATAAAGTGGAACAAGTCATTCTAAATTCACACTGAAAAATAGTTTGTAACAATAGCTACGTGCCAAATATTTATAAGTTTTCTTTTGAATTTTTACACTGAAGAGCCAAAGAAACTGGTACACCTGTTTAATATCGTGTCGGGCTCTCGCGAGCACGCAGAAGTGCTGCAACATGACGTGGCATGAACTTGACTAATGTCTCAAGTAGTGCTGGAGGTAAATAACACTATGAGTCCCGCAGGGCTGCCCACAAATCCGTAATAGTACGAGGGGAAGGAGATCTCTCCTCAACAGCATCCCAGATATGCTCATTTATGTTCATGTCTGGGGAGTTTGGTGGGAAGTGGAAGTGTTTAATCTCAGAAGAGTGTTCTTGGACATACTCTGTAGCAATTTTGGACTAGTGGGATGCCGCATTGTCCTGGTGAAGTCCAAATTAGTCGGAAAGCACAATGGACATGAATGGATGCAGGTGATCAGACAGGATGCTTACGTATCTGTCACCTGTCAGAGTCGTATGTAGACGTATCAGGGCCCATATCACTCGAACTGCACACGCCCCACGCCATCACAGAGCCTCCATCAGCTTTAACAGTCCCCTGCAGACATGCAGGCTCCATGGATTCATGAGACTGTCTCCGTACCAGTATACGTCTATCCGCTCGATACAATTTGAAATGAGACTCGTCCGACCAGGTAAAATGTTTCCAGACATCAACAGTCCAATGTCGCTGTTTAGGGCCCAGGAGAGGCGTAAAGCTTTGTGTCGTGCAGTCATTAAGGGTACACGAGTGGGCCTTCGGCTCTGAAAGCCCATGTCGATGATGTTTCGTTAAATGGTTCGCACGCTGAGACTTTTTGATGGCCAGTATTGAAATCTGCAGCAATTTTCGGAGGGGTTGAACGATTATCTTCAGTCGTTGGTGGTCCCGTTCTTACAGGATCTTTTTGCGGCCGCAGCGATGCCGGAGATTTGATGTTTTACCGGATTCCTGATATTCACGGTACACTCATGAAATCGTCGTACGGGAAAATCCCCACGGGATCGCTACCTCGCAGATGCCGTGCTCCATCGCTCGTGCGCCGACTATAGCCCCACGTTCAAACTCACTTAAATCTTGATGGCTCTGAGCGCTATGGGACTTAACATCTTAGGTCATCAGTCCCCTAGAACTTAGAACTACTTAAACCTAACTAAACTAAGGACATCACACACATCCATGCCCGAGGCAGGATTCGAACCTGCGACCGTAGCAGTCCCGCGGTTCCGGACTGCAGTGCCTAGAACCGCACGGCCACCGTTAAATCTTGATAACCTGCCATTGTAACAGCGGTAACCGATCTAACAACTGAGCCAGAGACTTGTTGTCTTAAATATTTGTTGCCCCCGGCCTATGTGACCGAGCGGTTCTAAGCGCTACAGTCTGGAACGGGGCTGCTGCTACGGTAGCAGGTTCGAATCCTGACTCGGGCATGGATGTGTGTGATGTCCTTAGGTTAGCCAGGTTTTAGTAGCTCTAAGTTCTAGGGGACCGATGACCTCAGATGTTAAGTCCCATAGTGCTCAGAGCTCAGAGCCATTTCAACCATTTTTTCTTTTTTTTATTCGTTGCCGATCGCAGCGGCCGTATTCTGTCCGTTTACATATCTCTGTATTTGAATACGCATGCCTGTTCTAGTTTCTTTGGCGCTTCAGTGTATTATTATTATTATTACTATTATTATTATTATCGTTAAATATACAGATGTGAGATAGTAATTCCTTCCCAACACTTTTACACGTTAAAATGATAGAAATTCTTCTACGAAAAACAAGGAGTTGTCAAGGAGATATTTTTCAATTTGTCTTTAACGTTTACTTTGAAGTCGGTCAGACATTATATATCACTGGGTAAGTTATCAAAAATATTAGTTTCGGCATTGCGCACGCTTCTTTGTGCTACAGACAACCTCAATGTGGAGTAATGAATGTCATTTTTCTTCTGATATTGGAATTATGTATATCTTTGTTACTTTTGAACTGTATTGGATTACTTACAGTGCATTTCCTGAGGGAATAAATATATTGGGAAACAATAGCCAGAATGCCCAACCCCTTGAAGAGATGTCTACAAGATGAGCACGTTTTTGAGCAATGTGAGGCTTTATTTTCTTAAAGATGAGTTACACTAGAACTTTAACAAGTTTTATTTTAGTTATCATTGTAATTAAACCCAGCCGGCCGCGGTGGCCTTGCGGTTCTAGGCGCTTCCGTCCGGAACCGCGTGACTGCTACGGTCGCAGGTTCGAATGCTGCCTCGGGCATGGGCGTGTGTGATGTGCTTAGGTTAGTTAGGTTTGTTCTAAGTTCTAGGGGACCGATGACCTCAGAACTTAAGTCCCATAGTGCTCAGAGCCATTTGAACCAATTAAATCCACTCTGTGTTTGTAGCAGTTGCACAGGAGAGTTAGTACCTATTGTGCGACTTAGGAACACGTGTGTAAAGTGGGCCGTTTTCATTTCAGGAGCACAGAAAGTCTGTTTATGTATTTAATCTAGCGTAAACACTGATGCTTCTTAAGAACTTTTCAGTTAGTTTCTGGGGTGCGTATTATATGGTTGTGTGACGCGACAGCGTGAAGTCACATGACGCTCTCAGTTTACAAGCTGCCTAGCAGAGACAGTTTATATGTTTACTCCAAAAGCCACCACACGATGCATGTCGGAGGGTACATTTTGCGCTCCTGCCGCTTCATTCCTTTTCGTGTCCCATTCGCGAGTGGTACGCGAGGAAGGTCAACAGATAGTCAACATCCACATGATCTCTCTCTATTTTTCCTTTCGTGATCATTTCGTAGAGTACACTCTAAGAAAAAAAAAGTATTAACCGAATTGGACGGAAATAGGTACACGTGATGTACATGTACAGATTACAGTTTCAGAAAAATTGGATGATTTCCCGTAGGGAAAGAGCTTCGCAAACAGAGCAAGTCAGTAACGCGATGGTCCACCTCTAGTCTTTAGGCAAGTAGTTATTCGACTTGGGACTGTTTGACAGAGTTGCTGGATGCCCTGCTGACGGTTATCGTGCCAAATACTGTCCATCTGACGCATTAAATCATCAAAATTCCCAGCTGGTTGGACGGCGCTGGCCGTTATGGTCCAAAAGTTCTCATTTGGGCATCTGACGCATTAAATCATCAAAATTCCGAGCTGGTTGGACGGCGCTGGCCGTTATGCTCCAAAAGTTCTCATTTGGGGAGAGATCTCAAGGCCAAGGCAGTGTTTGGCAAGCACAAAGGCAAGCAGTAGAGACTCTCGCCGTGTGCCTGTGGTTATTATCCCGCTGAAATGTAATCCCAGGATGGCTTGTCATGAATGACAACAAAACGTGGCGCAGCATATCGTCGACGTTCCGATGTGCTACGAGGGTGCCGCGGATCGCAACGAAACGGTCTTGCTATGAAATGGAAGAGCACCCCAGACCACTACTCTGGGTTGTTGGGCCGTATGGTGGGCGACAGTTGTTTGATATCTCATCACTGTCTGGGACGTCTCCAGACGCGACTCCGCTGGTCATCGGGTCACAATTGGAAGTGGGACTCATCACGAGAGACAGTTCTACTCCCGTCAATGAGACTGCAGGCCGAATGAGGCCGACACCACTGCAAACGAACCTGCTGGTGATAGAGGTGGGTGGTAGTCGACGCAACAGGCGACATGAGCTCACTCCCCTTTCTGTGATTTGTCTGTTGATGGCCATAGTGGTCGCTGGAGCATCCATTGTACGTCGGATCGATGATAATGATAAACCCGTGGCTGTGAGTGCCTCTTTTGGACTGTCCGGTCCTGACGTTGTGTCGCTTCTACATTTCGACTGCTTGCTTCTTGTCGATGTGTTCGGCTACGGTTCACCCATTATTTACAACGTCTGCCGAATGCTCCAACCGGCTTCTTTAAAGGCAGTTACACGTCTTCTTTCAAATTCTGACATATGCATATACTGTTGACGCGCCTGTCTGCAGGCATAGTTGCTGCCCAGCTGAATGCACGAAGTGAAATTCGCAAAGGCTTTACGTCCTGGTATCGACATGTCCTCTGTTTACTACCCTTGCTAACTGCACGCTGAAACTGCGCAGCAACCTCAACATCCAGTCATCAGCCGCGAAAGTTTACATTTTTACATTTTATGCCGACAGCTCTATGAATATCAATTAGTAACCAGTTTACATAACTCCCTCGTGGTGCTGTTTTTCTTTGAGAAACGCAGTTATTGGATGTAAAACAGGGTACATGAAGTGTGTTATTCATATTAGCTGATGGTTCCACAATAAACCGACAAACTGCAGCACTGTCTCTAATTTCAGATTCTCACTAATTTAAAATTTTTCAGGATATATACATGTGAACAGCGGTGAGTACCAAAACCGCGGCTTCTATTAGCAATAACGTGTGCACTGCTCGCTCCAGGAAGGATTTGTACAAATCCAAGGATCACCTGGATAACTACGATTCAGATAACAAGAACCATGTTCCTCAAAGCAAATGCACTGCCGGCCGCCGTGGCCGAGCGGTTCTAGGAGCTTCCGTCCGGAAGCACGCAGCTGCTACGGTCGCAGGTTTGAATCCTGCCTCGGGCGTGCATGTGTATGATGTCCTTAGGTTAGTTAGGTTTAAGTAGTTCTAAGTCTAGACCTCAGATGTTAAGTCCCATAGTTATTAGAGCCATTTGAAGCTAATGCGCTTCATAAGTTGTCTCTGACCAGGTAAATGTGAATAATTCTTTAGGCAAGTAAATAATATTAAGTAATGTCCATTACCATTATTTAAGTGAATTTACGCACGTGACAGTGTGAGGGCAGAAACGCTAAGGGACTTCCTTAGTATCTTAGATTACTTTTTGAGGTTCTAACGCTTCATTATTTCAAAACTTATAACACAAATCTTAGTATCATAAACTGTATTTTTGAGGGGTTTTACAGTAATGCTTAGTTAACTCGCTGAGGAGGTAAAGAATCGTAAATCAATGGTAACTTGACTGTTCAACTTCTCAAAACAACCAACTTTTCCCTTGCCACAGATCATAGTCAAGGCCTTCATATACCGGATGGTTACAATTAAACTCACAGTGTTAGAGTGGTGCATTGCGGGAAGTATACATCACAGGGGTCTTCATTAAGCGGTGCGCTCGTGGAGTGTCCTGAAAAATGTAATAGTTCCAATTTCTACCACCATTTGAATACACGGTGCTGTAAGCAGTCAGAAAGTGAAATTTTCCCTCTTTTGACGTCAGTATACTGTTTTGTCGCCTGGCGACGGATGCCGATCTCTCTTAAATGACTCTTGGTATAAAGAGTTAAGAAGGTTGAAGTTTTCTGTACGAAACGCAATGTCTATCGATAAGAAAGACTGTGCACTGCTAGTGAAGTTGTGTTATCAGAACGGCAGCAATATCAACGCTGCATTGCAGGAACATTACCGAGAGAAACCGTTGCGAAGAGGCCCCATGTCAATAAATTGGATAAACAATGTGGCGAAGAAATATGAAGAAACATGTGAATTACGTGGTACACTACGGAGAGGAAGTGGCCTATTCTCTTAGCAGTTGTCGCTAAAGTTGCTGTAGTTATAGGTGACCGTTGAGCACATGCCTCAAATTCTGCAGCCACTTCTTGAAATGTGTCATGGGAATTGTCTCTCCTCTGGCCAGCAATTCAAAAGATTTTGCGGCTCGTTTAACACTGATTCAGAATGTGCACCAAAAGAAGCGTCAAGATAGGCTACAACGCTGTGACTTTGCGCTTCGGTTTTTGGTACGCGTGGAAATGGATGATATGAGGCCTGGGGATATTTTTTGGATGGACGATTCACATTTTACTCTGCACAGTGCCTTGTATGTACAGAACTGTCGCGTGTTGGGTTCTACTACGGCACATGTTTTGCAGGGAAATCTCCTGGACTCAGCTTACGTGACTGTGGGGCGTGGCTTCACAAGCTCCTTCAATCCTTCAATTATCAGACTGTTTTTCTTGGAGGAGATGACACCTCACGTGCCTGTCACGTGTACAGTGCCATCTGCACGCTATTATGACCTCCTTGAGCAATATGTGATTTCAGCTTTGCAAGAATGCAACTGTGTCCACATCGCTATTTTCATGCATGATTGGACGACACCTTGCCAGGTGAAAAATTTGCTTTTAGAAACCTTCGGTAACGACCGCATCATCTATATGAAATTTCAAGATGTTTTGCCTTCCAGATCACTCGACCAAAATCTATGTGACTTCTGGTTGCGGAGATATCTGAATGATCTTGTCAGTCAGAGATATATCCGGACTCCTCCTCACCTGAAGGATAGCACAGGACGACATATCACTCTGATTGCATCGGATTTGGTGAGGTAACTGTCAACCATGTCGTCTTAAGGATGTGGCATATTGTTGAGACGGGAGACCACATTGAAAACATGTTGCAACTTGTGACCATAAACGTACCAGAACCACCGTTATCATGTGTTTGATCGTTTCTCCTTTTGTCCAGCACGCACACCACAAAATGATTGCTTACAGTGCCATATTTTCACTTGCTGGTAGAAAGTGGAACTATTATTTTTTTCTGCATCCTCCATGAGTTCACCGATTAATGAACATACTTACGCTATTTCCGCATCCTGCAACGTATACAGTCCACATTGCAGCACTCGGTACACCGTCAATTTAATTATGACACGGAGTACGTCTGGGGAAATTGTTCGACTCTTCTGCGACCGAACAATATCCGTATTTTCGTAGTATATCAGGCCTCTTTTCACGTCTTCCCCTGGAAGTAGATGAGCATAGCGGTGAAGCTATCACGCATGCTAAACCAACCCGTGAAGAAACGTGCTGCCATTCTTTGGATTTTTTGCACTTCCTTTACAAATTCTACCTGACAAGATTCTCAGACTGAGGTACAATACCAAACAACCTGTCAGATTCTATCCTGAGTGCGTAACGGTCACAAAACTTGGCTAAAGTAATTTCTTTAGTAAAATTTACTAATGTACAATAAAGCATCAAGAGGCCAAAGATGGAGGCTCTAGTATCTTTTGCAATGTGAATCAAGACAGGGAGGGGCGATTGTCCCCGGCAACAAGCAAGGAGCCTGCCATTGATCGAGAGGAAGGTAGGGAAGTTGAATCGGCACGTTTTTGTAGTAAATAATCAGTACCTACAAAGTTAAATTTAAGATCGAAAAGGATGAAAAGAGTACATATTAATCAAATATTTTAAATAGGAATGTACATAACTTTCTGAAGCAGGTGAGGGTCAAAACTGTTCAAGTAACAAGGAGGCCGAAAACTGAACAATGGGAGCTTTTCTTGGTGCCGGATGGCATGGAGGAAGAGAAACTGCGTTCCCTGCTGATGACCGAGGTCGATGCAGTTAGAAGGTCGACAGTGAAGGTGTCACGGTAGAAGGCAGGCTAGCCGGTGTGGTGGTGGACACTTCAGCGGGCTGCCGAAACTCACCTCGGCATCCGCCAACGTAGTCCAGCACGTCTTCTCCAGCTGCCATCATCAGTGAGATTATTCAGCAGCCGGGTTCGAAGGTTTCGGCCAGAAACGGGAGAGAAATCGGCTCGTGACATTTATGTTATAAAGGGAAGAGTCCCATCAGTAAAACCGTCCACAGTCTGATACAACGTAACTACTGTGCTGAGGAGCAAACAGCAACTGCATAGACTTGCTGGGTCGTCATCTAATAGCTGCCATCAGCGATGTAAATGTATGGTTGACAATTGTTTTTGTTGTTTTGTGAGAATATCAAAATTAACAGTAAAGTCTACTTTTATATGTCCTGTAAGAATTCCTTTAAAAGGTGAGGCTAGATAACTGAATATTTGTGCAGGTCTACAACTATCATCTAGACAGAAAGTGAGGACAGTAAGCAATAACCAGATTTCGGTATTACAGCCATTCGTATAAGTACACCAGTATTCGGGCATATACACATAGGAGGAACATAATGACATACATTTATCGACTGAGCGCTGGGAATGTAGTCACTTAATTGTGCTTTGGTCTTCTCCTGGGGTCCTAATTTTCAAGAGCCCTAGATTAGCACTTCATGGAGCTTTATCTGGATGGTGGCGCTGTTGACGGACGCGTACAGTATTTCATACTTGGTGGACGCTAACAAGGTTTGGAGGCTGCTTGGTAAGCAACGACTTGAAAGTAATGTATACCCTGCATTGACAAGACAAAATCTATAATCATATTTCCGGTGTTGAGCTGACTGTAGTCGCACATACCGAAGGTCAACAATTAAAAAGAAAGTGAAATGTTACGTAGCGAAGAGCAGCTGTGGCTGGGAGTGTAGCGGGTTGCTGCTGTGGGAAAGTAAAGAGTTTCGGCTGCCTGACCGAGTAGTAGCCTGCAGGGGCGTAGCTGCTTTCTTTTGTACGTTTTATAACCCTACGGGACGCGACAAGGGGCGGCCGGTTGGCATTTCGATTACTGCAGCCGATAGCAAGCGAGACATGTCTGTTTGTGCCGTGTATTGCTGGATGCAGTAGTGTGGAGTGCGGAAGCAAGGTAAGGCGATAGGGCGCGTTGCCAAATGAATGTATCAGACTGAACAAAGAACTAAATCATTCATGGAAGCTGACAGGATTATTATTCGTATTCCGCCGACCTTAACAGGAGTCGTTAAAAAAAAAAAAAAAAATTCGATGGATGTAGTGAGGGAACACTAGCATAAATAGCGGTAAACAAAATAATGAAGTCTGATAGCAAGAGCAATTTTGGGGACCTGTCACAAGTGGCGATGTACGTGACAAGACGGTTTAAAAGTTAGGAACATTATCTGTAAAATCTAAATCTTTGGAATAAAAACCATATAAGTTCAAAATGGATACGAAAGAATACGAAGACGGGTGGGGGGGGGGGGGGGGGAGATGAAGAACAAGAGACCGAGGGTACAGGAGAAGTTAATATGAAGAGATTATTTAGACGAAAGTCAGACTGAGGTAACTGGATGTTCACACTCAAAAAAATGGTTCAAATGTCTCTGACCACTATGGGTCTTAATATCTGAGGTCATCAGTCCCCTAGAACTTAGAACTACTTAAACCTGACTAACCTAAGGACATCACACACATCCATGCCCGAGGCAGGATTCGAACCAGCGACCGTAGCGGTTGCGCGGTTCCACACTAAAGCGCCTAGAACCGCTCGGCCACATTGGCCGGCGATGTTCATACTCGATACTGCAACAAGTATTAGGAGCCATGCAAGGTAATGCAGTATTTTTAAAGGCAAACAGGGGACCAGTAACGTTCGCATATTTAAAATATGGATGTTGGCAAACACAAATACAAGCGGACAACAAGACTTTGATATAAGAAATGGCGGGATCTATGAATACAGGCTTAGAGTCTGTGAAGAAAGATTTGGTTGTTATTAGAACGGATATCGAAGTAAAACCGAGATAGAAGGTAAGGAAGTCGAGTCAGCTAGAAAAGAGTCTAATGGGCGCGCATTCAAACGACTGATATCAGCTTAATTTGACAGGTAAGCAAAGTAGATGAATCAGACTAAGAACAGCTGACCAGTTGCAAAGGATAAAGTAATCTTTACCTAGGTTTCAATAGATATAAATCTATCTTCTTCAGAAGACGGCAGTATTATAACAACATGAAGTGATATGTCCTTATCGTTTAGGCAAACATCTGCATAGTTACATTAATCATATAAAATATAGCCCTGACAACAGGGTTTGTCAAACAAATAAAATAGGTACATAGAAGTTGCAGAGCGCCTAAGCGCTTAGGCGCTCTGCAACTTCTATGTACCTATTTTATTTGTTTGACAAACCCTGTTGTCAGGGCTATATTTTATATGATTAATGTAACTATGCAGATGTTTGCCTAAACGATAAGGACATATCACTTCATGTTGTTATAATACTGCCGTCTTCTGAAGAAGATAGATTTATATCTATTGAAACCTAGGTAAAGATTACTTTATCCTTTGCAACTGGTCGGCTGTTCTTAGTCTGATTTACGTGGAACCATTGCTGTAGCGCAGCTATGTTTAAAGTACTCAAAGTAGATGAGATAGTAACGATCAAAACCAAGACCCTCAGCAAAGAAAGGAAAGAAAATCTTGAAAAAGGAATTCCACAAACTCGTTCTGAGCTGATGGAGGAAGAAGATAAAATGAAGATAGCTACTTCCGCAATCCAGGAAAAAGTAGAATCAATAGAAAAAGGTTCTAAGGAAAAGAGCCTTCCCTTGAGTATCACTTATTGGTGTCACACAGTAGAGGAAATCAGTATAAAGGCACGGATTTTTACAGGTAAAATAACAGCCGGCTGGAATAGCTGTGACGGTTTGTGGGCAGTAGTGTAAGATCCAGTATACGGAGAGATGAAGTCAAATGCTATCGCAACTGGTGTCAGTAGTACACCATAGAACAAGACATCAACGGTCCAGGTGGCAGAGGGTGGAACTCATTACGAAAGTACAAAGGCAGTCGGCTCTGTGTCGCGTTAGTGCACGCGTATGCGCCTTCGCTGCAGATAGGAAACAGACGCCATTAGTGAAGGTGAGTCTCGTGTACGTAAAACACGAGTGTGACAGTGTCACTCGGGCTGGCTGCAGTGGCCGAGCGGTTCTAGGCCCTTCAGTCCGGAACCGCGCTACTGCTGCGGTCACAGGTTCGAATCCTGCCTCGCGCATGGATGTGTGTGATGTCCTTAGGTTAGTTTAGTTTAAGTAGTTCTAAGTCTAGGGGACTGATGACCTCAAATGTTAAGTCCCATAGTGCTTAGAACCATTTGAAGTGCCATTCGGAAAACAGTTATCGTGAGATGAAAACGCAAAAATTAGTGTTTACGAGGAAATAGCACTCTAGAATCGTCACATCGCCAAGAAGCTGAACCGTTCAAGTACAGTGATTGATGATTTCGTTAGACTAGGCGCATGACATGGACAAAACGTAGAATATGGGTTACATAAACTATGTAAGGCATCGAAACGGTTCCTTTTACGTAAAGCAAGTTCCTCAATTCATTATTCTTCAAACTTACGGCTGATTTATTGTTGTCAGTAACGCTCAGACGTGTACGATAAATTTTGTCGAATGACAAACTTCTTGCACTCAAGAAACAACTCCAGAAGCTTGCTCCAACACCCAAACATAAACAGACTAGATAAGTGTCTGCTGAAAAACGTATGTCATGGGCTTCAGAATGGAATAAAGAGATCTTCAGTGATGAGAAGAAGTTTAATTTAGATGGGCCGGTTGGGTATCAGTATTACTGGCATGGTCTGAGACGAGAGGAGCCGGTATGAATGAGCAGAAATTTTGGTGGTAGAAGTATTATGATTTGGGCATTATTCTACGCTAAAGGCAAATCACGCACTGCTTGGCTGTACACTATACTGAAGGCTAGCATGTACACTGAGATAGAACTATCTAGAATGAGGGCCTAGGGAACTAAAGTCTCAAAAAGATAATGCATCTGCGCATGTTTCTGCTACAACCAAAAAGTTCAAATGGTTCAAATGGCTCGGAGCACTACGGGACTTAACCTCTGAGGTCATCAGTCCCCTAGAACTTAGAACTACTTAGAACTAACTAAGCTAAGGACATCACACACGTCCATGCCTGAGGCAGGATTCGAACCTGCGACAGTAGCGGTCGCGCGGTTCCAGACTGTAGCGCCTAGAACCGCTCGACAACTCCGGCCGGCACAACCAAAAAGTTGTTTGAAGATACAGATATGAATGTCTTTCCGTGGTCGGCACATAGCCCGGATGTGAACCCCATGGAAAACTTTTGGAGCGTACTTGCAAGGGGTGTTTATCGCAATGGAAGGCAATATGGGGCCGTAAGTGAGCTGAAAATTGCGATACGAGAAGAGTGGAAGACAACTCCACCGCATTACCTACAAACTCTAACAAAATCAATCCCGAAGAGAATTTTTAAGGTGCTTAGGAAGATCGGAGATTGGACAAAGTTCTAACAATGCTATAACACAACAGGACAGTGAGTGCCTATACATCAGTCTCCACCCAGGAAACGCAAACGCCTTATTTTGTTACTCATGTTATGAAAGAAACTATGTGATTCCCTCATGATTGTTTGTCTTACATGTATTTACTACTTTCATAATAAATTCGATACAGTATGCTATAGCTATTGTACTATTACTTTGGTAGAACGCTGCCTTAGGTCGATTCCACTACTGTGTGGTTAGCGTAAGGGGCAGCCAAATGAAGACGAGACAGATGAAAAAGAAAAAAGAAAAAAAAAAGGTATTGCTGTGACAGTAGCTGGCCGGAAGATGTTACCTACATTATTCTCAGTCGCTAGATGTACAGTGTAGAGAAATGCGTTTCTACGTAAGATGAGGAAGATTGAGTCCGACAGTTATGTTTTGGAACATAACTTTACAACAATATTTCACTTGCGACGATGTAAAGATATTGTATATTTTTCATTTATTTGTAATATGTTGTTGTTGTTGTTGTTGTTGTTGTTGTTGTTGTTGTTGTCTTCAGTCCTGAGACTGGTTTGATGCAGCTCTCCATGCTACTCTATCCTGTGCAAGCTTCTTCATCTCCCAGTACTTACTGCAACCTACATCCTTCTGAATCTGCTTAGTGTATTCATCTCTTGGTCTCCCTCTACGATTTTTACCCTCCACGCTTCCCTCCAATGGTAAATTTGTGATCCCTTGATGCCTCAGAACATGTCCTACCAACCGGTCCCTTCTTCTTGTCAAGTTGTGCCACAAACTCCTCTTCTCCCCAATTCTATTCAATACCTGCTCATTAGTTATGTGATCTACTCATCTAATCTTCAGCATTCTTCTGTAGCACCACATTTCGAAAGCTTCTGTTCTCTTCTTGTCCAAACTATTTATCGTCCATGTTTCACTTCCATACATGGCTACACACCATACAAATACTTTCAGAAACGACTTCCTGACACTTAACTCTATACTCAATGTTAACAAATTTCTCTTCTTCAGAAACGTTTTCCTTGCCATTGCCAGTCTACATTTTATATCCTCTCTACTTCGACCACCATCAGTTATTTTGCTCCCCAAATAGCAAAACTCCTTTAGTACTGTAAGTGTCCGATTTCCTAATCTAATTCCAGCAGCATCACCCGACTTAATTCGACTACATTCCATTATCCTCGTTTTGCTTTTGTTGATGATCATCTTATATCCTCCTTTCAAGACACTGTCCATTCCGTTCAACGGCTCTCCCAAGTCCTTTTGCTGTCTCTGACAGAATTACAATGTCATCGTCGAACCTCAACGTTTTTATTTCTTCTCCATGGACTTTAATACCTACTCCGAATTTTTCTTTTGTTTCCTTTACTGCTTACTCAATATACAGATTGAATAACATCGGGAAGAGGCTACAACCCTGTCTCACTCCCTTCCCAACCACTGCTTCCCTTTCATGTCCCTCGACTCGTATAACTGCCATCTGGTTTCCGTACAAATTGTAAATAGCCTTTCGCTCCCTGTATTTTACCCCTGCCACCTTCAGAATTTGAAAGAGAGTATTCCAATCAACATTGTCAAAAGCTTTCTCCAAGTCTACAAATGCTAGAAACGTAGATTTGGCTTTCCTCAATCTTTTTTCTAAGATAAGTCGTAGGGTCAGTATTGCCTCACGTGTTCCAATATTTCTGCGGAATCCAAACTGATCTTCGCCGAGGTTGGCTTCTACCAGCTTTTCCATTCGTCTGTGAAGAATTCGCGTTAGTATTTTGCATCCATGACTTATTAAAACCGACTGTTCGGTAATTTTCACATCTGTCAACACCTGCTTTCTTTGGCATTGGAATTTGCAACTACCATATTATAATGTATATATTCGATTTATTGCATATATTAAATGATATTTTGACACAGATTTATGTTACGCTTTATGAACAACGTACGTGCTTTAAGGATTTGTTGAAATTAAACAAGAAAAGCATGCCATTTTAGCTTGTCGTTACACTTGTATCTTCTTCTTTTAAGTATAAATATCACGTCACATTTTCTATAATTATCAGGAATACTGAAGCACTGTCAGTATATATTAAATAAGTTCATAAGCTTTCCGCATATTTCAATGCTTCTCAATTTATTCCATCCAAGCCAAATGCTTTTCGGTTTTGATCTCTCTAAGCAGATATTCTTGATCCACTGATAGTAGTAATGTGTGAGAGACTCTTATGGGATATAAGGACACCAGGTCTAAAAGTAAATGATACAAAAATCGGTGTTTTTCTGGTAGACCCATATATTTTATCTTCTGATTTAAGCACTGTATGGGAGCTTGTAACGCCCATTTCATTCAAATCACTGTCATCATCCTCATCATCAACATCGTCATCATCATTAGCAACCGGTGTTAGCGTGTGGACATGCAACAGCGCGCCAGCGTCCGCCCAGTATGCTAGTTGAGACGCTTGAAACTACGTAGACGGCTTCCTCAGCTGAGCCGCATGTTTGACATGCCGCTCAGAGCGCCCCGGAAGCTTTAATATTCTATTGGCGTGCTGAATAATGTACGGCGTCTAAATTATTCAGACGTATGATTAATAGACAGCGGCGTCTTAGCTGCAAAGGGGCCATCTTGCAATCTCGTTGGCGTCCCGCTACATAATGCATGGTCCGAGACAGGAAGTAAACCACGTGTCAACCCGACACATTTAGCGGGCGAAAACGCCTTTGTTTTTGTTCCCGGCGATCGAAGTGCGCTGTTTGCAGACGATATCGCGAGACGTCGTGTTTTCAAAATGCGACGCGGCGATTTTTCACTGCCGTTCGCGACTGCTTTCGGCAGTACCAAAAGAGCCCTCTGCTTTCGGGAAATTTAAGATGGAAATTAGATTTGAACCGGCAGAGATTGATTGTGGAAACTTCGTCGGCCAGAAGCTTATCATTAATCTATGGGTATATAGGTCATCAGCTCCTCGTTCTGTCAGCTCTATACCTCTGACTGACAACCAATAGAATTAAGTATTACTTCTATATCGAATTAGGATGTGTGTCGGATACTACAATACTGTTTTAGACCGTGCATCGGGTACTCAAATACTGTTGATCTGTATGATGGATATACTACAGTACTATTTTATGCGCTGCAAAGCGGCAAAACATCAGACTACTATCTTTGATATTTATCCTTGTAGCATATTATAATCTTCAATTTATATTCCTGCGATTTTATAAAGGACAAAAAGGTTTCTAACAAAGTACTTCCCATTATTTTTGCGACCATCTACATATACAGGGTGGTCCATTGATCTCACAAAATAAGCATCAAACGAAAAAACTACAAAGAACGAAACCCGTCTAGCTTGAAGGGGGAAACCAGATCGCGATATGGTTGGCCCGCTAGATGGCACTGCCATAGGTCAAACGGATATCAACTGTTTTTTTTTTTTTAAATAGGAACCCCAACTTTTTATTACATATTCGTGTAGTACGTAAAGAAATACGAATGTTTTACTTGGACCACTTTTTTTGATTTGTGATAGATGGCGCTGTAATAGTCACAAACGTATAAGTACGTGGTATCACGTAACATTCCGCCAGTGCGGACGGTATTTGCTTAATGATACATTGCCCGTGTTCAAATAGACCGTTTACCAATTGCGGCAAAGGTCTATATCGTGTTGATGTATGGCTATTGTAATGAAAATGCCCAACGGGCGTGTGCTATGTATGCTGCTCGGTATCCTGGACGACATCATCCAAGTGTCCGGACCGTTCGCCGGATAGTTACGTTATTTAAGGAAACAGGAAGTGTTCAGCCCCATGTGAAACGTCAGCGACGACCTGCAACAAATGATGATGCCCAAGCAGGTGTTTTAGCTGCTGTCGCGGCTAATCCGCACATCAGTAGCAGACAAATTGCGCGAGAATCGGGAATCTCAAAAACGTCGGTGTTGGGAATGCTACTTCAACATCGATTGCACCCGTACCATATTTCTATGCACCAGGAATTGCATGGCGGCGACTTTGAACGTCGTGTACAGTTCTGCCACTGGGCACAAAAGAAATTACGGGACGATGACAAATTTTCTGCACGCGTTCTATTTAGCGACGAAGCGTCATTCACCAACAGCGGTAGCGTAAACCGGCATAATATGCACTATTAGGCAACGGAAAATCCACGATGGCTGCGACAAGTGGAACATCAGAGACCTTGGCGGGTTAGTGTACGGTGTGGCATTATGGAAGGAAGGATAATTGGCCCCCATTTTATCGATGGCAATCTAAATGGTGCAATATATGCTGATTTCTTACGTAATGTTCTACCGATGTTACTACAAGATGTTTCACTGCATGACAGAATGGCGATGTACTTCCAACATGATGGATGTCCGGAACATAGCTCGCGTGCGGCTGAAGCGGTATTGAATAGCATATTTCATGACAGGTGGATTGGTTGTCGAAGCACCATGGCCCGCACGTTCACTGGACCTGACGTCCCCGGATTTCTTTCTGTGGGGAAAGTTGAAGGATATTTGCTATCGTGATCCACCTACAACGCCTGACAACATGCGTCAGCGCATCGTCAGTGCCTGTGCGAACATTACGTAAGGCGAACTACTCGCTGTTGAGAGGAATGTCGCCACACGTACTGCCAAATGCATTGAGGTTGGCGGACATCATTTTGAGAATTTATTGCAGTAATGTGGTATTTACAGGTAATCACACTATAACAGCACGCGTTCTCAGAAATAATAAGTTCAGAAAGGTTCATATATCACATTGGAGCAACCGAAATAATATGTTCAAACGTCGTACGTTCTGTATTTTAATTTAAAACACCCACATGTTACGAACTGTTCGTCTAAAATTGCGAGCCATTGTCGTAACTATTACAGTGCCATATATCACAAAGCGAGAAAAGTGGTCCAACTAAAACATTCATATTTCTTTAAGTACTACATGAATATGTAATAAAAAATGGGGGTTCCTATTAAAAAAAACGCAGTTGATATCCGTTTGACCTATGGCAGCGTCACCTAGCGGGCCAACCACAGCGCCATCTGGTATCCACCTTCAAGCTAGACAAGTTTCGTTCTTTGTAGTTGTTTCGTTTGACGCTTATTTCTTGAGATATTTGCCCCGGTCACGATCAATGGACCACCCTGTATAAAGATAATATTATGTAAATTGAGGAGGGAGGGGGAAGAACGGAAAGGAAAGGGAAGGAACTATTGATGTCAGGTGCATCTGGACTTTATGCGGAATCAGCGGCGACAAGTGAAAATGTGCGCCGTCCCGGGATTCGAATCCGGGATCTCCTGCTTACTAGGCACTTGCATCAACCACTACGCCATCTGGACACGGCGATTATCACAACTGCGCAGACCGTCTCGGGGCGCCTCACAGCTGATCCACATTCCCACCTAGCCGCACCCGTCCGCAGTCCTCGCCCTTGTCCTCCACGCTCGCTACTTTGAGATTCTCACAGAAGGTCCAACGCAGTTTTGCATCCGCACTGAAGGTGATGGGTTCATTGCCCATCGAGGTGAGTCAGTTACATGAATTCGTAGTGCCTTCTCTTTCGGACGTGTGCGAAAGAGCAGACACCACGCGGAATCCGCAGCTATGACACGCATTATTTAATCTGAAGAAGCAGGGGCCGGCCGGAGTGGCCGTGCGGTTCTAGGCGCTACATTCTGGAACCGGGCGACCGCTACGGTCGCAGGTTCGAATCCTGCCTCGGGCATGCATGTGTGTGATGTCCTTAGTTAGGTTTAATTAGTTCTAAGTTCTAGGCGACTGATGACCTCAGAAGTTAAGTCGCATAGTGCTCAAAGCCATTTGAACCATTTGAAGAGGCAGGGGGAGGGGGAGGGAGGGGGGGAGGAGAGAGGAAAGGAGAGGGAAGGGACCATTGATGTCAGCTACATCTGGACCTTATGCGGAATCGAATCCCTGTCCGGCACACATTTTCACTCATCGCCGCTGATTGCGCATGAAGTCCCGATGAAGCTGGCATCAATAGTTGCTTCCCTTTCCTTTCCGTTCTCCGCCCCCCCCCCCTCTTCAATTTGCATAATATGTGTCACAGCTGCGACTTCCAAAAGGACAGACACCACGCATTCATGTAAAGACAATATATTGAGAAGCAATTGAACTGTGGCTAACCCTTGATTCACTTCGACAATGACCACGTCTTTGTGTAAGAAAATCCCAAAAACTCAACGAAGATATACAAATTCATAGATAATCTAACGAAATATTTAGCTTCCAAATTTACGTGTTTTATAATAGTTTTTATCTTTCGATAATTTACATGCCACTGGAAAGCTTAGAGGATGGAGTGAACACAAAGCATTTTAGACTATATTACGACAATTGAGTTGGTATAAAATTCAAATACTAATAACATATGAAGGGTTTATTTCAATAGTGGTACAAGTCTATTACCTCCACTTTTCTGCCTATAATGCTTCTGAAATTAATGATCCAAACAAACAGAAAGATAGCAAGAAGCCATATGCTTGAATATTTCTGGTTTCTCAACTGCAGATTTTTCAGCGCTCATTTAACTTTAGGACTCTGTATCTCAAAATGAACAAAAATGGACTTGTACCACTATTGAAATACTCCCTTCATATACTCCATCTCAAATCTAACTCTGATCACGTTTAATTCATACAGATACTGGTAGTAATTTCATGTTCGGATTTTTTTAACACTGAAACGATAATTGAAACTTAAAAATCATGTTAAGTAAAAAAGGCATCATCAAATTATAAATAAATTTTTGTGAGTATCCACAACAATCATCGGCATGAAGTCCCTTAATATGCTGGAAGCAGGAATGCAGAACTGTATTTATATAGATCTGATCGTCACGAAGAAGTGGAGATATTCGATTAAAGTTACTAACATATAACAGGCATTTAAGGTAAATTTGAAAAATTGTCAGTCACTTGCACAAAGAAGTCCATATGGACAAATTGTGTTTATACACAAGTTTGTGTGCCATGACTGGCACGGAAAAACGGATAAGGTATCCGCTTCTCAGCTGTGCTATGAAAGATGTGTTTTGTAATGTCTCTGTAAGTTAAATTGTTGCAAAATGTTAGGGCCCACGTAGAAACTTTAACGGGTTTGATATAGGCCTATAAGTGGATGAGGGAGCAACAAATAACTGAAACTCATAGCCTATTCTTAATCTGTTATTATTAAAATCAGAAAATCCATTATCCACCCTTCTGACATAATGCAAATGCGAATCTTGGGATAATAACTACGCAGTTTCGACTTCTACGAGATCATCAAGACCAAAGCTAATTATACTGTGACCCCTCTTTTCGTTGGGTGACAAACGTCAGGCGTGATGACACAAGCGAATGCCACCACAGAGGTTTGGAAGGTAGGTCACACTTCACAGAAAAATAGTTGGAACGGTGTTACCTTTCCGTTTATCTAAATGCAAAATCTGAGATACTGCAAGTCCGTGACATTACTGGAAGTCCTTTGTAGCACTATGAGAAATTCAGCCAAAATCAAACAGCAGACCAAGACCACGTCCGCAACGTACGATGCCAACAGGGAAGAAGCTGGCGTATACAATGGTCAGCCGTAACATTATGACTTAATAGCCGATATGTCCACCTGTAGAATGGATACCAGCGGCGACGCGTTGTGGCATGTAAGCAGTGAGGCCTTGGAAGGTTGCTGGAGCCAGTTGGCGCCTCATCTGCACTCACAAGTCACCTAATTCTCCCAAATTCCGGAGAGTGAGCTCTGACGCCACGTTCAGTCACATCCCAGATGTGTTTGACGGTGTTCAGATCTGACAAATTGGGGGACAGCACATCAATTAGAACTCGTCACTCTGTTCCTCGAACCACTCCATCACACTCCTGGCCCTGTGACATAGCGCATTATCTTGTTGAAAAGTGCCGCTGCCGTTGGGAAACACGATCGCCATGAACGAGCGAACGTGGTCTGTGACCATTGGATGATACCTCTTGGCCATCATGGCGTCTTCCACTAGTTCCACTGGACCCACTGGCGTCCAAGTGAATGTTGCCCCGAGCATAATGCAGCCGCCGCCAGCTTGTTTCCGCCCCTCAGCACACGTGTTAAGGAGATGTTCCCCTGGATGACGGATTCGCGCCCTCTCATCGCCATGGTGAAGAAGGTACCAGGATTCATCAGACCACGCAATTCTCTGACACTGTGCCATCGTCCAGTACCAATGGACAGGTACCCATTTCTATAGTACTTGCCGATGTCGTGGTGTTCACATTGGCACATGGATGGATTGTCGGCTGCGGAGGCCCATCGTTTAGGAGTGTTCGATGCACTGTGTGTTCAAACACCCTTGTACTCTCCCCAGCTTTAAATTATAATGTTAGCTCCGCTACATTTCGCCGCCAGTTCGGTTTTACCAGTCCGCCCCGCCTACGACGTCCGAGGGGTGGCCGCTCAACCCCACGAGTTCTGGACGTGGTTTCAACTTGATTTCACCACGTGTTGAAGACTCTCACCACAGAACTTCTCGAGCACCCCACAAGTCATGCAGTTTGCGTAATACTCGTGTCAAGGCTCCGGGACATCATAATCTGCCCTAGGTCGGACTCAGATAGCCGTGCGGGATTAGCCAAGCGGTCTAGGCGCTGCAGTTACGGACTGTGCGGCTGGTCCCGGCGGAGGTTCGAGTCCTCCCTCGGGCATGTGTGTGTGTGTTTGTCCTTAGGATAATTTAGGTTAAGTAGTGTGTAATCTTAGGGACTGATGACCTTAGCAGTTAAGTCCCATAAGATTTCACACACATTTGAACATTTGAAGTCAGACAGATCGCGCGTCTTCCCCATTCTACACATGAGCAGCACGATCGCTGGCACTACATTCATCAAGCGTGTGTCTGACTACCACTTATGTCTCACCAGTTAACTCCGCTATCGCCTGGACGGGTTTATATCGATAGCAAATTGTGGCCATAATCTTCTGACTGATCAGTGTATCTGGTAACCATACAGACAGAATGCAATGAGTAGACTGACTTGCTGATAGACTCTGAGTTGATGTCGTAAACGCTGGATCATTTATGGATAATTAATTGAATTGCTTTAATAAAATTTTAAAACAAAATTCAACTCACGAGGAACCACTGTTATTAGGATTATCATCAAACAAAAACATAAACACAATTCCCAATATCTGATTCAATTTACAAACATCAAAAGCAACGTAAGTGTTGTGATCAAACACATATTAAAACAGATGAGAAACAGTTACTGATATCAGGGTGTCTACTAGTAAACACAAGATAATTATGGTACATGTATTAGCAAATGAGATGACATCTCAACAGAATAATGCATGTGCAAGATTGGTTACGAATGGGCCGTAAGGTCCCACTTCGCGTAACATTCGACAAAAGCTATACAGTTACACGAGACGTAGTCATAAAATTTTAGCCATCCTGGTACTCACTGAAATCACCACACCACAGTGCCTTAGCACGCCTCTAGAGGAGCCGCAATAACATATTGCAGCCCACGTTGGAAACGTGAAATGTCATGTGGAATTTCGTTTTCAGCAGCAACGAAAATGTTGCAGTTGTGACCGGCCAATGCTGGATGATAAAGTGTGGCAGACGCTAGACAAAGCAGGTACACAACGTCGTATTTTCAGACTGGATGGCTATCCTCTCAAATAATAGTTGTTTGGAATCGTTGACATCCTCCATGGCCATCCTGGACCAATCGAGTCTATATTCAACTGAAAGTCGTCGGGTCCAACCAAAGAGAGCAGTAATATTGCGGATCGAGAAACTGAAGTCTCACTGTACCACGATCATCTCACTGTCGATTTTGGACACGTTCTGGTGGGCGTTTTTTATCTTAGAAGAAGCAATGGTCTGTCTTCTCACAAAACAAAATTTAGCTGATGTTTTTTTAACGAGAAATCTGCTACGTAATATTCCTTGTGCAGGGTGTCTCAGACCTCTCGGGTCAAATTGAAATTGGTGATAGTGGGTCAACAACCGAGTACAGTGAGATACAGAACCAGTTGTTGGAACTGCCTATTTATTGTGTTATGGACATACACACGGTACACCGCATAACAACAACGTAGCTCATAATCAAAATATCCACGGGTGTGCTGCCGGTCTATAGTGTCCAACGGGCACAATATTTCGGCGATCATACATGTCACCATCATCAGGTGAACTGACGGACTGAGCTCCTGTGAACGTGCCGGCACGGAGGTCCGTACGCTATGGCTGCTCAGAGGGAACTGGGTTCGGTCGCGGCGGCGGCCGATTTAAATGCCCTCCGCCCGCGGCGCGCTCCCTCCGCCGTCCGCGCCACGGTCGCGCGGTGGAACTGATTGCGACGGCGTCTGAGATGACGTCGGTGTGATGGCTCTGTCCACCGTGGTCGTCACAACTATACGTTTGCTCGATTTACTCTTGATTAACCCGATCGCCGGTTCCCAAGCCTTGCTAAGATTATAGCCACAGTCACGGTTTATGAGGTCGTCATTGGTGCGAATTTCGGTGGCCTCTCTAACAACGCTGTCCCAGTATCTCGACGTCTGTACCAGAATCCTCGTGCGGTCATACTCCATGGCGTGATTTTCCGACAAACAATGTTCAGCGACCGCCGACTTGCTCGGATACATCAGTCGAGTGTGCCTCTGGTGTTCACGGCATTGATCCTCGACGGTACGCATCGTCTGACCAGTATACGACTTGCCACATTGACACGGAATCTGGTACACGCCGGCCTTCCTCAAACCGAGGTCATCTTTGGCGCTCCCCACCAGTGCACGAGTTTTATTTGGAGGACAAAACACAGTTCCGACCAGGTGTTTCTTCAGAATGCGGGCGATTTTCCCCGAGAGTGCGCCTGTGTATGGAATAAATGCAGTGCCTACCTCCTCCCTCGTGACTTCATCCATCTCAACAGGTTGTGCTGCAGTGGTTGGGCAGAGAGCACGTTGAATCTGCCACTCCGAGTACCCATTTTTTCGGAATAAAGTTCTCAGATGTTCCAATTCCTGGGGTAGACCCTCTACGTCAGAGATAGTGCGCGCCCTATGTACTAGAGTTTTAAGTACCCCATTCCTCTGTGAAGGGTGGTGGCAGCTGTCTGCGTGCAAATACAGATCAGGGGTTCATGTCTGGCGAATAGGGAGGCCAATCCACGCCGCCTCCTGTATGTTTCGGATAGCCCAAAGCAATCACACGATCATCGAAATATTCATTCAGGAAATTAAAGACGTCGGCCGTGCTATGTGGCCGGGCACCATCTTGCATAAACCACGAGGTGTTCGCAGTGTCGTCTAAGGCAGTTTGTACCGCCACAAATTCACGAAGAATGTCCAGATAGCGTGATGCAGTAATCGTTTCGGATCTGAAAAATGAGCCAATGATTCCTTTGGAAGAAATGGCGGCCCAGACCACTACTTTTTGGGGATGCAGGGACGATGGGACTGCAACATGGGGCTTTTCGGTTCCCCATATGCGCCAGTTCTGTTTATTGACGAAGCCGTCCAGGTAAAAATAAGCTTCGTCAGTAAACCAAATGCTGCCCACATGCATATCGCCGTCATCAATCCTGTGCACTATATCGTTACCGAATGTCTCTCGTGCAGCAATGGTAGCGGCGCTGAGGGGTTGCTGCGTTTGAATTTTGTATGGATAGAGGTGTAAACTCTGGCGCATGAGACGATACGTGGACGTTGGCGTCATTTGGACCGCAGCTGCAACATGGCGAACGGAAACCCGAGGCCGCTGTTGGATCACCTGCTGCACCAGCTGCGCGTTGCCCTCTGTGGTTGCCCTACCTTTCCAGCACGTTCATCCGTCACGTTCCCAGTCCGTTGAAATGTTTCAAACAGATCCTTTATTGTATCGCTTTTCGGTCCTTTGGTTACATTAAACCTCCGTTGAAAACTTCGTCTTGTTGCAACAACACTGTGTTCTAGGCGGTGGAATTCCAACACCAGAAAAATCCTCTGTTCTAAGGAATAAACCATGTTGTCCACAGCACACTTGCATGTTGTGAACAGCACACGCTTACAGCAGAAAGACGACGTACAGAATGGCGCACCCAGAGACTGCATTGTCTTCTATATCTTTCACATCACTTGCAGCGCCATCTGTTGTTGAAAATTGTAACTACTGTAATTTCGAAAGTTTGTCCGCCTGAAAATGTACTGTTGTCCCAAGCATATTGCAACAAACGGTGTATTTCTATCGCTGCTCGTTTAGTTTTTATTGCCGTTTCAAATATACTGGTCATTTTTGAAACATCCTGTATATCCTCATGTGTTATCTACTGCTGTAGTATCATAGTGCCATTTTTCAACACGGCAATGCTAGTACACACACGGCACTCGTCTCTATGAACTATCTGCGAGGTTTTGAGGTATTCTCGTGACCAGTAAGCTCTTCAGATCCGTTAACAACAGAATATGTGTGGATCCAGCTCGTACGTCATCTTCGTCTCAGCGTCTGTACCCATGATAGCTGTATACCAGCCTGGCTCAGGAGAGGAAACAACCGCTTTGTGACACCTTTGTGAAGCGAATCAACGTGTGTGTCCAACACTAAGGGCGTTTAGCATAATACTGATAAATGGACTCGTACTGCCAAAGTCTTTCTAAATATGGCTCTATTTTTTAATCAGTGAAATAATCCTCTCAAGCCGTAAAGTATCAATTTCGTTTCATCCTTTCATTGCGGGGTCTACACTTCCTTTGTCAAGCTGTGTATATTAAGTGAGAACTCAGGAAATGGAAGTTGGAACAACTGACATTAAACCCAATCCTTCAGCCCACGAATAACAAGAATCGAAAAAGCCCTGATCTAATCAGGTTAAATAAACAACATCCTACGAATCGTGACTCTAAGATGCTGAATATCAGGCTATCACAAGTATAGACCGCATGTACAATATAGCTAAGCGTTATTGAGTGGTTTATTTATTAATAGCTTATTTAGCCTGACCATATTACGCTCAGAGACTGGGTGTTGTGTTGTCCTAATCATCATCATTTCATCCCCATCGACGTGCACGACGCCGAAGTGGCGTCAAATCGAAAGACCTGCGCTCGGCGGAAGGTCTACCCGACGGGAGGTCCTAGTCACACGACATTTACATTTACCTAAGTGCTACTAACACCGAGTATAATGATTTAAATGACCAATTCTTTAATTCAAGTGTAGCGGTTCTTTATCTAATGTAAAAGGAGCAGTAAAAGTTGAAGTTAAAACCACAAAAGTGAAGCTAGATATGAATTCTGCTAAAGTATCCTTAATATATTGGAAAGTATAGTTTTGTAGGAATACAGTGCAAGATTTTGCAAATATTATTGTCTAAAATACCTGCTTCACAGGTGATAAAAAGGCAAATTCAGAGTGATTCAAAAAGAATACCACAACTTTAGAAATTTAAAACTCTGCAACGACAAAAGGCAGAGCTAAGCACTATCTGTCGGCGAATTAAGGGAGCTATAAAGTTTCATTTAGTTGTACATTTGTTCGCTTGAGGCGCTGTTGACTAGGCGTGAGCGTCAGTTGATCGTAAGATGGCGACCGCTCAACAGAAAGCTTTTTGTGTTATTGAGTACGGCAGACGTGAATCGACGACAGTTGTTCAGCGTGCATTTCGAACGAAGTATGGTGTTAAACCTCCTGATAGGTGGTGTATTAAACGTTGGTATAAACAGTTTACAGAGAATGGGCGTTTGTGCAAAGGGAAATGTTCTGGAAGGCCTCCAAGAAGCCCTAATCTTACCCCCCTGCGATATTTTCTTATGGGGGTATGTTAAGGATATGGTGTTTCGGCCACCTCTCCCAGCCACCATTGATGATTTGAAACGAGAAATAACAGCAGCTATCCAAACTGTTACGCCTGATATGCTACAGAGAGTGTGGAACGAGTTGGAGTATCGGGATGATATTGCTCGAGTGTCTGAAGGGGGCCATATTGATCATCTCTGAACTTGTTTTTGAGTGAAAAAAAACCTTTTAAAATACTCTTTGTAATGATGTCTAACAGAAGGTTATATTATGTTTCTTTCATTAAATACACATTTTTAAAGTTGTGGTATTCTTTTTGAATCACCCTGTACTTTAAGCTCATATTCAGAAATAGTGTGGTTTTGATTTCTAACATGAATGGTTCCTTATGTTTGAAGTTAATTAAGCCCAGTATTGTATTTTATTGTCTTACAAAGTAAACTATGAACTACTCCAAGTGAAGTGAATGATAAGCTTTTTTGAAATAGTCCTTCCTATTGTAACAATCAAAGAGCGTTGACTAGTGAAACTATACTAGTTTATGGGTCCCCTTCATATTCTCCACGTTTTAGGAAAAAATTGAACTACTACTGTTGCCTAGGAAAACATATGTAGAGGACTTTAAACAGAGTATTTATGGTATTATTCATCTTCATTTGTTTGGTTTTTTTTCATGTCAGTTAAGATACAAGCCCCTGATGTCCAAATTTAGCTCTGCAATTCATGCAGTAACATTTCAGTATTTGATTAAGTAATGATCTTGAGTGTAGCTGTCATTAATATGAGCTTGGTGCAAATTTGCTTTCTATAATTACTGGTGTGTGCGTTACTGGTAAGTGCTGCTACACACAGTTCAGAGTGCATTGCATCAGTATGCATCCTGTGTGCTATTCAAAGGGAAATATCAACGAAAGTAACTTCAATAATCAATATCCAGTTTTATTAAACATATATTTCCAAATTAATGTGTCTAATTGGGCTGGTGACCGTTCATTTTTCTTTATTCCCTTATGATTTTTCCACTTTCATTAACTCCCAGGGTTAAAATCCGTTTAGTTTTCCTGTTAATTTCACCATATTCAGAATTATAGTCCGATATCTATGTTCATTAGACACAAGCGCGCTCAATTTTCGAAATCCTTTCAGAGGGTAACATTAGATTGTTTCACGGCAACTTAGTGTTATAACGTCTATTGTGACCTTTTCCTTCTAATCATTACGCACTGTTTGCGAGATGTAACGTATGAGTGGAACCACTGTACAACACTTGAAGAACGATTTTGGCTCGTGGGTTTAGCAGGTAGAACGTCAAACTCCACAATGTCAAATGCTTTGCTAAAATCCAGAAAGGACATAATAGTTTTCTATTGTTTATCCATAACTTGTTTCAGCTCGTCAGTTACTTTCAGAAGAGCAGTCGTCGTGCTGCGAGATTTCTGGAAGCCGCTTTGTCATTCATCTCAAAGCTTACTTGATGTTAAACAATTAGTGAGCCGTTCGTGAGCTGGCTATTCAAAAGCCTTGGATAATGCTGGCAGAATGCAAATGGGCCTGTAGACGGAAGGCTGCCTGGCGGATTCCTTCCCGGAAAGCATTTTTATGTGTCTTTGTTTCCAGGCTGTTGGAAAGATGGTGGAGGCCAAAGAATGGTTAAAAATGTCGATGTGCTGTGATTGTCGCACCGTTGGCGATCTCAGGGTTTGTGCCCAGCTGGTGACATCTGCAGAATTCCGCAGAGCTACGTCACCTTCCACTGCCCCTCCCACCCCCTTCGCCTTGGTCGCGTCAGCCCTCTGCGGCATGCATTTCCCAGATCGCCCCGTCTTTATTATTTGCGGAGGCGGTGTCCACAGCAGCCGATAATGGGAATTCCATGCGCTCACGCCCATCCCTGGATATCTTCTCCACTCCTCTGCTGTCAACCTCCCTCCAAGACGGCTGCCATATTGCTCAGCCCTGATGACCCAGATTTCGACGTTCACTGTGGTAGCAGCGGTTCACATATTACATCGAAACGGTTAGCAGTACATGAGATGTCCCACTTACATCACGAACTAAAATAACTTATGGCTTTGTAAAGACATTGGCGACTTACCTTCTCACAGATAAATAGTCTCATTGAGCTAATAAAACAGGATTGTCAGTATGTGGATGATATATGATCATTAACTACTGTAAATCTATTGGTAATACAATACTGCTGATTCTCGTCACATAATTTTAGGCGATGCTAGGCTATTGGCTCTAATGGGAGTTCGTCACACTACCTAGTTCAGTAATTCTTAAGACGCTTCGCCTGGACGGGTTGGTAGCAATGTCAAACATTCACCCTCTGCCGGCCGGTGTGGCCGAGCGGTTCTAGGCGCTTCCGTCTGGAACAGCGCTACCGCTACGATCGCAGGTTCGAATCCTGCCTCGGGCATGGATGTGTGTGATGTCCTTAGGTTAGTTAGGTTTAAGTAGTTCTAGGGGACTGATGACCTCAGATGTTAAATCCCATAGTACTCAGAGCCATTTGAGCCATTCACCCTCAATTGCTGGTGGCAGACGCGGTCAGAAGTTATCTGAACATTCCTATGTAACGCAGAATTGCTCAATAGGCGTCACAATAGGTGGACGTACCAATGTAAAAGGAGGTGGGGAGTGTTGTGATATCCATACGGAAACAGTAATAACAGCATAACGTGTAGGTTGTGAGAGATCAGGGCCTTCTCTCGTTGACTAGTCGCTGGATGTCACCGCGGATACTAGAATACGTGGTCGGGGTCATACGCAGGCTGGCTGTTAGCTGTGACATCACCGTGCATTCTCTCGCCATGCTTCGCTGTACTGAAGCCTACAGGTATATGGCGCACACGGGTTTAATTCATAAGCAGGTATGAATGTAATCGAGATTTTCAATGTTTTAATGTGTTATTATTATTATTAGTCGTAAAGCTCCCAACATGGAAGACGCTAAGTAAAGATGGTTCACTTCTGGGGCTTCTTATTCTTCTTGTTTGCCCACCAGGTCTTCATTCTTTGCGAGAATTCAGCTTTTCTTTCTTCGCTCCATTTTGTTCCAGTTCTCGGCGCTTTTGTCTCTGGTTTGACCTCCCATTTGTCAACTTTAAGTTTGAAATTGTTTCTTTTGTTCATGTCTTCAGCAGTAATGTTGGCTAATTCCAGATCTTTCTTTACATTTTTGATCCATTCTCCTCCATTAACAAGGGATGCTACGTATCTTACTATTTTTTTTGTAAGTCTGTGATCGGGAAGTCTCATTATGTGACCATAGAATTTTAGACGCCTCTTCCTCATGTCTATCTCTATGTTAGAATATTCTTCAATTTTAGAATTTTTCTGTAATCTATACCCCTCTTTGGTCCATCTTGGTCCCAGAATTTTCCTAATGATTTTCCTCTCCTCTTTCTTCAGGTTTTCCGTATCTGTTTTCCTTTTAAGTGTCAAGGTTTCGCTGGCATATAGCATTATTGGTTTAATTACCGACTTATAATGTTTAATTTTTGTATTTATAGATAGACATTATTATTATTATTATTATTATTAAGCTTTAAATTAGCTTAAGTGCGTTTTCCTATGGTCGGTGAAATGCTAGTGTAAAGCCACCGAAGGACATCAGCCTCATGCACCGTTTTGGAGGGCACCACTTATTTTTATTGTGGATGAGGCTCACGTAGGCTTTGACCACATAGACCGATATGGTACAGCGTCCTTTCGTAACCGCTTGGTGTTGAGAGTCACGAAAAGAGCCTTGAATCACTTTTTGAACATGTTTTAATATCAGTAATTCGGTGCTACATCTACATTTACATCCACATCTACATTTATACTCCGCAAGCCACCCAACGGTGTGTGGCGGAGGGCACTTTACGTGCCACTGTCATTACCTCCCTTTCCTGTTCCAGTCGCGTATGGTTCGCGGGAAGAACGACTGTCTGAAAGCCTCCGTGCGCGCTCTAATCTCTCTAATTTTACATTCGTGATCTCCTCGGGAGGTATAAGTAGGGGGAAGCAATATATTCGATACCTCATCCAGAAACGCACCCTCTCGAAACCTGGCGAGCAAGCTACACCGCGATGCAGAGCTCCCCTCTTGCAGAGTCTGACACTTGAGTTTGTTAAACATCTCCGTAACGCTATCACGGTTACCAAATAACCCTGTGACGAAACGCACCGCTCTTCTTTGGACCTTCTCTATCTCCTCCGTCAACCCGATCTGGTACGGATCCCACACTGATGAGCAATACTCAAGTATAGGTCGAACGAGTGTTTTGTAAGTCACCTTCTTTGTTGATGGGCTACATTTTCTAAGGATTCTCCCAATGAATCTCAACCTGGTACCCGCCTTACCAACAATTAATTTTATATGATCATTCCACTTCAAATCGTTCCGCACGCATACTCCCAGATATTTTACAGAAGTAATTGCTACCAGTGTTTGTTCCGCTATCATATAATCATACAATAAAGGATCCTTCTCTCTATGTATTCGCAGTACATTACATTTGTCTATGTTAAGGGTCAGTTGCCACTTCCTGCACCAAGTGCCTATCCGCTGCAGATCTTCCTGCATTTCGCTACAATTTTCTAATGCTGCAACTTCTCTGTATACTACAGCATCATCCGCGAAAAGCCGCATGGAACTTCCGACACTATCTACTAGGTCAGTGCCTGTTAATCTGCATTCTTTTGCTTAAACTCTTTTATTTCCATAACTTGTAACTGTTGGAGTAACCACGCATTCACACTTTCACTGAAGTGTTTGTTTACACCATTAATGTGTTGTCTAGTCGTAATTTCTTTATTAGTTGGTAATAAAGTTACCTGTAAAACATTTTCTGCTTCTTTGCGGTAGCTCCGTTTTTGTACGCAAATATTTCTCTTATTATTACTACATTACTATGCCCTAAATCAGCACTGGAGGATGATAGGTTTGGAACAGCATCAGTCTTCAACTTTTCGAAGGAACATTTATCAGTTCAGTTTCCAAATACCTTTCATAAGCCGAACCAGTAAACTGTATCGAGCCGAGGCAAGCATTTTCAACTGAAAATTGTAGGTTTACAAGCGTTTATTAATTTTCGTTTCGTCTCACTTTTTATAAGAGATATAAGAAACTTAATTCCTAACATTGTTACTTGTCTGCTATGGTTAGTATAACTGGCGCCCGGGAGGCAAACCATTGTTTTTCATTTTTCATTAGTTTCTTGATGACTGGGCCCGCAGGGAAATATATGTCTTGAAACGATATTGTAAGTAAGGTTCCAGTATCACTGCTTGAAACATTTATTGGTTATTGCGACAGCTCTTTCGGTAGATCTCCATTTTAAAGTACCTGCGTGTACAAAGTTTGAAAATTACAACATGCTGTAGTTCTGCAGGAGTTTTACACTTATTTCCTTATAAGTGAAGAATTTTGTAAGTTGTTGAGGTATAACTGAAATTGCAGTCGTAATTTTCACTACAACGAATTACACAAATAACTATGTTGTAATTAGTTTTTTGTATATACAGTATTGGTAAATTATGTACGGAAGAAGGAGAGACTTTTGTCTACGTTGTACTGACGTATATATACTGGTGTGACTGGATCTGGTAACTGTTTTTGTTATATTTCACCTGAAATTCTAAAATCTCGATTTCACATCGATTCAGCGCTGTTTTATACCGCATGGCGTAATATTTTGGTATAATATTGTAGATATTCGCTGTAATCCCATGTGACACCAAAATTTCTTGAATTTCACATGAAATGTCGGAAGAACAATCATACCATATATTATTTGCACGTCAGAACAATGTTGACATTCTGGGGATGTGCCGTTTTGCCACACATACGAAGAAAATCAGTGTCTGAGATCAGCAAAGGGCAAAAGGGACCGACTCGAAGCGTCGCGAGTGGTTACGTAGTGTTTCAATGACGGAATGATCGGACGAACCATCACTATGAGGGACACAGAACATGAACAATACTGCAGGTTAGTACAGAAGGAGAAATCGGCTGTGGCGGGACACGCGTTGTGTGGTATCGACACCGTAAAACAAATCCCTGATTCGCAGGTTCTCGCCAGGGAGAAGAGCTACAGTGATCGTCTTTTCAGGGAAGTCAGTGAAAGTCACAAACATGGAAATAGTTTGAAAAATGAAAGGGTAAGTCTCAAGGTAAACGGAACTCACTGACTGCAGCGAACGACTGCTGCAATAAGAAACCTGAAACGACAGCAGTATTGACGTTTCTAAATAAAACCAATTTAGACTGTTCAAATGGTTCAAATTAGAGATTAGCGCCAATTGCCTTCGTGTTGAAGTGCTTGCCTGTACTTGAAGATTACGGCATCTCTAGCTTCGGGATTCCCACTTTTGAAGAGCAGCTCTCCAAAATACTACAACTGGGCTACGTAGGCCACGGTCGTTAAGCATTCCCGTTGCCTGCATGGGCATTCCAGAATGAGAACATCATTAATCTTGCAAGTGCGGACATTTTCTGCCATTCCAGTCCCTTCATATAGCCCCAGCTCGAATCAGCCTGCTGTCATTTAAGTACCGGCCATCTCTCACAAGCGTACAAGGCGCCAGCGGCGAAAGGCCTGCTATCCTCGGTTACGTGGGTTGTCCGTCCGTGGTGTTTCCAGCCCTCTTATACGTGTAGCACCAACCGTGGCTCGTGCGACCAAGCAGTTTTGCATCGTTGGCCTTCCGACCATAATCTCCTCCATTCCTGATTTACGTCATCCGTTTACCAGCAGCGAATGTGTTGTCACGTTCTGGCAGTGCCCTGACAACAGCCTTCGTTTCAGTGCCAGTTTCGTGCGCTACTTGAGTTGTGCACACATTGTGTAGCGGAAATAATTACAACAACGAAAGGTATGCCCTGTCTTCTCAAGGACGGTCATCTCCACGTAATACACAGAAAATGTTATAAGTTTACGAACAGATTGTGATGGAATTTCGAACGAAGTGTCTAGGCCGTTTAAGAACTGCGAATGGCAGAGTCCACGCAGAGAAGACAGTGCCTGATTCCCGGATTTTTAAAGAGGAAATTCAAGGTTTGAAAGAGTAATCCTTTAGATTTCGTAGCAAATATACCAAGTTGTGAGAATGCAAAGACTGCGTTGTGCAGAGCAAGCAGGGAAGCTACCGGGACAGCACGGAACCCTGGCAGTAGTTCGGAAATTCAATTGACCGAAGACAGTTTCATATCAACTGAAGGTAACAGTTTTTTGAAAATTGACGATGGGCGTGTTCGATTAAAAAGGATCCTGGCGAAGAAGCGGGGAAAATCTTTTGTGAAAACGGAACTGTTTTTATGGACGGAACATTTGATTATTGTTGGAAACATGTACACCAAACAAGTTGACAGGGGGGAAGAGCAGAGGAGGAGGCCTGTTTTATTTTATTTGCTTCCAGACAAAAGTCAAAATACATAAAAAGACATTTCTCTGCGTCGAAAAATAAGATGCCTTGATGTTCACTGAAAACTTGAGTCCTACACTTTGAAATGTCCACGATTAAATCTACGAAAACAATGTTCCCCGAAACATCCGTTTCCAGTTGCAATTTCCACTTCAAGACATGCCCGTGGAAGAAAACACAAGAACTGCGAGTAAAAGTAGAATACAGCGACAGAGAAGAATTCCGACTGTTTTGCCGCATGTGTGCTGCACGAAAAATCTCCCACCAAGCGTGGTTGACGAAATGTGGATGGTAATAATGGAGGGAATGCCTATTTGAGAAAAAGACCACGAAATTCGCAGACTATATAGACAATCAACGGATGGGAATATCTAATATACCAACTGAAATGTGAAATATTTGCAACCAGCTGCACAGGACTACGAATGTTGAGGGAACTAAACTCAATAAATCAAGAACGGCCGAATGCTTACTTTCTGATAAATAACCAGATCGAGCAAGCAGTAAATGCAACACCTGTGATTAAAAAGGATTCCAGTGTCCTGCTCTTCAAAAAAAGATACACAGGTCTTGACAAAACGTTAAAAGACACTATGAGAATTTACAACCACCCGGGGAATTTAAGACGTGTAACATCTCTGGCTTTCTTACAAAAAATCGAGTGAGAAATTAAAATTCATAAAATAAGACGAGAATTTTAATCGCATGCTGCAGTAATGTTATACAAAGAAAAAAGTAAAAATAAAAAGTTTAAAATAGAAAGTTAAACAAAATTTTAACATGCCTATGAACTAAGTGACTCACCAGTCCTCAGCCTGGATATAATGAGAAGGGATACTATTATTACAAAACGGTCAGTAGGGCCTCCTTCCCCATCGGAGAACTCAGGGCTACAACACTTTTGGTCGAAAACACCGCGTTCACGTCACTGGTCGCAAAGCCCACGGAGGTAAAGCCCACCACACCTAACCCTACCCCTCCCAGCGCCGCAGTGAGAAAGGCGGCACTCCACCTGGCTTCGGGCCAATAGCCCGGTCACAGGCTAGTGCTACATACTTTACCTTACCTTTTATACAGGATGCGGGAAATAGAAGTCGCCCGGAGAGCAGAGTTCCAGGGTACAAAGGAACACAGTAGAGGGAAGAAAATGCAGCACTAACCTCACTGTAGTAGATGTTGAGAGTGACCACCTTTCATCTCTTGGCATTTTTTGGCCCTGGTCAGCAAGATGATGAAAGCAGATCAGAGCTGGAATTGCTGAAATCTCATCCGAAATATTCTGCTGTAATTCTTGAAGATTATGACAGTTGTTGCGATATGCCTTAGAGGTGGGGGCTCCTCACAGAAAGCAGTCGCACACTGACAGATCAGGTGATCTTGGTGGCCAGCTAGAGCCACGACCCGAGTGACCTCCGCTAGTAACTGTGTCAGGCGTGAAGATTGTGTAAATGTGTTCTGAGGTTGGGCCGGCTGTGTTGGGTGTTACTCCAGAAATGGTTTCAAAATGCTGGTAACGTAACGCGCCGAAGTCAGCGTCTGACGGAAAAAGATAGGACCTGTAATCCAGCAGGCAGATACTGCACTTCAAATCCCATCCTTCTGACCATGCAGTGGTATTTCGTGGAAGTTACCTAGATTATCCGCTGCCCAGAATGTGTAATTCTGTGGGATGACATAACCACTCAGGTGAAACCAGACTTCATTAGACATAAAGAACAGCTCCATGTCCAAGCCACTCATTGTTATCTCAGTGAACAGCCACTCACAAACCTGGAGGCGTTGAGGACAACCTGCTGGTTTCAATGCATGAACAACAGACGCTCGGTAGGGATGCACGTGCAGGTCTAGGTGGTATATTCGCTCCCATGATCGACGTGATATGTCGGTATCTTGGGACAAGCGTGAGGTTGAGTTGGTAGGACTCTGAAGCATATTACGGTGGACTGCAGCCAGATTTTCTGGTGTGCGGGCACGCTTCGGAATGTTTTTTGACTTGTTGAAAACAAATAATGTCTGATGACATTTTCGGACTAAGCGTTTTACGGCTCTCTTTGCTGGTACTCTGACACCATTAAAATTCTCAGCAAAAACTGACCACACCGTTCCCACGACTTTGTTGAGACGTAACTTTTCACGACGAATGCCCGCCGTCCCACTATAAGTACCATTGTCCCCTCTGCAGTGCTCCACTCACATGACACAACCCGCACTACGCTCACACTGACGCTGGACCGGTGTGGATCACGTGACTGGCGTACACGTAGTGTGCACGTAACGGGGTGTGATTATACGCACACAGTCACCTCCAATCGTATCCATTCCTCTGGGCAACTTTTATTTTCCCCACCCGTATAACGGCGCCTACGGGTTGTTCAGTTCATGTTCAGTTGGGAAACACTGCCCTGTCTTTACCGGACGGTTACTGACACGAACTAAACATTGGCAACAGTACGTTTCCTGTTAGGTATGCAAACGATTCCTACTTTCCGGACTGCTCTCGAATGTGTATCGATTTTAGCACTCACGAATATTTAAGGACACTTAAGGCAGTCCCAAGCTACATTATTCCGTCTTTCCTACTTCTTCTCGAAACCACACAGCTATACAATTTGGAGTTGAAGTCTCCTATTCAATAGCAGTGTTGCTTGCCATTGCTGTGTGTGTGTGTGTGTGTGTGTGTGTGTGTGTGTGTGTGTGTGTGCGTGTGTGTGTGTGAAATGACGACCAAACTGCGGACGTCGGCAGTACACATTTCCATCCGCAGCTCAGCTGGCAGCAAATACCACGTCGGCGGAAAATGCGGACCGCCATTCAGGACAAACACGGCCACTGCAGCCGCGAACCCGTTTGCTACGCAATGCTGGCTCTGGTGAGTGGTGGGTTCTGACGTCACCACCAGTAGGCGCTGAGCTGACGGCAGCTCCACACTCTATTGACCTATAATTACCAGCGCAGCCCTCTCGCGAAGCGTTCGCACTCGGCTGCTACACCCTCTAACAAGGCTGTATAAATAGCTATTCTAATTATTGTCTCTATGCGTATCACAGATTACACGCAGGGAGATGCGCCTCTCATTCTTAATATGAAGTGTCTGCAGTTCTGGAACACGGATACGAACTACCAGTCTTACGGAACTACGATACCGTCATTACTGGAGATACGCAACTGCTGGTGCGAGGTAATCATTGAGGAGACGTGTCTGTGGAGGTGGCACTGGCTACCTTGCGGTGTGTGGTGGAGGGTATTGTGTGTGCTACTACCAACTCCCCGCTTTCCTGTTGCATTCGCGAATGGTTCGCAGGAAGGGCGATTGGCGGTAAGCCTACGCGTGGGCTCGCATCCCTATAACTACATTTTCATGGAGTAAGCAGTACACTTTTTTACTCTCTTGGGAACGTTCTCTCCGCGAATTTTAACAGAAAACCACACTGTGATGCAGAAGACCTACAGCCTACGGCGTCTACCACCGGTTGATCTTCTCCGTGACACTTCCATACTTACTAAATGAACCTGTGTAAGTGCGCTGCCTCTGTGTTGGCAGCGCTGTGTAGCGCTTTGCCTTGGATCTCTGACTGCCCTTTCCTTGTAATCGACTCTGTGGCTGGCCACTGTTGGAAGTTAATCGCCAGTAGTATTGGGCAGTTGGAAGTTAATCGCCAGTAGTATTGGGCAGTTGGAAGTTATTCGCCAACAGTGATGGAAGTACTGTTGGGCAGTTGGAGGTGAACAACAGGCAGTGATGGATGTTAAATGTGAGAAGTTAGCATTGATGAAGGGTACAGGTCTGAAGTGTTAGCGTAGGCTAACGATCTGGAAGTATCCGACTTGGAGAGTGAAAATTATTCATGATTATATATCATTGTATTGGATGTCAATGACGATTTATATTCGTGTTTGAACTGGATTTCACATTATTAGGACAAAAAAGACACTATTTGGTTTGCAACGAATTTCTTTCTTTGTTAACCACATGCCCATTCGTAGTTAGTGGCTTTAGTAGTTAGAATCTTTTATTTAGCTGGTAGTGTTGACGCTCGCTCTATTGCAGTAGTTCGCGTAATGAAGATTTTTATGAGGTAAGTGCTTAATGAAATGTATAGAATATTGTTAAAATTTCTTTTTACTCAAGGCCATTCTTTTGAATTAATTGTTTGAAGTCAGGTTGTAATTTTTTTGAGCAGTCAGATCGCGTTGCGCTAGAATATTGTGGGTCAGTGTTGACATGATAGAAAAAGTAAAGAGAAAGTAGGCTCAGTGCGTTCAGTTTTACTCAGCTGTTTCAGAATCAAATAACGTAGAACTTTCATCTTCTCAGTCATTCAGCAATTTAAGTACAGACACACACATTTAAATAACGAAGTTTCACCTGTAAGGAAACACGCTGCTATTCTTTGCGTCTTCTCTACCTCCTCTATCAATCCTACTTCGTGCGGATCCCATACTGACAAGCGATAATTAAGTACTGGTCGAACGAGAGTTTTATAACCTGCCTCCTCTGTTGACAGGCTACATTTCTTAAGGATTCTACCAACGAATCTCAGTCGGGCATCTGTGGTCGTTGCACTTCAAATCGCTCCCTATGCATGTTCCTAGATATTTTATGAATGTAGCTGCTGATCTAACATCCTATCGGCGACATCGTCGCAGACGAAGCATAAGATCTGATAAGACAAAGGTGTGAGCTGTGTCCTTTTCAGACATTTTTTTAGTTTATGTGGCCTTCAGCGTGGGTATACATTTTGGCTGTCAACAATTACACCATTTGTTCTTCAATAATTACACTTTTACGCCATCATCGATTACAAGTAATTAATTTTTTTACACAGGAGCAAATATACAGTATTACTTTCAAGTAAGTGAACAATGTCTGGAACCATCTATGGAACCATTCCAGCTATAATTATGAATGTTGTAAGGCTCCATGCTCGGCGTCAATTACGTATTGCTGGATTTACTTAGGACCCACATTGGGAAGCTAGTTAAGTTTGACTGCATTTGTTAATTACAAAATAGTTCAATTTGACTGTGACATTTAAAATTAATAACGTAAAAAGATATTAGGTGCACCAGGTGCAGGAACGTAAATACGGTCAAACGTTTTATTTTCGCAAAATGTCTATGTTTGACTACAGCTATCTAATTTCAGTTATCCACGATAAAAGAGAATTACATTTTTAAGTCACTACAATTAAGAATACACTGATATTCCCATTTTATTAAAAATTCACACGTTTGTTTTCCATGGTTTTTAGATGTTGCTCCAAGACAAACTTTGGAAGGTGGGTTATTAGTGCTGTAAATTTCATGGTGTTCATTGTTGGTGGTGTCAGACGTAAACGTGCAGGAATGAACAGGCAGTCCCAGTTGGCTGGGTGGCGCATCGATCTCTGCCATCGATGGACTGTAAAAGTATAATACAACAAGACAGCAATAACGAAATTTTACCTATAGTGCTTGTTTATTGTAGTAAGAAAAGTACATGAGTAAATTTGTAGGCGATTTGGGATTACACAGGGTGCAAAATGCAATACTGCTTTATTTTCGCAAAATGTATATGTTGGACTACAGCTAGCTAATTTCAGTTACTCACGATGAAAGAGAATTACATTTTTCAGTCACTGCACCCTCGTCAACAAAAATGGCGCTAAGCCAGCCAGTTTGTCCGCTACTCGTGAACAGTGCCCAATTTCCAAAATTTTGGGAACCGGAACGCACCTCTTCACCTATACAACCGCACTCGCATTAGCCATAAAAATCACAAGTTTCAATTTCTGAAAACTTTTGATAAAACTTACAATGAGAAATTATTTTATTACAAAATACTGTTCTGGAATTCATGTTTTTAAAACATAATTTCTTACAATCAAAACAATAAAACCACAAGACGTAATATAAAGCCCGGGTTCCTGGGTTCGATTCCCGGCGGGGTCAGGGATTTTCTCTGCCTCGTGATGGCTGGGTGTTGTGTGATGTCCTTAGGTTAGTTGGGTTTAAGTAGTTCTAAGTTCTGGGGGACTGATGACCATAGATGTTAAGTCCCATAGTGCTCAGAGCCATTTGAACCATTTGAACGTAATATAAGCAAAAGGTGCTATCCGTCCGTCCCGGTAGGAATGCTTCCTAAGTGGGCTCGAAACACAGCGGCACAAGTCGGCAGGTAGTCTTCCTTGCCTGCAGGCCACAACATTTAGTCAGTTGAATTTTAGCTGCTCTCTGAAGTGTGTCAAGTATTGATTAATAAAGCACTTAGTGATGAATGACTATGAATACACTCCTGACCCATCAGCGTCAGGTTCAGTATCGATTTCTCGAAAACTTAGGAAAAATTAATGGAATGTGAATTAGACAAAACTTGCATTGATTCAAGTTCGTATTCATTACTACAAATAAGCACCACACTTGAACACGAGCATTCCTCTAACACTATTCATGAAACGTTAACTCCGTGTGTAGTCGAATTGTGCCACCTGAGTTGGTAGCAGTGGAAGGTAAAGGGAAAAACATTGCCCTCCCTCTCCCCCCCCCCCCGCACTTCGCGGTTGCCGTGATTTTCGTTCTCTTCTCTCCTTCTCTCAACCTCATGTGGCATTGCTATGGGGACTGACTGTACGTAATATCCTTCAGGCAGATTTTGTCTTTCGGAACTTTGATATTAGTGAATGAGAAAGAAGTCACATGTTTTGTGTGCACAGGTAATAAACAAATAAGCTTCTAAATGTATAATTTTCTACCAGATGAATAAAAGGTATGAACTTTTCTACGCTTTTTATAAATTGACCACTAAAAAGATGATGATGACGTCCCACACTCCTTGAGAGAGAGTAGGGGAACGATGCGGGAGACCCGCACCGCCGTACTAGGAAAGGTCCTAGTGGAGGTGGTTTGCCATTGCCTTCCGCCGACCGTAATGGGGATGAATGATGATGATGAAGACGACACAACAACACCTAGTCATCTCGAGGCAGGTGTAAATCCCTTTCACCGCCGGGAATCGAAACCGGAACCCCGTGCTCGGGAAGCGAGAACGCTACAGCGAGACCACGAGCTGCGCACATTAAAAAGACACATTCCTTATTTCGACCCCGATAGTTCTTCATTTAAGCAGATGTGCTACGAAAACAGCTGCACAAGAAGAAAAACGGATAATTTGAACGCGGAAAGCCACAATCAGCAGCCCAGGAGTACATTACGACACGGAAGAAACATGATTTCGTGACAGCACATTATGCAGACACTCATTTTCAGACACTCCATGTGGTATTTATTTCTCACTGACACGCAAAACAAGAGACGGCGCCACGATACTAGATCTAGTCAAAGTTTTCTCCTTTGCATAGAAGAGTAAGACGATACAAAACTGACGTTTCCGTTTATTCGGTGAACTTCGAAGTTCCGCTTACCTTGCGTATACTGTACACACACACACACACACACACACACACACACACACACACACACACACACACACACACACACACACTACCTCGTCACAAGTTGCTGTACATCACATGATGTTCGTCACCCTTAGTCACTTTCGCTGGCGCCATTGCAGCTGCCAATTGTAGTTACGTTGCAATTTAATACACGTGTATTATTTTAAATCTCCGGTGCCAACTTGTTCCAGTGAGTACAAATATATACAGGACGACACAGAAAAACGGGAACATTTCCACAATCCAATAAATCTAGAAGTGATGAAGGAAAGAAATTGCATTCATAGTAGCTGAAACCTTACAACTCTGCCATTTACGAAACATTGTTAGCATTTATCATTTTTTAAAAATTACACCCCTTAGATGGGGTCCTCCTGTACGAACACATTCGTGAAACCTGCTGTTGAGATTCCTCATTGACCGCTGCAACATCTCAGCTGGGATACTGTGAACTGCATCCAGAATTCTCTGTTTTAACTCTTCCAGGGTTCTTGGACGAGTCGTGTAGACGTTCCTCTTGAGGTAGCCCCACAAGAAAAAAATCACAAACGGGTAATTCTGGTGATCTAGGGAGCCAGGGAATGTTACCGAATCGTGAGATCACGAGGCTGCCATACAATCCTCGCACATATGCCATTGATTGCCCTGCAGTGTGCAATGTCGCTCCATCCCGTTGAAACCAGGCTTCTTGAACATTTGGAAAGTTGTTCAGTGAAGATGTAACGAAAGTTCGTAACATCTCCGCGGAACGATCGGCATTGACAGTTATTGTGTTTCCCTGTTCATTTGCGAAAAAATACGGTCAGATAATCCCATGTGATGAAACACCACACCATACTGTCACTTTACTAGCGTGTAAAGGGCGCTCATGAACGTCATTAGGATTTGTGTTTGCCCAGCAACGGTAATTCTGTTTATTCACATAACCTGTGAGATGAAAATGTGCCTCCTCTGACATCCACAACTTGTTTAGAAATTCATCGTCACTGTTTATTCTTGTTATCATTTGTTGACAGGATCCTAATCGTAACAGGTAATCGTTGTCATTCAATTGTTGCACCATCTGTAGTTTGTACGGATGAAATTTTAAATGAAGATGAAGAATTCTGCGAACAGTCTTCCGGGTCATAACAACCACTGCTGCTTGCTTAAGAATTGAATGCCGTGCTCTCCATAAGACAGACTCGCATACATCAATGTTCGCTGGAGAACGCACACTTCTTGGTCGCCTTGTTGGTTTCTTCTTGAGGGCAGATCCAGTCTCTTCTAAGTTATTAATCCAACATTTTGTCGCATGTTTCGACGGAACAGCATCATGACGTCTAAACTGGCTCCCTCTGCGCCGCAACTAAACTATCATTGTTTTTATACAACATTTTTATGGCTAAAGCACGCTGCTGTTCGTTCCACTGATCCATAATTACTGAAATGGAGGACTGTTTACTCGTTAACTGTCACGAATCCGCAGTGTTGCCACGTGCCCATGGCTGCCACTACCCATTTCAAAAATTCCCGCTATTCTGTGTCAATTTGTATATTTTTTTCCCTGAGATATACCAAAACGCCGTACCAGCTAGCTACGGTGAAATTAAACCCTGCTCGTGACCACCTATTTTTTAATAAAGTTGTAGGAGATGAATAGAACGTACTGACCAGAAAAATACCGTCTGTATAGAGGAAGGTCGGCACATCGTGGGAAAAAGCTTTCTTGTGTTACCTTGTTGGAAGATGTGTCACAGAAACCTCTAAGAGAGGGCACAGCCACTGATTTTCATACGTCAAAATTGTAACGGCCGGTGTCGAAATTACCGGGTATTCGAACCAGATGTGATGGTGTTGCGTGCAAAATGGCACCCCATACCATCACTTAAAGGTGTTGGGCCCCTATGACGATGATAAGCGTATTCTGGCAACGTAAGTTCTTCTCGGAGCCTGTACGTATGGGTATGTCTACCATGGTGTACGGTCAACAAGAACTTGTCTTACAACAATAAACAGTGCCACTGAGTCTGGGATTGTCTTTGTATGCAGCACACTCGGCGCGCCCTTCGCTACCGCCGCATCACGGGACGCTGCAACAATGGTCGCCTTGGTAACAGTCCATGGTGCTGCAAGCGTCGTCACACTATCCAACTAGATATCTGTCTCATTGAAAACAAGCACATCCCTCTATGCATGCTATATAACGTTCAAGAATAGATCGGAAAAGCACCTTACGAGCCACTTCCTTCGTGGATGAGTTACATTTCCTAAAGATTCTTCCTATGAATCTGACTCTGGCATTTGCTTTTCCCATTATTTGTCTTATGTGGTCATTCCACTTAAGGTCGCTCTGGATAGTTACTCGTATATATTTTATGATAGATGCTGTTTCTAGCGGTTTGTCATCATTAGTGTAGCTGTACAGCAGTGGATTTGTTTTCCTATGTATGCGCAATATGTTACATTTACTTACGTTCAGTATCAACTGCACCATTCATCAATTTCCTGGAGGTTATTCTGCAAATCGTTACTATCTTCTGGCGTTGCTATTTTGTTATAGACAATCGCACCATCTGCGAACAGCCTTAGAGAACATCCGACTCTTTCTACGTCATCATTTGTATATACACTTCAACCGGTAAAGGTCCTATCACACTTCCTTAGGGCATTCCGGAAATTACGTGTTGAGTTTTATCATCAAGGAGGTCTTGAATCCAGTCTCAAATCTTCTACGATACTCGATAAGTTTGTATTTGCTCACTAAAAGGCAGAGCGGGGCTGTGTCAAATGCCTCCCCGAAGTCAAGGAATACGGGGTCAACCTGAGCTCCATTATCTAGGCCGCTCTGGATCTCGCGGAGGAACAGAGCGAGCTGAGTTTCGTAGGAACTCTATTCGCGAAATCCATGTTGATTGTTATAGAGGAGCTTTTTTTATGGGACTTAACAGCTGTGGTCATTAGTCCCGTAGAACTTAGAACTACTTAAACCTAACTAACCTAAGGACATCACACAACACCTGGTCATCACGAGGCAGAGAAAATCCCTGACCCCGCCGGGAATCGAACCCGGAAACCCGGGCGCGGGAAGCGAGAACGCTACCACACGACCACGAGCTGCGGACAGGAGCTTTTCCTTCTCCAAGAATGTCATAATTCTTGGCCACAAAATATGTTCCATAGTTCTAAAACAGACTGCCGTGAATGATATAGGTCTATAATTGCGTGCATCTGTCCTACGGTCCTCCATAAAAACGGAAATGACCTGCGCTTTTTTCCAGTCACTAGGTACCCTTCGTTGCTATTAGTAGTAGCTTTATTCATCCGTAGATCTCTTTTTACAAGGATGTACGACATGTCAAAGTATTTACAAATTTAGACCAATTTAAAATAAGATAATTCGTATACACATACATTTGCAGACTTCTAGTTAGAGACAATCATTAGATTTACTCCTGGTGTACAATACCTTTTTACAAATAACTTATTAAAATAATGTAAAGCCGCACCGTTCACTCATATCTCACTATCAGTCAATGTACACATTGTTTCATAACACTTCACTCACTACACACACACACACACACACACACACACACACACACACATCGGTGATCTCTGGGCCATTTTCTGTATCACAACTTCCCGTTTGCTATCCTAAAACCTGATTCAGCATCCCTCCATAACGAATGAGATGCTGATCTCAGAAAGAGGAAGAGGTGTTAGTGTTGTGCTATGCATACGTTGGGGGTAAGTATTTATAGAAAAGGAAAAAAGAAGGGAAGAAAGATAGTGTGAAAGTGTTATGTGGAATGTTGGATGTTCTATAATCGTTATTGTTATTTATTTGTATGACATTTTTTTACCAAATCCCTACTCTGTTTTATCTAAGAAATCCTTCAATGTATAAACTGTATTGTATAACAGGTACTTTTTAGCTGCCTTTTCAAATAAGGGTATTTCTGCAATTTCTTTAATCTCTTTTGGTAATTTCTTGTACAGTTTTTTTCCTTGGTAGAAAATTGTGTTTTGAGTTTCATGTCAATTTTTTCTTGGTAAATGTAAGTTGAGTCTAGCTCTTATTTCATGATCATAAACAGAGCTATTTGTGCAGTAATTACAAATGTTATTTTTGATGTGTACAACTGACTGGTAAATGTATTCACAAGGCGCACTTAAAATCCCCAGTCTTTTGAACAGACCTTTACAATGAACTCGACTACTATATTTGGTTATTTTTCTTATGGCTCTTTTCTGAAGTTTGAAAATTGTGTTAATATTTTGTGCATTTGCTCCCCATAACAGAATGCCATAGCTAGGAATTGAGTGTACATATGAAATGTATGTAACTAAAAGACACTGCATGTTACACACTGATGACAGGACTATAAGGGCATAACATGCTGATGACATTCTGTTTAAAGGACCTTTGTGTGTTCACACAACTTCAACTGAGAATCAATATTAATTTCTAGAAATTTTGCATTTTTTACACAGTCTATACACAGTTTGTACAAGAAGAGAATAGAAGCTTCCGAAATGTGGTGCTACAGAAAAAAGCTGAAGATTAGATGGATAGATCACATAACTAATGAGGAGGTATTGAATAGGATTGGGGAGAAGAGGAGTTTGTGGCACAACTTGACAAGAAGAAGGGACCGGTTGGTAGGACATATTCTGAGGCATCAAGGGATCACAAATTTAGTACTGGAGGGCAGCGTGGAGGGTAAAATTCGTAGAGGGAGACCAAGAGATGAATACACTAAACAGATTCAGAAGGATATAGGTTGCAGTAAGTACTGGGAGATGAAGAAGCTAGCACAGGATAGAGTAGCATGGAGAGTTGCATCAAACCAGTCTCAGGACTGAAGACAACAACAACAACTATAGAGGTGACATCTATATTTAACTTAACATTGTCATTTTCCTTTTTCAAACTAAAATTCATGGCATTAGTTTTCTTTACGGTCAATGTCACTTTGATGCTTATTGACCAATCGTAAACTTCCTTGAGAGTTTCATTTGCTTTCTCTGCGAGGAGTTCTCTTGTTTTCTCAGTGACTATAATATTGCTGCCATCAACGAAGAGAATTTTTTCACCATGAGAAACACTAGTGGAAAAGTCATTGATGTATATCAGGAATATTCTTGGTCCTAATATGCTACCTTGCTCAATCGATCTACGATAAATTACTGGTAGGATGGAAGCAAGTTCTTTCGCGTAATCTTTGTAGAAACTTAAAGGTTTTCCGCTACTAAGCGACTGTAGTTACTTTTCTATTCCGCGATCGGTTATCTCAATATCTGCCATTTCGAGTTTCGTACGACGATTGAAAGTACGAAGCGTGTTATCTTCCGCTGTGAAAAAATTTCGTAAGACCGGATTCAGTATTTGGGAAATCTCTCGTGATTTTACGTACGACGAAAACACCTCAGAATTTTTACTCAGATCGTTTGACAAAATTTTACTTTCAAAGTCATTGAACGCTTCAAATACGACTTCTGAAAGAAAAATGTGCCGTGCAATCGTTTAGCTGTAAACCGGATGTAGATTGCATTGCTGTGAAAGTCGCAATCGCAGACCCTGTCAGCACCAAAAAAACACGAAAGGAGATCCAGCAGCAGGGAGTTTGAGGGCGAGCTCGAATTTCAAAACTACTAGCCAGTGATGAAAATGCTCGAAACAGGAAACCGTGGTGCCGATGCCATGAAAACTGGACTATAACGCAATGGAAGAATGTCATTTAGTCTGTTGAGTCTTGGTTTACGCTGTTTCCATCTTCTGGACGAGTTTACGCCGCAAGAGTGAAACATGGCAGGGGCTCGATGATGATCTGGGCTGTCGTATCGTGATATTCCGTCGGCCCCATGGTTACTCTGTAAGGTAGCATCGTCGCCAAAATTTATGTGACCTCTTTGGCCGATCAAATTCATTCCATGGTACAATGTTTGTTCTTTAATTGTGGTGCAGTGTTCCAAAACGACACGGACCTTGTTCACACCTCGCATTGTCCAGGACAGATTTTGTGAACACGGGGATGAATTGTCGCATGCCCCCCGGCCACCACACTTACCAGATCTCAGTATTATTGAGCCTACTTTACAGAGAAGAGTGCGTCACCGCTATCCACCTCCATTATTGATATCTCAGCTTGCCGCTACTTTGCGAGAAAATGGTATAGGCTTCGCTGGGAAACCATATACGACCTATATTTATCCATTCCAAGACGATCAGAAGCTGTTGGGAACGCCAACCGTTTTCCAACAACGCACGAGGCGTGCTTTTTAAGTAAGTACCGCTTTGAAATGAAAATAAAACATGTAGATTTTTCTTATCAACTTAATTTTTACATGAAAGCCTGTACTTTAATTCATTTTTCTATAGTAAGGCACTTACCTTTGAATACTATACCCGCAAAAATCTGACGCTTGAGCATTAGTGTGGATAGTTTAAATGTTTTGTAAAAATTGAATAACGCACACTTCTTGACATTTGAGAAATCTTATCATAAAGTCGAAACAGTAAAGAATTTATTCTCTCTCACTTTTCCATCAATTTTCTGCACCATATCGTCAGTAATGATCGAAGGTCGCCCACGTCGTTCGTTATCATGCACGTCTGTACCGTCATCTCTGAAATATGTTACCTATTTTCGCAACATCCCATCACTCATTCAGGTCAAAATGTATGCTCTATGTAAGTGTTACAAAACTTTTAAATTATCGAAAGTTCTGCTAAAGTGGCAGACTTCTATATCTACGTGATTACTCTGCTATTCACAATAAAGCGCCTGGCAGAGGGTTCAATGAACCACCTTCAAGTTTTCTCTCTAACGTTCCACTCTCGAAAGGCGCGCGGGAAAAACGAGCACTTAAATTTTTCTGTGCAAGCCCTGATTTCTCTTATTTTATCGTGATGGTCATTTCTCCCAATGTAGGTGGGTGCCAAAAGAATGTTTTCGCAATCGGAGGAGAAAACTAGTGATTGAAATTTCATGACAAGATCCCGTAGCAACGAAAAACGCCTTTGTTTTAATGATTGCCACTCCAATTCACGTATCATGTCTGTGGCACTATCTGCCCTACTTCGCGATATCACAAAACGAGCTGCCCTTATTTGTACTTTTTCGATGTCATCCTTCAGTCCCATCTGATGCGGAACCCACACCGCACAGCAATCCTGAATAGGGCGGACAAGCGTGGTGTAAGCAGTCTCTTCAGTAGACCTGTTGCACCTTTTAAGTGTTCTGCCAATGGATCGCTGTCCTTGGTTGGCTCTACCCACAGCATTATCTATGTCCACCAGAGTGCTATTTACAGCTGGTTGTACGACATGATAAGTGTCTTAATATCGGTGGCAATTTTGCAGAAAATTAGATTCAAGCACAAGCTTTCAAGTAAAAATAAAACTGAAAAGGAAAGTCTACTTGTTTTATTTTTATGTCAAAACGGTGCTGCCTTAAAACACACGCCTCGTATTAGGCAGGGTTATGTGTTGTGGTCAGTTGTTCGCATATTTTTGTCTACCCTATGTGTATAGGATGAGACACCTAACTTTTTTATCTGACATGTATTTTGACCACTTTGGGATGTTTGTAATGCTGCAAACGTGTGTGCACCGGTTACAGGCGGTCCAGGGCACAGTCGCATTGTGCTGCGTGATCCAGGCTGTCAAGGGACAGACGCGTGCCGGCACGAACTAATTGCTGCCATCGTAGCCGCCATGAGACGACGTGACAGAGCCTGCGTGTGGTGCGCACAATTACGCTGCTAGGTTGGTACTGCTGTTGCACAGTCCCCAAGCCCGCATGCTGCTCCCTTCAGAGACACACAGAGAATAACATTACACAGTCGCAGGGGGTTTGCAACGTCAGCTCATGGACCTATAAGACCACGGACAGAATCCACTACACCAGTGGTTCTCAGTCTCTTACATTCCACCGCCTTTTTCTGTCTTGGAATACTAACCAGTGATCTCTCCCACCCCCCGCCCCCTCATCAAATCCTGTCTCATTTCTTTCTCATATAAAAGCAGTCGTATATCTCGCATTGACTCCTTGCCATATTGCCGCAATCGTTAATGGGAAAATGGAGAAATTTTCAGGCACAATAACTTCGAATGTGACTCTTTTTGACATAAGGTGTATTTATTTATTTAGACTTATGCGTTCTACAACTAACTAAGGCTTTTTAGGCCATTCTTGACCTTTTAACTTTATTGAAAAGAAGCACTCTAGGTTACTGCCGTGGAACGGGGACACAAAGGTGTTCACATAAATAAATGGAAATTGTGCTTCTTTTAATCACAGTAAGCGCGATCGTTCGTTTCGGTTTTCAGATTTTACTGTTCTTGATGGCTTTGTCAGATAGTTAGTACACATAATGCTTGATGCTTATGAGATGCATCGACAGTGCGGTAGGGTTATTATATTATTCTCGTCAGATTTTGTTGGTTCTTTTTGTCGAATCCGAAAGTTGTTTTCCACTTCGCCGACGTATACCATGTTACAATTATGATACAAAAGAGCAACCGCCTTCAGCCACAAATTGTGGTTCTATTGAAAAGAACGATGCATTTCAATCCCTGGGGCTCATTTTCAGGCGCTTTAACAATCTAGATCAACTTTATATTTCGTTTAATTCTGGGCCTGGAATGATCACATTTTTATAATGCAAAATGACACTTTATGAAATATAAGTTCATAAAACTATGATGGATCGGAAAGGAACTCACTGTTTCCAGCAGTAAGTATATGTTTATGGAGATTGCTTATGTACAAATACACATTTTCTATTACACAGCACATTTGCAGAAATATTTTGACACACCACATTTTCTTATTCAAGCAAAATTAAAAAGAAGTCAAAGAATTCGACTGTGATGATGCTGCAGTTTTACGCGTTCACAGATATTATTTACAAGACGTTACATTATTATTTACATAGGTGTCCTTAATAACACAAATATTTGTGAATGTGGTAAATGTGACTATATTTTATGAAATGGTTACATTATTAATTACTTGTTTGTAAGGAAAAAAGAAATTTTTAAAATTACTGAAAAAATTGCGACTGCTAAACTCTGTTTGTTCATTCAACAAGTTTTCAGAAGCTTTTTCTTTATGTAAGGTTATTTCTAATTGCTCTATCAGATCAAAATTTTTACCATTGTCTTCTGTATGGAGTACAGTTAAGCTATTATGGATGTTACGTAGTCTTTGTCTGTTAAGGTACATGTGGTTAGCTGCTGCAGAATTGTCAAAGTTGTTAAATCTAAAGGCATCAGTGAGTTCTTTGTAACGTATATGGGTAGTTAATCCTGTTTCGCCTATGTAAAATGCACGACAGCTGTACAGTGTGATTTACACACTCCACTTTTTCCTGTTATTGAAGTGTTTATGTTTACTGTTGGGGGGGGGGGGGGAGGTTGAGTCCCATTTTGTTATTAGTGGAGAAAGAAATTTTAATATTGTGGTTTCTAAATAACTTAGCAACTTCTTGTGATGCTGTGCCAAATTAGGGAATGCTTGTGAAGATATGTACAGTGTCAGATGTTCCTCCTGTACTGCTACCATTACTGATGTTGGCCTGTATGTTGTTTGATAGTTTGTCAATTGATTTTTCAGAATATACATTATTCCTTCTACATCTACATATACATGGATACACTGCAAATCACATTTAAGTGCCTGGCAGAGGGTTCATCGAACCACCTTCACAATTTCCTGTTATTCCAATCTCGTATAGCATGCGGAAAGAATGTACACCTACATCTTTCCGCACAAGCTCTGATTTCCCTTATTTTATCATCGTGATCGTTCCTCCCTATGTACGTCGGTGTCAACAATATATCTTCGCATTCGGAAGAGAAAGTTGGTGATTGGAATTTCGTGAGAACATTCTCTCGCAACGAAAAACGCCTTTCGTTTGATGATTTCCAGCCCCAATCCTGTATCATTTCTGAGACACTCTCTCCCATATTTCATAATAATACAAAACGTGCTATCTTTCTTTGAAATTTTTTTATGTACTCCATCAGTCCTATATGATAAGGATCCCACACCGCGCAGCAGTATTCTAAAAAATGACGGACAAGCGTAGTGTAGGCAGTCTCTTTAGTAGGTCTGTTACATTTCCTAAGTCGCCAATAAAACGCAGCCTTTGGTTAGCCTTGCTCACAGAATTTTCTATGTGTTCATTCCAATTTAAGTTGTTCGTAATTGTAATACGTGGGTATTTAGATTAGACTGATTTATCGTGTAACCGAAGTTTAATGAGGTTTTTTTAGCACTCATGTGGGTGACATTGCACTTTTCGTTATTTAGGGTCAACTGCCACTTTTCGCACCATTCAGATATTTTTTTCTAAATCGTTTTGCAGTATGTTTTGATGTTCTGATGACTTTATTAGTCGATAAACGACAGCGTCATTTGCAAACAACCGAAGACCGCTGGCTGCTCAGATTGTCTCCCAAATCGTTTATATAGATAAGGAACAGCAAAGGGCCTATAACACTACCACTACTACTAATGGTTTTCCGTCAATTACTACGAACTGTGACCTCCCTGACAGGAAATCACAAATCCAGTCACATAACTGAGACGATATTCCATAAGCACGCAATTTCACTATGAGCCGCTTGTGTGGTACAGTGTCAAAAGCCTTCCAGAAATACAGGAACACGGAATCGATCTGAAATCCCTTGTCAATAGCACTCAGCACTTCATGCGAATAAAGAGCTAGTTGTGTTTCACAGGAACGATGTTTTCTAAACCCATGTTGACTTTGTGTCAATAGACCGTTTCCTTCGAGGTAGTTCAGAACGTTCGAACACAATATATGTTCTAAAATCCTGCTGCACATCGACGTTAACGATATGGGCCTGTAATTTAGTGGATTATTACTACTACCTTTCTTGAATATTGGTGTGACCTGTGCAACTTCCCAGTCTTTGGGTACAGATGTTTCATCGAGCGAACGGTTGTATATGATTGTTAAGTATGGAGCTAATGCATTCGGAAAGGAACCTAATTGGTATACAGTCTGGACCAGAAGACTTGCTTTTATTAAGTGATTTGAGTTGCTTCACTACTCCGAGGATATTTACTTCTACGTTATTCATGTTGGCAGCTCTTCTCGATTCGAATTCTGGAATATTTACTTCGTCTTCTTTTGTGCAGGCATTTCGGAAGACTGTGTTTAGTAGCTCTGGTTTGGCAGCACTGTCTTCGATAGTATCTCCATTGTTATCGTGCTGAGAAGGCATTGATTGTTTCTTCTCGCTAACATACTTCACATACGACAAGAATCTCTTTGGATTTTCTGCCAGGTTTGGAGACAAAGTTTCGTTGCGGAAACTGTTATAGGCGTCTCGCATTGAACTCCGCGGTAAATTTCGAGCTTCTGAAAAGGATCGCTAATCTTGGGGATTTTGCGTTTGTTTGAATTAGGCATGTTTTTTTCGTTGTTTCTGCAACAGTGTTCTAACCCGTTTTGCGTACCAAGGAAGATCAGCTCCGTAGTTTGTTAGTTTATTTGGTATAAATCTCTCAATTGCTGCCGATACTATTTCTTTGAATTTAAGCCACATCTGGTCTACAATTACATTATTAATTTGGAATGAATGAAGAGTGTCTCTCAGGAAGGTGTCAAGTGAATTTTTAACTGCTTTTTTGAATAGGTATATTTTTCGCTTATTTTTCAAGGATTTGGGGATTACAATATTCAATCTCGCTACCACAACCCTGTGTTCACTAATCCCTATATCGGTTTTGATGTTCGTTATTAACTCAGGATTATTTGTTGCTAAGAGGTCAAGTGTGTTTTCACAACCGTTCGCGTGGGCTCATGAACTAACTGCTCGAAATAATTTTCAGAGAATGCGTTTAGCACAATTTCGGACGATATTTGAAGCGTACCTCCGGAATTAAACATATTTTCGCTAACATGTTGAGGGTAAATTAAAGTCGCCACCAACTATTATCGTATGAGTCGGGTATGTGTTTGAAATCAAACTCAAGTTTTCTTTGAACCTTTCAGCAACTGCATCATCTGAACTGGGAGGTCGGTAAAAGGATCCAATTAATATTTTATTCCGGTTGCCAACAATGACCTCTGGCCATACTAACTCACAGGAAGTATCTACTTCAATTTCGCGACAAGTTAAACTACTTCTGACAGCAACAAACACGCCACCGCCAACCGTGTTTAGCCTGTATTTTCGGAACACCGTTAGGTTCTCCGCAAAAATTTCGGCTGAGCTTATATCCGGCTTCAGCCACCTTTCAGTACCTATAAGTATTTGAGCATCAGTGCTTTCTATTAGCGCTTGGATCTCTGGGACTTTCCCAACACAGCTTCAACAATTTACAACTGTTATACCAATGGTTTCTGCATATACGTTCTTCCTGTGTTCAGCCTGCACCCTTTGTGACTGAAGCCCTTCTTGTCTTGTGTTTTCCCGAGACCCTCTTACGTAAAAAACCGCCCAGTCCACGCCACACCGCCTCCTGCGTATAGTGGACACCTGACCTATTCAGCGGAACCCGAAACCCAACCACCCTTTGGCGCAAGTCAAAGAATCTGCAGCCTACACGGTCGCAGAACCGTCTGGGCCTCTGATTCAGACCCTCCACTCGGCTCTGTACCAAAGGTCCGCAATCGGTCCTGTCGACTATGCTGCAAATGTTCATCTCTGCTTTCATCTTGAAACCAAGACTGGCGGCCTTTACCACTCCTGTTAGTAGCTCGAAAACAGGAGGAATCTCTTATGGTCCAAAGTGGCACACGTCATTGGTACCGACGTGAGCCACCACCTGCAGATGGCTGAACCCTGTGCTCTTCATGGTATCCGGGAGAACCCTTTCCACATCTGGAATGACTCCACCCGGTATGCACACAGAGTGCACATTGGTTTTGTTACCTTTCCTGTCAGCCAAGTCCCTAAGGGGCCCCATAACGCGCCTTTTGTTGGAGCTCCCAACTACCAATAATCCCACCCTGTGCGATTGCCCAGATCTTGCAGGCTGAGTGGTTTCCTCTGAAACAGGACAGGCGACAGCATCTGGCTCAGCGACAGTGTCAGCCATAGACAGCACCTGGAACCTGTTTGTCAAACAAACCGGGGAGGCCTTACGTGCGGCCGCCTGGGAAGTCTTTCGCTGCCTGCTTCGCCCCAGGGCGACCTCCCACTCGACCACAGGTGAGGGGTCAGCCTCAGTGCGAGCAGTAGAGGGGTTGGCCACCGGTGAGGAGCGATCGGAGGACTCTGAAGCTGAGAGCGAAGTGTCACCAACTCGGCTCGCATCCACACAAAACACTGGCAATTGTTTCGATGGTAACAATTTCTTGTGTTAGTACTTTGGGTTTTAATGGTAATGTGTGTGCGCCATAGCAGCTTAACTGTACTTCACACAGAAAACAATGGTAAAAACGTGATCGGCTAGAGCAATCAGAAATAATTTCACATAAAGAAAAAGCTTCTGAAAACTTGTTGAATGAATAAACAGAGTGTAGCAGTCACAATTTTTTCAGTAATTTTATAAGTTTATTTTTTCCTTAGAAACAAGTATTTCATAATGTAACCCTTTTCACAAAATACAGTCACATTCACCACATTCACAATCTAAGAAAATTGATGTACATAATAATGTAACATCTTGTAAATAACATCTGTGTATCTGTAAAAATGCAGAGTCTTCATGATCGAAATTCTCTGACTTATTTTGAATTGTGTTCGATAATGTGCTGCATCAAAATGTTTCTGCAAATGTTGTGATTATTTAATAGAAAGTGTGTGTCTATACATAAACATTCTCCAGAACCATATACCTACCACTAGAAACAGTAAGTTACTTTTCGATTTATCATTGTTTTATAAATTTATATTTAATAATGTGGCATTTTTTAATATAACAGCCCTAGAATTAAACGAAATGTGAAGTTGATGTAGACTGTCAAAGCGCCTGAATATGAGTCCCCAGGTCTCGAAATGCATCGTACATTTTAATAAAATAACGATTTGAGGCTGAAATCGGCTGCTCTTTATTATTACGAAAGTTATACAGCCACGGAAGAAACACTGCAAACACTTCTCACATTCAGTTTCATATACTCTTGTTTCATTTCAAGTTTTAATTCTTATTGTCTGCGGGTCTTATAGTAATGCCAATGCTGCTTTGGAGGAACTGTTCGACCATTGCAGTCCAATCTTTTGATTTCCTCTTATGCAGCCATTGAACTAACTGGACTGCTGGTAGCACTTTCGAACTCACGAGTTACTCCTTCCTCTGATTTCATATGACTTTTCTACAACCTCCCACCGCAACGCTCGACGGTTCCTTGCCACAAGTAAGTGCGGTGTGCTTGGTTGCTGCGGTTGTTCCTTCGCGCTTCCATTTCAGAATTGACATCAACATTGCTAAGCTTTATAAGGGTTGAAATATCCCAGATGGATATGCTACTCAGATGACATCCAATGGTTAATTCACTTTGTAAGTCAGAGTTCTGTCTACCGACCATTTCTGCCGTTTCTGTTTCTCTACTGCCTGCTTTTACACTAGCGGGTCCACCTGTCATGACATCTACTGGTCAATTCCGCATTAGGTAAGGATGTCCGGATACTTTTGATCAGACAGTGTATGTGGACAGCAGCGACCAAACTTCTGTCCGTCAAACGTTGCTGTAAGAAATACTGTGCCAGCTGGAGTGGCCGAGCGGTTCTATGCGCTTCAGTCTGGAACCGCACGACCGTTACGGTCGCAGGTTCGAATCCTGCCTCGGGCAGGGATGTGTGTGATGACCTTAGGTTGGTTGGGTTTAAGTAGTTCTAAGTTCTAGGGGACTGATGACCTCAGCTTTTAAGTCCCATAGTGTTCAGAGCCATTTGAACCATTTTAGAAAAACCGTACAGGGCGTGAGTCGAAGTTGAGAGATGACACTCCCGAACAGTGGCTCATTTAAGACGATGATCATCAGTCGCTACAGCTATAATACCGCTGTATTTCTGTAATTGACACATTTTAGTTAATATCTGTCATTATTCTACTCGTATGACTATTACGTGGGGTAAGGGTATGTACCTGTTCCTAATTACAATCTGTGCGTCACTACGTTAATGAAATATTCCGAAAATTTATAATGAAATTGAGCCACTAAATCTGTTTCCAGTAAAGATGATGTTTGTACTAACTAAACATTAATTTACTTAGTCATTCAACTGGCTCAACAATTAAGCAATTACTACGGACTTACAACTTTGAAATCAGAAAGTAGCCAGCGCTATTCCAGTAATTTGCAGTTATTTCATTTTCGGAGCGTTACTCTGACACAAATTTTTCATGCTTGTTGAACGTTTTCTGTGAATTATTGAGTTCACTGAACTGAGCTTGTGGCTGGGTATGCAGTATCTTGACGCTGAATCATTGTTATGAACGGCATACTGTTCTGTGTGTTGATAAAAAAATGTGACTTTAACAGCTCTGGTCACGTTTGGCATTCCAAATCTGTAACGATCAGTGTTAATGTATCGTGCTGCATGCACACGACGCTGTGCATGCAGCACGGTATTTAAATAATTCATGTGCACATCACAGTATGAGAGTCACTCCAAAAGAAATGCACACTATTTCTGTAAAAATACAGTTTTCATTCTGCAGTTGTGAAAGTTTTACAGTGTGTAGATACATTATTCCCGCTTGTTTTCAAACTTAGTTCAACCTGTTTCCGTGAGTGGTGCCGTCACAGCATGTCTTCAAGGTGGCTGCTACACTTGACGTTAGTCAGAAGCACAGTGCTGTCATAGAATTCCTGTTCTGTGAAAACAAGACAGTGGGAAACATACACAAGAGGTTGAAAAAGGTGTATGGAGTTGCTGCTGTCGACCGCAGTACAGTCTGTGGGCAAGCTGGTTACGTGATGAAAGCGGGCACGGCAATATTGAAGACTGCCCTCGCAGCGGCAGGCCTCGTACTGCACACAATCCAGACAATGTGCAGAGAGTTAACGAATTGGTGACTGCTAACAGACGCATCACAGTGAAATAATTGTCACTCTACGTTGGGATAGGGGAAGGAAGTGTATGCAGAATACTGAAAGTGTTGGCATTAAAAAAGGTTAGTGCCATTTGGGTTCCCAGAATGTTGACAGTGGCTCACAAAGAAACAAGAAAAACGGTATGCAGCGAACTTTTGGAACAGTACGAGAATGGTGGAGATGAATTTCTTGGAAGAATTGTGACAGGTGATGAAACATGGCTCCATCATTTTTCACCAGAGACGAAGAGGCAATCAATGGAGTGGCATCATGCAAATCCACCCAAGAAAAAAAAAATTCAAAACCACACCTTCTGCTGGAAAAGTTATGGCTATTCTGTTTTTCGATCCCGAAGGACTCTTGCTTGTGGACATCATGCCAAGTGGTACCACCAGAAATTATGATGCATATGTGACGACACTGAAGAAACTTCAAGCTCGACTGAGTCGTCTTCAACCACATCGGCAAAGCAGGATGTTTTGCTGTTGTACGACAATGCACGGCGACATGTCAGTCAAAAAACCATGGAAGCGATCAGAAAACTCGGATGGACAACACTGAAACACCCGCCTTTCAGTCCTGACCTGGCTCCATGTGACTATCATATCTTTGGGAAACTGAAAGACTCTCTTTGTGGAACAAGGTTTGAAGATGATGATTCCTTTGTTCACACTGCCAAACAGTGGCTCCAACTGGTTGGTCCAGAATTTTCTCGTGCGGGTATACAGGCGCTGGTTGCAAGATGGCGTGAGGCAATTGAGACGCATGGAAATTATGTGGAGAAATGAAAATCTTGTTCATAAAGGATGTATCTACACACTGTAAAACTTTCAAACATGTAGAATAAAAGAAGGATTTTAAAAAAAAGTGTGCATTTCTTTTGGAGTGACCCTCGTATCTACCTTTTTGAAAATTTGACAAGAAGTGATATTATATTTAAGTACAGTAGTACTGGGAAATTTACGTCTTGCACAAATAACTTTCGGTTATTTCTGAATAATGTGAACTACTGCTGGGATGACTAAATATTTATATAGTGCTACTTTCCACAATGGACTGGCGACCATTTTGTTTTCTAGTAATTATTCTTTTCCCTAGGATTTTTGGCAAATGGTGAGCGCCTCTACCATTTCCTCCTCTTTGTGACATACCTTAGATGTAACTAAAATCTCAAGGTACTGTTCTTCTTAAAGATTAGTAGGAGAAGGGACTACCATTTTTAGCAGTAGGTGTACATTATTCATTTTGTTTCGGCTGTAAGGATCCCATAACCTTATTCTGAAAAGTTTAGATGTACGGTCACACGGTCCTTGTGACTTATCCAGTCCGGGTGCTGCCCAGTTACAGCTATGGGTGTTAGTGGGGTCAACCCAATCTTACTGCCACTTATACAGCTGACTGGGATCTATCGAACAAAACTTTTGCAAGTCAACCGCAAATAGGGCGCACTTGACCTAGATACAAAGGATGGACAAAAATGAAGAAACGCTACAATCTCAACAGGTTGCAGTGCCTAGTACGGTTTGAAAAACCAGCTGGCATTCAAAACAGCTTACAGTCATCTCAGAATGGATAAATACAGGTCCTATACGGTTTTTGAGGGATGCTTATACCACTTTTGCTGCAAAATAGTGGCAGTTTCGGGTAAGGATGAGGGAAGTGGATAGCAATCATGTACCCGTCTCTCCACAACAGATCACAAAGTCTTAATTATGTAAGAGATCGAGTGACTGTGGAGGCCACGAAAGACGCGACAATTCATCCTCGTGGTCACAAAACCAGCCGTAGACAATGCGAGCTGTGTGAACAGGGGCCCTGTCATGTGGGAACACAGTATGTGCTATGGGGTAGACATGATCCGCCATAACAGTCACATAATACTTGCCAATAATGCGACCTTGTAATGTAACCATGGAACCCATGGAACACCACAGTACAGCTGCCAAGACCTTCGCCGATTCACCGCCGTATTTGACGCTTGGGACGTAAACTTGGTCAGAAGTTGTAAACAGTGCGAAACAAGGCTTATCACACCAAATGATATTATTCCGTTTTTCCACAGCCCAGCTTTTATGGCTTCTGCACCGCGTTTTCCTGTTACGGGCAATTGCATCACTGTGGAGTGGTTTGAAATTGCAGCATTCCCTGAAAATCTTAGCTTCTGAAGTTCCCTTCGTGTAGTTTCGCTGCTGACAATATACGCGAGTGCGACATTCTGTTCTGCAGTGACTTTTGCAGCTGTCGTCGCCTTATTTTTCGTAACAATCCTCTTCAATAGCCGTTTATAACGACTACACTTTTTTCCGCTTTCCACCAGACACTTGAGCTTCTTTGGTTACGGAAGTACTCCCCCCATACAAGCACCAACAATTTTCCTACGTTCGAATCACTCAGATCGGACGTAATGCACTCAAAACTGCACAGAGAACTGTTCTCGTCACAACTGACGCAACGTGTTGAGGACATTACACAGTTGCCGTTCACGGTGAAATCCAGCAGCGCAACCAACAGGATTGGCTAGCACTTACATACACCGTACGTTCAGGAATGAATATTATGCAGCGTTTCCATATTTTTGTTCAACCACCGTATTGCTTTTCTTAAAGTTTGACCCGCCAGGTTAGCCGAGAGCGCTAATGGGCTGCTTCCTGGGCTCCAGTAAGCGCGCCGGCCCCGGTTCGAATCCCCCTGGCGGCTTAACGACGGAGGCCGGTGTGTCGGCCAGCCTGGATGTGGTTTTTAGGTGGCTTTCCACATCCCACTAGGTGAATACCGGGCTGGTCCCCACTTTCCGCCTCAGTTACACGGCTCGCAGACATCTTAACACATTTACACTATTCCATGGATTACACTGGACACAGACAATTGGGGTACACTAATTCCGTCCCGGGGGGGTATGGGGTGGCGGCAGGAAGGGCATCCGGCCACACCTTAAATTAACCTTGCCAATTCCGATTAACCATGCCGACCCTGCGTCATTGCGGGACAAAGGCACAAGGAAAAGAAAGAAATAAAAGAATTGCTTTTCTTAAAGTTTAGTAGGCGAGGAGACCATCATTTTTAGGAGTCTTCACCTCGCTTCCTGTGCACAGAAGCGACTACCTCATTTCCGAAATTTTGAATTAACAGTCACACGATCATTGTGGTCTAAGCAATTGGGGTGCGGGGCTGTTACATCACTGGGCAATATTCGGGCCCATCCGACGTTACTTTCGCTTGTGTTGAGCTTCTAAGGTCCAGTACAGCGGCCTGGGATCAATTAATAAGAACTTTCGCAAGCCAATCGCATATTTGTAAAGACGACAGTGGGATGTACCTGACCTAGATAAGCCCGACCTTGTCTGTGGTGGTATGCAGTCGTGCGCTGCAGCCTGCATGCCGGAAGGGCCGCGCCAGCAGGGGATACGCTCGCCGCTTCCTTTCGTCGTGTCTCTTCGTAATTGTGAGTACAGTGAAAATGTACTTTTCTAGAAAAACATCTTTGAGGTGTAAATTTGAGAGCAATATTGTAGGCATATTTCCATTCTTCTTTTGGAATTGGTTGAAAAAAAAATCTGAATGGTGAGGAATTTTTTGGTGCTTAAACTAATAACGTTACACAAAGTGTAATTGTGAAGTGTATCAGTGCTAAAGGCTGTGAAAGAATAGCACAAAATACGAACAGTACCAGTTAACTTATGGTCGATGATGGTTCAGTAGGCGAATTTGTGGGGTCCTGCCCACTCGTCTCTTATAGGGCGTCTAAAGGATGCCGCTTTTTCGGATAGCTATACAACAATGCAAGGAAATCACATTAATGTTTTTTATTACATTAAAATAGATAGACAATACTTATCTTTGGTTTACAATTGTGTCGCAAGCTATGGGCGACATGCAAATAATCAGTGTCTATCGCTATATACTACGTGGTTTCTAGTCCGTGTCTGCTAGTGTTCGTCTTCTGCCGTCCGACCTAGGCTGGCAGGAGCGGCGATTATATTCGCTTCGGCTAGAGGCCGCTCCTGTCTTGATGCGGTCCTAGTCAGCGGTCTATAGGCTGACGTCGTCTCACAGCCATCTCTGCTTTTGCGTTCATCTTCGTGCCGTCGCTTGTCGCTACGCCGGAACAGCAGTTGTAATTACTTCTGTAGGTTTAGGTTTACGATCTGTCAGAATTTATAATTGGGTCTTTGAAATTCCATCTGACAAAATACGAGATGGTCAGAATATTTACGCCACTTTCTACTATGATGCAATCAAAATATGCCGAGTGGATTTGCAGTATAATATCCCGTCCTATATGTTTACTTATGGCCAAAGAACATACGTAAAATATGAAACTTAGCCACATATTTGTTCACTTTGCAACTCAACGGAAAATTTGTGGGATTCTCCTGGTCGCAGAACGACTGTACAACTTCCTAGTGACAGACCACCAGCGGACAAATACGTACGCAACTATTTCGTAAAGGCGAAAAGAAATCAGTGCATCGTATAATATCGTCAACGTTAAATCGACATCTTTTCCTTTAACGCAGAGAAGGAGAATTAGGACCGTGGCATGATAAAAGGTCACATATTTTCCCTTACCGCAGAGAGAAGGATTAGGAAAGTGAGATGTTAAAAGGTCACGAGTTTCCTTGCCCTTGTATCGATCGCAGAGGGAAGTAAAAGCGCTACCTACTGATCTAACAGCTGCGATTTTGAAACAGATGCCGTCATAGAGCCAGTAGATCTCACATCAGTCACGTCTTTGACTATGTTAGGCTACGTTACTCGGAATACCGTCATATAACAAACAGGATAAGACAAAAAACTCCCATAAATGTTGCCAATGTGTATATGGTTCAAATAGCTCTGAGCACTATGGGACTTAACTGCTGAGGTCATCAGTCCCCTAGAACTTAGAACTACTTAAACCTAACTAACCTAAGGATATCACACACAAGAACCTGCGACTGCAGCGGTCGCGCGGTTCCAGAATGTAGCGCCTAGAACCGCTCGGCCACTCTGGCCGGCCAAATGTGTATAAATAAATGCTACATCAATACGTAGTGAACAGGATGCTAAGCAAATATACCGAGAGAAACTGGACAAATATAGGGGCAAATGTATCCAAGAAACAGTAAATTCTTAAAGTGCAGTCAGTTTTGTATGAGCTAGTGAATGAAAAAATAGCAAGAAATGAAACGCTTAAACAATGCGAAACAAGTAACTTCTCATACTACGGTGAAAAAGACAATGTGGAGTACGGATTTCTCTGCGTCAATTATGAACAGATACGGCTGTGGACAAGAATTAAACCTGTTTTAATGCGTAGAACAGGGCAAGGCACATGCAGACAATGGAAGTTTTAAAACAATCAGTTGGAGAGTTTTGTTAATTTTCTAAGGATAGAATGTCACAGAATAAAAGAATTTCAAAATTACAATGCTACATATCAAAAATACTTGTAAGTTATTATACAGTAAAAAATTAGTATATAAAAATTGTTTCTAGGATGAAGGCATAATTCCTTTCGCTTTAGACTTTTTTTTTTAAATTATTGTACTTTTTTTTATCTAGATGAATGAATCCACTTTGTTCCGAATGTTTAAGATTTTTGTCATAATAAATCAAGAGGGACATGAAAGGGAAGTAGTGGTTGGGAAGGGAGTGAGACAGGGTTGTAGCTTCTCCACGATGTTATTCAATTTCTATATTGAGCAAGCAGTAAAGGAAGCAAAAGAAAAATTCGGAGCAGGAATTAAAATCCATGAAGAAGAAATAAAAACTTTGAGATTGGCCGATGACATTGTAATTCTGTCAGAAAGGAATGGACAGTGTCTTGAAAGGAGCATATAAGATGAACATCAACAAAAGCAAAACGAGGATAATGGAATATGGTCGAATTAAACTGGGTGATGCTGTGGGGATTAGATTAGGAAATGAGACGTTTAAAGTAGTAAATGAGTTTTACTATTTGGGGAGCAAAATAATTGATAATGGTTGAAGTAGAGAGAATATAAAATATAGACTGGCAATGGCAAGGAAAGCGTTTCTGAAGAAGAGAAATTTGTTAACATCGAGTATAGATTTAAGTGTCAGGAAGTCATTTCTGAAAGTATTTGTATGGAGTGTAGCCATGTATGGAAGTGAAACATGGACGATAAATAGTTTAGACAAGAAGAGAATAGAAGCTTTCGAAATGTCGTGCTACAGAAGAATGCTGAAGATTAGAGATCACATAGCTAATGAGGAGATATTGAATAGGATTGGGGAGAAGAGAAATTTGTGGCACAACTTGACTAGAAGAAGGGATCGGTTGGTAGGACATATTCTGAGGAATCAAGGGATCACCAATTTAGTATTGGAGAGCAGCGTGAAGGGTAAAAATCGTAAAGGGAGACCAAGAGATAATAAGCTCCATTCTCCTTGGAGATTATATGGGTTAATTAATGATTATTATGTTACAATCCTCCTGTTGTAGTTGACCGTGCATATCGAGACTTCGTTCATTGTTAAATGCAATGGTGTGGTACTAACTGATGGAGACGCATTAAGAACTGGTAAAATTTAATTTATTTCCTTCATCACACTGCATAAACATACACACACTATAATTCAAACTGTGTGCCACTACTATTAAACATAGAGATAAGTCCTTCGCTACGCAACCGCCTTTGGCTCACGTAGCCTACACCTTCCACAGCCTCTGAACAACTGCCTCTGCTTGCGACTCTCTCTGCGCCACTGGTAATTGTCGCCCTCCATAGAACAACCACTTACAGATACTACACACCAGTGCCCTCACAAGATGAATACACTAAGCAGATTCAGAAGGATGTAGGTTGCAGTAGGTACTGGGAGATGAAGATGCTTGCACAGGATAGAGAAGCCTGGAGAGCTGCATCAAACCAGTCTCTGGACTGAAAACCACATCAACAACAAACCAAGTAATGAAAGCGGCTCCAGTAACTGACATATATTTTACATAAGTCCACGAGTGGTCTTGTCCTTCACCTCCATGCCATTATCAAGTGGACGTTGTGCTGTTGCGAAGCAGCGTCAAATTATTTGACTGACGCGGGGTTCACCTTGTTAATGACCATCACAGTAGGTGCTAAACATACGCACCATAAGCGCTGTGGCCGATCTATCAATCTGTGACACACTTGTAGCAGCTCTGGTCGAGAACCAACAGCAGTAGCATTTTGAGCGTTCTGCTGTATCTCTTCCAGTGTATGAGGATTATTTAAGTACAACTAAATTTATATGGAGACATTTGAGTCTCATCTTTATCTACGATAATGATGGAAGCTGAAGAAATGAATTAAAATTTGTGCTGTGGCTGGGACTTGAACATTGGTCTTCTTGGTTACTAGGCAGCCATACTAGCCAGTACATCACCACAGCATTATCAAAGGGAAAATAAGGTGACCGTGTGAACTGAAGTTTGTGTTAGGGAGGGCATTGGACTAATGTAGTTCGTGCAGGTATGTTAGCTATAATGCTGTGGTTGTAATGGCTAGCGTACCTGCCTAGAAAGCAAGGAGTCCCAGGTTCAAGTCCAAACTATGACGCAAATTTTAGTTCATTTTTTCAACTTCCATTATTATTTAAGTGCTGCTGATCCTTCAAATTGTCGCACAGTTAAAAATAAAAGGGAGAGAGATGAGGTGGTAGAAGTGTTCAGGAGATTGCACTGCCTCTGCTAACTGTCCTCTGCTCACCGAGCACCTCATGCACTGGTGACAAGTTTGTCAAACCAATATGTGCTGTTGCTCCACTTCGCTGATATTTTCCATAGAGTCTTTCTTCTTGATACGCATATGGCTTAAAGACTTTCTAGGCATACCGATTAGTATTAAAAGTTTGGTGAAACAATTATGTTGCAAAGTGAACTAAACACCAGTCTTAAGATTATGCAATGGCTTTTTGACGCACTGACAGGGGTTTTCTGATGCTTAATGGCATATATTCTGTGAGTTTATATATCTTGCAGGCTGAACCAGGCCTCATCTGAAGAAATGGAAAACTGAGGATCCAAAAGTCCGACTTCTACTTTATTCAGAAACCACCGGCTGAAATCAACACGCAAAATTTTGTCTGGAGCCTTCAATCATGCATAACATTAAATTTTTAAGGACACAGACACAGATCCTTTTTGATAGTGTTTCGACGCGACGGTCTCTTGACACCCGCTTGCACAGATAAATGGCGTTGAGATTTCGTCTGAGACTATTCCACGCTTTTCCTCAGCTGGGAAATGTTTTCTGGTGTTTAAATTCTTTTTGCGTACGATTTTTATTCGCTACAGAGCTCGTTTCCTACCATTTTGCTTTATGTTTTGCATTTCATATGTTGCTGAATGTTTTTTCGGCAGTACACCTCCAGTATTAAAACTCATGCACCAACAGTTCTGCACACATTTTCCACGAATTGTGCTTCCTGTAACACTCGACAACGACAGCACACGCTGTTTTATCGAGAGCACAATTTAGTGATGCACTCTGTGGGTCTCACCAAACGTAAGTGCTCCTCTCAGCCTCTCAAACGCAATAACACAGCGTAGGATTTGGCACAGAGCGTGTAGGGGTTGCGCGCGGACAGATACGCGACAACAATCGATTTGTACATCGAAATCACAGTTTTCACCATTTTCTGTGATGGGCAGTTCTGCTGTTCATTGACAAAGGTCAATTCCGCGTTAGTTTCATAAATATTTTTGCGCAGTCTTCATTTTCAACAATCTGTAAAAGAAAATATCTCTGTATATAAAAGGCAATGTTCCGACTGACTGACTCGCTGATTCGTCATCGAACAGCCGAAATCACTGAGAACAGAATTGTATAATTTGGAAAGGGTTTTAATCCTACACTACACGCAGGATTTTGTGCACCTCTCCCAAGGGGGTGAAAGGCTTTTCGAAAATATGTCGCTATGTTTAAGCTAGAACTAAGAAAATTGACTTTTGGTTTCTATGCCAAAAATAAAAAATACGTATTTCACCATTTAAAAAAATTAATCATGAAGTGGGTAAAGTAGTGAGTGGAAGTTGCTTTGAAGATAAATCATTATTGAAGAACTACTAACGCAATTTTAAAACTACATCTATGAACATTGGTAGTCCTTCCTTAGAAATAAAAGAGTCCATGTCTTTTCTTTTTTGTTTTTGATAGTTCGATCCCCCTAAGGGAATGAAATAGAGGGGAAGAAAAGTTTTATGAAATTATTTTCTTATGAAAGCATTTTCCAAGTTAAGCTATAAAAATTTGTATTTGGCTTTTCTCTTAGAAATTAAAATAAAATAGCAATTCAACCCCTAAGGGAGTGAAATAGTGGATGAAAATTTTTAAGAAAACATTTCGTTATATTAAAGAAATTTTTAAGCTAAACCTATGAAAACTGTTATTTCACTTTTCGGTTGGACATAAAGAAATATGTGTTCGGGGATGAAAGGTGTTTCAATTAGCGAACAACATAAAATTTCGGTTATGGAAAAAAAGAACAAAAATATCAGTGCAGACTGCACAATCTACAAGCGAAGCAGTGGGCGCCAGGCTAGCCAGTAATATACAGTAATGGAATAACAGCGCCTTCTGAACGTAGAGGCACTGATGATAATGATAAAAAAAAATCAGCTCATCTTGCTCGTAGAGTCTACATGTACAATTCTGTATTATAATATTAGGGTCAGGATAGTGTACCAAGGAACGCATGACATATCCTAAATCTATAGGCCGATTTTAGAATCAACTGAAGGAATGCGAGCTAGAAGCCGCCAAAAGCAGTTTACAGCAATTTTGGCTGTTTTTGTTGTGGTGAGACTTGAGATTGTGTTTGCTGAAGCTTTTTTAAATCTTACGAATTTTACATATTGAAGTGATATATAATGTATTAATACTATTTGCAAGATATTGTTAATTGTTCAATTACGGACTTGAATGATGCGTAAAATTCTATACATTTTCAAATGTAGTTATATAACGTGTGGATGGTTAAGCCATACTTGTTCAGTCGTGCACCATATTTCACCATGAAACAGAACAGCTTCTAGAATGAAACACGGGATATTTGAAAACGCACTTAGTTTCCTTAATGTCGTAACCATTTTCCGTGTCTTGAAAATGGAAATTTGTGTTACCTGCAAATAGTTTCTACTTCAAAATGTTTTTAACTTGTAACTGGTGTTTGATAATACTTCTTTGTAATTTGATTTCACTTACGGTTTATTTCTGCACAGTAATATAATACAGTAACACACAGACTGCTATATAGAATACCAACAAGATCTTCTTGACTGCAAAACTTTTAAATTTAAATAGATTATTTGTTCCTAGGGACCATGTTATACATCGAAACAGTAATTTTTTCGCATTCGGATAAACATTACGTTTCCAGAGTAGTTTTTCTAATTTCAGAAAAAGACTGCAGTACACACAAAGTGAAATATACCTTTTTATAAAGGAGTAAGAAAACATATTGGGTTGAAACCGGAAAAGTCTGGAAAATGTATAGCACCGCACTCCCTCCACGTAAAGATTAGGAGCCGACAACAATAAAGAGAGAGGAGGAACCTTAGTTATCGGACAGGAAAAAGAAGAAGGAATTTACTTTTTATGGCAGAAGAAACCGACGCCGAGGATGTTGAAATAAGTGAGCGTAAGAAAAAAATAAATAAATAAAAGTAATTAAGAGTGTTGACAAACCGCCTCATGATATTTACGAACTCCTGACTCCATTAATAAACTTACTGTTTTAACAAACAGGTTTCTCAATACGGGAACTTCAATTTGGAATTAGCTTTAGCACGTCTCATACCTTCGCTACACATCAGACTAAAAAGGGAACACTATTCGCCCCTCATGCAAAGTGTTCGTGCGGTAGCCATCTTTATTATGTTCCAGTATTGATATCTCTTTATCTGGACGATGCTGCCACCTAGAGAACACCTAGAGAACACACTGTTAGGAACATGATTACCTAATTATAGGCTACTGAAGATTTTTTTTCACGTTTTCGGTATACAGTTACATTTTCTATTTCAGCCGGGATAAATAAATACACATACGCAAAACATCACAGCACCCAAAAATTATTCATGTAGAGTTATGAAATTACGGGAATACACTTGCCTAGATGACATATTTAAGCGATCAACATTGCAGCGGAACAGGTTAATGTAAGCGCGAGATGAGCTATTGCAAATGTGAAATTCGGTGTCGCCGCCAGAACGTTAAATACAAGCATGAAATCGTTTATGCATTGTGTTGTACAGTTGCTGCATGTCAGTTTGTGAGATGGAGTTCCGTGCTGTTGCACTTGGTCGGTCACTACAGGGACTGTTAAAGCTGTTTGTGGATGATGCTGGAGTTGTTGTCCGATGATCTCCCATGTGTGCTCGATTGGCGACAGATCTGGTGATCGAGAAGGCCAGAGAATGTTGGGTTACAACAGTGGTATGTGGCGGTTGTTATCCTGTTGGAAAACATACCCTGGAATACTGTTTGTGAATGGCTGCATAACAGGTCAACAGGTCTAATCACCACACTGGCGTACCAATTTGCAGTCAGGCTGCGTAGGATAACCACTAGAACGTTCTCACTCTCATACGAAATTCTGGTACCACACGACGCGGAATTTGAATCCGTGCCAGACATCATGGACGTCGAAGACCCATAGAGGTCTCTGCACCATCGCGGAGCAAGCTGTGGCGGCGTGCGCCTCCTGACCCGCTTTAGTGTGATGGTGCCACAGCGGAACACGTGGATCCAGCAACCAATAATGGCGCCTCCGATAGCCTACTTAAGCACATGCCTCTCACTCAGCCAGCTCCTTCCCCCCCCCCCCAGGCTTCCCCTACCCCCCTACATTCTTTCCTCCCCCTCCCATCTCCTCAGCCACTGGTATCTACACACTCCCCTCTCCCTCCCCCCCCCTTCCCCCTTCTTTCCCTTTTGGCAGGTCCCCGGACTCCTACACGTATAGTGAACTTTCGCACGCCGGTGATCATCGCCTAGTGTTTGTGTGTGCCGTCGTGTTCGTGCTCAAGTGTTCCAGTGTTTACTCGTTTGTGCTCCAACGTCCGCGTGTGTCATCTGTCATCTCTGTGCGTGTCCACGCGTCTGAACATTTTTATTCTGGACTCTGCGCCCGTGAACGGATCCATGTGTTTTAGTTTTGTATGTCTACGTTTGTGTATCCACCACGTCTGTTCTGCGATTGTCTTCTTTTGTATCATTAGTTTTATCTGTGGCCGAAGAGCGGCATAGTATGCCGCTGCTGGCCTACCTGTATCAGGTGTGAAATTAACAATAAAGAACAAAAAAAAAAAGCTCAGCCAGCCAGTCTAATCTCACGTACGTCTGCTGACATATCGCCTCGCATTAGACAGCTTAGTTACATGCTCTGTGTACGAGTGGACGTGTTTGTTAGGTTTCCTTGTGACTCCGTTGTTCGATCTTGTTGTTGTTCGTTCTGTCCTTCGTTGGTGGTGTCCGTCCTCTGCCCGTGGTCGTGCAGTAGCGTTCTCGCTTCCCACGCCCGGGTTCCCGGGTTCGATTCCCAGCGGGGTTAGGGATTTTCTCTGCTTCGTGATGACTGGGTGTTGTGTGATGTCCTTAGGTTAGTTAGGTTTAAGTAGTTCTAAGTTCTACGGGACTGATGACCATAGATGTTAAGTCCCATAGTGCTCAGAGCCATTTGAACCATTTTGTTCGTCCTCTCTGTTGTGTTGTTGTTGGCGGGCCTCTCCGCGGGTCCCGCCACGCTTTCCGTCATTTCTACACCGCGACCGTTCCGGTCGCAGTTACAACAGAAATCGCACCCCAGGTCATAATTCCTGGTGTCGTACAGGTTGGTTCCAGGCCTTCATCTGATCTCCTTCTATCCAGCACACAGCTATCACTGGCACCGAGGCAGACACAGCTTTCACCAGAAAACACAACAAACCTCCTCCCTGACTTCCAGTGAGCTCTCGCTTGTCACCACTGATGTTGCAAATGGCGGTGGTTTGGGGCCAATAGAATGAACGCCACAGGGCACCTGGTTCGGATCTGTCCTTGAAGTAACTGATTTGCAACAGTTTATATGTTTCATTGTGGCGCCAACAGCTGCTCAAATTACTGCTACTGATGCAGTACGATGCGCCAGAAATATACGCCAAACACGATGATCTTCCTTTCAATAGTGCCACGTGGCCGTCTGGACCCCGGTTCTCTAGCGATCGTACATTATCGTGACCACCTCTGCCAGGAATCATGCACAGTGGCTACATTCCTGCCAAGTCTTTCCGCAGTATGCAGAATGAACATCCAGCTTCTCGCAGGTCTATTACTGGACCTCGTTCAAATTCAGTGTGGTGTTGGTAATGGCGTCTTTGTTGACTCTCTTGTGCGACTGGCGCGAAATTTCAATACATATCATCTTTCAGATGTAGAAACGCGGCTATCAGCTTTAATTTATGTCGAAAAACTCCTCTTTGGTGTCGAGATTTTTTTCTGTCAGTGTAAACGTCGATCGTTGATATTACTGCCAGATTCTAATTCAAAAAATTGATAACTGTCTCAGTGAAATAGATTTTGGATTTCCCCTCTTTGCTGAACACATCAGTTTATTTGATCCACCCGTACAGCTTAAAGCGCACGGACTAGCTCATCAGGTAGGAAGGCAAGCCCCACCTGGAAGGAATCCATGCTGCATATTAAAGACCGTTGCTCCGGTACACAGGTCAACCTGCGTGTGGTTTTTTAGACGGTTTTCCGCTCTTGTTTAGGCAAATACTGAGCTCGTCACAAATCTCCGCCTCAGTAATTACGATAGACAAACAGTTAAAATATTGTAACACACTGAAGAACGTTTACGCGATACAGAAATAGATGGAGCAAACGACTCCTCTCTCTCATGCGAACTGCCGTCTGTGATGACTGGAAGGGTATCTGGTCAAAAGATAAAATGAAATAAATTTGATAAATCACGAAAAATAGATGATCTCTAGAAAAAAGAGAGAGCTCAGTAGAAATATTTCAAATGCAAAATGAAACAACAATAATGTGGGTAGCACAACGGTAAAGCGAAAGGCATTTAAATCCTATATTGTGGAACTGCGTAAACAACGTAACAGGTGTTCTTCATCGAATTATTTTATATATATATATATATATATATATATATATATATATATATATATATATATATATATATATCTCTTTGGAGCTAGATTACCAAACAGATAGTAATGTACAAATCGTATTTTTATAAAAAAAAGTCCTTTAAAGAGAGGAATCACTTTTATCTTAAAACTTTTTCAAGCACTGTGCTCTTCAATTCTTTTACTGTTTGACATGTCGCTTCAGACTTCATCTTAATAACCTCAGGGCGTCTGTTGCGGACCTGTCCTTGAAGTAACTGATTTGCAACAGTCTTTTGTATATATGAAGATGGTATCTGTTCTTTCGGGCATTTGACCATCTTCTTCTGTGCGGATGCACAAACAGTGCCCGAACTCTTACGGGAATCGGCAACACGCCGCAGAGTAATGCCTATAATTGGCAGCGGCACTATGAATATAGTGCGGGACAATAAGTTGGGAATGTGGGTCTCACGGGAGGCGTGCCAGAGATAAGTCCCTGCAGTCACACTATCCTCTGTGTCCTCGGTGGCTCAGATAGCCGGCACGGTAGCTCAGTGTGTTCGGTCAGAGGGTTAGCTGCCCTCTGCAATAAGAAACTGAGTCAACGGATGAACACTGAACTTGAACGGGTGTCGTGGGACATCAGCACCGAACAAATGCAGCAATATCGAACAAAATGGGAAAAAAAAGAAAAAAAATGGATGGAGCGTCTGCCATGTAATCAGGAGATCCCGGGTTCGAGTCCCGGTCGGGGCACACATTTTCCACTGTCCCCGTTGACTCATATCAACGTCTGTATACAACTAAGGATATTCATTTAATTGTAATTAGAGTTTTTTGTGTCATTGTGATGCCAACGTTGCTCAAATTGCTGATACAGATGCAGTACGATGCGCCAGAACTATACGCCGAACACAATGGTCTTTCCTGTCAATAGCCTTATTACAAAGTCTCATTAAAAAGCCTTATTACAAAGCACATGGAGTTTCTGCCCTTGCCTCTGTACGCTTATCTAAAGCTCTCGGAAGTTATGGGTTAGTCACGAGATACCTTGGCTAACTTCCAAACAAGTTCAAAGTATAAACGTTGAATGTAAATCCGCAGGACTAAGCTTGCAACACGGCGATAAGACTTAACCTGAAGTTAGCGTAAAACATTCACTTGGTGAAAAGTTCAGACGCCTGAGAGGGACAAAGGCAGATAAGCTCTGTAAACGTTGGTGGCGATGGGAAACTCGGAAGGAGGCGGTCGAAAAAAACGGCAAAACGGGAAACGGGAAGAGGTAAATATTTGGTGGTGATTGGGGGCGGGGGAACGCTTTCAGCCGGCAGATGGCAGCTACGCACACATGCCTGGCTGAAAGGGCGCAGGGCGGAGCTTAAACCACATTCCTTGCACCGACTATCGCTAACCACTCACGTAAGAACATGAGAAGCTGTCTCTAATGACGCCAAACTTGAAGGGAGTCTATTTTCTTTTCGTCCAGGAGGCAATAACGTGGATTCGACCAAATAAATATTAGTCGAGCGGCCTAAAAATTGTTTGAGTCCTATCTTTCACACATGCAACATGTCAGAAATACAATGCTCAGCCAAAAAACTATGACAACTGCCCGCCACGAGAGAGAATGCGGCTTTGTGGAATTGCGGGCCTGGAACTTGCTAAAAAAAATGGGTGGTTATAAAAAAACTGACAGTGTTCCGAGTGCTGTAGTGTATACCTCGCAGGACGCCGAAACATCTAAGGTACGTCCAGTAACTGGTCCGCTTGAGGAGTATGCTGAAACAAATAATAGTTCCACTTTAGGTGACTAGGTGAAAATACGCCTCTGTGTGGAGTCAGAGTGTGAAATGTTGTCAGTTTTGACGTCAGTATGCTTTGTGTCGCTTGGAGATGCTTGTTGATTTCTCTTGCAAAGTGATTGTTGGTGTAAAGGTTGAAGAAGGTTGTAGTTTTCCGTACGAAACGCAGTGGATATTGGGAAGAAAGACCGTGCTCTGCCGTTACAGTTGTTTCATCAGAATGGCAGCAATAGCAGCGCTCCATTGAGGGTAAAATCACCTACAGAATCAGCTGTGAAGATGCCCTTGAACCGTGATTTATTTTCAAAGAATATTCTTAAGAATTTATTTTATTTACTAGGGATTCATGAAGAACATTGACACATGTAATTACACTATGTAAGCACGGAAGTAGTTGCCAGGGAGTAACTGATGAAATTATAACCAAATTCCTTTTAATAAATGGGAATTTTATTCACTTTAGTAGTGCCTAAAAGCATTTTTTTGAAGAAACAGATTTAAAATTATAATCAGAAAGCACCCTCTAAATATCAAAGTTACAATTTATTCAGAGGCAGAAAGAAACAAGTTTTCACTGTATGAGCTTTCGGGCAGAGAACCTTGCCGCTCCCTTTTGACACGGCCGTAGGTACGACCGCTCACAACAGCCTCTGAAAGACTACACTGGTGCAAATCTGCAACACTCCAGATTACTTTAAACTAAAGGTTTTAACAATTTACACAAGCACACAAACTATGCAACCCTGTAGGAGGGATGGAAATGGTACAAAACCTAACAAATAAAATATTAACCTTGCCACCGAAGGTGCAACATGATTTTAACTTCTAAGAAAGTCTTATGGTGAAAGAGTGGCAACTTTATATACTAAAATGATCATTTAAATAAAAGCCCATGAAATGCAATATTATATAAAATTCTACAAGGTTGGCCAAACAATAGTTAAGATGCTCTACAGTACACAGATACCGCCTCTCAAGATCATAGGCAATATTATCAGAGTTCCCAAAGATCAAAACATATTTCAGGTATTAGGCCGTTACACTCCAAGCAATAAATTCGTTAACACACCAAATCCGACAAACATGACAGAGGCAGCTACTAACGTACAGTAGATTGATAGGGAAGTTATCGAACAACCCGAACCGCAGGTTGCTCTAACCGCCCTTACTCCAAAAGGGAAAGACTGAAAGGTGGCTACACTGAGCCACTGCGCCAGAGATTGCGCCAAAGAGTATTATTAAGCCGCCTACACAGTGTTAGGGAAGAACTCGTAGTAGTCAGTGCTTGCTGAGATGTGATACTGAAGAGTCTTGTTGAGATGTGGTAGTAGAGAGTCGGTGTGGAGATATATTGTAAGGATTAGAGTGATTTTCATCAATATAAATGAGGTAACAAACTCCTTTTCTTTTTTTTCTTATTATTTTAATGTCCTGAATAATGCTTCATTACAGGTTCAGTCAACAAATCATCTGGCTTGTGTTCTTGTATTAGAGTGTAATTCTGGTTTTCTTGCGTGATTATAGGATTTCTATTTTCTTTAATTACTTCAGTATAAATGATATTTAAAATTTCTTGTCTTGTTGAAGAAGAACCGTGCCAGATGTGTACGTTGAGTCACACTCCCACACACAGAACAATTACACTTGTGCTTTGGTTTAGTAGGTTTGATAGTTGCTGGGGACTTAATTAATTAACTGTGTTAACGAAAATTTTCTTTCATTGTTTGTTGTTATTCTATGCAGTCAGATTGCGTACAAAAACTAGTCAGGGCCAACCGATTACGAGACACAGTGTAATCGCACATACAGCTACTAAAAACTAAAAATATTTGCATTGTATTTAATTAACCCCCCATGCACGTGGCGACCTCTGCTTCGGATAGTCCCTTGGAATCTTCTGATTGTAAAAATAGTAGACCGTAGTATAGTTGTAGTAATTTGTAGTTTAGTAATTGTAGTCTATTTTGCATGTGTAGATTTGGTAATTGTCATTCTTCTAATGGTATTTTTTTTTTTTTTCAGAATTTGATTTGTTGTCTTATATACGCGTTTGACAATTTAGTGCAATTATTTCAATTGTTCGTTAATCGTGTTTGAAGGAAACATTTCGTGTGAATGGTATTGTTGGAGATAAAGTGTCATTGTGTGCAATTTTCATATAGTGACGAGTTTTGTATATTTTGTAAATGATTACGCGATCAATGAAAAAGGCGAAAACGATGAATAGTGAGAATGACGAAATTGTTGACATGGCGAACTCGCCAACACAGGACAACAGTATGATGAATAATGAAGTGGAAAACAATTTAATAAGTCGGGAAGACAGTCCGGAACCATTTCAAAATTTTTCTCAATTAGAAAATTCACAGAATACGAGATTAACGATAGAAGATTCTGAAACAGTATCGAACACAGATAGCTTTACAGCTATGACGAAGGAAACTGGTTTTGCGGGAAATGTTCGGGGCGAAAAGAATTTTGAACCATTTAATATGGAGCAGTTGATGGGTGCAATATTAAATTTGGGATCTGAATTAAAAACAGTGGCAACACGTTTAGAAACAGAGATAGGAACAATTAGAACTGAGATGGGAACAATGGAAACACGGTTAGACTCACTTGGATCACAGTTAGGATCTGAATTAAAAACAGAGATAGAGACAATTAAAACTGAGATGGGAACAATGGAAACACGGTTAGACTCACGAATAGGGACATGTTTCAAAAATATGAAAGATGAATTAAAGAAAGAAATCAGAGAAGAAGTACAACCGATTTTGAATGCTCACAATAATAGATTAATTGCAGTAGAGATTAGACAAAGGGAACAGGATAGAGAACAGGAAGAAAGAGATCGCGTGATAGTACAGAAATTTTCAGAGTTTAATTTACAACGTGCAAAAGATAAGGAAGAAATATTTGAGAGAATCGAGGAATCCGTACCAAATGACAGATTAAATAATCTAACACAACAATATGAACAGTTAACTACCAAGTGTGTCAATACTGAAACCCGAGTCACGACACTTACGGAAGACGTAAATAAACAGAAAGAACAAATAGGTGACTTATCGGAAAGAGTTGAGGAGATTTCAGATAAATTGACAAATCTTAGTTTACATGGGGACAGAGATTCGGATGATACAGCTGCATTACCATTTGCAGAAACCGAAGAGTATCAGAACATAAATAAGCATGTTGAAAATCAGGGAAAATTTAATGAACGCGTGAAAAGGGAATTTGAGGTATTAAAAAAGCAAGTGAAACAAATTGAAGGCGAAATCGTAGGAAAAGACGGCAAAGGAAATTTAGAATCACAGATACCAGAAGGGTTTGAAGAAAATAATTTGTTTCATTTACGGGATGCAACAAGAGAGCGCCAGGCGCGCGAACTTTACAATAATCGACATTCGGACTGGGACAGACGCGGTAGGTCTTTGTCGCCACGAGACGAAAACTTTGACTATAAACACTTTTTGACTGTCCGGAAATTTAAGATCTTCTGCAATTCTAAGAATGACATACATCCATGTGCATGGTTAGATCAATTTATGTACGCACTTCCACCAAATTGGCCACTAAGTCACAAACTGGAATTTATGTGTGGATATTTAGAAAACGAACCGGCGACGCGGATGCGCGCACTCATTAGAGATTGTAATAATCTGAATAATTTTTATCATGCATTTCTATCGGCATATTGGTCCGAAAACACACAAGACAGAGTCAAACATAGTCTGATTATGCAGCGTAATTTTAAACAGTCTGAGTTCCGAACGCCAGCAGAATATTTTGAAGACATGATTCGAAAGAATCAGTTCCTTTCCAACCCTTATAGCCCGACTGAATTAATTCGCATTTGTTTAAGTAAGCTGCCACAATCCATAAGACAAATTGCTTTAGCCGGAAGATGTAAAGACGACATCGAGACCTTTAAGACTTTGTTGCAAGAACTTGAGTATGACAACGACGACGGGACTTCTTGTAACTTCTTCAGTAACAGTAATTACAATAGATTTTCAGAGAAAAGGGATAGTGATCGGAACGGGCGTTATATGGGTAATTTTGAGAATGACAGACGTAACAGACAGGACAATAGATACCAGCCTTATGACAATAACAGACGTTCTAACAGAAATTACACAGACAATTATAACAACGGTAATTCGTACCGGAATGATCAATCATATGGAAACAGTAATCGGTATCATCAAGCCAGAAATTATTCATACAGTAATAGAAATGCTTTCTACAGAAATAACCAGGGTAGTAGATACAACAATAATTTCAGAAGTGACAGTCGAAATTACACAAGAAGTAGTTATGCAGACAGACAGGAAAACAGAAATTTTAATAACAGACACAACCAAGAATTTACATCTAACAGACAGGAGGGACCTAATTGGCATCCTCCACGTGACAGAACTTCAGAGAGACAAGTGCAAATCGTAGAAATTGATCCGCGAAATGACGCGAATGATCAAAGACGTGACGCAAACAATCGACAATGACTTGTAGCTTCGGCTTCTGGCAGCAATATAGACGGTTCAGAAAGTAATGACACTACGACTTTACACTACGTACGCCTGGAAGACATGAGAGACATTTTGTTAGACGAAAAGGAAAATAATGTAGACGCATTTTTACATCCTGTTATTGAAGTATATGTGGGTAAGAATAAGTTCACTGCAGTTTTAGATTCTGGGAGCCCATTGAATGTCATTAATGAATCAGTTTTTCGTATATGTGTAAGAGCTATTGCTTGTCCTGCGTTACCTGTTTCTAAAACTACAATTCGAGGCGCTATTTCTGGAAAAAGTGTGGAAGTTACCAACAGACCAACTTAAATTTCATTTGTCAAGGATGCGAATTTTCTGCTAATTTTATTATTGTTCCATTACTCAGTACACAAATTATATTAGGTATGGAGTTTCTTAACGCACATAAGGCAATTTTGAACTTTAAAGAAGGAAGTGTAAATTTGACTGTTGCCGGAATGCCGAAATGTTTGAAATTTTTCGAGTGTTTAACAAGATCTGAGTCAGATACAAAATGTTTAAGGTTTCTTACTTTTGATGTTTTCGTTGAGCATTATGACGACAGTGTGTTCATTCATGACAATGACAATAGATACAGAGACGCGATGGATGATATAATTAATAGCGAAGAATTAATTAATGAAAAGGTTAAGAAAGCTGAAGTGCCAGATGACGTTGCAAGAGAAGAGCTGCACCACATTTTGACTTCACACGCTACAGTATTTAGTCATCATACAGGAACTATACAAGGCCTACAATATTTATTTAAAGTAAAAGAACACACACCATTTCGGGGGAAGACGTACGCTATTCCTTTGGCTTACAGAGACAAGGTTAAGAATGAACTTCAGTACATGTTAGATCAGGGCATTATTGAGCCTGCAGTCAGTCCTTATACCAGTCCATTACACGTTGTTCTTAAAAAGGATGGGTCAATTCGTTTGGTTCTGGATTCCAGACAGATAAATAATATCATCATTCCTGAAACTGACCGCCCACAAAATTTAGATGAACTTCTTCAACATTTCCATGGAATTAAAGTTTTATCCACGATTGATATGCGCGCAAGTTTTTGGCAAATAGAACTCCACCCTGACTGTAGAAAATATACTGCCTTTTTAGCCTTCGGTAACTGTTACCAGTTTCGGAAATTACCGTTTGGACTTACTGTACCTTCAGCAGCATTCATTCGTAGTTTAAATGAAATCTTACCTGTTTATCTTCGTGACAATATTACTTCATATGTTGACGATATTCTTATTGCTAAACATTCTTGGAGTGAGCACAACAAAATTTTGGATTCATTTTTAAGTATTTTTGCAAGAGTTGGCATTACAGTGAACTTAGAAAAATCTGAATTTGGTCGTTCTCAGGTGAAATTTCTCGGTCACATTATTTCTACAGAAGGTATTCTTCCTGATCCAGAAAAATTAGACGCTATTCGTAATTATGCTGTTCCTACCTCAAAACGTGATGTTCGTAGTTTCCTTGGTGTCTGATATTTTCTTAGACGCTTTGTTAGGTTGGACAATTTGGCTACACCTCGTTTATGTGAACTATTTGGAAAGAAATCTAATTGGTGTTGGGATGAGGAAGCTCAATAACAATTTGAACAACTTCATGATGCTTTAGTTGCTGCTCCACTTCTTTCACATCCCGATTTATCTAAAGATTTTTGTTTGGCGACGGACTCATCATACAAGGGCCTAGGTGCACATTTATTTCAAGAGATAGAAGAAGACGGCATTGTAGTACAGAAAACTATTGCATTTGGAAGTCGTGTTCTTTCTAAATCAGAAAAGAATTATTCGATTACGGAACTTGAAGCTTTGGCTGTTGTATGGGCTTTCACAAAATTTTGCATATTTTTGTATGGCAGACATACTAAGGTTTACACCGATCATCGAGCTCTGGAATTTCTTATGTCGACAAAATTAACTCATGGCAGATTGTCACGATGGGCGTTGTACCTACAGGAATTTGATTTTAGTATTGTTTACATACAGGGTTCTTCAAATATTGTTGCTGATGCTTTATCACGTGCACCTATGGGTTTGAAACAAAGTGCTGAAGAGGACTGCAAGGAAAACAATTATTGTTTGATGCATATTCAAGGTGTTGCGTTTGAGAACTTTATTTCGTCTTCGCTCCAGGAAATCGCTAAGGAGCAAAATAAGGATCCAATCTGGAAGGACATTAAGGAGAAGTGGAGGAGAAAGGAAAGCGTAGCGATTAGACAGCATTATTTAGTTTGCAATGACATTCTTTTTAAACGGAATTCGCTCGACAACTCTGTTTGGTTAGTTTGTATTCCTGATGAGTGGGTTAATAAGCTGATTTGGTATACGCATTTCAGTTAGGCACACTTTGGTCCCAGAAAATGCTTTCATAAATTACGGGAAAATTGCTACTTCAGTAATATGGAAAAACGTATTCGATCTGTTCTGGCCAAATGCAAATTATGTCAAAAGGCTAAGCCGCCAACAATTTCTCACAGAGCACCGTTGTTTCCTATCATTCCAGCGAAATTAAAGGAGACGGCTGCAGTTGATTTGTTCGGTCCAGTGGTTCGTTCTACTAATGGTTTTGCGTACATTTTCGTAGCAGTGGAACTGACATCAAAATATGTGTGTTTTACACCGTTACGCAAAGCAACAGCTCGTTCAGTATCTAACGCTTTCATCAAACATTTTCTTAAAGAAGTTGGTCATGTTGATAAGGTTATATCAGATAATGGATCACAGTTTCGTTCTAAAATTTGGCTTCGTACTCTACAGCGTCGTAAAATTAAACCAATTTTCATTTCACTTTTTCACCCTCAATCTAACGCTTCAGAGAGATGGATGAAGAAAATCAATAAATTGTGTCGTCTTTATTGTCATCAGAATCACAGAACTTGGGATCAGTACCTTCATATTTTTCAAAACATCCTGAATGAACATCCTAATGACTCAACTTCTTTATCGCCTATACTCATATTAAAAAACAAAGCACCGACAAATCGCATATCTAAAATCGTTCCTTTTCCGCCTTCACGGAAACTGCGGCATTCTGAAGTTGTCAACCTGGCTCTACAAAATATTGCATCTGCGGCTGCTAGAAGAGAGAAATCAGCTAAGCGTCCTGGTCGTTTAAAAATCTTGTCAGTTGGTCAAAAGGTGTTAATTAAGTCTCATCGTTTGTCTCACAAAGGAAAAGGCTTGTGTCGCAAATTTTTTCTGCTTTATAACGGTCCATATAGAATTCGCAAAATTATTCATGATAACACTGTCGAAGTAGAAACTCTTAAATCTCGACGCTCTAAGGGAATACATCATATATCTAACGTTAAAATTTTTGTGGAATGATATACTTTTGAAAAAATTTTTGTAGAGTGACATACTTGTGAGAAACTAACAGCTACATGTAAACATGCGGAGAGTACAAGGATACCGCGCTGTGTTTTGGCGGCGGCACATACTCAAAGCAACAGTCAAGTCTGCGCGCCGCACAAGGCAGTCGTTGACCGCAAACAATTACTTCCTACGTCACGCGCCTACAGCTGATCGAGCGCTCAGTGCGAATGCACTGACAGCCGTAGACAAATACACAGTCTAAGTTCTCTGACTAAATTCAGTATAAAGCTATAGTGACTTGATGAATTATGTTATTAACATTCAGTATTTTTCAGGATACGGTTGTATAAAATATTTAAGAACTTCAGGTAAATTCTGTGCGTATCCGACGTTAAGACGACTTGATATCGAGAAAATTTCAGAAAGAATGTAATTTCGAAGAAGAAACTAATAAACTAAAAAAGGTAACTATTAATTGAGTTCATTTTTCAGGTAACATATTTCCACTTAGGTATGTACTTTAGACGTAATGTGCTGCTTGCAATTACGTGATTCATACTTTGTGCTAATTTCATGTTCTATGAAATTACTTGTGAAGTGACGTGCTTGCGTACATTTGCTGATTTTTGTCAATGTTTTATTAATGAACAGGGTTGTTATATGTATATATTATGCATCGCTTGGCTGCTATGCTTTTTCACTGATGTCATATTTTTTTAAATTATGTGCCTGCTGTGCTCATTTATTTAAATTATAATTGTAACCTAATTAATTGTGCTGACTGTGATTATGTATGTAAGTTATACTTTGTGATTTATCTGCTTGCGCCTTCATGTTTACTTATTAAGATGACATATGAACATTTATTTGCTTATGCTGATATGATACTAATGACCTGTTTATTACGTAAGATATATGTTTACTACTATGTGTATGGATTGCATATTTACACATTTCTGTTTTGTTGTCATAACTACTCTTTAATTTGGTATATAGAAATGCTGATATACTGTGTATGAACATAGAGTTTAGGTCACATTATTGTATTAATTATAGATTGTTCGCTTGGCAGAGCCTCGTTGTAAGAATTGTGCTGCATCCACTTGTTGACATTCTATTCTCTACTGGTATATTTACTCGCTATTGCTTGTTTTGCTTACGCTCAGTACCTTATATTTTTAAGATAAGAAAATGAACTGCTATAATTCGACGAACGACATTAGTACAAGAAACTTCATAGAAGTCACATGAGCTGGAGGTTTTATGAAAGCTGTATAAATGTATGCTAATAGGAAGGAAGCTAACGACATGACATACCAAAACTAGGTTTCGACCATTGACAGTTATTACACTGCATTTTTCGTGAGCAATTGAAATAGGAAGTGACACTTGACACAAGAAATACTCCACATGTTTGCTTCTGTTTGCCATAATTCTTGAAGTGGTGTACACACTGTGAAATATTATGATCATTCACACTCCGTAATCGTACTTAATTACTGAGAGTTATTCGAACTAAGTCTATTAGAGGTCATGTATGCATTTCTTTCGTTTATAATTCACAATGAGTAGAAGATTTGAGTCAGATGGATTACACAGAGGTTGTGTGTTGACAGTGTGTCTTCGGATTGTATGGGATGAAGGTTTGCATTAGGATTTTATCTGTACTTGTTCGAGGAGACTGACTAGAAGAAAGAGTTGTTATGGAAGTGAAATGATATTGGTAATAAGGTTTATATGTGTCGACGTATTGAAGAGATATTATTGAGGTATTATTGAGATTATATGAAGTTGATGATTATTGGAGTTTTTGTGGACAAGAGGTAAGGTAAATGATATTGATGATAAGATTTATATGTATCGACGTATGAGGTACTATTGAAGTATTGAGATTATGTGATGCTGATGATTATTGGAGTTTTGGTGTATAAGAGGTAAAGTAAGTGAGGAGCATATTTTTTTTGTTGGTCTTATGGAACAAGGAGGATGAAGATAGCAGACTAGAACACTAAAGTAGAAGGAAGATAGTCTATACACACACTTTGTTAAATCATTAAGCAGTATATACTTTTTTTTGGAGAGAGGAAGTAATTGCATATCTTGGCTCACTGACAGTTGTTCAGCAACCGTACATTTTGATCTGGCTTGGCAAACATTGGTCTTGACATGATGACTATGACGCTGACTTAACTATTATTGACTGTTATACATTGCTGCCACTACTACTTGATACACAAGATGAACATCAAATTTTGACGGAATTGCATTTACACAGTTAACACTATTCAATTACACAGTAGTACTTAATGTGGATGAAAGATGAGTGAGTGTGTTTTGTGTGTCTTCCTTTCCTAATCTTACCCACCTATCTCCTAAACATTATTTTACTTGTTTGTAGTGGCTTGCACTGACACCCATAAATATTATAGGTTTACTGATATTTGAGTATTTGTAATAGTTAATATGACAATTATCTGATATCATTTATGTGTTTATTAGAATTTATATGTTTAGTGTGTAAAAGCATTTGTATGTGTATTCAAACTATTGTTCATGCCTGAACTGTCTGATTAGGATAGTGAATATTATGGACTGTTACTTGCACTTTTTCTACATGATTGGTGCCACTAGGACATGTTCAATTTCTGCTAATAAACTCTGATGAACAGTGTGATCAGTGATAGTGAATACCATGGACTGCTCTCTGGACCTGCTCATCATTGCTAGGTGCAACTGATGGACTGCTTCTACTGAAATGAAGTCACTTGTTGGTGTCTGCACCTGCTCCACATTACTAGGTGCCACTGATGGACTGCTTCTACTGAAATAATGTCACTTGTTGGGGTCTGCACCTGTTCAACATTGCTGGGTGCCACTAATGGAACTGCTTCTGCTGAGAAATGTGACTTGTTGCTGTCTGCACCTGTTCAACATTGCTGGGTGCCACTGATGGACTGCTTCTACTGAAATGATGTCACTTGTTGGTGTTTGCACCTATTCAACATTACTGGGTGCCACTAATGGAACTGCTTCTGCTGAGAAATGTGACTTGTTGCTGTCTGCACCTGCTCCACATTACTGGGTGCCACTGATGAACTGCTTCTACATAAATAATGTCACTTGTTGGGGTCTGCACCTGTTCAGTATTGCTGGGTGCCACTGATGGAACTGCTTCTATTGAAATGATGTCACTTTTGGTGTCTGCACCTGCTCAACATTACTGGGTGCCACAGATGGAACTGCTTCTACTGAAATAATGTCACTTGTTGCTGTCTGCACCTGCTCATCATTGCTAGGTGCAACTGATGGACTGCTTGTACTGAAATGATGTCACTTGTCGGTGTCTGCACCTGCTCAACATTGCTGGGTGCCACTAATGGAACTGCTTCTGATGAATGATGTCACTTGTTGGTGTCTGCACCTGCTCAACATTGCTGGGTGCCACTGATGGACTGCTCCTACTGAAATGATGTCACTTGTTGGTGTCTGCACCTGTTCAACATTGCTGGGTGCCACTAATGGAACTGCTTATACTGAAATAATGTCACTTGTTGGTGTGTGTACCTGCTCAACTTTACTGGGTGCCACCGATGGACTGTTTTTTTACTGAAATGATGTTACATGTTGCTGTGTGTACCTGCTCAACTTTACTGGGTGCCACTGATGGACTGCTTCTACTGAAAAGATGTCACATGTTGGTGTCTTTTTTGTATAAACTAATCATTGAAAGCATTTTATGTGAACATTTATATAAACTGATTTTTTGTGTATTGTGTAAACTATTATGTAAAGTCACATGTATGAAAAGAATTTGTATTGATTACTGTATTTTATATAGTAGGTTATTGAAAGGTCAGTGCAAAGCCAAAATTTTAAGTAATTATATGATATTTAGGTATTAATATTATCTTTTATTTTTGTCTGTATTTTTGTGGACGAATTTGGTGGTATTTTCACCACCAATGCTGGCAAAAATACCATCAAATTCTGGCCTGTGGAGGAGTGGCATATGAAAGGTGGCTGTGTAGCCACTGCGCCAGAGATTGCGCCAAAGAGTATTATTAAGCCGCCTACACAGTGTTAGGGAAGAACTCGTAGTAGTCAGTGCTTGCTGAGATGTGATACTGAAGAGTCTTGTTGAGATGTGGTAGTAGAGAGTCGGTGTGGAGATATATTGTAAGGATTAGAGTGATTTTCATCAATATAAATGAGGTAACAAACTCCTTTTCTTTTTTTTTCTCATTATTTCAATGTCCTGAATAATGCGTCATTACAGGTTCAGTCAACAAAGCATCTGGCTTGTGTTCTTCTGGTTTTCTTGCGTGATTATAGGATTTCTATTTTCTTTAATTACTTCAGTATAAATGATATTTAAAATTTCTTGTCTTGTTGAAGAAGAACCGTGCCAGATGTGTACGTTGAGTCACACTCCCACACACAGAACAATTACACTTGTGCTTTGGTTTAGTAGGTTTGATAGTTGCTGGGGACTTAATTAATTAACTGTGTTAACGAAAATTTTCTTTCATTGTTTGTTGTTATTCTATGCAGTCAGATTGCGTACAAAAACTAGTCAGGGCCAACCGATTACGAGACACAGTGTAATCGCACATACAGCTACTAAAAACTAAAAATATTTGCATTGTATTTAATTAAGCCCCCATGCAAGACGGACCACCCAATTTATAAACAACGACCTTCCCGCGGGTGGGCAAACGGAGAAGAATCGTGGCACGACTCCAAAGCAAAACGGCTGGTGACTTCACCAAGAAAACAAGTAGAATTTAGTAAGTAAATGAAACAACATATCACCAATCACTTAACTGCTAATAAACTGCGATTTGCCGGCCGAAGTGGCCGAGCGGTTCTAGGCACTTCAGTCAGGAACCGCGCGACCGCTACGGTTGCAGGTTCGAATCCTGACTCGGGCATGTATGTGTGTCCTGTCCTTAGGTTAGTTATGTTTAAGTAGTTCTAAGTTCTAGGGTACTGATGACCTCAGAAGTTAAGTCCCACAGTGCTCAGAGCCGTTTGAACCAAACTGCGATTTCTCGAGAAGACCTGGCGCAACACCCCCAAATCGCTCTCCCGAACCGTCCGCTGCCAGCCGCTTCAACGGACGCAGGAAGGCGCGCCGATCTCCCGTCTCACGGCGCCGCAGCTCGCACCGGCCAGACTGATGTCGTGGGTTGACTCCTGTTGCTCTCGTGTCGACCGCGAAGCCACTACCCCTCGCTATACGCCCCGGCCCGCTGGACACACGTGGCGACTTCACATGCGCCCTCGCTCAAGACGGCAAGTCATCTTGTGTCTCAGTGCGCGACCGACCAACCGATCGATCCAACCGCCAATGACCATTGCCTGAGCAGACTCGAGCGGACTGCCGGCCTAACGCGCAGACTCAGATGCAGGAACTCAGCCCCGACCGGGCGACCACTCGCTGAGTTGTCTTACTGGCGGAGTGGAAAGACTCTCATTTTGCCAGATTTAAAGATTGATCCGAACGACAGACATACTAGCACTCCGAACGACAGACAGACACTAACTGCCTAACAAAATGCGGACGAGAGACAGACTAGCAAGCTGGGGACGAGAGACTGACCCACACTGACCCACTGGCGAGCTCATAGCGCCCCTTAAATGCACGTGAACAGGCAACCTTTTCCCCTTTCCCACCGAGGGTTGGTTGGTTGGTTGGTTGGTTTGGGGAAGGAGACCACACAGCGTGGTCATCGGTCTCATCGGATGAGGGAAGGATTGGGAAGGAAGTCGGCCGTGCCCTTTCAGAGGAACCATCCCAGCATTTGCCTGGAGTGATTTAGGGAAATCACGGAAAACCTAAATCAGGATGGCCGGACGCGGGATTGAACCGTCGTCCTCCCGAATGCGAGTCCAGTGTCTAACCACTGCGCCACCCCGCTCGGTTCCCACCGAGGGAGACACCAAAGCTGCGATTTCCACAGCGCCGCTACCGCCAGAAACGGAGGGCGACTGCTTCACACTACGCGCTGCGGCGCGCTCTTCAAAACAGCAATTTTTACCACGGCTGAGCCCTATGTCAATAAATGGGCTAATGAGTATGACCAAGAAACCTGATGGAACAGATAAATCAGGTGGCGCAGCAGGGAGAGGCAGGTGGGCCATTCAGATGGCAGCTGTTAATGAAGTTGCTGCAGCTATATCCGCCTCTGCAGCACATGCCTCAAGTTCTGCGGCCAGTGCTCGAGCTATGTCATGGGAATTGTATCTCCCCTGGTCAACAATTCAAAAGATTTTGCGATGCTTTTTACAATGGTATCCTTAGAAGATTCAGAATGCGCACCAAACGAAACACCAAAATAGTGTACAACACCGTGGCTTTGCCCTCCGATTATCCGTAGGCATGAAAATGGATGACAAGTGGCCTGGGTATATTGTTTGAACGGACAAGTCACATTTTACCCTAGATAGTGCCATGAAATCACAGAATCGTCGCAAATGGGGTTCTACTTGTGCAGCATCATTCACTACACTCAGCGTATGTGATTGTGTAGTCTGTCTTCACAAGCTTCTTCATTCTTATTCAGTTTTTCGTCGAGTAGGTGACATCACGAGCGCCTGTTACGTGTACAGTGACATTTGCACGTTATAAGGACCTCGTTGTGCAACACGTCATTCCAGTTTTGCAAGAACAGAACTGTGACTGCATCACTGTTTCCATGTAAATTGTGGCAACACCGCATATCGCTTGCCTTGAGAAAGATTTGCTTCGAGGAACTTTCGGTAACAACCGCATCATTGTTAGACAATTTCAAGATGTGTGGCCTTCTAGATCCCTCGACCTACACCCAGGTGACTTCTGATTGTGGTAATATCTGAAATATCACGTCTGTCAAGAGCATATCCGCACTCTCCCTGCTCTGAAGGACAGCATATGACGACGTATCGCTGATGGTGATTTGAGAGAGAGAGAGAGAGAGAGAGAGAGAGAGAGAGAGAGAGAGAGAGAGAGGGAGAGGTGACGGGGAGGGGGGGTGGGGATGGGGGGAGGAACAAATGACGCGGCCCTCGGTGCCATTGAATTAGGGAAGGAGGTCAAGCGTGTCCTTTCAAAGGAACCATCCTGGAGTTTGCCTGAAACGATTTAGGGAAATCACGGAAAGCCCAAATCAGGATGACCGGACGTGGGTTTGAACCGTCGTCCTCCAGAATGCGAGTTCAGTGTGCTGAACACTGCGCCACCTCGTTCGGTATCATCGTCTGATTACACCAAATACGCTGCGTGCAACTGTCAGCCATGCTTTTTTGTAGATGCAACATATTGCTGAGTCGGGAGACCACGCCGCAGACATGTGTGACCATAAATGTGCCAGAAGCACCATTATTATGTGTGTGATCGTTTCTCCTCTTTTCTTGCACCCACACAACATTCTGACTGCCTACAGTGCCAGATATTTCAGCTCCTGAGAGAAGGAGGAACTATTCCCTGCTTCGGCATACGATCTTTCAGCGTCCTGCTGAATATACAGCCTGCACTGTAGCACTCGGAACATCATGAGTTTAATGACAAGGTGACAATTTTTGATATATATGGAAGAAAACGTAAATTACAAGCTACGACGTGCACACACTTTATTCGACATGTAAACGTCACTAAACATAATCGGATTTAGATTACGATGTATTAATATGCCTGCTATCATTGGCGATGATGTGGCGAAGACGAATAGTGAAATTCTGCTTGACGCGCTGCAGTTTCGGAACATCGATGCTGTCGATGACCCTCTGAATGTCTGTTTTCAGCTCAGTAATGGTTTTAGAGTTGTTTCTGTGCACTGTGTCTTTAATACGGCCCCAGTAAAAGGATTCCCATGTGTTCAGATCCGGAGAATATAGCGGCCAATCGAGGCCCATGCCAGTGGCCTCTGGGTATCCTGGAGCCAGAATGCAAAGCCCAAAGTGCTCCTCCAGGACATCAAAGACTCTCCTGCTTCGGTGGGTCGAGCACCGTCTTGCATGAATCACATCTTGTCGAAATCAGGCTCGCTTTGGGTAATGGGGATGAAATCATCTGCCAGAACCTTCACGTACCGTTCGGTAGTGACCGTGCCATCAAGAAATATCGCGCCGATTATTCCGTGACTGAACATTGCACATCACACAGTCGTCTGTTGAGGATGAAGAGACTTCTCGATCGAGGAATGCGAATTTTCAGTCCCCCAAATGCATCAGCTTTGCTTATTGGCGAACCCATTCAAATAAATGTGGGCTTCGTCGATAAACCAAACCATGCATGTGCATACTAATTCCCACCATGCCACGCTGACAACCGCGCAGTTTCAAGGTCCTAACGCAAATTGTTCAGCAGTTATGACGGTTTTATTTCATATAATTCAATAACTGCCAGCCTGTATAGCCACCCAGTATGGAAGTGTAGCAGTTATAGGTAGAGAAATCTTCTCCCACCGGAATTTCAACTAACGCCCACTCCTCAACGATGAAATCCATACCCTTTCCAACCCTTGTCACAACGCCCCACCTCCCACCATCCTTCCATTTTCTCTTTCCCCTTTCCTCCACCTTGCTGAGTTTAATACTACTCATCATTCTACCCACATCACGATCATTATCATTTTCATGTAGCATCAGCATCACTAGTACACCATGGCATCATTCACATTGTCATCGGTGATTATATTTTAACTTCAATATAAAATCATCAAAGTTTTAAAAACCATCCATATATGCCACCTATGTGATTTTTACATAAAATCGTTTATTATCATCTGTTTGTAAATATTGTCCGCCAATGTGCTAATACCAAAATCATTTGTTATTGTCATCTTTCACATATTTTAATCCACTTTTAAATATCTGTAACATCTGGGTGAGATCAGTTTTCATCCGCTGCTGCCTCCTCCCACGCCCCTTTTGTGGGAAAATGGAATAAACGTAAAGGGAGAAAAAGAAAGGGGAATCATTCTAGCGACCGCGGGGGACACAAATAGGGAAACACGTTGACGTAAGCGACTTTGACAAGGGGTTAACTGTTACGGCCCAGCACTTGGAAACGAGTATCGTCAATGGCATGCTGAAAAATTCTCGCCTGCATAGTAATTACATATTGTACAATAGTTATATTGAATAACTTTATCACTTTACGAAGCATTAATTCATTTTCAAAGCCGTAATTTCACAGTAGGTAGTGTTACATGAGAAGCTGTAAAGCTTTTGGCTTTGGCCCCTTCCCAATTCAATGAGGGAAAGAAGACTAACCAAATTCAGTTCAATTTTCATCGATAACACGAAATCAACGGGCGGCAGATTAAAGGCATACGGTACAAGAAGATCGGTAGTTTAGACTCCCGCTCGTAAAATAGGGATATACGTGGTGTGGACATTAAATAACGAGACTTCGCACTTCCGATCGCACAGCCGGGTGTGGTGAGGCTGGTACTGGAATGCTGTTGACCTTGAACTTTTACGAGCAGCCACAGTTCGTTTCGTGTTTCTGTCTGCTTTAGTCTGCTATTGAGCTTGGTTATAGAGGACACTCTTCGACTGTAGTGGCGCGATCACTGTGAACCTATAGAGCAGGATTAACGTCAATCTCCTACTGAAATTAAAAAAAAAACACACAAACAGAGTGTTTTTATATGTTACAGGAAGTGTTTGATTATAATGGTATGTCTGGCAAGTTTTTGAATGGTTTCCAGAAGATCGAGAAGGGGGTGAAGTTCATAAAATTAATGAAATTGTATGGAACGATAACTACTGTGCATTAGGATTAATCAAAAATACAATAAAAAAGGTCCTAATGAAGCTGAGGAAAAGAGTATTGAAAAAAATACTGGATTTGTGGATGAAGAGCGCATGGATTCCGCATCGGGGCAGCGCACCACCCCACAATGCCGTTTCTCTGGAACACTTTTTAGCGGAAAAGCGCATTCCTTTTCTCAAACACTCTCCGTATTCACGAGATCTGGCTCTTTGTGGCTTTTATCTGTTCTCAGAAGTAAATAGTGAATTGAACTGAACACATTTTGAACTAGTTTGGGAGAATAAATAAATAAATAACAAAAGTGTCTTGGATCAAGGCGGATCCACAAACCCATATTGTTGTTTCTGAATGCAAAAGGCCGCGTGGGATTAGCCGAGCTGTGTAGGGCGCTGCAGTCATGGACTGTGCGGCTGGTCCGGTCGGAGGTTCGAGTTCTCCCTCGGGCATGGGTGTGTGTGTTTGTCCTTAGGATAATTTAGATTAAGTAGTGTGTACGCTTAGGGACTGATGACCTTAGCAGTTAAGTCCCATAAGATTTCACACACATTTGAAAATTTTTTTTGTATGCAAAAACGGACCAATGGAAGAGTTTCAAGATAAAATGATCATTTTGAATCTTTTCAAGAGCTAAAAGCAGAAAATACAGAGTTGTTGAAGAAGGTGACAGTGGATGACCTGCAGCATTGCTTTGTACAATGGAAGACACTTATGGAGCGGTGTACAGATTGTGATAGATAGTGGAGGGTAGTGACTGCAGGGTATAAAAGTTAGTTGTGACTTCGTTTGCAATAGGTAACATTTCTCCTTATTTACTTGCTACACCTCATTCAGGAACAGCTAGTTACAGTATGGGTTCAAACTGGTCCGAGAAGATGGGAAAGATAAACTCTATAAGAACGAAGGAATAATCGTGGTGGTGGTGGTTAGCGTTCAACGTCCCGACGACAACGAGGTCATTAGAGACGGAGCGCAAGCTCGGGTTAGGGAAGGATTGGGAAGGAAATCGGCCGTGCCCTTTCAAAGGAACCATCTCGGCATTCGCCTGAAACGATTTAGGGAAATCACGGAAAACCTAAATCAGGATGGCCGGAGACGGGATTGAACCGTCGTCCTCCCGAATGCGAGTCCAGTGTGCTAACCACTGCGCCACCTCGCTCGGTAAGGAATAATGAATGTTAAGGAAGAGAAAGTAATAGAATTTACAAAATTTAAGCTCACACGTCGTTCCCAGAACGTTTCAACGAGGAAAGAGCAGTAAAAAAATTCAATCGAATTTGCATAGTTGACACCAAATCAATGGATGACGCTGGGGGAACCAAAGTGGTAAAGCCAATTATTCTACATCAAGAGAGCGATACTGATTTTCTCTTGCGTGGAAATTATTTCAATTACTTTCTGATATTGTCAAGTGATTTTTGTTGTCCGACAGCTTATGTAAAACAGTAACTAAAGAATATTATGTAGACCACAAACGTGAAATAGTACTAAAGAATAAGGCAGTGGTTGTACACCTACTGGGTATGTAGTTTGGCATTGCGAGAACTGAAGGATTCGAAGTGATGATTGCTAAATCACACACGCTATTAACGAGACACAGAATCCTCTAACGCTGTGCTCCACTGCCAGTTGGAGAGTGCCATTAAAGTATACTAAGAATCACATCAGCTATGTCTTGATCGTCCAACATTTCGAACCATACTACGTATTGCACAATATTAATGTGCATTTTTGTTGAGCAGTTTAGGGAGACCTTCAATAAAGTTGCGCAACATGATTGCACAATGCTGTTGAACGTCCAAGGGGCCAAAACGTACAGTAAATTTACATCTGCATCTACATCTATATGGTCAGTCTGCAGTTCACAGTTAAGTGCCCGGTAGAGGGTTGATCGAACCACCTTCAGGCTGTCTCCCTACCGTTCCACTCTCGAACAGTGTGCACGATAAACGAACACTTAAATCTGTCCGTGCGAGCTCTGATTTGTCTTGTTTCATTAAGATGATCATTTCTCCCTATGTAATTGGCCGTCACAAAATATTTTGACTCTCTGAGGAGAAAGCTGGTTATTGAAATTTCTTGAGATGATCTGCCGCAGAGAAAGGCGCCTTTGTTTTAATAACTGCCACTACAATTCGTACATCATATCAGTGGCACTCTCTCCACTGTTTCTTGATAGTAGAAAACTAGCTGCTCTTCTTTGAACTTTTTCGATGTCCTCCGCATTCCTATCTGATGCGGATCCCTCACTGCATGCCAATACTCCAGAAGAGGGTGACTAAGCGCAGTGTAAGCAGTCTCTTTAGTAGACCTCTTACACTTTCAAAGAGTTCTGCCAATAAATCACAGTCTTAGGTTCGCATTTGCCACAGTATTATCTACAATATCATGTCAACTTACGTTATTGGTAATTGTAGTTCCTAAGTATTTAGTTGAGTTTATAACCTTTATATTTGTGTGATTTATCGTGTAACTGAAATGTAGCGGATTCTTTTTAGTGTTCATGCGGATGACTTCACACTTTTCGTGCCATTTTTTTGTACCATGCACACATTTGTATAAATCATTTTGCAATTCGTTTTGATTAACTGATGGTGTTACATGACGGTAAATGAGAGCATCATCTGCAAAGAGGCTAAGAGGATTGCTCAGATTGTCCCCTAAATCGATTATGTAGATCAGGAACAACAGAGGACCGTTAACACCTTCTTGGGAAACGCCAGACGTTACTTCTGTTTTATTCGATCACTTTCCGTCAATTTCAACCAACTGTGACGCTTTCTGACAGGAAATGGAGTGGCCACGTGGTTTGAGGCGCCATGTCACGGTGTTTGTGTTGTTCTTAGCATAAGTTAGCTTAAGTTAGTTTAAGTAGCGTGTAAGTCTAGGAATCGATGACCTCAGTAGTTTGGTCCCTTAGGAATTGACACACATCTGAACATTTCTTACAGGAAATCACGTATCCAATCACACAGCTGAGACGATACTCCATAGGTACGCAATTTAATTGGAAGTCGCTTGTGAGGAACAGCGTTAAAAATCTTTTGGAAATCTAAAAATATGGAATCAATTTGATGTCTCCTGTCGATAGCACGCATTACTTCATGAGAATAAAGAGCTAGCGGTGTTTCACAAAATCGATGTTTTCTGAATCTGTGTTAGCTGTTTGTCAATACATAATTGATTCCAGATGATTCAAAATGTTCGAGCACCGTGTATGTTCCAAAATTCTACTGCAAATCGAAGTTAGTGATATGTGTCTGTAATTCAATGGATTATTTCTATTTCCTTTCTAGGGTATTGATGTGACTTACAACTTTCCAATCACTGGGCACGAACCATTCTACGAGCGAGCTGTTGTATATGACTGCTAAGTATGGTGGTGGTGTATCAGTATACTCTGAAAGGAAGCTGGCTGGTATGCAGTCTATACCGAAAGCCTTGCCTTCATTGTTTCAAACTGCTTCGCTACACCGATCAATGTGATCGTTTTGTTGCGGGAAAATGCATTTCCGCCTACGTAAGAAGTTGTGTGTAGAAAATTTAAGATCTACAGTTTCCATTCTACATCTACATCTACATCTATACTCCGCGAGCCACCTTACGGTGTGTGGCGGAGGGTACTTATTGTATCACTATCTGATCCCCCCTTCCCTGTTCCATTCACGAATTGTGCGTGGGAAGAACGACTGCTTGTAAGTCTCCGTATTTGCTCTAATTTCTCGGATCTTTTCGTTGTGATCATTACGCGAGATATATGTGGGCGGTAGTAATATGTTGCCCATCTCTTCCCGGAATGTGCTCTCTCGTAATTTCGATAATAAACCTCTCCGTATTGCGTAACGCCTTTCTTGAAGTGTCCGCCACTGGAGCTTGTTCAGCATCTCCGTAACGCTCTCGCGCTGACTAAATGTCCCCATGACGAATCGCGCTGCTTTTCGCTGGATCATGTCTATCTATTCTATTAAGCCAACCTGGTAAGGGTCCATTACTGATGAGCAATACTCAAGAATCGGACGAACAAGCGTTTTGTAAGCTACTTCTTTCGTCGATGAGTCACATTTTCTTAGAATTCTTCCTATGAATCTCAACCTGGCGCCTGCTTTTCCCACTATTTGTTTTATGTGATCATTCCACTTCAGATCGCTCCGGATAGTAACTCCTAAGTATTTTACGGTCGTTACCGCTTCCAATGATTTACCACCTATGGCATAATCGTACTGGAATGGATTTCTGCCCCTATGTATGCGCATTATATTACATTTATCTACGTTTAGGGAAAGCTGCCAGCTGTCGCACCATGCATTAATCCTCTGCAGGTCCTCCTGGAGTACGTACGAGTCTTCTGATGTTGCTACGTTCTTGTAGACAACCGTGTCATCTGCAAATAGCCTCACGGAGCTACCGATGTTGTCAACTAAGTCATTTATGTATATTGTAAACAATGAAGGTCCTATCACGCTTCCCTGCGGTACTCCCGAAATTACCTCTACATCTGCAGATTTTGAACCGTTAAGAATGACATGTTGTGTTCTTTCTTCTAGGAAATCCTGAATCCAATCACAAACCTGGTCCGATATTCCGTAAGCTCGTATTTTTTTCACTAAACGTAAGTGCGGAACCGTATCAAATGCCTTCCTGAAGTCCAGGAATACGGCATCAATCTGCTCGCCAGTGTCTACGGCACTGTGAATTTCTTGGGGAAATAGGGCGAGCTGAGTTTCACATGATCTCTGTTTGCGGAATCCATGTTGGTTATGATGAAGGAGATTTGTATTGACTTCTGAAATTTTCCCGGCGTATTTCTTCTTCTAATAATTTCCGGGTATGCAGCCGGATCCCGTCGACATTCTGCCACGATATTTCGGCCCAGAGACGTCCGGCCATCATCAGGTGAGTACACAACTACTGAAGAGCCCAGGTGCAGTCGCGGTATTTATGCCGAATCTCGCGCCTGTGAAATGTACTGGCATCCTACAGCGCATGCGTCAGGTGTTGACATGCGCAGCATAGCCGAGTTGTACGTGCTGCCCTCGGTGGTGGAAATAAAGGTTCATCTAGTCATTGAGTATCGAATGACACTGTCGATTCCGCTGTGATTGTATAATTTTAATAACAGGATTCCAATTTTTATCCAGCTGAAAGCCGTTGTCTCGATTTTATTCAATGACGAATTCTTTGAACAAACAGACGGCGTCGCCATGGGGAGCCCTTTGTCGCCTGTGGTAGCTAATCTCTTTATGGAGGACTTTGAGGAGAAAGCACTTGAGTCTGCTGTTTTAAAGCCTACGGTCTTCCGGCGGTACGTAGATGATACTTTTGCTGTATGGCCTCATGGCAGACAGGAACTGGAGAAATTCCTTCATCACTTAAACTCATTACATGAGAACATCAAATTTACGATGGAGATTGAAAAAGAGGGCACTTTACCATTTCTAGACGTGCTAGTACGCCGTAAAAATGATGGGTCATTAGGACATTCTGTGTACAGGAAAGCGACTCACACAGATCTGTATCTCCAGGCGTCAAGCTGCCATCACCCAGCACAAACAGCCGGTGTTCTCAGTACCTTAATACATCGAGCGCATATAATATCGGATGATGAAAACCTCCACGCAGAATTAGAACACTTGGAGAAGGTTTTCAAAGAGAATGGCTACACTTCTCGCCAAATAAGGAAGGCCATGCGCAACTATCATAACAAGAAGCAACGCACTGAGGACGCAGATGATGACTTTAAATCAACTGCGTTCCTTCCACACGCCGGGAATGTGTCGTCGAAAATAGGCCGATTACTGAAGAAAAATAAAATCAAGGTTATCTTCCGTCCACCAGCAAAGAACCGGGCCCTGGTTGGATCCGTGAAAGACGATTTACAACTGAAGAAGGCAGGCGTCTACAAAATTCCCTGTGAATGTGGCGCTGCATATATTGGCCAGACGACAAGAACTGTCCATGAACGATGTATAGAACATGAAAGATACACCCGTCTGCGGCAACCGTCAAAATCGGCAGTAGCAGAGCACTGTATTTCTTTGGGACATTCAATGGAATACAATGTAACAAAAATTTTATCCCCGGTTTCCGGTTTTTGGGATTCCGTAATCAAGGAATCAGTGGAAATACGTCTTGCCAATAATCTTATAAATCGAGACAACGGCTTTCAGCTGGATAAAAATTGGAATCCTGTTATTAAAATTATACAATCACAGCGGAATCGACAGTGTCATTCGATACTCAATGACTAGATGAACCTTTATTTCCACCACCGAGGGCAGCACGTACAACTCGGCTATGCTGCGCATGTCAACACCTGACGCATGCGCTGTAGGATACCAGTACATTTCACAGGCGCGAGATTCGGCATAAATACCGCGACTGCACCTGGGCTCTTCAGTAGTTGTGTACTCACCTGATGATGGCCGGACGTCTCTGGGCCGAAATATCGTGGCAGAATGTCGACGGGATCCGGCTGCATACCCGGAAATTATTAGAAGGAGATTTGTATTATCTAAGAACGTCATAATACGAGAATACAAAACATGTTCCATTATTCTACAACAGATTGACGTAAGCGAAATAGGCCTATAATTATTCGCATCTGATTTATGACCCTTCTTGAAAATGGGAACGACCTGCGCTTTCTTCCAGTCGCTAGGTACTTTACGTTCTTCCAGCGATCTACGATAAATTGCTGATAGAAAGGGGGCAAGTTCTTTAGCATAATCACTGTAGAATCTTAAGGGTATCTCGTCTGGTCCAGATGCTTTTCCGCTACTAAGTGATAGCAGTTGTTTTTCAATTCCGATATCGTTTATTTCAATATTTTCCATTTTGGCGTCCGTGCGACGGCTGAAGTCAGGGACCGTGCTACGATTTTCCGCAGTGAAACGGTTTCGGAACACTGAATTCAGTATTTCTGCCTTTCTTCGGTCGTCCTCTGTTTCGGTGCCATCGTGGTCAACGAGTGACTGAATAGGGGATTTAGATCCGCTTACCGATTTTACATATGACCAAAACTTTTTAGGGTTCTTGTTTAGATTGTTTGCCAATGTTTTATGTTCGAATTCGTTGAATGCTTCTCTCATTGCTCTCTTTACGCTCTTTTTCGCTTCGTTCAGCTTTTCCTTATCAGCTATGATTCGACTACTCTTAAACCTATGATGAAGCTTTCTTTGTTTCCGTAGTACCTTTCGTACATGATTGTTATACCACGGTGGATCTTTCCCCTCGCTTTGGACCTTAGTCGGTACGAACTTATCTAAGGCGTACTGAACGATGTTTCTGAATTTTTTCCATTTTTGTTCCACATCCTCTTCCTCAGAAATGAACGTTTGATGGTGGTCACTCAGATATTCTGCGATTTGTGCCCTATCACTCTTGTTAAGCAAATATATTTTCCTTCCTTTCTTGGCATTTCTTATTACACTTGTAGTCATTGATGCAACCACTGACTTATGATCACTGATACCCTCTTCTACATTCACGGAGTCGAAAAGTTCCGGTCTATTTGTTGCTATGAGGTCTAAAACGTTAGCTTCACGAGTTGGTTCTCTAACTATCTGCTCGAAGTAATTCTCGGACAAGGCAGTCAGGATAATGTCACAAGAGTCTCTGTCCCTGGCTCCAGTTCTGATTGTGTGACTATCCCATTCTATACCTGGTAGATTGAAGTCTCCCCCTATTACAATAGTATGATCACGAAACTTCTTCACGACGTTCTGCAGGTTCTCTCTGAGGCGCTCAACTACTACGGTTGCTGATGCAGGTGGTCTATAGAAGCATCCGACTATCATATCTGACCCACCTTTGATACTTAACTTAACCCAGATTATTTCACATTCGCATTCGCTAATAACTTCACTGGATATTATTGAATTCTTTACTGCTATAAATACTCCTCCACCATTGGCGTTTATCCTATCCTTGCGGTACATATTCCATTCTGTGTCTAGGATTTCGTTACTGTTCACTTCCGGTTTTAACCAACTTTCCGTTCCTAATACTATATGCGCACTATTTCCTTCAATAAGAGATACTAATTCAGGAACCTTGCCCTGGATACTCCTGCAGTTTACCAATATTACGTTAACTTTTCCTGTTTTTGGTCTCTGAGGACGGACGTTCTTTATCAACGATGATAATGTCCTCTCTGGTAAGCCGTCAGGTATTTTATCGTTTCGCTCAAGGGGGGGTCCCTCTAACCTAAAAAACCCCCGTGTGCACGCCACACGTACTCTGCTACCCTAGTAGCTGCTTCCGGTGTGTAGTGCACGCCTGACCTGTCTAGGGGGGCCCTACAGTTCTCCACCCAATAACGGAGGTCGATGAATTTGCAACCATTATAGTCGCAGAGTCGTCTGAGCCTCTGGTTTAGACCCTCCACACGGCTCCAAACCAGAGGACCGCGATCGACTCTGGGCACTATGCTGCAGATATTAAGCTTAGCTTGCACTCCGCGTGCGATGCTGGTTGTCTTCACCAAATCAGCCAGCCGCCGGAAGGAACCAAGGATGGCCTCAGAACCCAAGCGGCAGGCGTCATTCGTTCCGACATGTGCTACTATCTGCAGCCGGTCACACCCAGTGCGTTCAATAGCTGCCGGAAGGGCCTCCTCCACATTACGGACGAGACCCCCCGGCAAGCACACCGAGTGCACACTGGCATTCTTCCCCGACCTACCCGCTATTTTCCTGAGGGGCTCCATAACCCGCCTAACGTTGGAGCTCCCTATAACTAATAGGCCCGCCCTCTGTGACTGTCGGGACCTTGCCGGAGAATCGGCCACTGGCCCAACAGGCGAGGCATCCTGTGGTGGCTCGGAAACGATGTCATCACCACTAGGAAGCACCCCGTACCTGTTGGAAAGGGGTAAGGCAGCTGCCACGCGGCCAGATCCCACCTTCGCCTTTCGGCCAGGCACGCGCGAGCCCACCACTATCCGCCATTCACCCTGGAGTGATGGCTGACCGGTAAGATGCTCACTGCCAGAAGACGCAGCGACATCAGGGGTTCCATGTGATTCCAAGGCCACCGAAGTAGGCATAGGTCTCACCACAGTTGCCCCAACGCCACTACGAGCCGACGCCTGCGCCTCGAGCTCGATGAGCCTAACAGACAAAGCCTCCACCTGCCCCCGAAGAGTGGCCAATTCTCCTTGCGTCCGCTCACAACAACCACAGTCCCTACACATGACTATGTTTACCCTACTCTATACGGTGACAAATTCCCAAGATAATCTTCTGATGAGCTACTCTGATAATCAAGAAACACTCACTGAAATACGAGACGCGAAAACTACGCTAGGTTTTCCCAGAAAAACTATTTAAAACCTAAGCGCAGCAAATAAGTACAAAAACGCTTTATACAAACAGTACTCGCTGCTGCTGGTGCTCTCGCTCTGGCTGTCACGAGACAACTGCTGATTCAAGTGACTAGTGGCTAACGGCCGCGAAACAAACAAAAGACGGTTTTAGGGCGCTTTCTGTTCTAAACGATCAAGAAAACACTAAGAAATCTAACACGAAAACTACGTAAAGTTTTATCAAGAACTGTTAGTTACTATGCAGAGCAGATAAACACAAATAGAATCCCTTCCTTAGTGGAAGGTCGTAAACGAAATGCAAAATAAATGCTTTATACAAACAGTACTCGCTGCTGCTGGTGCTCTCGCTCTGGCTGTCACAAGACAATCATTCCAATACACCGTAACTGGATCCCTCATTACATCCAGAAAAAAACACCAGAAAGGACCTCATTTGACGTTACTGAAAGCATTAGAAATTCTGAAACTCTCTGGCAAATTAAAACTCGAACTCGGGACCTTTGCCTTTCGCGGGCAAGTGCTCTACCAACAGAGTTACCCAAGCACGACTTACGCCTCGTCCTCACAGCCTTACTTCCGCAAGTACCTCGTCTCCTACCTTCCAAGCTTTGCAGAAGCTCACATTGGGTAGCTCAGTTGGTAGAGAACTTGCCCGCGAACGGGAAAGGTCCCGAGTTCGAGTCTCGGCCTGGCACACAGTTTTAATCTGGCAGAAAGTTTCACATCAGAGCACACTCCGCTGCAACGTGAAAATCTCATTCTGGATTAGATATTCTGTTGAAAGTTGGCATAACCACCTATACCGTAATTTATTTAGAATGGACTATAAATCTGCAACAAGGGTGTAACAAGCGCATCCAGAGGGCAGGAGTGGAGGCGGGATATGCTGAACCAATGTGTAAGCCAAAACTCTGATTCTATCATTTCTTTACAAAGCTAGGAACTATTAACCCCTCTCCCTGACCCTCTCTTCTACCTACTATTTAGCCGGCCGGTGTGGCCGTGCGGTTCTAGGCGCTACAGTCTGGAACCGAGCACCCGCTACAGTCGCAGGTTAGAATCCTGCCTCGGGCATGGATGTGTGTGATGTCCTTAGGTTAGTTAGGTTTAATTAGTTCCAAGTCCTAGGCGACCGATGACCTCAGAAGTTAAGTCGCATAGTGCTCGGAGCCATTTGAACCATTTTACCTACTATTTACAGATTTTTCTAGTAAAATGCCGCTTTTTCATAGGTTACATGTGAACTGAGTTTGGTTGTCGCTAACCGACAGCATGTCTTCCGTTCTGAAAAGTTTCTAACATTTTGGTTGGTAGAATTGTGGTAGAACACCCACGTTTCAGCTTTGTACGTCCATAGTAATGAGTCAGAACGCTCACGGACGACTGGTCAGTGAGTTGAAACGAAGCGGCACAAAGAGGCGAGGGGGGAGGAAGGTCTCCAAGAAATGCAATATAGGAAATACGCCGATGTACGACTTTCCTCTCCTTTTCCCCTTTCAGAAGAGACCGCTGCTAGGAGCGCAGCGCGTTGGGTGGGAATGCAATATTCGACGGCGGCGAACGTCAGGCGAACGTCACCCAGCGCTCCCCTGGAGCCGGCTGCAAGTACTGAGTTTTAAACATGCTGCCCATTCTGAAGTTGTCCACCGTCCACCCGTTCACCACGAACACCTACGACTTACAACGAGCAACTGCTTAGTAGCATGCAAGCACACTTCTGGTATGAAACATAGCGGCGACTCTACCCGTCATGGATTCGGCACGTCCTTACCACGCTTCCGGGAGTTTGCGTCGCCAGGTGTTCAAATGGTTCAAATGGCTCTAAGCACTATGAGACTTGACATCTGAGGTCATCAGTCCCCTAGACTTAGAACTACGTAAACCTAACTAACCTAAGGACATCGCATACATCCATGCCCGAGGCAAGATTAGAACCTGCGAGTGTAGCAGCCGCGTGGTTCCGGACTGAAGCGCCTAGAACCGCTCGGCCACTGAGGCCGGCGTCGCCAGGTGTCTACGCACTGCTAACGCAGTTCCCGGTAATTACGCGCGTTGTTTGAGGGTGTGAAACAGGCTCTCGATAGCGTCCCAGATGTGTCCCATCAACTTTCGCAGGAGGTGAGTTTCGTGGCAAAAACATCAACGTGAGTTCGCTATCTTCCTCCCCAAACTAATGTAGCACGATAGTGGCCCTGCGTATGCTGGTGGAGAACGTCATTGCGTAGAGAAAACCGTCAAGTATGAGTGTTTGCACGTGGTCCACAATAATGCTCACATAGTCCTGAGCCGTCATTGCCCCTTTTGTTGATGCCATAGGTCCCATAAAGTTTTGGTAAATGTAACTACGTGTCCAACAATGGTCGCTGAGCATATGTTCCAAAGCACTTGATCCTTCACCAGTATTGTACTCTGTCGTCCGATTTGTCATATGTATATCCGCATATAGGCTGCACAAGCCATCATATGGTGCGCGGCCGGAGGCTGCCTTGTACATCTAATATCCATTTGCTCCCCTGCTCCACTCGCAAACATATCGAGAAAAAAAAAAGACTGCCTATATGCCTCCAGCTGAGCCGTAATTTCTGTCACCTTACCGTCGTGGTCCTGACACGTAATGGACATTGCCGGCGGAAGAATAGTTGTGCTGTCAGCTTTAAACGCTGAAAAGTCTATCAGGAAAATGGCTACGGTCACAGCCAGGTATCACAGGCCATTTCTGATAAGATCTGCAGGAGAAGCACCATCGAAGAAGAGAGCAAGAAAGTTGCGTCTTTGATCTTCTGAGGCACAGTGTCTCCTGTAGAGACATAACTTTTCATCAGAGTCCAGGCACCCAGCAAACATACGGCAACTTATAAGACCAGTGAAAGACGATCTAGGGTCAGAGAGCCTGGATTGTGCATGATATCAAGTCAGTGTCAATGCTCCTACGTCGGGCAAGTAGCACGCACCGTGGAGCAACGCCAGACGGAACACGAGAGGTGCTTACGTCTAGGCTAACCTGAAAAATCAGCCGCAGCGGAATTTGCTTTAGAAAATCGGCATCGGATTATGTTCAACGAAACGTCAGCAATTATGAGGACGAACGGATTTTGCGATAATGTTCTAAAAGAGGCTATAAAAAGATCCGGAAACACCACCAATGACGATGTAATTCAGTACGGCCTGTGATCTGGCCATCACGAGGCTGAAGCGGGCCCGACGGACACGGAACCAAAACATTACTATATTTGGCGACGAAGAGACCACAAGAGACGCTACAGCCAGCAGCGCGGCTATACACTGATGTGACAACAGTCATGGGATAGCGATATGAACACATATACAGGGTGGTCCATTGATCGTGACCGGGGCAAATATCTCACGAAATAGGCGTCAAACGAAAACACTTCAAAGAATGAAACTCGTCTAGCTTGAAGGGGGAAACCAGATGGCGCTATGGTTGGCCCGCTAAATGGCGCTGCCATAGGTCAAACGTATGTCAACTGCGGTCTTTCTAAAATAGGAACCCCCATTTTTATTACATATTCGTGTAGTACGTAAACAAATATAAATGTTTTAGTTGGACCACTTTTTTCGCTTTGTGATAGATGGCCCTGTAATAGTCACAAACATATGGCTCCGAATTTTAGACCAACAGTTGGTAACAGGTAGGTTTTTTAAATTAAAATACAGAATGTAGGTACGTTTGAACATTTTATTTCGGTTCTTCCAATGTGATACATGTACCGTTGTGAACTTATAATTTCTGAGTACGCATGGTGTTACAGCGTGATTACCTGTAAATACCACATTAATGCAATAAATGCTCAAAATGATGTCCGTCAACCTCAACGCATTTGCCAATACGTGTTACGACATTCCTCTCAACAGCGAGTAGTTCGTCTTCCGTAAGGTTCGCACATGCATTGACAATGCTCTGACGCATGTTGTCAGGCGTTGTCGATAATCTCGATAGAAAATATCCTTCAACTTTTCCCACAGTAAGAAATCCGTGGACGTCAGATCCGGTGAACGTGAGGCCATGGTATGGTGCTTCGACGACCGATCCACCTGTCATGAAATATGCTATTCAATACCGCTTCAACCTCAAGCGAGCTATGTGCCGGACATTCACCATGTTGAAGTACATCGCCATTCTGTCATGCAGCGAAACATCTTGTAGTAACATCGGTAGAACATTACGTAGGAAATCAGCATACATTGTACCATTTAGATTGCCATCGATAAAATGGGGGCCAATTATCCTTTCTCCCATAATGCCGCACCATACATTAACCCCCCAAGGTCGCTGATGTTCCACTTGTCGCGGCCATCGTGGATTTTCCGTTGCCCAATAGTGCATATTATGCCGGTTTATGTTACCACTGTTGGTGAATGACACTTCATCGCTAAATAGAACGCGTGCAAAAAATCTGTCATCGTCCAGTAATTTCTCTTGTGCCGAGTGGCATAACTGTACACGACGTTCAAAGTCGTCGCCATGCAATTCCTCGTGCATAGAAATATGGTACGGGTGTAATCGATGTTGATGTAGCATTCTCAACACCGACGTTTTTGAGATTCCCAAGTCTCGCGCAATTTGTCTGCTACTGATGTGCGGATTAGCCGCGACAGCAGCTAAAACAACTACTTGGGCATCATCATTTGTTGCACGTCATGGCTTTCGTTTCACGTGTGGCTGAACACTTCCTGTTTCCTTAAATAACGTAACTATCCGGCGAACGGTCCGGACACTTGGATGATGTCGTCCATGATACCGAGCAGCATACATAGCACACGCCCGTTGGGCATTTCGATCACAATAGCCATACATCAACACGATATAGACCTTTGCCGTAATTGGTAAACGGTCTATTTGAACACGGGTAATGTATCACGAAGCAAATACCGTGCGCACTGGCGCAATGTTACGTGATACCACGTACTTATACGTTTGTGACTATTACAGCGCCATTTATCATAAAGCGAAGAAAGTAGTCCAACTAAAACATTCATATTTCTTTACGTACTACACGAATATGTAAGAAAAATGGGGATTCCTATTTTTAAAAATAACGCAGTTGATATTGACCTACGGCAGCGCCATCTAGTGGACCAACCATAGCGCTATCTGGTTTCCCCCTTCAAGCTAGACGAGTTTCGTTCTTTCTAGTTTTTTCGTTTGATGCTAATTTCGTGAGATATTTGGGCCGGTCACTATCAGTGTACCACCTTATATATATGGCAGTCGTATCGCGTACACACGGTATAAAAGGGCAGTGCATTGGCGGAGCAGTCATTTGTAATGAACTGAGTCATGTGAAAAGGTTTCCAATGAGATTATGGCCGCAAGACGGAAATTAACAGACTTTGGATGCGGAATGATAGATGAAGCTAGACACATGGGATATTTATTTTCGGAAATCGTTTGGGAATTAAATATTCCGTTACCCACAGTGCCGCGAATACCAATTTCAGGCATTACCTCTCACCAGGGCTAACGCAATAGCCGGCGGCCTTCACTTAACGACCAAAAGCAGCGGCGTTTGCGCAGAGTTGTCGGTGCTAACGCACAAGCAACACTACGTGAAATGACCGCACTAATCAATGTGGGACGTGCGACGAAGGTATACGTCAGAACAGTGCGACGAAATTTGGCGTTAATGGACTATGGTAGCAGGTGCTAAAAGCACGACATCGCCTGCAACGTCTCTCCTGAGCCCGTGACCGCATCGATTGGACCCTAGGCGACAGGAAGACCGTGGCCTGGTCAGACGCATCTCAGTTTCAGTTGGTAAGAGGTTATAGTGGGGTTCGAGTGTGGCGCAGATCCCACAAAGCCATGGGCCCAACAAGGCAGTATGCAAGCAGGTGGTGGCTCCATTGGGGTGTGGGCTGTGTTTACATGGAGTTGACTGGGTCCTCTAGTTCAACTGAACCGATCATTGACTGGATATGGTTATGATCGGCTACTTGGAGACCATTTTCAGCCATTCGAGGACTACACGATCCCAAGCAACGATGTCATGTCACCGGGTCACAGCTGTTCAATGCTGGTTTGAAGAACGTTCTGGACAAATCGAGCGAATGATTTGGCCAACCAGATCGCTCGACGTAAACCCCATTGAACATTTATGAGACATAATCGAGAGGTCAGTTCGTGGACAACATCCTGTACCGGCAACACTTTCGCAATTATGGACGGCTGTAAAGGCAGAAAGGCTCAGTCTTTGTGCAGGGGACTTCCAGCGACATGCTGAGTCCATGCAACATGAAGCCGCTAAAATAAGGCGGGCGATCGGACACTGTATTAAGAGGTATCCCATTGCTCTTGTCACATTGGCGTATAACGGTAAGGCCCCGGCGACACGGCAGTCATTTATCACTTGACAATGACGGAGGAGAGCACGGCCGCAAGCTCGTGGGATTTTAACTATTTCACGCAGCTGGAAACTCCAGTACATTTCAATAATACAAACAGACTTTATATTACTACGACACACCTGATGCACATATATAGCACGTACATACGCGTCTACATCCATACAATGCAAACAACTGTGAACTATGATGTGCATACCAATCCATTCACGCATGCAACAACGGAAGAATGACTGCTTAATGCCTCTATGCGTACTGTAATTACCCTAATTTTGTCTTTTCAGTTCCTACGGAGGTGATAAGTATTCGGTTGTAGCATATTTCTAGATTAATCACTTAATACTTTTGAAGTCGGCTTTCGAGGGACAGTTTTAACGTGTATTTTCAAACATTTGACAGTTCACGTTTTTCAGAGTATCAGTGACGTTCTCCCGTGGATGAAGAACAATTGTGACTATTCGTGCTTACCTTCTATGTGACGTTCAATGTATACTATTAGTAGTAATCGTATTTAGAACGGGGCCCCAAAACTTTTACAATATTCTAGGATGTTCCACACACGTATTTTGTACGCATTTTGGTATCCAACTAATGAACCACGTCTACCATCTTCATTTCCTACAATTAAGCTATTGCATTTCATTTGCCTACCAACCGTTACAATCAAGTATATGTATGATTTGAATGATTTCAGTTGTGGCTCATACGACATTACACTGCTTCGTTTTGTGAATTGTAAAATTTAATTTTTCTGAACGTATGAATCTAGTTGACAATCTTTGCTACTCCTTAAGTCTTGTCAAGACCTGACTGAACGTTTTCTACAATCTTTCTTTTCCAGCAACACTACATTGTAGATAACTTCCAACGTTCTTGCTTTAATTTCTTGCGTTAAATGCTTCCGAGAGACAGAGCTGCTGTATAAATGCAGTTGCCGTAGAAATAGCTCACTCGAGCTTGTACTGTACGAAGCGTATAAAACAACGCCATTTTTATGTATTTCATAAAAGCAAATACATCTCATGAATAGAAATAACGAACCTGCCAGAAAATACAGGAAAGAAAGAACAAGTGAAATTCAGCACATGTGTAATGTTTGTCAAAACATCACCTGGATGTCATGGATATAAAACAGCTACACACTGAACTGTTAGGTACCTATTACATAAATAATACAACCAAATAAATTCCTCTCTACCTTTTTTATACGGCAGACGTTTGAAATTACTCGTTCTCCTCCCGTGCAACTCACCTGAAATATAGAAAATCACATTTTAATGAAGAATCACTGAAACGAAACGGCAAGTAATGAGGCATACTCGAAAATTATTGTACTGTAGAGTTTGTTTAGTGCTGCATCACAATAGTGAAGCTGGAAACAGAACATCTAGTGATGTTAACATTATAAGAGTCCAATATCTTGAAATATTAACTTTTTCATCAACCAATTAGATTATTAATAAGGCTATGGAAAATGAAATTTTAAATCATTGTCTGAGGAAACAAAGGTTTTTTTATGTCAAATCGTAGTGGTAGGTGACAGCTAGAGTTGATCCAGTTTTGCTTTAGACTATTTTCTACAGCTAAATTCATTACAAATACGGAAGGGAGTAGCATATCAGCCACTAGCAACTTGTTTTTTGGTTAAATTACCTTTAACAATTTAAATTTAAAACTACTAATTAATATTTCAGTCACCTCGGTGCAGCATGTGTCCTTTGCTTAGTAGGCACAGGTCCACCATGGGCCCTGATAACTTGCTCCATGCGTGATGGCATCGACGCGTATAAGGCGCGAATTGCGTCCTGTGATGTAGCCATCCATGCTGCATTCGTCTGGTTCGTCTGTTGTGGTCGGCATTAGGTCGCAGCGCTGCACCCGTCGTTTCACCACATTCTAAACATTTTCCATTGGCCACAAGTCTGGTGTCCTGACGGTCCAGTGCAAAAGGCTGACGTCCTGTGACACCAAGAAGGCATGTTTCCGTGCAGCGGCGTGTGGTCGGGCATTGCCTTGCTCAAAAATGGCGTCTGGGGTGTTGTGCAGAAATGCTATGGCTACGGGTTGCAAGATGTCATTCTCATAGGTTACACTGATCACAGTGGCCTGGACACCCACCAGATGTGATTTGTGGCTGCACCCAGCAGCACCCCAAACCATAAGGGCTCGAGTTCACGCTGTATGTCTTGTGCGAATGCACTCACTGTGATGGCGCTATTCCCGTCTGTGGAGAACCAAAATGCGGCCATAATTTTCAAACAAACAGAACCTGTATTAGTCCAAACACACTACCTGATGTCATTCCTGGTCCCACTGATGTCGTCGCATACATCATTGCCGTCTAGCATGTTTCTGCACATTTTTCAAAGGTCGGCGGAAAGGTGGACGACGCGCACGTAACCCATGCTGTAATAAACGGCGATGGACTGTCGCCCCTCAGACTGTATAACGTGCTACAATGTTTCACTGTAGCGCCAGAGCCGAGGAGGACGCAGATCTGTCCTGGAAGGCCATTCGGATGAGGCGTCGATCGTCTCCGAGGTTGGTCCGGGTGGTAGGACCTGACCCTTCTCTTCGTGTTCTACGGTCTTCAGTGAACTGTTCTGCACACACCTGTTGGACTGCTGAAACACTTGTTCCCACACGAGCAGCAATTTCCCAGATACATTCATCACATTCTCTCATACCAATAATGCGCCTTCTTTCAAACTCACTGATTTTACGGTACAGTTCGTGTATACGTCTGCGACGCATCCTGCACATCTGTTCAAGTCACACTGATCCATACCTTCGATTTAAATGACAACGAGAGTCACAGGCACATTATATCGGCGGGTGGTGTTGCACCGCGATATCGATGTTGATGAACCCGCGGGCCAAGAGGGTTCAAATGCTAATGATTTCAGCAGAACATACTAATGTATATGTCATGTGAATATGAACGTCCTATCTCTAGTGGTTCAGGGTGTTTTTTTCCTGAACGCGCGCGCGGGTGTGTGTGTGTGTGTGTGTGTGTGTGTGTGTGTGTGTGTGTGTGTGTTTGTGTGTGTGTGTGTGTGTGTGTAAGAGGTTTGTTCAAGAATCAACTAGAATTTCCCGTATGATGATGAATACAGGTCGAAGCAATGTATTAATACTTATTCCAAGGCTGGAATTCGAATCCAGGTCTCCAGTTCATTACACAGATGCGCTGATCACTGCGACACCCTAGTGTTGTCGCTAACACAGCAGCATAGAATGGCCTAGTGTGCATCCCTCCCTCCCAAACTAAGGCATGAGTTAGAGTTCGTATTAGCAAGGGAGAGTTACTAGGGTAATCCATGCGGCTGTGTAAAACGCAGCGCCATGGTGGCGCAATGGCGCAATGGGTAGCGCTTCTGCCTACTGCGCAGGAAAGCTGGATTCGAATCCTGACCTTGCTGGAAATTTTATTTCATTATCACACATCAAGCTCAAACTTAATATGTCTCTGAAACATACACTACTGGCCATTAAAATTGCTACACCACGAAGATGACGTGCTACAGACGCGAAATTTAACCCCAGGAAGAAGATGCTGTGATATGCAAATGATTAGCTTTATCAGAGCATTCACACAAGGTTGGCACCGGTGGCGACACCTACAACGTGCTGACATGAGCAAAGTTTCCAACCGATTTCTCATACACAAACAGCAGTTGACCGGCTTTGGCTGGTGAAACGTTGTTGTGATGACTTATGTAAGGAGGAGAAATGCGTACCGTCACGTTTCCGACTTTGATAAGGTTCGGATTGTAGCCTATCGCGATTGCGGTTTATCGTATCGCGACATTGCTGCTCGCGTTGGTCGAGATCCAATGACTGTTAGCAGAATATGGAATCGGTGGGTTCAGGAGGGTAATACGGAACGCCGTGCTGGATCCAAACGTCCTCGTATCACTAGCACTCAAGATGAAAGACATCTTATCCACATGGCTGCAGTCATGGTGCAGTCACGTCTCGATCCATGAGTCAACAGATGGGGACGTATGAAAGACAACAACCATCAGCACGAACAGTTCGACGACGTTTGCAGCAGCACGGACTATCAGCTCGGAGACCTTGGCTGCATTTACCCTTGACGCTCCATCACAGACAGGAGCGCCTGCGATGGTGTACTCAACGACGAACCTGGGTGAACGAGTGGCAACATGTAATTTTTTCGGATGAATCCAGGTACAGTTTACAGCATCATGATGGTCGCATCCGTGTTTGGCCACATCGCGGTGAACGCACGTTGGAAACGTGTATTCGTCATCGCCAAACTGGCGTATCACCCGGCGTGATGGTATGGGGTGCCATTGGTTACACGTCTGGGTCAACTCTTGTTCGCGTTGACGGCACTTCGAACAGTGGACGTTACATTTCAGATGTGTTACGACCCGTGGCTCTGCCTTTCATTCGATCCCTAAGAAAACCTACATTTCACCAGGATAATGCACGACCGCATGTTGCAGGTCTTGTACGGGCCTTTCTGGATACAGAAAATGTTCGACTGCTGTCCTGGCCAGCACATTCTCCAGATCTCTCACCAATTGAAAACGTCTGGTCAATGGTGGCCAAAAACTGGCTCGTCACAATACGCCAGCCACTACTCTTGATGAACTGTGGTATCGTGTTGAAGCTGCATGGGCAGCTGTACTTGTACACGCCATCCAATCTCTGTTTGACTCAATGCCCAGGCGTATCAAGGCCGTTATTACGGCCAGAGGAGGTTGTTGTAGGTACTGATTTCAAATGGTTCAAATGGCTCTGAGCACTATGGGACTTAACATCTATGGTCATCAGTCCCCTAGAACTTAGAACTACTTAAACCTAACTAACCTAAAGACATCACACAACACCCAGTCATCACGAGGCAGAGAAAATCCCTGACCCCGCCGGGAATCGAAACCGGGCGCGGGAAGCGAGAACGCTACCGCACGACCACGAGCTGCGGACACTGGTTTCTCATGATCTATGCACACAAGTTGCGTGAACATGTAATCACATGTCAGTTCTAGTATAATATATTTGTCCAATGAATATCAGTTTATCATTTGCATTTATTCTTGGTGTGGGAGTTTTAATGGCCAGTAGTGTATAACTTATCTGAGTTTTTTTGGATTTTTGAAAGTATTTTATTTATTCATCTACATCAATACTATTCCGCTTCAAAACAGTCACCATTAGATATTATACACTTACGTTAGCGCTGTTTCATTTCAAAAAATGGTTCAAATGGTTCTAATCACTATGGGAGTTAACATCTGAGGTCATCCGTCCCCTAGACGTTGAACTACTTGAACCTAACTATCCTAAGGACATCACACAAATCCACTCCAGAATCAGGATTCGAACCTGCGACCGTAGCAGCAGCGCGGTTCTTGACTGAAGCACCTAGAACGGCTTGACCACAGCGGCTGCTGTTTCAAATCCCCGAAAAACTTCGTAATATTTCTAGCCTTACAGCCATCACATCCTGGTACAAGCAGCTTCATTTAGAGAGACTGAGAAGGCAGCAGTGGCGAGATGATGTAATGTGGTGTGAGGTACCGGTGAGAGATGGTTTGTTCGGTACGGGAATCTTGACAAACACCACCTAAATTGTTGTCATTCTCCACGATTGGTTGCTGCGTTCGGAAGTTGCGCGCCAAAATGATTATCTTCTGTTATTAATATTGTAAAAACTAAACAGTGTGTGTACTTGCAGTTCATATTAAAGCATCTCTCAATAGTGTTCTGTCATTCCATTATTTCACAAGTATTAATGACCAACAGAATAATAGACAACAGTTAAACAAAAAGGCAGACGAAGCACTTCGGTGATCTTCGGATCGTGGTCAACTTGGATGGCGAGCGAAGTGGTTCGGCTGTAATATCCGAAACGGTTCGGCAATCTAGGAGTACACACATGTTGTCTGACGCGGTCGGTATCAATTAAGACTTAATCAGCAATGCGTAGTTTGTAAATCACAACTGGTTCTGACGCAGACGGTGTCGGTTAATACTTGATTATTAATTTCTGGTTATGTGAACGAGTAGCTGAAAACAACTTGATAGTAATTACGCAAATACTCAGTTGATTGATTTGAATTTATGAAAGTGTGAAGGTTGGAGGTTAATTGTGACTCATAAGGTGGATAATAATTATGAAGTTTCTCGTATTCTGCTAAGAAAAAGTGAGTGGTATTCCGTATAAACATACTAATTGGAAATTTAATTATTCATAAAATATCAGTTTCTCGCTAAGAGTTTATTACAGCCTCAAGATAACGGATTCATGAACTACGTGCTGTTTTCTGCGCAAAACAAAGAGAAGGTATGAGGAAGGAAAATATTCGAGGGAAAGGGTTTGTCACACGCCCTTATATAACTCCCTCTCCGTCTCTCTCTTTCTCAGTTTCCCATAACTTCTGCAACTTTTTCTTTGGGGTAACTGACATGGGGTTTTGTCTGGGAAAGCCGGCCGTACTGGCCGAGCGGTTCTAGGCGCTTGTCTGGTACCGCGCTGCTATTACGGTCGCAGGTTCGAATCTTATCTCACGCATGGATGTGTGTGATGTCCTTAGGTTAGTTAGGTTTAAGTAGTTCTAAGTCTAGGTGACTGATGACCTCAGATGTTAAGTTCCATAGTGCTTAGAGCCATTTGAACCATTTTTTGTCTGGGAAGTGTGGATGCCAGAGTACATTAGAGTGTTGTTTCTGACCAAAAATTCACGAACAAGTAACGAAGAGTGAGCAATTGCAATATCGCGGTGGAAAACTCATGAAGTGTTACGCCATAAATTCGAGTTTTTCATTTTTACTTTTGCTTTACACATACAGCGTAGTGCTCGTTAATGATCGTTCGATCGTGTGACAAGGACTTCTGGTGCCACTATGACGTTAAAATCGAAGAACAGAATGTACATTAGCTTCACATTTGAATGAATTTTCCGGGCTTTATTCTGGTCTAGGTGATACACGAACACCTAAACCTTTCTGTTCGAGCCCTGATTTCTCTTATTTTATTTTGATGATCATTCCTACCTGTGTAGGTTGGGCTCAACAAAACATTTTCGCATTCGGAAGAGAAAGTTGGTGACTGAAATTTCGTAAATAGATCTCCCCGCGACGAAAAACGTCTTTGCTTTAATGACTTCCATCCCAACTCGCGTATCATATCTGCCACACTCTCTCCCCTATTACGTGATAATACAAAACGAGCTGACCTTTTTTGCGCCCTTTCGATGTCCTCCGTCAATCCCACCTGGTAAGGATCCCACACCGCGCAGCAATATTCTAACAGAGGACGAACGAGTGTAGTGTAAGCTGTCTCTTTAGTGGACATGTTGCATCTTCTAAGTGTCCTGCCAATGAAACGCAACCTTTGGCTCGCCATCCCCACAATATTATCTATGTGGTCTTTCCAACTGAAGTTGTTCGTAATTTTAACTCCGGGGTACTTAGTTGAATTGACAGCCTTGAGAATTGTACTATTTATCTAGTAATCGAATTCCAACAGATTTCTTTTGGAACTCATGTGGATCACCTCACACTTTTCGTTATTTAGCGTCAACTGCCACCTGCCACAACATACAGCAATCTTTTCTAAATCGCTTTGCAACTGATACTGGTCTTTGGATGACCTTACTAGACGGTAAATTACAGCAACATCTGCGAACAACCTAAGAGAACTGCTCAGATTGTCACCCAGGTCATTTATATAGATCAGAAACAGCAGAGGTCCCAGGACGCTCCCCTGGGGAACACCTGATATCACTTCAGTTTTACTCGATGATTTGCCGTCTAATACTTCGAACTGCGACCTTCCTGACAGGAAATCACGAATCCAGTCGCACAACTGAGACGATACCCCACAGGCCCGCAGCTTGATTAGAAGTCGCTTGTGAGGAACGGTGTCAAAAGCTTTCCGGAAATCTAGAAATACGGAATCAACTTGAGATCCCCTGTCGATAGCGGCCATTACTTCGTGCGAATAAAGAGTGTTGCACAAGAACCATGCTGATTACGTATCAATAGATCGTTCCCTTCGAGGTGATTCATAATGTTCGAATGCAGTATATGCTCCAAAACACTACTGCAAACCGACGTCAGTGATAAAGGTCTGTAGTTCTATGGATTACTCTTACTACCCTTCTTAAACACTGGTGCGACCTGCGCAATTTTCCAATCTGTAGGTGCAGATCTATCGGTGAGCGGGCGGTTGTGTATGATTGCTAAGTAGGGAGCTATTGTATCAGCGTAATCTGAAAGGAATCCCTTGTTTTACTCATAGAAGATTCGCAAAAAGGAATATTAAAATTTCTTACAGCAATTTAACACAAATTCTCTCATCATTTTTTTTAAAAAGGATAAAGAACTGCGGCTACTATCAAAACACAAGTAACAATTTTGACAGCTGACAACAGACAAAATATTCGATGTGGTATGGTAACAGTGGACTGACACTTATTACACATGGTTAACAAAATGCAAAATCGTTTGATTGAGGCTAATATAACACGCGAATTTACAAAATACTCGTTACTTTTGGAACTCATCTTGCGCATACAGGATGTAACAAAAAGATACCGCCAATCGGGAGACTTTCCTCACACCTGTAAGAATACGAGCCGGCCACTGTGGCCGAGCGGTTCGAGGCGCTTCAGTCCGGAACCGCGCTTCTGCTACGGTAGCAGGTTCGAATCCTGCCTCGGGCATGGCTGTGAGTTATGTCCTTAGGTTAGTTAGGTTTAAGTAGTTCTAAGTCTAGGGGACTGATGAAGTCAGATGTTAAGTCCCACACTGCTGAGAGCCATTTGAACCATAAGAATACGATATGTTATAAGGACATGGGCGCGAAAACTCTTTATTTCCATTTTGGAGATCATTTTCTACTTTTCTTCATAATCACGTTAATCACGGGAAACAAAAAGTACCAGCATAAAATGAAACGTTTTCTTACACGGAATGTTCGAAAACTACCCTACGTTACGTTGGTTAAAATCCACAGTAAGCTGTACTTATTAGATTCACTGCCAGCGTTTTTTTTTTTCCAGTGGAATGGAGATAATGTTGATATATGACTCACTTCATTGCGTGTTGACTTTACGACTCACCTCATTGCTCTGCTATCATCAAGCACGTAACATGAACTGTTTAGTGTTCATGACGGGCTTGGTTCCGTTACAGTACAATGGAAGAGCACTCCAATGAGGGGTTGGAAGACGTACTTTTGCTGTACGGATTAGCAGATGGTAATGGCAGTGTCGCTCAATCTGTGTAACGGGAGAGATCTCCAGAACGACAGTGTCCCGACAGGAGGACGTTTGAAACAACTGATCGTCATCATAGGGAGTATGGGATGTTTAAGCGTACTAGCTGCGACTGGGAAAACCTAGAAGGACGTGGACACCTCGACTGGAAGAGGAACTTCTTCATGCACTTGGCGATGGCTCTAATGTCACCGTAAAAAAGTTATTTGTAACAAGCAATGTTGACCACGTACTTGGCTGCTCTTGCTACATGAGAACCTGTTGTTTCCAAGCAGTTGTAGAAACTGAGCTTCAGCAAGGAAATGAAGCATTTGCAGACCCTCGTCCGTGTAACATATTTTCTCCGTGTACGTGTGAAGAATGTTTCCTGGAAGTTTGGCAATAACTTTTTCTTGCACCTCGTGTACACTTGTGTGCAAAACTTGAGTACGAATGATGTGTCACCCGCAAGTAACATAGCTCGATAAAACTTGGTACAAGCATAGAAAAAACTGCTGCAGTATAGTATAAAAGGGAACTGAAAGAAATGTGCAATGAGGCGAACAGACATGAGACTTTCATTGAAAGACAGTAATTATACTGAAGACACCAGGTGTATGGTGGTCCCTTGGACGTTACAAAAAGCGAGAAATGGTTCTTAATTGGGTGTATGAGTATGACGATGACAATACGCCTCTGAAACGTGTTCCCATGATGGACATAACTTTGGTAAGGTGAGCTTGTGGTAGGGAGATCAGTTCCTCAGCCAGTGCCGTTTACAACCGCTGGACGGTCGTTGGGCCACGTCGACGTGCTGCTATACATGTCCCCAACGCATCCCGCACGTTTAAGTCGGGGGAACGGGCTGGCCGGTTTATCCGTCGCCTGTGCTGTACGATGCGGTCGCGCATTGTCAAGCATAAAAATGAAGTCAGGCGCAAATAAAACCCTGGAAAGACGCGCATTTGGAAGGAATAGAATGTCACTTTAATAGTTAGGAGGATCTTCCCCATTACTTATCTAGGTTAGATTAGATTAGATTCACTTTCATTCCAATTGATGTATAGTGAGGAGGTCCTCCAGCATGCAGAACGGGTCACACAAACAATAATAAATGACAAATAGTTACAACTGAAACAAATAAGCTAATATACCTTCCACAGGTCCCAAGTGGAATGATCGTCATTTTTTTTAATGAACACTACATGAAAGAATGATTTTACAAACACTAATGCACTGAATTTAAAATAAAAAAGGTTTTTTTATTTATGAGGTAATAAGCATGTAATAGAACTACTACAATACTTACAATACTTATTTACAATGAACACATCACAGCACTGAAATGGTGCAGAAGTTTTAATATATATATATATATATATATATATATATATATATATATATATACATATACAGGGTGTTTCAAAAAGGTGCGGCCAAACTTTCAGGAAACATTCCTCACACACAAATAAAGAAAAGATGTTATGTGGACATGTGTCCGGAAACGCTTAATTTCCATGTTAGAGTTCATTTTAGTTTCGTCACTATGGATTGTACTTCCTCGATTCACCACCAGTTGGCCCAACTGAAGGAAGGTGGTGTTGACTTCAGTGCTTGTGTTGACATGCGACTCATTGCTCTACAGTGCTAGCATAAAGCACATCAGTGCGTAGCATCAACAGGTTAGTGTTCATCACTAACGTGGTTTTGCAGTCAGTGCAATGTTTACAAATGTAGAGTTGGCAGATGCACATTTGATGTATGGATTAGCACGAGGCAATAGCCGTGGCGCGGTACGTTTGTTTTTTTTGGTCATCAGTCTACTGACTGGTTTGATGCGGCCCGCCACGAATTCCTTTCCTGTGGTAACCTCTTCATCTCAGAGTAGCACTTGCAACCTACGTCCTCAATTATTTGCTTGACGTATTCCAATCTCTGTCTTCCTCTACAGTTTTTGCCCTCTACAGCTCCCTCTAGTACCATGGAAGTCATTCCCTCATCTCTTAGCAGATGTCCTATCATCCTGTCCCTTCTCCTTATCAGTGTTTTTCACATATTCCTTTCCTCTCCGATTCTGCGTAGAACCTCCTCATTCCTTACCTTATCAGTCCACCTAATTTTCAACTTTCGTCTATAGCACCACATCTCAAATGCTTCGATTCTCTTCTGTTCCGCTTTTCCCACAGTCCATGTTTCACTACCATACAATGCTGTAATCCAGACGTACATCCTCAGAAATTTCTTCCTCAAATTAACGCCGGTATTTGATATTACTAGACTTCTCTTGGCCAGAAATGCCTTTTTTGCCATAGCGAGTCTGCTTTTGATGTCCTCCTTGCTCCGTCCGTGATTGGTTATTTTACTTCCTAGGTAGCAGAATTCCTTAACTTCATTGACTTTGTGACCATCAATCCTGATGTTAAGTTTCTCGCTGTTCTCATTTCTACTACTTGTCATTACCTTCGTCTTTCTCCGATTTACTCTCAAACCATACTGTGTACTCATTAGACTGTTCATTCCGTTCAGCAGATCATTTAATTCTTCTTCACTTTCACTCAGGATAGCAATGTCATCAGCGAATCGTATCATTGATATCCTTTCACCTTGTATTTTAATTCCACTCGTGAACCTTTCTTTTATTTCCATCATTGCTTCCTCGATGTACAGATTGAAAAGTGGGGGTGAAAGGCTACAGCCTTGTCTTACACCCTTCTTAATACGAGCACTTCGTTCTTGATCGTGCACTCTTATTATTCCCTCTTGGTTGTTGTACATATTGTATATGACCCGTCTCTCCCTACAGCTTACCCCTACTTTCTTCAGAATCCCGAACAGCTTACACCATTTTATATTGTCGAACGCTTTTTCCAGGTCGACAAATCCTATGAAAGTGTCTTGATTTTTCTTTAGCCTTGCTTCCATTATTAGCCGTAACGTCAGAATTGCCTCTCTCGTCCCTTTACTTTTCCTAAAGCCAAACTGATCGTCACCTAGCGCATTCTCAATTTTCTTTTCCATTCTTCTGTACATTATTCTTGTAAGCAGCTTCGATGCATGAGCTGTTAAGCTGACTGTGCGATAATTTTCGCACTTGTCAGCTCTTGCCGTCTTCGGAATTGTACGTCTGTATCGACACAGGTTTCCAGAACGAAGGTGTCCCGACAGGAATACAAATGGCCAAAACTGCATTTAATCGGAGAAGGAACTTACCAGCAACAACATCAATCTGAAAATAAGGAAACGTATAATGAAAGGTTTCTTTTGGAGTGTGGCCCTATACAGATGTGAAACTTGGACAATTGGAAGAGAAGATGGCTAGAGGCCCTGGAGATGTGGTGCTATAGATGGATGATGAAGATCAGCTGGAGAGACAAAGTAACAAATGAAGAGGTGCTTAGAAGAGTAAAGGAAACCAGATCTCTGTGGAGGCACATCCAAACAAGCTGAGACAAACTTGTAGGGCACATCCTACGACACAACGTCATCATTGGAACAATAGCAGAAGGGGCTATTGAGGGAAGGAATCGGCGGGGGCGACCAAGGATATCATACATGCAACAGATCATGAGTGACGTTGGATGTAGCACATACTTGGAAATGAAGAGGAAGGCAGACAGAAGAGAGGAATGGCGTTCTGCTGCAAACCAACCTCAGGGTTGAACACTAAAAGAAGAAGAAGCGTTTAACGCCGTTGCTTACGTAGTCGGCATACCGTCTGGGTGGTGAAATGAAAAGCAGTTTCTGTGTCTGTTTTCTGTCTCTGCGTCCTGTTTCTACATACGGTCGTGGACCAGTGTTAACATGGACGTGGCGCTCTGATCACAACACAGTGAATTACACATTGCGCACGGAAGAACCCTTTGAGAAAAGGTGGAAGGTCAGACGCAGGAAATGAGGACCAGGACGGCGTAGGCAGCAGTGGCCTGTCATTGGGGTGCCCCGTGGTGACGTCAGCGCGGATACTCTGTCGCTTGACCGCTCATTACAGGGGAGGCGGCGCCCAACTGATTACAGACGCTGCCGGCAGGCGGGCCGCGTTAACTAGCCGACAAGTTCCTCGTCCTGCGGCATCGACGCCGCCTCCAGAGGCGTTCCAGTCAGAACACACGAGCCGTTGTCTTTGGAGTCCTCTCAAAAAGGGAGAACTCTTCAGAGTTGTTTCAGTGGGAAGAGAGCAGCCCATCTAATTCAGGTTCACAGGGCAGCATGCTGCTCTCACCCTTAAAAGAACACACTGCTGGCTTTGGGACGCGCTGATACGCGGCGCTAGTGTGACTAAACACCGCTGGCGTCATCACTAATATGCAATCTTGCCTTGGTCGCTAAATTTCTGTATTATGCTCCTCTTTAGGCGTTTCGCTTTATCATCATCCTCACACACACTACTGACCATTAAAATTGCTACACCAAGAAGAAATGAAGATGATAAACGGGTATTCATTGGTCAAATATATTATACTAGAACTGACATGTGATTACATTTTCACGCAATTTGGGGGCATAGATCCTGAGAAATCAGTACCCACAATAACCGTCTCTGGCCGTAATAACGGCCTTGATACGCCTGGGCATTGAGTCAAACAGGGCTTGGATGCCATGTACAGGTACAACTGCCCATGCAGCTTCAACACGATACCACAGTTCATCAAGACTAGTGGCAGGCGTATTGTGACGAGCCAGTTGCTCGGCCACCATTGACCAGACATTTTCAATTGGTGAGAGATCTGGAGAATGTGCTGGCCAGGGCAGCAGTCGAACATTTTCTGTGTACAGAAAAACCTGCAACATGCGGTCGTGCATTATCCTGTTGAAATGTAGGGTTTCGCAGGGATCGAATGATGGGTAGAGCCACGTGTCGTAACACATCTGAAATGTAACGTCCACTGTTCAAAGTGCCGTCAATGCGAACAAGAGGTGACCGAGACGTGTAACCAATGGTACCCCATACCATCACCCTGGGTGATACGCCAGTATGGCGATGACGAATACACGTTTCCAAAGTGCGTTCACCGCAATGTGGCCAAACACGAATTCGACCATCATGATGCTGTAAACAGAACCTGGATTCATCCGAAAAAATGTCGTTTTGCCATTCGTGAACCCAGGTTCGTCGTTGAGCACACCATCGCAGGCGCTCCTGTCTGTGATGCAGCGTCAAGGGTAACCGCAGCCATGGTCTCCGAGCTGATAGTCCACGCTGCTGTAAACGTCGTCGAACTGTTCGTGCAGATGGTTATTGTCATGCAAACGTCCCCATCTGTTGACTCAGGGATCGAGACGTGGCTGCACAATCCGTTACAGCCATGCGGATAAGATGCCTATCATCTCGACTGCTAGTGATACGAGGCCGTTGGGATCCAGCACGGCATTCTGTATTACCCTTCTGAACCCACCGATTCCATATTCTGCTAACAGTCATGGGATCTCGACCAACGCGAGGTGAAATGTCGCAATACGATAAACCGCAATCGCGACAGGCTACAATTCGACCTTTATCAAATTCGGAAACGTGATGGTACGCATTTCTCCTCCTTACAAGAAGCATCACAACAACGTTTCACCAGGCAACGCCGGCCAGCTGCTGTTTCTGTATGAGAAATCGGTTGGAAACTTTGCTCATGTCAGCACGTTGTAGGTGTCGCCACCGGCGCCAATGTTGTGTGAATGCTCTGAAAAGCTAATCTTGCATATCACAGTATCTCCTTCCTGTCGGTTAAATTTCGCGTCTGTAGCGCGTCATATTCGTAGTGTTGCAATGTTAATGGCCGGTAGTGTATATCTGTGGTACATAGAGCGAAGTTTAGAAAGGCTGAAACAGACGTTTAAAAATAACTGTGTTTCAGCAATTGTTGTGACGTATTAGTTGAATTGCATCTGTTATGGACACTTGGTACCCAGTGAAAGTTAACATCTTACACAGCATCAGAGGCTAAACTCGCTCTCAGCATGTGGTGCATTACAAGGTTTCATACTGACGATGTAGTGGGTGTTTGATTCAACGGAGCTGGAAGCATCATTTGTGTCTTTTAGTGTGGGACGATGTGAGGTGGTTTCCTTGGTAGCTTTGATACCAGTCATGGTAACCATACAGTTTACGGATGGTCTTGTATTCACTTCGAACTATCTTCTTGAAGAATATCTATGGCCGTTACGGTTTTTAAATGATTTCTTTTTGGGTGTCGGTTTAAATGGCGATTTCTGGAACATTGAAATATGCGCTGGTATCTGAAGTGTGTTTTGTAGAATAATAGGACAGGTTTCTCGTGGTTCTGGTTCATACTCGTGACTAATTTTGAACATCTTGCTTAGGTGATGGAGAACAGCATGTACAATTTAAAAAAAAAATGTATAACACTTTGCTGGCTGTAATAATGTTATTTTTTCTGCTACCGGTTTCAGTTTTGAACCATCATGAACGGCAAGAAGATTATCACATATGTATCACATGTCATACGTACTTTGGCGTAGATTACCACAGAAAACCATAAGTGGCAGTAAAAATCAATGTGTCATCATATTTTAATCTTATGTTGCCACAATTTTTATTTATCTTCGTAATTATGGTTTTCTGTGGTAACTTATGTCAAAGTATGTACGGGATTTGATACATATGTGAGAATTTTCCTGCCGTTGACGATGATTCAGAATTGAAACCGGCAGCAAAATAAAATAACATTATTACAGACGGCACAGTGTTATCCAATTTTTTTTTTTAAAGAAAAAGAGGAATTTTGACATAAAGCTGTCATTAACGAGAGAGCTGAAGAGCCTGCCAGTGATCTAACTGCTATTAATTTCCCATACAGCAGAGCTTTCTTCGGAATTTATTTGTTTTGCGTGTGTATGTAACGGTGGACGTGCATCTCACGCGGGTCTTTCCATGGATTGACGTTCTTGCAACATGCACCTCACATGGTGCATATCTGGACAAAGCTACATGGATTACACAGTTTTATGTGTCAAGTATTAGTAACTGCTTTACTGAACACGAAACTTCATAAGAGTGTTAGAATAATACCAACAGCCATGTCACGTTGTGTGTTATCATCGTCAGTACTGTAACTGCATTTCTCCACTTACTCCCATTAGTGTCTTTTGAAGATCCTCTATTCAGGATGTCATATATACGGTTGCTTTCCACTCCCAAACTCAAAATGAAGTTCCTCTGTCCTCCATATATGTAACAACCTTAGTTATGGATTATATTATTAATATTGCAGTTATATGTTTTCTACTGCACATGTATTAATTGCAATTTTGGTTACTTTTTTATAAAATTGTACTGTAAATGTAGGGTCACGTGATTCAAGCTAAACATTTCCTGACGCACAGTAACGTTTACTGTAAAGTGATAACGTGTTTTATAGTGTAATATGTGTAGGATGTAATTACAATATTTAACGTGGGAATAGTTGCTTCATACTAAAACAATATGGGAAATCATATTCAACATATCGTTTGTACTTTAGTCATCTGATTGCCGGACATACGCTACAAGGCACCGCCAGTTTGGCTTCTGAACGTTGAGTGAGGTGTTAACTTTGACGACATATTTTAGGCAACATGTATCCGTAAATTATGTAATTCAACTTAAGCTCCACCGTAATTCCTGTAAACATAGTTGTTTCAAAAAAGTCGTTTCCATTTCTTTTAATATTAGTTAAAGCGAAACGTTTAGTAGGGAATATTATAAAAAGAGTATATCATTCAGCCAAACATAGTTGCAGTCCCAATGAAAGACCTTATGTCCAACGTAATGACGTGTCACGGCAGTGAAGTGGTGTCTATAAGCAGACAGTTTGTACGGAATCGGCCGAAAGGAGCTATCGTGTTTGACAAAAAATATTCAGCTTGAATCATATGAGGCAGCAGTTGCAGCACAATTTTTTAAATGTAACCTAAATAGCAGTTAATACTTGGACACACCGAGAGTGTAGTTTCCCTATTTGTTACTGTATCAATGCGGAGTGTCCATTGTCTAAACAAGGAATGGTATACCACTTGATGCAATGTAACATGGCGTATGAACAGTGGTAGTACAAGCATCACAATCATCAAGCGCCGCCGGAGACAAGTGACACGCTTTGTCAGTCACAATCGACGTGAAATTCGATAAGAATTGATGCTCAGCTACTTCCCGCGAGAACATTGCGAGGAGAACTACATGCAGAGGATGTCTAGAGTAGGTTACATAGCAGAAGGCCATTGTTCAGAACGATAGCTGACTGAAGGCGTGTAGTGCGGTCTGACGAGTGGCAGTTATGGCTCTTATCAAATGACCCATGGCGTCGAGTGCATCGACGGTCCACTGAGGGAACGTACAAGTGTACGGAATACGTTCGCACGTGTATGTAAGAGGCTTGAAGACTTCGTCAAGTATAGCAGCCCAGTAAGTTGTCCTCGACGATGCGTGTTCGTCAAAGACAACAGTATAGTCAGGAGTACCCCAGGGAAACGTGATATGACCGCTCCTGTTCTCAGTACCCGTAAGTGATCTGACGGACAGGTTGGGCAGTAACCTGTGGCTATTTGCTGACAATGCTATGGTACACGGGAAGGTGTCGTCCTTGGTTGACTGTAGGAGGATGTAGGATGACTCAAGCAGGGCTTTTTTTCGTGTGATGAATGGCAGCTTCTACAAATGTATAAAGATGTAGGCTAATTCAGATGAGTAGGAGAAACAAGCCTCTAATGTTAGAATACGTTATTGACGGTGTGAAGCCTTGCATAGTCACGGCGATAAAATATCTTGGCATAGCTTTGCTAGCGAAATGAAACAGAACGAGCACGTGAGATCGTTACTAATGGAGGCGGATTGCCGACTTCCGTTTAATACGAGAATTCTAGAAAAGTGCAGTTGATCTATAAAGGAGCACGCGTATAGTGTGACCCGTTCTTGAGTACTCCTCGAGTAACTAGGATCCCCAATAGGTCGAATTAAAGGAAAACAATGTAGCAATTCAGAGGCATGCTGCTAGATTTGTTACCAGGGTGAAACGTCCCCTTAGAAAACTTAATGAATTACTGTGCAGATAAACCTCTTACATTATTTGATTTTCAAACAGCTGAGCAGAACTGAACTTACTCAGATATTTCGCTCTTTACCTATTCTGATCAACACTAAACTGACACACAATACTTTTAGCGCAACGCAATCTGACTTTCAATAATCCCTACGAAAGAATGGCCCTGACTAACATTAACCTTTACCTTTCACAAATTACTTACCTCACAAAAATCTTCGTTACTCGAACTACTGCAATACAGCGAGCGCCACTACTGCCAGCTAAATAAAAGATTCAAATTACTGAAGGCACTAACTACTCATAGGCATAGTTAGCAAATGAAAGATTTTGATAGAGAACAAATGATGTATTTACCTTAATGGTGTTCAAAAGCCTTACTATGTATATATATTAGTTCATGACATACAGTCTTACAAATTTACTCTCTCGATGTATAAAGCGTTTATTTTGCATTTTGTTTACGACCTTCCACTAAGGAAGGGGTTCTATTTGTGTTTATCTGCTCTGCATAGTAACTAACAGTTCTTGATAAAACTTTACGTAGTTTTCGTGTTAGATTTCTTAGTGTTTTCTTGATCGTTTAGAACAGAAAGCGCCCTAAAACCGTCTTTTGTTTGTTTCGCGGCCGTTAGCCACTAGTCACTTGAATCGGCAGTTGTCTTGTGACAGCCAGAGCAACAGCACCAGCAGCAGCGAGTAGTGTTTGTATAAAGCGTTTATTTTGCATTTTGTTTACGACCTTCCACTAAGGAAGGGGTTCTATTTGTGTTTATCTGCTCTGCATAGTAACTAACAGTTCTTGATAAAACTTTACGTAGTTTTCGTGTTAGATTTCTTAGTGTTTTCTTGATCGTTTAGAACAGAAAGCGCCCTAAAACCGTCTTTTGTTTGTTTCGCGGCCGTTAGCCACTAGTCACCTGAATCAGCAGTTGTCTTGTGACAGCCAGAGCGACAGCAGCAGCGAGTACTGTTTGTATAAAGCGTTTATTTTGCATTTTGTTTACGACCTTCCACTAAGGAAGGGGTTCTATTTGTGTTTATCTGCTCTGCATAGTAACTAACAGTTCTTGATAAAACTTTACGTAGTTTTCGTGTTAGATTTCTTAGTGTTTTCTTGATCGTTTAGAACAGAAAGCGCCCTAAAACCGTCTTTTGTTTGTTTCGCGGCCGTTAGCCACTAGTCACTTGAATCAGCAGTTGTCTTGTGACAGCCAGAGCGACAGCACCAGCAGCAGCGAGTACTGTTTGTATAAAGCGTTTTTGTACTTATTTGCTGCGCTTAGCTTTTAAATAGTTTTTCTGGGAAAACCTAGCTTAGTTTTCGCGTCTCGTATTTCAGTGAGTGTTTCTTGATTATCAGAGTAGCTCATCAGAAGATTATCTTGGGAATTTGTCACCGTATAGAGTAGGGTAAACATAGTCATGTGTAGGGGCTGTGGTTGTTGTGAGCGGACGCAAGGAGAATTGGCCACTCTTCGGGGGCAGGTGGAGGCTTTGTCTGTTAGGCTCATCGAGCTCGAGGCGCAGGCGTCGGCTCGTAGTGGCGTTGGGGCAACTGTGGTGAGATCTATGCCTACTTCGGTGGCCTTGGAATCACATGGAACTCCTGATGTCGCTGCGTCTTCCGGCAGTGAGCATCTTACCGGTCAGCCATCACTCCAGGGTGAATGGCGGACAGTGGTGGGCTCGCGCGTGCCTGGCCGAAAGGCGAAGGTGGGATCTGGCCGCGTGGCAGCTGCCTTACCCCTTTCCAACAGGTACGGGGTGCTTCCTAGTGGTGATGACTTCGTTTCCGAGCCACCACAGGGTGCCTCGCCTGTTGGGCCAGTGGCCGATTCTCCGGCAAGGTCCCAACAGTCACAGAGGGCGGGCCTATTAGTTATAGGGAGCTCCAATGTTAGGCGGGTTATGGAGCCCCTCAGGAAAATAGCGGGTAGGTCGGGGAAGAATGCCAGTGTGCACTCGGTGTGCTTGCCGGGGGGTCTCGTCCGTAATGTGGAGGAGGCCCTTCCGGCAGCTATTGAACGCACTGGGTGTGACCGGCTGCAGATAGTAGCACATGTCGGAACGAATGACGCCTGCCGCTTGGGTTCTGAGGCCATCCTTGGTTCCTTCCGGCGGCTGGCTGATTTGGTGAAGACAACCAGCATCGCACGCGGAGTGCAAGCTGAGCTTAATATCTGCAGCATAGTGCCCAGAGTCGATCGCGGTCCTCTGGTTTGGAGCCGTGTGGAGGGTCTAAACCAGAGGCTCAGACGACTCTGCGACTATAATGGTTGCAAATTCATCGACCTCCGTTATTGGGTGGAGAACTGTAGGGCCCCCCTAGACAGGTCAGGCGTGCACTACACACCGGAAGCAGCTACTAGGGTAGCAGAGTACGTGTGGCGTGCACACGGGGGTTTTTTAGGTTAGAGGGACCCCCCCTTGGGCGAAACGATAAAATACCTGACGGCTTACCAGAGAGGACATTATCATCGTTGATAAAGAATGTCCGTCCTCAGAGACCAAAAACAGGAAAAGTTAACGTAATATTGGTAAACTGCAGGAGTATCCAGGGCAAGGTTCCTGAATTAGTATCTCTTATTGAAGGAAATAGTGCGCATATAGTATTAGGAACGGAAAGTTGGTTAAAACCGGAAGTGAACAGTAACGAAATCCTAGACACAGAATGGAATATATACCGCAAGGATAGGATAAACGCCAATGGTGGAGGAGTATTTATAGCAGTAAAGAATTCAATAATATCCAGTGAAGTTATTAGCGAATGCGAATGTGAAATAATCTGGGTTAAGTTAAGTATCAAAGGTGGGTCAGATATGATAGTCGGATGCTTCTATAGACCACCTGCATCAGCAACCGTAGTAGTTGAGCGCCTCAGAGAGAACCTGCAGAACGTCGTGAAGAAGTTTCGTGATCATACTATTGTAATAGGGGGAGACTTCAATCTACCAGGTATAGAATGGGATAGTCACACAATCAGAACTGGAGCCAGGGACAGAGACTCTTGTGACATTATCCTGACTGCCTTGTCCGAGAATTACTTCGAGCAGATAGTTAGAGAACCAACTCGTGAAGCTAACGTTTTAGACCTCATAGCAACAAATAGACCGGAACTTTTCGACTCCGTGAATGTAGAAGAGGGTATCAGTGATCATAAGTCAGTGGTTGCATCAATGACTACAAGTGTAATAAGAAATGCCAAGAAAGGAAGGAAAATATATTTGCTTAACAAGAGTGATAGGGCACAAATCGCAGAATATCTGAGTGACCACCATCAAACGTTCATTTCTGAGGAAGAGGATGTGGAACAAAAATGGAAAAAATTCAGAAACATCGTCCAGTACGCCTTAGATAAGTTCGTACCGACTAAGGTCCAAAGCGAGGGGAAAGATCCACCGTGGTATAACAATCATGTACGAAAGGTACTACGGAAACAAAGAAAGCTTCATCATAGGTTTAAGAGTAGTCGAATCATAGCTGATAAGGAAAAGCTGAACGAAGCGAAAAAGAGCGTAAAGAGAGCAATGAGAGAAGCATTCAACGAATTCGAACATAAAACATTGGCAAACAATCTAAACAAGAACCCTAAAAAGTTTTGGTCATATGTAAAATCGGTAAGCGGATCTAAATCCCCTATTCAGTCACTCGTTGACCACGATGGAACCGAAACAGAGGACGACCGAAGAAAGGCAGAAATACTGAATTCAGTGTTCCGAAACTGTTTCACTGCGGAAAATCGTAACACGGTCCCTGACTTCAGCCGTCGCACGGACGCCAAAATGGAAAATATTGAAATAAACGATATCGGAATTGAAAAACAACTGCTATCACTTAGTAGCGGAAAAGCATCCGGACCAGACGAGATACCTTTAAGATTCTACAGTGATTATGCTAAAGAACTTGCCCCCTTTCTATCAGCAATTTATCGTAGATCGCTGGAAGAACGTAAAGTACCTAGCGACTGGAAGAAAGCGCAGGTCGTTCCCATTTTCAAGAAGGGTCATAAATCAGATGCGAATAATTATAGGCCTATTTCGCTTACGTCAATCTGTTGTAGAATAATGGAACATGTTTTGTGTTCTCGTATTATGACGTTCTTAGATAATACAAATCTCCTTCATCATAACCAACATGGATTCCGCAAACAGAGATCATGTGAAACTCAGCTCGCCCTATTTGCCCAAGAAATTCACAGTGCCGTAGACACTGGCGAGCAGATTGATGCCGTATTCCTGGACTTCAGGAAGGCATTTGATACGGTTCCGCACTTACGTTTAGTGAAAAAAATACGAGCTTACGGAATATCGGACCAGGTTTGTGATTGGATTCAGGATTTCCTAGAAGAAAGAACACAACATGTCATTCTTAACGGTTCAAAATCTGCAGATGTAGAGGTAATTTCGGGAGTACCGCAGGGAAGCGTGATAGGACCTTTATTGTTTACAATATACATAAATGACTTAGTTGACAACATCGGTAGCTCCGTGAGGCTATTTGCAGATGACACGGTTGTCTACAAGAAAGTAGCAACATCAGAAGACTCGTACGTACTCCAGGAGGACCTGCAGAGGATTAATGCATGGTGCGACAGCTGGCAGCTTTCCCTAAACGTAGATAAATGTAATATAATGCGCATACATAGGGGCAGAAATCCATTCCAGTACGATTATGCCATAGGTGGTAAATCATTGGAAGCGGTAACGACCGTAAAATACTTAGGAGTTACTATCCGGAGCGATCTGAAGTGGAATGATCACATAAAACAAATAGTGGGAAAAGCAGGCGCCAGGTTGAGATTCATAGGAAGAATTCTAAGAAAATGTGACTCATCGACGAAAGAAGTAGCTTACAAAACGCTTGTTCGTCCGATTCTTGAGTATTGCTCATCAGTATGGGACCCTTACCAGGTTGGATTAATAGAAGAGATAGACATGATCCAGCGAAAAGCAGCGCGATTCGTCATGGGGACATTTAGTCAGCGCGAGAGCGTTACGGAGATGCTGAACAAGCTCCAGTGGCGGACACTTCAAGAAAGGCGTTACGCAATACGAAGAGGTTTATTATCGAAATTACGAGAGAGCACATTCCGGGAAGAGATGGGCAACATATTACTACCGCCCACATATATCTCGCGTAATGATCACAACGAAAAGATCCGAGAAATTAGAGCAAATACGGAGACTTACAAGCAGTCGTTCTTTCCACGCACAATTCGTGAATGGAACAGGGAAGGGGGGATCAGATAGTGGTACAATAAGTACCCTCCGCCACACACCGTAAGGTGGCTCGCGGAGTATAGATGTAGATGTAGATGTAGATGGACACACGTCCAGATCATCCTCTCTCCAACCTCCGCCATCTCACTCCCCACATCCACCACTGCTGGCGGCTCACCTCCAACTGCGCAACGCTACACGCTGTTAACAGCCAACTGCCCAACACTACAATAGCGACTATTGCAACAATGCCGACCAGCCTCAGACTGCACACAGCACAGTCAGTGATTTTCATACACAGCGCTACGTGGCGTTACCAATATAAGAACCTAAACAGCCTACTTACAAGGGGTTCGATGAAATGATAATACATGGAGGAAAGACGACGTTCTTCTCGCGAAACGATATTGCAAAAAATTCAATGGACCGGCATTTGCGTTTGGTTGCGGCATGTTTCTACTGCGCAACCTTACATTTCGAGTAAAGACCGCGAAGACAAGATGAGAGAAATTAGGAATCGTGTGGAGGAATATATACAATCGTATTTCCCTTACTCCATCTGCAAGTGGAACACAACTGCAGATGACTAATAACGCTACAAGGTTGCCGAAATCATGCACCTATTTTGCCTTGAGAAGTATGCATGTAAATGTATAAAGTGCATTGAACAAGAAATGAGTCAATGCCTGTAAAATAAAAACCGCTGAAGGGATCATAATGCGTTTTCTGACGGAAGAAGGTGTGGTCCACATAACAGCGCCCAGGCCACAGACTCATCGCTAGAGGGCCATGGGCGAACGCCCACGTGTCGACAGGAGTGCGTATCTGCACACATCAAACATCCACTGCACTCAGCCATGCTGAAGGCAGAGAAATGGTGGCCTCAAAAGCAGATCAAAGGGGTAGTGCTTCTTCGCACAGCGTAAGGAGCGCCGGGAATGGGAATTCCGGATGGACGTACACTGGTATAGAGACAACCTCATGAATCCATGGACCCTGATTGTCAGCAGGGGACTGTTCAAGCTGATGGATGCTCTGTATTGGTGTGGGGCGTGTGCAGTTGGAGTGATATGGGACCCCTCATACGTCTAGTTACGACTCTGACAGGTGACACGTACCTATGCATCCTGTCTGATTACCTGCATTCATTCATGTTCATTGTGAATTCCGACCGACTTTGGTAATTCCAGCAGGACAATGCGACACCCCACACGTCCAGAATTGCTACAGTGTGTCTCCAGGAACACTTCCACTGCCCGCAAAATTCCTATTTTTGAGGATGTCTGGGATGCATTGCAACGTACTGTTCAGAAGAGATCTCCACCCTCTCCTTCTCTTACGGATTTATGGACAGCCCTCCAGGATTCATGGTGTCAATTCCCTCCAGCATTACTTCAGACATTAGTCGAGTGCATGCGACGTCGTGTTGTACCACTTCTGCATGCTGGCGGCGGTGCTACACGATATTAGGCAGGTGTACCAGTTTCTTAGCCTCTTCAGTGTATTAAGTACACTCTCCAGTTTAGTTTGCTTTCCATATTCAGTGGAATAATTTCAGAAGAATCTACTCTTAATACTCGTTTATACTTGCGTTTTATAGACAAGTAATTTTACACTTCTCGTGCTGTTTATATTGTATTAGAAATATCTTTTAGAAGTGGGGAGAGAATGACCGTTTGATAGAAACCAGTCCTGAATCTCTCGAAATGGGAGACTGCATCAAAGAATTTTCCACCGATAAAACGTAGTACGTTGTAAGGCTTTGTGGATATACCAGGCAGACGAAAGCAAAATTATATTTGTCCCAAGGATGCGTAATAGGCTCTTATGTTCTTTCGATAGGCATAAACGACTTATCCGATGCGATTAGCAGCACTATCAGACTGTTCTTTGATGATGCTGTTGTCTACATAACATATCGTCACTGGATGATTGTAGGGAATTTCAGGACGACTTAGTATTCAGTTTGGTGTCGTGAGTCGCAGTTCCTTTGGAATGTGCATAAATTCTACGTAATGGCTACAAACGGAACTAAGAGCCCGGTAACAACCCATTACACGATTACAGGTAACCTTCTAGAGCCTATTACATCGTTTAAGTCCACTGGGGTAACAGCAGAAGCGATATGAAACAGAACGAGGAAGTGGAATGAGTAACAGGGAAGGCGAAAAGAAGTTTTCTGTTAGTTGCGAGGATTCTGGAACACTCCTTTGCCTCACTAATAGACATCACATACAAGGCCCTAATGGGAGCTATTGTACTCTTTCAGCGTGTGGAGATCTTATCTAGCAGACATGACAGTACGATCTGAACGAAATTCAGAGACTCATTATGAAGTCATTATAGACAAAAGTGTGGCAAATATCTCCAGAGAATTAATGAGAGCTATTGGAGAAAACAGGCGATTTCATTCTCGCGAGATAACATTGGGTAAATATATAGAACTGTTCCACGAGTTCTATTCGTCAACAGTTCTGCTACCTCCGTCGAATATGTTGCTTATGGATGGTGTGATTAAGTAAGAGAGATTACAGTATGTAAGGAGGGAATACACACAGTCTATTATCCTAGCTCTCTCCGCAAAGAAAAGAAAATGTAATACGGCTAACAATGGTACAAAGTACGCTCCACCATACTCTACAGTGTCTGGAGGAGAATATACGTAAATACAGACTCAAAATTATGTCATATGTATCGGTTAACATACACAGTCATTTCAGTTCTCGTTTTTCAAATGAATAAATTTCACTACAGCTAAACCAATACAGTTTTCCTTGTGCGTCCGATGGAAGTCGTGTTTAAGTCTTTACAATTGTCTATTGCGAAAGACTAAACGCTGGAACGTGGCATGGCTGAGATCAGAATTTTTCTCTTGCTAAAAAGCAAAAGAACTTGACTTTTATGAGCCTAACATGAATATTGAGAGAGAGTAAATGCGCAGAACAGAGGGCTTTGTCAGAGGCAGTCAGGTGTTCTCAAAACCTGACAACAAAGCTAGTAAAGTCAAATGTGGTCTCGCTACAAACAGCAGTTCATTAAAAGTGAGTGAGAGTTATTCCTTTGCGTCTGCAATGTTTATTTTCCGCCACAGCCATATAAATTTTGTTTCGAACTGACATCTACACCCTCAGATATCAGCTGAAAGGATTTTTCGAGTCAGACGCGTAGTGAAAACAGTTCGAGTCGTATTATTGTACTTTTAATCTATATTTTTATCCCAAGTTTCAGCTGATTTTGAAATCAGTACCTCGTCTGTTACGACAAACATCTGATTCAGATTACAGGGGAATCATCAAGAAACGTTGTCAAAGAAATTTCGCATAAAATGTGAAAATGTAAGGGCAGAAATTTTCGATTATCCTGGACCGTTCCTGTTTCTGACAGTAAAACAAGAACATATTGTGCAGAACAATGCTGATCGTCTATGAGTTTTCGATATATGGCCACAACATCTTATTACAATTTGCTTTAACAGTGGTGTTATAACATCTATACGTTCTTTGTACAAAATATGACATTACCGTGCGAAAAGTGTTACCCTCTGGGAGGAATTTTGAATAGTTTGACCGTGTGTTAACCTAATAGACAGAGGAGTTCGAACATAGATTTCGTGACTATGGCGATTGGTAGAAAAACTGAAAGACTTTAATTTTAGATGCTAAGAAAGTAACTAAGTTCTCGAGAATGAAATAATAAACGGTCACCAGCCTAATTAGGCATAATAATGTGGAAGTATTAAGTTCAAAGAATTTAACTATAATTTTATGAAATGAACTTTCGTTATTTCTCTCTTAGTAAAGTGCAAGGAACACACACAATTACCAGACGAACTGCACAGTGGACAGCAGTAGTTAACATTTGTATAGATTGGCAATCAAAGAAATATAAATGAAACTTTACTCCTGTTAACAATAATTACTATCTCAACTTATCAACCGATTCAGTATCAAAATGTTATCAAAGACATCACAAGACTAAAATTGTGCATGAACATAGTCCTAATTAAACTAATACCCAAATAACCCGAACACCGTACTAACACATTTCATGTTCACCCTACTGTGAAAATGTTTCAGATTTCATTAGCAAGAACCATATTTAAATTAACTTTCTCATAATAGAGAAGATTAAAGTGGGAACCCATAAACTGTCACTTACCCTACAAGCAGACTATGCACACATTTCAAAAACAATTTGCATCACATAAATGCTGAACTACAACCGCACTTAAGATTATTTAGCTCTCAATGCTTTATAACAATTTACACTAGCAATATTCTTATTTAGCTTCGGAAATAAATTCAAGTTCAAGTGAAGTGTTCAGTATGTTCAAGATTATGTGCCACTTTTACTACTTGTGAAGCAAGTAGTTTTAACTAACATTTATGCTCTTCAACACTAAACTTTGGCGCAATCGATGTAGTAGCAATTCAAAGCAAAATGAAGATTTTTAACAAGTTTAAGATAATGTGCCTCTCTCTTTATCTGTGAAACAAATGAGTTAACTAGCAACTTTTATATAATTTAAAACTGAAACTTAGCCACATTTAAATAAAAACAAATTAGGATTTCTTCATAAACAGGATACTCGGTCTTTAGCACTTTTAGGATAGGACCCTGCTTGGTATCATGAAGAGGACAGTTTCAAAGTTCATACACAAAATTTTGCAACACTTTAATTATTATCGCAAAAGCACACACAAGTATACTGGTTCATACTAGTATACATATCTGATCTCTAAAGTTGGTGAAGCAGTGGAGCAATAGTGGTGGCAAGCACGTGGCGACTATCTGGTCTCGCCTCTGACGGATTTATGCTCTATTTAATTCTTCTTGGCGACATATTCATCATTTTTAGAGCCTTTTCAAATGCGAGAGCGCCATATTACAGCCGGAACCACATGCGAGGCCATTCCATCATAGCTTTGGTTACAGAACGCCTCACTTGCCACCTGTGGTGTTGACTATGCGACTGCTGGCCACTGACTGACTAACGTGCTCTCGCTCTTGCCGCCCAAATTGACCGCCACTTCCACCTTTTCTCGCGCGCCAAGCCCCTTCCGTAGTGAAGGGGGTTCCCTACGTCTTCTCTATTTCACAATGCAACCTGTGGATGGGGCGATATATATACAGGATGAAATGCATGGTAATGCAGTGTTCATACGTTCTTGAGGTATTTATATTGTCTGTAAAGACAGAGCACGAGGGTTTGCAGGATCAGGGTGTCTTTCAGCTCTAACAGTTTGGCGGCATCACTCACAGACTAAAATTATATGCACCTAATAGCAATTCGTATGTACAAACAGCTTCACCGGCAATTTTCCTGATTGCAGCAACAGCTGAACACAGACAACAGGCTTCACGCAGACAAGTAACCTGTAAGTTTGTTATGTGTTGGCTTACATTTTCCTGATCGTTTGTCGAAGTACTTCTACTGACAATGTGATAGTGGTTTTGCGATGATGTTATATTGTTTTTGTTTGAACAAATTCCACACATGATATGCGATCTGTAGTTTCCCCGGCGTATTTACAAGTTGAGCAGTTCTCGGGTATCCGATCGGGTAGCGTCGTAATTTCTCCACAATATTTCGGCAGACGTACACGCTGACATCTTCAAGTGGTTCCTGACGAATGCTGTGCTGTTCCTCTCGGTGCCCTATATATATATATATATATATATATATATATATATATATATATATATATATATATATATATATACCTGAAGATGTCAGCGTGTACGTCTGCCGAAATATTGTGGAGAAATTACGACGCTACTCGGACGGATACCCGAGAACTGTTCAAATTCCACACATGTTTCGTCGTTGACGTATTATTCGGTAGCTATTTCCCAATGCCAGGAGAAAGTACACAGTTCTACTAAAATTAAACTGGAGTTGCAGTTATTCGGCTGTTATAACAGGTAATAATTCTTGCTTACAATAGAAAACTTGGCCACATGTCCGCTATAACTTAATAAAAACCACACCACCGAATCCAAGTAGTACTTATCGAGTCTTTCATGCGACGTCCAGTAACTTCGGAAGGCGTCGGTTTTTTACCCGTTACCAGCAAAATGATTTTTAAAGCGGAATTTTATGTTCCCATTCGATAGAACGGCTCGATGTTAGTCTATTGCGATATTTGTTTCATACGTATCTATTAACAGTGACAGTAAAAGACGAAGAACAACCAGTGCTCCACCAGCGACAGCACTGCCCCGGCCCGCGTTCACTGATACCGCCAAGCATACAGCGCTGCTAAGTCGCTGCTGGATTCATACTTATTCTACGTGCTTTACCGGTATATATATATATATATATATATATATATATATATATATATATATATATATATATAACATGAATATCGCGCCAGAATGATCCTGGACCGCTCTATCGAAATGGGCACATAAAATCCCAATCTAATAATAATTTTATTTGTAATAGGAAATAAACTTACACTTTCTGCTGGCACTGGGTACCGCATGAACGATGTAACGAGGAGGAATAATTTGGGCTGACTCCAGCTACAGAGCACAAAAATGAAACTGAAAATATCTGCCGTCGTAACACCAGAGAAAATGCGCCTGACAGCTCTTAGGAGAGAAACCCGGTGTGTGGAGTGAGGGAACTGACACCATGAATCCTGCAGGGCTGTCCATAAATTCGTAAGAGTACGAGGTGGTGGACATTTCTCCTGAACAACAAGTTGTTAGGCATCCCAGATATGCTCAATAATGTTCATTCCTGGGGAGTTTGGTGGCCAGCGGAAGTGTTTAAACTCAGAAGAGTGTTCCAGGAGTCACTCTGTAGCAATTCTGGATGTGTGGGGTGTCGCATTGTCCTGCTGGAATTGCCCAAGTCCGTCGGAATGCACAGGATACAGGTGATCAGACAGGATACTTACGTATGTGTCACATGTCAGAGTCGTATCTAGACACAACAGGCGTCCCACATCACTCCAACTGCACACATTCCACACCATTACAGAGCATCCACCAGCTTGATCAGTCCCCTTCTGACATGCAGGGTCCATCGATTCATGAGGTTGTCTCCATACTCGTACAAATCCATCTACTCTGTACAATGTGAAACGCAACTCGTCCGACCAGGCAACATGTTTCCAGTGATCAACAGTCCTATGTTGTTGTTGACGCGCGCGGGAGAGGCGTAAAGCTTTGCGTCGTGCAGTCAGCGAGGATACACGAGTGGGCCTTCGACTGCGAAAGCCCATATCGATTGTGTTTCGTTGAATTGTTCGCACGCTGACACTCGCTCATGCCCCGGAACTGAAATCTGCAGCAATTTGCGGAACGGTTGCGCTTCTGTCACGTTGAAAGATTCTCTTCTGTCGTCGTTGGTCCTGCTCTTGCAGGACGTTTTTCCGGCCCCAGCGGTGTCAGAGAATTGATGTTTTACCGGATTCCTGATATTCACGGAACACTCGTGAAATTGTCGTACGGCAAAATCCCATGTCATCGCTACCTCGGGGATGCTGTATCCCATCTTTGGTACGCCGATTATAACACCAAGTTCAAACTCACTTAAATTTAGCAACCTGCCATTGTAACCGATCTAACAATGGGCCGTATTCTGCCTGTTTATATACTTACGTAATTGAATGGCATGCCTATACCTGTTTATTTGGCGCTTCAGTGTATCTTACGTGGCTCATCCTGTATGTTTCTCGTATCAAAGTGTTTTTACGAGTACGTTTCCTCGAATATCTGTGCTACATTATGATCGTCCTTGTCCCAAAGAAAAACCAATATACCGCTGCTTTATAGGAAGTAGTAAAAATTATTTCTACTTATTCTTATTCGTAATAGTTGCCCTTTATGCCCCATGAAATGTGTCTGTATAATAATCATGTCTGCCACTATAAACGTGTTAATAATGTGTTATCGGTTAGGTTTCCAAGTTCAGTAACTAGTATTCTGAATTTGGCCGTTTCGCGAAGGACCAGCTGACTCATACACATAGCTAACAGTATAAAAGTTGGTCTCCATTCTAACCAATATTATCTGCAAATGGCTATTGAGATAATTTACCGCGCTGGTAATAATCATTCGCATTTGGGTCAGTATTCACATTCCCACTGTTTTGGCTCGTTATCGCTAGGAGTGAGAGAACTGCAGAGCCCGACTGTGTGCGAGAGCTTGCCAAGACGGAGGTCAGTGTCACGGAATCGAAAACGGGAGCCGGCAGGCAGCAATCGAAGCCGTTGAAATTTGCAGGCCGGCACATGCGTTAGCTGGTGGGCGACGCCGCGGCTCGGCTGACGGCATTGTCGCCAGCGCGTATCTGCTACAGTGCTACCACGTTCTGTGGGAACCCTCACAGTCATTACTGGCAGCTCGTAGGGGCGTCTTAATGTGGTTATATTCTCACCCATTGCCTCAAATGAAGGGCGGATCGAAGCGCTGTGATTTGGCAAGGAAACTGAGCGAGGATTTGTGGACATGTTGAGGATTGCAACGTAGATTATACAACGACTGGAAAAAATAAGCAAAAATTAAATAACATTTCACACATTAGCGAATAAACACTGATAAGATAACTGAACCACCGAAGAAACCAAAAGGAGCCCGTCTTACGAGGAAACGTCTCCAGTGGTGCAATCCACTTTTTGAGATCATCTACACGGTGAGATAGCTTAAAGTTCCAGTTATCACACTTTGCAGCCATTCATCCTGGTGTGCCCTCGTTTGTGAGTGACTGACGAAAAAATTTCGGAATTTCGCGTGACGGCCAACAGCTTTAAGAAAGAAATGTTTAACAGACTGGTTGCGCAGTGTAATGGTTAATGTACATGCCTCACAACAAAAAGTTTTGGATCTGAATCTTGCTAGTGTTCCGAAATTTTTTATTCTTATATCCTTATCGAAATGACTTTTATCATCATTTTTATTCAGTAAATCGGGTTAAACGCATTATTTTTCGTATTTCTGTTCCTTTGTACGTCATTTTAATCACAGTATTAACTTTTCCAGTTCCTCACATTTTTTCTTCCTGCCATTCACTTTCCACTTGGACTCTTCCTTCATGTGATTTTAGTTATTACTATGCATTAACTTCGACTTACTTCTTCCTTTATCTTGTCCTATATTTTTGACCTTGTTAATGCATTCATTATTTCCCGTTTCTCATTTTGCTTGAATTTCGTTTTATTTATAATCCATTCTTTCACTTAAATCTCCATCTGGACTTCTTTGTCTTTAGCGCAATAAGGAACTCTGTTTTAAACGTTTTTATGGCAATTAACATCCAAAAGATGTACATTTTCCAAAAAAATACATTTTTGGTATCATTGCACAGTCAGTACAGATTGTTTGTCATTTGTTCTTTAACCGATACATCGACAGGAGAAAAAACGAGAGCAATTGAAAAACTTAATATAGTGATTTAAATGACGTGACAAAGCAATACATATCAAAAAAATTACGTTAACCGAGATAATCGAATCAAAATAATAATGAATGATATTTCGATAAAAATTTAGAAATGAAACAGTTCAAAACACCTAACAAGATACGAATCCACAACATTTTGCACGTGAGGCCTGTACTTCAACCGTTACACTACGCAACCAGTCTGTTGAACGTCCCGTGTAGGGAGCTGTAGAGCATCACGTAAAAGTTCCGAAATATTTTTTGGTCGATTACTCCGAAATAACGGTCCACCAGGGTGAATGGCTACAGCGCCTGGTACCTAGGACCTTAACCTACATCACCGTACAGACGATTTCAATGAGTCGATATGACCGCTGCGGTCATCTCTTTGTCAGCACATTACATGAGGCATTACAATCCTCTCAACGAGAAGAAACAGGAAAACTGTGCAATTACTGCACTGGGAGATGAAAAACAGTTAAATCATGTTAGAAAATTCAGGACGAGGCAGCGAAGACAGGCCATTCAGAATATATCCGGAACCGGTATACAAGGTGAACCAATATTCAAGCATTAGGACGCCCCGAGCGGTTGCGCTTCAGTCTGGCACCGCGCGACCACTAAGGTCGGAGATTCGAATCCTGCCTCGGGCATGGAAGTGTGTGATGTCCTTAGGTTAGTTAGGTTTAAGTAGTTCCAAGTTCTAGGAGACTGATGACCTCGGATGTTAAGTCCCATTCTGCTCAGAGCCATTTGAACCATTAGCACGCCACGGTGTGATTCCATGCATTTTGGGAGAAAACTGACGTAGAAGAATGACAATTTTGCAACTTAGTAAAGGATGTACGACAGGTGCCTTAATTCAGTACTACAGTACCTGATCAGAAGTGTCTGGACATCCACCTGAAATACGGAACTGACCCGCACATGTGAGTAGTACCAGACTGGCCAGTACAGAAGGAGGACGAGAACATTGTGTGTCAGTAGAGAAGCAGTAACAGAATAATGGAACATAGTGACTTCGAATGTTACTAGTCACTGAATGTCACTTGCGTAACACATCTATGAGAGACATTTAAATGCTTCTAAAGCTGCCCAAGTCGACTGTAGTGACGTCATTGTGACGTGGAGACGCGAAGGGACTACCACAGCGGAAACACGACCAAGCAGACATCATGTATTGACGGGCAGGGACCGCCGAGCACCGTGGACAGTGACTGTATAAAGACGCATGAAATCAACGGAAGCAATCACTCGTGAATTTCAAAATCACCAGTAATAAGCGTAGGGAACTAAACGAGGCGAGTACAAGGGTCGAGCAGCTCATCGTATGCCACACATTTATGTAGTCAATGCCAGACAGTGTTCGACAGTGGTATCACGCGAAAAACCGAGGAGCCGCCAGCACCATTCACGGGGGGCCAAAAAACTCTGCGGATGACTTGAACATAAGACGAAACTAGTCATAATAAACAAATGTTATCACGATATCGACTGTTGCTTTAATCAAAGTTAGCACCTGATAGCTGCGATCCACAGACAATGTTGCCAGATTTATTATCAGCTTGCGATGGTGTAAACAGGTCACTGGATGAGTGAACACGAGTGATTTGGAAAGGTGAATCACAGCTATAGCTTCTCACCGTCCGGTGGAGGGGGTTTGGATTTGGTGAATGACTGGACAGCGTTATGTGCCTTGGCAATACTGAAGGACAGAGATCGTTGTGTTCCTGTATGGACGTGGTTTTCGTAGTTACGCTGTGGTATCCATATTTCGTTTAAAAAAAATCGCTAAATGCGGAAGCATATGAATACATTTCACAGCACTGTGTACTGCGTGTAGCAGATGAATAGACCGGAGGCGATGATTGTATCAGTTTGACAAAGCACCCTATCATGAAGCACCATCTTTGTGGACAGTAACATTCCTGAGATGGACTGGCCTATCCGGAGTCCCGACCTGAACCCTTTTGGATGAGATACAACGTCGAATGCGCTCCAGACCCCAGCGTCCACCATCAGTATCTTCTCTGGTTTCGGCTCTCGAGAAACAACGGGTACTATCCTTTCACAGGCGTCCAGAAGCCTCATTGAAAGTGTCCGCAGTTGGGCTCAAGCTGTCGTAAAGGCAAAGGATGGACACGTATCTTATGAGTATCAACTAACAGGTGCCTGAACTCTTTGAGAAGACAGTGTATTTCCACAATTCTATTCTATCGCTTGTGCCTTATCCTGCGGTTGCGCAGGGTCGGCCATGGTTAATCTGATTTGGCATATTAGTTTAAGGGGTGGCTGGAGGCCCTTCCTGCCGCCACCCCATAACCCCCCCCCCCCCCCCCCCACCGGAACAGAATTAGTGAACACCAACAGTCGGCGTCTAATGTAATACATGGAACAGTGTGAATGAGTTCAGATGTCTGCAAGCTGTGTAACTGAGGCGGAACATGGGGACCATCCCGGTATTCACCTAGCGGGATGTGGAAAACTGCCTGAAAACCACATCCAGGCTGGCCGGCACACCGGCCTTCGTCGTTAATCCGCCGGGCGGATTCGATCCGGGGCCGGCGCGTCTACCCGAACAATATAGTTCTCCACGGTGCGAGTAGTGAGAACATTAGATGGATACGCCTAATCATGAATGCGTGGGTGTTTTACATCTGCAACATCCATCTATTCGACCATGTCAGTGCTTCATACTTACAGTTAAAATGGTTGATGCCAGGCTAGTGACTACCACATGCTATGTTTATTTCGTCGGCTTCACAGGGAGCGTACACCCTAGTACCTTGCATCAGCCATGAATCAACTGTCATCTCCGGAACTTAAAGTGTCATTTAACTTGTATATTTGCTGTGCCAGTCCATGAAACATAAATATTCGCAAACTTCTCGCCTGTTACTGCTCTGGAACAACCTGCCCTGCACTCTGCACACAGTTCAATGGCCTTTTGCATCAGAAAAAGGTCATGCATTCCTACATCTACATCTACATAGACACTCCAGGAGCCACCGTACGGCGCGTGGTGGAGGATACCCTGTACCACTATCAGTCATTTCCTTTCCTGTTCCACTCGCAAACAGAGCGATGGAAAAACAACTATCTGCGTGTCTCGGTATGAGACCTAATTCCTCGTATCTTATCTTCGTGGTCCTTACGCACAATATACAGGGTTATTACAAATAATTGAAGCGATTTCACAGCTCTACAATAACTTTATTATTTGAGATATTTTCACAATGCTTTGCACACACATACAAAAACTCAAAAAGTTTTTTTAGGCATTCACAAATGTTCGATATGTGCCCCTTTAGTGATTCGGCAGACATCAAGCCGATAATCAAGTTCTTCCCACACTCGGCGCAGCATGTCCCCATCAATGAGTTCGAAAACATCGTTGATGCGAGCTCGCAGTTCTGGCATGTTTCTTGGTAGAGGAGGTTTAAACACTGAATCTTTCACATAACCCCACAGAAAGAAATCGCATGGGGTTAAGTCGGGAGAGCGTGGAGGCCATGACATGAATTGCTGATCATGATCTCCACCACGACCGATCCATCGGTTTTCCAATCTCCTGTTTAAGAAATGCCGAACATCATGATGGAAGTGCGGTGGAGCACCATCCTGTTGAAAGATGAAGTCGGCGCTGTCGGTCTCCAGTTGTGGCATGAACCAATTTTCCAGCATGTCCAGATACACGAGTCCTGTAACGTTTTTTTCGCAGAAGAAAAAGGGGCCGTAAACTTTAAACCGTGAGATTGCACGTTAACTTTTGGTGAATTGCGAATTTGCTGCACGAATGCGTGAGGATTCTCTACCGCCCAGATTCGCACATTGTGTCTGTTCACTTTATCATTAAGAAAAAATGTTGCTTCATCAGTGAAAACAAGTTTCGCACTGAACGCATCCTCTTCCATGAGCTGTTGCAGCCGCGCCGAAAATTCAAAGCGTTTGACTTTGTCATCGGGTGTCAGGGCTTGTAGCAGTTGTAAACGGTAAGGCTTCTGCTTTAGCCTTTTCCGTAAGATTTTCCAAACCGTCGGCTGTGGTACGTTTAGCTCCCTGCTTGCTTTATTCGTCGACTTCCGCGGGCTACGCGTGAAACTTGCCCGCACGCGTTCAACCGTTTCTTCGCTCACTGCAGGCCGACCCGTTGATTTCCCCTTACAGAGGCATCCAGAAGCTTTAAACTGCGCGTACCATCGCTGAATGGAGTTATCAGTTGGTGGATCTTTGTTGAACTTCGTCCTCAAGTGTCGTTGCACTGTTATGACTGACTGATGTGAGTGCATTTCAAGCACGACATACGCTTTCTCGGCTCCTGTCGCTATTTTGTCTCACTGCGCTCTCGAGCGCTCTGGCGGCAGAAACCTGAAGTGCGGCTTCAGCCGAACAAAACTTTATGAGTTTTTCTACGTATCTGTAGTGTGCCGTGACCATATGTCAATGAATGAAGCTACAGTGAATTTATGAAATCGCTTCAATCATTTGTAATAGCCCTGTATGTTGGCGGCATTAGAATCGTTCGGCAGTCAGCTTCGAATGCTGGTTTTCTAAATTTTCTCAACAGAGTTTCTTGAAAATAACGTCGTCTTCCATCCAGGGATTCCCATTTGAGTTCCTGAAGCATCTCCGTAACACTTACGTGTTGTTTGAACCTACCAGTAACAAATCTAGCAGCCCGCCTCTGAACTTTTCCAATGTCCTCCTCCAATCTGACCTGGTATGGATCCCAAACACTCGAGCAGTATTCACGAATAGGTCACACCAGCGAACTATATGCGATCTCGTATACAGATGAACCACTCTTTCCTCCAATTCTCCAAGTCGACTATTCGCCTTCTCTACCAAAATTCTCACATGCTCGTTCCATTTCATATCGCTTTGCAACGGTACGCCCAGATTTCCAAACAACTTGACTGTGTCAAGCACGACATTAATGATATTGTATCCGAACATTAGACGTTTGTTCTTCCTACTAATCCTCATTAACTTACATTTTTGCACATTTGGAGGTAACTGCCATTCATCACACCAATTGAAAACTTCGTCTAAGTCGTCTCGTGTCTTCCTACAGTCAATCAACTTCGACCCCTTACCGTACACCACATCACTTGCTTCTACCAATGTCGTAAGTTCCCACCAAAAAATTGAGGTATATAGCTAGCTTCCCACTGTCAGACAGTAAAACGAAAACTTCCATCGTCTCCCACTAGGCTTCTTCGTCTTTTCATTTCTGAATCAGAAATGATATTTCCTCTTCCTCCATTTCCATTACTTCTGTTCATCACGCTTCTCTATCTCCCTCGCTTCCAATCTTATTTCGCATCCGTTGCTGCTAGCACTCCTTGTTTAAAGATACTGGTATGTTTTTCTCTTAGTTCTACTTTTCACGAAAAAAATATATTCCGTTTTCCTACTGTTGCTATTACTGCTTTTTATGCCATAATTAATTCTGCGTCTTGGCGCAAATGGCTCTGAGCACTATGGGACTCAACTGCTGAGGTCATTAGTCCCCTAGAACTTAGAGCTAGTTAAACCTAACTAACCTAAGGACATCACAAACATCCATGCCCGAGGCAGGATTCGAACCTGCGACCGTAGCGGCCTTGCGGTTCCAGACTGCAGCGCCTTTAACCGCACGGCCACTTCGGCCGGCTCTGCGTCTTGGAACCTACAATAATATTAATATGTCTTGTAATATGGTTGTCGCAATGTATGTAATATAAATTATGTAGAATGCTTGGTTAGGTGTAGAGAGGCCTGATAGCCCTTAACATGAGACAATAAATCAATAAAAAATTAAAAGTTAGCGTAATAGTTAGATGTTTGTCAAAAACAGAAGATAGTGTCAGTGAAACACATCGTATCAGTAACATTAATAGCTACGGATGTTGATCACCGGACGAGAGTACACCAGAAAAATACATTCTCACCCTGTTTTTATGTGTCGTATCGCCGAAACACAAACAGCAAATACATAACTGCCAGGATAGCAATTACGCTATCGCACAACTTCAAAGGACTGATTAAGTTCACTTTCACGCAAAAAGACGGAAGTTACGTAGATGAGTAGTAAAGATTCACCAACACCTCAGAAACAAACTTGGTGCTCGCCAAATCATCGTATAACAATCGTAAATCAACAATTTCATACACGTCGACGTTATTTAAGTCTGAAAGCAAATTTAAATAACATACTATCAAGTTGAAAATGACACGCTGTACGATGAAAAACGTATAGTGGACAGTAATGTGCACCCTAGCTGAAAGAGCAGTTCAGAACACTTTCGTAGGCAGCAAGGACCTAAGCGTCTTGATTAAAGGGAGTCGTCTTAAACGGTACATCGGTGTCCTGTGGTGGAGATGTGTCGCTAAAAGAGCAAAGAGAAGTTGGACGGGGCGATGAAGAGTCGCAGGCGAACAGCAGCCAGGAGCCACGGGTCGCAATGTTGGCGGCCCTGACCGACGGCAACCCGGGGCTTCCCGCGCCGGAATCCAATAAATCAACGGAGCGTCAAGTTCTGCTGGCGACCGCGCACTTCCGAAACAAAACTTTCCCTCGGAATCCGTCCAGACGCCAAATAAGTCTGCAAACTTTGGTCTGAATCATCGCAAAACCCTGTACTGCTAGCAAGCTTCTTTTACCGGTTTTCAGGGTTTCTATGCAACTAAAACACAGAGTGATCAGAAATTATCCACCAGTTCTATAACAATACTTTTTTGCCAGTGCTGAGCATAAATACACGACCTTTACTGTTATTTAACATGTTTGAAACTTTACGTCGATCTGGACAACCTGTAGAGTATCTAGATCATTTTTTTTGTATCGATTGTAGCAGTTTTTTAAACCGGATCTGAGTCGGGCTGCTACTACGGGAGAGAGGTTGGGTTTACGGACCGTCCGTTGACGACGTGGAACGATGCAAGAGCATATCAATATACAGGGTGAGCCAAAATCTTAAACGCCATAGAGAACGATTCCTTGAGTGTTAAAAGCATAAAAATGTCTTTTAACAAACTTTAGTCCTGTGAATATTTTCGGTAGAAATTAGATGTCAAAGGAAGGTAGTTTGGCAACAATGTTATCACATCTACGGCCAGTACCTTCACTCAGTACTCTGTAGCTTTTCTGTCCAGTTACCGCAGTGGGTTGAGTTTTGTGTTGGAACACTCGAGTTCGATTGTGGGTCTGCTCGTAATTTATATTATTTTCTAATTTCAGACTGCATGATATGACACCTGGCTTCTTAACCACGGTACAGCAAAAGAAAACAAGTCTTATTTAAACACGTAAATAATTTAATACTAACACAAAAATGAGACGATATTGCAGTGATCTGTTGTTAAGAAGAACGATGAATTGTTCCTTTGGATACGCACGCATGGATATGGAAGCCTGCATCTCGCCGTGAGAAGGGCACGGATAAACTCAGCAGTTAAGGCGATAGCTCGCGCAAAGGGGGGAGTCCGGGTTCGAATACTGGTCCGGCACAAATTTTCATTTTCGTCATTCACTGACACAGCTAATGGTTGTTCGTATTCGCAACTGCGAATACATTTCATGTGTACAAAAATGAGAGTAAATCGCCTTATTCCTTTTTTAAAAAGGTATGTTGCCTTTAAACTTTTTGTGTGTTTTCTTCCACGCAATACACCTCTCTATACTTCTGGCCCGTTCTTAGCATTGTCCCCCTTTGCTTTATTGCTTTAGCTATCAGTGAACCCTGGATTCTTTAAAGAATCGAGCTCCCACATAAAAACCAGCTTCAAATATCTGATTATATGTGAGTTAATTTATTAAATTTTTGACGTTAAGCAAGTAAGTGAGAAAAAATTTAGAAAAGGTTTCAAATTACACCTAATGTTAGTTAGAAGCTGCTAAAAGCTCTCATTATGAAACGAGGGATGAATATAGTTTGGATATTTCAGCTTCGTTTTAAGCAACCGCTAGTTTCTCACTTATCTAAATGTTTATGACGTCATATGTCCTGCACTATGTGTCGTATAATGATTTGATTTCGCATATACATTCAGTGATATATCTACATACCTTATGCAAAGTGTGTTGCAAACAGATTTGATAGTAACGACGCAATAAATTAGAAAGGTATGCCTGATGCTGAAGGTTTATTGCGCGCATTTTTAATCAGAAGCTAGTTTTCCATGTCTCCTGAATTACATGTCACACAATGATGTGATTTTGCAAGTACATTCAGTGATCTACGTGGATACCGTGTGCAGACTCTGTTGCGAAAACAGGTCTTAGTAAAGAAGTAATAAATCAAAAACTCATATATGACGCTGAAGTTTGACTACATGAACACCAAAAATTACGTAAGTGATGAACTTTCTTCCTTTCGTCATTTTGTGGAGGACGTCATCGAGGAGAGGATAGTTTGTTGGAAGCCGATAAATGCACTCGTTCGAAATAATGGATGAATATGCCTATGTTTTTTTAAGTTTTGATCGGTCCGAAATGGAAACCACAGAACACATCAAACATGTTTCCCTTGCAACATTTAGCTGCATCTACCAGCTACTTCTCTACAGAGTCGCCGCTTCGACTTCGACATTTGTAGTAGCATTGTACCAACTTTACAATACCCTCGCCATAGATGGAATCCACCTGTGCTATCCGCCACATCTCTACGCTGGCCTGCTGCTCGTTGCCTTTGCTAAAATGCTGTCCTATAGCCAGCGGTTTACGTGCGCAAAAAGATGATAGTCTAAGGGAGCCATATCCGGGCTCTATGGTGGGTGATTAAACACTTCCCATCGAAAACGTTGGAGGAGCGTTTGCAGCTGCAGTGAGTTACTGCACCGCTGCTGCACTTTGCTGTCACTCTTCACAATTACGTTAAGTGGGTTGCGTGGAATTAGGCAGAAGCCCTCAGCTGATGACAGCGCGTACCTCACACTTCGCAGGAGATTCTATTGTTATAAATATCGTTATTTGCTCACTGAGCTCTTAAAACTGTAAAGTGCTTTGTAACGCAATCGACGGGCATGCCAGAGACAATGTGTAACGCATATGAGCGAATCTGTATTGGATTTTCACTACAGTTTTAATTGAGCAACCGATAACAGCACAAAAAATTAATAAAAATAGCACTAGTAATCTGCGTATTTATATGCTGTGAATTACGCTGTCTCAAGATCTACATCTACTTGGATGCTCTGCAAATCACGTTTAAGTGCCTGGCAGAGGGTTCATCGAACCACCTTCACAATTCTCTATTATTCCAGTCTCGTACAGCGCACTGAAAGAACGAACACCTATATCTTTCCGTTCGAACTCTGATTTCCTTTATTTTATCTTGGTGATCGTTTCTCCCTATGTAGGTCGGTGTCGAGAAAATATTTTCGTATTCGGAGGGGAAAGATGGTGATTGGAATTTCGTGAGAAGATTTCGTCGCAACGAAAAACGCCTTCCTTTTAATAATGTCCAGCCCAAATCCTATATCATTTCTGTGACACTCTCGCCCATATTTCGCGATAACATAAAACGTGCTGCCCTTCTTTGAACTTTTCTATGTACTCCGTCAGTGCTATCTGGTAAGGATCGCACACCGCGCACCAGTATTCTAAAAGAGTACAAACAAGTGTAGTGTAGGCAGTCTCCTTAGTAAATCTGTTACTTTTTCCAAGTGTCCTGCGTATAAAACGTAGTCTTTGGTTAGCCTTCCCCCAACATTTTCAATATGTTCCTTCCAATTTAGGTTGTTCGTAATTGTAATACCTAGGTATTTAGTTGATTTTACGACTTTTAGATTAGACTGATTTATCGTGGTACCAAAGATTAACTTGCGGCGGCGCGGTTCCTTCCGTACCTTTTTACGACGAACCTGCACCTACCTGTGAACACTGTCTCAGCAAAGCATCATTAGGGAAGCCGAGCGAAACCTACTGTACTTCGACGTGAACCAGGCTGCAATTAAAGGCACTAATCTACGTTTCGGGGGAAAGCTTTCACACGAAATGAAGGGTTAGAAATTTTGTTCTTAATTAACATATTCTGAAACTTAGGTGAACAAGTATCACTGCCAAGCCCGTGCTAGTCTTAATACAGTCACTCACACTCCCTTTCACTCATGCTAGCAACGTTTATGGTGTTGCCTTTCCCGAAAACGTAATAGCTATAAAAATACGGATTGTTTTTGATTGAGAATGCTCGCCAAATATTAAGTCTGTCGGTACCTAATGCAGTCACAGTTTTTAGCCATCGACCAGCTCAATACGCCACGCGGAATTTATCTTATCTCGTCACAAAATTCACTTAAAAATTTCAAAATTTCTACACACCCATCGGAATAATTACGCCGTCACTTTACAGCACTTTTGATGTATGAAACACTGCTAGATCCGACAGCTTATCATTTCCATCGGAACTACTACTACACACGTCCGAAGTGTTTCATGGCTAGGCTCCGACTCCTCCCTAGAATACTCTGGTAAGTCTTCTCTACCAGCAGAGAAAGACGCGCGAAGAATATTGCTTTACCATTGGTCAGTTCACTCAACAGCCAATAGCAAAATAACATTCTCCCGCGTCAGTCCGCGCTTTTCATCAATAACCAATCACAAAATAGTAAACTTAACGAAAATAGTAAACTTAACGACTGCACTTTTTACCGACGTAATTATCAAATATGCTGAAGTTTTGTTTATGCATATAATTATTTACTATTGTTATTTATACCTGAATTAACTTTCTCTTTACCACAAACTTACTTTACAAATCTATTCTACAATAATCACCTTTGTCCACATCCATACTTCTTCGAAATGTTCTCACACTAAATCCCACAACATAACTCGTTAAACAATTATCTTCATATTAACCTTAAACCATACCCACGCATCATTCGTACTGCTAAAACACATTTGTAACATTTTGCATACACAAAAAGACATAATAACACTTTATGAAAATATTAGAAGAGTTTATGAAAAACATTCTATTACTTTAGTGTACTCTAGTGGGCACAATCGAAACTAAATTACAGTCCCCTATCCTATACTGTCCTCTATCGGCTGATACGTAAACTACGTGCGCGTGCAGTCTCGCGTCACCATCTGCCACTATCCAGGTGTGAGACACATCTCCCACTTAAACGCCTCCAAGGCAGGATAGGTATAGCCTCATGCTCTAGTGGTCGACGTCGAAGCCAACGTCTTCTTGGATCACTAGCCTCCCCGTCACCCAAGTACTGCTTCCCGCCGCATCCAGCCTTCATCGAGCCAAACAGATGGGATTCGGAAGGTGAGCTGTTGAGTGGTTGATGAAGGACAGTCCAATGACGTTTTTTGAGTCCCTGTAGGGTGCGCAGACTTGTACGAAGCCTTGTGTTGCCATGAGAAGGAAAATTTCGTTTGCAGCTTTGTGACGAAGAGCACGCTGAAGTAGTTTGTCCAAATTTCCAGAAGGTAGCACAGTACACTTAGGAGTTGATTTTGCACATTATGGGGTACATCAAATAGGATAGTTCCTCCAGAGTCCCACTACCGTAACTTTACCGGCTCAGGATGCGGCTTCGAGCTTATTCTTCATCGTGGAGGATTGTAGCGCCACACCATGGATCTCCGTTTCGTTGCCGGTTCGATATGGTTGTAACACCGGAAATGCATATCCTCCTATTTCCATCTATTGTAATATAATTTTTTTTCCTTGTTTTGCTACCTCAAGATATGACATTTCTGTCTCTTTATATATTGTAATTGTTTTACTGTTTGTATATATATATATATATATATATATATATATATATATATATATATATATGCATTTATGTTGGTTTGTTTTGTGAATATTATTTGTATTTATACGCTGGGTCTGGCCTAGGGAAAACTATGCTATCGAACGAATACATCGATAGGTCGTGTGGACAACCAAAGTGTTTAGGATCTTTGGTAGTGTTTGCTCTGTCGCGTGGAGCGCGGGCAGAGCAGAGGGAGTCTGGCTGGGGTGGTGCAGTGGAGCAGGTGTGTTGTGTGAAGTTCCCGCGAGTTGCCGCGCTTTCCGGGTTTGGCAGCATGTAATTGCGCTCGACTTGCGATGATAGTTTCTGACATGGTGTCGCGGACGGCAAGCATTAGCTGGCGCACATCAAGAGCCCGTTTCGTCTGGTGACCGTGTCGAGAAGAAGGCGCGCCAACATCAAGCTTCTGCAACATCGACGGCCGACAATGAGTGACTGTCGCCACCTCCTCGATCGACGGCTTCAAACCTTCAATCAACCAACTAGGAAGACTGGAAGCACGTAAAGTTTTAGAACTGTATGGCAGACCTCAGCTTTTCAAACTTTTAAAACTGTTGCATCAAAAAATTACAGCAACTTAGCATGAACGTTTGTTGCTCATTGTCCCAATTCTATTACCAAGCAGGGTCCCTTCCTTTTTCGGAATGAATCCGAGTGTCGTTGAAATTCAAACGCCAGCGTCATTCGATTTCACTGCTTTAATTTCAAAGTTCAGTTAAGGTATTCATAGCTGGCTACAATATTTAGATTACACAAGCACAAATTAAGAGTGCGAGTTTTGTTACCGTATTTTAGCTTACCTGTGACTGCAGCTCAGCTTGGTACGTACTAAATTTTACTACTGTTAATTGCTCAGAATCATTTAATTCAAGTTCAAAGTTAAATCTCTTATTTCTAAATTGCGTAGATTCAAGTAGCTTTTGAAATAATTGTTGAGGTAGTCCAAGACTAACCGTATTTTACTGAATTTCGATGTGCTTCAGAAAGAAAGCTTACTATTAACTTCAGTCACTAAATTAACTTTCGATTTTCCGGTTTTATTAATTCTTTTGCTAAATTAAGTCAGAGTGTAGCGAAATTTATTACTTCTGACAAACTTTCAGTTTTCACACTACACGTGTCAACCTTCAGTTGCCACGCTTCTAGTGCTAATTATATGTGTAATAACCTTTCTTTTTCAGTTACTATGGTAATTGTCCTTAGGACTGGCGACCGTAATTTCCCCCAAATCTCAAATATCTAATTACCGCTAGTTAATTGTTAACGTAACGGCCGCACATTTACTTTCTTTATTAACTTTACCTCTTTTCAAAATTAATTTCCATCAGTTTCATTAGCATTTTCCCTTTCATTTAGATGTAACCCCTTCCTCCCTCTTTACCGACAAATTAACTTCGGTGACGATTGCTTTTCCCAAATTTCCATTAGGTACACGCGGTTTAATTTTTCACTGTAATTGAGGTCGATAAGTGAGGGGGAGGTTACATGGTGATTCCATGTTTCGTCGCCTGTGACAATGTTAAAGAAAAAGCCATCACGATCAGCCTCGTAACGTGTGAGGAACTCCGCACATATGCTCCTACGTTGTTCTTTATGACCTTCTGTTAGGCAGCGAGGAACCCAGAGGTCACACACTATTGAGTTCCTCAACTGATGAGCAAGTGTATCAGCACTACTGGCAACGACGTCCAGCTGAGCAGCGAGGTTTTTGGCTGTGATGCTTCGATCATCTCGAATGACAGCGTCCGCGCGTTAACTCGTTGCAGGAGTCACAACTGTGTGTGGCCGGCCGACATGTGGGGGGTAGGGCAGGTTCGCCCGACGTCGTTACGATGATGACCGGCGCCTCGCCCAACGGCTCGCACTTCTTTTGTTCACTGCCAGGGCTTCGTAGACATTCTGTAGGCACCTCCGAATATCTGTGAAGCTCTGGTTTTCCCCCAAAAGGAACCCATGACAGATCTCTGCTTGGAACACACCTCCGTTGTAGACGCCATTTGGAAAGATACTTCATGAAACAGTAGGAGCGGGAAGAGCGGGAATATTCCATGAACCTTGTGGATACACTGTCCCGAAAAAAAAGAAAAACAGATAGTGGATAACTGGACGTGCTTACTGAATCCCTGCATTGACAAGTTTTAGATAATTCTGTCCTGTGATTTATACACTCCTGGAAATTGAAATAAGAACACCGTGAATTCATTGTCCCAGAAAGGGGAAACTTTATTGACACATTCCTGGGGTCAGATACATCACATGATCACACTGACAGAACCACAGGCACATAGACACAGGCAACAGAGCATGCACAATGTCGGCACTAGTACAGTGTATATCCACCTTTCGCAGCAATACAGGCTGCTATTCTCCCATGGAGACGATCGTAGAGATGCTGGATGTAGTCCTGTGGAGCGGCTTGCCATGTCATTTCCACCTGGTGCCTCAGTTGGACCAGCGTTCGTGCTGGACGTGCAGACCGCGTGAGACGACGCTTCATCCAGTCCCAAACATGCTCAATGGGGAACAGATCCGGAGATCTTGCTAGCCAGGGTAGTTGACTTACACCTTCTAGAGCACGTTGGGTGGCACGGGATACATGCGGACGTGCATTGTCCTGTTGGAACAGCAAGTTCCCTTGCCGGTCTAGGAATGGTAGAACGATGGGTTCGATGACGGTTTGGATGTACCGTGCACTATTCAGTGTCCCCTCGACGATCACCAGTGATGTACGGCCAGTGTAGGAGATCGCTCCCCACACCATGACGCCGGGTGTTGGCCCTGTGTGCCTCGGTCGTATGCAGTCCTGATTGTGGCGCTCACCTGCACGGCGCCAAACACGCATACGACCATCATTGGCACCAAGGCAGAAGCGACTCTCATCGCTGAAGACGACACGTCTCCATTGGTCCCTCCATTCACGCCTGTCGCGACACCACTGGAGGCGGGCTGCACGATGTTGGGGCGTGAGCGGAAGACGGCCTAACGGTGTGCGGGACCGTAGCCCAGCTTCATGGAGACGGTTGCGAATGGTCCTCGCCGATACCCCAGGAGCAACAGTGTCCCTAATTTGCTGGGAAGTGGCGGTGCGGTCCCCTACGGCACTGCGTAGGATCCTACGGTCTTGGCGTGCATCCGTGCGTCGCTGCGGTCCGGTCCCAGGTCGACGGGCACGTGCACCTTCCGCCGACCACTGGCGACAACATCGATGTACTGTGGAGACCTCACGCCCCACGTGTTGAGCAATTCGGCGGTACGTCCACCCGGCCTCCCGCATGTCCACTATACGCCCTCGCTCAAAGTCCGTCAACTGCACATACGGTTCACGTCCACGCTGTCGCGGCATGCTACCAGCGTTGAAGACTGCGATGGAGCTCCGTATGCCACGGCAAACTGGCTGACACTGACGGCGGCGGTGCACAAATGCTGCGCAGCTAGCGCCATTCGACGGCCAACACCGCGGTTCCTGGTGTGTCCGCTGTGCCGTGCGTGTGATCATTGCTTGTACATCCCTCTCGCAGTGTCCGGAGCAAGTATGGTGGGTCTGACACACCGGTGTCAATGTGTTCTTTTTTCCATTTCCAGGAGTGTATTTCCACATGAATATTTCTGACTTCTTTGATCAATAATTGTTATTTTTAACGCTAAAAAGCTGTAGTTGAAGCATACACAGGGTATCTTTCCTGAGAGTCGTCCAGAGCATTTTCTCTGGAATTTTGGCAGATATTTGCGATATGAAGCTCGAGTCGGCCGAAAGTAAATGTTGCTCATCACATGTTTCAGCTCCGTTTCGTTTCCCGTTACAAACAAAATTATTTTTAAAATGGAATTTCACGTGCACATGAACTAGAGTGATCCCATATTACTCTAGCTCGACATCCATTTTATCATATCTAGTTATAGGGATAGCAAAATATAAAGAGTAACCAGTGTTCCAGTAGTGACTTGGCAGCGCTGCTGCACAGCGAAGGCAGTCAGCGTGAGCCAAGGCGGCACGCGAGTTGCTGCTGCAGTATCGGTTATTCTCCGTGTTTTTCTGTCCCTGTTAATAGATATCGATAAAATGTATGTCGAGCTGTACTAATTTGGGAGTGCTTTATCGAATGGATAGGTAATTTCAGCATTTAAAATCATTTTGCTTGTAACGGGAAGCAAACCGTCGCTTTCAGGTGACATTGGGCGTCGCATAAAGTATTTGTTGAGCAGCATATGTCTGGGCTCAGTCCAGCTCCACACTGCAAAAATCGAATAATAGATATCTACAGGAACGCGAGAGAAAATGTGCCTGACTACCGTTAGGAGAGACGTCCGATATATTGCGTAAGAGGTTGGTTACTACAGTGTTACTGAGCAGCTGGAAATTAGAAAAAAGAGTCTGCACCCGGAACCGTAATCGAGGACTCGAATTTGAGTACTATAACGCTTATTTCTGGCTACTGCACTAACTTGACAGCGCAGCTACATTCCACAAAATGGACACATATGCCTTACATGTGATTACATTGTTGCTGAATTTTATGACGTAGCATTTTCTACCGAAAATGTGCAAGGGATAAAAAATTATTATAGATATTTTTGTGCTACTGACATTTAAGGTATGACGATGTGCCGTCCGTGGCTTGAATTTCAGTTCGTTGTGTATATTGCGTTGTGTGCGAAAATAGTTTCAGAAGATGTATTGAAAAGGCATGGCTACCTTGTGAGAAGTGTTTATTGACTAATTCTGAGACTTAAGTGCCCGGATAATGTCTTGTATAACGAAAAATGTGCCGCTTTGCCTTTCTAGTCCAGAGTGCGTTCATGACACCGCAAGGCCTGTAGTACTACTGAACCGCAGGACCCCTAGCCCCGTGCATGCACTCATTTTTAAAACATATTATTTTACATACATATAATTTACGTAACGCCTACCCAAATTTTGTTTCACTTATTTAAGCGCTAAAAGATGTTACCTACATTTGCCATCTCACCAAAATAATAAGCATTAGTTAGGATCCTAAAATTTTCCTTCGCAGTTATTTTTTATTAGTTCCATTGACACAGCAATTAAAATAGGGTACATCATTTTGGATTCCTCAGAAATTTAGAGATGCGCAAGGGAAAACTGGACCTAAGACTTATCTTAACTGACTGGTTAAATAAAGGAAAAGGTAAGTTAATAACACTGGTAGATTTAGAGAAAACTTTGACAATGTTCACTGCCCTGCGCTCTATCAAATTCTAAAGATAGCAGGGATAAAATATAGGGAACGAAACTTTTGCAGAAACCAGATTTCAATTTCAAGATTATAAGGATATCAAACGAAAGCAGCAGTCGAGAAGGGAATAAGATACAGTTGTAGCCCATCCTCGAGTTATTCAATTTTTACATTGAGCAAGCAGTATAGCAAATGAAGGCGACATTCAGAAAGGGGATTAAACTTCCACGAGACGAAGTGAAAGCTTTGAAGTTTACAGATGACATTGTAAAGGACTTGCAAGATCAATAGTTACGATGGATAGTGTCTTGAAAATACTGAAAAAATGGTTATAAGATGAGTGCAACCAAAGTAAAAGAGGAATGGAAAGTAATATACTGAAGTTAAATGATGCTGAGGGAATTAAATTTGGAATTGAGGCACTAAATGTTGTGGAACGTTTCGCCATTTGGGTAGCAAAGACACTGATGGTGGCCAAAGTAGAGAGGATATAAAAGCGAGAGTGTCGGTAGTAAGAAAAGTGTTTCTGAAAGAGAGAAATCTGTGATTATCGAACCTAAATTTAAATGTTATTAAGTCTTTCCTGGAGGTATTGTTCAGGTAAGAAGAGAGTAGAAGCTTTTGAAACGCCGTGCTACAGAAGAATGGTGAAGATTAGATGCGTAGATCAGTTACTAATGAAGAAGTGATAAAGAAATTGGGGAGAAAAGAAATTTGTGCTTCAAGCTGACTAACAGAAGGGTTCGGTTGAGAGTAAACATCGTGGAGCATCATGATATCGTCATTTTGATAACGAAGTAAAGTGTGGGAGTAAAAATCATAGAGGGACGCCAAGGCGAGAACAAAGCAAGCAGGTTCAAATGAATGTAGGCTGCAGTAATTATATAGAGATGAAGAGACTTGCATAGCATAGAGTGGAGAGCTGCATCAAAGTGGTCTTCAGACTCAAGACCACTACAGAAAGATCGAATCATCGTTTGGTTTGGATGAGGAAATACACTCCTGGAAATGGAAAAAAGAACACATTGACACCGGTGTGTCAGACCCACCATACTTGCTCCGGACACTGCGAGAGGGCTGTACAAGCAATGATCACACGCACGGCACAGCGGACACACCAGGAACCGCGGTGTTGGCCGTCGAATGGCGCTAGCTGCGCAGCATTTGTGCACCGCCGCCGTCAGTGTCAGCCAGTTTGCCGTGGCATACGGAGCTCCATCGCAGTCTTTAACACTGGTAGCATGCCGCGACAGCGTGGACGTGAACCGTATGTGCAGTTGACGGACTTTGAGCGAGGGCGTATAGTGGGCATGCGGGAGGCCGGGTGGACGTACCGCCGAATTGCTCAACACGTGGGGCGTGAGGTCTCCACAGTACATCGATGTTGTCGCCAGTGGTCGGCGGAAGGTGCACGTGCCCGTCGACCTGGGACCGGACCGCAGCGACGCACGGATGCACGCCAAGACCGTAGGATCCTACGCAGTGCCGTAGGGGACCGCACCGCCACTTCCCAGCATATTAGGGACACTGTTGCTCCTGGGGTATCGGCGAGGACCATTCGCAACCGTCTCCATAAAGCTGGGCTACGGTCCCGCACACCGTTAGGCCGTCTTCCGCTCACGCCCCAACATCGTGCAGCCCGCCTCCAGTGGTGTCGCGACAGGCGTGAATGGAGGGACGAATGGAGACGTGTCGTCTTCAGCGATGAGAGTCGCTTCTGCCTTGGTGCCAATGATGGTCGTATGCGTGTTTGGCGCCGTGCAGGTGAGCGCCACAATCAGGACTGCATACGACCGAGGCACACAGGGCCAACACCCGGCATCATGGTGTGGGGAGCGATCTCCTACACTGGCCGTACACCACTGGTGATCGTCGAGGGGACACTGAATAGTGCACGGTACATCCAAACCGTCATCGAACCCATCGTTCTACCATTCCTAGACCGGCAAGGGAACTTGCTGTTCCAACAGGACAATGCACGTCTGCATGTATCCCGTGCCACCCAACGTGCTCTAGAAGGTGTAAGTCAACTACCCTGGCCAGCAAGATCTCCGGATCTGTCCCCCATAGAGCATGTTTGGGACTGGATGAATCGTCGTCTCACGCGGTCTGCACGTCCAGCACGAACGCTGGTCCAACTGAGGCGCCAGGTGGAAATGGCATGGCAAGCCGTTCCACAGGACTACATCCAGCATCTCTACGATCGTCTCCATGGGAGAATAGCAGCCTGCATTGCTGCGAAAGGTGGATATACACTGTACTAGTGCCGACATTGTGCATGCTCTGTTGCCTGTGTCTATGTGCCTGTGGTTCTGTCAGTGTGATCATGTGATGTATCTGACCCCAGGAATGTGTCAATAAAGTTTCCCCTTCCTGGGACAATGAATTCACGGTGTTCTTACTTCAATTTCCAGGAGTGTACATATCATCTTGTCACTGACAAGTAGTCGGTACAGTAACGCATTGCGATTGTAAACCTCTAAGGGAGGGCATTGTCTCGATTCGAACCCAGGTCATTCCCGGTTGTTGCTGCTAGTTAGCGTCGGTGTGGTTCTCGCGCCCCTGCGCACACTCATACAGGCACTGGGGGCTGGATAAAGCCCCAGAACCCCTTTGTACAAAGAGGAATCGCATGGAAAAAACAATTCCAGATCAACACATTAAGTCGCAATTTGATTTCAACAGCTACGCACCCATCTGCAAATTTCACCATTATTTATCGTATTCACATAAAACACTCACAGATATTTTATACAAAAAGTTGAATCTTATTCGAAATTTACAGAATTTACAACTTACAACAAATTCCAGTAACTGCCAAAGAGAACTACAATTTTTACTCACAAACAACGTCACAAGTTTGATAGCTCATTCAGGTCGCCTTTCACAGATAAAAAGAACCTCATCAACTGAAATAAAGTTTGGAGCACCACCTACTTAGGCTGCCAATGCACTGAATCTGAGCAGGAGACTCCGGAAGTCTTACTCTTGTCTCCACGAAGTAGAAAGAATAACTTGTAAGGTGGCTGCTACTTCGCCTGGTTTCATTACTTAGCGCAAGCTCTTATTCACGACGAGATTTCCAGAGACGTGTGCATGAGTCAATTATTGTGCAAATATCTTTTGACCGACATGTGGCAGGTCGACAGTCTCGCAGAGCTCTCTGAAGTGGCAGCCAATCTCGGCTTGACTGGCGAAAGTTTTAAAGGGGCAGTTTCTGCTATACGATCTCACTGTGGAACTTCTGTACTTGGTCGACGCAGATCTGGTCGGAGAAGCCTTGTGGCGAAACAAGCGGTGTATCGTTTGAGAGATACGGAGACGAGCGAGTGTGCCGCGACTTATCCCAGTTCACTGCCAGTAGCATCACGTCACCATAACGCATCTGTACGCAGCGTACAAGTATTGCACCATAATTTAAGAATGAAATTAAAAGTTGAAGTTGCTTTTTCAGACTTTGTCAGCATGTGATTTAGTGTATTCACGTTTAAACTGCCAAATCTCAGATTGACCAGACGAATATCTTTCCTTAAATACACCGTATTAGGAAAAAAATTAAGTTGCGGTAAATAATAAAGCTAGGAAGCCAAAACTCGCCATAATGTGTAGATGTATGTCAAAATTAACTGGTACAAGTCTCAGCGTAATTAACGCAATATTTTGGTCAGAATTCACAATTTTAAGAAAAATTTAAGGCACTATATATTAGACTTAGAAATATAAAAATTTGTATGAAGCTTCAGTTCAACATAAAAATAGTAACTACGTGACCCCTTTAAGTAGTTTTCGAGTAATTTACTGAAAACTAAATTTTGGAACAAAAAGACCTTATTTGTAGTAGCTTAAATATCTGATACATACTATTGCTAGAATGTTCTGATTACAGCACGTGATGAAACCTATTAAATAATAGAGCTATAACAAGTTTCAAGTCCTGGATGTATATAATAACAAATAAAAGGTCTCTTAAAGTTGTTGTTCTACTGTCAGTTTCGTTACAAAACTTCCAGATGGCAAAGTTTTTATCGCGGAGAGCTAAATCTTTTTCTGTGATTATATCCAACTTAATTACATTCACACAAAAATTACGAAGATTATAAATTGTTTTATGACAGCGTTATGAAATATTCTGTGTCGGGGAAAGCGGCCGTTCAGAGACCACAGGGCGGATGACAGCTGGTGTTCCCTTGGCCGTCCGCTGCACCTGTATATAAATATGGCCCGGGAAGCAAAACTTCACTTCGCACCCAGATACCGTACGATTTGCGTCAGTCAAACCACTGAGTACGCGCTGCCTCGAATAACGTCATATAGAGGCTGTTAAAAATGCATATTTTTCGTAATAATAGAAAGTTAACTCGCGAGGACTGTACACCGTCCTGGACCACATAGATTTCGCGAAAGTAACTATTAGTGTGTCGGGCGTATTGTTAACAAAATGGTTCAAATGGATCTAAGCACCATGGGAATTAACGTATGAGGTCATCAGTCCCATAGACTTAGAACTACTTAAACCTAACTAACCTAAGGACATCACACACATCCATGCCCGAGGCGGGATTCGAACTTGCGGCCGTAGCAGCAGCGCGGTTCCGGAATAAAGCGCCTAGAACCGCTCGGCCACAGCGGCCGGATATTGTTAACAAATTGCGCGGCAAGTGGTACAATTATTTTCCACTTTTGTGGCGAGCAATTATTTTGATTATCAAAAGTCAGGTTGTTCGACCGTTTAATGGGAACTTACTGTAGAGGTCGCCTCTGAATTGCTCATAGCTCTGTTTAGCTTACAGAGATTTACTGTAAGTATTAAAATCATGAATATTACGGTGTTGTGCGTGTGAAAATTTATCAAATATACATATCAATTAGAACTCATAATCTTCATTTATAATCATAGTTCTTGACACCGCTGAGTAAATTAAGAATAGAAACATTTCTTTCAGTGGGCTGGACAAGAATCTGGACTTGCCGACTGGGAAGCATGGTCAGCATGTTCTCCATCGCTTTCTGGCTGACCACGAAAACAATTTCCAGGTTCTCGTAAAAGACGGCGAACAATATTCTAATATTTCCTATTACGCATGATAAATGATTATTATTAACCCGCTGCCCCACAACCTGCTCCTTTAATCGATGATAAGGCAGAATGCTACTGTGCTTGGGGAAAGCATTGCCTTTTTCTTTCTTTTCTAATTCCTGAATTAACTTCATTTTGTTTCCATCATTTCTCCCACAAATAGTTAATTCACTCATATTGACGGCTCCAGGGATTTGTGAATGGAACTGTTCGTCATACATCCGTTATTGCATGACACTTACATCGCCTCTAAGGACTGCAAACAATTCAATTAATTTTTAATGACCTTCTACCTAGCATTATCTTCGAATGTTGTGAAAAATCTTTCTGGATAGTTTTTTTCCGTGGGACTGAAACCCACTAGCATGAATAGAATGTATAATTACTTCCTTGCCACTTACACTGATGTCTCAAGAGTTAAGTATGCTGGTCGTTCTTAATATCTCCACAAACAGTGGATTCTCGCATTCCGTTGCTGGATTAACCATTCCCACTTTATATGTATCGAAGAGCAGTGCATCCAGAGAACACACACAGTACAGCTCTTCGAATTAGAATGAAGTCACCTCTCATCAAGTGCGAAATGAGTATGCTTATGTAATTCCTCAACTTCCTTCATCGACGGGAAACAGAACAGTAACCTCAGATGATTGTGGTCATTACGTTTATTCGATTCTGTAAGGCATTATCTTGAAAGACTGTCTTCCACCTACTAGCTAAAACATAGCCACGGTTGAAACTGCCAAGACTACCTGAAACAAAGGATACCAGGGTCTATCAGAACCTCTGCCAACGTGGCATGACATACATGGATCAGACAGTGAATACTCTCGAATATGGTTGCCTAGAACGCCAACGGCACATCACGCTGCAACAGCCTAACAAGCGGCAGTAGCATCGGAATTCCACGGAATGGATTCTGACACAGATGTCACACCTGTGTGACAGTGTCATTAAAGAATCTATCATCACTGGAGCGACTGAATCGCTTATCAATGATAATGGCTACGCCGGCCGGTGTGGCCGAGCGGCTCTAGGCGCTTCAGTCTGGAACCGCGCGACCACTAAGGTCGCAGGTTCGAATCCTGCCTCGGGAATGGATGTCTGTGAAGTCCTTAGGTTTAAGTAGTTCTAAGTTCTAGGGGACTGATGACCTCAGATGTTAAGTCCCATAGCGCTCAGAGCCATTTGAATCATCTGATAATGGCTACACCCTTAACGATTCTTCCGAATCTGTATTTACAACGGAAACGCACGACACAAATGCACACTTGCAAGATGTCAGTCCCAGAAATTGATTCCGCGCGAAAATTTAATCCACAATGCCAATAGTAAGCAGTTCTGATCTTATGAAAGTACAGCCTTTAAACTTTTGCGCGCGCTGGTGATTCGTACTCACTCTGCCCCACTGCAGCCGCCTAATGGTCGAGCGCCAAGCACTGTACAGCGGAGGGACAAATAGAGACCTCCTATTCGCGGGATGTTGAAGGCGACGAAAGAGTATGGGGAGGTCTATACATCGACCCAATGTGTTTTGTTCGAGAACACATGTTATTTATTCTACGCGAAAAATAGCAAGTAATATGAATGCATAATATGTCATCATCATGCACATATATGTATTTATATTATTTCAATAATTATAGTCTGGAACTGCGCGACCGCTACGGTCGCAGGTTCGAATCCTGCCTCGGGCATGGATGTGTGTGATGTCCTTAGGTTAGTTAGGTTTAAGTAGTTCTAGGTTCTAGGGGACTGATGACCTCAGAAGTTAAGTCCCATAATGCTCAGAGCCATTTCAATAATATTATCGTATTTATATTTTTCAGCTATATACAAACCTCAAGACGGAAATGAATAAAACTAATCAACCAAAGAATTATTGTGAAATGAAGTTATGGTTTTCGATAAACAATTTCATCACGCCAATCACATTGAAGAATAGCACTTCTCTCGCAAGTATTCTTCACTTTAAAAACACCAGCTATAAAATCCAAAGAAAATAACACGCTACAGCGCTGTCAATAATTACAAAGCCCTACACTAGTTCTTTAGTGACACCCTTATTCATTTCATACATTTAAACTGCAATTGTGAATAGAAAGATAAGAATGTTAAAAGCAAAGAGATCTCTGGCACCAGCTACAGGTTAGCAATCGCGCACTTTTTCACAATGAACAATACATGTTTCTAGTATCAAAACAGTATTTCCAAAACCTCTTACACACTCAGCAGTACAGCACTTCGCACTCGGACATTAAGCGGTGCGGTGGGATGGAGCGAGTGACAACCGGTGCGCGTTAATGTTTAAAAGCTGTGCTTTTGGATCATAGCTGCTAACTGTTAAAATTATTGGACAAACATTCGTGAGGGTTCGGTTGCTTGGATTGACACCTTGTAAGTGTGTTTTTTCTTTGTCTTTAAGATATGAGGTCAAGTTGGTGATATTCCCTTCTTTGATAAGAGGGAGAAGGAGATAATCTACAACGAACTGATTTTGGGGACAGGTGGATCAACAGAAACAGTGGAGACGCTACCAGCATGCGTCAGGAGGGGGAAGAAGTAATGCACGCGTGCCCATGCCTGGGTACGGACCGTGTACATGGTGGGGCAGAGAAGATAAAAGCTCGGTACCGGACCCTAGGGAATCAGTTCATCAGCGCACCTGATGACTGCAGTGTTGTCGCTTGCCGATATATTTTCCCGTTGGACACTGACATCTGACCATTCAGCCATGAACTATTTCGCAAAATAGTTATATCCTGTAGTCAGTCACGCAGTTTCTTTCGCTTGTGCAGTATTGGAGCACGCAGTCCACCAGCATAACAAGCAAGTTCCGCGGGTTGCCATATCGGCGGCCTGCAGGCGACGCGTTTCCCACTGTCACTCGCCAACATGCTGACAAGGGAACGTCCCCATCGCAACCCCCTCAGATTTAGTTATAAGTTGGCACAGTGGATAGACCTTGAAAAACTGAACACAGATCAGTCGAGAAAACAGGAAGAAGTTCTGTGGAACTATGAAAAAATAAACAAAATATGCAAACTGAGTAGTTCATGCTCAAGATAGGCAATATTAAGGACAGTGTGAGCTCAGGAGCGCTGTGGTCCCGTGGTTAGCGTGAGCAGCTGCGGAACGAGATGTCTTTAGTTCAAATCTTCCCTCGACTGAAAATTTTACTTTCTTTATTTTCGCAAAGTTATGATCTGTCCGTTCGTTCATTGACGTCTCTGTTCACTGTAATAAGTTTAGTGTCTATATTTTGCGACCCCACGGCAAAACCGTACAATTAGTTGACGAAAGGACGTGCCTCTCCAATGGGAACCGAAAACATTTGATCGCAAGGTCATAGGTCAACCGATTCCTCCACAGGAAAACACGTCTGATGTATTCTATACGACACTGGTGACAGCATGTGCGTCACATGACAGGAATATGTTGTCGACACACCTAACTAGTACACTTGGAGAATGGGTAAAATGATTCTTCTACCTTGCCCGATTTAGGTTTTCTTGTGGATGTGATAATCACTCCCAAAAAAGTGATGAAAACATAAGAGTTTGTCACATAAACTGAAAACAAAAAGTTAAACTTTTCACTCGAGGGAAGACTTAAACCAAGGACCTCTCATTCCGCAGCTCGTCACGCTAACCACGGGACCACGGCGCTCCTTAGCTCGCACTGTCCTTGATATGCCTATCTTGCGCATGGACTACTCAGTTTGTATTTTTTGCTTATTTTTTCGTAGTTCCACACAACTTCTTCCTATTTTCTCGATCGATCAGTGTTCAGTTTTTCAAGGCCTATCCACTGTGCCAACTTATAACTAAATCTGAGGGGGGGGGGGGGGAGGGGTGCGATGGGGAGGTTCCCTTGTGAGAAGACAACAAACACAGGGTCAGTTTGTTTTCATGGGCCATTCCGATAGCCAGAGACACAACAAACAGCGGTCCTTTCGCCTACAGGTGGTGCCCTATTCACCACTAAGAGGCACTACGTGCTCCCACGGTGTTACGTGTCGGGCCGTGCCACGTCCATCCGGCGTGCAGTCTGTATGTCGACGAAGGCCATTTCCAGCCACCACCTCAGCCAAGACTACACGCCTTCATCATGACAATGAGCAGCTATCAGGTAATAACGAACCTCTGCCTCTACGAGCTGCTCACCGTGGACTTACAATAGAAACTTTCCATCGCACCCCCCCCCCCCCCCCCACCCGTCCTTCTCAGATTTAGTTATAAGGGTGCCCAGTGGACAGCCTGTCAAAAATTGAACACAGATCGAGCATGAAAACAGGAAGGAGGTGTACTGAACTGTGAAAAAAAAGCAAAATAGAAAAAGTGAAGGGTCCAAGTAAAAGAACTGCAATATACAGCAGTCTGGAATAGCAACAGCGTCGAAGTAAACTGGCCACGATTTTTGACTGCAAAGCGGGTGAGCAGTGTTCAGAGCTCCTTTTCGTCAATTATTTTTATTTATTTATTTCACTATCTGCTGTATTAAAATTTGTGTGGTGTAACGTCCGTTTGCAACAGCGAGGTATAAGGAAGGGACCTATAACGAAAGTTGATTCTGCACAACTACTTAGTAGAAGCCGAAAGGAAGTGACTTTCGAATGGCAACCGCAAACCTTTGATGACAAGGTGAGAAGCCATCTGAATGCTCCCTCAAAAAATAAGTCTGGTGTGTCACATACGGCTTTAGTGACTGTGCGTGTGACTCATGATAGTAATCTCTAATAGTCGCTGTGTCAAAAGATGTGCTTTAACGGTTTTGAAGTTGCGTTCCGTTCTGGAAGTTTTGACTCTAGAATTCCTTTGGTGTAACATAGTTCACACCCGTTTATTTGTTTTCATTTCTCTGAGATGTCTATGTGGTATCTCGCCTGCGCTCACTATTCATCACTTTTACTTGCGACGGTAATGTATGCTTACCACGTGAGTCATTATTTTATAACCAATGCACAGTATGATAACCGCAAATACTACAGGAAGAGGACAAACAACGCAAACATTTCATAATGTTGGGGAAAAGAAAAATTAAAATAAGTGGTACGAAGGACTGTTGAATCTAGCTTGCCCGCCTTACATTCCAACACGTGACCACTTAACCACAAAGCTATGGCACTTCCATTTCGCTCGATGTTGCAGTTGTTAAGCTTGGGCTGTTCACAGTTTCTACTTAGCTTTTTTTCGTAGTTCAGTGCACATTCTTCCTGTTTTCACGGCTGATCTGTTTTTAGACTTTGGTGGGCTATCCACTGGCCCATCTTGCCACTAAATCTGAGGAAGGGGGGTTACGATGGTGAGTTCCCCTTCTTGGTATCCGCCAGCTCACCGAAATTAATGCTCGTGACTGAAGGACAGCCATCCAGTTGTGGACTGTCTGTACTTTGGATTTGCTCTAATCTCTCTCCACAGTGACAGTGGTCTACGCAGGACATGTAACTTCTAATTTCTCAGTTTGTCATAACTCAAGAGACAATTCACACAATTTCGTAAGAGCTTTACATTCTATATTTAGATAACTAGTAACATCATTGGATTTTATGCGAAGCAAGACTTTCATGTTTCTTAAAATAAAGTTGATTTTTATATATGTACCTGTGAACTTTTTTTGTGTTATGGTACCTGCGTAACGTCACCATAGATATAAGCGACAGGATACTCAGTACAACAGTTACACATATTGTGACGTTTTCCATTGTACACAGTGATTTAGGGACACTTTTCCACAAGTTGTCAAATGGCTCTGAGCACTATGGGACGTAACAGCTGAGGTCATCAGTCCCCTAGACCTTAGAACTACTTAAACCTAACTAACCTAAGGACATCACACACATCCATGCCCCAGGCAGGATTCGAACCTGCGACCGTATCGGTCTTGCGGTTCCAGACTGACACACCTAGAACCGCACGGCCACACAGGCCGGCAAACAAGTTTTCGTGTCGTGTAAACAGTAAATAACCCACTTCTAATTTTTGGCCGCAGCAGTGAATACATGCTTGGCCTTTCAAGTTCTCTTGTTATTGCGAAACATTCAGCACACACAGGAACTCGTATCGGAGCAGACGGCAAGCATCAGCAAGCCACCAGTGGAATCCAACCGGCTTTCACACATCGCACCTAGGATCTCAGGTAACAGCTAGAAACGGACTTTTTTTATTAAGCTGTTCAGGTTCCAAAGCTTACAGACTTCAACAGTTGAACCCCGTGGTCGAACCTCAAGACTAGCCGTATGACCACCTTAAGACGAAACTAGCGGCATGTGGCCAACTCCCGCCAGAAAATCTTTACCTGTCACGAACAAAATAGCCAGACGTATCGAAAATGAATAGTGATATTGCAGGGTCTTTATTGGGACTGTCGTTCCAGCGCACCAGTTCGAAGTGTAAAAAATTCTAAGCATACACTTTGATTCCAAATCTGATTGTTGTTCATTCACCCGACGAGGTGAATTCGAGGAAGTAGTGCTCCTATAGCTAATTTTGATAGTTAACCAACGGTAGTAGTGCTATTTAGAAAAGCGAAATGTACATTTTGTGGAAAATCGCGGCACAAAGCGGAAGTATGTAACTCCACCAACAAGATGAACATACATAGCACACAGCTTCGGGATACAGACCCTGGCAGCTAACCTGACGTGTGGAGGCCAGGTCCAAGTTCATCCAGTGTTACCCACATCAAACCGTACACAGATGTTAAAAGTCCTAATTAACACCCTTCCTGTCATGTTCCAGATCTACACATGATCCTCCACAACACTCGTCAGTGTGCCTACCTACAAGTCGCAGCCACTTTGATCATTTGCCAAAAATTTGAAGAGTTACAGTAACAATGACAGTGCTGTGTTAGGACGACTTACATGTACCATACAGTACCACAGATCGCCTTTTATCGCTCATCTCTTGTTAGCAATTTGGCAATGATCCTTTCCAATAAATCAGCTTTGGAGGTGCACGATTCTTTTCATACAGACTGTCCATAATTAAAATTCCAGTTCAAAACGCTGAACATTACTGACTTAGGGGGAACCGTCGTGGGGAGAAAAAAAATTGACCAATGGATGGCACTGCAAGCGTCAGAATATGCACACCAACAGACGCGCGACACACGGTTGTTCCCTAGTTTGAGTCCGAGAAGCCCTATATGTCTGTCTTCATGAAGGATCGCGCGCTGCTGGTAAGGCTCTTTTACAAGAACGGTGACAGTGCGCCAGTAGCCCTGCAGAAATTCCGGGCACTCAAAGATATGGAAATAGGCATCGGTTCGCTGTCTGCTAAGGGTATGGAGAAAATGATTACAAAATTAGAAAAGACAGGTTCTTTTGAAGTGGAATGTTGCAGAGGGAAGAAAGAATTTGATCAGACTTCTGTCGAAGATGTGGTCAAAGCATTTCAGGATGGGTCGGGCGGTGGTGTGCAAATATGCAGTGCACCAGGAACCGTGAGGCCGGCCCACAAAATCCTATGAAACATCCTGCTTTGCTATCCATACAAAATCAGCAAAGTTCGGGAGTTGCTTTCTGCTAACCTGCCTGCAAGACAAACGTTTGCTCTCGGATTTCTTGCTCGAATGGAAGTGGACAATGAATGACAATGGAAGATTCTGCAGACAGACGGAGTCCATTTTCATCTCCATGGACATGTCAGTTTGCAGAATAGCAGAATACGCACAACGGAAAATCCACACGCTGGTCAACCAGTACCACTTCATTCTGCAAAGGCGACTGTGTGATGTAGGTAGACGGCATCGTTTATCACAGGGCGGTAGTTTTTCGAGCAGACGAGTCCTGCAGGCGTTGTTACCTGTACTGTCACTGATAAACGCCGTGAGAGTCTTTTGCGCACCAAGTACGTTACAGCGCCACGATGGCACTCCTCCGCACATTGCACAGCCACTGAAGCGGCTGTTGCAGAGGAATTTAGGAAATCTAGAATTACCGACAGCCATTTCCCTACAGCCTGACCGTCCAGGCCACCTAATCTTAAATCGTGTGACTTTCTAGCAGTCATTGCACAACATATTCTGAACGACCGCCTCTCTCACCACAATAAGAAAATGATATCATTTTGTTATTTATGGGTTTTGGTCCCAGGACAATTAATAAACGATATCATTCTGACTTTTACGTGAATGTTTCCAATCCGATATAGTATGATCTTGTTGTGGTGGATGGCCGTACCTAACTAACAGTGCCACAATAGTTGACTGCCGAACTTGTGCAATCATGCACATTGAACAGTATGGTCGGTGTAATGTGCACCTCAAACCACAGCTGTCGTATTGTGAGTCATCTGTCATTTGTAGCCGATCCAGTTTATGTTAAGACTATTACAGCGGCATCTATTGCTGAAATTTTCGTTATTTTTTGTTTGTTTTTTGTTCCATGACGTTTCCCTCTGCGTCAACAAAATGCCGTACGAATCTGTTTCTAAAGCATTTTTTCTTGAAACTTTAATTATTGACACGCTGCATATGTGACAAAAATGGTTCAAATGGCTCCAAGCACCATGGGACTTAACATCTGAGGTCATCAGTCCCTTAGACTTCTTGTTGTTGTTGTTGTGGTCTTCAGTCCTGAGACTGGTTTGATGCAGCTCTCCATGCTACTCTAACCTGTGCAAGTTTCTTCATCTCCCAGTACCTACTGCAACCTACATCCTTCTGAATCTGCTTAGTGTATTCATCTCTTGGTCTCCCTCTACGATTTTTACCCTCCACGCTACCCTCCAATACTAAATTTGTGGTCCCTTGATGCCTCAGAACATGTCCTACCAACCAGCCCCTTCTTCTCGTCAAGTTGTGCCACAAACTCCTCCCCAATTCTATTCAATACCTCCTCATTAGTTATGTGATCTACCCATCTAATCTTCAGCATTCTTCTGTAGCACTACATTTCGAAAGCTTCTATTCTCTTCCTGTCTAAACTATTTATCGTCCATGTTTCACTTCCATACATGGCTACACTCCATACAAATACTTTCAGAAACGACTTCCTGACACTTAAATCTATACTCGATGATAACAAATTTCTCTTATTCAGAAACGCTTTCCTTGCCATTGCCAGTCTACATTTTATATCTTCTCTACTTCGACCATCATCAGTTATTTTGCTCCCCAAATACCAAAACTTCTTTACTACTTTAAGTGCCTCATTTCCTAATCTAATTCCCGCAGCATCACCCGATTTAATTCGACTACATTCCATTATCCTCGTTTTGCTTTTGTTTATGTTCATCTTACACCCTCCTTTCAAGACACTGTCCATTCTGTTCAACTGCTCTTCCAAGTCCTTTGCTGTCTCTGACAGAATTACAACGTCATCGGCGAACCTCAAAGTTTTTATTTCTTCTCCATGGATTTTAATACCTACTCCGAATTTTTCTTTTCTTTCCTTTACTGCTTGCTCAATATACAGATTGAATAACATTGGGGAGAGGCTACAACCCTGTCTGACTCCCTTCCCAACCACTGCTTCCCTTTCATGCCCCTCGACTCTTATACTGCCATCTGGTTTCTGTACAAATTGTAAATAGCCTTTCGCTACCTGTATTTTACCCTTGCCACCTTTAGAATTTGAAAGAGAGTATTCCAGTCAACATTGTAAAAAGCTTTCTCTAAGTCTACAAATGCTAGAAACGTAGTTTTGCCTTTCCTTAATCTATCTTCTAAGATAAGTCGTAAGGTCAGTATTGCCTCACGTGTCCAATATTTCTACGGAATCCAAACTGATCTTCCCCGACATCGGCTTCTACCAGTTTTTTCACTCGTCTGTAATGAATTCGTGTTAGTATTTTGCAGCTGTGACTTATTAAACTCATTGTTCGGTAATTTTCACATCTGTCAACACCTGCTTTCTTTGGGATTGGAATTATTATATTCTTCTTGAAGTCTGAGGGAATTTTGCCTGTCCTATACATCTTGCCCACCAGATGGTAGAGTTTTGTCAGGACTGGCTCTCCCAAGGCCGTCAGTAGTTCTAATGGATTGTTTTCTACTCCCGAGGCCTTGTTTCGACTTACGTCTTTCAGTGCTCTTTCAATCTCTTCACGCAGTATCGTATCTCTCATTTCATATTCATCTACATTCTCTTCCATGTCCATAATATTGTCCACAAGTAAATCGTCCTTCTATAGACCCTCCATATACTCCCACCACCTTTCTGCTTTCCCTTATTTGGTTAGAACTGGATTTCCATCTGAGCTCTTGATATTCATACAAGTGGTTCTCTTTTCTCCAAAGGTCTCTTTAATTTTCCTGTAGGCAGTATCTATCTCACCCCTAGTGAGATAAGCCTCTACATCCTTACATTTGTCCTCTAGCCATCCCTGCTTAGCCATTTAGCACTTCAATCTCATTTTTCAGACGTTTGTATTCCTTTTTGCCTGCTTCATTTACTGCATTTTTATATTTTCTCCTTTCATCAATTAAATTCAATATTTCTTCTGTTACCCAAGGAGTTCTACTAGCCCTCATCTTTTTACCTACTTGATCCTCTGCTGCCTTCACTATTTCATCCCTCAGAGCTACCCATTCTTCTTGTACTGTACTTCTTTCCCCCATTGCTGTCAATTGTTCCCTTATGCTCTCCCTGAAACTCTGTACAACCTCTGATTCTTTCAGTTTATCCAGGTCCCATCTCCTTAAATTCCCACCTTTTTGCAGTTTCTTCAGATTTAATCTACAGTTCATAACCAATAGATTGTGGTCAGAATCCACATCTGCCCCTGGAAATGTCTTACAATTTAAAATCTGGTTCCTAAATCTCTGTCTTACCATTATGTAATCTATCTGATACGTTTTAGCGTCTCCAGAAATCCTCCATGTATACAGCCTTCTTTTATGATTCTTGAACCAAGTGTTAGCTATGATTAAGTTATCCTCTGTGCAAAATTCTACCAGACGGCTTCCTCTTTTATTTCTTACCCCCAATCCATATTCACCTACTATGTTTCTTTCTCTCCCTTTTACTACTGTCGAATTCCAGTCACCCATGACTATTAAATTTTCGGCCCCCTTCACTACCTGAATAATTTCTTTTATCTCATCTTACATTTCATCAATTTCTTCATCATATGCAGAGCTAGTTGGCATATAAACTTGTACTACTGTAGTAGGCGTGGGCTTCGTGTCTATCTTGGCCACAATAATGCGTTCACTGTGCTGTTTGTAGTAGCTTACCCGCACTCCTATTTTTTTATTCATTATTAAACCTACTCCTGCATTACCCCTATTTGATTTTGTATTTATAACCCTGTATTCACCTGACCAAATGTCTTGTTCCTTCTTCCACCGAACTTCACTAATTCCCACCATATCTAAATTTAATCTATCCATTTCCCTTTTTAAATTTTCTAACCTACCTGCCCGATTAAGGGCTCTGACATTCCACGTTCCGATCCGTAGAACGCCAGTTTTCTTTCTCCTGATAACGACGTCCTCTTGAGTAGTCCCTGCCCGGAGATCCGAATGGGGGACCATTTTACCTCCGGAATATTTTACCCAAGAGGACGCCATCATCATTTAACCATACAGTAAAGCTGCATGACCTCGGGAAAAATTACGGCTGTTGTTTCCCCTTGCTTTCAGCCGTTCGCAGTACCACAACAGCAAGGCCGTTTTGGTTATTGTTACGGGGCCAGATCAGTCAATCATCCAGACTGTTGTCCCTGAAACTACTGAAAAGGCTGCTGCCCCTCTTCAGGAACCACACGTTTGTCTGGCCTCTCAACATATACCTCTCCGTTGTGGTTGCACCTACGGTACGGCCATTTGTATCGCTGAGGCACGCAAGCCTCCCCACCAACGGCAAGGTCCATGGTTGATGGAGGGGGCCCCTAGACTTAGAACTGCTTAAACCTAACCTAAGGACATCACACACATCCATGCCCGGGGCAGGATTCGAACCTGCGACCGTAGCAGCAGCGCGGTTCCGGACTAAAGCGCCTAGAACCGCTCGGTCACAGAAGGCCGGCATATATGTGACACTCTGGATCGCTCCTCAACAAAGCACTTCTTCGCGACTGCACCATATGAGCTACCTGCTGACCCAACATGTGCTCCGGATGTGTGGCTTCCCAATGTAATGCACCTATAGCGTTGGTAACGCCGTAGATGCCTCGTTGATGCTCAATTTCTCCATAGTCACACCAGTGGCCCGCAGCGAGCTTGTACCAGGGCTGCTGCCACATATGTATCACCTACTCAACCAAATGGGGATGACGGTTGTACCATGGGGAACGTATCGGGAGGTCCTGGCGTGAGTCGCCCGCCTTCTAGGTCAGGCCATAGTTGGTGTCTGGCTCCCAGACCAGCACGAACCTGCAGGTACATTCTTCCAACAATTCCGCCAGTTCCAGGGATCCAACATCTGGGTGCTGAGCGGGTCCATCCACTGCCACAGCAGCACCCAATTCAGTAGTTGGAACTCTCTGGTCAGCACGATACCAGCATCCAGGACATGGAGACAGCTGCGACTACAGGACATCGACAGCGATGGTGCAGCGTCGCCACTTTCAAAGGATGCCGTCAATTCACATGGACTCCAGGATGTTGAAATGGTCAATTCCTCTGGAGAATGGCTGGGGAGGGTCGGGGAAGGAAGTTGGAAAGACTTGCGCTTTCTGCACTCATTTCATATTTTTTGTATTATTTAATCGTGCAAAGGTATCTTTATTTTTGTCATGAACTATTGGTCCTTAATTTTCTACATCTATAAGTACACCGGTACTTGAAATAGGATGAGAGCAAGGTATTTCTCTTTTAATTTCTTAAAAACTGCAGTCTATATTGAGTAGCGAAATCTGACTCCTTCTCCTACCTAGAATGTTTAACTTGAAAAAATGGCTTGTTTGTTTGAATGCCCTGAATGGACTAAAGAAGTCCCTTTCTTTATTCTCCCAGGTAGGAGCACCGACCTCTAGAACTTTGCCTCTCCTGCATTTTCGGTAATGTAAGGATGTGCCTCCGCGGAAATTTTGGCGAACAACGATCCATGCTGCTGAATTCGGGCTATCTGCCGGAACAGCATGTAGTTCACGCGGCTATTTGAAGCTGTCTCATTGGCCAGAACGGCGAGCGCCACTTTCCGCCCGAAAAAATGGGGTTTCCACATTGAACAAGGGACAGAAGTAGACTTTGGTAGCGGAGTTGGGTTCCTGCTGTCGATGTGTAAGCGTGTGTTCCTAGTGGACACAGAGTAACTGCAAGTCGTGCTAGGTATATGAAATTAGAACTTCCGTAAATTTAAAGGATCAGTGTTTTATTGTTCTCCTATCTATTATCACGCCTTTTTTTTATCCTTCTGCGTGATAAATTCATCGAATGTTGAGTTGTGTTGGACTCAGCATCCGAGCTTTATCCGTTAGTTAGGTCTCACGCTCGTGGAGGCACTTGACAGCCAAGAGGCACGTTAAGTAAATTCATCCATTTTTCAAGGATTTGTTTCGCCTTCGGCGAGTTGTATGGTTCAATATTCCACAAGTGAAATGAATACTTTTGGAATAGTTAATTCTTCGTCAAGACACGATCGTGTTACTTTATTGCTGTTTTTAAGATCATGCGGCGAGTGATAGTTTTAATAGTGCTTAACAGAACAATAATTATACGTGGCTGACGAACCCATCATGCACACTGTAGAAAGTTGCAGAGCGTGTGATGAATGTTCCAGTAATTTAACTAATATGCCACTCTTCCTTCAATGTACAGAGCTACTTCCCAGTCTATCCATCTTCAATGGCGACTGCATGTTAATCCTCCCCTATCACTTTGTAACCACTGACATGGTATTCTCGTAGTAACGGTCAAACTCCGTCATTATTCCCTTCCTCCCACTCGATTCCTTACTCAGAGACTTGACTGCTTAAATAGGTGTTCATACAGATACAGGGTGTTTCAAAAATGACCGGTATATTTGAAACGGCAATAAAAACTACACGAGCAGCGATAGAAATACACCGTTTGTTGCAATATGCTTGGGACAACAGTTCATTTTCAGGCGGACAAACTTTCGAAATTACAGTAGTTACAATTTTCAACAACAGATGGCGCTGCGGCCTGGGAAACTCTATAGTACGATATTTTCCACATATCCACCATGCGTAGCAATGATATGGCGCAGTCTCTGAATGAAATTACCCGAAACCTTTGACAACGTGTCTGGCGGAATGGCTTCACATGCAGATGAGATGTACTGCTTCAGCTGTTCAATTGTTTCTGGATTCTGGCGGTACACCTGGTCTTTCCAGTGTCTCCACAGAAAAAAGTCACAGAGGTTCATGTCTGGCGAATAGGGAGGCCAATCCACGCCGCCTCCTGTATGTTTCGGATAGCCCAAAGCAATCACACGATCATCGAAATATTCATTCAGGAAATTAAAGACGTCGGCCGTGCGATGTGGCCGGGCACCATCTTGCATAAACCACTAGGTGTTTGCAGTGTCGTCTAAGGCAGTTTGTACGGCCTCAAATTCACGAAGAATGTCCAGATAGCGTGATGCAGTAATCGTTTCGGATCTGAAAAATGGGCCAATGATTCCTTTGGAAGAAATGGCGGTCCAGACCAGTACTTTTTGAGGATGCAGGGTCGATGGGACTGCAACATGGGGCTTTTCGGTTCCCCATATGCGCCAGTTCTGTTTATTGACGAAGCCGTCCAGGTAAAAATAAGCTTCGTCAGTAAACCAAATGCTGCCCACATGCATATCGCCGTCATCAATCCTGTGCACTATATCGTTAGCGAATGTCTCTCGTGCAGCAATGGTAGCGGCGCTGAGGGGTTGCCGCGTTTGAATTTTGTATGGATAGAGGTGTAAACTCTGGCGCATGAGACGATACGTGGACGTTGGCGTCATTTGGACCGCAGCTGCAACACGGCGAACGGAAACCTGAGGCCGCTGTTGGATCACCTGCTGCACTAGCTGCGCGTTGCCCTCTGTGGTTGCCGTACGCGGTCGCCCTACCTTTCCAGCACGTTCATCCGTCACGTTCCCAGTCCGTTGAAATTTTTCAAACAGATCCTTTATTGTATCGCTTTTCGGTCCTTTGGTTACATTAAACCTCCGTTGAAAACTTCGTCTTGTTGCAACAACACTGTGTTCTAGGCGGTGGAATTTCAACGCCAGAAAAATCCTCTGTTCTAAGGAATAAACCATGTTGTCTACAGCACACTTGCACGTTGTGAACAGCACACGCTTACAGCAGAAAGACGACGTACAGAATGGCGCACCCACAGACTGCGTTGTCTTCTATATCTTTCACATCACATGCAGCGCCATCTGTTGTTGAAAATTGTAACTACTGTAATTTCGAAAGTTTGTCCGCCTTAAAATGTACTGTTGTCCCAAGCATATTGCAACAAACGGTGTATTTCTATCGCTGCTCGTTTGCTTTTTATTGCCGTTTCAAATATACCGGTCATTTTTGAAACACCCTGTATAATTTTAAATTGCGGTATGCTAATCTTGTCCCGTTTGCGGTGAATATTGAGGTCTGCTGTAATAAACTAATGTTGAAAATTTCCTTTTTAATGACTTACAACCCCAACAAAACTGTAGATACAATGCATGAAATTGCAGAGAACCTGTCATGGCCTTCGCAAGAACAACAAGTAACATAAAAAAGAATCTGGTTTTCGTGTAGTCGTCACGGAACTCGCTTTGCCTTCGTACTGCTGTTTTGCTAAATTTCTCCTAAGGGTCAGGGCGTTACATTTCAAGATCTGTTCTGACCACTGCCCGTACGAAAGAGTAGTTGAATATCGTTTCTTCTAGTAAAGGAAGCATCGTATCTTGCTGCTAAATACGAAATAATATTCACTTGATGTAGTGAAAGAGGATACTTGCTTTTGGAACGATATAATTATGCTTTTACTTCTTGAGATAATTCTATGAAGGTAGTGTTACCGGTCCGCCCTCGTGAGTATCAACATTTACGACAAAAGTTGTCGTGAAGCAATCATAACCTTTTGTAATTGCTTTGAGGAATTAGGAATCCTGGCAAAATCCTATTACACTCAACCAGGCACCTCTTTCCTGCTGTTTCAGGAAGGACAGTTTACCAACATAACATGCAAGTTCTGCGGGTTGCCGAAGCACTGGACTGCAGTCAACGCATCTTCCGGTAGCACTCACTAACAACTCAGAGGAGAACAACACAAACTTCAAGCGCAACTCTGATAGCTTCTGCGACGACAAACAGCGCTCCCTTCGCCTACAGGCAGCATCGGTGCTACAATCACGAAGTGTGGAGGACACAGCTCTTCTTGCTTCCCGTGTATGACGTGCCAGCAAGTAGGCCGTTCAAATCTGCTTCCGGCCATCCTGATTTAGGTTTTCCGTGATTTCCATAAACCGCTTCAGGCAAATGCCGGGCTGATTTCTTTGAAAGGGCACGGCTGACATCCTTCCTTATCTTTCCCTTATCCGATGGACCGATGTCCTCGGGGTAGCCGCGCGCCCTATGGGCGTCTTGTCACGGTTCGCGTGGCTGTCCTGTTGGAGGTTCGAGTCCTCCCTCGGGCATGGGTGTGTGTGTGTTGTCCTTAGGATAATTTAGTTTAAGTAGTGTGTAAGCTTAGGGTCCCCTCCCCCAAATCGACCAACCAACCAAAAAACTTAGGCCGTGCCAGATTATCTACCCGTGCGTTATTAAGGCCACCCAAGCTCTGAGCAAGCAAATTCCAGCCACTGCCTTAACCAGGGCTACATGCCTTCGCCATGTCAATGGGCAGCCGTCAGTCAGCAACAAGGCTTCAGATCTTTGAACTGGTCTCTACGGACTCAGGTGTAAGAACTGGTTATCCGCCGACTCACTGAGCTCAGTGCTTGTGAATGATCGACAGTCATCCACTTTGGTATGTCTGTACTTTGAATTTGTTGTAGTCTCGCTCAGCAGTGGTAGTTGTCTGTAACGGACGTGAAACTTTAGATTTGTCAGTTTGCCATAGCTCAAGAGACTATTCATATAATTTCAGTACTTTATGTTATGTATTCAAACAATGAGTGACATTACTGCATTTTATGTGAAACAAGACACTTATGTATGTTAAAATGGAACTGAGGAAAGCGTTTCTGAAGAAGAGAAATGTGCTAACATCGAGTATAGATTTAAGTGTCGGGAAGTCGTTTGTGAAAGTATTTGTATGGAGTGCAACCACGAATGGAAGTGAAACATGGACGACAACTACGTAAGACAAGAAGAGAATAGAAGCTTTCGAAATATGGTGCTACAGAAGAATGCTGAAGATTAGATGGGTAGATCACGTACGACTGAGGAGGTACTGAATACAATTGTGAAGAAGAGGAATTTGTGGCACAACTTGACTACAAGAAGGGACCGGTTGCTGAGACACGTTCTGAGGCATCAAGGGATCACCAATTCAGTATTCGAGGGAAGTGTGAAGTGTAAAAATCGTAGAGGGAGACCAAGAGATTAACACATTAAGCAGATTGAGAAGTATGTAGGTTGCAGTAGTTATTCGGAGATGAAGAGGCTTGCTCAGGATAAAATAGCATGGAGAGCTACACTAAACCAGTCTCTGGGCTGAAGACCACAACAGCAACAAAATGAAGCTGATATCGTTTTCTGGCTACCTGGGAACTTTTTTGTGGAGCCCACCTAAGACCGCTACGGTTTTCTTTTCATTACATATAAAATTTCACCTCATACAGATAGCACCATCATGTACATTGCATGGATGATTCCAATAAAGGGGCTGCGCGGGATTAGCCGAGCGGTCTATGGCGCTGCAGTCATGGACTGTGCTGCTGGTCCCGGCGAAGGTTTGAGTCCTCCCTCGGGCATGTGTGTGTGTGTTTGTCCTTAGGATAATTTAGCTTAAGTAGTGTGTAAGCTTAGGGACTGATGACCTTAACAGTTAAGTCCCATAAGATTTCACACACACATCACATATCCAATAAAGGGGAATCCAGTTGCATTATAGTTCTCAGCTGGATGTTGTACTTTGTGAAGTCCTAACCATTCATGTGTGTAGCAAACTGAGATTAAATCGATCTATCACAACATAAGGCGAGGTAGCTGGATAACAGAGATGGTTAGCATTTCTCCTTTGTGAATTTTTGTAATTTTCAAGAATGAAGCAAAGTCAAATAAATAATAAATGAACTTAAACCTCGAAGAATTCACTATAATAACGACCAGACCTACCACTTAACAACTTTCTCAGTTTTTTTTACGGTTGCTCGAATTACTAACAATTAAAAATGAAAGATGCTTGCAAAAACAGCTTTTGAAACTGTATAGAAATTACTATAGATAACGTTAAGAAGTAGAATGCGTCGTATTAAAAAACTTAGCAAGTTAAGATCTCTGGAGAAAACAAAATTTTGCGAGACGCTCCATGATACAAGGGCTGTTCGGAAAGCAAGGTCCAATCGGGCGCGAAATGAACGACACAGCGAAAATCAAAAGTTTTCTATTTGCAACAGTTAGCCACACCAGGCTACCTCTCTACATAGTCGCCGCTCCGACTTCGACATTTGTCGTGGCGTTGTACAACCTTTACAGTACCCTCTCCGCAGAAAGCAGCCGCCTGTGCTTTCCGCCAATTCTCTACGCTGGTCTGCCTCTCGTTGTTTGTACCAAAATGTAGTCTTCGTGGCCAGCGGTTCATGTGAGCATTGATGAACAACGGAGTTAGCCAATTAAGTCCTGTCCCATCGAAAACGCTGCAGGAGCGTCTTCATTGCCCCTGCAGAATGTGGCTGAAAATTGTCTTGAAGAAAGAAACGCATAACATTTATGTTATGAGGGCTGCATAGGTTCAGGAGAAATCTCTCACCATGTCCACATACTTGGCGGGAGACACTGTTGTTTTAGGCATTTATGCGCTATCACTTTGGGCTCTGAACTGAAAATAGCGATGTGAAGCGATCGATAGGCGCACTAAAGACACTGTCCAACACATCTGTGCAAAGTTCAGTCGGACTTTCACTGTGGTTTCCATTTCGCACCTAATCGTACATTATTTTCCAAATACACCTCGTACTATGCCTCGCATTAAATGACGCGAGACAATTGTTGGTGAATCTGTATCTACGTTGTGCTCAACATTGGAACAGTGGAAGCTGAGAATCTAACACTGTGACGTTCAGTGGGAAGGAATGAGCACGCTGGCATATCTGAAGTAGTTAAGTATTAGAGCATGCACGAAAAGTTTAGAGAAACAAGGTGGAAAAATGTACTATAAAATCGTACTGTTGCTGAACTAAAATTTAGCGAAAGGAACGCAAAACAGGACCGTATAAACAGCACTAAGTGAGCTGGAGTAACACTAAAGTGAACACAAACGACTCTGGGAGTACCTTGGTTGTCAAGGTGTATGACGTAGCAGACAGCGTCGTTTCGTGTGATGGTATAACGACGAAATTCATGCACAAAAACTTACGGGAATACAGCCGAGCAACGTCTTTAAAGGCGTCACCCGGCTCCATTCGCGCATTTAAAGATTTTATAGACCGGGAGAAAATCAAGTTCAACGGAATTTATGACTTAACGCAATTTATGTTAACAATGCACAGCAGCCAGTCTCTACGGACAGTACTGTGGCACAAGTTCGTAATAATGCACAGTAGACAAGAGTCGAACAGAACATGGAAATAAAACTCTTATGATAATTTTTAATACAGTACCTGAAATGTGGCTTAAGAAATTAAAATTGTAAGGAGAATATTCTTGGAACGTTCGAAAATACACTAAATTTTATGTCAGTAATTATTATATCCACTGATTTCAAGTTACTGCAGAATCATGGCCACATAACCAGAAATGGCATAATTATTTTAACGTGTTGACTGTTGGCGTTCGTCTCTGCACCTATGACCGACAGCCGTTTAATGATTTTTCTGACTTTTCACCACCACGGATAGGTAGCACTATCAACGATTCACCATCCATTAATTGTGGCGGCAATGGAGGGTGAATATTTGATTCTCGTGGTGGCGGATGGCTAGTAAAAGCAGTGACCGTCGCCCGAATATCCTGAATCGAGAATCGACACACAGCATCTTGACAACTGGCCGAAAAAGCCTTCCAATTTTTATTTTATAACTAGTGTCCCGCCCTGTCTTTGTTCAGGTGTCACCATTTACCTATGACAGTGCGACTTGTTTGGCATTGCAGTAATAAACTGTATATGTGAACCTTCCTTGTAAATTAAACTTTTAGTGAAAACAGTCTCAATTTCGGGATTCTCGTAGCAAGCACGGACATAAGAAGAAGAACTGCAAAACACAAGATGATTAGTATCAAATTCCCTACACCAGTTCTTGAGAGTAATTTTCAGATAGAAAGAAACGCAGCGGGGTACTTCGATATAATATTTATGGATGCATAGATTCTAGTCAGGCTCTGGTGTTGTGGTCGCTTTTTACTATTTTCCTGCCAGATAATGACTCCTCTGTAAGTGATCATCTCGTAGTTCTTATATATATATATAGTCTGTCCAGAAGGTAAGTTACGATCGGTCGCGAAATGGAAACCACAGTGAAAATCTGATGAAGTTTGGCACAGGTGTGTCCGGCAGTGCCTCTAGTATGCCCGTCGATCGCGTTACGTCGTTCTTTTTACTTCTGAGCACACAGGGAGCATATAAAGCGTATAAAAAACAATAGTGTCTCCCACCAAGTACGAGGGCCTGGTGAGAAATTTCGCCTGAGCTATGCAGCCAACATAACATAACTGTCGTTCGTTTTCTTCTTGAAGACCATTCTGCAGTTGCAATGCAGATGCTCATGCATCGTTTTCAATTGGTAATGTTTTATTAGCCATAATACAGCCCGTCCGAGTTTCATCTCTGCTCACATGAACCGCTGGCTATGAAGACAACATTTTGGCACAGACAACGAGCTGTAAGCCAGCGTAGAGAATTGGCGGAAAGCACTGGTCGCTACCTTCTATGACGAGAGTGTTGGAAAGTTGGCACAGCGCAGCGCTACGACAAATGTGTAAGTAGGAACGGCGAATGTGTAGAGAAGTATCTGGAAGGAGTAGCTAACTCTTGCAAATACAATGCTTCTGATTTTCACTGTGGTTTCCATTTAGCGACCGATCGGAACTTACTTTATCGACAACCCTGGTATATATATATATATATATATATATATATATATATATATATATATATATATTACTGGCCATTAAAATTGCTACACCACAATGATGACGTGCTACAGACGCGAAATTTAACCGACAGGAAGAAGATGCTGTGATATGCAAATGATTAGCTTTTCAGAGCAATCACACAAGGTAGGCGCCGGTGGCGACCCCTACAGTGTGCTGACATGAGGAAAGTTTCCAACCGATTTATCATACACAAACATTAGTTGACCGGCGTTGCCCGGTGAAAAATTGTTGCGATGGCTCGTGTAAGGAGGAGAAATGCGTACCATCACGTTTCCGACTTTGATAAAGGTCGGATTGCAGCCTATCGCGATTGCGGTTTATCGTATCTCGACATTGCTGCTCGCGTTGGTCGAGATCCAATAACTGTTAGCAGAATATGGAATCGGTGGGTTCAGGAGGGTAATACGGAACGCCGTGCTGGATCCCAACGGCCTCGTTTCACTAGCAGTCGAGATGACAGGCATCTTATCCTCATGGCTGTAACGGATCGTGCAGCCACGTCTCTATCCCTGAGTCAACAGATGTGGACGTTTGCAAGACAACAAAAATCTGCACGAACAGTTCGACGACGTTTGCAGCAGCATGGACTATCAGCTCGGAGACCGTGGCTGCGGTTACCCTTGTCGCTGCATCACAGACAGGAGCGCCTGCGATGGTGTACTCAACGACGAACCTGGGTGCACGAATGGCAAAACATTTTTTCGGATGAATCCAGGTTCTGTTTACAGCATCATGATGGTCGCATCCGTTTTTGGCGACATAGCGGTGAACGCACATTGGAAGCGAGTATTCGTCAGCGTCATACTGGCGTATCACGAGGCGTGATGGTATGGGGTGCCATTGGTTACACATCTCGGTCACCTCTTGTTCGCATTGACGGTACGTTGAACAGGGACGTTACATTTCAGATGTGTTACGACCCGTGGCTCTACCCTTCATTCGATCCCTGCGAAACCCTACATACAGCAGGATAATGCACGACCGCATGTTGCAGGTCCTGTACGGGCCTTTCTGGATACAGAAAATGTTCGACTGGTTCCCTGGCCAGCACATTCTCCAGATCTCTCACCAATTGATAACATCTGGTCAATGGTGGCCGACCAACTGGCTCGCCACAATGCGCCAGTCAGTACTCTTGATGAACTGTGGTATCGTGTTGAAGCTGCATGGGCAGCTGTACCTGTACACGCCATCCAAGCTCTGTTTGACTTAATGCCCAGGCCTATCAAGTCCGTTATTACGGCCAGAGGTGGTTGTTCTGGGTACTGATCTCTCAGGATCTATGCACCCAAATTGCGTGAAAATGTAATCACATGTCAGCTCTAGCATAATATATTTGTCCATAATATATTTGTTCTAGGCGTAGCAATTTTAATGGCCAGTAGTGTATATGCGTCAATATGTATCTGTTTATAGCCGTGCGTCCACGTCTGTACCACGCGGCGTCTGGCCTTGCGCTTAATGGCCTAATATTTATGGCGTCATATCGCCACAGCGATTGTCCGCTGACAGTGAGGTATATATGTATCAAGTTTGGTTGAAATCGATATCGAACCTTATCAAAATCGCTGCTGTAGTTGCTGAGATTAGTCTTCGGAAAAACGTGGTGGGGGACTTTAATTCAAAACAGCAAATGTTTCATTTCTTCCCTAAATAAATGGGCAATGTTACTGTTCTCCACCAGGCACTGCTGTGCACATAGCATGTGCTGTATGGGTAAAGGGCCTCTGGTTTATTCTGTCTGGAATCCAAAACAGCGTTCACGCTCACCCAGAGCGCCTTTGTCTAGGAGGAAATGCGTTCCCCTCCCTCCATGCAGCCCGCTGTCTCATTACACAGGAGCACTACGACGTCAACACCAGTGGTCGACAGCCAGTAGCCTGATGGTCCCATGCAACTCGCAAAACATTTTCGTGCATGCTGGACTGATACAAACAATAAAACCTACCAGTGGTCTCTTAGGTGTTTTTTTCAACAGCAAAAATAGTTCGGAACAATCCGTCAGAAAGAAAACACGATAGTTCCTCCATGGTCTGCATGCTCCAATGTACACACCTCGTGATTTTGTCGACTTTTATACTTTGTTTCGTTGAGGAAAATGAGATGAGTCCACGACATTAAGATTTCTGGAGAGAAAGCTCTTTCATCTGTGCATCATTGACACTGTATCATGTTTTAAAACATCATTAAATTTTTAGAAGGAACCGCATACATTTTTATGAATTATTTTCAGCACGCATTACTTGTCCTCTGTGTTTCTTTTATATGCTGGGTGTTAGGGCTATACGTACGGGTATTATTGTTGGTGACAGAGGACAGTGTGCTGAACAACATTACACCAATATTTACGTCATTTGTAGACTAATAATGATAGCTATAATCAGTAGTAAGTTTTTAGGCTGATTAGTACCTCCAGGTACACGTGGGCAAGAGCAACCCATTACTGCTTGCTTTTCCCTGGGCAGGAGATCAGGTGTTGAAATGAGGTCTCGTGGACTCAAAATGGTTAGTCTACACCGACAGACATAGTCCACGTAGTGGTGCAGTGATTATCGTGGAAAACATCAGCTAGTAAATTACGTTGCACGTTTACCGGAAAACTGTTAGACACAGAAGAAAAAAAACCACAAACACTCTGAAGTGGGTACATATTAATGTACCAATGATCACAATATCTGCACTTGCATCCCTAACACCCTCAATTCTGAAGATGCATAAACTTTTCTTTCGTTTGATGCCGCTGCTGCATCGAATATGCAACGTAGTGAAAGGTGGCTACTCTGAGTCACATCGCCAAGGATTGCGCCAAAGATTATTATTCCACCGCCTCCATTGGGCAGTAGTAGTTCAGAGGATGTCGAGGGCAGTTGTTGTTCTGTTGCATGAGAGAGTAGACGCTGTTCGGTTGGTGTAATGTATAGATGGAAGAAGTTGTAATTGTCAGAATATATCTGAGAAAGGGGATGGGCTTTTGATTTATGATGCTGGTGTAATGGAAAATTTTCGTCAATATATAATGAGGTAAAAAGTATTTCAGTTTTCTTTAATGACAATGTCTCTTGCTCACAGGTGCAGTCAACAAAGCATCTGGCTCGTGTTCATTTATTAGACTTGTAATTCTGGTTTCTATGTGCAATTATAGTATTTCTGGTTTTTCAATTAGTTCATTACAAATGGTGTTTAAAATATTTTGTCGTATTGAGAAAGAACCGAGCCAGATACATGTACGTTGAGTCACACTTCCACACACAGAACAGTTACACTTGTGCTTTGTTGTTTCGTAGCTTTTATAGTTGCAGGGGACTTAATTAATCAATTGTGTCAATGGAAATTCATTGTCATTCTTTATTTTTATTTTATGCAGTCACATTGCGTGCTAATACTAGTCAGGGCCTACCGGTTACGAGACTTCATAACCGGTCACACAGTTACTAAAATTATTGCATTTATTCATTAATATTAGTCCATTCTTCTTAATTAAGCCCCATGCAGTAGCACGACTCCGATACGCGAATATGAGTAGGCAAGGGATTAGTGCGGCATTCGCTCCTTTTCGACGTGCATGCTATAAATGCGGATTCCAGAACTATGGCAACGTTATTAAAAAATGCGTCCAAACAGGACCAGGGTGCTGTTATTCTGTTCTTAGCTACCGAATGGCAAACACCGGTATACATCCCTAGGAGAACGAAGAATGTCTGTCGGGTAGCATATCTATCGAAAACCATCATTACGAATTAGTCTGGCAAAGCTGTGATACGCGGTACTGATGCTTAATGATAACGCACGTCCCCGTATTGTGAGACACTCGAGGACTCACCCTATAGTTTTGATCTCTTTCCATGCGACTATGATGCCTTCGGTCCCTTAAAAAAGGTCTTCAAGGGTCGACGACTCCTGTGAACGAGGATGTTCAGAGGGTAGTTTCGGACTTCTTCACGCAGCAGGATACAGTATATTACCAAAAGGGTATCTTCAGTCTGGTGATTGCCTAAATGATCACAGTGATTCTCCCGTTTGGCATAGCGATTATGGACTAAACGGCCTTCTAATGGAAACTTTTTGATCGGCCCTCACAGTATTTCGAGACTAACGCGACCAAAAATCGACTTCCTGCGCAATACAAACAAACTTACTCTCTTTCTCTCCAGTGTTTTATTTTGCATTCTTTTTTTGTAAAAATGCTGTAATACTGACCTATACATGTAAATTACGTTTTATCCATACCTATAAAGCTCTACATGTGTTGCTTTCATTTATTATTCCTCTTTAAAAACATTCATATTCTTTTCTAATTTAATTGCTACAGACCTTCCTTTTTTAAAATTACTTTCTAAAAATGTTACTAATGAAAAAGGTACATTGCGATATTTTGTCTAATTATTCATGCAGAACTTTTAAAATATTAAATTGGAAACTTGTGTAACTGATGTGTGTATCAGGTTTCGAGAATGTGTCCTGCAGATACTAAAAAGTTAGCCACCTCTGATGTACACTAAAAGGTTTCATTTAAGAGATAAAATTTCTTGAAATTCCGGTGTTTTTTTCCACGTGGTAGCTGCTCCTGTGGGGAATTACGTCAGTGAGGAAAGCGTATTACGACTTTAGGATTGCATATTAGAAGTGCAGTGTTGGGGGAAAGTGTCATAGAGTTTATATATTTAGTAATAAATTCTTGGCATGATGTCCATAAGTTAACAATCAGTCACTGAGATATACTGAAACTTTCCTGCATGACTTTCATATGCAATTGTCTGGCACGGATAAGTTTTGCAAAATTCAAGCATACGGAATACGAAACCAATCACATATAATTAGTAACTAAAACGCATCTAGCGTATGGTAGTGTTGACAGTTTAGTGATTATCACTGGCGCCTCGCTCTTCCCCTCTCCACGGTCCCTTCTCCCGACTACACCGCTTCTTCAAGACTGGTCCCCTCAATAAAGACTAACAACGCTGGGATGCATAATGGGCACGCAGCCGCGAGGCTGGAGTCTCAAAGTAGATCCACAGGAAATGAAATCTTTCGTAATCCCCTGATGGCTTCTTCCTCTCCAGAAAATTTGAGAGATAAACTCGCTCTCGACCAGATCTCCCGAAAGAGCCTGCTCACATTAGGCTTATAAATAACTAAATAAATAATATTGCGAGTCGTAAGGCAGGATAACTTAAAAGAGAAATGTAAATACAGATTTTGGGTGAACTTGATTTGTGACTTGGTTTCATCAATGAAGAAGAGAAACGGAAGACATAAAAATCTCCTCCCAGTCTATAGCCAATGTTACTGTCTTTTGACCACGGCGCAGCAAGGATTCAATACGGAAAAGAAAGTAAGGCTGATAGGAGGCGCAGCGCTACGCCATTTGTTTCGATTCATAGTCATAATAATTAAGACTTGTTTACTTTTCTCAATGGTGTTAAGGGTACATACATTAATTGGATGTATGCCATACCTGACGATTAAAAATATGTAATGGCAAGAGAGCAGGTATCACCTGATAACAGATCATAATAACACGCCGTGGAAACGAGAGGCAGTACCTTTTTTTGTATTATTGAGTGAAAGAACTAGGTAGCAGTAAACCCACACTACTTTGTTATTAAGGGAAAATGCTACGTAACCATCTAGTTCCAAACGTATTATAAAACTGTACGTGTGTGTGTGTGTGTGTGTGTGTGTGTGTGTGTGTGTGTGTGTTTTTCACATCTCCTCCTAAGCTATTGGATCGACTTCAACCAAACCGGCTACACATATCCCTTACTGTGAGGCAACAATCGTTCTGGGGATAAGAACTACCTACCTATCAGAGTTCTGGAGGTATGACATCATAAACACACATGCATGGAAAATTGCCGCATTGTGCATGACGTTTAACTTTATTACTTCTTTGCTACTAACTCTATTCCCAACATATTTCGCTAACGGTATCCGCATATGCCGGTGAATATACTTACACGAATACAACATTGTACGAGACGTCATAGACACTGACGTGCGTGAAAAATTGCCGCATCATGCATGAAGTTTTAATACATTTACTCCTTACTACTAAGTCACTTCTACAGTCGAAATAGCTTACGGAAATCCCTGACACCTGGCACCGCTTTTGACAACTTTTAACTGCGAAGCGCAAACGGCTGTAGGCTAAAATGACAGCCGTCTATAGAGCTATAAAGAGGCGTTGCCATAGAGACATTTACAGAATAGCGTTGTGGACACCCGAAGCAGCTGCACTCGACATACAGAGAACTTTCCGGTATCATGTTTCTTAATTTGGATACTGTGCTTACACATTTGTACATAATGCATATTTCTTTGTACATCTGTTTCATAATTTCAAAAGTGTTTTCACGAACACACTGAAATGAAATTTTTCGATACTTCACTGCGAACACAGCTGATTTTTTGTTTCCGTTTCTAATATAAAACTGGCAAAATGAACTGTGGACTACTTGTATGATAACGGTAACCAATATGACAGTATACTGGCGAGCCAAAACATTACTATCACAGCACTTACGGAGACAGAACGGCGCCTGGCGCCATTGTGGACACGTGACGAAATAAGAGCCACTGTGGCCGAGCGCTTCTAGGCGCTTCAGTCTGGAACCGTGCTGCTGCTACGGTCGCAGGTTCGAATCCTGCCTCGGGCATGGATGTGTGTGATGTCCTAAGGTTAGTTAGGTTTAAGTAGTTCTAAGTCTAGGGCTATTTACAATTTGTACAGAAACCAGATGGCAGTTATAAGAGTCGAGGGACATGAAAGGGAAGCAGTGGTTAGGAAGGGAGTAAGACAGGGTTGTAGCCTCTCCCCGATGTTGTTCAATCTGTATATTGAGCAAGCAGTAAAGGAAACAAAAGAAAAATTCGGGGTAGGTACTAAAATTCATGGAGAAGTAATAAAAACTTTGAGGTTCGCCGATGACATTGTAATTCTGTCAGAGACATCAAAGGACTTGGAAGAGCAGTTGAATGGAATGGACAGTGTCTTGAAAGGAGGATATAAGATGAACATCAACAAAAGCAAAACAAGGATAATGGAATGTAGTCTACTTAAGTCGGGTCATGCTGAGGGAATTAGATTAGGAAATGAGACACTTAAAGTAGTAAAGGAGTTTTGCTATTTGGGGACCAAAATAACTGATGATGGTCGAAGTAGAGAGGATATAAAATGTAGACTGGCAATGGCAAGGAAAGCGTTTCTGAAGAAGAGAAATTTGTTAACATCGAGTATAGATTTAAGTGTCGGGAAGTCATTTCTGAAAGTATTTGTATGGAGTGTAGCCATGTATGGAAGTGAAACATGGACGATAAATAGTTTAGACAGGAAGAGAATAGAAGCTTTAGAAATGTGGTGCTACAGAAGAATGCTGAAGATTAGATGGGTAGATCACATAACTAATGAGGAAGTATTGAATAGGATTGGGGAGAAGAGAAGTTTGTGGCACAACTTGACCAGAAGAAGGGATCGGTTGGTAGGACATGTTCTGAGGCATCAAGGGATCACCAATTTAGTATTGGAGGGCATCGTGGAGGGTAAAAATCGTAGAGGGAGACCAAGAGATAAATACATTAAGCAGATTCAGAAGGATGTAGGTTGCAGTAGGTACTGGGAGATGAAAAAGCTTGCACAGGATAGATTAGCATGGAGAGCTGCATCAAACCCGTCTCAGGACTGAAGACCACAACAACAACAACAACAACAACACAAAGTCTAGGAGACTGATGACCTCAGATGTTAAGTCGCATAGTGCTTAGAGCAATTTGAATTTCAAACGAAATGAGGAAAGTATATTCTGAGAGGCCAAAACATTATGACCACCGCCCACCGTGACATTGCATGCGTCCTGGTGGCGTTGCAGGCACGTGACGTGACAGCAAAAGTATGCGAGCGCAGCAGACACGGACGAGGGTTCACCGTTGCGAGGATGTGGGCTGAAAAGGCGGAATCCGTTGAGATAAGAGACTTTCACAATGGGCAGATTATTATTACGCAGATCCTGTGAGCAAGTACCTCAAAATAGGGAAGCTGGCCAAAAGTTTACATGCTGCTGTCATGAGCATCTACGGAAAGAGGTAGAAGGACATTAAAACTACTACTAGGACCTGAATGGTTGGACGTTCACGACTCTTCACAGGATATGGGATTCGACGGCTTGTCTGCTCTGTAGAGTAGGTTAGATGGTGATCTGTAGCATCTCTGCCAGAACAGAAAATGCTGGTGTACGCACAAGTGTTTCGGAGCACACCGTTCATCGTACATTGTTATTCATGGAGCTCCGCAGCAGACCAATCCTACGTGTTCATATGTTGACACGATAGTGGGCACGGGGCCATAGGGATTCGATCGTCGGTCAGTCGAAACGTCTCGGCTCTTTGTGTGCGTCACATTTTTGCAACACTAGGTCGCTGGTTGTCTCACACATGCCGTCATCGAGTCGCCATGGAAGCAGGCTGTTGGGAGCAGTATGTAACGCCGGAAATGCATATCCTTCTATTTCCATCTGTTGTACTATAGATTTTTCCTTATTTTGTCACCTGAAGATATGACATTTCTCTCTCTTTGTATATTGTAATTGTTTTACTGTTTGTATATATATATATTTATGCATTTATGTTGGTTTGTTTTGTGAATATTGTTTGTATTTATACGCTGGGTCTGACCTAGGGAAAACTATGCTATCGAACGAATACATCGATAGGTCACGTGGAGAACCAAAGTGTTTAGGATCTTTGGTAGTGTTAACTCCGTCGCGTAGAGCGCGGGCAGAGGAGGAGGAGTCTGGCTGGAGTAGTGCAGTGGAGCAGGTGTGTTGTGTGACGCTCCCGCGAGTTGCCGCGCTTTCGGGGTTTGGCAGCATGTAATTGCGCTCAACTTGCTATGTTAGCCTCTGACATGGTGTCGCGGACGGGAAGCGTTAGCTGGCACACATCAAGAGCCCGTTTCGGCTGGAGACCGTGTCGAGAAGAAGGCGCGCCAACATCCAGCATCTGCAACAGCGACGGCCGACAATGAGTGACTGTCGCCACCTCCTCGATCGACGGCTTCAAACCTTCAATCATGCAACAAGGAAGACTGGAAGCACGTAAAGTTTTAGAACTGTACGGCAGACCTCAGCCTTTCAAACTGTTCCATTTTCATAACTAAATGACAGCAACGTAGCATTAACCCTTATTGCTCATTGTCCCAATTGCATTACCAAGCAGGGTCCCTTCCTTTTCCGGAATGAACCCGAGTGTCGTTGAAATACAAACGCCAGCATTATTCGATTTCACTGCTTTAATTTCAAAGTTCAGTTAAGGTATTCATAGCTGGCTACAATATTTAGATTACACAAGCACAAATTAAGAGTGCGAGTTTTGTTACCGTATTTTAGCTTACCTGTGACTGCAGCTCAGCTTGGTACGTACTAAATTTTACTATTGTTAATTGTTCAGAATCATTTAATTCAAGTTCAAAGTTAAATCTCTTATTTCTAAATTGCGTAGATTCAAGTAGCTTTTGAAATGATTGTTGAGGTATCCCAAGACTAACTGTATTTTACTGAATTTCGATATGCTTCAGAAACAAAGTTCACTATTAATCTCAGTCACTAAATTAACTTTCAATTTTCCAGTTTTATTAATTCTTTTGCTAAATTAAGTCAGAGTGTAGCGAAATTTATTACTTCTGACAAACTTTCAGTTTTCACACTACACGTGTCAACCTTCAGTTGCCACGCTTCTAGTGCTAATTATATGTGTAATAACCTGTCTTTTTCAGTTACTATAGTAATTGTCCTTAGGACTGGCGACCGTAATTTCACCCAAATCTCAAATATTTAATTACCGCTAGTTAATTGTTGACGTAACGGCCGCACATTTACTTTCTTTATTAACTTTACCCCTTTTCAAAATTAATTTCCACCAGTTTCATTTGCATTTTTCCTTTCATTTAGATGTAACCCTTTCCTCCCTCTTTACCGACAGATTAACTTCGGTGACGATTTGTTTTTCCCAAATTTCCATTAGGTATAAGCGGTTTAATTTTTCACTGTCATTAAGGTCGATAAGTGAGGGGGAGGTTACAAGTATTATGCTATGGAAGACATTCTCTTGCGCTACCATGGGACCTGTGGTAGTAATGGAAGAGACACTGACAGCTGCTTGATGTCTTCCCTGACTGCGATGTCGTCTTTCAGCAGTACGATTGTCCGTGTCGTGCTACGTGGGTTGAGGAGCATTGTAGCGAACTCACGTTGGTGTGGCGAGTAAAACCCCATGATGTAAATTCTATGCAACCCATCTGGGTCTTTATCGGGCGCTATCACCGCGTACGCAAATCACCCGCCCGTTATTTACGCGAATTGCATTACCTGTGCGTAGTCCTTTAATCCCACATACCTCCACAAACCAACCAACAAACTGTCGGATCCCTGACACGCAGACTCAGTGACGTATTTCATTCCAAAGACGGACAAACAAGCAATTAAGTAGGTGGTGATAATGGTTTGGCTCATCAGTGTATAACTGGCGCAAGAGCGAATATCGCACTAACCGTCAGCTATGGAATTAATTGAGATAAGCGACTCTGATAAAAGGGCGGGCTGTTAAGACACGGCACATTGGAACGATCGTCTCGGAAATGGCAAAGCTGGTCAGCTGTTCGGTGCGCTGCTGTCTCGATCAGCTATGGAAACTGGATGAAGGGCAGTGAAGCAAAGAGTGGGTGACAAGGTCGTGGACGTCGACGCCACGACAGAAAATGCGAAGATCAGAGACTTGCCTGCACTGTAAAACATAATAGGTGGTGAACTGTGCCAGATCTGACGACAGAGCACAATGCTATATACTTAAATGGATATGGTGTCTGTTCTTTCGAAGATGTCCGAAAGAACAGACACCGTTGATGACCTGCAGCCGTCAAGAACGAAATTAGAATGAATTTAATACCTTCAGCTGCTGACGGGCATTGATATATATCAACGGGGACAGGTGAAAATGTGTGCCCGGAACCCGGAATCTCCCGCTTACATGGCAGACGCTCTCTCCATCTGAGCCACCGAGGGCACAGAGGATAGTGCGACTGCAGGGACTAACCCGCGCACGCCTCCCGCGAGACCCACATTCTCCCCTTGGATGTCCACACACCACACTCGTAGTGTCCCATCCCAACACACTTATTACTCGTGGAAAACATTCTTACTAAGTCCCATAAGAGTTCGGGGAATATGTGTGCATCCGCACAGAAGAAGAACATGTCCGAAAGAACAGACACCATATCCCTATAAGTACAGGGTTATTACAAATGATTGAAGCGATTTCACAGCTCTAAAATAACTTTATTATTTGAGATATTTTCAAAATGCTTTGCACACACACACAAAAACTCAAAAAGTTTTTTTAGGCATTCACAAATGTTCGATATGTGCCCCTTTAGTGATTCGGCAGACATCAAGCCGATAATCAAGTTCCTTCCACACTCGGCGCAGCATGTCCCCATCAATGAGTTCGAAAGCATCGTTGATGCGAGCTCGCAGTTCTGGCACGTTTCTTGGTAGAGGAGGTTTAAACACTGAATCTTTCACATAACCCCACAGAAAGAAATTGCATGGGGTTAGGTCGGGAGAGCGTGGAGGCCATGACATGAATTGCTGATCATGATCTCCACCACGACCGATCCATCGGTTTTCCAATCTCCTGTTTAAGAAATGCCGAACATCATGATGGAAGTGCGGTGGAGCACCATCCTGTTGAAAGATGAAGTCGGCGCTGTCGGTCTCCAGTTGTGGCATGAGCCAATTTTCCGCGGGCTACGCGTGAAACTTGCCCGCACGCGTTCAACCGTTTCTTCGCTCACTGCAGGCCGACCCGTTGATTTCCCCTTACAGAGGCATCCAGAAGCTTTAAAAGGCGCATACCATCGCCGAATGGAGTTAGCAGTTGGTGGATCTTTGTTGAACTTCGTCCTGAAGTGTCGTTGCACTGTTATGACTGACTGATGTGAGTGCATTTCAAGCACGACATACGCTTTCTCGGCTCCTGTCGCCATTTTGTCTCACTGCGCTCTCGAGCGCTCTGGCGGCAGAAACCTGAAGTGCGGCTTCAGCCGAACAAAACTTTATGAGTTTTTCTACGTATCTGTAGTGTATCGTGACCATATGTCAATGAATGGAGCTACAGTGAATTTATGAAATCGCTTCAATCATTTGTAATAGCCCTGTATATGGTTCTGTCGATACCGGCGATTACCGCACGGAAGAAGAACATGTCTGAAAGAACAGACAACATATCCATATAAGTATATAGTTTTGTCGATACTGGCCATTACCTTCTTCTTCTGTGCCCTCTGACAATGACATATACACTGATCAGCCAGAATCTTACGTTTCTCTACCTAATAGCCAGTACGTCCACTTTTGACACCTACAACAGCTGCGACGCGTCGTGGTATGGAAGCAGTGACGCCTTGGTAGGTCGCTGGAGGGAGCTGGCACAACACCTCCACACACAAGTCACCTAATACCCGTAAGATCCGGGGAGGAGGAAGATGAGCTCTGACCCCACGTTCAATCACATCCCAGATTCGTCGGATCAGGTTCAGATCTGGTGAGTTGGGGGAATTCGCCACTGTGTTCTTCGAACCACTCCATCACACTCCTGCCCTTGTGACATGCAACATGGTCTTGTTGAAGAATACCATTGCCGTCGATAAACATAAATGTCATGTAAGTGGTCTGCAACCAGTGTACGACACTCTTCGTGGTGCCTTCCACGAATTACTCGTGAATGTTCCCAAGAGCATAATGGAGCCACTACCAGTTTGTCTCCGTCCCACAGTATAGATGTGAAAGAGCTGACACTACGTGCACCATGCATGTGTCTGACTGGCAGCCATTCCTTGCCCCTAGACACTGCTATAGCCTTGTAGGATTTATATCGATAGAAGGTCAGTGGTCATAATGTTCTAAAGCACGGCGTTTTAGCTGTGTCCCAGATGAAAAAGCTAGAGACAGAAGTCGCAATAGCGCATTTTAAAAATAATTAATGCCTCTTGGCAGCATTCAGTAGAAGTGATGGCATTAATTAATCTTGCATAAAGATTTGTCATAGATTACTGAAAAACCGACGTTGCGTCGCCACAGGAAAACGTATGATCTTTTCAGTCAAATGTTTGAGTGAAGTGAAAAAAAAAAAAAGATTTGCTATAAATTAGCCAATGGGTTTTTGTCCGAATTTTCAAAGACAAAAGATGACTGGGAAATCGACAAAAAGCGTTTCAAACTCATCATCATGAGGTCTGCTTTTGTAAAACGAGTTTATTTGCTTGAAAATAATTTGGGGATATAAAGAAAAATCCATTAGTGACTTGTGGAAGAATTTTTGTTTGAATTTTATTGGCAGTAGAAAGGAGAGAAACAGACAAATGGGGAATCAAATAGACCAGCGTGAGATCTAGTTTCACAAAAAAATTAAATTCTATGAAGTTAAGCAGGGCAGTTAAGAAAAATTTAATTAGTAATTTGAGGGAAAATTGAAATATTCATCTAGAAGCTGCTGCGGGCTATATAGATGAAGAGTAAAAATTTCACCTCTTCAAGGCCTAGCTATTTTGCACATAAGAAGTTACTTTGATGTATTACTTAACTATCAAACAGAAAACCATCGAATCGAATACTAAATTGAGGACACTTCGAAAACAAAAGACGCTAGAAATGGAAATAAGGTATCAAAAAGTTCGTCTGTTCAAGGCACAGTTATTTTTGCTAAAACAAAGGTGCATTGGTGTAATGTATGTTTCTTAAAATGTCTTCCTTCAAATAAAGTACAAGAAGTTATTCCATTTCGAGAACAGCAGCCTCTAGAAAGACCTTTTGGATGCCAAAAAGTTTATCTTATCAAGGACTAGCTATTTTGCGCAATAAAGTTACACTGGCGTGACATTTCACTGGCAAAATGGTTTTCTTCGAATCAAATACTGATCGGTCACATATTTTGTGAAACGATAAGTCTAAAGCAACAAATAAAGTAGAGAAATATTTCACTCGCCTGTGAATGATAATCGAAAGCATGTACAAGGAATGTGGTGCGTCTAATGTTTCTCTGTTTCATTTTTTATATCATACTTTTAGACATAACATTACACAAAATATTTGGCCAATTTTTATTCATAAAATTTTCTACTTAATTTTTCGAACAGAGCAACATGATACAGTACGTATTCATTGTTGTAACCTCTTTCGGACGAATTAGGCCATCCTCATATCTAAAATTCAAAGAAACGTATGCACCATCCTTTCCGCTTTTTAGATGTGACAATGGTGTAATTCTGTCAAAACAGGTCATTATATTAATAAATATGAAACACACTCTGCTGATTAGTTTCTAACATTTCTCATAGTCAATGTTCCAACTCTTTCTGCTGATGCGCCTGTGATATCATCCATCTCGTACACATTTAATCACCAACTGTGCAATACCTTATAGTGCACATGTTAATTTTCCGTCTGTGGATCCAGTTTTGGAACTTCCATCATTGAGATACCTGTAAGAGATGCAAAGCCACGCTTGAATTTAGGTATCCAACATAAGGTTAGATACCTTGGGGACTACAAGGGGGAAAACAAGTGCGATGTGTTAAAAGTAGGCCGGCCGCGGTGGTCTAGCGGTTCTAGGCGCTCAGTCCGGAGCCGCGCGACTGCTACGGTCGCAGGTTCGAATCCTGCCTCGGGCATGGATGTGTGTGATGTCCTTAGGTTAGTTAGGTTTAAGTAGTTCTAAGTTCTAGGGGACTGATGACCATAGATGTTAAGCCCATAGTGCTCAGAGCCATTTGAACCATTTTTTGTTAAAAGTAGTTTTGAGTGTAGAGATCAAAACAAGAAAAACACATCCACTAAACATGTGTCCGGAAATTTATACTTTGTAATTTCTGAACACTTCTATTATTGAATGACTCCTGTAAGAAAATCCCTACGGATTAAGGTCAAGTGAAGACCGAGATACAGGCCCTGCTATCCATCTTGGCTCATATTGACACGTTTTATGTCATCAAAATGCGTGTCGCATCAGCAGCAAAATGTGACCGTGCCCAATCAAACATGTACCACATTCCGCAACCATGGGCAATAGCTGAAATTTGAGCCCAATTACGTGAGAACTCAGTCAAACACTTTACAGTTCTGTCATACACTGTCCAGTCACGTTAACGCGGTCACTTCTCAAAAGCCTAAATAAGTACGTTTTGCAACGCGGACTGCTGCCAGACATGTAGTAAAAGAGTCATTGAGGTTCTGGAACGAACCGATAGGGATGTGGAGCCATTTCCAGTGCCGTGGCCAAATGCGCTAGGTTTCTCGGTTGAGGATCCATGGCACGAACTATCGAGGCGTTCCCACAGATTCTCGATTGGGTTTAAATCCGAGGAGTTTATTGGCCAGGGGAGAACAGCAGGGTCATCTTGGTGCTCTTCGAAGCACGTACATATACTGCGAGCTGTGTGTGACGTTGCATTGTTCTTCTGGTAGATGCTACCACGCCCAGGAAACACGGACTGCTTGTAGAGGTGACATGGTCCCGAAAATTGATGTATACTTGTGTTGATCCATTGTGCCTTCCAAAATGATGAGATCACCCACAGAACGCCACGAAAACGTTCCCCGTACCGCAAAGGATTCAGGGTGTTTACTTCCAGACGTTTCAAACCGTACACGCCAACGGCCATCTGTCCGATGGAGCACAAAACGCGATTCACCGGAAAAGACGACCTGTCATCACTCAGTGGACGGTCCAGTTGCGGTGGTGGGGTACAAATTCCTGCCTTAGTAGCCGAGGACCAGCAGTCAGCATGGGACATGAACCAGTCACCTGCTGCAAACGTCCATACGCTGCAACCTCCGCTGAATATACGTCGAGGAGACTCTGTTGGTAGCAACTTGGTTCATTTGAGCTGTCAGTCTCTCAACAGTTGCCCATACGCACTTCTACAGCCATCGTTCACGCCTGTCATCTATGGCCTGTGGTGCAATACAGTTGCCTCGGTGCCGGTTTTGGAGAGCGCCATTTTGCCAATACAGAGTACTTTAATCACGGCAGTCCCTGTACAGTTTACAAAGTTAGACGTTTCGGGAATAGTTCCACCGTCGGCCCGAAAGTCAGTGAACATGTCTTTCTCAACGTCAGATAAATGTCTCCGTTTCCGGCCACGCGGGGTAGCCGCGTGGTCTTGGGCGCCGTGTCACGGTTCACGCGGCTCCCTCCAAAGGAAGTTCGAGTCCACCCTCGGGCATGGGGGGTGTGTGTTGTCCTTAGCGTGTCATTTTAAGTTAGATTAAGTAGTGTGTAACTCAGGGACCGATGACTTCAGCAGTTTGGTCCCATAGGATCTTACCACAAATTTCAAAATTTCTCCTTTTCCGCATTACAACAACGATAGCACTGTTTCCCGCGGCCCCTCTGCCCACTCTGTAAGTGGCCGTTGCACGGTAACATCTAACATAGTTGGTGATCACATTAATGTGACTGATCGAGGATCTGTAGTAATAAAACAACAACCCTCACTGAAGTTAGCTGCTGGTTGTTGCCACACATTCACAATCATCAAGTAAATTGCTCGTTTTCGCTCCCATGTTTACTACGAGAGTCACTCCAAAAGCAATGCATACTATTTTTTTAATCTGTCTTTTATTTTACATATTTTAAAGTTTTACAGCGTGTAGATACATCCTCTAGGAACAATATTTTCATTTCTCCGCATAATTTCCATCCCTCTCAACTGCCTTACGTCATCTTGGAACCAGCGCCTGTATACCCGCACAATAAGATTCTGGACCAACCTATTGGAGCCACTGTTTGGCAGCGTGCACAAGGGAGTCATCATCTTCAAACCTTGTTCCATGAAAAGAGTCTTCCAGTTTCCCAAAGAGATGATAGTCACCTGGAGCCAGGTCAGGACTGTAAGGCGAGTGTCTCAGTGTTGTCTATCCGAGTTTTGTGATCACTTCCATTGGTTTTTGACCGACATGTGGCAGTGCATTGTAGCGCAACAGTAAAACATCCCGCTTTTATCGATGTGGTCGAACACGACTAAGTCGAGCTTGAAGTTTCTTCAGTGTCATCACATATGCATCAGAATTTATGGTGGTTCCACTTGGCATGATGTCCACAAGCAAGAGTCCTTCAGAAACTAAAAACAGCGTAGCCATAACTTTTCCAGCAGAAGGTGTGGTTTTGAATTTTTTCTTCCTGTGTGAATTTGCATGATGCCACTCCACTGATTGACTCTTCGTCTCTGGTGAAAAATGATGGAGCCATGTTTCATCACCTGTCACAATTCTTCCAAGAAATTCATCTCCACCATTCTCGTACTGTTCCAAAAGTTCACTGCATACCGTTTTTCTTGTTTCTTTGTGAGTCACTGTCAACATCCTGGAAACTCACCTGGCACAAACCTTTTTTAACCCCAACACTTTCAGTATTCTGCAAACACTTCCTTCCCTATCCCAAAGTAGCGTGACAATTCGTTCACTGTGATGCGTTTGCCAGCAGTCACCAATTCGTTAACTCTCTGCACACTGTCTGGAGTGTATGCAGTACGAGGCCTGCCGCTGCGAGGACAATCTTCAATAAGATTATCCGAGTGGTTGTAAGGCCCTGCAGTCATGGACTGAGCGGCTGATCCCGGCGGAGGTTCGAGTCCTCCCTCCGGCATCGGTGTGTGTGTTTGTCCTTAGGATAATTTAGGTTAAGTAGTGTGTAAGCTTAAGGACTGATGACCTTAGCAGTTAAGTCCCATAAGATTTCACTCACACACACACACACACACACACACACACACACACACACGCACACACACAATCTTCAATATTGCCGTGCCCGCTTTCTTTACGTAACCTGCTTGCCCACCGACTAACTGTACTGCGATCGACAGCAGCATCTCCATACACCTTTTTCAACCTCTTGTGGATGTTTCCCACTGTATCGTTTTCACAGCACAGGAATTCTATGACAGAACGTGGCTTCTGACGAACATCAAGTGTAGCAGCCATCCTGAAGACATGCTGTGACGGCGCCACTCACGGGAACAGGTTGAACTTAGTTTGAAAACAAGCGGGAGAAACTTTAGCACATGCAGAATGAAAACTGTATTTTTACAATAATAGTATGCATTTCTTTTGGAGTAGAAAGTTTTTGCTTCAATTCTCGTTTATATTCACCCGTGTCAGTTTTCATTATTTATGGTCATAATTCCTGTATACATCTCCGGTTATTTCCTTCTTTATTTATCAAACGTCTCTACCTAATGTCTCCTAGACTGGAACTGGGCACTGCTAGACTGGAAGGATCAATGGAACAATGGAACAAGTTATTCTCGAATTACAAACCTTTTATCGGAGCAGCCAATTGTAATTAAAAGATACAGCTTACTTCACTCGTCGACGACACATCCTCGAAGGTCCCTCGCACGCTCCTAGGTGCCGATATTTTGAATTTCAGATGTACCGTGGCCTCTGATGGCGCGTGGACGTGCATCATGCAAATTTATACGCAGGCGTACAAACCAGGGCTGTCAGAATTCTGTATGCACAAAGTTGTCCTCGGTGGCGTTACACTGCAGAGGGCGGATAAAATAATGGAAGCACTTGAACAGCACGCATATTTCCTTACTAATAAGTCGGGAAACCTCCCATTTATTACCGACTTCCTTTGCTTGGGCAAAGAGTTATATTCGTAGGTAGGAATGAGTGTGGAATAAGCAATCAGATTCACGGAAAGGACTTTTTGTCACAAACATCGTCGATCGAAAAAATCGTATGTGTATGGTGTGGCGTGAGATCTACCTAGTTATCGGTCAACAGATTTTCTACGTTATTTCATCGCCAGTACAGACAGACCCTGTCCAAAAGTACGACGGGGTTTCTACACGGGCTTCATAGGCACCTGAACAGTTTGCTGTCGATAACTGGAATGGGGTTGGCTTAAAGCTTTTAAGGGAAAAGCACAAAGATACTTTGCTTGTCTGTAAGTGCCGCACCATTATGTGGCTCTTTCTGTTATACGAAAATAAGGTGTAACCACCGTTTTTTTTGGATGGGTGGGGAGTGGGGGTGTTCAGTACGTCTGATCCTATTGGTGAATCTTTTTTTAAAATATACTAGCTGATAATAACTCGCTTCGTTGGGGTTTTAGTTTTCAGTCAGTAGTTTTATAAATGTGATAACGGACAAAAATACATCAGTGAAAGACTTTCTCGTTTCTTTTTTGCTGGCAAATAACTTGCACGTAAATTCTTTATACCAAATTAAATCCTTCCTCCTCGGTCATTGTTGTTGCTTCAAATGATGATGTTCTCCGCATGCGTTATAGGGTCTTTTCTTTTTTTTTTTTTTCAAAAAGTCCTTCGATATCCCTGTTTTGCCTTTCATATATTCAACGAATTCAGGTGGAGACAATTTCAGTTATGGAAATGATATTTTACGGTCTGCGCAAGGTATACATGTTGTTTCTCCTTTAAATTTTTTCGCCTTACAAAATTTACATGCTTTTTTCATTCTCCATACTGCTATACTTGGATGTTCATTCTATAGTTTGATCGTAATGAATGCCTCATTTTTAAGACAGTGACGTCCTTGCCTCCTTGTGCATCCAACATTTGAAGATGTCTTCCATAAGTGTCCCGCTACCTGATTCCCTAAGCGAATATTATTTATTATTTCTGTATTATGTTCATCACTTTTATTGCCATCCGATCTTTTTCTTGTTTTTCTATATGATTGCTTTCTTCTCCGATCTGTCTCCCTAACATAGTCACTCTGCTCTTCTGTTAAATTATCTATTTTTTCGTTGAAAATTTTGTCCTAACACTGCTTGACGTGCTTCTCTTTGTTAATCGGTTTCTTTGTTCCGTGCCGTCTTTTGTCTTTTTGGCACTATACGGGGTCACAAAAAGTTGCTTTTACATTTGGACATTTTGCTCCAATATATTTTCATGTTCTTTATTATTACACATATATATTAATTACTCCTCCCTTAAATGTTGAATTGGAACGGAATCACAGTTTCCTTGAGCAACTTTTCCTTTGTTCCTTTTTTCCTGAGACTATTGACGCGCTAGGAAGAGATGACACTGCGAAATTTGTGTTGACAGCAGCGATTCTTAGTTACGTTAGCATTAAAATTTTTGTCACTCTCAACCACCCACTATCACCCACCGCGACCACAACACCACAGTGCACAATGCGTTACTTAAGGCTACTCCCATGCATCGACGCCTTTGGTTTCCCGTGAATAGTTTTGACTACGAAGTGAAACATGACGAATTTGGAACTGTGAAATGCAGAAAATTAATTAAACTCTGAAAATTTTTAGGAGCGAAACATGTTCACTTCTAATTTCTGGTGCAATATTTTTAATTTTCAATCCCCTTTGGGAAACTAAAGCATTAATCTCACTTAATAATTTTTCGCATCATGAGGAGGAGAGACCGGGGTATGTCTGTGCAGAGTACTTTTCTCGGGAACCATTCTTGCTACAACGCTCCCGATAATCGAAGATCAGTACTAGGGCTCTCACAATTTTCAACGTACCACTAGAGTGAATGTTTCACCCTTTGTGTAAGGTGAATAAATGTTACTACTCAAATATCGAAGTTCCCAGGGACCATACGTTCTAGTATTGAGAAGCGATAAAAACACATTCAGAAAAAACTGAACACCTCGAAGAACTAGAGATAGGACGTTCATATGCATAGGACATTTACATTAGCATGTTCTGCAGAAATGATTAGCTTTTCAATAAACTCGGTTCAGTGCGTGTCCTGTTGCCTAGTAGACACAGGATCCGCCACGGGCCCCGATAAATTTTGATGGCATCGACGCATACAACTCGAATGACGTCCAGAGGTATAGCAATCCATGCTGCATTCACCTGGTCCCAAATTTCATCTCTGATGGTTAGCAATGGGTCACAGAGCTGCACCCGCTGTGATTTGTGGTTGTGTCCAATAGCACCCTACACCATAAAGCTTTGGGTTGTTTTCTGCGAATGCAGTCACTGTGATTTTAAGGTTAAGCTCATTATCTACACATTCAGTATTGAAAAAAAAAAACTGTACCTGAAAATGTTAAGCAAAATACTTCTGAAGACAAAAAAAAAAAATAACAGTAAATTTACTACAACACAATATCAAAGGTTTAAAAAACAAAATTAATGAATTTCAGATCTGTTTAGATGAGCTACAGTCTATAAATCCTGTTGATATTATTTGTATTTCTGAAAATCATTTAGGTAGTGAAATTGAAGTACTTTATATGGAAGGGTATACCTTAGCTTCAAAGTATTGTAGAAAAGAGATGGAGAAAGGAGGATTTGCCACTTACATTAGAAAGGGTTACAATTATAAAAACATGGACATTTTTAAATACTGTAGCGATCAGCATTTTGAAGCATGTGCCACACAAGTAGAAACACACAAAAGAAAAATAATTATAGTCACAATATACAGGGCTCCAACTGGTAATTTCCAGCTATTCACTAAACAGCTTGATGCAGTATTAAATTTCTTAACTTCTGAAAATAATGAAGTCATACTAAGTGGAGATTTCAATTTAAATTTTCTGGAGAACAGTCACTCACGATCCATACTAGAGTCTCTCACCACCTCTTATAATCTCACTCCCTTAGTATAGTTTCCAACCAGGTTTACAGACACCAGCAGCGCTGCTACTGGTAACATTTTCATAGATACTACCACACTAGCAAATCGCAGTACAAATCCAATATTTAATGGCCTTTCAGATCATGGTGCACAGTTGCTTTCATTTAATATAGTGGGGGTCAGATTCAACTAATAACAGGAAGTGGGAAAAGATACAAATCATAAATGGAACAGGAAATGAAGGTATAAAAAACTGGAAAGATGTATACAATTCACCCAGGATAAATGAAAAATGTAACTCTTTCTCTAATACGGTCATAGGTCACAATGAAAACTGCTGTCCTAAGAAAGTAATCAAAGGAAAAATATTAAATGTTTCAAATCCTTGGATTACAAGTGAAATAAAAGTATCTTGCAAAACAAAAAGAAGACTGTACTTAATGTCAAGAGAAAAAGATTACTACAGAGCTAAATCACATTACAAATTTTATTGTAAAATTCCAAACAAAGTAATCAGAACCTCAAAAAGCACTTATTTTCGAGAAAAAAATAGATGCGTTTAATAACATGATCAAAAAGTGACACAGGAAAAACTAATCAGGCAAATGAGGAAATTACGTTAAATGTAAATAATGAGTTAATTAGAGATACCTCCAAAATTGCAGACACTTTCAATAACTTTTTCCTTTCAGTAGCACACAACTAAAGTCCGCATAGTTCCTCAGAAAACAGTATAAAATATTTAAGAAATGCATTTTGTCAGAAGTTTGACAAAATTCAACTATATCCTACATCACCAAAAGAGATTTCTAATAGCTCTCTTAAAAACAAATCTTTCAGTGGTTATGATGAAATCAGCACTACCATAATTAAATGTGGCTCCTCAAAACTTTGGGACATGCTGAGTTACTTATGTAATGAATCCCTCCACATTGGTACTTTTCCAGATAGGTTTAAATATGCTGTTGTCAAACCATTACACAAAAATGGAGACAAATCATCAGTGGAAAACTTCTGTCCCATTTCATTATTCACAATATTTTCAAAAGTGTTTGAAAGGGTAATGTACAATAGACTTTATATACATGCATTACAGAAAAATCTTCTCGTTCACAATCAGTTTGGATTTTAGAAAGGATCGTCAACTGATCAAGCTGTATTCACTTTTACAGATGATATATTAGAATCAATAAATCAAAAGTTATTACCACTTCGAATATTCTGTAATCTGCCTAAAGCTTTTGATTGTATTAAGCATGATATCTATTATGGGATAATGGGAGTAGCAGGCTCATGGTTCTCATCCTATCTTTTTAACAGGGAACAGTATTTGTCTGTATGAGGCTTACCACATAACAGTAGTCATTCAAAATATGAAACCATCAGACATGGTATGTGTCAGAGCTCTATTTTAGGTCTCTTGTTGTTCCTATTATATTAATGACCTTCCATATGCAGTGTCACAAAATGAAAATTTTGTCTTATTTGCAGGTGATACAAGTATTGGTATCAAATACAGTACCCGTGATTTCACTGAGCAATCAGGTAATGAAATATTTGTAGGTATCAATGGTTGGTTCACATCTAATGGATTGTCACTGCCTTTGGACAAGACTAAGTACATACAGTTTAGTACCTCACAAAGAATACCTGACCCTATAAGTATAATGTATTCAAACAATGAAATTAAATCTGTAGACAGTGTCAAATTTTTAGGGCTACAAATTGACCACCACCTAAATTGGTAATCTCACACTCTAGTCTTAATGAAACGCCTTAGTTCAGCTACATTTGCAGTACGCATGATAGCAGAAATAGGTAAATAAAAGTGAAGAAATTAGCTTATTCGGCCTTCTTCCTTTCACTAATGAGTTATGGAATCATCTTTTGGGGAAGCTCCTCTCACAGAGAAAACATTTTCAAAATTCAGAAACGCGTCAGAATTGCATCTGGTCTCAGTCCTAGTTCATCACGCAGAGACCTCTTTAAGAAACTTGGTATTCTAACTACTACTTCTCAGTACAGATACTCATTGATGTCCTTTGTCTTTTCCAACATGTCTCTTTTTACACAAAATAGTGCAAAACATGATTATAACACCAGAACCAAAAACAATCTGTATAAGGACTATAAAAGCTTAACATCAGCACAAAAAGGAGTCAAATACGTGGCTACTCACATATTTAATAACTTACCAGAACATATAAAAGGTCTTGTAAGTGATAAAGATCGGTTTCAGAGTGAACTAAAGAACTTCCTGTTGGCCAACTCCTCCTACTCCATCGATGAATATCTTCACAAGGGTTATAGCTCATAACTATGTAAGTCTGTCTGCTTTTGAATTGTACAATATCCATGTATCTGAATAAAAAAGAAAAACTTTGACTCTTTCCACATCCCAGAGACTCCTCTCCAAGGGATCCATGGAAAACGATAAATATAATGTAATGTAAAAAATCCGCTCTCCCTGTCTGTGATGAACAAAAATGAGGCCATCGTTTTGAAACAAACGGAACCTGGATTCGTCCGAAAACACCATCTAATGCCATTCCTGTCCCCGGTGACGACGTTCCTTATACCATTGCCGTCTAGTATGTTTCTGCAGATCCGTAGGGGGTAAGTGGAGAAGAGGACGGCGCACACATAACACATGTCAGAATTAACCGGGTCGGACTGTCACACCTGATAGTGTACGATGTGTTCCACTGTTTCACTGTTCCACTGCTGCGCCAGATCCGAGAAGCAGGCAGATCTGTCCTGTAATCCCATTCGGATGAGGTGTCGATCTTCTCGTTGGAGGGAGGGAGGGGGGGGGGAGATGAAGTCTGATTTGTGCGACCTTACCCAGTTCGCCCTGTTTAACGGCCTTCCGTGAACCATTCTCCACACACCAGTTGCATTGCCGAAACACTTCGTCCCACACGAGTTGCAGTTTCCCGAGTGGATGCATCACATTCTCTCATGCCAATAATGCGCCTTCTTTCGGCATTAGTGATCTGACGATACGGTTCACGGAAACGTCTGCCAGGCGTCCTGTACATGTGCTCAAGTCACATTACTTTCGATTTATAGCGACAATGAGAGCCACAGTCACATTTTACCGGTAGGCGTATTGCGCCGCCATATCGATGCTGACCTTGAACCCGAGGGCCAACATGGTTCAAATGCTAATCGTTTCTGCAGAACTTAGGAGGATACTTAAAAAGGCTACTTGAACCTAATGAATCTCTAGCAGAAATTAATAATTCTGTGTAATCAATGACTGATAAGTGCAAGAAATTGATAAATGCAGGAACAAGGAGTGAGGGCAGACCACTTCTGAACTCATCATTAGTGTTACGCTAAAAGGCAGATTTTTGCAAGGCAACTCTCCATGCTTTCCTGTCTTCTCCCATCCTCTTCAGATCCCCGTGATTTCTGCTTCCCTTTACTGCGTTTATTATCTTTTATCTCCTCCTTCCTGCAGTCTAGTCTTAATGAATGTCCTATCTAGTTCACCTTCCTTCCTCTTATAACCTGCAGCAGTCAGGTGAAGAGGCTGAAAATTACGTCTGTGTTTACTGCTTATAACGGTACTACCAATAAAAAAGAAATCAGAAGTGGGTCCACGGCCTTAGATGTAAAATGTGAGCCGTTGTGATTGTGCCACAGGAAACACATTATTCTGTGTGTGCTTAAGTTGCAACTGAGGCAGTGATGATGAACAGGCGTTTAATTAACAATGAAACTTCTATGTAGACTCTATTATGTTAACAGGTGGAAGTTCGCCAAAAAATCTGCTCACTACGAGTAAAATTTTAGTGTTTAGCGAAGTAAGTGATGGTGCATTAACACGTGAGAGTAGCTCACAGCTCTCGCTCTCGATAGTTACTATCAGAACAGTTTACGGGGCAGGGTTGTAACACTTATATCGATTAGTGGGAGGTTTATATTATATAACCGTGTATATGTAATTACGAAGTGTGCATATATATATATATATATATATATATATATATATATATATATATATATATAGATATGGACAAAGAAAAACAATTTATTAAAATAATGAAATTTTATAATATGTGTATGGTTCAAATGGTTCAAATGGCTCTGAGCACTATGGGACTTAACTGCTGTGGTCATCAGTCCCCTAGAACTTAGAACTACTTAAACCTAACTAACCTAAGGACTTCACACACATCCATACCCGAGGCAGGATTCGAACCTGCGACAGTAGCAGTCCCGCGGTTCCTGACTGCGCGCCTAGAACCACTAGACCACCGCGAATATGTGTATGTTTAGAAGAAAAACCTTGTATATTGGAATCTGGTTCATGCTTAAGGCGTTTATGTTTGTAACATGTAAAAGGCGTAGGGAAGTCCCTCCGCAACGGAAGTGGCTCAGCGCGATGTAAAAGGTGGCTTTGGCGGTCGAACTGGGCGGATGCTTGGTGGGAACGATGCTTAGCCAGAGGTTAGCCGTTGCACGGTACACATAAACTGTGCCAAGGGAGACAATTGGAAGCCGATTTGCAATGAATTTTGCCTCGGATGTGGATTCTGCTATTACATGGTACTGTAGGGAAAACGGAACACATGAAAAATCCGCCGCCCAGAAGAAATTGTATAGAGTATTCAAACATTAAGAGCCGTGAGTACAGTCAGCCGCCACTGCTCCACCAACTTCATGCATACTGATATGTATCAGAGCATGGAGCAGTTAATTTGTGTGAGTGATTTTAATAATAATCCAAGTGCTATAAACCTGTGTTTAGAACCCTAACTTTTATCCTTATCGTGAACCTATGCAGGATCCCCTTCTAGGTGTTCAGAAAACCGAGTATCCTGTTTTAAATGAACTAGTGATTTATTTATGCTGGTCAAATGTGCAAGGATTAGCAAGAGTTGAAGTTAGTTAGAACGTTGCTAAAATAATTTCAGTTTATTGCAAAGTATCGTTTTGCAAAAATTCAGTGCCAGACTGTGTAAATGTTACTGTCCAAAACACCTTCTTCACAGGTGATAAAAAGAAGGCAAATAAGTTATACTCATTTGAAACTTAATTTAGTTTTCATTACTATCATCAATGAATTTTTTAAGTTAATTGAGCATCAGTGTTGAATAATTTGCCTTGAAAAGAGTAAAACCATAAACTATTACAAGTGAAGCTAAGAATTAAATATGGTTGAATAGAATTTTGCTACTGAAATAATCATAGAGCTGGACTAGTGATACAATATCAGTTTATGGGTCCCCACCATATTCTTCTCATATTAGAAAAATAATTGAAATATTATTGCTACTACGGAAATATGATACATTTTGATAAATGGGAGTATGAACAGCGTAATTTTGATGTCACTTATTTTTGTTTGTGATGTTTATATGTCAGTTAAGTCAGAACCTCCTCCTGACCAATTTTAGTTCTGCACTGCCTGCAGTAACATCTCAGTGCTGCGTCACGTAATGATCGTGATTGTAGCTGCTATTATTATGAGTTTGGTACAATTTTGCTTCCTATGATTACTGGTTTGTGCATTATTGGTAACTACTGCTACCCACAGCTCAGAGTGCCCTGTGTCCGTTTGTATCCTGCGTGCTATTCAAAGGTAATACTAATGAAAGTATCTTCAATAACTGATATTCAATTTTCTTAAACTTATATTTCCCATTTAATGTGCCTAACTGGGCTGAAGTCCGTTCATTTTTCATTAGTATATGAATTTTACTAATTTCATTACACCAAAATTAAAGTCTGCTTAGTTTTTCTATTAGTTGCACTCTATTCAAAATTATAGTTCGATACCTTCATCCATTAAACACAAATGCGGAAAACTCAAAATCCTCCTACAGGGTAACATTAGCTTATGTCACGGCAGGCTAGTGCTATAGGGTGAAATTCACCTGGTTTCACTCGCGAAGAGAAACTCTCCGTGGAAACACTCGCTAGTCCACTGCAGACAGTTTATACGCACGCGGTCAGTTCTGAGTGCGATTATAAGTTTACTAGATGTATTTAACATGAGAAAGGGCAGTCGCAGCAGTGTTATTAATTCTGTGCTTAATTTAAAAAAAATTCAATGGGTCAAGTCATGAATACAAAGGAGGACTAATTTAGGCGCGTGCCACGCTTTAGCACACGAACTGGAACTCTAAGACGCCTAGCAAATTAGGAATTTTTACCGATAATCAAGTGTTGAATTTGAATTGTTAGTAGAATTAGGGGTGGGGGGGGCATAATTAAAAAAAAAAAAAAAAGACCCTGCAATGAGAGAAAGAATATCGGTTCGTGAGCGTCTGATAATTGCCTTACGATTTTTTGCAACAGGTAAATATTTGAAATTTATAAATTTTTCTTACAATACATACATCTTCCCACTATTTTCCGCAACAAGTAAATATTTGAAATGCGTCAGTGTATTTATTTTGCAAAGCTTTAACTGAAATGCATTAATTTATATTATAAAAGTATAACATGTGTTATTACATGTTAGTCTTATGGCAGTCTACTGCATCTCTTCCGCTTACCTGTATGTAAAATAAGCGGAAACGGCGCCTTCAATTTTCTGCGTTCTCAGAGAGACGTATCTGAAGGTAGCTATTGATTTTCCAAGTATTTTTGAAGTTAGTTTTTTTTGGCACAAAGATTACAAATAATCGTAAATATATCACAAAGTAAATACAACAGAAAACAAATTTTAAAAATGCCAAATCGTAGTAAACGAAATACAGCGTAGTCAAACGACTCGACAAATTCTTTGGCTGATGGACGACTGTTTGCATTCAGAGCTCCGGCAAAGTGGGTTGGGTTGACGGCGGTAGCGTTGGAGCTGCTGGCAGATAAACAATACATGAAATTTGCATCTTCTTCTTTAACTGCACTCAATATTGATTTCCTTATTTCCGTTTTCAGTCTCCTCCTAACATATTCCAATCTGAGAGACGGAGTTCACAAGCAACGTACTCTCCAAATTCGTCGTGTTCTTCAGTGGTTTTAGCGATTATTTCTAGTACTGCTTTTATAGCACTGCCGTTGTCTTCCATTTATACTTTTTGTTTTGTTTGCGAGTGACTTTCGGTTTATTTAGTCAATCTGAGTTGCTGCATGGCCTTCTCCATTATCGTTGGCAATCCGTTCACCTCATCAACACAATTGGAAGATGTCGGTGTCTGAGAATTTGATATACAATATTAGTGCATTTTAAAGAACAGTAATGTTTATTACCATGCTTAAAATATTTATTTACTTATTTATATTCATTATTCATAATGTTTTTATTTGTTTGATTTGTTTCAGTTTCTTCAAACCAAAGATGAGTGGTTTTACACAGGAGTATGTTTTGAGAAAAGATGGAATTTCTCTCATTGAATCGGCGCCATCGATGGACAGTATGTTGTTATTCAAGCCTCTCATAACAGCGGGAGTACATTTTGTGACTATAAGGGGACATATAGTTTCGTTTTATTAGGAGTCGTAGATGCAAACTATAGGTTTACCTGCATAGATGTCGGTTGTAATGGGCGAATCTCAGATGGAGACGTGGTTTTCCAACTGTAGTTTGTACAACCAGCTATAACAAAAAGAATTACCTCTGCCATTACCGCTGCCCCTACCAGGGAGCAACGCCAATTTCTTACTGCATTGTTATTGATGACGCATTTCCTATCAAATCATGTATTTTCGTGACCAACCAGCGCCCAATAAAACATTTCAATTTCGTCTATCAAGGGCACATCGAACTATTGAAAACACTTTTGGGAACTTAGAACACCCACGCTTTTAAAAACGGAAGCCACAACTGACGTACTGGCGTTATGTGCGCTTCCAAATTTTTAGTGGGCCAAAATGAGCAACGCTACTTACGCAATGGAATGATAGATGTAGAAGATTTATGTACACGCACTGTAATACCTTGGCAGTGGCGTATTGAAGAAGTAAACAACACTTTATTTTCTATAGCAGGTGGCCGGAGAGACAAAGTTTTTGCCTCCCAAAAGAAAATGAGGAATAAAAAAACTAAACTAAACTACGCCCGAACAGACCATGAAGGCCCAACGGAACCGATCAGCCGCTGTGTCATCCTCAGCTCAGAGGCGTCACTGGATGCGGATATGGAGGGGCATGTGGTCAGCACACCGCTCTCCCGGACGTATGTCAGTTTACGAGACCGGAGCCGCTACTTCTCAGTGAAGTAGCTCCTCAGTTTGCTCCACAAGGGCTGAGTGCACCCCGCTTGCCAGCAGCTCTAGGAAGACTGGATGGTCACCCACCCAAGTTCTAGCTCAGCCCGACAGCGCTTAACTTCGGTGATCTGACGGGAACCGGTGTCACCACTGTGGCAAGGCCGTTGGCCTAAGCCAGGAATGAATTTTTAAATTATTTCATTCCCAGTCAAGGGTAATTGGCTAGGCAGTAAGCTCATATCACGATGTAATGCGTCAGTTCACATTGAACGGTTAAATGAACAGTTCTAATAAAAAGCTGACGAAAAACGTGCCAGAGTTGATTGTGTACCAGCGGCGTTTAGAGAAGGCACAATAAAACTTAATGCAAAAAAATTGGGTAATTTTTTGACATCTTCCGTTCCGCTTCCGCTCTTTTTATTTTTCATTTTGTAAGCTACTGAGAAACCCGTAATTACAATGAAAACATGGTTATTAAGGATTTATAATATATTTAGGTACCGACGAATTGATAATTTTCTGTTGTTCATAAACAATGTAAAATTGTTTGTGAAATAAACTTACCTGATTTCATAAATTGTTTAATTTCGTATTAATCGAAGTCTGTCGCAAATTTTTCCATCTCTAGATTCTTATTAACTGTATTTTTAAAATCTGGGTTCTGGGTTTCCCAGAGGATTGGATTTAATTCGAATGCTTCAGTGAGTTTGCACAACCTCGTGGGTCCACTGTTTATCGGACTGGGCCATACTCTACTTTCAGCAGATTCAAACTTTCTTGAAGTGACGAGAATATTCACCTAGAGCGTGGGAAAAACGTTTACACCAGTGAGAATAATGCAACACTACATCTCTCTGAGAGTTCTCGCTCTACTTTCGGCGAGAATTCTCAGAAGCTTTTGAACTTGCGAGTTTTGCTATTGACAGTGTACTTACCATTGGTTCAAATGGCTCTGAGCACTATGGGACTCAACTGGTTCAACTGGCTCTGAGCACTATGGGACTTAACATCTATGGTCATCAGTCCCCTAGAACTTAGAACTACTTAAACCTAACTAACCTAAGGACAGCACACAACACCCAGCCATCACGAGGCAGAGAAAATCCCTGACCCCGCCGGGAATCGAACCCGGGAACCCGGGCGTGGGAAGCGAGAACGCTACCGCACGACCACTAGATGCGGGCCGGGACTCAACTGCTGTGGTCATTAGTCCCCTAGAACTTAGAACTACTTAAACCTAACTAACCTAAGGACATCACACACACCCATGCCCGAGGCAGGATTCGAACCTGCGACCGTAGCAGCAGCGCGGCTCCGGACTGGAGTGCCTAGAACCGCAAGGCCACCGCGGCCGGCGTACTTACCATTACTGAGAGTAAAATTTCTCACGTGTAAGCGCACCTTAAGACTGTAATTTACTGACAATAAAACGCATTTTGAAAATTTTTGTAGTATGGTTTGTTTACTCATTATTGTGTTCTGTGGCTGGCGTGTACTGCCCCCATAAGTGCGTAAAAATGTCTCATAACAGAGGCGAGTTCAAACACTCGACTTGAATCTATATAAAATTATTTCGCACTCTTAAACGTTATGTTGCGCTAGTTGTATATATGCCAGTTTATACGTTAATAACTACGTTATAAGCTTAAACAATTCCAAACAAGATACAAGAAAATTTTTAAAAAATGGAAAAGAAATGTTTGTAAATGTATCCCAGTCTTCCCTACTAGTCGCACTGCTTCCTGTTATGACTTTTTTAAAACATGCACAATGTTTCGGGAATCCGTATGATGTGTAGGAAATGACTTACCTGCAAATAAACATTGTTCACAATGAATATATACCGAACAGATTGACTGTAAGCACACTCTCACAGTACCTAAATTGTTTAGGGCTCGTCTCATAGTTATCTGACAACAGAGTCACATTAATTTGCCCAACATTTTACATATTCATTACTCTGTGTTTCGTTTTTCTACACATAAAGAACCACTTACTAGCACTATAACTATAATTAGATCTTCGTCGAACTTACTCATGGGCAGAAACAATTCAGCACAATTATGTTACTAATAAACAAACGTGTTGGAAGAACTGAGCATTATAGCAGAGGTTGAAAATACCGCTTCAGTTGTAAATTCCTTTATTTTCACACGACCAGTTTCGGACTGTTATAAGCCGATCCTCGGGTGTCGTACTGGAAATAGCAAAAGACGGGAGATAATTTTCACACGCCGCAACACACATTTAAAACTTGTTTGCCACTCATGTAAAAGGAAACTTTCATTGCGCTTTACGGTTTATATAATAATTTTTTATCGCACCTTCCACTCAGTTTTACCACAGTTCTGGACCGACCTGTTCAGTACGCTCCTTTACTACGCATAATGCACATTTAACTTAAATCGTGTATTTTTATGTAATTTTTTTTGTTATTCTTCATTTTAAATGTAAACCACTAAATTGAAATTGTGAACAGCCGAGCTAGTGGTTCCGCGTTCTTCTCTCCGTCAACAAATGGCAGCACTTTTGCCACTGGTTTACCAATTTCCCTCCTCGTTCGCATCCGCTACTCCCTGTTCTGCGCTCGTAGGCAGCACTCCGCGCCCTGTACACGCGGTGCTCGGGGACCACAGCACAGCGTAAGTGTCGTGATATCGTTTGTGTATATTCCCTTCCTAGGCAGTTGTCCGTAGTACTATCTGGTGCCACTTGCGCATTGACATAGGTTTCACAGCATCTAGCCCGACCGGCGGTTTCGAAATGCTTTTTAAAAGTTTTTAAAACCTTTTAGAAAAGAAAAAAAAATTGTTTTTGGTTTTTATGGGTGTTGCGGCGTGTGAAAATTATCTCCCGTCTTTTTCTATTTCCAGTACCACACCTAAGGATGGACTTAAAACAGACCCAAACCGGTCGTGTGAAAATAAAGTAATTTACATCTGAAGCGGTATTTTCAACCTCTGCTATGCTACCAATAAAAAAATGTGTGAAAACCGGGCAGATACCTGTACTATTAATGTTTTGGTCTTAGCGCAAATCGCTTCCTTAGCGGAGTTCTCTACCGCACGCCTGTGCAGTGGCGTTCGACTCTGAGATAAGAGCGCTCGAATCCCTGTGGTGGAAAATTTTCACTGCCAGTTTTTGGCCTGGGAAGGGGAGGAGAGGTGGTGCCAGAAAGTTCCTGATCACTCGCCTTTCTTCAACTTATCTTCTAAGATAAGCCGTTTGGATATTTCCCAAGGTCGGCTTCTACCATATTTTTCGTTTCACCTGTAAATACTTCGTGTCAGTATTTTGCAATATGATTTATTAAAATGATGATTCGTCAACATTCACACCTACCAGAAACTACCTTCTTTGGAAGTGGGACTACTACGTTCGCTTTGAAGTCGAAGAGCAACGCGCCTTTCTCATTTATCTTGCACTGAACTAGATAGGTTGAGGGGGAAAAAGATCTGGGGAACTGGATGCAGGTAACGAGCAATGGGCGAAAGAGGAACAGCTCTCCCACTTCACCTACATTTGAGCTAGCAGTAACGAATGAATTTGACGTGTTACGTAAAGTAGAAGGGAAACAGCCTCATTCAGCTGCAGGGCACAGTAAGTTACAGCAGACTTATAGCAATGAAACTCAGTGTAGGTCGGTACCAAAAGAGAGTGGGAAGAAAAGAGTCTTGCTGCTACTATGTTGTAGTCATAAAGGGGGGGGGGGGGATTCCAGATGTTGCAGGAGAAGTTAGGAACAGTGTACAAGGTCACGAGCATTGTAAAGTCTCACTGCGATGAGAGAGGATATAGGGAGCTGGTGTAAAAGTTACGGCAAAGAGGATCAGGTTGTTATAGTAGTTGGAGCACGGAACAGCCCGGCTAAGAACTGTAAATACAGCGTTGTGTGTGAGGTGAATGAAATAGTGCAGCTACAGAGACACAAATGTGAGTTCTGTGGAGGTCCTGCAGTGCCATGAGCAGTCCTTGCTTAACACTTATGTGAGCCACGTGAACACTGAGTTGAGCAGGCTGCTGCTGACTGAAACGATATCTCATATGAGTGCAGTGCCTGTTGCTGCACTTATCAGCTCGGGATGTACTAGTCATGGCTTACACCTCAATAGGAGAGGGAAAGGTAGGTTGGCTGAGCTTCTTGCTGGTAATATACGGGGGCCACACATAGCACGATCCCATTGGTTACTGGAGTCACAGAAGCATATTTTTTTAGGTTAGAATCAAGATTCAGGCACCCTATTTTGGAAGAAGTCAAAATAATAGAAGAGTCCTACAGATTCCTTAAGAATGTACAGAAAAGTAAGTTTAGCTTATTTCATCAAAATATTAAAAGATTAAGTAATAAGGTACAAGAGCTTTTGGTCTGTTTTGATAGTTTAGAGACAAATCCTTTTCCTCTCTGAGCACCACGTAACATTTAAATTTCATGATCAGGCAATCGTTCACACAGAGCCTAGTAAAAAAACCGTCATTTGACAATCGGAGAGACTGCCGAACGGACGACATATAATTAAGCATATCTGGAGTAGAGCAACAACTGAAAGATTTGAAAACAAGTCAATCACCAGGTCCAGATGGAATTCCAGATCGATTTTACAAAGACTACTCAACATGATTGGCCCCTTATCGTGAATTTTTCGCCCAGCACAAAGTCCCAAGCGACTGGAAAAAAGTGCAGGTGATTCCAGTATATAAGAAAGATAAAAAGAACGGACTCGCAAAATTACAGACAACTATCCCTAATTTCTATTTGCTGCAGAGTCCTTGAACATATTCTCAGTCCAAATGTAATAAGCTTTCTTGAGACTAAGAAGCTTATGTCCAAAATCAGTATTGATTTAGAAAGCATCCCTCGTGCGCAACTCAACTTGCCCTTTCCTCGTATGATATACTGAAAACTATGGATGAGAGGCAACAGGCAGATTCCAAATTTCTAGATTTCCGAAAAGCATTTGACACGGTGCCCCATTGCAGGCTGTTAACAGAGGTACAAGCATATGGAATAAGTTCACAGATATGAGAATGGCCTCAACGGCGGCTGTTCAGCAGCGACAAGGGTATCGTCAGGAATTCCATAGGGAAATGTGACAGAACCGCTGTTGTTCTCTGTATACATAAGTGATTTGGCGGACGAGGTAGGCAGCAATCCACTGTTGCTTGCTGATGATGCCGTGGTGTACGGTAAGGTGTCGAAGTTGAGTGACTCTAGGAAGGTACAAGACTTACAAGGGGAAGACCTCAGACACGACCAACCGATTCGGCTCAAATTTGGCAGGTCGCTTGTGTACAGCCTAAAATGAAGGACTAAGATATTTTGGATCAACACCCCCGCAATTTTGAGAAAATCTCCCCTAAAGGTTATGACGAGCAATCTACATCTACATCTACATCTACATCTATACTCCGCGAGCCACCTTATGGTGTGTGGCGGAGGGTACTTATTGTACCACTATCTGATCCCCCCTTCCCTGTTCCATTCACGAATTGTGCGTGGGAAGAACGACTGCTTGTAAGTCTCCGTATTTGCTCTAATTTCTCGGATCTTTTCGTTGTGATCATTACGCGAGATATATGTGGGCGGTAGTAATATGTTGCCCATCTGTTCCCGGAATGTGCTCTCTCGTAATTTCGATAATAAACCTCTCCGTATTGCGTAACGCCTTTCTTGAAGTGTCCGCCACTGGAGCTTGTTCAGCATCTCCGTAACGCTCTCGCGCTGACTAAATGTCCCCATGACGAATCGCGCTGCTTTTCGCTGGATCATGTCTATCTCTTCTATTAATCCAACCTGGTAAGGGTCCCATACTGATGAGCAATACTCAAGAATCGGACGAACAAGCGTTTTGTAAGCTACTTCTTTCGTCGATGAGTCACATTTTCTTAGAATTCTTCCTATGAATCTCAACCTGGCGCCTGCTTTTCCCACTATTTGTTTTATGTGATCATTCCACTTCAGATCGCTCCGGATAGTAACTCCTAAGTATTTTACGGTCGTTACCGCTTCCAATGATTTACCACCTATGGCATAATCGTACTGGAATGGATTTCTGCCCCTATGTATGCGCATTATATTACATTTATCTACGTTTAGGGAAAGCTGCCAGCTGTCGCACCATGCATTAATCCTCTGCAGGTCCTCCTGGAGTACGTACGAGTCTTCTGATGTTGCTACTTTCTTGTAGACAACCGTGTCATCTGCAAATAGCCTCACGGAGCTACCGATGTTGTCAACTAAGTCATTTATGTATATTGTAAACAATAAAGGTCCTATCACGCTTCCCTGCGGTACTCCCGAAATTACCTCTACATCTGCAGATTTTGAACCGTTAAGAATGACATGTTGTGTTCTTTCTTCTAGGAAATCCTGAATCCAATCACAAACCTGGTCCGATATTCCGTAAGCTCGTATTTTTTTCACTAAACGTAAGTGCGGAACCGTATCAAATGCCTTCCTGAAGTCCAGGAATACGGCATCAATCTGCTCGCCAGTGTCTACGGCACTGTGAATTTCTTGGGCAAATAGGGCGAGCTGAGTTTCACATGATCTCTGTTTGCGGAATCCATGTTGGTTATGATGAAGGAGATTTGTATTATCTAAGAACGTCATAATACGAGAACACAAAACATGTTCCATTATTCTACAACAGATTGACGTAAGCGAAATAGGCCTATAATTATTCGCATCTGATTTATGACCCTTCTTGAAAATGGGAACGACCTGCGCTTTCTTCCAGTCGCTAGGTACTTTACGTTCTTCCAGCGATCTACGATAAATTGCTGATAGAAAGGGGGCAAGTTCTTTAGCATAATCACTGTAGAATCTTAAGGGTATCTCGTCTGGTCCGGATGCTTTTCCGCTACTAAGTGATAGCAGTTGGTTTTCAATTCCGATATCGTTTATTTCAATATTTTCCATTTTGGCGTCCGTGCGACGGCTGAAGTCAGGGACCGTGTTACGATTTTCCGCAGTGAAACAGTTTCGGAACACTGAATTCAGTATTTCTGCCTTTCTTCGGTCGTCCTCTGTTTCGGTGCCATCGTGGTCAACGAGTGACTGAATAGGGGATTTAGATCCGCTTACCGATTTTACATATGACCAAAACTTTTTAGGGTTCTTGTTTAGATTGTTTGCCAATGTTTTATGTTCGAATTCGTTGAATGCTTCTCTCATTGCTCTCTTTACGCTCTTTTTCGCTTCGTTCAGCTTTTCCTTATCAGCTATGATTCGACTACTCTTAAACCTATGATGAAGCTTTCTTTGTTTCCGTAGTACCTTTCGTACATGATTGTTATACCACGGTGGATCTTTCCCCTCGCTTTGGACCTTAGTCGGTACGAACTTATCTAAGGCGTACTGGACGATGTTTCTGAATTTTTTCCATTTTTGTTCCACATCCTCTTCCTCAGAAATGAACGTTTGATGGTGGTCACTCAGATATTCTGCGATTTGTGCCCTATCACTCTTGTTAAGCAAATATATTTTCCTTCCTTTCTTGGCATTTCTTATTACACTTGTAGTCATTGATGCAACCACTGACTTATGATCACTGATACCCTCTTCTACATTCACGGAGTCGAAAAGTTCCGGTCTATTTGTTGCTATGAGGTCTAAAACGTTAGCTTCACGAGTTGGTTCTCTAACTATCTGCTCGAAGTAATTCTCGGACAAGGCAGTCAGGATAATGTCACAAGAGTCTCTGTCCCTGGCTCCAGTTCTGATTGTGTGACTATCCCATTCTATACCTGGTAGATTGAAGTCTCCCCCTATTACAATAGTATGATCACGAAACTTCTTCACGACGTTCTGCAGGTTCTCTCTGAGGCGCTCAACTACTACGGTTGCTGATGCAGGTGGTCTATAGAAGCATCCGACTATCATATCTGACCCACCTTTGATACTTAACTTAACCCAGATTATTTCACATTCGCATTCGCTAATAATTTCACTGGATATTATTGAATTCTTTACTGCTATAAATACTCCTCCACCATTGGCGTTTATCCTATCCTTGCGGTATATATTCCATTCTGTGTCTAGGATTTCGTTACTGTTCACTTCCGGTTTTAACCAACTTTCCGTTCCTAATACTATATGCGCACTATTTCCTTCAATAAGAGATACTAATTCAGGAACCTTGCCCTGGATACTCCTGCAGTTTACCAATATTACGTTGACTTTTCCTGTTTTTGATCTCTGAGGACGGACGTTCTTTATCAACGATGATAATGTCCTCTCTGGTAAGCCGTTAGGTATTTTATCGTTTCGCCCAAGGGGGGGTCCCTCTAACCTAAAAAACCCCCGTGTGCACGCCACACGTACTCTGCTACCCTAGTAGCTGCTTCCGGTGTGTAGTGCACGCCTGACCTGTCTAGGGGGGCCCTACAGTTCTCCACCCAATAACGGAGGTCGATGAATTTGCAACCATTATAGTCGCAGAGTCGTCTGAGCCTCTGGTTTAGACCCTCCACACGGCTCCAAACCAGAGGACCGCGATCGACTCTGGGCACTATGCTGCAAATATTAAGCTCAGCTTGCACTCCGCGTGCGATGCTGGTTGTCTTCACCAAATCAGCCAGCCGCCGGAAGGAACCAAGGATGGCCTCAGAACCCAAGCGGCAGGCGTCATTCGTTCCGACATGTGCTACTATCTGCAGCCGGTCACACCCAGTGCGTTCAATAGCTGCCGGAAGGGCCTCCTCCACATTACGGACGAGACCCCCCGGCAAGCACACCGAGTGCACACTGGCATTCTTCCCCGACCTACCCGCTATTTTCCTAAGGGGCTCCATAACCCGCCTAACGTTGGAGCTCCCTATAACTAATAGGCCCGCCCTCTGTGACTGTCGGGACCTTGCCGGAGAATCGGCCACTGGCCCAACAGGCGAGGCATCCTGTGGTGGCTCGGAAACGATGTCATCACCACTAGGAAGCACCCCGTACCTGTTGGAAAGGGGTAAGGCAGCTGCCACGCGGCCAGATCCCACCTTCGCCTTTCGGCCAGGCACGCGCGAGCCCACCACTGTCCGCCATTCACCCTGGAGTGATGGCTGACCGGTAAGATGCTCACTGCCGGAAGACGCAGCGACATCAGGGGTTCCATGCGATTCCAAGGCCACCGAAGTAGGCATAGGTCTCACCACAGTTGCCCCAACGCCACTACGAGCCGACGCCTGCGCCTCGAGCTCGATGAGCCTAACAGACAAAGCCTCCACCTGCCCCCGAAGAGTGGCCAATTCTCCTTGCGTCCGCTCACAACAACCACAGTCCCTACACATGACTATGTTTACCCTACAAGCGAACGGTGTACTCGCCTTATTAGCAGCAGGAAATCGAAGTGCTCTCTCACTGACGGTCTAACCGACACTGAGCTGTTCTAACCAAACAAACAAAAGCCTGTACGATACGAGGGTCGATAGCAACGGCGATACTGTACACTACACTGTTATTAAAATAAACGGTTGTGTCTAGTAGGCACTCAAACACGCAAGAAATTACAAAAATAAAATAGTAACTACCCAGATAACTGAAAATAAGTTGTACCTGTTTGAAGCTCGCAAAAATGTGTAACAAGCGAACGGTGTACTCGCCTTATTAGCAGCAGGAAATCGAAGTGCTCTCTCACTGACGGTCTAACCGACACTGAGCTGCTCTAACCAAACAAACAAAAGCCTGTACGATACGAGGGTCGATAGCAACGGCGATACTGTACACTACACTGTTATTAAAATAAACGGTTGTGTCTAGTAGGCACTCAAACACGCAAGAAATTACAAAAATAAAATAGTAACTACCCAGATAACTGAAAATAAGTTGTACCTGTTTGAAGCTCGCAAAAATGTGTAACAAGCGAACGGTGTACTCGCCTTATTAGCAGCAGGAAATCGAAGTGCTCTCTCACTGACGGTCTAACCGACACAAAATTGAAGGGATCGATAGATAATTGTAAATAGAGCATTTTCCATCAACAGGTATGGAGCCCGCAAACGGAAACTTTTCCAGAAATCGAGGAAAGAAACTTTTACAACTGCCGCTTCTGTATCGACATGGTAAACGTTTTTCGCCGACAGTGCCGATAGCGCAGCGGCCAAGGTAACTGGTTGGCAATCAGAAAACCCGGGTTGGAATCTCGAAGAAACTTAGCGGATGTTATTCTTTTCGTTTGTATTTTTCCATATCTCAATTGGTAGTGATAGGAGGCTTAATAAGGTAAGTAAATCAGTAAGGAATGATAATAACAAGGTAGGCAAACTAATTTACCAAACGCCGCAAGTTAGTAAAGTATTAAGCCTTGTCACATGAAAACAACTTCGAGTAAGAGTGCTGCGAATTTCTCACGAGGGATCACTGATAGCCAACCGCTCGACGCTTGTTTACAGCGAGGCACGGGACGGAATGCACGGGACAGAATGCACGCGGGGAGAGTTATGTTGTCCCGGCTGCCTCTTCGTCATATCATAGTTGTGCACCTGGAAGAGTGAAGTTGTCCAGCACGAGCCTAATAGTAGTCAATCGGAAAGAATTGTTTTCCGTCATTAGGCTGCCGCGAACCTCGTGAATACATGTACCATGATTTTTCCATCGCTAATGCGCCGAATGAAATACGTTTTCCGAATTAATACAGTGTTCTTTCGTAAGTAACATATGACGAGTACTGTAGGCAGTGTGTAGTAATAAACTCGTCTGTTTATGCCGTAGTAACTAGTAATTGTTTGTTGTGTCATATCTTTCAGGTGCATAATCTGAATAATGGAGGATGTACACCCTTCGACTAGCGCTCTAATATACAGGGTGTTACAAAAAGGTACGGCCAAACTTTCAGGAAACACTCTCACACACAAAGAAAGATGATATGTTATGTGGACACGTGTCCGGAAACGCTTACTTTCCATGTTAGAGCTCATTTTATTACTTCTCTTCAAATCACATTAATCATGGAATGGAAACACACAGAAACAGAACGTGACTTCAAACACTTTGTTACAGGAAATGTTCAAAATGTCCTCCATTAGCGAGGATACATCTATCCACCCTCCGTCGCATGGAATCCCTGATGCGCTGATGCAGCCCTGGAGAATGGCGTATTGTATCACAGCCGTCCACAATACGAGCACGAAGAGTCTCTACATTTGGTACCGGGGTTGCGTAGACAAGAGCTTTAAAATGCCCCAATAAATGAAAGTCAAGAGGGTCGAGGTCAGGAGAGCGTGGAGACCATGGAATTGCTCCGCCTCTACCAATCCATCAGTCACCGAATCTGTTGTTGAGAAGCGTACGAACACTTCGACTGAAATGTGCATGAGCTCCATCGTGCATGAACCACATCTTGTGTCGTACTTGTAAAGGCACATGCTCTAGCAGCACGGGTAGAGTATCCCGTATGAAATCATGATAACGTGCTCCATTGAGCGTAGGTGGGAGAAACTAAAATGAGCTCTAACATGGAAATTAAGCGTTTCCGAACAGATGTCCACATAACATCTTTTCTTTATTTGTGTATGAGGAATGTTTCCTGAAAGTTTGGCCGTACCTTTTTACAACACCTTGTATAGTTGGGAGCCTGTCACAGACGATGGCAAGCGGGAAGTTACCGACACTGTGTTTTGGTTTCCAAAAGTGTTGCAAGACAGATGCATTATCAACGCACTACCGGAAGCAGGCAGTTCTGTTTCTCGGCGTTTGAGAAATTTATTTGCCTACCTTAATATTATCACTCCGTATTGATTTACTTACCTTATTAACCCTCCTATCCCTATCAATTGAGATATGGAAAAATACAAACGAACAGAAGAACATCCGCTAGGTTTCTTCGAGATTCAAACCCGGGTTCTCCGAATCCCAGACAGTTTACCTTGGCCGTTGCGCTATTTTTTTTATTGTTCTCGTTTTGTTCGATTCATTTGTTCGGTGCGAATGTCCCATGACACCCGTTCAAGTTCAGTGTTGAGCCGTTAACTCAGTTTTTTATTAGAGAGGGCAGCTAACCCTCTGACCGAACACGCTGAGCTACCGTGCCGGCGACTTTTGGTGCTGTCGGCGAAAAGCGTTTACCATGTGGATACAGAAGCGGCAATTGTAAAAGTTTCTTACCTCGATTTCTGGAAAAGTATGCGTTTTCGGACCCCATACCTGATGATGAAAAATGCTCTACTTACAATTATCTATCGCGCCCTTCAATTTTGAGTCGATTGCTCGTCATAACCTTTAGGGGCGATTTTCTCAAAAACGCGGGGGTATCGACGCAGAATATTTTAGATTCCTTCGTTTTAGGTTTTACACAAGCGACCTGCCAAATTTGAGCCGAATCGGTTGGCCGTGCCTTGTTAGACAAAATTTCCAGTTGGTATGATGAACGGCAGCTGGCCCTAAATGTGGAAAAATGTAAACTAATCCGGATGGGTAGAAAGGACAAACCTGTGATGTTCGTATACAGTGTTACTAGTGTCCTACTTGACACAATCAAATCGTTTAAATATCTGGACGTAACGCTGCAAAACGATATGACGTGGAGCGAGAATGTGAAAACTGTGGTAGAAAGGAAAGTGGTCGGCTATAGTTTATTGGGTGAATTTTAGAAAAGAGTGGTTCACCTGTAAAGGAGACTGCATATAGAACGCTGGTGCGACCTATTCTTGAGTACCTTTCAAGCGTCTGGGATCCGTACCAGGTCGGGTTGAAGGAAGACATCGACGCAGTTTAGAGGCGGGCTGCTACATTTGTTACCGGTAGGCTCGAACAATACGCAAGTGTTACAGAGATGCTTCGGGAACTCGAATGGGAATCCCTGGATGAAAGGCGACATTCTTTTCGGTGAAGACTAACTGACGAGTAATTAGGGCTAATATGGAAGCGTACAGACAGTCTTTTCTCCCTCGCTCTATATGCGATTGGAACAGGAGGGGAAATGACAAGTAGTGGCACAGCGTGCCTTCCGCCACGCACCGTATGGTGGCTTGCGGAGTATCGGTGTGGATATAGATAAAAGATTACACTATAGCAGCTTACTCATGCAGAACTAATATGGGAAAAGGAGGACTTGCTACATATATTAACACAGGAATCAGGTTCAAAAACCCTTAGACAAATAGGTATGTAGTGATCAGCACATAGAAGTGTGTTCTTGTGAACTGATACTGAAAACTGTTCACTTTTAATTGTAACTATATATAGATCTCCACTGGGCAACTTTGTACTGTTTATAAGGAATCTTAAGTCCCATAGTGCTCAGAGCCATTTTTATAAGGAACCTGGAGCAAGCAGTTAATAGTCTGTAGTGACGTCAATGTACATATTCGGAAGTATTGTGATCTGGAAATCTTATTTGGATCCTAAAATTTCATATTAGTAACTAACTTCACAACACAGCTGGTTAAAGACAGTATGACCCTAACTGATGTTTTCTTTGGTGAAACTATAAGTTAGAAAAAACTGTTTACCTGGTGATAAATGCTCTCTCTGATCATGATGCAAAATTAGTTATGATAAATAATGTTGTGCCTTATGGTATGATGCTCCTCGGCTGAAATCAGTTAGAATAATTAATGACTCCAGGACAAATTCTTAAGAACAGTTTACAGAAGATGACATGGAATTAAGTTTATATTGAACATAATGCTAACACAGAATTTAGTCTGATCCATGATAAATTCATATTGTTATTTGAAAATAGCTTTCTGCATAAGCTAATCAGAAAGGACGTACTAGTCATGCAAAACAACACAGATCACCAGAGAGACTAAAGTGTCCTGTGAAACAAAGAGGGAAATGTATCGTTTCGCAAGAACAAGTAGGGGTCCTGCAGTAGTTGCAGACTACAAACACTACTCACAATTACTAATAAGGTTTTTATGAAATCAAAGAACATACACATAATGTCAGCGATAAGGTGTTATGACAACAGAATTAAGGCTATATAGAATGCAGTGAAATGGAAGATGGGACAACCAGCCACAGAACACAATAATATCACTATTAAACTGAATGAAAGTGATCTAAATGAAGAGCTAGTCAGAGAAAGCATTTAATAATCATTTCTTAAATACAGTGTAAAGCACAGGGACAATTAATTCAAGAGAAAAATCACAGCAGTATGTCGAAAAAGTAACTCTCATGAAATTCAACCATATGACTGTACACCTAGCTCACCTTCCGAAATTAAGAAAATTGTACATTCTTTCAAAAATAAAGGCTCATCTGCTTTTTATGGCGTTTCTGATGAAATACTAAAGTTTTGATCACATGTAATAAGTCCAGTCTTATCTGAAATCTGAAATGCATCACTAACTCAAGGCATTTTACGAGCGAGACTGACATATGGCGTGGTTAAGCCCCTGTTTAATAAAGATGATAAGAGAGATGTCAATAACTACCGACTTGTTTCACTGCTGGCACAATTTTCTAAAGTGTCTGAGAAGGTGATGTGATCTAGTATCTCACTTTAGCAACAATAATACTCTCAACAGATCACAGTTTGGCTTTCAGAAGGATTGCTCTACTGAGAATGCAGTTTACATGTTCACCTGGCACATTTCACAAGTATTAAACAATAAACCAGCGCCGGCTTATATTTTCTGTGACCTGTCTAAGCATTTGACTGTGTGAATCACAATATTCTCTTAGATAAATGAAGTTTTACGAGATTGATGATATAGCTGAACAATGGATAACGTCATATCTAACCAAAAGACTACAGAAAGTTGTACTTAGTAACTCAACCAATATAGTCCAGGGACACAATTCTGACCAGAGACAAATCATGTATGGGGTTCCCTGAGGCTCAATCTTAGATCCACTATTGTTTCTATTATATGTAAACTATATATCGTCTAATATACAACAAACAGAATTACTTCTTTTGCAGACGACACTGGTATTGTAATTAATCCAAGCATACATTCAGAGACAGAAGAAATGATAAACAAAGTTCTTAAACGTATCATTGGTTTTCTGCGAATTGTCTCAGCCTCAATTTTAAAAAGTTGTAGCATATTCAGTTCTACACATGTAGGGGCACTACAACAATGATAAGTGAAACACATGACGAGGAAATAATAAATAGGGTGGAAACATCAAAATTCTTACACGCCCATATTGGCGAGAATTTAAATTGGAAAAAGCACATTTTGGAACACCTAAAACAACTTATACCAGCCACATTTGCATTTAGAACCGTTGCAAATCTTGGGGAGAGACAATTCAATATGCTGACATATTCTGCATCGTCTCATTCAATAATGTCATATGGAATAATGTTCTGGGTTAATTCATCTTTACGAAAGAAAGTCTTCATAGCGCAAAAACGTACTACGAGAATAGTATGCGGTGCACACCCACGATCATCTTGTAGACATTTCTTAAAGGAGTTGGGCATTCTGACTACTGCTTCACAGAATATTTTTTCTCTCATGAAGTTTGTTGTAAATAATCTAAGTTCAAAAGGGACAATGATGTACATAATTACAACACCAGAAGGGAAAATGACATTCATTGTTCCACATTACGGTTTTCTTTAGCACAAAAATGCACAATGCTGCAACAAAACTTTTCAGTACTTATCCATGGATATTAAGTATCTGACAGACAGCCACATAAAATTTCAAAACAAACTGAGAAAGTTTCTCAGTGACAACTCGTTCACCTCCATAGAAGAATTTCTGTTACTGTAACGTGTAAATGGTGGTGGGTAGGACTTACAACTCACAACATCTGCATTTCTTTTTTTCTTTTTGAAAAAAAAAAAAACCGTAGAAATGTTCAGAATGTAACCGAATGTACAAATTAATTTGCAATGAGAATTAAATTGAGTCGTTCACACAATTACGATTTATCCTGTAAAAGGATCCATGAAACATGATAATAACTAACTTAACTATGTGCATTACTCTGTAACTTTCTATTAAATAGCGGAAATTTTCGTTGAACAACATGATTGTTGGAAAGTGTGACTCCTGTAACGATACTGAGTTTTGTCCAAATCTTTGAACACATATTTTGTGCTTTTATTTGTTCCACCAATCTGAAAAGCTCGCCACATTTGCGTTTTGTTATAATGTAGGTGTTTTCGTAATAGAACACGAAAGAATCTGAAGTAAAAATATCAAACGAATACAATGCTTCGCGTCGTATTACATCAATCATGTTGTTATTGAAATTATCAAGGTTTCCAGTTTTAGTTGCGTAAAAATAATCAGATATAACGTCATAAAACGCAACGCCTCGCATTGAATGGAAGGCCTCGCGGAAGTAAATGGCTTTGCGCACCCTCTAGCGACTACAGCGCAGAAGTACGTCCTCACAGGGGGCAGTTGCTGCGATCGGCGACAGAGTGCAGCACATACCAGACCATTCCACCACACTCCACGGTGTTGGGAGTTTCATACGATCCAATGCTTTTATTGTTTCATGGAGTGCTATGGCAGGAAATAACTAAATCTTTTCGGCTTGTTACACATTGTTCTGCTTTTACGGACTGGTGAAATCAAATTTAGGGATGCACATCGAACGCTTATAATGAGACTGAGAAACATTCACCGTAGAGCTTCACAACTACTGACCCTCCAATCCAGCTGTTATTCTTCACTGTCTTGTCTCCATGAACAAGCGTACCATGCTTTTTCCTTTGTTTATTTAGCCATTAGATGTGTTGCAATTGATACATTTTGTACCATTACATATGCCTTGTCATTATGATTGTACAATGACATTTACATAGCATACTCTACAATTTAACGTGTATCTGCAACACATTACAGAGTAACAGTAGATGAAGTTTCATGGTGTATTGAGTGCTTCTTTGCAATTTATTACCTTTGAATTTACGTACATGTATTTTATATCTTCTTCTTCATGTGCCGTCTCCTCTAAGAAGATTGGCTGTCATCATGGCAATTTCTGATCTTGATTTGGCTGATCTAAGGAGTTCTGACGTTGAACAGTTGTACCAATATTTTAAATTGTCAATCCAGGATGTCCGTCTTCTACCCCTCGTTCTCTTCCCACAAATTTTCCATTCTAGTATTATTTGCAATATTTTGTAATTTACTCCCCTAATAACATGGCCTAAATATTGTAGCTTCCTTACTGTAATAATTTTAATTAATTCTTTTTCCTTTCCCATTCTTCTTAGGACATCTTGATTAGTAATCCTCGACACCCAACTAATTCTAAGTATTCTTCTATATGCCCACATTTCAAAAGCTTCTAAACTGTTCATGTCCTTCTTTTTCAATGTCCACGCTTCCATTCCGTATAATAATTTTGAGAATACATAGCATCTTAGCAACCTCATTTTTGTGTTTAAACAAATGTCTCTCGAACAGAATGCATTTTTCATCTTATTAAAGATACTTCTGGCCTGTCCTATTCTCGATTTAATTTCTTCTGAGCTTTCAATCTCCTCATTTACAATTGTTCCGAGATATTTAAATTTACGTACTTGATCGACTCTTTCCCTATTGATTGTAAGATTTTCTTGTTGGTGTGTTTTAGATCTCACCATGAACTTAGTCTTGCTTACGTTAAGAGTCAAGCCAAATTCTTCACTTTTTTCTGCGACTTTGTCAAGAAGTAATTGTAGATCTTTGAGGTTTCCAGCTAGTAGTGCAGTGTCATCAGCAAACCTAACATCGTTAATGTTTAGCCCATTCACTTTAATGCCAGCTATTTCATCTGATAGAGCTGCCTGGATTATGTCTTCTGAATACATATTAAACAATAAGGGTGAGAGAACGCAACCTTGTCTCACACCCCTCTTTATTTCTATATCATTCGATAACTCATTTTCTACCTTCACGGTTGCGGTTTGATTGTAGTAGAGGTTATATATAATGCGGATGTCTTTCTTATCAAGTGTTTTCTTTTCTAACAATTCTATGAGATGATCATGACGAACTTTGTCAAATGCTTTATTATAATCCAGGAAGCACACATATAGTGGCTGGTTAACCTCTATACATCGTTGCGCTAATATGTTAAAAGCAAACAATGCTTCTCTTGTACCGAGGGAACTTCTAAAACCGAATTGTGTTTCACTTATACATTCTTCTACTGTTTTGTATATTCGTTGGTGTATAACTTTTAGAAATATATTTTATATAGCAAAACTAAATAATAGTTTCATCTATTTTCCGGCTCCCAACGATCAGAATATTCATTTAAAGAACAAAAGAATCATTCGCAAACTGCAAACTTGATGTAATAACTGTTTATCCTTTCGCTGGCGTAGTTTTAATGACAACTGAATAAGTGTATCCCTATAAATTTTACCTTTTCTCGTAACTGTTTCGCCTTTGTTGAACTGCGTTCAGTTTCCAATGATTTCTTGTTTCATACTGGTGTACAGCCACACTATATTTAAACTGACTAATATCTCTCTTATTTAAAACATTTAGCAGTTTGAATTTTGGTTTGCAGTTCATTTGGTTTTTCTTATTGATCATTTTTTCTGTGTGAATGTATCTTCTTGTCATTTATCGAGTTATAATTATTCCATATGACACAGTAAAAGTAAAAACACTTTAACACTCCTACTACCAGCATTTTATTTGTTTTATGGGTACCACTGGGGCTGTAAAGGCCCCAAATAATGTAGATTGCAGTATTTTAACGGAACAACATAAAAACATATGCCACAGCTGTTCATCTTAAGACTAATCTTTCTATTTTTATAAATGCTACATTCAAGAAAGAAATAGAGATTTAGATTGGAATCTCATTGACCACACCGGTACTGCCAGAAACCATGGACGGATTTCAATGTCTTTTAAACATAAAAGTGAACAAAACGCCACTGCATGCAATTGATTCAGAGGCATCACGTTACATATTTTGAAAATAATAGTCTTGAAACCAAGTGAGATATAAATTTTCAATGTTCTTATGGGGTCATATTGACCGTAGTGGTAATAGAAAGGGTACAACAACTGAGGAAAGGAATCCTAACAATGGATGCAAAAATAAGAGAGAAATAATATATTCATTGTTGCAGGTGCTTGGTATAACAGGTGTTCAACGTAAGAGTCATCACTCTATTTTCATAAATGTTATATTCAAAACACGAACAAAAAAACTGAAATTTTATCATATTGACCCCAGCGGGTTCTGTGGAAAAATTATGAATAAATTTTAATGTGTTGAAAACATAAAATGAACAAAACATCATTGGATGCAACTGACTCAGTGGGAGAAAGTCACATATTTTGAAAATAATGGTTTCGTAAAGAATGGAGATGTTTGAGAGATGTTCAGAAGAAAAGGTACAAAAGAACACTGAGGGTATAATTTAAGTGTTTACTCAAAAGTATTCACCAGAGGCCTTTGCACAGATATCCCACTGTTTCACGGGTCGAAGGATTCCCTCCTTCCAGAATTCCTGTGGCTGTGACAGGAGGTAGTCCTCCACTGTGTCCTTCAGTTCGCCGTCCCAGTTGAAGCGCGTCCCTGTGAGGTGTTCTTTTAGCGGGACAAACAAATGGAAATCGCAGGTTGACATATCTGGGTCGTAGGGCGGATACTCAACGTGTTCCCATTTGAATTTGGCCATTACACTTCGTGTGGCGCTGGAGATGTGTGGTCGCGCGTTATCATACAGCAAAATCACTCCCTCCGGTAGCAGCCCAGACCGTTTGCTCTCGGTGGACTCGCGTAGACTACACAGTTCACGTCACTGTTAGTGGTTTGTCGGTGATCGATAATTTCGAAGAGCGTCGGACACTGGACGTCGAAAAAGACTGTAAGCATCACCTTGCCTGCAGAGGGCGCAGTTCTATATTTTTTAGGTGGAAGTGACGACACTACAGTCGCGTCCTGGATGTCTCACTACGTTATCTCAAAGCCGCATTTGATAATGTCAATCAGTTTGATTCCTACGATGTTTCGTACCTTTTCATTTGAACGTTCTTTATATACGACGGGAAGTCAAAAAGAAAGGGTCTTTGAGGAAAGTAATATTTATTCTAATGATACAATACTGAAACATACATTACTTTTCTTCATAACCTCCTTGCATTTCAACGCATTTTCTTCAGTGATTCACAAGTTTTTTTATTGCGTCGGAAATAAGTTGTGTGGTTGCACCCGTAACCAATTTTGCGCCGCATCAAAGACTTCCGCATCGGTTGCAAATCTTCTTCTGTGAGCTACCTTCAATGGTCCATACATATGGGAATCACTTTGAGCCAGGTCTGGACTGTATGGTGGGTGTTCCAGCAGTTCGCATTCCAATTCCTTTACTTTTTCGGCTGTACATTTGGCAGATTGAGGCCGATCGTTAACTTGTGGCAGGATGATGCCTCTTCGCAGTTACCTGCAACGTCTGGATCTAATTACACGTATCAGTTTAGTTCTCACTGTTCACAATTTCGTCTCATGGGGTGACACGAACGACTACCACACATTCCATGTTCCAGAACAGTGTTAGCGTAACCTTACCAGCTGACGTTTGATGATTAAATTTCTTAACTTCTGGTGATGATGGTTGTTCCCAAACCACACTGACATCCTTACTTTCCAGTTCGTGATGATGCACCCACGCTTCGTCTACAGTAATGATTTGCTATAAAAGTGAGTATTCCTTGCGATGATAACGTGCCAAATGTTTATGAGACATGTACACCCATATTCTGGGCTGACAATTCTTTCGGTATCCACCCTGCACACACTTTCGGAAAATTTAGCCTATCGTGTAAGATGGAGTATGCTGCGCCATGACTGATACGTTAAGTATTGGCGATTTCGTCTGCTGTGATTCGTCTGTTTTCCACCACCATACTCTCGACGACTTTCAAATTGTCATCAGTTGTTGACGTTGGTGGCCTGACTGATTTTTCCTCGTCATATAGAGAATTTCTAACCTGTTTGAGGTGCTCTGTCCATTTGTGGATACTGCATACACGTGTTAGTGATGTTAGCGGTAAACAGCTGCCACCATCTGTACTTGCATTCGACGAATAATTTCCGCAGATTTAACACACATTTCAATCTTGGATACTAGCAGTGTTACCAGTCCCTATGGCGTGGAACTGCAAAAGTCCCTCTAATTTTTGACTTTCCCTCGGAATTCCAAAGTGCATGTGAGGCGATGAACAGTATTGACTAACTTCTGTGATGCATTGCGTAATTTAATACTTGTGAAGCATACTCCAGATTCGTCTCTTTAATTAAAACATAGCTGTCAACTGAAAATAGAACTGATTTCTGTTGGATATTATCAGGAAGATCGCTGATATATATTGAGAGAAATTGTTGCTGTGGTCTTCAGTCCGAAACCTGGTTTCATGCATCTCTCCACGCTACTCTATCCTATGGAAGACTCATCATCTCTGTGTAGCAGCCTACATCCATTTGAGCCTGCTTACTGTATTCGCCTCTTGTTCTCCCTCTACGACTTTTACCCTTCACATTTCTTTCCAGTGTTAAATTGGTGATTACTTGTCGTCTCAGAATGTGTCCTACCAAACGAACCCTTCTTTTAGTCAACTTATGCTACTAATACTAGTTACGGGATACACCCATGTAATATGCAGCATTTTTCTGTAGCACCAAGTTTCAGAGGCTTCTATTCCCTTCTGGTATAAACTGCGAATCTTCCTTGTTTCCCTCCTGTGCAGAGCTAGGCTCCGTACAAATACCTTCAGTTTACATTAAATGTTAACTAATGTCTCTTCTCCAGAACTGCTTTTCTTACCATTGTCAGCCTACGATTTATTTACTCTGTGCTACAGGCATTATGAACTGTTTCTCTGCACAAATAGCAAAACTCATCTACTACTTTTAGTGACTAATTTCCTAACGTAAGTACATCAGCATCGCCTGATTTAATACGACATCATTTCATCAACCTTGTTTTGCTTCTGTTTATGTTCAGCTATATCCTCCTTTCAAGACACTGTCAGTTCTGTTTAACTGCTCTTACAAGTTCTTTGCTGCCTCTGACAGACTCACAGTGTCACTGGCAAACTTGAAAGTTTTTATTTCTTCTCCCTGACTTTAAATTCCTTCTTCAAAATTTCTCTTCGTTTCCGTTACTGCTTGCTCAACGGAATAAAATCGCGTATAGGCTATGACCCCGTCGTCTCCATTCTCAACCACTGCTTCACCTTCATTCCCTTGGACCCCCATAACTCCTCTTAGACTCTTGTAACTGCTGTATAGATTCTATATAATATTTTGCTCCCTGTATTTTATCCCTCCTAACTTCAAAATTTCGAAGACTGTATTCTGTCTTCACTGTAAAAAGCGTAATAACGTAGGCATCCGCGGCCAGCGCTAGTTGATGTCAAAGTGTCCTGAGTATCATACCACGTCCGTAACCTAAAAAAAAAAGAATATTGAGGAATTAAACTTTCAGCCACGGTTATAGTGGCCTTCTTCGGGGTCTGTTAACTAGTATGACCAATAAAGATGATATGTCCACTTTTAGCACTAAAATGTCCACTATTAGAACTGATATGATCGCTTTTAAAGACAAAATCAAAAAATGAAACTACTACAATGGTCTCAGATGAAATGACCATATAGTTCGATAAAGCAATGAAAAATATCACAACAAGAATCATAAACGTGCAGAAACAGATAGAAAACTCAATACATGCTTTCTGTTCATTCCCTTTTGCAAATGTTGAACAACTGGACGAATATAACGTAGAAAATAAATAACTTCTATGTCCTATTGTTTACTACGGAAGACTTAACATGTCGCCGGCCGGTGTGGCCAAGCGGTTCTAGGCGCTCCAGTCTACAACCGCGCGACCGCTACGGTCGCAGGTTCGAATCCTGCCTCGGGCATGGATGGGTGTGATAACTTTACGTTGGTTAGGTTTAAGTAGTTCCAAGTTCTAGGGGACGGATGACCTTAGATGTTAGGTCCCATAGTGATCAGAGCCATTTAAACCATTTGATTTAACATGTGATTCTAATGACCCAGAAAAATTTGACAACTGTTTTTCCACCTTCCCATATGCGAGACGGCGATCTGGTCAGTGAAAGTCGAAATCTTGACTCAGAATCTGTAGTGAAATGGAATGCAAGTGAAGTACTGTCCCAAAATAAATTTTTCATGGATGTGTTTTGTGTCACTTTTCTGAAGAATTTGAAAAGACTAAAACAACATACAGGTATTTAGGCACCAAAATAGCCATACACTCTCACGTCACCCACGAACTAAATGCAACGTAAGTTGAATTTTGACGCATTCAAGTTCTCACTTACATCTATTCGACAACATCTATCCAGATTCCAGTAACGCTTTAGTAAACAAAAAATCTATTTTGAAACCAAGCACATAGAAAAATGCTATACAGAAAAGCATCTATCCACATACAGGCCCAAGATCTGGGGCAGTGCTTGCTTCTTCAGTAATTTCATGCTATGATAACGTTGTACATGACATCAACTAGCCTAGTGACACACATTACAAAAGGCATCTCATCTCTCACCTATTGTATAATCCGGAGACCCTAAAGAAATTCTCTCACATTTTCATGCTCCACAACACTTTCTTCAAACGCTAACGGTTAAATCTTCAGAACCGAAACGTTATTCAATGAATTTTTATTGCTAAATCATGTCGTTTGGGAATTAATTCACGGCCCGTACGACTACAAGAAAATAAACTAATAATAGACGACACCAGCTACACAGCCACTTGCATTACGACAAGTTAGTCAGGTTTTTGGTAACGTGAAAACAAACAATAGTCTCACAATACGCCATGTGACATTCCGAACTGCAGCAGACAGTGTTACCATACTGCTAGTAACAAATAAACATAGCTAAACGGGCGCAGTATGACAAATCATAAGCCTTAACCAGGATCATGTCGGGGGAAAACCCCGTGGGCAAGTTAATTTCCAGACCCAGAATACACCAAATAGAAATCAGACAAGTCTTGTGTTTTTATTATGGCACAACAAAAATATGGATCATCATGATGAATTAACTGAAGAAAATACGAAATGTCATGACCCATAGAATGAAGTGATACAGGTGACAGCACTAGCTATTGTGGGTGGTGTACCTACCACAACTATTATTGATAGAGATAAGAAGATGATGGAAGTGAGCCCCATTCGATATTTTCCTGTCCAGAAAAGCCGAATCGTGAGTGCGGTTGGCTTTAAGTCCCATGGAGTTATGATGCAGGATTTTGGGACAGTTAAACTGGAAATGGAGTGATGGAATGCCTGTTCGTAGTAAATGATAATTTAGTTACTGACTGCCTGGTAGGCGTAGATTTTCTGGGAGAGAAATACGAAGTAATTGATTTCTCCATTACAAAATGTTTCTGATGCAGACTGGTGAAAAGATTGTAGTAATTCTGGACATACAAAATTTACATCATGGCAGATCCTGCCAGAGATATTCTATGCAATTCTTAGGCAAAGATGATAGTCATAACGTCAGCCAACCCAAAACAAATGATGATATATCAGACTTAAAGAAGCATATAAGTTGTAACGTGACTGAACCTACAGCAACTACAGAGGAACAACGAGGTAAGTTATATGACGTATTACTGCACTATTTACAGGTGTTGACTCGAAAACCTATATTTACAATATGGACGTACACTCCCATTATGTATTTTGCCACAACAAATATATGATCCCCTGGCAAAAGATAGAAGCAGTGTGAGATTAGATCAAGCAAATGCTAGAATGGGACATATTCAAATCACCTGTATCACCATGCTGTAGTCCATTGTCTGCGGTAACCAAAATTGATGGAAGTATTTGTCTCTTGTTAGACGCACGAGCCAGACGCGTGGAGTGGCCGCGCGGTTTGAGGCGCCATGTTAAGGATTGCGCGGCCCCTCCCACCGGATGTTCGAGTCCTCCCTCGGGCACAGATGTGTGTGAGTGTGTGTGTGTGTGTATGTGTGTATGTTGTGTTTAGCATAAATTAGTTTAAGTAATGTGTAAGTCTAGGGACCGAAGACCTCAGCAGTTTGGTCCGTTAGGAATTCACACACATTTAAACATTTGAACGCATGAGCCATATACAAAATAATTATACCTGTGCGTAGAAGACTTCAGAACCTTGATGAACATGTACAAAAATCCTATGGTTTCAAGTACCCTACAAGTAATGATTTGTCCTTTATTTGTGACAGAAGGGGTAATCGACTTTGCATCTTATCTTTAGGACTTAATGTTAATTCTGGAGTGTTCCTCACCGCTTTATATACTATGCTAGTTCCAGAATTTCTAGAAAGTATAACACCGTATGTTGGCGACTTACTCATAACAACAAATACTTAGGAATAACACCTGTACATTCTAGAAAGAACGCTAGAGAACTATTCGGAACTAGGAGTAATAGAAAATTTACAGAAATCCAAATCTGCAAGAGAAGAGGTAAAATTTTTTGTCCACACAATATCCTCACAAGAAATATAACCAGACCCTGATACAATTAGCACACTCAAGAATTTCCCATATCCAAACACCAAGATCCATTAAATGCACTTTTTGTCTCTGCTCTTTCTTCTGGCATTTCGTTCCAGACCAGTTATCAAATAACACAACACTTAAGGAGAACGCTTTATGGTTTTGGACACAGGAATGCACCAATTATTTTAATGCAATAAAAGAAGCATTAGTTAAATCAGATATTAAATGTCATCCTTTTATGTGCAAAGTTATTTTTCTGTCTACAGAAGTTTCATACACAGGCTTGTGTTTACGTCTATTTCAGCTGATCTAGAAAAGGGTAAGTATGAAGTAAAAGCGAGTAGCAAGTAGAAAACTCACTGAATGCAAGCATTCCTATTCAATGACGGAATTATAAACACTAGGAGTTGTGTAGGCATTCAGAAAATTCAATTACTTCATTTATGGCTGGAACATAAAGGTATATACTTGTTAATGAGCTTTGACTTTTTTGATGTCATGCACGTTACTACACCCGTGGCTAGTGTTTTGGACACTGTTTTTACAAGAAGGTTCATTTCAAATAACTCACATACCAGAGAACAAAAATTATAGCTGATGCATTGCCTAGACAGCTAAAAGGTTCAACTGAATGCAGAAAAATTAGAACAAGTAAAACTCTATCACGCACGAAAGATGAACACTACCGCCAATGTTATACTGACGTGCAGAAAATGAAAGAGCTACAAGAAGCAGATCCATGGTGGCACAAGGTGAGACCACAGCTGAAACAAAATAATGCAATTTGGAACAATGTTACGCCTTGCACAATAACATATTATTCTATAGAAGACATCTCAACCCGAACTCTTGATGAGTATTCATTCCATCTGAAAGTGTGGCTAAATCTATTTGCCTGGGGGCAAAAATGGTACTACAAAGTGTGTAAGGAAACTAAACCTGTTTTTCTACTGTCCCAATAGGCGACCAAAAGTAAATCGATTACTAAGCACCTGTATTACAAAACTACTAAGACTATTTTGCCTAGCAGATCACTTGAAATGGTAGCTGTCCATAAGCAACTGCCCGTGGAAATATCTAATAAGTTACTGTCTTATATGACATTTTTTCCAAGTCTGTTAAGTTATATGCTGCTAAGTCCACCATGGCTGCAGAAATTATCATAGAAACTCAAATAACTACCTACCTACAGTAGAAAGGCCCAAGTCACTGTTAACAGATATTGCACCTTATAACACTGGCTATAAATGGAGATAATTTCTGTAAGATAATGGTATACAAATATTTTTAATATTAAGCTTTAACCCGTAAGAAAATCCTTGCAAACTTGTGCTCCACGAGTTATAAAGGTTCATACACACTTACAGACACACACAACAAACGTGTTGTGTGCAGCATATTGATTTGTTTGAGCAGATAGTGACCCATCTTCCTGTTTATGACACACGATACACTCCTGCAGACTTGATGTTGAATATCCAAGAAAGTAACGAGTGTATAGGCCCTCTTTCCAAATTTCATACACAAGCAGAATTCTACGAAGAAAAGGTAAGATCTGTGTTAATTGCACTCAATCGCCACGTGCATCTTAGAAAACCGTAGTATGATAAAAAATCTTAGAAACACACAAAATTATAAAGTAGGACATTATATTTTACTCAGAACTAATCGCAAATCTTCAAAACTCGAACAAAAAACAGGAAGTTGGTGCTACTTTATGAAGGACCAAATGCGATGCATTCCACAACTAGGTTGTTATTTGCTCACAAATCCTAGAACCAATAATATCTAAAGTTCGTACTCACATAAAGATTTGAAAATGTTTCAATGTACACAACACCAGTAAATAAAAACTGAAAAAAGTAAGTACCAACTGTGAGAATATTCGTCGTACTTAAGGTTCAATGAACTAAAACACAAGAAACCTCACGTATCTTGACTTCGTTTTGGGATGAGCATTAAATTGGCGACATTTATATGTATCAGTGATTCAAGAACTATGCTAGCTGGACTTGTATATATCCGTTTGCACATGTACATATGCAACAATTTGGAGAAGACGTTCAGTAGCACCAACTCAGTACCCAAACATTTACAGCTGCTTTCTCTGTGTGTAGAAATACACCTTGGATTTCCACATTGCTGAATATCTTCTGTGCACAGAGTAAAAGATGGTCATGAACCGATAAAACTGAGCGAATAGTAAAATGCCAGAGAATGATATCCTGTTAATAAATGACAACATTTATGCAGACGCATCACACTGTGTGCAATGTACCATCTAAACCCGACACGCACACACATATGTATGTAAAGTAGCCTCTTCACAAAGTAAATACTAATAGTACACCTACACAAAATACTACAAAGCAAAATTAATGGTAGTGTACTGCTGACATGAAGCTTGTAACTAGAGGTTTCTTTCCTCTGCTGTTGTGGGTAAGCATTTGTTTCTTTTTTAACTGAATCATTTCCAGAAGATCGTACTTTGCTATTTTGCACTCACATACGTTAGGTATTGACGTGTTGTAGCGACTTTTCACTGACCTCACTTTTATGTGTATATAAGTACATGAAATATTAGCTTCATAATATTTGAATCCTACACGGAGAATCTACAGCATATTTTAAAAGGCTGAAAGTAGGAAAATGAAAAATTTTAGTGAATAAAATTACTTGGACAGAAAATCAGTAGATATAAAAGCCCATGGTGAATAAGACATTACGTAAGAAGAAATCTACACTTCTTCATGGTGAAAAACAAACTAGTAGTGTGTATGTGGTAAACAATGACAGTTGTGTGTTGGGGTGAAGAATTTGTGCTTTGTACGTAATCCCGACCCCTTGCGGGGCGATAAACGAACGTTAGCGCAAGTAAACAGCATTTCTTCCGGAGACAGAGGTGTGCACCTACAGTGTAAAAGAAACTGAAACCGTTTCCTGGTGTCGGTGGATTTTACTGCACAGGAACTCAAAACACCTCTCCAACTGCAGTCCTCGATGAGACAACTTCACATCACATAGACACGACTTGCCTCGTCCAACGGTCACGCCTAAACTATCTCGCGTGCGCGCCGGTAGTAAAATGCGATCGTCGCTGGACGTTTGTGCGGTGAACATAGTTAAACATTCGAGTGTACACGTTGATTCACGTGCAAATAAACAAAATTATGCACACATTAATATTCATGTGAATTTAACATCTTTTGAGCTTCATAAATAAGCAATGTATAATCCAGACAAAGAACGAACCTCCAGTTTTACAAAGAGCAATGTCTAAGTGTTCAAAAATCCGATAAAAATGAATAATTGTACGTCCCGATCTATTGTTAAGAAACGTATCCATTTTTTATCTATGTGTATTTTAACTTTGTATGCACCGTAGTAGTGCATCCTTTCAAAAGACTGATATTACAGGACAAATGCTTCATGAATCATGGAGTCTCGGAACTGTTGTACGTATGCGAATGGACACTGGTGTGTGTGTGTGTGTGTGTGTGTGTGTGTGTGTGTGTGTGTGTGTGATTACGCAGCCCGCGTCTGGCATCGAAATCAGTGTCTGATGGCACTCCTCCGATGGAGCCAGCATTGTGTCACTTACGCAGAACAAGTGTCTGGAGTCAGCGTTCACTGTCAGAAGAGTTTGTTGACCGTATACCATCTTCATACGTGTAATTAGACAAGTCTGTGCTAAGCAGATCAAATGGAGAAATCGTACACTTATCAAAACCATCACTACCGAACAAGTAAAAGAAATGCATGCCTATTAAGTTCTCTTTAGAGATTTGTGAAAGTAGAAGGACTATTCACAATGAAGCAGCAAACTGTCTTGTAATAATTCAGGGAACATTACAATATCCCTTTATAAAAAAATATTTTTGTATGTGTGTAAAGATATCATGCATCAATACAAATGTCAGAGATTTCACGTCTAAATACTTGTGTCATAAAAGAAGGCACGGCCTTCAATGTGTGTAAAGATATCATGTATCGACACAAATGTCAGAGATTCCACGTCTAAATACCTGTGTAATAAACGAAGGAATGGCCTTCAAATTATTATTATTATTTTTTTTTTTTTTTTGATTGGAGCTGGGAGAAGCCTCGCTATTCCCATTTGTCTTTCCTGTTCCAGCCACTAGAATGTAAGCATCGTGGACTCTAGCCGTAAATGATTTCTAATACAACGACCTTATTTTGATTTGCAAACGTATTATGCCTTTATTCATACACATCAAATGTTTATGCCAATATTTATTGTGTTACAAGTTCTACTTTTCAGAATTCCTCGCAGGGAAGACGCAACATTTCCATGTGACATCAATCCGCCATTAGCGTGATTTTATTAGTAATTTATAATGTTCACTTTTGCTTATCGTACAGCCAGAGCGTGCTGTCATTCCGAGAGGAAGTTTTAGATTTTTTAATCGTCAAAAAGCAATTATCAAACCACGATATGCAGTTTACGTTTTTTAAGACTCCATCAGTCCACATCCTTTGTAGCGCCGCTCCCAAAACAAATCTGGGACACCTACAGGAATTCATTCTGGCAAAGTTTTATTTGAAATATTTGAGTGGTGGTGGAAGCCAACTCACAATCTTCAAGAATATCAATAGTTCTGAGGGAGCATTTTCACTGTCAGGGGCCTTGTTTCGACTTCGGGCTTTCCGTGCTCTGTCAGATTCCTCTTAACAGTATCAAACCTCAAATCTCACCTTCATGAACCTCCTCTACCCTTCTTGTAATTTTATCATCATGTTCATTTCCCCCGTATAGCGTTGTTGTGCACTACTTCCACCTTTCAGCATTCCCTTCGTTGCTTATTACCACTTTTCCAGCTGAGCACTTGGTATTCATACAACTGCTCGTCCTCTCTGCAAAGGCTTCTTTAATTTACCTACGGGCGATACCCATCTATCACCTAGTTATAAACGCAATTTCATTTCTAGACGTCTGTATTCCCTTGCGCATGCTTCATTTGATGCTCCTCATATATCCTGTTTTCATCATTTAAATTTAATGTCTCATGTGATACCCTAGGTTTTCTACTAGGTCCTGTCTTTTTACCTATCTAATCTCCTTCTGTCTTCACTATTTTATCTGACACCTACCCATTCCTGTTTTGCAACTTTCCTTTTCCCTGTTTATGTCAATCGTTGCCTAGTATTTCCTTTGAAACTCTTGTTCTTTAAATTTATCCATGTTCCATCTCCATAATTTCTCACCTTTCTCCTATTTAACACTTTTCACGTACAATACATAAACAATAAATTATGATCAGAGCCCACATCAGTCCCTGGAAATGTCTTACCTAGGTTAAATTCTGGTTTCTGGACCTCTATTTTACCACTGAATTATCAGTCTGAAACCTTCCAGTGTCCACCAGGTCTCTTCGACGGATATTATCTGTCGGTTTCCTCTCTCATTCCTTTCCCCCTACCTATATTCTCCAACTATTTTTACTTATTTCTTTTCCTGCTATCTAGTTCCAGCCCTCCATCACAAAATAGTAGCAAATGGGTGATAAAGAAGACTCAAGACGTGGGGATCTTTAATACTAATTTTTTTTAGGGGTTTGTCAGAAACACTGCTTGCATGTTATAATAGAAACATTCGGTCAGCTCCAAGATAACATTTAATGACCACTCTAGAACACTTTCTTACAGAAACATGTACTGTCCTCACTTCTTGTTATATACCAGATTTTCTGTATGTTACTAGGCACAGCAAAGAGTCCTGAAAAATGGCGAAGCTTTAACAGCAACTTTTCCACAAGGCAGTCAACGTTCTATCGCAGACCAATCTAAATGAAGTTAAATAGCATACTGCAAATCTATTACATACGACAAATAAAATAAAATAACGCTCGAATAATCACAATGCTAAAAGTAGACCAAGAAATATGTGGTGCATTCTGAATAGTGCTATTTTATCTTAAATTTTCGTGCCGATTTTGAGATATGTGTGGAGAAAACACTTCGTGTAAAAATATAAGTGAGAAGCTGCTACATTTTAATTGCTGCAAAATGTCATAAGTCTCCTGAATGTTCAGATTCGTATCAAGTATCTGCACTGATACGAAAGTGAAGCAAAATTATGAACTGGTCCCAGGTTAAGTCTCTCTCAGCTAAATACTTTTCTATTTAGAATAAAAATTAAATCGAATTCACTAACAGGTTACTTCTCACAGTCTTTTGAATAAAGAAACTATTGTTTTCATAAATAGCGGTCTTTTTATTAATCGTTATCTAGCATGAGCACAATAGACAAACTGTTGGTCCTGTTACGCCATTAAGATGCACTTTTGATACAAAAGAGGAGCCCAATATTGTACAGAATTTGACGTGAAGCGTAAGAGTAATTACAACTTTCTATAATTAAGTAGCTTTGTGCATTTGAACCCTTTCAATGGAGGGGGGCCCTTAATCTTAACCACTGTAGCAGAGCAAACTAAACACACTTTCAATACACTAGAGAAACAAGTAATTAGCAAACATGAACATATAACTCTCAACAGTTGCAGTTCAGAACTTTTACTGCAGTGAAACACAAATTAGAGACATTTGTAAGATCCTTTCAACAAACAATATTAATTTTAGCACACTCTAATGCCATATTAATTTTAATATCCCTTCAATAAAGTACAGTCGGTAATCACTATAGCATGGGAAGGACCCTAAGTGGTTGTGTGACTAGGGTTAAAAAATCAAGGTAGGTATAAGAGTTCGAGTATAAGTTACCTCATATTTGAGCACACTAACACATCCAATGAGCTGATCCTTCACTGTACATTACAGTGATTGCGTAATGTGGTGGCGATTGCGTGTTGGTAGGTGGATTTGCAGGTAGAATTGCTGGACTGTGTCATTTCTTGGTGGCGATGATAGATACCAATTCCAGAATAGTTCCAGCTCTTTATCCATCCATCCGAGGCATTGGAGAGCATCAGGAAACGCCTCTCTCGGAACCAGCACAATACACAACTTTTACATGAGCAGTTGACAGTTTGGTAGCTCATCCCCGACTGACTCTTGGTTTCACCTTTTCTACCTAGGCCAACCACAATTTGCGCACGACACAGTTCCGTTCCCGAGGAGAACCACAACACCTTTTACATACAAAATAACTCAGAACCCTAAGTGAAGGTCAGCAGTTTACATAACAGCAAAAAAACGTTTTAAATGAAACAGAACATTTGCATATATTATTTAAACAAAAATTCAATTATATACATTAAGTTTTGTTCCCTCCAAATGACGCAAAGAATTCAAATGACAGATACACTATATTGCATAGAACCAAACCATGACATCAAAGCTTTTTACACAGAAAAGAGTAACCACTCTCATGGTATCGATTAAATCCAACAACATTTACAGAAACTCAACGATATAACACTAAACAACACAAAAAGGCAAAATAAATCAGTACAGCATTAGACCTATTGTGTTACAAGTTGAAAGAGTATTTATAGTTGAAAACTAAACGTGATGTACTTCAAACGTGTTCGCAACGGCGAATACGGACAGCCACCATCGCGGGATGACACTGAAAATATGTGCCGGAACGGAACTCGAAACCGGATTCCCCGCTTTACATGATTGGTCACCTTAATCACTTTGGCCATCCCTGCACGATTCACGGTCAGATCCAAACTTCCACATGTCGTCGTTCATGCGTCTCAACCTGCAGTCGTACACATAATGTGGCAAAAATGACGCCTTTTGAGAAACATACAAAATCAATTTTTCGTGTTAATTACCTTTCAGAAAGTTAAAAAAGTAATGGTGATAATTAAGAAAGCATTCTGACCGTAGTGATCAAAACAGTAACGTCCAACAGGCCAAGAACTCTAAAGCAGAATTTCGGATTCCACCAAGACTATATTGTAAAAATGCTTTGAACTGTGAAAAAATGGAATTTACATTATGAATTGTTGGGAGGTCCGGCCGAGTCATTTGATTTGACTCACAGTGACTTTCACCTCTCTCCGTATGTCTACACGTTGGTCGTCCAGAACTTCCAGTGGCAAACCAGCGCGAAGTGAATGGCAGAGGGTACTTCACACTGTACCCGTTAGCAAGGCAATCTCCCGTTCCATTCACGTATGAAGCGTGAGAAGCATGCTGTAATTAGTCTAATTTTGTCCAAACGATCCCTGTTGGAGTGATACGTAAGGAGGTGTGGTACATTCCTAGTGTCATTACTTAATGTCGCTTCTAGAGACCCTCTAAGAAGGCAACCACTGGATGGTTTGCTCTTACTTATATGATTCTTTGCTTGTTTACATACAAACAGTGTGCTAGAATACTGATCCGTAACGATTTACATGAATGATGTCACCATTAGTATTATTTCACGTAATTTACATTATTTCACGATATACGGAGCTTCGCTGTCGTCTGATGTTACTGTATTTCTTCAGTGCAGACGCCTATTTCTGACGTGACATATATATAAGTCGATGGGTTTCAAAGTCTGACACGTGCTGAAGCAAAATCGTTTGCGGGACCACTTGAAAATGGCCCAAAGGTATAAGCTGGAACAGTGAAATATATACACTTAAAAAATTCTGTATTACTGTGGACCCTAACCATGAGAAGTTAATAAATTGCGTGCGTTCAATATCCCCTGTAAGTCATATTTGGTACGGATCACACACACTTGAGAAGTTTTCTAAGATGGGTTGCGCGAGTGGTTTTTGCGCACTCTCTTTTGTTGAATGATTGCATTTTGCTAGGTTTCAAAGTCTGACACCTGCTTTACCCACTACTGAGCCTACGTGATCGTTACGTTTCATGTTGTTGTTGTGGTCTTCAATCCAGAGACTGGTTTGATGCAGCTCTCCATGCTACTCTATCCTGTGCAAGCTTCTTCATCTCCCAGTACCTACTGCAACCTACATCCTTCTGAATCTGTGTAGTGTATTCATCTCTTGGTCTCCCTGTAAGAAGTCCGAGCAGATGTAATTACGGTGTATTGCTCACGCGCTGCCTGCGATATGTAAGGTACAAGAGAATCTCAGACCAGAGAGCAGTGTTGACTGCAGTAGGAACTGTGTAGCTGTAGCAGTAAGTTGTTGCTAGCAGTCTGGTCTGGTGTATCGTGTCGGCTGGGCCGGTCGTGGTGCAGCGGTGCCGGAGCCTGAGCATTATTGTATAAGGTAAAAAGCAGCCTCGCGCATATGTAGTAATGTTATCTCAAGTCCGATGTAAATGTTTTAAAAATCTCCTAATAATAATCTTTCTCATAAAAGGTAACTATTAATAACCATTCATTTCAATTTAAAGAATTTACTAATTTCTCCAATCCATGGTCATCCCAATTATTGCAAAAGAAAATTCCTTTTATAAATGTCAAATCTGTCGGCCAGCATTGCACAGGGCTGTGCCAGAAAAATTTATTGTAAGAGCAGATATATATACGTTATCCGGCGTCTTCATTGAGGTAAGAATTTTTCTTTTTTTATTCAGAATGATCTTTCAGGGCCATGATGCAGCACTGCTGACGTCCAAAATTTACCAGGTTAAATTCACAGTCAATTATTGAAAAGTTATAAGTGAGCGACAATTTAATTGAGAGGTTAGTTACATTGTATTATTACCAGGTTACTGAATTTATTTTTCGTTTGGACGTTACACTGAATGTGAACGACATAATTATAATTTTTACTGTTGAGAAGTTTAGGAATTTTTCTGTTTTTTCTGTTTTCACTAAATGTGAATGAATTTTGTGGGGAGGTTACACTTGTCGACAACCGGCCAGGATCGTATTTCTTTGTGAATTTCTGAGAAGAAGTCAGTTATATATCTGCTCTTATTTACTTAAATGTAGTTTGCATTTGGCGCAACGCATTTACTAATTTGTCACTCTTTCTTTCACAGATCATCGGCAATTTATTGCTTTTTGTTGTAATTGTGTTTGTTCCATTTTTGTTTCGTCTTTGTTTCATTTTGTGTTTAATTTTGATTTGCGAAAAATGCCGCGGAAAACTGTCAACAGTACATCGCGATGTGCAATGAGTGAAATAGCCGACTCGAATAATTTGACCGATAATGCTTGCAACACTCAGTGTAATAGTGATAATCCCCTAATTACAGATAATCAGTGCCTGCCGATCACTAGTATTGAGTTAAATCCTAATTATGGGCAAACAAATTCAATTATATCCACAGTAAATTTAACAACTGATGACGCGGCACTTTCCGATACAATGAACGCTGCCCAGATTGACACACCCGGTTTGCAAAATTTGCATAGTGAACAGATAAATGATTCTAACGAAAATGAACAATGTAGTCAAAATACGTCAAATTTATTTGATTCCGATGTAGTGATCCACAGTGTACATCCGATTGGCAAATCTTCACACAGTACATAGAACAGAGCCGCTAATTTTGGCTGGGATCAAGTTATGGCATTATTGCTACAACTTAATGAATCGTACAAACAACAACTCAGTGAATCGCATAAACAACTTAATGAAAATCTCAAACAACAAATTAATGAAAGTTTCAAACAGCGGAATGAAATACTAGATAACCATTTCAAACAACTTAATGAATCGTACAAAGAACGTAATGAGAATCTCAAACAGTGGAATGAAAAACCCAACAACAATTTCAAACAACTTAATGAAAGTCTCAAACAGACGAATAAAAGACACGACAATCTTAATGAACAGAACAAACAACTTAGTGAACAGATTACAGCCGTTACCGTGCAACGTCATGATACTAAAGAACAATTACGTGAGGAAATTAAGGCTTGTGCTAGTAACAGTAGTGAAGAAATTAGATCTGTTGCACAAGAATTAAGTAATACACATGCAGCCACAACAGAATCACTTAGAGATGAAAGTAGTGCAGTCGCTAGACAATGTTCTGAAAACGCAACACGTTACGCGACGAGTTTAAATTAATTTCAGCAGAACTTTCACACACTCTGGATGCGAAAGTCGATAAGAAATTTGACCAACAGAACAGCCAAATTGACGAAAGTTCTAAAGTGACAGAAATGAAAAATACTTCAGTCTCTAATACGTCACAGCATATGCCACATTCCGAACATTTATCACACTCACACAGCCAATATAATTTAGGTAATTTTCAGAGACTACGTGACGTAGAATCCGAACAGACACAGACAAACAGATTCTCATGCAATCCTGAACCTGTTCACACATTCAGAGACGATAACGTTGATTATAAGCAATTTTTATCCGTAAGAAAATCTAAGGTATTTAAAAATGACAGAACACAAATACATCCTTTGGACTGGATAAGACAATTTGCTTTTGTATTTTCAGCAGCTTGGCCTGTAATTCAGAAACTAGAATTGGACTGGATACAACAATTTGCTTTTGAATTTTCACCGGCATTGCCTGTAACGCAGAAACTAAAATTTATTTGCAGCGCGTAAGTGACCTCAGGGGATTCATTACACTTCGATGAATATGTGCCGTAGTGTGCACAGGGCCCCGAGCCGTAGTAGTGCTATTTCATCTTTAGTTTTCTGCACTGCTGCCTTCTCTTTTACTATCCTTTATATCTATCAAAACAGCTCTTCAACTATCGATCTATCTAGGATTAGAAATGTGTAAAGAAAACCTGATATGACAAGTTTTACCGAAAGTGACAGTTTTCATTAGACATTCCCGGAATGAAAAGAACTAACAGCATAATTTTAATACCAGACAAAATTGTGATTATCAGTATCGTCAAAATTATCAGCAACAGGAAACAAATCTTAGTAACAATAGAGGTTTTTCCCCACAACAACAACAAAACCAGCCGGTTAGCATACCTAACCACCAATGTAGTCTGCAAGGCCAACCAAGCTTTAATGTTTCGCCGCCTACACGTATAGCGTCGGCCCCACCAAATAGTAACGCACAGCAACAAGGAAATCACTTCGTACAGAAGACACATCATTTCAATTCCTATCGCAACGCGGCGTATAGCAATGATTATTATGACAGACGTAAAAGTAATGAGCACAGTTTTCAGCGTAGCAGTCGGTCTTACCAGCAGCAGAATCATCCGCAACTACAGATTATCATGAATGAACCAGACAGTCGGTATCATCCCGAACGTAATACGTCAGGAAGAAATAACACAACAGTACAAATAGTCGAAATGCCACAGCATCCTCCCGCAAATAACAGCACGGTAGAAAGAATTTGACTAGATACGGTACAGGTTGCATCTTCCAGCAACGCAAGCAATACTTTTGACACACAGAATCTTGTTTACGAAAATGTTATTAGTTTTGACGACATCCGATACACACTTTTGCATGAAAGACAGAATCACAACGTATGTACACAACATCGTTATCGCATAAGCTAACTGGTCTGAACACAATTTGATTCTTGAACAACTATTACAAACTTTTCGTGCACAAGGACTCACAGTTAATCTTAGCAAATCGCACTTTGGTAAAACTTCTATAAAATTTCTTGGACATGTAATTTCAGCAGAAGGCATTGCGCCTGACCCGGAAAAACTTCAAGCTTTACGTAACATTACTGTTCCTACGACGAAGAAACAACTACGCAGCTTTTTGGGTTTAATTAACTTTTTCCGTAAATTTATTCATTACTCTGCTTTAGATACACCTAGATTATGCCAGCTGATGGGTAAAAACACTATTTGGTCGTGGGATAGCCAAGCACAGTCTGAATTTGTCAATCTGAAACAAGCTTTGTTGAATGCACCACTTTTATCACACCCAGATCTTACCAGAAATTTTTCCATTGCCACCGACAGTTCTAACACAGCTTTAGGCGTACACATTTATCAGGAAATTGAAGATGGTACTACTGTAATTAAAAACATCGCCTTTGCAAGTCGCATTCTGTCACCTGTTGAACGCAATTATTCTGTTACAGAACTTGAAACATTATGTGTTGTATGGGCATTTACGAGATTTAGGCATTTTTTTTATGGAAGACATACGACCGTTTACACAGATCATAGAGCTATCCAGTTTTTACTTTCAGCAAAATTTACACATGACAGATTAAGCAGATGGAAACTTTGTTTACAGGAATTTAATTTTACAATTGTTCACATTCCTGGTACACAAAATATTGTAGCAGACGCACTATCCCGTTCTCTCAGCAACAATCAGCAAGACATTGCAATCAACTTCTGCCCAGCAAATTTTAGCGTCATGTATATTCAACAAGTTCCATTCGAAAATTTTATTTCGTCATCATTACGAGACATAGCACAAGAAAAGAACAAAGACAACGTATGGAAAGAAATTAAACGCCTTTGGCAAGATAAGAATAATGTTACCATCAGAAGCCATTACGCTGTATCCAATAACATTCTGTTTCGCCGCTCTCACCCTGACAGCAACAATTGGTTACTATGCATTCCTGACGAGCTTGTTAACAAATTAATTTTGTATACTCATTTAAGTTACGCACATTACGGAGCCAGAAAATGTTTTCTTATACTGAGACAGAACTGTTATTTTGCCAACATGGAGAAACGTATTCGACGAGCTTTAGCGTCATGTAAAATCTGCCAGAAAGCTAAATCAGACACGACTTCACATATTCCTCCGTTACATCCCATTGTACCCGTTAAATTGAGACACATGGCCGCTGTAGACATTTTTGGTCCGATTCCCAGATCTAATAGAGGTTTTTGTTACATCTTTGTCGCTGTTGAACTCACTTCGAAATTTGTTACCTTCACTCCGTTAAGCAAAGCTACTGCTAAAACTATTTCGAATTCATTTGTAAAACATTTTTTATTCCATGTAGGGCATGTATTGAAAGTAATTTCCTACAATGGACCACAGTTTAGATCTGCTATATGGACACGTATGTTACGAACAAGAAACATTTCTCCGATCTATAGATCCAAGTATAAGGCTTCTTCGAACCCTTGTGAACGACTGATGAAAGAAATTGGTAAACTATGTAGAATATACTGCCATAAAAAACATATTGATTGGGACGCACACATACTCTCATTCCAGGATGTAATTAACTCCATACCAAATGAATCTATTATGCTATCTGCGACTGTTATACTGAAAAATGTTGAACCACCTAACAAAATTAAAGAATTAGTATCTTTTCCTACATATCGTCGACTACGTCACCATGATATAATTGACATTGCGCTGAACAACATCAAACGTGCCGCAGAGCGCCCGAGAAGACAGCAAAAACAGGTTTGTACACGCTGTGACTTTCACATAGGACAGAAGATATTAGTGCGTACACACTATTTATCCAGCAGAGGAAAGAGTAGGTGCAGTAAATTTGAGCTTCTATACTCAGGTCCATACAGAATTCGCAGCATTCCTCACCCCAATGTAGTACATGTCGAAACTTTAAGAACCAGAAAAAGCAAGGGCAATCACCATGTCTCCAATACTAAACCCTTTATTGAATGAATATACTTAATGATTTATCACACTGTAATGCCATTTCCTGAATTTTATATGACCACTTATGCAATTATATTCATATGAACACTTACTGATGATTATCATATTTTTTCCTGGCAAGTGCCCGGCAAGGTAAGGTTAGCAGGTCGCTTTTCTTGTCGTTAGACATCAGACCGTGCACGTTTTTCATTTTTTTGTGTATGTATGATTGTTTTCCTATCGAAAGTAGAATTTTTGTCTGTATGTACTATGAAATCTTTAAGTTGTAACAAACATCAGTTGACTTTGACATTTTGTCTTATGATATTCAATATCTTGACTATTCTACACTTTTTGCCACTACATTATGATTCTGTTTGTACATTTTTTGCACTTGAAAACTGTCTATGTTTTTGACATAATACGTTTTCTGTCATGCTATGCTGTATGCTTAGTTGTATCACTAGAAACAAGTTTTTATCTAATGGGTATATGATTTAAATGCAAGATATTAATCCTTATTCATCATTTTCAGAAAGCAATAACGTGTACAAGAAATAAATTACACAAACCACAGTGGTTTACTCTGAAATGGAAATTTTACCATCGGAATGAACGAAAGAAAATGCAATATCTTGTCATGAAGAGTAAATGTATCAGAATTAACAAGCATTGACCAGAATATACTATACACATCATATGATAGCAGTCTTGACTAATTATTTTTCTTTCAGAATACGAGGCGATTGATGCAAGCTGTCAGACAGAACTACACATCTTAGTTTTAGTGATGAAATATGCTATAAATAAGAAACTCTATAGTATGGATAGTTGTATGAAGTAAATTGTAATATGAATAATGAATAATGAAGTGTCTTTTTTTGCAGATGATAATAAATGATGATCAATAATTATATGAAGAATATGCTAATATGAATAATGAGGTTTTTCTTTGCAGATGATGGTAATGATGAAGTTATGATAATATGAACAATGAAGTTTTTCTTTGCAGATGAGAATAGTGATGAGGTTTATATATTTTGTATTAGTTAAGAGATACTATGTAGTTATTTAAGTATTTGTTGCAGTTCCTTTTGACAGAATGTCTTATGTCACATAGTATAATGACTGTATGTTTTGGAAAAGACAGCTAGAGTACATACATATTGAGTACACGTTTCATTACCTGTTAATTCGAAGCTCACTACTTTTCAGCATAATATGAATACATTTCTTCTTTCAGCTCAATAATCCATTTTGTATTTTTTCCAGGAAAAGCTATTCATGATATTAATATGCTATACGCATTTAATTATTAAACCTGTTCCAGTATTTATGAATGTGATCACATATAATCTACTTGCTTCATAACCTTGCTACAGCTGACTCATGACGAATGACGATATTAATACTTATTTCCAGCAATAAGTCAAAAGCAAATATTTTCATGCCCCAGCAATTAATTATCGATCCCAACGCAATGCCTTGCTAGCAAAAAAATAAAAATTATTACCAGTCCCAACTGTTACCAGTATACAACCAAATAATGCTACCAGTTTAAGATATATTTCTAGTCCTAAATATAATACAAATTTTTCTGATGTATTGATTCCATTATTTCTATGTATTAGTCGACCACAGACCTCGAGTAATAGTTACAGTGTGTTACATTTTAAATATGTGCTATGTCACTTGAATGATGAGTTCTGAGTAATACTGAATGATGTTTTGTAATAATGCATAAATGCTATGCTAATAATTTCTATTTTTGTTATACTCTATAAATGCTATGCCAATAATTAACTCTTGTTTTGAATGATGACTTCTGAATAATACTGAACAATGTTTTGTAAAACTATATGAATACTTTGTAACTGGCCAATGAGTGCCAATAATTACCACAATCAGATGCGTTATGAATAGTGTTTTGTAATACTCAATACTTGCTACATGTTTAATAACTGGCCAATAAATGCCAATGATTACTATAATTTGATGAATTATGTATAAATGCTGTGCCAATAATTAACTTATTTTGAATGATGACTTCTGCATAATGCATAAAACAATGCTTTGTAACTGGCCAATGAGTCCCAATAATTACTATATTGAGATGACTTATGAACAATGTTCTGTAATACTCCATACATACTACTTAAATGCTGTGTAAATAGCCAATGAATGCCAATAATTACTCAAATTGGTTGATAGACAAGTGTAATTCTCAATGATGACTAGCATAAGACTTAATGTCCTTCACCTTCTGACCTAATTACCAGAAATTACTGCAATATCCGTTTGTCCCGTCCATCCTCATGATCATGGAGCACTATATTTGGTTTTTGCACTAATTCTACGTTGATGTGAGAGTATGGATTCTACAAGAATGTGGTGTTGACATATCAAGTTGTCCACCACCTTGAACGATGGAGATGTTATTATGGTCCTACTGTTTGATGTACCTAATGTACTACCAAAATGATAACATTGAATATTAATACAACATTTCAGTGTCTTGGCTACACTGATAAATACTTCAGGGAAAAGAACTTCAGATTGTCTCACTTGGTGTTGTGCTTCTGTAGAAAGATATGGACTTTCGGTGCAACTACGTGCAACCTACTGTGCTACAACCATGATGCAATCCCTCCCATTCCTTTCCTAGTTCTTGAAATATGCTAAAGACGTTTACAGTGCGTGTGCACTTCATTTCAATTGTTAATATGATCAGTCATCCTAAATATGCTAAAGACTTCTACAGTGCGTGTGCACTTTATTTCACTCCATGATATGTTATGTAAAAATGCTAAAGACATATACAATGCGTGTGCACTTTATGTCGTTTGTTAATATGTTTTGTACTCATTGCGTATACATTTTGTCATTTTTTGATACGTTCTGTACTCAGTGCATGTGCACTCTATTTCATTTCATGTTCTGCACTTACATATATGTATATACTCTGTGACTGTAGACTTAGTTAATTAAGTAGATTATAGAAAAATTTGTTGCTCATGGCAAGTCCAGTTAACTCACCATCGCTGCCAAATTTTTGCCGCCCCCCCCCCCCCCCCCCAGTGGAGGGTTATGTAAGAAGTCTGAGCAGATGTAATTACGATGTATTGCTCACGCGCTGCCTGCGATATGTAAGGTATAAGAGAATCTCAGACCAGAGAGCAGTGTTGACTGCAGTAGGAACTGTGTAGCTGTAGCAGTAAGTTGTTGCTAGCAGTCTGGTCTTGTGTATCGTGTTGGCTGGGCCGGTCGTGGTGCAGCGATGCCGGAGCCTGAGCATTATTGTATAAGGTAAAAAGCAGCCTCGCGCATATGTAGTAATGTTATCTCAAGTCCGATGTAAATGTTTTAAAAATCTCCTAATAATAATCTTTCTCATAAAAGGTAACTATTAATAACCATTCATTTCAATTTAAAGAATTCACTAATTTCTCCAATCCATGGTCATCCCAATTATTGCAAAAGAAAATTCCTTTTATAAATGTCAAATCTATCGGCCAACATTGCACAGGGCTGTGCCAGAAAATTTTATTGTAAGAGCAGGTATATATGCGTTATCCGGCGTCTTCATTGAGGTAAGAATTTTTCTTTTTTTATTCAGAATGGTCTTTCAGGGCCATGATGCAGCACTACTGACGTCCAAAATTTACCAGGTTAAATACACGGTCAATTATTGAAAAGTTATAAGTGAGCGACAATTTAATTGAGACGTTAGTTACATTGTATTATTACCAGGTTACTGAATTTATTTTTTGTTGGGACGTTACACTGAATGTGAACGACATAATTATAATTTTTACTGTTAAGAAGTTTAGGAATTTTTCTGTTTTGAGGTTACACTAAATGTGAATGAATTTTGTGTGGAGGTTACATCCCTCTACTGTTTTTACCCTCCACGCTGCCCTTCAATACCAAATTGGTGATCCCTTGATGCCTCAGAATATGCCCTACCAGCCGATCCCTTCTTCTAGTCAAGTTATGCCACCAATTTCTCTTCTCCCCAATTCTATTCAATACCTCCTCATTAGTTATGTGATCTACCCATCTAATCTTCAGCATTCTTCAGTAGCACCACATTTCGAAAGCTTCTATTCTCTTCTTGGCTAAACTATTTATCGTCCACGTTTCACTTCCATAGATGGCTACACTCCATACAAATACTTTCAGAAACGACTTCCTGACATTTAAATCTATACTCGATGTTAACAAATTCTCTTCTTCAGAAATGATTTCCTTGAAATTGCTAGTCTACATTTTATATCCTCTCTACTTCGACCATCATCAGTTATTTTGCTCCCCAAATAGCAAAACTCGTTTACTACTTTAAGTGCCTCATTTCCTAATCTAATTCCCGCAGCATCACCCGATTTAATTCGATTACATTCCATTATTCTCGTTTTGCTTTTGTTGATGTTCATCTTATACCCTCCTTTCAAGACACTGTCCATTCCGTTCAACTGCTCTTACAGGTCCTTTGCTGTCTCTGACAGAATTACAATGTCATCGGGAACCTCAAAGTTTTTATTTCATCCCTATGGATTTTATTTCCTACTCCGAATGTTTCTTTTGTTTCCTTTACTGCTTGCTCAATATACAGATTGAATAACATTGGGGAGAGGCTACAACCCTGTCTCACTCCCTTCCCAACTGCTTCCCTTTCATGCCTCTCAACTCTTATAACTGCCATTTGGTTTCTATACAAATTATATATAAGCCTTTCGCTCCCTGTATTTTACCCCTGCCACCTTCAGAATGTGAAAGAGAGTATTCCTATCAACATTGTCAAAAGCTTTCTCTAAGTCTACAAATGCTAGAAACGTAGATTTGGCTTTCCTTAATCTTTCTTCTAAGATAAATCGTAGAGTCAATATTGCCTCACGTGTTCCAACATTTCTACGGAATCCAAATTGATCTTCCCCGAGGTCGGCTTCTACCAATTTTTCCATTCGTCTGTAAGGAATTCGTGTTAGGATTTTGCAGCCGTGGCTTATTAAACTGACAGTTCGGTAATTTTCACATCTGTCAACACCCGCTTTCTTTGTGGGTTGGAATTATTATATTCTTCTTGAAGTCTGGGGGTATTTCGCATGTCTCATACATCTTGCTCAGTAGATGGTAGAGTTTTGTTAGGCCCGGCTCTCCCAAGGCTGTCAGTAGTTCTAATGGAATGTTGTCTACTCCCGGGGCCTTGTTTCGACTTAGGTCTTTAAGTGCTCTGTCAAACTCATCACGCAGTATCATGTCTGTTATGTTTCATATCTCTACGATTTGTTACAGTCTGGTATTTGTATGGGTTGATCGGTTCGAACTGTGGCTCACTGATATTTTAGTGATGGGTTACTACTTTCTTTCGTTTTTTAAAGAACAAAATTTTCATTTTTGAAAATTTAAATCAAATAACCAGTCGTTGTATTACTTTGAAGTATTATCACGATATAGCTGACTATCTGCACAGCTTTTTTCAGACAGTATTTGATTCTAGGTAACTGCATCGCCTGCTAAATGTCTGAGATTTACAAGAAATCAAGACTTACGGGAGTTTCCAGGGTTACACGAAGTCTGCGATACGACCTCCTTTTTCGGTAATGTTTATTCCGATTTTCAGCTACCATGAATGAGATTCATGGTTCTCCCATAACTGCGCAATAAAATACTGAATTTATGAAATTTTCTGTGTTTCCCAGTTTGTTCACAACATAGTGACATTTTTACACGCTTCTGTGAGATTTTCTGTCCTACGAAAATTAGTTGTCCTACAAATTTCACTTTATAATGACCTTGATTCAAAATAGGGTTTGTATCTATATAAAACGTAATCTGGTTTTTTTTCTTGATATCATTCACAACAAATAACAAACAGATCGAATGTTTCCCCAAATGTCATTTACGTAATATTTCGTGTATAATTACTGTTCAGCAAAGGGAAATTGGTACTTACGAGAATCGTTCAATAAGTAATGCCCTACATATTTTTAAAACGCTGTTAATATACATAGACAAACGTCCTTGTTGGTGCTTCACATTTGATGTTTGTTCTGTGCGCCGGTGAAGTTTCGATCCGTTCTGGCATGTGTCAGAGCCGCAGTACAGCGTCAAATAGCGTCTACATACGAATCGCGTTACAAGCAGCGTGCTGTTATTGAATTCTAGTGTGCAGAAAAAGAAACCGTGGCGAACATCTACAAACGTTTGTGTAACGTGTATGGCGATGCGGCAGTTGGCAGAAGTACAGTTGGGCGATGGCTCAAATGGCTCTGAGCACTATGCGACTTAACTTCTGGGGTCATCAGTCGCCTAGAACTCAGAACTAATTAATCCTAACTATCCTAAGGACATCAGACACATCCATGCCCGAGGCAGGATTCGAACCTGCGACCGTAGTGGTCACTCGGTTCCAGACTGTAGCGCCTAGAACCGCACGGCCACTCCGGCCGGCACAGTTGGGCGATGGGTAAAGAATGTTACAGCCTCGGGAATGCAGAAAGCGAGCTCCATGATCAGCCACACTCGGGACGTCCTATCACAGCCACTGCTCTAGACATGCTGAATCGTGCGGATACCATTATTCGTGCCGACCGGTGCAATGCAACTCGACAATTGGCCCTACAGTTGTCGGTCAGCATTGGAAGTGCGTCTGCAGTGATCGAGACTCTCGGATATTCAAAGAGGTGCACGCGATGGGTTCCACGAATACTCACAGAGGACCATAAGATTCAACGAAAGACTCTTCTGTTACGGATCGTGAATGGGTACGAAAGCTGGTTGCACCACTGCGCCGGAAACAGAAAGGCAGTCCATGGAGTGGCATCATCCTCATTCACCACAAAAGAAGAAATTCAAGACAACCCCCTCTGTCGGAAAGGTCATGGCGACAGTCTTCTGGGATTGTGATGACGTCATTGTCGTGGATGTTGAAACACGTATGTAACGCAGCAGCGATGGCGAGGCATTGTAGCATCTGTGACCAGAGAGTATGCGCTTGACCGCGCGAGTGTTGCGAGCGGTTCTCAGTCAGTAGTAGTCTTTGCGAGTTAGTTGTCGCTATGCAGAGTAGCAGTCAGTCTGTCGTTGCGAGTCTGTCAGTTCAGTCGTTGCGAGTCTGTAGCTCTGTCTAGTTGAGAGCAGTACTCAGTCTGTAGTCGTCATGCAGAGCGGTCGGTCAGTAGTAGCAGCCCAGTGCGGTTGTGTGATGTAGGCGGTCGGCAACAATGGTCAAGATGAGGAATAAGGTATACTGTTAATTAATATAATCATTAGATAACGAAAAATTTTATTTATTGTAATTATTCTCCAACAAGTCTCCCAATAATAATTTTTTATTTCAAAAGCATTTTCTCAAAAGTTTAATTTTTTTGAACTAAAGATCTCGTTGCACTTCCCATTTCATTCCACTTCTTTTTGAAGAAAAATTTCACTAGAATTACAAAAAAAAAAAGGAGAATATTATTATTTGCAATGTAGTTCCTCCAAGTGGTGCGCAACAACAAGAGCAGATATGTGACATCCATTTATTCTGAGGTAAGACTTTAATTCTGATTGTTTTTACACAGGGCCAAAAACCGATATTTCGGTTTAATTGAATTTTCTTGTCACTGAATGGACTTTAATTTTTTGAAGGATTTATAATTGAGTCAGATTGCGAATTTCACATTTGTTGCCATTGTCAGTACATTTGATTGTGGGGAGGTTACACTTGGCGACACCCAGTCCAGGATCGTATTTCGTTGAGAGTCTTTTGAGCGACAGTCAGATATCTGCTCTTATTTGCTTAGATAATTAGGATTTGGCGCAACGCTTTTAATAATATTGTGACTTTCTTTCTACAGGTCAACGGCAATTTGCTGCTTTGTTGTATTTGTGTGTTGCTTTTGCATTGTGCTTATTTGTTTTGTGAAAAATTTTGACTATTGTAAAAATGCCGCGAAAGACTGTGAATAGTGTATCGCGAAGTATTGTGAATGAAATTACCGACTTAAACAACGTGACCGATAGTAATTGTGATACACAACGTAATGATGACAATCCTGCGTTCACTAACAATCAGTGCATTCCAACCACTAATGATGACTTTCACCTTAATGATGAACAAACGAACTCAATTGTCTCGTCTGTTAACTTGACGACAATTGATGACGCAGAATGCTCTATGGTAATGAGCGCTGCCGAGCTTAACACACCCGATTTAGAAAATCCAAATAATGTACAGACAAATCTGTCTAATGAAAATGAACAGGATACTGAAAGTACGATGGATTTATTTAATTCCGAAATAATGTCTGACAGTGTACATCCGACTGCTCAGAATAACCAAATGGTTACAGTAAGCGTGAAAGTTCCAGATCCACCAATAAACAGCACAGAGAGTATAAACGCTAACTTTGGCTTTGAACAAATTATGGTAAGATTGCTACAACAACAGAGTGAAGATTTCAAACAACAATTTAGTGAACAGGACAAAAAATTTAATAAAATTGATGAAAATTTTAAACAACTTAGGGAAGATAACAAACACTTAAATGAAAAACTTGACAATAATGACGAAAATTTCAAACAACTTAGTGAACAAATTACAGCCGTTGCCGCGCAGTGCCATGACACTAAGGAACAGTTGCGCGTGGAAATTGAGGCTTGTTCACGAAAAAATAGCGAAGAAATAAAGTCTGTTGCACAAGAATTAAGGGAAATGCAAACAGCCGCAACAGAAACACTCAGAGACGAAATTAGCGGAGTCGCTAAACAATGCTCTGAAAAAGCTACACAATTACGGGACGAGTTTAAAGCAATGACGGTAGAACTTTCGCGCTCAGTGGACGCAAAGATAGACGCGAAATTCGAACAGCAGAACACTCAGATTAACGAGCGCTTTAATCAGCACATTCAGAACAGTGATACGCGTTTCCGCAGATTTATTCAGGATCAAAACAAAGTAAAACGACAAGTCATGGAAACAATCACTGCACAAAGACAAGAGGACAAACGTAAAATATTCGCGAAAGCGAAGACGTATGTAGACAATAATATTACTACAGTGTCCGACAAAATTAATACCATAGAACAATTGAACGCGGAATTACGGGATGAAATTTCTGATCTTAAAGCAAAAACGGATACACACACAGTAAATATTCAAACAGTGACAGATAGATTCGAACAACTAGATCTAACACAGGATTGCGATGTCATCAAAGCTGATGTTAAAAAACTGAGCGAAACTACGCGCAAGTTGCAAAAACAGATCAATGCGTCTGATTCTAAAACCGATGATCAGGTTAAAATACTGACTGAAAAATGTGATGAATTGGCCAGTCGTATTGATGTTATCGAAAATACTAATGACAATAAATCAGACGATACTGCACCGGTTTCTTTTATCCAAACACCTGAATTTCAAAATTTACAGCTGACAATTAATGAAATCGATTCATCTAACAACACGTTACGTCGGAAGTTATCAAATTTACAACAAGAAGTAACAGAGATGAAAAACATGTCAGTTAATAACATACCACAACAGACGCCACTTTATGAACATGTGTCAGAGTCACGCAGCGCGTATAATGTGAGTAATTTACAGAGACTACGAGACGTAAAATCCGAAGAGCCACGCGACTTAAAATCTGAAAAGCTACGTAACTTGAAGTACGAAACGACACAGACGAATAGACTTTCACACAAACCTGAACGTGTTCTCAAATTCAGTGACGAGAACGTAGATTTCGAGCAATTTGCATTTGTAAGAAAATGTAAGGAATTTAATAATGGCAGAACACAGATACACGATTTGCACTGTATACGACAATTTATTTTTGTACTTTCACCGCTATTATCTGTAATGGAGAAACTAGCTTTGAACCTGAAGCGACAAATTGCTATTGTATTTTCATCAGCATTGCCTGTAATGAGGAAACTAGAATTAACATGGATACAACTATTTGCTTTTGAATTTTTACCGCTATTGCGTGCAACGCAAAAGCTAAAATTTATTTGCAGTGCGTAATGGACCTCAGGGGATTCATTACGCTTTAATGAATATGTGCCGTAGCGAGCATAGGGCCCCGAGCTGTAGTAGTGCTGTTTCATCTTTAGTTTTCTGCACTGCTGCCTTTTCTTCTACTATCCTTTATATCTATCCAAACTGCTCTTTAACTATTGCTCTTTGTAGTATTAAGAAACATGTAATGAATATCCGATGTGACAAACTTTTACCGAATGTGACAATTTTCAGTAGGCACTCCCGTAATGACAACTACCGCCGTAATTTTAATTACAGATAAAATCGTAATCATCAGTATGTGTAAAAGTAAAATTAACAGCAAACGCATTTTTTGGTAACAATAGATGTTTTTCACCACAATAGCATGAAAGTCAACCGCTTAGCATACGTAACCAACAATGCAGTCTACAAGGTCAACCAAACTTTAATGTTTCGCCGCGTGCACGTATAGTCCCAGCCCCAACAAATAGTAACGCATGGCAGCAAAGAAATAACTACGTACAGACAACACACTATTTCAACTCGCATCGCTATGCGCCGTATAGAAATTACTATCATGACAGACGTAAAAATGATGAGCACAATTTTCAGCGTACATTTAATAACAGTCGATCTTTTCAGCAGCAAGAACATTAGCAACAACACATTATCATGAATGATCCAGACAATAGGTGTCATCCATAGCGTAACACGTCAGTATGAAATAACAGAACAATTCATACAGTGGATATGCCACAACATTCTCCCGTAAATAATAACACGTACGATAGAATTTAACCAGATACAGCACAGATTGCATACTACAGTAACGCAAACATTACTTTTGACAAGCAGAATTTTGCTCACGAGAATGTTATTTGAAGCATGCTTTGTTGAATGCTCCACTATTATCGCACCCAGATCTTACTAGAAATTTTTCCATTGCCACCGACAGTTCTAACACCGCTTTAGGCGTACACATTTTCCAGGAAATTGAAGAAGATGGTTCAATAGTAATCAAAAACATCGCATTTGCAAGCCGCATTCTGTCACCTGCTGAGCGAAATTACTCTGTTACAGAACTTGAAACATTATGTGTTGTATGGGCTTTCACGAGATTTAGGCACTTTCTTTACGGCAGACATACCACCGTCTACACAGACCATAGAGCGATACAATTTTTACTTTCAGCTAAATTCACTCACGACAGATTAAGTAGATGGAAACTATATTTACAAGAATTTAATTTTACGATTGTTCATATTCCCGGTACACAAAATGTTATAGCAGACGCACTATCGCGTTCTCTCGGCAACAATCAGCAAGACATCGCAACCAACTTCTGCAAAGCAAATTTCAGCGTCATGTACATTCAACAAGTTGCATTTGAAAATTTTATTTCATCGTCATTACAGGACATAGCACAAGAACAAAATAAGGACAATGTGTGGAAAGAAATTAAACACCTTTGGCAAGATAGGAAAAATGTTACGATTAGGAACCACTACACTGTACGCAATGACATTCTGTTTCGCCGCTCTCATCCTGACAGCAACATTTGGTTATTATGCATTCCTGACGAACTGGTTAACAAACTAATTTGGTACACTCATTTAAGTTACGCACATTACGGAGCACGAAAATGTTTTCTTATACTGAGACAGAACTGTTATTTTACCAACATGGAAAAACGTATACGACGAGTTTTAGCGTCTTGTAAAATTTGCCAGAAAGCTAAATCAGACACCACTTCACATATTCCTCCTTTATATCCCATTATACCTGTGAAATTAAGACACATGGCCGCAGTAGATATTTTTGGTCCGATTCCGAGAACTAACAGAGGTTTTTGCTACATTTTTGTCGCTGTTGAGCTCACTTCAAAATTTGTTACTTTCACTCCGTTACGCAAAGCTACTGCTAAAACTGTTTCGAAAGCATTTGTAAAACATTTTCTATTTCATGTAGGGCATGTAATGAAAGTAATTTCTGATAATGGATCACAATTTCGTAGTAGTATATGGACACGCATGTTACGAGCTAGAAACATTTCTCCGATCTATATATCCAAGTACCACGCTTCTTCGAACCCTTGTGAAAGATTAATGAAGGAAATTGGTAAGCTGTGCAGAATATACTGCCACAAAAGACATATTGATTGGGATACACACATACTCTCATTCCAAGATGTAATTAATTCCATTCCAAATGAATCCACTATGCTATCTCCGACTGTTATACTGAAAAACGTTGAACCACCGAACAAAATTAAAGAATTAATAGAATTCCCCAAAAATCGTCGCCTACGACACCACGAAATAATTGACATTGCGCTGAACAACATCAAACGTGCCGCAGAGCGCCGGAGAAGACAGCAAAATCAGGTTTGTACACGCCGCGACTTTCACGTTGGACAGAAGATATTAGTACGTACACACTATTTATCCAGCAAATTAAAAGGTAAGTGCAGTAAATTTGAACTTTTATACGCAGGTCCGTATCGGATTCGCAGCATCCCTCACCCCAATGTTGTACACGTCGAAACTTTGAGAACCAGAAAATCGAAAGGCAATCACCATATCTCAAACATTAAACCGTTTATTGAGTGAAACCACTGTATGATTCAACACACTATGATGCCATTTACTAATGCAATTAATTCACCTGACTAATTATTGATGATTATCGTATTTTTTTTCTTGGCAAGTGCCCGGCAAGGTAAGGTTAGCAGGTCGCTTTTCTTGTCGTTACACATCAGACCGTGCACATTTTCCATTTTTTTTGTGTATATGACTGTACTCCAGTTTTGTTTGTATGCACTATGAAATAGTTAAGATATAACACACACCAGTCGACTTTGACATTTTTTTTTGCCTTATGACATCTCAACATCGTGACTGTTTCACATTTTTTTTGCTACTGCATTGTATTATTCTGTGTACATTTTTTCGCATCCGAACACTGTCAATGTCTTGGACATATTACGTTTTCTGTCATGTTATGCTGTATGGTTAATTGTGTCACCATAAACCAGTCATTATTTAGTGGGTATAGGATTTAAATGCAAGACATTAATCTTTGTTCATCAATTTCAGAAAGGAATGATGATTCTAAGAAATAAATTTAACATAAATGGGAATTTCACCTACGGAATAAACGAAAGGAGATGCAATAACTTTATGAGGAAGAGTAAAGGGATCAGGATTAACAAGCATTAACAAGACTATACTATACTCATCACAGAATAGCAGTCTTAACTAATTTTTTCTTTCAGAATACAAGGTGATTGATGCAGGCTGTCAGAGAGAACTACACATCTTATTTTTAGTGATGAAATATGCTAGAGATAAGGAATAGTTATGTAATGAGTAATGAAGTGATTTTTTGCAGATGATAATGAATACTGATGAATAATGACGAAGGATATGGTATTATGAATAATGAAGTTTTTTCTTTACAGGTGATGATAATGGTGAAGTTATGATGATATGGATAATGAAGTTTTTTTCTTTATGCTACGTAGTTATTTAAGTATTTGTTGCGGTTTGCTTTGACAGCAGGTGTTACATTGCATAGTAGGATGACGGAAAGTTTTGGAAAGGACAGCTATGGAACACATTTTATACACATTTCACTACTTGTTAATTCGAAGTTCACTACTTTTCAGCATAGTGTGCGTTTCTTCTTTCAGGTCAATAATCCGTTTTTGTATTTTTTCCAGGAGAAGTTTTTCATGACACTTGCTAAACCTGTTACTTATTATACCTGTTCTAGTACTTGCATTTTTATATTTTTTACCCATTTGTGTTTATTATTTATAAATGTGATCACATGTACTGCCTTGTTACATAATCTTGCTACAGCTGACTCATGACGAATGACGTTACCTATCCTCATTTGCAGCAATAGGTCAAAAGCAAAAAGTATTATGCCTCAGCAATTAATTATCGATCCCAACGCAATGCATTGCTACCAAAAAAATGTATTACCAGTCCCACATAATGTCACTAGTTTATGATAATTCTGAATAATACTGATCAACTCTGAATAGCATGTCACTCGAGTAATGACCTCTTAATGAGACTATATTCAAAATAATGCTTTGTCACTAGCTAATAACTGCCACTGTTTATTGTAATGCCTGTGATTACTAATGATTTGACTGTAATTAACTGATTTTTAATAATGACTTTGTAATGATCTGAATAATACTGAATGATGAACTATGTTTTATTCTATTCAATACTTGATGGCCACTGAGTGCCAATAATTAATGTCACTCCACGAATTGTTATTAATTATGCCATTGATTAGCTCTTGTTTCCAATGTTCATACTTTGTTGTTGGAAATGAATGTGACTGTTTCATAATGCTTTGTAATTAGGAAAAGACTAATGATTCTTAATAGATTGGAATGACACATAATTAATTAACTATGGTACTGTTTAATAATGCTTTGTAATTAATTAAGGCTAATAATTCTTAGTATATTGAAATGACAAATGATTAATTAATTAACTGTAATTAGACAAATGATTAATTAACGACAAATGATTAATTAACTGTAATTAGACAAATGATTAATTAACGACAAATGATTAATTAACTGTAATTATACAAATGATTAATTAACTGTAATTAGACAAATGATTAATTAAAGACAAATGATTAATTAACTGTAATTAGGAGAAGGTTAATGATTCTTGATTATACTCTGTAACTGAAAAGAATGCGATTATTTCATAATATTTTGTAACCAGGAAAAGAAGGCTACTGATTCTATGTAAAACAATTAATGAACATTTTTCTGTAATACTACATACTTGGTACAGAAATGTTCAATAACTGGGCTATGAATGCCACGAACTATCAATGAAGACTGTAATTGTCAATATTATGTGACTTGATGTCCTTCACCTCATAAGCTGACTACCCTGAATTACTGCAATGTCCATTTGTCCTGTTTATCCCAGTGATCATGGAGCACTATATTTGGTTTTGCACTAATTCTACGTTGGTGTGCCTTGTAAGAGTGTGGTGTTGACACGACATGCTGTCCACCACCATGAGCGATGAAGACATTATTATGGTCCCACTGTTTGGTGTACCTAATGTACTGCCAAAATGAAAACATGGAACATTACTACGACAGTTCAGTGTCTTGGCTACACTGATAAATTCTGATGGGAAAAGAACTTCAAGTTGTGTCACTTGGTGTTGTACTACTGTGGAAAGATATGGACTTTCAGAGCAGCTGTGTGCAATCTAAAGTGCTACAACCATGATGCAATCCTTCCCTTTCCTATCCTGATTCTTGTCACATAAAGAAAAAATTTTTTTTTTTTGGTAACATCATTTATGTTCATAGGTTATACATTTTTCGATTCGCTAAACTCCAGTGTGAGTACACTTATGTCACTGGTCGACATGATGTTTGCCATTATGTTTATTTGTTGTGAAAATACTAAAGACATTTTTCAGTGCATGTGCACTTTGGACATGAATTTTTTTTGCCATTATGTTTATTTGTTGTGAACATGCTAAAGACATTTTTCAGTGCATGTACACTTGTCAACATAATATTTTTTGCCAGTCTGTTTATTTGTTCTGAATATGCTAAAGAATTTTTTCAGTGCCTGTGCACTTTGTTATCTGTCAAATAATTTGTATATACTTTTCTGATTTGCTACTATGTTTTGTACTCACATTTTGTCCTTGTCTGATATATTTTGTACTTAGTGCGTGTGCACAACATTTAAATATTCTGTAAGTTGTAGGATTTTGTTAATTAAAGAAAAATTTTGCCGCGCTTGGCAAGTCCAAATGACTCACCATCGCTGCCAAATTTTTGCCCCCCGAGTGGAGGGTTATGAAACACGTATGTAACGCAGCAGCGATGGCGAGGCATTGTAGCATCTGTGACCAGAGAGTATGCGCTTGACCGCGCGAGTGTTGCGAGCGGTTCTCAGTCAGTAGTAGTCTTTGCGAGTTAGTTGTCGCTATGCAGAGTAGCAGTCAGTCTGTCGTTGCGAGTCTGTCAGTTCAGTCGTTGCGAGTCTGTAGCTCTGTCTAGTTGAGAGCAGTACTCAGTCTGTAGTCGTCATGCAGAGCGGTCGGTCAGTAGTAGCAGCCCAGTGCGGTTGTGTGATGTAGGCGGTCGGCAACAATGGTCAAGATGAGGAATAAGGTATACTGTTAATTAATATAATCATTAGATAATGAAAAATTTTATTTATTGTAATTATTCTCCAACAAGTCTCCCAATAATAATTTTTTATTTCAAAAGCATTTTCTCAAAAGTTTAATTTTTTTGAACTAAAGATCTCGTTGCACTTCCCATTTCATTCCACTTCTTTTTGAAGAAAAATTTCACTAGAATTACAAAAAAAAAAGGAGAATATTATTATTTGCAATGTAGTTCCTCCAAGTGGTGCGCAACAACAAGAGCAGATATGTGACATCCATTTATTCTGAGGTAAGACTTTAATTCTGATTGTTTTTACACAGGGCCAAAAACCGATATTTCGGTTTAATTGAATTTTCTTGTCACTGAATGGACTTTAATTTTTTGAAGGATTTATAATTGAGTCAGATTGCGAATTTCACATTTGTTGCCATTGTCAGTACATTTGATTGTGGGGAGGTTACAATGTGGTGCCAAGAGGGTCAACCATCAATTCAAAGGCATATGTGTAGACTCTGAATAGACTCAAGAACCGTTTCCGACGTGTTTGGTCGGACAAGAATCCAGTAGAAATCTTGCTCCAGTACAGTTTTAATGCACGCCCACACCCAAGTCTGAGAACTCTGGAACACATCGCCAAACTGGGTTGGGCATCACTGCCTCATCCACCTTACAGTCCAGACCTGGCACCCTCGGATTTCGATTCCTCTGGGCCGCTTAAATATTCTTTACGGGGAATACACTTTGGAAATGACGAGGGTGTCAGTCATGCAGTGTAAACATGGCTACACCTACAGGACAAGAGCTTTTATCAGCAGGGAATACATTATCTTCCACAACGTTGGCGTACGGCCATAGAACGTGATGGAGACTATGTAGAAAAATAGGACATGGAGAAGACATGTTGTTTGTCGTACTTTGTCACCGAATTCTGACTCTTAACAATAAACATGTTCTAAGAAAAAGAGATGTGCAGCTTTACTTATTGAACGACCTTATTATGTTGCATAAACACACTTAAATTTTTCAGAAAGATTCTATATTTGATAAAAACTAAGTGTACACTGTCCTTCTGTTCTTTACATGTCGTATATTTTAAAATTATTGAACCTATTTTATAAATATATAAATACCTTTTGTTTCTACAATATTTGTGAGAATTTTGGGTCACAAAAAACCAGTTTCATTCTTAACACTGGGAAATATATCATTTACCAATCTGACTTAGAGAAGCTTTTAGAAGCTTCTGGAAGTAACAATGTTATATAGGGTGATTCAAAAAGAATACCACAACTTTAAAAAAATGTGTATTTAATGAAAGAAACATAATATAACCTTCTGTTATACATCATTACAAAGAGTATTTAAAAAGGTTTTTTTCACTCAAAAACAAGTTTAGAGATGTTCAATATGGCCCCCTCCAGACACTCGAGCAATATCAACCCGATACTCCAACTCGTTCCACACTCTCTGTAGCATATCAGGCGTAACAGTTTGGATAGCTGCTGTTATTTCTCGTTTCAAATCATCAATGGTGGCTGGGAGAGGTGGCCGAAACATCATATCCTTAACATACCCCCATAAGAAAAAATCGCAGGGGGTAAGATCAGGGCTTCTTGGAGGCCAGTGATGAAGTGCTCTGTCACGGGCTGCCTGGCGGCCGATCCATCGCCTCGGGTAGTTGACGTTCAGGTAGTTACAGACAGATAAGTGCCAATGTGGTGGCGCTCCATCCTGCTGAAATATGAATTGTTGTGCTTCTTGTTCGAGCTGAGGGAACAGCCAATTCTCTATCATCTCCAGATACTGTAGTCCAGTTACAGTAGCACCTTCGAAGAAAAAGGGACCAAAAACTTTATTGGCTGAAATGGCACAGAAAACTGTTTATACCAACGTTTAACACACCACCTATCAGGAGGTTTAACACCATACTTCGTTCAAAATGCACGCTGAACAACTGTCGACGATTCACTTCTGCCGTACTCAATAACACAAAAAGCTTTCTGTTGAGCGGTCGCCATCTAAGCATCAACTGACGCTGACGCCTAGTCAACAGCGCCTAAAGCGAACAAATGTACAACTTAATGAAACTTTATAGCTCCCTTAATTCGCCGACAGATAGTGCTTAGCTCTGCCTTTTGTCGTTGCAGAGTTTTAAATTCCTAAAGTTGTGGTATTCTTTTTGAATCACCCTGTATATTCGAGATTCGCTTCGAAGACTACTTCAGTTCCTCACTTCAGTACAGATACTTCTTCTGAGCTCTTAGTCAGACTGCTTATATACTGAACCTGTAAGCGTTTTTTCCCTATCAGAAATGGGCATGTAATATGTTCCCTTTTGTTTTAATATTTTTTGCACTGTGGTGTGATATACGATGCTTGTCTATTATCTTATGAGCGAACATAACAGTGAAATATGTCAAAATTAAAAGTCAGCATTATGATTTAGTGTTAATCCACTAAAGAACCTAGACTTTATGGTTTAATCAAGATTTTTCTCGGACGTCAACCCCTAAACGCTGATACCATACACAAGATAAATATTAAAATACACATTGCAAAAATAGTGATGTTCACTAAAACTTCGTGAATGAAATGTTAGTAGCTTATCAAAGGCGGATGTTACAGGTTACTGTTAGTATTGTCTGTAAGGCAGGGGCGGCTTCTGCGGTAGTGCCGCTGTGGCAGGGCAACACTTGTATAAAAAGAGAGAGAGTGAAATCTGTGCGAACTGCCCATAAAGCATTGTTTCGAAGTACGTATTTTTTGATTTGAGAGGCGCGTTTCGCCACGCGCGCTCTCGCGGTAGTTTTCTGAAGCTTGGAGCCAACTGCAGATTGCCTCCGTCTTCCCTCATAAGGGCTTTGAAAGGCTCAGAATTTGGTTTCTGCACTCTTCTTATGAGGGAGGTAGTGCCACAGTTAGTCTGGTTCAAAGCTTCACGTTCTTTCCGTTCAAACCTTCACGTTCTTTCCGCCAGAGAGTAGTATAGTGCGGGACCTGTAGAAGGACCATTTGCCAACTAGCGATCACGGTAGAATACATCGGGGCCGAGATTTATTGTAATCCAGTCTTACAATCTTTATGCAAGTTAATGCTAATGCATTCCTAAACGCTAATTTATGCTTAATTAAATCGAATACTGAAATAATGTTCTTAAATATCGTTATAAATAGCTATATGTAATTTGAATGTAATCATGCCCTTAGATTTTGGAATATTTCACAAGAGCAGGGCTATTCCTACAGAAAAAAGTAACCACCGGTCGAGCATCTGTTTTCCAAATAAAGGTGTAGTATTTCTCGTTATTTTCGTATATTACAGTTCTCTACAAACACGGTGTAGTTATGGCAAGGTCAGGTAATTGGCTGTATACAGCTGTATGCACAGTGTTATCTGTAAGGAAAAATTCAGTTGACTGTGAAAATAGTAAACGTGAACAAGTAAATGAGTTACAAAAAACGTCATTTAGCAACAAGACCCTCAGATAAAAAAACCCTATTAGACCACTCCCGAATCTGAATCTGCAGCAGCAGACAAAAAATCGATGCCTTATGTTCATTTCAGAAATTTACCATGATAAGAAATTGATTTGTGGTTGAGAAGAAAGCAACGCTTCTTTTCGTTTTCCTTGTGTGTTATTTGGGGGGAGATGTTAACTGGTGTAAGACCGGAATAACTTATGTTGGGCTTACATGGTCTAAAATGAAAGTCCATGAAATGTCAAAGCGACACATGAATAATGTGCTTAGTCTTTCATTTCTCGACAAAACCAACATTTATCAGAAATTAGATTCACAATACAGACAAAAAAACGCGTAGAAAAGAATAGAAATATATTGAATCTAATTATAAACGGTATTCGGTTCTGCAATGCTTTGGAACTGGCTCTCAGGGGCCACGATGGATCTGATGCCTCTGAAAATAAGGTGGTTTTTCGAGAGCTAATTCAGTTCAACGCTGAACTGGGTAAACATCTTCAAGTTCACCTCATTCAGGCATCAGTCTTCAAAGGCGTTTCTAAGACTGTTCATAACGAACTACTGCAATGCACGTTGGAAGTGTACAATGATGACGTTCGTAAAGAAATAAAAAACGTGTCGATTACATTGCAATAATCGCTAATGAAAGCACAGATGTGTCTTGCGAATTTCAGTTGGTTATTTTTTTACGTTATGTTGTTGAGAGAACACCTGTTGGAAGATTTTGGAACTTTGTTAAACCTGAAAGTCAGCATGCTCAGTCTATAGCTGGGATTATTCTGAAAGAAATTGAACCATTAATTGGCGATGATCGAGCATAACTAATAGCTCAAGTTACGATGGCGCAAACATTATGAGTGGCAAGTCGAACGGGGTTCAGAAATTAAGAGACAAATAACCAAACGCAAACTGCATCCATTGTTATGCGCATCAGTTCAACCTTATGTCTGCGGCAGCCTCTGTGAATCGCAAAGCCCGAATCTTTTTTGCACACCTTCCAGGTAATTTTTCTTTCTTCCGTAACTCGCCACAGAGATCAAAAGTGTTGCATAGCATTATTCAAAAAAGCTTGCCCCGTTTTGGACGAGACAGAATTACCATTCGCGAGTAGTAAAAGATGTTTTTTAAAACAGGGAAAAATCGTATTGCTGTTACGTAAGTCACTGAAGCAAATGAGAGCATAAAACTACCTCCTACTATTGAAAAAGCTGGTTCATACAGACAGAGACTGCAAGATAAAGAAGTCGTTTTCTGGCTACCAGTTTTCTATAAGATAATGCCTCATGCAGGCGTACTTTCTAAACAGCTTCAGAAGAAGGTAACCGAACAGACCACAGCAACGCAAGACAACCAGAACACTGAAGCGGTAATGCAAAACATCACAGATGACATTGACTCCATCCTTAAGGAGATTAGTTTCGGAAATGATGAAACGATGCCTGCCAAGAAGCCACGGATTCTTCATGAGCGTAAAAAAAAAAGAGATGCTTTGGAGGTGTGCGATGCCGTCCTTTCTGAAATAAAATTACGCTTTCAGTTCACTGGAAACCTCACTGCAGCCAGCTTATTTGATGTAAATGAGTTTGACAAATACGTCACAGATTTTCCTGACAAATACCTTGAAATTAAAGACACGTACATTTCTGGAAAAAAGATAGTTGAATGGGGAACTCAAAGTCTTCTGTGCTAGGCCTGAGTTGAGAGCAGTTGCATTTCTCTCGCTGATTTTAGAAGATGAAATTCGTGACACATTCTACGACGACAATGTTAAAGTTTAGAAACTGCTAATCACGACGCCTATCTCGACATCAGAAGCTCAGCGGCGTTTTTCAGTGTTCAAGAGAATTTAAACGTTCCTACGAAACACCATGAAAGAAGAGTGAGTGTCTTAGGGATGCTATCCTGTGAAAAGTCGTGAGTGTGTGAAATCGAACATTTGAATCTGATATGACAGATTTATTACCAACAAGAAGGAGTGACGTATGGATTTACAATATTGTTCCTACTAATTATTTTGAAGCTGTGTTCCCAAAGTCATGGAGTTGCTGCTTTTGGTTAGTCCGTTAGTGCAATGCTTTTCGTTTTAAATGTTAGTAATATGATTAAATTTGCTTCGCAAAATCCAGATTACAACTTCGAATAATTTGTACATGCTCTATTATTTCTCGTACTGGCACTCATGTTGTAGCGGACAATTTGCTGGTAGTCGGCCGTGAACGTAAAAGAAACGAGTTACGGCTGTCGAAGGGAGAAGAGCGGAGTGGGGGGACACGCCACGCCTCCGTCTCACAGGACTAGCAGCCTACGTCCGTGTTCTGAGTTCCTGAGTAGGCAGAACCGATGTAATAATGTACATGTCGATCGCTGATTCCATCTGGTGTTGTGAGAGTCATATTCGAACTCTGTGACAGAGGAAGATTGCTCTCTGCACTCATTTCTAAATAAGAAAAGGAAAAAAACAAGTAAGCACAACTCACAGCAAAGCGGAGCACACAAATCATTTGGTAACGGCTAGATGGCAATTGTTGGTGGTGTTGTTACGTGGTAGTTCAGGCCCGATCTCCACCGGTGTCTTTAATAACTATACATCAGAATACCCTCTGCTTACGACTGCTACATTAAAGTGAGCGACATACCCTGTGAGGAGTGAAGAACTGTGCTGTTGATATGTGTGCGTGAATGTGCATTTTTGCGTGCGAGAGATATTTTCGAAGTTAGTGTTACGTTTTATATCTCATGCAGACATGCGAAAAAGATAGCTAAAGCAACTTCCGTTTCTCTCTCTCTCTCTCTCTCTCTCTCTCTCTCTCTCTCTCTGTTACAAACACTTGCTATCATGTTCTACAGGAATATGTCAATATCCTACTGTGCATAAGAAGTGCGCTGTTGTAATAAGTGTTTACTTCTGTTTCTCTGTCGTTTTCTTTTATATAATATCTTGCGAAATATATGAGGTATCGACAAAATTCCGTAACACGCTCGATGCTGAGTGTTTTTTTTTTTGGGGGGGGGGGGGGAGGGGGGGAGGGGAGCACCACCAATGGAATGCCTCAGCGGCCTCCGCTGCTGTAAGGTATTTAATATGCAAGACGAAACAGCAAGCGTCTCAACGCATTTCCCTGTGACACACTTTATGGCACTCCTATATCTGTCGATGACTCTTCATTCACATTAACGGTCTGCGTCCTTCCCATCAAGAAACCCTCAATCCAGTCACAAATATCGCTTGACACCATATCATCGTACTTTCTGTACATGTGTGATGCTGACTCAAATGCCTTTCGGACGTCAAGAAATACTGCAGCTACCTCACTGCCTTGATCAACGTCTTTCATATGAGAAAAGTGGGAGTTGGTTTTCAGACGATCGTAATTTTCAGAATACATGCTGGTTGACATAGAGGTCATTCAATGCGAGATACCTCGATACGTTTGAGCTCGAAGTATATTCGAAGCCTCCAGAACAAATGGCTACCAACAATATTGGACAGTAGTTTTGTGGATCACTTCTGCTGCCCTTCCTGTAAATGGGTCTGACCTGTGCATTCTTCCAGCCATTGAGCACAGTTTTTTACTTGAGGGAACTCAGGTACATGATAGTTACAACAGGGGATGAGTAGTTGCAAATTAGACGCAGAAGCCGACAGAAATTCTATCAGTGTTTGGAGCTTTGTTCAGTGTTAATAATTTCAGTTGTTTCTCTACGCCACTGACACTAACAGCTATTTCACTCGTCTTTGCAGTGTTATGAGAATTAAATTTTGGCAATACTCGTGGTTTTTTCTTTGTAAAGGAATATTTGAAAACGGAGTTCACCCTTTGTGCTTTTGCTTTGCTACCCGCAATTTCAGTTCCTGTCTGGTCCATGAGTGTCTGGTCGACTAAGTGTAATGCTACTAACAACCTTCATATACGACAGGAATTTCTTTGGGTTTTGCGAGAGATCTTTCGAAAATATTCTGCCGCAGTAGTTGAAAGCTTTTCCCATTGCTCTGTTTACAGTGAAACGCGTTTCATTTAGCATCTCTCAATCTATAGCTCTACGCTTTGCTTCATAACTATTACGCAGCAGTCATTGCATCTCTGGAAGTTTCTTTATAGTGAATTTATACCATGGAGTGCCCCTCCTAATATAAACTGTTCTAGTACGTACATATCTATCCAAAGCATACTTAGCTAGTGCATTAAACCTGAGCCATATACCTGTGCATGCTCCTGTCCGCAGCTAAAAGATTCACGTTCCGGATTGAGATATGAATAAATATATCCACATTTCTGGTACTGAGTCTCGTCCAAATAGTCTCACATGCCGTTTAGATTTCTATCTCGCCGGATTTGAGTTTCTCGCCTACTGCAACAAATGCATCATCTCCATTTTCCATTAGCCTATTCTTTCGATATACCGCATGCTTAAATTTTCCACAAAAATCTCACTGCTGTCAATTTCGGGGATTGAAAAAGCTTTCTGTCCCTCGTGTTATTTGAGCTTCACTGCTTTTTAGCAGAGATTAAAACTCTGGGGCTTCAACAGTTAACCACTGATTTTTATACTCACCTGTTGAGAGTTACTTCTTTGGATCTTATACTAATACTTTCTGATCTCTTAACAGTTTTCAGCCGTAAGGCGAAAATCTAGAAAGTCGCAGTCTACCTTGTCGCAGAAGCTTCATAGTCTCTTTGCAGCACCGATTTTCTATAGGCAAAGTTGTTGCTACACAACCTCTTCATTAAAAACGCAGGAGTATATCAGTTGCTCAAAAGGGTGTGTTGAAGTAAATATATATTTCTGGATCGACAGTTCTGTCCGCAACTGCACGCCAGTGAAGGTGAGAGACCTGAAAAACTAACTAGTAAAACAGTGAACACGGCTTAAAGTGTCAGCCTAGATAGCATAAAATGCGCAGTTAGTGTGTACTTTAACAGTCGTATCTCTGTTTCTAAAACAAAGACACTGTCGTACCATGAAAACATAGCTTTCATTACGACTCCGAATTCAGACTTGGTATTGACTTAGCTTTATAGGAAATTAGTTTCTTGTATGCACGTCGTTACAGTCTGAGGTATGTAGAAGATGGCCTATATCGCCTTCTCCAACTAACGTACGGCATTCAGATGGCAGCAAGCTCCATTCAGCTGGAAGCCTCGCATTGCAACGGGTTCCGTGGGTTGCGTACAGAGGGCTCTGCAAGCGTGGCATGTGGCGCCGGCGACGTGGATTCACCAAACCAGCTTTAAGACAGGCGTTTGGCGAGCAGCTTAAGTTTCCCATTTAAATACACATTCGATTTCTGATGTCTCCCCAATACTACTGCCCAAAACTTAAGAACGAAAGTAACTTTCGCATGACGTTTCACTGGCAAATGATATAGCTCTATGATACTTGTACCACACATATAAAGAACTGGTAAAATATAGTACAGGAGACAAGTGAAAGAAATACGCTACGGGCTGAGCAGAAATTACACTTTAATTTACAGACAATAATCACGACGAAGCTCCGTGATTTATGATGGTGCCTTGGACATTATAATGAGAAGGGTAATAGTCATCGTCATTCAACAGCGGAAACCTACTAAATATTTTCTTTCCTTAACTACAAAACATTAGAAATCAAATTGAGTCACTCTAAACACAATTATTTTCCTGTTTTAAGGTAAGGGAATGAGACACTACAAGTCACAGATGAATTTTGTTACTTGGGCATTAAAATGCGCTATGAAGGTCAAGGTAGACAGGATGCAAAATGCAGGCAGACAACACAAAATAGCATTTCTAAAAGAGATAAACTATTAATACGGAAAATAAGTTTAAATGTCAGGCTGTCTTTTCTGAGTTCTTACATTTACGACTGGAGAGCACATACCATATTGCTCTGTATAGTAACGTGTACATGCTTTATGGAATTAGTTTACCTGAAAACTGTGTACGTAACGTAACTCACCACACCGTCTTAGCAAGCAGCCGTACCCCATCTTACCTGTGAAAGAAAGAAAAGTTCCTCTAGGTACTGCAAAAATAAGTGAACTAGTCTTATGCAAAAATTTTATCTTTTTATGACGTAGGACAAGACATAATATTTATATTGTTTTTAGCTATCGACGGCTGCAGGCTTGACTTCTTATTAAAATGTGTCCAAAACTACCCTGTTTGATCTATACGCTTGACTTGTTCGTTAGAAATTAGCGAGCTTTGTGTGATAGTGATGCTAGCTTGAAAAACAGTATAAAATTCTCTCTACAGCGAGTGAGATGTTGAGTTCAGAAATGGGATAAGGTGTTCGTATTACACAACTTTTAACTTTTGGAGTAGATTATCAGGAAACAACAATAAAATATAGAGGTGTTATATGGAATGAAACACATTTTATTATCATTATTAATATTATTTACGTGTATTATTTTTTGCCACGCGCTGCTCTGAGCCATCCAAGTAATCCTTCACTACACAGAATATGTTGCTTAACAGGTAATTTTTAACTGGCTTTATAAATAATTTCGTTTTAATAATCTCTTTAATCTCCTTGGTAAAAGTATTATAGAATTTTATTCGTAGGTCGAAAGTGCTGTATTGCGTTTTGTGTTTATATTTTCTTGGTATAAGTAAGTTGCAAACTTCCTACTTTTAATCAAGACTTTAATAAAAATGGCAAAGGTAATGTTAATCAGAACACTGGGAGGAGTTGTGATCTGAATAACAATAAATTTATTCATTCTTAGCATCGCAAGACAAAAATAAAAAAAATGGATAAAGAAACGGCATAGAAACATTATTTTATTGGACAAACACTTACAATGATATGCAGTCTATGGTGAACAAAGTGATCAGGTGGGGATCAATACACGACAATAAACAGAATTAATCGCTTTACCTGACTTCATACATAGTAATCCGTGGTATGGCCCAAAAACTACGCTACTATCAAACATCTAAACTCTACTATTCCATGAAGAAAAATATGGTTCCAAAGAACAGGGTGTTCAGAGGCATATATTGGAGCTCTGCGCCGTAGCAGCGAATACTTTACCCTCCTGTTAATCAGGGGAGCACACCACGACGTGCTCGGCGACTGGAGTCATGGACGGTAGCAATCAACATCTACATTTATACTCCGCAAGCCACCCAACGGTGTGTGGCGGAGGGCACTTTACGTGCCACTGTCATTACCTCCCTTTCCTGTTCCACTCGCGTATGGTTCGCGGGAAGGACGGCTGCCGGTAAGCCTCCGTGCGCGCTCGAATCTCTCTAATTTTACATTTGTGATCTCCTCGGGAGGTATAAGTAGGCGGAAGCAATATATTCGATACCTCATCCAGAAACGCACCCTCTCGAAACATGGGCAGCAAGCTACACCGCGTTGCAGAGCGCCTCTGTTGCAGAGTCTGCCACTTGAGTTTGCTAAACATCTCCGTAACGCTGTCACGGTTACCAAATAACCCTGTGACGAAACGCGCCGCTCTTCTTTGGATCTTCTCTATCTCCTCCGTCAACCCGATCTGGTACGGATCCCCCACTGATAAGCAATACTCAAGTATAGGTCGAACGAGTGTTTTGTAAGCCACCTCCTTTGTTGATGGACTACATTTTCTAAGGACTCTCCCAATGAATCTCAACATGGCACCCGCCTTACCAACAATTAATTTTATATGATCAGATATTTTACAGAAGTAACTGCTACCAGAGTTTGTTCCGCTATCATATAATCATACAATAGAGGGTCCTTGTTTCTATGTATTCTCATTACATTACATTTGTCTATGTTAAGGGTCAATTGCCACTCCCCGCACCAAGTGCCTATCCGCTGCAGATCTTCCTGATTTCGCTGCAATTTTCTATTGCTGCAACTTCTCTGTATTCTACAGCATCATCCGCGAAAAGCCGCACGGAATCTTCCGACACTATCTACTAGGTCATTTATATATATTGTGAAAAGAAATGGTCCCATAACACTGCCCTGTGGCACGCCAGAGGTTACTTTAACGTCTGTAGACGTCTCTCCATTGAGAACAACATGCTGTGTTCTGTTTGCTAAAAACTTTTCAATCGAGCCACACAGCTGGTCTAATATTCCGTAGGCTCTTACGTTGTTTATCAGGCGGCAGTGCGGAACTGTATCGAACGCCTTCCGGAAGTCAAGAAAAATGGCATCTATCTGGGAGCCCGTATCTAATATTTTCTGGGTCTCATGAACAAATAAAGCGAGTTGGGTCTCACACGATCATCTGTTATTAATGGCGCGCACCCAAAAAAAAAAAATTGCAAGTACGCGGTCTCGGGTTCGGTTGATTCGGAACTCAGCTGGCATACGAAGCTGGGAGAGCGCCCCTTGCTCTGCGTACACAGATTTGACCAAAGAGAGACTTTAAAGTTAATTGGGAGAAAAGGAAAGAAGATTCAGCTTCACAGCCTCTTTCCCACACACTCATGCCGTGTATTTTGCAAGAGCATGACCTGGATGGCACCACAGTCCTCCCCTGTTGCGTCCATTTCGAACTTTCCAAAGAACGGCCATAAGCTCGCTAACAGCCTCATGCCTTCACAAATATGTTTTGTAGCAGAGTCTGGACGTCTAGGCGCCACTGACCTGTCCCACGGAAATCCGCAGAAACGCACAGCCGTCTCATTGGCTTCCTGCCTAATTAGATCCCATCCTCCGCTTTATTGCCGGTCTTCAATGCTCTGCCCCTAGCAGCAGCGACTCCTCGGCGTTAGTCAGCCTACCTGGACGCGGCCGCCGACTGACCGCCGCCATCCAACGTGTCTGCACATTGAGATAGAGGTAGTAGGCAGTCTGCAGATGTTTTCACCCAGGTTCTGCAGAAAAAACGCTCCCCTAGGCTCTCAGCCGCCATACACTTTTACTGCAGTCACTTAAATCGGCACCCTCTTCCTTTGAACGCAGTTAAAGCTTACTGCTATTCCTTCACTAGAGCACACAAGCGAGAGTGTTAACTACTGCCAAGCATTTCATCATATGAATGAAGTCAGATCGTATACAGGTACGGCAACGAAGTAATAAACATCGTCTTCCCTAAGAACATTGAGTGGCATGACCCCACATCAGAAGTGAGAGTGCCCTGCAATCTCTCAAAGTTTAGTGTAGGTCCTGTTCTGTTGCCATGGACTGAGCTGTTTATGTAGTAATTATCAACGTTGGTTTTGGTGTGCATTACTGATTAATAATTATACTCACACGGTGTAGCTAAAATCTTCAGTGTTTTGGACAGATTTTTGCATTAAAATCTACACCTAACAGATCCAAGAGAGGTGTCGATTCTGAAACATTAACTCCAACCCTAGAAACAGCAACTGGATGATGGCGGAATTTACTTTATTCCCACCATTTGTAGATACTGCTACCTAGTCATGTATTCCATATTTTAGAATTATGAAAAAAGAATTGTTTTTTAATGAATTGCTGTATGATATTCTGTAATGTTTTACGTTTTGTCAATTAAAATTTAATTTTAACTGAGTTGGACATAAGGTCTCTCTCCTCTCTATACCCTCTCTTGGTAGTGGATGGAACTTTCTACAATTATTAGAATTAAAAGATATTTTCAATTTCTGAGCTATATTTAAATGTTAAAATCTCTTTAAAAAGTATATTGTTAGTAAAAGTCGGTCATACAGTATCCCCTCCCACTGGTAATACACGTTCTTGAAAGTGCGATGGTATTGCGGATTAAGCCAAAATAAAAATCAATCTGCACAAGAAGTTACCAAAAATAGTAGTTTCCCCATATCTACATACGAACAAAGATAGAAATCTGAATAGAACCATACAAAGCTGAGACGAAATGAGACACACTGTTAATTCAGCTCGAACAATTTGCAAATGATACGGCGCACAGCCTCAAAGTACAAATGGTTCAAATGGCTCCGAGCACTATGGGACTTAACATCTGTGGTCATCAGTCCCCTAGAACTTAGAACTACTTAAACCTAACTAACCTAAGGACATCACACATATCCATGCCCGAGGCAGGATTCGAACCTGCGACCGTAGCGGTCACGCGGTTCCAGACTGAAGCGCCTAGAACCGCACGGCCACACCGGCCGGCTCTCAAAGGACAGCACTCTTCATATACCTACTGATTATGAAACTAATGATATTCCATCACCTGAATATCGTATCCATTAGTAATGTAATTTGCGAAATGTGCACAATTTACATCAGCATCTCGATTTCCTAAGCCACCCTACGTTGTGTGGCAGAGGGCACGTAGCTTGTACAAGTTTCAAACACCCCCCTTTCCCCAGACCCACTCCACTCTTATTACATCCAAGGATGGTATAGGGGGAGAAATACTGTCGGTGACCTTGTAGTATATCGATCCGAATGGGCCGGACGAAGTGGCCGTGCGGTTAAAGGCGCTGCAGTCTGGAACCGCAAGACCGCTACGGTCGCAGGTTCGAATCCTGCCTCGGGCATGGATGTTTGTGATGTCCTTAGGTTAGTTAGGTTTAACTAGTTATAAGTTCTAGGGGACTAATGACCTCAGCAGTTGAGTCCCATAGTGCTCAGAGCCATTTTTTTTTTATCCGAATAGCTGTTATTTTAAGGTTGCAGTCATTACACAAGAATTATGTTGTAGATAGAAGCATATTAGTGCAACGAGGTCTCTCGTAATTTTGTGGGTAACCTTCTCCTTTGTACTCACCGTTCAAATATAAATCTACATCTACATCCATACTCCGCAAGCCACCTGACGGTGTGTGGCGGAGGGTACCTCTATCGGTTCTCCCTTCTATTCCAATCTCCTATTGCCGTTTAAAGAAAGATTGTCGGTATGCCTCTGTGTGGGCTCTAATCTCTATGATTTTATCCTCTTGGTCTCTTCGCGAGATATACATAGGAGGGAGCAATATACTGCTTGACTCCTCGGTGAAGGTATGTTCTCGAAACTTCAACAAAAGCCCGTACCGAGCTACTGAGTGTCTCTTTTGCAGAGTCTTCCACTGGAGTTTATCTATCATCTCCGTAACGCTTTCACGATTACCAAATGATCCTGTAACGAAGCGCGCTGCTCTCCGTTGGATCTTCTCTCTATCTTCTATCAACCCTATCTGATACGGATCCCACACTGCTGAGCAGTATTCAAGCAGTGGGCGAACAAGTGTACTGTAACCTACTTCCTTTGTTTTCGGACTGCATTTCCTTAGTTTTCTTCCAATGAATCTCACTCTGGCATCTGCTTTACCGACGATTAATTTTTCATGGTCATTCCATTTTAAATCACTCCTAAAGCCTACTCCCACATAATTTATGGAATTAACTGCTTCCAGTTGCTGACCTGCTATATTGTAGCTAAATGATAAAGGATCTTTCTTTCTGTGTATTCGCAGCACATTACACTTGTCTACATTGAGATTCAATTGCCATTCCCTGCACCATGCGTCAATTCGTTGCAGATCCTCCTGTATTTCAGTACAATTTTCCATTGTTACAACCTCTCGATATACTACAGCATCATCCGCAAAAAGCCTCAGTCAACTTCCGATGCTATCCACAAGGTCATTTATATATACTGCGAATAGCAACAGTCCTACGACACTCCCTTGCGGCACACCTGAAATCACACTTACTTCGGAAGACTTCTCTCGATTGAGAATGACATGCTGCGTTCTGTTACCTAGGAACTCTTCAATCCAATCACACAATTGGTCTGATAGTCCATATGCCCTTACTTTGTTCATTAAACGACTGTGGGGAACTGTATCAAACGCCTTGCGAAAGTCAAGAAACGCGGCATCTACCTGTGAACCCGTGTCTATGGCCCTCTGAGTCTCGTGGACGAACAGTGCGAGCTGGGCTTCACACGATCGTCTTTTTCGAAACCCATGCTGATTCCTACAGAGTATATTTCTAGTCTCCAGAAAAGTCATTATACTCGAACATAATACGTGTTCCAAAATTCTACAACTGGTAGACGTTAGAGATATAGGTCTATAGTTCTGCACATCTGTTCGACGTCACTTCTTGAAAACGGGGATGACCTGTGCCCTTTTCCAATCTTTTGGAACGCTACGCTCTTCTAGAGACCTACGGTACACCGCTGCAAGAAGGGGGCAAGTTCCTTCGCGTACTCTGTGTAAAATCGAACTGGTATCCTATCAGGTCCAGCGGCCTTTCCTCTTATGAGCGATTTTAATTGCTTTTATATCCCTCTGTCATCTATTTCGAAATCTACCATTTTGTCATCTGTGCGGCTATCTAGAGAAGGAACTGCTGTGCAATCTTCCTCTGTGAAACAGCTTTGGAAAAAGACATTTAATATTTCGGCCTTTCGTCTGTCATTTTCTGTTTCAGTACCATTTTGGTCACAGAGTGTCTGAACATTTTGTTTTGATCCACCTACCGCTTTCTTAGGATTTTCTGCCAAGTCAGTACATAGAACTTTACTTTCGAATTCATTGAACGCCTCTCGCATAGCCCTCCTCACACTACATTTCGCTTCGTGTAATTTTTGTTTGTCTGCTAGGCTTTGGCTATTTTTATGTTTGCTGTGAAGTTCCCTTTGCTTCCGTAGCAGTTTTCTAACTCGGTTGTTGTAACGTCCCATACTGCAGTTTTTTGAACAGGAAACAACCCCTTGATGAACCGTGTCCTCTTCATAGAATTTATTCTATGTCTTTCAGTAGCGCAACGTGGTTAGCATTCCAGGCTGGCGAACGTTATTCAAGAACTGATCTTGCAAGCGTCTTCATTCGCGTATAAATGAAATTTTCTTAAGATGCTTCCAATATACCTTACGTGATCATTACACTTTAAACAGCTCTGGGAAGAAATATCTAGATGGTTCAAGGGCTTGACCGATTCCAGTGACTGCTTGTCTGTCACGCAGTCATACTAAGACGTTGCAAGTTCAAAATCGTAGGATCTCCCGACCAAAACTGGCACCAAGAAGCAAAAGCCCAGTGTTAATATTTATCTTTGAGTTATAAGAAGGAAAACTCTAAATTGAAGACTTTGCCGATGCTGATGCTTTAGAAATGAAGTTTCGTTCATAAAAAAGTTAACCTGCAAAAGGTAATAAATGAAGTAGATTTTTATAACGATTATTGGCAGAGCTTGTAACGCCGGAAATGCATATACTCCTATTTCCATCTATTGTACTATTATTTTTTTTCCTTGTTTTGTTACCTCAAGATATGACATTTCTGTCTCCTTATATATTGTAATTGTTTTACTGTTTGTATATATATATATTTATGCACTCATGTCGATGTATAATTGGTTTGTTTCGTAAATATTATTTGTATTTTTACGCTGGGTCTTGCCTAGGGAAAACTGCTATCGAACGATTACGTCGATAGGTCGTGTGAAGAATCAAAGTGTGTAGGATCTTTGGTAGTGTTAACTCTGCCGCGTGGAGCGCGGGCAGAACAGGGAGAGTCTGGCGGGAGTAGCGAGTGGAGCAGGTGTGTTGTGTGACGCTCCCGCGAGTTGCCGCGCTTTCGGGGTTTGGCAGCATGTAATTGCGCTCGACTCGCGATGACAGTTTCTGACATGGTGTCGCGGACGGGAAGCATTAGCTGGCGCACATCAAGAGCCCGTTTCGCCTGGTGACCGTGTCGAGAAGAAGGCGCGCCAACATCCAGCTTCTGCAACAGCGACGGCCGACAATGAGTGACTGTCGCCACCTCCTCGATCGACGGCTTCAAACCTTCAATCAACCAACAAGGAAGACTAAAAGCACGTAAAGTTTCAGAACTGTATGGCAGACCTCAGCTTTTCAAATTGTTCCATTTGCCTCGCAAAATTACAGCAACTTAGCATGAACCTTTGTTGCTCATTGTCCCAATTGCATTGCCAAGCAGGGTCCCTTCCTTTTCCGAAATGAACCCGAGTGTCGTTGAAATTCAAACGCCAGCATTAAAATAATATAATTAGATGGTTGGTTGGTTTGGGGGATTAAAGGGACCAGACTGCTATGGTCATCGGTCCCTTTTTCCAAAGACAAAGAACACCCACAGAGAATAAAAACGAGGAACAGAAGAGATCACAGACGATACAGAACAAGAGAAACTGAGACAAGAACAAGACAAAACGAACTAAAACCACACAGAGTGTGACGGTGGTTGGCCGACCATAGAAAGAAATAAGGAAAAGCCAACCACTTAGAAACACATTAAAAAATCAGTGTAAAATCATAGGCCAAAGGCCAGAATCAACACAAAACGATAAAATAAAACAGAAACGCTCAGAGTAAATGATAAAATCCCCCTGCCCGAATAAAACGTAAAACTAAGTCAGCCATAGTGGAGTCGTCTGTTAAAAGGGCAGGGAGCGTAGCAGGCAGCGCAAATGTCTGCCTGACCACAGCTAAAAGGGGGCAGGCCAGCAAAATGTGGGCCACTGTCAAAGCTGCCCCACAGCGACATAGAGGAGGGTCCTCCCGGCGCAGTAAATAACTGTGTGTCAGCCGGGAGTGGCCAATGCGGAGCCGGCAAAGAACTACTGAGTCCCTGCGAGTGGCTCGCAGGGATGACCGCCACACAGCCGTCGTCTCCTTGACAGCACGGAGTTTATTGGACATTGTCAGTTCGCGCCAGTCATCGTCCCATAGCGCCAAGATTTTGCGGCGGAAGACTGCCCGCAAATCAGTCTCTGGGAGGCCAAGGTCCAGAGAGGGCTTGCTGGTGGCCTCTTTCGCCAGGCGGTCAACATGTTCGTTACCCGGGATACCGACATGACCGGGGGTCCACACAAAGACCACAGAGCGGCCGCAACAGGCAAGAGTATGCAGAGACTCGTGGATAGCCATCACCAGACGAGAACGAGGGAAACACTGGTCGAGAGCTCGTAAACCGCTCAGGGAATCGCTACAGATAACGAAGAACTCACCTGAGCAGGAGCAGATATACTCTAGGGCTCGAAAGATGGCGACTAGCTCAGCAGTGTAAACGCTGCAGCCATCCGCCAAGGACCGTTGTTCGGAATGGTCCCCTAGAGTGAGCGCATACCCGACACGACCAGCAACCATCGAACCGTCGGTGTAAACAATTCCAGAGCCCTGATACGTGGCAAGGATGTAATAAAAGCGGCGGCGGAAGGCCTCTGGAGGGACCGAGTCCTTCGAGCCCTGTGCCAAGTCGAGCCGAAGGCAAGGGCGAGGAACACACCACGGGGATGTACGCAGAGGCGCCTGGAAAGGAGGCGGAACAGGGAAAAACCCAAGCCGGCAGAGAAGCTCCTTGACGCGTACGGCGATCGGACAACCCGACCGGGGCCGACGGTCCGGCAGATGGACGACCGACTGTGGGAACAGGACACGGTAATTTGGATGCCCGGGCAAACTAAAAACATGGGCAGCATAAGCAGCCAGTAATTGTTGGCGTCGTACCCGCAGTGGAGGTACACCTGCCTCCACTAGTACGCTGTCCACAGGGCTGGAGCGGAAAGCACCAGTGGCAAGGCGTATCCCGCTGTGGAGAATCGGGTCCAGCATCCGTAACGCAGATGGGGATGCTGAGCCATAAGCCAGGCTCCCATAATCCAGACGGGACTGGATTAACGCCTGGTAGAGCCGCAACAGTGTAGAGCGGTCGGCGCCCCAGCGTGTGTTGCTCAAGCATCTCAGAGCGTTTAGATGCCGCCAACACGTCTGTTTCAGCTGCCGGATATGAGGCAGCCAAGTCAACCGGGCATCGAAAACCACCCCCAAAAACCTGTGGGTCTCCACCACAGCAAGGAGTTCGTGGGCAAGATAAAGCCGCGGCTCAGGATGGACTGTTCGGCACCGGCAGAAATGCATAACGCAGGTCTTGGCTGCCGAAAACTGAAACCCATGCGCTACAGCCCAAGACTGCGCCTTACGGATAGCGCCCTGTAGCTGACGTTCAACAGCTGCAATGCCAGTAGAGCTGTAATAAAGGCAGAAGTCGTCAGCATACAGGGAAGCGGAGACAGAATTTCCCACGGCCGCAGCGAGCCCGTTAATGGCTATTAAAAACAGACAGACACTTAAAACAGAGCCCTGTGGCACACCGTTCTCCTGGACGTGGGTGGAACTATATGAGGCCGCGACTTGCACGCGGAAGGTACGACACGACAGAAAATTGCGGATAAAAATCGCCAGAGGACCCCGAAGACCCCATCCATGGAGCGTAGAAAGAATGTGATGACGCCACGTCGTATCGTACGCCTTCCGCATGTCGAAAAAGACAGCGACCAGGTGCTGACGGCGGGAAAAGGCAGTACGGATGGCCGACTCCAGGCTCACCAGATTGTCGGCGGCGGAGCGGCCTTTACGGAACCCACCCTGAGATGGAGCCAGAAGGCCCCGAGACTCCAGTACCCAATGCAAGCGCCGGCTCACCATCCGTTCAAGCAACTTGCAAAGAACGTTGGTGAGGCTGATGGGACGGTAGCTGTCCACCTCCAGAGGGTTCTTTCCAGGTTTCAAAACGGGGATGACAATGCCTTCCCGCCATTGCGACGGAAACTCCCCCTCGACCCAAAGACGGTTGTAAAGATCGAGAAGGCGCCGCTGGCAGTCCACTGAAAGGTGTTTCAGCATCTGACAGTTGATGCCATCTGGCCCAGGAGCGGTATCAGGGCAAGCAGCGAGGGCACTGCGAAATTCCCACTCACTAAATGGAGCATTGTAAGATTCTGGGTGGTTGGTGCGAAACGAAAGGCTCCGGCGTTCCAGCCGCTCTTTAATGGAGCGGAAGGCCTGGGGGTAATTCGCAGAAGCGGAACTCATAGCAAAATGCTCTGCTAAGCGATTGGCAATGACGTCGGAGTCAGTACAAACTGCTCCATTCAGTGAGAGCGCAGGGACGCCGGCAGGTGGCCGATAGCCGTAGACGCGTCGAATCTTGGCCCAGACCTGCGAGGGAGTGACATGGAGGCCAATGGTGGACACATACCGCTCCCAGCACTCCTTCTTGCCTTGGCGGATAAGGAGGCGGGCCCGCGCACGCAGCCGTTTGAAGGCGATAAGGTGGTCGAGGGAGGGGTGTCGCTTGTGACGCTGGAGCGCCCGCCGGCGATCTTTAATCGCTTCAGCGATCTCAGGCGACCACCAAGGCACAGCCTTCCGCCGAGGGGACCCACAGGAATGGGGAATGGCAGATTCGACGGCAGTAACGATGCCGGTGGTGACCGATTGAACCACCGCATCAATGTCATCGGTAGAGAGAGGCTCAAAAGCGGCAGTGGAGGAGAACAAGTCCCAGTCAGCCTTATTCATAGCCCATCTGCTAGGGCGCCCAGAAGAGTGGCGCTGTGGTAGTGACAAAAAGATCGGAAAATGGTCACTACCACACAGGTCGTCATGCACACTCCATTGGACAGACGGTAAGAGGCTATGGCTACAGATTGAAAGGTCAATGGCGGAGTAGGTGCCATGCGCCACACTGAAGTGTGTGAAGGCACCATCATTTAACAGCGAGAGATCGAGCTGCGACAATAAATGCTCAACGATGGCGCCTCGACCTGTTGCCACTGACCCACCCCACAGAGGGTTATGAGCGTTGAAGTCGCCCAATAGCAAGAAAGGTGGCGGCAATTGGGCGACCAGTGCAGCCAGGACATGCTGCGAGACATCACCATCCGGTGGAATGTAAAGACTGCAGACGGTAACAGCCTGTGGCGTCCACACGCGTACAGCGACAGCCTCTAAAGGCGTCTGGAGAGGGACAGACTCGCTGTGCAGAGTGTGAAGGACATATATGCAGACGCCACCAGACACCCTTTCATAAGCTGCTCGGTTCTTGTAATAACCCCGATAGCCACGGAGGGCGGGGGTTCGCATCGCTGGAAACCAAGTTTCCTGGAGAGCAATGCAGAAGAAAGGGCGAAGGCTGAGAAGTTGGCGGAGCTCAGCTAAATGGTGGAAAAACCCGCCGCAGTTCCACTGGAGGATGGTATTGTCCATGGCTGAGAAAGGCGTGAAAGGACTGGGAAGGCAATTTACGCCGCTTGTTCACTCACCGCCACCGATTCAGTACCCATACGAGAGGCATCCATGGCGTCTGAGGGACCAGCGAGATCAAGGTCCTCAGCGGACGCTAGAATCTCGACTTCATCCTCAGACGCAGAGCGCGAAAGGTGCGGTGGGGTTGGTGCCACCGCAAGTTCTTTAGCCTTAGAGGTCTTTCTCTTGGAATTCTCTCGCTGAACCTTGGGTTTCACCGGCTGGGAAGGCTTCACCGATTCAGTCTCCGGGACAGAGGAGGATCGTGAAGCCCTACGCCCGGCTGCTGGTGAGGACTTATGCCACTGGTGGCCGTCATCCTTCCCGCTGGTGGAACCCTGGGAAGGGAGGGTCCCAAGGGAACTCTTACGGGCGAGAGTAGCCGAAGAAGTTAGACGCTTCTCCGGCTGAGAAGCGGGGACGGACGTCCCCGACGGGTGGGAGGAGGTTGCTCCGGAGGTAGGTGGTGCAGGAGCAACCGGTCGGGGAGAGCCCCCCACGGGCAAGGGGGCAGAAGGAGTCGTACTGCTTATCGAGCTGGCTGGAAGTCTCGAAACTGATGGAGCTAGCACAGTTGTTGTAGCAGCTGCATACGAAGATGTCATTCTCACAGGATGGAGTCTGTCATATTTCCGTTTGGCCTCAGTATAGGTCAGCCGGTCCAGGGTCTTATATTCCATGATTTTGCGCTCTTTCTGAAAGACTTTGCAGTCAGGCGAGCAAGGTGAATGGTGCTCCCCGCAGTTGACGCAGATGGGAGGCGGGGCACATGGAGTATCGGGATGAGACGGGCGTCCGCAATCTCGACATGTGAGGCTGGAAGTGCAGCGGGAAGACATATGGCCGAACTTCCAGCACTTGAAGCACCGCATCGGGGGAGGGATATAGGGCTTGACGTCACATCGGTAGACCATCACCTTGACCTTTTCCGGTAACGTATCACCCTCGAAGGCCAAGATGAAGGCACCGGTAGCAACCTGATTGTCCCTCGGACCCCGATGAACGCGCCGGACGAAATGAACACCTCTACGTTCTAAGTTGGCGCGCAGCTCGTCATCAGACTGCAAAAGGAGATCCCTATGGAAAATAACACCCTGGACCATATTTAAACTCTTATGTGGTGTAATAGAAACGTTAACATCCCCCAACTTGTCACAAGCAAGTAACCTGCGGGACTGGGCGGAGGATGCCGTTTGTATCAGTACTGACCCAGAGCGCATTTTAGACAAGCCCTCCACCTCCCCAAACTTGTCCTCTAAATGCTCGACGAAGAACTGAGGCTTTGTGGAGAGAAAAGACTCCCCATCAGCTCGCGTGCAAACTAAGAATCGGGGCGAATAACTGTTAACTCCATCCTGAGACTTACGCTCTTCCCACGGCGTGGCCAGGGAAGGGAACGTTTTCGGATCGTACTTCTGAGCATTAAATTGAGCCCGAGAACGCTTAGAGACTGCTGGCGGCTGGCCGCCAGCGAGAGATGATGTACCACGCTTCATTGCGGGTCATCCGCCCTGATGCCACCTACTCCGACCAAGGGCCCTCCCCACGGGCGCCACCCAGCCACAGCAATAGCCACCTGGCAGGATGGCCATTGCCGGGAGTCGTGATGCCCCAGGGAGATGGGCATCTACTCCTTGGCATACGTGGGGAGTGAACGGCGCAGGCATCAGTAGAGCGATCCCTGTGTTGTCAGGGGGCTACAACCAAGAGGGTACATGGCGGCCCCACCACAACGGACTGGCTACCGTGCTGGATGTTAGGTGACATGTGGTCCATGGGCGTCGTCAGTGCAGAAAATGGCCCTGCACAGTGCTTGGCAGAAAGTGCACGCAGGGGCGCATCGATGCCCAAGAGATGGAGAGCGGGCAAGACTGCAATGCAACGACGAATAAGATGGCGAAAGTTCTCAACACAACACGGACACAATGCACCAAGTAAGGCGCCCTTCCCCAATCGGCTCGCTCTTCGGAAAAATTTTCAGATATGGAGGTCAAACCCGACAGGGGACCATCACATAAGGCCGAAACGTTTGAGACTCCTTTTAGTCGCCTCTTACGACAGGCAGGAATACCGCGGGCCTATTCTTACCCCCGAACCCGCAGGGGGGAATATAATTAGATTTCACTGCTTTAATTTCAAAGTTCAGTAGCTGGCTACAATATTTAGGTTACACGAGCACAAATTTAGAGTGCGAGTTTTGTTAGCATATTTTAGCTTACCTGTGACTGCAGCTCAGCTTGGTACGTACTAAATTTTACTATTGTTAATAGTTCAGAATCATTTAATTCAAGTTCAAAGTTAAATCTCTTGTTTCTAAATTGCGTAGAGTCAAGTTGGTTTTGAAATGATTGTTGAGGTAGTCCAAGACTAACCGTATTTTACTGGATTTCGATGTGCTTCAGAAAGAAAGCTCACTATTAACTTCAGTCACTAAATTAACTTTCGATTTTCCGGTTTTATTAATTCTTTTGCTAAATTAAGTCAGAGTGTAGCGAAATTTATTACTTCTGACAAACTTTCAGTTTTCACACTACACGTGTCAACCCTCAGTTGCCACGCTTCTAGTGTTAATTATATGTGTAATAACCTTTCTTTTTCAGTTACTATAGTAATTGTCCTTAGGACTGGCGACCGTGATTTCCCCCAAATCTCAAATATCTAATTACCGCTAGTTAATTGTTAACGTAACGGCCGCACATTTACTTTCTTTATTAACTTTACCCCTTTTCAAAATTAATTTCCACCGGTTTCATTTGCAATTTTCCTTTCATTTAGATGTAACCCTTTCCTCCCTCTTTACCGATAGATTAACTTCGGTGACGATTGCTTTTCCCAAATTTCCATTAGGTACACGCGGTTTAATTTTTCACTGTCATTAAGGTCGATAAGTGAGGGGGGAGTTTACACGTGGCGACCTGGTGACAGGACAATCTTCGGATTTGAGGTTGTTCTGGACACGAATTTTGTATGTTGCAAATCTCGTAACAAAGTACTGGTTACGAACAGGCCGTTACGTCAGCGAGAATAAGTAGTGGGAGTAATCCTAATTATATTTGAGATTTGGCAGTTATATTGAAAATTATTAAAATGAGTGAAGGCAACAATTGCCAAAATTTGGTAGACTTGGATACAGAACAATCGGTCGAACAGTGGGAAACGCGCACCGCGGTACCCATTGTTCAGGGGCAGGCGGCTAGCATGAAAGACGCGACCGACGAAACGCAACAAAGAGCAGAAATGGAATTCCAAACTTTAGAAAATGTTTCGGAATCAGAAGTGAAAATCAAATCTGAATCCCTTGATGACGAATACGGGGGGACAATTAAAGAGGAAGCCGCTACGGAAGTAAAACCGGTAGTTTCCGGGAATTTAACTGATTTATTGAATGTTTTGATTAACGAAATCAAGAGTCAATCGGCCAAGCAAGAAGATCAGGCTGCCAAACAAGAAGCTCAGGCTGCCAAGCAAGAAGCTGAGTCTGAAAAATTTGAACGGATGCTAGACAATCAGAACAAAGCTATTAACGTTGTTATCAACAATGTTGGAGTTGTTAACACAAAAGTTGATAAAATCAAAGAAGATATTGTTGTAATTAATACCGAAATCGGTAATCTTAAACAGGAAATGATAGGTGTTCAGGCGGAAATTGTGAGCATAAATACTCGTTTTGATTCCGAAATTAGCAGAATCGAGAAAAGTGTAGGAGACGCAGTTGCTCCGATCATCGAGAATAAGGTGACGGAACAAATTCAATTAGTGAGAAAAGAGGATCATCAGAAGGTGGAAACTTTAAAGGCTTTAGTATCCGAAGTAGATACCAAAGTGACGAAGCAGGCTAACACCTGCGAAGAGAAAAAGAGGGAAGTGGAAACGCTTGCGACAACCACTTGCCAAGTGATTACGAGGGTGTCGGAATTAGAAAGGAAACTTGACGAAAAACAGAGCTATGTGCCAATCTGTGCACATATTTCGGAGTTGTTGACGAAAGAGGAGCGGTTCGACCCCTTGAAAAAAGGCGGTATACACCCGACGGATTTCATTAAAAATTGTGAAAGAGTTTTACCCAGATCATGGACTAATGAGAGAAAAATTAATGCGGTTATTGATGTGTTGGCTGGTGATGCCAAGCGTTGGGGCCTAAACCTCAACATTACGAACCTGACTTTTGACGAGTTTAAAAATTTGTTTCTGGCTGAATACTGGTCAGAGCAAAAACAGCAAAGTGTCTGGCGCGAATTTGTCGTATCGAGGCCTTTCGATGCGAATTCGCGCGGCTCGATGAAGGAGTTTTGTGAGGGCTGGATCCGCAAGTTGGAATATTTGCGTGATCGCCGCACGGAATCCGAAATAGTCTGGGAACTCTACATGAAGCTTCCAGATGATACAAAACGCTACGTAGGAAGCAATTACAGGACAATCAATGATTTCCTGGAAAGAGTGGAGGACGAGGACAATTGGCGCAATAATCGCGACAGTGGTAGAGGCCGTGGTAACAACAACGGGTACCACGGCAACCACACCAACGATAACTATGGGAATAATGCATACCGCAACCATGGCAGCAATAACAATAATGGTTCGGACCGAAATAACAATCGGTACAATGCAAATAATAACCGGAATGACGGAAACCAGTATCATACTAGCGTGATACGGGCTGCGCAGAATAGTAATAACGCCAGAGGGTGTGACCAGCCGCCTCAGCAGTATCCGGGGAGCGTATCTGCTGGGACGAGACAGGGAAACCATTAGCCGCGCCGGTGAGCGGCCGACCGGGCGTGGAGAAATTTTGGCGGCCCAATAACAGGAGAAAACCCAGGTGTCGTCGTTATGAAAATTCCGTATGGAATAATCAACGGCGGGAGAGTGTGCCAGTGTTAGGAGAAAGGAGTGCGCCCACAAGTAGTAGATCAGCTGTAGACACGGCAGTAGGAAGTACATTCACTGGCAGTGAGAACAATTTAAGTAGTGTTCCGGAAATCGATAATAAAGTGGCAGCTGTAATACCCACAGCGGAACTGGAGATTGAGTTTAAGAATGATTCGCAAGTGTTGAAAGAAGATCAGATGTCGGATAAAACGTCCGTCATCGAGCGAGGAGATGCAGAGAGGGATGAGGTCTGGTTAAGGCAGTTCGGTCGCTTATACGACGAACTAAGAGATTATAGGGGCCTGTACGGGAGAAGTGTTTATGGGGAGCGCGGGCAGGATTTGCCGCGTCTCGTCCCGCAGGAAGATAGTGATTGTGAAGTGATAGAAAGTTCTGGCCCTAACCGGCAGACTTTACTAGAAATAGTTGATGTTAATGGGGAGCACGAGCAAGATGCGTCGTGTTTCGTCCCGCAGGAGTTGAATGTTGAAGTATTAACGGAAAGTTCTGGCCCTAACCGGCAGACTTTACCGAAAGTTGTAATGGTAGAAGTAGCCGACCCATCCGACGCGAACATCCAGTTTAAACATTGCGAGAGTATTAAGGAGAAAGATTACGAAAATTTTAGTGATAGCCGAACACGATTGGTAGAAAAGCACGTAGATTACAGCGTGTATGAGGTTAGAGCTGACGTTATACGGTCAGACGGTAGCAGTGTGGGTTGCGCAGATCCAGAGGAAGTAATTTCAGATGCTACTGGGCACATTCTTCCAGGTAGATTGGCAGATGAGATCAATCTGACCAAAGAGGAATCAACGAAGGTGACAATTAGTGAATTGATAGCAAAGCAACACTCACTAGTTGACGAGTTACAGGAAAAGGTTTCGGTATTGGAGGCGACGCTACAGACTAAGCCTCAGGACAAACGTGTTGAAATTAAAACTGCATGTAAACAGAGGCTGAAAAAGCCGCCAGATAAACCGGATTTAGGATCAAAGCCGGATGGTTTATTCTGGAATGACCTGGATATAGACAAGGATTTACTGTGGGAAAATAAAGAAACAGTCGAGGACAAGTGTAGACAGATAGTAGTGTCTGCTAATATGCACGGCCTACAAATAAACGTGTTGATTGACACCGGTGCAGAATTGAGTGCTGTATCTGGAAAAATATTTCAGTTACTGAAAGACAGACCTGGCATAGTAGTTATGCCAGTAACAGGAGTGAAAATTATCGGTGCTACTGGGAAGGCCAGTAAACCGGTCACAAAACAGATTTTTGTCAACTTCGAGATATGTGGGGCACGATTTGAACAAGAGTTTGTCGTCGTGCCAGACTTAACTACGGAAGTAATTATCGGGTTAGATTGGCTATTAAAATACCGTGCAGTGATTAATTGCGAAAGCAAAACTTTGACATGTACGTCACAAGATAAAACAATAGTAGTTAGTTTTGACGAGGCAGGAGACGGTGTGCATAGGCAATACCAGCCTATAGACATTGTTAACTGGCCGGTTGACATTGACGTAGGAATGAGTTTGAACTGCCGTAACATGAGGAATTTCGGCATTGACAAAAGTGTAGAAAGTGAATTGGAAGAGATAATCAAATTCCCTCCACGGATTGACATTAGTATTGGTGTGAAAAAAGATCGTTTGCGAGAAGTAATGAAGCTTAAAGCCGATGCTCGCATACGTCGTCATGACGCTAAAGCGCGTTTTGCTAAGTTTGCGATCGGAGACTTAGTACTTGTAAAAGCTCATGAGAAATCGAGCGAGATAGACAATGAAATCTCTAAATTTAAGTTTGTTTATAATGGACCATATAAAGTCATTGGTATACCTCACACAAATGCTTATTGCTTAGAGTATCCAAGCTCTGGAAAGCTATTAGGTATACGAAACATAGTAGACCTGAAATTGTACCAACCACGGATTGATTAGTACCACAGATAGGGTAATTTATACAGTATGTAAAATAGAGTGTAAGATTTAACGATTTGCTAGATTGCCATGCTTTTGACCGACCAAGGTCATTAAAGAAGTTGTAATTAATAAGTAATTAATTTTGATTAAACAATTTAATTTTAATCAATTTAATCATGATCTAATCAATTTAAAAATCCAAGCTGCTAGTTTAAGTTTTCAGCTGAGTCACAGTAGATTAAGGAATGTAAATATGATTTTGTAAATAGCTGTAAGATTCCATAAATATGTGATTTACTAGTCATTGCCGATGTACTTAGACGCTGTTTTAAGTTTCAGGCTAGTACATGCGTGTGATGATGGACAGTGTTGAGTTATCCACTGTGATAGTATTAAGGGACTCCTTGAGATTACTCGGGAGTAAGTTTTACCGAAAGAATTCAGTGAAACGGACGTTCTGGAAATGCCGTTACACAGGCGAGTGAGATCAAGCGTGCCGCACAGGCGGGCGCAACAATACTGGCGGGGCGGAACCGCTGTCGGCTCTTGTGCCGCTGTCGGCATACTTTGTACTTGCGAGTACGGAAGGCGGAGTTGTTTTTCTTCCTGGACAGCTGAAAGAATTCTGCTGTTAATATTTATGTTTTTGTCGATCTGCTGTACATTATTTTCTTGTTTAGCGTTAAATAGATTCTCGTGACGAGAATATTAATTATGAAAAGGTTATATAAAATGTGTAGTCTATTTAATTATTTATTTGCGTATTTTGATCTACCTGTTTTTATGACCATGCACTCTAATTAATTTTGCAAATAGTATTCCATTTCTCATAGTGTTACGAATTTTAATGATTTTGGAATATCTAAACCATTTTCTATATCTTCCATGAATTTTAATATGTTGTCAACCTGTTTTATTTTGTGCAAGATGACAGAGTGGAATAAGATTAGGAGTGTCTCCACTCAATTATTATGGTCTAAAAATTGATTTATGATTAATTAGACGAATGCTAAATTTTGTTGATGTTTTGAGCATATGCATTTCCGCTGTTTCTTTTTTGGGACATTTTCTGAGTCTGTTTACGTTACACGAACATCCTCAGACAATGTGGGGCACGTGTAACGCCGGAAATGCATATACTCCTATTTCCATCTATTGTACTATTATTTTTTTCCCTTGTTTTGTTACCTCAAGATATGACATTTCTGTCTCTTTATATATTGTAATTGTTTTACTGTTTGTATATATATATATATTTATGCACTCATGTCGATGTATAATTGGTTTGTTTCGTAAATATTATTTGTATTTTTACGCTGGGTCTTGCCTAGGGAAAACTGCTATCGAACGATTACGTCGATAGGTCGTGTGAAGAATCAAAGTGTGTAGGATCTTAGGTAGTGTTAACTCTGCCGCGTGGAGCGCGGGCAGAACAGGGAGAGTCTGGCGGGAGTAGCGAGTGGAGCAGGTGTGTTGTGTGACGCTCCCGCGAGTTGCCGCGCTTTCGGGGTTTGGCAGCATGTAATTGCGCTCGACTCGCGATGACAGTTTCTGACATGGTGTCGCGGACGGGAAGCATTAGCTGGCGCACATCAAGAGCCCGTTTCGCCTGGTGACCGTGTCGAGAAGAAGGCGCGCCAACATCCAGCTTCTGCAACAGCGACGGCCGACAATGAGTGACTGTCGCCACCTCCTCGATCGACGGCTTCAAACCTTCAATCAACCAACAAGGAAGACTAAAAGCACGTAAAGTTTCAGAACTGTATGGCAGACCTCAGCTTTTCAAATTGTTCCATTTGCCTCGCAAAATTACAGCAACTTAGCATGAACCTTTGTTGCTCATTGTCCCAATTGCATTGCCAAGCAGGGTCCCTTCCTTTTCCGAAATGAACCCGAGTGTCGTTGAAATTCAAACGCCAGCATTAAAATAATATAATTAGATTTCACTGCTTTAATTTCAAAGTTCAGTAGCTGGCTACAATATTTAGGTTACACGAGCACAAATTTAGAGTGCGAGTTTTGTTAGCATATTTTAGCTTACCTGTGACTGCAGCTCAGCTTGGTACGTACTAAATTTTACTATTGTTAATAGTTCAGAATCATTTAATTCAAGTTCAAAGTTAAATCTCTTGTTTCTAAATTGCGTAGAGTCAAGTTGCTTTTGAAATGATTGTTGAGGTAGTCCAAGACTAACCGTATTTTACTGGATTTCCATGTGCTTCAGAAAGAAAGCTCACTATTAACTTCAGTCACTAAATTAACTTTCGATTTTCCGGTTTTATTAATTCTTTTGCTAAATTAAGTCAGAGTGTAGCGAAATTTATTACTTCTGACAAACTTTCAGTTTTCACACTACACGTGTCAACCTTCAGTTGCCACGCTTCTAGTGTTAATTATATGTGTAATAACCTTTCTTTTTCAGTTACTATAGTAATTGTCCTTAGGACTGGCGACCGTGATTTCCCCCAAATCTCAAATATCTAATTACCGCTAGTTAATTGTTAACGTAACGGCCGCACATTTACTTTCTTTATTAACTTTACCCCTTTTCAAAATTAATTTCCACCGGTTTCATTTGCAATTTTCCTTTCATTTAGATGTAACCCTTTCCTCCCTCTTTACCGATAGATTAACTTCGGTGACGATTGCTTTTCCCAAATTTCCATTAGGTACACGCGGTTTAATTTTTCACTGTCATTAAGGTCGATAAGTGAGGGGGGAGGTTACAAGCTCTCCCATGAGGCACCACCTTATCGTAGCACTGTCCGTGTGGGCGGGAGCGTTGTGTGCTCCAAGGAAGCTGAGAGCTATATCGGCGGTAGCGTAGCTACTGGCAGGTCCAACCTAGCCGGGCAGGTCTCAGCAGAGGAGCCAGACAAAGTGTGACTCACAACGACCCGTCTTATACCCTATATCCTATATATCCTATTCCCTAGCCTCTCCTCACTTACCACACTTAACACACCATTGCCTTGTGGTTGGTCTCGGGAGGGATGAAAGCTATGGGAGAAAACCTGAAAGAAAATCTGGAGTGGGGCCCCAAAGGCGGTTGGAAGGCGTACTACGTCTCCTTACGGCAGCTCCTGCAACCGAAGTGATACCAGACGTATTGGCTTGCCTCTCCTCTGGATATTATCATTTTGGTCGAGAGGGAGACCGTGATGATTGGGCAACTCATGTGTCTTCATATTTATCGATCAGGCTTGTAGCATCCTGCAGAGGACACTTCAGCGACGTCCGAGGACTTCGGCACAACACGGGAAGATGCAGTTACCAGTTATAAGCTCTGTCTGATTTGCGTAAGACTCGAGTGCCAGGGGCCAGTTCCGACGGTGGGAGAGATCACTGCATCTCATTGGACAGCTACTGCCCGCCTCAAGCTGGGCAGCCCCCAGCCAATAAGGTGCTGTCCCGCCACTATCCGCCTGCTTCACGGGGTGTGTGGAGCTTAGAAGTAATCTTCGACAAGCGGGTTGATATAGTACACCTACCAACAACAAAAATAAAAAAATAAAGAAATCAGTACTTTGTATTGCCACCTGGAATGTTAGGACCATGTGTCCAAGGTACATTGACGATGCCCAAGAGGTTGATTTCATCCGTAAGACTGCCGTAATTGACAGAGAGCTCCATCGTTTGAATGTTGACATCGCGGGACTGCGGGAGACGCGGCTTCCAGACGCGGGCTCTATCAGGGAGGATAATTACACATTCTTCTGGCAGGGGAAGTCTCAAGACGAGCCAAGACTTCACAGCGTAGGATTTGCTGTTAAAAACGCCCTCCTGGACTGTACTGTGCCACCATCCGGTGGAACAGAGCGAATTATTGATTTGAAAATATGCTCCTCAAGTGGCACTGTCAACATCCTAAATGTGTACTCTCCTACCTTATCATCCAGCACAGAAGAAAAGGATCTGTTTTATGACTTACTCAGTGACAGAATAGCCAAGGTACCTAGCACCGAGACACTGTATATTCACGGGGACTTTAATGCTAGAGTTGGATCAGATAACGTCATATGGCCGAATTGCCTGGGACATCATGGGGTGGGAAAAATGAATGAAAATGGCCAGAGACTGCTTGAAGTTCGCTGCTTTCATGGTCTGTATTACAAACACATATTTCCAGTTTAAGGATCAGCACAAGGTGTCTTGGAGACACCCGCGCTCTCATCACTGGCATCAACTTGACTTAGTCATAGCTAGGCGTACTGGTCTCAAAAATGTGGAAACATATATTGACTGGTTGCTTCCATGGAAGTGGAAGTGATACGAAAGATAATTATGCTTACGGGAAAGTTAATTTGATCTTAAAAGACTTGAACGTAAACACAGTGGAGTTATGAAACTTCCTGGCAGATTAAAACTGTGTGCCCGACCGAGACTCGAACTCGGACCTTTGCCTTTCGCGGGCAAGTGCCCTACCATCTGAGCTACCGCAGCACGACTCAGGCCCGCACTCACAGCTTTACTTCTGCCAGTACCTCGTCTCCTCCGCTGCAGAGTGAAAATCTCATTCTGGAAACATCCCCCAGGCTGTGGCTAAGCCATGTCTCCGCAATATCCTTTCTTTCAGGAGTGCTAGTTCTGCAAGTTTCGCAGGAGAGCTTCTGTAAAGTTTGGAAGGTAGGAGACGAGGTACTGGCAGAAGTAAAGCTGTGAGTACCGGGCGTGAGTTGTGCTTCGGTAGCTCAGATGGTACAGCACTTGCCCGCGAAAGGCAAAGGTCCCGAGTTCGAGTCTCGGTCGGGCACACAGTTTTAATCTGCCAGGAAGTTTCATATCAGCGCACACTCCGCTGCAGAGTGAAAATCTCATTCTGGAAACAGTGGAGTTATGTTTGATACGCTTTCAGAAATAAAAGAAATGCATCGTTCTTAAAGACTCTGTTCGGCGGTACCAGGGCATAATATGTCATAAACTGACTGCTTGCACTGTTGGCGATTCATTTGTCACGGTCGTCGTGGATAAGATGGCGCTCACGAGGCCTGTCTGTGCACCCTCCGTTTTTGTCTCTGATGGCACGAACTGTGCAGCGTCTAGAGATGAACACCATTTGCAACAATCATTCTAGCGTACAACAATGACCCACCGACGGGTACGTACTTCTGTTGAAGAGCCTCACCCATTCGAAAGGAGCGGCATTGTGGGCGTACTGTGTCGGCGGTGTGCCGCTGCTTCCAGCAATGGTCTGAGGAACATTTCCACTTATGTAAACCAGGTTCTGGACGAACGGGTAGTACAGACGCAAGCCAATATCGTTGTCTGAGCAGCGGTGGCGGGCCGAACATCATCCGGGGACGAAATTCGGGCACATGTTGGTCCTGCTCTGATAACAGAGAGCACTGGGAAACGACTGCTTGCAAATGGTTCAAATGGTTCTGAGCACTATGGGACTTAACATCTGAGGTCATCAGTCCCCTAGAACTTAGAACTACTTAAACCTAACTAACCTAAGGACATCACACACATCCATGCCAGAGGCAGGATTCGAATCTGCGACCGTAGCGATCGCGCGGTTCCAGACGGAAGCGCCTAGAACCGCTCGGCCACACCGGCCGGCCGACTGCTTGTATCAGGATTGCTGTAGCGTGTGACTGGGCAACACAACACCACCAAGCACCGCTATTCAGGTGTCGGGAAAGTAGATGACTGGAGAATAGAATAGAGTTCCGTTTCAATTATAAGAGTAGGTTCTCAGAATGAAATTTTCACTATGCAGCAGTGTGTGTGTGTGGATATGAAGCTTCCTAGCAGATTAAAACTGGGTGCCCGACCAAGACTCGAACTCGGGATCTTAGTCTTTCGGGAAACTGACCAGACACATGGCTTAGCCACAGCTTGGAGATGTTTCCAGAATGTCAAGAAGTACCGGTCTTAGATTGTTTGCACATGATGCTGTCATTTACCGTCTTGTACGCCGGCCCGTGTGGCCGTGCGGTTCTAGGCGCTTCAGTCTGGAACCGCGCTACCGCTACGGTCGCAGGTTCGAATCCTGCCTCGGGCATGTATGTGTGTGATGTTCTTAGGTTGGTTAGGTTTAAGTAGTTCTAAGTTCTAGGGGACTGATGACCTCCGATGTTAAGTCCCATAGTGCTCAGAGCCATTTGAACCATTTTTTTGTAACAGCATTTTTCTGGTGAACGGAATGTTCAGGCAAATTTCGGGCTTGCAGGAGGTCGTCGTTCAACTCATCGCAAGATATTTCGACTGTGCACCTGCCAGTCATCTTCGAGTGAGCCATCGATGGCGTACCTTAAGATGGCTGGACGACCGGCTACAAGCCTGAAATTTGTTTGAACAGAACTGCAAAAGTTCGCCAACTATATGGGAATAACACCTCAACATAGAACGAAACGGGCAATTCTGCCTGAAACGCAGGGGCAAGTACTTCAATCAAATGAAAATGTACGGCTCCAGAGACCTTTTCAAGTCTCAAACACTGGGTTCGAATGCCAGTCTGCATAAACACCTCATAGAAGTTTGAGACTTGGAAAGGTCTCTGGTACTATATACATAGAGTATTTGATTAAAGCAACTTTGCCTGCGTTCAGGCAGACTCCTCCATTTAATTCGATGCTGCGGTGGTATTCCAATACAGTTGGAGAGCCTCTGCAACGCTGTTCGAGTTTAAGGGGAATTCCGAGAGGGCTGAGGTGCCAACGGGAATTTGGACTGAGAAGAGAGGCGTGCTACGGTAATCCATGCAGTTGTGAGAAGCAACTGTGCAAGGGTGGCGTAGTGGTTACCGCATTTCCCTAGTGAACAGAAGACAATGGTTCGACGTCTGGTCTTTGTAGAAATTTTCATTCAGCACTTCAGTCTGAACAGGAATTAGGAAAAGAATTGCAGTAGCAAAAGAAGGATTCAAGAGGAAAGCGAAATTACTTTGCGGACCACTAAAGCAAGATCTGAGGAGAAGACTTGAGACTTGCCGAATGTTACATCTGGAGCTTTGCACTGTATGGTGCGAAGACGTGTACATTGAGGAAGGAAGCTGGAAGAAGATTGGAGGCGTTACAGATGTGCATATGAATGGAAAAAGTGAAATGGGAAGACCGAGTAAGGATTGAAGAAGTATTAACAAGCGCTGGAGAAGAAAGAAACAAGCTGAAAGTCATCAGAGAGAGGAAACGGAACTGGATTGGACATTATTTGAGGAGGGACTGTTTATTGGAGGAAGGAATAGGAGGAATGGTGTAGGAAAAAGGGGAAGAGGAAAAAGAAGATATCAAATGCTGGACAATAATAAAGGGAAAAGACTGGCTATGGACAGACAGAAGTGGGATAGACTTAACCCATGACAAGACCTGCCGTAAGGAAGTATACCATACTACTACTACTACTACTACTACTACTTCAGTCTGTGTATGTATATCACGGGTAGTATTACCCTTGAAGTTTGTCCAGCATAGCCCTCCACGTGCAGCTTTGTCTGAAGGACAGCTTCACAGTGTTAACAAATTTCACTAATGTATCGCAACAGGAAGACTCCGTGTGCCGATCTTTTTAAGTATAAGACATGTTAAATATAATAGAACGGTTTCAAAACGATAATGGATCTTTCCATCAGTTTACGCGTATTACGTCTGCACTACATGTACTGTATTTGTGCTTACATTCAGCGTTCAGTCTTCGCACCATGCGCTCAACATCCGTAAGTCCCGTGCATTAGATAACATATTTCTAACGATGGTACTTCCCTCTAGACAACTGAATCTCTCGTGAAATGCTTCATAAAGTTACAGACTTTATCCGCCAGGTTATTCAGTATACCGGTATACTGTAAACAGCAGCGGCCCTAACGCGCCGTCTTTACATACGCCAAACGCAGCCGTTGTTTCTGACGGTGCCTCAACATTAAGAACGAAATAATGAATTCTATCCGCTCAGTTCGTCGTATATCTGTTTAAATATTGGGTATTCACGAATTTTGTTTTTGATAATGGACGGTGCGGAACTGTGCCGAAAGCTTTCAAGTAGCAGCAAACACAGCATTAAGCTAATTGCCCTACATCTTGCCTTCTGTATCTCGTGAACGAACAGAGAAAGCTGGGTTTCATATGACCGGTGCATGCGGAAAACACACTGGTTTATGCATAGGAGTTGTTTGGTCTCTTGTAAATTCATCCATCGGAAAAGATTACTTAATGATCGTGAAATATGAATATGACAGATTGGCGATCAAGTGCAGACGCAATATTTTTGAGTACAAGCGAAGTAAGTTTTTCGAAATTATTCGAAGTGCCAGAATTAATCTTTAAATTAGCTGCTGCGACACTTAAGACTACAAACTCTTTGGGAGGGCTATACTTCAGGACATAAGTTAACTACTCATTTGTTTGGGCTCGCAAACGAATATAGATCATCTACTAAGTTCCACCTTAACATTTTGGCACAACCTAGTGAAATCACTGCCGGTTATCGTTTATAGTTATTCACATGATCAACAACGATATAGCACTTGCGTTTGAACTGGCAACAGTTGATAATCCTACTCCAGGCAATAATGACATAGGTGAAATAAGAATGCTCAGTACACCCTCTCAGATTACTTACAATAATTATTAATGTTGTTACTTTTAAACAACTTCACACGCACACGCACACGCACACGCACATCTTGTCCGTCTTTGAGTGATTCCTGTACTGTTAGCTCTGCTAGTCCAAACTGCATGTAAGCACTTCCCATCGCTTGGTCAAATATGAAGTGGTTATTGTGTAGTACTTCCACTGTAGTTCACCCGCTTGTATTTCACCTGCTTGAAAGCTCTTATTTTATATACCTATAGACAGCGGCCGCCACCGTTGCGAAGCGGTCATGCATTCCGTGTTAATTGTTGTTACCAATTAACACAGCCAGATTGTATTGAACCAACCGTCGATGAGACGCGTAATTTGAATACAAGCAAGCGTGCTGATAGTTAATGTCTCCGAATTCTTTTTGTGAAACCTCTTACGGATTTTTAAACAAAACAAACGTTATTAACATTCTTCATCTTTATTCTTCATGTCTGCATATCTATTTCTCAACATAGTCACCCTGGCGACGAACACATTTCTTCCGATGAGAGACCAGTGTGTTTGTACCGTCACCTAAGAATGTCTGACTTTGTTGACGAAGCCACAACGTCACCTCTGTTTGTGTCACTTCATCTCTAGCAAAGTGAAGTCGTCGAAGGCGTATTTTAAGTTTTCGAAACAGATGACAATCAGATGGCGCCAAGTCGAGACTGTATGGAGACTGATCGCTGACAGCGAACCCAAGGCGCCGTATTGTTGCACATGTCGCAGCGTTCATGTGTCGTCTGGTATTGTCATGTTGAAAGACAGAGTTCGCCATGTGTGAGACGAAGACTTCAAATTCGAAACTCGAGCTGTTTCTCACTCAGCGACATAGCTAAGTTAGACAAAGCTATGTTACACGTTACATTACAGAGCTCTTGCGGCAGAGGGCTCTAAACACGTAGACATGAAGAATAAGATGTAGAATGTTAGTAACCTTTTATTTGAAACGCTTTAAGGAGGAGGTTGCCAAGATTTCGGCTCTTGGTTCATGCCCGAGTCTGCGTACCGAAGCGCTCCCCGGCTCGCTTCACATTTTCCGCAACACCACACCGCACTGTCTGAACGCAAGGAGGGGAAAGACGGGAAAACAGCAAACACGCTGAATTTAAATGGCAGTAAAGTTGTACTGTGTATGACTTGGGTTCATATTCCACATTCCTCAACAACACAGATCAGAAACAAAACAAGTTTTCAGTATTAACTTGAAGATATCAGTTTGATCTGGTACAAACTGCCAGCATACGGACAGATGGAGACAATATCAGAGAGAGTCACACTCAAAATTGGCACGTAATTGTGACTTATTTAGTTTCATAATACAAAAAAGTCTTCCATACAAATACATCAATCGAAATATTGCAGGACTTTTGAAACTCAGTTACGGAGTCTTCGAAAAATCTTCCTGAGAAAAGCAATGTAGACGTCCTGGACGGTTTTAACGTATATAGGTTTGTAGTTAAAACCGGAATTACCTTGCAGGTCATTCAGTTACTCTGCGCTTACAGAGGGGTGATTTCACCTGAAACGGCAAACGATTTCGATAACAGCTTGAAAACAGATTGACAGTGTCCTCAAAACCTTTATAAAAGTATCGTTGCAATTTTTGCAAGGTCACAATGAAATCTTCAAACCTCTCACCTTAACGCCAGTGAGTTTAGGGAACTGAATTGTCTTTGTTACTTCCGCAAAGTGATTTCCTTTTTAAATGCATCCCCATCAAATCAGAAAGAAGTTACCTTGCCGTGTCTTACTGTGGGCAGTCTGTAGTCAAGTCCACTTAAAATACGAAGTCTGCAACCCACTGCTTATGCTCTAATTTTCGTTTCTGCACTCCTATTTCCTTCATAAATTCAGCAATGGCGCGATTTAAATCGAAAAGTCGTTCCGGGCATGCCCTCTGACTTCACCAACGAACTTTTCAGTAATGTATGAAGTCTCCATACTCGTTCTTCATTACCAGTGAAAACTGCTGCAATCGAAAATGAAATGATGGTTGTGACTTCAGAAATTTAACTATTCGTACCATCAAATTCTGTAAGTGCTCCATATCTGAAAATTTAGCACAAAGTGCTTATTGATGTACAGAACAATGCATCCCGGCAGTTGTTCGTTGTAATTTTTTGTTCCTTCATTGTCATGTAAGCATTGAAACTTCTAACAACCCTACCACAACAAAGATCAGCATTTAATAATGATTGTGGTGTTGCTCACGCTGCTAAATACTGCATTTTCGGGAAACAACGAAGTTATTATGTGGCAGGTGTCATTAGAGTGCAGTTAATAAAGTCATTTCATGTAATAATGAATAAACTAGGCACTCATCTTTTCGTGTTTCCCACGTTGGTCTCGTAGTAAAACCATGGTTCAATAGTCGAAAATCTAGGTGGTGGTGATTCTAAGCTCGGATGCAAAGAGGCCTAGGTTTTATTATGCGATATTTTATAGATGTGTTTCACAAACCATTCTTGAAGATTAAACCTTTGCAGGACAATGGTGATGTAAAAAAGTAATCAGCACTCCGAATTTAAGTTACACTTTTTTTTTATTGCTTTTGTTGCAATATCGCATATCACACAAAATATCACTTCACAATACAAAACATACTTGAAAACATCTTCCTCACTGTTAAAGTTCACATTTTATAAGCTGACTACGTTATGCTTCTTTCCATCATGACGTCCAAGACTTGACTTTTTAAAGGTCCGACTCTCTAACAACTAATAATCGCTCACGCGCCCAAAAATCAAGAGATACAAGTACATCAAAGATCATAATGACAAAAGAAAGAATACACATAAGAATATCATCATTGCAATATAAACATATCGATGTATCAAAAATAAAATAAAATCTGAATGTTGTCTCAGAAATATGTTAAGTAGTTAACAGAAACACGGTAGAATATTGCTGGTATCGAGAGGCTGAGGTGAGCTGCCGTAATGGTTACGTAATTCAAGTACCGTTACAAACTTCATCTGCATGGTACAATAATGTCGGTTAGTAGCAAATAAGCAGTACCCGTCGCTTATGCGAATTGAAATTATCATTCCTCTCTTCTGCGATTCCCGTAAATTTTAAAGGATTGTGACGATAGTTCGCTAGACTGCCTCTTTTTGTGCTAACAGCCACTGGACCTGTGAACGTCCTTCATATCTCGAACAAATGGCGAAGGGTAAACAGCGCAGACACCAGGATTCTGCCGAACGCAGAGAGTTGTGCCGACCGCAGAATGCAGCAACCCAACGCTAAATGAAATGCCGCGCTGTTCCGAGTACTTCCGAGAAGGACCGAGCGAAGCCGAGGGACATCCCGAGACTCGGCCCGCACGCGGTTCGCACGCGGCCCGCACACGCTCAACGCGTGAAGTTGGCACGCCGTTGCCGGCCCTCCTCTAAAAGGAGGTTTTCGCATAAAAAATTCTGAGGCATTACGTTTCAGCACATATATTCTTGTACCACTTTTCGTCTGTGTCAGCAGGGCTCACTGCCATGAGTAAGGCCTGGGTTCAATTTTCGGTACAGATTGGCCTTATTACTTGCTGCGAGTGGAGGAAAGGTTTAATCTGAGTCTCATAAAGCCAGTTAAGGAACTACAATGCCCGACACAATTAAACGATGGAAACTTGTAATTCTCACCCAATGCAACGGCTAAGTTTGAAATTCTGTTCAAAGGGGGCTACAACCTTCCTCTTTGGCTCTGAGCGCTATGGGACTTAACATCTATGGTCATCAGTCCCCTAGAACTTAGAACTACTTAAACCTAACTAATCTAAGGACAGTACACAACACCCAGTCATCACGAGGCAGTGAAAATCCCTGACCCCGCCGGGAATCGAACCCGGGAACCCGGGCGTGGGAAGCGAGAACGCTACCGCACGACCACGAGCTGCGGACCTTCCTCTTTAATGGTGCCCTGCGACACTAGTGGCCATTAAAATTGCTATACCAAGAAGAAATTCAGATGGTAAACCGGTATTCACTGGACAAATACATTATACTAGAACTGACATGTGATTACATTTTCACGCAATTTGGGTGCATAGATCCTGAGAAATCAGTACCCAGAACAACCACCTCTGGCCGTAATAACGGCCTTGATACGCTGGGCATTGAGTCACAGCTTGAATGGCGTGTACAGGTACAGCTGCCCATGCAGCTTCAACACGATACCACAGTTCATCAAGAGTAGTGACTGACGTATTGTGACGAGCCAGTTGCTCAGCCACCATTGACCAGATCTTTTCAATTGGTGAGAGATCTGGAGAATGTGCTGGCCAGGGCAGAAGTCGAACATTTTCTGTATCCAGAAAGGCCCGTACAGGACCTGCAACATGCGGTCGTGCATTATCCTGCTGAAATGTAGGGTTTCGCAAGTATCGACTGAAGGATAGAGTCACGGGTCGTAATACATCTGAAATGTAACGTCCACTGTTCAAAGTGTCGTCAATGCGAACAAGAGCTGACCGAGACGTGTAACCAATGGCACCCCATACCATCACGCCGGGTGATACGCCCGTATGCCGATGACGAATACACGCTTCCAATGTGCGTTCACCGCGATGTCGCCAAACACGGATGCGACCATCATGATGCTGTAAACAGAACCTGGATTCATCCGAAAAAATGACGTTTTGCCATTCGAGCACCCAGGCTCGTCGTTGAGTGCACCATCGCAGGCGCTGCTGTCTGTGATGCAGCGTCAAGGGCAACCGCAGCCATGGTCTCCGAGCTGATAGTCCACGCCGCTGCAAACTCGTCGAACTGTTCGTGCAGATGGTTGTTGGCTTGGAAACGTCCCCATCTGTTGCCTCAGGGATCGAGAGTTGGCTGCACGATCCGTTACAGCCATGCGGACAAGATGCCTGTCATGTCGACTGCTAGTGATACGAGGCCGTTGGGATCGAGCACGGCGTTCCGTATTACCCTCCTGAACCCACCGATTCCATATTCTGCTAACAGTCATTGGATCTCGACCAACGCTAGCTGCAATGTCGCGATATTATAAACCGCAATCGCGATAGGCTACAATCCGGTCTTTATCAAAGTCGGAAACGTGATGGTACGCATTTCTCTTCCTTACACGAGGCATCACAACAACGTCTCACCAGGCAACGCCGGTCAACTGCTGTTTGTGTATGAGAAATCGGTTGGAAACTTTCCTCGTGTCAGCACATTGTAGGTGTCGCCGCCGGCGCCAACCTTGTGTGAATGCTCTGAAAAGCCAATCATTAGCATATCACAGCATCTTCTTCCTGTCGGTTAAATTTCGCGTCTGTAGCACGCCATCTTCGTGGTGTAGCAATTTTAATGGCCAGTAGTGTACGTCAACACGATATCAGGGATGCTTCAGACAGCAAGGTATAGACAGATGTGAAGCAAACTTCAGGGCTCAGAATTTCATTTAAGGTGTAAAGAGGGTTAGTGATATCACATTGGCATCAAATTTCACCACAATTCTGCCCAACCTCACTAGGGGCGTGTCACATAACTGGAAGGCCGTCTGTACCCTCTTACCCGCATTTAGCCTCTATTCTTGGCACCCCCGCCAAGGACGTCAGAACCGCTACAGCTATCATTGAAATTACACTTTTCTTATGGATGGGAGAGGAAAACATATGAGACGAAGCGCCACTTAGAATGGACTTGAAAACGGCTTACGTGGTGGCAGAAGGGATGCAAATGAAACTACCTTTTCCCTTCGGCCATTTATTCCCATACATTTCGCTGTGTAAAACAACAATTCGCTGTGCATTGAGCAACAAGACTACGTTCTTGATAACCTCTGTGATTGCTGGCATTCAACGGACGATTCTGTCCTCAAAGGACGTCGTGGACCAACAACACCACTGAATGCGATTGCACCTCTCTAGAGTTCAATGTGACAGCAATTTTCGCTCTCGTATATGGGGTCGGACCACCACCGACCATTCAAAACCATTCGACGGAATTTAAACACACACTGAAGTAGCAAAGGTAGCTTATGCTTTTCCAGTTTTCCTGTTTCGCGCACTCCTGTGGCGCGATGACGGAGAGGTGCACCATTGACACACGCATGTCTGAAAAGGCGGAGAGTCTCTCTAAGACCCATCAGTTCCACAACACCCTCGGTGTCACCTGCCAGCCTTTGTTGAGTACTTCAAAAATGTACCTGTACAATGACCTGTGATGAAGTCCACGGAGGCAACCTCTTCGACATACCACCGATCAGCGTGCATGCGAACGGGTCCAAGAGCAGAAAATTAGTCTGCCTGTAGCTGCCTAAGGCTCTCGTCATGGGTTGTCTCTGCACAGGGACGTTTTTAAGGTATTCAATAAAGGTGGGCGGGTGGAACCGAGGCTGTTGCCGAACAGTGCTGTCATAGAGCGATGGTTCCCAACCTGGGGGAAATTCTATGAGGCGTAAAAACTAAATGATTCAACTCTGTTTCAATCACGGAACTAAATTATTTTCAGAAGGTCATTACCATTATGACAATTTTGTAAGACTAACAATAATTACGTAACTTGTCAGTAATTACTTTTTTCAATTAGTATCCTCAATGCGGTGGGGGTTACAAGTTGCTCACATAGTCCACCAACTGCACCCATGTGGTGCTTCGTCCCGTACATTGCTGATGATAAAAGTGACACATACATATAACAGATGCTACATATCTGAATGAAATGACTTCCGTAAGTTGCAGATAGTACCTGCAGTAGTCCAGAAATTGCTTGATTACTCACTTTGAAACAGATAAATGGATGACTTGACACCACTACACAGCAATCACTACATATGGGCTGTTGTAGTGCTGTACACAGTATTATTATTATTATTATTATTATTATTGCTAATACTATTAATAGTAAACAGCCTAGTCGCAGTGGTAACACCGATTCTCGTAAGATCACTGAAGTAAAGCGCTGTCAGGCTGGGTTAGCACTTGGATGTGTCTGCCGGGCGCTGTTGGCAAGCGGGATGCACTCAGCCCTTGTGAGGCTAACTGAGGAGGTACTTGATTGAGGAGCCTCGGCTCCAGTCTCGTAAACTGACATACGGCTGGGAGAGCTGCGTGCTGATCACATCCTTCCATATACCCATTCAGTGGCACCTGCTCCTGAGGATGACACGGCGGCCGGTCGGTAGCGTTGAGCCTTCATAGCCTGTTCGGGTGGGGTTTAATTTTTAATGCTGTTAATGGCTGTGATCAGACCCAAAGCATTAACGCCTAAAGCCTTCCAATTTCTGCCAGTTCAGAAGTAATGAGTGCAGCAATCAAGTGATTTACGAACAGTAAGTGTAGTACACACATTTTAACTTGGTTGATTTTAAATGGGGCTGCAGTGTAAAGGTCATGCAAGTGCCCAATGCAGAGAAAGTATGTTCTGTAACATGTGTTTACCCTCGCTGTGGATAGTTAGCTTTCTTATATGAGAAAGAGTTGTGGGTAGCACTTGCGGTGCACCTCGAGTCCCTTTGTCATTCATTCCAACAAACAAGCACGCGTGCGCGCACGCACACACACATGCACACACACATGCAAACGCCCGCGTGCGCGTGCACACACGCGCACACAGAAACGATTTCATAATTTTAAAAACAGAACTGTTCCAAGAAAAGTCTTTCATTCGACAGTCTAGTTAGGTGCTTAAGTTGGTGATTATGTGGAGGAGTGGGGCAGCTAACAGCAAGGGGTGGTCGCGGACGGGGGGGGGGGGGAGATTTGGTGTACTAGCTAATGTCTAATTGCGCTCAGGAGCGACGATCTAAGAAAGGCTGGGAACCACTGTCGTAGAGGGATCTTTGCCGTTCTATACACGCATGTGTCAATGTCACACCTCTCCACCTTGTTCACGCGAAACCGTAAGGCTGAATGAGCATAAATATCCTTTACTGCCTCGGATAACGTTCAAATTTTGTCGCATGATTCTGAACGGTCCCAATTGTTCCACTCTGTACACCAGATAAAAGATCGGTAGCCCTCCGAAGGGGTGTTACCACGTTCGGTGGAGTTGCAGGCTGACGTTGTCCTAAGAAAAGATTTGAATCTTCCGTGGGGTGTCAGCAGTGTCAAAGATGGTCAAGAACGTCTTCCTATTGCTCATCCCACGGCGAACTGTCGTTTTCCACGGCGAAATGTGTGGTAATCAACGCCCCAAAGAAACGGGTGGTTTCATTTGCGCCCTTTATGCCACTCCCTGAGCCACTTCCTTGTCAATTCTGAGCGACGTTGTGTCTGAAATTTTTCCCTCAGACACCCATAAGCAAACCACGTGATTTCAGCTCTGGCGTCGCGATTCTCAGCTCCATCGCGGATTCGTCAAAAGAAGTGAAATGTGGTGAGCAGGTTCCCGTCATGTGACACGTCCCCGTTTGAGCTGGCCTGAATTGACATCATGTGACATCATGAACCCACCTTACACTTCACGTGAGGTTGTGAGCTATGGCCTTTTTTTTTCGATGTGTCGCCACGTTGCTATTTGAAGCATCTGTGAGACCGACTGACGTCGCAGGAAGCCACGCTTCTGCACGATTACAGAGGAGTGCTGTAGGCACCTTTGCGCCACATTTCAAACGTAACGACTCAATGGGAGACAATTACGTGATTTCGAAAAAGTTGTCTTACGCGGTGTACTTAAACGAGAAGCAGCGACTCCAAAATCTGTAAAGCAGGCTCTTACGTAGTCGTCCTTCCCGTGCTTTAGACGCGAATTAAGTGAGAACTAACCTTAATATATGATACAAAGGGCAGTTAAATGGAAGCGGCGTTTTACCAGCTAGGCTCCTATCTTTTTCAACCTTTTCTTTGTTTCATAGCTATTTTTGCTTTTCTAAGCAGTTACCCAATATTCAGCTGCTCGAAAAAACGCATTACGTTACCCCTACGAGTCGTGTCCGCAACGGGTCGAGAGAGGCACTTTATGGAAGCACACAGAGGAAAAAGCGCCGGCACGCTGTCCACACAACTATACGCACTTAGATCCGTGAGGTTTTGTCTCTTCCACATACCTCATGCTCTTACCTAAACGTTTTCACGAGAATTTCTTTCGCTAATGTACTACAGTAGTGCTTTTAGTCATTATTAGTCTACAAATTGCCGATTTAATTGTTAGACTTCATGCCACCTCCTTTGTGAATTAACATTTTGGTAACTGTTTTGATTATTTTAGTCAAACTGAATCAAAAAAATGTCAGTCTTCCCTCTCAAGTCGTAGCTGCACCTTTTCAAAATGAGTGTCTTACTCAATGTATTCAGGTACTGGACCCACATACGCATCACCCTTCTCCTACCCCCCCTCCCCCCCCCCCCCCTCCCCCGCTCCCGCCGCTTCGTCACCCTCACCTCTCCATCGGTAGTATATCGTACAAAATGGTTTGTTATTTCTGGGGTTAAGGCACATAATGGTAGATTAGTTTGGATATGCAACGAGGCGAGTAAATGGTTTCATAGGGCTTCCTTCACTGTTTAAATTGCCGCAGAAGTCTTCGCATACTATTTCCCATTTCCCTACATGTCGAGCAAATGTTTTGAAATTCCCTCTTTCACTATTAAAAATACCAAAGAAGTTTTAGTTTATTGTCTTGCAGAGCTCTTTGTTTGATTTCATGATACGTTCTTTGCGCATTGATACACGTGGTCGCAGGTCTGCTACAGTCATCCCTAAAGTTCAGTAAGAGCTTTCGCTTCATATGCGTTTTGCTCGCCTTGTCTGAAAATCTATGTAGTTCTAATTTTACTACGTAAGCGGCCATATGTGATCCCACGGAATTTCAAGTTCATTTTCATCGCTGAGGTACCTCGGCTTGTGTTGGATCAGTGCAACTGTTGCGAGTGCAATACATTTGTTTCGTACGTTTGCCGATCCTAGTAGTAAGACAATACGCCCTTTCTCCAATCAAAGTCACATAAATAGAAGTCGCAACCGACTACTGTATTTCAACCGTCCTTTCCGGAAGTGAAGCGTGTGTTTTGCCCTTTTCGTTTGTATGATGTGTTCTTCACTACAATAAGTTGTAATGACATGATTTTTAACGGGTCTTCTGTTATTGTAATATTTGTTCCTTGTTTATTAAATTAAAATAATATAAACAATTCTGTCAGTATGGAAATTATGAATGGAATTGCTGCTTAGATTTTGACTGACCGTAAGCGAAATAGCAACAAAATTATCGAGATACTTTCTGCGTTGTAGTTCAGTTTGTTCGCTCTTACGGGTATCAGCTTGGTCTTTAAAACAAATAAAAATTTCGATTCCTTCAGGAATATTCATATTTTTCCTTTCTTTGCGCAGTGAAGTACTGGAGTTAATCTACTGTCACAGAATCGTGTTCCCGTTTCGTTATGGTACTAATCGTAGCTCGCTTTTTTTGTGAAGCTAATCACTGCCTAATTGCTTAAAAAAGGCGAAAGTAGTTGTGAAAGATAGGAATAAAGTTTTAAAAAATGACAGCTTAAGCGTGTAACACTCCAATTATAGAACCCATAACGAACACCCTTTTGTTGCGAAAAGAAACAGAAATATCAGTCATCCTGACAGTGATGACAGATACTGTCAGCAAAATTTACACTCTTGACAATTTGATTTACAGGAATGTCATGTAAATACTAACACTTTTCATAAAGAAAGGACTGAATGAAACAATACCACATGATACGAAACAGACTTTAAAGAAAGAATTAAAAAAAATATTATTTACGAAGGTTAACGCCTAGACCATAAATTGACCAAAGATAACATTTATCCTAGAAGAGAGATGTAACCGCATTGAGCTGTAAGTTCACTGTGACTACAATGTAACTCGGCAATGGAGATGTTAACTTCACTTCTCTCTTGTACTCTTGTAATAGTAGTACGCATGTTAAGCGCTACTAGATTGTTTTAAAACCCATCTGAAGTTTAAAGGTTTTACGGTTGGAAGTATTAGTTAGAAGTCGGAGTGAAGTAAACTCATCTTTAGACAGATAACGGGATAGTTGACATATGTAACAGAAAATAACTCGTGTAATTGCTGATTTGTGATGGGACTTAGCCTTTGTGATAATTAATGGTCACGAACATCAAAGGACACAGCAAGAGATTGATCGCCGGCATAAACTCAATTATTAGACTTGATTAGCCAACAGATAAACGCAATCACGAAGAACTTACAATTGCGCCGTGTTGTCAGAAGCCATCGTCAAAGTTAGAATTGCTGATGCTAACAGACGCAATTCCCTGAATGAAAAATCGATGTGTGTGCTCAGATCGGGGAGAAATAATTATGAAGAACAATAAAATTTAATTCAACTTTAATTCTTCGTGTCGAATACATGATTTAATGGACATTTAAAGTGTATTTGTGGAATTAACTGATTCTTCGGATAACATAAAGTGAAAGGTGATTTAGTGACAATTTAACTGTAAACAGCAATAAGTTTACACTGAAATACGAAGCATTCTGGACATTGCTCAAGGGTATAGTATTTCTGGAATTACGTCGTGTAGTTGTTGAATACGCGACGTAGCGTCGCCTTGACAACGGAATAATAATTAACAACTCAATATCCTTGCAAAAATCATGATGTGACATCGACTCGGGTGATGGATTGATGATTCAAGACATTATATTTTCAACGTTTGACTACCCATTCTCTAACGGGGCATAAGAACTACAGTCAGCAAGTTCGCGTAAACTGAAAAGTCTGTAGCAAACACCCAAGGGCTCTTGGTTATCATTTCAAATCAAGGGAGTCATCGCGTTATCGAGTGGTGCAGTCGCTATATTGATAAGTGGAGAAGATCGATAGACATCGAACACCATTGCTTTAATTCTTTAATTACAAGCAAGGGCGGCTCACACACTCCGGCGTGCTGCTCCATCGAGACGTTGATATCAGTTTTGAGAGACAGTATCTGAAAAATAACCAAACCGGGCAAGGAGTTTGTTTTTATAATAGTTACAGATTGGCATTGTCGTGATCGACGGACGCCGTTCCACGTCATCTCGACTGGGACAACCATCACATCGGGTCGAGAGAAAACGAGACGTCACAAGCGGACAAATGCCGCATTCATTCATTAAAGTCTCGGTTATGGTATCCACAGTGAAGAAGATGTATAAAAATGTGAAGTACCCACCCACTACTGATCTTCACAGTGGTTGCAGAGAATGAATACAAATGTAGAATTACAGTTCATCAGCAAATCTCACAGCTTTAATTTCTTTACCCTGAAACGAAATTGCGTTTCGAAAATTGTCCTTACTTTCCTTCATACGCTGAATTTAGAGATTAATTAACCCGGTAGTACTCCCTTCTCATCTATTGCTACCCTTCCATATTCTTCGATTCCTAGAACTCCAGCATAGTTTCTGTAATAGTTGTAGAGTACCTTTCAATTCCTGTATGTAATCTCCGGCAGCCACATAATTTTAACACGCCAATATCGTGTAAAGCATTTTCTAAACGTCATAAACTTGTAAAGACAATTGTCTTTCTTCAGTTTATGTTCTAGGATAAGTCGTAAGGCCACCATTGTCTGACGTGTGCCTGCATTACTTCGAAAATGAAACTTTCAGTCAGTTTCCGTCCTATCCCAAGTGGAAGCTTATATCCCGCTGGGAGTATTACTCCAGCGTGTGAGAGAGGAATGGGGCCTGCCTTTAACGAGCTAATTTGGTCAGGATACTGAGCCTGAGAGGCCCCGCCTCCCTACACACACACACCCAGACACAGACCGCCTACTGCATCAGTGAATGGGCGGCTCCACGGACAGCTCGTATCAGCCGGTGCCAGCTGGAGCATTAATGGCGACCGTAATCCTTGCAGAACTGCGGAGCGGACGTCGGGATAATCTGAGCGCGCTCCGCAGGCAGACCGCGTGTGCACAATGGCAGTCAGGCTGATACTGACTGGCTTTCAGCTGAAGCGCTCTGCTCGGCTGGAAACTGCATGTGCCGCCGCTCTGCGGCTAAACGCCCAACTACTAGCAGCGTGGCGCTCGCGCGGAAGAGAAAGGAAGTGCGGGAATTGAAGCGGCGATATATTGTCCGTCCTGTCTTTTTCCTAGCGTTTAGCTCTTCATGTTTTATTTTATTTTAACTTTGCGACTGGATGCCTTTCCTGTCACCACAGCTGCCAGTTAACCAAATGGAGAAACGTTTGTGCGTTAGTAGAAATTTTTCCGGAGGGGGGTGGGGGGGATGGTGGGAGGATGACTGATAGGGATGACGGTTACTACTAAAATAACCGATTACGTCGGGTTTTTTCAAGGCTAGTTTGTAACACCTTTATACAGATTAGAAATAGGTTTATATTATGTAACTCGTCTCTGTAATTATGAAGTGTTTATTGTTTGTTAATTAAGGTCATTGATTTGTGACAGGAAATTCAAAGTTTGTAATATATATGTGGATAAAGATAAATGATTGTTTAAAATAATGAAATTTTATAATATGTGTAAATTTATAAGACATACAATGTGTATTGGAAGCTGGTTCATGATTAGGGCACTTGTATTGCAAATTTAAAAGACGCAGGGAAGTCCCTCCCCAACAGAAGTGGCATGGCGCGATGTAAAAGGTTGTTTTGGCGGTCGAACTGGGCGGCTGCTTGGCGTTAACGGTACACAGTCAGTGGCTTGCCGTTGCAAAGTACACATCGATGGTGCCAAGGGAGCAATTGGAGGCAGCTTCGCAAGGAATTTTGCCTCGGATGTGGCTTTGACTTGGTACTCTCAGCTATAAGGAATGGCTCTATTCAGCTGAATAACCGTCGCCAAGAAGAAATTCTATAGAGCATTCAAACATCAGCAGCCGTGAGTACAGCTAGCCGCCACGTCGCCTGCCACCACAACTTCGCCACTGCGCCACCAACTTCATGCACACAGATGTGTATCAGAGCATGGACCAGTTAATCGGTGTGAGTGATGTTAATAATAATCCAAATGCTATAAATCAGCGTTTGGAACCGTGTCTTCAGTCCTGATCATGAACCCATGCAGGGTCCCCGCGTAAGTGATATAAAACCGAGTACCCTGTTTCAAATGAACTTGTGATTTATTTATGTTTGTCAAATGTGCAAGGATAAAAAAACTGAAGTTAGTTAAAGTCCTCTCAGCTTATTGCAAAGTATCGTTTTGCAAAAATACTGTGCCAGATTGTGTGTATGTTACTGTCTAAAATACCTGCTTCACAGGTGGTGATAAAGGCAAACAAGTTAAACTCGTTTGAAACATAATTTAGCGTTGATTACTACATGAATTATTTTTTTTTAAATTAATTGAGCTCAATGTTGAATAATTTGCCTTGAAAAGTAAAATATAAGCTATCACAAGTGATGTTAAGGAGTGACTTTGTTTTAATTAAATTTTGCTACTGAAATAATCGTAGAGTTTGACGAGTGATACAATACCAGTTTACGGGTCCCCAGCACATTCTTCTCATATTAGAAAGATAACTGGAATATTATTGCAGTCCCGGCGGAGGTTCGAGTCCTCCCTCGGGCATGGGTGTGTGTGTGTGTGTGTGTGTGTGTGTGTGTGTGTGTGTGTGTGTGTGTGTGTGTGTTTGTCCTTAGGATAATTTAGGTTAAGTAGTGTGTACGCTTAGGGACTGATGACCTCAGCAGCTAAGTCCCATAAGATTTCACACACATTTGAACATATTATTGCAGCTAAGGAAAACAAATATAAGCAGAGGCATATGAACAGTGTAGTTGTGGTATCATTTATCTTTATTTGTGGTTTTTACACGCCAGTTACGACAGAGGCTCCTGAGGTATATCTTTAGTTCTGCACTCCTTGCATTAACATTTCAGTACTGATTCAAGCAATGATCTTGAGTGCAACTGATCTTAGTGTAAATTTGATACAATTTTTGCTTTTTATGATTACTAGTTCGTGCATTATTAGTAACTGCTGCCACCCACAGCTCAGAGTGCCCTGTGTCCGCTCGTATCCTGTGTGCATTGCAAAGGGAAATATCAATAAAATTAACTACAATAACTAACATTCAGTTTTCTTAAACATATAATTCCAAATTCATGTGCCTAATTGGGCTGGCGACCGTTCATTTTTACATCTGTAAACGAATTTTTCTACTTTCATTAAACCCTAAAGTTTAACGTTTGTTTAGTTTTTTTCTGTTAATTTCACTATATTCAAAATTATAGTCCGATAGATACACGCGTCGTCAAAACTCAAAATCCTTTCAGAGCGTAACATTAGCTTGTGTCACGGCAGGCTAGTGTTTATGTGGCTTTTCCCGTGACAGGACTTAAGTGTAGGTTGTTAGGGAGGAATGGCGTATAATGAATCAAGTGCTATAAGTTTAACCTGAGTGTTAAAACCATTGAAAATAACCTATTTCTGAACTAACCGATTTTCGGTTATTTACTCCTATTACTTCTGCAATCCACGCACAAATCGAACAATGACTGAAAAATTTTAATTTCATCAGTTTCAAGGTACATAAAATCAGTATACTAAGTTGGTAAAACTGGTTCTCGGTTATATAGTTTTTTTTTTTTTCAATGCTAGTTTAACCTGAGTGTTAAAACCGTTCAAAATAACCAGTTTCTGAAATAAACGATTTTCGGTTTTTTCTCCTATTCCTTCTTTAACACACACAGAAATCGAACAGACAGAAAAATGTTGACTTCTTCAGCTTCAGGGTATATAAAATCAATATACTAAATTGGAACAACTGGTCTTCAGTTACATAGTTTTCTTTTCTTCAATTCCAGTTTAATCTGAGTGTTAAAATCGTTCAAAATAACCGGTTTCTGAAATAAATTATTTTCGGTTTATTGTTCCTGTTATTTCCTATAATACACACAGAAACGAACACAGATCGAAAAAAAAAAAATTGACTCCCTCAGTTTCAAGATACTTCAAGTCAAGATACTTCAAGTCAAGATACTTCAAGTCAAGATACTTCAAGTCAAGATACTTCAAGTCAAGATACTTCAAGTCAAGATACTTCAAGTCAAGATACTTCAAGTCAAGATACTTCAAGTCAAAATACTAAATTAAATAGGAGAAAAATTGAGCCGGCCGCGGTGATCTCGCGGTTAAGGCGCTCAGTCCGGAACCGCGCGACTGCTACGGTCGCAAGTTCGAATCCTGCCTCGGGCGTGTGTGTGTTATGTCCTTAGGTTAGTTAGGTTTAAGTAGTTCTAAGTTCTAGCGGACTGATGACCACAGATGTTAAGTCCCATAGTGCTTAGAGTCATTTGAACCATTTTAAGAAAAATTGATAAGTGCTTAAGTACTACAAATAATCACCAGTATTCTGCTATTGATTCTAATTTTTTGAAACTCAAAAATCATCTTGTAATCGAGCATCACACAACTTATCGGGAATTACGAATAGTGAATGCTAAAGAGTGAAAACAAAGACTGAAGAGCTCTATTTTTCGTCTTAATTTTCCGGTTTTCAAGGGCTACGAGCAAATAAAGGCTTTTATGTACACACTGGCAACAGATTAACTACTTTCAGTTCTTACTGTAAACTGTAAATGACTTAAGTTATAAGCTTTCCCCTTATATAATGTTGCAAGTTTGTTGTAGCTCCTCCTGTTCTTAATTTTTCAAAGGAAATGCAGCATTGTATTTCATTCGACTACACATTGTAAAATACTTCCGGACTAGGGATTGCTACCACTATGTGATACAAGCAATGTCGAACAACGACAGGCTGAAACTAGCATATAGACCAGATGGGGTAATCTCACACAGTATATACACAAGCGTACCATCCAGTAGACCATGCTGCGTGGTATCAGATTCATTATTGTCTCAGCAACGCTGTACCAGTTTTTATGCCATGTGTTTGTTGCTCGTTTTGATTGGCACTGATACTGAAATAGCACTGATCGCTTTTCCCATTTTCTATAATAATGCAGCATTTCAAAACAATGAAAGTTTCAAGAATAAAAATTAATCATTTATTTAAAAAACTTGTATTTAAAAAGCAGAAGTTTTACTACTTTTGCTATGGTTAATTGGTATTTCGGTTTTTAATCCAGTTATCAGCTAAAAAAAAAAAAAAAAAAAAAAAAACGCAAGAAACACCTGTTATAACCGAGACCTAACAAATACCGATTATTCAGAACCAAAATACTGGTATCAACTTTAACATGTCAGTTTTTCACATCCCTAAAGGAGGATAGGGGCCAAGTCTCTAAATCTGCCATTTTTATGTAAAGGAGGTGGTAATTTTTGAGATGTGTCACATCACAAGAACTAAATATTACACTTCTTTCGCTTTCGCTTGTGCTTTAGTCATGCAGTGTGAGCATGGTCGGCATTGTTACAATCGGATTTGGCATGGTTGACAGAAAGGGGTGGCTGGATGCCCTTCCTGCCGCCACACCATACTCCTTGGTATGAAATCAGTGTACCCCAGCTGTCTACGTCTAGTGTAACCATGAAATTGTGCGAACATGTTTCAAATGTCTGCCAGTCGTGTATCTGAGCCGGGATGGGGGGACCAGCCCGATATTAACCTAGAGGGATGTGGAAAACCGCCAAAAAACCACATCTAGGCTGGCTGGCACACTGGCCCACGTAGGTAATCCGCCGGGCGGATTCGATCAGGGGCCGGCGCGCCTGGCCGTGTCCAGGAAGCAGCGCATTAGCGCTCTCAGCTAACCTGGCGGGTAAGAACAAAACATTACACATGACACAAAAATGTATTGTATCCCAGGGAATCAATGGTATTCCTCTCAGTTCTAAAAGTGTGTGAGAATAAAACAATGAATAAACCATTAAAACATAAAAAAGTGAGTAGTGAAAATGTAGAATATATCGAATTAGGGAGGGATGTGGCGGGGGCAAATAAAATACAAAAGTAATACGAAAATTAGGTGTCATGTGATTAAAACTCACCATAGCAAAAGGAATAGCCGGTTCAGCGGTGTACACACGTTTACAGCCATCAAAGAGAGTAAGGTGGAACTGCAATACCCTTGCCGACCATAAACACAGAAATGGTGCAGTGAGATTACGGACAGAGAACTGCGTGAGGTGGGGGTCAGCCATATGGCGGTGCTGGAGAAGAAGGAGTTTAAGAGATAGGCAGGGGAATGAGGTGGAGGGAGGGGGGAGAAGAGTAAAGGAAAGGAGGTTGAAGAACCGGTGAAACTTGTGTATTAATATGAAGGAACTGAACGAATAGCGAAAAGGAGGAATAAAAAAGGAACTTGGACGACGTCAGGCTGTTGTTAAATTGAAGGTAATAGTGTGATAAAGTATAGGGAGCCTTTTGTGCTGTTAAAGCAAAATTTTGACCTTGGAATGGAAAGAAGGGTACCGTAAGTGTTGAAAGAACTCCCACTCCTCCCTCTTTTTTCAGAAGAGCCAATAGAGTTTTTTTTCCCCGGGTTTATGCTGGGTGCGCTGGAGCTGTTTCGCCGAAACAATCTTCGGTTCCCACTCGACCTTCCACAGTCTCTTAGGGCCCTACCGCACTGGGGCTCCATGGTAGGTCTGCTGGCCGCTCTGCTGGCACCCCTAAGGTCTGGCAATACGAGACGACAGCAGACGCCGGAGAAATGGCTTCAGTCTCCTCTCAGCAAAAATGCTACCTGCTCTGTGTGCAAGTTGGAAATAAAAATGGAATGCAAAAAAAGAAATTCTGGGCACATCCCTTCACTGCTGATCGTGACATTAACGGGTTATTTCACACGCTTTATAATGATTTAAGAAATTACAGCGCTAAATTTTTCACTATCCTGAGAATGTCATTCTGTTCATTTGACTAGGTGGTGGAGATCTCGCGAGATTGAGTGCCGAAAACGGTCACTGTTTTGAGGAAAGAAATCTGACCAGAGAAAAAGACTTTCGTGGCCTGTCTAACCTGTATGTAATAATTTGCTGTATGCAGTGATATTTATAGTTTTAGTTGTAACTGTAAAGTATACAGAGAAGAGATCTTCAATTTTAATTTGAAAAGTTCGTGACAATATACTGAAATTAAATTTTCATATGTTTCAGACAAGAAGTCGGAAATCTGTTTCCTTTGTTTACATATTATTTTTCTTAAAATAATTCTAGCGTGTCCGATGTATCTGACCCATTAGTATCACTTGCTCTGTTGTTTCGGTCTGGAAGTAGGTTTCGAGCAAAACGAACATAGCCCGGATAGTAAACGTGCATTGTCCGTGGTGTGAAACTCTTGTGGTTGGAGTGGAACACCAGCGAAAGAATGTGAGGAAATTGAGGATCCACAATTTCCACAATCTCCACCGAGCCAGAGTCTAGAAAGTGCGTTATTGTACGTAATTTGATCGTGACTGTAATGCGGAGAGGCTTATTCAAATGGTTCACCTGGCTGTGAGCACTATGGGACTCAACAACTCAGGTCATCAGTCCCCTAGACTTAGAACTACTTAAACCTAAGGACATCATACACATCCATGCCCGAGAAAGGATTAGAACCTGCGACCGTAGCAGCAGCGCTGTTCCAGACTGGAGCGCCTAGAACCGCTCGGCCACCGCGGCCTGCTAGAGGCTTATTCTTCGAACTGAACTTCATTTGTGACCCTCATAATTCCCAACACTTTTTTTCTAGTCTTCGTTTTGTGTATTATGAGCTGGAGTGTACCAAGTTGCTAATATCACCTGAATCTCGCAGATAAAAGATTTGGAGTGCAAACTATCCATAGCGCTGACGTGGACCGACAAAACGAGGTACGGGCGAGCGTTAGGTAAAGCTCGGCAGTTCTGCCTGCCGAACCTCGTGGTGCCCTCTCCGCCAGCTAAGCCGCCACACTCAGGCGGAGGCCAGGGACCCTATGCTACACTACTGGCCATTAAAATTGCTACACCACGAAGATAACGTGCTGCAGACGCGAAATTTAACCGATAGGAAGAAGATGCTGTGATATGCAAATGACTAGCTTTTCAGAGCATTCAGAACAAGGTTGGCGCCGGTGGCGACATCTACAACGTGCTGACGTGAGGAAAGTTTCCAACTGATTTCTCATACACAAACAGCAGTTGACCGGCGCTGCCTGTTGAAACGTTCTTGTGATGCCTCGTGTAACGAGGAGAAATGCGTACCATCACGTTTCCGACTTTGATAAAGGTCGGATTGTAGCCTATCGCGATTGCGGTTTATCGTATCGCGACACTGCTGCTCGCGTTGGTCGAGATCCAATGACTGTTCGCAGAATATGGAAACGGTGGGTTCAGGAGCGTAATACGGAACACCGTGCTGGATCCCAACGGCCTCGTATCACTAGCAGTCGAGATGATAGGCATCTTATCCGCACGGATCGTGCAACCACGTCTCGATCCCCGAGTCAACAAATGGGGACTTTTGCAAGACGACAACCATCTGCACGAACAGCTGGACGACGTTTGCAGCAGCATGGACTATCAGCTCGGAGACCGTGGCTGTGGATACCCTTGACGCGGCATCACAGACAGGAGCGCCTGCGATGGTGTACTCAACGACGAACCTGATTACACGAATGGCAAAACGTCATTTTTTCGGATGAATCCAGGTTCTGTTTACAGCATCATGGTGGTCGCATCCGTGTTTGGCAACATCGCGGTGAACGCACATTGGAATCGTGTATTCGTCATCGCCGTACTGGCGTATCATCCGTCGTAATGGCATGGGATGCCATTGGTTACATGTCTCGGTCACCTCTTGTTCGAATTGATGGCACTTTGAACAATGGATGTTACATTTCAGATGTGTTACGAGCCGTGGCTCTACCCCTCATTCGATCCCTGCGAAACCCTACATTTCAGCAGGATAACGTACGACCGCATGTTGCAGGTGTTGTACGGGCCTTTCTGGATACAGAAAATGTTCGACTGCTGTCCTGGCCAGCACATTCTCCAGATCTCTCACCAATTGAAAAGGTCTGGTCAATGGTGGCCGAGCAACTGGCTCGTCATAATACGCCAGTCACTACTCTTGATTAACTGTGGTATCGTGTTGAAGCTGAATGGGCAGCTGTACCTGTACACGCCATCGAAGCTCTGTTTGACTCAATGGCCAGGTGTATCAAGGCCGTTACTACGGCCAGAGGTGGTTGTTCTGGGTATAGATTTCTCAGGATCTATGCACCCAACTTGCGTTAAAATGTAATCACATGTCAGTTCTAGTATAATATATTTGTCCAATGAATACCCGTTTATCATCTGAATTTCTTCTTGGTGTAGCAATTTTAATGGCCAGTAGTGTATTTCGTTCATACCTAACGGTGCAGTAGCTTAGTCTCAGTAGCGACGTCATTTTCTGTTATTTACCCAAATTTCTTATTCGGTAAGCCTCTGAGACCTGTTACCGAATGGTCCTCCCGCCGATTTTCGACAACTGTACCGAGAGATTTTGGATTTTAGTTTGACCCTGTCGTTCGGTTAGCTCTGGTTTATTTACAACTATAATTTGTTATTTAAAACATATTGGGCGGTTTTAGCTTTGCATTTAGTGAATCTGTTGCTAAAGAATCACCACAGAACGAGTCCGGATAGAAATTGTATTAACAGTAGACTATTTTCCTTTGTTAGAAGTATAGTTAGGTTAGGTTGTTACTGTGAATAATTACAACATAAAATAATACAGTTTCGTCAATATTCTCTCAAAATACCAGTTATTTTTATGCAATTGAGAGTTTAAAGATCAATAAACATGAAGAGATCGGCTCTGCTTACGTATATTACATGAATGTTAGCTGAAATTACTAGTGTACTCTTTTCCGAAAATGATTTTCTTATTAACTATCGAAATGCGTTTAAAACTTTTAAGTTACAATGCAAAGGACTTTTGTGAAGTCTGATAGAGGAAACCTTCCAAATTGAATGCATTTACGGCTTACGCCCGCACCCGCCTTGTTAACCTGATACTGCGCCCTCTGAAGTCCACCTTTTCCGCTCTGTATCGAACTACCTTCATGATACGAAATATCTTGCAGAAACGTGCGCGGGTGACGACGTAGACAATGGCCGATATTCGACGGAGCACAGCCTGCCATTTTCAACACGTAACTGCAGCAAGTAAGCTCTGAGCAAGGGAACGTAAGACTTGGGTTTCCAGAGGATTTCAGGAAAGTTAACACTCATACAAACTGTGAACACTAGCGCAGGGCCCGCCAAATGCTGCACGCTATGCAAATGGGGATATGCGGCACAGGTGCGCACATCGCAGCCTGGGGGCAAAGCGGAACAGCTATATCTGTGACCTGACACGTATACAAAATAAGCGGCGACGATTCGGCTTCCTTGCTTACGCGGCACCAGGAGGACCGAAGCACCCCTTCTTGCTTCCATCAGGCGACTTCAGTCTTACGTGAGACGTACTGAGAAATGGCGAGTACTGCAAAAAAGCAAAGAACCCGAGATCTGCGTTCTCAGTCATTTAAACACGACTAGGGACTGCAATTCTTCTCTACAGCTACGGGTGAAAACACAGCGTTGGCTGCGCCACCGAATAATATGCGTTCGGCACAAGTTATGAACTAAAAGTCGCTAAAACTCATTTCATAAAGACGAGTGTTGTGTACTCAACAACGAAGTGCGGCAAGCAAAATTAAATGCGCTTAAGAAAATGGATGAGGCATACGAACTGGCTTTTTATGTAAGCCTTAATAATTGATACCTCTTGAACTTTTCGTTTCTTGTACTACATTCGTATCTGTTTTACTGTACAACGTACTGTTTTCAGTTTTTCAAAATGACACTCACAGTACATGTGCACTGCGACCAGGTTTCAAAATTGCATTAAGAATAACAAGATAGGGGAAACGGTTTTTCAGAGAGGAGTTTGTGAAACACTGTAACACTGGCGCTGCTTAACTTTGGTGTCCCGCGAACGTTAGCAGGTTTCAAGAAATCGGCCTTTCCAAACAAACAGTGACACGACAGTTAATAAATAAGGCTAAGGACTTTGTTGCTTTACCTGTTGCGTTGCATGAAGCAACAGATCTTATACACTACTGATCTTTAAAATTGCTACACCAAGAAGAAATTCAGATGATAAACGGCTATTCATTGGACGAATATATTATATTACAACTGACGTGTGATTACATTTTCACGCAGTTTGGATGCAGAGATCCTGAGAAATCAGTACCCAGAACAACCACCTCTGGCCGTAATAACGGCCTTCATACGCCTGGGCATTGAGTCAAACAGAGCTTGGATGGCGTGTACTGGTACAGCTGCCCATGCAGCTTTAACACGATACCACAGTTAATCAAGAGTAGTAACTGGCGTATTACGACGAGCCAGTTGCTCGGCCACGATTGACCAGAAGTTTTCAGTTGGTGAGAGATCTGGAGAATGTGCTGGCCAGGGCAGCAGTCGAACGTGTTCTGTATCCAGAAAGGCCCGTACAGGACCTGCAATATGCGGTCGTGCATTATCCTGCTGAAATGTAGTGTTTCGCAGGGATCGAACGAAGGGTAGAGTCACGGGTCCTAACACATCTGAAATGTAACGTCCACTGTCCACTGTTCAGAGTGCCGTCAATCCGAACAAGAGGTGACCGAGATGTGTAACGAATGGCACCCCGTACCATCACGCCGGGTAATACGCCAGTATGCCGATGACGAATACACGCTTCCAAAGCGCGTTCACCGCAATGTCGCCAAACGCGGATGCGACCATCATGATGCTGTAAACAGAATCTGGATTCATCCGAAAAAACGACGTTTTGCCATTCGTGCACCCAGGTTCGTCGTTGAGTACACCATCGCAGGCGCTCCTGTCAGTGATACAGCGTCAAGGGTAACCGCAGCCACGGTCTCCAAGCTGATAGTCCATGCTGCTGCAAACGTCGTCGAACTGTTCGTGCAGATGGTTGTTTTGTAAACGTCCCCATCTGGTGACTCGGGGATCGAGACGTGGCTGCACGATCCGTTACAGCCATGCAGATAAGATGCCTGTCATCTCGACTGCCAGTGATACGAGGCCATTGGGATCGAGCACGGCGTTCCGAATTACCCTCCTGAACCCATCGATTCCATATTCTGCTAACAGTCATTGGATTTCGACCAACGCGAGCAGCAATATCGCGATACGATAAACCGCAATCGCGGTAGGCTACAATCCTACCTTTATCAAAGTCGGAAACGTGATGGGACGCATTTCTCCTCCTTACACGAGGCATCACAACGTTTCATCAGGCAGCGCCGGTCAACTTTCCTCATGTCAGCACGTTGTAGGTGTCGCCACCGGCGCCAAACTTGTGTGAATTCATGAAAGCTAAGGATTTGCATATCACAGCATCTTCTTCCTGTCGGTTAAATTTCGCGCCTGTAGCACGTCATCTTCGTGGCGTAGCAATTTTAATGGCCAGTAGTGTAGGTACACTCTCTGCGTATAGCAGAGGAACTTAGTACCTTTGAAAGGGACTACTACATATGTAGTCTTACTCCAAGCAATCGAGCAAGACATTGAAGGTGTCGGTCTGGACTGGAATCGGTTAATCTCAGTGACCACGGATGTAGCACCGGCAATGCGAGGCCATCAAAGGGAACTCACAACGCTGATGCGCATAAAGCTAAAACAAACAGAAAATATTTTGTATGGATTTCAGTGCATTCTACGTCGAGGGGTGCTTTACGCAAAATCAGTAATATTATGACGCGTCATGCGAACTGTTGCACGTACTGTTAACTATCTGAAAACACATTGGTTTGTGCATAGCCGGCAGCTGCTGGAGGAATTAGGTGATGGGTACGGCGACATACCTTTGTTTGTACTGTATTGTATTGCATGTTAACCAGGGACCTAGAAACGACGGAGAGGCTCCGTCCCCGTCGCAGCCGCAGTGGTCCGCAACCCCATGACGACTACCGCAGTCGATTTCCGCCGGCCCACACCGAACCCAGGGTTATTGTGCGGTTCGACCCCCGGTGGACGCCCGAGGGAACGTCTCACACAAACGAGTGTAGCCCCTATGTTTGCGTGGTAGAGTAATGTTGGTGTACGCATACGTGGAGAACTTGTTTGCGCAGCAATCGCCGACATAGTATAACTGAGGCGGAATAAGGGAAACCAGCCCGCATTCGCCGAGGCAGATGGAAAACGGCCTAAAAACCATCCACAGACTGGCCGGTTCACCGGACCTCGTCACAAGTCGGCCGGGCGGATTCGTGCCGGGGACCAGGCGCTCCTACCTTCCGGAAAGCCGAGCGTTAGACCGCACGGCCAACCGGGCGGCCTGCGACGTACCTTACTACACCGAAGTACGCCGGATCAGTCGAGGTAAAATGCTGAAAACGTATTGTTATTTACGTTCGGGATTATTTTACTTCTTACGTAAGAAACGACAGATTGAACCGACATTAGAAGACCCTTGCTGGATTCAGACATTGCATTTCTCGTGGACATTACGTCTCACATGAACAGCCTGAACGTCAGTGTGTAAGATGAAAATAATTCATTTTCTGACATGTTGGAAAAAGGAAATGCTTTTAAAAGGAAGTTTGCTCTTTGGGAGAGCCAGCTATTGTCTGAACACTGCTCATTTCCCTACCTTTGGCTTGGTCCACGAAAGTGCTAGATTTAAAGAATACATGTCAATAATTGTAAAATTTAAGCAGGAATTTCGGACACGATTTGTAGATGATACGAGTATATCTCCTATCCGGCTCCCCCCGTCGGAGGTTCGAGCCCTCCCTCGGACATGGGTGTGTGTGTTGTCCTTAGCGTAAGTTAGTTTAAGTTAGATAAAGTAGTGCGTAAGCCTAGAGACCGATGTCTTCCGCATTTTGGTCCCATAGTCCTTACCACATATTCCCGTTTTTGTCTCCTATCATTCGTTGCCTTGCACGGCCCTTTTCAACATAGGTTGAAGATGCTCTTAATCATTTACCGACCAAACTGCAGTGCAAATACACGGCTGAAGGAGAAGTTTTTTGACGTACGACGTACAATAGAAATCTACGAAAACTTTGCACTGGAAGAATTTTCACGCCTGCATCACGAAGCTGCGAGAGTTATTTCCATGTTCGGATTTACTTATGAGTGAAACATTTTTCTCCATAATGAAAATGAAAAATGAATTTTCGATCGAGTATAGTTATGAAGCCCTCCAGGTTAGCCGTGCCGTCTAACGCGCGGCTTTACGGATTGGGAAGGAGGGCTTGGTCCCGGGCACGAATCCGCCCGGCGGACTTGTGTCGAGGTCCCGTGAGCCGGCCAGTCTGTGGATGGTTCTTAGGCCGTCTTCCATCTGCCTCGGCGAATGCGGGCTGGTTCCCCTTATTCCGCCTCAGTTACAATATGTCGGTGATTGCTGCGCAAACAAGTTCTCCACGTAGGCGTACACTACCATTACTCTACCACACAAACATAGGGGTTACACTCGTCTGGGGTGAGACGCTCCCTAGGGGTCCACTGGGGCCCGAACCGCACAATAATCCTGGGTTCCGTGTGGGGCGGCGGAGGGGTGAAGTGGACTGCGGTAGTCGTGGGGTTGTGGAACACTGCGGCTGCGGCTGCGGCGGAGACGTAGCCTCTCCGTCGTTTCTAGGCTCCCGGTTAACATACATACAGCGCAATACAATTACGGACGAAAATCTTCGCAACTGCTTGCGTTTATCAATGTGCCGTGCTCCTTTGCCCGACATTAACTTTATGTTTCTCATCACCAACGATAAAAATGGTACGTATTTCATTCTTTTTCTAATTTAAAATTGTTATTTATTATAGCCCATCCTGCTCTATGTTACATGGTCGAATATTGTTATCTGAATAATTTCGTATTAAGCCGGTTGTTCGAGGTATACTTACATTATCCTTTAATTATTGAGAGACATATTTGATAACCTTGCCGTGAAGGGTATTTAGCTATCCAATGTTAGTTTAAAACTAGTGCGCCAAATTTATGCCCCATTTGTTTTTAAGTTTTGTTTTAGAAGCGTGGCGTTTGTTGATAGGGCGATGGCATAACATAATACCTACCCGTGATCGCATTGCACACGGTTAAAAAGAGCACGAGAGTACTCAACGTACATTACAGTGTGTTACAAAAAGGTACGGCCAAGCTTTCAGGAAACATTCCTCACACACAAAGAAAGAAAATATGTTATGTGGACACGTGTCCGGAAACGCTTACTTTCCATGTCAGAGCTCATTTTATTACTTCTCTTCAAATCACATTAATCATGGAATGGAAACACACAGCAACAGAACGTACCGACGTGACTTCAAACACTTTGTTACAGGAAATGTTCAAAATGTCCTCCGTTAGCGAGGACACATGCATCCACCCTCCGTCGCATGGAAACCCTGATGCGCTGATGCAGCCCTGGAGAACGGCGTATTGTATCACAGCCGTTCACAATACGAGCACGAAGAGTCTCTACATTTGGTACCGGGGTTGCGTAGACAAGAGATTTCAAATGCCCCCATAAATGAAAGTCAAGAGGGTTAAGGTCAGGAGAGCGTGGAGGCCATGGAATTGGTCCGCCTCTACCAATCCGTCGGTCACCGAATCTGTTGCTGAGAAGCGTACGAACACTTCGACTGAAATGTGCAGGAGCTCCATCGTGCATGAACCACATGTTGTGTCGTACTTGTAAAGGCACATGTTCTAGCAGCACAGGTAGAATATCCCGTATGAAATCATGATAACATGCTCCATTGAGCGTAGGTGGAAGAACATGGGGCCCAATCAAGACGTCACCAACAATGCCTGCTCCAATGTTCACAGACAATCTGTGTTGATGACGTGATTGCACAATTGCTTGCGGATTCTCGTCAGCCCACACATGTTGATTGTGAAAATTTACAATTTGATCACGTTGGAATGAAGCCTCATCCGTAAAGAGAACATTTGGACTGAAATGAGGATTGACACATTGTTGGATGAACCATTCGCAGAAGTGTACCCGTGGAGGCCAATCAGCTGCTAATAGTGCCTGCACACGCTGCACATGGTACGGAAACAACTGGTTCTCCCGTAGCACTCTCCATACAGTGACGTGGTCAACGTTACCTTGTACAGCAGCAACTTCTCTGACGCTGACATTAGGGTTATCGTCAACTCCACGAAGAATTGCCTCGTCCATTGCAGGTGTCCTCGTCGTTCTAGGTCTTCCTCAGTCGCGAGTCACAGGCTGGAATGATCCGTGCTCCGTAAGACGCCGATCAATTGCTTCGAACGTCTTCCTGTCGGGACACCTTCGTCTGGAAATCTGTCTCGATACAAACGTACCGCGCCACGGCTATTGCCCCGTGCTAATCCATACATCAAATGGGCATCTGCCGACTCCGCATTTGTAAACATTGCACTGACTGCAAAACCACGTTCGTGATGAACACTAACCTGTTGATGCTACGTAATGATGTGCTTGATGGTAGTACTGTAGAGCAATGAGTCGCATGTCAACACAAGCACCGAAGTCAACATCACCTTCCTTCAATTGGGCCAACTGGCGGTGAATCGAGGAAGTACAGTACATACTGACGAAACTAAAATGAGCTCTAACATGGAAATTAAGCGTTTCCGGACCCATGTCCACATAACATCTTTTCTTTATTTGTATGTGAAGAATGTTTCCTGAAAGATTGGCCGTACCTTTTTGAAACACCCTGTATATCCTAGCTAGTGGGCAAAAAGTGGCACATGCGCAGCTGCTCCTCGTGTGTGTAATTTCTGGCCCGCCCTGCACCAGCGCCATCACAAACCAAAGATGACCGACGTCAGAAGTTAGCGATAGCGGAATGAATAACCAACTGGTGAGGTAACATTAACTCTGTCCTGTTTTTTGACATGGTAGAGAGCTGGATTTCATGCAGAATTCAAACAAAAACCACCATCACTATTTGTAAGGTTACTCGATAAGTGTTATCTTTCCGAGGTATTAAATTCCCTTGTACAGCGCTTACTTGCTGCAATTATGCCTTGAAAATGGCAGGGTGTACCCCTGTCGAAAATATCGGCTGTTACTATCGTTCCAGTAAGTTATATGAACATTGTATACGCCAGAAGAAACTCAGGTCTAACACTCAACCAACTTCTTTTCCAGAGAAAACGTTCTCCGAACATAGCTCCAGAGTTCTTCGCCTCAAAACCACGTGATTTCTACAGTCACGGAATCGAAAAGCTATCCCAGCCTTATCAGACTGTTGTAAGTAGTGAAGGAGGAATAGTTATTGATGACTGAAGTGTCTGTTACGTGTATCCGTTGCGTTTATTAAACTTACGGAAAACAGCTAGGAACTTATGCACCAACCCAGTACTATAAGCAATGGTTGCTTCCTACCTTGCATTCTAATTACGCTGATACGCATGCGGATGCTTGAAAACGACTTCACCCCCGAAACACAGCAGTGCAATAAACTTATTTCTTTCAAGCAGTTTGCTGTTCAGTGGTTTGCAGACTGTGTACGTCGATATATAGACGCGTCTCCCACGCCTTGCAGGAAGTTTCTTCCCGTGAGGAAGGAGTGGGCCTCACACATCTTGTCCCCTGCAAGTTTCTCCCGGACAAATGCATCTCCCCGGCTCTATTCCCCAAGGCAGCAGAGAACCCGCGCCCTGACCCCGTCTGCGGGTCTCGGGGTCCCTACGGGCCTCAGCTCATAACTGTTTCAGGAAGCAACCCGGTCCCTCTCGACGCCCTCCTGCCTCCAGAATGGCTCCAGGTAGACTCCAGCGCGGCAAGAAGTCGTCGCCCCAATCACCAAGCTCGCTTTTCTTCTCTGCACAGTTGTCGCTCTCCGGTCTGGAAAACCATTCTCCGTCTCTTTGCGCTGTTTCCTTCGCTCACGTTTATGAACTTTTTAGCTCTCCTCCTTTTCTGTACGCTGACGTCACCGGGCAACACACTAGTCTGGTCGCGAATGTTGATGAACATTAATTCTACATCAGTTCAGTCAATATTACGCCAACATTTCTAATTACTACTTAATGCGAATCGTAGTCTTTCTAAAGGTATAGGACTTCACTTTATTGGGTACTTTATTTGCCATCAAAAATTGTGATCAATGAGTTCATTTTTGCAATTTTCGTTAGTGAAGTTTAGTTATACTACTTATGATTGCTTTTTGAAGTAACAGTTGTCTAAATAACGTTTGTGCGTGTGTTTCTGTGGCTTCCAAATCGACGACTTAATAAATTTTAATGTTTCTGTTTAAAACATTTTGGAAATCTTAAAATTTTATATATATATATATATATATATATATATATATATATATATATATATATAAATATTAATATATATGATAAGATATGCCGATGACATAGCTGTCCTGGCTGAAAGTGAAGAAGATCTTGTAGTCCTACTGAATAGAATGGATAAAGTTATGGGGGAAGAATATAATATGAGAATTAATAAAGCAAAAACAAAAGTAATGGCATGCGACAAAAAAGATCAAGTGAAAGTCCAAGTTCATGTAGGCAATGAATTGCTTGAACAAGTTGATAAATTTACTTATCTGGGCAGTAATATTACCAGGGATGGAAGGAGCAAGGCAGAAGGAAGAAGCAGAATTGCTCAAGCAAAGGCTGCTTTTAACAGGAAGAAAAACATCTTAACATCTAAGACCATCAGCGTTGAAATCAGGAAAAGATTTTTGAAATCATATGTGTGGAGTGTGGCATTCTATGGGTGTGAAACATGTACTCTCGGGACAGAGGAAGACCAGAAGCTAAATTCTTTTGAAATGTGTTGCTATAGACGCATGCTCAAAATAAAATGTATCGACAAGGTCACAAACGAAGTGGTTCTGGAAAGAGCGGGTGAGAAGAGAAGCTTCTGGAGTTTCATTGTTAAAAGAAGAGTGCAATTTACAGGCCATCTATTAAGACACAAAGGATTCCTGAACACAATCATAGAGAGATATGTCGAGTGAAAAAGATCAAGAGGAAGACCACGACTGAGGTACATGGATCAAATCGTGAAAGATGTGGGATGTAACACCTATAAAGAAATGAAGAGGAAAGCTGGAAGACGCACAGAATGGAGACAAGCTGCCATTGTAGCTGTTGCAAACGAATCCTTGGATTGACCACTACAGAAGAAAAAGAAAATTTAAAAATGCTAAAAACATTTTTAATTATCTAGATCGTGTACGTTATAAAACAATGGAATATGATGACTAGTTTCAGCTGACTAAGGAGTCACTTCAGATCACTCATGGTAAAATAAATGCCAGCTTACACTACCAAGCCCTGCATCATCTATGTCCCTTGGAATATGTCTGTATGTGTGACATTTTCAGTACACAACTAAATAACCAGCAATGTAAAACCGTCTACTTCACAGCTATTCTCAGTGAGATTACATTCAATATACATTCTTACATCGAGTATCTTGTTAAAGTTAAAAAATTTTTGTGAGTCGAGGGGGTGTGACCTGCTAGGCACATAAGAATTTCTTAGCGTTGACAAATTACTCTATGTAACGACGCTTTACACTGCTGGCTATTCAGTTTTGTATTGACAGTGTCACACGTACAGGCATGTTCCAAGATGATGCGCGGTTTGTCAAAACACAGTATGTCGTATGCTGACATTTATTTTATCGTGACTGTTTTGGAAATGGTTACTTGGTCAACTGATACTAGTTATAACATTTTATTGTTTTGTATTGTACGAGATCTAGGCAAGTAAAATATTTGTAGATATTTTTTTAGCTTATAAGAAATCTATATTTGACCACTTTCTCCTGCTCTTTCAATGTCAGATGTAACTAAAAATGTGGAAACGAATTACTCTGAGAAGAGGTATTCCACAGCATTAAATTAATTTCTATACATTCAAATAATTGTAGCAAGTACAATATAACTTAAAACGAAAATCAATCTTTTATGTAAATTCGCATTTATCTCCGCAGTTTGTTGTCTTTAGAAGCTACATCTTTGAAGATCGTTTTGTCGATAATTTTGATAATTGTATTGCTCGTTGTACCGTGTAGTATTAGTGCCACAAGAGTTGGTGCAAATATAAGTTCTTGTACTGAATTATATGAGTGTAGTGGTTATAGAATTCAGTTCTGTGGTCAAAAGTGAAGTTTTTGTAATGAAGAATCTGAATAGCTAATGAAAAATCCGAAGAAATTAGTTTGAAGACTATCAGAATCACCAGTTCCATTTGCAGCGCACAACATTTGAAACAAAACTAGGGCAAAAATATAATGTTTAGAATGTACTTTCGTCTAAATCAACGTTCCAAAAGAGGAGCAGAATTACGCTGCGCTTCTGGCTCTCAAATATATTTTTGAAACATTAAAATATACGCGTTATTAAGGCATGAGTTGCAACTGGAATGGAATACTGAATACATTTAGCATTCAACACAGGCAGAAGTTTCTCAGACTTACGTAATATGGCGCTTATGAAGTCAGTACGTCAGACAATTACAAACACACATACATCAAATGTAGTGTACTGATAATCAAGTGCATGTAGTGTGGTGATCAATTACTTAGCCCCTCTCTGAAAAGCTAACATTTATGGTGATTGATTTATTACGCCTTACATCTTGAGACCCTGATGTATAATAATTATACTGATTTAATATGACACCTGCGTCGAATTGTTCGCACCCTCTGCAGGCATTTATTGAAAGTGAATTATAAATATTTTTATTTTCATAAGATTTACGCGATTCTTGATAATGTCTAAGTTGCAGTCACCAATTGCAAAAGTTATCCAAAACCAGTGACCCACCTATCCATCACATGTCACTATTTAAAAACCAGACAACGTGTCCCTTGTGTTAATAATCGTCTCAGCGTTGCTTTTCTCAATGAGACAAACAGCACATTGGCAAAGAAACTTTTAAAATATTCCTATCTTGAGCGTCATTATCAGGCAGTGTGCGGTCAATACGTTAACATTTTGAGACTCGATGTGCTGCACCTTTGACGTGGGTGCATTTTTAGGCATAAGGGTGTTGCTTGTGTGCAGATGCCAGTACGGTTCCACAGGGCCAAGTGTAGCTTAGCACTGACTGACTGATATGTATTCCTTGCGCCATGAACCAAAGACCTCGGTAATCTTGCAGCAACAGTTTAAATGAGTCACGGATGACAGCAAGGTATTGCACAATGAGAGTGTAGTTCTATTGGAAATGGAAATTTGTGGTCAGGTCTTATGGGACCAAACTGCTGAGGTCATCGATCCCTGAGCTTACCCACTACTTCATATATCTTAAGCTAACTTACGTTAAAGACGACACACACAGCCATGCCCGAGGGAGGACTCGAACCTCCGACGGGGGGAGCCGCGCGGCCGTGACAAGATGCCTTAGTCCGCGCGGCATAACCCGCGCGGCTGTAGTCCTATCTTCTCTTCATCGGGGTGTTATGCAGAATTTGGCCCAAAATTTACATTACAATTTAATGGCTGACTTAGATTCTTTGATTCACCAGTTACATCATTTGGCTTACTCTGCTGTTGCATATGGATCTCTTCTCAATGTAGCTGTTAGCACATACTTGACATAACATGTATTTTCGAACCGCATTCTATTTCATTTTTTTTTATTTGCCCGAAGATATCACTGGTTTGTTGGTAGAATAATAATTCGGTTTGGCTATGATTTACAGTCATCCTCACTTCTGTATACAAGAAAGCAACATCAGACAAAAACTAAAACATTGACTAGCATCGTACGACAAGAAGACTAAACGCGCCAGGCCCCAATTGCAGTAACAGAAGCTTCATCACTCAGACGTGTGTCCATTGTCATACTGTTTAACGTAGCGCGTGAGAGGGTTCACATACAGTTATACAAGACACGAACAACACGATGAAAACATGAAATACTTACATGTTCACTGTACCTTTATAGAAATAAAATTTTACGTAAATAAAGACAATGCATTTCAACAATGCACCAAATGTAGCTTGTGGCAAAATGAGATAAATCTAAGGATCCATGAAATGTATGTCATCAATCATAGGTAGCGAAAAATACTATAAAGAAAAAAAGGTAATATGTACAACATGTGCATCTAGAAGACGTAGATAGTAAGAACACGACCGATCTGTACTTTACCGGCAAAATATCTGAGAATCAGCATAAGTTACATTAAATGAACTACATAATTAAACGGTAGTCATCCAACAGGGAACGCCTCTCCTCGTCTTGTTCATTTAAGTCCTAGGGAGTTGCGTCAAGAAACAACAGCAAAAGGGCCCTTTCCAATGGACGAATATTGCTTAATTTTATAGTTTGATTTAATATATGTCCACACTTGATACTGAAAACTACATTGTTGCGATAGGTTGTGCCTCAATGTTTGTCTATTATTGAGGTAAATGAACCGTTGACTACTTCCCGTAGATAAAATAAATAAAAAACATCTTCTCCAGTCACAGCATTCTCCCATACTTCTATACCGTATTTCACAAATTGTTTTGAAAGCACTTCTGAGTAATCTTCAGTTTACTAGAACCTACCGAAATCCAGCAAACCACAGGTCCTGATGAGTTGTAAATCTTGTTGTCCTCAATCTCATCCATTGAACATTCTTGTCTTGACGTACAGGCTATTCCACACATGCAATGACTTACAGCGACGAAGGTAATGTATTTGTTCCTTCAGTAATTCAACAGCTTCCAGGTGAAACAATGTCATGAATGTTCCATCAGTAAGCAGTATATAGCCCAGGGAAATTTAGATTGATTTCTGATACACCAAAAAACTGAGGTGCTTTGGGTCACAATGTCGGACTCGACAACTGCATGCTTTTTTCGATAATAGCATACTTATGATACTTCAACAACAGCTGTATTAAGTTTTGTGTATTTATTTACATTATTGGCCGTAAAAACTGCAGCACTATGAAGACTACATCAAACTAAAATGGAAATACGTGTACTACATTCTCGGATTTGCAGATGATTAGCACTTCCCCAAAGCTGCACAACGTACGTAGGAGCAGCGCAATGTCCATTGTGTGGTTAGAGATGCTGTTTCTAGGTCAAAGAGTCGCGGGTTCGATTCTAGTCAGAATTGGAGATTTTATCGGCTCGTGCACCGTGCTGTACTCATCATCATTTCATCATCATCGACGCGCCAGCCACCGAAGCGTCGTCGAATTTAGACTTCTACTAGACGGAAGAGCAGTCCCTGATTGATGTCCCGGTCATAACGCCATACGATCAATTCATTTCTGTAGCTGTCGCTTCAAGAGAGCAGTTCTGTGCAGAATCTAAAAAAGTGTAAGTCCATCTTTGTACAAGATGTTTGGGGGACCACGGCTCTTTAATACGAGGGTCACTCCAAAATAAATGCACACTATTTTTTTTAACAATCCATCTTTTATTCTACATGTTTGAAAGTTTTACAGTGTGTAGATACATCCTTTTGGAACAATATTTTCATTTCTCCACATAATTTCCATCCCTCTCAACTGCCTTACGCCATCTTGGAACCAGCGCCTGTATACCAGCACGGTAAAATTCTGGACCAATCTGTTGGAGCCACTGTTTGGCAGCGTGCACAAGGGAGTCATCATCTTCAAACCTTGTTCCTCGAAGAGTGTCTTTGAATTTCCCAAAGAGATGATGGTCACATGGAGCCAAGTCAGGACTGTAAGGCGGGTGTTTCAGTGTTGTACATCCGAGTTTTGTGATCGCTTCCATGGTTTTTTGACTGACACGTGGCCGTGCATTGTCGTGCAACAGCAAAATTCCTGCTTTTTCCGATGTGGTCGAACACGATTCAGTCGAGCTTTACGTTTCTTCAGTGTCGTCACATATGAATCAGAAATTATGGTGGTTACACTTGGCATGATGTCCACAAGCAAGAGTGCTTCGGAACGAAAAACACCGTAGCCATAACTTTTCCAGCAGAAGGTGTGGTTTTGAATTTTTTTTTTTCTTGGGTGGATTTGCATGATCCCACTCCACTGATTGCCTCTTCGTCTCTGGTGAAAAATGATGGAGCCATGTTTCATCACCTGTCACATTTCTTCCACGAAATTCATCTCCACCATTCTGGTACTGTTCCAAAAGTTCGCTGCATACCGTTTTTCTTGTTTCTTTGTGAGCCACTGTCAACATCCTGGGAATCCACCTGGCACAAACATTTTTTAACGCTAACACTTTCAGTATTCTGCAAACACTTCCTCCCCCTATCGCAACGTAGCGTGACAATTCGTTCACTGTGATGCGTCTGTCAGCAGTCACCAATTCATTAACTCTCTGCACATTGTCTGGAGTGTGTGCAGTACGAGGCCTGCCGCTGCGAGGACAGTCCTCTATTTGCCGTGCCCGCTTTCATCACGTAACCTGCTTGCCCACCGACTAACTGTACTGCGATCGACAGCAGCATCTCCATACACCATTTTCAACCTCTTGTGGATGTTTCCCACTGTCTCGTTTTCACAGCACAGGAATTCTGTGACAGCACGTTGTTCTGACGAACGTCAAGTATAGCAGCAATCTTGAATACATGCTGTGACGGCGCCACTCACGGGAACAGGTTGAACTCAGTTTGAAAACAAGCGGGAAGGATGTATCTACACACTGTAAAACTTTCACACATGCAGAATGAAAACTATATTTTTACAATAATAGTGTGCATTTCTTTTGGATTGACTGTCGTATAAAATGTCAAATTGAAACGCCTCCAGCCGTCTACATTTTTAGTTTTATTTTTTTTGTGCAGCCATTTTCAGCATTACATTACATGACATTACGGCAAGTGATGATCGTAGGGATCGCTGTGTTAAGAAGAAATCTACGGATACCAGTCACTAAATCCTAGCCCGTATTTCCACTGTACAAGGGGTGGAATTCTTCCTACGCGTTGGTGAGGGAGCCTGAAGATGGTGTAATGTAATACTAAAAGTGGTTGAAGGTGCTTTAATCTGACATTTACTACAGAAGTGTGTCAGATTTCCCAGGCCGCGGGGGCCACACCACGTGGTGGTGTATGCACAGTCTTATCACGGCCCCTTTTTTGGTTATCGGAAAGTCACACCTGCGCCCGATAAGGAACTACCATGACAAAGCACCGCGGAACTGTAGTGACACTCACAGCCGCGCGGTGATCGGCAGATGTTTGGGAATTTAATATCTTGGTTTCTAGAAACGGTCAAGTGTATTTGAGGAGCTTTTGTTAAACACTGCATTTCTCACTACAGTCCGTCCCGGTAGCTGAGTGGTCAGCGCGGCGGTATGTCACGCCAAGGAGCCCGGGTTCGATTCCTGGCTGGGTCGGAGATTTTCTCGGCTCAGGGACTGGGTGTAGTGTGGTCCTCATTATTATTTCATCATCAACAGTGCAAGGCAACGGGAAACCACCACTGGAATCACTTCCCTAGACGCTCATGCGGTGGACCTCCCTGACGAGGCTTCCCCCATGACAAGACCTGCCGTAAGGCAGAGCACACAGTAGTTTTCTTACTATAAGACAGAGCGGGGCGTTTGAGATCCGAACCATCATGGAGTTGTGCCCTTTTCATCAAACTATACAAACTGGAAGTGGAATAGCGAGGTTCTCAAATAGAAATATTTGGGAAGGAATTTCATTTTCTGAAATCTGCCTTAAAAGCAAGAAAACCTCTTGAAAATTTTGGAGAGATCCGTTCGGTTGTGACTTTTGATATGTTACACCTAAGATCGTAAGAGAAGGGCAACAGGGAGATTCCATATTCCTCCATATTCCTCAATGTTGGGAAAGCGTTTGAAACGGTGCGCCACTGCAAATGTTCGCGAATGGAGGAAAATACGGAATGGGTTCCCAAATATGAGTGGCTCGAAGACTTCTCAAGTGACAGAAGCAAGTACTTTGTCCTCTACGGCCGGCCGCGGTAGCCGAGCGGCTGCTGCGGTCGCAGGTCCGAATCCTGCCTCGGGCATGGATGTGTGTGATGTCCTTAGGTTAGTTAGGTTTAAGTAGTTCTAAGTTCTAGGGGACTGATAACCTCTGATGTTAAATCCCGTAGTGCTCAGAGCGATTTGAACTATTTGTCCTCTACAGCGAGTGTTCATGAGAGACAAGGATATCGTCAGGAGTGCCTCAGGGAAGTGTGATAGGACACTCCTTATTCTCAATATACATAAATGATCTGACGGACAGGGTGAGTAGCAGTCTACGGCTGTTTGATAACTACGCTATGGTGTACAGGAAGATGTGTTCGTTTAGTGACTGTAGGAGGATACAAGATGACTTAGACAAGTTTCATGGTTGGTGTGAGGGTGAGAAATGGCAGCTTGATTTAAATGTATAAAAATGTAAGTTAATGCAGGTGAGTAGGAAAAACGATCAAGTAATGTTCGAAAAAATCGTTAGTAAAGCGTAGCGTTGCGAAGTGATCTGAAGTGAAACGAGAACGTAAGGACGGCAATAGCGAAGGCGAATGGTCGGCTTAGTTTTATTGGGAGAATTTTAGAGAATTCAGATTAAAGAAAGATATCGAAGCATTTCAGAGGCGACGGGCAGCTATTTTTGTTACCGGCCGGTTCCATCAATATGCGAGTACTGCAGATATGCTTAGGGAATTCAAGTGGGAATCCGTGGACATAAGAAAACTCTCTTTTTCGTGGAACACTGTTGCGAAAGTTAAGAGAAGCAGCATTTGAGACTGACTGCGGAACCATTCTACTGCCAATAACTTACATTTCGCGCAAGGACCAGGAAGATAAGAAAAACGAAGAGACAAAGCTAAGATGGGAGGTTCACTTTAATATTTGCAGTACTTCATTTTCGACTGCACATGGTGCGAAATCGGATACTGTTCCGCATGATAAATCAAACAAACTTTAAATAGCTTCTTCTGCTACTGTAAAATAACTTCTTCACCAAAAGCATGATGCGTAAGTTTATTTCACACATCATAAGAAGTTCTGCGTAACGTTGTTTCATAGAAACGATAATTTCAAAATGTAAAACGTTGCCAGCATATTTATTTAAGGTTTATCATGAAATGAAATCTTTGATCCTCAGGGTCACAAAGCTTTTATGCACTGAAGAGCCAAAGGAACTATCACCTGCCTAATATCGTGTAGGGCCCCGGCGAGGACGCAGAAGTCCCCAAACACGACTTAGCATGGACTCGACTAATGTTTGATATCGAGCTGGAGGGAACTGAAACCATGAATCCTGCAGGGCTGTTCATAGATCCGTAAGAGTACGACGGGGTGGAGATTTCATCTGAACGGCACGTTGCAAGACATCCCAGCTATACTCAATAATTTTCAGGTCTGGGGAGTCTGGTGTCCAGCGGAAGTGTTTAAACTCAAAAAAGTGTTCCTGGACCCACTCTGTAGCAATTCTGGACTTGTGGGTTGTCGCATTGTCCTGCTGGAATTGACCAAGTCCGTCGGAATGCGCAATGGATATGAAGGATGTAGGTGATCATACAAGATGCTTACGTGCGTGCCACCTGTCAGATTCGTATTCAGATATATCAGGGCTCCCATATCACTCCAACTGCACGCGCTCCACTCCATTACAGAGCATCCACCAGCTTGAACAGTCCACTGCTGACATATAGGGTCCATGGATTCATGAGGTTGTCTCCATACCCGTACACGTCCACCCGATTGATTCAATTTGAAACAAGACTCGTCCGACCAGGCAACACGTTTCCAGTCATAAACAGTCCAATGTCGGTGTTGACGGCCCCGGCAAGGTGTACAGCTTTGTGTCGCGCAGTCGTCAATGGTACATGAGTGGGCCTTCGGCTCCAAAAGCCCATATCGATGGTGTTTCGTTGAATGGTTCTCTCGCTGACGTTGTTGATGGTCCGGCATTGAAATCAGCAGCAGTTTGCGGAAGCGTTGCTCTCCTGTCGCGCTGAGCGATTCTCTTCAGTCGTCGTTGGTCCCGTTCTTGCAGGTTCTTTTCCCGGCATCTGCGATGTCGGAGATTTGATGTGTTACCACATTCCTGATACTCACGGTACACTCGTGAAATGGTCGTATGGGGAACATTCCCACACCATCGCTACCTCGGAGATGCTGTGTTCCACCGCCCGTGCGCCGAATATAACACCACGTTCAAACTCACTTAAATCTTGATAGCATGACACTGTAGCAGCAGTAACCGATCTGACATCTGCGCCAGACACTTGTCGTTTTATATGAGTGTTGCCGACCGCAGCGCCGTATTGTGCCCGTTTCCACGTCTCTGTGTTCGAATACGCATGCCTATATCAGTTTCTTTGGCACTTTAGCGTAATAAAGGTAATAACGAAAAAGTACATTATCATCGCTGAATATTTATCTGGTACTTCGCCGTAATTGTTACAAGACATTAAAGTCGGCTGTATCTAGTGAGAATCACACACATGTTACACATTGTATCAAGACAGAATGGGAAAATAGTACAAGCATAATTTGTGAAATTTCGGGAAATTATGAGTCTACATAGGCTACAGCGGAGGGAACGTTTGCATATGATACCATGTGTCATTATCATAGATTCAGTTCCTTGAATTACACAATAAACGTTATTAAAAATATCTACTACGTCAGGTTTAGTTGTAAATAGACCAAAGCTGAAGCAGTTATTAATAATGTATTAACTCCTACATGCAAGCAACTACTAAAGTAGTTCTTGACCATGTAAACTTCATAACTTCATCCATTGATACCAGTAATCACAAATCAACAAAGTTTCTTCCAGTATTAGTTAAAGTTTTAGTTTCAGAATGCGGGGAACATAACAAAGTGGGAATTCATTCCTATTGAAAATGAAACCTATACAAATATCAAAGAAAGTGATGTCGTTACCTCGTGATTACTGCCTAGACTGAAAGTGTGTGTATATGCTAACAATACCAACAGTATGTTTGATGGGACAGAAGAAGCGGCAGAGAAAATGTTTTTGGCAAATTACAAGAACACGTTGGCAGGAATTATTTTACAGGTGTGAGTTGCATGGCGCATATCATCTACAGCAGTGTGGAAATAGGCGTTGGTAAGCTGCCAATTGATACAGAAAACATCACTAGCAAAATTTCAAAGTAGTTTCATATTCCCACAGTAACTGCGAAAAGACTCAGAGAGTTGTGTGATTTTGTAAAAATCGGTTACCTTGAACCGCTAGGTTACAACAGTACGAGATAGTTGGCATTGCTTCCTGCTACTGTGAGACTTTTGAATTTATATCCTGCCCTAAAATAATTTTTCCTCTCTGAAGGAGATCCCCTCTATCATTCCACAACGAGAAATCTGAATTATCGTTGTGGTTTTCTCATAGATCAGTCATTGTGAAACAAGCATTCGAGGAGCTGAGAAATAGAATGCTGGCCTTGCGGAGACATTACTCATAACAAATATAAAAATCAGGCGAGAGAATAGTTGTTTAAGCTTTAATGTCAAATCTATGTTGAACGATGGTGATTAACGTGCTCACAGTAGGCTCCATCCATCTGTTGGTTCATTCCATAACGTAGCACTTGAAAATTTGGTTTCACGGTCGGAGCAGTTTTCAGATTACAATACACTTATTTGTACAAGTTTAAAAAAGGAACTACAGTGCAGTATACCATGGATTCAGAAATTGCAAGACATCAAGTCTTTCCTCTGCTTTGTTTATTCAGTCGAGCAGACAGATACGATTAGGGTACTTTCATTAGATTAGTGAGGGTCTATGGCCAATGAGACTATTAAAGATGACTGAGTGTGGTTGTAATACTGAATTTAATGGTAACTAGGTGTGTGAAGTATCATAGGTGGTGGATCTGAGTGCTTGTTTTGTCGGACAGCCGTGGCTGTGGAAGGGGAGATTTTCTGATGCCAGTTCAGAGAACACAGTGGGTCGTGATAGCAGATATCGACAGACCGAAGAGGGACTCTGCCAAGGTAGACAGGACATGACTTACGCCACAGGGCGTTCGCTGTCCATGAAAATCGACGAGGACGGAGCGAGCTACAGCGTTTTGTCCCAGAGGCAAGAGGCAGAACTTTTATTACTGCTTTCGCCAAGTTGCGACGGACCGGAGCACTGACAAGTGTTCTCAGTCCAGGAGAAGGGCATTCCGCCATTTCTACAAAAGTCCTTTCGTTGTTTCTTGGGAACCGTCCTGTAAGATTGGTATCAGTTAGGCCTATGAAAAGATTTTACCAAAGCAAGCGCTACTGCAGAACAACCGACGCTATGTCTCCAAGCGAGCTGTTTCAATTTCTTTTCTTCTTCTTTTTTTCTTTTCGAGGCCACTTAGACAAACCAGCGGCACTGTTTACCGTGCGCACATAAAAACAATGAGTTGGTTGTCAGAAAACGTAACAGTAGACACCTGTCCGATGTCTCGACATGTGCTGAGATTGGAGGATCAGATTGTTCCCATTTTGTGGAGGGAGGCTCTATGGTACACAGGATGATACGCGACTGGCATGTGAGAGAACTACCAGTTTCGAGTAATGCTTTTTAGTTGTTTGGTGCAATGGAGGAGATAAGAGTGTTTGGTCTGTCTCTTGGAAATAAACCTGTCATGACTCAGACTGATGTTGTTATTCAAGTAAACAAAATTTCTTGATCACTTTTATTAATTTTATTTGTCCATGTGTGGAGTAATAGGAGTACTCTTGGAATAAAATACATTATGTCATCTTCAGTTTCACTACACAGGGCCAAATATCTTCTCATTCCCTCGTAGTTTCCACTGTGTATAAATTTTACAGTAATGTAACTGAACGGTGGTTCAACGTCTTAGAGATATGTGGGTGCAGAAGTTCATCAGAGATACCGACATACTGTCCACCAAACAGGAAATTTTGTATGAAGTATGTTCCCTGCCAGGATTTAAAACATTTTAGAATTTTTGGGATGTAGTCAAACCATTATGGTTGAATTAATCTTTGTAGATATCACTGCCTGGCAGTACTGAGTTTTACTTAATAAATTTAATTTGCGGATTGAGAATTTTTGTTTCTTTATCATCGGTCAGTTCCATGCTACAAAATTTTGAACCATTACTTGTGTTATGATTGTAAGCAACTGGCACGAATTTCACTAATCCCTTTTTTTTTTTTTGCTTAGGGAATAGGTTCTGTGTGTGGTGGTTTCAGTTTCTGCATCCTATGTAGTGGATTTGTAGCATCGGTACCAGCACTGTTACTTTGGAAGTGTTATTTGTTATATGTGTGTCAACATAGGAGAGATTTCTCTTTCATGTAATAGAAAATTCACTCTGGTTGATAATAATGATATGTTAGAGCATGATACGAATGATAACAGGGAGTAAGGCATGCTTGAAGCGTGAGGAGAACAGAAATGGAGAGGGAGGTAGAGGAGTCAGGTGACGAAGTGATCAACTTTCAGGTGGAACAGTCAGGCAGGAGGGATGACATTATGGAGAAGGTAGCATGAGATTGAGGAACTGATGCACTCAGTGACAGTGAGGGTGAAGAGGGAGTAGGTTTCCTACAAGTAGAGTCAGTATCATCACCCCAAATATGCCGGAATGAGATGGGAAGAGATCGGTTTCGCCCGAAAAATCACATCATGCAATGAGATAGTGTACATCTGCTGCAGAATTAGAGAAGGGAAAGAGCATGCAGACTGATGCAATTTTAAAAATCTTGAAGCAGGTGGAAGAGATGAGGCAGAAGGAAAGTAAAGAAAATGAATAATTTTTAAGACAAGCAGAAAAGAAAAGGCAAGAGTTTGGCAAAGAATTAAAGAGACATACGTTGTATGTGGTGATATGTCCGAAAGAACAGACACCATACAGAGTCTGCAACTGTGAAACATTTTTTGTAAATGGAAGGTGGGATCATTGCTATCAGCTGCAGTGGGACATTAAGCGGAATTAGCGGCGACGAGCAAAAATGTTTACCGGGCCGGGATTCGAACCCGGGATCTCCTCCTTACTAGGCAGCTGCGGTAACCATCCTGCTTAATATCCCGCTGCAGCTGACAGCAGTGATCCCACCCTCCATTTACATAAAATGTTTCAGAGCAGTTTTTTCGGACATGTCTGAAAGAACAGACTCCACGCATTCGTATAATTGATAAGCTTAGATGAGAAATGGATCCATCTTCTTCAGTTCGGATGCACAAATACGTCCGACCTCCTGTGGTAATCTCAGAGTAGCGAATGGGAGCATAATGGACACGGACTGAGGATAGGTGGCGCTCGGTGGGAGTATAGATCGGCCATGAGGCGTGTCGAGGTAGTTCGTGCAGTTGCGATAACACTGGGTCCCGGATGCCGCAGCGGTTAACGCACCTGCCTTGTGAGCAGGAGATCCCGCGTTCGAATACCGCTCCCGTACACACTTGTGCCCGTCGCCGCTGATTCCGCTCAATGTCACTCTGCAGCTGATAGTAGTGATCCCTCTTCAATTTACAGAGATATAAGCGATACCGAAGAGTCAATCACGAAAACTCAACAGATGGCAATGGAATCCGAATATATAGCAACTGATGCAAAGAAATATGCAATGTTATCTCTTATTGAAGCACTAGCAGCAAGAAAAGAGGTGCTAGTGACGAAGAAACACGTGAAACAAGCAAAAATGGGGGTCTGTCAGACGAGGAGCGTGCTAGCTACTGAAACATGGAACAGCTGCAGGAAGGATTAAAAGAAGTACGAGTATATCTCATACGAATTAGTGCACAGCACGGTGAAATTATTAAAGGCATTAAAGAAATGTGGGATCATGTAAAACACACCGAAAGTCGATCCATGAAGAAACTGATGGAGATCAGTGATCGCCGATAGTGAATGGAGCAGTATGTGAATAGAGGAGGATCACATTCATATAAAGTGCATGCAGTAGTATCTCCAGTGTGTCGTTCAGCTGCTGCGTACCCACCGCAAATGAGCACACCAGCAAACAGGCGCTCTAACTCGGGGTAAGGACGGTCCCACAATTGGGTAGCACTACAGAGATGAGGATCACTCATAGGTGAGGAAAGTAGTGGAGGAATATGTAGCAACCATTTGTGTAATGATGTCACACACAACAGTGAAGAAATCCGTATCTCTGAACCAAGGGAATGAATAGTTGAAAATAACAATATGGGAGTCGACCATAAACATTTCATTCTAGCCAAAATTTTTTGAACTCTCGGGAAGCGGAAATACTTTGCACCCAGACCTTGGATAGCACAACTTGATAGGTTGATGCCACATTCTTGGCCATTAGCATATAAACTGGGCTTTCTCTGTGGCCATGTGGAGGATTTGATACCAGAAAATATGCTTGGTATTGGGGCTGTCTGCAGGAAGTACAAAGAACTCCGATATGGGTTCCTGGCCAGCTATTAGTCACGAAGAATGCAAGACGGGCTAAAACAGCGAATTATATCAAATCCGTAACTCACGTTAAGAGAGAGGATTCACTCAGGTGGAAAACACAAACAAATTTCTACTAATATGAAGGCTTCGTAAGTCCAGTTCTCTTGGTTTCGTGGTTGCAAAGATGGGTCTCGCCATGGACGTCGGGAGTGTAGTTGCGCATCATGCAGCCTACTGCGCACAGTTTGTGTCGTAACACTACATCCTATGGATGCACGAAAAGCATTATTCAACATGGTGGCGTTGCTGTCAGGGTTCCTCCGAGCCATAATCCGTAGATCCATGTCCGAACAACTTGCTTTCGTTCTCTCCGAGACGCCTGGACACTTCCCTTGTTGAGAGCCCTTCCTGGCACAAAGCAACAATGCGGACGCGATCTAACCGCGGGATTGACCGTCTAGGCATGGTTGAACTACAGACAACATGAGCCGTATACCTCCTTCCTGGTGGAATGTCTGGAACTGATCGGCTCTCGGACTCCCTCCGTCTAATAGGCCCTGCTCATGAATGGTTGTTCACATCTTTGGGCGGGCTTAGTGACATGTCTGAACATTCAAAGAGACTGTGTCTGTGATACAATATCCACAGTCAACATCTATCTTCATGAGTTCTGGGAACCGGGGTGATTCAAAACTTGATGTATACCTTAGGTGCATCGTGCAATACGAACATAAGGTCCATCTTTCACGTGGAGGCGCTTGCAAAAGGTACCACCTCTTGTAATTATGTTTGTGGTCGAAGTTTCCATTTACCTTTCGGCAAACATTTAATGTGTCCTCAACTGGACATATGACAAACTTCCATAAGATAAACAGACTCGTCCCATATTTTTACGAGCATGTCAGGACGCAGTGCTATTGATAATCAGCGTCGCAACCTGCCAAAAGCTGTTGAAGGGATCAGGCCCACAGACAGTCTCTCACAAACCAGCAAAAATGAATCACAAACACTGAGACCAGGCGGTCTTGGAAGACCATGATGAAGTTCGTAATCCGTACGTCTCTTACGCTGTAAGAGGCGCAGTGCCGTACTGTCCACCATAGGCGGCCGCAAGTAGGATAAGGAGAGTTTTGCACACCCCCATCCCTCCCCACCGAATTAATTTCTACGGACGCCCCATGTTCTGTACGTGCTTGAGCATTGTCCTGCAAAATTATGGTCAGGTCCTGCCGAAAGTATCATCACTTCTGTCTCTGTGCTGTTCATTTTTTGAACACAACCTACGACCAGCTTACAGACAGATGTGACACTTTCTGCAGGACCTGACCATCATATTGCAGGACAATGCTCAAGCATGTGCAGTGCAAGCTGTTACTGATTTGTTTGACTGATGGGGCTGCTAAGTGCTGCTATTCTACCTACTGCACTCCCCTGACTTAAGCCCTCGTAAGTTCAACTCGATTTCTAAACTGAAAGGAACACTTACACGGCATTCGCTTCAGGACTGCCACTAATTCGTTGGGCAATAGACCGCGCCGCTCGAACTGGCAACACAACTGGCACTGCTTTGAGTATCTTACGACTTCCACATCGCTGGCAACGGGTTATACACAATGCTGGTGATTACTTTGGAGGTCAGTAAAACTTTGAAACACTTATCTATTTTGTACGAACTGTGAATAAGTAGTTGCCACTATTAAAGTTCCAACCCTCGTATAATTCAGATGCTTACTTCCGGAGAAAATGTATTAAGTCACCTTTCTTCGTTTTCGATGTAGAATTCGTGTAGTTTTTGTTGAGTGCTAGTTGAACTTAAACATAGTTAAAAATTAGATAAACACGCTGCCGAAACTGGCGGCTATAAGCCCCCAGTATCCTCCTAGATCTCCACGACTTCAGTTCTGTGTTATCTGTAGAATGACGAAAAAGAAATTATCAGAATGGAGTAAAGGCGGGCTGGATTGATGGGCTAGAATTTTATAGAGTGTACTTTTACTCCGTTAAGTAACAGTTTGGAAACTTCTACCCCATAATGTGATCTTTTACTTGTGTAGTCCCTTCTAGCCTATTCAAGCATTTTACGTTGATGTTTATTTACCTTATATTCCTCATTATTCACCTTAGGGAACTTAAATATTTCTGTTTTCTGTACTTTTCTTTCGTTAGGTAGTGGTTTTTCCGATCATATCTACTTCTCTATCACAATTTGAATATAATCATGTCTTCCATAGTGGCATTTTTTTTTCCAGAAGCCGACCGAGGAAATCAACTCGACAGCCGCTCTACCATCTAGCCCTTGGCCTTATTGAAACTGGAGCTCAATACGACAAGCATCCAAAGCTACCAGATTTTCAGGGCTACCTTCAGAAAACGTCTTGAAACGGTCAAAGATAGTGAGCACCTCTACCGATTCACAACAACATTTCATTGGAGGAAGAATAAGCAATAATGCAGCACTGCCTTTCCCTCCATAAACGTTTCTTCTGCCTTTCCCTCAGACCATTGCGACAGCTGTTTTTTTGAGTTCTCCGAAAAATAGAGTTACTAATTTGCTTGTCACTCTTTTTATGTTCTCCAGCTGGGGTAAAAAGCACGCACTGCGTACTCTTGTCCAAAGCCCACGTACTCTTAAACCTCAGCATGGGGTCAATAGCGATAAATTATTTTCTAGGAAAACTTTTATTACTCCTTCAATTCTCACAGGATGACAATGAACCTTTTGCATAACGTTGCCAAGATGTCAAACTAGGTGTTACATGCGTAGTTGACGTAATATTGCTGCAAGTTTTGTAATATTTAGTAAATCCAAAAACGTGTGTTTTTACACCCAACTACCCTACTTTTGTGAAACTGGAGAATCTTTTCAAACCAGCCTGTACCGTTCTGTTAGGTGTGTGCCTCAGGCCAACAATCAGCAGTCAGTGACAGTATGACACTAAACTCCACTATTGGCGTAAACTTTCACAGGGTCAAGCTCTTAAACTTGTCCTCATAAATAACTTTTGACTTGTTAAAAATGTTGCACTTTCATTTCTCCCAGACGAAGAGCTATCAGGAGTTCGTGATGTAAATGCTAACGGGTTTTCGCAACTTCATTAATCACCGAGACACAGTCGGGAACGTTGATTTTTGAAATGGAGCTATGGCGCATTGTTCCAACAGAATATCACATTTTTGTGCTGTTGTCGAGGCTGTTTAAAAGGAGCACTACCCTAAAGTTTACTCCACCCTGCATGCAAATCAGCACCACTGGCGTGACATACGAAGTCTCGTTCGTGCGCTATTATTTCGAAACGTCGATAACTCTTTTGTGACAATGATAATGTTGCATCATCACTGAGAGTCAGCTGAGAGTCTGCCTGATTGAAGGCCTGCTGAAGTACATTTTGCTCCTGTCTCGCCTCCTACTTTATCCTCCCCATTCCTAATATTTGAGTGATTGTTATGCAATTCGTGAGATTCTGCATATTATTATTATTATTATTATTATTATTATTATTATTATTATGTATGAGGTAAGTGGACAGTTCATATAATGTAAGAATCCGTTTAGTTCTTGTTAGCTCCACATCTGAAGCAAAAAGTCGTCTGAAATTCAAAGCATTATCATCAGGCCTTGTGACCTAGTGTTAAAGTGCAAACTGGGAGACCATACGGTCGTGTGATCGAATGTCGGTCAGATATCACTATCCTTCACCTTTCAGTGATGTTAAGATATGCTAGGAAGGACATCAAACTGTAGCTCAGTGTCGGCCAAGAATTCAGCACTTCAGCTGTGCCCTGGCATGAGTACTGTAGTGCCCAGCCTGGTTGCCCATTTCCGCACCACCACAAATGGTTCAAATGGCTCTGAGCACTATGGGACTCAACTGCTGAGGTCATTAGTCCCCTAGAACTTAGAACTACTTAAACCTAACTAACCTTAGGACATCACAAACATCCATGCCCGAGGCAGGATTCGAACCTGCGACCGTAGCGGTCTGGCGGTTCCAGACTGCAGCGCCTTTAACCGCACGGCCACTTCGGCCGGCGCACCACCACAGTACGCTGTCTGACCGAGAGGAGAGGGAAGAGGGGGAAACTGCGAATGCGCCATATTTAAATGGCAGTGCAGTCACACTGTCCACGTCTTCATTTTTGATTTCACAACTTGCAACATCATAGCTCACAAACAAAACAAATTTTCAGTATTATTTATTTTTGGGCGGTAAAGACATAATATAATTTTTATCTGGTACAAACTGTCGGTATACGGACAGATGCAGACAGTTTCACAGATTTTGGCACTCAAGTTGCCATATAATTGTAACTTATATAGTTTCATTATTGAAAAACGGTCTTTCATACAAATATGTCGACCGAAATATTGTAGCACTTTTGCAACCTCATCATTGAGACGCATAAGCTCTCCATTAGGAAAGTAACATAGATGTCGAGAGCAGTTTTAACGTAAAAGGATTTGTCATTAAAATGAGAATTACCTTGCAGATCAATCAGTTACCTCTGCACATGGACAGGAGCACTTCCAACTGAGATGGCAAACGGTCTCGAATACAGATCGAAAACAGAAGTCAGATTGGCAGTGACCTCAAAACGTTAGGAAAATATCTTTATAATTCTTGCAAGGCGACAATGAATTTTTCAAACTTCATATTTTCTATTTAACAGTGAGCGTATTGAAGTGGAGACTGTGTTTGTCAGAATGTGATTCTTCTATAAGGCAATTTTCGATTTAAATGCACCCCTATCAAATTAGAAAGAAGTTGGTTCTCATCTTTACAATTCATTTTGGGTGTTTTAATTTTTCTTCTTTCACTCCTTCTTCTTTCATAAATTTAACATCATCTTGTTTTAAATCGAAAAATCAGTGCAGGCATGGCCCCTGAATTGATTAACGTACTTCGCAGTAACACATAAAGTCTCCATACTATATATTCAGTTCCGTTGGAAACTGTTGCAGCTGACTGTGGAGTAATTCGTGCGACTTTAGTAATTTTACTATTCGTACCACCAATTTATCAACGTGCTCCGTGCTTGCAAATTTAGCACAAAGTGCTTCTTGATGTACACAACAATGAATCGCATGAGTCATTTGTGGCTTTCATTGTTAACTAAATATTAAACTCTTTCTGCATGGTATTGTAACAGTATTTCATAGCAAATTGGAAGCGCCCAGCAATTATGCGACTGCATAACAGATATTGAAATCGTCACCATTCTCTTCTATCATTCCCATACAGTTTTGAAGGCTCATGGTTTTAGGTTGCTACACTGCTTCCTTTTTTGTGCAAACAGCCAATGAACCTGTAAACGTTAACGTTCTTCATACCATAAACAAGTACCGAAGGGTAAAAAGTGCTGACGCCATGATTCTGCTGAACTCAAGAGAGTTGCCCCGATCGAAAAATGCAGCACCACAATACTAAATTGTGATGTCGCGCTGTACTCCCGGGAAGAAACAAGCAGCGCCGAGACAGAGCGGTTGGCTCTGAGCACTATGGGACTTAACATCTATGGTCGTCAGTCCCATAGAACTTAGAACTACTTAAACCTAACTAACCTAAGCACAACACACAACACCCAGTCATCACGAGGCAGAGAAAATACTTGACCCCACCGGGAATCGAACCCGGGAACCCGGGCGTGGGAAGCGAGAACGCTACCGCACGACCACGAGCTGCGGACGAGACAAAGCGAGTTGCTACGAAGTTTCAGAATAGTCGCATTCAAGGTGTTGAGGAAATCCAGAGGAAGTGTCCAGAAAGTGCAGAGAAAGTGATCCTAAAGTGCAGAGAAGGTGTTTGGAAGGTGCAGAGAAGGTTCACTCAGGGTGCAGAATTTCCTTTCTCAGTTCTTTACTTATTTGAAAACTAATAAAATATTTTACTTTCAGTTCGTGAAAGACTCTCAAATGAGGATGTTTCTTTCATCTTACTGTTCAATTTTTGTAGTATTTCGTTCTCCTGCACACCTGGCCTGCGTGAAGTCTGGCTCGCCGTAGCCGGCCCCGCAGTATGTTATGCTTCCCCGGGTAGGTTTGTTGGGGTACGCTAGTGGCACACAAGTCAACGAAGTAAGTCCAATTAAGAGAACTCTTAAGAGACTCCCAGTCAATCATGCCGCATAAATTTCATTTTACTTTAGAATTAGCATGACTTAATCGTTCTGAATCACTCACACTCTTTACGCATTCTTTGTGGCCGGGTTGGATCACAGCAAGATACAAATATAACTATTCCTACCTAACGAAAGTGTCAGTCTGGCCACACATTCTTTTAGCGTCTGAACGGCACGCTGAGATGTCTGTTTTCTGGGTGGTCACCATTAAGGTCGTTAGAGGCAGCGCACCGACATTCTAACCATCACAGAGCACGTAATTTGACGGACAATCGCGATGAGTTTCAACTATTATACTAAAAATTAATCTATGTAATTAAGTTTTTCTTGGTTTGTATGCCGGCCGATGTGCCCGAGCGGTTCTAGGCGCTTCAGTTTGGAACAGCGCGACCGCTACGGTGGCAGGTTCGAATCCTGCCTCGGGCATGGGTGTGTGTGATGTTCTTAGGTTAGTTAGGATTAAGTAGTTCTAAGTTCTAGGTGACTGATGACCTCAGATGTTAAGTCCCATAGTACTCAGAGCCATTTGAACCATACTTTGTTTGTAGGTACTCTTTTGCAGTCATGGTACGAAATGAAATACCTACGCCGCGGTACCGTATCAGGCCGAGAAAGCAGCTAAAACAAGATGGTGCATCCTTTTGATAAAGAGGACTATCGTGACGTAATCCGTTTTAGACAGCACAGGAAATACTGGAGTTGTGGAATTTACCTTCATGTACCTGACATCTGCAGCATTTTCACAAATGTCGAAAATGAATTAGCAGGGATACTCTTATTTTATCAGTGGACTGTTTCAGATCATCTCCCGGCGTGCTATGGTACTATGATGCGGATATTAAACATGCACCAGGACTGCAGTCATGTACAACGATTGCTCAAAAATATGGAAACATCGTGAGAAATGCATTCTTGCACATAAATGCAGATGATAACCAGATTGCTCTGCTGAATTTGACCAGGAACTCAACTCTACCGTGTCCTAAATACGTTGCAATCGTCAGTCTGTGTCAAGTAGTGTAGTTGTGAGTGCATTATATCGGAGACGAGTGAATTCACATTGCACAAATTGTAGGTGCTCGTATGATGGTTTGCTTCTGCAATCATGACAGCCAAAGTGCCTTGCGTTTCAAGACACACCGTATCGAAGATTTATAGGACACGCAGGGAAAGCGCAAAGCGTCAGCCGCAAGGCGGACGAAAATGTGCGTTGAGTGATCACGTAGACAGTCATCCAAGACTGTGACAAAATATTTGGGGACAACGGCTGCAAAAGTCACTGCAAAGCTGAATGTCACACTTGCAAGCCCGCTCAGCACTATTAGCAACACGAAGGCAGCTGCATAAGCAAGGCGAGCTGAAGTTCCAAGAGCACCCATTAGTGATGCAAATGACCGTAACAGGAAAACGTGCTGCTGAAGCCATAAAACCTGGTCTGTAGAGCAATGGAAGGAAGCCATCTGGTCGATGTCTTGTTCCACACTGTTTCCAACTTCTGGTCGAGTTTACGTCCCTAGAAGGAAACATAACGGAGGTTCGGTGATTATTTCTGCAGGTACATCGGCGTATTCTGCGGACGCCATGGTTACTCTGCCAAGGATTATGAGACCATTTTGCCTCATCAGGTCCATCCCATGGAGCACTGTTTGTACCGCAATGGTGATGCTTTGTTCTAAGATGACAGGGCGCCTGTTGACACAGCTCGCATAGTCCTGAGCTGATTTTGTAAACATGAGGACGAATTGTCGCGTCTCCCCTGGACACCACAGTCAACAGGTCGCAATATTGAGCCTTGTGGTCTACTTTGGAGAGAAGGGCGCGTGATCACTACACACTTCCATCATCTTTACCTAAACTTGCTACTGTTTTGCAGGAAGATTTTTATAAGATTCCTTTTAAAACCATGCATGACCTGTATTTACACATTCCTAGATGGTTGGAAGCTGTTTCGAATATCAGTGGTTTCCCTGTACCGCGTTAGGCATTGAATGCGTTGTGTTTGTGGTGTGATATTTTTGTTCATTACCTGTACATAGAAACTAACAAAAAACTGATTACGTATTTGTAATTTTTCGAGGTGATACTAAAACTTTATGACTATCACTTGTACTGTACACATAAGCTCTTCTACATAGCACGGAAAGGTCATGTACGTGGAAATTGTTCGTTTTTTTAGTAAACTCGACTTTATTATGCATACAAGTACTTCAGCGTAGTATGGAAAGGTCACTTACTTGGAATCTTTTCATTGTTTAGTAGCCTCCACTTGACTACAAAATATACGTACACCAATAAGGGCTACGATATTTTTGGACCTTATTATGAAAACTATAGCATCTGTTTGCCGTGCTGTACCTTCGTCTTTGTTTGCAAATATTGATGTTTGTTCCATTTGGTTTAGCTCTTTGAAAACGGCGGCCAGGATTAAGTTTTATTCATAACAGCTACAGAAATATGGGACAGTTTATAAAATCATATATCAGAAGCAAAAAATTCTAGCAGTCTATGTTGCGCGTTAAAACGGTTTGGTTTGGTTTTGATATTGCGTAATAATCAATGGAAAATACGAATACTTGCCTTTAACTGTCGTAATTTTTTTTAAGAAACAAGGTGTTTCTGGAAGCAGAATAAACAATGTAGAAGGCAATTTTCAGTTTATGAAATGCTTATAAACACATCTCATTTTTCTCCGTGTGTTGAGTTACAACCGTTTGGATTATATTGACAAGAAAATAAAAATCATCAAGATCACATGGCACTTCTTGACGCTCTACTTATCTAAATATACGGCAAGAACTTATATAAATTTAATGCAGACGTATGAAAGACCACCATCAAATTCAGTTCTCCATTTGAGCCTCTCTGTAGTCTTAAGGGTCTTGCAGATACTTTCAAAAATGCAGCAATGTTCTCAATACAAGTGTCATTTGCTCCCAATGATGAAGTCACTCTCATACTCATGTAATAAAGTTTTACCTGGAGGGTAGAATATGGAGGTGTGCTTTTATCTCCGAAATTACTTGTTGACCCCTTTGAGTCAAATACTTTTTGTACAAATATTAGAAACTCATTTTGCGATAAGTTTGTTTACTTGAGTTCTCCACAGCGATTTAGTACCACAAAAGGTCGACGTAATCGATTGTCTATCGTATTGCACCACATATTTATGGGAACTGTCCGCTGTAAAGGTGTTTACACACCATTATACAAATTTTCGTATCACAACTGATGTGAGTTTGGAATACTGCGATACCACAGATGCGTGTAATAGCTTGAAAATATGAGTCGTATTATTAGGAAGTCGCCAATTACACATCGATATGATTCAATTCATACAGCTGATGTATTCTCAAGGTGATGATGAAAATAGTGACAGCATGTCGTCACAGTTTTGTACATGGAGCGTTAATAAGTGTCTGATATTTTTGTGTTTACTTGTAATAAGAATAGATTTTGACTGATATTAGAAGGGCTCTTGTTTTACTCACATTCTATTTGACTGAATGATCATTGGAAATGTGTGTACTGAAAACTGTACTGGGCTCATATATATGGTAAAAGCGAATACAAAATATTGAGTGCAGTATTCTGCAGCTGCAGCATTATTCTAAATACTTGTATTAGTTCAGGAAATTAAAATGTATTGCCTCTTTGCTATCCAGCATCAAGTTAATTTCGTTTATCTCGATCTTCACCCCTCACATCTAAACTGCACGTGTCTACTTCAGCATTCGTGCGCGTAAAGAACAGAAAATACTCTACTTTTTTTTTCATGTGAAGCACCGTTCCATATGATGAAATTTACTGGTATATTAATACTGAATTCCGTACCAAACTCATCTCCGTAGTACATATTGTTCCCCAACAATATCTTCAGCAGTAGAAGAGACAGTAATCATCCAAAATTCGACTGGGATGGCTGCGTACCAATTAGAACAGATAGACCGGTGGCACACATGTGACGCAATACACTATGAAATGGACATCACAGTCAAATACACGGCGATACTGTGTTTAAAATTTGCAGAATCTGAAATGAGTCTTTGAATGCAAAATAGTTCTTAACTTACTTACAAAATGAAATAAAAAAGGTTCCGGTCAAACATTGGTTTAAACTATGGAAACTGGAAATATATCAGGTCTAATAGGAAAAAGCATAGCTCACATTATCGAGGGCGTCCCGATGGTGTCACCTGATCACTAGCCAGTTGTAAGAAGATAATGGCCAAAGTAGAAAGGGCCACAGAAGCAAATAGGATGATTTACGTGCTCGGTAGAATTAATGAAGAGGCAGTAGTGTTGTATCATAGTAGGGAATCTGAGCATTTAGCTGTGGACAGGAGCATGTAGAAATACTGTCGTTGAAGTTTACAATAATAGTTGATCAGATGTATGCACCTAACAGAACAGTTCAAGACAGGAGAAATTCTCCGTAGTACATAATGTCTGTAACGATCGTTCTAAAGAAACAGAGATTATTACACAACAGCTGCAAAACAAAGCGTACCGATAAATGAAACGCGTCTGGTTGTAAAAACGGTAAAGCATTGAGCCTTCAATGGCTATCATAACAAATGATAAATACATCTCACGAAAGGCAAAAAACTTATAGTCAAATATGAAAGGTGTCAGTGGCATCAAAGTTAGTACCCACTCGCTCATGGATGACACGGGAAATCAAGTTGAGGGAAACATAAATGCCAAATTTCATTTTTCAAAGTTCCTTCTCAAATGGAAAATCCAGGAGTACTGCCCCACTTCATTCTCGGATCACTGCTAAGATGAGTGATACAGATACGTCAGTGGCGACGAGAAACACGTGAAACTGCTGAAACTCTTAACACAATTATCGGTATTTCCTATAGTGGTCTTATCTAAATTACTTCTGTGTTTTTACTTAATGTGACTTCTATATGCTCTTTGGTGCAACGTCGCTGCAAATGTTTTATTTTTTATTTGTGATAATTTATGTAATTGTAATTAAGCTATGAATGTAATTTCAGAAGTAATGTGCTGCAAAAGAATATAAAAGCTAAAAATTTAACTTTAATACTGGTTCATGCACAGGGAAAGTTCGTTTGCAATAATTTACGACTTGAAGGAAAGTCTCTCCACAACGGAACTGGGTGGGAGGGACTAGAAAAGACGGATCTGGATGGTCGAGCTGCAAGGCTCGTGTGTGGCACGAGGCAGTCGGTGGCTAGCAGGCAATGGGTGCGCATCTTGTGAACGGAAAGAGGCGAGAATAACTGCAAGATTATATATTATGGTCTCAGATGCGGAAGTAATGCGGCTCATGCCGTACTTTGGTTAGCTGTCTACTGTCAAATACGACGCTAAGAAGAGAATTTTCAGAGCTCGTCACACAGTTAGAGCCGTGGATACTTTTGCCGCCCTTTTCTGAATAGCACAGGAGATCGACGCTGCCACCTCCTTCGTCTCAAATTATCAGCTGAGTACTGTGTAAGTACAGGGACCAATTACATGGTTTCGTTTTCAACAATAACTTTGTGTTCTGTAAATTTTGTATGGAGCCACCGTATTCGATCCTTAGTCATTTACCTCGACACTGTCCTATCCCAAGCGCTACGATGAATCCGAGTACCTTGTTTTACTGAACTTTTCCTTAACAATAGTTAACAAACATTGTGGAGTTGAAAAGTACATAATTATTAAGAGATCACATGTTTTGAAATACTCCACATAGTTTTCGTGACTGGACAGTTAACGCTTTCGGTTCAAAGATTAATTTAATTAAAATAGTAGTGTTTACAGTTTCATGTGTAATGTAGTTAACAGCGTTTCCATTTTGTGTTGTGACTACACTGTTCGGCCACGGTCTGAACCTACCGACAAATTAGTTTCTAGGTCCCCATGCTGATTGTTGAACCAAATTTAAATGTCAGATTGTAATAACAGCAAACAAAGATAAGTAACTGGCTACTGTTATTCAAACTATACTAGATCCAGCTGCCACATATTCCATTTGAGTTAAATAATATAAGACGGTGAACATTCCTTGATAATGTAAATAATAATCAGTACAAAAGATACTATTATTTATAACTATTTCAATAGTAGTAATTTCTTATAATTAAACTGACAAAAGAACCTCTTGTCCATGTCAATAGCGCTCCACCGTTAGTATTCATTTACCTATAATCATCATCATCTTCCCACTGTAAGGTGCAGACAGTAAGTGTTACTGAGAGATAGTTGTTGCCTAACACACTAATACTTTTCCAGTGTAGTTCAAGACCATTCACTGGAACATTACGTGCTAAATTGTGCTTCTGTCCTGCATCTTATCAGCAAAACAGAAGTTTAGTATCAAGCAAAGTAAGCCCTCATAGTTAACATTATTTGTGAAACATGCTAGTACTCAGTACAACTTTGCCTAATTAGGCTGGTGAGCAATTCTTTTCATGCAATTATAGTTTTCTTGATTACTAATACAAACTTGGTTCGATTCCCGTTTATTTTGCTATTGTTTCTTCTCAATAACAATCATTCTAGACTCGAAAAATAGTCCGATACCTTTCCATTACACACAGTCACGGTCACAAGAGTCTTTTCACAGAAATAACATTATCGGTATACTGCAAATTTAGTAGTATCCGGTAGTGTTATGAACAGAACAAAGAACCAAAATCAGATGGAATTCTTATATACTGTACACGGAATATGCATTTGAGTTTGCCCTCTTTTAACCATAGTTTACTGTAGTTCCCCCGAACAAAAAAGGTGCCCAGTAGTTGAAGAAGGCACTGCTCACACCCGTCTACAAGAAAGGTAGCAGAAGTGCCCCACAAAATTACAGTCAAGTATCCCCTACATTCATATGTTGCTGAATATTAGAACACATTCTGCGGTGAAACGTATTGAAGGGAAGAATGACCTCCTCCATGCTAACTAGCATGGACCAGATACATCGGTCATGTTGAACGCAACTCGTACTTATCTCCCAGTACGTACTGAAAGTCACGGATCCAGGTAATCCGATGTACGCAACGTCTGTCGACTTCGAAAGAAACACTTGACTCTGTACCACAAAAATATTTATAATGAAATGAATACCCCTAGCTGCACACAGGCGTTGGTATAAGTCAACGGGGACAGTGAAAAATGTGTGCTCCGACTGGAACTCGAACCCGGGATCTCCTGCTTACATGGCAGACGCTCTATCCATCTTTTTTTTTAATCTCATTTTGTTCGTTTTTGTTCGTTGCATCTGCTCGGTGCGGAAGTCGCAAGACATCCGTTTCAGTTCGTCATTGATCCATTAACTCAGTTTTTTTTTATTGCAGAGGGCCATCTAACTCTCTGACCGAACACGCTGAGCTACCGTGCCGGCAACTGAGGCATGTTGCCGATTCCCGTAAAAGTTCGGGCACTGTTTGGGCATCTAGACTGTACGAGTGTTTTACTAGTAAAGAATAAGTGTACTAAAACTTCATGCATGATGAAGGAATTTTTCACGCATCTCCGTGTTTATGACGTCACATCTCTTGACCTATGTGTCTTATAGTGATGTATTAGTGAAGGTATATTCGCAATATATTTCGCAAAGAGTACTGATGCCGTTGTACAGTAGGCATATTTCTTTCTACGACTGTTTCCTAATTTCAAACAAGGTGTTTTCACGAATGCAGGGATATGAAATTTTTCGATTCTTCACTATAAAATACAGTCCTTTTTCTGCTTTCGTTTCTAGTAGAAAATTGGTAAAATTGTTAGATAATCATGAGTAAAGCTGGATAAGGAAAAAGAGTAATTAGCCAGTTTAACTCCATGCTGTAGAGTGACACGAAGGTCCTGCTGCCCAAGTCAAACGTAGACAGTAGCACCACATAGGGCGGTGAAATATGGGAGCTAGCCGAAAAGGAGAAAAATAAGTCATGTCCCTTGAGATGAATTTTTGGCGAAGTGGTTGTCGCATCTCCACACTGGAACACGTCAGAAATAGGAGAATAAGGGAAATTACAGTAGGAAAGGAAACTTTTCTCGATCTCAGAGACAGCAAAATATAAACGTCTATGTCGACGTCCAGAGAATGGATAATAAGCGATAGATAAAAAGAATCTATAAACGGACACCTTCTAAGCGAAGAAAACGTGGAAGGCTATCGCGTACATAAGGTACAAAAGGAAAGTGCACTGGCGAAGCTGTCATTTGTACTCATGTGATTCATGTGAAAAAGTTTCCAACGTGATTACGACCGCACGACGTGAATTAACAGGCTTCGAACGTTGTTGGAGATACACGCATAGGATATTCCATTTCGGAAACCGTTAGGGAATTCAATATTCCGAGATCTACTGCGTCAAGAGTGTGCTGACAGTACCAAATTTCTAGCATTACCTCTCGTCATAGACAGCGCAGTGGCCGATAGCCTTCACTTAACGACCGAGAGCACTGGCGTTTGATTAGAGCCGTCAGTGTTAACAGACAAGCAACGCCGCCTGAAATAACAGCAGAAATAAATGTGGGGCGTGCGGCGAACGTATCCGTTAGGACAATGCCGTGAAATTTGGCATTAATGGGCTGTGGGAGCAGATGGCCGACGCGACTGCCTAACAGCACACCATTGCCTGCAGCACCTCTCCTGGGCTCGTGACCATATCAGTTGGATCCTAGGCGACTGGAAATCGCAGGTTCGAAGCCGGCCTCGGGAATGAATGGATGTGTGTGATGTCCTTAGGTTGGTTAGATTTGCGTAGTTCTGAGTTCTAGGGGACTGATGACCTCAGATGTTGAGTCCCATAGTGATCAGAGCCATTTGAACCATTTTGAACGACTGGAAAACGTGGGCTGGTCAGATGAGTTCCAATTTCAGTTGGTAGGTTTCGAGTGTGGCGCAGTCCCTACTAAGCCACTGACCCGACTTGTTAACAAAGCACTGTGCGAGATGGTGGTGGCTCCACAATGATGTGGGCTGTGTTTAAATGGCATGGAGTGAGTACTCTGGTCCATCTGACCCAATAATTCACTGGAAATGGGAATATTCGGCTCCTTGGAGACCAATTTCAGCCATCCATTGTGTTAATGTCCCCGATAACGATCCACCATGTCACTTGGCCGCAAACTTTTGGGACTGGTTTGAAGAACATTATGGACAGTTCGAGCGAATGATTTGACCACCCAAATCGCCCGACATGAATCTCATCGAATATTTGTTGTACATAATCGAGAGGTTAGTCCATCCGTGAAATATTGCACCGGGAACACTTTCGCAATTATGGACGGCTATTGAGGCAGTATGGCTCAATAATTCAGTAAGGGCTTCCAATGACATGTTGAGCCCATGTCACGTCAAGTTGCTGTAATACGCCGGGAAAAAAGAAGTTCCGACATCATATTGGGGGTATTCCACGAATTTTATCACCTCTCAGAGTATATATTATAATTTATCTGCATATGAAAGGAACCGATCACATAGACCCATTAAGTAGGTCCATAGGCAAGATACTGTAAAAATGCAGTCAATTTAAAAAGGAGACTACTTACTAAATACTTGTGTGTCCCAGACTGGAATATTACTCGAGAGTGTGGGACCTATACCAAATTCGAATAAAAAGAGGGACTACAACCACCCATGGAACGGGAAGGCGAAATGGGACTAATTATGGACATACAAAAACATATTTCAGAAGGTATACTTCCTGCACTCCATACTGCAGTGCGAATGGAAGAAACACTAGTACGTGATACATTGGGAAGTACCCTCTAAAATGCACTTCACAGTAGTTTGGATGTAGATGTAAAAGTGAATCTGGGTGTTTGCCTTTCGTGGGCAATCGTCTTACCAACTGCGTTATCCAGTCACGACTAAGAAACAGCCTCTAAGCTTCAAGCTGGCGAAACTTATTGTTCTGACTCTCCACAACTACGACAATACACACTCCCATACTGGGAGGAAAGTTCACTGCGAAAACACACCGTGAACACTATCTGCTCAAAAGTATCTGGACACCCCTATGTAACGCGTAATTGAGCACTAGGTATCACGAGAAGCGGACGTGTCAATATGTAAGGAGGCGGGGAGTACTGTGTTGACAGTAGGGACGCTGTAACAGCAGAATAGACCATCCAGGAGAGCTCAGTGAATCCGAACGTGAACTAATCGTTGGATGCTCCTGAGTAATAAATACATCAGGAGCAGTTCAACCCTCTGCAGCCACCCAAACCGACTGTTGGTGACATGACTGTGAAATGGAAACGCGAAAGGACAATCACAGCTAAACCAAGACCAGCCAGACCTCATGTGTTGTCAGGCCAGAAGCATCGAGCAATGTGAAGTGTGGTTGTAAAAATTTGCAAGAGAACAGTGGAAAAGAGTTTCCAAGGTACACCAGCAGTTAGCACAGAGACTAATATGCAGTTAACAAGAATGAGGCACCTCAAAAATTGTAGTCTGTGGTAAGCGACTCCACTAGACAGTTGATGAATGGGAACAAGTAATCTAGAGCGATGGATCATGCTATACTCCGTGGCAATCCCATGGAAGGGTTTGAGTTTGGCGAATACCTAGCGAACTTTACATGCCATCTTGTAAAGTGTCAACAGTGAAGTATGGAGGAGTTGGTTTTACGATAAGGAGGTGCTTTTTGTGATTAGAGTGTCGTCTTCTTTTTGTGCTTGAGAGAACACTAAAGGCGAAATGGTATGAACATATTTTGCAAAGAAACAGTTATGTGAAGACGATTGTATTAGCATAGCAATACACTGTCATAAAGCTGCACCGTTGAGGCAATCGTTTGTGGTCAGTGACATTCTTCAAATGGACTGAGCTGCCAAGAGTTCCGAGTTGTACCCACTCACAGGTCTACACTTTTGAGATGTGATGCAAAGTCGACTTCGCTCCAGACTCCAGCGTCCAAATCACTACCTTCTCTTTTTTCGGTTCTTGAGAAAGACTAGGTTGCCATTCCTACACAAACACTGAATCGGCTGCCATTATTTGACAAAAGTTGAAAGTGTTCCCAACTGAGTTCAAGCCATCAAGAAGGCAGAAGGTGCACTCACTCTATATCAGTCGCTTCCAATCTGGGGTAATTACCTACTGACAGATAAAATGAAAATTTATGAGGGGTAAAAAAAGGGTTTGATTGTGATTCAGTTATGAAACGAAATTATTTTTAAAAGATCTTTACTACTGTCACAATTTTGTAAGATAAATTTTCACTGTGTAAGTTATCAGTAAATATTTTTTCCTCTGTTATTAGCATTATAGATGTTACAGCCCTCCCCCCATGAACCATGTACCATGCCGCTGGTTGGGAGGCTTGCGTGCTTGGTTCCTGAAGAGGGGCAGCAGCCTTTTCAGTAGTTGCAGGGGCAACAGTCTGGATGATTGACTGATCTGACCTTGTAACAATAACCATAACGGCCTTGCTGTGCTGGTACTGCGAACGACTGAAAGCAAGGGGAAACTACAGCCATAATTTTTCCCGAGGGCATGCAGCTTTACTGTATGGTTAAATGATGATGGCGTCCTCTTGGGTAAAATATTCCGGAGGTAAAATAGTCCCCCATTCGGATCTCCGGGCGGGGACCACTCAAGAGGACGTTGTTATCAGGAGAAAGAAAACTGGCGTTCTACGGATCGGAGCGTGGAATGTCAGATCCCTTAATCGAGCAGGTAGGTTAAAAAATTTAAAAAGGGAAATGGATAGGTTAAAGTTAGATATAGTGGGAATTAGTGAAGTTCGGTGGCAGGAGGAACAAGACTTTTGGTCAGGTGAATACAGGCTTATAAATACAAAATCAAATAGAGGTAATGCAGGAGTAGGTTTAATAATGAATAAAAAATAGGAGTGCGGGTAAGCTACTACAAACAGCATAGTGAACGCATTATTGTGGCCAAGATAGACACGAAGCCCACGCCTACTACAGTAGTATAAGTTTATATGTCAACTAGCTCTGCAGATGATGAAGAAATTGAAGAAATGTATGATGACATAAAAGAAATTATACAGATAGTGAAGGGAGACGAAAATTTAGTAGTCATGGGTGACTGGGATTCGAGTGTAGGAAAAGGGAGAGAAGGAAACATAGTAGGTGAATATGGATTGGGGCTAAGAAATGAAAGAGGAAGCCGTCTGTTAGAATTTTCAACAGAGGATAATTTAATCATAGCTAACACTTGGTTCAAGAATCATAAAAGAAGGTAATATACGTGGAAGAACCCTGGAGATACTAAAAGGAATCAGATAGATTATATAATGGTAAGACAGAGATTTAGGAACCAGGTTTTAAATTGTAAGACTTTTCCAGGGGCAGATGCGGACTGTGACCACAATCTATTGGTTATGAACTGCAGATTAAAATTGAAGAAACTACAAAAAGGTGGGAATTCAAGGAGATGGGACCTGGATAAACTGATTAAACGAGAGATTGTGCAGAGTTTCAGGGAGAGCATAAGTCAACAATTGACAGGAATGGGGGAAAGAAATACAGTAGAAGAAGAATGGGTAGCTTTGAGGGATGAAGTAGTGAAGGCAGCAGACGATCAAGTAGGTAAAAAGACGAGGGCTAGTAGAAATCCTTGGATAACAGAAGAGAAACTGAATTTAATTGATGGAAGGAGAAAATACAAAAATGCAGTAAGTGAAGCAGGTAAAAAGGAATACAAACGTCTAAAAATGAGATTGACAGAAAGTGCAAAATGGCTAAGCAGGGATGGCTAGAGGACAAATGTAAGGATGTAGAGGCTTATCTCACGAGGGGTAACATAGATACTGCCTACAGGAAAATTAGAGAGACCTTTGGGGAAAAGAGAACCACTTGTATGAATATCAAGAGCTCAGATGGTAACCCAGTCCTAACCAAAGAAGGGAAAGCAGAAAGGTGGAAGGAGTATATAGAGGGTCTATACAAGGGCGATGTAATTGAGGACGATATTATAGAAATGGAAGAGAATGTAGATGAAGATGAAATGAGAAATACGATGCTGCGTGAAGAGTTTGACAGAGCACTGAAAGACCTGAGCCGAAACAAGGCTCCAGGAGTAGACAACAATCCATTAAAACTACTGACGGCCTTGGGAGAGCCAGTCCTGACAAAACTCTACCATCTGGTGAGCAGGATGTATGAAACAGGCGAAGTACCCTCAGACTTCAAGAAGAACATAATAATTCCAATCCCAAAGAAAGCAGGTGTTGACAGATGTGAAAATTACCGAACTATTAGTTTAATAAGTCACAGCTGCAAAATACTAACACGAATTCTTTACAGACGAATGGAAAAACTGCTAGAAGCCGACCCCGGGGAAGATCAGTTTGGATTTCGTTGAAATATTGGAACACGTGAGGCAATACTGACCTCACGACTTATCTTAGAAGAAAGATTAAGGAAAGGCAAACCTACGTTTCTAGCATTTGTAGACTTAGAGAAAGCTTTTGACAATGTTGACTGGAATACTCTCTTTCAAATTCTAAAGGTGGCAGGGGTAAAATAGAGGGAGCGAAAGGCTATTTACAATTTGTACAGAAACCAGATGGCAGTTATAAGAGTCGAGGGGCATGAAAGGGAAGCAGTGGTTGGGAAGGGAGTGAGACAGGGCTGTAGCCTCTCCCCAATGTGATTCAATCTGTATATTGATTGGAATGGACAGTATCTTGAAAGGAGGATATAAGATGAACATCAACAAAAGCAAAACGAGGATAATTGAATGTAGGCGAATTAAGTCGGGTGATGCTGAGGGAATTAGATTAGGAAATAAGACACTTAAGGTAGTAAAGGAGTTTTGCTATTTGGGGAGCAAAATAACTGATGATGGTAGAAGTAGAGATGATATAAAATGTAGACTGGCAATGGCAAGGAAAGCGTTTCTGAAGAAGAGAAATTTGTTAACATCGAGTATAGATTTAAGTGTCAGGAAGTCGTTTCTGAAAGTATTTGTATGGAGTGTAGCCATGCATGGAAGTAAAATATGGACAATAAATAGTTTGGACCGGAAGAGAATAGAAGTTTTCGAATTGTGGTGTTACAGAAGAATGCTGAAGATTAGATGGGTAGATCACATAACTATTGAGGAGGTATTGAATAGAATTGGGGAGAAGAGGAGTTTGTGGCACAACTTGACGAGAAGAAGGGATTGGTTGGTAGGACATGTTCTGAGGCATCAAGGGATCACAAATTTGGCATTGGAGGGCAGCGTGGAGGGTAAAAATCGTAGAGGGAGACCATGAGATGAATACACTAAGCCGATTCAGAAGGATGTAGGTTGCAGTAGGTACTGGGAGATGAAGAAACTTGCGCAGGATAGAGTAGCATGGAGAGCTGCATCAAACCAGTCTCAGGACTGAAGACCACAACAACAACAAAAGTTACAGGCTTCGGACATAGTCCACCCGCCACGAACAGGCTTTACGCTTTGACCCATACATTTACTATGATAAAAGTGAGACATGTACACTGAAAAGCCAAAGAAACTAGTTCACGAGCCTAATATCATGCAGGCCCCCGCGAGCACGTAGAAGTGCCGCCACACAACGTGGCATGGACTCGACTAAAGTCTGAAGTAGTCCTGGAGGGAAAGGACACCATTAACTCTGCAGGGCAGTCCAGAAATCCGTAAGAGTACGAGGGTTGGAGATCTCTTCTGAACATCACATTACAAGGCATCCCAGACATGCTCAAAAAAGTTCAAATGTGTGTGAAATCTTATGGGACTTAACTGCTAAGGTCATCAGTCCCTAAGCTTACACACTACTTAATCTAAATTATCCTAAGGACAAACACACACACACATGCTTGAGGGAGGACTCGAACCTCCGCCGGGACCAGCCGCACAGTCCATTACTGCAGCGCCTTGCAATTATGTTCATGTCTGGGGTCTGGTGGCCAGAGGGTGTGCTTCAACTCAGAAGAGTGTTGCTGGTGCCGCTCAGTACCAATTCTCGACGTGTGGGTGTCGCACTCTCCTGCTGGAATTACCCAAATCCGTCGGAATGCACAGTGGACATGAATGGATACGAGTGATCTGACAGGATGCTTATGTAAGTATCACCTTTCACAATTGTATCTAGACGTATCAGTGGTCCCATATCACTCGAACTGCACACGCTCCAAACCATTACAGAACCTCCACCAGACTGGACAGTCCCTAGCTGACATGCAGTGTCCATGGATTCATGAGGTTGTCCCCATACCCGTGCACGTCCACCCGCTCTATACAGTTTGAAACGAGTCTCATCCGACCAGGTAACACATTTCCAGTCATGAACAGTCCAATGTCGGTGTTGACGGGCCCAGGCGAGGCGTAAATCTGTGTGTCGTGCAGTCATCAAGGTTTTCTGCCTCAAAAGCCCATATGAATGATATTTCATTGAATGGTCCGCCGCTGACACTTGTTGATAGCCCACCATTGAAATCTGCAGCAATTTGCGGAAGAGTTGCACTTCTGTCACGTTGAACGATTATCTTCAGTCGTCATTGGTCCCGTTCATGCAAGATCTTTTTCCGGCCGCAGCGATGTCCGAGATTTGATGTTTTACCGGATTCCTGATATTGACGGTGCACTCGTGAAATGGTCGTACGGGAAAATCCGCACGTCATCGCTAAGTTGCAAATGCTGTGTACCATTGCCCGTGCGCCGGCTATAAAACACCACGTTCAAACTCGCTTAAATCTTGATAACCTGGAATTGCAGCTGGAGTAACCGATCTAACAACTGCGACAGACACTGGTTGTCTTATGTAGGCGTTGGCGTCCGCAGCACCGTATTCTGCCTGTTTACATATCTCTGTATTTCAAAAAGTATGCCTGTACCAGTTTCTTTGGCGCTTCAGTGTATGTAACAAATGCTAAATACCTCATGAAAAGTGATATCCAACCTGTCGATAGTTCCTGCAACAGATTCGAAATTGCTTCAGTGATCACTTCGAAACAGAGAAATAAAGCAATTGATGGCACGACGGGAGTATACAGGGTGTTGGAGGAGGAAAGGCCAATACTGAAGGATACTATAAAAACAATCATCTGAAGCAAAAGGTCTGGTAAACATGGGCTTGAAAATGCCTACCTTAAGAGCTATGAGCACTTCTTCATCTTCGATACTATGAAACACATCTCTTCAACCGCAGTCTCCTTGCTTTTCATATTTTCAGAGGCGGTAGTGTGGACCAAAACAAGAAATGAAGCCAGTAAACGATCTGTAAAGTGTATACCTTATGATCTATGAGTACTGATTCATCTTTCCTAGTGTGAAACACATCTCTCCTACTAAACATGTGCCTATAGTCATTAAGTTCTGCATTCGAGAGCCCACGTGTAAAAAAAACCATTTTTTATTGTTTTTGTCCATCCTGTCTCCTCGTAAAACATGCAACGCAAGGAGCTTGCAGTAGAAAATATTTATTTCACAGTATCGAAGATGAAGAAGTGCTTATAGCATTTAGAGCCCATGTTTTCCAGACTTTTCTGCTTCGAATGATCATTCCTGTGATATCCCTAAATATTGGCAATTTCTCCTGGGACATCCTGTATAAGGGCTACTATAGAGCTGTATACAGTATTATTGTTAATTATTATTAGAATGGTCAGACACAATGTGTTAACAGCTTGATGCCTTCCACTCTCTGCCAGACAGTAGGTATAGTGTGAAGGATTACCGTCAAACCTCCTTGCCTAGAGTCGCCAGATGAAAGTTGATGTCGTCAAGCCCCGAATTAAAACTGCGCAACGGATAACTGGGGAGGAGAGCTTGAGGGCGCTACCTTGAGAGCATGCCCTTTCTGTACGATACTAGGCAAGGGGCTGTAGGGCTAACACGCTAATGTGTGGTTTCCTGCATTCTATAACTTTTATCTAAAATGAATTCCTTTAACTTGAGTTCTTTGTGATTTTTAAGGTATGTTAAAAATTGATGACAATTGATTACCTATTTATTTTAAACATTATAACTCGACTTTACAGCGATTGCAGCAATTGTTTCAGTTTACAGATATTACAATTTTACAAACTATAGCTCGGGTATATTATATACTATTCTGCACGCACATGTCTACGGGTAAGACGTAATTGCGTTGGCCAAATGTATACCACCAAAGTCTCCCAATATTTTACATAGGACATTCACTATGTGAGGAGGATAACGGGCAAACTGGGGACCGAAATTAAACGAGCACATTCATTTCCTTACACAGTCCGAAGCTGAAAATAAAAGAATTAGTACAAATATTCAAATACCTCTCTTCCATGCGTGAACATCGAGACAGACGCACTGAGGGAACGTCTGCTCACTTACCAGTCTTCTGTAACACTCCCAGAATATGGCGGGCACCCGGAGGTCTTCCTGGGCCCCGGTGGAGGGGGTGGTCGAACAACTTGGCCGTGACCAACCTCTACAGCCCAAATCTTGTGACACTGGAAAGTCTTTGACTTTTACCTGCCTGTGCTTTCTCTCTAATCCCCTTCCCAGGAGTGAGGTTGGCGCTACTATACTACAGAACTACTTCCCAACTAAGATTTGGTCACGCTTTACGGAAAGGAGTGAGGAGGATTAGGAAAGTTCATGTGCAGATTCACATTCACGTACAAGAAATGCATAATACACGACACATATAAACACGTATTATGAAGCCTGACACATTTCTTTCCACCCGTCCACATGGGTTCTGTTGCACCCGCGGCCGGCCGCGTCGTGTAATAAAATTGGTGGCGTAGCCGCCTATGTTTGTATTTCCCGGTGCGAGCGAGCAGTGAAACCTGCTGCTTATGGAGCGGAAACTACTGTACCGTTTCAAGTGCACACATTTTAACTTGGTTCATTTTAATTGGAGGTGCAGGTGAAGCAAGTGCCACGAGGGAAGATGGTAGTGAGCGGTAGCATGTTTTGTAACACGTTGCCTACGCTCATTGTGACTAGTTAACTTTCATATCTGAGGAGGGGTAGTTAGCCCTCGCAGAGCACTGACAATGGCTGAAAGTAGATTTCTGACTACGACAGCAATGAAAATATCCACAAGTAATTGCAAAGCCTAAGATGAAACAACAGTACTGTTGTTGAAACAAGTAACCGAATGGATCTGGGGCATGATTTATGATGTGCGGTTACTGAAAACAACTCAAGTATAAAAATAGTTGTTAGACAGAAGCATTACCAATTGACTCATTGACTCATAAGTTTGTGATTTTATACAACACCCACAAAACTAAATATCATTTATCTTTCTCTATTTTTAAAATAAAAATGTGTAAAGAAACTTATTTCTCATTCTAAATTTTAATTACGTGCTAAAGTTGGTTGGGTTTGGGGGGGGGGGGGAGTGGTGGTAGAGGGAAGGTGGGGGTAGTGTCTAATATGTGGTTGCAGGCAGGGGTAATGATCTAAGAACGGTTTGGAATCACTGGCCTATATTAACGTCCATTAATAGGTGTCTGGATGCTTTTGGTCAGACAGTGTACATAACTATCCAGTTCTCTATTTTCGTTATACAGGAAGAACATTATTGACAAACTGATAACAAAGAAACTGGTATAGACAAGCGTATTCAAATACAGAGATACGTAAACAGGTAGAATAAGGCGCTGCGGTCGGCAACACCTATATAAGACAACATGTGTCTGGCGCAGTAGTTAGACCGGTTACTAATGCTTCAATGCCAGAGTATCAAGATTTAAGAAAGTCTGAATGTGGAGTTACAGTCGGCACACGAGCAATGGGGCACAGCACCTCCGACGTAACGATGAAGTGGGGATTTTCCCGTACGACCATTTCACGAGTGCACCGTTAATTTTAGGGATCCGGTAAAACATCAAATCTCCGACGTCTCTACGGCCGGGAAAAAATCCTGCAAGAACGGGACCAACGACGACTGAAGGTAATCGTTCAACGTGACAGAAGTGCAACACTTCCGCAAATTGTTGCAGATTTCAATGTTGGGCAACCAATAAGTGTCAGTGGCGAACCATTCAACGAAACATCATCGACATGGGCTTTTGGAGTCGAAGGTCACCTCGTGTACCCTTGATGACCCCACGACACAAAGATTTTCGCCTCGCCTGGGCCCGTCCACACCGACACTGGACTGTTGAGTGGAAACATCTTCTCTGATCGAACGAGTCTCGTTTCAAATTGTGTAGTGGATGGACGTGTACGTATATGGCGACAACCTCATGAGTCCATGGGCCCTGCATGTCAGTAGGAGGCTGTTCAAGTTGGTGGAGGCTCTGTAATGATGTGGAGCGTGTGTGGGACTCCTCACACGTGGAGATACGACTCCGACAGGTGATACGAACCTAAGTATCCTGTCTGATCACCTGCATCCATTCATGTCCATTGTGTATTCCGACGGACTTGGGCAATTCCAGCAGGACAATGTGACACCCTATACGCCGAGAATTGCTACAGAGTGACCCCATGAACAATCTTCTGAGTTTAAACACTTCCGATGGCCACGAGACTCCCCAGACATGAGCATTATTGAGCATATCTGGGGTGCCTTGCAACGTGCTGTTCAGAAGAGATCTTCACCTCGCATACTCTTACAGATTTCTGGACAGCCCTGCAGGATTCATGGTGTCAATTCACTCCAGCACTACTTCAACATTAGTCGAGTCCATCCCACGTCGTGTTGCGGCCTTTCTGCGTGCTCGCGGGGGCCCTACACGACATTACGCTGGTAAACCAATTTCTTTGGCTCCTCAGCGTATTTCGTCGTTGAAAGGTAGTATTGCTTGTGTAGTCTTCAGTCCGAAGACTGGTTTGATGCAACTCTCGACGCTAATCTATCCTGTGCAAGTATCTTTATCTCTGAATAACTACTGTAGCCTTCATCTACATGTGTTTGATCCTACTGTGTTCGAGTCTTGGTCTGCCTCTTGTAAGCGACCCATGATCCATTACCGAACGATAAACGCGTTTTTGCTTCACACAGGTCGATGGTAGGCAAAATCGATTGTCAAGTGCCGCTGATGCTAAGGGAGTGAAGTGTGAGTAGATTCGAGTTTGGTGCCAGTGTAGTCCGGTCGGAGTTGTAAGCAACGCATCGTGTCGTACAGGCTGAGTGAGTCCACACTGCCGAGCGTTGCCCTCAGTAAAACATTACCAATTTGCTACATATGATACTCCTGACAAGTATTTCGCAAAGGTTTTCCGTGTGCTGCATATTAGTGTTCACGTCAACCGCGCCGGCCGCCCGTTGGATTGCAGTGAGAGTTGTATGTGTTAACTACTGATAAATGTGTGGCGCAATACCAATACTTCTGACCTGCGGCGAGATTAACATTAACGAGAAGTGTGAGACGAAAGTAGTGTCTGCCTCACATTGTGTCTAATCAGAGAATATTAAATAAAATAGTGTAAGAAATCTTGGTGTTGGTTATTGCAAAAACCTGTATCATTGTGTGAACCTTGTTGGACAGTCCCACGCTGATTAGAAACTACTTCAGAAGTAGCTGAATCTGTTCAGTACATATCTGTTTGGTCACGGCCACATCAAAATTAAAGTTAGGCTGCTATTTCGGTTGATAACAAGAGACGTCATACTAATCGTAGCCGCTTAGCAGGAACGCTGTCTAGTCCTAGGTCTTTAATTCCTCGACGATGTCTTTTTATTTTCGCAGGGAACGTACATCGCACCTAAATGAGTTCTTTTTTCCCAGCCAGGTTGGTCTGTTGTTCTGTCTTATTCTCCACGCCCTACTTTAGTCCTCAGGTTTCACTAACAAGGACTTCATTAAAATTTAATTTATGACGAGGCATTGTTAATTAGGAGGCAGACTGGAAAAAATTCCGGGGAGTCATTAAAAGAAGAAAAATGCGAATACGTCCATAATGGTCTCAAAGACAGTCAAATAACAAAGATAGCCTTACTCTGAAAGGATTTACGGAAGCCACGGAAGAGGTAAGTTAGAAAGATCAGACGAATAACTGAATTTCATCCTCCCTAAAACGAGTCATACGTGGGATAGGATTCACGCGTTTCGCATAGTACGTGACTGCCACTGAGACTACAACAAAAGTAATCGAGTGTGTCTGTGTATGTCTGATAAGTACGCATTACGTTTCTCCATCGTGTAAAACGAGAGAAAAACGGCGATGGCGGAACACAAACTTATGAACAAGCACAAGTGTTTGAGCATACACAGATTGCCGCCCACGTTTCGAGTAACTAGGAACCAACCGTCAACGAAATTTTATAGATGACATTCTGCAGTATGCAAGACTTTATGATTGCTGCTGAGAGTGTGCTCCAAAGTTTTCATCTACGTCTACATACATCTATACACTAAACCACTATGACGTGCATGGTAGAGGGAACTTAACACTGAACTGCACACGATGGTTTCTTTCCGTTCCAGTCGCGTACACAGCCGGGAAAAATGACTGGTGACAAGCCTGTAGGGACTGCAGCTCGACTAATCTTGTGTTCTACAGCTACGTACATACTCTCCAAGACACCATACGGTGAATGGCGGAGGGTACTGAGATCCATTTTTAGTCACTCCCCTTCCTGCTCCATTCACGAATAGAACGAGAGATAAGCGAGTAACTATACATCACCATACGTGCCGTAATTTCTCTTATCTTGTCTTTGCGGTCCTTGCGTGAAATGTTCATTGGTGGCAGTAGAGTCGTTCTGCAGTCAGCGGCAAATGCTGAGTCTGTAAATTTTCTCAATAGAGTTTCGCGAAAAGAAAGTCGGCTTCTCTCCAGGGTTTCCCATTTGAATTCACGTATAATTTCCGGAACATTCGCTTGTTGATAAAGTAAACCGGTAACAAATCTAGCAGCACTCCTCCCAATTGGTTCGGCATCTTTTTTTAATCCTACCTGGCAGGAATCCCAATTACTCGAGCATTTCTCGGAAATATGTCACTAGTGATCTATAAGCGATGGGTTACACTTTTCTAGAATTCTCGTAAAAAACCAAAGTCGAAAGTTCACCTTCTCTGCTACTGACCTTACGTTCAAAATGGTTCAGATGGCTCTGAGCACTATGGGACTTAACATCTGAGGTCATCAGTCCCCTAGAACTTCGAACAACTTGAACCTAACTAACCTAAGGACATCACACACATACATGCCCGAGGCAGGATTCGAGCCTGCGACCGTAGCTGACTTTACGTACTCGTGTAATTTCACACCCCTTGTCAACGTTACGCCTAGATATTTCATCGGCGTGAATGTGTCAAGCCGTCCGTCATATTACATAATTGTTTTTCCTATTCGTATGCATTAACTTACATTTTCCTACCCTTAGAGAAAGCTGCCGGTCATCGTATAAATAGAAATCTTGTCGTAAATCATCCTGTGTCCTGCTACATCTCTCATCGACGACAACTTCCCGTGCATTACAGCGTCAAGAAACAGTCGTAAATTTCTATTCATTCTATCCATTCGCAGTCTCTAGTACAGAAATATTTTTCTAGATTTTTCACTAAATATTGGTTCGCGGGGTAACTAGGGTCTATCGTCAAGTGTCTGCTACATCTAAATAACTTCGTTTTTAGTACCGGTCCCACAAACTTCTGCAATATTCGAAGATGGGATGCACAGGTGCTTAGTAAACAGACGCCTTTGTACGGTGACAGAATTTTTTCAGTGTCCTGCCGACGAAACATAGTCTCCGCTACTTTACCTACGACTGAGCCTGTCAGATTACTCTATTTCATATCCATATAAATTGTTGTATCCAGTTTTTTGTATGAGTTGCCTGATTTAATTTGGGAATCTTTGATTTTATAGTCATAAGAAACCAAGTTTTAGCGTTATGTGGGGTGTATAGTTTTGAATGTCTGAATATATTAAAGGGAAGTCAAATTAATACGAGAAAGATGGAAAAATAAGAAAAAAACTTTATTATTTCAAGAGTAATCGTCATAACCGTTAATACATTTATCCCACTGCGAGACAAGACGGTCGGTGCCTTCGTGGAAAAATTTCTGTGGTACCAATGCATGCGCCTCTTCGTCCGAAGCAAATCAACGGCCACCAACGTCTTTCTTCAGGACTCCAAAAATATGGAGGACGGTTCGGGACTGTATGAAGGATGTGTAAGAGCTTTCCAGCGAAATTTCTGCACCGTAATTGAAACATGTGAGACTGCTCACGTGTGGGAGAAGGTTCGCTTGGGAGCCCTTAGACATCCTCCATACAGTCCCGATTTCATGCCTGGCCATTTCCATATTTATGGAGCCCTGAACAATGATACTGGTGGCCATCGATTTGCTTCGGACGCAGAGGCGCACGCGTGGGTACAATCAAGATTGCGTAGGCAACCGCAGACATTTTTCCAAGAAGGCGCTGACCGTCTTGTCTCACAGTGGGGTTGAGGTATTGACAGGCGACATGTATAATTTTGGTATCTGCATTTTTGGTAACTGAGTCGATTGTGAGCGAGTAGGGATGTTGCAAGCTGTATCGCGGAAGTTCAGTGAGTATCTTTGAGCTGCGCGAGGGCGGAGTGGAGCAGACTATGTTTAGCTTTGGTAGAGAGTGCAGTCGAAGTATTTTTGTGTTAGTTAGGCTGATAATGTACAACAGTGTTAGTGAGGAAGCTATGACAATATTATGATACAAATTTAATGTCTCAGTTTGTCATTTTGTTCAATCGACATGATTGCGAAACTGATTTGTGAAGAAATAAATGTAATGGGATGTCACTTAAATACAAGAATGATGTTACTTCTTTCCCACGATTGCTTCGCCATTGAACTAACTTGGTTATTGTACTGAAAGATGTTAGATTTGATAGATAGGAAAGTGTATTGTTTGGATGTTGAGATGCCTCGAGCACTTTTTCTCCATATACGAAAAAACATTTTTGGGCATATTTCACTTTCTTTCTAACCTTTCTCTTACATTACTTTTTAATGGATGATCCAACCAAGTATGTTCGATAACCTGTTCGATTTGCAATTAACAGAGAACTCATTGCACCTCGCGAGTGTCTCTTTGTAGATACAGCAGTTAACAGCTTTGGCACAGTGGCGCACAAGGCAGAACAGTACTGCAATGCGTTATCCAGATTTGCGCAAACTAGAGGTAAGGAGAAAAGATTGTAATTTTTTTTATTTATTCAATCAGGGCCAGCTTATGTTATTCAGAGACAGCTTTTGACATCAAATTTTGCAAAGGCAGTTACTATAGGTTTCATTTCCAAGTTAATTATTCAGGCAGTTTATACTGTTCAAAATTCTTGCAGTCATATTGCTAACTTTTACAGTATGAACGTATTCCATTTTCGTTACTACAATTAATTATTATTACAGGGCAGCTTTGCTTACACAATACGACAATTGATTTATTATCATAGCTCAGGCTTACAATGAGAAATAGAGTACTTCACTCCATCCTTTACTGTATGATTATATGATAGCGGAACAAACACTGGTAGCAGTTACTTCTGTAAAATATCTGGGAGTATGCGTGCGGAACGATTTGAAGTGGAATGATCATATAAAATTAATTGTTGGTAAGGCGGGTACCAGGTTGACATTCATTGGGAGACTCCTTAGAAAATGTAGTCCATCAACAAAGGAGGTGGCTTACAAAACACTCGTTCGACCTATACTTGAGTATTGCTCATCAGTGTGGGATCCGTACCAGATCGGTTTGACGGAGGAGATAGAGAAGATCCAAAGAAGAGCGGCGCGTTTCGTCACAGGGTTATTTGGTAACCGTGATAGCGTTACGGAGATGTTTAATAAACTCAAGTGGCAGACTCTGCAAGAAAGGCGCTCTGCATCGCGGTGTAGCTTGCTCGCCAGGTTTCGAGAGGGTGCGTTTCTGGATGAGGTATCGAATATATTGCTTCCCCCTACTTATACCTCCCGAGGAGATCACGAATGTAAAATTAGAGAGATTAGAGCGCGCACGGAGGCTTTCAGACAGTCGTTCTTCCCGCGAACCATACGCGACTGGAACAGGAAAGGGAGGTAATGACAGTGGCACGGAAAGTGCCCTCCGCCACACACCGTTGGATGGCTTGCGGAGTATCAATGTAGATGTAGATGTAGATTCTTTCGTTATTTTAAGAGAACCTTCAATACACGCAGATCAATATGGCGGCTGCTCGGTTTATTTCTGTCAAGAATATTCACACATTCTCTTGCGTCTACTACTGATAGTCTGACGAGTGTTACTGTGTTTGTACAAAGTTGAACACAGAGGAAATATCTATTCCTGATTACAAATGAGTACAGTTTGATGTTTGCACCGAAGCGAAATAACATTGTAACAAACCAATGAACTGTCAGTAGAAAAATACCTGAAAATTTGTTCAACGCCAAAACACGGCGTCTGTAATTCGATCTATGCACACACTTGGTACAGGGCACAATGAATTGTCATAGTCATTCCCATGTCTAAACTGTCTCTCTTACTTGCGAAAATCTCATCTTTCTGCCACCTAAAATTGATACAATACCTGCCACAGTGTGATTTATCTGGGTACAGCATATGCTGTGATCAAACTCTGCCTCCCCAGTACTGGAATCGATAGTGTCAGAAACTGCACTCGTATACACCCTGTGCAACAATTCTCCAACCCGAGAGCTTTCGGAATTTTAATTTAGCTTTGTTTTCTTGCATAGTAAGGTTGCTAAGACATTTCACATCCTCTTTTGTGTCAGGCGGCAACTCATTCCCACATTCGTACGGAATTTGTGGGTAGAATCTTAAAATTATCACTTGTGCAAATAAATGGTGGTTAAATGTAGTCATTCTATCAACTTCAACCTGCGCAACTTCAACCTGCGAAAATAGATTTTTTTGTCACCAAATGCACAATCTCCACCAGATGTTTTCAACAATTACTTCCATGTGTGTTTTTCAACTTGAGCTCTTCCATTTCCAGTTTTCTGATGGATATGCGTACTTCAATGACTGCATTTTACGATGTAATTTCTATAATAAGCAGTGTTTTAAGTTCCTTTGAGAGAATGTTTCCTTTTCCTTAATACCTGTGCAGTAACGTAAATCATGAGAACCAATTTAATCTGGCAATATTCGACAATACTCTGGAGAGTTATGTCCTGTTTCCCCACATTTAATGTAATACTTATACTGTTATAATTTGAGTCTGTGTTAATACCTTCCACATAGTTTACAGGTAAGTAATTAAAAGTTTAGGCAGGCAGAACATAGTTTATTGTCTTCTCTCAATCTTAATTGGCTAGATTTTTTACTTACACACCATTAAACTTTCGAATATTTTAATTCCCCAGTAGACAAATCACAGAACATTGTGAAAGACAATACAGCAACAATTCTGTAACCTATCCAGCAGCTTACACCAAATATTGACACAGACTACATCAGAGCACGTTATAAATTCCATTTGTTTGCGTATAATACATTTAGACGGGCTTATAAAAGGATAAACACACCATCCATTCTATGCAGTTTATCAGAATGATAACATGGTTATGATATCATTGTTCACTCCTGGGATTGTGATTTTGCATGTAATTTTGTTATGTATCGTTGTTCTACAATTGTAGCTCATCCACATTAAACTGTCTACTCTGACTGCCTCATTGTTGTTCACGACCTCGCTGCTCTTTCTTTGGCACACAGAAGTCGTGGTAATGACTCATCTCCATTTTCTTAGAAATTCTAGCAATACTTTGCGTTATATCCAGATCGTTAAGGGAATAGTTGTTTACACGAAACTGCTGCAATATTCCAGGAAGGTCATCCTGCAAAATTTACCGTGTGCTGTGGTCCCTATTCCTCATTCTTAAATCTATAAAACCATAAACTCACAGGAACTGGTACAGTCATCCTCAAAACTATTGAGAACCGTGTAACGCCGGAAATGCATATCCTCCATCTATTGTACTATAAAGTTTTTTCCTTATTTTGTTACCTGAAGATATGACATTTATGTGTCTTTATATATTGTAATTGTTTTACTATTTGTACATATGTATTTAGGCATTTATGTCGATGTGTAATTGTTTTGTTTTGTAAATATTATTTGTATTTCTACGCTGGGTCTGGCCTAGGGAAAACTATGCTACCGAACGATTACATCGAGATGTCGTGTGAAGAACCAAAATGTTTAGGATCTTTGGTAGTGTTAACTCTGCCGCATGGAGAGCGCGGGCAGAGAGAGTCTGGCCGGAGTAGGACAGTGGAGGAGGTGTGTTGTGTGACGCTCCCACGAATTGCCGCGCTTTCGGGGTTTGGCAGCATGTAATTGCGCTCGACTTCCTATGTTAGTTTCTGACATGGTGTCGCGGACGGGAAGCTTTAGCTGGCACACATCATGAGCCCGTTTCGCCTGGTGACCGTGTCGAGAAGAAGGCGCGCCAACATCCAGCTTCTGCAGCAGCGACGGCCGACAATAAGTGATTATCGCCACCTCCTCGACCGACGACTTCAAACCTTCAATCAACCAACAAGGAAGACTGGAAACACGTAAAGTTTTAGAACTGTATGGCAGACCTCAGCTTTTCAAACTGTCCAATCTGTCTCACAAATTACAGCAACGTAGCATGAACCTTTGTTGCTCATTGTCCCAATTGCATTACCAAGCAGGGTCCCTTCCTTTTCCGGAATGTACCCGAGTGTCGTTGAAATTCAAACGCCAGCATTAAAGTAATATCATTCCATTTCACTGCTTTAATTTCAAAGTTCATTTAAAGTATTCATAGCTGGCTACAATATTTAGATTACACAATCACAAATTAAGACTGCGAGTTTTGTTACCATATTTTGGCTTACCTATGACTGCAGCTCATCTTGGTACGTACTAAATTTTACTATTGTTAATTGTTCAGAATCATTAAGTTCAAGTTCAAAATTAAATCTCTTATTTCTAAATTGCGTAGATTCAAGTAGCTTTTGAAATGATTATTGAGGTAGCCCAAGACTAACCTTATTTTACTGAATTTTGTAGTACTTCAGAAACAAAGTTCATTATTAATTTCAGTCACTAAATTAACTTTCAATTTTCCGGTTTTATTAATTCTTTTGCAAAATTAAGTCAGAGCGTAGCGAAATTTATTACTTCTGGTAAAAATTCAGTTTTCACACAACACGTGTCAACCTTCAGTTGCCACACTTTTAGTGCTAATTATATGTGCACTAGTCTTTCATTTTCAGTTACTACAGTAGTTGTCCGTAAGACTGGCGACCGTAATTTTCCCCAAATCTCAAATATCTAATTAACGCCAATTAATTGTTAACGTAACGACCGCACATTTACTTTCTTTATTAATTTCACCCTTTTCTCAAAATTAATTTCCACCAATTTCATTTGCATTTTTCCTTTCATTTAGATGTACCCCTTTCCTCCCTCTTTATGGACTGTTTAACTTCGGAGACGATTGCTTTTCCCAAATTTCCATTCGGTACACGTGCTTTAATTTTTCACTGTCATTAAGGTCGATAAGTGAGGGGGAAGTTACAACCGCATTAAAAGGCCTTCATCCGTTTCATGTTAAACAGGCAAATTATAATACACTCCTGGAAATTGAAATACGAACACCGTGAATTCATTGTCCCAGGAAGGGGAAACTTTTTCGACACCTTCCTGGGGTCTGATACATCACGTGATCACACTGACAGAACCACACGCACATAGACACAGGCAACAGAGCATGCACAATGTCGGCACTAGTACAGTGTATATCCACCTTTCGCAGCAATGCAGGCTGCTATTCTCCCATGGAGACGATCGTAGAGATGCTGGATGTAGTCCTGTAGAACGGCTTGCCATGCCATTTCCACCTGGCGCCTCAGTTGGACCAGCGTTCGTGCTGGACGTGCAGACCGCGTGAGACGACGCTTCATCCAGTCCCAAACATGCTCAATGGGGGACAGATCCGGAGATCTTGCTAGCCAGGGTAGTTGACTTACACCTTCTAGAGCACGTTGGGTGGCACGGGATACATACGGACGTGCATTGTTCTGTTGGAACAGCAAGTTCCCTTGCCGGTCTAGGAATGGTAGAACGATGGGTTCGATGACGGTTTGGATGTACCGTGCACTATTCAGTGTCCCCTCGACGATCACCAGTGGTGTACGGCCAGTGTAGGAGATCGCTCCCCACACCATGATGCCGGGTGTTGGCCCTGTGTGCCTCGGTCGTATGCAGTCCTGATTGTGGCGCTCATCTGCACGGCGCCAAACACGCATACGACCATCATTGGCACCAAGGCAGAAGCGACTCTCATCGCTGAAGACGACACGTCTCCATTCGTCCCTCCATTCACGCCTGTCGCGACACCACTGGAGGCGGGCTGCACGATGTTGGGGCGTGAGCGGAAGACGGCCTAACGGTGTGCGGGACCGTAGCCCAGCTTCATGGAGACGGTGGCGAATGGTCCTCGCCGATACCCCAGGAGCAACAGTGTCCCTAATTTGCTGGGAAGTGGCGGTGCGGTCCCCTACGGCACTGCGTAGGATCCTACGGTCTTGGCGTGCATCCGTGCGTCGCTGCGGTCCGGTCCCAGGTCGACGGGCACGTGCACCTTCCGCCGACTACTGGCGACAACATCGATGTACTGTGGAGACCTCACACCCCACGTGTTGAGCAATTCGGCGGTACGTCCACCCGGCCTCCCGCATGCCCACTATACGCCCTCGCTCAAAGTCTGTCAACTGCACATACGGTTCACGTCCACGCTGTCGCGGCATGCTACCAGTGTTAAAGACTGCGATGGAGCTCCGTATGCCACGGCAAACTGGCTGACACTGACGGCGGCGGTGCACAAATGCTGCGCAGCTAGCGCCATTCGACGGCCAACACCGCGGTTCGTGGTGTGTCCGCTGTGCCGTGCGTGTTATCATTGCTTGTATAGCCCTCTCGCAGTGTCCGGAGCAAGTATGGTGGGTCTGACACACCGGTGTCAATGTGTTCTTTTTTCCATTTCCAGGAGTGTACTAATGACTGAGTAAGAAGTACGTAAAGAGCTATTATTCATTCGCGATATCGCTTTGACCAACGGGGAGGACACAGAAATGGTCAGAGAACTATATGCAAAGTATTGAAAGTAAAATCAAACGGTTTCATGTAATAAAGTCACACTAGAGAAAAAATGTATAAGGGACATGTCTAGATATACAGAGCTACTCTATATAGAGGTTGCTCAGAAATTCCCGTTAGAAACTTCTAGGACTTGCAGAGGAGAGTGGGTTTGTACTATTCTGAGCAGGAATCCATGTCCGGAAACGTCATATAACGACGCTACGGAGCGTCAAAGCTATAGGTGACGTCGCACGTAGATGTTCTGTATGTATATACACTGTGATTCCGTAATGATGTTACAAACTTTCTAGGATGATGGAGAAGAATAAATGGATCAATTTGGGTTAAGGGTCCCTGTACCGGAAACGAATGAGTCGAAAGTTGGAAGCAAAAACCGTTCTGATACCTCCGACAGTGGAATACATGTACTGGTACTGCTGTTGCCAAGATGGTAAGTTAGGCAACTTTCAGAGGTGATAGTATAGACCAAAAACAAGAAAAAATGTCTGATAAACATGGGCTCTGAAATTTATACCTGGACTATGATCACTCTTGAATAGAGTACATGTGTTTCCCAGTAGCGAAAGTGAAACAATGCTCATACCTCCTTAGGTATGCACGTCAAAGCCTTATTTATTGGACATTTTTTCCTTGTTTTGGTCCATACTACCACCTCTGAAAGTCGCATACTCTACCTTCTTAGTAACAACAGTACCACTATATACAGGGTGATCAAAAAGTCAGTATAAATTTGAAAACTCAATAAACCACGGAATAATGTAGATAGAGGGGTCAAAATTGACACACGTACTTGGAATGACATGGGGTTTTATTAGACCCCAAAAAAAAAAAAAAAAAAAAAAAACAACGTTCACGAAATGTCCGACAGATGCGCGTCGTTTGGTGATGATCGTGTGCTCGGCCGCCACTTTCGTCATTCTTGGCCTCTCAGGTCCCCAGACCTCAGTCCGCGCGATTATTGCATTTGGGGTTACCTGAAGTCGCAACTGTATCGTGATCAACCGACATCTCTAGGGATGCTGAAAGGCAACATCCGACGCCAATGCCTCACCATAACTCCGGACATGCTTTACAGTGCTGTTCACAACATTATTCCTTGACTACAGCTATTGTTGAGGAATGATGGTGGACATATTGAGCATTTCCTGTAAAGAACATCATGTTTGCTCTGTCTTACTCTGTTACGCTAATTATTGCTATTCTAATCAGATGAAGCGCCATCTGTCGGAGATTTTTTGAATTTTTGTCTTTTTTCGGTTCTAATAAAACCTCATGTCATTCCAAGCATTTGTGTCAATTTGTACCTCTCTATCTACATTATTCCTTGATTTATTCAGTTTTCAAATTTATACTGACTTTTTATCACCCGGTATATTCCACCGTGAGAGGTCTCAGAATTGTTTTCGCTTATAGCTTTCGGCTCGTCCGTTTTCGAACCAGGAACCCTTACCTCAAATTGATAGATTTATACGTCTCCATCAGCTTGGAATGTTTGTACCATCATCACGGCATCGCCCTGTATATACACATATTTACAGACGCCGGCGCCAATAGCGTCGACATACTGTAGGGTTGTTCGATGACGTTTCCGGACTTGGTTTCCACTTCAGAATATTTTTTACTGAGTCCCCTCTAGAGTACCTAGAAGTCTTTAACAGGAATTTCCGAAAACCCTGCAGGAACTGTCAGATATAGTTTCTCACATTGTTCAAATGGCTCTGAGCACTATTCGACTTAACCTCTGAGGTCATCAGTCGCCTAGAACTTAGAAATAATTAAACCTAACTAACCGAAGGACATCACACACATCCATGTCCGAGGCAGGATTCGAACCTGCGACCGGAGCGGTCGCTCGGTTCCAGACTGAAGCGCCCAAAACCGCACGGCCACTCCGGTCGGCTTGCTCACATGTTCAAGATCACTAAATTCATATAGCGTTCCAGACTGATAGTTATTTAGGTAGAAATATTCATCTTACAACAAATGGTTCCATACCATTCTCACAATCGAGAATAAACAAAATGTACAGTGGTAAATGTGGTACATTTTACATAGGAAAAAGTGAACGGAACTTTAAAGTACCACACAAAAGACGCCCAATCCAAAAAGAGAGCAACACCTCTGCCTTAAAAGCTCACCTTTGATGAGAAAATTATATTTCACAGGACAATGAATGTACACTCCAAGTTTTAGTCATAGTTGGCTAGGTTAGAGTGATGAACATAATTTAGGAAACAGCGACATACGGTCACTTGCACAAACATCTTAGTGATGTTCTTAATGAATAAACAGAGCTAAAGAACACAGGATTTTTAAGGTACTTCGATCGAATAATCTGCAGCTGACACCTATTGTTTCTGCATAGTTCCTCGCATTTTTCGCTGTCACGCCGCGTGTAATGATTGTTTAGTATTTTGCATCAAGTGCACTGTTCGTTACACTAATAGCGGTTTAGAACTATCGATTTTAACCTTTGAAATGTACAAGGTTGTATTTTACTATCTTGTAAATGTGTACGTAAAGTCCATGTGCACTTTATTATTTTCTATATTATCCTCTACGTTATATTTTACCCTTTCACTTTTATACCAACATTTTGTTATTATACTGAACGAAATACAGTTTGATCGTTCTACTCGAACAGATGAGCTACTTCTGATACAGTGGATAATTTTGTTCTGTAACAGGAATGTTTCACTTCAGTCTTTGACAGCTTTGTAAGCTGGAGTTCAAATGTGTAAAATGATTTTTGCTACAGTATTAATGGCCACGTAGCGTCACACACATACAACGATAAATACACTCCTGGAAATTGAAATAAGAACACCGTGAATTCATTGTCCCAGGAAGGGGAAACTTTATTGACACATTCCTGGGGTCAGATACATCACATGATCACACTGACAGAACCACAGGCACATAGACACAGGCAACAGAGCATGCACAATGTCGGCACTAGTACAGCGTATATCCACCTTTCGCAGCAATGCAGGCTGCTATTCTCCCATGGAGACGATCGTAGAGATGCTGGATGTAGTCCTGTGGAACGGCTTGCCATGCCATTTCCACCTGGCGCCTCAGTTGGACCAGCGTTCGTGCTGGACGTGCAGACCGCGTGAGACGACGCTTCATCCAGTCCCAAACATGTTCAATGGGGGACAGATCCGGAGATCTTGCTGGCCAAGGTAGTTGACTTACACCTTCTAGAGCACGTTGGGTGGCACGGGATACATGCGGACGTGCATTGTCCCGTTGGAACAGCAAGTTCCCTTGCCGGTCTAGGAATGGTAGAACGATGGGTTCGATGACGGTTTGGATGTACCGTGCACTATTCAGTGTCCCCTCGACGATCACCAGTGGTGTACGGCCAGTGTAGGAGATCGCTCCCCACACCATGATGCCGGGTGTTGGCCCTGTGTGCCTCGGTCGTATGCAGTCCTGATTGTGGCGCTCACCTGCACGGCGCCAAACACGCATACGACCATCATTGGCACCAAGGCAGAAGCGACTCTCATCGCTGAAGACGACACGTCTCCATTCGTCCCTCCATTCACGCCTGTCGCGACACCACTGGAGGCGGGCTGCACGATGTTGGGGCGTGAGTGGAAGACGGCCTAACGGTGTGCGGGACCGTAGCCCAGCTTCATGGAGACGGTTGCGAATGGTCCTCGCCGATACCCCAGGAGCAACAGTGTCCCTAATTTGCTGGGAAGTGGCGGTGCGGTCCCCTACGGCACTGCGTAGGATCCTACGGTCTTGGCGTGCATCCGTGCGTCGCTGCGGTCCGGTCCCAGGTCGACGGGCACGTGCACCTTCCGCCGACCACTGGCGACAACATCGATGTACTGTGGAGACCTCACGCCCCACGTGTTGAGCAATTCGGCGGTACGTCCACCCGGCCTCCCGCATGCCCACTATACGCCCTCGCTCAAAGTCCGTCAACTGCACATACGGTTCACGTCCACGCTGTCGCGGCATGCTACCAGTGTTAAAGACTGCGATGGAGCTCCGTATGCCACGGCAAACTGGCTGACACTGACGGCGGCGGTGCACAAATGCTGCGCAGCTAGCGCCATTCGACGGCCAACACCGCGGTTCCTGGTGTGTCCGCTGTGCCGTGCGTGTGATCATTGCTTGTACAGCCCTCTCGCAGTGTCCGGAGCAAGTATGGTGGGTCTGACACACCGGTGTCAATGTGTTCTTTTTTCCATTTCCAGGAGTGTATTTATATATGCCGCATAATGAGATATATCTCTACAGTTTGCTTGTATATTAAGCCTGTTAGCGTTATAACTTTTATTCTCTTTCCAGCATTACGGATTTACTTCAGATGTATTGTATACTGGGGTACTGTTATTTATGATGACTAAAAATAAATTGTTTTACTACGACTCAGTTACTGCTGCTGCTCCTTGATACAACGATTTACTGCGATGTGACCGGCTGTTTTTTTTTTTTTTTTAATGTACTTACAAACTCTTTGTCTTATACTAGAGACAAATGAATAACTTCACTCATACTTAAGCATTACGTACCAAGCTATTACTTTCGAGATGCGGCAGGCACTTTGTATGTCACTTATTACAACAGCAATGAATGAACATTTAAGAAATACTCATGTTCTGTTTATCGATTACATTCTAACGTTTGTATAGAAAGTTTTCTGTACTGGTGATTATGTATGACAGCGTTTTGTAATTATTAATATGGTTTGCTATTCGATCTTCATCTACATCTACAGCAACATGATTACTCGGCAGTTCTGAATTAAGTGCCTGGCGCAGGGTTCATCGAACCATCTTTAAGTTTTTTCTCTACCGCTCAACTCTCGACCAGCGCGCGAGAAAAACCAATACTGAAATCTTTTGTGCAGAGCTTTCATTTCTCTTATTTCATTGTGATGATCATTCCTTCCTAATGAGGTAGGTGCCAACAAAATTTCTGCACACTCTGAGGAGAAAGAACCTGTCGCTACGAAAAATGCCATTGTTTTAATGATTGCCACACCAGTTCACGCATGTTATCTGTCGCGCTCTCTCCCCTATTTCGCGATATTGCAAAACGAGCTGCCCTTCTTTGAACTTCCTCGATGTCCTCCGTCTATCGTTTCTGATGCGGATTCCATACTGCACAGCAGTACTCCAGAAGAGGACGTGCGAGCGCAGTGGAGGCAGTCTCTTCAGTAGACCTGTTGCATATCTTAGTGTGCTGCCAATAAGTCGTTGTCTTTGGTTTGCTTTACCCACAGTATTACCTCCTATGTAATTGTTCCAACTTAAGTTACTCATAACTGTAATCCCTCAGTATTTGGTTGAGTTTACGGCGTTTAGATTTGTGTGATTTACCGTGTAGTCGAAATTTTGCGATTTCTTTTTAGGACTCACATGGATGAGATCACAATTTTTATTATTTAGAGTCAATAACTTCTTACATCCTAGAGATATTTTGTCTAAATCATTCTGCAATTCATTTCGATCATCTGATGACTTCACAAGACGGTAAATGAGAGCATCGTTGGCAAACAGTCTGAGAGCATTGCTGAGATGATCTCCTAAATCGTTTATGTAGATCAGGAGCAGCAGAAGATCCTCAACACTTCCTTGGGGGACGCCAGATATTACTTCTGTTTTACTCGATGGCTTTCGTTGCGGTTTCCAGCCTCGCTACAACAAACGTATGGCCAATAATCCCTGTATCCATGATGCTAACCGTTTGCACAAAATTATTTGTTGTTAAGAGTTCAAATACGTTTTCGTAGCCATTTACACTTCGAGTGGGCCCCTGACCAAAGTACTCAAATTAATTTTCTGAGAACGCATTCAGAACTATGCCTAACTCCGACTTTAAACATGTATTTTCGCCAACATACGGAGGGCAGATTGAAGTCACCACCAACTAAAACTGTATGAGTGGGATACGTATTTGGAATGATTCTAAAATTTTACTTTGAACTGTAACTATCAATATACGACGAAAGGTCGACTTGAATCAATGTACTGATAGTCCGTATACTCTTTGTCTGACAGTTGCGACTTTTCTCTCATGCGCTTTACATGTGACAGTAAGGTCAGGGGACCTAATATCGTTCCCACTCCTTATTCTCCCCCCATGGAAGTTTAAATTTACACAGCTGATGACAACTGTTTAGCTGTGCGTGCATGTGTAACCTCTGATTATTGCATTATTGAGAGGATGTGTTGTGTGGAGAACGTGTAGCTGGCATGTACGCACGAATTCAGTTTCTTATGCTGAGGTGAGTTAGTGTAGCTGTCAGATTAACAGCCTGCAATTTCTACTGTGAACACTGATTTCTGTTCAATATTGGGCTGCATTTCCGTCATGTGTTGTACTGTCTGGTGTGTAATTGTTATAGTGAGGGTTTGGCCTACGCTTCTGTAGTCGCCAACATAATAAGTCTGTGGATGTTCCTAATTTCGTCTCGGGCATGGATGTGTGTGATGTCCTTAGGTTAGTTAGGTTTAAGTGGTTCTAAGTTCTAGGGGACTAGTGACCACAGCAGTTGAGTCCCATAGTGCTCAGAGCCATTTTTAGCCTAATTTCGTCTCAAGTGCAGCTCCGATTTTCATTCCGTGAACGAAATTTGCAACTATTAAACACTGATTTGATCTGCTGTTTATAAAGATTACTTTAATTTTGTGATATGGGAAAACACAAGGGATAGAAATGGATTCTTAGCGCCAAATGCTCTGTTTGACATCACAAAACAGACTATTTATCTACACAGGCGTACAAGTTCATCTCGTACACATCTTTGGAAGGTTCGGAAAGCTTGAGAAGATAATTTATTCATCAGATTAAAGTTATTCATAGTAGTGAAACTGCCTCGCAAAGTTAGAAGGGAAAAATACATTAAAATTAATTGCACTTTAGAGAATTTTTGAGGGTGACGAAATTACTCACATGTTTTTTTTTTATTTCTGTTTTTGGAGTGTTGACATTTATGTCAAATACCGGCTTTAATTTGTTACAACAGATCAGGCACTTTGACGACCGTGTTATACATCACGCTTGGAACACGATTTTTAACTGAAGACCGTGATATATCTACATCTGTTATAGGTAATTACAATGTTTGAGAAAACACTACATCCAATACAGTTTACAGACTTTTTGTATTGTAACATTAATTTAAATTCATTCGTTGTTACGCTTTTAGGTGCATTTCGAAATGAGCTAAACTGTAAACTAACAGTGCTTAATAAAATACAGTTTCAAAACAGAGGCACGTGGAATGATGTCTTTCTTCAAATTTATCAAGGCTGTGGTTCCCACTCAGAAGGAACTGAGATATGCAGAAATTTCAGAGTAAGATACTCTGAAAATTTCATAGTACGGAACAAGTGACAGTATATCTCTACATTTACAGACGAACACACTAAAACAATCACGATAATTATCGCATAAAAACATGTTGCACACCACACGGAAAGCAATGACGATACTAATGGTATAGATACATACCTACAGATCCTAAGGTACAATAACTTATGCTACTACTTACTAACAAGAGAATAAAATTTTCACGTTCAAGAAAGCAATTACACAGGGCAAAAAACTCATCACTGAGGAAACAGTACTCTACAACAGTACATTATTCATTACTTTAGATGAACTACCACACACACACACACACACACACACACACACACACACACACACACACAAAATCATACACAAAACAGTGAAAAGACTGCTGTAATGTCCGTGTGTACTGAAAAGTGCTCGTAAGCCACAGCAGTCAAATAAAAAAAACATAGCCTATGAGTGCGATAAATCCTAAGTTCATGATAGTTCAAGTCCACAACAGAATCCATAAATTGCACAGCAGACAATTTTCCAAAACAAAAACTATCCTAACTGAACTCACGCCCAAAAGTCGCTTTAATCATAAAAGTAACGACAACAAAGCATTTAGCAGCCGAATACTTACCAACCACTGATCATAAAAGCTCATCTTTAGCAATGATAAGGCTCAGATGGGGGCATATGCCTTACCTGAACACAGAGTTTGGAGGTAGTTTTATTGTGAGAAAAAAAATCCATACAGACATTACCTCAACGTCCTAGTGATGCAAATGACACTTTAGGCTAGGACTGATTTTGTTTGACAGTCAAACTCATATATATATATGACCGCTACGGTCGCAGGTTCGAATCCTGCCTCGGGCATGGATGTGTGTGATGTCCATAAGTTAGCTAGGTTTAAGTAGTTCTACGTTCTAGGGGACTGATGATGTCAGAAGTTAAGTCCAATAGTGCTCAGAGCCATTTGAACCATCCGAGGAAAACATCGATCGCGCTTTAAACGTCTTCATTCGTCCACTTACGAAGTCCATCTGCACTGCTGCCAGACAGTTGCAGCTATCACGTTCAACTGTGCGAAAGGTCCTCCACAAGAACTTACGGTTGTATGCTTACAAAGTGCAACTGTTACAGCCACTTGAGCCAAATGACAAGCCAAAACGGACAGAGTTTGCACTCAGCATGCTGGAACGCCTTTCGGAGGATGAAGCATTTCTCAAACGAGTTTGTTTCAGTGAAGAGACAACTTTTCATGTTTCTGCGACATTAAACAGACACAATGTGAGAATCTGGGGATCTGAACACCCCCATATGACTAGGGAGCTTCACTAGGATAGTCCAAAGTGAATGTATGGCGTGGAATAATTGGTCCATTTTTCTTCAACGAGTCAACAATTATTGCAGATGTTTACCTCGACCTTCTGACCGAATACGTGGCACCACTACTGATTGACTTACAACCAACTATCATTTTTGGCCTGAATCGCAAGGTTCAATTTCGATTCCGTTTTAATCTCGGTAGCTTTCTCAATATTGAAGTAAACACTGCACAAGGTACTAATCCCACAATCTTCCAGCAAGTTGGTGCACGACCACATTGGGGACTGCATGTTCGTCGGGTCCTCAATGAAACATTTCCAGGCAGATGGATTGGGAAGGATGGGCCAATTCCTTGGCCACCGCGTTCGCCAGATATCACTCCCATGGACTTTTTTATGGGGTATGTAAAAGATATCGCGTATCAAGTGCAGATACGGGACATTGCTGACTTAAAGCCAAGGATTCGTAATGCCGTTGCCACCATTGATGACGCTAAGCTACGGCGAACATGGCAAGAAATCGAGTACCGTTTTGATGTGCTTTGTGCAACTAAAGGCGCCCATATAGAGACCTATTAAACACTGAAAAAAATTACAATAAAGGAAATGTTGTTAAAATATTTCAACAACTGCCGCTGTAATAAAATTTTGATTTTGTAAAGGGACTTTATGTACACATTACTGGCGTTGTGGGAAATCCCGTTATTCTATAGAGTGCCTAGGTAATGTATAGAATTCATGATGGTTTTAGGCAAATTACGAAATATAAGTTTTTATGAAAATGTTACATACTTTTCCTAGGCATTATACAGAATGACCCCTATTAGTTACGAAAAGTTTTAAAGGGTCAGAAGACGAGAAGCCCTCAGTAATTAATATGCATTCGAAACTGAAAGAACAAAACTACTAAATAGAACGCAGGACACTCGTACGGGAAAACAATGTAAGCAGAACTGAGATTGAAGTACTTGTTTCAGTAAGTACTCACTTTTATTCTTAAAAAAACAAACACTTTACATTTTGGCAACTTGATCTTGCATATACATTTCACTACGTAAGATGAATGTGAACAGAATACTGTTCCCGGTAAAACACAAAGCAGCACTTGCATGACCTACTTGTTGCAATAGGCAAGGCTAGAGCGCATTTTAATTGCACTTAATTTCGTGTTGCGTATAAACCTGACGAATCCTTGACCGCTTCTTGTGGACTGAGAAGCAACTGCAGTTCGGAGAGCTATTTCGTCGTCAGAACGTCTTCAGTCCTCATCACGTTCTGTGGACATACGGTCACTCTGACCTTGCGTGGAGCTGCTTCAAGATTCCTTCTACAGTTCCAAGTCGGATGAAAACCATCTTCCGTCACGTTCGTAATAACTGCCAAAATACTGCGTGAGTCACCCCGCCCTTTTGTCGATGTCGAGAACCGGATCTCGCACAATCGCACCCAAAGACAAAGGAGGAATTCTTTTTGTCCGAATCCTTTTTCTTTTTTTTTTTTTTTTTTTTGGCCTGAATCGCAAGCCCAATTTCGATTCCGTTTTAATCTCGGTAGCTTTCTCAATATTGAAGTAAACACTGCACAAGGTACTAATCCCACGATCTTCCACTTCGTCGCCGTCATCGTCTTTAGAAGAATGTCCACAGATGTCATGATCGTTTCGGCCACACTTTGGACACGTGTGAGCACCTCTGTTTTTTTTATTTTTCTAAGCAGACGCCGCAGACATAAGAGAAAGAATAATTTTCGTTAACCACAGAAATGGAAGGCTGTTCCATAAACATCATCGATTGCATTCTCATTTATATATTCTGGCCCTTACATCGATTCCTCTCGTCATTCTGATGTTGTGTTGTTTGTACGCTACTATTTTCTTCGGCTCTTCCTCAATCTCTACGTCTTGTAAGACTTTGTCAGGCAGGGACGACGTCGAAAGACTTAATCTAGCTTTGCAGCCGAACATTGCTTTGTATGGTGACCTGTTAACTCCAGGATGAAAATGTGTAGTTGTCGTAACCTGGACGAACTGCAGTCCGTTAGTCCACTAGCTAGTTTTTTCATCTTGCACCCAAGCTCGCAGCATATTTTCAGTGTTGTGATCTGCTTTTCCGACGCTCCCCTGACTTTGTGAGTGGCGTGCATTATCATGGACGATCTTCAAGGTGGGCCAATATTCCTTTAGATGCTTACGATATTGTTTGCAAATTCGCTGCGATTATCGTACTGTGAAATCGTTGGAGCACGAAACAACGTAAATATGTCGATGAGGTTGTAGGCTACCTCTTCTGCTATCTTCCATTTCAGAGTGCAGCAAACTACAAACTTAGTGAGGTAATCCTGGTAACCATAAAATGGAAATGCCGTGTGACTAGGGCCTCCCGTCGGGTAGACCGTTCGCCATGTGCAAGTCTTTAGAGTTGACGCCACTTCGGCGAGTTGCGTGTCGATAGGGATGAAATGATGATAAGGACAAGACAACACCCAGTCTCAGCTGGGAATCGAACCCGGACCGTTAGGTATGACATGCTGTCGCGCTGACCACTCAGCTACCAGGGGCGGACTTGGTACACCATTATAAACTTGTACTCTCTATCACTATGGGACTGAAAATCGATGAGATCGACCTGACAACGGGAACTGAATTCCGAAAGAACCATTGGCTGGATCACAACACCATTTTAACACCTTTTTGCTTCTGCCGGCAAGGCTCACAATCGCGAATGTACAGCTCAGTATCATGACGGGTAATGTTCTTGTACTTGGGTGAAATCTTCCTGAACATCCTGTCCAGCCGTCCACAACCAATAGACAAATGGACCTTTTCGAGTATCTCAAATAACTCAGAGTCCGCGAAGTAAAATTGAACAGCACTCGTGCCTTCTTCAACAGGACAGACTGACAGTCTTTCCTCGAGCATCATTACGTCATAGTGTTTCAGCAGCAAATAGTTCAGTGGTTCATTCTTCACGGTCATCTTAGCCTTTTTCACATCGTTGACTAACTTTCGGTAACTGGTTTTGGTTTGGAAAACACAGTTTTTAGCAACATTAGCTCTTACTTGAGATAATTCATGGCAAAATCGCCGTTGAATGTCAGAATGGTGTTATTGCTGTCTTTGCACTACACTCCCTTCCCAGACTGTGGTACAAGAGCGACTGGAAAGAATGATGGAACAGCGTCTGTGGAACTTCAGTCGGACGCTGCACACAAGAGAACTATTATGGATATGTCCGCGGCGTGATACTGAACGTCGCAGAACAATGCGCTGTCTTCGCACCCATTAAACAAAGACCCCAACGTAACCGAAAGCAGGAATGGAGGGAGAAAAATAGCGGGATTACCTGTTATATAGTTTGTCGGCAGACAATCCGGCAAAGTAAACAGTGCCTAAGCAATGTACAAAATATCAATCTTACCGTACTTGGCGTTCGATTTTTGGCATTCTATACGTTACTCAGGCATTCTATAGAATGCTGGATTTCAAAAAATTCAGAAGCAATAAAAGCAATAGCCACCGACGATATCACAGTTGTGGTGAAACACGGGTGGGAAATAAAACAAAACTGTGCGTTTTCCAAGAGAGTTTACCCTTTTAATTCATTACTGCTTTCTTCAAGGACGCGAAGAGAGCTTTAATTCTATTACTAAAACTTTGTGAGTCTAATAAATTGCGTTTCCAGTGCTGCCGTGACCTCTGCAGCTGAAACGGCAGATAAGGACTCGGGGTAGCAACCAGCTCCGCCCACACAGCGTGGGCGTCGTCGCGCCTCTGGCGGTAGTTCCGCTGACGTCACTGATGGACGGACGTTGCGTCATATCTGGCGGCCCCTGCGTCACACGTCAGCGCGGCACTCAGCGCCGTCCCGCTGATAACAGCCCGCGTGGGGCGACGGCTCTCAGCCACGGAGGGAGCAGCGGTATCCGACGCTCACGTGCACGTCGCTCTCACCGACGTGGCCGAGGATACATCGTAAGAGCGTCTGCACGAAGGTCACTCCACTGTGTCCCGGTGCGTCAGAACCACACGTTTCATTACGCCTTTGCGATTATTAATATGTTTACGGTGAGAACAAACACAAATAGCAAGGTTTATCTACAAGTGTATCCATTTCATCCTCTCATCCCAAATATCTACTGGCAGCATAAAGAAACTGATGGTTAGTTTTGAACTAGGCGCGTAATGGCAACGAATCGTAAAATAATGATTAACGTTAATATTGCTGACCTTGTAAATTTAGCAGGTCCACCCAGACGATCTTTTTCACAACTTGATCTACCTGTCAGTCAGCAGCTATACTCGACCCTCATTTGTACAAAATTAATTTCTTTCTTCAGTCTGTTGATCGCTGTTTATTATCAGAAGATTAAAAATTTTAGGGTTTTTATACACTGAAGAGTCAAAGAGAATTGTACTACTGCCTAATATCGTGTAGGGCCCCTGCGAGCATACAGAAGAGCCGCAACACGACGTGTCATGGTCTCGACTAATGTCTCAAGTAGTGCTGAAGGGAACTGACACCATGAATCCTGTAGAGCTGTCCATAAATCCGTAAGAGTACGAGGTGGTGAGAATCTCTTCTGAACAGTACGTTGCAAGGCATCCCAGATATGCTCAAGATTGTTCATATCTGGGGAGTTTGGTGGCCAGCGGAAGTGCTTAAACTCAGAATAATTTTCGTGGAGGCACTCTCTAAAAATTCTGGACGTGTGGTGTCGCATTGTCCTGCTGGAATTGCCCAAGTCCGTCGGAATGCACAATGGACATTAATTAATGCAGGTGATCAGACAGGACGCTTACGTACGTGTTACCTGTCAGAGTTGTATCTCGACTTATCGGGGTTCCCATATCACTGCAACTGCACACGGCTCACAGCATTACGGAGCCTCCAGCAGCTTGAACAGTCGCCTGCTGATATGAAGGGTTCATGGATTCATTAGGTTGTCTCCATACCCGCACACGTCCATCTGCTCGGCCCACGAGACATAAAAATGTACGTATGTATGTATCTACATATGATCCACATCTCCTTCTAAACCACAGGACCGATTTCAACCATTATTGGTACATGTATCATTTGCTGTCTAGAAACCCTCACTACTAGAGTAAGAACCACCATCCTATCAGAAGGGTGGGGTTGGGGGGGAAATAGGAGCCACAACGCGAGAATACCCATACTTGTTACTCAGTATTTGAGAATTAGAGCTCTTAGAGGTTGACGACAAACTTTACACATTATTTCAAACTCTTAGGACACACTTTCTCACTGAAGGCCCCCGCAAAATGACGAAAGGAGAAAAGGTTGTCGCTTACTACATTTTCGCTGTTCATACAGTAAAACCTGCTACATGGAGCATGACATTTCAATTTATTACTTCTTTATTCTAAACTGTATTAGTGACACATTTTGTAGACGCCATTCACATATTCCACTGGATGTACCTAGAAAAACATATCATTTCATGACGCGTAGTTCAGGAGATACGAGGCGCGTTTTTTAAGTAAGTACAGTTTTGAAATTAAAAAAAGACGTGCTGAGATATCTCAATAATTTTATTTTTACTTGAAAGCACGTACCATAATCTACTTTTCTATATAATTTCCGTCAATATCGAGGCACTTGTCATAACGTTGTACCAGTTTTTTAATACCCTCCTCATAGAAGTCTGCCTCCTGACTTGTTAACAACTGCACCACCACTGTTTTGACATCGCCATCATCTTGAACACCCTGACCGCCCGAGTCTTTCTTCAAGTGCAGGAACAGATGGTAGTCACTCATCGCAAGATCGGGGCTATACGGAGGAAGATCTAGAGTTTCCCATCGAAAAGATGTGTTGAGATCTTTGGTCTGATTCGCCACATGCGGACGGGCATTGTCTTGCAGCAAAACGATGCCCTTGCTCAACTTCCATGGACTGTTGCTTTGATTCTGATGTGACGTGGGTCACCCACGTTACATCGCCCGTAACAATTTGGCTTAAGAAATCATCAGCATCGTTGTGGTACCACTCAAGGAAAGTCAATTCACTGTCTAAACGTTTGGTTTAGCGCACATCCGTCAACATTTTCGGTACCCAACGTGCGCACAATTTTCGGTTATTCAAGTGCTCGCTCACAGTGCCATACAAAACACTACGAGAAACATTAGGAAAGTCATCCCGCAAGGAGGAAATCGCAAAGCGACTGTTTTCTCTCACCTTATTGTCCACTTCCTGCACCAAACTTTAATTAACGACCGAAGGACGCCCACTCCGTTGTTCATCATGCACATTTGTGCGGCCATCTTTAAATGCTCTCACCCACTTTGGTTGGTTGTTTTGGGGAAGAAGACCAGACAGCGTGGTCATCGGTCTCATCGGATTAGGGAAGGTCGGGGAAGGAAGTCGGCCGTGCCCTTTCAGAGGAACCATCCCGGCATTTGCCTGGAGTGATTTAGGGAAATCACGGAAAACCTAAATCAGGATGGCCGGACGCGGGATTGAACCGTCGTCCTCCCGAATGCGAGTCCAGTGTCTAACCACTGCGCCACCTCGCTCGGTCTCACCCACTTTCTTACCATTCCATCACTCATAACGTTTTCTCCGTAAACTGCACGGATCTTACGATGAATATCGATCGCTTTTAGGCCTTTATCACTAAGAAAGCTTTTAACAGCCCGTACTTCACAGTCGGCGGGACTCACGATAATCGGAGGCATCTGAAACACTCAGTATACGACGTAAACAGGGAAGAATGAGACTGTAATGGCGTCAGTGCGTAGATTAAGGTACAGGCTTTCATGTAAAAATAAAATTATTGAGATATCTTAGCACGTCTTTTTTTAATTTCAAACGCGACTCCTATGACGTCATAACACTGACATGCATGACAAACTGCTGCATTATGCACGACGTTTTAATTTATTGCTTCTTTATTACTAACTTTTTTCACTACACACTTCGCAGATAGTAGGCACATATAGGACTGGATGCATTTACAAAATTATGTGTTTGTATGCCACATAGTTCATGAGATACGTCATAAAAATTAAGCTGCGTCAAAAAGAAACTGCAGGATGCAATTCGCTAGGTATACAGGTGAAATGTGTGTGATATATGTTAAATATGTGTGAAATATCTTTGACATATGTGTATGCGAGCAGCTCGCGTTAAACTCCTTGAACGATTTTCGTTAAATTTGGTACACATATTAGTTGCAGTCTGCAAAGAAATAATGTGTCAAATTCAAACCCACCAGACTCCTATGGGGATGAGTGTGATAACGTGGAAAGAGAAAGGACGACGAAGAGATGGACAGACAGCGAGGGAGAAGGAAGAGATAGGAGGAGGAGGAGGAGGAGGAGGAGGAGGAGAGGAGGAGGAGGAGGAGGAGAGGAGATGGTCAGAGATAGGGGAGAGGTGGATATGGGCACACAAAGAAAGGGGAGGAAATGAACAGGGAGAGGGGGAGAAGGAGATGGACAGAGAGAAGGGTAGGAGGAGATTGACAAGGAAAGAGGAAGGAGGAGCTGGAGTTAAAGGGGAAGGCAGAGATGGACAGAGTGGGATAAGCAGATGAATGGAGGGGGAAGGAGCGGACTAGCAGAGGGGGAGGATCAGACTGGTAGAGAGACGGGGGAAGAGGACACAGAGAGAGAGAGAGAGAGAGAGAGAGAGAGAGAGAGGGGGGGGGGGGCAGGAAGGATGAACAGAAAGTGGGGGCTGGAGAAGCTGAACAGAGAGAGAGGGCGATGGAGATAGACAAAGATAGAGAGGGGTGGAGGTGATGGACAGTGACAAGTGGGTGTCAGGGAGAGGAGGGAGGAGAGGTGTATAAGGATAGAGGGGATGGGTAGAGAGAGGCGGGAGGAGGAAGTGGACACTGAGAGGGGGAGAATGAGATGGACAGAGAGAGAGGGCAAGTGAAGGTGTGGAAGGAAGAAATGGACAGACAGAGGGAGGGAGGGAGGGAGGGAGGGGGAGGAGGAGGAGGAGGAGGAGGAGGAGGTGGACCAATAGAACACTAGAATAAATGCTTCACAGCTCACACTTTGCAGGTACTCACGTCGCTCATAGGATGCTATAGCCCATTAATGCCAAATTTCGACGGACTGACCAAGCGTATACGTTAGTCGTACGTCCTATATTTATTTCTGTGGTTACTTCAGGCAGTGTTGCTTGTCCATTAGCACAGACAACTCTACGCAAACAGCGCCACTCTCGGATCCGTAAGTGAAAGCCATCTGCCACTGTTTTGTCCGTGGTGGGAGGTAATGTCTGAAATTTGGTATTATCGGCGCAGTTTCGACACTGTGGATCTCGGAATATTGATTTCTCTAACGCTTTCCGAAGTGGAGTGTCCCTGTTGAAAGTGTGTTAATTCTCTTCGTGCGGCCCTAATCAAGGAGGACGACTTTTCAGATGAATCACCCGAGTACAAATTACACCTCCGCCAATGCACTGCCATTTTACATCTTGAGCACGAGGTAATAACGCCATCTATATACGTACATATCACTATCACATTACTTTTGTCACCTCAGTAAGGTATCGGCCGTATTGATTGCGGTCCACTAACATTCATAGTCCAGACATGTTGTATGTGTGCGCGGCTAATACTTTCCAGGGTTCCTTAGCACTGTGTTAAGTTTTTTTATGCTACATTTCTTGCGGTTGGCCAGGAAGTAAATAAACATTCGTATCTTTCCCAAATTGGTTGACATTGTAACATCATTAGAATATGTAATATAATAAAATTCAGTATAAATTTTTTTCCCTTTATACTAACTTTAACGATTGCATTGCATCTTGTGTAAGGAGAATAAATAAGTAACAGACTTGACACATCCGGATCTATGTTCTTATTCCAGACTGTTCCTTACTGGCATTACTATCAACTTTTGTGTAGTCAGTTTTTTTCTCTACAATAAATTTCAATTTTATTCGCACTGCTCTCACCCTGTCGGAAAATTCTTCAGGTCAAAGAGTACAGCCGATTCTAATGTCTGTGTACACACATCTGACCGTATTACTAAGTAACTCTATGCCATCAGTTACATTTCTGTTTTTAACTTTTAAGTATGTTCTTATATTGTGGCAGTCATACGCTGACTCAGATAGACCCTTCTTTGAAGATGACCCTTTTATGTTAGAGTGCAAGAACAGTTTAATAGTAAACTGCTCGTCTAATGTTACTGATTTCATAGATTTCGATGAAACTTGTAACAGAACGTAGCTGAAGATTGGGAATAGTCGTGCACAATACGGCACGAAAAATAGTCCCATAATAATGCGACATGTCCCCTTACACGATAAAGTATCTTAGTGTGTTTTCCTGATCATCTCAGGTATCTACATAAAACAATTGTAGCGCTATTGTCGTTTCACTTGCTCCTTTATCTTACCTGAATCCAAGATGATTCTATGCGCCAACACAAATAAAATTCTTACGATGTACACAGGTGGTCAAAACAAACAGCTCATTGTAGGATCTATCGTTAAGGAGCCAAAAAAGATGACTACTTTCGTTGTTCAAATAATGTGAGTCAGTAACAACTACGAAATCTAACTTCATGGAATGTCTGCGTATATACTTCCCATCTACTGTTTCACCCGGCCGAGGTTCGAGTCCTCCCTCGGGCATGGGTGTGTGTGTGTGTGTGTGTGTGTGTGTGTGTGTGTCCTTAGGATAATTTAGGTTAAGTAGTGTGTAAGCTTAGGGACTGATGACCTTAGCAGTTAAATCCCATAAGATTTCACACACACATACTGTTTCACCGTGGCGACAGACAATGTTACTTACTTTTTCATCATGATACTACACACAATTACAGAGGGGTGATGAACATGTGTCTCATGAGTTCCTGATGAACAGAGAACAGACAACAGACAATGAGGTGCCCACATAAATGATATTACCTAGTTCCATATCTTTTTAAGATGGGTTGAATTTGTGATAAAGTTCTATTACTTGAAAATATTTACAAAACAGATGTGTCTGACAGTTTCTGTTACTTTTAAGTACGCAACGCTTGACAATATTTACCCACACTCTCTAGTGTCTTTAGGTTTTGGGAGTGGCTAATTATTCTGCTCTTCACCCGAGCGAATTAAAAAATATGTAATGAGAACGAGAAATAATATTTACAGCTGCTTTTCTGTTTTAAATTAAAAGTTACAGACAGACAAATAAAAATCGAAAATACATGCATTTCAGAAACACCTCACAAAGTTGTGAAATTGTTCTGAGAAAAAACATTGAGGCCCCGCACTTCAAGGCGGCCGCTGTTGCCGAGCGGTTCTAGACGCTTCAGTCCGGAACCGCACTGCTGCTACGGTCGCAGGTCGAACCCTGCCTCGGGCATGGATGTGTGTGATGTCCTTAAAGTCGAGGGGACCGAAGACCTCAGATGTTAAGTGTCATAATGGTTAGAGCCATCTGAGCCATTTGAGCCTGCACTTTTACTTCAGATCTGAAGGACCGTCAGTGGGTGAGAAGTATTTCAGGAGAAACGAATATGGTCCATAGGGTTGAGGGGTGTGAGTAGAAAAGATAGGGGTCGGTTAGGTAGTAAAACTATGAAAAAAAAGGATACGCTGGAGTGGATAGTGGAAATACAGAAAGTGGGAAAGACAGACGCTGAGGAGGTATTTGGCATGTGGATCGGGTGGTGGTAATAAGGGGAAATGGATGGCGATGCATGGATGGAGAGGGAACAGGAGATACGACCACTGATTTGGAGTTGAATAGGTGGGAAAAGAGTTAAAGTTGGTAGAGGGGAAAAATATCGGAGCAAATCTCATTATCTGGGAGAGGGAGCTGGTTGAAGTAGTGATGAGATAGTATGTGGAATGTGTGTAAGTCTAGGGACTGTGGGATGTGTTTTTACGGTGTGGCAGTATAGCGGGGCTGGTTATCAGAAGGAAGACAGTGAGGTTATTGGAATATAGTTTGAGGATAGCATACGAGGTGTGGAGGTGTTGGATTAGACTTTGTTTTAGACAGTTAGTGGGTGAGGTTTCCAAGTTAGTTGGCGATCGACGGTTAGTCCGAGGTACTTTAGTGTTTTATTTAACTGAGTGTTGATCCAGCACTTCGAAAGTATAGTGCGTCTGCGTCGTAATTCAGTCAGAGGATTGACCCATCACTAATGATATAAAAGCAAATAAATCAACAAGTACCTATGGTGCACTGTCTGGATTACTGTAACGATTGAGCCTCCCATTCCCACATATACATGATTTTTTATTTAATTATTTCGTACAATCCAGTACCTAGAGTAGTTCCTGATGATGTGTGCTAGTGTCGAAATCTTCTGAAGCCTTGTGGAACGACAAGAAGTACCTTTCACTTTGTGCTATTGCCTGCAGGGGACACTGTTAACCTCCTATTAAAACATGAAATATGTTTCAGAAGTACATTATTAATTTTTATTTTCTGTCCGATAATTGTTAATATAGATCTAATGAAATGTCGTTATGTGTATACTTGGATAGTTTGTATGAGGAGCAGAGAACTAGATGTTTTACATAAGACCGTACTGGTTGCTTAAGCGTGCACAGCACTGAAGGGACTCTGATGCGCTTGTGCATGAACATAGGAAAGAAGAATCGCATGATATCAATGTGATATGAGGAAACCTCCACAAATATCTTGAACTGAGGGAGCCAATCCAGCTAAGCATGGTGGCAAACAAAGAGGAAATACGTCATAATAATGAGCCAACGACAGACAGACTGGCCTATGATGTGAAGGGGGATGCTGCTGGACGTCTGATGGAAGCGTTATTACGTGATACCTGCTGCAATGGTAACTGTTTTAAAATGGCCTGTAAGAACCAGTTACTGCAACTCTAGACTCATTTTAAGGTCCCCTATGTTCTTAATTAATAAACCAGTCAAAATAAATATATGTAGTGGGATGTATCTTACTGAGATATTCGAAACCTATTCCTTGTTTGCATCAACCGTATTGCTTTCTTAAGGATCAGTCCAGCGGTTATGGCTAGTACTTGCAAATTAGTCAGAGATATTAAAGCGTGAATGCAGTGAATCGAAGGAGGGCACACTAACTTCTTCATTTCACGTTGTATTTTGTCATCAACTGGTTATTGGCTTACAAGTAATGAAGCCATGCATAGCTAACATCAGTCAGCACCATCCGTTCTGAAACTGGACCGTAAATTAAGGGTTTACGAGGAAAGTAGTTGGGAGGTGCAATCTTTCTTAACTTTGTTCTAACTATTCCTCTGCTATTCTGGCGAGTGCTGAAAGTGACAGCGAAACAAACTCGGTTACACTTCTTTGTCCGTTTTCCAGGTCCTCAAACATCATACAGTAACGAGTATTTAAATGATTGTATTTACTTATTGTTTTAGTAAGTGGAAGACTCGTTTGTCTGGTTGTAGACGGCAAAGAGTGGACGACATTTACTACGACGTGATCATAATTTTGGAAATGAACGCTTTCATAAAGCGATCTACAAATACACAACTGGTCATTAAAATAGCTATACCAAGAAGAAATGCAGATGATAAACGGGTATTCATTGGACAAATGTATTATACTAGAATTGATTACATTTTCACGCAATTTGGGTGCATAGATCCTGAGAAATCAGTACCCAGAACAACCACCTCTGGCCGTAATAACGGCCTTTATACGCCTGGGCATTGAGTCAAACAGAGCTTGGACGGCGTGTACAGGTACAGCTGCCCATTCAGCTTCAGCACAATATCACAGTTAATCAAGAGTAGTAACTGGCGTATTGTGACGAGCCAGTTGCTCGGCCACCATTGACCAGACGTTTTCAATTGGTGAGAGATCTGTATCCAGAAAGGCCCGTACAGGACCTGCAACATGCGGTCGTGCATTATCCTGCTGATATGTAGGGTTCCACAGGGATCGAATGAAGGGTAGAGCCACGGGTCGTAACACATCTGAAATGTAACGTCCACTGTTCAGAGTGCCGTCAATGCGAACAAGAGGTGACCGAGAATGTAAACCAATGGCACCCGATACCATCACGCAGGGTGATACGCCAGTATGGCGATGACGAATACACGCTTCCAATGTGCGTTAACCACAATGTAGCCAAACACGGATGCGACCATCATGATGCTGTAAACAGAACCTGGATTGATCCAAAAAAGTGACGTTTTGCCATTCGTGCACCCTGATTCATCGTTGAGTACCCCATCGCAGGCACTCCTGTCTGTGATGCAGCGCCAAGGGTAACCGCAGCCATGATATCCGAACTGATAGTCCATGCTGCTGCAAACGTCGTCGAACTGTTCGTGCAGATGGTTGCTGTCTTGCAAACGTTTCCATCTGTTGACTCAGGGATCGAGACGTGGCTGCACGATCCGCTACAGCCATGCGGATAAGATGCCTGTCATCTCGACTGCTAGTGATACGAGGCCGCTGGAATCCGGCATGGCGTTCCGTATTACTTTCCTGAACCCACCGATTCCATATTCTGCTAGCAGTCACTGGATCTCGACCAACGCGAGCAGCAATGTCGCGATACGATAAACCGCAATCGCAATAGGTTACAATCCGACCTTCATCAAAGTCGGAAACGTGATGGTACGAATTTCTCCTCCTTACACGAGGCATCATAGCAACGTTTCACCAGGCAACGCCGGTCAACTGCTGTTTGTGTATGAGAAATCGGTTTGAAACTTTCCTGATGGTAGCACGTTGTAGGTGTCACCCCCGGCGCCAACCTTGTGTGAATGCTCTGATAAGCTAGTCATTTTTTTATGGTTCCCAAAGTCTCTGGAAGAGGAGACTTGACAACAGAATCCCAGAAAAACAGAACCCACTGTCGCTTATTGTGATCACTATCATCATCATCTTCATCATCTTCACCATCATTAACAACAACAACTATTTGACTTTCACCGATGGATACTGGATTCATCCTCCTCCAGATTGCTCCATCCATTCCAGTCTCCGTCCACACACTATTCTCTACATTATCTGTTAACCACCCATAAGGTCGTCGCCTTGATTTTGTATTCAGCAAACAACTTCCTTGGTGTATCTACATCGTTTCGTCAGACGTCGTATCCTGGCCACTTCCTTTTCATTTTCACTGCAGAAATAGTTACGTCTTTCACTTTTCTCTGTTTTCCAATCCACTTGTTTGGTTTCCTGACTCACTTAGTATTTCACATTATTCATCTCTTCCATATTCTGTGAGTAGCCACCAGATTCTGAATGGTTATAATTAAATGGACGATGTTCTTTGTGCTGTAGCGCTGGCTGTATACGTCACACTATGTGGTCAAAAGTATCCAGACACCCCTAAAAACATACGTTTTTCATATTAGGTGCAGTGTGCTGCCACACACTGCTAGGTTCTCCATGTCAGCGATCTCAGTCATTAGACATCGTGACAGAGCAGAATGAGGCGCCCCGCGGAACTCACGGACTTCAAACGTGGTCATGTGATTGGGTGTCACTTGTGTCATACGTCTGTACCCGAGATTTCCACACTCCTAAACATCCCTAAGTTCACTGTTTCCGATGTGATCTTGAAGTGGAAACGTGAAGGGACACGTACAGCCGACTTTGTCTGTTGACTGACAGAGACCGCCGACAATACAAGAAGAGTTAGGCGGGAGGTGATAAAACATGGATTTCATGGTCGAGCGGCTGCTCATGAGCCACACATCACGCCGGTAAATGCCAAACGACGCCGTGCTTGGTGTAAGGAACGTAAACATTGGACGATTGAACAATGGTAAAACGTTGTGTGGAGTGAGGAATCACGGTACACGATGTGGCGATCCGATGGCAGGGTGTGGGTAAGGCGATTGTCCAGTGAACGTCATCTGCCAGCCTGTGTAGTGCGAACAGTAACATTCGGAGGCGGTGGTGTTATCGTGTGGAAGTGGTTTTCATGGAGGGAGCTCACACCCCTTGTTGTTTTGCGTAGCACTATCACAGCACAGGCCTAGACTGATGTTTCAATCACCTTCTTGCTTCCCGTTGTTGAAGAGCAATTCAGGGATGGCGACTGCATCTTTCAACACGATGGAGCACCTCCTCATAATGCACGGCCTGTGGCGGAGTGGTTACACGACAATAAAATCCCTGTAATGGTCTGGCCTGCACAGAGTCCTGACCTGAATCCTATAGAACACCTTTGGGATGTTTTGGAACGCCGACCTCACGCCATGCCTCATCGACGGACATGGATACCGCTCCTCAGTGCAGCACTCCGTGAAGAAAGGGCTGCCATTCCCCAAGGAACCTTCCAACACCTGACTGAACGTATGCCTGCGAGAGTGGAAGCTGTCATCAAGACCAAGGGTGGGCCAGCACCATACTAAATTCCAGCATTACCGATGGAGGGCGCCACGAACATGTAAGTCATTTTCAGCCAGGTGGCCGGATACTTTTGATCACACAGTGTCTGCTCATTGAACGGTGAGATGACAGAGTATGCTAAAAAAGCACAGTAGTTTCACTTTCTGCCGCCAGGTGAAAATAAGGCACTGTATGCAGTCAGAATACGAAATGTTTCCGTTTTGACGTCAGTATGCTGTTTCCCGATTGGCGACGCTTGTTGATTTCTCTTATGAAGTGGCCGTTGGTGTTAAAGATTACGAATGCTCAAGTTTTCCATAGAAACGCAATGGTTATTAAGAAGAAAAACCATTCACTACTGGTAAAGATGTTTTATTAGAACAGCAACAACAACAGCGCTACATTGCGGGAATGTGGCCAACAGAAACAGCTGCGGAGAGAATCATGTCAATAAATGGACTAAATAAAATTATGAAGGAACTTGAAGAAACAGGTGAAGTAGTTGATGTACAAAGAGGCCCATTCCAATTGCAGTTGCAGTTTTTGATGAAGTTTCTTTAGCTATAGCAGGCTGTGCGTTGTATGCCTCTAATTCCGCAGTCAGTTCTCGAACTGTCAGGGGAATCCTCTCTCCCCTGGTCAACAGTTCATACGATTTTGCGGTATCCCAACAAAATTCAGAATGTGTACCATGTAAAGACCAGAGATAGGCTGAAACGCCGTGACTTTGCCATTCGTTTTCTGTCACAGATAGAAAAGGATGACATGTGGCCGGGCAATATTCTTTGGGCCGACGAGGCACATTTTGCTCTGTACGGTGCCGTGAATGCACAGAACTGTGGCATATGTGGTTCTACATCGCCACATATTGTGCAGGAACATCCACCACACTTAGCGTATGACTCCTTCATTCTCAGCCGGTTGTTTGTCGAGGAGATGACACCTCGTGGGCTTGCTAGGTGTATTGTGGCATCCGCGCGTTATAAGGTCCGCCTTGGGCAACTCGTGATTCCAGCTTCGCAAGAACGCAACTGCGTCCACACCATTATTTTCATGCAAGATGGGGCGACTCTACATGTCGCTTGCAAGGTAAAAGATTTGCTTCGAGCAGCCTTCGATAAAGACCGTATCTTCTCTATGCAGTTTGAAGACGTGTGGGCTTCCTGATCTCCCGACATAAATCCATGTCACTTCTGGTTGTGCTGATACCTGAAAGACTGTGTCTTTCAGAGATGTATCCGGACTCTTCCTGATCTGAAGGATAGCGTGCAATGGCATACTGCTCTGATTACACAGGTTATGCTGCGAGCAACTGTTGATCAACGATTTGCTGAGTCGGGAGACCATACTGAACATATATTGTAACAAGCGACCGTATCCTAATAAACGTGCCAGAACAACGTTGTCGTGTGATTGATGTTTCCTCCCCTTTTACTGCGCCCAGACCACTTTCTGACTGCTTATAGCGTCATATTTTCACCTGCTGGTACAAAGTGGATCCACTATTTCTTTCAGCATAGACCATCATCGTACCGACTAACGAACATACCTACGATGTTTCTGCACCCTGTATTGCATTTTGAATTCAGTGTAAATGCTTCTCTTGTTCACAGTAAACTTCATTATCTGATTTTCCAACTTCCGCTGGCCCATTTTAAGAATGTACCTAAAGAATGTAGTCCTTTCTTTGACGTTGTCCGAGATTCTACTGTACAGTTCTTGGTTTACTAGCCTTCGATACAGACCGTCCGCTGTTCATTCAAGTCCTAATATCTTCCTGAGGTACATTTGTTCGTTTGGTCTCCTAAGCAATCCTGTTGCTACAACGTTCACATTTTCTGCTGGGTATACGGCTTCAGAGAGGATCACTGTCTGGCAGTGAGTGAATTTTGCATTAATCAAAAGCATCTCCTCATCGGAGATGAACATTATGGGTTTGTATGCTAAATTTAACTTGATTTTCATGCTCACATGGCTTTTTTGTCGGTCAAATCACTTTCTACAAGTTCTCTTAATTTATTTTCCTAGCCATTTAAATCTCTCTGTGTTCTGAATTATTTTCTTTTCAGTGTCAGCCACGTAAGAGCTGTCTTAACGTTGGACATTAACTCTAAGAAAAAAAATATAACGCCCACTTTGAAAAAATTATCCGAATCGGATGAAAATCGATTGATGTGATGCACGTGTACAGACATGCAGATGATTAAAGTTTCAGAAGAAAATGGATGATTTATTCAAGCTGCTCAAACTGAGCAAGTCAACAGCGTCTTGGTCCACATCTGCCCCTGCAGTTATTCGGCTTGGAGGGATATCGTACCAAATTCTGTCCAACTGGCACGTAAGATCGTGAAAATCCTGAACTGACTGAATTATGATGAAGATGATGATGATGATGATGGTTTCGTTTGTGGGGCGCTCAACTGCGCGGTTATCAGCTCCAGTACAAATTCCCAACCTTTGCTCAGTACAATCTCGATACTTTCATGAATGGTGATAAATGATGAGGACAACACAAACACCCAGTCATCTAGAGGCAGGTGAAAAACCCCAATCCCGCCGGGAACCGAACCCGAGACCCCGGTCTCTGAAAGCGAGAACGCGACAACGAGACCACGAGCTGCGGACTGATTTGACTGGAGGCCCCAGCCTATAATGCTCCAAACGTTCTTAATTCGGGAGAGATCCGACGGCGTTGCTGCCCAAGGTAGGGATTGGAAAGCATGGACACAAGCAGTGGACACACTGTCCGCGAGCGGTCGTGGATTATGTTGCTGAAGTGTAAGCCCAGGATGACTTGCCAAGAAGGGCAACAAAACGGGGTGTAGAATATCGTCGACGTACCTCTGTGCTGCAACGGTGTCGCGGATGGCAACCAAAGGGTTTCTGCTGTGAAATAAAATGGCACCTCAGACCATGGAATGGTTCTTTATTTACGTGACTATTACGGCACTCCAACCCCAGTTCTCGATACCAGTAATATCGTACTACTTTTCTGCGAAGTAACAGACATATTTTTATGACAATATTCACATTTGGTTTTATTAATGTATAGGTGCTCGATGTATCGATATTACAGTGATATGGTTCTTGTGTGTATTCATTTCTGTGAAACTGTCATAATCTTTGACTTACTTGTAACCGTTTTGGTGCGAATGCGCACAGAGCAGTCTTTGTTTCACTTTGCAGAAGTTAAGTTGTTATTTCTCTTTGTAGAAGGAGTCAAGTCTTGTGTTTGATTAAAGTGGAAATTAAATATATGAAAATTGATGCGAAACAGTTTTTTTGATGATGTGACAATTAAGAAGAAGTATATGTGAATTTACAAGAAGTTTAATAAAAATGTGGATCGTGAACACCAAGTCAAAAATTATTTCTACCACACCATTGTTCTGATCTGGGATTGTTTGATCATTAAGAATATCCTGAAAAACGCATTTGTTAGGTCTTCAAATATTGCTAAAATACAGATCTGGAACTTCTAGCAGTCAAAGTGGAATCGCCCTAGAATTAACAAGATGAGCCATAACAACTTCGACGAAATCAACGTGGGGATCCATTCAAGGTAAGTGCCAAAATTAATGACTTTTTTACAGTGACTTCATTATTTCCATTCTGACGATACCATCCACACTCAGTAACTTCGTTGTTGCCCGATAAAGCGAACATATGCTGCGTGAGCAACATTATTAATCTGATTTATAACCTACTTTGCAAGTGGTGGTATAGTTAGAACCATCACTCCTGGTTGTCAAGCACTATGGGTGGCGACTGTCAGGTTGGTATCCCATCACTGCCGTGGCGTCTCCAGGTGTATCTTCACCTATTATCGGGCTCAGTTCGAAGCGCAACTCATCACTGAAGACAGTTCTAATCCGGTCAACGAGATTCCAGGTCGGTGGCGACAATTTTTTTTCGATATTTTGTACATAACATAAAGGGGGTTGATAGGTTTACTGCTTATCTTACAAGTCAGTATTCTTCTCGTTTCGGGCCCAAGGGCTCCACGCAGTAAAATGCCCAGCATACAGTTCTTCATACAGGGTGTTTGAAAAATGACCGGTATATTTGAAACGGCAATAAAAACTAAACGAGCAGCGATAGAAATACACCGTTTGTTGCAATATGCTTCGGACAACAGTACATTTTCAGGCAGACAAACTTTCGAAATTACAGTAGTTGCAATTTTCAACAACAGATGGCGCTGCGGTCTGGGAAACTCTATAGTACGATATTTACCACATATCCACCATGCGTAGCAATAATATGGAGTAGTCTCTGAATGAAATTACCCGAAACCTTTGACAACGTGTCTGGCGGAATGGCTTCACATGCAGATGAGATGTACTGCTTCAGCTGTTCAATTGTTTCTGGATTCTGGCGGTACACCTGGTCTTTCAAGTGTCCCCACAGAAAGAAGTCACAGGGGTTCATGTCTGGCGAATAGGGAGGCCAATCCACGCCGCCTCCTGTATGTTTCGGATAGCCCAAAGCAATCACACGATCATCGAAATATTCATTCAGGAAATTAAAGACGTCGGCCGTGCGATGTGGCCGGGCACCATCTTGCATAAACCACGAGGTGTTCGCAGTGTCGTCTAAGGCAGTTTGTACCGCCACGAATTCACGAAGAATGTCCAGATAGCGAGATGCAGTAATCGTTTTGGATCTGAAAAATGGGCCAATGATTCCTTTGGAAGAAATGGCGGCCCAGACCAGTACTTTTTGAGGATGCAGGGACGATGGGACTGCAACATGGGGCTTTTCGGTTCCCCATATGCGCCAGTTCTGTTTATTGACGAAGCCGTCCAGGTAAAAATAAGCTTCGTCAGTAAACCAAATGCTGCCCACATGCATATCGCCGTCATCAATCCTGTGCACTATATCGTTAGCGAATGTCTCTCGTGCAGCAATGGTAGTGGCGCTGAGGGGTTGCCGCGTTTGAATTTTGTATGGATAGAGGTGTAAACTCTGGCGCATGAGACGATACGTGGACGTTGGCGTCATTTGGACCGCAGCTGCAACACGGCGAACGGAAACCCGAGGCCGCTGTTGGATCACCTGCTGCACTAGCTGCGCGTTGCCCTCTGTGGTTGCCGTATGCGGTCGCCCTACCTTTCCAGCACATTCATCCGTCACGTTCCCAGTCCGTTGAAATTTTTCAAACAGATCCTTTATTGTATCGCTTTTCGGTCCTTTGGTTACATTGAACCTCCGTTGAAAACTTCGTCTTGTTGCAACAACACTGTGTTCTTGGCGGTGGAATTCCAACACCAGAAAAATCCTCTGTTCTAAGGAATAAACCATGTTGTCCACAGCACACTTGCACGTTGTGAACAGCACACGCTCACAGCAGAAAGACGACGTACAGAATGGCGCACCCACAGACTGCGTTGTCTTCTATATCTTTCACATGACTTGCAGTGCCATCTGTTGTTGAAAATTTTAACTACTGTAATTTCGAAAGTTTGTCCGCCTGAAAATGTACTGTTGTCCCAAGCATATTGCAACAAACGGTGTATTTCTATCGATGCTCGTTTAGTTTTTATTGCCGTTTCAAATATACCGGTCATTTTTGAAACACCCTGTATGATGTTATAAGTTTGCAGCTTGTGTGTTCCTTAAGTACACTGAAATTTGCTTGTCCGTTAGTGTGTGTCAGTTCAAACAGTAGGTCGTGAGTGGACGATGGCATTTACCAATGCAAAAAAAGCAGACATGCTCATGGTGTATGGAATGTACGGAAGAATGCAGTTCGTTCTTATACAGTATATGTGGGAAGATATCCCAATTTACGTCAATGATCTCCGCAGTTTTCTATCAACCTCTGCAACCAGTTACGTGAATGTGGTAGTGTAACATCTAGATGACGTAACAGAAAGCAAACAAACGATGACAGAAGAAGAAGAAGAAGAAGAAGAAGAAATTAATGTTCTTACTGCTGTTGCAGTTGACTTACACGTTAGCTCCCTCGCAATCACACGAGGAAGTGGTATGAGTCAGGCAAATGCTCCATGCATTCTCCATTGACATAGGTTTCATCCCTATCACCTCTCTCTCCATTAAGAGCTGCATGGAAACGATTTGATAATCGTTTTAACTTCCGCATGTGGGTATTAAGACAGGATACTCCAGATGTGTCATGTATCTTGGTAGGTGATGAAGCCACATTTACCAACCACGATCAGGTAAACCGCCGAAACATGCACTACTGGACTGTTGACAATCCCCGTTGGCTTCGGCAAGTGGAACGTCAGCGTCCTTCCACTGTAAACTTGTGGTGTGGAATAGTGGACCATCAGCTCATACGCCCGTTTTTCATAGACGGAACACTGAACACACTCAAGCATCGTAGCCTTTTAACAGACCATCTTCCACGAATGCTGCAAAACGTTCCTCTGCAGACTTGGAGGAACCTCTGGTACGAACAATATGGCTGTCCAGCCCATAGAAATTGCTGCACCGTGTCTGCACGAATTGTTTCCAAATAGTCGGATTGGACGCAGAGGGCCTATACTTTGGCCAGCCTGTTTCCAGGGCTTGAGGCCAGTAGACATTTTCCTCTGTGGCAAGCTGAGACAGACAGTCTATAGCCGGCCGGGGTGGCCTAGCAGTTCCAGGCGCTACAGTCTGGATCCGCGCGACCGCTACGCTCGCAGGTCCCAATTCTGCCTGGGGCATGGATGTGTGTGATGTCCTTAGGTGAGTTAGTCTTAAGTAGTTCTAAGTTCTAGGGGACTGATGACCTCAGAAGTTAAGTCCCAAAGTGCTCAGAGCCATTGAACCACAGTCTATAAGTACTTACCAACTATAGCCGATGACATGCAAAGACTTATTATTTCAGCCCACTCTGCCATCTGCGCTGAAATGCTAGCACATGTACAGCAGTCGTTCCATACCAAACCGGAAGCGTGTTTTGCCGCTGCCGGTGGTCGTTTTGAACACAACCTGTGATGGTCAATAGTCTCGTTACTGGTCAGAATCAGCATAAGTAGAGAATGAACTTGTGTTTTTCTGTAATGTGTGCTACCACAGGTATTCTACAAGCGTCGGTGTGGCAACTTTTCAAAATACGATATCTCATGAGCGACTCGTACTAGACTCCTGCAACAGACACCACTGACATTCTAATTTACCCTACTTTTAGTTTGTTAACATCGATAGACATTGTTTCTTTCAAGAAAGTATACACTTTCTAAAATACATTTTCTAAGTATTACACTCCTGGAAATTGAAATAAGAACACCGTGAATTCATTGTACCAGGAAGGGGAAACTTTATTGACACATTCCTGGGGTCAGATACATCACATGATCACACTGACAGAACCACAGGCACATAGACACAGGCAACAGAGCATGCACAATGTCGGCACTAGTACAGTGTATATCCACCTTTCGCAGCAATGCAGGCTGCTATTCTCCCATGGAGACGATCGTAGAGATGCTGGATGTAGTCCTGTGGAACGGCTTGCCACGCCATTTCCACCTGGCGCCTCAGTTGGACCAGCGTTCGTGCTGGACGTGCAGACCGCGTGAGACGACGCTTCATCCAGTCCCAAACATGCTCAATGGGGGACAGATCCGGAGATCTTGCTGGCCAGGGTAGTTGACTTACACCTTCTAGAGCACGTTGGGTGGCACGGGATACATGCGGACGTGCATTGTCCTGTTGGAACAGCAAGTTCCCTTGCCGGTCTAGGAATGGTAGAACGATGGGTTCGATGACGGTTTGGATGTACCGTGCACTATTCAGTGTCCCCTCGACGATCACCAGTGGTGTACGGCCAGTGTAGGAGATCGCTCCCCACACCATGATGCCGGATGTTGGCCCTGTGTGCCTCGGTCGTATGCAGTCCTGATTGTGGCGCTCACCTGCACGGCGCCAAACACGCATACGACCATCATTGGCACCAAGGCAGAAGCGACTCTCATCGCTGAAGACGACACGTCTCCAATCGTCCCTCCATTCACGCCTGTCGCGACACCACTGGAGGCGGGCTGCACGATGTTGAGGCGTGAGCGGAAGACGGCCTAACGGTGTGCGGGACCGTAGCCCAGCTTCATGGAGACGGTTGCGAATGGTCCTCGCCGATACCCCAGGAGCAACAGTGTCCCTAATTTGCTGGGAAGTGGCGGTGCGGTCCCCTACGGCACTGCGTCGGATCCTACGGTCTTGGCGTGCATCCGTGCGTCGCTGCGGTCCGGTCCCAGGTCGACGGGCACGTGCACCTTCCGCCGACCACTGGCGACAACATCGATGTACTGTGGAGACCTCACGCCCCACGTGTTGAGCAATTCGGCGGTACGTCCACCCGGCCTCCCGCATGCCCACTATACGCCCTCGCTCAAAGTCCGTCAACTGCACATACGGTTCACGTCCACGCTGTCGCGGCATGCTACCGGTGTTAAAGACTGCGATGGAGCTCCGTATGCCACGGCAAACTGGCTGACACTGACGGCGGCGGTGCACAAACGCTGCGCAGCTAGCGCCATTCGACGGCCAACAACGCGGTTCCTGGTGTGTCCGCTGTGCCGTGCGTGTGATCATTGCTTGTACAGCCCTCTCGCAGTGTCCGGAGCAAGTATGGTGGGTCTGACACACCGGTGTCAATGTGTTGTTTTTTCCATTTCCAGGAGTGTATTTTGCTCCTTCTTCTTTCACGCTTCGTAATTCACATGTTGCAAAGATTGTGCTGCTGTTTAGGAACAGTGATCAAGTAAGACTGACCTTGGGGTTTTAGTAAAATGTGGGAACGATGAAATAATGTTTATCTTATGCGGAGAAGTATTCCAAATTTGTAACGCACTCTTTGTAATGGGACTTTTATAAGCCTGTGTCCTTATTGATTGGATATGGTACTTTCCTTTTCGTGGACGATGTAAGAAATATGCTAACGTGGAATCTTACGCTCGCCCGTTGAGTAAACATTGTGATTTACGAACTAGAAACATCCCTCAACTGTTGCTGGAGTGCGTTGCGATCGCGTATACCACGTTGGGGCCCACGTACCGTATGCACAAGTCACATCGTTCCTGAGCGTTCAGCAGCACGTTGAAGTTTGCACGCTCAACGTTTACGTTCGACAGCACGGTCCGTGTGCCGACGGCTTTAGGTTAGTTAGGTTCAAGTGGTTCTAAGTTCTAGGGGACTGATGACCTCAGAAGTTAAGTCCCGTAGTGCTGAGAGCCATCTGAACCATTTGAAACCAGTGTTCGTTTCTACAGATGGATTATCCAACGCAATAATGCGATGCCGAACATCCTACAGTTTACAATTTTCTATTATGACTCCGATGGAATTTTCAGTCTGTGCTATAGTCAAGTCATGATCCATAAAAATTCCTATTCCTCGTTTGTTTCAAATCTTCAACTCTGTCAGCCTGCGAGCTGGAATCGTTTCCGTGTAAATGGTGCATGTTACATATTGAAAATGGCATGAATACGGGCCCCTAATAATAAATTCGAATCGCAAACCCACAGGTCTTGCGATATAATTATTTGCGCGATATCAACGGTGAAGTCACTGATAACATTACCACTAAACCTGAGATACAAACACGGCAGTCGGACTGTGCGGCTGATCCCGGCGGAGGTTCGAGTCCTCCCTCGGGCATGGGTGTGTGTGTGTTTGCCCTTAGGATAATTTAAGTAGTGTGTAAGTTTATGGACTGATGACCTTAGCAGTTAAGTCCCATAGGATTTCACACACATTTGAATTTTTTTTTTTATAAACACAGTTTTTCGAAACTCCTTCAACGGAGACGACGTAAATATTCCTGAATTCCAATAAAGAACAACTGCCAAGATGAGAAACACAGAAGTAGATATCCTCGTTGTAGTAAAGCAGCTTAAATCACTTAATAAAGGTAAGGCCTGCGGTCCAGATTGTATACCAGTCAGGTTCCTTTCAGAGTATGCTGATACAATAGCTCCATATTTCAATTACATACAACCACTCGCTCAAGAAAAGACCGTACCTCAGGTAATAACAATTTCCAGAAAGCGAAACACGACTAGTCTGCTGAATTCCAGGCCCATATTACTAACATCGATTTGCAGCAGGGTTTTGGAACATATACTGAGTTCGAACATTAGAAATTACCTCGAACAAAACGATTTATTGACGCATAGTCAGCAAGGATTCAGAAAATATCGTTCTTGTGAAACACAACTAGCTCTTTATACTCATGAAGTAATAAGTGCTATTGACAGGGGATGTCAAATTGATTCCATATTTTTAGATTTCCAGAAGGCTTTCGTCACCGTTCCTCACAAGCATCTTCAAACCAAACTGCGTGCCTATGGAATATCGCCTCATTTTTCGACTGAATTCGTGATTTGCTGTTAGAAAGGTCACAGTTCGTAGTAATAGACGGAAAGTCGTTGAGTAAAACAGAAGTAATATCCGTGGTTCGCCGAGGAAGTGCTATAGGCCATCTATTGTTTCTGATCTATATTAACGACATAGGGGACAATCTCAGTAGCCGTCTTAGATTGTTCGCAGATGATGGTGTCATTTACCGTGTTGTAAAGTCATCAGATGAACAAAACGAATTGCAAAATGAGTTAGATAAGATATCTGCATGGTGCGGAAAGTGGCAATTGATCCTGAACAAAGAAAAGTGTGAAGTTATTCGCATGAGTACTAAAAGAAATCCGGTAAATTTCGATTACGCGATATGTCACACAAATCTATAGGTTGTAATTTCAACTAAATATTTAGAGATTACAATTACAAATAACCTAAGCTGGAACGATCACATAGATAATGCTGTGGGTAGAGCAATACATAGACTGCGATTCATCGGCAGAACACTTAGAAGGTGCAACAGGTCTACTAAAGAGACTGCTTACACCACGCTTGTCCGCCCTATTCTGGAGAATTGCTGTGCGGTGTCGGATCCTCATCAGGTGGGACTGACGGAAGACATCGAAAAAGTTCAAAGAAGGGCAGCTAGTTTTGTATTATCACGAAATAGGGGAGATAGTGCCACAGACATGATACGTGAATTGGAGTGTCAGTCATTAAAACAAAGGCGTTTTTCGTTGAGACGGGATCTTGTCATGAAATTTCAATGACCATTTTTCTCCTCCGATTGCGAAAACATTCTGTTGGCATCCGGCTACATAGGAAGAAATGATCATAAAGATTAATTAAGAGAAATGAGGGCTCGCACAGAAAAATTTAACAGCTCGTTTTTACTGCGCGCCGTTCTAGAGTGGAACGGCACAGAGACAGCTTGAAGGTGGTTCATTTAATTTCTTTATAAATAATAAACAAAAAATTTGAGTACTGGTTATTTATTACTGTTGTAAAAACCATAACACAAGTTAATGCACTGAAATATCCTGCTGCATCAGTGTTGCCACCTCCTCACTAGCTAAAAACAGTACAGCACCGTTTTGGCCATCACCTATAGCTGTCAAAGCTCCTGCTTGTAACATCGGTCCTTATTGTGCAGTCTCGCCTTACAACAGCCACTAGCACCCGTCTTCACCTGGGCCTGCTTCTTTTGCCTTGGTTTCTTGTGACGTCATTACAAAAATCGTCAAAATTACGACGTGTCTTATGAACCAAACTAAGACTAATGTAACTATGCTGATGGCCAATTATGCACGTATTTCAGTCCACCCAAATGACGTTGGTATCTCTTACAAATTGGCGTTTCTGTTTACACGTGAATCGTCTTCACAAAATATTGACTAAAATGGGTTGGGAGGAAGGCGGAAGAACTAAGAAGATACAAAAACAGAAATCACTAAAAAAATTCCAAAAGAAAACTCAAACAAAATATTATATTGCACATACAGCGATTCGATTTGATCAGACGATTACGAACCTGATTTTGATTTTGACGAGTCAAAGAATCACGAGATTTTTTAATTAGTTAATAGTATTTAAAACATCATACCGGCCGCTGTGGCCGAGCAGTTCTAGGTGCTTCAGTCCGGAACCGTACTGCTACTACGGTCACAGGTTCGAATCCTGCCTCGGGCATGGATGGGTGTGATTGCCTTAGGTTAGTTAGGTTTAAGTAGTTCTAAGTTCTAGGGGACTGATGAACTCAGATGATAAGTCCCATCGTGCTTAGAACCATCTCAAAACATCATGTTGTAAGCAAAACTAGTTATTAGACTCGAGGTAGTTTGATCTCGTGTTTCGATTGAAATACTTGAATTGTTTCTTGTGATCACTTTTTATATGGTCCCCGACCGAATAAATTGAGTCACGACAGGACACTGTGACAGTTTAATGTGACCAATGCACGATCTAAAAATGCATCATGGCTCGCTGAAATCAATGAAGTGTGGCGGTGCACCGTTGTCTTTAGGTCTAAATACTGACGCAAATATTCCTAAAAACCTTTCGTTAGCAGAGAAAAATCAGCGAATAAAATGTGTTACAGGTAATTTCAGTGATTAAAACACGGGAGAAACTTTTAAATGAGATCCTGTAGGATAATAATGTGGGCTAAAGCAGATTATTTAATGTTCGAGTCAAAAGTCTGTTTCGGAAATCTACATATAGATATGTAAATGATGGCCTTACACACATAAACCTGATAAATCAGTTGAACAATATTTGAACCAGTGCTGGAAAATGCAGTTACGTACTGCATGCAGAACATTTACACACAGCTGCAAGCGCAAATAAGCACATATAGCCGTGCATTAACCCATGGAAAAAAAGTACCAAAATATTAAAGGTCGAATGCGTCAAACGTCACTGACATTCACGATGAAAGCTGAAATTCGTTAATCATCAATGCTATAGCGACGAACACCTAACAAGTATGCCATACAGTTTGTAAAAATAAAATGCTGCAAAATTATTAAAGTTCACGGCTACCTAAAATTATTTAAACAACGATAATGTTCTTTTGGTTGCAAAAGAAACAGTCGCGAACGTCTCTTAAGTGCCGATAGAATTACGAGTCGAGAACTCACTCCCAAGACACTATTCTATGGCTCTACTCGTGACCACCAGAAATTTACTGACCCACGAGCGCTATGGTAGGCCTTGCGGCGGTCTGGTCTCCCAAATCTCGCTGACTGATCACCGAACGAAAACGCCACAAACGACTATGTACGCATCTTTAAGCATTCAGTCACGTGACCATTGCGCAGTTCAATACATGTTCATGTAAATGACAAGCAATTTGTTTTTTGCCATACGCGTTTCGCTTCTTTTGTTTATGAAGCGTCTTCAGTGGCTTTAACACACATACGCACGACACACACACTCTAGGATCACACACATAAACACCACATTGGTAATCGTAACACCAAACGATGATTAAACCTCACGAATCTTGTGGTGCAAGTGTTGTTTATAATCTCAAAAACGAGAGAAAACATTAGAAAAAGTGACATAACAACATACTTGTAAGTACTATACATCTATACATGCTGTTACAGTGTGATTACCTGTAAATACCACATTAATGCAATAAATGCTCAAAATGATGTCCGATAAACCTCAATGCGTTTGGCAATATGTGTAACGACATTCCTCTCAACAGCGATTAGTTCCCCTTCCGTAATGTTCGCACATGCATTGACAATGCGCTGACGCATGATGTCAGGCCTTGTCGGTGGATGACGATAGCCATTATCCTTCAACTTTCCCCACAGAAAGAAATCCGAGGACGTCGGATCCAGTGAACGTGCGGGTCATAGTATGGTGCTTCGACAACCAATCCACCTGTCATGAAATATGCTATTCAATACCGCTTCAACCGCACGCGAGCTATGTGCCGGTCATCCATCATGTTGGAAGTACATCACCACACTGTCATGCAGTGAAACATCTTGTAGTAACATCGGTAGAACATTACGTAGGAAATCAGCATACATTGCATCATTTAGACTGCCATCGGTAAAATGGGGGCCAATTATCCTTCCTCCCATAGTGCCGCACCATACATAAACCCACCAAGGTCGCTGATGTTCCACTTGTCGCAGCCATCGTGGATTTTCCGTTACCCAATAGTGCATATTATGCCGGTTTACGTTACCGTTGTTGGTGAATGACGCTTCGTCGCTAAATAGAACGCGTCCAAAAAATCTGTCATCGTCCCGTAATTTCTCTCGTGCCCAGTGGCAGAACTGTATACGATGTTCAAAGTCGTCGTCATGCAATTCCTGGTGCATAGAAATATGGTACGCGTGCAATCGATGATGATGTAGGATTCTCAACACCGACGTTTTTGAGATTCCCGAGTCTCGCGCAATTTGTCTGCTACTGATGTGTGGATTAGCCGCGACAGTAGCTAAAACACCTACTTGGGCATCATCATTAGTTGCAGGTCGTGGTTGACGTTTCACATGTGGCTGAACACTTCCCGTTTCCTTAAATAACGTAACTATTCGGCGAACGGTCCGGACACTTGGATGATGTCGTCCAGGATACCGAGCAGCATACATACCACATGCCTGTTGCGCATTTTGATCACAATAGCCATAAATCAACACGATATCGACCTTTTCCGCAATTGGTAAACGGTCAATTTCAACACGGGTAATGTATCACGAAGCAAATACCGTCCGCACTGGCAGAATGTTACGTGATACCACGTACTTATACGTTTGTGACTATTGCAGCGCCATCTATCACAAAGCGAAAAATGTGGTCCAACAGAAACAATATTTCTTTACGTACGACACGAATATGTAATAAAAATGGGGGATCCTATTTAAAACAACGCAGTTGATATCCGCTTGACCTATGGCAGTGCCATCTAGCGGGCCAACCATAGCGTCATCTGGTTTCCCCCTTCTAGCTAGACATGTTTCGTGATTTGTAGTTTTTCCGTTTGGCGCTTATTTCGTGAGATATTTGGCCCAGTCACGATCAATGGACCACCATGTATAGATGTTTAGTACTTACAATTATGTTGTTATGTCACTTTTTCTCGTGTTTTCTCTCGTTTTTGAGATTATAAACAACACTTGCAGCACAAGTTTCGTGAGGTTTAATCATCTTTTGGTGTTACGAGTACCAATGTTTTGTTTATGAGTGTGATCCTCGAGATTTTTCATTCTTTTTCCGTACTCCAGATGGGTGGTGAGACGCTGGAAACCGGCTATCTGGAGCATGAGGGCCGAATAAACAAAATTGCAGAACACAGACATAGACTACCAACATTGAAAATTGTATTTAATACCAAACAATGATTTAACCTCACGAGACTTTTGCTGCAAATGTTGTTTCTAACCTGAAAAGCAAGAGATAAACGTAAGAAAACTTAATATACTTTTAACTACCACATAATGCATTCTCTCTCTCTCTCTCTCTCTCTCTCTCTCTCTCTCTCTCTCTCTCTCTCTCTTTATGGATTACCACCATCCAAGTTGAAACCATTAATTACACACACACACACACACACACACACACACACACACACACACACACACACACACACAGACTAGAACACAAAATAAGCACTCACGTTCAGTTCTCAACCTTTTATCAAAACAGTAGTACTTTATTTTCGCATACATGAAAGAAATTAACTACTACATTTAAAAAAACGCATAATGGTCAGTTGAACACAGGAATTTTTTGGATAATGGAATGGTACAGTCATGCTGATCCCGTACTGTATGTTAATGTGGAGAAATCGTAACTACGGCACACCATTGCATACAGATTAGTAGATGGTTTATAATTTTGCTTGACTGTAAACGCAACGTGAACTATGGTCATCTTACTGCCACTATTCATATGGAGTACCGTATATAGATTTCTTGCAGCATGCCTGTCATACATTTTACGCATTTTCCGCAGAATATCACGATTTATCTCCACATACCAAGCCAATGCAGCCTCTGTCTTCCTGCCCGCCCAGCAGAGCAAGCAGTGCACGGTCCCCCCCGCCCCCTACCCCTCTCCCCCCATACTGAGCACCCACTGTCTGGTCGCGGTTGGCATGCAGTAACCGGCTCTCTGCAGCCTGCAAATCAGCCCATCACCGGCTCTGCTAACCGCTACTAAATGCGAGGGAGGGTTTCAATAAATAATGTAACCCTTCTTTCTGAAAGCAGGTTGGTTTTATTCAGAATTCCAATACAACATATTATTCCCCACTCTTTCGGCTACAAAACGATATTCTTCAACATTATCTCTGTCCAATGCGACGGCCTTACGCCACCTTACTGGGAGGGCCAGTACGTGCGCATCCTCACTGGTCGACGACGGAGCCGACGTCTTTCTGCATCAATAACCGCATCATGTTACACGGAATAGGCAACGGCCTTGCCACAGTGGATACACCGGTTCCCGTCAGATCACTGAAGTTAAGTGCTGTGGGGCGCGGCCGGCACTTGGATGGGTTACCATTCAGGCCGCCATGCGCTGTTGCCAGTTTTTGGGAATGCACCAAGCTGAGTGATGCCAATTGAGGAGCTACTTGACCGAATAGTAGCGGCTCCGGTCAAAGAAAACTATCGTAACACCTCTCATCTTCTCATCTGAGAATGACACGGCGTTCGGATGGTCCCGATGGGCCATTTGTGGACTGATGACGGAGTGCAATACACGGATTGCTTCCCGCGGAGTGAATGTGTCGTTGGTCCAAACAGATGGAAGTTGGAAGGTGGGAGATCGGGATTGTAGGGTGGATGAGGACGAATGGTCCAGGAAGTTTTGTGACCTCTCGAGTGCGAAAACTTATTTGAAGCCTTGCGTTGTCATGGAGAAAGACCAGTTACTTTGCACTTTTGTGGCGACAAACTTGCTGAGGTTGTTTCTGCGATGTTCTGAGCATAGCAAAATACATTTCAGAGTAGATCGTTGCACCAAGAGGGAGGACGTCAAACAGAATTACCCCTTCAGAATTCCAAAATACCGTCGCCATTAGTTTTCCGGCTGAGGGAGCACCTTGTACATTTTCTTCGTACGAGAGGTGGTGTGGCGCCACTCTATACATTGCCAATTTGTTTCCGGTTCGAAGTGATGTACCCGCGTTTCATCGCCTATGACAACGATTGAGAAAAAGTTTTCACAATCACCTCGTAACGCGCAAGCATTTCCTCACAGATGGTCCTTTCGTTGCCGTTTATGGTCTTCTTTTAGGCTGTGAGGAACCGAGCGGGCACACACCTTGTAATATTTCTGGCTCAGTCAGCCATTATATTAGGCTCCAAGAAGTTGTTCCCAGAGCAGTGGAGATGCAAGAAGTACATAGATGACGAAATGTGGTGTGAAGTACCTGTGACAGATGTTAGATTCGGTACCATTCCCGTGAGAAAGACCGCCTGCATAATGCTACTGCTCTGTGATTGGCTGCTGTGTTCGGAGCAAGGGCCCCAAAACGTTAAACTATAGTTGTTATCATTAATTAAACTACACATTGGAATGACTTCACTTTTTAAAATAAATATATCTCAACAGCTATCAATCAGTCATTTTAGAGTTATTAAAAATAATTTAAATCAAAAACAAAAGGCTGACGAAATTGCAGACGAAGCACTTCGGAAGCGTTCGGGTCACGCCTTTTCTGGTATGGCGCGCGAAGTATTTCGGGCTGTTCATCACTCTGGATTAGGCAGTCGAGAAGAACGGACATGTTGTCTGTCGTAGAATGTGTTTCCAATTTTTATTTAATTTCCTGTTCGTCACTCTGGATTAGGCAGTCGAGATGTACAGTCATGCTGCCTGTGGCAAGATGTGTTTGCCAGTATTCAGTATTAAAGATTCACTCCGGTAGTCATGAGGCACAGACACGTGACACAATTAGTGTAAAGATAAATTTTCGTAAACATCGTGTCTGATCATGTACTTTGCTGTATGAGAAGGTGTTGTATTAAGATCATGTAGTCTTCTCGTGTGGCTGTATTGAAACAGGCGAGTGGCATCCCAAAGAAGTGATACATTATTTCAGAACAGAACCTCGCTAAAAGTCAGCTTCAACCTCAAGATGCAGATCCTACGACCTGCGTGCTGTTTTCTGCGCTGGGGACATCAAGTTGAAGACAGCAGGTTAGCGAACTATAACAGAAGCTTCGTATTCCACACAATGCCGTAGAAACAACCAGGCGCCTCACGTGTACTGCATGCACAGAACAAATGTGCTCAGTGACACGTCATCTGCAGTAATGCAGAGGAGGTAAAGGAGGATGATCGTTATTAACACCAACAATCAATTCATTCTTCCTTTCTCGCAGTAAACTTTGAGTACCCTAACTGGTGGGGAGTGTGTCAGCGCTACCAATAGAGACATTCAGTTGTGTAGCGAGGTGTTTGATTTCGATCCGTCCATCACCTCCAATGAGAGTGTCTGCACGTTCCAACATTGCAAGAGTCAGCTGTGTGCGAACAGCGAGCACACGGCAGATCGGAAAGGTTGCGCGACCTTATTGCGATGACGACACACGCATCGCCCAACGACTCACCGTGCTTTTGCTCACTGCCAGGACCCAGAAGACATTTAGCAAGTGTCTATAAGTATCAGCGATGCTTCGGTTTTCAGCCAAAAGGAACTCAATGACAGCTTTAAGGCTGGAACGCACCTCCGTCCCAGACGATTTTTTGAAGGGAACGTGTAACGACGCCACCTATTGGAAATTCATGAAACTGCCGGGCAGAAGCTAGAATATTCCACGATATCCCACAACAGTTTCCACATTTCTTCAAACGAAATTGGCCGAGAAAAAATTAGTTGCCTTACTTATTGAGCGCCGCTGGTATATTCAGTACGATCAGAAACTTTCCAATCCAGCCTCTGGTAAACTCTAACATTGCTCTCGCATTAGCTTTGTCAGTGTTAGATCGTCGGAGCTATCCCCCATAGAGCTGTTGTCAGTACAAATGAACGTTGGTTCTGACTTCTGACACATGTTAGCATAGCCGGGTATATATTTTAAAACACAAACTCAATTAGAAAACTAAACCAGACGAAGACAGCTCTTAGTCACGTAAAATGATCGGTGTGGGAAAGGGACGGATAATTTCAAGCAGTTTCGTGCAGTACATGAAACGCATCTGCAGCTGCGAATATGGACAACCTTCAGCTCTGCAATGAAATGGCGACACTGAAAATTTGTACTGGATGGGGACAAGAACGCGGAATTCCCGCTTGTCGCGAGTGGTCGTCGTTAGCCACTTCCACTATCCGATCACACTTCACGGCTAGACACAAACATGAAAGACGACATACGGAAGTTTGGGTCTTGCCGTGAAGCGTGCTTGGCTAGCCGAAGTGGTTAAGGCGAACGGTCGTGACAAGCGGGAAATCTAGGCTCGAATCTGGGTCTGGCCATCATTTCATTACACAGCTGAAGGTTGTCCATATTCATCGCTGCAAATACATTCCATGTATTTCATGATACCTGTAGTCGCTACAGTGCACGTTCCTTCGGGGATGCATGCATTGCAAATATCGTATTTTATGCAGTAGTCGAAAGCGTCTGTTATGTTATATCGGTACCAATTTTTATTACGTAGAGTTTCAGATTATAGTTTACAAACGAGATTTCATCTGAAGCAGTCGCTTTGGAATGGACTGTGTGGTCGCATTTGACCTTGGATTTATGAAAAGAGAAGGGAGTTTAATACAATTATGTCATAGCCTGGAGTTTATTCGAGAGTGTTGCTGAAGGCTGTCAGCACTTTGTCCGTGAGTGGATGTCGTTTGATTCGACGGTGCATCATCCCACTTCAAAATCAATGTCCGTAGATACATGGAGAACTGATATCTTTGTTGCTGGATTGGAACAAGGGTTTATGTCCCATGGTCAGTCAGATCGTCGGCTCTCACTTTTATGGATTGGTGCATTTATCAGTTGCATATTGAAGACCAGAAAAACTGAAGAATTGCGGCTATTATGGCCCTAGTTGGTTGTCTAATATTAGATCAGGAAAATTTCGACCATTTGGGAAAGTCCAGGAAACAATTTTTCATTATTGTAATGCATCACTTCGATTAGTTACTACGAGCTTAAACTGCTACTAGACCCTCAGTTCGACCCTCAACACATCAAAACTGAGGCTTGACCCTCAGGCAGGCAGTCCCAACAAGGTTTGGATTGACAGATGGCGGCTTTACAGGGGAAGCCCACTAAAGCGGTCGCCATCTCGGTGACGCAACAATTCCACGCCAGCTTGGCTGTGTGGCCAATACGTATACGCAGTGGGGTGTGCTTGTTGTTACGTGGGCTTCCCAGGTGTCACGCGCGCTACCTGCAAGTCGTATGAGTACAGCCCATTGTCTTGCCGTCAGCCGCTACAGTAAAGAACTTTTTGCTCTGACGAGCCGTGCGATTCTCCGCGTACCCCTGCCGCCATACCGTAGACCTTCGTAATCATTTATACCAGTATCATGCTAAAATCAAGTAGGAACACTGGTTCCACTTCTACGTCTACGTACTGGTCGTTTCCTCTCCTTTCCTACTCGCAGATAGAGCGCGGGTGGGAAACGACCGTCTGTATACCTCCGTATGAGACATTATCTCTCGCATCTTTTCTTCATGGTCCGTACGCATAATGCATGTTGGCAGCAGTAGGATCGTTATGCAGTCAGATTCAGCAGCCAGTTCCCTAAATTTTCTCAGTAATGTTCCTATAAAAAAACGTCGCCTTCCCTCCAGGGATTCCCATTTGAGTTCCCGAAGCATCTCACAATCAGGAACACTTGCGTGTTGTTCGAACCTACCGATAACAAATCTAGCAGCCCGCCTCTGAATTTCTTCGGAGTCTTCCTCTAATCCTACGTGGTGCGGATTACAAACACTCGAGCAGTACTCAAGAATACGGCTTACCAATGTCTCATATGTGGTGTTCTTTACAGGTGAACCACTCTTTCCGAGAATTTTCTCAATAAACCGAAGTCGACCATTCGCCTTCTCTACCACACACCTCAAATGCTCGTTCTATTTCATATCGCTTTGCAACGTTACTTCCAGGTATTTAAACGACATGACTTTTCAAGCAGGACACTAATAATGCTGTATCCGAACATTATGGATTGGTTTCTCCTACTCTTACGCATTAATTTACATTTCTCTGCATTTAGAGCCAGCTGCCATCAATCACACGTCTACGTCATCTTTTATCACCCTACAGTCACTCGTCTTCGACACATTCCCGTACACCCCAGTATCATATGGCAAATCGTTTATGTACGTAGAAAATAACACGGTCCTGTCACGCTTCCCTGGTCCACTCCTGACGATATCCTTGTCTTTGATGAGCCCTCAGCGTCGAGGACAGCATACTGGGTTCTACTAGTTAAGAAGTCTTAGAGCCACTCACATATCTGGGAACTGGTTTACTGTTTATTTGAGCGATTTTAAAATGTGTAACAAAATCAATGAGCCCTCCAAGCGTAATACATGTAGTACGGTTTCTGAATACAAAAAATACTGGCCTATCGAAATTTACAGAGAGATAATCGAAGTTCATAGAAATTTGAAGAATGAATATTCAGTTGGAGAGAGATGGACGAAAGGACATTCATGATGAAGAACGATCAGTCCGACGTTTCACTGCGACTGGTGAAATCAAATCAAGTACTGAGGGAAAAATTCAATAAAATTCAATAAGATAGTGTTATGTCCTAGCCAGTAATGCCACCCGAGCCCGCTGCCAAAAGGTTGGCAGCATCAAAGTCCGGACGCCGTCCGCATAAGCAGCGCCAGCGAGACAGCAAATCGCCGCAAGTCTGCGCGCGCCACCGCTGGCTTCTGGCTTCTTAAGCGCTGGAGTCGCGAGCGCTAAGACAGTTCTGTATTCGCCGCTCAGTAGTATACTCGCCTCCGAATTGTGTACTTGCTAGTCAGTTGTGTGTTCATCGCAGCAGAGTAGTTGTTTGTCGTCAGCCGACGCTGACCTAGCCGCTCCGACTCGAACTAGACAGATTTCTGTAGACACGGAGTTCACTACTGTTCTGTATCTTCTTTAATAAAAGATAAGTACCGACTTTTATTTAATATGAGTGTTTGGGCTTTCATCTTTCTGTTCACTGTTCCAGCGGACCGTCGGCCCGCTATTAAAAGTGTGGCGGTGACTTCGTAAGCCATTTCCACAGCCAAGTGTTTGTCGCTACGAACCCCGCCACAAAAGATAGATTTTTAAATGTTTCACTACCATCGTGAAATTTCAAAAATAGTTCAAATGGCTCTGAGCACTATGGGACTTAACTTCTGAGGTCATCAGTCCCCTAGAACTTAGAACTACTTAAACCTAACTAACCAAAGGACATCACACACACATTCATGCCCGAAGCAGGATTCGAACCTGCGACCGTAGCGATCGCGCGGTTCCAGACTGTAGCGCCTAGAATCACTCAGCCACCACGGCCGGCCGAGAAATTTCAGTTCGTTTGCAGATTGTTAGTGATGACGTAGGCTATACAGAAATGTGTGCCAAGTGGGTTTCTCGACTTTTGAAAGACGAACACAGTAAACAACGAATTGAAATTGTACTAACTTTTCTCACGCGGTACGACAAGGATGTTATTGGGGGACGAGACCTGCGTTTCATACACAAGTCTTGCAACGAAGCGGCAGTCAATGGAATCGCGTCATTAACGATCTCCAACGAAACCAGAAGTAGCCAAAACAAATTTTCAACACAATAATGGTTATGGTCACATTGTTTTGGAGTCGAAAGAACGTTGTACCAATCGAATTTATGAAAAGACGAGGGACCATATATGCACCGTCCTAATTTCAGAGCTATTGCCACTGTCCTAATTTCAGAGCTCTTACCGGTTACCCAACGCCGATCAAAACAAACGGCGTGGATTGTTGTTCAGCAGCACTGCGCTTCTTCGCGAGAACGTTTGCCTGCATTCTGCTGCCTTGACGAAGGATTTGCTTCGGCAGTTTAAGCAGGGAGATTCAGAACATCCACCTTATGATTCGAACCTGGCCTCGAGTGATTATCGTATATTTCCCAAACTCAGCCATTTTTCGAGAGGACGTTTATTTACAGGTTCAACAACTTGGCGCACTGCGTATGCGGAAAGCATAGGAAAGTCTCTAAAGCGCTGCGATTCATTTTGGAATATGAGCGACAGCCGGCCGGAGTGGCCGAGCGGTTAAAGGCGCTACAATCTGGAACCGCACGACCGCTACGGTCGCAGATTCGAATCCTGCCTCGGGCATGGATGTGTGTGATGTCCTTAGGTTAGTTAGGTTTAAGTAGTTCTAAGTTCTAGAGGACTTATGACCACAGCAGTTGAGTCCCATAGTGCTCAGAGCCATTTGAACCATTTTTTTATGAGCGACAACAATGTAGGATAATAGGTAAGACATCAAAACACTTTGTCAGGAGGACAGTGATCTCTATACCAACGTAAGAGAGATTCCAAAACACAAGTGTTATTGCCCAGATCGCCGTTGATACATATTATTATCCACATTCGTAGCCTAGACCTTATCGTCACGTCCATTGAGCTGCTACCTAGACCTTAGGTTATTTATCAAGTTCTTATACGTCATACCTGATTTTTAGCATGAAAACCTATTTCGTATATAGATTATCTCTGCATTTTTATGATGCACGTAATGTTTGATTTTTGTCTTTGTTATGTACCTGGTAATTTTTACGTTTTAGCCAACTTTCTGCTTAGTGTGTAAGCAACATTGGAGAATTTTAAATCTATTTCATAGAGTGTAATAACTAATTTTTTACTCAGCTTTTTAGGTAAATTCGAAAATTGAAATAGCCCAGTTGAGACTTTTCTGATATATAACGCGTTTTACCACAGCTCACGTTATAAAGATGTTAACTGCTTTAATACATTCATTAAGAATCTTTCCACATTGTCTAACACTGGTTTGTTGTTACTGTTACTGTCTTGTTGCATCTGGTATAAAATGTAGACCACTGATAATCATAGCTCTAACCTCTGTGCCAGTTGTCAATGTTATGATATTTTTCAATCAATATGATCGCAAAAAAATTACTGCATGCTCTATAACGTTGAAATAACTTTGTAGACTTGTTGTTGAGATAAAGAAAGTGCTGTAATATGTATATAAGTTAACATTGTGCCGACATTACATGTTGTTATGTACGAGACCGCTGCCACTTGGTGGTAGTCTGTAGTACTATGTAGTTCATTTGACAACTTTCCGGCAGTACAGAGCCGGTTATAAACATACACACATCAGACCTCAGTGGATGTGCTCTATCTGATACATCTGACACCTCTATGTCTTGCTGATACAGTTAAAGATTTTACTTTAGTGTACTTAACTGTTGCATGGAAGTGTCCTGAGGTAAACATTACTTTTGTCTATGCTGGTGGAGTCACAATAAACCTTTTAGTCCCCTTTTTAAGTAACATTTTTAATTTCACAGTTTACCTCCGTGTTTTCATTGGCCAGATAGCAATGTACCACAAGCAGGGACTGTACTATTCACTTTTCAGATGCTATGTAAAACCGTGTTAACTTCTTATTTTCTATTTTTTTCGAAATAACGTATGATAATTGTAAACTCTGCAATATATCTGTAACACTTACCGTTCTGAAGACGGAAATATAACTCAATTCACTTGTCAGATTGTATGTAAAACCGTGTGAACTTATTTTCTATTTTTTAAGAAAAAAACCTATGATAATTGGAAACTTTGCAACATATTTGTAACACTTACAGATCTGAAGATGACAACATAACTTTGCTGAAACTAGTGATCAGGATATCTACAAGACTGCGTTATGGGCAGTAAAACTTCTATTTTGAAAGTTTTTTTAAATCGAAATACGTTGTAAAGTAAAACCTTTTTTGTCTTTAATTAAACTGTAAAATTATACTCTTATAAAATGTTTACAATAAATATTGATTTTCGACTTTGAGTTTACGACCTGCTCGTATAGCGCCTAATTCGCCACGTGATATCTTGCGTGACAAGAACCGAATCCGTATGTCGAACTAAGTAACACTGGTCCGATACACTGGCTATCCGCTTACGAGTTTTTGATGGTTCTCGACAGTCGTTTAGGAAAATGCTAGGCCGGTGGTCAATCGCTGGCCCAGAAAACAAAACACATAACAGTTAAAACAAAATAACATGCAGAACAAAGTTTACAAGTTTCACTGATTGGCGACGCACACGACTTCCCACCTTTACCGTAACTGACAGCTGTGGCGACAGAATGGGTATCTGGCAGCGTAGATAGAAGAAAATTTGCCACATAATGAAAACAGCATAGCTTGTAAGACTGGATAAAAGATAGGAAAGATGAAAGTTTCTACATTACTGGCCATTAAAATTGGTACACCACGAAGATGACGTGCTACAGACGCGAAATTTAACCGACAGGAAGAAGATGCTGTGATATGCAAATGATACGCTTTTCAGAGCATTCACACAAGGTTGGCGTCGGTGGCGACACCTACTACGTGCTCACATGGGGAAAGTTTCCAACCGATTTCTCATACACAAACAGCAGTTGGCCGGAGTTTCCTGGTGAACGTTGTGATGCCTCGTGTAACGAGGAGAAATGCGTACCATCACGTTTCCGACTTTGATAAAGGTCGGACTGTAGCCTGTCGCGATTGCGGTTTATCGTATCACGACATTGCTGCTCGCTTTGGTCGAGATCCAATGGCTTTTAGCAGAATACGGAATCGGTGGGTTCAGGAGGGTAATACGGAACGCCGTGCTGGATCCAAACGGCCTCGTCTCACTAGCAGTCGATATGACAGGTATCTTATCCGTATGGCTGTAACGGATCATGCAGTCACGTCTCGATCCCTGAGTCAACAGATGGGGACGTTTGCAAGACAATAACCATCTGCACGAACAGTTCGACGACGTTTGCAGCAGCATGGACTATCAGCTCGGAGACCATGGCTGCGGTTACCCTTGACGCTGCATCACAGACAGGAGCGCCTGCGATGGTGTACTCAGCGACGAACCTGGGAGCACGAATGGAAAATGTCATTTTTTCGGATGAATCCAGGTTCTGTTTACAGCATCATGATGGTCGCATCCGTGTTTGGCGACATCGAAGTAAACGCACAATGGAAGCGTGTATTCGTCTTCGCCATACTGGCGTATCACCCGGCGTGACGGTATGGGGTGCCATTGGTTACACGTCTCGGTCACCTCTTGTTCGCATTGACGGCACTTTGAACAGTGGACGTTACATTTCAGATGTTTTACGACCCGTGGCTCTACCCTTCATTCGATCCCTGCTAAACCCGAAATTTCAGCAGGATAATGCACGACCGCATGATGCAGGTCCTGTACGGGCCTTTCTGGATACAGAAAATGTTCGACTGCTGCCCTGGCCAGTATATTCTCCAGATCTCTCAATTGAAAACGTCTGGTCAATGGTGGCCGAACAACTGGCTCGTCACAATACGCCACTCACCACTCTTGATGAACTGTGGTATCGTGTTGAAGATAGGCAACTGTACCCGTACACGCCATCCAAGCTCTGTTTGACTCAATGCCCAGGCGTATCTAGGCCGTTATTACGGCCAGAGGTGGTTGTTCAGGGTACTGATTTCTCAAGATCTATGGACCCAAATTGTGTGAAAATGTAATCACATGTCAGTTCAAGTATAATATATTTGTCGAATGAATACCCGGTTATCATCTGCATTTTCTTGGTGTTACAATTTTAATGGCTAGTAGTGTATCAGTTTGTTATTATTTATTTATGAAGAAATTCGTATTACCACCGCAAGTTGCTGTAACGTTTTACCGACGAGTAATTCTGTAGGATATATCATTTTCTATTCGACCTAAAATAAATTATAAAAATCATCTCGGCTGAACAGGTTAGTCCTATGAATGCGTGGAGTCTGTTCTTTCGGAAATGTCCGAAAGAAAAACCACGCATTGATATAATTGATTCGTCTTGGTGGGCAGTAGATCAACCATCTTCGCTGCGGATCCATATCTACGTCCGACGTCCTGCGGGAATCTCAGAGGTGCGAGTATGTGGGATACGAACAGGGTATGCGGATAGGTGGTGCTCGTTGGGAATGTGGGTCGGCAGTGAGGCGTGCCGAGATAAGCCGAGCAGTTGCGATAACACTGTGTCCCGGGTGTCACAGTGATTAACGTACCTGCACGGTAAGCAGGAGACCCGGGGCTCGAATTCCTATCCGGTACACATTTTCACTCATCGCCGCTGATTCCGCGTGATGTCCCGTTGCAACTGCTATGAGTAATCCCTTCCCTTTCGTTTATGCCCCTCCACCTTCAATTTACATACGAGGGCAGTTCAATAAGTAATGCAACACATTCTTTTTCTCGGCCAATTTTGATTGAAAAAACAGGAAATTTCTTGTGGAATATTTTCAAACATTCCCGCTTCGTCTCGTATAGTTTCATTGACTTCCGACGGGTGGCAGCGCTGTACGGAGCTGTTAAAATGGCGTCTGTAACGGATGTGCGTTGCAAATAACGGGCAGTTATCGAGTTTCTTTTGGCGGAAAACCAGGGCATCTCAGATATTCATAGGCGCTTGCAGAATGTCTACGGTGATCTGGCAATGGACAAAAGCACGGTGAGTCGTTGGGCAAAGCGTGTGCCATCATCGCCGCAACGTCAAGCAAGACTGATCTCCCGCGTGCGGGCCGGCCGTGCACAGCTGTGACTCCTGCAATGGCGGAGCGTGCGAACACACTCGTTCGAGATGATCGACGGATCACCATCAAACAACTCAGTGCTCAACTTGACATCTCTGTTGGTAGTGCTGTCACAATTGTTCACCAGTTGGGATATTCAAAGGTTTGTTCCCGCTGGGTCCCTCGTTGTCTAACCGAACACCATAAAGAGCAAAGGAGAACCATCTGTGCGGAATTGCTTGGTCGTCATGTGGCTGAGGGTGACAATTTCTTGTCAAAGATTGTTACAGGCGATGAAACATGGGTTCATCACTTCGAACCTGAAACAAAACGGCAATCAATGGAGTGGCGCCACACCCACTCCCCTACCAAGAAAAAGTTTAAAGCCATACCCTCAGCCGGTAAAGTCATGGTTACAGTCTTCTGGGACGCTGAAGGGGCTATTCTGTTCGATGTCCTTCCCCATGGTCAAACGATCAACTCTGAAGTGTATTGTGCTACTCTTCAGAAATTGAAGAAACGACTTCAGCGTGTTCGTAGGCACAAAAATCTGAACGAACTTCTCCTTCTTCATGACAACGCAAGACCTCACACAAGTCTTCGCACCCGAGAGGAGCTCACAAAACTTCAGTGGACTATTCTTCCTCATGCACCCTACAGCCCCGATCTCGCACCGTCGGATTTCCATATGTTTGGCCCAATGAAGGACGCAATCCGTGGGAGGCACTACGCGGATGAAGAAGAAGTTATTGATGCAGTATGACGTTGGCTCCGACATCGACCAGTGGAATGGTACCGTGCAGGCATACAGCCCCTCATTTCAAGGTGGCGTAAGGCCGTAGCATCGAATGGAGATTACGTTGAAAAATAGTGTTGTGTAGCTAAAAGATTAGGGAATAACCTGGTGTATTTCAATGCTGAATAAAACAACCCCTGTTTCAGAAAAAAAATGTGTTGCATTACTTATTGAACTGCCCTCGTATAATGAATAGACAGCACGTAAACCGACTCAAAATCAGCCAGGTTAACCTTTGTCTTGCTCAAGAGAACTTATTTCAACACAAGAACACATGTTTGTCACAATTATACGACGTACGTTATCAGGTCTATTCCCTGCAATAAAACATTAATCGCTTGAAGCAGCTGATAGTGGTAACATGAAATTCTTCAAATTCGTTAGAGATTTCGAGTACGTTTCACACGAAAAGATATAGTGTAAGACGTCCAAGACTAAAGACTGTATTGCTATCGCACTCGAGTAGCCGTAGACGTAACTTCGATGGATTGCTCACGCGCTGCCTGCGCTATGTAAGCTACAATAGAATCGCAGACCAGAGAGCAATGTCGGCAGCGGCAGCAGCAGCAGCAGTAGTAGTAATAGTGGTAGCTCGTAGTCGGGCGGTTGGGTCAAGTCGCTCGTAGAGAGCAGCTGTCGAGTTGTATAGCTCACAGAGCGCGCTTGTGTCCTGGAATGCGGACAATGCAGTCCACTAGTGGCGTTTTGTAGCTCGAGAAGAGCAGTATAGTTATGGAATTACCAAGGACGATCGTGGAGAACGATGGCGGTGCTGAGCGATGTAGTATAAGGTAAAGGCAAAATATTATCGTTCTTTATTGCCGCGCGCATATGTTAATTGCTACAACTGATTTTTGTACTTATGTTATATCAAAGCCCCATGTAAGTGTTTCCAACAATCTTTCAATAATAACCTTTCATATATCGATAACTTTCGACAGTCATTCATCTGAATTTAAAGATTTCTCCTGTCCATACTCAAGCCGATTATCGTAAAGAAAATCAGTTCCTTTTCATACATAACAAAATCTAGTGGCCATCATTGCACTGCGCTGTGCCAGAAAAATTTCTTGTAGCAGCAGATACACTCCTGGAAATTGAAATAAGAACACCGTGAATTCATTGTCCCAGGAAGGGGAAACTTTATTGACACATTCCTGGGGTCAGATACATCACATGATCACACTGGCAGAACCACAGGCACATAGACACAGGCAACAGAGCATGCACAATGTCGGGACTAGTACAGTGTATATCCACCTTTCGCAGCAATGCAGGCTGCTATTCTCCCATGGAGACGATCGTAGAGATGCTGGATGTAGTCCTGTGGAACGGCTTGCCATGCCATTTCCACCTGGCGCCTCAGTTGGACCAGTGTTCGTGCTGGACGTGCAGACCGCGTGAGACGACGCTTCATCCAGTCCCAAACATGCTCAATGGGGGACAGATCCGGAGATCTTGCTGGCCAGGGTAGTTGACTTACACCTTCTAGAGCACGTTGGGTGGAACGGGATACATGCGGACGTGCATTGTCCTGTTGGAACAGCAAGTTCCCTTGCCGGTCTAGGAATGGTAGAACGATGGGTTCGATGACGGTTTGGATGTACCGTGCACTATTCAGTGTCCCCTCGACGATCACCAGTGGTGTACGGCCAGTGTAGGAGATCGCTCCCCACACCATGATGCCGGGTGTTGGCCCTGTGTGCCTCGGTCGTATGCAGTCCTGATTGTGGCGCTCACCTGCACGGCGCCAAACACGCATACGACCATCATTGGCACCAAGGCAGAAGCGACTCTCATCGCTGAAGACGACACGTCTCCATTCGTCCCTCCATTCACGCCTGTCGCGACACCACTGGAGGCGGGCTGCACGATGTTGGGGCGTGAGCGGAAGACGGCCTAACGGTGTGCGGGACCGTAGCCCAGCTTCATGGAGACGGTTGCGAATGGTCCTCGCCGATACCCCAGGAGCAACAGTGTCCCTAATTTGCTGGGAAGTGGCGGTGCGGTCCCCTACGGCACTGCGTAGGATCATACGGTCTTGGCGTGCATCCGTGCGTCGCTGCGGTCCGGTCCCAGGTCGACGGGCACGTGCACCTTCCGCCGACCACTGGCGACAACATCGATGTACTGTGGAGACCTCACGCCCCACGTGTTGAGCAATTCGGCGGTACGTCCACCCGGCCTCCCGCATGCCCACTATACGCCCTCGCTCAAAGTCCGTCAACTGCACATACGGTTCACGTCTACGCTGTCGCGGCATGCTAACAGTGTTAAAGACTGCGATGGAGCTCCGTATGCCACGGCAAACTGGCTGACACTGACGGCGGCGGTGCACAAATGCTGCGCAGCTAGCGCCATTCGACGGCCAACACCGCGGTTCCTGGTGTGTCCGCTGTGCCGTGCGTGTAATCATTGCTTGTACAGCCCTCTCGCAGTGTCCGGAGCAAGTATGGTGGGTCTGACACACCGGTGTCAATGTGTTCTTTTTTCCATTTCCAGGAGTGTATATACGCGTTAACCGGCGACATCGTTGAGGTATGAATTTTAAGTGTATTGAGAATGATTTTTCAGGGCCATGACGCAGCACTGCTAACGTCCAGATTTACCAGTTTAGATTCACAGTCAGTCAATTAATGAAAGGTTACATTACGAGATTTCTTTTGAAAGGTTATATATGAGTAACATTTTTTTTGGGAGGCTAGTCACATTTTTATTGGGAGGTTACGGAATTTATCTGTTGGGAGGTTACAATATTTATGATTGAAACTGAAGTCTGAGAAGACTACTTCATATAGCAAATTTAATCCTATACCTGTACTGTAGGCCTAACTCTGACTTGAAGTAAACATCACGTAATTCCAGTAATTTTATTCTTTGAAAACGTGTTTTATCTTTCACATGATGTGAGTGATTGAATTATGCCAGGAAACTGAGACGACTTCCATGCTAAACCTGTGATTCTTCACAATAGATGCTCTAAGTGTATGTCCCAAATCTTGTAGCCACGTACAGTGACAACACATCTTACACGCTGAAAGAATATACATTCATCAAACAATACGTAAAATGTACGCAGCTTAACATGTGACAGGAAGAGGAGATTGGAACGACAAGGCGAGAATTGTGGGGAACTATGCCCGGATGCCCAAAAAATTTAGCAACCACTTTGACTGAATTTGTGTACTGAGGTGAAAAGAACAGCAAAATAATGATCGTTACAACTACAAATGTTAACGTAGGCATACGTGGCCGATAGCGTGGCTACGTGTTACTGAGCCATAAACTGCACAAAGTTATACACTAATCATGAAACAGAAAGCAATTATAAGATGATCTAAAGAAAGAATGCAATAAACAAAGTTGTTCACAAGGACCCAAATGCGCGTTGACTTTCCAACCGACTGTTAAACACGTTACGTTTCACGTTCAGAATCCGACGTAGTCAACTAATTACAAACCTGCAGTTCGACCAAATTATGGTTTTAGTTCCATTCTATAATTAGCAACAAGGAAACGAACAGCTCAAGAAGACGTGAGTTCTGCAATACAGCACCTCGTGCTGGTCATGAAGAGAACAGAACAAGTTTTAGTGGTTGATGTCTTTGAAACTACGCGAAACGACAATAAAAGAGACTGAAAAAGAAAGATTGCACGTTTGCTGAACGTCCTCTGAATGAATATCTTTCTTATGATGTTAAATGCGTTATTCACAGCGCAATTTAGGCACAAAACTAACATCAATTGAAATTCTGGCCAGTAATACACTCTAATAACAGAAACCATTGCTAGAATAGCAGCAGCCAGTTAATAATTTTCTCACCACAAGATAATATGCAAGTTATAAGTACCGTATAGCTTTTTCCCATCCACATTCCCCCTGACTTCATTTCCTATCTTGCCTTCCCACCCCATTTTTGTGTGTTCTCCAAACTCACCAGCTATTTTGTCCAAGCAACGTAGTAGTCTGTGCCAATAGTCACTTGAGCATTGCTCTGACCTTCACATATTATACTTTTTATCTTTGAATATAATGTAGTATAACGGTTATTTGTTCGTAGGTGCTGCTTGTATTTCAATCTGCTTGTATTTTTCGTGCGCATATATACACGAAAAAGGTTACATAACTTAGGAAAACAATCTTTTTACAGTTATAAACTCTCGCTGATGTTGTGTGGAGCACCTGCTTACTCCTATGTAGTCTCAGGATGGCCTAGCATAACGAAATATAAAATAAATTATTTTGTGGGACATCAGTATTGTGTATTTCAGTTTTCGATAAATGTTTTGATTCCTACATCACTGCACGCAGCGCGACCCATCTACCGCACTCACGCTGACCTGCTTGTTCCCACAGAGTACTGATTTCCGAAGGGGTCAGCGGAAAGCAACGTCAAATTTCTGCTCAAGAACATCTGAGATTATTACAACAGTACGCTATATTTCACTTTCAAAAACATTTAGCATCTGTATGCAAAATAAAATCAGGGCCCACTGTTAGTAGAGCATAGCAGTGGAAGAAAGCAAAGTTGACATTTAGGCAGAAGTGCTTTTCGGCTGCCAGGGTTGGGAACTTACATAAGCCGAAGCCGAGTTCGTGTCATGACGAGAGTCCCTGGAGACTGGCGTGACGGGCGTGGATGTTTCATGAGGAGTGATCAACGGCAGGGAAGAGGTCGAGTTGCGTGTCAGGCTGCCGGCTAGGCAGAGGAAAGGTCAGATGCGAGAGGTGAAAAAAAGATACTCATCACATACTTATTAAGCTCGAGTTCAGAGTGGGATATGTCTTGGAGATACAAACTGCTGTGTCACAAGGTTCGATACTGGATCCACTACTACACTTTTCACGTGCAAATTTTCTCCCATCGTATAAGAATAAAGAAGTAATTCTTATTTGAAAAATCACAAAAACTCGAACAGAATCTTCAGCTGAGATAATCTTTATTGTTCAACAGTTTGCAACCATCAGCTCGGACACCTTCAGTAACATGTAACTCTTGGTGCAAATGTCTGACAGAGTGTTTCGCAAATGGTTGTGTATCCAGCCACGGGCATCGACCTTTTGTACGAAGTGCTGCAAGTTATGAAGGACTATCACCACTCAAACAACAACCAAGAATTAGCTATTTATTTTTGTATGTGTGCGTAAATCAAGCGCAAGACATGCAAATGCTCCTTCGTGGATGAAATAACGCAAACGACACGAATAGTATCGCAACAACAGAGCTGTGAATGGCTGAAATTAAGCTAAATAACTCTTGCACAAATCAATCTTGCTATAAATTGTGAGCGTCAGACACTCATTATCATCTCTGCGCCACCGTGACAACTGAATCTAATCACAATGAAGGAACACCCTGAAAATACACTTAGTTATACACGGAAGAGCCAAAGAAACTGATATAGCTGCATAATATCATGTAGAGACCCCGAGGACTCGCAGAAGTGCCGCAGCATGACGTGGCATGGACTAGACTACTGTCTGAAGTAGTGCTGGAGGACACTGACGCCATGAGTCCTGCACAGCTGTCCATAAATCCGTAATAGTACGATGGGATGGAGAGCTCTTCGTCCTGTCATCAACAGTCCAGTGTCGGTGTTGTCGGGCCCATGCGGGGCGTAAGGCTTTGTGTCATGCAGTCATAAAGGGTACGTGAGTGGGCCTTCGGCTTCGAAAGCAAATATCGATGACGTTTCGTTGAATGTCTCGCACGCTGACACTTGTTGATGGCCCACCACTGAAATCTGCAATAATTTGCGGAAGGATTGCTGTTCTGTCGCGTTGAACGATTCTCCTCGGTTGTCGTTCGTCCCGTACTTTTAGGATCTTTTTCCGCCAACAGCGATGTCGGAGATTTGATGTTTTACCGGATTCCTGATATTCACGGTACGCTGGTGAAAGGGTCGTACCGGAAAATCTCCACTTAATCGCTACCTCTGAGATACTGTGTCCCATGGCTCGTGCGGCGACCGTAACACTCACTTAAATCTTGATAACCTGCCATTGTACTATCAGTAACTGATCTAACAGCTGCGCCAGTCACTTGTCTTACAATGGCGTTTCCGACCGCAGCGCCGTATTCTGCCTGTCTACATATCTCTGTATTTGAATACGCGTGCCTATTCCATTCTTTGGTGATTCAGTGTATTTATTGTTTGAAGGTTGTGTATCCATGGCGAAGTTATAGGAATTTAGTGATCTCAAAATGGAAGCCAAGATTAAGGTAAAAAGATTTTTGTTTTTCATAATGGAATGAATAATTGACATTAACTATATAGAACAGTGTTCTTACGAGAATGCAGTAGACTGAAATAAAATGATGCTAACCAAAATGCGACTTGCGCCTTATTGTAAGACTGGAGGCAGTGAAGCGAATAAGACTTCCACATCTGAGCAGCTAGCCATTTCGCGATAAGTAAGACTAACGCTGAATATGACACTTTGTGCATATGAGAGTTAGTTAAATACGAGCTGATTAGAAGCTGAATTGTGCTACAGCTTGAGCGAAACTTACAGCTCCCAAGTACAGCAAATGGGCCCCAGTCTGGGCGAGACGAGAGCCGGGAGGCGACTACCCAAAATACAATACAGCCCAATTGCCATGATCGACTTGGAGAGGAAAAATGAATGCTGTTAGCAGTATGACAAGTGGACAGGGGAACTCAACCGAAACCTCCCACTGAATCCGTAGTGGAACACGTATTAAAACTAATTTTCGGAATTTGTTAGCAATGGCCACACCAAGTCTAGTGACAGGGGTCGATACCTTAATTGAAAATTCTGTAATTTTTCGGGGGGGAGCAACGATGACTCCCACGCCAGGACAGCGACGATAAGCGGCACCTTTCAATATGTAGACAGAAAGGCAAAATTCACGCACAAGGACGCATGGGTGAACTCTGTGATGTCCGGCGACAATGTGACTCTAGCAAGCGGATTAGCGCCAGAAACTCACCATAGCGGTTACTGCCGTTCCCTGCTTTTGAGTCATGGTGAAGGCCCAGACCAAGTGGTGGACTGCCCAGCGCCCAGCCTCATTCGCATCCTGAGTGAAATCCAACCACTTTCCACTCCCAGCGAAAGTACCAAGCTCAAGCAGTGAACCACTAAGTAATCGAAACAGAACTGAAACCGAACAATATGTGACGGTCCACAACCAATAACGAAGATTAGGGTGTTACCCCGCGCATCAAGATCATTATAGACAGTGTAAACAGCAGTTGAGAAGGAATGGGGAAGGAAAGTCTACCTTCCGAAGCAGTCATCCGGGCATCTGGGTTAATCAGTTTATGGAGAGCACGTCAAATCTGAATCTGGATTATCGAATCAGTGGTTTAACCACCGTTCTCTGGAATGCAAAGTGAAATGAAACGATGATACAGTATTACTGGTCGGGAGATATCATCTGGGGTTGTTCGGTCACCTGGTGTAAGTCTTTACGTGATTGGGACATCACAAGCATCCAGACCTGAGCGAAGGAAATCTGACCTGGCCGAGAATCAAAGCTAGAACCCCGCGGCTTAGAGACAGCGACTCGAAACACAGGACCATGAACGGCGGACCTCTGGACTGTAGATCCTGTGTCTTACCACTGCATGAACTTGATCACTACGATGATATCACAATCAAGTTCATGTAAAATGCACCATCAGGAAATCACATATTTCATGTTTCTGTTAACAGCCAACCATTTAGAAAGAATGGCGTGCCAGTTATGCTGCATATACTAAAACATATTCTCATCAGTAACAGAAATGGATAGCTCAAAGGAGGTATGTAATAGGTAACATTCAGAACTCCATGTGTATGTCGGTATCAACCAGAATTGGAAATCCCGTATTACAGATCTTGTGAAGCGTATAGACCCCGTCGCATCAGATTAGCACATGATTATTGGCGTAGGTGATTAACACAACAGAAATTTAATTTATTTTGAAGAATTCCATTGATTAATGCTATGCGGGCAAATATTTTTGAGACAATCACATTTCGACACGAAGTTTTCAAAAATGGTTCAAATGGCTCTTAACTTCTGAGGTCATCATTCCCCTAGAACTTAGAACTACTTAAACCTAACTAACCTAAGAACATCACACACATCCATGCCCGAGGCAGGATACGAACCTGCGACCGTAGCGGTCGCGCGGTTCCAGACTGTAGCGCCTAGAACCGCTCTGCCACTCCAGCCGGCTACGAAGTTTTCAATGCAGAGAAACGACCAGTATGTATATGTGGCATACACCGTGAAAATTCATCTTGGTCAATTTTTCTGAACAATAGGTATACTGACATTAGCCTCACGCCACATTTGCCAAATTAAAATTTTTGCTATAGACAACCACAATTCGAACAAAACGCCAGTATTCTTAAATATAATAAGGTGCCTCTACCTGCTCGTCGATTACAGATTACATTATAATCCCTCTTTAGCCACTAGCGATTAATGACATATTATGTAACGTCCAAATTAAGCTGGTCCATTCGCTGTTCAGATTTATCTGCGCTGCAGATGAGCAGTACGTTGTCAACATCAATACTCTACAAACCACTGTGAAACGTGTGACACTGCAGTCATGGACTTCCCGGCTGGTCCCGGCGGAGGTTCAAGTCCTCCCTCGGGCATGGGTGTGTGTGGTTGTCCTTAGGATAATATAGTTTAAGTAGTGTGTAAGCTTAGGGACTGATGACCTTAGCAGCTAAGTCCCATAAGATTTCACACACACACACACACACACACACACACACACACACACACACACAAATGTGTGGCAGCGGAACGTCGATGGTTCTGATATGTTCCAGTGACAAGCATTCCTCTTTCGTTCTTCAACATTAAAGGTCGAGAAACTTCCTCTACGACTGGACGGGTGAGAGTAGTTTTAGTGATGAGGTATACAGTTGCCTGACCCCTATTTCCCACCATCATAGTAAGGTCTAATGGAACCTGTGGCACTGGCGCATATACACTTCTGGAAATGGAAAAAAGAACACATTGACACCGGTGTGTCAGACCCACCATACTTGCTCCGGACACTGCGAGAGGGCTGTACAAGCAATGATCACACGCACGGCACAGCGACACACCAGGAACCGCGGTGTTGGCCGTCGAATGGCGCTAGCTGCGCAGCATTTGTGCACCGCCGCCGTCAGTGTCAGCCAGTTTGCCGTGGCATACGGAGCTCCATCGCAGTCTTTAACATTGGTAGCATGCCGCGACAGCGTGGACGTGAACCGCATGTGCAGTTGACGGACTTTGAGCGAGGGCGTATAGTGGGCATGCGGGAGGCCGGGTGGACGTACCGCCGAACTGCTCAACACGTGGGGCGTGAGGTCTCCACAGTACATCGATGTTGTCGCCAGTGGTCGGCGGAAGGTGCACGTGCCCGTCCACCTGGGACCGGACCGCAGCGACGCACGGATGCACGCCAAGACCGTAGGATCCTACGCAGTGCCGTAGGGGACCGCACCGCCACTTCCCAGCAAATTAGGGACACTGTTGCTCCTGGGGTATCGGCGAGGACCATTCGCAACCGTCTCCATGAAGCTGGGCTACGGTCCCGCACACCGTTAGGCCGTCTTCCGCTCACGCCCCAACATCGTGCAGCCCGCCTCCAGTGGTGTCGCGACAGGCGTGAATGGAGGGACGAATGGAGACGTGTCGTCTTCAGCGATGAGAGTCGCTTCTGCCTTGGTGCCAATGATGGTCGTATGCGTGTTTGGCGCCGTGGAGGTGAGCGCCACAATCAGGACTGCATACGACCGAGGCACACAGGGCCAACACCCGGCATCATGGTGTGGGGAGCGATCTCCTACACTGGCCGTACACCACTGGTGATCGTCGAGGGGACACTGAATAGTGCACGGTACATCCAAACCGTCATCGAACCCATCGTTCTACCATTCCTAGACCGGCAAGGGAACTTGCTGTTCCAACAGGACAATGCACGTCCGCATGTATCCCGTGCCACCCAACGTGCTCTAGAAGGTGTAAGTCAACTACCCTGGCCAGCAAGATCTCCGGATCTGTCCCCCATTGAGCATGTTTGGGACTGGATGAAGCGTCGTCTCACGCGGTCTGCACGTCCAGCACGAACGCTGGTCCAACTGAGGCGCCAGGTGGAAATGGCATGGCAAGCCGTTCCACAGGACTACATCCAGCATCTCTACGATCGTCTCCATGGGAGAATAGCAGCCTGCATTGCTGCGAAAGGTGGATATACACTGTACTAGTCCCGACATTGTGCATGCTCTGTTGCCTGTGTCTATGTGCCTGTGGTTCTGTCAGTGTGATCATGTGATGTATCTGACCCCAGGAATGTGTCAATAAAGTTTCCCCTTCCTGGGACAATGAATTCACGGTGTTCTTATTTCAATTTCCAGGAGTGTATTTTTCAGTGTATTAACCATACATTCTCAAGGGCTCTTAGGACAGATATTGTTACAACAAGGCCATACAGTTTCTCAAAATCTAGGGATCTCGGACCAAGTAGGAAGTATTACTCATTGCTCTGTTCAATAATTTTCTTCAAGACGTTAGAAATGTAGCTAAATGACGAGCTTTTCGCCAGTTCAGAAGACGAACGTCTTGTAGCCAAATGAGGTTGCCTACTTATAAAATAATTGTGTTGACCTCTCCGCTCTTTATGTTAGTCTAACACTGACTAGAGGCACTCAATAGATATCTAAACCTTTTTTTCAGAGAAAAAGGTCTTCGTTTGCCATAACTTGAATGTTCACATAATGAAAGTACGACCTGAACTAACAAACCACATACTTTAGCCCACAATGCAAAGTTGATTCGAATTATTCACCTCTTTCTGTATCGTTCTTTACAGTTGTATTTACTGTAGTGTTGGCAGAAGCGCCAACACTGTGTTGCTAGAGGAGGCCGAAATGCACGCGTTTAATTACACGCTGACTGGCGGGAGGTCTGGAACAGGACAATATCTTGAGAATTGCAAATAAAGTACGTAGATGATGTAATACTTAACTTTAATCCGCAATTGTAGAACATCTCTCGTTACGGTACATGCTTCATAATATTAATTATCAATTGAATACGGCGCCTTGCTAGGTCGTAGCAAATGTAGCTGAAGGCTATGCTAACTATCGTCTCGGCAAATGAGAGCGTATTTGTCAGTGAAAAATTGCTATGAACGTCGGCTGTACAACTGGGGCGAGTGCCAGGACGTCTCTCTAGACCTGCCGTGTGGTGGCGCTCGGTCTGCTATCACTGACAGTGGCGACACGCGGGTCCGACGTATACTAATGGACCGCAGCCGATTTAAAGGCTACCACCTAGCAAGTGTGGTGTCTGGCGGCGACACCACATTTACTTTGTCGGCTCTCACTGTGTGAGTCAGGGTTCTGTATTCGAATTCCTTTTTATAAATCATGCCCAATATCACTAACATTTAATGAGAGTCAGAATCATATCTTATCCTCATGACGTACTACACTCAGATGTCAAAAATCATAGACGTGATTGTGGCTACACGGCGGGAATTACCCGATTTTGCATTCGGAATGATAGTTGACAAAGACGCATGGGACATGCCGTTTCGGAAATCGTTAGGGAATACAATATTCCGAGATGTAGAGTGTCAATAGCGTGCCGAGAATGCCAAATTGCAGGCGTCACCTCTCACCTCGGACAACACAGTAGCCGACGGCCTTCACTTAACGACCCAGAGCAGCGGCGTTTGCGTTGAATTGTCAGTGCTAACGGACAAGCAAAATTGAGTGAAATGTGGGACGTACGACGAATGTATCCGTTACGACAGTGCGGCGAAATTTGATTTTAATGGGGTATGACAGTGGACGACCGACTCGAGTGCCTTTGCTAACAGCCTGATATCGCTTCCAGCGCCTCTCCTGGGGTCGTGGCCATATCAATTGGACCATAGACGTCTGGAAAACCATAGCCTCGTCAGATGAGCCCCAATTTCAGCTGGTAAGAGTTGATGCTAGGGTTCGAGTGTGGCACAGACCCCTCGAAGCCATGGACAGAAGTTGTCAACAAGGCACTATGCAAGTATGCAAGTATGCAAGTATGCAAGCTGGTGGTGGATCTATAATGGTGTGGGATGTGTTTAGATCGAATGCACTGGGTTCTCTAACTGAAAATGGTTATGTTCGGCTACTTGGAGACCATTTTCAGCCATTCGCGGACTTCACGTTCCCAATCAACGATGATATTTTGATGGATGACAATGCACCACATCACTGGACTACAATTTTCGCGATTGGTTTGAAGAACATTCTGGAGAATTTGAGGGAATGATCGGCCGCCAGGATATCCCGGCATGAATCCCATTGAACATTTATGGGACTTAATTGGGAGAACAGGCTCTGCACCTGCAACGTTTCCGTAATTACAAACGGCCGTAGCAACTGCATGGCTCGATATTTCTGCAGGGAGTTCCAACGACTTGTTGAGTCCGTACCACGTCTAGTTGCTAAATTATGTCCGACACGAAATTAAGAGGCATCCCATGACCTGTCACCTCAGTGTAGATAATGTGGAGGTGAACTTCCATTAACTATACGTTCTCGTGGTTTCTTTCGGTTCTGTATGTTTTTAGGTTTTATACCTCTATGTTAATGCGTTCAAATACTGTATTAAAGCAAAGAAGTTACGTGTGAATAGAATAAGCAGTTTCTGAGGGTCATGGAATTCTACTTTGATCCATTGAATCTCGCTTAATATCGACTCTCAGCGTCATTCGAAATTGTATAAGTGACAAATTGATTAAAAAGGGATTGCGTAATTGCGGAGTATAGCATAGGTGTTGCCATAACAACGACTCACAGACCGCAGTTACAGAACTATCTGTCTGAGTTGAAGAGTGGCTCTTTTTAGGTTTCTTCGGATTCTACCACCCGATTGGTGGAGGCGACAGTTTGTGGTCTGGGCAGACAACTTCAGATGACACTGTGTATATTCGGTTTTCGTTAACTGTGTGGTGGCAACATTGAAGTAGAGTAGTTACATATTCTTACGTTTAGCTGGAGACTAATATTAATGAATGAACATTACGTCAAGATTATGTTCGTTATTTAAGCTAGAAAATAATATAAGTACCAAATCTCACATTCGTAATGAGAATCAAAAAAAGCGTCAAAGTGAGATTTTCACTCTGCAGTGGAGTGTGCGCTGACATGAAACTTCCTGGCAGACTAAAACTGTGTTCGAGTCTCGGTCCGGCACACAGTTTTAATTTGCCAGGAATTTTCTTAAGCATCAAAGTGTCACTCGTTTCGTACATGACTTATTTAAATGAGAAATTAAGGTCTTCTGATACCGCAGAAATTTCTGCTCACCTCATCATTGTGAAAGTAATGAAACAAATTAAAAAAATTATTTAGTAAGTACGTTCTAGTTGTCATAACAGAGAGTGGTTCTAAGTGCGAATAAGAAAGTCTTTCTTTCATATGTCATTAATACTGAGGACAACGTTTTATTTGTGATGACACAAGTACATAAATACTGCAATAAAGTATTAATTAGGCCTTAACTCTCATTTTTCTGTAACATGTACTACGAGGTGCGTTCTCTGAGACCCGTAAGTTTAACCTGACATTTAAGGCGCAAATCATTTGAAATTTTTGACTTAAGTTGTATAACAACTATTTTTATGATTATTTAAGTGTTGTTTAAATATTGCTTGTGGATTTTATTGTGCTAAATAACGCCTGCAGTATTTTACGTTTTATCACACAAAATGACATACTTTTGTGCGTTGTTTTAATAGTACACATAAACCAACTGTTACATAACTGAATTTTACATCCAGAAAAGTTGTAGTGTCTCTGTAGCAGGTAAATGTTCAATAAAGCTAAATTCAGTTGTTTAATTCTACACATAAAAATTGCACTCGATAAGTAGAAGAAAGGTCTGAAAAATTGACATTCAGTGTAGGGATCTACATTTTTCCTTATCACCGTTCAGAAAGCATTTTATTTTAACTAAACTTAAATTACGTTATTGAAGGAAGGTCCCCGTCACAGCAGCCCTGAATTTCTACCTCTGAATTATCATCTTGTTCACTAGAAAAACCGTGATCACTGGTTGTTGTAAAATCGTTGTCTTTTTCATATAATTCTTAATCTACATCACTGACATCTTGCTCCATCCACCGACTAACAATTTCATCACACTTAGGGTCGCTAAAACTAGCACTTTCCTGCGAACACAGTTAACGTGTTGAAGAAAACAGGTATGTAGTTCACGAGACCCCAACACTTGCCAATAGCAAACGTCATCAAGAAACAGTGAAGATGATAACGCAACCTAAAACAAAACTTTATAGGGATGGCGATTTGAGAAGGAGAGGGAGAGTACAAAAGCATTCCGCTAGAAGTGACCTTGAAGAGCGAGTTCGGAAATTTTCTTGCGCTTTGAGAAACCTCACCTCGTGAACTAAGGGCTAGCAGTGCGTAGCAGACGAAGGCCATATCTCATATATTTTACATTTTTACAATAGAATAACAAAACTAAATTCAAGAAAAAATCCTTCTGGCTTCTATTTTTTATACAATTCCATTCATGGTATCACATGTTACAAAGTTAACTATAGAACTCCCTGAGCTATTGAGGAGGAAATGTCTTTTCATAACATTTTACAGACACATATTGTGTTCTCTGTTCACTCACACAACTTCTTATTTAATATTTTTGAAACACTAATCAGCTACTCCCATTACAAAGATGTTTTATTGATTATACAAGCAAATGTTTACACGCCGTCTGCTTACGGTACACCGTGGGCATGAACTAACCGGAAGAGACCTTGACACGTGGCACTTAGAACTCCATGGGATGCAGTGCTTGGCCCAAAGACCATGCAGCATGTAGTAACGAATGTTTGCAAGCATTTTCTCCACAATTTGACACTTGAGGAAGTCTATGGACATGCATCACATGTATGAGGGTCACTCCAAAAGAAATGCACACTATTTTTTTAAAATCCATCTTTTATTCTACATGTTTGAAAGTTCAACAGTGTGTAGGTACATCCTTTAGGAACAATATTTTCATTTCTCCACATAATTTCCATCCCTCTCAACTGCCTTACTCCGTCTCGGACCCAGCGCCTGTATAGCCTCACGGTAAAATTCTGGACCAACCTGTTGGAGCCACTGTTTGGCAGCGTGCACAAGGGAGTCATCATCGTCAAACCTCTTGTTCCTCGAAGAGTGTCTTTGAATTTCCCAAAGAGATGATAGTCACATGGAGCCAAGTCAGGACTGTAAGGCGGATGTTTCAGTGTTGTCCATCCGAGTTTTGTGATCGCTTCCATGGTTTTTTGACTGACACGTGGCCGTGCATGATCGTGCAACAGCAAAACATCCTGCTTTTGCCGATGTGGTCGAACAGGACTCAGTTGAGCTTGAAGTTTCTTCAGTGTCGTCACATATGCAACAGAATTTATGGTGGTTCCACTTGGCATGATGTCCAGAAGCAAGAGTCCTTCGGAATCGAAAAACACCGTAGCCATAACTTTTCCAGCAGAAGGTGTGGTTTTGAATTTTTTTCTTGGGTGAATTTGCATGATGCTACTCCATTGACTACCTCTTCGTCTCTGGTGAAAAATGATGGAGCCATGTTTCATCACCTGTCACAATTCTCCGAAGAAATTCATCTCCACCGTTCTCGTACTGTTCCAAAAGTTCTCCGCATAACGTTTTTCTTGTTCCTTTGTGAGCCACTGTCAACATCCTGGGAATCCATCTGTCACAAACGTTTTTTAACGCTAACACTTTCAGTGTTGTGTGAACACTTCCTTCCCCTATCCCAACGTTGCGTGTCAATTCGTTCACTGTGATGCGTCTGTCAGCAGTCACCAATTCGTTAACTCTCTGCACGTAGTCTGAGGTGTGTGCAGTACGAGGCCTGCCGCTGCGAGGACAATCCTCAATATCGCCGTTCCCGCTTTCATCACGTAACCTGCTTTCCCAGCGACTAACTGTACTGCGATTGACAGCAGCATCTCCATACACCATTTTCAACCTCTAGTAGATGTTTCCCACTGTCTCGTTTTCACAGCACAGGAATTCTATAGCAGCTCGTTGCTTCTGACGAACGTCAAGTGTAGCAGCCATCTTGAAGACATGCTGTGACGGCGCCACACACGCGAACAGGTTGAACTAAGTTTGAAAACAAGCGGGATGGATGTATCTACACACTGTAAAACTTTCACACAGGCAGAATGAAAACTATATTTTTACAAAAATAGTGTGCACTTCTTTTGGAGTGACCCTCGTAATAGCACTGGAAACGTATTTTATGAAAAAAATGGCACTTACAACGTTTGACATCCCCAGTCTTCAAATGAAATCGTCGACATTCAACCCCGGACAAACCAAGAAGACTGGAGTTGTAGATTTGAGAAACTACGTATGGGGTGGGGCTCAAATTATATGCCACAAAATAAAAACATGTAGTTTTCGCACTAATACTAATTTACATGGTCGTTATTCTCGTGTGAGACGCTGTTCATGTAAAACTGACAGCTGCCCATGTACTGCCAGGTGATCAGGTGAAGCACCTGTAGCGCCCTGAAGACGTCGTGTGGCCATAAGGCTCACAGCGAGCGGCAGTTTAACAGGGTGTCGCCCGTCTGTCTAAGCGACTCTTCAACTTAGTCACAGACGAGTCAGCAGCCGCGAAAGCTGAGCGGTGCCTTACGTGGCTAGCTCGGGGCTGTCGCTGTGCACACCGGAAGTTCATCCCACCCACACACGGCGCGTGACGTGACTACCAGCCGCCGTCCCTGAGGTAAGGCACATCACCTGCACACCCACCTGCTGACTCTTTACACACTGTTGTAGACGCGGAGAGTTGTCAGGAGTCACGCTAGTGCCGCACTATCTGAATGCACAATTGTACATTACACTCTTCATCTACATTAATTCGTGGTATATGTTCTTTCGGGCATGTCCAAAAGAACACACTCTACGCAGAATCTGCAGCTGGGAATCATATACGAATTATAGGGTATCATTGCTGCCAGCTGCAGCGGGACGTTACACGGAATCAGCGGCGACGAGTGAAAATGTGTAGTAACCAGGATTCGAACCTGGCATCTCCTGCTTACCAGGCAGGTGCGTTAACCACTGCACCATCCGGGACACAGTATTATCGGAACTGCGTAGACTATCTCGGCACGCCTCACTACCGATCCATATTCCCATCGACCACTACCTATTCGCAGTCCCTGTCCATTGTATTCCCGTTAACTACTCTCTGAATCCCACAGGAGGTCGGACGTATTTGTGCATCCGAAGTGCAGAAGGTGGATCCATTGCTAGGATAAGCATGTCAGTTACAGGAAGGCATGGTGTCTATTCTTTCGGACAGGGACACTAAATTACAGGTCCATATCGTTAACGTCGATATACAGCAGGATTTTGGAAAATATATTGTGTTCATTATGAATTACCTCGAAGAAAACGGTTTACTGACACACAGTCAACATGGGTTTAGAAAACATCGTTCTTGTGAAACACAACTAGCTCTTTATTCACATGACGTGCTGACTGCTACTGACAAGGGATTTCAGATCTATTCCGTATTTCTGGATTTCCGGAAGGCTTTTGACACTGTACCACACAAGCGGCTTGTAGTGAAATTGCGTGCTTATTGGATATCGTCTCAGTTACGTGACTGGATTTGGGATTTCCTGTCAGAAAGGTCACAGTTCGTAGTAATTGACGGAAAGTCATCAAGTAAAACAGAAGTGATTTCTGGAGTTTCTCAAGGTAGTGTTATAGGCCCTTTGTTGTTCCTTTTCTATGTAAACGATTTGAGAGACAATCTGAGCAGCCGTCTTAGGTTGTTTGCAGTCGAAGCTGTCGTTTGTCGACTAATATCGACTAATAAAGTAAACAGAAGGACACAACAAATCGCAAAACGATTTAGAAAAGATATCTGTATGGTGAGAAAATTGGCAGTTGACTCTATATAACGAAAAGTGTGAGGTCATCCACATGAGTGCTAAAAGGAATCCGTTAAACTTCGGGCACAGCATAAATCAGTCTAATCTAAAGACCGTAAACTCATCGAAATACCTAGGTATTACGATTACGAACAACTTAAATTGAAAGGAACACATATCAAATGTTGTGGGGAAGGCTAACCAAAGACTGCGTTTTATTGGCATGACATTTAGAAAATGCAACACATCTACTAAAGAGACTGCCTACACAACGCTTGTCCGTCCTCTTTTAGAGTACTGCTGCGCCGTGTCGGATCCTTACCAAATAGGACTGACAGAGTACATCGAAAAAGTTCAAAGAAGGGCAGCCCGTTTTGATTATCGCGAAATATGGGAGATAGCGTCACAGAAATGATACAGAATTTGGGCTGGACATAATTAAAAGAAAGGCGTTTTTAGTTGCGACGGAATCTTCTCACGAAATTCCCATCACCAGCTTTCTCCTCAGAGAGCTAAAATATTATATTGACACCGATCTACATAGGGAGAAACGATCACCACGATAAAAGAAGGGAAATCAGAGCTCGTACGGGAAGATGTAGTTGTTCGTTCTTTCCGCGTGCTATACTTATTTTTTTATTATTTTGAGCTTTTCCTCATTACAGAGGCTTATCTCCAACATTATAGTTTACTTGGAAATTACAATACAAACAATAAACGTTCTTAAACTATAATCTCAAAATATTTCTCCAGGTGTTTCGATCTTGTGTGTCCTCTTCCTCTGCGCCCATTCTCCTCATTATGTGCTGTACATTTTGGAGCCAGGTTGTCATAGGTCGTCGTCTTCTTCTTCTCCCCTCCGGTTCCCACTCCAGTATCAATTTTGGTATTCTGGTTTTCTCCATTCGTCGTACATACCGGTACCACTGTAATTTCTTCCTATCCATTACGTCATATATTCTTTCTTTTATTTCCATTCTCCTTATTACTTCGGTGTTCCTTACCTTTTCTTTCCTGGAGATTCTTGCCGATCTTCTCCAAAAGTCCATCTCTAGAGCTTGTAATTTTTTAATGTGCTTCATGTTAATAGTCCAGGTCTCCGTTCCATACAGAACAACACTCTCTAATATGGATTTGTATATTAGTTTTTTAGTTCTGCTCATTACATTCCTGCTCCGTAAGACTGAGTTAAGCATCCCAATGACCCTCCGTCCGCTACTAATTCTATTATTGATTTCTGACTCTGATTTTCCCTCGATTTCTAAAATGGATCCTAAATAACAGAAAGTGTTTATCTTTTTGATTTTCTTTCCTATATTTTTTGATTTTTTCCTATATTTCTTCAAAATCTGTCGTAATGTGAAAATATGGTCTACACATAATCTCCCAGCCGTGAATCGACATTGTTCTTCTTGGGTTCTAAAATTTTTTTCCAGTTTGTTTTTAATTACTTTCGCAAAAATTCTCATTAATGCGTTTGTAACACAAATTCCTCGATAGTTTGAACAAATTTTGCGATCCTCTTTCTTAAATATTGTATTAACGTAACCTAGCTTCATCTCTTTGGGTATTGAATCTCCATGTATCATTTTGTTGAAGAGCTGTGTTATCAGTTTTACAATTTTGTCACCACCATATTTCAGACACTCCAGATTGATATAGCCTGGTCCCGGTGATTTACCATTCTTTCCTGTTCTCAACGCCTGAAGTACTTCACTTTCTAATATCTTGTTATCATCTTCATGTCCTTTATCTTCCCCTGTTCCTTCTTCTAGATATTCTTCTCTGTCCTCATTTAATAATTTTTGGAAATACTCTTCCCATTCCTTTTGTGTTATCAGTTGGAGATTAGTTTTGCTTTTTGTATCCTGTCGAAGCCCTTTCAATACTGACCATGCTTCTTTTGCTCTCCCAAATCCTAATTTGCTATTCACCTTGGCAAATGTTCTTTCCCATGCCTCATTTTTTGCCATCCTTATTTTTTTCATCACTTCATTCTTCTTTTCCTTGTATATTGATCTTATTTCTTCTGATTTATCATTCAACCACTGAAGGAACGCATTTCGTTTTTCTCTAACGAGGACCTCTAGTTCCTCTGACCACCACTCTGCTGCACGGTTGTGGTTGCTATCTTTTTTACCCAACATCTCCGTTGCTGTGATTTTCACATTAGCTTTTATATAGTCATATATTTCCCCTGTACTTCCTTCAAATGATTCAACCAGTTTCCTTTCCATCCTGGCCGCAAAGAGTTTTCTGATACTTTCGTCTTGTAGGCTGTCAATATTAAAAGGTAAATTTTCATCTTTCTCAGTCTGTTTTGTTTTATTTATGTTACTTGTATCATTCCTTGCATTCTTCCATAGCCAGAAATACTTCATTTTAACTAGATAGTGGTCTGATCCACACTGAGCTCCTCTATAAGATCTGACGTCTACTGCTTTGAAACTACTTGTTTGCCTAATGATAATATAATCTATTATAGAACGAAGTTCTTTGGTGTTCTGTTGCCAAGTATATTTATGAATGTCCTTATGTTTGAAAAATGTGTTGGTAATTTTTAGATCAAATTGTTCACAAATTGCAATCAATCGTTCCCCATTGTCATTATATTCAAAAAATGGTTCAAATGGCTCTGAGCACTATGCGACTTAACTTCTGAGGTCATCAGTCGCCTAGAACTTAGAACTAATTAAACCTAACTAACCTAAGGACACCACACACATCCATGCCCGAGGCAGGATTCGAACCTGCGACCGTAGCGGTCACGCGGTTCCAGACTGAAGCGCCTAGAACCGCACGGCCACACCGGCCGGCTGTCATTATATTCGTCCTCTCCATGTTTTCCTACTATTCTACAAGATTCTCTAATTCCTACCCTTCCATTTAGATCTCCCATGATAATCAGTTCCTTTCTTCTTGGTATTTTTTCAATAGTCTCCCTGAGGGTGTCCCAAAATTTATCTTTCTCCTTATCTTTTGTGTCGTTCGTGGGTGCATATACCCCAATAATCACAACTTCCCTAGCAAATAATGTCATTTCAACAGTTATAATACGTTAATTGATGAATGTCCAATTTGTGATTGTCTTTCCATGATTTCTTTATCATAATGGAGACTCCTGCTTTGGCTCTTACTGCTTTTGATACCCCACTCCAGATATGTACATAATTATCCAGTTCTTCTTCTCCTTGGCCTTTCTTATTTGTTTCAGAGAGTACGACAACATCCATGTTGAACATGACAAGTTCTGCAGGTAGTAAATTTATTTTAGTGGAAATACCTTGCACATTCCAGCATCCAAACATAATATTCCGTTTCTCATCGCCAGTTCGTCGTCCAAAGTTCCAATTTTTCCGAGGCATATTATTAGGTTTTTTAGCATTTTTATGTTTTTATGTGAGTGAGGAGCTGGCCCACTGCACAACCCCCAACCCGGAGGACCAGGTAATTTTTACTCAAGGTTTTCTTCCTTTAGCCTTTGATAAGCCAATATCATACTACAAGGCAGCAGTTGCTAGTTTTGGTCCACCCCAGGTATTTTATTTCCCCGGTACCCACCATATCTGGTGAGCATTCCCCTATCCGCCACCTGGGGAGGCGCCCGATGGGAGACCAGCAAACTGCACACGGCTATACGAGATTGGAATAATAGAGAATTGTGAAGGTGGATCGATGGACCCTCTGCCAGGCACTTAAATGTGATTTGCAGAGCATCCATGTAGATGTAGATGTAGACGGGAATGTGGATCGGCCGTGAGACGTGCCGGATGGCGCAGTCGTTAACGCACCTGAGGAGATCCCTGGTTCGAACACCGGATCGGTACCTAATTTGACTTGTCGCCGCTGATTCCGCGTAATGTCGCGATGCAGCTGATAGCAGTGATCCCCTTCAATTTACATACTACTTCATCTGTCAACTACTCGACACATTTTCCATGGCTGGTGGTAGTGTGTTATGGATAGGATACGTTGCAGTTGGGCGAAAGGGCAAAGTTTTAGAGACGAGGGATTATCTCGGCGTGGAAGGTGATTGGTTTTAGGCAGTGCTGAGTTTTCTGAGACGGGGGAAGACAGTGGGGGAGGATGTCAAGGGTGTGGGGGCAGTCATCAGGTGTTGGAACTGAAGTTCACGAGAGGTGCAGAGGTGAAAGTGGATGCAGTTATGTTGCCGAGTATTGTCTGAGAACAGGGCGCAGACTGGATTACAGGTACACAGAGATTTTCCACCGAGCGTGGTTGTGCAGTGGTTGGCACGCTGGGCTCGCATTCGGAAGGACGACAGTTCAAATCCGCGTCCAGCCACCCAGATTTAGGTTTTCCATGATTTACCTAAATCGCTCCAGCCAAACGCCAGGATCGATCCTTCAAAAGGGCACGGCCGATTTTCTTCCCCTCCCTTGAAACATTCCGAGCTTTTGCTCCGTCTGCAATGACCTCGATGTAAACGGGACGTTAAATAGCACTCTTCCCTCCTTCCTTTCGAAATTGCCCCTACTGCTTTCTGCCTCTGAGACACTGTAACCAAAGAGGCTACCCACAGATGCATGATTGATAATTTAATGAACAGTGGGATACACTCTGATCAGCCACAACCATGTTCCTCCCCCTCCCCCCCCTTTTGAACGCAATACAGCAGCGGTTCTGTGTGGCATGGATTCGCCACGTCATTGGTAGTTTTCCGGACTATGTGGCACCAGTTCCCGTAAATTACAGGCCGCTGGTTTGCGGGTGGAGCTGGTACATGGTAGCGACCCATATGCTTTCCGTCAGATTCAGATCAGGCGCAGTGGTGGCCAAGACATTAATGTGAGTTCGCTATCATGCTCCTCAAACCACTGTAGCCGATTATAGCCATGTGACACGGGCAACTTTCCTGTTGGATAATGCCGTAGCCGTCAAGCATGAGAGGATTCAGCTGGTCGCCAATAATGTTCACGTACTCAACAGGTGTAATGGTGGTGAATAGCCCACAGAACTGCCGCAGAGGCCTGCATCCATGGCGAAATGCATGCCTCGGGTATACGTTTCCCTGGATGACGTGCTACACCCTGTCGTCTGATCGTGGTTGCACGGTCCCTCGACCACTTTCCACAGATTCTGCCGACAACGACATTCAAATAGCCGACTAGGTTCGCCGTTTCCTATACGGTAGTTCCGAGGGTCCTGGTCAAAACAATCCACAAGTGACAAAGTCCCTTATGAGAGAGAATTTCCCCATTTCCGGCACGTACTGTCGCTACAAAGGTTCCACATTCGTCTCTGCTTCGGGTCATGTACCTGCCACGTCACTATTCTGCATTCAGTCTGGCGGTTCGCAGTTGCCATGTTTTGGCTCGTCAGTGCCCTTTGCAGCCACTGTCTAATACGTACGTGTCACGAATCTAGTGCTGTAGAGGTTACCGTTTGACAGCTGATGAAACATTAGCGCTCCCAGTGGCGAGAAAGCTTTGTTTTTCGTAATGTCATATGCATCGAAAAGTCATGTTACTTTTTAATTTTTCTGAGTAATTTACGAAATAGTGGTTATCTTTCCGCTTTCGAAGATTTATTCTAACCTTAAGAAACGCGAATGTAACCAAAATAAACGTAAACTGCAAACTATTGATGAAGAAATACGTGCGAACTTGAATGTAACTCTGTCAGGGTATTGAAAATTTACTTGTTTTGTTACAAGTGCTAATACCTTTTTATTGCAAATATCGTTCAGACTTTTTGATGCGTTCTCCATCCGCGACGACTGTCTTTCTTGAGGTGTGGGGAGGTACATTTCGCTGAGAATGGTGCCAATCAACACAATGTTGAACCATAGTGCTTACACAACAGAAACGGTGCACATAGTGCGACGTATAAAGAACAATAGAAATTAATTTTTGAAGTGAAACTACTGGAAAGGTTAACTAGCTGCAGATGTAACGGATTTTTTCTGGCAGGGGAGACTGGAATACAACAAAAATAATCATTGAAAGATTATTTGATTAAACAGAGGATTTGAAAAGTTTGTTATATTTGTGTTCCAGTGACATCAACAACCTGTGATCATGGGGGTATCTGTAAATTATCACTCTGGCCTCCAGCACTCAAAGATAACTTTGAGACAAATACGTATTTTTACTGTTAGAACAAGTTTCAGACATCACACTTTAGTAATTAGTTCTGCAGTGACAAAAATTAGTTCATTGCTAATACATATCTTAGTTCGGAGTAATCTGCTTCCTGGCGCTATTGCTGAAGTCATCGTCCCGGTCCATTTCATCTGCAAACTGGATCTAGTTACGTGAATTCCATGAAATAATCCAGGTACCAAGTCGTTTTATGGTGGTTTATTAATGATAAGCTGCACCACTTCTTCTTGGTGGGAGACCACTCCACATAACAGGCTACATAGTCACAAAACCGTATTACACCAATTAGATTATCACAATGACGTGTGACACAGTGGTCGCGTCTGTGAACTGTCGCCAACTGACCTTTACTGAGCCTTCTGCTCCCCCTATTTATATGTTCTCAACAATGAAGTTAACAAAATTGTGGTGCAAATTTATAAAATTAACAATCATAAATTCCAAGTTATTATGAATAACAATACACAAAACCTTTCGTATTTTATGCCCAAACTGGTGTATACAGTATAAAAGATTTTTACATAAGATATATATCGCATTATACACAATAGTGAAAAACAGCAATGCCAACCTAATTTTCTTAATTATGGCTTCATTAGTGAATGCAAAATAATGCTAGCATATATTCGACGAACATGGCATACAAGTAAACAAATTAAATAATATATTTTATGAAATTTAATGTATTGTACGAAATCATTTATTAGATATAATTGGAATTACGAAACTTTCAATGAACTGCCCCTTCGGAGAGTATTTCGTTAAGGTATCGAAAAAGGAATGTAAAACAAGGGATTGTTTTTCAATGTGGTATCATGCAAGTAAACAATATGTGTTTGCTCATGAATTTAAACACATCACAGAATTATTTATTTGTAAAGCATTTGAAGAACAGAAGGTAAATTATAAAGCTGCAGTTTTGCTCCACCTGAACCATCATTTCAAGTTTCTGTAGATTACTTATTTGCCACTGTGTTATTTACTTTCTGAAACATGGTGACCGTGTAGAATCGTTAGGGAACCTAATGATGGCCACCAGTTTTATGTATTCTTCTTATAGGTTATATACTACATTGCCCTACATACATTCTTGCCTCTAAAATCAATCATATCAACAAATTTAGGGAAAGAGATCCGTACCACAGAATGCTATCGTCAATACTCCAGAAGAGTAAAATTGGCGCGGTGGGCTTTTAGAGAATGAAACAGTTTTATGGCGGAGCGAAATTCGGCTTTTGTCCCTCTAAAACGAAGTGGAATATACAAGTCGTCGCTGCGACAACAACGAGAAGTCCACCATTTTGTGCCTTGCGTGTCTCTGTCCACCCATCCAAGCACCAGGCTTTACCGTCATCCAGACATGTGCGTTGAGATCAGAACCGTAACTCTGCTTAGGCACATTCGTGTTTCGCAATAGGAAAGACCTCACCGATGGAGTGTTTCTAGAATAGGTGCAACACCCCTATTCTGACGAAGCTTCTCGAGGCCTTTTTCCTTAGGTATGACGCGAAAACCGGTGTATCCTCCCTGGAAATGGAAAAAAGAACACATTGACACCGGTGTGTCAGACCCACCATACTTGCTCCGGACACTGCGAGAGGGCTGTACAAGCAATGATCACACGCACGGCACAGCGGACACACCAGGAACCGCGGTGTTGGCCGTCGAATGGCGCTAGCTGCGCAGCATTTGTGCACCGCCGCCGTCAGTGTCAGCCAGTTTGCCGTGGCATACGGAGCTCCATCGCAGTCTTTAACACTGGTAGCATGCCGCGACAGCGTGGACGTGAACCGTATGTGCAGTTGACGGACTTTGAGCGAGGGCGTATAGTGGGCATGCGGGAGGCCGGGTGGACGTACCGCCGAATTGCTCAACACGTGGGGCGTGAGGTCTCCACAGTACATCGATGTTGTCGCCAGTGGTCGGCGGAAGGTGCACGTGCCCGTCGACCTGGGACCGGACCGCAGCGACGCACGGATGCACGCCAAGACCGTAGGATCCTACGCAGTGCCGTAGGGGACCGCACCGCCACTTCCCAGCAAATTAGGGACACTGTTGCTCCTGGGGTATCGGCGAGGACCATTCGCAACCGTCTCCATGAAGCTGGGCTACGGTCCCGCACACCGTTAGGCCGTCTTCCGCTCACGCCCCAACATCGTGCAGCCCGCCTCCAGTGGTGTCGCGACAGGCGTGGATGGAGGGACGAATGGAGACGTGTCGTCTTCAGCGATGAGAGTCGCTTCTGCCTAGGTGCCAATGATGGTCGTATGCGTGTTTGGCGCCGTGCAGGTGAGCGCCACAATCAGGACTGCATACGACCGAGGCACACAGGGCCAACACCCGGCATCATGGTGTGGGGAGCGATCTCCTACACTGGCCGTACACCACTGGTGATCGTCGAGGGGACACTGAATAGTGCACGGTACATCCAAACCGTCATCGAACCCATCGTTCTACCATTCCTAGACCGGCAAGGGAACTTGCTGTTCCAACAGGACAATGCACGTCCGCATGTATCCCGTGCCACCCAACGTGCTCTAGAAGGTGTAAGTCAACTACCCTGGCCAGCAAGATCTCCGGATCTGTCCCCCATTGAGCATGTTTGGGACTGGATGAAGCGTCGTCTCACGCGGTCTGCACGTCCAGCGCGAACGCTGGTCCAACTGAGGCGCCAGGTGGAAATGGCATGGCAAGCCGTTCCACAGGACTACATCCAGCATCTCTACGATCGTCTCCATGGGAGAATAGCAGCCTGCATTGCTGCGAAAGGTGGATATACACTGTACTAGTCCCGACATTGTGCATGCTCTGTTGCCTGTGTCTATGTGCCTGTGGTTCTGTCAGTGTGATCATGTGATGTATCTGACTCCAGGAATGTGTCAATAAAGTTTCCCCTTCCTGGGACAATGAATTCACGGTGTTCTTATTTCAATTTCCAGGAGTGTATGTATAATTATGTATAGCATTCACATTTAGTATAACCTACCAACAGATAAATTCCGTAACCTCACAATAATAATGTGACTAATTTCTCAATAAAATTGTGGCTCACTTACATAACCCTAATAATTAACTGACAGTGAATTTAAACTGGTAATCATGGCCCTGAAAATACATTCTGAATAAAATGAAAATTCTTACCTCAATAAGGTCGCCGGATAAAACATATATATCTGCTTCTATAAGAAATTTTTGTGGCACAGCCCAGTGCAATGCTGGCCGATAAATTTGTCATTTATAAATAGAACAACTGACGTTTTCTTTACAATAATCGGGATGACCATGTATTGGAAAAATTAGTAAATTCTTTAAATTGAGATGAATGATTGTCAAAAGTTAATTTTTATAAGAAAGATTATTACTAAGATATATTTTAAAAACATTTACATGGACATGATATAAGAATTGCACGTATGCGCGAGGCTGCTTTTACCTTATACTACATCGCTCAGGCACCGCCATCGCTCTCTACGATCGGCCCAGCCAACTCCATATGCCAGACTGCTCGCTACTAATTACTCCTACTACTACACAGTTCCTACTGCATACAACACTGCTCTCTGGTCTGAAATTCTCTCGTAGCTTATATATCGCAGGCAGCGCGTGAGCAATCCATCGAAATTACATCTGCTCGAGTGCGCTAGCAACAAATTCCTTAATAATGGACCTCTTACACCGCAAATTGAAATCCCCTCCCAAAAATTGTTAACTCTGAACGCCTTTTCTCTCATATGATTTTAGGAGCATTTGTCTGAAAAGAACTACGATGTACAACACGCTCTGCTGATAAGTACGTAGGTAATGAAAGTTGTAAAATAAATATAACAGTTCGTAACTTTTTGAATTTTTGCCAGTTGAAAAACAATAAATGAAAAGGCAGCACAAAAAACAAACAGAAAAGTGAAATTGGTCTGGGGGGGGGGGGGGGGGGGGGCTTTAGTGACCTAAGTAGAGTTTTCAGTACAAACATTCCAATGGATCTGAAGTGGGATGCTTACTGTCACTGTGCACTATTGTTTTTGAATTTCGGCATTCAGACCTGTAGTTTGAAGGTGAAAATAACTGAAAATCTCAGTGCTGCTCAGGGTTGATTGGAGAGGAGCATGATGGGAATTAGTAGTAGAGACAGAAGAGATACAGCGAGAACAGGTTACCGACTAGAGTGTAGGATGTAATTGAAACTGTAGGAGAAATTAAATATAAGGTGTCTCGTTTTTCCAAAAAGGTTTTGCGAGGAATGCAACTCGAGGACTGAGGTTTAGCTTTTATATTATTTGACTCGGGTGACCCGCCGCTATTAGAGACCTAAAACATAAATCCCTTGGCAGTAGTAATTCAGCAGCATAAATATCGGAACCGTGCCCCTTCAATACGCATCTGACAATGATGTTCCGTTGCTCCGAGCATCGCTAAGCTCCAAAGGATATTAAATGGCAAAACTAAGAATACACAACGGTTCCAGCGTCTTCTTCTTCTTTTTCTTCTACCTTCTACGATCATTCCACCTATTCTTCGGTCTGCCTAAAGACCTTCAGCTCAGTGGGCAATAATTCATCCAGATCACTTGTCCTTGTTTCTGGTCGTCATATTTGTGAACAGTAATTTCATCTGATGCTGTTTTCTGAGAGTTCTCAGTAACAACAGAGTCCAAGGTAATGAGTCACGAAACTCCCACAGTTCTTCAGTAAATTCACAATTGTAGCGCCTCTAAGTGGCTAGCATGCATACACGCCAGATGACTGCTCTGTTTATAAGCAGTGAAGAAGCATATTCAAAACGCGAATTAGGTCGTTTCTCGGAGTTGATTGTGTCTTCATAAATTATAGCAGCTTAGTTGGATTTGGCATATGTGAAATCGGCTACTGTTTATCTAGGACAGAAAATTAGCGCAGTAAGATTAATTGACGATACAGCAGTAGCCGAAAGTGAACAGGGACTGAGTTTTGTACTAACTTTAATGTAATATGTGCTAGTGCAGTTTAAGTTGTGCAAATAAATAAGAACGAAGCGTCACATGTGGACGAGCTGGAGAACTAAATGTTTCAGAGGATCTTGAAGAAATATAACATTTGATACCTGAAAAGCTGAACAGATAATCACAACAGGTACACGAAAACATAGAACGAAGGACAAGCAGAAAAGGCGCGTATAAGGAGAAATAGTAGCTAATGTTTAAGAATGTAAAAACCGTGCATAGTTTCGAGTGTATTAAAATGAGTCTGCAATCCGCAAAGAAACTCATGAACCGAACTAAAATCGGAGCCAAGTATCAGAAAGTACAAGCCAAGCACGTGGATCTGCTTTGTGATCAGTTCCATTTGAACTTCAAAACGTCAGATTGCATTTCTCGTCTTGAGGTATACGACTACGAAAGTTGTGTAATTGAATGTGGCGAGGATGGGAAGCAAACGAAAGGGAAGGAACCAATGATATCAGCTGAATCGGTACTTTACATGGAAAATGCGGCACTTATTGGAAATGCGTGCTCTATCAGGATTCGACCCCGGGACCTTCTGCTTTCTAGGCAGGTGCGTGAACCACTGCCCCACCCGGACACAGTGTTTATCACAAATGCTCGGACTATCTCGCCACACTAATCGGCCGGTTCCCAGCGCTATCTTTTTGTAGTCCCCGTCCATGTCCTCCTTGCTTGCTAATATTAGATTCCCTTTGGAAGTCGAACGTATGAGCGCATCTGCACTGAAGGTTATTAGTTCATTGCCCATCGAGGTGAGTCAATTATGTGAATACACAGTGTATGTCCAAAAGAACAAACACTCCAAATTGATATAACATGTGATTAAGCCTTGTTTCTGTGAACCGTAAATACCAAAGTTCACTGAGATTTTATTATTACACACACATCTAAAACGTTTTGTATCACCCAGCTCCCAGCACTCCTGAAGATAGACGTTGACTATGGATGTAGTATCAGTCACAGACCATTTGACTGTCCAGAGATGTCACTAAAAACTCCCAAAGGTACGCTACTGGCCATTAAAATTACTACACCAAGAAGAAATGCAGATGATAAACGGGTATTCATTGGACAAATATATTATACTAGAACTGACATGTGATTACATTTTCACGCAATTTGGGTGCATAGATCCTGAGAAATCAGTACCCAGAACATCCACCTCTGGCCGTAATAACGGCCTTGATACGCCTGGGCATTGAGTCAAACACAGCTTGCATGGCGTGTACAGGTAGAGCAGCACATGCAGCTTCAACACGATACCACAGTTCATCAAGAGTAGTAACTGGCGTATTGTGACGAGCCAGTTGCTCGGCCACCATTGACGAGACGTTTTCGATTGGTGAGGGATCTGGAGAATGTGCTGGCCAGGGCAGCAGTCGAACATTTTCTGCATCCACAAAGGCCCGTACAGGACCTGCAACATGCGGTCGTGCATTATCCTGCTGAAATGTAGGGTTTCGCAGAGATCGATTGAAGGGTGGAGCCACGGATCGTAACACATCTGAAATGTAACGTTCACTGTTCAAAATGCCTTCAATGCGAACTAGAGGTGACCGAGACGCGTAACCAATGGCACCTCGTACCATCACGCCGGGTGATACGCCAGTATGGCGATGAGGAATACACGCTTCCAATGTGCGTTCACCGCGATGTCGCCAAACACTGATGCGACCATCATGATGCTGTAAATAGAACTTGGATTTATCCGAAAAAATGACGTGACGTTTAGCCATTCGTGCACCCAGGTTCGTCGTTGAGTACACCATTGCAGGCGCTCCGGTCTGTGATACAGCGCCAAGGGTAACCGCAGCCATGGTGTCCGAGGTGATAGCCCATGCTGCTGCAAACGTCGTCGAACTGTTCGTGCAGATGGTTGTTGTCTTGTAAACGACCCCATCTGATGACTCAGGGATCGAGACGTAGCTGCACGACCCGTTACAGCCATGCGGATAACATGCCTGTCATCTCGAACGCTAGTGATACGAGGCCGTTGGGATCCAGCACGGCTTTCCGTATTACCCTCCTGAACCCACCGATTCCATATTCTGCTAACAGTCATTGGATCTCGACCAACGCGAGCAGCAATGTCGCGATACGATAAACCGCAAACGCGATAGGCTACAATCCGACCTTTATCAAAGTCGGAAACGTGATGGTACGCATTTCTCCTCCTCACACGAGGCATCACAACGTTTCACCAGGCAACACCGGTCAACTGCTGTTTGTGTATGAGAAATCGGTTGGAAACGTTCCTCATGTCAGCATGTTGTAGGTGTCGCCACCGGCGCCAACGTTGTGTGAATGCTCTGAAAAGCTAATCATTAGCATATCACAGCATTTTCTTCCTGTCGGTTAAATTTCGCGTCTGTAGCACGTCATCTTCGTGGTGTAGCAAGTGTAATGGCCAGTAGTGTATAAGAATCGCTGCACGAACAACGTGTATTAGACGGAGGTGGTCCGACAGCCGATCAGTTCCAGTCATTCCACCAGTAAGGAGGTAGACTGCTCGTGTTGTGTGTAGTTCAACTATACCTAGACGGTAAATACCGCTGTTCGATAGCGTCCGCATTGTTACTTTGTGCCAAGAAGGGCTCTCAACGAGGCAATGAACCAAAGCTATGTTTGTTCGGAAATGGAGGAGATACACAGAGACAGGAACTGTCGATGACATGCCTCGCTCAGACCACCCAAGGGCTACTACTGCAGTGGATGATCACTACCTACGGATTATAGCTCGGAGGTACCCTGACAGCAACGCCACCATGTTAAATAATGCTTCTCGTGCAGCCACAGGACGTCTGTTACGACTCAAACTGTGCGCTATAGGCTGCATGATGCGCAACTTCACTCCCGACGTCCATGGCGAGGTCCATCTTTATATCCACGATACCATGCAGCGCGGTACAGATGGGCCCAACAACATGCCGAATGGACCGCTCAGGATTGGCATCACGTTCTCTTCACCGATAAGTGTCGCATTTGCCTTCGACCAGACAATCGTCGGAGACGTGTTCGGCGGCAACCCCGTCAGGCTGAACGCCTTGGACACACTATCCAGCGAGTGCAACAAGGTGGAAGTTCCCTGCTGTTTTGGGGTAGCATTATGTGGGGCCGACGTACGCCTGTGGTAGTCATGGAATGCGTCGTAACGCCTGTACGATACGTGAATGCCATCCTCCGACCGATAGTGCAACCATATCGGCAATATACTGGCGAGGAATTCGTCTTACTGGACGAAAATTCGCGCCCCCATCGAGCATATCTTGTGAATGACTTCCTTCAGGATAACGACATCGCTCGACTAGAGTGGCCAGCATGTTCTCCAGACATGAACCCTATCTAACATGCCTGAGATAGACTAAAAATTGCTGTTTATGGACAACGTGACCCACAAACCACTCTGAGGGATCTACGCCGAATCACTGTTGAGGAGTGGGATAATCCGGACCAACAGTGCCTTAATAAACATCAGGATAAGGTTCCACGGCGAATACAGGCATGCATCCATGAAAGATGACGTGGTACTGGGTATTAGAGGTACCGGTGTGTACAGCAATCTGGACCACCACCTCTGAAGGTCTTGCAGTATGGTGGTGCAACATGCAATGTTTGGTTTACATGAGCATTAAAAGGGGGCGGACATGTTTATGTTGATCTCTATTCCAATTTTCTGTACAGGTTCCGGAACTCTCGGAACCAAGGTGATGGCAAAACGTTTTTTGATGTGTGTATGTTGACATTAATAAGAAATGAAATATTATTTTAATTACATATTCCTATTCGTGTTGGAAACATCACTGTCACGTTTAGTGACTGGGAATTATGGAAATAATAACTTTACAAATAGTTCAAAATGGTTCAAATGTCTCTGAGTACTATAGGACTTATCATCCGAGGTCATCAGTCCCCTAGTACTTAGCACTACTTAAACCTAGCGAACCTAAGGACATCACACACATCCATGTCCAGGCAGGATTCGAACCTGCGACCGTAGCAGTCGCGCGGTTCCGGACTGAAGTGTCTAGAACCGCTCCGCCACCGGCTTAAAAATAGTATGTTCTCGGTTTAGATTCTGCCATTCTTCTGTTATTACAAGGTAGCTACTTGGAGCGTAAGTATAGCTTCAGTTGTCATAAGTTTACATTTCTTTGCGTTTGGCGACAGTTCGTCGTAAACTGTAGCAATAACCTGATTCTCGACTGCGTTACGACAGCTGCCTCCAGGTATCGTAACCTGCCTTATTTTCCGTCGGGGTTGTCCCCCATAGCCAGAAGCCTCATATAGGAGGCGCCAAGGATACGCCTGTCAAACTCTGCCGTCTGGTACCCTATGATGGAGCTCATTGGCCAGGGGCTGGGTGGCTTTCTGCTTTGAGGGCGTGGAAGATCGAAAAATCGTTCCTCAGGGATTTATTGTCATCATTCACCCGAAATTGGTCGGGACCATTGAGAACATACCAGCCTTTAGCTTCAAACAGCAATTAATAATAAATAGGAACTGCCCCCGCAATCAATTGAAGGGCTCGGAGAGATATAGTCATAAGCCACAACTTTCACGAAATTGAGTTTTTCATGTTGCGGCATTCTTAACAATGTCTTCTTCACAATGTGTAGAAATAGTTCCGTGTTACAGCAACAGATGGCAAGCTACGACGGTGTGCAGTTCTATGCTGTGCCATCTGGTGGTAGTTTCAGAAGATACATAGTCACAAGCCACGGCAAGATGGCAGGTGGGTCAGGAACTTCTGAAGCGTCTTCGGGTCTTCAACGCTTATTTGACACATACAGTAGTGGAACTGAAGAGCTTTACCCTTTGGATCCTAACAGTGATGAATCTTGGCATCCATCGACCAGCAGTTCCAGCTCAGATGATGTTTCGCTAAGTATATAAAACAGTTTATTTCTGGTAATTAATTTTCTGTGGCCTGTGACTGTTTATCTCAACATTGCCTACCCATTTGACAGCCATCCTGTGTGTTAATGATGAAACTTGATGTGCACGTTTATATTACTACTTAATGGTGCAATAATGTAGTTTCAAAGGCAAAAGATGTGTAAAAAATATTTTCTCATTAATGTGACTTTAGCGAAATTTAATGTTTTGTGTGGTTTATGACTATATCTCACGCAAACTCTTAGACTACTTTGCTCTTCATATTATAGCTTGAAATAAGTAGAATAAATGAAGAATCACCCGACAAACCAAAGCCTTCACGGAAAAGAAAGCGATATATTGATCAGTGGAAGAAAAATAAAGCAAAAAGTCGACGAAATATTGGTCAGCAGTATAATACTTTAAAAACTCACAAGGCTGTTCAGGCTGCTACTATAGGAAGTCCCTGTACTAGTTTAAATAAATTCTTCACATAACTGCTTGGAGAGAACGAAAACATTTTTCATTCATTTTGGGACATAGGAAACATTAATGCCCAGAATACTTACCTGATGAGCTGTATGAAAATGGAACCGAAAAAGCGCAGCTTTGTTCACTAAATACAAATGGTTTAATATTTTGTATGTTTATTTCATTTTGTTATATTTGTCATAATTTCTTTCAAAGCTATCCAAAAAAGACTTCCAAGAAAATACCATCCAGGAATGTTACATTTTCTTACAGTGTGAGGGTATGCGGAACAGAAGTCATGATCTGCAAGGAAGCTTTCCTACGGGTTCTTGGCTTACAGATACATGCACGACGAGTGAGGAATTTGCAACATCAAATGAGGCATGGATTTGCAGAGCCAAAAGAAGATGGAAGAGGTTTGTATGTTACTCTGTGCTGTAAGTTAGGGATGTACGCAAACTGAGTACTAAACAAATATTTCTATTAGGAAGAGGATATAAGCTCATCTTTTTTTTCTTTCAGTAAAACATGGAAACTACCCACATAAATTGCAAGACGAAGCTGTACAAAGTGTTAGAGAATTTCTCAACGTCATACCAAAGTATAACACTCATTACAGTAGGCAACAGAACCCAAATAAAGTATTTGGATTGTGATCTCACAATTGCTTCCTTATTTCGAGATAAATACTCAGAATACTGCAAGGAAAAGCAGATTCCTGCACTATCTGAAAGTAAATTCAGAGAAATTTTCGTATCTGAATTTAACATAGGCTTCAAACTACCAAAAAGTGACACCTGTTCAAAATGTGATGGATTTCTAATTGCAATAAATAACCCAGAATTATGTGCAGAAGAAGTCACAAAAAAGAAACAACAATATCAACTGCATCTCAAAAAGGTTGACAAAGGACAAAACATGATTCGTCTTTAACTGCTCTGGCTAAATAAAATTCGAAAGAGCATCATGTGATAGCAATGGACATGCAGCAAACCTTCCCCACAATTAAAGTAACAGTTGATCCAGCATTTTACAAGAGGAAAATATGGACATACAACTATGGTATCCACGACTGTCGATCAAATAAGGGTTATATGTTGCTGTGGAGCGAGAAAGATGGAGGAAGGGGTTCAGATGAGGTTGGAAGCTGCTTATTGAAGTACTTGGAGATAACTAATCCTCAGACAAAACATCACATAACAACTGCAAGGGTCAGGCAAAAAATTGGACTATTATTGGTTTGGAAAGGTCCCTTGTTGCTACCAAGAGATTTGATTCTGTCCAGCATCTTCCCTGTGGTAGGTCACACCATGCTACCATGCAATCGTGATTTTGGTCGCATTGAACGGTATGCAAGAACGAGACGTCCAATAGTGTACACTCCAGATGAATGGCCAGAAGTAATAAAATCTGCGAGTCCAAAACATTTCATTGTAACTAAAATGGAAAGAGAAGACTTAAGAAGTATGGAAAGCCTGAAGACATTGATCTCAAAACGTACAGAATCCACGTCTGGAGATCCCCACCATTTCAGTGAAGTTTGAGTCTGAAGATCCCTTCAAGCTAAATGTAAAGCATTCTTATTCAGACATAGGAGCTTTCATGTCAGTGGATATTCGTGTCAAAAAGAAAGGAAGGCTAGTTGAACCAAATCCATATCAGCTGCCAATAAAGTACAGAAAGCCACTACCAATTAACCAGAAAAAGTTGATGATATACTGTCTCTTATGCCATACATACCTGCAGCAAATCAAGATTTCTTTCGGTCATGTACCGGAAATAACGTGTACAATGATGAGGTAGAGGAACTTCCTTGATGTGACTGTATCAATGAAGAAGTAATTTATACATATCTTATACCTGATATGTGTATATTAATGTGTAAAAATTATATATTCTGCTTGCTGTGTAAGAGTAGTTAAAATAAATCCTTACAATTCATACTTTATGTTTTAAACAATTTTTTGGGAGATATAGTCATAAACCACCGTTGACTACATCTTCATTAGAATCATTCTAAAATTAATATTTTATAGCATGCAGGGAGTTGACTATTTAACAACATGCTTCGCAAGTAGTAAGCAAGTATTTGCAGTAGAAATAAGGTTTCTAGTTTGTATTAAATATTTTCAGACCTCCGTGGAACTTAAAACTCGCCGTATCTCAAAACTAGTTCGATGTGGCTTATGAGTATATCTCTCCGACCCCTTCAATTATTGGAAACAAAATTAGGATATTTTCAGTGAAGTTTTCTGTACGAAGGAAAGCGAGGTACTCCTGATCACAAAATAGAACATATTCACAATGTTAAGAATTCCTAACTGACTTTTGAAGTGTTAATGTTAGTTGTAGTAGTCCTATCCTGGTGTAGTTATTGAGATGAGTATACACGTGAGACTTTTTCATACTCAGAGGACTTAGCGAGTAATACGTGTCATGCAAACAGCGCTGAGAGCTCGCAAGCAGTGTTCGACAGCGGGGTGAGATATAAGGTAGTCGCGCTCCGCGAGTTTAGACCTATCGTGAAGACGGCAACCTCCGGAGTCGAGAGTACTCTGACAGTGCTGAGTGGTCATACGGGGCCCAGATTTGTGCCGTATCTCAAAATTTGTACGCTACCTGATATTGCCGTACTCACGCACACTTTAAACAAAAGTACCGACGAAACTGCCTTACTGGCCCATAGTATGTGGCCGTGGCATGTCTCTAAGCGAAGAAATCGCTCGTTTTACCTCCTATAAGAACAGCACAAGTAGTTAGCGTATTTCTAAAATTCTAGACTTAAACCACGCAACGCAACAAAGAACATATAAAACCACCAAAGACACTCAATATAGAGTTAATGAAAGACGAAAAAATGTTACTGAGGAGGCTCGATCGCACGTTTATACGAAAATATAATCACTTTTTTTATTTACAGAAAAGCGTGGATACATCAGCTTCAGGCTGGGTAGAGACAAGGCAGGCAGGGGTGCAGCGGCCACGATGCTCCCTCCACCCCTCCCCCGCCTGACAGTATGCTGGTCCCTCATATTGACATAGTACTAGGTTAATTTCTTCCATGTTTTATGTTTTTTGTGAAAAGAAAACATGATAGACATTAATTAGACAATTCCGGGACGCAAAAGGAAAGAAACTTTTTCTCTAGGATGAGCACAGTGAGTGACGATTAAAGACAAGGTACAACGTATTTGCAAATAAAGCACGATAACGTGGAAGCCTCTGCCGCCTCCAATGAGCGTTTACCACTTGTTGGCGAAAAACAAGGAGACGGGATCGGTGTCACACCCAGCTACATAGTGGACACAGTGATAGAGGAGTCATACGAGAAAGCAAAGATCAGTTAAAATGTCAGCTCCCAAAAAATTTATTATAATGTAAAATTCACATACGTGCAACAATTTGAGTTGACCCGGCCAGCATCGGCAGGAGGGGCGGGGGGGTGGGGGTGGGGGTGGGGGGGGGGGGGGTGGAACACACACTGACCGGTCGAAGACACGTAAACAAGCGAGATGCAATAGAATGAGTAGTTCGCGTACATGTTAAAATGTTACGCAGTATAAACAATTCTGAAGCCTTCACTTTGGTATTGGGAAGAACCAACCCTCCGAGGGGACGGGGGATCGCAACTACTTCATATCGAAATAAAAAAATGTGACTTTTGCAAAGGAAACGATCGGAAAATTGCATCAATTTGCGCGTCATCATCACCGGTAGCGGGAATATTGTGGCACATAGTACACCTAGCTGAAAATGTAGGTATCTAAGATGCGCACCCGTGTCTAGGCATCCTGATTTAGATTTTTCGTGATTTCCGTACATAGTTTCAGGAAAATGTTAGGATGGTTCCTCTGAAAGGGCACGGCCGACTTCCTTCCCGATCCTTGCCTAATCCGATGGGACCGATGACCTCGCAGTTTGGTCCCCTCACCCAAACCAATCAATCTAAGATCGGCACTTTGTGAAGGAGACTAAGGAAAAGCCGTTCGTGGCCACTAAATGCCCCTTGAATCGAATCTGTCACCTACCGCCAATGGAGTGCAACCATTTTCATCGGGCTGCGATCCCCGACGATTTGTGGCGAACAACCACCGTTGTCCACTGAATAACAACATGGTAATAGAGTACATTTCAGTTTATTAATGCGGGCCCCATAGGGAGAACAAAAGGAATCCAATGAGCCCTTGAGAATGGATGTATCATCAATATGACGTAGCAATACCATATCATCTGCGTATGCTCGAACTGAGAAAATTTCTCTTAATATCTTCCAGCCACATAAATGATCAGTAATACGGCGGAGCAGAGGTTCTAAGGACAACATAAAAGGCGACATGGAGAGAGGGAGGGGCTTCCCCGCAGTAAGCCCAGTCGGATGGGGTCTGTGGAGTGAGTTGTCCATTCACTACGACAGATACGTTAATACCAGTAAAAAGATTGGATAATATCCGACAGCATTATGATTTACACTGGTCGCGTTGAGCACCTGCATCAAGAAACCGCTAGTGACCCGATCAAATGCCTAATTAAAATCAATAAAAAGAGAGGGACCAGAGACAGAAGTCTCTGCAGCCGCCGAGACAACGTCGTGGCATTCGACTACAGAAGTCAGAATCGTGCGCCCAGGCACACAGCTCTGGTGAACAGCCAGAATTTTCTGTATCAGTGTCGACAATCGGCTATTAACAGCCCGGGTGACAGTTTCATAATCGAAATTAAGTAGTGTGATCGGGTGGAATATTGCGATGTCTGGAAGTCCGGCTGTCTTCGGAATTAGAACGGTTTTACCTGTCTTGAAGGGTTCAGGAATCAACAACCACCCGCCCCCCCTCCTCCTCCACCACCACCCCGCAGGTCATCTCATTTACCAGTGCCAACGGTAACACCTATAAGAGGTCACAAATATACATGTAACTGCTTAGGAATACCGTCTAGTCCCGGCGATTTTTGCGATGGTGAACTAACAATAAGGCAATATATCTCATCGCCAGTTAAGTCACTTAGAAATTCAAAATTTAACGCGGGAGTAACAACGCTATACAGGGGAGGAATAAGTGCATGAGGGACAATCGTGTCAGTAGCAGGGGCATCATACAGGTCGGTAAAGTAATTACAGATCGCTCTAGAAATGTTACGGTGGGATGTCAGTATGTGACCATCTGTGTGATTGAGGGAGGTGATACACGGTCTTTTTCGAAGCGTCCACAGGTGATATGAGGAGGCCAGTTCATCTTACAGGAAGGAGCGGGATTTTGATAGCACCCTGAGTCCTTCCATTTGTTTCTTTAACTGTAGTAGCTTCGCCTGAACATGGCGCACATCCATAATACGTAAGGAAGCGTGTCTGACCCCGTCATACAGTTGCCGCCAAGATGGGATACTAAAATTCCTGGGTCCGACGGAGATCCCTCACCCTCTTAGTGCCGTAACGCACTAACGGTTTCCGGAGCAAAGGTTTGGCATTCCCTGACCACCATTCGACAAGAGAAAGGTGGCTGTCCTGCGAACGCAAGCAACGTACCCATAACCTCTCGAACGGTAATCTCGAGTGAAGGATCCTTTGAGAGATATGTGTTCAACATTCAGGGGAGCGATGCAGTTTTGCTGGTTGCGGCACCTGATTTAAAGTTACAGCTACGGCACAGTGATTAATGAAACAAGTGGGAATCACGTCTATCACTAACAGCTATGCACATAGAGAATCAGAAAGATAAAAGCGATCGAGTCAGCTGCTGGAAGTAGCTGTAAAATGTGCATACCTGACGAGAGTGAAATATTAACAGAGAAACGCAACGTGTACTTTCGAAGAGCGTACCAAATTACCCCGTTTCCTCATTGAAATTAAATTAGGGGTCTGATTCACAGGACACAACACAATTAAAATCTCCGCCTAACAGAAGTTTCTGCGGAGTTTTACGAAATAAACTGTATCCTGTCTAAAAAACGCGCCCGATCAGCGGAACGGCCAGATCCTGAAGGGGCTTAAAGAGGAATTTAAGTAGGTCAACAAAAAGTATCACGAACTTCAAAATCAATCAGTGGTATTCCCTTTCTGTAAAATAACGAAGCCGGCCACATCCGGCCGATGTGGCCGTGCGGTTCTAGGTGCTACAGTCTGGAACCGAGCGACAGCTGCGGACGCAGGTTCGAATCCTGCCTCGGGCATGGATGTCTGTGATGTCCTTAGGTTAGTTAGGTTTAATTAGTTTTAAGTTCTAGGCGACTGATGACCTCAGAAGTTAAGTCGCATAGTGCTCAGAGCCATTTGAACCATTTTTTTAAAATAACGCAGTGCCAGTAGATTTTTCAGGAGCCACATCAAAGAAACTAGAAAAGCCAGGAATCGAAAAATGGTCAAATAACACTTCTAGCAAAAATATCACGTCTGCACTGGAATCTTTAAGTGTCGGAGCGCTGCAAGACGAAGTCTGAACTAATTCCGTTCACATTCAGGATGAGAGAGGTATGGGCCTACGATTATTTACTACCAAAAACTATTCAGATTATTACGTACAAGTGACCTCTAAAGTCATGTATCACAGTCCATGGCATAGTCAGTGCATGCATCTGAATGTAAAGAGGTGGATCCGTCTCTTCCACCCTCTTCCTGTTTCTACGTTTTTCGCAATGGCGCGCGTTCAGGTTGAAAACCCTGTTTCATGTGGCTGTGCGGGGAGGCGACTGCCACATGTGGAAACGAGGGGGAGGGGCGGGGCTGCGGAAGTTCAGTGTCAGGTATAGAGGGTACACCCCAATCTGCCACAGGGAGGCGGTGCGGCTCCTGGATGTCAACAGAGACGAAATCTGATGGTACGACATTTGCCGGCACTACATGTTCCACTGGCACATACGCGCCAATCTGGTTCTGTTAATCAGCGGCCTGTGGCATGCTTTCCCAATCCGGGAAGCGCAGAAGAAGGGTGGGAAGCGTTACAGATTCCGGGTAGTCCGTGGATATCGTACGGAGCTTCGGAAGAAGTCTACGCTCATATGATTCCGAAGAGCCGGTCTCGGGAATCACATCGGAGAGACTGCCGAAAGCTTTCAAATTTTGAACTGCAACCGACATGGTATATGAGTTTTGAACTCGGGGAGGGGAGATGCCTCCTCCGACGGAATCAGAGAATGGGAGAGGAATCGTTCGACTCTTCACCATTTGCGTCCGTCTACGCTTGTTTTGAAGTGGAGGTGGTGGCGGCGCGGAAGCTACAGTGGCAAAGTTCCTACACGAGATTAACGGTGGAAATGCGCTAGGACCTTCACAATAGATCGCGTTGCCCCTCAGCCTCAGTTAGCCTTTTACGTTGTTCGTAAGTGGATTTTAAGACCGTGATATGACGCGGGCAATTTGTGCGGAGGTGTTCACTCGTTACGTATAAAACAGGTCCATCTTGTCCTGTGTATATTATACGTACCCGGTACCCACACATGCGTAAATGAGACGGAGTGTTCCGTTTGACCGCAGTGTCCACAAGTGTAACTCCACTATAAGCTTGTAAACGATATTGAGCGGACCAGCGTTCCGACCATATATTCCGCATGCCGCAAATAGAGGCGGGACGGTGTTGAGGAAACTGTGCTCAACTTCGGGTGGAAGGTTAAATACCCTAACATTCGTATATTCCACTTCCGAATACGACTAAATAACCGTACTATTAGAGCCATCGTGGTGGGTAAAAGGGACTTCTTGTCCGTGCCACAAAAGAAACCAGTCAACCTGAAGCGGGTCTAGTAACTTGACATGAAACGCATATCATTCAGAATCGAAGTAAGCCTTGTGAACCTGTTCTGAAGTGACCTTGGTTCAAATGGCTGAGCACTATGGGACTTAACATCTGAGGTTATCAGTCCCCTAGAGCTTAAAACTACTTAAACCTAACCTAAGGACATCGCACACATCCATGCCCCAGGCAGGATTCGAACCTGCGGCCGTAGCGGTCGTGCGGTTTCGGACTGAAGCGCCTAGAACCGCTTGGCCACCGAGGCCGGCGAAGTGACCTTTATCATATCTACAAGCGAATGCTGAATTTCTAACGAACTTGTTTTCATATGCCGCATGGAGTTGTCGAAACTGATACTGACAGTGCCTGTGAGTGGAATGTTCCTGAGAGCCACGGACGACATCACGGCTCAGCACAACGCCGCGTCTGAGCTCAATCACCAATACGAGACGCCGAGAGGCGAACAACGATGTGCCGCACACGACGACACACACGACACACGACACTCGTGACAAACAAGGAAGCCCTAGCGGCGCTACGATAGAGGCGGCAACAGGCAGCGCCTACTCGCCCGGTGTAAGAAGCGGGAATGATCCATTGCACCACATTAACACTGGAGCGAAGTGCTCTCTAACGGTGTGGCAGTTAGAACTACTGTCGCGATGGATACACACAGTGAAGCGAACGTCGGGGGGAGGGGTGGGGGAGGGGGGCAGGGGTGGGGGGAGGGGGGAGGGGGGAGGGGGGCAGGGGGCAGGGGTGGGGGGAGGGGGGAGGGGGGAGGGGGGCAGGGGTGGGGGGAGGGGGGAGGGGGGAGGGGGGCAGGGGTGGGGGGGAGGGGGGAGGGGGGAGGGGGGAGGGGGGGAGGGGGCACGGAAAAGGTTATGGAAGAAGCTTCCAGAAATAGATTCAGCACGAAACTGTGCATTTACTTGGTTTTCACGGGGAAAGGCCAGAGTTAATGAATGTACAGTTACTGAATTACAAGAGCTGAGATAGAAGTAAAGTTCTTTGGCTGAAATGACTACAGGTTTTAACATCTCCACCGAACAAATTTACCTAAACACAGTTTAAGAAATCTGTTTTTATAACACAGCATAACTGACGTAGAGAGACAGGTGAAGTAATTGTATTGAAACTCGAAAAATTGCCATTTAACTTCAAGTAATACTACTGCATCTAAAATCCTTTATGACATGGTATTTACGAGGTGCGACAATAAACTAATGAGAATGATGTGAAAAAAATGTTGCTTACCGTTTATGTCAAGTTTAGTGTTGTCGCCTTCAAGGTAGTTCCCTTCTGATTGCACACACTTTAGTCCAGCGCTTCTGCCATTGATGGTAACATTTCTGGAACTCATCTTCTGTAATACCCTCCAAGACCCTCGTCACAGCTTTTTGGACATCTTGTGTTGTTTGAAAATGGTGTCCCTTGACCGCCGTTTTGACTCTTGGAAATAGAAAAAAGTCGCACGGAACGATATCTGGCGAATAAGATGGCTGTGGTAGTACTGAAATTTGTTTTGTGGTTAAAAATTTCTGTATTCATAGAGCAGTATGAGATGGTGCATTATCGTGATGCAAAATTCAATTATCAGCAATGTTGGCACAGACACGAAGAATTCTTACGAAGTCTTTCTAAAATTTCTTTGTAGTAATATTCATTAACTGTTTGTCCAGGAGGCACCCACTCTTTTTGGACAATTCCCTTGCAGTCAAAGAAGCACACAAGCATGCATTTCACTTTTGACTTTGACATGCGCCGGCCGCGGTGGTCTAGCGGTTCTGGGCGCGCAGTCCGGAACCGCGCGACTGCTACGGTCGCAGGTTCGAATCCTGCCTCGGGCATGGATGTGTGTGATGTCTTTAGGTTAGTTAGGTTTAAGTAGTTCTAAGGTCTAGGGGACTGATCACCACAGATGTTAACTCCCATAGTGCTCAGAGCCATTTTGAACTTTGACATGAGAGCTTTCTTTGGTCTGGGTGATCCCTTTGAGCTCCATTGCAAGCTTTAGCGTTTTCTCTCTTTATCGTACTGAAAAACCCAACTTTCATCACCAGTGATAACACGGCTCGACAATTCTGGATTGATTTCCGTTTGTTCTAACAGATCGGCTGCCACATTTTTCCGTGTTTCTCGCTGTTGTGGTGTGAGATTTTTGGCGACAATTTTTGCACAAATCTTTCTCATACCAAGATCTTCAGTTATTACTAGACGAATCGTTTCTCATTTGGTGTTCAGTTCTTGTGCAATAATTTTCACGGATAATCTTTGATCAGATCGTACGAGTTCACGCACCCTGGGGAAGTTGACATCGGTCCATGAGGTTGATGGTCGTCCACTGCAGTCTTCATCTCCAACATTCGTTCTGCCTTCACTAAACATTTTATGCCAATAAAAAACTTGAGCTCATGACATAACCTTCTCTCCAAAAGCATTCTGAAGCTTACCGTAAGTTTTCGTCGTGTTTTCACCCAGTTTAACGCAAAAAGAAATGGCATACCGTTGCGCAATATTATGCGGTTCCATTTCCGTGACGAGAGACACAAATACGTGTTGACTTATTACAGCACAACTCACGACTTAGCAGTTGCATCGATGTGCCGCTTGGTCTAGAAGCAGCTTATAGACCAAGGTCAAAGATATTGTGCCTACGCATGCCTGCAGGGTAGCCTCATACTGCAAAGAAAATCAGTCTCATGACTTTCTTGTCGCACCTCACATTCATTATATTATTGTATTGGGTGTTGAAGAACCGACCTTTAGGAATTTACGACTGGATACTTAATTCAATACAAGTAAAAACGTTCAAATAAATGTATGTCCGGAAATGCATCGGTTATTAGGTATCTGATCTATTTGGCTTTCGAACGAGTATGGGTATCAAAATGAAATCTGGTGCTATGTTATTCCATCGGAATTGTCACTTTATCAAATATTAAAGAGAATAAACGTAAATGAGGCTAGAAATATTAGTGTCACACTCAATCTGTCTTTAACACTAATGGATTTACACATTATAATATCTGCGATGGCAATTTTGGATTCAATTGGAAAGAGTGTTATTCCACCTCCATCGCCCTCATTATAGTAAAATTTCGATGTTGTTGTAGATTTTCCATCACAAGAGATTCTTGCATGCTTCCTAATCATCCCGCCGCCTAATCTACTCTCTTATCCAGCATTAACACGTTAGTTCACGTTTATTTTTTTTCTTTGCCTCTAAAAGTATTGAAAGTGGTGCTGCAGCCCAAACCTCTTCTACTGCAACCTCTTACTTCACGCACAGCAGTAGGACGAAAAATCTCGAGGACAGTGATCATCCCTCATCTCTCACTGACACTCTTACTCCGCTGTGGGTAAACGCTTTCGACATCTGGTCTCGCAATACTCACAGACACTTATAGAAAGTACTCGCAAGTAACTGTCAGTGAAAATTCCCTGCTAGTGTAAACAGTTCTGCGAGAACTATCCGAGATACGTGAACTATCTGAGAAAAAAAAACTGTATATCCCAGCTGTAATGCCGGCCGGAGTGGCCGTGCGGTTGTAGGCGCTACAGTCTAGAACTGAGCGACCGCTACTGTCGCAGGTTCGAATCCTGCCTCGGGCATGATTGTGTGTGATGTCCTTAGGTTAGTTAGGTTTAATTAGTTCTACGTTCTAGGCGACTGATGACCTTAGAAGTTAAGTCGCATAGTGCACAGAGCCATTTGAACCATTTTGAACCAGCCCTAATACGCCAGTATTCGCAACAAACAGTTTTTCCCAAAAATATTAATAACAGGATTTGTCCCCACTTGCGCCCTATCTCTCATCACTCAGAAGCAATTTGTTATTAATATTTTTCCTCAGTCAAGTTTAAAATTAACGCTTTACTGGGGAACAAAAGAAATAAAAACTTGTGTAAGCGGACCGTTACAAGAAGACACAGCCAGGTGAACTCATGGATGATACCAAGGAACTTTTTTGCTGAATTTTAAGTTATCAGAAAAGATTAACGTGAAGACCTAATATAAGATGGGCAGATAAGTTTTAAAAAATGCTGCGCCTACATGGATTCCTCTAGCTGAGATATAGCCTGATGGTAGCTCTTATCTAGCAGTTGATATCAAATGGCTGATCACCGTTACGAAGACGGCTAAGAAAATGTAAAGTTTACTTACGGGGAATAGGAGGAGTCTGTCGGAAGGAAAGCTTTCTACAATGCTTTTAAATCTTTAATAACAGTGGTTATTTTTTGTGAAAGGCTAATGAAAATCTGCGTTACAGAGTGTTGTACAAATTTCTGAGCATTAGTCACCAGTGTGCTTGCAAAATAAAATCCTTCCTTTTTTAATTTCGTTCATCACAATCGATGTTTCTGGAAACCATGCAAACGTATGGTTCAGGATTTCAATAATGAAAAACTGCACCAGTTACTTGAAAATCATGCTTACGACATGTAGTCGTCTAAAATGCAAGAGAGGCAGAAAATCACCTTCAAAATGGGAATAAACTCTCGGAACGCGTTGCGATAAGCATGAAAAATAAGTAATTGGTGCAGGTTTCATTATTTAATTCTCATCCCTCTATCTTGTAGTCACGGAACTAACGCTGCTGTTTCTTTTACACGAGTTCGAGCTGCCGATTACAAATTTCGTAAGTGGAAAGATATACTCCAAGCCAGTTAAAAATTCACGGTTTTAAGTAATCAATACATATTTCCTTCACATTATAAATTGAAAATTCACGTATATGTTATCTATAGGAAGGTTGCAGCGCAGGACGTCGACAGTGAACCGCAGGAGTGCCTGCAGGCTGTCTATCACGAATACAAGAACATATGTATCACTGTTTGATTAAGCTATTCACGAAAAATCACTGGAAACAGTAAGTACCGTAAAATATTTAGAAGTAAAACTCTGGGGCGACCTACATAAGGACAATATAAAACAACTTTTAGAGAAAGAAGATGGCAGCTTGAGATTCATTTGAAGAATTTTCATTAAATGTAAATCATCCACAAAGAAAGTGGCTTTCGTAATACTTCCTGAGTATCAGTCATTCAGTCTCGTAACAATCAGATGATGATAATCACTTCTTTTCGATAATCATCTCCGCACACTGCCACATAAACTAGAAGCGCAATGTGCACTAATCCACGTTTAGACTAAATAAATAACTAGGTGTCAGAATTCCAAAAGTATCAGTCTATTAGAAAAAAACATTGAAAAATAAACTTTGTGAGATAAATCTCTTTTCAGCTACGTATTGTCGCGCACCCCCCCATGAACCATGGACCTTGCCGTTGTTGGGGAGGCTTGCGTGCCTCAGTGATACAGATGGCCGTACCGTAGGTGCAACAACAACGGAGGGGTATCTGTTGAGGGGCCAGACAAACGTGTGGTTCCTGAAGAGGGGCAGCAGCCTTTTCAATAGTTGCAGGGGCAACAGTCTGGATGATTGACTGAACTGGCCTTGTAGCAATAACCAAAACGGCCTTGCTGTGCTGGTACTGCGAACGGCTGAAAGCAAGGGGAAACTACAGCCGTAATTTTTCCCGAGGGCATGCAGCTTTACTGTATGGTTAAATGATGATGGCGTCCTCTTGAGTAAAATATTCCGGAGGTAAAATAGTCCCCCATTCGGATATCCGGGCGAGGACTACTCAAGAGGACGTTGTTATCAGGAGAAAGAAAACTGGCGTTCTACGGATCGGAGCGTGGAATGTCAGATCCCTTAATCGGGTAGGTAGGTTAGAAAATTTAAAAAGGGAAATGGGTAGGTTAAAATTAGATATAGTGGGAATTAGTGAAGTTTGGTGGCAGGAGAAACAAGACTTTTGGTCAGGCGATTACAGGGTTATAAACACAAAATCAAATCGGGGTAATGCAGGAGTAGGTTTAATAATGACTAAGAAAGTAGGAGTGCGGGTAAGCTACTACAAACAGCATAGTGAAAGCATTATTGTGGCCAAGACAGATTCGAAGCCCACGCCTACTACAGTAGTACAAGTTTATATGCCAACTAGCTCTGCAGATGATGAAGAATTTGATGAAATGTATGATGAGATAAAAGAAATTATTCAGATAGTGAAGGGAGACGAAAATTTAATAGTCATGGGTGACTGGAATTCGAGTGTAGGAAAAGGGAGAGAAGGAAACGTAGTAGGTGAATACGGATTGGGTGTAAGAAATGAAAGAGGAAGCCGTCTGGTAGAATTTTGCACAGAGCATAACTTAATCATAGCTAACACTTGGTTCAAGAATCATAAAAGAAGGTTGTATACATGGAAGAATCCCGGAGATACTAAAAGTTATCAGATAGATTATATAATGGTAAGGCAGAGATTTAGGAACCAGGTTTTAAATTGTAAGACATTTCCAGGGGAAGATGTGGACTCTGACCACAATCTATTGGTTATGAACTGCAGATTAAAACTGAAGAAACTGCTAAAAGGTGGGAATTTAAGGAGATGGGACCTGGATAAACTGAAAGAACCAGAGGTTGTACAGTGTTTCAGGAAGAGCATAAGGGAACAATTGACAGCAGTGGGGGAAAGAAGTACAGTAGAAGAAGAATGGGTAGCTCTGAGGGATGAAGTAGTGAAGGCAGCAGAGGATCAAGTAGGTAAAAAGACGAGGGCTAGTAGAAATCCTTGGGTAACAGAAGAAATATTGAATTTAATTGATGAAAAGAGAAAATATAAAAATGCAGTAAATGAAGCAGGCAAAAAGGAATACAAACGACTCAAAATTGAAATCGACAGAAAGCGCAAAATGGCTAAGCAGGGACGGCTAGAGGACAAGTGTAAGGATGCAGAGGCTTATCTCATTAGGGGTAAGATAGATACTGCCTACAGGAAAATTAGAGACCTTTGTAGAAAAGAGGACCACTTGTATGAATATCAACAGCTCAGATGGAAACCCAGTTCTAACCAAAGAAGGGAAAGCAGAAAGATGGAAGGAGTATATAGAGGGTCTATACAAGAGCGATGTACTTGAGGACAATATTATAGAAATGGAAGAGAATGTACATGATGATGAAATGGGAGATACGATACTGCGTGAAGAGTTTGACAGAGCACTGAAAGACCTGAGCCGAAACAAGGCCCCGGGAGTATACAACATTCCATTAGAACTACTGACGGCCTTGGGAGAGCCAGTCCTGACAAAACTCTACCATCTGGTGAGCAAGATGTATGAGACAGGCGAAATACCCTCAGACTTTAAGAAGAATATAATAATTAAAGTCCCAAAGAAACCAGGTGTTGACAGATGTGAAGATTATCGAACTATCAGTTTAATAAGTCACAGCTGCAAAATACTAACACGAATTCTTTACAGACGAATGGGAAAACTGGTAGAAGCCGACATCGGGGAAGATCGGTTTGGATTCCGTAGAAATATTGGAACACGTGAGACAATACTGACCTTACGACTTATCTTAGAAGAAAGATTAAGGAAAGGCAAACCTACGTTTGTAGCATTTGTAGACTTAGAGAAAGCTTTTGACAATGTTGACTGGAATAATCTCTTTCAAATTCTAAAGGTGGAAGGGGTAAAATACAAGGAGCGAAAGGCTATTTACAAATTGTACAGAAACGAAATGGCAGTTATAAGAGTCGAGGGGTATGAAAGGGGAGCAGTGGTTGGGAAGGGAGTGAGACAGGGGTGTACCCTATCCCCGATGTTATTCAATCTGTATATTGAGCAAGCAGTAAAGGAAACAAAAGAAAATTTCGGAGTAGGTATTAAAATCCATGGAGAAGAAATAAAAACTTTTAGGTTCGCCGATGACATTGTAATTCTGTCAGAGACAGCAAAGGTCTTGGAGGAGCAGTTAAACGGAGTGGACAGTGTCTTGAAAGGAGGATATAAGATGAACATCAACAAAAGCAAATCGAGGATAATGGAATGTAGTCGAATCAAGTCTGGTGATGCTGAGGGAATTAGATTAGGAAATGAGACACGTAAAGTAGTAAAGGAGTTTTGCTATTTGGGGAGCAAAATAACTGATGATGGTCGAAGTAGAGAAGAATTAAAATGTAGACTGGCAATGGCAAGGAAAGCGTTACTGAAGAAGAGAAATTTGTTAACATCGAGTATAGATTTAAGTGTCAGGAAGTCGTTTCTGAAAGTATTTGTATGGAGTGTAGCCATGTATGGAAGTGAAACATGGACTATAAATAGTTTAGACAAGAAGAGAATAGAAGCTTTCGAAATGTGGTGCTACAGACGAATGCTGAAGATTAGATGGGTAGATCGCATAACTAATGAGGAGGTACTGAATAGAATTGGGGAGAAAAGAAGTTTGTGGCACAACTTGACTAGAAGAAGAGATCGGTTGATAGGATATGTTCTGAGGCATCAAGGGATCACAAATTTAGCATTGGAGGGCAGCGTGGAGGGTAAAAATCGTAGAGGGAGGCCAAGAGATGAATACACTAAGCAGATTCAGAAGGATGTACGCTGCAGCAGGTACTGGGAGATGAAGAAACTTGCACAGGATAGGGTAGCATGGAGAGCTGCATCAAACCAGTCTCAGGACTGAAGACCACAACAACAACAACATTGTCGCGCAACCATTATCATACGTTTCGTCTAGCACGTTTGAAAACTTATTTTGATCACAAATAATTTTTTCTCACTGTTTCTTCTATGCGTCAATATCTTTGTATTTATTTTTGCAGAGCTAGTTCAGGCTTACATTTTCCATATTACTGTATAAATCGTAATGTAATAGCAGCACTTTGTTACTACTTTGTGCTGGATACATGACTCTCACTCACTCAGCCTGGTGGACGTCCTTGTGTAGTCTGCACACCACGGGCTTTCTTTGTTTTAACATCTCAGCGATTCATCACTTTCTGCGTAGTGTTTAACATCTTTGCTGCCTCAATAAACTGACCGACGCTAACAGCAGGTCCTCGCGTCTATAACGAATAAATTTGGGCAGGTTACTTTTCAGCGAGCGCTGCCAGGTAACACCGCTCTCTACTTTTGACGGAGTCCTGCCTCTTCATTGTAGCGTAGCCTAATTATCAATTTCCAACACTAGACCTGGCAGTAACTTTAAAAAAAAAATTGCTCTAGGCACTATGGGACTTAACATCTGAGGTCATCAGTCCCCTAGAACTTAGAACTACTTAAACCTAACTAACCTAAGGACATCACACACATCCATGCCCGAGGCAGGATTCGAACCTGCGACCGTAGCAGCAGCGTGGTTCCAGACTAAAGCGCCTAGAACCGCTCGGTCACAGCGGTCGGCAGTAACTTTTACCAAAAATTGTTACATCATTGTTATGTTCTATTTATACTCGTTACCTACAGTTTCAAACTAATCTCAAATGTCAGGTCGTTTCGTAACTGCGGCGGTGTGTGTCAGAGCAGCAGCTGGCTAGGGGCAGGGAAATGGAAATGAAATATCATGCTTCTTGACAGAGCGTAGGGGAACGACGTGGAAGACCCGCAGTGCCGTAGTAGGCCAGGTCCTAGTGGAGGTGGTTAGCCGTTGCCTTCCTCCCACCGTAATGGGGATGAATGATGATGATGAAGACGACACAACAACACACAGTCATCTCGGGGGAGGTAAAAATCCCTGACCCCGCCGGGAATGGAACCCGGCATCGCGCAACTTTTTGAAAAAGTGAATGAAATAAAATATCCTGTTAAATTTGGAATGAAATGTTTTGTTAAAAAATCTCTTTTGTGTTCGTTAAAAGCCACGGCTAAATTTTCTCAGGGAGCTGTGGCCAGAAACATCACACGTATTCCAACGTGAAGACATCCGACTTACGATGAATAAAAAAAATATCTTTCTTTAGTGTTACGTGATAAGCAAATTAAATATAATACGCAATTAATTATTTATTTTTCTCTGTGAGGCTTGATGCTCCTGTATAGATGCCTATGTGCAATGGCAGCGTATACAACTGAAATAATTGTTCTTAATAAAACTGTACCTCTGGCCTACAAAAAGAAATGAATATTACAAGACGCCGTCCTGCGTTATTTAGATTATTGTCTTTAATACTTTTTGCAGTTAAATGGTTAGTAAAATAGTTTTATGATTTTTAACACCAATGGCGTCGCTGCAGCAATGGACTTACAGAAAATGGCCAGGGCAACATTTAATTATTACGTAAATGATATTTATGGGTCAGGGAAGGTATTTTTTCCTACTAACAAAAAACACATACTACCAAGCTATTTGCATATATATTTAACAAAAGTTATCATGACACTATATATATAATTGAAATAACTATTTACCGACCGTGATCTGTATGCGACCGTCAGATAGGACATCAGAACCAACTAGACACAGAAGACAAAGAAGACGAGAGCGTGAAACAAAGAAATGTTTTTCTTGTGTACTACGATATAGAGATAATAGTAATTACAATTCTATGAGCATGTATAGCGGTTCCATTATAGTTACATATCGATAAGTTGATTTAAATTACTTTTTTCAAGAAGCGATGCTATACCGCGAGAACGCTACCGCGAGACCACGAGCGGTGGACAGCGGTAGGGAGAAGGTGGTAATCGAAACATACACTAGATGTCTCTCCTAGCTGTCATGAGGCGTATTTTAGCTGGAATTAAAGAGATACGTCCAATTTCGTTGCTGCAGTGTGAGTCAGTCCAAAGAAATGCGACAAGTTCTGTCAACCTAAATTGTCGATTTATTTCTCGCGACAAACACAATTATTTTAAAGTGAGAAATTATGTGTTCATTCGAGAGAGTTGTCCCAAATTAGTCTAGTTGTGAGTGAGTGTGACAGAGTAATTCCTTATTTGCATAACATAAGTTGTCCTAATCTCGGTCCCATTATGATGGAAGTCATAACTTCAGAACAGATAAAAAAAATAAACCTTCATCACAAGAGGTACAATAGAGGAACATTTTTAATTTGTCCGTGGTGTGTATCATCTAAAAGCTAATGTTTTGGGCAGTTATTTTTTGTCTATTACAGTTTGATTTCCATAGCCAACATCTGTAAAATTTCGAAGTATATTACTTGATAGGTATGGACTCTAAATTACGTAAAAACAATTGAGATTTGCACACACAATTTGACAGCTCCTAGTCTAGTACATTAAGCAATCTTGTAGTTGGCCTTTGCACCGAAGCTCCACTAATACGAGTAGATACTTCAATTGTAATTGCACTTGTAACGTGGATATATCAAGTACATGTTGTACCTTAGTTAATAATAAAATGTTCTTTGGACACCATTCTGATCTTCTTTTGTGAAATAGTCTATTATAATATAAAAGCTACAAAAGCAAATATGGAACTCACGTATAACATGACAGCACACCATATTTCTGCTTTACCTGAAAAAAAAAGAGATAGTAAAATTAAAAATCGTTTTCAGTACATGTAAAGTAAATTCATTAGGAACATAAATGTTATCTCCAACAATTATAAATTGACACTCAACAACAAATGCTTTGAGTCCATAAAAGGAAAAAATACAATGAAGGAAACAAAAATTGTTTACTTAATTCAAAGATTACTACGAAAGTTTTCCTCCACAGCTATTATTATTCTTATACAACTGTTTCACACACTAGGAACAGATGTCTTCATCTGTCGAAACATTTTATAAACAAGGTTTCAAAGTATCTTCTAGCAACTGGGCGCTTTCGCTATCCTACGGGAGCTATTCCTCCATAAAAACCGTCAACGCACTTTCAGCGGAGTTATCAGCATATCGAAACAAGATCAATTCATCAAACTGATCGAAGAAAGTGAGAGGTTTAAGAAGGCACGTAACAAAAATTTTGGTTTATTTTTTCGACACGATATACATAATCCAATATGAATTTTCCCCAAACGGTATATGAGTTACAAAGCATCGCTAACTTCTAATGATAAAGTAAATGCATGTTTCGTTACAGGGAAAATGACTGTAATAAGGCGATGAAAGTGTCATAACGAGGACATAGCGGGTGTGACAGCGGGAAACCTAAAACAAAAAGAGAGTGATATCGCTACTACCAATTCATCGGGTGTAGCACACTATTAAATTTTCCTGTTTCCTAGAATGGAAATTGAATGAAAAAGGTAGGGTTTAGAAGAAAGAAAAGTTGCGAAACGAAAATCACCGAACACAGGACACTGATGTTGACAAAAACAGCCAAGCTAACTTAACTGAAATTTCCCACAGATATCAAACGGTGCAATGAGTCTAAGGAATGTGAAGGGGAGACATCTAGCAGGATAATCTGATTGTATCGCCCCTCACCCCCCGAGAGAAGATTTATACTTACTGTTGGATTCACCATAGTTTACTCATGGTGATAGCCGAGTTAGATATTCATGGCGATTGAACAGCGCCCTACAAGACGTTCGCTAACAGACATTGAACATCGATCTAGTAACTGTTTATGGACTAAGACTGTTTCCCACAGAGACAGAGAATTGCCTCAAAATATGACCGGATTGAAAAACGCTCCAATCATTTATATGTGTAAAAGAAGGGAACTAGCTTTCCGACTTATCTGGCAGCTTTAAAGATATTTAAATCAAAACACCATGATATATTCCCGCATTTTTACTTGTCAGTATTTGTACCCAAGTCATGGAATATAATTCATCAAGTCAAGCAACGTAAGAAAAAGGTTTTTAGCTGTTACATGTTTGCTCTTCAGCCATACGATATTAGATATTTTTTGCTATCGCCGGCAAATCTTCTGGATTTTGTGCACTCTGCCTAAGATATATTCGCCTTTTTTGTGCAATGACAGGAGCATTTTTAATTCTGGTTCCGAACATTTACTTTAGCATAATTTTGAGATTATGTGCCATAGCTTGGCAACTGACGTGGATATTTGTAGACTCTGGCGACAACATCCGGTATAAGTTTTTGTGCTGTTTCTTAGGCCATGTTGCGTGTACCGTGGCAATGGATAAAGCTGTCACAAAACAACAAGAAGACAATTTAGTAGATGTATTTGTATATCTTCCTATAAAATTTTACCTGATTCGCACAAATTTGAAACATGTAAATGGCGCGCGTAAAAAATCTTATAAAAAAGGGCTTTTTTGCGCGTAAAATCCGAATGAAGGTAGATTTTTTTAAAGCGAGTTTTCAATTTTGTCGTGAGAATGCATTTGTTACTCATCTCTATTGCCTTCAAACCGTTTTCGCGCATTCAGTTGGCGTAGGAAGAAGTTCTACGTGCTACACTTAGGACGACTTTAAACCATCTTATCTCGACAACGGATAAAAATTTTTGGATAAAAAAATTCCTTTTGAGTGCAAAGTTTGAACCGATTCGTACAAGTTTAAAGTATAGAAATGGCACGCTTCAAAAACCTCAGACAAAAACAAGTTTTTTGCACGTATTCGTATGTAAAATCCGAACGGTGGAAATACAAATAGTGCCATTAGGTGAGCATTAGTTTCAGTCCAGTTAACATCTTTTGCAAAATGAATTAATCTGTTCGCACAATTTGCCTGGGTTCGTCGTTCAAACCTTACCTAAAATATATAACATAGGTACTGCACGACAGATGTTCGAATGGCTATTCAAATTGCCACTTGTCCAGGCTAAATCAAAAACTTTCCACCCCTTGTTCCTCGCTCAAATAGGAACCGAGCACCAAGCCCCAAACCGCTATTCTACACGCAGCTTTCTCAAACATATTTGTTACAGCCTTCCGCGCTGTAACGATACACCACATAAGAAGGAAGATAAGGATTTTGCGTCCTGTCAACAACTAGATCATTAGAGACAGAGTATAAGCTCGGATGGAAGATGGACAAAAATGATATCTGTAGTGTCTTTCTGAAATGTACCATCCTGGCATTCGTCTTAATAGATTTTGCGGAATAATGAAGCATTACAGTTAGGGATATGAACCTCGATCTTCCAAAATGGGAGTCCAGATACAGGGCTATTACAAATGATTGAAGCGATTTCATAAATTCACTGTAGCTCCAGTCATTGACATTTGGTCACGAGACACTACAGATACGTAGAAAAACTCATAAAGTTTTGTTCGACTGAAGCCGCACTTCAGGTTTCTGTCGCCAGAGCGCTCGAGAGCGCAGTGAGACAAAATGGCGACAGGAGCCGAGAAAGCGTATGTCGTGCTTGAAATGCACTCACATCAGTCAGTCATAACAGTGCAACGACACTTCAGGACGATGTTCAACAAAGATCCACCAACTGCTAACTCCATTCGGCGGTGGTATGCGCAGTTTAAAGCTTCTGGATGCCTCTGTAAGGGGAAATCAACGGGTCGGTCTGCAGTGAGCGAAGAAACGGTTGAACGCGTGCGGGCAAGTTTCACGCGTAGCCCGCGGAAGTCGACGAATAAAGCAAGCAGGGAGCCAAACGTACCACAGCCGACGGTTTGGAAAATCTTACGGAAAAGGCTAAAGCAGAAGCCTTACCGTTTACAATTGCTACAAGCCCTGACACCCGATGACAAAGTCAAACGCTTTGAATTTTCGGCGCGGTTGCAACATCTCATGGAAGAGGATGCGTTCAGTGCGAAACTTGTTTTCAGTGATGAAGCAACATTTTTTCTTAATGGTGAAGTCAACAGACACAATGTGCGAATCTGGACGGTAGAGAATCCTCACGCATTCGTGCAGCAAATTCGCAATTCATTAAAAGTTAACGTGTTTCGTGCAATCTCACGGTTTAAAGTTTACGGCCCCTTTTTCTTCTGCGAAAAAAACGTTACAGGACACGTGTATCCGGACATGCTGGAAAATTGGCTCATGCCACAACTGGAGACCGACAGCGCCGACTTCATCTTTCAACAGGATGGTGCTCCACCGCACTTCCATCATGATGTTCGGAATTTCTTAAACAGGAGATTGGAAAACCGATGGATCGGTCGTGGTGGAGATCATGATCAGCAATTCGTGTCATGGCCTCCACGCTCTCCCGACTTAATCCCATGCGATTTCTCTCTGTGGGGTTATGTGAAAGATTCAGTGTTTAAACCACCTCTACTAAGAAACGTGCCAGAACTGCGAGCTCGCATCAACGATGCTTTCGAACTCATTGATGGGGACATGCTGCGCCGAGTGTGGGAGGAACTTGATTATCGGCTTGATGTCTGCCGAATTACTAAAGGTGCACATATCGAACGTTTGTGAATGCCTAAAAAAACTTTTTGAGTTTTTGTATGCGTGTGCAAAGCATTGTGAAAATATTTCAAATAATAAAGTTATTGTAGAGCTGTGAAATCGCTTCAATCATTTGTAATAACCCTGTATAAGGTCCTCACTGGACTGGTGCGGTCTGCTCAGCAACAAACGATAAGCCACAAACTGAGTGCACTCTACGGCGTTGTTCTCGGCAGTGTCAACACAGTGGCGTAACTGCCGGAACTGGACAACAGTGCAGTGCAAAGTACAATTACAGTGGAAGGCACAAAGTACACAGTAGAAGGCGCCTCTGATTCTGCCAGCACTGGAGCCTCTCTAGAACACATCAAAATCAATTCTACTGTGCAGTAGGGTTGATTACAATTCCATTTTTTGCAAGTTTATGATCAGTGGTTAACATGATCGAAATATCCATGGCACACTAGAAGAGGACAACCATTTCATATGAACAAAAACGGCTACATCAAATACCAAGCCCGTAAACCACATCTTTAGTATCTGAGTGTGCTTTTGTTAAGTTTTTTGTACTGCCATCGTAACCCGAAAATGAGGTCTGCACCTCGAAACGTGTTGCTTGATTAAAAATAATTTGAGTAAGTTTACAAATGTTATGACCAGTAGCAGTCTCTTCAAAATCTCTTTATATTTTTGGAACAGTCACGGTTTATTAACGGTCAACTCAACTTTAAATTATCTTCAGTAATATTCATTTTGTAGATGAAAGTCGAGTAAATCGGAGAAAGACGAAGGTAATGAGAAGTAGTAGAAATGAGAACAGCGAGAAACTTAAGATCAGGATTGATGGTCACGAAGTCAATGAAGTTAAGGAATTCTGCTACCTAGGCAGTAGAATAACCAATGACGGACGGAGCAAGGAGGACATCAAAAGCTGACTCGCTATGGCAAAAAAGGCATTTCTGGCCAAGAGAAGTCTACTAATATCAAATACCGGCCTTAATTTGAGGAAGAAATTTCTGAGGATGTACGTCTGGAGTACAGTATTGTATGGTAGTGAAACATGGACTGTGGGAAAACCGGAACAGAAGAGAATCGAAGCATTTGAGATGTGGTGCTATAGACGAATGTTGAAAATTAGGTGGACTGATAAGGTAAGGAACGAGGAGGTTCTACGCAGAATCGGAGAGGAAAGGAATATGTGGAAAACACTGATAAGGAGAAGGGACAGGATGATAGGACATCTGCTAAGACATGAGGGAATGACTTCCATGGTACTAGAGGGAGCTGTAGATGGCAAAAACTGTAGAGGAAGACAGAGATTGGAATACGTCAAGCAAATAATTGAGGACGTAGGTTGCAAGTGCTACTCTGAGTGAAGAGGTTAGCACAGGAAAGGAATTCGTGGCGGGCCGCATCAAAGCAGTCAGTAGACTGATGACCAAAAAAAAAAAAAAGATGAAAGTTTGCGATAGTGCGAGTATTTGTGGCTGTATCCACTCACATCCACAATAATAATGACTTTGTGATTGCGTCATTTAACCAATCGCCTACTGAACTATGCCAGTGAGGCGGCGCACCATCTTGCCGCCCAGTAAAGTTCTGTGGATCACCTTCTTACACTTGAGGAAACAGCCATAGTTCTAGAGCATCAAGATACGAAACATCAGTTTCATTTGCGTCCTGAAAAACGGCCTTTAAACTTTCCGCTGGGATATGGCACAAAAAAAAATCAATTTAGGGGAGTCTCGCTGCAACTTTACCATCTTGTGGAGTTCTCCTAACCACCAGATGCCTCATTTACGTGTGTTCACACTTCTACTTTGGTGAAATGTCGATTCATCTTCGAAGACGGCTCGATCCAGAAAATCTTCATCGTCATGGAAATTTTGAAATTTGTGGTAAGGTCTTTTGGGACGAAACTGCTGAGGTCATTGGTCCCTAAGCTTAGGCACTAGTTAACCTAACTTAAAGTAACTTACGCTAAGGTCAACACACACACCCATGCCCGATGGAGGGCTTGAAGCTCCGACGGGGAGAGCCGCTCTGATCGTGCAAGTCGCCTCAGACCGTGAGGCTACCCGACGCGGCTCCATCGCCATGCACAACCGCTTCTTTTGCGAAGCTAGCATGTAAGCCGTAGTGTGTAAGCTTTAGTGCTTGTAACAACTGCAAACGATGAGGACATAGTTGTACGCGTCTCCTTAAATGTCTCTACACAGGCGTCACTGGAACTGATAATTCACGACTAGCCTTCCGAACTTGTGTCTCGGAACTACGCGTGAAAGACCCTACTCGTTCAAAGCATTCTATAGTCACTCTTCGTGGTTGCATACTCCTAATTTGCTCAGAGGTATACGAACAAAACTGTTAGAGTTGCTCTTTCATTTGATGTATTATTTATAATTGTAAATTGCATGTAATGACTGCTATAAAGTCTTAAAACCCGTATATTCATTTTGAAACACACTGCACTTTAATATCTGCGTATGTAGACGGTAACCAGGTACTTGCGTATTTCCCATACTTGTGAACCCCTGTAGATTTAAGGCGTTGCTTCGCCACCACTTGCGACGAGATTGATAAATGGAAAAAGTGGTGTACCATCGTTTCAGTAGACAACTCTAACTTAATATGCATTTGGGATGGTTTATTCCTATCGCTAATCACAAGATTACCTGCAACTCTGTAACGCCTTTCTGCAATTTTTCAGATATATCAGAGCATCCCTGAAAAATTACTTCTCTCGACCGTTCAGCATCGGATCTCTCAACCTACAGCAGGTTTTTCAATAGTGAATTTCTTATTTTTTGATTTGGTGTATCTGCCCTGCAAAATACAGTCTGCACCGCCAGACATACAGGAGAGGCAACGCCAACCTCTCCTGCTATTTATCTACTGAGCGACACGGGGGTCCGCGTTTCTTACGTAGGGTAGGCCAGAATGGTAGCAATACAGAGACGTAGGAGAACAGGCGTTCTTCCACGACGGTGAGAGCGAGAAAAAACTTGGAACAGAACGGCACTATTCTTCCCTTCTAATCATCATACCATCTTGGGACTATTTTAATGAACTAACATCCTGTAATACAAAACTGATCCAGACCTTCTCATTGTATGGTCCTTCTCATTGACAACGCATCGCTCGGTTCAAAATCGCGGGGAAAATTACTTTTATGGAGGAAATTTCCTTATCGAGTTTACCAGGTCATTAATCATACACGCAAACGACCCTGATTTCGGTCGTTTGGTTCATAATCTCTCATACCGTTCCATTCAATATTAACCAGATACACTCTCAGACAAAAATAAATAAATAAATAAAAACAAAAATAAAAATAGGAAAACAAACGCACCTCGAAGGAATTATCCGAATGGAACGGAAATTATTAGATGTTATGTTCATGTTCATAACAGCTTCTACAACGAAACTGCCTCGAAACCTGGCAGAAAGTCCAAAGATATTCTGTTCGTATGTGAAGTACGTTAGTGGCAATAAACAATCAATGCCTACTCTGCGTGATAGCAATGGAGATCCTATCGAAGACGGTGCTGCCAAACCAAAGTTACTAAACACAGCCTTCCGAAATGCCTTCACAAAAGAAGACGAAGTAAATATTCCAGAATTCGAATCGGGAACAGCTGCCAAATGAGTAACGTAGAAGTAAATATCCTCGGAGTACTGAGGCAGCTTAAATCACTTAATAAAAGCAAGTCTTCTGGTCCAGACTGTATACCAATTAGGTTCCTTTCGGAGTATGCTGATGCATTAGCTTCATACTTAGCAATCATATACAACCGTTCGCTCGACGAAAGATCCGTACCGATAGACTGGAAAGTTGCACAGGTCACACCAATGTTCAAGAAAGGTAGTAGGAGTAATCCACTTAATTACAGGCCCATATCATTAACGTCGATATGCAGCAGTATTTTGAAACCTATATTGTGTTCGAACATTATGAATTGCCTCGAAGAAAACTGTCTATTGATACACCGTCAACATGGGTTTAGAAAACATCGTTATTGTGAAACACAACTAGCTCTTTATTCACATGAAGTGTTGAGTGTTACTGATAAGGGATTTCAGATCGATTCTGTATTTCTGGTTCTCCGGAAGGCTTTTGACACTGTACCACACAAGCGGCTTGTAGTGAAATTTGCGTGCTTATGGAATATCGTCTCAGTTATGTGACTGGTTTTGTGATTTCCTGTCAGAGAGTTCACAGTTCGTAGTAATTGACGGAAAGTCATCGAGTAAAACAGAAGTGATTTCTGGCATTCCCCAGAGTGGTGTTATAGGCCCTTTGCTTTTCCTTATGTAGCTATAAACGATTTGGGAGACAATCTGAGAAGCCGTCTTAGGTTGTTTGCAGATGACGCTGTCGTCTATCGACTAATAAAGTCATCAGAAGATCAAAAGAAATTGAAAAACGATTTAGAAAAGATATCTGAATGGTGCGGAAATTGGCAGTTGACCCTGAACAACGAAAAGTGTGAGGTCATCCACATGAGTGCTAAAAGGAATCCGTTAAACTTCGGCTACACCACAAAACAGTCTAATCTAAAGGCCGTAAATTCAACTAAATACCTAGGTATTACAATTACGAACAACTTAAATTGGAAGGAACACACAGATATTGTAGTGGGGAAGTGTAACCAAAGACTGCGTTTTATTGGCAGGACACTTGGAAAATGTAACAGGTCTACTAAGGAGACTGTCTTCACTACGCTTGTCCGTCCTCTTTTAGAATACTGCTGCGCGGTGTGGGATCCTTACCAGATAGGACTGACGGAGTACATCGAAAAAGTTCAAAGAAAGGCAGCACGTTTTGTATTATCGTGAAATATGGGATAGAGTGTGACAGAAATGATACAGGATTTGGGCTGGACATCATTAAAAGAAAGGCGTTTTTCGTTGTGACGGAATCTTCTCACGAAATTCCAATCACCAACTTTCTCCTCCGAATGCGAAAATATGTTGTTGACACCGACCTACATAGGGAGAAACGATCACCACAATAAAATAAGGGAAATCAGAGCTCGTACGGAAAGATATAGGTGTTTGTTCTTTCCGCGCTCTATACGAGATTGAAATAACAGAGAATTGTGAAGATGGTTAGATGTAGGCAACGCAAGGCACTTAAATGTGATTTGCATAGTATCGATGTAGATGTACAGAGAAACAAATAATTACAATTTCAGAAAACTTCAAGAGAAAGAGCTTGGTAAACTGAGAAAGTCAATAAAGCGATTGACCACCTCTCGCCCTTATGCAAGCAATCAATCGGCTTCGCACTGATTGACAGAGTTATCTGAAATCCTCCTGAGGGATATCGTGCCAAATCCTGTCCGACTGGCGAGTTAGACCGTCAAAATTCCGAGCTGGTTGTAGGGCCCTGACCGTAATGCTCCTAACATCCTCAACTGGTGAGAGATCCGGCGACCTTGTTGCCCAAGGTACGCTTTTGGCATGTGCGAAGACAAGCAGTAGAAACTCCTGCCATGTGCGCGCGGGCATTATCTTAGAACAAAACGGGGGATAAAATATTGTCGACGTACCGCTGTGCTGTAAGGGTGTCGCAGATGGCAGCCAAAGGGGTCCTTCTGTGAAGTGAAATGGCGCCTATGACCATCGCTCTCGGCTGTTGGGCCATATGGCGGGCAACAATCAGGTTGGTATCCCACCTCCATCTGAGACGTCTCCTGACACGTCTTTTCTGGTCATCGGGGCTCAGCTTGAAGCGGGGCTCATCAATGAAGACAATTCTACTCGAGTCAATGAGATTTCAGGCCGAATGTGCCCGACATGCAAACGTCCTGTTTGGTGTATGGAGGTCAATTGTACTACGGAGAATGGGCGACGTGAGCTCAGCCTTCTTTCCATGAGCCTCCTATTAAAGTTCCTTGCGATTACCGAAGCACCAGTTGCACGTCGCATCGATGTTAGTGATGAATCTGGGGATCCGAGTGTGTCTCTGACGACTGGTCGGTCCTCACCTTCTGTCGTCCCTCTAGGTCAACCGCTTCCTTCTTGTGGCTGTATTCGACCGCGGTTCAGCCACTCCTGGCAACATAGTTGAATAGTGGCGCCATTCCTTCAAATGTCGAGCAAATCACCGATTGCTACAATCAGTTTCTTTGAGCTCAACTACCCCTCCTCTCTGCTGCGCGGGGTAGCCGTTTGGTCTCAGACGCCTTCTTGTCACGGTTCGCCTGTCGGAAGCTAGAGCCCCCCCTCGGACATGGGTGTATGTGTTGTCCTTAGAATAATTTAGGTTAAATAGTGTGTAAGCTTAGGGACTGATGACCTTAGCAGTTAATTCCCATAAGATTTCACACACATTTGAATATTTTTTTGATGAAATTTGAGAAGTCTTTATGCTCTAATATCGACTCATTCCCTGTTTACTATCCTTGCTTGTTGTGTGGTGTACGACGACGCAGCGTTATACAGTGTCCATCGGTCGCTAAAATGTAGAACCTTTTTTTTTTTCTCCACTACCGAGTTGAGCCTCTATGGACTGCGTGGTAACAACCAACTTCAGTCTAGTGTTCACGTCTTCTTCTTGTTCCAGCTTTCACTTACTGCCAGTATCTTCTGAGCCCACCAAGAAGTGCCTGTTTATGCTCTTCGGGTAATGGTCCTCTCCGTCTTTTGGACGTTGATGCCATTTTAAAACCTTGGTGATTGTTCACCAATCTTCTAAATTTCTTCCTGTCAGGAATTTCTCTCTCTGAGATACCAATCTTGTAATGCATATATGCATTCCCTTCATGTCTTTAAGCCAATTCTCAGTAGCAGCCACGCTACATGTACATTTAACAATTAACCGTCAGCAAGAGCATTAGTGATGAAATTATAGGAGGCAATGTTGTGCAACCTTACAAGGGAACCTCCCCATCGCACCCCCCTCAGATTTAGTTATAAGTTCGCACAGTGGATAGGCCTTGAAAAACTGAACACAGATCAATTGAGAAAACAGGAAGAAGTTGTGTGGAACTGTGAAAAAATAAGCAAAATATACAAACTGAGTAGTTCATGGGAAGATAGGCAACATAAAGGACATCGGAACTCAGGAGCGCCGTGGTCTCGTGGTAACGTAAGCAGCTGCGGAACGAAAGGTACTAGGTTCAAATCTTCCATCGAGTGAAAACTTTAATTTTTTATTTTCAGTTTATGTGACAAACTCTTATGTTTTCATCACTTTTTTGGGAGTGATTATCACATCCACAAGAAAACCTAAATCGGGCAAGGTAGAAGAACCTTTTTACCCATTCGCCAAGTGTACAAGTTAGGTCGGTCGACTACATATTCCTGTCATGTGACGCACATGCCGTTACCAGTGTCGTATAGAATATATCAGATGTGTTTTCCTGTGGAGGAATAGGTTGACCTATGACCTTGCGATCAAATGTTTTCTGTTCCGATTGGAGAGGCACGTCCTTTCGTCTACTAATCGCACGGTTTTGCGATGCGGTCGCAAAACACAGACACTAAACTTATTACAGTGAACAGAGACGTCAATGAACGAACGGACAGATAATAACTATGCAAAAATAAAGAAAGTAAAATTTTCACTTGAGGGAAGATTTGAACCAGGGACCTCTGCCCCTCATCTTCTACAGCTGCTCACGCTACCACGAGACCACTGCGCTCCTAAGCTCTCGCATTCCTTTATGTTGTCTATGTGACCCATGGACTACTCAGTTTGTATATTTTGCTTATTTTTTTCACAGTTCCACGCAACTTCTTCCTGTTTCCTTAATTGATCTGGGTTCGGTTTATCAAGGCCTATCCACTGTGCCAAGTTATAACTAAATCTGATGGGGGTGCGATGGGGAGGTTCCCTTGTTAGTAGGGACAAGATCCGACTATTCGGGAGTAGGATCTTACAAACTGAGACAGTGTTCCGAGACAAACTTCCGTCACAATGTCCGAAAACGTGACGTCAGATCCGCCTGGCATCGGCTGAAGTTTTGGGGATATATATATATATATATATATATATATATATATATATATATATATATATATGTGTGTGTGTGTGTGTGTGTGTGTGTGTGTGTGTGTGTGTGTGTGTGTGTAGGAAACGAGAGAAGTGTCCCTATTGGCTGAGAGAGAAAGGTGGGGTGGTCTCTCTTGTCCTTCTGGAAGGCAGTGAGAGTTATTCGCGAGGAGCCACTCAAAACGCACGGTCGAGTAACCGGGGCGGCTCTAAAAGAACTGTCGCGAGTGCATATTTCACATGTTAAATAAGATATAAAGTGATGTTATTAGTTACCAGAACGCCACGTGTCGTGGGCTGTGTCTATCATTATGCGAAGTCAGAAAACTGTGTTAATGCGTGTAATTTGTCGAATAACGGCCTAATCCAGAGCCGTTATATTGCAGATGCTGATTCTGTGATGTGTGTGGCAAAGAAATTTCTGTATTAAAACAGTTACAGTAGAAACGTTGTTGACAATTAGCAACTGGCATCCCTAAACACTCCACTTCAGCAGGATCACCACCTACATGGAACCTGGCGACTGAGCGCTGATACTGTGCAACGAGGGACTTGCCGAAGCAGCAAGACACCAGGTTACTGATACCGCCCAGAGAAGTACTTCCTTCTCGGTACAACGCCAATGAGGGTGTTGTAATCTGCCTAAGATATTTTTCACATTCTCCGAACCATCTTGGCCATGAATGAGATTTTCACTCTGCAGCGGAGTGTGCGCTGATATGAAACTTCCTGGCAGATTAAAACTGTGTGCCTGACCGAGACTCGAACTCGGGACCTTTGCCTTTCGCGGGCAAGTGCTCTACCAACTGAGCTACCGAAGCACGACTCACGCCCGGTACTCACAGCTTTACTTCTGCCAGTACCTCGTCTCCTACCTTCCAAACTTTACAGAAGCTCTCCTGCAGGAGAGCTTCTGTAAAGTTTGGAAGGTAGGAGACGAGGTACTGGCAGAAGTAAAGCTGTGAGTACCGGGCGTGAGTCGTGCTTCGGTAGCTCAGTTGGACAGTCCGGCTTTCGCCGCCGTGCAGTGCGGACGTGTTGTTATTTCCGCCTGCGGAGCGCGCGCGCTCGCTGTTGTTTACATTTCAGCGGCCGTCACTTACGTGTCGCTTACGTGCACTAGAATCATGGCCAACCGTTTTCGAAAATCAACTTTACGTTTCAACTTCTGCAACGACTACGCACGACCAAAGGCCTTGGAAGTGGAACGCTTCCTACGCGACGTTGCTAAGATCCCAGCTTCTGACATCTTGGGCATCCATTTGTCCATATTAAGCAGTACGGTGTACGTCAAAGTCGTCAATGACGCGGTATGTGAAAGAATACTTCGTGACACCAACCATGGATTACGCTTTTGCCACGCCGACGGCAATGTCGGAGCGGTCACTGTCGACCATGCCGGCTTAGGAATGCGCACCATACGAGTTTTCGAACTCCCGTTCGAGCTTCCAGCGGAAGACGTTATTGCGGCTTTCCGCCCCTATGGCACTGTACATGGCCACACTGCCGAACGCTGGGCGCAATTCCAAACGTACCCCGTTCTTAACGGTGTACGGCAGATCACCATCGACCTCCATCGCCACGTGCCATCTTACCTGCAAATTAGCGGGTGCCGCGCGGTTGTCATATACGACGGCCAACCCAAGACCTGTTCCGGGTGCGGCAAAGAAGGCCACCTCAGATCTGAGTGTCTTCAGCGACGAATCACCCAATTGCCAGCCGCTACCGTGGCACCTCCGGCTCCGACTACGGTTTTACCGATCACCTACGCATCGGCGCTCTGTTCTCCTCCCGACGGCCGCCGCCCATCGGACCATGCACCGGTGACCCTTCCAGCTGCTACGGATACCGCTGGGGCCGACGCGTCGCGCTCAAAGCCTGACGCTACTCCGGCGCCACTACCAACAGCGACGACTTCCGACACCCACCCGCCTGAACATATGGACGCCCCTTCATTTGACGTTCCCGCGACGGCCTTCCTCTCAGAGCGACGCGACTCCCTCCCGTCTTCCGACACGGAGGGACGAACCCGCAAACAACGTTCACCCAAGAGGGGCAAGAGGAGGCGCCGTACGGTCTCGGAACGAGACGGATCACCACCCCCCGATGCTCCAGAGGCCGTCCGACCCGACGAGGCCTCGGACAACCTACACGACGATACGAATGACGACAACATGACGCCGACTGTGGATACGTCGATGCCTACTCTACTGGATCGCTCAGGTGCTCCTGAACCAATGGACTCCACAGATGCGACTGCTGCCGAGACGTCCTCTGCCCCTACGACCGAAGTGGAACGTACGACCATCACAACGACACCGCCTTCAATGGTGTGGAGTGAGGACGTCGATGAGGAGCCGGACCACACGCTGGGGACAGAGTTACCCCAGACGGAAGCATCGTTACGCCGCTGATAATGCCGTCAGGTGGCGTACGGCACGACTCACCGTTGCCTCGTCCCTATTCATCCTCCGCCGGTGGAGTTCCCCTCCACGGCGGGTTACAGCTCCAAACCTACCGAATAGCTACGATCAACACTAACACCATTAGCTCACCCGTGAAACTTCAACTGCTGCGAGAGATGATATGGGCGTCGGACGTCGATATCGCACTACTACAGGAGGTACACCTGGCCACACTACCAGACGTCGCGGGATATAACACTTATCCTTCTCCTGGTGAACACCTGGGACGCGGTGTAGCCATCTACGCCAGAGAAGGCATTCCAGTGGCCGATATCACATACCTTCCATCTGCCAGAGGCATGGCCGTCACCGTCATGGGGACGCGTATCATCAACATTTACGCTCCGTCAGGCTCCACCCGCAGACGCGACAGGGCCCTCTTCTATTCAGAAGAAATCGCTCCTTTGTTTCTTGGACGCTGCGACCATTACTTGCTTGGGGGTGATTTTAATTGTGTCTTGCACCCTAAAGATCAAGTGCCCCACTACAACACCTGTCAAGAACTGCGTCTTGTCGTCCGAGATCTGTTGCTCCGCGACACTTGGGAAGTTCGGCACGGCGACGCGCCTGGACATACTTACCAGACGAGTCACTCCGCGAGCCGCCTTGATAGAATTTACGTCTCTCGGGAACTCACACCTGCAGTCCAAGGTGCAGAACTTTGGCCCCTGGCCTTTTCGGACCACTGTGCCTACATCTGCACCATTCTCTTCCCCAAGCAAGTGGTCTGGCGTAGTCGTGCACCGTGGAAGCTTAACACCTCCCATCTTCATGATCCCGAATGTCTTCAACGTGTTACCGAGACATGGGCCACCTGCGAACGTCGCTTACCTAAATACTGCACGACCTTGACCTGGTGGCTAGAATGTGCCAAACCTGCCATTCGACGTACTTTGATTCAGTATGGAAAGGAAGTTGCTATGTGGCGCCGGCACACTACCGACTATTTCTACGCCGTTCTCCGCGACCTGGACGCCCAACCGCCCACCCCCGACACCCAGAGGGAACGCAGCAGGATTAAGGCGCAAATTGTAACTTTGACACGCCGTAGACTGCAGGGGGCTATGGTGCGAACCCGACGTCAAGATTCGGCGGAACAAGAAGATCCGACCATGCATCATATCGCCTCCGATAGGAAACATCGACGACGACAACTCATCACCGAGATCACCACCTGTCGCGGCCAGCACGTCACTTGCCAGGCCGAAATCGTCAGTGCCTTTGTCGACCACTACCGCACAATGTACCAGGAGGAGACTACCAACAACCACGCTGAGGAGTCTGTGTTACCACACGTAACTCGCACCCTCACCAGCGACGAAGCGGACGAGCTGCTGGAGCCCATTACGCGTGACGAAATCCACGATGCAATCAAAAAAGGTGCTCTGAATAAGTCACCTGGTGTCGACGGATTGCCGATAGAATTTTATCGCGCTTTCTTCACACTAATGGCATCACGGTGGACAACGATGTTTAATGAACTGCTGACGATAGGGAACGCCGTACCGCCGTCCTTCGTCACGGGAATTATTATACCCATCCACAAACCGACACCAGGTGTGACGACAGCACATTACCGTCCCCTGACTCTGCTTAACGCAGACTGTAAAATTTTTACACGCCTACTGGCAACGCGATGCCGCAAGATCCTGCCTAGCATTCTATCCCCGGAACAGACAACTCCGGGCGGCTCAGTTAATATACAAACGGCCACAGGAGAATGTCGCGATTTAATTGCACTGGCAGCGGCGTGCAGACTCCGCGCTGCAGTGGTTGCCATTGATCTTGACAGCGCATTCGACAAATTGCGGCATCCTTTTCTGTTCTCAGTGATGAATCGCATGGGTTTTCCACCAGCCTTTATCGACGTGATCCGACGCCTGTACGGCACCGCCGAATCTCTGATTCAGGTTAACGGCCGTGTGGCGGGACCAGTGGCGATCCGGCGTTCCGTACGGCAAGGCTGCCCACTTTCGACCCTACTGTATGCCATAAGCCTGGAGCCACTCATCGGGAGTCTGACGAGCCACCTTTCTGGTCTCACTTTGCGACAGCACAGTTTTCGATGTCGTGCGTATGCGGACGACCTCCTCCTCTTGATCCGCTCACGGAGTGAAACACACACGGTACTTGATTTGATATCAACGTACGGCACTGCAGCGGGCAGTAACATGAATGTGGCTAAATCCGCGGCGATGCCCATTGGACGCGGCCTCTCACACGAAGACTTAGCACCTCTCCCGTGTGTACAACAACTACGATATCTTGGTATCATTTTCACCTCCACCGTGCGCCGCTCCGCTGCCATCAATTTTCGGCGTGCACTCCAAACTATCCGCACGACGGTGCGACAAAATCTTCTCCGACGACTCGATTCTTTACAACGTGTCCAATACCTCAATCAACATGTGGCGGCCAGAATGGTCCACATCGCACAGGTCCTCCCGCTGCCATCAACTATTGGACGCAGCCTCCAGGCTGCCCTCGGATACTTCCTTACAGCCGGTACGATCTTTAAGGTCCGCTGCGACACGCTCACCCTTCTCCCGCGAGCAGGAGGCCTCGGCCTTGTCAATGTGCGACTCCGAGCGGCGTCCTTGTACATGTCCACCATGCACAAGCAGTGGCACGGGGGCACCTCCCTTACGCGCAGCTTGCTGGAAATTCTTGTGCCCGCGACCATAACACCACCAGTACCAGTCGGACACATCAAGCACCATTTGACGCACATTTCTGATTTCATCGTCGACTTCAGTTATGCTCACACACACTTACCGACCACGCGTTCTCCTCGACCTAAAGATTTTTACACCCCTCTCCTTCGTTCCATATCCAGCAACAATATCGAACTGAGACATCCGTCCACGCGGTGGCCAACGGTTTGGCGTCACATCCACCAGCCTTTTCTTCCCTCCAACGTCCGGGCAACATGGTACCAAGTCGAAAATGAAAAATTCGCCACAAATCATCGCCTTCACGCCATCGGACTACAGGACTCTCCACTTTGTTCCATTTGCCACCTCGTGGATGACGATGTCCATCAACTGACTTGTGCTGCCACCAGTGACGTCTGGAAACTGGCCCGACAGTTCGTTGCCTATTACCTCCGCGTTCCGCCGGACTCGATTGACCCATGGACTTTTATCCATCCTGAGAATACTTATTTCCCCGCCTCCAAAAATCATGCGATTGTATGGGTCAAGGGATGGACGATCACCTACATGTATAATGGTGGCGACAAATCACGCCTTGATTTCTGGCAGTACTTACAAACCGCCCACAGTGAAGTCGAACAGCGACCGCGCTACCGCGCCTTCTTCGCCAATTACCTACACGCGATCTTTACTTCACCCCCGCTCAGTTGGATGGTGCCACACGCCGACAGCACTCCCGCCCCCCCCTGCTGACATCTGAGACTCCCCGCGCTACTTTCTACATTGTAACCCACAGTGGAATAGGCGCATGGACACGCACCTCCTTTCTTTAATGCACTACCCCAGACAACACAGGTCTTTCCCTCACTCCACTGTATATTGCTTCACACCTCTTAGATTACATCAGACCTATTAATCTTTTTTTCCCTACACCATGTTCATAAAAAAAAAAAAAAAAAAAATTCCTCGCCTTGTACGAGTATATTGTCTTGTGTTATTTTCGCCGGTAGGATGGCATTTCTGTTGTATTTAAGTTTGTACCAATACAGATCTTTTTTCCATTTCCCCTTTTCCTGGGTAAAAAAAAAAAAAATATAAATAAAAAAAAAAAATCAAAAAGCTACTTTGAGTGAGTGATTCAGGGACGGGAGGGGGGAGACATCGTGGCCAGGCCTCGGGTTTCGACCCCTGCCCGCCTTGTCTCCACCTACCCATATCTGAACACTCAAAAAAAAAAAAAAAAAAAAAAAAAAAAAAAAAAGAAAAAAAAGTCGCCGGATTGAATCTCGCGCCATGCAAACTTCTTTTTTTTAGTATTTTTTTTTTTTTTTGTAATTCATATATATATATATATATAATTCCCGGCAATCAGTTGCAACAATTATGCATATAAAAAAAAAAGCGGTTCTAGGCGCTACAGACTGGAACCGCGCGACCGCTAAAAAAAAAAAAAAAAAAAAAAAAAAGTTGATAGAGCACTTGCCCGCTTAAGGCAAAGGTCCCGAGTTCGAGTCTCGGTCGGGCACACAGTTTTAATCTGCCAGGAAGTTTCATCTTGGCCATGTTTTCTTAGATCGGATGAACCTCCATATTCTTTTTGTTAGTCGATCACCGTCTATCCTCATGAGATGACCGTAAAATAACAATTGTCTCTTCTTAATGGATGCTGTGATGGTTTCTGCCTTGCGGTACAAACCCTTATTTTCTCTCATTCGCCATTGTCCACCAACCCATCTATTACCTAGGATTTTCCTTAATATTCTACGCTCTCGCTTTTCCAGCCGCTCAGCTTGACCTTGTCTATTTCATGGTCAAAGTTTCGGACGCATATAAGCCCTCACTTTTCACAACTGTATTATGATGTCGGAACTTGGCACCAATACTCGTGACTTTTTGCTATAGGTATTTTTTGTCAGCTGGTATGCTTGGTCTAACTTCCTCATCCTGACATTAATTGCTTCTTCTTCTAATCCATTCTTCTGTATGACTTTACCGAGATACCTGAAATTGTTAACTCGTCTGATTTTTCCCAGATTGGTGATCATCCATTCAGTGCGCCGAATGGCTACATTCCATTCCTTCTGACAGACAATTACACGAGTAATTCTTTTTTTCCATCGTTTTTCTGTTGCTATTTGATCACCCGATTAAGCGTAAAAGCCAGCGGCGGTGGCCGAGCGGTTCTAGGCGCTTCATTCCGGAACCGCGCGACTGCTACGGTCGCAGGTTCGAATCCTGCCTCTGGCATGGATGTGTGTGATGTTCGAAATGTATTTTGTCTTTTGAGTAGAGATCTGGAGTTCAACTTTTTCAACAATTTCTGACAGCCTATTGATCTTGTATACTGCTAACTCTATGTTGTTAGTAAAAATGGCCATATCATTCCCAAAGGACAAGCAGTCAAAATGTAGAACTTTGCATTTTCTGTCGGTACCTGTATGAATACCAATCTGTGACCAGTTTGCTTCATCGTGGTGCTCTTTTTTCTGGTCTTAGAGTGTATTTCGTAACTCCTCCTTAAAAAGGCCTAGATGAAACCGTCTCCACGTATGTGACAACTAGAGAAGTCTCCTCTTCACAAGAAAAGAGATGCGAATAATGGACGTGCGGTCCCGGATATGTTTTTCTTGCCCGGGAAGACCCCTGTTCACCGCCAACCCTTTGTACCACTTTCTGTCTTTTGCACAGCTCCATTACCAGTATTCTGTCCTTCCAGTCTGTACCTTTACTGAATTACATTGCGTATAGTGCACAAGTGATTCAATTTTTTTCACTTTCATTTTCCTGCTATTTTTTGATCGCCCGGTACAGTAGCGGCCAGTGAGGTATGCTTTTGGAGGACGACATAATGCGGTTCAGCAATTTTGGTGGAGAGCCGATAAAAGGCAGAAAATGAAGCGAGAGGGGCTCGGCAGTCGCGTCACGGCCGCTGGAGATTACCCCCCGCCTACGCGATTGCGGGCAGCCTCTGTGGTGGGCGTCAGGTCTGCTACGGTAGTACGCAGTGTGCGGCGAGGGGAGTGTGTGACGTGCGGCCCATACAGACGACCCCGAGGCAGGCTGCAACCAGCGCTCCTGCTCGCCAGCGAACTTCAGTGCTGTTGCCTGCCAGCATCGGGCTATGTATTCACGTTACCCCACAAAGCGCACATTCCCAGCGCGCCGAATGGCGACATTCCATTCCTTCCGACAGACAACAGTATGGGAATTACATGAGTAATTATATTTTTCATCGTTTTTCTGTTGCCATTTGATCACCCAATTAAGCGTAAAAGCCGGCCGCGGTGGCCGAGCGGTTCTAGGCGCTTTAGTCCGGAACCGCACGACTGCTACCGTCGCCGTTTCGAATCCTGCCTCGGGCATGGATGTGTACGATATCCTTAGGCTGGTTGGGTTTTAGTAGTTCTAAGTTCTGGGGGACTGGTGACTTCAAATGTTAAGTCCCATAGTGCTCAGAGCTATTTGAAGCATTAAGCGTAAAAGTCGCTGCTATATCGCTACGTGATATATATTTTTCATTAGATTAGATTATACGTACTTTCGTTCCACTCGAACCATAGTGAAGAGATCCTCCAGGATGTAGTACATGTCCCCGGCCGGTTGGCCGAGCGGTTCTAGGTGCTACAGTCTGGAACCACGCGACCGCTACGGTCGCAGGTTCTAATCCTGCCTCGGGCATCGATGTGTGTGATGTCTTTAGGTTAGTTAGGTTTAAGTAGTTCTAAGTTCTAGGGGACTGATGACCTCTGACGTTAAGTCGCATAGTGCTCAGAGCCATTTGAACCATTTTTTGTAGTACGTGTCAGAAAACAAGAATTCACAACAGATATTTACAAAGAAACACGGATATGCTAATTCACGTTCCACAGATATCAATGTGAAATCATCCTCGCGGATGTGCAATGAGTTAACAATATTTTCATGCATAAGGTAATAACAAACTTGTTACACTGAGGTGTTTATGAGAATTTTTGAGCAGCTGTACCCATCCATCATCAAACAGAAAAATCATTTTACGTCACTTCTTTACAGTGGTCGCATTACTACATAGAATTTGAGCAGAATGTAAGGCAGAAAGATTTTGAAACTATACATTTAATATTCTGTGAATTCTTTTCCATTTACATTTATGTTCAAATGGTTCAAATGGCTCTGAGCACTATGGGACTCAACATCGGAGGTCATCAGTCCCCTAGAACTTAGAACTACTTAAACTAACTAACCTAAGGACATCACACACATACGTGCCAGAGGCAAGATTCGAACCTGCGACCGTAGCGGTCGCGCGGTTCCAGACTGTAGCGCCTGGAACCACTCGGCCACCCAGGCCGGCGACGTGTACTACATCCTGGAGGATCTCTTCACCGTGGTTCGATTGGAACGAAAGTACGTATAATCTAATCTAATGAAAAATATGCATCATTTAACGATATAGCAGCGACTTTTACGCTCAATGCTTCAAATGGCTCTGAGCTCTATGAGTCTTAATATCTGAGGTCATCAGTCTCCTAGAACTTAGAACTACTTAAACCTAAGTAACGTAAGGACATCACACACATCCATGCCCGAGGCAGGATTCGAACCTGCGACCGTAGCGGTCGCACGGTTCCGGACTAAAGCGCCTAGAACCGCTCGGCCACTTCGGCCGGCTACATTTATATTAGATCACTGCATATGATGCACTTTCACATTACTAACCATTTCATTGGTCGATACTAGTCAGCACCATATACTAACAATTTCCGTAGTACTGCATTTCTGGGAGTTAACTGGAGCTGAGCGCTGACAGAAAGGGCGACATGCGCTGTGTGTGCTTCAGAAACCACTGTCGGTTAAAGAGGGCCTGGCTAGAGAGTTGTCATATCCTCAAGAGGTGAACATTTATTGCTCTGACAGAGAGCAGAGTGAGGAAGTGGAAGTTTGCAACGCTGTGTGCGGGGGTCACAAACGATGATCGTGAGATAACCCCCAAGGAATCTTCTCATGGGAAGGGCCGGGGCGTGCTTCCAATGGGAAAGCAATATTTGATTGGTGGAGTACGAAGGATGTAGAACAGGAAATGGAAACTACCCAATAATCTTATGAAAGGAGTTTGAGTTTCATATGATTGGTTGGCAGAGTCATGTTCCATCTAGTTGGACGTAATGACTTTGGAGCTGCACTGGGATTCGTCACTTGAGCACAAATGAAGATGCCTTGTGTCAAGGACGGAGTGGATGTACCACATGGAGACACACAGCTAGTGTTAATCGAAGACACTTTCCATTAGAGATCAACGTAGAGACTTCGCTGGCTAGACCCACAGTGGGGAATATGATGGCTGGATTTTGAGAAGTGTTGATTTTTGGGACAAGGAGTGTATGAAGATGTTACTCTTAGTTGTTATACTGTTTAATTTACTGACAATTCTTTACCTCTCTGTAGTGTCTGATGCATTCTGAAGTGCTTCTTTATGGAAAAATACTTGAGTCAAATTTCTGTTCCTGAGTAGTGAACAAACAATAATCTTGGCTCTTGTTCTGTCTTGTACTGAGGTAATTTCAGCCGTATGAGTTTGGAGACTGCCTACCGTGTCAACTGTGTAGGGAGAGAATTACAGGTATGCAACAGCAGCCAACGGCACAACGAGCAGGTCATCGGTGCAATATAATTCTTGTCTATACTTGAATAGGTGACATGCGCACTTCGTATCGGCAGGGAAGGAAACATTCACAGTAAGTGTTGAGTTTCATTTGTTTGTAAACTGAGGTTTTTCTGAAAGAGCCAGTCAGGATGTAGGTCTTCTGTTTCTAACCATTAATCAGCATCAGCCCACTTTGTGGCCCTCTAATGAAGAACGTCAAACATACGTTCGTTCAATCTTGAAATTACATTTAGGATAGAATCTGACTTCGTGTACTTCATATTTATACAATTTTTGCACTCTGTATGTTTTTTTAGAATAAATAATTCACGCTATATAAGTTGTAATTCATTTTAATAGCATCCCGATAGGAATAATTAATTTAACTTGATGAACTAAAGTAAAGCTACAACGCGATACCTCTTTTTAAGGAAACACCTAGGTTCAGGTTGTTTATAGCAGGGGCTCAAAAATGGCTCAAATGGCTCTAAGCACGATGGGACTTAACATCTGAGGTCCTCAGTCCCTTAGAACTACTTAAACCTAACTAACCTAAGTACATCACACACATCCATGCCCGAGGCAGGATTCGAACCTGCGACTGTAGCAGCGGTGCTGTTCCGGACTGAAGCGCCTAGAACCGCTCGGCCACAGCGACCGGCATAGCAGGGGCGTTTTAATCATTTCTAGGTGTGAGAATTCCACTATGGAGACAACATTAGCCAACCACATATACATATATGATACGTTACAAACAACATGGGGTTTACAGTAAGCCAGATTGTTCATAATAGACGCATTTTTGACATAATTGGTATCATATATATACATCAGTGGGTTGTGTGAAGAAATTCATCAATAGGGAAGAAGGAGTTAGCAACCAATAAATCCTTTACGTCCTCTTTTACTGAACTTTATTAGCAGTTAGACCTTTTAGGACTGCTGGCAAGTTACTGAAAATGTATGTTCCTCAATAATGGACATATTTCTAGAACCAAAATAAATGACTTTCAGTCCTTGTGAAGATCATTCTTACTTCTACTACTACATGAAGAGAGCTGTTGATTTGAAAAAGGGGCATACTTTTAATGAGTAATTACTTTAATGAATAAATATTCTGGGAAGCAGTTCTTAGTATTTCTACTCTCTGCAAGATGTTCTTGGATTAACACCACAAATAATTCTTATTAAACGTATCTGGAATCAGAAAACTTTAGGTTAGTTTGTTGAATTACCCCAAAAAATAGTCCCATTTTGCGATATGGAATGAAAGTAAGTATAGCACTCCAGGTTTTTAATTTTTGTATCACATCTGTCTGACAAGATTCGCGTTGCAAACAGAGATTTGTTTACACGTTTCAGCAGTCCTCTGGTATGATACTGCTAGTTGAATTTATTATCAACCTTTAATTACAAGAATTCAGCGCCGTCAACTTCTAAGTTGCTTGTCGACTTATTTTAGCCATACAGGGGCGCGAAACTCCATACCAGTTCCGAGCTGCATATAGTGCGTTTTTCAAGGTTTAGTTACAAATAACTGGATGGCAACCAATCATTAATCAAGACTACACTTGATACTGGCAAAACACTTCAAAATGCAACAGGTCTCTAAAGAGACTGCTTACACTACCTCGTCCGTCCTAATCTGGAGTATTGCTGTGGGTGTGGGGGTGGAGGAATCTAAACGGTTCAGTGAAGAGCAGCTCGTTTTGTATCGCCGTGAAACAGGTGAGAGTGTGACTAACTTATGCGGCAGTCATTACAACAACGACTTTTTCGCTGCGGCAATAGCTTCTCGTGATATTTCAATCACCAAATTTGTCCTCAGAGTGTGAAACTATTTTGTTCGCCCCCACGTAGATAGAGAGAAATGATCATCGTAATAAAATAAGAGAAACCAGAGCTAGCACGGAAAGGTTTAAGTGTTCGTTTTCCCGAGCGCTGTTTTAGAGTAGAACTATACAGAAATAGCTAGGAAGTGGTTCGATGAACCTTCTCCACGCACTTAATTGTGAATTGCAGGGTAATGATGCAGATGTAGATTCGCTACTTACAGTCACGTTTGTATCATCTGAAAACAAAATAACCGTGGCATCTGGTAATGTCTCGGGTGAAAGATCAATGATATGCACAAAAAGGACGCAATAAGTCAGTGGAAACAGTGAAAACCTTAAAACAGCTACTGCAGCCGATTCACGAAAGAAGTGCCTTATAAAATACTTGTACAAAAACTGAAAATTGGTGCAGGAACTGACAGTTGATGTCAACCGTAAACAAATGTTGATAAATTGCAAATAAATAGGCGAAGGGGTACATTACAGTTTGATTACACCTTTGGCAAAAATCGCGACTTGTACGGTATCTAGGAGTATGCAACCAAAGAGACCTGAAGTGAAATGGCCACGTAAGACTATCTGTAATAGAAACAGCTACCAGACTGAGGTTCATTGGAAGAATTATAAGGAAATGTAATTCTTCCAGGACTTCACAGTAAATGGTAACAGCCAAACAGTTGCAGGTTAAAGATTTATTGAAATCCTTAGCCACGGTTTCGGTACATCTAACCACATTTTCATCAGAAGCAAAAATACACCTGAACAGGAATACATATACATTAGCAAAAAACTTAGCCCCATAACAGGGAAAGAAGAAAGAAACAAATACTTATAGCTTTAGGTAACCGTGAAAATTACCACAGTATTACAAGCACAAAAACTTATAGTCACTTACTAAAATCACATCCTGCAGTGGAGATACATAAAACAATCGTGCCAAAGGCGTCGTTAGTAGTTAAAATTAACATATATCACCTCCATCTGTACAGCATAATTTCGAAGATAAGGTCGATACGAACACGGCATATTATCAATACTTAGACTGCGAACTAGCGTGAAGAGGGTGTGGAAGCCCTAGGGCAAACAGTTTCACCGAGAGAGGGCACTAGTCGTATGCGCAAGACACTCGCGCACATTAAAACCCTGGGATACATACTCATGCGCATCAAAATTTTAAAGGTTGCGCTAATTCAAACCCTCTGTTTTAATAAGTAAAACATATCAGAACCATTTAAACACCTACATACACCAGAAGATATGAAACCAATTTGCCTGTGTCCTAGCGTCAAGCAGGTGAAGGTTGCTCTAAGGAACACATCTAACGAGAGATGGCACTAGTATAACGCGCGAGAATGTCGCGCAAATTAAAGACTAGGATACATACTAGCGAAAGCGAACAAAATGTTGTAGTAAACCGAAACCATCAGTCGTCGTGAGCAAAAAAACACAACACAATCATTTAAACCACACATACACATCGAAAACCACAAACAACAAACAACAAAAATATGTACAATCCCAACAAGACAGGAAGGAGCTTCTCACCAGCATCAACAGACCAGAAAACTAGCTTCTAATCAGCCAGACTATATTACGTTAGAGCAAGGAGGGGTCAGAAACTATGCAATAAATTTTTGTTTCTAAGCTGCACCTGTTCATCAAGAATAAATGCATCTTTTTGAGATAGATACTTGAAAATTTCTAATTCCTCGAACAGGTCCAGTTGGTAAACATTACTTCGTGTAGCAATTCTACGTCATGCAGTTTACGTGGCGTATGCTGTAAGAGCAACAGATGTTCAGCAAACGTGGAATTGTACACGTGTTCCCCATTTTTACCTAGAATGTGTTCTTTATATCTTACTTTCATGGGTCTATCTTCCTGTTCAGGTGTATTTTTGCTTCTGATGAAGGTATATTTAGACATACCGAAACCATGGTCAAGGATTTCAATAAATCTTTATCCTGCAACTGTTTGGCTGTTATCATTTTCCATGTAGATTTTCAACAGTTGCTGCTTCAGCCATGTTTAAAATTTTTATTCTTCCAGGACTCGTTCGAGTAATTATTGAATAGGTCTATTACTCGCCAGCCTTGGACTCGTACCAGATACGATTAAAACTCGAGACAGAGAATGTGTAAAGAGGAGTTACGCGTTTTGCTAGAGCGTCGTTTAGTAATCAGAGAGCACTGCGGAAATGTTCAATAAACTCCAGTGGCAGAAGCTACAAGAGAGACTCGGAGTCGTTTCCTGTTAAATTTCCGACACCGTAGTCCGAAGAAGAGTTGACAAACTGCCTGTCGGCTTTCACCTCCGGATCTTCAGCCGACATTTGTTCAATGATTTTTTTTGACGTTTTGACGTTTTTTGAAGTTTTGACAATGTCAAAACATCACCCTCCATTGCTGATGACGGACTGAAGTTGAGCTCGTCGTCGGGGGTTATATACTAACGCGCCAAAGAAACTGGTATAGACATGCGTATTCAAATACAGAGATATGTCAAAAAGGCAAAATACGGCGCTGCAGTTGGCAACGCCTGTACAAGACAACAAGTGTCTGGCGCAGTCGTTAGCTCGGTTACTGCTGCTACAATGGCAGGTTATCAAGATATAAGTGATGACAGTCGTGGCGTTCTAGTCGGCGCACGAGCAATGGGACACAGCATCTCCGAGGTAGCGATGAAGTGAGGTTTTTCCCGTACAACCATTTCACGAGTATACTGTGAATATCAGGAATCCGATAAAACGTCAAATCTTCGACATCGCTGCGGCCGTAAAAGATCCTGCAAGAACGGGACCAACGACGACTGAAGAAAATGGTCCAACGTGACAGAAGTGCAACACTTCCGCAAATTGCTGCAGATTTCAGTGCTGGGCCATCAACAAGTGTCAGCGTGAGAACTATTCTACGAAACATCATCGATATGGGCTTTCGAGCCGAAGGCCCACTCGTGTTACCTTGATGTCTGCACGACACAGCGTGTACTCCTCCCCTGGGCCCATCAACACCGACATTGGACTGCAGATGACTGGGATCATCTTGCGTGGTCGGTTGAGTTTCGTTTCAAATTGCATCAAGCGGATGGACGTGTACAGGTATGGAGACTACCTCATGGATACATGGACCCTGCGCGTCAGCAGGGGATTGTTCTTCAAGGTGGTGGAGGCTCTGTTATTGTGTCGAGCGTTTGCAGCTCGAGTGATATGGGACCCCTGATACGTCTAGATACGACTCCGATAGGTCACACGTACTTAAGTATCCTGTCTGATCACCTGCATCCATTCATGTCCATTGTCCATTCCGACGGATAAGCGCAATTCCAGCAGGATAATGTGACATCCTACACCTCCAAAATTGTTACAGTGTTGCTTAGTTCGCTCTAGCACTCTTCATAAATTAGTCGAGTCCATGCCACGTCATGTTGCGGCACTTGTGCGTGCTCGCGGGGGCCCTACATGGTATTAGGCAGGTTTACCAGTTTCTTTGGCTTTTCGGTGTACATTACCATAGCACCTGCGTCCGAGGATCTTTCCCTGGTCATTACCGTTGCTATTATTCCTTTGTTATCTGTAATGGTTTCCCGCTGCAGAACGGGACTCTTGGTTCAGTTTATTTTGAGGTTTTATTCTTTCTTATTGAAACCATTATCATGCTAACGAATTGCAATTGCTTTCCTGAAGGTCGAGGCCTGGCAGCTCTTCTCTATATCAAAAATCTGCGTGTCGGGGAATTAAATTACATCGTCGGTCTCACAGTGCATGCTTCGCCAAGGCAGATTTATCCACCAGTCCCAGACTGAAATATACTTTATGCACGACGATCCTGGTATTGATCGAACGTCCAGTCATCCCAACACAGACTTTTCCCACGGTTGGCTACGCGGTGTACTCCTGACATTGCCACTATGTACATTTTTTCCTGCCCCGATCACAAACACTCTGAACTTCCAGGTCGGTTTTTTAATTAGACTTTACACTATGTTGTGTAATATGCGCCGACTCTCTCCCTCCCTCTGGGAATCTATAGCAGCGAAAGTTCGTACCCGACATATCTTCTTCAAAAAGACAGTACGTTAGATAAATTGCACCCCACAGAAAGGCACCCGACAGGTTTTCTCCTTGTACACCATTCGTGAATAGGAGAAGGAATGGTGGGAGAGAATGATAGAAGGATATCAGAAGAACTCTCTGACACGCCATGTAAGGTGATTTGCGCATTCTATACTTTCTGATATGAAGTATCAGGACACCTTCACGTTATGCCGAAATGACCACTGGATAATAAGAGAGGCCGAAACGCCAGTATAAAAGGAGGCGGGGAGTATTGCGTTGTCGCTAGAGAAGCAGTAACAGCAGAATGGACAAGTCAAGACTGACTTCGAAAGTGCACTAGTAATTGGATGCCATAGGCATGACAAATCTATCGAGAACATTTAAAGATTTCTAAAGCCGCCCAGGTCGACTGTAGGTGATGTGAGTGTCATGTGGAAACGCGAAGGAACAGCCAGAGAATTAAATCAAGATCAGGTAGACATAACTTACTGTTGGGTTCAAATGGTTCAAATGGCTCTAAACACTATGGGACTTAACATCTGAGGTTATCAGTCCCATAGACTTAGAACTACGTAAACCTAACTAACCTAAGGACATCACACACATCCATGCCCGAGGCAGGATTCGAACCTGCGCCCGTAGCAGCCGCCCGTGGTTCCGGACTGAAGCGCCTAGTACCGCTCGGCCACAGCGGCTGGCAAAACAAAGACTTTTTTAGTTCGGGTTACTGATGGGTGAGGACGGCATGGCCGGCCGGTGTAGCCGAGCGGTTCTAGGCGCTTCAGACTGGAACCGCGCTACCGCTCCGGTCGCAGGTTCGAATACTGCCTCGGGCATGGATGTGTGTGATGTCCTTAGGTTAGTTAGGTTTAAGTAGTTCTATATTCTAGGGGACTGATGACCTCAGATGTTAAGTCCCATAGTGCTCAGACCCATTTTTTGAGGATGGCATTGCGGAGGGTGTTTGAAAACAATCCCGTGAAATCAGCGGAAGTAATCACTCGTGGGGCCCATACAGTCACCATGTAGTACAGTCTCTGCGCAAGAACGGGGTTCAATGGTCGAGCAAGTCCTCATAAACCACAAAATTCTGTAGTTGATTACAAGCAACGCTGGAGGTAGCTTATGACTGAAAACGAATGATTTAGAGCGATAAATCGCTTTATATCCGGTGACAATCGGATTGAAGTGTTTGGGTTTGATGGAAATCTGGAGAGCTTCACCTGGCAACATGTGAAATGCCAAAAGTAAATGAACTCACTCTGGTTATCGGGAGTGAATTCGAAACGGGACTCACCAATGAAACAACTCTATAACAATCAATGAGATTACAGGCTGAAAACGTGTCTGGAAACTCCCCAGTCTGCGGTGGGACACCAACATGATTGTCGCTCGCCATAAGGCACGACAAAAATGAGTGATTGTCTGGATTGTCATTTCTTTTCATAGCAGGAGTAATTTGTTTATGTGGCACTCTTACAGCACACAGCTAAGTCGACGATATTCTGCGTCTCATTTATGTTTCGACAAGATAATGCCTGCACATTGCGAGATTTACTATGTGTGTTCGTGCTTGCCAACCCCTAACTTGACCAGCAATTTCGCTGGATCTCTCCCCAATTGAGAACGTTTCGACCAGGGCCCTCCAACCATTTTAGGATTTTGACGGTATAATGCGCCAGCTGGGCAGAATTTGGCACGAAATCCCTGAGGACGTCGTCCAAAATGTCTATCAATCAGTGCAAAGTTGAATAACTGCTTGCATAACGCCAGAAATGGGTCAATGCATTATTGACTTGCCAAATTTGTAAAACTATTCCTCTTGAATAAATGATGCAGTTTTTCTAATTGATGATGCCGTAAGTGCGTTGCCTCTCAATAGTACGTGACAAATAGCACAACTAACAGGATATTTGGAGAAGATAACGCCACTTTAAACCGGAGGCCACTCGTCATTTAGGCAAACAGCCCCCACAGAGACACTACAGCAGGCTCCAAGACACTGTGAGAGCAAGGTCAAATAATACTGAGAAAATATTCCACTGATGTACGTAATTTTAATTAATTAATTAATTTATTTATTCATTTATTGTTCCGTGGGACCAAATTAAGGAGAAGTCTCCATGGTCATGGAACGAGTCAATACATGAAATTATAACACGATATTAGAAACAGATATAATGAAATATAAAAAAACATATTCAGGTGACAAGTCGTAAGTTTAAATAAATAAAATCAACAATGTAACACTGGAATTTGCTTAATTTTTTAGCTCTTCCAGGAGCTCATCGACAGAGTAGAAGGAGTGAGCCATGAGGAAGCTCTTCAGTTTAGACTTAAAAGAGTTTGGGCTACTGCTAAGATTTTTGAGTTCTTGTGGTAGCTTATTGAAAATGGATGCAGCAGAATACTGCACTCCTTTCTGCACAAGAGTCAAGGGAGTACATTCCACATGCAGATTGGATTTCTGCCTAGTATTAACTGAATGAAAGCTGCTAACTCATGGGAATAGGCTCATATTGCTAACAACAAACGACATTAAAGAAAATATAAACTGTGAGGGCAATGTCAGAATTCCCAGACTATTGAATAGGGGTCGACAAGAGGTTCTCGAACTTACACCACATATAGCTCGAACAGCCCGTTTTTGAATCAGAAGAATTATCCCAAAAAATAATACCATACGACATAAGCGTATGAAAATATGTGAAGTAGACTACTTTTCGTGTTCAAGTGTCACTTATTTCAGATACTGTTCTAATGGTAAATAAAGCAGCATTTAGTTTCTGAACAAGACCCTTGAAATGGGCTTTCCACAACAGCTTACTATCTATCCGAACGCCTAGGAACTTGAACTGTTCCGTCTCGCTTATAATATGCCCATTCTGTCTGATCAAAATATCGGTTCTTGTTGAATTGTGAGCTAGAAACTGTAAAAACTGAGTCTTACTGTGATTTAACAACAAATTATTTTCCACAAGCCACCAACTTATTTCATGAACTACATTATTTGATACTGTTTCAATATTACACACAAGATCCTTCACTATCAAGCTGGTGTCATCAGCAAACAGAAATATTTTTGAATCACCTGTCATACTAGAAGGCATATCATTTATATGAATAAGAAACAGCGGTGGCCCCAGAACCGACCCTTGGGGAAGCCCCACTTAACAGTGCCCCATTGGGACTGAACATCACTACCACTCTCAATATTGCGGAGAAATACCTTCTGCTTTCTGTTCTTAAAGTAAGAGGCGAACCAATTGTAAGCTACTCCCCTTACTCCATAATGGTCCAACTTCTGTAGTAATATTTTGTGGTCAACACAGTCAAAAGCCTTCGTTAAATCAAAGAAAACACCTAGCGTTCGCAACCTTTTATTTAATCCGTCCAAAACCTCAACAACAGAATTAATCTAACATTAAGGCAGGCACATGTAAGTGGAATTTTCTCAAAGAGAGAGTACAGCCGAGCAATACAGCATCAATGCACGTGCTGGAAAACTTCTTAGTGGTCACACAGATAGGTCGCGTGCAACCTGATCAGTTATGATTGATATAAAAGCGGCCATTATCAGCACAAAGAAGGTTTGCTAATCAGTTGCAGTACGGAGCGGTCAGTGGATGGAGTGACGACGCCGACGTAGCAGCAGATGATGACTTAAATTCTTCAGCCACGAGAAGCTGGTGGAAAGACTCTGGGGACACATAACAACTGCGAGATAAGCACTTACTGACATTTCTTGGAACAGTTCAAATGGTTCAAATGGCTCCAAGTACTATGGGACTTAACATCTGATGTCATCAGTCCCATAGAACTTAGAACTACTTAAATCTAACTAATCTAAGGACATCACACACATCCATGCTCGAGGCAGGATTCGAACCTGGAACCGTAGCAGCAGCGCGGTTCCGGAATAAAGCGCCTGAAGCCACTCGGCCACATCGGCCGGCTTCTTGCAACAGTATTGAACAGAGAATGCTTGTCTCTGTCTCCACGACTAATACTTCAGTGTTTCAGTAAATGACAAGACCAAGTTGTAGCTGACGACTTGTCTCCTGTACTGCAAAGCCAAGTGGCCACATACTAATACTGAAAGAGGCTGAGGGGGCCAATAGTTAGCAGAATGTGTGTAACTAAGAGCACTCGTCTTTAATGCATTTCGATAGTCGACTGATTATGTAGTAAAGGGTGGTACATTCAACTCCTGACCTACAGCAATTATCTATAATCTCACTTGTATTTGACATCTCAATAAAAGTGCTACATCAAAGTAATAACTTACAACTTCTGCAGAATCCATCTGCAACATTGCTCCTTTATAGCCGAAATATCGAGGTTACCAAACTCCCAATCAAACAAGGAGATTCTTTCTTCCTCTCGTCTCCTTTATGAAGGTTTTTAAGGGTGAATACCGTTTCAGGTACCACCTGCGCCGGTACGGGGCACTAAAAATTTGGTGTCAGATGTGGGGTTAGCACAAAACGGGGTGGGATCAGCAACTGAGAGGGGGGCGGGGGGGGGGGGGGGGGGGAAAGAAAACGTGGAGTGCAAGCAGGGATCAGTAGAGAAGCACTTGTGTTACAAGTCTCAGTAGAAGGACAAGTCATTACGAGTGACTGGGCTCAAGATTATGAGTAGCAGCACCCAAGATTCGGAGAAACCAGCAGACGTCATTCGGTGCAAGAAGCAGGGCCCAAGGCTACGATCAGCAGCGCGACAACCCAGCAGAGCAGCAAAAAGTCACCGGTTCCAAACGGCAATATCAGCAAGCCAATGCACGCTCTTTAAAGTGTTTTGAGATCGTAAGGAAATGTGAAAATGACGTCCGCCACTAATGATAACATGGGAATAAGTGCTAAGGGCGCTTTAGTTTTAGTCCCGAAAACCTTTGAAGGAAACAAAAGGGAGTTGCAGGAGTTTACTGAGAATGTAAATGCCGCTTTTGATGCAGTGAAGACCGAAGAAATTAAGTTATTATTTCTGAATGTAAAGTCAAAGATAACCGGATGTGAGATCAAAATTGTTAATACAAGAGAATACAAATAACTGTCGGGAAGTGAGAAATAACTTGGAGAAAAATTATGCGGACAAACGAGCCATTGATTTCTATACAATTAGAATTTTCAAGCTAGACAGTTTTCTGGGGAATCAGTTTTATGGAGAAATAGGATAGATGAGCTATCTAAATCGTTCAGGATTGCCGTGACGAGAGTAACTACAGACAACAATTAAAGAGTGCGGTCGAACTGATATTTGCTCTACGCCCTGCATGCTTCATTGAGGGGTAGATAAACAAGAGAAGTCAGCCGACAGTAAGTAGTAGAAGCGAAGATATTAATTTAAACATGACCCTGGAAATCGCACAAAAGGAAGACAGTGCAATCCTGTCCACGCGAGAAAAGAATCAGGGTGAAATGGGAATAGTGCGGTCAACTAAGATTAATAAGCAAACGAAAGGTATGTGGTAAAATGGGTATGTGGTAAAATGGGTATGTGGTAAAATGGACATATAGCAAAACACTGTCGAAAGAACCCCAAAGTAACGTTGGTGCAACACACAACAAGGCAGCCAAAACTAGACAGTTTTCGTGTTTCTTGTTATCACTGTGATGGGAAAGGGCATCCCGAAGCCAAATGTGCCAAGATTATAATACGAGCGAAATGCCAGCGACGTGGGCCTAGGGGACAGGATTATCTATATCCCCGATGTTATATGTGCAATGAATACAGACATACAGCACCCCAATGTCACGAGAAACACGGGAAGATTCCAGGAGAATGGCCGGGAATCTAACCAGGTGGCACGAGTAGCAGCCATGCGTAGCCACAGTGGGATTGCCCAAGATAATGCTAATTGGCTGCGAGGCTGAAAATGATTACGACCAAGGGCGACGAATTTGGCTGGGAACTGAAATATTAAATAGGTGCCGGAGCACACATCAGTTGACTCAAAGAAGAACTGACTAGTGAACTACTGATAGATCGGGAAGAGGTACGAATATTGAAAGGACTAACACAAGGCACAATGAGTGCACTAAGTACAGAGAAGCTGAACTTACAAGTAGACGGAAATTTGTAGGGAGAAGACAAGTTTCATGTGTTACTAGAGGGAACAGACGTCCCATATAACGGTTTGGAAATTGGAAATTTGTGGTAAGTTCTATGGGACCAAACTGCTGAGGTCATCGGTCTTTAGGCTTACACACTAGTTAATCTAATTTACACTCAGGACAACATATACACCCATGCCCAAGGGAGGATTCAAACCTCCGACGGGGGGAGCAGCGTGAACCGTGGCAAGGCGCCCCTGACCGCACGGCTACCCCGCGCAGCTAATCGTTTGGTAAGCAGGGATTTCCCACTAAAACAAGGAGCCATTAGTGATTATCGCAACAGACGATTAAATGTGAATATATACGAAGCTCCATTATTGACATTACCTGAAGGGAATAGACCACAGCGACAGATAGGAACACGGGAAAGTGACCAGCAAGATAAAGACCCGACAACCGAGTTACATGAGCAGAAACAAGTTCACAGAAACTTAAAAGGACAAAGAACTGTGTGTGTAAATAAAGGTTGAAAACAATCATCCAGTGAAAGATGGGCACCTACACGAACGCACGTCAAAAAAATGTGGAAGCGGCGATCACAGACAAGCGACAGGGACGAAAAAGTAATAAGAATCAGATTAGAAGGGCATAACAGAATTCCGGAAGACAAAAAATAATAGTGCCGAAACACGGAGTAATGAAGAGTAAATACACACCGCAAGCGTTAGTACGAAATGTACGGAATTGTGTTTTATCAGTATGGTAGAAACGAATGACATCGACGGCGACGTTAGTTCTCAGTGATTAATCAATGAAAACCTTTCCAGAGAAGTAACCATAAGGAGAATGAGAGAAGTGCCAGAACGAGCGCAAGATAACAAAACATCAATAGTGCAGGTTAGAGATGCATTGCGAATGAAACATTTAAATGAAGAGGAGTAGCATGGGTTAGAAAAATTGTATAGTACCCACTGTGATATGTTTCACTTAAAGTGTGACAAGGTGTCATTTACGGAGACAGTGAAAGACACACTCCCGATGTTACACGAAGACAATGGCAAAGTATTAAACGTCGATCCTATAGGATACCAGAATCACTGAGAGAGATAGTAAAAGAGCAACCAGAAGAAATGATAGCTGACGAAATTATGATCGAAAGCCAAAGTCCCTAGAACACACGTAATTATTAATTTCGAAGAAAGTAGAAAGTGAAAATCCAAAGTGTTGGTGACCGATTATCGTAAGGTGAACGAAATTTCAGTAGGGGAGGCATTCCGGGTCCCAAATACATCGGAAATTCTGGACCATATGGGAAAACCGAAGTAGTTTTCCACACTGGATTTCGCAAGTGGACACCATCAGAAATTAATGGATCCACAAGACAGGGAGAAGACAGCGTTAATGCCAACTACAAGCACTGGGATTACAAGAGGATGCCTATGGGATTAAAAGGGGCACCTAGCACCTTCCAGAGATTAATGAACATCGTAATGAACAGGATTGCAAAGAAAAAAATGCTTAGCACATCTCGATGACATCATCTGTTATGGAAGTTCGTTCCAATGACACAATGTCAAACTAAGACAGATCTTTTACCACCTAAGGGGACACTGACTAAAGAAGTTTCAGCCATACAAATGCGAATTTTTAAGGAGGAAAGTGATACTTTTTGAACACAAAACAGATACCAGAGTAGAGCCAGATGACCGAAGTAGAAAGAAGGTGAAGAAATTCCCAGTGCTAAAGACAAAGAAAGAATTAAAAGAATATCTTGGGCTGGTATGGTACTATTGTCATATGTTTATCAAAGATTCCATCACAATTGCAACTCCATGCTCTAGTTGATAAAAGACAAAGAAAAATATGAATGGGGAAGACAGCAACAAGAAGCGCTTCAGGAATTAGAAACAAAACTAATGAATCATCCCATATTACCGTACCCCAACTTCAACAAACAATTTACTATTTTCTCTGCTGCTGCGATAGGCGCAATTTTACCACAAGGCAAGGTTGCAAGCGACCAACCAATAGCATACGTTTCCAGGTCACTGAATAAGGCGGAGAGAAATTATTCAGCGACAGAAATAGAGTATTTACTTTTAGTGTGGGCAACAAAACAATTGCGACCATACGTGTATGGAAGGAACTTCACTTTAGTTACAGATCACAAATCCTTAACATGAATTTTTAATGTTAAAGATCCAACATCGCGTTTATTAAAATGGAGACTGAAATTAAAATAATATTCCTATGAGATCATATATAAGCCTGGAAAATTAAATCCAAATGCTGATGCATTAAGTAGAATGCAACAACTTAATGAAGAGGCACGTGTGAGATAACGCAGAGAGAGCATAAGAATGATAGCTAATAACAGCGAGGTAAGCAAAGACATCATAGAGTTAACTGTGGAACCGAAGGCCGAAATATTGAAAGACGTGTATTACAGTCCAGTAGGTAGACATCAAGAGATCCACCGAACTCTGGACCGTATAAAAAGATATGGTGTGTGGAAAAGAGTGAAAAGAGATGTCAAGGAGTACACCGGAACATGTGATAAATGTCAGCGAAATAAATTTACACAAGGTAAGACCAAAACTCCCTTAGTTATTATGGACACTGCAGAAAATGTGTTAGACAAATGCTATTTAGACATCATAGGTTCATTGGACGTTATGAGAAAAGGCAAACCGTATATACTAACTTTCCAAAATGCCTGGAGTAAGTCTACTGTAACAGTTCCGTTAGAAGGACAAAACGCAGATACAATGGCCAAAAAGTTCATAGACGAAAGTATATCAAGGCATCATGTTCCCTCAGTAGTACTGACAGTCCAAGCGACAAATTTCATAAGTCAACTATTTCAGAGAATCTGCAAGTTCTTAAGCATAAAGAAACTACAGATTGCTGTATTCCATCGTCAAAAAAATGAAGCGTTACAAAGAACACACAGGACTCTGATAGAATATCTGGAGACCAGACAGTGAGGTCAACAGTCTCATAGGATTAGGGAAGGACAGGGAATGAAGTCGGCCGTCGCCTTTCAAAGGAACCATCACGGCATTTGCATGGAGCGACTTAGGGAAATCACGGAAAACCTAAGTCAGGATGGCCGTACGCAGGACTGAACCGTCGTCCTCCCGAATAAGGAGTCCAGTGTGCTAGCCACTGCGCCACCTCGCTCGGTCGGCGCATTAGTAGCGAGAGATACAATAAAAGGAGCCAAAGAAGCGAGCATAGCATATTATAACAGAACGGACCATTCACATAAATTTCAAATAGGAGATAAAGTGCTACTACATGATGAAGGAGTAAGACGTTGGAGTTCTAAGAAGTTAGATTTCCTATTGGTTAGTTGGTTGATGTGGCGGAGGGGACCAAACAACGAGGTCATGGACCATTTCGGATTAGAGAAGGATGGGGAAGGAAGTCGGCCGTGCCCTTTCGAAGGAGCCATCCCGCAATTTACCTGAGCGATTTAGGGAAAGCACGAAAAACCTAAACCAGGACGGTCGGACTCGGGTTTGAGCCGTCCTCTTCTTGAATGCAAGTCAAGTGTGCGAACAACTGCGCCAATTTAGAGGCCCATATGAAGTAATAGAAGCAAAATTGCCGAATGTAGGAATTAGAATAAAGAGGAGGCAAAAGTTGAAAATCTATGACAATAGACTAGAACGTTGTTATTAAGATAATTAAGATCCGAATATTGATTACAGAGCCATAATGGCAACCTCAACTACTAGAAAGTGGATTCTGATTGGCAACGGCGGGTGATTGGATCTTCTAGCGTCAAATTCAGGGCGAGGTGGAAGTTCACACGATAAAAACTTCCCCGGGATAAGATTACCGTCATAAAGGAGATGTAGAAATAGCCAGTACTACATGAAAATTGGTGACCAACGTGAATCTAAGGACATTCGACGAAAGATTTCATGCAGAAAACAGGGTAGGACTTACTGTAACAGTGAAAGGAGAAATTGGAATAGCTAAACATTATCAGGGGCGAATATAATATGCTAATGAAGGAGGTGGCACACAATGTAGAACGCTTACAAGAAAAGAGGTCACTAATATATCAATACCTACAACATATTCAGACAGAGATAAGAGATGTACGATTTCCGTTACCGCTATCAAAAGACCATGGCTACATATTATTGAAAGTCATGGAACTTGATGCCTTTGTAGGTAGGTGGGTGGTTAGTGTTTAACATCCCGTCGACAACGAGGTCATTAGAGACGGAGCGCAAGCTCGGGTTAGGGAAGGATTGGGAAGGAAATCGGCCGTGCCCTTTTAAAGGAGCCATCCCGGCATTTGCCTGAAACGATTTAGGGAGATGTCTTTGTAAGCAAAGATGTATTACAAACAGTTATGATGGAGCAACATCCGCAATTGAGCATTATAGTAGAGGTTGAAGATACCGCTTCAGTTGTAAGGCTCTTTTTATTTTCCACTACTTAAGGTACGACCGGTTTCGGACTCTTACACGCCCATCATCAGGTGTGATGCTGAAAATAAAAAAGAGACCGAGGCTAACAATAATTTTTACACGCATTATTGTATATGAGAAAGCAAAAAAGAAGTTCCATATAACATTTAAGAAAATAGCGTTCGGGCTAGGTGCGGTGAAATCTAAGGAGGTGTCAAAGCGACACAAGACAATACTACGGACGACTGGCTGGGTAAAGAAATATTCGATGAACAACAGGACACTTCTACTTTGTGCTGTGATCCCGAGCGCCACGGTGGACAAATACAGGATGCGGTGTACCACCAGCGAGCGCAGAACACGCAGTAGGGCACACGAAGAGGGAAACAAAATGGTAAACCAGAATGGTAAAAGTATTGCCATCTGTTGACGGGAAGAACAACGTGGGGCAACTAGCCCGGCCGTTCACAATTTGAATTAGTGATTTACATTCAAAAGGAAAAAAACGAACATTGCAAGAAAGTTACATGGAAAGCGTTAAAAGCACATTATGAATGGTAAAGGAACGTATTGGACAGGGGAACTACAGTGCTGTAGCACTATTAAGTAGAAGCCGGCGACATAAAGTTTATGTATAAACCGTGAAACACAATGAAATCTTATCTCACTTTCCATAAGTGACATACAAGATTTTAGTTTAGTGGGGACGTATATGGCAACGTGGAATTTTGTGCCACAGTCACGAGTTAAAAGAACGTACACATGTGCCACTCCTGTTAAAAAACATCTCGCTACTAAACAAAATGAAAGGAAGTAAAACCTTAAAGTCCACACTGCCAAAAACTCCTATACCAATTAATAATTAGCAGCAATACCACTAAAGTGTCACATTAAAAATAGGAGCAATTCGAAAACTCTTAACTAAAAGCCGGCGACTCAACAAGGGTCATGTAAGATAAAACGTGAGGGAAATTTTATGAGCCGACCGCTGTGGCCGAGCTGTTCTAGGCGTTTCAGTCCCGAACCACGCTGCTCCTACGGTCGCAGGTTCGAATCCTGCCTCGGGCATGGATGTGTGTGATGTCCTTAGGTTAGTTAGGTTTAAGTGGTTCTAAGTTTAAGGGACTGATGACCTTAGATGTTAAGTCCCATATTGCTTAGAGCCATTTGAAATTTTACGTAATGAATGACAAGGCAAACATTAATTTACTGAGACAAAGATAATGTGCTATTTTACTAGAAGTTGGAAGTTCGCACATTTTTAATTTTTTATCCTATGACTACGGCGCCCAATTTGCGTCATTATCCGTATTTGCACTCAAGGTGCTGGATGGCGACACTGCCGTAGCAGCAGATGAAGACAGACTTAATAATGAACTCACAATATTTACGTCTTTAAAAGCACAGTTTTCGAACAAAAGCTAGAGCTAGTGGCAAATGAGTAATAGTGCACCAGAAAAGTTAGGGTAAACATCACAAACAGTGTGAAAGAAAAAGTTGGGATTATAAAAATGTGCTTCTGTTTCAGAAATGAAGTGGTAGTGCCACTTCGAGGCCAGATGAGGGAAAACGCAGATGCCAACAAAATGTAATTAACTACTTATTTACATAAAAAAGCGCACGTGAACTGTTTGATAATCTAGAAATAGCACCTATCAGAACAAAACTGTATCGCTCTAGAATCCACTGAAGACGCCTTAGAGTAAAAAAAGACGAAACGCATCTGGGAGAAATAAATTACAGTTGCAGCAAGAAAAGGCGGTTTTATTTACGAAACAAATATTTCTGTGCTTGCTGCGGAGGATGGCCACGCAAACAAAGTTGTTAGCCTTCAGAATGGCATCCGTAACTGCAGGTGAGTTCCAAGCAAAAGAGCTGTAATTGAATTTCTTTTGGCGGAAAACCAGAGTATCGCAGATACTGGAAGGCGTTTGCAGAATGGCTACGGAGAACTGGTAGTGAACAAAAGCACGGTGAGTCACTGGACGGAGCGAGTATCATCATCGCAACAACGTCGCACAAGCCTGTCCGATCTCCCGCGTGCTGGCCGACCGCACACGGCTGTTACTCCTGCAATGCTGCAACGTGCGGACAGTCTCAATTGAGCTGATTGACGGATCACAGTCAAAAACCACGCTGCTCGACTGGACGAGTCTGTTAGTAGTGCTCACAAAACTTCACTGGACTGTTCTTCTTCAGCCACCCTGCAGCCCGAACCTTGCTCCTTCCGACTTCCATCTGTTTGTCCCAATGAAGGATGCACTCCAAGGGAATGAGTATGTGGATGGAGGAGAGGTTATTGACGCAGCAAGAGGTTCGCTCTGACTTCGACCAATAGAGTGGTACCAAGCCGGTATGCAGGTCCCCCCAGTAAAGTGAGGTAAGGCCGTCTCATTGAACGGCGGTTATGTAAAAAATGAGGTTCGTACCAAATGAGTAGGAAATAATCTGGTTTACTGGAATCCTGAATAAAACCAACCTGCTTTCAGAAAGACATGTATTGCAGTACGTACTGAATGCTCCTCGTACTACTACTATTTGCAGTATCACAACGCTCTGGTCAGCGGACGAAGTCCTTTTGGCGTACTAATACAATAATAGTAGAGATATAAGTCTGTCGATGAAATTATTTGTGCATTAGCATACAGCGGAAAGGCACAATCAAATGGTTCAAATGGCTCTGAGCACTATGGGACTCAACATCTTAGGTCATAAGTCCCCTAGAACTTAGAACTACTTAAACCTAACTAACCTAAGGACATCACACACACCCAAGCCCGAGGCAGGATTCGAACCTGCGACCGTAGCAGTCCCGCGGTTCCGGACTGCAGCGCCAGAACCGCTAGACCACCGCGGCCGGCAAAAGGCACAATCATTGCTCACAGTGGCTCCCCGATTTTCACGTGTACATCCTTGAAAGAAACGGAAAAACAAAAGGTAACTAACGTTAAATGGGAGAATCTTGTTTGAAACATCGTAGAAATCAGACGTGTTTCATACAGTGTCCCATTTTACAGATACTATTGTTACACGATGAAAATTAACAGGTGAGATGAGTTTTACGTTTCGACTAATTATTACACTATTGGCCATTAAAATTGCAACATCACGAAGATGACGTGCTACAGACGCGAAATTTAACCGACAGGAAGAAGATGCTGCGATACGCAAATGATTAGCTTTTCAGGGCTACATCTGCAACGTGCTGACATGTGGAAAGTATCCAACCGATTTCTCGTACACAAACAGCAGTTGACTGGCGTTACTTGGTAAAACGTTGTTGTGATGCCTCGTGTAAGGAGGAGAAATGCGTACGATTACGTTTTCGACTTTGATAAAGGTCGGATTGTAGCCCACCGCGATTGCGGTTTATCGTATCGCGACATTGATGCTCGTGTTGGTCCAGATCCAATGACTGTTAGCAGAATATGAAATCAGTGGGTGCAGGAGAGTAATACGGAACGCCGTGCTGGATCCCAACGGCCTCGTATCACTAGCAGTGGAGATGACAGGCATCTTATCCGCATGGCTGTAACGGATCGTGCAGCCACGTCTCGACCTCTGAGTCAACAGATGGTGCCATTTGCAAGACAACAACCATCTGCACGAACAGTTCGACGACGTTTGCAGCATCATGGACTATCAGCTAGGAGACCATGGCTGCGGTTACCCTTGACGCTGCATCACAGACAGGAGCGCCTGCGATGGTGTACTCAACGACGAACCCATGTGCACGAATGGCAAAACGGCGTTTTTTCGGATGAATCCAGGTTCTGTTTACAGCATCATGATGGTCGCATCCGTGTTTGATGACATCGCGGTGAACGCACATTGGAAGTGTGTATTCGTCATCGCTATACTGGCGTATCACCCGGCGTGATGGTCTTGGGTGCCATTGGTTACACGTCTCGGTCACGTCTTGTTCGCATTGATGGCACTTTGAACAGTGGACGTTACATTTCAGATGTGTTACGACCCGTGGCTTTACCTTTCTTTCGTTCTCTGCGAAACCCTACATTTCAGCATGATAATGCACGATCGCATGTTGCAGGTCCTCTACGGTCCTTTCTGGATACAGAAAATGTTCGACTGCTGCCCTGGCCAGCACATTCTCCAGATCTCTCACCAATTGAAAATGTCTGGTCAATGGTGGTCGAGCAACTGGCTCGTCACAATACGCCAGTCATTACTCTTGGTGAACTGTGGTATCGTGTTGAAGCTGCATGGGCAGCTGTACCTGTACACGGCACCCAAGCTTTGTTTGACTCAATGCCCAGGCGTATCAGGGCTGTTATTGCGGCCAGAGGTGGATGTTCTGGGTACTGATTTCTCAGGATCTATACACCCAAATTGCGTGCGAATGTAATCACATGTCAGTTCCAGTATAATATATTTGTCCAATGAATACCCGTTTATCATCTGCATTTCTTCTTGGTGTAGCAATTTTAATGGCCAGTAGTGTAATTTTCATTTGATTCTAGACCTGTACGTTAGCCTGCTTTGGGTGGTTTGCGTTACTAAAGTGCTATCGTGCCAGAATCAGTGATGAGAGACAGTCTGCAGTAGAAACAAGCCCTACACCCGTGGAATAGCTCAGAGTGGTCTAATTGCTGAGAACAGCGCCTCCGTGGAGGCGGCGTTTCAATGCGATCAGCCGAGGGTGTAGACGCACAGTGGGCCCTAATTCCGTCATAAATCGCGGCAGTGTGTGCGCGGCCGCTGGCGCATTACGGAGTCACTTGATTAAAACTGCAGCGCCGCGGGCGCCGGCTGCCGGCCGGAATACAAATGTGCTGGAACGCACCTGCCGCTGGCACCGCTCCAGCCGGCAGCCGCTGGATTCCCTGGAACGCTGCCAGGCGGGGGCCGCACGCGCTGGCGACCCTGCGGGCTGCGTAAGCTCTGACGTCACGGGAGCCGGGAACGCCGGGAGAGGTAGCCAGGGGCCTGTTCCACGAGTTGTCGACAGAAGCAGGCATAACGCGAACGTATTTCTTTGTAGACAGTTATTCAAATAATTTAAATACTTATTATTCGCCGATGAAGGTATTATACCCACTATAAATATAAATAATTGTTGTTTCCTGTGTGTAAGTTTAACTGATGAATAATATAGAGCACAGTCGCAGCTTTAGTTTGGGTTCCACACCACCACACCAAAGAGCCAAAGAAACTGGTATAGGCATGCGTATTCAAATACAGAGATACTTAAACAGGCAGAATACGGCGCTGCGGTTGGCAACACCTGTATAAGACAATAAGTGTCTGGTGCAGGTGTTAGCTCGGTTACTGCTGCTGCACAGGCAGGTTATCAAGATTTAAGTGAGTTTGAACGTAGTGCTATAGCCGGTGCAAGAGAGTTTGGACACAGCATCTTCAAGGTAGCGATGAAGTGGCGATTTTCCCGCACGACCATTTCACGAATGTACTGTGACTATAAGGAGCCCGGGAAAACATCAAATCTCTGACATCGCTGCGGTTGGAAAAGATCATGCAAGAAAGGGACCAACGACGACTGAAGAGAATCGTTCAACGTGACAGAAGTGCAACTCTTCCGAAAAATTGCTGCAGATTTCAATGCTGGGTCATCAACAGGTGTCAGTGTGCGAAACATTCAACGAAACATAATCGATATGGGCTTTCGGAGCCGAAGGCCCACTCGTGTACCCTTGATGACTGCACGACACAAAGCTTTACGCCTCGCCTAGGCCCGACATTGGACTGGAAATATGTTACCTGGTCGGATGGGTCTCGTTTCAAATTGTTTCGAATGGATGGACGTGTATCGGTATGGAGACTACCTCATGAATCCAGGGGGCTGTTCAAGCTGGTGGAGGCTCTGTAATGGTGTGGGACGTGTGAAGTTAGAGTAATATGGGAACCTTGATACGTCTAGATGTGACTCTGACAGGTGATACGTACGTATCCATTCATGTCCATTGTGCATTCCGACGGACTAGGGCTATTCCAGCAGGATAGCGCGATACCCCACACGTCCAGTATTGCTACAGAGTGACTCCAGAAACACTCTTCCGAGTTTAAACGCTTCCGCTGGCTACCAAACTCCCTAGACATGAACATTATTGAGCATATCTGGGATGCCTTGCAATGTGCTGTTCAGAAGAGATCTCCACCCCTTCGCACTCTTACGGATTTATAGACAGCCCTGCAGGATTCAAGGTGTCAGTTCCCTCCAGCACTACTTCAGACATTATTCGAATCCATGCTACATCGTGTTGCGGCACTTCTGCGTACACGCGGGGGCCCTACATGATTTAGGCAGGTTTACCAGTTTCTTTGGCTCTTCAGTGTTCTTAGTAACATGAATAGTACCCTCAGAGGATTTGCAGATTAGGCAGTTATCTACGATGGGTGTCCATCAAGTAATGTTACACATTTCTCGGACAGTTTTGGTTGAAAAAATGTGGAATTTGTTGCAGGACGTCGTGGATATTCCCGTTTCAGCCCCTGCAGTTTTATGAATTTCTGATAGGTGACAGGGCTATAGATAGCGTTTACTATAGCATCTGTAAAGGAAATGTGCTCCTAGCAGAGATCACCGAGTGTCCTTTTTTTGGAAAACCAGAGAATCGCAGATTTTCATAGGTGGTTGCAGATTGTCTACGGAGAGCTGGCAGTGAACAAAAGCACGCTGAGTCGTTGAGCGAGGCATCTGTCATCATCGTAAGAAAGTCGCACAAACCTCTCCTATTTCCCGTGTGCCGGCCGGTCGCACAGAAACGACTTCAAAACCTTACACAAGTGTACGCAGACTATAGGAGCTCACAGACTCCATTGCACTGTTCTTCCTTGTACATTCTATAATCTGGATCTAGCACCATCCGACTTCCATCTGTTCGATTCGATGAAGAGGCACTCCGGGAGAAGCAGTACGTGGTCGATGGGGGCGGGTGGTGGGGGGGGGGGGTTATCAATAAAGCGAGACGTTGGTTCCGACGTCGACCATACCGTGGTACCACGTGGGCATACAGGCTCTCCCGGTAAGATGGCCTAATGCCGTTGCACTGAATGGAAACAATGTTGAAAAATGGGGTTTTATAGCCTAAAGAGTGGGGGATAATATAGTGTATTATAATCCTGAGTAAAACCAAAAACCAACCTGCTTTCAGAAAGAAAGTGCTGCATTACTTATTGAAGCCCCTGGTATTATGAAGATTTTCGTTAAAATGTCAACTTTCAAACTATCAGTTCCTCCGTGAGTTCTGAATCGTAAGCTAACTGCAAAGATCTCTTACCACGTGACCGATTATTTTGGAGATTACGGTCTCTAAGTAATCGAGTGAAGGCATGCCTGCTAGGATGTATACAGGTATTTGGAGACACTATATACGAACCAACCACAAGCCTGCACAGGCCGGCTAAATTTTTCGTTTGCCTTGTTGAACGATGGGCAAAGCGGTTCTACACTCTGTTTCCTTTCAGCTTTTGGTATACTGCTCTGGTTCTCATTATCATTTAGACTGTTGCTTTATATTTTGCTACAGACTACTGGTGTTGTAACTTGCGTCGAGGTTCCATTGTTCTGCAACGAGCTACGACAAGTATAGCGAAGCTGCGGTACGCATTTCGCAGCCTGGCGTAATTTTTGCTTGCAGTATTTTTCGGTTTTGAAATGTGACTGTAGTTGTGTTCAAAATTAACTTCCATTCCTCAGAGATGAAGATGAGTGTTGATACACGTGGTACAGTATAGGTTTTCACCACGCCCATATGTGCAGTAGGCGTACTGAACTACAGCACATTCTCTTTAATTTAAATGTGTTCTGGATTTGCTGATATATCTAGAAACTTTCTTTGTTCAGTTCTTTCGTATATGGTGGCCATTTATGACATGTGGTCAACTACAGGGCAAGTGTAAAGCTCATGTATTAGTGGTTATGAATTGAGTCTTAATGACCATTAACTCCAGTAAAGAGTCTACTTTTTAAGCTCTCTCCCGCGGCACCTACGAAATTCAGATCCAGAAAGGGACTGCACACGTGCCTTGGTATTCATTTTCCAATCCGCAGTTAATTCAAGCACGAATTTGATTGTGAATTCTGCCTTCAGCAGGAACGCTGGTCAGTGTGAAGCACAACTGCAGTCAGCAGAATCTTTTCCAAAAACTGCCATCACCAAAAAACTCTCCCTGTTCTACGCATGATTCACAGGTTAGAAGATAAATAGTGTTGTGGAGACTCAGAGACAGCTTGGTGCTTCCGAGATCATGTTCGACGTGATTATTATACATATTTGTATTTCCAGTTTTGTGTGGATGGGTGTTAGGCTACCAGACTGAGCTACGCATGATCATAGCGCTTGGGCTGCCTACAGGGAAGATGAATTACATGTTCATCGAGTCCGATTATGGAATTTATAGAAGTAATTGTGATGATAGGTTTTACTCAAATATTCGATTATGTCCCCATTTACTTTCGTTGCGCAATGTCAGCACCCTCTATTCTTGTATATGGTTATGAATTTTAGTCAGATTATTATAAATCGTTTCTTGGGTCAATATTTTATGTAGGAAGGGGCACATATTCCAGTCACTTTTCTGGCGACATGCTTTCTTGTACTCAGACCAATAAAAAGTTTAGGAGGCTTATAAGCTCTGCCTGAAAGAAGGTGCGAAAACATTCAGTCAAGTCTTCACAATATATCAAAGTGGTGCAAATACTGAAAATTTCCTTTTAACATTGAGAAATGTAAAACTGTCATTTCACAAAACGCAGAAATTCGTCCTACGACTACAATATCAGTGAGGCACAAACAGAATCAAACAACTCGCAGAAATATCTAGCGTAATAGTTTGTTGGTGTGTGAAATGGAGCAGACATACATTCTCAGCCGCTGCTGAAGCAGGTTGTAGATGCTGGTTCATTGGTGGGATACTTGGGAAATATTCGTACACTCGATTCTAGAATATGGCTGAAGTGTATGGAACACAAACCATATAAGACTAACAGGAGGCATTAAACATACACAAGGAAGGATAGCATGTTTGCTAACAGGTTTGCTTGACCCACAAGAGAGCGTCACGAATATGCTGAAAAAGCTGAACTGCCAGACACACCGTCTATCCATCGATATCTCACTTATGAAGTATCCAAAAACAATATCACGTGAATAATATAGGAAAATGCTACAACTCACTTCACATTACCCCCAAAGAAACAGCAAAGACAACGTTACACTAATTACAGCAGGCACACAGACATTTAGGAAAATATTTTTTCCGAACAAAAAAACGGGAGGAAAACTTAACATTTGAGACAAAGGTAAGCATTATGTGCCATACACTTAACAACGGTTTGCGGAGAATAAATGTAAATGCAGATGTAAAATATGAAAGTGAGTGAAGTTGAAAGTACATGTAACCAGTTACAACAGCGAAGGCTTGCCAACAAATCTCGTACAAAATTCTACATTGCCTAGATACCCATTAAAAGCTCCTTCCAAAGCATCGCAAACAACGATTAAATTACGTCACTGCTGTAACTCTTACGACCGTAGTCACCTTGGATGATGTTAGGTTACATGTCAACATGACAGCTACATCCGGTTCGTCACTTGCTCTGATGCTCAATCACAAACTGTTAACTAAAATACCCTGCCTACGAAAAAGTGAAAAAGGAATACTAAGAGCTAAAACTACAATGTGAAGGAAAAACAGAGCTAAAACTACAATGTGAAGGAAAAACTAGACGGGAACATTTCCTATCTTCGGCAAGAGCTTTTCATGCAAGCAATAACTAAAAAAGGCCAAGTAATGAACAAAATTATTTTCTAATCGTGTGAACAACGTGATAGAGAGAAACTCGCACCAAGATAATAGTAACGAGAGTTTTATTCAAAGCTATGGTAATCTGTCGACGTGGGGTAACATTTATTTCAGAAGACTTTCTGCAAACGTAACATTTTGACGCCGACGGTGTAGGAATTGATGTCGAATTTGTGGCAAGGAAGAATATGAATTTTATTGCTTCTCGTTTCGGTCGCAGCACTTTTAAGTGTTATTTTAGTTTTCTGCGTAGCCACAGATTTGGAAGTCGCCACATATTCTGAAATAAAGAGCCAAATACTTGTGCGAAAGGATGATACGAATTTTATTGTTGCTCGTTTCAGTTGCAGCTATTAAAGTTGACGGCTTAGGTTCCCATCTATCCACGCACTCGGAAATCGCTCAATACTGTATTTATTTCATTCTTCGTTTTATAATCAGACAAAAATGTAAATAACATCGAATATTACAGAAAATACTTGTATTACGTTCATAAGAAAGCCCCAGAATGTGCTAACAACGCTAAGATGAAAATCAAAATATTTACATGTTAGAGAATCTGAAACCTCATCTTTCGATTCCACGAACGACTACGTTATCCATTACGCTAGCTCCTGTCTCGGTTGCTATAGAACCTCTTGAAGAATTACATCGTTGATGCCTCATCAACTGACACAAAATGATAATGATGACGTTTCTGTGATAAATTTTTAGTGCGCCTTTGCCTTGAAACGTCATACTGCAAGTTATAAGGCAGGCATGTTTAACTGTAAATTACTGACAATAACAACTCACTCCCGAGAGAGAACTCTTACATGAAGCATTAATCATCAATGAATTATCATGTGACGTTTAATTATAACAATAACTGTAATAGCCGTAACAAGAACGACGTGTTTTTATACATTTTCGATACGCGTGCATGAAGTCATGTGAGAGGCCCTTATCGAACACCTAACGGAAGTCGATAGCAGTTGCCGCATTCGTCGATCCAAATGACGTCACATTTGCAGAATGTCTTGTGAAATGAGCGCTTACCATCGAAAGTGCCAAATCAAAGATGTTGTTTATGGAAGTTTTCTCACTTACCGAGCTGAGAGCAGTTTGTGTGTATCTCGCTCGCGATTCACTGCACCGTAAATGCCATCAGAAAACGGCCCAATCACAGATTCTGCACATGTTAGCGAAGCCACGCGAGAGGCAGGCGGAAGCGAGATTCCTTGCCGGAAGGGTTTTTAAAGAATGTTAGGGAAACGTTACTATGGAAACGCACCCAAATATCGGAACATAACTAATCAACACAATGCCTAATTTTTAGGTATGTAATTTTAATTGATACCGACGATACAATTTTATTGCAATTCTAGATCAATTACAATTCTTTTTAATAGCCTCTGCCGATATTTATACGTCTTTGGTAACATTCCAGGTGACTGGAAACGACCTACAGGCACCTTCCAATGTATAATCGATTTCGTTTTTCTGCACATTTTCCCTACATATAGTGTCAGTATATTTGTAGCTGTACCATTTCCTTTAGAAAAATATACTGTATTCGATTGATGGGTTGCGCAACATGGGCTCAGACCACAAGTTGTGTATTTTACTAGCGTGGTTCTTCATTAGTAACCAAAAGTTAACGAGACTCGAGTAAAGAGGAAAATGGAACGAGAAAAGGAGCGTAATGACGGTCGAGACTACCCTAAAAACCAGAATTGTGCTTTCTTTATATGAAAGGACTACTTCCAGCCTCGAATGAAAAACCGTAAGGAAGATTACAGTTAGGGTGCTGTCGACGTGGAGGTCGCTCGAGAGCGTGTCGTAGCTCGTACTGGGCAGGAATGTCGAGAGAAACTGTGAAAGATAGCTGTTCGTTTGCTTCGACAACAACTTTACACATTGCTTATAATTCTGTTTTTGGGTCGTGGGTTTTAGTTCCCCTTTCCACGTCCTTACCGTAGTTGTTCTAACCCGAAACCTCGTAGTCGTCCAGAGAGGTTGGTTCAGGGTAATATACATAAACAGTGGATAGTAACAGACTATGTGAGGCATATTGAGTGGTGAAAACATGCCACGATATTCTAGAAAAACTGATAATGGAATTTTAAGCTCTATTCCTGTATTGTTCCTTCTCTGCGGAAATCACCTTCTTGTAAGAACACAATTTATTGTTCTAATTAATCCCCAAACATGTTTCACAACAGCTGTGACACCTCCAGTACGTTTTTAGTTTTATTGCTTCCTAACTATGCAGGCTGTAAACGAAAACTTTTTATAACTTACCACAGTGATGTAAGGGCAGTCGAAACGATGAATATGATATATGGTACTTTTGGTCTATCAAGTCGTAAAACAACGTCACACTGGCCTACAACAAGCCACCTAACCTATAGCGCATGAGACTTTTTTACCGTCCCGTCCTCTTCCTACAATGGCACGGATATGGACTGACAAACTATAAAACTGACATTTGTGCAAATTTTACCTCACCATTTTGTGTATTTTAACACCGTAAAATTGGCAGTTAAATAGTTTTATTTTGCTGGTATTCTTACTACGATACAATTTATAGCATTTAACTCTGTTACAGTTTATTAGTACGGTCATAGGAAAAAACCGTGTTTAACATTAAAATGTTCTTTCACTCAGAGACAAGTATAATGCTACTCATGCGCAAGCTTCTCTTCTAAACGTAGGCTCCTATCGGAACGTTCGAATGAGTACCCTGTCTAAAATTTATTATAAAAGCTACTCCCAAAGAAGATTCTAAATCGTAAGTTAACGTTACGTCTTTTACAAGAATTTTAAAAGATTTGTTTGACAGTGAACTGTATGTCTAATGGATACAAGTGTCAGACTGCTATTTCGTATCCTGAAGAGACTGCAGTAAGGAGCAAGATTATAGGTAATTAGGGGTCGAACCAGTAACATTTTGGTTCAGAGGCCTTTTATGTGATCAAGATTATTTATGAACGGTCGCCAGCCTAATCAGGCAATAAGTTACATTCATTGAGTTATTCCAAAGTGTAATTGTGATTCGGAATTTTATATGTACCTTTCTGTACAAAGGTAAAGAGAACCATTTCCACACGTACAGCACAACACCTACCTTTCATTCTCAGTATGTCATTTCCAGAGGAATCATACCGCAGCACCCAGATACATTAACACTTTCGCTATTATTCATGTAGATAAATAATGTTATTCAAGTGTAGGTAAAGGAAAATTGGCCTCCAGGGTCTCTCTAATTGAGATTTGAAGAACAAGTTATTATTCTTAGTTAGTTAAGCAAAATAAGTATGTTATTATACAAAAACAATATTAACACATACTTTGAAGTTATCGTTCTTTCACTCATGGCCCCTGACTGTACTTTGTCTGATAATGGTAAAAACTTTCAGCTCTTGTGAAATCCTCACTAAACACTATTCGAAAAATAAGACTAAGTTAACTGATTAAGTTCTATTTTGATTATAGCACAGGATTTATGTAGTTAAACCTTTTACAGAGGAGTATAGTATATTTTACTGTAATAAAATTCAGTATACTACTTTGATTTATATGATCAGTTTACGCTACACTCAATGGTATTTGTCAAAGTGTCGAGATATTTTGTTTTCAAATAAACAGCTTTTTTCCTGTTTTCGTTTTCATTAGGCTCATCTTTTCTTTCTTTTAATATCCAAGACGTGGAGTGAAGCAAAATTGTAACCTCCACAAAATTTTAAATTTAATGCTGCACAAACAACATTTACTTATTGTATAAAAACACTTTCAAAATAGTTTGCTAGATTAAGTTGGCAAAATTACAGTTCTTTATAATTTTTGAACAATATAGTTTCGGTATAGTGCAACTCTAAGCGTGATGAATACCGCTACAACCTGTGATAAATCGATGGAAGACATTGGGTTTGACGAAAGCCTGTATAACGTTACTTGTCATCACGTGTAGTGCGAACAGGGAAGTACGAAGGAGATGATGTAAAGGGGTACTTTTCGTGGTCAGGGTGTGGTTCTCTCGTTGCGCTTAAGGAAACGCTAAATGCGAAAGAATATGAACACGTTTTACAGCACTGTGTTGTGCATACAGTTAAGAAACATTTCAGAGACGATGATTTATCGGGAATCTAAGTACTCGTAAGCGGAAATCCAGGTTCGGGTCCTGATCAGACAAAAATTTTCGTATGTCACTATTGGATAATAGATCTGTGCCTAATACAACTGACGTCAACGAATTAGCAGTTAGCAAATTACCTGTGGATTTTCAAAAGTGTCTGTTCTGTCAGACATGCGTACAAGTGTTAACACTTTGCAGTGCGCACGTCTTGTACAAATTTATTCGCTTGGCGATGGGAGCGCTAGTTCGGATTACTTGGCTTGTCGCCAGCCCCTTGTCACCTATCCGTAGATGACAAGCTTCAAACACATTGACTTTTGCATGCTTTAATGTTCCTGAAATTCTCTATTTTGCTGTATCGTTCCACAACTCGAATTTTCTTTTCAAGTAACTTCTCTGCAAGTTCTGCACTGTTATAATAATCATCCATGCAGAAGTGATGCCACTTTCCATCATAAGGCGTCAATAGTTCCATCACTGTTTTTACTAAAGGCTGTCCAGTGCCGGAATATATCTTGAAGGAGGAAATGTATCCCGTACTCGAATCTCACAGTATCTGAATGAGTATGCCGTATTTCGTAATTTTCGACGGATTGTAAACTTTAAAATTTAACCGTCCACACCACGGTATTATTCCTTCAATTTGAGATGTTTTGACTCAGATTAAACGTTTCTTTAAGCTTTTTGAAAAATAATCAATTACTTTTACAAGCCGGTCGGCATTATCCGGTTTATTGTTGCTGTCGAAAAAATGTAAAAATGATAATATTTGTCTGAATCGGTTGCAGGACATCGTTTTGCGAAATATCGGTGTGTCTGTCAAAGGATTCGTTGACCAAAATCATCGATCCATGATTTTTTTACCATTCCCATAAGGATAGCAAGCCCAAACAATTTTATAAGTCTGGGTCCCGTAACGTCGACAAATTTGGCATTTTTTAATCCAGTTTCTTTCTATTGCAATTTCGACTGTAGTACTTGTTGGTTTCGTTGCTAATAAATTCAATTAGATCGTGCCCAATATATAATTGCACGATATCTTCGACGCTATGTGTATCTTTGGGAAATATGTTTGGACCCGGGGATCCTTCAAATTTATTACTGGTCCTCCGTAATTACAAGTCTGACCACTGTGCACCGTCTTCTTCGTCTGATTCAGCCGAATCCGTTGCCAACCGTATAGCGTTCGCCGAATTCTCTTTGGATGTATTTCACTATCTTCCTACGATTCTGCTTCACTTTCATTTTTGTGATATCCAATGTCTTATTCCCAATCGGCCAAGTTGTCCGGAACGTCTGACAATACGTCCGCGCATTCATCGTAAATAATCCTATAGTTTTTTTGTCCGCCATGATGAAAGGGCACAAGTACTTATAAAAGCAAAAAAACTTGCTGACGTGTGTAACTTATTGTTACCTAAACAAAACACCAACAGGGTGCATAAGATACTAAAGTGCTGTCGCCGGCCACTGCGTGATACTATGCTCACGACACCACCGTGATGTCGCCGGGCGTTGACCGCTGTTTCGCACACGGCACCACTGTGGTGTCGCCGGACGGCAGAGTGGTAACAAGTCTAGTCGGCCACACGACGATGACAACATTGTTCTAGATTGCTCGTTGTCTCATTCTCAATGTCTCAAGAATCCAGGTAACGTTGCGAGCATTAGCTGATGAATTCAGTTGTCTACTGTATATGGATATAGACAGTGTGGCTTATGGAAGACTGGGTCGGACCAAGAAGCGTGCACTGGTTGCCGAGGCTGTTACGTCGATCACTCGCAATAAGCGGGAAGGCCACTGTTGGGTAGCAGATCTATACCTAACATACCTGATGTCAGCGAATTAGCTGTCAGCGAATTAATTTCGAAGTATTTCGTATAGCTGTGGATCGTCAACACTCATGTCCTTTCGGACATACATGTACGTATTTCAATGGATATCATCGAAACTACGAAGTTGGTTAGAAAAATAGTACAATAGCATGTTGGTCCACCTTTCCAACGCACCACAACGGCGATTCAGCATGGCATTGACTCGACAGGTCCTTAATAAGTTTGTGAAACTGTGTTGCACCATACAGTTCACGCATTTGCTGTAAAGTATGAACTGGTGCTTTGTGGTCGTCAAGCTGGCGTTCGATAGCGTCTCATATGTATTCCCTCCGTTTCAGATTAGACGAATTTGGTGGCCGAGTCATCAATATGTGTTCACTGTCATGATCCTCAAACCATTGAAGCACGATCTTGTGACACGGTCAGTTAACCTGCTGGAAGATGCTATTGTCATAGGGGACGACATCAAGACTGAAGAAATCCAAGGGGTTCACAATCATGTTGGCGTAGTACACAGCCGTCATGTCACCTCCTATTATTACAAGAAGAGGTCTCGCGGAAGCCCAGGTGAACCCCCTCCTCCCAATGGCACAACACTGTCTCCACTGGGCCAGGTCCACAGCACAGTGCATGTTCCAGCAACCGATAGCCTACAGGAATGCATACCTGGACATGGCCGTCGATCTTTCGTAACATTAAACGGAATTCATCCAATTGGGCGACACGCTTCGATTCATCCGTGGTCCAGTCACGATCCTGTGCTCACTACAACGGTAACTGACGATTTTGCTGGGATAACACGCAAGGTGCGTCTGCTCTGGGGCCCTATGTCCAACTATGTACGGTCAAGTGTTCTGAAACACTTGTGCCTCCACCAGGAGTGTACTCTATCAACAAATCTGCCACGGATCCCTGCCTGTTCTCTTTCAGAAAGTGGGCACGCATTGCGTGATGAATCATGAACGTCCAACACCTCATCGCCCACCTGTGGATTCCCTTCCATAACTGGTTACGTCAGTAGCACGTGAATAACCGACCAGTGTGGTTGTTTGTGTGTCCTTGTTCCAAAGCACAGAACCATAACAGTCTGTCCTTTGTCACAGTCACTTTTGTTAGTGGATTTCCCAATTTGTGCCCCGTACTGTAGCTAGAATGATTCTCCATTTATCTCTGCTTCACTTACACTGCGGTGACGAAACTCTTGGTATACCTCCTAATATAGTGTCGGACCTCTTTTAGACTAGGGTAGTGCAGCAACTCGACGTGGCATGGTCTCAACAAGTCGCTGGAAGTCCCTTGCAGGAATACTAAGCCATGCTGTCTCTACAGCCATCGATAACTAAGAAAGTGTTGCCGATCCAGGATTTTGTGCACGAACTGACATCCCAATTATGTCCCACAAATGTTCGATAGATGGCCAGACCATTCGCTCGAATTTTCCTGAATGTTCTTCAGATCAATCGTGAACAATTGAGGCCCGGTGTTCTGGCGCATTGTCATCCGTAGAAATTCCTTCACTGGGTGAAAATGATCTCCAAGCAGACCAGCATAACCATTTCCAGTCAATGAACGGTTCAGTTGGTCGAGAGGACCTAGTCCATTCCATGTAAACACAGCTCACGCCAGGGTTCACGGTTTCGTGGAGTTCACGCCACAATCGAACTCTGTCATCAGCTCTTATCAACAGAAAACGGCATTCATCTGACCAGGCCATGGTTTTCCACTCGTCTAGGGTCCAACTGATATGACCACGAGCCCAGGAGAGACACTACAGGTGATGTCGTGCTGTTAGCAAAGGCACTCGCGTCGGTCGTCTGCCACCATATCTCATTAACGCCAGATTTTGTCGCACTGTCCTAAGGCGGATGGATTCGTCGCACGTCTCCCATTGATTTCTGAGGTTACTTCAAGCAGTGTTGCTTCTCTGTTGTCACCGACAACTCTGTGCAAACGCCGCTGCTCATGGTCGTTAAGTGATGCCGTCGGCTGCTGCGTTGTTCGTGGTGAGAGATAATGCCTGAAATTGGGTATTCTCGACACACTTTTGACAATAGGGATCCTGGAATGTTGAATTTCCTAACGACGTCTGAAACGGAATGTCCCATGGGTCAACCTCCAACTACCATTCGGCGCTCAAAGTCTGTTAATTCCGTCGTGCGTCCATAATCAAGTCAGAATCCTTTTCACATGAATTACCTGAGCGGCCGGATTGGAAAACTAGCCGTCATACTAACGCTACAGCACTGACTTATGAACAGAATTGTTTTGCTAGCATTGAAACTGTATATACCAAAGGACATTGATTATTTGCACGTCGCCATTTGCCTGCGACACACTTTTGTGAAAACGCAAAGTCAAATATCGTCAATTTAATTTACTGTAATAAACTCCATTAATATGAATTGCTGGAATTGTTATCTAGTGATCCGATAAAACAGCTTCCTACGCACCCTATATCAGGAGAGTGGGCAGGATACTACAATAACTACCCACATCAAAAAATGTTTTGCATCACCTCGCTTCCGAGAGTTCCGGAACCTGTACAGAAAATTGGAACAGAGGTCAACATAAACATCATTTCCGCCCTTTTTATTGCTCATGAGAACCACACTTTGCACGTTGTACCACCACACAGCAAGACCTTCAGAGGTGGTGGTCCAGATTGCTGTACACACCGGTTCCTCTAATACCCAGTAGCACGTCCTCTTGCATTGATGAATGTCTGTATTCGTCGTGGCATACTATCCACAAGTTCATCAAAGCACTGATGGTCCAGATTGTCCCACTCCTCAACGGCGATTCGGCGTATATCCCTCAGAGTGGTTGTTGGGTCACGTCGCCCATAAACATCCCTTTTCAATCTCTCCCAGGCATGGTATATAGCGTTCATGTGTGGAAAACATGCTGGCCAGGCTAGTCGAGCGATGTCGTTATCCCGAAGGAAGTAATTCACAGGATGTGCACGACGGGGACGCGAATTGTCGTCCATGAAGGCAAATGCCTCGCCAATATGCTGCCGATATGGTGGCACTATCGGTTGGAGGATGGCATTCACGTATCGAACAGACGTTACGGTGCCTTCCATGACCACCAGCGGCGTACGTCGGCCCCTCATAATGGAACCCCAAAACATCAGGGAACCCCCATCTTGCTGCACTCGCTGGACAGTGTGTCTAAGGAGTTCAGGCTGACGAGTTTCTCTCCAAACACGTATCCGACGATTGTCTGGTTGGAGGCATATGCGACACTAATGGGTGAAGAGAACGTTGTGCCAATCTTGAGCGGTCCGTTCGGCATGTTGTTGGGCCCATCTGTACCACCCTGCATGGTGTCGTGGTTGCAAAGATGGACCTCGCCACGGACGTCGGGAGTGAAGCTACGTATCATGTAGCCTACTGCGCACAGATTGAGCCGTAACACGACGTCCTGTGTCTGCACGACATGGTTGCGTTGCTGTCAGGGTTCCTCCGAGCCATAATACGTAGGTAGCGGTCATCCACTGCAATAGTAGTCTTTGGGTGGTCTGAGCGAGGCATGTCATCGACAGTTCCTATCTCTCTGTATCTTCTCCATGTCCGAAAACATTGCTTTGATTAGCTCCGAGACGCCAGGACACCTCCCTTGTTGAGAGCCTTTCCTATCACAATGAAACAATGCAAGCGCGATAGAACCGCGGTATTGACCGTCTACGCATGGTTGAACCACTGACAACACGAGCCGTGTACCTCCTTCCTGGTGGAATGACTCGAACTGATCGGCTGTCGGACCCCCTCCGTCTAATAGACGCTGTCCGTGCATGGTTTTAGCATGGGTTTAGAGACGTCTTTGAACAGTCAAAGGGATTGCGTCAGTGATACAATATCCACAGTCAACGTCTGTCTTCATGAGTTCTGGGAACCGGGATGATGCAAAACTTTTTTTGATGTGTGTATAGAGATACAGTTATTAAAGTTGATACACCACTATCAATAAATAATTTGAAAGTAAGAAAGTTATTTATTCATCGGCATTTTATGAGCAGTATTTTACAGGCAAATAACAAACAAGATTTCTATGAGTCTTTTTTTTCCCCACATTTGCGGTCCAGGAGGCATAGTTGCCCTTCTTTCTTCTGATCACAAATTACGCCATTTGTACACTATTTTTACGCATATTAGCAAGAAGAAAAACTCTATAAATTATAGAGTTAGCAATCAGTCGTCCTTTTTTAGATTTTATTACGCAAATCCAGATTTCGGCTAGTAGCTAGCTATTCTCAATGCGCTATTTTGTATTGTCACTGCATGTAAGTCCCTGTTGTTTGGACGTCAGTCACAGTTCTTTGAATACTGTGGCTGACCCCCGAATAACAGGGACTTACATGCATTGACAATAGAAAATAGAGCATTGACAATGGCTAGCTACTAGCCGAAATCTGTATTTGCGTATTAAAATCTAAAAAAGAACTACTGATTGCTGCACTCTGTAACTTATAAGTCACATAACAGTCGCTGAGTGCACCCACTTTCTACTGAAAAGTAACCTGATGGAGAAAAACACTAACTTGGAAAGTAATAGCCCCCTGCTGTATGGTTACTGCAACCCAACATCCAAGTGAACCTGCCCGCTGTAGTCTAGTCTTTATAGCCTCCAATAACGTTTGGCCTCCCAATAGTCATCCCCTTGACCTAATTAACTATTCCTTTATGTCTTAGGATATGCATATCAACTGACCGTTTCTTTCAGTCAGATCTCCCCATACAGCACTTTTCTCCTAAATTGTAATCAGCATCCCTTAATTATTTACTAGATTTGATCATCACCAGTGTTTCGAAACCTTATGATATCTCTATGCTTAATGCTCATGATTCAAGTTCCACTTTAGGTTACGTAAAATTGTTTTGACACTTGAACAACAATAGTTTACTGTCATCATATGACTGCAGTGATACTGAGACTGTGTGCGTGTGTGTGTGTGTGTGTGTGTGTGTGTGTGTGTGTGTGTGTGTGTGAGAGAGAGAGAGAGAGAGAGAGAGAGAGGGAGAGAGAGTGAAATGAAATACAGTGTCGATATGCTAAAACGCTAACGTGTCTCAAGGCAGCTGTGCGTTCCATCTCACCAACACATCACACAGTCGACACGGGGTAAGATTACCTCAGCTTCTACGCAGGCCTTGTATGGACCAGGAGGATCTGCAGCGAATTGATGCAAGGTGCAGGGAATGGCAATTGAATCTCAATGTAGACAAGTGTAATGTGCTGCGAATACATAGAAAGAAAGAAAGATCGTTTTTATTTAGCTACAATACAGCAGGTCAGCAACTGGGAGCAGTTAATTCCATAAATTATCTGGGAGTACGCATTAGGATTGATTTAAAATGGAATGATCATTTGAAGTTGATCGTCGGTAAAGCAGATGCCAGACTGAGATTCATTGGAAGAATCCTAAGGAAATGCAATCCGAAAACAAAGGAAGTAGGTTACAGTACGCTTATTCGCCCACTGCTTGAATACTGCTCAGCAGTGTGCTATCCGTACCAGATGGGGTTGATAGAATAGATACAGAAGATCCAACGGAGAGCAGCGCGCTTCGTTACAGGATCATCTAGTAATCGCAAAAGCGTTACGGAGGTGATAGGTAAACTCAAGTGGAAGACTTTGCAGGAGAGATGCTCAGTAGTTCGGTACGGGCTTTTGTTGAAGTTTCGAGAACATACCTTCACCAAGGAGTCAAGCAGTATATTGCTCCCTCCTACGTATATGTCGCGAAGAGACCATGAGGATAAAGTCAGAGAGATTAGAGCCCACACAGAGGCATACCGACAATCCTTCTTTCCACGAACAATACGAGACTGGAATAGAAGGGAGAACCGGTAGAGGTACTCAAGGTACCCTGCGCCACAAACCATCAGGTGGCTTGCGGAGTATGGATGTAGATGTAGATGTAGACCAGGAACGCTCACTGTCTCGTGTCTTCGCAGCATCATTAGCATTCGACCATATTTATAAGAAAGATGTGAGCTTGACAGTTATTGATGGCAGCTCCTGTGTTGTAACTGGAGACACAGTCCTACTTCGCGAAAGTCCAATATATTCCATTTTTTTATACTGAGGGGTAATGCCAGTCCCCTTATTGGGATACAACTGATAAGGAATGTAGAGTACATGATTTCATCCCCCACACAGAGAAGCAATAAAGAATTAAGTATCGCTGACGAGGATGGTGCATTTATGAGCTGGGCACGGACCTTATACCACACACTAAAGCCACGTGAGTCTGAGATAGATAGTAATCTGTACGTGTGTGGAAGAAAATTCGCCACAACACACACTGTTTATCTGCGGACAATACAGAAACGTCAGAGACATACAGTAACATAGAACGATGTATAGACACAATCATCGCGAAATATGTGAGAGTGACACTGAAATGATACAGGATTTGACTGGACATCATTAAAAGGAAGGCGTCTTTCGTTGCGACGGAATTTTCTCACGAAATTCCAATCACCAACTTTCTCCTCCGAATGCGAAAATACTTTGTTGAGACCGTCCTACATAGGGAGAAACGATCACCACAATAAAATAAGGGAAATCAGAGCTTCGTACGGAAAGATATAGATGTTCGTTCTTTCCGCGCTATGCGAGATTGGATTAATACAGAATTGTGAAGGTGGTTCGATGAACCCTCTGCCAGGCACTTAAATGTGATTTGCAGAGTATCCGTGTAGATGTAGATGTAGACTCAACACACTAAGCGGCAACGTCTATTTAGCAACTTTCGAAGAGTATATACGAACACGAACACACAGACGGAATGCCTATATGCGATCTAATAACGGATTCCATAGGATCACGCAGAAGAAGCAGGAGAAGAAAGCGACAATTGACTTACAACAACACAAATTTTGACGATTGACATAAGTTAGTCAACCGAATTATCGCATAGCTGCACTCTAAACCTGTATATAAGTTACAATAGTATGAGAAATTGCATGCGTATCGTCGAAAAATGCATTACTAGCATAACATTGACAACAGAAAAGTAAACTCATAATAATGGACTAACCACACTCATTAACTGTTGTACAATCATCATTTTCGGACATAGAATCGCCATTTAAAAGAACTGCGAAACATTTTGCTCATTGATTTCTATGGCACTGAATACGATCGTAATAAAACTATCGTAATTACAATAATAATGTTTAGGAATTTAGATGCAGATTAAAGGTACTGGCGTTAGGAGAAGTGTGACGTAACATTGCAAGCGCTATAAAGTAATTACGACTTAAAAGTTAAATAAATTAAGTTATAAACGTAAACCATACTTATCTTTGGTGATGAACGTTTGTGTACTTCGGTTTATTTCCGCAGTATAAAACTTTCTCTTAAGGGGAGTAGGGCTTCAAACGGGCCGACTTGGAACAGGAGGGGTACTACAGGACATTTTAATTCCCGCTGTCTATTCTTTTACATACAGATTCTTAAAACTTCGTCAGTATAACCAGGAAGGATTCACGCTCATAGCAGTGGAAGCTCAAAACCATAACAAAATAATCTATTATGCTGTGCAAAATTCATCGAAGAATCTATCTTACTTAGGAAGAAAAGTGTACCTGTAGCAACAAATGCAGCCAATAGTAAGTGAAGAAGATGAAATTTCAGATGTGAAAAAAATTATTATGTTATGTTTTTGAACTTTCACTGCTATGAGTGCGAATCCAGTATTCTTCCTGGTCATGCTGACAAAGTTTTATGAATTTACTTGTGAAAGTATAGACAGTGGAAATTAAAATGTCTTGTGGTGCCTCTCCTGTTCCAAGTCGGACCGTTTGACGTCCTACGCCACTTCAAGAAAGTAAACAACTCCATCCACTGTTGTGCGTAATGTTAGGATTTGGATATCAATAGATGGCGTATTCTAAATATTTATATCAACGTATAGGACCGACATCACATGACAGACTAAACTTGCGTAAGGAATCCGAACAACTGTCAGTCAAACAGATTGTCAATAGATGGCATGGCGCCTTCTACATTACCTTTCTAAAAAGTTTTCAAACCAAAATTTTTTAACGAAAACAATAACTGCGAACTAATCGTGTATTTTGCGTCATTATTAGTGAACAAAATCTTGTAAATGTTGTCTCGATTATTACTTTTGATTAAGAAATACGGGAGATATGGCGTACCAACGAAAAGACAATACAATTGAGAAACAATATTTGTGATTATTTTTGCATTCGCTTCCAAATTTTACGTTCAATTACCCGATTTTAAAATCTCCACAAGAGAAAAAGGCCCGCCTCACCGTCTCCACATGGCGGAACTTGGGCAACGGTATCCGTGAAGGAGAGTGCAAGAGGGAGCTGTAAGCAGCCCCTCAGATCCCTCAACCGAACCTAGCGGCTCAGTCGCAAAACCAAGCTCCATCGTAAGAAGTCAGACAGTGTAACATTAAAAACAAAGCAGAAAAAAGTTCACGTACCAAACGTCTCCCTGAAAGTTTTTTTACACTGGAGATTTAGTCTCCAACGGAACCGTCCGCAAATAGAATAACAGAGCTCTTTGTGTCAATATACACTACTGAACATTAAAATTGCTACACCAAGAAGAAATGCAGATGATAAACCGGTATTCATTGGACAAATATATTATACTAGAACTGACATGTGATTACATTTTCAGGCGATTTGGGTGCATAGATCCTGAGAAATCAGTACCCAGAAGAACCACGTCTGGCCGTAATAACGGCCTTGGCAAGCCTGGGCATTGAGTCAAACAGAGCTTGGATGGCGTGTACAGGTACAGTTGCCCATGCAGCCTCAACACGATACCACAGTTCATCAAGTGTAGCGACTGGCGTATTGTGCCGAGCCAGTTGCTCGGCCACCATTGACCAGACGTTTTCAATTGGTGAGAGATCTGGAGAATGTGCTGGCCAGGGCAGCATTCGAACATTTTCTGTATCCAGAAAGGCACATACAGGACATGCAACATGCGGTCGTGCATTATCCTGCTGAAATGTACGGTTTCGCAGGGATTGAATGAAGGGTAGAGCCACGGGTCGTAACACATCTGAAATGCAACATCCACTGTTCAAAGTGCCATCAATGCGAACAAGAGGTGACCGAGGCGAGTAACTTTGCAACCCATACCATCATGCTGGTTGATACGCCAGTATGGCGATGACGAATACACGCTGCCAATGTGCGTTCACCGCGATGCCGCCAAACACGGATGCGACCATCATTATGCTGTAAACAGAACTTGGATTCATCCGAAAAAATTACGTTTTGCGATTCGTGCACCCAGGTTCATCGTTGAATACAGCACGCAGCGTCAAGGGGTACCGCAGCCATGGTCTCCGAGCTGATAGTCCATGCTGCTGCAAACGTCTGACTCGGGGATCCAGACGTGGCTGCACGATCCGTTACAGCCATGCGGATAAGATGCCTGTCATCTCGACTGTTAGTCACACGAGGGCGTTGGGATCCAGTACGGCGTTCCGTATTACCCTCCTGAACCAACCAATTCCATATTCTGCTAACAGTCATTGGATCTGTACCAACGCGAGCAGCAATGTCACGATACGATAAATCGCAATCGCGATAGGCTACAATCCGACCTTTATCAAAGTCGGAAACGTGATAGTATGCATTTCTCCGCACAACAACGTTTCACCATGCAACGCCGGTCAACTTCTGTTTGTGTATGAGAAATCGGTTGGAAACTTTCCTCATGTGAGCACGTTGTAGGTGTCGCCACTGGCGCCAACCTTGTGTGAATGCTCTGAAAAGCTTATCATTTATATAGCACAGCATCTTCTTCCTGTCGGCTAAATTTCGCGCCTGTAGCGCGTCATCTTCGTGGTGTAGCAATTTTAATGGCCAGTAGTGTATGTGGAACGTTTCCGTAAACACACATGACAGTGGATGCTGCACGTGTGTAAGGTTACTGGCAGCCTTCATCCCACGACTAGTCGTCCCTCGCTATCAGCAGCCAGTTTACTAGATGTGTCCCGTGTCAGCGTGACAGGAGGCGGGCGTGACTACACCAGAAAGCTCTATCCGCAGCGAGTGGGGCGGCGTGCGTCCACCCGCTCAACGGCGCCCGTCGGGAGATTCATACAGCGCTTCTGCATCAGGCGGCCCCTGACGAGCAGATGTCGACACGACCCGTAATTAAGAAATGTCGATAGCAGCAGGGCGCTCTCTGTCTGCTGACAGCCCCTTAATTACGGACGACACCTCTGTTGTCACAAGGCGACATCGCGAGAGCAGCAAATTCAAGGATGCTAGTTCTCTTCGTCCTCCTTAAATAATTTATGGCGGGTGTAAAATCGGATTTTTTTGTGACATTTCTTAATTAACTTAGTTCAAATGGTTGCAATGACGCTAAGCACTATGAGGCTTAATATCTGAGGTCATCAGTCTCCTAGACTTAGAACTACGTAAACCTAATTAACCTAAGGACATCACACACATCCATGCCCGAGGCAGGATTCTAAACTGCGACTGTGGTTCTGGATTGAAACGCCTAGAACCGCTCGGCCACCGCAGCCGGCTAATTTACTTAGTAAGTTTAATCATTATTATATGGACGTTACTGTTAACATTGACTATAGATTTATGTGTCAGGAAGTCGTTTCTGAAAGTATTTCTATGGAAGTGAATCATGGACGATAAACAGTTTGGACAAGAAGAGGATAGAAGCTTTCGAAATGTGGTGCTACAGAAGAATGATGAAGATTAGATGGGTAGATCACATAACTAATGAGGAGGTATTGAACAGAATTGGGGAGAAGAGGAGTTTGCGGCACAACTTGACTAGGAGACGGGATCGGTTGGTAGGACATGTTCTGAGGCATCAAGGGAGCGTGGAGGGTAAAAATCGTAGAGGGAGACCAAGAGATGAATACACTAAGCAGATTCAGAAGGATGTAGGTTGCAGTAGGTACTGGGAGATGAAGAAGCTTGCACAGGATAGAGTAGCATGGAGAGTTACATCAAACCAGTCTCAGGACTGAAGACCACAACAACAACAACAACTGTGATAATATCAATTTATTGTGTTATATCTACACTGCGCAACAAAATTAAAGGATCATTTCTTCGAAACCCCATAATTGTCTCCCAGTGCGTTGCTTGAGTTCGAAATTTGGCTCAAAGGTGTCTACAACGTTTCTCTGTAACATTCAACAGCATGCCCCCTGCGTCGTCACGCTTGTGATGGGTGACGCTTCAGAAAGCAACATGTCGTCACATGTGAAAAGAAGACCACAACTCAAGAGGTCATGTGAGCTGTTAGGTGGGTTAATGATTATACAGCAGCACAAAATTTCACCACAATTTTGTCGAGCGCCACGCTGGATGTGCCGCACGATGTGAAGGTTCCCACACACCCTCTCACTCACATTTCAAATCTTCTTTTGACGTCTCTGTGATGGAGGGATGGAGGTCAGTACAGCGACACCCGGCGTTGAAATCAGATGGTTTTCTTACGGGTAGCGGAGGAAAATATTTCAGACACAGTATGTAGCTAGTCTCGGGTTTGAGATTCTGCATGGCGTTGAGTTCGACTTTACTGAACACATCGATTCCGTAGTCGCATGGCAGTTGTGAGATCCCGACCAAAGTAAGTAGCAGTATTGTGAAACGAGGAATCGCAGTCTGAATAAGCTAGTACCTTGCGCTGTCGCATTCCGACAGGTGCAAAAGGCCTTTTCCGTTCTTAATCCAGCCGTAACACTTTATTCTTACTAACAAACAACACTGAAATAAGCTTTCCGTTTGAGAAAGCAGCTAAGTATTCGTTCTTTATGTACTGAATTTACGATGGTGTGCTGAAAAATACTGCCTCCTAATTTTTGTGCGAAACCACTTAGGGTTCAGCGGGGCTATTCCACTCTCGGGACTAATCAGCCTAAAATAAGAAATGTTACAACAGTGCGCTAGTTTCTTACAGAGTCAGGGTCGTTTTAACTTCAATGTGTGGCTGCGTCTCTGTGTTGTCGCACGTGATTGTAGTAAGGGTCTTCACTGTTACATTAATGGCAGTACAGAAGAACAAACTCTAGACGTAAGCAAATTGTGATGGATTATTGCCATAATTAAAAAAATAGAACTTAACGAATTAAGTTGTACCATGCCCAATAACACGAAATTTTAAACTCTGTCTGTTAATTGCATAAGGACACAGGTTATGTAGTGTGTTTCTCAACAAATATTGCTGGCATTTTCCACAAAGGTCTGATTTTCTTCCTCTTTAGAAATGTCTGCACGTGGGGCTACTTGGGGGAATGTGGTACATGCTTTCACGAAGTGCATGTGGGTGCAAAAGGATGAAAACGTTTCCTTGCGATAAATGCTTGTGATTTTGACACTGTAATCCTCTGAGCGGATAGTATCATCAGTGGGTGGATAGCCCACGATTTTTACATACCGTGATATATGCCTTCATCACATGTTTGTTTAATACTCTGTTCGTGTATGGGAACTTCGACCTTTCATATACTGGAATATATTAACAATTAACATATCATAATTGCATCATATTGACAGATGAGCAGAGTAGCTCCGCTGTACCCTACAGCTTTTTAAATAAAACAGATTTTATTAACATTCTACATTTTTACTCTTCACGTCTACATCCTTATTTCTCTACATAGTGACCCTGGCAACGAAAACATTTGTCCCGTCGAAAGACCGGTTTGTCGATACCATCACTGCAGAATGTTTGACTTTGTTAACAGAGCCACAACCCCCCCCCCCCCCCCCCACTTCATCACTATCAAACTGGAATCCTCGAAAGTGTTAAGTTTTGAAAACAAATGAAAATCGGATAGGGCCAAGTCGGTACCATGTGGAGGATGATCGATGATAGTGAACCAAGACTTTGGACTATTGCAGATGTCGCAGCGACCGTGAGATATCTAGAACAATCATGCTAAGGGAGAGGATGCTCCATGTGTGGATGAACGTCTCGAATTCGAAGTTCGATTGCAACTCGCTGCTTCTCACGCGTCGATGTAATTACACCACTGGCCATTAAAATTGCTACACCAAGAAGAAATGCAGTTGATAAACGGGTATTTATTGGACGGATATATTATACTAGAACTGACATGTGATTACATTTTCTCGCAACTTGGGTGCATAGATCCTGAGAAATCAGAACTCAGAACAACCACCTCTGGCCGCAATAACGGCCTTGATACGCCTGGGCATTGACTCAAACAGAGCTTGGATCCCGTGTACAGGTACAGCTGTCCATGCAGCTTCAACACGATACAACAGTTCATCAAGAGTAGTGACTGGCGTATATTGTGACGAGCCAGTTGCTCGGCCACCATTGACCAGACGTTTTCAATCGGTGAGAGATGTGGAGAATGTGCTGGCCAGGGCAGCAGTCGAACATTTTCTGTATCCAGAAAGGCCCGTACAGGACCTTCAACATGCGGTCCTGCATTATCCTGCTGAAATGCACGGCTTCGCAGGGATCGAATGAAGGGTAGAGGCACGGGTCGTAACACATCTGAAATGTAACGTCCACTGTTCAAAGTGCCGTCAATGCGAACAAGAGGTGACCGAGACGTGTAACCAATGGCACCCCATACCATCGCTCCGAGTGATACGCCAGCATGGCGATAACGTATACACGCTTCCAATGTGCGTTCACCGCGATGTCGCCAAACACGGATGCGACCATCATTATGCTGTAAACAGAACCTGGATTCATCCGAAAAAATGATGTTTTGCCATTCGTGCACCCAGGTTCGTCGTTGAGTACCCCATCCTGTCTGTGATGTAGCGTTAAGCGTAACCGCAGCCATGGTCTTCGAGCTGATAGTCCATGCTGCTGCAAACGTCGTCGAACTGTTCGTGCAGATGGTTGTTGTCTTGCAAACGTCCCCATCTGTTGACTCAGGGATCGGGACATGGCTGCATGATCCGTTACAGCCATGCGGATAAGATGCCTGTCATCTCGACTGCTGGCGATACGAGGCCGTTGGTATCCAGCACGGCGTTCCGTATTACCCTCCTGAACCCACAGATTCCATGTTCTGCAAACAGCCATTGGATCTCGACCAACGCGAGCAGCAATGTCGTGATACGATAAACCGTAATCGCGATAGGCTACAATCTGACCTTTATCAAAGTCGGAAACGTGATGGTACGCATTTCTCCTCCTTACACGAGGCATCACAACGTTTCACCAGGCAACGCCGGTCAACTGTTGTTTTTGTATGAGAAATCGGTTGGAAACTTTCCTCATGTCAGCACGTTGTAGGTGTCGCCACCGGCGCCAACCTTGTATGAATGCTCTGAAAATCTAATCATTTGCATATCACAGCATCTTCTTCCTGTCGGTTAAATTTCGCATTTGTAACACGTCATCTTCGTGGTGTGGCAATTTTAATGGCCAGTAGTGTACGTTACACCGCAACCTTGTTGCACGCACCAAATCGGAGCCCTCTGTCGGCGGAGGGTTGTAACTTGCGTCAGAGAAGCAGGAAAACCATCCGGGTAGTATGCTTGAGATGTAATGCCTCAAACGATATTGCGAACAGAATGAAAAATTCGGAGGCATTACTTCTCAGCACGTCTTTGTAGATGCCATTACTGTTACCTACGTTGTGTGGTTCTGTTGAAATACTAATCATTTGCATATCCGAACACCTAGTACACGTCGGACCGATGTTACGTTAGTTGCATGCTGTCCTCATGGTGTTGCAATCTTCTTGTCCAGGAATGTACTTTGCCTTACTTAACTGCTTTTGCACGTAACTGTGACACAAAATTGCTTCCTTGTGATACCTGCATTCAGTGTACTGGTTATCTCGTCCAAAGGGATTTGTCTACATCACCATAAAATATTATCAGTTGATAATTAAATATTTGTGTTGGTGATCTTCTTTTTCTTATAGTTAAATAAATAAATAAATGTCGTGCGACTATGGCCTCCCGTCGGGTAGACCGTTCGCCGGGTGCAAGTCTTTCTATTTGACGCCACTTCGGCGACTTGCGCGTCAACGGGGATGGATGATGATTAGGATAACACAACACCCAGTCCCTGAGCGGAAAAAATATCGACCCAGCTGGGAATCGAAGCCGGGCCGTTAGAACTGACATTCTGTCGCGCTGATCACTTAGCTACCGTGGGTGGACTTCTTACAGTTAACATTACGCTTTGACCAGCTAAGTTGGGAAGGGTTGCACAGAAGCTTGGATTTGTTAGCCGATGTCTGTTTTCGGACCTTTTCAGTCCAATTTCAAATTATCCACGTAAGTCATACAATAACATCAATTACGTATGGACGCTGGTCACATAGAGTGCGTGTGTGACTGACAATGAGTGCAACATATTAATAACAAAACGGCAGTACTGGAGCTGTATACAGCGGAGTACTGTGAGTTTGGAAATAATACGTTGCACTCAGTCACATATAAACGCTATGTAGCCAGCACTCATACCTAATGGATGTTTTGTTGTAGGTTGTGTGCATTATTTGAAAATGAACTGAAAACGTCCGAAAGTAGTCATCAGCTAATGCAGACAAACTTCCGTGCAATTCTTACGGATTTTTACAATTTTGTTGACTAATTTCAAATTCCTGCCATCCTGCCAGTCAGCATGCTGGAAGTAAGTGGTTATATTCGGTCGGTCCAGGACTAGATTCCGAGAAATGGGTGGCTGCTGAGACAGACAGTAAAATAATGAGATGGACATGTAATACGTACGTCACTCTGATCCACTTAATCTCATTTCAGCAATTCCAGTTGTATTCCAGCAGCACCTTGACCGAGAAAAGTTCTTCGTAGATACTAACAGAACAGGCTTCGAATGCAACGAGTGAACTCTGCTGTCCGTATGGAACAGACTGGGCTGGCATCGGTGCTACGCCTTCCTGTGCCGGCTCGGTGGTGGCCCTACTCAGCGTGCAGCAGAGGGTGCGAATTGGAGCCGGCCGTGGATTGGTAGGGCAGTCAGATGAATTACTGACAACTTACTGACGTTGACTGCCTGACGTGGAGTCGACAGTATAGGACACTACAAGTTACTCTGCCCACAGCGGGAAGTAACGTGGTCACGCAATTAGTTACAGGTACGTTACAATTCAAGGAAGTGAGCGTTTTGACCTCGCAGCACTACCGCGGAAAGCGGGAAACTGCTGACAAGAAGCACGAGAGGGGTGGGATGGTGCTGACAGAGAAGTACACGGAAGGTGCAAGTGGATGTCAATTATGTCAATGGAGAGCAAATTACAGAAGGAGGGACCCGACGCCGAGTGCAGCAGGATTGAAGCACCTGTCACAAAAGCAGGACAAGTAGAAGACACACAGAGAATATTTAATTGATTGTATAGATAAATGTGTTATTAGTAATTTCTGCAATAATGTGACAAGTACAAGGGAATACCAACTTGCAAAAAGCGCGTGCTACATCAGATAATTCATGAAAGTCAAGAACCAGAATGAAAGTGCCCAGTGGTCTATTGAGATGAACCATGGATACACACACATTTTACTGTGAATATCTGTTGCAACTGACAGTAAGCGAAGAGAATTGTCAAACAATACTGAATTCATTGTTGTGAATGCCGAGATTCGTTTCGTGTTCACTTCTTCTCTATGACTAGAAAAGGAAAAGTTCGGTCTCTCATGTTTAAAGCCGGCCGGTGTGGCCGAGCGGTTCTAGGCGCTTCAGTCTGGAACCGCGCGACCGCTACGGTCGCAGGTTCGAATCCTGCCTCGGGCTTGGATGTGTGTGATGTCGTTAGGTTAATTAGGTTTAAGTAGTAGTAAGTTCTAGGGGACTGATGACCTCAGATGTTGAGTCCACTAGTACTCAGAGCCATTTGAACCATTTTCATGTTTAAATATAGAGAAAAAATTTAAAATACCTTGAGACAAGACAAGCCGAGGTTTTAGTATTAACTAAGGAGCACCAGTCTTCTCCTTATTATTCCGTAGGCAAAAATTTCAAGAAAATATTTCCTTTCATACTGCTGCCATACCGTATAGACCTAAGTCCTAAAGAACTAGTCTGGAATGTTACAAGGAATGGGATACATAATGTTAATACGTCATGCATCTCACCCTCTAACCCGGAAAGAAAACGACTGAAGTTTTAGCTCCTAATAAGTAAGTGTAGTGTTTCATCTAGCCTCATGCAAGCCTTCGACATAACGCTACTTTGGTGACTTGCATGTCAATGCCACTGAAATTTTATTCAAGCAGCTTTTTAGGTGGCCTTCCAGAGCTTCACAGAAGACAAAAATAGTTGGTTGTCACCGGGAATCAAATCCAGGACCTTGGCATTTCTACCCGAAAACGCTAACCACTAGACAACGCGGCCAGTTTCTTTGAGCTACAGCGACATTAGGGTTTACTGTTGTGACATTACAAGACTAGAAAGGCCACCTATCTGGCCAGATGAGTGCAAGATGAGTGCTGAAGAAGAGATATCCTCAAGGACGGCTAAATTGCAAATGTAATACAATCAGTCTGTTAAGATTCGAACAAAAAGACAGCATTCTCGTCTATGACTGAGTCAGTAGATGTCGAATCAACTGATCCAGCTGTAGAAAACAGCGCCACCACCGGGAAAAATTATTTTGCGGATACTACCAGCAAAGCATCATCAGCAGCCGATTTGAGAAACGTTGTGCATCCCGTTTCTGCTCCTCTTGTATACTGTCCAGTCATATTAGTGTGACCACCTGTCAAAAGCCTGAATAACCCCCTTTTGCAGCGCGATGCGTGCAGGGAAAAAGCGAATGAGGTTCTGGAAGGTGCCGGCAGGAATGTCGAGCCATGCCAACTCCACGTGGCACGCTCCGCTAGGTTTCCCCGTTGAAGATCCATGGCGTATACAGCCCGATCGAGGTGGCCCCACAGCTTCTCAATTCAGTTTAAACACGGGGAGTGCGGTAAATAAATCCTGATGCTCTTCAGACCATGCACGTACAGTGCGAGGTGTGTGAGACGTTGCATTATCTTGCTGGTAGATGCCATCGTGCCGAGAAAAAACAAACTGAATATAGGGTTGGAAATGGGCCGCGTGGAGAGATACTCACTTGTATTGATGCACGGTGCCTTCCAGAATAATGAGATCACTCAGGGAATGCCCTCCTGTCTGGAGCCTTCTGATGAATGTTGCAAGGTATTTGACTTCAGACGTTTCACACCGTACACCCCAACGGTCATGTGTCCGATGGAGTATAAAACGTGATTAATGAGGGAACGCCATCTGTCGCCAATCAGTGAATATCCATTTGCGGTTTGGGATGCCAATTCCAGCCTTCGTCGCCGATGAACAGGAGTCAGCATGGGTGCATGAAGCAGGTGCCTGTTGCGGAGACCCATACGCAGCAACGTTCGCTGAATGGTCGTTGAGGAGACACTGTTGGCAACCACTTTGTTCAGCTACGCGTTCAGTTGTTCAGCAATTGCACGTCTATTCGCCCGTACACATCTCTACAACCATTGTTCAGCCCTGTCATCTATGGCCCATGGTGCACCGCAGGAGCCTTTGGCGCCAGTTTAGGAAGCGTCATTTCACCACGCACTTTAACGACGTCGGCACGCCATCACTTCACAAACTTAACCATTTATGAAATGTTTCCGATCTTGGCTCGATAGCCACTGATTATGCTCTCTTGGACGTCAGGTAAATCGCTCCATTACGACAACGTCTACTCTGTTTTCCGTGTCCCACCAACACACTTGATATGCCCTCTATTACTAGTGCTGCCACCTGCCGTCTGTTTATTGTTACTGCACATTGAAGTCGAACATAGGCGGTGTTCACATTAATGTGAGTAGACCGTCTACTGAACCCGTGGTTCAGTGATGCCTACAGACACGTAGCGCGTGAGAGCGCTCCATTTATAAGAGGTCTGCGGTACATCTCCCTACCAATGTTCTGCTTCACGATTCGTAAACAAGATGCTGTCGCAACCCTAGCGTGGTAACAAGGTCGCTTCGCCGTGTTACGCATCTACAGTCCACAAGATACCGTATGGTGTCTGATGGAGGGTAGTTTGCGTCACTTCCCCACTTTCCTGTTTCAGTCCCAAATAGTCCACAGGAAGAATGATTGTTGGTAAACCTCTGTGTGAGCTCGAATTTCTCTAATTTCACCTTCATGATCTTTTCAGGAGATATACATACTTGTGTGTATTGTATTTCTTGGCTCCTCCGGGAACATATGCACAAGGAACTTTCTGTAAGCCGCGCGGAGTGGCCGAGCGGTCTGGGGCGCCATGTACGGGCTGCGCGGCCCCTACCGCCAGAGGTTCGAATCCTCCCTCGACCATGGGTGTGTGTGTTGTTCTTAGCAGAAGTTAGTTTAAATTAGGTTAAGTAGTGTGTAAGACTAGGGACCGATGACCTCAGGAGTTTGGTCCCTTAGAAATTCACACATTTTTTACTGTAAGCCAAACTGTGATGCAAACCCCTCTCTTCTAGAACCTGGCACTGGTATTGACTGACAAACTCCGTGATGCTTTTGTGCTTACAAAGTGAAACTGTTGCAAAAGACTGCTAAATTTTTCATAGACTCTGCTTAGTAAAAAAAAAAAAAAAAAAGACGAGATTCTATACGGTCAGGTCCTCTTGCCTGTATGTGTGTAGTTGTGTAGTTTTTCGTCATCGCAAAATAATACAAGAGTTGGCGTTCTGTCAATAAGAGAGATATCTCGTGTTGGCAAATACTGGCATTCGCATCGCAGTCAAGCCAGACAGACGTAAGTTTTCTGTGGTTACTTAAATACCTTATGGAAAATGCCGAGAGGGATATTTAGAAAAGACATCGACCAATTTTTCTCCCCACACTTTGCCAATAGCAGATTCTGCTCCATTGCTATGACTTCGTCGCTGAAGGGAAGTTGACTCATTTTCTTTTTTCCTTCCTTTCAAATAAACCACAGGATATATCCTTCGAGAAGGGTTCGGCTGATTTTCATCCCTAGTTCCAATTTGCGCTCATCAGCAGTGGCTCCATCATTGATGAGGACGTGAAGTCAGATTTGATTTCCTTGTTCTAGCAGTGTCTCAAACATGTTAGTGAGTAATGCTGTGGAAAGCAAAACAAGTAGGTGATTTTTCCGCAGTTTATGGTAACCAGGGAGTAATGATGAGTCCAAAGCATATAACAAATTTATTTATGAATTCATACTGCTGTCAGCTGGACTTTTCTCTGAAATGACATGATTTCGTGCAATTTTCACATTACGGTTCTGACATAGTGCTTCCTAATCGATGTAATATCAGGACACTTTCCTTGGTTGTCTAGATGTGAACAGAAACTTAGATACTGTAAAGTGGAATAGGATGTGCCACAATCTTTAGAAGACTGTTTCTGAAGTACGGAGACAGGGGAGCTACGTACATCGTATAAGAAATGCAAATGAGGGTTACAAAAGTGGAGGTGCAAAAAAGACAAGTTTAACCTATGAACAATGTAAGAAAGTCGGATAAAATTTGTGACGAATACCATTGTTTAAGTTTGCGGAAAACACAGGCCTTCTTGCCCGAAATGGGGGAGACTTTGAACTGTTGAAAGAAATGAAGAGCCCAGAATATGGACTCATGTTAAACAAAGGAAAAATAAACGTGGAGAATAATAACAGGAAGAAGAATAACAAATTGCACACTGATAGAGAGAGTAGTAGAAGAAATATAAGCCTTCATCTATTTAGGAAGTATGTTTACACAGGATAGCCAAAACGTCCAAGATACCTAAAGTTCTTTGCCACAGGCGAAGAAAGCTTTACTGATGCCAGATATTGAAACAGAACTGGGAGAAAAGTTCCTGAAAGTGTGCGTTACGGACACAGCATTGTACGGAAGTGAATCGTGGATCATCATATATCTCCAGATGAAGAAACTCAAATAATTTTGAAGAGTGTTAAACATTAATTGGTCACTGAATTACTAACAGACGTTCTAAAAATGACAGCTGATGTTAGATATCTGTACAAGAACGTTACGGGAAGAAGGGACAGGTTAGTAGTAAGTTCGCTACAGGTCGGCTCTTCGAGCTCTCCAGCCACACGCCAATGTAAAGTGTGTGTGTGTGTGTGTGTGTGTGTGTGTGTGTGTGGAGGAGGGGAGCAGGAGGGGAGGGAGGCCTCAAACAGCTGACGTGCGGGCAGTCAGACAGCGGGACTGTAACGCGCGTGATCGTACTACACCAACCAGAAGCCGTTAGACAGGAGCTGGTACATGTGCAGAATACGTGCAACAAACCCGTCTGGCGGGTAGCCTATACAGTGTTGTCCGTGGGCGGGCTAATAGACGCACGGAAGTGCCCTCCACCTATGGGGCGGAGTTGGAATGGCAACGGCGTCTGTGAACAGGGAGCGCGAATCCAGTTCTTACGACTGCGAGCGCCTCTTTGCAGCTCGAGCGGAAAACTTCAAGAATGAGAGATCGAGCTGTCACCCATTTTCCAATACAGGCTTTGGTACTACAGGCCTAATTTATGCGATCAGCTGTCACCTTATTCATGTCATTTCATAGTAAGTTAGTTATTTTTCCTACTGTTACTGTCGAATAAAAAAAAATATGTTGGCTTCCAGAATGTTAAATGGATCTCGACGTATTTCAGGTCTCCTGTTATAAAGCAATAAATGTATTTGAAGTTTAGAAAATATTGGGGCTCGTAGTATCCGGCGAGTGTTTAAGAGTAACTAGAGTTAATCAGCAACCTTACGCGACTATAATAAAAGTAAGTTGCGCAAATTTGTATATTGTAATTGTCTAACATGAGAATGTTATAAGTATAACGTTAACAAGCGCATGTGCAGTACTCATTTTTTTCTTATAATCTATGGTAGATAGGCTTCTTCAGATATGTTGTGATGAAGGGTGATTAAAAGTGAAAGCTAGTGTAAAGCAGAATCGTCGGGAACGCTGTAAACATATTGTCGCTTTGTGCTGCTTCATTGGAAGTGAAAGAGATTTTTCTAAAACAGTAGTTATCTAACTAGGGGAAAATTTTGGTTATTCTCGTTGCTATTTGTACTACAAAAGCGAAACAGATTAAGAAATGTTTCACGCCAAAAAGCACACACAGTCTGTTAAATCTGCTGCAAAGGATCGGCAACCTCTTAATAGATAATAAATATTTGGAAAAATTAAAGAAGTTGAGTGTGCCTTTTATCACACGTTACGAGAAGAATGTGAAAGTGGAGCTTAGGTTATATCCACCTTAAGCGCTGTTGACCTAAGTGAATATAATATGTTCATTCATTACCGTACTGCTGTTGAAAGCCAGTGTACTTACGCCATTCACAGAAGCTACACGTTAGGTAAATGTGTAATTTGATACATAAGTCGACGCTTTACTTTTCAACAGCGTGGATTCCGAAGTTGGGTAAAAATTATACAAATACTCGAATAGAATTGGAAGCCAGCATGATACACAATAATGCGTTTCCGACGAGAGAACAAAATGTTCAATATGGTCTGAAGAGAGGAAACTACGCATATCTGCTAGTCATCGGGCTCAAAAAATTAAAACACTTAGAGATGGTGAAAGTGATCAGCTGGGACGATCGTATCAATTGCAGAACAACTAAAATTAGTCTTCATAAAGCGTGAAGCTATAAGTTCAGTCATCTTTATACCATCAGGCTGCAATATGCGTAACCATCTACTCCTTCAAGAGCGTTGCAACGCTATTCGATTAAGTGTAGCACTTCTAGCTCGCACGCTCTCTATAGTTACACTGATTCCAGAAGAAGAATAAAGAGAAAAAATTGTACTGCCAAACCAAAACTACGAGGGCTGCCCAGGAAGCAATGCACTGCATTTTTTCCTCATACGAAAACAACGCTACGAATGCGAAACGTTTGTATGTATTATTGAGGTTTCCTGAGTGAGCGCGCCAAGTTCCCGTCACTTTCGACAGGTAGCGTAGCAGCAGAACAGTTTAAAAATGGCGTCTGCAAGTGACGTACGTGACAAGCAACGTGCCATCATTGAGTTTTTCACCGTAGAGAAAGAAACTGCGGGGAATGTTCACAAAGGCTTGTGCCGTGTTTATGGAGCTTCTTCTGTCGCGACAGAAGTACAGTTAGTCACTGAAGGTCGGGAAGACCATCCACGGCTGCCACATCTGACACACCTGACCTAGCAACCTCGGACTTCCACTTGTTTGAGCCATTGAAGGATGCCACTCATGGAAGACATTTTGAGGACAGCGAGAAGGTGATTCACACAGTGAAGCTCTGGCTCCACCATCAGGACAAGGATTGGTACCGACAGGACATACACGCCCTTGTTTCGCGCTGAAGGAACGCCATAGATCGTGATGGAGGGTACGTGGGAAAATAGTGTGCAGATAAAACACCATTCTTTCGTGTGTGTAATTCCCATTATGTTCAATAAAGAATTGTTGAAGGAAAAAGCGCAACCCTCTATAGTGTCCCCAGTGCTATATTACGAAAAGACTTAAAAAACAGTATTTATAAAGAAGAGACATTTAAAAATTGAATAATATATTTTTATCATGTAGCCGTAAAACAATAATTTCTCTGTCGAGAAATGCAAGGAAATGCAATGCAAAGAAATAATTTATGACAAAATGATCTAAAGAGACGACAAGATACGCTCTTTTGTTAATTTTTTTTAGTCGACTTCACTTCTTCACTTGTCTTGATGATGTACAGACGGACATCTTGCGAGTGCTGGCAAATGTAAGCATATTTGTATGAGTTAAGCATATAATATACTGATTTAATATTATTGTGCACTTTTAATTTGTAAGAGGTGATCCCGATTTCATGTCCGCCTTCCTTGAATTAACCTGCATTCAAGTAATTTACAGTTCAACAATCGCAGCGGCCGATGCAGCCAACGACGCCATTACGTGGCGATATTAACTTATGAAAAATTAGCAGAAGCGGAAAACTCGCCCGCTATTAACATAATATTAATTTTTCTCCACAGCCGCCCGACGTTGCAGAAAATACGTAGCTTTAAGATTCTTATTTTCAGTACCATAGCCGAGAGCCAGAGCCAGGACTCCGACTACAATACAATGGTTAACGGAGGTAAGAAAAATACTCTCGCGCGTGTGTGGGCCGCAATTTTAATTAATAACTAAAGATCTTTTGCTTTAAAGTGAACTGACTAGCCGAGGAAATTAATATGAAAGGTTTATTCCAATGTTCAACTTATATGCTCATGTTTTAAGATTCTGCGAGTCTAACATTCATTAATGTAACAAATAATTTGAGATTAATATTGTTAAAAAGGAGAACTTCAGGAAAGCATCTAATCGTAAAATCAAAATTAAATGAAATATCATTTTTATTAAGGCCCTCCACGTAAGTCGCAACAATCAAAAAATAATAATAACAATAATAATATATTAAATTACGACGACCGACGGACGCGAGACCTCGTAGAAAATGCAAAACAGAACTACAGAGAAAGCTACATGTAGTACCTGCACGAAAAAGTTAACACAAGATATTCATAAGATCTGATGGACGAAGTCAATCGAATGACCGATGACTCACTTCTGAAGTCGAGGCATGGACGTACAGGCATTAGGCCCTTTATCTGTGTTGTCAGCAGCGTATACCGTCAATCAAAGCAATTTCTTTCTTTATAAACACAATACTCACTCCGTATAAAGCACCTTTGCCGTGGTGTGCAATGAAATTCGTGCTCATACGTAGGCTCATCCGCGGTCGTTGTTCCAATGCATCTTCCGCGGACAGTGCCGGGAGTACCCTCTGCCATACACCGTTTGGTGGTACTGCGGTACGAGTAGACGCATATGAAATTGAGAGCGCCTATCGCGGCATCGACGTGTGACTGGAAAGCGATTGTCACACCTGTAAAGCACAGATGGTAGCTGGGCAGGATCTACTCTACTGCCGTGCAAGGCAGTTGTCACGGCGCTTTACGGGGCAGCGATACAGTTTACGACCCTGCGAAACTAGCGACCACGTTCGCCAGTCCGTGGCTTTCTGGTATCAGTCTTCTGTAACGATGTGGGGTATTTCATCGGACACTTCTTAGAAGATACATCAATCGTACATCCGACAACACTACAGTGCCTGTAAGACCACGATAAATTCGTTTAACTCCTAATGTGTAGATGCCATATGAACTGTGATTGGATTTTCTGCAGTAATATTTGATTTAGTGTTCACATCTTATGACGCATTTCGATATCATCATCATCATCAGATCTATGGTACAAGATGGACACAATTGTCTCTAAAATGACGGAATATTTGAATTATATACCTCAGTCGATGCGCAGTACATAATCAATTGCAAACATTCATCGTTAACATCTGTACCCAAACTGGCGCATGCCTTATAGCATCTTACAGAGTAAACGTCTGTTGCCACATGGTGGCGTTAGAAGCGTCATCAATACCAGAACAAAAATATCTGTCTCATGTCAATGCTTATTAGAAATAATATGCAAGTCGTCGTTGGTTCTCATACAATATTTAAATAATTCATTACGTTTTACGGGACGTCCAATGAAATAATTATATATGATAATCTCTACAACATCTGTAACTAACATTGACGTCAGATTTTGGAAGACAGAGTGCTTTACCGAGCTGTCGAGATACACATGGATAGCAATTTTTAACAAAATACGAATCCAACAGGAAATGTTTTTACGAAAACCTACGGCGAACCATCATATGTGTCGATATGAGTTAATGTAAAACTGCCGGGACAGCACTTACACATTAAGGTGGGTGGGGCCCAGATATATCACATATGTGTAAAAAAATAACTCTGTTATTTCATTAACATTTACTACCCTTACCAAAGTCAATCAATTGAATTTTTCTCGTCTACGCGTGGAATCACTGTCCTGTCTGCAAGGTGGACTGGGGGCAAATCAGTTGAGGGGGGGAGGAGGTTTTATTTTTTGCACCACAACTGCCATATTGTCCTAGTTCTGGGTGGTTCGTGGCCCGGCATATATCTGTCCTCTCACACAGAACTCATTTCTCCCACTTTCTCCCTGCCACGAGTTCACTGCCTATCTTATAAAATGACTTCGCCACCTGCTTCCCAACTGAACGACCCCTGTGGTGACCCTCGCTCCCTCTCTGTCCACTGCTCTGGATGGCACAGCGTCTGCCTGCACACCACAAAGAGTTTGTGTTATCCCTTCAATCACTGCCATATCTATACTTACGATTCTAAGTGCAGCTACTCCGTTCTACGTGTCATTAGCATACCACAATGAGTCAAATGGCTCTGAGCACTATGGGACTTAACATCTGAGGTCATCAGTCCCCTAGAACTTAGAACTACTTAAACCTACCTAACCTAAGGACATCACACTCATCCACGTCCGAGGCAGGATTCGAACCTGCGAGCGTAGCGGTCGCGCGGTTCCAGACTGAAGCGCGTAGAACCGCTCGGCCACTCCGGCCGCCAGCATATTACACCTTTCCATCTCTGCCTATGGGTGACACGTGGCTAGGTGGAAAGGATAGCCGCCTCTCAATGTACGGCATTTCACAAACATTTGGACAAATGCTTTTCAAATGCTTTGTTTCTCTGAACTGCAGTTTCGTGGAAGCACTTGTAGGAACAAATTGTTATTATCACATTAAAACTTTTAATATTTTGTGATGTTACTGCTATTATAATCTAAGTATGTGTGGCACATCAAAAGTGGTAAAAGTGTTGGTGTCGCTACGTGAGTGCGGTGGAGGGGGGGGGGGGCGAGGAGAGGGAATGTAAGAAATTGTGTCAACCCTGGAGCCACCCATCCCCTTCCCGCAATGGAACTGATTGCTGGATCTGTCCCTGGACTCTGTTACCCATTTCTAATGTGCCGTCAACTGTAACACATTTGTTTCTCCAGCCGCTGGTAGGTGCAGCCAGTATGATTTGACGGCAGGACATGCGAGAGGTCGCCAGCAGCGCACAGTGCTTGATTGAAAGCACTACCAGTGGGCGAACACTGGCAGCCACATTAGATCGGAAGGCATCTCAGAAGGATTAGCGAAGGAGGACACTGCTAGCAAATGGAATGCGGGAACAGTCGCCTGGCCGGAAGAAGGAGGAAGATTGGAGCAGAGAACCACGGCAGACTGGTGGATGGACAGCAAGGTTGGTTGCGACTATATGTCGACATGGGGAACCGATCTGGCCAGAGAAGCAGATGGTTCGTGGCCTCATGGAGTAGAGATTTGCCATTGAGATCATTTTGACAAAAAAACAGTGTATCGCCGAGTTTCATAAGCTCTTGCAGAACGTCTATGGAGACCTGGCAGTCAACAGAAGCATGGTGAGGCGTTGGGCGAAGCGTCTGCCATCATCGCATGAAGGTTGCACAAACCTGTCCGATCTCCCACGTGCTAGCCTGCCGCAAACGGCTGTGACTCCTGTAATGATGTAACGTGTGGACACTCTTATTCGAAGTGATCGGCGTACATCGCAGTATAACTAAACGTCTCTGTTGGTAGTGCTGACACACTGGTACACCATCTGGGGTACTCGAAGGCCTGTCCCGAAGTACTCCTCATCCACCCTACAGCCGTGATCTCACACCATCTAAGATCCATCTTTTTGGCCCAATGGAGGATGCATTCCAAGAGAAGCAGTACGTGGATGATGGGGACGTTATTGATGCAGCTACACGTTGGCTCTGATGTCGACAAATAGTGGTACCATACGGGCATACCAGCCTTCTCAGTTTGGTGGCGTAAAGCCATCGCATTCAACCGCGATTATGTTGAAAAACTGGTTTCTGTAGCCAAAATAATGGGTAAATTTGTGGTAGATTGGAACGCTGAATAAAACCAACCTGCATTCATAACATACACCGTTTTATCAAACGTATCCGGACACCTGGCTGAAAAGGACTTACAAGTTCGTGTCGTCCACCATCGGTAATGCCGGAGTTCAGTATGGTGTTGGCCCACCCTTAGCCTTGATGACAGCTTCCTCTCTCGCAGACATAACGTTCAATCAGGTGCTGGAAGGTTTGTTGGGGAATGGCAGTCCATTCTTCACGGAGTGCTGCACTGAAGAGAGGTATCGATGTCGGTCGGTGAGGCCTGGCACGAAGCTGGCGTTCCAAAACATCCCAAAGGTGTTCTCTAGAGTTCAGATCAGGATTCTGTGTAGGCCAGTCCATTACAGGGATGTTATTTTCGTGTAACCAATCGGCCACAGGCCGTGAATTTTGAACGGGTGTTCGATCGTGTTGAAAGATGCAATCGCCATCCCCGGATTGCTCTTCAATGGTGGGAAGCAAGAAGACTCTTAAAACATCAATGTAGGCCTGTGCTATGATAGTGCCACATGAAACAACAAGGGATGTAAGCTCCTCCACGAAAAACACGACCACACCATAACACCACAGCCTCCGAATTTTACTCTTGGCACTTCACACGCTGGCAGATGACGTTCAGCGGGCATTCGCCATACCTGCACCTTGCCATCGGATCGCCACATTGTGTACCGTGTTTCGTCACTCCACACAACGTTTTTCCACTGTTCAATCGTCCTATGGTTACTCTCCTTACACCAAGCAAGGCGTCGCTTGACATTTACCGGCTTGATGCGTGGCTTCTGAGCAGCTGCTCGACCATGAAATCCAAGTTTTCTCACCTCCCGCCTAACTCTCATAGTACATGCAGTGGATACTGATGCAGTTTGGAATTTCTATGTGATGGTATGGATAGATGTCTGCCTGTTACACATTACGACTCTCTTCCACTGTCGGTGGTCTCTGTCAGTCAAAAGACGAGGTCGGCCTGTGCGTTTCCACTTCACTGTCACATCGGAAACAGCGGACCTTGGGATGGATGTTTGACACAAGTGACACCCGATCTCCAGACGATGTTTGAAATCCGTGAGTTCCGTGGCGTGCGCCATTCTGCTCTCTCACAATCTCTAGTGATTAGTGAGGTCGCTGATATGGAGTACCTGGCAGTAGGTGGCTGCACAATGCACGTAATATGAAAAATGTTTGTTTTTGGGGGTGTCCGGATACGTTTGACTGCATAGTGTATTTGTTAAATTCTCGGATAATCTTCTTCAGATACTCTATTTGTCCAAATATAATGCAAGTTATGCTGAAGGAATGTACAAAGCACTCATGTAAACGAATAATTATTTTCATATAAAAACATTTCAGATCTTGTACTATTACTATCACGATAAACTAGGTATCTCTCGCACATTAAAAGCGCTGGTAGCGGCAAGTTAAACTGAATGGAGAGGCTTTGTAACACACTGTAACAACCCTAACCCCTACCCCCAAGATACGAACACCGGACCCGCACCTGAGCTAATTGCACCATTTATAAGTAAAGTTCAGTCGCACATATTTTCATTGTTAATAGAGTGAAACAGGTCGCAGGAGACTTATTTTTTCTTATTCTGTGGCAGGTGAAGCGTTAATGAGCCACTGTGTGACCACGCACAACGGGACCGCCGTTGCCGAAGGCGCCCTCCGTTTTCCGGCGACAGGTGTGTGTGCGTGGGTGGCGGGCTCTGCGCTAGCAGCCAAGGCGCAACTCCTGATTAATGGGTGGAGGCGGCGGTGGCGATAAATCGCGTCTGTGGGGAAGGCTTGGCGGCGTGGCGTCGTGTCGCGGTAATTGCATTCCGCGGCTGGCTGGGTCTGCGGGCCGCAGCGCCACACAACACAGCCGGCCAGGCCACATCTCACTTTGCTGACACGACCCACGACCGCAAGAACAAGGCAGAGCCTACTGTTAGTAATGGGCCAGTTACACACACAACACCACTGTATCAGCTGGCCGATGGCTCCCGTCCAACATAATAGGAACATCAGCGTTCTTCTGGTGTCATTACTTATACGGTATGACTGACAGAGCTGCTGCTTATAAGAAAGAAAATGTCCTCTCCTGTTCACCAGAAAATGTGATTTCACCGAGGTAGCCATAACATTATTTTGTACACTGAAGGGCCAAAGAAATCGGTATAGGCAAGCGTATTCAAATACAGAGATACGTAAACAGGCAGAATACGGCACTGCCAGAGTGGCCGCGCGGTTAGAGACGATGTGTCACTGATTGCGTAACCCCTCCCGCCGGAGGTTCGAGTCCTCCCTCGGGCATGGGTGTAGGTGTTCTTCTTAGCATAAGTTAATTTAAGCAGTGTGTAAGCCTGGGGACCGATGACCTTAGCAGTTTGGTCCCATAGGAATTCACACACATTTCAACATTTTATTTTCCGGCGCTGCGGTCGGCAACGCCTATATAAGACAAGTATCTGGCGCAGTTGTTAGATCCGTTACTGCTGCTACAATGGCAGATTGTCAAGATTTAAGCGAGTTTCAAAGCACGAGCGATGGGACACATCATCTCCGAGGTAGCGATTTTCCCGTACCACCATTTCACGAGTATACCGTGAATATCAGGAATTCGGTAAAACATCAATTCTCAGACATAGCAGCGACCGGAGAAAGATCATGCACGAACGGGACCAGCGACGACTAGAGAGAATCGTTCAACGTGACAGAGGTGCAACCCTTCTGCAAATTGCTGCAGATTTCAATGCTGGGCCATTCAAAGAAACATCATCGACATCGGCCTTCGGAGCCGGATGCCCACTTTGTGTACCCTTGATGACTGCACGACACAAAGTTTTACACTTCGCCTGGGCCCATCAACACCGACATTAGACTGTTGATGACCGGAAACATGTTGCCTGGTCGGACGAGTCTAGTATTGAAATTGTATCGAGCAGATGGACGTGTGCAGGTATGGAGACAACCATGAATCCATGGACCCTGCATGTCAGCAGGAAACTGTTCAAGTTGGTGGAGGCTCTGTAATGACGTGGCGTGTGTACAGTTGGCGTGATATGGTACCCCTGAAGTGCCTAGATACGACTCTGACAGGTGACAAGTATGTAAGCATCTTGTCTAATCCATTCGTATCCATTTTGGATTCCGACGGACTGGGGCAATTCCAGCAGGACACGCGGGGGTCCTAAGGTGCACCACTTTCTTTGGCTCTTCAGTGTATTTTTATGGGAATCTATTTGATAATAGACTATGATTATATTACTGTACGAAATCGGGCTGTTTGCACAGTGCTCCTAACAGTCCAACGTGTGTCTGTTCCTTTAGGTCAAAACAACATATTGTTTCAGAAGACGCTTGCTCAAAACCCATTAGACGTAGAGAAAAATGACATGTCTCAATGGACAGAACATACTACGTGTTCGTACAACTCGTTTTCCGCGCTATTCCGAAAATGTATCTGAAAGCGGCTGATGCCATAGGAGCAGAAGAGTAGAGGGCAGGCGTGTCAGAACATGGCGTGCAATGGAACACTGCGTGCATTTTGATTCCTGAATTCGCTAAATGTGAGCCACCTGAGACGGTTCAGCAATTTCTTGGGAAGTCTCATGATAAAGCCCCAACAGCAAAAACCACCCGTGGGTGGTACGAAACTTTCTGTGACAGTGGCTTCCCGTTTGTTGCAGAGAAAATGTGCCTGCCCGACTATCGGCTGTGTTGCACTGCAGAAAGATAAAATGCAAAATTTTCTTAAGCTTTTCTCCAGCCAGTACTAAGCCAAGTCAAACAGGCCAGTGCACCGTGTTGCAACTGTGGTATCATGACAAAGTACACATTGGCCCATAGATTATTCATATGATTTTGAGACACATCCCTGTTGTTTTAGAACATTTTTGAACACATTCTAAGTTGACTTCTGAAAGAATCATAAGTTGTTTTTTGGATGCGTGCATTGTATACGTGATGTCTCTTTCAGGTAATCCCTGTCGCATTAAGAAATAGAAAGCTTTTCCGCAGACAAAAGGTGACGAGTTGAGCCGAATAAACCCGAACGGGCAAATACCTGCAAGTGTTTGTTTACATAGTTGTTTGTGTGTGAATGATAAACGTTTTTTATAATTACTAGCGAAGTCTATAGATTGAGACTACCAGAGTAGAAATAAACAACTAAGAGGAATAACAGGTAAGAAAGATTATTTATTATCTTCTCAGTGTATCCAAGATAATGACATTTTGACAGAAAATTTTTGCAAGATCGCTACACTACTAAGAGCCAGTTGTACAGTTCCCGGTTAGCAGCCACTTTCAGATCTGTTTTCGGAATAGCGTGGAAAACGAATTGTACGAACACGTAATAAATCCTAACAAGAGTGTAAACGCGGTATAACTGAACCGGTAATTCCGGTAGGGTTAGAGAAGTTAACCAGAGTTTTGATAATGGATAATAGTTATATGTTTAGTGATGACAAGATTGTTTGTTAGAACGAGGAAGGAGAAGAAACGGGAACATTACACAAATTATATGGAAGAATATGACGATTCCAAAATTATATAGAAATTTCGTACTTCTACTACTTTCCGATCTCATGCTTCAGAAACTGGGCCGTATCAATGAAATGTGAAACTGTTTCCTAACATAAAACCTTTTGCTCGTAGCCTAATAGGCATTTGATGCTGGTACTTCGTGAATTATATTCTGTCGTATTATTTATGTAAGTGAGATAAGTAAAAAGGACCATTCCTACCAAAACAGTCTCGTTTATTTGGCGTTGTTACAATTGCTGCAGTATTAGAATGCCCTATTTCGTTTTATCTAGCAGACAGAAACAAAATGCCCGCATCTCTTGGTCGTGCGGTAGCGTTCTCGCTTCCCACGCCCGGGTTCTCGGGCTCGATTCCCGGCGGGGTCAAGGATTTTCTCTGGCTCGTGATGGCTGGGTGTTGTGTGATGTCCTTAGGTTAGTTAGGTTTAAGTAGTTCTAAGTTCTAGGGAACTGATGACCTAAGATGTTAAGTCCCATAGTGCTCAGAGCCATTTCAACAGTAACAAAATAGACCTCATCAAACCGAGAAACCACATCAGTCTTGGGGATTATTCGTATTAAGAGCTTTTTCAGTGTTAGACAACGACATTTTGATTTTTTATTAGCAACACATTTGACGAACTTTGATGACGTCAAAGATTCTTTCGCGGAAATGAAAGCATGCCGTGTTAGCAAAATTAGAGAGAAAAAATGCTGAGACCTAAGGAATGAAGAAATGTGTAGCATTTTGCTTCTCTCTTGTTTTTACTGGTTTTATGTTTCCTATATTTAATTTTATGTCACACAAAAGAGAAAGTTGCTAGCTAATAGGCAATAAACAATGCTAATTTCCTGGAAATTTCTTATTCTCCCGATCACAAATTAGTCCCATCCAGTATTAACTGTGAGTTTTTTGGAAGGGGGTAGGATGTCGAACTGTTTCCTAACACAAAACCTTTTGCTTGTAGCAGGCCTAATAGGCATTTGATTCCAGTACAAATTATTCACGTTAGAATTCCACAGAGCGAAATAGAGTGACGTTTGATAGAAGACGTCTGTGTGAAGACGTGTGGCACTGCACTTTTGCACAATTAAGACTAAATAATGCTTCTTAAATTTTCTCGAACGTATATGTTTTATATATCAGCCTCTCCAGAAAGATGTGAGCTACGAAGTAAACATATTTTAGAAAAGCCGATGTTTTTTAAAAATATTTGACGTTCTGTCTCTAACGAAGTGGGAGAGGGAGGGGGGGGAGTGGGGGGGAGCGCCTCTATCAAGTTTTTGCATCGTTCGGAGACATCGTAGGGCCGGGGCTGACTGTACACCGTCCTCGATCGCTTAGATTTCAAGGAGTAGCTGTCTGTGTGCCGCCTATAATGTTGACAAAACCCTGTGGTAAGTGGAGAGACTAGTTTCGACTTTTATAGTGAGCAATTAAGTTCCGGTGATTAAAATTCAGGGCGATAGACATTTCACGACAGTTAATCTGTAAAAAAAAAAACGCACCACATGTTCAAATGAAAGCATGAAAACCGTCTGAAGATGAATCGTAATGATTCGAGACCGGTAACGGTGCGTTTTGAATAAAGGAACTGAAAATAAATTTGTGGCTGGTTGCTGTCTCAACACCATCAACATAAAATAACAGCCACGGTCTCCAACCATGTCATCATATGACAAAACTTCAGATAGACCATATTACCCGGAACTTCCCATACAAGTAGTCCCCGAAGTGTTAATACCGCGGTTTCCGACGGGAAACTTATTATTATTAGAAACATTATTGTATTTTGTGCATGTGACCTTTTACTGAATACGTCAATCAGTTAAAACTCAAAACTTTTGTTGATAGTCATTGTTCCTGATCCCGTTGGGTAAATAGCAAGTAGGAACATTTTCTTTGATTGGGCACAATGAGCAACGTGGACTTGGAGACTGGACATTATGGTCAGTATAGTCTCCATCGCTTTCTGGCTGACCGCAAAGGTAGTTTCAGGGTCTTGTAGGCGGCGGAGGTAGGTGCAAAGCACGCAAAGACAAGATAAGTGTCTTCTCATAACGACATAACAGAAGTAGCGATCATTTGGATACTTACCGGCCACCCCACACTACTTCTGGTGGAGATGCCATGCTGTATCTCTGCACTACCTTCTACATCCCGTGCAGAGACGGTGGAATTTACTTGGGCACACGCCTTCGATGTTCTACAAGTAACATGCAGCTGACGATCGGGTGTTGGAAGCCACTGTAGAAACTACGTCTGCCACCCGCTGCCCTGTACAGCACCGCTATGTCACGTAAGCAGCTGCGACAGGAACAATGGCCTCAAGAATCGACTGAGGTAGACGAGGCATCGTGTTCCAAGGCTGTGCTGCATCTACTGCCCTCACCATGGCTGTGGAGAAAATTATTCTAATATGTAAATCGAATAAACATTGTGTCTGATTAGTGCTACTTCACCGTACTCCACCCTTCGCCTTATTGCAACTATACGGTGGAGGTGAGCGTATCATTTGTCAGGAGCCTGAAGAAATCGTATTACGAATTGTGATGTGGAGCCGTTCTCTATCCAATAATATGTGTCTATTTTCTCTATGTATCCGTGTACTTTTGCGCAGTGGAGGTACTTATGAATAACCCTTACACTGGAGAACATATCGTACACAGAAAAGATATGTATCCTGCGGATCTGTATGTACACTATCGTACGGAGCACAGATATCTGTGTGTATCCATGACATTCTTGAAATCTTCTGGAGAACCTCAGAATTAACGCTTCGAAAACCTTTCACAGCATTTTTGCGCATTTTTTCGTCAGTCTTGTACTAACGTTGAGCCACATGGGACTTGACCATTCCCCGTATTGAGTTTTCTGGAGTTGTAGGGTCCGTCTTTTATGATGGCAAACCCAGTGGGGTTGATAGTGGTGCTGGACCACGTCTAATCTATTGGTCTGGGAATGGTTCAGAGAGGAAATTACGCACTTCAATAGAAAAACACCCTGGTACTCCGTTTTGATAAAACTACTCACGATCCATGATTCACTTGTCCTCAGGCAGAGAGTGTCACGTACAAAGTAGAGACACATTCGGTATTAACGTTTTAACAGTAAACTGCCAAAGCAATCGTAACAAAATCTAAGAAATTACAGCATTCCAAGAAAACTGACAAGTTCAAATGATACTCGAAACTTGGAACTGGATGAAACCCGAAGCAGAAATCTCCGAAATATTTAAAAGGGCGTAGTACGTACATTGAAAACCTCGAGATAATGGGTAGAAAATCATAAGATGGGGAGTGTTGATTGCACTCGACAATATTGTTACGACTGTCAAGGTCGAAAATGAGTCAGACTGCGATCCAGAAGCGAGTAAACGGCCAAGGTGAACACAAACTGATCATTGGACATTTATGCCAGCCACGCGATTCTGCTGTAGCAGTTTTAGAGTCATTCAAATAAAGTCTATACTCAGTAGCACTGAAGTATCCCGATCGTGCAATATTAATTTCAGGTGACGTTAAGTTACCGATTCTAGACTGGGTCTTCTGTGGATTAAATGCATGTGGTACAGAGAGTCAGTTTTGTGAAGTAGCGCTGAACCTTTCTCCGAGAACTGTCTTGAGCAACTGTTTCAACAACACACACGCAATGGAAATATTTTAAACCTCGTAGCTACAAGGAAGCCTGACTTCAACGACCGTGTCATTATAGATGCAGTGTTCATGATGTCATCAGAAAAACGATGTTTACTATAGTTAACAAATCCATCAAGAGCGGTAGGAGAGTTTTAATGCTGAAAGGAGTAGACAAGCAGTTATTACCATATTACTTAGACAATGAACGGACATCATTTAGTTCCATTACGGGAATTATTATCACACGCAGCGCTCGTGCATGCTTGCTAATTTCTCTCACCTAAGTGCACATTTCCCCTCTACCACCCCGCCGGCCGCGGTGGTCTCGCGGTTCTAGGCGCGCAGTCCGGAACCGCACGACTGCTACGGTCGCAGATTCGAATCCTGCCTCGGGCATGGATGTGTGTGATGTCCTTAGGTTAGTTAGGTTTAAGTAGTTCTAAGTTCTAGGGGACTGATGACTACAGCTGTTAAGTCCCATAGTGCTCAGAGCCATTTGAACCTCTACCATCCCACATTGTCTGAGTGATGAAAGGGGAAAGAGGTGGAAACTGCGAAAGCGCCGCATATGACATACAGCTCTGTTTCATACTTTATACTTCTCAAGAACACAGGTCACAAACAAACCAAATTTTTAGTATTGTTTAATTATTTCTGACATTATGAAGGCATAATACAATTTATATCTGGCACACACTTTAGGCATACGGACAGTCGCAGAGTTTTGACACTCATGTTGCCACATAATCGTGACCTATTCAGTTTCGTAATCGGGAAAAGCTTTTCACCGACATATGCTGATCGAAACATTGCTAACACGGTTGCAGTCTCATTTCGGAGATGTGGAAAGTCTTCCAGAGGAAAACCGCGTAGAACTCCTGGGCACTTTTAACCTAATAGTATTTCTCTTTTAAGTGGGAATTACTTTGAAGTTCGAGAAGCTACAATTGCACAGGAGCACTTTCAACTGAAATAGCAAACTGCATCGAAAACTGCTCAGGGACGGATGTAAGACTGGCAGTGTCCTCAAACGTTTATAAAGCTATTCCTGGAATTCCTTCAACACCACAATTGATTGCTCAAAATCTGTGTGTTCTTCAAACCCTCTGAGCTTATGGAAATGGGCTATGTTAGTTGCCAGAAGTTGTCACTTCCTCAGTGCGATTTTCTTTTTAGATACACACACTTTCACCATGAAATCAGAAATAAGTTGCTTCTCACCCTGGAATGTCTTATTGAGGGCAATATGCCGTGAACTCTAATTAAAATGCAATGTCTGCAATATATTCAGTATCTTCTAATTTTCGTTCTTGCTCCCTTTTTACTTCATAAATTCAACAACAGTGGGTCTTAAATCGAAAACTCGTTCCAGGCATGTCCTTTGACATAACGCACTTTTCTGTAATATATACCGCCTGCACACTCTTCGCTAAATTCCACCAGAAACTGTTGCAAATGACGATACAGTAACGCTTTTGACTTTAGAAAATTTAATATTAGCCCTGCCAACTCCATCACACGGTCCAACCTGCATATTTAGCACAAAGTGCTTCTTAATATGGAGGACAATGGATCCTGTACAAACCGCCTGTCTGTCGTTATAATTTTTAGCTCTTCCATCATCAACTAAATCTTTGAATCCTTGGTGCGCTAATGCAGTTTCATAGCAAATTTGCGGTCCCTCTCGATTATGCGACTACATTATAGATATGAGACTTGTCCTTCTCTGTGACTCCCGTTCACTTTTAAACGTTTGGGATGACAGATCGCTGGACTGTCTCTTTTTGCCGCAAACGGCCTCTGGACCTGTAAATTTCCTTTATCCATGAACAAATATCGAAGGATAAACAGCGTTTGCACAACGATTCTGACTAAATGAAGAACGACGTCCCGACAAAAGTAAGCCATTCCATGTGTTGAAAGTAAGTGTCGCTTCGCACTGCTAAATGAAATGTTGCTCTATATCGAGAAGAGCTGAGCATAACGGAGGCGTAACAAATAGTGCCAAGACAGGCCGAGCCTCGGCTCGGCAGCGGGCAGAATATGGTGCACGCATGAAGTTTTCACGCCGTCGCCAAACCTGACGTAGAGGAAGTATGTGGAAACGTTTAACCCGTTTGCAAATCGCGCACTGGATAAATATGTGCCACGCAAGTTGTTTAAGGACGTAGGAGACCCACAGCGGCTTAATACTAAAAATCACCGAGCGAGGTGGCGCAGTGGTTAGACACTGGACTCGCATTCGGAAGGACGACGGTTCAATCCCGCGTCCGGCCATCCTGATTTAGGTTTTCCGTGATTTCCCTAAATCACTCCAGGCAAATGCCGGGATGGTTCCTCTGAAAGGGCACGGCCGACTTCCTTCCCCATCCTTCCCTAATCCGATGAGACCGATGACCACGCTGTCTGGTCTTTCCCAAACCAACCAATACTAAAAATCATAAAAGACCGATAAAACAGTGTATAATAAGTTTCCTTTAATTTACGTCCATGGTCACAAACTTTTTGTTAACAGATTACCGGTTTCGGTCTTTAATGACCATCATCAGATCTGTTTCATAAAACAACATAGTACTACTGACAACATGACTCGCGCATGTGATGTTATTTATAGGTATTTGACGATGCTGGTGCTGATTCCGCATTTAACATTTGACGATGCCACTATGGCTGCAGTACATTAGGGCTTTATTTTAACAAAAAGTTTGTGACCATAGACGTAAATTAAAGGAAACTTATTACATATGCGGGTCACTGTTTTTTCGCGACGATCTCGCAGCTTGTAAAACAGTGTGTGTTACACTCTAGTTTTAAAATAAGAATGCAGAGATATCCACAAGTAAAAGTTAGTTGAAATTCTTGCATCAACAGAAAGGTCTACAGGCGACGCACGCCACAACTTACAACGCCATACGTTAGCGAAAAATCTTCCTGAGAATACGAGAGAATTCTGTTTTTGCGAGGTAAAGTTGATGACTGGGGCGAAGTAAATCGGTCGTCGACCAGTCTGGTGTGGCAACAGAGGCAACAAAAGGAAACCTGAAGTTTTAAATTTTGCGTTTAAAAAGTTAGATGCATCAAAGGACTGTTCAGACATACCATAGTTTGACCTCCGCACAAAATCTCGTATGGAAGACATAGAAACAACCATCCCTAGTTTTTTAGAAGCAACTAAAGCGATTGGAAACCAATTCTCGAGTCCAGAGTGAATAGCAATTCGGTTTTAGAAAGAGTAGTGTTCAGCTTTGGCCCCATACTTAGGCTGCATTTGTTACGACTCTCTTGCTCAGCAGAAATCCCCAAAAAAACGGAAAAAGGCGGTGGCGATTCCCTTATATGAGAAGCGTACAATGAGATACACAAAAATTATTGATCAATATCGCTAACATCGATTGACTGCTGCATTTTTCACCATATTCTAAGTTCGAATGTAATAAATTTCCTTGGGGAGGGAAATTTTCATCCCACAAAACATCATGGATTTAGAAAACATCGCTCATGTAAAACTCAGCTTTCCCTTCTCTCGCACTATATCCTGAGAAACTATGATGGAGGGCAAAAGGCTATTTCCGTATTCCTAAATGTCTGGGAAGCGTTTAACAGAGTGACACGCTGCAGGCTGTTAACTAAAGTCCGAGCGTACGGAATAAGTTCCCAGATATGTGAGTGGCCCGAAGACTTTTAAGTGATAGAGCCCACTACGTTACCGGCCGAAGTGGCCGTGCGGTTAAAGGCGCTGCAGTCTGGAACCGCAAGACCGCTACGGTCGCAGGTTCAAATCCTGCCTCGGGCATGGATATTTGTGGTGTCCTTAGGTTAGTTAGGTTTAACTAGTTCTAAGTTCTAGGGGACTAATGACCTCAGCAGTTGAGTCCCATAGTGCTCAGAGCCATTTGAACCCACTACGTTGAACTGTACATTGAGTGGCCGGCCGCGGTGGCCGAGCGTTTCTAGGCGCTTCAGTCTGGAGCCGCGTGACTGCTACGGTCGCAGGTTCGAATCCTGCCTCGGGCATGAATGTGTGTGATGTCTTTAGGTTAGTTAGGTTTAAGTAGTTCTAAGTTCTAGGGGACTGATGACCTCAGCTGTTAAGTCCCATAGTGCTCAGAGCCATTTTTTTGTACATTGAGTGTTCATCAGAGACAAGATTATTATCAGGAAGTTTGCTAGATCTGCTCTTGTTTTCACTTTACATAAACGTCTGACGGATAGGGAGTGCAACAACCTGCAACTGTCTGTTAACGGTACTGTAGTGTACTGGGAAGCATCGTAGTTGAGTTATTGTAGGAGGATACAGGATGACTTTGAAAGAATTTATAGGCGGTGTGTTGAATGGCAGCTGTCTCTAAGTATGGAAAAATGCACGTTAGTGGAGAACAATACAAATCTGTAATTTTCGAATACAGCATTGATATTGTGCTGCTTGGAAAAGTCATGACGATCAAATATCTAGCAGTAACGTCGAAAAGCGATACGAAATGGAACGAGCTCGTAAGGTCCGTTTTAGGGAAGGCGACTGCTCAACATCGGTTCATTAGGAGAACTGTAGGAAAGCGTAGCTCATTTACAAAGACAGCGCACAGAACACTTGTGTTATTTTCTTGAGTGCCGCTCGAGTGTTTGGGATCCTCACTAGGTCGGGTTGAAGAAAGACATTGAAACAATGCGGTATTTGACATTTTTCTGGAAATTACATTAAATGATTAATTACGTCATTTTATGCTCCAAACATACCTTTTTCCTCTTGAATTTCTCTATTCTTTAATAAAAAAATCGGAAAAATCTCATAATTTCGAAGCCCCCTAAAAAGCTCCACTCGAGCCATGGGATGCCTGTGACGTCACTTGCTACCTCGCTGGTCCTACTGCTATAATGCAATTTCACAGTGATGTCTTGTTTTGGGATTTACGTTTCGGAATATGTGTTATAAATAGTATGTGGTACCATACCGTACAAATACATCCAGAGTAACTCCTGAACAGTCGTTTTTGTGTGTTCCAGACAATGAGAAGAAGCGTAAAACGTTGTTGCGCTGTACCGGTAAGTTGCCACCATGTCGACGCACAAACTCACGAACTTAATTAAAAATGTATTGCACTGTGAAGTTAACACTAATTTACCTTCGAGATAGGCTTTGCATAGCTACAAGGGAGGATACCGTCATGCAGCGAAATTAGATTCTTACTGAAAATTGTCGTTTTACCCAACATCACATAAATTATTCGGTAGCTCAGTTGATGCAGCGGTAGACCGTCAAACTGAATAAGATGATATCAATAGGTCGCTGCTTCGAACCCAATCCGCCAGAGTATTTTAATTTATTTGGAAAACGACTCGACAGTCCTCTCATACGAAAACAAAGGCATACCTACTAAACTACACCACGCCGATGAGAAACAGAATATTATTTTGTTTTCCTTGTTGCTTACGTGCTCTTACATTTGCAATCACTGTTCACACACGTCACTTTCAAAGAGATATTTTCTAGTAAATGTGACTACACACTTTTTACTTTATTAGAAACTTGTTTTTTATCTTCGTACTATCCACCGAGGACCCTTATCGATTAAACTTGTTAAGTTTCATCCTCTTACATAAAGATGAAGTAAGTCTACTTCAGACACCGACGTTAGTTTACACTCACAAACATCACAGTCCTTACGTTTGTGTTACCTGCATGTTGTACATGCTTTACGTCTCTCCGTATAGAAAATCTCATCGTTCTACATCTCGTTTTACTGTAGGCGTACAGTAATATTTTCACTCATAGCAATGCTTTCCAAAAAAAGTGAATTGTTTATTAGGAAAGCAAATGCATTTATCCTTTGTTGTCCATGTCCCAGATAAGATTAATGTGAAGCTATATACAATAGATCCCACCATCGAAACAACTGCTGTAATCAGTTCTTGCTAACTCTATTTTCTTTTTTCGTGCAAACTTTTAAAAATATATGACACTTCCAAAACTCGATCATGTGACTTCTTTGCCCAGAGTCAGGTAAGCTATGCCTTGCGCCACAGAGAGCCTTTTCACTGTGAAATTTCTGCTAAGTGTCTTCTAGAGAGGAAATCAGCACTAACACTTGCCAAGTACAACTCTATTTGTGCTTTGGGTCGTAGCTCATGACTGATAGTCGGGAATCTAATTGTAATATAAGGACCCATTTGCGAATCCGGCCAGTGTGGACGAGCGGTTCTAGGCGCTTCAGTTTGGAACCGCACGACCGCTACGGTCGCAGGTTCGAATCCTGCGTTGGGCATGGATGTGTGTGATGTCGTTAGGTTAGTTAGGTTTAAGTATTTCTAAGTTCTAGGGGACTGATGAGTTCAGATGTTAAGTCTCATAGTGCTCAGAGCCATTCGAACCATTTAGCCATTTGAAAAATTTGTACAATTCTTTATTTTTGAGAGAGTTTAATGATGTCTCAGGGAGCAGGGAAAGGAATGGCCATCGTTTCCCATACCGACACTCTAAATGGGTGGAGCATAAACGTATCAATTCGAAAAGTTGCCACTATCAGCGTTCACAAAATTCCTTTCTATTGCTACTTAAAAGCTGTAATTACGTTTTGCATCACTAAACAGCTAAAATGTTTGCAGAAAAGTACTTAACATCCTCGTAACTTCGGCTAACACTTCTATCACACATGTACAAATTCGGCTTACTTCTAGTCTGTGACGCCACCCGAGTCTCAGCCAATAACAAAACGTTGTCAATCACGTGACCAAATCTTGACATTTAGCGATTTTTAAGTTTTAATTACATAAAAATAACAGACATTTTCTGAAAATATTGACCATAAATGCTATATGAGTGTTACAATCATTCAGAATAACAACAATCCGAACCATATTTTTAACAGAGGAAAATAGCCTATTTAGAGGCATCTTACTAGAGTTGCCACTTACAGGTTCGATCAAGAAGCGAGTATTGTGGAAATGCTCCGTGAACTCAAACGGGAAGACGATGCTCTTTTCGCGAGGCACTATTGCTGAAATTTAGAGAAGCACCCTATGAAGCCGACTGCAGAACAACTCCACTGATCTCAATGTGTATTTCGCGTAATGACCGCGAAGATAATATGCGAGGAATTAGGCTTCATAGGGAGGCATACAGAGAGTCGTTCTACCGTCGCTCTGTTTGTGAGAGGGACATTACAGGGAATGGTCAGCAGTACTACTTCGTCTCGTCTACTATGCACCGTGTGGTGGCTTGCGAATTATGTACGAGGTCTTGCTGAAGAGTAACGCCTCCGAACTTTTTATTCTGTTCTCAATAGTGGCTGAGGTATTACGTGTTATGCATATTACACGGTCGACTTTCCCACTTCGGTGACGCAAGATGCACCCCTCCGCCGCTAGAGGGCTCCGAATTGTAGCGTGTAACACGGCGGTGTGTAACGTACCGAAGTCTGTGCGTGAGAAACAGCGGACTGTAATCCAGTTTCTAACCGCAGAAAATGTGCTTCTAATTGAAATCCGCAGAGAAATGGAAGCTGTCTAAGATGACGTCAGCAAAGAGTGACGTTGGGTTGCTCGTGTTGGTAATAATGTAAACAGTGTTACTATCATTCACGTGTGTGACAGATCTCGGAATAGACGGTCGTGTACGGCGACCGACGAGACTCTAATCCGAAGAGTTCGTTCACAGACGGAGCACGCTCTCCTTCAGCATCGCAGTACTAGATCACACACGGTCGCTGCGACATCTACAGTAGTCAGACGCTTTGGGTGCAGAGCCATTGATTATCCACCACTTGTGACTACCCGATTACCAAAACTTTAAAAAATCTTCGAGTATTTTACTTTTATAGTGATGAAATGGCGCAAACATATGTGAGGCTGCTGTTCCGTCAAAAAAGTCAATTATTCTACAGTGACGGTACCAACAACATGGTCTGTCGTTGGGAAAAATGTGTTCCTCGCCAGGATGACTATGTTGAGGAATAAATATTTAGACAAGAAAAATGAAGATGTACAATTTTAATAAAGTTTGTTTTATTTAATATCTTTAAGAGTTTTCACGAAGATTTTAAATAACTTTCACCCACTCCCCCCCCCCCCCCCCCCTCTCCTTTGAACCATGGACCTCGCCGTCGGTGGGGTGGCTTAAGTTCCTCAGCGATACAAACAGCCGTACCCTAGGTCCAACTACAACGAAGGGGTATCTGTTAAGACGCCAGAGAAACATGTGGTTCCTGGAAAGGGGAAGCATCCTTTTCAGTATCTGCAAGAGCAACAGTTTGTATGAGTGACTGATCTGGTCTTGAAACATCACCAAAACGGCCTTCCTGCAATGGTACTCCGACCGGCTGAAAACCGTGAGAGACTACACCCTAATTTTTCAAGAGGGCATGCAGCTCCACTGCATGGTCAAACTGATGATGGCGTCCTCTTGGGTAAAATATTCCGGGGGTAAAATAGTCCCCCATTCGGATCTCCGAGTGGAGACTGATCAGGGTGACTTCTTCATCAGGAGAAACAACTGGCGTTCTACGGATCGGAGGACGGAATGTTAGATCCATTATCCGGGCACGTAGTTTAGAAAATTAAAAATGTAAATGGATACGCTGAAGTTAGATATAGTGGGAACTAGCAAAGTTTGGTGGCAGGAGGAACAGCACTTCTGGTCAGGTGAATACTGAGTTATAAACACAAAATTGAATAGGGGTAAAGCAGGAGTACGTTTAACAATGAATAAGAAAATATCAATGGAGGTAAGCTACTAAGAACAGCATAGTAAACGCCTTATTGTAGCCAAGATAGGCAAGAAGCCCACATCCACCACAGTGGTACAATTTAATATGCCAACCAGCTCCGCGGGTGATGCAGCGGTTAAAGAAAAGTATGACGAGATAAAAGAACTTATTCAGGTAATTCAGAATTTAATACCGATGGGGGTATTGGAATTCGATAGTAGGAAAATGAATAGAAGGTAAAATAGCAGGTGAATGGGTACTGCGGGATGGGAATGAAGGAGGAAACCGCTCGGTAGGGTTCTCCACAGACCATAATTTAATCATCGCTAACACTAGGTTTAAGAATCATAAAAGAAGGTTGTATACGTGGAAGAGAACTGGAGACATCGGAAGGTTTCAGATTGGTTTTATAGTGATAAGACACAGATTTATATACCAGGTTTTAAATTTTAGAAGATTTACAGGGGTAGATGAGGACTTATTGGCAATGAACTGTAGATTAAACCCTGAAGAAATTGGAAAATGGTAGAAAATTAAGTAGATGTGACCTGGATAAGCTGTAAGAACCAGACTTGCTGAGAGTTTCAGAGGGAGCATTAGGCAACGGTTGACTAGAACAGGGATAAGGAATACAGTAGAAAAATGAGGGGTAGCTTTAATAGATAAAATTGTGAAGGTAGCATAGGATAAAACTGGCAAAAAGACAAGGCCTTGTTGAAATCCTTGGATAACACAGGTTATGCTGAATTCAATTGATGAAAGGAGAAAACATAAAAATGCAAAAGGGAAAACAAACGTCTAAAAAATGAGAATGACAGGAACTCCAAAAGGGCTAAGCAAGAATGTTATAGGACAAACGAGGGATTTAGAAGCATATTTCAATAGGGGAAAGATAGATACCACCGATAGGAAACTTGAAGAGGCCTTTGGAGTAAAGAGAAGTAGCTGTGTGAGTAGCAAGAGCTCAGATAGAAAATTAGTCCTAACGAAAGAAGGAAAAGCTGGAAGATGGAAAGAGTATGCAGAGGAACTATGCAGCGGAGATGAACTTGAAGGCAACAATATTGTAAAAATGGTAGAGGATTTAGATGAAGATGAGATGGGAAACATGATATTCAGAGAATAATTTGTCAGAACTATGTCAAAACAAGGCCCTGGGAGTAGACGGCATTACGTCAGAACTATTGATGGCATGGCATGCAAGATGTATGTGACAGGCGAAATACCCTCAGGCTCAGTTCCAAAGAAAACAGTTGCTGACAGGTGTGAAAATTACAGAACTTTCAGTTTAATGAGTCATGGTGGAAAAATACTAACATTAGTTGTTTACAGAAGAACGGATAAAGCTGGTAGAAGCCAACCTCGGGGAAGATCAATTTGGATTTTGGAGAAATGTATGAATACTCGAGGCACTCTACGACTTGTTTTACAGAATACGTTAAGCAAACGCAAACCTAAATTTATAGCTTTCGTTGACAGAGAGAAAGCTTTTGACAATGCTGACTGGAATAGTCTCTTTGAAATTATGAAGGTGGAAGGGGTAAAACACAGGGAGTGAAAGGCTGTTCACAACTTGTACAGAAACCAGACGGCGGCTGTAAGAGTCAAGGGACATGAAAGGGAAGCAGTGGCTGAGAACGGAATGGGATGAGACAAGGTTGTAGACTAACTCTATGTCATTCAATCTGTACATTGACCAAACAGTCAAGGAAACCAAAGGAAAAATTTGGCGTGCCAATTAAAGTTAAGGGAAAAGAAAAAAAAATACTTTGAGGTTTGTCGATGACATTGTAATACTGTCAGAGACAGCAAAGGAGAAGCAGTTGAACGGAATGCACATTGTCTTGAAAGGAGGGTATATCATAAACATCAAGGAAAGGCAAAGAAGGATAATGGAATGTAGTCGAATTAAATCAGGCGGTGCTGAGGGAACTAGATTAGGAAACAAGGCATTGAAAACTGTACATGATTTTTGCTATTTGGGCAGCAAAATAACTGACGATGGCCGAAGTAGAGAGGATATAAAATTAGGCTGTAAATGGTAAGAAAAGCATCTCTGAAGAAGAGACATTTGTTAACATCGAGTATAGATTTAAGTGTTAGGAAGTCCTTTCTGAGTGCATTTGTCTGTAGTGTAGAGATTTTTGGAACTGAAACATGGACGATAAACAGTTTTGACGAAAAGGGAATGAAAGCTTTCGAAATGTGGTGTTACGGTAGAAAGTTGAAGATTGGATTTGTAGATCACGTAACCAATGAGGAAGTACTGAATAGAATTTTTGGGAGACAAGAAATTTGTTGCACAACTTGACCAAAAGTAGGGATGAGTTGATAGGACACATTCTGATACATCAAGGAATCACCAGTTTAGTATTGGAGGAAAGCGTGGGGGGGGGGGGGGGGGTAAAAATTGCAGAAGGAGGCCAAGAGATGAATATAGTAAGCAAATTCAGAAGGATGTAGGTTGCAGTAGGTACTGGGAGATGAAGAAGCTTGCACAGAATAGAGTAGCATGGACAGCTGCATCAAACCAGTCTTCGCACTGAAGAACACAACAACAAACAAGAGTTTTCACTTAAAAAATCCGGAGACACTACGATTTCAGCACGCCCTCACCCATGTAGAAATATTAACCACGTTTGCAATTTGTCAAATTAGGAACTGTCATTCATGTACGCTTCAAAACTATAGTCCAAACAGGCATCGTGATATCATCCCAGTTGATGTCCTTTACAACTTGGCACTTAATGAGATGCTTCCTTACATCATAAAATCACATTACTGCTCTGTTAAGTTGGGCATATCGCACATTAATAATAAAATAACGCTCTTGAACGAGACACAGCGTTTGGAAAATGTGTCAACAAAGCACCGAAGGCTGCAAATCGCTTCTCCGTGTCGTTGTTAGATAATTTATTGACAAACATCCGTCGAAAGCCTTTCATTTTCAGTTTTTTAATGTTTTCTTGCACTGTTGACCGCGGTAATTGAAGTTTAACTGCTCTTTTGAGATTGGATTTCAGCGTAGATTGATTGACCGATGGACGTGCGGTTCTGGGCGCTACAGTCTGGAGCCGCGTGACCACTACGGTCGCAGGTTCGAATCCTGCCTCGGGCATGGATGTGTGTGATGTCCTTAGGTTAGTTAGGTTTAAGTAGTTCTAAGTTCTAGGGGACTGATGACCACAGCAGTCAAGTCCCATAGTGCTCAGAGCCTTTTGAACCATTTTTGATTGACCGATGGAATCCCACGTTTACTCTCGCTTTTCCTGATGCCCACTAAACGGCCTCTTTTAAAGCGGCTTCAAATAAAAGCTCGTTTCCTCCAGTCAAACCGGGTCGCCTTATAATGTGGGCCTATGTCAAAGCGACTAATAAACTCACTCATTACCTTTGTCACCGTTTGCCTTTTCTGTGGACGTCCGTCCACCCACAAGAAAACGCATATAAACGCTCCTCAGAATTGTGGCAGTGTCTGCACACATCAAACATAGCTTTAAAACTGAGACAAGTCAGAGAAAAAAATACAATGGCGAAAATGATTTTAGTCAGCTTCAAAGCAGGGATACGAGTGAAGGAACTATTTATCTACCCAAGAGTAAAATGTCAAGAGGTGTACGGGAACTTCTCAGACACCCTGTAGTTAAGATATTTAATGAGTGGATGGCCTAAATCCACTACATGGCTAGTGGAGAATCAAGCACGACAAAATTTTTCTAAGTGAGACAATTAAAATACCATCGTACATCAAGAATGTGTCAGGCTGGCGGGTACTGAGAGGTGTGTGTATTATCGAACAATGAAACCAATTAATTACGGCTGTAAAATACTAATACGAATTGTATAGAGAGGGATGGTCTGTCTTTGAGAAGTCTAACTAAGATTATTTTAGGTTTTGGGGAATTGTAGGTACTTGTAAGGCAATTCTAACTCTTCGGATTATCTTAGAAAATAGGATGAAGAAGAGCAGAGCCACATTTGTAGCATTTGTATATTTAGCAACGACGTGAGGGTAACCAGAGATGTCATCAAACATTTCAGTTGATGAAAATCGCAACAGCTACGTAAGAATTATTTATTCATCACGACACGTTTCTTGATATTATCGTCACATCATGAGGTAACAAACTGTTGACTTATAAAAGGTACAAAAACCGTAATTGGAACTATCTTAACACCGAAATAATAAAATTCTGGCTGACATGTGAGATACACGGATCTCTCAATACACGCGTCAAAACTCGGTAAGGTTAAATAACAGAAGTCCTCTGTCTTCCATCAGAAAATTGGCATCAGAAAGTACGCAGCCGTCGCGAAGAGTAACCAGAGAAAGACGCAGCCGTAGAAACAAGAACAGCTGAATAGGAACCGGCGTGCTAAATGCAGATGTTGCAATTTTCAGCTTTTGAGAATGTTAATCGGAATATGTTTTTTTGGATTTCGGAACCCATCAGTGGTAAAATAGAGGGAGCGAAAGGTTAGATCCCAACTGTACAGAAACCAGTTTGCAGTGGTAAGAACACAAGGTCATGAAACGAGGAAATAAGTGAGAAGAAAATGGACACATCTATAGCTTATTCTCCTATTCTAAAATATGTACACCGATGAATCATTAAAGGGGACTGAGTTATTTCCAAAGGAAATCAATGTACAGAGCGAGAAAAAATACTTTAAGGTTCGCTGATGACATTGTAAAAGTCAGCAACAGGAAGAAGCTAAGAAAATCAGTCATGGAAACGATATTGTCTATAAAAGAACTTATGACATTAACATAAATCAAACATGGGTAATGGAGTGTGTGTGTATGTGTGTATTGAATCGGGGACCTAGAAACGACGGAGAAGCTTCGTCCCCGCCGTAGCCCTCAATGGTTCACAAGCTCACAACAGGCTATAGCAGTCCACCCACGCCACCGCCGCCCCACACCGAACCCAGAGTTATTGTGCGGTTCGGACCGTAGTGGACCTCCCCCTCCCCCCCTCTCCTGCCGGGAACATCTCATACCAGACAAGTGTAACCCCAAATGTTTGCGAGTTAGAGTAATTATGATGCATGCGTACGTGGAGACAGTAATTATAATGCACGCGTACGTGGAGACAGTAATTATAATGCATGCGTACGTGGAGACAGTGTCTGCGCAGCAATCGCCGACATAGTGTAACTGATTCGGAATAAGGGGAACCAGCCCGCGTTCACCGAGGCTGATGCAAAACCGCCTTAAGAACCTTCCACAGGATGGCCGACACACCGGACCTCGACGCTAATCCGCCTGGCGGATTCGTGCCGGGGACCGGCACTCCCTCCCGCTCAGGTAGCAGCGAGTTAGACCTCGCGGCTAGCCGGGCGAGCAATGGAGTGTAGTCGAGTTAAGTCTGGCGATACTAAAGCTAGATTACGTACTCAGATACCCGAGCGCATTCAGGCGCCCGCTTCATGGGTTCGGGAGTCTCGCTGGCCCGGCGAACTAACGATTAGAGCTTGTATGTTGCTGTGGTTACACCTGATATGAATTCAGAACTCGTTTAGTAGTGAGTACTTTTTACAATGAGTTTCAAACACAGATTTTTCTTGCTGCAACTTCTTGGAAGAACGAGCCAAAAGCACAATTGCCTTGCAAATACATAAAAATGAATAGTAAACACTAATCAACTCTGACGATTCTTTGTCAATAAAACTAAACAAGACTGGTCAAAAACTCTTAAACTGTGCTTAAGAAATAGAAAAAGGAACTAGTTATAATAATAGTAAATATTATTATTATTATAAAATAGTTTCTGTGGAAGACGGGCTCCTGCGTCCAAACATACGTTTAGATCTTTTGTGAGTTACTGGGAATGGTTGCACAGTTTCCAAGAGAAGAAGTCGTTAAATTGTCGTTCCTATCTTTCCACAATACTTTGTGTTTCGTCTCTAATGACTTTATTGCCGACAGGACATTAAATTTATACTAAGGGCCGCGCGGAGTGACCACGCGGTTTGAGGCGTCATGCACGGATTGCGCAGACTGTCCCGCAGAGGTTCGAGTCCTCCCTCGGGCATCGGTGTGTATGTGTGTTGTTCATAGCATAAGTTAGTCTAAGTAGCAAGAGGGACATCTTGGTATGAAACCGGATTGCAGACCTACCCAACCTGTACTTCTCTCATCTCTAAAAAACACACACACAGACACACATAAAGACATACACACACATAAACGCTCTCTCTTTCTCTCTCTCTCTCTCTCTCTCTCTCTCACACACACACATAAACGCTCTCTCTTTCTCTCTCTCTCTCTCTCTCTCTCTCTCTCACACACACACACACACACACGCACACACACACACACACACACACACACACACACCAACACACAAACGGAGGATAAATTTGTTCCCCACTTGTGTTACTTAACGGATTAATGATTTTAGTTGATGCTTGCCAAACACGTTCCGAGAACCCAATAACCATCGCTAATGGTTCAGTAAACATCTGTAGGGCTGTTGGAAACCAAATTATACCTGTTTGAATTTTAATGTACGCGTGACTGCACAGTTCAGTTTTCAGGAAGCTGATATGCAGTTGGGAGCCAGGAGTTAGCTCTTGTGTAGCAGCGTTAGGAGTATGAACCGGGAGTAAGAAAGAGAATTTTTTATTTTATTTGTTTAACCTGCTTTTATTAGTGTCATCAGGCCCTTTCTTACATCGAACCAGGGTTTCACACACACTGTTTCTTTTTTACATATTGGTTACCTAAGAAAATAACTATTTTAATACGACAAATAATATTAAAGTGTTACGTCTATAGTGACAATATGAGTGTATAGCACTAATATGAATTAATAAACTTAATACTGGCAGTACTGGTTCTACTGCTGCTGCTGCCATTAATAGTAATAATAATAATAATATAACAAGAATGACATGGTGCATATAAAAAGAATTTGTAAGTGTGGAGAGTAGGTGTTTTCTGATAAAGCGAGTTCTGGGAAAAAGTAAATGTAAGGAGAGTACACTAGCTAGGAATACTGGGAAATGAGAAAAATTTGACTAACTTTCTTCTGATGCTGTAGATGTTATGCAGTTCTCTAGTATAAAATATACAATATAATATATATATAATAAAATGTTTAGATATAGGGAAATAATGACATAAATTTTTCGGTGCTCGGAAAAGTACAATAAGCTGGCCTATGCCTGTAAGTGGATTCATATTAGTTCTGCATGGACGAAATAGTCTTTCTCTTGTTGTAGATTTCTGCTTACCAATTAATAATTCTACGCCGTATCCACCTACAAAATCTTGACCGTGTCCATGATAGGGTCATCGGATCTTCATGACAACTCCGAGGTACACAGGTGGGCTTCTTCAATTCTTCTCTATTACGGTACTATTTAGAATAATAACTAAATTTTTCACTAATGAAATTCGAATGTATTATTTCTTCTACACACATAAAAATATAGACTTTTCACTTATTCTCATAACCAAAATGGCTACCGCCGATTACGCTCTAAAATAACGTGCGTCTACCGTCGTTCATTAGCAGAGAGTGATTCCTTCCTGTTACCGAGGAACAGGAAAAACATCTTTTTAAACATTTGAAAATCAAAAATACATGACGGTAGGCGCAGGATCTACGCTGGACTACCACTTCACCTTTCTTCTTTGCCTTTAAAGAAAACGTAAACATAGAAGCAAGAAACGCAAAAGGTACATCACAAGTGGAAGATTGTTCCAGAAGAGTTCCTGCTACTGAGAAGAACTTCGAACGATGGAATGGGACAAAAGGGATGTTGCTCTGGTGGGAACGAGTGTTTCTTCCAAATTGTTCAGTCGAGAGCGTTAAGGTCGAGGACATATAAGGGGGATAGCGTACGTTGATAAGACAGCAGAGAAGCCAGACTGTATGGAAATATCTACTCTTCTCAGCACGCAGCCAGGATAAAGCTATGCATATGATGGTGAAATATGATCAAGGAGTCGAACGTCACAGATATAACTGACACATGTGTTCATAATCAATTCCAGACTCCAACATCTTTCCTGAGAAAGGCTTTGTTCGATTACATCGCTGTAACCAATAACTGGAAGTGTAAGTGTTTGTACAAGTTTCTTTTTAAGGGCAAGAGGGAACAGTTGTTTATAATTTTTAGGGTGTGGAGGGACGCTTATGCCTTCTTGCGCACTGCAGTTTCGTGCTCAGTCTAATTTAAATTTTCATCTAGGCTCTTTGCCGAAGGAGAGAAGTTGGTAATTGTCCCATTTAGTATGAAAGATTGTAAGGCCTCCCGGTAATTCGGACTAAATGGTACTTCTTTAACAGCACTCTGATTCAAGTTGTAATGATTTCTGCTGTGTCTGATAGGTTTACTGAAAAAACTGAATTACTGACTGAGATGTTGTTCAAAATGGCTCTGAGCACTATGGGACTCAACTGCTGTGGTCATTAGTCCCCTAGAACTTAGAACTACTTAAACCTAACTAACCTAAGGACATCACACACATCCATGCCCGAGGCAGGATTCGAACCTGCGACCGTAGCAGTCGCACGGTTCCGGACTGCGTGCCTAGAACCGCGAGACCACCGCGGCAGGCACTGAAATGTTGTTACTGAACCATTTACATTATTTGTGTTTTATCCATAATGGATGCAGTTGAATTTCTTGACTGTTGCTATGTAGGGTATAGAATAATAACCGGTACTAGAGACATTACTGTGACTGGCAGCGGCTATTGTTGGTTGGTTGGTTAGTTTAGGGGAGGGGACCAAGCAAGGAAGGATGGGGAAGGAAGTCAGCCGTGCCCTTTCAAAGGAATCATCCCGGCATCTGCGTGATGCGGTTTAGGGAAATCACGGAAAACCTAAATCAGGATTGCCGGACGCGGGTTTGAACCGTCGTCGTCCCGAATGCGAGTCCAGTGCGCTAACCATTGCACCACCTCGCTCGCCCGGCTATTGTTCTACTCATTGTTTATATTATTCTCCAACAGAAAAATATTGTACTTCTCCGACAAAATAAAACTGGCATAATACTGAAATACGTTTCCTTCTCTACTTGACAGGTATGATATTCGTTAACGACATTGCTTTAATACAGCAGGAAAGTTGCAGGCTCATTGTCTAGGTAACAATGACAAGATGGATCAGTCAGAATTTTACAAGACTAACGGTATTATTCAGTTCTCAATTAAGTTCACTGAGCACGCTTAACATCTCTTCTGATCTGATTTGATGTGAACAGTATTAAGAGTTGGTGATGCTGTTGAGACTGTGGTCTCGGTTTCAGCGAGAGTGCTCCATTACATCAGACATTACAGGAAACAATGGTTAATAGCAAAACTTTTTGAGGCAGGCTCTCGATGTTATTTCGAGGTTAACTCATCTGGCCTCATTTTCCGCTCCCACTGTGTCTCGTAAAATGTGACTTGGCCTCACATTGGCCAGCTTCCTGTCTTGCACGAGTTAATTTCATGCTCTCTGTATCGTGCCTAGTTCTGGTGCTCCGAGAACGCACTCTCTGACGTAACAAAACAAGGCCCAGGAACGTTTACTCTCTAGCAAATATAAACCACCCAAATTCCCCCAACATTTCCTCTGTGACGTTACTTAGTGCAATGATAATTTACATAAAATTACAATTGTTCTTAAGGATCGTTTTACAAAAATAATATACAAATTTAATTTACTCACAGATAAATTTTCGAAGTTACAGAAGAACAAACATTTTTGCGTTTGCTTTTGTTTGTACAAAATTAGTTGTTACTTAAAAATCAATGGAAAAAATCACGTCCGTATTATACTGTTACAAATACACTCCTGGAAATTGAAATAACAACACCGTGAATTCATTGTCCCAGGAAGGGGAACTTTATTGACACTTTCCTGGGGTCAGATGCATCACATGATCACACTGACAGAACCACAGGCACATAGACACAGGCAACAGAGCATGCACAATGTCGGCACTAGTACAGTGTATATCCACCTTTCGCAGCAATGCAGGCTGCTATTCTCCCATGGAGACGATCGTAGAGATGCTGGATGTAGTCCTGTGGAACGGCTTGCCATGCCGTTTCCACCTGGCGCCTCAGTTGGACCAGCGTTCGTGCTGGACGTGCAGACCGCGTGAGACGACGCTTCATCCAGTCCCAAACGTGCTCAATGGGGGACAGATCCGGAGATCTTGCTGGCCAGGGTAGTTGACTTACACCTTCTAGAGCACGTTGGGTGGCACGGGATACATGCGGACGTGCATTGTCCTGTTGGAACAGCAAGTTCCCTTGCCGGTCTAGGAATGGTAGAACGATGGGTTCGATGACGGTTTGGATGTACCGTGCACTATTCAGTGTCCCCTCGACGATCACCAGTGGTGTACGGCCAGTGTAGGAGATCGCTCCCCACACCATGATGCCGGGTGTTGGCCCTGTGTGCCTCGGTCGTATGCAGTCCTGATTGTGGCGCTCACCTGCACGGCGCCAAACACGCATACGACCATCATTGGCACCAAGGCAGAAGCGACTCTCATCGCTGAAGACGACACGTCTCCATTCGTCCCTCCATTCACGCCTGTCGCGACACCACTGGAGGCGGGCTGCACGATGTTGGGGCGTGAGCGGAAGACGGCCTAACGGTGTGCGGGACCGTAGCCCAGCTTCATGGAGACGGTTGCGAATGGTCCTCGCCGATACCCCAGGAGCAACAGTGTCCCTAATTTGCTGGGAAGTGGCGGTGCGGTCCCCTACGGCACTGCGTAGGATCCTACGGTCTTGGCGTGCATCCGTGCGTCGCTGCGGTCCGGTCCCAGGTCGACGGGCACGTGCACCTTCCGCCGACCACTGGCGACAACATCGATGTACTGTGGAGACCTCACGCCCCACGTGTTGAGCAATTCGGCGGTACGTCCACCCGGCCTCCCGCATGCCCACTATACGCCCTCGCTCAAAGTCCGTCATCTGCGCATACGGTTCACGTCCACGCTGTCGCGGCATGCTACCAGTGTTAAAGACTGCGATGGAGCTCCGTATGCCACGGCAAACTGGCTGACACTGACGGCGGCGGTGCACAAATGCTGCGCAGCTAGCGCCATTCGACGGCCAACACCGCGGTTCCTGGTGTGTCCGCTGTGCCGTGCGTGTGATCATTGCTTGTACAGCCCTCTCGCAGTGTCCGGAGCAAGTATGGTGGGTCTGACACACCGGTGTCAATGTGTTCTTTTTTCCATTTCCAGGAGTGTACATCCAAAGTCTCTGGACAGGAAGGACACTTTCAGAAACTCCCGCAGGAATTCATATTCCGCGAGATGAGGAGACCTCTGAGGCCAATGGTGCAATGAGAGATCCTGTAACACATGTTCTGATAAAACTGCGAAGTAATATTCCTGCTTATGGACTCCTATGCCATGACTCCTGATGTCATGTCACTGAAAATATTTGCAAATTTGTGGTAACGGCATTGAGTGGACAATAAAGAACTATTTCTTTTAACTTTATTTTAAAAAGGCAAAGTCTTTTGGACAGTTAACAATGGTAAACACTTTATATGATACAAATCATTGTTATACGAAATTTTACTTACTTTAATGGTTCAAATGGCTCTGAGCACTATGGGACTCAACTGCTGAGGTCATTAGTCCCCTAGAACTTAGAACTAGTTAAACCTAACTAACCTAAGGACATCACAAACATCCATGCCCGAGGCAGGATTCGAACCTGCGACCGTAGCGGTCTTGCGGTTCCAGACTGCAGCGCCTTTAACCGCACGGCCATTACTTACTTTATCTAAGAAACATAAGACACTGGATAGTTTCCTTCTTCCCTCTACACAACACGATACAGATATACGTGTATTTATTGTGACGTTATGCCAATAATAATTGGACCAATATCTTTTAAACTTTATTTTATTTTGGAAAATGACCAACTTTCCAGTTGTCCTGTTTTAATTACGTTATGCAAGTAGTGTCTGACTGAATTAGTTTGGAGGCCACTTGCTTGGTGACGGAACGATCGAACGTCATAAGCGCTCAGTCGTTGGTTGTTTTATTTTTTGAGAGTCGAACCTGCATGTTAATCCAAATTCCGATTAACTTATAACAAAACAATTGCTTTTATAGGAACATAAACTATGTACATGGTTATTCGTCACGAAGCGCGCCATTAACCAACAATGACCATTTTGGCCAGACTAATTTTCATTAAAACTAGCAAAGTCAATGAACCTGATGTTATTAAAACTGAAAAATTATCAGTATTTGCAATAATTTAAATGATAAACGAGAATAACAGCACCTTCTCTTTACTTACCGCATCTCAAGTGAGTCCTCCTGTCCGAGATGAGCTCTCCATGCTACTCTATACGCTGCAAGTCTGTTCATCTTCGAATAGCTGCTGCAATTACATCCTTATGAATCCGCATATTGTATTCATATCTTGGACTTCCTCTAAAATTTTTAACCCCCATAATTCCCTAAATTACTAAATATCGTTGATTCCTTGATGTCTCAGAACCTGTCCTATAAACTTATCCTTTCTTCTAATCAGATTGTGCGACAAAATTTCTCTACTCCCCAGTTATTTTCAGCACCTCCTCGTTTGTTATGTTAACTACCCATCTAATCTTCAGTACTGTTTTGCAACGCGTCTCAAAACTTTCTATTATCTTCTTGTCTAAACTGTTTATCGTCCATGTTTAACTTGCATACATGTCTACACTCCAGACAAATACCTTCAGAAAAGACTTCCTAACACTGGAGTCTACATTCGATGCTGATTCCTCTTCTTCAGAATTGCTTTTCTTACCATTACCAGTCTACATTTTACGTCCTCTCTCCTTCGGGTATCAACAGTTACTGTGCTGCCCAAACTGGAAAACTCGTCTATTTCTTTAAGTCTCTTGTATCCTAAACCAATTCCTTCAGCATCACTTGATTTATTTCGACAAAATTCCATTATCCTTCCAGAATGAAATTTTCACTCTGCAGCGGAGTGTGCGCTGATTTGAAACTTTCTGGCAGATTAAAACTGCGTGCTGGACCGAGACTCGAGCTCGGAACCTTTACCTTTCACGGGCAGGTGCTCTACCAACTGAGCTACGCAAGCACGACTCACGATGCGTCCTCACAATTTTACTTGGAAGGTAGGAGACGAGGTACTGACGGAAGTAAAACTGTGACTCGTACTTGAGTAGCTCAGTTGGTAGAGCACCTGAAAAACAAATATCATTAGTTCGAGGCTTGGTCCGACACATAGGTTTAATCTGCCAGGAAGTTTCCATTATCCTTGTTTTCCTTTTGTTAATGTTCATCTTATATCCTCCTTTCAAGACACTGTCCATTACTTTAAACTGTTCTTCCATGTCGTTTGCTCTCTGTGATAGATTTACTTACAATGCCACACGGAAACCTCAGAGTTTTTATTTCTTCTCCTTGAATTTTAATTCCAATTTCCAATTTCTTTATTTCCTTTACTGCTTGCTCATTGTACATATTGAATAACACTGAGGTAGGCTACAACCCTGTCACATCTCACTCCCTTCTCAACTACTGCTTCTCTTTCATGCCACTCGACTCTTATAACTGCCGTCTGGATTCTGTAGAAGTTGTAAATAGCCTTTAGCTCGCTATATTTTACCCCTGCTACCTCCATAATTTCAAAGATACTATTCCGGTCAACACTCTCAGAACTTCCTCTATGTACACAAATGCTATAAACGTAAACTTGCGTTTCCTTCACCTATTCTATAAGATAAGTCGTAGGACCAGTATTACCTCAGATGCTCCTATGTTTCTCCGAAATTCGAACTGATCTTCGCCGAGGTCAGCTTCCACCACTTCTTCCATTCTTCTGTAAGGAATTCGTATTACTATTTTGCAACTATGGTTAATGAAATGACAGTGAGTAATTTCCAACCTGTCAGCAACTGTTTTCTTTGGAACTGCTGTTATTACGTTATTCTTGAAGTCTGAGAGTATTTCGCCCGTCTCAAACGTCTTGCATTCCAGGTGAAAGAGTTTTGTCACTGCTGACTCTCCTAAGGCTATCTGTAGTTCTGAAGGAATGTCATCTACTCCAAGAGCCTTGTTTCGACATAAGTCTTTCCGTGCTCTGTCAAATTCCTCTCGCAGTATCATATCTCCCATCTCATCTCGATCTACATAATATTCTGTTTTCATACTACTGCCTTCAGGTTTATCTCACTTGCATAGAGCCTCTTTGCTAACGACTGATTTGCAATCGGAGCTCTCGATATTTATACAGCTGCTTCTCTTTGCTCTGGAGGCTTCATTAATTTTTCTGTAGGCGTTATTTATCTTTTCCTAATGAAATATGATCCTAAATCCTTGCATTTGTCCTCTAGCTACTCCTACTTAACCTTTTAGCACTTATGTCAATCTCATTTTTTTAAACGTTTGTATTTACTTTCGCCTGCTTCGTTAATTCCATTTTTATGTTTTGTCCTTTCATCAGTTAAATGCAATATCTCTTGTGTTATCCAAGATTTTCAACTGGGCCTTGCCGTTTCACCTATTTTATCCTCCGCTGTCTTCACTATTTCATCTATTAAAGCTACCCATTCATCTTCTACCGTATTCCTTTCCACTTTTCTAGTCAACCGCTGTCTAATGCACCCGCTGAAACTCTCAACAATCTTTAGTTCTTTCATGTTAATTTTGTACCTTTTTGCATTTATTTTATTTCAATCCACAGTTCATAAGCAATAAATAGTGGTCAGAGTCCAAATCTGCCGCTGAAAATGCCTCACAATATAAAATTTGGTTTCAAAATCTCTGTCTTCCCATTATATAATCAACCTGAAACCTTCGGGTGTCTCCTGGTCTCTTCGACGTATACAGCCTTCTTTCATAACAACGTGTCAGCGACGACTAAATTATGATCTGTGAAAAATTCTGCCACGAGTTTTCGTCCTTCATTCCTTTCCCTAGAGCTCGTTCATTCACAATTGTTCCGTCTCTCTCTTTTCCCTCTATCGAATTCCAGTCTCCTATCACTACTAAATTTTCGCCTCCCTTAACTATTTGAATAATTTGTTGTGTCTCATCATATACTTCTTCAGTCCGTTCGTCATCTGCAGAGATGGTTGGCGTACAAACTTGTACTATTGTGATAGATGTGGGCTTCGTGCCTATCGTGACTGCGATAATGCGATTACTACGCTGTTCACAGTAGTTTACAGGCATTACTATTTCCTTATTCACTATTAAAGCACTCCCTGCATTACCGCTCTTTGACTTCGTATTTATAACCTTGTATTCACCTGACAAGAAGTTCTGTTCCTCCTGGCACCGAACTTCAATAACACACAATCTATCTATCTTCAGCCTATCCATTTACCTTTCCGCATTTTCTGATTTACTTGCCCCATTTATGGATTTAACATTCCACCCTCCCATCCGTAAAACGCCATTTTGTTTCTTCTGATAACTTTCTCCTGAATAGTCCGTGCACAGAGATCCGAATGGGTGACTGTTCTACAAGGCCAGATCGGTCAGACTGTTACCTCTGCAACTACGGAAAAGCCTGCTGCCCCTCTTCAGGAGTTACGGGTTTGTGTGGCCTCTCAACAGATGCCCCTCCGTTGTGGCTACACCTATATTACGGCTATCTGTATCGCTGAGGCACGAAAGCCACACCACCGACGGCAGGGTCCCTTTAATTTGCACAAAAAATAAAATAAAATAAAAAATTTCTCGGAACAGTGCAAAACACTTAAAGGTTTGGTGAGCCCCTGTCGTCCTCGAATGTAATATCTGGCTGGTGTGTCCCTCGTTCTCCTTTTCACTTAAATGGTACGTACGTTCCACACTGAACGCTAAATGTAAGAGGAAATGTTACTGGTCCGGAATGAATTAAAATACTCTACACGCTATTATTGTTACGAACGATTTTGTGGCAGTAATAAACAACCAGATTTTCGAAACTGCTAGTGTCATGGTCGAATGATCTAAGCTGTAGGTGGTGGAGTCTCTTACTTCGGCGAAAATTGCCCCACACAGCTGTAACTAAATTAGGCGTGTTGAAACGGAATACGATAAATGACTTGCGTCGCTGTTTGACCGTCCTCTCGGCTTGACACAGTTTGGGTAATGAACGGGCGAGGGAACAAACGAGCTTCACTAGTGAGGCATCTACCAGCAATTTACCACCTGGGGACAGGTAGCTTTATAGTTTCTAAGCGAAAGTAAAAATTTACTCAAAGTTGCAACATTTATTTATCTAGGAGACATATTGTAAACTGGGACGAATTTTTGAGAACCACCCTCTATTATATTTACACACGTCTTAAATTTAAGCGCCTCCTAGACAGTCAATAACACTGCGCAATATTTCCTAACGTGAAATAAGATTGAACGTGTAGGGATGACAATGAGAGTTTGCGGAGTTATACTGAGAACATTAAAAATTTTGAAATATATTGCGCTGCACGGAAATATTGTGTCGTCTGTGGTCAATATTGACAATATCCATGACAGTCTCACGCGTGCTACACATAAAAGGTCAGGGTAGGTCTGTTATGTAGAAAATGAGTTCAGAACAGAACGAAAGGGCATTCGAAATGTATCAATCATAGCCAGCATTCTGGGAGACGGCACTTGTAAATTTCAAGTCTTCGAGAGAACTGCTTGTAGCAAGGTATAGCAGCGTAATAGGTAAGCACTGACTTGGTGTAACTGCATCTCTCATCATACATTATTTTTAACCAACGTATAGAGGGAACCATTATCAGTAATATATGAAATGTTACACAGCACAAAAAAGTTTTGACAATTTATTTTTTTCTTTGAACTTCTGTTCTCTCAACAAATTTTCGTGACTGATCTTTAATACTCCTCGAATCAATTTTTCATGCACCTCTTTCCCTGCTTGCAACAAATTAGAACTATTACAACAGCAGCAGCATCTTTATCGTCCAACATTCCAAACCACAGTATTATTGTACAATATTATTCACAATATAACCGTCTTGGGTCCGCTTAAGACTGGTGATACAAAATGGAGTGCGTACTCTTAAGATATCCGAGTTCTACTGAAACTGGTCTCTGTATGGAGACACAATATTGCGCTAAAGCAGGGCTTAACAAGTGGCCGGTTTTGAGCGCGAGTACTCGCGTCTGCTCAGGCACGTGCTCGCGAGCAGGTGCAAGGTCGTGGAGTGGGGAGGGAGGGGAAATGCGCGCGCACGTATGAATGTGATCTCACGTTCTTAGCAGATTTAACTAGCCATCTGAATGCTTTGAACATTTCACTACAAGGTAAAGATCTGCTAATTACTCATTTCATAGATCGAATACTAGCTTTTAAAATGAAATTGAGACTTTGTGTGAGTCAGCTGGAAACAGAAAATCTAGCTCATTTCCCTAAATTATCATCCATGCAAGATGTTCACAAAGACTGTGAACGTTATTCACGTAGTTCAGTTGCCCTTAAGGAAGAATTTGATCAACGCTTTCAAAATCTGACAGCACTAGACAGTGATTCTGATCTGTTCTCCTCTCCATATTCAGCGAATATGGAAGAGATTCGTTCTGAGCTGCAACTAGAAATTATTGACCTGCAGTGTGACAGAGAATACAGAGACAAATTTCAGAACAAGAAGAACATTTTGGAAATTTACAGACACTTTCCTGAGGATAGATTTCCTCATTTGCACAAACTGGCGGCTACAATAATATCAATGTTCGGTTCCATGTATGTTTGTGAATAACTGTTCTCTGCAATTAAATGTAACAAGACGCAATTTAAACTGCATAAATATGTTCATGGAAATAAATAACATGTGTGTTCCTGAATTGAAAGAGCCTTCATGGAAATGTGATCTCGCGTTCTTAGCAGATTTAACTAGCCATCTGAATGCTTTGAACATTTCACTACAAGGTATGTTGTGAAGCCCTGCGCTAAAGTCTGTCTCACCGAAATATTGGTTAAGTCGTGGCTGCGCGCCCAGAAGGTATCATGCTACGCCGCTATCTGCTGAATCGATAGAGGGAAGCAGTACTACACGATCCTCATCAGAAGAAAAAGCACGAAATCATGTGAGGGAAATTGCAAATGTTTAGCACTGCGCCACATCCCCCGCATCTCGCTTGTTTCCTTTTTCTTTTAGCCCTTGAACAAACTAGATATCTGGATCACGGTATCCTGAGAGTGTGGAATGCTCTGGTGACCTTTCCTCAGATTTACTGTTTGCGGGTGACACTTCAATCAACTGTGCGAGCGAACTCCATTCGCTTCTGTTCGTAAAAATGTCAGCAGGCGATGGAAGGCTTTCCTGGTTGTGTTTTCATAGCTGATAATGTTAGCTTGCTTTTCTTTGTGATTTTATTTTCGAATATTCGGTGCCAAGATGGTAAGTTACTTCCAAATGTTCAGGCTCTAATACTGTACGCCAGATGTGCCCCATTTGTGTTCACGTATGAATAACATCCAAGACAGAATACAGTCGGAAAGCTTGACAATTGAAACAGTATATACCGTTTTAAGCCGTAATATTCAGAAATTTTTAGGCAATACTACCGTTTCTAGGTCGGTTTAATACAATTTTATTTACGTGTTTCCTGGCTCTTTGTGTGTATGTCTTTCTTATTACACGGGTATTACATATATCACACGACTGAAAACGTGTAATATCATCCAGCGAACATGGATGCTGTATGTATATTCTTTACATTTTTATCAGTGTATGGCATGTATCCCATGCAGGCTCATTTTATTGCACAGGTAGTACATCATACCATTAAAGAATATGTAAAGTCAACCAGACAACACATACAATAATAACAAATTCTGGTAACCGGTAACAAATATTATATTTTGAATTATTGAGGGGGAAAGCAATAAGGAATATTAGAAACATATTAACTTGTTTTGAAGTGCAATTGTTACACAATCATCTTCTTAGACGATAGTTACATGTACGATCAAAAAATACACAAATATTCGATGGCCGGTAAGTGGAAAAGTACAAATCCGCAGTGGCTTTTTACATCTCTTTCAGTGATTAGTTACTGCAAAAAGTACCAAGTTTTACCGCGGTTTGGTGTCCACGTAATACTATAGGTCCATCTGAAAACAGTTAGGTAAGTCATCAAGCCGGCCGAGGTGGCCGAGCGGTTCTAGGCGCTACAATCTGGAACCGCGTGGCCGCTACGGTCGCAGGTTCGAATCCTCCTCGGGCATGGATGTGTGTGATGTCTTTAGGTTAATTAGGTTTAAATAGTTCTAAGTTCTAGGGGACTGATGACCTCAGAAGTTAAGTCCCATAGCGCTCAGAGCCATTTGTAAATCATCTGGAAGGTCGGAGGAAGCCGATGGCGTTCCACCTACTAGAAGACCACGTCTATTGCAGCAATGAGGTGTTTAAATTAACCTTCAGGATGATGAAAGCCTTACTTCCGATATAGCACTTGCGTCTCACAGAAAGTCCGTGATGTGGTACAGAATTTTTCCATGGAAATACACTGTGTGGTCAAATTTATCCAGACACCCCCAAAAACATACGCTTTTTACATTAGGTGCATTGTGCTCCCATCTGCTGCCAGGTACTCCATATCAGCGACCTCAGAAGTCATTAGACATCGTGAGAGAGCAGAATGAGGCGCCCCGCGGAACTCCTTCGAACGTGGTCAGACGATTGAGTGTTACTTCACGCAAGATTTTCACACTCCTAAACATTCGTAGGCCCACTGCTTCCGATGTGATAGTGAAGTGGAAACGTGAAGGGACACGTACAGCACAAAGCGTACAGGTCGCCCCCGTCTGTTGCCTGATAGAGACCGCCGACATTTAAAGAGGGTCGTAATGTGTAATAGGCAGACATCTATCCAGACCATCACACACGAATTCCAAACTGCATCAGGATCTACTGCAAGTACTAAGACAGTTAGGCGGGAGGTGAGGAAACTTGGGTATCGTGGTCGAGCCGCTGCTCATAAGCCACACATAACGCCGGTAAGCGCCGAACGACGCCTCGCTTGGTGTAAGGAGCGCAAACATTGGATGATTGAAGAGTAGAAAAACGTTGTGTGGTGTGACGAATCACGGTACATAATGTGGCGATCCTACGACCGGGTGTGGGTACTGCGAATGCCCGGTGAACGTCATCTGCCAGCGTGTGTAGTGCCAACAGTAAAATTCGGAGGCGGTCGTGTTATGGTGTGGTCGTGTTTTTCATGGAGGGGCTTGCACCCGTCGTTTTGCGTGGCACTGTCACAGCACAGACCTACTTTGATACTTTAAGCACCTTCTTGCTTCCCGCTGTTGAAGAGGAATTCGGGGATGGCGATAGCATCTTTCAACACGATGGAGCACATGTTCATAATGCACGAGCTTTGGCGAAGTGGTTACACGACAATTACATCCCTGTAATGGACTGGCCTGTACAGAGTCCTGACCTGAATATTATACAACTCCTTTAGGGATGTTTTGGAACGTCGATTTCGTACCAGGCCACACCGAGTGACATCGATGCCTCTCCTCATTGCAGCACTCCGTGAAGAATGGGCTGCCATTCCCCAAGAACCTTCCAGCAAGTGATTGAACGTATGCCTGCGAGAGTGGAAGCTGTCATCAAGGCTACGGGTGGGCAAACACCATATTGAATTCCAGCATTACCGATGGAGGGCGTCACGAACTTGTGAGTCATTTTCAGCCAGGTGTCCGGATACTTTTGATTACATAGTGTAGATACTCAGTTATAAATGCTGGTTTAGAATGTTTTAAGTAATTCATAATTATTATGTATCTTGTTTCGTTTCCGCTTTCGAGGCCAGTGATGATATTAGTGTGAAGTTAGTGGTGCAAGTTGCTAGGTTCCTCGCGAAATAGGAAGTATTGGTCACGATATCGCCCGCACGGCAAGTCTATGTGACATAAATTCCTTATCACGTTGATTCACAGGAATAAGTTGGTCGGTCTCTGACGTCGATCCTGTGGGAACACCTAATATGAAAGCTGATCCTTATTATTATGGTTATTAATTGCTGTCTGATGCATGCTCAATCCGTATGCCAAGTTTCCTGGGGGAGTGGGATAGTCAGCCGATTATATTACTGATGTCCTCTCTGTCACCGAGTTTCCACTCCTTCTACGCGTTGTATACTCTCAATGTAAGTTCAAAGATGTGGCAGGATGCACATATATCGTAAATACGAACTTCCCTGTTGTGCACTGGGTCCTATGCAAAGAAGGACATGACACTGCCAACACAATATTACCTCTGGGATTGAACGGCAGCTGAAATTAGTGAACCTCATCGAAAGAATGTTGTATATTTTTCCTTGTACCTACCGACAAAACGGGAAGCCTCCCTAGTGTCGGTTGTTAGAGTGTGTATCTACATTTGCATGTTCACACATACTCCGCATGCCACCGTATAGTGCACGGAGGAGGGTACGTTATGCCACTAATTTCATTCCCTTTTCTTTGCCACTCACAAATGGAGCGATGGAAAAGCAAATGTCTGCGTGTCTCCGTACGAACAACAATTTCTCTTCTCTTCCCTTGTCTTCATGGTCCTTGCAAAAAATGTACATTGCCAGCAGTAGAACCGTTCTGAATCAGGTGCAAATGTGGGTTTCGTAAATTTTTCTCATGAGCGTTCACGAAAAAAACGTCGCCTTCCCTTGAACGGTTCACATCTGAATTCACGAAACATCACCGTAATACTCGCGTGTTGAGCGATCTTACCGGTAACAAATCCAGCAGCCTGCCTCTGAACTACTTCGATATCTTCCTTTAATCCGACCAGGTAAGGACCTTAAACACTCGAACACTATTCAAGAATAGGTCTCCTTTATAGATAGGCTATACTTTTCTAAAATTCTCTCAATAAATCGAAGTCGACCATTCACTTCCCTACTACCGTCCGTAAGTGCTCATTCCATTTCCTATCGCTTTGCAACGTTACGCCTAGGTATGTCCGAAAGCAAAGACACTACTCATTTATATTATTTGATTGGCCTAGGTGGGCACTGGATCCACCTTCCTCGGTGCGGACGCACAAATAGTCCGACCTCCTGTAGGAGTCTCAGAGAGCTTACATGGATGAAATGGACTGTGGACAGGTGGTGCTAGATCGGAGTGTGGATCGTCCCGTGAGGCGCGCTGAGATAATCCTTACAGTTGCGCTAACGCTCCGTTCCAGATGGCACAGTGGTTAACGCACCTGTCTAGTATGCAGGAGATCTTGGGTTCGGTACACATTTTCACTCGTTGGCGCTGATTCCACGTAATGACCCGACAGCAGCTGTCCCCTCCCTTTCCTTTCCTGTCTTCCGCTCTCCACATTCATTGTAACGACATGATTGTATCAAGCGGCTCAGCACTAATACTATATTCGAACTTTACAGGATTGGTCTTCCTACTCACTCCCATCAACTTACTTTTTTTCTGCATTTAGTGCAAGCTGCTATTCATCACAACAACTAGAAATTTTGTTTGAGTCTTTGGTTCCCGACCCGGAGGTAATTACCCCCTGACGGGCAAAATGTATTTCTTTGAGCAGTGAAAGCAGAGGAGTTCAGTTGTGTTTCGGTGACGAAACTACGGTAATGATCTTTCAAAAAATAATTAAATCACTATTTCATGAAAGGCTGTAATACTTACTACATAAGGTACCAATAATTACATTTCTTTTAAATATTTGCATTAACGAGTGACACAATGTGATGGATATTACGACTTGTGAAAAAATGTATCAACGGCATCTTCGTCACATTGTACTACTACTACTACTCACACATTCAGTGCGCAGTGCCATGCACCTATGAGCGCGACATGTACTTCACATATAATTTAATACCTTAGGAATATGCCTTCTGTAGAGTTGTAGGTAGCTGCCACAATAACCCTGAAATTGCTTCATTATTCACTTCGTTAAGGCTACTATACTGTATATTATAATTAGTAGTACACTGTGTTATTGTTATTATTTAGTAGCAGTAGTATTTTAATTTTGTTGATTTCAAATGGGGGTGAGAGGCGTGAGTGAAGCAAGTGACGCTAGGGAGAGTAGTTGTGCAGAGTCATCAAAATCATCATGTTGATGACGGTGTGGGCGGTGGTAAATAGTTAATATCAGACTGCACTCAGGGGTAATGGTGTTAGAAAGTCTGAAACCACTGGTCTAATTCATCCTGTATCGTCCTAAAGTCACTCAACGACGACTCTTTTCCGTGTACTACAGTGTCTGTGGCATACAGTCGTAGACCTGCTCACCCTATCCGTCAGAAGGTTTAAGGATACAGAGAACACTAGCGGTCCTATCACACTGCAGTGGATACCCTTGTCTCTGATGTACACTCACAGTCGAGCACAAAGCCCTGGGTTCTATTACTTCAGAAGTCTTGGAGCAAATAATATGTCTACAAATATATTCCGTTTACTGAGACATTCGTTAACAGCCTGCAGTGGGGCAAATTCTCAAACATGTTCCGGAAATCTAGGAATATGGAATATACCTGTCGCTCTTGATTCATGGTTCGCAGCGTATCGTCTGAGAAAACGGTGAATTGGATTTCGGTTGAGGGATGCTTTCTAAATCCGTACTGCTTTGTAGGTCCAAGGGTTTGCTTCTAAAGAAATATTTTTGTATTGAACTTCCTGTTTCGGCTAGAGGCGCTCTCTGCCGGTCGTCCCTATAAAAATTATTTTGACGCTAATTATTGACTAATCTGTTGACAAAGTAATACATGGAAGAGTAATTTCCATGCGTAAAACATAAAAAATGCACAGTGCTGCAGAGCAACAAAAAATTAGACCACAACTATCGGTGTCTAAATAAGTGAAACGTCAACGATGTGCTAGCAGACGGCGTTTCCAGATGTAGGCATGAAATTGTGCGGAAGTCACGTGAGTAAAAACCAACATACTGTTAACGAATAATTTTTCGATATTAAAACAAATCAAAATGTAAATAACTTAATTACAGACCACTGTTGTTGCTTTACCTCAATAAAGCGAAACGCGTCTGGTGATAAAAAGAGACACATTTTTTGTAATTACAACGACAGAACAAAAATTCGCAAAAAATCTTCCGTTTTCTCTGAGACGAAAAGTCGACTTATCACCCTGTCGTAAATTTGAATGGGGTATGTTATCGTGTACTATGTGGTTTTCAAGAGTCCCAAATCCTTCTAATGTGCCGATTCACATGTCCAGAAACATGCATTGTTAGCATCTATGTAGGCCACCATGGAACACACAAACGAATTCCGCCTAGGACGATCGTTTGACTTAAATGCTTGGACCATTTGAACTTTGTATGCATAAATGTGTAACCGCTTATGTAACACATTAGCGTGATGCGCGACGAGTTGGGTTCTGACGCTGTGTTGAAATGCAGGTTGCACTGTGTCAACATATAATGAGACAAAAGAGAGTGTTACCTCTGAGCAGGTCCTTGACACTGTTTATCTCTTTGAAGATTTTTAAGCACCTTATTACGCTTGTTTTTGTCGGCCATGAACCGTCATACTGCCGTAGATAATTCCATAGTACCACCGTCACAGACCTTTATTCTCCACACCACACGACGCATAGTGCCCTCTGCTAACCTGTAGCCATTTTGATGCAACAAAAAAGATAGGTGATCGTTTGCCAGTATTGGCCAGGTGACACCACTCGGGTTGATATGCTGCCTGGTGCAAGTCTTTCTATTTGACGCCACTTCGGTGAAGTGTAAGCCTTTGAGATGAAGATGATATGAAATGATTAGGACGCCAAAAACATCCACTGCCCGTATAAAGAAAAATCTCCGATCGACCAGAAACTGAACATGGAAACCGCCGATCTAAAGACAGCGACGGAAACTATTAGACCATCAGCTGTGGTCTTGATGCAACAAAGGACAAAGGAAAAAGCTTTTGAGAGCCGGTAAAGGTTTTACATCAAACCATATTTATTTATCTCTAATAGTTTCCTTGTTTTTTAAAATGCTAGTATATTTTTATAAACGTCCTAGACAATCACACATATGTACGACGTACACTGTTACTTTGAGTTTTCCAGTGTTCTTCAGTTGTTTGTGCTTGAGTGAAAAGTGTGATTCGCATTAGTTAATTTTTTGTTAATTATGACTGTATGGATAGCTTCTATATTGTTTATCATAAACATTGTACAGGAACTTGCATATTTAAGAAATTTCCTCTGTGATACACAAGTATTGTGATCAGTATGTGAGGTGATCTATTCCTGGTGGAAAATTATCAGCACTCTTTGAATGTGGTGTAGCATGTCATCTCCTGGTTGCCATGTTTGCATGCCCTATACGCTGCTGTAGTCACCTCGGCTAGTTTCCAGTTGCAGGTAGATAAGGGTTTTGTTCATTCCGAAGATGACAGGCTGGAATTTCTTTAAACTTTCTAAATGACTGGTAGTCAGTCAGTTAGGCTGGTATTAAAGACGAGAAAATTCCACGTAAAAGTCTGCGTTTTCCCCCAATATCCATGACAAAGAAACTTCTAAAATCCTGCCCGGAAGCCGAAAATAACTATTTATATTCAATGATCAGTTCAGTTGGACCAGAGGACTCAGTCTGCAGCTCACATCAGTATGTAACCACCACCAGCTTCGACAGTGTCTTGTTGACAAGTTTGGTCCAGGGCTTCGTTGGATCTGTGCCATACTCGAACCCATCATTACTTCTTACTAACTGAAATAGGGACTCATCTGATCGCGCCACAGTTTTTCAGTAGTCCAACCGATACGGTCACGTGCCCAGGGAAGGCGCTGCTGGCGAAATCATGCCTTCGCAAATGCTCTGCTGATAAATTGCATTAATGCCAAATTTCACTGCATAGTCCTCACGGATCCGTTCGTAGTAGGTTCCACATTCCAGAATGAGATTTTCACTCTGCAGCGGAGTGTGCGCTGATATGGAACTTCCTGGGAGATTAAAACTGTGTGCCGGACCGAGACACGAACTCGGGACCTTTGACTTTCGCGGGCAAGTGCTCTACCAACTGAGCTACCCAAGCACGACTCACGCCCCGTCCTCACAGCTTTACTTCTGCCAATACCTCGTCTCCTACCTTCCAAACTTGCCCGAGAAAGGCAAAGGTCCCGAGTTCGAGTCTCGGTCCCGCACACAGTTCTAATTTGCCAGGAAGTTTCAGGTTCCACATTTATCTCTGTGATCATTTCACGCAGTGTTGCTCGTCTGTTAGCACTGACAACTCTGTGCAAACGCCGCCGCTTTCGGTCGTTACGTGTAGGCTGTCGGCCGCTGTGTTGTCCGTGGTGAGAGATAATGCCTGAGATTTGGTATTCTCGGCACACCCTTGACACTGTGGATCTCGGAATATTGAATCCCTAACGATTTCTGGAATGGAATGTCCCATGCGCCTGACTCCAATTACCATTCCACATTCAAAATCTATTAACGCCCGTCATGCGGCCATAATCACGTCGGACATCTTTTCACATGAATCACCTGACAACAAACTACAGCTCCGCCAATGGTCTGCCCTTACATACGTTGCGTGCGCAATACTACCGCCATCCTTATACGTGCGTATAGCTGTCGCGTGACTCTTGCCCTCTCAGTATATTTATTATGATTGGTAGTATAACCGAGCAGAGAATTTACCTGAGTCCATCAATAAATGATTCCAATTAAATCTATGGAGCAGTACATCACGTAAATTGCCTCATGTACCACATATAACCAGGAGGATGTGTTTCCTGGCTGTGGCTTCGAGTGTGACATCGCGTGACACCACGGAAGTGCCAAGACATTGATGACACAAGTGTTTCAATGGGCTTCAACCATGAAATAGGGGAACAAAAAATGTTGTGGTGCAGCAGTCTTCACGTGTTGAGGAAGAGAATGGGCAGTCAGCAATTGGCAGTTTCAGGGGTCAAAAGCTGGTCAACATGGCAAAAGCTGCTCTGGAATGACAGCCCACAACCTGCAGCAGATGAGATAGCATCGAAGCAAGAAGGGTACAAAAATCATTATTTCACATTGGTGATAAAAGTTCTTTACTCGTTTGGAGCGCTGTATTTACGAACCACAGACCACAGGATATTGGTGCTAACGGTCTCTACATGAGCCTCTAAATGATTTTGCTTAAAATTTAACTCAGGTTCCCCTCCCCCCCCCCCCCTCCTCCTCTGGAACCTTAATTCTGGGCGCAAACTGTCAACAACATAAAAAAAAAGAGTTAGCAGTTGGTGTGTGTCTATAGTGGCCACAATGTGTATTATCTTTATTTCACTTCACATTTCATTATGATGTTTGGTAATTATCGGAGCACCACATATATATTCCATACATTTATGTGCTATATGTCAGTATGTACATCCTTTCCTCACCTCGCCTGATGAATGAAAATCATGTATGAGAGTGTACAAGACAAATTTCAGTATGTAGACCTGTGGGAGTAAAAGTAGTCTGCTACTGTGGTAGAAGAGCCAACACCATAGAGTACGTATCTGGTAGCAAAGATGTAAGTAGGTTTTAGGTTATTTATTGGTAATGCCACGTGGTGCTCTGTATGAAAATTGCTGACTGCGCTGTGTGCAGTCTGTGGCTGGTTGGACTCATTGTTGGAATATTCGCTTGTGAAGTGTTGGGCAGTTGGATGTGAACAGCGCGTAGCGTTGCGCAGTTGGAGGTGAGCCGCCAGCAGTGGTGGATGTAGGGAGAGAGATGGCAGAGTTCAGAGCGGACGATCTGGACGTGTGTCTGTCAGAAACATGAAATTTGTTTAATTGGATGTAAAACATTATGTATATAACTACTGATAGGCGTAGTTAGCAAATGAAAGAATTTGATAGAGAACAAACAATGTATTTACCTTAATAGCGTTCAAAAGTCATTATATATATATATATAGGGTGTTACAAAAAGGTACGGCCAGACTTTCAGGTAACATTCCTCACACACAAATAAAGAAAAGATGTTATGTGAACATGTGTCCGAAAATGCTTAATTTCCACGTTAGAGCTCATTTTAGTTTCGTCAGTATGTTCTTCCACCTACGCTCAATGGAGGACTGGAGGACGTTATCATGATTTAATACGGGATACTCTACCTGTGCTGCTAGAAGATGTACCTTTCCAAGTACGACACAACATATAGTTCATGCACGATGGAGCTCCTGCACATTTCAGTCGAAGTGTTCGTACGCTTCTCAACAACAGATTCAGTGACCGATGGATTGGTAGAGGCGGACCAATTCCATGGCCTCCACGCTCTCCCCACCTCAACTTTCTTGACTTTCATTTATGGTGGCATTTGAAAGCTATTGTCTACGCAACTCCGGTACCAAATGTAAAGACTCTTCGTGCTCGTATTGTGGACGGCTGTGATACAATACGCCATTCTCCAGGGCTGCATCAGCGCATCAGGGATTCCATGCGACGGAAGGTGGATGCATGTATCCTCGCTAACGGAGGACATTTTGAACATTTCCTGTAACAAAGTGTTTGAAGTCACGCTGGTAAGTTCTGTTGCTGTGCTTCCATTCCATGATTAATGTGATTTGAAGAGAAGTAGTAAAATGAGCTCTGACATGGAAAGTAAGCGTTTCCGGACACATGTCCACATAACATATTTTCTTTCTTTGTGTGTGAAGAATGTTTTCTGAAAGTTTGGCCGTACCTTTTTGTAACACCCTGTATATATAAATGAAAGATTTTGTTAGAGAACAAACAACGTATTTACCTTAATAGGTATTAAGGTAAATACATTGTTTGTTCTCTATCAAAATCTTTCCTTTGCTAACTATGCCTATCAGTGGTGGTGGTGGTTAGTTTTAACGTCCCGTCGACAACGAGGTCATTAGAGACGGAGCGCAAGCTCGTGTTAGGGAAGGCTTGGGAAGGAAATCGGCCGTGCCCTTTCAAAGGAACCATCCCGGCATTTGCCTGAAACGATTTAGGGAAATCACGAAAAACCTAAATCAGGATGGCTGGAGACGGGATTGAACCGTCGTCCTCCCGAATGCGAGTCCAGTGTGCTAACCACTGCGCCACCTCGCTCGGTATGCCTATTAGTAATTAATGCCTTCAGTAGTTAGAATCTTTTATTTAGCTGTCAGTATTGGCGCTCGCTGTATTGCAGTAGTTCGAGTAACGATGATTTTTGTGAGGTAAGTCATTCATGAAAGGTATAGGTTATTGTTAGTGAGGGCCATTTTTTATAGGGATTATTGAAAGCCAGATTGCGTTGAACTAAAAATATTGTGTGTCAGTTTAGTGATGACCAGAATAAGTAAAGAGAAAACTGTATGAGTACGTTCAGTTTACTCAGCTGTTTCTGTATCAAATAACGTGAGAGTTTTACCAGCACAGTCATTCTTAACTATCAATGGGGACGTTTCAAGAGGTTTCTGTTCGCCTTGGACGAAGCTCTTGTATAGGTTTGCACCATTCAATAGGGAGCTCTCTGGGCACTTCCGGAGGAACGGAACGCGTTGGTTGCTAAAGAGTTCGCTCGACAGTGTTCCGGGAGGCTCGAGAAACGTGATACCGACTAAGTGTGAGTGTGCCTATCAATAGTTAATTCAGTAATCTATTTTTGTAGATTTGAGCTCAGGCAGAATTAACGTCTTGCTCTCATCGCTCATTGGCCAGCCGGAGTGGCCGAGCGTTCTAGGCGCTTCAGTTTGGAACCGCGCGATCGCTACGGTCTCAGGTTCGAATCCTGCCTCGGGCATGGATGTGTGTGATGTCCTTAGGTTAGTTAGGTTTAAATCTAAGTTCTAGGGGACTGATGACCTCAGATGCTAAGTCCCATAGTGCTCAGAACCATTTTTTTCATCGTTCATTGCTCGTTGAGCGGTATATGGAATTTTTCTAGCTACAGTCGGTACATTATAAGTAGTTGCACTTAGCCACGCATGAAAACCATTGTTCTGCTCTACCTTTGTTCAAAGATGTGGACAGGTGATGTATCTTTTCAGTTCAGTCTGATTCGGGTGGTTGGTGATCTAACGAAAATAGTATAACTGAATAAATTTCTGAAACTTTGCTAATATCTATTTCACTTAGTAAGCTAGTTTCCACATGTCTTTGCTGTCTCAGCACGTGTTAAGCACGGATCTGAAAGCCTCAAGTTCGCAGACTCTATCTGATGGTAAGGTATCCTGTCCAATTTGCGTACTTATTCTGAGTTTTACCACCCATTTTTTGCACAATTTTTGCTTGTGACGACCACGTGTTCGCTGGTTTTGAGAATCTTTACATGTCACAGTTACTGATTCTCGGGATAAAGCTTCCAAAGTAGATTCAGAATTTCGTCCAAGGTGTAATTGTTTTATCTATGAATTCTTGTCCACTTGCCAAGGGAACGACCGTTTGCTAACCACGTGCATACTATTGAAGTTTTTGTTTATTCTTATATTTGTCCTGAATATTTATGATGTATGTATATGTGCGTGAATGTCGCTATTGAAAGACTCCTCTTAGCCTCCCATAATTAATGATAACTCCTGCTAGAGTCTCCAAGACGCTATTGTAAATGTGATTTTGTAACTTAGCCGAGAGTGTTATAAAGAACAGGAACCATCAACCATTTACTTATTATTTAGTTTATTAGTTTGTTCAGTTGTGTCTTGAATAAATGCGATATTTTTACCAGAGCACATGCTGACGCATTCCCTCGCAAACTTCCATTTTTACGTCCTACTGGTATCCGTTGTGTAACAGATGAATATGGCCAAGTTATTTATTTAATATTTATTCAACGATCATAAATGTGCAGATCCAGCAACTCAGTTCATTTGAAAATCAATGTTTTATCTCTCATGTACATTCAGATAGCGTCTTCCCACCTTCCATGTTAGTAGATGCCTCATTTTTATGGATACCTTCATCACGAGCATCGATCCCAACCAGATCCATTGTGTATAGATATCTTGGGCGAGGCATACGATTGCGTCGTGATATAGCAATATTGTGGCACTTTTGAATTCCTGCGCACCCAGACGGTCGCGGTAGCTCGGGTCTGGCGCTCAAATCGCGCGCGACGTCGTTTCTCGGAGAGCAGGCAGAGGCAGCGCCACGCCCCGCTGAACTTGGCTGGTGTATGACAAGCAAGTAGCAACAACCTGAGGTCGGCGCCTGCACAGACGGCTGGAGGATGGCTTTAGGCAGTCGGCAGAGGCTGGACAGAGTGGTTGGTTGCTTGTTTTGGGGAAGGAGACCAGACAGCGTGGTCATCGGTCTCATCAGATTAGGGAAGGATGGGAAGGACGTCGGCCGTGCCCTTTCAGAGGAACCATCCCGGCATTTGCCTGAAACGATTTAGGGAAATCACGGAAAACCTAAATCAGGATGGCTGGAGAGGGGATTGAACCGTCGTCCTCCCGAATGCGAGTCCAGTGTCTAACCACTGCGCCACCTCGCTCGGTTGGACAGAGTGTACAGAGGAAAGAAACACTGGGCTCATCGGGGATTTTGCGCGGAACTGGAGCAGAGATGTACCAACTACAGAGGACAGTCAGGATACGCTGACGAAATTCTGTGGACCGCATGCAGCTGCAATGGAGAAATTCCATACCCAGAGGGCAGTTGTGATACGCTGGTGAAAATATAAGGATCGCGCAGAGTTGCATGTACCATCTACCGAGGACAGGAGTAATCCACTAAATTACAGCCCCATATCGTTAACGTCGATATGCAGCAGGATTTTACAACTTATATTGTGTTCGAACATTATGAATTACCTCGAAGAAAACGGTGTATTGACACACAGTCAACATAGGTTTAGAAAACATTGTTCCTGTGAAACACAACTATCTCTTTATTCACATGAAGTGTTGAGAGCTATTGTCAAGGGAATTCAGATCGTTTCCGTATTTCTGGATTTCCGGAAGGCTTTTGACACTGTACCACACAAGCGGCTCGTAGTGAAATTAGTGCTTATGCAATATCGTCTTAGTTATGTGACTCGATCTGTGATTTCCTGTTAGAGAGGTCACAGTACGTAGTAATTGACGAAAAGTCATCGAGTAAAACAGAAGTGATTTCTGACGTTCCCCAAGGTAGTGTTATACGCCCTTTGCTGTTCCTTATCTACATAAACGATCTACAGACAATCTGAACAGCCGTCTTCGGTTGCAGACGACGCTGTCGTTTATCGACTAATAAAGTCATCAGAAGACCAAAACAAACTGCAAAACGATTTATAAAAGATATCTGAATGGTGCGAAAAGTGGCAGTTTACCCTAAATAACGAAACGTGTGAGGTCATCCACATGAGTGCGAAAAGGAATCCGTTAAAGTTCGGCTACACGATAAATCAGTCTAATCTAAAAGCCGTAAATTCGACTAAATACCTAGGTATTACAATAACGAACAACTTCAATTGGAAGGAACACATGGAAAATACCGAGGGGAAAGCTAACCAAAGACTGCATTTTATTGGCAGGTCACTCAGAAAACGTAACAGACCTACTAAGGAGACTGCCCACACTACGCTTGTCCGTCCTCTTTTAGAATACTGCTGCGCGGTGTGGGATCCTTACCAGATAGCAGTGACGGAGTACATCGAAAATGCTCAAAGAAAGGCAGCACGTATTGTATTATCACGAAATATGGGAGAGAGTGTCACAGAAATGATGCAGGATTTGGGCTGGACATCATTAAAAGAAAGGCGTTTTTCGTTGCGACGGAATCTTCTCACGAAATTCCAATCACCAACTTTCTGCTCCGAATGCGAAAATATTTTGTTGACACCGACCTACGTAGGGAGGAACGATCACCAAGATAAAATGAAGGAAATCAGAGCTCATACGGAAAGACACAGGTGTTCATTCATTCGCTGCTATACGAGATTAGAATAATAGAGAACTGTGAAGGTGGTTCGATGAACCCACTGCTAGCGACTTAAATTTGATTTGCAGAGTACCCATGTAGATGTATATGTAGATGTAGACAGTTGGGATACGCCGGGAAATTATAGTGATGCGCGGAGCTGCAGCACAGATATAACGTCTGCGAAGGGCAGTTGGGATACGTGGCAAAATTATAAGGGCGTTAAAGAAGCTGAACGCTCCACTGGAGTTGGAGAGATAATATAGAAGCAGTAGAGCTGTTGGACTGCGACTTTTCAGCATGGGGTATGGGCAGTTGTAACACAAAATATGACTCGGTTGCAGCAGCAGAGATTGTTTAGCTCCATAGGTCCTGAAGATAAGGCAGCTGGAAGCCAGAAAATAACCGTGGTAGAATGTTTCCATTACGACGATTGGCAAACAGTGCAGAACATTGATTTCTGCCTTCGAATGGAACTCGTAACTACACTGGGCTGCCATCAGCTTGTGAACAACAGCTGAAGTGAAACAAAGCAAAGTGGGGCTATTGCTGCACCTGCATGGTAGAACAGCGGCATGTTAACTGTACTTGAATGAAAAACAAACAGGGGTTTGTGGTGAGTTGTGGTTATTTTACACTGAGGTGGCAAATATAATGGGATGGCGATATTCTCATATAGAGATGGCGATAGTATTACAAACACAAGGTACAGTAGGGAGCTCATTGGAAAAACTGACGTCTGTACACAGGTGATTAATGTCAAAAGGTCTCCGACGTGTTTAGAGCAACTTGTCGGGAAATAACAGGCTCTGAACGCGTAATGGTAACTGGATCTAGACGCATGGGACATTCCATTTCGGAAATTGTTAGGGAACTCAATATTCCGAGATCCACAGTGTCAAGACTATTCCAAGAACACCAAATAGCAGACGTCACCTTCCACCACGGACAACGCAGTCGTCGACAGCCTTCTCTTAACGAACGAGGGCAGGGAGTTTGCGTATATTTGTCAGTGATAACAGACAAGCAACACCGCAGAAATCAATCTGGGACGTACCATGAACGTATCCGTTAGGACAGTCCAGCGAAATGTGGCGTTAAGGGACAATGGAAGCAGAGGATCGATGCGAGTGACCTTGCTAACAGCACGACATCGCCTGCAGCGCATCTCGCCGTCTCGTGACCATATCGGTTGGATCCTATGTGACTGGAAAACCACTACCTGGTTAGTCCCGATTTACGTTGGAAAGAGCTAATAGTAGGCTTCAAGTGTCAGGCAGACCCCACAAAGCCATGGACCCAAGTTGTCAGCAAGGGACTGTGCAAGCTGGTGGCACCTTCATAACGGTGTGGGCTGTGTTTACATGGAATGGACTGTGTCCTCTGGTCCAACCGAGCCGATCATTGACTGGAAATGTTTATGTTCAGCTGCTCCAGACTGGTTGAAAAGGCTCTAAGCACTATGGGACTTAAAATCTGAGGTGAACATTCCCTTAGACTTAGAACTACTTAAATCTAACTTACCTAAGGACATCACACACATCCATGCCCGAGGCAGGATTCCAAGCTGCGATTGTAGCAGCAGCGCGGGTCCGGACTGAAGAGCCTAGAACCGCTCGGCCACAGCGGCCGGCTGTTCAGCTGCTCACAATGAACGATCTCACTGGGCCACAGTTGTTCGCTACTCGTTTGAAGAATATTCTAGACAATGCGAGGATATGATTTGGCCATACTGATCGCTAGTCATGAATAACATCGAAAATTAATGGAACTTATGCGAGAGGTCATTTGATGCTCAAAATCCTGTATGGGCAACACTTTCGCAGTTATAGACGGCATGGCCCAGTATCTCTGAAGGGGACTTCCAACGAGTTGTTGAGCCCATGCCAAGTCGACGTGAAACACTACGTCGGGTATAAAGAGGTCCGACACGATATTCGGAGGTATCTCACGACTCTAGTCACGTCTACAGTCGTCCATAATTGCGAACGTGTTGCCGGTGCAAGATTTTGTGCACGAAGTAACTGCCGATTATGTCCCACAAATGAAACTTCCTGACAGATTAAAACTGTGTGACGGACCGAGACTTGAACTCGGGACCTTTGCCTATGCTCTACCATCTGAGCTACCCATGGACGACTCACGCCCCGTCCTCACAGCCTTACTTCTGCCAGGACCTTGTCTTTATGTCCCACAAATGTTCTATGGGATTTACGTCGAGTTCTATGGGTGGCCAAATCGTTCGTTCGAGTTGTCCAGTATGTTTTGCAAATCAGTCGCCACAACTCTGTCCCAGTAACATGGCGCACTGTCATCCATAAAAATTCCACTGTTGTTTGGGAACATGAAGTCCGAGAATGGCTGTAAATGTTCTATAAGTATCTTCATTTCCAGTCAATTAGCGGTTCAATTGGACCAGAGGACTCAAACCATTCTATGTAAACACAATCCACATCATTATGTACCCACCACCAGCTTGCATAGCGCCTAGTTCACAGCTTGGATGGCTACGTGGGATCTGCACCGCACTCCAACCCTAACACCAGCTCTCACCAACCGAAATTTAACCAGGCCATGGTTTTCCAGTCGTCTAGCATCTAACCGATATTGTCACGAGACCAGGAGAGGCGCTGCAGACGATGCCGCGCTTGTTAGCAAAGGTACTCGCGTCGATCGTCTGCTGCCATGGCCCATTAAAGCCAAATACCGCCGAGCTGTCCTCACATATACATTCGTCGCACGTCCTAGGTTGATGTCGCGCAGTGTTACTTGTCTGTTAGCAGCGATAATACTCTGCAAACGGCGCTGTTCTCGGCCGTTTCGTGAAAGCCGTCGGCCACTGCTTTGTCCTTGGTGAGAGGTACTGTCTGGAATTCTTTTTGTCAGCACACTCTTGACACTGTGGGTGTCAGAATACAGAATTACCTAACGCCTCGCGAAATGGAATGTGCTGTGCGTCTAGCTCCAATCACCGTGCCGTGTTCAAAGTCAGTAAATTCGCGTCGTGCTGTCATAATCACGAGGGAACCTTTTTCACATGAATCACCTGAGTACAAAGGACGATCACATCAATGCTCAACCCTTTTATATTTTCTGTATGCGATACAACGGCTACCTATATATGTGCATACCACTATCCCATGAATTTTGTCACCTCAGTGTATATTGGACTTCGATTTGATAATGCACAGCGTGCCCGTGGTGTGATCAAACTGTAATATACACTCCTGGAAATTGAAATAAGAACACCGTGAATTCATTGTCCCAGGAAGGGGAAACTTTATTGACACATTCCTGGGGTCAGATACATCACATGATCACACTGACAGAACCACAGGCACATAGACACAGGCAACAGAGCATGCACAATGTCGGCACTAGTACAGTGTATATCCACCTTTCGCAGCAATGCAGGCTGCTATTCTCCCATGGAGACGATCGTAGAGATGCTGGATGTAGTCCTGTGGAACGGCTTGCCATGCCATTTCCACCTGGCGCCTCAGTTGGACCAGCGTTCGTGCTGGACGTGCAGACCGCGTGAGACGACGCTTCATCCAGTCCCAAACATGCTCAATGGGGGACAGATCCGGAGATCTTGCTGGCCAGGGTAGTTGACTTACACCTTCTAGAGCACGTTGGGTGGCACGGGATACATGCGGACGCGCATTGTCCTGTTGGAACAGCAAGTTCCCTTGCCGGTCTAGGAATGGTAGAACGATGGGTTCGATGACGGTTTGGATGTACCGTGCACTATTCAGTGTCCCCTCGACGATCACCAGTGGTGTACGGCCAGTGTAGGAGATCGCTCCCCACACCATGATGCCGGGTGTTGGCCCTGTGTGCCTCGGTTGTATGCAGTCCTCATTGTGGCGCTCACCTGCACGGCGCCAAACACGCATACGACCATCATTGGCACCAAGGCAGAAGCGACTCTCATCGCTGAAGACGACACGTCTCCATTCGTCCCTCCATTCACGCCTGTCGCGACACCACTGGAGGCGGGCTGCACGATGTTGGGGCGTGAGCGGAAGACGGCCTAACGGTGTGCGGGACCGTAGCCCAGCTTCATGGAGACGGTTGCGAATGGTCCTCGCCGATACCCCAGGAGCAACAGTGTCCCTAATTTGCTGGGAAGTGGCGGTGCGGTCCCCTACGGCACTGCGTAGGATCCTACGGTCTTGGCGTGCATCCGTGCGTCGCTGCGGTCCGGTCCCAGGTCGACGGGCACGTGCACCTTCCGCCGACCACTGGCGACAACATCGATGTACTGTGGAGACCTCACGCCCCACGTGTTGAGCAATTCGGCGGTACGTCCACCCGGCCTCCTGCATGCCCACTATACGGCCTCGCTCAAAGTCCGTCAACTGCACATACGGTTCACGTCCACGCTGTCGCGGCATGCTACCAGTGTTAAAGACTGCGATGGAGCTCCGTATGCCACGGCAAACTGGCTGACACTGACGGCGGCGGTGCACAAATGCTGCGCAGCTAGCGCCATTCGACGGCCAACACCGCGGTTCCTGGTGTGTCCGCTGTGCCGTGCGTGTGATCATTGCTTGTACAGCCCTCTCGCAGTGTCCGGAGCAAGTATGGTGGGTCTGACACACCGGTGTCAATGTGTTCTTTTTTCCATTTCCAGGAGTGTAGTTACAAGGTATCCTGCGTCTGTTGCCAGGCTGTGTACCTTCGTAGTTGATTGTGTGTGACTTTGTTGTGTCAGTGTAGATAGTGTTGTTTGTACATGTTGTTACCTGTCTTGTGTGATGAAGTTGTAGATTGTAGTTGGATGTTGTACTATATGGTGAGCTAATGTTGTTGTTGCTGAATTATTTCAGTGCCATCTTTGTCCTCTGCAAAGTTCTTACGTATGCCGTATCTCTCTCTCTAAAGTGGTAAAATAATTAAAACTTCAATGGTGCTATTGTGAGCTCTTTGCTGCGTCATTGAAGTTTTAATTATTTTATTGCTTTAGAAAGAGTATTTCTATGAAATTTATATTGTTGTATCAGAAGGTAACTAATCTGCAAGTCTGGGTGCAAGTGCTTGCCTTGTTCGTTTCTGCATGTGATCTGACTGTAGGTTTTTGTTAATAAATTGAATAAATTGGTTAGGAGCCCACGTTTACTCAACCCTTGGCCAAACGCCACTCCCACAGAAATCTCGTCATACTAGGACCATTCGAGACTGCTGTAAACTGTCAGCAAGGAATTGTTTATAAGGCTCTAACCCATACAAACCCGTTGAGGAGAACCTTCTAACACGTAAATTTACATTATATGTTTACAAATTTTTATTTCTCAGAAACGCTTTTCTTGCTGCAACTAGTCTACATCGTATATCCTTACTCCTTCGGCCAATCAAAATTATTCTGCTGCGAAAATTTACTAATTTTAGCCATTCATTTTGTAATCTTATTCCCTCAGTGTCGCCTTAATTAATTCGACATTCCGCTACCGTTCTTTTACTTGTTTTACTTTTGTTGATACCCATAACGTCATCATTCCAGTACACTATCCATTACATTCTGCTGTTCTTCCAAACCCTTTGCTGACTCTGCAGAATTCCCGTCATCACCAAGCCCCAAAGTTCGTATTTCTACTTCCTGAACTTTAATTCCCTTTCGAAACTTGTCCCATGTTTCCTTCACTGCTTATTCAGTGCACAGTTGGAATAGCATCGGGTATAGGCTGCACTACCTTCTGAACCTCTGCGTCCCTGTCATACCCTCCGACTCTTATATCTGCTGTCTGCTTTCTGTACAAATCGTAAATAACCTTTCGCTCTCTGTCTTTTGACGCAGCCATCTACAAAGGGTGTAGTTCACTCAACATTGTCTAAGCGTTCTCTAAATTCACGAACGATATAAATGTACGTTTGTCTTTCTTTAACCTATCTTCGAAGAAAAGTAGTTTGGTCACTGTTGTCTTGTGTGTTCTAACATTTCTATGGGACTCGAACTGATCTCCCCGACGTCGGCATATACCGGTTTTTCCATTCTTTCGCGAATAATTCAAGTCACTATTTTGCAACAATCTTACTAAAATGCCATTTCCGAAAAACTTGTCCCCAGCTCGTGGTCGTGCGGTAGCGTTCTCGCTTCCCGCGCCCGGGTTCCCGAGTTCGATTCCCGGCGGGGTCAGGGGATTTTCTCTGCCTCGTGATGACTGGGTGTTGTGTGATGTCCTTAGGTTAGTTAGGTTTAAGTAGTTCTAAGTTCTAGGGGACTGATGACCATGGATGTTAAGTCCCATAGTGCTCAGAGCCATTTGATCCATTTTTTGAACCGAAAAATTACAGTCGTCCGTACCTGTCTTCTTCAGAGCAGATATTACGCTACTGGCCATTAAAATTGCTACACCAAGTAGAAATGCAGATGATAAACGGGTATTCATTGGACAAATATATTATACTAGAACTGACATGTGATTACTTTTCACGCAATTTGGGTGCATAGATCCTGAGAAATCAGTACCCAGAACAACCACCTCTGGCCGTAATAACGACCTTGATACGTCTGGGCATTGAGTCAAACAGAGCTTGGATGGCGTGTACAGGTACAGCTGGCAATGCAGCTTCAACGCGATGCCACAGCTCATCAAGGGTAGTTGCAGGCATATTGTGATGAGCCAGTTGCCCGGCTACCATTGACCAGACGTTTTCAGTTGGTGAGAGATCTGGAAAATGTGCTGGCCAGGACAGCAGTTGAACATTTTCTGTATCCAGAAAGGCCTGTACAGCACCTGCAACATACGGTCGTGCATTATCCTGCTGAAATGTATGGTTTTGCAGGGATCGATTGAAGGGTAGTTCCACGGGTCGTAACACATCTGAAATGTAACGTGCACTGTTCAAAGTGCCGTCAATGCGAACAAGAGGTGTCCGAGACGTGTAACGAATGGTACCCCATAACATCACGCCAGGTGATACGCCAGTATGGCGATGACGAATACACGCTTCCAATGTACGTTCACCGCGATGTCGCCAAACACGGATGCGACCGTCATGATGCTGTAAACAGAACCGGGATTCATCCGAAGAAATGACGTTTTGCCATTCGTGCACCCAGGTTCGTCGTTGAGTACACCATCGCAGGCGCTCCTGTCTGTGATGTCGCGTCAAGGGTAACCGCAGCCATGGTCAAAAATGGCTCTGAGCACTATGGGACTTAACTTCCAAGGTCATCAGTCCCCTAGAACTTAGAACGACTTAAATCTAACTAACCTAAGGACATCACACAAATCCATGCCCGAGGCCGGATTCGAACCTGCGACCGTAGCGGTCCCGCGGTTCCAGACTGTAGCGCTTGGCCACCACGGCCGGTGCAGCCATGGTCTACGAGATGATAGTCAATGCTGTTGCAAACGTCGTCGAACTGTTCGTGCAGATGGTTGTTGTCTTGAAAACGTCCCCATCTGTTGACTCAGCGATCGAGACGTGGCTGCACTATCCGTTACAGCCACGCGGATAAGATGCCTGTCATCTCGACTGCTAGTGATACGAGACCGTAGGGGATCCATCACGGCGTTCCGTATTACCCTCTTGAACCCACCGATTCCATATTCTGCTAACAGTCATTGGATCTCGACCAACGCGAGTAGCAATGTCGCGATATGATAAACCGCAATGGCGATAGGCTACAATCCGACCTTTATAAAAATCGGAAACGTGATGGTACGCATTTCTCCTCCTTACACGAGGCATCACAACAACGTTTCACCAGGCAACGCCGGTCAACTGCTCTTTGTGTATGAGAAATCGGTTGGAAACTTTCCTCATGTCAGCACGTTGTAGGTGTCACCACCGGCGCCAACCTCGTGTGAATGCTCTGAAAAGCTAATCATTTGCATATCACAGCATCTTCTTCCTCTCGGTTAAATTTCGCTTCTGTAGCACCTTATCTTCGTGGTGTAGTACCTATAATGGCCAGTAGTGTATTACTTTCCCTCTGAAGTTTAGGGGTTTTACGTATATATAACGATTCCAACTGCTTCGACGCGTCACTGCTGTTTCGAGGGCTGGGGGAAGAGGGTCTCGCTGTTAGCATCACACCGAGCACTGTAACACAACTTTTGGTCGGTGTGTAAATTTTACTATGGCCGTTAGAAATGGAATGCAGGAGTATCATATTCGCTACGATAAGTGTGTCAATATCGGTGGATGATATGCTGAAAGCTAGATACAGGTAAAGGCTCTCACGCAATAATAACTTCGTTAAAATATTCTTGTGACTGTTCAGTACAGAAACGGTACCTATTTCAACACTCTCAGCACCTTATGTGCGCAAACCAAATGTCAAAATTGCCGATAAAAGTACAGCTGTATTTTGTAAACTAATACGAATGGAGAAACGGATTCTGAATCATTTGGCAAATGTAAAGATAATAACTAGAAAATAGCTTCATAAGCCGAAACCGGTTGTGAAAAGCGAGATGAAATAAATAAGATCCTAAGTAGAAAAAAATGCCGCATTTATTCAGTAGATACTAGGCTGTGGTTCCCTCCAGGCAGAAAACATGGTAATGGTGTTAGTGCGAGGACCGAGACTGCGGCTGGCAGAGTACCTCATGCAGCGCACCTGCCCTCATCTGCATTACGGGCTGGAGTCGAGCAGTCACACCGCTCCCGTCGTGTTTGCGCTTTGGGCGACGTATGCACGTCTCGCTCTGCCGGACTAGCGGACCGAGGTATACACAAAGGGGCGGGCAACCTAGAAGCAGGCTAAAGCAGATCTCTGCATACTACCGAGCTGGTTAGTGTCTGAAGCACGGAAGTCGCGCAGCAGTGTTCAGGAAGCACGGTCTTCAAGGGGTGGTGTAATGGATTGTTTTCTTAATTACACAATTTAATCTATCTTGTGTGTGAATTTCATCGTGATATCAGCATTAGAAACGCATTTGAAATGTGAAATTGTTTAACTCTGCGCTGACAGCCACTCCCACCTTTGCCGACATTTGGGAAACTGCTTGCTTCAGTGGAATCTTTGTTAGTGTAAATGAATAATCTGTGTCCGAAAGACGATTGGTGTATGTACAACAGAAGAAATGAGACGTATTCACATAAACACTCATTACCAGAACCTGTTATGAATGCGTTTAAGCCCACATTCCGGTTTCTTGCTAACTCTGATTTACTGAGTAAGTGTCTTCATGGGAAGACACGAATTCGAATGAAAACCTCAATAATTAAATTGGATTATATGCTCAGAAAGGGATTTCTGTAGTCTGGAAGTACTCAAAATAGGTGTCTGTGACGCAGCTTCACGTTTTAATGACGGAAATAATGGCAGAACTCAAGAGCTGAAGAGAGCTGATATACGCCCAGTTGTGTTTACAATAGAAGCATTTTACGATACCGATGACAGCTGGGTCAAGAGAGCTGTCAGATCACTGTCTTACCTACAGATGAAGGCCAGGCAGATTCAAAGGGGAGACAAGAGAAAGCTGGAGGATAAGGAGTATTATTGTGAAGGGTTTTAAAATGGAGGTAAGCTCTTTACATGCGGAAGTCTGAGAAGAAAATCTTTGAACCTCATTTTCTCGGTTTTTTCTTTCTTTGCATTATTAAAAGCCTTTTCTCAAAACGTTAATGTGCAATCGCTACAAAATTATCAAGAGCTGATCGAAACGTGTTGCTGTGTCATTGGAACTAAAAATTACGAGATCCTAAAATAACATTCTGATTTTTAGAGGATTGTATGTAGGAAAAAACCTAATTTTGGATGTGCAACATTCAGAACTCTGTCAATAATACAATTTGTACCACAAATTAATAACAGCTATTCGGTGGTCTTATAACTTCATTAGGATACTACAATAGCATTTGAAAATTCTTTGAATGATTAAGCTTTAAGTTACGGCTTTTTATAATAAAAAGACAATAAAAAATTTAAAAATTACAAATTCTAATGAAATATTAATTAATCTTGTGTCTTTTATTATATTTTTGCGTTAAAATACAGCTCTTTTTCTTTACATACGCAAAATTTTAGATCAGTATATTAATAACCACAGCTGTAATAAGTTTTCAAATAAATGTCAGGATTTTGGGTTGCCTCTGTCCTTACGCGACGTTTTCCTAGGTGTGGAAATGTATTGCTGCGTGCTGCGGAATATGCTTTCGTCTTCCGTTGTCCGATGCGGGCCGTAGGACGTTGCGTGAAAAGATTCCCTAGGCGGGGGGCGGTGCGTGTCAGAACATAAAAAACTGAAGTGCTGTCTTTCATAATTTGACATCTGTACTTGATACATGATAGAGTGATACGAGAACTACCTTCTGACACATTTTTTAAAAATTTAAGGCAAATTTTGTGCTATTAAAAGAGAGAGATATTTAAGAGTTTAAGAAAAGTTTTTTTTTCCATACTACTCAATATTTACCATGTCATATCTCCTAAAATGAGTATCATATAACGATATAATTTTATAGCTGCTTTCAGTAGTATATGTCTATAATGTCTGCAAACTTTCTGGCCAATAGAGTCAGTAGCAGTTAGATAATAAATTAAACTCTCACGTCCGACACGGAACTTTTGTCATATGAGTATCAGAAATGTAGTAAGCGACAAACTTTTGCCCTTTCCATTTTTTGTGGGAGGTTAAAGCGATAAAATGTTTTGGAAAGGTTTGAATTTATTTTTACACTTTATTGGAAGTTGGTGGACATTACACTTCCTCCTGTGTATTTCACTGGCGCGAACAGGTGCAGAGCGTCGCGACAGTAGCAGCAGAGGCAACGAAGACCAAAACATGCAGCGCAGTGCTCGATCTAAAAGCTATTAATTTTGGCAGTCCCAAAGTACGTAGTCTGGTACCGCGCGCCGCCGAATTTGGATCCCCGTCAGATGCCATGGACGTCGAAGACCCATAGAGGTCTCTGCACCATCGCGCTGTAAGCTGTGGCGGCGCGCGCCTCCTGGCCCGCATTTAGAGTGAGGGCGCCACAGTGGAACACGTGGCTGTAGCGGCCAATAGCGGCGTCCCCGATAGAGTACTTAAGCGCCTGCCTGTCGCTCAGCCTGCGTCCTCTCCCCGCTTCTGTACCTTTTGTATACGGCGGACATGCCACCGCCTTCACCCCCCATCCATCTTCTCCAGTACGCCGATGACACCGCCTTCCTTGCCCTTGCCCCCACCCTGCAGCGCTCCCAACACCTTATCCAATCCCATATTGACCGGTTCACCACTTGGTGCAACCATTGGTTGGTTAAGGTCAATCTTTCAAATACCCAGGCGATCATCGTAGGCAAAACCACTACTTCCTTCCGCCTCCTCGGTTTCTATATCACCATCTATGGCCGTCCTATCGCCTTCACCCCCACCCTTAAGTAACTTGGCGTCTCCCTCGACCATCGCCTCTCCTGAACCCCCACCTCTGGACAATCCAAACCAAGGCACGCTCCCGCCTCCATCTCCTCAAGCTCCTTTCCGGCCATACATGGGGTCTGGACCCCTCCACCATCCTTCATAACTATAAATCCCTTATTCGCCCTACCCTTTGCTACGCCCACCCTGCCTGGATCTCCGCTCCCTCTACCTTTTACAAATCCCTTCAGATCCTGGAACGCCATGCTCTTCGCCTCAGCTATCACATCCGTCTCCCCTCCCCCACACGGATCCTGCACGACCTTATTCCGTTCCCCCACCTCCTCCTTTACCTCGAACGGATACGGATCCTCTACACGTCCCGTAAACTCGATCCCCCTCATCCGCTGGTCTCTCCCATCCTCTCCCACCCCCGTCCGCTGCCGTGCCTGTATTTCCACGTCCCACCTGCTCTCCATCTCTCCACTCTCCATACCCTCTCCCAAGGTGGCTTCCGCCAGCTCCCCATCCCTGATGATGCCCTCCTCCCCTCCAGCTACCCCTCCTACGAACTTTGATCCTCTCTCCCTCTTCCTGTGTTTGTTCCTATGGGCACCATCTCCGCCTTCCCTCCCTCCTCCCTTTCTCCCCACTCCTCCCCCGGGCTTCCCATACCCCCATACCTCCATTCCTCCTACCATCTCCTCTGCCATTGGCAATTTTGTGCTCTACCCTCTCCCTCCCCCACCTCCCTTCTTCCCCTCTTGGCAGGTTCCTGGTTTCGCACGCGTTACGTGGACATTCGCGCGCCAGAGATCATCGCCTAGTGTTTGTGTGTGCCGTCGTGTTCGTGCTCAAGTGTTCCAGAGTTTATTCCTTTGTGTTCCAACATTCGCGTGTGCCATCTATCATCTCTGTGTGTGTCCACGTGCCTGTACATTCTTTTTCTGAACTCTGCGCCCGTGAACGGCTCCGTGTCTTTTTAATTTTGTATTTCTACGTCTGTATATCCACCCTGTCTGTTCTACGATTGACTTCATTTGTATCTTTAGTTTTAACTGTGGCCGAAGAGCGGCGAAATATGCCGCTGCTGGCCTACCTGTATCAGGTGTGAAAATAACAATAAAGGAAAGAAAAAAGCTCAGCCTGCCAGTCTAATCTAGCATACATCTCAGGACATAACGCCTCGCATTTGACAGCGTATTTACTTTCGTGTTTTCTTTACGAGTGGACGTGGTTGTCTTGTTTGTTTGTCTCGACTCTGTTGTTCGTTATTGTTGTTGTCTTAAGGTCCTTCGTTGGTCGTGTCCGTCCTCTCCCGTTGTGTTGTTGTTCGCGGGCCGCTCCGCGGGTCCCGCCGCGTTTCCGTCACTTCAACCCCGCGACTGTTCCGGTCGCCGTTACAACACGTAGAAGTCAGGAAAGAGGAGTAAGACTGTGTATCATTGGGAATAGGACTCAGGAAGCGCAAAGAAGTCAGACAAATGTTCTTAAACCACGAAGAAGAAGGAGTGTATCACATTTTAGTGACAAAACATTTGCTCGATGATGCGGAGGAATGCCAGGTCCCACTGACTTATAACGCAGACTTATCCGAAACGAATGAAATGGCCAAGGACTACATGAGACCCTTAGTAGGTGTCGGCGGTTATGCCACAGTCGAGGGATTCACTGAGAGGAGTGGATTCAGTGATTACTTCAGTGGGTCGAATTACACTCTTCGTTCACAATACTGATCGCAATAACAACATTCAACCCACCATAAGTGTGATTTCATTCAGTTTTCTGCCCAAATTAACTCCTTTTCAATTTGGTTTTTCAAATCCGTACCAGCCACGTTCCGCAAAATACGCTGTTCGGATACCAGGTCGACAACCTGGTCGTCTTCTGAGGCATAGAAGCCGTCAGCCAACATTTCTGGTAATTTAGCTACTCTGTTGGTGCCCATGAGCGGAAAAAAAAGAACTGCAACTGTCGCTGAGTAGTTTGTTGCTGTTCAGTTCGACTTCTCCCCCTACTCCTCAACCAAGTAAATCTCTGTGCCGTGCGGGGCGGAATCCTCCGAGAGTTTCCTGCAGGTAGAGCACGCAGAGACACTGCGTCGTCCGTACCCTACGAAAACGGTATAGCACTTGCATTTTCAACTTCTCGTGGCGTAATGAGTAGTTCATTAAATTTCGGGCATGCAGCCACGCAAATTAAATTTTCTATCACTCTGAGGATGGCCGGACGATACGCGGCCGAAATATCAGTGTAGGAAATTTTATTTGCGCGGCTGCATGCCCGAAATTTAATGGACTATGGTATAGCATGTTTGCTTTGTGCGAGTGAGGAAAACGTGACTTCATATACAGCATTAAGCAGCCTGCAAACTGTATCTAAGGTGCGTTTAAGTCCATGGGCCATTTGACTGGTTTTCGTTCGCCTCACATGAAAGAAAAGAGATATTTATAGTTGCATGAGTCTTTCTTAACACGCGAGTATCCACGATTTCGGTCTAATCCAACCAGAAGCAAGCACACTATTCCAGTGTTTGAAATGTCCGTTTTGCTAGCGGCAGGGACCTTTGCAGCCATTATTCGTTTCAGACAAATAGAAAATCACAGAGGGAAGCGCAAGGGCGGAATACATTTGCCTTATGATGCGTGCGTGAGTTACGCATATTCATAATACAGGTTATAGTACATAATAGTACATTTAGCACATAATAGTACATATAGTAAATAATATATTATATAAATACAGTGTTATATACTGTTATATTACGTGAGTGGAAACATGACGAGCAATACACCGTCAAAAAACTTTTGTCCTATGACAGCAAGTGATATCGAAGGAATACCGCCGGCCGGTGTGGCCGAGAGGTTCTAGGCGCTTCAGTCTGGAATCTCGCGACCGCTACTGTCGCAGGTTCGAATCCTGCCTCGGACATGGATGTGTGTGATGTCCTTAGGTTAGTTAGGTGTAAGTAATTCTAAGTTCTCGGGGTTTGATGACCTCAGATGTTAAATCCCATAGTGCTCCGAGCCATTTGAACAATTTTTGAAGGAATACCTCTTCCCCTTCCGCTGCCACATCACATAGTTCATTGGCCGAACTATACATTAGCATAATAATATCATATGTATATATTAATATGATGGAAAATCAGTCAATAAGCTTACAATAAGCTTAGTCATGTGCATAATTTCGTCATCAGGCAAAATGTAAAGGTGTGCGAAACATACGACAATACATCAAGTAACGTAAAATGTTGTTAATAGTGCTCCCAAATTTTAACACATTAATACAAAATCCATTCAGATTTGTGCCCCTCTTGGTCGTGTGGTGGTTATCTGTGGCAAAAACATGTAAGAATGTAATAATTTACACAAAGTCTTCAAACTGACAGAGGTGGCGCAATGGTTAGCACACTGGACTCCCATTCTGGAGTCCCTAATCCGATGGGACCGATGACCTTGCCGTTTGGTACCCGCCCCCAAATCAACCAACCAGCCTCTGCAATTTTTTTGTTCGTCAGTCTACTGACTGGTTTGATGCGGCCCGCCACGAATTCCTTTCCTGTGATAACCTCTTCATCTCAGAGTAGCACTTGCAACCTACGTCCTCAATTATTTGCTTGACGTATTCCAATCTCTGTCTTCCTCTACAGTTTTTGCCCTCTACAGCTCCCTCTAGTACCATGGAAGTCATTCCCTCATGTCTTAGCAGAGGTCCTATCATCCTGTCCCTTCTCCTTATCAGTGTTTTCCACATATTCCTTTCCTCTCCGATTCTGCGTAGAACCTGCTCATTCCTTACCTTATCAGTCCACCTAATTTTCAACATTCGTCTATAGCACCACATCTCAAATGCTTCGATTCTCTTCTGTTCCGGTTTTTCCACAGTCCGTGTTACACTACCATACAATACTGTACTCCAGACGTACATCCTCAGAAATTTCTTCCTCAAATTAAGGCCGGTATTTGATATTAGTAGACTTCTCTTGGCCAGAAATGCCTTTTTTGCCATAGCGAGTCTGCTTTTGATATCCTCCTTGCTCTGTCCGTCATTGGTTATTTTACTGCCTAGGTAGCAGAATTCCTTAGCTTCATTGACTTCGTGACCATCAATCCTGATGTTAAGTTTCTCGCTGTTCTCATTTCTACTACTTCTCATTACCTTCGTCTTTCTCCGATTTGCTCTCAAACCATACTGTGTACTCATTAGACTGTTCATTCCGGTCAGCAGATCATTTAATTCTTCTTCACTCAGGATAGCAACGTCATCAGCGAAACGTATCATTGATATCCTTTCACCTTGTATTTTAATTCCACTCCTGAACCTTTCTTTTATTTCCATCATTGCTTCCTCGATGTACAGATTGAAGAGTAGGGGCGAAAGGCTACAGCCTTGTCTTACACCCTTCTTAATACGAGCACTTCGTTCTTGATCGTCCACTTTTATTATTCCCTCTTGGTAGTTGTACATATTGTATATGACCCGCCTCTCCCTATACCTTACTCCTACTTTTTTCAGAATCTCGAACAGCTTGCACCATTTTATATTGTCGAACGCTTTTTCCAGGTCGACAAATCCTATGAAAGTGTCTTGATTTTTCTTTAGCCTTGCTTCCATTATTAGCCGTAACGTCAGAATTGCCTCTCTCGCCCCTTTACTTTTCCTAAAGCCAAACTGATCGTCACCTAGCGCAATCTCAATTTTCTTTTCCATTCTTCTGTATATTATTCTTGTAAGCAGCTTCGAAGCATGAGCTGTTAAGCTGATTGTGCGATAATTCTCGCACTTGTCAGTTCTTGCCGTCTTCGGAATTGTGTGGATGATGCTTTTCCGAAAGTCAGATGGTATATCGCCAGACTCATATATTTTACACACCAACGTGAGTAGTCGTTTTGTTGCCACTTCCCCCAATGATTTTAGAAATTCTGATGGAATGTTATCAATCCCTTCTGCCTTATTTGACCGTAAGTCCTCCAAAGCTCTTTTAAATTCCAATTCTAATCGACTCCTGTTTCTTCTTCTATCACATCAGACAAATCTTCTCCCTCATAGAGGTTTTCAATGTATTCTTTCCACCTATCTGATCTCTCCTCTGCATTTAAGAGTGGAATTCCCGTTGCACTCTTAATGTTACCACCGTTGCTTTTAATGTCACCAAAGGTTGTTTTGACTTTCCTGTATGCTGAGTCTGTCCTTCCGACAATCATATCTTTTTCGATGTCTTCACATTTTTCCAGTAGCCATTTCGTCTGAGCTTCCCTGCACTTCCTATTTATTTCATTCCTCAGCGACTTGTATTTCTGTATTCCTGATCTTCCCGGAACATGTTTGTACTTCCTCCTCTCATCAATCAACTGAAGTATTTCTTCTGTTACCCATGGTTTCTTTGCAGCTACCTTCTTTGTACCTCTTGTACCTTTGTACCTCTGCAACATATACTTAAAATACATGTACTAACATACGGCATGGCATGGCATGTTAGTCCTTCACACAAAAGTGACGTGTATACGGGGTGAGTCACTAACTATTGCCACCTAGAATAACTCCGAAAGTATGATAGTACTGAAAAGTTTGTGGGACAAATGATGCATTGGACAACGGGGGCCATAATATGAAGTTGGTTTTTTGGTGCTATGTGGAGTCGTGTCAGAGATGTGTAGGTCAACTTCGTTTTTTTTTCTTTTTTTTGGATGGGATGCTATAGTTTGGTACTTATTTTCTGATAGCGCCTATTGCAACTTGTGTAGACACTGGCTTATACCTTCCGACTCCACCGTTTCCAGACTACGGTCTCTTACCTCTATCGATATATTTGTCCTTCTTCATCACCCCGTAAGTTTGAAACATCATCACGAAGTCACCCTGTACAGCTGTAGTCATGAGTACTATAATGTGTATGATATCCATTTGAATGCTATAGAGGAATACCGAAGATTAGGTAGGTAAATAGTATAACTAATGGAAAGAGGTACACAATGGAATCGGGGAGCAACTGAATTTGTGGCACAACTTGATTAAATGAACGAGGCATCAAGAGACGCAAATTAGGCAAAAGAGGGAAGTACGTGTGTATGGGTGGGGCAGGGGAAGCGAGAGAGGCCGAGTTTTGACTACAGTACGCAATTACAATGACATGTTTACAGACTTTTTCTTCATTACATACACGTTGCAGTACTTAAATAATTACAAAACTTGCCCGTAGTCGTAATTTTTACAACGAGTCATAACTGACTATGCGACAGCCTATATAATAGGTGTGTGTACTGAAAAAGGAGGTTCTACAATTTCAGTAGATACAACAAAATTATGTTAGATCTGCAATGTGCAGCTGGAGTCAACCAAAACAAATCCTGCTTATCACGTCTTTCATGAGACATCTAGTGTGGACAGAAAGCGTCGGTTTCTTTCCCATTACGAACAAAATTATTTTTAAAGTCGAATTTTACGTACCCATTGGATAGAGCGACCACAAATTAGTCCAGCACGATATTCATGTTATCGATATGTATCAACATGGCAGTTAAACACCAAGAATTACCAGTACTCCGGTAGCGACTGAGACGCGCTGCTGCTGCATAGCAGCAGCAATCAGTGGTGCGAGTGTAGTGCAGCAACATTTTTTTGGGCTGACTCGTAATACGCACAGCAAATACTAAATTGCACATACCTGACGAAGCACCTGAGAAAATGCGACTGACGCCTCTTAGGGGGATATATATAATGAAGAGCCAAAGAAACTGGTACACCTGCCTAATATTTTGTAGGGCAAACGTGAGCAAGCAGAAGTGATGTAACACGACGTGGCATGGACTCAACTAATGTCTGAAGTAGTGCTGGACGGAACTGACACCATGAATCCTGCAGGACTGTCCACAAATCCGTAAGAACGCGAGGGGGTGGAGATCTCTTCTGAACAGCACGTAGCAAAGCATCCCAGATATGCTCAATAATGTTCATATATATGGAGTTTGGTGCCCAACGAAAGTGTTTAAACTCAGAAGAGTGTTCCTGGAGCCACTGTGTAGCAATTCTGGACGTGTGGGGTGTCGCATTGTCCTGCTGGAATTGCACGATGGACATGAATGGATGCGAGTGATCAGACAGGATGCTTACGTACGGTTAACCTGTCAGAGTCGTATCTAGACGTATGAGGGATCCAAAATCACTCCAACTACATACTCCCCACACCATTACAGAGCCTCGACCAGCTTGAACAGTTCCCTGCTGGCATGCAGGGTTCATGGATTCATGAGGTTGTCGCCATACCTGTACATGTCCATCCGCTCGATACAATTTGAAACGAGATTCGTCCGACAAGGCAACATGTTTTCAGTCATCTACACTCCAATGTAGGTGTTGACGGGCCTAGGCGAGGCGTAAACTTTTGTGTCGTGCAGTCATCAAGGGTACAGGAGTGGGCCTTTGGCTCGAAAGCGCATACCGATGATGTTTCGTTGAATGGTACGCACGCTAACACTTTTTGATAGTCCAGTATTTAAATCTGCAGCAGTTTAGGGAAAGGTTGCACTTCTGTCTCGCTGAACGATTGTCTTCGATCGTCGTTCGTCCCGTTCTTGCAGGATCTTTTACCAGCTGCAGCAATATCATAGATCTGATGTTTTACCAGATTCCTGATATTCACGGTGCACTTGTGAAATCGTCGTACGGGAAGGTTTCTACTTCATCGCTACCTCGGTGATGCTACGTCCCATCGCTCGTGCGCCGACTATAACACTACATGCAGATTCTCTTAACTCTTGATAATCTGTCATCGTAGCAGCAGTAACCGATCGACCACCTGCGGCAGACACTTTTTGTGTTATATTTAGACGTTGCCTAACACAGCGGCGTATTCTGCCTGTTTATATATCTCTGTACTTGAATACGTATGCCTATGCCAGTTTCTTTCGCACTAAATCTCTATCCCAGAATCTGGTACCAGTTCGACTTTCAGTCATAGTTGACTGAATTTAAAAGTTTATAATGCTGTCATAATCTACTCATAAAAAGATATAGTTTTATGGTAAAAGTTTAACGCAATACAAAAAGTATTACTGTTATAAACTGTGTCTTCAGGGAACGTTCCTAACGGCGTGCAAACACACGTACTTCTTTCGCCCGTTATTTGAAAAAGAGAGCACTTAGCGACTTCTAGTAACGATTACAAATAATTTCAAACCTTTATGAAGGTTTTTCTCACTGACACCCATCAAAAAATGGTGAAAGGAAAAAGATTATCGCTCACTGCATTTACGCTTGGTAATGAAGTCGAACTTCAGCATCAGTCGTTCCGTGTTTATTTACTACATGTTTGCAACTATCTCTACACACGACACACTTTGCAGACAGTATCAACATATATCACTGAATGTACGTGCAAAATTATAAAACACAGTTCAGCAGATACGACTTCACAAACATTGAGATTCGTGAAAATCTATCTTTTGCTTAAAATCGAGCACAAATTACCCAGTTTATATTCACCCAGTGTTTCATAATAAGATCACTTAGTGACTTCCAACAAACTTTAAGCATAATTCAAGCCTTTCCTAAACTTTTCCTAGCTTACATGCTTAAATGCACATATTTAACACATTAACTCATTTGGAAAGTAGTTAGACACCCGAAACTGTTTCATACGTGAGAGTTCTATTCCTTCAAAATAAGGAGTTTACGTGCCTGAAGATGTAAGACAAAACTGAAAGCATTTCTTGTAACAGAAGCTAATTTTTAGTACAAGAGGAGTAGTTGTGGTTACGTCACAGTTTTGCTCGTATGATTTGGACTGATATTAGGCGAAAGAAACCCGCCGCGCGGGATTAGCCGGACGGTCTATGCGCTGCAGTCATGGACTGTGCGGCTGGTCCCGGCGGAGGTTCGAGTCCTCCCTCGGGCATGGGTGTGTGTGTTTGTCCTTAGGATAATTTAGGTTAAGTAATGTGTAAGCTTAGGGACTGATGACCTTAGCAGTTAAGTTCCATAAGATTTTACACACATTTGAGCATTTTTTTGGTGAAAGAAACATTTAGCACGTGGAGATTACTGAGTCTTCCTAACTTGTACTGTGCCTTGTTCGAAATCGTGGCCTCTTTTAGAGGAAGTAAACCCCCTGCTCCAGACGCATCTTCTGAAAGCCGCGTGCACTGAACGGCGATTAAATTTTATCGGTTTCCGTTCACCTGGCGAGCAGCTAATCTCAGCGCCGGATATGAACGCGCGTCAGTGGGTCATCCGCGGCACCCCAAACCACCAATCAGCGCCGAGCCTTCCGTAGCGGTGCCGTACCGTCCAGACAGTATTGTTCCCGGCGCAGTTTCCACGGCCAATTTCCTGCGCCGTTCGATACAGATTCTCGTCAGAGCGCAACGATTTATCTTGCGGCACCCCAGCTCTATTTGAGCAGCCTCACTGATGTGGAAGGCAATCACACGAAGAAATTTTCTTCATCCACATACCGAGAGTGTCTTTTAAGTTTCGTCAGGCACATTTCGATGATGTTTCGATAGATATTTGCAACTTTGCTTTTATTATGTAGGGATGGAGTCAGGCCAATTACTACTTAAGTTCTGGAAATAGCATATTCACATTAAATGTATTCGCAGTTGCAAACATCGCGACAACGAAAATTAGTAAAAGACCGGGACTCGAAGCCGGATTTCCCGCTTATCGCGAGATGTCACCTTACCGTTAAACTATCCGAGCACGCTTCGCGGCCAGCTCCAAATTTCAAATGCCATCAGTTATGAGTCTACAACCTGCACTCGTACATTCATTATGTAGATTCCGGTACAGCAGAGACATTTTACTTGAAAGTCGCTTGCTAGGTGTCGACGAATAAATACGATATGGCAGTGCCTGTGTTCAGAAGTACGATGGAATGTTCCTTCGAACATGCGTACAGTATCGTACAGAGCACATTTAGTTGCCAAAGGAGATGTCGAATCTACGTACTAAGACGAACAACGGCTGGGAGAGATATATACAGACCTCACACCCCTACACCGCACCCAATTACGCCATTGACCTAGGATGACTCGGCGATCGGTCGGTACCTTAGGACCCACCAGGGCATGTGGTACAGAGTTCACGTTTCACAGAGCCGTCTTGCAATCACACGCAATTTCATTAAGAAACTGACGGTTTTGTCCGGCACTATGTGATACTTTTGATACGGAATTGAGTTACAAAATTAAAATAACCGTTGCCTCCGCATCTTACGTGTGGTCCCGAGGCGAGAGCGAGAGGGAAATTACTCATTCAAATGGCTCTGAGCACTATGGGACTTAACTACTGTGGGCATCAGTCCCCTAGAACTTAGAACTCCTTAAACCTAACTAACCTAAGGACATCACACACATCCATGCCCGAGGCAGGATTCGAACCTGCGACCGTAGCAGTCGCGCGGTTCCGGACTGCACGCCTAGAACCGCTAGATCACCGCGGCCGGCCAATTACTCATTATCAGTCTCCCTGTACAGGAGTAATATTGGACCAGGTTAATTTTAAGGCAACGCTTTTCAGTTTGCAATTACTGGTGTTCAACAAGACTGCGGTGACCGTTGAACAGGCTCATTGGTTTGAAGAATGATGCCAGAAGGCCAGAGATACCTTCCAGGAAGGTAGTTGGCAGTTAGGAAAAGCCAGGCAATTGCAGCCTAACCGATCTGAAGAGTTCCTTGAGAACTCACTTATTAGACATACACACCTTTTTGCACGAGGGATGATCAACAACGACTCAGATTGACTTTTTCACAGATATTTAGTACTTCATTTCTAGGCTTACAAAATCTTTTTCAGAGTATTGAGCACTGCTTCAGAGTCCTGAAATCGAGTGATCCGTAGTTTTGCCCTTAGAGATTGGAATGAAAAAAAGTCATAGGACGCAAGATTGAGGTTATACGGTGGACCAGGTACACTGGTAATGTTGAAATGAGCCTGAAACTGCATGACTTGATTTTCGACGTGAGGCCGCTCTTTGTCATTATGAAGTTGCCAACCAGTACGAGGAAGCTCTTTTCGTTTCCTTGCACTGTGCTTCGTCAGTTTAGCCAATACTGACGTGTTGTACGCTGCTGTAACAATAGTGTGAGGGGGAACTGCACGCTGGTAAATCATTCCATGACAATCAAAATATGTAATCGCCATCACTTTCCCCTTCAGATGGAACAACTGTCGCTTTTTTTGTGTGTGTGTTGGGAAGCTGGCGATTTCCGCGCTTTGAAGGCTCATTTTCCTTAAGAATCATAATGATGTAGCCATGACTCATAACAGGTGATAATCGATTCCAGAAGTGCGTCCCTTCATCAGCAAAGAGACGCAGCACCTCACAGCCTGCCTCGATTCGCACAGCCTTTTGCACGGGAGTCAACAGAAGTGGCACCCAACGAGCGCAAAAACGGGTGATATGGAGATGATCACATCGTAAAGACATACGAAATTCTCATCGCTCCACTGAGGTTACGCAATGTTATCTGCCGATCCTCACGGACATTCACAGCAGCTGCGTTGATGACCACAGTCAGAGCAGAAGACAAAATACCAGGCCCTCCGTGCTTAACACAGACAAGTCGGCCGCCTCCGAAAACCTTGAACCAACTAAACAATGTTTGATGAGATACTGTATGTTCACCGTACCCTTGCTGAAGCTTCAGTGGCTGTGTGGTTTAAACGAATACAGAATTTTATTGCGCTGTGCTGCTCCTCTCGCGTCACCTACATCTACATCTACATCTACATGGATACTCTGCAAATCACATTTAAGTGCCTGGCAGAGGGTTCATCGAAAAACCTTCACAATTCTCTGTTATTCCAATGTAGTGTAGCACGCGTAAATAACGAACATCTATTTCATTCCGTACGAGCTCTGCTTTCCCTTATTTTATAGTGGTGATCATTTCTCCCTATGTAGTTCGGTGTCAACAAAATATTTTCGCATTCGGAGGAGAAAGTTGGTGATTGGAATTTCGTGAGAAGATTCCGTCGCAACGAAAAGCGCCTTTCTTTTAACGATCTCCAGCCCAAATCCTGTATCATTTCTGTGACACTCTCTCCCATATTTCGCGATAATACAAAACGTGCCACCGGCCGGAGTGGCCGAGTGGTTCTAGGCCCTTCAGTCTGGAACCGTGCGACCGCTACGGTCGCAGGTTCGAATCGTGCCTCGGGCATGGATGTGTGTGCTGTCCTTAGGTTAGTTAGGTTTAAGTAGTTCTAAGTTCTAGGGGACTGATGTCCTCAGAAGTTAAGTCTCAGAGTGCTCATAGCCATTTGAACCATTTTGAACAAAACGTGCCGCCCTTCTTTGAACTTTTTCGATGTACTCCGTCAGTCCTGTCTGGTTAGCATCCCACACCGCACATCAGTATTCTAAAAGAGGATGGACAAGCGCAGTTTAGGCAGTCTCCTTAGTAGGTCTGTTACATTTTCTAAGTGTCCTGCCAATAAATCGCAGCCTTTGCTTAGCCACAACATTTTCTATCTGTTCCTTCCAATTTAAGTTGTTCGTAATTGTAATACCTATGTATTTAGATGAATTTACGGCTTTTAGATTAGACTGATTTATCGTGTATCCAGAGCTTAGTGAGTTCCTTTTAGCACTCATGTGGATGACCTCACACTTTGCGTTATTTAGGGTCAACTGCCAATTTTCGCACCATACAGATATCTTTTCTAAATCGTTTTGCAATTTGTTTTGATCTTCTGATGACTTTATTAGTCGATGAACAACAGCGTCATCTGCAAATAACCTAAGACGGCTGCTCAGATTGTCTCCCAAATAGTTTATATAGATAAGGAACAGCAAAGGGCCCATAACACTACCTTGGGGAACGCCATTGGCCGTCCTCTTCTGTATTATGTACAGGTATATGTATTGCATTCATTCTTAATTTGTGCATACAGTGCTGTTTGATAAAACAATAACTACTGAAAGAATGACATTTTCGTCGGAATTGTCTATTAGTACTTAATATAAAAGATATATTGACAAGCCACGCGGAGTGGCCGAGCGGTATTAGGCGTCATGTCACGGACTGCGCGGCCCCTCCCGCCGGTGGTTCGAATCCTCCCTCGGGCATGGGTGTGTGTGTTGTTCTTAGCATAAGTTAGTTCGAGTAGTGTGTAAGTCTAGGGACCGATGATCTCAGCAGTTTGGTCCCTTAGCAAGTCACACACATTTGAACATATTGATGAAGGTTTCCCGGGTATTCAGCCGGGTGGTAGCGTGGGTGGTACCCATCTTCGCCAGAAGATGGGTAGTATGGCACTGCCCCAAACGTTGCGGTATATCAACGCTACCACCCGGCTGGAGACCCGAGAAACCTTCATCAACAGTTTACGCCTGGAAAGCCTACAGTCACATATACATCTGAACATATATTGACTAAGCAGAAAAACTGAAGAAATTGTAACCACCCCCCGTACTATTTATTGATTTATGGTTCATTATCACTTGGTATAATCCGTCTGGTTGGAAAATTAGGTATCATATGTAGCCAGTTTTGGAGGGCGAACTTACTCCCTAGATACTTGCACCAATAACTAAAGTTTTGACCAAGAGCCTACAGTGCACGCCCTGCCAACTCTCCCATATTGTTTTAGAATTACGTTCCTTCGAAAATATCCTAATAATGATGAAAAAGTGGAAAATATGTCAACACTTTTGTACGACAAGTTACTTTATTCCAGTTTACATTCAAGTATCACGCCTCTACTTGTTCTGGGCGCACTCACACTAAATTACAGTCACACATCTATCATGAGGATATAGGAGTTCACTATTATTGATTCCTTACTGTCCGATCGTCATTTAATTATGCAACACCTCCCAGGTACGAAATTAACCATGAGCCGCAACGTTATCACTTTGCTCACATACGCGCCCGGGTTCCCGGGTTCGATTCCCGCCGGGGTCAGGGATTTTCTCTGCCTCGTGATGACTGGGTGTTGTGTGATGTCCTCAGGTTAGTTAGGTTTAAGTAGATCTACGTTCTAGGGGACTGATTACCATAAATGCTAAGTTCCATAGTGCTCAGAGCCATTTGAACCGTTATTTGCTCACACACATACGCGTCGTACTCCCGCAATGAATCTGGAGTGATTCTCTGTAATCTTTCCATGAAATACTACACTTTTATATGCGATAGCGGGATGTGCGATCAATCGGTAACTTCTCTGCAGACTTTCTCTGGCACGAATGATTCACTCCTTCACGACAAACGATCTCTGGGCGCCAATCTCTTCCTTCTAGAACCATTGGGCATAGCCCTCAGCGATGCTGCTGCACTGCAGGAAAGAAGAGTAAGGGCAGATTCGATCCTTTAAGTATAGGTTCTATATCTATGCGTTGGCAGAGAGCGACAAATAAACGGGGTGGGAGACGAGACTGTTGAGGAGTTGATAGGACAGAGGGGGTGGAAACTGTTGCCTGGAGTGTGTGGGGACAGTAGTTACAGTAGGTTGAGGCCGGGAAAATTACGGGAGCGGAGAATGTGTTGTAAGGTTACCTCCCATCTGCGCAGTTCAGAAAAGTTTGTGGTGGAGGGGAGGATCCAGATGGCTGGGGTAGTGGAGCAGCCATTGAAATCAAGAGTGTTATGTTCAGCTGCATGTTCTTCCACAAGGTGTTCCCCTTTGCTCTTGGCCACAGTTTGGAAGTGGCCATTCATCCTGGTAGACAGCTGGTTGGTAGTCATACCAATATAAAAGACTGGTAAAAGATATGGCTGCTTTCACAGTTGGCCCGGCCTCTGATCGGTTAGGGTAAAGCCGTGACTAAAATACAGTAAAAGAAAACTAAAAATAGAAAACAGGGAGAGATATGGTCAAATCCCCATCTCAGCAGTCAGGTTTTGTAGTTTTGGAATATACGTCGATTGCACACACCATGGCTAATAGGGCGTATTCTCCACTATTTACATCAGTAAGAAGTGTTCAAGTGTGGGGCTCTGAAGATCTAGAACCTGTTTTTAGTATTCACTATGGAGATTTTTGCCGCATTAAGCTAGAGCTAGTGCAAAAATCTTATAGCTCCTGTTGTTGAAGTACAACATAAATCTATAGTCACCTAAACCTAAGTGTTCGAACTACGCCAGATATGGTAACATTACTTAAATTTTTTTTTTCGTATACAGCACACCTGAAAGTTTCTAGAGAGTTGAAACTGGACAACAGCGGAAAATCCAAATCTACAGGATATTCTACGCAAGTAACAACCATTGCGGTAGAGTTCTGTGATTCAGAAAAAATCGTTTTGGCTGTGGACCCCACTGCAGCAAAAAGATTCGTCGTATATTTAGAAGAAAAGGGTCTTGGCGAGCTTTGGAAAGACATCGAAGCGAGTACCTGAGCCAGGAATGAGGTATGGCTGGCCAGCTGGAAGCATTTTTATCGATTCGGAGACCGCGGTTGGACTTCCAAAGGGACCCACGCTTCCACAGGGACACAACGCGACTTGAAACGAGGGACGGAAGACAGATCTGGGGCACACGTTTGGGGCAGCAGTGACTGTGAGAGAGTCTGGAAGGCCGCAGAGTTCCCTGTGCGCCGACTGTGGTTATATCGTCCGACAAGGGGATGAACTGGGAGCACTCGCAAGATCTACCAGGTCGGCTGAAAACAAGCAAGTCTTCGTGAAGGCCGAATATAACAGTGATTAGAGCTTGTAACACCTAATTGCAGATAAAATAGCTTCTGCAAAATTAAAAAAAAAAGAAAACTCGCCACTTAAGAAAACGATCTATTGACACATAGTCAGCACGGTTTCGGAAAATATCGTTCTTGTGAAACGTAGCTCTTTATACTCATGTAGCAATAAGTGCTATCGACAGGGGATGTCAAATTGATTCCATATTTTTAGATTTCCAGAAGGCTTTCGACACTGTTCCTCACAAGCGTCTTCTAACCAAACTGCGTGCCTACGGAGTATCGCCTCAGTTGTGCGACTGGATTCGTGATTCCCTCTCAGAAAGCTCACAGCTCATAGTAATAGACGGAAAGTCATCGAGTAAAACAGAAGTAATATTCAGCGTGCCCCAAGGAAGTGTTATAGGCCCTCTATTGTTCCTGATCTATATTAATGACACAGGAGACAATCTCAGTACCGGTCTTAGATTGTTTGCACATGATGCTGTATTTTACCGTCTTGTACGCCGGCCGGTGTGGCCGTGCGGTTCTAGGCGCTTCAGTCTGGAACCGCGTGACCGCTACGGTCGCAGGTTCGAATCCTGCCTCGGGCATGGATGTGTGTGATGTCCTTACGTTAGTTAGGTTTAAGTAGTTCTAAGTTCTCGGGGACTGATGACCACAGATGTTAAGTCCCATAGTGCTCAGAGCGATTTGAACCATTTGAACCATTTACCGGCTTGTAAAGTCATCAAATGATGAAAACGACTTGCAAAATGACTTAGGTAAGATATCTGTATAGTGCGAAAAGTGGCAACTGACCCTGAATAAGGAAAAGTGTGAAGTTATTCACGTGAGTACTAAAAGAAATCAGCTAAATTTCGATTACGCGATATGTCACACAAATCTGAAGGCTGTAAATTCACCTAAAAACTTAGGGATTACAAATACAAACAACCAAAATTGGAACGTTCACATAGATAACATTTTTGGTAGAGCAAACCAAAGACTGCGATTCATTGGCAGAACACTTAGAAGGTGCAACAGGTCTACTAAAGAGACTGCTTACACCATGCTTGTCCGCCCTATTCTGGAGTATTACTGTGTGGTGTGGAATCCGCATGAGGTGGGACCGGCGAATGACATTCAAAAAGTACAAAAAAGGGCAGCTCGTTTTGTATTATCGCGAAATAGGAGAGATAGTGTCACACTCATGATACGTTAGTTGGAGTGGCAATCATTAAAACAAAGACGTTTTTTGTTGCGACGGGATCTTCTCATGGAATTTCAATCACCAGTTTTCTCCTCCGATTGCCAAAACATTCTGTTGGCACCCAACTACATAGGGAGAAATGATAGTCACGGTAAAATAAGAGAAATCAGGGCTCGCACAGAAAAATTGAAGTGCTCGTTTTTCCCCCGTGCCGTTCGAGAGTAGAACGGTAGAGAGACAGCATGAAGATGGTTCATTGAACCCTCCACCAGGCACTTTATTGTGAATATTAGAGTAATCAGTTACACGTAGACGTAGATCTGTTGAAAACTTCTGAATATGTACGCTTTCTTACAGAAACCATTTTTAATATGTACTGGATGTAATAATTTATTTATTTCTGAATGTATATAACTGATTGTAATTATAATGTAAATATTTTAAATTGCTGTGTAATAGCAAAGGAAACTTTATATTGATAGCTACGGCGAAATGACAGTAGCTGTGCCGTTGTTTATCTTTGCGTATAGAGAATCTCTGTTGCGCTGTGAGCATAGAGAAGGCAGAGCAGCTAGAGTGATGAAAGAGTGCGTAAGTGCTTGTTGGGCGCTGCGGCAGACGCTGTGTGCTGTGATCGCGCCAGTGTATGCGCACCGACTTGGCAAACGCGCGTATTGAGAGCACCGTAGGAGTGGACAGGCGGGGGAAGCTACAGTTCTGTTTCCTGTCCCATAATTGTCCGTGGCTCTGGAGACGACTCGTGGTTCTCAACCAGCAGCAGCAACAGCAGCAGCTTAACATTGTCGTCGTCGTTCGCACAGCTACAACATCGTAAAGCTGTTAACCGACGTAGTATAACTAATGTTGTGCAGGCATTACCCAGTGGCATTTCTTTCACAAAATTTGACTAACTTTCAACGAATAATAACCTGCAATAGTTAAAACTTGTAGGGCACCTGTGTTGTCGTTGTCCTCACCTATTATTACCAAGCTGTGTCCCTTTCCTTTCCAACAATGACAGAGTGTCGTAAAAATAAGAAAATTGATCAACTATTTACTGCCAGTTTTCTTTGTTTGCTAATCACCAGTTTTAGTCTAACTCTGTTGCTTCAATAACAGTCCATTCTTGTACTGTACAACAGAGGCTTAAAGAATTTGCAATTCTGAGTATTAACTTCAATGACTTAAAGTAACGTAAAATTTCACTGGAAAAACTAATAACTGCGCAATTTCATTTTTTCTGTATTTAGCTCATCGAGAGACTTCTGCTGGCTTGGTACGTACTTTATTGTTCTTATGTTAAAAGTAAAATTAGTTGCTCATCCGCTTCAAGTAAATTCGATTCAATCTTTCAATAATTAAAAGTAATCTGGATGCTTCCTTTCCAAATTTTGCATTATGATGCGTTGAGGTTACTGAAAGTTATTATTTGCGTACGAAGTTTCGGTTACAGCCAGTCATTTATTCAACCAGTAACTTTATTTAACTTTAATTTCAAAATTAAGTATTTCAGAATAAGTTACTACAAGCTCAGTCTTTTCTGATTCATTTATTTTCTCATGAAGTGTTGTGGAAAAGTGTGACAACCTTCTGTTACTACGCCAGTGATTATTTGCTTAATTTTCTTTGCCATTAACTTTCCTAGGATTTTGCATAATCATTGCCTGGTATGCTGGCGACCGTTTAATTATTTTTGCTAGTCAGAACTTTTTTGTATTGAATATTACGTGGCACTCCCCCCGGTGTGGTTCGTGAGCAATTGCACTATAGTCCACCATTTAAAAAATTATCGGGGTTTAGAATAGGTTTAGAATAGATTTTTCTTGAGCAGGGTATGCTGAACATTTTCCTCCTACTAACCGGCAATATTTTCCTTCACCAAGCGAGGTGGCGGAGTGGCTAGCTCACTCGACTCGAATTCGGGAGGACGATGGTTCAATCCCGAATCCGGCCATCCTGATTTAGGTTTTCCGTGATTTCCCTAAATCGCTCCAGACAAATGCCGGGACGGGTCCTTTAAATGAGCATGGCCAACTTCCTTCCCCGTCCTTCCTTAATCCGATGAGACCGATGACCTCGCTGTCTGGTCTCCTTCCCCAAACGACCCAACCCAACCCACTACTTTCCTTCGGTAACGAGTATCTTACTGACTGTAAAATGTCATTAAGCAAACCCGATCACAGTCATTTGTATTGTTGTTGTTGTGGTCTTCAGTCCAGAGACTTGTTGATGCAGCTCTCCATGATACTCTATCCTGTGCAAGCTTCTTCATCTCTGAGTAACTACTGCAACCTACATCCTTCAGAATCTGCTTCGTGTGTCCATCTCTTGGTCTACCTCTACGATTTTTACCCTCCACGATACTCTCCAATACTAAGTTGTTGATCCCTTGATGCCTCAGTATGTGTCCTACCTGCCGGTCCTTTCCTTTAGTCAGGTTGTGCCACTATTTCCTATTCTCCCCAATTCTCTTCACTCCCTTCTGATCTACCCATCTAATCTTCAGCGTTCTTCTGTAACACCACAGTTCGAAAGCTTCTACTCTCTTCTTGTCTAAAATGTTTATTGTCCATGTTTCTCTCCCATACATGGCTACACTCCATACAAATACTTCCAGAAAAGCCTTCCTGACACTTAAATCTCTACTACAAGTTAACAAATTTCTCTTCTTCAGAAACGCTTTACTTGGCATTGCCAGTCTACATTTGATATCATCTCTTCTTCGACCATCATAAGTTATTTTGCCCCCCAAATAGCAAAACTCATCTTCTTCTTTAAGTGTCTCATTTCCTAATCTAATCCCCTCAGCACCACGTGACTTCATTTGGCTACATTCCATTATCCTCGTTTTGCTGTTGTTGATGTTCATCTTACATCCTCCTTTCAAGACACTGTCCATTCCGTTCAACTGCTTTTCCAGGTCCTTTGCTGTCTATGACAGAATTACCAGAATTACGTCTTCGGCCAACTCAAAGTTTTCGTTTCTTCTCCATGGATTTTAATTGTGACTCCAAATTTTTCTTTTGTTTCCTTTACTACTTGCAGAATATATACATTGAATAACATCGGTGATAGGCTACCACCCTGTCTCACTCCCTTACAAACCACTGCTTCTCTTTCATGCCCCTCGACTCTCATAACTGCCATCTGGTTTCTGCACAAATTGCGAATAGCCTTTCGCTACCGGTATTTTACCACTGCTACCTTCAGAATTTAAAAATGAATATTCCAGTCAACGTTGTCAAAAGCTTTCTCTAAGTCTACAAATGCTAGAAACGTAGGTTTGTCTTTCCTTACTCTATCTTCTAAAATAAGTCGTATGGTTAGTACTGCCTCACGTGCTCCCAAATTTCTACGGAATCCAAACTGATTTTCCCCGAGTTCGGCTTCTACCAGTTTTTCCATTCGTCCGTAAAGAATTTGTTGTGTCTAGGGAAGACAGCCTAGACACAATGAGAGGAAGCCGAAAGGCACGCGCTTAAACTCACGCAGGCTGGCGTGAGGTCTGAAACAGGATACGTAATGAATGCTATAAAGAAAAGTACGTAGCTTCTGGAATACTTAACTTTAATCCATAATTGGTGAACATTGGTCTTGTTGATACAGTATTATCATCTCAATATAACTTGGTGATGGCGCCTTGCTAGGTCGTAGCAATTGACTTAGCTGAAGGCTTCTGGTGCCATCAATTGGTCGTTGGTCAGTTCCCTATTACCTAAGATTTTCCGGATATCTCTGAACAGATACTGTATGTCGATTGGTTGACGATGATGATGTCGAATTTTGTCTTGCTCGATTCACAGTAAATCCTAAAAAGTACCACGATTACAAACGCTGCGGTGCATGCAGAAAACTTCACTATAAACTTTGAACGTACTTAACGGTATTTCTTGAGAAGGCGCTGACTCATGTGAAATGTTCAAGCCGATTTTTTAATTATGAGGGAAGACATATAACGATAGTGACTGAAGAGATATCTTGCACTATGCCCAATATTATGCAGAAGAGATTAGTGACGAATGGGAGACTGTCGAAAATACAACTTGGAAAATAAAATTTATCTTCAAAGTGCTGCGATTTGCTGTCGAGCTCAGTAATAATTTCACACAAACAAATAATTAGTGCAGTATCCTTCATACAGACAGCACAAAGCCTTTGTTTTTCACTGTTTACAGCCACCTTATCGTAATGTCTAATTCTCTCCCTGCCTTCTACAGCCTGCTGCCGACAATATTTCCGTGTTAGGGAACACCATTTCTAACACAACGCTTTGCTTCGGGGGGCAGTTTGAACTCATGCGTTGAGGTAAAATTTGGTTTACGGCTTTCGGCTGTCGGCCTTTTATTACGCTCATATATTTATCGTTCTCGGTAACTTTTCTGTCTTGACCAAAAACTGGAAATAATGATGGTCTTTTAGTAGACTCTGAGTATTGTTATCGTTAATAATGAGGGTCAGCCTGGCTGGGAATATGAAAAGTACGCAGTGATTTCTTCTTGTTGCTAATTCCATCACTATTTTTGTTTAAAGCGCTTCACTGGACTTTATTATAACATGGTTCGAAGTTAAGAAAGAGTATTATGTGTACACTCTTACAGTAACCCGTGCTAAAATAGCTTGTGTGACTAAAGTAAATATTTTACTTTTCCAACATAAAATTGGGTAGCATCCAGTCTTGGAGAAAAAAAAAGAAAAAAATACTTTGTCTTCAGGGAAATAGGAGGTAAAAATACTTAAAGTTCAAATGGACACTGTGATACTGATATGTGGGATTATCTTGTAAGATGCAGTCTAATAACTATATAAGTAATTGTATGAGTTACGGTTTGACATTTGTTAGCCTATACACTGAGGTGACAGTAAGTCATGGGATACCTCCTAATGTAGTATCGGACATCCTTTTTCCGGCGTAGAGCAGCAACAAAACGTGCCTCGGACTCGAGTCGTTTGAAGTCCCCTGCAGAAATACTGATCGCTGCTGCCTCTACAGCCGTCCGTAATTTTGGAATTGTTGCCGGTGCAGAATTTTGTGCACGAGCTGACCTCTCTATTACGTCTCACAAATGTCCTATGCGTGGTCAAATCATTTGCTCGAACTGTCCAGAATGTTCTTGAAACCAATCGCAGACAATTGTGGCTCGGTGACGTGGTGCATTCATACAATGAAGGCTTTCATGACCGGATGTTTCAGCTGCTGAGAATTCTTCCGGGTTGTATGGCCGTGGTCCATGGAACTCTCCTATTCCTGACATTTCGTCCATAGCTACGTTGGACATCTTTGGAGGTGCTCCTGGTTGTGCTGAGTCTTGCCAACTGACGAGTCGGAAGTCGAAGAACGGCCTAAATACCGTGGAAAGTGGGCGTGGTCTGGATTTCACGTGATAGCAGAGATAAACCTTGTCAGGATAAAATATAACTATCGATCATAGTACATCAGACATAAAAACTCCTCATCGATTCTGTAGCGCCACTGTCCATATATCGCTGAGTGTCATAGCTTCTTCTTTTCTGTTAAAATTATCCCCATGTTTATATATTTCGATGGCTTCTCTATATAGCCGTGGATAATAGTTCGTCATAGTACGTAAAACATCAATTTACGAAAATTTCACTACGTGATCACCCGACTGAAGAGCATGTTCCCCATCGGCTGACTTGTCTGTTTTCCCTATTCGGCAAAGACTTTTCTGTTCCTTCAACAGTGTATTCACACTTCTCTTTGTAGTTCCAATGTAGACCCTACCACATGTACACGGAATCTTGTATACGCCACTTGCAGACAGAGGGGAACGGTTATCCTTGTGTACGCGATACTGCCGCCATCTGTATATGTGCATACCGCTGTCCCATGACTTTCGCCACCTCAGTGTGTAGGTTTCCAAGATTTACAATCATGTCGTGAAACACATAATATTATTCAATTACAAAAGTCGTGAATTTATGATTTAAATCTAATTTATCCATGTCGTGTTAGCATCATTGTAAATTTCAGTAATACTGGCAGCTTAGTCGTGATCATTGCTGGATCGCAGGAAAATATGGTTGTTTTTCTCTAGGTTTTAATTCGAAGCCACTTAAACCCCCGTTTGTTTCCAGTCTCTTCTCTTAATTTATTCTTCATCGTACTCAAGAGTATTTACGCTGTAGGGTTTTCAGTGAGCGAGATGCTCAGCTAGATTATCGATTATTTCATTGACCGTTACCAGTGTGTGAGTTTTAAGTCATCCGAATTCTATATGGCAGTGGTTCTTTTGTAAAATGCTGCTTTTACATCGTGTTTTTCTAGCAGGAAGCTATCGTTTTCAGCTTTCGTAATAAATCCAACGTTATCTTACTATCAGTGTGAATTACACGAACTCTATCAATATTCATCAGAGTGATCATTTCCTCGAGAGCGATGACTTCGATGAATTGTTCTGTTAGCTTAGATTTTTTTTTTTCAAGTAGAGGTTGTAATTGTTGCGTAAGCTATCAGATACTGAAAGATATACGTTGACATTTTCTTGAACTCCTATCTCTTTAATTCTCAAGGTATGACTACGTTTCCCTTTTCTCGCTATAAACTAATCTACTTCTTTCTTCGATTTTTACTCCTGACCAGCTTATCAGTATTGAGCGTTACACTTTACAGTGTAGTTTCTCTGTTAAGAGAGTTTCTTTGTGTGATACCTGCCCGTTTTAGACTTTTTTTAAATTTTTTTCTCGCTCCATTTCATAGGCATAAATTATAGTTTGCGTTTTCTAATGTCGATGAGACTCTGTATGAAGTGTTTTGATCTCTTGATTTCTTCTTAGTCTGAACTGTCCGCCTATGGATTTATGGCCTCAAAATTTTCTGAGGATTATTCTTTCTCTTTCTTGGATGCTTTAAATAAATCATGTCTGATTAAAAAGTATTTACAGTTCACTAAAACATTTTGATTTATTGTGGAAGACCTATTTTTCTTTTGTGTCTGTGGCGATGCACATCTCGTTGCAGGTGCTTTGGTTCGGTTGGTACGATATTTCCAGCTTTTTTTCCATGTAAGTATTTCTTATCTCTTTTTTGCATCGGTTTTAATATCATACAGCTACCACATATATTATACGATCAGTTGTTGTGCCATTGTGCTGTACTTAGTTTCCTTGTTTATATATCTCTTTCTTTACAAGTAGCGTACTTTGTTTTTCTATATATATTTTGGGCGATCAGACTATTTCTGGACTGTTGTGATGTCATAAGTCATTGCTGATTGATCATCTGAAGGACAAATTTGTTATCATGTTCCTCTCGCCAAGGTCTTCTGAGAATCAGGTGTCAGTTTGAATTCAACACAACCATTATGTTGTTTTCCTCTGCATTCAGCACAGTTTTCCTCCCTCTTCTCTGTCTACGTTGAATTAATTTCTTTTCTGACTGGAAATCCTTGCATTAGTGACACTTTTATTCTGATTTATCTATGTATGAAAATGAAATGTCGTGTGGCTAGAGCCTCCCGTCGGGTAGACCGTTCGCCTGGTGCAGATCTTTCGAGTTGGCGCCACTTCGGCGACCTGCGCGTCGATGGGGATGAAATGATGATGATTAGGACAACACAACACCCAGTCCCTGAGCGGATGTTACTTATAGTATGGCCGGCCGGGGTGGCCAAGCGGTTAAAGGCTCTACAGTCTGGAACCGCGCGACCGCTACGGTCGCATTTTCGAATCCTGCCTCGGGCATGAATGTGTATGATGTCCTTAGGTTAGTTAGGTTTAAGTAGTTCTGAGTTATAGGGGACTGATGACCTTAGAAGTTAAGTCCCATAGTGCTCAGGGCCATTTGAACCATTTTGAAGTTATAGTATGCACCTTAATAAATGTTTTAGCTAACTTAGCAATGTAGCAACGAGACCTCCGGGCAGTCACATCGGTAGGACGTATTTTCTAGGGAAGATTAACGGTTCAAAGAGATCTTTCTGATCACCTAAACATCCGCACTGTGTTGGAGAGAAAGAACAGAGGGAACGGATTACTATTACTTTGAGCGCTCATCTGTTTCAGGCGTGAAGAGGTATCCTCACGACTCACTCTAACAAACCGTCGCACGAAATCCGTTTGATTCTTTTCCAAGCGGCCCAAACAACGTTGAAAAATTCAATTTATTATTTACTTCTTAGGCAGGATGGAAAAATCGACAACCATCTTTAACAATGCTTTCACTAAGTTAATCCACCTACAATGTATCCTTGTGACGTATTACCCCGTTTACTTACCCACCACCGGCCGCGGTGGCCGAGCGGTTAAAGGCGCTACAGTCTGGAACCGCGCGACTGCTACGGTCGCAGGTTCGAATCCTGCCTCGGGCATGGATGTGTGTGATGTCCTTAGGTTAGTTAGGTTTAAGTAGTTCTAAGTTCTAGGGGAATGATGACCTCAGATGTTAAGTCCCATAGTGCTCAGAGAAATTTTGAACTTACGCACCTAACTAAAGACATTCTAGTTCAGCTGTCTCCATCAGCACCCACCTAGTACAATTAATTTGGTTACCAGGTTCACCGCAAAAGACTGACTTCGTGAATCATGGGTATTGCTCAAAACACGAATCTTGAAGTCCCTCTTATCCAGCAATCGTGCATAGGATCGGCGAACTTTAGGGATTCCAATGCTAGAAGACTCGCAATAGTAAGGAAAATTAGACAAATACCTCATCCGTACAGGTATATCTGTGAGATATGAAGAGCAGAAATGTCGAATGTTGTAAGTGCCAAAAGTCAGATTCATCGGGATAACAAAAAAAGTGTTTCTGTTTGTACCTAACTTTGTATTCGGACATCAGAGAATTATGCTCATCACTTGATCAGTCCAAGAATTAATAAGACAATTCAGAACGTTCTAGTTGCAGTAACAGGTAACTGACTTGTTCTAACGTCCAATAATAGATTTTGTTTCAAATGCCACTACTTTTTATTTGTGGTAACGCAAGTACAAAAATACAGCAGTAGTCTTTTAACTGGTTGAACTCTAATTAACAAAAACCATTCCTCACATCTCTTAAATTTTTTGCAAGAGAATAAAGAAATTAAAATAAAGAAGAACATGTTCAGTATAGACTTCTGTTTCCTACACCACTCCATTCTTGTGATCAGATGCTGCAAAGTTTACTGCAGAGCTCACTGTGCTGTTGAGGAAGAAATGACTTCTCATAACATTTTCCACGCACACGTTGTTTTGCCTATTCACTTCTTCAATTTTTTTTATTGTTTTTGAAACTCGAATCGTTTACTTCCATCACGAAGATGTTATATTCACACAAGCAACAGCTTCTACTAACTCTGCTTACCACATAAGCTATGCACCAAGTAACCTTGACGCATGGCACTAGGAACTCCAGAAAGAAGCAATGTTTCTCTCGAAGAACATGCGCCATCTAGTAATAAATGTCTGAAAAACTTTCTGCATTACGTGTCACTTGGAACAAGTCTCGGGACATGCAGCATAGTACCAAGAATACAAGAGCACTGGAAACGCGTTTTGAGACATACGGCACCTAGCACGTTTGACATTTCCACTCTTCGTAATTAGACAAAGATTACAGCACACGCTAGAAATACAGGGACAACGCAAAATGTCTGCAAAAGCTTAAAGAGGGAAAAACTAGTTTCCAAGAGAGACACGTGAATATAAATGAAAATATAAACTTCTTTATTTACCTCCTATGATTAGCGTTTTCATATTTTCAAAAACGTTTAAATGTAAGCTTTACCTTAGCCCCAGTGAGAACATTAGACACACCGTGCCCGTCCTGGGCGCTAGTTACCGTGACATAAAACTGAGTATCCTCCAGTATTCTGTCAAGCAGAACGCCTTCTAGCCGGCCGAGGTGGTCGAGCGACTCTAGGCCTTTCAGTCCGGAACCGCGCGACTGCTACAGTCGCAGGTTCGAATCCTGCCTCGGGCGTGGATGTGTGTGATGTCCTTAGGGTGGTTAGGTTTAAGTAGTCCTAAGTTCTAGGGGACTGATGACCTCAGATGTTAAGTCCCATAGTGCTCACAGCCATTTGAACCATTTTTTGAACACCTACCCACCCGTAGCCGGCCACGGTGGCCGAGCGGTTCTAGGCGCTTCAGTCTGGAACCATGCGACTGCTACGGTCGCAGGTTCGAATCCAGCCTCGGGCATGGATCTGTGTGAGTTGTCCATAGGTTAGTTAGGTTTAAGTACTTCTAAGTTCTAGGGGACTGATGACCACAGATGTTAAGTCCCATAGTGCTCAGAACCATTTGAATCACTTGAACCCACCAGTAAATAATCTGCACTGACTTCCCGTCGACACTTTACCTTCCCCTGTTACACTGCGTTTCTGCGCTTCCCGGTGGTTCAGGTAGAGCTCCACACTTCTTCCATCTTGCTGATTACTCTCTGTCACATCTAGCCACAGTCGTTTCCCGCCATCACACTTGCTGTCGCCCGCACAAGGTAAGACCCCGACAGCTCGCTCTCTCCACATACTCAAGTACCCCAACAATCGTCCTGCCTTGTTACATCTTTCGATTGGTTGTCTCATCAAATTCCTTTTGGCCACTCGGCTTCCGTGCGGCGTCCCACCGCCGTGCTACGTCACCCTACATGAATTTATGAATTTGGGGGAGGAGACCAACATACCGAGACCATTGGTCCATCGGATTACGGAAAGATGAGGAAGGAAGTCGGCCGTGCCCTTTCAACAGAATCTAAAGCGATTTAGGGAAATCATAGAAAACTTAAATCAAGATTGCCGGACGCGGGTTTGAACCGTCGTCCTCCCGAATGTGAAGCCAGTGTGCTAACCATTGCGCCATCTCGCTCGGTCAAATATTCTAAATACCGCGTAGCCTTAGCAGCAGACAGTACCGTTGACACGCTTACTTAGATGTGTCTGGCGATCCCTAGGCTCTTGGACCTGAGCTCATAGATAAACCTGCCCGCCGACTTCACTTTGTCGCTGCAGAAAACACATTTCTTTCACCGGGGTCCATTAGGGAGCCGTTATTAATCCTCTGGCCGAACTACGGTCGCTGTCCATAGCAAGTTACGCCTATTGGCATTTAATCCAAGAATGATAAAGTGTACTGAGTTAGCTATCCAAATTGCAGTCCCACTTAATGAAGCAGCGCTGCCCTATCTTTCTTCTGCTATATCTTATTGTCAGCTGCTTTGAACGCCTTTAGTCATCGATCTTTCAGTACAATATTCTGGGATTTCTTGACGCATTCATCTACATTTGTGGAGACTACTAAAAGAAAACTACTATTTTCTTCAAAAAACGTCTCCGGTGATGACCACTGCTCTAGAATTAGAACAATTGGTGCTCACAGTTCGGTACTTTGGTCCCGCATGCCGACCGCGAGTGGAACAGCAATGTTTGAGCGAATGAGACTACTGTAATATGCCGTGGAACATCGTAATGGGACTTGCGGAACATATGTAGCATGGACAACATAATAATTTCAGGCGTTTCTCAGAAGTCGAATCAGCTCACTCATCGGGAAGAAAAGTACCTCCAAGGAGAAGTCACTGTGATAAAGAATACAAAGTAAACTCAAAAATTCCAGGTGCAGCTTTTGGTTGCAGTTTGGGTAGCAAAAAACCTGACCACATTGAAGCCATGAAAGTCAAATCTATTGGAGATATCGTTTGTTTCTTCACTGCTTGTGTATTTTTAACAATTTATTACACAGGAAACTGCCGTAGAGTGACACATATACTGATCAGCTAAAACTTTATGCCCGCCTACCTTCTATTGATATGAACCCGTCCCGGAGATAGCAGCGCCAACTGGCGAGGAATGACTGCTAGTCAGAAACACAGGTGGTGCATGTAGTATCCGTCAGCGTGCTCTCCGTGGGTAGAATAGGTGAAGGCGCGATCTGCCTGAGTTTGACGGAGGGCAGATTGTGCCGTCCCGCAGGCATGGCACTAGTATTTCGGAGACTGCACGATTCATCGGATGTTTGAGGAGTGAGCTTCAACATGTGGCGTAACCAAGGTGAAACCACGTGCACACGTCGTAGAAATGAGCGACCACCCTTATTTCAGACTTCGGACGTTGTAGCCTGGACATATTCATAAAACTATAGTGGAGCTCACATCAGACTTTAATGCTGGGTAGAGCGGAAATCTATCTCAGCAAAAAGTGCTCCGAACACTCTTGACGATAGGCCTCCGCAGACGACGTCCCATGCTGTGCCAATGTTAACACCACGACATCGGCAACTACAACTAAAGTGGGCACGTCACCATCGGCACTGGGCGTTGGCGCAGGGGCAGAGCGCTGCGTTGCCTGATGAATCCCGATACAGAGGATGACACGCGTAAAGCTGAAATACTAAACACCTTTTTCCAAAGCTGTTTCACAGAGGAAGACCGCACTGCAGTTCCTTCTCTAAATCCTCGCACAAACGAAAAAATGGCTGACATCGAAATAAGTGTCCAAGGAATAGAAAGGCAACTGGAATCACTCAATAGAGGAAAGTCCACTGGACCTGACGGGATACCAATTCGATTCTACACAGAGTACGCGAAAGAACTTGGCCCCCTTCTAACAGCCGTGTACCGCAAGTCTCTAGAGGAACGGAGGGTTCCAAATGATTGGAAAAGAGCACAGATAGTCCCAGTCTTCAAGAAGGGTCGTCGAGCAGATGCGCAAAACTATAGACCTATATCTCTTACGTCGATCTCTTGTAGAATTTTAGAACATGTTTTTTGCTCGCGTATCATGTCATTTCTGAAAACCCAGAATCTACTATGTAGGAATCAACATGGATTCCGGAAACAGCGATCGTGTGAGACCCAACTCGCCTTATTTGTTCATGAGACCCAGAAAATATTAGATACAGGCTCCCAGGTAGATGCTATTTTTCTTGACTTCCGGAAGGCGTTCGATACAGTTCCGCACTGTCGCCTGATAAACAAAGTAAGAGCCTACGGAATATCAGACCAGCTGTGTGGCTGGATTGAAGAGTTTTTAGCAAACAGAACACAGCATGTTGTTATCAATGGAGAGACGTCTACAGACGTTAAAGTAACCTCTGGCGTGCCACAGGGGAGTGTTATGGGACCATTGCTTTTCACAATATATATAAATGACTTAGTAGATAGTGTCGGAAGTTCCATGCGGCTTTTCGCGGATGATGCTGTAGTATACAGAGAAGTTGCAGCATTAGAAAATTGTAGCGAAATGCAGGAAGATCTGCAGCGGATAGGCACTTGGTGCAGGGAGTGGCAACTGACCCTTAACATAGACAAATGTAATGTATTGCGAATACATAGAAAGAAGGATCCTTTATTGTATGATTATATGATAGCGGAACAAACACTGGTAGCAGTTACTTCTGTAAAATATCTGGGAGTATGCGTGCGGAACGATTTGAAGTGGAATGATCATATAAAATTAATTGTTGGTAATGCGGGTACCAGGTTGAGATTCATTGGGAGAGTGCTTAGAAAATGTAGTCCATCAACAAAGGAGGTGGCTTACAAAACACTCGTTCGACCTATACTTGAGTATTGCTCATCAGTGTGGGATCCGTACCAGATCGGTCTGACGGAGGAGATAGAGAAGATCCAAAGAAGAGCGGCGCGTTTCGTCACAGGGTTATTTGGTAACCGTGATAGCGTTACGGATATGTGTAATAAACTCAAGTGGCAGACTCTGCAAGAGAGGCGCTCTGCATCGCGGTGTAGCTTGCTCGCCAGGTTTCGAGAGGGTGCGTTTCTGGATGAGGTATCGAATATATTGCTTCCCCCTACTTATACCTCCCGAGGAGATCACGAATGTAAAATTAGAGAGATTAGAGCGCGCACGGAGGCTTTCAGACAGTCGTTCTTCCCGCGAACCATACGCGACTGGAACAGGAAAGGGAGGTAATGACAGTGGCACGTAAAGTGCCCTCCGCCACACACCGTTGGGTGGCTTGCGGAGTATCAATGTAGAATGTAGATGTAGATACCCTATTCATCACGCCGACGGGAGGGGGCGATCCGTCGTCTTGCAGAGGAACAGCTCCTTGACACCTGTACTGCGGGATTGAGACAAGCTGTCGGCGGCTCCACTATGCTCTGGGGAACATTCACGTGGCCATCCATGGGTCCAGTGAAACTCTTGCAAGGCACCAAGATGGCCAAGAGTATCGTACACGTGTTGGAGACCTTTCATGAGGATCTTGTTTCCCGAAGACCGTGGCATGTTTCATCAAGATAATGCCTTATGTCACAAGGCGAGGAGCGTGATGGAGTGATTCCAGGAACACAGTGGCGAGTTACAGTTGACGTGGTGACCCCCCGCCGCCTTCCCCCCCACTTCCCACGCGCCAGCTCTGAGCCTGATCGAACACATCTAAGATGCGACTGAACGTGGCATCAGAGCTCATCGGCCCCTCCACGGAATTTGCGGAATTCTGGTTGAGTTGTGTGTGCAGATATGGTGCCAACTCCCTCCAGCGACCTACCAAGGCTCGTTGCTGCCATGCCACAACGTGTCGCCGCGGTTATCCGTGCCGAAGATGGACATACCGACTATTGGCGTGGTGGCCATTATGTTCTGGCTGCTCAGTGCGTTTACTCTCATTCACTCTAAAAATCTGGTATTTCTGTTTACTAATTACTCAGTTGGGTAGGGAATGGTCGTGGCTTGGACATTCAATAATTGTTCTGTTGCGTATCAGACACTAAGAGAAAGTAATAACACACAAAATAAGCTCTCCAAAATATTCACAAACTGCTAAACATATAAATCCATTATAGTTTTAATAGGGAAATCAGGTCCAGGAATGTAGCCTTTGGATCTAAAATAACTGTGTAGATCGAATGTCCCTCTTTTCGGTATGCACACAGCGGACACAGTGAGCCCTGACTTGTGTACTCTACAGATTTCCATCGTGTCGGCAACATTTCGAGTATTCCGCGTCTTGTTCTCGTCACCGTTTCAGTCCGGAACCGCGCTGTTGCTACGGTCGCAGGTTCGAATCCTGCCTCGGGCATGGATGTGTGTGATGTCCTTAGGTTAGTTAGGTTTAAGTAGTTCTAAGTCTAGAGGACTGATGACCTCAGATGTTAAGTCCTATAGTGCTTAGAGCCATCTGAACCATCTCTTCACCGTGAAGAAGGACGTACGATTCAAATTCTGAAGTGCAGTGCTTCCGTAGAGCACCAGAGTCAACCTTCGTAACTACGAACGTAACTGTTCCTCGTAGCCGTAGTTGTAGTAAGACCGAAACGGTATGTGATGCCTTAACTACTAAAGGGACTGACGACTGCGTGTGTGCGCGTGCCGTAGAGTGGGAGATACGAAAGTGATCCGATGATCAATTTCAAATCGAAGTGGGACATTGGTTTTGCTGGAGTCAGACAAAACAATTTCAGTGTCAACGGCAACAATAGGTTTTTTTCCCCTTACGAACAAAATTATTTTTAAAGTCGAATTTAACGAACCGATTTTATTTCTTCAGTACGATATTCATTTTATCGATATGATTTGAAATCACATGGTTCAAATGGCTCTAAGCACTGTAGGACGGAACATCGGAGGTCATCAGTCCCCTAGACTTAGAACTACTTAAACATAACTAAAGGACATCACACACAACCATGCCCGAGGCAGGATTCGAACCTGCGACCGTAGCAGAAGCGCGGTTCCGGACTGAATCGCCTAGAACCGCTCGTCCACAGCGGTCGGTGCCGATTTGATTTAACATGCATAGTACACATTTAACAATATAACAGATCTCTTATTTGAAATAGTTACAGCAAGAGGCAGCAGAAGGCAGACTCTACAAAAGTTTCAGTGATAGGGAGTAAGTAAACACGAAGAATGGTCAACCCGCCTGCGGCTGTCATGTGTTCAGCATACTGCTCACCGGAGATGTAGTATCTGATCAAAAGTATCCGGACATCTTTTAGAGGATCTTAATATATGGCGTGTTCAACTTTCACCTTTATGAAGGCTTGAGCTCTGCCAACGATACTTTCAGTGAAGTCTCTGAATCTCTGAAGAGGAAGAGCAACGCAGTCCCCCTCAAGAGCCGAAAACCATAAAATGTAGACACTAGCTCATCTCAAAGGCGTTCCATTGAGTTCAGGTGCCGGCTCTGAGCAGGTCGTTCCATAACAGGAATATTATTGTCCCCAATCCATCGCCTCGCAGCTGCTGCTTTATGACAGGGCGCATTGTCATATTGATAGAAACAACTGTCATCCCCGAACTATTCCTTTACTGTGCGCAGGACACAACACTTTAAAATGTGTTCATATTCGTCCGCATTCAGCGGCTTCTTAAGCGCAAAAAGAGGAATATGCCCTAACCACGAGAAACACCCCCATACCGTAAAACTACCTCCTCTGCACCTCGCCAAACTCAAACCCTTCCACCGGATTTCCACAGGATACACCGTAATTCTTCAGTCCAAATCACTAGTTTTCGCTCTTTACTCCACCTCTAGCGTCGCTGGACACTGGCCTCATAAACGAGGGACTGCTCGACTGTTGTACGGGGTTAATTTTACCTCGCTACGTACAGTCATTGTGCTAGCTGAAGTGCCGGTAGTGCATTGCAACTTACGAATGATTCCTTCCGCTGATTTCATGGAATTTTTTACGGACTCCCTCCGCAATAGTCGACGCTTCCTGTGCGTCAGTACATGAGGTCTGTCTGGTCTTGATTTATTTGTGGCTGTTCCTTCCAGTTTCCACTTCTCAACGACAACCAGTAGACGTAAGGAGCTTTAGAAGGGCCGAAACGTTCCTCATGTATTCGTTATTCAGGTGAATTCAATGACTAGTCCACATTCAGAGTCAAAGAGCTCTCATAACCGACCCATTCTGCTGTTCCTGCTTCTCTACTGTCAACACAATACTCCCCGCATCCTTTAATGCTGTTGAGCCTGCCTCTGACATTACACAGTGGCGCCCGCATCAGACAGCATAAAAGTACAAAAAAATAACTACACTACAGGCCATTAAAGTAGCAACACCAAGAAGAAATGCAGATAATAAACGGGTATTCATTGGACAAATATATTATACTAGAACTGACATGTGATTACATTTTCACGCAATTTGGGTGCATAGATCCTGAGAAATCAGTACCCAGAACAACCACCTCTGGCCGTAATAGCGGCCTTGATACGCCTGCGCATTGAGTCAGACAAAGCTTGGATGGCGTATACAGGTACAGCTTCCCATGCAGCTTCAACACGATACCACAGATCATCAAGAGTGGTGACTGGCGTATTGTGACGAGCCTGTTGCTCGGCCACCATTGACCAGACGTTTTCAGTTGGTGAGAGATCTGTAGAATGTGCTGGCCAGGGCAGCAGTCGAACATTTTCTGTATCCAGAAAGGCCCGTACAGGACCTGCAACATGCGGTCGTGCATTATTCTGCTGAAATGTAGGGTTTCGACGGGATCGAATGAAGCGTAGAGCCACGGGTCCTAACACATCTTAAATGTAACGTCCACTGTTGAAAGTGTGGTCAATGCGAACGAGAGGTGACCGAGACGTGTAACCAGTGGCACCCCATACCATCACGCCGGGTGATACGCCAGTATGGCGATGACGAATACACGCTTTCAATGTGCGTTCACCATGATGTCGCCAAACACGGATGCGACCATCATGAAGCTGTAAACAGAACCTGGATTCATCCGAAAAAATGACGTTTTGCCATTCGTGCACCCAGGTTCCTCGTTGAGTACACCATCGCAGGTGCTCCTGTCTTTGATGCAGCGTCAAGGATAACCGCAGCCATGGTCTCCTAGCTGATAGTCCATGCTGCTGCAAACTTCGTCGAACTATTCGTGCAGATGGTTGTTGTCTTGCAAACGTTCCCATCTGTTGACTCAGGGATCGAGACGTGGCTGCACGATACGTTACAGACATGCGGATAAGATGCCTGTCATCTCGACTGCTAGTGATACGAGGCCGTTGGGATCCAACACGGCGTTCCGTATTACCCTCCTGAACCCACCGATTCCATATTCTGCTAACAGTCTTTGGATCTCGACCAACGCGAGCAGCAATGTCGCGATACGATAAACCGCAATCACGATAGGCTACAATCCGACCTTTATGAAAGTCGGAAACGTGATGGTACGCATTTCTCCTCCTTAAACGAGGCATTACAACGACGTTTCTCCAGGCAACGCCGGTCAACTGCTGTTTGTGTATGAGAAATCGGTTGAAAACTTTCCTCATGTCAGCACGTTGTAGGTGTCGCCATCGGCGCCATCTTTGTGTGAATGCTCTGAAAATCTAATCATTTGCATAACACAGCATCTTCCTCCTGTCGGTTAAGTTTCGCGTCCGTAACACGTCATCCTCATGGTGTAGCAATTTTAATGGTCAGTAGTGTAACTATGGTTCAAATGGTTCAAATGGCTCTGAGCACTATGGGACTTAACTTCTGTGGTCATCAGTCCCATAGAACTTAGAACTACTTAAACCTAACTAACCTAAGGACATCACACACATCCATGCCTGAGGCAGGATGCGAACCTGCGACCGTAGCAGTCGCGCGGTTCCGGACTGAGCGCCTTAACCGCGAGACCACCGCGGCCGGCAGTGTAACTATGTTTTTGACAGATTGCAGAGGCGTGTGGCAGTGATGGTGATTGCAGCCATGGGTCGATTTCGTAACATTAAGAATCTGTTAAAAGATTTATGTCCCTTAGAAAGCCCTGAACACACTCACAGACCTGCTCGGACACACGGTAGGCTCGTTTCTTGTTCACTGAGCGACAATGGGAAACTGTTTCGAATACTGTGAGAAGTCGAAAATATCTTGCCTGCGCGGAGCTCCACAGTGTCCCAGAATCCATCAGACACTGGCAGCACACACCCTGGTGTATTTCATGGCGGTCTGTGATCGCCCTTCGAGGTGGCGCAGGCGGCTTAAGTTGCCCGGCGCGCGCAATTCCAGCAGAGCGCTCCACTCACTTAGCGGCCCATTGTGCGCCCGCCGAGAGCCGTTTTGTAGTAATAACTCCCCAACTACCACAGCAGAGCAGAGCAGAGAATAGCAGCAGGCCGTCTGCCTTGGTTCACTAACAGCTACCTAACTTTTTGTGCTATTGTAATGGATTCTCAAGGCAGTTAGTTGGTCCTGTTGTAGAAGTTACGAGCGCGCTCTACACTCGCTTATTGCCACTTCCTCCCGGAAAGCAAACTTTCGCTACAAGAATCTGCATAGATTCTGAAAACAGAGACCGAGGCTAATGAAAGTCAGATCCCCCTCTTTGTCCACCCAGAGCGCCGACCACAATGGAGCCGAGGGTAACGCCACGTTCGCTGTATTCTGGAGGGCATTCGATGAAGTTCCGAATTGTCGTTTAGTGAATAAAGTACAAGATTACCGAGTACTGGACAAACTTGGAAACTAGATTCCGACTTTCTACTATATGGATGTCAATGGCTTGTGCTTAAAAAAATTGTTCAAATGGCTCCAAGCACTAGGTGACTTAACGTCTGAGGTGATCAGCCCCAAGACTTAGAACTACGTAAATCTAACTAACCTGAGTACATCATACACATCCATGCCCGAGGCAGGATTCGAACCTGTGACCGTAGCAGCAGCGCGGTTCCGGACTGAAGCGCCTAGAACCGCTCGACCACAGCGGCCGGCGCTTGCGCTTAACGGGACAGAAACGTCAGATGTGAAAATAACCTTTGGAGTATCCCAAGCAAGTGTTCAAGGGTCGATATTGACCAAGATACGCTTTGAGCAAAGACCACCGGGGTCGCCATGTGGGGCAGCTCCTGTAGAGGACACCACACGTTAGAGTTCGTTGACTCGGCTGTGTGCGTAGCGCGAAGTAGGAGACTTGAAAGTGATCCCAGTTTCAAACTTTTTTTCATCGAAACGGTACATTTTAACAGATGGGTCCCTTTCTGAACGTTATCTACCATCTCCCCTCTACAATCCCTAGAAGCTTGTAATAAGAAATGTGAAACACACTTTATTTCATTTTAGAGCAATAGATTTATCTACATCAGCATCTACATGGACACTATACAGATCACACTTAAGAGCCTGGCAGAGGGTTCATCGAACAACCTTCACAATAATTCTCTGTTGTTCCACTCTCGAAAGGCGCGCGGAAAAAAAGGACACCTGTATCTTTCCGTGCGAGCTCTGATTTCCCTTATTTTTTTATGATGATCCTTTCACCCTATGAAATCGCGGTCAGCAAAATATTTTCACATTCGGAGGAGAAAGTGGATGACTGAAATTTCGTGAGAAGATTCCGCCGCAACGAAAAACATCTTTGTTTTGATGCTCTCCACCTCAAATCCTGTATCATGTACGTGGCACTCTCTCCCTTATTTCGTGATAATACACAACGTGCAGCTGTTCTTTGAAGTTGCCCGATGTACTACGTTAATCCTATCTGGTAAGGATCACTGACCAGACCGCGTAGCGTTATTCCAAAGGAAGACGGACAAGCGAAGTGTAGGCAGTCCCTTAAATAGTTCTGTTACATTTTCTAAGTATTCTGCCAATAAACAAAGTCTTTGCATTGTCTTCCCGACAACATTTTCTATGTGTTATTTCCAATTTAAATTTTTCTTAAACGTAATTTCTAAGTATTTAGTTGAATTTATTGTCTTCAGATTTGAATGATTTACTGTGTAGCCGAAGTTTAACGGATTCCTTTTAGCACTCATGTGGATGACCCCACACTTTTCCTTATTTAGGATTAATTGCCAATTTTCGCAACATTTAGGTGAGGAGTTTATTAGTTGATGAACGATAGCATCATCTGCAAACAATCTAAGAAGGCTGCTCAGATTGTCTCCTAAATCGTTTCATTAGATAAGGAATATCAGAAGGCCTATAACACTACCTTGGGGAACGCCAGAAATCTCCTCTGTTTTACTCGACGACTTTCCGCGAATTACTACGAACTATGACCTTTCTGACAGGAAATCACGAATCCAGTCACATAACTGAGACGTTATTCCAAAAGTAGGCAACTTCACTACAAGCCGCTTGTGTGGTACAGTGTCAAAAGCTTTCTGGAAAATTAGAAATATGGAATCAATTTGCAATTACTTGTCAATAGCACTCAACTCCTCGAACGTGTAAAGAGCTAGTTGTGTCTCACAAGAACGATGTTTTCTACATCCGTGTTGACTGTGTGCCAGTAGGCCGTTCTCTTCGAGGTAATTCATAATGTTCGAACACAATATATGTTCTAAAATACTGCTGCATATCGATGTTAATAATATGGGCCTGTAATTTAGTGGATTACTCCAGCTACTTTTTTTGGATATTGATATGACCTGTGCAACTTTCCAGTCTTTGGGTACGGATCTTTCGTCGAGAGAGTGGATGTATACGATTGTTAAGTATTTACGCATTTATGGACATGAAATAAAGGATAGCAGTGGGAATGAAATGCGTGTATTCCTTCAGGGAGAGGCTCAGCTCAATATCAGTATCATCAAACACCAGGATGGGAAGATACAAGACAGTGAAATGCCCAGCAGTCATTTACGATTGAGAAACCTGAAGATGATAACAGGAGAACAGGAAAAACTACTAATATTTGAAAGAAGAGTAATGAGGAAGACATGGGGACCAATCTTAAATAAGGGATCTTGGAGAAGGAGGAAAAATGAGGAATATACCCCTTGATGTAAGAACTAACAATCCTACATAAGCTGGAGAGCAAAAGAATCCAGTAGGCGGGCCATGTAGCCCGTATGGCAGAAGGAAGAGAGGTGAAGCTTTAGGGGAAACCAAACACCAGACGCTCCATTGGACCATCAAGGCCGCGCTGGATAAACGACCTGGTGAAGGACCTGGCAGCCCTGAGAAATGATCTGGAGGAACCGAGCGCAAAACGGAGAAGAATGGGGGCAACTTGTGAAAGCAGCGCACGGTCTGCACCGCCTGTGACCACTGGATATGTGTATGTATTTATATTTGTACACAAACAGAATATCAGAAGCATAAACAATTAGCACTACTTTCTATTCAATCTAAAAATGGCACAGAAAGAAGTAAACACTCGGATATACCACTCATAATTCTACTTGGCAGCTGATTCTACACCAAAGAGAGATCCTTGAATAAGAATAAGAAGTTAGTCACAAACCTCTAAACTGTCATCATTTGCAATTTCTGATTAGTTGTTACGTTGTATATAATTATTTTCAGACTGAATCTGAAATAGTAAATGGAACATAGGATGTAGTTCTTAACGGAGATATACCTTCAGACGTAAAATTTGATTCGACTTGTAGCAAGGGACTGTTACGACACCATTATCATTCGCAAAACCTATATATGATAGAGGATAACGCCAGGAGCTGCATGATATGTTTGCTGAGAGCGCTGTTTTATACAGAGAAGTCGAAGCACAAGAAAAATGCAACAAAATTCAGAAAGGCTTGCAGAGAATCTAGATTTCAGGAAGGATTAACTTGGATGCTATGAAACAAAATATTACACTGTGTGGGTACTGTGAGCTTCGTGGAACACTATAAACAACAGTGACCATAGATGGGAAAATGGACTGTCATTGCCGCAGTGAGACGTGTACTGTTTGCACCTAACAGAGTTGCGCGAACTTATGTACTTTAAAAAAACTGATTTCGTTTGCTACTCAACAAATTGCTGCGCGCGTTAAAACATTTACTGTCACCGTGGAGACTGACAGACCGTGTGTGGCGTTTGGCACTTATTTTTCCCGGAACTGTGAATTCGCGATCGTGATTGCTAGAAATCGGGACCAGTGGGTCGAATTGAACGATAATGAGCGTATGGCATTGGTGGCCGGGAGACCCCTCGCGGGGCGGTTCGGCCGCCGCTCCACAAGTTCTTTAACGCCGCTACGGCGACTTGCGAGTGAATGAGGATGAAATGATGATGAAAGACACACAACACCCAGTCATCTAAAGGCAGAGAAAATCCCTGACCCCGCCGGGAATCGAACCCGGGACCACGTGCGCGGGAAGCGAGAACGCTACTTCAAGACCACGAGCCGTGGGCGGTCGAATTGAATACTGTACTGTTTTACAACTGTGTACAAGACTTTAGTAATAGAAAGGTATGTGTACGGAACGCTGCAATTGTACGTATTCGGACGTGGATTTGGAGAAAAACAACTCCATTCTACCGGCCCATGACGTAAGAAATGTAGAAAGAACCGAATAACCGCCTGCAGAAACGCATTCAAAACGTAAGGATATATTTTCTGCCATTTCAAATCGATGGAGATGCCGTAATTACGCCGCAAGCGACGACGAGCCAGTGTTGACGTGACAATGCATCGCCTTCAAAAAGATAAGCTGCAACGCCAAGTGGTCTCCTCTATAAAGACTAAAAACATTTTAAACAGTTCCAGATTTAATTTCTTTTCACTTTGTAACTAACTTTTCTCAATATTTACTTTTCTTAAATAAATATAGTTTTTATAATGTGTATTTTGAATCAGTGTTAACGTCTTTAATTGTCCCCCCCGATAGCTGAGTGGTCAACGCGGCGGTCTGTTACACCAAGGGGCCCGAATTCGATTCCCGGCTGGCTTGGAGATTTTCTTCGCTCAGGGTCTGGGTGTTGTGTTGTCCTCGTTATCATCACCAGGGGAATGCAACGGGAAACCACCACTGGAATCATTTCCCTAGACCCTCATGCGGTGGACCTCTCTGACGAGGCTTCCCCCATAACAAGACCTGCCGTCAGACAGGCTCGTCACAATACGCGAGTCACTACTCTTGATGAACTGTGGTATCGTGTTGAAGCTGCATGGGTAGCGGTACTTGTACACGCCATCAAAGCTCTGTTTGACTCAATGCCCAGGCGTATGAAGGCCGTTATTACGGCCAGAGGTGGCTGTTGTGGGTACTGATTTCTCAGGATCTATGCACCCAAATTGCGTGAAAATGTAATCACATGTCGGTTCTAGAATCGTTTATCATCTGCATTTCTTCTTGGTGTAGTAATTTTAATGACCAGTAGTATAGTATGACAGTCATGACAGCAGGGAAACCGAACATTCCGACTCCAAAACGTTCCTCATTTCAACGCTGTGGGAGATTAGAGTGTGGGAGGTGCTGGACCTCATAGAGCAGAGTGAACACGCACCAGATTCGAACGTGGGCTCTTGGCTGGGCGTGAGGCAGAGGATGGTGGCGTTGTGCCACGGATGGATCCTTTTGACAGAGTAACATTTACTGATCAGCTGATGTCACTGGTTGTTGGCCCTCTGGACGAGGTTTGCTTCCGCTCGTAATATTCACGGCGGCAACGAAGGTGGTCAGTGGACGGTCACACGTGCGCCCGCTCCTGCGGCTGTAGCTCCGCTGTCGTAAATGCAATCCTCTGCCTCGGCAGCAACGCTTCGGCCTTGCTGACTCGTTCCGCGGCGGCTGGAACCACGCACAGCGGTACTCCTTTTTTTTTTTTTTTTTTTTTTTTTTTTTTTTTTTTTTTTTTTTTTTTTTTTACAGAGATTCACAGGATTCTCGGCTGGGCTGTGATCGCGGCTGGGGGCAGGACGGGCGTGGCGTCGGCGATAGTGCCACACGCCAGTCCGTGACTCAGCGACCATCCCCGGCTGCAACTCTCTGGCGTCGGCGGGCCATGGCTCCGGCCGTGCTATTGGTGTTTGTGGGGGCTGCGTCCCAGGACGGTGGCGATAGTGTGTTGCCACAACCCTTCCCAGAGATGTTTTTTATTAAAGGCATATACGGACATTGCGCCGGTGTGAAATGTTGCTTCACGCTAAACACTAGCTTTGCTCAAGGTCGACTCGTAGAACTCGATTCTTTTCACCTTATCAGCCTTGGGAGAGCCAGGCCTAACAAAACTCTACCTTCTAGTGAGCAAGATGTATGAGACAGGCCAAATGCCTTCAGACTTCAAGAAGAATATAATAATTCCAATCCCAAAGAAAGCAGGTGTTCACAGATGTGAAAATTACCGAACTGTCAGTTTAATAAGCCACGGCTGCAAAATACTAACGCGAATTCTTTACAGACGAATGGAAAAACTGGTAGAAGCCGACCTCGGGAAAGATAAGTTTGGATTCCGTAGAAATATTGGAACACGTGAGGCAATATTGACCCTACGACTTATCTTAGAAAATAGATTAAAGGAAAGGCAAACCTACGCTTCTAGCATTTGTAGACTTAGAGAAAGCTTTTGACAATGTTGACTGGAATACTCTCTTTCAAATTCTGAAGGTGTCAGGGGTAAAATACAGGGAGCGAAAGGCTATTTACAATTTGTACAGAAACCAGATGGCAGTTGTAAGAGTCGAGTGGCATGAAAGGGAAGAAGTGGTTGGGAAGGGAGTGAGACAGGGTTGTAGCCTATCCCTAATGTTATTCAATCAGTATACTGAGCAAGCAGTAAAGGAAACAAAAGAAAAAATCGGAGTAGGAATTAAAATCCATGGAGAAGAAATAAAAACTTGGTGGTTCACCGATGACATTGTAATTCTGTCAGAGACAGCAAAGGACCTGGAAGAGCAGCTGAACGGAATGGACAGTGTCTTGAAAGGAGGATGTAAGATGAACATCAACAGAAGCAAAACGCGGATAATGCAATGTAGTCGAATTAAATCGGTCGATGCTGTACGAATTAGATTAGGAAATAAGAGGCTTAAAGTAGTAAATGAGTTTTGCTATTTGGTAATCAAAATAACTAATGATTGTCGAAGTAGAGAGGATATAAAATGTAGACTGTCAATGGCAAGGGAAGCGATTCTGAAGAAGAGAAATTTGTTAACATCGAGTATAGATTTAAGTATCAGGAAATCGTTACTGAAAGTATTTGTATGGAGTGTAGCCATATATGGAAGTGAAACATGGACGATAAATAGTTTAGACAAGAAGAGAATAGAGGCTTTCGAAATATGGTGCTACAGAAGAATGCTGAAGATTAGATGGATAGATCACATAATTAATGACGAGGTATTGAATAGAATTGGAGAGAAGAGACATTTGTGATTCAACTTGACTAGAAGAAGGGATTGGTTGGTAGGGCATATTCTGAGGCATCAAGGGATCACCAATTTAGTATTGGGGGGCAGCGTGGAGGGTAAAAATCGCTGATAGAGACCAAGGGATGAATACACTAAACAGATTCAAAAGGATGTAGTTTGCAGTAAGTACTGGGAGATGAAGAAGCTTGCATAGAATAGAGTAGCATGGAGAGCTGCATCAAACCAGTCTCTGGAGTAAAGACTACAACAGCAACAACAAGGTTTCGTTAATAACCTTTTACTCAGGACCTTTCAAATTTTCGGTTGCGGAATTTGCAGCTCTCTGCTAGCTCGGCGAGTCATTTTTGCTAGACTGCGAGCAAATCGTTCCTGAATGCGAGGAAATTTTTTTCCAAGTGTGCGAGGCTGTCCCGAACTTTTCCCTTTGCAAAAGCACCCTTTGTTTGGAACTGTTCTTACCAACGTACGGTAGACCACCTATCAGGAGGTTGAACACCATACTTGATTCGAAATGCACGCTGAACAACTGTCGTCGACTCACTTTTACCGTACTCGAGAACACAAAAACCTTTTTCTTGAGCAGTCACCGTCTTTGCACTCATCACAGAAATGTAGGTTGCGTGGCCAATAGTGCACCTGGAGACCAAATGAAACTTCTGAGCTTCCTTCAGTCCACGACGGAAAGAGAATAGCTCTCCTTTTCTTGTTTTCAGTAATTTCGATTTTCAGTGTTATGGTATTCTTTTTGAATCATCCTATATTTCGTTTTAGGACACCTCTCTCCCCGACAGGTGCGCTCTGCAACCACTCCACGGCGTACGCAAAGAACAGAAATTTGGTGAAATGGTCTCTCCATTGATATGTGTTATTTATCTTTATTGTAGTTTTCGCACAGTCGTCTTCTGAAGTATTCATGAACAGAGCTATATACCGGGTGAGACAGCTGAGGCAGGCCACCCCAAATCTACGCACAGTGAATAAATATATCGAGGTGCGCCTTTCGTAAAGTTATAGCGGACAATATGGCAAATTTCCTGACGTTCGCAAGTAATCGTTCATATTCGTCGAATTACGAAACTGCATTTTTTTTCGAAATATATTGTAAAGTTGATGGATTAAGTTGTTCTGAAAGCGGTGCTGATATTCAAGACCATAAAAGCGGGTTAAAAGCTGTGAGCTATCTGGGGAAGTTAACCTTGCATTACTGAGCCACTGTTTCACCAGGTATCCAGTCTATCTTACCAAATTCCCAACCAGACTAACATTAATTATAATCTTTTAATGGTCATCTTACGACAACCGGTGATATATATATATATATATATATAAAAACAGAATTAAAATAAAAAGAAATAAATCAGTTTATATTTGGACATTTATTTTAACATTGATCATTGTTACGTTAAAATTTCAGCGTATTAAACTTGATTCATAACTAAACTGGTGCCTTATTTAGGACTGTGAAAATGTGAGTTTGTAATCTTACGGAACACATCAAATATGGAGCCAAGATTAGGAGACTGCATACAACACTGCATTCATAAAATAACACACGAAAAACGTTGAAACATATGCAAGAGGAAATTAACCACAACCAATCGATTCAATTTTCACGCAAATAAGTTACGGTCGGAGCGCAATCCTGTCCGTAATGAAATTACCACACACTGGTATACTAAATTCATACTAACTCTCTGTGAAATCTTCCCGAAAAGAATAGCTGAGGGCTACTTTGATGATTACACCACATGCTTCACGTGGTCAACTTGGTTTACACAAAGAGTGTAACTCCACAACAATTTTGATAATTAAAATAAATTACAAAATGGTTCAAATGGCTGTGAGCACTATGGGACTTAACTACTGAGGTCATTAGTCCCCTAGAACTTAGAACTACTTAAACCTAACTAACCTAAGGACATCACACACATCCATGCCCGAGGCAGGATTCGAACCTGCGACCGTAGCGGTCTAAAATAAATTACATCGAAACGCAATTTACAAAAGAAAAACCTCGAACTGGTTACTATCGTCTTACTATTAACCTGATGGGTCAAAAAATAGTTTAAGCACGTGGTACTGGTCTCACAAAGTACACCCCACGTGGGTTGAACATAAAGAAAAGTTGCTATATTGAAAAATATTGTCAAGACGAGATGTTACAATCTCATGCACATTCGCATTTAAGATTGATGATCTTAGTTAGAGTTACGTATCATCAACACCTGGTTCCACTTTGCTCACAAAGTAGTGACAAAGCAACTACTGGAAGATATTCTGAACCTCACACTCGAATTACACTGCGTAGAAATTTAAGATAGCATAAGATATTTTAGATCTAAACCTGAAATAAAGGTGATTAAATTTTCAGTTAGGCTGAACTTAAGAAATCCATTGTCCTACGGACTTAGCAGGGACGCGCTTAGCCAGAGATCTTATCACTTCAGACGCTCGCCACGGGCAGACTGGCGTGGGCCCGTACAGAGGGTGCTTCACAGATACAAACGGAAATGACCAGAGAGGCAGCTTCCTATACCAACATGACAAGGGACAGACAGGACCATTCTAAGAATAGGAACGTCTTTGCTTTTAGAAAGCATAGCTACCTGTTCCGACGTTGGTCCTACTGTTCTCTAGCAGACAGGCTTGCCTGCTACCATCAAGCATGCAACTAGAAATACATTTGCTCATTCATCCTTTCACACAGAAGGGAAGGGGCATGACAGTATCTTATCATATACACTATATAAAAGAAAGCGCATGTAGGTTCCATATGAGACTGTGTGACATGAATTACATATAAACTGTGTTTTAAAGTGTTGTAGTGTGACAGATCGTTCTTGTTTATGTGTAAAAGTAACACGTTCCAGTGCTCAGTCTCCTCCCAGATGGAGTCAGGAACACCACAGTAAATTCAGAAGTGGAATGTATGCTGTAAATGACAACAGATTTAAGAAATTAACATGAAAGGAATCCAACAGAGACCTTTCAACATTTTTTCTTAGACATTTTAGGGAAACTTCTTAGAGAAATTCAACAACGTAAGACGCATTGGACTTGATCTAATAGCATGAAAATAAAGCACCGCAATCCACTGTCCCGCCAAGATGAGGATCCACAGTCTTCCCTATTACACTAAATGCAATTGACACGCTTCTCGTGTTTCACTGTGCGCCTTAAGCCCATCAGCGCTCTGTGGTTGTAGAAGTCAGCTGACATGCTCGCAAAGCTATTGAGACATGGACAGTGAATACGACAGTCGAATAAGTGAGTACTGTTTATGGTGAATGTAGCGAAACTATTAGAGCAGAAATGCGGTTGTGTGCTGAAGAGTATCCCGATCGTGCCAAGCGCTCACAATTTGTCTTTGCAAACATTATAAAAAAAGTTCTAGAAACTGAAAGAGTGGATAGTAAAGTACACCAAGGAAAAAGAAGTGCAATACTCGTGAAAGAAATGAAAATAGTATTTTAACAAAAGTAACACACAACACAGATGTCCCTGAGAGGTGTCTGGGATGTACGAGAGGGATCAACCAAACGAGTGTTCTGCGAACACTACATTCCATCACATTTCATCATCAGCGCATTTCACTGCATCTACAGCTCATGGCACCGACTGCCAAAATTGGTTACAGTTCTACGAACATTATCTAAGAAAATGCAAAGTGGTACGTCAGATCTATGCAAAATTTTGTTTACGGTAGAAAAAACAGCGTTCTTGATCTATCAACGTTTGGTGCTTTTTTTACAGGACCGCAGCACTGGCAGCACTGGTCACTGTTTTATTGACGCGAGTCTAAATACATTCAAGATACGCTGCTGCCACAGTTATTAGAAGACACTCCTCTGGACATAAGGCAATCAGTCTGGTACCAACGGATATCGCTCCCATTCCACACCTACTATGACAGACTCTCTTAAGAGAACATTAGGAGTGAGCTGGGAGGATCGTTCAGGAAAGGGAAAGTGGTCTGACACTCACCAAACTTGACACTTCTGCAGTTTTATCCACGGCCAAAATTAAAACAAGTGGTCTGTTAGAAAACACCTACGACTCCCGAAGGCATGGAATGTCTTATAAAGTGAGCCTGTGTTGCCGTTAACTCCAGATCAAGTTCAACGTGGAGTATTGTTTTCCCAGAACCACTTTATAGCGTGTAGCAATGCTCAGCGTTAACACTTTGAGCACTTGTGATGACAGCCGTGATAATAAACCCCCTAACCGTATATTAATTACGTGATTGCTTACATTTGGTATAATAGGACAGGTGTTTCGGGAACCTCTTTTCTGGACGGGGGACAGTGCTTGTGGCGCGGTTATATTGATTCTGTTTGATCATGATGCGCGGTTTAAGTTCTCTTACAAGCTTCTTTCAGTTCCCAGAGAAAAAAAGTATATAGTTCCAACGGCAAAAAGTCAATTTCATAATTCGGCGACTATAAACAGTAAAAATTACATTCGAACGTCAGGAAATTCGTCATATTGTGTGCTATAACTTGGCTAAAATCGTACTTCGAAATATTGATTCATTGTGGCTACATCTGGGATGGTCTGTCGTAGCTGCCTCACCTTGTACATAGAGAGATACCCGATGATCATCAGTTGGCGTGACCAGCGAAATAGTATAGGCAGTTTTTCACGCGGTTTTATACAGCGGTACATAGGCGGCAAGTTCGGCGGCAGTGAGCATCTCGGTTGACCTTGCTACGTCGATTGGAAGGGAAGAATATTAACGCTGCCTTACACCCTCTGGCCGTTGGACTGCATGGGCGTCATCCTCATGCCACGCATGTGATGTGTTCGCAGATCACTTCAGTTGCTAGAAGCTAGATCGAAGACATTCTTTCAGAATGAAACAGAATCTTCTTGCTCCTGTACAGGGTCGAATGATTAGAGCGATTAAGTTAGTCCAAGGTAGGAGCTGTACAGCAATGAAGTTAGTTAAAATGTGAAGTAATACTACGAGCCAGAAGTCGTACGTGTGTTCCATTCTGTGGCTCAGCTTAGTTGCATGGCACTATGACACTAATGAGTAGACAAAGCGCTGAGTTTAACAACACGATGGAGAACACTATATCCCCGACCGGCGGAGGACGTGACAAGAAGCAGCTCGCCACACGCCAGGGTGTCAGCACCAAGGGGGATAACTGGGCCAGTTACGCCAGCCGAGTAACAACAGAATTTTCCACAGTCGTACAGGGAGGAAGAACCGCAAACATCAGCGGCAGAAAGCTGTATTTAAGGACCGAGAGTCAGTTTGTCGTCATAGACGGTCGTGAGGCGTTGGGGAGACGCAGAGCCTGTGTCACTCAGCGCCGCCACCATTTCCGAGTCGCCACTATCATCGCAATCATCATAATAGTCACCGTAGTAAAACAGGCCGTAGCATAGAGGGCGGCAGAATAACGCTGCTGCTGTTGACATCATCGTCACTATCGTCAGAGGCCCGAAAGAGACAATTCAACATGAATGAAATTCACCTAAGGTGAATGTTTTCTGTGCCATTTCAGCCACTAAAGTTTTTGGCCCTTTCTTCGAAGGTGTAACTGTAACTGGGCAAACCTATCTGAAAATGTTGCAGAACTGGCTGTTCCCTCAACTCGAAGAAGAAGCACGTCAATTCTTATTCCAGCACGGTGGGGTACCATCTCACTGGCACGTAACCGTCCGTGCCTATTGGAACGAAACATACCCACGGCACTGGATCGGCCGCCGGCACTTCATCACTGGCCTCCAAGGAGCCATGATTCAGCCCCTCTGATTTTTTTCCGTTGAGGTATGTTAAAGACAGGGTGTTTCGACCACCTCTACCAGCTAACATTGAGGAACTAGAAGAAGGAATAACTGCAGATATCCAAACTGTTGCTCTGGAGATGCTACAGAGAGAGTGGAATGCGTTCGAGCATGGAATTGACGTCGCTCGAGTGTCTGGAAGGAGTCATATTGAACATCTATGAACTTGTTTTCTACTGAAAACAAACTTCGTTAAGTGCGCTTCAGACTAATTACCCAAAGTTCAATCATGTTTCTTCGATTTAATAAAGGTTTTCGAAGTTGTGGGTTTTTTATTGAACCACTCTGTATAATGGATCTATGCATGCCTTTTGTGTCATTGAACTCGCTAACTGTAGTCAGTTGTGACGGTTTAGCGACGATTTCGCACCAATTGTCAGGCAAAAGCACCAGCAGACAATCCAATCCGTGGATCGTACAAGACTTTCTGTGAGAGCGACTGATGATTGCAGCAACGCAATTGAGGCTTCATTCTGTAACAACCTGGTGCTCCATCTCTCTTTCAGACGTTAGCGACTACCTCGGTGCTGACTGCCTCATTGTTGAACTGAACGTGCCTCCCATCATGATCGTGATCTTCATCAGTGGGCCCGCCAGTCACCCGACTTAACTACAAGTGAATGTCCGCCCCCGGTAGATACGAGTAGTTATGAGTAAAGGAATCAACGATCAACTTGAACGGAAGTCTTGTGACGTCCGCGAGACCAAACGCAACGACCAATGCCGAACAAAATGGAAAAAAAAGTGGTCAGCCTTCAGAATGTCAATGCTAAGGGCCAGGGTTCGATTGCCGGCTGTGTCGGAGATTTTCTCCGCTCAGGGATTGGGTGTTGTGATGTCCTAATCATCATCATTTCATCCCCATCGACACGCAAGTCGCCGAAGTGGCGTCAAATCGAAAGACTTGCACCCGGCGAATGGTCTACCCGACTGGAGGCCCTAGTCGCACGACATTTACATTTTTACTAGAAGTGCATTCTTCTTACGGGATTATATCGGAGATCATGTGTCCCTACCTTTATTGACAATTGATTTTAAAGATTCAAAAATTTTCAGGAAACAGTTTACAGATTGATTATATATTAGAAAATGCGTCTCATCGTTGCCGTACAGACTTTTACACATTTACTCCGACCAGGTTCGCCTTTCAGCCATCATCCAGGGACTTTACCAAATAGACAGAAATGAACAATACATATTACTGACGAAAATACACACCCCATAGTCATTAAGTATTGAACGTCATACTTAAAGATATTCGAAAGAAGTGCCCACAGAGCAAAAGCAATACGATTATTACATTTTGTTTATCACGCTACAGACGAATGCCATACTACGGAGTGTATTACGATACACATTAAGAGCTATCAGTGAAATATTGTGACTCGTTCAACTTATTATTAGATACAAAGGCTGAACGTCAAGGATACTTGTAGAGCCAGAGTAAACATATGGTGGCACACAAAAGAGTGTACCCATCAAAGATAATAAAACGATTTAAATCGGTCATTACAAAAATATGCAATACACAATATAATATGTTTTGATATAATATAATCACAAATTCAGCGTATTACCAGGATAACATCAGTAACTCAGGTTAATATAAGCATCTACTAGGCTAGGAATTACCAAATATACATGTAAAATACTTTCTTGTATTGATTAAAAAACTGAAGTAAGACTCGGAAGATTCAAATGGCTCTGCACGATAACCAGATCCGTCTCCAATCCAGCACATATGTGACATAATCAAACGAAAACTATAGCGTCACGCACAACTTGGATTAATCGTGCCTGTTTTGGTTCGAATGGCTCTAAGCACTATGGGACTTAACTTCTGAGGTCATAAGTCTTCTAGAACTTAGAAGCACTTAAACCTAACTAACCTAAGGACATCACACACATCCATGCCCGAAGCAGGAATCGAACATGCGACCTAGCAGTCGCGCGGTTCCAAACTGTAGCGCCTAGAACTGCTCGGCCACCCCGGCCGGCTAAGACTCGGAAGATTACACTATTACACATAAGATCAAAGTGCATCAGTCTGGTATGACACCAAAAGAGTTGCGAGGAAGGATCGGTATGTAGTCGCTGAATTGGTCAGGATGTGTTTGGGCCTCTATGGCGAGGGCTCGGCTATCATATTGACGAAAACAATGCCCATATTGGGCACCTGAAACGTGGGATAAGAAATTGGAGAGGTGGTCTGTACACCGATAGATGGCTAATTTTTGTGTGTCTCGTAGTTCGCACACAGTCGTCTCATAAAACACCGTCTGGAACCGCGCGACGGATGTGTGTGATATCCTTAGGTTAGTTAGGTTTAAATAGTTATAAGTTCTAGGACTGATGACCTCAGATGTTAAGTCCCATAGTGCTCAGAGCCTTTTGAACCATTTTTTCTAAAACGCCAGAGCTACTTATGAACAACCCTGCATACTAATTACGTTGAAAAGTGGTGGATGTTTCAGAATATCTCATTTCATAATCCACCTAACAACCCTATGGGTGTTAGTCACACAAGCCAGATTCCGCAGATGACACCAAAGGGGGCAAGCTAATCTCTCGTTCATCAGCTATGAACCAACAAGGACCGGGGATGACAGTTTTCTCTTCACAGCATTGGGTGGTTCATTCGTAAAGGGGCGTTGCATGACGTAAAGAAGACTCGTTAGGAAAATTTCGGTAAAGTGGGTCCAGGTTCTTGAGATTTCTTCAGAATTATTTTGAAATCTGTTGTTGTGATGCTCAGTTTCTACTTCTTGACATTGGAGCAGTGGCTGATGATTTTCATGCGTGCAGTGACTCAGAATTGTGTTTGGTTTGTACAGTGGAAAAGAGCGTACGGCATTGTGGGCCGGGAGTCCCCCATTCCGGGAAGTTCGGCCGCCGAGGGCAAGTACTTATTGCATTCGACGCCAGACTGGGCGAATTGCGCTTCGGAGATGGGGATGAAATGATGATGAGGACAACACAACACCCAGTCCCTGAGCGGAGAAAATCTCCTGCCCCAGCCGGGAATCGAACCCGGGCCCCTTGACGTGGCATTCTGCCGCGCTGACCACTCAGTTAACGGGGGGCGGACAGTTTGTACTGTTATTTTGTGTACGATTATGGTATTACTTGAATAGGTTGCCTGCATGCACAATCGCATCCGATCAATCTATCCTGGATTCCGATGGTAGCTTTCTTAAATAATCCTTTTCAAAAGTGTGAGGTGATAGGAACATTTGGAAGCATGTTTTCGCAGGGCACAATCTAATTTTTCAAGTGGTAGCCTTAGATTTCTTTGTCTTATCACTGGGCGACCTGCGTACTGTTCAGAACCGCTATTCAACGTTTTATTTCCTTAAATCGTTATCCTTTATTTATGTTGCTTTGCTTAGCGTACATTACGAGCAGCTTTTACTCAGTCCTAGGAATGTGAGCTTTTGCGTAGTTTCTCTTAAATTTTATCAGTGGCATGTGCAATTTTGGTTTTAGCTCACCTAGTTTTGATTGGTTGATTGATTTGGGGAAGGGGACCAAACAGTGAGGCCATCGGTCCCATCGGAGTAGGGAAAGATGGGGAAGGAAACCGGACGTCCCATTTCAAAGGAACTATCCCGGCATTTGCCTGAAGCTGTTTAGAGAAATCACGGAAAACCTAAATTAGGATGGCCTCTAGTTTTAGGCCGGTATTGCACTATCAAATTTCTATTGACAAAATTTGTTTGTCACATAAATTTGTTAGTATAATAACGAACTTTGTCGAAGTTAGCCCTTCGTCAAACTTTCTTTGATTAAATCTGGCGATTGTCTCCTGTTTACTGAAGAAGAAATATAATCGCCTGGAGACCTAGCATCGCTGCAGCTGTCTGACATCACATGTTTATCAACATCTGTTGCTGGAGGCTTTCCCGACGGGCTAGTTGTAAATGCGGCTCTCGGGAAAAACGTCGGATTAAGTTGTGAAAAAACCGCAATATTTCGTCAGCGCAACTAACCGACATCTTCAGGTGCGGCGAAAACACTACTCGGGCTGTGACCGAAGCTTTCAATTCACAACAATCAGAGAAGAAACAGCGCAGGTGCGAACGCGCCAAATTTCGATGACCAACAACGCAGATATGCAGACCGCTAGCGAGAGAGACAGCTACGCTACCTGTTGGACGACGAACGCAGGCGCAGGGACTGTCAATCATAACTGCAGGGGCTGTCATTTATACTGTGCGCTGCCGTCGGCCGTCTCGGCGCCCTCCGTTGGGAGCCGTCTGCCGATATACGTGTCCGCGCTGGTGTGTCCCGAATCTAGCCGCTGTCAACAAAACTCCTATGTCGCTGTCGCAGCGTCATCCTCCGTAAGAGCAACAGTTCTCTTTTTGTGTTCCCTGGATTCCTTGCGTGCTGAGTTGATAATGTGTGTCTCTGTTACGCAAGTTAGTCGAACTACGATTTTTCGCTGCTTGTGGAACAACTCAGTCCCAGTTCGAAGACGTCGACGACAGAATTTCGGTGTTTCTGTATTCCATACAACTTCCTGTACTGAAGCAATGCTCGCCCACTGCAGGTTTCTCTGGCTGGTCCAGACGTGTGCGTCGTCGATGTGCGACACATCTATCGCCCACGGTGCGCCAAGTTGACTAATGCACGACATCCCGCTGCTACAGTGAATCTTACAGACACCAGGCCTTCTAAAACCAAGATCGTCTTTAACTGACCCTAAAAGAGCTCTGGGTTTCGTTGGCGGATGAAAGACGAGTTGAACTTTATGTTTTCCCAATAATCTTCCTATTTTCGAAGAAACACCGCCGACGTATGGCAAGAGTCCGTTCTTCTTCGTTCATCGCTTTGTTCCAGCTCCCAACTTTCTCTAGCATGCTCCGGGCGTAAAGCACTGCAAATCTCCCGTTCAGAGTATCCGTTCTTCAAAAACATCAACATGGTTTCCAAATTTATATGGTCCGCCGCATCTACATGGGGGAGGTTGAAAATAAGTTTCTCCTGTCGACTGTGGTCAGAGTTGTGTGTGAAAGGAAAAAAGGAGAATGAGACATTAAAGATAAGACATATCTTTATTTTTCTATATGATTTCAAAGTACATAGAGACATTTGTCATACCGCTTTGTAAGCTTCAAAAAGCTTTCCAGGAAAAAATCAGGCCGCTGCACACGGAAGAAGCGTTGAACGGCTGGTTTGACGTCACCATTGCTACCAAAGCGCCTTCTGCCGAGAATTTTCTTCAAAACAGGAAACAGATGGAAGTCACCTGGTGCGAGATCCGGACTGTAAGGCGGATGGTGTAGGCGCTTCCAACCAAGAGTTGCAATATGGTTTTGCGTTGCCGTCGCCGTGTGTGGTCTCGCATTGTCATCCAACAGCAGAACGCCAGGTCTGAGATAGTCAGACCGCTTTTTCCGAATCACCTCTTTCAATTTCGACAGAGTGGCACAAGACCGCGCAGAATTGATGGTTGCATCCTCCAGAAAGTCCAGCAGCAAAACTCCTCTGGCGTCCCAGAAAACAGTGAGTAGCACTTTACCTGCAGACGGAGTTCTTTTGAACTTCTTTCGGGCAGGTGATGACGGATGTTTCCACTCCATGGATGTGGCCTTCGATTCGGGCGTGTAATGGTGAACCCACGTTTCACAAACCGAAACAGAAGGTCATTGCCAGATTCATGGTAATGCAGGAGCTGTTCCAGGCTGAACGCCACGCGTTGTTCCATGTGTGTCGGGGTCATTTGGCGGGGCACCCATCGTGCTGACACCTTCCCGTATCGAAGAATGTCGTGGATGATCTTGTGAACTCGCTCATGTCCGATTCCTAGTTCTGCCGCTACTCCATCGATAGTGATACGCCGGTTCGCTTTAATCATGTCATCCACCTTCCTGACATTTGCATCTGTAGTGGCCATGCGCGTCCGTCCAGGTCTCGGTATGTCCCGCACTTGCTGACGTCCATCACTGAATTGCTGGTATCATCTCCGCACCATTTGCCTCGACATCACACCTGACCCATACACCTCAACAAGGCGGTTATGAATTTCTGTTCCTGATACTCCACGTGCCCTTTCATTGCGGATAACAGCTCTCACTTCCGCATTTGTCCACGACTCCAAAACGCACCTTCTCTTCATAGCTCCGGGAAAAGACTGAGCGGCTGGCCTCCGCTTTGCGCAGGCACTGTGACAGCGTCATCTGCTTGATCGCGGTCGACCTTTACCCAATGGTGTATCGGTGTCTTGCACGTGCGCGTTCACCTACCGTGTCGTCTTTCGCCCATATCACACAACTCTGCCCACAGTCGACAGGGGAAACTTGTTTTCCAACTCCCACTCGTACAACGAAACTAATAGAAATGCACGAGGCAGATGAAGCACTATATAGCTTGCAGCATTCCGAATACAAAAATAGAATAAGAAGAAGCGAGAGTTATAGACAAAATTGCGGAGGCCATTAGCCGTTAAGTACAGCCAGGATGTAAACATCCCCTTCCCCCTCCCTCCCCCCCCCCCCCCGCTGAGAATATAAAAGAGAAAATCTACACATTAACTAGAAATAAAAATATTTCTTGATGGGTAGAGTATGTACTAAATAGTTATTTGCGTACAGACTTTCCTCCTTCAGTGCTCTATAAACAGCTCCACACATTTCAGGTATTACTTTCGTCATAGTGCACTGCGGTATTCGAGTGCTATAGTGTAAACTAGAGTAGCTTTCCCCCCTTGCAAGAAACTGGAGTGTTAGGGCAAGTATGTGTTTTGCTGATATAGCGTTTGTGAGGTGAGTGTTCTGTTTCGTAATACGAGGAGCTGAGCACATGTTGAAATGTACTCTTGTCCATTCCTAAGTAATTTTCATACGACTTTACGTCCTCAACTTGCAACTCTTGTAAAAGATTTTGTTGGATGCTGTTAGCATCTCGCCGTGAAACCTACGGCTTCTCCCAAATAGGTTTCCTTTTCTTGTCTTCTGCTCCTCTTCCAAATGTAAATACAGCACAACTATGGTACACGCAACTGCAGAGCACAGTAATAGCTCTTTGTCGGACATTCTGAAGGAACTATGACGTCAAAGATTTTTGTCAAAGAAAATTTCATGGCAATGTAATACCCACGTCTGGCCGTGTCAAATATCATTGTCAAATAAATTTTAATATTGTAACACCGGCCTTACCTCCTCTAGCGGAGTGGTACGGACTGTGGTGTGGAAATTTTGTCGTGTACCAAGATGGCAGAGACGGACCTACAAACAAGCAACAAATTAATTACGCCTCTTCATTTTTACGAGGTCATAATTAAAACTTTTAGGCTACCCCTCGTATATAAGAAATCCGGATGTCACTTGATTGATCGTGACGTCAGCGAAAACCTCCACGGAAACAAAGATGCCGTATCCTATTATCTTCAAAAGATGAAACACAGGATTGTGGAGCAGCAGGCACGCTCCTCCAGAATTAGGTCTCCTTTATTAGTTCACTTGGAATGCGCGGAATCTGTGCTAGCAGAGTTCATCCTTGTTCCAAATAGCATCGAAGTTTCATACAACTTTGCGTCTCGTGGGAGGGTGTAGATGTTCACATTAAGACGATAACAAGATTAATGAGACACACGAAACCACGGACATTACAAATGTTTAATGCTAACAGGAGTTCTAGCTGCTCCATTGTAACAAGTAGCTCCCAGTTGCGCATTATTCCTCAGAGAACAGAGCTGCAGTTTGTGCTTAATTAAGTGGATCTTTGTGGAAGGTGAAGCGCTTATTACCTTTGGCGCTATTTGTAAAGCTGAAAAGTAGGTTTAACGTAAGGGTGCGGCCACCTTCCATTACACAGAGCGCACAAGTTATATCAGCGGACTCAGAGTTTTCATTTACAGTCATTACTTTCACTTTTTTCGATTCTGAACTTCCCTTCTTTTCCGCTACAACACCAGGTACGTCAAGAACACTCTCGCACATTAGATATACAGATATGCGTACAGCTAAGAAATAAAGCAAAAGTTTGTGTTTGCAGAGAAGGTCTAGAAACCATTAGGTAGAACTTCATATAATTGCAGTAACAAGATTGGTTACAGTATATCGTTGTTTGAACATTTTTGTCCTCGGAGGAATTTCTTATATATAATTGGCATCTATGGAGGCAATTACTAACAGTATTACCGCTCCAGTTCGATGGACGAGTGGACGTACGACTCTCAAATACCATCGAGCACGTCTGGGACAAGTTGGGCAGACGCACTGCACCATTCCCACACGCACCAACGATCATCAGCAGTTGTCAACCCCGTTGGTGGAGGAATGGAACGCCCAACCACAAAATGGTTCAAGTGGCTCTGAGCACTATGGGACTTAACATTTGAGGTCATCAGTCCCCTAGATTTAGGACTACTTAAACCTAACTAACCTAAGGTCACACACGTCCATGCCCAAGGCTGGATTCGAACTTGCGACCGTAGCAGCAGCGCGGTTCCTGACTGAAGCGCCTACAACCTCTCGGCCACAGTGGCCGGCCGAACGCCCAACCACAAAAAGTCGTGTTGACTTCCATGTAACTATCGTCTTTGAATAACAGCTTCATTTCTGTTCGTCTGATTGCGAGTCACTGTCAGTTCAGTTTTGTACTATACTGCGCTGTGTACTATACTATGAGTATCGTCCAAGTTTCATCGAGGTATGCTACTTGGCACAGGCACAACTAAAGCTACTTTGATCCTTAAGTTTTCCACACCAATGTACCGTGTGATCAAAAAGTCAGTATAAATTTGAAAACTGAATAAATCACGGAATAATGTAGATAGAGAGGTAAAACTTGAGACATATGCTTGGAATGACATGGGGTTTTATTAGAACCAAAAAAATACAAACGTTCAAAAATGGCCGACAGATGACGCTTCATCTGATCAGGATAGCAATAATTAGCATAACAAAGTAAGATAAAGCATAGATGATGTTCTTTACAGGAAATGCTCAATATGTCCACCATCATTCCTCAACAATAGCTGTAGTCGAGGAATAATGTTGTGAACAGCACTGTAAAGCATGTCCGGAGTTATGGTGGGCATTGGCGTCGGATGTTGTTTTTCAGCATCCCTTGAGATGTCGGTCGATTACGATACACTTGCGCCTTCACGAAACCCCAAAGCCAATAATCACACGGACAGAGGTCTGGGGACCTGGGAGGCCAAGCATGACGAAAGTGGCAGCTGAGCACACGATCATCACCAAACGACGCTCGCAAGAGATCTTTCACGCGTCTAGCAATATTTGGTGGAGCTCCATCCTGCATAAACATCGTACGTTCCAGCAGGTGTTTATCAGCTAGGCTGGAGATGATGCGATTCTGTAAGATATCGGCGTACCTCTCACCCGTCACGGCAGCAGTTACAAAACCAGAATCTCGCATTTCCTCGAAGAAAAAAAGCCCGATAACGGTAGACGTGGTAAATCCAACCCATACCATGACTTTCTCGTCGTGCAATGGAGTTTGCACGACAGTTCTAGGATTTTTGGTAGCCCAAATTCTGCAGTTGTGGGCGTTGTCAGACCCTCGGAGCGTGAAATGAGCTTCGTCGGCCCACAACACGTTACTCAACCCATCGTCATCTTCCGACATCTTTTGAAACGGCCACACCGGAAATGCCCTCCGCTTCACTAAATCGCCAGGTAACAGTTCATGATGCCGATGGATTTTGTACTGATTTTGTACTGATAGCATCGGAGGGTGCCAACCAAACAGTAGTGTATGCAATGCTGGTGCGACGTGCGACTGCACGAGCGCTGACTTCCCCGTGCATAGACGAACCCCCTACAGTCTCAATTTCTTCCTGAAGTCTCAGCAGCATTACGCCTTGTGCTCGGTCGGCCGCTACGGGGTCTATCGTCCAAACAACCAGTGGCTTCGAACTTAAAAATCATTCTCGCCACAGCTGCATTTGTCAACGGACCTTTACCCGTTCGAATCCCCTTCCTATGGCGATAGCATCGTAACGCTGAACTAGCACATTCCCCATACTCATAATACAGCTTCATTAAAGGCGCCTTTTCAGGTAACATCAACATGCTGCGACTGCTGGCGCATCTGATTCTCTCTCTCTCATTATATCTCCTTTTATACACGATTGTCATGCGCAGTCACTGACGTTTTGCTGTCCAGCGCCATCTGTCGGACATTTTGTGAACTTTGTTTCATTTCTAATACAACCCCATGTCATTCCAAGCATGTGTGTCAATTTTTACCTGTCTATCTATATTATTACGTGGTTTATTAAGTTTTCAAATTTATACTGACTTTTTGATCACCCGGTATATCTAACATATATCTTTTAGTTCATAGACTGCTCTCTGCAGTCCATCTTCACTGTTCGCGATTATGACTTGAGCATCCAGCAAATAACATATTCATTATGTAATTTTTTGTTTGGGAATCGTATGTGTAATTCTGTAATTTAATCTTTCACTGTTGCACAATTTTGTTAGATGAAAACGAAACAGGTGGAAAAACTTACGTGAACTGTTTATTGTTTGAAAAGTCATGGCCATAACTGTTAATACATTTATCCCATTGTGAGACAAGACGGTCAATGCCTTAACGGAGCCATGATCGTACCCAGCCGCACACCCCTTCGTCCGAAGCAAGTCGACGGCCACGAATGCCTTTCTCCAGGGCTCTGAAAATTTTCGAATCGTATGGGGAGGCACCATGACGGTACGGAGTATGTGTAAGGGTTTTCCAGCGAAACTTCTGCAGCGTCGTCGAAACAACAGACATGCCCGGAAAGCCAAAATTACCTTTTCCTTTGACTGCAAGGACCTGCTTCTAATTGACTTCCTGAAACACGGCGCCACAATTAACGCACAGCTGTACAAACCTTTTCCCATTAAGGCATTGACCGTCTTTTTACAGGGGGGGGGCGGGTTTAATGTATTAACAGTTACTGCAATTAAATTTGAAATAACAGAGAGTTCACTTACGCTTTCTTTCATCTGCCTCTTTTTCAATTTTCGCCTTACGCACAATGTCCCTCCTAAGAATCGTGAAGCCTCGTTTTCTCTGATGTTTCTACAACTATTTGAAATTTCTTTTTGACATGTGTAGCGAAATAAATAATACTCTCCATGTCTTTGATTCGGCACCCATCGTCGATGTAAATTTCCGGTTACAAACAGAATGGTTATTCTACATCTCATCTACATCTACATCCATACTCTGCAAGCCACTTGACGGTATGTGGCTTAGGATACCTTCAGTACCTATATCGGTTCTCCCATCTATTCCAGTCTCATGTTGTTCGTGGAAAGAAAGATTGTTGGTATGCCTCTGTGTGGGCTCTAGTCTCTCCGATTTTATCTTCATGGTCTCTTCGCGATATATACGTAGGAGGGAGTAACATACTGCTTGAACCCTCAGTGAAGGTATGTTCTGGAAACTTCAACAAAAGCCCGTACCGAGCTACTGAGCGTCTCTCTTGCAGAGTCTTCCACTGGAGTTTATCTATCATCTCCGTAACGCTTTCGCGATTACTAAATGATCCTGTAACGAAGCGCGCTGCTCTCCGTTGGATCTTCTTTATCTCTTTTATCAACCCTATCTGGTACAGCTCCCACACCGGTGAGCAGTATTCAAGCAGTGGGCGAACAAGTGTACTGTAACCTACTTCCTTTCTTTTCGGACTGCATTTCCTTAGGATTCTTCCAATGAATCTCAGTCTGGCATCTGCTTTACCGACGATTAGTTTTATATGTTCAATCCATTTTTAATCACTCCTAATGCGTACTCCCAGATAATTTATGGAATTAACTGCTTCCAGTTGCTGACCTGCTATTTTGTTGCTAAATGATAAGGGATCTATCTTTCTATGTATTCGCAGCACATTACACTTGCCTACATTGAGATTCAATTGCCATTCCCTGCACCATGCGTCAATTCGCTGCAGATCCTCCTGCATTTCAGTACAATGTTCCATAGTTACAATCTGTCAATATACTACAGCATCATCCTCAAAAAGCCTCAGTGAACTTCCAATGTTATCCACAAGTCCATTTATATATATTGTGAATGGCAACGTTCCCACGACACTTCGCTGCGGCACATCTGAAATCACTCTTACTTCGGAAGACTTGAGAATGACATGCTGCGTTCTGTTGTCTAGGAACTCTTCAATCCAATCACACACACGGTCTGATAGTCTATATGCTCTTACCTTGTTCATTAAACGACTGTGGGGAACTGTATCAAACGCCTTGCGGAAGTCAAGAAACACGGCATCTACCTGGGAATCCGTGTCTATGGTCCTCTGAGTCTCGTGGACAAATAGCGCGACCTGGGTTTCACTCGATCGTCTTTTTCGAAACCCATGCTGATTCTTACAGAGTAGATTTCTAGTCTCCAGCATAGTCATTGTACTCGAACATAATACGTGTTCCAAAATTCACAACTGGTCGACGTTACAGATATAAGTCTATAGTTTTGCACATTTGTTCGACGTCCCTTCTTGAAAACGGTGATGGCTTGTGCCCTTTTCCAATCTTTCGGAACGCTACGCTCTTCTAGAGACCTACGGTACACCGCTGCAAGAAGGTGGGCAAGTTCCTTCGCGTACTCTGTGTAAAATCAAACTGGTATCCCGTCAGGTCTAGCAGCCTTTCCCCTTTTGAGCGATTATAATTGTTTTTCTATCCTTCTGTCATCTATTTAGATATCTACCATTTTGTCATCTGCGCGACAATCTAGAGAAAGAACTACAGTGCATTCTTCCTCTTTGAAACAGCTTTGGAAAAGAAATTAGTATTTCGGCCTTTAGTCTGTCATCCTCTGTTTCGGGGGAGTTTTAGATGTCCATTCGATAGAGTGGTCGCAGTTTACTCTACTGAAATATTCCTTTTGATGTGTTTTATCGGAAAAATTAAAACACGATGAAGAAGCAGTACCATAACAGCGACTCGCGAACTACCCTGGCCTGCGCTAACTGATACCGCCTTGCAACACCGCTGCTCAGTTGCGGCTGGAGTTCTAGCTATTCTGCATGTTTGAATACATATCGATTAAACGAATATCTCACTGAACGAATTTTGGCCTACTCTACCGAATGGGCAATTAAAATTATATTGTTTGTAACGGGAAAAAAACCGACGCATTCCGTTGATTCTGGGCTTCGTAAGAAAAACGTGATGAGTAGTATTTGTTTGGAATGACTCCAGCTGCACACTGAAAAACTGAAATTGGAGATAACTGACGAATCACCAGAGAAAACACGTCTCACGACTCTTGAGAGGGACACTGTATGTACAGGATGTCTCAAACCTTTTGGGTGAAATTGAAACAGGTGATGACTATTTATATTGATATAGGAAACAAATGGTCGGAAATGCATATTTATCATGTTGTGGGTGTACACAGTGTAAACCGCATAAGAACAATGTAGCTCACAGTAACTGCTCAAAGTAACAACAGCCAGTCCATTGCACGCCAATGGTCCATGAAATTCTGCCGTAATCTCTCCAAGATTCCTGGTGTCTGTAGTACCTGGAAACATGCAGCTTGCACCCTAGCAGGTAGGTCTTCATCCATTTCAATGACAGTATTATGAATTAACCCCAGAGGAAGAAAGTATAGATTTGTGAGATCTGACGATCTTGCTGCCAATAGGACAAGATCTATCGCAATCCAACTATAGGGGTACATGTTTAGGTGCTCGTGGACATTAACGTCAAAGTCGACCGGTACACTGTAGTTTTGAAACATCATAGTTTCGTGAAGAACCGTGACAGCACATCTGGCAGTAACAGCATGTCACGTGGACCAGTCAAACGGGGAGGCAGCAAAAAATGTTTCAAATGGCTCTGAGCACTATGGGACTTAACATCTGAGGTCATCAGTCCCCTAGACTCAGAACTACTTAAACCTAACTAACCTAAGCACATCACACATATCCATGCCCGAGGCAGGATTCGAACCTGCGACCGTAGCGGTCGCGCGGTTCCAGACTGAAGCTCCTAGAACCGCTAGGTCACACTGGCCGGCGGAGGCAGCAAATAAGGTCCTCTTAGCTGATCATGGACAATACTCGCGCATTAGTAGGCGTGGCTGTTACGGTTGTTGAAAACACCACCACGGGTGAATGAAGCCTCAACCGTAAACGATACAAGATGTACAAAATTCGGCACTTCATCACGGCAGTGGATAATGCATTCACAGAGCTGAACACAAGGTTCAAAATCAGTTGGTTCCAGTGCTTGCACACGCGCTGTATGATACGGGTGTAATACCTTTTCCACCAGTACTCTCCACTCTGTATCCTTCGAAGTGTACGTTTCACGGTCAAGTTGATGGATACGTGCCACTGGGTGGTTGGACACACGGTTCAACACCACCGCCGGCCGGTGTGGCCGAGCGGTTCTAGGTGCTACAGTCTGGAACCGCGCGACCGCTACGGTCGCAGGATCGAACCCTGCCACGGGCATGGATGTGTGTGATGTCCTTAGGTTAGTTAGGTTTAAGTAGTTCTAGGTCCTAGGGGACTGATGACCTCAAAAGTTAAGTCCCATAGTGCTCAGAGCCATTTTTTCAACACCACCTCCTCGAAATCAAGTGTTCGGACGTGTCTTTGATGGGAACCTTGTCCGGCTCTACGTGGCGCTAACGACCGCGTTTCTCGCAAGTTGGTATCCACAGAATAAACTTCTTTCAGTTAGCGTGTTAGGAAAGTGTTCGCTACACATTCGTCCTGCTTTATGGGCACTACATCCTACCGCGCCGTACATTAAATGCATGTCTGCCAACTCTCGTGAAGAGTAACATTCCATCTTTTACTATGCACCATGCACTGTACACACTAACACGTCTCACCATGGGCATATCACAAGCTGTCTGATGCAATGGAAAACTGAGGATAGTGTTGTGCATACCACAGAGTTAATGCGCTGGTGTGATGCATGTGGTTATCAAATGACACATGTGCTGTGAGTTAAGTTCTGTACAGTATACCTGTTTGGTGAGCAAAGATGTGCGGTGTTTGTAAACAGTCGCCTGTTCCGAGGTGCAGCAGACACTTGTGGTCTTCGCGAGAGTGTAACAGAACTGCATGTGCCGTTGCAATACATGCGTTGAGACAGAGGGTCTCGATTGCGGTGTGTGCTGTATACGTCCATAATACAATGAATATTCATTTTTGACCATTGGTTCCCTATGTCAGTACAATCAGTTGGGTACCCACTACCACCTAGTACAATTCTACCAAAAAGGTCTGAAATAAGATAGAAGGGAACACACTGTGTACATCAAAGAGTAGTGGCGAAAGGTTACAAGCTTGTTGAGCTTTCAAGTGCATACCCTCAGTTCTCTTCTCATTATCTCCAATTATTTGGGTTCTTTTATCACCATAGACCTTCCAGATCACCTCTATAGGATGTAGTAGTGTGCCTCACACCGTAATCGATGTGTATTGGGGTGTCCTCGCACCTATGCCCTCTACAGGAGTACGCCGGTTGTAGAATGTAGATGGAGACACAATATTGCTCAAGGAGTGTGCCTTACGTTGATGAGTTTCCGCTACTTCGTCCACTCCTTGGATACCGTAGCACCACGAGAATATTAAGTGCGGTGGACAGAACGGCAATTAGTCGGCTTTCGGATGAAACTTGGGCTCATCAGAGGTTCATTCATCCCGGTGGGCGACGCCGCTGGGTTGCAGAGGCGACCCAGTTGCGCCGGTGCTCAGGGCCGCTGCCACGCGCCAATAAATACCGCCGCCTTACCCTGCTATCGAGAGGCAGGCTGCGCCGCTCTGTGGTTTTAACCGCTCGCAAATTAAACTGGAGATGCTGCGTACTCGGCGCACAGATATCGCGGCTGCATATTGAAACTGCGCTCCCGGCGCCAGCTGACAATTTAATCAAAACAGTCCCCACATCCCGGGTTTCCCGTTCCACCACCCCTCCACTGACAGAGACATTTTCTATAAAAGAGAGACAGCTTTTATCCCGCCACGTGCCTCGAAACAGGGGAGAAACGGAGAGCGTCATGAACATGCTGAAAAACCTGGGCTGGCAAGCGATTGAAGTCTGGAAGGAAAGAGAGGTACTGAGGGAAGTAGGGTTGTCATGGCTGTCACGATTGTCGCACGGCAAGTTTCGATTTCGAGTCCAGGTCAATGACAGAATTTTAATTTGCCGGGAAGCTCCAAACTGACGTGTATCATGTTGTTTTGGCAACTACTGAGCTATGTGGAGTGTCTGATACGCTAGGAGCAGATTTGCATCTAGACTGAAGGCACACCTACCTAATATCGTGTCGGCCCCGCCAGCACGGGGGAGTGTGGTGGCCGGCGGAAGTGTTTTAACTCAGAAGAGTGTTCCTGGAGCCACTCTGTAGCAACTCTGGACTTGTGGGGTGTCGCATTGTCCTGTTGGGATGGCACAAGTCCTTCGGAATGCACAATGGACGTGAATGGATGCAGGTGGTCAGAAAAGATGCTTGAGTACGTGCCACCTCACCTGTCAGAGTCATATCTAGACGTATCAGGGGTCCCATATCACTCCAACTGCAGACGCACCACACCATTACAGAGCCTCCACCAACTTGAACAGTCCCCTGTTGACGCCCTAGATCCATGAATTCATGAGTTTGTCTCCATATCCGTACACGCCCGTTCGCACGATACAGTTTGAAACGAGACTCGTCCGACTAGGCAACATGTTTCCAGTCATCAAAATTCCAACGTAGATATTGACGGGCCCAGGCTAGGCGTAAGGCTTTGTGTCACGGAGTCATTAAGTGTATACGAGTGGGCCTTTGGCTCCGAAAGCCCTTAACGATGATGTTTCGTTGAATGGTTCGGACGCTGACACTTGTTGATGAACCACCATTGAAATCTGCATCAGTTTGCGGAAAGGTTGCACTTCTGTCACGTTGAATGATTCTCTTCAGTCGTCTTTGGTCCCGTTCTTGAAGGATCTTTTTGCGGTCGTAGCGATGTCGGAGATTTGATGTTTTGCCGGATTCATGATATTCACTTCATCGTTACTTCGAAGATGTTGTTCCCATCACTCGTGCGCCAGCTAATAACACCACGTTCAAACTCACTTAAGGCGACCACACCCTGCCTATCTAACCCATGTTAATTTAGGGAAGTATTTGACCCATTTCTGAAAAAACTATTTGATATAGGACCTTAACATTTTTACTGTATGTCACTTGATGCCAAACTGTAGTAAAATCTACTTTATCCATTTTATAGTTTTTAAGAAATACTTTTTTAAATATATTAGCAAAAAATATTAAGTTTTTTCTGAAAAAATATTTTTTGTGAACTTCCTAATGGGGGAATATTAATGAATGTAGTACCAGAGGTGGATTCTTATGTTATGCAGAGTCTCTGAAAATTTCGTTCATTTATCTATGATAGTTTCTGATATAACGGGGCATATGTACTAAAAATTTTAGTTTGCGGGAAACTGACTTTAAAGATAAAACTTTTGAAATTTGTTACTTACAGTTAATCAAAACTATCCAGCTGCATATGATGAACCTTCTTTGGCCTCTAGCAGGTCTTCCAACTTCTTTTTCACCTTCCTCGATGTTTGTCTTGCTTTCTTGACCATATTAGATGCAGGCCTGTCTGCATCGGCTATCCTCATTTTATCCCAATGTTGCAACCCAGTGATCATACTTCCACCAGGATTAATTAAGAGCTTTTTCAGTACCCAACACTTTCCAATATTACCACAATTGAATGTAATAACAGCATCATGAACTCCTAGTTTCATTGTATATATGCCCACAAATACAGTTTTAGGAAGGCGGTTCCAAATTATGCTGTTGAAACATTCATTTCGGTTCTGTGTCTGCCCATGCAGACATTTCCTTAGAAGGTCAAGATGAGCCAAGTTCCAGAAAATAGGTTTAATTGTTGTAATAACAGCAGCAGGAAGAAATTGCTGGTGAGAATAAGATTCTCCAGTTGCCTGAACCCTATTGTATTTGCGCCATGAATTTTCTCCTGATGGACACAATCCATGACATGGCTTATCATCAGTAGAGGACTTGTGGAAGAATATGGGCCAAACATCTCTCTTCATTGCCTCCAGATTTTCTTTATTTCTCCTAATTGACTGCCCGTAGTATGCCTGCAAGTTTTCTAGAACAACTACTGCCAATAAAGAAGGGTACAGATATAACACTGGGAGGACACTCTCCCAAGCTTTCCTCCAAAGAAATGTGCCCAGTACGCTCTAAATTAAATTACCACTAAATGGTCGCAGAAATAAATCAATATCGTATGGTGATATTTGACGGTCATGTCAAAAACTAACAAAGGTTCATCTAGCAATTTCACTAAATTGTCCTCATGCGGCCGCGCTCTGTAGCAGCGCGGTCTGAGGCGCCTTGCCAAGGTCCGCGCGGCTCCCTCCGTCGGGGGTTGGAGTCCTCCCTCGGGCATGTGTGTGTGTGTGTGTGTTGTCGTTAGCGTAAGTTAGACTAAGTAGTGTATAAACTTAGGGACCTCTGACCTCAGCAGTTTGGTCCCATAAGGTCTTACCACAAATTTCCAATGCTTTCCTCACGCAAACGCACAAAAGAGTTTATACAAAAATACAGTACTGTTGCAATGGGTCCACGCCAAAAACAAATTTTCGGAATGATACTAATCTTCTATAGTGGCTTAGTTAGCTGCATTAAAATATCCATTTATTTTTTATGCTTCATGACTGCAAGGTTTTTGGTAGAGTTGCCATTTTCAAGCGTTGAAATACATTCTGTACATAACATCACTCGAACGCAGATATAAAACAAAGATTTGTTGTCTACTTGCGACAGCAAAAAATTAAAATTAAAACTTAACAAAAAAGGTTATATGATATACCCCTCAGAAGGACATTTTTGGGTTACATTCGAAACGTACATTGATCATGTATTACGTTCCGTACGCTGTCATTCAGTAAACAGTGTCAGCACCATAGAGCGACACAGACACTCTTCACGCCAAGCGCCACTCATTTCCGATCTGTCGCCACACAGATGGCGCACATAAACTGGAACCAACATCCAGTTACTTCAAGAGACGTTCAAATAGTCCGCTCCATACGCCTACAGCGATGCCAGTCGCCACACCAGGCACTGACACCGGGATCTAGTTTCTGTTTCCGCCTACGTGATCGCAGAGTCGAGATTATCCCCCCTGTTGCGGATAAAATATGGAGACACTCGGACAGTCCCAGCTGTCGACACTTCCATTTCGAGTTCGCACAGCAACAGTTGCAGCCGACGTATATCATCAGCTGTCACCATGTAGGCCAGCCGCTATCAACGAGTGACCATCGGACAATAAACCCCATGTACCAAGTGCCTAAGTATTCTTCGAAACTACAGAGTTATAAACTCATAGATACGGCAGGCCACGATAAAAGTCTATAAAGGGTGAAGAAAATAGCTTCACTTAGCGGTCAGCATGCGATTCCTCATCCCAGTTCAAGAGACAAAAGTGTATCTAGCAAAACCTAGCCCCGTCGATGGGTATAGAAACGCAACTTAAAAAACGAGGCTCTGGCAACGCTATGACTGTGCGGAGCGTGGCCAAGAACAGGTAGCATGAATTCCGCGCTGTGTCGGAGCTGCCCTGGCTCTGAGCACTATGCGACTTAACTTCTGAGGTCATCAGTCGCCTAGAACTTAGAACTAATTAAACCTAAGTAACCTAAGGACATCACACACATCCATGTCCGAGGCAGGATTCAAACCTGCGACCGTAGCGGTCGCTCGGTTCCAGACTGTAGCGCCTAGAACCGCACGGCCACTCCGGCCGGTGGAGCTGCCCTGTTAGCTCAGCGATGCAAGGCAGTGCACTGTGAAACGATATGCAGACACGCCGGCGTTCCAGTAGCGTTAGAGCCAAACTTTTTTTTGCAGTTAAAGTATCAAACTGTACCCAATTTACACCTGTACAGTCCGTTATCTTGTGTATTTCTTTCTGTTACTGTTACTTTTATTTAAACATTAAGGGGTAATATGATCTTCTTACAGACGTAAACGAACAGTTTGTTTCGTCCATGATACAAATACCGCCATTAGAAAAAAATAATGGATGCAGTAAATCGTCTGTATCAAATGAGGTAGGTAGCCTTCAGTAGTCTGCACATTATGCTAAGCGCAGTAACTCCATTCTTTACGTTTGAGGTTCCCAAACACTTCTCCACTCAGTATACCATACTTTGATGGACCCTACACAAAATATCTGCATCCACCATTACTAAAGCGGCATGCACGCGAGTGGAGTACTATAAACTTGTTCCTGTAAGTCTCGCCGCTCGGAGTGGCCGCGCGGTTTAGGGCGTCATGTCACGGACTGCGCAGCCCCTCCCGCCGGAGGTTCGAGTCCTTCCCCGGGCGTGGGTGTGTGTGTCGTTCTTAGTATAAGTTAGCTTAAGTTAGTTTAAGTAGTGTGTAAGACTAGGGACCGATGACCTAAGCAGTTTGGTCCCTTAGAAATTCACACACACACACACACACACACACACACACTCTTTAAGTCTCCCTACAAATACAGATCATCTAGCGAATTAAGGTCTGGGGAACGTAGAGGCCAGAACACTGGACCTCCACGACCAATCAATTTTCCTGGAAACGCTTCATTTAAATAGCTACGCACATTCATTCCAAAGTGTGGCGGTGCACCATCACAGCTGTCGCCGAACGCTAAGTGGACCGTTTTGTAATGCGCCAGGCAAAGGGGCGCATTCAGCTTGTCCGGCAGTAGCTAAAGGCTCAAAAGCATTCCTCCCACGGTTCCAGTACACAGGTTTGCTCCAAAGCGTGCCTGAAAGCCACGTTCACGAATGACGTGTGGGTTGTGGTATGACTAGTAATGGCTGTTGTAGAGGTTGAAAATACCTTCAAGAGTGAAGTCCATATTTTATTTGTAAAATGTTTGTTATCTTCTACTTTGTGTAAGAATCATTTACAAAACTGCACTCGTGGAATGCGGTCTTGTGGCCGCTAGTGTTGAGTGGACATAGTATGATACTGGTGTAGTTGTTCGTTGTGCAGCACTTCAAAAACCAATCTTTTAGATACCTGAAACTGCCTTGCAATATCACGGGAACTTCGCTGAGATGATTGGTGATCGGCTTCAAGAATAGTGTCCTCTGTTTGTGGAGTATGTCTAGTCCTCGGACGACATCTGTCGATTACTTGTGGTGTAAGATTACCGGTTTCCTGAAGGCGTTGTTCAAGGTGATGAAAAACATTCTTATCGATATGGCGCCTTTGAGGGTACTGCACGAGCAACAGCAGCAGCTGGGTTATGGGATGGACCCAGCATGAAAAGCATATCGACGTATTCGTCGTTCGTGTACTGCATCGGTAAGTCGCCCTGCATGAACTTGACTAGACCAGTTCTGATTATGCGCTGCGCGGTTAGTAGACACATGCATGCAGTTTAATGGATTACACTGTCATGTGACAAAATGACGTACTGCTTATAAACGACGGGAACTAGGGAACGGACGGCTGGAAAATGCGAAAAAAGGACGTGACGGGAATTCGAACTGCAGCTCCATGGTGAATGTGGGTTCGATGTTCAAGAAGTTCACTCAGATTGATACACGTTCCCCTGCACATTCCGATGCGCTGCCCGAGTTGACACTGATACCAGGTCCTTGTTTCGCTCATTTGTTTCCTAATGGACCGTATCTCATTTTAGTAAATAAACTTTTGTTTTGTATCCAGATGAGGAATCGCATTTCGACTTCCAAGTGCGGCATTGTTTCTTTATTCTGTAGATTAGATAGTTCTTTCAATGTGTTATATTTTGTTGGTTCGCAGGACATTATCTACAGGGAAACTTCCTGTCAGATTAAAACTGTGTGCTGTACTGAGACTCGAACCCGAGTCCTTTGCTTCAATTGGTAGAGCACTTACCTGCGAAAGGCAAAGGTCTCGAGTTCGAGTCTCGGTCCGGCACACAGCTTCAGTCAGCCAGGAAGTTTCACATCAGTGCACACTCCGCTGCAGTGTGAAAATTTCATTCTGGATCATCTACAGTGTCACGCATCAACCTACAGCCAAAGCTGTGTCTGTCATTCTTTATAAATTAAGTAAATATTTATTACTTGATTCATTTTATGTTGCCCACATTATGCTTTCCTTAGATATACCGCCCTGTGAGCATATCTGTTGCTAAAATGCAAGTCAGCTGTAGACACCCCGGTGGTCCCGGTCGCCTACGGTGGACTGGATGGCCGAGCGGTGACCTCTCCAGTTGTCAGGATGCTAGGAAATGGCTGTAGAAGCGTCAGAAACGCCAAAGAAACATTAGTAATTCGTAACACCTTTATTCTTGCCGAGTACATTGTGGCTTGGTGATATCAATGACCCTCACCGAGTCCTCGCTGACTCGTAGCGATGACACCAGATCCGGGCCGCACCAGTCTTGCTAGCGCAGCACCGCGTGCTGTGACGTAGCGGAGGAATGCCCTTACTTCTGCTGCGCGTGGCTGGCGGCGCCCGGCTGGGCGGTCGGCCGGCTCGGCGGACAGCAGATCGTTGCGCTTAGAGGCTCCGGGTTTGAGTCCCGGCGCTGACGGCACGAGAAGCGTTCCCGTAGTGCGGAGTGTACTCTATCCCACCCCGTCTTCTTCCCTGCTCCTCCTGGTGGCTCGTCCGCGGTGGACGGGCGGAACGGGCTGCAGTCCCCCAGCGTCGTCGGCTCACCCAGTTGTGACGGCGGATGCACAGGGCCTAGGCTCCGCACGATATCGACGACGGCTCACTGATGTGGTCAGCATTGGCGGCGAGCGTCTGCCATGATGTCTGCTAGTCCTGGGTTGATGACTGACAGCGGCAGCGGAGAGGACCAGAGCTGGTACTGTCCCCTCACGTTGCTGCTGGATGGGCCGCCCTTACTGCAACATCTCCTTAATAAAGATTAACATGTCGATCACCGAGCTGAGCGCTACGCAGCGACCCAGTACACATCTCACTGCAAGTCTAACTGTGAGTGCGAGTGCCTTGTTGCTATCAAAGCTGGCGTATTTAAAGGAAGCACGAGCGACGTCCTGACATCATGCTCGTTTGTAATGAAGGCATTCGTTCCACTTATACTGCTGATTCATTCGTCGTACTCACCCCTTAGGTGTTCTTGCGACAGAGTGACGTGTTGTTGAGGCAGACTTACGCGAAGTTGTGAAATGCAGTACAGCTGACGCTATACCTCTGTCTTGCACTCTACGAAAGTCTCCGTCTAACACAAACCCGCGTGTTAAGCAGTTCTCTCTCGCCTGTTGTGCGTAACCAGGCCATTGCCCCTACGTGACGACACATTCCGATGTATGTGCAATCCTCTTAGCTCTTGGCTAACCTACTGGCTCTGGCTCTCGGCATAGGCAACGAAACTTTGACAATATTCCACGTTTCCAACTCTTTACTATTCCACGACACTACACAGCTACCCTGTATAGGATCAGGTTTTCTGTAGCTGGAGATTCGCTTCCCGTCACCCCATAGTGCTCAGAGCCATTTTGATAAATGTAGTTATATTGGAATGAAAATGTAGCTGTTCATTTCTAACGCTACTCCTGATAAGTTGTACGAGGGTCGTTCAATAACTAATGCAACACAGTTTTTCTGAAAGCAGGTTGATTTTATTCAGGATTTCAACTGTATTATTTCCCCTCACTTCTGGCTGCAAAGCCCTCTTTTTCAACGTAATCGCCTTTGAACACGACGACCTCAAGCCAACTTACTGGGAAGACATGTATGCCTGCATGGTACCACTATATTGGTGGACGTCGGAGATATTGTCATTCTGTATCAATAACTTGCACGTCATCCATGTAACGAAGTGGACACTTCATTGGGCCAGACAGATGGAAGGTGCGAGATCCAGGCTGTAGGGTGGATGAGGAAGAACAGTCCAATGAAGTTTTGTGAGCTCCTCTCTGGTGTGCAGACTTATGTGAGGCAATGCGTTGCCATGAAGAAGGAGAGGTTCGTTTGCATTTTTGTGGAAACGATAGCGCTGAATTCGTTTCCTCTGTTTCCTATGGGTAGCACACCACACTTTAGCCTTGATCGTTGCACCATGAGGGAAGGCACCAAACAGAATAACCGCTTCAGAGTCCCAGAAGATCATCGCCATGCCGGCCGCGGTGGCCGAGTGGTTCTAGGCGCTTCAGTCCGGAACCGTGCGACTGCTACGGTCGCAGGTTCGAATCCTGCCTCGGGCATGAATGTGTTTGATGTCTTTATGTTAGTTAGGTTTAAGTACTTCTAAGTTCTAGGCGACTGATGACCTCCGATGTTAAGTCCCATAGTGCTCAGACCCATTTGAACTATCATCGCCATGAGTTTACCGGCTTAGGGAGAGACTTCGAACTTTTTCTTCGGGGGAGAGCTGGTGTGGCGCCACTCCATGAATTGCTGTTTGATTCCAGTCCGAAGTGATAAACCCACGTTTCACCGTCTGTCATAATGCTGGACACAAAATTATCACTATCAACCTCGTAATGCGCAAGCAACTCGACACAGATGGTCCTGTGTTCTGTTTGTGGTCTTCTGCTAGGTGCCAAGAATCCCAACGGGAGGCCGCTACGGTCGCAGGTTCGAATCCTGCCTCGGGCATGGATGTGTGTGATGTCCTTAGGTTAGTTAGGTTTAACTAGTTCTAAGTTCTAGGAGACTAATGACCTCAGAAGTTGAGTCCCATAGTGCTCAGAGCCATTTGAACCAATCCCAGCGGGCACACACCTCTGAGTACCCCAACTGGTGGACAAATGTGTCAGCACTACCAGCAGAGACGTCCTGATGAGCAGCACTGTGTTTGACTGTGATCCGTCGATCACCTCGAATGAGAGTGTCCGGACGCTCCAACCCGCCAGTACGCGGGAGATCGGATAGGTGTGAACGGCCTTGTTGTGATGATGACAGACGCCTCGCCAACGACTGACGGTCCGTCTGTTCACTGCCAGATGTCAGTAAACATTCTTCAAGCACCCATTAATATATGCGATGTTCTGGTTTTACATCAAAAGAAATTCAGTGACAGCTCTTCGTTTGGGACGCATCTCCATTACAGACGCCATTTTGAAGGCAGTCGGTGAAGGTCATGTTTTCGTGTGCTCCAGGTTTGAGAACCATAAAGTACTACTGGCATTATTAATGTCTTATACAACGGTAACTGAAGTTGTTAGACACTTCTACATTTTAACGAAAGTAAAGGCATTTATAGAAGTAATATTTTGCTGTGAAATAGCAGTTGGACATCGCAACCTAAGTATTTCAAATTTAGAGTGTGATAGCATCTGTTTGTCTCCTGCAGTCGTGCTTTTATCACTGCTCCAGTTGATGTTACTTCTGTAAAAATTGATCTTTCACATGGTAATATCTGGTGTGGTTCACAATTAAAACTTGAGAGATTTGGATCTTTCTTCCTATGGTGATATACTCAGTCTTTTCAGAGCTAATTTGTAGAAGGTATTTGTTGAAAACAGTCTCGGTTGCAATTTTAGTTTTCTATTTTTCAACTACGCGCTTCACCTTATTTAGGCATCCTCATGTTGATCTTAATGTGCTATTTCTTAAAACGATCCTTTAGACAGTGTAGTCAAAGGCATCGTCCAATACATCTGGCCAAAATCGCCTTCCTTCAACTCAGTAAAAACTTCCTAGATGGAGACCAAACCTAGCTGCCAATAACTCCAAGGCCTGGATACTTCTTTCCAGATCTTCTTGTGCGCATGCTAATAGTACAATGTCGTCTGCATAGGCCAGATATGTAATGTGTTTTGCCAATTTCTTATTGAGCCCCCTCGTATATTGCTCGTCGGAAGCTTTACTTCAATCGTTTTCTTCTAGTTCTCTTGTGGTTAGATACTTGCTTCACTAGGTTGTGTGGAAGTTCAGTGGTTAGTGTTGAAAATGAATGACGAGTTTTATCCACGTAAACGTGGTAAATTCTAGACGCAGCGCACACGAATGCCTGCAGAATTGTCCGGTTTTCGGATCGAGCGAGGTGCTCCACGCATGGGCTCATTAAGCTAGGAAATACGCCCCCGAGACGCCGACTTCTTGCCAGCAAACAGCCCTGCCAGCTTCCCTAATGAGGAGCGACCGGGGTCCCTCTCTCCTGCGTTCGGAGCGGATGTTCTGCACTGTTATAGCAGCCCCGTACAAGCCACCTGCTCTGGTGTCGTAATCTCTAAGGCTTTTGTCGAAGCTGAGTCAACACAGCAGGTGTTTTCAAAAATCATTAACAAACAAACAAAGTATTTGCTTTGGCACTTAACACGTGTTATGCTAGGGTTAGAGATGTAAAACTGCTGTAGGCTACCGTAGGTTATCGTAGGTAAGCGGGGACTACGGTAGATTCCCTAGTAGCTTTTGCCAGTTAAGATCATAACCGCGTTACCTGTATGTTAGGTGTGTTGCGTACCTTTAAGGCAAGGCATTACCTCATATCGATCGCTTTGTCTGCATATGGGATTCTGCATCTTACTAGATTCCCTTGAAACTGGAACTGGTGAACCATCTAGAAACTGAATGAGGATACACAAAGGCCTGCATAAGCTATGGAACATTATGTTCTACATAGTTGTCCTCTGGTCTGTTACTTAAAAAGAAAAAAAATATTTATAGCGAAATTGAAGTTCTCAATGTTTAATTCAGGTTTTACTCGTAAACTGTTGATTTTATAACGTGAAACAGAGGTACGTTGCAATAAAAACAATAAAAAAATACAGATTTATAGCGCTAGAGAACGTAATTTCCTCAAAAAAGTAAAAGTAAAAGTAAAAAAAGTAAAAAAAAGGTAAAAAAAGGAAAAGAAAAGTATATCAAACATAACTTCAGTACTTTGTCGAGCTTATGTAAAACATGTTTCTGCTATTTCTGCTAAAGAACTTCCGCACTTATCAATAATAGTAAAAGGAAACTCTTGCCTTTGGTCTACTGAGAACAAAATAACAACATAATTATATAGATTTTTTAATGTTTGTGTGTGTAAACTGTCCATGCATCAAAAGTAATTGCTTTCGTTGTATAAGAGCGCAGAAGTTATGTGGTTAACTAATTTTTATTACTGATATAATGCAATTTATATTCTGTAATTGAGGATATAAAATGCAGAATGGGCCAACGCTGAACAACTTGCGGGTCTAGTTGTGTGGAAGCCAACCAAACAAAAAACAAAGGAAACTCGACAGTGCCTCGTTTCTCTCTCACACACTCATTTTTGTTGCATTATTACTAATACTACCAATACTATCCGTAATTCTACCAGTTACTATGTCATTTGTGTAATGTACAAAAATTACCGAACAGTAGTTTTGGTAGAGTGCAACTAGGGTGCCGCCACAAGCATGAGCTCGCGGAATCGGAAGTATACTTTAGTCAGTAACAGGTCAGGGTCTGCATAAGACCTACGAAAGAGCTAGAACCAACTTGAAGAGGTCCGCAAACGGAGAAGAAACGTTGGGATTCAACAGCAAATTCATCGCATAGCGGCATATTAGGCCGAAATATTTTAATAAATGGAAAATCTCCGACCGTGAAAGACTACGTCGTACCGACCTGTCCAAATTTGTAAGCGTAAAGAAATAGTTAAAGATTAATTGTGGAAACACGTACCCTGTCACATCGTTTAAATATTTCGAGTTAATGCTAACAAGCGACTTGTTATAGGATGAAAACGTAAAATTTGAGATTAGTAGGGCAAATGAATGAGGTATGAGAAAGTGCGGTGCATCTTCACTGCTGGGAAAAAATGTGTCATCTTCAAGGACAAGGCCTTTTTACTGACACGTGATGTGTCAGTTAGTTCATCGTTGTAGGAGCACATGTTAACAAATTCAGACCATATGAAACATACATGTCACAATAAAGACCGCATCAGTACACAGTGTACCTCCACCTGGCGCCAACCAACAATCATGAAGGTGCCGAATGGCATCCTGTGATAGGTTATCCTAAAGTACCTTGCAGCGGTTATTGCATTCGGCAATGGTCCTTGCAAGCTCTGTAGAACGACTAAGTTCGCGCTACACCATATCCCATACTCGTTCAACTGGTTTGAGATCTGGTGCTCTTGCCGCCAGAGCCTTTGTTGTACACTTTGAAAGGCACGTTGTGTCGCAGCAGCGGTGTGTGACCGTGCAATGTCCTGCTGAAAAAGCACTACATCTTCCTGTTGAAGAAGTCAGCGATTTACTCAAACCATCCCTGAGCCTCATACTATTATTTATTATCTTTGCGTTCGTCGTGTATACTTAATAAAATCTTTTCTGCAAAAGATATTTTCTCTCCCTGAGAACAAAAATATTATGTAGTGGGCGAAGCCCGAAAATCATGTGATTAATTATATTTCACGTAATGGCTGCCACTGCGCCATTACGACAAAGGATGGATGATGGCCTATGACTAAAACTTGAATTCTATTGATAATTAATTATTTCCACAAAATGATGTTCACCTGCTGGAAGAGGTATGAAATGAGATTACAAGGAAAATATGTACGTACGTACATGTAATAAAATCGTGCTTTCAGAAGTAATATCGTACAAGAGTTGACACCTGAATGATCTTTTTATCCATCCAACTCTCTACAGCACAGTTATACAGGGTGAAGCGAAATTCGCGCACTCGGGCTTCACAGGGCGACTCCTCACATGTCAGCGATAAAAAAATGCCTGTCACAAAATTTCGTCCATCGAGTACATCCAGCAGAAAAAGGACTTTAAAGAGTGGTAATCTGGGAACTCTGTAACCCCATGTATGGTAAGTGCCTCTGTCAGCACATATTAGCCGTGCTGTACAGCTGGTGCACTGGATAGCGTTGTGAGTTAGCATGCAGGAGGTCGATGGTTCTAACCTGGGTTGAGGCATATGTTTTTATTTGGTAAATGGAGTTCGGGTGGTGCGGTATCTGGCATCTTAATCGTCAACGGCGATTGCAGCGGGTCCTCTAGAAATCATTTGCATTTACATACAACAATCGTAGAAATGTAAGATTTGTCAGCTTTGAAAGAAGCCCTTCCCATGTCGTGGACATGAATTTATCCGCAACCCTTCATCTTCTAGATGCGAAATTGGTTTCTTTGTACCTTCCTCCAGTGGTGCCATAGATTAGTAGCAACTGTTATTCTTGTCTCGTTCAGGTCCATTACATTTCGTTAGGGCCTTACGTTACCAGCAGGACCAGCTAGGTGCTTTTCGAAAAATTTCAACACTGAGTCTGGTAGCCACATGCTGTTGTTACGTATCTCAATGCATTATTATTATCTTTCCTTTCTCAGACGTTACGTCTGGTTAAAAATGGAAAGTGACGCGGACCTTGATCGAGCGTGACTTCCTTTTAACTGTACGGTATATGTTACATTGCATTTAGGAACTTTCGGGTAATTGAACATGTATCAATAATTACAGATTTCTGTAGTTGTATATATACGTTTGGATGTAGCTGTACTGCGTTGATATACTGGTGGATACTGTGTGATATGACTCCTGTAGCTGATAGTACAATTGGTATAATGTCAACTTTATCATGATGCCACATGTCCTTGACTTCCTCAGCCAGTTGAATGTATTTTTCAATTTTTTCTCCTGTATTCTTCTCTATATTTGTTGTACTGGGTATGGATATTTCGATTAGTTGTGTTAATTTTTTCTTTTTATTGGTGAGTATGATGTCAGGTTTGTTATGTGGTGTTGTTTTATCTGTTATAACGGTTCTGTTCCAGTATAATTTGTATTCATCATTCATTATTATTATAATTATTATTAATATTATTCTTTCTTTCTTTTCTCAGACGTTATGTCTGGTCAAAAATGGAAAGTGACGCGGACCTTGATCAAGCGTGACTTCCTTTTAACTGTACAGTATATATTAAATTGCATTTAGGAACATTCGGGTAATTGAACATGTACCAATAATTACGGATTTCTGTAGTTGTATATATAAGTTTGGATGTAGCTGTATTGCATTGATGTGCTGGTGGATATTGTGTGGTATGACTCCTGTAGTTGATAGTATAATTGGTATAATGTCTACTTTATCCTGATGTCTCATGTCCTTGACTTCCTCAGCCAGTTGGATGTATTTTTCAATTTTTTCTCCTGTTTTCTTTTGTATATTTGTTGTATTGGGTATGGATACTTCGATTAGTTGTGTTAATTTCTTCTTTTTATTGGTGAGTATGATGTCAGGTTTGTTATGTGGTGTTGTTTTATCTGTTACAATGGTTCTGTTTCAGTATAATTTGTATTCATCGTTCTCCAGTACATTTTGTGGTGCATACTTGTACGTGGGAACGTGTTTTTTTATAAGTTTATGTTGTAAGGCAAGCTGTTGATGTATTATTTTTGCTACATTGTCATGTCTTCTGGGGTACTCTATATTTGCTAAAGTGCGCGTCATATACACTCCTGGAAATGGAAAAAAGAACACATTGACACCGGTGTGTCAGACCCACCATACTTGCTCCGAACACTGCGAGAGGGCTGTACAAGCAATGATCACACGCACGGCACAGCGGACACACCAGGAACCGCGGTGTTGGCCGTCGAATGGCGCTAGCTGCGCAGCATTTGTGCACCGCCGCCGTCAGTGTCAGCCAGTTTGCCGTGGCATACGGAGCTCCATCGCAGACTTTAACACTGGTAACATGCCGCGACAGCGTGGACGTGAACCGTATGTGCAGTTGACGGACTTTGAGCGAGGGCGTATAGTGGGCATGCGGGAGGCCGGGTGGACGTACCGCCGAATTGCTCAACACGTGGGGCGTGAGGTCTCCACAGTACATCGATGTTGTCGCCAGTGGTCGGCGGAAGGTGCACGTGTCCGTCGACCTGGGACCGGACCGCAGCGACGCACGGATGCACGCCAAGACCGTAGGATCCTACGCAGTGCCGTAGGGGACCGCACCGCCACTTCCCAGCAAATTAGGGACACTGTTGCTCCTGGGGTATCGGCGAGGACCATTCGCAACCGTCTCCATGAAGCTGGGCTACGGTCCCGCACACCGTTAGGCCGTCTTCCGCTCACGCCCCAACATCGTGCAGCCCGCCTCCAGTGGTGTCGCGACAGGCGTGAATGGAGGGACGAATGGAGACGTGTCGTCTTCAGCGATGAGAGTCGCTTCTGCCTTGGTGCCAATGATGGTCGTATGCGTGTTTGGCGCCGTGCAGGTGAGCGCCACAATCAGGACTGCATACGACCGAGGCACATAGGGCCAACACCCGGCATCATGGTGTGGGGAGCGATCTCCTACACTGGCCGTACACCACTGGTGATCGTCGAGGGGCACTGAATAGTGCACGGTACATCCAAACCGTCATCGAACCCATCGTTCTACCATTCCTAGACCGGCAAGGGAACTTGCTGTTCCAACAGGACAATGCACGTCCGCATGTATCCCGTGCCACCCAACGTGCTCTAAAAGGTGTAAGTCAACTACCCTGGCCAGCAAGATCTCCGGATGTGTCTCCCATTGAGCATGTTTGGGACTGGATGAAGCGTCGTCTCACGCGGTCTGCACGTCCAGCACGAACGCTGGTCCAACTGAGGCGCCAGGTGGAAATGGCATGGCAAGCCGTTCCACAGGACTACATCCAGTATCTCTACGATAGTCTCCATGGGAGAATAGCAGCCTGCATTGCTGCGAAAGGTGGATATACACTGTACTAGTGCCGACATTGTGCATGCTCTGTTGCCTGTGTCTATGTGCCTGTGGTTCTGTCAGTGTGATCATGTGATGTATCTGACCCCAGGAATGTGTCAATAAAGTTTCCTCTTCCTGGGACAATGAATTCACGGTGTTCTTATTTCAATTTCCAGGAGTGTATCTTGGCGGCCGAGTTTAGATTCGTTCTGCGCATCTGACGTCACAAAACACAGTCAGCCAATGAACAGAGAACGACGTTGCCAGATCTCGACAGCAGTGCAGAGCACGGACGAGTGTCTTCAGTTTTAGAAACGTTCAGTCATAAATAAAGTAATAGAACAAAAGCAATGTCTTGATAGCAGACTTTCTTTTACAGAAAGTTTGGAAAAAGCATTCTTTATACCAATTGCTTCATATTCTATTAATTAATTAAACCAAACAAGCAATAAAACTCCTAATTCAGGCGATAGCAAGGAAAGGTGTTTGTTTCAATCTCACGAACTGCTTTTTCGCAATAAAGAACAGCGGTAATTGTTTATTTCCTATTGTACTTCGACGAAGCGTGAGTAATTCATAGTCATACCAACAGTGTTTATAAGTAGTTGCGTGAGGTGTTAGAGTCCTTATGGAGTTACACTGTTCGTTGAGCTGAGGTAGCGGAACGGTTAAGGTGTTTGGCTGCCAAGTGAAAGGGTATGAGTTCAAACCTTGTGCGTTGCTTAATATTTTCTTTATTTAAAAACAATATTGGAGTGCCTTACTTCTCGAATTTTATTCTTTGGAATGAAATTTCTAGTGCTTTGCCTCTTCATTAACTGTTTCGCTGCTGCAGACACGTGCTCCCCGCATTCCGCGCTGTGCGCGATTTCTCCATCACTGCACTTCTCGCCTGTGCCGACACATGGTGTTCCCACTGCTTTGACACACTTATCATTCGATTCCACAAAAACTATTTGGCCAAAAAATTTGATTTTTACACGTCTTCTTGCCTGATACCTTCCCCCCATGAATGACTTAATTTTGTTTTGATGTGCAGCATTAAATGTAGTAAACCATTGCACGAAATTTTGAAGAGTTTGCAGAGGGAAAAGTCCGTAGCGTATACTTTCCATATGGTCGATTTTAGTTGCCACAATGTTGAGAATGAAATGTGGACAAGATACCTAAATTTCATATAATATTTACTGTATAACAATATCTCATTTAATTTAAGTACCACATAGGTGTCGTATGTAATATTGAGAAATATTCCGTCTTTCGCCACTGTAATAAAAGTTTTATATACACACGGCGCGTTTGGCTTTATTTTAAAGCACTTCCATCGGTGAAAGGTATGGCACATACACAATGGTATTCATGTTCTATTTCTTGTTTTTGTTCCACAGTCGCAGTTTTACCAATGGTATTGAAACATATCCCTCTTCTGAAACTGTAATAAGCGACTTATTTAGACCACACGCGTTTCTCTCTTTTGAAGCATCATAAGAGGACTGTATTTTGTGTCCTCCATTGCCAAGTCACCTTTTGTAGTTTTGTGCTGCGGTAGCACAATATTCAACGTTTGTGTTGGCTCATCAGTGTTTTAGCAAATAAATGCTGTTTGTGTGTGCCAAACACAAAATTATATTTGACATAGCTCTGAGTACTTCACTGACAGACGGTATATTCAAGTCCTAATGTTTTTGTAAGTCCACAGTTTTGTTTAATGTATTTTGTCTACTTCCTTTTGATTGATTGAAGTGCTTTAAAATAAAGCCAAACGTGCCCAGTGTAAGTAAAACTTTTGTTACAGTCACGAAAGGTGGAATATTTCTCAATATTACATACGACACTTATGTGGTACTTAAATTAAATGAAATATATAGGTATCTTGTCCACATTTCATTCTCAACATTGTGGCAACTAAAATCGACCATACGGAAAGTATACTCTATGGACTTTTACCACTGAAAACTCTTCAAAATTTCGTGGAAAGGTTTATTATATTTAATGCTGCATAATAACTGCGTTGAAATTCGAAACAAAATTAAGTCATTTATGGGGGGAAGGTATCAGTCAAGACGATAGTTAAAAATCTAATTTTTGAGCCAAATAGTTTTTGTGGAATCGAATGATAAAGAGTGCCAAAGCAGTCGGAACACAATGTGTCTGCACAGGCGAGCAGTGCAGTGACAAAATCGCCCACAGCGCGGAATGCAGGGAGCACGTCTTTGTAGCAGCGAAAGGGTTAATGCGGCTGTGGTGGCTTTACTTCATGAACTGCGCGCTCCCCCCTACACGTAAGCTTGCGAACTATGCTATACTATGGCGCTGCTTCTATTCACGCGTGCGTCGTGTGCAACTGGCAACGCAGCAATCTCCAGCGTCTGGGCGGGCATGCGCGAGCCGCCAAGATAAAAGAATTGAACTATAGTATTATACACCCGCTTGTGATGTGATCTACTGTTTCTATTTGTTGTTTGCAAAGTCTGCATTTATCTGTTGTGGTATTGGGATCTTTAATAATATGCTTACTGTAATATTTGGTGTTTATTGTTTGATCCTGTATTGCAATCATGAATCCTTCTGTCTCACTGTAAATATTGCCTTTTCTTAGCCATGTGTTGGATGCATCTTGATCGATGTGTGGCTGTGTTAGATGATATGGGTGCTTGCCATGCAGTGTTTTCTTTTTCCAATTTACTTTCTTCGTATCTGTTGATGTTATGTTATCTAAAGGGTTGTAGAAGTGGTTATGAAATTGCAGTGGTGTAGCTGATGTATTTATATGACTGATTGATTTGTGTATTTTGCTAGTTTCTGCTCGTTCTATAAAGAATTTTCTTAAATTGTCTACCTGTCCATAACGTAGGTTTTTTATGTCGATAAATCCCCTTACTCCTTCCTTTCTGCTTAATGTGAATCTTTCAGTTGCTGAATGTATGTGATGTATTCTATATTTGTGGCATTGTGATCGTGTAAGTGTATTGAGTGCTTCTAAGTCTGTGTTACTCCATTTCACTACGCCAAATGAGTAGGTCAATATTGGTATAGCATAAGTATTTATAGCTTTTGTCTTGTTTCTTAGAATTGACAGCACAGTATTTTTCTTAGTCTTTGTCTATATTTTCCTTTTAGTTCTTCTTTAATGTTTGTATTATCTATTCCTATTTTTTGTCTGTATCCTAGATATTTATAGGCATCTGTTTTTTCCATCGCTTCTATGCAGTCGCTGTGGTTATTCAATACGTAATCTTCCTGTTTAGTGTGTTTTCCCTTGGCTATGCTATTTTTCTTACATTTGTCTGTTCCAAAAGCCATATTTATATCATTGCTGAATACTTCTGTTATCTTCAGTAATTGGTTGAGTTGTTGATTTGTTGCTGCCAGTAGTTTTAGATCATCCATGTATAGCAAATGTGTGATTTTGTGTGGGTATGTTCCAGTAATATTGTATCCATAATTTGTATTATTTAGCATGTTGGATAGTGGGTTCAGAGCAAGGCAGAACCAGAAAGGACTTAATCAGTCTCCTTGGTATATTCCATGCTTTATCTGTATTGGCTGTGATGTGATATTATTTGAATTTGTTTGGATTTTAAGTGTGGTTTTCCAATTTTTCATTACTATGTTTAGGAACTGTATCAATTTAGGATCTACTTTGTATATTTCCAATATTTGTAGTAACCATGAGTGGGGTACACTATCAAAAGCTTTTTGGTAATCAATGTATGCGTAGTGTAGCGACCTTTGTTTAGTTTTAGCTTGATATATCACCTCTGCATCTATTATCAGTTGCTCTTTACATCCTCGTGCTCCTTTGCAACAGCCTTTGTTCTTCATTTATAATTTTGTTCTGTGTTGTATGTGTCATTAATTTCTGTGTAATGACTGAAGTTAATATTTTGTATATTGTTGGTCGGCATGTTATGGGGCGTTATTTAGCTGGGTTTGCTGTGTCTGCTTGATCTTTAGGTTTCAGATAAGTTATTCCATGTGTAAGTGTATCAGGGAATGTGTATGGGTCTGCAAAGTGACTGTTAAATAATTTAGTTAGATGTGAATGTGTTGAGGTGAACTTCTTTAGCCAGAAATTTGCTATTTTATCTTTTTCAGGGGCTTTCCAATTGTGAGTAGAATTAATTGCTTGGGTGACTTCATGTTGCAAAATTATCACTTCAGGCATTTGTGGTATCATCTTGTATGTATCTGTTTCTGCTTGTATCCACCGTGCACGCCTGTTATGTTGTACTGGGTTTGACCATATGTTGCTCCAGAAGTGTTCCAGGTCTGTTATGTTTGGTGGATTGTCTATTTTAATGTGTGTGTTATCTATTGTCTGGTAAAATTTCTTTTGGTTTGTGTTGAATGTTTGCTTTTGTTTCCTTCTATTTTCACTTTTTTTGTATCTTCTAAGTCGTTTGGCCAATGCTTGTAATTTCTGCTTCTTTTCATCTAATTGCTCTATCGCTTCTTGTTGTGAGATTTTACCTAACCTTTTTCGTTTTTTTTTCTGACATTTCATTTCCTATAAATTGTGTTAGCTGTCCGATGTCTTTTCTCGGTTTTTCTATTCTGATCTGTAGACTGTGTTGCCATGCTGGTTTTGTGGGTTTCTTCTGTGTGTTGGTTGGTTCTGATCTCTGCCTAGTGTGTATATTTAGTGTAGTGGGTGCTCCTATATAAACCAGTAGTTGTAACTCTCCCATAGTTGTGTTTTCATTTATTTTGTTGTGTATAATTTTGTTGGTAGTTTTTATTGTTGTTTCGACTTGTGGGTTATTTGGCGGTCTATGCAAGAATGGTCTAATGTCTGTATTTGTGTCCTTGTATTCTATATATGTCAGCTGAAATTTTTCTTCTATATCTAACATGTGTGTTACTTCGAGTTCTATTTGTGCCTGTTCTGGTGGCTGTCTTCAGATTTCGTTTTCCTCTGATTGTTTAATTGATGCGTGTTGTTCTTTGTTTGTTTGCTCTGCGATGTTTGAGTCCATTACTGTATTTTCTTCTTCTTCTGATTGCACATTATTCTGTTCCAGTATTTGTTGTACTTGTTGTTCGATGTTTTCTAATTCTGACTGGAGTATCCTGTTATTTTTGATTATTACACGGATCCGATCAGCTAGTCGTTGTTCTGTTAAAAATTTTAATTCTGGGTATCTGATAATAAGTGTTGTGTATACTTGTGATCTGTATCCAGTTGTGTTGGTTCCTAGGTTTGTTGCTTGGTAGTAACAGAACATGAGGTGTCGATTAACTTCAACTGACCATCTCATCCTCTGTCTTTGTTTTCCGTCTAGGGTGGTTGCAGGAAGCATATCTTGCGAAACACCTCATTTGGATTTAAATCATTTTCCAGTTGGCTAGCAGTGTCGTTACCTTTGTGGGCGGGCATAGGGTTCAAACGTCGTCCCCGACCATGACGGCGGTTGTCCGAGCTTCTTTAGTTCTGTCCTGAACCAACTAATCACACTAAAAGGGGGGTTAGCTCTATTAGTGGTTTGTTCTCTTCGTCGCCTTTTACGACTGGCAGAACATACCGGAGGCCTGTTCTTTTCCCGGGCCTCCACGGGGTTTATTATTATTATTATTATTACTATTATTATTATTTTACCCATGGGATTGTGGAAACATCACTTCTATTACCGTTAGGGAAACAGTGTAATTCGAAACTGAACATTTGTCAGAGGGCTAATGCGTGTTAGGTGGAACAGCGCGCAGGACTGATGGCGTATTTATACTGTATGTGCTGTTCACCAGATAGGGACTAGTAGCGAGCTGAGTAATGTGCCCATGACAGACTCCCATGTACATGCGTACACGTATCCAATTTTCTCATTGTAAACCTCTAAACTAGTGTGGCAGACGTATGGCATACACTAACGGTGAATATGTGGATATGCTTCTGATACTTGATGCATCTGATAACCGAGCTTGTGTTGCCGCTCATGAATATGCTCCAAGATATCCTCGTCAATGCCATCCAGATAAAAATGTGTTTTGTCGTCTGGAGCTGTGCCTTCAGGAGTCATGTTCTCTCCTTCCACCATCGCGTGACAGAGGTCGTCCACGGACTCGTCGTAGTCCAGTTACTGAGGAAGCTATTCTAGAGGTCATACACAAAGAACCTCGGCGAAATATACGTAGAGAAGAAAGGCAGCTGCATGTCCCGCAACGCACCTCTATCATTATGCTTTCACACAACAAGTGCATCCTGAAGATCGCCATCAGCGGATGCAATTTTGTGAACGGTTCCAACAACAACTGGAAGCCAACGATGAATTCGTGAACACTGTAATGTGGTCAGATGGAGCAGCGTCCACTCGTGAGGGTGGCTTCAACATGCACAATGCCCACCATTGGTGTGAGGTTAACCCACACGTCACCCGCTTTGGTATCAACGTCTGGACCGGAATATTGGGTGACAGGTGTTTGGGCCCCTACACATTGGCTGATCGGTTGACCGCACGAACGTATCATGCATTTCTCTCAAGCTATCTGCCTGATGCTCTGTAAGATGTTCCACTATATGTTCAGCACAGGATATGGTTCCAACATGGTAGTGCAACCCCACACTCTGGAAATTACTGTGTGACAGTATTTGGACAGAACTTTTCCAGGGAAATGACTCGGACATGGAGGTCCAGTTGTATGGCCACCACATTCACCTGATCTAAATCCCCTGGATTTCTTCCTGTGGGGACATCTGAAGGAGCACGTGTACTCTAGTCTGCTGAGGAATGTGAAGGAACTGGCAGCGCATGTTCATGCTACTCTTGTTACTGTGGGTGCAGCTTTGCTGTGAAAGGTACAAAGTTGTATGATCCGGCGGGAGGCACGTTGTTTGGACATGCAGTGAGGTCGCTTTGAGCGTCTATTGTTCTGAGGAAAACGTATTATATTGTGAAGGTCATGCGGTCATTAGTATGGACATTATTATTGTCATTGGTTGCTAATGTGTGACATCTGAGCGCTCGTATTACATTTAGTATAAATGACAATTAGATGTTGTGTTATTGGTCTTTTCTATAAATTTTAGCATCTCGAAAGTGGTATTAATTTTGTAGTTATCCTGTCCAATGACAGGTCATTTGTTTCAACTGTCTATTTCTTATTTGTCTAACCACGTATTTGTTAAGTTCAGTTTAACGAAATGTTGTAAATTTAGGATACATGTGGCTTAAGAAACGGTGTATATTACAGTATGAAATGTAAGAATGAAATTAGAAAATAAAAGAAATGCTCCCAACCCAAGATCGAACCCTCGACCTCCTGCGCGCTAACCCAAAACTCTATCCACTGCACTAACTCAACAGCACGACTTATACGTGCTGACAGAGGTAGTTACCATACACGTGGTTAGAATATTGTCAGATTGCCACTCACTAACGTCCTACTTCTACCGGATGCACTCGCCGGAAGAAAATTTTGTGAGAGATTTTTTTTTTATCTCTGTCATGTGAGGCGTCGCGCTGCGAAGACCGAGTGCACGAATTTCGCTTTACCCTCTATAGAAATTCCATGACACGATGTACTCATACTCATTCTTATTCGTAGTTTTTGTTACACAGAAAAATATTGTGATTGAAGGCTTTCCCGGCGTATGTGTTGTTTCCAGGGCCCTCGGGTGTTCAGCCGGATGCGATCGTTGAAGTCCCACGATATTTCGACGAATAACCTTTCCGCCATCATCAGGTAGTTCTAATGGAATGGTTTGCAACAAACTAGGGCATGGTCTAGAAATAAAACTAAAATTACGCCTATTCAGGCTCTTTTAGTTTTATTTCTAGACCATGCACTCGTAGACATATTATCGAATCAGGTTTATCTTCTGAAGAAGGCACAATTATTTGGGCTCAAACATAGGTAAAGGTTGGTTTCATTACCGCAATCGACGCCGATAGTTTCTTATATTTTATTTTAATTTCTCTCCATCTGAGTCAACGAATGGATTGCTTTCTCCGACGTATATCGCAAAAGATCATGATCGTAAAAATTAGAGAAGTTCGAGCTCACACTGTTGTTTTTCAGCACTCGTCTTTCCAGCGAAGCATTCGCGACTGGGAGAGATCCAGTTCAGAGCCACTCGAAAAGTTTGAAGTCTCTAGCTCATCGAGAAGTACTTTAAAATGGTTGAAATGGCTCTAAGCACTATAGGACTTAACATCTGAGGTCATCAGTCCCCCACACGTAGAACTACTTAAACCTAACTAGCCTAAGGACATCACACACATCCATGCCCGAGGCAGGATTCGAACGTGTTACCACAGCAGCAGCGCGGTTCCGGACTGAAGCGCCTAGAACCGCTCGGCCACAGCGGTCGACAGTAGTTTAAAATCAGCTGCACAATTTATACCTAAAAGACAAGAAAACGACCTAATAAAAGGTGTTAAGAAGGGGCTTTTGATGTTAAAACACCATTACTCATGCACATACCGCGAAAATGATCACGTCAGGCTACAGAAATACACAGACGGAAAAACGTCGCAACACAAAGAAGGAGCTGTGGAGCCTAAATGAAAGCGCGTAGGCATGTTTATACATCTGAAAGATTGTCTATTAAAATGTCATGCCAGTCGCTAAAGAGTGGTGCTAGTAGTGTCACGATGAGGATGCTAATCCCGTTTGCCTCAAACACGCGCTGTAAGGGTAGTGAGCATTACTCACCTTTGAGATAGGACGCTTTGAGTTGACGGTCGTGAAGACTGCCTATAGTTCAACAAAGACGCTGTTATCAGTACCTCACTGAGTTTGAATGAGACCGTGTAATAGAGCCATGAGAAGCTGGACGTTCTGTCTACGTCACTGGAGAAAAACTTGGCAGGAATGTAGCCACTGTGAAAGATTGCTGGTAGAGCTGGTCACGAGAATGTACCGTCGCAAGAAGACCGGGCTCCGGACGGCCGCGTGGAACTACCGAGAGGGAGCACCATCGCTCTGCATCTGCAACAGCAGTTTGATCAGAAGTTGGCATCACTGTGTCACAAAGAAATGTTACAAATCCGTTACTCAAGGACAGCTCCAAGCTAGACGGTCTGTAGCGTACATTCCACGGACACCCCACCATGCAGGAGCTCATTGGAGTGCAGGGTGGAGGTCTGTTGTGTCTTCTGATGATAGCTGGAGCTGTTTTGGTGCCAGTTTTGGCTGTTTGTTGGGCAGATGGAGGCCAGATGAGGGTCTGCAACCAATCTGTCTGCATGCTATACACATAGGACTCAAACCTCGGGTTATGGTCTGAGGTGCGATATCGTATGACAGTCTGGTGGTCATCCGACGCAACCTGAATGCAAATTTATATCTAAACCTAGTGATGCGACCTGTTGTGCTGCCATTCATTAAAAGCATTCCACGTTTTTTTCCCCAAAAACAGCATTAACTGACACTGTATTGATCGACCAAGCGCAACAGGCATAGAACTCAACCCCACAAAATGACATCCGGCACCTGTGCAACATGATTCATGCAAGTTTGCATGCTTGCATTCAACATTCTGGAGGTTACAATGATTATCACTGTACCAGCATGTGACATTTGTAATGGCTTTTCTCGTGCTTACATTAACCTGCGGTCCTGAAGTGTTAAGCAGCTAACTATGTTGTTCTTGTGGTCTTCAGTCCAGAGACTGGTTTGATGCAGCTCTCCATGCTTCTCTATCCTGTGCACGCTACTTCGTCTCCCAGTACCTACTGCAACCTACATCCTTCTGGATCTAGTGTATTCATCTCCTGGTCTCCGCCTGTGATTTTTACCTTCCACGCTGCCCTCCAGTACTAATTTGGTAATCCCTTGTTGCCTCAGAACATGTCCTACCAACCGATCCCTTCCTCTAGTCAAGTTGTGCCCCAAACTCCTCTTCTCTCCAACTCTATTCAATACCTCCTCATTATTATGTGATCTACCCATCTAATCTTCAGCATTCTTCTGTAGCACCACATTTCGAAAGCTTCTATTCTCTTCTCGTTCAAACAATTTATCGTACATGTTTCACTTCCATACATGGCTACACTCCATACAAATACTTTCAGAAACGACTTCCTGATATTTAAATGTAAACTCGATGTTAACAAATTTCTCTTCTTCAGAAACGCTTTCTTTGCCATTGCCAGTTTACATTTTATATCCTCTCTACTTCGACCATCATCAGTTATTTTGCTCCCCAAATAGCAAAACTCCTTTCCTACTTTAAGTGTCTCATTTCCTAATCTAATTCCCTCAGAATCACCTGATTTAATTCGACTACATTCCATTATCCTCGTTTTGCTTTTGTTGATGTTCATCTTATATCCTGCTTTCAAGACACTGTCCAACCCGTTCAACTGCTCTTCCAGGTCCTTTGCTGTCTCTGACAGAAATACAATGTCATCGGCGAACCTCAAAGTTTTTATTTCTTCTTCATTACTCCACGTTAATTATTTTTTGGTGTCCCGATTTTTTTTCCACCAGTGTAAAATAATTGTGTAGAAACAGAAGAAACTGGATTGCATGCTCTTATAAGCTATTTTCAGTGTAAGGGACGGTAATTGATAGACGATGCTGTTGTAAATTATGTGGATGGCGACTAACATGCAACTACTCAGTTTCACGATAAATTGGGTGACTGTTTCACTTAACATAATATAGGAATTACGATAATTTTTTATGCACACTGACAGTGTTATCCACACGTTCAGAGTACCGACTGGTCGAGACACTAGATCTCGGGCAAGATCTCTAGCTGTATTCGCGCTGTAATCGCAGTTTCCCAGAGAGAAAATCAGGGGCCTGGAGGTGGCTAACTCCAGCGACAGCAGATTTCCGATAACCGCAGACCGCAGCTGAGGCCTCCTGTCACAAACACTCGGCTACATACAGTGCAGCCAAGTCACCAGTAAACGACACGGTGAAGGCCCCAGAATCCAGGAAATGGCATGGCATCACATCATCAATGCCAAAAATATTCACGATATACAGCGACTTAGCCGAAAATCCCATACTGAATGTAATATGCATCCCTTCTGGTTGTAACGAAACTGAAATGATGGTGGGCTGACAGTAATTTGGAGCCCGCGCGTCGGAAACGGGCGCGCTGGTGTGAGACTGCCAGGGAGTGCACCCTGATGCCATCTATTGGCGAAACTGGGAATTAGCGCTGTCTCAGACAATGCGCTAAGCTGTTGTTGTTGTGGTCTTCAGTCCTGAGACTGGTTTGATGCAGCTCTCCATGCTACTCTATCCTGTGCAAGCTTTTTCATCTCCCAGTACCTACTGCAACCTACATCCTTCTGAATCTGCTTAGTGTATTCATCTCGTGGTCTCCCTCTACGATTTTTACCCTCCACGCTGCCCTCCAATACTAAATTGGTGATCCCTTGATGCCTCAGAACATGCCCTACCAACCGATCCCTTCTTCTGGTCAAGTTGTGCCACAAACTTCTCTTCTCCCCAATCCTATTCAATACTTCCTCATTAGTTACATGATCTACCCATCTAATCTTCAGCATTCTTCAGTAGCACCACATTTCGAAAGCTTCTATTCTCTTCTTGTCTAAACTATTTATCGTCCATGTTTCACTTCCATACATGGCTACACTCCATACGAATACTTTCAGAAATGACTTCCTGACACTTAAATCAATACTGGATGTTAACAAATTTCTCTTCTTCAGAAACGCTTTCTTTGCCATTGCCAGTCTACATTTTATATCCTCTCTACTTCGACCATCATCAGTTATTTTGCTCCCCAAATAGCAAAACTACTTTACTACTTTAAGTGCCTCATTTCCTAATCTAATTCCCTCAGCATCACCCGACTTAATTAGACTACATTCCATTATCCTTGTTTTGCTTTCGTTGATGTTCATCTTATATCCTCCTTTCAAGACACTGTCCATTCCATTCAACTGCTCTTCCAAGTCCTTTGCTGTCTCTGACAGAATTACAATGTCATCGGCGAACCTCAAAGTTTTTATTTCTTCTCCATGAATTTTAATACCTACTCCGAATTTTTCTTTTGTTTCCTTTACTGCTTGCTCAATATACAGATTGAACAACATCGGGGAGAGGCTACAACCCTGTCTTACTCCCTTCCCAACCACTGCTTCCCTTTCATGTCCCTCGACTCTTATAACTGCTATCTGGTTTCTGTACACATTGTAAATAGCCTTTCGCTCCCTGTATTTTACCCCTGCCACCTTTAGAATTTGAAAGAGAGTATTCCAAGCTATCGGAGTCAAATGTATTCTTTTTCTTGGTAATTATAAGTTATTAGTGTATGATTTAATGTTATAAGGCGCTAGTAGTAAATTATTATGACTGGTATGAACTCCAGGGTAATAAATATAAATATTCTTAAATACTAAATGATTTCGGTGAAAAGATGGTAGGGGAACGCCCCCACTCTTGGTGATACGAGCATAGCTAGAGGTAGCTGGAGACACAGGGACTGAACAATGGATTGGCCTGGGGAGTGTTGACGTGACAGGACGTGCGTAACTGTGCTCACGCAAAAGTGATTGTGCAACAGCGAAGAGGCGAATACCGTCGCCGTTTGTGGAGTGGAACGCGACGAATGGTTGTCGAAGCCGTCTCTATGCCACTGGGGCTGATTGTAAGAGTTCCTGCGCCCAGATTTTATGGCGGACGTGCAGTAGCTTATACGAGTGCTACAGCTCGTAGTTCCAGCCGCCATTAAGGGCATGAGGCGTGAAGAGCAGCGTTAGCCACATGCACCTCACCACCAGCACCGACACGTCTACCCAAGGCAAGACTGCTTGCAATTGTTAAGTTGAACTTTGTATACATGTAAAAGGAGAATACCAGTTATCTTTTATTCAAGTGCAGAGGACAGAATATAGTAATGAGTAAAATTACGAGGCATGTTGTTCATTGTAAAGTGTAGTAACCTGAAACATAGTGTAGTGAAATCAGACTGAGGCCACCATCGCCTCTTTCATTTACAATTCTTTTGGTTGTAGAATAATTTAGCGTATAAGAATGTTGAAAAGAGCAATGGTCACACCAGAATGAGTCGCCTATTTATAGTTACTTAAATTTTTCTGAGTAACCTTTCAAGTAAAGTCACTTAACTAATTCTATAGCAATTGTCCAAAGAGTAATATCCAAAATCATTAAATAAGTTGAAGGATAGAATTTTGTTAACCTAAGTTGCATAAATTGTCTTGGTGGTAATTACCAAACCAACTCACAGAAATTGAGAGAGTATTTGCTTTGTAGAATCATCTAGAATGATCAGAAATAGTAATATTCGGAATTAAGTTTAAATTCAACTTTAGCCGTTTCACTTTGAAACGAGCCAAAAAACTGATTTATTCTTTTGCTCCTTCAGAGCTGGTGACCGTAGTTATAAGTATTTTCAGGAGGATTCGACGGTAAGTCTGCTGCTCTCGTCGTGCTGATAGGATTACCCACTGCTGCTAGCAGCGGTGATTGTATACATAAGCTCACTACCAAGTTAAGTGGGTCAGGTAGGCAGTGTTACCGTGTGAACTGTAGGGCACTGTAGGCCGTGGATCGAACCCGTTCAATCATCACAGCTCTTTGAGAAATAGTCCGGTTAGGAGTGCACTAATCCAATAGGTAAATACTGGCGAGTAACGGTCAAAAATGTATACGCAAGTGAATTTAGCAAGGCCCATGTAGCACCTAGTTAATGTGGTGTAATGGCGAGGGTAGGAGTGGAGTAAAAGTGAGCTGAGCTTGTGGCAGCTGTGCTGTCTTCAAAGATTAATAACGTGAATTCACTACTACCTTTTACCATTAAGGCTGAGCTATTTACGGTTAAAATACGTAGCAGTAAGCGCAAAGGCGTGACAGCTACAAGTCCGTATTGGCTTTATACATACGGAAGTAGGAAGCGGGTCATTCCGTCAGTGGAGGGGTTAAAACAACTGAGTCAGTTGAGAACATACCCATTTACTGATGGAAAGATTCGGCGGTTCTGTCGCATGGTCCTGGAGTTTTATTGAGTTTTAGAGATTTAAGCTATTTCTCAAGGCCACTAACACTAACATCTACACTACCGAACTCTGCAACCGTACGAGAATGAAATTGAGGCAGTAGTGCTGGATACACCTTTGTAAAAGACTATTTTAAAGAGAAATTGAGCACTTCTACTTTTGTTTTGCTTCCCTAAGTTCCCGTCCACACCATGAGTGGCTGAATACCAACTTTGGTGGTAATGACAGTCTTAATATACAACCAAAATCTCTTTGGGTTTTCTGGAACGTCTTTCCGTAAGTTCTGCTGCAGTATTTGCGGAAGCTTTCACGGATTGTATCTTGGCAGCTGAACGCGTTTAATTTAGCATCTCTCTAACTGTACTTCTTGTTTTACGTCTACTATGCAGAATTCGGCATTTTCTGAGAAGTTTCTTTCGGCGACTGTATGCACTGGATGGTCCTTCACATTCCAAACTGTTTTACTTGGTTCACATATGTCCTTTGCAAGGTCACCTATACTTCTAAATGTGGGTCACATTTCCTCTACAAACTCCGCTACAGGCTCCGTCATGATGCTGGCACTAAAGCCCCCAAACGGGGAATTCAGAGAATGTCTCACACGCCTGTGACACGTGTTTGAGCTTTCTTGGCCACGGCTGGTCAACGCCGACAGCTGCCGCAATTTCGTCTGGGTAGGACGCAGAGTTCTCTAAGGGAATGTCTGTTTAGTAGCTTACAAAACACACATTTGTCAAAATGGTTCAAATGGCTCTGAGCACTATGGGACTTAACATCTGAGGTCGTCAGTCCCCCAGAACGTAGAACTACTTAAACCTAACTAACCTAAGGACATCACACACCTCTGTGCCAGAGACAGGATTCGAACCTGCGACCGTAGCGGTCGCGTGGTTCCAGGCTGAAGCGGCTAGAACCGCTAGGCCACTGCGGCCGACACACATTTATCCTCTGTAGCAAATAGCACTGGCTAGAAGGACAGTCCTGGCCAAGAGAAGTCTGCTAGTATCAAATTTAAGCCTTAATTTAAGGAATAACTTTCTGAGAACGTACGTCTGGAGCACGGCAGTGTATGGTAGTAAACACGGACTGTGGGAGAACCGAAACAGAAGAGAATCGAAGCCTTTGAGAGGTGGTGCTACAGATGAATGTTGAAAATTAGGTGGACTGATAAGGTTCCGCGCAGAATCGGGGACGAAAGGAATATGTGGAAAACACTGACAAGGAGAAGCGACAGGATGATAGGACGTCGGTTAAGACATCATGGAATTACTTCCGTCGTACTAAAGGGAGCTGTAGAGGGCAAACCTGTTGAGGAAGAATGAGACTGGAATACATGCAATAAATAATTGACGACTTACGTTACAAGTGCTAATCTGAGATGAAGAGACTCGTACAGGAAAGGAATTCGTGGCGGCCTGCTTCAGACCAGTCAGAAACACTGATGACCCCCCAAAAAAAGTAATTAGGAAAAAAGGAAGATCTTATCAGCAATTAACTGTTTTACTTGTATATAAATTACCTGTCACTGTTGGTCGTCACTATTAAATTTCGCCGGTTGCTGTGGCCGAGCGGTTCTAGGCGTTTCATTCTGGAACCGCCCTGCTGCTGCGGTCGCAGATTCGAATCCTGCCTCGGGCATGGATGTGTGTGACGTCCTTAGGTTAGTTAGGTTGAAGTAGTTCTAAGTTCTAAGGGACTGATGACCTCAGATGTTAAGTCCCATAGCGCTAGGAGCCATTTTTTCTTATTAAAACTTAAAATAAGTCTTGAAATGACACACAGCTACAGCTTACCTTATAGATTAATAGTTCAAATGGTTCAAATGGCTCTAAGAACTATGGGACTTAACATCTGAGGTCATCAGTCCCCTAGACTTAGCACTACTTAAACCTAACTAACCTAAGCACAGCACACACATCCATGCCCGAGGCAGGATTCAAACCTGCGACCGTAGCAGCAGTGCGGTTCCGGACTGAAGTGCCTAGAACCGTTCGGTCCCAACGGCCGGCGGATTTATAGTAAATGTAACTTTTATTGCATGTAATTTTACTGGTGAGTCACTTCTGTGTATAATCTACTTTGTGATAGTATACGATGATCTAGAAAGATTCAGTATCATTATCCTGGCATATTCAACGTTATTGATCTAAGCAGTGAAGTTTGCTTAGGATTTAGAAAAAGTGTAAGGGGCGATCAAAAAGTTTCAGTTAGAAGGCGTTGATGCAGCGAAAGTGCAACATAGCGCCACTGCGATGTGGGTGTATGTTAGAGGGCGTGGATGCAGCGAATATGCAACGTAGCACTACTTCGTTCGATGTGGATATACTAGCACCGATGTGTAACCAAGGGATTAGTGTGGCATTCGTGTCTTTCCGACGTGCGTGCGGTAAAAGCGGAACTCCACACTATGACGACGTAACTATAAATTCACCCAAACAGGATCAACCTTCTCTTTTTCTTTTTTCTTTTGCTTGGCCGCCGAAGGACGATCACCGGTAGACATTCAACGGAGCATGAGGAACCTGTAACGTGTATGGGGCAGCACGTCTCTCGAAAACCACCGTTGTTAAATGGTGCGCCTTGCTGGTTGCGCTTCCACACAAGACGCAAATTCCCATATCGCAAATGTTGTGACGCAGAAGTTACATGACGCAGAAGTTACATGACGCAGAAGTTGCACCAACTAACTGGGAGACACTCGAGCGTCCACCCTGTAGCCTTGACCTCTCCCCATTCGATTATCACGCATTCTTTCCCTTAAAGAAAGCCTGGAAGGGTCGACGATTCCTGTCGGGGGAGGACGTGCAGCGTGCAGTCACGCAGCAGGACAGCGTGTTTCAACAGAGATGTGACTTCAACTTGGCGCGTCGGCGGGATGACTGCGTCAGTGTTCACGGCGGTTTTGCCTGATTGTCATACCGATTCTGGACTGTACGCCCTGCGAATGGGCACTTTTTGATTGCCCCTTGTGTTAGCTTTGGGGCCAGATTTAATTAGGCATTGCTATGATTCTGCATCAATGATCTGTAGCGGCTAGCCGGCCGAAGTGGCCGTGCGGTTAAAGGCGCTGCAGTCAGGAACCGCAAGACCGCTACGGTCGCAGGTTCGAATCCTGCCTCGGGCATGGATGTTTGTGATGTCCTTAGGTTAGTTAGGTTTAACTAGTTCTAAGTTCTGGGGGACTAATGACCTCAGCAGTTGAGTCCCATAGTGCTCAGAGCCATTTGAACCATTCATTTTTTTGTAGTGGCTACCAGTGGATTGTCTTGTAAGTCTACGATCATAATTACGTTAACTGAACCGACAAGCACCTTGTCAGTCTCTTACAGTTAAGGTTGTACGTAAACTCTAGGTTGTTTGTTTGGTTTGAGGGTATGGACCAAATAGCGAGGTCATCGGTCCCATCGGATTGGGGAAAGATGTGGGAAGGAAATCGGCCGTGCCCTTCCAAAGGAGCCATCCCGGCATTTGCCTGAAGCGATTCAGGGAAATCACGGAAGACCTAAATCAGGATGGTCGGACACGGGTTTGAAACTTCGTCCTCACGAGTGGTAGTCCAGTGAGCTACCCACTGCGCCATCTCGCTTGGTGAAAGTCATACTAATGAGAGCTGAAAATAAAACTGAAGAAAATACTGGAGAAGGCAAGTACAGAAAGGGTAAATGAACAAGAGATGCTATAGGTTGTCTGAGACTGACTGGAGAAAGTATGGTAGAAAGATCTAGGAGATGTATATTTGTTTTTGATCGATTGGAAGAAGGCTTTCAATAGAGCCAACTGGAATACACTGCTGAGGCTTTTAGAAGATTTGATATAGACTGAAACGGTAGGGCAAATAACGTAGGGATTGAGGAGACGGAATAGGTGAGAAGAGGACGAGTTAAAAGCAAAGACGCTTCTGCCACAGAAGCTATTCAAAACATATGGAGAAGAACTTACAGGTCGGGACATAGAGGGCGCAAGAGGCATTGTAATTTAAGGAGAAATGATTAAGACAAAAAAAAAAAAAAAAAAAAAAAACACGGATGAGAAATCAGTGCTGGAGTAATCAGAAGAGTTGTCGGTTGGTTGATTTTGATGACGGGACTAAACAACGACGTCATCGGTGCCATCTATCGTCTATTGTCTAGAGGGGGGTTGGGTTGGGTTGTTTGGGGAAGGAGACCAGACAGCGAGGTCATCGGTCTCATCGGATTAGGGAAGGAAGTCGGCCGTGCCCTTTGAAAGGAGCCATCCCGGCATTTGCCTGGAGCGATTTAGGGAAATCACCGAAAACCTAAATCAGGATGGCCGGACACGGGATTGAACCGTCGTCCTGTCGAATGCGAGTCCAGTGTCTAACCACTGCACCACCTCGCTCGGCTCGGTGTCATCGGATTAGGGAATAATAGGGAAGGAAGTCGGCCGTAACCTTTCAAAGGAAGCATCCCGGCACTTTCCCGAAGCGATTTCAGAGGAACCACGGAAAACCTAACTCGGATGTTCGGACGCAGGTTTGAATCGTCGTCCTCCCGAATGCGAGTCCAGTGCTCTATCCAACTCGCCACTTCGCTCAGTCAGAAGAGTGCCTATAGCAGATCTTGAAGAGTATTGCAGGAAGAGGCGAGGAGAATACAATGAACATAAATAAACATATCAGAAAAGTTTTGCATCACCTCTGTTCCGAGAGTTTCGGATACTGTACAGAAAATTGGAATAGAGATCAACATAAATGTCATTTCCATCCTTTTTATTTCTCGTGAATACCACACACTGCATGTTGTACCATCATACAGCGAGACCTTCAAAGGTGGTGGTCCAGACTGCTGTACACACCGGTACCTCTAATACTTCTTGCGTTGACGCATGCAAGTATTCGTCGTGGCACCCTATCTACAAGTTCATCAAGGCACTATTGTCCAGACTGTCCCACTACTCAATGGCAAATCGGCGTAGATCCCACAGAGTGGTTGGTGGGTCACTTCGTCCTATTCCAGGCATGTTCGATAGGGTTCATGTCTGGAGAACATGTTGGCCACTCTAGTCGAACGATGTGGTTATCCTGAAGGAAGTCATTCACAAGATGTGCACGATGGAGGCGCGAATTGTCGTCCATGAAGACGAATGCCTCGCCATGCTGCCGATATGGTTGCGCTATCGGTCGGAGATTGGCATTCACGTATCGTACAGCCGTTAGGCGTCTTCCATGACGACCAGCGCCGTACGTCGGCCCGACATAATGCCACCCCAAAACAGCAGGGAACCTCCACATTGCTTCAATCGCTGGACACTGTGTCTAAGGGGACAGCCTGATCGGGTTGTCTGTCTGAAGGCATGTGCGACACCATCGGTGAACAGAACGTGATGCCTGTCCTGGGCGGTCCATTCGGCATGTTGTTGTGCCCATCTGCACCGCACTGCATGGCGACGCGGTTGCAAAGATGGACCTCGCCATCGACGTCGGGAGTGAATTTGCGCATCATGGAGCCTATTGCTTACTGTTTGAGTCGTAATACGACGTCCTGTGGCTGGTGGTGGTGGTTAGTGTTTAACGTCCCGTCGACAACGAGGTCATTAGAGACGGAGCGCAAGCTCGGGTTAGGGAAGGATTGGGAAGGAAATCGGCCGTGCCCTTTCAAAGGAACCATCTCGGCATTCGCCTGAAACGATTTAGGGAAATCACGGAAAACCTAAATCAGGATGGCCGGAGACGGGATTGAACCGTCGTCCTCCCGAATGCGAGTCCAGTGTGCTAACCACTGCGCCACCTCGCTCGGTCCCTGTGGCTGCACGAAAAGCATTATTCAATATGGTGGCGTGGCTGTCAGAGTTCCTCCGAGCCATAATCCGTAGGCAGCGGTCATGCACTGCAGTAGTAGTCCTCGTGCATCCTGAGCGAGGCATGTCATCGACAATTGCTGTCTCTCTGGATCTCATCCATGTCCGAACACGAGCCGTGTTCCTCCTTCCTGGTGGAATGACTGAAACTCATCGGCTGTCTGACCCCCTCCGTCTAATAGGCGCTGTCATGCATAGTTGTCTACTTCTTTGGGCGGGTTTAGTGACATCTCTGAACAGTCAAAGGGACTGTGTATGTTGTAGAATATCCACAGTCAACGTCTATCTTCAGGAGTTCTGGGAACAGTAGTGATGCAAAACTTTTTTTGATGTGTGTGCATCAGAGCTAAAAGACTTGATAATAATCGAGAAGATAGCTCCAGTTAACACACTACTAATGGAAGAAACAAGAAGTAAAACCCTTTCTGTATCCGTGAGGTTAATGACATCTATCGGATGCTGTACAAAAGAAATCAGGAGGTGAAACTTCCTGGCAGATTAAAACTGTGTGCCCAACCGAGACTCGAACTCGGGACATTTGCCTTTCGCGGGCAAGTGCTCTACCAACTGAGCTACCGAAGCACGACTCACGGCCGGTACTCACAGCTTTACTTCTGCCAGTACCTCGTCTCCTACCTTCCAAACTTTACAGAAGCCCTCCTGCGAACCTTGCAGAACTAGCACTCCTGAGTCGTGCTTCAGTAGCTCAGTTGGTAGAGCACTTGCCCGCGAAAGGCAAAGGTCCCGAGGTCGAGTCTCGGTCGGGCACACAGTTTTAATCTGCCAGGAAGTTTCATATCAGCGCACACTTCGCTGCAGAGTGAAAATCTCATTCTGGAAACATCCCCCAGCCTGTGGCTAAGCCATGTCTCCGCTATATCCTTTCTTTCAGGAGTGCTAGTTCTGCAAGGTTCGCAGGAGAGCTTCTGTAAAGTTTGGAAGGTAGGAGACGAAGTACTGGCAGAAGTAAAGCTGTGAGTACCGGGCGTGAGTCGTGCTTCGGTAGCTCAGTTGGTAGAGCACTTGCCCGCGAAAGGCAAAGGTCCCGAGTTCGAATCTCGGTCGGGCACACAGATTTAATCTGCCAGGAAGTTTCATATCAGCGCACACTCCGCTGCAGAGTGAAAATCTCATTCTGAAATCAGGAGGTGTTTATCCACGGCAAAGAGGGCATTTGAATAGATAAAGTAGTCATATCGAGAAGAATTCCAATGTAGCTCAGGAAAAGATTCGCTAAATGTTACGTCTGGGTGTAGTGTTATATAGCATTGAATCGTGGACACAAAAAGTAGCAGAAGCTTTGAAAAAATGCTTAATGTGAAGTGGACCGGTAGACTGAAGAATGTAGAAGTAATGAATAAAACAATGGATAAGAAGGATTATTGGAAGTGATGAGGAGGAGGAAAAAATCTTGGCTGGAATATAGGTTACATTGGCATTGTCTGCAATAAAGAATTATAGAGGAGAAAGTGGAAGGAATCAAAGGAAGACGGAGAAACACAATCGGAATGGTGGACAACATCAGAATAGGAACAGCTTACAAACAAATGAAGGAAAATGCTCATAACAGGACACAGCGGATGACCTTATGTTGAGACATGTCGTACGGCAGATACAATAAGGAAGAAGAAGATGTAGAAAATGATCAGTAGCTTTGCAGCATAACTCTGTTCTGATCTACTTGTTAGCTAATTAGGCTGGGAATGTAAGTCGAAAACGTCCCGTCGATTTTTACGGACCAGTATGGAGATGCGAGTGTGGCTTTTAAATTCCGTGAGTGGAATTGCAATAATATGGCCAATTACCTTTCACAGGCATCGCAAAGCCTACCTATTCACAGAGGGACAAAGAAATACTATATGTGTCTAGGAACGTTAGGGACGAGCGTTACTAAATTTCAAAGAATAGAACATTATTACTTACTGCTTCATCAGATACAATTTACAGGGTCAGATATATTTACAACAAAGCAAATATTTTCATACAATTAGAGTGAGCGACTCATTACGTCTATAAGAATCGCAGAGATCCATACATATATCTCGCCTTAATTAAATATATTACTGCAACATGAATACGGCATAGATCACAGTAAAGGTAATTACGGTGCTATATTACACCTCAAAGAGGAATATCGGCATAATCGACAAAGTCTCCAGTGACCGTAAACAGGAACTGCTGAGCATTTCTGTTCCTTATTAAAAGCAGATGAGTAAAATCAGCTTAACTGATAAGTTAGATTCAGTAAAAGATGTATTAACAATGAAAAATGAATAAGAAATGTAACGATACAACACTGTAAATAGGCTGCTTTATAAGGGCTTAATCTGTTCAATGTTATATACCAAAAGAATGGTTTTATCTACAGGTCATGACAATGACATACATACGTATAATTGGTGCAAAAAATGATGCAATATTTGATATTTTACTTTGAAACATTTATTCACTACTAGACTGACACAATTTTATTACGAAATACGTTTTGGGTCGAAATTTCACCGCAGAGCCAACTGTTCACGTTACTGCAGTGGCCTCTGTCGGGGAAAAAAATATTTGTAGATAACAAATGAACACGCTGCTAGAAGTAATAGAGCAAAGAGTGGCATTTCACGCAACATAGAGCTTAAAAATCAAAACATGAACCTGATAGAACCAGAGATATGGGCCCCGCTTTAAAATCGACACAACAGACAAAAATAAACAGCGGCAACAAAAGCACACGCACATTCACGGGTTGTACAAAAAATCAGAGCGCGGGAAAAGGTTCTCGGCCTGTCTAGGTCCGTTATGGCAATACGAAACGTTATTCATTCTGTACATTAAGCAAGCAGAGTTGAAACCAAAAAGAATATTTAAAAGGAAATTAAAGTCGAAAGGGAAGAAATGAGAAATTTTAGATTTGCTGATGACATTTTCATTTTGACAGAGACGGCAAAGGACTTGGAACAGCAGCTGAAGAGAATGGATAAAGTCTTGAGAATGTCAGACAGCCATCAACAAAAGTGAAATTAGGGTAATCGAATGTGTTTAAATCTAATCAGGTGATGCTGAAAGAATTAGTTTTGAAAATGAGACACTAAAAGTATTTGGTGAGTTCTGTTATTTGGTCGGCAAGGTAATTGGAGTGGCTGAAGTATAGAGGATTGTAGGGAAGCAGCCTACTCACGCTGTAGTAAATTCACATCAGTTTCCATTATGTGCCAGCCGGTCTGCTGTAACTAGCTCTGACGTCATAAATGTTGCGCAATACCTTAAAAATCAAGCAAATGAACTAAAACCTTTCTAGCATGTCAGAAATAATATTAAATTAATGTGTGTTAAATATCAGTTCGATAACTTCAGCCATTTCCGAGATTTGGACGTTTTTCTGGAAAAATATTTGGCGCAACAGAAAAGAGCTAGAGACTTCAAAATTTATATTTAGATTCATCTTTCATAATGATTTAATAAAAACGGTACTTTGAATGTCACAAATTAAGACTTTAGTGGAAATTCATGATTTTCTGGTTTTCGTCTCAAAACTGAAGGAAGCAAGATAGATTAAGTAGGCTAGTAAATAAGGCTAGGATGTTTAGATTTAAATAGGTTGGAGGTCCGCTATGATTATGAAGATGTGTAAAGTTTCTTTTTAATACCTATAAAATTATAGCGATAGCGGATCTCAAAAGGGACAGTTCAGAGCTCATCCGCTGCGTGCAGTGTAATTTAATTAATTCTCTCGCTCAAAGTATTTAACTTAGCCACGTCAAAATTTTATTATCAATACTTACCTGCGTGCTGAATGCACGTTTAAATTAAGAGATTCTTCGGCCATCAGCCAAAGAAGCTATAAATTATTATGTATCTTGAAGTGGTGCGTTACTAGCCCAGCGGCTAGTCGGGAGAGCGGATTTAATCAGGCATTCCCTCAGCCGTCCGCACCGCGGCTTTATATATAAGAACACTGCGCGAGGAAGGAAGGCCGCAGTTCTCTCCAGACGCTGAATGACACGCCATCTGTGTCGGTAGTCGCGTCGCATCAGTGTATCTGCTACAAACAGCCTCGGGTGCCGTATTAAGTTACTAGAGATACGCGGAACCATGAAAACATTTCATGTGAAGTGATAATTCTGGAATGATTTTCATTATCTAGCTTCAGTTTGCGTATTGTCGTATTTTCACGTGCCGTCGCGGGACAGACATTCTACCAAATATTTAGCGTGGCGTTTGATGAAATATTTTCATCAAATTATGGCGAGCATTCTTTTTAACATTTAATTCGGACATTCATAGTTGCATCAGCGCATTAGACTCTGAACTGCTCTGTTAGTTAGGTTGTAGGGATACTTGTGGTTTTTATCAGTGAATTTCAGAATATACTCAACTATTTTGGAAAACCGTTTTTGATTAGAAATCCCGGACAATCTCCTAATTCCTCAGAGCTATAAGATGCAGCTATAAGAACATTCTCAGGTAAAGTGGGCACTAGGATATCTATTTACTGGCTCCAAGTTTTATTAAATCACTTTCTGGGGGTCACGGAGTAAATAGAGAGCCAGTGTTGAGAACGGCAAAAGACAGCAATAACAACATTCTAAAAGCTAGAAACTGATTCAACACGCAAGCGTTTATACAACAGTAGATAATTATTATTATTACAAACTTACATCCGCCGCCCCACATATGGTGCATCGGCCGGGAAATGTTACAACATTCAAACAAGGATACAACAGTAAATTTTTACAAACTTTTATCCGCCGCCCCACATATGGTGCATCGGCCGGGAACTCAACTAAGTGAAAGTGATTTTTAACTATTCGGATTCGCGAGTGGAATGCGACACGCAACTGAGTATAAAACAGTGAAAGTGTTACGTGTTCATGTGGACGACGCAATTGGATTAACAACGCATCTGGATTGACGGAGGTGGCACTGAGTCTAGCGGTGCTGCCAGCATCGCGAGAAGCCAGTTTCGCCGTACCGCAGTCGTCCGCTGGAGCAGCCGACGCAGAGCCTGCAATTGCGGGCCACGCAAACACACAACAGCCGTCGGAGAGCCGTCTGCAGTTCAACGTGCCACGTCGCATCAGGAATCCTGGTACGCCGCGCCGGCAACGCGATACGTCGTGCAGAAGGAACTAAGTTAAGTGAAAAGCTGTTAAAAATTTTACTAACCTGCACTAAAAGACTGTCGGCGATGGAACCGCCAAAAGAAACTGAGGTTAAACTTATATCAGAACCTATGTCTGTTGAGGGAACTGTAAATCCAGACAACGGTTCGAGTGTAAATATGCATGAAAGTAGTAATGTTAAAGTGAAATATGAAGTATTGTCTCCTGACAGTAGTGTGCGAAGGGGCAATGATTCAATAATAGAGACCCCTGTAGTGAAGCAGAAAGTAGAAATTGTAAATTTATTGGATGATAGTTTCTCTGATGAATTAAAAATGAAACAGTCATCAGAGATGGTAGAGTTTAAGAAGGAGCAGTTAGATACGACTAATCAATCAGAAGTTTCATTTAGTTTTGATGATTCTGGTATTGGAGCTAGTTTTTCGTCACCTGAGTGTGATAAAAAGCCAGCTAGTGAGCAAACCAAAGATGCTGGGGCTGTTGATCTAAATGTTATATTACAAGCAATAGCTGCCAGTAATGCAAAAATGTCAGCCAGTAATGCTAGAATGACAGCTGAATTAAAGTCTGAGATTGTGGCCAGCCAAACAAGTTTTAATAAGCGGTTGGAGGTAATGGACGATACCTTCAAGGCTGGTTGCAATAAGTTGAAAGAGGATCTAGACAGTTTGAACTATAAAATTGATTGCAATCATGAGGATATTAAGAAAAAGGTTGCTTAACAGTTTTCTGAAATGTATAAAACAGTTAAATCCGAAGTTGCTGAGGTTCGCAAAGACTTCCAAATGGAAGATGCGAAGCTGGAGCACAAGTTAACAGAAAAGATCGAGGCGGAGTCTGAACTGTGCTCAGATAAATTTAAAGATGTTAATATAAAAGTAAACATATGTCAAGCAGAAGTAGAAGCAATCAAAACTGACACTACTCATATTGTACAAAGAGTAGATAATGTTGAAATGAAAGTAGAAAATATAAGTACTAACATTGCTAACATTGAGAGTAAAGTAGCTTCAGTAACTTCTGGTAATGGTAATGTACAACAAGTTGTAGCTGCAAACGCCGCTTTTATCGGGTGTCGGCAGTTCTTGCGGTTCGATCCAGATAAAAATATCCATCCGCTAGATTTCTGGAACGATTTTGAAGATGTGATTCCACCAGCTTGGTCTGAACGAGAGAAAATCTCGTTTATTAGAAGCCATTTAGCAGGTGACGCCATGCGTTGGTCAGCTGATGTTATGTTAAAGTGTAAAACATTAGCGGAATTTAAAACAGCTTTCATTAATGAATATTGGTCTAGCAATAAGCAAAATGAAGTGTTGAGAGAATTTTGGAGTGGAAAACGCTTCAATGTAGGCAAGGAATCTATTAAAGAATTTGCTAGGTCATGGATTTCACGTTTGTCACATTTGGCGGAAAAGCTAAAACCAGAAATGATTATACTAGGTCTGGAAGCCAAACTGCCATGGTACTGGCAAACTAGAATTATATCAGCCCCTAGAGACAATCTGGATCGTTTCACTGAATATTTGGAACGTGTAGAACGTGTTGCTGCCAATGAGGAGCAAGCACGTAATAACCGTAATGCCAATAATAATAATAGTAATTTTAGGAACGAGCAAAATGGCAATGTAAACATCAGAACAGTAGGTGTTCGTCATCCTAAGAGAGATAGGAATTGGGGAAATAATTATCAGAACCAACAATGGCGTCCAAGGGATAATAATTTTGTTCCAAACAGAAATATGCATGTAAACAACAGTACGGAAAGTAAGGCTATGCCAGCTAACTATAATGAAAATAAAGGAAACAGTAGTAGACCTAGGCAGGAAAACTAGTTCCCGTCTATGAGGACACTGGCGCTCACCAGGCGGTTACTTTTCCTAAGCCAGTAGTTAAGGGAATTGGTAAGACAGATCAGAATACTCAAACTGAACAGATGGATGAAATGTCGGTAGCACCTAAGGATACAACAGAAATATTAGATCACTCACAGTATTTGATGGATACCGTGTTAGAGACGCTTTCTAAGTGGGAAGAGAAAGAGAAGGCGCAGCAGTATAGCGATAGGGACGAGCTACAAAATATTGAATTGTCAGGTGAAGAAGCAGAAGAAATTCATGCTTATATTTACGATGAGGATGATGTGCTCTTATCTAAAGTGCCTGTGCAGGATGTTGATAATGTACTAATAGATTTAGAACAGGAGATAAGTGGGAATGTAGAGGGTAGGCAGTTTGGGGTCGATGAACCCAGTAGCTGTGACCAGTTGTCACTTGAGAAGGAAACCGACGATAATGGTGAAAGTGGTTTAGCTGTAAGTAATGTTATGCCCGGTCTGGAGGCGCAGAATCGCTCAGACTACAGTAATTTGGGTCATGTTCAGCAAACTAAATGTAATGAAGTCGTGCGGTGTTTCGATTTAAAATTAATAGACCGACTGGAAAAGGCAGCTGAAAATGTAATTCAGGAAACCCCTACACACTGTGACCTAAATGTAATGAAGACAGATGTTGATTACTTTAGTTGGAGACAAATCCAAAAGGAACTACTAGATGAATCTGAGGAACCACCTGTACAACCTAGAATAAGCCACCCTATAGTAATAGTGAATATGTTGGGTATCAATGTACGTTGTCTCTTAGACAGTGGAAGTGAGGTGAGTGCAATATCTCAATCCTTCTTTGATGCATTACCTGGTAAAGACAAACTTACTGTAATGAGGGTATCAGGACTAAGAATAATTGGTGCTACTGGCAAGGTGTCAAAAACGGTAAAGCAAGAAGCTTTACTACCCTTTAACATTAATGGTAATTTAATTGATCATCCATGTTTAATTGTAAACAATCTCAGTATTGAGGTTTTAATTGGCATAGATTTCTTGTCAAAATATCAGAGTGTTGTTGACTTTGAAGGAAGCCAGTTAAAAATGGTCTTGCCAATAACCGGAGTAATTATAGTACCTTTTAGTGATAAACATGTAGTAACTGATCATGAAACTTGGGAGCTGCCTATACGAGTTCTGAAAAATAGGAGGTATTGGGACGAAGGTGTTACTCTTAATAACAATAAGCTGAATACAGAAGAAGAAGAAGAAGCAATTATTTTAGACAAGATAGAAGCTAAGTTGCAGGAAATCGATAAAATTTCCGCCAATCAAAAGGAAGAACTGAGACAGGTTCTAAAAGGGCATCATAAAGTATTTTCAGATCGACCTGGCAGATTCATAGGTAGCCAATGAATGCTGTAGGGAGGAGGTTGTTCTGTAACCTCTACACAGTGTGGCAGCTGTGCAGTCCCAGCTGTGTGAGATCTTCTTTCCCTTTCAGGTCTCACTCATTCTTCATCTTTCCTATCCGCAAAAATTTCGACCTCTTCTTTCATACATTAAATTTTCCGGTATGGTTACCAATACAGCATTAAACCAATGAATGCTGTAGGGAGGAGGTTGTTCTGTAACCTCTACACAGTGTGGCAGCTGTGCAGTCCCAGCTGTGTGAGATCTTCTTTCCTTTTCAGGTCTCACTCATTCTTCATCTTTCCTATCCACCTAAAATTTTCTAACTCTTCTTTACAGCATTAAACCAATGAATGCTGTAGGGAGGAGGTTGATCTGTAACCTCTACACAGTGTGGCAGCTGTGCAGTCCCAGCTGTGTGAGATCTTCTTTCCCATTTCAGGTCTCACTCAATCTTCATCTTTCCTATCTACAAAAATTTCGACATCTTCTTTCCAGACATGAAAATTTTCTGTCATGGCTATCAAGCCATGAGTTATGTAACCATTCTATCTACCAATTAGTGAAAAAAAATTACCTAATGTGACAAACCTAATAGTGACAAACAATAGAGAAGTGTGACGTAATTAAGATAAAATATATTGGAATAACAAGTATGTATAGTACCCTGGTAATATAGTAAGTACAAAGTGTTGTTTTATTGGAAATGGTCCACCAACAGTCATTTAAAAAGATGTATGAATTCATGTACAAGCAGGATCTGAAGTGGTAGTGAAACCTAGTGTATGCTTGAGAGCTAACTAATTAATAATAAAAGAGATTGCTTAGTGTTATGAAAAATATGCAGATAAGTTGTAAGGATAAACTCACCTGGTATAGCAAGGAAAGGCAGTGTAATGGAATTGAGCAGTGTTTGTGGTTGAGACGTGAAGGACACGTCCCTGAAGTATTTATAAGGTTGGAGCTGGCCATTATTTTAGTGTAGTGTGTGACAGGATACACCTACACGTATTGAGGTTATGAGTTGGAGGCGTGAATGCGACCATAGGTACCCTTATGTTAGATGAGACAGAGCAGCTCATGGTGTCCTATAGGTTTAAGGAATATAGCATTACGCTAGTCCATAATTATTTGATGCAGTTTAGTGGTAGGTCCGAGAGAGACTACCTGAGGTTTCAGCGTCCGATCGAGTGGAAATGGATTGCCATGTGAGCAAACTAATCAGCTGCAATACACTATGAATATGAAAGAAATGTGCTATCCTATGCTTTAAATTTAAATGGAGTGAGTATTACTTAAGTTCATACACTAGCAAAGTAAGTAAGTACATAATGGCAGACGTAAAACATAATTTTAGCTCTGCATAAATACACTTCAAAGTAAGTAAGTACCTAATTGCAGATGTGGAACTGACAACAGCAGAGGACCAATAAGTGGATTTAGTAGTCAACTAAACGTAGTGTGTTTTGAACACTCAAAACTGTACTATTACCAAAAGTTACTCACATGTACATGGAAGCTGAGAAAACAACCACTAATCATACTCATACTATCTCTAAGAATAAAGTAATCAAAGATGAGACAGTTAAGTAAATGAAATACAATTGTGTCACGAATGTACAGAGCATTGGTTCAGTGTTCCGGCCCAGAAATAATAAATTCAGATTAAATATGATTTATGATTGTATGCCTTAGGAGCATAAATTTTCTCTAGTACATGACTAAAGGCGTTTTGAGCCATTTGTTTAACGATTTTATGACAGTTAAGTAACCGCGAGAGTAATACTGAAAAAGTTCTGTTAACTTTGTTCCAGTAACATATTGGAAGAGAAAATGTATATATCCCCATTTCATTGTGACCCAGCCATAGATATTAAGTGAACAGAGTCTGAGGCACTCTTTTTGTTTGTTCTGCAGGACAAACCAGATAATGGCAGCCTGGTAGCTGCGTGAAAGCGTGGAGTGACTTGGACACAACTCACAGTGACCCCTCCCCTTTCCCCCATGTAATTTAGAGAGGACGTGAAGGACGCACACCATAGCAACTTCCCCTTCTCTACCCTTGTGAATGGAAGTGTAGGACGCCAGCCAAAGCGGCTACAATCACGTGTGTAAAAATTATTTGTGAACTTTTCTTCCAGGTTTAGAAAAGACTGCTAAGAGATAATCATCTGTTTATGTATCAGTTTATTTTCTCTGAATTTGTGTATGTAAAAATGTATTTAATGGATCTAAGATAATTTTTCAATTTGTATGTTTTTGTTTGTCTAAGGCAAAATGTATGCCAAAATATTTCATTGACTTTGCTTAAAATTTTGAGTAATGACATTGTTTAAAAGGCAGTGAACATGCCTACAATTTAAATAATTAATGTAGGTAATCAGTTTTCTTTAATGTTTCTACAGGTTTATATTTCAATTTTGATTTTTCATAGGGAGTTAAACTGTACTCTTGCTTCCCTTTTTGTAATTAAATTTTTTTTTCATTCATTAACATTCATAAACAAAAAATTTAAGTAGAGGGTGATGTAGGGAAGCAACCTACTCACGCTGTAGTAAATTCACATCAGTTTCCATTATGTGCCAGCCGGTCTGCTGTAACTAGCTCTGACGTCATAAATGTTGCGCAATACCTTAAAAATCAAGCAAATGAACTAAAACCTTTCTAGCATGTCAGAAATAATATTAAATTAATGTGTGTTAAATATCAGTTCGATAACTTCAGCCATTTCCGAGATTTGGACGTTTTTCTGGAAAAATATTTGGCGCAACAGAAAAGAGCTAGAGACTTCAAAATTTATATTTAGATTCATCTTTCATAATGATTTAATAAAAACGGTACTTTGAATGTCACAAATTAAGACTTTAGTGGAAATTCATGATTTTCTGGTTTTCGTCTCAAAACTGAAGGAAGCAAGATAGATTAAGTAGGCTAGTAAATAAGGCTAGGATGTTTAGATTTAAATAGGTTGGAGGTCCGCTATGATTATGAAGATGTGTAAAGTTTCTTTTTAATACCTATAAAATTATAGCGATAGCGGATCTCAAAAGGGACAGTTCAGAGCTCATCTGCTGCGTGCAGTGTAATTTAATTAATTCTCTCGCTCAAAGTATTTAACTTAGCCACGTCAAAATTTTATTATCAATACTTACCTGCGTGCTGAATGCACGTTTAAATTAAGAGATTCTTCGGCCATCAGCCAAAGAAGCTATAAATTATTATGTATCTTGAAGTGGTGCGTTACTAGCCCAGCGGCTAGTCGGGAGAGCGGATTTAATCAGGCATTCCCTCAGCCGTCCGCACCGCGGCTTTATATATAAGAACACTGCGCGAGGAAGGAAGGCCGCTGTTCTCTCCAGACGCTGAATGACACGCCATCTGTGTCGGTAGTCGCGTCGCATCAGTGTATCTGCTACAAACAGCCTCGGGTGCCGTATTGAGTTACTAGAGATACGCGGAACCATGAAAACATTTCATGTGAAGTGATAATTCTGGAATGATTTTCATTATCTAGCTTCAGTTTGCGTATTGTCGTATTTTCACGTGCCGTCGCGGGACAGACATTCTACCAAATATTTAGTGTGGCGTTTGATGAAATATTTTCATCAAATTATGGCGAGCATTCTTTTTAACATTTAATTCGGACATTTATAGTTGCATCAGCGCATTAGACTCTGAACTGCTCTGTTAGTTAGGTTGTAGGGATACTTGTGGTTTTTATCAGTGAATTTCAGAATATACTCAACTATTTTGGAAAACCGTTTTTGATTAGAAATCCCGGACAATCTCCTAATTCCTCAGAGCTATAAGATGCAGCTATAAGAACATTCTCAGGTAAAGTGGGCACTAGGATATCTATTTACTGGCTCCAAGTTTTATTAAATCACTTTCTGGGGGTCACGGAGTAAATAGAGAGCCAGTGTTGAGAACGGCAAAAGACAGCAATAACAACATTCTAAAAGCTAGAAACTGATTCAACACGCAAGCGTTTATACAACAGTAGATAATTATTATTATTACAAACTTACATCCGCCGCCCCACATATGGTGCATCGGCCGGGAAATGTTACAACATTCAAACAAGGATACAACAGTAAATTTTTACAAACTTTTATCCGCCGCCCCACAGGATATAAAATGATGACAGTCAGTAGCAGAAAAAACATTTCTGAATAAGGAGAAATGTATCAGTATCGAACATAAATTTAAATATCTGTTGCTATATTCCTCTTTTTATCCATATAACTTATTGTTTTCCATGTATTTATTCATCTATCTACACCAGAATTTTCTCAAATCGAACTTGAAACATTCGTCAATCAAATTATAGTTTTAATAATAGGTTATAGATAAAATAGTTCGACAATTTGGCATCAGGTCTAAAATGGAAAACCTAATCCATGAAACACTTCCAGATACAGTCTGTAAAGTAAAATTTGTGGGGGTAATTTCACAGCCTTTCAAAATAAAAGCAGGTGTAATACGAGGTGATGGCCTATCCCCAATTCTTTTTAATAGTGTGTTAAAGAGAACAGTGAGAATTTGGAACAAAAATGTTGTTGAAGTAAACCTCCCACCTATCTACAATGAAAAGTGCCTGTCCAAAAATGCAAAAAATAAGGCGTTGCAGTACAGTGGTGAATACAGAATCCCTATATGCAAGCGAATGCCTGGTGTTAAACTATAGTTTAGATAAATTAGAAGTGCTATAAAGGTGAATTATAAGGAAAATGTTAGGACCACGAAGCACAGTAGAAGGTTGAAACTTACGAAGTAATGCTGAAAAGTACCAAAATGCAGAAAATAGTTCAAATGTAATGAGAAAAAGAAGATTCATGTTTTGTGCACATTTATTTCCAATGCAAGATAGTTGATTAACCAATAAGATTTTAAAATATTTGTGGGGTAATGTGTCCACAACAAGCTGGGTCAACGAAGTAAAAAAGGATTTAGAACGAAACAACATAAAAGCAGAATAAATAACCAACAGAGAAGCGTTTCGGCAAACTTGCCCGGAGACAGAAGAACAGATGAAAGCATACTGGAAGGAAAGGAAGGATGAAAGAACGCAGAACTGGAATTGTGAAACTGGAACGTGGTCCTCAGATGGCATACTAAAGAAATGTAATAATAAAAAAACGTTGGTTAATTACTATAAACAATTTTTCAACTACTCAAATTTTCTTATTCTTTACATAAATGAGCTCTGCTGAATCGTTAGATTCCGATTTGAGAAATGGAGTGTTGTTATTACTTAAAACTTTCGCCTTTAAATTCGTAGCACAAGTGGCAGTAAAATTAAAACGAGCCAAGCACTATCACGAGCGTGGTGCGGATGTTGGTACGGCAGGTGGGTGTGCTCGTAAAAGTGCCGTCCATTGGAAATCAGGAATGAACAGTGCAACCGTTCACTGCTGTGGCATTCACAGGTTAGACGTGTTCGACATGAGGTAAAGGAGTCGTGTGTGGGTCCGACTTCGCCATGGAGCACGGGAAAGAGGAACAACGAAGTGTAGTGCGGTATTTGATTGTGGAAGGAGCATCAGGAAGTGAAATTCATGCCCGAAAGTCTGCTGCGTTTGACAGACACAGTAAGTCAGATGCACGTGTGTTTGTGTGGAATAAACGATTCCGAGAAGGTCGGTTGTCACTGAAAGACTGCAGTCGGCCACGACACGCTCGTCATGTAATTACCACTTCTGTCATTGCTGCAAAGGATGCTATCGTAGGAAATGATCTACGGCGGAAAGTGGAAAACGTTCGGCTTATCTTAGTCCCGGTATCGCTCACGCCGTCATGACGGAGCACATGAAGTTCGGGAAAATTTGCGCGGGACCGGGAACTGAACAGAATGTCGACATCCCTGGAGTGCCTGGCACTGTATCACGAGGAAGAATACCGTTTCCTGTTCCGTATGGGAGTGGGAGATGAAATATGGTGCCATCATTTAAGCCGGGAAATCCAAAGCCGTGTACGCCAGCTCATCCTTTGACTACAAGAGCCCGCTGGGCATTGACTTTCTCGAACAAAGCGCCACAATTAATGCACAGCGGTACATGGGCTCTGCAAAAATTGAAGCGTGCCATTAAGTCCAAACACCCAGAAATGTTGATGGACAGCATCACTTTGATGCAAAATAATGCCAGCCCACATGTTGCGAAGATTGTTTCGACGACTCTGCGGAAGTTTCACTGCTAAGCCGTTACGCATCTGCCATAGAGTCCCGATCTCTCCCATCGCGATTTCCATATTTTTGGAAAGCTGAAGAAATCCCGATCGTCTATTTGGTTCGGATGAAGAGGAGCATCCTATGAGATTCAAGTCAAGACAGCTTCTGAGATTCAAACACAGACATTTCCATCAGCCAATAAGATCGTAAAGGAGACCACGTGACAGGTGAACATGCTAGTTAAGTTCCCTCACTCTCAGAGTTTGCAGGACCTGCTGCCTTACATTCGTATTTGAGTTTGTGTAGAAAAGAGTCAGCAGATATTACAATAAGTCGGGCTACTACAATAAAGAAAAGATTTAAATTGGGGATGATGCTGCCATGAAAGGAACTGAGTTCAAGTTATGAAGCTTATTTCATGTTAGTACTATAACGTTGCTGTGTTAGTTAAGTTTGTTTATATTTAGTGAATGTATTTTACATGAATTTTTTCAGAAATTTTTGTACGTACTTGCTTCTGCATTTCTCCAATAAGAAGTATTCTAGTGCTAGTTCTGCAAAGTTCGCAGGAGAGCTTCTGTAAAGTTTGGAAGGTAGGAGACGAGGTACTGGCAGAAGTAAAGCTGTGAGGACGGGGTGTGAGTCGTGCTTGGGTAGCTCAGTCGGACGCCGGCACGGTAACTCAGCGTGTTCGGTCAGAGGGTTAGCTGCCCTCTGTAATAAAAAAACTGAGTTAATGAATCAACAACGAACTGAAACGGGTGTCTTGCGACCTCCGCACCGAGCAGATGAAACGAACGAAAACGAACAAAATGAGTTAAAAAAAGAAAAGTCGGTAGAGCACTTGCCCGCGAAAGGCAAAGGTCCCGAGTTCGAGTCTCGGTCCGGCACATAGAGTGAGAATTTCATCCAAGAAGTATTCTTCTTTAAAATACCATTTTTTGGGGATGGACGATATAAAACTGTTTCAACATTTATTCTACAACGATAAGACTAAAATAGAGCAGAAGACGTTTATTCTGAAATTCTTCTATGCTTCACGTCCGAAAATGCAAGTTCGAACCGAACCAAACAAAAATCTCGGTCCAATCTCGCTAAAAATACATAAATAAATGTGAAAAAACCAAAACGATTATCGCAGTCTGGAATGATGCTTTCCTTTGCATTCTTGGTGCTCGAATAGATCGCGTGGAGATAGGCCATTTGCTGTGGCATGTTCCGTGTCGTGTGAGAGCTATGTCAGAATGCCTCACAGTACTGACGCAAAATAAACAAAGGTTGAATTGATTATCGATTCACCGCACTGCAGCGAAGGTTATCATTGCTGCTCCAAGAGTGATTTCCGTTTTTGCACCCTTTCAGATTTCAGTCCTAGTAAGATTTGTGTTTTAGTTAACGCCGGACTGAAATAAAAGCAATGCATTTTATGGAACTTTTTTAAGGAGCACCGCACCAAACCTAGAATATTATTTATTTTAAGCATTACATTTGACACATCTGTCACATGCATATTTTGGACTTAGCAGACAAATAATTAAATTTAATCGGTCTATCCATTAGAATATTATTATTCCGTAAACAACAAACCCAGACTTTCCCAAAATTTAAGTCCTTTTATTTTGCAAACACTATGTCACTCTTGCCTTCCGAACGGGAAATTAAGCAGCTGAACATAAGGAGATTGCGTGAGAACACCGAGGGTAGTATAAACAGTAATATTTTCTTGAAAAAACGGAACAAGTGGAAGTGTGTGGATATTAAACTGATAGCCTCATTTCATAAACTTTCTGAGTTGAACAGCGCATAGTGCGGCAGCAGTCTGTTCCCAGCTGTCAGGTAGAGCTGATGGAACAGTTATCATCGTCATCGCCAACATATACACTCCTGGAAATGGAAAAAAGAACACATTGACACCGGTGTGTCAGACCCACCATACTTGCTCCGGACACTGCGAGAGGGCTGTACAAGCAATGATCACACGCACGGCACAGCGGACACACCAGGAACCGCGGTGTTGGCCGTCGAATGGCGCTAGCTGCGCAGCATTTGTGCACCGCCGCCGTCAGTGTCAGCCAGTTTGCCGTGGCATACGGAGCTCCATCGCAGTCTTTAACACTGGTAGCATGCCGCGACAGCGTGGACGTGAACCGTATGTGCAGTTGACGGACTTTGAGCGAGGGCGTATAGTGGGCATGCGGGAGGCCGGGTGGACGTACCGCCGAATTGCTCAACACATGGGGCGTGAGGTCTCCACAGTACATCGATGTTGTCGCCAGTGGTCGGCGGAAGGTGCACGTGCCCGTCGACCTGGGACCGGACCGCAGCGACGCACGGATGCACGCCAAGACCGTAGGATCCTACGCAGTGCCGTAGGGGACCACACCGCCACTTCCCAGCAAATTAGGGACACTGTTGCTCCTGGGGTATCGGCGAGGACCATTCGCAACTGTCTGCATGAAGCTGGGCTACGGTCCCGCACACCGTTAGGCCGTCTTCCGCTCACGCCCCAACATCGTGCAGCCCGCCTCCAGTGGTGTCGCGACAGGCGTGAATGGAGGGACGAATGTAGACGTGTCGTCTTCAACGATGAGAGTCGCTTCTGCCTTGGTGCCAATGATGGTCGTATGCGTGTTTGGCGCCGTGCAGGTGAGCGCCACAATCAGGACTGCATACGACCGAGGCACACAGGGCCAACACCCGGCATCATGGTGTGGGGAGCGATCTCCTACACTGGCCGTACACCACTGGTGATCGTCGAGGGGACACTGAATAGTGCACGGTACATCCAAACCGTCATCGAACCCATCGTTCTACCATTCGTAGACCGGCAAGGGAACTTGCTGTTCCAACAGGACAATGCACGTCCGCATGTATCCCGTGCCACCCAACGTGCTCTAGAAGGTGTAAGTCAACTACCCTGGCCAGCAAGATCTCCGGATCTGTCCCCCATTGAGCATGTTTGGGACTGGATGAAGCGTCGTCTCACGCGGTCTGCACGTCCAGCACGAACGCTGGTCCAACTGAGGCGCCAGGTGGAAATGGCATGGCAAGCCGTTCCACAGGACTACATCCAGCATCTCTACGATCGTCTCCATGGGAGAATAGCAGCCTGCATTGCTGCGAAAGGTGGATATACACTGTACTAGTGCCGACATTGTGCATGCTCTGTTGCCTGTGTCTATGTGCCTGTGGTTCTGTCAGTGTGATCATGTGATGTATCTGACCCCAGGAATGTGTCAATAAAGTTTCCCCTTCCTGGGACAATGAATTCACGGTGTTCTTATTTCAATTTCCAGGAGTGTAGATTCATCGCCGCCTCGCCACCCACACTGCCAGGATCATCATTCCCAGCAGGCCATGTCCTTTTGTTTCGTTCACTTTACCTCCGCTGTTGCTTTCTCAGCAACAGTCCCTGAAATAATTGGCCACCTCAATGTTCGTATCTATATCTATGCTCCTACAATCACATACAATTTCAACCACTACACATTATCCCTACCAGTTGTCCCCAACTCTCACATTCATCCACCCTCCGTCCTTAAACTCCACCATCCACGACCTCTTGATTCATCTACTTTCTCTCAAATCGACGATCAGACAGTCTCGATCGTAGGTAAAGCAGGTGGTAGACTGCGGTTGATTGGTAGAATACTCGGGAAATGCAGACAGTCTACAAAGCTGATTACTTAGAAAACACTCGTGTTACCCGTCCTAAAATATCGCCTAAGGGTGTGAAATCCTTGCCAAATAAGACTAACACAGGATGTTAAACGTATGCAAAGAAGGTCTGCACTGATTGTCTGAAGTTTGTTTGATCCATGGGAAATTATCGTTTTCATGCTGAAAGTCCGCAATTAGCATACGCTTGAAGATGGATGCGTACTAGCCCCTGTCTACTTACAAAGAATCAAGAACCAGCTTTAAGTGAGGTAGCTAGGAAGGTACCAGAACGTTCTCTACCTATCGCTTCAGAAGAGACCGGAAGGTAAGATTAGTCTATTTACAGCAGCACCAAGTCAGTGGAAGCATTCCATACCGCAGAATATCTCATTCATTAAAATGATCGATTTCGGCACGTTTAATGGGCCGTTTTCAGATTATGAGCACCATTTGGATGGATGTGGCTGAGTGGTGAAGAACAGCGCCTGGTCACAACGGCAACTGCTGCTAGTGGCTATTCTGCCACGGGTGATAAACTGTACGAAGACGAGCGCATTTGATGCGTTGTGTCAACTGTAGCCAATAGGAACTTAACTTACGTAAAAAGCGCTATAACTTATCAATAAAATGTAAAAATAATATGACAATTGTATGTACAGCATTATACAAATACAACTGTTCAAACGAATACTACAAGTCTTAATAATGTTGCTATAAATTTATCAAAGACTTTAAAATAAGATCGCCAAGAGAAACAGTTGTAGGATCGTTGAACGCCAGCTGTTGACAGTTCTTGGTACTTCTGGTGACGCAGTTTCTATGGAAATATCGACAGGGTGGGTACTGGTTGTCAAACCTTATGCTGCATGACGCCATTTCCATGGAGACGCTGTATAACGTCCCAAGGCTACCGAAGATGTATGCAGAGGACTCTGTAGCCATGGCAACGTAGTTGTTGGCAATTAATGGTTGAAGATGTGTTTATTGGATGCTGTTCCCATGGTGGTATTGTGAGTGCAACAGCCTGTGGCCGCCGTAGGCATATATAGAAAACGACGTGACATGTTCAATGAAGGCGTCTTATAACGATGTGAAACACCACTGCAGGTGTAAGTTGATGTTATGCTATATTATACTTGAAGTTAGCAGAATTAGAGTAGTTGTTGGTTAAAATTACGCACACCAAGACGTTGAAGCAATCCTACTTCTAGCATTCCATAAGCAGATGAAACGGTAAGAGGCCTTAATATGAGGCACACTGGAAAGTACCCTCCGCCATGTGATTCACAGCAGTTTGCAGAGTTTGGCTATCACCAACAAGATCACTTCAGTAGCACCACGCTGGCCTCGCCAGCTACATTGGTGCCTGATGCCTCCGCAGCTGCCTCATCCGTACCATCTCATCAACGCAACTATCCAGACACTTATTACTGGTGATTTCCCTAAATCACTCCAGGCAAATGCCGGGATGGTTCCTCTGAAAGGGCACGGCCGACTTCCTTCCCCATCCTTCCCTAATCCGATGAGACCGATGACCACGCTGTCTGGTCTCCTTCCCCAAAACCAACCAACCAACTTATTACTGGACATTAATAAGCGGTGTGTCACACTTCGCCATTACGACGGCTTTAACTTACATGTGGACTTTTTCACTGAGGTGTGTGAATGTCTTTGGAGAAATGGTAGCCCATTCTTCCTCAAAAGTCGGAACCAGAGAAGTGGTGATATTGGACGCTGGGGTCCCTGGAGCGGAATCGACAACTTAACTCATCCCAAAGACGTTCTTTTGGGTTCAAGTCGTGACTCTGGGCAGGTCAGTCAGTTTCAGGAATGTTACTGTCCACAGACCATTGCCCCATAGATGCTGCTTCATGACTGGATGCTCTGTCATGCTGATGCGACCAATCATAGTCTGCGAACTGTGCCAATCATCGTCTCAGTACTGTTCCTCTATTGAACGCCGTACACAAAGCTCTAGAATATGTGTCCATACGCTTCCGCATTTAGAGGTTTCTTAAGTGCAATAATGGGGCCACATCCTAACCAAGGATAACAGCTCCAGACCCTAACACCACATCCTCTGTACTTCACAGTTGGCACTCCGCATAATAGCTGGTAACGTTCTCCAGGCATTCACCAAATCCAAACCCTTGCATCGATTAGCCAATCGTACAGCGAGATCCATCACTCCAAACCACACGTTTGCAATCATCCCTATCCAGTTGCGTCGCTTTTTACACCACCTCAAGGTTCGCTTTGTTTTGTCTACAGAAATGTGTGGCTTACGAGGGGCTGCTCCAACTTGTACGCTGTTCTTCTACCGAACGCTCATTTGCTAGCTGGACTGCAGATAGCACTTTGGAACTCACTGATGATTACTTCCTCTGATTTGAAGCGATTTTTTACTATCACCACTCTACAATGGTCGACGGTCCGTGTCCATCTGCACAAGAGCTTTGGGTAGTCGTGGTATAACTGTGGTCGACGAGCAGGATGTAGAATCGTACAAAATTTTTGGTAACATTTTTGGGAAACAGCGATGGATATTTTATTTAAAATGACTGTTTTCGGTCTAGTCTTAGGCCATCGTCTGAATAGCACGGTGAAAGATAGAAAACGTGCTAATTACATAAAGAAGGCAGTGACTTAAAATAACGTAATTTATACATATTAAAATCGAAGAGTCGTTAGCCATCAGCTGAAGCTGACGATGTGCAGAACAGTCAGAAGACCTCAGTTGCTGAAACTGCTCCTGCTGGCTAGGCAGCATTGCGCTACATAAAGCTGGTGAGAGAGTGTTTCTGCTGTATGACTTAACCGTCAGCCAATGAGGAATGATTTATATAAATAACGTATTGTTAGAAGAAACAGTTAATCTGAAAGCGAATAAATATAAAAAGGAGTGCCTAGAGGACAGAACAGATGGTTGAGAATGTTGAGTAACTGTAATAAGATTATTTAAAAATTACTTATCTTACACTACTGACCATTAAAATTGCTACACCTAGAAGAAATGCAGATGATAAACGGGTATTCATTGGACAAATATATTATACTAGAACTTACATGTGATTACATTTTCACGCAATTTGGATGCATAGATCCTTAGAGATAAACACCCAGAGCAACCACCTCTGGCCGTAATAACGGCCTTGATACGCCTGGGCAACGAGTCAAACAGAGCTTCGATGGCGTTTACAGGTACAGCTGCCCATGCACTTCAACACGATACCACAGTTTATCAAGAGTGGCGTATTGTGACGAGCCAGCTCGGCCACCATTGACCAGACATTTTCAGTTGGTGAGAGATCTGGAGAATGTGCTGGCCAGGGCAGCAGTCAAACATTTTCTGTATCCAGAAAGGCCCGTACAGGACCTGCAACATGCGGTCGTGCATTATCCTGCTGAAATGCAGGGTTTCACAGGGATCGTATGAAGGGTAGAGCCACGGGTCGTAACACATCTGAAATTTAACTCCACTGTTCAAAGTGTAGTCAATGGAAACAAGAGGTGACCGAGACGTGTAACCAATGGCACCATACCATCACGCCGGGTGATACGCCAGTATGGCGATGACGAATACACGCTTCCAATGTGCGTCCACCGCGATGTCGCCAAACATGGATGCGACCGTCATGATACTGCAAACAGAACCTGGATTCATCCGAACAAATGACGTTTTGCCCTTTGTGCACCCAGGTTTGTCGATGAGTACACCATATCAGGCGCTCCTGTCTGTGATGCAGCGACAAGGGTAACCGCAGCCATGGTCTCCGAGCTGATAGTCCATGCTGCTGCAAACGTCGTCGAACTGTTCGTGCAGATTGTTGTTGTCTTGCAAACGTCCCCATCTATTGACTCAGGGATCGAGACGTGGCTGCACGATCCGTTACAGCCATGCGGATAAGATGCCTGTGATCTCGACTGCTGTAGTTCAGTTCTTTTATCTTGGCGGCTCGCGCATGCCCGCCCAGACGCAGGAGATTGCTGCGTTGCCAAGTTGCAAACGACGCACGCGCCAAGAGAAGCAGCGCCATAGTATAGTGTAGTTCGCAAACTTACGTTTGGGGGGGGGGGGGGAGCGCGCAGTTTATGAAGTAAAGCCACCAAGGACTCATTAACACTTTCGCTGCTACAGAGACGTGCTCCCCGCATTTCGCGCTGTGCGCGATTTTGTCATCACTGCACTGCTCGCCTGTGCTGACACACAGTGTTCCGACTGCTTTGACACTTATCATTCGATTTCTCAAAAATTATTTGGCTCAAAACTTTGATTTTTACCTATCTTCTTGACTGATACCTTCCCCCCATAAATGACTTAATTTTGTTTCGACGTTCAACGCAGTTATTGTGCAGCATTAAATGTAGTAAACCATTCCACAAAATTTTCAAGAGTTTGCAGAGGTAAAAGTCCATAACGTATACTTTCCGTATGGTCGATTGTAGTTGCCACAATGTTAAGAATGAAATGTGGACAAGGTACCTAAATTTTATATAAAATTTACTGTATAACAATATCTCATTTAATTTAAGTACCAGATAGGTGTCGCATGTAATATTGAGAAATATTCCGTCTTTCGCGACTGTAATAAAAGTTTTATTTATACCAGAGTCATTTTGAATTTTTTCTAAAAAGTTCTAATTGAAACAATGTTGGCAAAGTACACATAACTGAATTGTGGACGTAATAAAACATAGAAAAAACTAAAATATATTGTCAGTGAGGCACAGTGCGCAAACAATTTGTGTTTGTCACAACAGACAGCAAAAACGTGCCAAAAAATAAAACACTCGACGAAAACATTGAATATGATGATGTTGCCAAAGCAGCGAAGCAATGAATTGCGTCCGACAATCAAGTAGCTCGGCAACGTACGAGCCGAAATTCTGCTCTAGATAATACTTTTAATAGTGTCGCAAAGGAATATATCTCAAATGAATAGTAAAATAGTGACTCCGGAAGAAAAGATATACAAACAAAACAGATAACATGAATATTGAATGTGTGCCTTTTCATTGTTTTTAATTGCTGTAAAAAGAAATATTGGAGGACAAAATTAGAAAAACCGAAAATTTATTATGACTACAATGAAGAAACAGAGCACTAGAAATTTCAAAAAAATTACATTCAAACGAATAAAATTCATGAAGGAAGACACTTCAATATTGTTTTTAAATAAAGAAAATATAAAGCACCAAACAAGGTTTGAACTCAGATCCTCTCCCTTAGCAACTACACAGCTTAACCATTACGCTAAAGCAGCTCGCCATTTAAGAGTGCTCCTGGAGGACTTTAAAATGTCACGCAAAATGCGGACAAACACTGCCGGAATGACTATGAATTACTCACGTTTCGTCGAAGTACAATGGGAAATAAACAATTACTGCTGTTCTTTATTGCAAAAAAGTTCGTGAGAATGATACAAAAACCTTTCCTTGCTATCGCCTGAACTGGGAGGCTTATTGCTTGTTTGGTTTAATTAATTAATAGGATATGTAGCAATTGGTATAGAGAATGCTTTTTCCAAACTTTCTATAAAAGAAAGTCTGCTATCAAGACATTGCTTTTGTTCGATTACTTTATTTATGACTGAACATTTCTAAAATTGAAGACACTCGTCCGTGCTCTGCACTGCAGTCGAGGTCTGGCAACGTCGTTCTCTATTCATTGGCTGACTGCGTTTTGTGACGTCAGATGCGCAGAACTAACCTAAACATGGCCACCGTCGTAAATAACGCGAACTTTACTGATACGAGGCCATTGGGATCCAGCACGGCGTTCCGTATTACCCTCCTGAACCCACGGATTCCATATTCTGCCAATAGTCATTGGATCTCGACCAAACCGAGCAGCAATGTCGCGATACGATAAACCGCAATCGCGATAGGCTACAATCCGACCTTCATCAAAGTCGTAAACGTGATGTTACGCATTTCTCCTCCTTACAAGAGGCATCACAACAGCGTTTCAACAGGCAACGCCGGTCAACAGCCGTTTGTGTATGAGAAATCGGTTGGAAACCTTCCTCATGTCAGCTCGTTGTAGATTTCGCCACCGGCGCCAACCTTGTGTGAATGCTCTGAAACGCTATAAATTTGCATATCACAGCATCTTCTTCCAGTCGGTTAAATTTCGCGTCTGTAGCACGTCATGTTAGTGTTGTAGCAATTTTAATGTCCAGTAGTGTATTTCTTGTAGTACCAACTGGCGGAATTAATTGATTTATTTACTATAAAATCGGTTATTTAATTAATATTATGTGTGTTCAGAGTAAGCAAATGGATTTATGTAAAACAATCTAGGGTAAATATGCCGTAATTACAAACTGTCTTGACTAATACGAAATTTAGTAGAACAATGACGCAATGAGGACTGATTTTTCACTAATTTCATGTAATATCGTATCTTCTCGATACCGCCTGAGCCAGCGCCTCGATGAAGATGCCTGTAAAGCTATGAACATAGTCACCGATGAAACGACCTTACCAATGAATAACCTCCAGGTCACCAACCAATGAAGGCCGCCAGGACGGTATTATAAGCGGCGGGCACTTTCTTCTGCACTGAAGAACCAAAGAAACTGGTACACCTGCCTATTATCGTGGAGGGCCGACCACGCAGAAGGCCCACAACACGACGTGACATGGGCTCGACTAATGTCTGAAGTAGTGCTAGAGGGAACTGACACCATGAATTCTTCAGGGCTGTCCATAAATCAGCAAGCGTCCGGGAGGGTGGATCTCTTCTGAACAGCACGTTCCAAGGCATCCCAGATATGCTCAATAATGTTCACGTCTGGAAAGTCTGGTGGGCAATAGGAAGTGTTTAAACTCAGAAGAGTGTTCCTGGAGCCACTCTGTAGCAATTCTGGACGTGGTGGGTGTCGCGTTGCCCAAGTCCGTCAGAATGCACAAGGGACATTAATTGATGCAGGTGATCAGACAGGAGGCTAACGTACGTGTCACCTGTCAGAGTCGTATTATAGACGTATCAGGGGCCCCATATCACTCAAACTGTACACGCCTCACACGATTACGGAGCCTCCAGCAACTTGAACAGTCCTCTGCTGACATGCAGGTTCCATGGATTCATGAGGTTGTCTCCATACCCATTCACGTCCATCCACTCGATACAATTTGAAACGAGACTCGTCCGACCAGGCAACATGTTTCCAGTCATCAACAGTCCAATGTCGGTGTTGACGGGCCCAGAAGAGGCATAAAGCTGTCGTACAGTCGTCAAGAGTACACGAGTGGGCGATCGACTCCGAAAGCCCATATCGATTGTTTCATCGAAGGGTTCGCACGCTGACACTTGTTGATGGCTCAGCATTGAAATCTGGATCAATTTGAGGAAGAGTTGCACTTCTGTCACGTTGAACGATTCTCTTCAGTCGTCATTGGTCCAGCTGTTGCAGGATCTTTTTCCAGACGCAGCGGTATCGGAGATTTAATGTTTTGCCGGATTCCTGATATTCACGGTACACTCGTGAAATGTCGTACGGGAAAGTCCCCACTTAATCGCTGCATCGGAGATGCTGTGTCCCACCGCTCGTGCGCCGATTATAACACCACGTTCAAACTCACTTAAATCTAGATAACCTGCCATTGTAGCGGCAGTAACCGATCTAACCACTGCGCCAGACACTTGTTGTCTTATGTAGGCGTTGCCGAACGCAGCTCCGTATTCTACCTGTTGACGTATCTCTGTATTTGAATACGCACCCCTATACCAGATTATTTGGTGCTTCATTGTTGTTAGAGATTAGTTTCGCTTTGCTAGTTCGTGCCGAACCTTACACAGACCTGTTGATAGCTAGCTGTACCGGCAAACATTCAGTGATCATAGACGCGTGGGGTTGCTGCTTATAGCTATCCTTGGCTCCCGTAAGTTGTCAACAGTGTAGGAGTTCCTCAGCAACACGTTGAGTAAAATATATGTATTTAATGTGCACTTGTGTAAACTAATCTTTTCATTGTCTGTCTTGATTCCCACGAAGACAGATCTCTTTGGCCACCTTCCGCCCATTTATCATCAACAACGAGGACATAACAGTCGTCTCCTCGGAACACAACGGTTGCCGACTCGCATCATAACACAGGGATTTGTCATTCAAGTGACATCCAATAACTAGCCCACGTCAGAAGTCACTTAGGTCTCGTGAACAATACAGTTTACTGTCACACTTCTCTACTGACAACACAATAGTCCCCATGTCGTATTACGCTGCCAGGTCCACTGCTCATGACATCTAGTGGTCAGTTCTGCATTACATAGGGGAATCCAAGTACTTTTGATCAGATAGTGTGTTAAAGATCTGTTGCAAAATATTAATAGTATCCTCAAACTTTTAGCAGATTATGCACTTATCTATGTCGAACTGATGATTGAAAAAGGCAACATAAATGCTCCATCATATCTTGGTAAGGTTTCAAAATGGTGCAAGGAGTGGCATCTTACTTTAAATGTTCAGAAGCGTAAAATTCAGCATTCCACAATAAAACGTTGTACCCTACGACTACGATATGAATGATTCACGCTTAAAATCAGTCAACTCATACTTGGCTGTAGCAATTTTTAGCGATGTAAAGTAGAATGAGTGCATAGTCTCCGGCGTAGGCAAAGAAGGTGGTAGACTTCGGTTCATTGCTAGGATACTGGGAAAACGCAACATGTCTACTAAGGAGAGATTCCCCACAAAATATCACGCGATCTGCCCGACAATACCGCTCGATTTCGTGGTACTCAAACGAAATACGATTGTTCCATAGTATTGCTCAGTTGTGTGGGATTCAAAAGAAATGTGATTAACAGAGGATGTAAGTATACAAAGAATGACAGCACAAATGGTCACAGGTTTCTCTGGCCAATGGAAGGGCGTCAGTGCAAAGGCTGAAGAACCAGTACTGACAGACGAAGACAGATGGCAACTACCCCCAAAAAGTGCACTTACAAGGTTTCCAGAAATAGCAGAGGATTCTAGGAATACGAGGGTCATTTCAAATGTCCTCCACCCTGCGCATGCGCCACCGTTACGGTGACGTGATCGAGTTGAAATTCATGTCAGTAGTGAGCAAAACCTTACATGTGACGGTCGTGTATGTATTTGCTGTTTCGTGTGGGGGTGTCGGGAGTAATTCAGTTTCAAATTGGAAGTTCCACTGCTTAACTGGGTGGTAAAGTGCTCGCCTCACATGCAAGCGGGCCCGGGTTCGATTCCCGGTCGGAGAGGAAATTTTCTCTGCTCGGGGACTGGGTATTGTGTTTTGCTCATCATCATTTCATCCTTATTATCGGCGTGCAACTCGCCCATGTGGCGCCGACTGAAATAAAACTTGCACTTGGCTGCCGAACTTACCTGGATGGGGCCTCCCGGCCAACGATGGCATACGATCATTTCGTTTTTTTAAAAATGGAAGTTGAACCAAGTCAGAAGTGTTTACATGTAGTGTTCAGCGTTTCTACACAAAATCGAATCCCTACATGGGAAGAACCCAATGGAAATTTACAACGCTTTGAGAGAAGTGTGTGGGAATAGTGTAGTGGATCGTAGCATAGTATCACGATGGTCTGCTCGTTTCTGTGAAAGTCGCGTAAGCACAGAGGATAAGCCAAGAAGTGGAAAGCCATCAACTGCAACAGTGTACACGTCTCAGGTCTTTGTTAATGACATTTGGAGAGGAGATCAATGAAACACATGTAAGGAAATTACATATAAGACCAGAATGTCTGTCAAAACAGGCTGGTTTTACATAATGTTTTGTGCCCGAAAATTCGTCAGAGAGGGCCTGACGTGCTTGCAGCTAGTGTCCTTATTTTGCAAGACAATGCAAGACTGCATATTGCCCTGCCAGTGACAGAAACGCTCTATATATGTGAATGAGAGATACTTTCTCCACTCACCATACTGTCCTGATATGAGCCTACCAGACTTTGATTTGTTTCCGAAATTGAAGGAACAACTTCTTGGAAAGCGTTTTGAAACAAGTGGTGAAGTTTCCAGTGAGGTGATCCGAATAATCAGAAAGCGCAACAATGAAGGTGCCTTATTCGGAATACAGTAGTTGCCAAAGCACTGAGAAGCTTTCATAGACAAAAATAGAGATTATATTACAGTTTGCAGAAGACCTTACAGCTGATACAGAGACCGCGGAGGCAAATTACATCGCGCAGCGAGGCACTGAATCCATCAATTTCAATGCGCTACGTAAGCGACTGGAACGGGATGAAGCTTTAATAAATGGTAGTGGTGAAGTACCTTTGCCACAAACTTTACAGTGGTTTGCACAGCACAGATATAGATGCAGATTAGATGTATAAACTGAAGAAATGTAGACAGATATGGTGGGAAGTCACTAGACTGAGCTCTGCCCAGAAAAGTAAGTGAGGAGTCTCAGACTAAATGAAGTAACGAAAGCATTTCCTCACAAATGTAGAAAGGACTGAAAAGAGTGTTGATATTTGTTCGCTATCAGCTTTCCTTATAACTAGGATACACAAACAACAGTCGAGTTCATTTTCTTTTTCAGACAGCGTGTAATTTCATCTGCAGCACTGCGCGTCTGCAATAACATCCATGCGTCGGCCGCTTCGTACGTGTACCGGTTAGTCTGCATTGTGTAATCTTGAAGTGAGCCACGGTTGAGAGAGCAGCGTGGTAAAAATGATGATAAATTATTATTATTGATGAAACTGACTTTATAATATGCTTTTCAGTATCTTTACCGGGAGAGAGAAAAAATTTTTGATGGATTTGATGAAGACTTCATAATGAGGTAATGATTTGCTTTCTTTGCTTTAATTGTGAGCGAGCTGTTGCCTGTACACCATTATAACAATTTGGTATCGAACACAAAACTTTCCCCCTCTTCTTAACTATGTAACACTAGCGAGCGACAATTCAAGAAAGATTAACTTAATTAATGCAATCTTTTGGGATTTACAATGACCATATATATTTTGTAATACTTCTTTGAACATGACACTTTGCAGTTCTCGATTATAATGAAGAACACTTTTGTAAAGTGACTTTTATAAATTGGGCGATATACCTTTTACCAAAGGAAACAACGTTAACACAATTTACCCCGTCATCATCAATTTCCCAATCTTTGTCAGTCACTATATAAAGTTTCAAAATTGCAATTTAAAATGCAGATATATTACCTGGACTCATAGCACCCGAAGTTCACCTGTAGTTATTTTGCTGCTCAGTAAAGTAGACGTACCTTTTAGTAGGTTTCAATAGGAACAGCAGCTTCCGAAGAACAGTTGCCTTTTCGTTATTCACTGCCAAAAATGAGCCATAAGAGAAAAATAAAAATTAAATTTCATACAACCAGAAATTAGTTAAGGTATTGTCACATTTCGTGTCACAGAAATATAGAAGTATGAAGGCAACTTAGGTAGAATCTGGTTTTCTTTATTAGGCGATTCAGTACAGATAAGTTCTACTTCGATTCATTATTTTCAGTATATGCAACTTCTGAAACAGACTTCCAGACAATCCAAGCAAAGTAATTTCCTCTGCAAAAATCAATAAATAGAAATTATCGCTATGAATAGTAACTCATTTTTTAAAGGAGCCTTCACGACAAATAAAAAACTTGTGGGTCCTGCCCTCAGCCACAAAATTTTAAATTTCCCGTAACTCTGGCCTTTGACTGCTCGTTCCTTCCGCGAATCCGCTTGAGATTTTTGCCCCGGCATTGTGAGGAGACTGCAGCACTTGTTCCGCCTTCGCTGTCACCCGCTGTTAAACACCCACAAAAGAGGCAAGATATTAAGCGACGTCGGGATGAAAAGATCTTTTTCTTGTTGAGAGTAAGGAAGATAACAGCGGCGAATTAAGTGGCCGAAGAACAGAGTCGCGAAGCAAGGTCGGGCGCCATCGACCAGTAGAAGTAGACTTTGCGGGAAGTCGTGTGCTGAAAGCGTTTCGCTGTTTTCAGCACAGAGCGGAACGAAACCACACAGACATCGGTGGACACACTGTTGTGGGCCACCCAATGTCATCGTGTTACCGGCTGCTTCGATAAAGTTCACGAGTTTCGTAGCAGCGAGGCATTGTAGTGTTCCCACTCGTAACACCATTGTACGTTGCGCGGTACCATTTCGTTTACGAGAAACAGTGACGAATAGAAAACCCCAAGGGCTCCTCGCTTACTACGCACTGCAGGAAATGTTGAAAGAGTTCGGCAAGCCATAGTTTTTTTTTTTTTTTTTTTAGACAACATAGTTGTGTGGAGATAACGGTGATTTGTTAATTTATAATCAATTATTCAAAATGACAGTCACAATCGCATTATTTATTTTGTGCGCAGGCAGGGTGACGACTCCAGCGAGCGACCAAATGGTTTAAATTGCCCTGAATATGTCCCCATCACAGGTTGAAACCGGTTGGCGGCAAAATGAATAATGCAATTGTGACAGTCATTTTGAATAATTGATTGTAAGCCATACTCTGTAGTCCTGGTCGATCTGCTAGGAGACATTCTGCTGAACTGCGTCTCAGTAATCATTCAGTAAGACGCATTTTGCGTATTGATCTAGGATTTCATCCCTACAGTATAGCTATCGTGCAACAATTGAACCCTGAAGATTATGTACAGTGGCTAAATTTTGTTCGAGAAATGGAGGTCATAATCAGAAAAATGACAATATTATTCTGTTTATGATTCACAAAACTCATTTTCATTTGAATGGCATGGTAAAACGGTAGAACTGTCGTTATTGCGCCAGAGAAAGTCCAAACCTAATGCGTGAGGGACCATTACATAGTCCCAAGATGCATGTTTGGTGTACTTTAATCGGTACAGATGTTACTGGTTCATACTTTTTCCAAGACGATAATGGGAACACTGTAACTGTGACTTTGGAACGTTATAGACAGATCATCACTGAATTCTTCCTACCAGAACTAAGACGTATTCGTGTCTGGCAAGTTTGATTTCATTAGGACAGGGCCACAGCTCACACAGGAAGACTGTTTTTCGTGGTCGCTTCATTTCCCGGTTTGGTGACGTTTGTTGGTTCAAATGGCTCTGAGCACTATGGGGCTTATTTCAGAGGTCATCAGTCCCCTTGACTTAGAACTACTTAAACCGAACTAACCTAAAGACATCACACACAGCCATACCCGAGACAGGATTCGAATCAGCGACCGCAGCATCAGCGCAGTTACGGACTGAAGCGCCTAGAACCGCTCGGTCACAGCAGCCAGCCCTCTTACGCACACTTCACCACTTTTTTTGACGGTTCTGCGACGGAGTTCAGAACGGCGACGCCCAGCATTTAAATCATGCGCTTTTTGTGTGGGTGGCCTAGGAAAACATTACAGACCCACCATCGCTCAAAATCGACTCGAAAAGACCTCAGGAGATGGCGTAAAGGGCGTCAATGCAGGCACCCCTCCCCTTCGGGCCTCCATTCTCACACATTTCGCGATCGAAAGCGACAGTTTGTTGTACGATGAGCTACAGAACGACATTCTTGACAAATTTAGACACTGCTGACACCCGCTGGACGATTTAGCCACATCAGGGCTACAACTCCATTGAACATTGTCTGACCCGTTTCAAGTGTGATTTGCTCTATTTCTCAATATGGAACCTTTCGACTGGACTAAATTGAACGTGATCTGAATTTGTAAAGTGTTTTACTTTTTTTTAAGCCCTTCTGTTTCGCGTCCCCTCGTGTCGAGAGAACAGAGCGATGCAACATTGACATGGGCATGAATAGAATGGCAAAGGTCCACCTAAGACTCTCCAGTTCAGCAACACCCACGGGCCACACACATCTTCGTTGAGGGCGTTAAAAATGTACGTGACCGAGCTGTATAGTGCCTGGAGGCTGCTGTGGCGCCTAAGGGTAGGCAATCCCTTCGACGTCCTTTTGTATCAGCCAGTCTAGGGTTTTACATCCCATGCGTACGCTGCCGTTAACAACACATCACAAACAGCTGCGTGAGGAGTGGTCTTACAACCATGAAGAATCGATTGCTGATGATCGGCGCCTCACCGTGATCATCGTCGGTGAGTACTATGACGATCGCGGGAGAGGTCCTATTTTTCCAATGATATGCCGAGAGACACCGCTGCTTCCTGGCGTCATGGTGTGGAGAGCCAGCGTGTATGTTTTCACGTCACAACTAGTAGTAATTGAGGAAAGTTTGATGGTGCAACAGTATGTCACAGACATCATGTGTTCTCATGTGTTATCTGTCATGCTACATTATAGTAGAGCTATGTTTCAAGAGGACAATGCTCGTCTACACATGGCATGTATCTCTACAAACTGTTTGCTTGATGTTGAGGTACTCATGTGGTCAGCAAGATTACAACATATGTCTGCGATAGAGCCTGTTTAGAAGCAGCTTGGACATCAGATTTGTCCCACTTCCAGTATCCAGGATATCACGAATTAGTTACAATAGTTATGGGACAGATTACGCAGGCAAGAATACAAACGATTTATGACACGCCTCCCAACCGAATCAGTGCAGTCATACAGGCCAAGGAAGGTACAAGGTAATAATGATAGGCGAGCTGATGCTGTCAAATCCTTTGTAAGTTGGACTCTGTATTGTAATCAATGAAATAAACTATCAACTCGTGAAGTTTTGTTTCGATTCCTCCTTCCTTACTGGTTGCTTTACTTTTTTGTCAGCCGTTGTATTTCCGGAATCCTGTGTAAAAATAGCAGCACACCACTGCTCATATCCACTGCCTGATAGCAACTGGCAGTTTTGTCAACCTACACATAGCGTCTTCATATTAAACTATCAGTGGATAAATGTAAGAGGTCTACTGCAGTTGTTGAAAGACGTCCCACCGGACATAAGGCAGTCGATACAGCACCGATGTATGGGTGTCTCATCCATTTCAAAGACATAATTACAAAAGTTCTTAACAAAATATTTGAAAATCGTAGGTTCAGCAGTCCTGGAACAGAATATTTCCAATAGGTTCTTCAGGATCAATACCTCTGTATATTTAACTGAGGGGAAATTAAATAAAAGGTCTCCAGTGAATCACCGACGATTCCCTAAATAAGGAAATGAAGGATAGCAGATATCCAAATCCAATGTGCAGTATTGTCTGTCTGGAATCGTTTCCTAGGATGTATTAGTGGTCAAAATGTTGAGCACTTGATATAACAGTCACGAAGAACTGCACCAGAGTTACGTATCTGCTTGAATTTGGTACAGGGGTCTAAACGATTGTTGAACGTCTTGTCATGGTGGTGGAGAACTGGATTGTGAGACTCTGATCCTGTTACTATTTCATCAAGTTACACTCATGTTTCAAAGGCTTCTCCCAATTCCACAAAAACAGGAAACAGTTCAGTTAAAGAAAAAGTCAATGTTATTATTCAGCATCTAAAAACGTGAAAAGTTACATACGTGCAGATCTCAAAGAATTCGCAACATTGTCCACTTATAATGAGGTGGCAGAAGTCATGGGATAGCGATACGCACTTATATACATGGCGGTAGAATCGAGTACACAAAATATAAAAGGGCAATGCATTCGGAGAGCAGTCATTTGTGCTCAGCTGATTCATGTAAAAAGGTACGCGACGCGATTATGGCTGCACTAAGGGAATTAACAGGCTTTGAAAGCGGAATAGTAGTTCGAGCTAGGTGCATGGGACATTCCATTTCAGAAATTCTCAGGGAATTCAGTATTCCGAGATTCACAGTGTCATTAATGTGCCGAGAATACCAAATTCCAGGCATTACCTCTCACCACGGACAACGCCGTGGCCGACGGCTTTCACTTACCGACCGACAGCAACGGCGTTTGCGTAGAATTGTCAGTGCTAACAGATGACAGCATGGCGTGAAATAAATTCATAAATCAACGTGCGACGTACGACGAACATATCAGAACAGTCCGGCGATATTTGGCGTTATGGGTTATGAAAGCAGACGACCGATGCGAGTGCTTTCGTAACAGTACGGCATCAACTGCCGCGCCTCTCCTGGGCTCGCGACCATTTCAGTCGGACCCTGGACGAGTAAAAAACTGTGGCCATGTCAGATGAGTTCCGATTTCAGTTCGTAAGAGCTGATTGTAGAGTTCGAGTGTGACGCATATCCCACTAAGCCATGGACCCGAGTTGTCAACAAAACACTGTGCAGACTGGTGGTGGTTCCACTACGGTGTGGTTGTATTTACATGGAATGGACTGGGACCTCAGTTATGTTCGGCTACCTGGGGAACATTTGCATCCATTCATGGGCTTCATGTTCCCCCTACCGATCGAGGTGGCGCAGTGGTTAGCACACTGGACTCACATTCGGGAGGACGACGGTTCAATCCCGTCTCCAGCCATCCTGATTTAGGTTTTCCGTGATTTCCCTAAATCGTTTCAGGCAAATGCCGGGATGGTTCCTTTGAAAGGGCACGGCCGATTTCCTTCCCAATCCTTCCCTAACCCGAGCTTGCGCTCCGTCTCTAATGACCTCGTTGTCGACGGGACGTTAAACACTAACCACCACCACCACCACCACCATGTTCCCAAACTACGATCGAATTTTTATGTATGGCAATATGCCATGTCACCAGGCCACAATTTTTCGCGACTGGTTTGAGGAAATTTCTGGACTGTTTGAGCGAATGATTTTCCCAACAACTGAACATTAATAATACATAATCGAGAGGTCAAGTCATGCACAAAAACCTTCACTGGCAACACTTTCGCAGCTGTGAACGGCTACAGAGGCAGCATGGCTCTGTGTTTCTGCAAGATAAGTCCATGCCACGTAGACTTGTTGTACGACGCCGGGCAAAAGGAGGTCCGACACATTATTAGGGTGTACCTCGTGACTCTTGCCGCCTCAGAGTAAGTTAGATAAAAAGTACATGTCAATATACAGTGCTATTCATAAGCAGACGACTGAACGAAAACTACAAGTCATGCAGAAGAATGACAAATGACAGTGGACAGAGAATATCTGCAAGTATCGAATGGTAATACGCGCCTTAGCGCAATAGAAGATCGCATCACTAGCGTCAGGTGCCACAGAACAGGCAGAAAAATCGTTTTTTACATATTGTCGCATCAAATTAGTTTGCGGCAGCAAACAGGTAACCCAGTTAACAGATTTCCAGTACGGGCTGTTGTCGTTGAGCCTTCCCGGGCGGCAGGAGCAGCGGTGACGTCAATGAACTGGAAGTGTCCTTCAGCCGTATTGTTTGATGCATCGCAAACGTTGATGATCTGTAATGTGGCTTAAAAACTAACAGATGTGGCTCCATGCAATGATGTGTGTTGTTTTTCTGCATGTCTTTTTTGTCTTTCGTGCAGTGTCCTTCTGCAACGCTGGAAATAGTTATGAATAACCCTGTACAGTGTAGGTACCTGCCTTGCACAAGCATTTCTACACTGACGGAAAAAAATCGCAGCACCAAGAAGGAGTTGTGAGACATAAACGGAAGTTGATAGACGTGTTTCTACATCTGAAGGATGATGTTCGTTAAATTCGCTCCAGGCGCATGAGAGTTGTTGCTAGCAGCACAATTATGGGGATGAATATCAGGTTTTCTTTCAATGCATGCAATATTGGTCGTGAGCGTTGGTTAGATGTTATCCAAGAATGCCTCTAAGAAGCCATTATCAACACCCAATTGAGTTTGAACGAGGCAGTGTAATAGGGCGACAAGAAGATGGATGTTCTATCTACGATACAGCAGAAAGATTTGTCAGGAATGTAGCACACTGTACATGATTGATAGCAGCGGTGGTCGCGAGTATGTACGAGCGCAAGAAGAGCGGGCTCTGGATGGCCACGTGACTCTACCGCGAGGGAATATCATCGTGTTCGGCGTTGGCTCTGTCGCATCGTACTGCATCTACGGCAGAAATCTGAGCAACAGTTGGTACCACAGCGATACAATGAAATGTTACAAATCGATTACTTCAAGGAACCTCCTTGCCAGATCTACTGTAGCGTGCATTCTACTGACCCGAAACCACCACTATTTGCAACTTCAATGGTGTCAAGTGAGAGCCCATTGGAGGGAAGGTTGGAAGGCTGTTACTTTTATGATGAAATCTGGTTCTGCCTCATTGCCAATAATGACCGTGTGTTGGATAGAAGAGGCCAGTTAAGTGTCTGCAACGAACCTCTCTGTGTACCAGACACACCGGATCTGCACCTGGAATTATGATCTGCGGTTCGATTTCGCATGAAAGCGCTCTCGTGGTTATCCCAAACACCCTGACTGCAACTTTGTACGTCCATCTGGTGATGCGACCGGTTGTGCTGCCATTCACGAACAGTGTTCAAGTGTGTATTTTCCAAAAGGATAACGCTTGTCCACATGCTGTCGCAATCCAACATGCAACCCTACAGCGTGTCGACACGCGGCGTTGGCCAGCACAATCACCAGATCCGTCTCCAATCCATCACATATCGGACATAATCAGACGGAAACTTCAGCGACACCCACAACTTGCATTAATCGTGCCTCTTTTGACCGACCAAGTGCAACGGCAATGGAAATTCGTCTCATAAACTGACATCTGGCACCTGTACAACACAATGCGTGCACGTTTGCATACCTTCATTCAACTTCCTGGCAGTTACGCCGGTTATTAATGTACCAGTATTTCACATTCGTAATGGCTTAACTCGCACTTACACTGAAGAACCAAAGAAACTGGCACACCTGCTTAATATCGTGTAAGGCCCCGCAAACTCGTAGATGTGCCGTGACACAATGTGGCATGGAGTCGACTAATGTCTGAAATAGCGCTGGAGGAAACTGACATCATTATTCCTGCAGGGCTGTCCATAAATCCCTAAGCGTATGAGGGGATGGATATCACTTCTGAACAGCACGTTGTAAGTCATGCCAGGTATGCTAAATAAGGTTCACGTCTGGGGAGTTTCGTGGAGCCACTCTGTAGCAATTCTGGACGTCTGGGGTGTCGCATTGTCCTATTGGAATTGCCCAGGTCCATCGAAAACCACAGTGGACATGAATGGAAGGAGGTGATCAGACAGGATGTTTACGTACGTCTCACCTGTGACAATCATATCTAGACGTATCACTCCAACGGCACACGCCCCACACCACTACAGAGCCTCCACCAGCTTGAACAGTCCCTGGCTGACATGCAGGGTCCATGGATTCATGAGGTTGTCTCCATACCCGTGAACGTCCATCCACTCGATACAATTTGAAACGTGATTTCCCCGACCAGGCAACACGTTTCCGGTCATCAATAGTCCAATGTCGGTGTTGACGGGCCCAGGCGAGGCGTAAAGCTTTTTGTTGTGCAGTCGTCAAGGGTACACGAGTGGGCCTTTGGCTCCCAAAGCCCATATCGTTGATGTTTCGTTGAATGGTTCGCACGTTGACACTTATTGACGGCCCAACATTGAAATCTGCAGAAAATTGCGGAAGGGTTGCACTTCTGCGACGTCGAACTATTCTCTCCAGTCATCGTTGGTCCCTTTCTTGCAGACCTCTTTTTGGTCCCACCGATGTCGGAGATTTGATGTTTTGCCGGATTTCTTATGTTCACAGTACACTCGTGAAATGGTCGTACGGGAAAATCCCCACTTCATCGCCAACTCAGAGATTTTGTGTCCCATCACTCGTGCGCCGACTATAATATCACGTTCAAACTCATTTAAAATTTGATAACCTGCCGTTGTAGCAGCAGTAACCTATCTACGAGGGGCGTTCGGAAAGTAAGCTCCGATCGGTCGCGAAATGGAAACGACTATGAAAATCCGATAAAGCTTTGCACAGATGTGTTGGGTAGTGTCTCTAGTATAACCCCAGTTAGCATCACGTCGCTCTTCTCATTTCTGAGCTCGCAGTGAGTGCGTAAAGATGTCTAGAAAATAGTGTCTGCCGCCAAGTACGAGGGCCTGGTGAGAAATTTTGCCTGAAGCTATGCAGCTAACATTACATATCTGTCGTGGTGTTTCGTCTTCACGACAACTCTCAGCCGCATTCTGCAGGGGCAATGAAGATGCTCCTGCATCATTTTCAAATGGAAATGTTAGATTACCCACAATACAGTCCGCAATTGTCTCCCCCTGAGTTTCATCACTGGTCACATGAACCGCTGTCTTTGAAGACAACATTTTGACACAGACAACGAGGCGTAGGCCAGCGTGGAGAATTGGCGGAAAGCACTGGCGGCTGCCTTCTATGATGAGGCTATTGAAAAGTTGGTACAACGCTATGACAAAAGTCTAAGTCAGAACGGCGACTACGTAGAGAAGTAGCTGAAAGGTGTAGCTAATTGCTACGAGTAAAACATTTCTGATGTTCACTGTGGTTTAAATTTGGCAATCAATCGGAGCTTACTTTCTGAACATGCCTCGTAATAACTGCGCCAGACACTTGTTATCTTATATAGGCGTTGCCGCCCGCAGCGTCGTATTCTGCCTGTTTACATATTTCTTTATTTGAATACGCATAACTATACCAGTTTCTTTGGCACTTCAGTTGCGACGTTAATCTATTTAATATGTTACTTAGACAAATCTATTTACGAAATTTCGTTATTATACATTAATAACTTTTTCATTTTGCGTTTTTTTTTCGTCAGTGTTCTTTTCATTAGTTCGGTGGTTTGCGTGTAAATGTCACGCAGCTACTCATTTAGCCTCAGCAGACTGTATTGGCCTCTTTCTTGGCCCTTCCATCAGAGAAAGAACTGTAGAGGAATCGAACGCAGGACTTGCACGATACTAGCTAGAGACACTAACAGCGAGACCACTTTTTTCTGCTTTGAATGGACGAGAGTAGCGACAAGGGACGTTGTGTACCTGAGGCTCTAGCCGCCTTGGGAGAAAACACTCGCAAGCACGTGGCGGGCTTCTGCTGCGGAGGACTCATCGCGGCGCTATTTTAAGGGGACGGGGGGCCGCCCACGCCGGGGGCCGAAGTCGATACGGCCGCGGGGGCGGCGGAGGCGGCGCGACAGCCGGCTGGGACAGATGCGGCAGCTGCCAGGAACTCCCACCGCCTCCACAGACGGACCGGCTCCTTCAAGTGCAGTCTTACCAGGGCGACTGTTTACCTACTGTAGGTCAAGTCTGGGAGAGTTGGACCACTCGTTGAGACGGACAAGTGGCGTATTTCGCTAATGCGCTGCTGGAGAGCAGCTCCCGTTACTTGCGAGAAAGCTCTTTTGTAAACAACGGTGGTGCAGAAGTGTTTCCGTAATTCTCGTGTTAGTTTTGGAGAAAAATCACATTATCTGCTCTGTTAAGCCGAAAACTTTTATCCTGTAGTTACATAATTCTAGTATTAAGGCTCAATTTGCACGGTATTGATGTAGTTTTTCTACTGAGACCTAAAGAAAGGCACAGGCAGGAAGTATAGGAATCGTGGTGGTCCATCTCTTCAAGACAGTCAGAAGAGAAGGACCTGTGCTAATTGGGAGACATGGACCACTCGTTTTAATGTGGTAGAGCTGGAGCACAATTAAATTTAGCTCCAAGGCTCGCGCAGCAATCCCACTGAAGATGGCCGCAGTCTGAGTCTATTCTTATTTGTTGGGAGATACGTCTGTGCCAACTAATGGTACACAGAGGCCAACGGACCACCTCAAAGCTGATGGAAAGACCTGCTAATCAGGAGCACATCAAAAGAATAGAATTATCTGCACGAGTCAAATTCCTTCACTTCGGACATCATTCCTACTAAACCTCAAACTTTCTTGGTTACCACCTCAAAACTGACTACTCCTAAGCCAACACAGATAAAACTTTTGGAAGAGATATCGGCTGTTCCCTGTATTGATAAAACCGTGAGTTTTAAGAGGAATTAATAAAACCATGAATTTTAAGAGGGAGGCAGCAACTGTAATCAAAAGGCTAAACTCTGCTGAAAATACTGAAATTGTAAAGAAAAAGAGATAAGTAAACAAAGGAAACAGAAAAAAGGCGTAAAAGATCATCAATGGAAAATACTAGTGAATGGAGATAAGGATGATAGTGTTGTGTGTGGTTAAATCTATTACGAAACTAATAAAAATGACCACTGCATACAGTGTGTTTCTTGTTCACGACGGGCACATGGACGTCGTTTGGTAATAAGTGAAATTGCTGTGGAGAGAGAAAGGCAGGCTAATGCTTGAACAAAACCAACAACTCATTAGAAAACCGACGTTCAGTCAAGATTTCTAATAAACTGATGAAACTCTTTTGGAATAAAATACTTAATAGTATAATTCTGTCTTCACTACAACATATTCCAAACGAAGATATGAAATTTTAATTGACTCTTTTCTGCATGTCTAGGGATTTTCATGTGGTCCATCTCCCCCAGTACGTTCATATACACTTTCATTTTCTCATTTATGTTGTATTTTAAGTGCCAGTGCATCAATAATGTAGTATAATTAAATTTGTATGATATTCTACGAACATGCTGCTACAAGTAGAAAAAGGTTGAAAAACGCAGTAAATAGCGCTCCGACTCTTCCTGACTTACCCTGTGTGTTACAATGTTGGGTTTATGTGGAACAGCCGTGAGAGCGTCCCTACTGAGGGCCTAGGTGCTGGAAATGTTTGGAAGCTGACAGTGTTGCCTGTATATATGGAAATAAACATTCATCCCACTAACTTTCATCACGCTTCTGGTACTTTGTCAGCTTCCACTAGATAAAACAGCCCATGAATCGAAGATATGCTTTCGGTATCGGTGTTCCAAAACTACGAAACTCTTTGGACTTAGGACACTTAAATTACCTTTCCTTGGTCAGGAAACATGAGGAAAACTTCCCATTGCACGGAAACACAGGAACAGCTCTTTGTGTGACCTTCCCGCACTTTTTCCGGTGATCGCGAGACAGCGAGGACATAATCCTGATGAGCTGCGCTGCAGGCTGTGGAAAATAAAATCTTCATTATTTTTGTTTATATATCAAAAGACTTTTCACCGTTCCTATTCCTTGTGCAATCTGTCAAAGTTAAGGCAACAGTATAGGCATACACAGAGCTAACATAACTCACAGGATAGCGATATCCTTCCATACAAACGGCGGTATTATGGCTTACAGAAAGTATAAAAGGGCAGTGTATTGGCAGCGCTGTAATTTGCACTCAGGGGATTCATGTGAAAAGGTTGTCGACTTGATTATGGTCGCACGACGAGAGTTAACAGCCTTTGAACGTGGAATAGTGGTTGGAGCTAGACGCATGGGACATTTCTTTTCGGAGCTCGTTAGGGAATTGAATATTCCGAGATCCACAATGTCAAGAGTCTGCCGAGAATACCAAATTTCAGGCACCACCTTTCACCACAGACAACAAAAGAGCCGACGGCCTTCTTAACGACCGAGAGAAGCGGGGTTTGCGTGTAGTTGTCAGTGCTAATACACAAGTAACACTGCGTGAAATAATGGTAGATATCAATGTGGGACGTATGACTAACGTATCCGTTAGGACAGTGCGGCAAAATTTAGCGTTAATGGGCTATGGCAGAAGACGATGGACGCGAGTGCCTTTACTAGCAGCGCGACATCGCCTGCAGCGCCTCTCCTGGACTCGTGACCTCACCGGTTGGACCCTAGATGACTGGGCAACCGTGGCTTGGTCATGAGTCCCAGTTTTAGTTGGTAAGAACTGATAGTCGTGTTCGATTGTGGGCCAGACCGCGCGGGTTCATGGACCTAAATTGTCAACAACTAACTGTGCAAGCTGGTGGTGGCTGTGTTTTCATGGAATGGACTGGTACTCGTGCCCAATTGAATCGATCATTGACTGCGAATGGGCATGATCGGCTATTTGGATATCATTTGCAGCCACTCGTGGACTTCATGTTTCCATGGTATTTTTATGGACGACCATGCACCATGTCACCAGGCCACAATTTCTCACAATTGGTTTCAAGAACATTTAGGACAGTTCGAGCAAATGATTTACGCTCCCACATCGCTCGATATGGGACATAATCTAGAGGTCAGTTTGTACACGTAATCCTGCAGTGTTAACACTTTCGCAATTATGGAGGACTACAGAGGCAGCATGAGCCTGTTTTTCTTCAGGAGATTTCCAACGACTCGTTGAACTAGAACTACTGCGCTAAGCGGGTGGAAGGGTTGCGACACGATGTTAGAACTTACCACACAAGTTTTGTCACTTCAGTGTTTTCTCTCTTTCTTAGCACTAATCCCGACTGACGGGGTCTGCTGTTATGGTTAAACGGACGTGGCCTGTTGATTTTAGGGGGTGGCCAGATGCCCTACCTGTCGCCACCCCATACCCTGCTGGGACGGAATCAGTGTGCCCCAGCTGTCCTCGTCTAGCATATGCCATGGAATAGTGCGAAGGAGTTTCAAAAGTCTGCGAGTCGTGAAACTGAGGAGGAGCGTGGGGACCAGCCCGGTATTCACCTAGGGGGATGTGGAAAACCGCCTAAAAACCACATCAAGGCAGGCCGGCACACCGGCCCTCGTCGTTAGTCCGCTGGACGGATTCGATCCGGGACAGCCGCGCCTACCCGAGCCCAGGAAGCAGCGCGTTAGCGCTCTTGGCTAGCCTGGCGGGTTGTCACCTCAGTGTATTATGGTCGTGGAATTTCGATTTGTTGTTTCTCGCGAATCGTAACTTGTACAACGACCAGTCGGGAATTCAACACGTGTTCTGACCAACAAGGACATTCTTTCTTCCTATATTCTTTCTCTGTGTTCTCTAATGTTCTTTCTATGTGTATTATCAAAATATTTTTTAAACTGCAGTTGATCCAAGAATTTGCGAGGCTTGTGCTCTCAGTAAAACGTAGCCTTGCATTGTACACCTTTCGTATCTGACCATTTACATGCTTATATTATGATACGATGCCCCACTGCGTCCGCAGTTTCAATCGCGACACAGATTTATTCGATACTGTTACTAATTTCGCACAGCCTCTGCATAATGTTCCGTAATCCTTGGCCTTTTTATAATAGACTGAGCTACGTAAATTACACACCAGGTACACACATATTTTATTTATTTCAGCATATGGAGCAAGTTTGTGGCTGCATGAGTCTACGAGCTGCCCGACAGCTGCACAGAGAGGTCCGTTACACATTGCTTTTATATTTTTAATGCAAATTTTTTTTACTGTTGATTCATTTCGAATCCATGTTACGAACCTCAACCACAAGTAGAGACACTGCGTATTGTCTGTATGATGGGTAACATTATTCAGTTTTGTTATATTTTCTTACAGAATATAATAATTCTGTGAGGGGTGGGTATGAAACGAATCATTGTGTCGGCATTTTGAGGTATATGGAAGTTAGTAATTCTCCTGTCCATAGTTACCGTAGCAAGTCTATAAGTTTCGCTGGTGAACTTTTCGTTGATTCTAGACCACCTGCTTTATGGAAAGACGCAACGCAGCAATCTCATGAACCTTGTTTCCAACACTTATTTAGCTTCTTGTGGAAACAAAGCAGAAGTTCTTCTGCAGTACCTCCAGAATGTTGTGTGCAGTTGCTTCACCGATATTCGTATGGCTACCTCTAATGAAGACGACTGTACTGATGAAGGGCGTCACTTACTCTTCAACTATACGAATTACAGTTTCACAGTTCATACCTTTTCTTGAGAATTTATTTTCTAATTTAATGTCTAAATCGCTGCAACAGTTTTTTCGGTTACTCAACTTTTACTATGTGAACTCATCACTAATAACAATCTCTTTTGATAAGCTTTCCACAGCCCATGATGCAAGACAGGAGCCTGATCGCAAGTGTGGTATGAGCGGCCGGGCAACGTAATTTATAGCTGATTTCAGTAACGGTAAATATTGGATTTCATGCTATGAGATACAAATAAGCGGTAATTTAATATATTACGATGGAAAACATGATTATGGGTAGATTGTTCGGTTTCGTGACGACGTCCCATGCACCTGTAACAGTGAACCGTCCCACAGGCCTCGCTTTAACCGAAAAACCAGAGATTAATTTTTTTTTCTATTGGTCCAAGATGCTGATATCTGATAGCATTGATAGGTAGGGGAGAGAGGAGCAGGTTGCAACGGGGTACATTACAACATCTGCATTTTCGCATGAAGTATCCTATCAGGTGCTCACATCATGTGGAGGCACCTTCAGCTGCGTGGTATCTTCACTGTGATGGTCGGGGTTGGTATAGAAGAAGTTTTTATTTGTGTTCTGTTTCTGTAATCGAAATCGTCATTGGTGGCTAACTTTACAGTTTTAAAATTGTTGTGTATGCACTGGTAACCCAAAACTTTATAACCAGTGCACCTCGCGACTGTGGATGCTGCCTGATAGCGTTGCGGGCACGTTACGCAGTAGCAAAAGTGTGTAAGCGGGCGAGACACGGACGGGGGTTGCAATAGGTGAAATTCTTTGACAGAAGCGACTTTGGCAAAGGGCAGATCATTATTAAGCAGGGCTTATGAACAAGTATCTCGACAACAGCAAAGCCGGTCGAATGTTCACGTGCTACTGTCGTGATCATCTACAGAAGGAGGCAGAAAGACAGTGAAACTACCACTAGTCGCTAAATGGTTGGAGGTCCACAACTCATCATAGAATGTGGGGTTCGGAGGGTTATCTGTTCCGTAAAGTAGAACAGATGGTGATCGATGCCATCTCTGCCGAAAGGGCACAATGCTGGTGCTCGCAGAAGTTTTTCAGAGCTCTCAAGTGTTTGGAGCACACCATTCATCGTACATTGTTGAACATGGAGCTCAGCAGCAGACCAGACCACTCCAATGTGTTCACAAGTTTACCAACAAATTCGTCAAGTACGATTGCAGTAGGCACAGGACCATACGGACTCGACTATCGATCAATGGAAACGTGTCAGTTCTTCGGATGAACGACATTTTTCTTACACCAGGTCGAAGGTCGTCTCCACAAACGCCGTCATCAAGGTCAACAGCATTTCGGAATGTGCAACGCGCTACAGACGCAGTCTGGTGGGAGCAGTGTTATGGTGTACGAGACATTTTCTTGCACTTGCGTGCGACCTGTGTTAGTAATCGAAGACGCGCTGACAATTGAGAACCACCTGCAAGTAGTAGGGTAATGGGGTTCTAAGCGCAATTTTGATATCAAATTGATATGAAAATTAATTAAATTGATCAGTTAATCATGATTTCAAGGGTTTTCTCAGCTGTACATGTGTCCCAGCCTCCTCCTCCCCCTTCCCCTTCCCCCCACCCCACCTACCCTATTGGCAGGAATTTCTAATTTTGCCAAGAATTTCGAATTTTGGCGAGAATTTCTTTGTCCCAGGGCTGTGCTGATGTCCCCACCCCACCACCCACCCAGGAATTGGTGGGAAACTAAAAATTGCCAGTACCCTTTCTGGGACTCGAAACGTGGTCCCCCTAGGCGGAAAGACCAAGTGTACACCCCTAACGCAATTAAACCACCAGAGGCACTTGGAATTGATGGGAAATTAAAATTGGATGTGTCCTTTCTGGGACTCCAACCCTGATTCTACTGAATGGAAAGCCCAAGTGCACTCCCTAACACATGGAAACTGTCCAGATGTGGGAGAGAAGGGTTAGGTTAGTGTACTTTATATTTATTTTGGTCAGGAAACTGATGTAAATATCGATCCTAATTACATAATTAATCACAAAGGTCGGTCCTAATTACCCCACTATATGCATAGCGCTACTCAAGGACAGCATAAAAGTGCAATACACGGCAAAAACTGACGATACCATACAACTAGTGTTACCTTGCTGGGAAAAAATTTCGCAATACCACTCGAAACCAGCGAAAAAAATATGTGTGAAATCTTATGGGACTTAACTGCTAAGGTCATCAGTCCCTAAGCTTACACGCTACTTAAGCTAAATTATCCTAAGAACAAACACACACACCCATGCCCGAGGGAGGACTCGAACCTCCGCCGGGACCAGCCGCACAGCGAAACCAGCGACAGAAGCACTCAAACTCTGCACTACATCTACGATCTGGTGGGAAAAAGGCAGTGGTATAAGGTACCAACTTTATTCTTTTTGGCAGGAAATATGTTCAACTGATAACATGCTGGTGTTGGACAGAGAAGAGTTTAAAAAGAGTATTACCTGCAAGCTTACAGTATCTATCGCTGTCTGACATCACAGTTCGCTACAGACGCCTACTAAAAATCACTCTGCAGCCCAGCTAACCGAGGCCAGTACACTCTATCACAGCTGATGGAAAAATGCGTCACAGTTCTAATTACACTTCGAAATTGTCATGAAAAGATGAGCACTCTTAATGAACAGTTCATAATGCAGCACATGTACTGGGGAAAATAGTCGTCCTAAAAGGGGTGAAGGGGGTGGTAGATGAATATGCGTTCTCCTCTATGTACATTAATTGATCAATTTAATTAATTTTCATATCAATTTGATATCAAAATTGCGCTGAGAACCCCACTACCCTACGACTCCTGCATCTCTTCATGCTTGTATCTTCCCCGACGGCGATGTCGTCTTTCAGCAATATAATTGCCCGTGTCTAGGAGCCAGAACCATGCCACAATGCTTTGAGGAGCGCTATAGATGTCTCACTGACCAACTTCGCCTGATGTAAATCATGTAGGAACCATCTGGTCGCTATCGGAAGTCATCACCACACATACAAATCAGGGGCCCGTTATTTACGCGAATTAAATGACCCGTTACTAGACTGTCGGATTCCCGACACTTTCAATCAGTGATGTATTTCTTTCCAAAAACGGACAAAGAAAATATTAAGCAGTTGGTCATAATGTTTTGGCTAATCAAAGTATATTAACACGTTCGGTGACACAGAATAAATTTCATAAGTTAAATTTCACAGTTTTTCAATATGACAACTTATTTTAGTTTAAAGTGATTGTCGGGAAGTTTACTTCTATTGTATATGGCGGTGCGAAGTGGTTCATGTTTCAACAGTGTTGCATATCCTGCCTTTGTTTAGATTGGTAGGTAGGTAATGTAATCCTTTTATTTTCCTTTTCCAGGCATTTTACGTTCACTCAGTCTAAATCTGTACTCTCAGATAAACAAAATGCATCATTAAAAACACAGAAAATGGTTTGACACTTTTAAATGTGATGCAGAGTGCAGTCTCTTTGGTTCTGGAAAATGGAGTAAAAGATGATTATTCTATCAGAGAAATTGGAAAAGAATTTAATATTTGTTACTGTACACGCCCTCAGTTCATCAAGAAGATAAAAGGAAACATGATAGAAAAGTCACTTGTAGGACTCTAAACACAGGAAAGTATTTTCAGACCGTGGGAAAATAATATTCTGGGCTTATATCGTGAGAGCCAATGAAATTATGTTCGTGTTGACCAAAAAGGATGTGCGAAAAATGGGGTATCTTTGCGCAAAATACTTTTATTTCAAAATGGCATCGTCTTGTACACAATAAGAAATTGCTGGAGCAAAATACCTTTTGTGCAAAATACTTTTATTTCAAAATGGCATCGTCTTGTACACAAAAGGAAATTGCTGGAGCAGATTGGCTTTCAAGATTTTTGGACAGAAACAATGATCTTTCCATCAGACAACCTGAAAGCACATGTCTGTGAAGAGAGATAGCATTTAACAAAAGAAGTGTTGTGGAGTTTTTCCAAAAGTTAGGAGATGTGTATTTTCATCATCCTCTTTCTCCGGTCCATAATTTGGAATGTGGATGAAACGAGGGTAATTACAGTGTTAACACCAAACAAGGCAGTTGTCCAGAAAGATGTGAAATAAGTTGGAATTATGAGCTCTGCTGATCAGGGAGAAATGATAACAGTAGTAGCTGTTACATGTGTTCAAGGGACCTGCATTCCACACATGACAAATTTTGTAAAGGAAAGATTTCAAGGATTATTTCCTCCGTGACAGGCCCACCAGTTGCATCGATACTGCCACGGGTTCTGGGTTGGTGGTGGAGGAATCTTTTTTTTACATTTCTCGACCATTTAATTAGCAAACCAGACCAACAACAGAAAATCCTGTCCCACTATTGCTGGAAAACCATGCGTCCCATTTTAGCATAGAAACCCTTAATAAATGTAAGAACAATGGTGTAGTGCTTGTATCATTTCGTCGCCACCGACCTCACAGATTAACCCCTCAGAAGTAAGCGTTTACGACCCTTTCAAGAAGACATGCGGCAGGAGAGTCGTTGCCTCGTTGAAAGCAAATCCACAAAATACACCAACGATTTATGATTTGCCTTCCATTACAGACAAAGAACTTCCCATAACTTTCAAAAGAGCAAACATCAGTTCGGGATTCTCAGCGACAGGCAAATTCCCATTTGACCCAGACAAATTCCAAGAACATGATTTTTCTACATCATCTGCGACTGACAGGTCTGTTCCCGAAAAAAACTTTCAGGTCCTCTGGCTAACTTCGAGAACATGACGAATGCTGTTAATTTTGTTCAAGGAACTTCAGCGAAGAAACGTCTTTCCTTGAGCACATTCGCCTTTCCCTAAAGCTGGACCAAAGAAAGAGACTACTGTGAGAGAAAGAAGGGAAAGTGCGCTATCTTGACAGAAACAGCTGACGAACTCGCTCTGGAAGAGAGGACAGAAATAATAAGAAGGGGCAAATGAATGAAAACAAAGGATAGATGGAAGCAAGAACTAGCAGCAAAATGAATCTGAAAAACCATCCATCTGGAGAAGAAGAAGAATAACAAGAACAAGAAAATTATTGATTGATCTGTGGGTATGGGTATAGAAATGGAGAGGAATGGGTACAGCGTACTAAATGCAAATTATGGTCTCACTGGTCATGTGCGAATAATGATCCATTCTACCTTTGTGCAGACTACGGACACAAAGAAAATATTTCTGACATGTCAGACATTTCAAACTATTTTCTGAGAAATTTTGGTATGTTGCAACGTGCCCCGTTATTGGGGTAAACTGAAATACATGGCCACCTCTCTTTTAAATTTTATTGTAGCTGTTCTAATTTTATTTGTGGTTTACGCGTGTGAAAGCGTGTAATTTCTCAATATAATTTTCAAATTTAACAAATTAAAAGTAAAAAATTTAAAACTGTTTTCGTTGCAACGTGCTACGCCCTCACCTACTAAGTATGAACCCATACCGTTACATATCTTACGACAAAACTACCCGTTAGGCCACTGGTAGTTTGACAGCAACAAATTACGAAACAGTCGAAATGCTAATTACAATCCTAGCTGACCTGACCCTTAACAGGACTTTCGGCCAGCGAAATGATCTTCAGACACACCCAGGAAGCGTGTCACGGGCTTTTTGTTGGGCACTCCAAGCGTCAGACTTATTCCACCCTACTTTTATCTTAATATTCGAACATAAACGTTCTGAACAACTTGTTTAGTGCTCCATCTAGAAGATAAACAACGCCCTAAACGCAGGACCGCGGACGTGCTCGGATCTTTAGGCCTGGCAGTGTTCCAGGACCGTCTCCAGTCCAGAAGTGTCCGATAAGTGCCTCGTAAATCGTGGGTCCCACTAAAGAACGCTATGCGCCGGGCTCGCTACCTGCCACCGACCGCTCTGTGCAGCCAGGCCTTCTTTCAGACATCAAAATGATGCCACGTAAATAAATACCCCTCTAGCTCACATATTACTTACCTAATGTCTTGCTGAATATTCCTTTCGCCCACACTCGAAGTTCCCGCGGCGCTGCACGAAATCAGTCGCGAGTGCGGCCGGAATCCAGGCTCTGTTAGTGATAAGGGTGAGAAAAATTTCGCAGCGTATTACTCCACAATTTATCCGGAAACGTTTACTCCATGATCTGGATTAATGTTCTGTGCTGTTGCACTATCAAATCAGTCAAAGTAAGAGTCATCAGTCTGTCTTTGACCAACGAGAATGGTTGAAGCTGTCACTACTTCAGTGGTAGAGGGTGTCAATTATTTCACTACATGAAATAAAATTGTCGCAACTTCTGAGCGGTTTGCGTTAGAATGTTCCAACTGGACGGTTGGCGGCAGGGTATGTTGGGAATTAGTATGTCCATGCGCGTTTGGCTTAGCGACGAAGCCAAGTCTTATTTGGATGGGTTAGTCAGTAAGCAGAGTTGGCACATTTGGGGGACTGAGAATCCACATTCCGCGATCGACAAAAGTCTCTTCACTCTTAACGGGTGACTGTGTGGTCTGTGTGGTGTGAAATGTCCAGGTGCGATATCACTTGATGGCACCGTGACTACCGAACGGTACGTGAAGGTTCTGGAAGACGACTTCATCCTCATTGTCCAAAGTGACCCTAATTTCGACGAGATGTGGTTCATGGAAGACGGAGCTCGTCCTCATCGAAGGAGGAGAGTGTTTGCTGTCCTGGAGGAGCACTAGCATGGGCGTCGATTGGCCACCAACTTTTCCGGACCAGAGCTCATGCTTTAGCTTGTGACGCTACATTAGAGACAAGGTGTACAGCAATAACCCCAAAACGTTCGCTGAGCTGAAAACGACCATTAAGGAGGTCATCGACAGCAACGATGTTCCGACACCTTAGCGGGTCATGCAGAATTTCGCTATTAGTCTGCAACTCATCATCGCCAATGACGGCAGGCATATCGAAAACGTCATAACGTAAATCCGAATATCTGTAGTAACGTTTATGTGTTGAATTAAGTGTGCGCTCGCCGTAGTTTTTAACTAATTTATGTTTTTTCTTCATAGTTAAATAATTGACAGTAATAATTAGAAGCCCTGTGGGCTTCTAGCTACTCTCCGCGAGGTTCCTATTTCTGAGCACCGAAACAGAATATGTACAACAGTAACATTCCATACACCATCTACCGCCTTCACCTAGGTCCTTCGGCTGATAATCTTCACAAAGATAAAGCAGCGAGACAAACCTCCGCGTTCTGGCCCGTGCCAGTGCCGTCATAGGTTGCGGCCTGTTGGGGCGTGGGGTCAACACACCGCTCTCACCGCCGTTGTTATCTTTCTTATCCTTGGAACCGCTACTTCTCACTCAAGTAGGCACTCATCTGGCATCACGAGACTGAGTCCACCCCATTCTGATCCTCCCATCGCCGGCCGAAGTGGCCGTGCGGTTAAAGGCGCTGCAGTCTGGAACCGCAAGACCGCTACGGTCGCAGGTTCGAATCCTGCCTCGGGCATGGATGTTTGTGATGTCCTTAGGTTAGTTAGGTTTAACTAGTTCTAAGTTCTAGGGGACTAATGGCCTCAGCAGTTGAGTCCCATAGTGCTCAGAGCCATTTGAACCATTTTGATCCTCCCATCAAGAAGAAATTCCTGGCACCACTGTTGATACAACACGAGTCCTGCACATGGCAGCCAGACACGCTGATCACTCAACTACGGAGACAGGTAGCAACTAAACAGGATAACAAACACATCTTTAAATGTATATGAATTCGAAAGGGACTAAATTGCTGAGGTCATCGGTCTCTACACTTTCACACTACTTCAACTAACTTATGCCAAGAACAACACACACAGTCATGCCCGAGGGAGGACTCGAGCCTACAGAGGGAGGGGCAGCGCAGTCCGTTACATGGCGCCTCATACCGCGCGGCCACTCCGCGCGGCGAAGGTTAACAGTAACAAGTGAATGGGAAAAAGTCATCCTATCAGATTTCTCTGAACGGACGATAATTTAATACCTTTAGCCAAACCTCGCTGAGGCTCGTTCACTTAGCACCGGCACGCAGCTACCTGCTTCGATGCAAACTAATTTGAGGTCTTTGCTTACTGAGAACGTGAGAACTCGTCCAGCGGCAACACTAGTTTAGAAAACCCGAAATGAGTCTACCGGGAATGGAAGCCCATGTACGGTAAGACACTTTCAGAATCTTAAAGTTTTCCATGCGACAAGAAATAATTCCGTTGATAATGAAAGATCACCATCTGCACGTTTCAGAAATACGCTACATAAAACATCATCTCCGCCACAGGGGGCATACCCAATCAGAGCTGCTGACCGACTCCCATTTTTCTCGAGCTCCAAGCAGTTCAGTGAAGCTATGTTTAACATTTAGCAATTTGAGATGCTGAACCTCATGAACAGAATTCATGCATTTCTATTAATCATTTCCGGCTCCCAGTAACGGAAGATATCCACAAGGTGCTGCTTCCAGCCATGATCTTCGAAAGTTTGTTTCCACCAGGTGGTGAAAAACACCCGCGCTCGTGGGAAAATGTAGTGGTAACAATGTTTTGCTTCATCGCCACACAGCTGGTCATGTGATATTACGCCAATGTTATGCACACAGAGCGAAGGAATTAAAGGGTTGCTTTTTAAGATGTAAAAGTGTGTCTGCAACCTTCCTCTGTAATGTTGCAAAAGCGTGGCGCCCCACGATGTCATCCTCGGGCTCGGCGATGCTTCACGCAGAAAGGAGTCGACACATGCGTGAAAAAAGGCCAGAGCTCAGAGATGCGTGAGAGGTGTAAGATTGGTTAGTAATGTCACATTTGCACCCATTTTCACCTCAATTCTGCCGAAAGCCACCGTGGACGTGCCATACGAAGAGAAGATCGACACATCCCCATTATCTACATTTCACCCCTTCTCTAGACGCCTCTGCGGTGAAGGTCAGCAACGCGAGAGCAAGTGTTGAAATCTCGCGGTTTTCTTATGGGTGGCCGAGGAAAACACTTCAGACACACCGTTGATCGCAATCGACACGGAAAGGCCTCAGGGGGTTACATTAAGGACTTCACTCCTTCCCGTGGCGAGTTCATTTACACACATTTAACGGTCGATCCGGCAAGTCGAAAAAGGGAGTTAAAGGGAGAAAGGGTGATGTGTACGTGGATATGATAAACCCATTCCCTCAAAAATATTTCTCTTCTTCATACCTCTCCTGAGTTACCACAGATTACGTGTCACTGATCTCATTTGTACTAAGATTGCATTATACCCAAGGTGCCTATTTGCTTCCACCGCCCTGAGTGGAATGCATAAGTTCTAACAAATGTTCACCTACATACAGTCTTCTATAGTTGTCGTCACCTGCACAGGAAACACCACGTAGATTGTGAATCCGTAATCATGACGTTGTAAGAAACTCTTAGCGAGGAACTGTTGCTTTAGAAATGATTAAATTTCCTATCAGTTTCTTTATACGGGATGCCACATGCTTTTTATTGGCAGAAAACGAGAACTTGCACAGTTACATTCCACTTTAGTCACAAATACTTTCCATTCTTCGTCAAAATAGTTATCTGCGTATTTGTGTAACCATAATCACACTGTTCTCAACTAGACATTGCAAGTTAATTAATAACTGATACTTCGGCAGACAACATGTATCTCCTCGGAGGATTCCCAACCGGCTCTCACATTTACAAACTAGACATTGAAAATCAAGCCTCAACGGATACCGCGGTGGACAACATGACCGTTCTCCTGATCTTACAGCCGAACCACTTCGCCCGTCAGGCAAGTTAGGCGCGATCCGAAGATCACCGAAGTGCTTCGTCTGCCTTTTCGTTTTGCAGTTGTTTATTATTCTGCTGGTTATCAATACTTGTGAAATAATGGAATGATTGCAAGCTACTGAGAGACGCTTTAAATGTGACATGCAACTAAATACGCTGTTTGCCCGCCCGACTAGCCGCGCGGTCTAACGCGCTGTTTCCCGAGCTGGCGTGCAGGTCCCCGCCACTTACGCGTACACCATAATTACTCTACCATGCAAACATTTGGGGTCACACTCGTCTGATATGAGACGTTCCCGGGGGCGTCAGGGAGGCGGGGGATGGTCCAGTGGGGGCCAAACTGAACAGTAACCCTGGGAACTGCGTTCGGTGTGGGGCGGCGGTGGGGTGGGTGGACAGCTGTAGCCTGTTGGGTTGTGAACCATTGAGAGCTACGTAGGCACGATGCCTCTCAATCGTTTCTAGATCCCCGGTTCAATACACTATACACAAATACGCTGTTAAGTTTGTCTAACATTAATGATAGAAGATTGTCATTTTGGCGCGCAAATATCGAATGCAGCAGCCAATCGTGGAGAAGAACCGCAATTTAGGCGCTCTTTCTCACGATACCCGTACTGAACAAACCACCTGTCATCGGTACCTAACACCACATTACGTCATCTGGCCACAGCTCCCTACTGCACTGCTCTAAGAAGAGCTTCTTGGACCTCAATATGATGGCTGCAGAGCTAGAAATATTACATAGAGAACGACAGCTTACAAAGCTATGTGTAACAGAACGGCGTTCTTGACAACCTTTGACACTGATGACACCCCTTGGCTGTTTGAACCCTTCTCTAAAGGCACCGTGAGGTTTCCAGCCCGTAGAACGTTATCTGACCCCTTTGCAGTGTAGCACGACCGTAATTTTTGCTCTGAGGGACAAAAAAGGTTTCAAATGGCTCTAAGCACTATAGGACTTAATATCTGAGGTCATCAATCCCCTAGACTGAGAACTACTTCAACCTAACTAACCTAAGGACATCACACATATCCATGCCCGAGGCAGGATTCAGACCATCGACCGTAGTAGCAGAGCAGTTCCGGACTGAAGCGCCTAGAACCCCTCGGCCACAACTACCGGCTGTGAGGGACAAGATGGAACCACTAGGAAAGTGAAAAACGTTTCGAAAAAGTTTGAACTTAATCCGAAGCAGAAAATTGTGTAAATGGTTGTCAGCCCTCCCGTTTAGCGCCTTCCTGTGGCGTAATGATGGAGGAATGCGGCAGGGACATGTGCATTGATAAAATGGCAAAATATCTGTCTAAGACCACCCTGTACAACAAAACGCTCGGTGCCACTCGCACAGGGTTCATAAGCACTTTAAAATCCGCCTGTCTGTATACAAACTTTGATCGATACCTAGGTGTCTGCAGACAGGCAATCCCACGAAATTCTACACTGCTGTTCTAGTGCCTGTCTGTGAGCAGGTGGAACGCGAGGAGTTTCCATGGGTTGCCTGGCCACAGGTCCCTGCAAACGGTCAAGGGTTGTTTCTGTGTAGGTATCTTTTAAAGAACTCCAAAAAGGTACGTGGGTGGCACCAAGGATGTTGCCAAACTGCGACGTTTTAGATGGGCCCTTTGGCTTTTATTCACGCATGTGTCTGAGCTGGCGTAAGCTGTCGGCAGCACACCGGTCGGCAAAGACGTAGCGCGAAGATCGATAGTAGGCGCTGGATCAAGTGCACCTATCAGGAGAGAGACCAAAGACAGCCCGTCAAGCAACACGCCGACAACGTCCTCTCGACCGTAAGTACTTAGATCACCAGCTTTGACCAGAGGGTCTCAGTCGCTCAGTGACTCACTAGCTCAGTCACTTTCACTGACTCATTCTAGTTTGGCATCTGTTATTCATTCGCGGAGTGGGCTTAGTCTACGACAGTACAGAGCGTCAGATTGTAGCAAGATTACCGATATTGCCTGTAAGAGGACTATTACTGAAGAGCCTGTACCACAACACATGGACACTGTTAAAGTTAAGCAGCAACACTCTGTTCATGTAAATAAAGCAGCGTGTTAACCTATATGTGCATTTGTGTTGTAGAAAGAAAATGCCTGGCACCCATAACATCCTCCTCCTTGTTTCCGACTGTACAAGACTCTGCAGTGTCAATATCATACGTGTCCATGATCATGCCACAGGCGACCCGAAATAAGAGGACTGGAAGAGCACAAACACTCTTTGCTGCTTCTGATCGCAATCACATTTCTCTGAATAATTTCTGAACAGTCCCTAGTATACCAGAGGAAAAACTTCGGTCGTGCTACGCTTCGAAGGGGTCGTATGACATTCAGTGAGATTGCGGCCCCACGATGCCCTTACAGAAGGGTTGAATCGTCTGTGGGATATCAGCACTGTGAACGTTACCAAGAGTGTCGTTCTGTTTCTCATCGCATTGCACACTGCGCACTGAAATGTATGGCAACCAACACACCGAGTGTAGGAGTGGTTCCATTGACGCCGTTTATGACACCTCTTGAGGACTTTGCGCGTCGATTCTGAGCAGCTGTTTGTCTGAAATGTTTTCCTCTCCAACCACTAAGAAAACTAGTTGATTCGCGGTTCTGACCTCCATCGCAGAAGCGTTGTGAGAAGGTATGAGATATGGTGAAGGGGTGGGTGCAGGAGAGAAGGGGGAGGGGCCGACGACCTTCCCGTCACGTGACACGTCAACAGTGGTGTTCGGCGGAACTGTGGCAAAAGTTTATGCCAATGTGACGTCATTAACAACCTTACTCCTCAAGTGAATCTCTGAGTCCTGACCTTTATTTCTCTTCACGTATATAGACACCTTGCTGTTTGAAGCGTCGCAGATACCGAGAATGACGTCCCAGAGCACCATGCTTTTGCATCACCACAGAGGAAGGTTGTAGGCCCCTTGAGCCAAATTTCAAACTTCTACGTCGCAAACGGGAAAAATGAGGGTGTTTCGAAAGAAGTACCGTTTACGTCTTTCGCGCAGTGTATCTACAGACACGTTTTTAAGACGTGAGCAATGTAGATGAGGGAGGAACCGCATGGCGTATATTTGATTACCCATCGCTATGGTTGCGTGTCAGGCAGAAGTTTCCACAAATGCCTTCTTGCTGTGGTAGGAAGTGAGAGCGAGATCGTTGTTAAGTCCAAACGCTGGAGAGGGGGAGGGGGGGGGGGGGGAGAGAAAACAACGTTAATATCTGTGACAGGCCGCTTGTAAAATAGTCGTTACCAGAAAAGTTACAGTTTGTTAAAAAAGAACGCGTGGTCGGGTTGATCAGTAGAAAAAAGTATTTGACAACAAACTAAAACATATACGTACATCATATACAAACAAAAGAAAAATGCATTTACCATTAAAAATACGCCCAGTCACCCGCAGCGTCGATAATTGCAAATGCGTCGAATCTGATTTAAAAGCTGTTTTACAGTGAATATCTTTTTTCCTTGCAACTTCTTTTTGATGCAAGACCACACATTTTCAATAGGATTAGCGTCAGGCAATTGTGAGGGCCGATCCAGTAGCTGCACACCTCTCTTTTTTTTCCAGTCGCTGTAAAGTCTGCTGCTGTGCTTCGAATCATTGTCCTCCTGTAGTATCCGATCTTCATTCTTGTCAATGAATCAACATTTGGCAGTTGGCATCAAACATCTTTGATAAATGCGACGCCTCAGCTGCACTCAAACTCTTTTTGTGTATCTCAGTCAAGAATTCAAAGTAAACTCATGCATTATGGACATTGTATGAAGAACAGAGGCTTCCTCTGTTAGCTTGTGAAAGAGCTATTCCGATATCTTTTACCATCTGCGTGTAATGCCGACCACGCTCTTACTTAACGTACTGTAACACACAATAATTATTACGTTGATCCTGTAGGAGTATAGTGTCTACAAGACACGGGAGAACCTAGTGCAGGGGTTTCTTTTAAGCTACCCGCCCAATTAAAACCAAAAGTTTTCGAGATGGAACAAGAGGTCGCTTCTAAACGGGCGGTGTTAGGAGATGTGTCGTGCGCCCCCCCCCCCCCCCCCCCCCCCCGTGAAGGATGAACTGACCACCCTGGGTATGTGTTCCGCTGTGGCCACTGTAGGAGCAGCTAACCACATGCAAAGCAACCCTGACGCATTTTTTTCTGATTTCTCCCGCATTGATCAGACTTCTATGCGTTCTTGCCATCGATTTTTGAGCACTGAAAGTCATTCAGAATATATGCAGATTTTACCGGGATTTCTGTGTTCGTTAATTACTTTTGCACGAACAGCCCAAATAACAGATTGTATGTGACTGCCACCAACGTTCTTTCAGCTGTGAAATCGACGTACGTCCAACCCCACAGACAGGATCGAAATGACGATCTTTCATTCAGAGTATCTCCACTGCTATTAATCTACTTGGTTTCTCTTTCAGGGTACTTATTGAGTGATATTAATCTGGCGACCGTGCTTTAATCAGTTATTTCAGCTAGTCATACATGCATAGTCAATGAACCATGGGCGATTAATTAATCTCAGGTGGAAACCGACAGAGCGGCAATACCACGAATTCACTTTTGAAGTCAGCCTAATTGGCTCGGAACACGATGCTTTTAGTAGGATTAGGATGTTACCGTCCCATCATCTACGGGATGAACAAAATTTCTTGCCACCGCATTCCGGAAACTGGCATTAGCGGCCAAGACAGCGTACAGGATAAACACAAACGTACTGTCGGGAAGTGATACATTACATTGTGTTCGAGAATATACAAATATTGTTTGCGGCACTGCCCTTAAAGGTGTGCTTAGGATTTCTAAGAAACATACAACGTTGTACTTCCCCAATATCTGACTACAACCCACTAATACACTCAGGAAGAGTATTGTGACTATTTTTCTCTAAAATATAATTTCATAATCGATTATTGAAAGAAAGTCGGTCGTGACACCTATAACTAACTAACTCATATAACGTAAATTCCTTTTTTTCATATAAATAAGGTACATTTATCACAGCATAGAAGTGCTGGTTGCTTGCTGACTCCGTTGACTCTACATCATCCTTTTGATATTGTATTTTAGTATTCTTGTAATATATCTGTATTTCGAATGTATTGTCGCATATTTTTTCTACCATTAATTCAGGATTTATAAGAAACTACCATGATAGGGTAACAAGTTGCGTGGGTGACTTACTCATTCGAGTAGTTTAAAAATTGTAGAACGCATTAAGAAAAGAATCTATCGTGCAATATTAAAATTCAGTTAAACGACTGTATTAAAACGTAACATTCGTTTAGCATATGCTAGAGAAAACAATACTAAGTTTTACACGAACAACGGTAACCCAAACGCATCAGTTGAATTAATGTTACTAAAATATAAATCATAATATTGCATTAGCCCTAACTTCGGAAATATGACAGACTCACTAAATCTAAGACCAGTTTCGGGATCAACACGTAAACAGCGTTATGAGACACTTCTGGATGGCATTCATGCAAATTAAAAAGTATTTCAGATCCATACCACCTACCACAATAATAATTTTCTATGAACGGCCTTTAGGAAACTTTGTAGATGTCTTGAGTGTTGCTCGTCAGTCTGAGACCTTGGCGTAGTTGGATTAATAGTAGAATTGAAGAACATCTATTGAAGAGCGACGCGTTTTGTGACCGGTTCGTTCAGTGAATTAGCGAGCGGCTCTCACTGGCAGACTCTACAAATAGTCGCTGTGCATCAAAAAGAGGTTTGCCGTTAAAATTTCGAAAGCGTACTTTCCAAAAAATGGCTAGTAAAATGTTACTTCTTTCTGCATACATTTCACAAAATGACCAAGACGAGATGAAATCAAAGCTCGTGACAGCTGGTCCCCCAACACAACATTCACAAATGGAACGGAGTAGGGGAGTAACTGTGGTTTTTGCAGACTTTCTGTGCACCACACACCCTGGAGGATGTAGATGTAACACAGGTTTTTTAAGTATACCTGCGTATTCCGTAATCGGTAAGATCGTGCAACATTGTCACTTTCTAAAATTTTAGCAACGATTAAGGTAGTCCATTGGCTGTCACTATCAGGTTTCTACCGCGAAATGGCTGTCTGTGGATTCTGCAGTGATTCGCAGGATAGCCTCATCGACACACATAGCACCTCTTGGACTGGGCACAGCTTACCATGAATCGCTGTTGCCGAGTTGTTGTCAGATTTGCTGAATAATTCCATCGCAGTGTGTTGGTAACGTGGCACATTTATCACCATGAGAGCTTACCTGAAACAAAAGAAAACAAAAATTAGATATAATTTAGGTATTGAAGAAAAAGTACATCTACCTACGAAATTTCTCTTTCTTGCAGCTAGCTATTAACGAAGTCTAATAGAATGTAAATTAAATGATGATGGACTTCCATGAGTAAAATAGAAAACGCGCAAGCTAAGAGTGCTCTCAGCGATCTGGCTGAGGGATGTTACAGAATCGATGTGAAGTGATATTTATCACTTGTGACTGATATCTTCTCGCTGCCGACAGAAAATAGTAGAAAAACTGTGTTTCGTACGTTTAAGTCTGCAATATCAGAAGTGACAAGTATAATTACTGATCTGTGAGATTTTATGAGTAAAATGAGTTTGAAAATGATTCACAGTCATTTAATTGCTACTGACTCACTTGGCCCACCAGCCACTGTGTGTGTGTGTGTGTGTGTGTGTGCGTGTGCGTGTGTGTGTGTGCAGGCAATTAGTCACATTAATGGTTCAAATGGTTCAAATGGCTCTGAGCACTATGGGACTTAACATCTATGGTCATCAGTCCCCTAGAACTTAGAACTACTTAAACCTAACTAACCTAAGGACATCACACAACACCCAGCCATCACGAGGCAGAGAAAATCCATGACCCCGCCGGGAATCGAACCCGGGAACCCGGGCGCGGCAAGCGAGAACGCTACCACACGACCACGAGCTGCGGGCTAGTCACATTAATAATCCATATGATGAATGCTGTAGTTGAAACAAAGGAAGTGTTTAATTCCTTTTATTTACTTTCGCCATCCAAGGCTAATAATAAAGCAGATAAGAAAAAAATTGATGTGTACAAATAAGTAAAAGAAAACACTGCGCACATCTGGCGTTGGTAGGATGTATGAGCTTGTGCTGTAAAGTATTACCTCCGAATTTCTTTTGTGGAAAGTCTCAAAAAAGCTTATTAAATAAAACAAACGTTATTAACATTTTACGTCCTTATTCTTCGTGTCTACATACACTCCTGGAAATGCAAAAAAGAACACATTGACACCGGTGTGTCAGACCCACCATACTTGCTCAGGACACTGCGAGAGGGCTGTACAAGCAATGATCACACGCACGGCACAGCGGACACACCAGGAACCGCGGTGTTGGCCGCCGAATGGCGCTAGCTGCGCAGCATTTGTGCACCGCCGCCGTCAGTGTCAGCCAGTTTGCCGTGGCATACGGAGCTCCATCGCAATCTTTAACACTGGTAGCATGCCGCGACAGCGTGGACGTGAACCGTATGTTCAGTTGACGGACTTTGAGCGAGGGCGTATAGTGGGCATGCGTGAGGCCGGGTGGACGTACCGCCGAATTGCTCAACACGTGGGGCGTGAGGTCTCCACAGTACATCGATGTTGTCGCCAGTGGTCGGCGGAAGGTGCACGTGCCCGTCGACCTGGGACGGGACCGCAGCGACGCACGGATGCACGCCAAGACCGTAGGATCCTACGCAGTGCCGTAGGGGACCGCACCGCCACTTCCCAGCAAATTAGGGACACTGTTGCTCTTGGGGTATCGGCGAGGACCATTCGCAACCGTCTCCATGAAGCTGGGCTACGGTCCCGCACACCGTTAGGCCGTCTTCCGCTCACGCCCCAACATCGTGCAGCCCGCCTCCAGTGGTGTCGCGACAGGCGTGAATGGAGGGACGAATGGAGACATGTCGTCTTCAGCGATGAGAGTCGCTTCTGCCTTGGTGTCAATGATGGTCGTATGCGTGTTTGGCGCCGTGCAGGTGAGCGCCACAATCAGGACTGCATACGACCGAGGCACACAGGGCCAACACCCGGCATCATGGTGTGGGGAGCGATCTCCTACACTGGCCGTACACCACTGGTGATCGTCGAGGGGACACTGAATAGTGCACGGTACATCCAAACCGTCATCGAACCCATCGTTCTACCATTCCTAGACCGGCAAGGGAACTTGCTGTTCCAACAGGACAATGCACGTCCGCATGTATCCCGTGCCACCCAACGTGCTCTAGAAGGTGTAAGTCAACTACCCTGGCCAGCAAGATCTCCGGATCTGTCCCCCATTGAGCATGTTTGGGACTGGATGAAGCGTCGTCTCACGCGGTCTGCACGTCCAGCACGAACGCTGGTCCAACTGAGGCGCCAGGTGGAAATGGCATGGCAAGCCGTTCCACAGGACTACATCCAGCATCTCTACGATCGTCTCCATGGGAGAATAGCAGCCTGCATTGCTGCGAAAGGTGGATATACACTGTACTAGTGCCGACATTGTGCATGCTCTGTTGCCTGTGTCTATGTGCCTGTGGTTCTGTCAGTGTGATCATGTGATGTATCTGACCCCAGGAATGTGTCAATAAAGTTTCCCCTTCCTGGGACAATGAATTCACGGTGTTCTTATTTCAATTTCCAGGAGTGTATTTATTTCTCAACATAGTCACCCTGAGGACGAACACATTTCTGCCAACCAGAGACCATTTTGTTGGTACTGTCACTGACTTTGTTGACGGAGTCACAACCTCATCCCTGCTTGCACAGCTTCATGACTATCAAACTGAAGTCCTCGAAGGTGTTCTCCAAGTTTAGCAGATGTCGCTGCGTTCGTGTATGTTACGGCATTGTCTTCCTGAAGTAGAGGGTGCTCCAAGTGTGGACTGAACTCTTCGAATTCGAAACTCGATTACAACACGCTGTTTCTCACGCACCGACATAGTTAAGTTACACACTGCCATGTTAGACGCTTCAATTCGGAGCCCTCTAGCAGTAAAGGGCTGCCAATATGTAGACACGAAGAATGAAGATGTAGAATGTTAATAAGCCGTGTCTTATTTAAAAAGGTTTAAGGGTTTTCACGGTAGAGTTTGGAGGCGTTGTTTTTAACACGTCCTCGTATTTGCATAATATCGTGCCACTGCCACGTAACGTAGCTCTATGAAACTTGAATCATACACAGAAAGAACTGCTACAGTGTACTACAGAAGGTAATTCAAAGAAATACGCTTTGATATGGACAGAAATGACGCTTTTATTGAAAGACAATAATTGCACAGAATTCACCCCAACGCACGATGTTCCCCTGTACATTAAAAATGGTAGGACGTAGTTGATAATAGCTCTGCAAGCTGGTTCCTTGCTGGCCACAACGTTGGCAGGGAGTTCTTGTGGTGGGGCGTTCCATTCCTCTGCCAGCGTTATTCACGACTACTGGATGGTCACTGCTGCCTGTGGACATGTTGCAATATGTCTCGCCATCGCACCCCACAAGTGCTCGATGGGATTCATGCCGGGGCAACGGGCAAGCCAGTTCATTCGCCGAGTATGCACTTGTTCCAAGAGGTCCTCCAACGGCGCTATACAATGCTGTCTCGTATCGTCAACAATACAAATTAATTCATCGCCAAATGTACTTCTTAAAAACTATGTGGGGCAAGAGTGCAGTGTCACAATAATGTTGACCGGTGAATGAACCGTGCTCAAAGATTTGCATGTCAGTACACACATGCAATATAGTTCCTTCCCACACAATAACACCTCGACCATCAAAACGATCATATTCGACATTATTCCCGGGTAGGGTACCTCCAGCATTATCGAACATGATCGTTCTGAGTTCTGTTTTGCTTTTTTTTGTTTTTTGTTTTTTTTTGCATCAGTCTTCTCACTAGTTTGATGTGGCCCGCAACGAATTCCTCTCCTGTGCTAACTTGGAGGTCATTAACTGATGTCCTGTCATCTTGTCCCTTCACCTTACCTGTGTTTTCCACATGTTCCTTTCCATTCCGATTCTGCGCAGAACCTCCTCATTTCTTACCTTAACAGTCCACCTAATTTTCAACATTCGTCTGTGGCACCACATCTCAAATACTTAGATTCTCTTCTGTTCCGGTTTTCCCACAGTCCATGTTTCATTACCATACAATGCTGTACTCCAGACGTACATAATCATAATTTTTTTCCTCAAATTAAGGTCGATATTTGATATTAGTAGACTTCTCTTGGCCAGGAATGCCCTTTTTGCCATTGCAAGCCTGCTTTTGATGTCCTTCTTGCTCCGTCCGCCATTGGTTATTTTACTGCTTAGGTAGCTGTATTCCTTAACTTCATGTACTTCATGACAATCAATACTGATGTTAAGTTTCTCCTTGTTCTCGTTTCTACTACTTCTCATTACTTTCGTCTTCGTTCGATTTACTGTGAACTCATTAGACTGTTCATTCGGTTCAGCAGATCATGTAATCATTCTTCACGTTCACTCAGGATAGCAATGTCATCAGCGAATCATATCATTGATATCCTTTCACCTTGAATTTTAATCCTACTCCTGAAACTTTCTTTTATTTCGATCATTGCTTCCTCGATGTACAGATTGAACATCAGGGGCGAAAGACTACATCCTCGTCTTACACCCATTTTAATACGAGCACTTCGATCTTGGTCGTCCACTCTTATTATTCCCTCTACGCTGTTGTACATATTGTATATGACCCGTCTCTCCCTATAGCTTACCCCTATTTTTTCAGAATTTCGAACATCGTTTACCATTTTACATTGCCGAATGCTTTTTCCAGGTGGACAAATCCTATGAACCTGTCTTAATTTTTCTTTAGTCTTGCTTGCATTATTAACCGCAACGTCAAAATTGCCTCTCTCGTGCCTTTACCTTTCCTAAAGCCAAACTGATCGTCATCTAGCCCATCCTCAATTTTCTTTTCCATTCTTCTGTATATCATTCTTGTAAGCACCTTGGATGCATGAGCTGTTATGCTGATTGTGCGATAATCCTGGCACTTGTCAGCTCTTGACGTCTTCGGAATTGTGTGGATGATGCTTTTCCGAAAGTCAAATGTTATGTCGCCAGACTCATACATCCTACACACCAACGTGAATAGTCGTTTTGTTGCCACTTCCCGCCAATGATTTTAGAAATTCTGATGGAATGTTATCTATCTCTTCGGCCTTATTTGATCTTGTCCTGTAAATCTCTTTCAAATTCTCATTCTAATTCTGGATTCACTATCTCTTCTATGTCTAATCCTGTTTCTTCTTCTATTAAATCAGACAAATCTTCCCCTCACAGAGGCTTTCAATGTATTATTTCCATCTCTTCGCTCTCTCCTCTGCATTTAACAGTGGAATTCTCGTTGCATTCTTAATGTTATCTGCCTTGCTTTTAATGCCACCGAAGGTTGTTTTGACTTTCCTGTATGCTGCTTCTGTTCTTCCGACAATCATTTCTTTTTCGATGTCTTCACATTTTTCCTGCAGCCATTTCGTCTTAGCTTCCCTGCAGTTCCTATTTATTTCATTCCTCAGCGACTTGTATTCCCGAGTCTCCCGGAACATTTTTGTAGTTCCTCCTTTCATCGATCAGTTGAAGTGTTTCTTCTGTTACCCATGATCTCTTCACAGTTACCTTCTTCGTACCTTTTTTTTCCTTCCCAAAATCTATGATGGCCCTTTTTAGAGATGTCCAGACCTCTTCAACTGTACTGCCTACTGAGGTATTAATAATTGCTTTATCTATAGCCTTAGAGAACTTCAACCGTATCTCGTCATTCCTTAGTACTTCCGTATCCCACTTCTCTGCGTATTGATTCCTTCTGACTAATGGCTTCAATTTCAGCCTACTCTTCATCACTACTATGTTGTGATCTGAGTCTGTATCTGCTCCTGGGTACGCCTTACAATCCAGTGTCTGATTGCGGAATCTCTGTCTGACCATGATGTAATCTAAGTGAAACCTTCCCGTATCGCTCAGTCTTTTCCCGGTATACCTCCTCCTCTTGTGATTCTTGGACAGAGTATTCGCTATTATTAGCTGAAACTTGTTACCGAGCTCAATTAGTCCTTCTTCTCTCTCATTCCTTGTCCCAAGCCCATATTGTCCTGTAACCTTTTCTTCTACTCCTTCCTCTACAACTGCATTCCAGTCCCCCATGACTATTAGATTTTCATCGCCCTTTACATACTGTATTACCCTTTCAATATCCTCATTCACTTTCTCAATCTCTTCGTCTTCAGCTTGTGACTGTAATGTCTCTTGCAGCGGTCTCTCCACGATATTTTCAGAAATTTTAGAAATTATACAACTCAGTACATAGCTCGAAATATCTCTTCTTATCTTACCGATTATCAGTGCAAAGTAGTTTCAAGCCCAATTATTCCTTGGAGCGTCCATTTACTCCATGGAATAGCTTCTCTGCTATCTATGTTTTCTCTTATGAAAAGAATAAAAACTTCTTGCCGATTAGTCGTAAAAGAAGGAGGTATATACGTATGTATTGTTGAGCGAGTCGCCATCTTGATGAGATTCTGTATGAGAAGGAATTTAATACATGAACTAAACTAAAGTAAGTGTGTTCGCGTATTATTTAACGGATTATTATTATTGACAGTGTCTGCTTACTACGCTGTGTTGCACGGGATCAGTGGGGAACGTCTGATTTACACTGGACGAACCTGCCGTTTTGAATGCTCAAGATATCCAGTTACTTCAAATAAATAGGCTAACACGGTCTTACCAGCAGATCTCCGGTCTTCCCCACGTGATCACCGAAAGTTAATAATTATTACAAATGTTTCCAGGAGATCGACTCACAATTTTCGTCGCACCGAGACTTCGAAATTGCTTCACTGCCTTATGGAATTTAAGTTAAGCTTAATTTAATCAGGACAGAACAGTATTGAACTGTGTGAATGGGATAAGCCTGCTTTGTCAATGAAAATTCCCTTAATATACGCATGTTTTTACTATCCTGATCAGTGAAGCTAAATCAGGCCGGTGTGAGAGAGGTTCTTTAAATTTTAGAAATATTAAATTTGGCTTCGCTGTGACAGGACTCATTTTTGAGCATTACTTAAACATTGTGTGAATTTTATGTTGCATGTGCACGAGAGCAAAGAAGACGAGGCCTGTTCCAGAAGTCACAATTTCGCCACAATCTACGAGAACGTCGTTCAGGCCAGACAATATACAATTAAATTTTTGTAGATAGAAATTTATAATAACTATTTAAATGTCTATCGGGTTGAACTTTAGATAGGAAGTGTTTAATAGAAGTGAGTATTATGCAAAGTTTAGGTCAGTGACATTATTAACTCAGATGCAAGTGACTTTATATGTTTGTTGTTCTGTGTATTAATGGTTATTACTAGGGCGGCTTATAAAATGGCAATGCAACAGCAGAGCGAATCACAACAGCCCTCAGCTGTTTCTGAGGTTAGTGAAACACTAGACGCTAGCTTAACTGAAGTAGTGCCTAGCGGCAGCATTAGTCGGGCCCCACAACAAAGCTTAAGTGTTTCGATGTCATCTGTGCAGGACGAAATAAACCCATTGACTGTAATCATGCAGCAGTTAACACTGTTAGCCAAAAATGTAACAGACTTAACTAAAGCGCTAATAGAGACTAAAAGGGAATTAACTTAAGCGCAAATAGAGACTAAAAGGGAAATAAATGAACAATTAGCAGCCAATCAAGTGAAAGTCCAAGAGCAATTAGAAGCTAATCAAGCAGAATTAAATAACAAATTAGTAGAGAGTTTTCAGAAACTTGATGATAAATTAAATAAAACTGCGGAAGAATTGAAAATTCAGAATGAAAAGACAGAATTAAAATTAGCTGCTCAAATTGAGCAAGTCACTCAGCAGTGTAATGAAAATGCGAAGAAGTTACGCCTAGAGCTAACTGTGTATGTTGCTACTAAGCTTGATACTATTAAAGAGCAGGTCGAGTCAATCCCACAGATAGTTCAAGCACAAGAACAGGTGCAATGTTCTATCGCGGTAATTCCGGTATTAGTTGAAGTTCAAGATGAGTTAAAGCAACAAGTAAACGAGATGTCAGCAGATATGCAGGATTTGAGACAATCACAAGACAAGATCCCGAAGGACATCCAAAATTTGGATAAATCCATAAATAACATAAAGGAGAGACAAGACGAGGTTGATCATAAGGTAAACATTCTCGCGGGAAAATTCTCGCAGTTAAGTTTAGAAAGGAAAAGCATTTCTTCAGACAATATTGAACATACGGTCGGAGCAACTGTACAATCAATGACCGAGGTTTCTGAAGAAAATTTATTTAATAAAGGTCCTTCGCCATGAACCCACTACGGTGCCGCAGCAGGCGGAGAGGCGATACACCGACGTGGCGCGTCCCAGGTGGCGGATAGGGGGGCCCCCACCGGCCCACCGGCGGACCTGAGCGAAATAAAATAGCTCTCGGGGACCAAACACTAAACAACCTCTACCGCTAACAACCGTAGTTGTAACTCGGAGCTAGCTCCATACAAGGTTGACTACCTTTGAAAGTCAAACATGGAAGGAAATCTTTCAAGGAATAATCCACCGCTTGGCAATAACCAGGGAAGACTGCACACGGATATGGTGGGCAGTCACCTGAAAGATAACTTGGATGAGTCGGAGCATCTGAAAATACCCAAAACAGACAGACGACCAAAACTCAAGACAGGACAAATAAACTACATTGTGACACACAATATAAATTCCCTCATACAACCAGACAAACTCAAAATTCTGACGGATGAAATGGATCGCAAGGGGATTCTCATAACCGGACTTCAAGAAATGAGAAATACTGACCAGGAGTGGCGCGTCCCAGGTGGCGGATAGGGGGGCCCCCACCGGCCCACCGGCGGACTTGAGCGAAATAAAATAGCTCTCGGGAACCAAACACTAAACAACCTCTACGGCTAACAACCGTAGTTGTAACTCGGAGCTTGCTCCATACAAGGTTGACTACCTTTGAAAGTCAAACATGGAAGGAAATCTTTCAAGGAATAATCCACCGCTTGGCAATAACCAGGGAAGACTGCACACGGATATGGTGGGCAGTCACCTGAAAGATAACTTGGATGAGTCGGAGCATCTGAAAATACCCAAAACAGACAGACGACCAAAACTCAAGACAGGACAAATAAACTACATTGCGACACACAATATAAATTCCCTCATACAACCAGGCAAACTCAAAATTCTGACGGATGAAATGGATCGCAAGGGGATTCTCATAACCGGACTTCAAGAAATGAGAAATACTGATCAGGAGCCGATAGAATCACAAGGATATAGGATTTATAAGGGAATACCAGGGAAAAGAGTCATGAAACAGTGTCCACAATTTGGAACAGGATTCGTGGTGAGTCTGAAAATAATAGAGTCCATAATAGAATTTAAAGCACAATCTCCCAGGCTCTCAACATTAACTCTAAAAGCTGCAAATAAAATGTACACAATAATAAATGCCCATGCCCCGACAAATGATAAAAATAATAAAAAAGAACACAGAGAAGAGGTAGAAAAATTTTGGGAGCTCTTAGATCAAACGACGAATAACATTAATAAAAATCACATCAAAATTTTAATTGGAGACTTCAATGCCCAGTTAGGAAAGGAAAAGAGATATAGAGACATAATAGGGAAATGGACAGCACAAAGAAGAACAAACAAAAATGGCATAAGACTAGTGGAATTTTGCAGAAACCATGACATGATCTCAAAGTCGACGTATTTTAAGAGAAGACCAAGTAAACTAAAAACTTGGAAACATCCAGACTGGAAAAAAGGAGAATGGCAACTGGACCATGTCTGCATGGATAAAAATTACCACAAGGAAATTTACAATGTGAAAGTACTGAGAGGGACAGATACCGGATCAGATAATTACATGATAAAAATTAAAATTAAATTAACCCCATTAGCAAAGAAAAAATTCCACCAGAAGAAGAAGAGAACCTATGACCCTCATAAACTGATACAAAATGAGGATTATGAAGCACAAACCAGGGATATAAAAATAACAGATGATCTGGAAGAAATAATTCCCAAATTGAAACAAATAGCTGAACAAGTTGCCCCTATAAATCCAAGGAAAAAACACCAGTGGTGGAACGATGAATGTGATGAAGCAGTGTTGGATCGACACCAAGCCTGGTTAAGGCATCAAAATGAAAAAACAGAAAAAATCATATTTGGAACTCACAAAACAAAGGAAGACAACACAAAAAATAATAAGGAGAGTTAAACGTCAGTACCAAAAAGATATACTTTTAATGATAGAAACAAATAGTGAAAAAACAAACTCAAGAGACTATTACAAAATATTTGGCAGACAGTTACAAAGATATGATCCTCCAACATTAATGTTAAAAGATAAAGATAATAACCTAGCCCATAGCAATAGTAGAAATACAGAAATTCTAGCAGAAACATTTAACAAGTTACTAAATTGTGAAGATCCCCCAGAACTTCTTCAGATAAACACAGAAACCCCAATTAAAACACCAGCAGAAAATATAAATCCACCTACAATTAATGAGGTCTACAGAGCTTTGAAAGAACTCAAAAACTACAAAGCAAGTGGAGAAGATCAAACGTTTGCTGAACTTTGGAAATATGCAGCAGAACCAGTGAAGATAGCATTACACCAATGCATAGTAAAAATCTGGAATGAAGAGAAATTACCAGAAAATTGGACTACTGCTATAATACATCCATTACATAAGAAAGGAGAAAAATCAAATCCAGACAACTATAGAGGAATTTTCCTTTTGGACTGCACGTATAAGATCATGTCAAGAATACTATACAACCGCTGTAAAGATCAATTAGAACTGGAACTGGGAGAATATCAAGGAGGATTTAGATCCTGGAGAAGCTGCCCAGAACAGATAATCACCTTGAAGTTAGTTATGGATGTCTACAAAAGAAGGCAAAAACAACTAGTCATAACCTTTGTAGATTTCAAAAAGGCGTATGATTGCATCCATAGATCTTCAATGATGAAAATATTAAGGAATTTTGGACTTCATCCTAAATTAATAAAAATGATACAGTTAACCTTAACAAACACCAAATCCAAAGTAAAATTTAGAGGAGAAATATCTGAACCATTTACGATTAAAACAGGGTTGAGACAGGGAGATTGTTTATCACCATTGCTATTCAATTGTGGTCTTGAATATGTAATGAGAGAATGGTACAAGGAAAATCCCATGAATATTAAAATTGGAACTAAGAAAAATAAAATAAACCTACTAAATTGCTTGGGATTTGCTGATGACCTAGCATTACTAGCTAATAATATTCAGGAAGCCACGAAACAAATAACAAGCTTACAAAATATAGCACAAAAATTAGGACTCCAGATATCATTTGAAAAGACTGAAATAATGGTAACGGATCCACTTGTAATAGATCACATCACAGTGAACAATAGGGAAATTAAAATAGTGAAACAATTTAAATACCTGGGTGAAATTATAACGCATAAATTGGACGAGAAACCTGCATGGCGAGCAAGAACTAATAAAATGATAAAAGCTCAAAAACTAACATGGTCTACGTACAATAAAAAATGTCTGTCAATTAAAACAAAATTAAAACATTACAAGACGGTGGTTCAACCAGAGGTTACATACGGAAGTGAAACTCTTTTTAAAGTCACCCAGAAAAACAGAATTGACAAAATTTTAAAAGTAGAGAGAAGAATTGCTAGAACATGCATAAATAAGAAATATCAAAAAGCTGGGCAATGGCGGATAGTTCCAAATGAAGTGGTATACAGAGAACTGGAGCCCATCACTGATACTATACGAAAGAAAAGGATCTCTTTTTGTGGTCACATTCTGAGGACACCAGAAACCAGATAATCAAGGAAAATTATTGAGAAACTCTGGGATTTGAAACAAGGAGGATGGCTTAAAGAAATAAGAGAGGATATGGAAGAACTGGAAATAACTCTGGATGATTTGCAGAACAAAACGCCAAATTTAAAGAAGTTGAAGGACACAGAAATAAGATTTAAACCAAAAATTGACAAACGACATATTATGAAAAGGGTATTTACAGATAAGGAACGACGACAAGCATCGGAACGAATGAAGAGATACTGGGCCACTCGGAAGGGGAAAATACCAAAGAAGAGGACCAGAGATGATTGACTGAAGTCGTCCAATGAGGCCGTAAAAGCAGAAGAAGAAGAAGAAGAAGAAAGGTCTTTCGAGAAGCCAAAGAACAAGTAGGCGAAGAACTTAAACAATGGAAAGAAAACATTGAGAGATCCTTAAATCTATCTTGAGAAGGTTTGTGTTCCACGCCAGGAAATGAACCCATGACAAGATCCATCAATGAAGCTACATTATTTACCCGATCAAGTACAGACAGGGACATCAATGCACACGTTCGTTTTTGCAATCAACATCAATCACAACACTATGAGGGTAGTCATAATGCCTGTAATTGTAAAAGAAATACTGAGGAGAAAATGCTGAAACAACGTCAATTCCAGATCTACAACCCAGACATGAAAAATGTTCATCCCGTAGTGTTTATAAGAAGTTTTAGGGGAGTATTGCCAAATATTTGGAGTGAGTGGCAAAAGGTTAGTTTCGTGATCCAAATACTGGTCTGAAGGAGTACAAGAACGTTTAAGGCAGGAGGTATTATACCCGGAACCTTTTTCTTTTTCACGTGGGTCTTTAAAGAAATACTTTGAGAAATATATAAACAAATCGCGGTATTGGGATAAGCCTATGCCTCTACAAGACGTGATTGGTATATTAAAATCTCGACTTCCGGCCAGCATCAGAAATAGAATGCTGTATATTAATGAGCATGACCTTGACTCTTTCATGACTACGCTTGACACTATAGATATGATCGAGGAAGATGAACATCGGCGAAGACAACCGATTATGCAGAGGAGAGCGATTGAGGCGCCAAATGCAAACCGAAATGGAAACGGATTTAATAATTATTATACTAGGAATAGCCAGAGATTCAACGGAAACAATTGTAACGGAAATGGAAATTTCAATAACAGTGCTGCGAGGGGCAGATTCAGAGACAATCGAACAGGTCGCAGATACAACCCAATGTTTGGAAATGCAAGAGATTATCAGAACCAGCAGTTTTCAAATAATAATAATGCGTACAGAAATTCTGACACTCGATTTGAAGCAAATAACACAACCAGTCATCAACAACAACCAGTCATAACAGAAGTAGTAGATGATTCAAGAGGAAATAATAATCGACATTTAAACTGAAGAGGGCCGCTTTATGCTCCGTAAAGTCGGTCGGGGAATACAAAAGGGGCAAACCTGTTTTAAACGAAATTAATTCCGTGGCAATGTTGAGATATAATGAAGGCGAATTAATGACAGATGAATTGACAAGAGACTTAGAGGCCTGTGTAGTCGAAGATAAAAGGGTTCCTGTGTCTGAGATCATCACAGAAGTGGGAGGAATTTTAACCAATGTTGTATTGGACACAGCTTCATCTACAGACGTAGTATCCGGAACTTTGTTTCGCAGAATTAATAAAATTAAGAAAATCCCTGTCCTACCAGTACAAAATTGCCGAGTTGTAGGTGCAGTGGAAGCGAAATCCAGGAACATCAAGATACAAACGCTTATAGAGATAAAATTGGGAAATGTAGCTAAACAATGCACATTCCTTGTAGTGGAAAAGTTGTTAGTAGATTGTATTCTTGGCATTGGAACTTTGCAAGCCTGCAATTGCAAGTTGGACTTGGTAGAAGGAAAGGTGCATTTTAAAATCGAAGATCAATTTGTTACACTGATCTTACTGAGAAAGGAGGCAGTGTATGAGCGATATTTCCGTGGTGCTGCTGTGCAGTTCATTTGTGCTGAAAATAATAATATGTGCCGACTACCGATCAAGTCAATTCAAGAAGAGGATTTCAGACAAACAGTCGAACAGAAGATTGCTGAGTCAGATTGCCTAACGGATAGTCAGAGGGAACAATTAATCAATATATTAACAGAATATGAGTCAGTTTTCGATTAAACGCCCGGAATTATTAGAGGATATGTTTGTACATTACAGATTAAGCCCCATAAGACATTTTGCCGCACACACTATCCCATTCCCTGGCGATTAAAACAACCAGTTCAGGAAGAGATACAGAAAATGTTAAACTGGAATCTTATTGAACCGTCGAACAGCCCATATTGTTCTCCGTTGCTTGTTGTACCAAAGCCAGGAGGAAAAGTTCGATTGGTATTAGATGCAAGGGAAATTAACAAAATTATAGTACCTGTGCGCACACATCCGGAGAACATCGATGAGTTAATACAGAAATTTCAAGATGTATCCTATTTAACCAGTATTGATTTGAGAAGTTCGATCTGGCAAGTCCAGTTAGACAAGGAATCAAGAAAATATACTGCTTTTATATATGGAGGGAGAAGCTATCAGTTCAAGGTCGTTCCGTTTGGTCTAATATTAAATGACGTCGGCATGTATACCTGAACTATCGTTGTCGGTGTTGGTCTGCTATCGATTCTGATAAGAACAACCCTGTCACTGAACTGTTCACAGTAACACAGTCTGTACCCTGCCTTCCTATTCATGACGAATCCTACTCCCGTTATACCCTATTATGCTGCTGTTGATATTACCCGATACTCGTATGACCAGAAATCCTTATCTTCTTTCTACTTCACTTAACTGACCCCTACTATATCTAGATGGAGCCTTTGCATGGTCGTACGGACCTCCAAATCATTGAACACAGCACAAAGACCGGCCAATGTTATTGCGACACGGTTCTCTTTCCTCAAGCGTGTTTCTTCAGCGGTGCTTTCGGCGCTGAGGACATTCTTGTGGATGACAATGGGGGACAGCATCGAAGAGCAAAGATGGAGGACAAGATATTCAACGAATGGACTAGCCTGTCCGTTCCATCGATTTATATCTCGTCGAGCACGTGTGGGAAGCGCTGTGGAGACCTACTAAAGCACGTCCACATGTAAGAGCGACTATCCAGCAGTTGTGAACCGCGTCGATGGATTATTGGAATGACCCGTCACAAGAACTCCTTCCAACGTGGTGGCCGTATGTTACACTCTGTGGCTTCCTTACTTCATGCTATTAATGCCCAACGCAGGACAGGACCACCTTTGAGTCCGCAGCTCGTGGTCTTGCAGTAGCATTCCCGCTTCCTGGGTACGGGTCCCGGGTTCGATTCCCTGTGGGGTCGCCTCGAGATGATTGAGTGTTGTTGTGTCGTCTTGATCATGATCATTTATCCCCATTACGTTCGGAGTAGGGGCGAACCACCTCCGCTAGGACCTTGCCTAGTCGGCGGTGCGGGTTTCCCGCATCGTTCCCTGCGCTCCTCGGAATATGGGACCTCATCATCATCACGACCACCTTTGAGTGGATGACTTACCGTAAAGCCGGTATGTTCAGTATCAAAATAAACAACGATATCTTATCGCTTGCATAACGTTTCCCTTTTTCATTACATTTTCTACTTCAGGGATAACCGGTGACTCCCATTCTTGTTTCAGCTCGTTCGCATCTAGACAGACGTTTTGTTGTAAGTCGGAACGCCCAAGCTGTAGCATCGAGCGTCTCTCATCCCCGTCATTATCGGATATTCTCTAATTTAGCACCAACATCATTTGACAAGAGGTTTCACTTTATGAATAGATGGAGGAAGTTTACGTTTTAACGCCTCATCCGTCGTAACAAGCTTAGGAGCTGGAAATCGGCCGTTTACTTTTCAAAGGAATAAATCCGTCATTTCTTTGAACGTTTTAGGGAAAGCAAGGAAAATACAAATCGTGATTGCCGGACAGGGATTTGAGAGTCGTCTTCCCAAAAGCGATTCCAGTATTTTAAGGACAGATAGTAGTTTTACTAAAAGTGTCCCTTATCCGAAGTTCACACGTATATCAGTGTTCCTACATTACCACACTGTTTCTTCGCTAAGTCCAATAGCAAACTGTTAAGTTATCGCTATGCGAATGTAGAACTGAGTAATCTAGGTCTAAAAGAACTTGGTTTTCAATGCAGTCTAGTTTTCAGTCAATGAATTTTGTGAAGCGTTTGCCCAGTTAACTCATTGTAGTTAAATGAAATGATCTTATGGCATTATTGACTGGAAGAACACGCCTAGGGTTGTTCGGCTGTTTCGTGATAGTCTTTCTACTTGATACCATTTCGGCGACTTGTGTTTGTCTACGACGAAGATGAGACGAAATGATTAGGACAACACAAATACCCAATCCCAGATCTCCGATCTGGCTGATAGTCCAACTCGGTACCATGATATCCAGACGCAGCGATGGTTTACCATTGCTTTTTCTCCTCATTGTTCAAGACATTTTGATTTGGTCTGAGAGGACGTCACATGACACCCCTTCAAGTTCATTGTTCAACCCTCCACCTAGTTTTTTTTTTAATTTTTTTTTTTTTTTTTTTACGTAGGGCAGCTTGGCTACAGTGCCGGCAACCACTAGGTCACATTGCAACATCCGGCAGCGATACCAGTACCAGTGAGGTCGTCAACCCTCTTATAACACTGGTGACGCCACACGCGACATTCCAGGATGGTGTCCGTATGTGCGAAATTCGTTACCTCCACCACGGCGTAAGGCATGCCGGAATGGTGAACTACTAACCGACCCTTCCTCCTCCTCTAATTTCCAATCCTTGTACGCTCTCGCGCGGATACCAACATATCCCACCAAAGATACATCTTCACATTCTACGCTTCTCCCCCTACGTAAATTTTAAGATTCCCTCCCCAGACAAAACAACAGAAAAAAAACCACGATGCATATATCCACCCTACCAGAAGTAACACAATCCGTGTCATCCAGTCAGGACACCCTCTTCTCTTGCCACCCTCTCCAACGCTTCCCTCATGATCAACCATGGCCTGATGTCCACCCAAGTAACATCTATCCAAAATTCACTACTTCCCTAATCAGCCACCCTCCCATATACCGTCATTTCCCAATCATCACTCCTTCTGCTCCACTAACAGCCAACGCCTTACTGTTCGAGAACATCTCAACCTCTCCGCCGGCCGGCGTGGCCGAGCGTTTCTAGGCAGTATAGTTTGGAACTGCGCGACCGCTACGGTCGCAGGTTCGAATCCTGCCTCGGGCATGGATGTATGTGATGTCCATAGGTTAGTTAGGTTTAAGTAGTTCTAAGTTCTAGGGGACTGATGACCTCTGAAGTTAAGTCCCATAGTGCTCAGAGCCAACCTCTCCAAAATCACTCTCCTTCACTGCAATTACTTGAAGTGATTCCTGAGCTTTTATACGTCCATGGAAGTGAAAAAAAAATATTTTTAATAACACATGTACATATTTTATCTTTTCAATATTTCAAAGCTATTTGTTGCGGTACGTACCTCTACATTTTACTCCGCAAACCACCTTACGGTGTGGGGTGGAGGGCACTCTGTCTACTACTGCCACTTTCTATGGTGTCACCGCCAGACACCACACTTGCTAGGTGGTAGCTTTAAATCGGCCGCGGTCCATTAGCACATGTCGGACCCGCGTGTCGCCACTGTCAGTGATCGCAGACCGAGCGCCACCACACGGCAGGTCTCGAGAGACGGACTAGCACTCGCCCCAGTTGTACGGACGACGTAGCTAGCGATGCACACTGACGAAGCCTCGCTCATTTGCAGAGCAGTTAGTTAGAATAGCACTCAGCTAAGTCAATGGCTACGACCTAGCAAGGCGCCATTAGTAGTTTATTGCCTGAATCTACAGAGTCTCACTTGTATCGTCAATAGCGATGTACAACAAGGATGGATTAAAGTTAAGTATTCCAGCAGCTACGTACTTTTCTTTATATCATTCATTACGTATCCTGTTTCAGACCTATCTCTAGCCTGCGTGAGTTAACGCGTGCCTTTCGGCTACTTCCAAGTGGCGTGGCTGTTAACCTACGCCACAACACTTTCCTCCTTTCCCGTTCCAGTCAGGCCCGTTCCGCAGGCTATCGCCTGTGAGAGCTCGAATTCCTCTAATTTTATGTTCATGGTCTTTCTATGGGATATACATATGAGGAAGCAATAAATTGGTTGTCTCTTCTAGGAACATACGAGCTCAGAATTTTTACTGTATACCACGATGTGATGCAGAACGCCCCTCGTGCAGAGTCTGCAACAGCAATCGACTGGGCATCTCCGTGACGCTCTCGTGCTTACTAAATGAACGTGCAACGAAACGTTGTCTTCTGTGGATATTCTGTACTTCCTCTATCAATCCATTCTGCTACAGATGCCAGACGAGTAATATTCCAGTACTGGTCGATAGAGGGTTTTGTAAGCTAGCTCCTTTGTTGACGGACTACGTTTCCTGTACAGTCTTTCAAACAAATCTGAGTATGACATCTAATTTACCCGCCATTAATTTTCTGTGGTCGTTCCACTTTAAATCGCTCTGTAGGAGTACTCTTAGAGCACATTATGGACCCAGGTGCTTGCAGTGACTGTTCTGCAATAGTGTAATCATAGAATAATGAATCATTTTGCTTATTTATGAGCAAAACGCTACGTTTGTTTATGTTGAAGGTCAATTACCACTCCCTGGACCCTCTAATGTTGGCTAAGGCCAGCATCTTGCACCATTGCCAGTTCATCCTCTTCCGTGATTGGTGAGGGAACGAAAGATAATACAGGGGAAAAAGACAGTGGCAGGGAGAGACCTGGTGTAATTACAAGGGCTATTAGGAAAGTAAGGAACGATAAGTCGCGAAATGGAAACCACAGTGAAAATAAAAATTGTTTTATTTGCAACAGTTAGCTACAACTTCCAGCTACTTATCTCCATAGTAACCGATCCGACTTAGACGTTTCTCGTATCGTTGTACCAACTTTCCAATACCCTCATTATAGAAGGCAGCCGCCAGCGCTTCCCGCCAATTCTCTACGCTGGCCTACAGCTCATTGTCTGTGCCAAAATATTGTCTTCATAGCCAGCAGCTCATGTGAGCAGAGATGAGATAATTTCGGGCTGTATTGTGGGTAATCAAACGTTTCCAATTGAAAATGATACAGGAGCATCTTCACTGCCCCTGCAGAAAGCGGCTGAGAATTGTCTTGTAGAAGAAAATGCATGGCAGTTATGTAATGTTGGCTGCAGGCGAAGGCCTGAAGGCGAAATTTCTCACCAGGCCCTCGTACTTGGCGGGAGAAACTGTTGTTCTTGGTATCTTTAAGTGCTCCCTATGTGCTCAGAACTAAAAAGAACGACGTAATGCCATAGACGGCATACTAGAGACACTACCTAACACACCTGTGCAAAACTTCATCGGATTTTCACTATAGTCTCCATTTCGCGACCGATCGTTTCTTATTTTCCGGATAACCCTCGTACTTTTACCGGCAGATCTCCGACGACGACGCTGTCCGTGGCCTTGTATTGTGTTCTGTGTTGGATCGAACCGGATGTGGTATACTGTTATCATGACTGCTTATCTACTCTCATATTGTTAACCAATTATGGTACTTGTGCTGTACTTTGTTTAGTACATAACGCTCAGTGGTAATGTATTACAATCACAACTTCTTTATCCGATCAGAGCATGCATCCAGCTACACATTATTTTACGATTAGAAAAAGATAAGAGTCAGAGGATCACTCACACAGTCTCCCTCTTTCTCTCTCTCTCTCTCTCTCTTCTCTCTCTTCTCTCTCTCTCTCTCTCTCTCTCTCTCTCTCTCTCTCACACACACACACACACACGCGCGCGCACGCACGCACACCGTGCGACGCACTAGCGCACTTACCGACCTGTGACAACTCTTCGGTAGTCGTAGGACGGGTGCTTTGCGTTCAATGGTCTGAATAAATGCAATGTTTAATGTACTACATATCGGGGGTATGACAGATGATCGTGACAGCGACCGCTTCTCTTAGAACTAGACAAAGGAGATAGAACAGACAGGGGAGAAACGTTTTAGATGTCCACCTACTATGTTATCATTAATTTATTTGATATCGTCAAATAACTGTCCTCTAAAAGTTGAGTAATTGCAAGGTGATCTGGCCCGTGGTATTGAACCCCAGTAAACAACATCACAATGAGTTGAGAACCTGTCAGGTATTGACAAGCATTAGCGAAATAGTTCACACCACTGTCGTTAGAAAAATGGGAAAAGAATTACTCTAACTGAGCTATGGCCAGTCTGTTAATTGCATAAGGAAATAGAGGTGAAGGAAATGCTAGCTTAGGTTGAGTACAGTCACTTACACATGCCATTCAGGTCTCTTAGCCATTGTGACTCTTCCAGTAAGCTGTTACGGAAAGTATGAGTGGTACGAAAATCGAGAGCAAAAGTAATCCCTCGCCTTAAATTGTTAAGTCCGTAGCTTCAACTGGCCAGAACTGATGGTTGTGCTCTCCGTGTCTGTTGGTGGAAGGGCTGGGATAGTCCGTGTGATACGGACTATTTTTTCAGCTGACCTTCAGCTTCATGTATTTGAACATTTATTACTGTGTTAAAAACGTACTATTAATGGAGCAGATGTTAAGCAATTCAAGCGTTAATCCGCTTTCGATACCGATCACATTGTGGTAGGAAGAAACAGACTTAATTTGATTCCTGACAAAACGTGTTCTCGTCCTTACCTTGCTTATTCATAATTTTTTCTGTTAATGACAGTTCACTCAGTTTCTTAGCATGAGTCTGGCGAGTAAACAGAGTCGCTTTCACACCATATACGAAGGCGACTACTAAATATTATCGTGTGCCTAAACAGTTCTACACCCTAAACAGTTCTACACTCTGCTTACTATACATATAGGGAACTATGCTTCGCGACAGTACGAGAACGATAGAAGTCACTCAGTTTTAACACCGTTTATTTATTCTTTAAACAAGTATACGGTCCCTAGGCAGTCTTACACAGTGTCATATCACTCTTTCTGTCTACCTATAAAGAAAGATTAAACATGTAATGTATTTCAGGGAGATTTAATTGTTTATCTAGCCCCCTCAGTAAGTTATATGACTTCTTTGTGTATCTGGGTGTTATTAATATAGGTATGTGTAACACCTTTTATTTAATTATAACGATCTGAAATTAAATCCTCATATTTCTAAATCAAGAGTATCTTATTACTTAGAAAATGCAGGTGTAAAATATTTGCAAAAAAAAAAAAAAAAAAAAAAAAAAGAGCAACAGGAAGTTATTCCACTCATTAACACTGCTCAGTTAGGAAAATCAGAAAATAAACTTTGAAATTGCTAATTCATCTTTGAGGTCATTATAAAGGCTCCGCTATATTTTTGCATTATATTTTTTCCCATTCAGTATCACCTTAACATTGCTGGGCAGCTGTCCTAGAGTAAAGACTGATGATGATGATATTTTTTCCTCTGAAGTTATCAAATATGGCACAGTACTGTTTAAAGATACAAACATGAACGACTTTGAGTCTTTCGAGTCTTTTGTGTAGCAGTCAAAAACATATTGGAGTGAGCACCATTAAGATCTGACTACAAGCCCACCAGCAGCAAAACCTAAGGCACAGACAGAACTCAAACTTCTTTTGTTATATGAACTCTAACGTAATTTAGATTATACTGTTGTATTTTAGAAAGGTAAATAACTACTAAACTTTGTTCCGTTCTGAAGCATGAAACAATTTAAATTATTAACCTAAAAATGTCGGGTGAAGTGCGTTTCATGGTGGGGGTTAGCAGATTGGGTCCTCTGCGAAAGCAGCAGTCAGAATGTTATCAGATTCGGATGGTTGCCAGGTGAGATAAGGGATGGCAGATGGAAATAAGCAATCGTTAAACCTCTTCATAAAAAATGCGACCAGACAGACTTAAACAATTATCCCCCAGTTTCCATTCTGACATTTTTTTCGAAAATATTCGACAGAGTAATGTACTCAAGAGTGATCTTACACTCAAGTAGAAACAATTTACGTGGCATATCACAATTTGGAAGCCAGAAGGGTTGCTCAAATGAGAATGCCATTTACACATTCACTCAGGGAACAGTACAAATCTTAAATAACAAAAATATCATCAAATGAAATTTTTTGTGATCGTTTCCCAAGAGACTGATGTTCGTATCATGTCACTCTCTTAGAAAAACTGAAGATTTATGGAATTGATGGTTTTATACACAGCTGGATTGAATCATAGTTAGCTAACAGAATGCAAAAGGCTGTACTGAATAATTCCAACAGTGTCAGAACGATAAAAAGTTTTAGCGACACGGGAGAAATCAGAAAGGGAGTTCGACAGGGTTCAATTTTGGGTCCACTTCTGTTCCTTATACATGTGAATCACCTCCCATTTAACATTCAACAAGCAGAATTGTAATTTTCTGCGGACTATACTGGTGTTATAATAAATCCCATTAGAGAGAAAGCAACAGAAGAGATTGTAATCACATTTTCCTAGCAATCATAAAGTCATAAAATAGACTCTTCCTAAATTTTGAAGAAACACTCTGTATAACAAATGGAGAAATACCAACAATTTGTGCAGCACATGAACAGCAGTCAGTAAACAGGGTAGAATGCTCCAAACATTTTGGTGTGGTTACTGAAGAAAACTTGAAGCTACTTTTGCTCTTCGTATCTTGGAAACAAATGAATTAACCTCCTGATGTATTTTGCAAATTTGTACTCAATAATGCCTTGTAGAATAACTTTCTGAGGTATCTCACCACATAGAAAGAAATTATTGATTGCGCAAAAGCGAACACTAAGAATAGTACATGGTGTTCACCCACGGACGTTATGTATGTACCTGCAAGGAGATAGGCGTTTTAACTGCGCTCTCACAACACATATATTCGCTAATGAAATCCATCAAAAATAATCCATCGCAGTTTAAGAAGAACGGTGATGTCTGTACCTAAAGCACTCGAGGGAAAAAATTACCTTTATTACTCTTACAGCTTCATTGGCTCAGAAAGCAGTTGATGAGGTGGCAACAAAAATTCTTGATCTTTTGCCTCATACCATAAAATGTCTGACAGATAGCAAAGTAAACTTTTAAATCTAACTTAAAATCATTCCCATGGTCAATTCTGTCTATTCCATTGACGAATTTCTATTTTAAAACTGGTAGTCAGTAGAAAAATAAGTGCAGTTGTATGGAAATAATGTGTTCATTAATGTTAACACTAATAATTTAAGAATAGCCCGTAAACTGAGTCGTTTCAAATGATTTAGGTAAAAGAATGATTCAAATGATCTGTGTAACTAAGTGAGTAACTAACTAACTAGAATGGGACCTCCGTAGTGGCACGGCGAAAGAGGACGTCGCACCCAGTTCCAAGTGATGCTGCCATTGTCGGTGACACATCTGGTACTGTTTAGGATTCTCCATTCAGAATAACGCGTTAGTTCAGCTCGGATGCCTAGGCTGCATAGATTAGATGGCTACTAGTCTCAAAAGAAAGATGGCTGCCATTTCCTGTGTCACATAAAGGAAGGGATGGCCACCATCTTGTGCAACGACACATGTAGTTCCAAAGACTTGCTGGAAGGAAATTTTGGTATCTGTTGTTAATAGTGTAATTACATAAGCTACCATGTTTGCTGGGCATACGCCATGCGTAAGAGATACCAAACGAGTTATTTATTATGTTCCTAAGTCACTGGGAATAACCAACTCTACCCCTACTGCAATACATCTTCCAGAAAATTTAGCGGCGAAGATCTCAGAGCAGGCAGGGAGCTGCCTGGTGTCATCTTGCATAAACTGTGACCGGTTTAATTTCAAATAATAGACTTAACAGCCTTTATCACGTTTTGCTTTATTAAGTCTGTCACTGTTCTAGTTTATTGTAGAACGTTAATTAGTACTTTCTTTCATTGACATCCCAGTACGTAGCAAAATTAATAAAAAATAATATTATATTTTTCTCAGTCATGTCTACGTAGACTAGGCTTCTTCAATGAGGTCAAGAGTCGCTTTTCAGCGTTGTTGGTCAAAGTAATGTGTTGAGAACTTAGGTTTACGTAGAATAGTGGCACGATTTTAGCAGGGTTTGCTTTGAGACGAGTCGGTTTCATGCGATACGAGCAGCTTTGAGGAAGAGCAGGGGAGGCTGAAGAGGGTGAAAGCAATGATGGTTCTGGCCCGGCGTCTTGCCAGGGGCAGAGAGCTTTTTGTGCGGCGTCTACGCCACGTGGGATCAGCCGAGCGGTCTGAAGCGCTGCAGTCATGGACTGTGCGGCTGGTCCCGGCGGAGGTTCGAGTCCTCCCTCGGGCATGGGTGTGTGTGTTTGTCCTTAGGATAATTTAGGTTCAGTAGTGTGTAAGCTTAGGGACTGATGAACTTAGCAGTTAAGTCCCATAAGATTTCACACACATTTGAACATTTTGTCGCGTCTACGACAGCAGCATGGGGTGTACTGCCTACGTACAATGTGCACAGCTGTCGTCAGTAACATTTGCCTTGACATTAAAAAAGTTATAATGTTGAATCCGACTCAATACCGTAACCAAAACGGAACCTGGTAGCTGTAAAATTATAGCGACGTGTAGGAAAGGGCAGTGAGTGTAAAAACTAGTGCTTCGTGCACTGTAGGGTCGCTATTTCAGTACCCAAATCGTTAGGGAACATTACTCCACTTGCGAACCTTTCTTGCTTATACCACTTCAAACCAGATCATTTCCACCGTTTTATTGCATTATTTCACTGCTTTATGTGTTCTGTACTGACTGGAACAGTAAAAGTGGAGGGAAAAATATTTTATAAGCAATGGTCTTCGTATTGTTTTGGTAAGCGTAACCAGGGCCTTTATTCGACGAGATGGATCTTAGTAACCTAGCAAAAGAAAACCCAAGCTGGCCAGTGGAACCTGCAGAGAAAACATTGTAGACTACTTTTGCATTGTTTAGTAAAGATTCTGATTCATTATTACTGGAAAAATCATTGAAATCGCGTAATTGTGTTATATCCTGGGGAAACGTAATAACCATACAAATCCATCTTAAGCAGCAATTGCTTGTGATTAATTAGTCTCAATGATTTACAGCTTATCATCTGCTGCCAAAACAATTTTAAATGGTGAAAGTTTATGTTTGCTGTGGTGCATTTTTCCCTTTGTTGGCGTTACGTTGCTCCCATATGCTAGGGTTGCCATGCACAGCGAGGGTTGCATTACGCGCGCCCCAGCAAGCACACAAACTTGCGTCCCAGCCGCTCTACCAGTGACAGGGATAGGGCGGAAACTGACAGCACTACAATTGCGATGTCACAGGCACAGTCAGACACGCAGTTTCCTTCACGTTTGAGACTAGAAACTATTTGTCGCACATTAGAACTGATTCTATCTTTTTATAACAAGTTAGAGCTACTGCTAGTGTAAAAAAAACGAAAGATAACCGGCCTGCTTCCGTAATACCGTTTTATTCATATATTTTCCAGGTTGCATGCTTTATTGCAGTGGTTGTCAATATTTCTGAGACTACTATCCCTGAACGAGAAGAGATAGCTGTCTGTGTCACATAAAAAGTTAGTAGCTAACTAAAGTTTATCTTCAAGAACAACTGTACTCTCATATTTGAAGTGATGAAAATGAATGTAATACACACTGCTGGGAAAAGTGCAACACCATCAAGGAATGTGTTCATGGCACCAGGGTATAATATGAGCATACTGAGGGGCTCTAGCGTTCGTGACTCACTTGTCGCGGTCGTCGGCGATCTCATGGCGCTCAGGAGGCCTCTCTGTGCATTCTCACTGCGGGCAGTGACTGTGCCGAAGTAAGAGGTCAACAAAGTTCATACTAGGATGCAACCATGCCCCACCGACGTGTAAACACTCCTACTGAATAATTTCGGCCAGTTGAAATTGGTCGCGATGCAGGCCTTTGGGAACGAGGACGGATGTATCGTGCTATTGTTGTTGAGCATAGTGTGTCGTTAGCGTGTCGCTGCTTCCAACAGTGGTCTGTGAAACATTCCCACACCTGTAGAACAGGATCTGGACGTCGGCGTAGTGCAGACGCACGTCAAGATTGACATATTGCGCGAGAAGTGGTGGCTGACTGAACATCATCCAGCGACGAAATCTAGGCACGTGCTGCGTCATCAGGGACTATAGGCAACCGACTGCTTGTAGGACAAAGAATGCGTGTGAATTTGGCCAGGCTACAATTGACACCACTGCATCCACAATCGCAGCAGCTCTGGTGTCTTGAAAGAGTCGACTGGAGAGTGGAACGGCGTTCCGTTGCGTTCAAGGATGAGAGCAGGTTCCGTCTGTACGCGAGAGATGACGTAGACCTAGTCTTCCAGATGTATTCACCTACGTAACACAGGTCCATCCCAAGGTTCATTGTTGGGAGGGAGGGGGAAAGGCGCTAGTTACAACGCGAGGGACTTTTGGTGTTTCTGCAGGGTATAGTAACCAATATCCTCTACATTGCACAGGCTGTTGTCCCTGCGCTACTGCCATTTCTACCAGAGGTAGGTGATGTTCTTTATCAGCTGCACAGTGCTCATCCACATACTGCTGCTGCGACTCCCCTGCTCTTTGTGGTTTACAACTGTCCTGACCAACAAAATCAACAGATCTCTCTCCAGCTGAACATGTGTGGGACATGACGAAGCAGGAACTTACTTGTTCTGCGTGGACTGCAAGAACCACTGCAGAACGGCAAACTCAGGATCAAGACGCTTGGGACAGTCTATCTGAGGATGCCATTCGGCATCATTACGATTGTTTGCATGCGATAATACACATCTTCGCTTACCACCAGAGGATGGTACCCTTTGTATTGATGCGACTGTTTAGGCATCCTTTGAGCTGACATGTGTGTTTCATTTGGTCTGAATTTATTATCGTATACCCATACAATGATGAACTGTCACCTAATTGTCAATAAAGTGACCTTGTCCTAGGGGGTGTTGCATTTTCTTTCCGGTAATGTAATTGACGACCCAGCAAATAACACTCGCATGATTTTTTTATATATGTAAGGAGAGAAATAATGGGTCAATGTGGCTTTCGGTACTACAGTTTACCAATAATTTTATGTTCGAATTAATGTTCTTTAATACTCGTCGTAAATGACGCTCCGAGATCTTTGGATTCCTAGTTTTGTTTTTATTGCTATAAATGCTTTCTTAGCAGTAGCTGAACTGCTGTTCTAAAGATTTTCGCAAGCAATAATGGATATTCATCACCAAGCGCTTGCTAAAGTATTGTCGTTGCGGAGACCTAGCAAACTGTCCAACACATTATATGACTTGTAAATTCTGAAATGCAGGGAAATAGTGAATAACACAATTTATTAATGATGACAGGTTCTGACTGTTACGACTTTAGTAAAAAAGTGAAAATGGCTAAGAGTGCTTTTGGTAACGTAAATAGCATTTTCAAACCTCGGCTTCTTAGATGTCTGAAACTAAAACTTTAAAATCAGAATTTATGAAAGACTGAGATTGTCCGGGAAACAGTCAAAATGGGGGTTACTCAGTGAGCAATGGAGAGATACTTGATGTTAATTACTAGGTAAAACGTGAATATAAACTGACTGATCAGAGACCTGATGGGATTAGAAGACATTACTGTCAGGTAATGAAAATGCATTGTAGGTAGGTGAGACATAGCCAAGCAAGTACAGAATAGTTCGCACAAGAAAGTGCAATAATTTACTCCAACAGATGAGGAACGACGGAGACGACGAACTAATGGAAGGTAGGTACTGTCGGCAACTGAGCAGAATGTGGGCGACAGGAATTCAGCTGCGCGTCTGATGTGGATTGCCATATGCTCGAGAACAAGACAGTACGCGAAATTCTATAAAAATTGTCGCGGAAGAATCTGAGTAGCACCAAGGTGTAGTGGATCTGATACTGAACTGTTGTATGGAGGGTTGTGAGTTCAAAACTCACCTGTACTGTACACTTTTAATTTCATATTCGGTTCGAGTACATTCTAGAAGAATCCACAAATATCAAGAATCATTGTACTGGAATGTTCTGTAGCTATATATATATACTGTATGTGTTCTGGCCGGAGGCATCTCGCTCCGCGCTCCTGTATGTGCAAGTGCTGAATGAATCTTCGTTAAGTGAAGTTAGTGTTCGTCATTCTTCTAATTACACCTTCTTCTACGTGACAATATTTATTTCGGTATAGGTCAACATTTAGCTGTGACAGACCTGATAAGATTCGAACGACACAGATACATTAAATTCATCACATTTTCAGTGTACTGATAGACCATCTGATCAAAAGTATCCGGACATAACTATGTAATGCATGACTGACTACTGTATGCTACGATATACGGACCTGTCAACATAAAAGGAAGCAGGTTTTACTGTGTTGTCAGCGGGGAAACAGTAACAGTAGAATGGTTTGGTCAGGAGAGATCAATGGTGTCATTCGAAGTCACCTGAGTATCAAATTCATCAGTGCATCAGAGTAATTTCATCCACTCTAGTTCTGTGCAAGTGGCATGTTGGCTAAATTATTTTTAACTGCATAAGCGAAGGCACAATCACAGCTAAACAACCAGGAAGACTTCCTGTTCTGACGGACAGGGACCGTCGAGCACTGCGGAGGTTGGTTGTAGAAAATCAGATGAAATCAGTGGAAGAAATCACTCGTGATTTCCAGTCCGGCTAAGACAGTGGTGGTCGAACAGTTCATCTACATCTACATGGATACTCTGCAAATCCACATTTAAGTGAAACTTCCTGGGAGATTAAAACTGTGTGCCAGACCGAGACTCAAATTCGGGACCTTTGCCTTAAGCGGGCAAGCCCTCTACCGACTGAGCTACCCAAGCACGACTCACGCCCCGTCCTCACAGCTTTACTTCTGCCAGTACCTCGTCTCCTACCTTCCAAACTTTACAGAAGCTCTCCTGCGAACGCCCGCATCTCGTGGTCGTGCGGTAGCGTTGTCGCTTCCCACGCCCGGGTTCCCGGGTTCGATTCCCGGCGGGGTCAGGGATTTTCTCTGCCTCGTGATGGCTGGGTGTTGTGTGCTGTTCTTAGGTTAGTTAGGTTTAAGTAGTTCTAAGTTCTAGGGGACTGATGACCCTAGATGTTAAGTCCCATAGTGCTCAGAGCCATTTTTTTCTCCTGCGAACCTTGCAGAACTAGCACTCCTGAAAGAAAGGATATTGCGGAAACATGGCCTAGCCACAGCCTGGGGGATGTTTCTAGAATGAAATTTTCACTCTACAGCGGAGTGTGCTCTGATATGAAAGTTCCTGGCAGATTAAAACTGTGTGCCGGACCGAGACTCGAACTCGGGACCTTTGCCTTACGCGGGCAAGTGCTCTACCGACTGAGCTACCCAAGAAAGACTCACGCGCCGGCCAGGGTGGCCGAGCGGTTCTAGGCGCTACAGTCTGGAACCGCGTGACCGCTACGGTCGCAGGTTCGAATCCTGCCTCGGGCATGGATGTGTGTGCTGTCCTTAGGTTAGTTAGGTTTAAGTAGTTCTAAGTCCCATAGTGCTCAGAGCCATCTGAACCCAAGACTCACGCCCCGTCCTCACAGCTTTACTTCTGCCAGTACCTTGTCTCCTACCGTCCAAACTTTACAGAAGCTCTAGTGCGAACCTTGCAGAGCTAGCACTGCTGAAAGAAAGGATATAGCAGAGACATGGCTTAGCCACAGCCTGGGGGACGTTTAAGTGCCTGGCAGAGGGTTCATCGAACCACCATCACAATTCTCTATTACTCCAATCTCGTATAGCGCGCGGAAAAAATAAACACTTATATCTTTCCATACTAGCTCTGATTTCCTTTATCGTGGTGATCGTTCCTCCCTATGTAGGGCGGTGTCAACAAAATATATTCGTATTCGGAGGAGAAAGTTGGTGATTGGAATTTCGTGAGAAGTTTGCGTCGCAACGGAAAACGCATTTTTATTTTAATGATGCCCAGCCCACATCCTGTATCATTTCTGTGACACTCTCTCCCATATTTCGCGATAATACAAAACGTGCTGCCTTTCTTTGAACTTTCTCGATGTACTCCGTCAGTCCTAACTGGTAAGGGTCCCACACAGTGCAGCAGTATTCTAAAAGAGGACGGACAAGCGCAGAGTAGGCAGTCTCCTTAGTAGGTCTGTTACATTTTCTAAGTGTCCTGCCAATAAAACGCAGTCTTTGGTTAGCCTTCCCCACAACATTTTCTATATGTTCCTTCCAATTTAAGTTGTTCTTAATTGTTATACCTAGGTATTTAGTTGAATTTATGGCTTTTAGATTAGACTAATTTATCATGTAACCGAAGGTTAACGAGTTCCTTTTAGCACTCATGTGGATGACCTCACACTTTACGTTATTTAGGGTGAACTACCACTTTTCGCACGATTCCGATATTTCTTCTAATTCGTTTTGCAGTTTGTTTTGATCTTCTTATGACTTTATTAGTCGATAAACGACTGCGTCATCTGCAAACAACCGAAGACCGCTGCTCAGATTGTCTCCCAAATCGTTATATCGATAAGGAACAGCAAAAGGGCCTATAACACTACCTTGGGGAACGCCAGAAATCACTTCTGTTTTACTCGATGACTTTCCGTCAATTACTACGAACTGTGACCTTTCTGACAGGAAATCACAAATCCAGTAACATAACTGAGACGATATTCCATAAGCACGCAATTTCACTACGAGCCGCTTGTGTTGTACAGTGTCAAAAGCCTTCCGGAAATCCAGGAATACGGAATCTATCTGAAATCCCTTTTCAATAGCACTCAGCACTTCATGTGAATAAAGAGCTATTTGTGTTTCACAAGAACGATGTTTTCTAAACCCATGTTGACTGTCTGTCAATAGAACGTGTTCTTCGAGGTAATTCGTAATGTTAGAACACAGTATATGTTCTAAAATCCTGCTGCATATCGACGTTAACGATATGGGCCTGTAATTTAGTGGATTACTCCTACTACCTGTCTTGAATGTTGGTGTGACCAGTGCAACTTTCCACTCTTTGGGTACGGATCTCTCTTCGAGCGAACGATTGTGTATGGTTGTTAAGTATTGAGCTAATGTATCAGCATACTCCGAAAGGAACCTAATTGGTAAACAGTCTGGACCAGAAGACCTGCTTTTAATAAGTGATTTGAGTTGCTTCACTACTCCGGGGATATTTACTTCTACGTTACTCGTGTTGGCAGCTGTTCTCGTAAACGATACATTTCTATATAGCGGTGCAAAGAGCTATGTCAATGGGTAGTGGATGACTAGAAAAGAATGATCTGGAGGATGAACCACGCTGTATTTTGTGTCAAACCGATGGATGGATTTGCGTTTGGCGAATGCCTGAAGAACACGATCTGTCCTCTTGGGTAGTGCCAACATGCAGTACAAAGGCGGTGGTGTTACAGTTTGGGTTGTTTTTCGTGGTTAGTGTGAGGTCCTCTTATTGCGCTTAAGAAAACAACTGCAGAAACCTGTCAACATATTTACAGCATAGCGTACTGAGTACAGTAAAGGAACGACTCAGAGACGATGAGTTTTTGTATCAGAAGGACAATGCACACTGTCATGAAGCCGCAGCTGTGGGGCAATGTTTTACCGACAATAAGATTGCTGAAACTGACTGGCCTGCTCAGAGTCACGACATGAACTGAATGGAATACTTCTGGGATGAGTTAGAACGTCACTTCCACTCCACACCCCAGCGTCCACATGAGTGCCTTCTCTGGTTTCGACTGTTGAGGAAGGGCGGTCTGCTATTCCTCCACAGACACTCAGACACCTCATTGAAAGTACCCAGCAGGGCTCGAGCCGTCAGAAAGACAAAGGAGACACTCACCACATACTGATGTCCACTAATAGGTGTCCGGATACTTTTGATAAGGCCGAACAGCATACACAAGTAGCATTATCCCGATAACGACTGGAGACAATGCACAGTTATTGAACTGCAGTCAAAATTCACGTTTATTTTTTCCTCAGTTACTCACGGAGCTGTTCGTAGTAATTTTATTTGATCAAGACAGCATTGATAAAGCTGTTATCCATCAAAAAACATACACCCCGGAAGTTAAGAGGATGTTCCATAACTTTTACGGAACAGTTTATTATTAATCCCACGATTTATATCTGCGTTTGCTGTTTTGCTCGCTGTTCAGAAGCCGTTAAGCTCAGGCTGTAACTGGTATTATTGTGAGCTTTTCGCGCAGTAAGCTGGTATTTACTGAGTCAATCGTGTGGCTCATGGCCTAGCCCATGCCTTCTGTGTCGATACCAATTCAACGGCTTGCGTGACAAGTATCATAAGCGTACCGGATTAACGTACTGTGAGAAATGCGTGTATAGAACAAGTTCCGTGTTCACAGTGGGGATTGTGACACACAAGACATAAGGTGAAATACTGCGGCGGCACTTAGCCCTTTTTTTGTATCGAATGAGACTAAAGCAGTAGTCGAGCACACCGTCTGCAGTCAATAGAACGATTACGTTGGCACTGACAAACGCTTTCAGTCCATGAGACAGTGCAGAGCCTTTGTGTTGAAGGTTATGTTTCCATATATTGACTGAGCCGCGCTGGCCCCGGCTTATGTGTTGGTTTCAACCTTGACTGTTACTCTGCGTTTGGTTTTCCGCGGTTATTGCGGGTATGCCGTGGTTCTTCCTCTTTCTATGTGTGGCAGCAGCGATGTGTATCGGTATTTGCACCTTGTACTGTCTTTGGTCTGGTGCTTATAATTTCCGGGTAGCTAGTGTGCGGCAGTCGGTCAGTTGGTGTGGATCAGACAGGAAATCTCCGCGCGGCGCAGTGGGCCGGGCCCGCTGGTGGTCTCTACGCAGTGTCACAGTGTGTGGGAGCTGTTCCGAGTGCTACGAGGTTCGTGGCTCACCACCCAGGACATCAAAGTTGAGTGGTGATTCAGTTACCGAAGCCAGACTGTCCACATTGTGCCGTGGGTTTTCATGGATGGCTATTGGGGTTATTCCCGTGAGCAACAGGGAGTGTTAGATTTGGCGAAGGTTTGGCCGCCATCCGGTGGAGTTTAACTGTATTTTGGTCATTTGAAGTCCAAGTGCACCAGCGGAATTTTCTGCCTTGTGGCCGTTAACGTTCCGGTTACTTGCCATGGCCGCTGAAAGTAAAATTCAGGCAGTGTCCTTTCCTCACCGTGCTGTCGCTGTCCTACACGTGTGTGTAGTTTCGACAGCTTATGCATACTTGGTTGCGGACGGCTACACCTATTACGTTTTGGCTTTGGAGTTCCTTGTGTACTGGTCGGGTGGAAAGCAAGTCGTCTTGTTGGTGGGTCCGTTGACTGTCTCTTGGTTGGGTTGCCGGCGGATCGGATATACACTCCTGGAAATGGAAAAAAGAACACATTAACACCGGTGTGTCAGGCCCACCATACTTGCTCCGGACACTGCGAGAGGGCTGTACAAGCAATGATCACACGCACGGCACAGCGGACACACCAGGAACCGCGGTGTTGGCCGTCGAATGGCGCTAGCTGCGCAGCATTTGTGCACCGCCGCCGTCAGTGTCAGCCAGTTTGCCGTGGCATACGGAGCTCCATCGCAGTCTTTAACACTGGTAGCATGCCGCGACAGCGTGGACGTGAACCGTATGTGCAGTTGACGGACTTTGAGCGAGGGCGTATAGTGGGCATGCGGGAGGCCGGGTGGACGTACCGCCGAATTGCTCAACACGTGGGGCGTGAGGTCTCCACAGTGCATCGATGTTGTCGCCAGTGGTCGGCGGAAGGTGCACGTGCCCGTCGACCTGGGACCGGACCGAAGCGACGCACGGATGCACGCCAAGACCGTAGGATCCTACGCAGTGCCGTAGGGGACCGCACCGCCACTTCCCAGCAAATTAGGGACACTGTTGCTCTTGGGGTATCGGCGAGGACCATTCGCAACCGTCTCCATGAAGCTGGGCTACGGTCCCGCACACCGTTAGGCCGTCATCCGCTCACGCCCCAACATCGTGCAGCCCGCCTCCAGTGGTGTCGCGACAGGCGTGAATGGAGGGACGAATGGAGACGTGTCGTCTTCAGCGATGAGAGTCGCTTCTGCCTTGGTGCCAATGATGGTCGTATGCGTGTTTGGCGCCGTGTAGGTGAGCGCCACAATCAGGACTGCATACGACCGAGGCACACAGGGCCAACACCCGGCATCAAGGTGTGGGGAGCGATCTCCTACACTGGCCGTACACCACTGGTGATCGTCGAGGGGACACTGAATAGTGCACGGTACATCCAAACCGTCATCGAACCCATCGTTCTACCATTCCTAGACCGGCAAGGGAACTTGCTGTTCCAACAGGACAATGCACGTCCGCATGTATCCCGTGCCACCCAACGTGCTCTAGAAGGTGTAAGTCAACTACCCTGGCCACCAAGATCTCCGGATCTGTCCCCCATTGAGCATGTTTGGGACTGGATGAAGCGTCGTCTCACGCGGTCTGCACGTCCAGCACGAACGCTGGTCCAACTGAGGCGCCAGGTGGAAATGGCATGGCAAGCCGTTCCACAGGACTACATCCAGCATCTCTACGATCGTCACCATGGGAGAGTAGCAGCCTGCATTGCTGCGAAAGGTGGATATACACTGTACTAGTGCCGACATTGTGCATGCTCTGTTGCCTGTGTCTATGTTCCTGTGGTTCTGTCAGTGTGATCATGTGATGTATCTGACCCCAGGAATGTGTCAATAAAGTTTCCCCTTCCTGGGACAATGAATTCACGGTGTTCTTATTTCAATTTCCAGGAGTGTAGTTGGGCCGCCTACCTGTCTCCCTAAGTGAACGTTAATATTTCAAGTGCAGACCGACCCCCGGAAACTTCTGAACACCGCTGGCTGTACTGCCTTTTCTTATTGGTGTTTGATTGTGTATTTTAATTGCTCATAGCCGTTGGTTTGAATTTGTATGCGTTTAGTTGGGTTTTTAAATAATGGGCCTTCAGCCGCTTTAAAATTGAAAGTTACTTACTTGTCAAATCTTGCATTGTTTGGACGTTCAGTCTCATTTAAATTATTTTAGATGAAGCTTTGGGTCTTCTGCCTTTTGGAAATTCATTGTAGTTGTGCTTTTCAATCATGGGCCTTCACCCGTTTTAAAATTAAAATTCCTTACTTGCTAAGTGTTAGATTGTTTGGGCCTTCAGCCTCATTTAAATTTTTTCTCTGGATAAAGCTTTGAAGCTTTGGACCTTCCGCCTTTTGAATATTTATTGTAGTTGTGTTTTCAATCATGGGCCTTCAGCTGTCCTAAAATTTAAATTCCATACTTGCTAAATCTTAGATTGTTTGGGCGTTCAGCCCCATTTAAGAAAATGATTTAAGGATAAAGCCTTTCGCTTTCTGCCTTGTAAAAATTTATTGTAGTTGTGTTTTGATTCATGGGCTTTCAGCTGTTTTAAAAGTAAAATTCCTTATTGTTAAGTGTTCGGTTGTTTGTCCGCTAAGCCTCTGTTTTTTCAAAAATATTTAGGATAAAGCTTTGGGCCTTCTACCATTGAATATTTATTGTAGTTGTGTTTTTAATCACGGGCCTTCAGTCGTTTAAAATTAAAATTCCTTACTTGTCAAGCCTTAGATTATTTGGGCCTTCAGCCTCATTTGAAATATTATTTCAAATACTATTGGGCTTCCTGCCTTTTGAAAATTTATTGTAGTTGTGTTTTAAATCATGGGCCTTGAGCCGTTTTAAAAATTACAGAGGTTGTGCCCCTAAGCCATAAGATTGTGTGACATAGTCAGTCGATAGTTAAGCTCGGAAATTTGCGCTGCAATGTTTGGGCAACTAAATAAAGTTGTGTGTGTTTGAGTGGAACTGACAGACGCTCAGTTTTGGCCCCTTTCCACAATTCCAACTATTTGTCCTGTCCTGCGGATTCAACCAGGCGTTTCATTGACCAAAACCACATTTAATTATTACATTATTTTTAGTGTCATTAGGTATGGTGAAACTGATTTATCTAGCCATATCCTATGCCAACACCTTAATCGCAGCGTAGCGCTTTACACTGCCGGGAAAACATTAGTACACCTGGAAAGATGACGCCAGGTTTGATCTGATGACGGCGCATGCCATCTGCAGGACAGTTAATGTACTGGTAATGGCTTCAGCGTCGTCCACCAACAGGTAGCGTAGTGGCATAGCTAGCACGGCACCCTGTGTGTCTACCACTTGATAGGGACTCACTCGTGCCTCCTATTGTCAGTTAAGCGCGTTTGAAAGGGGTCATATTGTGGCCTTCTCAGTGGCGGGACTGTGCTTTCGGAGAACTGCCACACGAGTTGGACCCGGTGCGCCAGTTGTGCAACGGCGCTTGTATCCATGGTCACGTGAACATTCTCTCACTGGTGGACGAGGTTCTGGACATCCACGCAGCTCAGACGCTACGCCATAATCACCATATTGTAAGGGTAGCAGTGGCACATCGTACAGGTACCACAGCACAGGTAAGGGGGCTTGTGACCCCAGACCTGTTAACACGAACAGTTGCGAACGGGATATTACTAGCGGGACTACGGTCTCGCACACTTGTAGTGCGTCTTGTACTCACGCCACAGCATCGAAGTGCACGGCTCGAATAGTACCGTGTCAGGATCCCTTGGAAGATGGAATGACGCGCCGTAGTCTTCAGTGATGAACGCAGATTCTGTCTCCACGAAACTTATGTTCGTTTGCGTGTATCATGCAGACCTGGTGAACTCTGCCTCGGAGAGTGAAATCGTCCAAGATACTCTGGTCCCACCCGAGGCTTTATGGTCTAAGGTGCGATAAGCAACGACTCTAGTTCACCTTTGGTTTTTATGGCGCAGGCGCTAACCAGCGGTCGGTATTTGCAGATTGTTCGTAGACCTGCTCTTTTGCCGTTCTTGTAACAGGAAGGTGATTTGTTGTTCCGATAGGATAATGCTCGCCCACACACTGCCCTCGAAACTCAACGTGCTCAGCAAACAAGCAGCAACTTTCCTTGCCAGTACGATCTCTGGAGTTGTCTCTAATCGAACCCGTAAGGGAAATGATGGGACGAGAAGTGACTCTTGCGACTTGTCAACCAAAAGCTCTTACAAAACTACGTGAATAGGTCGAGCAGGAGTGGCTTGACGTGTCCTAAGGCACTATTTGTCGTCTGTACGATCGACTCGACGCCGGAATCAGTGCCTGCATTGCCGCCCTTGCAGGCTACACCACGTAATAATTTGGGTGTTTCAGTATGGGTCGATACCTGGTACAGAACCGTTTGTACTATTGATATGAAAATGTAATCCTTTCTTGTACTACACATTCATTGTTGCAACAATAGATCCTGAGTGAATTTGAAAGCCTCTAAAATGGTGTAGTAATTTATTTTTTTTGTTGCAGTGTATTTTCCGATGTCTTGATACGTGCTCTACTGTTAATACCAAGTGATACAAATCTTCCCAAGATTGCCACTTGCCGAGACGCGTGAGTGAACGGCTGCAGAAGGACGAAAACAAAGAAAGAATCGAGTACGAATTAATGAACAATAAATCATGTGACAAAATCAGGACACTTTAGGTGTATCCATAACTTACCCATCAGTTTTAATTCGAGATACGTAAAACTTCTTTCGCAAAATTTAGGATTATAGATATATCCGAGAGAAAAGAAGCTTTAGCATAGAGATTTCTGTCATACTGAGGATCCAAAATCTGGAAACATATTTCGACTGTCATCGTCCCGACCTAGGCGTAGTTAATGGTTTTCTCAAGATGGTGGCAACCGTTAAAAAACTGCTTAAACTCTAAAGGAGCCATCTTCTTGCTCGTGAGAGGCATAGAGATGTAGTGGAAACAGCCCTTCCGACAGTTGGAACTTATAATGAATCTAGCCTATTCGGAACTTTCGCATGTCATCTGAAATGTTCAATTCTGTATAAATTTTGGCCATATTTACGTTACTTCTCTTACTTAAATTAGATTTTTCTCATTTGCAAATATTTCTCGGTGTTTCTGTCAAAAATAATTTTGCTATCAGTATATTTTAGTTACTTATATCGTCATATTTCATTGTATCGATCTTGCACCATGAAATTATTAGTCACGATTATTAACTTAAATGATCTGAAAACAAGTTTACAAAAGAAACAATATTTTTAGTCTTCAATTCTTATTCAAGCTAAAGTTCCGCCTTCATTGATAATTTTTCTAATTTCACTATCGATAATGAAATAGATTCTATGAAATAACAGGAAGCTTCTATTTTTCTTATTGTCAAAATTTGTAACCTTCGTTATTAATCAGTAAGCGTGTAAATCGTCACTTACATAATTATTTTCAGAAAAGAATACATAAATTAAAACCAAGAAACAGTTTCAATTGAGACAGTCACGTTAATACGCGAGTTGTCCAGGAAGTAAGATCCAATCGGTCGCTGAATGGAAACCACAGTGAAAATATGAAACATTTTATTTGCAGGAGTTAGCTACCTTTCCAGATACATCTGTACATAGTCGCCGCTCCAACTTAGACATTTGTAGGAGCGTTATACCAAATTTCCAACACCATCGTCATAGAATTCTCTACGCTGGTATCTAGCGCGTAGCTGCGCCCAAGTGTTGTCTTCGTATCCAGCGGTTCATGTGAACAGAGATGATACTCAGGAAGAGCCAATTAGGGCTGTGTTGTGGGTGATCGAACACTTCCCATCAAAAAGCCTGCAGGAGCGTCTTCACTGCCCCTGCAGAATGCTGCTGAGAATTGCCATGAAGAAGGAAGTGCGTGGCAGTTGTGTCAGGTGGGCTGCATTCATTAAGGCGAAGCCACTGAGCAGGCCCTCCTACTTGGCGAGACACATCGTTGTTCTAGCCACCTTTACTCGCTCACAGTGCGCTCACAACTGAAAAGAGCGTCTGGATGCGATCGACGGTCATACTAGAGACACTCTGTGCAAAGCTTCATCGGGTTTTCACTGTGGTTCCCATTTTGCGACCGATCGGAACTTACTTTCTGGACAACCCTCGTATTAATTTGAACTATTTCTAGTCCTTAAAGGTTCTGGAATCTAGAAGTATAATAATCACCGAAATTTTTGGCCCCCAGTGCACTCTAGACCGACCAATATCTGCAGCTCTCGTCACCATACACACCATACTTAGTTGTTCATTACATTGGACAAAACGTACGAACGTCGTCCGATTTCGCGCGTCATTTCACACATTTGCTGACCACGAGTATATCGCGATTCTATAGCAAACCAACAGCGAGAGCCATGCGGTAAGGGGATCCTCACACACTCCCTATTTATTGCACATACTGAATATTCCTCAGTAATAGTTGCAGATTTATGGAGTATTGTCGCTTTGCGCAATATACTGAATGAGACCGCAGGGCCTTAAGAACAGTGATGCTTGGTGAGTATACTGCTCAGCTGTCAAAGGGTATCTTTGTGCAATAAACGGCAGTTTCTGCTGACATCAAGAGGAATTCAGTTCGTTGCGAAAGAATTTTCACAAATATCTGAAAAAACTAAACGACAAAACATAAGGGAGTTTCAGTTCGTAGGCTTCCACGGCGAGTGTCATTTTGGCCAACGTAATTTTGGGTATTGTGCTCCGTCATTCTTAACTACTAAAACAGCTAAATTGCCGACGTTTCGACCTGGTACTTTGTTAAATGAAAGCCCCGAATGTTTAGGAAACGCGAGGTGCCTCATTGTCCACAATAGCATAGTGAAGATAATGGTATTATGACAGTAAGCAGATAAGTTTATTTCACATCTCTGAATTGACATTCAAGATCAAGTCAGCTTTCCTGTGAGCAACAGTTGTCACACAACACACATCAGGTCATGTAAGCTTTGAATCAGTAATCAGTAAATAATTGTTGTTACCGTGGAGAATCGCATATAAAACGGTGCATGTAGGGGAGACTAGGGCAGAATGGACTATCGGAGGCCTAATTTCGCCTGGAGGTACTAGAGTGCGCTCAGACGCACAAGTGTTTACCAAACCAATCTCTGACACCGTTTAGTAAGATTGCTAAACTTGTGACGCCAGTTACGTAGTCTGCTTATAAAAGTGAGCGAATTCATTGGTCTTTATTATAACTTAGCGGACTGTTTCCAAGGAATGTAAATCTGTCATATTTTGTTTCACAGTCACTGAGGCTATATGAGCATGCTCTTAGCTACCTTTGTGTACAATGCAGTTGGGAAAACTTATTTACGGTGGGCATTGAATATTTTCTCGATAGATACGCGTTTGGGGTGGAATGGTTTACTGGTACAGCCCGTTCCGCCCCGGTCGCCTTTTATTCTTCACAGATTTTGTTTATCTCATTTGCAGATGGTACATCACTATGTACGGAAAACGGAGAGAGAAAACTGGTCCACGAGAAATATGGATCCATCAGTTACTCCACTGGGTGACGCTTCCCTTCTTCTTATCTGGGAAATGTTACGCCAATACCCAGGGTTACGCCAGGGCAGAAACGAGTCACAACAATGAGAGGTAGAATCGCTATTCTCACACCATCTCCCTACATGAATGTGATACAAGAAGCGGTCAAAACATACATAGAAGTCAAAGACAACAGAGCAAAGATAAGGGCTGCTAGCTCTAGAAGATAAGAACAAAGTGAAAGGAAAAGAAAAACGTCTTCAAAGAAGGGAAAGACAAAAGAAAGATAAATTGACTCTACAGAAAATGAATCATCCGAAGACGAGGAAGATGCAACATGTGTATATTGAAAGGAATTATATTCCACTCAACTGAAGGTTGGATTCCATGCCAGAAGTGCAGACAGTTGTCTCAAAAGTCGTGTGCTGGCGTTGATAGTGAAAGCGATAAGATCCAGATTATTTGTAAGATGTGTCAATGAAGAAAGGAAACAGAAAAACTGGATCCACAAAGAATTTTTCTTAGTTTACTGATTTAACAAAAAAATATTATTTTATGCTATCTTTATTTGCAAACTGTTTTACAAAAGTGTTGGAATGAACAGTTCCTAATTTTTCTAAACAGGTTTTTTCATCGTTGATACCTCAAAAATTTACTCCAAACTTTAAGCGGAGCCGTTCTGTCCCAGTCTCCCTACACGAAAAATTACACAGTTCACGTTTTTAATTTGTAATTAGTTTTGATTTACGAATCTATGCAGTGAATGAGTCCCTCGTCCACCTAAAGGTTTACAGGAAGATTTTCAGAATTAATTCGCCCCTCCTGCATGTTTCCTGATTGTATTTCATAAGACATGCAACTCAGTCGCAGTGTATACGATTCCAAAGTGTCGAGCGCTGATATATTCGCTGAAAAGGCTGACTTATGACGCGTCCCGAGCATAAATACTGTGCAATGATATTGTGCTTTTCTTGACTTCTCACTTTCATGCAATATATTGATAAAATATTATTGTGCTATAAATGCTGACCGTCTGATGTCTTCTTAATATTCGTCGAAATCTGCCCCTCTGAGGCGAAACAAGCGCTGTATCCCTGTCAGAGGTACAGCGGTGAGCGATTTACCCAAGTACACTGCAACCAGCGCCACGCCGTCATAATGCGCCTGTGCTCAACATACAAAGTAGTATTACACCATAATCTGAGTGAAATTAAAAATCAAAACAACTTTTCGAAACTTCATCAGTGTGTGCTTAAATATATTACTGTTAATATAGTTAAGTCTCAGAATGATCATAGAAATATGTGAGGGAAAAATGTACGCTGTTAAGAAGAAATAAGCGGCGCTGAATAATAAGACCAGAAAGCTAAAAATTGGGCAGAATATGCAAATTTATGTCACAATTAAAAGTTACAAGTCTCAAGTTGACCAGAGCAATATTTGGCCAATCTGGGTGTTTCACGAAAAACTGAACGTGCTAAATATTAAACTCCGAAAGATGAAAATTCGTATGTAACCTCAGTGACAGGTAAAAACCTTATAGATATGACACCAATAAGCTACATCTTTTAGTTTTCAAGTTATTTACTAATAACCAAATTTGGGACTAAAACGTCCCCGTCATAATACACTGGTGCCCAAAATTAAAGCAACAAACTGCTCTTTCCCCGTCCTGTGTCTGAATCACGGTATAATGATACTAACTGTCAACAGAGGTCCGTACAATCATGTTCTGCACGGAAGGGGACATTCCGGTCAACGGGCAACCACGCCAGCGATGTCGCAGGGCAGTTATCAAATGGGATAGTGTGTTCCGAGTACTGCCACACCCACAATCGCTGTGTACGCGGTCACAGACGGGGCGGTATGGCACAAAGAAGACGCCTACCAGACCCTCTGCGGTCGAAGGCCATAATAAGATATGGAAGTAGGATAGTCGCAAACTGGTACAGCCCATTGGCTTAATGTGAACCATTCTGTTGTTTATCGGATGAGGCGAGAATTTATGTAGACCGAATCAGCATCCGGAATACAGAGCAAGACCGACCATGTGTGATACCAGAAAGCGGAGTGTTGTTTGGCTTTAAGGGCACGACGGTACCGCCTTAGTACTGCAAGGCAACTAGAATTTGACCTCGCAGAATCCACTGGACTAGTTGTATCGACACAAACCGTGACAGAAGCTTTCCTCAGAGAGGTCTGTGTTGTTAGAGACCTGCTGTGTGCGGACCTCTGATGCGTCTTCACAGAAGCGAACGTCTAGAGCGGTTGACATACCACCTGTGCGTCGAATAGCGCGGCAATGTTCTTTTCACATATGAGTGCCGATTTGGCCTGGGGAGTGATTCTCCAAGCATTCGCATCTGGAAGGCGCGTGGAACACGATTTCGGGTTCCAAACTTACTGGATAGACACCGGTATCGAGGAGGATCCTTAACGGTGTGGGCAGAGATTATGTTGACCATTCGAACACCTCTTCATGAAATTGTGCGGGTGGAACGCCAAGGTTTTACTGCTGTCGGGTTTCCTGAAGAGATTTTGGGACCTCATGTGCGGTTGTTACGAGGTGGTGTGGACTCAAACTTCGTATTGATAGACAATAATGCTCGAGAATGAGATTTTCACTCTGCAGCGGAGTGTGCGCTGATATGAAACTTCCTGGCAGATTAAAACTGTGTGCCCGACCGAGACTCGAACTCGGGACCTTTGCCTTTCGCGGGCAAGTGCTCTACCATCTGAGCTACCCAAGCACGACTCACGCCCGGTACTCACAGCTTTACTTCTGCCAGTACCTCGTCTCCTACCTTCCAAACTTTACAGAAGCTCTCCTGTAACCTTGCAGAACTAGCACTCCTGAAAGGAAGGATATTGCGGAGACATGGCTTAGCCACAGCCTGGGGCATGTTTCCAGAATGAGATTTTCACTCTGCAGCGGAGTGTCTCCGCAATATCCTTTCTTTCAGGAGTGCTAGTTCTGCAAGGTCGGCAGGAGAGCTTCTGTAAAGTTTGGAAGTTAGGAGACGAGATACTGGCAGAAGTAAGGCTGTGAGGACCGGGCGTGAGTCGTGCTTCGGTAGCTCAGATGGTAGAGCACTTGCCCGCGAAAGGCAAAGGTCCCGAGTTCGAGTCTCGGTCGGGCACACAGTTTTAATCTGCCAGGAAGTTTCATATCAGCGCACACTCCGCTGCAGAGTGAAAATCTCATTCTGGAATCATCCCCCAGGCTGTGGCTAAGCCATGTCTCCGCAATATCCTTTCTTTCAGGAGTGCTAGTTCTGCAAGGTTAGCAGGAGAGCTTCTGTAAAGTTTGGAAGGTAGGAGACGAGATACTGGCAGAAGTAAAGCTGTGAGGACCGGGCGTGAGTCGTGCTTCGGTAGCTCAGATGGTAGAGCACTTGCCCGCGAAAGGCAAAGGTCCCGAGTTCGAGTCTCGGTCGGGCACACAGTTTTAATCTGCCAGGAAGTTTCAATAATGCTCGACCTCATAGAAAACTGGAAGTTGGTGTTTTCTTGAGAAACGGAAAATGTTGGACGTATGGCGTGGCCTGCTTACTCTCCCGATTTGAATCCCTTAGAGCGTGCCTGGGATGCACTAGGGAGACAGGTTGCATCACGTCAGCATCCACCAATCACTCTTCAACACTTGCGAGCAGCTTTGCAGGGAGAATGGGCTTTATTGCCTCAACATGAGATTGATGACTTCATTCACAGAATTACCAGTCGTTATCGGGCCTGTATTGCTGCCAGGATTGGTCACAACCCATACTGAGTACATTAACCAGTTGTTGAAATACGTGTGCACATCCGTTAAGATGGAAAAAAAACGAAGAACGTTTTTGCCTACTGTTACGCACATAGTAGTTATTTATATTCTATATTTCTTCTACTTTACTATCAGCTGTTTATACTGTTTTGTGGCAAAATAAATGAAGCCTTGCAAAATTTCCGTTTGTTGTTTTAATTTTGGACACCAGTGTAGATTAAGTATTATTTGCATTCGTAATAGAAAGTACTAATTATAGCAGTCGATTACATTCATGCCACAATAAAGTCGTAACAAGTTTCAAGACTGTGTTGTGAATAATAATAATAATCACAAGGAACCTAAAAAGGACAGTTCAGAGGTCATGTTTTACTATCGACTCAATTCTAAAAATTGTAGACGGAAAAGCTTTAATGCAGTAGAGCTAAAACTTTTTTAGAAACTAAAGAAAACTTAACTTTAATTATTTAAAAATCTAGAACAATTGTTAAACGGCAGATATTAATTAATACATCTTCGGGAAAGAAGTCATTTAGATGCTGCTACCTGTGCCTAAGACAGTTGATAGCAAAAGTTCCGTTTGGCGGCCCGCTGCACCCTGTACGTACGGACAGAGAGGAAGTGGGAAGAAACACTTCGCACCGAGATAACAAACTGTCCACGTCAGTCCAACGCCCGTGCGCGTTGTGCCTCGGATGACATCAGAGCTGAAGAGACTTGAAGGCGTTTTCGGTAAAAGTTGGAAGTGAACACTCGAGGACTGTACATCGTCCAGCATCGCTTAGATTTCACGGAAGTAACTGTTTGTGAGCCGCCTACAATTTTGACAAAACAGCGTGGCAAGTGGCGAGGTTATTGTCTTCTTTTAAGGTGAGCAATTAACTTTTGGTTATTAGATTTAAAAGCAAGAGACCATTTTACCTGGAACTTCCCGTAGAGATCGCCTCTTAACCCTTTGAGAGCGCTGTTTCCGGTAAGGACTATATTATTATTATTATTATTATTATTACTAGGAATATTATTATATTTTGTGTGTGTCGATTTTAGTGAATATATCAATCAGTTAAAACTCGAAACTTCTATTTATAGTAATAGTTCCTGATCCCGCTGAGTAAATAGCAAGTAGAAACATTTTATTTTAGTGAATACAACGTGTAATGTGGACTTGCAGGCTATAAATTATAGTCAGTGTGTTCTCCATCGTTTTCTGACTCTCCGCAAACACAAATTTTCCGGCTTCTGTAAACGGCGAAAGTGGGTGTGAAGCACGCACAGACTGTTTAAGTGTTTTTTTCACAATGACACAACAAAAGTAACGATCATTTGGATCTTTACCCCAGCCTCAAATCTCCTTCACCCCTCTCCTCCAGATTGACACCTTGATGTGCTTCTCATGGTTTAGCATTCTCTCTTTTGTCTTAGTTCCGTTTGCGTGCGTTCATGTATGTATGTGTATGTGTGTGTGTGTGTGTGTGTGTGTGTGTGTGTGTGTGTGCGTGTGCGTGCGTGTGTGTGTGTGTAGCTATGATTGAATTCTCCTTCTCTGTGCCGTTTGTGATTCTATAGCGTCAATGAAGGCTACCCTTGGCTTCATATTTTTTTGTTCCATTCTGATTTCAGAATAACCTCTCTTTTCATTATTTCTTAATCCTTGTTTTTGTTGTTGGAGTATACTCCCACCTTTCCCTGTATCCAATCAAATCATTGGGAACTGAGTGGCGACTGTGCTGTTTTTCAGGTTATAGGATCTCAGAAAAGTGTAGTAAGGTCCCAAAGGAAAAGAACAAGAATTCCAACCGCTAATGGGAAGTACTGAACCTGAAATCATTGTAAGTACTGAAAGCCGGCTAAGGACGGAAATAAGTTCAACCGAAATCTTTACAAAGAACCTAATCGTGTTCGGAAGCACCAGATTAAGCAGAGCTGGTGGTGGCGTGCTTGTTGGTGACTTCAGTCTACTCTCGACATCTTGGCGAAAATAAACGCTTAGAGTCGATGGTAGATATGAAACATCTTCCAAAAGCAAACTAAATGCTTTTTCAGAAAAATATTTTTAACAGTTAGTAAATGCTTGCGAAGACATACTTTACATCTTAACAATAAATAATCCTGAGCAAATAGGAAACCTTGTGGTAAATAAAAGGGATTAGTGTCCAAAAGGTGCACCGAGACTGAATACTGTAACATCAAAATGCACCAAAAATAAACACAAGCTATATCTATTTCAAAAAGCACATAAAAATTCGTTTGACATCTACCTCAGAGACATAACTCCTTCCAAACTATGTGATCGAAACCATATGTGGCTTCAGTTCAAAGAAATTGTATCGATGGCAGTTGAGAGCTCTGTACCATATAAATTGATAAGAAATGGAACTGATCCCCCATGCTATGCCAAATAAGTCAGAACACTGTTGCAGAACCAACGAAAAAAGGTACGCCATGTTTAGAATAATCCAAATCTCCAAAATCGGCGATGTTTTACTGAAGCGCGAAACTTAATGTAAACTTCAAATGTGGGATGTTTTTAATAGTTCCCATAACGAAATCCTAAGAGACTGTGGTCTTACGTACAAAACACCAGTAAGTTATAAAACACAATCGATACCTTCTCTGTGAAACAGCGATGGTAATGTTACCAATGACAGTGCCACTAAATCGGAGTTACTAATAGCTGTTTTCCGATGTTTCTTCACTAAAGAAGACGAAGTAGATAATCCGTGATTCGAATGAGTAACAGCTGAAAAACATGTCTTGTGTGTATAAAAGCAGCTTAAATCACTTAGCAAGTCTTCCGGTCCAGGCTGTACACCAGTTACATTCCTTCCACAGTAGCCTGTTACGATAGCCCCACACTTATCCATCATATATAATCACCCACTCGACGAAAGATCCGTATCTGAAGACTGGAAAGTTACACAGGTCACACCAATCCTCAAGAAAGATAATAAGAGTAATCTGCTGAATTACAGACCCATATCACTGGAGTCGATTTGCAGCGGGATTTTGGAACATAACTATTCATTGACACGTAGTCAGCACTGAGTCTAAAAACATCGTTCTTGTGAAATACAATTAACTCTTTACTCTCACAAAGTGATGAGTACTGTCCTCAGGGGATGTCAAATTTATTTCATATTTTTAGATTTCCGGAAGGTTCATGACATTGCTCTTCGCCAAATTGCGCACCTATGGAGTACTGTCAGAGTTATGCGACGAGATTCGTGATTTCTTGTCAGAAAAGTCACAGTTCGTAGTAATCGACGTAAAGTCGTGGAGTAAAACAGAAGTAATGTCTGAGTCTCCTCAAAGAAGTGTTGTAGGCCCTCTGCAGTTCCTCAAAGAAGTGTTGTAGGCCCTCTGCAGTTCCTAATTTATACAAATGATTTAGGTGACAATCTGAGCAGCCATCGTAGACTGTTTGTAGATGATGCTGTCATTCACAGCCTAATGAAGTCATTAGACGATCAAAACGATTCGCATAGTGATTTAGTTTCGGGTACACGATAACTCACACGAATCTTAAGCTTGGCGATTCAACTAAATGACTAAGTGTTACTATTATGAACAACTGACGCTGGAACGATCATCTACAAAATGTAGTGAGGAAGGCGAATCAGAGACTTCATTTTATTTGTAGAAGACTTAGAAGATATGGCAGGAATACAAAAGAGGCTGTGTATACTAGACCTATCCGTTCTCTTCTGGAATTCTACTGCACGGTATGGGACACACAGCCGATAGAATTGACACAGGACATCGAAAAAGTTCAAAGTAGTGCACTTCGTTGCGTATTATTTCGAAATAGGGGAGAAATTGTCGCATATGATTCACTAGTGTGGGTAGCAATCAACAAAACAAAGACTTTTATCGTTTGTGCCTGCAGAATGAACTAAGTAGAAATACAACATTTTATACGAAGTCCGTTCAAACAGTTGCAATGTGATCTTTATTTGCTTCTATTTAAAGATTTCTACACGACAAACTTGTCTGTTTCGGCTTACAATGCCATTTTCAAGTTCAGCAATGGGTGTTGTGAATAGTGAATCTTTTTACTTCTTACTTACGATCAATAACGTCATTTTTGATAAACGACGTTTTTACTTACCTCTAGACGGCGTTGACAATCATATGTCATGCAGGAGCCCACTATGAGCTTTCTGTTATGAAATAATATTATTAAAATCACGTTGTTTTCACAATATGAAATTTTTTGTGATGATTGTTTGGCAACTACTTGACTTTGGGATCCTTAGATACTGTATGTTTACAGAATTTTCATCAGTGGGAGTCAGGGATGGTGTGTTTGTTACATAGATATTATTTTGTTAAAATATTTGTGTATGTATTGCCTGTGATTTGATATGTTCATCCTTTCGTCGTAGAAAATTTCAGTAAAATTTGGCCTTTTGTTTCAAGTCTCTTTGTTCATTGAGACAGTCGTTCGGGAAATTTCTTACATGTGCCTGTGAATCTAATTCTTCGAAAATATTCATAAAACGTCCTTTATATATTTTGTGTAAAATTTGTACTGTGTTTTCGTTGTCTTCTACTTTGTGGTTTTAATTTTAAACTGTAGGTAGATAGTTCATTGATTGCTTTCACTTGCTCTCGTTTGTTCTTTGAATCGCTTTGACGCTGATGTTTCTTCCAATTTCTCCGATGTGAATTTCCTAAAGATTTCACAAGAAATTTTTTCAGAGACCTGGTTTCGAAAATTCTGAGATTTTGGCTTTTCTTGGTCGAATTCGCATTTTCCCACATAATTTTATATTTTTGGTACTTAACATTTCGTTTGTTTTATTCGTTATGTGACACAGATAAGTTGTCGGCACATAGGCCTACGTTATTTTTGTATTAGTTGTAAGTTCCGGTTTTCAATTTTATATCTGTATGTATGGTTTGTTGTTCAAGTTTTGTTTGTTGGTTGTACATTCTGAGCGGTATAACTGGTTGTAAATTATTTTTCTGAGCTATGCGTTATAGTGTTGTTATACCTTTTTGTATTGCATGTTGCTCCAGGGCAGATTTACAATCTCCTGATCACTGATTTGAAAAATGCACATTTCTGTGTATTCAGATGACAAGAACTTTTGTTAATGACGTTATTCTTAGTGGTTGCTTTTCTATATGTCTAGAAGGTATGTTTGTTGTTCGTTTTATTTATTTTCTGATCAAGAAAATTTGTAGAGTTGTTGGTTTCAGTTTCTATGGAGAAGTTTATTGTTTGATGCAAGTTGATGAAGTTTTTGTGTATTTCTTGTATGTAATCATTTATTAGCCGTATGGTATCGTCTATGTACCTGCTCTAATACATATCTTTTTCCAGTAGATTGGCTGCTGGAACTAAACAATTTTTCTTCTAATGTATTTATGAATATGTCTGCAACCTTTCTCTGCTACGCAGTTGCCACTATAACCCTATCTGCTTCTGTACAAAATTGCTTATTAAATTCAAAATGATTCTGAGAGAGTATAAGCTTTAGGAGATCTATGAGTTCGGTGGTTGCTATGATAGACGTTTACCTATATCGGGGACTGTTTTTTATGATATCTATTGTTCCCGCAACTGGTATATCAGTGTGCAGATTTATAATAGCGAATGAGATTAATTTAGCAGTTTGTGGGATTTGTATGTCTTTGATGGTATGGGCTAAGGTCCATGAGTTCCTTACAGTGTACTTTTCATTGTGTGTGTATAGGCTAGTTAAAAATGTAATCAGTTTTTTACATAAAAATCAGCTTGGACTGTGTTTCAGTTTTATATCTGGATGAATAGGAATTTGTGGTTTATGTCTCTTAGGTTGGGCATGTAATCTGAGCGTGCATTGATTGATGACACTGTATGTCTTTTCTTGCTCTGTGAACATTAAGTTACAATTTCTATGGCTTATTTAGTGAGGGCAACAAAAATGTTGATAGGGTAATGTAATGTTTGTGTAATGTTATTATCTTGTAAAAAAATTATTACTTTATTTGAGTAGTTAGTCTGATTGATAATAACCAAACTATTTGCTTTATCAGATTTGACGTCTACTAGACCTTGAGCAGATAAATTATATTTTATGCTGTTGAGGATTTGACGTTCTGACTGTCTATTATGAGTGTTTCTGTGTTGCAGTTCTATAATTTTGGGCACTTTTAATGTTAGTTTATTTCATTTTATTACAGGTTCGTTACCCATATGTGCTACGTAACTATTGTGGAGAGATCTTCTCATGAACTTTCCATCAACTGTCTCCTCCGAACGCAAAAAATTTTGTTGATGCCAGCACACATACAGAATCATCGTAATAAAATATAGAAATTAGAGCTACAACAGAAAGATTAAAGTGGAATAATAACTGCTACCAGTTACAATAGAAGGTGATTTTATTTAATGCATGACCAGTTTCTGGCTTGTGTCCATCTTCAGGTGGTTTTCACATTCAATTACATGTTTCAGTGCTTAATTGCGATAACTTTTTAATACAAAAGTGAACAATGTGAAATAGACCAACAGAAACAATTGGAAGTTGATAAGCGACATGTGTTGCAAAGTATTACAGTTCTTACATAAAGCTGCACTATCCATGTCGTTTGCACATTTCATTCATCACCCTTTTTTACAAAAATATCTCGACATTTTACTCATTAATTGTATATTATGCATCATAGTAAATGCTGATACTTTTATGTTATGCCTTTCATGCAGCAGATGTTAATAACTTCAGACATCTAACGTGTTTACATAGGGAAACAGAGTTTATGGACAAAGACCTTACCTCTTAGAAGTTCGAAGTTTTTACAGATACAGAAACATAACGGATATTGCAGACTATGAAAATGTTCCATTATTACGGAACCAAACAGTGATTTGCACACATCTAAAAAGTTTTGCATTGTTGTGGACTGGCAAGACAGCCAATCCACTGTGACGGGTAGCCGAAAGGCACGCGTTTAAGCTCACGCAGTCTGGCGTGAGGTCTGGAACAGTTAAAGGAATTCAGTCTAGCAAAAAAGGTACATAGCTGCTGGAATACTTAACTTTAATCCATAATTGGTGAACATCGGTCTGACAGTACATGCATCACAAGATAAATAGCAAATGATAATGGCGCCTTGCTAGGTCGTAGCAAATGACGTAGCTGAAGGCTATCGTCTCGGCAAATGAGAGCGTAATTTGTCAGTGAACCATCGCTAGCAAAGTTGGCTGTACAACTGGGGCGAGTGCTAGGAAGTCTCTCTAGACCTGCCGTGTGGCGGCGCTCGGTCTGCAATCATTGACAGTGGCGACACGCGGGTCCGACGTATACTAACGGACCGCGGCCGATTTAAAGGCTACCATCTAGCAAGTGTGGTGTCTGGCGGTGACACCACATTGCTCCCCCGAAAATCGGCGGACGGTTGTGGTATAAGGCTTCCGCCCACCGTGGAGAGGACCCCATGTTGGCGTATGCGACGAGGTGGGGAGCCTAACAACAGGCGCGGCTGTGCCACCCGCACCCTGCCATTCGGTCCGAGGGGAGCTAGGAAACGCCTGAAAACCTAGTCCAGGGTGCACGCCAACATGCAATGTATGCGCCCGGAGGGAGACAGGAGGGTCCGAAGGGTCGACCTCCATCGTGCCGGAGCACCCGACGGGCGAAGACGACATATGGTCCGGAGCGGGCAAGACTTCCATGGCGGAGGACAATTGGTCACGGGAAGCTATCGGCGGCGCGTGACCCAGGGAGGCGCCCGGCGATTGCAGCGACGCGTCCACTTCGGGCGTTAACGGCGGAAGAACAGGCGGCGGCGGCGGCGGCGCGTCGCCATGGGGCAAAATGGAAGGCAGCATCGGTAACACCTGGGGCTGAGGCGAGCCAGTCGATGGATCCCCAGGGCGCTGGCCGGACGGCACCGTCGCTGAAAGCAGACGGGGAGCGGCAGATCCCGTGCGACGACAGAGGCGCTGCTGATTGAGATGCCGAAGCACGTCACCAGAGGCCCCCAAAACCAGATACATAGCGCGGCCGAGGCACCGAAGAATGTGCCCTGCGAGCCAACGCCGTGAACCTCGATAGTTGCGGTAGGTAGTATACAACGTCGCCTTGGGCAAAAGGTGTCTGCCGCTGCACAGGAACCTGATGCGGCGGATGTAGCAAAGACATCAAGGTTCAATGAGGGCGACCGTGAAGCAACTCAGGCGGCCCGCGACCATCGCGGGGCTGAGAGCGATACGAGGACAAAAAGAGCAACAACGCGTCCTCCCGAGAATGCGACTCTTTCATCTTCAACATCTGTGACTTGAAAGTCGTGACCAATCGTTCAGCGGCACCGTTTGACTGTGGCGAAAACGGCGCGGACGTCAGATGTTGAATACCATTGGCCTTGCAGAATGACTGAAATTCTGCGGACATGAATTGCGGGCCATTGTCGGAAACAATAGTCTGTGGAAGACCTTCAATGCAAAAGATAGTGGATAACGCTTGGATGGTGGCAGATGACGTCGTGGAAGACATCCGGACAACAAAAGGAAAATTACTGAAGGAATCGACAACAACCAACCATCGAGCATTCCAGAATGGACCAGCAAAATCTATGTGTAGGCGTTGCCAAGGGGAAGTGACTTTGGGCCACACAAAGAATTTCCGCGGTGGTGCTGATTGGTGTTCGGTACACACCAAGCAAGAAGAGCACATATTCGTAATCGCGGCATCGATGCCGAACCAAGTACAGTGCTGACGAGCAAGTTGTTTCGTTCGCACTATACCCCAATGTCCTTGGTGGAGAAGCCGTAAGGCAGAGGACTGTAACGAACGTGGAACCACGACCCTGGACTGATCATTATCAGAACGCAACAGCAAAACACCACGTCGAACAAAAAGTCTCTCCTTGTGAGCAAAAAATCGGCGAACCAACGGATCCTCGATCCGTGACTTTGACAAGGGCCATTGCGTAGCAACAAAACGCAAAACCGGTAGCAAGGACAGGGTCAGCAGGTGTGGCTGTAGCTACACGACGAAAATCAATCGGAAACGAATCGACCCCGTCATCGGTTTCCGAATCAATGAACATGCTAGCAAGTTCAGAAGAATCGAATGCTCTATCCTCAGCAACAGGCATACGGGACAACGCATCGGCGTTTCCGTGCTTAGCAGTGGACCGATACAAGATATCGTAGCAGTACTGCGAGAGGAAAATAGACCAGCGAATGAATTTCTGTGCTGTACGTGGAGGTACAGGCTTGTTCGGATGAAAAAGGGATGTCAAAGGTTTGTGGTCTGTGATGATGGTAAATTGACGACCATACAAGAAATCATGAAACTTTGTAACACCAAATACCAGAGCCAAAGCTTCTTTCTCGATCTGTGAATAATTTCTTTGTGCAGACGAGAGCAATTTGGACGCAAAGGGAATAGGGCGATCGTGCGAACCATTTTTGCGCGCAAGCACAGCACCGATCCAGAAATCCGATGCATCAACCATCAACAAAAGGGGTTTCTGGGGAGCGAATGACGTAAGGCAAGTATTGGAAAGCAACGCCGATTTCAACTGGCGAAAGGGGCGTTCGCATTTCGTCGTCCAGACGAACGGAAGACCTTTACAGCGTAAGCGATGAAGCGGAGCTGAAATGGAAGAGGCGTGGCGCACATAGCGATGATAATAATTTATTTTTCCCAGCACACTCTGCAGCTGCTTCAAATTCTGCGGCGAAGGCAAGTCTTGTATGGCACGGAGGTGCTCTGGACTCGGATGTATGCCTTGGGCATTGAGTACATGGCCCAGATAGGGTAAGTCACGAGCAAAAAACACACATTTATCCTTCCGCAAGCGAAGACCATGTTGTCGCAAGACCTGAAATAATGTTCTGAGATTGGCTAAATGATGTTCTTTCGTCTTTCCGTAGATCACAATATCGTCCAGATAGTTTGCTGCAGTAGGGACCGACGCACAAACAGTTTGTAGATATTGCTGAAACAATGCAGGGGCGGATGCACACTCGAATGGCAGTCGTTTGAATCGGTACAAACCAAGATGCGTGTTAACCACCACAACGCGCTGGGAGTTTTCGTCCACCGGTATTTGCAAGTACGCAACTGCTAGGTCCAACTTCGAAAAATATTTACCCGGGCACAGTTTGTCGAAAAGATCTTCCGGGCAGGGTAAAGGAAATGTTGCAGTCACTAGTTGGGGATTTACTGTTGCCTTGAAGTCCACACAAAGTCTCAATTTTCAGGAAGGTTTTTGCAAAATTACTAAGGGTGATGCCCAGAGAGAAGCCTGCACACGTTCAATTACACCTTGTGATTCGAAATCGTGTAATGTTCTTGCGACCTCATCACGCAATGCGTGGGGAACATTGCGCGCTCTGAAAAATTTCAGTTGCGCATTTACTTTCAGTTCCAAATGTGCTTTATAGTTCTTAGCACAACCAAGGCCCGGTGCAAAAATGTCTGCAAATTCTTCACATAGACGAGAAACACTGGCTGAAGGCACAGTCTGGTTCACTGATAGGACCTGATTTACTATAGACAAGTTAAACAACTGAAACAAATCGAAACCAAACAAGTTCACTGCAGAAGAAGAACGAAGGACGTACAATGACACAAGTTTTGTTTGTCCCTTGTATGTTGCAAGAAGGCTGCACTGTCCTAACACAGGGAGCCCGTGACCTGAATATGTAGTTAGCTTAACTTTTGCTACACGCAACGGAGATGTGCCTAGCTGTTTGTACGTGTCGTGATTGATCAAGGAAACTGCAGCTCCGCTATCGAGCTGGAATGCTATCAGTTTACCGTTAAAGTCCAAGTCCACAAAAAGTTTATTGTCCTGCTGACGACAAGAGCGACTGTCGCGTGCAGCGTGAACTGACACTGATACAGAATCACTTGCGACTTTACGTGATTTCCGGCGACGTCGACGCACACTATTTGTGGGATGAACACAGTCACTGTTAGAGAGAGTAGCACTGGGCAGAGTGGAATGAACTACATGAATTTTCATGGGTGAAGGTTCACGAGCCTGAGTATTCTTGGTTCGATTCCGGCGCGAAGCAAAGGCCCTGGAATGGTTTTGAGCTTCCGATCGGAGCTTTTTCAGACAAACACTTTGAACATGTCTTTTTTTATTACAGAAAAAGCAAATAGCCTGGCGTGATGGGCAATTCTCACGCGAATGTGTAGTAGCACACCGCGGGCATGATTTTAGCACTGCATTTGTATGCTGGCGCGGCACACGTGTTGGAGAGCTTGGCAGCAGCTGTGCAGACGGGCGCGAGGGCTGTTTACTGTTCCGTGTAGCTCGCCCGGTGGGCCGGTTAACCTGACACACGGGTGGCGAAGTATCAAACGATTTCAGAGCAAAGTCAAGTGTGTCCTGCCGATCCAATATGTCCATCATTTGTTGAAGGGAGGAATTGACTAGTTTCATAATCTGTTCCCGTATACGAACATCAGAAACGTTCTGTGCAATTGCATCACGTACCATAGTATCTGAATAAGGGAGGCCACATTCACACTCAAAAGCACAATCCCTAGTAAGGCCTTGCAACATTGCAACCCACTCCTGATTAGTCTGACCGGCCGTACGTTTTGTGCGAAAGAACGCATACCGTTTGCAACTAAATTGACTGATTCTTTGAAATATGCATCTAAGGCAGACAAAATTTCTTCGTAGGACAGCGTTGCCACGTCGCGTCGGGGAAATAATTTCACTATCACGTGGTAGGTGGACACTCCTACACGCGATAATAATAAAGGCTGCCGCTCATTACATTGAATTCTGTAGGCGGCGAGATGGAATCCAAATTGGCGTGACCACTCCGTCTAGCTTTCCAGTGCCGCATCAAAAGGACGAAAAGGTGGTGCAACTGCGTGTTGTGGCTGCGGGAGCGGTGGAGCGGCGGCGGCCGCATCGTTTTGCATTGCACGTTGACCCTGGATGAGCTGAGCAAGGGCATCCAGTAAGGCCAGCGTCTGCTGATTCTGTAAGCGATAAAATTCGGACAGTACATCTGGAGATTATGGCGAAGCCATGACACAAGTAAATTAGGCTGTATCAATACGCAAAATCCTCGTCGCCATTTGTTGTGGACTGGCAAGACAGCCAATCCACTGTGACGGGTAGCCGAAAGGCACGCGTTTAAGCTCACGCAGTCTGGCGTGAGGTCTGGAACAGTTAAAGGAATTGAGTCTAGCATAAAAGGTACATAGCTGCTGGAATACTTAACTTTAATCCATATTTGGTGAAGATCGGTCTGACGGTACATGCATCACAAGATAAATAGCAAATGATAATGGCGCCTTGCTAGGTCATAGCAAATGACGTAGCTGAAGGCTATCGTCTCGGTAAATGAGAGCGTAATTTGTCAGTGAACCATCGCTAGCAAAGTTGGCTGTACAACTGGGGCGAGTGCTAGGAAGTCTCTCTAGACCTGCCGTGTGGCGGCGCTCGGTCTGCAATCACTGACAGTGGCGACACGCGGGTCCGACGAATACTAACGGACCGCGCCCGATTTAAAGGCTACCACCTAGCAAGTGTGGTGTATGGCGGTGACACCACATGCATCACCTCGGATCCCGGCGTTTCGGAACCTGTACAGAAAATTAGAATAGAGATCAACATAAACATCATTTTCGCCCTTTTTATATCTCATGAAAATCACACATTGCATGTTCTACCACCATACAGCGAGACCTTCAGAGGTGCTGGTCCAGACAGGTACCTATAATACCCAGTAGCACGTTCTCCTGCATTGATGCATGCCTGTGTTCGTCGTATAGTCCCACTCCTCAACGGCGATTCGGCGTAGAACCCTCAGAGTACTTGGTTGGTCACGTCGTCCATAAAAAAACCTTTTCAATCAATCCCAGGCATGTCCGATAGGGGTTATGTCTGGAGAACATGCTGGCCACTCTAGTCGAGCGATGTCGCTATCCTGAAGGAAGTCATTCACAAGATGTGTACGATGGGGTCGCGAGCTGTCGTCCATGAAGACGAATGCCTCCCCAATATGCTGCCGATATGGTTGCACTATCGTACAGCCGTTACGGCGCCTTCCATGACCACTAGCAGCCTACGTCGGCCCCACATAATGCCACTCCAAAACAGCAGGGAACCTCCACCATGATGAACTGCTGGAGAGTGTGTCTAAGGCGTTCAGACCGACAGGGTTGCCTCCGAACACCTGTCTGACGATTGTCTGGTTGAAGGCATATGCGACATTCATCGGTGACGAGAAAGTGATGTCGATCCTGAGCAGTCCATTCCGCATGCTGTTGCGCCCATCTCTACCGCGCTGAATGGTTTCGTGTTTGTAAAGATGGACTTCGCCATGGACGCCGAGAGTCAAGTTGCGCATCATGCAGCTTATTGCGCACAATTTGAGTCGTAACACGACGTCCTGTGGCTGCACGAAAAGCACTATTCAACACGGTGGCGTTGCTGTCAGGGCTCCTCCGAGCCATAGTTCGTAGGCAGTGACCTGAGCGAGCCACATCATCCGCAGTTCCGGTCTCTCTGTATGTCCTCCATGTCCGAACAACATCGCTTTAGTTCACTTCGAGACGCCTGGACACGTCACTTGTTGAGAGCCCTTCCTGGCACAATGTAACAACGCGGACGCGATGGAACCGCGTTATTCACCGTCTAGGCATGGTTGAACTACAGACAAAACGAGAAGTATACCTGCTTCCTGGTGGAATGACTGGAACTGATCGGCTGTCGGACCCCTTCCTCCTAATAGGAGCTGCTCATGCATGGTTGGCCAGCCGTTGTGACCGACCGGTTCTAGGCGCTTCTGTCTGGGACCGCGCGACCGTTACGGTCGCAGGTTCGAATCCTGCCTCGGGTATGGATGTGTGTGATGTCCTTAGGTTAGTTAGGTTTAAGTAGTTCTAAGTTCTAGGAGATTGATGACCTCAGATGCTAAGTCCCATAGTGCTCAGAGCCATTTGAACCAATGATGCTTGGTTGTTTACCGCGCTGCTTCCTGCACTCGGGTAGACGCGCCGGCCCTGGATCGAATCCGCCCGGCGGATTAACGATGAGGGCCGATGTGCTGCAGCCTGGATGTGGTTTTTAGGCGGTTTTCCACATCCTGTTAGGTGAATACCGGGCTGGTCCCCATGTTGCGCCTCAGTTACACGGCTCGCAGACATCTGAACAGTTTCGCAGTATTCCATGGATTACACTCGACGCAGACATTTGGGGTACACTAGTTCCACCCCGGGGGGTACAGGGTGGTGGCAGAAAGGGCATCCGGCCACCCCTTAAACATTAACATGCCATATCCGATTCACCCAGGATGACCCTGCGTAACTGCGGGACAAGACTCAAGCGATAGAATGCATGGTTGTTTACATCTTTGGCCGGTTTAGTGACATTTCTGAACCGCCAAAGGGACTGTGTCTGTGATACAATATTCACGGGCAACTTCTATCTTCAGGAGTTCTGAGAACCGGGGTGTGTGTATAATACACAGTGTGGTTAACCTTTTCGTCTTTGAATAGGACGCCCAGCACTACGTAAAAGTGAACCTGACGATGGGTACTCAAACATTTCCTATTCCATGGGCTCCTATAGTGATAAACAACATCATAGCTCATTACTTCCGCTGTGTGTGTGTGTGTGTGTGTGTGAGTGTGTGTGTGTGTGTGAGTGAGTGTGTGCGTCTGTGAACCTGTGGAGCAGGAAATTAGAAAGTGAAGCGATATTCAATGTTATTTTACATTCAGAGTATCCATGTCCGGACATGGGTTCCTTATCAAAACTTCACCTACTAATCCCATCTACAGTCCGCAAAAGCATGTAATAGGAATTGTGAAAGACCTTGTATAATGCAAATAAGTGAGGATGTTGGGTTGAAGTGTTATTTATAGATGAATAAATTGCCACAGGAGAGCAAATCTTAGTAGGCCGCATAGAAACAGCCAGAATGCCAATGAAAATAAGCAAAACATGTATAAAGTAATGTTGCCAGTTTATTGTTATTCCTCGGTTACTGTAATTTATTTGACTCAAAGCCAGTACTCGCTCGACTGTAGTCCGGAGCGCAGATGTCTTTTAGTTGGGAGTGCGGGTGTCTGGAGAGCAGCCATCGGTCACGGAACTCGGCCACTGCCACTGGCAGGATGCCAAGCAAGGACGGAGCGCCGGCTCCGCAGCTGGGACGCTGGCGCTAGGGGCCTCGGAAACCAGTCGCGCGCTGATGCTGCCAAATCCCACTGCCGCCACCTGTTAGGCTGCACTATACTCATGGCGACGGGATCGTTGGTAATACCGCGTCGCTGGTTATACATTAGTCTCCGAAAGTTGAGCAGGCTCAGCAAAAGGTGGAAGGGGAAACATCCCATCGACGACGCACACGTCAAATAATAAGTAAATGCAGTGATTTGGAATACTGGGGAGAATATTGTGCGATCTATTGTGTGATCTAGTCATGCACCGTCCTAATTCGCCTTAAGATAATTTGCCTGTGAACGCCTGTGTAAATACAAACAATTTCCAAAAAATTTTCGTGTCTCCAACTAAAGAACGTATACCCTTAGTAGGATGAAAACTGTAAGACAATAGGAGTGTTACTTGCTGAACACTTTGATGTACAGTTAATAACATTAGTTCTTATATTGACTTTATTGCAATTTTTTGTGGAGATCAGGAAATCACATGTATTTGCCCCTCAATAAAATGGCTCTGAGCACTATGGGACTTAACATCTGAGGTCATCAGTCCCCTAGAACTTAGAACTACTTAAACCTAACTAACCTAAAGACATCACACACATCCATGCCCGAGGCAGGATTCGAACCTGCGATAGTAGCTGTCGCGCAGTTCCGGACTGAAGCGCCTAGAACCGCTCTGCCACACCGGTCGGCTTGCCCCTCAATACTTCGAATATATGCACTGACCAATATCCTACTTAGATGCTTGAATCTTTACGTAGACATTAACATGTCCATCTATAACGTAGACTAAGTTCATGTCATTTCAGTGACAAGTTATTATTCTACAAATTTTTATATCTGATATTCAAAACCGAGGTTACTTTACCATAACTGATCAGTACCTATTTTTCTGGTAGTACACTAGTGTCAGTAGTTTACGTCACTCTAAATGGTATCCTGCAACATCCCAAAAAATTTCAAACCACCAGCTCAAATAAACTTTTTGTGCATAAAATAAACACGTCACAAAATTTAATCCTCTGGAAATTTGATTCAAAGTTATATTTGATCTATGACTGACCGCTGCTCTTCTTCATAAATTCTGTCTGTATATCTTCTTGGTTTACATGTTCCTCATCTTTACTGTTCCTTTCCTTGTTATTCAGGCGTATTTCGTTGCCTCAAGCAACCCTCTTTTCACCTTTGGCCACTTTTACAGAATCAACTGCCACTAGTGTATGCCTCATATTAAATGCAGAATATATTCCTACCAAATCTCGATCTTAATACCGGTAACAAAACCATATTTTGGAGGCTTGATAACTTTCGAGAATCACAAAACAGCAAAAAGTCAAACTACAAAAATGTTAACAAGCAAAACAAATCTCGGAAACCAAAGATATATAAAGGAAAACATTAGCCCATCGCAAAGCGCATCTTCAAACAGGGCTACCAACTCGACAAACAGTTATATAGTATATATTTCTCGAATGAGAGTCTAGCGACAACATTTGATGTGTGAAAGTAGCGGGAACATGGATGTGGCCGAACAGCGACAGGTCTTTAAGTTATGTTTTACATAACTTCTAGAATCCTAATTCAATTCTTTTAACTACCTTTAAAAAAAAAAAAACCTCTATCGTTTTAAGATGAAAAACAAGATATTGATATTTTAAAGCCGTTTCACAGATAAGTTACATTAACTGATGTAGGGAGAAGAGGAATACCTAAACCGGAATTGCCAGCTGGGAATGTAAACCCAAGGCCTCCCGACTGCGAGTGTTGCTTCCTTGCTTCGGGTTTCACGGGTTAATAAAGGACCTAAAAAAAGTTACTAAATGAGTGGGTTCTGATATTTAGGAGGGAGCTGAGGAGTTGAACTAGAGAGAGAGAGAGAAAGAGAGAGAGAGAGAGAGGGAACTGCGAGCAGTAAGTTGCGAAAATGCAACGCAACGAAGAGTTAGCTAGTCTGTAGGTGGCGGAATTACGGTATGTAGCTGCCAAATGCAGGACAGGGGTTTGTCTTCTGATCTGGTGAATCAAAGCGTACTTTACGCCTCGTGAACGGAAAAATCTACCCTCTGTTTTAGACTATGGTCAGTGTTTTGAGTGCGAGAGACACCAGAAGAAATCTTTTGCCAACAAGGCATCCAGCATGGGCTGTTTTGTGCTGGAATAATGTCCAAACGCGGCTTTCCACGTCCTTTTGCAAAGTACTCGATCTCGTACACTTGTCAGATTTCTTACGGTTATCAATACCTTCAATGAGAAATGAGAATGAGAAATTATCTGAAGTGAAAGGGATGGCTCACGCTGTGTCTCGGGTACGTGAAAGCGAAGCTACCCCGAAATCATACAGGTTGGCTATTTCAAATTTCCTTGCTCCGTACTCTACCGGAGGGATCAGAGACTCTGACTGAAAGGGATCGAAACTTCCGCGTCCTTTGATCACCGCTAAATACTGTTAATGAATAGAGATCATATGCTGCAACCATGTGTACGCCTTTTCAGAGGGGCTCTAGATTCCTGTTCACGAAGAGCTGTTCCGTTGCGCTAATGTCTCGCGTTCCGTGTACTGAACGAGGTCTCCTACAGAACGTTCCTGTGATGCACTGGGGAGAAGATATGTAGTCTTTCAGCGTGCAACCATGTGCTCCTGCAGATTTCCGTGTAGTTTCTTCTCACCAAAGGAATCGACTATCAAATGATCAACCAGCCACTTCACAGACGACGTCTGAGATGAGAAGAAAGGTCTGCGAGCGTGTCTGGTTTTATGGTCTCCTGTTCAAACTCCACAAATTATCGCCTAATTAAATACTTTATGACTAACCGTCCATTCTATGTAACTATTAAAAACAATTTCCTAATTTCCCATCCAACTACAGATGTGCCCCAAGAATTCGTCGCAACACCGCTCCTCTGTATCTTCCACCGAGCCTAGGCTTTAAAACCCTCCCCCTTGCGTACCTAATCCTATATGCTAACGACACCACCTTCTTTTCAGTTCATCCTACTCTCCATCTAACGCATTGATTCCTCCCATTCTATCCGAGCAGCGACACCTGCTGGTGTAACCAGTGGGTACATTTCAGTCAATCCTGCAAAATTCTATGCAATAATAAACGTGTAACGACCCAAATTTCCACCCCAGAAATGTTTACCTCACAATCCACAGCCTCCCGGTCCACCTAAGTAAAACATTTGTATATTCTGAACTAGCATTCGATTTACAACATAGAACCCCACCTACTAATCATCCAAAAGAAAGCACTTAGGGTACCATCATCTGCCACATCTCTACCTAGCCAATGTAACGTTGACTTCACGAGTTTCGTCACTTCTTCCGAATCCTGAAATGACGTGCACTCCATCGTGATTTCTATGTAATACTGCCTTCTCCCATAAGCATCCTGTACCATTTCATAAAGTTCGCACACGTCCTCAAATATATGTCTCATTAACTTGGGTTCTAACACACTACAGTCTCCCCCATCGTTGAGAATCCTGGCTAGCTATGGAGTCTCTATCACTACGTCTCACCTACTCTCTCTCCCCAACCACTCCATGTGCATTCCCAGTTCATATTAATAAACTTCCCTCCTCCAGACAACAAAATCATACCAAAAACCTACCCTTTCCCCTTATAAATTAACCCACGCTGAACATAAAAAATGAACGCCCTAAGTTTCTCTTTCCTTACTCAGATTGCATCTCACATTTTCTTAAACCTACAACCCACATTTCAGTGCCTTTTCACATAGATATGCCCAAACCTTTCCCTTATAACGTTCTTCCCAATACTTCCCAAATTCCAGTACTTACTCACAGTTATCAGAACGTGCGCCATATCATACTCACAACGAAGATAATCAGTGTCATAAAAATCATGTTATTTTAACTTCTTACATTATTTTATATTTAAATCGCACGATATAGTGAAGACAATGAAATACAAGATATAGTACTGCCCGACACCGTCCATAAGTAGCATATAATATTACGACATTCACTGCTCAAAAGGCGCGACAGCCAAAATAAAGTTTTTGAATGACAATTATCCTCACTGGAGGTCATAATTCGGTTCTGAATATTCTTTTCTATTGTATTTTTCATTACGCACAGCTTCGACTGTGTACCCATTTCCAAGTGTTCAAAATGTATACCAGATGTGACATCGTCAAATGAAATCCATGAAACATTTCAAAAAAATCGGTATATATCAATGACCAAGAAAAAGGTAAGGACTGATACAGTACGTGAAAGACAAATTCTCAAAGTTTTTTAAATGTTAATACACTCACCAAAAATGTTTGGCATAAACCTGCTTCCCAGAACTCCTGAAGACAGACGCTGACCGTGGATATTATTTCACACAGTCCATTTGAGTGTTCAGACACTAAACCCTATCAAAGATGTAAACAACTATGAATGAGCAGCGCCTATTAGACGTAAGGGGTCCGACAGAAGATCAGTTCCAGTCATTCCACCAGGAAGGAGCTACACTTCTCGTGTTGTCTGTAGTTCAACCATACCTAGACGGTTAATACCGCTGATCGGCCGCGTCCGCATTGTTACTTTGTGCCAGGAAGGGCTCTCAACAAGGGAAGTGTCCTGGCGTCTTGGAGTGAACCAAAGCTATGTTGTTCGGAGATGGAGGTGATACGGGGAGACAGGAACTGTCGATGACATGCCTCGTTCAGGCTGCCCAAGGGCTACTACTGCAGCGGATGTCCGCTACCTATGGATTATGGCTCTGAGGAACCCCGACAGCAATGCCACCATGTTTAATAATGCTTTTTCGTGTAGCCACAGGACGTCGAGTTACATCTCAAACTATGCGCAATAGGCTCCATGAAGCACAACTTCACTCCCGACGTCCATGGCGAGATCCATCTTTACAACCGCGACACCATGCAGCGCTTACAGATGGGCCCAACACCATGCCGAATGGGCCACTCAGGATTGACATCATTTTCTTTTCACTGATGAGTGTCGCATATGCCCTGAACCAGACAATCGTCAGAGACGTGTTCGGAGGCAACCCGGTCAGGCTGAGCGCCTTAGGCACACTGTCCAGCGAGTGCAGCACCGGTGGAGGTTCCCTGCTGTTTTGGGGTGGCATTATGTGGGGCCGACGTACGCCGCTGGTGGTCATGGAAGGCGACGTAACGTCTGTACGATACGTGAATGCAATCCTCCGACCGATAGTGCAACCCTATCGGCAGCAATTTGGCGAGGTATTCGTCTTCATGGACGACAAGTCGCACATGTTGTGAATGAGTTCCTTCAGCATGACATCACTCGACTAGAGTGGCAATCATGTCCTCCAGACCCCATCTAACATGCCTGGGATAGATTGAAAGTGGTTGTTTATGGACGAAGTGACCCACCAACTACTCTGAGGGATCTACACCGAATCGCCGTTGAGGAGTGGGATAATCTGGACCAACAGTGCCTTGATGAACTTGTGGATAGTATTCCACGAGAATACAGACATTCATCAACGCAAGAGGACGTGCTACTGGGTATTAGAGGTACTGGTGTGTACAGCATTCTGGACCACAACCTCTGAAGGTCTCGCTGTATGGTGGTAGAACATGCAATGTGTGGTTTTCACATCAATAAAAAGGGCGGAAATGTTTATGTTCATCTCTATTCCAATTTTCTGCACATGTTCCGGAACTCTCGGAACCGAGGTGATGCAAAACTTTTTTTGATTTGTGTATGTGTCTTATGTGTCCACGCTTCGTCTTACAGGGCATTACTAGTCGATAGTCGATTTATGTTCATACTCGATGCAGCATATCAGGACTAACGCTTCAGAACGTCTGCCTCGACGCGTTGCTGGCTGAGGATGCTAGATGCCAAGAAAATCACTGCTTCCCTTTTTCCAAGATCAGTGTCAGCCTATCATGTGTAAATCATAAACTGTAAAATTATGCTAGTATCTAATTTTATGTACGGGTTTCTCGTGTATAGCTTACAATACTTCACAGTGATTCATTTTCTGTTCCATATTTTCCATTGCCTTTTCATGCCCTTTATGAAAATATTCATAAATGTAATGTACTGAACATTATTTTGGTTTCTTTGAGTTGGCCACGTGGGAGTAGAACTCACGCACTAATGGTTCCGTACAAAGTTAATTACACTCATGAGACAAAACATTACGACCAGTGACGAAACATCGTGACTACTGACCACCGCGAAGTTGTACACTGCCTGGTGGCGTTGAGGGCACGTGATGCGGTAAAAGAAATATATGAGCGGAGCAGACACAAATAGGGAATAGTTCTAGCGACGGTAAGTGCCGCCAGTGTCGAAAGCCGGCGACTTAAGCGACTTTGACAAAAGCCAGGTTTGGTTCAAATGACTCTGAGCACTATGGTACTTAACATCTGTGGTCATCAGTCCCCTAGAACTTAGAACTACTTAAACATAACTAACCTAAGGACATCACACACACATCCGTGTCCCAGGCAGGATTCGAACCTGCGACCGTAGCGGTCACGCGGTTGCAGACTGCAGCGCCTAGAACCGCTCGGCCACCCCGGCCGGCTACCTGTCTGCGAAACTTCAAGATTTTCAGGAATGTTTTACTTTCAGTAATATAAATGTGACGTTGCTAAAATTAGTAATAAATGCGACATAAGAATATAATAATTCCAATCGCAAAGAAAGCAAGCGTTGACAGATGTGAAAATTACCGGACTATCAGTTTAATAAGTCACAGCTGCGAAATACTAACGTGAGTTATTTACAAACGAATGGAGAAACTGGTAGAAGCCACCCTTGGGGAAGATCAGTTTGTATTACGTAGAAATATTGGAACACGTAAGGCAATACTGACCCTACGGCTCATCTTAGAAGATAGATTAAGGAGAGGCAAACCTACGTTTCAAGCATTTGTGGACTTAGAGAAAGCTTTTTACAACGTTGACTGGAATACTCTCTTTCAAATTCTGAAGGTGGCAGGGGTAAAATACAGGGAGCAAAAGGGTATTTGCAATTTGTACAGAAACCAGATGACAGTTATAAGAGTCGGGGGGCATGAAAGGGAAGCAGTGGTTGGGAAGGGAGTGAGACAGGGTTGTAGCTTATCCCCGATGTTATTTAGTCTGTATATTGAGCAAGCAGTAAAGGAAGCAAAAGAAAAATTCGGAGTAGGAATTAAAAGTCATGGAAATAAAAACTTTGAGGTTCGCCGATGACATTGTAGCTCTTTCAGAGACAGCAAAGAACCTGGAAGAGCAGATCAACGGAATGGACAGTGTCTGGAAAGGAGGATATAAGATGAACATCAACAAAAGCAAAACGAGGATAATGGAATGTAGTCGAATTAAATATGGTAACGCTGAGGGTATTAGATTAGGAAATGTGATGCTTAAAGCAGTAAACGAGTTTTCCTATAACAAAATAACTGATGATGGTCGAAGTAGAGAGGATATAAAATGTAGACTGGGAATTGCAAGAAAAGCGTTTCTGAAGATGAGAAATTTGTTAACATTGAGTATAGATTTAAGTGTAAGGAAGTCTTTTCTGAAAGTATTTGTATGGGGTGTGACCATGTATGGAAGTGAAACTTGGACGATAAATAGCTGAGACAAGAAGAGAATAGAAGCTTTCGAAATGTGGTGCTACAGAACAATGCTGAAGATTAGATGAGTAGGTCACATAACTAATGAGGAGGTATTGAATAGAATTTGAGAGAAGAGAAATTTGTGGCACAACTTGATTAAAAGAAGGGATTGATTGGTAGGACATATTCTGAGGCATCAAGGGATCACCAATTTAGTATTGGAGGGCAGCGCGGTGGGTAAAAATCGTAGAGGGAGATGAATACACTAAAGAGATTCAGAAGGATGTAGGTTGCAGTAGGTAGGGGCAGACGAAGAAGCTTGCACAGGATAGAGTTGCTTGGAGAGGCGCATCAAACCAATCTCTGAACTGTAGAGCACAACAACAACAACAACAACAACAACAGCAACAACAAATGCGACATAACGTCATGCAGGAGCCAGGCAACCATTATTAGTAAAACCGGGAGTTCTGGATTCAGGGTGATTGGGTCGCAATGGTAAAAGTCAAATATCAGCCAAGGAATGACTTTATTGTTCTTATGACGGGTTTCTTAATTTATCCGTCAGCAGATCTCCAGGAGCGATTACTGCACGTCGATATGGCGTTTGAAGTTGTATGTGCAACATACACATGCAAACGGCTCGTATCTCTTGATTGCACTGACTTACACGTTTCGATTTTGTACACCACCAAGGCACCAAACACTGTAGTGTGTGACACAAATTTCAGTGTGATATGTCTACTCTTTCGTGAGAGATTGTGTTTTGAACAGTCAAACGCACAGTCAGACAGACGGACAACGAAGCTATCGTATAAGGGTTTCTACAGACAACTCCAAAGAATTCTAAAAATGAAAATAAAAGTTCGCACCTGAGGATTCGATCCCATTACCTCACATTATGGATAATGGATAATGGATAATGGATAATGTTCGAATATAATGACTTTCCTGGAGACTAGAAATCTACTCTGTAGGAATCAGCATGGGTTTCGAAAAAGACGGTCGTGTGAAATCCAGCTCGCGCTATTCGTCCACGAGACTCAGAGGGCCATAGACACGAGTTCACAGGTAGATGCCGTGTTTCTTGACTTCCGCAAGGCGTTCGATACAGTTCCCTACAGTCGTAGGATTGAAGAGTTCCTAGATAACAGAACGCAGCATGTCATTCTCAATGGAGAGAAGTCTTCCGAAGTAAGAGTGATTTCAGGTGTGCCACAGGGGAGTGTCATGGGACCGTTGCTGTTCACAATATACATAAATGACTTGGTGGATGACATCAGAAGTTCACTGAGGCTTTTTGCAGATGATGCTGTGGTGTATCGAGAGGTTGTAACAATGGAAAATTGTACTGAAATGCAGGAAGATCTGCTGCGAATTGACGCATGGTGCAGGGAATGGCAATTGAATCTTACTGTAGACATGTGTAATGTGCTGCGAATACATAGAAGGATAGTTCCCTTATCATTTAGCTACAAAATAGCACCTCAGCAACTGGAAGCAGTTAATTCCATAAATTATCTGGGAGTACGCATTAGGAGTGATTTAAAATGGAATGATCATATAAAGTTGATCGTCGGTAAAGCAGATGCCAGACTGAGATTGATTGGAAGAATGCTAAGGAAATGCAGTCCGAAAACAAAGGAAGTAGGCTACAGTACGCTTGTTCGCCCACTGCTTGAATACTGCTCAGAGGTGTGGGATCCGTACCAGATAGGGTTGATAAAAGAGATAGAGAAGATCCAACGGAGAGCAGCGCGCTTCGTTACAGGATCATTTAGTAATCGCGAAAGCGTTACGGAGATGATAGATAAACTCCAGTGGAAGACTCTGCAGGAGAGACGCTCAGTAGCTCGGTACGGGCTTTTGTTAAAGTTTCGAGAACATACCTTCACCGAAGAGTCCAGCAGTATATTGCTCCCTCCTACGTATATCTTGCGAAGAGACCATGAGGATAAAATCAGAGAGATTAGAGCCGACACAGAAGCATACAGACAATCCTCCTTTCCACGAATAATACGAGACTGGAATAGAAGGGAGAACCGATAGAGGTACTCAGGGTACCTTCCGCCACACACCGTCAGGTGGCTTGCGGAGTATGGAAGTAGATGTAGATGTAGATTATCATTTCGTTTTCTTTTCGCTGCGCCAACCACGGCGTGATGAGTAAGTTAACATAGGCGGCTACTCCCTCACCCGACCCTCACCAAAAATTCTATTTTTTCCTAAACGCTTCACCATCTGAAGTTCCCTCTTCAGCCCCTTTCATTCCTGGCAAAGCCCTGGGTATACCATAAATCTGAACGAAGTCGTTGGGGACAAACAGTCGCGGACCTCTTGAAACCCGAAGGAAGTTGCTTTTCGAAGCTCTGTTGTGAGAAACAAAGATGATAATAAAAGCTGCATCATTCTACGGTGTATAGAGGTGGTGCATCGGAGCGTGCAGCCGTGCAGGCTGACGGGTAGCGTCGCATTGTAAATAATAAACATGCGTGGCGCGCACGCGGCCGCTGCCAGCGCAGGCCGGTGGCTGGTCGGCGCGCTTCCAACAGCGGCAGCGGCACCGGCAGTGAGACGGACCCAGTGTCCGCCACGGGACCGCCTGCCGCCGACGCCAGCTGTTTCTATTTCGGACGCAGGGCAGTGACGACCAGATGCGACTCTCTGCTACGCCGTCCTCACACGGGACGAGTTAGCTAACGTTGACGAGCAGCTGACAGAGTTTTGTGCCTTCACTTCCCGTAATTTTACGCTGAGGAGCCATTGGCTCGTGTGAAATAGAAAATAATCCTGCAATTTTCGGCACGTGCTGCGAAAGCTTGTAGCTATAAGAGGGTCGAACGCTCACTACGTCACCAGCACAACTTGAGCGAATCTCTTGCCCAACTGGAAAAAAGCGCAGGTGACGCCTGAATACAGGGTGTAACAAAAAGGTACGGCCAAACTTTCAGGAAACATTCCTCACACACAAATTAAGAAAAGATGTTATGTGGACATGTGTCCGGAAACGCTTAATTTCCATGTTAGAGCCCATTTTAGTTTCGTCAGTATGTACTGTACTTCCTCCATTCACCGCCATGATTTCATAAGGGATACTCTACCTGTGCTGCTAGAACATGTGCCTTTACAAGTACGACACAACATGTGGTTCACATGCACATTTCAGTCGAAGTGTTCGTACGCTTCTCAACAACAGATTCGGTGACCAATGGATTGGTAGAGGCGGACCAATTCCATGGCCTCCACGCACTCCTGGCCTCAACCCTCTTGACTTTCATTTATGGGGGCATTTGAAGGCTCTTGTCTACGCAACCCCGGTTGGTTGGTTGGTTGGTTGTTTCGGGGAAGGAGACCAGACAGCGAGGTCATCGGTCTCATCGAATTAGGGAAGGATGGGGAAGGAAGTCGGCCGTGCCCTTTGAAAGGAACCATCCCGGCATTTGCCTGGACCGATTTAGGGAAATCATGGAAAACCTAAATCAGGATGGCCAGACGCGGGATTGAGCTGTCATCCTCCCGAATGCGCAACCCCGGTACCAAATGTAGAGACTCTTCGTGCTCGTATTGTGGACGGCTGTGATACAATACGCCATTCTCCAGGGCTGCTTCAGCGCATCAGGGATTCCATGCGACGGATGGTGAATGCGTGTATCCTCGCTAACGGAGGACGTTTTGAACATTTCCTGTAACAAAGTGTTTGAAGTCACGCTGGTACGTTCTGTTGCTGTGTGTTTCCATTCCATGATTAATGTCATTTGAAGAGAAGTAATAAAATGAGCTCTAACATGGAAAGTAAGCGCTCCCGGATACATGTCCACATAACATATTTTCTTTCTTTGTGTGTGAGGAATGTTTCCTGAAAGTTTGGCAGTACCTTTTTTTAACACCCTGCATAAGAAGGGTAGAAGGACAGATCCTCAAAATTACAGACCAATATCCGTAACATCGGTTTGTTGCAGGATTCGCGAACATATTCTCAGTTCGAATATAATGAATTTCCTTGAGACAGAGAAGTTTCTGTCCATGCATCAGCACGGCTTTAGAAAGCATTGCTCCTGCGAAACGCAACTCGCCCTCTTTTCACATTATATCTTGCGAACCATGGATGAAGGGCATCAGACGGATGCCATATTCCTTGACTTCCGGAAAGCGTTTGACTCGGTGCCCCACTGCAGAATCCTCACTAAGGTAAGACCATATGGGATTGGTTCCCAAGTATGTGAGTGGCTAGAAGACTTCTTAAGTAATAGAACCCAGTACGTTGTCCTCGTTGGTGAGTGCCCCAGGGAAGTGTGGTGGGTACGCTGTTGTTTTCTATCTACATAAATGATCTTTTGGATGGGGTGGATAGCAATGTGCGGCTGTTTGCTGATGATGCTGTGGTGTACGGGAAGGTGTCGTCGTTGAGTGACTGTAGGAGGATACAAGATGGCTTGGACAGCATTTGTGATTGGTGTAAAGAATGGCAGCTAACTCTAAATATAGGTAATTGTAAATTAATGCAGATGAATAGGAAAATGAATCCTATATCGTTTGAATACTCCATTAGTAGTGTAGCGCTTGACACAGTCACGTCGATTAAATATTTGGGCGTAACATTGCACAGCGATATGAAGTGGGACAAGCATGTAATGGCAGTTGTGGGGAATGTGGATAGTCGTCTTCGATTAAATGGCAGAATTTTGGGAAGATGTGGTTCATCTGTAAAGGAGACCGCATATAAAACACTAATACGACCTATTCTTGAGTTCTGCTCGAGCGTTTGGGATCCCTATCAGGTCGGATTGAGGGAGGACATAGAAGCAATTCAGAGGCGGGCTGCTAGATTTGTTACTGGTAGGTTTGGTCATCACGCGAGTGTTACGGAAATGCTTCAAGAACTCGGGTGGGAGTCTCTGGAGGAAAGGAGGCGTTCTTTTCGTGAATCGCTACTGAGTAAATTTAGAGAACCAGCATTTGAGGCTGACTGCAGTACAATTTTACTTCCGCCAACTTATATTTCGCGGAAAGACCACAAAGATAAGATAAGAGAGATAAGGGCTCGTACAGAGGCATGCAGGCAGTCATTTTTCCCTCGTTCTGTTTGGGAGTGGGACGGGGAGAGAAGATGCTAGTTGTGGTACGAGGTACCCTCTGCCACGCACCGTATGGTGGATTGCGGAGTATGTATGTAGATGTAGATGTAGACGACGCATTTTATTTGTCCTTTTCAGTTGAAGCTCGTATTTGCTGAGTTTTATTACAGGATGTTACCGTAAGAGCATGCAAAAATGTAACAGTAACAGTGCACTGAAAAATTTGAGGCAGTGAACCTGGCGTCGTAGAAGTCGGCTTAATTAGATATGGAAGTAAACTTGTCGACCGCTCTGTCTAGCATTACTGTTTTCCAGGTTATTTACAAGTAACATCTGTACAAGTTGACACGTACTATGCTGTTTATTTACACTGTCCCATGACAGGACGCGCTATTAATCAACGACAGACCCTTTCATTAATCCGTGCTATTCAGAGACAACAGTATAACACGATTGAGCAGTACCGGTACAGTTGACATGCTCCTTGTGTATGGGGAATTACGTTGCAATGTGCTCGCTGCTGAAAGGCTATACAGAGAACGATTTCGTAACAGGCAGCATCAGTCACGATGAGTGTTTATTTCTCTCGATCGGCGAATGCAGGGGACTGTGTCATTGGAAAGAAGAAACGAAGGGCCTGGTATTATGAGGACCACTCACACTCGCACACCTGATGTTGAAAATGAGGTCCTGGAACGTGTTACAGCGGACCCCACTACAAGCACTCGTCATATTGCACGTGACATGGCCGCTGCGCGTACTAGCGTGTGGCGAGTACTCTACGAACAATATGGTTCAAATGGCTCTAAGCACTATGGGACTTAACATATGAGGTCATCAGTCCCCTAGACTTAGAAACTAAGGACATCACACACACATCCATGCCCGAGACAGGATTCGAACTTGTGACTGTAGCAGCAGCGCGGTTCCGGACTGAGGCGCCTAGAACCGCTCGGACACAGCGGCCGGCTACGAACAATAGTTACACCCTTATCACCCATTGCGAGTCCATACAATGCTTGTGACTGACTTTGAACCAAGGGTCGCAGCCGGCCGGTGTGGCCGAGCGGTTCTAGGCGCTCCAGTCCGGAATCGTGCGACCGCTACGGTCGCAGGTTCGAATCCTGCCTCGGGCATGGATGTGTGTGATGTCCTTAGGTTAGTTAGATTTAAGTAGTTCTAAGTCTAGCGGACTGATGACCTCAGCTGTTAAGTCCCATAGTGCTCAGACCCACTTGAACCATTTGAACCAAGGATCGCATTGTGTCAGTTGTTACTCCAGAGAGTGGATTGATCCACCAGATTTCCCCCAAATCGTGCTGTTTACTAACGAGGCCTCATTTCATCGAGACGGTATTTGGAACAGCAGTGTGTGAGATGAGGAAAAATCCTCACGCTGTAGTCGAGTCACACCAATAAATACGTTTTGCTGTGAATATCTGGGCCGGAATTGTAGGCGACAGTCTCATTGGGCCAAATCTTCTACCTGACCGTCTGAATGGGCACCTGTACTTCAGGTTCATGCAAAGAGTTCTGCCTGAGTTGTTGGAGAACGTACCCTTGGCTGCTCATGGGAGGACGTGTATACAACATGACGGTGCAGCCTCTCACTTCACTGAGGATCTGCGCTATCATCTGTGTTTCCTGGTAGCTGGATTGAAAGGAGAGGTCCTCTTCCATGGCTTGCGCGGTGAACTGACCTGAATCCCGTTGATTATTTCCTACGGGGTATCTTGAGTCACTTGTGTATGAGACCCCAGTGGACACGGAGAGGGAATTAGTTGCCAGAATTGTAGCTGCCTGTGATATGATTCAAAACACACTAGGCCATCCATTGATGTTGATGGCCGTCAATTTCAGGTCGTTTTGTAAGACACAGTACAAATGGTACGTTCAGTGTGTCATTGATTGTATTGCAGTTACCTGTAACTAATGCAAATAAAAAAGTACACAGTAATGTGATTTTAATGATTATAAAGAATCCACCTCAACTGCAAATAGAAAGCGAATGTTTACCTAGGTTTTGGCGCGGATAACCACGCTATCTTCGGAACACACTAAAACGACAAACTCGCTAAAGAGGTATGGTTCAACATACAGAATGCCCAAAAGGGCAAAAGACTCGCATAAAATGTTAAATAAACGGTACGTGTGTACCATGTCAATAGTTGTACTTAGCTCAAACGTCAGAAGCGTGCTTCCTCACTCCAGCCAACATTCGCTGGGCCGCGGGCTCTCAGTTAAAAGTTGTTAATGTGATTTTATTCCTATTATCTCCTGGAGCTGGCTTCTCGGATGCCAGGTTCCCTGCCTTTAATTATTCAGTGGAGGATCCTCTTTGACCCTCTACATTTTTGCACTGTTATACGGTAACACCCCGTATTATAACTTACAGTAAATGAATATTTGCAGCCGGCCGAAGTGGCCGTGCGGTTAAAGGCGCTGCAGTCTGGAACCGCAAGACCGCTACGGTCGCAGGTTCGAATCCTGCCTCGGGCATGGATGTTTGTGATGTCCTTAGGTTAGTTAGGTTTAACTAGTTCTAAGTTCTAGGGGACTAATGACCTCAGCAGTTGTCCCATAGTGCTCAGAGCCATTTGAACCATTTTGAATATTTGCTGTTTCTAGGCACCAGCACATTGCGCGTTCTCCAAACCGTGTCGTTATTGGTACGATCTGTTGCAATAAAATAACAGGAATCGTCATATTGGTGGTTGAAGAGGATTCTAATTCCGTTATTTTCACGTTATAACTCGCGTGTTAGGAAGATACTCCGTTTTGAGTGTTGTTAGCAGGATTCGTTATAATTGTATGCCAGTTAACGAAATATCGACGATTAAATGCTTAAGAGTGTCGTAACACAGCACACCGCCGGAAAAATAATTACCTCACCCTTTTAGACGTTTCCAAGCCACTCAAGATTTATGGGTACAAAGTGCATACAGACTACATGAAACGACTACATTTACATATCAGTAAAAGGACAAACGGCTCAGGGGTAGCAGGTATCGACCCATACCGAAACACCAGCACTAGATCGTGGTGTAGCCTCCACAGGCTGCAATGCAGGAGTTGACTCTAGCAGTGAGTTGATCATATAGATGGCGAATACTGACCTGCGATATGTTATGACACACCTCCTAAACCTGTTCACGTAGTTCTGTAAGATTTATTGGCCGATGAGTTGTACGAGTCAATTCCAGTCCCATTATATCCAGGAAGTGCTCGATTGGCGACACGTCTGGAGATCGTGCTGGCCAGAGAAGTTGCTGCAGTCTTACAGAGCACTTTGAGTTTTACGGGCACAGTGTGGGAAAGTGTTATCCTGTTGGAACACTAAGTAACCTTGCCGTTGCCAGAACGGCAAAAGAACGGATGTGTACGTACCGAATGCTGGTAGGCATCCTCTCCAGGTGAATAAAGGTAGTAGCTTCTCGTACCCCAGATAATAACGTCTAGTGTGGGCAAGTGTGCCTTGGACAAGCGCACCTTACGAGACGTTGTACGCGCAAACGACCATCACTAACGTGCCTCCAGAATCTGTTTTCATCACTGGAGGGCACGGTGCGCCATTCCATCTTCCAAGTGATACCAGTCCAGCCTTGCATGTCGATTCTGTGGCATGAATGGGAGACGGGCTGAAGGTTCACGTGCCCCTCCGCTGCTAATAACTGGTTCGCAACAGTTCGTGTCCACACATCTGGGGTCACAAGCCCTTGCCTATGTTGCGGTAGCTGTATGATCTGCTGCTGCTGCTGCCGCTGCCCTTACAATTCGGCGTTTATGACGAGCGTCTGTGCTATGTGGACGCCCAGAAGCTCCTCTACGTGAATGCTCACGTGACCTCTGATATTAGCATCATTGGACCACTGACACAGCACGTCCAGTATGTATGGCACTTCTCCGAAAGGATGATTCTGCCGCTCGGAAGGCCACAATTTCACACGCTCATTTGGCTGTAGGAAGCACGAGTGCGTCTCCATGGCAAGGTTGCCTCCTTGGTTCCCACGTTTTGAACCACACTGAGCCTTCTGTCTGCGTGCATTCCCTATTAAAGGATAGACACAGATGGCGTGCTGATAGCTATGCCAATGCGCTATCTGTTGGTGCACAACGCTGAAACCATTATCAGCACATCGACTATCCCCCAGGTAGTACATTCCACCAACGGATCAAAATCGACGTCATCTTTCCAGGTGTACAAATTGTTTCTTTTTTCCGGAACCGTGCCCGAGCTCGTTTGTTGCAGAGCTTTAGCGTGACATAGTTGGTGTGCCGACGAGTTAGAGTACAATACATTTTATTAACCGGCACGTTTTCAAACATCTGTGGGACTTTCTTAGTAAATTAATAGAAATATTTTTGAAATATTCTATGTTACGTGAATATACAGGGTGTTTCAAAAATGACCGGTATGTTTGAAACGGCAATAAAAACTAAACGAGCAGCGATAGAAATACACCTTTTGTTGCAATATGCTTGGGACAACAGTACATTTTCAGGCGGACAAACTTTCGAAATTACAGTAGTTACAATTTTCAACAACAGATGGCGCTGCGGTCTGCGAAACTCTATAGTACGATATTTTCCACATATCCACCATGCGTAGCAATAATATGGCGTAGTCTCTGAATGAAATTACCCGAAACCTTTGACAACGTGTCTGGCGGAATGGCTTCACATGCAGATGAGATGTACTGCTTCAGCTGTTCAATTGTTTCTGGATTCTGGCGGTACACCAGGTCTTTCAAGTGTCCCCACAGAAAGAAGTCACAGGGGTTCATGTCTGGCGAATAGGGAGGCCAATCCACGCCGCCTCCTGTATGTTTCGGATAGCCCAAAGCAATCACACGATCATCGAAATATTCATTCAGGAAATTAAAGACGTCGGCCGTGCGATGTGGCCGGGCACCATCTTGCATAAACCACGAGGTGTTCGCAGTGTCGTCTAAGGCAGTTTGTACCACCACAAATTCACGAAGAATGTCCAGATAGCGTGATGCAGTAATCGTTTCGGATCTGAAAAATGGGCCAATGATTCCTTTGGAAGAAATGGCGGCTCAGACCAGTACTTTTTGTGGATGCAGGGACGATGGGACTGCAACATGGGGCTTTTCGGTTCCCCATATGCGCCAGTTCTGTTTATTGACGAAGCCGTCCAGGTAAAAAGAAGCTTCGTCAGTAAACCAAATGCTGCCCACATGCATATCGCCGTCATCAATCCTGTGCACTATATCATTAGCGAATGTCTCTCGTGCAGCAATGGTAGCGGCGCTGAGGGGTTGCCGCGTTTGAATTTTGTATGGATAGTGGTGTAAACTCTGGCGCATGAGACGATACGTGGACGTTGGCGTCATTTGGACCGCAGCTGCAACACGGCGAACGGAAACCCGAGGCCGCTGTTGGATCACCTGCTGCACTAGCTGCGCGTTGCCCTCTGTGGTTGCCATACGCGGTCGCCCTACCTTTCCAGCACGTTCATCCGTCACGTTACCAGTCCGTTGAAATTTTTCAAACAGATCCTTTATTGTATCGCTTTTCGGTCCTTTGGTTACATTAAACCTCCGTTGAAAACTTCGTCTTGTTGCAACAACACTGTGTTCTAGGCGGTGGAATTCCAACACCAGAAAAATCCTCTGTTCTAAGGAATAAACCATGTTGGCTACAGCACACTTGTACGTTGTGAACAGCACACGCTTACAGCAGAATGACGACGTACAGAATGGCGCACCCACAGACTGCGTTGTCTTCTATATCTTTCACATCACATGCAGCGCCATCTGTTGTTGAAAATTGTAACTACTGTAATTTCGAAAGTTTGTCCGCCTGAAAATGTACTGTTGTCCCAAGCATATTGCAACAAACGGTGTATTTCTATCGCTGCTCGTTTAGTTTTTATTGCCGTTTCCAATATGCCGGTCATTTTTGAAACGCCCTGTATGTGCATCCCCTCCCAGGAGTGGGTTATACCCGTGCCGCGGTGGATACATAGCTTCCAGTCAGATAACCGAAGTTATGCATCGTCGGGCGTAGAGGCACTTCGATGGGTGACTACCTGGGCTGCCGTGCGTTGTTAACCTACCGGAATGTACTGAGCAAGGTAATGCCAACTGGAGAGCTGTTGACCGAATAGTAGTGGCTGCAGGTCACGAGCGGTGTGCTGACCACACGCTCCTCCATATCCGCAACCGATGACGTCATTTGACTGATGACACGGTAGTCGGTCGATCGGTAACGTTGGGCCTTCCGGCGACTGTTCGGACCGAGTTTGGTTCTCCAGGAATGAGTGTCTGATTTTGCGGAGTATTGTAGGACGATTGTCTTACCGAGTGGAAATGAAACTTTCCTTCTTTTAACATTTCCACCGATATTGAACTCTTTATGTATGTATGCTACAGACAGAACTACATGACAATCATATGCACAATTGAGGAAATGTGCGTCTTAATAGCGGTAACGTAGGACTTTACATACGTCCATTTTCGTAATGAAACTGTATGGTTTGAGAACCAAATACAGTCCTGAGTTCCCATTAGAGAACGCTACTGTCGCTAATCACGTTAGCCAACACGTCGCATGTGAGCGGCCGCTGTGTCTCGCGAAGTCGGATTTCCCGTCAGCGTCCCATCCTCGCTCCGTGTGCGGACAGCGTGAAATGCACTGTGGAGTTGGGCGTGGAGCTGGTAGAGTTTTGTGACGTCAGAACCATGAATTTCAAGATTCGCAGCTTCACAAGCGTGAAAGCAGGATCGTACTCGTCAGATTTTTGCTTCGATCGCAGGACGTTAGCCAGTGAGATCCAATATCGCTTACTGCGCCGCGACTCGAATTTAGGAGTCCCTATTTTGCGTTACATCTTTTTCAGGGTATCCGCATGAAACCACTCTGATTTCCAGAAGCAATTAAAAAAAAGCTATGAGATACACGAACAGATTCTTGTAGTTTCTGGATTCACATAAGCAGACTCAAAAAGTTTTATACGCAATATCAATATACTTCTACTTGTGCTTCTTTCGTGACCAGTAAAGTGTCTAGACGGTACTGTAGCTGAACCCATGTGCGCACGGGCATCTCTGGGGTGATGGTGCCTATTCCACCCACAGCTCTTCTGGAGAGGCCGCCACGGTCACGTTAAGATGAGGCGTACACAATGTCTTTCACATAACCACACAGGAAGAAATCCAGAAAGATTATGGGTGGAGATCGTTGTGCCCCGTTGGTTGTCCATCACGTCCTGTCCATCACTGTAGAAATGCTGGGCCCAGGACGTCACTAACATGTACACAAGAATGCAGTAATGCACCATTCTGCTGGAAGGTCACATGTGAGTTAAGGGGAAGAAGCTGAGTGACTGGAGATTGCTCAAGAACGTCCATACCTACGGTTCTACATCCTCATCTACGTCTGTACCCCGCAAGACGCCTTACGGTGTGTGGCGGAGAGTACTTTATACACCATTGACACCTGTCCCTTTAACACTCGATGGGGAAAAGTAGTCCAACTATCCTGAATTTCATCAGTGCTCACTACACTTTGGTTCCTTTGCTGTCCCTGACATGTCACGGAAGACTGATGAGGTTATTGTTCCGATCAACCTACCTACGAGGGTTGCGCAGAACGTAATGTACCACATTTTTTTGCTTCAACAATTCCTTATTCAATATAATGATAATTACACACACGAAGGAATAGTGTTTTATCTACGCACCCACTTGATCTCCAGCCCATTCCATGGCCTTCCTCCAGCGCAAAACAAGGGTGTGTATGCCCAGTCGGTACCAATCCTCGTCCTGGTGGCGGATCCAGTGCTTCACTATGTGGATCACCTCCTCCTCGTCCTCAAAATGTCTTCTCGAGTCGTAATGCGTCTGTCCTCGCGAATGACAACATCAGCTCGCTGCAACATGTCATGTGTGACAGCCGTGGATGGTCTCCACGACCGCTGCAAATCGTGGAGCTCCGCCGAACTGCCTTCCGATGACCTCACCCTCCGCCCCCCGCGACGATTAACTGTACTTCTGTAGACAGCAGATGCTCCATAGACTTTGCACACGTTTTTGTGAATATTCCCTACAGTTTGATTCTATGCAGTGAGAAATTCAATGATGGCACGTTGCTTGTAACGTACATCAACTACAGACGCCATTACAAAACTGTCCCGCAGCTACGTTATCTGTCGAAGCGACGAAAACTTGGCACGCCCTCTCAGCAGAGCCACATGTGTAACGTTTCGCATTCGAAGCACTGTTTTCGACTGAGAAAAAAAAATGCGGTACATTACTTTCTGTACAAGCCTCGTAAATGTGTGGAAGTTTACTTTGTCGGAGAAAACGACATTTCCCAAATACATCATATATTCTTTGCAGGATATCCACAACTACTGCTAAAAGTTTTGATGATAAATAAATCCGCTCCATTTGTAGTCGACAAATCCTTTATTTGCATAAAATCGTACATATGACCCTGGTCTGAGCTAGATCTTTATTCCCATAAAGTAATGAGTGCTGTCGACAAAGGATCTCAGATCGATTCCATATTCCTAGATTTTCAGAAGGCTTTTGATACCGTTCCTCACAAGCGACTATTAATCATATTGCGAGCATACGGAGTATCGCCTCAGTTGTGTGAACGGATTCGTGATTTCCTCTCAGAGAGGTCACAGTTCGCAGTGATAGACGGTAAATCATCCAGTAGAACGGAAGTGATATCTGGCGTTCCACAACGTAGTGCTGTTGCTAATTTACATGAATGATGTAGGTGATAATCTGAGTAGCCCCCTTAGATCGTTTGCAGATGATGCTGTAATTTACCGTCTAGCAGAATCATCAGACGATCAATTCCAATTTTAAAATTATCTAGAGAGAATTTCTGTATGGTGCGAAAAGTGGCAATTAGCACTAAACAAATAAAAGTGCTAAGTCATCCACATGGGTACTAAAAGATATTGGGTATACAACAAATCGCACAAATCTAAGGGCTGTCAATCCGACTAAATACCTAGGAATTACAATTACTAGCAACTTAAATTGCAAAGACCACATAGATAATATTGTGGGGAAGGCGAAACAAAGACTGCGTTTTGTTGGCAGAACACTTAGAAGATGCAACAAACCCACTAAAGAGACAGCCTACATTACACTTGCCCGTCCTGTGCTGGAATATTGCTGCGCGGTGTGGGATCCTTACCAGGTAGGATTGACGGAGGACATCGAAAGGGTGCAAAGAAGGGCAGCCCGTTTCGTGTTATCGGTCAATAGGGGTGAGAGTGTCACGGATATGATACGTGAGTTGGGGTGGCAGTCACTGAAACAGAGGTGGTTTTCTTCGCGGCGAGATATTTTTACGAAATTCCAATAACCGACTTTCTCTTACGAATGCGAAAATATTTTCTTGACACCCACCTACGTAGTTAGAAATGATCAAAATAATAAAATAAGAGAAATCAGAGCTCGAACGGAAAGATTTTGGTGATCCTTTTTCCCACGCGCCATTCGAGAGTGGAATGGTAGAGAAGTAGTATGAAAATGGTTCGATGAATCCTCTGCCAGGCACTTAAGTGTGAATTGCAGAGTAACCATGTAGATGTAGATTTAAATTCCATCTTCAGGCGTTACAAAAAAGAAGCAAAGTTAAGAGGGATGATTCATGAAGTTAATTAACATGAAAAGGGCCCATACAAACGTGAACATCAGTTCTTACCCTGATTCTTGACTGCGTACGACAAAGTCGTATTAGCCATGTAAAACATCCAGCAAACTTATCAAGTAACAAGCATTTTTACTCGTATTTCTTGACAGTTGAATTACACCGGGTGATCAAAAAGTCAGTATAAATTTGAAAGCTGAATAAATGACGGAATAATGTAGATAGAGAGGTAGAAATTGACACACACGCTTGGAATGACATGGAGTTCTATTAGAACCAAAAAATACAAAATTTCCAAAAACGTCCGACAGATGGCGCTTCATCTGATCAGAATAGCAATAATTAGCATAACAAAGTAAGACAAAGCAAAGATGATGTTCTTTACAGGAAATTCTCAATATGTCCACCATCATTCCTCAACAATAGCTGTTGTCGAGGAAAAATGTTGTGAACAGCACTGTAAAGCATGTCCGGTGTTATGGTGAGGCATTGGCGTCGGATGTTGTCTTTCAGCATCCCTAGAGATGTCGGTCGATCACGATACACTTGCCGGCCGAAGTGGCCGTGCGGTTAAGGGCGCTGCAGTCTGGAACCGCAAGACCGCTACGGTCGCAGGTTCGAATCCTGCCTCGGGCATGGATGTTTGTGATGTCCTTAGGTTAGTTAGGTTTAACTAGTTCTAAGTTCTAGGGGACTAATGACCTCAGCAGTTGAGTCCCATAGTGCTCAGAGCCATTTTTGAACGATACAGTTGCGACTTCAGGTAACCCCAAAGCCAATAATCGCACGGACTGAGGTCTGGGGACCTGGGAAGCCAAGCATGACGAAAGTGACGGCTGAGCACACGATCATCACCAAACGACGCGCGCAAGAGATCTTTCACGTGACTTTGTCTTTTTTGTTGTTGTTGTCATAAAACCCCATGTCATTCAAAGCATGTGTGACAATTTTTACCTCTCTATCTACGTTATTCCGTGGTTTATTAAGTTTTCAAATTTATACTTACTTTTTGATCACCCGGTACATTGCATGTCTTGCTTTATTGTTTGCTCTGTATCAGGCCTATCATAGGTAATACTATGCGTAAGTACAATAAGTGCAGATGATACTAACGCTGTTAATAGCGGGTGGCCTTTGGGCAGAAACGAAGGGGTGCCCTCGGTATGAGTTCCTGTGGCGACCACTATCTGACGTATGTGTGTAAAAGGGAGTCTCATTGCGGTTTGTGCTGCAGACCGCTGAACGGTCCTGCTGGGCTTTCGCGACGTGCGGCAGGCTGGGCACTTACATGGTAAGCTACTTTTCAGGTTCACAAACTGGTATTTTATGGCTTTTATACCTTCATTTTAATTTCTTAAGCCTGTGTCGCATGTCTTGTCGTTTGCAGTTGGTATGTAGTTGGTACGTGCTTCTTTCCTCTTACATTCATGGTATTTTTCGGTTGCAGTAGAAAATTCGTGGCGATGCTTCTAATCGCTTCACCTCCGTGCTTGTACAATTTGAATTCTATAAGCGTGCAAGTTGTTCATGCAGCAACTCGTGAACTGTTGAGCAGAGGATATATAGCTCTCGTGATGTACGGCATTCTGACTTTGATGGGCGTTTCTGGAAAGTCTCTCTGATCTCCTCTACTACGTTTTCTGTCAGAACCTGATTGTCTGTTTACACTCTCAGTGACTAATATAATCGCTGTAACGTTTAGTGGCTCCCTTTGAAATTCACATCAGAATTTTATTTGGACAGCAATGGGTATTTTATTTCTGCATTCCACATCATGCACTGAGCTCTCTCTTGATGGACAGTCATACAAAAATATCCACGGTGGTTTGCAAGTCGTAAGAGCTGAAGTACAATTTACATTACTGGGATACCTGCCCACGTCATAAACACCCTTACGTCACTCTGTGGAAATATCAACGCAACGGAATTCTAACAATCAACCTATGGCCCCCAGCAGCGCCCTTAAATTGGATGATTTATTATAAGTATCTTGCGCTCCTAACTTATCCCCAGCTTAAAAGAAAATTAATAAATCCGTAAAAGAACAGAAATAAAAAGCTACTGAAATGATGCATTTCTTTCCACGAACTTCGTTTATTGTGAAATAGAACATTTGAATACACAGAAATAGAACAGAGGTCAAAAATGAAAAACAAACACGAAACATAATTCACGGTCATAGACAATATTGAAAGTTGGCATAGCTATTTAAGTGGACGCGGATAGTCTTACAAAATAATCGCAACAGACGATACCTGACATAGATTGTGAACCTGTAGCTGGACTTTCAATACGGCATACATTGGCTAAGAAACAAGAGATGCAAGTCAGACGTACTCACTGCTGAAAGAAAGGCCCCCAGTGCACAACGGCTGCAGATATTCTCACCAACGTAATGCTCAACGATTGATCTAGCGTTTGCTCGAAGATGCGCAACTTCGAAGACCGCAACCAGTGCGACTTCGCAGCGAGATGAGTGGAAAAAAAACTTCGGACCTCTGCTGTTCCCACTAAAAATCTTCCCTTCCTTCCCTTCTCAGCACCACGTGGAGCGTCGCCAAAAATTGACGTCCCCTGCCGCCAAACGGCTCGCACAGTTCGCACCAACGGCAAAATGACACTGACAAGGGAACCTCCCCATCACACCCCCCTCAGATTTAGTTATAAGTTGTCACAGTGGATAGGTCTTGAAAAACTGAACACAGATCAATTGAGAAAACAGAAAGAAGTTGTGTGGAACTGTGAAAAAATAAGCAAAATATACGAACTGAGTAGTTCATGGGAAGATAGGGAACATCAAGGAGACTGTGAACGTAGGAGCGCCGTGGTCTCGTGGTAACGTGAGCAGCTGCGGAACGAAAGGTCCTTAGTTCACATCCTCCATCGAGTGAAGAGATTAATTTTTTTTTTCAGTTTATGTGACAAACTTTTCATCACTTTTTTGGGAGTGATTATCACATCCAGAAGAAAACCTAAATCGGGCAAGGTGGAAGAATCTTTTTACCCATTCGCCAAGTGTACAAGTTAGGTGGGTCGACAACATATTCCTGTCATGTGACGCACATGCCGTCACCAGTGTCGTATAGAATATATCAGATGTGTTTTCCTGTGGAGGAATCGGTTGACCTATGACCTTGCGATCAAATGTTTTCGGTTCCCATTGGAGAGGCACGTCCTTTCGTCTACTAATCGCACAGTTTTGCGATGCGGTCGCAAAACACAGACACTAAACTTATTACAGTGAACAGAGACGTCAATGAACGAACGGACAGATAATAACTATGCAAAAATAAAGAAAGTAAAATTTTCACTCAAGGGAAGACTTCAACCAAGGACCTCTCGTTCTGCAGCTCCTCACGCTACCACGGGACCACGGCGCTCCTGTGCTCCCACTCTCCATGATGTTGTCTATGTGGCCCAGGGACTACTCAGTTTGTATATTTTGCTTATTTTTTCACAGTTCCACACAACTTCTTCCTGTTTTCTCAATTGATCTGTGTTCAGTTTATCAAGGCCTATCCACTGTGCCAACTTATAACTAAATCTGAGGGGGTGCGATGGGGCGGTTCCCTTGTGAGGTGACAAAAGTCATGGGGTGGCTCCACCAATGGACTGCCATCTTATGGCTTGGGTGCGCGATAGTGCGGCCATCTGTATACGTGCACATCGTTGTCATTTACACTCACATCATTCATGTGAAAAGCTTTCCGATGCCCGTACACTGGGACTTAATACGCCCACACGAAGGGAATTAACAGACTTTGAAGGTGGAATCGTAGTTGAAGTTAGACGCAGGGGACACTCCATTCCAGAAATCGTTATAGAATTAAATATTCCAAAATCCACAGTGCGAAGACTGTACTGAGAATACGACATTTCAGGGATTACCTCTTAGCACGGACCAGGCAGTGGTCGATGGCCTTAACGACCGAGAGCAGCGGCGTTTGTCAGTACTAACAGACAAGCAACACTGCGTGAAATAACCACAGAAATCATTGTTGGAGGTACGACGAACGAATCCGTCAGGACAGTGCGGCGAAAGCTGACGTTGATAGGCTATGGCAGTAAGGAAGCAGACGACGGACGCTAATGCCTTTGCTAACAGCACGACATCGCCTCCATCGCCTCTCCTGGGGTCGTGACCATATCGGTTGCACTCTAGGGCTGTGGAGGACCATGGCCTGGTCAAATGAGCCCCGATTTTGGTTGGTAAGGCCCGATGGTAGGATTCGAGTATGGCGCAGAGCCCACAAACACATTGACCAAAGCTGATAACGACACACTGTGCAAACTGGTGGTGGCTGCATAATGCTGTGGGCTGTGTTTACATGGAATGAACTGGGCCCTCTGATCCAACTGAACCGATCATTGAGTGGAAATCGTTATGTTCGGGTACTTGGAGGCCATTTGCAGCTATTTACAGACTTCCTGTTCCCAAACAATGGTGGGATTCTTGTGGATGATGCCCTATGTTATCGGGCTACAATTGTTCGAGATTGGTTCGAAGAACATTCTGGACAACTTGAGCGAAAGATTTTGCCACCCTGATCGCCAGACATGAATTTCATCGAACATTTATCGCACATAATCGAGAGGTGAGTTCATGCACAAAATCCTGAGCCAGCAACAGTTCCCGAAAGTATGGACGACTGTAGAGGAACCATAGCTCAGTATTTCTGCAGGGAACATCCAACGACTTGTTCAGTCCATAGCGCATCGAGTTACTTCAGTGCGCCTGGCAAAAGTGAGTCCGACGTGATATGCACACCCCCACAACGAGTTCTGACGTCAAGAGAAATCCTCCCACTCGCGCGCGGAAGTCGTCCTGCGTCAGAAATGTTATTGCAGGCATTTATTTCTCACGCTACCCTACAGTTCAATTCTTTTTACCTTGGCGGCTCGCGCATGCCCGCCCAGACGCGGGAGATTGCTGCGTTGCCAGTTGCACACGACGCACGCGACAAGAGAAGCAGCGCCATTGTATAGCATAGTTCGCAAGCTTACGTTTAGTGGGGAGCGCGCAGTTTATGAAGTAAAGCCACCACGGCCGCATTAACCCCTTCGCTGCTACACAGACGTGCTCCCCGCGATTTTGTCACTGCACTGCTCGCCTGTGCAGACACATGGTGTTCCGACTGCTTTGACACTCTTATCATTCGATTCCACGCAAACTATTTGGCCCAAAAATTAGATTTTCACACATCTTCTTGACTGATACCTTCCCACCATAAATGACTTAATTTTGTTTCGATGTTTAACGCAGTTATTATGAAGCATTAAATACAGTAAACTATTGCACGAAATTTCGAAGCGTTTGCAGAGGTAAAAGTCCATAGCGTACACTTTCCGTATGGTCGATTTTAGTTGCCACAATGTTGAGAATGAAATGTGGACAAGATACCTAAATCTCATATAAAATTTACTGTGTAACAATATCTCATTTAATTTAAGTACCACATAGGCGTCGTATGTAATATTGAGAAATATTCCATCTTTTGCGACTGTAACAAAAGTTTTATTTACACCGGGCACGTTTGGCTTTATTTTAAAGCAAACTCTTCAAAATTTTGGGCAATGGTTTACTACATTTAATGCTGCACAATAACTGCGTTGAACATCGAAGTCATTTATGGGGGGAAGGTATCAGTCAAGAAGACGTGTTAAAATCAAATTTTTGGGCCAAATAGTTTTTGTGAAATCGAATGACAAGTGTGTCAAAGCATTGGGAACACCATGTTCTGCACAGGCGAGCAGTGCAGTGATGACAAAATCGCGCACAGCGCGGAATGCGGGGAGCACATGTCGGCAGCAGCGAAAGGGTTAATGAAGAGGCAAAGCACTAGAAATTTCAAAAAATTGCATTCAAACGAATAAAATTCGTGAAGTAAGGCACTTCAATATTGATTTTAAATTAAGAAAATATTAAGCACCGCACAAGGTTTGAACTCAGAACCTTGCGCCCATTATCCCAACACCTTAACCATTACGCTAACGCAACTCGTCTGACAATAAAACTCCAGAGGAGGATTGTAACACGTCACGCAAAATACTGACAAACACTGTTGGTGTGACTATGAATTAGTCACGCTTCGTCGAAGTACAATAGGAAATAAACAATTACCTCTGTTCTTTATTGCGAAAAAGCGGTTCGTGAGATTGATACAAACACGTTTCCTTGCTATCGCCTGAATTAGGAGTCTTATTTCTTGTTTGGTTTAATTAATTAATAGAATATGAAGCAATTGGTATAAAGAATGCTTTTTCCAAACATTCTATAAAGGAAAGTCTGCTATCAAGGCATTGCTTTTGTTCTATTACTTTATTTATGACTGAACGTTTCTAAAACTGAAGACACTCGTTCGTGCTCTGCACTGCAGTCGAGATCTGGCAACGTCGTTCTCTGCTCATTGGCTGACTGTGTTTTGTGTCGTCAGATGCGCAGAACGAACCGAAACTCGGCCGCCAACATAAATGACGCGCACTTTAGTGCCAGAGAAACGCGCAACAATGACTCCCCCAAGGCAAACAATGCTTTCCTCCCCAGAGCGATAGTGTTACGTAGGCGCCAGATAGACACGCGTGACCTCCTGACCTCGTGAACGACTCCGCGCCACCCGAGACGGAAAAAACGTCCCGTAGCAAAATTCATGGTGCCGGCCAAGGTTCTGCTGCGTGGCGGCACACGGCCTTCCAAGGATCCGAAGCCATCTAAGGCGATGAATAGCGCCGGTCTCCACAATGCGGTGCAGCCGTCACTTTTGTGACAGCTCAGGTGGGTTCGTATGCCTTCCGAGAAGTGTTAATCCCGGCTCAGATTTGACGTTGGCACATCGGGATCGACGCATCTCCCAGCTGTACTCACTGATACTAAAAAACATGCAACTCTGTCAGCTGTCTCCAACTATACTCAAGCGCCAAAGAAACTGGTATAGGCAAGTGTATTCAGAGATGTAAACAGACAGAATACGATGCTGCAGTCGGCAACGCGTATACAAGACTACAAGTGTCTGGCGCTTTTGTTAGATCTGTTATTGCTGTTACAATGGCAGCGTATCAATATTTAAGTGAGTTTGAACGTGGTGTTGTAGTCGGCGCACGAGCCATGAGACACAGCATCTCCAAAGTATAGATGAAGTGGATATTTTCCATACCATTATTTCACGAGTTGTAATATTATTGGTATTTCCGTCCTATGAAAACTTTGAGTACCCTTGGAAAGGCATTCAACTATCTGTATATTAAATGATCAACTTATGAGACATATTCTTTGAAAGACATTTATTTTATATAATTAACATGAAAGACATTTATTTTATATAATTAACATTACTGTAAAGATGCGCATCTAGCGCGGACGCTAATACATCGATTGCGCAGTCAAAGAAACATTTTAACAGAAGCTGAACGACGTTCCGCTTCGATCTAAATAAAAGATGACAGTAAAAAAAAACTTTGGTAGATCTTCAGATTTTTTAATGTACTGCTGCTTGTAATGTGAAAACGTAAAGGAGGTCGACTTTAAGTTAAAAAAGTGAGCGGTCTTGCTAGCGTGCAGACAACATTATTAATTAATAAAATTAAAGTAATTCATGCTCGAAACTGTAAATCAGCAAGTTATTGTTATCGGAGGTGTTGAACAGTGCAAGAATTGTCTTTAGCGAAGGAGAAAAGTGACTGTAATTTGTGACAAAAACGCGAACATAGGAGCTAGTACAGGACAGGCTGAAATCTGATCGCACCATAGAGTTAGATAATTACCTATGTAAGTTATGCTGTCTATAAAGTAGCTCTAATTGCTTGTGAGAATTATTAGAATATATTTAGTGTTTACCAGATTTCTTATTCTATTCGTTTCCTTTATACTTTTTTTAACCTCCATGTCATATTATTTTTAGAAATGTCAAACAGCCTTTACTACAGCAGAAAATACTGCGGCATCCTGGTCGTGTACAGAAGGCCGCCCCTTGTCTTCTATACAACTCATAGCAGCCCCATTTATTAATGATTTCATTTGCAAAAGCATTATTTTTACTGTTCATTGTTAAAGGTCCCTTAGGTAATTATAAAATTCATATTGATTACGTTAAGAAATCCGGGTTGTTCTTTTTCAAGTAATAGAAGTCTTTGCGTAATCAAAAACTAGCCTCATTCTGACAACGATCAGGAGCTGACCAGAAGACGGACGTCTTCGACCGCTTTCGTGTCTCCTGTGGCAAAGCTGTGTCAAACTGGGAACACGGCATTCTAGTATGAAATACAGATTTAAATTGAAAGAATTGAGATATATTTAATAGTAATAATTTTTTTATCATACTAGAGAGTGTACCGTGAATATCACGAATCCGGTAAAACATCCAATCTCCGACATCGCTGCGGCCGGAAAAAGATCGTGCAAGAACGGAACCAACGACGGCTAAAGAGAATCGTTCAACGTGACAGAAGTGCAACCCTTCCGTAACTTGCTGCAGATTTCAATGCTCGATCATCAACAAGTGTCAGAGTGCGAACCATTCAACGAAAATCATCGATATTGGCTTTTGGAGCCGAAGGCCCACTCGTGTACCCTTCATGACTGCACGACACAAAATCTTATGACTCGCCTTCGCCGGTCAACACCGACATTGGACTGTTGATGACTGGAAATGTGTTGCCTGGTCGGACGAGTCCCGTTTCAAATTGAATCGAGCGGATGGACGTGTACGGGTATCGAGACAATATCATGAATTCATGGCACCTGCATGTCAGCAGGGGGTGTTCAAGCTAGTGGAGTTCCTATAATGGTGTGGTGCTTGTGAAGCTGGAGTGACATGGGAGCTCTGATACGTGTAGATGCGACGCTGACAGGTGACACGTACGTAAGCATCCTGTCCGATCAGCTGCATCCAGTCAAGTCCATTGTGCATTCCGACGGACTTGGGCAATTCCAGCAGGAGAATGCGACACCCCACACGTCCAGAATTGCTACAGCGTGGCTCCAGGAACACTCTTCTGCGTTTAAACACTTCGGTGGCCACCAAACTCCACAGACATGAACATTATTGAACATATCTAGGATGCCTTGCCACGTGCTGTTCAGAAGAGATCTTCGCCCCCTCGTACTCTTATGGATATATGGACACTGCTGCAGGATTCATTGTCTCAGATCCCTCCAGCACTACTTCAGACGTAAGTCGAGTCCATGACACGTCGTGTTGCGGCACTTCTGCGTACTCTCGGGGCCGCTACACGACATTAGGCAGGTATACCAGTTTCTTTGACTCTTCTCTAGCGGCAACTAACTCTGTCATTCCCTGTTATACAATTGTTAATTGCCGTTATGGGTTACTACGTAACTTAGGTGGCTATAAAGTCTCTTTACTTATTACTTAACTATCAAAGATGAAAGAAAGCCAGCCCAGATGCTTAGGTACCTTCCATTACTCATTTCTGGTAATTACTTAGCACGTGAAAGAAAACAGAAGGAATCATTCGGAAAAAAATGTAGATAAATCTTTTTAAGTTGTTTTATGTGTTGTAACAAACGGCAAGTGTATAGGTCTCAAATATTTTTTCAACTCCATTTGGAAATCACAGAGTTATGATGTGGACATCAATGTGTTGTAAAATTTTCGAACATAGACTGTGTTCGAGCATTATTAGTTACGTTGAAGAAAATGGTTCATAAAATATCGTCCTTGTGAAACCCAACTAGCTCTGAATTGTCACGAAGTAATGAGTGCTATCGGCAGCTTAAGTCAAACTGATTCCATATTTTTGGATTTCCAGGAGCTTTAGACACCGTTCCTCACAAGTGTCTTCTAATCAAATTCTGTGTCTATGGAGCATCATCTTAGTTATGCGGCTGGATTTGTGAGGTCCTGTCAGGCAGGCCACAGTTTGCAGTAACTGATGGAAAGTCAGAGAGTAAGACAGGAGCAATATTTTTTCTTTTCCCAAGGAAGTGTTATAAGCCCTCTGCTGTTCCTGATTTGCGGAAGCGATTCATGAGGCAATCTGAGCAGCCCTCTTACACTGTTAGTAGAAGATGTTGTCATTTACCGTCTTGTGCAGTCATCAGATGATCAAAATAAATAGCGGCAATTGACTCTAAATAATTAAAAGTATGAAGTCACACACGTTAGTATTAAATGGAATCCGCTAAATTTCTGATGTAGGATGAAGCACAAAAATCTAAAGGCTGTAAATTCAACTTAATACTTAGGGATTACATTTACGAATAACTGAAACTGGGACAATCGCATATATAATACTGTGGGGAAAGAAAACAAAAGACTGAGAATATTGGCAGAACACTGAGAAAATGCAACAGGTCAGCTGAAGAAACTGCTTACACTACTCATGTCCGTCTTCTCCTGGAGTATTGTTGTCAGGTGAGGAATCCGCATCAGATAGGATTGATGGACGACATCGAAGAACTTCAAAGAAGTTTTGTATTATTGCGAAATACGAAAGAGAGAGAGAGAGAGAGAGAGAGAGAGAGCGACGGATATGGTACGCGGATTGGAGTGACGATCATTAAAAGCGTCTGTAGTTGCGACGGAATTTTTTCATGAAATTTCAAGCACTAACTTTCGGGTCATTCCATGCCAAGTGGTCTAAACCTTCCCACCATCATGTCTCCAATTTTCTTCAAATTTTATCTGTAGCACTAGTCAAGTGCTAAATTAAGTTTCTCAAGATTTCAAGCCTCTAGCTGCAATACTTGCTGATCTACACCCCCTTGTCTGAAGGGTAGTAAGTTCGCATGCGCGCGACATCAGACAAAATGCCATTTTTGGGGTCTCATAAAATTGAAACCAATTCATAAGAATGGTTAGTAAGATGAGACCCTGTACAGTTTTTTGTGCTGATTCAAACGAAATTAATTATAAGATTACTGATGCAAAATCCGGTCAAACAAGTCGACTCAAAGTGTACCCCTAATTCTGTCGTGACTTAATGCGACAAATTTTGACCAATATTCAGACTGCAATAATTTCCTTGCAGATAAAGATATGGACTTGAACTTTTTACCAAGTCTTATCTTTGTGCTGGACATAATACAGCTGGATTTCCAACTACCCAGGCTTTATAGTCGCCTTGCAAAATCTCTTCAAATTTGGCAGTGTCAGCGCAAATGGCTTTATTTACCAAAGTTCAAAGCCCATTACTACAAAATAGTCAGCCTGGATTTAATTGTGAATAGTATCATCTGAAAGAGAAACTCTTGCTCTACAAGATGGATATATTTTTCTTTTGCAACGCTTCCATTAAGTGCTTATTTACTCAGGTCAAAGTATCTTATATTTTGTGTGCGCAGTGCCCTGCGTTGGTCCATGATGGCTGAGCCATTACTGGTTATCACAATAAAACCAGCATCCCCATCGCCATAGGGGCCACGCCCGATAGCCATGCAGTAACAGCCACGGATGGGTATCTTTACTGCAGGTTCCCAAGCCTGATTACAGGGTGTCTTTACCACAGGATCCCAAGCCTGATTGTGGGTTTCTTTATGCAGGTTCCCAAGCCTGTCTTCCTCAGTTACTTCATCATTCTGGAAGCATCGTTGATTTGCAAGAGAATGCTTTCAGGAAAACTGTATTGCCGACCAGATGATGTCACTGATGGAGCTGGAATAACACCAATGATAAGTTGTTCTGGAATCCAGCAAGTATCACGTCTTAAGGGCCAATAAAATGAACTTGCAGGACCATGAGGATGCATAAAGCTTATGAAAGCATCTTTCTGTTCGACTGAGATTTCAACGATGTTTCCAATCCACCATTTCTTTTCATAAATGCAAGCAACATACTGCCCAGGCTGAAGATCCATGACTTGAACTACTACTTCAGCAGCACTAATTTTGGCCAAAAAAGATGTCGCATCATTAGAAACTCTACTGACCTTAATTGTCGTCATATCAATGGGCAAAAAATGGTGGTTTTCTCTTGTGCCAGCTAGAGTGTGCCCTTGCAGGAATCTTTCTTCTTGAGAAGCTTTTTCTTCTTCAACTTCCTCTTTGCTGATGAAAAAGAATTTGATTCCATTGATATTATCATTGCAGAAGTTGAAAAGATCTTTGGGTGTTAGAATCTGGTTTTCATATGGACGTTGCAAACTTGCTCTTGCTGCCAACCGTTTTGTTGTGCCTCCAATGCCATCACAAGGCGACTTTCCATGGCTTGTTCCAAAGAAATTCCATTCTGCTGTTATTTCAAAATCTTCTTTGTGATAGCATAAGTTGAGAAAATTCTTGAAATTCTTATATTGTGCAGCTGAACCATCACTGAAGTAGTGGATGTGGCTTATTTTGGAAAATTGCATCTTCAGGTAATTGATTACTTTTCCAATGTAAACATGGACAGTAATCGTATCGTGTCGAAGGCAGTCACTAATAACACAAAGATTCACACATTGCACCTCTTCGTTTTCACAGTAGTAGACTACAAATGGATGAACTGTTGCTTGACTGTTTTCCCAGTGAAAGCCTTGCACTGCATCTTGAACAATAAATGAATAGTTTTCAGCAAAATCCATTAGTATTATGAATTCGCCTTCTTTCAAATCAGTTTTGAGAGCTTTCAGGTGCTGGCTTTGATGCTTGGCAATGTAGTGATGACAAGACAGGTTCCAAATTTTTGCTGCAATATCTTCAACATACTCTTCTGTTGAAAGCTGCTTTGTTTCTAAAGTATCCCTGTCGGTATGAATCCATTGTTTGTACTCAATCAGTTCTTCAGGGTCATTATCTTCAAAATATGTTGCAATAACTGCTTCTACACCTTCTGGACCAGGGCAGTTTTCACAACGATGAAGCATACAATCCTTGTTTTCCAAGCTGCAAACAGCTTTGCTAAGAATTTCCTTGTAGTCTTCATTGATTGATGCACCAGTGAGCATAAGCTTGACATTTTGGTGTATTGTACAGACACAAACTGAGTGCATTCCAGCAGAGCCAACTGTAACACACCATTTTGGTCTAAGCTCGCAAAACTTTGAGAAGCCAATTTCTGGTCCATTTTGCTTCTGATAAGACACGTACATTTCCTTCAAATTGCAAAGCAACAACCGCTTTTGCTTGTACACCTTTGTTCCTGAAATTCTCACAGGCACACAGTCTTTCTTCCCTGGACAAAGTCTGCTGAATTCGTCATCTTGAAAAAAGTCATGTACTTTCTGGACAACTTCATCTGAAAGCTTCCTTCCTTGCCGATTTGCTGGAAAAGCTAGAACACCTTGCTCATTCTTCAGTTTTCTCGCTTGCTTTACCATTCTTTCTGATACATTAAATGCTGTTGTCGTATCTTTAATTGTCCAGCTTCTTGGAACCAAGGTCAATATTTGAACTTTTGTCCTACGATTTGACACTTTACATTTTTCTTTCAACTCTTCTATAAGATTATCAAGATCTGCACAATTATTGCATGGGCGACTTTTACTTGAACTTGGCTGTTCATCGTAATTGATTCCTACAGCAGCAGCAATTTGATTCCCAATTAAACTTTGTGCATCCAAGATCTTTCTTTTTGCATAGCTTTGCTTATCTCTTTTACTTAGTTGTCTTCTTTTCAATGGTGAAGCACCAATAAATGATAAACTTTTGTTGATGGCTGGTTCAGTTTCATCCGTTGTGAAATCTTGTTCAGATTGGGTTGATAGTGATGATGAATCTTCTAGCTTTTGGTTCAGTGCCGACATGCAGCGAGGGCAAAGCTTCTGACCAGGTTTTATATCAATCACTTCTTTTTTCTTTAACAGGCAAAGTTTGGCAGCTGTTTCATTATCAAGCAGTCTAAGTCCAGCTTTTACATTGTGATTCCTCTTCTTGAATGGATTGCAACATTTCTTTTGCATCGCTTGATATTCATATAGGAAGAGGGCTTCATGGTGGAAGCAAATGATGGAATTTTCGTCAAGTTTGGCTTCTGAACGCGAAACAAGCAATTTCTGGTCACATTCTGTGAAATCACTAAACGCTTTGAATCCAGTCTTCTTAGCATAGAAGATAACATGGCACTTCGATGCAGCAGCATCTTTTCCAATTGAACAGGGGGCCAACGATTCTTCTTCTTCATTAACTTCTGACATCTCTCACTGGCCAATCACTGAATAAAACACGAATGAAATATCCAATTATATCAGTAATTCTAAGCGACTATTAAGATTCAAATTCCTAGAAATGAAGAAAAATTAGTGCATCGCGCATACAAAATATAACAACTTTGATGTGAGTTAATGAGTACTTAATGGTCGCGTTGCAAAAAAAACAAATGTCAGTCTTGTAGAGCAAGAGTTTCTCTTTTAGGTGATACTATTCACAAGCAGATTCAGGCCAACTATTTTTTAGTAATTGGCTTGAAACTTTGGTAAATTTTACCGTTTGTGCTGACACTGCCTAATTTGAAGAGATACTGCAGGGCGACCATATGGCCTGGATCATTGCAAATCCGGCTGCATTATGTCTAGCACAAGCATGAAGCTTGGCCAAAAGTTCAAGTCCATATCTTCAACTGCAAGGAAATCATTGCAGTCTTAATATTGGTCAAAATTTGTGGCGTTGTGTCACGACAAATTTTGAAGTATACTTTGAGTCGAGTTATTTGACCGGGGTTTGCATGAGTAATGTTATACATAATTTCGTTGGAATCAGCAAAAAAAACTGTACAGGGTCGCATCTTACTAACCATTCTTATGAATTAGTTTCGATTTTATTAGACTCCAAATATGACATTTTTTTATGTTGCATGCACACGGACTAAGTACACTTCAGACAAGGGGGTCTAGATCAGCAGCTATTGCAGCTAGAGGCCTGAAATCTTGGGAAACTTACTTCAACACTTGACTAAAGCTACAGTTAAAATTTGACGAAAATTGGAGACCATGATGGTGGGAACTTTTTTCAGTTTTAGACCACTTGGTGTGGAATGACCCTTTCTCCTCCGAATGCGAAAATATTATGTTGGTACCCATCTACGTATGATCAGCGTAGTGAAATAAGAGAAATCAGATCTCGCACGGAAAGATTTAAGTGTTTGTTTTTCCAGCGCGATGCTCCCGAGTGGAACGTGAAAGAGATAGCGTGAAGGTGGTTCGTTGAACCCTCTGCCAGTAACGTAATTGTGAGTTGCAGAGTAATCATGTAGGTGTAGACTTAGATCTTATTTGCTTTCAATAAAAGCACCTATACGTTAAGGATATGTTGAAAACGTGTCGTTTTTCGCATAATTCGTTACAATTAAATGTCAGTTAATGGCATATCGGCAGTGAAAACAACTACGAAAGCATAAGGTCAAAGGCGTAGACTTAAATAAAACCTATCTGCTGTATTTTAGTGGATGGAGGCGCTGACTGTGAATGGAAAAGATACCGTTTCGCTTCCTTCAAGAAACGTTTCTTGTTCGCCGTCACATTTCCTGAAATGTTGTTCGTCTTTCCTATTACGTTATTTGATGTATGTTCTGGATTATTCGATGTTAACAGGGTGAGTCAAATGAAAATTTTAAAATTTGAATTAAAAATCGACATTCCGAACAATTGCTCCGTAAGTTAGCAGCGACGTAAGGAACATTTACAGGCAGCACCATACTACAGACAAGCTAAGTAATATGTGTTCTGAGCAGTGAGGGTACGAAACCTAATGAAATTCATCGACTAATGAAAGTCCAGTATGGCGATGTATGTCTGTCACTGCAGCAAGTGTATGAGTGGAGTAAAAAGTTTGGAAATGACGTGACTTCTTTGACAAACTCTCAGTGCCCGGGTCAGGCACACCGCCTTGTGACACCAGAGTCTACTGTAAGAGTTGAAGCTACTGTGGTGGAAAATAGTCGTTTGACGGTGGAGGGAACAGACACAAACTGAACATTGATCATGGCTCGGAATATCACATCGTACATGAAGCATTTAAGTTCCGCAAAATGTCTACAAGATGGGAGCCAGGGCAGCTCACTCCAGAACTAAAAGAGCGATGCTTTGAAGCAGAAGGTGATGGCGTCTTCACGAAAATCGTTACGAGAGACGAGGAAGCAAGGATTGGCGTCCCTCCTTATCACAGTAACCCAAAATGTTTCGGTTCTAACCATCTACATGAAAGGTTTTGCTGACACTGTTTTGAGATGGACGAAACGATTTATCGGGACAATACGCGACAAGGGGAAACACCATCACCAGTGCGTCATATTCAGAATATGGTAAAAAATCAGATTTGGCTTGCAATTACGTCAAAGTGACGTGTACCTTCGGCCACAGGTGTCATTTTGCAATATGACAATAGTCGGCCTCATACTGCCCGTACAACACCTGGAATTATCGTCGACTTGCATTCTGATACCTTGCCACATCTGCCATACTCATCAAAGCTCGCACCAAGTGATTACCAAATGTTTGCACCATTCAGAGAGGTGATGGGAGGAAAGAAATTTCGTTCTGATGAAGAGGGCTGCAGACGATGCGTGAATGGCTGCGCATAAGACCAGAAGTTTTTTTTTCTTCTTTTTCTTTAGATGAAGCCGTGCACTTCGTATACGCTGGAAGAAATGTGTCTTAAGACCCTTTTGTACAATTAAAACATTAAAAACATATTTGTTTTCATTTAATGTCCCCTCCCACGTATAAATATGAGCGCTCTTCATTTGGAAGTGTGATTGTTCGATTTTGTAAACGTGCCAGGAAACGTGGAACAATGAAATTCAAGACTGCTTTCCACATCGCTGGTTGATTCCCTCGCAATTCAGTACATTGTATAACGTAGATAGAACAACATGGCTAACGTGTGAACGAGGGAGCAAACATGCGTCTTCATAGACGCAATGAAATAGAATAGAACGATTACCGCAGTAAATACTGCAGCTACGAGGTAATTTGCGTTTATATTTGAAAAAGTAAGATGCTTTAGTCCAAAGAAATGCGTGTAGTTTGCAGCTCAGATAGAGCCGGCAAATGCCCTTGAAGAGTACTGTGTTCGCAAGTCACGAAATCATGCTAAGGAACACGTTCTGTTTGATGTACCACCACGTTTCTGATCGCGTATCATCGACGTTCAAAATGACGTTAGTGCTTCACGACGAGAAACATGACCAGTTTGAGGACAGCTTTCCGCATGCCATCTTGAGCGCTACTCTTCACTGCTTCGCGAACTCGCGGCCCTAAAGTCGTTGTAGTCTCCAGAGAACACACAGAGGCCACAGCAGGTGGACGGGCCGCTCAGAATACGGGGCGAAAACAAATGCCGCTACAAAATACTGGATATTCTTTATGGATGTTTTCTGAGTATCTTGTATCAGGGACTTGTGGTCTTCAGTGGCTCGCTATGGAGTAATAATTTTTTTGCTTCTGTTTATACAAATTGGAGGCAGTACTGAATGCTACTGTGCACGCTTCAGGGAGAAGAGTAAAGAGAGCATTACTGTTGTCAACACCAAGTACCATGGATGAATGGAACTAGTTTGTTTCCAAAAAAGAAAATTTGCAATTTTGTGGTAAGTTCTATGGGACCAAACTGCTGAGGTCATCGGTCTTTAGGCTTACACTTAAACTAACTTACACTAAGGAAAATAAACATACCCACGCCCGAGGGAGGACTCGAACCTCCGACGTCCAAATATACACACAACATACCCAATCGGCATTTTGATGCACAAATATGTCCATTGCGTTAGAGAAAGCTAAGTAAATGCAATTATTCCTCACTTCTACCATCATCAGTTATTTTTCTGCTCAAACAGTAATAGTTGGGAGTGTCCATTCAACGGTAACTGGGACTTTTCTCAAGAAATTTGCTGCAGAATTGAACAGGCCAGAAGTTCTTTCCAGAAAACGAAGAAAGTCCTTATTAGCCTTGGAATAAGTACCACTCTTCACTCTGGACTACTTCGACGGTACGTGTTCAGTATCCTACTCTATGGAGCTGAGTTACAAACACCTACTTGAATCTTGGTTAGAATTTATGAATGCATGAAGACACTACGCGGAATCCGCATCTGTGTCACATTTCATGTAAACTGAAGGTGGAAGGGTAGGAAGGAAAGGAAGGGGAAGGAACTCAAGATGCCATCTGCATCGGAACTCTAAGGGAAGTCAGCAACTTTGAGTGAAAATGTGTGCTGGGCCGGGGTTCGAAGCCGGAATCTGCTGCTTCCTACGCAGTTCTGCTACCCCCTGCGCCAGCTGCGCTGACTATTTCGGTACGTCTCTCAGCCTATCCAGATTCCCACCTAGAGCCACTACCCGCAGTCCACGTCCACTTCCTCCATGCTCGCTACTTTGAGATTCCCGCAGGAGGTCGTACGTGACTGTGCATCCACACTGGACGAGGTCGATTCATAGCCTATCGCGCGACTCATATGAATGCGTGGTGTCTGTTCTTATGGATATGCCTGGAATAATAGACACTACGTGGAATTCGAAGCTGTGATGCATATTATAAAAAGGTATCCGCAGCCGTGATAAATGTTATGTAAAGTCCTACAATACTGACCTTACGACTTATCTTAGAAGAAAGATTAAGGAAAGGCAAACCTACGTTTCTAGCATTTGTAGACTTAGAGAAAGGTTTTGACAACGTTGATTGGAATACTATCTTTCAAATTCTGAGGGTGGCAAGGGTAAAATACAGGTAGCGAAAGGCTATTTACAATTTGTACTGAAACCAGAACGCAGTTATAAGAGTCGAGGGGCATGAAAGGGAAGCAGCGGTTGGGAAGGGAGTGAGACGGGATTGTAGCCTCTCCACGATCTTATTCAATCTGTATATTGAGCGAGCAGTAAAGGATACAGAAGAAAAATTCGCAGTACGAATTAAAATCCATGGAGAAGAAATAAAAACTTTGAGGTTCGCAGATGACACTATAATTCTGTCAGAGACAGCAAAGGACCTGGAAGAGTAGCTGAACGGAATGGACAGTGTATTGAAAGGAGGGTATAAGATGAACATCAACAAAAGCAAAACGAGGATAATGGAATGTAGTCGAATTAAGTCGGGTGATGCTGAGGGAATTAGATTAGGAAATGAGAGCCTGAAAGTAGTAAATGAGTTTTGCTATTTGGGGAGCAATATAACGGATGATGGTCGAAGTAGAGAGGATATAAAATGTAGACTGGCAATGACAAGGAAAGTGTTTCTGAAGAAGAGAAATTTGTTAACATCGAGAATAGATTTAAGTGTCAGGAAGTCGTTTCTGAAAGTATTTGTACGGAGTGTAGCCACGTATTGAGGTGAAACGTGGACGGTAAATAACTTAGACAAGAAGAGAACAGAAGCTTTCGAAATGTGGTGCTACAGAAGAATGATGAAGATTAGATGGGTAGATCACACAACTAATTAGGAGGTATTGAGTAGAATTGGGGAGAAGAGGAGTTTGTGGCACAACTTGACAAGAAGAAGGGACCAGTTGGTAGGATATGTTCTGAGGCATCAAGGGATCACCAGTTTAGTATTGGAGGGCAGCGTGGAGGATAAAATCGTAGAGAAAGACCAAGATATGAATACACTAAGCAGATTCTGACGGATGTAGGTTGCAGTAAGTACTGGGAGATGAAGAAGCTTGCACCGTATGAACAATGATTTCGAAATTCTCAGTACTATCAAAATCTCTAATACTTTGCCCGTATAACGTGTATCAACAAATACCACCCGTTGACACTAGAACTTCAAGGAGAAGATTGACGGCAGTAGCGGTCCAGAACGTATGAAAAAGGATTTAGAAGTGTTCAGTACTACCAGCATAGGAAATCTCGAATGCTTTGGCCCTGTAATGTGCAGCTACAAATACCACCCGTTGAAAGTAATAATTCAATTGTAGATTGACGGCGGACGTGGTCCAGAACATAGAAAATTATTCTGTCTAAAGAAATTGAGACAGTAATTTACAGTGAGGACGGAGGAACAACATGTCGTGTTACTGATCGCCAGTGTTCTTGGAAGACGAGATACCTAAAGAATAAGAAACAGCGAAATGCGTCCAGTGCAATGTATGTCTCATTTCCTGGTGCAATTTATCCTGCATTTCCTCATTTAATTCAGTTTCATTCCATTACCTTCATTTTACTTTTGATAATGTTCATCTTATATTTACAAAACACTATCCATTCCATTCACCTGCTGTTCAAAGTCCTATGCTGTCTCTGACAGAATAATAATTTCTTCAATAATCATCAAAGTTTTGGTTTCTTAACCATGGACTTTAATCCCCCTTCCAAACTTCTCTTTGGTTTCCTGTGCTGCTTGTTGAATGTCCAGATTGAATAACATGGGTAATATGCAGAAGTCCCGTCTCTCTCCCTTCTCAATTAATGCTTCTATTCCATCTTATGTAACTCTTACAACTGCTGTCTCATTTCTTTAAAAGTTAGAAAAACTCTCGCTCCCTGTGCATACATCCGCAATTCACACGGGCTTCATCAATTGATAAGGAAATAACGACCGTTTCTGCATTGCTTTTGGTACAGTTCTCTTATTAGATACGGATGAACGAAAGCTGGAATATCTGCTACAGAATAATTACACTGAAGAGCCAAAGAAACTGGTACATCTGCCTAATACAGTGTAGGGCCCCCGCGAGCACGTAAAAGTGTCGCAAAACACGTGGCATGCATCGACTAATATCTGAAGTACTGCTTGACATCATAAATCACCATTAATCCTGCAGGGCTGTCCATAAATCCGGCAGGTCCCGGCGGAAGTTCGAGTACTCCCTTGGGCATAGGAGTGTGTGTGTTTGTCCTTAGGATAATTTAGGTTAAGTAGTGTGTAAGCTTAGGGACTGATGGCCTTAGCAGTTAGGTCCCTTAAGATTTCACACACATTTGAACACTTTTGAATGTTCGTGTCTGGGGAGTTTGGTAGCCAGCAGAAGTGTTTAAACTCAGAAGAGTGTTCCTGAAGACACTCTGTAACAATCCTGGGTGTTTGGGTGTCTCATTGTCCTGCTGGAGTTGCCCACATTCGTCGGAATGCACAATAGATATGAATGGATGCAGGTGATCAGACAGGGTGATTACGTACTTGTCACCTGTCAGAGTCCTATGTAGACGTAACAAGGGCGATATATCACTCCAACTGCACACGCCCCACACCATTACTGAGCCTCCACCAGCTTGAACAGTCCCCTGCTGACATGCATGGTCCATGGATTCACGAGGTTGCCTCCATAACCGTATACGCCCATGAACTCGATACACTTTGAAACTAGACTCGTCCGACCAGGCATCATGTTTCCAGTCATCACCAACCCAATGTCGGTGGTGACAGGCCCAGACGACGTCTAAGGCTTTGTGTCGTACAGTCATCAAGGCCACACGAGTGGGCCTTCCGCTCTGAAAGCAAATGTCGATGATGTTTCGTTGAATGGTTCGCACGCTGACACTTGTTAATGTCGGAGCACTGAAATCTGCAGCAATTTCCAGAAGGGTTGCACTTCTGTCACGTTGAACGATTCTCTTCAGTCGTTGCTGCCCCGTTTTTCAGTATCTTTTTCCGGCAGAAGCGATGTCGGATATTTAATGTTTTACCAGATTCCTGACATTCATGGTAGTCTTGCTAAATGGTCGCACGGGACAATCCCCACTTCATCGCTACTTCGGAGATGCTGTGTCCCACCGCTCGTGCGCCGACTATATCACCACGTTCAAACTCACTTAAATCTTGATAATCTGCCATTGTAGCAGCGGTAACTGATCTATCAACTGCGCCGGACACTTGTTGTCTTCTATCGGCGTTGACTACCGCAGCACCGAATTCTGCCTTTACATGTCTCTGTAATTGTATTCGCGTGCCTATACCAGTTTCTTCGGAGCTTCAGTGTATGAGTATTGCAAAGCTGCAGTTCTCGCCAGCCAGAATCGAACAACGGGCCATTCGCTTAGTACTGTGGGACGGACCGTCACGAAGGCGCTTAATTTCTGTCAACGCTCTTAATGTCAGGCGCCAGGTGACGAAACGACTTTGAAGGGCAGCCTGCATAGCAGCAGCGGCCGCTGGCACGGCGCCAGCAGTGACTCCTGGCCTGCTGCTCTCAGGATGAGGTATGAGAAAACGAGCTCCAACCTGTAGCGCCCTATTCATGCACGTTGGCACTTCAAACTTATATTAAGCGGGGGACCCGTGTGAAACTTCCGCACTTTTATGGTTCCAAATAATGACAATATTTAGAATAAGTTTAGTCATTGGGATAAGGGTAGTAGCGGGAACGGAGAGAAAACGTCTTTAAAAATGAACCGAACGATGTGGAAAAATAATCATTAACTTACGGTACATTCTTGTATGTACATTTCTATGCATACAATTTTCAACAGAATTCTTTTCAGAGCATAATTCAGTGTAAATGACATTTGATGTAAGAATATAGTCTTCGTGTACTTTTTGTTTCTCATTTTCTTTAAGGGACACAAAAACATTAGTTGATTTCGTTATTCTTAACAAGGCTGCATATAATTTTCCTTCAGTTAAGACGGGATTCTGTAAACTTAATCCCGCTCCTTGAGGCGTTTGTGTCTGTTACTTGTTTTAAGTGCACGCAAACAAAATTTTAATAGTTTACTGTCTTCTCGTCAATTCAAAAGGCCTGCTTGGATCATAGGGTGTTACGTTTATCCGTGGTATTACAGCAGTTTTAATGGGGTCAATCAGCTGAGAATTAATTGTAAAGCATGGGACCCGTGCAAAACCGTCACGCTTTTATAGTTGTAAATAATGGCGTATTTGAAGTAAGCGTTGTCGTTGTGATAAGGTTAGTTGACGGACTGTAGAGAAAACATCTTTTAAAATGAACTGAACGACGTGAAGCAATGAATTTATGAACATCCTCGTATATAAATTCCCATGCACGTAATTTTCTACAAAATTCAGTTACAGTAAGTACGTGAGGCCGTAGTAGCAATAGATAAATCACAACTGAAGGTGACAGTAACAAATATATTTGTCGTTTTGGAAAGTGTATTCGTTTAGATAAGTCAGCTTTTGCGATGGCCAGATATAATGGACTATTGTAGACGTCATTGTTACTATCTATAACAATGCTGTACACAAATTATCCACTTAACAAGTAATTTAAAACAAATGAAATGGTATTTGTAATAAGATAATATGAGTAACAAGTTATATTCGTAAATAATAAGTATGAAGTAGGAATTAAAATCCATGGAGAAGAAAAAAAAACTTTGAGATTCGCCGATGACATTGTAATTCTGTCAGAGGCACCAAAGGACATGGAGGAGCAGCTGAACGGAATGGACAGTGTCTTGAACGGAAGATATGAGATGAACATCAACAGAAGCAAAACGAGGATATGCAATGTAGCCGAATTAAATTGGGTGATACTGCGGGAATGAGATTAGGAAATAAGACGTTTAAAGTAGTAAATGAGTTTTGCTATTTGGGGAGCAAAGTAACTGACGATGGCCGAAGTAGAGAGGATATAAAATGTAGACTGGCAATGGCAAGGAAAGCGTTTCTGAAGAAGAGAAATTTGTTAACATCGAGTATAGATTTAAGTGACAGGAAGTCGTTTCTGAAAGTATTTATATGGAGTGTAGCCATGTATTGAAGTGAAACGTGGACGGTAAATAGTTTAGACAAGAAGAGAACAGAAGCTTTCGAAATGTGGTGCTATAGAAGAATGATGAAGATTAAATGGGTAGATCACATAACTAAGGAGGAGGTATTGAACAGAATTTGAGAAAAGAGAAGTTTGTGGCACAACTTCACTAGAAGAAGGGATCGGTTGGTAGGCATGTTCTGAGGCATCAAGGGATTACCAATTTAGTATTGGCGGGCAGCGTGGAGGGTAAAAATCGTAGAAGGAGACTAAGAGATGAATACACTAAACAGATTCAGAAGGATGTCGGTTACAGTAGGTACTGGCAGATGAAGAAGCTTGCACAGGATAGAGTTGCATGGAGAGCTGCATCAAACCAGTCTCTTGACTGAAGACCACAACAACAACATGTTTGAAGTTGAGCATCCATGATGCTCTTTTGCCTATGATAGTTAAAAGTCTCTTTTATGGTGTAATTTTCCAGAAATAGTAATCTTTAGCGGAATATCGGTAGGCAACGACAGAAGCCAGTTAAAAAATCTTTGTAAGGATACCTCTTTCATTCTTGAACGATTTGTATATGTTGAAAACAAGGCATATCATCTTGAGAAATAATATATATGATCAGTAGGGCTTACCTGCAGCTGCGCTCGCGCATCAGTAGCTTTGTTATGGTGAGTGATGGTGAGTAATATTACTGTCTGTGCAACAACATCAGCTGCCCTCACGTGTCACGGGTAAGAACATCTCATGTTGAGCACGCCACTCTCCCCCTTCCAAACTGCCCCATCGGTATGCGCGGTGTCGCTTCCGAGCAGTACACACACAGGGACGTAGGTAGGATTGCGTATCTATGCAATGGGCTATTGAAGTAGCTATACATTACAAACGTGTACACTATGCAACAAACACTATGCAGTTAAACACACTGAAGATTGTATAAGCATTGTAACCATAACTTTGAATCATATCACATAGAACATACCAGTCAGTAAAAGCAGTTTCACTCCATAGTTTTCGCAGTGCTATTCCTACATCAAATTTCATCGAAATCTGTTCAGAGTGTTAATCGTAAAAGCGTAACAGACATATAATTTTAGATAACAAGGTTTGGGGATGACAGAGATCTATTCCAATTATCAGTTGATAAAATAGTCAGGAACGCAATATTTAATTTAGGTACTGATAATTGCATACTTGATTGTTTTATTACGGTGGGGAATGACGCCAAATGGGCCGACTTGGAGCAGGAGATACACCACAGGACGTTTTAAATTCCATTGTCTATGCTTTTACAAATAATTTCCTACAGCTTTGTCAGCATGACCAGGAAGGATACAGGATTCACTCTCGTAGGAGTGTAAGTTCAAAAAGATAAAAAAATAATTTTTTTACGTTTGAAATTTCATCATTTTTTCACTTACCATTGGCTGCATTTGTTGCTATAGGTACACTTCCCTTCATAAGTAAGATAGATTCCTCTATGAAATCTGCACTGCTTATTGAAAATAAAACCTCCTTAATACATAACTTTATAATTTTCTAAATCTATTGAAAACTGTGGTAAAAATTGAGATAATTAATTATAAAATTTGAGTTTTATCTCAACATGGAAGTTTGAAATATAACAGTTCATTCATTTTTTCATAAATTAAATAAATTATAGAGTTTCGTACACCTGTAAGTATGTTTTGTATGCTGCACTAAATTCATGGAAGAATCTCTCTTACTTATGAATAAAAATGTACATATAGCAACAAATGCAGCCAATAGTAAGTGAAAAATTATGAAATTTCGCATGTAAAAAGAAATTATTTTTCTATTTTTTTGAACTTCCACTGCTGTGAGTACGAATACTGAATCCTTCTCGGTCCTGCTGACAAAGTATTATGAATTTATTTGTAGAAGTATAGACAGTGGAAATGAAAATGTCCTGGACTTTGAATTACGATATCTCTTTCTCCGTGATCCGATTTTAATGAAATAATGCCTATGTGGTGGCCCAACCTACGCTCAAATCGGCTGTGAAAACGCTCTGAAAATTCGTCTTGTAGTTTTGGAGAAGCGTGTTCAAACAGACAGAGGAATAGACACGACAATTTCAGAAATTTATTATTAATATTGAAGATGAGGGACCTGAGATATGACGGCTGTAATGTTGCTGTCAATGTCTCCTACATCATGCTTCTCAATGACTTTGCTACAAATTTTAGTGAACAGTTCCGTACGCCTAAGTTTGGAAACTCTTTTATGTGATGATGGAATTATTTTTCTTAGCTTTGTTATTATATCTAGAGTACTTGCGTGTAACAAGTTGAGCCGTGCGTGGCTCGTGTTCCCCCAATCATGTATTTTACTCCCTGTTTTTAACGTACTTCCACCTCACTATGTTAATTTAAATTACTACTGTCACTGAGTTGCTGCTTTGCCTGACCGTGAGCGGCGTTAGCAGAGCGTATGGATATATCCCCTTTAGTAGTATCTTTGCTCGACTGCTATTACTTCCCCGTCGTTGTCTGTCTAAAGAGAGTTCGGGTCGCGAGTTTGGGCTGCCAGTGAGTTGGAACGCGTCTGAAGCGCAGTCCGGACCTGCCAGTCAGGGAGTTGCAATGCGGCACTAGTGCGGTCGGGTTGGAGCAGCAGTGAGGTCGACATGGCTCGCCCGACCATTGCCGCCATGCATCAATTGAGCCGCGCCACGGTCTTGCTGGATCGTCGGTCGGTCGTCCTGCCGGACCACGCGTTTTGGCTCGCCGATCGTTCATGACTTGGCTGTGTGTGTTTGTGTGTGTGTGCATCGACTCTCGATTTGTCTCCTTGTGTACTTAGTTAGTCTTGGGTATCGTCAGGTCTTCATGCAAGTGTATGTCAGGTTGTGTATGTAGTTGGCATTATTTTCACTGACGACTATTTTAGATGTTGTCGGCATTCTGCGGGCGGTCAGTTGGTTGCTGCGGACCAGGGAAGTTATTTCCGCGCAGTCGGCTGGGTCTGCTGGTTGTCCCTGCCCAGTGTTGGAGCGTGTGTGGAGCTGTCCGATCGCTACGTGATTCGTGGTTCATTGACCCAGGACATTAAAGTTGAGTAGTGTTTTCAACTGCCCAAGCTACGTCCATTCATGTTGTGTGGTTCGTTTCGGTGGTTCGCTGTTGAGGAGTGTACTAAACTTATGTTAACAGCTCACTCAAATGGCCCATTCCACGTAGTAGACTACATCGAGTGTTTCTATTGCTGAAATTTAGCCGACATGCCGTGCAATTAACTATATTGGTTGACTACAATTGTAGTGCGCCAGCGGAATTTTGTGCACTGTGGCCGATAGTGTTTTGGTTACCTGCCCTGGCCGCTGACGTAAATTCAGGCAGTGTTCCTTTTTGGTGAAGTTATCTATATTACCGTATTTCAAAGTCAAGTGTACCAGAGGTATTTTCAATTTTCTGCCTTGAGGCCGTTAGTGTTCCGGTTACCTGCCATAGCCACTAACGTAATTCCAGGCAGCGTCCTTTCCTCACCTGTTGTTGCTGTCCAACATGGTGTGTAGTTTTGACAGCTTAATATATATTTCATTGTGGATAATCACGTTCGTAACCTTTTGTATTTGAGTTCTCATATACCGACTGGTGGCAAGCAAGTCGTTTTGTCGGTCGGTCAGTGGTTGTCTCCTGGTTGGGTTCCGCCGGATCAAGTATAGTTGGGCTCAACACCTGTCTCACCTAAGTGAACGACGGCAGACCAACCTCCCTGGAGGCTTCTGAGTGTCGTTTCCTTTATTGTCCTTCTCACCGGTATTTAATTGTCTGCTCATAATCTATCATAGCCCATGATTTAAAAAATTCTTACTTTTACTGGATATTATGTATTTTTGAATTTTGTAAAATAAATTGTGGACCTTCAGCCAGTTAAATCCTTATTCCAAAAACAAAACAAAACAAAAGACATTGTGGCCTTCTGCTTTTGAAAGGTTATGGTAATTTATTTTAAAATCTTGAAAATTTTATTGTGGGCCTTCAGCCGTTTGTATTGCATCTTGTTTATGTTTGTCTATTCACCCTTGCTTTGATGCCCTGAGCCTCTTTGTGTATGTTTATGTTAATTATTTCATTTGCAATTTTAGCTGCATGTTTTTACCACTTGAGATTTATCTTGTTGCTTTAATATTTCTTGTTTGGAGGCCTTCAGCCATGAAGTAATTGCCTTTTTGAAATTCATAGTTCTAGATGTTCTCCTATGCGTCGTTTTGGTTTAAAGGTGTTATTAAATTACAATAAACTACAATTTTGAGTGAACCTGACCGACACCTTATTTCGCGCTTTCCACAATCCTAATCACCTGTTCTGCCCAGCGGGTTTAGCAGGCGTTTCACAAATTGCAGATCACACGACATAAAAAAGTGGGTGTAACAGCTGCTTTAATTAAGATATTTCATTATTACCTTTATTACCAAAAAGTTCATCAAAATGGGTGGTAGTCAGCCTTACAAAATAAACTGCTAACTTTCTGTGAAGCGATTCAACTTAAATAACTAACTTCTTTCCACCAGACACCTAGAATATGCCTATTCTACATATGGAAACTTCAGAGTAATTTTTCTGACTCATAGTTATTACTTTCAGGCAAAAAAGGATCTGTTTTAAGTGTGAATCTGCTTGGTCTTTGCAGTGTTTCAGGTGGAGGAAAATATGCTTTTACGCCCACTTTCAAGCTTCCTGTTCGCTGTTGATCGTTTGTGGACAAATGTGTCATATTTTCCTCCTCTTTTAACATTGAAGCGACCACTCGTCAGTCCCAACTAACGATAAGATCGGAGAGGTGGGCGTTTAGAACAGGTTTTCAATTTTTCAGAGAGTAATGTGTTTGTCTTGAATTTAATTGGTCTTGTCGTCCTTCTAACTTGCGTATTCCTAAAATGAGGGGCACTGTTCCCAATTTTAATGTTCCGTGAGGTTTCTGGGTCTCACATTTAATGAACAACTCACTCGTTACCACATGTAAGGAATAATAAGGCCAAAGGTTTAAAGTCATTGAATACACTCAAAGAATGGGACGGAAATCGGTAGATGTGATGTACGTGTACAGAAAGACAAATGATTACAATTTCAGAAAACTTGTATAATTTATTCAAGAGGAAGAGCCTTTCAAATGTAGAAAGTCAGTAACGCATTGGTCCACTTCTACCCCTTACGTAAGCAGTTATTCGGCTTAGCATTGACTGGTAGAGGTTCTGGATTTCTTCCTGGGGAAATCCGTGCCACATTCTGTCCAACTTGGGCGTTACATGGACAGAATCACGAGATGCTTGGGAGACCCTGTCCATAAACCTCCAAAGGTATTCAGTTGGCTAGGGACGTGGTGACCTTGCTGTCCAAGACAGGGTTGGGCAAGCACGAAGAGAAAAGAAGCCTTGTGCGGGCGGGCATTATCTTGCTGAAACGTAAGCGCAGGATGGTTTGCCATGAAGGGCAACAAAGCAGGACGTAGACTATCGTCGACGAACTGTTGTGCTGTAAGGATTGACGCGGATGATAAACAAAGTGGTGCTGTTATTAAAAGGCGTGCCTCCATCACTCCCGGTTGTCGTGCTGTGTGGCGGACGACTCAGAGGTTGGCATACCGCTGCCGCCGCTGGTCATCGGAGCTCAGTCCGAAGTGCGGCTCATCACTGAACACAACTGTACTCAGATCAATGAGATTCCAGGCCGAAGATGTCTGGAGACGCAAGGACAGCAGTGAGATACTAACCTGCGTGTCACCCGCCATATGGCCCAACAACAGGGAGTGTTGCCACGAGGACACCTTCGGTTGTCATCCGTGGCGTACTTACAGGACAGTATTCAATGCCTCGTTTTCTTGCCCTTCAAGCCAAGCCATCCTGCGCTTTCATTTCAACAAGGTAATACCCGACCTCATGCGGCAAGGATATCTACTGCTTTTTTTCGTGCTTCCCAAACCCTTCTTGGCCAGCAAGGACACCTGGTCTGTTCTCAGTTGAAAACTTCTACAGCATTATGGGCAGGGGCCTCCAACTAGCTCTGGATTCTGATAATCTGTATAGCCAACTGCACAGAATTTGGCATTATATCCCTCAGGAGGACATCCAACACATCTATGAATCAATACCAAGCCGAATAACTGCTTGCGTAAAAGCTAGAGGGGGCAACGCGATATTGACTACCTCAATTAGAGAGGCTCTTTCTCTTGAGTAAATCATCTAAATTTTCTGAAACTGGAATCTTTCGTTCGTCAGCACATGTACATTACATCACCTGATTTCCGTCCCATTCGGATAATTCCTTCGTGGCACATCGTTTTTAAATATAATATAAAATGCCTCAACCACAGGTCATGACGGTAGAGAAAAACATCTCTGCTCCAGTTGTAGAGGCGTTTGTGCACTCTCACCTTCGCTGGCACTGCTAGACCATCTCGTCTCAAGATTTGCGATGCTATTCACCATGAGCGGATTCGGTTGGTGACGAGAGCATATTGGATAAATTCGATACCCACCTCCTGTGTTGCGGCTGGTGAACCACCGCCCGTCATCCTCCAGCGGATCCTCACGATGTGACATGTACTGTCCGCCTCACTGTCCCCAGCATTCCATAGCACTGCTCGCCCTCCAGTTGAGTGACCATTCAGATAGATGACAAAAGCAACAAAGCCTTCCGTGATTTCAGCGCGGCAGGACGTAGTAGTTCTTAATATGGGCCATATTTCTGCGGTTCTTCGATGGTGGAGTCGTTTGCTGCCCTAGTTTACAAGGAGACCCAGATTTACTTTTGGATTTATAAGTGGACAAAAAGAATTTTACTCCAGGCTAAGTTTTTGAATCGATATTTTACAGAAATTTGTCAGAGCACTGTGACTGGCTCGAAGGCTCCTTAAGTAACAGAAGCCAGTATCTTGTGTTCGACGCCGAGTGTTCATCAGAGACTGGGGTAACACGAGGAGCGCCCCAGGGAAGCGTGAAAGGACCGTTGCTATTTTCTATATACATAAATGATCTGGCAGACAGGGTGGGCAGCAGTCTGCGGTTTTCGCTGATGGTGCTGTGGTGTACAGGAAGGTGTCCAAGATATGTGACTGTGGGTTGATAGCCGGCCGGTGTGGCCGAGCGGTTGTAGGCGATTCAGTCTGGAACCGCGTGACCGCTACAGTCGCAGGTTCGAATCCTGCGTCGGGTATGGATGTCTGTGATGTTCTGAGGTTAGTTAGGTTTAAGTAGTTCTAAGTTCTAGGGGACTGATGACCTCAGAAGTTAAGTCCCATAGTGCTCAGTCATTTGAACCATTTTTTTGTAGGTTGATACAAGATGACCTGGACAACATTTCTAGTCGATGTGATGAACGGCAGCTGGGTCCTGATGTAGAAAAACGTAAGTTAATGCGGATGAGTAGGAAAAACAAACTCCTAATGTTCGGATACAGCGTTAGTAGTGTCCTGCTAGATACAGTCAGGTCGTTTAAATATCTGGACGTAACGTTGCGAAGCGATATGAAATGGTACGGGCATGTGAGGCTTGTGGTACGGAAGGTGAATGGTCGATTTCGGTTTATTGGGAGAATTTTAGGAAAGTTTAAGTTCATCTATAAAGGAGACCGAATATAGGACACTGGTGCGATCTATTATTGAGGATTGATCATGTGTTTGGGATCCGCACCAGGTCAGATTGAAAGGAGACATCGAAGCAATTCAGAGGTGAGCTGCTAGATTTGCTTCCGGTAGGTCCGATCATCTTGCAAGTGTTACGGATATGCTTCGGGAGTTCAAGTGGGAATCCCAGGAGGGAAGAAGACATTCGTTTCGAAGAACACTAGACAGAAAATTTAGAGAACCAGCATTTGTATATGACTGCAGAACGACTATACTGCCGCCAACATATATTTCTCGTGGGGATCACGAATATAAGATGTGAGAAATTAGGGCTTGTACGAAGGCATACAGATAGTTGTTTTTCTCTTGCTCTGTCTGCGAGCGGAACAGGAAGGTAAACGACTAGTTTTGGTACAGGGTACCCTCCGCCACTATCCTGTGACTTGCGGGCTATGATATAAATGTAGATATAGATGGGTCTAAACAGGGTAATTCCATCGTCTGTGCTGTGTTATTTTCAGAATATCTTCTCAAGATTTGCTTACATGCTATATTTACAGTGTATGATGCTGAATTATACGCGATCTTGAGGGCACTGGAGCAGATGCGGTGACTTCCTGGTACCAGATTTCTCATCAGCGCCGCTGATTAAGTCCCCTTCAGACTATACTTCACGCGTGTCCAACAGAAAAGCATCTTGAGCTGATGCACGACATCCTTTTCCCCTTACAGAGGCAGAACAAGGAGGTGTCGTGTCGCTGAGTTCCAGGGCACGTGGGTGCCAGGGTAATGAAGCAACAAACGGTGCTGCTAGAATGGCTGCTTGAAAAATACGATATCTGAAAGTACTGCCCCTGTACACGCAGTTACCTTGCTACACAGGCAGAGGGTCATGAGTCTGTGGGAGGAGGAGGAGTTTGAGCAACAACAAAGTGATACTGGTGTAACCAATGAGACTGTCGTCGCGTTCCTCATTTCGGACGTTGCTGTGGGAGGAAGTACTCTTAACGCTCCGTCCGATAAGGCGCTGTCCTTTGACACATGGATTCCTCCTCCGGTACAAGGATAGACTAGTGCGCAGTGCTTGTCTCGTACAGAATGTGATTAATACCAACCCAGGAGGGCTTCAAGCAACTTAGCAGCTGACCTGCCACCTATTTTAGCAGACGATGAATCATGTGAGATTGTGTATGGTGTTTGGTCTTGTCAGTGGTATCTAAGATAAGAGATTTTAACGTGTTTGCAGGGTGGTTACTTCATCTTTTACCTTGTACTTGCTAAACCAAGCACAATCCCCTTTTACGTAGATATTTTGTAGTTATAGTCTGTGTATTTTAATCAAAAACTGCCCTGAGGCATACATTATTTGCTGTTCTGTGTGAAAGTGTGAGTGCGAGTGAGAGAAAGTGTCCCAGGGTGCCTCAGAATTACATTTTATATTTTACCATCGGTTGCATACTTTCCGTGAGACATGACTTGTGTCTCTCCATTTGAACATGGGAAATGATAATTGGCTGTTGAGCGCCAAAACACATACCAGCAGCACCACCGTCTGAACACTGGTAGGTGGACTTTTACTGGGGTGCTTTAGAGCATACGATTACCAAGTAGTACATGGCCAGTAAGTTTGCCTCGACCAAGGTATGGTTACATTTTGTAGCACAGTATCCCACCGGAGTACTGTCTTCAAGCTTCCTCTCTCCCCACAATTCTGGCTGGGAATGTTCCTTCTTTTGAATGGACATCTGGCGCTCTGAACGTTCGAAGTGAGACTTTGTATATCACATTGTAGTGTATTCTTAATTCCAGGTGCTGATTTTCCCATTTGTGGCCAGTATCGTAGCTAAAGTACTTCCCCATTTGTCTCTGCTCTGCTTATATGCGGTGAGCCAAAACGATTTTACAACTTTGAAATGAGATGTATATTTATTGAAATGATATGTAACTTTATTGAGATAGCTTACAGATTCAGTAGATATGTTATTTTGTAGCAAATAGCCTCAGGTTTGATTTGGGTAATGCATAGCGACCCCATTCCGTCACCAGAAGCGCCAGAGTAATGCACAATTAAAATGGCTACTTTCTGTCGTGCGAATGTGCGCGCTATGTGTTTTGCTTTCATTAAGCGAAGTATGCAACAACCTTTCGCCATACATTTCGCACCGATTACGCTAAAGAACCTCCAAGCAGGCCTACAATTTACTCTTGGCACAAGAACCGCGTTCAGACGGGTTGTTCAGTGCGACATGGTAAATCGCCAGGTCGCGTTTGTGTTGATGATTATGTCGAACGGGATGTTCGCCGGATCACAAGTGGTAGTTACATAGAACCAAAATGACACTTGACACTTTTATATGAAACTTGACGTTGTTTGGTACAAAATGACACATCGACCGATTCTGTAAGCTATCTTGAAACATTTCTTCCATCATTCCAAAAATTGTAACAAACCACCATGCTAACCAAGCCAATCAGAAACACTTCAACACAAAGCGCACACATTCACATGTACAAGAAAAATAAAAGAAGACGATGCGATGTGTATTAAAGTAAACCTGAAAAAGTGTCTTCAAACATTTTGGAAAATACAATATTTTTTTGCAATTTTTCTACTGTCCAATTCGTGAGAATGCAACATATAACTGACCAGCTCTTTCCCCACACATAAACGTAACAAAATTACTGTCTCGTTTACATATTCGACAACATGAGTAACAGACAGAGTGTGTGTCGTAATTTTAGAGTATATCAAGTCAACTAAATGCACGAAAGAGATATCAACAGGTCGTTTTCTAACATTTTTTTCATGTCACTCCATCTCACTCCGCACCCCATCCCCCGTGAGAGTGGGGGTACCTTATTTCCCCAGTCTCCCTGTGCAATGAAGTACATATCAAATTTGGCTGAAATAGCTCCAGGCGTTCCTGAGTTATGTTACAGTATCACCACCTTCTCATCGCCAGCTTCAGCTACACGGATGTTGGGGATATCTTACTGGCCTAGCATTTTTTTTTCAGTAATACGTTTTCCCACTTTACTTAAAATTGCTTCAGTCGTTATAGATATGCTGATATATCACTTTATTTGCAACAGCGACCCAACCCCTAGGGGTGCAAATTTATCGGAATTGTCACCAATGTGCCTAGCGATGCTGAACACTACGGATTCGATATTAATATCGGTCGTCGTCGAATATTCTTACATTTCACGACAACTCACACCCAGAGCCACCCCAAGGAGTGGTTAGTTTAATACCAATAATGAATGAGGTATATACAAAATTCTGTAGAAATTGTTCCAGGTGTTGCTGAGTTATGTTGCTATGTCACCCGCTTTTCATCCCCATCCCTATGGGATTGTGAGAGGTAAATGGTTCTTACCGCCTCAAAAACCTTCGCGGCCGTCTGCACAACAATCCATCGAAGTTTAATTGCAATCGAATCAATGGTATAGGAACACACAGAAGACGGACACACAAACAAATAATAATTTTCGTACGTTTGACCTCGGCATAAATGATGTATTTCACCGGTAATAATGGAAAAAGGTAAAGTTTTTGTAGCATAAATTTCTCAAGTTCTTCATTGTTCCCCGCACTTCTGTTTGTTGAAATCTAATTACGTTCTTGCTGCTGGCACTCCCAATTCGTTTACGTGGGGCGTTCGATATGTAAAGGAAACACATTTTTTTCGTAAATGTAGGTTTCTTTTTTCAGGATTCCAATACGCCATATTACTCTCCACTCTTCTGGCTACAAAACTCTATTTTCATTATAAACTAAGCTCAATGCCACGGTCTTAGGCTACGTTACAGGGAAGGTCTCCATGCCCGCATGGTACCACTCTATTGGACGACGTCAGAGCCAACTTCTTACTGCAACAATAACCACCGCATAATCCACGTAATGACTCCCGCAAAAAGTGCATCCTTCATTTGGCAAACAGATGGAATTCGAAAAGTGGGAGATCCTGGATGTAGGATGGATGAGGAAGAACAGTCCAGTGAAGTATTGTGAGCTCCTCTTTGGTGCACAGACTTGTGTAAAGCCTTGTATTCTCACGGAGAAGGAGAAGTTCGTTTGCATTTCTGTGACGACGAACACGCTGAAGTCGTTTCTTCAATTTCCTATGAGTAGTACATTACAGGTGTGGACGAGTGGTTCTAGGCGCTTCAGTCTGGAACCGCGCGACCGCTACGGTCGCAGGTTCTATTTCTGCCTCGGGCATGGATGTGTGTGATGTCTTTAGGATAGTTAGGTTTAAGTAGTTCTAAGTTTTAGGGGACTTATGACCTCAGATGTTAAGTCTCATAGCGGTCAGAGCCATTTGAACCATTTAGTATATTACACTCCAGAGTTAATCGTTGCACCATAACCGCTTCAGTGTCCCACGAGATTCTCGCCATGGCTTTAAGGGATGAGGTTGCAGCTTTCGTTTTTTTCTTCAGAGGAGAGGTGGTGTGATACCATTCCACGAATTGCCACTTTGTTTCCGGTTCCAAGTGATGAAATCATTTTTCATCGCTTGTGACGACGTTCGACAAAAAACTATAACGATCAGCCTCTTAACGCGCTAGTAATTCCTCGCAGATGGACCTTCATTGCTGTTTATTGTCTTTTGTTTGGTGGGGTGGGGGAGGGGGTGGGGGAACCCAGCGGGCATAAGCCTTTGAGTGCCCTAACTGGTGGGAGAGTGTGTCAGCACTGCCAACAAAGACGTCCAGTGGAGCAGTGAGGTATTTGATTGTGATACGTCGATTACCTCGAACGAGAGGGTCCGCACGTTCCAACATTGTAGGAGACAGAGTGGTGTTCGGCCGGCTGGCAGGCGGGAGATCGGACAGGTTTGTGCGACCTTTTTGCGGATGACACACGGTTCGCTCAACGACTCTCCATGCTTTTGTTCATTACCAGGTCTCCGAAGACTTTCTTCAAGCTCCTATTCTATATCTGTGATGCTCTGGTTTCCGCCAAAAGAAACTCAATGACAGTTCTCTGATTGGAACGCACCTCCGTCACAGACGCCGCTTTGAAGGCTACCTACAGGGCCGCCACCTATCGGAAGTTAATGATACTATGGGGGCTCAAGCGAGAATATTCTACGTTGTCCCACAACAAATTTCCTATTTGTCTAAGATAAATTGGCTGAGAAAAAAGTGTAGCGTTACTTATTGCTAGTCCCTGATATTTATTAGGCATGTGCTGGACTCAGTAGTACATCAGTGCTGCTCAATCCGTTACTGCAACTTTGAAGGTAAATGTCGTTTTCTCGCGTGCCATTCGCGACGGACTGAAAATGTTTGGCGCGGCAGGCTCCGAAACGGGAGTTTTCCCCGCCGGACGAACAGAGGCCAAGCGCGCTTCTTTCCACCGGAGCTCAATTTTTGATGGACCGCCTATGGCAGAAAGGGCATCGCAGTGGGTGCATCCATGTTTGATGGCCCGCGTAATCTCCGGGCGGCTGCCGCTGAATGTTGCATGCGCACGCAGCCGCACCGCCCGCGGCCACCGCCTACACCTGTCGCCCTGGATCAAGCGAGCGCAGCCGTCCTGCTTGTATGAACAATGAGGCCGCCTGGACGAGCCATCCGTAGCAGCTACCACACACTTAGCATTCATAGCAGGCAGCTGACTTGTTTGCGAAGACGACAGGAGTTTGTGGCTGTCCTCTGAGAGATCCTTATTTTGTAACCTACGGACGACATCCTTTCATAGTTGCACTGAGGAGATCCTGCGCCCCCGGCAGAACTACCGAACCAGCGTCAGCCCGTCCCCACATGTAAGACAACCTTTCTGCAATTTTTTTCCAACTTTATAACGAGGTTTAATAATAACGCCGCATTATGGAAAAATGTTACATAAAATAACTACACTATCTGATCAATGACATCTGGACAACTATTACTCGACATTAATCCTTAGTTTGTCCACCCTTAGCCTTTTTAACGGCTTGATATCTTCAAGGGACATTTTATTAGGTGTCTGAATGTCTCTGGAGGAAAAGCAGCCAGTTCTTCCTCAAGAGCGAAACTAGACATGGTGGTGACGTCTGACACTGGCAAATGGTGCAACTCGATGTTTTGATTCATCCAAAAGGTGTTCCATTAGGTTCAGCAAGTCCATTTCGGGAACGTTACTCTCCACAAACGATTGCCTCAAAGTTGCTGCATTACGACAAAGTGCATTGTCATCCTGATACAAACAACAGTCGTGTTCGAACGGCTTCTCTATTGCACTGAGTTCACTGTGCTGAAAATTGTATTAATTCCCATCGTACTGATCGTTTACTTCAGCGCAATAAAGGTTCCACACCCTAATCTTTAAAAACACACATGCTCTAACATCGCCTTCTCTCAGCTTTACTGTTAATGTTACATATGATGGTAGGTAACGTTCTCCAGTCATTCGACGAACCCAAACCCTAACCCTTCCATTGGATTGCCACACGGCACAGCGCGATTCATCACTTCATATCACTCGTCTCCAGTCATCAGTCTTCTGACTGGTTTGATGCGGCCCGCCACGAATTCAACACCAGCACTAATCTCTCCGTCTCAGAGTAGCACTTGCACCAAACGTCCTCAGTTATTCGTTGGATGTATTCCAGTCCCTTTCTTCCCCCCACAGTTTTTACAATTATTTGTTGGATTTACTCCAGTCCATCTCTTCCCCCACACTTTTTACCCTCTACAGCTCCCTCTAGTACCACGAAAGGTATCCCCTGATGTCTTATATCCTGTCATCCTGTCCACTCTTCTTGTCAGTGTTTCCCATATGTTCCTTTCTTCGCCGATTCTGCGGAGAATCTCCTCATTTCTTACCTTACCACTCCACCTAATTTTCAAACATTCTGCTGTAGCACCACATCTAAATGCTTCGATTCTCTTTTGTTCCGGTTTTCCTGCTGTCCATCATGCACTACAGTACAATGCTGTGTTCCAAAAATACATACTGGCACATTTATTGCTCAAATTAAGGCCTACGTTAGACACTAGTAGAATTCTCTCGCACTGAAATGCTCTCTCTATATCTCTGCTAGTCTGCATTGTACGTCCTCCTTGCTCAGCCCACCTTGAGTTATTTTGCTTTCCCGGTGGCAAAATTCCTTTACTTCGTGATCAGCAAGTTTGGCATTAAGTTTCTCGCTACTCCCGTTTCTGCTCTCAACTAAGACTCCGACCGAACAGTCCTTGGAAGGCCCGCCGAACGGTACCGACCGACCGCCGTGTCATTCTTAGCGTATTGGCCCAACTGGTAGCGGATATGGGGGGCCATGTGGTCAGCAAACCGCTCTCCCGGCCGTTGCCAATTTCCATGACCGGAGCCGCTACTTCTCCATTAATTAGCTTCGCAATTTGCCTCACAAGGGCTGAGAGCACGCCGCTTGCCAACAGCGCTTGGCAGACCGGACGGTGACCCATCCAAGTGATAACCAACCCCAACAGTGCTTAACTTCGGTGATCTGGCGGGCACCGGTGATACTGCTGTGGCAAAGCCGTTGGCCTCATTTCTGCTACTTCCATCATTTTTATCTTTTTCCTGTTTGCTCTCACTACATGCTGCACTTATAAGACTTTTCATTCCATTCAGCAGAACAGGGTAGGAATGTCATTAGCGAATTTTATCACAGTTATCCTTTCACCATGAATTTTAATTCCACTCTTGAACTTTTCTGTCATTTCTTCTACAATGTATAGGTCGAAAGGTAAGGGTGAAAAACTGTGTCCCTATCCTACATCCTTTTTAATCCGAGTTGTTCGGTCTTGGTCTTCCGGTAATATTGTTCCTTCTTGGTTCTTGTACTGACATTTTTTGAGAATTTCGAATGTTTTGCACCATTTTACGTTGTCGAACGCTTTTTTTTTAGGTCGCCAAATTCTATGAGCGTCTCATCATTTTTCTTCAGTTTTGTTTCCATTATCAAGGGCAACGTCAGAATTGCCTCTCAGGTACCTTTACCTATCCTAAAGCCAAACACATCGTCATCTAAAAAAAGTTAATTTTATTTTTCATTCTTCTCTGTATTATTCTTGTCAGCAGCTTACATGCATGAGCTGTTAAATTGATGGTATGGTAGTTTTCGCACGGACCTCCCCCTATTACCTTCGGAACTGTGTGGATGATTTTTTTCCGAAAGTCTGATGCTATGTCGCCACTCTCATAGATCCTACAAACCAAGTTGAATAACGTTTGGTTGTCACTTCCCCCAATGATTCCGATGGAATGTTATCAATCTCTTTTGCCGTAATTGATCTCAAGTCTTGCAAAGCTCTTTTAAATTCTGACTCGAAAAGTGGATCCCCTATATTTTCAATACCGAGTCCAGTTTCCTCATCTATTACGTCAGCAGGAAGTCCTCTTCCACACAGGGGCCTTCACTGTACTTTTTCCACCTACATGCTCTTTCGTCTGCACTTAAACAGTGGAATTACAATTGCATTATTAACGTTACCACCATTCCTTTTAATTTCACCGAAGGTTGTTGTGATTTTGCCATATTCTGAGTCAGTTCAAATGGTTCAAATGGCTTTGAGCACTATGGGACTTAACATCTATGGTCATCAGTCCCCTAGAACTTAGAACTACTTAAACCTAACTAACCTAAGGACATCACACAACACCCAGCCATCACGAGGCAGAGAAAATCCCTGACCCCGCCGGGAATCGAACCCGGGAACCCGGGCGTGGGAAGCGAGAATGCTACCGCACGACCACGAGATGCGGGCCTATTCTGAGTCAGTCATCTCGACGATCATTTCATTTTCGATTTCTTAATTTCGTCTTGGCTGCCCTTCACATCCTATTTATTGCATTCCTAAGTCATTTATATTGCTGTAGTCTTGTCGTTCCTTGAATATTTTTGTATGTCTTTCTTTTGTTGATTAGTTGAAGTAATTCTTCAGTTACTCAAGACTATTTCACAGCTAACTTCCCAGTACCTAGGATTGTCTGTTCAACGTCTGAGATTGCAGTTTTTAGGTTTGTCTACTCCTTTTCAAATGAGCTGCCTACTCTCGTAATCCTCATCGACATCCTTAGTGAACTTCCAGCCCGTCTCATCACCCCTTAGAGCTTCAGTATCTCACTTCCTATCACTCTGATCCACAGACGATTCTCTTTAACTACAGTCTACTCTTCACCATTACTAAATTATGATCTGTCTAGGTATGCCTTACCATCAAATATCTAATTTTGGAGTTACTGTCTGACCATGATGTAATCCAGATGGAAGATTCCCATGTCACCGGTCATTTCGAAGTAAACCTTCTTCTCTTGTGATTCTTGAACAGACCATTCGTTATTACCATGTGAAATTTATTGCAGAACTCAGTTAGCCTTTCTCCCCTCTCATTCCTCTGCCAAGCCCATATTCTCCCGTAACCCTTTCTTCTATTCCTTTCCTCACAGCAGCGTTCCATTCACCCATGGCTGTTAGATTTTCATCTCCCTTTACATACTGAATTACCCATTCTAAATCCTCTTATCCTACCTGTAAATGTTTATCTTCTGCTTGCAACGTTGGCGTGTGTACCTGAACCATCGTTCCGGTGTTGGTTTGAGGTCGAATCTGATGAGAGCAGGCTTATCACCGAGCTGTGCGTAATGTCTCTCTTTACACAATCTCAAGCTTTGCTTAGCGTTGACTACAGATATGCGTGGCTTTTGAGAAGCTGCTCGACCGCTGCACCCCATTCCTTTTACCTTTCTACGCGCAGTCGTTACGCTAACTGGAGTGCTGGTAGCTCTTTGGAACTCACGAGTGATTCCTTCTGTTGATTTCATGTGACTTTTTACAAGCGGCATCTCCAAAGCTAGACGGTTCCTGTCCGTCAGTACACCTGATATACCTGGTCTTGGTCTAGCTGTTGTTGTTCCCTCATGTTTCTACTTCGCAGTCACGTCACATAACAGTCGACCTGGACAGCTTTAGAAGGTTCAAATGTCCCTGATGTATCTGTTACACAGGTGATATCGTATGACTGGTCGACATTCGAAGTCACTGACCCCTCTTGACCGACACTCTCTGCTTCTCTACTGCTTCTTTACTGACAACACACTAGCCCCGTCTCCTTTTATACTGTCAAACTGGTCAAACTGGATGGTGACCCAAGGCTAAGCAAGGCCCCGGCCAACGTAACTCCAAACAAGGTGGCCAACCAACTCCTTCTAAACGGCAAGTTCAACTCCAAACGTCAGAAAACTAAAATCACACGCCTACTGCCAACGGAAAACACCAACTTCCATAAACCATATACCATGAGAGAGTTGAACAATGGCATAAATACCATGAAGAATGAGAAACCCGCTGGGTTTGATGATATCTGCGTGGAACAGATTAAAAACTTCGGCCTTGGCGCCAGGGATTGAATACGTGGACTTTTTAACGTGTGCCGTGAAACCTTTCAAATCCCGAAACCGTGGAGGAAGTCAAAAGTCGTGGCTCTCCATAAACCCGGGAATGACCCAGAGTCTCCGAAGAGCTATCGACCCATAACCCTTCTCTGCCACCTGTTTAAGCTCTATGAAAGATTGATCCTCAACAGAATAGAGAAGATCGTTGACTCTAAGCTAATTCCACACCAAGCAGGTTTTAGACCTGGAAAGTCCTGTACCAGTCAAATTCTGCCATTGACGGAACATATCGGGGATGGGTTTGAGAATAAACTAATCACCGGGCTGGCACTAGTCAACCTAAGTTCCGCCTATGATACAGTAGATCACAGGACACTACTGCATAAAACCTGCGAGACCCTGAAAGACTACCACCTAGTCAAGATAATCGAATCCCTGCTCCAAAATACAGTTCTCCGTAATGCCTGAGGAGAAAAAGTCGATGGCGGAATCAGAAAAATGGGCTCGCCCAAGGGAGCGTGTCGGCGCCAATCCTATGCAACATATATACAAATGACCAACCAACTCCAGACAAAACCAAAACTTTTGTATACGCAGACGACCTGGCAATAACAGTTCAAAGCAACAGGTTTGAAGCCATCGAGGAGAAACTAGAAACCGCCCTTTCTACAATGTCAACCTACTACAAAAAGAATTCTCTAAAACCCAATCCCTCCAAAACTCAAGTGAGTGCATTCCATCTGAACTTGAGGCAGGCAAAGTACAGGCTCAATGTTACCTGGGACGGGAACAAACAGATACTCCCACCTACCTTGGCGTCGGGCTGGAGAGAACATTGACATACAAATATCATTGCGAAAAAACACGCAAAAAAGTAGAAGCACGAATTTCCCTAATAAGAAAGCTGTCCAATAGCAAATGGGGTGCCAAACCTACCGTGGTTAGAACTTCAGCCCAAGCTTTGTGCTTCTCAACTGCCGAATATGCCTGCCCGGTATGGTACAGATCCGCCCACGCAAAAAAGGTAGATATTAGCTTGAATGAAACATGCAGGATTGTGACAGGCTACATGACACCAACCCCCATAGAAAATCTTCACAGGGCCGCAGGTTTCACAAACCCTGACTCTCGTAGGAAAGCCCACGAACATACCGAGAAGCTAAAACAAACCTTTGATGCCCGTGACTCAATATTTGGCCTAGAGTGTGCCCCCAGCAGACTCAAATCCAGACGCCGTTTCCAAAGTTGCGCCTTAGATGAGCCCCCCATCTAGTATCCACTAAGAGAGGACCCACCAAGCGGCGTTTCTGGCGATTGGAAAACCTGGAGAATGCTTAACCGGATCAGAACTGGGGTGGCTCCTGTGAAATCTAATCTGATTAAATGGGGTTTGTTGGACGAAAATGACGACAAATGCGACTGCGGCACTCGACAAGACATGGAACATCTCCTACAATGCCCTGCCTGCCCCCACAGATGCACCCTCGACGATCTATGGCTGGCTAAAGAAAAAGCTTTGGACATTGCCAAATACTGGGCAAACAAATTGTAGTTTCCGGACACGAAAAAGTAAAGGTAAGTTTATACTGCCGAGCCCACCTCTCGAGACATCTAGTGATCACTTTCGCATTACATAAGGGTGTCTGGATACTTTCGATCAGATAGTGTATACTGATGAAAAAAATTGCACACAAAAAGTTTAACGTATCATTGTAGTAATTAACAAATTGTATCAACTTTCTAAAATGATTGACAGTAAAACACAAATTTTATGGCAACTACTGTATATTGGTTTTAATGTGATGTATGATGAACAGAATTTATTTGCTCCTCACAAATTACTCACAAATTAGTAATATTATTTCTTAATAATTAGAAATAAAAGAAAAAGTTCTGTAATCAACAGTTGGAAAAATACCCTCTTCCAGCAAATTGTTTTTTTTTTTTTTTTTTTTTTTTTTTTTCGAATTAATTATTTGTCATTTCCTCGCACAGAGCGAAACGAACTCGTTTATTTAACTGAAGTCAAATTTAATAGTTATGACGCATTTTATGAACCAGATAGCTAAATTTGAATATCTGTATTCGTTCATACTCGACCTTAATTAGCTTTTATGATGTTTAATATCCTGTAGCTTTATTCACAAGATGCTGCTCTTAGTGTCATTTCATATGTACACTGATGAACCAAAACAATATGAACATCTGCTTAATGGCTTGTTCATCCATCTTTGGAACGAACTATGTCACTGAATTCCGTGTATTAGGGATCTGACAGTTTGTTGCTAAAGAGAGACAATTACTGAATTATACGAAAGAAAGCTAAATTAGTTACAAAATAGTGCATGCACATGATTTATTCAACGTCTAAACGTCACTACAGATATTCGGATTTAGTTTATGACATATTCGATATGCCTGCCATGATTGGCGATGATCTGACACAGACAAATAGTGAAATTCTGCGTGACCTGCTGAAGTATCGGAACATCGATGCTGTCAATAGTAGTGGGACAAACTTCATTTTGATACATTTTGTTAGTACAGGTTGCCTACATCAAATGCAGCTATGCACTCAGGGGCTAACCTATATTGTTCTCCCTTGATTGACAGGTACTTAACACATTGTTCTCCTCTGACTGACAGGTACTTTTGTTCTGCTAATGGAAACCTTTCTTTTGACTGACAGGTCCTTAACCTGTTGTTCCCCACCCCCTCCACTCCCCTCCCTCCTCAGAAAAATTCTAACCCAGCCCCTACCACTTACTGCTACAGGAACACTTTCAGGTCTTAGTTATTGGAATAGCCTCTGTCACTCTTATCAATTTGATTGATTCATTAAATTGATCAATTAATTGACCCCATCCCCTCTGGTAAACCCCCTTCCCCTCCCACTCTCCATTCCAGAAATTGGTGGGAAAAAGACTCAGTTGATCAGTCATGTGGAGGAAATTCGATTGCAGCATATGGAACATAGTTTAAACAATTTAGACAATGTGTGGAATATTGTTTATTTAAACAATTTGTGGGATTCAAGGCAATGTATGGAATATCAGGAAATTTGTAGCTCTTCGGTGGAGAGGAAGAATCTTGTTACAGGAAATTCAAGGGTCTATCATTTATTTATAAAAACTTCTAATTGCAGGGATTGGAAATCTCTTGCTCATCGTTCTCATCTGTTTGGAAAGATATAGGTCTTGTAAGAAATAATCACATGGGGCAAACATATTGCATAACCTAATGTTCAGTACTACACTCTGGGTGTCTTAACCATATGTTTGGCCCTTTGTCGGCACTTACCCTATTCTTCTGTTAAGTGGCTTTCCATGTCACCTCCATCCACTTAAACAATTGTACCACCTTTGATGCCAAACTAAGCTATTATTTATGTCTCCCCACCATTTTATGGTACACTTTTCGAACTTCACACGCATTTGAACGCCAATTCTGGAGCACTTTCCTTCGTCACCCACCCCACACTCTTAAACTATTGCATCGCATGTTTCATAAATATTATGCACATTAATTACGCAAATTAACTTAAGTGTTCTGCACTTAACCTGCTGTCTGCTCCGTCACCCACCCACCTATACCTTCTCCATAACTATTGTACCACTAACATAACGTTGGTACAAAAAAATTTATGCAAATTAATTATGCAACTTAATTAAATGGATATCCTTCACATATATGGGGTAGTTTTTTTAATTCCCAGCATTCTCTTGGTAGGGGAAATCGATGGAATATCTTTTAAACAAAATGTCGCTAATAAATAACACATCCCGCCACCCGACGCCAATGCTGCTGACCCCGCACCAGCTGCCAGGAGTCATTAAGCACCGATAGCTCCCATGAAGTGATGAAAGCTGGGGTATGAACAACCGCCCTTCCGCCGCTATCGACTACAGCCAGCAGGTGAAAGTTACATCAGTTTTCAGGTATACAGGTAGAGGTCTTTGAGTGTTATAGTGACATCACGTCTCTATATAAATAAGAGCCAAGTCACACTCTGGGCCACTCCCGCATGTTTACCATTGCTGGCGCAATACCTATCTACCTGTGGATACTGACATCACATGTCGCGCTACAGAAATTTGTTGCAATGCTTCCCAGAATAGCAGAGGTTGCACTATTTCTAGCGGTCTTAACAGGACATGTGAGACATCTCCGGCCGCACACCTGTTTACTGTGACGATTGTCGATCTGTAAGTCCAGCATCAAGTGACAGTTGTCCGTATAGCTGCTCACCCATGCAGGCACATCTAAAAGTTCCCAATGTTATACTGACGCCACATGGCTATGTAAATAAGAGCCACTTAGACCTCTTGGAAAGTGTAAACTGTCGCAGAAATAGTTAACAACCGCTTTTGTAGGAGTTTTCATGGTGTCTCAGCTTGTATACATGGAAATTCTTGTCCTAAGAGAACCGGTTATGAAAATAGCCACGAATAACACCGAATGCAATCTTCCTGATGACCCTAATGGGACAGCTCGTCTCTTACTGAATTTAGACGTCAAACTGCTGCTGCCAGTGTGGCAGCACTTTCAGCCTTTTTTTCTGCAGACGAGACATTCAATGCCAAAAAATTGTTTTGTACATATCGCTATATTGCACTGAAAATTAAACCCTGCAAAAAAGGTCTACAGATCGTCAAATACATCCCACATACTCACTGTGTCACAGTGCAGTGCCGATGGAGGAAACTGCCGCCATAAACATGACCCATGACCACAGTCGCAGAAGTGTGTGTCAGCCAGAGAGAGGCCAGGCAGCCATGAACTAGCACCCATTCCAGAAGAACTAAAGTGGTAGGAGTTTGAACGTTATCAATACACCCAGCGTAAAAACTTGTTGTATTGAATATTCTCAAATTTCCGTAGAGTATACACATGAAACACGAAGCTCTGAAGGCAACTCAATGCAAACTGGGTATTAGTTGAATATTCATCCGCCCAAGGGGAGCCCAAGGCAAATGATAACGAGCTGGAAGCTTTCTTGGGCTCTCTGAACTGATGCACAAAGAAGGGGTCAGCCGAATCTTGGAACAAGGGGGTCTGCTGAGATGCTGATTCCGGCCCCAACCTGCTTGCTTGCTGCTACGCTTTCTACGGTCACCTCCAGAATCACAAGAATATTGGGAACCAGACACATCTATATCAGTGTAACTACAATTAAATTTCTGAATCGCTGCCGAAGTCTGACACCGAGCAATGTACTGGATATGTCACCTCTTCATGACCACAGTTCTGGAACGACTCTCAGTATCTAAAACGCACATAATTTCCATGAAAAAAAAGAAAAAAAACCTTTCATTCCCCTTACGGCTATGGATGTGCTGAATTTATACCTCCCTCACGATAGAATATGCAGTAGCGACTACTAGACACTCGTATATATGCTGCGAAGACTGATGTGCAAATGCTGGGTCGGTGAAAGCACCCCTTATGGTGTATAGTAGTAGATTGTAAATTGTTGTGATTTAATAGCAGACAGTTTAGAAGAACAAGAAACGAGTGGTTTTTATGCATGATGAAGTTCGAAGCATTTTACGTAAATCAACTATGCTATCAATTCTAAAGTATTGTTCTAGTGTCTGGAACCAGTACCAGGAGGGTATTGGTAAGAGAGAACATAAACACACGCACTCCTAAGACTACATGGTTCTGCGCTTAAATCAGGCTATAATATTAGATTGCTTCAGTCTCCGACCTATTAGTCGTGTGGAATGCGGCGCTGTTAATATTCCAAGGCAGTAAATATATTTCCAACGCATGACATACATCCTTCTTGCAGGTTTCTCTACGATAAACTATTATAACAAACTGTAAAATGGGAAATCTACTTCCTTAAAATATCGATTCTGAGTGATACATGTACAATATAGCTTTCAAGAGCTGTATAGCGTCCACTGTTCACATCCAATCATGGTTCAGCAATAATACTATACTCACATCAGTCCTATATAAAACGACCGTTAGTAACGGAGAATACCTCTTACAAGGAAACAGATAAATGCAGTGTCCAACATGTGAAATTACACGTCATGCCGCCACTAACTCTGTAAACAGGACATCTATCAAGCGAATGTATACATGGGGAATGCATTGCCTCACAAACACCTATCGCTAACTTAGAATCATCTTAGTTATGAAACTGAAGTCTTGATCTTATACCCAAGATGCGACGGGGGAATGGAGTACATCACATAAATCATAGTTCGTTTAGAGGAATGTGTCACATTTCATCACACATGAGATGAAGTCCTCTGATGACCGAGAGGTTTACTGTTAACAATCGCGAGTAGACACTGCTCGAAGAGCCACACTGAACACGTGATTGTCTACGAGTTGAATGCAGAATGTCATACCACTGATCCATCCTGACAGAACATCGGAAGAAATGGTCAAGTGACCTGCAGCAACTTCTCCCTTCCTCTCTCTAGAATGGATCATCAGTCTACCTTTAAATCGTATCTTGTTACAACTCCATCCCAAGCAACCAGTCCATCTACTCTATGTCATCCTTTAACGCAGATGCTAGTAAGTTTATAGGCGGACGGTTCTCTGTTTTTGCAGGGAAGCATCAAAGACAGCAGTCAACTCATGTGCATCACTACTACCTCAATAGACATGCAGTAGAATGCCGGCTCGGCGAAAAAAATGACGGTTTCCCTGGTTCCCGATGCTTTCATGTCAATGTTTTCTTGTATTCCTCTTGCTGTCACATACAAGAATTCTTTTGCACCAACGAGAAGACATACAAGTACATCCTTAATGTCCCTGCATTTCAGAATATTTTCTCTCAATTGATACATATTTTCCGCAATTATATCGATTTTTTTATGTTACTTCCAGCCATGCGCTAATGGCACGACGTCTCTTCTCATATTCTAAAATTGCTTGTAAATGTAGTACAACTCCCAACAACTAGCACAAATGCACTGATCGGGAGGCGTTGTATAGCACTGTACTCAAATGCATCCAGTCGCCTCCAGATCACATATTCCACATTTGCCATGCGTTTGTTCTGTTTTCTGTATGCCTGTGTATATGCATCCATCGCAGATTTCACATGTCGAACGTCAATGCTATTTGTTTATCTGTCTCTTGTAAGAGGTATTCTCCATTACTGACAATAGTTTTATGTAGGACTGGTGTGGGAATAGTATAATTTCTGATCCGTGATCAGATGCGAACAGTGGATGATATACATCTCTAGAGAGTTATATTGTGCATGTATCACACAGGACCACTGCTTTATAGAAGTAGTTTTTGCATTTTAAAGTTTGTTACCATACTCTATCATAGAGAAACCTGCAAGCAGGATATTTGTCATTTGTTGGAAATATTTCTTACATTGGAATATTAACAGTGCCGCATTCCAGACGAGTAAGAGGTCGGAAACTGAAACGATCTAACATTATAGCCTGTTTTAAGTGCAGAACCATGTAGCCTTAGGAGTGAATGTGTTTATGTTCTCTCTTAGCAAAAACGTCGTCCTTCTCCCAGATCCCATACTGTCTTTCATACTACCTCGTATTGCAGGAGTGGGCTTCGTTTGGAGCTGACCTTACACATAATACAGAGTTGGCGGAGCTACCGCAACATGTTCCCATTTCCATCGAATGGTCAAAACACAGGTATGTGGTTGAATAGAAAGACTTGCTTCCAAATCCCAGACAGCATTTCTACTGGATAGCGTAACACTGGAGATCTGAGAAGCCTGTGTAAGTTTGTTATTACCTCAATCAGCACACCATCTTCTGTCTGTGACCTTCTCAATCAACCTTCACCTATAATACAGTGGATATATTGCAGAACCTCTGACGTGGCAGCAGGACATAATATGTTACAAATTCTGGAGAAATATCTAGCGGAGGTATGAGGAAGTTGCAAATACCATATTCGTCAGATTTGTATGGAAAACTTAATTCATTTGGAAGTAATACCACATGTCGATTTATAAAGCCGGTATAGCTTTTAACATGAATACTTGTGTGCACCTGTAGATCGATTGCAATAGTAAAATGGTTGTTGCGATCGTGTTTTTTTAACATATATAGAGGTCTGTAAGATATCTTCGCCTCTTTTCCTATGATGCAGTGGTAGCACTCGCAGGAAAAACTTATGAGACATATCCACCCATTGCTGATTTTCAGTCAGTATTGCTTCGTATCGCCAGCTATCAATTATTGGGGAATCATACTTAGTAGTAGGGGATGTGTGATAGGTTAGCCTTGAGCATCAGGTTTATATAGTATGTCTGTGTGTGTGTGTGTGTGTGTGTGTGTGTGTGCGTGTGTGTGTGTGTGTTCCGACATGTGCAAAGGAAATGACTACGTCCAGTTATAGGGAAGGTATGGATTTAACATAGAATACGTTGATAGCAGAGGGAAGAGTATGTCAAGTGACAAGAATGTGCAGATATTTTTGTTTCCAGAGCTATGCCCATCAGCAGGGTGAATTTGCGATACTTCGCTCATTGTCGAATTTCGTCCAATTGAGACTTAATTGTAAGTATAGAGGTCAAATATTTAAGTGGTCAGTTTGCCATTCTGTCTATGTGTGCTTGGCGCATGGTGGCGGTCTGTGGCGGGAATGATTCACGTTTCTGGCTAACGGTATGAGTAGTCTGATTCGAGACGCCTGCTGAGAATGCAGGAATGTAGCTGACTTAACCATGGCGTCCTCTAGAGGGCCGAATAGCGGACCAGTACTTAGTATGTGTTGCATAGCTTTCGTGATTGGGTGGAAATTTGAGAAGATTCAATATGGACGTGTGTTTGCACTGGGCCATTAATCCCTTCCATGTGAATTATCAGGTTGACTGCTTCTACATATTTCGCACCTTTATTTAATTGAGAGAACATCGATGGTGGTGTGTGCATCTAACAGATGAAAGAGGAGCACCTTAGTTGAATTATAGCGGTGGGTTGGAACCTGTTACATTACTGACAACGGTATTTGCGAGCGTAAATACCAGTTTCCTCTATTTTTTCAAGTATAGGTCTTCACAGATGGGATAATTTTCTAGTTACTCAATGGTTTATAGCACGCTCCTTCTCTCTAAAGTTTCGGGTTTGTAGAAAAATAACTTCCAGTCTAAATCTTAGGAATTTTGTTGCGCGAGCCATCAGTAGCATACTGCTAAGTTCTTGATATCGGGAAGTATTGCGTAAATGGTATAATATTCTGGCAAACCATGTGAAAATACATGTGTTCTTGTAATCCCAGAGTCTGGAGATGGGTGTAGGAAGAAAGGAAGCAAGCAAATAGGTCTGGGCCAGAAACAGTGACGCTGTTGTGCCCAGGGACATCGACCCAGCATTTGCACATCATTCTTCGCAGTATATGTACGACTGTCTAACACTCGCTACAGCATGTCCTATCATGAGGGAGGTATAGATTCAGCACATCGATAGCTGTAGAGGAATTGAAGGATTTTTTACGTGAAAATTAGTGTGCTATAGATACTGAGAATCATTCCAGAACCACGTTTGTGCAGAGGGGACATATCCAGTACATTGTTCGGTGTCAGATTGTGGCAGCCATCCTAATATTTAGTTTTAGTTACACTGATAAATTTGTGTGGTTCCCAATATTCTTGTGAGTCTGGAATGACCATAGAAAGCGTAGCAGCAAGCAAGCAGGTCTGCGCTGGAAACAGCTTCTCAGCGGATGGCTTTGTTCCAAGATGGTGCTTGAACATCCTTTGTGCACCAGTTCAGAAAGTCTGAGAAAGCTTCTGGCTTATGAAGATTTGGCTCGAAGCTCCCCTGTGCGGGTGAGCAGTGAACTAATTCCCAGTCTGCACTGAGGTCCCTTCGGGGCCACATGTGTCACATGTATACCCTGTGTTAATTTGAGAAGATTCAATACAACAAGTGTTTGCACTGGGAGTATTGATAGCGCTGGAAGTCCTACCACTTAATTCCTCCTGTGGCGGGCGCTAGTCCGCAGACGACTGTACACACTCTGGCTGACATGTGCTTCTGCGCCTGTGGTTATGGGCTGTGTTTACGGTGTCAGTTCCTCCCATCGGCGCTGCACTGCGGCACGGTGAGCATTTGTTATGTATTTGACGATCTGTAGACCACTTTTTCCAGGGTTTAATTTTCAGTACAATATGGCGATCTCTACACATATTAATTTGCCCCTGAAACTAACCCGCAGAAAAAAGGCAGACAGTGCTCCCACACTGGCAGCAGCAGCAGCAGTTTGAAGTGTAAATTCGGTAAGAGATGAGCTGTCCCATTAGGGTCATCAGGAAGAATGCATTCGGTGTTATTCTTGGCTATTTTCGTAAACAGATTCCTTTAGGACAAAAACTTCCATGCGGACACGCTGAGACATCACGAAAGCTCCTTTAAAAGCGATTTTTAACTGTTTCTGTGCAGTTTACAATTTCCGAGAGGTTGACTTGGCTCTTATCTACATAGACATGTGGCATCAGTATAACATTGAGAACCTTTTAGATGTGTCTGCGTGTGTGAGCAGCTATGCAGACATCTGTCACTTGATGCTGGACTTGGAGGTATACATCAGTCACAGTAAACACATGTGGGGGGAGGGGAGTGAGAGGGGTTGGGGGAACAACAAGTTAAGGACCCGTCAATCAAAAGAAGGATCCTTTTAGCAGAACAATAGTTTAAGTACCTGTCAATCAAAGGAGAACAATAGGTTAAGTACCTATCAATCAAAGGAGACCAATAGGTTTGCCCCTGAGTGCATACCTGCGCCAGATGTAAGCAACCTGCTGTAACAAAATGCACCAAAACGTTGTCCCACTACTGACAACGACCTCGTGAGTGGCTGTTTTCAGCTCAGCACTGGTATTGGTGTTATTGCTGTACACGATTTCTGTAATGTCGCCCCGCAAAAAGGAGTCACATGTGCTCAGATCCGGACTAAATGGCGGCCAATCGAGGACCATGATAGTAGCCTCTGGGCACCCCAGAGCCAGAATGCGGTCCCCGAAGTGCTCTTCCGGGACATTAGACACTCCCCTGCTTCGATGGGGTTGAGCTCCGTCTCGTAAGCCACATGTTGTCAAAATCAGGGTCAGTTTGCATAATGAGGATAAAATCATCCTTTACGTATCGTTCAGTAGTCACTGTGCCATCAAGGAATATTGCATCGATTATTCCGTGACTGGACACTGCAGACGACACAGTCATCCGTTCAAGCTGAGGAGACTTCTCGAAGGCATATTCTCAGTACCCCAAATGCGCCAATTTTGTTTATTGATGAACTCATCCAAAGGAACATGAGCTTCCTCACTAAACCAAACTATATTTACATACCGGTTTCAATCACGCCACACAGCCAACTGTAGCGTCTGAACGCCCTAACGCAAACCGTTCAGACGTTATGACAATGTTATTAGATATAGTTCAATAATTGTCACTATAGGTTTGTGGAAGTATATGACACTAGATGTCTATGCGCAGGTCACATAATTCGCGTAAATAACAGGCCGCTGAATTGCGTACGCGGTTATGCCGCTGATAGTGACCGAGATGGGTTCCATATGATTTACATCAGGCAAATTTGTTCGCCGAGACATCAACGTGAGATCACCATAATGCTCCTCAAACTATTGTAGCACGGTTCTCGCTCTGCGACATGGACATTTATGTGGAAGATGAAATCTTCGTCGAGGAAGATATCAAGCAGGAGGAATGTAAGTGGTTCCTACCTGTGAGCGTGTCTTCAATTACCACCACAGGTCCCATGCAGGTGCAGGAGAATGTCTCCCACACAACAACACTGCTCCCGCCAGCCAGCGTCTGTTGCGCACTGCACGTTTTGAGCCACCATTCATCTCGATGAGTGCGTTTGTGTAGACAATCGTTGACCTAGTATTGCAAAATTGTGATTCGTTTGAAGAGCCGACACGTTTCCATCAATCGACCGGCGAATCCCGATGGTCCCATGCCCACTGAAATCGTAATTGACTATAATTACGCCGTCGCTAAGGTAGCCCCTGTGGGCTGGCAACACATCTAACACCACACAGGACTGAGGTTGTCTGTGCCTAAGGCGTAAGCAATGGTAAACATCGGCTGTTTTGGAAACTTCCTGCAGAGTTCGAAATGGCCTGCAGGAAGTATCACTACACCAACATCTCACTGGCTGGCAAGTTCTATTTAAAGCCCAGAACTAGCACTGGACGTCAGTTCACGCCGAATACCGACCTCAAGGACACCTCCACGGAATATTACGTCGCCATCGGAATAGGAGTTGGAATGAAGTTCAAATGGCTCTGTGCACTATGCGACTTAACTTCTGAGGTCATCAGTCGCCTAGAACTTAGAACTAATTAAACCTAACCTATGGACATCACACACATCCGGCTGGAATGAAGTGTATGTGTGTTACCATGGACTCCTGTGGGAAACTTAGAAGTTATCTTTTGTTGCCTCTAGTAGGAAATTTTTACTGGCTTTGTGATTGTGGCTTTTCGTTGTTGCCGGCCAGAGTGGCCGAGCGGTTCTAGGCGCTACAATCTGGAACCACGCGACCACAACGGTCGCAGGTTCGAATCCTGCCTCGGGCGTGGATGTGTGTGATGTCCTTAGGTTAGTTAGGTTTAAGTACTTCTAAGTTCTAGGTGACTGATGACCTCAGAAGTTAAGTCCTATAGTGCTCAGAGCCACTTTTCGTTGTTATTCAGTCATTTCCAAGTAGACTCACGTAAATAAAACGTGTTTTGTAAAACCTTTCAAATTGTCAGTTACAACAACTATATCGTAGGGTCAGCATGTGAACACGTAGAGATGGTCTCACGCGTAGCTCCATATTCAGCAATGTACTATGAACCATGTGCACCGAAACTTTTGCGGGTGCACCAACATTGTGCTCTTACGGCAGAGATGCCACAAATCACCTTCTGTCCTACTTTACAGGGTAGACAAGTCTCAGAAACCCACGTTCTGTGAAGAGTGTTGGACATTGAACCTTTTAGCTCCTCGTGGTGATTTACTGTCCTATCTGTTTCCGTAGGTGCTCACGATAGTAGCACGTGAACATTCGAACAGCTTCGCCGTTTTGGAGATACTCGTTCACAGGCCTGTGTAATAATAATCTGCCCTTTGTCAAAGTCGTATATCACAGCGGATTTCGCCATTTGCAACCCATATCTTAGCTACGGTGATCCCCCGTCCGTGTCTGCTCCGCTTACATACTTTTGTTACCTTGTCAAGAGTCTGCCAGGCCACCAGGCGGCATCCAACGTTGCGATGAGGAGTGGTCAAAATGTTTTGGCTTAGCAGTGTAAGCGTAATGCTATATTCATTTCCTAACACAAAATTCAAGTCGTATGAAATGGCGTGATGTATGTGGGATCCGTTTTACTTTTGAGTTCTCACTTGGTTCCTGCACGTCCGGTCTCGCTCCAGTTTTCAGCCGACATAAATCCGTAAAAATCGGAAGCCTTCGGCCAAACAACATTTTGCCTCAGTACCCGCTCTCCAATATCGGAGTTCCACAATACCGTACTGAAATAACAGGAAAAAAATCTGTTATTGAACATGAAGGAGAGGTGTAGACGACGGTCGAATGAACTAACCGCACTGCTGCAACATATCGTAAGTAACACTATAAAAATGACACTGTATCAACAGCGTACGTTTGTAGCCATGGATCCAGATAAAGACGTCGTATCATAGAAAATAAAAAAAAACGTTGTGTTAGAGGAAACAAATATCCCTTCCAGTCAGCTCTAAGCTTTTCCTATTCCCTGCTCTTTTCTTATTCTTCTTTCCTTTTTTTACACTTTTTACGCCCCCTTTAAGCCTGCGCCCTTGACTGCGGTCTGTCTAGCCACTACCTCGGTACAGCCATACTTTTATTTTTATATGATTCACTAAGACAAAATATACACACAGGTACCTTGAAACTAGAGCAATAAGACGGTAGCACAGGGTCGAAATAAAATTTATTAGACCTAATGATGCGGATGAGAGTACAGCTAAAGATGCCCAGCATAACTCTGGACGAAACGCCAGAAACCGAAAAGTTTCTTCAGCCACGGCCATCCAGCCCGGAAGATTCATCAGCAACTATGACGTCTTTCTCTGCCTCGTGATGACTGGGTGTTGTGTGATTTCCTTAGGTTAGTTACGTTTAAGTAGTTCTAAGTTCTAGGGGACTAATGACCATAGATGTTAAGTCCCATAGTGCTCAGAGCCATTTGAACCAACTATGACTTCCAGTCGTGAAAGCCTTCACTGTATGATCTTACACGCTAGTCTTAGCTTGAGACATGCATCAAACCAGTCTTTGCTCTTAAGAATGTAACAACGACAACGATAAACGACGATGATGATGAAGACAACAGCAGCAACACAGAAGAAGCAGTAGCAGGAAAAAGTGGCAATTGGGAAGGAATATTAAGGTTTTAGACAAATAATGATAAGGTCATTATAACTGAGGACATCCTAGGATTGGGGAAATATGGTAAAGAAATTCAACATAGCACTTTCCAAAGGAACCATCCTGGCATTCTCCTCAATTGAATTCGTGTAACCGAGGAAAACCTAAATGGGAATTTGAACTATTGTCTGGCAGGATGCGAGTCTTATGATTTACATCTGCATAACATCGGTGAGCAATGGCGGAAAATAATGAATAATGTGGACAAGGGATTGAAGTTCGAGGAGAAGAAATATATATTTGTCAATATCACAGAAATTCTGTAACAGACAGCAAAGGACTTGGACGACCAGCTGAACGCAGTGGGCAGTGATTTCAAAAGATGCTGTCATAAGAAAACCAGCAATATCAATGTAATATAGTCGCATTAAATCATTTGATACTGGAATAGTCATGTTGTGAAATGAGACTCCAAAAGTGGGAGAAGAGTTCTGTTGTTTGTCCAGCAAAATATCTGACGACAGCAAGAAGAAAACATCGATAACAACAAGAAAAGATTTTTCTGAAAAAGAGAACATCGAATATCAGATTACATTTTCAGAAAGTTATTAATAAAATCAATGAAATCCTTAAATGACTTTGCAATTATTTTCTAAGCATACCGTCTAGATTAGAGGTGTCCAACCCATGGCCCATAGGCAAAAGTGCTAATTTTTGGCCAATGTAGCTTATAACACTATCACTGCACCGCTTTGCTATGTCAGCATATAGATAATACCCAAGTTTGGTATTTGAATACAGTATAGTGTTACCCTCTGGGAGGATTTTTACAGATTTAACAGTGAAATACCTAAAAGATTTCTGCTTATCGGACTTGAAATTAAAGTTACGTAAAAACACAGAAAGTGTCAGGTTCAGTTTAAATAATGTTTTTAATTAAAATCAAATTTATTCAAATGAAAAGGAATAATGTCGTCAGCCTAATTGGCCATAGAATTGTGAAAAATTTCTTTTAAGGAAAAGTAAATAATTTTGGTGGAAAAACTCCACCTATACTCCTTTCTTATGAAAGTGCAATGAACCCTATCACAAGCAGAAAAATGTTATAGTGGATAAAAGCAGTTATTGTGAAATATTCAAGTTCTCACAAACACAAATGACACTTTATCACTCATCAACAGTAAATACTTTGCCAAACATTAATTATTTCATCATCACAGCAATTGCAATTCGTTACTAAACTGGAAATGGACATGGGCCTAGTCTTATTTCATCATATATTTTCTACACAACAAAAATTTAATTAAAATTCACTTGCATTAAGTTTCAATCAGTCCTTAGTAAGCAATGTTGTAACTGTTTTTGCGAATAAGGGCACTCAAGTAGCTTTACCTTCAGTAATATAAACAGTAAGTAGGGGGCTCCCAATCTGATATTACACTTTTTATCATACAATGTGCACAAAACTCACATAAACATTAAAAGCGGTTGGTATATTGATTAATCAAGTAACTTTATGCATTCTGAACAGCTTACAGTAGGGGTTCCTTAATCTTGAGTGCTATATAAAGCAAACTGGACACACTTTTCTGAAGCAAATTAAAATCAGTAAACTTTGGTAACACTCTTTCATAAATCTGACTCACCTTTTATGCCTTTTCAGTAGTTAATGTAGCAGATATTTTTACCGGATATTGTATTTCAACTCTACCTTTGAAACCATTTACTTTAACTAACCTCAACATAACTTGTTAACTGTTCGTCATCAGCACAATTATCTACTTTTATGGCCAGAATTGAAGCAAATAATATTTAAAACCACAAAAACTTTAAACTGAAGCAATTCAGTTACCAGGGAGGCTTTCATAAAAGCAACACTTACTTCCTCCCTCAACTTCAACAAAATCCGCAGTAATTTTAGGCAACGTTTGCACTCAATTCAAGCAAAAGTAATCAAACACTTGTTTCTGATTATCAGTTCTCGTATTCAGGGCACTCGGAAATCATTGTTCCAAAGGAGAGGATACTAAGAGGTATCATGATAGGAAACAATTCAAGGTAGGTACACGAATTTAACATTAGTTACCTTATATTTCCACACACTAAATGTGCTGATCCAACGTTTTACAAAAGTTCTGACTTCTCCTCTCTGCTGAAGTGATTGCGCAATGTTGGTGGCAAGTACATGACAAGAGGTGGACTTTCCGTTGGAAGTGATATGCTCTGTTGTTTTCTTCTTAGCGACGATCATCAGCTTTTATGTTATTTTCCAGCAACAGGGCAATGTATCAGAGCCATTCATCCACCCGAGGCTTTTCCATAATATCTCCAAACATTGGAAACCTCCCTCGGCACCTGCACAATGCACTTTCCAATTATTAGCTGCTGACTGGACGGTTGCTAGTCTCCGACCGACTATTGTACCACCTTTTCCCTTGCACCAACCACATTTCGCGCCTGTTAACTCACTTCCGTTTCAGAGGGGAAGCACACCAAGTTTTCATTTATACAATCCAAAAGTCCTAAGTGTGAAAAAGCATATATATAGTTGTATATTCACACCTTTTACAGATTCCTTTCATTTACACATATTAGCGAATCAGCAAAAATACATATAATTAAAGTCATCCTCCTCCAAATGATGCAAAGTGTTCTAACGGTGAAGAGAAAACATAGTGCATATCCTTCTACATCTTTACAGCATATCAAAGATTACATACCGAAGGAAACATATTTTATATAAGCATCATTAATCAGAAAAAAATATTTAGGATCTTAACTATTGTGTTACAAGCTGTTTCATATAAATGAAAAAAATTTACTTTTATTTCATGTAAAACCAAGAAAGGAGTGTCCCATTAGGCGTCGCTTGTCTCATATCCCGTTTCAATAGGAATAGCTTTCTTCACTGACTCAACTACAGGTCGATTTTATTCTACGCCAGTGTTTGAAAAAAGTCTCAATGTAGGGTTTATTTGGAAGAGCACATGCTTCATCGTAAAGATTCAAAGCCCATCTTGGCGATATGCAGCCAACAAACAGCCTGAGTATGATTTTCGAAACAGGAAACTTGCGTCGCGCTGCACAAGTGAAACGAACGTTAGTCAGTTGTAGGCATTAGACTCGACAGTTAATTTTACTGCAAATCAGCAATGGTATTGGGCATTATTTTACGTATGTATGTAGTGCACGGTCCATCGCAGTACACCTGCTATCAGTTCAGGTAAGTTAAGACAGCCATTATTTCTTTTTTTTTCAATTAACCTGTGATGCTTGCCTTTAATTTTCATAGACTTCAGTTTATTTTTTATGTACAGTTATGGTGAGTAGGTATATCATCATCAGCAATGATTTTTGTCTGAGCAACTGTTTTTAAATTTATTAGAACAAAAAATATTCAACTGTGTGTGAATTCCTGTGGAACCAAACTGCTCAGGTCATTGGTCCCAAAGCTTGCGCACTACTTATTCTAACTTAAACTAACTTACGCTAAGGACAACACACACCCATTGCCGAGGATGGACTCGAACCTCCGACGCGGGGAGCCGCACGAACCGTGACAAAGTGCCCTAGAACACGTGGCTACACTGAGTAGCTATTAGTACAAAATATATAAGTACTTAGTTGTAATAATTAGTTTTATTAGTGACGTTTAAGGTTTTCGCATGAAAAAGGTGGAAAAGGAACCCTTCTATTGCAGCTTCTAGCTTCTGTCTCTCTCTCTCTCTCTCTTATATTCAGCAACTGATAACGCTATCGACTTTAAATTTAGCATAGTTTTAAAAAACATTCAGAGAGAAAGAATCCGTAATGGGGGTCATCGTTGTTAAACTAAGGCTAGTAAATCAGGTGAAGCATCATATGAAAGGGAACCATTTGCACATATGCAGAACTAACATGGATGAATCCTTCCATAATATTGAAAAGAATGGCTTGAAGTAAGAAAATACAACCATTCCTTGAAAGCAAGTCAAAGAGTATCCTGTGTTTGAAATAATGAGTTGTTTTCCGACTTAACTAGGCACGTAGATGACGTTAATACTCGATTAAAAGGAAAATCTCAACTGATTAATCTCATGCATGCTCTTATTTTTCGCATTCCAATTGAAACAACAATTACGAACGATAAACTTCACTCATCATCAAAGCAATTGGACGTCATAAATGTGGCAGCGTTTAAATACGCATCTATGATATCTGACTAGAAATTCAAATTCGAAAACTGTATTCAAGATTTTAAGAAACATCGATTGCTTTTTTCTGCATTTTCCACTCCATTTTCCGCCGAGATGAGTCGGTACCAGGTCATTTACAATCTGAATGCTGCGAAATGTAGTGTGATGTGTAACACTAACGTCCTGTGAAACTCGCTAAAGTTACGCTCTGAGAGGCTTTCATAGTTCGACCATGCGTGTTTCTAATGGACGGGGTTATCTGACAATCATTTCGAATTTTGTGAAGTTAACAGGAAAACCAAATGGTCTTTAACCCTGAGAGCTACAGAAGCGGTAAAATCATAAATGAATGAAAAAAATGAACTGTCGCCAGCCTAGTTGGCCACATTAATTTGGAAATATATATTTGAGAAAATTGGATATTAGTTATTGAAGTTACTTTTGCTGAGATTTCCCTTTGAAAATCAAACAGGATACAACCTGACACAGCGCACTCTGTACTGCGCGTAGCAGCAGTTACCAATAACACAAACACCAGTAGAGTATGGGGAGCAAAATTGCACCGAGCTCATACTAACGACAGCCACTATCAAGAGCATTAATTAAACACTGAAACATCACTGCATGAAGTGCGGAACTAATTTTGGACATGAGGGGCTTCTTTCTTGACTGACATGGAAAACACAAATAAAGATGAATAACATCTTAAATACACTGTTTAAGCTCCTTTACATATAGCAATTTTTCTTGGTAACAGTATTACTTCAAATTTTTCTTAATAGGTGGAGAATATAATGGGGACCCATAAACTGGTATAGTTTCACTAGCCAACGATCTTTGATTATTGCAACAGTAAGAACTAACTACAGAAGCTAATCATTCATTTAAATTACTTTGCAAGGTAATAAAATACACTGGGCCTAACTAACTTCAAAATGAACCATTCATGACGGGTACCAAAACTATACTATCTTTGAAAACGTGCATAATCTGAGAGAGGACAAGTTACTCTCTCACCTATTTTTTGCATACGGAAAATTATTAAAGATTTATATTACAACCTGACACACCTTGAGCGAGATTCTAGAAAGTTAATGGCCTGAATAGATGTGATGCAACCTTATAGGCTACTAAAAGCATGAGGGTTTTTTATGTGTCTTAGCTCACATAAATGGCTTGTTGGGAGTTGAAAGCAATTGGTGGCGAGCCCATCCTTTAGTAAATCTTGCTGGACAGACCCACAGTCGAATAGGGTAGACAGGGCAGCCCCTCATCCAGATAGGGCTCCAGAAAAACAGCTCCATGATACGTGCCGCGGCTCCAGCAGAAGCCTGGGCAGGTGTGATGGTCTAAAGGAATGTGTCTATCCAGAGGAGTCATAAACCGGGCATTGTGTGCAGATCCACGAGTAATAAAAATTCAAAAATTCACATGTTTTCATGTACACTGAGAGTGCAAGTAAGCCAGTGAACCACTTCCCTCAGCCGCCTCCGTTGTCAATAAAAACTCTGGCATCTGAGAATCGTTTAGAGATAGTCTTTATTACACTCATAGCTGGGACTAACAAGCTCCAAGGCACAGGCGATTTACATAAAAATCCTTGTGATTGTATGTGTTCGCTTGTTGCAATGGGAAGTGACACGAATTTGGAGAAAATCACCTCTTCCCCCTCTATGAAAACATAGAAAGCCAATAATTGGCGTTTTTTATCAGACATGCATGTTTCTTAATGCTTGCCCTGGTTCGACACGAGTTTGTGCTGTCGTGTGGGAGGAAGATTTAGCGCATCTGGAGCCTTCAGATTGGCTCAGGATGGGGTGAAAGTGGTGTTGTTTGTGCACTTTGAGGGAAGATGCAATTTTTTTTTGGAGAGGTGCGAAGCACTGTGGTGTGGGTCTTTGGTCTGGTAATGGACTTCTAGTTGAAGCACTGTCACATGTGGTCGGTACTTCGGACCTGTCCTGAGAATGACTTCAATTGCGAGTAGTTTAGACTGGGGAGCCTGCGGTGAAGTTCTTACTGTACAGACAGTGTGACTTCAGTCGACTTGGACAACTCATTTGCTTAGGTCATTGTGTGCTCTGTCGCTTAAGTGAGCCAAATTGGTCCTTGGTATGGCCAGCAAACGGGTGTGTCACCGTGAGATTTTTGCATTTCTTTCGTGGCCGCAATCGATTCACAGGTGACGCCTCCACGTCGCACCTCCTCCGCCACACACGTCTCGCCAGCTGCCAGTCAAGTGGCTGCACAAAGTAAACAGAGTAACGTACTGCCGCTCTGGCATTGTCAGGGTGTACAGATCTCAATGGCCACTTGCTCTCAGCCGCACCTATGTAGAGTAACGTCAGTAGATGTGCTCATTGAAAGTCAGCTTAACGTCAGATAATTCAGCTTGCGTTATCCACATTTTTAGGGCCAGAGTACTTGAACCACTGATCTCCTAGTTAAGGATACAGAGTACTTATAAATGGTGGAAAATCGAAATATTTGTATGACTTTATTAAATTCTATAGTCTTTCCTGATTACATTGGTATATACATTATAGGGTTTCAAACGAAAAATGACCTAAATGTACCAAATTTTAAAGTTTAGGTCGTGTATGCTACCACGCCCCCATTATTTCTGTTACTGGAACCAGTATTATTTCGAAAAGGACTGTGAACTTCCTGTTTCCAGCGATTATACATATGAAACAGTGCAGGTTCTAGTGTCTGTAAATGATAATCTTTGCTATTATTTACTTTTGTTTCGCTGAATCAGATTGTCCGCATGTTACTTAATGCGTGTTGCCTAAGTGCCACATATATTTGTGGAAGTACATATCCTTTCGTGTGCAATAGATACGAACTATGGCACGCATCAAGAAATTCAGTAAAAGAAAATTCCGTGGTAACCAGTTCACAAACAAAGCAAGCCACATTGTTGAAAGTAACGTATGTATCTTTTCTTCATGGAAAAAACTCCCGCATGGCACACCTCCTGGTGATTCAAATTTTTGTGTTAACCATGACACTGTTTGTACTGGATTTGTTGTTGTTGATGTGGGCATCTTACCTTCTTTAATAAGGGAAGTGACGAAATGTAAACAATGTGATGGTGTAGGCTGACTGGAAGTAACTGAAGGACAAAGTAGCAGGAAGGATTTAACGTCAAAATTAGTTGTTCTGTGTAAATACTGCAATAAATCTACCTCGAAAATAACTTTAAACACTGTGCATGATTCATATGACGTGGAATTGAAGTTAGTGTATGCAATGAGTGCAATAGTAAAAGGAGAAATGGCTGCTCAGACGTTTTGTGGTTTGATGAACCATCCTTCTCCTCACAGTAAGTTCAGCATGTACATAAAAATACTTTGAAGTGCCTTGACGGTTGTGTCTAAAGCATCTATGAAACGTGCAGTAGAAGAAACTGCAAATATTGGTGGATCCAGAGACATTGATGTTGCAGTTGATGGGACATGGCAATGTAGAGGACATCATTTCTTGTATGGTGTTGTTAATGCTACTTCTCTCGAGAATGGAAAAGCTGTTGTTGTTAAGTGCTTATCTAAGTAATACCACTCCTGCCATGGTAACACTGAAGGAAATATGGAACATCAGTGTTCTTAGATTATGATGGTTACAGTGGAGGTATGGAGTGTGATGGAGCTCTAAAAATATTTCAGAGGTCGGTGTCCATTTATAACATGAAGTACTTTTAATAAAATTAATGAGTTCAGTGTTTATGGTGATACCTTGGTAACAAAACTGGAGTGTTGTGGACATGTGCAAAAGAGAATGGCTTTGAGATTGAGGAAGGTACGAAGAGACATGAAAGGAAAGTTGCTATCAAATTAAAAATCTCTGTCTGGCCGAGGCAGATTGACAGAAAGTGAAATAGACCTTCTTCAGAGTTATTATAGACTGGTCATTAGATGAACTGCACCTCTGAATGATGTTACAGCAACGAGAAAAGCTGTATGGACCACCTACTTTCATAAGTTGTCCGCAGATAACCACCCTGTTCATGGACTTTGCCCTAAAGAAGCAAATTCTTGGTGTGGTTACCACAAAGCGAAATAAGGTGGTCAAATATCCCATCATAAGCATTATCTTCCTCAGCCTGTTATGAAAGAAAGAAAACCAATTTTTGTAGTCCTAAGTGACCCCGTTTTGCTTAGTAAATGTCTTCATGGGGCCACTCAGAATACAAATGAAAGTTTCAACCATTACATATAGGAAAGATTACCAAAGAATGCTTTTGTAGTACTAAATACATTAAAAGTTGGTGTACTAGATGCAGTGGTATGTTTCAATGATGGAGTGATAGGAAGATTGGAAGTCCTGAGAAATTCAGGCATAAAAAGTGGCTCTAATATGGAAGATAAATTGCTTGCATGTGACAGACAATGGGTGCATGAAGCTGAAAGGTTCACTCTTCAAGTTACAAAAGAAGCAAGAAGAGCTAAAAGGAATGCCAAGGGGAAGCTTGTTAGATGAATAAATGCTGCAGGATGAAGACTATGCTTCAGGAATGTTCTGGCCCACAGCTTAACTGGACTCATATGTTCATTCACAATTTCCCAAAAGTTATATTTTTCAGAGTTCAGGTACAAATGTTTCCTAAAGTTTATAAAACATTGCTCTAACTTGTTCTGTAACTTGCAATAGTCCATACTTCCATAGAAGACCTAAGCTTTATTGCAGATTCAACTTAATTCCTAAAAAATAACATTTTTTGTGGAAAAAATGTCTAAAAATTAAAATGTAAGATGCGATATTTTTTATTCAAAAATTTGGTTTCCTTCAAATCTATAACATTCTATTAAATGGTACCTCAATTTGAGGAAACATTTTGGGGAAAAAATTGCATCAGTTTCTTTGTAATCTTTTAAATAAGTCTAAGCTCGTTCAAAAAATATTCACAATACTTCTAATTTGCTTAGAAAGTATGCTGCATTACCTGATATCAACAAAAAATCTGTAAAACATATACATTATAAACAGTGTCTGGAAGAAACAGATGTTGATTTTTACATAATATTAAGCCAGAAAAGTAACCTGTGTCCTTAAACTGCTTTTGCCAACTAGGATCCACCCACTGAAGTACTAAAGCATCGATTAGTTGTTTAGGGAATTCAATCTATAACTTGTTTAGCGTAATTGAAGGCCTTATTTATATAGTGGTGCAAGTCCATTACCTCCACTTTTATGCCTATAACGTTTCTGAAATTAACGATCCAAACAAACAGAAAGAAAGGTTCATCTCTAGCAAGAAGCCATTTGCTTGAATATTTCTGGTATCTCAACTGCAGATTTTTCAATGCTCATTTAACTTTGGGACTCTGTATCTCAAAATGAACAAAAATGGACTTGCACCACTTTTGAAATAATCCCTTCAATTTATGTTTGTTTAAAAAAATAAATATTGTTAGTACACTAAATGTTGACAACATTCTTAATCTGTTAAAGGGTCCATACAAGTTACCTTTCAAACTTCACTTGTAACAGTACTACTGTAAATCTGTTCATCAAATATATTAATATGTACTAGAACCTTAATCACCTGTGAAGCAGGAATTATTGGCAATAAACTTTACACAATCTTGCATTGTAATCCTACAAAAATATATTTCATGATAAACTAATGATACTTTGGAGAAAGCCTACCCAAATTCACGTTTCTCTTTTTAGCTTTTAAATAATTAAGGTTTTGACTTTCCTGTTAACTGATCCTTGTATTTTTGTTGTCAAACGTCCTACCTTAACAATTACACTTGGAGTAGTTCATTAATAAAGCATCCAAATATTACTCTTAATTTAACTTTTGCTACTCCTTTCACTTAAGAAAAAATTCACTTTCAAACAAATGAATGCAGGAATTGTTATATTAAATCTGGATACTGACTTTTACTATCACTTAGATGAGGACCCTGCGTAGGTTCGTAATTAGGATTGAAGTTATGATTTCGAACACGAATTTACGTTTTATGTGATTATTATTGAAACAACCCACAAATTAACTGGTCCATGCCCATATACATTACTTAACTGAATGCATGAAGTCTGTGAAGCAGTGACGAAGATTAGTGACAGGTGAAATGGCAGCTTACTGTACTTACGGTTCTTGATGTGCGAAAGCTCTATAAAATATGTTCTTAGAGTCGGATTTTCAACATATTAGAGCCATTCCATTATTCTGTGAATACCAAATAATAGCCAGAACCACATCTGAGGCAGATCCCTTCTAATGGAGCTTCCAATTGCCTCTCTCAGCACCATCGAGGTGTATCGTGCTAAGGCTAGCCACACACTGCACGTTGCTCACACAAGGAGCCGATCAGTTCGACTGCCTAACCCAACTTTTACATCGTGCCATGCCACTTTCGTTGCGGAGGGACTTCAAAAAATGGCTCTAAGCACTATAGGACTTGACATCTGAAGTCATCAGTTACCTAGACTTACAAGGGAACCTCCCCATCGCACCCTCCTCAGATTTAGTTATAAGTTGGCACAGTGGATAGGCCTTGAAAAACTGAACACAGATCAATTGAGAAAACAGGAAGAAGTTGTGCGGAACTGTGAAAAAATAAGCAAAATATACAAACTGAGTAGTTCATGGCAAGATAGGCAACATTAAGAACGATTGGACCGCAGCAGCGCCGTGGTCTCGTGGTAACGTGAGCAGCTGCGGAACGAAAGGTCCTTGGTTCAAATCTTCCATCGAGTGAAAACTTTAACTTTTTGTTTTCAGTTTATGTGACAAACTCTTACGTTTTCATCACTTTTTTGGGAGTGATTATCACATCCACAAGAAAACCTAAATCGGGCAAAGTAGAAGAATCTTTTTACCCATTCGCCAAGCGTACAAGTTAGGTGGGTCGACAACATATTCCTGTCATATGACGCACATGCCGTCACCAGTGTCGTATAGAATATATCAGATTTGTTTTCCTGTTGAGGAATCGGTTGACCTATGACCTTGCGATCAAATGTTTTCGGTTCCCATTGCAGAGGCACGTCCTTTCGTCTACTAATCGCACGGTTTTGCGATGCGGTCGCAAAACACAGACACTAAACTTATTACAGTGAACAGAGACGTCAATGAACGAACGGACAGATAATAACTACGCAAAAATAAAGAAAGTAAAATTTTCACTCGTTGGAAGACTTGAACCAAGGACCTCTTCTTCTGCAGCTGCTCACTCTACCACGGGACCACGGCGCTCCTGAGCTCACGTTCTCCTTTATGTTGCCTATGTGGCCAAGACTGATGACCAGTTTGTATATTTTGCTTATTTTTTCACAGTTCCACACAACTTCTTCCTGTTTTCTCAATTGATCTGTGTTCAGTTTATCAAGGCCTATCCACTGTGCCAAGTTATAACCAAATCTGAGGGGGGTGCGATGGAGAGGTTCCCTTGTTAGAATTACCTAAACCTAACTAACCTAAGTACATCACACACATCCATGACCGAGGCAGGATTCGAACCTGCGACCGTAGCAGCCCCGTGGTTCCTGATTGAAGCGCCTAGAACCCCTCGGCTACAGCGGCCGGCGGAGGACTTCCCTACAGCGTTTACATGCTATAGATACAAGTTCCCTAAGCACAAGCCAGCTTTTAACAAAAATACTCTTTCTTTTTTTTATAAACGTATTCATATTGTATTACTTTTACCTACTACTAATCGATATAAGTGTTCCAGATTCACAGCTGCAGGATTAATTTAATCAAGCTGGTTTGTAAGAGATTTGTAAGACATATTTGGACATGAAGAAATATCCTACATTTTACAAATGTGCTTTCTTTATAATCTCATTATCTGGAAACATTTACACGTGGGAACAGATTTTTAGTCGGTTGAATTCCATCTCTGTCACAAATGAGAACAAGAATTACTTATCTCCGTCTGGAAAATTCTTTACGGGTAGGAACAATTATAGTGGCATTGACACTGGCCCCCTTACTTCAGCCAAACAAACCAAGACGTCCCTTAATACCGCGTTTCATTAAATTATGTAGTAAATGTGCGTATTATTCAGGTCTGTTTTATCTTCGTCAAAGAATAAAGTAATATCTCTTGCTTGTTTGATTAACAAAATAAATGTGGGTAACGCGACTCTTGCGGAAATTCTCTTTACAAAATTTGACCCACCAGCTGAAAATGTGGGCCACTCCTGGTCGAGACCATTTAGTGATTTGTTTTAAAAACGTTTGTTACATTGATGCCAAGTTTCGGCTACTCCCATTATGAGATCGAAAACTTGTGGAACAAAGTTCAGGGTGGTTGCAAAAAACACAAAAACAAAAAGATGCGAGGTACTATGGCGTAAATCAACAGCAGAAGATTACTTATGTGAAGTATAAATGCTGTTAATCTACTCTTCTAATATGTGAAACTGGCTATAACCTCTCCATTCTTGAGAAAAAAGGAAAGGAAACATTAATTTCATATTTTTCAGGAAACTAATAAACAAACATGACACAAACGCGAATGCAATTTCACGGATGATTCAGTAAGGCATAAATAAGCCTGCCCGGCTAGCTGTGCGGTGCTACGCGCTGCTTCCCGAGCGAGATGGCGTGTCGGTCCCCGGCACGAATCCATCCGGCCGATTACTGACTCAAGTTCCGGTGTACCGGGCAGCCTGTGGATGGTTTTTAAGGCGGTTTTCCATCTGCCTCGGCGAATGCGGGCTGGTTTCCCTTATTCCACCTCAGTTCCGTTGTTGTTGTTGTTGTTGTTGTTGTTGTTGTTGTGGTCTTCAGTCCTGAGACCGGTTTAATGCAGCTCTCCGTGCTACTCTATCCTGTGCAAGATTCTTCATCTCCCAGTACCTACTGCAGCCTACATCCTTCTGAATCAGCTTAGTATATTCATCTCTTGGTCTCCCTCTACGATTTTTACCCTCCACGCTGCCCTCCAGTACTAAATTGGTGATCCCTTGATGCCTCAGAACATGTCCTACCAACCGATCCCTTCTGCTAGTCAAGTTGTGCCACAAACTCCTCTTCTCCCCAATACTATTCAATACCTCCTCATTAGTTATGTGATGTACCCATCTAATCTTCAGCATTCTTCTGTAGCACCACATTTCGAAAGCTTCTATTCTCTTCTTGTCCAAACTATTTATCGTCCATGTTTCACTTCCATACATGGCTACACTCCATGCAAATACTTTCAGAAACGGCTTCGTGACACTTAAAATCCATACTCGATGTTAACAAATTTCTCTTCTTCAGAAACGCTTTCCTTGCCATTGCCAGACTACATTTTATATCCTCTCTACTTCCACCATCATCAGTTATTTTGCACCCCATATAGCAAAACTCCTTTACTACTTTAAGTGTCTCATTTCCTAATCTAATTCCCTCAGCATCACCCGACTTAATTCGACTACATTCCATTATCCTCGTTTTGCTTTTGTTGATGTTCATCTCATACCCTCCTTTCAAGACACTGTCCATTCCGTTCAACTGCTCTTCCAAGTCCTTTGCTGTCTCTGACAGAATTACAATGTCATCGGCGAACCTCAAAGTTTTTATTTCTTCTCCATAGATTTTAATACCTACTCCGAACTTTTCTTTTGTTTCCTTTACAGCTTTCTCAATATACAGATTGAATAGTATTGGGGAGAGGCTACAACCCTATCTCGCTCCCTTCCCAACCACTGCTCCCCTTTCATGTCCCTCGGCTCTTATAACTGCCATCTGGTTTCTGTACAAATTGTAAATAGCGTTTCGCTCCCTGTATTTTACCCCTGCCACCTTCAGAATTTGAAAGAGAGTATTCCAGTCAACATTGTCAAAAGCTTTCTCTAAGTCTACAAATACTAGAAACGTAGGTTTGCCTTTCCTCAACCTTTCTTCTAGGATAGGTCGTACGGTCAGTATTGCCTCACGTGTTCCAACATTTCTACGGAATCCAAACTGATGTTCCCCGAGGTCGGATTCTACCAGTTTCTCCATTTGTCTGTAAAGAAGTCGTGTTAGTATTTTGCAGCCGTGGCTTATGAAACTGATAATTCGGTAATTTTCGGACCTGTAAGCACCTGCTTTCTTTGAGATTAGTATTATTATATTCTTCTTGGCGTCTGAGGGTGTTTCACCTGTCTCATACATCTTGTTCACCAGATGATAGAGTTTTGTCAGGACTGGCTCTTCCAAGGCTTATCAGTAGTTCTAACGGAATTTTGTCTACTCCCGGGGCCTTGTTTCGACTTAGGTCTTTCAATGCTATGTCAAACTCTTCACGCAGTATCATATCTCCCATTTCATCTTCATCTACATTCTCTTCCATTTCTATAATATTGTCCTTAAGAACATCGCCCTTGTATAGGCCCTCTATATACTCCTTCCACCTTTCTGCTTTCCCTTCTTGGCTTAGAACTGGGTTTCCATCTGAGCTCTTGATATTCATGCAAGTGGTTCTCTTTTCTCCAAAAATCTCTTTAATTTTCCTGTAGGCAGTATCTATTTTACCCCTCGTGAGATAAGCCTTTACATCCTTACATTTGTCCTCTAGCCATCCGTGCTTTGCCATTTCGCACTTCCTGTCGATCTCATTTTTGAGACGTTTGTATTCCTTCTTGCCTGCTTCAGTTACTCCATTTTTGTATTTTCTCCTTTCATCACTTAAATTCAGTATTTCTTCTTTTATCCAAGGATTTCTACTAGCCCTCGTCTTTTTACGTACTTGATCCTCTGCTTCCTTCACTACTTTATTCCTCGAAGCTATCCATTCTTCTTCTATTGTATTTCCTTCCCCCAGTCCTGTCAATTGTCCCCTTATGCTCTCCCTGAAATCCCGTACAACCTCTGGTTTAGCCAGTTTATCCAGATGCCATCTCCTTAAATTCCCACCTTTTTGTAGTTTCTTCAGTTTTAATCTACAGTTCATAACTAATAGATTGCGGTCAGATCCACATCTGCCCCTGGAAATGTCTTACAATTTAAAACCTGGTCCCTAAATTTCTGTCTTACCAGTATATAATCTATCTGAAACCTTCTAGTATCTCCAGGGTTCTTCCATGTATACAACCTTCTATCATGATTCTTGAACCAAGTGTTATCTATGATTAAGTTGTGCTCTGTGCAAAATTCTACCAGGAGGCTTCCTCTTTCATTTCTTACCCCGAATCCTATTCACCTACTACCTTTCCTTCTCTTTCCTTTCCTATTGTCGAATTCCAGTCAATCATGAATATTAAATTTTCGTCTCCCTTCACTATCTGAATAATTTCTTTTATCTCATCATACATTTCATCAATTTCTTCATCATCTGCCGAGCTAGTTGGCATATAAACTTGTACTACTGTAGTAGGCGTGGGCTTTGTGTCTATCTTGGCCACAATAATGCGTTCACAATGCTGTTTGTAGTAGCTTACCCGCAGTCCTATTTTTTTTTTTTTTTTTTTTTGTCATCAGTCTACTGACTGGTTTGATGCGGCCCGCCACGAATTCCTTTCCTGTGCTAACCTCTTCATCTCAGAGTAGCACTTGCAACCTACGTCCTCAATTATTTGCTTGACGTATTCCAATCTCTGTCTTCCTCTACAGTTTTTGCCCTCTACAGCTCCCTCTAATACCATGGAAGTCATTCCCTCATGTCTTAGCAGATGTCCTATCATCCTGTCCCTTCTCCTTACCAGTGTTTTCCACATATTCCTTTCCTCTCCTATTCTGCGTAGAACCTACTCATTCCTTACCTTATCAGTCCACCTAATTTTCAACATTCGTCTATAGCACCAAATCTCAAATGCTTCGATTCTCTTCTGTTCCGGTTTTCCCACAGTCCATGTTTCACTACCATACAATGCAGTACTCCAGACGTACGTCCTCAGAAATTTCTTCCTCAAATTAAGGCCGGTATATGATATTAGTAGACTTCTCTCGGCCAGAAATGCCTTTTTTGCCATAGCGAGTCTGCTTTTGATGTCCTCCTTGCTCCGTCCGTCATTGGTTATTTTACTGCCTAGGTAGCAGAATTCCTTAACTTCATTGACTTCATCAATCCTGATGTTAAGTTTCTCGCTGTTCTCATTTCTACTAGTTCTCATTACCTTCGTCTTTCTCCGATTTACTCTGGAACCAATCTGTGTACTCATTAGACTGTTCATTCCGTTCATCAGATCATTTAATTCTTCTTCACTTTCACTCAGGATAGCAATGTCATCAGCGAATCGTATCATTGATATCCATTCACCTTGTATTTTAATTCCACTACTGAACCTTTCTTTTATTTCCATCATTGCTTCCTCGATGTACAGATTGAAAAGTAGGAGCGTAAGGCTACAGCCTTGTCTTACATCCTTCTTAATACGAGCACTTCGTTCTTGATCGTCCACTCTTATTATTCCCTCCTGGTTGTTGTACATATTGTATATGACCCGTCTCTCCCTATAGCTTACCCCTACTTTTTTCGGAATCTCGAATAGCTTGCACCATTTTATATTGTCGAACGCTTTTTCCAGGTCGACAAATCCTATGAAAGTGTCTTGATTTTTCTTTAGCCTTGCTTCCACTATTAGCTGTAACGTCAGAATTGCCTCTCTCGTCCCTTTACTTTTCCTAAAGCCAAACTGATCGTCACCTAGCGCATTCTCTTTTCCATTCTTCTGTATATTATTCTTGTAAGCAGCTTCGATGCATGAGCTGTTAAGCTGATTGTACGATAATTCTCGCACTTGTCAGCTCTTGCCGTCTTCGGAATTGTGTGGATGATGCTTTTCCGAAAGTCAGATGGTATATCGCCAGACTCATATATTCTACACACCAACGTGAATAGTCGTTTTGTTGCCACTTCCCCAATGACTTTAGAAATTTTGATGGAATGTTATCCATCCATTTTGCCTTATTTGACTGTAAGTCCTCCAAAGCTCTTTTAAATTCCGATTCTAATACTGGATCCCCTATCTCTTCTAAATCGACTCTTGTTTCTTCTTCTATCACATCAGACAACTCTTCACCCTCATAGAGGCTTTCAATGTATTCTTTCCACCTATCTGCTCTCTCCTCTGCATTTACCAGTGGAATTCCCGTTGCACTCTTAATTTTACCACCGTTGCTTTTAATGTCACCAAAGGTTGTTTTGACTTTCCTGTATGCTGAGTCTGTCCTTCCAACAATCATATCTTTTTCGATGTCTTCACATTTTTCCTGCAGCCATTACGTCTTACCTTCCCTGCACTTCCTATTTATTTCATTCCTCAGCGACTTGTATTTCTGTATTCCTAATTTTCCCGGAACACGTTTGTACTTCCTCCTTTCATCAATCAACTGAAGTATTTCTTCTGTTACCCATGGTTTCTTCGCAGCTACCTTCTTTGTACCTGTGTTTTCCTTCTCAACTTCTGTGATGGCCCTTTTTAGAGATGTCCATTCCTCTTCAACTGTACTGCCTACTGCGCTATTCCTTACTGCTCTATCTATAGCGTTAGAGAACTTCAAACGTATCTCGTCATTCCTTAGTACTTCCGTATCCCACTTCTTTGCGTATTGATTCTTCTTGAACTTCAGCCTACTCTTCATCACTACTATATTGTGATCTGAGTCTACATCTGCTCCTGGGTACGCCTTGCAATCCAGTATCTGATTTCGGAATCAATGTCTGACCATGACGTAATCTAATTGAAATCTTCCCGTATCTCCCGGCCTTTTTCAAGTATACCTCCTCCTCTTGTGATTCTTGAACAGGGTATTCGCTATTACTAGCTGAAACTTGTTACAGAATTCAATTAGTCTTTCTCCTCTTTCATTCCTTGTCCCAAGCCCATATTCTCCTGTAACCTTTTCTTCTACTCCTTCCTCTACAACTGCATTCCAGTCGCCCATGACTATTATATATTCGTCCCCTCTACATACTGCATTACCCTTTCAATACCCTCATACACTTTCTCTATCTGTTCATCTTCAGCTTGCGACGTCGGCATGTATACCTGAACTATCGTTGTCGGTGTTGGTCTGCTGTCGATTCTGATTAGAACAACCCGGTCACTGAACTGTTCACAGTAACACACCCTCTGCCCTACCTTCCTATTCATAATGAATCCTACACCTGTTATACCATTTTCTGCTGCTGTTGATATTACCCGATACTCATCTGATTAGAAATCCTTGTCTTCCTTCCACTTCACTTCACCGACCCCTACTATATCTAGATTGAGCCTTTGCATTTCCCTTTTCAGATTTTCTAGTTTCCCTACCACGTTCAAGCTTCTGACATTCCACGCCCCGACTCGTAGAACGTTATCCGTTCTTTTTCTCATGGTAACCTCCCCCTTGGCAGTCCCCTCCCGGAGATCCGAATGGAGGACTATTCCGGAATCTTTTGCCAATGGAGAGATCATCATGACACTTCTTCAGTTACAGGCCACATGTCCTGTGGATACACGTTACGTGTCTTTAATGCAGTGGTTTCCATTGCCTTCTGCATCCTCATGTCGTTGATCATTGCTGATTCTTCCGCCTTTAGGGGCAATTTCCCACCCCTAGGACAAGAGAGTGCCCTGAACCTCTATCCGCTCCTCAGCCCTCTTAGACAAGGCCGTTGGCAGAATGAGGCTGACTTCTTATGCCGGAAGTCTTCGGCCGCCAATGCTCATTATTTATCAAAATTTAGGTAGTGGATGGGATCGAACCCGGGACCGAAGACGTTTTGATTATGAATCATAGGTGCTACCCCTAGACCACCCCTGCATTACCCCTATTTGATTTTGTATTTACAACCCTGCATTCGCCTGACCAAAAGTCTTGTTCCTCCTGCCACCGAACTTCACTAATTCCCACTATATCTAACTTTAACCTATCCATTTCCTTTTTTAAATTTTCTAACCTACCTGCCCGATTAGTGGATCTGACATTCCACGCTCCGATCCGTAGAACGCCAGTTTTCTTTCTCCTGATAACGACGTCCTCCTGAGTAGTCCGCGCCAGGAGGTCCGAATGGGGGACTATTTTACCTCCTGAATATTTTACCCAAGAGGACGTCATCTCATTTATCATACAGTAAATCTGTATGCCCTCAGGAAAAATGACGGCTGTAGTTTCCCCTTGCTTTCAGCCCTTCGCAGTACCACAACAGCAAGGCCGTTTTGGTTAGTGTTACAGGGCCAGATCAGTCAATCATCCAGACTGTTGCCCCTGCGACTACTGAAAAGGCTGCTGCCCCTCTTCAGGAACCACACCTTTGTCTGGCCTCTTAATAGATATCCCTCTGTTGTGGTTGCACCTACTGTACGGCTATCTGTGTCGTTGAGCCACGCAAGCCTCCCCACCAACGGCAAGGTCCATGGTTCATGGGGGGGTTAGTTACGTAATGTCGGCGATTGTTGCGTAAACGTTGTCTCCACGTACACGTACACCATAACTACTCTACCACTCAAACATTTGGAGTTACACTTGTCTGGCATGAGACGTTCCTGGGCGGGGGAGGGCACTGGAGGCTGAACCGCCCAATAACCTTGGGTTTAGGTTGGGGTGGTGATTGGGCGGATGGACTGCTGCGGCCTGTTGTGGGGTTATGAACCACTAAGGGCTATGGCGGGACGAAGTCCCGTTTCTAGATCCCCGGATTAATACACAAGGCATAAATAAGAAGTCCATATAATGGAACTCAAGTTTCTTTTATTGTAAAACGTAATAGTCTTTGCATTTACTCTGGTAATCCAAACATTGTGACCACAGCCCACCGCGACGTCGGACGCCGCTTGGTAGCTTTGTGGGCACGTGACACTGCAGTAAAAGTATATAAGCGGAGCAGACACTGACGGTGGGTCACCCAAGCAATGATTGGGGTTGCAAAAGGGGAAATCCATTAAAACAAGCTACTTTGACAAAGGATAGATTAGTATTATGTAGACCCCGTGAACGAGTACCTCGAAAACGGAAAATCTGGTCGAATGTTCACGTGCTACTGTCTTGAGCATCTAGGAAAAGAGAAAGAAGGGCAGTGAAACAACCACTAAGCGCTGAATGGTTGCAAGTCCATGACTCTTTACAGAACGCAGTGTTCGGAGCCTTGTCTGCTCTGTAAAGTAGGACAGATGGCGATCTGTGGCATCTGTGTCGAACAGCACAATGCTGGTGCACGAAGAAATGTATCGCAGTACACCGTTCATCGTGCATTGTTGAACATGGAGCTTCGCCGCAGATCACTCCTACGCGTTCTCACGTTAACCAAACGACATCATCAGTTACAAATGCAGTGGGCACGGAACCAGCGGAATTCAATGATCGACCAATGGGAACGTGTCGGCTCTTCGTTTTTGCTACACTAGGTCGATGGTTGTCTCCACAAACGCCGTAATCGAGGTGAACGGCGGCTAGAAAAGCTCAGTGCACCACAGGCACAGGATGATGGGTGCAGTATTATGCTGTGAAAGATATTCTCCTGCGCTTGCATGGGATGTATGGTAGTAATTGAAGATACGCTGACAGCTGCGAACCTTCGAGTTTGGTGTCTTTCCCGACGGCGAGGTCATCTTTTAGCAGTATAATTTTCCGTGTCTCAGAGACAGAACAGTGCTGCAGTGGTTTGAGGACCATTTCAGTGAACTTACGTTGATGACTTGGCGACCAAATTCGCCTGATGTAAAACCTGTTGAACCCACCTGGGTCACTATGGGACGCCATCTCCGCGTACGCGGATCGGCGGCCCGATGTTTATGCGGATTACAAACCTAATAACAATCTGCCAGGAAGTTTCATATCAGCGCACACTCCGCTGCAGAGTGAAAATCTCATTCTGGAAATATCCCCAAGGGTGTGGCAAAGCCATGTCTCCGCAATATCCTTTCTTTCAGGAGTGCTAGTTCTGCAAGGTTCGCAGAAGAGCTTCTGTAAAGTTTGGAACATGGGAGATGAGTTACTGGCAGATGCAAAGCTGTGAGGACGGGGCGTGAGTCGTGCTTGGGTAGCTCAGTCGGTAGAGCACTTGCCCGCGAAAGGCAAAGGTCCCGAGTTCGAGTCTCGGTCCGGCACACAGTTTAAATACATTCCGCATTTGAGACCCCTATCTGATATCTTGGAGTTGCTGCCAGGTTTCCCACGTTTTGAGACACTTCTTGCCTCAACAAATTTTCGTAGTTGTTCAAAATTGTAAGAGCATGCTCTTGAAACTGGTTGCAGCATAACTCTTCTTGGTTTTTTATTCATATTTTCTACATAATATACGTCTTCACTGTCAGAGGAATCCACTGTACTAGGACGTCCTCTTCTCCTATCCATAGGCACGGCATTTTAACGTTCTTTTTGCTTACCAATCAGTTACATCAAACTCAGTAGGACAATCTTGAGCGAAAAGCGAGAATTCGTCGTATTCCCAGTGAGATAATTTCTCGTTGCTGTCATAAAGGAGAGCTTCTACCCGCTCGTCGGTTAATATTTCATGCAGTGCTATGGAGTGTAGAAATAACGTATATTTTTAGTAGTCCACTATGGAAGACCAAACTGAAATTAGTAAACATGCATTAATACCTGTGGTCTACATACAAGGAACTTCAGAAAATGTTTCGTTTCATAGCAATGAAAAATATTTATGCAAATCTGAACTAATTCTCAACATCCAGAGAAGTTAGCGAACGATAAGTGAAAAACACAGATTCTCTGTCTAATATTTAGTCACAATAATTATTTACACACCTTATGGATTTGTAGAAATAACCATTTCTGCACACTGTAAACTAACAAACATACTGTAGACTAACACACGAATCTTCCTTGCAAGCTGCTGCACCTGGGTTATAAAACTAGGAACTGGAAGGTCCACGCTAGCGAAACATTGATGTATAAGCGGAAAAATACGTCTGCTTACAGAGAAAAAAATAATGAACTAAGATCAATATGTGTGGACTGATGGAACGAAGAGGATAAATTACGGAATGAAACTTAAAATAAATTTTAAGATAGAGTTGTAGTGCTCTACTTCCCAAAGACTGCCAACAGCTTACTTCATCGATGTTGCTGAGCGATCCTCCAAACTGACGCGGAACTGCGCCAGCGATGCGGGAAGTCATGCTGATCATTCATGTTTTCTTACCTGAAACAAGAGGAAGTAAGAAATTAGGCACAGTCTGGTGTTGAAAAATAGTGTTTCTGCTCACAAATTTCATTTCTTAGACCTAATGAGAGCCGAACTACAGTGCATTGTGCCTTCATCTGCACTGGTTATGCTAAATAAAATTTATAATAAATTTAGCACAAGAGACTAAGAGCAAGAAATAAAAAAAAAAATAAAGCTCTCCCATCTAGTCTCGACTGGAACACCCATCATAACGGTAAATATCTGGACCAAAGGACTCAAGTGTTCTTCTTAGACAAGGCAGTTCTACTATTTTCAATACCAAATAAAATACAAACAAATTTTTGCTCTTCCGGAAATAATATGAGGAGATAGTTCGCCGCAGTTTTATGATCCAATAATAATTTTTTTTACTAACGGTTTACGATTTTAGCGACTGCTTCGTACTACTGATTCCCGTAATGGCCAATCGTGGTAAAGTAAGCGTAAATATTAACAACGCTTTATCCATGTTATTAACCTAAGTTGCGATTGCGGCTACGTTATCACGTAGTTTCTTCATTCGTGGTACCGTTACGGCATCCTGAGTTGAAACAACAAATACTGCGAATTGGTAATAATCATAACGACAAACTTCACTGTCTGATGCATATAAGTTCGGACATTAGTGTTAATAGTGCCAGTAATGTCAGTGTATTGTGAACTAGAGAATGACAGCTAGATTTAGTATCGCACAAGATGTGTAGCTAACGTTGTTCTGAGTCTATGTACATATTACACAAGCCACCATATGGTGTATGGTGGAGTGCACCTCGTAATAGCACTAACCATTTCCTTTCCTGTTCCACGCGGAAATGTAGTGGAGGAAAAACGACTGTCTATACGCCTCGTTATGAACCCTAATTTCTCTAATCTTGTCTTCACGATCGCGGATGGACAATGTACAAATAGTGGACACAAAACATGGAAACATCAAAAACGCAATAAATTACCGTGCCTAATGTGTTGCAGAAAAACCCTTCACATTCACAGCAGTTTGCAGTCGTCTAGGAATTTTCAGGATAATCTTGTTCCACACTTGTTGAAAAATAGTGGCAAGTTGAGAAAACAAGGATGAGGGCGGATAGCAAACTTCTCTCTGAAGCAGACATGAAAGGGTCAATAATATTTAGATGTTCTGAGTGTGGAAGCGAGGGAAGATGTGACAATTCACCCTTATGCACACAAAACCTGTCTCGGGCGACGTGAACTGTGTGATCAGGGTCCCAGTCGTCTCGAGGCACAGCACCACCGTTGGGGAACAAACGTTGTACTATAGGATGGGCGTGATCAACCAGAATGACATCACAAATTTTGGCAGTAATGTACGACCTTCAAGAGCAACCACGGGACTCATGGGATACCACGATATGGCTGCCCAAATTATTCTCGGGACGAAAACGCAGCCGGAGTTTGGAAACAATGTGAAACAAGACTCATCCAACCAAATGACTGCCTTCCATTGTTCCATAGTTCAAGTTCTATCGCTTTATGTTAGTCTGGGGCATTTCTGTCAACGATGATTCCATCTGCCCTACAACTCTCTACTTATTATGCCCTCACACACACCGTGTGCGACTGCAATGCACAGATATCGCTTCGCCGTTCCCAACCCCCCCCCCCCCCCCCCCCCCCCTCCGGCAACGGAACTGATCTCAAAAATTTGTGTATATATTGTCCCGGCTAATTAAGAATCATTCCCTTCCGTGTGGGTCGGGCATAAAACATCTCTGAATCACTTTGTGAATCTAATTGTGTGAACTAGCAGTTGAAATTTGATCTTGTTTCCTGTTTCCATAGAGTAAATATCTCTGGAGTGAGCATTCACATGCGCAGAACAGATTTTCTGTTGTCAACATACATTGCCGGCCTGGTCACGTGATCTCGGGACGACGTGTGTTTGTCCGTATAGCGCCCTGTATATTTAGAATGTCACTACATCCCTAGTACAGACGGATTCTTTTCGTACGTGTCGTGGATTATTTATATATGTTGCGCAGACATTTTAACAGTATCCATTTGATACCGGGAATAAACCAGCTACGTAACTTCTAAGGGTAAGTGATATTACATTCTGCTTCTTTGCGATAGGTTCACAGTTCAGATGCACTCGATTTTTGGTAGTTTTCAGTATGATACGGAACTTTATAGTATTGCAGACCCTGAAGCACATTTTTGCAGTGATAGTACTGCAAAACGACTTGACAGTACGCTAGTACTTTTGCAAGTGTCCGAAAAACACCGAATTTGCCACACATTAACGATTATATCCCTGCTAATTCGTCCTTTTTTCTTGTATTTCTAGGTATTTATTTTCTCGTTTTTGCGACCTAAAGCACAATTTTTCTTGCTGGTGGCACTTTGAGGTATTTATTTAATGCATTTTAAGTACTTGCTCCCAGTTTATTAAATAAATAGTAGACTGAGTAATCTATATACATAATCGACAAATCACTGATAAGTGCATGGAGGATAGTATTTACTGAAACAACTAAGCATTTCATTCCCTTTCCTGTTCCATTAGCAAATTAACGAGAGGAAGCGATTGTTTGTAAGCTTTTGTACGAGCCGTAATATCTGTTATATAGTCATAAAATCGTAGAAAAATAGGTCTACAGAATCAAGCCTTAATTAAAAGGCGTCTCGAAATTTTTAAACATATACAGTGTCTGTTATTAATGTGATAACTATAATTAGAGCTACATGGTACGTACCCATGAAAAGTTACTATCCCTCCTTTCACATATTTTTCTTTGCATCCGTAGCAACAACAGTAATTCACCCTCGCTATTATACTATCAACAAACGGTGAAACACAATAAAAACTCTTGATACTATAAACTTCAAACGCTGCAGAAAGCACACACGCACAGCGAAATCCCGAAAACACGTGACAATCCTGGTTTAATATTGACAACATGCGCAGAACGCAATGCTCACTCCAGAGATATTTACTCTATGCCTATTTCCAGAGATATTTCATACAGTTTCAACCACCACGGATCCAAACACATTTATTTTATTTATCAATCTGGAACAACATAGCAATCGGGTTCCAGTCTATTATTTCTAATTTTTGTTTCCCATATAAGTTGATTTAGTTACCTTCGTAGTCAATATGTCTTCGTTAAATCATATTATCTGTTTGTAACAGACTGATCAGCTTTTCTCAATAGCCCTTGAATATTCACAGCTATAATTTGTCTATGTACTAGCTGATTTGTGGGATTTAGGAAACACGGAGAAAGTCTCGTGTATATTCTGTTTTATTGACACAATTCACTTTTCAAATTAATGAGAGATGAAATTGGGGAATCAATGAAGAAGGAGTTGATGCTAGTGTGGGTCCTTTCTGTATAATAACAGTCACTCCGTATCACATTGCTTCGCGTTCCTATTACCAAAGATATGGTTTCCCACGAAACTGTACTTTACCATTAATTTCTGATAAATCATACATATGTCTCTGGCTTTACAATGTCTAACCTTCTTAATTCTCACGACACGATATTAATTATAAGTTCGAGTCCTTTCAATATCGGTTCAGCACAAATTTAGTCTTTTCACGGGCTCTATATCTCACGTCTCGTTTATTAGCAGAATCGCCTTGACAACGATCGGCAGAGATATTAGTATGATAAGGTCCAACTATTTTCTGGCCCTAATATCTCAAAATAATCTACTATCTTCCACTCAAATATCTAATCCAGTTATCAGAATGGTATTTAATTAGGCTTATAATCACTAACTTCCGACTACCACGGAAGACTGCGAACATGCACCATTGAAAATAAAAACTCAAGAGAGCAAACAATGCTGCGCATTGGTTTATACATTATATTCAAAACAAAACGCAGCTCTGTTATGTCATCCTTGGATACCCTTTGTACTACTCTGCGTTACGCTATTTCAAATATCTGATCTTTGTAAAATTTTAACTAACTATTACTTCGAAATACAACTACCGTTTTTTGGTTCTTGGGTCATTTCACATCACAGAATTTAATCTAATATTCGTTTGTGAATACCCACTCTCTAAAGAGCGGTTACATTATGGAACTCCCTTTGTACTGGTTTGTTGCTTATAGGGTCCGTAAATGCACCATTTAGTTCTGCAGTGACTTTTGCAGGTGTCGTTTGATTATTTTTCGTCAAAATTCTCTTCAACCACGTCCGTCTGTAAATGATCACACAACATACACTTTTGTCCGCATTGTGACTTACCGGATGATGTTTTCCCCTTCTCCCAGCAAGCAGTATAAATCTTCGATACGGTGCCTTTTGGAATGCCAAACTCTTCGATTAACTTGATTACAGAAGCAAACATAATAAGAGCACCAAAAATTTGCCCACGTTCGAATTCATTTCGCTCCTGTGCAAAAAGCCATAACTTTGGCTATATGTTCAGATATTTTCGAGTTACATCAAATCAACATACGTTTCTTGTAAAATAATTTGATAATCAGGAACGGATACTGTATTTAAATGTGTGTTGTAGGGATTAATTTTATTCCTGGATTAACTTCTTGTTTCTGTTGTCGAACAATCTCGAAAATAAAATGAGTCACACTAGACCCTTGTCGTACTCTTCTGTTAATCCCATTGGTCCTGTTCTGTTTTTACTTGTATAACTTCGTTATTTAAAGATAAACTTTGTATTTAACTTGTAATAAATGTTTAGGATTCCCCGTTATAATCTATAACACATACCTATCCATTCTATCGAAGGCTTTTTCATAATCTACAAATGCAATATGATTCTACAAACTGCGTTCTATTCCCTCTCCAATTAACTGCGGCACTATTGTAATACTGACACTGCATGAAGCCATTTTGTTTCTCCAGTAAGAGAGCTTCAGTTATTCTTTTTAGTCTGTTATTAATAGTTCGTGTACATAATTTATAGCCAGTGTTCAACAGACGTAATCCTCTATTGTTTACGCAAGCGTTTCTAGTTCCTTTTTTATGGAGTGATATTACCTCCGACACACTCCAAAAGTCGGGTGTCATCCTCCATTTTCAGCGTTCATTTAATAAATGCTACAGACTCAACTCTAACATCAGACCTCCACATTTAATAAGTTCTGCAGTAATATCGTTGAGTGATATTGCTTTTCTGTTCTTTATCTGCTTTAATGCATCTGGTATCTCCTTCAATGTAATATCGTCTCGTATATTTCATCATCTTGTTCTTTCTTCTGGTATTTTTGTTAGTTCAATTATATCGTTGTTTCCTACCCACAATCCTTGACAGGTTTTTATCCAAGCTTCTTTGTCTATTACGTGGAATTGTGCTGAATCTTTTTGCTATTTGTTAAGTTATAACAGGAGTTTGTAACCCATCTCTTGTCTACCACGTAGATCATTTTCAATTCTATCCCAAGATTGCACTACTTCGTTACCACAGCCGGGTTTGTCCTTATACTGCTATTCCGTTTCTTCTGTACTGTTCTACAGATTTGTAGTGTATGCTTTTTGTTTCACCTTAATTGCATTTACTGTATCTTCAATCCGTATTATGACACCGCCTCTCCTGATAAATTGCTGTTTCTTTCCTATTGCCTCCTTTGCTACTTGCATCACATACACTTTTATGTTTTTCCATTCTGTGTTTATATTACTTTTGTATATTTATTTTGTTAATAATACGTGAGTCGGTGTTAAAATATACTTTTTACATTGTCTTGTCGCAAAAGGTAAACTTGGAAAACTTCGTCTTCGAGTTTACTTCTTGCAAGAGTTTCTTTCTTCCATCTAGTAAACAGGTTTACATCGATAAACACCAGGAAATAATCTGACTCCATGTCACTACCTCTGTGTAATATTACATCTTGTACTATCTTCCGAGCTTCCTTTTCACTATTATATAGTAAATGACTGATCTACAGACCCTTGCACTCCATGTGAATCGATGAATATCCTTCTTTCTAAAGGAACTTGGTACTTTTCATTTCGTTACGTGTTACAAAGTTACGTGATTCGTATCCATTTTATTTATGATATGCTCTCCAAAGTTTCTTATCGTTTCAGGAATAGGCAAATTCCTTATACGTGCATTAATATCTCCACAGGACCTGTATAATACCCTGATTTATAAAAAAATTATCTAGAAATAATTCGTGTAATTAAGAATGGAAGTTGTGCAGTACTAGTTTGAAATGATTGATACTTCCACCATTTAAAGTGTAACTACAGTAGTTCCACGCCTCGAAAGCGCACCTTTATGATAATATTTATACAAGACGCGCGTATGAATGGATGAAAACATGATTATTCGTAGAACAGAGACTGCAGTAGTTACTGTCCATATAAGATAACGAGTGGGATGATTTCGAGTAATTTTTACATCAATTTTCTGTAGTAACATGTTAAAATTTTTTACTCGACGGATTACTGGACCATCCTGTAGCAATACTGTTTCACTTTTAGGAGATTTCCATTACCATTAGGTTTTATTGGAGTTATGCGACAATCTGTTCTCTGTGCGCCACGAGCTGATGTTGCCCACTGACCTGTTGGCTAAATCAATTTGCTGGAAATTGCGGTCACTTCACGTACTTCCATCGTAATTCCGACGCCGTCCTCCAATCGAAGCTGCATCGCCACACGTAAAATTAAATCAGTAGAGTGGGTGTCCGCAGCCACTACCACAGCTTTCCGTCCCCATCCAGCATGGATACTGCTATTTAAAATAATGTCATAATGTTTGTATTTTACGAGAACTCGTGTATTAATTCCATGCGATGTATTTGCGGATTCGCAATATCAAAATAAATTCCTCTGAAAAATGATAATTTGACCAGTAGTATTTGAGGCTAAGAGTGGTATGAGGTATAGTAATAAATAAATGGATCGAAGGCGTTAGTTTCTGGAACATTCAAAGTAACAATTTTAATTATACGGCGACGTACTCTGAATTTCTCTAGCGCATTCAACATGAAGGACACTGTGCGTAATATACCGAAATTCGAGTTTATAACTTTAGAACTTACCGCTAGTATGGAGACACTTGGCAAAATCTGAAAACTAATATGTATTTCATCCAAAAAGCTGATAACTTAATTCATACTTACATTCATCGATTTACTCGATGTTTTACCGAAAATTGCTTTCAACTATCAACAAAATATATGGGGCGGTGAAACGAAAACGTGACAAACGGAAAAAAATAAAGTAAATTACTTCTTATTCCTAAATTAATAGCAGTAATAGTTCATAAATTCATTCTCACTGTGCGACAAGACGGCCAATGCCTTAGTGGAAAAATGATCGCTCTTGCCTCTGTAGCCATGATTATAAGCACGCGTGCATCTCTTCGTCCGTGGCAAATCGACGGCTACCAACGTATTTATTGAGGGCTCCAAATACTTGGAAACCACGTGGGGGAGAGATCGGGACTGTATGGAAGACCTGTAAACGATTCCCAGCGAAACTTCTGCAGCGTAGTCGAAACAACATGCATAAGCTTCGCTTGGAAACTCTTGCGCATACACCATACTGTTCCGAGCCCTGAAAAAAGGCAATAGAGGCATCGATTTGCTTTGGACAATGAGGTACACACCTGCGTACAAGCATGGTTACGTAGGAAACAGCAAAAATTTTTCCATGAGGGCACTGACAATGTTGTGTCACAGTTGGATAAATACATTAACAGTTATGGCAACTGCTTTTGAAAAAAATAAACAGTTTACTTACTTTTTTCCATCTGTCTCATTTCCGTTCGAGTGCCCCTTATAGGTTATACATAAGAGGAGCGTTCAGTTAGTAACGCAACACGTTGTTTTTTCGGCCAGCGAAATTTGTTATCGCGGAATATTTTCGCTTCAGCCCCTATAGTTTAATGAAGTTCCGACAGATAGCGGCCTCATACGTAACTTCCAAAATGACATCTGTAGCGGAGATGCGTTCCAAGTAGAGGTCTGACACTGAGTTTCCTTTGACGGGAAATCATAGCATCACGGATACTCATACACGCTTCAAGAATGTCTACGAAGACGCGGCAGTGAACAAAAGCAGGATGAGCCGTTGGGCGAGGCGTCTGTCAGTATCGCAGCAAGATCGTGCAACTTGTCTGATCTCCCGCGCGCCGCCCGGCCACACACAGCCGTGAATCCTGCAATCTCGCAACGTGCGGACACTCTCATTCGAGATGATCGACGGATCACAATCAAACACCTCGCTGCACAACTGGACGTTTCTGTTCGTATTGCTGACGCACTCGTCTAGCAGTTGGAGTACTGAAAGGTGCGTGACGGCTGAGTTCCTCTGCACCTCCGCACCTTAAGACTTCCATCCGTTTGGGCCAGTGAAGGATGCACACCGCGGGAAGCATTATGTGGATGATGGCGAGGTTATTGATGCAGCAAAACGTTGGCTCCGACGTCGACCAGTAGGGTGGTACCATGCGGCCATACAGGCCCTCTCGGTGAGGTGACGTAAGGCCGTCGCATTGACCGGAGATTGTATTGAAAACTATGGCTCAAATGGTTCAAATGTCTCTGAGCACTATGGGACTTAACTTCTGAGGTCATCAGTCCCATAGAACTTAGAACTACTTAAACCTAACTAACCTAAGGACATCACACACATCCATGCCCGAGGCAGGATTCGAACCTGTGACCGTATCGGTCGCGCGGTTCCATACTGTAGCGCTTAGAACCGCTCAGCCATTCCGGCTGGTGAAAAATACGATTTCCTAGTCAAAAGAGTGGGGAATAATATGGTGCATTGGAATCCTGTTCAAAACGGACATGCTTTCAGAAAAAGAAAATGTGTTGCATTACTTACTAAACGTCCCTCTCACTTACATGAAATCAATTTACTAACGGCAGACAATTCATTTTGTAGAACATGGAAACTATTCCTCTGTCTCCCATCTACATTCGGACAGGAAATTACTTTACAAAACTTAACTTTACAAATAAGTAAATTTGGTAGATTACAGTGCTGCCCATTAAAACTGAAGACCACAAATGCGGTATGTGACAAACATCAAACTGGCATGAAATCTACTACATGCTTGGATATGCAAAGCATATGCATTCCAGTGCAGCTTCACAAATTCGGAAGCAGTAACACCATACACGTTCTGTATTAGAAGGTAAAATTCTGCACCGGAAATAAGATTTGAATGTTAGTTATTAGCGAAAAAATTGTGTTATGCCTCTCGTAGCGAAAAGAAACGTCTACTAACACATGTCGAAATTCGGAAGAAGCAACATCGACCCCTGTAGATATTGCACTTCATAGGTGCGCAATACTGCTAGTCGCGTTGATCAGGCACATCGACTGTAATGTGAATATGAAATCTATGTGTTCAAGACGGACATATTCAACGTTGTGCAGGATCTCAACGGTCGGGGCAACTATTACTGACGTTATTTGGGATATCAGGCAATGCGTAGAAATCACTAGTCTTCGAGTTCTCCTTGGGGAACCCGATGCAACCGCTGCCTGAAACAACCCTATCCCTAGTACTCAGGTTAAAAGGCGCTCTTATATGGCATGAGATTTGGTGGAGAATACATATAACGTCGTCGACGGCTGCTCGTTTAATGTGGTGAGTCCGAACATACCGACACGAGTAGCAACATTTCATTTGCAAGTCCAGACTATCTAGGACTTGGCATGTGGCTAAGAACTCCTTTGTTGACATGAATGCAGCTGGGAAAAAATCGGTCAAGCTCAGACTACCTGAGCTCCACAATGGATAGATCTGGCCAACTGCTAACTGAAGCCTTCTTTGGGTACAGTATCGGTTCGGTGGTCACTGGATGAATGCCGAGGGTGAACGATTTGGCTGATGTGGCAGCAATGCCACGAGGGACCCCGTGTGTGTAGGCCTAAAGTAAAGTATGCTCCTCTTTTGAGGATCCACCTCCCGTATGGGGATATTTTTTTTTTTTTTTTTTTTTTTGGCCAATTCCCGCAGTTGGGAGGGGTGGACAAGGGTAATGGAGCTTCCCCATCCAGTGCTCTTAAACCAGACTACTAAATATTTGCGAGCTCGTAAATGGGAGGGGAAGCAAGTGTGACAGTAACTTTTTCAGTGAAAAGTGTCTACAAAAATAATGCCCGATTACTAAAGCCTGTATGGTAGTCAGTGGTGTAGTTTCATCGCCTGAATGACCACTCGAATAGTCCTACGCGACTACTGATTGAGGGGAAAGACTTAGTGCATGCTCAACTGTGCAGGACTGTACACCCAAGTCAGGAACAGGCTTTTTAGGAATATCACATTTACCCATACGTAAGTGCAACGACTTCTGAAGCACCACAGAACGCACCACGTCCAATGTAGTAACTTTCCCATACACGGTAGCATAGAATGGCGCGGGGACCGACATGCAGCTAAAGACAACTCTGGACGCAGGAGTGGCGTCACGCCATCTTTGCAGACGGGTCCCGATTCTGTGACAGCGGCGCGACGCAAGTTTCCATTTGTGAAGAGTACGAGAACAACGAAAGTTGGCAGATTGCATTTGGCATCGTCGGTACAAGCGAGCACACTAGCATATCCGGTTCGCATTGTCGATGATTTGAACAGCAGGAGGTCAATTCCTGATTTGTTAAGGGCTGTGACTGTGTCCTGTCTTCGAGAGCTCCATGACGTTACCTCTGGACATACCTCTGGACGTACCTCGAGACGTCTCACCCATTGCAAACATCTGGTCACGAGGTGCCGAGAGATTGGCAAGCTACCACTGGCCAGCCACTACGTTTGATGAACTCTGACATACACTGAAAGCAGCATGAAACGTCGTGCCCGTTTCTGTTATCTAAATTCAGTTCGATTCGACAACTATACGGATTAGAACCATTGTTTCTACGAGAGGAGGAAAATCTGTGTACTAAATTTCGCACTCTGTACAGCCCCAGCTGACCCTCAAATATAATCATCTGTTCTTCAGAGTGTATTACATGAGCACAAAAAATAAACTATCCTTCGTTGCTGTCCTTTCTGATGTTGCAAGTTTAATGATTTACAGTGTAACGTCTGCAACGAATACAAAAATTGGATCAGAAATTAAGTAATACTTGGGTATGCTCTGCACAATCTTCGCGCAGATTCGAATATCCCAGTCCACGTTGTGGTGTGTGATGAAGGGTATTTCGTGGTATATCTATAATACCCACTCTGCTGCTCATTCTTATTCGCTTTGCGAATTGTACGAGGGAAAAATAACTGTTGATCATCTCCCATATTATTCGAATGTCCCTAATTTTTCCGGCTTGGCCATTCTGCGAGACATATAGAGGAGGAAGTAATATATTCGCTGACCTTTCATAGAAAGTACGATCTCAGAATTGCAACAGCAGACTTACAGCTGTATGAGTCTCTTGTCAGAATCAATCAAGTATTCCGTTCAACATCTTCGTGACGCTCTCGCAACTAAACGGACCTGTGACTAAAAGAGGTGCTCTTGTAGAGAACTTCTCTATGCTCTCCCTACGCGTTAAAGACTCCCTGATGATGAGCAGTTCTCTGGAATCGGTGTTTAGTAAGGCATATTTCTCTAACATTCTTCCATTGATCCTGAGTCTCGTATGTGCAGATCATGAAGCTGACTTTATACAACTGTTTTTACATCGCTGCGATCGTACAGTCCTACATATTTATTGTGGCTATTCTCAATAGTTGACCACCTCCCATCTGAAGGGGCCTTGTGGTTATTCATAAGGAGCAGTGAAGTTAGTTTACTTTGACGATGAACTGCCAATCCCAGTACAAGTGCCCATCCTCTAAACTCCTACGTCACTCTACAAACTTCATTAGCTACGATCTCGCTGTTTGCAACGGGATCATCACATGCGCAGAGACTCAAAGATCTCTCGACGTCATTTACACACTTCCTTTATGCAGAGTGAGTCACGTAACATCCCTTTTATTTCATGAAAGGTTACACATATATAAACACGGTTTTCGGCAACTGTTAGAGCATCGAGGGGCGCGTAATTTTTTGTTCGGTTAATACTTTTAGCGCTGGTATCAACAGATATATTGAAGCAAGTACTTTTTTTTAAACGGAACCGTATACTTTTTATAACTGCATTCGATAGCTCTTGAGAAGGAAACTGTAGTTGAGAAGGCAATTACATAATGTTAACGTCGGAACGTGACTTACCAAAAAAATCAAAAAATGTCCAAGAGCGTGAGAACACGGTGGCCGGGAACGGCATTTGCGGTGCAAACACTGCCAAGCAGGCATCTCGAACCCCCATGTGTAGTTGTATGCCGTAAGGTGGGCCTGCGCTACGAGCATAAAGTTTTATTTCCTCTTTATCCAGCTTATGGCTTACATGCAGGTTCACTTACGAATATTGCATTTGGAAATACGACATAGGCTAGAATCTAGCGTATTACAAAGGTATCAGGGAAACCATTCGGCATTTTGTGTTCTCACAGATTTATTTGACCCGAAACAGAGAAATCAACTGTTCATTTTTCAAAAATAAAGAGGTCTTATACACTGTAAAAAGCAATTACTGTATTAAGTATCTACAATGATAAGCCAAAACATTATCACCACCTGCTTAGCAACTGATAGCGAGCGAGATGGGTTCCACAGAATTTACGTCAAGCTAATTTCGTCGCCGAGACATCAACGTGAGTTCCCCACACTGGTCCTCAAACCACTGTAGCAAATTTCTGGCTCCAAAATGGTTCAATTGGCTCTGAGCACTATGGGACTTAACATCTGTGGTCATCACTCCCCGAGAACTTATCATCATCATCATCATCATCATCATCATTATTTAAGACTGATTATGCCTTTCTGCGTTCAGTCTGGAGCATAGACCCCCTTATACAGTTCCTCCATGATCCCCTATTCAGTGCTAACATTGGTGCCTCTTCTGATGTTAAACCTATTACTTCAAAATCATTCTTAACTGAATCCAGGTACCTTCTCCTCGGTCTGCCCCGACTCCTCCTACCCTCTACTGCTGAACCCATGAGTCTCTTGGGTAACCTTGCTTCTCCCATGCGTGTAACATGGCCCCACCATCTAATCCTGTTCGCCCTGACTGCTACATGTATAGAGTTCATTCCCAGTTTTTCTTGATTTCCTCATTGTGGACACCATCCTGCCATTGTTCCAATCTACTAGTTCCCATCTACTAGTACCTGCAATCATCCTAGCTACTTTCATATCCGTAACCTCAACCTTGTTGATAAGGTAACCTGAATCCACCCAGCTTTCGCTCCCATACAACAAAGTTGGTCGAAAGATTGAACGGTGCACAGATAACTTAGTCTTGGTACTGACTTCCTTCTTGCAGAAAAGAGTAGATCGTAGCTGAGCGCTCACTGCATTAGCTTTGCTACACCTCGCTTCCAGTTCTTTCACTATGTTGCCATCCTGTGAGAATATGCATCCTAAGCACTTGAAACCGTCCACCTGTTCTAACTTTGTTCCTCCTATTTGGCACTCAATCCGCTTATATTTCTTTCCCACTGACATTACTTTCGTTTTGGAGATGCTAATCTTCATACCATAGTCCTTACATTTCTGATCTAGCTCTGAAATATTACTTTGCAAACTTTCAATCGAATCTGCCATCACAACTAAGTCATCCGCATATGCAAGACTGCTTATTTTGTGTTCACATATCTTAATCTCACCCAGCCAGTCTATTGTTTTCAACATATGATCCATAAATAATATGAAGAACAGTGGAGACAGGTTGCAGCCTTGTCTTACCCCTGAAACTACTCTGAACCATGAACTCAATTTACCGTCAACTCTAACTGCTGCCTGACTATCCATGTAAAGACCTTTAATTGCTTGCAAAAGATTGCCTCCTATTGCATAATCTTGTGGAACAGACAATAACTTCAACTAACATAAGGACATCACACACATCCATGCCCGAGGCAGGATTCGAACCTGTGACCGTAGCGGTCACGCGGTTCCAGACTGAGGCGCCTAGAACCGCACGGCCACACCGGCCGGCTTTCTGTCTCCGAGACACTGTCAACAATACTGCTGAAAGATGACATATTCGTTGGGGAAGCCATCAAGCATGAAGAGATGCATGCTGACCTGTCTTAGATTACTATTACAGGCCCCATGCAAGCGTAGAAGAATGTCTCCCATAGCATGGCACTGCTCCCATCAGCCGTGGCGCGCGGCAAGTTGCGAGCCACCATTCACCTTGGTGACGGCGTTTGTGGAGACGACCATCGACGTAGTGTAACAACAGTGTGATCACCCGAGGAGCAGACACGTTTCCATTGATCGACAGTCGAATTCCGAGGGTCCCGTGCCCACTGCAATCCTAACTGACGATGTCATTAGGTCAACATGAGAACACATAGGGATGGTCTGCTGCGGAGCTTCATGTTCAACAATAAATGACGGACGGAGTACTCCGAAACACTTGTGCGTGCACCGGCATTGTGCTGTTCCGGCAGAGATCACCATCTATCGTACTTCACAGAGCAGACAAGCCTCCGACCCCTATGTTCAGTAAAGAGTCGTGGACGTCCAACGATTTAGCACCTAGTGGTAGTTCCCTCTCCTGCTACCTCTTTCCGTAGATGCTCACGACAGTAGTACGTGAGCATTCAACCAGCTTCGCCGTTTTCGATGTACTCGTTCACAGCCTCTGCGTAATAATTATCTGATCTTTGTCAGAATCGCTTAACTCAATGGATTTCCCCATTTGCAGCCCACATCTGCCTAGGGTAATCCCCCCGTCAGTGTCTGCTCCGCTTTGATACTTTTGTTACCGACTCACGTGACCGCAACACCACAAGGCGGCATCCATCCATGTTTTGGTTCTTCAGTGTAAATGTTAGAAGGAAGATTTGACCTCTCTCTTCGTGTCCGTGACTATGTGCTTGTCTGAGCGAAATACATACTGTCGGACAACTGTCTCTACCTACACTGCTCTAAATTATATCAATGGGATACATTCGTTGAACTAAGCATTTTTTTAAAAAATACTTTGGTGACCTCCTTCACACCGCAAAATAAATATTCTTCTTAATGGAACGTTGTTTCTCGCTGAACGTAAGCGTGTAATGACAGTGTTACCAGCTAAATGCAATATACTCTGTCGACTTAATTGACATTGTAATTGAATTTCTTACAGATGTAATAGAAATAAACAATTTACTAGTAATGATTTGGTAACCATCGAAATCACATAGCATAAATTGTGTCTTCCAAAAACATAACTTTACCCTTTATTTAAGCAGGTGTTCAAACTGTTGACTATGGGCGGGAAGGCACATTTGTAATCGCCGTTCGAAAGAACGATGAACAGATGTAATTACTGTGGATTATGTGATAGAGCATGCGCTGGCGATCCGACAACACATATCGTCTGGCGTAGTTGGGGCTTCGTCATAGACTGCATCTTTGTGTGCTCCCCAAAGAAAGAAATCGAGAGGAGTCAAATAGGGGTACCGCGCAGGCCATTTGATAACAGAATTTCGTCCTATCCAACGTCCAGGAAAATTCTTATTCAGTGTTTACGTTGCAACACGGGACGAGTGAGCTGGATAACCGTCGTGACACAGCCACATACGCTGTCGAATATCCAGTGATATCTCTTCTAGAAGAACAGGCAGAATGTTCGACAGTAAGTGTGTGTGGACAACGCCGGAGATGAAGTAAGGTTCAACGATGTAATTTCCAATAATACTGAACCATAATACATAATACGTTTGCGGTCGATGGCCGCTGATGTTGCACATAAAGAAGCGAGTGTGGATTGTCGGCTGTCCAGTAGTGTATGATATGCAAATTTAAACTGGCGTATTTGGTAAGCGTTGCTTCATCGGTAAAGAGCACACATTGGAAAAACGTAGGGTTGTCTCTCATTCGCTGAAGGGCAAACCGACAGAATTCTGTACGACGTTCGAAATCACGGTGTTCGGGGGCCTGATGTAGTGACACTTGGTAGGGATGGAAATTCTGTCGATGCAGGATGCGAATCACACTCGTCTGGCTGAGACCACATTTCTTGGGAGTAAGTCTCGTACCACTGTGCCGATTCATGAGAGTCGGAGCCAGAACAGCTGCTTCGTGTTCTCTGTCAGTTCTACTCTTCTTTCTTGTCCTATTTTTGACATTCAAGCAGCCTGTCCTCAATAGCGTCTTAATAACTCGTGCAATTGTCTCGCGCGTTGGATATTGGCAATTTCGGATAGATAGTCCCATACCGCTGTTCTGTTTTTACGTCATTTCCCTTACAGTCACCATACAATAGTATTATATTCAACTTCTTCTCATCAGCGTACATGTCTGCACGCAACGAATGTTGAAGCAGAAATGAGGAGTGCAGACAAGTAGGCAGGGAAATGTGTTGACATTCTAATACAGCGTAGTACGAGAGCTCTGCTTCACGGTGTTTGCACCACTAATGCCTATTCCAAAAATCGTGCCCTCAAATTCTAGGATATTTCTCAAATTTTTTACGAGAATTTTCAATGTCAACGTTAATAAACGCTATATCGCTGTATTTGTCTTCTTAAGAGCTATCGAATGCAGTTATGAAAAGCATACGGTTCTGAAAAAAAAGAAATAAAATAAATCTCGTTTCTTAAATATCTCCGTTGATAGCAGCGCTAAAACCATTAACCAAACAAAAAATTACGTGCCCCTCGACGCTCTAACATTTGCCAAAAATCGCGTTTAGTTGTGTGTAACCGTTCAACGAAATAAAAGGGGTGTTACTTCTTACGTGACTCACCCTTTATATGTCGTAAACAGTACCGGTCCTAAAACAAGTCGCTAGAGTACGCCAGAAGCTACTTTGTTGTCTGACTGTCTTCGTCAGGAACGACACGATGCTTTATGTCGACTAGCATGTCTTTGGAAAATACGTCATAGCTCACCGCCAAGAGCTGGTAATAATTACTTCTTATTAAAATCAGTTTCAGTCCTCACGCCATCATCGGGTATCCTGCATACCAAGGAGACAACATATAAAATACATTTCACATTTAACTACCAGTGTTTGGTGCTCATGCGCAAGAAATCTGACGCCATAACAGTTAAGATACTATCTTTATGTGGCGGTATAAAACCTATCACGTCAAGTAGCAAAAAATCCATCGTAGGTCACTAAAAATAAATCTTCCTTTATACTGCGAGTCCCAGGAGAAACGGTCAGTATTTAGAAATATGATAGGAACTATAAAGCAAAGCAATAAAGTCTAGTAAACATGGGCTCTAAAATGCCTTCCTTACAAGCTATTAGCACTCGTTCATCTTCGTCATTGTGAAACAAATCTCTGCTAATGCAAGCTCTTTGCTTTCCATGTTTTGAAAGCTGTTTGTGTGGAGAAAAATGAGAAAAAAAAATGTCCAGTAAACATGAGCCCGAAAGTGCATATCTTAAAAGCTATGTGCACTTACACATCCTCGCTAGTGGGTAACAATCTCTTCTACTGAACAAGTGCTCATAGATCTTACGCTACGTATTTTAGAGCCCGTGCTTGCGGACATTTTCCTTCAAATGGCAGTTTCTGTCATACTCTTGAAGACTGGTCATTTCTCCTGCAACGCCCTGTGTATGGTGTGTGTGAATATTGTACACTGACCAAAAACAATCATAGCACCACAAAATAATTAGAGTAACTAAATTTTGGGAATATATTCGATGAGGTACTCCATTTAAGTGATTTCAATTGCAAGATCATAGGTTAATGTCAGCGCGAGATAAGCATTGAAAATGTGAAATTATGCTACATTAATAACGGGTATATTCGTCAGAATGTTGAATACAAGCATGCGAACATGACTGCATAGTGTTGTAAAGGTTCCGGATGTGTTTGCGGGATGGAGTTCCATGCGTGTTGGACTTGGTCAGTCAGTACAGGAATGGTTAATGCTCTTTGTGGATGATGCTGGAGTTGTTGTCGATGATGTTCCAATATATGTTTGACTGGAGACAGATCTGGTGATCGAGCAGGCCAAGGCAACGTGTCGACACTCCGAAGAACATGGTGGGTTACAATAGCGGTGTGTAGGAGAGCGTTATCCTGTTGGAAAACATCCTATGGAATGCTGTTTGTGAATGACAGTGCGACAAGTAGAATCACTGCAGTCAGTGTACGTGGGGTGACCACGACAGCGCTACTGCTGTCACATGGAATGGCATCCCAGACCATAACTCTAGGTGTAGGTCCGGTGTGTCTAGCAGGGAGCCAGGTTGGGTGCAGGTCTTCAACTAGCCTCCTTCTAACCACACAAGGGCAATCACTGGCACCCAGGCAGAACCGGCCTTCATCAGAAAACACGATAGACCACCACCCTCACCTCCAATCAGCTCTCGCTTGGCACCACTGAAGTCGCAAATGGTGGTGGCATTGGGTAAGTGGAATGCAGGTTACAGGCCGTCTGACTCGGAGGCATCCTAGAAGTAGCCCATTTCTAACATTTTGTTGTCAGTGTGGTGTCAATTACTGCTCAAATTGCTGCTGCAGATGCAGTACGATGATCCAGAGCTATAAGCCGAACACGATGGTCTTCCCTCTTGTCTTCTTGCGACTGTACATTGTCGTGACCACCGCTGCCAGCAATCACATACAGTGTCTGCATTCCGCCACATCATTCTGCAGTATCGCAGAAGGAACATTCAGCTTCTCGGAGCCCTATTATACGACCTCTTTCTAAGTCAATAAGGTGTTGAGAATTGTGTCTTTGTCACCTTAAAGGCATTCTTGATAAACATCAACTCACCACGTCGAATAAAAGTAAAGAACTCTCACTACCGCTCGAACGTGTACTTAAAGCAAACGTCATTTTCATCTTCATGCTGACGCAAAATTTTAATAAATGTCGTCTTTCAGATGTAGAAATATGCCTAGCAACTCCTTCTTGGTGTAATGATTTTTTTTTCCCATCAGTATATGTGCAAATGAATTTGGGGGGGGGGGGGGGGGAGAGTAAAGAAGAATGGAACAAGTAAATAAATATAATAACACATGTACAGAAAAACATATCACAGCAAATGTTCGACACACTACTTAAACTAAATTATCCTAAGGACAAACACACAGACCCATGCCCGAGGGAGGACTCGAACCTCCGGCGGGACCAGCCGCACAGTCCATGACTGCGGCGCCCAAGACCGCTCGGCTAATCCCGCGCAGCGTTTACTCTATCAGAAAAATTGCAAAAGAATTTAATATTTGTTAACGTATACCCCCTCAATTCATAAAGAAAAAAATGGAAACATGGTGGAAAAGTCACTTGTGGATACTCTAAATACATGAAAGTATTTTCGGACCGTCAGCAAATAGTACTCAGGGCTTATATCGTGAGAGCCGTTGAAATTATGCTCGTGTTGACCAAAAATTATGTACGAAAAATGGGGTATCTTTGTGCGAAACATTTTTTCTTGAGATTGGCATCGTCTTGTGCACAAAAGAAAATAGCCAGAGCCGCTTCTCTTTCAGAATTTTTGGAGAGAAACAATGATCTGCCCATCAGACACCTCAAAATCATAGCATTTAATTAAAAAGGAGAAAAAATAAAAAAGATAAAAAATGTTGTGAGATTATCCTTAAATTAGGAGATGTTTATTCTCGTGTTCCTATTCCCTCTTCTAGAACCTGGAACTCGGACTAAAAGCCAAACAGGATACTTGCACAGAAAAGCATGAACAAATTGCAGTTTGAACTCCAGTGAATGCGGAGGGCAGTAGCACCTGCTACATGTGTTCAAGGGACCTTCATTCCATCCATGATAATCCTCCCAAGGAAAAACTTTAAAGAGCATTTCATCCGTGCGGACCCGTGGGATGCATCGGTGCTGTCACAGGTTCTGGGTGGATGGTAAAGTACCCTTTTTAACATTTCTCGATCATTTTGTTAGGCAAACCAGACCAACCAAAGAATATCCTGTCCTACTACTACTGGGCAACCATTCATACCACATCAGCTCAGAAGCTCTTAATAAATGTAAGAGCAATGGTGCAGTGCTTCTTTCATTTCCTCCCCACTGTTCTCACAGATTAGATGTGTGCGTTCATGGCCCTTTCAAGATCTGCAACAGGGTATAAAACTAAAGTGAAAATTTTGGTGAAATTAACAGAAAAGCCAAACGGGCTTCAACATTGGGAGATAACGTAAAAGGTAAAATCGTAAATGAATGAACAAAAAAGACATTAATTGGGAAATATATATTTGAGGAAGTTGAATATTGGGTCTTTAAGTTAATTTTGTTAAGATTTCCCTTTGGAAAGCAAACAGGATACAAACTGACACAGTGCACTCTGGACTGTGTGTAACAGCATTTACCAGTATCACGCAAACCAGTAAATTATGGGGAGCAAATTCGCACCAAGTTCACATTAATGACAGAAATACTCAAGATCATCACTTAATCAAATACTGAAATGTCACTGCACGAAGCGCAGAACTAAATCAGTGCATCAGGGGCTTCTATCTTGACTGACATGAAAAACGCAAAATAAAGATGAATAACATCATAAATCCACTGTTTAAGCTCTTCTACATATATCAGTCTTCCTTAGTAACAGTAATAGTTAATTTTTTTCTTAATAGGTGGGGAATATGATGGAGACCCATAAACTAATATAGTTTCACTAGTCAAAAATCTTTGATTATTGCAGTAGTGAAGACTCACTTCATTCAGTTAAATTCCCTTAAATTTCTTTGCAAGACAATGAGGTACAGCACTGGACTCAGTCAACTTCAAAAATGGAACCTTTCATGATGCGTACCAAAGATACACTTTCTTTAAAAACATGCATAATTTATGTCCTAACTATACTACCCTAAACCTGTTCATTAAAGATTTATATGTACTTGAACTTTAATTACCTGTGAAGCAGACATTCTTTGCAATAACATTGACACAATCTTGCACTGTAATCCTACAAAAGTATATTTTATAATAAACTAAGGATACTTTAGCAAAAGCCTATCCATCTTCACTTTTGTGATTTTAGCTTTAATTTATACTACTCCTTATACTTTAGCCAAAAAATCACTTTTAAATACATGACTGCAAGAGTTGTTCATTTCAATCAGGATAATAGACTTTAGTAGCATTTAGGTGAGGACCCTGGTTAAGTTCGTGATCAGGATTGAAAATATGGTTCCAGACACGAAGTTATGTTTTATGTGATTATTATTGACACAACACACAGACTAACTGGTCCATGCCCATATACATTCCTTAACTGAATGTATGAAGTTTGTGAAGCAGTGGCGAAGACTGGTGGCAGGCGACATGGCGGCTAACTGTAATAACGGCTCTTGATGTACGAATGCTCTATAAATTCTGTTATTGGCGTCGGATTTTCAACATATTAGACCCATTCTATTATTCCGTGAATACCAAATAACAGACAGAACCACATCCGAGCAAATCACTTCTAATGCAGCTTCCAATACTGCTTCCAATACTGCGTGTCGTTCACACAAAGGAGCCACTCAGTTCGATCGCCAAACCTACCTTTTACGTTGCGTCATGCCACTTGCGTTGCGGCTTCCTACACCGTTTACACGTTATAAATACAAGTGCCCTAAGCACGAACCAGCCTTTAACAAATATACTCTTTATTTTTTATAAACATATTCATATTATAATACTGTAAAATTTCAACATATTCTTTTGCTTTTTTCATATATACATTAAGAAACTCTAATTTTCTTCCATGCACCAAGGAGTATAAGCAACACAGAATACACACTATATAAATTGCATATACACAGTTACATAAAATAAACCTACTCCTAATCGATATAAGTGTTACAAGGGGTAACGATTCCTGATTGAAAGAAAATCCAAAAAAGACGTTAACAATTTATGATTTGCCTTCCATTGTAAGCAAAGGACTTCTCACCACTTTCACAACAGTGAACTTCAATTCAGGATTCTCAACAAGAGGCACATTCCCATTGGACCCTGACAAATTCCAAGAAAGTGATTTTCAGTATCTTTTATGACCGATAGCGCTGTTCCAGAATAAAAAGTTTCAGATCTTCTGGCTAACTCCGTACTGGGGCGAATGCTGCTAATGCTGTGCCAGAAACTTCAGCAGAGGAACGTTTTCGCCTGAGCCCTTTCCCTAAAGCTAGACCAAGGAAAGAAAGCAACTGTGGAAGAAAAAAGAAGAAGAAGTCTTCTATATTAAGAGATACACCCGAAAAACAGGCTTTAGAACAAGAAAGAGAGGAGAGGAATGATTCGAAGGCACCTAAAAATGGAAACAAAAGAAAGGAACGAAGAAAACAACAACTAGAAGTAAAATAAAGTTACAGTTCTATTCATCTGCCGAAGAACAAGAAGAAGAAGAAAATTATTGTTTGATTTGTGGTGATTTTTATAGAAAGGGAGAATGATGAGTGTACTGCGTACTGAATGCAAATTATGGTCTCGTTTGTCTTGTGCGAATAATGATCCAGTCTCCGTGTATGCAGACTATGGAAACAATGAAGACACCTCTGACACATCAGACATTTCGGACTGAGTAGGCTGTTTTCAGTGAAATTTTGGTACGCTTTGGCGTTTTTACATATTTGTCAGCTGTGGGATACAACCTTCACGAAAAGGACTTGTAAGTCGTCAGTTCACACACAAAAATTGGTTGGTGTCGCGTCACTTCGTATTCAGTTTAGTGAAAATGCTTCAATGAGAGACACTGTGATTATGTGTTTTCCACCCCACATTATTACACAGAATAAAGAATCAATATTTTGAAATGAAAAATCAATAATTTGAAAAGAACCACAGAAAGCGCAGGTCTTCAAATATTTTACGCAGAAAAAGAATATGTGGGAAATACAAAAGATGCTCTAAATTTAATGAATACATATTGCTAAAAATTAAGACAGTCAATAAAATTAGTTATTTTGATGGTGTAATACAGAAAGACGGCCGACACAGTGTGGAGCTACAAACTCTAGACAAGGAAGCTGGAAGGTCTTCCACTTGAGTACAGATGTGTACAATAAAAGTATATCCCATCAAGATGGGTTACAGCATTTGTCACAGTAATAAAACCAGAATGTTGATACGAAAAGCCATTCCTGGATTTAAGAAAGACCGAAGAAACAGAAAACATGGAAAAGAGAGGAAAGTCGTAAAAAAATTTGGGAACAATAAAATACATAAGCGAATACAGGAACAGAAGTAATGAAGGTCTAGAAGAAACTGAACAAACAAATTTAACGATGAGTAAAAGTAGAATGACATATTATGGGAATCTGTTGTGGATGAATGAAAACGGAATATGCATGTGTTGCACATCTCGACCAGGTGAAAACGTCCACGGTGCAAGTAGCTTCACGAAATCAGAAGTAATCTGAAACATATGAAGTTCGAATAACATGAAATACCGAACACGTAAGTTTCGGAAGAAGATTTAGGATTCTCATCTCCAGAGAAAATAAAAAAATGTAAGTAGGGCAATGTGGGAAGAAGTACTCAAACAATAGATCTTTCGACTGAGAAAGTTTGGGAAAAATCGGAAGATAAATCGGAATTAATTATTTACATTGTACACAGGAGGCTCAGTTCTAATAATAAAGTAATAAATGTCAATAATAAAATAGTAATAAAAGGAGAAGAATCCACAGAAAAAATTAAAACTCAGGTAAAATCCTCCAATTATGTCCCAAATTTTATACGCATGTAACCCATTACTACAACTCAAATTTAAACTTTAACTTAAACTTAACTGCTCTCCCGTTTTCTGTCAGTCTGTGTAAAATTTGAGTTGCAGCATTCTCTCTACTTCATATTGGAATTCCTAGTTTCTAAATTAAACTCAGGAAATTGCAACGCACTGTCTGCTGTACAATGGAGGTGAAATGAAACCTGAATGCACAGATAAGTTCCTAAATTTCCCAGTTGTGGTTTTTAAACATGACACTGAGTCTAGCACGCACTGCACTGTGCAGGTAGTGGGGTAAAGGGAGTTCGATAACAGTTCAGGGTCTGTCTATGTAAGTGTCATGAGTCCAATCACCCATTGTAACCTGTCAAGGTCGCACCCTTCCCCTCCCTCTTCAATGTCACCCCCTCCCCTCAAGGTCACCTCTCTTCTTCTTCCCCCACTCTCTACACCATGTAGCATTGCCACATTTCTTCCTAGATGCACCAGTTCTGCTTACTCTTTGTTTCCCCTACTTGTACTGAATCTAATCATAGACATGGTTGCAGATTTTTTGCTGGTACAAAATTTCTTTTGATACATACTGATCACGCATGGAGCACTAGATTACCAGACAAACCAAAGCAGGATAGATTCCTTCTGCCAAACAAACCACCACTTTCCCGTACACCAACCAACCTGTGTATGGCTTTTAGGCCGCTTCTGACGTCCATCTACGAAAACTACAGGGTGATCACCAACACTGCTCACAGAAAACACACATATAAACAGTTGAAATAGGACAAGACACAGAACGAAAATTACACTGTTTACATGCAGACAATGCATACAAATTTCCTACCACAAGTTAAATGAGGACTGTGGCACCAAGATGTGCAGAATTGCTAAACCATGAAATAAATAACAAACGAAATTTTTGCTTATAGGTCAAATGCTGTGAAAAAAAGGAATCCATCACAGTGAATAGTTGTTGACGATGATGTCTCTGCTGCACAATTTTTTTTTATAAAAAAGAAGAGAGAATGGTGACTTTAACGCTCTTCAGTGCTACAATGCCGTGGAAAAAGAGCAAACTTAGTGAAGTGAAAACAGTGTCATTAATGAGAAAATAGCTTCCTTGCTAAATAGAACTACTTGCTGCACTTGGACTCGATGCTGGACCACAGACTAAAGTTTTTATTTGTCAGTGTAACGCATAATCGTGTTCAGTTAGCTGCAGAGCTAAAAATCTACTCTGGAAAAGGGAAATAAAATCGCCAAATTTCAGGCAAACTGTGCCATATATTGGAGTCTTTCGCCGGTAATTAGTTGATTTGATAGTTTTATCTGACACGGGCATCGCAGTTTATTGTGAATGGGCATTAACTATCATGAAGCCGCCGCACAGCTGCGATGTTATCACGGAAATAGTGCGCTGTATCTGTTCAATGCCGTGATGAACAGCCCCAGTGTGGCTAGTGACGTAATATGTCAGCAGCGTACCGCTCTTATCTATGCTGCAAAGGTTACATTGTTTGGGATAAATAGCAGAGATGTGAACAAAACAACCAGCTTAATATGTGACTCTATGATTATCGGCCGATGATAGAGCTTAACCGATCACAGTCTACATGTGCAGACAGTTTTATGTGTAAGTGCAGCAAAAGAAAAGCTTGCCCTAATCCATTGTGGGTGGATCAATCATGAAACCGAGTGAGATTCATATGACAACTGACTCAACTACCAACACAATTGTCGGTGTTTATACACTTAAATTTGTTACAAGCACAATGAAAACGACACGCTTAGGAGCGTTAGTCACAGAATCTTTGCTTAATAGTTACTATCAGTTTAATAAGTCACGGCTGCAAAATATTGACACGAATTATTTGCTGAAGAATGGAAAAACATAGAAGCCGACTCAGGGATGATATGTTTGTTTTCTGGAGAAATGTTGGAACATACAAGGCAGTTCTGACCCTATGACTTACTCGTACCTTAGAAGATAGGTTAAGGAAAGGCAAACGTACATTTATAGCTTTTATTGATTTGGAGAAAGCTTTTGCTTATGTCGACTGGAACATCCTCTTTGAAATTCTGAAGGCAGCAGGGGTAAAATAAAGGGAGCGAAAGATTATAAACCATTTGTATACAAACCGGATAGCAGTTATAATAGATGAGGGGAATGAAAGTGGAACAGCAATTGAGAAGCGAATGATACAAGCTTGTAGCCTGCCCCTAATGTTATTCCATTTGTACACTTAGCAAGCGCTAAAGGAAGCAAAAGAAAAATTTGGAGATAGAGTTAAGGTTCAGGGAGAAGAAATAAAAACTTTCGGGCTCGTCCGTGACATTGTAGTCCTGTCACAGACAACAAAGGAATGGAAGTGCAGCTGAACGGAATGGGCAGTGTCTTGAACATTAACAATAGCAAAAAATGGTTACGGAAGTAGTCGATTGAATTATGCGACGCTGAGTAAATTACTTTAGGAAATCTGACTCTAAAAGTAATACATGAGTTTTGTTATTTGGGCAGAAAAATATCTTATGAAGGACGAAGTTGAGAAAAAATAAAATGCAGGCAGGCAATAGCAAGAAAAGCGTCTTTGAAGAAGGGAAATTTGGCAAATAGAAAATGCATTAAGGTGTCAGTGAGTCTTTTTTGAAGATGTTTGTGGCGAGTATAGCCTTGGACGAAAGAGAAACGTGGACATTAAGCTGTTCAGATAAACAAAAGAGTAGAAAGTTTCGCAATGTGGTGCTGTGCGAGAATGTTGAATATTAGACGGATACATTGCGTGGAAATATCCCTAGGATCGATTCTTATCATAGGATTCCATACTATGGAACGCTGGCAAATAGACTGGTTACACAGTTGGCTACAAAAGATATTGTCGTAGCATATTTTATTCTTAGGGATAATTGGCTGAGGTTTAAACGCAGGGAGGAGACGAAACGGGAGCACCAGAAGTGGTCAGGTGTTCACATCATCATCTGTCGTGAGTGACCCTCTAAGTATTCAGGCCAAACGAGAACGGGTGACTCAGTTTCTGGTATTACAACTGGACTCATTATTCTGCATACGGAAAACAAGGGAAGTTTTATTGATATCTACGAGGAGCTGGAGATCTTTCGTGCGTTAAGAAAACCTTCAACAAAACACTTCTCTCTCAAACTGAATTAAGACATAAATCCATGTCGTTGACTTTCTTTGATTGCTTAAATGAACAGCCCCATTCATTCACCCTCTCCCCGTTACCTCTTGTTCTTTGATGTCTTTACTAGAGGTGTTCACCTTTTTCATTTTTTTAATACTCATTAAATTTTGTATGAAACTTTAAGAATTTTTAATTCTAAATGTTATGCTCATAAATGGCTCGCAACAGGTTCTAGGCTTTTATCCGTATGTTCGTAAGTGATTCACTTAACATCTGCATCTTTATTAATGCGTTTACGTTTTGTTTGGAACTATTTCCTTAAAGTTTATGGAAAGTTATTTACGCTTCCACACATGCGCCGCTTCGTTCAGGGCCTGTTTTCATGACCTGTCATTTCGTGTATGGCAGTCACATTGTTCTATCTCGGCGCGGCTTCAGCTGAGGTATTGTTTACATTGTATTTATTTCCCCTCGTCCGCCCCTCCTCACCCCTCTTTCTAGTGCTTTTACAATCTTTCCTCTCGTCTCATTTGTTCACAGATTCCAGTTCCATGGTCACGTTTTAATTCATGACTATCGCTTTTTGCCAAATTTCTCAACTTTTAAAGAAAGGGTTGCGGTCAGACTGTGGCTTGTCACTATAACGTAAGTGTCAGTCTTTTATCACAGTGATATGGTCTTTGCGTAATATTGTTTACGATCTCTTTCTTCTTTTTATTCAGATTTGCAAATGATGATGTAATTTAAATTATGAATCAAGTCTTGCAGGTAGTAAAGGATTTACAATAGCTACAGCGTTATTTATTCAGCATGCTGCTGATGCTTATTTGACTAGAGAGTGTATGTGTAGCAGTAATATCTGTGATCGGTAACAAACGTTTTCATTGAAGTCTCTGGAGCAATAATTTGCTTAATTTTGAAAAAGAAATGTCCAGAATAGCTGTAAGAAGTTTAATATTTCTTATTACAACAACTGTTTTGGTTTTATTGGCATTCTCAAGTAACCTACGAATTTATCTATAAATATGGTGACTGTCCATTTGAATAATCAGATACTAGAATAGTTCACTGGTACTTATATCTAGTTTGAGCTGACATCTGTACTGTATCCACAGTAAACTGACACTGCCTGATTCATAAAGACTGTGTTACTTGTAGTAATCCTAAATGTATCAAATACACTGAGTCTCTTATTTTACGGTTCATTTTGTATAAAGTACGATTTGACATTTGCTTGATAATACATTTACTCTGACACTGTATGTTTACAAAGCGTACTTACCCATAGAGCAAGAATAAGGATAAATCAATAAATAAGGACAAATGTAAAGGTACAGAGTCTCTTGAACAAAGAGCTGTATGCAGCACACCTACACTAAACTAACAATGTAATCCTATTGGTGTTTAGTAACTTTACTAACTTTATAGAACGTTATCCATGGCAAATGATAAGGCAAGTTCGATAGAAACATAAAGACAGACTTAATAAGCTAATGCATACTCAACACTGCACAGAGGAATGTACATAACCTTATCAGTCCTCGTTCTACACATACACAGATAAAAATTTAACAAATATTGGTTTCATAGACAATGCATGAATTTTACTCAACAAAGACTTGAAGTACATTATGGAACCAGTATCCATAAATATCTAATAGCTACTAAAATGTGGCAATTGATATGGTGAACCTACCAATTACAACATAAAAAGGATTAACAGTTAAAGGTACAAACCTCATGGAGACAGAATTACATGATACGAAAATACATAACAAACAACCAAAGCCTGAACACCCTCCTCTTGAAACCATAAATCAAAAATTACTAACATTGCAACAGCAGTAAAATCTGACAAAGGAATAGCCTTGTTACACTAGACCACAACATCTGAAGCCAAGAACATCGCTGAACTACCAAATAATCCAAAAAATAAATAATCAGCACAAGTAAAGAAAAGTATTACTAATTGTAATGCAATACTGATAGCCTATTAAAAGAAAACATAATGAACCTGGACACACAACAATGCTATTCACTCAACCAAATATATGTAAACTTTAAATTCCAATCTTCCTTGTACTGAACTAAATCCCTAGTAAGGAAAATGCTATACGAATTGCTAACAAAGTCATATACTAAAAAAAAAAAAGAAAAAAAAAGAAATACACAACAAGAAACTCATGTAGCCTGGCAAAAGTGGCTAAAGAGATACAAATTCCACCTAATAACAAATTTGTATCTTTTGATATTACAAACTTATAGACAAATAAACCAGTACCAGAAATTATAGAGACTATAAAGTATAACCTTTTGCAATACAGGAAAACATCTCTGAAGAAACTCACGAAATTCCTCAAAATCATTTCGAATAAAATGACAAAATGTAAACCCAAGCCGATGGAGTAGCCATGGGAAACAGTGTAGCTAGCATAATAGCTATTTCACTTGAAGCACCAGAAGAAAAATTTTTCACATCTCAATTATCGTTATTTAATCATATCATTTACTTCCAGAATGAGATTTTCACTCTGCAGTGGAGTGTGCGCTGATATGAAACTTCCTGGCAGATTAAAACTGTGTGCCGGAGCGAGACTCGAACTCGGGACCTTTGCCTTTCGCGGGCAAGTGCTCTACCATCTGAGCCACCGAAGCACAACTCACGCCCGGTACTCACAGCTTTACTTCTGCCAGTATCTCGTCTCCTACCTTCCAAACTTTACAGAAGCTCTCCTGCGAAACTTGCAGAAATAGCACTTCTGAAAGAAAGGATATTGCGGAGACATGGCTTAGCCACAGCCTGGGGGATGTTTCCAGAATGAGATTTTCACTCTGCAGCGGAGGAGAGCTTCTGTAAAGTTTGGAAGGTAGGAGACGAGATACTGGCAGAAGTAAAGCTGTGAGTACTGGGCGTGAGTCGTGCTTGGGTAGCTCAGTTGGTAGAGCATTTGCCCGCGAAAGGCAAAGGTCCCGAGTTCGAGTCTCGCTCGGGCACACAGTTTTAATCTGCCAGGAAGTTTCATATCATTTACTATTATAGATATGTAAATGACAACATAATGCTGATTGATGGAAATAATGTGGACATAAATCTACCAGGCATATAACAACCTACTTCCCAAAACCAAATTTACCATGGAAATAGACACAGACAAATTAGTACACTACCTTGATCTCAAAATTAGCAAATACAACAACCACCACATGTTTGACATTTACAGAAAACTATTTACTAGAGATACTATGATAAACACCGATTCCTATCATCCAAAATCAAGAAAGCATGCTTACCTCCACTCTGGGAACAACACACTAATCAGTTTACCACTAGCAAAACCAGCAATACAAAAAACTTGTAATTCCCCTACATGTATCCCATAAAAATGATTGTGACCCATAGTAAGAAAATTATATAAAAAACATGTAAAACCCGAACGCAACACAATACCCAACGACATACATCTTAGTAGAGAAACCTAAAGCAAACAAGGAACTATATATGTACCTACTATTTTGTAGAACAGTTGTGAAACAAAATAAATACACTCTTCTAAACCACATTCATCCTACTGGCCTTTCATAATAATAATAATCTCATAACAAAACTACATTCAGGCAAGACCAAAATCTCAAAATATACCATGGATGGAATATACAAACACTTGTGACAATAGTAGTTATCTCTGTATCGGCCAAACATGACGAAATGTTTGTGTCACATCCTAAGAACACACCAGATACAGCAATGGTAATCAGTCACGCTCCTTTTTACAACTCAAAAATCCTACATCACACAGCCAAGAAAACTGAAATTGCATTGCAAATACTGCCCAGAATACTGGAGGACTCACTATAGACACATTTGATGAATTCGAGTTATATACACATACAAAAGATTATCTAGACAATATGTCAAATGGAGATGCAGACTTTAAACATAAACATTACCTGTAAAAATTGGCATGCTGAACCAGAAAAGGAATAGCACATGTGGACAACAGTTCTCACTCAGACGAAAGGTATAATTCACACAAAAATCTAGTCAGTGAAATATAACATTATCATTGCCACACTTTGTAAACTAAATGTCATGGAAATGTGAAATCACACGTCACACTAAATGAACTATCAAATAACCGATAGAACATACCTTCATAATTAGACATGTCATGCTGTCTTTATGGATCAGACGATGGTGACTGGTAATAGATGTAATATGGACGTCAGATTAAACTAGGCATATGTATCAATGACGTTTACTATGCTGCCGATCTAATCGAACAAAAAATATTGACAGTTGCGTAATTTATATTGCACAACGCACAGTTATGAGAGCATGGACTAAGGCTTCAGTTACGGCTCGGATTTCACCCAACTCTTGTAACATAACGAAATTGCTCAAGAAATCGGCTACAGAGAAGTTTTAGAAAGTACCATGGGAGTTGGATCCGGCTGCAGTGGCCAGAGGGGAGAGCCGTTAAGTTATGTCGCTTTCAAGGCAGGCTGCATGCAACAACACAGGACAGGTAAGGAGTGTACAATAGAAGGGTTTCCCTTATAGGTAGTAAGCGGCGGACTTGCAGCCTGGTCTAGGGTGCTAGTCTGGTACAATGACGGCTTTTGTTGCAGTATGAAAGATGTCATATTGAAATACTTCATGATTGTGTAATATTCAGTGATTCACAGTACAATAAACCCGAAAACATCAGCGTGCTTTTATCACTGAGGGGCACTTATTAAGACTTTCACATTATAAATATCATAAAAGCTGAAGAAGTTAGATGAACACTTCATGCCATCTTTATAAATGAAGTATTAGATGATACCTCAGGACTTTAGTTACAATCCCTGAATTATTGTGTTTTATATCCTTTTATTAAAAAAATGTTTCAGATCATAGTATTCTCCACAGATAAACAGCAAACGACAGCAGTTTGACAATTTTCAGGCCTATCCATGAGTGACCATTTATCATTAGTCTCAATTATTAACAGTTTGCGAATGATAACTAAAACACATTTTAGTCAGTATTAAAACCATTCTAATTAAAAAACAGTAAATGATTCGTAAAATTTAATACCATCAGCAGATTGACCATGAAAAGACACATCAGTTGAGTATGTCAAACTTATATTTCATATGTTTTAAGGTGTATTCTTTATTGTTTGTTATTAGTATGTATGCAGTAGGTCATGTTTAGTTAATTATCCACGTTTTTTATGTACAACATCATGGCTGGTCCCTACAGAAATGCCTGAAAACGTTCATCAGTTTGTCCATATGTTTAATCTGTAACTTTATTATTGTGCAAATGGTAGTCCATTTTACAAATTTTAACATGAAGTGCTATTTGATGGGGGAGCGATTGTTTCTCATTCGTGTGAGCGGTAAGGTGCTCAGACTTTCTGATTTGTGATGGGGCTCTTGGAAGCAAGGTACGATTTCTCGGAGATGCAGAGTTGGGATATTCATGTAGAGATATGATAGAGGGAACATCTCCTGTCAAGGCAGGGCAGACGAAAGACTTGGAGTGGACGTTATAGAGCGGAAAAACTGGATGTTGCAGAGTCGTTATTCCATTAAAGATATCATTTTTGAGCAAGTAGCAGCCGAAACAAAACTGGCGTGCTACGAATCAGAGTGTGGAACATGAAATCCCTTAATGAAGCAGGTAGGCTACAGAATTTAAAACGGAAAAAGGACAGGTGAGAGTTAGATATAGTGAGAATTAGAATGAGGGTAATGCAGGACAAGGTTTAATAGTGAATATATAAATGGGAACACAGATAAGCTACTGTGAACAGCATTGTGAACGTATAAATACAGCCAAGAGTGACATGTAGCCCACTCCCACCACAGTAGTAGAAGTTTATATACCAACTAGCTCCGCATATGATGAAGAGATTTAAGAAATGCACGATCAGATAAAAGAAATTATTCAGATATTTAAGAGAGACGAAATTTTTAATAGTCATGGGGAAATGGAATTCGATAGTAAAGAAAGGAAGAGAAGGAAAGTCGTAAGTGAATATAGACTGGGAGAAAGGAATGAAAGAGGAAGCAGCTTGGTAGAATTTTGCACAGAGCATAATTTAATCATAGCTCACACTTGGTCTAAGAACCATGAAAGAAGGCTGTATACGTGGAAGAGACCTGGAGACACTGGAAGGTTTCAGACTGTTTATATAAGGGTTAGAAAGAGATTCAGAAACCACGTTTTAAATTGTAAGACATTTCAAGCGGCAGATGTAGACTGTGATCACAATTTCTTGGTTAATGAACTGTAGAAACTTCAAAAAGGTAGGAATTTAAGGAGATGGGACCTGGATAAACCGAAAAAAAACAGAGGTTGTAGAGAGTTTCTGAGATAGCATTAGGGAACGATTGACAAGAACAGGGGAAAAGAACATAATAGAAGAAGAATGGGTAGCGTTGAGAGATGAAATACTGAAAGCAGCAGAGGATTAAGTATGTAACGATGTAGAAGCATATATCACTATGGCTAAGATAGATGCCGCCAACACGAAAATTAAAAAGACCATTGGAGAAAAGAGAAGCACCTCTATGAATAGTAATAGCTCAGATAGCAAACCAGTCCTAAGGAAAGAAGGGAAAGCAGTGAAGTGGAAAGAATATGTAGAGGGTCTACACAAGCGAGATATACTGGAAGGCAATGTTACGGAAAAGGAAGAGGACGTAGATGAAGATGAGATGAGAGATATGATACTGCGTGAAGAATATAACAGAGCACTGACGGATCTATGTCGAAAGTAGGCCCGGGAGTAGACAGCATTACCTCAGAACTACTGGTAGCCTTGGGAGAGCCAGCCATGACGAAATTCTTCCATCTGGTGAGCAAGATGCATGAGATAGGTGAAACACCCTCAGACTTAAAGAAGAATATAACAATAGCAATCTCGAAGGAAGCAGGTGTTGACAGATGTGAAAATTATCGAACTATCGGCTTAATAAGTCACGGCTGCAAAATACTTACACGAATTCTTTACAGACGAATGGAAAAACTGGTAGAAGCCGAACTCGGGGAAGATCAGTTTGGATTCCGTAGAAATATAGGAACACGTGAGGCAATACTGACCCTACGACTTATCTAAGAAGCTAGGTTAAAGAAAAGGTAAACCTACATTTATAGCATTTGTAGAATTAGAGAAAGCTTTTGACAATGTTGACTGGCATACTCTTTTTCAAATTATAAAGGTGGCAGGGGTAAAATACAGGGAGCGAAAGGATATTTACAATTTTTACGGAAACCGGATGGCATTTATAAGAGTCGAGGGGCAGGAACGGGAAGCAGTGGTTGAGAAGGCAGTTAGCCTATCCCCGAAGTTATTCAGTCTGTATACTGAGCAAGCAGTAAAGGAAATTTTAAAAAAATTTTGGAGTAAGAATAAAAGTCCAGGGAGAAGAAATGACATTTTAATTCTGTCAGAAACAGCAAAGGTCCTGGAAGAGCGGCTGAACGGAATGGACAGTGTCTTGAATGGAATATATAAGACGAACATCAACAGAAGCAAAACGACGATAATTGAATGTATTAGAATTAAATCAGTTGATGCGGAGAGAATTAGGTTAGGACACGAGACTCTTAAAGTTTCAGAGGAGTTTTGCTATTTTGGCAGCAAAATAACTGGTGATGGTCGAAGTAGAGAGGATATAGAATGAAGACTGGTGATGGCAAGGAAAGAGTTTCTGATGAAAAGAAATTGAAATTTCCTGGCAGATTAAAACGGTGTGCCGGACCAAGAGTCAAACTCGGGACCTTTTCCTTTCGCGCGCAAGTGCTCTACCAACTGAGCTACCCAAGAACAACTCACGCCCCGTCCTCACAGCTTTAATTCCGCCAGTACCTCGTCTCCTACCTTCCAAACTTCACAGAAGCTCTCCTGCGAACCTTGCAGAACTAGCACTCCTGGAAGAAAGGATATTGCGGAGACATGGCTTAGCCAAAGCCTGGGGGATGTTTCTAGAATGAAGTTTTCACTCTACAGCGGTGTGTGCGCTGATATGAAACTTCCTGGCAGATTAAAACTGTGTGCCGGACCGGGTCTCGAACTTGGGACCTTCGCCTTTCGCGGGCAAGTGCTCTCTACCGAGACAGATAGATCACGTAACTATCGAGGAGGTACTGAATAGAAGAGGAGAAGAAAGAAATTTGTGGCACAACTTGGGTAGAAGAAGGGATCGGTTGGTAGGGCACATCAACTAATTACCAATTTAGCACTGGAGGGAAGTGCGGATGGTAAAAATCGCAGAGGGCGACCAAGAGATGAATCTAGTAAGCAGATTCAGAAGCGTGTAAGGTGACGTAGTTACTTGGCGATGAAGAGGCTTTCACAGGATAGAATGGCATGTCGAGCTACAATAAACTAGTCTATGGACTGAAGACCACAACACAGCAGTCGACACTACTTGAGAAGTTGCTCTTATTAAATGAAATTCTGAGGCAAGTGAGACTTTAACCAAGAGAACTATTAAAACTGAGGCAAGTGAGACTTTAACCAAGAGAACTATTATAAACTTTAACTGTGTGCTATCGTCATAAGATGTACTTCGAAGAACTTCGACGTTATTTACTTGGTGCTCTGGGATTATTTGTGCCTAGTAAAAGCATGGGACTTCGTTATTTCTTGAACTAGTGGTGATTTATCGATTTCTGTATAATGTTATACAATTCTGTTTATGAAGATTTACGTAGACTTAATTGCAGTTGTTAATTTATCAATATAAAGCTCAAAGCTTAATTACTGTAGGACCATCATTTCTAGATGCTCTTTCATGCCACTGGTTGAATAAACCATCATTTTATTCTCAAAAATTTGTGGTGTCACCTACATCAGTTAATTATCAACTTCTTTATTGGCATTCATCATTATCCATATAATTTAAATTTGTGTTTATTTCAATTTCGCTTTACTTTCCATTGCTTTAGCCATATGACTAGAGGACCACAATTTCGAACTGTTACTTCAGCTGTCTCAGCTAACTGGCTTGAAAGCAGATGTGCACCGACCGACCCCACGACTACGTTGGGTCACATTTTCTGAACAAAGCCGTGCGTAGCTCAAATCCTTTAATTTTGGTACATAGCAAATATGGTTTCTCATCAACGAATCTGATTAGAAATTCTATCCATAATTAACTTAATTTTGTAGATTGGACAGTACGTAAGCTCCGAGTTGACAGACGAAAAGGAACATTTCAAACTGACAGCCAGTGTGAAGACCACTACACATGGATTACAAGTGGACTAAGCATGGATGGAGGAAGAAACTGGCAGCGTATACAGGGTATCCCAAAAGTAAAAATTCATTTTCATGTAACAGTTGTATAGCATAAAGAACATACATCTGTATGAGAACAGGATATATGGGCATGAGGAATGATTTAAGTTCAACGTAGCTACCCTGAATGCTAACACAGTGAGACCACCCTTCCGCAGTAGCTCAGAACATGTCCCGCATTTGATAAGGTGTGATGGTATTAACTACCTCCACAATCTGATCATGCAGCTGACCGATTGTTCTGACTTTTACCTCTACACAAGGTGCTTGATGTAAACTCCAAAAGTTACTGACGATAAGGCAGATATTTCTCCCTGTTGATGGCTCTTTTCCATATCTTTGGTGGTACAGTTCATGCAACTACACAAGTTTAGGAAAAGCATTGGACACTCATATCGGACAGCTGGTCTGTGATTTAAACTGTGCTGCATCCAAATGGGAAGTTGCTTTGGAAGTAATATGCAGTTATAACATGCTTTTGCATCTGGAATGATAGCTAGGATCATTTTCCGTCTCAGAAGTTTGGAAAACAGTTTCATTAGAGCAACGATATATGGCAGTAACCAAGACTTTCTCCCCCCTTTCATAGTGTATGACGTTGATTTTGTCATGTCGAGGGGTAAACCAAGAAAGAGAAGTTTGTTCCCCGCTGAATCCTTTGTATCTACTCTAGAACCAACTCTGATAAGCGTCCAAGAACTATGGACAATCGTCAGAAATTATTTCGACGAGAAATTAAAATCCGACCTCGTTTTCAGATAAATTTTGTTTCGTTAGAAATTTTCCATATCTGACGTCTATCTCTTACAAAACGAAATATTACGTATACACAGAATGAGATACATCGTTCACCACATCAGACTGTCAATGTGTCAACACAGCTGTTCAGAACACAGAATGAACTAGTGGTACTGTCGCACAGGAAAGAGGGCTCTGATGGGCTCCCAAGAGCTATTTTGATCGAAGGCGTGTTGCCGTCAAGTGTTTACATGCGAAGCTTTCGTATGGAAACCTTTCATTTAGTGAGAGAGATCTTCTGCCATCCTTCCCACGCCGCACCACTACTTATTAACCATGACAAAATGCATAAGATTAGGTATTTTTTAAACGTGTTTACGAAATTATATTTGGTTGTAATCACAAGGTCTGCTGAATTTGGCCAGCGAGATTCCTAGGATGGCAGAAGCAGCTATGTTTTGGGGATTGAAACCGTAACGCTTGCCACGGGGACATAAAAGAGTACACTTGCTCCAGATCGTTGCAGAGTACCGCCAAAAGAAATGTCTCCGACTTGGAAACGAGTATAAAGGTCGAGTTGGACTCCAATTGTCGTTCTCACTCATTCCTTCTAAGAGTGATAAGCATGAGCCATAGATCCAATCACTGAACGGAGGGCCATATGAAGCTGTTTAATTTACATCACGGTTTAATTCTGCCGTTTTAACATTAACAGCCAGATAGTTGTCCTCATCATGCACTTTGGAGAATCAGTTGGTGTTCGTACATGCTTTTCCGGGGTTCTTTCTTAAAATGATTAATCATTTTAGCAATCATTGGCCATATTTCTGATATACTTTTATGTTATGCATTCACGGGTCCACCCACCAGTTCTAAGGGAATAGTTCATGATTACATCTTGTTGTCCATTTACTAATTGTTTATATGCTCAGTCCAGTCGCTAAATCATATTATTCTATGCCTTGTGATGATAAAAGAAATTGTTATAGTGATCGTTAATTTCCTTTGGCAGTTAGATGAGCCTCTTCATTAATAGATCCTTGTGAGGTGTGGTTCCCATATTTTCGTGGTACTAGGGCCACGCTTACTAGTTTTCATTCAATAAGACGTTATTAGTTGCGCGACACTATGTCTCTTAAATCTGCCTGATCGTATGGGGAGTTCCCCTTTCCTGTGGGTCACCTCACAACAAATCATCAGAACACTACGTTCGTTACGACGGCATACAATGCAAAATTATTAGTCAAAATCCTGACTGACTTCGGAAACTGGATGTGAAAGTTCCACTTAAGACAAATATCACGGTTAAATGAAGACGACACAAAAGGGAACTGTATCTAACAACAAGAAAGAGTAATGACCCAGAAACAGCCAAATATTATAAAAACTACATTTCTACATCAAGAAAGCTTATAAAAAAGTCCAGAAGCATGTGCATCATGTCTGAGATTAATACCGCTGATATCAAAATCAAAACATTTTGGAATATTATCACAAGGTTGACAGGGCAACCAAGAGTACAATATGACGGCATTACCATCAAAGCGAATGGAAACTTGACAAACAACAAGCTGGAAGGCGAAAACATTTTGAATAACCATTTTTTAAATGTTGTAGACAAAATAGGATCTAAATGTTCATTTGAAGAAGCAAGGCAGTTAATGGAAGAGGCCTTACCTACACAATTTGTTACAATTGAAATTCCACCCACCTCTCCTTCTGAAATCAGGAAGATAATAAACACTCTCAAGAATAAAAGCTCACATGGAATTGATGGTATTCCCAGCAGGATAATAAACGCTTGTTCCCACGAGATAAGTGGGATTCTTAGCCACATATGTAATAGCTCTCTGGAGCAGGGTATTTTCCCAGATAGACTGAAGTATGCCATTGTTAAACCACTGCATAAAAAAGGGGATACGCCTAATGTCAACAACTACCTACCGCCCGGTCTCTCTTCTGACTACCTTATCCAAAATTCTTGAAAAAGTAATGTATTGTACAGTAGCTTCACACCTTCGTAAAAATAAAGTTTGAACATAATGTCAGTTTGGTTTCCAGAAAGGTTTTTCACCGGAAAATGCTATATATACTTTCTCTAATCTCTCAAAGGCTTTTGACTGTGTAAATCACGGAATACTTCTAGATAAGCTCAAGTATTGTGGTATTAATGGAACAGCGATCAAATGGTTTAAATCATACCTAACTAGAAGAGTGCTCAAAGTTGAAATAAGCAGTTCACATAATACGCAAGAAACTGGTGATTTCTCAAACTGGGGAACAATCAAGAATGGGGTGCAGCAATGTTCGGTCTTGGGTCCTCTGCTGTTCTTAATTTATGTTAATGACTTGCCATTCTATATTCACGAAGATGCAAAGCTGGTACTTTTTGCTGATGATACAAGTATAGCTATCACACCCAACAGACAAGAAGCAACTGATGAAATTCTAAACAATGTTTTTCAAAAAGTCGTTAAGTGATTCGCTGCAAATGGGCTGTCATTAAACTTTGACAAAACACAGTATATACAGTTCCACACAGTAAATGGAATGACACCATTCATAAATAAATATAGACTTCGATCAGAAATCGGTAGCTAAGGTAAAATATTCAAATTTTCTAGGTGTATACATAGATGACGGGTTGAACTGGAAAAAACACACTGAAGATCTGCTGAAACGCTTGAATTCAGCTATTTACGCTATTAGGCTCATTGCAAATTTTGGCGATGTACATCTCAGTAAATTAGCTTACCACGCCTATTTTCATTCTCTGATTTCGTACGACATCATATTCTTGGGTAACTCATCATTGAATAAAAGAGTGTTCATTGCACAAAAGCGTGTAATCAGAATAATTCCTGCAGCTCATCCAAGTTCATCCTGTAGACGCATATTTAAGAACTTATAGATCTTCACTGTAGCCTCACAATATATATATTCACTTATGAAATTTGTTATTAACAATCCGAATGAATTCAAAAGTAATAGCAGAGTACATGGCTACAACACTAGGAGAAAGGATGATATTCACTACTCAAGGTTAAATCCAACTTTGCCTCAGAAGGGGTAAATTATGCTGCCACAAAAGTCTTAGGTCACTTACCTAATAGCATCAAAAGTCTGACAGATAGCCATATAGCATTTAAAAGGAAATTAAAATAATTTCTGAATGGCAACTTCTTATACTCATTAGATGAATGTTTAGATATAGTAAGTGGGTAATTTCCCCAACCCCCACCACAAAAATTAAAAATATTAAGTGTCATGTAACATTTTGAGTAAAGTAATATCTTGTATAGACTTCTTTTATTATCCGACGCGTTCCACATCATTACGAAGTGTATTCATGATCTGTGGAACAAGTACTAATCTAATCCATCTTAATGACGACACAATATAGCTTATAATAGGACAATAAAGTGCAAGTATCCAGGTGTTTACAAATTTACATGAGGAGATGACAGTACACAATATGGTCAAACAGGTAGAAATTTTCGTCAGACTACAGGATATATTCATGCACGCAAAACAACAAAAAAGCTGCTGAGCTGTACTTTCTGGGCAACAACGACTTTGTTGAAAATATGGGAGAAATCCTTAGCGTTCTACAACACGAACAAAAGAGTCTATTGGAGGAAACGAAATTTTACGTAAATGTGGACAACAAACCCAGCTTAACGTTCAACAAACTGATTGATTTTAATTATAATACGTGTCTCAACAATTACAGAGATTTTATTACACGATATGGAGATCTGTCGATGCTTGTGCTGATACCTGACTAAGTTTTACCTTAGAATGTAATATTTTGAACATTGTTCAGCTCGCTACGTGTGGAACTGGATGGGTTTGTCGCGAATAGAGGAGCTATGTGAATACACTGCTGGCGAAACCAAATCTGAGCAAGCACCAGTTTAGCAATAAAACATACTTCAATATGTGCCACCTATAAAGACACCAGCCTACATAGATACACAAGAAAAAACGACACTTACCTTTTATATGGTTTTATGATTAGTTTTGTACTATATGGTGTTTATTCCACGAACCTGTTACGGTGTCGTAATAGGAGGAGAGGCGTACTCCTTCGTGGCGTGTCAAAGGTGGTGGATAGGGGAGTCCTCACCAGCGTGCTGGCGGACTTGAGCGAAATAAAATAGCTCTCGCGGAGCAAACACACATCCCATCAATCTCATTTTTCACCGTCCATAATTCAACCATCACCTTTCCATATCATATCTGGAATTGTAAACCGTGACCTTGGTGAGACACTTGATCATTGATCAGCTAATCAAACAAATATGAGGAATCTTCTATTGAAAGAATACACCGGTTTGGACAGTCACGACGAGATTATCGAGGCGAAGACACAATTCGGATACGGTAGAGTGTCACATAGAGGACAAAGGCGAGTCGGAGCGCCTAGTGATGCACTGAATGAACAAACAAACATGCAACATATTCCACATAAGAATGTGCTATCAGTTAACAAACCAGGAAGATTTTCATATTTTGCAACAGTAAATATTAATTCTTTAAGGAAAGTTGGTAAATTGAAACACTAAACAGATGTCTTACATCAACAGAACATAGTTATCACAACCCTTCAAGAGTTACGCAATACTGACCAGGATACGATCGAAACAGGAGGATATCGACTTTAGAAGGGACCACTAGGAGAAGGGGTAATAGAAAATCTTCCTCAATTCTGTGTGGGTTTCTTGGTACACAATAGAATATTGGATTCCATTGAAGATTTGTCATCCAATTCCTCAAGAATGGCATTGTTAACAATTAAGTTGGAAAACAAAACATACACACTGATAAATATTCATGCTCCAACTAATGTTAAAAATAGAACTGACAAGTATGGAACAGAAAAATTATGGGATGAGCTTGATCAACTAGTAAGGACCATACCGGAAACTAACATTAAAATTCTGCTTCAAGACTGTAATGCGAAGATAGGACGAGGGAAGAAATTTCGAGGTGTGGTGGGGCGATGGCCAGCACATAAACTTACAAACAACAATGGGGAACGGTTAATTGAATTTTGTACGAGAAATGGATTGGTTTTGAAGACAACCAGGTTTAAGAGAAGACCACATAAGGTAATGGCATGGAAATGTCGTAACATCAAGCTAGGAGAGTTCCAGATATATCATGTGGCCATGGATCAGAAATTCCAAAAGGAAATCTATAACGTTAAAGTGCTGCGTGGCGTCGATGTTGATTCAGACCACTACATTTCAATAATGAAATCAAACTGACACCTAAAAGAAAAAAAACAAACCCCAAAAGTTAGATTCAAAGAGAACATATGACCCTAGTTATATTATTAATAATCAGATATATTACGAGAGATCAAGAATACCTTTAAGTGACAATCTAGAAGCCATTGTCAATTGATTAAAAACCTTGGCTGAAGAAGTAGCTCCTGTACGGAAACGCAAGAAACATGTTTGGTGGAATCATGAATGTGATGTAGCGATTCAATGTAGACATAAGGCCAGGTTAAATGACCAACAAAAGGGAACTGAAAGCTCCAGGGAGGAATTAATAAATGCTAGACGATCAACCGCCAAAGAAATTAGAAGGGCCAAAAGGCAATTTCATAAGGACTCGCTGAAATCTGTCGAGGATGCCTTCAATCGCCACAAGGCAAGAGATTACCATCAGACATTCAAACAGTATCAGTCGAAATACACTCCACCTACTCTTATGATGAAGGATACAAACGGAAAGGTAGTACGTAACAATTATGACAATTCAATGATACTGGCCAAATATTTCAAACAATTACTAAGTAGCGCGGAACGTGAACATCATTTAGAATTTGACCCCTACCCAAGAAAGAAAACACACTTAGAAAAAGTTATACCACCACAGCCAGATGAAGTACAAGCAGCGATTAACTCACTTCGGAATTATAAAGCAGCAGCTGAGAACCAACTAGTGGCACAACTTTGGAAATATGCAAATGTATGAATTATTCTGAACTTACACAAACATCTTATTGACATTTGGAGTACTGAGAAGTTACCAGAGGAATGGAATATTGCAATAATCCATCTACTACACAAAACAAGGAGACAGACTGGATCCAAATAATTATAGGTTTTTTTCCCAAGGTTCTGTATTTGAGAATTCATGAACAGCTTGATGGCGAACTTGGCGAATATCAAGGAGGCTTTCGTCCAGGACGAAGCTGTCTTAATCAAATTATTAGTCTCAAATGGATAATGAAACATTAAATGGTCAGGGAGAAGAAAGTAGTGATCACGTTTGTCGATTTTAAAAAAGCCTTCGATAGTATCCATCGTCAATCTCTGTCAATTCTTAAAGAATTTGGTTTACATCAGAAACTTGTCAACCTCGTTGCAGTCACCCGTCGAAATACTAAAGCTAGAGTAAGGTTCAGAAATTCATACTGGCCTTCGACAAGGCGTTGGATTGTCTCCATTATTTTTCAATTTTATGCTGGAGAAAATCATGCGTGGATGGAATAAGAGTGCCCACCATCTGTTAAGATTGGAAGAAAGATTCAACTTAACTGTCTTGCATTTGCAGATGATTTGGCGCTGTTGGCAAACAATATTGATGAAGCAACCGTTCAGATAGAACAACTAGAACGATTAGCGGCAAAGGTAGGATTGCAAATTTCGTTTCAGAAAACAGAAATGATGCCCAGTCTCCCAGTTGACACATCCCATATCATACTCCATAATGATCAAAAAAATTAAGGTAGTAAAAAAGTTTAAATATCTTGGTGAGATTATTCCCTGGAATGTTAATGATAGAGCATCAATAGATAGTAAAACATTATAACTTCAGCGAGCCCAGAGAACCTCGTGGCCAACCTACAAAAAACGATCTCTCACAATAAATGCTAAATTTCGAGATTACTCCTCCGTCGTTAAACCGGAAGCAACATATGCAAGTGAAACACTATTCAGACTAAATGCTAAAGCAACAACTTACAAATTGCAGAAAGTTGATAGAAGAATACACCGAACAATTATAGTAAGAAATACCAAGTTAATGGCCAGTGGAGACTTTTGCCCGATTCAGAAGTGTATAAAGAAAGTGAATCCATTACTGATACAATGCGGAAAAGAGGGATTGCATTTTTCGGTCACATATCTCGCCTACCAAATACTAAAATCCTGAAGCAGCTTTTTGACTACTTCTGGAACTGTAAAACTAAAAACATCTAGTTTAAAGAAGTACAAAGTGATCTGGCTGAACTGAACATCGCCACACACCAAATTCAACAAAGACAAGAGAAACTGCTTCTGAAGAACAAATACACACAGTTGGCATTCAAACCACCAGAAAGGAAGAAGTATGTCATATCTGCTGAAGAACGAGCAGCCAGATCACAGCGAATGAAGAAGTTTTGGGAAACAAAGATTGCTGACTGCTATGACTTAAACTTAATTATTGTAAACTCTGCTGTATTATGTTTGATTTTAGTGCTCCAATATGGGCGTAAACTATGTAAATAAATAAATAAATATGGTGTTAATAAGTCTGCTTAAAATTTTAGTGAAGGTAGGTAATTATGATAACCAGACTTCGGCACTGTAAAATGGTAGCCTTATTTTTATAAAATTCTTATATTTTAATACATTTTATTCGTATTTTTTCCTCTGTAATAAATCGTACCGTTAACATAAATACTCACTTCACTCTTTAGGCAGTGAAGCCAGAGTCTGACATACGATCACATAAAATCACAACGTTTTGGGTGATGACCTCTCCGTTGTAACGGAGAGCAGTATCTGACGCCAGTGGTGGCAACCGTTCTGCTCTGTTTTAGGTAACCCAGTACATTTACTTAGAAGTGTGGGTTTCACTTATTACCACAACTAGAAGACAGATAATGATTAATGGTTTTGTTCGTTTTTAGTCTTGTCTTAGAGCTGCAGTCTGACTAACTCAAAGGAAACCGACTTTCACAACTAAAACAAATGTTGATATTCTCAGTTCTCTACGCATAATTATTAACTGTGGTCTGAATTTTGATGTATCTTTGATTAAATCAACTTTGTTTAAGTCCTTATGAAGTACTGCTAGCCAGTTGTTTCGGTCTCTCATCGATAAACCAATGTTAACAGCTTTAGTTGTGAAACTTTTACCTTCAGTCTAAGCAAATGACCACAAAATAGTAATCTCCATTATCTGCCTATATCCGTAGTTGCTTCCATATCTTTACAGATATCTTTAACTTTCTCTTAATTTAGATTCGATTTTTAATTTTATATCTACCATGCCCTATGGAATTATTGGTATGAATTCCGCCATCAATAATCATCATTTCTGACTGAGAAGTGTTTCTGTTTTGGCAAAAGGATTAAAATGCATTTTTAATATGATTTTTTTCTTTGGTCCATATATGTCTGCTATTTGTAGTTACGCACCAACAATGTGACGCTGCACTCGGGCGCCCGACTCATGTTTCGTAAGAGGGCGACTCAGATCCTCGCCTGACCACCCAGATGTAGACCGTGATTTTCCTAAACAGCCGAAGGCAAATGCAGGATTGCTTTCTTTGAAATGGACGTGGCCTACTTCCATCCCCAGTCTGAGGTTGTACCTCCATCTCTAAGGACCCTGGTGTCGATGCGACGTTAAAAGCTAATCTTTTTTGTCCTTTTCCAATTCTAGTTTGTTCCTGCTTCTCGATTCAGCCCACGCAGATCAAAAGTATCATTTAAAAAGTTATTCTATTTCCATTTTCAAATTAAAAATTAATAGTCGGACAACAATCTGGTTGCAACCATGTACTGCACCTTCCCGTATGAAATCTGGAGCACACTCCTTGCTGCTATTTTATGAAGTTCCTCTGGTAAGGGGATTCCTTCCTATTACTCGAGAGAACTGCAGTGTTCTTTGACACATCTGCCAACTCTTGTTTTTGGCATGTTATAATCATTTTCTCCTGAAATAAACTGAACAATAGTGGGGTGTGATATCTTTATGTCTCACAACTGAACAGTAGTGGGGTGTGACATCTTTATGTCTCACCCATATCTTCGACTTGAATCATGCAGAAAGTTCTACAAAAATTTTAACTGTGCTATGAGTGGAGCTCTGTTACTTGTAAGTTTCCCTAGTCGCCAAATATAAAGTTTCCATCGCTGACACACAATGATTTCGAGGAATGCGCCCATCTTTATACTGGCGCTAATAAAATACTGTTTATAAAACGTTGCAGAAAGAACGTAACGTCTAGCGAAGAAATACTGATCGACAAGAATCGAGATATATCTTTCGACAGTAACTCAAAGTGAACATAATCGTTGCAGCAGTACTAGAGCCATATCTTGGCTGTCTTTCTTTCTGCACGTAATATTCAACTTTAAAAGACGGCAATAAAAGTCAGTAATAAGTAAAATTGAATCATTTAACTTGTTTGTTACCAAGTTAAGACAGTCAATCGTGTTCCACATATGTAAAAACTTTGTTAAACATGCAGGTTTAAATCGAGTGCTCCAGCAAGCATTCTCAGTGAATAAACGCCCCACGTTTTAGCTGTCGAAGCGAGTATTACTCAAGACACAATACAGTTGCACCCATCACTGAAACTGAGGAGCCGAACTCTAGTGTGGTGGGAAATGAAATGATCACATGACATTGTTGGACATTGTTGGCAGGGAGTTCAGACGCCAAGTGCGTCTTACTTCATTCGACGCCACATTGGGCGACTTGCGCCGCAGATGAGGAGGAAATGATGATGAGGACAACACAACATCCAGTCCCCGAGTAGAGAATAGAGAAAATCTCCGACCCTGCCGGGAATCGAACGCAGGCCCGTTTGCATGGGGGGTGGGGAGGGGGGGGGGGGGGGGAGCGAGCACGTTACCACCCAGCTAAGCAGGCGGACAGTGTAGTGGGTAGCAGTTAGTAATGGAAAATTGAATTTCGTTATGAAACAGACGAGTCATGCTGGAACAAGTACGAAGCTTGTTGCAAATTACAGGATCCTAGTTTTGCTCGTGGAAGAGGATGAGGAAGACAATGACAGACCTGCAGTAACCACGTAGGGGAACACTTTTACTTTCCTCCTATCATATCAAGGTTCTTATTCAGAATTCCACAACCATGAACACTTCAACGTCCCCTGACAGACTATACGCGCCTTAGATGTTTAATATAAAACGTGTTTACCAAATCGTATTTACTCCGGATACATAATTTTTCTCTACAGACTGGCAGGTATAGCCGCATGCATTATCACGCCGCTTCCGAGAATCGGGGAGGCAAGTTGGTCCCGGATAGAGTCTGCTCGGCGAAATAACTACGAGGGCCGGTGTGCTGGCCAGCTAGAGTAAGGTTTTTAGGCGGTTTCCCACATCCGACTCGGTGAATGCTGTGATGGTACCCACGTCTGGTCTCACTTACACTTTCCCACACTTTCACACAGGACGACACTAGACGCAGACAGATAGGGTACACAAATACTGTCTTGAGGGGATAGGGGGTGGCTATACGAAGAGGAACCGGCCATCCGCCTATCAATTACGGAGCCAAATCAAGTTTAGCAGGTCGTCCCCGTGAAGATTCAAGATAATGGAAAAGAAGAAGAAGACGTGTTTCTGTGTGGTTTCTCTTAGTTACAGAATTTTGAATGTTGAGTCCATTATTTGCACTGTTAACGAATCTGAGAGTCTCTATTTAAAATCGAAAAACTGTTTTAAGCTGCAGTGCACTGAGCAACTGGTTGATTATTTGCGTAAAAGTCGCATTGCTCCTCAGCGGTCAGTAATTCATCGCCTCGGTGTAACAGCGATTAATGCGTTAGAAAGTGGGTGAGTAGGTTGAGTACGAAACCGTTGATACGATAATGTGAGTGAGAGCACGTAATTTAGTCCTGCTATCATTATATGTGCGAAATTTGATCAAAATTGATTTGCAACGTGATAAGACGACGTAATTGCAGTGCGCTCTTGTAAGGTAAGTTTCTGAATCGTTTGCTCAGCGTTAGAATGTGTGTATTGTGTTGTAACTACAACTTTGGAGCTAAGTGATTGTCTGGAACAATTAAATTATATCCTCTTAACAAATAAAATACATTGCCTGACAAAAAAAGGAAGCATCCCGAAAACATGATCGTATGTCAGTGCTACTTCGTACAAGGACACATACGTACATTGTAACGTCCGCTTAGAAAAATTATACATGACTGTGCTTAAACTGACACACAATATTTTTAGCGCAACGCAATCTGACTTTCAATAATCCTTACAAAAGAATGGCCCTGACTACCATTAACCTATACCTTTCACAAATCACTTACCTCACAAAAATCTTCGTTACTCGAACTACTGCAATACAGCGAGCGCCACTACTGCCAGCTAAATAAAAGATTCAAACTACTGAAGGCACTAACTACTGGTAGGCATAGTTAGCAAATGAAAGATTTTGATAGAAAACAAACAATTTATTTACCTTAATAGTGTTCGAAAGTCAAAATATATATAGCAGTTCATGGCATCCAGTCTTACAAGTTTACTGTCTCTGATGGTCACACGTCCAGATCATCCGCTCTCAAAACTCCGCCATCTCACTCCCCACATCCACCACTGCTGGCGGCTCACCTCCAACTGCGCAACTCTACGCGCTATTAACAGCCAAGAGCCCAACACTACAATAGCAAACAACAATGCCACCCAGCCCTAGACTGCACACAGCACAGCCAGTGATTTTCATACAGAGCGCTACGTGGCGTTACCAACATAAAAACCTAAACAGCCTACTTACAACATATGTACGTGAGCCGCGCGTGGCTCGTGTTCGTGCCATATCTCATTTGACATCCTGTTTTTACTGTACTACCACCTCGTTGTGTTAATTTCATTACTGGTGTCACTGAGTTGCCGCCTTGCCTGTCCGTGACCGGCAGCAGTGGCGCTTATCGATATAAGCCCTGGCGTATTATCTTTGCTGACTGCTATTACTTCCCGGATGTCGTGTGTTCGGATCTGCCAGTGAGTTGGGAGGTGCTAGCAGTGCAGTTCGGACCTGGCAGTGTTTGACTTAGGACGCAGCAAAAGTTCAGTCGGGGCGCGGCTGCAGTGAGGGCCGGACAGCCATGAATCGCCAGACGGTTGCCGATACATATCACTCGAGTGCGGAACACCGTGGTTGGTCGTCGGTCGGTCGTATTGCCGGACGACGTGTATGTTGGCCGGCGATCGCTTATGGGTTGCCTGCGTGTGCCGACTCGTAATTCGTCCTTGTTATTCCACAGTCGCTGCCTGCTGTCTCCGTGCTGATGGGTGGAGTTGGTTGATTTGTGTGGAGCAGCGAGGAAATCTCCGCGGTGTGTAGTTTGGCCGGACCCACTGGCAACTTCTACGCAGTGTCGGAGTGTGTGGGGCTGTTCCCATTGCTACGAGGTCCGCGGCTCAACGACCCTGGACACGAAGTTGAGTTTGGATTTAATTTATCAGAAAGTCAAGACTGTTCACATTGTGCCGTCTGGTTCTCGTTGTTGGCAGTTGGGACATTCCCGCGAGCAACAATTTGTGTGTTCGAGTTGGCAAAGGTTTAGCTACCATCCGGTGGAGTCTAACTGTATTTGGTTATTTACAATTGAAGTGCACCAGCGGAATTTTCTGCCTTGTCGTCGTTAACGTTCCAGTTACCTGCCCTGGCCGTTGGCGTAAATTCAGGCAGTGTCCTTTCCTCACTGTGTTGTCCCTGTCCAGCATGGTGTGTAGTTTGACAGTTTAATGTATGCTTGGTTGTGGGCGTCCATGCCTTTTACGTTTTGCATTGAACTCCCGGTTGTGTGCTGGTCGAGTGGAGCGCAAGTCTGTTGGTTGGGCTGACTGCCTGTCCCACCTAAGTGAACGTTAGTATTTCAAGTGCTGGCCGACCCCCGAAACTGCTGAGAGCCGTTAGCTGCATTGCCTTTTATTATTTTCTGTTGTGTGTATTTGTATGGCGCACAGCCAATGGTTTTGAATTAAAGTTGAACTGTTTTTAGTGGTGTTTTAAGTCATGGGCCTTCAGCCATTTTAAAATTAAAGTTCCTTGCTTGTCAAGTGTTAGATTGTTTGGAGCCTTCAGCCTAACTTAAGATAAGGCTTTGTTGTTTAAATTTATTTTACCTTGAGTTTTAAGCCATGGGCATTCAGCCGTTTTTAAATGAAGGATCTTTGTCTTTCGAGCATCAGACTGTTTGGGGCCTTAGCGTAATTGAAGATGAGTCCTTCTGCCTTGTGTCTTTTTTAATTAATTTTACCTTGAGTCTTAAATCATCGGCCATCAGCCATCTTTAAAATAAGGTTGTTGCTTTTCAGGTGTTAGATTTTTGGGCATTCAGCTAAATTATAGAAATTACTTAACATGAGGCCTTCTGCCTTCTAAATATTCTTTCTGGCCTCTGAATTTTGAGTTAATGGCTTTTAACCGTTTTTTAAAATTAAAGTGGTTGTGTCCTAGAGGCATAAGATAATGTTGCATATTCATCCGATAGCTAAGTTCAAGTATTTTTACTGTAATGTTTGGTCAAATAAATAAAGTTATATGTATACGAATGTAACTGACAGCCCATCATTTTGGCCCCTTTCCACAATTCCAGCTACCTGTCCTGTCCTGCGAGTTTAGCAGGGCGTTTCAGTACGTACGCAAGTACATATGTAAATGATTTCCGTTGCAGTTCTTTGTGCGAAGTGGAACGGCTGCCACAGTGCACTATCTTTATTCGTGTTTAGTGTTGTTACAAGGCATGGTAGGGTACATAAGAGACGTGAACAGCGTCAGATGTTGAGTGAACACTGTGAAGAAGACGGAGATGCTACCTGGTCATGTATGACTGCTTTATCAACACCTGACAGAGTATGAAATATGGCTCGCTGTGGTTCACCACGTGGCCAGCTGGTAGGACAGTGTAATATCCAGATTCGTGGAGCATTCTCATGTGGAAATGGTTTAATGATCGACTGCATAGGAACGTAAGGTCAGGCATACTCGTCCTCAAGGTTCCCATCCACAACGTTGATTGGTTGGTTAATTAGTTGGCTTGGTGGAGGAGACCAAACAGAGAGGTCATCGGTCCCATCGAGTTAGGGAAGGATGGGGAATGAAGTCGGCCGTGCCATTTCAGTGGAACCATACCGGCATTTTCCTCAAGTGATTTTGGGGAGTCACGGAAAACCTAAATTAGGAAGTCGGGACGCGGTTTTGAACCGTCGTCCAGCGTGCTAACCACTGCGCCACCTCGCTCGGTCCACCACATCTGACCAACACAAGGGGAGGGCGCCGTAGAGTGCACCAAGCGCATCGTAATCACTTCACACCTGTCATCCGATCACAAGTAATGGACTCCTTGAAACGTTCATCATCATCCTGCACCACTGGTGGAACGCTAGCAACAGCGCAACTAAGGAATTACCGTCCCACACATAGGCTGCCGTTAACACCACAACAACAACGGCTGTGATAGGAGTTACATACACTACTGGCCATTAAAATTGCTAAACCAAGAAGAAATGCAGATGATAAACGGGTATTCATTCGACAAATATATTATACTAGAACTGACATGTGAGACATTTTCACGCAATTTGGGTGCATAGATCCTGAGAAATTAGTACCCAGAACAACCACCTCTAGCCGTAATAACGGCCTTGATAGGCCTGGGCATTGAGTGAAACAGAGCTTGGATGGCGTATACAGGTACAGCTGCCCACGCAGCTTCCACACGATACCGCAGTTCGTCAAGAGTAGTGACTGGCGCAATGTGACGAGCCAGTTGCTGATCCACCATTGACCAGACGTTTTCGGTTGGTGAGAGATCTGGAGAATGTGCTGGCCAGCGCAGCAGTCGAACATTTTCTGTATCCCGAAGGGCCCGTACCGGACCTGAAACATGCGGTCGTGCATTATCCTGCTGAAATGTAGGGTTTCGCAGAGATCGAATGAATGGTTGAGCCACGGGTCGTAACACATCTGAAATGTAACGTCTACTGTTCAAAGTGCCGTCAATGCGAACAAGAGGTGACCGTCACGTGTAACCAATGGCACCCCATACCATCACGCCTCGTGATACGCCAGTATGGCGATGAGGAACACACGCTTCCAATGTGCGTTCACCGCGATGTCGCCAAACACGGATGCGACCATCATGATGCTGTAAACAGAACCGGGATTCATCCGAAAAAATGACGTTTTGCCATTCGTGCACCCAGGTTCGTCGTCGAGTACACAATCGTAGGCTCTCCTGTCTGTGATGCAGCGTAAAGGGTAACCGCAGCCATGGTCTCCGAGCTGATAGCCCACGCTGCTGCAAACGTCGTCGGAACTGTTCGTGCAGATGGTTGTTGTCTTGCAAACGTCCCCATCTGTTGACTCAGGGATCGAGATGTGGGTGCACGATCCGTTAGAGCCATGCTGATAAGATGCCTGTCATCTCGACTGCTACTGATACGAGGCCGTTGGGATCCAGCACGGCGTTCCGTACTACCCTCCTGAACCCACCGACTCCATATTCTGCTAACAGTCATTGGATCTCGACCAACGAGAGCAGCAGTCTCGCGATACGATGAACCGCAATCGCGATAGGCTACAATCCGACCTTTAATAAAGTCGGAAACGTGATGGTACGCATTTCTCCTCCTTATACGAGGCATCACAACAACGATTCACCAGGCAACGCCGGTCAGCTGCAGTTTGTGTATGAGAAATCGGTTGGAAACTTTCCTCATGTCAGCACGTTGTAGGTGTCGCCACCGACGCCAACCTTGTGTGAATGCTCCGAAAAGCTAATCATTTGCATATCACAGCATCTTCTTCCTGTCGCTTAAATTTCGCGTCTGTAGCACGTCATATTTGTGGTGTAGCAATTTTAATGCCCAGTACAGTAGTCAGAGAAGCATGAATTGATGATGAATGGTTTCGCATGGTATTCAGTAATGAGTCGGAGAGACCATTGTCTGCGAGTACGACGTGATGGTGACGTGGGTATTCTTCCAACGTTGGGATGTTACTTCTGGCTTCATGTTATGGGCAGCCATGGGGTATGGTTTCAAATAAAGGCTGGGTGTTCGTGAGTGAGCTCTGACAGCATAACGGTACGTCACGGACTTCCTATGTCTTCATATGTTACTCCTCAGCCACCAGTATCCTGCTGCCATAATTCTAAAGGACAATGCTCGTCGACATATGCCACGTGTCTCGATGAACTGCCTCGTGATGCTGAGGTACTCCCGTGGTCACCAAGATCTGTCTCCTAAACAACCATTTCGGACGTTAACCCCGTTCCTGAGCGAGTATCCAGGATATCTAGGACCAGTTACCAGAGTAGTCGGTCAGCTTTCCTCAGGAGAGGTTACAATGACATAAGAAACCCCTCCTAACTGAATACATGGAGGCCTGTGGTGTGGGTGGGGTTGGGGGAGGGGTGTATGTATGAGACCACTTATTAGTGAGCTCGTATTGCCAAGACCTGCTTCAATTTAACTCGACTCTGTAGCCACTGAAATAGCATCACTTACACTCTCAACCTCCCAAGTTTCATTTCATTTGCTCTTCCTCTTGCTGGTGCTTCACTTTTTGTTAGGCAATGTAGCAACCTTAGCCATACCCACAGCCGCAGTCGAAGTGCATATGCTGGCGAGAGTGTACATACAGGAATGTTGTTGCTATGGAAATTAATTAATTACTAATGGAGGTAGTGACGATGTATTCCGTAGCTACATCATTATATATCAGAGCGTAGAGGGCAACGGTCGTAAGTTTCTTGTTTTTATAGACAATTTGCCGTACGCCCTGTTCGTCTTTTTGGCGGAAGAATGACAACAGATAAGCCATCGACGCTAGACAGAGCCTAAAACACAGCACTTTCGCCATCTTGTTTCCACGACCGTCATTATTCACGCCCCGCGTCGCTTGTAATTGCAGGTTTCTTGCTGACGGCGGCAAGAATCTATTACCTAAAACGTCACGCTGAAACTACATAATTATGATGATGAGGACTGTATTTTCATGGTGCGACCGTTCTGCTTCTAAAAGCGGCTGTTGCAAGAATGAAGGACTGCAGTATTGCCCTTTCACGAAATATAGAACAATACAACGCAGGCTTTCATCAAGGACGAAACTCAGTGAATTCCAGAAAGATTCATGAGATTCCAAAAGACCATATCTTCTACATGAATGAGTAGAGCGTAAGGTGAATTTTAAATCACGCTGAAACTAAAGGTTTACGTTAGAGTCAGTTCTCTGGTTGTCAGTACGGGTCTCGCTGGGGCAGTTTAGCGCAATCGCTTGTTCATTCATTGCGATAAGTGAGATGAAGGCAACGCAGCCAGCAGAAGGCGTCTTGTCTTACGTTCTCCACTTCGTCAGTTGCATTTCAATTACAACTGTGAGGCATCATTTTTGTGGAGAGTGGGGGCGTGAGACACGTCGGCTTCTTCAGCGTCCTTTTGCACCATTGGCCTCCAAGATCTCTTATTCACGACATACGTTCTTCTTTTTTCAGAGTGTGCTTGTGAGAAACACGTCCCAAGCTTTTGCGAACAAATCTGAAGAGTTGCTTTAGATCTATTCTCAAAAGGTTGGGACGTGTTTGACTCGTCTTCATATTTGGCGGAGTTCGGTGAAGGTCACATAGAATATTCCTGAATGGTAATTAAGAACTTTGATTCTAAAGATAACTGTGAAAAGTACCCCAAGGCTGTTAGTGCGTGTATGTAAAAGATGTATCCTCATAAAACTGGATGGTCCTTTCAGAAATAAAACTTTGCTGTATTTTGCATAATTTTAAATTGACCCCAAGTTTATATCTTGATTCATTGTTGTAAAATCACATGAATCTTTCCGAAACGCAGATTACTTTAAAGTTTTTTTTCCAAATACAAAGTACTTTTGTGATTTTGTAATATTTCCCGGCGCAATAACTTGTGATAGTCTTTTCACTTTATTTGGTAGCTAACAGTCACTTGCATACCCGAGCAGATTATCATCAAATATTTTTCTTCACCTTTTTACTCGAACTTTAGGTACCTACATGTGTTAGTTTATTTCCTAAAGTGTGTCACCTCTGATAAGCATCTAACAATAAAGCATGTTGTCTTTTTAGAACACTGGTAGCCTCTTCTTTACCATAGTAGTCTCTTGTTTTCCACGTGTACTCAGTGCTGTTTTCACTGTACCTTTCACCGCTTCTCTATTACTATGCTTCCTCAGTTTGCAGCAGCATAGCGAATGGACATCAGTAACATAAAAATCAAATCATATGTACGTAACAATAAAATTATGCTAATGAGGTTCCGAAGAATTCTCTAGTGTAAGCTCTAATTTATCAAATTACAATCTGACAACGATATCACAGAAATCATAGGCGGAAACGAACATGACATATGCTGTCATCCGAAATTCGTCTACTTCTGTACGTCGATTTCCAAAAGTCGTACCAAAACTTACCATATTTTTTGTTCCTAATCATCTAAACAAGTTTTCCAATTAGGATGTGTATAATATACGAGGGCGTCGCGACAGAAGTTGTTGACAGCTTTAAGCTATTGGGCTCAAAGCTTCCTTATACACAAATAACCTTATAGATCGGGCAACCACAGCTAAAGAACTTTTACATAATCTGAAGCACACGTATGACAGGATGAAAACATAGTCAAAATCTGCGAGAGAAACAAAGAATTAAAACGACACACAGTCCTTGGGAGGAGTCAACATCCTAAAATATGTTGGTAGGCGCCAAATAGAACTGCATGTTACAGCGCTAACCACACACTGAATACGGAATATTCAGCGTGGGCTATTGCTGTAGCGTGCAGTACTGGTTGACGCCTGCCACTATACACTGCAGAGCCAAAGAAACTGATGCATCTGCGTAATATCGTGTAGGACCCCGGCGAGCACGCAGAAGTGCCACAACCGACGTGGCATGGCTTCCACTACCGTCTGAAGTAGTGCTACAGGGAACTGAAACCATGAATAATGAAAGGCTGTCCATAAATCCGTAAGAGTACGAGGGGTGGAGACCTCTTCTGTACAGCACGTTGCAAGGCATTCCAGATATGCTCAATAATGTACGCGTCTGAGGAGTTTAGCAGCCAGCGGAAGTGTTTAAACTCAGAAGAGTGTGAAATTACAATTAAATCACTAAGCTTAGCTGCATACAGGCGTTGATATACGTCAACGGGGACAGGTGAAAATGTGTGGCCCGACCGGGACCCCGGGATCTTCTGCTTACATGGCAGACGCTCTATCCATCTGAGCCACCGAGGACACACATGAATACCGCGACTGCAGAGACTTATCTCTGGCACGCCTCTCGTGAGGCCCACATTCCCAACTGTATTCAAAGTGCGCCTGCCCATTATATTCATTACTCGCGGCACACATTTTCACCTGTCACCATTGACGTATATCAACGCCAGTATGCAGTTAAGCGTAGTACTTTAATTGTAATTTCATTCTAAAACAATGGGCTGCAAGGTCACCGATGATATGTTCATAAATATAGATATATCAGAACAGTGTGCCTGGAGCCACTCTGTAGCAGTTCTGGACGTGTGGGGTGTCTCATTGTCGTGCTGGAATTGCCCGAGTCCGTCGGAATCCACAATAGACACGAATGTATGCAGGTGATCAGACAGGATGCTTAACGTACGAGTCACCTGTCAGAGTCGTATCTAGACGTATCAGGGGTCCCATATCACTCATACTGCACACACACCACACCATTATAGAGCCTCCACCAGCTTGAACAGCCTCCTGCAGACATGCAAGATCCATGTATTCGTGAGGTTGTCTCCATACCCGTACAAGTCCATCCGCTCGATTGAAACGAGACTCGCCCGACCGAGCAACATGTTTCCAGTCATAAAGAGTTCAATGTCGGTGTTGACGAGCCCAGGTGAGAGGTAAAGAATTTGGAAATTTGTGGTAAGGTTAAAGGGACCAAACTGCTGAGGTGATCGGTCCCTAGACTTACACACTACTTAATCTAACTCAAGCTAACTTACACTAAGGACAACACACACATCCATGTGCGAGGGAGGACTCGAACCTCCGACGGGGGGAGCCGCGCGAATCGTGACAAAGTGGCTAAGACCGCGCGGCTACCCCGCTCGGTAAAGCTTTGTGCCTTGCAGCCATCAAGGATACACGGATGGGCCTTCGGTTCCAAAATCCAAAATCTATGACGTTTCGCCTGATGTTTCGTTGAATGGTGCGCACGCTGGCACTTGTTGACGGCGTAGCATTGAAATCTGCAGCAGTATGCAGAAGGGTTGCACTTCTGTCACGTTGAACTTCCATCATCGGTCGTCGTTGGTCCCATTCTTGCAGAATCTTTTACCGGGCACAACGATGTTTGAGATTTGCTGGTTTACCGGATTCCTGATATTCACGGTACTCTCGTGATATGATCGCACTGGAAAATCCCCACTTCACCGCTAGCTCGGAGATGCTGTGTCCCACCACTCGTGCGGCGACTATAACACCACTTAAATTGAAACTCACTTACATCTTGATAAACTGCCACAGTAGCAACAGTAACTCACTTGACAACCGAGCCAGATACTAGTTATCTTATACAGGCGTTGCCGACCGCAGTGCCGTATTCTGCCACTTTACATACCTCTGTATTTGAATTCACATGCTTGTACCACTTTCTTTGGCGATTCAGTGTATTTTGGTATCTTTTGACAACTCCCAGAGACTGAGTGTCTTTTTAATTCTTTGTTTCCCCTGTGGACTTTGACGACAGTTTCATCCTGTCATAGTGGACTGTTATGTGCTGTTAGAACTCTGCATGGTTCGTATCGGATGTCCATCTGCCGTTTCATCCAAGGTTTTACCGAGGAGTGATATGTTTTTATGCGCACTTGCACCTTGGAAGTCGTGGGACATCATATAATACTCTTATATGACCTGAATATATTCCTCCACGGTATGAAAGCGGTCGTCATACAGTAAAAACACAGTAAACAGCTATTGCGGATTTGAATTGCCACTCAGTTTAATATAGACTGTTTTACCGTCTCCGATTTTAAACTGTTTGATTGTCCTGCACATTATGTACTTCATTATGAATTTAATGTAGATGGGTATAGCATACACTGATGAAACTCCTAAACAACTAATTATCTAAAATGTTGAAATATGGCGTCCTTAGCCGGCCGGAGTGGTCGAGCGGTTCTAGGCGCTACAGTCTGGAACCGCGAGACCGCTACGGTCGCATGTTGGAATCTTGCCTGGGACATGGATGCGTGTGATGTCCTAAGGTTAGTTAGGTTTAAGTAGTTCCAAGTTCTAGGGGACCGCAGAAGTCCCATAGTTCTCAGAGCCATTTTTAATAGCGTCCTTAGATGCCATAACAAGCAAGAAAGCATCGCATATTTTCATTCCAGAATGTCAATATCATAATTTAGAGTTATTGCTCAAATCTCGCAAAATTTTACACAGTCGGTGTGGGGGTATATGCCAAATATTTCCTTACTCTGTAAATGAAAAAGTGTTTCCTCTTAATAGTGAGCTTCCGGGTATTCAGCTGAGCTATTGTTTCCACTTTCTGCACAAATTTTCGACGAGCGACCCATCCGTCTTTTTCAGGTGCTGCGAGTTTTGCCGTTGTGTGTAGTCTTTGCCTGGGCTCCAACCAGTCCGAAGGAGACGGCTGCGTCGGTCGTCGAAATATTGTGCACAAAATCTAAGCGACTCGCCCGAACACCCGAAAGCTCAATGTCAGTCAATCACGCCAAGAAAACCTGAGAGATCGTAGTTTGTCTCTTTCTGCCTGCTTCACTTTCTTGATGACCACTTCGCTAAGAATCCGTCGTGTAATATGAAACATTTAGAAGTAACGCTACGGCACGTTATGAAGTGGAATAGTCCCATGAAGAAGGGCAAAGGAAAGATTTACTGGACCTGCAAACGCTTTCGTGCTCCATATTCTTTTGCGAGAGACTGTGGATGCTGCATGAGCAGTTCCTATCTTCCCACAAGATTCTACAGTTAGTGGCTAAAATAGTTCTTTACAGCACTCGACAGCAACGAAGGATTAAAAGTTTCGTCATAATGTTTGTGCTACAAGCAGCTACCTGATCATAAACAGCAGCTAATATGACGTACACACAGTGCCTGGTCCACCCACCCTGGAATTCACAGCATAACGTCCGCGTTGCAGTTCCCGAGTTTCCGTTCTGTGTGAGGGACAGAAACAATGGCCCGCAGCAGCACAAAGAGCCACTTCCTGCCCGCACGTAGGGCACGGGCACAGTAGGGAACCACTGGAGTCGCGTTAGAGAGGCGACCCACTACGCCCATTTGGACAGTTGAAAGTTAAGCGTCACCTTGGCAACTACTACAGCTAAATTATTTCATGAGTTGTTAACTGGTAGTTTCACTGAAAAGTTGCATTTCTTACTAAGCTCTCGATATCTGCAAACATAGTTGTCTTTGGCACACGTGTTAAGTGGGCGCAAGGACTCTCTTGAGTTCTGATCCCACGATCCAATCAGATTTCAGGCAGCGTGGTGGTGAACTGTGGAACGGCAGGTTTGAGAGAGATAATAGTGTGTACAGCCTAGTCTAGTCGCGCGATCCTGTTTCTTGAGTCGGTCGCTGAATGGGGCACTACGTCTTTTTTTTTTTTTTTTTAAAAAAAAAAAAGAAAAGAAAAGACCATATAGCTGAGCAAAGGGTGAACACTTTTCCCATCTGACTTCATTAGTTGCTCACGGATACTGCGTTGATAAAACGTAAATCTTTTTTGTGGTTCGTACTACAAGATTTACAGTGAAGAATTTTAGGGAATGTCTCATGGCTTCAAATAGTTTCTTCCTCGTAGCATTGTCCGTTTTTGTGCCTTTGTGAAGAGTTTAGCCTTACAGGATTGATCTGCTATCACTCCATCCAAACAGTAGAGAATTTAAATTCGTCACACTCCCAATCAATGGGTTTTCTTCAGTGTTGTTCGAGATATCTAGGCTTCCTTTTGTTTCAACTTTTCATGTGTTGTAATCTCCCGTGCATCTAAATCTATACCTACATCATACTCCGCAAACCACCTAATGGTGTGTGGCGGAGTGTACTTTCGGAATCACTATCTTATCCCTCCAACCCTTTTCCACTCGTGAGTAATACGTGGGAAGAATGACTGTCGGTAAGCCTCTGTACTGTAAATTCTCGAATATTCTCCTCCTGGGTAATACGCTCTGCTTGTAAAGCTGTATTACAAGAATGATGATTGTACACACGTCGCTCTGCAGAAGTTCCCGACACTGAAGGGTTTGAAAAAGGGCGTTGGTCCGATGACTGCCGTCGGTCTGGGGAAAATGATTCGGAAATTCGAAAAGACGGGTTCTTTCGGGTGTGCAACCTCGTAGAGGGAGGAAACGAATTGATTCGACGTCAGTGGAAGCAGCAGCCACACCATTGCAGGAGGAGACGAGTGGTGGTGTGCAAACGTGTAGTGCACGCAGAACTGCTCAAACATTGGACATACCCGTGAGCACGGTGCGTAAAATCCTACTAAACTTCCTTATTTGCAATCAAATGGTTCAAATGGCTCTGAGCACTATGGGACTTAACTTCTAAGGTCATCAGTCACTTAGAACTTAGAACTAATGAAACCTAACTAACCTACGGACATCACACACATCCATGCCCGACGCAGGATTTGAACATGCGACCGGAGCAGTCGCGCGGTTCCAGACTATAACGCCTAGAACCGCTCGGCCACTGTAGCCGGCCCTTTGCTATCGATTCAAAATTTCCCATGTGCACGAGTAGCTTACTGTTGACCTGCCAACAAGAGAGACCTCTGCTTTAGAATTTCTTGTTCGCATAGAGATTGGCCGTGAAAGATTTTGTGGACAGACGAAGCCCACTTCCATCTGACAGAATATGTCAGTACACAGAATTCTCGAATATGGTTTCGGAAAATCCACACAAGAATCAACCAGTACCACCTCATCCTGAAAAGGTCAATGTGTGGTGCAGGTTTACGGCATCGTTTACCATAGGGCCATATTTTTTCGAAGAGACAGGTGCTTCTGTCCTATTAACTGTACCGTCACTGGTATGCGCAACCACGTCATTCTAGCTCTCCAACAGCGTGGATGTGTGGATGGGGTCATTTTTATGCAAGATGGCGCACATCCGCACATTGCAAATCCAGTTAAGCAGCTGCTGAAGCGCCATTTCGGAATTGCTGGAATTATCAGTCGCCATTTCCCGACAGCCTGACCGTCCCGATCAGCTGTTCTTAATCCGTGTGATTTCTGTCTGTAGGGCTGTCTGAAAGATGTTGTGTTCAGTGTTCCGCTTGTAAACTTACCTGCGCTGAAGGCACGCATTGCGCCACATATTCTGAACGTGACCCCGGAAACACTTCGATCAGTTGTGGAACATGCTGTTTCTCGATTTCAGCTTATTGCAGAAAACGGTGGACAGCACATTGAACATGTGCTGCGCCACTCACACGGAAATTAATAATACGATTTCATCTACATCTATACTCCGCGAGCCACCTTACGGTGTGTGGCGGAGGGTACTTATTGTACCACTATCTGATCCCCCTTCCCTGTTCCATTCACGAATTGTGCGTGGGAAGAACGACTGCTTGTAAGTCTCCGTATTTGCTCTAATTTCTCGGATCTTTTCGTTGTGACCATTACGCGAGATATATGTGGGCGGTAGTAATATGTTGCCCATCTCTTCCCGGAATGTGCTCTCTCGTAATTTCGATAATAAACCTCTCCGTATTGCGTAACGCCTTTCTTGAAGTGTCCGCCACTGGAGCTTGTTCAGCATCTCCGTAACGCTCTCGCGCTGACTAAATGTCCCCATGACGAATCGCGCTGCTTTTCGCTGGATCATGTCTATCTCTTCTATTAATCCAACCTGGTAAGGGTCCCATACTGATGAGCAATACTCAAGAATCGGACGAACAAGCGTTTTGTAAGCTACTTCTTTCGTCGATGAGTCACATTTTCTTAGAATTCTTCCTATGAATCTCAACCTGGCGCCTGCTTTTCCCACTATTTGTTTTATGTGATCATTCCACTTCAGATCGCTCCGGATAGTAACTCCTAAGTATTTTACGGTCGTTACCGCTTCCAATGATTTACCACCTATGGCATAATCGTACTGGAATGGATTTCTGCCCCTATGTATGCGCATTATATTACATTTATCTACGTTTAGGGAAAGCTGCCAGCTGTCGCACCATGCATTAATCCTCTGCAGGTCCTCCTGAAGTACGTACGAGTCTTCTGATGTTGCTACTTTCTTGTAGACAACCGTGTCATCTGCAAATAGCCTCACGGAGCTACCGATGTTGTCAACTAAGTCATTTATGTATATTGTAAACAATAAAGGTCCTATCACGCTTCCCTGCGGTACTCCCGAAATTACCTCTACATCTGCAGATTTTGAACCGTTAAGAATGACATGTTGTGTTCTTTCTTCTAGGAAATCCTGAATCCAATCACAAACCTGGTCCGATATTCCGTAAGCTCGTATTTTTTTCACTAAACGTAAGTGCGGAACCGTTTCAAATGCCTTCCTGAAGTCCAGGAATACGGCATCAATCTGCTCGCCAGTGTCTACGGCACTGTGAATTTCTTGGGCAAATAGGGCGAGCTGAGTTTCACATGATCTCTGTTTGCGGAATCCATGTTGGTTATGATGAAGGAGATTTGTATTATCTAAGAACGTCATAATACGAGAACACAAAACATGTTCCATTATTCTACAACAGATTGACGTAAGCGAAATAGGCCTATAATTATTCGCATCTGATTTATGACCCTTCTTGAAAATGGGAACGACCTGCGCTTTCTTCCAGTCGCTAGGTACTTTACGTTCTTCCAGCGATCTACGATAAATTGCTGATAGAAAGGGGGCAAGTTCTTTAGCATAATCACTGTAGAATCTTAAGGGTATCTCGTCTGGTCCGGATGCTTTTCCGCTACTAAGTGATAGCAGTTGTTTTTCAATTCCGATATCGTTTATTTCAATATTTTCCATTTTGGCGTCCATGCGACGGCTGAAGTCAGGGACCGTGTTACGATTTTCCGCAGTGAAACAGTTTCGGAACACTGAATTCAGTATTTCTGCCTTTCTTCGGTCGTCCTCTGTTTCGGTGCCATCGTGGTCAACGAGTGACTGAATAGGGGATTTAGATCCGCTTACCGATTTTACATATGACCAAAACTTTTTAGGGTTCTTGTTTAGATTGTTTGCCGATGTTTTATGTTCGAATTCATTGAATGCTTCTCTCATTGCTCTCTTTACGCTCTTTTTCGCTTCGTTCAGCTTTTCCTTATCAGCTATGATTCGACTACTCTTAAACCTATGATGAAGCTTTCTTTGTTTCCGTAGTACCTTTCGTACATGATTGTTATACCACGGTGGATCTTTCCCCTCGCTTTGGACCTTAGTCGGTACGAACTTATCTAAGGCGTACTGGACGATGTTTCTGAATTTTTTCCATTTTTGTTCCACATCCTCTTCCTCAGAAATGAACGTTTGATGGTGGTCACTCAGATATTCTGCGATTTGTGCCCTATCACTCTTGTTAAGCAAATATATTTTCCTTCCTTTCTTGGCATTTCTTATTACACTTGTAGTCATTGATGCAACCACTGACTTATGATCACTGATACCCTCTTCTACATTCACGGAGTCGAAAAGTTCCGGTCTATTTGTTGCTATGAGGTCTAAAACGTTAGCTTCACGAGTTGGTTCTCTAACTATCTGCTCGAAGTAATTCTCGGACAAGGCAGTCAGGATAATGTCACAAGAGTCTCTGTCGCTGGCTCCAGTTCTGATTGTGTGACTATCCCATTCTATACCTGGTAGATTGAAGTCTCCCTCTATTACAATAGTATGATCACGAAACTTCTTCACGACGTTCTGCAGGTTCTCTCTGAGGCGCTCAACTACTACGGTTGCTGATGCACGTGGTCTATAGAAGCATCCGACTATCGTATCTGACCCACCTTTGATACTTAACTTAACCCAGATTATTTCACATTCGCATTCGCTAATAACTTCACTGGATATTATTGAATTCTTTACTGCTATAAATACTCCTCCACCATTGGCGTTTATCCTATCCTTGCGGTATATATTCCATTCTGTGTCTAGGATTTCGTTACTGTTCACTTCCGGTTTTAACCAACTTTCCGTTCCTAATACTATATGCGCACTATTTCCTTCAATAAGAGATACTAATTCAGGAACCTTGCCCTGGATACTCCTGCAGTTTACCAATATTACGTTAACTTTTCCTGTTTTTGGTCTCTGAGGACGGACGTTCTTTATCAACGATGATAATGTCCTCTCTGGTAAGCCGTCAGGTATTTTATCGTTTCGCCCAATGGGGGGTCCCTCTAACCGAAAAAACCCCCGTGTGCACGCCACACGTACTCTGCTACCCTAGTAGCTGCTTCCGGTGTGTAGTGCACGCCTGACCTGTCTAGGGGGGCCCTACAGTTCTCCACCCAATAACGGAGATCGATGAATTTGCAACCATTATAGTCGCAGAGTCGTCTGAGCCTCTGGTTTAGACCCTCCACACGGCTCCAAACCAGAGGACCGCGATCGACTCTGGGCACTATGCTGCAGATATTAAGCTCAGCTTGCACTCCGCGTGCGATGCTGGTTGTCTTCACCAAATCAGCCAGCCGCCGGAAGGAACCAAGGATGGCCTCAGAACCCAAGCGGCAGGCGTCATTCGTTCCGACATGTGCTACTATCTGCAGCCGGTCACACCCAGTGCGTTCAATAGCTGCCGGAAGGGCCTCCTCCACATTACGGACGAGACCCCCCGGCAAGCACACCGAGTGCACACTGGCATTCTTCCCCGACCTACCCGCTATTTTCCTGAGGGGCTCCATAACCCGCCTAACGTTGGAGCTCCCTATAACTAATAGGCCCGCCCTCTGTGACTGTCGGGACCTTGCCGGAGAATCGGCCACTGGCCCAACAGGCGAGGCATCCTGTGGTGGCTCGGAAACGATGTCATCACCACTAGGAAGCACCCCGTACCTGTTGGAAAGGGGTAAGGCAGCTGCCACAAGGCCAGATCCCACCTTCGCCTTTCGGCCAGGCACGCGAGAGCCCACCACTGTCCGCCATTCACCCTGGAGTGATGGCTGACCGGTAAGATGCTCACTGCCGGAAGACGCAGCGACATCAGGGGTTCCATGTGATTCCAAGGCCACCGAAGTAGGCAAAGGTCTCACCACAGTTGCCCCAACGCCACTACGAGCCGACGCCTGCGCCTCGAGCTCGATGACCCTAACAGACAAAGCCTCCACCTGCCCCCGAAGAGTGGCCAATTCTCCTTGCGTCCGCTCACAACAACCACAGTCCCTACACATGACTATGTTTACCCTACTCTATACGGTGACAAATTCCCAAGATAATCTTCTGATGAGCTACTCTGATAATCAAGAAACACTCACTGAAATACGAGACGCGAAAACTACGCTAGGTTTTCCCAGAAAAACTATTTAAAAGCTAAGCGCAGCAAATAAGTACAAAAACGCTTTATACAAACAGTACTCGCTGCTGCTGGTGCTCTCGCTCTGGCTGTCACAAGACAACTGCTGATTCAAGTGACTAGTGGCTAACGGCTGCGAAACAAACAAAAGACGGTTTTAGGGCGCTTTCTGTTCTAAACGATCAAGAAAACACTAAGAAATCTAACACGAAAACTACGTAAAGTTTTATCAAGAACTGTTAGTTACTATGCAGAGCAGATAAACACAAATAGAATCCCTTCCTTAGTGGAAGGTCGTAAACAGAATGCAAAATAAACGCTTTATACAAACAGTACTCGCTGCTGCTGGTGCTCTCGCTCTGGCTGTCACAAGACAACTGCTGATTCAAGTGACTAGTGGCTAACGGCCGCGAAACAAACAAAAGACGGTTTTAGGGCGCTTTCTGTTCTAAACGATCAAGAAAACACTAAGAAATCTAACACGAAAACTACGTAAAGTTTTATCAAGAACTGTTAGTTACTATGCAGAGCAGATAAACACAAATAGAATCCCTTCCTTAGTGGAAGGTCGTAAACAAAATGCAAAATAAACGCTTTGTACAAACAGTACTCGCTGCTGCTGGTGCTCTCGCTCTGGCTGTCACAAGACATTTTGATTGTTGCTTTTTATGCGATTTTTGAGCTCATGATAATTAAAAAGCGATCTAATTGATGCTTTTTATGCGCTTTCCGGCCTCGGGACAATTAAAAACCGATTTTTGCCTTCCGATGTGATATGACCTTGCCGTGGTGGATGAGCTTCCGTAACTAACAGTATCATATCTGTACACCCGTGCACGATTAGTAGTATAGTTTGTTTAACGTCATACGTACACCTTAGGCATTGTTGTATGAATGATTTGTCATTTGTAGTCGACCACTATTAAATTTTGATGCTTACAGCACCACCTATTCCTACATTTTGTAAATATTTGTTTTTCTTCTGCCATACGTTTCCCCCTTGTCCGATAATATTCCGTTGCAATTTGTCGCCATTCTGACCAGTGTGGTGTTATTTGAATGGCTCAAATGGCTCTGAGCACTATGGGACTTAACTGCCGTGGTCATTAGTCGCCTAGAACTTAGAACTACTTAAACCTAACTAACCTAAGGAGATCACACATATCCTTGCCCGAGGCAGGATTCGAACCTCCGACCGTAGCGGTCCCGCGGTTCCAGACTGTAGCACCTAGAACCGCTCGGCCACTCAGGCCGGCGGTGTTATTTATACAGCGGTGCGAAAGTTTTACTTTAATTATAATCACCCTGTATATTGTAAACAGCAACGGTCCTATCACACTTCCCTGTGGTACTCCGGATGTTACCTTTACATGTGTCGATTTTGTTTCGTTAAGAGCGACGTGTTGAGATCTGTCTGCAAGAAAGTCTTAAATCCAATCGCAAGTCTGCTCCGATACTCCGTAAGCTGGTATTTTGGTCATTAAACGGCAATACGGGACGGTGTCAAATGCCTTACTGAAGTCAAGGTTCAAAAATGGTTCAAATGGCTCTGAGCACTATGGGACTTAACTTCTGAGGTCATCAGTCCCCTAGAACTTAGAACTACTTAAACCTAACTAACCTAAGTGGTGTTATTTAAATGGCTCAAATGGCTCTGAGCACTATGGGACTTAACTGCCGTGGTCATTAGTGCCCTAGAACTTATAACTACTTAAACCTAACTAACCTAAGGAGATCACACACATCCATGCCCGTGGCAGAATTCGAACTTGCGACCGTAGCGGTCTCGCGGTACCAGACTGTAGCGCCTAGAACCACTCGACCACCCCGGCCGGCTGAAGTCAAGGAACACGGTATCAACATGGGTGCCGTTGTCCACTGCGATGTGGATCTCATGGAGGAACGGAGCGGGCTGAGTTTCACAGGATCTCTGTTGGCAAAATCCATGTTGATTTTTATAGAGAAGATGTTCATTGTTCAAAAACGTCATGATTCTTGAGCATAAAACTTGGTCCACAATTCTACGACAGATTTACGTCAACGATAAAGGTCTGTAATTGTGTGGATCTATGCGGCCTTTCTTAAAAACGGGAACGACCTGCGCTTTTTTCCAGTCGTTAGGTAATTTTCGTTGCTCAAGCCATCTACGATAAATAACTGCTAGAAGGAGAGCAGTTTCATTCGCATAATCTTTATTGAATCTTATAGATATCTCATCTGGTCCTAACGCCTTGAGCTTTCGTGTAGATAAACATATTCAGTAGCTGATCTCAAACTTCAGGCGAAACAACTGATGGAAAGCATTTACACGGCGTTTCATTTGTATGTTTTGAAGGGTTTCTTATCAGAGTATGAGTTGAGAGATGCTTTTGGAAATAACTTCATTTGTGGCAACACCAGTGGCTGCAGCATCTTATGAAGGCAGTTTCACCAGAATGAAAAAGGTTAAAAAACTACTTGTGATTAAGTACAAGTGAAAGCAGACTGTAAAATTCACCAGTCTTGAAGACAGATTACTGACAAAGCTGCTAAACGTGACTTCACTGATGACATAATCAGTGAGTTTTATTGGCTGAATGGAAGGAAATATAAAATAAAATTACAATAAGAACACAGTTCCTGGACAAAGAGACTTTCTCAAACATTAAGTATAGCCCTTTTATTTTATTTTTAATTAATAATTTATGCACTATTAATAACTTATGAGAAGTAAATAAAATCTGTTTTTTTTATTAAAGATCACGCTAAAATCAATGTACACTGGCTGCTATAAACAGTAGCACATAGAGTTTGTTTACTTTCATTTTGTTTTGTTTTCAAATGTTTACTCGATTTGCGGTTTTCTTACTATAACGGCACATTGTCACTTGCTGTGCGTAGTAATTTACATAAGTATCTTTCACTTAAGTAATATTTTTCAAGAATCATTCATTTTTACTAAACCTACTTACAGAATTATAAAATTTGATAAATACAATGAAAAAACTGCGGAAAGGTGGTAGTACGGGTAACAGGTGGCGATTGGAGGAGGGAGGTGGAGACGCTGCTTTAGCATTTCTGCCAAGAAAGCGATATCAGCTCGGCAGGGCTCTGCGACCAGGCAACAGTGTACGTCTCAGGCATCTAGTCACACTGGTTCAGCACAGGGCTGTCCGCCCCAGTAGCTGAGTGGTCAGCGTGACGGATTGCCGTCCTCTGGGCCCGGGTTCGATTCCCGGCTGGGTCGGAGATTTTCTCCGCTCAGGGACTGGGTGTTGTGTTGTGTTCATCATCATTTCATCCCCATCCGGCGTGCAGGTCGCCCAACGTGGCGCCGAATGTAATAAGACCTGCGATATGGCGGCCGGACCTGCCCCGCGAGGGGCCTCCCGGCCAATGACGCCAAACGCTGATCATCATCAGCACAGGGCTATAGGCAGTCATGTTTCGGTGGCCAGCGTTTAAACTTCTTCAGAGCTCACACATCAGTTACCTATTTGATAAAAGCATATCTTGATGACATCATCTCAGCATTTCTTCAGTCGTAAATCATTGAGCTGAAAGCCATAAGTTACGGAAATATTGAATTTTTAGAAATCTTAACTCCACCGTTTTGTTTATTAACCAATATAAATCAGTACACAAAGGGGAAAATCCAGGTTCGCTAACTTACCTGCAAAATATACCCGTGTCTTTAAGAAATTTTGTGCGCGATATCTTTGAATTTACTTGTTTATTTATAGTTTATCTAAGATATGTATACTTACTGTGACGTCCTTGCGCGTATTGTACCTGAGTTACTTCTAGAACTGGTGACTATCGTTTATAGCATTCACTTCATCTAGATGAACTATACTGAACTACAGGTACTAACACTGTGAGAGGATTATCTATGTAGAACTGCCCAAGGAGTTGTTAACGTCGCTGACTATGTAGGTAAAGACAAGAAGGAAAGTAAGTAAACAAGTAAAATAAATAAAATAACACCTAGTTCCTGAGGACTCCAGCACGCCACATTTCCAGTAGAGAGGATGCTGCACTGGTCTGGATATTTCGACATTTTGTTCCAATCGATGCCGTCCGCTCGTGTTTCCCTATTAAACGAATAAATGCGAACCCACTCGTCAGCACTCGCGCCATCTGAACTAAATAACGAAACCTGCGCGTCTGCATCAGGCGTTATTTTGTACTCCATTCACGCAAACGCCTCTGATGGCATCGAGTACTTTCCATAAGGGACTGCGTTTCAGTTTACGTTATTTCGGTTACAACATGGAAATTCCCTGGAGAGGAGATAAGAAACTGGAATGAATATTTCGCAAGGAAAACAACCAAAAACAATATAAGTTTGAACAAGCGGTAAGTGAACCTTTTATTGGGTGGTCATCGCATGTCATCACAGGAACCAACAAAGAGAGAAAATTATTCAAATCAGTAATGGAGAAAGCTTACGTAATGCTTTAAAATTTTTAAAAAATAATAAAAAATCTTTTAATTTTCATATCGCATTTACATAACACATTTTAATTGTCTTGCGTACACGTTATCTAGGGCTTAAAATATAACTTCCTTAAAGATTTTAAAAATCGTCCAGGAACTGTACTAATCGAATTCAGACCATATGAAGATACGGCCTTTACTAGGAAAAACACTTTACTTTAAATAGCTCGGGCATGTGTGTGCGTGTTGTTCTTAGCGTAAGTTAGTTTAAGTAGTGTGTAAGTTTAGGGACCGATGAACTCAGCAGTGTGGTCCCTTAGGAATTCACACACATTTGAAAATTTTTTAAATTGGTTTGGACCAACTTCCGGTGCTACTGAAACACTCAGCACGGATTCAGAAATATCGTTCTTGTGCAACGTGACTAGCTCTTTATTCTCATGAAGCAAAGAGGGCTATCGACAGGAGATCTCAGACTGTTTCCACATTTCTACATTCCCAGAAGGTTTTTAAAAGCGTTCCTTACAAGTGATTTCTACTCCAATTGCGTGCCTATTATCGTCTCCGTTGCATGACAAGATTCGTTATTTCCCGTCAGGAGCGTCACAGTTCGTACTAACTGATGGAGGGCCATCGAGAAGAATAGAATTGATATCTGGAGTTTTCCAAGGAGATCTTATAGGCTCTCTGCTCTTTCTAATCTACATACATGTTTTGTGAGACGATCTGATCAGATGTCTTAGACTGCTTGCAGACGATGCTGTCATTTATCGTTGAAGTCATCAGAAGTCCAAGATGAATTGCAAAATGATTTAGACAAAACATTGTTACGGTGCGAAAGTAGCAGTTGACCGTAAATAATGAAAAGCGATACGTCATCCACATGAGTGCTAAAAGGATACCACTAATTTTCGATAACACGATAAATCACACAAAACTAAAGTTCAATTGTTCCCGACGACTGAGATGGACAGACAAGTTGCGGCAAAGTTAAAAGAATTTGGTACACACATAATTCTGCAGAATATGTGTAGTGTTTCTGTGTTGTTCTCAATAGCTCGTGAGGACGCAAAAGATAAAGGATCTGCGGAACAAGGACATGACAAACTAACAGTAGATGATTGTGTACAAATAGTCCTGCGCAACCGTATAATGTAAAATTAAGATCTAAATAAGGAAAACCCACTGAAGATGACACAGAGGTAGTGTTTCGTTAAGGTCACAAGAAAGAAACAGTGCTTCGCGCAATAGACGGACCTTTTATCTAATAATTTCTACTGAAAACATGGCAAATGCAAGAGCCACAAATCCAAATGATGAATATCTTGGCTCTTTTGTTAACTTCCAACAACACAGATCAGTCTAAAGATTGAAACCGGTCATTGAATAAAACAAATACTTGCAGTCATAGATTGTAGTACTTAAAAATGAAAAGTATAATTCCATTTATTGCTGCAAATAATAGTATGAAGAATTGTTATGAACAGATTAATCAATGGTCCTGAAGCTGCATTTCCATATGTGTGTATGAGACCTCACTTAATATACCATTTCTGCGTGGATGTATCGTGTGGTTATTATGTTGGTTTAAAAAGAATGTTATCACAATTTTAATGAATCACAGTAATACATACTTCCATGAGGATGTCCTTTTAATAATGAAATTCATTACTGCTCAGAACTGTAAAACAGAGTTTCCCCACTCAGCTCAGGCATGGCTGTTTCTGAACTGTGTCCTTGTAATGATATGAAAAGAAGAGTTGTAAAAACTCTAAAACATAATAACCGTGCGGTTAACTTACGCGCGTGTACAAACTCAACTGACGACCTTATATTACACTGCCATAACTTGCGTGAATTAAGTTGTACTGCCTATTTTAAACCGGGGACCGAAGGAGGCTTCTCAAGGTGCGGAACGTTAGAAAGGAAGGAAGAAATATTACCGTTAAACTTCCCCTCAACGACTAGATTGTTAGAGATGGAAGAAGAAACTTCGGATTGGGCAAAGATGGACAAGGAAATGGAGCGTGTCCTCTCCAATAGCAGCATCCCATGTGAAATATTCGAGGAGATTGGCAAAAGATGTAACAACAAACTATTTGAATCAACAATAAATCGTTAATTTCGTAATGTAGACATGCAGAGCATGACTACAGTAAGGTTCAAGTGGATGCTTGTTGTAGTAATTATGCAGAAATGAAGAAGCTTGCACGTACAACGTACCCTCTTCACCTCCGATTGGTTGATCTCTAGACATTTTGATTATGGGCCTGAATAGATCGGAAGCAAGGCGTGGCTTACACAAGTAGCCAAATCGTAGCCGGGAATATGATCAGCTTACCATTGCAAATTATGGTGACATCTTCCTTACCTTCCTAACACGAAAATTGTAAGCAATTAATAGTGTATATTAGTTGTGTAGAAGTAGTGAAGGAAGCAGACCATGAAGTAGGTAAAAAGAGGACGGCTAAAAGAAATCCTTGGGTAAAAGAAGAGATATTGAATTTCACTGATGAAAAGAGAAAATATAGACGCAGTAAATGGAGCAGGCGAAAAGGAATTCAAAAGTGTCAAAAATGTGATCGACAAGAAGTGCAAAACAGCTAAGCAGGGATGGCTAGAAGACAGGCGTAAGGATGTAGAAGCATATGTCACTAGGGGCAAGATAGATACTGCCTACATGAAAATTAAAGAGACCTTTGGAGAAAAGAGAACAACCTGTATGAATATCGAGAGCTCAGGTGGAAAAGCAATCCTAAGCAAAGAAGGGATAGTAGAAAGGTGGAAGGAATATATGTAGTGTCTACACAAGGACGATATACTTGAGGTCAATATTATGGAAATTGAAGAGGACGTATATGAAATGGGAGATATGATACTGCGTGAAGAATTTTATAGAGCACTGAAAGGCCTAAGTCGAAACAAGGCCCCAGGAATAAACAATACTCCACTGGAAGTACTGATAGCCTTGGGAAAGCCAGCCATGACAATTCCATCTGCTGACTGAGATGTATGAGACAGGCGAAATACCTCCAGACTTCAAGAAGAATATAATAATTCCATTCAAAAAGAAAGCAGGTGTCGACAGGGGTGAAAATTACCGAACTATCGGTTTAATAAGTCACGGCTGCAAGGTATTAACACGAATTCTTTACAGACAAATGGAAAAAGTAGAAACCGACCTCGGGGCAGGTCAGTTTGGATTCCTTAGAAATGGAACACGAGAGGCAATACTGGCCCTATGACTTGTCTTAGAGGACAATTAAGGAAAGTCAAACCTACGTTTCTAGCATTTGTATACGTATAGAAAGCATTTGGCAGTGTTGCCTGGAATACTCTCTTTCAAATTCTGAGGATTGCAGGAGTAAAATACAGGTAGCAAAAGGCTATTTACAATTTATGCAGAAGCCAGATGGCAATTGTAAGAGTAGAGGGGCATGAAAGGGAATCAGTGCTTGAGAAGGTAGTGAGACAGTGGTGTAGCCTATGCCCGATGTTATTCAATCTGTATATTAAGCAAGCAGTAAAGGAAACGAAATAAAAATTAGGATCAGGAATTAAAGTCCATGGAGAAGAAATAAAAACTTGAGGTTAGCCGATGACATTGTAATTCTGTCAGAGACAGCAAAGTACCTGGAAGAACAGTTGAACGGAATGGACAGTGTCTTGAAAGGAGGACGTAAGACGAACACCAACAAAAGCAAAACCAGAATAATGGAATGTAATCGAATGAAGTCAGGTGATAATGACGAGGTTAGATTAGGAAATGAGACACTTAAAGTAGCAGAGGAGTTTTGCTATTTGGGGAGCAAAGTAAATGATGATGGTCGGAGTAGAGAGGACATAAAATGTAGACTGACAATGACAAGGAAAGCATTTCTGAAGAAGAGAAATTTGTTAACATCGAGTATAGATTTAAGTGTCAGGAAGTCTTTTCTGGAAGTAGTTGTATGGAGTGTAGCCCTGTAGGGAAGTGAAACGTGGTCCATAAACAGTGTAGACAAGAAGAGAACAGAAGCTTCCGAAATGTGGTGCTGCAGAAGAATGCTGAAAACTAGATGGGTAAATCATGTAACTAATGGGGAGGAACTGAATGGAATTGGGAAGAAGAGGAATTTGTGGCACGACTAGAAGATGGGATCGGTTGGTAGGACACGTCCTCAGGCACCAAGGGATTACTAATTCAGTATTGGAGGGAATTTTGGAGAGTAAAAACCGTCAAGGGAGACAAAGCGATGAATACACTAAGCAGATTCAGAAAGTTGTAGATTGCAGTAGTTATTCGGAGATAAAGAGGCTTGCACAGGATAGAGTAGCATGGTGAGCTGCATCAAACCAGTCTCTGGACTGAAGACCACAACAACAACAACAACAACAACAACAGTTGTGTAGAACACGTTTGGGCAAAATTCTTTCCGTTGATCACGGCCTGTTTTGTTGCATACAAAATGAATGTTTAATTAAAATACATTCTCTAGACCGCTGTTTCAGTAAGTGGAGTATGAGACAATGTATCTCAATTTCTGATGTCTCACGTACACTACAATATACCTAAACTGCAACACACGTGGATTTAACAAAGCAAATCCCTTACATGTATGAGAATCCTAAAGCTGCACCAAGTCATTTTAATTTCTATCTATTGAAAGAATGACGAACTGGCAGGTTGTACGCTTATCGAGAACTGATACGTAGCAATGCTTGGAGCGCCACTACACATAAACTCTCGTCGTTACAAAACGCTCAAAACGAACGAAACCGGAATTCATATAATCACTCAGTAAACTGCTGTTTATGGATTTTAAATGACAGAAGAGAAAATAATGCTGAAATAATGAAGCCAGGCCAGACGAAAACCTCATAGCAAATCTACACTCCTGGAAATGGAAAAAAGAACACATTGACACCGGTGTGTCAGACCCACCATACTTGCTCCGGACACTGCGAGAGGGCTGTACAAGCAATGATCACACGCACGGCACAGCGGACACACCAGGAACCGCGGTGTTGGCTGTCGAATGGCGCTAGCTGCGCAGCATTTGTGCACCGCCGCCGTCAGTGTCAGCCAGTTTGCCGTGGCATACGGAGCTCCATTTCAGTCTTTAACACTGGTAGCATGCCGCGACAGCGTGGACGTGAACCGTATGTGCAGTTGACGGACTTTGAGCGAGGGCGTATAGTGGGCATGCGGGAGGCCGGGTGGACGTACCGCCGAATTGCTCAACACGTGGGGCGTGAGGTCTCCACAGTACATCGATGTTGTCGCCAGTGGTCGGCGGAAGGTGCACGTGCCCGTCGACCTGGGACCGGACCGCAGCGACGCACGGATGCACGCCAAGACCGTACGATCCTACGCAATGCCGTAGGGGACCGCACCGCCACTTCCCAGCAAATTAGGGACACTGTTGCTCCTGAGGTATCGGCGAGGACCATTCGCAACCGTCTCCATGAAGCTGGGCTACGGTCCCGCACACCGTTAGGCCGTCTTCCGCTCACGCCCCAACATCGTGCAGCCCGCCTCCAGTGGTGTCGCGACAGGCGTGAATGGAGGGACGAATGGAGACGTGTCGTCTTCAGCGATGAGAGTCGCTTCTGCCTTGGTGCCAATGATGGTCGTATGCGTGTTTGGCGCCGTGCAGGTGAGCGCCACAATCAGGACTGCATACGACCGAGGCACACAGGGCCAACACCCGGCATCATGGTGTGGGGAGCGATCTCCTACACTGGCCGTACACCACTGGTGATCGTCGAGGGGACACTGAATAGTGCACGGTACATCCAAACCGTCATCGAACCCATCGTTCTACCATTCCTAGACCGGCAAGGGAACTTGCTGTTCCAACAGGACAATGCACGTCCGCATGTATCCCGTGCCACCCAACGTGCTCTAGAAGGTGTAAGTCGACTACCCTGGCCAGCAAGATCTCCGGATCTGTCCCCCATTGAGCATGTTTGGGACTGGATGAAGCGTCGTCTCACGCGGTCTGCACGTCCAGCACGAACGCTGGTCCAACTGAGGCGCCAGGTGGAAATGGCATGGCAAGCCGTTCCACAGGACTACATCCAGAATCTCTACGATCGTCTCCATGGGGGAATAGCAGCCTGCATTGCTGCGAAAGGTGGATATACACTGTACTAGTGCCGACATTGTGCATGCTCTGTTGCCTGTGTCTATGTGCCTGTGGTTCTGTCAGTGTGATCATGTGATGTATCTGACCCCAGGAATGTGTCAATAAAGTTTCCCCTTCCTGGGACAATGAATTCACGGTGTTCTTATTTCAATTTCCAGGAGTGTATAACCTAATAAAAACGTAAATATCAAAATTCTGTTAACAAACTGCTTTTACCTCTTTCTATTTTTTTTTTATAATACTGATTTTTAATTTCTCAGTAATTACTCATTCCTTATTATAAAGCGTCTATTATCGCTATCCAATACACCAATAAGCATTTGTATATCTTAGCGAGATTCAACATAAAATTCAAATAAAGAGAATTTCTTCAGGCATATTACATTTTTACTTTCGCAGATACACCGGCACTTTCAGCGACGATAACAGTAAACAGGACTTTATCCGAGGTAACAATGAATACAGAATATAACAATTTACAACTATAATAAATCAGTTTAACATTTCGCTGAAGCAGATATGCACGTAAAAGCACTGCCAAATTTTTCTTACGCAAACGATGACAATGTAACAGTGATGTCGTCATAATATGATGAAAGAGAATTTTTCACCAGTCTGTGTTTAATATGGCCACTCTGTATGACCACAGTGGCACTGTAATTATGAGCGGAAATCCTTTCAACTCACGGCCATGACAACTAGCTCAACACATGTGTGTGCATCGCATATACCCGCGAGCGCCAACACTCCATCTTCTGGACTCCACATGCGGTCAAAAATAGGTCCCCTCTAGAGCGGTTTGTTCTCCAAAGCAAGTAGTCTGCACTTACCCAGGCGCTTAGAATTACATGCAATTTAATAGATAAATGTTCATGTTTTTATAGAGTACTATCAAACGTAGTATACACAATCATTTTTCTGTCTTGTTTTTTTAAATACTACTACTAAAGATTACAATTAGCGCCGTTATCTTTCATGAGACCGGTGATCACATGAAGTTACTTTGGACTCCTGTGATGTGGAGTTATAATACCATAAACAGCTAAAGTGGATAGCAATTTTAAAGCGGTCTTCGAATTAACGACCACAACAATAACAACAACAAAAGCCTTGCGTAACGATTTTCTATGTTTCGGAGATAAGAAGACGACGGAAATTATGTCATGGTATTACACCCGGAAAACAAATGGACTGTGTTCCTTGACACCAGAATATAATATGTACGAGGTCTGCTCAAAAAAACCGGAACTTCGTCCACAAAATTTTTCTATGCATACCTTTTACTTATTGTGCATTATTTCCTTCGAAATTCTGTCCTCCACAATTGATACACGACTACCAATGGTTTTTCCCTTCCAGAAGCAGTCTTGGTACGCCTGTTGCTGGGTCGCGTGAAGTGCCGTCTGTGAATTTTCTTTTATCTCATCTATCAATGCAAATCTTTGTCCTTTCAACGGGGTTTTCAACTTTTCGAATAAAAAAAGGTCCGCAGGGGCCAGGTCTGGAGATTACGGAGGAAAAGGCAGCACAGTGCTTTCGTTTTTTGTGCAATAGTGACGCCCGAACACGGATGAATATGCGGGTGCGTTATCGTGAAACAAGAGCTATGAATTGTCTTGCCACATTGCAGGTCGTTACCTTCACACATGTTCTCGCAGGCGTCCCGATAGAACCATCGAGTAACAGTTTGTCCCTGTGGCACGAGTTCATGAAGAACTAATCCTTCAAAGTCAAAGAAAACTATCAGCATGGCTTTGACATTTGACCTGGTTTCCTGACCTATTGTGAAGACTGAACCTTGGTCTCAACATCATAGCCGTAGGCCCATGTCTCATTACCAAGAATGATTTTCTTCAGGAACATTTAGTTCTCATTTGTGCGATCCAAAAGCTCTTTACAGATTGCGAGGCGGAGGTCGCAGTTTGGAATTTTACACTCTTCTACAATGTCTCGAAGAGTCACTCTTCGACTGTCAAGCACAATTTCGTTGACGTTCCTAATCTGAGCATCGTCGGTAGACGTCGAAGGGTGTCCCAAACAAGGGTCGCCTTTAAATTCCTTTCGGCCATTTTTAATCCGTGTGAAGCATTCGTAACACCGAGTACGGCTTAAGAACTCATCACCATATGCTCCCTGCGTGATTTAGTGTGTCTCTGTAAAGGTTTTCTTGAGTTTCACCCAAATTTTAATGCAGATACGTTGCTCCTCTAACTCTGCCATCTCGGAATTTGCAGACAGTACGATACAATGTTCTACTCAATGCAGCACTGAACAGTAACTGACATTCAACAATGAAACTTCCGGCAGTTTTACATTAAACACAGGCGTGTGCAGGTATGCCAACCGCATTTCGCTCCAACACCATTGACGTCAAATTACGAATGTTCCGAAATTTTTTGAACAGACCCGGTAAATATTGATGGATTGTGACGTTGCTGGCTGTGGCAGAGCTGTTCTAGGTGCTTCAGTCTGGAACTGCGCTGCTGCTACGGTCGCGGGTTCGAATCCTGCCTCGGGCATAGATGTGTGTGATGTCATTAGATTAGTCAGGTTTAAGTAGTTCTAAGTCTAGGGGACTGATGAGCTCAGATGTTAAGCCCCATAGTGGTTAGAGCCATCAGAACCATAGTAACGTTAGCGATTCATTCGTCACGATCATCGGTGATCAGATGGCGTTCAGGAGGCTTGTCTTTCACCCTTGGTTTTGATTCGACAGTCAGTAACTGCGCTAAATTTATAGCTGAACAGGTTTTGCAACATTCATTGTATGGTACAAGCGTGCTCCACCGATCAGTACACACTCCTGTAGAACAGCTGCATCCGTTTCAGCTGGGTCGCATTGGGGGCCTGCGGTAAGCATGATGGATGTATGGGTGGATTGCTACACATGTTGGGCACAGTGTATCGGAAGTGTTTCGTTGCTTTCCACAGTGTTCTGTGGGACATTCCCACACCTGTAGACTAGGTTCTGGACTTCCAAGTAGTACAGGCGTTCGTCAAGATCGACGCATTGTGCGAACAGCAGTGGCCAATCAGTCATCATCCAGGGGCGATATCCGGGCATGTGTTTTACCTGCTGTATCATCAGGGACCACTGGAAACCCCCTGCTTCCAGCAGATTTAAGATCAAGTGTAACTCTGGACGGACTGCGACTGACACCACCACACCGCGAAGAGGGCTGCACTGGTGTCACGAAAGAGTTGACTGAAGAATGGAATGTTTCCGGTTGTCTTCAGTGATGAGACCGTCTCTATGCGAGTGATGGACGTGCACTTGTGTGGCGTAGACCTGGTGAGCTGCCTGTTCCAGAGTGCATTTGCCCCGACACACAAGTCCCACCCCAGGTTTCATTTGGTGTTCCTGTCAGGTAAAGAAATCAGTACCCACTACATTTCGCAGGCTATTATCCCAACGCTACTGCCATTTCTGCGACAGGAAATTGATGTGCTGTTTCAGCAGGACAATGCACGCCCACATACCGCTGCTGCTACTGCCATTTTTGCGACAGGAAGATGATGTGCTGTTTCAGCAGGACAATGCACGCCCACGTACCACTGCTTCGTGGTGTACAACAACTGCCCTGGCTAATAAGACCACCGGATCTCCAGCTAATCTGACTCGTATGGGGGTGGCCGAGCGGTTCTAGGCGCTACAGTCTGGAACCGCACGACCACTACGGTCGCAGGTTCGAATCCTGCGTCGGGCATGGATGTGTGTCATGTCCTTAGGTTAGTTAGGTTTAAGTAGTTTTGAGTTCTAGGGGACTGATGACCTCAGATGTGAAGTATCATAGTGCTCAGAGCCATTTGAACCATTTTTTGACTCGTATGGAAAATGATGGATCGGGAACTTCACCATTTCCAGGGTCTGCAAGTAACATTGCCAAACTGGAAGAAAAGGAGCAAGACGCTTGGGATAATCTATCGCAGAACGCCATTCGCGACTTTATCACTGTTTGCATGCGAGAATACCGCCTGCTTTACCACCAGAATTGGTACACCGTGTACTGATGCGAATGTTTCGACATTGGTCTCAATTTATCATAAACAAGTACAGTGATGAACTACCAGTCACAGCGCTTCTCAATCAAATTACCTTATTTTTTCCGGCATTATAATCAGAAACGAAAGTATTTTTTTTTAATTTTGAGGCATCTCCTTTTAATTTGAAATTATTATCACCGTGACACGCTACGGTCGCAGATTCGAATCCTGCCTCGGGCATGGATGTTTGTGATGTCCTTAGGTTAGTTAGGTTTAACTAGTTCTAAGTTCTAGGGGACTAATGACCTCAGCAGTTGAGTCCCATAGTGCTCAGAGCCATTTGCCATTTCACCGTGACAGCGGTAACTGATCGATAGTTTCTTTTTTTTGTGAGACGCCATTGCCGCAGTGATACCGATTATGGGAGGTAGTTGGCGGACTAGACGGTTGACGGTAACTTAATAGATGTGTTAAGTTTCAAAAAATGTTTCAAATGGCTCTGAACACTATGGGACTTAACTTCTGAGGTCATCATTCACCTAGAACGTAGAACTACTTAAACCTAACTAACCTAAGGACATCACACACATCCATACCCGGGGCAGGATTCGAACCTGCGAGCATAGTAGTCGTGCGGTTCCAGACTGTAGCGCCTAGAACCCCTCGGCCATTCCGGCCGGCGTGTTAAGTTGTTAAGTTTCATCAGGATCCTTTCGTAATGGTGATCTAGGTATTTTTTTTTTTTTTTTTAGATGTCTCTTTACGTTGGCATTAGAAAATTTGCTGCCTTGTTGCTGGGACTGTCTCTTTACGTAGGACCTAGCAGGGTCACTTGGCTTAAATTTCTGCTTCCTGTAGCAGCTATCACGCGGCGTCCGCAGTGGCGTAAATAAGGTTCTAGGGGGCTCCCCCGCAAATAAATTTTGGGGACCTTGTTTACTAATAAACCTTCGAAGACCAAATACGAAAACATTACCCATCCGCACACCATAATTCAGCTTTTACGTGGGATACACTCAGGCGTTGATGCACTCATTAATTTATCCATCACGGCTTGCGTTTTCTACGTCTCTGAATAATCAGCACGCTGCACAGAAATTGCGTTTATACATAAAATAAATTTGTTGCGGACCGGGACTCAAACCCGGATTTCACGCTTTACTCTACCGGAAGCCTAAACCGCTTTGTCCATCCGTGCACGTTACACGTCCAGACACAAACGGTCCATATGTCGTCGCTCGTGTGTCACTGCCTGTACTCGTACACACATTATGTAATTCCTGTGCAGTGGAGGAGATTTTAACTGAAAGTTGCTGCCTGGTTGGGGCGGATAAATAAGCTGTGTAAAATACCACACTGCGTTTAGTTAGGGGAATAGTAATGCCAAATAGTTCAACTTTCTGATCTGTTTCAGTTTAATTGTAATAATAATCGTAGGTGGCCGGCCGGAGTGGCCGTGCGGTTCTAGGCGCTACAGTCTGGAACCGAGCGGCCGCTACGGTCGCAGGTTCGAATCCTGCCTCGGGCATGGATGTGTGTGATGTCCTTAGGTTAGTTAAGTTCTAGGGGACTGATGACCTCAGAAGTTGAGGCCCATAGTGCTAAGATCCATTTTTTTTACATTCAGAACTAGTACCTATCGATTATACCATCGAAACTAAAATATTTTATAAAGTAATTCCTTGTCATAAATTTTAACTTGAAATAATACTGTGTATGAAATTATATGAAAGTTCTCAGAAAAGTAACTGAGTTTCTGACATGTCGAAAATTCGGAAAATAATACTGGTGTCGACAACTACTGTTGAGGAAAACTAATGCTAGAGGAGGATGTCCCGTTACAGTCACTAACAAAACTGATCACAATTCTAATGCCCGAGTGACTTTCGATCAGCTGTTTACTTGCTCTGTAACACTGCGTCCCTCACAAAGGTACAAAGGAGACCCTATTGTTGTCAACGCCAATGAACTGAAGAAAATACGTAATGAAGAAAGTAGTGCATTCCAGATAGCTCAGAATAACACGTTTGCGAAGTAACCGATTTTCGGCGTTTTATTCTTGTTATTTCCTTCAGTAAATGCAGAAACCGAACAAAGATTGAAAAATGTTAAATTAAATAGGCAAATGAAAGAAAATTTAGTCTACCCACCAATCGTTGATTTTCTCGAAAAGTGATAATTAGTTGACTACTACAAAAAATCATCAGTATTCTCGTATTGAGTCTAACTTTGAAAAATGTTAAATTAAATAGGCAAATGAAAGAAAATTTAGTCTACCCACCAATCGTTGATTTTCTCGAAAAGTGATAATTAGTTGACTACTACAAAAAATCATCAGTATTCTCGTATTGAGTCCAACTTTTCGCAACTTTGCTCAAAACTCATTTTGTAATCTGTAATCATATCACTGTTTGGACATTACAAGCAGCCAGTGTTAAGGAGTAAAAACTGACGTTGAAGAACTCTTGTTTTTCGTTTCAATTCGTAAGTTTTTAAGGACTACAAGCAGATACGGACATGTTATGTATAGCCAAGCAGCAGATCAGCAGCTTTCTGTTTTTATTGCAATTATGAATGAACTGTTGACTTTTAACATTTCTCCTTATATTGCGTCATAAGTTGGGTGTGGCTTCTCCCATTTATAATCGTCATTGATACCGCACTACGATAAATACTTCCAGACTACTGACGGTGTCATACAAGTGATGTCTGACGATGACACTGGGAAACGACCGTATAGACCAGTGTGGCAAGTCTTGCACATTGCATTTACAAGCGTACCGTGCAACAGAGCACGCCACATGGTAAGAGATACATTATTGGGTCACTAGTGTCGGCAATGCTGTACGACTTCCTATGGCATGTGTTTGCTGGTCGTTTTTGTCGGCATGGTTATTAAAACATCACTGATTGCTTTTCCCATTTTCTGTAATAACGCAATATTTCAAAGCAATGCAAATTTTACGAATAATAATTACTCACTCATTAAAAATATTTATCGAAAAACGGAAACCTTTAGCATCGCTGGTTAAATGATATATTGGTATTTTTACCCGGTTATTAGTAAAAATTAAAAACGTCTGTTATAACCGAGATCAAACAAATACCGAAAAATACCGTTTATTCAGAACTAAAATACTGATATCGGTTTTCAGCCAGTGGGTTTTTTCCATCCCTAATTCAAGAGCGCAAGGTGGCGTTCGCCTCTGTTTAAAGAGTTTCCACTACCTAATTGAATAAAAGAAGCCATTTTTAAATAAGTCATTAAAGTCAATTCCCCCTCCCCCTCCCCCCCCCCCCAAAAAAAAAAAAAAAATACGGAGCCACCGCACTGCACTTTGCAGTCTGCGAGGCCGTCATTTACACCACTAAACGTCCTTGTCGGGTAGTCAGTCAGAGGAGCACTGACAGCCCCTGACATACATCGTGACGTTAATGGCTGCTCAGGCATAAATTACATTTATGATTTACGCAATCCGAAGATTAACCGCCCTTCCGCACTCTGAAGCTACAGGTGAATATGTTGGACCAGTAACAAAGTGTCACGTTATACTGTAGCTTGAGACTGCTCGCAGCTCTGTTATGTTTCACCCTCTTTCCCTTTTCTTTCTCTCACATAGATATTTCCTGAATCTCACAGTATTTGATATCCACACATTTTGGTAACATTCAATACTTCTCATAAAACACCAAAATCTATAAAAGTTCGTACCTGAAACATTATCATGACAAAAATCATTGGATAGCAATATGCATTTATACATATGGTGGTAGTATCGTGTACAGAAGATGTAAAAGAACAGCGCATCGGCGGGGCTGTCATTTCTACTCAGGTGATTCACGTGAAAAGGTTCCCGACGTGATTCTGGCTGCACGAAAGGACTTAACAGTTTTAACGCGGAATGGTTGTTGCAGGTAGACGCATGGGATATTCCATTTCGAAAAATCGTTTGGGAATTCAATATTTCGAGATTTATAGCGTCAACAGAGTTCCGAGAACACCACATTTCAGCCATTACCTCTCACCACGAACAACGCAGCTGCCGACGGTCTTCAGTTAAATATCGAGGCAGCTGCGTTTGCGTGGAGATGTCAGTGCTAACAGACAGGCAACGCTTCGTGAAATAACCACAGAAATGTACTTGCAACTTACGATGAGCGTATCCGTTACGAAATCTTGGGGAAATCTGGTGTTAATGGCCTTTGGCAGCACGACTTCACCTGCAGTGCCTCTCCTGGGCTCGTGACCATATCGGTTGGACTCTAGACGACTGAAGAATCGTGGCCTGGTCAGATGAGTCCCTGTTTCAGTTGGTAAGAGCTGATGGTAGGGATCGTGTGTGGCGCAGACCCGACGGAGCCATGGACCCAACAACGCACTCTGGAAGCTGTTGGTGCCTCCCTCCCTAATGGTGTGGGCCCTGTTTACCTGGAATGGACTGGGGCCTCTGGCCGAAATGAATCGATCATTGACTGGAAATGGTTATTTTCGGCTACTTGGAGACCATATGCAGCCATCCCTGGACTTCACGTTTTCGAACAACGATGGAATTTGTATACGGCTGGTCCCGGCGGAGGTTCGAGTCCTCCTTCTGGCATGGGTGTGTGTGTTTGTCCTTAGGATAATTTAGGTCAAGTAGTGTGTCAGCTTAGGAACCGATGACCTTAACAGTTAAGTCCCATAAGATTTCACACACAATTTTTTTTTTTTTCAGTTTGTATGGATGACGATGCACCATGTCACGGGGCCACTACAGTTCGTGATTGGTTCGAAGTATGTTCTGGACAATTGGAACGAATGATTTGGCCACCCAGGTCGCCCAGCCCGAATACCATCGAACATTTGTGGGACATAATCGACAGATAACTTCGTACACAACATCCAGCGCCGGCGATACCTTATTATTTATGGACGGCTGCAGATGCAGCATGGCAAAATATTTCTGCTCGGAGCCCCCAGCGATTCGTTGAGTTCACGCCCACTTCGAACTGCTACATTACGCAGGCAAAATTAGGTCCAACAGAATATTAGGAGGTATCCCATGACTTTTCTCACCTAAGTGTATACCTTACCAGGCTTGGTAAAAAGACTAAATGCGAACAACACGAATACACTCTGGCTGCCGTTCTCCTAGTTATAGAGAGTCGCAGCTCTAATCATTAAATAGCTAAAGCAGTAGCCGTTCACCAAGTTCAACTTGCAAACTGCCTATCTAACAACTTGCAGGGGCAACAAAAATTTCATTTTCAGTATTTCCGGTAACTACTGACCGAATTTAAAAATTTTAAATGCTGTGAGAATCTATTCATTAAGAGGTATAGTTTTATGTTAGCGTAAGAAGACAAATACTGTGGTTATAACCTGTAAATACGTCTTCAGGTAATTTAATCCACAGCGCGAAAATTACACAGATATTTATCTTGTATATCAGAATAACAATACCTCCAACGAACTTTACACAACCATTTTCAAAACTTTTTCTCGCTGACAGCTCCCACAAAATGATAAAGAAAAACCATTGATCACTCAGTACATTTCCGCTGTTCATATAACACAGATACAGCATCAGGCATGACGCTTTAATGTATTACTTTTGTACTGCTAAATTTATTCGCAACACCTTGTGCTGACAGTATCCATACATGCCGTTGAACATACCCTCAAATACAGACACATCATACCCTTAAGTAGAAAACCCATGTCCTACAGTTAATGAAGCGCTTTAATCAAGCTACGAGGGTTGGAACTTTAATAGTGGAAATTATTTATGTACAGCTCGTACAAAATGGATACGTGTTTCAAAGTTTTACTGACCTTCAAAGTAGTCATTAGCATTGTGTATAACCTGTTGCCAGCGATGTGGAAGTCGAAGGATACTCTTAGCAGTGCCAGTTGTGTTGACTGTTCGGGTGGCGCGGCCAATTGTCCGATGAATTTGTAGCAGTTCTGAAGCGAATGACACAAAGTGTTTCCTTCAGTTTAGAAATCGAGTTGAACTCACGAGGGCTTAAGTCATGTGAGTGCAATAGGCGGTATAGCACTTAGCAGCCCCATCAGTCAAACAAATAAGTAACAGCTTGCACTGTACGTGCTTGAGCATTGTCCTGGAAAATGATGGGCAGGTCCCGTTCAACTCTCGCCGGCCGCAGTGGGCAAAAATGCCTTATCACCACGCTGGCTCGCCGATCCCTGTTGTCCGAGCCAGAACCATGGCGCATCTGACAGCCGCTGCAGCAACGCTCTAATGTCACGTGACAAAACTCAGATAAGAAGTTGTTTCAGTCGGAGTGTAGCCACGACCGTGTTTGAGGTGATATGCCCCAGGCGAGCTTTACCCATACATTACATGTAGAACATGCAACTGACCTAATGCTGTCAAGAACCCTGTACCAGAGTCCTAATTTTTTCGGGAGGAAGTGAACCGTTAGTAGTTTCGACTTGAAATTAACAATTTATATTTATATGAATATCTAAAATCACTGACAGGAAAAATCGCAACACCAAAAATTATTAATGCAATGAAATTTCGGGAATAAATTTGCCTAGGTAACACATTTAGAAGATTAAAATTGCAAGATCACAGGTTAATGTGAGTGCACGCAAATATAAAGTGCTGTTACAGCGGAATGTTGACTGCAATCATGCAAATGTGCATGCATTCTGTTGTACAGGTTCCAGATGTCAGTTAGTGCGACGGAGTTTCATGCCTGTCGCACTTTATTGGCCAATACAGGGACGGTTAATGCTGTTTATCGATGACGCTGGAGTTGTCGCACGATGACGTCCCATATGCGCTCGACTGGAGACGTATCTGAGGACCGAGCAGGCCAAGGCAATATATTGTACTCTGTAGAGCATTTTGGATTGGCACAGTGAGGTACAGTTGCGCAGCCAGGGTACGTGGGATAACACACCACAGACCATAGACCGTAACTCCAGCTGTAGGTTCAGTGTGTCTGGTACGGAGACAGGCTAGTTGGAGGCCCTCAACTGGTCTCACCAACACACAGCAATCAGTGGCACCGAGGCAGAACCAGCTATCAGCAGAAAACACAGCACACCTCCACCCTGCCCTCCAATGAGCTCTCGTCTCACAGAAATGCAGCAGCAAGTGACGGTGGCTTGGGGTCATTGAAATGCTGCTAAAGGGTTTCTAGCTCGGAGCTGTCCTTGAAGTAAGCGATCTGTGACGGTTCTTTGTGTGACTGTGGTGCCAACTGTTGCCAAAAATTGCTGCTGCAGATTGTAAGGTGTCAGGCAAATCCAACACCTTCCATGAAAACCCTGACATGATAAGCAAATCCAGTAGTATGTCACATAGCTCCGAATAAATCGTGACATTAAATTAACCAAAGTAATATAAGTAACTAGTGAGCAAATGGAATACCACAGACTAACACAAGAATGCCTAAATGCATGTCATACCTTCCCACCATGAGATACACTCAGTTCCGAGGGTAGAAACGTGAACAGAAGCCGAGAGCAGAACCATGTTAAGCTGGAAATCCCTACGATAAGGGACGGACGGCCACCCACGTCGCCAGCTAACCGCTAGGACCACACCACCCACAAGTTTTAGCGTGAGACTTTTTCGCGTCTCTGTTACGTCAGGACCACCCCCCAGCCAATGTTAAAAGCTAGAGCCCTCCAGAAGAACAGTATAGATCTTACGATAACACAAACAGGGCTACACCACCCGCAAGTTTTAGCGAGAGACTTTGTCGCGTCTCTGTTACGTTAGGACCATCCTCCAGCCCATGTTAAATGATAGAGCCCTCCAGAAGAACAGTATAGATCTTACGATAACATTAAAAGGACCACACCAGCTGCAGGTTTTAGCGTGAGACTTTTTCGCGTCTCTGTTACGTTGCAAACTTTAAAAACATTGCCCCACCACGAAAGGTATAACGTTTCTCATTGGATAGACAAAATTTTTGTAGGCGGAGCTTAAGGTTAACATTGAGACCCTGATTGGTCAGATGAAAACACAGCCAGATAGTTTCTTTAAACCAACTTTGGTAAATTGTAGTAAGGAGAAGTTAGGAGAGAGTTGCTTCGGAGATGGCGAGGTGAGCGGAGCTGTGCTGCCCGCCGCCCCCTGGCGAACACCGAATAGGTAATGAACGCACGTGTTGCCGCATAACAGCGCATAAAGCTTCACTCAGAACTGCAGAAGTCTCATCTGTTACACCCCCTTTTTGCGTAATACTAGTGTCGATCGTCAGTTAAAGCTCATGGTGTTCACATTTGCCACTTGAAGTAAAAAATCTGAAACGCGATGATTTTTCTGTTATATAGTTATTGAGAAGCCACATCAGCCACTGTAATTTAGGACAAGTTAGATAAGTACTTAAAGATAATTGAGGGTCACGGAAGACCATTTAGATGGTTTTCTCTTTTATGAAACTTAATTTAAACCTTGATTATAGATGTGATATGGCATAGGTCATCCTTCGATCCATTGTGGAACTTGGAAACCCATTCAGGGAATATTCGTTTACATTTTTGTTGAACGCAGTTGGTTTTTACCATCCTGTATTAAAACATTTCCTTTTATCAGTAGTGCAATTTATAAATAATGTTTTGTGAGTAGAATAAAATTTCCACAGGTAAACTTAACTGCTTTTTCGACGTTATTTTACCAGCTAACTGAAAATAGGAAAGCCTTTAACCCCTTCCTCTAAATTTAGTTAGTATTAAGATTCTTTTACAGGGAGTACAGTGGAGCTGACGCTGAAATCATTAAGTATTTGGTTATATCATCGCTAGTCTCACTGAACACTTCTGAACTCTACATGTCATGTGTGGTCTGGCGTCTCCTTACCAGCAACAGGTCCCAGGTTCAATCTAGTCAATTCCCTAAAAAAACACGCTCAGAGCGTCGTTGCGCGAAAGTGGTAGGGAGACACGACATAGAACAAACAGACACCCCGCAGAATGTTAGAAAATGGCGACCCTGCCAGGCTGGTAAAATACCATGATTGAAGGTCGACCATATGCCTAACTAGGTCAGAAAAATACCCTGTTGAAAAATTTTCGTAATAAAAAAATTTTTTTTGGACGTTATAAATAATCGAAAACAGTAGCTGCAGCGATAGGTAGTAAGAAAGTATTCAATAAAAGTGAGACATTCTGGCAGAGACTATAGCATAATTAAGTTACGAATTTTAATATTGTAAGAATTAAGTTTTCTCTCCAATGCAAGCGCACAGGTGGCGCATACGTCGTTAACAAGTTGGTTCTGACCCAACAAGTAAGTGAATGGTTTGTCAAGTCGTGTGAACAAAAAGTTTATGAAACGCGTGAGATCGTATGAGCGCATGTTGACTCGAAGTAGGGCGCGTGAATTGCTTTTAAAACAGAAAATAAGTGATTCGGAAAGATTAGCAATGGCAGATCGAGACCCTGACCGAATTGAGGTAGAGACCCAGCATGAAAATGGCCAGAGAATAGAGGACAGTACAACAGACGATGCAGTATCGCCAGAAATAGGACATATAACGCACCATAACGAGGATAATGTACGTCAAGGCATAGAAAACGTAAGTCAGCATACGACAAAGGAGCAGGAAAGAAGAGAGACAGTCGATGAGGATTCTAACTTGCGTCTTCAATACGTAGAACCCATAGTACAAGTAATCAGAGCTCCCTCACCACAGAGTACAAGGAATTCGAGCAGAAACGTGTCACCGCACAGTTCAATGCAATCGGTTGCAAACCAACACTTGGGCGAAAACACAGAGCGTAGGATGTCGGAAGAAAACGCAATAGGACCCACCAAGCCGGCAGAATTATTACAACTAATGATGGAAACCATGACAAGACAAAATAAATAGTTAACCAAATGAAAATTCAGAATGCAGAAATGACGAAACAATATGCAGAAACCACGAGACAAATGCGTGCGATTAAAGAACCAAACAAAAATTTCAGTTACACCTAAGTCATATTGAAGACGAGGCAAAAGGATCTCGAGAAGTGATAGGAAACTTAATAACACGTTACAATCAATTGAGAACAGACATTGACAAGATACAAGCGGACGTACAAACATTGCGTAATGACATTCAGGACGAGATCAAAACATTACGTAACAACACCCAGGGAGAAGTCAAGAAACTAGAGAAACAGGTAAACGAAATTACTAGACAAGCAGCAGGTACAGCGCGTGAAATTGTTGAAAACAGTGTGTTACACAAACGTATCACAAAAGCAGCGCTGAAAAGATATGATAACCGCATAGTCAAAATAGAAGCGCAAACGAAGCGACAATTTCAGAAATTGTGAACAGAGTTGTTGCAAACCATTGAAGAGCGTTGTGAACAGGATCGAACAAGCACAGAGTCTGCAACCACATCCGTATCTGTAACAGCACCGGCAAAACAAGCAATTAACGAAGATATTACGCATTTGCGATTCCAATCACAGGCGGAAAGTAACATACGTGAAATCAGACAGCCTGCACAGCAACAAACATGTTTCGAAATTTTTGATGAACAAACGTCATCACAAACACATGCAGAACCACAAATGTATGTTTCAAGACAGTTTGGATCAAGCAATGAAGCAGCAAGGTTAGCCAGACAAGATACCGAACCAATACCTGACAATGTAAAGCCAGGTCGCGAAGAGTACAGTGCAAGGTATTCAGCTACACGTTCACAACCGATGGAAGAAAATTATTGCGTACCACTCCAACGATACTACGCAAGGGTAGGCGAAAGTTACAGTGGACAATACCCAATGGATCTACCACAACCGGAAAGAACGACGGGAGAAATGATCAGAAACTAAAGTGGCGAAGGATCGCGAATTTCATATGGAACTATGACGAAGTTCGACAACGATCATTTCCTTACAGTCAGAAAATTTCAACACTTTCGAGAAGGAAACTCATTACATCCACGAACTTTTATTGATCAATTCCGAGTAGGATTACCAGAACACTGGACGCTAGCACACTAATTAGACTTTATATGTGCACAAAAGTCAGGAACAGTCGCAGAAACCATGCAGAATGTTGCAGCGACATGTCGATCGTACGAAGATTTCAGAGAGAAGTTTCTCTCACGATATTGGTCCAGCGAAGCACAGAACAGAGTGAAGTACGAATTATTACAGAACCCACATTTTGAAAATTCAGGAGAGAAGAGTCACGTTAAATTTTTCGAATTAATGGCAAAGAAAAATCAATGATTAGATGTACCATACAGTGACGGAGAGTTGCTTAAATTATGCGCGATGAAGCAATCATTGAAATACCAGCAATCATTAGTAGGTCGCGGAGGCAATGACGTCGAAGCATTTAAAGGGAACTAGAGATCATATTTTCGGAAGATGACGCAAGAAAAAGACGAAGCGCACGTGAAAACGAAAGCAAAAAGCAGTGGAATCCACAAGACACAGTACGAAGAAACAATAATTACGAACCATGTGATAACTTCGCACCAAGAAACGACAATATATTTCAACAAAGAACCGGTTATGGATTTAGAAGAGAATATGGCAATAACTACAATTCACCCTCGAACGGCAACAACTATTACAGAGGAAATAACGACAACCGGAACGGGTACTGGAGAACCAATAGACCGACAAATTATCAACAAAGAAAGCACTGTCAACAAGCTGAACAAGAAAAGAGAATACAGATAGAAGAGGTGGAGGTAAGACCACCAAACCCCGATAAACGTTCGAATTGACAGCTAAGCGTCCATGCCAAAGAGAATGACGCACCGACCCAGGACAATTCAGCACCTTGAACAGAGAAGTAAAAATCTTATCACGAGAAGAGAAGAAGGAAGAAACAAATCCACAGGGACCATATGAAAACGAAGACAAGAAACGAAGACAATATCGTGTTGGGACGAAATTAATTGGGAGAATACTGACGGGAAGATGAATTACCAGAGGCATGCACAACGAGTGTAGGAGGAAAGGACGAAGTAATGAGTATTGCAGAGCTATTTGAGATGGAAACCAGGGAAAGCGAAGTCAATGAGGATAATGCGCAGTCGACAGAAGTTGAAAATAAGTTACGAGTGGGCACACAACCCAACGTATATAATGAAGGAAGTTATGAAGCGATAATTAGAGCATTTAGATGCGATTATGTGGAAGTAGCGTCAAAGAAGGAGAAGATAGACGAGGATGAGGAAAAAGTAGAGGATGTTGAAGAAAGCGTAAATGAAGGAAGAAATAGAAAAGAAGAAATAAAAGAGAGAGAAGTAGCAGTCGAAGCTTATCCTACAGAAAGTTCGAATTCACAAGGGAAATTCTTAAAAACACTCATGTATGATTCAGTGGAGGATTCGTTGATGCAAGAAGAAGAAGAACAGAACCAACCCTTTCAAATTCAACCAATTGTGAAGGCCATGGTAAAGCATATCCCTGTCCATATTGTAATTGATAGCGGAAGTGAACTGACTGCGATCTCAGAAAATTTATTCATGCAGTGTAATGCCAATGAGGAATTGCCAGTTCTGAAAACACGTAAGATTAAAGTAAGAGGTCCTATTAGTAACAGTGCAGCGGAAGTTACGAGACAAACAAGGTTAATTCTTTCGTTGCAAGGTCTAAAGATCGAAGCCAACTTCGTGATTATACCTAAACTAACTGTAGATTTGATTATAGGTGCAGATTTTTTAAATGAGAGACGAGCGATAATAGATATGGGGAAAGGTATCGTAAAATTCGGGAATGTCACACTTCTCTTTGAGCAAAAGCTAAAATTAGAAAAAAATACCAGTTATAAACAAACAATTAAGAATGACGCGAGATAAAGAGGATGAATATTAGAATGGTATTCACAAAAGGGGGAATCGCCTCAACTCATGTTAGAAGTCCATAAGGAAATCGATGAAAAATTGCAAGAAGTTCAAGGTATTTCAGAACACAGTAAAAGAGAATTAGAGGGTATTTTACGAGATAAAGCTGAGGTATTTTTACCTAAGACTGGCAGTATTAAACACTTTCAGTACAAGTTTGAAGATTAATTTTATTACTGGTAAATAATCAGCACAATATTTCAAGATTATGTTGCAGATAAGATCGACAGAAGAAAGAAGAATGAAGAGAGAGGAAGGTGGGAAAAAGAAAGTAGTTTCAATAAAAACAAAAATAACACCAATAGTACCATAGATTAAGGTGAAGGGATAAAACGTAGATAGTCTAACAGCATGAAATACTAAAATGCTATACACCATGACACTACACAAAAATAAAAAACGAATTTGAGGATTTTTGTAGAAGTTAAGACTCAAAATATCTTAGAATTGTGACATGGAAAGGGCGCCGAAATTTGTAAAGCTTTTAAGAAGGCGTAAAACAATATAGGTACTAGACATATGTTAGATGATTACAAGTAAAACTTTTTGTAAGAACCACTGTAAAAACTTCAGCAAGGATGAGATGCAACGACCCACGAGTTGCAACGTGAGAAATATCAAGAAAGAAAAGGACGTAATTAGCAAGGCACGATTCCTACAAGGCAGAAGCGTCGAGAGAAGGGAAAGGACAGCGAGACCAACAGAAGGCCCTTGTAGCTGAAGTCGGCTGTATATCTGCTGGGACAGAATGCAGAACCCTGCAGAGACACGACAGGACACCGAATGCCAGAAGGGACTGGTGCAGGGACTCACAAGCAAACACCAGACTTTCACCACTCGTAAACCCCTGAACTCAGCGGAGCGAGCAAAAAACGGCCCGACGAGAAGACCACTTGGGCAAGCCACCACTGGAAAAAAATATGCGTAAAAGTCACACTACAGCTATTAAAAAGCAGGCTGATGCAGGAAACTGAAGAAAACTTCCACAAAGTAAAAATGATATGCCCAAACAATTTAGCAAACTGTTACTAAGAGGAGGACTTCAAAGCAACTAGTTATCAATAAATATTTCCATATCCTGCCCAGAGAAGAATCAAGAAGTAAGGAAGAAGCAGAGAAAAAGCAGGAAGAACAGAAGTTGAAGATTCGCAAGATTGAGACCAAGAAAGAAGATGGGTGAAGAATAGACGACATACCTTCCCAAATCCCTATCCTATTGTAAACTAGTCGCCTACAAAGTATTACAACGAAAAACGGCCGCTTTCAGCGACACATAACGATGACTTTCACGCATATAAAGCTAGTAAACCACGAGATTCTGCACTCATAGCCCCATTACATTATGGCACATCCACAACAGCAACACACACTTGCAAAGCCAACAAGGAACGACGAACGAAGCTGTACATCAAATACTTGCCCACATCCATTTTGCTCAAGTCCATCACCTTCGTGCAAAAACATTCGCCAAGCTCATGCTTAAACATTCATAGGGTTGTGTGGATGTGTGAAATCAAATTATGTGATGTAGGAACTGTGCAAAAGAAACGTGTGAAAAACTAAATAAGTTAAGCACACCAGACAGCTAATAAACTACAAAATAATGGTCATTGACTATGGACTTAAGTAAAAAATAGACTATCGATAAAAATAAGTCATTAGTTCTGAAATGGACAGTATATAAAGAACAAAAGTAAGGCATAATAAACACTAAAACTATATGCCACTTATTTTCTCCTCATAAAAATAAAAGAATAACTATATTTTACTTATTTTCTCCTTATAAAAACAAAGAATAAAAATTATCTTGTTGAATGTTTTCCCTTTTTTTTACATTTGTACCATTTGTTAGGATAATATCTCAATACTTGTGTATGTATATTTCCTTGTCAAAGCAATTCTTGGAAATAATTCTTATTTGTTAGTGTAACAATGTTGAAGTGAGTGACTAGAAACATAAACATTTTACTTGTACTTGATATTTAGAAAATGTTTTAGGAATAGATTTTACTTAATTACTACATTTACAAAAACAATATTTCTAAGAAAATCGATGTGAAAGACTCCTCACTTTCGATAACAAACTTCATAAAAAAAACTTCAAATTAAATAAAGAAAGAAAATAATTAAAAAATATGAAGCAGTAATACAAACTAGCATAGAATAGAATTACATGGCTGAACAGTAAGCAACAAAATTTAGATAACACAATAATTTTTGACTGGCTCGGACAACAATTCAATCATTGCCTAATTTCAGCACGAAAATTAAGTTCGAAGGGTGGTGATATGCAAGGTGTCAGGGAAATCCAACACCTTCCATGAAAACCCTGACATGATAAGCAAATCCAGTAGTATGTCACATAGCTCTGAATAAATCGTGACATTAAATTAACCAAAGTAATACGAGTAACTAGTGAGCAAATGGAATATCACAGACTAACACAAGAATGCCTAAATGCATGTCATACCTTCCCACCATGAGATAGACGCAGTTCCGGGGGTAGAAACGAGAACAGAAGCCGAGAGCAGAACCGTGTTAAGCTGGAAGCCCTTACGATAAGGGACAGATGGACACCCACGTCGCCAGCTGACCACTAGGACCACACCACCCACAAGTTTTAGCGTGAGACTTTTTCGCGTCTCTGTTACGTCACGACCACCCCCCAGCCAATGTTAAAAGCTAGAGCCCTCCGGAAGAACAGTATAGATCTTACGATAACACAACCGGGGCTACACCACCCGCAAGTTTTAGCGTGAAATTTTTTCGCGTCTCTGTTACGTTAGGACCACCCCCCAGCCCATGTTAAAAGATAGAGCCCTCCAGAAGAACAGTATAGATCTTACGATAACATTAAAAGGACCACACCAGCTGCAGGTTTTAGCGTGAGACTTTTTTGTCTCTCTGTTACGTTGCAAACATTAAAAACATTACCCCACCACGAAAAGTATAACGTTTCTCATTGGATAGACAGAATTTTTGTAGGCGGAGCTTAAGGTTAACATTGAGACCCTGATTGGTCAGATGAAAACACAGCCAGATAGTTTCTTTAAACCAACTTCGGTAAATTGTAGTAAGGAGAAGTTAGGAGAGAGTTGCTTCGGAGACGGCGAGGTGAGCGGAGCTGTGCTGCCCGCCGCCCCCTGACGAACACCGAATAGGTAATGAACGCACGCGATGCCGCATAACAGCGCATAAAGCTTCACTCAGAACTGCAGAAGTCTCATCTGTTACACCCCCTTTTAGCGTAAAACTAGTGTCGATCGTCAATTAAAGCTCATGGTGTTCATATTTGCCACTTGAAGTAAAAAATCTGAAACGCAATGATTTTTCTGTTATATAGTTATTGAGAAGCCACATCAGCCACTGTAATTTACGACAAGTTAGATAAGTAATTAAAGATAATTGAGGGTCCCTGTAGACCATTTTGATAGTTTTCTCTTTTGTGAAACTTAATTTAAACCTAGATTATAGATGTGATATGACATAGGTCATCCTTCGATCCATTGTAGAACTTGGAAACCCATTCAGGGAATATTCGTTCACATTTTTGTTGAACGCAGATGATTTTTACCATCCTGTATTAAAACATTTCCTTTTATCAATAGTCAATTTATTAACAATGTTTTGTGAGTAGAATAAAATTTCCAATGGTAAACTTAACTGCTTTTTCGACGTTATTTTACCAGCTAACTGAAAATAGGAAAGCCTTGAACCCCTTCCACTAAATTTAGTTAGTATTAAGATTCGTTTACAGGGAGTGCAGTGGAGCTGACGCTGAAATCATTAAGTATTTGATTATATCATCGTTAGTCTCACTGAACTCTTCTGAACTCTACATGTCATGTGTGGTCTGGCGTCTCCTTACCAGCAACAGGTCCCAGGTTCAAACTAGTCAGTTCCCTAAAAAACACGCGCATAGCGTCGTTGCGCGAAAGTGGTAGGGAGACACGATATAGAACAGACAGACACCACGCAGAATGTTAGAAGATGTATACGATGTGCCACAGCTAAACGCCAAATATGATGGGCTTCACTCTCGGTAGCGACGGGTAGCCGTTAAGAGCCTGACGTTCTTGCTCTTTTCGCTCCATTTTTGACAGCATTTATGAAAAAAAATTATGTAAAGCAGTGCTTGCATATTTGTGAAGTTCCAACAAGGCCACAAATTAATTATTTTCCACATCTAAACGCCTGTTAAGTTTTGCAAGGCAGGCAGGCTGCAGCAAAACTTGCGTCACTAACAATACGTTCTTCAAGCCTCAACTTGTCTGAGAAATACGCATATACAGATTCGTTGAGTCAGCGTTATGTGAGAGGTTGATAAAGTATTGCCTCGCTGACAAAATACTTTTGATTGTTCCAAAAAGTCTCACATGCCATAGCGTAATATGACATGCAAGTCACTTCGCAAACCAGTCATGGCCACCAAACTTTAAACTGCACTTGTCATTGGGAGCAAACAACGTTATTACCACATCAAAAACTTGCCTGCAATCAAAGTCAGTTAAACATTATAGTGAGCCCACAAACTAGCTATTTTGCACATCTATGATGTTTGTCACGCATAACAATGTTCTTCCCAAGTGTAAAATAAATACAAAAATAAGGCACCAACGCAAAGAAATGCAATGTTAACACCAAATTGCTTTCTAAAACATGATTTTAAACTCTAAAGTAAGTTCCGCAATGTGATTATCGTGAATAAACACATGTGGTCTGCTAAACAGGCAGGTAAACTTCTTGTGGACTATTAGAACAGGTATAACACATATTCTTCATAAATAGTTAAAACCCATTTTTCTTGCTTATTTCAAGAAATTTACATCATTAACATGAAGGTGCCAAAAAATAAATTTTACTTTAAATACCATTCAGAAAAACTTTAAAAATACTAAATAAAATCAACAGCTGCTTTAAGCTCCTGTTGGTTGTCGTCACAAACAGGTAGTGGCGTTCATACTTCGATCAGTGTACCACGGTTGGTTTAAAATACAACAGAGTCCAAAATTAATTATTTCCTCAACTATAAGGCTTGTCAAGTGGCACAACGTTATTTCCAAGACTCAAGTGTTCTCAAAAATACACACGTATTTCTCAGCTTGCTACCTAAAACATGGAAGCTCTTTTCATCACAAAATCGCTGCAAATAGCATGCTAAATTAGCAACTGAGATTACGAATTAGGCCTAAAAGAGCAATGTCATAAAACTAACCTGACCATGCTTATAACTCCAGAAAACAGTTATCACCTAAAATCCTACACCAGGCAGTCAAGCACACAAACAAGAACATTATTATTTTTCTTGCACTTGGCGTAAGTTACAACATACATTAAAAGTAGATATTTCCTTATATGAATTGTTCTGATACTTAATTTTAGGAAGAACAAAGTTAATACATGACATTCCATACTAGAAAAATGTAGTCGATGGTATTGATTAACAACTACCTGTTTCCCGCCACGAGTTGCTGTCGGTCAGTCTGGTTATACGGAATGGAAAGCAGATAGAAAACATGGGAATTGGATAGGGGTACATTCTAATCTCCTTCTCCCCCTGTCTCCTTACATCTCCTCTCTCTCTTTGACTGTCTCCTCCTCCTTCCCCCTCTGTCCAACACCTTCTCCCTCATATCTGTGTCTTTCTTCTCCTCCCCATTTCCCTCCATATCCCCTCCCCCCTCTCTCTGTCCAACACCTCCTCTCCACTTTCTATCTCTATTTCCTTCCACCCCTCTATCCATCTCTCTGACCCCTCTCTGACTTTAATCCGTTTCATTGTTACTGCGTATCTGAATGTGTTGTAGTATTCTAATCATCAGCCAATAAAACATAAATACAGTTTTCCTGTTTGCTAACTATATTTCACTACTATTTTCGTCCGAATTTTCTTTAAAGTATTATGCAAAAATTTAAAGTAAATTTATCAAGAAGTTTTCGAGACTTTTAGCAATAATATTTCCCCTTTATCTATCACATACTTACTTATATATTACATACACCAAACAAGGTAAAGCTAAGAGTAACTTGCGCACTTTCAGTTAAATTAATGAGTGATGTGGTGGCCCTCAACTACGTATCCTCCGACTCAGAGTTGAAATATTAAAAGTTTTGGCTGGTTTCGTTGTCTACGGACTGGGATACGTAGTTGCCACATTACAAGACAAAGACTGCTGAGTCTACAGTATACAATATGAACGCACACATGAATCGAATTGTCGAAGGTTCCTATCATCTGGCAATTGCGAGTTAATATAGAAATTTATAAATGTAAGATTGCAATTGAATAAAATCTGTAGGTACTATTTTTAACGACTTTAAATGATGAGTACGATAGTAGAGGTACTTTTGAAAATGTGTTATATTTCTGCAAAACACTTATTGGTGTCGATGGTCCAACAATTAAATGAAATATAAGTTGAATTAGTTATGAACAACAACATAGTTCGCAAGATATTAACTTCTAAATGCGCACTACGTCTTCACTGTAGAAGCCACGGAAATCTCACAAGTGCACAAGACGGTACTCCGATGTATCTCTATCTCCCGCAATCAAGCGCAAACTGCTCCACTCCAAGTCTTTCCCGCGACTGTTCTTCGCTCCTTCGCGTCCAGCACTCTCTGTGTCCTGTCCCGTGCCGTCCGTGTCCTGTGCCGTCCTGCCCAGAACTCTTCTCCTGCTTCCATTCAGTCTCCCCATTCACGAGCGCTGTGATTGGCTATCGTGCTAGCGCCAGGTCTTCAAGCCAACGCACACACAGAAACATAATGAGACACTTTCGAAATACTGGATTTACATTTAAATAGCTTGAAATTAAATAAATATTTCTACTGCTGGACCATCAATACGCTCTAACACACATTATTAGGTACATAAAAAAATTAAACAAACAAGTATCACAGGAGTAGAACAAAAGGTAAGCCAGTAGCCTAATGTCTCTGTGCTAAAACACACTAAATATTTAAACAATTTCTTCATAAATAGTGTATATCTGATACAAACAAAGACACAGATGAATAAATATATTTATAAGCATGCTACTACCGTTTCTTCGTTTAACTGTGGAGTACTTAAGGCCTGATGCGATCGATAGTAATTGGCCATTTTAACCTCCAATAACTCATGTACTATTCAAGTTACATGCCTGTAATTTATAGCAATTTAGATTTACACTAATAGCATTCTAAAGACATGTCAATCGACGAAATCGGATGAAGTGTTTAAATTTTGAAAATTCGTTGCTTTGTGTTGCTTGTATATTTTGCAGTCATACAGTAAACTTTAAACTAATAAAGATTTTGAAAATCTGATTACACCATTAGAATCGTCATTCAAATAATGGTAATGCACATGTTTCTTTTTGAGGTATCATGATTCATCTGGCTGTTATTAATTTCTATACGAACTGTGAAATATCTGCCATCATGGTTTCACAAAGTCCGCCATCTTTGGCACTCTCGGCATACAAGTCTCTTTCATCGACACAGCGTCACCAAGGAATTCCCAGCCATGTGGTCCGGCCATTGTGCGGCATCACGCGGTCGCTTAGCTGACGTTCCGCACCACGTGGTTGCTGCTAGGCAGTGACCCGCCGAGAAGCCCCAGCTCGGCAACACCAACTGTAAACTTAGAATATTTTCAGGGCGCTACAACTCACCTGTTACCTCACAAACTGAATGTAACGACGTGTCATAAATTCGAAGCATTCAGTGAAGAACTTTAAGAAATTATAGATTCTGCACAAACGAGCATGAAGATTTTGTTCACAATGTATCCCCACCATATGGCTCTCGAGTAGGTATGTAAAAATAATTGCATTTTCAAATGCAAAATTGTATCAGAATTTCAAAGCAGCTGGTGATGAACGGAGACTTACGATTTTGTACAAATGACCAATTACATTTTCATTCTTCCTCCTTAACTTTTGCATATATATTTATATATTACATGTGCAATTTCAGTGGGTGTATAAAAACATGCAAGTGTCTGAATGCAACATTCTTCAATGTTTCAAAGCTATGGATAAAGAACTTTTGGAGATTTAGGATTTTGTGCAAATGAATATTTACATTTTCATTTATACATATGTAAAGAAGGGATCGCTTGGTAGGGCATAATCTGAGGAATCAAGGGGTCACCAATTTAGTATTGGAGGGTGGCGTGGAGAGTAAAAATTGTAGAGGGAGACCAAGAGATGAATACACTAAACAGATTCAGAAGGATGTAGGTTGCAGTAGGTACTGGGAGATGAAGAACCTTGCACAGGATAGAGTAGCACGGAGAGTTGCATCAAACCATCTCTAGACTGAAGACCACAACAACAAGAACATGTAAATGTTTATTTGTACAAAATCGTAAATCTCCAAAAGTCCTACCATAACTGCTTTTAAATTTTTACACAATGTTGTACTCAAATATGCACATTTTTATGTACCTGTAATGCCTACTGAGGCGCCATATGGTATGTATAAATATACATACAAACACTGTCAACGAAAGTCTCATGTTCTTTGTTCAAAATCTTATATCTGTAAAAGTTCTTCACTGATTCCTTTGAAATTACGACACAACATTACATTTGAATAAGCACAGGTTTTAATGGTTTATGTACCTATTGGAGTGCCATATGGTGTATCAAAAACACCATATGACACTCGAATAGGTACACAAAACACATGCATATTGGAATGCAACATAGCATCAAATTTTCAAATCAATCAGTGAAGAACTGTCAGAGATTTACGATTTTATACAGAGAACATTCATACATTTATTTGTATAGGTAGACAACTCAGGCTGCCTACATTTTACGTGCGATAACAGCATTTAATGAAGACTGCAAAATTTACTAATCACAGCCAAAGTGCCAACACTCTCTGGACAAACAAACTGAGCAAACATTATGGTAGGGTGGTGAATTGTGGTCAGTGGAGAGAAAGGTGGTTAGTGGAAAATTATGGCCAATGTAGAATGACATTCAGTGGAGAATTATGATCAGTGAAGAATTATGGTCAGTGAGGAACTAAAGTCATTTGATGGTGTTCGTCACTGGCGAATGCTGGCCAATGGAGAAATGGTCAGTGGGGAATGATGGTCAATGGAGAACAATGGTTAATGGACTATGATGGTTAATGGAGACAGACAGCCCATGGACAGAATTATGGATAACAGAGAATTATGGTCAGTGGAGAAGTTTGGTACATGGAGAACTATGGTCTGTGACGAAAATGTTGTACACTGGAGAGAATGATGAACAATGGAAAACTATGGTGAACAGAGAATTATCATCAGTGGAGAATAATGGACAATGGACAATACTATGGTCAATGGGAAATTATAGTCAGTAGAAACTCATGGTCAATGGGGTGAATGATTGTTAATAGAGAGAATGGTGGTAGATGGAAAATTATGGTCATAGTAGAATGATGGCCAGTGGAGAATGATTGTCAATAGAAAGAATGATGGCTAATGTAGAGAATGACTGTCAATGTAGCAAATGGTGGTCAACTGAGATAATGATATTGACTGAAGAGAATTATGGAAAACGCAAAATCATTGCCAATAGAGTATGATAGACACTGGAGAATGATGATCAGTGGAGATTCATGGACAATGGAGATTCGTGAACAGTGAAGATTCATATACAGTGGAAACATGTTGATCATTAGAGATTCATGACCAGTGGAGATTCATAATCAGTGTGGAATCATGGTCAATGGAGAATCATGGTCACTGGAGAATAATGATCTGTGGAGGATGATTGTCAGTGAAGAGAATAATTGTCAATTGAGAGAATAATGGCCAGTGGAGAGAATGATGATCAGTGGAGAACTTAGTCAGCAGAGAATTAGTGTCAAAACAGAATGAAGGCCAGTGAAGTATGATAACCAGTGGAGAGAATTATGGTCTATGGAGAATGGATATGGATGGTAACCAGTGAGTGGTAACAGTGAATGATAAACAGTAAACATTACCTATTACATGCTAACTATTAACTGTAACCCACAGTAATCACTAAATATTACCCTTTATGCATCAGCCTTTTGTCATTTATAATTCACATCCATAATCCACTGATCATAATTCTCCACTGGCCATCATTCTACAAAGACTAAAATCCTTAACTTACATTAATTCTACATTGACTATAATTCTTCATAGACCATAATCTTCATTGTTCATCATTCTCTCCATTGTCCACTATTCTCCATTGATGATAAACCTCCACTGACAACCATCCTTTTTAGAGAATAGTCCTCCACTGACAATAAACCTCCAGTGACGATAACCCTCGATTGACGACAATTCTCCATTGACCATCATTCTCCATTGACCATCATTCTTCATTGACCATAATTCTTCAATGACCATAATTCTCCACTGACCAATATATTCTCCACTGACTGGCCATCATTTTCCATTGACCTTCATTTGACACCTAATAGTATACATGGTAATGGTGGTCAGACATTTAAATATCTGCCTCTTCCACTACATTGTCTCATCATTAATTTTCATCACATATCACAAAATCATGCACAATTTTTCCACAACTGGCTCATTAAAATTTTTCTGATTTATGCAATGCTCTAAATTTCCTCTCTCTGTAATGCTTGCTTCAACGAGAAAATAACATCATAATTTTTATTGTAGAAGGAATACAGTTCGTATAACAGCAGAAGATGACAGCATTTCTACTGTGCTGGTAATAGGCATTCTGATCATACTGCCATACTAAATACACTCCTTTTTGTGATGTCATCATTACTTATTTTGCTTGTAGGTGTACTTTTTGCAGTAAGTTATATCTTCAGTAGTGCTCAAGATGAATGTAATGTTTCAATAAGAGAGCTGTTTGTATTTCAGGAAGCTGTACAGACGATTCAAGTTTGGAATTACTTAGTTTCAAGGTCCACTACCCTTGCAATTTGTGGTAGTAATATTGAACTCTGGGTTTTACAGACTAGTTTCACACATCAGTGTAACATTAACAAATCTTGGTCCATTTAAAGCTCTTAGCTAAATCTGAACTAGTGCTCATGTGCCTGTTTTTGTACACAGTTTTATACATTTAGTTAAATTTAATATGTGGAACAAAAATCGTGCCCTGTATACCAAACCATAATCGATTTAAGAAGTTCCCAGTAAGCGAGACGTGTGTATTTTACACTTTAATAAATAATTCAGACAAGTAAAATATAATTTTCCGTTCGCTGTGGATGAAAACAGTGTTTTGTTCTCGAAATCTTACACATAATTCAATTTCATTTAGGTTGAAAGTTTTAATTTTTGAGATCTGAAATTATACTTGCATTTTATGGTAAGCAACCTACATATTTGCACAATAAATGTGTACAATAAATCATAAATAGTTTTATCAAAGAGTTTACTTTCAAGATACCAACTGTCTTATTGCACAATCTTCTTTGGAGTTATTTCGTCTTGGTCATTGTCTTTGGTTATATTATGTGCAAACACAGGAAATTTTCTTGTTGCACCTTACGAAAAATATGCTCTTTTAAGTGCTAAATGGAAATAAAATCATCCAGGACTTCTTCCTTCTTTCTTCCTAATATGTTGTTTGCTCAGTTTGTTTTCTAGAGAGGCGAGGAGGACGATGGTTCAAACGTGTGTCCGGCTATCCTGATTTAGGGTTTCTCTGATGTCCCTAAATCGATTCAGGTAAATGCCAAGATGGTTTCTTGGGAAGGACATGGCCGACTTCCTTCTCCATCCTTTCCCAATCCGATGGGACGGATGACATCGCTGTTTGGTCCCCTTCCCCAGATTAACCCACCAACCATCTACATATGTGGGCGTGGGTAGAACATTAGGGTATTTAATTTACGATTATAAACCAGGTTTTACGCAACAATTCGAGGCATTTCAGTGCATGTGAAAATCCATTGTGATACTTGACATAAATGTTGCAGTACTTTGCGTTTCTGATGTATTTTTGCAGACAAGTTAGTCTTGAAAATAACGTTGTGAAATAATTGGCAGGCATCATAGACATGGAAAATATTTAATTTTAGGCTCTGTTGCATCTTAAATCCAGGCATGGTAAGCAGATTGAGGTATGAACGCCACCACCTGTTGGTGACGACAAGCAATAAGAACTTAAAGCAGCAGTTGATCTGATATCGCATTTTTAAAGTTTTTCATGAAAATATTTAACATAAAACTTATCTCTGATGACTACATATTACTAATTTCTTAATTACATTATACAAGCAAACGTTGGATTACAACCTTTTATGGAGAGCATGTTTTATACAGTATGTTTTATACTCGCTCTCGTTTTCCACAAGGTGTTTACTTGCCTGTTTAGCTGGCCACATGAGTTTATGCATGAAAATAGCATTGGGGTACTTACTAGAGAGTTCACAATGATGTTTTGAAAAGCAGTTTGGTGTAAATATTGCATTTTTAGTTTGATGACGTAGTTTTGCAGATATCTGAGGCTTGGAAAGAATATTGTGGTATTTGATAAGCACGACAGAAATGAAAAATAACTATTTCAACTGATCAGCGACATAAAGAAATCAAAAAATGAACAAGAAAAGAAAGGTTTGCAGTAATATCTGTAAATTAGAAATGAAATGAAGAGGAAGCGAAAGAAACCAAAGGGAAATTGCTGTAAGAAAAATATGGAGAAATGTGGGATGAAGCAGCCACCAGTACGGCAGATTCAGCTTACAAAAAAGTCAAGACAAGTTTTGAAGAAATTAAAAACAAAGGCGTCACTATCAAGAGTGCAAATTAATGAGTACTTTGTGGATATGCTGGATATGCTGACATGAGGAAGATATGGTCGAAGTTTGACAGACTTCTGGAACATTTTCGACCAAATAATGCAAAATCGATTGATTACATTCCTAAAATCATTGGCGAAAGCGGAAACCAAAGTACGTTTCAATTCAGTGTGTATAATGTATCACATTGCAGACATATGATCAGTCATTGGTAGAATATCATCCACAAAATACCAAAGATAAAAAGAGAAGATATATGCTAGAATTGACACATTCAGCATACAAGTTGCTGACAGAAGTAATATATGAGAGAATGGAAAGGAATTAGATGACAACCAGTTTGACTTCAGAAAAGGTAAAGAAACCAGAGACGCAGTTGTGAATTTGTACTTGATGATGCAGGTAAGACTTCATAAAAATTAAGACATGTTCATAGTATTTATCGGCCTAGAAAAAGTTTAGACTACGTAAATTATTGCAATATATTTGAAATCCCCCTTAGAAAAAATAGGTATAAGCTATAGGGAAATACGTGTAATATACTTCATGTACGAGGACCAAGAGGGGTCAATAAGAATAGACGACCAAGAGGAAAGAGCTTGGATTAAAATACCTGAGACATGGATTCAATGTTTCGCAACTACTGTTCGATCTGCACATCAACGAAACAATGGCAGGAATAGAAAGATTCAGGAATGGGATTAATATTCAGGAGGAAGGGAAATCACTATTAAGATTCGCTGATAACATAACTATCCGCAGCGAAAAAGGAGCAGACTTACAACACATATTGAATGAGATTAACATTCTAATGAACACAAAACATGGATTCAGAGTCAACCTAAGAAAGATGAAACTAACGAGGAATACTGTAAATACATTAATGATTAACATAGCATCCAAATTGGCATCGTAAAGTAGACTAAGTACAGGTATTCTGCTTACTTGGAAGCAAAATAACGCATTTCGAAAGACTTAAAAAGCAGAGTAGCACTGGCAAAAAAGTATTCCCGGTTGAAATACGTTTACTAATATTAAACACAGGCCTCAAACTGAGGAAGGAATTTCAGAGCATTTGCGACTGAAGAACACCTATTGTGAAAGTGAATAAAACATGGGAGAAAAGAAAAAGTAGAGTATCGAACAATTTGAGATATAGCGATATGTAGGATGTTTAAGCAGACTGATAAGATAGGAAAAAAGATCCTTCGCATTGGCGAGAAAAGAAACATGGGGTAAATACCGACCAGAAGAATAGAACATACCTCACCCTTGCTCCAAAGTGACACAGTTCAAAAAACTTATTTATGTTACAGAGTTGAAGAAACAGTACCTGCTCTGTAATCAGGAGCGTGATTCTATGATATCACAATTTGAACATTACAAGACAGCTGTGTTACATTCATTGTTTGAGGTAGAAATGTACTCATAACAACAAGAGCATTGCACTGTTACTTAAGTAGTCAATTCCATAGAGAATGGATTATTGTTAAGAAGTTCAAAACACTATTATTTTAAGTTGTGTCTTTCATTTGGATTGAAGTTACAAAAAATCAGAGTGAGATTTTCATTTGACTCACTTTAGCCAATCGTGGTAAGCGTAAAATGGTTGAATAATGTGGACTGTGCCTATTCTGAAGAATCGTTTCAGGGAGTTTCCAGTTATATCAATTTTAATTAGTAAACTGAAAAGTTGCATTTCTGTGCTTTGTCCAGAACCACCTCCTAATTTTCTTATTTAGTCACTTTTAGCTCTCCAATAGTTCTGACTACAGTACGAATTGTAATATTTGCGACGATTTATTGTTGATATTTTGAGGTGCTTCACTTTAGAAGAATTATTTTCTAAAATTCTCAGTTCCGTTGGTTTTGAGGAAGTAGTTAGAACATTGTGTCACTTTTTAAGGATATACTCATATATTTCCTTTGCCGTTACCTTTTCAAATGGAAGAACGATGTTGTCATTATTGTCCGCCTGTCATATTGCATATTAATACAGATGATGGAATTTTTTCTAATGTGGAGTGATTTATGAAAAAGAAGCCCACATAACAAAGTCAAGTGACGAGGTGCCAAAGGAAGAACGTAACAAATTACTTCAAGAGCTACACTGTCAAAGAAATGCATCATCTATAATGGAATCCTATCATGAAATAGGATCAATTGTTATTGTTTCAAGTTCTGAAGGAGACAGAAGTGACATTTATGGTGCTGAATTTAGGTCAGAAAACAGATTGCTTAAAACATATTCTGATCAATTACCTCTACCTGAAAATAACAAGAAAGAATTGTAATTGTTATTACAAAGACGTTCTCATTACTTGTTGAATTTGTGAACTGTTCATTAAGATTTGATGACTTCACTTCTAATAACTATTACACTTTTATAACGCTAAATGATACCATAATTTGACTTACGCACCCGAATTTGTGAAAGGATTTGTTAAATATATCTAATTTCCAGAAACGTAACGTATTTGCAGCAATGTGTCCCAGGTAGTGTGCGACTTAATTAGAAATAAAACATTATTAACAAGAATAAACTGAATACCAGAAGTGATAAATGTCTATGTTTTATTCTAGAGAAGTATCTCAACTCAAAACAATCAACAGTTATATAACTGATGAAGACACTCAAAGTGATGTAACTAAAACAAAGGGAAGTTCCTCGGGGTTTATGTTACAAATGACTGAAACGTCATTTGATCCTGGTGTCACATCCATTCTCATTAGAACTAGTAAATTTGTTGTCTTTATAATGCTCCGTTATTAACAAAAATATTTTTCGTGATTCATGGAAAACGTAATACTTTGCGGTGCGTCACTTTCTTACGAAGAGTGCGATGTGTCAAAACATCATGGAATAACTTGCGTCGTAACAGAGAGAGCAGTAGGTGTCCAAAACTGTATGGGAGGACCGATATTGGAATACAAAAAAATAATTGGGCACTTTGGATTTAGGTGCTACTCTGAAATGAAGAGATTGGCACGATCACCTGCATCAAACTAGTGTGAAAACTTAGTATCGCTCCTCCCACCCCTTAAAATACTTTTCCTAAATCTTCCCAGTCAGTGTGAACTCTTCAAGGCTGTGAAAAATTTGCAGGTTCTAGTACTGTCTCTTTGAGCATATCACTAGAATTCGAATTGGGCGATGATATTTCCCTTCTCATTCTCAGGAGAACAACGCTGGTCTTCCACTGGAAGTATCCACAGTAGCAGTGGAAAACCAAGATCTGGATTCTCAATCAGTCCTTAAATTTATGTGCATTTTATTTCAGTAGTGAATTAGATCCCTACGAATTTTAGTCTTTGTCAGTACGAATTGATCAGGTCTCTTATCATATCGTTAAAACAGACAGTTGAGATTTCGAGGATTAGAAAACAGTGAGAGAAGCATATGCATAACATAAATGTTTTTAAATAGTGCAACATAAATATTACGCTCAGAATATGGCAACGTCATTCGTTTAGGCATATTTTACTTGGTTGCAGAATGAGGGCGTAGCTAAAATTATTTATTATACGAACAAAAATCTACAGAGAGAAGAATTAGGTGGAAATTTGGAAATTTTTGCGAACACTGTTAACTCCAGCAGCGCTGGCGCAACCGCTCAATTTTGCCAACTCGTTTTTCGGTCTCTTTGTGTGTCCATAAATCAGCAAAAGCTGGTTAATTATGCGTAATATGCATGCGGAATTGTGGATTCAGTTTTTTCTTCTTTTTGATAATTAGCTTCAAATGTGTGCCGATGGGTGAGGCGCTAATCGAACCACACACAGATGGGGCATTGTGTCGCGCTCGTAGTGGGATTAAACTGCGCTTTCATAAAGAGCTGATGGTAGCCATGGTATGGGAGTGCGCATCAAACGACATCAGCTAACTACTCCAAGCGCGACAAAATAAAAATACAAGAGAGTGAGACACTGCTTAGGTAAGAAAGAATAATTCATGTTGTGAATTCTTTGTGGCAATGACCACTGGAAAGCAGAAACACCGATAACAGTTCCATAGAACTGGAGTGAAACACGATAAATAATATACCAACTAAATTCGTGCCTTACAGAAAAGATATCAATATGTATAGAAATAAAAATAGGCAGAAAAGAAATTGTTATTAGATTATGTATCTTAGAGGTGCAATATAATACATGATGAGCCAAAACAATATGAGCACCTGCCTACCAGCCTGTGTGTCCGTCTTTGAAATAAAATACATCACTGATTCTGCGTACCAGCGATCCGACAGTTTGTTTGTAGATTTGTAGAGATATGTAGCATTAGATGTCTACGCGTAAATAACAGGCCGCTAATATGCGTACGCGGTAATGGCGCTCTATAGTCACCCAGATGGGTTCCACAGGATTTACATCAGGTTTATTTGGTAGCCGAGACATCTGTCCGAGTTCACTATAGTGCTCCTCAATCTACTGTAGCACGTTTCTGGCTCTGAGACACCGACAATTATGCTGCCGAAATATGACATCGCCGCCGGGGAAGACATGCATGTGGTTCGTAGTTGTCAACATGTCTTAGATTACTACCACAGGTCCCATGAAAGCGCAGGAGAATGTCTCCAATAGCATAATACTGCTGCCACCAGCACGCGTGGATGGCGCGCTGCACGTTTCGAGCCGCCGTTCATCTGGATGACAACGTTTGTCGAGACGACCAGCGACCTACTGTAACAAAGATATGATTTACCCGCAGAGTCTACACGTTTCCATTGATCGACGGTCAAATCCGGATCGTCTCGTGCCCACTGGAATCGTAATTGACGATGTCGTTTAGTTCAAATGGTTCAGATGGCTCTGAGCTCTGTGGGACTTAACATCTGAGGTCATCAGTACCATAGAATTACTTAAACCTCTCTAACCTAAGGACATCACACATATCCATGCCCGAGGCAGGATTGGAACCTGCGACTGTAGCGGTCGCGCAGTTGCAGAGCGAAGCGCCTAGAACCGCTCGACCACACCGGCCGGCTGTCGTTTGGTCAACATTTGAACACGTCCGGGTGGTCTGCTACGGAATTTATGTTCAACAATGTACGATGAAGAGTGTGCTCCGAAACACTTGTCCGTGTAGAGATGTTACAAATACCATCTATCCTATTTTACAGAGCAGACAAGCCTCCGAACCCTACGTTCTGTGAAGAGTCGTGGACGTCCAACCATTTAACTATTAGTGGCAGTTTCACTGTTGTTCTACCTCTTCCCGTTGATGCTCACGACAGTAGCGCACGAACATTCCACCAGCTTCGCCGTTTTCGAGATACTCGCTTATCTCAATGGATTTCCCTATTTCCAGCCCACATCTTCGCTAGTGTGATCCCCCGTCTGTGTCTGCTTCGCTCACATACTTTTGTCACCGCGTCACGTGCACTCATCGCCACCAGGCGACATCCATCTTAGCGGTTGGCAGTGGTCATAACGTTTTGGCTTATCAGAAACCCGAAATAAAACACTGTAATACAGCGAAAAGATGGAAGTTTATGTATCTACGAGTACTTAACACTGAACTATAAGCTAAGTGTACTGGACGTATTTGAAACACAGATAATTGGACAAATATGTGTGCAAAACAAACTAAAACGACTCTGAAATTAAAATGAATAGCTCTGCCAAAATATACGTAAGTACCGGAGGAAATGGCAAACTGAAATTTTCTTATTGTTGGAGATATTTACGGAATGAAAGCGAACAGGAGATTTGAACAACTATTCCTGTTTTCCTGAAAGGATAAGTCAAAGATATTTCGAATTACAAAAATAAGCAAATGACTAGAAATAATCATCAAAGAATAAGTAAAAACAGATAGAAACAGAAATAACATGGAAAGCAGAGGAGCTGGTGTTACATGACCCCAGTTGATGAACAGCCCTAAAACCTCGAAGCGAGGCGAAGATTGCCATAGATTTTTCTTTTATTAAAAAGTCGTAACGGGTATCCTTCTATGTTTATGGGCCTTTTTGTATTTGTCTTTCTCCACAAAAAGTAATATAGTGCAAATTTATATGTTTCAAATTTTAAGGTTAGAAGATGAAAAATAGAACTAATTTAAGTTTGTAACTTTGGCATGCTGTAATTGCAATAATTCATTCAGAACACTGATGTTTCTTCAAGTAAATTTATCGCCTTTATGTCCTCCGGGTGTGGAGTTTGTCACGCCTATGTAAGAGTCATTCAGATTTACTATTTTGTGTGCAGAGGGTAAATGCCGTCTGAAAATTACAATATTCTCTTCAACTGAAGTGTGTCTCGGTAGTTTTCAATATTCCGTAACCTATCCTTGTGCAGGTGTTTTTATTTCTCTTTTTTAAACTTTTCCTCAAGAAGAAAAATGTGTTTTTCAATTATTAGAGCAAAGAACTAAAAGAAATTTTGGATAGCCTTTATATTCAAGTATGAACTAGATGTTTCTAGTTTACAAAAATTCCCGTTGTCCAAGTTTTGATCACTGCTGCTTGTTATATCGTAGAGAAAAAGGTAAATTAACTTACACATTTTTGGACACTCTAAATGTTCCAAACTTACGTTTTATTTATAATGTCACTGAGCACTTTTAAACTGATCTCACATTGGAAACACACTCACTTAATACATACGTATTACAAGTTGACTGAATTTTCCAATTGTGAGAGTACTGAAGGACGATCTCTTTTAATTTTTAAAAACCATTCCAAAAGCCAAGATCGCCCAAAATATATTTTATTCAAGACAACCGGTTTAACAGCCTTAACCGTAATCTTCAAGCGTTAAAAATTTTTTTGCAGTGAAACATATTCATTATATGCTGACCTCATACACAACATGTCTAGTGGATATAGCTCAGCGCGTTATAAGCGTTTCTCATCGATACAATATTTACAATATTTTAGCGATGGTAAGCGTTTATAATGTGCTGAGTTTCGTTCACTTGACATCTTGTGCATGGGGTCAGCGTAAAATGAACAAGACTGATGAAGCCAGTTGTTCACAATAAAAAATATTTTGTGCGATCTTGGCTTTTGGAAAGGCCTTAAAAGCGTTTCTATAGGTTTATAGCGTCTTATAATACTGACATATGTGGCCTTGGTTAGTGCTCCATATAACCTAAACTAAGTTACTGCTCCTAGGAATAGGAACATACAAAAGTTTAACATTCAGAAAATCCCACGTATACACAGCAAACATGCAAAGCGGAAACGGGGTGGATAAGTAATGAAATATTCCAGATTACGAATACAAAAGTGAATGTACAAGAAGACAAACTACGAAGCACTCTACTCCATACACCGTAACCTGGCCTGTGAATTATGACTGCAGATGTAGAGATGAGAACCAATCAAATCAATGACACGAGAAGGTCATGGAGAGCTATAAGGGAATTAGAAACGTATAGTCATGCGAAAATAATTTTGTGCACAGTTAGGTTACACATACCGTTGTTGATAATTCTTCCGGGTTATATGGCCGTGGTCCATGGAATTCTTCTATTCCTAACGTTTCGTCCAATACTACGTTGGACATCCTCAGAGGTATGGCTGGTCTTGTTGAGTCCTGCCGACTGACGACTCGGGCGTCGGAGAGCGGCCTAAATACCGAGGAAAGTGGGCGTGGTCTAGCTTGCACATAGTAGCAGAGAGAAAACTAGCCAAAGATAAAATGTAACCATCGATAATAGTCCGTCATAGATAAAAATCACTTATCGATTCTGTAACGCCACTGTCCATATCTCGCTTAATTTCAAGGCCTCTTCTTTTCTATTAAAATTATCTTCATGTTTATAAATTTCAATAGCCTCCCTATACAGTCGTGGATAATAGTTCGTGGTAGCACTTAAAACTGTAGTTTCAGAAAATTTAACTACTTGGTCACCTGACTGAAGTGCATGTTCCGCAACGGCCGATTTATCTATTTTTCCCAGTCGGCAAAGACTGCTTCTTTACCCTCGTATTCACTCTTCTTTTCGTAGTACCAATATAGACCTTGCCACAAGTACACGGAATTTTATACACACCGCTAGATGATAATGGTGGCCTTCTATCTTTAACAGAACGAAGTAGTTGTCCTATTTTTCTGGTAGGTTTGAATACCGGTTTCACTTTATGTTTCATCAAAATTTTGCCAATTCGATCTGTAACCTTACTAGTGACAGGTAAAGACTCTGTGTTCTTCCATTGTTGTGTACCATCCCTGTCCTTTGGCCTGCTGTAATTAGGTCTTAAAACTCTATTAATTTCTTTGTTTGAATACCCATTCCTTTCGAAGGCCTGTTTCAGATGATTCATTTCCGTATCCAGATGTTCCGGCGTACAAATCCGTTTGGCCCTGTCCACAAAACTTTTGATTAGACCTCTTTTTTGTTGTGGGTGATGATTGGAGTTCTTATGTAAGTATCTATCAGTATGTGTGCTCTTCCGAAACACTTTATATTTTAGACTGCCATCGGTCTGTCTCATGACTAACACATCGAGAAACGAAATAGCCTGGTCTTTTTCCACATCAACGGTAAACTGAATTTTAGGGTTTATGCTATTACGATAATCAAAAAATTCGTCTAAGGCTTTTTACCGTCTGTCCAAACTACGAATGTGTCGTCTACATAACGATACCAACAACATGTGCAAGCTAAACCACGCCCACTTTCCTGGGTATTTAGGCCGCTCTCCGACGCCCGACCCGTCAGTCGGCAGGACTCAACAGGACCAGCCATACCTCTGAGGATGTCCAACCCAGTATTGGACGAAACGTTTGGAATAGAAGAATTCAATGGACCACGGCCATATAACCCGGAAGAATTATCAACAACAGTACCATCCGGTCGTGAAAGCCTTCATTGTATGATTCGGTTACGCATAATTTCGGAGAAAATAACAAGAAAAGGTGTTAAGATAATGGGTAGTTATAATTAAAGTGCAACTATTCACGGAGGTTCAGTCTGTGTTATAATTATTGTTTGGTAGAAAAACTTGGTAGATATGCTAACGTGTTAATGTGGAACTGATTTAAGCTGGAAAACAATTAGTTCCAATATTGGCCACCAGGTGCAAAAAGGGCGATGTATACAGTTTGTATGACTTTATGACATCAACGCTGTCATTTGACAAGCCAGTGGACAGTATGACTTTTGAGAAGAGAGACTGCGATCTGTTAGTGAAACTGTTTTAGGTGAACAGCAGCAGTTACAGTGAAGCATCGAGAGAATATCGCCAACTGAATCGTCTTAGGAGAGGCTCGTTGTCATTAAATGGTTTAAAGAACATGATAATGAAATTCAAAAACACAGGTGAGCTTGGGGTTCCACCCGGAAAAGGAAGGCGTCCTATCCTGGTGAAAGTTATTGAGAAGGTAACGTACGATGCATCACGTGCGCCTGGGTAGTGCTAGCTCTGGCAGTGTCACGAGAACTCTCCATCCCGTGGTCGATAGTGCACAAAATTTTGTGGTCTATATCACACTGGTACCCATACAAAATCCAGATGGTGCAGTAACTGAAACTTCATGAGCGGCAGAAAAGTTCTCACTTTGCTTTTCGGTTTCTGCCACGGATCGAAGTTGATGACATGTGGCTAGGCAATATTCAGAGGCTTGACAAGGCACATTTTGCACTACAGGATGCAGTGAATACACAGAACTGCCGAATTTAGGGTACTGTCAAACTACCTGTTGCGCACGAAGAGCCGTATGTGGCTATGTGGTGTTGAATCAGGAGCGCCCCCATTCTCCGGCCCTTCTTCTTTGAAGAGAATACACACAGAAGGCCTGTCAGGCGTAACGCGACGCCTGCACATTATCGATACCTCCTTGTACAGTGTGTACTTCCCGCTTTGGAAGAGCGCATCTGTGTGGTAAGCACTTTTTTCATGCAAGATGGGTCAACGTCTCATGTCACCCGCCCAGTAAAATATTTGCTAAAGGAAACCTTCCAGGAACGTGTCATCCAATGATTTTCCACATGCATGGCGTGCAACATCATCTCACTGAATTCATGTAACTTTTGGCTCCGGGCATATCTAAAAAAAATAAAAAATAAAAAAATAAAAATTAAAGAAGAAGCATTTACCACGGACACTTTCGGTCCCTACTGATCTGAAAGCCAGTATACAGGAAAATGTTGCTCAGATTTCACCGGGACAGCCGCGAGCAGTTGTTGATCAGGTTGTTCTACGAATGAAACAGCTCGGTGACGTCTCTGGTACTCATATTGAACAAACTGTGTAAGCAGCAGTAAATAATCAAATCAAAATTATGTCTTTGTCACTTGTTTCACATCTTCTACTCATTCCTAATCAAATACATATCGAAAAATTTCTATACATCTTTCTTGTATTCACAACACCGGATTTCCACCAGATGGAACTCATTTTTTTTCAAGCCACAAATAGATTCTCCATTAATGCATTAACATACGTACTAAGTTTCTCTGCCATACTAGAATTACAGCCCACACTGGACATCCATGAACAGATGCACTTCAAGAAAACCCCGTATGAAGTTCAGATGGTAAGCCCTTTAATACACGATTGGTAGTAGTATATCGGTAGCTTCTACAATGGACAAGACTTGAAGTACATGGAACAAAACATGAAAATGATGCTCAGCAAGAATATATGAATCTCAATACAAAGAGTAATTACAACAAATTACAGTAAATGAACAGTTTGGTAACACTCATTCATTACACTGTAATTTAATACTCCTGTCTACTTGAACTGACAACAGTTTACCATGACGCTGCGTAATATTTAGAAAACACTGTTACCCAGTCTACAGAAACGACAACAATAATTTTGATTCAATGTGTAAGTTGTATTGGCAATTACACCGTATGTGGTATTTGTATTATGTGTTCCTTGTACATTGGCCACTTTTTAGATTGTAAATCCACTCTCAACTTCCCTCCCTATACTGTTGTACTATAATATTGCAAGTAAAGGCCACTAACACGTAACAAACGTTCTGAGCACCTGAACTGACATTTCCTGTATAATGTCATGACCAAAGAGTCTGTATATCGGCATTTGCTTTTAGTTTCCAAACTTCAATTTCTTACACATTAGTGATTTATAGACGGTAGTTAGTTGGCACCTGGTGTTAGGCTAACAAGTCGAAGCAAAGTTTGCATTTAATATGTATTAGTGTAGCAAAAGAAATTTGTTTGGACTTCAGAATTAAATTACAAAGAATATGTCGCTTCTTGGTTGTAATAGCTGTTGGTAATGGCGTTCACGTTACTCTGTTAAGTAAATCAACGGTATAATATGAGGTAGCCACTGGAATACAACCAGAATAAGAACTTGATTTTGCCATAAAGTAAACTCAAGTAACATTTTCCTTGAACCATTAAATTCGCATGATAGCATATGAAGTGCAAAATTACGAGAATGAGTAGTTCTATCCAGAAAGAGCAATCAATTCAATAAAGATTTCACTCACCGTTAACAAAGACTGTCCAGCACCCAGTGCTGTTCAGGTTGACTTAAAGCTAATCATCCGTCAGCCTTGTCACCCTCGTGAACTCGTTCTTGTAACATCTACAAGCTACTATACACTGAAGGAACCATGGAATTTTAAGAGATCGCTCAATGAATGTCAAGGAACAAGGAAGTGCAATTGTAGTTTGCTATCTGTTAAAGGACAAGCAATTTCGTCAGTACCTAACATCTTTTACACTTTTGAGAGTTCATTTTCAAGTATTTGACTTTTGATGACACCAACGGAACTTCTGCTAGCGATTCTGGTGTAATTCGGTGCTATTCGTAGCAGAGCTGGAATTTTATACGCTTGTTAGGTCAGGTTAGTTAGTTCGATTCTGGGACAAATTCTTCTTGGAACGTACATTGTGTCTGAATGAAGAGGCACAGCTGCTTTAGCTCATCGTGGTAAACACATATAATCTCAAATACTAACATCTTTTGCTGACAAGTTGGTCAAACAGTTAATTACGCACCATAAAAACTTTCTCGCTGTGTCGATTTGAATTTTCCTCTTTAACTAATAACGGTATTTATTCACAGTATCATTGTCTTCGCACTATTTAAATCTCACTGACACTTTATCCGCCCACGATGTCATAAGCACCACGAACACATCCACCAAGTTCCCAAAATGTACTCCCTCTCTGATGCTAACTCGATCATTGCTGAAATGCCAACCAGGAGAAAGCCTTCCCATTGGATGGAGTACGGCAATTCATATTTTCGCCATAACATAATTTGCATAAATGTAATTGTTCGCAAAAGCGTTTTACTTCATTTACAATTTTCCTTTTTGTATCATTTCTCATTTTGTTACAGAGAGCAAAACCTCCTTTAGCTTTTCAAATTATTCTTTTTGCCAACACGATAGTCCAGCCTTCCAGAAGTCACTAATTTCTTTAGACGTTTGCTTCACCTATCACGTTCCACATTCCTTACCTCGTAAGGGTATGTTTTGGCGCGTGTCATTTTCCACTGCTCTAGTAAGAAAAGGAATTTCTCAATGCTCATTGACGACTAACCCTAAAACATTAAAACCCTTAAATGATAAATTGTTCTGCCGAGACGGAACGACCGAATTCATTGGAATGATATTCCTCGTAATTTCTTGGGATACGTTTAATATATTCTACTAGCGGTCTTCGCCTCGCTAGAACCATAACTGATATACTGCCCCAGCCTACCTCACCTTTCCCTTATTTCTATCACATGATTTAAAAATTTTCAATGTCAGCGGCAAACCCTGCTCCATGTCTTGCACGCAGCGTGAAGCAGAATTTATGTTCCGTTATGACTGATATCTATAATTTGAAGTTATACACCATTTCGCGTAGTTACTTTCTCCCTGTAAATAACACCCTTCAGATTTCATCATAGAAATGTATTGTCAGAAGTGTTGAAGAACTGGTTGAATAGTTACAGACGCTCTTGGTCCACTCCAGCACAAGAAAAGCACGTGATCAAGTCAGTACGTACGGTATGAAATGAGCATCCATTGCACCGCTACCAATATTTCCTTATCAGTAATGGGCACACCACCTAGATTCGTGCCTGTGTTTCGAAGTTCGTACATTTGTTGTCTTTCATTGTTTCGTATATGAAAAATTATTCCGTGAAACGATCATCCGCTTTTCTGCATCACACACTCGAACCTCATACATAATGAGAGTATTTCCCTGCACGAAAGCTGTGGTTCTAGAGAATGAGACATTGCTCATTAAGTATAAAAACAATAACACAAACTACTTACACAACAAACGTATGAAAAATTACACGGTGATTGAAAGCACATTTTTCCATCAGAAATAAATAAATAGAAAAAATAAATAAAATTAAAACAAAAAAACAACAAAAATAGGTTGTGCATCATATTCGGGATCGCTAGACGGGCGAATCTTGTGAGGAGTAGCGTTTGTTAAAAACATCTCAGCTATATATCTACACATCTTATTTGAGAAATATTTACTGCGGTTTTTGCTGATGACTTATGCTAAATGTTGAGAGTAGTGTTGTCTTCAATCCAAAGACTGGTTTGATATACAGCTCTCCACATGATTCCATCCTGTATCGTACATCCACTTTCACCTGCTTACTGAATTCAAACTTTTTTCTTCCGCTCTATAATTTTTAACACCCCCAAACTACACTCAGTTCCCTGTGTTATCAAACTAGCTCCTCCTTGACGAGTCAGCATGTGTGCCATCAAACTACCCCTTCTTTTAATAAGTTCGAGTCATGAATTTCAGTTCCACAAAATGCTACACTCCAGACATACACTGTCAGAAAAGGTTTCCTAACATCTGAAACTAATATTGTATTGAAAATAATTTACAAAACTAAAATCAGTAAATGTAATAATGCCCTGCGACTAGGGCCTCCCGTCGGGTGGACCGTTCGCCTGGTGCAAGTCTTTCGAGTTGACGCCACTTCGGCGACTTGCGTGTCGATGGGGATGAAATGATGTTGATAAGGACAACACAACACCCAGCCCCTGAGCGGAGAAAATCTCCGACACAGCCGGGAATCGCACCCGGGCCGTTAGGCATGACATTCCATTGCGCTGACCACTCAGCTACACCAGGGGTGGACAACAGTAAAAGTAAAACAAGGACAATGGAGTTAAGTCGAATTAAATATGTATATTTTGATGAAATGTGACCAGGAAATGAAACACTAATACCAGTGGACGACACTTGTGGTTTGGGCAGTAACGTCATTGATGATTTATAATGTAGAGAGAACATGAAATGCTGACTGGCAACAACGTGGAAAGATGTTCCCAAAATGTTAAGTATACTTACATTGAAAAATGATTTAGTTGTTAAGGAATCTTTTCAAATGTATTACTTAAGTATGTAGAGTTAAATAGAAATAAAAGGTATAACATGCAATTTGCGTGAGGAATAACTGTCTCATGATTCACCCAATTCCCAGATATACATCATTTTTACTAATACTGAATAGCAGGCCCACGTTGATGAAGTTAGTACTGTCAATTCGATTATTTTGTTTCTGATCTCGTTGTCTTCTTTTCAGGAGCTTAATGGTCTCATATATCTTATGTACTAAGAAATCAAAACTTTCTGGGATTGTAAACGTTCATTCGGTCATCAGCTACGGGACGAAAAGTTTTCGCACTTTTAACCTCTATATTCTGGAAAATGACACTCGATTGACTGACGAAACTGAAACCCATCGACTTCCATACGAAACATAATTACTCTTTACAACTTCTACAAAAGAAATATTTCTTATAACTCTTCCTGTAAAGAGCCAGCAGGCAGAAAGATTACACACGGTGATGATTTGATTTTAAAGGAAGTAAACATCTTGGTTACCTGTCCCCAGTATATATGTATAAATACAAAGAACTTAACTATTTACTTCTCTGGTAAGGATCTTATTTAAATCAACTGATATATTCAATGAAAATGAAAATAGATTTACATATTTTTTATGTTGAAACATCAAATTTCTCGTTATGACAGAAAATTTAAACAGTCAAGCATAAAATAATGCATTTTACACAGTCCAATCACATTAGTGTGACCACCTGTCAAAGGCCTGAAAAACCATACTCTGCAGAGTGGGTCGCTGCGAGACGTACAGGGCCGCGCGGGGTAGCCGAGCGGTCTAAGGTGTCTTGTCACGGTCTGCGCGGCTTCCTATGTAGGAGGTTCGAATCATCCTTCGGGCATGGGCGTGTGTGTTGGCCTTAGCGTAAGTTAGTTTAATTTAGATTAAGTAGTGTGTAAGCTTAGGGACCGATAACCTCAGCAGTTTGGTCCCATAAGACCTTACCACAAATTTCCAAGACGTACAGGGCGGGATTCAAAGAGGTTCTGGAAGGTAGCGACAGGGATATGGAGCCATGTCAACCCAGTGTTGCGGCCAGCTGCGCCAGGTTCTCGGTAAAGGATCCATGGTGTGTACAGCCCAATCGAAGTGGTTCCACAGATTCTCGATTAGGTTTAAATCCGGAGAGTATGGGGGCGATAGAAGTACGGTAAAATCACCGTGGTGGTCATAGAACCACGCACATACAGAGCTGAGTGTCACATTGCGATGTCCCGCTGGTAGATTCCATCCTACCGAGAAAAAGCATACTGCATGTAGGCATGGACTTGCCCCCAAGGATAGATGCATACTTGTGTTAATCCACTGTGCCTTCCACAGTGACGAGATCACACAGGAAATGCCACGAAAACATTTCCAGACCATAACGTTCCCTCCTATGGCCTTGACCCTTCCGATAGTAATTGTTTCAGGGCGTTTTCTTTCAGAGGTTTCATGTCGTTCACACCAAAGGCCGTCTGTCCGGTGGAGAAGAAAATATGATCGATCTGAATGGGTCACCAGTCCCCAACCAGCGGACGTTTGTTTTGTTAGCGGTATTGGAGTGCAAATTCCAGCCTTCGTCGCCGATCAACAGCAGTCAGCGTGGGTGCAAGAACCAGGCGCCTGCGGCAGAGGCTCATTCGTTTCAACGTCCGCTGAACGGTCGTTGAGGAGACACTGTCGCTAGCCCTTTGGTTCATCTGGGCGGCCAGTCGCTCAACAGTTGCACGACCACTCGCCCGTACACATCTCCGCAGCCGTCGCTCACCTCTGTCATCTATAGCTCATACTGCACCGCAGTTGCCTCGGTGCCGGTTTTGGATAACGCCTTTTTGAGATGCACAGTATTGTACCCAACGGAACATAAACAGTTTACTTAGCCATTTCGGAAATGCTTCCACCCTTGGCCCGAAAGCCAACGATCATTCCCTTTTGGGCGTCGAATAAATTGCTCCGCTTCCTCAATACGACGTCCGCACTGCTTTCCGGGTCCCCCCCCCCCCCCCCCCCCCCCACCGCCCCATCGGCCACCACAAAAAAGCGTTATATGCTCTCCACTGCTAGTGCTGCCACCTGTCTTCTGTGAGTGGTTATTGCACGCTGACTTCGAACATAGGTGGTGGTCTCATTAACGTGACTGGACCGTGTAGTAAACGAAGGCTTTGCTTGAAATTTATTGACACAGAGTCAACAAGGGTTTAGAAAACACCACTCTTGTGAAACACACCTAGCTCTTTATTGGTATGAAGTGACGAGTGCTACTGACAAGGGATTTCAGATCGATTCCGTATTTCAGGATTTCCGGAAAGTTTTTGACACTGTACCACACAAGCGGCCTGTAGCGAAATTGTGTGCTTATGGAAAATCGTCTCAGTTACGTGACTGGATTTGTGATTTCCTGTCAGAGACGTCACAGTTCGTAGTAATTGAGGGAAATTCATCGAATAAAACACAAGGAACTTCTGGCGTTCCTCAAGGTAGTGTTATAGGCCCTTTGCTGTTCCTTATCTATATAAAGGATTTGGGAGACAATCTGAGCAGCCGTCATAGGTTGTTTGCAGATGACACTGTCGTTTATCGACTAATAAAGTCATAAGAAGGTCAAAAATATTGCAAAACGATTTAGAAAAGATATCTGAATGGTGCGAAAATTGGCAGTTGACCCTAAATAATGAAAAGTATGAGGTCATCCATATGAGTGCTAAAAGGAATTCGTTAAAATTCGGTTACACGATAAATCAGTCCAATCTAAAGGCCGTAAATTCAACTAAATACCTACATATTAAATTACGAAAAACTTAAATTGGAAGGAACACACAGAAATGTTGTGATGAAGGGTAACCAAAGACTGCATTTTATTGGCAGGACACTTAAAAAGTGCAACAGATCTACTAATGACTACGCTTGTCCGTCCGCTTTTAGAATACTGCTGCGCGGTGTGGGATTCTTACCACATAGGACTGACGGAGTACATCGAAAAAGTTGTAAGGACAGAACGTTTTGCATTAGCGCGAAATACGGGAAGGAGTGTCACTGAAATGATACAGGATTTGGGTTGGACATCATTACAATAAAGGCGTTTTTCGTTGCGACGGAGCCTTCTAAAAAAATTCCAATCACCAACTTTCTCCTCCGAATGTGAAAATATTTTGTTGACACAGACCCACATAGGGAGAAACGATCACCACGATAAAATAAGGGAAATCAGAGCTTGTACGGAAAGATATAGGTGTTCGTTCTTTCCGGACGCTATACGAGATTGGAATAATACAGAAGTGTGAAGGTGGTTCGATGAACCCTCTGCCAGGCACTTAACTGTGAATTACAGAGATCCATGTACATGTACATGTTGATGTTATAACTTACAAATGAAAACGTCGATGCTCATCGGTTTAGGAAGGTTCAAAATGTGTATCAGGGTTGATTGCGTCAGAAACCTGATCGATAAATAACGCATAGGAGAAGAAAATAGGAGCTTAAGAAATATGGTGTTAGAGGAAAATGCTGAAGATTATATGGGTAAATCAAGTAACTAACGAGGATCTGCTGCTGCGATTACAGAGAAAAAGGTTTTATGACACAACTCCACTGAAAGAACGGATAGCTTATTTACAAACACCCTGAGGCATCAAGGTACAACTACACTTTTAATGAAGGTCAGTTCTGAATGTAATAATTGTGGAAAAGCACCACGGCGTTACTACACCAAGCAGATTTACATGTACATGGGCTTGACAGGCATGAAGAGACTTCCGCGGCTTGAAGAGTTGATCAAACCAGTTTTCTCACGGAAGCTAACAGTAAAACAGAAATGCGGATTCTATTACATTACTTGAGCCAGTGATTTGCTAGATACCATGCATTATAAGATTCGGATGAATAAAAGAAGTCCCTCGCCAGTGAGGGCACACAAGTCGGAAAACGGCGAGCAGTGGTGAGAGCTCCGAAAGGTCGCGACGTGGAGCAGAAGAAATGCGGACGGCATCTGGGTTATTGCCCGGCGGGCTGTTCCGATTCGACTCCGTATTTCATCGCTCCTGACTCCGGTCGACATTAATGGCACAGTTATCGAGTGAACATAAACCACAAATCTTGAAAAGGTGACGCGTCGGAGAACTGGCGGCGATTATTGTACCGGGCGTGCAGGATCTGCTCGCTTAGAGGAAACGGTGCTGCATCCAGTGTCTTAAATTTTACTGAGTTATTGGACCATAAAATGTTTAAGGTACTTAAAAAAAGACACATAATCTATACTACTAACAGATGTCTGTAAGTGAAAATTAAACAGCGACTTGACTGTAGCTCTATTTTTTTGGTAGTTTCTTCCAACTGTACTGGGGTGTCTTTCGGACATACCCGAAAGAATAGACACTATTTTGAAACTCTGGTCAATGTGAATCAAGGCACAAAGGAATTAAAGACATTAGCTAGCAGTCAGCATAGATTTATATCGCTTGGGCAAGTTGAAAATTTTATATATAAAATTTAAAAAAATTCATATATAAAAACTTATATACATATATATAGAACTATTCAGTTGCCTTGCAAGCCACCGCACACACAAACACACACACACATACACACACACACACACACACACATGTACTGTACTGTAAGTTTGCAAGTTTAGAATTTCCGTCTGACGGAAGGTGTGTTAGGGCGGTCCGTGCTGTTGTGGTGAACACTGTGTCCGATGGTGTTGCGCTCAGCGCAAATGCCTAATAAAGAAGGAGTCCTGGGTTCGAACGTCAGTCTGGCACCAATTTTCATATTGCCCCATTGACATAAGTCAGTGCGCACTGACAGCTAATGTCTTTGATTACTTTGTGTTTTCTAGTAACTTCGTATACATCTACATGGGTATTCTGCAAATCACATTTAAGTGCTTGGAACAGGGTTCATCGAATCACCTTCATAAGAGTTCTCTATTTCTCCAATCTCGTACAGCGCGGAAAAAAACGAACAACTATACATCTTTCCGTGCGAGCTTTGATTTCCCTTATTATGTAATGGTGATCGTTTCTCCGGATGTAGGTCGGCATCAACAAAATATTCCCGTATTCGTAGGAGAAAGTTGGTGATTGAAATGTAATGAAAAGCGTCTTTGTTTTGATGATGTCCACCTCGTCCGGTCACGGACTGCGTGGCCCCTCCCACTGCAGGTTCGAGTCCTCCCTCGGACATGGGTGTATGTGTTGTTCTTAGCATAAGTTAGATTAAGTAATGTGTAAGTCTAGGGATCTATCACCTAAGCAGTTTGGTCCCTTAGGAATTCACATACATTTGAACATTTTTTTATGTCCTCCCCAAATCCTGTTCTATGTCCGTGCTGCCTTTCTATGAACTTTCTCGATGTACTCCGTCAGTCCTATCTGGTAAGGATCTCACACCGTGCAGCAGTATTCTAAAAGAGGACGGACAAGCATAGTGTAGGCAGCATCTTTAATAGATCTGTTGCATTTTCTAAGTGTTCTGTCAATAAAACGCAGTCTTTGGTTAGCCTTCCCCACGACATTTTCTATGTGTTACTTCCAATTTAAATTGTTCGTAATTATAATTACTAAGAATTTGGTTGAATTTACGGCGTTTAGATTTGACTGAATTATCGTGTAACCGAAGTTCAACCGATTCCTTTTAGCACCGATGTGGACGACCTCATATTTTTCGTTATATAGAGTCAATTGCCAATTATTGCACCATCCAAATATCTTTTCAAAATCGTTTTGCACTTTCTCATGACTTTACTAGCCGATAAACGACAGCTTCACCTGCAAACAACCTACCACGGCAGCTCAGATTGTCTCCTAAATCGTTTATATAGATAAGGAACAGCAAAGGGTCTATAACACTACCTTGGGGTACGCCAGGATCCACTTCTGTTTTACTGGATGGCTTTTTGTCAGTTACTACCAACTGTGACCTCTCTGACAGTAAATCACGAATCCAGTCACATAACTGAGACGATATTCTATAAACACGCAGTATCACTACAAGCCCCTTGTGTGGCACAGTGTCAAAGCCTTCCGGAAATCCATAGCACTCAACACTTCGTCTCTGTAAACAGCCAATTGTGTTCCACAAGAACGATATTCCCTAAGGCTACGATGACTGTGTGTTAATATGCGGTTATCCTCGAGGTAATTCATAATGTTCGAACACAATATACACTATGTGATCAAAAGTATCCAGACACCCCCAGAAACATACGTTTTACATATTAGGTGCTTTGTGCTGCCACCTATTGCCAGGTATTCCATATCAGCAACCTCAGTAGTCAATAGACGTCGTCAGAGAGCAGAACTGGGCGCTCCGTGGAACTCACGGACTAAGAACGTGATCAGATGACTGGGTGTCACTTGTGTCATACGTCTGTACGCGAGATTTCCACACTCCTAAACATCCCTAGGTCCACTGTTTTCGATGTGATAGTGAAGTGGAAACGTGAAGGGACATGTAGAGCACAAAAGCCTACAGGCCGACCTCGTCGGTTAAATGACAGACTGCCGACACTTGAAGAGAGTCATAATGTGTAATAGGCACACACCTATCCACACCATCACATAGGAATTCCAGACTGTATCATGATCCACTGCAGGTACTATGGCAGTTAGGCGGGAGGTGAGAAAACTTTGATTTCATGGTCGAGTTGCTGCTCATTAGCCACACATTACGCCGGTAAATGCCTAACGACGCCTCGCTTGGTGTAAGGAGCGTAAACATTGGACGATTGAACAGTGGTAAAACGTTATGTGGGGTGACGAGTCATGTTACACAATGTGGCGATCTGGTGGCATGGTGTGGGTATGGCGAATGCCCGGTGAACGTCATCTCCCAGCGTGTGTAGTGCCAACAGTATAATTTGGAGACGGTGGTGTTATGGTGTGGTCGTGTTTTTCATGGGGATTGGGGGGGGGGGGGGGCTTGCACCCCTTGTTGTTTTGCGTGGCACTATCACAGCACAGGCGTACAATTATGTTTTAAGCAACTTCTTACTTTCCACTGTTGAAGAACAATTCTGGCGCAGAGGGAGGGGATGACGATTGCATCTTTCAACACGATCGAGCACCTGTTCATAATGCACGGCCTTTGACGGAGTGGTTACACGACAATAACATCCCTGTTATGGACTGTCCTGCACAGGGTCGTGACCTGAATCCTATAGAACACCTTTGAGATGTTTTGGAAAGCCGACTTCGTGCGAGGCCTCACCGACCGACATCGATACCTCTCCTCAGTGCAACACTCCATGGAGAATGGGTTGCCACTCACCAAGAAACCTTCCAGCACTTGATTGAACGTATGCCTGCAAGAGTGGAAGCTGTCACCAAGACTAAGGGTGGGCCAACGCCATATTGTATTCCAGCTTTACTGATGGAGGGTGTCACGAACTTGTAAGTCATTTTCAGTCAGGTGTCCGGATGCTTTTGATCACTTAGTATATGTTCCAAAATCCTCCGGCGAAGATCACAGTCGGGTGGAGGCGTGCTGCTTGGAGACCCTTGATATTAATTGAGAGGATTGTAAACCATTTCAGTCCATTCAGTTGGCCAGAGATGTGACGGCAGGCTTGTGCCTGACCTAAGGTTTCGTCTAATGAAATTGGACTTATAATTTATGTTCTACATAGTCTAAGAAAGTAGAGGCTACTCATGACCACATTTGATAGACCTTCGTCTATCATATTCTGGAATGTACTGCATGTTAAAGCTTTCTGTTGTAACTGAAGAGTCCAAATGTCAAACGTTATAATGGAAAAATCTCACATTTGTCAGGAGAATCATAAAACACTGTATCTTTTTTGTACGTAATTTATTAGTATCAAAACATCGAGGAAGTATTGTGATACCACAGAGCTATATTTCTCACTTCGTAACAGGAAAATGTAATGCATCAGATTAGAAAGTAAATAATTTATTAAGAACGTTCTAGGCGCCGTACTAGAGAAATGATCGGTTCAAGATGCCAATGACAACGTTGCTGTAACAAGCGGAATTAATAGTGAGACACTAGGTTTTATTTTTGATAATACAAATTCAGAAATACAAGAGTATGACTCAACTGTCTTTTTTCAAACGACTGACGGGTATTCAGCCAGGTAGTATTTTCAGCGACCGCCGATATTTCGGCAGGAATGCACCCCGCCATTTTCAAGGCAAACTGCAACGGGCAGGCGATGTACAGGAAAATTTAAAACCTCGGTTGTTAGACTGATGCAGGAAAGATTACAGACACTGAACAGTAGTGCCACCAAAGATGACCATAGTCAGAGATATCGGCGGTCGCTGAAAATATTACCGGGCTGAATACCCGTAAGTTGTTTGAAACTTGTATACGCCAGGAGAAACTCAGGTCTCAGTATAACTTTAGCCAACATGATATTTTCTACCTACTGTTACATCTTTTACTATGCAACACACAGTATTGCGGAGACATAACATTTGTGTCCAGAAGTCTCCCAGCTTCTCCTGCTTTCCACTTATTCAGAATTAAGGGGCCGAGAGAGCATAATATGTTCAACAAAGAGGACAGAAAGATGAATGTGCAGCATTACAATGGTTAATATGCAAAATAGAGAAGTGTTGTGGTGGATATTGTGGCAGGGCCCCGAGAAGATGTAATTTTGGGCAAAGTAATGTTAGTTAAAAAGAAATTACTGTATCTGGGGTACATGTGCACTATGTGCAAGTTGTAAATTAAGCTACACGGACTAGTAATGAAAAGTTTGACAGCAGCCACAGAAGTGAAATTCCACTTCCCTTCTGAATAAATAGTGCTTGGTCGCTAGGATGGTAAACCTCTTCACAAGAAATAAGTATCCACGCATCTAATAACAGTGAATCGTTCAAGTCTAATCCATCGCAGATTTTGAAAATCGTGAAATTCTCTCGAGATGTTAGTGAGCTGCAGTGGAGGTGATGGTCCCTAAGGCAGCTACAGCAACCGTCTGTGAGTAATGTCTGAAAATCTGACAGTTCTGCCAACCCAAGCTTACAAGAATGTGCGCTCCCTACAAGTGGCAGAGGCCGGAGCTTGGGATTTTTCGTACATTCTATTTGACGAGGGGCGTACATTTCTGCCTACAAGTTGAGATGTCAGAAAATGTGATGATAGCGTTGAAATATGGTTTTGTCATGCTGGCACTTGTGATGCAGTAAGAAAATGGCAGATTGCGATGGAAGGCTACAACGTCTCGACACTGAAGCAAGCTGAACGGTATTTCGTCGTGTTGTCGTTAGTCCCGGATTACAGAGGAGCGGCACAACAGCCCAGAGAAGAGTTTCGCGTCGGGCAGCTGCCGCAGTGACGCTTCACGCACGGGCGTATACAGCGTAGTTCCGTAAGAGCGAGCAAAAATTTAAGAGTACATGGAGAATGCTCCATCGGACAATTTGACGCAGGGAACCTGGGGTCGGAGAAGTCAACTTAATGAGATAAGGAAGTAAACTTGTCTACCGTTTTGTCCGGCATTACTGTTTCCCACTTTATTTACAAGTAACGTTTGTACAAGTTTTAAAGTACTGTGCTGTTTATTTACATGTACATTCTTTATTTCCCGCAAGGAAACAAGAAGGACGAGCCTGATCCCTGGAAAGTCAAAATGAAAGTTATACTTTCTTTACTTGTACACAAGGTGTCTCTGTTGTACCGTATGTCCACTGTCCCATGATAGAACGTGCTATGAATCAACGCCAGACCCATTCGTAACTCAGTGCAGTTCAGGGACGAAAAGTACAATACGATGGAGCAGTACCGGTACAGTTTCGCAGAAGTCACTGAGGAGGAGCTTAGTGTTAAACGCCCCGTCGACAACGAGGTCCCCACGCCCGGGTTCCCGGGTTTGATTCCCGGCGGGGTCAGGGATTTTCTCTGCCTCGTGATGGCTGGGTGTTGTGTGCTGTCCTTAGGTTAGTTAGGTTTAAATAGTTCCAAGTTCTAGGGGACTGATGACCATAGATGTTAAGTCCCATAGTGCTCAGAGCCATTTTTGACAACGAGGTCATTAGAGACGCAGCACAACCTCGGGTTAGGGAAGGATGGGGAAGGAAATCGACAGTGCCCTTTCAAAGAAACCATCCCGGCATTTGCCTGAAATGATTTAGGGAAATCGCGGAAAACCTAAATCAGGGTGACCTAGAACTCACTGACATTATGGGGAAGTACGTTGCAATGCTCTCGCTTGTTGAAAGGCTATACAGGGAACAATTTACTAACAGGCAGTATCAGTCACGACGAGTGTTTATTTCTCTCGATCGACGAGTCGACGAATGCAAGAGACTGGTTCATTGTAAAGAAGAAACGAGGCAGCTAGTAACATGAGGACTACTGGCACACCCGATATTGAAGAGGAGATGTTGTAACGTGTTGAGGCGGACTCCGCTACAAGCACTCCTCGTACTGCACGTGAAATGGGTGCTGCAAATACTAGCGTGTGGCGAGTACTCCACGGACAACAATTACACCCATATTCCGGAAACAGCGATCGTGTGAGACCCAACTCGCTTTATTTGTTCATGAGACCCAGAAAATATTACATACAGGCTCCACGGGAGATGCCATTTTCCTTGACTTCCGGAAGGCGTTCGATACAGTTCCGCACTGCCGCCTGATAAACAAAGTAAGAGCCTACGGAATATCAGACCAGCTGTGTGGCTGGATTGAAGAGTTTTTAGCAAACAGAACACAGCATGTTGTTCTCAATGGAGAGAAGTCTACAGACGTTAAAGTAAACTCTGGCGCACCACAGGGGAGTGTTATGGGACCATTGCTTTTCACAATATATATAAACGACTAGTAGATAGTGTCAGAAGTTCCCTGCGGCTTTTCGCGGATGATGCTGTAGTACACAGAGAAGTTGCAGCATTAGAAAATTGTAGCGAAATGCAGGAAGAGCTGCAGCGGATAGGCACTTGGTGCAGGGAGTGGCAACTGTCCCTTAACATAGACAAATGTAATGTATTGCGAATACATAGAAAGAAGGATCCTTTATTGTACGATTATATGATAGCGCAACAAACTCTGGTAGCAGTTACTTCTGTAAAATATCTGGGAGTATGCGTACGGAACGATTTGAAGTGGAATGATCATATAAAATTAATTGTTGGTAAGGCGGGTGTCAGGTTGAGATTCATTGGGAGAGTCCTTAGAAAATGTAGTCCATAAACAAATGAGGTGGCATACAAAACACTCGTTCGGACTATACTTGAGTATTGCTCATCAGTGTGGGATCCGTTCCAGGTCGGGTTGACAGAGGAGATAGAGAAGATCCAAAGAAGAGCGACGCGTTTCGTCACAGGGTTATTTGGTAAGCGTCATAGCGTTACGGAGATGTTTAGTAAACACAAGTGGCAGAATCTTCAAGAGAGACGCTCTGAATCGCGGTGTACCTTGCTGTCCAGGTTTCGAGAGGGTGCGTTTCTGGATGAGGTATCGAATATATTGCTTCCCCCTACTTACACCTCCCGAGGAGATCACGAATGTAAAATTAAAGCGATTCGAGCACGCACGGAGGCTTTTCGGCAGTCGTTCTTCCCGCGAACGATACGCGAGTGGAACATGAAAGGGAGGTAATGACAGTGGCACGTTAAGTGCCCTCCGCCACACACCGTTGTGTGGCTTGCGGAATATAAATGTAGATGTAGATGTAGATTATCCAAAACGACTCCATGCAATGCTTGTGACTGACTTTGCAACAAGGATCTCATTGTTTGAGTGGTTGCTCCGACAGTGGATTGATTGACCAGATTTCCTCCAGATCGTGCCCTTTACTGACGAGGCCTCATTTGATCGTGATGGTATTTCGAACAGCAGGAATAGTCATGTGTGGGATGAAGAAAACCCTCACGCTGTAGTAGAGTCACACCATCAAGTATGTTTTCCTGTGAATATCTGGGCTGGCTTTGTAGGTGACAGTCTCAATGGGCCATATCTTCTAGCTGACCGTCGGAATGACCACCTGTACTTGAGGTTTGCGAAGAGTTCTGCCTGAGTTGTTGGAGAACATACACTTGGCTGCTCGTGAGTGGATGTGGATACAAAATGACGGTGCACCACCTCACTTCAGTGTGGATGTCCGCATCCATCTCAATGCTGTATTTCCTGGTCGCTGGATTGGAAGGGAAGGTGCTATTCCATGGCCTGTGAAGTCACCTGACCGGATTAAGCTCGATTATTTCCTATGGGGATACCTAAAGCCACTTGTGTATGAGACCCCAGAGGATACGGAGATTGAATTAGCTGCCACAGTTGTAGATGCCTGTGACGTAATTCGAAACACACTAAGGATATTTGTCACAGTGCGTCAGAATCAGACTGTGCGGCTGGTCCCGGCGGAGGTTCGAGTCCTCCCTCGGGCATGGGTGTGTGTATTTGTCCTTAGGATAATTTAGGTTAAATAGTGTGTAAGCTTAGGGACTGATGACCTTAGCTGTTAAGCCCCATAAGATTTCACACACATTTGAACATTTTTTTTGCGTCAGAATCTTGTTCGCCAGTGTCATGCTTGCATTGAGACTGATGGCCGTCAGTTCCAGCACATTTTGTAAGACACAGTATAAATGGTACATTCATTGTGTCAGTGATAATATTTGCAGTTTTTTTTTTGTTTTTTGTTTTTTGTCATCAGTAGTTTTTGCCCGCTACAGCTCCCTCTAGTACCATGGAAGTCATTCCCTCATGTCTTAGCAGATGTCCTATCATCCTGTCCCTTCTCCTTATCAGTGTTTTCCACATATTCCTTTCCTCTCCGATACTGCGTAGAACCTCCTCATTCCTTACCTTATCAGTCCACCTAATTTTCAACATTCGTCTAGAGCACCACATCTCAAATGCTTAGATTCTCTTCTGTTCCGGTTTTCCCACAGTCCATGTTTCACTACCATACAATGCTGTACTTCAGACGTACATCCTCAGAAATTTCTTCCTCAAATTAAGGACGGTATTTGATATTAGTAGACTTCTCTTGGCCAGAAATGCCTTTTTTGCTATAGCGAGTCTGCTTTTGATGTCCTCCTTGCACCGTCCGTCATTGGTTATTTTACTGCCTAGGTAGCAGAATTCCTTGACTTCATTGACTTCGTGACCATCAATCCTGATGTTAAGTTTCTCGCTGTTCTCATGTCTACTACTTCTCATTACCTTCGTCTTTCTCCGATTTACTCTCAAACCATACTGTGTACTCATTAGTCTGTTCATTCCGTTCAGCAGATCATTTAATTCTTCTTCACTTTCACTCAGGATAGCAATGTCATCAGCGAATCGTATCATTGATATCCTTTCACCTTGTATTTTCATTCCACTCCTGAACCTTTCTTTTATTTCCATCATTGCTTCCTCGATGTACAGATTGAAGAGTAGGGACGAAAGGCTACAGCCTTGTCTTACACCCTTCTTAATAGGAGCACTTCGTTCTTGATCGTCCACTCTTATTATTCCCTCTTGGTTGTTGCACATATTGTATATGACCCGTCTCTCCCTATAGCTTACCCCTACTTTTTTCAGATTCTCGAACAGCTTGCACCATTTTATATTGTCGAACGCTTTTTCCAGGTCGACAAATCCTATGAAAGTGTCTTGATTTTTCTTTAGCCTTGCTTCCATTATTAGCCGTAACGTCAGAATTGCCTCTCTCGTCCCTTTACTTTTCCTAAAGCCAAACTGATCGTCACCTAGCGCATTTGCAGTTAACCAATGTAAATAAAAAAAACGCACACAGTAACGTGATTTTATTTCTATTAGCTCCTCAAGATGGCTTCTCCGGCCCCGGGCTCGCTACCTCAAACTATTCAGTGGAGCATCCTTTTTACGTCCTGTTACGTTTTCGAACTCTCTTACGGAGACACCCTTTACTGTGGTGCGGGGAGTGACACGGCAGCCTGAAAGTTCTCTTACCTGCACGTATGGCAAGCGCGCAAGGCAGCGGATCTACGAACTTTCTCAAACGTTTTTAAAGAAATCACGCTGTGATAAAATGTGATTCTCACGCATCTCATAGCTTTACTCGTGAGCTTCATGATGAAGTCCCTATCATTCTCTTAATGGCCATAGTTATTTCGATATTTCAAAATTAAGTAAACTATTGCAACAATTTTGAAAAGTTTGCATTGAAAAAGTAGGACCCCTATGAATTTGCGTTGGGTGCATTTTAGGTCACATGTTTCTGCGTATGAAATGTGGCTAACATACTGAATTATTCTTTAAAGTTAAAAGGATAGCGCTGTCTATCAACTATCTCGATCAAATTGATTGTGTGTACAGCGCTTCGTCCGGAACTCGCATGCCAGCAAAAAGTCAGCATATAATATTTGTTACATTCCTCCTATGTCATAAACGGTGTCAGATATCGAAACAAGAATTTGGCAAATGATGGTATGCGAAAAGGAGACTATTTTGCCATATGATTAATACGCGAATCTTCCATATATTCAAGCTACTGCAGATTTTTACAGTGTAATAACGTAATTTTTAGGAGCCATCGATAGTTGCTGAAACGGAAATTGTTACAGATTCCTTGGAGTCAGAACCAGTTTTCGAGACAAGGCTCTGACATTCAAATTTGGATTCACCATTGTAAGTATTGTGGATTCAACTACCAAAGTGTTCTGTGATTGCTTCAAGGCGCTTTACATGCGACTGTCGTTTTTTAAATACTGTAAATGATTTATGCATCACAGATAACTTTTCGACTGCAACGCCCAGAAAATTCTAGTGCATTGTTTCACAGCTATAAAACTTTGCATTCACTTGTAGTACTTGTAGTACAAGCAGTCGTAGATCCTGAGAGGAAATTCGTTATAATCGATGTCAGTGGAAATAAGAAGGAAAGGGAAAGTGGTAAATTTTATTTTTCCAGTGTATTTCGCTTGATGTGAGACGTGTAGCTGAATATACTGCAAGACTCTCTACCATCAAATACATCAGTTGGTCTTCCTTTTGCGTTTCTTGGAGATTAGGCTTAACAATTGTTGAGATATTTAGCCAAATATCACAGTCAATTTGTTTCAGAGCCATGGAATGCATATTTGAACGAACGCTTTTCCAGACCACGCTGTTTAACAGAATGTACTTTCGGAATAGCCCATGTTCGCGGTTCCGTATAGATCTGAGAAGATCCATCCACTATATTGGAAATTCGGCTATTTTGTTATATAACATACCGCTTTTTAGCTGTGTTTTGTTCTGACAGACAACGAATGTTGTGTGAAAAGGTTCCGAGCTTTACGGCTCTAATGTTTTACTCATTTCTTCACCAGAAGATGCGGCTTTTATTGCCACGAAACCGGTGGTGATATAATAATAATGGCCTAAACACAGCTGACGCGGTTATTAATAATCAAGATGACTGCTCATAGCTGTTCAATAAATGTGACTACTCACAGCTGTTCAACAAATGTAACTCCATGCTGTGTTCGGACTTCGGCTGGTCAGTTTCCAACAATTAAATACCAACAGCCGATATTTTGGTTTTATTTGTTAGGCAACCAGTTTCGGCATTACATATGCCACTCTCAGGCCCGCATACATCGAGTAACCCCTGTGTTGGAAACCAATGCAGCATTTTCAACTGGTATCGTGAAGATTTTTTTCCTACGGGCATGTGTGCTCCTTGGACAGTTGTTGCTGGCAACAACCACATTAACTCCTGTGAGTACCGGTCGTGAGTCTTGCTTGGGTAGCTCAGTTGGTAGAGCACTTGCCCGCGAAAGGCAAAGGTCCCGAGTTCGAGTCTCGGTCGGGCACACAGTTTTAATCTGCCAGGAAGTTTCATATCAGCGCACACTCCGCTGCAGAGTGAAAATCTCATTCTGGAAACATCCCCCAGGCTGTGGCTAAGCCATATCTCCGCAGTATCCTTTTTTTCAGGAGTGCTAGTTCTGCTACGTTCGCAGGAGAGCTTCTGTAAAGTTTGGAAGGTAGGAGACGAGGTACTGGCAGAAGTAAAGGTGTGAGTACCGGGCGTGAGTCGTGCTTCGGTAGCTCAGTTGGTAGAGCAGTTGCCCGTGAAAGGCAAAGGTCCCGAGTTCGAGTCTCGGTCGGGCACGCAGTTTTAATCTGCCAGGAAGTTTCATATCAGCGCACACTGCGCTGCAGAGTAAAAATCTCATTCTGGACATTAACTCCTTGTCTATATGTCGGTACTTATAAACCCGGAACGGAGTTGCGCTGGTTTGCATAATCGCTGCAGCAACGTCCACAAACAGAAAAATTCTGATCGCGCGTTATATTTTAATACTTGCAGCCTTAATAGCCGAAGGAATTAGCGCACAACAGTGATGTTAATAACTGAATAGCTGAACGCTACTTACTTAGCGATAACTCATTCGTTTAATTGATTTACATTGCCTCTGTGAATAGCAACATAAACATTTTAAAACCAAAAAGATCTCTGGAGCCAGCTACAAGTTAAGCACCGTGAACTTTGACACAGTGAAGATAGCATGCTGCAAGTGTCAAAACAGTAATTCACAAGCCACTTACTCACTCGCTGTACAGTGCCTGGCGCTCGGGCATTGGTTGGCTTCAGTGGGACGGAGCGAATGGCAAACAACGTGTGCGCGCCAAAGTTTAAAAGATGTACTTTCGCAAGGCCCTAACTGTGTGCTATCACAATTATGGCCCAAACTTTCGCGTGAGATAGACTCCTGTAGCTGATACCTTACAACTGCGCTTTCTTCTCCTTGAAATACAAAGCCAAGTTTGCGACATTTCCTTGTAAGTAGTCAAAAGGGACGGGAAGGCACCATTACTTGGGTCAGGCACGACTGCTGAAGTCTATGCGTTGCGGTTTGCTTCGTACAGTGGGCGAGGAAATGGGTTCCTGAAATAACATTCAAGTAGGCTGCAGTGTGACTCACGGAAGACCATCAACCGCCCCTTATGTTTTCGCGGAGGCGACGTGACGTCCGTTCGTCAACTACCTTTTGTCATCCTACGCGTCCGTTTACGCTTCTCGAAGCATTGCCGCTGCTGCACTGAAGAAACATCCGCAGCAATGCTGATACAGCAAAACCTGTGTTGTTCAGTACTCTCTAATACGCTACGACCCATGCATCCTGCACCGATTCTCAACTGACGTTTACAATCGGGTACCCGGCGAACTGTTACCATGCTCAATTTGCGTCTGTATGTATAAGTTGCTCAGAGATAGCGCCGTACCCTGCAAGTATCTGCAGCGTCTGGGCACATCTTAAAATTGGTCAACCTTTACTCTCACTTTTGAACGCTGAGTTTCGACAGCTACATTTGACAGACTTCATCAACATTTACATCTCCATCTACATCTGCATGGATACTCTACAAATCACACTCAAGTGCCTTCCAGAGTTTTCATCGAACAACCTTCACAATAATTCTCTATTATTCCAATCTCGAACAGCGTGCGCAAGAAGCAAACGCCTGTAACTTCCCGTGTGAGCTCTGATTTCCCTTATTTTATTGTGATGATCGTTTCTCCCAGTGTAGGCCGGCGTCAAGAAAATACTTTCGCATTCGGAGGAGGAAGTTGGTGATTGAAATTTCGTGAGAAGATTCCGCCGCAAGCAAAAACGCCATTTTTTGATGATGTCCATCCCAAATCCTGTATCATATCCGTGACACTCTCTCCCCTATTTCGCGATGATAGAAAATGTGTCGCTCTTCGTTGAACTTCCTCGATGTATTCCATTAATCCTATCTGGTAAGGACCCCAGGCCACGCAGCATTATTCCAAACGAGGATGCACAAGCGTAGTGTAGGCAGTTTCTTCAGTAGATCTGTTACATTTTATGAGTGTTCTGCCAATATAACGCATTCTTCGCTTCACCTTCCCCACAACGTTTTCTATGTGTTCTTTCCAATTCAAATTGTTCATAATTGTAATTACTAGGTATTTAGTCGAATTTAATGCTTTTAGATTTGAATGATTTATCGTATAACCGAAGCTTAAGAGATTTCTTTCAGCACTCCCGAAGATAACCTCACACTTTTTGTTATTTAGGATCAATTGCCAATTTTTGCACCATACAGGTATATTGTCAAAATCGTTTTCCAATTTGTTTTGATCTTCTGATGACTTTACTAGTCGATAAACGACAGCTTCATCTGTAAACAACCTAAGACGGCTGCTCAGATTGTCTCCTAAATCGTTTACATAGACAAGGAACAGCAATGGACCTATAACACTACCTTGGGGAACGCCAGAGATCACTTCTGTTTTACTGGATGACTTTCTGTCAATTACTACCAACTGTGACCTGTCTGACAGGAATGCACTAATCTAGTCATATAACTGAGACGATATTCCGCAAGCACGCAATTTAACTACAAGCCCCTAGTGTGGTACAGTGTCAGGAGCCTTCTGGAAAACCGTCCGGTGTGGCCGAGCGGTTCTAGGTGCTTCATTCTGGAACTGCGAGTCCGCTACGGTCGCAGGTTAGAATCCTGCCTTGGCATGGATGTGTGTGATGTCTTTAGATTAGTTAGGTATAAGTAGTTGTAAGTTCTAGGGGACTGATGACCTCAGATGTTAAGTCCCATAGTGCTCAGAGCCATTTGAACCTTCTGGAAATCAGGAAATAGGGAATCAACTGGAAATCCCTTGTCAGTAGTATTCAACACTTCAGCTGTGTAAACAGCTAATTGTGTTTCACAAGAACGATGTTTCTTAAACCCATGTTGACTGTGTGTTAAACGGCGGTTATCCTCGAGGTAATTCATAGTGTTCGAACATAATATATGTTCAAACCTACTGCATCGACGCTAATGATATGCGTCGCTAATTTAATGGATTACTTCTACTGCCTTTCTCGACTATTGTTGCGACCTGTGTAACTTTCCAGTCTTTGGGTACAGATCTTTCACCGAGTGAGCGGTTGTATATGATTGTTAAATATGGAGCTATTGTAACAGCATACTCTGAAAGGAACCTAATTGGTATACAGTCTGGACCGGAAGACTTGCTTTTAAAAAGTGATTTGAGCTGCTTCACTACTCCGATGATATCTAGTTCTAAGCTACTCATATTCGCAGCTGTTCTCGATTCGAATTCTGGAATATTTATTTCGTCTTCTTTTGTGAAGGCATTTCGGAAGGCTGTTTTTACTAACTGTGCTTTGGCAGTACTGTCTCTCCGCCCTTTCAGTAACTTTCGCAGAGTTCATCAAATACAGATGACGATGGCTTTTACTGGACGGAAAACTAGTCAAATGGGTGGTTTTGCTGCTGTAGAGCTTCGACGTTTGAGAATCGTATCGTCAATGTGTCTGACTGTGTCAGTGTGTCAGACTGTGTTTGATAACCTGATTAGTTATGCAGCCCATTGCCATACTGCGTAAATTGGACGCATGGACTGCGGCTGCTGCACTCTTGGTATTGGTACAGTACCTGATCGAAAGAATCAGGACGCACCTATGTAACACGGGATTAAGCACTAGATGTAGTTGGAGGCGGACCCGTCAGTGTAAAAGGAGGCGGGAAGTATTGTGTTATCTGTAGAGACGCAATAACAGCAGAATGAGTCAGTCGGGAGAGTTGAGTGATATCGAACGTGGACTAGTCATAGCATCCCTCCTGAGTAACGAACCCATCATGGACATTACAACCCCTCTGGAGCTGCCTATGTCCTCTGTTGGTGATGTAACTGCGGAGCTGAAACGCGAAAGAACAACGGCAACTAAACAATGACCAGGCAATCTCATGTACTGACGGTCTGGGACCGTCGAGAATTGCATGGGAGGTGGCTGTAAAAAATTGCGTGAAATCGGACGAAGGAATGATTCGGGAGCTCCAAAGCGCTGCAGTCAGGCCAGCTAGCACAATGATTGTGCATAGGGATTCAAACAGATTGGAATGCAGTGGTCGGGCAGCTGCTTATAAGCCACGCATTTCTGCGGTCAGTGCTATGTGACACATGGTTCAAGTGGCTCTGAGCACTATGGGACTTAACATCTGAGGTCATCAGTCCCCTAGAACTTAGATCTACTTAAACCTAAAGAACCTAAGGACATCACACACATCCATGTCCGAGGCAGGATTCGAACCTGCGACCGTAGCGGTCGCGCGGTTCCAGACTGAAGCGCATAGAACCGCTCGGCCACACCGGCCGGCTATGTGACACATAAAGTGGTGTAAATGACGATGCCACAGCACAGTGGATGACTGGAAACTAGTGATAGATCAGGTTATGTGCAGTGCAATCCAATGCAGGTGTTTGGGTTTGTGAATGCCTGGAGAACGTTTGCTGCCATCACATGTAGCACAAACAGTGAGATACGGAGGAAGTGGCATTAAGGTATGAGGGTGTTTCTTGTCATTAGTACGTCGAAGAAATCGCTAAATGCCGAAGTATATTACAGCATTTACAGCCTTGTGTACTGAGAACTACATAGAAACAGTTCGGAATCAATCACAATATCATCATGACAAAGCACCCTCTCATAAAGCATCAACTGTGAGGCAATGATTTGTTGACAATAATATTCCTGAAGTGGACTTCCCTGCCCATTTCCCCATCTGAAACCAGTGGAACACCTTTTGGGGTAAATTAGAACGTCTACTTTTGAACCAGACCCCTGCGCCCAACATCATTACCCCTTCTGGTTTCTACTGTTGAGGAAGAATAGCCTGCCATTCCTCCACACACACTCAGACACATGACTGAAAGTGTACCCAGCAAAGTTCAAACGGCCCAGAGGCGAAAAGTGGTTACGTCCTATATTGATATCCACTAACAGCCGACCAGACACTTTTGGTCAGATAATGTATCCTGAGCAGCACCCTAAATTTATCGCTATTTCAAGAGTGGATCAGCGTCTGGGAATTCATGGTGTGGGCGCCATAGACCGTCAGAATTAGAGAGGGGATCGCATATGGCGATGGATCGGCGTTCCACATTTCGTCAAGAAATACAAGAACGTAACACCTTGAAGTATAACACAAATGCGTCTCAATATATTGACGGAGAAGGAGGAGATTGATGTTAAATGTCCCGTCAGCAACGAGGCCATTAGAGACGGAGTACAAGTTCAAGTTAGGAAAGATGGGGAACGAAATCGGCAGTGACCTTTCAGAGGAACCAACCCGGAATTTTCCTGAAGAAATTTTAGAGAAACCACGGAAAACCTGAATCGGGATGGCCGGAAGCTAGTTTGAAATGTCGTCCTCCCGAATGTGAGTCCAGTGTGCTGACCACGGCGCCACCTCGCTCGGCAACATGGAAATGGAAATGAAGTCCCATGCTTCTTGACAGAGCGTAGGTGAACGATGCGAGAGACCCGCGCTGCCGTACTAGGCAAGGTCCTAATGGAGGTTGTTCCCGTTGCCTTCCACCGACTGTAATGGGGATGAATGAGAATGATGAACACACTCAGTCATCTCAGGGCAGGGGAAAATCCCTGACCCCGCTGGGAATCGAACACGGGACCCCGTGATTTTGAAGCGAGAACGCCACCGCGAGACCACGAGCTACGGACGCTCAGTAACATAGTGACCTATAACTTCTCTGCAGGGTGCACTTCGACGGTCTAGAGATAGGAACAAAAGGTGAAATAAGCAAGGCTAATACAATATTTCATCAGTCGCAACGCGTACACATGTGACAAGATTCTCCTCACATATTACAGCAGTAGCATACCTTGGTGGCCATAGAGCAGATCCTCCACTACCAGTCAATCAGACTGGGCAAGCGCTATTCAGGTGGTGCCGCCGAACATTGGCATCAAAATGGGCTCAACCCCCGTCGTTCTGCATCCACATTATACTGACGAATCCTTAGGGGCTCCTCATCCGATAGTGCAGCACTCATTTCTCTGAGAAAAGTTAGATAACTCATTTCTCCACACACTGCGATTACAAGAGTCGGAGAGGAATGGGTCTCGAAAATCGGTTCTTTCTGGGGATTTTCACCAAGTCGTCTAAAGACATTGTGACATCGAACTAACCGCTACAAACAGAAACGAGGCTCATCGAGAAACATCACAGAAACCCACCCATTGCCCCAGTCGACTCTGGTTCTACACTATTCAAGTCTCTGCTGCCTGTGGTGCGATGTGAGCTGTCAGATTCGTGTGGAAACTCGAGATCACAACCAACCTCCCAGAAATCTACTTTCGGCGTTTCCTATTGATATTCTGCCCTTACCTTCTTCCCAGAATTCAGCTTCGTCTCTTCCTCAGAGCCAAGCGAACAACCCTATGACCTTCTTGCAGTATAATTCTTCTGGACGAACCCGTTTCTTTTCTTTTGTTGTTCTACGTCCATTTCCTCGTCTGTCATTCTGTAAGCACTTCACTAAATCCAACCGTCAGTGCGAAATGTTGATATGATGTTTCCATGTCCTCTACGATAATCAGCTGACCTATCTCAAAATCCGAAAGGTTGTACTAAGCTGCACATGTAGATCTACTGAGCATGACGTGTTGCTGTTTTGCAATTTCCGCCTGAAAAGTAATAATAGTAGACACACCCCAGAGCCACCATCTACTCACATCGTTCTTTATGAATGATTCTTTTTGTACTGAAAATTAGATTGTATACGAATGAAATTTTAATTAATCTATCGAACAAGCCCTGAAATACTAGAGTACCAGTTTGCAAGGGTTCATATTGCAACACCCTCCATTTCCGTTGGTGCAGCTAAGTCTGTTTCGTTATGAGTAAATATCCGTACCAGCTGTAGTTGACAAACACTTTATCTGAATAAAATCGTACATACGACCCGGATTTCAGGATGTAAATCCCATCTTTAATTGCAACAAAAACTAAGGGAAACTAAAAGGGATAATATATAAAATAAATTGACTTTAGTAGGTTCTATACAAATGTGCTCACCAGGTCATACCATGTCTGCGTATGAGAAAATCGTACCAGTCACGTAAAAAAATCCAGCAAATTTATGGAGTAGCATGCGGGATCGCATGCTGGTGAGGGGTGAAGAGATTCTTTGAATCAGTCAATATTATGTCATCTAAACGGGGCTAGCCGAAAAAAAAAACAGGAATGACTCAATCAATATTCACTCGTTACCGGACTAATGTAACCCTCGAACCAATTACAAATGACCAGAAAGTAGCACAGGTTTAAAAAGTAAAATGAAGGCATAGATGTCGTACGATGCAAATTTTTGAATCACAAAAGTAGCTTACCATGTAAGTGCGCAGCCCGTCGCATGTCGTGGAAGCTCAACAAGGCCCGTCTACAGGCTGCCGCGCACAACGCAATGAGACGCTTCCGTACACACATTTGTCACAGAGTGACCGCCTCCAGAACTAATACTGAGGGCGGGAGGTACGGTCGAAAGAATCATAAGTAATAACAGGGCCTCACCCTCACATTTCCTCCCAAACGTGACACGCAACTAATAGCGCTAAAACTCTATTACTGTATGAATGGCATTAACTGAGTTAGATCTGGTGTAGAGCAAACAATAAAGGGAAAACGTGCAATTTATACTGCAGATGGTGATAAAATTTGGTGTAACTATTTCCTCCTACGCAATCATGGTAAGATCTGATGTGCGCATTCGCATGGACTCCGCCAATGCTGATTAATTTTATGTAGTATCTCTTTTAATTTCTCTTGTTTTTTGTAGCGCCTGAAGTTCTGAATTAGATCCAGAAACACGGGCCGTGTGTGCGATTTTATCCAAATAAAGGATCTATCATTTACGACTGGTACGGACTAACTAATCATGAAAAATTTTAGCAGCAGTTACAAAGCTCCTACAAAGAGGCTATGTCTGTGGACACCGAGCTAGGCGATGTGTGTTAATTTACGAAATAAATAATTTAATATTGTTATTGCAATCGATTCAACAAAAAAGTGTAAAGAAAAGATTAATTGCTAAATATACCAATGCTTCTATATCTACATGTACATGGATACCCTGCAAATTACATTCAAGTGCCTGGCAGAGGGTTCATCGAACCACCTTCACAATTCTCTATTATTCCAATCTCGTATAGCGCTTTACTCAGGAAAACTGATCAAAAATATCGTAGTTATGTGGACACTGCTAAAAAACAGTGTTTTCAAAAGGAAATCCGCAAACGGTACAAACGTGAAAATCAGATTAACATAGAGTTACATTCGTCATATGGCACATCTTGAGTTAGCGGCTACCATGAATGCAGATTCGTTTGACATGGACATATTATTAATCGCGTGGAAATATTTCAGCAGGAAATTGAGATTAGATGTGTGCACAAGCTTCAAAATATGGCGACGAGGCAGAAACCACTCACGAAGCAGGATCCCCACTTAAATATTCCTTTAAATTTTTTCATACGGTGCAAAGGTACAAGTATTCGATCCTCTGAAACTGAGTTGAAACAGTTAGCTAAGGGTCTCATGCATAATGACAATGGTTTATGTAGGAACACGCCAAATGCCTAATCACCCACGCCCCAGTGGCATTAGACAGGGCGGAAGCATTTCCAGCTGAGAGGTTAAGATTGCAATTAAACTGAACGAAGATATCGTCAGAGTGCTAGTGGAGCCTATCGAAGATGGTTCATTGTGAGAATATGATACTATGGAATATTATGATATGGAGATATTATGATGTTCTGAGAATATGACAACTCAGAGTGTTAACAAGAAATCTGTTAATAATGACGCATTGAGCATTAGAAAGGACAAAGGTAATACAGCAGTAACATTATCACAGGTAGAATACAAAGAAAAATTGGAGGACTTGATAGTAAACAGTAACATGGAGCAGATAAAATTCATTCCGACTAATGAGTTAGTGATGAAACTTGAAACCATTTTCAGATGCATCAATAAGGTTTCCAATGGGCCTCGAAAGATACATATTCGTTCTGCGAATAACTGACCACCTGCCTTCTGTGGCACTATAAACCATCAGAACCCGAATGCTTCGGTTAGACCTATTATTAATGCCGTTGATACACCGGGATATCAGTTGGCCAGATTTCTTAATAATATGCTTAATCAGCATTACTTTTTCTCATAATCAAACACAGTTAAAAATAGAGCAGATATTATGAAATGCCCATAATCAGTGAAGATACCCGCAGCTGCTAATACGATGGTTGTCCAGAAAGTAAGTTCCGATCGGTCGCGAAATGGAAACCACAGTGAAAACCCAATGAATCTTTGCACAGATGTGTTGGGTAGTGTCTCCAGTATGACCGTCGATCGCATCAGGACGCTCTTTTGAGTTGTGAGCGCACTGTGAGCGAGCAAAGGTGCCTAGAACAACGATGTCTCTCGCCAAGTAGGAGGGCCTGCTGAGAGGCTTCGCCTTAATGAATGCAGCCCACCTAACACAACTGCCACGCACTTCCTTCTTCATGGCAATTCGCAGCCGCACTCTGCAGGGGCAGTGAAGACGCTCCTGCAGGCTTTTCGATGGGAAGTGTTCGATCACCCCCAACCCAGCCCTGATAGGCCCGTCTTGAGTACCATCTCTGTTCGCACGAAACGCTGGATACGAAGACAACACTTGGGCGGAGGCTACGCGCTATAGAACAGCGTAGAGAATTATCGGAAAGCACAGCCAGCTGCCTTCTATGACGATGGTGTTGGAAATTTGGTATAACGCTCCGACAAATGTCTAAGTCGGAGCGGCGATTATGTAGAGAAGTATCTGGAAAGTGTAGCCAACTCTTGCAAATAAAATGTTTCTAATTTTCACTGTGGTTTCCATTTAGCGATCGATCGGAACAAACTTTCTGGACAACCCTCGTATAGCACTCTTCGATGTAAAAAACATGTGCTCTAACATCCCAATGTCAGCTGTGTTATCTGTTACAGAACACAACTTGGGATTTTAATAATCTGAAGGATGATTATGTTAGTGAATTACTTTAGATTTGGAGATAATATGTATCAGCAACATACAGGATTAGCCGCGGGAACCCCGATAGCTACCACAGTTGCAAACATTCATATGTCCTATATCCAAAAGTTAATTTTTAGTGACCACCCTCAGATTAAGTGTTCTGCTGTACTAAACGGTACGTAGATGATATCATTGTAAATTTTTATGTTAGCACTGAACAGATGAATCTAATGAATACATCTCTTAATAGCCAAGTTCCAAACATTGAATTCACAAGGAGCATGCTATTCATGGTACTTTACTATACACAGATCTTTGTATTACTGTGATGGGCGGTAATCTAGGATTTTATGTATGTCGTAAACCATAAATAATTGATACGCTAATTCAAAATTCATCTGAGCACCCGGAGTCTTATAAAATAAAATAGCTGCTTTTAGCTCATTGCTCCATCGGATGTTAGAAATTCCGTTGAGTCTTAGTGCTTCTGAAAATGAATTACGGGCCGTTAAGTATATGTCACAGCAGAACGGTCATCCATCTACATTGCCGACGATTTGATTACAAAACGAAACAAAAAAGTATTAAGGGTAAACAGAGTAGTACCCTCTTCAGGCCACACTATGAGGCGGCCAAGAAGAACCATTGTGCAAAACCTTACTCCGATATCTCCTCCTATAAACTAGGGAGATGCCTGAGATCTCTGGATGTTACTCCCACGCACTTTGTACCTCAAAATAACGGGAAACGTTGGGTCCATCACGAAGAAGGTAGAATTTTCCTGTAAAATAATGCTGGAATTTATGGTGTTAAATGCCCACTGTGCGTGTATAGATACGAGGGTTGGAACTTAAATAGTGGCAACTACTTATTCACAACCGATACAAAATAGTTACACGTTTGCACCTGTCCTTCAAGGTAATCACCAGCGTTGTGTAGAACCCGTTGCCAGCGATGTGGAAGTCGTAGTATACCGTTAGCAGAGCCTGTTTTGTTGATGGTGCAGATGGAGCCGTCTACTGCCTGTAGAATCTCTGGAAGAGTTCTGAAGCGAATGCCACGAAGTGGTTCCTTCATCTTCGAAATCAAATCAAAGTCATAAAGACTTACGTCCGGGGAGTATGGTGGATGGCACAGTAGTTCCCAGTCCTGTCGACCGAACAGAGCAGCCATAGTTGCGCTGTATGTTCCCGCGCATTGTCGTGCAAAATGATGGATGGGTTGCTCAGAAAGTGTCGCCGCTTATTTCGCAAAGCTGGTCGCAGTTGATGGTCGAAAAACAAACAGTAATACTGTGCATTGACGGTCTGCCGTAGAGGAGCGTAATGCGTCGGGATCACAGTCGTACACGAGAATCACCATAATTTTAGACCGCTCCATTCGCACCATCAACAGAAAAGGCTCTGCTAACGGTATACTACGCCTTCCACATCGCTGGCAGCGGGTTCTATACAACGCTGCTGACTACTCTGAAGGCCAGTAACAGGTACAAATATGTATTTTGTATCGGTTGTGAATAAATAGTTGCCACCATTTAAGTTCCAACCCTCGTAGTTTTAGCGTACCGGGAGAAGTTTTCAGACTAGGTTCAGAGAACATGGCGCAACTCGTAATCCTAAGTCAGCTTTAGCAGTGCATTCGGCACGCAACATGCACAGCTCACGTCACAATAACTTAGAAATCTTGCCCATAAAATCAGAATGTCCGGCCCTTAACATTTTGGAAGAGTTGTAAACCATTAGATGCAAGTTGCAACATCGAGACCATAGCCTCACAGAGCAACCTGTACTTGAACATAAATGGATGTTCAGCAACTATCTGCAGTGTCCCAGGGGTCTACACAACAGCAGGTCGTCGTATTTGGTCATCTTAGCGTATCTACGGATCTCGTCCCCAGATCTTGGTGGCTGCGTGTCATGACAAATGAGACGTGTCGTATAATATGTTCACAGGTAGGTTCAATTTTTCTTTTATTCGGTTTATACATAACATACTGTTACTCAGCTTCGCACCTAATGTGTAGCTCTGCAGCTGTGTATATATTCAGTATTTTTGGTGTTTACTAGTCGCGCTGACTTCTCTTTTACTGACGATTTTGTGCATCATGGTTATGTAGCTTATTTTATACAATGTGTTGCACTATCTGCATCCAAAGGCTTGTACTCATAACATTACGCACTCTATGTAATTGACATACCTTGCACTATTATGTTTAGTTTGTGGTATGTCCAGTCTCCTGTATAATTATACTATGTCTCATTATTTTTATTTCTTGACAATTTCATCATATATTTTCAGTATTTTTATTCCTTCACAGTTGCAATATGCGTTGCATGTTTCGCTTTTGTTGTTTGTCTCTGAACCAGAACTATTTTATTTAATGCCATTCATACACTAATATAGTTTTAACGCTAATAGTATCGGGTGACGTTTGCGAGGAAACGTGCGGACGCGGCCGTGTTATCAGCCATAATTTCTTCGTTTGTTCCTCCCGCCCTTGGTATTAGTTCTGGCGGTGTTCACTCTATGACATACATGTGTACTGAGGCGTGCACGAAGGCAAGCAGTGGGAACTCTGGCGGGCATTATCTTGCTGAAGTGTAAGCCTACGTTGGCGAGAGATGCTACTGCTTGGGTTCGTGCTTGCCAAATCCTGCCTTTGTCAGCAAGGTCGCCGGAACTCTCCCCACCTGATCGTCGGAACATTTGGGACCGTTACGGGTAGGTCTGTCCAACCAGCTGGGGATTTTGAAGATCTAACATGGCAGTTGAGCAGAATTCGGCACGATATCCCCCAGGAGGACATCAACAGCAGTATCAACCAATGCCAAGCTTACATAAGGTGCAGAAGTAGACAAACGCGTTACTCACTTGTCAACTTTGTGTTACTCTTGAATGAATCATCCAGGTTTTTATGAAATTGCAGTCATTTGTTTCTCTGTACGTATATATGACATTCACCGATTTCCGTCCCATTCGTATAAGTCATTTGTGGTCTTAGAGTGTAGTTTTGTCATTTAAAATAGACGTGCGAGCAATAATAAGAAAACTATAACGGCATGACCATGTTAAAGAACGAAATACCGCTAAAACATAATGGGTATTTAACGAACAAACATTACAGCTGGTTATGTTACCGATAGGGAGCAAAGAATGATGACGTAATTTTTAAAGGTTAACGGTATCACGTACTGAAAACAGAAAAATATCTCGCCGCAGAATATACTTCCTCTTCATCGTTAACACCTCTTTGAACGTACCAAAATAACCCTTATTATGTACGAGGGGGAGTTGGAAAATAAGTTTCCCCTGTCGACTGTGGGCAGAGTTGTGTGATATGGGCGAAAGACTACACGGCAGGTGAACGCGCACGTGCAAGGCGCCGATACACCATTGGGTAGAGGACGACCGCGATCAAACAGATGGCGCTGTCGCAGTGCCTGCGCAAAGCGGAGGCCAGCCGCTCGGTATTTTCCCGGAGCTATGGAGAGAAGGTGCGTTTTGGAGTCATGGTCGAGGTGGGAGTGCGTGCTGTTATCCGCTGTGAATGGGCACGTGGAGTATCAGGCACAGAAATTCATAACCGCCTTGTTGAGATGTATGGGTCAAGTGTGCTGTCGAGGCAAATGGTGCTATGATGGTGCCAGCAATTCAGTGATGGACGTCAGCAAGTGCAGGACATACCGAGACCTGGACGGACGCGCACGGCCACTGTAGATGCAAATGTCGGGAAGGTGGATGACATGATTAAAGCGAACTGGCGTATCACCATCGATGGAGTAGCGGCAGAACTTGGAATCGGACATGAGCGAGCTCACAAGATCATCCACGACATTCTTCGATACAGGAAGGTGTCAGCACGATGGGTGCCCCTCTAAGTGACCCCGACACGCATGGAACAACGCATGGCGTTCAGCCTGGGACAGCTCGTGCGTTGCCATGAATCTGGCAATGACCTTCTGTTTCGGATTGTCACGGGGGTTGAAACGTGGGTCCACCATTACACGCTCGAAACGAAGGCCGCATCCGTGGAGTGGAAACATCTGTCATCACCTGTCGGATAGAAGTTCAAAAACACTCCGTCTGCAGGTAAAGTGCTACTCACCGTTTTCTGGGACGCCAAAGGAGTTTTGCTGCTGGACTTTGTGGAGGATGCAACCATCAAACTGTAGTGATAGACTGCAGGAGAGACGCTCAGTAGCTCGGTATGGGCTTTTGTTGAAGTTTCGAGAACATACCTTCACCGAAGAGTCACGCAATATATTGCTCCCTCCTACGTACATCTCGCGAATAGATCATGAGGATAAAATCAGAGAGATGAGAGCCCACACAGAAGCATACCGACAATCCTTCTTTCCACGAACAATACGAGCCTGGAATAGAAGGGAGAACCGATAGAGGTACTCAAGGTACCCTCCGCCACACACCGTCAGGTGGCTTGCGGAGTATGAATGTAGATGTAGATGTAGATCAATGGTGCGTGGAGCTGTGCCACTCTGTCGAAATTGAATGAGTTGATTCGGAAAAAGCGGCCTGGCTTTCTCAGCTCTGGCGTTCTGCTGTTGGATGACAATGCGAGAGCACACACGGCGACGGAAACGCAAAACCATATTGCAACTCTTGGTTGGCAGTACCTACACCATCCGCCTTACAGTCCGGATCTCGCACCAATTGACTTCCATCTGTTTCCTGCTTTGATGAAGACTCTCGGCTGAAGGCGTTTTGGCAGCAATGCTGACGTCAAACAATCCGTTCAACGCTTCTTCCGTATGTAACGCCCTGATTTTTTTCCTGGAAGGCTTTTTGAAGCTTATAAAGCGGTATGACAAATGTATCAATGTACTTCGAAATTATGTAGAAAAAGATATGTCTTATCTTTAATGTCTCATTCTCTTTCTTTTCCTTTCACACACAACTCCGACCACAGTCGACAGGGGAAATTTATTTTCCAACTCCCTCATGTACCGTTAACAGCTGATTCGGAATGTTGGTTGTATGCATTTTCAAATGTATGATTCTTTGGTGTACAAGGTGTATCATAATTATTGCCCAAAACTCACACGGGTGAAATTATACGTTAATATAAGCGAAAACGTGCCGATAATAATTGGCCGGCAAATGACCGTTCGCATGACCCCTGTGAATGTGTGGTACCAGTCGCCAGAGTCGTGACTAGCAAATATAGTCGTACTTAACACAAATGAATTTGATATGTAAACTCAGTTAAGTCCCCATCTAATTGGGCTCAAATTTCAACTGTGGCCTACCTTAACACGCAGTTTCGGCACGCAATGTTTTGCAATTTACTGCACGCACGATCCACGTGTCGCCCACGCATTTGCGTAGCGGTCTCTGCAGCTGAGTTACGATTTCTTTCGCCAATGGCCTTGCCTCGCTGAATACTCCGGTTCCTGTCAGACCACCAAAGTTAAGCAATGTCGAGCGGGGCCGGTACTCGGATAGGTAAGCGCCCTGGTACGCCACGCACTGCCGGCTGCCTTCCCCTCGCCTTCTCCTACAAGGGGTTGGAAGAGGGCAGAGTAAACTTACTGATCTCCAGTCTTAGCGCCAATGGCCTGGATTAAATTCCAAACCTATCCACATTGCATATGAAGTGATGGCATGCTACACTGTTGGTGATTCGCCCGTCGGATGTGGACGTTACGCTCTGCGGCCCCCTTGGTAGGCTGTGTGCCGGCAACGGGTTTCATCCTCTCCCTGCTCTCTTCATCATGCAATGCAAACGTGACACTACTCATCTACATTTAAATCTACATGATTACTCAGCAATTCACTATTAAGTGCCTGGCAGAGCCACCTTAAAGCTATTTCTCCACCGTTGCACTCTCGGGCAGCGCGCAGGGAAAACGAACAATAAAATCTTCCCGCGCGAACTCTGATTTCTCTTATTTTATTGTGATCGTCATTTCTTCCTATGTAATTGGTTGCAATAAAATATTTTCACACTCTGGGGAGCGAGTTGGTGAGTGAAATCTCATGTAAAGGCCCTGGAGCAGCGAAAAACGCCTATGTTTTAATGACTGCCGCCCCAATTCCTCCATCAAACCTGTGGCACTCTCCCCCCTGTTTCGCGATAATACAAAACGAGCTGCCCTTCTTTGACCTTTTTCGACGTCCTCCGTCAATCCTATCTAATGCGGATCACATACCGCACTGCGTTACTCTCGTAGAGGGCGGAGAAGCGTAGTGTGATTTCAGGTGTGCCACAGGGGATTGTCATAGGACCGTTGCTATTCACAATATACATAAATGACATTGTGGATGACATCGGAAGTTCACTGAGGCTTTTTGCAGATGATGCTGTGGTGTATCGAGAGGTTGTAACAATGGAAAATTGTACTGAAATGCAGGAGGATCTGCAGCGAATTGACGCATGGTGCAGGGAATGGCAATTGAATCTCAATGTAGACAAGTGTAATGTGCTGCGAATATATAGAAAGATAGATCCCTTATCATTTAGCTACAAAATAGCAGGTCAGCAACTGGAAGCAGTTAATTCCATAAATTATCTAGGAGTACGCATTAGGAGTGATTTAAAATGGAATGATCATATAAAGTTGATCGTTGGTAAAGCAGATGCCAGACTTAGATTCATTGGAAGAATCCTAAGGAAATGCAGTCCGAAAACAAAGGAAGTAGGTTACAGTACGCTTGTTCACCCACTGCTTGAATACTGCTCAGCAGTGTGGGATCTGTACGAGATAGGGTTGACAGAAGAGATAGAGAAGATCCAACGTAGAGCAGCACGCTTCGTTACAGGATCATTTAGTAATCGCGAAAGCTTTACGGAGATGATAGATAAACTCCAGTGGAGGACTCTGCAGGAGAGACGCTCAGTAGCTCGGTACGGGCTTTTGTTAAAGTTTCGAGAACATACCTTCACCGAAGAGTCAAGCAGTATATCGCTCCCTCCTCGTATATCTCGCGAAGAGACCATGAGGATAAAATCAGAGAGATTAGAGCCCACACAGAAGCATACCGACAATCCTTCTTTCCACGAACAATACGAGACTGGAATAGAAGGAAGAACCGATAGAGGTACTCAAGGTACCCTCCGCCACACATCGTCAGGTGGCTTTCGGAGTATGGATATAGATGTAGATGTAAGCACTCTGCGGGCCCGTGTGGCCAAGCGGTTCCAGACGCTTCAGTCTGCAACCGCGCGACCGCTACGGTCGCAAGTTCGAATCCTGCTTCGGGCATGGATGTGTGTGATGTCCTTAGGTTAGTTATGTTCTAAGTTCTAGGGCTCAGAGACCAATAGGGCTCACAGACATTTGTAAGTACTCTCTTCCTAAACTAGTCACATTTTCTAACAGTTCAGCCAATAAATCGTAGTCTTTGGTTTGCTTGCTCTACAACATTATCTAAGTGATCCTTCCAGTTTGGGTTATTCGTAATTGTAATCTCTAAGTATTTAGTTGAGTTTACAGTCTTCAGATTTGTGTGATTTATCGTGTAACTGAAATTTAGCGAATCTCCTTTTTAGTGCTCATGAGGATGACTTCACACTTTTCATGATTTAGTGTCAATTTCCACTTTGTGCACCATACAGATATCTTGTCTAAATCATTTTGCAATTCTTTTTGGTCATCTGATGACATTATATGACTGTAAATAAAGGCATCATCTGCAAACCATCCAAGGGGAAAGCTCAGATTGCTCCTAAGGCATTTATGTAGTTCAGAAACAACAGACGGCCTTGAACACCTCCTTGGGGAACGCCAACTCGATAGCTTTCTGTTGGTTACTATAAACTGTCACCTTTCAGAGAGGAAATCACGAATCCATTCTCACAATGGACAAGATACTTCATGAGCGCGCACTTTCATTAGAAGTCGCTTGAGAGGAACCGCGTCAAAAGCCTTCTGGAAATCTAGAAATATGGAATCAATTTGTCGTCCCCTTTCGATAGCACCCATTACATTACTTCGTGAAGATAAAGAGCTAGTTGTGTTTTACAAGAACGATATTTTCTGAATTCGTGTTGACTATTTGTCTACAAATCGTTTTCTTCGAGGTGATTCATAATGTTCGAGCACAGTATCTGTTCCAAAATTCTGCTGCATCTCGACGTTAATGATATGGACCTGTAATTTAGTGTATTACTCCTACTGCCTCTCTTGAATATTGGTGTGACTTGTCAAACAGTCTCATGGTACGGACCTTTCCACGAGCGAGCTGTTACATATGATTGGTAATTATGGAGCAATTGCATAAGCATACTTTGAAAGAAACCTGACTGGCATACAGTCTGGATCGGAAGCCTTGCTTTTCTGAAGTGTCCGAAGCTGCTTCGCTACACCAAGGATACCCGCATCTAAGTTTCTCGTATTGGCAGTTATTCTTGATTTGATTTGTGGAATATTTTCTTAGCATTCTTTTGTGAAGGAATCTCGGAAAACCCTGGTTAGCAACTCTACACTCACACACCTTAGTATTCTTTTGTGAAGGAATTTCGGAAAACCCTGGTTAGCAACTCTACATACACAAACACACACACACACACACAAACACACACACACACACACACACACACACATTCCTCTCGAGGTCTCCTACTCAGCTAAGACTTGTGTGTACACTTGTACACTTCATTTGTACACTTCATTGTGTGTTGTAAACTTCATTTCTTAGATGAGCCCAGACATATAAATCCAGAGGACTGACGTCAACTAACCTTGGAGACCAAGATACATGTAACACATACCCCAACGGTGGGCCATGGATAAAATCTGAGCCCATTGAGGCGGAGACTGAATCAACAAATATACACGTCAAGTACTTTTCCACCAACTAGGACGAGGTTTCATACTGATGGCACTGGTGACTCTTATTCACAGGTTCGCAATCATGTATCAAAAGGCAGGTTTAAGAACACACGTTTGATATATCGTTTTTACCTCTGTTATGGTACACATTCTCGCATGCCAGTTTCGTTGTCACTTATGATACACCCACTATAGTCCTAACAACGATAGTTAATGAGTAGTTTGAAAGAAATTGAGCATCTGATAATTAGGCTTCAGCCTTGATACTAGTTGTGACTAAATAAATAAATTTTCGCCTTCACCACTATACTTATTTTTATTCTGACAGTCGGTTTCAGCCAAAATCCGATCGTTCTTGAGCCACGTAACCATATGTCCGTCTTACAATAGGAGGAATTAAATTCTGAAAATGTTCTGTTTTGATTCCCATTGGAGTATCGTCTCAGTTGTGCGACTATGTACAAGTTTTGCTGTGAGAAAGTACTACTTGACGGAGACTGAAACAAAAGTTACATATGGTGTTCCCTAAGGAAGTGTTGTAGGCCTTCTCCTATCTACATAAACGATTTGGGAAACAATTTAAACAGCCCTTTAGATTCTTTACAGATGATGTTGTGATTTACCGTCTAGTAAAGTCATCAGAATATCGATACGAATTACGAAATGATTTAGACAAAAAGTGGCAAATGCCCCTCAATAATAAAAAGTGTTAGGTCCTCCGCAAGAATACTAAATCCATTAAATTTCGGTTACACGACAAATATTACAAATTTAAAAGTTGTCGTTTCAACTAAAAAACTATGGATTACATTTACGAACAACTTAAATTGGAACCATCGCAAAGAAAATGTTGCGGGAAAGGCAAACCAAACAATACATTTTACTGCTAGAACACTTAGAAGATGCAAGAAGTCTACGAAAGAGACTGCCTACAGTACACTTGTCCTTTCTTTGCAAGAGTATTGCTGCCTGGGATGGCATCCCTACCTGATACGACTGGCGGAGGGTATCAGAGAAGCTCAAAGAAGAGCAACTCGTTTTGCTGTATCGCATGGATATGATACGCGAGTTGGGGTGGCAGTCATTAAATCAAAGGCGTTTTTCGTTACTTGAGATTTTCTCACGAAATTCTATCACTGTCTTTCTCCACCGAACGCGAAAATGATTTGTTGACTCCCACCTACACAGAGGTCCGCCTCCGTAACTGTGGTCAGCGTGGAGGATCCGGGTTCGACTCCAGGTACTGGCAGGAATTTTCCCTTGGTGGATGGAGGACTGCTACAGTGTGCACTCCGCCTCGCGACGACGGCTGAGGAGCTGCTAGACCGATTGCTAGCGGTTCCAAGGTCGAAAACCTCACAACGACCTGGAGAGTGATGTGTTGAGCTCATGCCCCTCCAGACCCGTCCAGGCATCCAAAGACCCCATTTGGTAAGGATGACACGGCGGTCGGTCGGACTCGACTGGTCCTTCTAGGGTCAGAATGCGGAACTTTACCTTTCTCACCTAGCTAGGGAGATACGAACATCGTAATGAAATAAGAGAAATGCGAGCTCTCACGGAAAGATTTAGATGTTCATCTTTTCCATACCCTGTTCGGGTCGATAAATAGCCTGAAAGTCGTTCTGTGAACCCCCTAGCAACTATCTGGATGTGACTTCCAGAGCAATGATGTAGATATTTAGAGTGGCCCAACAGTCCGTTAACATTGTAAAATGCGCTAATTCGTGGAATAATGTAGGCACAGAGGTAAAAATTGACACACATTCCTCTTTTGACATGGGTTTTATTAAAACCAAAAACGAGTCCAAAAAGGGGCCAACAGAAAGCACTGGGCAGCAACACGTTACTGATGCAGCACTGGAGTTGTTTACAAAATAAACTCTCGTGAGAGAGAAAGTCAGATGCGCCTGCAGTTGCGGCATGTTGACTTTACATTAAAAGGCACTGTTTATGTACCTTTATTGTCTGATTGGGGAACCCGCTACCGCAGCTTTCCGATCCGATTCTAACGTGTAAAGGACTGTGACAAGTGTGGCTGTGAAGAAACTGATCACGAGGTTCGTAGTCAAAAGTTGATTAACTGTCGGCGCTGTAGTGGGCGTCCATACACAACAGCAACTACTGCTGCTCGGACAGTTCAGGAAGAAATGTAGACTTTAGCGGGTTCACCTCCGCATGGTGAAGTCAGTGTTCGTGAAGTCGCACGTCGTACCGGCATTCCACATATTTCCGTTTGGAGAGAACTAAGGCGTACCCTCCACTGCTGTCTGCACAAAAGCCAGGGTCTTCGTGAACTGTTAGCTATCGATCTTACGACGTAGAGAGCATTTTCGGTGTGGACACTTCAAAAAATGGTTGCCTAATGTTGTGTTGACCGAAAGTCCATTCCACATTCCGAGGGTCTGTGAACATCCTCAACTGCAGAACTGGGGCTGCCGAATATCATAGAACCGTTGCGGAAAACCCGTTGCGTGGCGAGAAAGTCACGGTGTAGTGCGGATTTACCACATAAATCGTGACCGGACCCTTCCTCTTCCAAGAAATGCGGGGCGCTGCTTTTCAGATTGTCAGCGTGATGGGTGCGAGATACACCGATATGTTACAACATCGCATCATCCCTAGCCTGGGATGGTACGACTTCTACGCAAAATGGTGCACCCCACATTGCTAGATGTGTGAAAGATCTCTTGCAGACAAATTTTGATGAGGATTTATTATAAATAGCATCATCTTTGCTAAAAATCAAATGTTGCGTTAATTATTGCTTTTGTATCACAAGAAGCACTATCCATTGGTCATTTCATACGCTTTGTTTTGCTTTCAATAAATCACCATGTCAATACAAACATGTGTGTTAATTTTCGTGCACTGTACACTCCAAACACATTATTCCGTGAAGTATTGAATTTTAAAATGTTAACGGACTTTTGTGTCAGCCTGTACATATAGATGGTATAACTAGTGACATTAGCGGGGCCGGCCGGTGTGGCCGTGCGGTTCTAGGCGCTTCAGTCTGGAACCGCGCGACCGCTACGGTCGCAGGTTCGAATGCTGCCTCGGGCATGGATGTGTGTGATGTCCTTAGGTTAGTTAGGTTTAAGTAGTTCTAAGTTCTAGGGGACTGATGGCCACAGATGTTAAGTCCCACAGTGCTCAGAGCCATTTGAACCATTTTTTTTGACATTAGCGGAGGTGTATTTCTGCCTTCCAATTCAATCTATCAATACGCTTGGAGCAACCCTAATGCCTTGTGAAATGCACAGTTAAATATGTATTTTCAGGGCATAGGATGGTTAGATTGTGACCAAAATCGACTGCTGAAATGAAAATAAAATACATGTGTACTGCATTACGCACTTCCAAACCTTTATTAAGGCCAGGTTCTCATTCAGAATGACCGAAAATTCGATGTTTTTTCTTATTGCCTTTTCGAAAGGTATATGCGTCTAAAATGTTGGGACGAAAACGTTTTTCAATCCGTGCGTTACAAAAGTTTCTTCAGCCCATTGTCACGGCCTCGGTGGGACGATCTCAACCGGAGACGCCCGGCTCGGGTAGAAAACTTGTCGTTCCGTGACGCACGTTCACAAAATGATTTATATTGCGGTATGTATGCAAACATATTCGAAGAAAAAACTGACTAAAACGCATGCGAGATGCCGAACACAGCGTATCCAACTCTGCCAGATCGGCTTTTCTCGCCAAGAGTAACGAGAGAATTTCTGTCTAGGAACAATTCGAGTTAGAGGAAGGGTTGATATATGCTCCTTGAATTTGGGACTAAACGGTTTTTCAAAACCGCGTGCTGCATAAAATAAAAACGGTTTAACTTACTAAAGTCTACCTTTGACCCTCGAAAGTTAAACACTTCTCTTGGGAGCAAATACCTATAATATATGAAATTTGTTAATATTAACTGTTTTTTGTAAATCCATAAAGTGTGAAACAAACCCTCAAAAATCGTACTCAAAGTTCGAGTTAGCACCATATCGTTAAATTTAAGGTTAAATGGGTCAAATGGCTCTGAGCACTATGGAACTTCTGAGATCATCAGTCCCCTAGAACTTAGAACTGCTTAAACCTAACTAACCTAAGAACGTCATACACATCCATGCCCGAGGCAGGATTCGAACCTGCGACCATAGCAGTCGCGTGATTTCAGACTGTAGCGCCTAGAACCGCTCGGCCACTTCGGCCGGCAAATTTAAAGTTATTTTATTGTGGTTAGGTATAAACACCCATAAATTAAATGTAGTATCGACTGCTGTTATCTATTTTTGATTTCAGGTAACTCCTGAGGGGCTACACTGCACGCAGTTTCCGTACTTCAAACTCGCAGGCGCTTGATCAAACCGTAACTGGGGACGCCATTTTTTTGTGCTGAAAATCTAAAATAAAGTTCAAAGTTTGATCAATCATAATACCCAAACAGATCTTCTGTGTGTCTTTCCATTGCCTATTTTTTGCTCATTTGATTGAGTACTTGGCCTTAAAACTGATCGGCATTGCCTACATAAAATATTTAAAATAAATTTTCATCGATATTATCGCCTTCTGAGTGCCGGGACGTCTAGCCTGCACCTTGCTCTTGTATGCTAGTGACACCTGCGAGCTTCTTCCTCAGCGTCATCACACTGTGCACGGCAGCTGTGGGCCGAGCCTCCTCTGTAACGACTCCGAGCGTCGCATTCTTGAGACATGGACCCGCCTCGGGCACCATAGTGGCGTCGCACAAAAAGCGTCTCTGAATAAAGAGCCCTGAAATAGCGCCGGCGACCTTGCTTTGAACTTTGCGCTCTATTTACATCCTGCCGCTCCAGGGATAGTTGGGATGATAGTGCAAGCCATCGCGGCGCTTCTATAGAAGAAAGCGTCCGTTCTTTCACTTCTAGCGATTCCAAAAAACGCTACAAAAAACTGTACTGTATTGTAGTGAAAGGAGGAAAAGTAAATATAAGAGAAGCCCTGCACACCTCACTAGACACGGGAAATTTCATGGCGTAAGTTCACTGCATCGTTATTGATTTTCTGTCCTATTCCTTTTACGCACTGAGACAAGGATATTTATATGGCTCTGTACATTTCCTAATCTCTCTTACCTTATTTTTACTGCATTTTTTGTCATGAGTATTCTGACTGGTTTGATGAATCTCACCACGAAATTCTCCCTCATGCCAAACTCTTCATACCAGAGTAGCTCTGTCAGCCAACGTCATTAATGATTCGCTGAATTTATTCAAATCTCTGTCGTACTGTACAGTTTTTACTCTCTACAGCTCCCCTTAGTACGACAGTACTATTCCCTTAACAACTGTCCTGTCATCCTGTCCCTTTCTCTTGCCAGCGTTTCCCATGTGTTCGTTTCTTCGTGAATTCTGAACGGAATCCTCTCATTCCCTAATGTATCAGTCCATATAATTATCAACCTCCTTCAGTAGCACCACATCTTAAACGATTCCATTATCTTCTTTTCCGGTTTCCTTGTTACTATCTCGTAACTTCAAAAATGGATACACTCCTCAAAATATTGCATCGTCTAAAGAAATTAAAGCATATACTTAGTTTCCTTCGTTGTGAAAATGAAATTTTAGTGAATGTTCATTTATTTACGTGTTTTTTTTCTCGATAAGCACGAAATTGAAAATTCTATCCACTGTTATATGGAGAGACAGTAACTGTATGACTTTGTCTGTTGAAACACAAATTAACGAATTTTTCAGTACTTAACTCTAAAACAAAATTGAAAACTAAACAGCTTCAACATTTTCATTCTCTTGTGTGTTCGTAACCATTTTTTAAAACAAACGGAAACATTGTTAACGAAATTCAATAACGTCATACAATGGAGAGGCATTCCGTGCCATTTGTATATGTGTCTTCTATTTGGCTATATATCTGTCTACTTTCCTCTATCTTCTTCTTCTACCTTCTTTAAGTCATCTGGCTGTAGATACCTAGTGCTACTCGTGAAACTCCATGGCAGGTTGTTAGTTATGCTGTACTCTGTAAGCCGATGCGCAGTGTACTTCGGTGAGGCGGGGGGGTGGTGGGACAAAGACGGGGCGAGGGGGGGGGGGACGAAGATGGGGTGAGGCGGGGGGGAAGAGTATACAACCTACATTGGCGTTAGGGAATCCATGGGCCACGAAATGAAAAATTCTCAGTTGCAACGTATTATTGGTGTTCTTGACAACTGACGTTGAGTATTCCACTACCACACACTTGTTCCATGCTCCTCATCGGCAGGTGCTTGCAATACAAAATAGCGTTTGGTTGCTCTTGTGCAACTGTCCTGTCCCAGATGTGTATTCATTCCCATATATTTCCATATGGGAATTAGGGATCAACATTTTTGTACTCTTTCTGTACAACAAAGTACGTTGCAATGACGATGTACTTAAAGAAAACCCGATCATGCAACCCTTATAAAGCGTTCAGTCATACAAGGGCTATTCGGGAAGTAAGGTCCCATCGATTGCGAAATGGAAACCACAGTGAAAATCCGATGAGGTTTTCCATAGATGTGCAGGAGAGTGTCTGTAGTATGATCGTCGATCGCGTCACGTCGTTCTTTTCAGTTCTGATCTCACAGTGACCAAGCAAAGATGCCAAGAAAGCAACGTCTCCCGCCAAGTATGAGTATCAGTGACTGATTTCGCCTGATTTCATGCAGCCCACACAACGTAACTGTCACGCATTACCTTCTTAGTGACAGTTCTTGGCCGTACACTGCAGTCACAATGAGGACGCTCTTGCAGCCTTTTGGGTGGAAAATGTTCGATCACCCACCATTAACCCATACTTGGCTCTCTGATTTTCGTGTCTGCTCATACGAGCTACTCGCTATGAAGACCATTTCCGCACAGACAACGAGCAGCAGACCAGCGTAGACAATTGCCAGAAATCACAGGCAACTATCTTCCATGACAATGGTATAGGAAAGATGGTATTACACTACGACAGTTGTCTAACTCGGAGCGGCGACTATGTAGTGAAGTAGCTCGAAGGTGTAGCCAGGTGTTGCATATAAAACATTTTTAATTTCACTGTGAAACTTCCTGGCAGATTAAAACTGTGTGCCCGACCGAGACTCGAACTCGGGACCTTTGCCTTTCGCATGCAAGTGCTCTACCGACTGAGCTATCCAAGCACGACTCACGACTCACGACCCGTCCTCACAGCTTCAGTTCTGCCAGTACCTCGTCTCCTGCCTTCCAAACTTCACAGAAGCTCTTCTGCGAACCTTGCAGAACTAGCACTCCTGGATGAAATGATACTGTGGAGACATGGCTTAGCCACAGCCTTGGGGATGTTTCCAGAATGATATTTTCACTCTGCAGAGGGGTGTGCACTGATATGAAACTTCCTGGCAGATTAAAACTGTGAAGGTAGGAGACGAGGTACTGGCAGAATTGAAGCTGTGAGGACGGGTCGTGAGTCGTGCTTGGGTAGTGGAGTCGGTTAGAACACTTGCCCGCGAAAGCCAAAGGTCCTGGAAGTTTCATATCAGCGCACACTCCGCTGCAGAGTGAAAATCTCATTCTGGAATTTCAGCCGGCCGGGGTGGCCGAGCGGTTCTAGGCACTACAGTCTGGAACCTGCGACCGCGTTACGGTCGCAGGTTCGAATCCTGCCTCGGGCTTGGATGTGTGTGATGTCCTTAGGTTGGATAGGTTTAAGTAGCTCTAAGTTCTAGGGGACTGATGACCTCAGAAGTTAAGTCCCATAGTGCTCAGAGCCATTTGAACCTGGAATTTCACTATGGTTTCCATTTCGCGACCGATCGGACCTTACTTTCTGGATAGCACTCGTATTAATGTGACTACCTGTCAAAAGCCCGAATAACGACCTTCTGCACCACGGATCGCTGCAAGACTTGCCGGCAGAGCGTTACTGAGTTTCTGGAATGTACCAACAGGGATGTGGAGCTATGCCAACTCCAGTGCCGCGGTCAGCTGCATTGGGTTTCTCGGCCGACTATCCGTATCGCAAACTTCCCGATCGAGGTTGTCCCAAAGATTCTCGACTCGGCTTATATCCGGGGAGTTTGGCGGCCGGGGGAGTACAGTAAAATCATGATGGCTGTCTTCGAACCAAGGCAGCTGTGGGACATGTTGGACTGTCATGCTGGTAGATGCTATCGTGCGCGAGAGAAAACAAACTGCGTGTAGAAGCGGACGTGGTCTCCAAGGATAGATGGATATTTATGTTGACACATTCTGCCTTCCAGAATAAGTACATCACTCATGGAATGACAAGAACACATTCCCTACACCATAAAGGTCGATTCACACTTAACGGAACGTCTCCGTCACGTCGGTCACGTCAAAACATTCTTCCCTGTGTTTCTAATGGCTGTGTTCACACTCGACGTCAGCGTCCCGGAACGTCTCCGTCACGCATTCTTTCGGAGAATGTTTCCCGTCATGACGGTGAGTTGACGTGATGTAAATCTCTGGTTTTCGAAGGACTGCCTCCATGTTTTTACTCGGCCCCTGTTTATATATTTTGGAAAGAGTGAGGTTAGGTAGATGTGGTTCGAAAACTTTGCTTGTACCGAACATGTAAGAATCAATTTTTTATAGTTCCGAGTTTCTCTTTGTTATTTATTCTAATTACAAGTAAGTTCCGGTGTTTTCTATTGTATTTATTATTTTGTTTAGATAATAGAGTTCGACGAGTATTTGATTGAATTAGTTCGTTCTCATTCAGAGCTATATAATATGACTGATAGGAGATATAGTGATTCCGTTTGGAAAGAAACACTGTGGAAGGAAATTGGAGAAGAGGTGGGGCGTCTAGGTAAATGAAACGCAATTTAATTTTACTTTCTACTAAGGATTGTTAAGTGGTACGTAGTTAGTATATGCGAAAGTTTTCGCTACAACGATAAATATTTGAGTGGAGTACCGTGTGCAGCGTTCCATGGTAAAAACATTATATACTGTACAGGGTGATTTTTAAAACTTCCAAACTCCAGCAACGTAAATACACTGGTGTTCACCGAATTTATGTTGTATTGACGTGCACCTAGCATTTCAGGATCTTTAAATTATGTACTGCACGTGGATGCTGTATACACGTAACGGAGAATAGTTCCAGTCAGTTTTATTGGGCTGTATATTTCCAGTATTTATCTGAGGGAGTAGCACAAAGTAATTTAGCAGACACTTTTGTGCTGTACAGTGTATAAAGCCTCAAAGTAAAATATATCGTATCTAATGTAACACTGTTGCTATAATTTCGAAATATTGCACTAATATAATATTTATGTAGATAACACACCATATAGAAAATCCGGCAGTGGACTTGGGTCACTCGTATTCTTTAAATTACGAAAGTGTTATTGCTCTATACGTTTGATCAGAATGAAACAACACTTCTTTTATGTAAAACAGACACATTGTGACTGGGTAATTACCAAAAAACATTTTAATGGGATGACAGAATATACAATCACTTACTACATTGATTCATGTGAAAAGGAAATAAATGGACAGTCATTCTTGTACCTAGTACGTAAAGAATCTCTTACCTTATTCTCATATACACTCCAGGAAATGGAAAAAAGAACACATTGACACCGGTGTGTCAGACCCACCATACTTGCTCCGGACACTGCCAGAGGGCTGTACAAGCAATGATCACACGCACGGCACAGCGGACACACCAGGAACCGCGGTGTTGGCCGTCGAATGGCGCTAGCTGCGCAGCATTTGTGCACCGCCGCCGTCAGTGTCAGCCAGTTTGCCGGGGCATACGGAGCTCCATCGCAGTCTTTAACACTGGTAGCATGCCGCGACAGCGTGGACGTGAACCGTATGTGCAGTTGACGGACTTTGAGCGAGGGCGTATAGTGGGCATGCGGGAGGCCGGGTGGACGTACCGCCGAATTGCTCAACACGTGGGGCGTGAGGTCTCCACAGTACATCGATGTTGTCGCCAGTGGTCGGCGGAAGGTGCACGTGCCCGTCGACCTGGGACCGGACCGCAGGGACGCACGGATGCACGCCAAGACCGTAGGATCCTACGCAGTGCCGTAGGGGACCGCACCGCCACTTCCCAGCAAATTAGGGACACTGTTGCTCCTGGGGTATCGGCGAGGACCATTCGCAACCGTCTCCATGAAGCTGGGCTACGGTCCCGCACACCGTTAGGCCGTCTTCCGCTCACGCCCCAACATCGTGCAGCCCGCCTCCAGTGGTGTCGCGACAGGCGTGAATGGAGGGACGAATGGAGACGTGTCGTCTTCAGCGATGAGAGTCGCTTCTGCCTTGGTGCCAATGATGGTCGTATGCGTATTTGGCGCCGTGCAGGTGAGCGCCACAATCAAGACTGCATACGACCGAGGCACACAGGGCCAACACCCGGTATCATGGTGTGGGGAGCGATCTCCTACACTGGCCGTACGCCACTGGTGATCGTCGAGGGGACACTGAATAGTGCACGGTACATCCAAACCGTCATCGAACCCATCGTTCTACCATTCCTAGACCGGCAAGGGAACTTGCTGTTCCAACAGGACAATGCACGTCCGCATGTATCCCGTGCCACCCAACGTGCTCTAGAAGGTGTAAGTCAACTACCCTGGCCAGCAAGATCTCCGGATCTGTCCCCCATTGAGCATGTTTGGGACTGGATGAAGCGTCGTCTCACGCGGTCTGCACGTCCAGCACGAACGCTGGTCCAACTGAGGCGCCAGGTGGAAATGGCATGGCAAGCCGTTCCACAGGACTACATCCAGCATCTCTACGTTCGTCTCCATGGGAGAATAGCAGCCTGCATTGCTGCGAAAGGTGGATATACACTGTACTAGTGCCGACATTGTGCATGCTCTGTTGCCTGTGTCTATGTGCCTGTGGTTCTGTCAGTGTGATCATGTGATGTATCTGACCCCAGGAATGTGTCAATAAAGTTTCCCCTTCCTGGGACAATGAATTCACGGTGTTCTTATTTCAATTTCCAGGAGTGTATATTTGGAGCTAGAAAAAGATCACAGGATACAAATATGTTTGTTAGCAGTTTTGTAAATTACTAGATAAGGCTTACAAAGTTTCTTTAGCTTTGTGTAGGCTGTAATTGAACATTTTGTAGAGAGTGTTTACTCATGAAAACCTGGATGATTTCCAAGAAATGGTGTCGATTGCCTATGTGCTGATTAACAGCATAGCAAATGAAAATTACCTCATATTATTGGGAAGCTGTTGTAAAAATAAATAAAAGCAAACCGTGTTTGTGTCCCCGTTAAAAGTTTGGGAAGTCCCTAATTATTTTTTGAAAAAGCGTTAGACTACTCCATGCACTCTATTAACAGCTGTATATGTTGTCTTATTTCAGGCCCTGAATGCAAACGACGATGGGTGTCACTGACAAGGGGAGGCCGCCGATTGTGAAATTCAGATTCGATTCATACTGCGCATAATAAAAACTCATGGCCAGAGATGTAATGTGGCAAAGCACCAAGATGCACTTCTCAGCCGTTGTCGAGAAAATCGACAGTTAAAAGAAACCGTTGCGGTGAAATACTCTCTACGATTAAATATATTCTACAGCGTCGTGGCGCAGCAGTAAGCGCTCGGGTTCGCAATCCGAAGGTTGCCGGATCGAATCTCGCGCCATGAAATTTTTTCTATTATTAGTTTTTTGTAATTCAAATATATATATATATATATATATATATGTCTGCTTGTGTCTGTATGTGCGTGGACGGATATGTGTGTGTGTGCGAGTGTATACCCGTCCTTTTTTCCCCCTAAGGTAAGTCTTTCCGTTCCCGGGATTGGGATGACTCCTTACCCTCTCCCTTAAAACCCACTTCCTTCCGTCTTTCCCTCTCCTTCTCTCTTTCCTGATGAGGCAACAGTTTGTTGCGAAAGCTTGAATTTTGTGTGTACGTTTGTGTTTGTTTGTGTGTCTGTCGACCTGCCAGCACTTTCATTATATATATACTATTAATGAATTGCTTATGCATGTTGGTGAAGGCGGGTCGCTCTCCAATTGTACCGTCTCCATTTTTCCGTTTGTTTAACAGGGTGTACCAAAGCTCTCACGTCCGCACTGATTTTCGACGATGTTATAAGTTGCGCTAGGGGCCGCATCTACCTTCTTTCGAAGTTAGCAGGCAACTACGCTGTTATAAGGCAGCTCGTTTCGGCCCATTCAGCATCTGTCCTTCAAGTGTAACGAGCGAGTAACTTAGTTTATATTTCATACCTGCCACAGCAAATTTGTGTTCGTGGGGTCTCTATTCTAATTCGAACGTTTGACTTACGCTATACTTATTCGTTTCGGAATATCGTTTCTACGTCTTCCGTTAACTATACATGGTTAACATTATGAAGACAATTAATAACATTTGTGAAATACAACTTTGTTTGCGGAAAACATAATGATGTTCGAAGTCGCCAGTTTTTCCAAGACAAACGTCTTTCAATAACTTATTATATGCATAACTGTTGCAACTGATATATGTATGTATGTGTGTGTGTGTGTGTGTGTGTGTGTGTATACACACATTTGAATTACAAAAAACAAATACTAAAAAAAAATTTGCATGGCGCGAGATTCGATCCGGCGACCTTCGCATTACGAACCCAAGCGCTTACCACTGCGCCACGACGCTGTAGAAAATCATTAATCGTAGAGAGTATTTCACCGCAACGGTTTCTTTTAACTGTCGATTTTCTCGACAACGGCTGAGAAGTGCATCTTGGTGCTTTGCCACATTACACCTCTGGCCATGAGCTTTTATTATGCGCAGTATGAATCGGATCTGAATTTCACAATTGGCGGCCTCCCCTTGTGAGAGACCAATTTAGTAAATGCGTTATTAAAAAAACAAAGAGTGGACAAGCTGCCATACCCAAGAAGCCATGGAAGTATGAGGAGATTATGGCTTTCCTACGCCCAAACATGCTGGAGCGGGAAACAGTTTCTAACATAACTGTTGATATTTGTTCAGAGGATGAATCAAACAGTGCGGTGTCATCACCTATTCCGGACATTGAAAATAACAGTGATTTGAGGTCAGAAACAAGCAGGCCTGTCATGCAAAAGCGTAGTCAAAGTGTCAATAAGAGGAGAACTACAGACTCTGCATCTGCTTCTCTGATGAAATATGTTCTAGCGACACAGCCAAAGAAAGATCACATTGACAGTTTTCTTTCAGGGATATGTGCCAGTATAAAAAGATTGTCCCCATTGCGGCAAATACAAGCTAAAGACGAAATTTACAGAATAGTGTCTGATCTAGAAAGGGATCAAGTGTGTGAAAATATTAACAGTGATACATCGTGAACAGTGCTGTTTGTTACACAGTTTGGAAGCACTTCTATGTATAAGTTGATTAAATAAAAAGTCTCTTCACAGTGTAGTTCTGTATTAACAACCAAATAATGTAAACAATCACCTGTTACACCCAAAGTATTTTTTGTTGTGTTTGTGACTTATTTATGCTGATGACTAGAATTTTAGAGAACCAAGCAGCCAAGTCAGAGGTGACTTAACATGAAATTTATAAGAAATTTTCTTTCAGGGTTTTGGTTAGGCTAGGCTTTCTTATTTTTTGATGGTGTGTGTGTGTGTGTGTGTGTGTGTGTGTGTGTGTGTGTGGGGAGGGGGGGGGAGGAAGGAGGTGAGAGATGAATATATACTTACTAATCATGTTAAGCCCTTTCAATGACAACCAATATTTTACTATGATATGAATTACTGTTCTGAATGAGAGCTACTGTTACATATGAAGGAACAGAAGCTTATCTGGTTATACTATTTAGATTTAAAATTTCAGTAGTGTTGTAGGCAGCCAAAATCTGTTGTGTCCTATTAGACATGTTTCCTATGAAGAACAGCATCATAGTAAATGAATGAATAGCTCACTGATAATTTATATGAAACTTTTTCGGTAATACCTGTATCCGGAATAAGAATGTGATTTTTTTCTTCATCTAAGTGAAACAAGAATCCAGGTAAGCTCTTTATTAACAACTTTATTAACAAATTTTGGCATTTTATGAAGATCCGAAACTATACCGATAATAAACCAATAGGCTACAAAAGCGCCTCTGGCGAGTGTATTATGAACCATCACACGACGTTGTGTCGACATTGACGTGCCGTCTAGTGTGAATGCTCAGAAATTTCTCTGACCGTCGACGGTCCAAAACGTTACGGTGACGTTCCGTTAAGTGTGAATATTCCTTAACGCTCCCTTCTCCGGCCAGGACCCTTCTATCGACAAGCAGGGTATCTGCTTTCAGGCGCTTCACGTCAATGGAGCTTAAAATTTGATTCACCTGAAAAGATCACCTCTCGCCACTCGCTGAACGCCCAGTTGCGGCACTGGACTGCAAATTCCAGCTTTGATCGCCACTGAATGGCAATCAGCATATATGGATGCATAGCCCAGGTACCTGCTGTGGTGGCCCGTATGCAGCAACTTTCCCTGAACGGTCGTTGTGGGGCCACTGTTCGTAGTATCTAGGTTGATCTGGGTGGTCAGTTGTTCAACAGTTTCACGTCTCTACGCCTGTACACATCTCAGTAACTGCTGTTAACTTCTGTCATCTATGGCCCATGGATACCACAGTTGCCTTTGCGCCGATTTTGGATAGTTTGCCATGCAAAGTATACTTTAATCATGGTGAAACGCGTGACTAGTTTACAAATTTAGCCGTTTCGAAATGCTTCCACCCTTGGCCCGAAAGCCAATCATGATGACCTTTCGAACGTCAGATAAATTGCATTACCACTGCGACTACACTGTTTTCCGCGTCCCCCAGACATTTTATTTACCTTCCACTACTAGTGCAATTGCCTGCCGCATGAGAGTTATATGGTGAATTAGAACGTAGGAGGTGACTGGACCGTGATTTTTCAGTTATGTAAGAGTACTGACCTTCGCTTAAGAAATCAAAAGGATTTCTCAAGGAACGATTAATAAAACACAAAAGCATAAAATATTTTGAAAACAAGTTCTCATGAAAATACTAAAGCCGCTTGGATTACAAATTAATTTCAGAGTTAAGTTTTCGAAAATTTCTTAACATATTTTACAACAACCAAGATCGAACCTACCGATAATAGATCTAGCAGCCCAACTATGAATCGCTTGGATGTCTTTCTTCAATCCGACCTGCTACGGATCTCAAACACAAGAGCAGTACTCAAGAATACGTCGCACCAGCGACGTAAATGCGGTATCCTTTACAGTTGAACCACTCATTCATAAAATTCTCCCAATAAACAGAAGTCGACCATTCGCCTTCCCTATCACAGTTCTCACATTCTCGTTCTATTTCATATCGCTTCGCAACGTTAAGCCCAGATATTTAAGAGACTTGACTGCGTGAAGCAGGACACTAATACACACATCAAACAAAGTTTTGCATCACATTGGTTCCGAGAGTTCCGGAACCTGCACAGAAAATTGGAATATAGATTAACATAAACATCGTTTCCACCCTTTTTTATTGCTCATGAAAAACACCCGTTGCATGTTGTACCATCATAGACCTTCATAAGTGATGGTCCAGATTGCTGTACACACCGGAATCTCTAATACCCAGTACCGCGCCTCTTGCATTGATGCATGCCTGTATTCGTCGTGTCATACTATCCACAAGTTCGTCAAGGCACTGTTGGCCCAGATCGATCTCAACGTCGATTGGGTGTAGATACCTCAAAGTGGTTGGTGAATCACGTCGTCCATAAACAGCCCTTTCCAACATATCCCAGGCATGTTCGACAGGGCTCATTTCTGAAGAACATGTTGAACACTCTAGTCCAGCGATGTCGTTAGTCTGAAGGAAGTCATTCACATGATGTGCACGATGGGGGCGCGAATTAACGTCTATGAAGACGAATGCCTCACCAATATGCTGCCTATACGGTTGCATTATCGGTCAGTGGATGGCATTCACGTATCGTACAGCTGTTACGGGACTTCCATGACCATCAGCGGCGTACGTCGGCCCCACATAATGCCACCCCAAAACAGCAGGGAACCTCCACCTTGATGCACTCGCTGGAGAGTGTGTCTAAGGCGTTCAGCCTGACCGGGTTGCCTCCAAACACGTTTCCAATGACTGTCTTGTTGAAGGCATATGCGACATTCATCGTTGAAGAGAACGTGATGCCAATCCTGAGCGGTCCATTCGGCACGTGGTTGGGCCCAGCTGAGTGATCAGCGAGGCGGAATGCCACCACAAGATGGCCGGGTACCATTTCCAGCTGGGGCAGGAGATTTTCTCCGCTCAGGGACTGGGTGTTGTGTTGTCCTCATCATCATTTCATCCCCATCTCCAGCGCACAAGTTGCACACTGTGGCGTCGAATGCAATAAGTAATTGCCGTCGGCGGCCGAACATCCCCTACTGGGAGACTCCCGGCCCACGATACCGTACGTTCATTTCCATTTTTGTACCGCGCTATATGGTGTTGTGGTTGCAAATATGGACCTCGCTATGGACGTCGGGAGTGCAGGTGCTAATCATGCAGCCTATTGCGAACAGTTTGAGTCGTTACACGATGTCCTATGGCTGCACGGAAAGCATTATTCAACATTGTGGCGTAGCTGTTAGGGTTCCTCCGAGGCATAATCCGTAGGTAGCCGCCATACATCGCAGTAGTAGCATTTGGGCGGCTTGTGCGTGGTGTGTCATCTACAGTTCCTGTTTCTCTGTATCTCCTCCATGTCCGAACAACATCGCTTTGGCTCACTCCAAGACGCCTGGGCACTTCCCTTGACCGTCTAAGCATGGTTGAACTACAGACAACACGAGCCGTAAACCTCCTTCCTGGTGGAATGACTGGAACTGATCGGCTGTCGGATCCCCTCTGTCTAATAGGCGCTGCTCATGCATGGTTGTTTACTTCTTTGGTCGGGTGTAGTGACATCTCTGAACAGTCAAAGGGACTGTGTCTGTGATACAGCATCCACAGTCAACGTCTATCTTCAGGAGCTCTGGGAACCAAGGAGATGGAAAACTTTTTTTGATGTGTGTTATACCGTAACCGATCATCCGCATTGACTTAAATTTTTCCACATTTAGAGCTAGCTGCCATTCTTCACACCAACTAGACACAACTGTATTGGTATTGAACAGCCGAGGTCCTGCAACTGTCTGTGAAAAGATGGACATACAAAGACTAAAATGGTGGAGGTAATGTTTAAGCATACTTGAGGCGACATGTTAATCACAAGGAGACAAAATTCAGCAGCACAATCAGTCTAAAACAAGTATATTAGTTTTATGGAAACTGAGAACTTGTGCGATGCAAGGTGTCCGACCTAACTTTGCCATTTCATATATTTCCGAAACGAAACAAAACGTGAAAAATGTAATTGGTCAGTGATTCATCTTTTTCAGGAATGCACAATCCTTACTAGCAAACAATCGTCACTTTCAACAAAACTTAGTTTTTTTATGTCACATTATGTTTTTGTACTGAAATTAAATGTAGAGGTACAGTGAGTGATGGTACACCTGATTTCACTACTCTAAACCTTATGCCTTCTGGAATACTTAGACTTTAAATAATGGAAACGGTGCCCCAGTTTCTGCCGTAATGCGGGTGGCCTACGCTGTCCTAAAGCCACTGTAGGCGACCCTTGTTCTGAGCATTACGGCAAAATTAGACGCCATCGCCATCCTTTAAAAGTCTACATATTTCAGAAGTTGTGATGTTCAGAGCAATGAAAACAAGTCTTCCATCACCAACTGTACCTCTATCTTTCATTTTTGTAGAAAAACACTTAGATGTTCAATTTAAGAAACGTAGCTTTCAGTTGAAAGTGAAGTTTGTTTACATTTATGAATTGTGCTTTCCCGCTCATTGCGTGAGTCATGACATAAGTACATGCATAAGCATTTTACACATATTGATTCGTTTCGGAAATATATGAGGTGGCAGAATTATGTGGGACATCTTGTATTATATACAGGTGTGGTCAACCTTCCCTGTACCTTTACTTGAGCTTCACTGTCTCTATGTGTTTCCTTTTGGACAACGTTCGGTGGTAGGCGGTTTAGCCAGTGACTAAATGTGCTACTGATTTCTGAAATTTATTAAACGCTAATAACATTATCAGTGTCAGAACAGATTGCACCTAACTGTAAATTTTAATAGGAAAAGTGTGTTAATCTCCGTCGAGAATAAGGTGCAGAAGTCTGAGACGTTTATTGGTGCTCTAGTCTAGTACGTGGAATGACGATACCTTTTAGGCGATAAAATCTTAATATTGCCTGTCTCACTAAAATAGTTCGCAAATAACAGCGGTTTTTAAGGGGGGTAGGACGTCCAACGGGCCGACTTGGAGCAGGAGAGTCACCACAGGACATTTTAATTTCTACTGTCTATACTTTTACAAATAAATTCATAAAGCTTTGTCACCATGACCAGGAAGGATTGAGGACTTACACTCATCTCAGTGGAAGTTCAAAAACGTAGCAAAATACCTTTTTTTACATGTGAAATTTCATCATTTTTTCGCTTATTACTAGCTGCATTTGTTGCCATAGGTACACTTTTCTTCCTAAGTAAGAGAGATTCTTAGAAGAATTTTTCATAGCACACAAACAGTAGTTACAGGTGTATAAAACTCAAGAATTTTCCAAATCTATTAAAATACAGTAGAAAAATTGAGATAATTAACTATAAAACTTGAGTTTTTTCTAAAAATGAAGTTTAAAATGTAACAGTTAATTCATTTTTTCATAAATTAAATAACTTCTAGAGTTTCATATACCTGTAACTATGGTTTGTATGCTGCGCAAAAGTCAAAGAAGAATCTCTCTTACTTAGGAAGAAAAGTGTACCTATAGCAACAAATGCAGCCAGTAGTAAGAGAAAAAATGATGAAATTTCACATGTAAAAAAAAATGTGTTTTGTTACGTTTTTGAGCTTCCACTGCTATGAGTATGAATCCTGAATCCTTCCTGGTCATGCTGTTTAAGTTTTATGAATTCATTTGTAAAAGTATAGACAGTGGAAATTAAAATGTCCTGTGGTGCCTCTCCTGCTCCAAGTCTGCCAGTTTGACGTCCTACCCCCCTTAATGCATTCTAATTCTTGTCTTATCATTGTTTAAGTGTCTGTACTGGTTGCAGTAACAGCTACAAAATATTAACATCCTTACTTCTAATCGGACATTGTGGATAAAGGTGTATGTCATTTCTTATGGATTCGCGAGAACATGTCAGACATATTTTTGAGGAATAGGCAGGAGAGCTGTATTTTCCCTATTTAAGTGATATGTTATTTTGCCACAACGTGTGAGTGTTGAACCAAATAATACGTGAATCCACTGAATAAAAGACAATACTGACGCCCATGAAAAGTATATACAATATCTAAAACTAAGTTTCCAACTGTTGAACCTGACCAAAATTTAAATCGATAACCAAGTAATTGATATAGGAAATTTCATAGAAGTTACACTAATATTAGTACTATTTGTGAAATATCAATACAGTAAGTCACTTAGCCTAAACATCAGTGTTTAGTATTAGTAATAAATGAGAAAACTTCGACATTCACCGCCACTTGGCATAGTGCATAATAATACTGACTCAGCTTTATTGCAAACGTCAGGTGACTTTGAGATAGTTTTCAGAGCGAACACAAGGAAACAGAAGCGAATGCGTTTTCGCAAATAATGTTCACTGGATTAGCTAAAGCGCAACATCATTGACATACACCTGCGAATAAGCATTCACAGCGAAGCGAACAGTAGTTGACGCTTCCCGCTGGCTACTCATTACAATTGACGAGGAAATTTGGAATCAGAACACCAATTACGGACGACCGCATTACCTGCATAGAAGCTGGCATTTAACACTCTAGTTATTACCCACCGCAGACATTTACGTCGGTGACTATTTTGCATTTCAATAGCTTCTATATACCACTTAGTTTCTGACGTCTGCAGTGACATATGAAAACCACTCCAATGATTTTATTTAAGTACTTATCAGGAAAATAGTGTTAATGAGATATGATTAATGAAACGGGAAAAATACCTGTCACATAGGCTGCTTTATAAGATGTGTTATGTAGTTTGTTAGAGAGCAGATAACGTAATTCCGCGCAAACTTTTTTCTTTTATCATCACAAATCTCTGTCATAACATAGACATATCAGCCATACAATTACAGATATCACGAACGTAAGCGACAAAAATTTTGAAGTGTTTCGTGTATTTTTTTAACCGGGATAACACAGTAATTCCCTGATAATGCTGCACACCCGATAGGCCGGCACCCATCATATATTTTCCAGTATTTTTAGCTCGGCGTGGTTGGCAGAACGGTAGGAGGCCTTCGCGAAAGATCGGAACCGTTCCGTACCTTGTCAGTAATAATTTTCTGCCTCACTGAGCGATTATACAAAAACCTCCAGCTGCAATGTTAGCTTTGTACCAAAATCAAGGCGTCTTCGTTCCCCAAACCTAAATTTACAGTAGCTACTTTTGCATCAACGTTTTGTGGTTTTATGTAATAGTCATTTAATGAAGTCATTACACACAACTCAGCTGCTGTGTACGACTGTCAAATGCTCTACAGCACAGTAAAAAGTTGACATATGTTCATCTACAACATCTGGAAATGTATTGATGAAAGTAATAAAGACGAAATAAGCGTATACACTAAAATAAAGCATCATGCAGCATACCTTCTACCAATTCTCTGTATACAACGAATATGTTTCCCAAACAGAGCAGAAGTGCGCCTAAAAAGCACAAATATGTCGCTATCAATCCGCCAAAAACTGGACGTCATAAGAAGATTAGAAAAAGGTAAGAACCGAAATAACACTATCAGTGAATTCAATATCGCACCTCCGCCTATACATGAAATTAAAGACAAAAACAATCTGTTTCAGTTTAAAGTCTCGAAGTTAAGGATACTCTAAAAATACCTAAGTTAGAAACTGTAGGTGAAGTTCTATGAAAAAAGTGGTTCACAGCTAGTTGAGCTGAAGGGATGCCATTTTCGGAGCCTATGTTGATTGAAATGTCCAAATTTTTCCACAAGGTCTGCCCAAAGATGACGTTTCTTGCATTCTTGGAATAGTGGCATCACAATTTCAAAAATCGTCATGGCAATCGTAAATTACATGTTTCTCGTGAAATAAAATCCGATGATCACGCTTATAATAATTTCATAGAGCACAGTACAGTATTCAGCTTTTCATTTCAATTTTGTTGTTAGAGAAACGGAATACATTCTTTTAATTTTGTGTACACTGTTGTCTCTCTTGTTGTGTTCAATAAATAATTGTTACTTGTTTTTATGTGCTAAAAGTGTAGGATTTTCATATATTCCTTTCTTTTACAACCAGGTGTTTTTAAAAAAATTTAGTTTGATAATCAGGCATATATGATAACCCGGCATTAACATGTCCCCGAGCAAGCCGGATTAGATTTACATTCATCCTTGTTTGCTTTCAAGGACATTCACTGTGCTTTGTCTGTTTAAGAAAAAGAATTACGAAACTTGTGTTTATTCACTCTGTTCCCACTTTACGCAAGCATCTAACCAATTTGTCTTCTTTTACACGCCCCCAGTGCGACCTTTGAGAGCTTCAGCAAATTTCTTCTGGTCAAATTTCCTTTCCTTCAACATATGTGTGTGAAGTCCCAGAACCACGCATGATATCTACGTTCCATTGTTAGCAACAGTGCATTTTCTGTAGGTGAGTACACACTTGAATGCGAACTCGAGCGATTGTCTAGAGGCATCTAGAGGGACTGTCTACAGACATTTACAAGACAATGTATATAGACAGTCTAGATACCTTGTCTCGTGTACACACTCAAATGCTTTGCTCCTCGATATTTGCTAAATATGGCTGACCTTGTTGGGATCGCGGCTTGTGCAGTAATAATAATAGTTAACGAAATGAAATGTCATGCGGCGAGGGCCTCCCGGCGGGTAGACCTGATTGCCTGGTGTAAGTCTCTTGGAGTGACGCCGCTTCGACGACTTGTGCGTAGAAATGATGACGATTAAGACGATACAAACACCCAGTCCCTGAGCGGGGAAAGTCTCCAACCCAGCGTAGAATCGAACCCGGGCCCCCCGGCATGACAACCCGACGTGCTGTCCACTCAGCAACCCTGGCGGGCTAAAATGGGTAACGAAATAAATCAAAAGAGGAGATGTCGGTGGAAACTTGAAATGTTTACGGAGGGGCCTCGTTTCGACTGTACTTTTATTTCGACTTTGAAAATAGAGGAAGCATGTTCTTAACATCACTGATTGATACTTAAAATGTTTTGGCCAGCTCTTCGATAATCAACTTCTTCTTGATGCGATTTTTATATTCAAGATAATTAACTACCTAGAAAAATGTTGTCACGTGAAAATTTTCGGTCAGCTACAGTATTTCCTACGTTGGCCACACCTTGGTGAGTGATGTTTCACATGGTTCAAATGGCTCTGTGCATTACGGGACTTAACATCTGATGCCATCAGTCCCCTATAACTTAGAACTACTTAAACCTAACTAACCTAAGCACATCACACACATCCATGCCCGAGGCGGGATTCGAACCTGCGACCGTAACAGTCGCGCGGTTCCGGACTGAAGCGCCTAGAACCACTCGTCCACGGCGGCCGGCTAAATGATGTTTAGAAGTAAGAAAAAATAATAAAAAACCGGCGAAGCGTACCATTAATCTATGGTGAAAAGAGAATACCTGGGCATGTCTACCAACACCTTCACACTACGAAGTGTTCCGCAACATTGCCTAAGAAATGTCTCATGTCTCCCATTTCTAGCGGGAGTCAAAAGTTCTACAATTTTGTTGCAAAAGCATGTCTATAAACAAGAAATACGTCTCAACTGGCTTTATGCAAAATTGGTTAATTTCCTATAGACACTGTCTAGACACATAAATCGCTGCCGGCCGCTGTGGTCGAGCGGTTCTAGGCGCTTGAGTCCGGACCGCGCAGTTGCTACGGTAGCAGGTTCCAATCCTGCCTCGGTCATGGATGTGTGTGATGTCCTTAGGTTAGTTAGATTTAAGTAGTTCTACGTCTAGGGGACTGCTGACCACAGATGTCAAGTCCCATAGTGCTTAGAGCCATTTGAACCATTTTTGAACATAAATCGCTTGACTTCGTACGTTAGTGTATACAAGGTCAGGTCGGACCACATCAGCGCTTAGGTAACTCGTGTCAACAGAAGTAGGCAAGACATGAGACTTCTGTACTGCTAATGCCAAAACGCGAACTTCCTTTGATGGTCCGCTGAAAAACTGACAAGCAGAAGAATTTGAACGAACAACTGCAAATACAAACCGCGCGATACCGAAAGCCGCTCCCGCATGAGCGCTTAGCTGTTTGCACCAGAGGGAATTCCCGTTCTCTGTTGCCCGTCCGCTTGTACTGGCTTAGGTGTTTAAGGTGCATCCGGCCAGCTGGTACGCTGCACCCGCAGAGAGCAAACAGTGGCAGCAGGTAGCTAGCTGCTTCATTAAATCACTGCACGGGTATTTTTAGGGTGTGTGTCCTCCTTCGGGCGGACGCAGCTGCAGTCAGCTGAAACGCGGCGGGCTGTTGGAGCCGGCTGCTGCTAGCACAGTGAGTGGTGGTGGGGGGGGGGGGGGGGGGGGGGGGCAGTCTTGGCTCACAGACGTCGCGGCACAGACCGCAGAGCAGCCGTGGAGAGACGCTGTTTGTAAACGGCTGGCAGCCGCTGCCAGCCCGCCTGTCTCTCTACCCCCCCCCCCCCCCCCCTTCCCCATCAGATGTCACTGCGGTGCTGGTCTCACCGCCGCGTTCTATTGAGCGCCAGGGAGGTCGCTTCCACGGCGGTGAAAATGATATACAGACTCAGCAGAATGCGAGCAATATGTTCACAGTAAAATACAAAGAGTGCAATACACATAAGCCGTCGTAATCATCTACATCCATACTCCGCAAGCCACCTGACGGTGTGTGGCGAAGGGTACCTTGAGTACCTCTAGCGGTGGTTCTCCCTTCTATTCCAGTCTCGTATTGTTCGCGGAAAGAAGGATTGTCGGTATGCTTCTGTGTGGGCTCTAATCTCTCTGATTTTATCCTCATGGTCTCTTCGCGAGATATACGTAGGAGGGAGCAATATACTGCTTGACTCTTCGGTGAAGGTATGTTCTCGAAACTTCAACAAAAGCCCGTTCCGAGCTACTGAGCGTCTCTCCTGCAGAGTCTTCCACTGGAGTTTATCTATCATCTCCGTAACGCTTTCGCGATAACTAAATGATCCTGTAACGAAGCGCGCTGCTCTCCGTTGGATCTTCTCTATCTCTTCTATCAACCCTATCTGGTACGGAACCCACACTGCTGAGCAGTATTCAAGCAGAGGGCGAACAAGCGTACTGTAACCTACTTCCTTTGTTTTCGGATTGCATTTCCTTGGAATTCTTCCAATGAATCTTAGTCTGGTATCTGCTTTTCCAACGATCAACTTTATATGATCATTCGATGCCGGATATAGACTGGGAGACTCAAACGTTCATAACGGGTGGCAGGGACAAAGAATCCAGTGAATTTTTTTTAAGTGCTTTATCTGAAAACTACCTTGAGCAGTTAAACAGAGAACCGACCCGTGGCGATGACATATTAGACCTTCTGGGGACAAACAGACCCGAACTATTTGAAACAGTTAACGCAGAACAGGGAATCAGCGATCATAAAGCGGTTACTGCATCGATGATTTCAGCCGTAAATAGAGATATTATGAAATGTAGGAAGATTTTTCTGTTTAGCAAAAGTGACAAAAAGCAGATTACAGAGTACCTGATGGCTCAACACAAAAGTTTTGTCTCAAGTACAGATAGTGTTGAGGATCAGTGGACAAAGTTCAAAACCATCGTACAATATGCGTTAGATGAGCATGTTCCAAGCAAGGTCGTAAGAAATGGAAAAGAGCCACCGTGGTACAACAACCGAGTTAGAAAACTGCTGTGGAAGCAAAGGGAACTTCACAGCAAACATAAACATAGCCAAAGCCTTGCAGACAAACAAAAATTACGCGAAGCGAAATGTACATAATGGACATAAGGTGATGAAACCAGTTTCTGTGTCCTGTCATATGCCGGCCGAAGTGGCCGTGCGGTTAAAGGCGCTGCAGTCTGGAACCGCAAGACCGCTACGGTCGCAGGTTCGAATCCTGCCTCGGGCATGGATGTTTGTGATGTCCTTAGGTTAGTTAGGTTTAACTAGTTCTAAGTTCTAGGGGACTAATGACCTCAGCAGTTGAGTCCCATAGTGCTCAGAGCCATTTTTGTCCTGTCATGTCGAATGGTTTATAGATTTTTACAAGTGCTAAACCACAATTATCTCCACTGCATAATGGTCCAGACTGAAATACATGGTTTCACAAATGAGTCGTACTGTGTCGAATGGTCGCGGTACGTCTTCCGCATGTCACCTTTGCCTCTAGCGGAGGGCGAGCCGTTTTGAGGTAAACAAGTGCATTGTCAGAAATGAGTCGGACGGCGAAAGGAGGCGGAGAAGGAGGGCTCTTGAGGCACACTGTGTTGTGATTTCAGCAGTGGAATTTTTCTATTGGACTTTTCGCGGCTCCGGGAATAAGTTTTCATCCTGGCGGCTCCGGAAGACACGAGACAGCATATGTTATTTCCACTGCCGAAGCCCGTGCTTATGGCGCCTTGGTTAAGATGGAACCGTGGCGTCATAGTGAGGTACCTTACCTTTGTTGATTGAGTTTGGAGACAGCACGAGGTTCGCAAAATGTTCCTTTCTGTAGTATTCCCCAGTGCGCATACCGGCCTCCACGGCTATTATAATCCTAAAAATATCGGGTCAGTCTACCTGCTTGCTTAACTCCCGTTCGTGAGTACGTTGAGTGCGATTTCAAGAGGCCAGCACGTGTTTGTACGGACTGCTTATTGTACCACGAGTCCGCAGCTCGTGGTCGTGCGGTAGCGTTCTCGCTTCCCACGCCCGGGTTCCCGGGTTCGATTCCCGGCGGGATCAGGGATTTTCTCTGCCTCGTGATGACTGGGTGTTGTGTGCTGTCCTTAGGTTAGTTAGGTTTAAGTAGTTCTAAGTTCTAGGGGACTGATGACCGTAGATGTTACGTCCCATAGTGCTCAGAGCCATTTGAACCATTTGTACGACGAGTAAATTAGTGATTTTATGTAATTAAGACATACTGTGTTTTTACCTTCTTATATATGATAGCTGTGTGGCCTTTGATTTAAGTTGGCTCCTTTATAACTGTGAATAGCTTTGATGTTTGTTAGTTAACTTGTTAACTATGGGAAAACGGGATTAGTGCTAGTTGTTTGGTACTTAAGGTACTGTCTAAGGTAATCGAAGTTCGTTTGCCAACCTTGTGCATTCATTCAAATCTTGCTGGTTTTCTGTCCCACACGAAACTGAGTCGCGGTTGGCTTACGCATGTTCTTATCTCCTTGCTCATATTTTGTTGTGTGTTCCGTAAGAAGGCCTGATTGGTTTTTGCTATTAACACTGGAGGGATTGGTTTGTGCCCCTTCATCGATATATGGGTGTGTAATAACGCTCTTAGCCATATTGTGTTCAGTTTCAAGATTGAGGGGTTAAAGATCATTTATGATTTAGTTAGTTTGTTGAAGTTAAAAATTATTAGTTTTACCAGGTAATACTAGCAGTTACTAGCGACATGGGCAGAACTGCCTCGACTGCCCGGGAGGTGTCCACGTCTAATTTACACTGAGTAACTACTTGGGTGCAGTCGGTTGGATTCTGAGGTCACAGGCTGCGTTGCCTCTTCATCAACAGTAGTCACGTGCCCTACCCCCCCCCCCCCCCCCCCCCACCACAAAAAAATCGATGCGAGATTGTACCTGTCTTGGATTTCTTTTTTAATTATGTTTTTTTTTAAATGCATGTGTGAGTACTTCTGGTGAACTGAATGTAAATTGTAATGTCATAGTTTCAGTAAGTTTTAATTTGTTTGGTGGCTGGTGTTGTGCATCAAAAACAAAAAAATGGTTCAAAAGGCTCTCAGCACTATGGGACTTAACTACTGTGGTCATCAGTCCCCTAGAACTTAGAACTACTTAAACCTAACTAACCTAAGGACATCACACACATCCATGCCCGAGGCAGGATTCGAACCTGCGACCGTAGCAGTCGCGCGGTTTCGGACTGCGCGCCTAGAACCGCTAGACCACCGCGGCCGGCTGTTGTGCATCAATTATAAATCAGTATAATGGCTGTCTGAAAATATGATAAGGTAAATTGTAAAATTGTTTGTCATACAAAGTCTTCTTCTTGTTGTTATCTTGTTGCAGCGTAGGTACTGTATAAAATTTTTGCATCGTTCTTCTGTCACTTAAGATTGTACTCAACATTTTTGGTGTCCTAATAATTACATGGCATCTCCTTACAGGAACTGTAACTTAGTGATAAGCAATTAATTCTCAAGGAACTACAACAATTTCCTTTCCTCTGCGATTTGCGTTGTTGAAAGTATTGGCCTCCATAAATGTGATACCTAGTGCAAAGCTTACTTGTTGTCCTTGAACATCGATATTTTCATAACCATATACAAAATTTTCTGTTTCCTGTGTTTTTAACAGTATAATGCGGGTCGGCGTGACGGTGTATTAAGGTCTTATTTGAAGGCAAAGTAAACACTGCAGCACATATCGGGAAGTACACATGTATGAAATTCTCTCAAGAATTGTCCTTATTGTTGTTGTTGTTCTTAACGTGTTCTTTTTAACTACTTGTTGAAAGCTTACAAGCAAAATTTTCTTGGGCCTAGTCCTCCCCCAACTAGACAACCTCACGCAGTAACTGTGTAACGACAAATAAATAATTTTATAGTAACAGGGCCGCCATGACTTCTGTTACAAAATCTTACACGACTGTGAAATCTAACCACGAGAAGTTAATCTTAGCTTTTGATGGAGATTTCTTGAACATATTACTTTGCAAGACCTCAAAAACCTGTTAGTTTCCCGGTATGCACTTTTACTACTAGACTACTAAGCCCACACATAGAGATGAAAAATATGGTCATCTAAATCGCATATTTTGAATTAAAAATACGGATTTTCGTGCCCTTTTTTCCAATATTCGAAGTTCACTTCTAGGACATTAGCACTGCTGTCGTTCTCTGCTTCCGTATCCCCGAAACTGAGGCTCGTACAGCTTATATTTTGGTGTTGTGTAGTCGCTTCCAGGCACAGTAGCGACATTTCTGACGCACCAATGCCTTCTGGTGAAAGTTCCAATGCGACCTACTGCTAAACTTGTAGACTGATCATATCCTAGGCGCTTCAGTCTGGAACCGCACGACCGCTACGGTCGCAGGTTCGAATCCTGCCTCGGGCACGGATGTGTGTGATGTCCTTAGGTTAGTTAGGTTTAAGTAGCTCTAAGTCTACGGGACTGATGACCTCAGATTTTAAGTCCCATAGTGCTCAGAGCCATTTGAACAATTTGCCCATATCCTCGAATATTTCAAAGATTACTTCACGAATTTATTAACATACAATACTTTTAATTTTTAATATATAAATTACGAGGGGATTTTAAAAGTCAGTTACACATGTCGACCCACGCTCACACAGTTTCGCAACGGAAGTAGAGGGTTGTCGGAAGGGAGTACATGTTCTGCGTTTCCCTCTGTCTCAGTTCTGCTCCGGTATAGATAACAGGGCATCACAGCATGGGAGTGAAATGAAATGGCAAATGGAAACGGACTCCAAAGTTTTATTACAAAGGACCGCACGGAGCACGGTTCTTGAAGGAGAAACGTCTAAATTGCACAAAGATTCATGTTGAAATTCTAGCGGTACGAGGACCAAATGCAATGTCAGGACGACCCGTAGCGATATAGTGCCGACAATTTGACCAAAGCTGAACCAGACGACACTGATCGAGAAGGTAGGCCATAAAATTTTGCCACAAATGGCAATATCCAGGCAACTGAGGAACAAATTCGCATCAGTGACAGACGTGCCGATGATGAAGACTGTCACACAGTGGTTCTAAATCTCTGTCGCCAATGAACCACTGGCATAACGTTCCGACCATTGTTTAGAGAGACTTGCCGCGTGGTTTGAGACGCCATGAGACGGACTGCGCAGCCCCTCACGCCGGAGGTTCGTCACTCTGAAGTGTAGTGCGCATTCAGTAAATGTTAAGTGGGCTGCCACAATAATGCGTAGCTCACGTTTTGAAGTCCACTCGGAAGGAGGGTGGGGGAATTTGGCACAGCGGTAAAAAGACACACGCCAATCTGTCTTTCACTGTGAGAGCTAGACTTATCTGATGGGTGCTGCCATCTGGAGCTCAGTTATAGAAATAAGCATATAGAACGCAGTAACCGTTACTTGCCAGTTGTCGGCGTAAGAAGAAACGGTGTGTTTTGTATTTGTTTCCTCTAATATTTGATCTCTAGCTTCTAAGAGGCAATCCATTTTCTGTTGTGTTAAAAATAAAGTTTTTGTTGTTATGCTTATCTCTGGACTTTAACACTCACCACTGAATAACTATAATTTCTCTTAAGCAAAGTGTGGAACTAAAGTTTGATATAGACCATGCTTCTGATAATTTGACGCATAGAGCCCAAGAGCGTCATTTTATCCCATTCAGTTTCACTCTAATGAAAACAGATAGCTGAATCAGATACGTTAATCTATATTTAATAAAAGTAAAAATAACATAGTACATAATTTTTATAACAATTGGTTCCTCTGTTACGATAACGAGCACGTACACCCGTAAAACATACAGTTGTAAGATGGATGAATTAAGAAATCAGTCAGTGCTCTTCATAATGCGACTAGTATTAGATTGAGTGCCATCCAGCTCAACATACCGGAGGCAAAGATCTGTGCGTAGCATTTGGCAAATTCGGCAAAGATGCCAAAGAATGGTACCTGTGTATTTATTGTGATTTTTGGTGCATTTCTGAATGCAGTGGTTGGGATAGTCCTGACAACTATAGCTGTGACTCCTGTCTGAAGATGCGTTAGTTGTTTTACAAGTATGCAGGACACCAATTACTGAATGCGCTTTTACTTGAGCCATCTTCTTCAGTTTTATCTCTGTTTTATAAGAAAACTATTGAGATAGTTTTGTATCTATTCCATACCTAATTAAGCAGATTTTTCGCTGTTTTCTGTTGTAAAATAAGTTGATCAGTGTTTTGTTTCATAAAATTAATATTCAATACACATATTTTGTACTATTAGATGTGTGGAATTAAATACCTTATACCATTTCTTGCGCAAATTTATCCCACTTATTGCGTTATTTTACCCGGTATGTCGGGTAAAATGACCCAATGCAATGATGTCATAATCATCAGTTTTTTCTAAAACGTATAGCTGATTATTAGTGATTTTGAGATGTTACAGTAAACACATGGAACTACTGTTGTATGAAAATTGGAGCCTTTAGGTGTTATAGAATAAAGATTACAGTCAAAATGCTGTAAGTGCGCCAAATTCCCCCAATTTCCCGTAATATTTTAAATTTTCCCTGGACTCAGCGCTCCTGTGATTTAATTCTTTGATTGCAACGGTACCATGAGAAAAGGAATTTTTCAGGAAACTATTGTGTTCGTCAGACTATCACGTGAGAAACGCACCTTTTTCTGCTGTGAACCCTAGGGCGGTGTTCTCGTGATTACAGTGTGAGAGACAGTGCTTGAGAACCGTCAGCGTGGCGGTACGACGGTGGAGTGCTTACGTCGAATTGGCTGATGTCGTTTGACGCCTATCCTGCCTCTCTGACCTCGTGCGAGCCTCTTTCACGTGTCTTGTGGGTGTTAGAAGAAAATGATGGAGTACACGTTTGCAGTTTCCACACATTATCCTTCTGTACGGTTGAAACCTTCCCGTCTCCTCTATACCTCTTTTGTTAATGATAACCTTCCCTTTTACGTAACCTATGTAACCTCCCCTTAGGATTTCTATCTCTTGATTAATAATAACAAATGAAATCTTCCCTTTGAAATTTATTCTCTTTCTCAATCTTCGCATACAAATTTAATTGCTGCTTTTTAAAACTGATTTTCGGATTATTTCGACGAAACATAGAATGTGTCGTCGTCGTGTGGCACTCGGTCGTTATCTGCAATAACCCAAAACTGTTCCTTACCTTTTTTACTGTAACTGGATCGCCATTTGACTGCTACATCGAACTGCGACATGAATATACTTACTCTGTTTTACTACACTCTATTAGCTGCTGGTGGGCTTTCATAATAAGTGGCTGTATTTATTACCAAAGCTGACGTTATTCCTTAATAGCAAAGCTGACATTATTCTTTAATTAATTTGACTGAAGTTACGTAATTCATAGTAAAACTTTTTCTTGACAACAATAAAATTTTGCAAAGTTTTACGTTGATGGCTTTTGGGATGGATTATAATTGGAAATCCAATATTGCTTGCAAAAGTTAATTATATTCTGAATGAAATGATTCTACAAACGTTCAGATGGGACTTACTTTTTACAATAATCTTACAAGTAGCAATGCGCAAACATACCTTCAGTAGTCTTGAGTTTCTCGAAAAATTAATTCAATAATATTACTTCCTCTTATTATAATAGTTAGCTGATGTCTCTGTACATTCGTTTATAATCTCTTGCAAATCATAGCTAATGTCTGGCAGGCACACCGCTCCTCTCAACCTCTCGCTTCAGACCTGCTACCGACTCGCTTCACTTCTCGCTTACTACTGACTTCCTACGAACGCTAAAGTGCGGTCTCTCCTGCCAACAATGCTTTCTGGTGCAGACAATCCGTGCTACCATTACAAAATGTATCAATGCGCGTTCTTTCCCGCTCTTTTCTTAAAATGTATCCGTACGCGGTTTCTCCCGCCCTTTCTAAAACTATATCAACAATACCTTGGTGCAGATATTCCCTGCTACCACAATTATTTCCAACATGACAAATGTTAATTATTCCTAATTAATCCTATCAATAAAATATAAACATCTTTCATAAATTGTGGTTTGACGATAGACAATAGAAATATACACGTCTTACACGGTGAAGCTCACAGTAATGGAAGAGCTGTTCGTCGCCCTTATCAAGATCGTTATGTACAGCGTCTGACACTATCGTTCACCCTTTTCGCCACAATTACACAACGGCTTCGAGGAAGGGGTACCTTCAGCGTCAGGGGGATGACCGTGCCATTCTAAGGAGGCGCAGCTCACTCGGAAGAGGCTGTACTGCATCATGTTGAACAGAACCCGTCAAAGAGTACACGAGTAATTCCGTGTTCAACGGATGTTCATCCCAGCACAGTCTGGTAGGTCGTAGACGACTAACCACTACATCCCTACCACCTCCAGCACACCACACCACATGTAATGCTCAGACCCGTGAACGAGGCTCGCACCAGGTGAGAGGTAGGATAGACGTCAAATGACATCGGCTAGTCTGATGTAAGCCATGGCTACTCTGTTGCAAACCTACCTACCAAACACCTTTTCTAACGGCTGTAGCACGGAAACGGTAAGTTTATGGACACTGGTTCCTAATCAGAATATTATGTGCGCACTACCCTCTACAACTTCTAGAAGTTAGTAACGGGAATTTTCGAACACCCTGTATAAACCGCCTAGCAAAGAAAGCGAAGCAACCAGAAGACCTGGTCGGATGTCATTGTAACGTCATACATACACACAACAGTGGCAGGTATGTAAATGATGAAGCGCTACAATTGTTTGTGACTGGTAGAACGGCCACCACAGCACATTAGTAACGTTTATGTTCAATGTTGTTACCAAGCATCGTAGTGTACATAAAAGGCATTAACAGCGTCTGATGTCGAGTGGTCGCTGTGAAGGAAACAGAGATGCTGTCTACTCATTTAAGAGAGCGTTATCTGTACCTGACTATTTGAAAGGGGGTCTCACCCCCTCACCCCCCCCCCCCCCCCCCCCACCTCCATCCGAGGCTCTAGAGCTCTCACAGCTCTACAGCTCTATGGAGGGTTTGTGCTTGTCTACGACAGGGCTCCACATTTGCAGCGTCTTTTCCCTTCCATGTTGCATGTCTGTCGTCTTGCTATTCTTTATACCCTCCATTGGGGAATATGTCTGGGATGTTGTTGGGAATGTGTTCCGCATTTTCAGTAGCCTGACATCAGAACAGCCTCTCCACTGTTTTCCGTTATTTTATTATTTCTTCATTCTCCTTCTCTGATCTTTCCTCTGCTTCGGCGTTTGACGTTCCTCTTTTTCTTCTTACTCTTGTGCGCTCCTATAGGCCTGCCCACGCGTCTGGGAAACGAGTAATTCCCGACCCCAGGTGGACAGGATGAACGCACAGGCACTCCTTGATAGAGGCCAGCCAAGGGAGAAGTTATTGCCTGAACTGTTACCTCCCCAAATTCCCAATTGATCACCATGTCAGTTGTGAAATTTCCTGGCGGATTAAAACTGTGTGCCCGACCGAGACTCGAACTCGGGACCTTTGCCTTTCGCGGGCAAGTGCTCTAACATCTGAGCTACCGAAGCACGACTAAGGCCCGGTCTTCACAGCTTTACTTCTGCCAGTATCTCGTCTCCTACCTTCCAAACTTTACACAAGCTCTCAGGAGCTCGCAGGAGAGCTTCTGTAAAGTTTGGAAGGTAGGGGACGAGATACTGGCAGAAGTAAAGCTGTGAGGACCGGGCATGAGTCGTGCTTCGGTAGCTCAGATGTTAGAGCACTTGCCCGCGAAAGGCAAAGGTCCCGAGTTCGAGTCTCGGTCGGGCACACAGTTTTAATCCGCCAGGAAATTTCATAACAGCGCACACTCCGCTCCAGAGTGAAAATATCATTCTGGAACCATGACAGTTGTTTGGAAGGTACGAACAAACACCTAAGTTGGTGTAAGTAGGCTGTTTAGGTTTTCTTATTGGTAACGCCACGTAGCGCTCTGTATGAATATCACTGGGTGTGCTGTGTTCAGTCTGTGGCTAGTTTGCATTGTTGTCTGCCATTGTAGTGTTGGGCAGTTTGAGGTGAGCCGCCAGCAGTGGTGGATGTGGCGAAGTGAAATGGCGGATTTTTGAGAATGGATAATCTGGAGGTGTGTCCATCAGAAACAGTAGATTTGTAAGAATGGATGTCATGAACTGCTATATATATTATGACTATTAAGGTAAATACATTTTTTGTTCTCTATTAAAATCTTTCGTTTGCTAACTATGCCTATCAGTAGTTAGTGCCCTCCGTAGTTTGAATCTTTTATTTAGCTGGCAGTAGTGGCGCTCGCTGTTTTGCAGTAGTTCGAGTAACGAAGATTTTTGTGAGGTAAGTTATTTGTGAAACGTAGAGGTTAATGTTAGTCAGGGCCATTCTTTTGTAGGGATTACTGAAAGTCAGATTGCGTTGCGCCAAAAATATTGTGTGTCAGTTTAAGCACAGTCATGTGCAATTTTTCAAAGGGGACGTTTCATTGGGTGCTCCCCACTCTGAGGTCGGACTTCCAGTTGGAAGCAGCGCACCATTGGAGATGCTGGCAATCATGGGGGATTTTCTCACAATGAGCCAATCATCATCTTCACAGTCTATGGCTACTAAACGTAAATGGAGTGAGGCTAACGATTCAAAGACCCTCCCAGCTGCACTACGGTTCCTCGTGGTATCATATACCGAAGGCAGTCAGACCTTTACTATGGTAAATACGCTTATTATTCAGAAAGGTGTGGATGCAGTTGCCAGTCCTGTGAAATCCTGCTCCCGTTTGCACAATGGTTTGCTTTTGGAGACTACTTCTGACTTTCAAGCACAATAATTGGCTGCTGCTTCACTCCTCCACCGCTATCCTGTTCATGTCGAGGCCCATCAAAATGCTGAATTCTTGGTGTTATTTACATTAGCCTGCTCAATGGTCTGACCGAGGCAGGAGCGTGATGTCGTGTGACGAGGGCCTCCCGTCGGGTAGACTGTTAGTCGGGTGCAAATCTTCCGATTTGACGCCACTTCGGCGATTTGCGCGTCGATGGAGTTGAAATGATGATGATTAGAACAACACAAGACCCAATCCCTGAGCGGAGAAAATCTCCAACCCAGCCGGGAATCGAAATCGGGCCCTTAGGATTGACATTCTGTCGCACTGACCATTCAGCTACTGGGGGGGACAGGAGGGTGATGAAACAGGCAGATGCATTCTTAGCACTCATATGCATTGTTTTTCTCACGTTTCTCTCAAAGATCATATCAGGCTATGAAGTTATCACAGTCTGGTCATACATTCAGAACTCGATGCACTGCTACAAGTACCATTGTTACAACTGCACTCAACTGTGCTGTCGATATCCGGCACATGTGTAACCTGTGGTATTGTTGTTCACGAGGACGATTGCCTGCCTCATTCTCTCCACTGTATCAATTGCAATGGCAACCATTCAACCTCCTACCGAGATACCCCTTGTATCTCGATGAGCAGTCCATCCAGGAGATCTGGGTGAAGTAAAAGTGCCTTACCCTGTCATTCGCAAGTTTTTGGCAGCTCGGAAACCCTTGCGTTTTACCATCTGGCACTTACACTACTGTTCTTGCTACATCTCGCTAGATGAAGGAAATGACCATGCAGACATGCGACCTCAAATTCAGCACCGCAGCTGTCAATTCGCCCAGTATTATGGTAGCGTCCGCATCTCTTCCTCCTCCAGCTGTGCAGCAAGCCACCAAATTTTCGCCTCTGGTAGCGAAGTCACCTGCTACACAACTGGCAGGCAGGAAAGGAGAGAAGGAATACTCTCGTGATACTTTTCGTGCCCATCAAGCCAACAGACTTCTCATCCATCATCTACCACTCGTATGGGCTCCAAGAAATGGTTGGTTGATTTTGGGGAAAGGGACCAAACAGTGAGGTCATCTGTACCGTCAGATTAGGGAAGGAAATCGGCCATACCCTTTTAAGGGAACTGTTATATCCTAGCCAGTAATGCCACCCGAGCCCGCTGCCAAAAGGTTGGCACCATCAAAGTCCGGACGCCGTCCGCATAAGCAGCGCCAGCGAGACAGGAAATCGCCGCAGATCTGCGCGCGCCACCGCTGGCTTCTGGTTTCTTAAGCGCTGGAGTCGCGAGCGCTAGGACAGTTCTGTATTCGCCGCTCAGTTGTATACTCGCCACCGAATTGGGTACTTGCTAGTCAGTTGTGTGTTCATCGCAGCAGAGTAGTTGTTTGTCGTCAGCCGACGCTGACCTAGCCGCTCCAACTCGAACTAGACAGATTTCTGTGGACACGGAGTTCACTACTGTGTTTCTGTATCTTCGTTAATAAAGATAAGTACCGACTTTTATTTAATCAGTGTGTTTGGGTTTTCATCTTTCTGTTCACTGTTCCAGCGGACCGGTCGGCCCGCTATTAAAAGTGTGGCGGTGACTTCGTAAGCCGTTTCTACAGCGAATTGTTTGTCGCTACGAACGCCGCCACAAAACTGGCGACGAGGGCTTCCGAACTCGTGTGCAGGGCTGGTTCAACTTGTTTCTGGTTATACTAATTATAGCGATAAAATTTTGGGGGCTGGTTTAATTTGTGTTCACTATGTCTTCCGAATTGCAACAGTTGATCTTCTTACAGATTCAGCAAATACAAAGTCTGGTGGAAGCAATCGCCAAACAAGCGGCTAATCCTCCAACACAAAAGGAACAGGCACAGGCAGCACCACCTTTCCGTGCTTTTGATGCATCAAGAGAAGAATAGCGACAATATTTCGCGCAGTTGCAGGCGCACATGACAGTCTACAAAATCACGGGTACTGAGCGGCAGCTTTATTTAATTTCCACTGCAGGCGTGGAAGTCTATCGACTACTTTGTAAGTTGTTCCCGGAATCCAAGCCAGAAGCTTTAGACTATGACGTTGTTGTTAACAAGCTTGCTGAGTAATTCGAGTCGCGAGTTCACGTGGCAGCAGCCAGATTCAAGTTCTTCACATTAAAGAAACTGCCACATCAATCTAATAAACAGTGGTTAACAGATTTACGGGGCCTCACCCGTCAGTGCCGATTTAATTGTGTGTGTGGAGCTTCCTACAGTGATGTCATGTTACGAGACGCTATTACTCAAAACATTGCAGATTCTCGTATTCGTGCTGCTATCTTAAAGTTGCCTGACCCGTCATTAGAGACTGTGATGAACATCATTGATGCCCAAGATACTTTTGACTATGCTGAGTGTGAGTTAGATCAGCCATGTATTTATCAAATTGCCTGTGCTAAGCAAGTTATGTCACGCTCGCGGCCCCACCGGCAGAGTCCGAATGTAAACACTAGCCGGCCGCGTCATGTTAAACACATTCGTCAGCCGCGTGTGCAAAATGATAGAGTTTAGTCTTGCCCTAAGTGTGTTCTTGCTCATCCTCGTGAACGTTGCCCGTTAAGAAACGCGGTTTGTCACTTTTGTCAAAGGAAAGGACACATCCAGATTGTTTGTTTGCGTAAACGCAAGAACAATTCTAGTGCTGCCCAGCCCATGGATATTCATGTTCTTCAAAGCCAGCCCGCCCAGAAGGTCGCGTTTAACGACTCTTCCACGGTTCGTGTGGGTAATAAACTTGTTCGCAATAAGCCACCCACCCAGCCCTCTGCTATGCGACCCGAGCGTAATTCAAACGCTGTAAAACGTAATGTACAGACTGCAAGTGACGCGGGAGTTGTTGTTCCACTCGCCCAACCCACGAGTTGTCGTAAGCAGCGAACACGCGCTAAACGCGCTGATTTTGTGTCTTTAGCCTGCACTGCACCGATCCAGAGACAGTGTAATAAACTATTTGTGAAGCTACGCATCCAGGATAAGACCTTCAATTTTCAATTAGACACTGGTGCGTCGGTGACTCTCATAAATAGTGCTACGTATGCGGCTATCGGCCGCCCTAAACTTTCAGCGGCAAAACATTCTTTGGCTACTTATAGTGGAGAACAAATTCCTGTGTTAGGTGTATGTAGCGTGCCAGCCACATTCCGTGGCAATACAAAAACAGCTTCATTCACAGTGCTCCGCGCTACAGACAGTGTAAACATTTTCGGATTAGACTGTTTTGACTTGTTTGGCCTGTCTATCCAAGACAATGTGTTGCAAATTAATTCTGTTGTTGTTCCTCAAGACAGCATAACCGATTTGTGTAAACGATACAGTGCCATATTTAAAGACGAACTAGGTTGTGCTGCGAACTTTGCCGCTCATATTACGTTAAAAGATAATGCTCAGCCTCGATTTTTTCGTGCTCGTCCAGTGCCTCACGCCCTCCGGGCACCTGTAGCAGATGAACTTCGTCGTTGGCAAAACAACAGTGTTATTCAATCCGTTTCAGCGAGCCAGTGGGCTTCTCCCTTAGTTATTATAAAGAAACCGTCTGGCAAGTTACGTTTGTGTGCTGATTTTAAGTCGACAGTTAATCCTCAGACTGTCATTGATTCTTTTCCTTTGCCTAGACCGGACGAGCTGATGGATAAGTTAGGGGAAGCTCGTTTCTTTTCCAAAATTGATCTCCGTGAAGCATATTTGCAATTGCCCCTCGACGAGCAATCACAACAGTATTTTGTCATAAACACGTCGTTGGGGTTGTTCCGTTTTCTGCGTTTGCCTTTTGGTTGTGCGTCAGCTCCAGCTGTTTTTCAGCGTTTTTTGTCACAACTTCTGGCTAATGTGCCATCGTGTTGCAACTATTTAGACGATATTGTTGTGTCCGGTCGGACGCCTGCCGAACATTTCCGTAATTTGGAGTGTTTGTTTACAGTGTTGTCTCAGGCAGGCCTACGTTGCAACATCGATAAATGTTCATTTTTCCTTACGGAGGTGGAGTATCTGGGACATGTTCTTAATGCTCAAGGCATTCATCCCTCCCAGTCACATTTAGCAGCTATTCGTGATTTGCCCGCCCCTCGCAATCTGCAGGAATTGCAAGCAGTTCTTGGCAAGTTGACATATTATGTTAGGTTTATACCTAATGCATCACAGATTGCTGCACCGTTGCATCGTCTCCGCCGTAAGAATGTTCCGTTTGTGTGGTCAGCTGATTGCCAATCAGCCTTTCAGCAGCTTAAAGAGGCTTTATTGAATGATCGTTGTCTGGTCCATTACGACCCTAACAAGCCTCTGGTGTTAGCTTGTGATGCCTCTTCTTTCGGCCTCGGTGCTGTGTTGTCTCACCGAGTCGGTAACACCGAACGTCCTATTGCGTTCGCATCTAAATTGCTAAACAAAGCTCAGTGTAATTATAGCCAATTGGACAAGGAAGCGTTGGCTGTTGTGTTCGGTGTCACAAAATTCCATCACTACCTCTATGGTAGACCATTCTATTTAGTAACAGATCACAAGCCCCTGACGTCCCTGTTTCATCCGTCTAAACCAGTTCCTCAGCGGACAGCTCAGAGACTACAACGTTGGGCTCTTTTGTTATCACAATACCAGTATGAGATACTGTATCGCCCTACAGCTCAGCATGCAAACGCTGACGCGCTTTCTAGATTGCCGATTGCTGCGGACGATGTCTTCGATTCCTCTGACGACTCTTGCCATCAGATTGACGCCGATGAGCATCAATCCCTCCGGGATTTTCCGATTGATTACCGTCAGGTGGCACGTGAGACAGCTACGGATCCTCATCTGAGTTTACTATTACGTTTTGTTCAACGTGGTTGGCCGTCCAAGGCAAAGGACATATCGGATCCTGTGGTTCGTCGCTATTATCCGCAACGTCATCTGTTGTTTGTTTCGCACGGAGTTTTGCTGTTACGCACCGAGAATGACCAGCTTCGTGTAGTGGTTCCCCAAGTGCTCCAATCCAAGGTCCTCGGCTTGTTGCATCAAGGTCATTGGGGAGTGGTCCGCACCAAGCAGCTTGCCCGCCGTCATTGTACATGGATCGGCATTGATAAGCAGATTACGCAGATGTCTACAGATTGTTCGACGTGCGCCGAACACCAAGCTGCTCCGCCTCAACGCTATTTTGAGTGGGCACGCCCTGCCGGTCCCTGGCAGCGGGTACATATTGATTTCGCTGGTCCATATTGGAATTCTCGTTGGCTCATCGTGATAGATGCATTTAGTAATTTTCCGTTTGTTGTGCCCATGTAGTCTACAACGTCTGCACAAACTATACAGGCGTTGACTTCAATTTTTTGTATTGAGGGTCTTCCAGAAGTTTTAGTGTCTGACAATGGTCCACAATTTACCTCTGCTGAATTTGACAGTTTTTGTTCTGCCAATGGCATTCGCCATGTTCTTACTCCGCCGTTCCACCCTCAATCGAATGGTGCAGCGGAACGTTTTGTACGCACATTCAAGGATCATATGGACCGCCTTCGTGCTACGCACTCTCGTCAGCAGGCCCTCATCACGTTCCTGTCGTCGTACCGGACCACGCCACGCGACGGCCCTTCGCCTGCGGAGCTTCTCCACGGCCGTCGTCATCGCACCCTACTACGGTTGTTGCACCCCCCGGATCGACCCGCCGCTTCTGAGCATCGCACGCGTTTTCAGCGCAACGACGCCGTTTTTTTCAGAGTTTATCACGGTCGCCGTCGTTGGGAACGTGGTACCGTGATAAGTGTCCAGGGTCGCGGTTTTTATACTGTTCACGGTGCTACTGGGGTGCACAGGAGGCATCAGAACCAGTTGCGCCGCGCTGGCCGCCCGGATTCTGCCGCTCGTTCTTTGTCCACAGATTTGGTCCGCGGCGGGTTCCAGCCGCGCCTTCCGACTTCGCTGCCGCCCCCAAGGCAGCAGCAGCAGCCGTCGCCGCTACCACGCCGACAGCCCGTCCCGTTGATGCCTCCCGCGCAGCTTCATCCGGGAGCGCCCCAGGTGGTCGCTCCGGCTCCTGCGGTCCCTCTTCAGTCGCCACCGCCTTCGGAGCTGATGGACGTCGACCCCTCAGCCGGGCCGCCTTCCCAAGCGGTGGCTGTGCAGCCTGTCCTGCAGCCGCTTTCCTTGGGCACCCCCAAGGAGTCTGACACCGCAGCGCCTTGTCCGGCACCCACTCCGCAGCCGTCGACGCAGCGTCAGGAGACGCTGCCTCTCTTCGTGGGTCCCGACGCCCCGTCGCGTCCAGTACCAGAAGCTGCGCCCGTGGTCACAGGCGTGCCCCCTGACCTCGGTTTTCAGTCGGTGTTTCCCGAGGCCCCGCGCAGCCAATGCTGGGGTGCGGACCGGGGACTGCCACCGACAACAGTCTCCTCCCCGGTCTCTTCTGCTACGCCTGCGGCCAGACCCCTCCCCCGCCGTCGACGCTCGCCACGTCATTATTCAACGACGGTGCGGCGATTTGGGGGGGAGGAGTGTTATATCCTAGCCAGTAATGCCACCCGAGCCCGCTGCCAAAAGGTTGGCAGCATCAAAGTCCGGACGCCGTCCGCATAAGCAGCGCCATCGAGACAGGAAATCGCCGCAGGTCTGCGCGCGCCACCGCTGGCTTCTGGTTTCTTAAGCGCTGGAGTCGCGAGCGCTAGGACAGTTCTGTATTCGCCGCTCAGTTGTATACTCGCCACCAAATTGGGTACTTGCTAGTCAGTTGTGTGTTCATCGCAGCAGAGTTGTTGTTTGTCGTCAGCCGACGCTGACCTAGCCGCTCCGACTCGAACTAGACAGATTTCTGTGGACACGGAGTTCACTACTGTGTTTCTGTATCTTCGTTAATAAAGGTAAGTACCGACTTTTATTTAATCAGAGTGTTTGGGTTTTCATCTTTCTGTTCACTGTTCCAGCGGACCGGTCGGCCCGCTATTAAAAGTGTGGCGGTGACTTCGTAAGCCGTTTCTACAGCGAATTGTTTGTCGCTACGAACGCCGCCACAAAAGGAACCATCCTAGGATTTGCCTGAAATGGTTTAGGAAAATCACAGAAAACCTAAATCAGGATGTTCGGATGTGGGTTTGAAACATCGTCCTCCCAAATGCGAGCCCAGCGTGCTAAGCATTGCATCACGTTGCTCGGTACAAGAAATCATATAGAGGCAATTGGTCTTCTCCTTCACCAACTAAGAGATCCTCTTCAGCGGTGTCGCCACATGATACCCTACCCAGCCGACTTCTGTGTCGCCAGTGAACATCGCCAACTTTATTAATACTGTAGACTCTGCAGACTGACAGATGGAGAACGCTGAAGCCTTTGTAGATCTGATGGAGCAAGGTCCTGCAGCTTCTACTCCCTGTGGTAGTGAGTCTTCTCAGGCTGGCACTCGGCAGCCGCCGAGGTGACACTCCTTCCTTTTTTCCCTCCTCCCCTTCCTCTTCATGACTCTCCTCCAATGGAATGTCGGCGGCCTTAGATCCAACAAGGAAGAATTGCGGCTGCTCTTGAAATCACTGTTTCCACTTGTTCTCTGCCTCCAAGAAACAAAATACGTCCTCACGACCACTTTCACCTCTCGCACTTCTTTTTCGGTCCGCTCTGACCTTTCCCCCTGAGGACGGCATTCCATCTCAAGCTGGTCATCTGGGATGATGATCATATCCGAACTATGTCCCTGACTACCCAGCTTCAAGCTGCTGCAGTCCGCATTTTCCTTCCTCACTTCACCTTTTCCCTTTGTACCTTTTACATCCCTCTATCATTTGGTGTCACCAGGACGGATTTCCTCCAGCTTATTGGGCAACTCCCTCATCCATTTCTGCTGCTCAGTGACTTTCATGAACACCATCCCCTTTAGGACTCTCCCGGAACCTGCCTGAGAGGTGCGCTCTTGGCTGGCCTTCTCAATTAACTTAACCTCATTTAACTTATCATGGGAGCACCCACGTTCCTTTCAAACTCCACGCACATCTGTTCCCATTTGGTCCTTTCCTTCTTCACTGCCCAGCTTGCCCATCATCTTGAGTGGTCTGTTCTCTGTGACACGTATGACTTCAACCTAGCCGGCCGGAGTGCCGAGCGATTCTAGGCTTTACAGTCTGGAGGCGCGCGACAGCTACGGTCGCAGGTTCGAATCCTACCTCGGGCATGGATGTGTGTGCTGTCCTTAGGTTAGGTAGGTTTAAGTAGTTCTAAGTTCTAGGGCATTGATGACCTCAGATGTTAAGTCCCATAGTGCTCAGAGCCATTTGAACCATGTGAACTTCTACATAACCCAAGTGGCAACTTTGTAAGGCTGACTGGAGGCTTTACTCTTCCCTGGTGACCTTCAACGAACATTTTCCCAGTTGAGATCCCCAGGCAGAATATCTTACGAACTTTATCCATTCCTCGCAATTTATCTTTACCACTCTGTGTCCCGGTCCCTTGGTGGCTTGAGGCGTGCCGAGACGCAATTCGCAGCCACAGACATGCTCTCTGCATGTTTAACCGTCATCCTACGATGGCGAACTGTATTCATTATAAACATTTCCATGTGCAGTGTCGTCGCTTTCTTTAGACTGGATTTCATTTACTACTTCTTTTAAAAGTTCCATTCCATCTTCGATCGTGTCGGACAACCTTCGACAGCTCTCTAGGACCAAGGTCAATCACCAATTTCCGGCCTGATCATGGCAGATGATATCACAGTGAGCCCTATTGTTATCTCTAATACCTTGGGCCGTTATTTCACCGAGATTTCGAGCTCTTCCCACTATCTCCCTGCCTTCCTCCATCAGAAACGAGTGGAGGAGCCTTGGGATATACCCTTTTTTCTCAGAATCGTCATTGATATTATGCCACTTTCAGTATGAGGATGCTGGATCATGCCCTCACTTCATTCTGGTCCTTCGCCCCAGGGCCGGGCGATGTTAACATTCAGGTGTTGCATCACCTTTCTCTTGCTGGCAAGCACTTCCTCCTTCATACGTACAATCGCATCTGGGCAGAGAGCACGTTTCCCAGACGGTGGCTTGAAGCCGCTGTCATACCCATAACTAAGCCCGGTAAGTACACATACATTGCTTCTAGCTACCATTTGTCTCACCAGCTGAGTTTGCAAGGTAATGGAACGTATGATCCATGCCTGGCTGCTATGGAGATTCGAATTTCGCTGTTTACTAACCACTCCAGAATGTGGGTTTCCAGTAAGCCGTTCTGCAGTTGACCTCGTCACTTTGTCAACCATTGTCATGAATGGTTTCTCGCGGAAACACCAGACTGGCCGTGTTTTTTGATCTGTAGAAAGCCTTATGGCACTTGCTGGAGGACTCGTATTCTCAATTCTTTCTACCTGTAGGGCTTCAGAGGCTAATTGCCCAGTTTCCTTCGGGAATTATTAAAAGACAGAATTTTCAAGGTACATGTGCCTTGTAGGACACCTTTATCAAGGAAAACGGGGTGCCTCAGGGTTCGGTCCTGAGCGTCGTCCTCTTCGCTATCGCCATTAACCCTATTATGGCCTGTCTCCCACCCGGAATTTCCACCGCCCTTTTTGTCGACGATTTTACGACCCATTGCAGTTCGCCACGGACTTGCATCTGTGAGCAGCATCTTCTGTGTCGTCTTTACTCGTGGAGCATCAACAATAGCTTTTCCACTGACAAAACCGGCTGTGTGAATTTCTGGTGGTTCAATGGGTTTTTACCATTGTCTTTACATATGGGGCCAGTTTTTCGTCCGTTCGTTGAAAATACGAAATTACTGGGGCTGATGTACGATAGGAAACTTTATTGAATCCCCCATGTGTATTACCCAGCTGCCGGCTGTGCCTCAGTGCCCAACGATACTTCCTGAAGAGCGAATTGAATCACCTCCTCAGTTCGTACAGATGTCTTGTTCGTTCGAAACTAGGCTAAGGGGATTTCGTTTATGGATCTGCAGGTCCGTCCACATTACGCCATGTCAATACAATCCACCATCGTGGCATCCGTTTGGCCACTGGCGACTTTTACACTAACCCAGTTAAGGGTTTATATGCAGAAGCTGCCGAACTGTCACTGTCGTACTGACGTGAGGTTTTCCTTAGCGAAAACTCATCCCGTTTGTCTGCCACGCCTGGCCATCATTTCAAATGGCTCAAATGGCTCTGAGCACTATGGGACTTAACTTCTGAGGTCATCAGTCTCCTAGAACTTAGAACTACTTAAACCTTACTAACCTAAGGACATCATAACATCCATGCCTGAGGTAGGATTCGAATCGCGACCGTAGCGGTCGCGCGGTTCCAGACTGAAACGCCTAGAACCGAACGGCCACAACGGCCGGCAGACATCATTTCTACGCCTCCTTCTTCGATGAGTCCTTTGACCGCCACTATAGGGCACGTCTCTCTTCTCTGTTACCCCCTGGAATTCACTTTCGGCCATTGCAGCAGCACCTTAACATCACGCTATCTTGCACTTTCCCAATTGTTGTGAACCCTTTACCACCTTGGCTTCGTCTGGGAGCCCATGTTCACCTTGGCGTTCATTTGCTTCCTACGGATACTAATCCAGACTCTATCGCCGTAAGTTTCTCGACCTTCGCGATAGTACTTTTGTGTACACTGATGGCTCTGTGACTGATTGCGGTGTCGGGTGTGCCTGCGTTATTAGCACCGACGATTTTCGGTATCGGCTTCCGGAACGCTGTGCAGTATTTACAGTGGACCTCGTCGCCCTATATCAAGCCAGGTAGTAAGGGCTTTTCAATTGTGTTATTTGCTTTGGCTCTCTCAGTGCACTTCAGAGCCTCGGTATGCAGTACACCATCCATCTCTTAGTGCAACAGGTCAGGAAAGCTTACTTCTCAATCTTGATGCAGCCACGGTGGTGTTTATATGGAACCCTTGTCAGGTTGGTCTGACAGAAAACGAGGCCACTGATACTGCTGTCAAGGCTGTAATCGTCCCACCTCAGCCCACTAGTTCCACCATTCCCTACATTGACCTCTGTGCTGCCGACTGTCAGCGGGTGGAGTCCCTTTGGAATCACAGCTGGTCTTCCCTTCATGGAAACTAGCTCCGGGGAATCAGACCCCTCCCAGCGGCTTGGCCGACCAGCTCTCTACCCTCTCGCCCCGAGGAGATCATTTTAGCTAGGTTGCGTATTGGGCGCTGTCCTTTCAGCCATCGCTGTTTGTTAAGTGGTGATCCCTCACCTCTTTGTGCCCGCTGTCCTTAACTTTTGACGGTTCGCCATTTTCTGAAGGTATGCCCTTTTTTTAATACTTAGTTGTAATTTATGTTTGCTGTATGACTTACCGACCGTTTAGCGAACGACGCGTGGGTTGTCGACCGCGTTTTACTTTTTATCCGTCGTATCAATATGGCGAAGGACATTAAATCTTTAGTTCAGAACCTTCGTTGTCTCCGTGGTCTATTTTATGACCCTTTCTCCAAGTACCTGTTTTTAGATGTCTTTCCTTCCATCGATTAGGCTTAACGTGTAGTCCGTTCTAACTCCCTCTTAGTCTTCGTGTTCCACGGTTCTGACTAGGGCAATATGATCCTAGTTGTTTTTCCGTCCTAAAAGAAAACAAAACAAAACAAACCCGTGGGTCTTCATTTGGATGATTGGTCGAATCGCGCAGTATCCAGATTTATGGGCCATTCGGATATGACTGTGGGGTGACGTTGGACTACACGGGAATTCCAGGGCAGACATACTCGTCATCAAGGCTCCAGTCGACCTCTTCTGACCACCACAAGTGACGATCGGCACGCTGGACACTCAGGACATTGTAGCCCCTTCACGTCTACGCCTGACAACCGGGGACGTCCTGAAAAATTCGGGCCCGCATCTCGTGGTCGTGCGGTAGCGTTCTCGCTTCCCACGCGCGGGTTCCCGGGTTCGATTCCCGGCGGGGTCAGGGATTTTCTCTGCCTCGTGATGGCTGGGTGTTGTGTGCTGTCCTTAGGTTAGTTAGGTTTAAGTAGTTCTAAGTTCTAGGGGACTGATGACCATAGATGTTAAGTCCCATAGTGCTCAGAGCCATTTGAACCATTTTGAAAAATTCCGTGACCAGTAACAGCCAGAGCAGTATATTACCATTCCATGAGTATGTTGCTGTTAACAACACAACAGGTATGTTTCATGTAGTAAACAGCCAAAGTGGTGAAATTCAGTTCATTTTATTTAATTAATGACACGTTTCTGTTGTTGTTGTTGTTGTTGTTGTGGTCTTCAGTCCTGAGACTGGTTTGATGCAGCTCTCCATGCTACTCTATCCTGTGCAACCTTCTTCATCTCCCAGTACCTACTGCAACCTACATCCTTCTGAATCTGCTTAGTGTATTCATCTCTTGGTCTCCCTCTACAATTTTTACCCTCCACGCTGCCCTCCAATACTAAATTGGTGATCTCTTGATGCCTCAGAACATGTCCTACCAACCGATCCCTTCTTCGGGTCAAGCTGTGCCACAAACTTCTCTTCTCCCCAATCCTGTTCAATACTTCCTCATTAGTTATGTGATCTACCCATCTAATCTTCAGCATTCTTCTGCAGCACCACATTTCGAAAGCTTCTATTCTCTTCTTGTCCAAACTATTTATCGTCCATGTTTCACTTCCATACATGGCTACACTCCATACAAATACTTTCAGAAATGACTTCCTGACACTTAAATCTATACTCGATGTTAACAAATTTCTCTTCTTCAGAAACGCTTTCCTTGTCATTGCCAGTCTACATTTTATATCCTCTCTACTTCGACCATTATCAGTTATTTTGCTCCCCAAATAGCAAAACTGCTTTACTACTTTAAGTGTCTCATTTCCTAATCTAATTCCCTCAGCATCACCCAACTTAATTCGACTGCATTCCATTATCCTCGTTCTGCTTTTGTTGATGTTCATTTTATATCCTCCTTTCAAGACGCTATCCATTCCATTCAACTGCTCTTCCAAGTCCTTTGCTGTCTCTGACAGAATTACAATGTCATCGGTGAACCTTAAAGTTTTTATTTCTTCTCCATGTATTTAAATACCTACTCCAAATTTTTCTTTTGTTTCCTTTACTGCTTGCTCAATATACAGATTGAATAACATCGGGGAGAGACTACAACCCTGTCTTACTCCCTTCCCAACAACTGCTTCCGTTTCATGTCCCTCCACTCTTATAACTGCCATCTGGTTTCTGTACAAATTGTAAATAGCCTTTCGCTCCCTGTATTTTACCCATGCCACCTTTAGAATTTGAAAGAGAGTATTCCAGTCAACATTGTCAAAAGCTTTCTCTAAGTCTACAAATGCTAGAAGCGTAGGTTTGCCTTTCCTTAATCTTTCTTCTAAGATAAGTCGTAAGGTCAGTATTGCCTCATGTGTTCCAGTATTTCTACGGAATCCAAACTGATCTTCCCCGAGGTCGGATTCTTTTTCCATTCGTCTGTAAAGAATTCGTGTTAGTATTTTGCAGCTGTGGCTTATTAAACTGATAGTTCGGTAATTTTAACATCTGTCAACACCTGCTTTCTTTGGGATTGGAATTATTATATTCTTCTTGAAGTCTGAGGGAATTTCGCCTGTCTCATACATCTTGCTCACCAGACGGTAGAGTTTTATCAGGAGTGGCTCTCCCAAGGCCGTCAGTAGTTCCAATGGAATGTTGTCTACTCCGGGGGCCTTGTTTCGACTCAGGTCTTTCAGTGCTCTGTCAAACTCTTCACGCAGTATCGTATCTCCCATTTCATCTTCATCTACATCCTCTTCCATTTCCATAATATTGTCCTCAAGTACACTGCCGTTGTATAGGCCCTCTATATACTCCTTCCACCTTTCTGCTTTCCCTTCTTTGCTTAGAACTGGGATTCCATCTGAGCTCTTGATGTTCATACAAGTGGTTCTCTTATCTCCAAAGGTCTCTTTAATTTTCCTGTAGGCAGTAGCTATCTTACCCCTAGTGAGAGAAGCCTCTACATCCTTACATTTGTCCTCTAGCCATCCCTGCTTAGCCATTTTGCGCTTCCTGTCGATCTCATTTTTGAGAAGTTTGTATTCCTTTTTGCCTGCTTCATTTACTGCATTTTTATATTTTCTCCTTTCATCAATTAAATTCAATATTTCTTCTGTTACCCAAGGATTTCTACTAGCCCTCGTCTTTTTACCTACTTGATCCTCTGCTGCCTTCACTATTTCATCCCTCAAAGCTACCCATTCTTCTTCTACTGTATTTCTTTCCCCCATTCCTGTCAATTCCCTTATGCTCTCCCTGAAACTCTGTACAACCTCTGGTTCTTTCAGTTTATCCAGGTCCCATCTCCTTAAGTTCCCACCTTTTTGCAGTTTCTTCAGTTTTAATCCACAGGTCATAACCAATAGATTGTGGTCAGAGACCACATCTGCCCCTGGAAATGTCTTACAATTTAAAACCTGGTTCCTAAATCTCTGTCTTACCATTATATAATCTATCTGATACCTTTTAGTATCTCCAGGGTTCTTCCATGTATACAACCTTCTTTCATGATTCTGAAACCAAATGTTAGTTATGAATAAGTTGTCCTCTGTGCAAAATTCTACCAGGCAGCTTCCTCTTTCATTTCTTAGTCCCAATCCATATTCACCTACTACGTTTCCTTCGCTCCCTTTTCCTACTACCGAATTCCAGTCACCCATGAGTATTAAATTTTCGTCACCCTTCACTATCTGAATAATTTTCTTTTACTTCATCATACATTTCTTCAATTTCTTCGTCATCTGCGGAGCTAGTTGGCATATAAACTTGTACTACTGAAGTAGGTGTGGGCTTCGTATCTATCTTGGCCACAATAATGCGTTCACTATGCTGTTTGTAGTAGCTTACCCGCATTCCTATTTTCCTATTCATTATTAAACCTACTCCTGGGTTACCCCTATTTGATTTCGGATATCAAACAGAAAAAAATGTTACATTCCGTCGTAGCACTCGGAGCACGGTGATACTGTGGATAGACTACTTGTGTCTTAATCAAGTTTTTCAGTGACCACTGCCAGGACAAACATACTCTTGAGATGTCATTGGATACCAAAACGATGACCTCTGATCACACAGCCGATTAATTTGGAAAATAGGCGTTACTTTTCTGCGCTCTGTTCGAATTATCCGTGGTGTAATCTCCCAACTAAATAACGCAAGTCCACATGTTACCTGTGCTGGCCTCTATATGTAGAGAGTCAGAGTGGCCAGCAGTTACTCGTGATCTGTCACCTATCAAAGCAATTTGGTCATGGGTTGCCATACGACTGTCAGACCACAACTCACCAGCAGCGACGATTGATTAACTGTGGCACAGAGAAAAAGCAGTGTAGAGAGATGCTGTTGTCATCCAAGATCAGTTCGATTCCATTTCGACTCAGGTTTGGGATAACATAGCTACCAGAGGTAGCAGCTGTGGGTGTATTCAGCTTCGCACTGCGTATGCTTCAATAAATAAAATTTCGCCCTAGTGTTGAATTTTTAATGAACAGCACTGAAAACGTATAAAATATCCGGTGCGTTGTAATGAGAAGCGTCACACACTGGAAAGCACTATAGATGGAAGTAGCTGTCGCCACAATCAACAGAACGATTCGCTTGCGGCCATGCCGGGTCATCAGGACGGTCCATCTGCCTCCGGGGCAGAGACGCGGAGGGATACGCTCAGAGTTGGACCGGCACAGAGCTCTCTTTCATACTCTTTGGCAACAAAAGGCCAGCCCCACCCCCGACGGCGGCGCCTTTTCAAAAGCATCGGGCGGGGAACTTGGGGGATTCTGCGGTCGGGACGGAAAGCGCGGAATTAAAACCTACCGGAAACGTCCTCCCACCCTCCCCCCCTCCTGCCCCTGCAAAGCAGCTTACTGCGCTCCAAATGAAGGCGAGGGGAGTCGCGATAGCTCCACCCGTGCAGCGAGACTGCAGAATAACGCATCTGACACATTTCAGTCGATTTATGCGACCGCATTTTCCAACGTGCCCCAGTTCCCTCTGACAGATGTCAGCACTAGTTAAATAAACGAATGCTACGCCTCTTGAAGCTAATTGAATGAAAAACTCTACAAACTGCTCAAAAGAAGCTTTGTACTTCTGTCACCACTTCCACAGTCTTGATTTCTTGATCAGAAACCTTTTCTTTAATACTCTTTCGATCGTAGGGAATGCGACACGTACAGCCACCTGGATAACGAGACAAAAGTGACCAGAATGAATTCTTAAATCTGCTGGTGTGTCTGCTACTTCGAAACTTGCGGTCAGATTATAAACTGACAAGGGATGCCACGACGTTGGGACGAGACTTACTTCGAACTTTGTATACATTTAGTAAGCCATAAAAAAAAAATTTAAAAAAAAAACTGAGTGAATGCGTCAACGATGAACCTGGAAAACAGTCATGGGACATCTCCCCGAACAAGTGCAGCAAACAATAACGAACAAAATGAGATTTAAAAAAATGTGGTTACCGTTAGAGCTTCGTAAGACGAACCTATACAGGGCGACGGTTCGACTCACTCCCGCTTATAACTCCATTTTTTAATCTCTACTGAGGGAAGAAAGAAATTTCTCAAAATATCAACGAGGTGTGTTTTCCCTTACAAGCTCTGAACACTGCCTGTAAATGAGGGAAAGCTGCATTCCTTCTATGTAGTAAATACCGTTCCAATGTGTGGATGACAAATACCATCCTACAACATGTAACGTCGAGAGGACATCCGACGAGTAATTGTACATTATTATTGTGGTTAGACACATTGTGATTTACTATATTACGGAACAACGTCATTCGTACCATTATTTTTGGAAGTTTGGCTTGAGCTTTTCAAGCCTGTTCCTCTTCCATGAGAAATTAATAAAAAAACGGTAAATAGTCAAATAACATGTAATTCACTACAAAAAAAAAATGGTTCAAATGGCTCTGAGCACTATGCGACTTAACTTCTGAGGTCATCAGTCGCCTAGAACTTAGAACTACTTAAACCGAACTAACCTAAGGACATCACACACATCCATGCCCGAGGCAGGATTCGAACCTGCGACGTGGCAGTCGCGCGGTTCCGGACTGAGCGCCTAGAACCGCTAGACCACCGCGGCCAGCAATTAACTACAACTTCAAGAAAACGCACGTGGGGCTTATTCATTATATTACCTCTCAAATGTCATACACATTATTTAATGTTTATGACATGAAAAAATATAGATTAAATAACAAGTACAAGCGGTATTTGAACCGCCGCCTCGTCCACGATCCTCATGCAGAACCCTAACGCTAAACACTGTTTTCTTATCTGATTTTGTTCGTTATTGTTCGTTGCATTTGTTCGTTATTGTTCGTTGTATTTGTTCGTTATTGTTCGTTGCATTTGTTCGTGGCGGACGTCCCATGACACCCAGTCGAGTTCATTGTTGATCCATTCACTCAGGTTTATTTATTTATCTTTTTTTATTACAGAGTGCAGCTAAACCTCTGACCCAACACGCGGAGCTACCATTCTGGCATCACTTGACCACTCTGACTATCTGAAGCAAGCACCTTTGGTAAACTGGGGACCTAGAAACGACGTAGAGACTTCGTCCCGCCGACGCCCTCAGTGGTTCACAACCCCACAACAGGCCAGAGCAGTACACCCACTCGCAGTCCACCCACTCCACCGCCACCACACACCGCACCCAGGGTTATTGTGCAGTTCGGCCACCAGTGGACCCGTCCGGGAACGTCTCATACCAGACGAGTGTAACCCGAAATGTTTGCGTGGTACAGTAGTTATGGTGCACGTGTACGTGGAGACAGTGTTTGTGTAGCAATCGCCGACACAGTGTAACTCAGGTGGAATAAAGGGAACCAGCCCGCATACGCCGAGGTAAATGGAAAATCGCCTTAAAAAGCATACACAGGCTGACCGGCACAACGTACCTCGACACTAATTCGCCGGGCGTATTCGTGTCGGAGACCTACACGCCTTCCCGCTGGGGAAGCAGTGCATTAGACCGAGCGGTTAGCCGGGCGGGCTTGGCACCGATGCATCAGTTACATAACAGGCACATTGTTGCTTTAAGACCTACTAAAGGTGCACAAAGTTTGAAGTAAATCAGTGATGCCAACGTCATGGCCCCCCTTTTGAGACTAGAATTCAGAACCTTGCTTAATGCGGAAAATGCTCTTACTGAACCGCCGTCATATTTTCAAGTGGCTCTGAGCACTATGCGACTTAACTTCTGAGGTCATCAGTCGCCTAGATCTTAGAACTAATTAAACGTAACTAACCTAAGGACATCACACACACCCATGCCCGAGGCAGTATTCGAGCCTGCGACCATAGCAGTCGCTCGGTTCCAGACTGTAGCGCCTAGAACCGCACGGCCACTCTGGCCGGCTCATATTTTCACTTCAACCTGTATCTCGTCGCGAGTCGTACTAGGATAGCTCAGTTGGTAAAACCATTATCGTACCTGGTTCGAGCAGCTCGATCCCAGTCATTCACAGTTTTAATTTGACATTGGGCAGAAAAGAGGTAAGGGTACACTATCTGACCAAAAGTATCAAATGGTTCAAATGGCTCTGAGCACTATGGGACTTAACTGCTACGGTCATCAGTCCCCTAGAACTTAGAACTACTTAAACCTAACTAACCTAAGGACAGCACACAACACCCAGCCATCACGAGGCAGAGAAAATCCCTGACCCCGCCGGGAATCGAACCCGGGAACCCGGGCGTGGGAAGCGAGAACGCTACCGCACGACCACGAGATGCGGGCAAAAGTATCCGGATACTCATTAGTGGATATTAATATGGCATGTCCCCATCCTTCGCCTTTATGGTGGCCTGGACCACGCTGCAGACTCTTACAATCAAATGTCTTAATTTTTTTTGGAAGAAAGGCTGCCCAGCCCAGAGAAGGTTGTGAAGTTGGACGCTGTGGCCTGCAGAAGTGTTTGCAACCTACCTGTGACCATTCCCCTGAGTGTAATCAGATATTAACTAGTACCTTCCCCCCCGCCCCATCATCAAGAGTACGCCTAACTAAATCTTAGAATGAAAACGAATTTTATTTGACCACATTTATTTTTGAAATAATGAAAGATAAATGATATTTAGTTTTGTAGGTGTTTTATTAAACCATGAACTGATATGTTAATGGGAAAATTGGTACTGATTCTTTCTAATAATGACGAAGCAATTCTCAGTGAAATACGGCTGTTACCTACAGCTCCTCCCCTGTAAAGAAAGCTAACTATCTACATTTAGAGCAGACATTCGACAAGAAACATGCTTCCTCTGCACCACTCCTCTCCCTAGCGACACTTGCTTGCCCACACCCTGCATCCCCGTTAAAAGTCAAGCAAGTTATAATGTCAGAACTATACTCATTGTCTGTAAATCACTTGACTGCTGAACTCTTTGCTTGCGAATTGACAGAAATTGGAAGACTCCTAGCTGCCAATAATTTTTGCCGATCATTCCCACTGCAAATCCACTAACAGTATTAATAATAATAATATAAATAATAATAATAACTATTGTTCTTATTATTATAATGTGTGCACCAAACAGGAACGTAGTAGCCATTAAATACTAACTGTTGTGTTGTGCTGTCAATTAGTTTGTTTATCAATTGGAAAATCAACAGCCGCGCGGGATTAGCCGAGCGGTCTCAGGCGCTACAGTCATGGGCTGTGCGGCTGGTCCCGGTGAAGGTTCGAGTCCTCCCTCGGGCATGGGTGTGTGTGTTTGTCCTTAGGATAATTTAGGTTAAGTAGCGTGTAAGCTTACGGGCTGATGACCTTAGCAGGTATGTCCCATAAGATTTCACACACATTTGAACGTGTTTTGGAAAATCAATAAATAAGGAATTTCTAGTCAATTGCAGCAGCTACCTAGAATTAGGAGAAAGCGTTTCCATGAGACATTTAAGCATATGTGATGCCGATGCAGCCTATCAATTTTACTGCCATAGATGCATGGCACAAAGTACGAAGTACGCGTGTATTGGATGGGCTATGTCAGGACGATGTTGTTCGTATATCCGTTTCATGAGCTACAATCTCCACCACATTTTGTCACATGTTAATGCTAGTATTTGAAAAAATGTAATTATCGATAGTATACGTAATTAGTACTACCGTCTTATAAAATAATGATGTGGTGTCACCGCCAGACACCACACTTGCTAGGTGGTAGCCTTTAAATCGGCCGCGGTCTGTTAGTATACGTCGGACCCGCGTGTCGCCACTATCAGTGATTGTAGACCGACCGCCGCCACACGGCAGGTCTAGAGAGACTTCCTAGCACTCGCCCAGTTGTACAACCGACTTTGCTAACGATGGTTCACTGACAAAATACGTTCTCATTTGCCGAGACGATAGTTAGCATAGCCTTCAGCTACGTCATTTGCTATGACCTAGCAAGGCGCCATTATCAGTTGCTATTGATATTGTAAAGAATGTACAGACAAGAGCTACGTTCAACATTAAAGGATTAAAGTTAAGTATTTCCACCATCTGCGTCCGTTTTTCTAAGTTCTAATTTCCTTGTCCTGTTCCAGACCTCACGCCAGCCTGCGTGAGCTTAAACGCGTGCCTTTCGGCTTCCTCCAAACTCCGTGGGTTGGCTCTCCTGCCAATCCACAACAAATGATATTCTTCACCACCTATTAAAACATTTACTTTCGTGACACAAGCATAATGGAACCACATTGGACGGCCGGAATGGCCGTTCGGTTCTAGGCGCTACAGTCTGGAGCCGAGCGACCGCTACGGTCGCAGGTTCGAATCCTGCACCCGATGTGTGTGCTGTCCTTAGGTTAGTTATGTTTAATTAGTTCTAAGTTCTAGGCGACTGATGACCTCAGAAGTTAAGTCGCATAGTGCTCAGAGCCATTTGAAACACCTCGGTTTCTACCCCGCAGAAAACCACATTTTACCGTTCAAGAGGTAATTACCTGCAGGTTGGGCACCAGGAACCACTGGTCTAGAGCGAAGTCGACGTTCTAACCTATTCCAAAGATATTTCATTTGGTTTAGGTCGGGGCTCTGGGCGGGCCAGTCAATTTGGGAATTTTACTGTCTGCAAGCCGTTGCGTCACAAACTGCGTTGACATGCTGATAGAAACAGTAATGGTGACTATATTGTTCCCCTAAGTACTCTGTACACGATGTTGTATAATGGTTTCACGTCCTTTCGCGTTTGCTGTCTCCTTAAGAGCAATAAGATAAATATTCCATAACTACGAAACAAACCCCAGGTTGCATTGCAAAACATCAAAGAACAATACTTCCTTTATTGTAACGATTAAACAGCTGAATTGGCATACCTCACAAAAAATCTCAATTTAGGCCAAAACTACATGTGGCTGCACATGTTAAGTACTCTACCTGACATCAGCACCAAAAAATACACTAGAAAAACCATTTACGGGTAAAAAGTAACTCTCATTGTCAACCAGCGTTACCGATCGTTTGGAAAATGCGACAAATTTATGCGCTGCCTGTTGGGAGAGTATAGGAATGCTACATAGATTCACACATTAACCGTCTGCACATGATCACGTTGGCTTCTAGCCATCCATTAAAAACAAATTTACAAACTCCCAGCACCATAGCGTGCAAACAAGGTCAGAACGTGGAACGGAATCTGAGCCAAAGTTGTTGCGCTTTCTTCACTAACTAGCGTTGGGGTTTGGATGAAGCCAGGTGACAGTCGTAGAAGAGCGTGTACGTGGAAAGAGACCAGTGCATGTCCTAGGCATGCAAATCAACAGGTTGATCAAGGCAGTAGGTTGGTCGTGTTTTGGACCAGTATCACGTGGGAATGTCGACCGCCCTTCACGGCTAATGAAAACACTGTCAGAACAGGCCTTGAAGGCCCAACGGTACCGACCGGCCGCTATGCCATCTTTAGAGATTAGGTGTCGCCCGCTGCAGATACGGAGGAGCGTGTGGTCAGCACACTGCTCTCCCAGCCGTTGTCAGTCTCCTACTTCTCAATCAAGTAACTCCTGAATTGGCCTCACAAGGGCTGAGTCCGCCCCACTTGCCAACAGCACTCGGCAGACCCGGACAGTAACCCATCCATGTACTAGCCAAGCAGCCGGCTGGAGTGGCCGTGCGGTTCTAGGCGCTACAGCCTGGAGCCGAGCGACTGCTACAGTCGCAGGTTCGAATCCTGCCTCGGGCATGGATGTGTGTAATGTCCTTAGGTTAGTTAGGTTTAATTAGTTCTAAGTTCTAGGCGACTGATGACCTCAGAAGTTAAGTCGCATAGTGCTCAGAGCCATTTGAACCATTTTTTGCTAGCCAAGCCTGACAATGCCTAACTTCGCTGATCTGACAGGAACTGGTGTTAGCCAGCTCCTGTGGCCGAGCGGTTCTAGGCGCTTCAGTCCGGAACCGCGCTGCTGCAACGGTCGCAGGTTCGAATCCTACCTCGGCCATGGATGTGTGTGAGGTCCTCAGGTAGTTAGGTTTAAGTAGTTCTAAGTCTAGGGGACTGATCACCTCACATGTTAAGTCCCATTGTGTTTAGAGCCATTTGAACCATTTTAACTGGTTTTACCACTGCAGCAAGGCTGTTGGTGCCCTTCGTGGCTACCAAGGGTAAACATATGGCATCAACTCACCTTTACTGTCTTCTTCGTAATTTCCTTATCAATACTTCAGACTATTCTCATTGCCGAAAACGTTGTTGGTTGGTTGATTTGGGGGAGGGGACCAAACAGCGAGGTCATCGGTCCACCGGATTAGGGGAGGAGGGGGAAGCAACTCAGCCTTTCAAAGGCACCATCCAGGAATTTGCCTGAAGCGATTTAGAGAATTCACGGAAAACCTAAACCAAGATGCCCGTACGTGGGTTTGAAGCGTCGTCCTCTCGAATGCGAAATGGTTCAAATTTCTCTGAGCACTATGGGACTTAACATCTAGGGTCATCAGTCCCCTATAACCTAACTAACCTAAGGACATCACACACATCCATGCCCGAGGCAGGATTCAAACCTGCAACCATAGCAGTCGCGCGGTTCCAGTCTGAAGCGCCTAGAACCGCTCGGCCACACTGGCCGGCCCCGAATGCCAGTTCAGTCTGCCAACCATTGAGCCACCTCGCTTTGACAAAAACGTTGTTTGACTTTTAGGCGCCAACCTTAATGATTTGATCGCTTTCCACCGTCTTCACCTTCGTCCTTTGATGACAAATGATGCTGACAGCTACCACCCTGGTTTAATAAACGTATCTTGGGAGGTTACATAAAAGCACGATCGGATTTCCTTGAAATGAGTTTGACCCATCAGTTGTTATGTGGAGACCGATTGCACACCGCTGTCAAAACAAATGGCAAGTTCGTATTTTTAAATTCAATAGTTTATTCATTAGAACACAATGCAGCAGCTCGAGTTCTCTCAGCATCGTTAGCTAACATTCAAATTCAGAATAACTGGGTAAACAATCAAACTGTTAACTCTACAACGTAGGTCAACACACTTCACTACAAAAACAGTGACGTTCTTACAAGGTCTTACATACGGAGCAATTGAAAGTCACGATGTGAACTACTCACGAAATGGTTTAAATTCCAACACTTGCACTACGCGGCAACGTGGCATGTCGAGGTTAAGCTGCACACACACACACACACACACACACACACACACACACACACACACACACACGCACGCTTTATAATCTCGCGCCCTGAAGACGAAGTTTCCCATCGTTAAACACGAAGTCCCCCTTATTCTCGCCTCCCCAGCTTAGGGTGCGTTTACACCTGCGAGCCATGCGTGTAGTCGCAGTGGGACTGTGCTTGCACCACACACAAGTAGAGGCACACGTATAGGTGCGTGCGTCTTCCTCAACATGTGCGTGCGAGTGATTCCACTCACACCTGTGTTCACACTGCGCGAATCTATTTCCTTGTGGGACGAGCTACAGCCACACGGTGGCTAGCCGCAAGGTGTACAGGCGAAACGCACCTTTATTGATCTATTTACCATCACTTGTGTTAGCTTGCTTCCCACTGGTTGCGCCTGTCACGTCTTCCCAACTACGCTGCTCTGATCTAGTGATGCGTATTATGTTGCAGTTTAATAATGGCGCTTTTGAACCAATCAATCAACAATAATAAAAGAAGATTCACACAAAATCGAGCTTTAATATGGATCAAAAATGTATCAAACCCTACAAATTTAAATGAATCCCTCCTCACAAAACATTGCAGTGACTCGAATAGTCCATTGCTACCCTAAAAAATAAGTAATCTGCGCAAAATCAATATTAAGTAAGGGTGTGGTAATTTAGAAATAAGGTGACTAATTATCGTGCTTTGGTGTGTGCATTAAATTTTTAAAAATTTTCTTCCGAGGGAATTTAACCTCTATCTCTGGTCACGAAAGACGCTCCTCTACCACTGGAGGCAGGCAATTATTTACGTAAATTCACCGGCTGACGGCTCACTCCATTGCCGTGCTACCGCCGTACCTCACTAAGTGATAAGTACCCTTTTTCAATGCACACCAGAGAGCATCCGATATAATGTCAGCCCTTCTGCTTCCCATACTGTAAACACCTTTACCCCACTTTCACAGAGAAATAATACATCCTGCAGTATTTATCAAGGAAACCGAAACAAAACATTTTGTAAGCCTGGCTGTGAGCACACACGGCCTAATTTTGTTCTCTCAGGTGCCCAGTAGTCACCGAGCGAGGTGGCGCAGTTGTTACCACACTAGACTCTCGTTCGGGACGCAGACGGTTCAAATCCCTGTCCGGCTATCCAGATTTAGGTTTCCGTGATTTCCCTAAACCGCTCCAGGCAAATGCTAGGATGGATGATTCCTTTAAAAAATGCACGGCCGATTTTCTTCCCCCATCCTTCCTTGTTCTCTAATACCCGCGATGTCGGTGGGACTTCAGACTCTAATCTTCCTTACTTCCTATTTTCCTCTACTATCAGCGTTCCTAGCCAGAAGACTTTGACATACTGAAACCCATACGCAGGAGTTCCCCACTGATTGTTTTCGAGGCTCAGAATGTCTAGCCAAGCTACTCAGAAGGTCATTCTGCACCCTAAAATTACTGTTTGACATTAGAAGGTCCACTTGGACCAGACGCAGATACGAAACCTAGTTTCTCAAAACTGAGTCGGTACAGAATTGCTGAAACGAGTTCCTAATCGATCACAAAATGCGCCAAGATGAAAATATGAAAAACTACTGTGAATCATAACTAAACTGACTTCTTTAGGTTGTATCTCAATGCCGTGCTAGACGTGGATTTGAGCCGCCATCGTCCCGAATGCGTTTCCAGTGCCTACCACCGCTGGACCACCCTCAGTAGTGTCTTGCACTGACGACTTTTCTGTTTAGTCCCTTACCCCGCTATCTACCAACCAACCAACCAAACCACTTCTCGCCACTGGAGAGGCTGGGTCAAGCACGACACAGATAACTGGTTTCATCCATTGTACGGTTTTTTTGGTTTTTTTTTTGTGGACACACTAACCCATAATCCCACAGCTTAAGCTAGAGACTATATGAATTCTGTTTTCCACGCGCTTATGTGTTAGGAAATCTAGACGGTAACTTAGTTCACCGTTTGGTGAATGACATGAGCCACATCGCGCTGTTTACAGCGCTGTGGAACAGCAGTATGGTGTGTTAACGCAGACGCACACTTAGCGGCTGCATTCGTTGGCGTGCTTTCATTCTGCGTTTCAATTTTCTGCCCAGCTAGACATGCGCCAAACGCGTTGCGTTCCTGCTGTCGCCTCATTGTCACGACATGCAGTGAGCGAAATAGAGCGCCTGTACTCTGATTAAAACCACTTGCTATTTTACATTATTATTATTATTATTATTATTAGTAGTAGTAGTAGTAGTAGTAGTAGTAGTAGTGACATTGTGTTGCATCGTCGGTGCCAGTTGCGCGTCAGGGACCTGGCCGTCAACAGGGGGCAAAATACTGCAAGCTGACCCTTCCCGCTGAGAAATTTATTCACGTCGTGTAGCGTTAATGGTCTCGTAGTCGTTCTGGGTTCTATTGGAAATTTTGATCATAGACGACACTGACGACAACATATGACTCCACATTCACAGGGGTGGCTGCGCATATGTCCTGATAACAGCCGGCCGGTGTGACCGAACGGTTCTAGGCGTTTCAGTCTGGAACCGCGTGACCGCTCCGGCCGCAGGTTCGAATCCTGCCTCGGGCATGGACGTTTGTGATGTCCTTAGGTTAGTTAGGTTTAAGTAATTCTAAGTTCTAAGGGACTGATGACCTCAGATGTTAAGTCCCATAGTGCTCAGAGCCATTTGAAGCCCTTTTCCTAATAACAGCAATAACTCTCCAAAAAACTTTAGTTACGGAAGCGCTGATTACAGCATGAAGTTTGCCATATAATGCAATAATTAATGAACCAGTAAATAAGTTAAATAAAATGAATGAAAGTTCACTGAAAAAAAAAAAACAAGAAAGGAATGTAGACCATACACTGACAACATTATGTAAAACTCTGTACACTGTTCATTCAGATCACATAAATAAAAATTATGACCTCACACAAGATCATTAAATGCAAGTAGATTTCCGCAGTAAGGTTTAAGCATTGGACCCGATGTGCAGTTAAGATGTGAAAACAACGGATAATACTTGGCAGAGTTTCCAGTTAGACCAGCTAACTTGAAAGCATAACCAAAATGTAAGTCCCGCATTTGTGTTAATATTAAAGTTCATCAGTAATGCTGCTACATCACTAACACTCGCACAGTGTTAAAGTCCTCCAGCAGCGAAAACATACAACACTCGAAAACAGTCACCGTGTGGTGCTTAAAAATTCAATCACCCGTAAAAATTTAAAGGGTTTGGTTGGATTTGGTCGGATTGCAACCCAGGGACTAAATTTTAAAACCTGCCAATTTCCGCCAGACCTAACCACACGAAATAGGCGACGTCAAGTACCGACAGACCGAAAAAGAAAATGAAGCACCTAATTAAAACATCAGGAAAACATACCACGCTAGACACATTCACAATTTGTTATAAATTTAAATTAAAATCACCATCATTGAAAATACACCCTTTACCTTAAAACGAAATTTATTGAAAAAAAGATATCCTAGCAGTGATTTTTCTGATCTTACAAAACAGTTTAAAATACTTATTACATTGAATATTAGCGTCAATATAATATGGGACCACGGTCCATAACTTTCAAAGCAAGAAAAAACAAAGAAATAATTCTACACATACAAGTGTGTCATCCCAAAAGAGAGTGCAGTTCCGGTACGTTTACATGGTGCACTTTGTTTTTAAGTAGTACATACCAAATCTGAATAATTTCCAGTTTAAATGGAGTCCTGCCTCAATGAAACAGCATAGTACTTAATTTGGCATACAAATATCTTAGATATCTAACCAAAAATGCACGCAGGAAAGCGCATAGTAACACGTGCTGACGCCATTGTGCGTGTAAAGGTGGAGTACGTGTAGTTCTGGTCAATATAATTCAATGGTTGTAATCATATCATCGACGCTCTACATTTAGTTAAGTATCAGATATACTATGTGCACTGAGGTGGCAAAGTCGCTGGATAGCGATATGCACATACTGAGATAAAAGGTAGTATCGCGTACGCAATGTATAAAAGGGCACTGAATCGGCAGATATGTCATTTGTACGCAGGTGATTCATGCGAAAAGGTTTCCGACACCATACAATTTAACAGACTTTGAACGGGGGATGAAAGTTGAAACTAAACACATGAGTGATTTCATTTCGGGAATCATTAGAGAATTTAGTATTCCAAGACCCACAGTGTCAAGAGAGTACAGAGAATACCAACTGTCAGGCATTACCTCTCACCACAGACAATGCAGCGGCCGACGGCCTTCACTTAACGACCGAGGGTAGTGGCATTTGTGTAGAATTGTCAGTGCTAACAGACAAGCAACACTCCATGAATTAACACAGACATGAGTGTGGGACGTACAACGAAAGTGTCCGTTAGGACCGTGCGGTGGAATCTGGAGTTAGGCAGCATATGACCGACACGAGTGCCTTTGCTGAGACCAAAACATCACCTGCTGAGCCTTTTCTCGGCACGTGACTGTGTCAGATGGACTCTAAACGCCTGAAAAATCGTGGCGTGGTCAGATGGGCCCCGATTTCAGTTGGTAGTAGCTGATTGTAGGGTTCGACTGTGATGCAGATCCCACAAAGCCATGGACCAAAGTCCATAATGGTGTGGACTGTGTTTACATGGATCATTGACTGGAAAAGGTTATATTTGTCTACTTGGAGAACATTTGCAGCAATTCATGGACCTCATTTGCCCAAACAACGACGGAACTTTTGTGGATAACAACGCGCCATGTCACTGTAACACAAATGTTTACGATCGGATTGAAGAACATTCCGAACACTTCGAACGGATGATATGGCCCCCAGGTCGCCCTACGTGAATCCCATCGCACATTTATGGGACATAATCGAGAGGTCAGTTTGTGAACAAAAACCTGCACCGGATCACTTTCGTGGACGGTTATAGATGCAACATGGTTCAGTATTTCTGCAGGGTAATTCCAAAGACTTGTTGAGTCCATCCCACGTCGAGTTGCTGCACTATGCCAGGCAAAAGGAAGTCCGACGCGATATTATGAGGTATACCATAACATTCATCAGCTCAGTGTATGTTGGTATTTGTTCATTGCAAAGTTGGCCTCCTCTTTTATATACTGTGTATCACTGCGGCATATTGATTCACCAGTAGAATGTCATAAGTTTTTGCAATCATTGTCTGTAAAAACGGAAATCAATTAAAAACTTCAGTTCACACAGTGCCACGCTGAACTGAACGTATGACGTACAGACATAAAATTTGATATCTTCATATACTAAACAGACACAAGAGGTTCAGTTTACCTTTTTTTCTGTGTAATAATTCGTATCTGGAGAGTGAGAATGTGGCAGACGGCCGTAGCTAGTTCGAGTAGTAGAGCCCTTCCAGGGTTTTCCAGCCATTACCTACAGTAGCCCGCCTTTCTACTGAGAACCCCGCTCTCGACAAGCTTACCAAGATCCACTTCCCCGCCGCGTTAAAACTCCCCAGCCAAGCCAAGAGCTGCCTCGCTCGCAAGCTCACGACGCAAACAATTTTCATACCAAAATGGATTCAGCTTAAAAAGCGCATTTCAACAATACTAACATATTTACTACGTACTCATTTGAAATTCCGAAACTGTGTTATTTTTCTGCCAGGCAAAGTGAAGTCCACATTTCTGTTCATATTTCTCGGTTCGTCTACAACGCATTTCATCCAAAAAATATCAGCCACACTATTTTCGAGAAAACTGCCTGGTGGTAGTTTTAAACCAAAGTTCTATCCTGTCGTAGTAATTCCCATTACTCGTAGTGCAACACAGAATTACTAAATAGGTGAGGCAATAAAAGACTGTGATTCATTGTCGTAAGTCGAACTGGATGAACGCACGTTGAGCTTTCTGTTTCAGAGATACTGGAAGCTTAGTTTTGTTAATGTTTTTAACATTACCAAAAACATTCCAGGGTATTTTCAGTTTTTTGTTTATTTATTTTGCTGTCCAACTACTCTTTGTATACAACTGCAGTAAATTCAAAAACTTAACTGGTTTATTGCCTTAATTAGTTCGTAATATTTTCTTTTTGACTAGTTGATTACCAGTACTTTAGCCTTTCTGTAACTGATTTTCGGTGCTGTTTCCAAAATTACTGTTACATATTAGTCCAGTTAATGGCAGCTATTCGCTGTTGACGTTTATCTGTACTAGATGTAAAAAAGGACGAAATCTTCAGCTAAACGAAGGTGATTCAGTCATAAATATTTATACAAGATAATTCCGTAATGTTTAAAACTTTCAGGGGTGATGGAGAAGGGGAAATGCATCAAATCCAGGAGCCACCGATTAGAACGTTATAAGCGAAAATAGTTCTGATACCTCTGACAATGGACGTCTTCTGCTGCACGCTCTTAGCTTTCCCTATTTGGGCACGACGTAGTGTGGATCAAAAGAAGAAAAAAGTAAAGTAAACTTGGGCTCTAGAGTTCACACCTAAATAATTATGGGCAATTGTTCATATTGCTACTGTGAAACACAGCGCTTCTACTGAACAAGTGCTCAGAGCTCTTAAGGCATGCATTTTATAGCCCGTGTTTATTTGACAATTTTGTCTTGTATTGATACATACTATCTTCTCCGAAAGTATGGAGAGAAAAGTGGTTGCAATAGAAAAGGTCCAATGTCAGAGGTATCAGAACGATCTTCGCTTATACCTTTCGATTCGGTCGTTTTCGGACAAGGATCCCTTACCTCAAGCTAATACATCATTTATCCTTCTCCAACATCATTGAAAGTTTTTAATTTCCTCATGGCATCCCCCAATGCAGCTGTCCATTTGAAACACAGCATGGTGGAACAGATTCGCTTGCTTTGACATCACTCGTACCATAAATACCATTCCTACTTAAATTTCCCCATCAGGAATCGTTTGAGATCTGCGGCTGTCTTACGGCAGCATGACGCAATCACGTGCCAAACTTTTGCTTATACCTCGTTTTTTAGTTACACATTCACGTAAAATGAGAAAACAACTTTTTTTGTCGCCTGTGCATTGAGGTTATGTTTCGAAATATAGTTACTCTTTCCCAAAAAGGATTAATTAATTTTAATGTGCATAATTGAGTTTGTTGTAATTTCAGTAATCTGAAGAATACCTTTACTTACTTGCAATAGCAGTGTATCAGTTTTATCCAGATGGAGCACAACAGCGTACACGACACTCTCATAAATTAATCTTCACCATAGCGCCAAAGAAACTGGTATACGCATGCGTATTAAAATAGAGAGATATGTAACCAGGAACAATACGGTGCTGTGGTCGACAACGCCTATATAAGACAACAAGTGTCTGGTGCAGTTGTTAGATCGATTACTGCTGCTACAATGGCAGGTTATCAAGATTTAAGTGAGTTTGAACATGGTGTTATAGTCGGTGCACGAGCGATGGGACACAGCATCTCCGAGGTAGCGTTGAAGTAGGGATTTTCCCGTACGACCATTTCACGAGTGTACCGTGAATAAGGAAACCGCTAAAACAGCAAATCTCAGACATCGCTGCGGCCAGAAAAGGTCCTGCTAGAACGCGACCAACGACGATTGATGAGAATCGTTTAATGTGACCCTTACCCAAATTGCGCAAGATTTCAATGTCGGGCCATCAGCAAGTGTCACCGAGTAAATTATGCAACGAAACATCATATGGGCTTTCGGAGCCGAAGGCCCTCTCGTGTAGCCTTGATGACTGCACGACACACTTTTTACGACTCGCCTGGGCCCGTCAACACCGGCATTGGACTGTTGATGACTGGATACATGTTGCCTGGTCGGACGAGTCTAGTGTCAAATTGTATCGAGTGGATAGACGTGTACGGGTATGGAGGTAACCTCATAAATCCATGGACCCTCCTTGTTAGCAAGGGACTGTTCAAGCTGGTTGAGGCTCTGTAATGGTGTGGGGAGTGTGCAATTGGACGATATGGGACCCCTGATACGTCTAGATACGTACGTAAGCATCCTGTCTGATCACCTCAATCCATTCATGTCCATTGTGCATTCTGATTGACTTGGGCAATTCCAGCAGGACAATGCGACACCCCACACGTCTAGAATCGTTACAGAGTGGCTCCAGGAACACTCTTCTGAGATTAAACACTTCCGTTGGCCACTAAACTCCCCAGACATGAACTTTATTGAGTATACTTGGGATGCCTTGCAACGTGATGTTCAGAAGAGGATCTCCACCACCCCCTCCCTCCCTTACTCTTACACGATATTAGGCAGGTGTACCAGTTTATTTGCCTCTTCAGTGTAGTTTAGGTGTGGTTGATAATTATGATGTACACTGCAATCGCAAGGTGAAGATACGCCGAGCTCTGTAGATGAAACATGGGTGTCTCATGAGACAAAAAGGTAGTACTGGCAGGGGAGTCACATTAATTCTCCATTTGCCAAAAAATTCAGAATCAAAATTTCGCGTAAAAAATTATGACCTCAGTGTTTTGGGACAGAAAAGGTATCATTTTGTCTCATGGGGAGACCATCAATGCAAATGGATGCTGTGAGACACTAAAAGAATTCAAAAGGAGCATTCAAAACAAAAGGAGGGGAACGATGACGAGACCAGTGTGCTTGTTGCACGACAACGCCCATACTCACACAGTCTCAACCAGCGAGGCGCTTTTGGACCCATTTGGTTGGGATGTTTTGAACCACCCCCGTATTCACCTGAGTAGACGCCTTCAGATTATCATCTTTTCACCTCCCTGAAGACATACGTGAGTGGTATTAAATTTTTAGCCAACGATCAGTTGCAGAAAGAGGTCCTGAAATCGGAAGGTAATGGCGGGAGAGTTCTTTGAAGAAGGCCCAGAGATACTTATGCCACGGCTTACCTCATCCACTGAAAGGGATGGCGATTATCAGGAAAAACAGTCAACAAATGTATCAACAAAACCCTGAATTTTTTTTTTCAAATACACTTTTTCAATGAAACTGGTATGAGCTCACAACTGTTGTTGGGTATAGAATCGATGGGTTCAGGAGAGCCTTACTCAACGCCATGCAGGATCTCAGCGGTCCATGCGACTGGCGCCCGAGAGAACAGACGTACAGGTTGATTCCGTGAGGATGATACAAACAATTTGAATTAAGGGACCTTACTCCGGAAACGACTGAGTTAAAAGGTATGAGCGAAAATATACTCAAATTATGACTCAGACTCACGCAGAGCTTAAACTATGGATCCAACTTCCAAACACTGATCACGATATTCGAAATTTCCACTGAGTACTCCCCAGTACCCCCACACAATTTCCTCTGTTGATGGGTTAGTAACGCTGCAGGTAACTTCATGTCAGAGAGACAGCAAATCCGAAGTCTGCACTACAGTAATAATGAATTCCGTTTTCGTGCTCATGTTTCACTCATTGCTACATTGATAACAGTTGTTCAAGATGGCGTCAGTGCAGGCACAGAACTGTCGCATGAGTTTCTGACGTACCTGTTCTAATATCCCCGGTGCCGTTTGAACAGCGTCACAGACAGGGAGAATTCTTGCCGGGAGAAAACCTTCAGTCTCGAAAGGCGTCTCGTACAGAAGACTTTTTATGAGGCCCCACAAGAAGTGATCAAGTGAGGTGAGATTAGGTGAGTGTGCTGGCCACGAAACAGGACCTCCACTGCCTATTCACTTTTCAGGAATGTCTCGTCCAGGTGTGCCTAATCCTGAGTTGAAAGTGAGGAGGGGCCGCATCCTGTTAGAACCACATCCGTCGACGAATAACTAGTGAGCTATGTTCCAGGAACCTGGACAGGATGCCTCTGATAAACGCTGCGTATACCGGAGCATTTAAACGGAGAGGAAGGAGAGACAGGCCTAGCACTTAATCATTGGTTCTTCACAACTGTAGTGTGGGTATTCTCATCGGCCCGAACACGACCATTGCGACTATTTAACATTCCGTCTCTGGTGACACAGATGACAGCTGAAAACTACATACGCAGGGAAACAGGACTCAACTAGACGGCGCTACAAGAACCATAGACTGAACACAACACGTCTGAAGCCAGCAGGAACCAGTGCATGCACTCCCTGTGGATGGTTGGGGTCTAGCTGTATTTCCACATTTCGCCTAATACTCGTCACTAATACTCAGCGAAACATACATTTAACACGGAACAGATGAAGTGCTAATTGCAGGCATGTCATCCTCTCAAGCAAGCACTGAATCTTCTAAGTCGGGAGTCCATGTAGTTCATTGTCTGCCTCGGTTTTTGTACTGAGGTACCAAATATCCTGTTTCACTTAATCGTTGAAACGTTCTTAGAAACATGGTGCGAACCAGATGTCTTACATGTGGATTTTTTGGTGCTGTAGTACCTTTCCGCTTCTCTGGTGCTTCCAGTTGCTTGCCCACGCACGAAAATTATGTCTAAAAGTTCCGTCACCTGGTACAACTATATCTGGTTAGAGTTGATCGATGTTTGTATATCAACTTGTAAACACAACTTCAATCTACTACAGTGCAGACATTTTACACCAGGATTGCTCCTGACAGTACACAACACTGCATCTACGTTGGATTAGTCGAATTACTGTCCCAACCTTTACACCAGCGTGTTCGTCCGGACGGCCTACTCCATAATCTTAGCAACAGCAGTATCAGCAGCGCGTTTCACTGTCAGAAGTATCAGACCGATTTTCGCTTATAACTTTCGACTCAGTTTCCGCACTAAGGTCTCTCACATGAAACTGATATATTTACCCTTCTCCATCATGTCTGAAAGCTTGTAACACTATCGTGGAATCACCCCGTATTGTTTGCTTGGGTGTGCAGGTCCGAACAGTCACATCAGTCATGGAAGGGGCCTATTTGCATCAAGACAACTAGCCATAAGGATAGTGCAATGGTGTCTCTAGCACCACGGCGACCATTGTTGTGGTTCCCCTCGACTTGCCAGCAGGGAGAGGCGTGTCGGCCAATAACACCATCGGATACAAAAGTGGCACCACGCCGTCTTTTCATAAATGTCCCAGATCAGTGCGCAACGTCAGGAACTGTCATTCCGCATTGCACTATCGGTTTCCGGAACACTTTCAATGAACCTGCATCTTACAAATACATATAGCAAGTAATCGCACATAGCATACTTAGTGTTCAGTTTCGTTGCAGCCGATTTATTTAACTAATAACTGATGTACCGATGAACATATTGCGTTTAAAAAACTGCGAATTTCAGGAAGTTCATAAAATTCGCTGAAGGCTGAAACTATGACAAAAAGGAAATAAGCATAAAACTAACAGCTCAAGTCGCTTTACAATGGGAAAATGCATTACTGACACATGTGGTCCGAGGTCCAGAGGACATTTCTTCCTCTTTTCTTCAAGGACAAGGTGATTCACCCATTACTACTACTGCTACTATTACTAATACTACAAAGGTCACAGAGGAAGTTGTTGCTGTCATTTGCTTGCTCTGTAGTTATCTCTTTTATCGTCCTACTCAAATAATGATGCATCTTTTTGTGGTCCTCCTTGCTGCAGTTGCAAGCCGTTACTTGCTTTCATCATAAATATATGTCTGAGGGATCCTAAATATTATTATTTGTACATGAAGAAAAGTGTTATCTTCTCAGTAACCTTCAAATCATTAGCTACACCTTTAATTTTTATGTATGGTTCAAATGGCTCTGAGCACTATGGGACTTAACATCTGAGGTCATCAGTCGCCTAGAACTTAGAACTACTTAAACCTATCTAATCTAAGGACATCACACACATCCATGTCCGAGGCCGGATTCGAACCTGCGACCGTAGCGGTCGCGCGGTTCCGGACTGAAGCGCCTAGAACAGCTCGGCCACACCGGACGGCCTTTTATATATTAATTAGTGATTTTACTCAAGACACTTTTGTTGCCTATGCCTGTGGTCACTTTCAGAACTCAAATTAATAATCAAATTAATTAATTTAATGAGATTGAACCTTAAATTGGTAGTGTACCAACGTGCCACCACAATAAAATAGAAACAGCGAATAGTTGAGGGCGTATGAACGAGAACAGTGGCGTATTTAAGTTTACAGAATAATAGCAAATTCTATTAATCTTTTTTTTAACTACAATTATCTGATAAATCTTACACAAAAATGACAAACACATATCAGAAAAGGAATGGTGTTTGACTGGCAAAGCATACATCGGGGCGGAAGCTATACAGATTTTTTCCTGAATTAACTCCTTTAACAACACAATCAGACTTAGTTTACATGAATCCAACTCTATTCAAATGGAATCATCTATGAGCAAGTATACTACAAACTATGGTTAACCTGAATACAGGGAGCTGAGAGTATCATTTAACAACCCTACACAGGTGCAGCAGTATTTTACGCTTTCACCATGACTCTCCTTCTGAACAGACCTAGGAAGGCCCAACGGTACCGACCGACCGCCGTGTCATCCTCAGATGATAGGTTTTATTGGATTCGGATATTGAAGTGCATATGGTTAGCACACCGCTATCCCGATAGTTGTCACATTTCGTGGCTGGAGCCGCTGCTTCTCAATCAAGTAGCTCCTCAGTTGGCCTCACAAGGGCTGAGTACACCCTGCTTGCCAACAACGCTCGGCAGACCTGGACGGTCACCCATCCAAGTGTAGCCAAGCCCAATAGTGTTTAGTTTCGGTGGTCTGAAGGGAACCGGCGTTTACACAATGGCACGGCCGTTGACCAGCTCCGATTAAGCAGTTCGATTACCATACTCTCAAACGATATAATAGCAGATATTATGTGATGATACAGGATTCTCAGAATGTAACGAACCTCTGTTTCGGACGTCGAAGTTGTATCACATCTTCACTATATCAGTCATACATACAAATATTCGCAGATATGCTCTCACACTTACTTACGAGAAAACTAGTTGATACTGGCCGATATTTATTCTTGACGATGACTTGTATTTCACAGAATTCGGATGATTTTAGACGTTGCAACACTTGAATATGCCCTAAGACCGAAATCTAGATCGTGAAATGAATATATTCTATTCAGACAAATGTCGGTAATATCATTTCGAAAATTCTACATGACTGTGGCCCCACAAACAGAAAAAAATCACATGTTGAATAGGTCCACTATCTCAGTTTGGAGATTTTGGTTTCATTTTCGGACAGGTAAGAGATTTTCTTCGCTCGGGAAATGTGTGTTTGTGTTCTGCTAATCATTCCATCTCACCCTCATCGACCCACAAATCACCGAAGTGGTGTCAAAAATACCAAAAATGCTATATGGTCATTCCCTTTTTTACTAGCATTTTTAGTAGTTCTGAATTTATCCCACCCAAACCAAATGAATTTCAGCTTTTCATGGTATTAATCATTATTGTAGTGCTGTAATTATGTTGTCAAAATTTTTGTTCTACTGATCCTGGTTCAATTTTCGGGATGTTGGCATCCAACCATAACTTTTTGTAATGTACAACACAGTGAGCCATCAGTATGAAATCCTGATTAACTGTTCCCCTTTCCTATTCACGAATATGCTTTATTATTTTACATGCCAATGTTTGTCGTCCATGCATATCTCCCTCTATTAGATTACCAAATCCATGTTATGACTTCTCACGTCCATATCGTATAATGTTCTTCGTAAAAATCCCCTTTTGCTTGTAAATGCTTTATTTGTTCTTATTTGGAGACATTTGCGATACCATCAAAAGTTGCTTACAATCATAGCGCACAATATTATTACAGTGCAGTGTGTAGGTGAACTGACCTTCAATGTCTTGTACGATATATTCTTGGTAGTTAAATTGGTAAAGAAAGTTTTTAGTGTTCACATCGACACAGACACGTTAGACGAGACAATTAATGTCCCCGATAAAAGGGTTTGGGTGCGCATAGTTGTGTGGCCGTGCATGAAGTCATAAATAACCTCTAAGATTATATTGGCGTTCACCGCCTCGAGTGTGTCACCGAGCGCCTAAAATTAGCTGCTAAGACTCACCGCTGTCGACACTGCCTGTCCGCGGACCTCGTAAACACGCGTCTTTTGTAAGTCTCACGCTACGTTTGTTCGGAACGAGCTGATCACTCACGATACGTGCAGAAGTCGCCAGAGAAACACCTTTGACTCCTCGTCACGTTACTTGTCTCCCTTCTCGTACGCCGACATGGACATTTAAAGTAAAGCTCTAAAGCAGTGAGTACTATCTGTATTATTCTTCATTAAGATGTATGGCATTACAAGACATACCGATACTAGCTGAAAAATGCTCTTATCGGAGCACAGAGAAGGCGAATACGCTCCGCTTTAAGACTCTGACAAAAAGGCGGGTAAGCAGGTGCTCCAATCCTCATTCGGCCTTCCTGGCCAAAATTTTGACACAGTACGTTATAAATTCTTTTATTCAGTCTTTATTCATACCCAACATATCCCTCTAACTGCCACTGTCTTTATATTCCCCTCTCCCATTGTGTTACTTAAACTTCGATAAACTCTCGATTAATCGATACTATCTGCACCATCGTCAGTATCGGTAGTCTTATTTAACTATCTACGGTCCTATCGTTTATAATGTAATTCTTTTGGAATTGGTGCCTGGAAAATTGTCGGTTCCTATTACCTCCACAGCGTTCGGAGTGCAGAGGGAAGGCCGGCCGAAGTGGCCGAGCGGTTAAAGGCGCTACAGTCTGGAACCGCACGACCGCGACGGTCGCAGGTTCGAATCCTGCCTCGGGCATGGATGTGTGTGATGTCCTTAGGCTAGTTAGGTTTAAGTAGTTCTAAGTCCTAGGGGACTTATGACCACAGCAGTTGAGTCCCATAGTCCTCAGAGCCATTTGAACCATTTTTTGCAGAGGGAAGTAAATTGTGTGGAGGTATTTAATCAACAACAAATATAGTGGCGCCTTACCCAGTCTAAATTGTTTATAAACTTTGTTGTTAATAGATTGGTCGCTCTGGGGGAGGGGTCGTGAAAGAGGGAATTTCCTTGTTTGTCTTCTAGTGCTGACAACTCACGGTCGTGAGCATCTCGTGCCGATCAGATGTTTATGGTAAAAACTACACACGAAAATAACATGGATTCCTGAACGTGCTTTATACTGATTTTCATCTTCAACTGTGTGAGCAAGGAATACAAATGTAAATAAGGCTGTTGTAATAAAACGCAGTTAGTAGAGGAAAAAGTGACATTTTAAAGATTTTTTAAGTGTTTTCGATTGTACTGTATAATGCATTTTAAAACAAATACAATGATTGTCCCGAGCGGTCTCAGGCGCTGCAGTCATGGACTGTGCGGCTGGTCCCGACGGAGGTTCGAGTCCTCCCTCGGGCATGGGTGTGTGTGTTTGTCCTTAGGATAATTTAGGTTAAGTAGTGTGTAAACTTAGGGACTAATGACCTTAGCAGTTATGTCCCATAAGATTTCACACACATTTGAACGTGTTTTGGAAAATCAATAAATAAGGCTCAAATGGTTCAAATGGCTCTGAGCACTATGGGACTCAACTGCTGAGGTCATTAGTCCCCTAGAACTCAGAACTAGTTAAACGTAACTAACCTAAGGACATCACAAACATCCATGCCCGAGGCAGGATTCGAACCTGCGACCGTAGCGGTCTTGCGGTTCCAGACTGCAGCGCCTTTAACCGCACGGCCACTTCGGCCGGCAATAAATAAGGAATTTCTAGTCAATTGCAGCAGCTACCTAGAATTCGGAGAAAGCGTTTCCATGAGACATTTAAGCATATGTGACGCCGATGCAGCCTATCAATTTTACTGCCATAGATGCATGGCACAAAGTACGAAGTACGCGTGTATTGGATGGGCTATGTCAGGACGATGTTGTTCATATATCCCTTTCATGAGCTATAATCTCCACCAAATTTTGTCACATGTTAATGATATTATTTGAAAAAAATGTAATTATTGATAGTATACGTAATTAGTATTACCGTCTTATAAAATAATGATATTCTTCACCACCTATTAAAACATTTACTTTCGTGACACAAGCATAATGGAACCACATTGGACGGCCGGAGTGGCTGTACGGTTCTAGGTGCTACAGTCTGGAGCCGAGCGACCGCTACGGTCGCAGGTTCGAATCCTGCACCCGATGTGTGTGCTGTCCTTAGGTTAGTTATGTTTAATTAGTTTTAAGTTCTAGGCGACTGATGACCTCAGATGTTAAGTCCCATAGTGCTCAGAGCCATTTGAACCATTTCACACACATTTGAACAATGATTGTCGTTATTAATTAAACACTTTCGCTACTGTCTTCTTCTGTTTCTGAGTTCTCATTGTACTTGCAAGTGTTTTCGGTTGTACATGTTAATGTGTAAAGTGATTCGAAAACACAAAACACTGACGCAATCCTAATGCCCCTGCATCACTTCTGCTTTTGGAAAAGCACAAATGCCATTCGTATATTGGGTGCCGATGTTGTCGTCGATTAGTGGAGCTTGTTCCTTCAAGGCCACACCAGCTCCCGCAAAAATGAATATAGCAAAATCACGAACCGTCGAGTGTCGAGTTCATTTATTTGTATATTTTTGAATATGCAGCGGTATTTACATGCTATCTGCTTTCACAGAATTTCAGTGCATATTCATAAGTAATTGGGGTGAAATGTGAATGTTTCAGTGGATTTGAGACAAAACGAATCTCTTCTTGCCAAGAGTTGACTGTGAATGTCCAGAAACGTTTTTGCAAAACTCCAAATCCTGTAGATATTTCTTAAGCTCTTGCCCACTAATGCTGAAAAATTTTTTGAGCGTCACGAGGAAGAATTCTGCCTCTAAAGGTTCTATCTCTACGAGGTATCGTAGGAGGCGACATCAGTGTACCAAGAATGGCTTCTTCGTAACTCATTTGTTATTTAAACGCCACGCAACGACAGGATTATTCTTCATTACGCAGCTATAGTGCCACAACTGTTGAATCGCTGTCGTTGCCAGCAGTGAGACAAAGAGCACGGTAGCGAAGAAGTGTTCCGAATGATGCCGACATGAAACGATCAGTACTTTCCGCACGCCAACGATAGTCTGCTGACTCCGGCAATTCTGCGCTTCGATGACGATGTTTGGTTTGTGGGGCGCTCAACTCCGGGGTCATCAGCGCCCGTACAAAGTCGAAATTTTTACACAGCCCAAGTTTTGTTCACATTCCAGTCTAACGACTGTCACGGATGATGACGATGAAATGATGAGGACAACACAAACACCCAGTCCCCGGGCAGAGAAAAATCTCCAACCCGGCAGGGAATCGAAACCGGGAACCTCGTGATCCAGAGGTAGCAACTAGACCACGAGCTGCGAACCCGCGCTTCTAAGATTATTTTGTTTATGTAAGAAGCACGTAAATAGAGTTTTTTGTTAATGTTTTGAAAATGAACCGTAAAAATCAATCATCTGTGTGGAATTTTCTCAAGAAAGTCGGGGATAATAGCCAGTTTGTAAAGTGTAGCATCTGCATTAAAGATTATAAATATTATCAGGGAACAGGACTAATTTAAGAGACCACTAAAAAGAAAGCATGGTGAAAACCTAGGAATCAAAAATTAGTAATAGAATTGAAAGGTGAGAGATCAGCTTGTGAGATAGATCAAGTACAGGAGGTGCAACCACAAGAATTGAGAAGCTCTATAAAAAATTATTTTAACCGAAGTCATTTGTACGATACCAGTTCAAAAGTAAAAAAGAACTTGGTTCTCTTTATGCACAAATGATTGAAATCGATATGCTGCGGTACAGAACTTCCGACCATCAAGATTTGAAAAAATTTGTTTGTGTCTTAGACAGCAAATATGAGCTGCCAGATAAAACCACACTTAAATGTTTACTGATCTCAAAACTATAGGAAGACATAAAAAATTTGAGAAATCACTTAAAAAATATAATTTTCTTAGTGCTACGACGGTCAAGTGGAAACACAACGCGAATGAAAGCTTACTGCCATTGGCTTCCCACTTTATTATTCACGAAGAATTAGTTTCACCCATATTAAAAGTGCTAACATTTTTAAAAATGTCCCTTCTTTAACTCATCAATGCCATGCTGAGTTTCGTTCAATTTTTGTGATCGGTACATGTGAATGTAAGTCATGAGGGCGTAACTTGTAAGGTATTTCTTGGCAGTTTCATCCCTCCCCTCCCCGCCCCCACTCCCCCTCACCGCTCTTTGTCGATAGAAATCTGAAGCCCTCGTGTCATTTGTGTTCTGTTTACGGATACTGCCAACCGTAACAAATCATTGAATAATTGCGTTACAATAGGCTTAATATATTTTTTATTAATTCCTATAAATAAGGTACACATTTGAACATAGGTGTCTCCATAATGCGCTTTCTCAAAAGACTGGTACTTCCGCCCCCATAGTTTTCACTTAAGAGTTCGTGCGATAGCTGACTAACAAGTGAGAAACGAACGCAAACCCCAACAACGACTGAACCAAAATTAATACAGCACAGCAAAATAATCTGGCAGTGGCGTTACAGTTACTTTGTAGCTGTCTATCGAGTATATAAACAACTTCCCTTTGTGGCGATTTATGCGGAAGTTACAACACTAGCGTGTATGTCACTCTTCCCTAACACCCGAACCTTTAGTCCTGTCATGGGAAAAGCCACACATAACCCTAATGTGCCGCGGAAAACGCTAATGTTACCCTCTGAGAGGATTTAGAAATTTGACCGCGCGTGTGTCTAATGGACAAAGGTATTGGACTATAATTTTGAATATGGTGAAATTAACAGGAAACTAAACGGACTTTAACCTTGGGAGTTAATGAAAGTGGTGAAATCATAAGTGAATGAAAAAAAATGAATAGTCGCCAGCCCAATTAGGCGCATATATGTTTAAGAAAATTGAATATTGGTTACTGAAGTTACTTTCGTTGATATTTTTCTTTGAACAGCACATAAGACACAGACTGACACAGTACACTCTGAACTGTGTATAGCAGCAGATACCAATAACGCAACCACCAGTGAATTATAGGAAGAAAATTAGCACCATGCTCATACTAATGACAGCTACACTCAAGATTATTACTTAATCAAATACTGAAATGTTGCTGCATAAAGTGTAGAACTAAATGTGGACATGAGGGGCTTTTATCTTAACTGATATGAGAAAAAAAACTAATAAAGATGAATAATATCATAAATACACCGTTCAAACTACTCTACACACATCAGTTTTCCTTAGCAATAGTAATTGTTCAATTTTCTTTCTAATAGATGGCGAGCATGATGGGGACGTATAAAGTAGTATAGTTTCAGTAGTCAACGTTCTCTGTTTATTGCACTAGGAAAGACTAATTCAAAAGGCTAATCATTCAATTCACTTGGGGTAATTCGTAATTTACTTTGCAAGACAGTAAAATACAACACTGAGCTTAAATAACTTACAAAAGGAACCATTCATGATAGAAAACAAAAGCACACTATTTCTAAAATCAGATTAACTTGCCTTTTTATCACCTGTGAAGCAGGTATTCTAGACAATAATATTTACACAAGCTTGCACTGTAATCCCAAAAAACCATATTTTGTAATAAACTAAGGATACTGTAGCAAAAGCCTATCCAACTTCACTTTTGTGGTTCTAACTTTAACTTTTACTATTCATTTTCTATTAGACAAAAATTACTTTTAAACACTTGAATGCAAGAATTGTTCATTTAAATCAGGATACTCGGTTTTAGTAGCACTTAGGTGAGGACCCTGCATAGGTCCGTGACCAGGATAGAAAATATGGTTCCGGACACGGATTTATAATGTTGTGATTATTATTAAAACAAAACACAAATTAACTGGTCCATGCCCATATACACTACTGAATACATGAAGTAGTGAAGCAATCGCGATGATTGGTAGCAAGCGATATGGCGGCTAATTGTATTCACGGCTCTTGATATTCGAATGCTCTATAAAATCTCTTATTGGCGTTGGATTTTCAACGTATTAGAGTCATTCCTTTATGCCGAGATCACTAAATAATAGCCAGATCCACATCTGAGGGAAATCATTTACAAAGCAGCTTCCGATTGCCTCTCTTCTCACCGTGCCCTAAGCATGATCCAGCTATGAATAAAGACTTTCCTTTTATGGGCATACACGTATTATAATGATTTATCATTTTAACATATCCTTTTGCTTTTTTCATATATGCATTACAAAACTCTAATTTTCTTGCCATAGCTCAAGGACTTTAAATAACATAGAATACACATTCCATAATTGCAGATACACAGTTATATGATATACACCTACTTCTAATCGATATAAGTGTTACAAAGTGCTTCCATTGTGTTAGCGAATCAGAACCGAATTAAAACTTTCGGTGTTTATAAAACAGCGTCCATATTAATGCATATATTTGCCAAAAATGACTAACCATAACAAGTTGTAAATATAGGCCTTAGTAACTGAATGCGAACTTCCCAGTGGTAATGAAAAATTCTCAGCTATTGTATAATGGAAGCTGTTGTATCGCCACTACAGTGATGAGGACAATACACTATCTATCCGGTTCTACATCTACTTCTACATCCATACTCCGCAAGCCACCTGACGGTGTGTGGCGGAGGGTACTTTGAGTACCTCTATCGGTTCTCCCTTCTATTCCAGTCTCGTATTGTTCGCTGAAAGAAAGGTTGTCGGTATGCCTCTGTGTTGGCTCTGATCTCTCTCATTTTATCCTTATGGTCTCTTCGCGAGATATACGTGGGAGGGAGAAATGTACTGCTTGACTACTCGGTGAAGGTATGTTCTCGAAACTTCAACAAAAGCCCGTACCGAGCTACTGAGCGTCTCTCCGACAGAGTCTTCCACTGGAGTTTATCTAACATCTCCGTAACGCTTTCGCGATTACTAAATGATCCTGTAACGAAGCGCACTGCTTTCCGTTGGATCTTCTCCATCTCTTCTATCAACCCTATCTGGTACGGAGCCCACACTGCTGAGCAGTATTCAAGCAGTGGGCGAACAAGCGTACTGTAACCTACTTCCTTTGTTTTCGGATTGCATTTCCGTAGGATTCTTCCAATGAATCTCAGTCTAGCATCTGCTTTACCGACGATCAACTTTATATGATCATTCCATTTTAAATCACTCCTAATGCCTACTCCCAGATAATTTATGGAATTAACTGCTTCCAGTTGCTGACCTGCTATATTGCAGTTAAATGATAAAGGATCTTTCTTTCTACGTATTCGCAGCACATTACACCTGTCTACATTGAGATTCAATTGCCATTCCCTGCACCTTGCGTCAATTCGTTGCAGATCCTCCTGCATTTCAGTACAATTTTCCATTGTTACTACCTCTCTATATACTACAGCATCATCCGCAGAAAGCCTCAGTGAAATTCCGATGTTATCCACAAGGTCATTTATGTATATTGTGAATAGTAACTGTCCTACGACACTTCCCTGCGGCACACTTGAAATCACTCTTACTTCGAAAGACCTCTCCATTGAGAATGACATGCTGCGTTCTGTTATTTAGTAACTCTTCAATCCAGTCACACAATTGTTCTGATAGTCCATATGCTCCTACTTTGTTCATTAAACGACTGTGGGAAACTGTATCAAACGCCTTACGGAAGTCAAGAAACACGGCATCTACCTGGCAACCCGTGTCTATGGCCCACTGAGTCTCGTGGCCGAATAGCGCGTGCTGGGTTTCACACGATCGTCTTTTTCGAAAACCATGCTGATTAATGCAGAGTAGATTTCTAGTCTCCAGAAAAGTCATTATACTCGAACATAATACGTGTTCCAAAATTCTACAACTGATCGACGTTAGAGATATAGGTCTATAGTTCTCCACAACTGTTCGACGTCCCTTCTTAGAAACGGGGAACACACTTCCCTTCTGTCAAGTGCAGACTTTGAGCGACACAGGTACACTCCTGGAAATTGAAATAAGAACACCGTGAATTCATTGTCCCAGGAAGGGGAAACTTTATTGACACATTCCTGGGGTCAGATACATCACATGATCACACTGACAGAACCACAGGCACATAGACACAGGCAACAGAGCATGCACAATGTCGGCACTAGTACAGTGTATATCCACCTTTCGCAGCAATGCAGGCTGCTATTCTCCCATGGAGACGATCGTAGAGATGCTGGATGTAGTCCTGTGGAACGGCTTGCCATGCCATTTCCACCTGGCGCCTCAGTTGGACCAGCGTTCGTGCTGGACGTGCAGACCGCGTGAGACGACGCTTCATCCAGTCCCAAACATGCTCAATGGGGGACAGATCCGGAGATCTTGCTGGCCAGGGTAGTTGACTTACACCTTCTAGAGCACGTTGGGTGGCACGGGATACATGCGGACGTGCATTGTCCTGTTGGAACAGCAAGTTCCCTTGCCGGTCTAGGAATGGTAGAACGATGGGTTCGATGACGGTTTGGATGTACCGTGCACTATTCAGTGTCCCCTCGACGATCACCAGTGGTGTACGGCCAGTGTATGAGATCGCTCCCCACACCATGATGCCGGGTGTTGGCCCTGTGTGCCTCGGTCGTATGCAGTCCTGATTGTGGCGCTCACCTGCACGGCGCCAAACACGCATACGACCATCATTGGCACCAAGGCAGAAGCGACTCTCATCGCTGAAGACGACACGTCTCCATTCGTCCCTCCATTCACGCCTGTCGCGACACCACTGGAGGCGGGCTGCACGATGTTGGGGCGTGAGCGGAAGACGGCCTAACGGTGTGCGGGACTGTAGCCCAGCTTCATGGAGACGGTTGCGAATGGTCCTCGCCGATACCCCAGGAGCAACAGTGTCCCTAATTTGCTGGGAAGTGGCGGTGCGGTCCCCTACGGCACTGCGTAGGATCCTACGGTCTTGGCGTGCATCCGTGCGTCGCTGCGGTCCGGTCCCAGGTCGACGGGCACGTGCACCTTCCGCCGACCACTGGCGACAACATCGATGTACTGTGGAGACCTCACGCCCCACGTGTTGAGCAATTCGGCGGTACGTCCACCCGGCCTCCCGCATGCCCACTATACGCCCTCGCTCAAAGTCCGTCAACTGCACATACGGTTGACGTCCACGCTGTCGCGGCATGCTACCAGTGTTAAAGACTGCGATGGAGCTCCGTATGCCACGGCAAACTGGCTGACACTGACGGCGGCGGTGCACAAATGCTGCGCAGCTAGCGCCATTCGACGGCCAACACCGCGATTCCTGGTGTGTCCGCTGTGCCGTGCGTGTGGTAATTGCTTGTACAGCCCTCTCGCAGTGTCCGGAGCAAGTATGGTGGGTCTGACACACCGGTGTCAATGTGTTCTTTTTTCCATTTCCAGGAGTGTATATTATAGGAACACATCGGTATGGTGGGTAAAGGTGCCCGTACTGCACCTTACCTTACCCTTCATTAATACCGTACTGTGCCCTATATACCGCTCCGAGCGCTTCCCCCGACGAAAGGCGAAACACCCAACACAATTTCTACAAGTACACACTTTGTGTCGACTGCACTAAGATCACAAGTGCTGCCGATCTCAGCGATGTACAGCTGTAGCAGTGCAGTACGGTGATGGCCCTTTTGTTTTGTACTGTCAACTCAGCTGAAAAACATAATGAGTGAAGAAGCCACCCATTATCTCTTCAACGCAGTTTCAATCTTGTTATTTCATGCGCAGCTTGTACGGTAACTGCTGTAGTTCATCAGCAAGCATGCACACCTAAGGTAGCGGCATTGCGTGGCAGACACAATAAACACTTCCCTTCTCGCATCCCTGTTCCTTATGGTGACATTCTTCGTCTTCTTCTTCTTCCTCTTCGTCATACATATTGGCCCAATTTTTATGAGATTTTTCTATATATGAAAGTAATTCTTCAGATAACAAGACCTTGAGAAAAAGAAATTATTTGACAATATTATGCAAAATTTTGGACATACTGGCAGTTTGTTCAACATTAAATTTTTTTCAAATCATCAGCCAAATTTTACTAGAATAAATATCCGTGTTGAGATAGTAGTAGTAGTTACAGACAATGCTGCAGTTAGGAAAACGGTGTCTAAATCTTAAGTATTCGACATTCACCCTGTTTTGCCCACTGCATCAACTTAACAGTACAAGATTGTTTGAAAGCAGAAAAATTTTTCCAAATTTTATTGAAAACAAATGCTATTGTGACATATCATAACCCTACACTACCCAGTGACAAACTGCGCAATGTTCAAAAAATAACAACCAAAAAAAGATCCAAGACTGATACAAGAGGTGCCGACTCGATGGAACAGCTCTTGCCACATGCTCAAAACAATTATGAAAGTACGAAGTGAGCTTCAGATTGCGATCAATGAAAGCTCAAAAGCACTGCCTATCCTGCCAGCAGAAAATTATTTAGCTCTACAAGAGATAACACATCATCTTCAACCTTTTGAAGTAGCAACAACAACAATCTCAGGAGAGTCATACATCACTGCTTCCTTAGTTATACCTCTTCTACGAGGTATTCCTGCAGAGTTTTTAGACTTGTAAAGCACCTTAACAAATAACGAAGGACGAAGCGTTCTGGATTTCTCGATTAAATCAGTGAATGAAAGAGTGAAATCATTTAACACATTGACTGTTGACATACCTGTGACGTTATTGGATCCTAAGTTTAAAAAACTTGTTTCAGGGCAAAAAAATGGTTCAAATGGCTCTGAGCACTATGGGACTTAACATCTGAGGTCATCAGTTCCATATAACTTAGAACTACTTAAACCTAACTAACCCAAGGACATCATACACATCCATGCCCGAGGCAGGATTCGAACCTGCGGCCGTAGCGGTCGCGCGGATCAAGACTGAAGCTCCTAGAACCTCTCGGCCACCACTGCCGGCTGTTTCAGGACATTTAAAGAGGCAGAGAACGCTTCAGAAGTACTTCAGAAAGAGTATGTGATGGCCATTAAATTTTTGTGGTGTTCAGCGACTTCAGTTCCTGCAGAGAGGGTTTTCTCCAAGTCAGGATAAACAATTACTTAAAAACGCAACAGACTGAAGGAGAAGAATTTAAACACCTTACATGTACCTTCAAAGGTTGTGTTTTAAACAGACTAATGGACGTTAATTTAAATACCTTACTTTTTAGAAAACAAAATCTGCCTATCTTGCATTGTTATATTTCACGCAATAAAAATTCTTAGAAAGCTATATTTCATTTGAAATACTTGCCCGAAACAATCGACAGTTAATCGATACATCGATATTTTTTAAAAATACTAGCGATAATATCGGATGTGTGAACTATCGATGTTTAAGTAACACTACTCTCCCACTGTTTCTTTTTTCTCCCATTTGCACCTTCTTCTGTCTGTCTCTCCAAGTGTAACTGTTTTCATCCCCTTCTCTTGCTCTTCCTTACCAGTGTCTCCTTCTCTGGTACTTTCACTATCTGTCCCATTGCAACTGTTTTTGTCCCATTCTTTTTCTCTCCCATTACACTCTATTTTCTCGTTTATAGCCTGCTGTCTTTCTCTTCAACCACCATTGTCTCCTCTTTACACATGTCCTTGGCGTTGCGTTGCTCGTTGTTTTGTTCCATAGATCAGGAAACTTTAACATATAGATATAGGGCATGTGGGGGCGGGGGAGGGGGGCGAATTTCCCCACTCATCTCTCTGTTTCATTTCCACTGTCTTTTCCCTCTTTTTCTGCCACTGCTACTACCTCCATCAATCTCTAGTTCGTCTCGTTCGTTTTTACTTCCACTGTTCCTTGCTGACCATCACCACTCCTCTCTCATTGCCCTTCCCTGTTATTCTCTTCATCCCTCTTTCTTAGCATTTCTCTGACATTTCCCTCACCAACCATAACTCTCTCTTCTCTCTTCCTCTCCCACAGGCACTGTCTCCTCTCTCTATCTCTCCCACTGTCACTGTCGCATTTATCTTCCACATTCACTGTCGCTATGATGCTCTCATTCAGCACAAAATGCACGATTATATCCTCACACCAAAATTTTTGTTGAGGAAGGCGATGTCAGGATTGAGACAGCTGGCTTCCCACTTTTCTGTTAGTCATTTAAAGACTAGCATATTCGTCGTTTTAGTGCTACAAGAGAAGAATTTGTCAGTTGGTTCTCTCATTTTACTTGTTACAGCAGGGAGTGCTGATTATAAAAAACGAATTCTATAGATGAGTAAGGTTCGACAATTTTTAATTACATTCTTCGACACATTTACGTACTTTGACACATATAAACAACAAATAAGTGCGCATAATATAAGATTAACAGAAAATCGGCTCCTATCCAACCTAATCTCACAGTGCACTACTTTACGGAAAAATGCACTACATTTTTACTCTCACCTAAATTACATAAAAAATTGGTTTTCAATTTCCAAGTATAAACAATTTCGTACGACAAAATAATTTTTACCTGTATAATATGCTTACGCCGCCAAGCTGCACCACTGAATTATTTCAAGGTCAAGACAGTCTGTATAGGCATGACGTACCCATTACACAGAGACAGCGTGTCATAAAGTTTTAGTGGTGAAAAACGGCGTTTAAACTCATAGCTTGGTGACCTCAGAATCTTTGCAGTGACCCCAGAACGCTTACCGTCACTACGCCAGTTAAAACTACATTTACCCCCAAGTCTGCTCATTATGTGCATATTTTACGTGCATTCATATGGTAACTTTGAACCTCATGATCTCCTCAACCGATAATGATATCGAGCAATTATTCGAAGTTCCGCGAGAACTTCTTAAGAACATATGATAAAAATGTCGACTATTTACCATGAATGGAAATTACAGAAGTGGCCATCCCGACAGTTGGTATGCCTTCTTTTCGTACCGGACCCTCCAATGTGTACTGGTTATGGCGTACAGATCACTGTGCATCACATTTTCAGACCAAATGACAGGATCTCATTAGCCTCTATTTTAATTGACAATAAAATGAAAGTTGTGCGACGTTTAAGGTGTTTTGAAGTGTCCGACATGCTCCCTAAAATTTTATGGCGGCGTTTTTAATGTGATATCAGGATCACTGGCTCACCTGTGTATTTTGTAAGTGATAGATCATCCAGCAGCATGAATCTTCCTTAGGTTGCGTCTTGTCTTACTTAAATTTACTTAACAGTTGAGCCAGTGTCATTTGGTGATTGATCATGGATGTGACTGAGGGAGAGTGGGTTCGATTTCATCTTGATTGATTTCTTACCTGTCTCTTAGCATTTTATCCGATTTGAACACATTTGTTTCTACTAATAACACGTGGGCGCTGACAACCTCAACTTTGAGTGCCCCTAACACAGTAACATACATATTCACAAAACAAAGTTTTTCGTTTTTTTGTTGTTGTTTTTGTTGTTGTTTTTTTTTTCTTCTTCAGGAGCCGCCCACGAACAAATGGTCATTTTATAAGCCGCCTAAGCCACACTCGAGACACACCAAATGCAAAAGGAGCAGTCTGTCTGCATTTGCTCAATTTTTCCGGGCTGTAGGAAATGAGTATTGTTTAAGTTTTGATCCTGAGCAGTATGGTAGCTACAGTATGTCCGTTCTTTCGATAGGTATACAAATGCCGAGAGCTATTCAAAATTGTTGACCACTTATCTCTGTGATCAGCTGAACCCGAATATAGCCTCCTGAAAAATTGCATTTCAGGGAGCGGATTTTTCAAACATATTGTTATTGAGCACAGATCAACACGTATGTGATGAATTTACAGATTACCATGGTAAACAGCAATTTTGCTGTCAATTAATTCACAGTGAATTTAGGGTAACTTTACAGCCCTGAATTCGAATATGGCAATCGTTTTGTTAGACTGGCTGTAACATATAATATGTAGATAAACAAACAAACAAAAATCCAAAATATTGAGATACATTGTGTACACAGTCAAATGGAAAAGAGAAGAACATAAGAAATGGATCATAAAAATGCAGTTTCATTGTTGATTCAGTTTCACCTTGTTACTCGCTGTAGTCACCAAGATTGTCTGGAAATCTGTCAAGATGGCTGTGGAGGTAGTGAATCTTAATGCTCATATTATTCCCCAAGCTTTAGAAGTTTCTGAGCATGTTTTGGAACAGTTGCTCATAATTATGTGCTTTGTGTTTACTCAAGAAATTCTTGACAACAGATACAAAACTACTCCTGGCAGATGCCTCAATGCAATTCATAACTTTAATGAATTCTAAGTCACATATAAGCTTCTAAATTTGGGGGCCATCAAATGTACCAGGTTTTAATGTAATGAGTCCTGGGAATGATTTGCATATATATTTGGAACAGTCACTATTTTTGACCAATGCTTTCACAGATTGCTTCATTAGACCAAGCTTCATATGAAGTGGTGGAAGAATGATTTTGTTCCTGAAACTTCCTGGCAGATTAAAACTGTGTGCCGGACCGAGACTCGAACTCGGGACCTTTGCCTTTCGTGGTAAAGTGCTCTACCAACTGAGCTACCCAAGCACGACTCACGCCCCGTCCTCACAACTCTACTTCTGATTTTGTTCCTGTCAACTAATGGTTCTTTTAGGATATTAGCTGCTCCTACAGTTAAGCTATCTCTTGATGGGCATGAATCTTTTTCCCAATGATCATATTTTGCTCTGCTGACCCACATGCAAATAAAAAAAGAGAATTTTGTGTATCCACTTTGCAAAAGATTAACCATTTTCAAATCTACGAACATAGGCAATTGGTGCTGACTACAACGAAGATTCTGGAGAATCATCTGGATATTTTCGTATTCCTCACGAAGTTTCGTCGAGTACCCAATCTGAATGGATGCAAAGCAGTTACCATTATGCAGCAACACACATTTTAGGCTTCTGGTTGAGCAATCGATAAAAAACCTGCAGTCTTGAGGTTGATATTGCGGTAGTCCCACTTTTAGTAGTAAACCAGGGATGTCACTGCAGTAAACAAGTGCATCATCTTGACTGCAATATGGAAGTAGATCTTCTTCTCTTGTTCGGTAAGCTCTGATTTCAGTTCCTGGTTGTAGACAATTTTTCTCATTTAGTCTCGATGTCAAGAGTTCAGAATGCTAATTAGAAAGACCGAGATCTCATATCAAATCGTTAAGCTCTTCCTGACTGAAGAGCTGAGGTCTTGTGGAACTTCCTTCGTATTCAGATTCACTACCACTAGTGTTCAAGTCCTGCAGATCATCATTATCATCTGAAGGAAGTAGTTTTGGCAGAGTGGTGAACACTGAAAACTGGTACAGCAATGCCATCGCTATATGGCACAGGTCGCCGTGCTGATTGTAAATGGGGATATTACCACTTATGCTTCTTGTAGCAATTGAAGCCTTTTACATTGACACTGCAAAAATAACAATCATTTCGGTGTTTTCTTGGCTCTCGCCACACCAATGGCACTCCAAAGTTTAAATCCCTTCGTTTACCATTAGTCCACAGTAGTAAAGACTCGACACAGCTTTTGAAAACTTTATGAGAAGCCCAATGTTTATCTTGGTCTCCCAGTTTAACCCCAAAATACGCAAGATAGGCCTGTTTCACAAAGTCAGTGATGTTCTCCCGTTGTTCTTGCAGGGTTTATTTTCCACAAATGTAGCAGAACACATCAGGAGAGTTGAAATAACCTCTACGCAAGGAACTCATGTTTATCTATGAAAAGAACAAAATAAAATAAAAATTATATTTTCAAAAATATGTTTGTTGTGTCTAGACAAGACAGCCTAGACACAATGAGAGGAAGCCCAAAGGCACGCCCTTAAACTCACGCCGGCTGTCGTGAGGTCTGAAACAGGATACGTAATGAATGCTATAAAGAAAAGTACGTAGCTGCTGGAATACTTAACTTTAATCCACAATTGGTGAACATTGGTCTTGTTGATACAGTATTATCATCTCAATATACACTCCTGGAAATTGAAATAAGAACACCGTGAATTCATTGTCCCAGGAAGGGGAAACTTTATTGACACATTCCTGGGGTCAGATACATCACATGATCACACTGACAGAACCACAGGCACATAGACACAGGCAACAGAGCATGCACAATGTCGGCACTAGTACAGTGTATATCCACCTTTCGCAGCAATGCAGGCTGCTATTCTCCCATGGAGACGATCGTAGAGATGCTGGATGTAGTCCTGTGGAACGGCTTGCCATGCCATTTCCACCTGGCGCCTCAGTTGGACCAGCGTTCGTGCTGGACGTGCAGACCGCGTGAGACGACGCTTCATTCAGTCCCAAACATGCTCAATGGAGGACAGATCTGGAGATCTTGCTGGCCAGGGTAGTTGACTTACACCTTCTAGAGCACGTTGGGTGGCACGGGATACATGCGGACGTGCATTGTCCTGTTGGAACAGCAAGTTCCCTTGCCGGTCTAGGAATGGTAGAACGATGGGTTCGATGACGGTTTGGATGTACCGTGCACTATTCAGTGTCCCCTCGACGATCACCAGTGGTGTACGGCCAGTGTAGGAGATCGCTCCCCACACCATGATGCCGGGTGTTGGCCCTGTGTGCCTCAGTCGTATGCAGTCCTGATTGTGGCGCTCACCTGCACGGCGCCAAACACGCATACGACCATCATTGGCACCAAGGCAGAAGCGACTCTCGTCGCTGAAGACGACACGTCTCCATTCGTCCCTCCATTCACGCCTGTCACGACACCGCTGGAGGCGGGCTGCACGATGTTGGGGCGTGAGCGGAAGACGGCCTAACGGTGTGCGGGACCGTAGCCCAGCTTCATGGAGACGGTTGCGAATGGTCCTCGCCGATACCCCAGGAGCAACAGTGTCCCTAATTTGCTGGGAAGTGGCGGTGCGGTCCCCTACGGCACTGCGTAGGATCCTACGGTCTTGGCGTGCATCCGTGCATCGCTGCGGTCCGGTCCCAGGTCGACGGGCACGTGCACCTTCCGGCGACCACTGGCGACAACATCGATGTACTGTGGAGACCTCACGCCCCACGTGTTGAGCAATTCGGCGGTACGTCCACCCGGCCTCCCGCATGCCCACTATACACCCTCGCTCAAAGTCCGTCAACTGCACATACGGTTCACGTCCACGCTGTCGCGGCATGCTACCAGTGTTAAAGACTGCGATGGAGCTCTGTATGCCACGGCAAACTGGGTGACACTGACGGCGGCGGTGCACAAATGCTGCGCAGCTAGCGCCATTCGACGGCCAACACCGCGGTTCCTGGTGTGTCCGCTGTGCCGTGCGTGTGATCATTGCTTGTACAGCCCTCTCGCAGTGTCCGGAGCAAGTATGGTGGGTCTGACACACCGGTGTCAATGTGTTCTTTTTTCCATTTCCAGGAGTGTAACTTGGTGATGGCACCTTGCTAGGTCGTAGCAATAGACTTAGCTGAAGGCTATGCTAACTATCTTCTCGGCAAATGAGAGAGAGTTCGTCAATGTAGCATCGCTAGCAAAGTCGGCTGTACAACTGGGGCGAGTGCTAATACGTCTCTCTAGACCTGCCGTGTGGTGGCGCTCGGTCTGCAATTACTGACAGTGGCGACACGCGGGTCCGGCGTATACTAATGGACCGCGGCCGATTTAAAAGCTACCACCTAGCAAGTGTGGTGTCTGGCGGTGACACCACAATGTTATTATAAATATGATACTGTGGAACTAATAAGACAATATATATTACAACATAATCTATAACTTACATTTAACTAACAATAATGTAATAACTAATCGTGACACAGCTTTTTCTTGCTACAGTGAACGAGAAATTCTTCACAAACTTTTAACATCTATTACACAAATGGCGTCCTCTGACACGCTCGTTCCTCACTCGACTGCCGCTCTGAGCACAAACAAGGGAGGGGTTGGCGGACCCTGACCTTCACTGCAGCAGTGTCACCAACTGACTCTCCTTGAAATTGTGAGACACTAGAGGTTGTCTCAAAATACTACCACGTCCCATAATCTCACTTTCTGATACATAACGTGTAACATGTAAGATATTACATTTGTACATACGCAGTCACAAAATATAAAATGAACAGATATACAGAATTGTGGAATTCACAACCGATTTAATGATAATCTAACGATTAAACGCTACACGTCAGAGGTAGCCTGTATGCAAGAAACTAGAGCCAATTGGGGAAATCCGTTTAGAGTTTAAGATTCAGCATACCAAATACACTCAATATACATTCAAATATCTCTGGCAACAAGAATTTTGTTCTCTTGTGTAGAGCTGTGTCGTAATTTAAATTTGCAGCCAGATCGCAGCTATCGGTGTATTTTCCTGCCAGTCTTTCAGACCTCCTTCAAAAGCGTGGAGTGGTCAATTCCGCATAATATGTCTTACTGTCTGTTTCTCCGCAACACAGTCACACGCAGCACTTTCATATTAACCCCAATTATTCGACACGTGGTCATATCTCAGATCTGTGATGATACCTAGATATTTAGAGAGGTAGTTATGGGAAACCTAGACCTCATTAAATAGCACATGTAACTTCCGGTGTCGCTCTGTATTATGGGGATGGAACGCTGTGACCTCTGTTTTACTTGACTTTGGTTGGCGTTTGCATTTGTAAAAGTGCTTATTCAGTATTGTAAGGCAACTAGAAAGTACTGTTTCACAGCGCGTAATACCTTTGTTTTGACATATTAATGTCAACCCATCTGTATAACGGATTTTCTTGGTGCTAATAGCGGTCATGTTATGGTCATTCAAATTAAACAGAATGGGATCCAGCGCTGATCCTTCAGGCACGGCACTTCTCAGGATTCTCTACTGTTTCTTTCATTCAGAAGACCTGAAAACCGTTGATCGGAGAGCATGCTCCTTAGTAAACGTGCTACTTTCTCGCATGGAATTATGACAACAAATTTGAATATTGCTATTACTCACGTCCGTATATTTGAACCGTCAATGTTCGACAAACAACCGCCAAGGACGCAACCTCTACCACACATCTTATACTGCCTGAGAACGCCCTTAACCCTGAAGACCAGGAACAAGGTAGCTTCAAACAGCTTCAGGGATAAACATTGTGCCGTGTGCCATGAAGCTGCATCATGTCCCTTAATGAAAACTCGTATACCAGTGATTTCCAAGCGTGGCCCGACACCTCAAACGACTTCCCCATCAGTTACCCAACGTGTCCGTTGACAGAGATAGGTACTACAGAGAGCAAGGTTCTTCTGTACCCCTTGGTAGCTGTCAAAGCAAGAGTCCTCTGACCACCTTGACAAGTGACTGCCGAGGACTCTCCTGCAAGCCTGTACTGCACTTATCATCCATACTGTAGAAAGGCCATTACGAAGGCCTTACTATGGACAGTGGCAGGCATGTCATTATGCTCAATCATGGGCCATGCAAGCTGACAGCTCGAGCTCATTTACGTCCTGGAATGACTGGCCAGTGATAGCAGACCCCCATAGATGCAGGACAGGGCAGCTGCTGTCTTCATCAGAGAGAGCAGCAACAGAGACAGGGTATCAAGATGGCCAGCTAGAAGGTAACACCGCTACCAACTTCTGAAGAGAGCAGCCTGCTCGACGTGGCGAAACAGTAAATCACAGAGCAAAGCAGCAAGACACCAAGAAGGGTTTTCAATGGCGGCTGAGGTGGCTTGCTTCATCATGGGTATTCGTTCTACTCTAAACCACTGGACAGTGCTTGGCTTCGTGGATCCAGAGAATGTAGCATGCAATCAGTCTAGTGCTGTAAGCTGCATTATGGTTTCAGCTGCTATGGTTAAAGGAAGCTGTGTTCGCTGTGATCAGAGGGTTCTTGTAATGTGGACACATGTAGCTGGGTTGGCCAAATTAAGTTATGAAGAGATCACATTTTTCAACTATGACGAGCCACTGCAGGCCATAGTGGATTAGAGATGGAAAACTTCCTGGCAGATTAAAACTGTGTGCCGGACCGAGACTCGAAATCGGGACATTTGCCTATCGCGGGCAAGTGCTCTACCAACGGAGCTACCCAAGCATGACTCACGCCCCGTCCTCGCAACTTTACTTCTGCCAGTACCTCGTCTCCCACCTTCCAAACTTTACAGAAGCTCTCCTGCGAAACTTGCAGAACTAGCACTCCTGAAAGAAAGGATATTGCGGAGATATGGCTTAGCCATAGCCTGGGGGATGTTTCCAGAATGAGATTTTCACTCTGCATCGGAGTGTGCGCTGATATGAAACTTCCTGGGAGATTAAAACTGTGTGCCGGACCGAGACTCGAACTCGGGACCTTTGCCTTTCGCGGGCAAGTGCTCTACCATCTGAGCTACCGGAGCACGACTCACGCCCGGTACTCACAGCTTCACTTCTGCCAGTATCTCGTCTCCTACCTTCCAAACTTTACAGAAGCTCTCCTGCGAACCTTGCAGAACTAGCACTCCTGAAAGAAAGGATATTGCGGAGACATGGCTTAGCCACAGCCTGGGGGATGTTTCCAGAATGAGGTCCCGAGTTCGAGTCTCGGTCTGGCACACAGTTTTAATCTGCCAGGAAGTTTCATATCAGCGCACGCTCCGCTGCAGAGTGAAAGTCTCATTCTGGAAACATCCCCCAGGCTCTGGCTAAACCATATCTCCGCAATATCGTTTCTTTCAGGAGTGCTAGTTCTGCAAGTTTCGCAGGAGAGATTCTGTAAAGTTTGGAAGGTAGGAGACGAGGTACTGGCAGAAGTAAAGTTGTGAGGACGGGGCGTGAGTCATGCTTGGGTAGCTCAGTTGGTAGAGCACTTGCCCGCGAAAGACAAAGGTCCCGAGTTCGAGTCTCGGTCCGGCACACAGTTTTAATCCGCCAGGAAGTTTCATGTCAGCGCACACTCCGCTGCAGAGTGAAAATCTCATTCTGGAGAGATGGAAAAGTTTATTTTATTGTTGTTGATTTTACTGGACTTTTAATCTCTCCTTGCTGCTGCCATTCACTATTTCGTTGTTCTCATTTACTGTGCTGAGGATAGGGTAGCCTCAGCTGGTGTATTCTACAGCTGGTTGAGAGGTGATACGCAACTCCTTCACTTTAATAACAGTGTCACACAGATCAATATTCATATTCTAGGTCATGGTCTCGGACTTCCCCAGTCCTACATGTGGTACGTATGGTTGGTGACTTTATATATGAGGAAATTGTGCGCAGAATGTGGTCGCGAATGATAGAAAACAGGGATAAAAATCAAGTAAGATGTAGGGTAGGAAATTCTTGCTACCAGCGAGGTGGACGTGACCGGACGTTGCTTATGTGTAATGTTTACTCTGCTAATAAGAGCAGACTATGCCGCACCACGAGGCTCGAGAGCCGTTACAAGCCGCAACCCTTGGACACAGCGAACATAGCGGAGTACGGCCTGTTCGTCATGTAGGAATCAAGTGCTGCCGCGCGACACACACGCAATGCTCGAGAGTACTGGAAACTTCTAGAACAAGTGGTGCCAGGTGCACTACCGCCTATAAAAAGGCTACGCGCCACAGTGTTGGAGAGTGATGGCAGTGATGGAGCAGCTGGTCAGTCGGTCAGATGTGGTTTATCTGGTGTTATAATGCTGTGAGATTGTAGTGCAGTGCTGCATAACCACAAGGGGACTTAGACTCATTTTCATGTAGTCAACACTTAGTCTGGTGCGACCGCCTCTGCTATATTGGGACATAGGGAGCTATTAGAAGTTACACTACTAAGAAGGCAGTTAGTAGACTTTGTATATAGAACTGTTTATAAAACGGATGTGCCAGGGGTGCTTCCAGTGTACATATCCTCATGCAATGATTTATGATTGCGTCCTGTGGGCCCTGAGATCCCAGCCAAGTTCCGTATTCTAGCTCACCCTACAGCCCTCTTTTCAGTGGAGCAAGTGCACAGAAGGCAGCCCACGTCCACGAGACCTCCTGCCAAGTAAGTTCTTTGACGCACATTCTTGCAATCCCTCCACTCCCTCTCAGGACTCGTCAGTGGGATGCGAGAATGTCCATATAACTGCATGTGTAGCCTGTATAGAACTTCTACCCGAGGGGCCGTAGGGGAGGTGATAGATAACAGGGAGACAGATGGATTGCAGGACATAAATGCTGTGTCCAGCGACCTGACCGTGCAAGTGATTCTGGGAAATAGCGCTCTGTGGATTGTACCTGGAGAGGGAGTTCGAGCCGTGACACACCTCTCTTCCCACTTAGGGTCATAGCAGGAGGGTGCCAGTTCACAAAACAGTTTATCTGGGACAGGCAACGGACGGTCGCCACGGCAGCCAGTGGGTAGAAAGTGGTTGGAGGAAGCCATTTAAGAGAGACTGTTGTAATCAGAGCTTTTGTGCAAACTGTGGGACGGTCATAAGACCCAAGCATTCTCCTCTTATAAGCTGGGACGATACGGAGAGAGCGGCTGGTTCACGTCTTTAGTGGAGGCAAGACTGTAACGCCCCTGACGCCAGGAAATCGCCAGGTTCTTTAAGCTAGCGGCAAAAACACATATTTCATGGGTACGATTGTCTGGGAAGCTTAGCAGCCTTCTTTCAGTAATTGGAAATAGTCGGACTGGAAAGATTAGATCTCTCCATAAATGACGGACTGTAGTCAGATTCGGGTAAATTTTTTGCCGAAACTTGGCCATGCTTACCGTGACAACGACGCCTCCCTGGTCTAAAATCTTCTTTTTTCAGACAAGAGAGATTTTGAGTCGCTGACTAGCTCGTCACAGGATATGCCAAGCTGAGGCTTGCTCCCCAGCGTGGGAACCCCGGTGCTTTGTCTGCATTGGCTACCAGTCCAGCGGAACAGTCAGGAGGATTGGTGGAAAGTGGTTGTGATTCTTCGCTTTTCTTCGTCTTCTGGTCCACTCTGGATGGAGAACTTCAGCTCTTTCCGCAGTGCGCGTGACTTGTGCTCTGTAACCTGAGGTGGACTAAGATCCAGTGGCAGTTTCCAAATGCACCGACAGTGGAACTTCACATCATCTCAGACACATCGTGTGTTATGAGTGTGAACTTCTTCGTCCTGAGTCGGCCGTCTGATGTTTGAAAATTATACCACGCACAGTCGTGCCTGTGAGTCAAATTGGTTTGGCCAGACCAGCGCAAGGGTGCATCTCATACTGAAATCTGTCGGGATTTCAGGGCTCTGATAGGGAAGTTACCCGGGTTCAAATAATCAGAAAGTCCGCCAGCATAGTTTACAAATTTTCGTGTGCGCTTCAGAACATTACAGCTGTCGCAGCGCGCCGCTCCTCGCCCACATCGTGCCCTTTTCTGCTGCCGCCTGAATCGAGGTGAAAAGGTTTGCTGCACCGGCGAAGGATTGTTAAATGAAATTCACAGCTTCCTGTTCTCTATGAACCATATTTTGTCGTGTACTTGGTCGCAGCTGAATCCGTTTGAATGGAATTTCTCCTCACAGTGGGTTCACGTAAACAAAGTCTGATTACGTTGTAGAAGGGATTAATTCTGGGTAGAATTTGTAGAGTTTCCACCGCAATGAATGCTTTTCCAATCAAACACCATCACTTTTCTGATTTATGTTTGTATTTTTTTCTAAGATTTATCAGTTCATTATAAGTACAAAAGGATTAATAAAAATTTGTCATTATTTTTGTAAACTTAAATACGCCACTGTTCTGACTCATGCTCTCTCAACTATTCACTGTTTTCATTTTATTGTGGTGATGCATGGATACACAAGCAATTCAGAATTTAATCGTGTTAAATTAGTTAATATGATTATTAATTGGAATTCTGGAAGTGGCCGCAGACATAGGTAACAAAAGTACCATGAGTAAATTCACTAATTTCATCTATAAAAATTAAGGTTGCAGCTCATGATTTGGAGGTTATTGAGAAGATAATACTTTACTTTTGTAAAGAGAATGATGTTTAGAATCACTCAGACATAAAAAATGAAATGAAAGGAGCATATGACATCGCTGGGCAGGAGTCCCCATACGGGGATCTTCGGCCGCCGACTTCTAGACTTCATTCGTTCGACGACACATTGGACGACTTGCGCGTCGGTGATGAGGACAACACAATACCCCGTCCACGAGCGGAGAAAATCTCCATCCCGGCCGGGAATCGAACACGGGGCCGCTTGCAAGAGAGGCAAGAACGCTAACGCCCAGCTAAGCAGACATATATTTATGATTAAAGCAAGCGACACATTGTTTGGTTTTCATTCTCTTCTTAATTGTTTGTTTAGTTTCGGTTAGGGCGTCAGCTTTTGGTTGGATATACAGACATTTTTATATGTGCCACCTTAACCCTAGAAATGCCAGCGCATTTTCCATAACGTGCATTACCAAGCGGGCAGTGCGGTACTTTAAACCCACCGTGAAAAAAGTGAAAAATTCAAACTTCATTATTTCTTGTTGACTTATATCAACAAAATCATGCTTTTTAAGACATACTGATGTGTAACTAGGGTCCAAAATCTGAAAACGTCTTTTAGCACACTCATGGAAGATCAACACATTTTTGGTAGTGTGTGCTTTATGCTCATCACAAAACCATTAACAAATGCAGATTTCGTCAATTGTTATTGATTTTTACTCATAAGACACTATTTAAAATGATATTTATGTAAAAATATGGTTCTGAATAAGTACTGAATACGGGGAGGTGATATTTACTCCTAAGTCTTATATTTTTGGGTTAAGTTTAACTGAAAAATTTAAAAAGTTTTTGGAATTTGGTAGAAGAATTCATTATAAACAATATTTTTAAAAATTTGAAAATATAAGCTAATTGACTAGGTTAAAGTATTTTCAAAGGTGGGCATAAAGTACCCCTCACCATCCCCCTCCGCCTTGGAATTTCGAGGGTTAATATGCAGACATCATTGTGTTGTTTTTCTCTGCGTAGAACAGTCTTCCCACAAACTTTATGATCTGATGTTTTCTGCGCAGTCATAACTCCACCACTAAGTCGATTACTCCTGTCAATATACACTAACCGATTTGTGTTCACATTTCAACGCCTGACTTGCTGCCCAGGGAAGAAAAAGCATTACTGGATTGCTCTTGAAGGTACTTTTCTCTCCTCCCGAACAGGCCGTGAAGTCCCAGCTGTAGAGACCGGCCACCGTGCCATCCTCAGCTCATAGGTGTCACTGGATGCGGATATGGAGGGGCATGTGGTCAGCACACCACTTGGAGATACTACATTGACTAAAAACACACTACTCGTGATAGCTATAAGTATTAGTCTGTAAACGAGTACAACGTCCTCTGGAACCAACAGAAATGTCTGAACTTCTACCTATTATACCCTTTTCTATTCTAGGCTGCGACTGATTACTGTGTTTTCTTGTTCTCCTGATACTGGGATGTCATTATTTTTGGTGTATTATTTCCTGACACCTTTACTGTAAAGTTGGTAAAATTCAAAGGGAATGTTAACTTTGTGGCATTTTCTGTTATGTTAGATACTGACTTGTAGATGTTCATAAACTTAGCACTGAAAACTTAACTTGTGTCATGTTGTTTATGCACTCGAAGTCGTTGAAATTTAAGCATTGTTGAGGATTTACGCCCACACAGCCCTCCACTCACTTTTGACTCACACCATTTTCTGGCCCACAGAAGAAAGATTAGGGTCTAGCGTAACATGTATGTCGAGGTACTCGTGCTTTGATAGCGACCATGAGCACAGATCGGATTGAGAAGGGTGACCAAATTACCCGTATTTTCGAGAGAAATATCCAAGAATTTTCGTTAGCCGACGGGGCAACTCGTTGGGGTTTTAGATCGTTTATTATTGTGTATAAAGGGTGTCCAAGAACACTACAATTTTTTCTACGAACACAGGCTAAGCGCAAGACATGCACAGTGAAATATCAAGTAGACCTATTTTACGCCAGCGCATTTTAACTCATATCTGTGGTACCACACAAGACATATTAAAATGCTCCTTAGTAACACTACGTTATTAAAATGGAGAAGGTGATAATGCAGATAATCACAGGGCAGTTTCCACACAACAGTATTTTTCGTTGCTTTTGATAAAGTCGTGTTTGAGAGAGCTGAAAAACATCTCAGCGAACATAATTTGCTTCCAGATTAGCATTTTTACTTCATTAATGAAGTGTTAACAGAAAGGCAAAATAATACCTTTTTATCTCGTACTGCAGCACTCAATGTGAAAGTGCTCTCTTTGGCACATAGGTAATTTGAACGTAATTTATCGTGTGTCGTGTCTTTGCATACAGCCGTTCTGCCGTGCTTGTACACAAAGCACAAGTTTCATAATGAAACTTCGCTCCACCCCTGGCCTACGCACCCCCACACCACAGAAATGCGGGAGTTAAAATGAAATTTCTTGGAAGAGTGAAAATGTCTCTCGCATTAGGAAACGAACTCAGATTTTAGGCTTTTGTGTGTAACACTCTCCCAGTCTAGGAAAGGTAGTGACGAAATGAATCTTTAATTCAGTCAGTAACGAGTGTTCGGAAGTCTCAGCGGGTGGAGAGCTGCTCGCGAAACACATCTAAGTAGTGGCACGCACTCCTATCCAGTGTGTAGTGTTCTCATTCAGGAAGGTACAACGGACGTAGGGAATACATATACAATTTTCTCTAGTTAAAGGCTACGGTGTTAGAAGAACAAAATTAGAACAAACAAATTTTGTGAAAAGTCTACATGGAAGGACTGCAATAATAATAAATTTAGTAACACTTAAATCAGAAGAAATAAAGAACGACGTAGAATGGCTGTACTACGATGGTATTTCTTTTTAACGCTAATATGAGTGACGTCATCCTTGATAAAACCAAATAATATAACAAGTATAAAATTGATAGAAAATAACATAGTAAACATTCTGATACACGCAGGCAACGTTACAACTAAGCAAGAAAATAAAGACAAAACGCAATGTCACTTTCACGACCATGATGAGGCCTGTGAAAATTTGGCATAAAAATACTCGCTGGTTAAACTAAGATGGAAAGAGCCGATGGGGTCGAAAACAGCTGCTGAGAAGAAAATTACACAACAAATCACCTCTGTCTGCCAGTAACAGTATTAAGTGAGTGATGAGGAAAAGAGAGGCACTGAGAGAATAACTTACAAAATTACAATTAATATACAGAACCATACGTATATACAACTTTAAGGAATCACATAAGACCTAAAATATGAATTGAAATTTTGAAGTATCACGGTATTTCCTCCATTACTGTAGTCGGAAGATTACTGAAGATGATCTAGTTTTGTTCCTGTCAAGAAAATGCAGCCGGAGATTTTAAGTTTCAAAGTCGGCGAAAACTCATGGGTGCACTGCTGATAGCTGCGCTATGCGTTCAAACAAATGACTATATCTCTGCAAGTATTAAATTGGCGAAAGTAAAACTTTACCAGTGTTCAGTGGCAACATGTTCGAATGTTCATACAAAATTTCAGAAAAACCTGTGATGGTCGTGTGGCAACTTTTCTGAAATTTAACGACTTGGCATGGAATGGTCCTATTATGTCTTCATTTTTGAACCTTTCGCGTTTCATGTTAAAACATCTTCTTCGGGGGTCATCTACATCTACATCTACATCTATACTCCGCGAGCCACCTTACGGTGTGTGGCGGAGGGTACTTATTGTACCACTATCTGATCCCCCCTTCCCTGTTCCATTCACGAATTGTGCGTGGGAAGAACGACTGCTTGTAAGTCTCCGTATTTGCTCTAATTTCTCGGATCTTTTCGTTGTGATCATTACGCGAGATATATGTGGGCGGTAGTAATATGTTGCCCATCTCTTCCCGGAATGTGCTCTCTCGTAATTTCGATAATAAACCTCTCCGTATTGCGTAACGCCTGTCTTGAAGTGTCCGCCACTGGAGCTTGTTCAGCATCTCCGTAACGCTCTCGCGCTGACTAAATGTCCCCATGACGAATCGCGCTGCTTTTCGCTGGATCATGTCTAGCTCTTCTATTAATCCAACCTGGTAAGGGTCCCATACTGATGAGCAATACTCAAGAATCGGACGAACAAGCGTTTTGTAAGCTACTTCTTTCGTCGATGAGTCACATTTTCTTAGAATTCTTCCTATGAATCTCAACCTGGCGCCTGCTTTTCCCACTATTTGTTTTATGTGATCATTCCACTTCAGATCGCTCCGGATAGTAACTCCTAAGTATTTTACGGTCGTTACCGCTTCCAATGATTTACCACCTATGGCATAATCGTACTGGAATGGATTTCTGCCCCTATGTATGCGCATTATATTACATTTATCTACGTTTAGGGAAAGCTGCCAGCTGTCGCACCATGCATTAATCCTCTGCAGGTCCTCCTGGAGTACGTACGAGTCTTCTGATGTTGCTACTTTCTTGTAGACAACCGTGTCATCTGCAAATAGCCTCACGGAGCTACCGATGTTGTCAACTAAGTCATTTATGTATATTGTAAACAATAAAGGTCCTATCACGCTTCCCTGCGGTACTCCCGAAATTACCTCTACATCTGCAGATTTTGAACCGTTAAGAATGACATGTTGTGTTCTTTCTTCTAGGAAATCCTGAATCCAATCACAAACCTGGTCCGATATTCCGTAAGCTCGTATTTTTTCCACTAAACGTAAGTGCGGAACCGTATCAAATGCCTTCCTGAAGTCCAGGAATACGGCATCAATCTGCTCGCCAGTGTCTACGGCACTGTGAATTTCTTGGGCAAGTAGGGCGAGCTGAGTTTCACATGATCTCTGTTTGCGGAATCCATGTTGGTTATGATGAAGGAGATTTGTATTATCTAAGAACGTCATAATACGAGAACACAAAACATGTTCCATTATTCTACAACAGATTGACGCAAGCGAAATAGGCCTATAATTATTCGCATCTGATTTATGACCCTTCTTGAAAATGGGAACGACCTGCGCTTTCTTCCAGTCGCTAGGTACTTTACGTTCTTCCAGCGATCTACGATAAATTGCTGATAGAAAGGGGGCAAGTTCTTTAGCATAATCACTGTAGAATCTTAAGGGTATCTCGTCTGGTCCGGATGCTTTTCCGCTACTAAGTGATAGCAGTTGTTTTTCAATTCCGATATCGTTTATTTCAATATTTTCCATTTTGGCGTCCGTGCGACGGCTGAAGTCAGGGACCGCATAAAAGTTACGCCGTCTTCACTACGCTGTAATAGTTTACTGGATGAAATAGTAGGTAAGGGTACTTGGTAGTTGTGGCCCGCTCTCGGTTACGGAACGCAGTCATACATAAAAAAATAAAAAAAATAAATAAATAAAAAAAGTCTTGCTGCCTATGTTCCAGGCGCAACTGATTGAAGGCTAGCCTCCATAGAAGACGTGCACAGCGAGGCGCATATTACGCATCCATGTGACGTCATCAAGAGAGTTCTCTAATGGAAATCCTTCCACCAAATGCCGACATAAGCCGACACACAGCTCCGCTCAGAGAGCATCGTTTGTATCTCAACGTAGTGCTTAAGGTGTCAGCTACAATATCTACCAAGGAAAGCGAAGCTGGACATTCGACAACTCATGTCAAGCATCGGTCACCGGATGTACATCTACATCCATACTCCGCAAGGAACCTGACGGTGTGTGGCGGAGGGTACTGTGAGTACCTTTGTCGGTTCTCCCTTCTATTCCAGTCTCGTATTGTTCGTGGAAAGAAAGATTGTCGGTATGCCTCTGCGTGGGCTCTAATCTCTCTGATTTTATCCTCACGGTCTCTTCGCGATATATACGTAGGAGGGAAGAATATACTGCATAACTCCTCGGTGAAGGTACTTTCTCGAAACTTCAACAAAAGCTCGTACCGGGCTATTGAGCGTCTCCCCTGCAGACTCTTCCACTGTAGTTTATCTGCCATCTCCGTAACGCTTTCGTGGTTACTAAATCATCCTGTAACGAAACGCGCTGCAAAACGTTGGATCTTCTCTATCTCTTCTATCAACCATATCTGGTACGGATGGCATATTCTTCGTATTTTGGGAGCTTTTTTGAGAAGAGCTTCTTTTTCAAGGATATCAACATTATTTGAGATTTCGGGATTCCAGCCGGATCGGTTGACTTCTTGCCACAATATTTCGGCTGGCAACTGTTCCGCCATCTTCAGGTGTCCACCGGTGGAGACTGCTAGGTCACGGTGTAGCCTTAATAGCAAAAACTGGCGCAGAGACACATGCGCATCGGCGACCGTCGTAGGAGAGTCCGCGTTCTCTGCAAATACTGTTCCATCTGTGGCACGCAGGCGCATTCATAAAAGTGAAACTACAAGTCCGCGCTCTGTCGGAACACGTGCTCTCGGCACTTGAAATAAACGTCAGATGTGGCCTGACGTTTCATTATTTATAAAATGTTCTCTGTCAGAAGAAATTAAAGGTGAACGGGTCCCAAGCCTTGTCCATTTCAAAGCCACCGATAAGATTTATAAGACCTTTTGATAGACGTATTTCAGCAGATTCTGTAGTTCCTGAATCCCAATAGGATCTCGCAGTGACCAAGATTTTTGTGGCAAACAATAATCCATAATGCGTCTTGTGGTAATATAATGCCCAGATGCGCCCGACTTAATAGGCTGCGGAAAGTGAGTGTGGCTATCATGTTCAACGCACCTTTCATGTACTGTGCGTAACGTCTGACTCATGTAAGCTTTGCCACAATGGCAAGGAATTTTGAAAATTCTGGCCTTCCGCAATCCCAGATCGTCCTTTATCGAACCGAGAAGAGAACTACTCGTCGCCAATGGACGGAAGATTACTTTAATTTGATGTTTAGTTAGGATCCTGCCTGCTTTCGACGGAAGGTTGCTGACGAATGGAAGGAAAGCCTTAGACTTCAAGAGCTCCTTATCTTCTTGATGCTGTGGGTGGTCACTTCTCTTCCTCCTGTGACGGCCGCCGATACGTATGCGTGTACGCGCCAGATTTTGCTATAAGATCGACACTGTGAACCAGCAGTTTCCAGTGGTGAACATCTGAAGATAGTTGACCTGTTTCCAGCAGAAGTATTGTGGAAAGAAGTCAACACGATCCGGCTGCACTTCCGAAACCTCATAGAATATGCAGTACACCTGCAAAACTTCAAGAATCACAAGCATATCAGTGTTAATGAGAACACATTCCTGAATTTTGTGCCGTACAATGATATCATTTTGCAGATACTTTCAGTGGTATATGCGGATACTCTCTGCAAAATGTGGTACGAATAGAGTTAGTAGTAAAGATGTAAGAAGTTAAAACGTTATGTCGGATACTGAGTTTTTACTGCATGAACATCGAAAATATAGTATGCGACAAACTTTTTTTTTCATTCAAATACTTTGAGGAACGTATCAGCGAGAAAAAGCTTAGAAACGGTTGGAAATTATTTATAAAATTGGTTGGAAATCTCTAAGTGCTCTCATTCTCAAACATTGCACGAATATAGTCTGGGCAGTTTGCGCGCCGTGAGTTATGCAGCCTCAACGCTTACAGAGTTCCTAAATTTGAAGCTTAACATACTGTTTTTAACCTTTAACGTGAGCTGACTTCCCTCAGTTGGTAGATTATGACAGCATTTTTAATATTTTAAATTCAGTAAATATATGAAATACTAGCCGAGAACCCCGGCGTTGCCCGGGTCAGAATACATGTTATGAGAGAAGCCCTGAGACCATTCTAGATACGAAATGCATAGAGACGTATATCACATTGAGGATATTATGAAAGCAGATGTCCTGTTGATAAGGTACTTTGGTCACGTCTGCGTAACGTGGTGTTAATGCCAGTATTGGATGGAACAGGGTGAGGATTGTTTAAGCGAGTGCATTCGCTAATACGCTAAAATTGAAAAGTCATAGAGAACATAGCTTTCTGTAGAAGAACTAAGTGTTCCGCATCGAGCATACAGAGATATCTGCCAACCGCAGATCATCTGCTTCCACCCACCAGAACATGGTTGAAACACGTTGAAGACTATGTCACCATACACTATAAAGTGAATGAAACAATAAAAACCTTAAAATATGCCCAAACACACTCACCCGCTGTGACCAGACTACGTTACTTTCAAGACAATTGCATTCATAATACCCTTAATAAGACATACTTCTGCATATATCTCATATCTAAAATGGTACTCATGCCTTCTCCCATGCCATATTTTTTGATATGGCCATCTGGGGTTTTCTCAGATAAAATAAAAATTGGTCTACTGTATTTGATATTACACGTTGTTATTACGTCTGAATGACGAAAACGCGCTAGCATTGTATTATGTCGAACCCATGAAACAATTAAACGTATTTCATATGTGCGATAAGTTTCGTAAGTTACACAATATGTAGCCTTTCATAAGAAGATTTATTGCTCCATATTTCGCGAATTTTTGCTCGCCACACTAACGCACTGCCACGAATCGCGACCAAACGCCCTTACTAAAAGGATCAGGCCAAGGGCTTTCTACTACCACAACCACGAGTGGATCGCAGTGGGTGGTCATGGAGAAACACCTGTCGGTACGTACACACACAAGCCTTTTAACGTATGTAGAGATATGGGTTACGGAGAAGACAATGCTTCGCAATTGCTGAATACGTACGGGCACGAGGCATTCGTTCCAATCCCCTTCTCTCTCCCCTCTCTATGTTCATCTTCTCCTCCCTGTCTCTTTGTTCATCTTTCTCATCTCCCTCCATTTCGCCGGTTCCCCTACATACAGTGAAGAGCCAAAGAAACTGGTACACCTGCTTTGTATCGTGTAGGGCCCCCGCGAGCACGCAGAAGTGCCACAGCACGACGAGGCATGGACTCGACTAATGTGTGAAGTAGTGCTGGAGGGAACTGACACCATCAGTCATGCAGGACGGTCCATAAACCTGCAAGACTACGAGTGGGTGAAGATCTTTCCTGAACAGCACGTTGCAAGGCATCCCAGATATGCTAAATAATGTTCATTTCCGGGGAGTTCGGTGGCCAGCGGATGAGTTTAAATTCAGAAGAGCGTCCCCGGAGTTCCTCTGCAGCAATTCCGGACGTGTGGGCTGTTGCATTGTCCTGTTGGAACTGCCAGAGTCCGTCGGGATGCACAAGAGACACGAATGTATGCAGGTGATGAGACAGGATGCTTACGTACGTATCACCTGTCAGAGTCGAATCTAGACGTATCAGGTCTCCCATATCACTTCTACTGCACACATCCCACACCATTATAGAGCCTCCACCAGCTTGAACACTCTCCTGCAGACATGCAGAGTCCACATACTCATGTGTGCCTGGAGCCAAACTGTTGCAATTCTGGACGTGTGGGTGTCGCATTGTCCTGCTAGAATTGCCCAGGTCCGTCGGAATGCACAATAGACATGAATGGATGCATGTGATTAGACAGTATGTTTACAGCGTGTCTCCTGTCAGAGTCGTATCTAAATGTTTCAGGGGTTCCATATCATTCCAAATGCACATGCCCCACACCATTACAGAGCCTCCACTAGCTTTAACAGTCCCCTGCTGGCATGCAAGGTCCATGGGTTCATGAGGTTGTCTTCATACCTGTACACGTGCATCCACTCGATACAATTTGAAGAGACTCGTCCGACCAGGCATCATGTTTCCAATCAAGGGTATAGGAGTGGGCCTTCGGCTCCGAAATCCCATACCGATGATGTTCCGTTGGATGGTTAGCACACTGAAACTTGTTGATGGCCCAGCATTGAAATCTGCAGCAGTTTACGGAAGGGTTGCACTTCTGTCATGATGAACGATTCTCTTCAGTTGTCGTTGGTTCTGTTCCTGCAGGTTCTTTTTCCAGCCGCAGCGATGTAGGAGATTTCATGTTTTCCTGATTTATAACATTCAGGGTATACTCGTGAAATTGTCGTACGGGAAAATCCTCATTTTATCGCTACCTCGGAGATGCTGTGTCCCAGCGCACGTGCGCCGACTGTAACACCACGTTCAAACTCACATAAATCTTGGTAACCTGCCATTGTAGCAGCAGTAACCAATGTAACAACTGCGTCAGACTCTTGTTGTTTAATATAGGTGTTGCCCACCACAGCACCGTATTCTGGCTGTTTACATATCTCTCTATTTGAATAAGCATGCTTATACCAGTTTCTTTGCATCTTCAGTGTATGTAGCCTACGTCTGTCCGTATGCTCATTTTGAAGTAAATTTATATTTATATTTATTTTATTGTATAAATGGTTAAAAATATGCATCTCCGAATGCTAATTAGAGCATCGTGTAAAAATAAGAAACAAATAGTGAAGTATATTTCCAGATTTTTCGCAATAAGGTTAAAAAAATTACTTGTCTTTATATAGTACTATAGATTGAAAATAAAATTTTTGTTGCCACTGGAAGGATTTAGATAGGCGACCTGAAACTACACTACTGGCCATTAACATTGCTACACCATGAAGATGACGTGCTACAGACTTGAAATTTAACCGACAGGAAGAAGATGCTGTGATATGCAAATGATTAGCTTTTCAGAGCATTCACACCTGGCTGGCGCCGGTGGTGACACCTACAACGTGCTGACATGAGGAAAGTTTCCAACCGATTTCTCATACACAAACAGCAGTTGACCGTAGTTGCCTGGTGAAACGTTGTTGTGATGCCTCGTGTAAGGAGGAGAAATGGGTACCATCACGCTTCAGACTTTGATTAAGGTCGGATTGTAACCTATCGTGATTGAAGTTTATCATATCGTGACATTGCTGCTCGCGTTGTTCGAGATCCAATGACTGTTGGCAGAAGATGGAATCGGTGGGTTCAGGAGGGTAATACGGAATGCCGTGCTGGATCCCAACGGCCTGGTATCACTAGCAGTCGAGATGACAGACATCTTATCCGCATGGCTGTAACGGATCGTGCAGCCACGTCTCGATCCCTGAGTCAACAGATGGGGACGTTGCAAGACAACCACCATCTGCACGAACAGTTCGACGACGTTTGCAGCAGCATGGACTATCAGCTCGGAAACCATGGCCTCGGAACCCCTGACGCTGCATCACAGACAGGAGCGCCTGCAATTTTTCTTTTTGTTTATTTCTTTATTTATTGTTCCGTGGGACCAAATTAAGGAGAAATCTCCATGGTCATGGAACGAGTCAATACATGAAATTATAACACAATAGTAGGAACAGATAAAATGAAATATAAAAAACATTTTCAGGCGACAACTCGTAAGTTTAAATAAAGAAAATCAACAATGTAGCACTGGAATTTGCAATGGTGTACTCAACGACGAACCTTGGTGCACGAATGGCAAAACGTCATGTTTTCCGATGAATCCAGGTTCTGTTTACAGAATCATGAAAGTCGCATCCGTGTTTGGCGACATCGCGGTGAACGCACATTGGAAGCGTGTATTCGTCATCGGCCTACTGACGTATCACCCAGCGTGATGGTATGGGGTGCCATCGGTTACACGTCTCGGTCACCTCTTGTTCGCATTGACACCACTTTGAACAGTGGACGTTACATTTCAGATGTGTTTCGACCCGTGGCTCTACCCTTCATTCGATCCCTGCGAAACCCTACATTTCAGCACGATAATGCACGACCAGATGTTGCAGGTCCTGTACGGGCCTTTCTGTATACAGATAATGTTCGACTGCTGCCCTGTCCAGCACATTCTCCAGATTTCTCACCAATTGAAAACGTCTGGTCAATGGTGGTCGAGCAACTGCCTCGTCACAATACGCCAGTCACTACTCTTGATGAACTGTGGAATCGTGTTGAAGCTGCATGGGCAGCTGTACCTGTACACGCCATCCATGCTCTGTCAGACTCAATGCTCAGGCGTATCAAGGCCGTTATTACGGCCAGAGGTGGTTGTTCTGGGTACTGATTTCTTAGGATCTATGCACCCAAATTGCGTGAAAATGTAATCCCATGTCAATTCTAGTATAATATATTTGTCGAATGAATAGCCGTTTTTCATCTGCATTTCTTCTTGGTGTAGCAATTTTAATGGCCAGTAGTGTATGATTGGGCTAGTTTTATAATCGTATAATAGAGAAGATATTTAATAAACCACTGTATCATTGGCTCCTGAATTACGAGTCTATTTCGTTGCTCTCCCGTTGATACGTGTCGCGATACAGAACGATGTCTGGACGGTAACCCTTTTAATGACCCGCTCCGCTCCTTCTGGCCTTTGCAGAGTGTTTTCAGTGGCTGCAGCTGCCTAACAGAACCCGTCCTGCTGCGGTGACTGAACACTCGCCCTGAAAACGCAGACACGGTGAACGCACACCGGTTACTCACCTCAGCACAGCTAAGCTGAGCGCACAGAGAAAGTCGGTCGATGCGCCTTGCGTAATTGCGATATAAAGCCGCTGTAAACTTTCTATGAAACTCGCTGTTCAAGCCGATAGTCGGTCTTCACCAGCTGTGATGTTGTCGTGATAAGTTGTCCTCCACCTGAGTACTGTGGCCACGCGGGATTAGCCGAGTTGTCTAAGGGCGCTGCAGTCAAGGACTGTGCGGCTGGTCCAGGCGGGGATTCGAGTCCTCCCTTGGGTATGGGTGTGTGTGTTTGTCCTTAGGATAATTTAGGTTAAATAGTGTGTAAGCTTAGGGACTGATGACCTTAGCAGTTAAGTCCCATAAGATTTCAGACACATTTGAACATTTTTTTGAGTACTGTGAATGACACAGAGGAGTGGATGTGCGACCAACAACTCAGCAGCTATGGCTGAACCGACAGCATGAATGTCAAATTATGGGTGACTTATGTGAGTCTTCCAGGAAGACTCGCAGATGGAACAGTATTTGCAGAGAGCGCCAGTAAGCATGCGTATCCGAGCCACTTTTTGCCATTAAGCCGACACCGTGAGCTAGCAGTCTCCATTGGCCGACACTCATTTGAAGATGGCTGAAAGATTGCCGAGGGTTGATGTGGCGAATCCATTACATCCGCCGCGCGGGATTAGCCGAGCGGTCTAGGGTGCTGCAACCATGGACTGTGCGGCTGGTCCCGGCGGAGGTTCGAGTCCTCCCTCGGGCATGGGTGTGTGTGTGTTCGTCCTTAGGATAATTTAGGTTAAATAGTGTGTACGCTTAGAGACTATGACCTTAGCAATTAAGTCCCATAAGACTTTACACGCATTTTTCAACATTACGTTCCCTCGTTTGAGTACGGGAAGTGCGTACGACAACGCTAGCTCACTGTGGCCTCTTCACAGGGCAGACGCACGGTGGGTTTGGCATTACTTGCGAATGATATGGGTTTTCTGCAACTCTGGTTCTAGAGAATTAGCATCCTGTGTTCAGCAGCAGGAGACCTACTCGCTTAGAAGTAAGTAGTGGTAGCATGGATTATCGATTTAGAACTTCACAACAGGTACTATCTGAGGAATGCGTCTTTCTTATCCCTCACAATTCCCAGAGGTTAAGATTAGGAATTCGCAGTAAACCATTTGCTGCCATGGTAGTGTAGATGACTAATAAATGTAGTATCATGATTTAAGAGGGCCGAATAGGAATATTAAATAAATATCTGGAGAAAAGAGGAGCATCTGCATGAATATACAGAGCTCGGAGGCAAGCCCGTACCAAGCAGTGAAAGGCAGGCTGGAAGGTCGAAGGAATACATATAGTGTCTGTATAAGGAAAATAAACTTGAGGACAACACTAGACATTATAGAAATAGAGGACGAAGTAAGGGAAGATCAAATGGAGGATACGATACTGCCAGCAAAAATCGATAGACTTTTGAAATTTCCGAAGTTGAAACAAAGCCTCTGGGAATTCATGAAATTCCATCAACATTATTGGGATCCTTGGGAGATTAATATGAGTGCTGTAAAATTGCTGAAATTGTCTCCAAATGGAATGCCACTATTTCAGAAAATCAATTACTTTATTTGATGCGTTTCGGAAGATTCCAACTACCAGTCTGCAAACCAAAATACACACGAAGGTATACAGAGCAACATGACAAGAGTACAGGCATTACAAAGTTTCATCATATTGAGAGCTGACATACACGCCACCATCACAAGCTTCAACTGGTACAGCGGTCGTGGAAAACTAATTTCAAAACTACGTCATGCTTTATAGATGGGCAATTTACACCACCAGACGGCGGTGAAGCAGACATAGGTCGTGCCACGTAGCGGCGAAAACAGAATGACAAATTTAATTTATTTACATAAAAGTTGTTGAATATAAAAAATAACATTCCGAAAGGCATACAAAGCAATAAATTTAACGACACGTCGTAAAACAGTGTTTTACATTGGTATAAAATGCCATCAATAGAACAGACATATAAAATAATATGTGTAAGGTATACAAACCAATTATACAAAGTCAAAGTAATGCACAAATGAGGTATTGACAAAAAGTGTGAACCATACCACATAGCGATCTATAATAAAATATATGAAATTTCAATGTTAAAAGAAAAAGAAATAGTCGTGGTATAAGACACGTATACAAGCACTCATGGGATCAGGTAACAGAACTAGTACCATTGAAAGAAAATAAACCAAGAGGAAGGTAAAATACATAAAATGATGTAACAAAGTCCCAGGAGTATAAATCAGTATGGAGGGCGTAAAATGCTTTGGAAAGTGTTAACAGAACAAAGAATCATAATAAATAAGCCAAAAAATTTTACATTTGAAGGATGTCAGGGACTCAAACTCTCCAGAAAACACATAGACTGCAATATGTACGGAAAGCCTACCTCCGCCGTATTTAATTTTGTGGTATGTGGTTCCTGTGAATTAGTATACGTGGGTCAAACTAGAAGAAGCTTATTCATTAGGTTTCGTGAACATACTTATAGAAAAAATTCCACACTCGTGTGCCATTTAGCACATGGTGGACACCTCAAACTCCCACAGACAGAGGACATAAGATACTTCATGCCGAACCAAAAAGAGCATGAGTTATTATTTTGGAAGAGTCAGAAATTTTTATACAACACTCGCTAGACTCATCTTCAGCGTTGAATGAAAAACTTATTTTAAGACGCCAGTGGTTCTTTAAAATATCTGAGGAAACACTACACTCGTAATTCCATATATTTCCTACCTGCTCTACCGTGCTCCACAAACGTATTCGTCCATGCGGTTGGTTGTTACACCTTTCACTTTCGTTGTCTTTTATTAATTACAATAAATATAGAAATCGTTTTCTGTGTTCTTGCGCCACATTCCTTCAACCTAAGTTTTGTACTACTCGTATTACTTTATGTTATTTTAGACAGATGTATTCGTCATGTGCACACTTTTTGATATGTATTCTTCTTGAGGGTCTGAGTCTCTGAAAGCTTCATCTGTTAAATAATTTTGTATTTCATTCACTCATTATTACGTTGCTATTACTTTTTCTACGTTATGCTCAGTATTTCACTCATTGCTCACCCTGTCCTGTGAGGACGGGAGTTATTGCTCTAATTCTATGTATTCACATTTTTATGTTTCATTATACGGAAGTAAACTTTCCGTTTTGATGTGTTTTTTGGAAAGTTTGAATTCCTGAAATCCTTCAAATGTAAAAACGTATTGCTTATTTATTATGATGTCCTATTCTGTTAACTCTTGAGCATTTCCAAAGCATTTTTACACTCTCCATACTACTTTGTATTCCTGGGGTCTTGTTATATCATTTTATGTATTTCACATTTCTCTTGGTTTATTTTAGTATCTTTCAGCGGTGCTAGTTCCATTACTGTGAGCACTTGTATTCGTGTCGTACGCCACGACTATTTTTTTTAACATAGAAATTTCATACATTTTATTGTATATCACTATGTGGTATGGTTCACGCTTTTCATCAATACGTCATTTGTGCATAATTTTGATACTGTATATTTGGTTTGTATACCTTATGTACTATTATTTTATATGTCTATTCTATTTATGGCATTTTATACCATTGTAGAAAATTCTTTTACGGCGTGTCGTTAAATTTCTTGCGCTGTGTGCCTTTCTGAATGCTGTTTTCTATATTCAACAATTTTTATGTAAATATATTACAATACGTCATTCTGTTTTCGCCGCTATGTGGCACGACCTATGTATCCTTAACCAGTCTCTGCTGGTCAAAATTGTCTATCTATAAAGCATGATATAGTTTTGAAATTAATCTGCCACGACGGCTGTATCAGTTACAACATGTGAAACGTCCCCTTTGAAAAGTTATACATGACTGTGTTTAAACTGACGCACAATATTTTTTTAGCGCAACGCAATCTGACTTTCAATAATCCCTACAAAAGAATGGCCCTGACTAACATTAACCTATACCTTTCACAAATCACTTACCTCACAAAAATCTTCGTTACTGGAACTACTGCAATACAGCGAGCGCCACTACTGCCAGTTAAATAAAAGATTCAAACTATGGAAGGCACTAACTACTGATAGGCATAGTTAGCAAATGAAAGATTTTAATAGAGAACAAACAATGTATTTACCTTAATAGTGTTGAAAAACCATAATATACATAGCAGTTCATGACATCCATTCTTACAGATTTACTGTCTCTGTCCAGATCATGCGCTCTCAAAAATCTACCATCTCACTTCCCCACATCCACCACTGCTGGCGGCTCACCTCCAACTGCGCAACACTACGCGCTGTTAACATCCAGCTGCCCAACACTACAATGGCGAGTATTACAACAATGCCAACCAGCCACTGACTGCACACAGCACAGCCCATGAGTTTCATACAGAACGCTATGTGGCGTTACCAATATAAAAAACCTAAACAGCCTACTTACACATGTCTTTATGCAACTGAATACCTAATTGATTTCGGCGTGTGTATCAGCTTTCAATATGATGAAACTTCGTTATGCTTGTACTCTTGTCATGTCGCTCTGTATACATTCGTATATTTTCCGTCATTCGTATTTTGGTTTGCAGGCTATCTGATGGTTAGGATCTCCCGAAGCGCACCAAATAAATTAATTGGTTTTCTTAAATAGTAGCATTTCAATTAGCTACCAATTCAGCAATTTTTCAGTACTCATATTAATTTGCAGTACGGTTGAATTCTTCCTGCTTGACTTTGTCTCAGTTACAATCCTTGGGAGAGGCGATTACGACCAAACTTTTACACATGTAAGCAACATACCACAGACAGGTGGATTTATCCTTTTAATTTGATATTTTATAGACTTTCTAGTTCCATTATAATTAATTTAACTGATTATTCAAAATGCCTGAATTACTAATCCTGAAGTGAATGTTTATGATAGTTGCTTACTACCTTCTGTAGCTTGAAAACGAGACCCGTATTGGATTCCAGTTGGCGAATGTCGAAACTGTAAGCAATAACAAATAAAGTAAATGTAACGTCCACCTGCTGCAGGAATTCTATCTCCCAACTTGGATCCAGTCTGGGTCACACTTGGCGTAACAGCTACTTTCATCTGAGAAAACGTGGTCTTAGAATTCTCGTTTGAAGTGTATTTCTAGCTAATGAATTGAACAGTTAACCCTTCCTACCCAGAAACTCCTGAGAACTGGAGCGACCGAAGTCAAAGTCCAAATTTCAAAAAATGCTGAACTGACGACCGATGTATTTGTGCCGAGGAAAGTGTCACAGTATTATAAGATTGGCATTCTGATTTGATATGTGTAGAAGATCATACGATGCAACGCGATAACAACCATTTGGTAGACGAAACGGGTAAGCACAATTCCCCACTAAAAGATGCGCGTCAATGTACTACCAGTCAAGGATGGGAAACGAAATCGGTCGTGTCATTTTCAACGGAAACATCCCGAAATTTTACTCAAGAGACTTACGAAAACCACGAGAAACCTTAATCTGGATGGCGAGATAGTTATTTTAGCCTACCCACTCACGAATGCTAGTAACTGTCCAGAATACACAAGAATGCTTCCTTTTCTTTTTAAAATGGTTATTTGAAGAAGTACATTGGAAGTACTAACGTAAGTCATTATTGTAAAGATTATGTCAGTAAAAACAAATAGAAGCTATCGACACGTAAGTTTGCTAGATATTCACATTATCTTTTTTTAGTTTGATGCCTCTCTTCAACAACTGCTGTTTTACAAATAATATGATACTTTCATAACTGCTGGCCAGTGTGGCCGAGCGGTTCTAGGCGCTTCAGTACGGATCCGCGCTGCTGCTACGGTCACAGGTTCGAATCCTGCCTCGGGCATGGATGTGTGTGATGTCCTTAGGTTAGTTAGGTGTAAGTAGTTCTAAGTTCTAGGGGACTCATGACCTCAGATGTTAAGTCCCATAGTGCTCAGAGCCATTTGAACCGTTTGAACTTCCATAACCCTCGAACAGGCGATATCTATCATACACTATGCGATCAAAAGTATCCGCATACCCCTAAAAACATATGTTTTTCATATCAGGTGCATAGTGGTGCCACCTAGTGCCAGGTACTGCATATCAGCAACCTCAGTGGTCATTAGACATCGTGAGAGAGCAGAGTGGGGCGCTCCGCGGAACTCATGAACTTCGAACGTGGTCAGGTGATTGGGTGTAACTTGTGTCATACGTCTGCACACGAGATTTCCACACTCCTAAACATCCCTAGGTCCACTGTTTCCGATGTGATAGTGAAGTTTAAACGTCAAGGGACACGTATAGCACAAAAGTGTACAGGCCGACCTCATCTGTTGACTGAGAGAGACCGTCAACAGTTGAAGAGGGTCGTAATATGTAATAGCCAGACATCTATCCACACCATCACACAAGAATTCCAAACTGCATCGGGATCTACTGCAAGTACTATGGCAGTTAGGCGGGAGGTGAGAAAACTTGGATTTCATGGTCGAGTCGCTGTTCTTAAGCCACACATCACGACGGTAAATGCCAAACGACGCCTCTCTTGGTGTGAGGAGCTTAAACATTGGACAATTGAACAGTGGAAAAACGCTGTGTGGAGTGATGAATCACGGTACACCGTGTGGCGTTCCGATGGCAGGGTGTGGGTATGGCGAATATCCGTTGAGCGTCACCTGTCAGCGTGTGTAGTGCCAACAGTAAAATTCGGAGGCGGTGGTGTTATGGTGTGGTCGTGTTTTTCATGCAGAGGGCTTGCACCCCTTGTTGTTTTGCGTGGTACTATCACAGCAGAGGTCTTCATTGATGTTTTAAGCATCTACTTGCTTCCCACTGTTGAAGAGTAATTGGGGGATGGCGATTGCACCTTTCAACACGAGCGAACACTTGTTGATAATGCACGGTCTGTGTCTGAGTGATTACAGGACAATAATATCCCTGTAATGGACTAGCCTGCTCAGAGTCCTGACCTGAATCCTACAGAACACATTTGGGATGTTTTGGAACGCCGACCTCGTGCAAGGCCTCACCGAACGACATCGATACCTCTCCTCAGTGCAGCACTCCGTGAAGAATGGGCTGCCATTTCCCAAGAAACATTCCCGCACCTGATTGAAGGTATGCCTGCGAGAGTGGAAGCTGTAATCAGTGCTAAGACTGGACCAAGACCGTACTGAATTCCAGCATTACCAATAGAGGGCGCCACGAACTTTTAAGTCATTTTCAGCCTGGTGTCCGGATACTTTTGATCACATAGTGTATATTACTTGACAGATATCCTCAGTTGGATACATTTACTCATAAAGACTTCCATTGTCAAAGCTACTGGCAATGTCATTTTTTTACAGAATACCACAATTTACTACATACTAGTAAAGCCTGAATTAGTTATGTTTTTTAATATCTTGATTTCTCTATACGAGCTGTAAGTTTCATATTGTATGTGAATGTTAGTTTAAGATCATAGCACGGTGATGCTAGGTTGTGGTACATAGTAAGTATTGTTAGTAGGAGACGATAGTCCGTATATCCACTGCATAATTAATTTTGCCAGTTGACCCATTTATTTAGAAGACAGATTCAAAAAATTTAATGTATTAGTAGTTGTGTGGGTGTTAGTAATATATGAATGCTGTTATTACGCTTAACCACAAATTAACCGATAACCATTATACACTGACGGAAAAAATCTCAACACCAAAAAATAATTAATTTAGAGTGATGAAATTTCCAGAATACGTTTGCCTAGGTAACAGATTTAAGTGATTAATATTGTATGTGGTAGGTTAATGTAAGAGTGAGACTGGGTATAGCAAATTTGAATTGCTGGTTTATTAATAAAAATTGTTGAAGAAAAGAGGAGCAACTGTTTGAATATATAGAGCTCGGATGGCAAGCCCGCGCCAGCAAAGAAGGGCAAGCTGAAAGTTCGAATTAATATATAGAGCGAACTAGAGGACCAACGCTTTAGAAAAGGAAGTAAAGGAAAATGAGATAGAAGATATAATACCGCCAGAATGTTGAATGCAGACGTGTTCTACAGGTGCCGGATGTTAGTTTGTGCGATAGAGTTCGATGCCAGTTGCACTTGGTCGGTCAATACAGGGACGGTTTATTCCAGCAGCGGTACGTGGACGAGTGTTGTCCTGTTGGAAAACACCCCCTGGAATGCTGTGCATGAATGGCAGCACAACAGGTCGAATCACCAAATTTGCAATCGGGTTGCGTGGGATAACAACGAGATGGCTTCTGCCATCATACGATATCGCACCCAAGACTATAGCTCCAAGTGTAGATCCAATATGTCAAGTACGCAGAGAGGTTGGGTACAGGTCCTGAACTGGCGCCCTCCTAACCAACACACGAGGTTGGAACAACTGCACGGAGTGACACTTACGTGCTGCCTGGAGCTTTTGCCTGGCTAACTGGCTTTTCACATGTACTGGCGTAAAGAGAAGTCAAGAGGTTCAGCACAGCTGTTCATGCGAGATGGCTCGCGCTCAAACCACAGCAATGAACAGCCATGTCTCGTTTCAGGGTGGCTCATTAACGCGTTTCGTGGTAAATTTATTTTTAAGATCGTTGTATTAATGGCAACTGACAATTAAATTCAACATCATAAGGACACAATGAAATTCAACATCTCCTTTAATATTTTGTAGATGCAAAGTACGGGGACCAGCTAAGTGAGAAACAAGGTATTTCTTACCACTATTGCAACCTTATGACGACTGCCGTTTTAGAGCGACATCTAAATTGACAAATCTACATTTCGTTACTATCTTATTTGAGCGTTAAACATAAAAACACATAATGTCAATGATTATTACTTATTTGGCTTTTCTCTAAAGGATCAATGCCTGTTACCATTTTTGAGTAATGCTAATTCGAAGACAATCTCTTAAGTTGCAGTCTGCCAGTGAGATTCTGTGAGTGGGTTTTGTTCTATTCATTGTGTAAAAAATCAGCATGTTCGAGGGCTGTTCAATAAAGAAAGATCATAATTTTTTTGACAACATACATTTATTCATCTTCATAACTTTGATGGACTTTCTCAAAGTCGTCTCCCATGAATGTGATGCACTTGTCCCAGGGTTTCTGTCAGTCTTCAAATACATGCTGGAAACCATTTTTTGAGAGGTCCTTCAAAACCGCCTCCGCAGCCTTCACCACTGCTTATGATTATTGATAATGGCTCCAATCAAGGCGTTTCTTCATGTTAGCGAATAGGAAAATGTCACATGGTACTAAATCCGGGCTATAGGAAAGGTGAGGAATGCACTTCACGTTGATCTTTTCAAGGTATTCAGCAACATTGGCAATATGGGGCCGCACATTATAGAGGTGCAGCAACCTGCCTGCTTCACGGAAATGTGGCCTTTTGCGACTGATACAGACTTGCAGTGATTTCAGGACATTCCTGTAGTATTGTCCAGTTACTGATGTCGTGCAGGTACAACATGCTGATAAACCATTCCATGAATATCAAAGAATGAGATGACCATAACTCTCCCAACAGAAGCAACCACTTTTGCTTTTTTTGAGGTTGTTGATGAAGGAGATTTCCACACTGCACTGAACTTTGCTGCCTGCTCTCAGGATCAAACCGATGTAGCTAAGTTTCATCAGCAGTAATTACATTTGAAAAAAAACTCCGGATCTTCCTCTAACATCAACTTTAACTGCATGCAGACCTGCACGCGAATGAAATGTTCTGGAATCAACAGTCTTGGAACCCATCGCGCAGAAACACGTGTCATGCGTAATTTTTCTGTCACTAAGGTGTAGGTGGTACCCAATGAAATGTCCAGTATTTCAGAAAGTGATCTTAAGGTAATTCGTCGTTCTCGCAATGACAGCAGCAGTGGTGATGTTTTCTTCCGTAAGAGCAGTAACTGGAGCACCGGGTCCACCTTCCTTTGGGATTTAAAACATTTTAAACCAACTTCGAGCTGTCTGTACGGAAGAACAGGCTCTCCATAGGCCTCCTGTAACACTGTACAGGTCTCAGCTCAAGAACTGTTGAGATGAAAGCAGAATTTCAAGGTCGCATATTGTTCCTCAAATGTTACCTCCACTGCCGCGGTAGGCGATACAGAATATATCTGACCTTGCCGACCTCTCACAGGTGGGAACTAGGAGCCAGAACAACGGAACTACTACGGCGTGTTTGTTGCACATTAAGCTGACAGAATACCATAAAACTGAATTTTAGCGTGAGAAATTATGACCATAACAAATTGTGATCCTTGTTTATTGAACAGCCCTCGTACATGTAAGTCTAAACATCGACATAATCGTAGCTGCAGACTTATCGTGTCTCATCTTCGTGGTCCTTACACGTGATGTATGTTGGCGGCAGTAGAATCGTTCAGCAGTCAGCTTCAGTTGTCGGTTTTCTAAATTTTACCAACAGTGTTTCCCAAAACAACATCATCTTCCATCCAGGGATTCACATTTGAATTCCCGAAAAATTTCCGTAACACTTACGTATTGGTCGAACCTGCCGGTAACAAATCCAGCAGCCCGCCTGTGAACTGATTCGACGTCTTCCTTTAATCGATTATCGTGCGGATCCCAAACACTGGAGCAGTACTCAAGAACAGGTTTCTCCAGCGTCCTATGTGCGGTTTCATTTGCAGGTGAACTACTATTTCCTAAAATTCTCCCAAGAAATCGAAGTCGACCATTCGCCTTTCCTATCAAAGTTCTCGGATGCTCGTTTCATCTCGTATCAAATGGTTCAAACGGCTCTGAGAACTATGGGACTTATCATCTGAGGTCATCAGTCCCCTAGAACTTAGAACTACTTAAACCTAACTAAGGACAGAGCGCACATCCATGCCCGATGCAGGATTCGAACCTGCGACCGAAGCAGTCACGTGGTTCCGGACTGAAGCGCCTAGAACCGCTCGGCCACAGGGGCCGAACATCTCGTATCGCTTCGCAACGTTACGTCCAGATATTTAAAAGACTTGACTCTGTCAAGCAGGACACTAAAAATACTGCATACGAACAGTACAGGATTCTTCTTCCTACTCATTCGCATTAACTTACATTTTTTTCCAGATTTGGAGCTAGCTGCCATTCATCACACCAACTGGAAATTTTGTCGGAGCCGTCTTGTATCTTCCTACAGTCACTCAACTTCTACACCTTACCGTAAAACTACGGCATCATCAGCAAACAACCACGGATTGTTGCCCACCCCGTCCGCCAAATCATTTGTCTATATAAACAACAACAACGGCCCTATCACACTTCCGTGGAGCACTCCTGACGATACCCTTGTCTCCGATGAACACTCGCTGTTGAGGACAACATACTGGGTTCTATTATTTAAGAAGTCTTCGAACTAATTCCATACGCTCGTACCTTCGTTAACAGCCTGCAATGGGGCACCGTGTCAAAGGCTTTCCGGGAGTCGAGAAATATGGAATCTGCCTGTTGTCCTTCATCCATAGTTTCTTGGTGTATCATATGAGAAAAGGACAAGCTGAGTTCCGCATCAACGATGCTTTCTAAAACCATGCTGATTCCTGGGCATAAGCTTGTCAGTCTCAAGAAAGTTAATTATATTCGAACTGAGGATGTGTTCAAGGATTCTGCAGCAGACAGAAGTTAGGGATTTTTGTCTGCAATTTTGTGGGTCCGTTCTTTTCCCTTCTTACATATTGGAATCAACTGCACTGTTTTCCAGTAGCTTGGCGCTTTGTGCTGGGCGAGAAATTCATGATAAACGTAAGCTACGTAAGGGGCCAATGCCGTGCAGTAGGCTTTGTAAAATCGAACTGGGATTCCATTCGGACGATATGTGTTGATAGAAATTAATTTCAACACATGGTGAAAGGTTGCAAAATTGCGACCAGTCACTTTTTTATGATACTTTATTTACTTTGTCTTTACCACTTTCATACAGATCTGCAATATTCTAACGGAGGGTGAAAGTATGGATTTAATCGCATGTTATTCTTCTGCGTTTCCGCTGCTAAGATTTTGTATTCGGTGTCCGTCCACACATATTTTGATTCTAAGAACCTCTGATGGCGAATGCTGAGATTATTCTCTAGAAAAGTCTTGAGCTTTGAAATAGTTTTGTCAGTCTTCATTAAGAAATATTTTATAAATTTCAAAGGACAGGGAACATCACGAGGAAGTAGTCTCTTTCCATCCTGCATTAAATTTATCTACAAGACTACTAATGATTGTATTGAACTGCTTTTCAACATTTACAAATATTTTAAAAATTTGGACGTTTTTTTCGTCAGTGTAACTTCTGTGCTTAGGCTACACAAGTCAGAAATGATTTTAAATTTCCATCAGTTTAAAGTTTCTTTAAAGTAAACAAACATGTTTTTTTTGCCTTGTTTCACAACTTTTATAATCGTTACTACATAACATATGTTTCGGGATATAATTCCATTTTCAAATACATTACTAACTCCAAATTTCATAAAACAAATATATATGTGATGATAAGTCAAAGATAAACATCTCAAATAAAAGGTCAAACAGGATAAGTAAAATATTGATGGCAAAATCAAAAAATGGTTCAAATGGCTCTGAGCACTATGGGACTCAACTTCTGAGGTCATTACTCCCCTAGAACTTAGAACTAGTGAAACCTAACTAACCTACGGACATCACACACACCCATGGCCGAGGCAGGATTCTAACCTGTGACCGTAGCGGTCTCGTGGTTCCATTCTGCAGCGCCTAGAACCGCCCGGCCACTTCGGCCGGCATTGATGGCAAAGGATTTGTCTGTGTCTTTCCGTGTCCCTTAGACAATAGTTAATTGCTTGTACAATGCAAAAGACAAAAAACCATCCATTACAAAAAGTGGGGTTATAAGATCAAATGCCGGGAGTATCAATCTGCCTACGCTGGACAGACTGGGAGGTCAATCTGCACCAGGCTTAGAGAACATCATACTAGCTGGAGATTGAAGAACCCTGATTCAGCCTCTGTGGAACATTGCCTTAGCAAAAACCACAAATACGTAATAGATGTAGAAGTCTTACACAAAGAGAAAAAGGGGACAAAACTTGATCAGTTAGAAATCCTAAAAGTTAAAAACCAGATGTGTACATCCCCGCATCTGTTATTAAGTGAAAACATCCAGTTCAATTATTCACCTCTTTTTACATGGCATCGCCAACGGCCTTGCCGCAGTGGTAACACCGGCTCCCGTCAAATCACCGAAGTTAAGCGCTGTCGGGCTGGGCTAGCACCTGGATGGGTCGCCATCCGGTTTGCCGAGAGCTATTGTCAAGCGGGCTGCACTCAGCCCTTGTGAGGCAAACTGAGGAGCTACTTGACTGAGAAGTAGTGGCTCGGGTCTCGTAAACTGACATACGGCCGGGAGAGCGGTGTGCTGACCACATGACACTCCGTATCCGCATCCAGTGATGATGGCTATGAGCTGAGGATGATACGGCGGCCAGTCAGTACCCTCGGGCCTTCATTGCCTGTTTAGGGTGGAGTTTAGTTTAATTTTAGTTTTTATATGGTATCATAACCCCTAGATGGGAGTAAAACTTTGGGACCCATCCCAAGAGTAGATAAAAAGTTCTAGGCTGATGCATAGCTTTACTCCTACGTATCTTTAGTAGTGTTGCGGTAATTGCTGAATTGTTTAATTCAATATGTAATTTGTCAAGAAAATGGCCATTGAAGTAATTTTACATTAAGCCAAGGATCGACAGATCTGTTGGCATGTTTATCTTTGCCTTATTATCATGTTTATCTCTGCTTCTCGTCTTTGGAATCGATAATGTACTTAAAACGGCGTTATAAACCGAAACGTAGCCTGTGCAGTAACCACAATAAAATTTATGAAAAAAGGCAAAAAAGCAGTTGGTTTAGTTAATGTACAATGTTGCACTAAGAACGCACAGTTGGTTCAGTTAAAATGGTTTATTAAAAGCCTTTAAAGTTCTATGCTGACGCCCGTTACAGTGTGTATTAAAAGCAAACATAGTGGCGCCACTAACATCACTCTTATTCGACAGGAGGGAAATTTGAATAGACATAGTCTTTCAGATGTAGGAACACGCCTACCAACTTTAGTTCCTATCGCACAAGTTCGTCTTGGGTTGCGATTTATTTCCACCAATGTATTATTACTAACATTACTATTGTAAGTCTGGTCATTTTACGACCACTGTCCTCACACCGTGTTGCATGGCTGCATTCCTTGTAGACACGCAAGACAGTCAATGTTGATATCCAAACAAATTAGGTGATTAATTCACGGTGTATTCACGGACGTGTCCAAACACAACAGTTTCTTTTCTACCATTTTATCATGTTTCCTCGTTGAACCACCTCACCGCTCTGATCCCATACAACAGAGTGGCACAGACCCGCTGTCCACTGCCATGACTTACATCATCGGTTGATGTCTGCACGGTCTACATGAGCGCCTGGTATCAGCTGTGTACTACCTTCAGCGCTCCGAAGTGAAAAGTTTGCTACTTTAAAAACGTGAGTAATATTTTGTCCACAGAGGTTACTGGAGCTCTGTCCTACAATCTGACCATTACACAATAATATGATCGTCAGATTGCCGGCCGGAGTGGCCGAGCGGTTCTAGACGCTTCACTCTGGAACCGCGAGACTGCTACAGTCGCAGGTTCGAATCCTGCCTCGGGCATGGATGTGTGTGATGTCCTTAGGTTAGTTAGGTTTAAGTAGTTCTAAGTTCTAGGGGACTGAAGACCTCAGCTGTTAAGTCCCATAGCGCTCAGAGCCATTTGAACCATTTTTGATCGTCAGATTGCCATCCTCCGTAGTTGCTGGGTTGTGTCGCTGAGCTCATGGGTTCACTATCCGTCTTGGACATAAGATAGAGAGAAGACAGTATAAGGTTGAAAGTACGAAGGCAGCTGGGTCATCAGAAGCAATGTCCAAAGCACGGACTGGACTAGTAAGAGAAAAATAATTGGCTACGCTTTTTTCATAGGAGCTATCATTGGATTCCCCTTAAGCGACTTAGAGAAACAACGGGAAACCTAAACCTCGATGGCTGGACAAGGATTTATACCCTGGTCCTTACGAATGTGGCTCCAGTTTCTTACTATCTCACATGCGTGACTGAAAGTACTGTACGTTTTACAGGTGTCGTGTGTGTGTGTGTGTGTGGGTGTCGTGTGTGTGTGTGTGTGTGTGTGTGTGTGTGTGTGTGTGTGTGTGTGCCTCCACTAATTAGAGGAAAAGAGATGAAATTTTTAACAAATGAAGCTACATTGTTCCAGAGACCTTTTCAAGTGGTGAACATGGACATGAGACGTTGATGTAGTTGCATAGTGCGTAGTAAGCAGGAAACTCGGGTTCGAATCCCAGCCTTGATACAAATTTTCATTCCTCGCCCCTGTCTGCATACATACATCGTAGATTTTTGAGACTTGAAAAGGTCTCTGGGACTATATAGTTTCATTTAGTGAAAACGCTTATGCCTGGCTTTCAGGCAGGATCCCCCGTTCTATTCGATGCAGAGGTGCTACTGCAATAGTGTTAGAGAGACTCAGAAATGATGTTCGAGATTTTAGAGGGAATACGGAGTGAGTTGAGGCGTGAACCGCAATTTTGATGGAGGAGGGAGGCGTGCTGTGGTATTCCGTGCTGTTGTGCTAAACCACTGTGCCATGGTGATGTAGTGGTTAGTGTATCTGGCTAGTGAGCAGGAGCCATGGATTCGAAACTCAGCCTTGGCACCAATTTTCATTTGTCCCTCCAGTCTGGATATATACACATCAGAAATTTGGAAGTTGATTGGGCAGTCGTGTAGTGACAGCAGAAATGGAGACGTTGCTGGCGTGTAGTATTGATGTAAAGCTCTCCAGTCGAGTGGCTGGATTAAAAACCGCACCGTTTCGAAGAGTGTAATGTTCATCCACTTCTCGCTTCGCCACCCGGGTGGAAACCCGACAGCTTTCCATCAGCGAAGAAAACCGTAAGTTACAATTTGTGTCCACAAGACGCCTTATTTTTTCGCACATGAACTCATATTCTTGTCTTAAAATTGCCTCAACGCATCTGTGCTCTTGTGCCCACTCGCAGTCAAATGTTATGTCACGATTTTGGTATTCTACGTGCAAATGTGCTAACGCGTATCTCTAGGTATGATAAGTGTTATGCGTAATTCAATTTCTACAGACGTTCATGTCGGAAATAACTTTTCAGTTGCTGGAAACAAACTCTTTCCATTTCCGAGAATTTGGTTAAAATAGAAATATTCTTGACTGAGTTACTCGGTGCCTCTGAAATTGAGATGAAGTTGAGTTGTGTTTTATTTCCTTTGTGTGCAATTAAATTGTTTCGGGACAGTATTTTCAGAATTTAAAAAAATAATGAAATAATATCACTGCTGACTTATAACCCGTTGGGAGCCGTCCGAAAATTATAAAAAATTCCGACAGTTCGTAACAAATGGATTCAACAGAGGACCAACGAAGTTCTCTATCACTGTCACACTTACCTATGTCAAAGTTTTTATTTAGAAATTTACTTTACACAATCTTTAGCAGTCGATTAGATTCCATATTTATTACGCGTGAGAACCTCAATTGCCTGCTCTCAAATTTTTGCTAACGTAGTCTTTTTGCATTGGACTTCCAGAATAAGAGTGTAATGTTGTGTGAACTCCAGTGTGCTTATTTTTATCGTGAGTAGGCGTCGAGGTCAGAAGCGTTCAATACAACGGCTATTAAGCAGAGGCGCTTTTCGTAAACAAGCTAATTACCCTTGGATGTTGTCGGTCAAATAACGCGTAAGTTTGTCACCGAGGCCAGGCAGCTGCGCGCTTTGAGGACCATCCATTTTCGAAGAAATAAACATGCACGAAATGCATGCCAACGCAGGGCTGTTGAAAGCGTCAAATTTCTGAATTTGAAGTTCAAATTGAGATTAATACCGTCGTACAATCCACATATGCAATGCAAGATGAACAGGTTATTGTAACTTGCGGAGGATAAAGCATTTTCAGTATGAAGGGCAAATCATTATTATGAATATCGAACGGTATGGTTGGGTCGCAGGGTATTTTCCTCTTCAGGGTCAATTGTATCTTTGCCTGAGAAATGTGATGAATAAAATGGTATTCCATATCCTGTTCATCATTCAAACCTTGTAACGGACATCGAACTGTATGGTTAGGTCATGATATATTTACGTGTTCAGTGTTAATTTCATCTATGCCGGAGAAATTTGACGACAATCAAGTGGTAGTGGAGCTGATATTCGTCATTCCGTTTATGATTATCACTTCAGTAATAAAATACTATTGTAGGGTTTATATCACAGCTTGAAAACAGCCCTCAACAAAAAATACGGTATAAGAGTTTGTTTACACTTAACTGCCACTAATTTCAAAATGTTTTAAAAATCTAAGGTCAGAGTGCTCTACTGCTGGTAGTTAACTGTTTGTTGCTGTATGTACTTTCCTGAGCGATACATTCGTTAGGTTCATTCAATTCTCTTGGATCAACTGAACTCAGCGATAACGAATGTTGAGTTCGACCAGTGACGTAATGATGATGTGGCTCGTGATGTAATACATGTGGAAACACAAAGAGAACAGAACGCTGACAATATCTGCTTATAAAACTTTGTCAGCATGACCAGGAAGGATTCAGGATTTACACTCATGGCAGTGGGAGTTCAAAACCATAACAAAAGTAGTTTTCTTACATATGAAATTTCATAATTTTTTCACTTACTATTGGCTGCATTTATTGCTATAGGTATACTTTTCTTCATAAGTAAGAAAGATTCATCGATGAATTTTGCGAAGCGTACAAACCATACTTACAGGTGTATGAAACTCTAGAATTTTCCAAATCTAAACTGTGTTAAAAACTGAGATAATTAATTATAGAATTTAAGTTTTCTCGAAACATGAAGTTTAAAATGTAACAGCTCACTCATGTTTTCAGAAATTAAATAAGATCTAGAGTTTCAAACATCTGCAAGTACTGTTGGTATGCTGTGCAAAATTCAGCGAAGAATGTCTCTTAGTTACGAAGAAAAGTGTATCTATAGCAACAAATGCAGGCAATAGTAAGTGAAAAAAATGATGAAATTTCACATGTGAAAAAAAATATTTTGTTATGTTTTTGAACTTCCACTGATATGAATGTGAATCCTAAATCGTCCCTAGTTATTCTGACAAAGTTTTATGGATATATTTGTAAAAGATTTGTAAAAGTATAGACAGTAGAAATTAAAATGTCCTGTGGTGTCTGTCCTGCTCCAAGTCCATCCGTTTGTCATCCTACTCCCCACCCTTGACCTGATTTTATTACCGAGCTCGTGAGTAGTCTCCGTCTAACGGAGATCCTTCACTCAACGCTACTGATGAATCTTCAACATCAACATCTATACTCCGCAAGCCACCTGAGGGTGTGTGGCGGGGGGTACCTTGAGTACCTCTATCGGTTTTGCCTTCTGTTCCAGTCTCGTATTGTTCGTGGAAAGAAGGATTGTCGGTATGCCTCTGTGTGGGCTCTGATCTCTCTGATTTTATCCTCATGGTCTCTTCGCGAGATATACGTAGGAGGGAGCAATATACTACTTGGCTCCACGGTGAAGGTATGTTATCGAAACTTCAACAAAAGCCCGTACCGGGCTACTGAGCGTCTCTCTTGCAGAGTCTTCCACTGGAGTTTATCTATCATCTCCGTAACGCTTTCACGATTACTAAATGACCCTGTAACTAAGCACGCTGCTCTCCGTTGGATCTTCTCTATCTCTTCTATCAACCCTATCTGGTACGGATCCCACACCGGTGAGAAGTAAACAAGCAGTTGGCGAAGAAGTGTACTGTAACCTACTTCCTTTGTTTTCCGACTGCATTTCCTTATAATTCTTCCAGCGAATCTCAGTCTGGCATCTGCTTTACCGACGATTAATTTTATATGGTCATTCCATTTTAGATCACTCCTAATGCCTACTCCCAGATAATTTATGGAATTAACTGCTTCCATTTGCTAACCTGCTATATTGTAGCTAAATGATAAAGCGTCTTTCTTCCTATGTATTCGCGATACATTACACTTGTCTACATTGAGATTCAATTGCCATTCCCTGCACCATGCATCAATTCGTTGCAGATCCTCCTGCATATCACTACAATTTTCCATTGTTACAACCTTTCGATATACCACAGCATCATCCGATGTTATCCACAAGGTCACTTATATATATTGTGAATAGCAACGGTCCTACGACACTCCCCTGCGGCACACCTGAGATCACTCTTACTTCGGAAGAATTCTCTCCATTGAGAATGACATGCTGCGTTCTGTTATCTAGTAACTCTTCAGTTCAATCACACAATTGCTCTGATAGTCCATATGCTCTTACTTTGTTCATTAAATGACTGTGGGGAACTGTATTAAACGCCTTGCGGAAGTCAGGAAACACGGCATCTACCTGGGAACCCGTGTTTTTTCGTGAATTTGTCTGCGGACCACTGTCATAGCGAGTGCACGAGTCCCCAGCGCGGCGCGTTACGCCCAGTTCTGCTCTAGTAAGTTTCCACCGACGTATTACGCGGTACACAATAGCCGACCGCCTGTGGGCTCCGCACGGATGAGGTGGAAACCAAGCCGGGCACAAGGGGCGCGCTACCGCCGCCCTAACAACCAAGTTAGGACTGTGCAGGCTGCCAGATCCTCTGCTGAGGGAACAAACCGCACTGCCACGGACCGCTACGGTTGCAACCTGACGCGCAGCAAAGCCACGCAACACGATTATCTAGCCATACTCGAGCGGATTTCCGCGACAGGCCAGGGATATTTCAGGTGGATTCCTAGAGACCTGCCGTCCTCGCCCATGGATACACGACCTCCGGACCGTTACTCGCAGTTCTTGGGACCGGCGAACCGGCCTCTCGACAGGACACACTTGGGCGGAATTCCACAATTCGGCTCGTTCAGCCTAGTCCCTGAGTGTTCGGCATGCTGGTGGTTGACGCGCTACTCCGGCACAACTGTGCGCCCACGTCGGCTACACCGCAAAATTTCTCAAACGATTTTAAAGAAACTATTCGGTAAAAAAATGGTTCTTACGTCATTTTCCGCAGCTCGTGGTCGTGCGGTAGCGTTCTCGCTTCCCACGCCCGGGTTCCCGGGTTCGATTCCCGGCAGGGTCAGGGATTTTCTCTGCCTCGTGATGACTGGGTGTTGTGTGATGTCCGTAGGTTAGTTGGGTTTAAGTAGTTCTAAGTTCTAGGGGACTGATGACCACAGATGTTAAGTCCCATAGTGCTCAGAGCCATCTTACGTCATACACTGAAGCGCTAAAGAAACTGGTATACGCATGCGATTCAGATACATAGATATGTAAACAGACAGAATACGGCCCTGCGATAGGCAACGTCTATATAAGACAACAAGTGTCTGGCGCAATTGTTAGATCGGTACTGCTGCTACAGTGGCAAGTCATCTTGATTTAAGTGAGTTTGAACATGGGGTTACGGCCGGCGCATGGGCGATGGAACACAGCATCTCCGAGGTAGCCATCAAGTGGGGATTTTCCGTTACGACCATTTCACGAGTGTACCGTAAATATCAGGAATCCAGTAAAACATCAAATCTCCGACTTCGCTGCGGCCGGAAAAAGATCCTCCAAGAACGAGACCAACGACGACTGAAGTTCAGTGTGACAGAAGCGCCAGCCTTCGGCAAATTGCTGCAGATTTCAATGCTGGGCCATCAACAAGTGTCAGCGTGTGAACCATTTGACGATACATCATCGATATGGGCTTTCGAAGCCGAACGCCCACTCGTATACCTTTGACGACTGCACGACACAAAACTTTACGCCTCGCCTGGGCCCGTCAACACCGACTTGCACTGTTGATCACTGGAAACATGTTGCCTGGTCGGACGGGTTTCATTTGAAACTCTATCGAGCGTATGGGCGTGTACGGGTATGGAGATAACCTCATGAATCCACGGGCCCTGCATGTCGTCAGGTGACTGTTCAAGCTAGTGGAGGTTTGTAATGATATGGGGCGTGTGCAGTTAGAGTGATATGGGACCCCTCATACATCTAGATACTATTCTGAGAAGTGAAACGTACGTAAGAATTCTGTCTGATCAGCTGCATGCATTCATGTCTATTTTGCATTCCACTGGACTTGGGCAATTCCAGCAGGACAATCCAACAGCCCACACGACCAGAATTGCTACAGAGTGGCTCCAGGAGCACTCTTTTGAGTTTAAACACTTCCGCAGCTCACTAAACTCCCCAGTCACGAACATTATTGAGCAAATCTGGGATGACTTACAACGTGCTGTTTAGAAGACATCTCCACCCCCTCGTATTCTTACGGATTTATGGACAGCCGTGCAGGATTCATGGTGTCAGTTCCCTCCAGCACTACTTCAGACATTAGTCGAGTCCACGTCACGTCGTGTTGTGGCATTTCTGCGAGCTCGCGGCACTCTACACGATATTAGGCAGGTGTACCAGTTTCTTTGGCCTTCAATGTAGCTTTATATTGTGTTGTTGGATAAGTTCGCAGCGTTTTTTCGTAGGTTTAATAAACACAACAGATACCTACAACAGGCACTTTAGTCATCAACAATATATTCTCCTTCACAATTTACAACAGTCTGCCAACGTTGGGGGTGACTTTTCGATTCCCCAATTGTAGAAATCACTTGGTTTTGAGGCAAATAACTCGTTGAGACATGTTCGTAAAGCATTTTCATCCGAAAAGGAGGTTCCTTGACTATTATTCGATAGAGAGAGGAAGAGATGAAAATCTGAGGGCGCAAGATCGGTTGAATACGTTGAGTACTGAGTGACTTCCCAACTGATCTCCTGAACAGTGATTTTTTTTCAGTGTAGTAGAATTCGTGCGGCCGTTATCGTGGAGCAGTATCATTTCACATAGTCTTCCTGGTCGCTGTTCTTGTATTGCGTCTGCAAGACATCTCAGTTGTTAACAATAAACGTCAGAAGTGATGGTTACGCCTCAGGGAAGCAATTCTTAGTACAACACACCGTCCCTGTTCCACCAGATGCATCACATCATCTTTGTGGATGCTGGCAGATCTTTGTACGGGAAATTCCTGCTAAACCATTCCTTTATTTTTCCTTATGTTAGCATAAAGACACCATTTTTCGTCACCAGTACCGGTACAGGAAGGAAAGTCGGTGTTGTTTATGAGTCAATTGATGACGAGCAACAAGAGTTGGCCAGTCGTCGATTTTTGAGATTCTGGTTTAGAGCATGCGGTATCTACACACCCAAATTCTGAACTTTCCCCATTGCATTCAAATGTCGCACTATGGTGGTTGATCATAGATCATCAAATTTGCCACTTCTAGACTACACTGACTGGATCATTGTGGTGTAATGCGTTTAAAAGATCTTTATCAAACCAGAAAGTCATCCTCAAAGTGGAGTAACGTCGAAAGATCTTCCTTAAAACGAGGAAACAATTTCCTGCTATGCTCTATACAGTGGCATTTGTCCCAACGGCGCGAATGTTTCTGGCTACTTCCGTTATTGTCACCCTTCTACCGAGCTCAAACAGGAGAATATGTTGGAATATTTCCGATTTCTTCACTTTTCACTCCATGTTATAGCACCCGCAGTCCCACTCAGTATGTCCAAATGACAAAATAACAATATTTAAGCTCAAGTAATAACAGTGAGCTACAAATAAAAAGTTACTATCGATAAATAAACCCTTAGCGACCTGGAATGCCAACATGAGAAACAAAAGCGCTGCACCAATCCATATATCAGCCTCATGGTGAAGTACCTATCATTTTCCTAATGGTCACAGTTACTGTGATATTTCGCATATAAGTAACTCACTGCATAAAATTCTAAAAGCTCGCAACGACAAATACTAGACCATATAATGCTGCATACTAAATTTATCTAACTTCCTGAATTTTTCTTTAGATTTGGGAGGAGGTCTTTATCTACCACCGAACTCAAGAAAATTGATGCTATGTATCACACTCATTCGCGTTCGCGCGAGCCAGCACCAAAGCTATAATGAAATACACATAACACCACCCGCATCTGAGAGACGGTTCGAGCTTTCAAAACGAGATATTGGCAAACGATAGCACACAGGTACAAGAGTATTTTGATATGTAGTAAACAAATGAAACTTTCTTATAACCACAATGTACCAGTAACTGCAGACTTTTGCAATGGAATGATGTAATTTCTTAAGAGACAGCGGTAGCTGGTGAATGAGAATTAGTGTGACTTTGCAACAAGATACGTGAAGAAATTTTCATAAGCTTTTGATCGATTTGTTCACTTTTCCTCGTTTGAAAACCTATTGTTTCATAATTCTGTCAAGGCTCTGAGCGCTATGGGACTTAACAGCTATGGTCATCAGTCCCCTAGAACATAGAACTACTTAAACCTAACTAACCTTAGGACAGCACACAACACCCAGCCATCACGAGGCAGAGAAAATCCCTGACCCCGCCGGGAACCGAACCCGGGAACCCGGGTGTGGGAAGCGAGAACGCTACCGCACGACCACGAGATGCGGGCCATAATTCTGTCACAAATGCAACTTCATTATGATGTTAGCGAGGTGACAGTGTGTAAACTCAGCTTTGTTCTGACAAATGAAGCGAATTTTAACAAGGCTACAAAAGGAATGTAGGTGACTATCGAATTTAATAAATGATTAATTTTCAGGTTACGGTAAGTTTTAGTTGCTACAAGTATAATAAGGGGGTGTACCAGTGACCACATCGGAAAATTCATAAAACTCTACCGTGAAATACCTCATTCCTGAATATTGACACATAGAGATGGCACAAAAAAGAATGTAAAAAATATGATGTACAAATAGATTGCTCAAATATTTCTAGACAGTATTCCATCTGGTGTAAATTGAAGGTGGATGGCGGAGAACAGAAAAGAAAAGAAAGGAACTATTGATGTCAGCTGCATCGGGACATTGTGCGGAATCAGCGAAGGCGAGTGAAAATGTATGCCGGACCAGGATTCGAACCTTGGATGTCCTGATTACTAGGCAGTTGCGTTAACCACTTTGTTTTCTTTTTTTCCGAACTTGGGACCTTTGCCTTTGGTGGGCATGTGCTCTACAGACTTTATTTATTTACTTTAGCCCGGGTCTCCTGCTCATTTTTCTTCCTTTTAACAAGCTGAACAGCGCGACTGCTACGGTCGCAGGTTCGAATCCTGCCTCGGGGATCGATGTGTGTGATGTCTTTAGATTTAAGTAGTTCTAAGTCTAGGGGACTGATGACCTCAGATATTAAGTCCCGTAGTGCTCAGAACCATTTGAACCATTTGAACAAGCTGAACAGTATAACAATAAACCAGACTGACATAAAACTAACATTGTAATAAAGTAGTATACTTAGGAATGTTAAACATACGTCAGAAATAGAAACACACAAAAAAGTTATATTTAAAACTTACTTTTGCATCTATGCCTCAAATTTTAATGAAAATCTTCCGTATACTAAAGCAAATCTTGTTATACATATAACAGTTAAGTGAAGTTAATTTTCAGAAACAACACTTCATTGCCATACCACAAATAGTATTTCTGTATTGCTTCAAAGCTATATATATGCTTAACACTATTCCATCGTAACATAAAGAAAGAAACACGGAGCACAATGAATAATTTGATTTCCAATCTCCACGCTTCTCTTCCATCAGGCCATATTTTCTCTTATGCATATCGTATTAACAGATTCTCATCTTCCGTTCAATATTTCATGGTATCGATAATTTAACTTCTCCTGCCCTGGACGTTCCACTTACGCAGGGAGTCTTGAAACGCTCTCCATAGGAAGTTAGAGAAATACTGCCGGTATTTCGGACTGCTCACGATCTTCATACGTCGTTCCTGTAAAAAAGATCTAAAGTCCATCTCATTCTCTGGGCCATCTCTGAACAAATAGAGCATCGTCTGGCCCCGAAGCCACGTGACTGCATTCGTTTTAGTACAAGGATAATGCGTCTCGTCCGCAAAGAATGCAATCCCTGGTCCAATGTTGACCTTTCGCAGAAAGAAAGCTATCATTTTCGTCGCTAAACGTCACATATCTGCCGAGGTCCGCACATGAGGTGGTGTTCATCGTTGTCCAAAATTTGGCACTGAAGCCACAACGGTGAACCCGTCATATGAATCGCATGGGGTCTGGATCAGGTATCATTTTTACCCTTAGCTACTAGGTATCACATTGCACATCTCTCTGTGTCTAAGGAAACATGGTATGGTGATCGCCATACTACATGCCCGTTGATTCCTGGTTGCTTCCTCTCAATAGGATGCGATGTCGTCCGGTCGTTAGTATCCGATAGATGTCACGTATCATTGCAGGTCTGGTTTCTGGCAGAGCCATCTGAACGGAGCTGTACTCGGTAAAAAAAAAATTGCGTATATACTGGAGTGACTCGGAAATGCGCTGGACCGCCACTGATATAATTCGAGAGACTAGTCCTAGTTCTTCTATTAGGATTCCTGTAGACACATCTGATGTCGTTGATGTCGTCTTCACAGTTTTAACATTGTGCTCATATATAGCACCGCCGCTCGATCGTAAATATGCACAAGATCCAGTCCACCCCTACCAAGAGGGAAGGTAAGAGTGTTGTGTCTTACTGTTAATAGTAAACCTCCACTCACAAAGGAACCGAATGCCGACAGTATGCGCCGTGCTATCATCACCGGCATCCAGAGAGCGGAATATGTGACGCTAGGGAGGTGTCAACATGTGTGACCCACTTGATCATGTCTGATGCCAGTGTGATGTTCCCTTTGATTGACTGTAGTAATCACTTATACGAGGGTTGTCCAGAAAGTAAGTTCCGGTTGGTCGCAAAATGGACACTACAATGAAAACTGAATGAAGCTTTGCACAGATGTGTTGGATACTATCTCTAGTATGACTGTCGATCGCATCAAGACGCTCTTTTCAGTTATGAGCGCACTGTGAGCGAGTAAAGGTGCCTAGATCAACGATGTCTCCCACCAAGTAGGAGGGCCCGCTGAGAGGCTTCGCCTTAATGAATGCAGCCCACTCAACACAACTGCAGTGCACTTCCTTCTTCATGGCAATTCTCAGCCGCACTCTGCAGAGGCAGTGAAGACGCTCCTGCAGCCTTTTCGATGGGAAGTGTTCGATCACCCACAACACAGCCCTAATTGGCTCGTCCTGAGTATCATCTCTGTTCACATGAAACGCTGGATACGAAGACAACACTTGGGCACAGGCTATAGTCCAGCATAGAGAATTATTGGAAAGCGCAGGCGGCTCCCTTCTATGACGATTGTGTTGGAAATTTGGTATAACGCTCTGACAAATGTCTATGTCGGAGCGGCGACTATATAGAGAAATATCTGGAAAGTGTAGCTAACTCTTGCAAATAAAATCTTTCTGATTTTCGCTGTGGTTCCCATTTAGCAACCGAGCAGAACTTACTTTTTGGACATCCCTTGTAGTTGTACGCTGCCATGCGATGTATGTTCAAAATGGTTCAAATGGCTCTAAGCACTATGGGACTTAACATCTGAGGTCACCAGTCCCCTAGACTTAGAACTACTTAAACCAAGGGTACTGGATAATTAGCGTCTTCACAAAAGCTGGTGGTAAGGGCACGTCAGGAGGCATTAATTCGTAGCAGATAGCCATTCATAGTGGTGCTATCATATAGCTAAAGGTCCTACAGAAACCCAGAGGAAGGCCATCTGGTCCCAGTAATGTATTTACCACTAACCTACCAATGGCCTCCATCACTTCCTTCTCTGTAATCTCCTCCATCAGTCGTGCTTCTGCCTCAGGTTCAATGGTACCGAAAATCGTATGTGTAACTTCAGTAATGACCGCCATGTTGGTACTCATTGCGGTGTCACGTAGAATACAATATTTTACAAAGGCATTGTCTATTGGATATCTGCATCCACTACGTGTACCAGGGCCCTTCGTCGTCATTTTCTTTTGTTGATGATGTGGTACTTCGATAGTTGATCTTCTATAACTCTGTCTAGTGTCCATACCCTAATCCCTGAAACTTCTAGGTGGCTTCGCATGATGGATATAATTTTGGTCTTTGCTAGTTGTACCGCTGCTTGCCGCTCCGGAGAAGGCACTTGTTCGGCGCATTCCTGTAGCACCATTGTCACGTCTGCCACAGACGACCCCTGCCAGGCAGACTACACTCAGGACACCTCTGTGTACCATATAACATACATAAGCACTTGCAGGCGCAACCAAGAGGAAAACAATTCTTCAAAACAAACAACTTGCTAGAGTCTAATGCAAACCTTTTTCTGCAGAGGTCGCCTCACAGATACAGGGAAAGTTGAAGTACTCCGCCGGCCTCCGCTGGCTTTATAAGGCCAGCGCAGCAGCAGTACAGCCAGTTCCTCGCCGAGCTAGGACCAGCTCCGACGGACCTCACCGATGCTCTAGATGAATGGTCGTCTACAAGTTATTTGTTTTTGTGTGTATATAGTGATTGTTCGAGAAGTGTAGTTCAGTTTCAATAAACAACAGTATACTGAGTGTTCTACAATAGTGAGTATTCTCCAGTGGCGACGAGTATGGGATCCACTGGAGAATACTCAGTATTGTAGAACACTCAGTATACTGTTGTTTATTGAAACAATTCCTGTAGGCTGACTCTTTCGGGGATATATTTAAATGATAGCACAATGCTCGTTAGCTCCAATGGCTCTGTCCCATCTGCCAGCGTTGGTTATATATCTAACTTCAGAGGGGCACGCCCTCACAATGTTGGTTGTTGCGACAAATGTGGGTCCCCTTCTCAGTCGTCAGCCCAGTCTCAATGGGAAAAGTTTGACGTCCGCTGGGTCTTTCCAGCCCCTTCTCTTTGTGTCGCCTCTTCTACTATCTTGGATTAGCAGTGGACTGCTAGTAGCTCTGCGTTGTCGAGCTTTACAGGTCACTCTTGACGTAAGTTAACGTCGAGATGGTGGTGTTCTGGATATAAAGTGTCAGTAGCCTCTGTGAGGTGGCCGTCTCCCTTGTTCGTTTCATGAGCGTCGCCCTACGTACCTATTAATCTGTCGTCCGACGGGGTGAGGCGTCGTCTCTTGTGCCATTTCGCGGATCGTTGCTTAAGCCTGTGCGTTTTTGTATCCGAACGTGGGCGTGCACCTTTTACACCACTACCGTCTGAGACGAAGGCAGCCATTGGCACTATCCAACTGTCGATGACCATTTCCTCTTCTGATCCCTGTATTGTAGGTATCGTTCGTTGCTGCTCAGCGGAATGACGGGGTGGGGGGGGGGCGTTGTCGTCCGCACCACGCTTGTGTCGTCATCTACCGTCGTCGGCTTTTCGAAGAGACTGTCCAGCTGTTGGGAGAGGTCATTGTCCTGTGGTTCGCCCTTCCGGAACACATTTGCATATGTAGAGGGAAGGATGTCGTCATAGGTGTTGCTACAGTTTCACCTGTCGTTATTTGTACAGTTCGTCATTGGTGACATGCTGAGCGAATATGGCCTTCATGACCACAATGTGAGCAAGCTTTCGGGCTGACTATCGCTCTTCAGCCTCCATTTGTGAGATAAAATGGCACATTTTTGGTAGCTCGATCCGTATTTCTCGCACACCATTAAGTAGCAGGTACATGGTAAAGCTTGTCCAGTTTTCTGCTACGTTACTGAGTACCCTAACATAGGGTTGTAACTCGGCAACCAAGGCGTCAGCCGAAACCTCAAATGATAGCTCAAATATTCAGACAGTTCTTAATCCAAGCCCCACATGATCGATGGCTACCACTCCGACATGGCTGTCACAATGTTCAAATGTAAGTCCATCTCTGTGGTCACGTATGATTTGTTCGCACATCGTGTCATTGATTATCTTCACGTAGACCTCACTGCTTGTCGTAGAGAATTGTATTCCGATCATATCTTGTGTTCAGTTTTAATTTCTTCACATATAATTCGTTCCACTTCAGACGCATTCGGTGATGCAGCTTCATTATTAAAGCTGATCTTGATGGTAGACTGTCAGTACGAATCAGGCTTTCTAGATCGAAAGTGTAAGCACTAGCGAAGGCTGACACGAAATAAAGATCTGCGTGCGCGCGAATCTCCGCGACAGGCACCTAAACAGGCGTCTGAGCCGCACGACTACGGAAAGCAGACTACGCCACTGCAACATCCCGACAGAGTGTTTATCACAACTGCGCGGATTATTCCAGAGCGCCTCCCGGCCGACCCAAATTCCGACTTAGCGGCAATCGGCAGTCCCCGCCGATATCCTACATGCTCGCTACTTTGAGATTCCGGCAGGAGATCGAACGTAACTGTGCATCCGCCCGTCAAAGCGAATAAGTTAGATGAATGCATGGTATCCTTTCTTTCGGACATTTAGTGTAGTAGAAGAGACACCTTCTCCTTATGGTGGGACAATGGTTTGTGAAGCTGTAATCTTGTTACCATCTGGCGAAGTTGCACACATGTTATTTCGTTGAGGTACTCTTAGAAGGTTCTTTCCTATGTCACAGAGAAAAGATATATGAGGGTAGGAACTTTAATAGTTTATTTACAGTTCGTACAAAATAGATACGAGTTTCAAAGTTCTACTGACCTTCAACGTAGTCACCAGCATTGTGTATAACCCGTTGCCTGCGATGTGGAAGTCGTAGGATACTCTTAGCAGCGCCAGTTGTGTCGACAGTTCGAGCGGCACGATCTATTGCCCGACGAATTTTTAGCAGTTCTGAAGCGAATACCGTGAAGTGTTTCCTTCAGTTTAGAAATCGACTTGAACTCACGTGGGCTTAAAAAAGGGTTCAAATGGCTCTGAGCACTATGAGACCTAACATCTGAGGTCATCAGTCCCCTAAAACGTAGAACTACTTAAACCTAACTAACCTAAGGACATCACACACATCCATTCCCGAGGCAGGATTCGAACCTGCGACCGTAGCGGTAGCGCAGTTCCAGACTGAAGCTCCTAGAATCGCTCGGCCACTGCGGCCGGCTCACGAGAGCTTAATTCAGGGGTGTGCAGCAGGTGGTATAGCACTTTGCAGCCCCATCAGTCAAACAAATCAGTAACAGCTTGCACTGTACGTGCTTGAGCATTGTCCCGCAAAATGATGGTCAGGTCCTGCAGAAAGTGTCATCACTTCTTTCTCTATGCTTTTCATTATTGGAACACAACCTACGACCAGTTTAGAGACAGAAGTGATTAGACTATCAACAGGACCTCACCATCATTTTGCAGGACAGTGCTCAAGCACGTACAGTGCAAGCTGTTACTGATTTGTTTGACTGATGGGGTTGCTAAGTGCTATACCACCTACTGCTCTCCGCTGACTTAAGCCCTCGTGAGTTCAACTACATTTCTAAACTGAAGGAAACATTTCACGGCATTCGCTTCAGAACTGCTAAAAATTCGTCGGGCAATAGACCGCGTCGCTCGAACTGTCAACGCAATTGGCACTGCTAAGAGTATTCTACGACTTCCACATCGCTGGCAACAGGCTATACACAATGCTGGTGACTACTTTGAAGGCCAGTTTTTTTTTTTTTTTTGGTCATCAGTCTACTGACTGGTTTGATGCGGCCCCCCACGAATTACTTTCCTGTGCTAACCTCTTCATCTCAGAGTGGCACTTGCAACCTACGTCCTCAATTATTTGCTTGACGTATTCCAATCTCTGTCTTCCTCTACAGTTTTTGCCCTCTACAGCTCCCTCTAATACCATGGAAGTCATTCCCTCATGTCTTAGCAGATGTCCTATCATCCTGTCCCTTCTCCTTATCAGTGTTTTCCACATTTTCCTTTCCTCTCCGATTCTGCGTAGAACCTGCTCATTCCTTACCTTATCAGTCCACCTAATTTTCAACATTCGTCTACAGCACCACATCTCAAATGCTTCGATTCTCTTCTGTTCCGGTTTTCCCACAGTCCATGTTTCACTACCATACAATGCTGTACTCCAGACGTACATCCTCAGAAATTTCTTCCTCAAATTAAGGCCGGTATTTGATATTAGTAGACTTCTCTTGGCCAGAAATGCCTTTTTTGCCATAGCGAGTCTGCTTTTGATGTCCTCCTTGCTCCGTCCGTCACTGGTTATTTTACTGCCTAGGTAGCAGAACTCCTTAACTTCATTGACTTCGTGACCATCAATCCTGATGCTAAGTTTCTCGCTGTTCTCATTTCTACTACTTCTCATTACCTTCGTCTTTCTCCGATTTACTCTCAAACCATACTGTGTACTCATTAGACTGTTCATTCCGTTCAGCAGATCATTTAATTCTTCTTCACTTTCACTCAGGATAGCAATGTCATCAGCGAATCGTATCATTGATATCCTTTCACCTTGTATTTTAATTCCACTCCTGAACCTTTCTTTTGTTTCCATCATTGCTTCGTCGATGTACAGATTGAAAAGTAGGGGTGAAAGGCTACAGCCTTGTCTTACGCCCTTCTTAATACGAGCACTTCGTTCTTGATCGTCCAGTCTTAATATTCCCACTTGGTTGTTGTACATATTGTATATGACCCGTCTCTCCCTATAGCTTACCCCTACTTTTTTCAGAATCTCGAACAGCTTGCACCATTTTATATTGTCGAACGCTTTTTCCAGGTCGACAAATCCTATGAAAGTGTCTTGATTTTTCTTTAGCCTTGCTTCCATTATTAGCCGTAACGTCAGAATTGCCTCTCTCGTCCCTTTACTCTTCCGAAAGCCAAACTGATCGTCACCTAGCGCATTCTCAATTTTCTTTTCCATTCTTCTGTATATTATTCTTGTAAGCAGCTTCGATGCATGAGCTGTTAAGCTGATTGTGCGATAATTCTCGCACTTGTCAGCTCTTGCCGTCTTCGGAATTGTGTGGATGATGCTTTTCCGAAAGTCAGATGGCATGTCGCCAGACTCATATATTCTACACACCAACGTGAATAGTCGTTTTGTTGCCACTTCCCCCAATGATTTTAGAAATTCTGATGGAATGTTATCTGTCCCTTCTGCCTTATTTGACCGTAAGTCCTCCAAAGCTCTTTTAAATTCCATAACTGGATCCCTTATCTCTTCTAAATCGACTCCTGTTTCTTCTTCTATCACATCAGACAAATCTTCACCCTCACAGAGGCTTTCAATGTATTCTTTCCACCTATCTGCTCTCTCCTCTGCATTTAACAGTGGAATTCCCGTTGCACTCTTAATGTTACCACCGTTGCTTTTAATGTCACCAAAGGTTGTTTTGACTTTCCTGTATGCTGAGTCTGTCCTTCCGACAATCTTTTTCGATGCCTTCACATTTTTCCTGCAGCCATTTCGTCTTAGCTTCCCTGCACTTCCTATTTATTTCATTCCTCAGCGACTTGTATTTCTGTGTTCCTTATTTTCCCGGAACATGTTTATACTTCCTCCTTTCATCAATCAACTGAAGTAATTCTTCTGTTACCCATGGTTTCTTCGCAGCTACCTTCTTTGTACCTATGTTTTCCTTCCCAACGTCTGTGATGGCCCTTTTTAGAGATATCCATTCCTCTTTAAATGTACTGCCTACTGCGCTATTCCTTATTGCTGTATCTATAGCGTTAGAGAACTTCAAACGTATCTCGTCATTCCTTAGTACTTCCGTATCCCACTTCTTTGCGTATTGATTCTTCCTGACTAATGTCTTGAACTTCAGCCTACTCTTCATCACTACTATATTGTGATCAGAGTCTACATCTGCTCCTGGGTACGCCTTGCAATCCAGTATCTGATTTCGGAATCAATGTCTGACCACGACGCAATCTAATTGAAATCTTCCCGTATCTCCCGGCCTTTTCCAAGTATACCTCCTCCTCTTGTGATTCTTGCACAGGGTATTCGCTATTACTAGCTGAAAATTGTTACAGAATTCAATTAGTCTTTCTCCTCTTTCATTCCTTGTCCCAAGCCCATATTCTCCTGTAACCTTTTCTTCTACTCCTTCCCCTACAACTGCATTCCAGTCGCCCATGACTATTAGATTTTCGTCCCCCTTTACATACTGAATTACCCTTTCAATACCCTCATACACTTTCTCTATCTGCTCATCTTCAGCTTGCGACGTCGGCATGTATACCTGAACTATCGTTGTCGGTGTTGGTCTGCTGTTGATTCTGATTAGAACAACCCGGTCACTGAACTGTTCACAGTAACACACTCTCTGCCCTACCTTCCTATTCATAACGAATCCTACACCTGTTATACCATTTTCTACTGCTGTTGATATTACCCGATACTCATCTGACCAGAAATCCTTGTCTTCCTTCCACTTTACTTCACTGATCCCTACTATATCTAGATTGAGCCCTTGGAATTCCCTTTTCAGATTTTCTATTTTCCCTACCACGTTCAAGCTTCTAACATTCCACGCCCCGACTCGTAGAACGTTATCCTTTCGTTGATTATTCAATCTTTTTCTCATGGTAAGCTCCCCCTTGGCAGTCCCCTCCCGGAGATCCGAATGGGGGACTATTCCGGAATCTTTTGCCAATGGAGAGATCATCATGACACTTCTTCAATTACAGGCCACATGTCCTGTGGATACACGTTACGTGTCTTTAATGCAGTGGTTTCCATTGCCTTCTGCATCCTCATGCCCTTGATCATTGCTGATTCTTCCGCCTTTAGGGGCAATTTCCCACCCCTAGGACAAGAGAGTGCCCTGAACCTCTATCCGCTCCTCCGCCCTCTTTGACAGGGACGTTGGCAGAATGAGGCTGACTTCTGATGCCGGAAGTCTTCGGCCGCCAATGCTGATTAATTATCAAAATTTAGGCAGTGGCGGGGAGCGAACCCGGGACCGAAGACGTTTTTGATTATGAATCAAAGACGCTACCCCTAGACTACGGGTCGAGGCCAGTAAAACTTTGAAATACGTATCTATTTTGTACGAGCTGTAAGTAAATAGTTGCCTCTATTAAAGTTCCAACCCTCGTATTTCCAATAAAAACATGTTACATGATTCGGTAAATATATACGTTAAAATTATCTGCATACATCATACAATTCGTTACATTGTCCATGATAGGTTAACAAAAACCGCGCTTCGATATGTTTACTGGTTCAGGGCATATTAAAGGTAGCTTTCCCCAGGTGCCCCACCCAGTGTACAGGCTGTAATGAAAACACAGACAGGCCTCGAAGGTTAGTAGAGAGCGTTTTGAAGAAGAAATTGAGGATAGGTACTGACATCTGGATACGTCGTCCAGCGACGCTGAATTTGAACGCTCTTCGCTATTGTGGACGCGTTCGACACCATCTAGAGGCATGTATGCTGCCATTCCCACAGCAAGTAGTCTCACTGGCGGTGTGCATTCAAAATCAGATTTGCTGAGGAAGGATTAACCCAGTGGCAGTAGTGGGCTTCTATAACTTTGATGGCCCGCAGTGTTGTTGGATGACGTGTCAGGACGTCGGATCCTGTCTTCGGGTTGTTCCTCAAGACACCCTCTACAAATTCTTCGAAGATTGTCGGTATCATGTTGTTACACCCTACAGAACAATATCAGCTTTGAACGGCCTGTATGAAACCATAACGAACGAAACATAGTTACACCTGTTATACGTCACTGTACGTTAAGATAGTAATAAAGCGAGAATCGAAGGACGCCAGAAAATGTAATAGTACTGCAATATTATGACGTAACACTTCTTCTTCTCAAAAGTTTTCAAATATGGTGAAATACTGATAAAGGCTGCAAAGATGGATGTCTCCGAGTCCCACCCACCCGGGTAGCCACGCGTATTATCGTGGCCGCTTCCGTGATGGGGACGTATGACGGCATGGATGTGGTTTATGGGCGGTTTCCCATATCGCTCTAAGTGAATACCGAGCTGGTTCCTATGTTCCGTTTCAAATACACACTAACCAAACATTTAGAACACTTTGTCGGACTTGCATACAAAAATTTACTCTACACGGAGACAGAGTGGGTACACTGCTTCCGTCCTGGGGTGTGATAGAAGCCTGACAAACTTAACTCGTTGGTCTTCTTAAAGACGCACTCAGTGTCAGCGGCACTTTCGAGTCTTTTACGTAGCACGCGAGAAAGAGGGGAGAGAGCGTCACTGGTGGAAAATCTGAGAGGGAACTTCAAACGGAAAAACTTTATTGTGTGTGTAAACTTTTACACTGTTATATTTATTACTAAAAAGATTTTAATCTCTAATTTAAGAGAAAGAAAATAACTACTAAATTTAGTGCTATTCTGAACTACAGAAGGATCTAAATCAGCGGTCATCAGACATTTTTGTTCAGGAGCCAATGTGGACGTTGTGAATGGGCACGTCGGGACACGTCTTTACCGATATTATCATTATTTCGTAATCTACGCAGATCAGTATGTTATGAGCTCCCAGTAAACTAGCTACAGTAAGGGCACGATAAGACGGCCAACGGTCGCCAAGTACTGATCCCTTAAAGTCGACATCACTCTGAACACGTCGTGCCGACTGCTCTCTGTTTCAGATATTTGCCACCCGCAGCGAACCCAAAGTTGTGACATTGTAATTTCCCAAAAAAATGTTATTATGTTGTTTGTGTGCGAAGATGATTAATTAATATTGTTTTACTTATAGTTGGTGAATGACGCAACACGCCACAAATGATTTTTAAATGTTTTATTTTAGTGCCATTACCGGTTTCGGGCTATCATGCCCACCTTCAGATGGCTAATATTTTTTAGTTAAATACATGCTCTGACCAACAGCAAGTCATCTGCTCCCACACTGCACAAGAAAATTTGAGTATTTTCAAGTAATTTCATTAATAAATATACGCCAAATTTCTTGTGTTTATTTGTGTATAATGCAAAATAGTTGTGTTCACTTACATAAGTTACAGGAAACGAAAGAAATCGCCATCTACTTGAACGTAGGTAAGTGAACACAAGTTTTTTTGCATCATTTACAGATAAATGTAAGCACTTTAGCGTGTCCTTATGAATGGAACAACTCATGAAGTACCACTAAATACTCTACTGTTGTTGTGCAGTATGGGAGCAGACGAGATATTGTTAGTCGAAACACTTGTGTAACTAAAAATATTAATTATCTGAAGATGGGCATGATAGCCTGAAACCGGTTGTGGCACTAAAATAAAATAATTGAAAAGTATTTGAGGCTGGCTGCGTCATTCACCAACTATCATTAACTGTTGTGGAGGTCACAAGATCCAACGATAAAATAACATTAAAATTTGTACTTGTATTTAATTCTATTACGCAGTATGATACACGATGGGAAATGTATACTACATATTTGGAATGTCGTTTATCTTCTACTGCAATTTCTAGTACAACATCCTTAATTTATTTCATATTCTGTGCTAGAAATACGAGATCTGTTCAAAACATTCCGGGAGTTCGTCCTCAAAATATTTCTACGTTTACCTTTTTCTTATTTTGCTTGTTCTCCTTCGAAATACTCTCCTCCGCACTGCTCACAGCCCCATTACCATTTCCGGGAGCAGTCTTGGTACGCCCCTTGCTGGAACGCGTGGAGCGCCTTCTGCGAATTTTCTTTTAACTCGTCTATCGTTGCAAATCTTCGACTTTTCAACTTTGGAAATAAAGAAATGTCCAACGGGTCCAGGTCTGGAGAGTAGGGAGGATGAGGCTGGACAGAGACTTCATTTTTGTGCAACAGTCACGCATGAACACGGATGAATGTGCGAGTGCGTTATCGTGATGCAATTGTCTCGCCACATTTCAGGCCGTTTTCTTATCACATGTTCTCGCAGGCGTCGCAACACGTTCCGATAGTACCATCGGTTAACAGTTTGTCCCTGTAGTACGAATTCATGATGAATGAATCCTTCAGAGTCAAAGAAAACTATCAGCATGGCTTTGACATTTGACCTGACTTGACGAGGTATTTTTTTTTTTTTCTTTTTGGGTTGGAGAACCTTTCCGACCCGTTTTGAAGACTGAACCTTGGTCTATAAACCACGGCTCATCACCAGTGAAGATTCTCTTAAGGATCATTTCGTTCTCATTCGTGCCATCCAAAAGCTCTTCACAGATTCCGTGGCAAATGTCTTTCAGGCCTTGACTCATGAGCCATGGGACGAAATTGGCGGCAACATAATACATTCCGAGATGCCGTGTCACAATTCCATGACATGATCCAAGTGAAACGTGACATTCTTCTGCAATCTCGCGGACAGTCAGTCTTCGATTGGTTCGCACAATTTCGTTGACATTCCTGGCATGAGCGTCGTCGGTAGACATCGAAGTGTGTCCTAAACGAGGGTCATCTTTAACTTCAGTCCGGCCAGTTTTAAACCGTGTGAACCAGTCGCAACACCGAGTACGGCTGAAGCACTCATCACCGTAGACTCCCTGCGTCGTTATGTGAGTCATTGTAAGGCTTTTCTTGAGTTTCATGTAAAATATAATGCAGACACATTGCTCCTCTAACTCTGCCATCTCGAAATTCGCAAACTGTGCGACACAACCTTCTACTCAATAAATAACTGGCACACAACAATGAAGCTTCCGGCAGTTACACACCAAACACGGGCGTGCGCAAGCAGGCCAACCGCATTTCGCTCCAACGCACCATTGACGCGAAATTATGAATGTTCCAGATTTAAAAAAAAAAAAAATGACCGTCTCTATAGTGCAGATCCACGGTTCTGTATCAAAATTTATGCTATAGCAGCTGATCGGTGCGAGTCGGGCACTCCCATGAGACGTCAATATTTAAAGAGAGACAATGAAACATTCCCCTCTCACATCCACTAATTCCATAGGGGCCGGGCTACTTACTCCTCTGCCCCTAAGGTAAACGGTCAACCTTCTTACTTACTTCACGGCATAATCATCCAGCGTCAGTTATAATTAAGCCCGTCTTAAGATATTACAGTCAGCCGCAGTAGCTGAGTGGTAGGCATAGATGGCTCACAAGGGAGGTCCCAGGTACGAATTCCAATACAGCCAAGGATTCTTCCTTGGTTGGAAGTAAGTACAGGTGCACTCAGCCTCGTGATGACATCTGAGCAGCTGCTTCACCGAGCAGTAGCAGCTCCACTTGTAACGCAACAAGTCATTACGATGATGATGATGATGATGTTTAGTTTGTGGGGCGCTCAACTGCGCGGTTATCAGCGCCCGTAGAAAATCCCAACCTTTTCTCAGTCTAATCTCGTCACGTGAATGAATGATGATGAAATTATGAGGACAACACAAACACCCAGTCATCTAGAGGCAGGTGAAAATCCCTGACCCCGCCGGGAATGGAGCCAGGGACCCCATGCTCGGGAAGCGAGAACGCGGCCGAGAGACCACGAACTGCGGACAAGACATTACGAGATGACATTCATTGCAGTAAGGCGCACAGCCGTCAGGTACGGTGGCTGCATGATAGCTATGTTTTTATTTATTTATTTATTTATTTATTTGCTCTTCCCACGGCACAGCTGACGCTGCCTGCCGTGAGAACTGCATAGCATAACATTCAGTCAATAAAAAGATTCATACCCTCTACGAATCTAAATAATCCATATTAGCTATTATCCGATTTTGTTCAAATCTGGTACACAGTCTTTCGTTATTAATGGAACGATGCAGTCAAAATTTCAGATTTTTATTTGTTATCGTTCTGGAGATAAAGAGAATTACCTAAAATTCCTAAAACATACGCTTGTTTTTCAAAATCAAGTTAGGAACGATAACAGATTGAATTTTATTATCATTTGAAGCGATTGCAAAGTTATCAGTGTATAAAAGTCAATTAATTAGAATTTTCCTTTTAAAACTTTAGTCGCTGTACGTAATACAAATATCGGTCAAAATTATATTTTGCCGTGTGAGTGCGTGAGAATGATTGAGAGAGTGTATGTGGGGCCGGCCGGAGTGGCCGAGCGGTTCTAGGCGCTACAATCTGGAACCGCGCGACTGCTACGGTCGCAGGTTCGAAACCTGCCTCGGGCGTGGATGTGTGTGATGTCCTTAGGTTAGTTAGGTTTACGTAGTTCTAAGTTCTAGGGGACTGATGACCACAAAAGTTGAGTCCCATAGTGCTCAGAGACATTTGAACCATTTTTGAAGTATATATGGGACTTACCGGTATGTTAAAATTTAATCTCTCGTTGTTCGTAAAACCTTGTACAAACGAACCGTGGGGAAGCTATTTTGCAACCACGATTAAGGTGATGTATGTCGGTGTGTGCTTGCTTTTGTATAAAAGTAGCCAGAATGGAAGTTAGAGACTGAATAAGTTTATTTAACAATTTGAAGAATATTTCGCACTTCGTTTATTTTGATTACGCACAATACAAGAATTTGAAGTTTTGCTAACATTAATTACTATCAATTAGTGATTGGATAAGGCAACATTTGCCGCGAGAATGATCTGGAAGGAACGTTCTGATTGGTCGTTTAGATCAACAGCCAATCAGAATTAAGCTGTTCCCACGCGAAAAGAGGAGTGGGCAGATATAGCAGGGTACCTCGAGGGAGCCGCTTGCTAGCCGGTCTACGGATAACATGATGTCAGATCGCTCCTTAAAAATACTCTGTAAGATGAGGAAATAATGAGCTAATTTCGGGTCGAATATATCGTGATTTAAGCGACTGGAATTAAGAACATTTTAATGGAAGTTTGGTGTTTCTAAATTAAATAGTTTGAGAGATATGAGCGTATGAACTTGCTGGTCGTAGTAATAACTCCGCGTGGCGTGTTTCGCGCTCTGTACGGAATATTTTGGCGGGCACCTCTTACGAAGACGACCACTGAAACGAACGAATGTTTAACTCGCGAATAGTTGTGGGTCTGTGACTAGTAGAACGTGAAAATTAGTCGGGCACGACTTACTAAAATTCTGGCTGCTTTTTGAGTGAATATTTGTTATACAAACAGTGACCTTTGAATGATAATGTTTTACCATATTACATACGGACTTGATAGTCGTTTCATCTGTCTCTATATGAATAAAAAGCAGAATTTATGGAATTTTAAACGCTTTTCTGTAAGTAGACTGAAGATCCCGAACGCCCGATTTTTTAATCATGAACTTTCAGGAAATGACTTTCAGTTATAGTTACGCGACCTCTGTGTGGCAGGCATTAGGTGGTGGTTTCATCAACGCTGCTTCCCACTGCCTAGCACGTATCTGCTACCACAGAGTGAAGGGACATCGGCAAGGATCCTATCGAGGTAGGTGGACTGAACAAGTGTTAACAATAACAAACACAGACAATCGACCCGGCCCCGCTACACACTGTCTGTAAAGTCTGCAAAATGGCCGGGAGAGAGGTGTACTGACCACGTGCCCTCTACACTGCGTACGCTTGACGCTGCAAGGTAGAGTATGACACGACCTGGATGAAAAACTCGTTTGACGATATTACTGTCTCTATAAATATTATCGTTTGGTGCTAAGCAGGACAGCCACACTCTTAAGAAGCTCTTAAGTCAGTCCACGTTTCTGGATACGGCTGTTGTTTGCTAGATGCAAATTATTTTAAAATCCGGCTGAGAACCGGGCCGCACGAATACTAATTGGGGCCACATACGGCCCGCGGGTAACGCAGTTTGACGACCACTTATCTGAATTATTAACGTAACCAAGTAGGATGGAGGACGGCCAGTAAGTATGTTTACTGACTGGGGGCAGCAGAGTGATGAAAGAGACTCTGGAGTGGGTCCCTTGTGACAAAAGCGGGCAGAAAGCTAACGGAAGTCGAAGTTCGCCAGGGAGAGATACCGGACTGCAGTAGCAGCCAGCAGGGGTGTCTTTAGCGCGGGTTGACGAAGGAGGGCGCGGCACTGGACGTGATGACGCATCTGCTGTCGGTTTGCAGACTCCATACAGAACTAAGGGCTCATTGTGGTCCTAGCTCGTAGGCTGCTAGGATTAGTTGGCCACTCGTCTCGAAAGTAAAGACGGCTGCCGTCTGCTGTGCCACATAAAAATAGGGACTCCCACCATCCTGTAAAACAACCTCTGTAGCCTCAAATATCTCCTGGAAAGACTTCTTCTTGTGTCAACGTTGTAGTGATGGTTTCATGTTTGTTGAGAGTACATTATTCGTAAAAGATATTTGAAGCTATGACCTATTAGCTCCCTAAGACATCTAAATTACTGACTCTGCCTCCATCTGTAACTTTTTTCGGGAAAATTTAGTGAGAAACGATATCAGAGCATGTAGGGAGCGGCCTAGTATCATCTTGCCGAAGACAGTGCTATGAACATATCACAAATAAATAAACTTTGTAGCTACATACACTCCTGGAAATTGAAATAAGAACACCGTGAATTCATTGTCCCAGGAAGGGGAAACTTTATTGACACATTCCTGGGGACAGATACATCACATGATCACACTGAGAGAACCACAGGCACATAGACACAGGCAACAGAGCATGCACAATGTCGGCACTAGTACAGTGTATATCCACCTTTCGCAGCAATGCAGGCTGCTATTCTCCCATGGAGACGATCGTAGAGATGCTGGATGTAGTCCTGTGGAACGGCTTGCCATGCCATTTCCACCTGGCGCCTCAGTTGGACCAGCGTTCGTGCTGGACGTGCAGACCGCGTGAGACGACGCTTCATCCAGTCCCACACATGCTCAATGGGGGACAGATCCGGAGATCTTGCTGGCCAGGGTAGTTGACTTACACCTTCTAGAGCACGTTGGGTGGCACGGGATACATGCGGACGTGCATTGTCCTGTTGGAACAGCAAATTCCCTTGCCGGTCTAGGAATGGTAGAACGATGGGTTCGATGACGGTTTGGATGTACCGTGCACTATTCAGTGTCCCCTCGACGATCACCAGTGGTGTACGGCCAGTGTAGGAGACCGCTCCCCACACCATGATGCCGGGTGTTGGCCCTGTGTGCCTCGGTCGTATGCAGTCCTGATTGTGGCGCTCACCTGCACGGCGCCAAACGCGCATACGACCATCATTGGCACCAAGGCAGAAGCGACTCTCATCGCTGAAGACGACACGTCTCCATTCGTCCCTCCATTCACGCCTGTCGCGACACCACTGGAGGCGGGCTGCACGATGTTGGGGCGTGAGCGGAAGACGGCCTAACGGTGTGCGGGACCGTAGCCCACCTTCATGGAGACGGTTGCGAATGGTCCTCGCCAATACCCCAGGAGCAACAGTGTCCCTAATTTGCTGGGAAGTGGCGGTGCGGTCCCCTACGGCACTGCGTAGGATCCTACGGTCTTGGCGTGCATCCGTGCGTCGCTGCGGTCCGGTCCCAGGTCGACGGGCACGTGCACATTCCGCCGACCACTGGCGACAACCTCGATGTACTGTGGAGACCTCACGCCCCACGTGTTGAGCAATTCGGCGGTACGTCCACCTGGCCTCCCGCATGCCCACTATACGCCCTCGCTCAAAGTCCGTCAACTGCACATACGGTTCACGTCCACGCTGTCGCGGCATGCTACCAGTGTTAAAGACTGCGATGGAGCTCCGTATGCCACGGCAAACTGGCTGACACTGACGGCGGCGGTGCACAAATGCTGCGCAGCTAGCGCCATTCAACGGCCAACACCGCGGTTCCTGGTGTGTCCGCTGTGCCGTGCGTGTGATCATTGCTTGTACAGCCCTCTCGCAGTGTCCGGAGCAAGTATGGTGGGTCTGACACACCGGTGTCAATGTGTTCTTTTTTCCATTTCCAGGAGTGTATAACTGTGATCAGCATGTTTTCAAATAATAGAGTATTACCTTTTACTCAATCAAGTCTGTCACTATCGTAACTTACTGCACAGTGTAGGTAATTACTATTTTTCCTCATTAATACACAGCGTAAAAATGTACCTACTGAGTCGTATGTTTGAAATTCGGCTCAAGGTGCCTCCAACCTTCCTCTGTAATCGTACAAATGCTGGGCGCACTGCGAAGTCACCCCTGGCGTGGTTACGTTTCAAACAACCAGGTGTCGACATATGCCAAAGAAAAGGCCACAGCTCAGAAGTTCATTCGACGGATGATGCTGGTTAATGATGTCAACTGGCACCAAATTGCACCTAAGTTCTGCACAAAAGAGTTGTGGACGTGCCACACGATGGGTCATCACAACCCCTCTTACCAATAACCACCGCGACACCCAGAGTTTCAATCACGCAGTCCGCTCATGAGTGGTAGAGGAAAACATTCCAGATGCTCCGCCGCTCAAAATCGGCACGAATAAGGCACAGGGGGTGACATCAAGTGCGTCAGTGACATCACCCCTTTCCCTGAGGCGTTGATTCCCACGCATGATGCGGTCGAAAACGACGTTCTTGACAACGTTCAACATTGCTGACACCCCCCGAACGATTCAAACCTACTCTAAGGACATTTTGGAGGTGCAACCCTACTGAAAACTATTGATCCATCTGGATCGTGGTTGGTGTTATAGTATTCATGATGGAACCACTAGAAACTGCTCAAAACCATTCGACGAAATCTGAACCTATTCTGAAGCAGCAAAGGGTCTTTATGTTCTTTTTCAGCCATTGTGTTTCGCACCCTGCTGTGACGTGATCACAGACGGGTGCAACACTTACGTGTGCATGAATGAAACGGAAACACTCCTCCTAAGACACACTCAACCCCCCCACCCCCACCCCCCACCCTCGTACGGCAACACCCATGGCACCACCAACGCACCTTTGCTGAGCTCTTTAAAAATGTACCTATTAGAGATTCCAAAGCACGAATTGCGGTCGCACTATACTCCAAAGGACTCAATCAAGTTCGATAGGGTTCCAGCACCACGACGTCCTCAGAGTAGTGTCGAATTGTCCAGTCGACCAATGAGGTTTCTTTCAGAGTATACTGACGCAATAACTCCATACTCAACATTCACATATAACCGCTCGTTCGACGCAAGATCCGCACCCAAAGATTGGAAAGTCGCACAGGTGACACCAATACTCAAGAAAGGTAGTAGAAGTAATTCACTAAATTACAGGACCATATCACTAACGACAATATGCAGCAGTATTCTGGAACATATATTCTGTTCGAACCTTATGAATAACCTCGGAGAGAATGGTCTATTGATATCCAATCAATACGGATTCAGGAAACATCGTCCTTGTGAAACACAACTAGCTCTTTACTCACACGAAGTGTTGAGAGCTATTCACAAGGGATTTCAAATTGATTCCGTATTTATAGATTTCCAGAAGGGTTTTGGCAGAGGACCACGCAAGCTGATTGTAGTGAAATTGTGTGCGTATGCAATATCGTCTCACTTACTCCACTGGATTGGTGATTTCGTGTCAGAGAGGTCACAGTCCGTAGTAATTGACAGAAAGTCATCGAGTGAAACAGAAGTGATTTCTGGCATTCCCCAAGGTAGTGTTAAAGGACTCCTGCTGTTCCTTATCTATATAAACGATTTAGGAGGCAATTTGACTAGCCGTCTAAGGTTAATTGTAGATGATGCCGTCGTTTATCGTCTAGTAAAGTGATCAGAAGATCAAAACGAATTGCATACATTTAGAGAAGATATATGTATGGCACGAAAATTGGTTATTGACCCTAAATAATGAAAAGTGTGAGGTCATCCCCATGAGTGCTAAAAGTAATCCGTTAAATTTGGGTTAGACGATAGACCAGTCAAATGTGAAGGAGGGCCGGCCGCGGTGGCCGAGCGGTTCTAGGCGCTACAATCTGGAACCGCGCGACCGCTACGGTTGCAGGTTTGAAACCTGCCTCGGGCATAGATGTGTGTGATGTCCTTAGGTTGGTTAGGTTTAGGTAGTTCTAAGTTCTAGGGGACTGATGACCACAGAAGTTGAGTCCCATAGTGCTCAGAGCCATTTGAACCATTTTGTAAAGGTGGAAAATGCAGCTAAATACATAGGAAATGCAATTACGAACAACTTAAATTTTAAAGAACACACAGAAAATGTTGTGGGGAAGGCAAATCAAAGGGAGCGTTTTATTGCTAGAACACTTAGAAAATGTAACAGATCTACTAAAGAAACTGCCAGCACTACGCTTGCCCGTCCTCTTTTAGAATACTGCTGCGCAGTGTGGGATCCTTACTCAATAGGATTGACGGAGTACATCGAAAAAATTCAGAGAATCGCAGCACGTTTTGTATTATCGCCAAATAGAGGAGAGAGCGTCACGGACATGGTATAGGGTTTCGGGTGGACATCATTAAAACAAAGGCGTTTGTCGGTGCGGCGGGATCTTCTCACGAAATTTCAGTTGTCATCCTTCTCTTCCGAATTCGAAAATATTTTGTTGACGATGACCTACATAGGGAGAATCGATCATCATAATAAAATAACGGAAATCAGAGCTCTCCCGGAAAGATAAATATTCAGGTGTGTGTGAATTCCAGAGGGACCAAACTGCATAGGTCATCGGTCCCTAGACTTACACACTACTTAAACTAACTTATGCTAAGAACAATACACACACCCATGACCGAGGGAGGACTCAAACCTCCTGCAGGTGTGGTCGCGCAGCCCGTGCAGGGTGCTTCAAACCACGTGGCCACTCCACGCGGCACGGAAAGATATAGGGGTTCGTTTCTTCCTCGCGCTATTGAAAATTGGAATAACAGAGAATTATTGTGAAGGGCGAGCCCTCTGCCAGGCACTTAAGTGTGATATGCAGAGTATCCATGTAGATGTAGATGTAGATGAGGAGATGTCAGCAGTGTCGAACACTGTCAAGAACGTCTTCTTGTTGCTCATCACATAGAGAACTGCCATTCTCGGCTGCTAAATTTGTGGTAATCAACGCCCCAAGGTAATATGTGGTTTCACCGATGCTCTTTGTGCCTCTCCTGAGGGCTTTTCGTGTCCATTCTGAGCGGCAGTGTGTCTGCACTCTTTGCTTCTGCCACCTATAAGAAATGCTCGTGATTTCAGCGCTGGGTGTCGCGGTTCAAACTACCATCGCAGAGACGTCAAAAGAAGTGATGTAATGTGGGTAAGAGGGGCTGTGACGACCTTCCCATAGTGTGACACGTCCAGGTGAAATTTGGTGCCATTGTGATACAATTTTTACTTTGTGTGTGTCCACACCTTGCTGTTTGAAAAGTCGCCGCGCTCGACAGTGACGTCACAGGAAGCCACTGTCTTACCTCGTTACTGAGGACAGCTGTAGGCATCTTTGAGACACATTTTAAACCTCTGTGTCGCAGTGGGATGATATTTGGGGTGTAGAATGAGTGAAAAGGATTTTCTTCCGTAATGTATCTTTGTAGCAAAATCGTCAGTAGCAAAATCGGTAAGAAACTTTTATTTTTCATCTTATTCATCTGTATGTTGGAGTCATGTTCTTCGCCGAAGTTGAGAGAGACGCCTTTCAGCATTGTTGCCCAGGTTAATGTGCAGATACGGCGGTAATGTAGCAAATTGAACTATGCAACGAGACAGTTTCATCCGATGCGACCAAGAGGAAGATCGAGGAAGGGTGAGTAGAAAATGAAAGCAACGGTAGTTGCACATCAGCCCATTGCCAGTTACAGACAGTTTCTTGTATGGCCATTTAGGACCCCGCCCATTCCACGGTGGGGAAGTGACGTCTGTATATGTAAATTGAGCGTTTCTATCGACTATAACTTTTGATTTTGACCTCGCTGATTTTATATTGTTGATTGTCACTCAACAACGCAATCCAAACGAACTCTAACAGTAGAAAAACTGTTGAGAGCTGCATAAAAATACAGCTAACGGTTGGTGCATTATTGGGTTGCGATTTATGTATTTCTAGAGTAAGTGAATGTTACAAAAGCAAGAAAGGAAAGCGTATTTGAGGTTAGCATGTCGCCCGGTGACGAAATCAGAAAAGACGGACTACTCTGTCAGTTGAACAAGGTTTAGAAAGAATAAGGGCGGTGGTCTCCTACTTCATCTACATCGATACTCCGCAAGCCACCATACGGTGCATGGTGGAGGGTACCCTCTACCGCTACTAGCCGATTTCTTACCTGTTCCACTCGCAAACTGAGCAAGTGAAAAGTCACTGTCTAATTTCTCGTATCTTATCTTCATGGTTCTTAGGCGCAATGTATGGTCGTGGCAGTAGAATCTTAGTCACCTTCAAATGCCGGTTCTCTAAATTTTCTCAACAGTGTTTCTCGAGAAGTACGTCGCCTTCCCTCCAGGGATTCCCATTTTAGTTCCCCAAGCGTCTCCGTAACACTTGCGTGTTCTTCGAACCTACCGGCAACAAATCTAACAGCCCGCCTCTCAATTGCTCCCATGTCTTCCTTCAATTCGACCTGATACGGATCCCAAACACTCGAGCAGAACTCAGGAATAGGTCTCACAAGCGTCCAATGTGGGTCTCCTTCACAGGTGAACCACTCTTTTCTAAAATTTTCCCAATTAACCGAAGTCGACCATTCGCCTTCTCTACAACAGTCCACGCACGCTCGTTCCATTTCATATCGCTATGCAACGTTTCTCCTAGATATTTGAACGACGTGAGTGTGTCAAGCAGGACACTACTGATGCTGTATCCGAACATTACGGGTATGTTTTTACTACGCATCCGCCTCATCCATAGTTCACCGTGTATCATGTGAGAAAAGGGCAAGCTGAGTTTCGCACGAGCGATGTCTTCTAAAACCATGCTGATTCACGGACAAAACCTTGTCAGTCTCAAGTAACTTCTGGTAAACCTTCCGGGATGTAAGGTCGCGGTCCATGAAACTCTTCAGCTCCTAACGTTTCGTCCAGAGCTGCGCTGGACATCTTCAGAGGGGTGTTTCTCCTCCGGTGAGTCGGCAAGACTCACAGGAGGACAAACACACCTCTGAAGATGTCCAGCGCAGCTCTGGACGAAACGTTAGGAGCTGAAGAGTTTCATGGACCACGACCTTACATCCCGGAAGGTTTACCAGAAGATATGTCATCCGGTCGTGAAAGCTTTCATACTATGAGTCTCAAGTAAGTTTATCATATCAGACCTGATAGTATGTTCAAGGATTGTGCATCAAACAGAAGTTAGGGATATTGGTCCGTAATTTTGCGGGTCTCTTCTTTTACCCTTCTTATATACCGGAGTCACCTGTGCCTTTCTCCAGTTGCTTGGTACTTCGTGTTGGGCGAGAGATTCGCGATAAATTCAAGCTAGATAAGGGACCAGTGTGGTAGAGTGCTGTTTGTAAAATCGAACTGAGACGGTTCTTATATACTGGAGTCACCTGTGCCTTTCTCCAGTTGCTTGGTACCTCGTGCTGGGCGAGAGATTCGCGATAAATGCAAGCTAGATAAGGGACCAGTGTGGTAGAGCGCTGTTTGAAAATCGAACTGAGACGGCTGAAAACTCAAATCAGGGTGGCTGGAGATGGAAATGAAGTATGTTCCTCCACAAAATTATTGGGATTTTCTATAGTACTTGTAATGTCCCCACAGAAAATACCCTCTACCACGCACCAATTAATCATTGTCAATCAAACCATCCACATTCATTCACTTTGGAAAAGTTATCTGATCTGATTTTCTTGTAACATATGCGGCGACAGCTCGACGACGCCAAAGTATTTTGTGGTGCGTTTATTCTTTGAAATAACAGAAATGCATATATGCATTCTCCATGGTTGTTAGAGTGGTAACTAGGACAGCTTCTGGAGTATCTGTTGAGGGGCTGACGAGTTTCTGAGAGATACATATTCTGCTTTTCTTCTCGCTAAAGCGAGCCAATTAACATTTGTGCCGCTAGCGGTTGTTTGAAGAGAAAGAGACTGTAAACGGAAAATAATTAAGACGTGGAATCACCGGAGATCTGGACATGTAATGGAGATGGATTGAATACACAATTTCCTTCATAAATAAGGTTTGTGACTTTTTTGTTCTGGAGTGAATGAACGAATGAGTTTTTTTCTGAATCATTTGATGATCACGCTGGCCCTGTAATTGGTGGGGAAGTTTCAGCTGTGTCGAAGAGAGCCTGCAATCACTGAGTCTGTGTTAAATCGTCCAAAAAGGCTTCGTACACATCTGATATTCACAATCTTTCGTAAAAGGAACGAATTGTCCACACGATTGATTCTCCCGACTGAATACAGTGTTTAACAGCAATAATAAGTGTAAAGATCTCTTACAGCAAGTCATCCAACAAATGGGAGGCCCTTACTTTACTGTATAGATTTATGTGTGAAGGTGAAGGGATCTTAAAGGCAACAGATACACGTCTATACAGACAAGACATTACACAAAGTTATCGGTTAGCTGAATTCATCATCTATTCTTAGATGAAGAGATGGCAACTTATTATCCTTAAAATTTAAAAAAAAAATGTTAAATACTGACATCTGATATGGAGTACTATCTGAACTCGAGAATGACAATGAGGGGAAATGCCAACACAAAACATTTGTAGAAACCGCAGCACGCAGAATGAATGGCGAATGAATCCAAACAAGGGGCATGTGAACGACAGTGCACCAACAGCAGCTGGTTAAGACTGTCGAGGAATTGTGTACATTTAGACCGAGAAACGGCTTCTTTTGTGCGACTGATAAATGAATGTCACGCAACACTGACAGAATGTTGAGTAGTCAAACCAAATAGCAACGATGCGGTAAGAATTTAGAACAAGTAAAGACATCCATTTGCATGGACCACACAGCGAGGTAATCCGATTGTGTTCGTGTAGGCTACGCCTGGCACGGATTGGGGATACGCGCTACATCCAGTTTGTCAACACACGGGACAGTAAGCTACCCGCTGAATTGTTGTACACCACGGCAACTTTCGAACAGTCTGTCGTAAGGCACAAGACACAGAATATCTGCCTCGAACGGGTCGTCAGCAATCAACTGCAGAAACTGGCGAGTGCTACTTGCAAATCATGGATCGTAGGTAACCGTAGAAAAATGGCCCAGCAGAACAACGTGCTTGCTGTCTTTTTGGAGGTTGCTGGGAGGGCTGCGGCGGCCAAGACGGTACAGAAGCGTTCCAAACGACCGATTTGCTGTCTGAGAGTGCATCACGAACAAGACTGCAGCTATTCCCCACTCCCCGTCCCACTGGTCCTCGTACCGCAGTTCAGAAGACACCACCTGCACTGAAACGACGATCTGTGGCGTCGGGTTCTTTTCACCGTGATGTATAGGATTTGTCTGAGGCCTGATGATCATCGTTCAGGAATGTGAAGGAGACTAGGTAGAAGTGTGAGTGTCAGGCATGCAGTCCCCAGGTCTCAAGCTCGTTTTACAAAGGACCTAACCCTGTTAAGAGAAGATAGATTAAGTACTCTTGGTAGTGGAGTGTTCATTGCTCTCAGAAGTAGTTTACCCTGTAGTGAAATCGAAGTAGATGGTTTCTGTCAGTTAGTATGGGTAGAGTTTATACTTGACAACCGGAATAAATTAATAATTCGTTCTTATTACCGACCCTGATGAAACAATTGTTGAGCAGTTCAAAGAGAACTTGAGTCTCATTTGAAATAGGTATCCCACACATACGGTTACAGTTGGTGGTGACTTCAATCTGCCCTCTGTATGTTGGAGAACATACGTGTTTTAAAGTCGGAGGTAGGCATAAAACGTCGCCGAAATCGTTTTGGAGGCGTTCTCAGAAAATTATTTCGAGCAATTAGTTCAGGAACCCACTCGAAACGTAAATTGGTTGTAAAACATACTTGACCACTTAGCAGCAAATATTTCTGAGGAAATAGGGAGCATCATGACGGATATATGCATTAGTGACCACAAGGTCGTTTTAGCGAGACTCAATACCGCAATTTCCAAAACCAACAAAATTGGACGCAAAATAAATTTATTTAAAAATGCAGATAAGAATTCGTTGACGCCTACTTAAGAGACAATCTCCACTCCTTCCAATCTGAATGTGTATGCGTAGGTCAGATATTATTTAAATTCAAAGAAATATATTTAGATACATACCACTGCGGTACACTAAACGGGTCTGAACACTTTTCCAGAAGCAATGAAAAAAGCATGCTAATTTTTTTAAGAACGCAAAACCCCCAAGATTAGAGAAGTCTTACGGAAGCTCTAAATGTAGCGCAAACTTGAATGCGAGGTGTCTTTAATACTTTCACAATGAAACTCGTCTCGAAAACTCAAAGAGTCTATGGTCATATGTAAAATACACCAGCGAAAGAACGTAATCAACACCTTCGCTGGGCCATAACAATGGCGATGTTATTGATGACAGCGCCACTATAGCAGAGTTACTAAATATCCTTTTCCGAAACTCCTTCACCAAAGAAGACGAACCGAAAACAACTGCTAACATAAATAACTTAGAAGTAAATATCTTCGGTGCAATAAAAGACCTTAAGTGACTTAATAAAGGCAAGGCCTCCGCTCGCGATTATACACCAGTCAGGTTCCTCTCAGAGTATGCTGATAAAACAGTTCCATACTTGGCAATCATATAAAACCGATCTTCAGTTGAAAGATCCGTACCTAAAAACTGGAAAGTTGCACAAGTCATACTAATACACAAGAAACGAAATACGAGTAATATGCTAAATTACAGGCTCATATCGCTAATTTCGATCTGCAGTGCGATTTTGAAACATATACCACACTCCGACTTCATGAATTATCTCAAAGACAATGTTCAAAAATGTTCAAATGTGTGTTAAATCTTATGGGACTTAACTGCTAAGATCATCAATCCATAAGCTTACACACCACTTAACCCGAATTATCATAAGGACAAACACACACACACATGCGCGAGGGAGGATTCGAACCTCCGCCGGGACCAGCCGCACAGTCCATTGCTGCAGCGCCCAAGACCGCTCGGCTCATCCCGCGCGGCTCAAGGAAAATGATTCATTGACAAACAGCCAACACGAATTCAGAAAATACCGTTCTTATCAAATACAACTACATCTTTATTCTCACGAAGTAATTAGTGCTATTGACAGGGAATGTCAAATTGATTCCACATTTTTACATTTTCAGAAGGCTTTTGAGAACGTACTTCACAAGAGACTTCTAATCAAATTGAGTACCTATGGACTATCGTCACAGGGATTACAGTTATGAATAACTTATGTTGGAACGATTACGTAGATAATGTTGTGAGGAAAGCAAAGCAAAGACTACGATTTACTGGCAGAGCACTTATAAAATGTAACAGGTCAACTGAAGGGAATGCCTGCTCCAACTTGTACGTCCTCTTCTGGGGAACTGCTCTAAGGTGTGGGATCCGCGTCAGATAAGAGCCAAGGAGGACATCGGAAAAGTTCGAAGAAGGGCAGCTCGTTTTGTGTCATCGCGAAATAGGGAAGAGTGCGCCACGGATAGAACGATACAGAAACAGCTTGAAGGTGGTTCGATGAACCCTCAGCCAGGCACTTAATAGTGAATTGCAGGATAGTCATGTAGATGTAGATGTAGGTATAGATTGGTAGTCACGTTTTGGGACAGTATCATGTATCGTTACTGTCGAGGACAATTTGAGGATTGGTAAGTGTCGTAACAGGAACCTAAAACCTATTGTCCAGGCCTACCGTTACGATTTTGGCGATAATACACAAGAACACCGGCCCATCCAGTGTATACGCTACATGAAGAAGCAGAAACGATTTGCGGTGTCTGCGGACATGGTAGCCATTGAATATTCTTGAGGCCAGATGAAACCTGCAATATGTCGTCGAAGGAGCCGTCCTCATGCACTTGATTACTTCAGGAAAGCCACCGTCGGAGGTCGGGACATGGTTGAGCACCTTCAACACAACAGGCCAAGCAGATTCCAAGTGTGTCAGATGCAGGGAGTGCAGCAACATGGGTACCCATAAAATTATTTCGATTTCGCAGATGTGCAAAGATGTGCACAGTGGAACAGCGTTCTTTTATTTGGTTTATTGTTTTGTGTTTATTTCAAAGTTTTTTTTCCGTGACCCTTGGGCTGAAATGTGGAACGAACGTGTAACAGGGCTATACAAAGTTAAGGAAGTTGAAGAAAAAATTAAGAAAATGGAGTAGAGAGTAGATGAGGATGAAATGGGAGGTATGATGCTACGAGAATAATTATACAGAGCACTGAAAGACAAAGGACGGAAGAACATATTAGGTTGGAGATTACGTTCGTAGCATTTTTGTTTTGCATGTTGGTATTCCGGCTGCTACGGTTTTGTTTATCTATTGCCATTTTTTAATTGTAGTTCACTGTTGCTACGTGAGTTTACTACACATTATCATTTTGCCATTTGGAGATAGTGAGAGAGGCTGTGGACGCTACAAAATGGAGTGCCAAATGGAGTAGTTGGAACATTTCCGTCATCACATTCTTATGTCTATCAGTAGAGGGGTGATAGCAGTGCAGACAGCCAGAAACATTTGCGCTTTGTATGAGGATAATGACACTGGACAAAGTACGTCAAGTAAATGGTTTACTCGTTTTAAGGAGGATCGTTTTGATATTAATGACTCTCCACGTTCAGGAAGACCTTGGGGGTTTGATGAAGATGGTTTAAATGCATTATTCCACAACGGTGGACGCCAGTATACTCGAGAACTGTCAGATATGACGAACAATGATCATTCCACCATCGTCAGACATTTGTATGCAATGGGAAGGTACAAAAATTGGATGTGCGGGTGACGCTTGCTCTAAACCATACCAACAAAAGTCGGCATGTGGCCATGTGGATCTCTGCTTGCTCGTTATCAGTTGGTTTGTGAACAAGAACAATTTCCATTCTGTACCGATAATGTAACGAGAAGTGGTGCATATACTAACTTAAGGCAAAGAATGAAGCAGCACATCCCCTACAAAGACCTGTCCCGCATCCACAAAAGATAGTTATCCATCTGATGGAACAGTGACGGTGTGGTGTGCTACGAATTGCTTCCCCGAGATGTAATCATTACTGCTGACATTTCTTGTCAACAACTGAGACGTCTTGAAGACGCAGTCCAAGAAGAAAGACCACCAAGGCTGCGTGAAGTGATGTTACTCCATAATAACGCCCGCTCGCTTTCCGCTAGACTGACAGAAAACACTGTACAGGAGTTGTGTTGCGAAGCCATTCCACACCACCTTATTCACGTGATCTTGTGCCCTCAGATTTCCACTTTTCCTGCTCTCTATCGAACAGAATTCAATGAACTCCCTTTCCGAATGCAAATGCGCTCCAAACATGAGTCGATGAGTTCTTCGCCTCAAAACACACGTTTTCTGCATTTTCGGAATCGAAAAGTTACCCCAGCGTTAGCAGACTGTTGTAAACAGTGAAGCAGAATGTCTTATTGATGACTAAGCTCTGTGTTATGTGTATCTGTTGTGTTTATTTGTCTCATGAAGGGACTGATGACCTCAGATGTTAAGTCCCATAGTACTAAGAGCCATTTCAACCATTTGTCTTATGGAAATTGGTACGAGCTATGCACCGACACTATAGTTTAATGTCCCGTCGACAGGTCGTTCTTTAGAGACGGAGCACAAGCTCAGATTACGAGAGGATGAAGAAGAAAATCGAACGCGCACTTTTCAATGGAATCATCCCAGCATTTTCCTGGAGCGATTTAGGGACATCACAGAAAACCTAAATCTGGATGTCCGGACGGGGATCTGAATCGTCGTCCTCTCGAATGAGAGTCCAGTGCGATAAATACTCCGTCGCCTCGCTCGGTTACTAAAAGACTTAAGACGAAAAAAAAAATTAGTGGGATAAACAACAGTTCCTCAGAATCACGGACGTCATCAGGAATTTATCCAGCGACAGAACTATACATATTGCTATGCAAGACATGAGAGGCAGACGAAATATCCCCAAACTTCAACAAGAATGTAATAATGCCATTCACACCTGGTAGATGATAACAGATGTGAATATTACGGAATCATAAGTTTAATAAGTTATCGTTGCAAGCCAGTGAGAGATTGGTTACAACCTGCCGCGGAGATCAGTTTGGGTTGCTGAGAATGTAGGAACAGGCGACTGAATTGGGATCCGATGACTTACCTTCGAAGATAAACTGGGGAATGAGAAACGTCCGTTTATCCTACTTGTATAGTTAGAGGAATCTTTTTATAGTGCTGACTGGAATACAATCTTTGAAATTCTGGAGGCAAAAAGCATCAAATACCGTGAGCGGAAAGTTATGTTCACCTTGTACATACCACGCTCTGGAGTTGCAAGAGTCGAAGGACATGAAAGGCAAGCTTTAGGTGAGAAGGGTGTGAGACATGGTTGTAGCCTATCCCTGACTTTATTTAGAGGATGCACTGAGTAACCAATAAAGGAAACTAAGGAGAAATTTGGAAAGGCCATTGTAGTTCAAAAGTAAACACAATACTTTCACGTTTGTCGATGTCATTCTAATTCTGTCAAACACAACAGACGACTTGGAAGATTACCTTAAAGGAGGGGTTAGTCCTTTGCAAGGATGTTATAAGAACAAAACAAAGCAAGGGTAACCGAATGTGGTCGAATTAAGGGCAGATGTAGGGCAAAACTGTGAAAAAATTCGAATTTTTTTGAATAGCGTATATTATTAGATCGATTCTTTAAGAATAACATCACAGTGTTTCACAATAGAATCCTGGCTAGAAAAATGTTTTAAAAACTTTTGTTTGAGAGCCTATTCTTGTCGCGCCCCCTCTTTCTATGCTCTGATCCACACTTTCTCTACGCTGGTGTCTTTTTTGTACGTTAATTTTTCGTTCATACAGACGAAACGAACTGAAGACGAATCTAGAAGGCTGTGAGAAAGATTATCTTTGCTTGTTCCTTTGTTTACAACATGGTTTTTTTAATTGTATGTGCTACAAACTTATTTAAGGTTTTAGTTTTGCATATATCAACCTGTTTTGCTCGAAATGGGTCGTAACAGTGGATACATACTCAAAATAGGGAGGAAATGTTATATTTCACGTGCGAAATGTACAGGAAAACAGTGTTTCCCATGTTGCTCCTAAATGTGAAGAACAATTTTCGACAGTCACTGATTTCATAGAAAAAGAAAATTAGTGAAGGAATTGACCAAAGAGAGTTTTCTAATGGATTTAGGTTAAAACCTAGCTAACCTGCACTGCTGAAAAAGTGTGTACAAGGGAAAACACAGAATACGAACGAGAGCTACAATCATCTTATATGGATGCGTTTTCCAGAAACAGTTTTTGTGTCCTCAGTTGTTGTGAACGTAGCTGCATGTGATGCCTGTCTAGTGTTCAGTAGTGGAAATGTAGGTAATTTTAAGTGCCTTCAGAGACTGGGCTTTCACCCAGGTGCATTCACACTGAAGATACTCAGAAGCATCGATAAAGCACGACTGGACAAAGCTCAGGCAGCAGAAGAAAGTGCAAACGTTAGCTTGCAAAGGAGGCCGGAGAAGAGATAACTCCACAAAGATGAGGAAGAGAATAAAAATTATGGTTATGGACAGAATTAGTGACTATAGGTATAGAAATATTGTCAAAAATTGAAATAAAAGCTTTAAATGTGAATTATCGTATATTGACTTTTCTTAGCTATTATGTACCCTCTCTCAGGCACTATAAAAGCTACCATCCTGAAATTTGGCTTAGTTCTTAAGAACTGCTTACTAAGTAATCCAGAGCAGCACTTTTCCGTTATCTATTTTCTGAGAAAAGTTCTCCTTTAAAATTTGGGAAAAATACACCAGTCCCAGGTAGCACAAATCTGGAAAATTAATTTCGAAGTAACTATGACCTTAAACAAAAATATGGTCCACACGTTTTATTAGCCTCTTATGCGTATGTAAACTGCGAAGTTCCAGTCTTGTGGCTTGATTACTTTACGAGAAAAGGTGCATTATAGAGTTAATAGTCATTAAAAATCAAATCCTTATAAAATGCATGGCGACGCTCATTTTCAAGCAAAAATTGCACAGAATATCAAGCATTATGTTGTACATATAAGTCTCACATTCTACTGCATAAGCTGTAATTTTTTGAGGATATACACACATCTAAAAAAGTTTTGCATTACCTCGGTTCCGAGAGTTCCGCGACCTGTACAGAAAATTGGAACAGAGATCAACATAAACATCATTTCCGCCCTTTTTATTGTGCATGGAAACCACACACTGCATGCTGTACCACCATACAGCGAGACCTTCAGAGGTGGTGGTCCAGACTGCTGCACACACCGGTACCTCTAATACACAGTAGCATGTACTCTTGCATTGATGCATGCCTGTATTCGTCGTGGCATACTATCCACAAGTTCATCAAGTCACTGTTGGTCCAGACTGTCCCACCCCTCAACGGCGATTCGGTGTAGATCCTTCAGAATAATTGGTGGGTCACGTTGTCCATAAACAGCCCTTTCCAATTTATCCCAGGCATGTTAGATAGGGTTCGTGTCTGGAGATCATGCTGGCCACTCTAGTAAAGCGATGTCGTTATCCTGAAGGAAGTCATTCACAAGATGTCCATGATGGGGGTCCGAATTATCGTCCATGAAGACGAATGGTTCGCCAATATGCTGCCGATATGGTTTCACTATCGGTCGGAGGATGGCATTCACGTATCGTATAGCCGTTACGGGACTTCCATGACCACCAGCGGTGTACGTCGGCCCCACATAATGCCACCCCAAAACAGTAGGGAACCTCCACCTTGATGCACTCACTGGGCAGTCTGTCTAAGGCGCTCAGCCTTACCAGGTTACCTCCAAACACGTCTCCGACGGTTGTCGGGTTGAAGGCATATGCGACACTCATCGGTGAAGAGAACGTGATGCCAATCCTGAGCGGTCCATTCGGCATATTTTGTTGGGCCCATCTGTACCGTGCTGCATGGTTGCAAAGATTGACCGCGCCATGGACGTCGGGAGTGAAGCTGCGCATCATGCAGCCTATTGCGCACAGTTTGAGTCGAAACACGACGTCCTGTGGCTGCACGAAAAGCATTATTCATCATGGTGGCGTTACTATCAGGATTCTTCTGAGCCATAATCCGTAGGTAGCGGTCGTCCACTGCAGTAGCAGCCCTTGGGCGGCCTGAGCGAGGCATTTCATCGACAGTTTCCGTCTCTCTGTATAGCCTCCATGTCCGAACAACATCGCTTTGGTTCATTCCGAGGTGCCTGGATATTTACGTTGTTGAGAGCCCTCCTTGGCACAAAGTAACAACGCGGACGTGATCGAACTTCGGTATTGACAGTCTACGCATAGTTGAACTATAGACAACACGAGCCGTGTGCCTCCTTCCTGGTGAAATGACTGGAACTGATCGGCTGTCGAACCCCCTCAGTCTAATAGGTGCTGCTCATGCATGGTTGTTTACATCTTTGGGCGGATTTAGTGACATCTCTGAACAGTCAAAGGGACTGTGTCTGTGATACAATACCCACAATCAACGTATATCTTCAGGAGTTCTGGGAACCGAGGTGATGCACACCTTTTTTTGATGTGTGTGTGTATGTTTAAGTACAAGAATGCTTTTTGTCCTCCGTCTGTCCTTAAATATGACGTTGTTGAGTGAATTAAACCAGGCAAGAGAGACTGAGATCCGTGGAAGACTTTTGCTATTTGGGCGACAAGATGACTGATAATAGGTGAAGTAGAGAGAATATGACGTTGACGTTGACATTAGGGAGAAAAGGATTTCAAGAAAGATAGATTTATTAATATCGAATAGAAATTTAAGTACAAGTATTAAGAATTCTTTTTTGTATTTATCTGAAGGGTAGACTTACATGGAAACGAAACGGTGACAATAAGCATCACAGAGAAGAAGGGATTAGAAGCCATCAAAACGTGGTACTGTAGAACTCTAAAAATAAAGACAGATAATTACAGAAGAGGTACGTAACAAAATCGAGAGAAAAAGGCGTTACAGCATAGATATCTAATAAGCGGTATCGGTTGATACGACACATTCTGTATCACCTAGGAATAGTCAGTTTGGTTATGGAGCGAAATGTGGGGAATACAAGTGTAAAGCAACACCAAGGCTTGATTGCTGTAAATAGCTTCAGGCAGGTATAGTTTGCAGTAGCAAAAGAAGAGGATTGCACAGGACAGATTGACATGGAAGGCTGAACAAACCACTGTTCGGAGTAAAAGGCACAGCAACAACCTGCTTTACCCAATCACTCCCTTATCTCTTAAACCTAAGAACGTTCGTTTGCAGATATGCAGTTCATTCAAAATATTTTTGAGCAGTTTAGAACCTGCTGCTCGCTACGAGCTGATATACGTGCAAGGCACTCCGCCCGCCTGCAGGGAAGCACTACTGACATCACAGTGTGTATTTTGCCGTCTTAACAGATAAGAAGTAAGAACAACAGTGCTCACGGCAGATAATCGTGGGATTACGCGTCCTGCGAGTGCTTACAGTATGCCTCAGCAGCGACAACACATTTTCGCAGAGGCTTCCAGCACTCGCGGCGCAATCGCACATACAATACTCTTTCAAGAATGAAAGAAGACTCTTAGCAGGTGAAGCTGTTATGCAACGTGAAATATATTTTCCCATCTGGACCTCACAGTTCAATGTTTTACACACCAGAAATAGAAAAATGTCGGTAACAAAATACCGACGGGTGCAGATTCTCTATAGTAGAAAACGGACCTCCAATGAACAGCAGCTCACTACGATTCTTATTACGTGTATGAGAAGTAATTTCAGACCACAAATTTTGCAATCTGGGTTCAAACGTAATGGACTATGTAGTGCAAAACATTACACTTAAATTAAGTGTGTACGTGGCACTTATTGTTGAAGGCGACCTACCTACTAGAATTACGGTTTCAATAGCTCAGATAATGAAGCAGGCGAAATGGACTAGAACCGTGTAAAAAATTAGAGGTAAGGCAAACTCAAAATCGCGAAGCGGGAACGACTAGAGGACAACTGTAAGGATTTAAAGGTATATTACACTAGAGGAAAGATAGATAAAGCATATATGAAAATTACAGAGCGCTTTGGAGAAAAGAGAAGCAGCTGTGTGGATATTAAGAGCTCAGACGGAAAACAAGTCCTAAGCAAAGAAGGGAAAGCTGAAAGGTGGAAGGAGTCCATAGAGGGTCCAAACATTGGAGATGAACTTCAAGGCAATATTACAAAAACGAATGAGGACGTAGATAAAGATGCGATAGGAGGCATGATATTTACAGAGGAATATGAGGATAATTACAATTTGCACAGAAAACAAACGGCAGTTATAAGAATCGAGGGGCACGAAAGGGAAGCAGTGGCTGAGAAGAGACAGACAGACAGAGAGAGAGAGAGAGAGAGACAGAGAGTTGTAGCCTATTCTTGATTCCCATTGTTTGACATCTATTATTTTTATTACCGAGACTATACACTAAACGAAAGTTTGTTTCAGACAGTTTTTTATTGCTAGTATTCATGGCATGCTCCTGTGAAATCCCGAGTGGAAGCATTTTCCTTCACCGTGTGTAAAGAGTAGCTGTACCGCTAAAAACTATAGTGAACTGAGGGGAGGACTGCAGAGGATCGTTACTCAGAGGATCAACTGCCAGCTGATTCTTAACTTAAGAAAATGTTACGTACTTCCCTTACGTATACTAAGAGACCAATTATTTTTTACTAATATTCTAGAAAAATACGGATGTAAAATATTTAGAAGTATGTGTTTATAGACATTTAATGTGACATGGAAGACAGGAATATGTGAAGAGCTATAGCCCAATTAATTTCTTGTACGCGGTATAGAAGTCTTTCACAGCAGTCAACCACAAAAAATCCATTTTAACCAGGGAGAAGTAAAGCTGGCATTAGAAGTTATAGAACGAAGCAATGAACAACAGTTACCTCTTTGTGTGAAATCAAGTGAAAGCGGCTGACTCTGTCACAGTAATACGTCTGCTGACAGCATTTGAACCAAGGTAAAGAATCTACCTACATCACTTCGCTGCAGAATGCGTGGAACAAGTCTATAACTTTCACTCGACTGCATCAAGAGAGGGAAGAGGTCAAAATTAAGAAAGACGTCAAGCATTTGACCAACGCCGTTTTCTTCAGCCTCGGAAGAGGGCTTCAGTGAGATGAAAATAAAAGATAAGTAAACGGATGTAGATTTGTCGATAACATCGGATTTCTTGCTTTGCATCCAAAGGAATGTCCATAATAGTTGGAGAAACTTAACACAGTAAGTGTGACAGTAGATCTAAGGATTGATAACAGTAAAGAATATCGATACGAGAATAATAAAGAATATGTATGAAGTTTAGCAACACTTGAGGAACTTGTATTCTTAAGTAAACCGGACACAGCATGCTGCTCTAGCGTTATACAAATAGATAGGGGAGTAAAAATGGCTTGGAGTTTATTTCTGAATCTGAATGCTGTAATCAGAAGTAAATTTCAAATGAGCCTTAAACAAGCACAATATACTGAGTGTACTAGCTTATGCAAGCGAAACATGGGTGTTAAATACACAACCATTTCTTAAATTGAGGATGGCTCAACGATGAGAAATGGAAAGATGCAATTTTTGTTTTATTTATTTTATCCATTGGAAATGGTTGGTTAAACTCTTTGACTGTAGAAACAATGAGTCTCTTTGTAAAATAATTTTTCTTCACTTGCCTTTCACGATTTTCTTTTTATTTAGCACGATGCATTCCCGGAAGCGATACACATTTTCAAGTGGGTTTCTCGTGTATTATGCTGTTTATTATTGATGTTTTGTATGAGGTAACTTGTTGCCTTTATTGTAATACAATGCCAAGCGAAAAATTGAATCACCTAAACGACACGGTCTGGTATCATTGGTGAGTATGTGAATGATAAGAGTTTCTGTACTCTATGACAGGCAGATCAGCCAGGCCTTGTAGAGGGTATAAAGGGCGGGAAGAGCGTCAGACGTAAAATGATCAGTGTGAAGGATACGGAGATACCGCGGTCTTGTGTGAGCCAGCGCCATCAGCATCTGCCAGAGTTTGAAAGGGAACTCATTGTAGGTTTGCATTTAACCAACTGGTCGAATCGGCCAATATCCATATTTGTGGGGGATTCAGATGCGACAGTAGGCCGATGTTGGAGTGCTTGGGAACATGAGGGCAGAAGTACTTGCCGCCAAGGTACCTGCCGACCACATCTGACCATCTGAGCACCACAAGGGTGGATTGCCGCATTGTGCACGAGGCACATCGTGACCTCTTCACATCTGCGCGTACTATGTGAGAACAAGTAATGCACTCCCTGCAACATTCTGTTTCATCTCGCATCATTGGTTGGACAACAAGAGCACCCAGACTAGGGAACTCCTCCCCAAGAATAGGCGACGGTTGACACCACAACACAAATTGCCATGTTTCGTTAGGTGTCGTGGTCTGGAAGCATAAACTTCTGATGAATGACATCACACTGAATTCAGTGATGAACTGTAGTTCGGCGCTAACTCGGATGACAATCATCGGTGGTTATGGCGGCGACCTGTGGAAAGGTACCATTCTTGTAATGTTTTGGGGAGGCACAGAGTTCTTACTCCTGGCATCATCGTGTGGGAAGCCGTCAGATATGGCTTTAGGTCATGATTAGTAGTTACTGAGGCACCCATATAGACATAACAGTATGCCACGGATATTCTGTGTCATCATGTGTTACCTCTCATGTAACTCTACCTAAGTGTCAATGTTCAACACGAAAATGATCGTCTTCGTGTGGCCCGTGTCTCTACGAACTATCTGTGTGATGTTGACGTAGTCCAGTGTCCAGCAAGATTCTCAGATCTGTCCCAATTAATAGACGTGTGGAACCATATTAGATGTCAACTGTGTTCCCATACCAGTATACAGTTACAACAGTCGTGGGCCAGTTTGCCTCACGAGAGCATAGACCTTTTTTATGCCAACCCATCCTAAAAGATCAGTGTTGGCATCCAAGCCACAGGGGGTGCAACAACGTACTGATACATGGGGTCATACTGAAAAGTTCCTTAGAAATCTGACTCCCTACTGCAATCACTGAAATAAGATAACATACACTATGTGATGAAAAGTATCCGGACAGCCCAAAAAACGTAGGTTTTCATATTAGATGCGTTGTCTGCCACCTAATGCCAGGTACTCTATATCAGTGAACTCAGTAGTCATTACACATCGTGAGAGAGCATAATGGGGCGCTCCGTGGTACTCACGGACTTCGAACGTGGTCAGGTGATTGGGTGTCACTTGTATCATATGTCTGTACGCGAGATTTTCGCGATCCTAAACATCCCCAGGTCCACTGTTTCCGATGTGACAGTGAAGTGTAAAGGTGAAGGAACACGTACAGCACAAAGGCGTACAGACCGACATCGTATGTTGCCTGACAGAGACACCAAAAATTGAAGAGGGTCGTAATGTGTAATAGGGAGACACCAATCCAGACCATCACACAGGAATCCCAAACTGCATCAGGATCCACTGCAAGTACTGTGACAGTTAGGCGGGAGATGAGAAAACTTGGATTTCATGGTCGAGCGGCTGCTCCCAAGCCACATATGACGCCGGTAAATGCCAAACAACGTCTCTCTTGGTGTAAGGAGCGTAACCATAGGACCATTGAACAGTAGAAAAACGTTGTGTGGAGTGACGAAACACGGTACACAATGTGGCGATCCGATGGCATGGTGTGGGTATGGCGAATGCCCGGTGAACATCATCAGTCAGCGAGTGTAGTGCCAAGAACAAAATTCGGAGGCGGTGGTGTTACGGTGTGGTCGTGTTTTTCGTGGAGGGGGCTTGGACCCCTTGATTTTTTGAGTGGCATTATCACAGCACAGGCCTCCATTGATGTTTTAAGCATCTGATTGGCTCCCACCCTTGAAGAGCAATTCAGGTGTGGCGACTGCATCTTTCAACACGAGCGAGCACCTGTTCATAATGCACGGCCTGTGGCGGAGTGGATACTCGACAATAACATCCCTGTAATGGACTGGCCTGCACAGAGTCCTGACCTGAACCCTATAGAACACTTTTTGGATGTTTTGGATCGCCTACTTCGTGTCAGGCCTCACCGACCGACATCGATACCTCTCCTCAGTGCAGCACTCTGTGAAAAATGGGCTGTCATCCCCCGCGAAACCTTGCAGCACCTGATTGAAAGTACGCCTGCGAGAGCGGCAGATGTAATCAAGGCTAAGGATGGGCCAACACCATACTAAATTCCAGCATTACCGATAGAGGACGCCACTAACTTGTAAGTCATTTTCAGCCAGGTGTCCAGAAACTTTTGATCACATAGTGTATCTTCTCAAGACGTGAATGTCCATTAGTTACTTCCTCACCTTCTTGGTGCTCCACTTCTGTTTTTGTGAGACAGACCTTGTACACTCCAAATTTTATAATTAATGATCGATCTTAATTCAGAGATAATGGCGAAATTGAAAAAAAGGCTTGTTACTTTATATTTGCTTGTTGTGAGTTACTGCATAAGTGTAAGAAACAGTAAGTGATATAATTTTTCCCAAATTAGCTTTGGCTTCGGTGGGACGATCATTTGGAGCTAACGACGAGATGCTGAAACACAGTTGAAATTGGGGCGTTAGAGTGGAATGATTTGATAAAGAGCAGCGCAACAAGATTGTCATGGAATCCAGAAAGAGCTGCAGACAACTGACGGCTTGTACAGGGATTGATAGTCTATCCCGAACGTGAATAAATGCTATCTGTTGTACATACATAGGCGAAGAGATGCATCATATTGGTTTACACTGCTGTTTTTCATGTGATCTTCTGCCTGAAAACTGGTCTGAAGCAGCTGTCCATGTAACTCTATCCCATGCAAGCTTCTTCATCTCTGGATAACTGTTGCAACATACATCTGTTTGAACCTGCTTACTGTATTCGTCTCTTCGTCTCACTCTACACGTCTTACCTCACCTCACATTTCCCTCTAGTACTAAACTTCTCATGATTTATTGATGTCTCAGAATCTGTCCTATTTCTTCTTTTTGTCAAATTGTGCCATAAATTTCTTTTCTTGACAATCCTATTCAGTATTCCTCATTAGTTAAGAAATCTATTCATCTAATCTTCACCATTATTCTGTAGCATCATATTTTAAATGCTTCGATTCTCGTCTTGCTAACCACTTATCGTCCACGTTTCACTTCCTTACAATGCTACACTCCAGAGAAATACATCCAGGAACGACTTCCTAACATTTAAAATTTATGTTTGATGTTTACGAAATTATCTTCCTGGGAAATGCTTTTCTAACCATTGCCAGGCCGTATTTTATATCTTTTCTACCTCAGTGATCATCAGTTATTTTACGGCTATAATAACAAAACTAATCGATGGCTTTGAGGTCTCATTTCCTAATCCAATTCCTACAGCAGCACATAATTTAATTCGATCACATGGCAACATCCTTGTTTTGCTTTTGTTGATGTTTATCTTATTTTGTGTCGTCATTGTCGCTGTACAGTCCTGTACCGGGGGAACCAAGGGAGAGGATGTTGTTTCGTGGCCAGTATCCTCTTCCTACAACACAACTGCACACATATCTTAACAGGGTCCTTTATTCATCAGAACAGAAAGCTACTTATCTTAAGCTAGTCCATGTGTCGTGGTACAAGCTCTTCCATACTAGTCCATTTTAGCCTCACTGCTGGTGAAGTACAAGTTTCGCTATAAACACTAAATTCTCGTAACTGGTGACATGAACTGGCAGACGCCAACTAGGATAGTGAAAGAGACTGTGATTCACTCTGACTGGCTCGGCCCTCCGGTCTACAGCGGCGATCTAAATACTAGCGGTCCATAGGGCGTCGGCGGCGCGTCGCCTGTGAGTCTGTCTTTGGCCTCTCTAATGATAGGCGCACTTGCTCCAGCACCTACTATCAATTTTCTCGCAATCTCTTTGCCGACCGATGTGCTGGCGATAGCTTACGCCAGCACGTCTTGTATTTGCTTTTCAAGATACTGTCAATTCCATTTAACTGCCCTTCCAAGTAATTTTCTGTCTCTGACAGAAGTACAGTGTCATTGCAAACTTCAAAGTTTTTATACCTTCTCCTTTAACACCCTGAATCTTACTATGTTGTCAAAATGTTCTTTGGCTTCGTTTACTGCTTGCTCAATGTACAGATTAAATAACATCGGGGATAGGCTACAAACTGTGCTCCAATCCCTTCTAAACCACTGCTTCCTCTTTATGTTTTATTGCCGCAGTCTGGTTTCTGTACAAGTTGTAGATAATCTTTCATTCCCTTAATTTCTCCCTGCTACCTTCAGAATCCCAAAGAGTGTTTTCTAATCAGCATTATAAAATACTTTATCTAAGTCTAAAAACGCTATAAACGGGTTCGTCATTCTTTAACATATCTTCTAAGTTAGGGGGAAATGTTAGTACTGTTTCCTGTATTCCTATATTTCTCAGGATCCAAACTGATCTTCCCGAAGGTCAGCTTTTACCAATTTCTTCATTTTTCTGTAAATAATTTCTGTCAATATTTTCCAACCATGACTTATTAAACTGCAAGTACAGAAACATTCACACCTGTCACCAAAAGTTTTCTTTAGAATTACTTACACTATTTGGGACCATTCATTTATAATTTTAACTACCGTGAAGCTCAGAACGGTCTGAAGTGGAAAGCCCACGCAAAATTAATTAATGGAAAGCCAGATTCACTGCAAATCTTTATAGGAAGTTTTCATTTTTAGTGGATGTTTACAATTTTATGACTGTGACAAATACCAGTCACAAACCTCATATAATAGTGGAACATTATACCTCATTGGAACCAATGTAGTCGTAAGTAATAGTCACGTGAACGACTTTGCAGTAACACAATCTCAATGTTTATCCAACTGTACAACAATTTACATATCGGCAGTAGCTAATTTGTTCGAGTTCCCTCATGTTATCTGTTGTGTACCCGATTAGTGGGTAATTTTTTCTGAGTTGAGAATGGGTGATGGCTGAGATTCAGTACCTTGCTATCGCCCATCTGAGCCTTTCAATGCAAAAAGACATTTTTGGGGCAAGTATTTTTTATGTGTGTTGGTAGAAGAGTTGACATTTACCTACAGGTGATAATTCAAAATTGTTTTAGGAATTCTGCCTTATAAAAACTGACTCTGTAAAACAAAATAAAAAGCTGAATGATTAGTAGATGATGTTTTATTTACACGATCTTACTAAAATTTCCACTGGATGTAGGTATTTAGCCACCCACAGACTGTAGCTTTTTAATTAAAAAAAAATTTGAATATTAGTTAGCGCCAGTTTGAAACTAAAAGCAACTATTAAATCTGATGTTTCGTCTGTCCTTACACAAGTCCTCTTTGTTGTGTGACAAAGCATGTTGATGCACACTATCCTACTTTGTATTCACTCCTTTTTCATTTATTAAGGTCTATATGAAATTTTCGCTAAATTTCTTATCAGAATTCCTATGTTAATGTTCTACATAAGGTACACATAGTGCAAATTACCAGAATGTTAGAAACAAATTCCTCCACAAAACATTATTACTCAGCTCATTTAATTTATTTTCCTGGTTGCAATGAGATAATTAGTTTCATCATAAATGATGACAGTCAAAATTTACTGCAATTAAAAAATTTTGTACATCTATCCGTAGGAAAAATATTATGAGCTAATAGGTAAATTCAGGAAGAATGAGCACTTCCAAATTAAAGAGTTATTTTTCCTGTTTCCAGTAAAGTTTTCATGATAATCCAAACTTAATTAGTTTAAAAGCTTATGTAAACTGAAGATTTCACTTGGTCAAGACTTCCAGCGCCAATCAAAACCATACTACTGTAAATTTCCTGGATCTGTTGATATACTTTTGATCATGATTTTTCTGAATTCAGTGACTCCAATATTGATGAGCAGGAGTCCTTAACCAAATTCTATTAAATTTTCAATGACTAAATTTGTGACATATGTACAACATGGATCTGATGAACATAAACCTGGGAGTTCCATTGTGTAGGCATACTTTAATAGATACTGTTCAAAGAAATAATATATAAACAAAATACAATAATAATCTTTCTAGCCAATGAGAGATGATTTTTCTGAACTAATTGTTTGTAAGCTATTATAAATTAACGAAGGGCAGTGATACCCTGGAGTAAATCTTTATAAGGCCAAAGCTTATTTTCAGTCAGTCTGATTTTAGTTTTCAGTTAGTATGTCCAATCTGTTCATTTCACTCTTAGCCTTTGGCTGGTATAGCTAGTGAGTCCCTTATCCCAGTCTCAGGAACCTTTTAAGTTGCTTCTCTATTCGTGTACAACGAGCTGAGACAACATGTTTTATAGTAATGAGCAATAGACAACCAGAATGTGTATTTTGGGTCATTAGAACAACATTTGTAACTGACAACAAAACTGTGACTTTTTCTAATTAATTAAAGAGTTAATCAACATGTGTTCACTTCCGCACTTTGTGAAATTTTACTCTTTGAAGAGACAATACTTATTGTGCTCCGCATATGTCCATGCTAACTACCTCTGTGTAAACATTATTAGAAACTGTAAGAGACCTGCTCATCACCGATAGTATCTAAAAGACGTCATTAAAGAGTGCAGAACTTCAAATTTTTTAATATTAAAAAGAAGCTTCTGACTGTTGATTTTAGTTACTTAGTTAGTTACGTGTTCCACTGATCAATCTCACGATAACTGATACGATTTGGAACGTGTCAAGTGCACACACACCCGAAATGCAGACATAAGGATAAGTCCTGATCCAACAAAACTGCGCAACTACCAAGGCTTATCCCATACAAAGTAGGACTAGTCTGCGTGACAATGGCGACTAAGGTTTTTATGGATAGTCTTCCGCATATGGCGTTCTGTATCCCTTGATAACTAGAACGTCACTGGATAGCTCAAAGCCAAGATGACTGTAGAGGGATGCTTGTACAGAAGGCTGCTGCATGCCCAAGTCTAGCAGATAACTCCAGGTAACAGCGAACTGGCAACGTTTACTCAGTAGATGAAGAGACGATCCAACAAGAAACAAAATTCTACTCCATCAAAAGACACCGAAGCAGAATATATCACATCAAGAAACAATTTCCCTATTCGGTCTTAGGAATGACAAGGTATTGTAATTTTACAAGCGGAGTAAGGTGATGAAAAAGTAATAAAATACACCCTTCCACATAACGTCAAAATGTCTGAGGTGCTGAGGGATCAGTTGCTTCAACTGATGCATCTTAGCTGGTAGAGAAATGGAAGCATCAAATTAAGCACAAGGGCAAGTCAAAAAGCAAAGGTATTTTTTAAAAAGCAACTTTTTATCTGGGAAACAATTTCGCAAGAAATATTTGTTCCATACATAACTTTCCTTAGCTTGAACATACTTGGTCCATCTCTGGAGAAACTTCACAATTATGTCCTGGAACAAGTTTTGTGGCGTCGTGCATATTAACGGGTGTATTGTCTCCGCAACCTCGTCAGCCGATGCATGTAGTTACTCCTTCTTCGGACCAAAATAACATGGAGCTGGAGCAGCACAGTACGATTTGTGCTCTGCATCTCGAAAGCAAGATTTTGGACGCTCTGGATTGTTTTCCCAACTGTATGAACGCAGGCATTAGCATGAAGCAAATTCACTCTTCCTGAAAGCTCCCTTCTCCTCTTCACAGTGATTTTGGGTTTCACACCTAGCAGTATCGCACAGCAGCTGTCACTAATCGCTGTTAGATCTTTATGAGTGAATACATTAGCAGCGAACCTTTCATATTCCTAATTACTGTCATAGTCAACTTTCCTGCAGGAGCTCGGCTTTTGAACTTTTTGCTTGTAGGCGAAGATATCGGTTTCCACAACATATTCTGCCGCTTACACTGTGGTTCATAGTGTTGGGCCCATACCTCATCAGTGGTTACTATGAAACTGAGAAAGTCTTCTGAATCCTCTTCAGTTTGCTTGTCAGTTAATGTGGTAACCAGCGGACACTAACTTTGTGACAGATTCATTGACTATTACAAATGCTGAAACGTTTCTAATGTTCAACTCATGCACAATGTCAGTTTTGGCATGGCGATCATAACGAATCATTCTCTCAGACTTCTCGATTTTCCTGTCAGTTTTGGAAGTGGATGGCCTATCCGAACGCTCTTTGTAGAAGATAGATACGCTACCGCTGTTGAAGTGATTTATCCTCTCATATTTTTTTTAGATGGCTATCACCAAACTGTAAGTGCGTTCATTAAACATTCACTGACTTTGTAGTCCATTTAGAGTACAGAAAACGAATCATTTCTCCCTTTTCTTCCTTGGTGCTCACGGAAACACACATAATAAAATGCTCAGAAATGAACTACAGATAGAGCTGTCACTGAAGTATCAAAGCTAACGCACAAGAGTAACAGTTGAGTTAAGGCATACCATTGTTGAATCAGTGCTGTCAACCTTCTTATTCGGTGCGTATGTCTTACAACAGTTATAGACAGGACCCTCTCCACTTTCGTCTGTCCTGCGCTACTTCCATAAGCACTGCAAACTTCATCGTTTTGATAAAGTACTCTTGCATCCCGCGTCTTCGTCCTCTCTCATTTTTCCATGCATCTTGTCCTTAGTGACTCATGATAGACGTTCTGTTACTCGATTTGACTTTTAGAATTTTTTCCATAACATTTCAGAACCATTCAAGCATTTTTCCTTGTCCTTTTTGACTATCCACAACCACTTCACCTTTTGAAAAGAACTTTTATCATACATACTCTATTTCTTCTTTACCGTACATTTTTAATTTCCTTTTTATGACACCAAATTTCCTGTGTATGACAGTCTCCCTATCATATGGGATAATGACGAGCTGAGACTGCATGGTAACCAGAGAACGTGGATAATCGAAAACACATTGTTTTAGCGGAAAGTGCTATCTACTGTACTTATAAGTACAAAAAATAGTACGTATCACTTTTGAGAGCTCACTGAATTACTTGGGTGTTGCTTACTGCAAGCTCTACAAGATTACACTTAAAACGCACTGTATTTCGTTTGCTTTCATGTCACTTTCGATAAACTGTCGTCCAATTTTATCTCTTCGTGTTCTTCATTCACCTTTTCCCCAACGACCGTTGGCATTTTTCCAGATAATCAGTATATCGATACGGTAAAAAATAATTTTTCCTTCATATTCCAGTAACAGGTCGGTATATTTCAGTGGCTCCGTGTGCGTGACTGCAGATTCATTGACGAAATAAACATCTCTCATCCTCTACCGAGAAATCTAGCAGATTATTTATGTATAAGACAAACACCCAATATCGTCTTCCGGCGGTAAAACATGAGTCAGTTGAATAACAGTGTCTTCTAAACAAAAATGTTCGTTACAATCAAAACAGTAGACTTCGGGTTTGCTTTTATTTATTTATTTTAAGCCAGCGAACTACTCTCGCATAGTACGCATCCTAATAATGAGAAGATTTGTTGCAGTTGAAATGTTTTACCTGTTCCAAAGCTATTTCTTTCAATGACATTTCGACAGAGATTTCATGTTTTACTTGTTGCTAAGTTGTTCCATCCACTGATATTTTGACAGTACCTTAATGTGTAGACTGAAGGAGGAGGTGGAAGAAAGTGAAGGAACTGCTGCATCGGGACTTTATGTGGAAACAGCGGCGACGAGTGAAAATGTTGTGCCTGAGTGGGACTCGAACCACCCATCTCCTGTTCACTAGACAGTTGCGTTAACGACTACGCCACCCAGACACAGCGTTAATTGCAAATGTTGGCAGATTTCTCGACCAACTCACATACCCACCTAACGCATAGTTTACTCTTTTGTACATGTCCGCAAGAACATACACCTCGCACTCATATAGATCCCTACTGTTTGGTGATTCAAATCACTTTCCTCTTTCCTGAATTGATACTTGTCGCATAGTCCTTTCCCAGGTTCACAAACATTTTCGTTCCTCCTTTGTTTGGGTCAACACTGCTTCACCACATGCATACTTCACAGTTTTTTTTTTTTTATTTTCTCTCCTCCTACTATTACGGACATTGTTTTTAATGCTTTGTCTATTGGTTTCCCAACATAAATATTGAATTCGTTGTCAATGCACGGAGCATACAAAGACCTGTTGGTCACTGAGTAGCCGTCGCACGCTTGCAGCAGTAGCAGGAGTAGGCTGCGTTACCTTGGCAACAGGACGCCGTTCTTGCGCCGCACGGCGTAGTGTCGGCGGTAGGGGAAGGGCGTGCACGTGTACGACGGCCGGCGCAGCACGCGCTCCGCCCCCGACGCGGAGGCAGAGCTCCCGCCGCCCCCGGGCTCGCTGCTGGCGCTCTCACTGCCACCCCCGCCGCCTCCGGAGCGATGGCGCCGCGCGGGACGCGACGCCGCCGACGCCGCGCCGTGGCGGCACGCCATCCACGGTGGCACCGACGCCGACGCGGCGGCGTCCTCCGAGTCGTCGTCGGACGGGGGCGGGCCAACGCCGACGCCGCCTCCCCCGCCACCGTCGGAAGCTCCCGCGCGAGCCACGGCTGCCCGTCACGCCGCGCCGTCGGTCCGCCGCACTCGCGCACACGACACACAAAGCACACGGCACACGCGACGCCGCCTCCCACCTCCCGCCGCCGCGGCCGCTGCAGGCCTACTGAACGGCGCGGCGCACAGCTGCTGCCGCGCCTCGCCGGGCCCCACTAGACGCTCCGCAGCTTACGTAACGGCCCCATTGAACGCTGGCGCACACGCCACGGAGCTACTCCCTACCCCGCACTGTACACACTTCCGCTACTCGCTACGGCGTGCTTACGTCACTGACAGCGGCGCGCGGCTGCACCGACACATACGGAACGCTCCGATCACTCACTGTAGAACTTCAAACACTACCGACAACAACGGACAGAAGGAAACATCCGGTTCTTGACACGTTGTCTCCAAGCGCGTCCTCTCGCTCTTGGTCTCGGTACGCAGCACGTATATTCCAGAGACACCTGTCAGTGAAGAAGCATAATATTTTAAACTCATAAACAAAATAGAAATTGTAAGCCCAAAACATAACACAGACGTCCGCTCCAGTTTATTCGTCTCCTGCTTCACTAAGTGAGTCGATTTCCGTGAACTTACAAAGTCTCTGGTGTCACGAAAAGCATTCAGTTACACCGTTTTCTTTAGTGAACGGAATTTGTGTACCAACTGACGCTCAGAGCAATCTTCTGTTCGGTTCTATTAAACTAATGTGTCGGTCCACATCCATTCATGCATCTCGAGCATACTTTTGAATTACAGAGTAGTTTACTTGTAAGAGTTTTTACACATAATACATACACGCTGATGTGACAAAAAAGGGGGATAAGTACAAACATCGTGTCGGACCACCTTTTGCCGGCGTAGTGGAGTACTCAAAGTGGCATGGACTCAAAAAGTCGTTGGAAGTCCCTTGCAGAAATATTGAGCCATGCTGCCTTTACAGCCGTTCATAACGACGAAAGTGTTGCTGGTGCACGATTTTGTGCAAGAAATGATCTCTTGATTATGTATCACAGGTGTTCAATGGGATTTATGCTGGGCTCAGTAGCGACATAATTCTCTCAAATTGTGCAGAATGTTCGTCAAATCAATTGCGAACAACTATGGCCCGGTGATATGGTGAACTGACATCCATGAAAGTTCCATCGTTTTTTGTGTACATGAAGTCCATGAATGCCTCCAAATAGTCTCCAACTAGTCGAACATAACTATTTCCAGTCAGTAGTCGGTTCATTAGGACCAGAGGGCCCAGCCCATTCCATGTAAACACAGCCCCCACCATTATAAAACGACCACCAGTTTGCACAGTGCCTTGTAGGCAACTTCAGTCCATGGCTTCGTGGGGTCTGCACCACAGTCTAACCCTGCCATCAGTTCTTACTAACTGAGATCTGGATTCATCTGACCAGGCCGAGGTTTTCCAATCGTCTAGGGTTGAACCGATATAGTCAAGAGCCCAGGAGGGGAGCTGTAGGCGATGCCGTGCTGCCAGCAAAGGCACCCATGTCGGTCGTCTGCTGCCATAACCCGTTATCGCAAAATCTCGCCGCATTGTCCAACGGATACGTTCGACGGAGGTCCCATATTGATTTCTACGGCTGCTTGTTTGTTAGCACTCACAACTCTATGCAAACGCCGCTGCTCTCAATCGTTAAGTGAAGGCCTTCGACCACTGCGTTGTCCGTGGAGAAATTTGGTATTCTGGGCACACACTTGATGCTGTGGGTCTGGGAATATTGAATTCCCTAACGTTTTCGAAATGGAATGTCCCATGCGTCAAAGTCCAGCTACCACTCCCCGTTCAAAGTCTGTTAATTGCCATTGGACACCTTTTTACATGAATCACTTGAGTTCAAATGACAGTTCCACCCTCCCCCCCCCCCCCCTAATGTACTGCCCTTTTATACCTTGTGTACGCGATCTACGGCCGTCTGTACATGAGCACATCGCTATACCATGACTTTTGTGACAGTATATGTTCATCTTCCTAGTATATAAAGGAAACATTCCAGATTTTGCAGAACAAGTGCAGCTGTTGCAAACGCATTAGTGTAGGCTGTTTCAGCTCGAGTACCCATTAATGTACAGGATGATGCCCACAGCCTCAGGTGGGCAGGTATGGACAAAGAGCAAAGGCAATAGCAGCCAGACAGCCTGGCCAGAGTCTGCGCTACCGTACTGTCCTCACTGAGAGCCCACTGGCAGAGGCAGCCATCTAGCTACCACGAGCACAGAATGCGTGCAGTGGGGTTACCTGTTCAGTAGCCTACACTAGATGCATCTGCCAGAGAGGAAGCTGAGTGGTTAGGGGCACTCTTGCCCCATGTAGCGGCTTTGGAAGACACTTCGTTAGTGTAGAATGTTGCCGGCCGGAGTGGCCGAGCGATTCTAGGCGCTACAGTCTGGAGCTGCGCAACCGCTACGGTCGCAGGTTCGAATCCTGCCTCGGGCATGGATGTGTGTGATGTCCTTAGGTTAGTTAAGTTTAAGTAGTTCTAAGTTCTAGGGGACTGATGACCACAGATGTTAAGTCCCATAGTGCTCAGAGCCATTTTGCTATGTAGTCGCTGTGTTGCCTGTTTTGCAGACACATGAAGAGCCTAGCCGAGTGTAGACAGCTGTGTGCTTCAACACTGCCCCTTCCACTGCAATTTGTCAGTGACAAAGTTATTTTATTCGAACTAGTTTGGCCATACGCTTCTGTATGGCAGTTTACTGAAGATAAGGGAATCCCCCTCCTCCTCCACCAGTTCCATTCCGCGATCTATACTGGTCGTGTGGTGCTGGCTACAACCAATGTCTGGCATGCTCGCTCCACTAGTCAGGACAACAACAGTCCGCCTGATGATCACAGCATTGGTCATGCTACCAATATTTCGAAACACAGCGATTATCTGTTGCAGCTAGCAGTGCAGTAACCTTCATCACTTCATGAGACGAGCACGCAACCGCGGCAGGCTCAGTAGCTTCAAGATTTTCAACACGCAACACTATCAGCAAACGGAGTTTCAGCAGATCAGAGTCCACCAATAGTGGCTGCAGCAACAACAGCTCCAGGAGACCAACATGAGCTATTGCATCCGCAACTCGACTTTTCAGAGTTTCAGAAAATGGAGCAGTGAAAGTCACTACAGCAGCATAAGTAATGACATCACGAGTCCACTAAACAGGCAAACGCACTTAATTACGTCAATGTAGAGCAGCAACAAGGACAAGACCTTGTCCTAGGTCGTTGACTATTGAGAAAGATCTGACAGTAGTTTTAGTATTGGAAAAACCAAATCACATCTATATTTGATCAATAAGAGCTAACAGATGAATGAAATATCGGCTTGTAATTTACACGAGAGCTACTCCGGTGGATCCAATGCCACTATTGAGGTGTCAGCATGTGGTGGAGGTGTCATGCAGAAATTTTTAGAAATTTTTCTAACTACACTTCGCCGCCAGACACTTAAGCCAGACAATTAAGCTGAAACTGGACATAGTGAAACTTTCTCAACAGGCACAGGAGACAGGCATGTACGATTTGACTGATGTGTTTGCTGCACTCTGAAAGGGCTGTCGTGGTTAATGGCTGACTGACAGCTGAGAGCCACACCAGTCCCGAATGCCTGAGGCTCTTGAGTGAAGGCTTCTGGGCCTTCCCCTTTACAAACAAGCAGTCTTGTTATTGAGCTGCAGCTGTCTCAACATCACAGGAATGCAGAGAAATAGCTGAAGTAATTCTTAATGATTTGGCCACAAAAAATCTGGCATGTAAACCGGTAGGGAACCAGCAGCCAACATTGGAAAGCGCCGCAACAGGAGCCAGTGTGAGAACGATCTGGGAAATACGGGAAATATATACAACGTGAAATCCGGAACCGAGAAGGACAGAGTGAGGGAAAATTTACAAGACTGCCGAGAAGGGGCAGCCTCATGGTCAATGAGTCCTGTTTAAATCAGCTGGGATGCAGTGGGGAACGATTATGTCAGTCAGAGCTTGGAGTCACATGGATCAGTCATTATTTTCGAGGAGTCAGATGGATTGATTAGTTGGACATTCGGAGTTCACACAGTGAGACTCGGATTCCGAGATGACTACAAGTTCATTCTGAGGTAACTCGAGAGTTGCACAGCAGAACGTTTCAGAAGATTCATAAGCACCGTTCTAAATGATTCGCACGTTTTTTCGCATAAAGTACTTTGAATAGAATGAGATTTTCACTCTGCAGCGGAGTGTGCGCTGATGTGAAACTTCCTGGCAGATTAAAACTGTGTGCCCGACCGAGACTCGAACTCGGGACCTTTGCCTTTCGCGGGCAAGTGCTCTACCGTCTGAGCTACCGAAGCACGACTCACGCCCGTAGCTCAGATGGTAGAGCACTTGCCCGCGAAAGGCAAAGGTCCCGAGTTCGAGTCTCGGTCGGGCACACAGTTTTAATCTGCCAGGAAGTTTCATACTTAGAATAGTTCTGCATCTGAATGCATCTTCGTCAACTAACCTCAGCAGGAGAAACAACATCAGCTACCCATGTGTGCACGCAACACTGACAACATCACGTGATGAGACAAAACAGCATAATCCTCCTCATCCCCTCCTTACATTCTCAATTACTGAGTCATGTCCACACCCAGCCAAACAGGCACTAAGTTTACATTTATGTTGCTGATTTGTGAATGACAGTAATAATAAATATAAATGTTGCCTTGCTTTATTATGAATCATAAATTTTGTCATATTTTGGCACACAGCATGGGTTCATGTCATACCAATTCTTGAATTTTTATTGCAGTAAATAGGCCCATGTAAGGAGCCAATGATGCGACTCATGAAACTCTAGGTCATGTTTCGTTAGAGTACTTAATGCCAGTTTCTCAGCAAACTGATGGTACAAAACGACTAACATAGCAAACAGTAATCATTAAATTCAGAATTTGTACAACAGTATTGGGGCAAAGAGAGTATGATCACACTGTGTATTGTTACCATATGTATTCAATATGGCAGCGATGACATCATTCAAGATAGCTGTCTTTGGCGGGAAGATAGGTCAATTGGGCTACCTCCACTAACCTAACCCCCTCCTCACCCCCATAAAAATGGCGGGAAGTTCAAATTCCAACAGGATAATACATCACACCACAGTTATCTGTATTAACCTAAGAAAGTTGCAGGAACATAGGTCAGTTGGCTTACCTCCGCTAACCTAAGTCATCCTACCGCCATCTCATCCTAGCCTCTGGCATCAAGTTTGAATTTTGGCAGTAAAGAAAAATCACTTGTGCTATCTATAGTAACCTAAGAAAATGGTGGGAAAGAGAGGACATTTGGGCCACCTCCACTAACCCAAGTCACCTGACTGCCACATCGTCCTAGGGATTGGTGGGAAAATGATTCAGTCTGTGTTGGAGAGAGAAAGGTGTGTACTTTGCTTATTTTCGAACAATTTATTTAGGGATGGATTTTGAAAGATGGTGTATCTTTCACACTGATACAGAATACATGCTCTGATGTGCCACACAGCCTACTGACCTACAAACCACTGGTAAATAATCCAATACATTTATGTCCAGAGACCAAACAACTCATAAATTGTCAAAATAATAATCCATCTAAAAGACTCTGCAAACATGTTTGCTAATCATCAGCTGTCGAAATCATGCACTAGTCTTTATTTAAACAATTTGAGGCACTACCACCATCCAGTATGTTCGCCACGAGGTCCAGAGACCAACTTACCTACTTCACAGTCCACCACCAGACAGCACTGTCATCCAGCCCATGACGTAATCCAAAATGGCGGCTATGACGTCAGCTGATGACGCAAGTGCTGTTATCCAAGATGGCGGCAACAGTGTGTCCACCATGATGTATGGACATAGTACATAGTACTGCCACCAGAGAGAGCTGTCATCCATTGTGTGACATAATCCAAGATGACTGTATGGATTGGGAAATGACATAGCCTGTGCTGGGCTGTTGGAGAGAGAAAGGAGTGTACTTCATTTATTTTGGAAGAATTTATTTAGGGACCGATTTGAGATAGTATATTTATCACAGTGTTACAAAAACACACGCTCTGACATGCTTGGGGAAAGGATGACAGTGCCGTCTGGTTCTGACAGTGCATACAAGGTCAGCTGGACTCTGGATCTTGTTGTGAACACACTGGATGGTAGTGCCTCAAATTGTTTAAATAAAGACTAGTGCATGATTTCGACAGTTGACAATTAATAAGCATGTTTGTAGAGTCTTTTATATGGATTATTATTTCGACAGTTTACAAGTTGTTTGGCTCTCTGGACATAAATGTACTGCATTATTTACTAGTGGTTTGCAGGTCTGTAGGCTGTGTGGCTTGTCAGAGTGTGTGTTCTGTAACACTGTGATAAATATACTATCTTTCAAAATCCATCCCTAAATAAATTGTTCGAAAATAAATAGATAACACTCCTTTCTCTCTCCAGCAGTCCAGCACAGACTGCGTCATTTTCCCGCCAATTCCTAGGAAGGAGTGGAGGTCGGGTGGCTTAGGTTAGTGGAGGTAGTCCTAATGCCATTTCTTTCACGCCATTTTCTTAGGTCAGTAGAGACAGCCCAAGTGATCTTTCTTTACTGCCAAAATTCAAACATCACGCCAGTTCCTAGGATGTGTGGGCGGTGGCATGACTTAGGTTAGTAGAGGTACCCCAAGTGCCCTATCTTCCTGCAAGTTTCTTAGGTTAGTAGAGATAGCCTGATTGACCTATCTTCCTTCCAAAATTCAGACTTCCCACCAGTCCCTAGGAAGAGTTGGCGGTCAGATGACTTAGGCTTGTGGACATAGACCAAATTTCATAGGTTAGTAGAGATAACTGTGGTGTGATGCCTTATCCTATTGGAATTTGTACTTCTTGCTATTTTTCTGTGGGAGGGGAGGGTGTTAGGTTGGTGGAGGTAGCCCAATTGACCTGTCTTCCCGCCAAAAATCAGTCATCTTGAATGACGTCATCGGAGCCATCTTGGATGACCTTATGAGGTGTTGCCAAGTCTACCCACCGCCATCTTGGATGACGTCATCTCCTCCACCTTGGATACTTCTGGCAACAATGCAGAGTGCGCTCATATCTCCTTGCCCCAATACTTACAGCAACCGGTGGATAGTAATCTGTTCACTGCAGATCTAGCTTTCAATCACTGTGCGGCTTTCTTCAGTGTGGTAAGAACAAAGTCAGTCATGAATTGCAATAGTGACATGGACAGTCGAGTGTGACGCCCCTTTCCTTAAATTTAAGGGTTTTTATGAAGTTTCTTTGGTTTCTTAGTTAGTATAAGTAATAACAGTTTTTATTCAAGTACATTAACTAAGATTATGTAAGAGCAAGAAGAAACTAAATCATAGAGTCATAATACAAACTACGTCATAACTTGACGAGAATCTTTTTTGCAGTTGATGCGTAAGTGAGGAAGCAATGTAGACTCTTGCTTTAAAATTTGCATTGCATTCCTTTGTTGGTTTGATTCTGATTCTGTTGATGTTCATTGCTGAATTAATGTAAGTATACGCTGAAAATATGATCTGAAAGCAAAATGTTATTCAAAGTCGTGTGTACTATTTATGCAATCCCTGTCAGTACTTCATTTCAAAAATGTTGTGAGACTAGTGGCATAAGTTAAAGAAGACGTTTTTGTAGAAGAATTTTGAGTCGGTTTCACCGACATTTTACCATACTATATATCTGCAAAACCAATCTGCAGTTTTCATACTATATATCTGTAAAACCAATCTGCAGTTTTCGACATTACGTTACAGAAGCTCGATGATTTTCCTGATAGGCGGCACGGTCAAATATTTTCAGTGATCTGATTTAAATCTCACAAGCCGAAATCACAGTGAACTTTGGTTTGGAATGGACTTATTTTATTGAAGACATTTATATATTTCAATGTTTTATGTCGTTAGCATTTCATATGAAAAAGAATTTCTTGATAAAAATTTATGAGCCAAAGATATAGCAGGATTGCAGTCCAGATTCATGTCAGATGTCATTGTTATAGCTAAATAAAAGTAATCACAACCTCCCACCACGTAAAATATGTAATGGTAAAATTTATAAATAATTTGTTTTCATTTAGGTATCGTAGGGGCTATTTGTATGAGCAAGCGATAATGATGACCTACATCTTACTGCTCTGATGACAGCCACGTAGTGTTTGAAATCTAGATCTGCAATAAACAGATTATTAGCGACATATTACTGCACATCTTCTCAACTTAACTGAACACCGCCGTTTCTTGTGGAATCCAACCTGATAATTGTTATTCAGCATGCGATGAGGCCCTATATATCGATTACAATGAGAGCAAACACCGCTGTTGGAAAAATATATCCCATCGCAGTTGGTAGGCTGTGGTACAAGGGGCAATCAAATGAAAACACTACAGATGGAAAAATAAGTAATTTTTATTGCTTCAAAAGTAATCAACGTAACTGTTAATACACTTATCCCACTGTCATATAAGATGGTCAATGCCTTCGTGGAACATGTGTGCTGTTGCCAACGAAACCATGATTGTATCCAGGCGGGCACCACTTCGTCTGAAGCAAGTCGACGACCACAAATGTCTTCCTCTAGAGCTCCAAAAATATTGAAATCGCATAGGAAGGGATCGCAGCTGTATGTGGACAGACCCGCATGCTGCCTAGGTTGTTTCGACTACGGTGCAGAAGTTTCGCTGGGAAGCCCTTACACATCCCCCCATAGTCTCGATCTCTCCGCATGGATACCCATTTTTGAAGACCTGTCAAAGACATTCATGGCCGTTGATTTGCTCCAGGAGACGAGGTGCATGCTGGGCACAGCCATGGTTCGACGGCATCGACCTTCTTGTCTCACAGTGGGATGTATTAACAGTTTTGGAGATTACTTTTGAAATAAAAAAAGTTTACTTACATTTTCTATCTGTCCCGTTTTCATTTGGCTGCCTCTTATACACAGAAGAGCCAAAGAAACTGGTACACCCGCCTAGTGTCGTGTAGAGCCCCCGCGAGCACGCAGATGTGCCTCAACTCCACGTTGCATCGCCTCGAGTAATGTTTGAAGTAGTGTTAGAGGGAACTGATGGCATGAATCGTACAGGACCGTCCATAAATCAGTAAGAGTACGAGGGGTGGAGATCTCTTCTGAACGTTGCAAGGCATCCCACATATGCTCAATAATATTCATGTCTGGGAACTTTGGTAGCCAGCGGAAGTGTTTAAACTCAGAAGAGTGTTCCTGGAATCACTCTTTAGTAATTCCGAACGTTTGGGGTTCTGTAGTGTCCTGCTGCAATTGTCCAAGTCCGTCGGAATGCACAATGGACATGAATAGATGCAAGTGATCAGACAGGATGCATATGTACATGTTGCCTGTCAGAGTCGTATGTAGACGTATCAGGGCTCTAATATCACTCCAACTGCACACACTCCACACCATTACAGAGCCACCACAATCCTGAACAGTTCCCTGCTGACATGCAGTGTCCATGGATTCATGAGGTGGTCTCCATACCCGTACACGTCCATCCGCTCGACAGAACTTGAAACGAGACTCGTCCGACCAGACAATATGTTTCCAGTCATCAACAGTCCAATGTCGGACCCAAGCGAGGTGTAAAGCTTTGTGCCGTGCAGTCGTCAATGGTACACGTGCGTGCCTTCGACTCCGGAAGCCCATATCGATGATGTTTTGTTGAATTGTTCGCACGCTGACTCCTGACGATACTGGAGCAATTTGCGGAAGGGTTACACCTCTTCAGTGGTCGTTGGTATCGTTCTTGCAGGATATTTTTCCGGCCGCAGCGATGTCGGAGATCTGATGTTCTACCAGATTCCAGATATTTACAGTACACTCGTGAAATGGTCGTAAGGGAAAATCCTCACTTCACCGCTGCCTTGGAGATGCTGTGTACCATCGCTCGTGCACCGAATGTAACATCACGTTCAAACTAACTTAAAACTTGTTAACTTACCATTGTAGCAGAGCAGTAACCGATCTAACAACTGCTCCAGACACTTGTTTTATACAGGCATTGCCGACCTCAATGCCGTCTTCCGCCTGTTTAAGTATCTCTGTATTTGAATACGCATGCCTATACCAGTTTCTTTGGCGCTTCACTGTATTAGGCGAATGATGTGGGTAAAATTAAAATAATAGAAATCAGTTAAGAGGGAACATAATTACCGTTGAGGTGAATTTTTCCAGGGCTGTCGGTAGACTTATTAGATCGCTGCTGAGAAGAGGAGAGAATTTGGGGTGCTACATTTTGACTAACGTCATACAGTACCATGGGAAAGTCCTGCGCCTTGATACAGATGTTTTGACTGGTTTACAGTCTGTCTCTTCCATTAATGACTGAATGTTTCTTGAAGAAACACATTTCCAAAACAGCCTACTCCATTGCATTCCGATGTGACAGCTGCAACTCCACAGCCAAGCAACTAATTTTTGCCTAAACTTCAACACACAGCAATAGTCAACGGTGGGTCCCCCTCGCCTGAAGCGCTCTGCGTAGCTGAGTGGGAATTCAACGAGTATGTCGCGTCTAAACACACATTGGTGAGCGTAATGCTAAGAATCCACACCTTCCCTAAAAACCAATGCAGATATATTAAGTACCTCCACATTCGACTGACGAAATTATCAGAGTACGACAGGCTCCGATGCTGCGTTTTGTGCTTCCTCACGCGGAAAAATGTACAACCGTGCACGCAAAAATTTTCTTCCACACGATTCAAACGCCATGTGATGATTTTCCACAGTGTTTCAACTAATGGACGGCCCATTCTTCACCAAGGAATTGATGCAAATTTCGACCTCCATGATTTTGTAATAATGACTTGTTGCTTGCGGTGCAATTATTTTAGAAATAACTATGGACTAGATTTTAAAAACGAATTTGCAGTGCTTGTAGGAAACGGCCAGCCTGCAGTGGATTTCGTACTAAAGACGGTTTTTACAAGTTATTTCATTCAGTTCAAGATTATATTCTGTGCCACGCGTAACGATTTATTTCATTCTGACATACTGTATGTAACAGCAGTTTACTGAATATCGATAAAATACATGTAACTCCGTTTTCAGGTGGTTTTTATTCTGGAATGTAGACAGTTGTTGAGGTCACAAAGAATATCATATGAATATTTGAATTTCTCCAGCATTCCACAGACAAAATTCCTTATATACGCAGCGTCCAGATGTCTTAATTCATGTAGTTCGGGCTGGGTTCAGCACGAACAATTCTAGGAAAATAAGGACTAGGAACTGACTAGAAAAGTAGTTGCGAAACCACAGCGAAAATAATGGGTCAGATGAGGAATCTCTTTGCGGGGTACTGCCATTCTTTCCAATCAGGAAAGAGTGTACTAATGTGGGGCCAGGGCAACTGATTTTCTTTTCTTCTCCTTTTGAACGGTTAAACATTTTTGTCTAATAGTGATGGATGGCAGTAGGTAATGGAATCTTTAGAAATTAAGTAAACGCTATTCATCGTTAAGTAACTTTTAAGTGGGGCTCGATATTTGGTGGAAAAGGCGTAACCGCATGTAAGTGATGCAAGTTAATTTTAGTGTCAGTTTCGAATTGAGGTGCACCACATAAACAAAGGTTAGCACATTTCCTTTACATAACATTTTGTGCGTTGAATAGCGTAAATGTAAATATTACGCAAGCAGTAGCAAGTAATGAGCAGTTACTTAGTACAACTACAGAAAATAAGTTTGCCCTAAAACATTTGGTTTCCTATCGGCTTTTTAGGAAGCAAAAGCCCTTTCTGAAGTTGCTGATTTCCTGTAAGTTACTTTACCTTCGTTTTAGCCCGTGTAAGAATACACAATATGTAACAGTTTACCGATAGTTTGCTATTAACGTAGAACACATAATTAATTTCTAAATTTTATGTGTATTTTATGATTTATAGCCTCATATGGAAGTGAAATATGGACGATAAACAGCTCATGCAAGAAGAGAACGTAAGCTATTGAAACATGATGTTACAGAAGAATTCTGAAGATTAGATAGGTAAACCGAACAACTAATGAAGAGATACTGAAATGAATCGCAGGAAAAACAGTTTTTTTTTTATTTTTTTAAGAACAATGTGACTAAAGGAAACGGGAAGGTCGATAAGAAATAGCCTGAGGCATCCACGAATAGGAGATGAGGTAATGAAGAAAAGTGTGGGGAGTAGAAACTATGGGGGAGAGCAATTACTTACATGCCTTAAGTAGATTCAAATGAATGTATGTTACAGACATTATTCGGAGTTGAGGAGACTAGCGAAGGTAGACTGGCGTGTAGAGTTTAATCTACTGAGCACGGTGAGTGAGGAAATACGGTTTCTCATTACAGTGACTTTGCTGTACACTAGAGTTGTGACGAGAGAGCACCTCGTTGTTTGCCTGTCGGTGAGACGACGTGAGCAGCAAGCGTACGTACCACACTACCACACGGCTAACTGTTGGGCAGACAACCTCTCACCAGAATGGACGCCTCGCCTTTACCGCCAGCCTTCACCGGTCCCTGCCAGCAAGAACTGAACTGCAAGTAGGTCGTCAGATTCGGAATCATTACTGTACACGCGTCATGATACGTCTGAGCGCAGACGCGAGAGATATCTTCCAGATGCTGCCTTATACAGCACATGGACATCCGCTGTTTTCAAACATCACATCAGAGGAAGTACTGGAGCTGCTATAACTGCCGCTGGCTTCTGAAGCTTCTATTTGGCAGTGCTTTATCCATTTTGAGAAAAATAATTGTCTCCTCTTTTCGAGGAAATAGACATCCTTGAAAATAATAATATCTTGTATTTTTTTTTCAGTGAATTTATAAACGGCCTGTCCAAAAAAGTTAAGCTCACAGAAGACATGGTCGGATACCATTGTAACTTTGTACACGTACATTATCGGAGAGTACATAAATGATCAGAGTTGCATTACTCTGTAACAGATAATTCGGCCACCTGACTGCATTACTGTTGTTCGTGTTTAGTGTTGTTACCGGGCCTGATGTGGCACATACGTATCGTGAACAGCGTCAGATGCTGAGTGATCACTGAGAAGGAGACAGCCATGCCAAGTTCTCGTATGAGATGGCGTTATCAGCGCCTGACGAAGTTTGGAAAGACCTCATTCTGGGTCTCCATTTTCAGGCAGGTCTAATCGTGCGATATTAAGATTTTTGGGGTGTTCAGATGTGACCGTGGTCCGATATGAGAACACGAGTGCAGACAGACTCATTGTCTCCACAGGTGGAGATCGCCATGTTGTGCACGGAATACAGCCGCACCTGCCATCCAAGAATGGACTCCGTGCAAAATTCTGTGTCATCAAGCACCACTGACGGCAGACTAAAAGCAACTGGACTAGGGAATTACCGTCCCAGTTGTAGGCTGTCATTAACGCCACAACACAAACTGTTGCGTCTGGAGTGGTGCCGTGAAAGGAAGGCATAGACAACTGGTGAATCGCGTCGCAGTCTGTTCACCGATCAATCGTGGTTCTGCACCACCCCATATGAGCATCGTCAAGAGCATGACGACGACTTGGGAAGCGGTCCCATTCTCAAATTATTATTATTATTATCATTATTATTATTATTATTATTATTTTGTGACTAGGGCCTCAAGTCAGGTAGACCGTTCGCCGGGTGTTAGTCTTTCGATTTGACGCCACTTCGGCGACTTGCGCGTCGATGGGGATGAAATGATTACGATTAAGACAACACAAAACCCAGTCCCTGAGCGGAGAAAATCTCCCACCCAGACGGGAATCAAACCTAGGCCTTGTTGTAGTTGTTGCTGTCTTCAGTCCTGAGACTGGTTTGATGCAGATCTCCATGCTACTCTGTCCTGTGCAAGCTGCTTCATCTCCCAGTACGTACTGCAGCCTACATCCATTTGAATCTGCTTAGTGCATTCATCTTTTGCTCTCCCTCTACGATTTTTACCCTCAACGCTGCCTTCCAATACTAAATTGGTGATCCCTTGATGTCTCAGAACATGTCCGGCCAACCGATCCCTTCTTCTAGACAAGTTGTGCCACGAACTCCTCTTCTCCACAATTCTATTCAATACCTCACCATTAGTTATGTGATCTACCCATCAAATCATCAACATTCTTCTGTAGCACCACATTTCGAAAGCTTCTATTCCCTTCTTGTCCAAACTATTTATCATCCATGTTTCACTTCCATACATGGCTACACTCCATACAAATACTTTCAGAAACAACTTCCTGACACTTAAATCTATATTCGATGTTAATAAATTTCTCTTCTTCAGAAACGCTTTCCTTGCCATTGCCAGTCTACATTTTATATCCTCTCTACTTCGACCATCATCAGTTACTTTGCTCCCCAAATAGCAAAACTCCTTTACTACTTTAAGTGTCTCATTTCCTAATCTAATTCCCTCAGCATCACCCGACTTAATTCGACAACATTCCATTATCCTCGTTTTGCTTTTGTTGGTGTTTATCTTATATCCTCCTTTCAAGACTGTCCATTCCGTTCAACTGCTCTTCCAAGTCTTTTGCTGTATCTGACAGAATTACAATGTCATTGGCGAACCTTAAACTTTTTATTTCTTCTCCATGGGTTTTAATACCTACTCCGAATTTTTCTTTTGTTTCCCTTACTGCTTGCTCAATATACAGATTGAATAACATCGGGGAGAGGTTACAGCCCTGTCTCACTCCCTTCCCAACCACTGCTTCCCTTTCATCCCCCTCGACTCTTATAACTGCCATCTGCTTTCTGTACGAATTGTAAATAGCCTTTCGCTTCCTGTATTTTACCCCTGCCACCTTCAGAATTTGAAAGGTAGTATTGCAGTCAACATTGTTGAAAGCTTTCTTTAAGTCTACATATGCTAGAAACGTAGGTTCGCCTTTCCTTAATCTAGCTTCTAAGATAAGTCGTAGGGTCAGTATTGCCTCACGTGTTCCAATATTTCTACGGAATCCAAACTGATCTTCCCCGAGGTCGGCTTCCACCGGTTTTTCCATTCGTCAGTAAAGAAATCGTCTTAGTATTTTGCAGCTGTGACTTATTAAACTGATAGTTCGGTAATTTTTATATCTGTCAACACTTGCTTTCTTTGGGATTGGAATTATTATATTCTTCTTGAGTCTGACGGTATTTCGCCTGTCTCATAAATCTTGCTCACCAGATGGTAGAGTTTTGTCAGGATTGGCTCTCCCAAGGCTGTCAGTAATTCTAATGGAATGTTGTCTACTCACGGGGCCTTGTTTCGTCTTAGGTCTTTGACTGCTCTGTCAAACACTTCACGCAGCATCCTATCTCCCATCTTCATCTACATCCTCTTCCATTTCCATAATATTGTGCTCAAGTACATTGCCCTTGTAGAGACCCTCTATACACTCCTTCCACCTTTCTCCTTTCCCTTCTTTGCTTAGAACTGGGTTTCCATCTGAGCTCTTGATATTCATACAAGTGGTTCTCTTTTCTTCAAAGGTCTCTTTAATTTTTCTGTAGGTGGTAGCTATCTTACCCCTAGTGAGATACATCCTTACATTTGTCCTCTAGCCATCCCTGCTTAGCCATTTTGCACTTCCTGCCGATCTCATTTTTTAGACGTTTGTATTCCTTTTTGCCTTCTTCATTTATTGCATTTTCATATTTTCTCCTTTCATCAATTAAATTCATTATTTCTTCTGTTACCGAAGGATTTCTGCTAGCCCTCGTCTCTTTACCTACTTGATCCTCTGCTGCATTCACTACTTCATCCCTCAAAGCTTCCCATTCTTCTTCTACTGTATTTCTTTCCCCCATTCTTGTCAATTGTTCCCTTATGCTCTCCCAGAAACTCTGTTCAACCTTTGGTTTAGTCAGTTTATCGAGGCCCTTAGGATTGACATTCTGTCGCGCTGACCACTCAGCTACCGGGTTCGTAATGTTTCGGGGAGACATCAGTTACGACTTCTGATCACGGCTAGTAGTGGTTGACGGAATTCTGATGGGCAACTGTATGTCTTGGACATACTGCTCCCTCATGTGTTACCTGTCCTGTGGTAATATTATGGTGCCATTTTTCAAGACGACAATACTCGTCGACGCGTGGTACGTGCCTCTATGAACAGTCTGCGAGATGGAGATGCGCATGTACCCCATGGCAACCAAGATCCCCAGATATATCCTGGAATGAACATGTGTGGGACCAGCTCGGGCATAAACTCCGTCTTAGTGGGGGTATCCAGGACATCAAGTACCAGTTTCAACAGTTGCTGGCCAGCTTGTCTCAGGAGGCGGTACAACGGCTTTATGACGTCCTTCCCAACCGAATCAGAGAACGCACGCAGGCCAGAGGTGGTACCTGTCATACTAATAAGTAGGTCCATACATCCAAGTAGCCTGTAAATTGGACTCGATTTGGTAACCCTGGAAAAAAAAAAATGACATACTGTCTCAAACAGTGAGTTTCAGTTCCCATCCACCTATTGATCTGTGTACTTCACTTTTTTAATGATGCAATGTAGGATGTTGCTCTTAAACAATATCCTTCCTGTGAGTTAGATATTCCTTTTCTCCAAGCTTTCACTTTCAGTTTGTGCTGTGTATATTTTTAATGACATACACTACTGGCCATTAAAATTGCTACACCACGAAGATGACGTGCTACAGAAGCGAAATTTAACCGACAGGAAGACGATGCTGTGATATGCAAATGATTAGCTTTTCAGAGCATTCACACAAGGTTGGCACCGCTGGCGACACCTACAACGTGCTGACATGAGGAAAGTTTCCAACCGATTTCTCATACACAAACACCAGTTGACCGGCGTTGCCTGGTGAAACGTTGTTGTGATGCCTCGTGTAAGGAGGAGAAATGAGTACCATCACGTTTCCGACTTTGATAAAGGTCGGATTGTAGCCTAGCGCGATTTCTGTTTATCGTATTGCGACACTGCTGCTCGCGTTGGTCGAGATCCAATGACTGTTAGCAGAATATGGAATCGGTGGGTTCAGGACGGTAATACGGAACGACGTGCTGGATCCCAACGGCCTCGTATCACCAGCAGTCGAGACGAAAGGCATCTTATCCGTATGGCTATAATGGATCGTGCAGCCACGTCTCGATCCCTGAGCCAATAGATAGGGACGTTTGCAAGGCAACTACCGTCTGCACAAACAGTTCAACGAAGTTTGCAGCAGAATGGACTATCAGCTCAGAGTCCATAGATGCGGTTACCCTTGACGCTGCATCGCAGACAGCAGCGCCTGCGATGGTGATGGTGTACTCAACGACGAACCTGGGCGCACGAATGGCAAAACGTCATTTTTTCGGATGAATCCAGGTTCTATTTACAGCATCATGATGATTGCATCCGCGTTTGGCGACATCGCGGTGAACGCACATTAGAAGCGCGTATTCGTCATCGCCGTACTGGCGTATCACCCGGCGTGATGGTATCGGGTGCCATTTTCTATCACATCTCGGGCACCTCTTGTTGGCATTTACGGCACTTTGAACAGTGGACGTTACATTTCCGATGTGTTACGACTCGTGGCTCTACCCTTCATTCGATCCCTGCTAAACCCTACATTTCAGCAGGATAATGCGCGACCGCATGTTACAGCTCCTGTACTGGCCTTTCTGGATACAGAAAATGTTCGACTGCTGCCCTGGCCATCATATTCTCCAGATCTCTAACCAATTGAAAACGTCTAGTCAATGGTGGTCGAGGAGCTGGCTCGTCACAATACGCCAGTCACTACTCTTGATGAACTGTGGTATCGTGTTGAAGCCATGCAAGCTCTGTTTGACCCAATGCCCGGGTGCATTAAGGCCGTTATTACGGCCAGATGTGGTCGTTCTGGGTACTGATTTCTCAGAAACTATGCACCCTAACTGCGTGAAAATGTAATCACATGTCAGTTCTATTACAATATATTTGTCCAATGAATAGCCGTTTATCATCTGCATTTCTTCTTGGTGTAGCAATTTTAAGGGCCGGTAGTGTATTTGCAATTTAAGAGTTACAAGTTTTATACTATTACTTACTTAACTGTAGCTTGCAATTTGAACAATCAGAATGCAGATATTTGAACTTAAATGCGTGGTTTGTGTTCGTTCGGATGTGCCCAAAAGGACAGAGACCACACATTTTTGCCGGCCGGTGTCGTCGTGCGGTTCTAGGCGCTTCAGTCTGGAAGCGCGTGACCGCTGCGGTCGCAGGTTCGAATCCTGCCTCGGGCATGGATGAGTGTGATGTCCTTAGGTTAGTTAGGTTTAAGTAGTTCTAAGTTCTAGGGGACTGATGACCACAGATGTTAAATCCCATAGTGCTCAGAGCCATTTGAACCACACATTTTTATAATTGATAAGCCTAGATGGACAATGGATCCACGTTCTTCAGCGCGGATGCACAAATTCATCCGGCCTCCTGTGGGAATCTCAGAGTAGCGAAAGAAAGCGTAATGCACAGGGACTGCGCATCGGGAGCGCTCGGTGGGAAGGTGATAGGCCCCGAGCCGTGCCGAGATAGTCCGCGCAATTGCGATAACGCTGTGTTTCGGATGACGCAGTCGTTAACGCACCTTCCTGGTAAGCACAGGAGATCCTGGGTTCACATCCTAGTACAGTACACATTTTCACTCGTCGCCGGTGATTACGCGTAATGTTCCGCTGCAGCCGACAGCAGTGATGCCCTTTAATTTATAGATATTTTTACATTCTAATTCCCCCGTGAATTTATTCTGTTAAAGAGTTGTTATGTAATGTGTTCAAGGCCGGTATACACAGCTGTGCATAGAAGCTACGTTGAAAATTTCGTTTCCTAGTATTTTGTATCCTCCCTTTTCTTTCTGTTTTGGAAAGATCATCAGATGGTGACTCGATAGTAAGTCCAAACAGATAATAAGACAATTCGTGTGACCTGAGAGCTGTTAAGAAGTCGTAAGCTTTTGTAACAGACATCGCATTATTTCCGGCAGACTCTTCGGTGTCTGAGTGGGAAAGAAGACGGCTGGCTGTGACAGAGGCGCCAACAGCAACAGGCGAGCTGCAGCGCTACAGCGAAGAACAATAGAACCATTTTAGAATTGTACACAATAGCCGAGCTGTTGTGGAAACAGAAACAACAAGCACGTTGTGGAAGCTGAAACAACAAACAAGCATTAGCGCGGCCGTTTTATTTCCGTTTTGTGCTGCCACGGCACCCATCACTGAACATGTAGGTTAGGCGACCAGTACCTCGATGTATCCGTCGGAGGACACACACAACTAGCTGCTGCAGGAGGTAAGCAGAGACACGGTCGTAGTGAAGATTTTTAAACACTCAGTATAAAAGACAACGAGATGTTGATGTTCGTTCATCTTAGCGAGCAGTTTTCTTATGCAACGTATAGGGAAAATTTAGGAACAGATAGAAAGGCCTTTATTCCATATTTAATTTGTCTTTGAAACAATTACAGATCACTCGTCGCTCTACGAGAAACGAACACTGGCAACGCATTAATGTCGACTATTATCGGAATTATGAAATTGAAAGAGTTAGGATTGTTTCCCTGCTGACACGCTTGGTATTACATATCATCTTCGGCCCTCAAATGATTTACTCACAAGCCAGAAATAACAACTTCACCATTATTAAATATTCGCCTGGGATGTGAAAGTGCTCAGTAATCTTAAAATAAGCTGAAATGCAATCGTCACAGATGCACCGGACAATCGGGAGTTCAGGAAAACGAGAAGGACCAAATGGTTCTAAGCATTATGGGACTTAACTTCTGAGGTCATCAGTCCCCTAGACTTAGAACTAATTCAACCTAACTAACCTAAGGACATCACACGCACCATGCCCGAGGCAGGATTCGAACCTGCGACCGCAGCAACAGCGCGTTTCCGGACTGAACCGCCTAGAACCGCTCGGCCACAACGTCCGGTGCCAGTTCGTCGGATCGTACAGTATACAGATTTGTGGTGCAATGGCGTACTGTGACCCGATGTTGCACTACATGGAACTGTGAGAGTAGGTTTTCGGTCGACCACGTCAGAACACCATAACGTTATATCTGCAAATTGTACACCAAGCGCATCGTGACCTTTCCACATCTCTGCCTGCTATCAGAGAGCAAGTAACGTACTTCCTGCAGTCTTCTGTGACAGCGACGGACAAGGGAATTACAGTCCCATTTGTAGGCAACCGTTATCACAACAGCACGAAATGCTGCGTTTAAAGTAGGATCTGTGTCCAGGAAGCTTGAATTGCTGATGAATGGAGTCGCACTGTGTTCATCAGCTGAGAATCGCGGTGCTGTACTGTCGCGGATGGGCTTCGTCATAAGTACACAGGCAACCTGGCAAGAGTCCCATTCTTCCAATGCTTTGGAGAGGCACAGCGGTGTTCTACATATATATGGTTTCTCTGCAAATTACACTTAAGAGCCTGCCATAGGGTTCATCGAACCACTTTCACAATAATTCTCTATTATTCCAATCTCGAACACCTACGTCTTCCCGTACGAGCTCTGATTTCCCTTATTTTATTATGATGATAGTTTCTCCCTGTGAAGGTCGGCGTCAACAAAATATTTTCGCATTCGGGGGAGAAACTTGGTGATTGGAATTTCGTGAGAAGATTCTGTCGCAACGAAAAACACCTTTTTTTTAATCATGTCCAGCCCAAATCCTGTATCATTTCTGTGACACTCTCTCCCATATTCCGCGATAATACAAATCGTGCTGTCCTTCTTTGAACTTTTTAGATGTACTCCGTTAGTCCTATCTGGTAAGGATCCCACACCGCGCAGCAGTATTCTAAAAGAGGACGGACAAGCGTAGTGTGAGCAGTCTGTTTAGTAGATCTGTAGCATCTTCTAAGTTTTCTACCAATAAAATGCAGTCATTGGTTAGCCCTCCCAACAGACTTTTCTACGTGTTCTTTCCAGTTTAGGTTGTCCGTAATTGTAATTCCTAGGCATTTATTTTAATCTACGGCCTTTAGATTTGACTGATTTATCGTGTAACCGACGTTTAACTGATTCCTTTTTGCACTCGTGTGGATGACCTCATACTTTTCGGTATTTAGGATCTATGGCCAATTTTCGCACCATACAAATATCTTTTCTAAATCGTTTTGCAATTTGCTGTGATCTTCCGATGACTTTACTACACGATAAACGACGGCATCATCCGAAAACAATCTAAGACGGCTGCTCAGATTGCCTCCTAAATCATTTATATAGATAAGGAACACTTCCTTGGGGAACGCCAAAATTCACTTTTGTTTTAGTCGATGTCTTTCCGTCAGTTTATATTAACTGTGACCTCTCCGACAGGAAATTACGAATCCAGCCACATAACTGAGATGATATTCCATGAGCACGCAATGTGACTACATGCCACTGGCGAGGTACGGTGTCAAGAGCCTTCTGGAAATGTAGAACTATAGTTTCAATTTCAAAACCCCTGTCAATAGCACTCAACAAAAAATGGTTCAAATGGCTCTGAGAACAATGGGACTCAACTGATGAGGTCATCAATCCCCTAGAACTTAGAACTACTTAAACCTAACTAACCTAAAGACATCACAAACATCCATGCCCAAGGCAGGATTCGAACCTGTGACCGTAGCGGTATCGTGGTTCCAGACTGTAGCGCCTAGAACCCCTCGGCCACTCCGGCCGGCAGCACTCAACACTTCGTGAGTAAGGAGATAGCTGTAATTCACAAGAACGACGTTTTATAAATCCGTGTTGACTGTGTGTCAATAAATCGTTCTCTTCGACGTAACTCATAATGATTGAACAGAATATATATTCCCAAATCCTCCTGCATATCGATATTAGTTCTGGCGTTGCGGTTGAGGGGAACGAAGCGTCTTACTTCAGATAACGGCTAGTACTGACTGAGTGATCTCTAAAGGCAACAACATTACGCCACGGACATCGTGCGCCGTCATGTGTAATTTCTCATGATGCAATAGTAGTGTCATTTTTCAACAAGACAGAGGAAGACTACATATTGCATGCGCTTCCGTAAATGATCTGTTTGATTCTGAAGTATTGCTGTGCCTTTAGCCAGGATGTCTAGCACCAGTAACTACAGCTATGTGTCAACTTGCCTCAGAAGAGGATAGAATGGTATTATGGTACCCTTCCCAACCGAATCAAAGCGTCCATTTCAGGCCAGAAGAGATGCAGTGACATACTGACAAGTGGTCTCTTACTGCCAAGTTATTTGCAAATCTGATTCGATTTTATAGTCATTGAAATAACGTCGCACACAGTTTCGACCAATGAAGTTTCTTTCGTTTCCTCCACTCTTTTTGGTGCTTCATTTTTTTGACAGTTTGAGGCAGATCACGCTTTCATCTTCTGGCCAAGTTTTCTGGCTTCAGCTACAGTACGTAACGAGACAGAACATGTAAAGAGGGCGTCTCTGAGTTGTAGAAACTGGCATAAAAGGAAAGGAAGAACAGTCTCCTGCCTCTAAGACAGCAAACAGAAGAAGGAAAGGCAAAAGACGGCGAGCGGAATAAGCTAGGTAGAGACGCCACACTGTAGCCCAGCTAGAGGGGAGCGCTTTCGTCTCTCTCTCTCTCTCTCTCTCTCTCTCTCTCTATTCGTCTCTCCGCTCGGCACACGTGAACCGCATTCCACATCCTTGGCGAAGCCGAAGCGCATAGCATTCTCGTCCTGTCGACCCTCTGCGAAATATTGCCAGGCGTGACCCGCATGTAAGACTTTCTGCATATTGGAGTGAACAAGGCGTCGAGACCTTCGCTCCTTCCTCGACATCGTTGACTCCGAATCTACCAACACGGGCGCAGCATACATCTGTGCCACTGACCAGCTGCCACCCACAGGTCCCGTCCTTAGGGCTGAACTACATCCTACGAAAGACGCCTCATTCTCACACGAACTACACGTGCAATACACGTAGCAAGAGAAGTGGTGCAGTGGCTAGCGCACTTCAGCCGCAATGGGAAGGACGACTGTTCAAATTCTCGTCCCTGCATCCTGATTTAGGTTTTTCATGATTCCCCTATAGCACTTCAGTGAAACGCCGGCACAGTTCCTTTGAAACGGTATGACCTCTTTTCTGCCCCACGCTTGAAACAGTACGAGCTTGTGCTCTATCTCTAATGACCTCGATGTTGATGGGACGTTTTATTGGAGATACTTATTTTTAATAACCATGTTTAAGACTTTAATTCTAACATCTAAAAGATAATAAACGTAACAATTTTATTAGTAGTAAAACATTAATAGCGTTTGTATAGACGGCTGTAGTAGCCAGGCGGGAGTAAAGGTGGCCTCTTCCTTTTATTGACTGCAGTGTGCTGCAGCCTAGCGGCGAACACCTAGAACCAAACAAAGATACTACTGTGGTATTGTCAGTGGGTTTCGTAGTGATTCTGTAGTGTACTATTATTTGCGATGAATAGAAAGTTGCCCCAGTGCTAAAGGTAGACAGACGGGCAGTATTAGTACCCTTTCAAGGCAAGGATCAATTTTTGGGAGTCCCTGAAATCCCTAAATCTTCTGGAGAAGACCAAGACCTGTTTACCAGGCGATAGAGAAGTGGTATTTAACTGGCAAAATTTAGGCACTTTGCTGTGAAACAACAGTAAGAAGCAAAAGCCGAATAAATATCGGATGTATAAAACTAGAAAAATTGTTTAGTCCTGACCTGTTATGTTCCGCTGCCATCATAATATCTTTTTAATTGATGTTGAGGACTTGTTTCGACTCACTGACGAGGCTTGGACATGAAACCTTTCAAAAAATGTTTAATAACTTGGTCGAAACTGGACAAGAACGCTTACAAATCCGGTAGCAGTGAAGTATCTGGTGAGGTGTGGTCTATTATTGTTGGATTTCTTGGAAACCAACTTTCTACGCAGAAACAACCGCGAAATGATTACCAAGAACTACTGGAGTTAACGGTGATGTTTCACGGAAGCATTCGAAAGAATGTGACGTCGTTCAACATACGAGGAGCTGTAACTCATTCTAGGTGAATGCAAAGGCCTTGTATCCATTCAAGCTATACGTACTTTAAGGTCAGTTTGACTTCACTGATAATGAGAAGAACTCATTAACAAGAATGGAATTTTTCTTGCACGCGTGTACGACCGAGCCTGGTTTCTGTCAGCAGAGGCAGTTAAGGCACCTTATCAAGATTTCCTGTTCACGAGTCAGCTGATAAATTATCAGGATATTTATCCAGTAACCAGTTAGGATGCTGAAAAAGAATTCAAGCTATACCAGCTACATAGGTCCAAAAACTGTGGCTTTCGCTTTTTTTATGACAAATTTCTAATAAAGGGCAAGACAAATATACCTCAAGTTATTTTTAATTGAGAAAACTGAAGAAGGCGAAGAAAAAAAAACACAAGAGAAACGATGCATTATATACAAAAATGATCTGTCTTCTTCTACAAATGTTGACTTTTAATCTTTTCTACGCTTGTTACGAAGCCGGCCGCTGTGGGCGAGCGGCTCTAGGCGCTTCAGTCCGGAACCGCGCTGCTGCTACGGTCGCAGGTTCGAATCCTGCCTCGGGCATGGATGTGTGCGATGTCCTTAGCTTAGTTAGGTTTAAGTAGCTCTAAGTCTAGGGGGACTGATGACCTCAAATGTAAGTCCCATAGTGTTTAGAGCCATTTGAACCATTTTTAACCATGATCAATTATCCCTATGTAAGTGGGCGTCAATGAATTATTGTCGCATTCGGAGGAGAAAGTTGGTGACTGACTGAAATTTCGTAAAATTTAGGCGCTAGTGTTGGTGATGTTGGGGAAGGGCGAATTCTAGCTGATGCTCGATTACAGTCAACCGTAATGGTCCCATATAGTTTGGAAGGCAGTGCTGCGGGAGAAACTAGTGGGATGGTTGGAGCAGGGTGGCTGTGGCAGGGCTGCAGAGTGGCCGTGTGGCCGGCGTGGCACAGCTCCGCCCTCACCGCAGTGGGAGCACTTTGTCGCGGCCGGGCTGCCTGTTATTCCGCCGTGCCTCCCTCCGTACACTCACCCCCTTTCCATTTCCATTTTATCGCGGCCCGCCCCGGTCGGTCGACCGTAGTTATCCGTGTTTCATCCACTTTTAATGAGCATCAGAGGACAGCCATTTCCTTGGACGCCGCTGCGCGCTGCAGCGAATGGCCCGTAAACCGCTGGCTGGAGCAGCTGCCCCTCCAGAGATTCTGGTACAGCACAGTGTGGTTGTGCGCCCGTAGGCTATACGTACAGTAGTTCAGCCAGTGGCGAGCACTGGGCGGCAGCCCGATCGCACCTCACCATCGCACACGGCTGCTTAGGCAAGGTGAAATGTTCTGGGCCTGGAAGCGCACATTGCGATTTTGTTCATCAAACATGCACTTAATACAGTATTATGAGAAACAAGTATTCAGCCGCCTTGTGGGCACTGAAATAAATCAGTGGCAAAGACTGAAAATGTTTGTCGGACGTGATTCGAACCAGGATGCCCTGCTTCTCCAGAACGGTGGCCTTATTCGCATCTGCCATCCCCACACGCTTCACGGTCGATCCAAATTCACAACCTGCCACGCGCAAATAGTGCCCCTTCCATTAGCCCAACTGCTCGTAGCATTCACTTAAGCCCCGCAGGGCTTCGGAAGATGTGTCGCATCCGCTCTGAATGTACCTACAGTAGTCCTCGCTCATATATACATATATTTTGAATTACGGTGTTTGTTTTTTCGGATATTTTTAGGACAATGTGGTTGCAATGAGCAGACTCAATCCCTCAAGCCACGGCCAGCGTACAGTGAAAGGCTTTTAACAGGCCCATGGCGAGGAAGATGGCAAATGCACCAGGTGGTACATCGAAGGAAGCAGGTGACGACCAGCCGCTGCCTGTGACAGATAAATTCTTTAGAAAATTGCGTTGTGGAATTTCCAGATGGATACAAACCGGCCTGAGACACAGTTAAAAGAGGATTTCCGGTCACATGAAAGGTCTGTGGTGCTCTTGTTATATACGCGTGTAGCTTTTAGGCGTCAGGAGCAGGCAAAAAATGTCCGATTCGCTGAAAGAAACTGGGAAGGAGTAGAAATGGCGAGATTACGGCACAGTTTGAAGGTACGCCCTTTGTGATTGGCGGGATAGTTTCCCTGAGGTGGAACGAACGCTCCCATTGGTCTAAAAGCAATGACGCAAAGCATGAATGAACACAGTTGGGAGACAGTTTGCTACGAAAGACAGAATACCGAAAACCTCGGGGACTCTCCTCTGAACCAGTGCCAAGTGTAGATCTGGGCGTATCATGATCTGCACGACGCAAAAAGAGGAACTTTGTGTGAACACTGCGTTGACTTTGGCTGACAATCAGTTAGAAATTAGCTGAAGAGTCGTTGAGCTCCGATAGTGGAGAAACGAAACAGCCATGTAGTTAATTGTTCTTGCGAGAACTGAGAGGGCGCTGGAGTATACACGCTGCCCCATCTATGCGCGTGTATATCGCGATATTTTCCAGGATATGGATGAGTGCATGGTTTCTCACCAAACAAAAAACATAGGGCAGTTTCAGCTGAAAAAAAAAATCAGTAATGATTTTGATTAGCTTTTTATAGGAATTTCAGAGGGCGAGGGCAGTCATTCAGCTGACAACACATCACAGCTAAAGGTAAATTCCACTGGGAGAGGCATAAAAATATTGGATCACCAGCTTGCGTCCACTGTGAACACGAGCAATCTTGAGTAATTTTTTGCAAATCTTGTCTCAAAAACTAACCATCATCCGTAGACTTGATTGTCATTCTAAATAGTACCGCACTTAGAACCTGGAATAGGATGATTTGACGTAATATTGGCCAGCTCAGACAGTGCTTCACTGTCTAGATGTAAGAAAAAACTTGAAAAGACCCTTCTATTTGAATTTGATATTGTTGTGCTCAGTTTTATTTCTGCTAATCAGGACGTAATACGTTATCTTGACAATAGTCCTCATATTGTCATGTCACACTCTCTGAAAACCAGTTGTCAATAATACGGTAAATAAGCCAATTTTGTACAGCTAAACACCAATGTGATCTGTCGTAGAATAAGGCTTCACTCCTACCCCATTAATTTATTCCAATGACACTAACGCACTCACAGTTTTTTTTATTGATGTCTGACGAATGTGAAAGTGAGTGGAATGTCAGAAGTGTTTTTCACTCCCACACAAGTCAGTTTGGGGCAAAAGTAGCCAACCTGGAACACTGGTACCAGCATAGCAGTTCACTCAAATACGACGCCATTACCAACTTAAAGAGACTGGCTGCCCCATACCTTGAGTAACAAGAAAAGTAATTATCACTGTCTTGGGGAGAAAGAAAGACCTTGTTGCACAACAAGACATCCAACTCGAAACTCCCCTAAATCTGAGATACTTCTTTCGGGGCAAAAATACAGAGTGACAGTTATTGAACTGTATGAAATAAAATCGTCATAACTTTTGAACGGTTTGCGTTACGAAGTTCAGACGTCACGGTTGGCCACTGGACATGATGGATATTAGTATGTGCATGCCATGAAGCCCACTTTCATTTGGATGGGTTCGTCAAAAAGGAAAACTGGAGCGTTTTGGGGACTAGGAATTCGCATTTCGCGATCGAGAAGTCTCTTCACTCTCATCGGGTGACTGTGTGGTGTGCGATGTCCAGTCACAGAATAATCGATGCGGTATTCCTTGATGGCACGGTGACTACCAAATGGTACGTGAAGGTTTTCGAAGATGATTTCATCCCCGTTATCCAAAGCGACTCTTATTCCGACAAGATGTGGTTCATGCAAGGCGGAGCTCATCCCAATCGGAGCAGGAGAGAGTTTGATGTCCGGAAGGAAAATTGTCGCGACGCGTTCTGGCTCTGGGGTACCCAGAGGACACTGGCATGGGCCTCGATTGTCCACAATATTCTCCGAATCTGAACACATGCGACTTCATTTTGTGGGGCTGTATTAATGACAAGATGTACAGCAATAACTCTAAAACCATTGCTGAGCTGAAAACAGTCATCCAGGAAGTCATCGACAGCATCGATGTTCCAGAACTTCAGCGGGTCATGCAGAATTTCGCTATTCGTCTCCGCCACATCATCGCCGAAGATGACAGGCATATCGAAGATGTCATAACTAAATCCGAATATCTGTAGTAACGTTTACATGCTGAATAAAGTGTGTGCACACCACAGTTTGTAACTAATTTACGTTTTTTTCATACAGTTCAATAATTGTCACCCTGTTAATACTTAAGTTGCCCGCATCTCGTGGTCGTGCGGTAGCGTTCTCGCTTCCCACGCCCGGGTTCCCGGGTTCGATTCCCGGCGGGGTCAGGGATTTTCTCTGCCTCGTGATGGCTGGGTGTTGTGTGCTGTCCTTAGGTTAGTTAGGTTTAAGTAGTTCTAAGTTCTAGGGGACTGATGACCATCGATGTTAAGTCCCATAGTGCTCAGAGCCATTTGAACCATTTGAACTTAAGTTGAAAGCACAAAGTAACAATGTGCACACATCAAAAATAGTTTTGCTTCACCTCGGTTCCGAGAGTTTCGGAACCTGTACAGTAAATTTGGATAGGGGTCAACAAAAACATTATTTCCGCCCTGTTTTTGCTCATTAAAACCACACATTGCATGTTGTACCACCATACAGCGATACCTCCAGAGTTGGTGATCCAGGCTGCTGTACACACCGGTACCTCTAATACCCAGAAGCACGTCCTCTTGCATTGATGCATTCCTGTATTCGTCGTGGCATACTATCCACAAGTTCATAAAGGCACTGTTGGTCCTGATTATCGAATTCCTCAACGGCGGTTCGGCGTAGATCGCTTAAAGTGGTTGGTGGGTCATGTCGCCCATAAGCAGGCCTTTTCAATCCATCCCAGGCAAGTTCGATAGGGTTCATGTCTGGAGAACATGCCGACCACTCTAGTCGATCGATGTCGTTATCCTGAAAGAAGTCATTCACAATATGCTGCCGATATGGTTGCACTATCGATCGGAGGATGCTATTAACGTATCGTATAGCCGTCACGGCGCCTTCCATGACCACCAGCGGCGTACGTCGGCCCCACATAATGCCACCCCAAAACAGCAGGGAACATCCACCTTGCTGCACTCGCTGGACAGTGTGTCTAAGGCGTTCTGCCGGACCGGGTTGGCTCCAAACACGTCTCTGACGATTGTCTGGTTGAAAGCATATGCGACACTCATCCGTGAAGAGAATGAGATACCAATCCTCAGCGGCATGTTGTTGGGCCCATCTGTAGCGCGCTGCATGGTGTCATGGTTGCAAAGATGGACCTCGCCATGGACGTCGGTAGTGAAGTTGCCCATCATGCAGCCTATTGCGCACAGTTTAAGTCGTAACACGACGTCCTGTGGCTGCACGGAAATCACTATTCTACATGATGGTGTAACTGTCAGAGTTCCTCCGAGCCATAATGCGTAGGCAGCAGTCATCCACTGCAGTAGTAGCCCTTGGACGACCTGAGCGAGGCATGTCATCGACCGTTCCTGTCTCTCTGTATCTCCTCCATGTCCGAACAACATCGCTTTGGTTCACTTCGAGACGCCTTGACACTTATCTTGTGGAGAGACCTTCCCGGCACAAAGTAACAACGCGAACGCGATCGAACCGCGGTATTGACCGTCTAGGCAACACGAGCCATGTACCTCCTCCCATGTGGAATAACTGGAACTGATCGGCTGTCGGACCCCCTCCGTCTAACAGACGCTGCTCATACATGGTTGTTTACATCTTTGGTCCGGGTTTAGTTACATCTCTGGACAGTCAAAGGGACTAAGTCTGTGACACGATATCCACAGTTAATGTCTATCTTCAGGAGTTCTGGGAACTGGGGTGATGCAAAACTTTTTTTGATATGTGTAGTTGCATATTGCACAATTAAAATTTTCATAATAATCAAGTGTAAGGATGTCTCCTCTCATTCTTATCTATGTATCCGAGAGGTCACTGTGCAGGGTTGATCAGCAAGAAACTGGGATTTTTCTTAAAGAATATTTTATGAGAATGGAATACAACTCTTACTTGTTTTTCAATGTAATTTCCCTCAGGTTCTGTGCATTTACACCAGCACTGGACAAGCTTCTCAGTTCCATGTACAAAGAATTCTTAGGGGCATGTGCGCAACCTGTTGTACACTGCCGCCTGTATTTGCTCATCATCACCAGACCTTGAGCCACTAGAAGCTTGTTTCAGTGAGTTAAAAATGTTATGCTCTGAAGGTGCTACATTCATGGACCATGGGGGGGGGGGGGGGGGGGGGGGGGCTAGCAGATGTACGTCAGGTCTCCTAGCACACATCCGTGCACCTTTCTTACATTTCTGATGTCAACTGATTTGCAACCCACCTCGCACGCACTTTCTTGAACATTAATCGGTCATGAATAATATGTGCGCTCATCGAACAAGAATGTTCATCGTTGCCGCAATATCACTCGCCGTAACGGGCCTGTTTTCCCGTATCAACTCACCACCACTCGCAACGTTCTTCTCCGTGACTGCACTGACAGAGGGTCAGTGGTTTTCTGTACAACTTTTCCGGTTACTTACTGCGTGGACAATGTACATCAAAATCATTTCACCCTCCCTCCTATTTTCTGCGCGTATTGTACCTCAAGAAATAAAATAGGCGGTGCTTCTCTGTATACTTCTGAATCTCTCTCATTTTGCTTTTGTGGATGTTCATCACCAACAGCAATCTGATGTTCACTTTGCCTTTTCTGCGCACTACGATCTCCATCCTGTTGGGTACAGGGCAAGACACGTGTCGCTAGTATGCACCAACACGATTTTTGACAGGTATCTGGGCTTGTCTGTTCCAAAGGGCGAGGTGGCTGTAACTGGCCACCACAGATATATCCAGAACGAGTAAATATTTTGAGGGATGCTTCTCGCCAAGTTACAGCTGACTATTTGGCGAATTTATTCAGGCAAATAATTTTCAATGGTTGTAGCTCCCGAAATGACACATCAGATTTATTTTTAATGAAACATTATTTTTTCCTGTGTCACTGGAAAGAGCCTTGGAACAGTACTTTGCCTCATAACTTGTTTTGAATTCTGACGTTTATAAAATGTTCAAACGTGTGTGAATTTCTAAGGGACCAAACTGCTGAGGTCATCGGTCCCTAGACTTACACACTACTTAAACTAACTTATGCTAACAACAACAACAACACACACACACACACACACACACACACACATGCCCGAGGGAGGACTCGAACCTCCGACGGAAGTCTGACGTTTATAAATAGAGAGAACTGTCAATACAGTGTTTCGAACTATTCTTCACCCTTTCACCTGACCAAATGAGGAACGATAATGACAGCATTAATATTGATAATTTCGGAGAAATTATGTTAACTGTGCTACTACATATGTGACAGTAATGCATCGAGTTGTCCAATTGTTAAAGTCAAAGCGTGATTTCATCTATAAATGACAAAAAGTGTAACTGTTGCTTCCACAACGCACACTGCATAGTGGCAGAGGTTCGGCTTTTTGCCTTCGGTCCTGTGACTTGGATGCTGGTTTCAAACTTTAAAACAGCAGAGATACTGGCGTACACAGACTATACGGTATCTCATCTAAACTATCCTGACACAGTAGTGGAGATTCATGTGGATGGTATCCGTCCTTCGGCTTTATTCTTTCTTGAAACATACTGCAGACACATTCTGCGAGGTGGTTGAATGTCTGAGGAGGAATGGCAGCGCATTCTTCCTCAAGAGCTGAAGTCACAGAAGACAGTTAGAGTCTTGAGGGAGTTCAACGTTCTAACTCATCCCAAAGATTTTCCATTAGATCCAGATCTGAAGCCTTGGCGGAAAAATCTATTTCCCAATGTTATTGTCCACAAGAAAGTAAGAAATTAAGGAGAGAGAACCTGGATAAGTTCAAAGAACGAGAAGTTGTTGAGAGATTCAGAGCGAGTTTTAGGCAACGGTTGACTAGAAAAGGGAAAGGAAGGTGAATGGATAGGTTTGAGAGATGAAATAGCGAAGGCAGCGGAGGATCAAGTTAGTAAAAAGACAAGGTCTAGTAGAGGACGCTGTATAACACAAGAGATATTAAATTTAACTGATGAAAGGAGAAAATATAATAATGCAGCAAATTAAGCAGGAGGAAGGGAACAGAAACGTCTGAAAAATGAGTTTCACAGGAAGTGAAAAGTTAAAGAGGTCTCTGGAGGAAAGAGAAGCTGCCGTATGAATATCAAGAGCTCAGATGGAAAACCAGTCCTAAGCAAAGAAGGGAAAGGTAAAAGGTGGAAGGAATATACATAGCTTCTATACAAGGGAGCCGAACTTGAAGGCAAATTAAAGAAAGAGGACGCAGATGGAAACGAAATAGAAAATACGATCCTGCGACAAGAAATTGACAGACCATTTAAAGTCGATTCATGGTCCCAGGAATAGATGACGTTTCGTCGGAACTATTGATAACCTTGGGCATCCGCTCTCGGTAGGTGAATGGTCATCGTGACGGATTGGCAATCCTCTGGGCCCGGGCTCGATTCCCGGCTGGGACAGGGAATTTTCTCCGCCGAAGGACTGGGTGTTGTGCTCTCTCATCATCATCCTATCATCCTCATCGACTGCAGGTCGCCGAAGTGGCGTCAAATTGAAAGACCGACACCCGGCGAACGGTCTGTCCGACGGTGGGCCCTAGCCATACGATTAAATAAATAAAATAGCCTTGGGAGAGCCAGGTATGACAAAACTGGAACATCTGGTATGCAAGATGTATGAGACAGGTGAAATACCATCAGACCTCCAGAAGAATGTAGTGATTCCAATCCCAATGAAATCAGTTGCTGACAGGTATGAAAATTTCAACTACTTGTTTAATTAGTCATATTCGCAAAATATTAAATCGAATTCATTACAGAAGAATGGAAAAACAAGAAGAAGCAGCCCTCAGATCTTAGGGAAGATCAGTTAGTATTTTGGGGAACCTTAGGAACACGCAAGGCAACGCTGACACTAGGGCTTACCTTAGAAGATAAGTTAAAGAAAGGCAAGACTACGATTACAGCATGTGTAGACTTAGAGAAAACGTTTCACACTGTTGACTGGGACACTCTCTTTGAAATTCTGAAGGTAGCAGGGGTAAAATACAAGGAGCAAAAGGCTAGTTACATCTTGTATGAAAACCAGACGGCAGTTATTAGAGTCGAAGCTCATGAAAGGAAAGCAGTGGTTCAGAAGTGTGTGAGACAGGTTTGTGTGCTGTGACCAAGCAGTAAACGAAACCAAAGTATGAAGAATGATTTAAAGTCCAGGGAGAAGAAATAAAAACTTTCAGGTTTGCCGATGACACTGGAATTCTGTGAGAGACAGCAAAGGACTTGGAAGAGCAGTTGAACGAAATGCACAGTTTCTTGGAAGGAGGATATACACTCCTGGAAATTGAAATAAGAACACCGTGAATTCATTGTCCCAGGAAGGGGAAACTTTATTGACACATTCCTGGGGTCAGATACATCACATGATCACACTGACAGAACCACAGGCACATAGACACAGGCAACGGAGCATGCATAATGTCGGCACTAGTACAGTGTATATCCACCTTTCGCAGCAATGCAGGCTGCTATTCTCCCATGGAGACGATCGTAGAGATGCTGGATGTAGTCCTGTGGAACGGCTTGCCATGCCATTTCCACCTGGCGCCTCAGTTGGACCAGCGTTCGTGCTGGACGTGCAGACCGCGTGAGACGACGCTTCATCCAGTCCCAAACGTGCTCAATGGGGGACAGATCCGGAGATCTTGCTGGCCAGGGTAGTTGACTTACACCTTCTAGAGCACGTTGGGTGGCACGGGATACATGCGGACGTGCGTTGTCCTGTTGGAACAGCAAGTTTCCTTGCCGATCTAGGAATGGTAGAACGATGGGTTCGATGACGGTTTGGATGTACCGTGCACTATTCAGTGTCCCCTCGACGATCACCAGTGGTGTACGGCCAGTGTAGGAGATCGCTCCCCACACCATGATGCCGGGTGTTGGCCCTGTGTGCCTCGGTCGTATGCAGTCCTGATTGTGGCGCTCACCTGCACGGCGCTAAACACGCATACGACCATCATTGGCACCAAGGCAGAAGCGACTCTCATCGCTGAAGACGACACGTCTCCATTCGTCCCTCCATTCACGCCTGTCGCGACACCACTGGAGGCGGGCTGCACGATGTTGGGGCGTGAGCGGAAGATGGCCTAACGGTGTGCGGGACCGTAGCCCAGCTTCATGGAGACGGTTGCGAATGGTCCTCGCCGATACCCCAGGAGCAACAGTGTCCCTAATTTGCTGGGAAGTGGCGGTGCGGTCCCCTACGGCACTGCGTAGGATCCTACGGTCTTGGCGTGCATCCGTGCGTCGCTGCGGTCCGGTCCCAGGTCGACGGGCACGTGCACCTTCCGCCGACCACTGGCGACAACATCGATGTACTGTGGAGACCTCACGCCCCACGTGTTGAGCAATTCGGCGGTACGTCCACCCGGCCTCCCGCATGCCCACTATACGCCCTCGCTCAAAGTCCGTCAACTGCACATACGGTTCACGACCACCCTGTCGCGGCATGCTACCAGTGTTAAAGACTGCGATGGAGCTCCGTATGCCACGGCAAACTGGCTGACACTGACGGCGGCGGTGCACAAATGCTGCGCAGCTAGCGCCATTCGACGGCCAACACCGCGGTTCCTGGTGTGTCCGCTGTGCCGTGCGTGTGATCATTGCTTGTACGGCCCTCTCGCAGTGTCCGGAGCAAGTATGGTGGGTCCGACACACCGGTGTCAATGTGTTCTTTTTTCCATTTCCAGGAGTGTAGTATGAACAACAACACATTCAAAACAAAAGTAATGGAATGTAGTCGTATTAAATCAGAAGATGGCGAGGTAAATAGATTAGGAAACGAGACACTTAGAGTAGTAGATCGATTTTGCTGTTTGGGCAGGAAAATAACTGATGAGGGCCGAAGTAGGGAGGATATAAAATGTAGAATGGCAGTGGCAAGAAAAGCATTGCTGAAGAAGAGAAATTTGTTAACATCAAATACAGTGATAGGAAGTCTTTTCTGAAGGTATTTGACTGGAGTGTAGCTATGTATGGAAGTGAAATATTGATTTTAGAAAGTTTAGGCAAGAAGAGAATATAAGGTTTTGAAAAGTGGTGCTACAGAAAAATTCTGATGATAAGATGGGTAGATCATGTAACTCTTGAGGATACACTGAACTGAATTGGGGAGAAAAATAATTTTTGGCACAACTTGACGAAAAGAAGGGCTCAGTTGATAGGATTTATTCCGAGACGCCTCAGGATCAGCAATTTAGTATTGGAAGGAATTTAATCATACAGAATATCACAAAATGCAATAACCTTCAAAATCATTCAAAAATATTCATTTTCGCCGCAGTAATTTCATTAATACATCAGTTATAACAGGAAATACCTTCAAATGTGTATTCCGTTTGTACTTAGTCATTTGAATTCCAAATATTTCAACAAAGTTCGTTTTGTGCGTTTCCTAGTGTGACCTCGCCTCTTGTGATCCCCTCCGCCTCAGGACCGTTACGGAATTCCTAGACCCTGTAAATCTGCAGCTGCCATCCGTCACCAGCATCATCTGCTCGCAACACTTCGTTAATGCATTGGGTGTCAAAATGAGTAGAGTGAAACGGTAGAAGCAAGTGTTTGTACAGAAGGACAGCCAAAAGAAGAACCATAAAAAATGGTTCAAATGGCTCTGAGCACAATGAGACTTAACATCTGAGGTCATCAGTCCCCTAGACTTAGAACTACTTAAACCTAACTAACCTAAGGACATCACACACATCCATGCCCAAGGTACGATTCAAACCTGTGACCTTAGCAACAGTGCAGTTCCGGACTGGAGCGCCTAGAACAGCTCGGCCACAACGGCCAGCAGAGGATCCATCAGAAGTTGAGGAGTGTGATGAACAACTGAAGGGCGAACTCACTAACGGCACCAGATACCCCCCAAAAATTGCCTAACTATATCAACCTCCTCACAATTACATCCTGAGCACGATTTCCGCTGATTCCATTGCAACTAGAGGTGCGATATCCAGCACGGTACAAGATTTGTTGGCCAAAAAACAAATAATCATTGTGGTTGATTTAATAGATGTACTATATTCTATAACACACGGAATACACATCTGAAGGAAGTTTGGACTAATGATTGATTTATTAAGGAATTTAGGAGGTGTGTGAGAAAATGAATGAGACAGACAAGAGTGCAAGCGATCTGGCAACGCTGTGTTGTTCTACTTGCGGAGGCCCATGTGTTTATCCTTTTCACATGCTCCGTCCGAGTTTCAGCTCCGTACAGCCATCAGCTGATTTTTGAGAGTGCCATCAGCGAAGTTGTGTTTCCGTTGTGTGTGACAAAAATGGAAGAGCGGAATTTAGATCAAGGTTATGCAATGAGGTTTCGAGTTAAACTTCGAGAAGCCGCGAGTTTGACATTTGAAAAGCGAAATAGGCTTATTGGGAACATTCCTTACAAGAGCACAAGCTTCTCGTTGGCCCTAATCTTTTTTGGACTGCAGAGAAAATGTAAAAGACGAAACTCACTGAGGGAGAGCTTCAACTTAAAAAATCAACAAAAACAATGAACGTCTGTGTCTTCTTCTGAGATTATAATGACGTTTAATAAAAAGGGTGATAGGTGACCTCTTAGCCATAAACACTTCCACCGTGCATCAAATTTTGACCGAAGATTTGTACAAGCGAAAGGCTTGTGCCAAAAATGGTGTCTAGCAACCTCACAACTGAGCAGAAGGACAATCGAAGAGAGGCGTCCGTTGATCATCTTGAGAAGACGGCCACTGACCACGGATGGTTCAGTAGTGTGATCACAGGTGATGAATCCTGGATTTTTAATGTGATCCTGAGACAAATCAGCAAAGTGAGGAGTGTCACACTGAGACACCTTCTTGATCGAAAAAAGCCCGAATGATCAAATGAAAAGACCGAAAACATGACGGTAGGGGTATCGTTCACAAAGAATTTGTTCCTCCAGGACAAATGTCAACCAAGTGCTTGACAAAGATGTCCTTGAAAGGCTGAGAAAAAGGGTGAATCGAGTGAAACCGGACACTGCAGGCAAGTCGATGCTGCATCGTGACAACGCCCCATATCACACAGCCACTTCTAGCATAGAATTTTTTTACCTCAAAAGGTATCGCTGTTGTTCCACAACCCCGTAGTTCATCTGACCTGACTCACTGTGACGTTTTTCTTTCCCCGAAACTGAAAAATGTCGTAAAATGATGTCATTTTAAGACTCTGGAGGACATTCAAAACAATATGACTGACACGTTAAACGCCCTACCAGTTAACGATGCTACCAGGCCTGGGAACGAGTCCCCCGGTGTGTAACTAAGAGAATTACTTTGAAGGGGGCAAAAGTATTGTTTGAAGAAAACAAAACAAGAAATAAAAACTTTGGTAGATAAAATATAAATCTCATTAGTTTTCTCATGTACCTCGTACTGTGATGAAAATGATTATTTTTGAGTACTTTTGCATTACATATACTGTTTAATAACACTCAATACGATAAAACTGAAAAAAGTACACAGGCAGGATGTGATGGTAGCCTGATTCTTGGTCGCTGCGCTACGCTCACTGGTCAAATATGAGTAACGTTGCGTGTACTGGATGTACGTGAAAAACTTCTACGTCAATTTTATGGCAACTATGGTCTGTCTCTAGAAAAGTCGCTAGCCAGGTATTCAGGACAGGTCACCTACAACATACCGTGTTCTGAGTCGTCAGTCTTCTGACTTATTTGATGCAGCCCGCGACGAATTCCTCTCCTGTGCCAATCTCTCCATCTCAGAATAGCACTTGGAACATAATCGTACATTCTAAAATATTTGCTGAACGCATCCCAATATCTGTTTTCCTCTACAGTTTTTATCCCCTACAGCTCCCTCCAGTACCCTGGAAACTATTCCCTGACGTCTTAATTCGTGTCCTACCAAACTGCCCGTTCTGCTTGTCTGTATTTTCCATGTATTCCTTTCCTCGCCGATTCTCCGGGAAACCTCGTCTATTATTGCATTATCAGTCCACCTAATTTTCCACATTCTTCCGTAACACCGCATCTCAAATACTTCGATTCTCTTCTTTTTTTTGTTTCACTATCATATAATGCTGTGCTCCAAACGTACATTCTCAGAAATTTGTTCCTCAAATGAAGACCTATATTTGATACCAGCAGACTGTTCTTGGCCAGAAATGCCCTTTTTACCAGTTATAGTCTGATTTTATGTCCTCCTTGCTCTGTCCGTCAGGGATTTTTTGCTACCTCGGTACCAGAATTCCGTAACTTCGTCTACTTCGTAATCACCAATGCTTATGTTAGGTTTATTTGGAATTATGTGTATGATGCTTCTCACAAAGTCAGATGGTATATCGCCGGTCTCATACATTCTACACACCACGGTTTATTGCCACTTGCCACAGTGGTTTTAAAAATTTTGATGGAATGTTATCTGTCCCTTCTGCCGTATTCGATTTTATGTCTTCCAAAGCTCTTTTCTTATTCTAACAGTGGATCCCCTGTCTGTTATCTATCGACTCCTGTTTCCTCATCAGATGAGTCTTCCCCCTCATACAGACCTTTACTGTACTCTTTCCATCTATCCGCCCTCCGCACTGAATTTAACAGTGGAATTCCCGTTGCACAACGACCTAAGTCTCACAGTTAATAAAATGTTCTTGGCTACCTTGCCATGGTGGAATGGATTTCACCTTAAACCTCAATATTTCGTCCTCATCTGTGGAAGTTCGACCACGACATAACAGCCGGAAACATTTTATTAATTGTGATATTTTCGTGCGTGGAAGTTTACATTTTACACGCACCTAAGTCCCACCAAAATCCGTGACTAACAGGCCTCGTGGTCCCATCGTAAGCCTCTTAACAGCTAAGATGTCTGCCTTGCGTCATCATGAGCATTAGCCAATCAGCACAACATACAACCTGTCGCTGGCGAAGGGCACGTTGAGAAGCTTCCCCGAACTTGGTCAGCTCTTTAACAGTTTGCGGGAAGCGTTCCGCGTACTGATGAGGGAAGAGCCGGGCGCCGGAATGAGGGGGCCTGGGAGCTAGTGCAGGCAGCTGCCGGTTACGGGGCTCAGCTAACAAGGCGGTCGCACAGTAGATAAACCCTGACCCACCCCCGCAGCTGCGACTGGCGCCGGCGCCTAACAGGGCCCCGTTGTTTCTGCAGACTAAACGCGCTTGTCGCGTCCTGACGGACATTACTGCTAAATTCTGCCGGAAGGGACCTCGGGTGCAATGAACTCCCCAGCTGCGCAGCAGCTTTACTGCGTTTACACTTCCCGCATCCGAGGCGACTTTCAGGGTGGGTGGAACCTGCACGATACCCGTCGACACCGACCCCTGACGTTAAGACGTTGCGTGCTACACCGTATGTGCGCCAGTACAGATAGAAAGGATTTGCAATACACGGTGTGCGTATTTCTACAGCAACTAGTATGCCAAATGTGGTGGAAACAGTCTAGGTTGCAGAGCTGACTTTATTGCTTTATATACGGTGAGTTCGAGAGATGGGAGAGATGGGTCAGTGGCGTATTTCACAAACGCGCCGCTGGACCGCAACTCCTGTTACACGCGAGGAAGTTCATTTGTGAACAAATGTGGTGCAGTAGTATTGCTGCCATTTTCGTGTTACTTTTGGTAAGCCGGAAAGATTTGTCGGGTAGTTACATGATTTATCAGTATTAAGGTTTAGTTTTCACAATGCTGATGCAAGTTTTTACTGCGAGCTTGACAAATGTTTAAGCATGAAACTAACCTAAAATGGCCACCGAGTTCGCTACCTAGATATAGAAGTCGGGATGGTCCATATCTCCTAGACAATCGGGAGAGATGGATCAGCGTTATTGTTTGGGAGGGATGGGCCACATGTTTTAAGTGAGAGAGATGGAGCACAATTAAATTTTGACTCATGAGGTCAACAGAAACTACCGATACCAAATCATGAAACCCAAAACTACAACCACGTCCACAATCATCACTATCTCAAGAAACACAACAAACCAACAAAATTGGAATCGAACACTTCCCTTGACCTGTTATCCTTACGACATCTCCACACACAGCCGTCCCTGATCCGAAACGCCGGAACTTTAGCAAGCCTTATTTCTTCACGACACATTCAACGCTTCACGATTTCAGCCAACAGGCCGAATAGCTGAAGAAATTTTATTAGAGACAACGCACTGTCCCCCATCATCACCGACAACCAAAAACTGTTGTCCTTGTCAGTCATATCCACCCCTACCAAAGACATAAACAAAGCGATTTACCAAAATTCACACACGACGAACGGAAAAGAAGCTACAATAACGTCGACATAACAAAACCAAAATCATTAACTCACTGAAAAATATTCCGCTGAAAGCACAGCAACCACACACGTGCAATGCTACCAGGCAAGTGAAACCCATACGCCACATAAAACGCTACCCATAAACACTCCACCAGAGAGGACCACCGACCACAACAATACGCCACCTGTAAAACGCCACACACGCAAACTAAACCAAAAGCATCACCTAACACACAACACAAAAACACACCACCAGAGAGCACCACTTCTTCATCTTGGACAGTTTCCAGCTACTGGCTGGGTCTGTCAGGAACACAAGCCTCTCCATCGTGTTCTGTCTTTCCACCATTCCCCCTCTTCCACCTTCGTCCAGTTCTCTCCTCTTCTCGTCACACATTCCTTCACTCCCTTCACCCATCTATCTCTTGGTCTTCCTCTGGGCCTCTTCCCCTCCAGTTGCAGATCAAACATCCTCTTTGGAATTCTTCCCTCATCCATTCTCTTCATGTGTCCATACCACTGCAGTCTTGATTTTTCTATCCTGTCCTGTACTGGTTCCTCCTTTAGTCTTTCCCTCTCATACACATTTCGCAATCTGTCTCGTCTTGTTACACTCAACCTGCTCCTCTGGAACTTCATTTCACTAGCCTGTATTCTACTTTTGTCGCTTTTGTGCATTACCCATGTCTCACTTCCCTATGCCAATATGGGGACAAAGTAGGTTCGGTATATAATTCCCTTGGATTTCTGTGGCACCTCCTTGCTCCAAATAAGCCCCCTAATGCATTTGTAGAACTGCTCTGCTTTTCTGCACCTTTCATTTATTTCCATTGCGTTTCCCCCCTTACTTACAATCATGCTTCCCAAGTACTTGAAGTTCTCTACCACTTGTAGTTTTTCCCCTCCACAAGTTATATCCACATTTGGCCTATTCTTCTTCCTTGTTGTGACAATTATTTCACTTTTCTTTGCAGAGAAATGCATTCCATATTGTGCTGCCGTTGCCTCCCATACATCTAACTTCTCTTGCATCTCCTTCTCGCAATTTCCCCATAACATCAGGTCATCGGCAAAAAGCACTGCTTTCATTTTATGATCTCCAATTGCATCTGATACTTGCTGTAGGATTTCATCCATAACAATAATAAACAATAAAGGCGAAAGTGCACTTCCCTGTCGCAGCCCATTTTCCAGCTTGAACCATGCAGTACGTTCCCTCCCCACTTTCACACAACTCTCACTTCCCTCATACATTTTTCTGACTTTTCGTGTTATCTCTTCATCTATCCCTTTTGCGTTCAGCACATCCTAGATCTTGTCCCTACAGATACTGTCATACGCCTTCTCAATATCTAAAAAGGCCATGATTAAGTCCTTCCCCTACTCATAGTGCCTTTCCTGCAGTTGCCTTACCGCAAATATGAGGTCCGTTGTTGATCTTCCCGGTCTGAAACCATACTGCTCCTCTTGCAGTCTACTTTCAATACTGCTTCTTATTCTCTTCTCCAGGATCTTTTCATAGATTTTTCCACAGTGGCATAGCAGGGTGATTCCTCTGTAGTTCTCACATCTCCTTTTATCCCCTTTCTTGAAGATCGGGACTATAATTCCCTTCTTCCAATCCTCAGGAATTCTGTTCTCCTTCCACACCACCCTCAGCACTCTGTATAGCCACTGGGTTCCTACTTCTCCTGCTGCTCGTATCATATCCACTGTTACTTCGTCCCAACCTGGTGCCTTGCCCCCTTTCATCCTCTTCATGGCTTCTTCCACTTCATTCCAAGCACCACTGATCACGTCAAAACCACACCTACAAACACGCCACTCTCTCAAACTAAACTCCGCGCCGTCGTGACGTCACACATCACAACAGCCTTACATCACGGGTCAAAGCCGACGGGTGGAATCGGACGCTTCAGTTAACCCTATTTCAACAAGATAATGTCCCACACAAACATAGTTAGAGTTTCTATTGCTTCTGTTCGAGCTTGCCAAATCCTACCTTGGAGAGCAAGGTCGTTGGATGCCTCCCTAATTGAGAACCTTTGGAGCATAATGAACAGGGCCCTAAAATCAGTTCTGGATTTTGACCATCCAACGCGCCAGTAGAATACGATTTGGCACAATATCCCTCAGGAGGACATTCTACTTCTCTACCAATTAATGCGGAGCTGAATAACTGCTTACATAAAGGCCCGTGATGGACTAGCGCGTTATTGACTTGCTCAACTGGCAAAACTCTTTGTCTTGAATAAATCATCCAGTTTTTCTGAAAATGTAATAATTTATTTGTGTGTACTCTTACATCACATCGACCGATTTCCATCCCACTCGGAGAATTGCAGCGAATAGGCCATCTGAGGACTACGTTCCAATTTCAATTCTTCGTTCTTTGTGATTCTTTTTTCTTCCACTATGCTTTCTTCTGTTTTCTATGTTTCTTCTTACTGTCTTCAGACCATTGTGAACCAGTCTTTTTAGCTACACTGCCTTGGAATCCGTCCATTTTCAGTACTTTACCCCGAAAGGCTTCTCTGTTGTTTATATCTTCTGTTTTATATTCTCTCTAAATCCTTTTTTACTTCGTTGTCCCAGCTTGTTGTGGACTTCTCACCCGACAAATATTTGAAAATCTTATTAGTTAGTCTACTGTCCTTCATTCTAAATAAATGTCTAAAAAACATGAGTCTTCTTTTTCTCATTACGTTTGAAATATTTTTCTGTATCTTGGTATATTTCAGCATTACTTCGTAACTTCCAACCTTTTGCTGTGGTCCTAATACTTTCCTTATAATACACCTTTCTAGTATCTCTAACTTATCTATATTATATTTTCATGGCAGGCATTCGATTGCGTATAGGCATTTTGGCTTTACTATTGTGTTGTAATATCTTATTTTTGGATTTTCAGATAGGCACCTTTTACTGCAGAGATCTTTTTTATGCAACCTTTCCCCTATTGCAGATTTTCCCAAAGCATTTTCTTGGATTATCTCCTTTAGGTATTTGAATATTTTTTACCCTCTTTATTTGGGCAATATCTGTTTTCAGGAATTTTGGAGCATCGTTAACGTTTGTTACTAATTTTGTTTTTTCTGCAAAAATTCTTAAACCAGTTCTGATGGCTATTTCTCCAAGGAGATTTATTTGTGTTATAGCATATAACACATTTTCGGAAAGTGTAGCAAAATCGTCTGCAAATGCAAGACAGTTTATTTCGATATTTTTGCTTCCTCTTCCTAACCGTATAGATCGTCCGCGCCTGGTAGCTCAGTGGACAGCGCGACGGACTGTCAATCCTAAGGGCCCGTGTTCGATTCCCGACTGAATCAGAGATTTTCTCCGCTTACGGACTGGGTGTTGTGCTGTCCTAATCATAATCATTTCATCCCCATCGACGCGCAAGTCGCCGAAGTGCCGTCAAATCGAAAGACTTGCACCCGGTGGAGAATCTACCCAACGGGAGGCCCTAGTCGCACGACATTTACATTTACCGTATAGGTGAGATGTTGAGCTCAACAACTTTTTCGTTCTAAATTCCCAGTCTTTTCTCTAACACACTATTAATAAGAACTGAGAATAGGCCATTACCGTTTAGTACACATGTTTTTATTTTCAAAGGCTGTAAAATTTCTCCCTTAAATCTTACTTTATAGACTGTATCTGTAAGTGTTTCACGGATTAGATTTGACAGTTTAGACTTTACCCCAAATTCTCGAATTATTTTATCTATAGTTTCTCTGTCAACGGAATCAAAAACCTGTTTGAAATCCACAAACATATCTACAATGTCCCTTGAATTAAGTAATCTGTGGTAGGTTACTGACTTGAGATTAAATGTCTGTTCTGAGCACGACCTTCCCGTCCTAATTTTATTTATTTTTTATTTTTTGTCTCAGAGTGTACTGGTGGTACAGTGTTCATTTTAAAACCTCATATATCCCTGGTGTTGAAGTTTTCACTAACTGTGGCGATTACTTTGCGGATACAAACAGAAAATGATGTCTGGCTCACGGGGCGGTGTCATTGTTCTGCTCCGCTTTGCAACCACGTGGATGGCGATGACCGAAAGGTGACCGCCGTGATTCAGCCGGCAGAGATAGGGCTGCGTGGGCGGTGACGGATGGGGTCCCCGCGCCACGTGTGCCTCTGGAGAAACATCGCCCTGCTGTCGGCTACTGCGCTGGCAGTCTCTTTTGTCTTCCGGGCAGAAAGGGAAGCGGCGTGGCGGAACACGGGTGTGCCAGCCAGGTGGGACGGTTCGAGGCGCTTTATGGCCCATTAAGCAATTAATCGGCCAGCGAGCCACACACCCGCACCATTGCTCACCAGTGACTTTCCAACACCGCTCCACTCGACCGTGCTCCTTCAAGGCCAAGGACCTCCTTTGGTGTCAGGTCGAGCATGTAGTGCTCAGCTCCGTAACCTGCTACACACTGCTAAACTCTAACCAGTATGTTTTAGCTGTCTTCCGTTATAGCTGCATTGTATGCCAGTTGAAGCAATGAATGGGTGTTGTAACGAATCCGTCATTAGGAATAAATACAAATACGTATTGCTACAAGGTATGTTGTGTTAACTTGACTAAATATACAGGGTGATTCAAAAAGAATTCCACAACTTTAGGAATTTAAAACTCTGCAACGACAAAAGGCAGAGCTAAGCACTATCTGTCGGCGAATTAAGGGAGCTATAAAGTTTCATTTAGTTGTACATTTGTTCGCCATTTCAGCCAATAAAGTTTTTGGTCCCTTTTTCTTCGAAGGTGCTACTGTAACTGGACTACAGTATCTGGAGATGTTAGAGAATTGGCTGTTCCCTCAGCTCGAACAAGAAGCACAATAATTCATATTTCAGCAGGATGGAGCGCCACCACATTGGCACTTATCTGTCCGTAACTACCTGAACGTCAACTACCCGAGGCGATGGATCGGCCGCCAGGCAGCCCGTGACAGAGCACTTCATCACTGGCCTCCAAGAAGCCCTGATCTTACCCCCTGCGATTTTTTCTTATGGGGGTATGTTAAGGATATGGTGTTTCGGCCACCTCTCCCAGCCGCCATTGATGATTTGAAACGAGAAATAACAGCAGCTATCCAAACTGTTACGCCTGATATGCTACAGAGAGTGTGGAACGAGTTGGAGTATCGGGTTGATATTGCTCGTGTGTCTGGAGGGGGCCATATTGAACATCTCTGAACTTGTTTTTGAGTGAAAAAAAAACCTTTTTAAATACTCTTTGTAATGATGTATAACAGAAGGTTATATTATGTTTCTTTCATTAAATACACATTTCTAAAGTTGTGGTATTCTTTTTGAATCACCCTGTATTTTTTATCGAAATATGTTTATTGTAAAGCTTAAAACTTGGAATACAAACTAAAAGGAGGGGGGGGGGATACTCTAGCCCACTTTTTGTAAATGTTGTAGTCTAGTCGCCTACTTTATATTCTAAAATTCTGAAAAAGTTTTTAACATTTTTATTTTTTTAATAAGTTCTTCTACCATTTTCTACAATTATTTTAAATTTTTTCAGATACACTTAATCCAATAATATAAGATTAATTCTTATTTTTTTACTTTACACCTCTAGTTCGCAGGACCAAATTGAGGAGCAAATCTCGAAGGTCATGGAACGTGTCAGTAGATGAAATTACAATACAAAAGTAATAACAGATAATATAAAATGTTTATGAACCCAAAAAAGCCATAAATTTAAATAATCAACAATTTAACACAGGAATCAGCTTAATTTTTCAAGTAACTCTTCGGCAGAATAGAAGAAGTGATCCATGAGGAAACTCTTCAGTTTAGGTTTGGAAGCGCGTGGATTACTGCTAAGATTTTTGAATTTTTCTGGTAGCTTATTGAAAATGGGTGCAGCTGTATACTGCACACCTGTCTTGCACAAGAGTCATGGAAGTGCGATCCAAATGTAATTTGGAAATTTGTGGTAATGTATTATGGAACCAAACTGCTCAGGTCCTTACTTAATGTAACTTAAACTAACTTACACTAAGGACAACACACACACCCGTGCCCGAGGGAGGATTCGAACCTCCGGCGGGGGGAGCCGCCTGGACCGTGACAAGATGCCTGAGACCACGCGGCTACCCCCCGGGGCGATCCAAATGCAAATTGGATATCTGCCTAGTATTAACTAAGCGGAAGCTGATAATTCTTGGGAATAAACCGATATTGTTAACAAGAAACGACAGTAAAGAATATTATATATATATATATATATATATATATATATATATATATATACAAGGTGATTCACCTTACATTACTGCTGGATATATTTCGTAAACCACATCAAATACTGACGAATCGATTCCACAGACCGAACGTGAGGAGAGGGGCTAGTGTAACTGGTTAATACAAACCATAAAAAATGCACGGAAGTATGTTTTTTAACACAAACCTTCGTTTTTTTAAATGGAACCCCGTTAGTTTTGTTAGCACATCTGAACATATAAACAAATACGTAATCAGTGCCGTTTGTTGCATTGTAAAATGTTAATTACATCCGGAGATATTGTAACCTAAAGTTGACGCTTGAGTACCACTCCTCCGCTGTTCGATCGTGTGTATCGGAGAGCACCGAATTACGTAGGGATCCAAAGGGAACGGTGATGGACCTTAGGTACAGAAGAGACTGGAACAGCACATTACGTCCACATGCTAACACCTTTTTATTGGTCTTTTTCACTGACGCACATGTACATTACCATGAGGGGTGAGGTACACGCACACACGTGGTTTCCGTTTTCAATTACGGAGTGGAATAGGTGTGTCCCGACATGTCAGGCCAATAGATGTTCAATGTGGTGGCCATCATTTGCTGCACACAATTGCAATCTCTGGCGTAATGAATGTCGAACACGCCGCAGTACATCTGGTGTAATATCGCCTCAGGCTGCCACAATACGTTGTTTCATATACTCTGGGGTTGTAGGCACATCACGGTACACATTCTCCTTTAACGTACCCCACAGAAAGAAGTCCAGAGGTGTAAGATCAGGAGAACGGGCTGGCCAATTTACGCGTCCTCCACGTCCTATGAAACACCCGTCGAACATCCTGTCAAGGGTCAGCCTAATGTTAATTGCGGAATGTGCAGGTGCACCATCATGCTGATACCACATACGTCGACGGGTTTCCAGTGGAACATTTTCGAGCAACGCTGGCAGATCATTCTGTAGAAACGCGATGTATGTTGCAGCTGTTTGGGCCCCTGCAATGAAGTGAGGCCCGCATCTCGTGGTCGTGCGGTAGTGTTCTCGCTTCCCACGCCCGGGTTCCCGGGTTCGATTCCCGGCGGGGTCAGGGATTTTCTCTGCCTCGTGATGGCTGGGTGTTGTGTGCTGTCCTTAGGTTAGTTAGGTTTAAGTAGTTCTAAGTTCTAGGGGACTGATGACCATAGATGTTAAGTCCCATAGTGCTCAGAGCCATTTTTGAACCAATGAAGTGAGTACCAATGAGGTGGTCGCCAATGATTCCGCACCATACATTGACAGTCCACGGTCGCTGTCTCTGTACCTGTCTGAGCCAGCGAGGATTGTCCACGGACCAGTAATGCATGTTCCGTAGATTCACTGCCCCGTGGTTTGTGAAACCCGCTTCATCGGTAAACAGGTAGAACTGCAACGCATTCTCTGTTAATGCCCATTGACAGAATTGCACTCGATGATTAAAGTCATCACCATGTAATTGCTGATGTAGCGACACATGAAACGGGTGAAAGCGGTGACGATGCAGTATGCGCATGACACTACTTTGACTCAGCCCACCGGCTCTCGCAATGTCCCGTGTACTCATGTGTGGGTTTACGGCAACAGCAGCTAACACACCAATTGCACCCGCTTCTCCTGCGACGGGCCTGTTACGGAACCGTTTGCGTGCTACGACCATACCTGTTGCATACAGTTGGCGGTAGATGTTTTGCAATGTGCGGCACGTTTGGATGCTCTCTGTCCGGGTACCGTTCTGCATACACCCTGCAGGCTTCAGCTGCATTTCGTCGACACTCGCCATACGTGAGTATCATCTCCGCCTTTTCAGAGTTCGAATACACCATGGTCACATTTCCTACACTATCACAGACGTCTGGTAACACGGTGTACTACATTTGGTCTGCGTGCGGAGACGAATGCAGAATAACAATAGCAGCAAGCGCTACATGCGGCCACTGCGACAGCTAGACCAAACCACAACAGTGCACTACAGCCACACTCGTAAACACGGTCGCCATCGTAAACATGTCCCTGCAGATGCTGCTCGCCGACCGTGGCCCGTGTTTGTTACAACACGCAACTGAACGTCGGAGGTTTCAAGCGTCAACTTTAGGTTGCAATATCTCCAGATGTAATTAACATTTTACAATGCAACAAACGGCACTGATTACTTATTTGTTTGTATGTTCAGATGTGCTAACAAAACTAACGTGGTTCCATTTAAAAAAACGTAGGTTTGTGTTAAAAAACATACTTCCGTGCATTTTTGTATGGTTTGTATTAACCAATTACACTAGCCCCTCTCCTCGCGTTCGGTCTGTGGAACCGGTTCGTCAGTATTTGATGTGTTTTACGAAATATATCCAGCGGTAATGTTAGGTGACTCACCCTGTATATATTGAGACACCAATGCCAGAGTACCCAGACTAGTGAACAGGGGTGAGCATAGAGTTTCCCACCCTAGCAGTAGAGGCGACTTTTCATAATGAGTGTCATAATCAATATTTTCATATTATGAGTACCGCTTCCACATCAGTAAATCTTTATATTATTAATAAAAATCAAAAACAATTAATGTAATCTCTATTTTTTTTTATTTTTTGTTAGGAGGCTGATCGTGACAAATTCCAAAACCTGCGGCTACAATATTTGATGTTAATAATTGACTAAAGCATTGTTGATATTTCTGTGGTTTTCATTAGAAAAGACTGACTTGATGCAGCTCCCCTACTCAAGCCTCTTCATCTCCAAATAACTACTGCAATCTATACCCATTTGAACTTGGATGCTGTATTCATCCCTTGGTATCACTTTACAATTCTTACCAACTACACTTGTCTCTACTACTACATTTACGACTCCGTGAGGCCTCAGGTTGCGCCATAAATTTCATTTTTCCCCAAACGAATTGTCTACCTCCTCACTAGTAATTTGATCTACCCATCTATTATGTAGCCTTGAAAATAGCCTGTATAACGGAGGTGTGTTCGAAACGCAGAGCTGTCATTCGACTTATTTTGACGGAAAATCAGAGCATCGGAGATATTCATAAGTGACTGCAGAATGTCTATGGAGAACTGGCAGTTAACAAAAGCATGGTGAGTTGGTTGGGCGAGGTGTCTGTCATCATCGCAACAAGGTCGCGCCAAATTAAAAGAAAATGTGACGAGATTTCAAGTGAGGCATGTCGTCCCTAAAAAAGATCACTGCGCGTTGTTTGAGGAGAGTATATTTTCTAGATTTCCTGCAGACACAGTTCAGCTGCTGGATGGTTAACAGGTGCATCACAGTGTGTGAGTGAAATGGCGCGACAACAGGAAGCGTTCTCCAAAGTTGATATAAGTGGTACTGTGCGATTGTTGTGTGCTAAACTCTAAATTTCACACAGGTTCACCGTGAAATTTTGCAGTATATGGAGTGTCGCGTCATGCAGTAGTGCAGTGCCGCCAACAGTCTGATAAAAACCTCACAGACGTGGCTGATGCTCATTGGGGAGGAAGGCCATTGACATCGACCACAGAGAGAATGTCTCAGCAGTCCCAGCAGGCGTTCCGGCGGTGATGGCGTACACACAGCGGTTGTCAAATGGCTCCGTCATCAAGGAGTGGACTTCTGTCGACGAGGAAGTGAACTATTGGCACAGTGTTTCGAAGTGCCACTTTGAAGTGTAGTACTGCATTCAGTAAAAGTTACTTCACCCCTCTATAATAATGTGTACTTTAGTTTCTGAAGTCCCCTCGTACTTGTGGACATAACCTAGACCTCGGGATATGACACATTTCAGTCTATCATCACAATGTACATAGAAAAACGATAATCTAAAAGCAAAATGATTGATGTCAATACCCTTCATATCTAGCCGCAAAGTAACAACCTTAAAACTATGTGACCTAGCTTCACTAAATATATCGACATATGCTTGATTTCTGACATAATTTTACTAAAGGCACTGCTAGTATAAAGTAGCATAAGTTTCCTATATTATTGCCTATATACAGAATGTGACGATATCTGGAAAGGCTTCAAAGCAACAACCGTAATACTGTACCACTTAAGTAACAATTGTACCAGTGGCATCTGCAGTAAATGACGGGCACTTACTGTAGGCGCTCAGTTTATTAGATCGGAGGACGAAGAACGATGCCTCTAGCGTATTTGCCACACGACGGACTATGTACAGACTTTATCCTGCCTTCTGTCCACTGGTATATGCTACACAGACCTGCAATGAAATTAATTTATATCTTTTTCCGTTTTCTTACCCATACAGCCCAACTACAAAATTTTTTTCCGTATTTTGATATATTTTAGTCATCCATGGGTTATTGGGTGATATGATTCTAACGTGTGACATGAGCACATACCTGCTTCAATTTATCTTACTATGTATGACGAGGGCGTACTTTTTTTTTTGCCGATGCCCTAATCGTGACACCCAAAACCGACTTACCAACCCAAAAAAGTAATCTTCCCAGTTGCAAGTTTGGTCAAGCCTTTCTAAAACAGTTTTAATGTACGTCAACCTGAATATCCCTTGTATTAGGCAAGACGGACACCAAGACAGCGTAAATCCGGCAGAATTTGACAACTTTCTTCTTCGGCATAAAATTTGTTATTTTTTCAACTTTTTTAACTTTCGACATCATGTTCGTATAGAGTGTCAAATAAACTTGCGTACAATATGTTATTGAGGCACTGCCACTTAAAGTACAAGAGAAAACATAAATTGAAAATGTACATGATGAGTCCACTTCACCCATGGTGTACGGAAATGATGGAACAGTGTCCTGGGAGAGACAAACGATAAGAAAAATGGCTATACATGCAGAACAGAGTCAACTAAAACTTCATATATTCGTTTGGGATATGTTGTAATGAATACAGAACTATACTGCCAGGGTTATACGGAAAGTAAGGAACGATCAGTCGCGAAATGGAAACCACAGTGAAAATCCGATAAAGTTTTGCACAGGTGTGTTGGGCAGTGTCACTAGTATGCCCATCTATGGCGTTACGTCGTTCTTTTTAGTTCTGAGCACACAGGGAGCACATAAAGATACCTAGAACAATAGTGTCTCCTGCCAAATACGAGGGCCTGGTGAGAATATTACGGTATATTGATAATTTTTACTTATGGACCGTCTGACAGCAACTGAATAAAACACAATACGCGTTTCGCCTTTATTTTCTGCAAGGCATCATCAGTGGCCTGGAATATGTACATATGTTAGCTATTTTATTTACATTTTTGTCACTATGCCTATAGGTTATAAACAGTTCTGGTGGTTGCTATTTCCTATTAAGTAGTAATGTTTTGAACTGTACTTACAGGTTGCGTGGACAATTTTTTACATATTACGCTCCTGTTGCATTTTTGGTGTTGTTCCTCTTCTTATGAACGCCAATTTGCGGTTTTTTCCACATTCCACAGCACTATGCACTGAACGCTTGTTTTAATGCAATGTTTTGGTTTCTGTTGCCGACTGTCAAATGTTTTTGCCAAAGATCGAAACTTATGAGTATAATTGTTAAAGTATCTCTGGTCTGTTCGTTTATGCATTTGTGTGTGCGTTTGTGTATGTGTGTGTGTTTGTGTGTGTGTGTGTGTGTTTTTTTTGTTGTGATATTAATTTAACTGTTTTTGTGCTCTGTGTGTGCGTGTGTGTGTGTGTGTGTGTGTGTGTGTGTTTTGGTGTGAGATATATTTTTTTATGCTATGTGTGAGTGTATCTGTATTTTGGTGTGGTATAATTTTGTGTGTGTGTGTGTGTGTGGGTGGGTGGGTGGGTGGGTGGGTGTGTGTGCGTGTGTGTTTGTGTGTGTGTGTGTGTCCAGATGGTGTGGGGAAGAGTTTTCTTGTTTTATGTTATCATTTCCTTTATTAAGTGTAGTAGGGAGCTTGTGCTGATGTGTGTTTGTTCATTTGTCACATGTTTGTTTTCTGCTATGGCTTTCTGGATGTGAAAGTTTTCTTGTGTTTGTATAAGATGTTTGTCATGGTTGCTTATTCTCATTATTTTCGTTTCTTGTTCCATGTTTGTAGGATGATGTTTTAAATGCTCTGCAAATGTGGAATGGTTTGTTTCATACTTCCAACATCTGATATGTTCTTTGTATCTTGTTTCAAAATTCCTGCATCTCTTGCCTATGTATACTGCATCACAACTTTGACATTCAAGTTTATATATTGCTGATTGTTGGAATTTGTCGCTCTTGGTAGCTGACTGGCTTAGGTGTGATGGAAGGGTTTGCCCAGGCTTATATGCTATTTTGAAGCCCTGTCTCTTTAGGATGTTTGCAACTCTGTGTGTTAGTTTATGTGTGTAGGTCATGGTGTACCATCTGGTTCTTTTCTGTGTGGTGTTGTCATTGTGTGTGTTTGTTGAGTGTGTTTGTAAGTTTTCAGTTTGTGAGTTATTTTGTATTCTGGAAATGTTGTGTTTGTTTTTTATTTGTGTTTTTATTTTTTGATTGAGCCTGTGTACCACATGTGTGTCATACCCGTTGTTCCTAGCTATTTGTATGATTGTACTCATTTCTTATTCATAGTTTCTCTTGCTGAGTGGGATTCTGTTTAATCTATGTAACATGTGTCTTAGTGCTGCAAGTTTCTGGCTGTGGGGGTGGTTGGATGCGGAATGTATTATTGTGTCTGTGGCTGTTGGTTTTCTAAAGATGTTAAATGTATGTTTGCCATTTTCTTTTTTAATTGTAATGTCAAGAAAATTTATTTGATTTTCTTTTTCTTTTTCAAGTGTGAATTTTATGTTCTGATGAGCTTTGTTTATTTCTGAATGGAGTTCATCTATTTTTTCACTTGGCTCATCTACCAGACAAATAATGTCATCCACGTATCTGTACCAATATATGATTTTGAAACTTTCATTTGTGGTTATCTTTTCAAATATCTGATTTTCTAGGTGACTGATGAAAATATTTGCTACTGTTCCTGATATTGGGGATCCCATGGGCAGTCCATCAGTTTGTAGATAAGATTCTTTCTCAAACTGAAAGTAGTTTTGTTCAGTTGTCAGTCTGAGCATATCTGTTATTTCTTTTATTGCGTCTGTGGTGAGGTTGCTGTGGGATGAGAGATTTTGTTCTATGATTTCTATTGTTTCTGTGATAGGGATGGAGGTACATGTATTTTCTATATCGAATGAAATCAGTGATGCTGTGTGTGCTACTTGTATGTTCTGTATGTTTTCTATTAGGTTTCCTGTGTTTATCACTGATCTGTTGTTTTCTACTTTATACTGTTTTGTAACTAACTTTTGGAGGTGTTTGGCTATGCGGTATGTTGGAGCTTTCTTGAAGTTGATAACAGCTCTCATTGGCATTCCGTCTTTATGTACTTTCGGTTGACTGCGGAGTGTTGGTGCTTGTGGGTTATTCTGTGTGAGAAATTTCGCCTGAAGCTATGCAGCCAACATTACATAACTGTCGTGCCTTTTCTTCTTTAAGATAATTATCTGCCGCGTTCTGTAGGGGCAATGAAGATTCTCCTGCACCTTTTTCAGTTGGAAATGTTTGGTTACCCACAATACAGCCCGTAAATGTCTCCCTCTGAGTTTCATCTCTGCTCACATGAACCGCTGGCTATGAAGACAACATTTTGGCACAGACAACGAGCTGTAGGCCAGCGTAGAGAATTGGCGGAAAGCACTGGCGGCTAACTTCTACAACAAGGGTACTGGAAATTTGGTACAACGCTACGACAAACGTCTAAGTCGTATCGGTGACTATGGAGATAAGTAGCTGGAAGTTGTAGCTAACTATTGCAAATAAAACAGTTTTGATTTTCACTGTGGTTTCCATTTCGCGACCTATCGTTCCTTACTTTCCGAATAGCCCTTGCATAAAATATTTTAGTCCTAATCAGTTTGATTAGTTTATTACAAATCTTGATTCAAAGTTGGCTATTCTAATGAGCTGTTGGTTTTGTTCAAGCATCAGCCTGTCTTTCTCTCACCGCAACAATTACACTTATTACCAAATTTTGACCATCGTGGACAGGCAACGCAGTGAATCCAATCGTCATTTTTATTAGTCTCGTAATAGATTTCGTTACAGCCAACTCATTCACTCTCCTCTCACTCATCAAAGTTATTTTCGTAATCATCTACAGTGTCTGCATCTCATGAACACAGATAGCTATTTGCAGTATTTTTCTTATTTGGATTCCTCAATCCATTTTTCTCTCGATTGGCATTTTTCTTTGATGATCTTTTTGTCCCTTTTTCTGTTTACTTTCTTTTCTTATCCTTCTTTTTCTTTTCAGTTTCAATGTTTTCAGCAGAGTTTATCCCTTTGAATACAGTTGTTGCCTTCCTCTTAAAAAATTCATTGTCTTACAAACGGAAGGAACAGGTGATATTTATTCCAAAAGTGTTGGTTTAGAATTATTCAGTTTTGAGGTGGTAATCTTGCAAGTTTTAGGTTTACTAGGAGTGGTATCGGAAGTTGCGTCAGTGAAGCAATTTGACTTGTCAAGAAAGTCTTTTCGGGTTTGCTGCCGGATCCTAAAATCAACTTGACTCGATATTTCGGCGATCCAACTGGTCACCATCTTCAGGAGAATGCTGCTTCGCTGATGAGTCCCGCTGAGAACTGACGCCAGGCTGCAAACCGACGTCCTATATAGGCCACCGTTTAGTACACGCCGCATGCCCCGCCCGACACGGTTGATGCCCTCTAAGACTGCGAGGTGGCGCCGCCCTTAGTGGAACACTGCTGGCAACGATGTATCGCACTCAGGGCCGCACCGAGCAACGTTCACTTTTGATGCGGGATAGTACAGGATTCCACGTCCTGCTAAGAGGAAACCCATTGTCTCTGTTAATTAAATTATCCGCCAACCTAATTTCAATCGCTTCTTTATAGACACTGCTCCAAATACCGGAAATGTTGGCAACTACCTCAGTTTCGTCAAATTTAATACCGTGTCCCTCATTTAAGCAGTGTTCTGCTACTGCCGATTTTTCTGGTTGTTGTAGCCTCGTATGACGGCGATGTTCCACACACCTGTCATGAACTGTGCGAATCTAACGGCCAATGTAAGCCTTCCCACAGCCTGGCGTCAGTTCTCAGCGGCACTCATCGGCGAAGCAGCATTATCCTGACGAAGGTGACCAGTTGGATCGCCGAAATATCGCGTCAAGTTGATTTTAGGATCCGGCAGCTAACCCGAAGAGACTTATTACGAAGGAAAAGCCTACGAAGTCACAATTTGACTTGTGCTCGTAACTCTGTTCTTTTGATGTGCTTGGGCTCAGCAGGCCTTTTGATGAGCTTTGAAGTGGTGAGGTTCGCCTGTGTGTGAGATTGTGCTCTTCCATTTGTTGGCACAAACATATATTCCAACAAATAAGCACAGTCTATGATTGCACCCATCTTCAGTGGGAGTATTGCACATGCTATGAGTCAGGTCAATGGAAGGCGCTCTGCATCGCGGTGTAGCTTGCTCGCCAGGTTTCGAGAGGGTGCGTTTCTGGATGAGGTATCGAATATATTGCTTCCCCCTACTTATACTTCCAGAGGAGATCACGAATGTAAAATTAGAGAGATTAGAGCGCGCACGGAGGCTTTCAGACAGTCGTTCTTCCCGCGAACCATACGCGACTGGAACAGGAAAGGGAGGTAATGACAGTGGCACGTAAAGTGCCCTCCGCCACACACCGTTGGGTGGCTTGCGGAGTATCAATGTAGATGTAGATGAAGTGTTCGATTCCAGTGGATATTGTTTTTGGGAAGGTTGTGGTCTTTTTATTTTATCGTTTTTGTCGTTTGGTTTAGTGGCGTTTGTTTATTTTTAGTTTGTCTCCACCCAAAAACCCCCAAATTCCCTCGCTTGTCCCGTTACTTTCATTATATTTTTGGAGAAATATGTATTTGATGGTTTTTCTATCTATTTTTGTGTTTGTTGTCATGTTTACGTTATGACGTCATAGTCGCGATATGGGAGTTGTGAATGGTCGTTTCCGCCATATTTGTGACATCGAACAAAGCAGATAGGTGGAATCGGACGTTTCCGTTGACCCGCTGAAATATAAGCACGGGATGGCTTGGCAGGAAGGGCAACCAAACGGGGCGTAGACTGTCACCGACGTACGGCTGTGCTGTGGGGGTGTCTCAGATGACAGCCAAAGACGTCCTGCTACGAAAAGAAACGTCAGCTCAGGCCATCACTCCTGGTTCTCGAGCCGTATGGTGGGCGACAATCGGGTTGGTATCCCTAGAGACGCCCTAGACGGCGGTGGGATACCAACCTGACTTTGGCCCCCCATTCGAGAGTGATGGTCTGAAGTGTCATTTCTTTTCATAGCAGGACCTCTTTGGTTGTCATCCGCGGCACCCTTCAGCACAGCGGTACGTGAACGATAAGGGCCAGAGGTGGACCAACGTGTTATTGACTTGCTCAATTTGTGAAGCTCTTTCTCTTGCCTAAGTCATCCAATTGTTCCGAAGCTGTGATTATTTGTTTACCTGTAGGTGTACATCACGTCCACCTATGTCAATCCTATTCGGGTAATTCCTTCGTGGTGCGCCGTATTTTTTTTTTCTTTTACAGTGTATTTTATATAGACTTAGATAACCTGACAACTGTTGGATTGACAGGGGTGGGCTGGTATCGAGCACACCCCGTTCCCCATCCGCAGTCCTATTGATTTCATGGCGTTTTCTGTACAAGACAGTCAAGGACACTCCAGAAGAGTTGGTTGCCCGTTTGGCACTCTCTTGCATGTTGTGAGTAGGAGGAGGATATTGGTGTTTAACGTCCCGTCGACAACGAGGTCATTAGAGACGGAGCACAAGCTCGGATTAGGGAAGGATGGGGAAGGAAGTCGGCCATGCCCTTTTTCAAAGGAACCATCCCGGTATTTGCCTGGAGTGATCTAGGAGAATCACGGAAAACCTAGATCAGGATGGCCGGACGCAGGATTGAACCGTCGTCCTCCCGAATGCGAGTACAGTGTGCTAATCACTGCGCCACCTCGCTCGGTGTTGTGAGTAGACTGTTTATGTTTTTATAATGGAAACTCCACGTAGTGCTCTGTATGAAAATCGCTGACTGCGCTGTGTGCAGTCTATGGCTGGTTGGACTCACTGTTGCAATATTCGCGTGTGTAGTGTTGGGCAGTTGGATGCGAACAGCGCGTAGCGTAGCGCAGTTGGAGGTGAGCCGCCAGCAGTGGTGGATGTGGAGAGAGAGATGCCAGAGTTTTGACTGGTTACTATAAGATCTGGACGAGTGTCCGCCAGAGAAAGGAATTTTGTAAAGATTTTTGTCATTAATTGATAGATATATATGATGACTTTTGAACATTATTAAGTAAATACATTGTTTGTTCTCTGTCAAAATCTTTCATTTGCTAACTATGCCTATCCGTTGTTAGTGCCTTCAATAGTTAAAATCTTTTATTTAGCTGGCAGTATTGGCGCTCGCTGTATTGAAGTAGTTCGAGTAACGAAGGTTTTTGTGAGATAAGTGATTCATGAAAGGTATAGTTTATTGTTAGTCAGGGCCATTCTTTTGTAGGGATTATTGAAAGTCAGATTGAGTTGCGCTAAAAATATTGTGTCAGTTTAGTGATGATCAGAATAAGTAAAGAGAGAACTGTCTGAGTACGTTCAGTTTTACTCAGGTGTCTTTGCATCAAATAACGCAAGAGTTTTTCCAGCACAGTCATTCATAATTTTTCTAATGGGACGTTTCAATGTAACTAGGTATTCTATATTTCTTAAATTTCGTATAGCAACTGTGTCAAACCTTTTAGCTTACCTGGGCCACACTGGAAGAAGACGAACATTTATAGGCCACACGTAATATATTAAACACGAACAGCAAAAGAAATGGCTGGGGGCAAAGTTGAATTAACCTGACATTTTAGTGTGAAATTAGGAATCATGCGACATTTGACTTATAATTTGAGAAACCACGAGTAATATGTGAAATCAGGTTCGATTGAAGTGGCTGCAATTGTCATGACATTCCCAAGGTGTTCACCTGAGATTTTGGTTCTGTTTTTCCTATTCGTGTGCTTCACTCTTGAAAATAACTGTTCACCAACGTTCATGCTTCCAAACAAGGATGACGTAAGTAACACCTGTGCAGCAAGTGATATCTGTCTCTGGGCAGGTATGTTTTGTAATGGTCCAACAAAAATACGTGATCGAATTTTTCTTTCAGGTGGAAGTCAGACTACAACTCTACGCATTTCATCTGAAAATCTTCTGACAACGTATCTATATTACCTGTAAAAGGTGTCGCATAAAGAGGAAAAATTTCGTTGTTTTTTCGAAAATCCTGAAATCTATTTTCTAATTCTTCTACCAGAACGAAAGGTACGGCTACGTATTTCATTCTGACTTTAGGATTATGTTTCAGTTAACCGTAACTTTAGATAAAGGGATTTTTTCTGATGTTCTAATAGATGTTGATTTCTTGGGCCGCATTGGTAATTGCTTTGGACCGCAAGCGGTCCGCGGGCCGCGGGTTGGACACCCCTGACGCATAGTGTATAAAAAAGCACGTACACAAAATTTTAGTGTTTATAAGAGCTAAAAGTAACACTTTTTTGTGTGACAGAAATGTCACAGGTGCACTGTTTCTCACCTGAGGGTGAATGACGGTTTTGATGCTAGTAGTTTTCAGAGACGCTGTTCAAAATAACGTGTGAAGAATATTGTTTTAGAGATGTTGCTAAAAACTTCGTCAGATTAGATGAATGTACAACAGGCATCTGCGTGCTTTTAACAGCTATAATAGCCAAATCTGGGGGTTGGTAAATCCGAAGTCATCTTGAATGTTCCAGCATCAACAGAGATTTACCATAAATGTGTGGGCCGGTAATGTTCACAAACATGTCATTGAGCCGTGTCTTCCACCTAACACGCTCGGTGGATGAAACTGTTGTACGACCTATTGATTGTTGGCTACTGTGTGGGGTTCTTCAGCCGAGATTTGTTTGACAATTTTTCTGACGTTTCGCCAGCGCGGGTGACTTGCATTGTCAATGCCTTACCGCACTGCTGGTGCGGACTAGAATGGACAGCAGCCACTAACAATGCAGGATGAAGGTTTGACATTGCCAGCCACTCGTGCTGGTGCAACTTCAGAAAAACCATCATACAAACGTCGACAGAAGAAGTCGAGACAAAAGCCAACAGGATTTTTATGTGTGCAGAAAGATGGCAGGGTGAAATAGAAACCTCCAGCCATTTAATAGTTTCAATCAATTTGTGCTTTCTGTTTTGTGTTTGGTAGCTGGGACGTACAGTACAAGGTCAATTTAAGGTGTTATAGCGTGTTAAACATATGCGTAGGACGATAATAAATGGCTAGATGCAAGTCATGGAGGCGTCAATACGAGATTTTTCCGTCCTGTAATTATTTCCAGGGTTTTGAAAGTATTTCTATTCATGAAACCCTTGTTGTACCAGGAGGTAAGTTTGTTGATTTGGAAATGAAGTGACCACACTGACGTTTGTAGAAGCTCGCGTAGAGAGCTAGGAAAGGTGTATCATTGTCACTCTCGAGGAAATGAACAGAAAGATATTTGAACTTCCTGTCAGCTTAAAACTGTGTGTCGGACAGGGGCTTTAACAGGGATAACTGCCTTTCGCGGAGAAGTGCTCAAGTGCTCTAACGTCTGAATATTTAGGTACGACCCCCTCTCACTCACAGCTTTACTTTTGCCAGTATCTGAAGAATACGAGGGTTAAATGGTGCTGTTAGGAGTGCGCTTATAATGGAAGCCCTCCAACATACTTTTCGGGACTAGCATTCCTGGAAGAAATGATACTGTGAAGAAGTAGCTTAGTCGTTTTCAGAATCAATCTTTCACTCTGCATCGGAGTGTGCACTTATTTTTAACAGCCTGGTGCTGCACCTAATTTCAGTGTGCCAGAAAGTTTCAAAACAGGAGGATAGTCAGGAGGATATTGTTTTGGTAAATAGCGGTGTCGAGACGTTAGAGGAAAGGACAGCTGTCATAACAACTAGAGCTAACCTGCAGTGGGGCCAAAGCTACAGGAACTTGTCAATGCTGACGGCACAGGTTTACTGATAATTATGCTCTTGCATCCCGTCTGGGTAACGATATACTACTTCGTAGAAGCTTTCCACACTATGATGAAAGCACACTTCACTACCCGTAAGCCTATTACTCGGTGCGCTTGCGAAGTACTGAAATGTGTCACAGTTATGGGAGTTTATAACAGGATTAGCGGGTAATTACGTTAGGCAGAATGTAGGCTATAAAACGGAAGCTGTATCACCTATCGTAGGATCGCCGTGTTTATCCTGAGTTTCTCCGCTTGGTTTAAGCGCGCGTGAGGTGCGATCATGAATCCTGGCCTGTGCTATTCGTGAAACGTATTTTTCCAACTGCGCTCCGCTCTGATTGAGTGCCATTGGTGCTCTGAGTAATTATATTTCTCGCGCGCCCGTTTCCAATAACATTACACCCATTATGAACTAAAGCTAATTTCTGTTGACGTCAGAATGCACTGGAAGCATATGTTTTATGTTTTGCGGGGATGTGAATGTGTGTGTGTGTGTGTGTGTGTGTGTGTGTGTGTGTGTGTGTGTGTGTGTGTGAGTGAGAGAGAGAGAGAGAGAGAGAGAGAGAGAGAGAGAGAGAGAGAAAGAAAGAGAGAAACAGACAGACATAACCTGGTCATCATGTGTATTTTCCCTAGCAAAAATATTGTAACGCCACACGTTTCAAACTATTCCAAGGACACTGCACTTTCAACAAAACGAAAAAATCGGAAGACTGGAGTTTCGTAGCATAACAGAGGCGTTGTTCCCAAAGACACGAAAGTGGCCACTCTTAATTTTATTTCTTTCCACGGAACTGTTAACAAAGTGGATATCTGATAATGTGTCACAATACGCATTCAACGAGCTGTTCAATAAGAAAGACGTACTAATTGGAAATCGACTGTTGTGAATGTGGCTGAAATGTGCGCAAGATGAACTGCAACCTAGGAATTACATGAGCAACCCAGAGATGCGCTGCACGTATGGTAATTACAGTACCTGTGAATTAAAGAAGTACTCATCGCGGTAAACTAGTCTCGGTCACAAAAAGTAATTTACCAAGTTTTTAATCTATATTAACAATGGAACAAGGTGAATAATATTAATTATGAAAAGCGACTACGTCCGTTGACGGGGGAGTCTTTGAATTTTGTACATCAGAACGTACAAAATACCACACAGTGCTGCGAAGAATCGGAACTGATGAGAAAAAATTCAGTAAATAATAAGAGCACGAAAAAGAAGCAAAATACACTGAAAAACTAAGGGAACTGGTACACCTCCCTAATATCGTGCACGGCCCCCACGAGCACGCAGAAGTGCCGCAGAATGACGTGACATGGACTCGAGTAATGTCTGAAGTAGTTCTGGAGGGAACTGACACCATGAATCCTGCAGGGGTGTCCATAAAACCCTAAGAGAACGAGGTGATGGAGATTTCATCTGCGTAGCACGTTCCAAGGCATCCCAGATATACTGAATAATGTTCATATCTGGGAAGTTTGGTTGTCAGCGAAAGTGTTTAAATTCAGAATAGTGTTCCTGTAGCCACTCTGTAGTAATTCTGGGCGTGTCGGATGTCGCATTGACCTGCTGGAATTGGCCAAGACCGTCGGAATTCACAATGGACGTGAATGGATGGAGGTGAACAGACAGGATGCTTACGTACGTGTCACCTGTCAGAATCGTATATAGACGTATCAGAGGTGCCACATCACTGCACACGCCCCACACCATTACAGAGCCTACTGACATGCACGGTCCGTGAGTTCGTGAGATTCTATCCATACCCGTACTCGTCCATCCGCTCGATACCATTTGAAACGAGACTCGTCCGACCAGGCAACATGTTTCCGGTCATCAACAGTCCAATGTTTGTGTTGACGGGCGCAGGCGAGGTGTAAATCTTTGTGACGTGCTCTCATCAAGGGTACACGACTGGGCTTTCGGCTCCGAAAGCCGATATCGGTGATGTTTCGTTGAATGGTTCGCACGCTGACATTTGCTGATGGTCAGTATTGAAAACTGCAGCAATTTGCGGAAGGGTTGTACTTCTGTTACGTTGAACGATCCTCATCAGTCGCCGTTGGTCGCGTCCTTGCAGGATCTTTTTCCGGCATCAGCGATGTCGGAGATTTGATGTTTTACCGGATTCCTGATATTCGCAGTACACTCGTGAGATGGTCGTACGGGAAAATCCCCACTTCTTCGCTATCTCGGAAATGCTGTGTCCCATCGCTCGTGTGGTGACTATAACTCCACGTTCAAACTCACTTAAATCTTGATAACCTGCCACTGCAGCAGCAGTGCCCAATCTAATAACTGCACCGGGCACTTGTCTTACATAGGCGTTGCCGACCGCAGCACCGTATTCTGCCTGTTTACGTATCTCTGTATTTGAATGCGCATACCCATATCAGTTTCTTTGGCGGTTCAGTGTACTTGTACCATGAGTATTTTGGAGGCAGAGCGATTCGTCCCTAACAGTTAACACTCATTTTGCAAGTACAAAACACGTGATACCATCTCGCTCACTTTGTTCGCCAGACGAAATAAAGGAAACTAAAAATTTAAACGTACGTTCGACGAGACGAACCTCGAATTTCAGAAGGATATGGGAGGAAACTGGCCGTCTTCTCTTCAGAGGAACCATTCGAGCTTTGCTTAATATATTTGGTTAAACCACACCATCATATCATTTGGCACGCAAAGGAGCCCTAATCGTTGCCCTGTTCCGTGTGTTCCATAAAACCTGATACAGTCTCACATAATTGCCTAATTGCCTAATACACAACTCCGTTTCCAGAAAGGGTGGAACTTTGTGTCTGACTCTTCCACAGCTAATTGACATTACCTTAAAGCAGCTTAATTAAGTTCTTGTTTGTGTATATGATATTGTACACTTTTATAATTTTAATGTGTTATCTACATCTACATCCATACTCCGCAAGCCACCTGACGGTGTGTGGCGGAGGGTACTTAGAGTACCTATGTCGGTTCTCCCCTCTATTCCAGTCTCGTATTGTTCGCGCTATGCCTCTGTGTGGGCTCTAATCTCTCTGATTTTATACTCATGGTCTCTTCACGAGCTACAGGTAGGAGGGAGCAATATATTGCTTGACTCCTCGGTGAAGGTATGTTCTCGAAACTTCACCAAAAGCCCGTGCCGAGCTACTGAGCGTCTCTCTTGCAGAGTCTTCCACTGGAGTTTATCTATCATCTCTGTAACGCTTTCGCGATTACTAAATGATCCTGTAACGAAGCGCTTCTCTCTCTCTCTTCTCTCAACCATATCTGGTACCGATCCTACACCGGTTATCACGTTTGTACGGGATATCATGAACATATCAGTATTGATCAAGTACGTCATGGCATTCTCACCATACACATTTGTGAATGGAATGATGTATGTGACTGGAATATGTGACGAATATCGTTTCAAATCGTATTACGTAAACAAATCATAATTTTACAGGAAGTGAAAAACCAAATCAAATACGTCAAAATTCTCGACGCAGGACCTAGGTATTTTTAATTACGTTCCAGAACTAGTCATGATTTAAATCATTTCCCAGTGCTTGAAAGTGCCATTATAGTTCTTAAATTGCACTTAATCAACTGTGAACCAATTCACTGAAAAAATACGTTTCTGTGACTGTAGGCTTTCCCGGCGTAAACTATTGATGAAGGTTTCTCGGGCCTCCAGCCGGGTGGTAGCGTTCACATCTCGCGACGTTTCGGGAAGTGGAGACCCTCCACCACACACCGTCAGGAAGTGGAGACCCGAGAAATCTTCATCAAAATTCGTTTCGATCCATTCATGTTTTCGCATAATATGGTTTGAAAGGTTCATTTCAATTTTTTATTGTTTCTATTATTGGACACATGCCATCAGGTAAAAAAATACAGTTTTAACAAGTTTTTGACAGTAGATCGATATGTTACAGTCTTGCACTTAGTCCTCCTTCGTCGTGGAAGAGGAGGATCATGTGACAGGCTCTTACTGTTCTACAATAATGAGTTACTCAGCTGTTTGCTGCAGAATGATAATGACGTCTCAAAAACAGCATAACAATTTAATGCTTTAGTAGAAGTATTACAAACAACACTGTAAACTGCCTCATACGACAGAGCAACGGAATTTCTACAGCACTGTCCCACATAATGCTTTCCAAAAAAATGGTTCAAATGGCTCTGAGCACTATGGGACTTAACTTCTGAGGTCATCAGTCCCCTAGAACTTAGAACTACTTAAACCTAACTAACCTAAGGACATCACACACATCCATGCCCGAGGCAGGATTCGAACCTGCGACCGCAGCGTTCGCCCGGGTCCAGACTGTAGCGCCCATAATGCTTTCCACTTCTTCGTGGTTTTGAAGATGTAACTTTCATCATGTAACTGAGCCTACGATCTTGTTCCACTTTGTTCGTTGGGCTGTAAACATTATTGTTTCCTTTCACCAGATAAAATACTGGGCTGTTGCCACACTTGAATCTGCCTTCCTTGTGATTACAAGGCGACTCAAAATTCTTTAAATGAGGATCTCGGTTGAAGTACATAATGCGAAAAACGCCTCTTCACTACATAACTACAGATAGCAAAGCTCAATTAAACTATAAAAACACGCATTCACGCAATATTTTCAATACTAATTACTTATCAGTGCACCGAAATTACAAATTGCGCCAGAAATGATCATTCGTAAGGTACATCCGGTGTTGTTACTTTATGAGCTTCCTTTTCAGCTGTCTATTACTTTTTCCAGCTCTAATTATCATTCTACTCCGTTTCGATCGCTCTGCCACGGATAATTAGCTAGCACATGGTGGTCGAAAGAGCACAGTCATGCAATCAATGCTAAAATGTGCGCTGCAAGACCAAAATAGTGGGATCAGCCAATATACGGCAGGCTGGGGAATATGCCTTGAACATAACAGCTTTTGAACCGTCGGTTGCGGCGTGCATAATACTATTGAACCGTTTCATGCTTTTCATCACTAAAATACTAAAATACTATGGGAAAGAATATGAAATGACCTGATCTGACTCCACAGCGTTAAAGAGCGTACCATAGTTGGGATGAAAACGCATAAAACTCTATTTCGACTTCGGCTTCATTTAACATGTAATAAAACGATGCTCCTTATGTGATACTGTGATTGTATGATTACTCATACAAGAATAGTTATTGTATGTTAGAGATGGCTGCATGTAAAAAATGAAAACCAATAAAATACGAAAATCTCCTTTTCCGGTTTCTGACCCAGCTGACAGTGCCAATCTCTCCTGCAATTTTACATAGACATGTTTTTTATGTGCTCCGATCATAATCCTCCATCTGCTCGTTGCCCGGTTTCCATTCGGACTGTGGCGTATTGTCTAGAACAGTGCTCTCAATCTCTCTGAGATCATTACTCCTGAGGGCACTCAGATATTATCTACTACCGTCCCAACCCCCAAACCCGCCTCCCCCCTCTACCATGCTTAACATCAGTTCAGAGCTACACTTAAGAATGAAAAAGAATTTTCTTTGAACACATTCATTTTTGAAATGATGAAAGATAAATGATGTTAAACTTCTGTAGGTATTTTATTAAACCATGAGACAACTGCTATGGCATATTTGTTACAACTTTTTTTATAGAATGACGAAACAATTCTCAATGCCTTGCGACTGTTACCTAAACCACCACATTAATGGTAGATGCTTGTTACAAAACATGCTTCCTCTCCACCACTCCTCTCCCTAGCGACACTTGCTTTACTCGTATCCTGCACCTCCACTCAAAATCAACTACATTAAAATTTGTGAACTATACTTAGGCCCACTGTTTGTAAATGACTCCTTACTTCTGAACTGGCAGATATAGGAAGACTTCGGGCTGCCAATGCTTTGTGTCTGGCCATTGTTTCTAATAATAATAATAATAATGTTGTTGCTGTTGTGGTCTTCAGTCCTGAGACTGGTTTGATGCAACTCTCCATGCTACTCTGTCCTGTGCTAGCTTCTTCATCTCCCAGTACCCACTGCAGAATATATCCTTCTGAATCTGCTTAGTGTATTCATCTCTTGGTCTCCGTCTACGATTTTTACCCTCCACGCTGCCCTCCAGTACTAAATTGGTGATCGCTTGATGCCTCAGAACATGTCCTACCAACCGATCCCTTCTTCTAGTCAAGCTGTGCCACGAACTCCTCTTCTCCCCAATTCGATTGAATACCTCCTCATTAGTTATGTGATCTACCCATCTAATCTTCAGCATTCTTCTGTAGCACCACATTTCGAAAGCTTCTATTCTCTTCTTGTCTAAAGTATTTATCGTCCATGTTTCACTTCCATCCATGGCTACACTCCATACAAATACTTTCAGAAACGACTTCCTGACACTCAAATCTATACTCGATGTTAACAAATTTCTCTTCTCCAGAAACGCTTTCCTTGCCATTGCCAGTCTACATTTTATGTCCTCTCTACTTCGACCATCATCAGTTATTTTGCTCCCCAAATAGCAAAACTCCTTTACTACTTTAAGTCTCTCATTTCCTAATCTAATTCCCTCAGCATCACCCCACTTAATTCGACTACATTCCATTATTCTCGTTTTGCTTTTGTTATGTTCATCTTATAACAATAACAATAATACAGTGTAGGCCGTACAGCAGTGTAGTAGCCACTGCAGAATTACTGTTGTGCTGGCAGTTAGTTCATTTACTGTTATGAGTTGAATAACAAACCCTTTTATGTTCTCTTGCAGGAACTACCTATTACTTGAGCAGGCGTTTTCATGAGATGTTTAACCATATGTGATACATGTGTCTTAATTTTAGCCACAGATGCATGGAACGAATTACAATTATGTGTCTATTACGTGCATTACGTCAGGTAGATGTTGGTACGTTCGATTCACAGTATGTAAGCACCATCGATTGTGTCATGCATTTATGCTCTTGTTTGGAACAAAGACGTAATTATATTTAGCTTATGTAATCAGTATCACAGTCTTACGAAATAATGATAATAGTAATGATCTTGTAAAAATAATTTAATATTGAGACCGAAACATAATTGAACCCTTTGTTCTTAACCCGCAGAATATTACACTTTATCCCTTAGTGGGCAATTACCCTCCCCCCTTCTCCTTCCCCCCTCCCTGTTGGCAACCACTGGCGTAGAAGAACATTTGCTGGGTCTCCTTTAGTGTGCAGCATCTTTCCAGTTTTTCCTTCAGTTTTGTTTGGTAACTTATTTGTGCCTTAGAGTCTCACTCCCCCATGATCATGGCACCGAAGGGCGCAAAATAGAAAGGTTGTTGTTGTTGTGGTCTTCAGTCCAGAGACTGGTTTGATGCAGATCTCCATGCTACCCTATCCTGTGCAAGCCTCTTCATCTCCAAGTACCTACTGCAACCATCATCCTTCTGAGTCTGCTTAGTGTATTCATATCTTGCTCTCCCTCTACGATTTTCTCCCTCCACGCTGCCCTCCAATACTAAATTGGTGTTCCCTTCATGCCTCAGAACATGTCCTACCAACCGATTCGTTCTTCTAGTCAAATTGTGCCACAAATTCCTCTTGCCCCCAGTTCTATTCAGTAGCTCCTCATTAGTTACGCGATCTATCCATCTAATCTTTAGCATTCTACTATAGCACCACTTTTCGAAAGCCTCTATTCTCTTCTTGTTTAAACTATTTATCGTCCATGTTTCACTTCCATACAAGGCTACACTCCATACAAATGCTTTCACGAAAGACTTCCTGACACTTAAATCTATACTCGATGTTAAAAAATTTCTCTTCTTTAGAAACGCTTTCCTTGCCAGTGCCAGTCTACATCTGATATTTTCTCTACTTTGACCATCATCAGTTATTTTGCTTCCTAAATAGCAAAACTCATCTACTACTTTAAGTGTCTCATTTCCTAATCTAATTCCCTCAGCGTCATCTGACTTAATTTGACTACATTCCAATATCCTAGTTTTGCTTTCGTTAATATTCTGTTATGTTCTCCTTTCAAGACACGGTCCATCACATTCAGCTGTTCTTACACGTACTTTTCTGTCTCTGACAGAATTACAATGTCGTCGGCATACCTCAAAGTTTTTATTTATTCTCCATTGATTTTAATTCCTGCTACAAATTTTTCTTTTCTTTCCTTTACTGCTTGCTCAGCATACTGATTGAATAACCTCGGATACAGGCTACAGCCCTGTCTCACTCTCTTCTAAACCACTGATTCCCTTTCGTGCCGCTCGATTCTTATAACTACCATCTGGATTTTGTACAAATTGTAAATAGCCTTTCGTCCCCTTTATTTGACCTCTGCCACCTTTAGAATTTGGAAAAGAGTATTTTAGTCAACATTGTCAAAAGCTTTGTCTAAGCCCACAAATGCTAGAAACGTAGGTTCGCCTTTTCTTAATCTAAGATAAGTCTTAGGGTCAGTACTGCCTCATGTCCTCCAACATTTCTACGGAATCCAAACTGATCTTCCCCAAGGTCGGCTTCTACCAGTTTTTCCAATCGTCTGTCAAGATTTCGTGTTAGTATTTTGGAAGGCTAAAAAGCATTAACACCATTTGCTGCCTCGGATCTCTCTCAGATTTCGTCTAATGGCTTTGAACGGCCCCTAGTGGTTCCACGCTGTACACCAATACAGAAGTTGATGTCGCACTCCACTCCATAGGGGTGACACCATGTTCGGTGGGATTGCAGAGCCCACAGTGTTCTTGGAGAAGGACTGACTCGTCCTGAGGATGTCAGCAGTGTTTAAGGTTGTCAAGGAGGTCGTACTGTCGCACATAGGACTTCACAGTGTAGTTTTCGACCGCGAAGTGTGTGTAAATGAACGGCCGAAAGGAATGGGTAGTTTCATTGATGTCCGTTACGCCACCACCTGACGCCTTTTCGTTTCTATTCTGAACGGCGGTGTGTCAGAAATGTTTCCCTCAGTCACACATAACACGAACGGGTGACTTAAACGCTGGATTTTGTTGATCTGAACTCTATTGCAGAGGCATCGGGAGAAGGGATGGGATGTGGGCAAAGAGCGGAGGTGGCGAGGGATGCTATGACATTCCTACTGTGTGATACATTCACTGTAGCGTCTGACAGAACTTTGGTGAAATTTCTTGCCAGTGTGACACCATTAATCCACCTTACGCCTTACATTAACTGAGCTCTGTCCTATTCCGCTCATGTGCCGACACTTTGCTGAATCCATGATTAGTTATATGGAGAACATGTTCGGCTTCTACACTGAAGCTCCAAAGGAAGTGGTGTAGAAATGCGTATTCAAATACAGAGATACGTAAACAGGCAGTATACAGCGCCGCGGTCGGCAACGTCTGTATACGTCAACAAATGTCTGGCGCAATTGTTAGATCGGTTACTGCTCCTACAAAGGCAGATTATCAAGATTTAAGTGAGTTTGAACGCGGTGTTACAGTCGGTGCACGAGGTAGCGATGAAATGGAGATTATCCCGTACGATCTTTTCACGAGTGTACCGTAAATATCAGGAATCCGGTAAAACATGGAATCTTCGACATCGCTGCGGCCGGAAGAAAATCCTGCAAGAATGGGACCAACGACGACTGTAGAGACTCGTTCAACGTGACAGAAGTGCCACCCTTCCGCAGATTCCTGCAGGTTTCAATGCTGGGCTATCAACAGGTGTCAGTGTCCGAACCATTCAACGAAACATCATCGACATGGGCTTTCGGAGCCGAATGCCCACTCGTGTACTATTGATGACTGCACGACACAAAGTTTTACGCTTCACCTGGGCCCGTCAAAACCTACGTTGGACAGTAAATGAGTGGCAACATGTCAACTGGTCGGACGAGTCTTGTTTCAAATCCTATCGAGCGGGTGGACACGTATGGGTATGGAGACAACCTCATGAAACCCATGGACCCTCCATGTAAGCAGGGGACCGTTCAAGCTGGTGGAGGCTCTGTGATGGTGTGGGGCTTGTGCAGTTTGAGTGATATGGGACGGCTAATACATCTAAATACAACTCTGACAGGTGACACATACATATGCATCCAGTTTGATCATCTCCATCCTTCCATGTCCATAGTGCATTCCGAAGGACCTGAGCAATTCCAGCAGAACAATGCGACATCCCACACATCCAGAATTGCTGCAGAATGGCTCCAGGAACACTCTCCTGAGTTTAAACACTTCTGCTGGCCACCAAACTTGCCAGTCATGAACATTATTGAGCATATCTGTGATGCCTTGCAAGAGATCTCCATCCCTCGTACGCTTACTGATTAATGATTAGTCCTGTAGGATTCATGGTGTCAGTTTCCCCCAACAGTACCTCAGATATTAGTCGAGTCCACGCCACGTAGGGTTGCGGAAGTTCTACGTGTCAGCAGGGGCCCTACATGATATTATGCAGGTGTACCAATTTCTTTATCTCTTTGGTGTATAACCGTCAGCACACGCGAAGTTTAAATGTGTTCCAGTGAGTGTAATTCGGATTCGTTCTGTAGAAGGATTCACTATGAATTCTAAAGCCTGCAGTCAAATTTTTCGTCTTCTGTTGAATAATTAAAATAGCACATTATTTGAAAATTTTCAACTTGCAGTATTCTGTTCTCGAGTCTGGTTGTTCTTTGCCCAAACATGTCTCAAACAGGGTTTTCTCAGCATCCCCACGTTTTCATTTCTGACAATAAGAAAAATGAAGAAGGTAGGAAATGAATTTAAAGCGATTTATAGTATAGTATACAATCCATTTTTCAAAGCGACTTATTGCCGAACTGGATATCGCCACAAATCATTTAAATGGGTGCAAGTATTTATATTTATAACTAATTATTTAGTCTTTGGTCAATATAATTCGTGGATAACAAACAGTAGGACTAATCTAAGAGATTGCGCTTTTTATTTCGCTTTAAAATCTAAAGTAAAACCAATAAAATGCGCAATTTCGTATTCCACTTGCAAAATCGTAATAAGAACTGTAAGATCTCATAATGAAGATAGTATAGTGTTTAATCAAAGAATATATCTATATCTGCTATAAAACGGAGAGGAATACATAAGAAGAAACTAGACTGTTAACATGAGCTACGATCCTACGCCTTGCTGAGAAAAACACAGACGGATTTTTTCAGAGAAGCCGGTTTGTTAAATTGTAAGTGGGCCTTTTGTTGTATATTCGCTTTCATAAAGCAGCTTTCCCCTGCTCTCTTCTTGTTCCTTTGTCTGGGCACCACGCCAGGTTATACAGAATGAAGCAAAGTATGTGTTTTTATTAAAAGAGTTGAGCTTAACGGGTTTTTACGTAACAGGAAGAGAAATACGTTTATATCACTTGTCTAAATTCCTACCTCAGTTAAATCTTAAACCGAAAGTGGCAGCTAACTCGAATAATTTAATATAAAATGTTACCAGTAGTAAAGTCAAATATTGTCGAAAAATGTTTCCGTAACTTGAGTTTTTCCCTTGCGTAATCATAAAACTCGTATTTCTGATGTTAAGAAACGATACTTATCGTCTCGTTCCAAGTCAAACAGAAGCGAAATTATTCGGGTTGCAAATTTGATTACAAGGGAAATATTATTTACGTTAGTGAACCAGGCAGTCTTGTGACCGTTGAGATTATTCTGGTGCTAAATTCTTTCACTGTCTTCACTGTTGTAAATTTTTTCCACGTCCCGTCTTTATTGCGTCATTGCAGCTATAAATAGCAACTCGGAGAAGCATTCAGCGGAGGAACGGCAACTGTGGCGACCGCCGCAACTCGTAATCCTTTAACTGCCCACTGTTTTTACTCGTAAAAAGTTGCGCAAAGCAAAGTTTGCGACTGCTGAATGGAAGAATTTGCGGACGCTGAAATCACAGATCTGTACGGATAATTCGGGCTGCTTTGTAAACTTCATGCGGCAATAAAGCATTGCGAAAAAAAAAAATGTTCGACGACTCTCAAAGAGCAAGATACAACAAAAACTTTCCCTGTTCCTGTTATCACCGCAGAAGAAAGGGAATCCTTAGAATTGGTGACTTTTTTAATATCGCTGTAGGAATAACCGATGCAGAAACAATTACGTTTCGTATTGCCTGGCTCCAAGAGTATGAAAAAGTTGGTCAGGTTTTGACTATAACAATGGAATTAACGGAAATTACTTACTTTCAGTTAGCAAAATGAGCCTGTAATACTTCCCAACCTCTCGTTTAGCCGAGAGCGTTAAGACGGCACTTCCAAGAGACGGGAGTCGAGCCCCACACTGATCGAATCCACCCCACGGAATAACGACGAAGGTTCGGTTTCCCACATCCCTCTGTAAAAGGCAGGCTGATGCCCACGTCTCTTCTCAGAAAGGCGGCAGGAAAACATTTTTCTCTACACGCAGACAGACGGTGTACATTTATCCCATCCTTAGCAGGGAGGGGTGGGGGGGATGGGGAGGCGAAGGGGATGAATAGGAGACCGATGAGCTCAGTTGTTTAGTCTATTTAAACCCATAAGCAGCAGGAGTCTACTATATTCTAAACTGAGCAAATGCTCTCCTACACACCTCGCCGGACAAGTACTCCTAGAAAACAGGATGTTGGGAGAAACTCTTAGCCACATCCTGCGTTACTGCTTCAAAAGGTCAGTCTAACATTCTGCAGAAGATTCCTGCTTTTTTGAAACTTGCTGGCAGATGAGAACTAATGGGTGCTCCAAAACGATCTTTACAACTTTGATCACGTATTTCAGACACGGGGATAGGATATAAAGGTGCGATTCGTGGTATAATGTTCACAAACTCCTGAGGTTTTAATAGCATTTTAATAGGCGTCAATATGTGTTCTATCTGTAGCATGTAAGATATCTATGCAATACTCCCGTTAACATCGAGTATAGATTTAAGTGTCGGGAAGTGGTTTCTGAGAGTATTTGTATGGAGTGTAGCCATGTATGGAAGTGACAGATGGACGATAAATAGTTCAGAAAAGAAGAGAATAGAAGCTTTCGAAATGTGGTGCTACAGAAGAATGCTGAAGATTAGATGGGTAGATCAAATAACTAATGAGGAGGTACTGAATGGAATTGGGGAGAAGAGGAGTTTGTAGCACAACTAGACTAGAAGAAGGAATCGGTTGGTAGGACATGTTCTGAGGCATCAAGGGATCACCAGTTTAGTATTGGAGGGCAGCATGGAGGGTAAAAATCGTAGAGGAAGACCAAGAGAAGAATACACTAAGCAGATTCAGAAGGATGTAAGCTGCAATACGTACTGGGAGATGAAGCAGCTTGCACAGGATAGAGTTATTGCTACTTCCATGCGAGCTCCCAGTTCCTGGAGGTTTTGCGCCAGTTCAGGGATATGGACACGTGTCGTCCAAAGCCTTCCTGACGATCAAGACCCAGTGACGAGCTGCACCATCTTGCTGTAGCAAGTTGTCAGGTTGCAGTTCTTCGACCTATGGTAAGGAAAACTGTTCCACCACGTCCAGATGAACGGTCGAGGTTATTGGCGACTCCTCAGAGAAAACCGGTCGGACCATACTGCCATGAAGCATCCCACACCACCTGCTTACCTTTAGACTGTTGCACACAATTTCCATGCTAAAGTTGGTGGTCTCAGAGCCACAGATGCTCACAATGCGACGGTTTACTTTCCTGGACACACGAAAGCAATCTTCGTACATGAACATCACGTTTTTTAGATCCTCTGGGTTATCGTCGATGCGGCTCAGAGTCTCAACTGCAAATGCTTTGCGCTTTGGCCTGTCATCACGTTGAAGAGCGTCCAGCAGCTTGACCTTGTGGGCGTGAAGCTTTAGCCTATTGTACTGCACCCTGTGCACCTTGGCTGGTGGTAGCTGCAACTACTGAAATGCTGCACGGACTGATTTGATTCGGCTCTGGATAAGCGCCTGCGTCACTCGTTCTACATCTGCACCACTCGTGTTCGGTCGTCCAGAACTCGTCCTCTTCATCACATTCCGTATTGACTGATGGTCCGACTTCTTGGTGGTTTGCTTCCGTAACGTCTCCGGAAGTTTCGCTGTTCCTAGTGCCAGATCTGGTCTCTGCGAACCATTTCACACACTATACCATCTGCTGAGGAGTGGCCTTTCTTTGTTAATGCGTAACCTACAGAAACAAAGTTTTAAGTGGGTGTGGACATTATGTCGCAAACCACAGCTTCATACCTATCACCTTTTCTGAAATGTACATTATCAAATCTATAAAGATCTTTTCGGAACGTTCTGTTTGCACTGTAACTAGACCCGAACCGTGAAACATTTATTTCGTGGGCAAATTTAACAAACAACTGGGCCCACTAACAAAATACTAAAATCTTCCAAATCCTGCCTTGTGGTAAGTCGGATCCTTTCGGACGATACATTTCCTCAAGGTTTCAGGAACAGCGCGTACAACAAATACCTTGCATCATACTGCCGTATGGATTGCAGGTAACAGATACTATTGGACCAATTAAGAATCGTCTACGGGCAACAGAAGGACAATTTCTTCTTCCTTGTCTTCAAAAGACAAAAATTTATCGTACACTACTGGCCTTTGAAATTGCTACACCAAGAGGAAATGTACATGATGAACGGGTATTCATTGGACAAGTATATTATACTACAACTGACATGTGATTACATTTTCACGCAATTTGGGTGCATAGATCCTGAGAAATCAGTACCCAGAACAAACACCTCTGGCCGTAATAACGGCCTTGATACGCCTGGCCATTGAGTCAAACAGAGCTTGGATGGAGTGACAACGGTGTTGGAGTAAAGCATAGTGCGGAAGGATCGTATGTAACTACGTCCGGTTCGATGAAGAAGAGAAGAGATTGTGATGGTGACGGTAATAAATTGGCCACTGACTTTCCACCATAACAGTGCCTTGCGCGGCGACCTGTGGACGTCAGCACAATTCTCCCTGCAGCCCAGACGTGTTGTCTGCAGGTATTTTGTTCGTTCAATTTCGGTGAGCAAGATTATTGCGGGCCATTGCGGCGTCGCGGCCCAGTATATTCTCTGCGGCGCGAGATGTTTAAAACTGGCCGTTCCTTCGAGTCCACGCACGGATGCGAGTTGTCAGTGCGTGCCGGCTGGGACGTCTTGCGCTAGCAACGCGTCGGCTCGTTCGCATATTTCTGCAGCGTCTGCCACCTGGCGCACAGCGGCGGACTCTTAAAACTCCGGTTTTACGAGCGGAGCGCATTGCAGTTACTGCGGCGCATGTCACGACGCGGATGCCAGAAAGTTTGTTCACGCCCCCAACTTAAACACACCCTCCTCCTCCTTCCTCCCCCACCCACCGTCTCTCGCTCCCTCCCTCCCCCCCCTCCCTCTCTCTCTCCATTCCGTTCGCGCTGTTGTTTCTACATCTACATCTACGTGATTACTCTGCTATTCACAATAAACTGCCTGGCAGAGGGTTCAATGAACCACCTTCATGCTGTCCCTCTAACGTTCCACTCTCGAACGGCACGCGGGAAAAACGAGCACTTAAATTTTTCCGTGCGAGCCCTGATTTCTCTTATTTTATTGTGATGATCGTTTCTCCCTATGTAGGTGGGTGCCAACAGACTTTTTTAGCAATCGGAGGAGAAAACTGGTGATTGAAATTTCATGAGAAGATCCCGTCGCAACGACAAACGCCTTTGTTTTAATAATTGCCACTCCAATTCACGTATAATGTCTGTGACGCTATCTCCCGTATTTCGCGATAATACAAAACGAGCTGCCCTTCTTTGTACTTTTTCGATGTCATCCGTCAGTCCCACCAGATGCGGATCCTACATCACATAGCAATGCTCCAGAATAGGGCGGACAAGCGTAGTGTAAGCACATTCTTTGGTAGACGTGTTGCACCTTCTAAGTGTTCTGCCAATGAATCGCAGTCTTTGGTTTGCTCTACCCACAATATTATCTATGTGATCGTTCCAATTTAGGTTATTTGTAATTCTAATCTCTAAATAATTAGTTGAATTTACAGCCCTCAGATCTGTGTAACTTATAGCGTAATCGAAATTTAGCTGATTTCCTTTAGTACGCATGTGAATAACTTCGCACATATCTTTTTTTTTTTTTTATTCAGGGTCAATTGCCACTTTTCGCACCATACATATATCTTATCTAAATCATTTTGCAAGTCGTTTTGATCATCTGATGACTTTACAAGACGGTAAATGACAGCTTCATCTGCAAACAATCTAAGACGGGGTCAGGGATTTTCTCTGCCTCGTGATGGCTGGGTGTTGTGTGCTGTCCTTAGGTTAGTTAGGTTTAATTAGTTCTAAGTTCTAGGCGACTGATGACCTCAGCAGTTGAGTCGCGTAGTGCTCAGAGCCAGCCAACAGCCAATTCTGCAACAATTCCAGATAGGTTTGCCCAGTTACAGTTGCACTTCGAAGAAAAAAAGACCAAAAATTGTGAAATGGCACAGAAAACGTTCAACTTAGGTGAATCACGTTCCCTTCGGATTCTCAGTGCCTCATACACGGACACTTCCCCTGTTCTTGGAAATGTTGCTTCATCGTTAAACACTTGGCTTCGAAATGAACCGGTCATCTGTTTCCATTTGCTCAAGGACAAACTCGCAGAACTCAATTCCTGTCACCTTATCAGCTTCGGAAAGATTAGAACCATTTGTAGACGATAAATTTTCATTACTGACTTTTTCCAAATGATTGGATGAGGAATTTGCTGCTATCTGCTAGCTCGGCTGGTCGGTTTCCCTGGACTGCGAGCAAATGCTCTGTGAATGCAGCCAACATTTTCTTCACTAGTGAGCGGCCGTCCGGAACTTTTCCCTTTTAGCAAACACCCTTTGTTTATACCAACGTACGATACACCACGTATCGGAAGATGAATACCATACTAGGTTCGAAATGCAGGCAGAACATCTGTCGTCGATTCACTTCTGTTGTACTCAATAGAACAAAAAGCTTTTTGTTGAGCAGCAGATCTTTGCACTAACAGCAGAAATGAAGATTACGTGGGCATCAGCGCTCCTAGCGACGAAATGAGCAACCAAATGAAACTTCAGAGCTTCCTTAAGTCGTCGACTGAAACAATGTAGCTCTCCTTCTCTGGTTTGCGAGGTTCTCGATTTTCAAAATCGTGGTAGTCTTTTTGAATCACCTTGTAGTTGGACAAAAACATTGAACAACTGCGTGAACAGCTGTCGCCCCATAACGGACCTCCACCCTGTTTCCCGCCTCACACTTCACTGTGACGCATAACGAGTTTTCTCTGCATGTGTTGAAAGGTCTGTTTCTGTGATAAGCGGCTGCAGTGTGACACCGAAGCCAAGCTTTAACCCGCCAGTAACGTGTCACGAGGTCGCTATTGTTTTCGGCCCTGGGGCCGCCTGCGACAAGAGACAGCTGCCACGATAAATGCATCACGCAGGCAGGTCGTGCGCACCGACGCGTTTGCGCCACCCCCACTGAAGGAAATCAGAAGCGCTCGGAGCCCACCTGAAATAAACATGAGTTCCAGAGGCCACGTCAATATCAGCTGGAAACAAAGAAGCGCGCCTTCCAAGATGTCTGCACTCGGGGCACTAGTCACCACTCTAGAAAAAGAATCTTAATTGTAGGGTCGCAGAAAGATATAGCTACGGCACGCAGGAAGTAGCAGCTGTACCGCCACAGTCCCTCCCAGGACTTAAGCGCAACACACTCTCGAATACAATCAGCAGTCCCTGCATCTCGTAGAACTCAGCAACCGTTAAACAAACACAACGAATTCTCCTGTACTTCTTTTTGATCTAGCAAATCGGAAATTGCAAAAGAACAATGCACTCATCTTGATGCTGAATTAATACTCAATACGCGCGAATACTGATTAGGCTCAGAAACACGTTAAATAGAATGACATGTGGAAAGACAATAATGTTTTACGAATATCGACTGATAAAATTTACAATGAAAGTGTTCTCATTTGTTATAACGAGAAAGATGATCACTATAATCAGCACGAATGAGATCAAAAATATATCTAAAACAATACAGGAAAAACGTTTGCACGAATATAGACTGATAAAACTTACAATAAAATATTATGACCTAGTCATTGGAGTGGCAGTCTTAGATTTGTCTAAAATGGAAGTGCTTTCGCCGTCTGACCGTTCTTTGAAGTCCTGGATACACACTATGCCCACTATCTGTGCAAACAGTTGCCTTAATATTCATTTTGTTAATGTGAATGTTACACGAAAATCCGTCGAATTGAGAAATGTACATTTGTGTAAAGTAAATTTATCTAGCGATCTCTGAAATCTATCCTTCTCGCTAAAGACGCTCTCAGAGACAGGAGCAAACAGAGCTCTTCTCTCCCTTCCCCCCCCCCCACTTCTACCAACCTGCCTCCCTCTCTCCCTCTCTCTCTCCCTCTCTCTCTCTCTCTCTCTCTCTTTCTCTCTCTCTCTCTCTGTGTGTGTGTGTGTGTGTGTGTGTGAGAGAGAGAGAGAGAGAGAGAGAGAGAGAGAGAGAGAGAGTGAGAGAGTGAGTTTGGTAATGCGGTCTGCGTTCGGACCAGCACTATGGTATTAAAATTCACGCTGAGATGATGTAGATGAATAAATGATAATATTCACTACCGACATTTCTCTCCTCTGTGAATGTGAGGAAATACTACAGAGTACTGTTGAATGGAATGAACAGAATGTGGACTGATCGTAAACTACAGAAAAACGAAAGTATAGAGGATTATTAGAAATGAGATTAGCGTTAAACTTAAAATAGGAATTGGTGTATGAAGTGAAAGGAATGTATTACTTTAGAAGCAAAACAATTCATTACGGGCAAAGCAAGAAAGACATGAGAATCAGAGAAAGGAGAGACTTCCTCGCCAAAAGAATGCACCTGAACAGTGGTGGTCAAACTGAGACCCGAATAAAATATTCATGCGGCCCGCGATTCTCAGCTGTAATTCATAAAAATATCCATCCAGCAGTTAACAGCCGAATCCAGAACCATCAGCTAATGTTAAGACATTCTAAATGTAGTTTTTCTGCTCAGTAACAAACAAAAATACTTAAAGAGGCAGTAGCTATTTAAGCAGTGCTTAATTTTAATTGACTTTGGTGAATACAGCCGTGAGATTAGTAAGGTTTGGTACTTGCTCAGGGGTACAGTGGTAAATAGTGGAGCCACTGCAGAGTCAGAGGAGGTGAGAGGGGTAAAGTTTTATTCATTGTCTTCCAGTTCTCAAAACTCATTGGCGTAGCGATCGTATGGAGCAGCTACTTTAGTGTAAATTTTAACACATAGCATGGATGTTGTGCAACCGGCCATTTTCAAATGCGGTCAGATTTGTTGTGCAATGTCATAATTTTATATGAACAATTTTTTTAGTGAAATTCCTGAGACTGTGCGATATACGAAGGAATCAAAGATGCTATAATCTTGCAGAGAGATATGAACAACACTATCATCTATGATTTAAATATAACTTTTGTTGTTATCTGGAAGGTTAATTCTTCTGACTAGCGCCTCCTGATTATTGTTCTAGTTAAGATTCTCTCAAACTACCACAGGCCAATAGATATATTGTATAGTATCGGAAGAAATAAAAGAGCTCAAATCAAGTGATTTATAGGTGAGACTCGAAAGTGATTATTCTTGTACAACTACATTCTCATAAATATCTAGAAAGCTCCAGATATTTACGTTGACGTTGACGTGCGACGAACGAACCTGAAATTACATTGTGTTTCTTTACAGACCCAATAACTCGCAATTACATAGCGTTAACAGCACTTTACCAATATTTCGTCACTCAAAATATTACTAAAACGACGAGTTTAGCTAACATTACATCGCTTGTAAGCTAACAGTACAAACCAAAATGTCGTCCAAATAATATTCCAACCCAACATAAAACATCACAACAAATAAAGTAATATAGCGGGAAGGAGTATGAAATTAAATTAAGGCTGTCGTAATACATCGCAATGAGTAGAAAAAATTACATTCAAAACATGTAGTAAACATTTGTGACTGTGTCTCTTATTAGATATTGCATTTAAATATGATGTATAAATTATTAATCAATTAACCATCTCTTCACACAGAGAACACGACAATAGTTCGTCAGGCAACTACAGTGTCACATTTTGGGGTCGCTGAGGTGGCAGCAGTCTGAAACGGGGAACATTCAACACGAAGTGTTCCGAATGGCGCCGACGTTAAGAGATCAGTACGTGGGGGGCGGCGGCCTGCTTATCGTGTCCTTAATGAAACTAGTCTATTTAGGCTTCGTAACATACTAATTTATGTAGATTACCAATTAATAAATACATCGGTACATATGCAACCCGAGGTGCTGCCCCAGAACATCGGTATTGACTCTTGAACATAGACGTTTGACGATCGCTGTACTGCAGTCGAACATTTAGGCCTTAGCTGATTGGTAGGCAGGAACTGATGACCTTCGCTATTTGGTCTGCTTCAGCACTTACTCAGCATCAGCTGACCTAGACAGAATTTCTAGTTGATGTGATGAAGCGCAGCTTGCTGTAAATGTAGAAAAATGTAATTTAATGCAGATCCCCCACGTACTGATCGCATAACGTCGGCGCCACTCGGAACGCTTCGTTTTGAATGTTCCCCGTTTCAGACTGCTGCCCCCCCCCCCCCCCCCCCCCATGAACCATGGACCGTGCCGTTGGTGGAGAGGCTTGCGTGCCTCAGCGATACAGATGGCAGTACCGTAGGTGCAACCACAACGGAGGGGTATCTGTTGAGAGGCCAGACAAACATGTGGCTCCTGAAGAGGGGCAGCAGCCTTTTCAGTAGTTGCAGGGCCAACAGTCTGGATGATTGACTGATCTGGCCTTGTAACAATAACCAAAACGGCCTTGCTGTGCTGGTACTGCGAACGGCTGAAAGCAAGGGGAAACTACAGCCGTCATTTTTCCCGAGGGCATGCAGCTTTACTGTATAGTTAAATGATGATGGCGTCCTCTTGGGTAAAATATTCCGGAGGTAAAATAGTCCCCCATTCGGATCTCCGGGCGGGGACTACTCAAGAGGACGTTGTTATCAGGAGAAAGACAACTGGTGTTCTACGGATCGGAGCGTCGAATGTCAGATCCTTTAATCGGGCAGGTAGGTTAGAAAATTTAAAAAGGGGAATGGGTAGGTTAAAGTTAGATATAGTTGGATTTAGTGAAGTTCGGTGGCAGGAGGAACAAGACTTTTGGTCAGGTGAATACAGGGTTATAAATACAAAATCAAATAAGGGTAATGCAGGAGTAGGTTTAATAATGAATAAAAAAAATAGGAGTACGAGTTAGCTACTACAAACAGCATATTGAATGCATTATTGTGGCCGAGATAGACACGAAGCCCACGCCAACTACATTAGTACAAGTTTGTATGCCAATTAGCTCTGCATATGATGAAGAAATTGATGAAATGTGTGATGAGATAGAAGAAATAATTCAGGTAGTGAAGGGGGACGAAAATTTAATAGTCATGGGTGACTTGAATTCGAGTGTAAGAAAAGGGAGAGAAGGAAACATAGTAAGTGAATATGGACTGGGGGTAAGAAATGAAAGAGGAAGCCGTCTGGTAGAATTTTGCACAGAGCATAACTTAATCATAGCTAACACTTGGTTCAAGAATCATAAAAGAAGGTTGTATAAATGGAATAATACCGGAGATCCCAAAAGGTATCAGATAGATTATATAATGGTAACACAGCGATTTAGGAACCAGGTTTTAAATTGTAAGACATTTCCAGGGTCAGATGTGGACTCTGACCACAATCTATTGGTCATGAACTGCAGATTAAAATTGAAGAAACTGCAAAAAGGTGGGAATTTAAGGAGATGGGACCTGGATAAACAGACTAAACCAGAAATTGTACAGAGTTTCAGGGAGAGCATAAGGGAACAATTGGCAGCAGTGGGGAAAGAAGTACAGTAGAAGAAGAATGGGTAGCTTTGAGGGATGAAGTAGTGAAGGCAGCAGAGGATCAAGTAGGTAAAACGACGAGGGCTAGTAGAAACCTCTGGGTAACAGAAAAAATATTGAATTTAACTGATGAAAGGAGAAAATATAAAAATGCAGTAAGTGAAGAAGGCAAAAAGGAATACAAACGTCTCAAAAACGAGATCGACAGGAAGTGCAAAATGGCTAAGCAGGGATGGCTAGAGGACAAATGTAAGGATGTAGAGGCTTATCTCACTAGGGGTAAGATAGATACTGCCTACAGGAAAATTAAAGAGACCGTTAGAGAAAAGAGAACCACTTGTATGAATATCAAGAGCTCAGATGGAAACCCAGTTCTAACTAAAGAAGGGAAAGCAGAAAGGTGGAAGGAGTATATAGAGGGTCTATACAAGAGCGATGTGCTTGAGGACAATATTATAGAAATGGAAGAGAATGTAGATGAAGATGAAATGGGTGATGCGATACTGCGTGAAGAGTTTAACAGAGCACTGAAAGACCCGAGCCGAAACAAGGCTCCCGGAGATGACAACATTCCGTTAGAACTACTGACGGCCTTGGGAGAGCCAGTCCTGACAAAACTCTACCATCTGGAGAGCAAGATGTATGAGACAGGCGAAGTACCAACAGACTTCAAGAAGAATGTAATAATTCCAATCCCAAAGAACGCAAGTGTTAACAGATGTGAAAATTACCGAACTATCAGTTTAATAAGTCACAGCTGCAAAATACTAACACGAATTCTATACAGACGAGTGGAAGAACTGGTAGAAGCCGACCTCGGGGAATATCAGTATGGATTCCGTAGAAATAATGGAACACGTGAGGCAATACTGAACTTACGACTTATCTTAGAAGGAAGATTAAGGAAAGGCAAACCTACGTTTCTAGCATTTGCAGACTTAGAGAAAGCTTTTGACAATGTTGACTGGAATACTCTCTTTCAAATTCTGAAGGTGGCAGGGGTAAAATACAAGGAGCGAAAGGCTATTCACATTTTGTACAGAAACCAGATGGCAGTTATAAGAGTCGAGCGGGATGAAAGGGAAGCAGTGGTTGGGAAGGGAGTGAGACTAGCTTGTAGCCTCTCCCCGATGTTGTTCAATCTGTATATTGAGCAAGCAATAAAGGAAACAAAAGAAAAGTTCGGAGAAGGTATTAAAATCCAAGGAGAAGAAATAAAAACTTTGAGGTTCGCCGATGACATTGTAATTCTGTCAGAGACAGCAAAGGACTTGGAAGAGCAGTTGAACGGAATAGACATTGTCTTGAAATGAGGGTATAAGATGAACATCAACAAATGCAAAACGAGGATAATGGAATGTAGTCGAATTAGGTCTGGTGATGCTGAGGGAATTAGATTAGGAAATGAGACACTTAAAGTAGTAAAGGAGTTTTGCTGTTTGGGGAGCAAAATGACTGATAATGGTCGAAGTAGAGAAGATATAAAATGTAGACTGGCAATGGCAAGAAAAGCGTTTCTGAAGAAGAGAAATTTGTTAACATCGAGTATAGATTTAAGTGTTAGGAAGTCTTTGCTGAAAGTATTTGTATGGAGTGTAGCCATGTATGGAAGTGAAACATGGACGATAAGTAGTTTGGACAGGAAGAGAATAGAAGCTTTCGAAATGTGGTGCTACAGAAGAATGCTGATGATTATATGGGTAGATCACATAACTAATGAGGAGGTATTGAATAGAATTGAGGAGAAGAGGATTTTGTGGCACAACTTGACGAGAAGAAGGGACCGGTTGGTAGGACATGTTCTGAGGCATCAAGGGATCACAAATTTAGCATTGGAAGGCAGCGTGGACGGTAAAAATCGTAGAGGGAGACCAAGAGATGAATACACTAAGCAGATTCAGATCGATGTAGGTTGCAGTAGGTACTGGGAGATGAAGAAACTTGCACAGGATAGGGTAGCATGGAGAGCTGCATCAAAGGATAGGGTAGCAAGGAGAGCTGCATCAAACCAGTCTCAGGACTGAAGACCACAACTACAACAACAGTGTGAAAAACAATTTCTGTAATGTTCGAGTACAGTATTAGTGGTGTGCTGCTTGTTACAGTCACGTCGATTAAACAGATAGGAAAGCGAATGGTAGACTTCAGGTTATTGGGAGAATTTTAGGGTTCAAATGGCTCTGAGCACTATGGGGCTTAACTTCTGAGGTCATCAGTCCCCTAGAACTTAGGAATACTTAAACCTATCTAACCTAAGGACATTACACACATCCATGCCCGAGGCAGGATTCGAACTTACGACCGTAACGGTCGCGCGGTTCCAGACTGTAGCGCATCGAACCGCTCGGCCAAGAATCTTAGGGATATGTGGTTCATCAATAAAGGAGACCTCATATAGAACCATTGTACTAGCCATTATTGAATAATGTTACAGTGTGTGGGATCCTCTGAGATTGGATTAAAGTATGGCATGCAAGCGATTTAAAGGCGTGCTGCTAAACTTGTTACTGGCACGTTCGATCAACATGTGAGAGTTACGGAGATACTTCGTGAACTCCAATCGGCACATTCGATCAACAAGTAAGAGTTGTGGAGGTACGTACTGAAAAATGTGAGTCCCAGGAGCGAAGACGCCGTTCTTTTCGCGAAATACTACTGAGAAAATTTAGAGAATAAGCATTTGTCACTGATTGCAGAACGATTCTATTGTACTGCCGCCAACGTACATTTCGCGGAAGGACCGCGAAGATAAGATGAATTAGGGTTCTTAAGGAGGTGTATAAACAGTCGTTTTTTCCTCATTCTGTTGTTGTTGTTGTTTTTGGGGATGGAGACCAGACAGCGAGGTCATCGGTCTCATCGGATTAGGGAAGGACGGGGAAGGAAGTCGGTCGTGCCCATTGAAAGGAACCATCCCGGCATTTGCCTGGAGCGATTTAGGGAAATCATGGAAAACCTAAATCAGGATGGCCGGACGCGGAATTGAACCGTCGTCCTCCCGAATGTGAGTCTAGTGTCTAACCACTGCGCCACCTCGCTCGGTTTTCCTCATTCTGTTTATGAGTGGAACAAGACAGGAAATGTATTTTTTCTCTGATTACCGTCACTGGAAAATTCAAAGCAACAGTGTTAAAGTGTTAGGTGACTACGCCAGTCGCTTAATTACCTAGTGAATTAAAAGCAAAGAAAATCTACAATGGGAAGTAATTCATGTAGTCGCAAATTTTTTATATTGGTAGGAGAGTGTGCCATGAGGGATATACCGAAAATCGTGGCTCCTGGCGGAAGGAAAAAGCAAGGGTGGGGGGAAAGTGGGAGGTTGCGTCGGTTTGGTTGCTTTAGAAGTTCGCATTTGTGCGTTTTTCGTAATGACTCGAAAATCGCGGCCACTAGTGAAACTTTATTCTATTACAAGATTAAGCTACATTGAATTTCCTACGAAAAAAACTTCTGTTGGTTTACTCTCTAAGAGTGAGCGAGAGAATTTAGAAAATTTCGTGCGACGCCCGTGCTCTGTGGCTTAGGTAGTTCTGGCAGGCTAATTTGAGATAGTTTCGTGACCTGATAGACCACAAATAACCCATATCACATTGTCCGTCTAGGCTTCCTCCATACGATTGTAGTACGTAGTAAACAGATATCGTTTACAACCGGTAGATGTACACGTGGATGTAGCAGGGACTGGGCCAGGAGACAAATTCGGGGCTGGTCATTCAAACCACCGTGATGATAAAGAGTAGTGGTCTACGCATTGCACCAGCCTTTGACACAAGAACGTAATCCACTGCAGCTGACTCAGTCCTGTAGTGACGGCTTACAAAGGACGCCAGCAAACAGAGTTCACCTCGCACAAGCGGTGAGGCATTGACGTCCGGGCCTTGAACAGGATTTGGAGCCTGCACCCGAAAAGGGTTACTAAGTGTGCTGGGCGAGAGATAACAGCGGGATGGCGGGTGAAGTGAGTAGCGACGACCACCGAAAATGCGCCATACTGACTCTGCTGCCAGGGTTAGAGAACTGCGATTGGCGCGCAGGACAAAACGATCAAAACACAGTTGATTGGTTGATTTGGGGATGGGACCAAACAGCGAAATAATTTGTCCCATCGGGTTAGGGAAGGATGGGGAAGGAAATTGCCGTGTTCTTTCGAAGGAACCATGCTGGCGTTTGCCTGAAGCGGTTTTCGGAAAATCACGAGAAACCTAAATCTGGATGCTCGGCCGAGGGCTTGAATCGTCGTTGACCTCCCGAATACAAGTCCGGTGTGGTAACCACTGCGAATACACAGTTGGTTTCGAGTCTCTCACCTCAAGTAAAGAAGTTGCAGAACAAAGGAATATCGTCACAGTACTCGAGCATTTTACTCCTAGCCTAAAGGATCCTATTATCTGAATATTCTTTGTAATTAAATGATGAAGTTCCTTTAGAAAAGATGCCCCACAACTTGTCAATAGTTAAAGAATTCCATAATCATCAGCTTTAGCTGCTGTATGAATGACTTTTTCCTTCACAGACAGTGGCGATCACGCAGGACTTTATGAGGTCCACTGAAAGATTAAGTCAGTGTACTTAAGAGATGTCAATAATAAAATGGATTCTGAAACTTCATGGCAGGAAGAAACTATGTTCTGGGGCAGGATTCGAACCTGGAACCTTGCTGGTGCAGGGAAATGCTCTTATCGATAGCTTTATTTTCAGTTCAGACCTGATCCAAAATTAGAAACTTTCACAGAACACAAGAGCAGGGAAAAGACTCAATTTATTAATTAACTTGGACATTGTAACACATTCACATTTCGGTATGGCAGTTGTGGGGGTACGGCTTCCAATCGTTTTGCTGCCTGTATTATATTCGTGTGCCATTTTTGTGATCAGAGCCTACAGACATTGTTGTTTGTATCATTCGTATGTATGTTCGTTTCATTTTGGCTGTGGCTCTGTGGTTGCTCCTATCAGTACGTCCGTCCTACTTTCAAGACTTCGCAGCTGCTTTCCTGCATACTTTAATGCACAAACACTTCTGTAAGACAGAATGTCGCGGAGATTTGGGTGGGCGGCAGCGTAGGCGATAGATCCCAGGGTGAATTTTTCTCTCAGCAGCGCTGTGTGCACTCATCTCAACTTTCTCACGGACTGAAACCGTGTTTTAGTCCTGCGGGATATGGAAGAGTGTTTCTGTAGTAAAGTGTGGAAAGTAGAAGATAGATAATTTTAGTGCCAACGGGAGGAGGTTCCTGTCCCAGCACAAAAAGACGAACATGTTCCTCTTTAAAGCACTTTGGCAGAAAAGTGGGGAACCTGCTGCCCCAATTCCGCCTTCCTCACAAAAAATTTTAGCACGAGAACATATTCGCACTCTTAACACAGAACGTTCTAAATTCTGTTGCCCGGCCCCTCTTTGAAGTTAAGCCTTAATACTCAGCATCTCCCTCTCACCACCGCTGTCTATATAGGTCTCATTGCCACTCGCTTTTTCTTTTCTCACATTCATTTACAGTATATCCATATCTCACTGCCACTGTCTGCTCACTCGCTTACAGTGTCTCCTTTGGTCTTTCATTCCCGTTGCCACGGTCTCCACCATGTCTCAGCAGATAGAAGTTCTGAGGATCCTAATAATTTTTCGCTCATATCCGTGAATATACACTACTGCCCATTATAATTGCTACACCAAGAAGAAATGCAGATGATAAACGGGTATTCATTGGACTAATATATTATACTAGAGCTGACATGTGATTACATTTTCACGCAATTTGGGTGCATAGATCCTGAGAAATCAGTACCCAGAACAAACACCTTTGGCCGTAATAACGGCCTTGATACGCCTGGGCATTGAGTCAAACAGAGCTTGGATGGCGTGTACAGGTACAGCTGCCCATGCATCTTCAACACGGTACCACAGTTCATCAAAAGTAGTGACTGGCGTATTGTGACGAGCCAGTTGCTCGGCCACCACTGACAAGACGTTTTCAGTTGGTGAGAGATCTGGAGAATGTGCTGGCCAGGGCAGCAGTCGAACATTTTCTGTATCCAGAAAGGCCGGTACAGTACCTGCAACATGCGGTCGTGCATTGTCCTGCTGAAAGGTAGGGTTTTGCAGGGATCGAATGAAGGGTAGAGCCACGGGTCGTAACACATCTGAAATGTAATGTCCACTGTTCAAAGTATCGTCAATGCGAACAAGAGGTGACCGAGACGTGTAACCAATGGCATCCCATACCATCATGCCGGGTGATACCCCAGTATGGCGATGACAAATACACGCTTCCAATGTGCGTTCACCGCGATGTCGCCAAACACGGATGCGACCATCATGATGCTGTAAACAGAACCTGGATTCATCCGAAAAAATGACGTTTTGCCATTCGTGCACCCAGGTTCGTCGTTGAGTACACCATCGCAGGCGCTCCTGTCTGTGATGCAGCGTCAAGGGTAACCGCATCCATGGTCTCCGAACTGATTGTCCATGCTGCTGCAAACGTCGTCAACTGTTCGTGCAGATGGTTGTTTTCTCATGGATCGAGACGTGGCTGCACGATCTGTTACAGCCATGTGGATAAGATGCCTGTCATCTCGACTGCTAGTGATACGAGGCCGTTGGGATCCGGCATGTCGTTGCGCATTACCCTCCTGAAAACATCGATTCCATATTCTGCTAACAGTCATTCGATCTCGACCAACGCGAGCAGCAATGTTGCGATACGATAAATCCTTTATCAAAGTTGGAAACGTGATGGTACGCATTGCTCCTCCTTATACGAGGCATCACAACAACGTTTAACCAGGCAACGCCGGCCAACTGCTGTTTGTGCATGAGAAATCAGTTGGAAACATTCCTCATGTCAGCACGTTGTAGGTGTCGCCACCGGCGCCAGGCTTGTGTGAATGCTCTGAAAAGCTAATCAATTGCATATCACAGCATCGTTTTCCTGTCAGTTAAATTTCGCGTCTGTAGCTCGTCATCTTCGTGGTGTAGCAATTTTAATGGCCAGTAGAATAAAATGATGATACAAAGTGCGCCCTCCCCTACGGTTCAGAGCCCATAAGCCTATGTATGGTCTTCACTCATCTCTATTTTTCATTTCCTATGTTTCTACATCTACATCTACGTGGATACTGTGTAAACTACATTTTAGTGCGTGGCGGAGGATTCATGGAACCACCTACACAAGAGCTATTATTCCAGTCTCGTACGGCGCGTGGAAAAAACGAACACCTATATCTTTCCCTGCGAGCTCTGATTTCGCTTATTTTATTATGGTGATTATTTCTCCGTGAGAAGATTCCGCCGCAAAGAAAAACGCCTTTGTTTTAACGATGTCCACCCCACATCCTGTAACATTTCAGTGACACTCCCTCCCCTACTTTGCGATAATGTAAAACGTGCTGCCCTTTTTTTTTAACTTTCTCCATGTACTTCGTCAGTCCAATATGGTAAGGATCGCATACAGTGCAGCAGTATTCTAAAAGAGGACTGAGAAGCGTAGTCTGTTCAGTAGATCCAATACATTTTCTAAGTGTCTTCGGTTCGCCTTCCCCACAATACTTTCTGTGTGTTCCTTCTAATTTAAGTTGTTCAAATTGTAATTACTAGGTATTTAATTGAATTTAGGCGTATAGATTTGCGTGATTTATCGTATTATCCAAGTTTGACGGATTCCTTTTAGCACTCATGTGGATGACCACACACTTTTCGTTATTTAGTGTCAACTACCAATTTTTGCACCATACAGATATCTTTTCTAAATCGTTTTGCGGTTTGTTTTGATCTTCTGATGACTTTACTAGTCGATAAATAACAACCTAAGATGGCTGCTCAGTTTGTCTCCTAGATGAACAGCAAAGTGCCTGTAACACCATCTTCGGGGAAGCCAGATCACACTTACGTTTTACCCAACGACATTCCATCTATTACTACGAACTGTGGCCTCTTTGACAGATAATCACGAATCCAGTCACATAATTGAGACGATATTCCATAACCACGCAATTTCACTACAAGCCGCTTGTGTGGTACAATGTCAAAAATATCCTGGAACTCTAGAAATACGGAATAAATTTGAAATCCCTTATCAATAGCAATCAAAACTTCGTTTGAATAATGATTTTCTTAATCTGTGTTGACAGTGTATCAATAGACCTTTATCTTGGAGGTAATTCATAATTTTCGAAGACAATACATGTTCCAAAATCCTGCAACATATCGACGTTAAGGATATGGGTCGTAATTTAATAGATTACTTCTACTACCTTCTTTGAATATTGGTGTGACTTGTGCAACTTCGGTATACGGATCTTTCACGTCTCTTTTGCTCGTACTACTTCTATCTTCGCCCATCTCTCTTTCTTTTATTGCCATTGTCTCAATATCTCCTCTCTTTGACTCCCACTGCTATTGTATTCACCCACCTCTTTTTCTTTCATTGATACTTTCTCCCACCATCTGTCTTCTCTCTCTTTTTCCTCCCACTTGCCCTGCCTCCTCTCTCTTCCACCACCACTATCTCTCTGCTACTCTCTTTCAGCACAAAAAGCGCGAATATGTTCGCATGCCAGAATTTTTTATGCAGAAGGTGAAATGAGGTTCGTGGCAACTGGTTCTCCACTTTTCTTTCTGAGTCTTTTAAAGAGAAACATATTTGCTTTTTTTTTTTTTGTGCTTCGACATGAGCATTTTCCCGCTGCTTCCTTTTATTTTCCGGTTACTGCGGGATTTTCTGCTTATTTAAAACGAATTCTATATGTCAGTAAAGTTTTGAAAATTTATTTATTTAGTTCAACACATTTATATACCATGAAACATATATCAAAGTTAACATAAAATCATTTGCCTAACATTTTTTCTGAATACTTTGTTCATCGATCACAGTTCATGAAAACTCCCGGCTTATGATCTGTATCTATAATAGTAAATATGTCATATATAAGAAACGAAATAATTGAGCCTTCTTCAGAAGATATACCAGAATCTATAATTTGTCTAAGAGGGCATGGTCTAGAAATAAGACTAAAACAGCCTTTATTTCTAGACCATGCCCTCTTAGACAAATTATAGATTCAGGTATATCTTCTGAAGAAGGCTCAATTATTTGGGCTGAAACCTAGGTAGAGGTTGGTTTCATTACCACAATCGAGGCTGATAGTTTCTTATATATTAGATTATCACGATTGCTGACTGTGCTGCAATGTTGAAAGAACAAAAAAAGTAAATATGCTATTACAAATATTTTACTGAATTTGCAGTCTTTCTAATTTTACATGATTTTTGGTAGTCATTTTAAGTTCTTTTTAGGCGTGTTAAGACACTTCTTAGCCAATTTTTTGTAATCGCATTACCTATTGGGGGTATATGACAGGCGCGAAGAGCCTATTAAACAGAGATAGCACGTCATAATGTCTTTTTTTGGCAAAAAAATGTTGACTAAAACCATAGTTGGTGACATCAGAGCCCTTGCAATGCGTTGACTGCTTCAGTTAAAACTACATTTATGCCTCATGTCGGATATTACGTGCATATCTTACATGTATGAGTACTGTAGCTTTATATCCCTGGATCGTAGTGACGGATAATTATGCTGAAAAACAATTGATGGTTCCTCGGGATCATCATCTTAAGAAGACAAGGTAAAAATTTCGACTACATGCCATGAATAGATATTAGAGAAGTGGCGGTTCACAAAACTGGTACTTTTCGTACCCAAAAGTTATGGTTCTTTACAGTTCTCTCAGGAATCGCCCATGGAAAAATGGTGCTTCTATAAGCCGTCTAAGGTCCACCCTATACAACACCTAATGCACTTTGCTCGGGCTGGAGGAAGTGTGTAACGTTTAAATTTTGACAGTGTACTGTAGGATAGCTACAGGATGCCTGTTCTTCCGATAGGTATACAAATGGTCACTAGAACAAGGGCTATCCAAAACACTCCATCCCATATGTCTGTGATTAATAGAACCCGACATACAACCCCAGAAAGAAGGCATTTTCGCACGTAGCTTTTTAGAATATACTGGTACAGTGAGTCAGATTCCCTGGCCACCCCAGGTATTGGTACGGAGGAAAGGTTAGAGGTACTCCGGTTTCAGACCACGGCTGCCGCTTACTGCTGTAGACGTCGCCGTCACAGGCACGTCACGTGGACCCATGCGCTATCGCGAGAGTGACTGCAAATAGCTCCGCCCGACAGTTGTCAGGTGGTTCTCGCTGTTCTATGAAGCCTACACTATGCGCCATTAATAGCACAATGACTGACGTTGCCCGTGTCGTGTTTTCGATTCGGATTTCTCTCTGGACTGTTCGTGCATGCTTACTACGGCTTTCACTACGCCTGGCTAGCCATTCACTCCGTGAGTCCTGCCGTCACTGACCACAGAAAACTTGTTGCTTTTCAACTGTCTCTGTGACACCGTGGGTGAGAGTGATTACAAACTGTGTTCTACCTACATGGTGCAAGATAGAAAAATCCTGGTAGAAGAAAATTTGTGAGAGCGGATCTTGATTCCAGTTAGGACAGCTCCGCTGAGCATCGCCCGCGAAAGGCAGTATCCTGGATTCGAGTGTCGGTGTGGAATATTTTTAACACTTTGTCTGTCATAAGTCTGACATCGTGGCCTGTCCTGGATTGACGGTGGAACATCCGTCACTGTGCGTGTTAATCTGGCAGTAAGCTTCAGATCACATTTTTTTTAAATTTTCGTATTGACAAACTAGGATCACGCAACAATTTCAGTTTATCTTCTTTCCTCGCTATTATTTCCTAGTTTTACAGTACCCCTCATTTTCTCTCCATGCATTTGTTCTGTCCATGTTGTTCCTTATTTCTTCTTTCTTCTGCATGAAGAAGCCTTATACAGTTAGTATTTTATTTTTTAAAAGATTTCCGTCTGTTATTTCCAGTTTTTTGATATTGTTTCTTCCTGGTTCATTCCTAATTTCTGTAATCCATACTATCGTCCATTTCTTCTTCCAGAAATGCTCTAATATTTGTTTCGTTAGCCTGTTCTTCGTGTTGTCATTGCTTATCATATTTTCACTATATTTTTGTGAATGACTTTTCATATTCCAACCATCTGTTTCTTGAATTGCACCCATTGCTTTTCTAATAATCCGTATTTCAAATACCTCTGTTCTGTCCAGCTCAAGTTCAGCTTCAGGCATTCACATCCATACAAACATTCTCGTCGTTGTTGTTGTTATTGTTGTTGTTGTGGTCTTCAGACCCCAGACTGGTTTGATGCATCTCCATGCTACTGTATCCTCTGCAAGCCTCCTCGTCTACGAGGAACTACTGCAACCTACATTCATCGGAATCTACTTATTGTATTGATCTTTTGGTCTTCCTCTATAATTTTTACCCCCACACTTCTCTCCAGTACTAAATTCGTGATCCATTATGTCTCAGTATGTGTCTTATCAACTGACCTCTTCTTTTAGTCAAGTTGTGGCACAAATTTCTTGTCTCCACAATTTTATTCGGTACCTCGTCATTAGTTACGCGATCGAACCATCTAATCTTCATCATGTTACTGTAGCCACCTATTTGAAAAGCTTCTACCCTCTTCTTTTCTACCATTTTCTATTGACCTGTTTCACGTCCATACATGGCAACGCTCCAGACAAAAATCTGCATCAAATTCTTCGTAACACGGAAGTCTATATTCGGTGTTAATAAATTTCTCTTCTTCAGGAACAATTTTGTCACCATTCCTATTCTACATCTTATATTCTCTCTACTTCGATCACCATCAGTTATTTTACTTGACAAATAAAAAAATCTATCTACTACTTTGTGTTTCGATTCCTAATCTAATTGCATCAGCATCACCTGATTTAATTCGGCTGCATTCCACGATCCTCGTCTAGCTTTTGTTGATGTTCATCTTATATCCTTCTTTCAAGGCACTGTCCATTCTCTTCAAACTGCTCCTCCTAGTCTTTTGCTGTCTCTGACAGAATTACGGTGTCACCAGCGAACCTCGAGGTTCTTATTATTCTCCCTGAACTTTAATTCATTCTCCAAATTTTTGTCTTGTTTCCTATACTGCTTCCTCAGTATACAGACTGAATAACATCACAGACAGGTTACAACCTTATCTCATTCCAGTTTCAGCCACTGCTTCCCTTTCATGCCCATCGACCCTTATAACTGCCGTCTTGCTTCTAAATAATCTGTAAACAGCCTTTTGCTACCTATGGTAACTCCTGCAAATTTTTCCAGTCCGTTCTATTGTGTAGTTCATTAAAGATATTCAAATTTACTTACTCGCTCTATTTTACCTACTCGTGTTTCTATGAATTTTGGTGATTTTTTATTTGTCATGAATTTTGTTATATCAGACGAAATTTTAAGACCGATTCTATTTGCTGAGCAGAAGATTTATTTGAATAACAGCTTCTGTCAGGTTTTTATCAAAGTATTGCAATATCATCTGCAAAATCCCGGTAGTTTACTCTTAACGCCTTTTGTTTTTGTTCCGAGAATTATTGATCAAAATTTGTGATTTCTTAGATCCTTACAATTTTTTGTAGCATACCGTTAAACTGTAAATGTGATAAACAATTGGCCTGTCGAATACTAGATTTAGTTTCATCTGGCTTACATACTTCTCCCATAAATTTAACTTTAGATATAGTATTCGTTAGTTTCACCAATTACGTTTGTTAATTTTGCATTAATATAAAATTTTCTAGTGAATTTACCTGTTATTTCTCTGTCAACCGAATCAAACGTTTTTTTTTTTTTTTTTTTTTTTTGAAATTAATAAATTATACTTTATAGGTTTGTTGGTTAACATTCTATGGTGACATTTGATTTTACGTTAATGTTAAAAATCTGTTCTTTGTGGGATCTTCTCTCCCTGAAGCCACCCTGATATTCTCCCGGTTGCTTCTCTTAAGTTTCTACAACTCTCTCTAGGAGAATTTTTATAACATTTTGTATGCCACTGGCAGTAGCGACACCATTCTGTAATTGTTGACTTTTGTTTGTCTCCCTTTTTATGTAGCGGGCGGATTAATGGTATTTTTTATTCTTCTGGAATCTTTTCTTTTCTCCAAATGTTCTCAAAAGGCAGTTGTAGATTATTTACAGTGCTTAGCTCTAATCACTTGAATAATTTCGCCGTAATGGAGTCTTTACTCCTTGCTTTTTGTTTTCAGTGATTTAGTGGCTTCATGAATTTGTTGCTCTGTTGGTGGGAAACCTTCCTTCAAATTTTGTGGTTATGTTGAAAATTCCAATTTAATAGTCGGAAATCGACATTTTACATTCGATTATTTATGTCCTTTATGTCGTTTATATGTTAAACACATTGACTTGATATTTTTATAGACTTGATGGTCACCTTTTTGATCGAACCTCGTAGTCAGTAAAAAGTTTTTTTTTTATTCCAGCAGCAGCTTATCCCGGTTGTCACGAAGATTTTTTTTTTTTTTAAGTCCATCGACGTACTGTATAAGTGGACCAACAGAATTTTCACGTAAAAGTTGGAAGCATACAAATCTTCCACGACTCCCGCATTTATTCAGCCTCTCTTCCCTACTTACTGCCTCCTACCTTACGCAATTTATTCCCGCTGCGATGACAGACAGCAGTATTTGTCTCTGTTAGGCCAGCCTCATTTACATTTTTTTTCCTTTCCCTGAACGAGACCACGGCCAAGCCCCTTCCGCACCTACACCCAACAAAGCTACTGTTCCATTTTAATAACCTCGTTATCGATGACAGACAAATCGAGAGAAACGAGGACTTTCAAACTAGCACATGGGATAAAGAATTAGACGCAATTTTGATGTGATCACGTGGTAGGATTCGACGAAATACCGTTAGCAGATAAATTATATAGCCGACGTTACTGATACAGAAAAAATAATTTTAATTATTGGTTCGTTCTGTTAAGTCACATTATTTATTTATTTATTTCACACACAATGCTACAAGTTTCGGAAACGTTGTTCTTATCATCGCGCATTTTATTTTGCACTCACGTGAAAGGAAAGTTAGTGAAGTAGTTCAAATTTAACTATCCGATTATTTACAAACTATGTTTAATTTAATCTTGACACACTAGCTTCTTGTAAGAGAATGGAAGGAGAGGAGGGGTGGGGAGAAATGAATGCCCACTATTGTTGTGGTTGTTGTTGTTGTTACTGTTGCACCTTGCCGATCGTTCAGTTGTCTGTGTTGGATGCATGGCGATATTTTGACAACGGCTAGTATGCTGTACTAATTATAACACCTTCTCTGTGGATGTCAGAAGTTTTATTTACGATTTATGCCTTTCTGCCTCTGTTTTTCACGCATTTACAAGAAGAACCACCATATTATATTGCAGAATCGTATCACAATACTATAGGCTATTGCCACTAACATGTTTGGCTGCAGTATTTTTGGGAACTCACTACGAGAACTCAGTTGGTAGCTAGATACAAACATTTTCAATATTAATTCAAAATGGCGCACTTAGTCATCGTTGCCAGACTAAATAATGTATTTTGTCGAAGTACCACTCCTTGCCGATAGGATATCGTTTTCAAAACATTCACTACATGGAAAGAGGTGACACAGTCACCAAACTCAATACTGGTTTATACAACACGATATAAAGTCCGGTATTAGAGGCGTCTGTTATACTGTTTACAACGAGAATCGTCACGTCCTGGTTACCGACAGATGCGCTACTGAAATTAACGGCTAATACGTTGAAACATGTACAAATGTGATCACGTGCAGTAAGAAGAGGAATGACGGTTACCCCCAAATACGTATGAGGGTGGGAAGGATCAGTTACTTATGCTTGCATTTATCCACTGTGTGGAGAGAACACTCTGTTAGTAACTAACCAGTTACGTGAAGAAAGCTAATACTACCGCATCACACGAATAGTCAAGAAAAGAAAGAGGGAAAAGAATAACGCAACACCAAGAGAGTTTTGCGACATAAATTCAACATGGTAGGCGTGTTTCTACATTTGGACGTTGATGTCTATTCAAATTTCAAGCTACTAACGTCACTATGAACATGCAAATCAAGTTTGCTTTAAATACAAGCTGTAACGGTCGTTAGTGTTACCTTTGACATTGGATATGGTAAATGGAAATGAGCGTTTGGCATCATTGGGCAAGAGGCCCCTTCTGGGCAGGCCCGGCCGCCTTGGTGCAGGTCTTATTACATTCGACGCCACATTGGACGACCTGCGCGCCGGATGGGCATGAAATGATGATGAAGACAACACAACACCCAGTTCCTGAGCGGAGAAAATCCCTGACCCAGCCGGGACTCGAACCCGGGCCCCTTAGGACGGCACTCCGAAACGCTGACCATTAAGGTATCGGGGCGGACATTAGACGACGTTAGTTGATGTTAGCCAAGAATGCCTTTAAGGAGACAAAGACGCCATTGTCAACACCTCACTGAATTTGAACGATGTTCCTTCTGCGCTACTGCAGTAAGACTTGGCAGGAACGTAGCCACTGTACATGACCACGAAAATGTACGGTCTCAAGAAGGTCGTGCTATGGACGGCCACGTGCCACTATCGAGAAGGAAGACCATTGTGTTCGGAGTATAGCTCTAGCGCACTGTACTGTATCTGCAGCAGCAATTCGAGCACCACAGTGACAAAACGAGCTCTCACAAATAGGTTACATGGGCAGCTCCGAGCCAGACGCCTTGTATCGTGCATTCCACTGACCCCAAATCACTGCCATTTGCGACTTCAGTGGTATCAAGCGAAAGCTCATTGCAGTGCAGTGTGGATATCTGTTGTGTTTTCTGAAGAAGCTGCTCCTACCTCGGTGCCAGTGATGGTCGTGTGTTGGTTAGAAGAAAACCAGTTGAGGGTCTGCAACGAACCTGTCTGCGTGCTATGTGGTTTGGGGTTCGATTTTGTAAGACAGCAGGCGCTCTCTCGTGGTTATTCCACACATACTGACCGCATATTTGTACGTCAATCTAGTGGTTCGACCTGTTGTGCTGCCATTCATGAAAAGTATTCCAGGGAGTGTTTTCCAACATGATAACGCTCGCCCATATACTGCTGTTGCAACCCAGCATGCTCTACGTAGTGCCCACTTGTTGCCTTGGCCTGCTGGATCACCAGATTTGTCTCCCATCGAGCATACATGGGACGTCATCGGAAGGCAACTCCAGCGTCATCCATAACGAGCATTAACCTTCCGTGTAATGACCGATCAAGTGCAACAGGCGTGGCGCCCCATCCCACACACTGACATCCGGCACTTGTACAACACAATGCATGCACGTTGGCATGCTTGCTTTCAACATTCTGGTGGTTACACCTGTTATTAATTTACCTGCATTTCACATTTTCAATGGCTTATCTCGCGTTTACATTAACCTGTGATTTTGCAATGTTAATTACCTAAATATATATTCCAGAAATGTCATTGCCCTACATTATTTTTTGGTGTAGCTATTTTTATTCCGCCAATGTATGAGTAATTCACACATCACTGACGTCGATCTGCGGTAGAATTTTGGAACATATACTGTCTTTCAACATCATAAATTACCTCGAAGAAAACAATCTATTGACACATAGTCAGCAGAGATTAAAAACTATCAGTCTTGTGAAACACACGAAGTAATGAATATTGTCGACAGGGGATTACAAATTACTGTGATATTTAAAGCTTTCGCTTCGCAATATAATTTCATTCTGTGCCACTGTTTCATGTTTACCATAAGGGACAGTCAAATGAAAACGAGACAGATGGTGAAAAAAATAAGTAAAGTGTTCATTATTTCAAAAGTAATCACCATAACTGTTAATACATTAATCCAACTCTGAGACAAGACCGTCAATTCCTTCACGGAAAAATGTTTGCGGTTGCTCGCCCACGTGTTGCCAACGTTGTTTCGAATACGCTGTAGAAATTGCGCTGAGAAGCCGCTACACATCCTCTATACAGCTCCTGTCTCACTCCATGCGATTTCCGTATCTTTGAAGCTCTGAAGAGAGGCATTCGTGACCGACGATTTGCTTCGGACGAAATGGTGGACGCCTAGGTACGATCGTGGTGCCATAAGCCACCGCAAGACGATTTCTACGAAGGCACTGACCGTCTTATCCCAAAGGCACAAATGAACTAAAATTGTGGCGATTATTTTTGAAAGTATAAACCATTTGCTTGCCTCTTTCTCCATCACTCTTGTTTCCACTGGACTGCAAATTATATAATACTAAACGGCTAACCTGGTTCATGATGGATAGTTGCAGGCTGCCTATATTATGGCTTCCAGGGGCAGCAAGAATTTGATTTTCAGTAGTTCACACAATTACTGACCGGATTTAAAAATCTAAAATGCTATCATCTCCTCATTAAGAGCTACTCTGAATAGCCAAAGAAACTGGTACACCTCCCTAACATCGCGTACGACCCCCGCGAGCACGCGAAAGTGCCGCAACACGACTTGGCATGGACTCGACTAATGTCTGAAGTGGTGCTGGAGGAAACTGACACCATGAATCCTATAGGGCTGTCCATAAATCCGTAAGAGTACGAGGGGGTGGAGATCTCTTCTGAACAGCTCGTTGTAAAGCATCTCAGACATGCTCAATAATGCTCATGTCTGCGGAGTTCGGTGGCCAGCAGAAGTGTTTAAACTCAGAAGAGTGTTCCTGGAGCCACTCTGTAGCAATTCTGGACGTGTGCTGGTGTCGCATTGACCTGCTAGAATTTCCTAAGTCCGTCAGAATACACAATTGATATGAATGAATGCAGGTGATCAGACAGGATTCTTACGAACTTTCGCCTGTCGCAGTTGTATGCAGATATATCAGGGGTCCCATATCGCTACAACTGCACACGCTCCACACCATTACAGAGCCTCCACCAGCTTGAGCAGTCCCCTGCTGACATACAAGGTCCATGGATTAATGAGATTTTCTCCATACCCGTACACGTCCAACCGCACGATACAATACGAAACGAGACTCGTCCGACTAAGCAATATGTTTCCAGTCATCAACAGTTCGATGTTGGTGTTGACGGGCCCAGTAGAGGCGCAAAGCTTTCCGTCGTGCTGTCATTAAGGCTCCACGAGTGGTCCTTCGGCTCGGAAAGCCGATATCTAGGAGTTTCGTTGAACGATTCGCACGTTGACACTTGTTGATGGCCCAGCACTGAAATCTGCATCAGTTTGCGGAAGGTCACGTTGAACGATTCTCTTCTGACGTCGTTGGTACTGTTCTTGCAGGATCTTTTTCCGGCCTCAGCGATGTCGGAGATTTGATGTTTTACCGGGTCCCTGATATTCACGGTACATCTGCGAAATGGTCGGACGGGAAAGTCCCCACTTCATCGCTATCTCGTGCGCTGACTATAACACCACGTTCAAACTCACTTAAATCTTGATAACCTGCCATTGTAGCAGCGGTAGCCGATCTAAAAGCTGCACCAGACACTTGTTGTCTTATATAGGCGCCGCCGACCGCAGCACTGCCTTCTGCCTCTTTACGTATCTCTCTCCTATACCAGTTTCTTTGGTGCTACAGTGTATAATTTTATGTTAAGGCTTTAAGGCACTAAGACAAGTACCACGTATGTGTGTTGAGGCATTCGCTGCGTGAAATTTCATCCAGTATTTATGAATGTGAGCACTTAGCGACTTTCAGCAAATTTTTCGTAGAATTTTGACCCATTTCACTACTTTTTCTCGCTAGTACCCCTCACAAAATAATGAAAGGAAAATATTTTTCCCTTACACATTTTCATTTTTCATGCAGTAAAACTTCAGCATCAGACGTGACGTTTTAATTTATTGATGCTTTTTAGTAACTCTATTAGCAACACAATTTGCATGCAGTATCCACATATGCTACTGAATGTCCCTACAAAATTATATCGTTGTGTGACACGTAGTTAAGGATATATGACGTCGTAAACATTGAGATACGTGAAAAGCTAGTTGTAAAGTAATCAAGTTTTTAAAAGTGTTTTAGACATGGGAGGTCGATTTTTTTATAGAATCTGTATGAGGGGTTTGATGCTCTATATAGGGTGTAACAAAATGATACCAAGAAACTTTGAGGAACTACAGAGGGTACCAAACGAACAATTTGAAGAAAGAATCATGGTCCGCAACGTCATCAAACGATGCTCGAGAGTGTCAAGGTGACAGGGGCCAACGCCTCCCAGCTGGAGAACTCTTCGGTAGTATACGTGACTTTGAACGGAGATGCCAATGTCACGACTATGAGAACCAGTCCGGAAGGTGTTGCTGTGACTGGCGCGGAAGTGTTCGACAATGTCTACCCTCCTCATAGTCACAGGCCATTGCGAGAGTTTCTCGGATGTGGACCAGCGGCAATCGTTGATCACGCTAACTTCGAGCTCTGTAAAGTCAAGTCGATGGATGGCGTTCTCTCACAGTCGTTCCTAGCTACAATTTGTTCCTCAGAACATCTTGTAACCCCCCCCCCCCCCGAAAACATATCGTTGTGTTACACTACGCGCATCCAGAAACACAAACACTAAGGCAGACAAATAAGCACGCACGCGCACACACACACACACACACACACACACACTATGTATTCATCATCGTCATCATCATCATCATTTAAGACTGATTATGCCTTTCAGCGTTCAGTCTGGAGCATAGTCCCCCTTATAAAATTCCTCCATGATCCCCTATTCAGTGCTAACATTGATACCTCTTCTAATGTTAAGCCTGTTACTTCAAAATCATTCTTAACCGAATCCAGGTATCTTCTCCTTGGTCTACCACGACTCCTCCTACCCTCTGCTGCTGAACCCATGAGTCTCTTGGGTAACCCTGCTTCTCACATGCGTGTAACATGATCCCACCATCTAAGCCTGTCCGCCCTGACTGCTACATCTATACAGTTCATTCCCAGTTTTTCTTTGATTTCCTCATTGTGGACACCCTCCTGCTATTGTTCCCATCTACTAGTACCTGCAACCATCCTAGCTACTTTCATATCCGTAACTTCAACCTTATTGATAAGGTAACCTGAATCCACCCAGCTTTCGCTCCCATACAACAAAGTTGGTCGAAAGATTGAACGGTGCACAGATAACTTAGTCTTGGTACTGACTTCCTTCTTGCAGAAGAGAGTAGATCGTTGCTGAGCGCTCACTGCATTAGCTTTGCTACACCTCGCTTCCAGTTCTTTCACTATGTTGCCATCTTGTGAGAATATGCATCCTAAGTACTTGAAACCGTCCACCTGTTCTAGCTTTGTTCCTCCTATTTGGCACTCAATCCGTTTACATCTCTTTCTCACTGCCATTACTTTCGTTTTGGAGATGTTAATCTTCATATCACAGTCCTTACATTTCTGATCTAGCTCTGAAATATTACTTTCAAACTTTCAATCGAATCTGCCATCACAACTAAGTCATCTGCATATGCGAGACTGCTTATTTTGTGTTCACATATCTTAATCTCACCCAGCCAGTTTATTGTTTTCAACATATGATCCATAAATAATATGAACAACAGTGGAGACAGGTTGCAGCCTTGTCTTATCCCTGAAACTACTCTAACCATGAACTCAATTTCCCGTCAACTCTAACTGCTGCCTGACTATCTATGTAAAGACCTTTAGTTGCTTGCAAAAGTTTGCCTCCTATTCCATAATCTCGTAGAACAGACAATAACTTCCCTCTAGGAACGCGGTCATATGCCATTTCTACATCTATAAAGCATAGATACAATTCCCTGTTCCACTCGTAACACTTCTCCATTATTTGCCGTAAGCTGAAGATCAGGTCCTGACAACCTCTAAGAGGCCTAAATCCACACTGATTTTCATCCAATTTGTCCTCAATTAATACTCGCACCTTCCTTTCAACAATACCTGAGAGGATTTTACCCACAACACTGATTAAAGAGATATCTCTGTAGTTGTTACAATCTTTTCTGTTTCCATGTTTAAAGATTGGTGTGATTACTCCTTTCGTCCAGTCTGATGGAACCTGTCCCGACTCCCACGCCATTTCAATTATCCTGTGTAGCCATTTAAGACCTGACATTCCACTGTATTTGATGAGTTCCGACTTAACTTCATACACCCCAGCCGCTTTATTGCACTGCAATATATTGACCATTTTCTCCACTTCCTCAAATGTGATCCTATTTCCATCATCATTCCTATCCAATTGTACATCGAAATCTGAAACATTACCGATCGTATTTTCACCTACATTGAGCAACTCTTCAAAATATTCCCTCCATCTGCCCAAGGCATCAACAGGATTCACCAGCAGTTTTCCTGACCTGTCCATAATACTTGTCATTTCCTTCTTACCTCCCTTTCGAAGACTGCTAATTACGCTCCAGAATGGTTTTCCAGCAGCTTGACCCAAAGTCTCCAACCTGTTTCCAAAGTCTTCCCAAGATTTCTTCTTGGATGCTGCAATTATCTGTTTGGCTTTGTCACTTTCTTCAACATACCTTTCTCTGTCTACCTGAGTTCTAGTATGTAGCCATTTTTGATACGCCATCTTTTTCCTTTTACAGGCTGCCTTGACTGTGTCATTCCACCAAGCTGTTTGCTTCATCCTACCTTTACACACTACTGTTCCAAGACATTCTTTAGCCACTTCTGGTACTGTGTCCCTGTACCTTGTCCATTCCTTTTCCAATGACTGTAATTGGCTACATTCAACTAACTGGTACCTTTCTGGGATCACTGTTATGTACTTGTGCCTGATTTCCCTATCCTGAAGTTTCTCCACTCTTATACTCCCACATATGGACCAGACCCGCTGCCCTTTCGGCCTCACAATACCAATTTCACTGCAGATTAAATAGTGATCAGTGTCATCAGAGAATCCCCTGAATACACGTGTGTCCCTCACAGCTTCCCTGAATTCCTGATCTGTTATTGTATAGTCAATGACAGATCTGGTTCCCCTGCCTTCCCAAGTATACCGGTGAATGTTCTTATGTTTAAAAAATGAGTTTGTGATTACTAAGCCCATACTGGCACAGGAATCCAAGAGTTGTTTCCCGTTCCTGTTGGCCTCCATATCCTCTCCAAATTTACCCATAACCTTTTCATACCCTTCTGTTCGATTTCCAATCCTGGCATTAAAATCACCCATGAGCAGAACACTGTCCTTGTCCTTTACTCTAACAACTATGTCACTGAGTGCGTCATAAAAACTATCCATCTTATCTTGGTCTGTCCCTTCACAATACGAATATACTGACACAATCCTAATTTTCTTGTTAGACACTGTCAAATCTATCCACATCAGTCGTTCGTTTACGTATCTTACTGCAACTACGCTGGATTCCATTTTTTTCCCGATGTAAAGCCCTACACCCCATTGTGCTATTCCTGCTTTGACTCATGACAGGTAAACCTTGTATTCTCCCACTTCCTCTTCTTTCTCACCCCTTACCCGAATGCCACTAACAGCTAAAACGTCCAACCCCATCTTACTTGAAGCCTCTGCCAACTCTACCTTCTTCCCAGAGTAGCCACCATTGATATTAATGGCTCCCCATCTCGTTACCATTCGTTTGCTGCGTCGTATCTTAGGAGTCCCTGGTTTGTCAATTGGAGGTGGGGCACCGTCACCTCCAAAAGCCCGAGGCATTTTGCTCTGATTGTTGCCAGCATCATATTTAAAGTACCAGGGAAGCAGGTTGCTAGCCTTACTTGCCCCTGGTCCCATTGGGTTTTACCCCTAACGGTTGAGGGACTAACCGGTGGATTTGGTAGTTTTTGCCGTCTGAGCACAAAGGTGAACACGACTCAGAATATGTCCGAGATGCCCAGCCTTATTCCAAAGTAACTGGTATCCTGACTGTCAGGACCACTTACTTGGCCACTCATACGTTGCCCGTGGTTCATGAACTATTACATGACGACAGGAACCCACACCACGAACCACATACTATGTATTAACGGTTCCAAATAATTTTGTTCTGTAAGTAATAAGTATACTAAAAACGTATCAAGCAAATATAGATCAGCTGACAGGAGGACATTAATCATCATGATTTCCTTTCATCGTTACGAAGATACGGCCCGCAGTAAAACTTTCCTGAATAACACCCTCTATTTTGTATTTGGTTATCCAATAATTGTACTCCTGAAGACACAAAATTCAGCTGCAGAACAACAGAAACTGCGATGTTCAATATAGTTTTGTGGTACTGTAATCCAGTGTTGGCACAACAAGGGGCAGATCATTCAAAGACGCAGTTGCGGAATAATCCGTGTGTGTCGCTTCGGAACATTTCGGTCTTCAACCAGCAGTATTGCAGCCTTCTTTCTTCGTTCTTGCACCTTTTTTCCCTTCTTATTCTTCTTCTACGTCTTCTTCATACTTATGGTAGTGCGATCATGTATTTACCCAATTGCCAAGCGAATCTGCATAGTCCTTATGGCTTGTTGGTTGATGTTATCTGTGTGTGTATAAGTAATAATTGTTGAATAAGTCTGATCGATTGTAATTACGTAAGGTGCCACGTGTTCGATCATCCAAACCCACGTGGCAGCATACCGTCGGTTCAGAACACGAGGTATACGCAGGGTGTCATGTAATGGACATCCGTCGTACTGCTACAACATAACCAATTTTGTTCTTAGGGGCACTACGTCGAGAAAACGAGGAAGAATTCGTGGGAGAAATCTGGCATATGGCTTGCCATTTAGGTTATCGTTGATGAAATAAGGACCAATAATTCTAGTACCAAACAACCCACACCAAACCTTAACTCTCCCCTGAACGTAATGTCCCACTTATCTAAGCAATCGCACCAATTTCTCCAAACCAATAGTGCACATTCTTGGTATAGGTCTGTCCTTCGAGAAGGAACATTCGTTACTGGAAAGAAAGTCGGAGAAGAAATGCTGTTTCATAAGGATTTGCTGCAGAGCCCACTAGTAAAATAGGAAATGACTCTAAAGATCATCTTTTTCCTGGCCCTCATCCCCTATCTTCACGATATATTAATTGCTGGGTTTCCAATGGGTGAAAGTGTACAGTACCGCCCAACATTGAAAAGAGGTACAACATACTTCATTATTTTTATCAGAACAACACATTTTTTTGTAAAATTAACTCAATTTCAATTAATACAGCGAAGCCGGATACCAGTGTGGGAAATAATGACAATTTATTTATTTAATTGATCACATGTGCACTCCCACAAAATAAATCCCTACATCCAGTTTGGTTAGATCTGTGAAATGAATGAATGTATGGTCGTCTGCTAACCGCAGATGGTGAATGTGAATATATGATCATCTTTGAGTCGATCCTTTGGCCACCTGTGGTGGGACCAAAGAGATGAAATTTACCAGAGCTTTGAGCGCCCGAAATGTGGCTCACCAATACGATAGCAAGGTGCTTCCCCCACCTCGACAGAGATGGGAGAGGACCTAGAGAACGGCCATGTTTCCGTTGCGTATTAATCATATAGGAGGATAACTTGTAACTTAAGTGTCAGTACTAGAGTTTATGTTACTATATAAGTAAGAATGAATCCACTCGCTTGGCAGACCACTCATCTTGCAGGCCTGACTGCTTGATGCCACAGTATGAGCAAGGCACGTGGGTGCCTCTCATAATTTCTCATATCCCGATACCATAATTTCGACCCTGCCAGGATATTTTTTTGCCAGGATAATTTGGCCAGGATATATTTTGCCAGGATATTTTTTTTGCCAGGATATTTTGCTGTTAGGGTTTGCTGTTAAGATTTTTTTTTATGGAATGTATTGTGCTAGCGATAGGAAGTAAAATTTTTTCTGTTTGCAATTTCTTTCTGGATTGGTGAGGATCTTTTATTTTTTATGTATTTTATGTATAATTGCTATATCGTCCGAGGCTGGAAGATCGTGGTATAATTTTTTTTGCGTAATGTCTGTAGTAACTAGGTCGCAGTCGAAAAGGGTAGCCACCATGGAGAATAGCGATTCTGGGGTGAACGTAGCAGTGCAGCAGGAAGTAGCTGTTGACCATTGGTTAATGAGCGGGGACGGCAAACACTCTGAAGGGGCTGAATTGTTCAGTGGACCGCTGCAAGGTGATCCTTTATGCGGCGGCCTTTGTTCACAATCGGGGGCTTTTCCCAACGACGAGGGCGAGCCGGCACTAGGTCAGGTATGCAGTGAAAGTGAAGCTACCCTTGGCGAGGCTACGGTTCCTCAGGCGAACGAGGTGAGCGCGTCGAAAGTAGCAAATGACAATGTGATACTGCAGTTTTTACAGAAGGTGGATAGGGAGGCTAAGGAGAGAGATAGGGAGGCTAAGGAGAGAGATAGGGAGTTTAAGGAAATATTGGACGCGATGGATAGAGATAATAAGGAAAGATGGGAAGCGATGGATAAAGGTAGTAAGGAAATTATGAGAGGCACCCACATGCCTTGCTCATACTGTGGCATCAAGCAGTCAGGCCTGCAAGATGAGTCGTCTGCCAAGCGAGTGGATTCATTTTTACTTATATAGTAACATAAACTCTAGTACTCACACTTAAGTTACAAGTTATCCTCCTATATGATTAATACGCAACGGAAACATGCATCTGACTATCAGTAATTTACAGAACTCTGACTGTACACTACGCACTGGCAATACCACATTTTCTTTTTGTCTTTTATTTAACGGCTTTTGTCAACACGTGGCCACTGCACTGAATATGAATGGCGCACACACTATAAAGTTGGGACATTATGACAACATACACTTCGAAGGAAAAGTCCACCAATATTTTTCTTTTCACTATCTTATTTATTCCGAGAAATTCTCTAACCTAAACACACAAATTCTACAACCTACAACAATAACACATAAGAAATTCCGCCCAGTGGGCATGGCTTTACAATGGTGAATCTCTATATTATGGTCTCGTAATTACTTTTAACGCTACAGTGCACTTTCTGGATAGGATGGTGGATCTTTTATTATACCTCACGCTTCGACTCTCACAATCATCATCACTAAACTTTCCTCCAGACCGAGCGGTACCAAAGGAACAAGCATAAACCACTAATCTTTTGAAACTACCTCGCTACTCTCCCATGCAAACCACACATACCCAAATTACATGACATACACCACACTACAACATGAAATACTACACAGAGAATAGTCACAACATTATCACTTTCAGCTTTCCCACTTCAATTAATATTTATCCCAGTTTCACACGACACTGCCCCACTTCATAATTCTACTTTCCTACTATGCACTCTGGAGATATTTGCACGTCTTCCTGTGCAATGCAAGCCAAGTGGCGTTGCTGGATAGACGGCCAACTCACCTTGCTTCTCTCTCAGAGTTTGAATCAAGCGTCACACGGAATCATATCACGCAAAGTAATACTAAGAACATATCCATCACACACGTGAGTCCTCAACTGATACCATGGACGAGTACTTCTCTTTATCCTTTGTCTCATACACAGATTGAGACTCACACAGTACTCACCACGTGGAAGTACTCGTCTCTAATTTCGAGTCCTGCACACGCCATTTCTTAAATATTTCAACTTATTGTACACACGCTAGTAATTCAGCTTAACTTAAGCACACGGAAGTACTTCAACTTATTGCTACACGTGGTTTCATTGTGACCGTTGGTCACTTCCGAAGATTCCTACAATCCCATTAATATTACCTGCCTGACATTTAATTCTCCCCACAAAAGTTGCTGAAATAGAGAAATTAATATTTCAAACTGCTCTTAAATATTCCACATGCATACCATGTCTCCACTCTTTCGTCATTACGGAGCACAACTAAAACAGGTCTTAACAGCACAAGATCCAGCGGCAGAGTGCTGAAACATGGCCGTTCTCTAGGTCCTCTCCCATCTCTGTCGAGGTGGGGGAAGCACCTTGCTATCGTATTGGTGAGCCACATTTCAGGTGCTCAAAGCTCTGGTAAATTTCATCTCTTTGGTCCCACCAAAGGTGGCCAAAGGATCGACTCAAAGATGATCATATATTCACATTCACCATCTGCGGTTAGCAGACGACCATACATTCATTCATTTCACAGATCTAACCAAACTGGATGTAGGGATTTATTTTGTGGGAGTGCACATGTGATCAATTAAATAAATAAATTGTCATTCTTTCCCACACTGGTATCCGGCTTCGCTGTATTAATTGAAATTGAGTTAATTTTACAAAAAAATGTGTTGTTCTGACAAAAATAATGAAGTATGTTGTACCTATTTTCGATGTTGGGCGGTACTGTACCCTTTCATGGTGTTACGTAGAGAGTGGCCGGATGTCTTTCCTGTCACCGGAATCATCGAGACTGGACAGTGGCTCAGTGGAAACAAGTCGCCTGATGGAATGAATTACGTTTCTTGCTACACCAGGACGATGGTTTTTTCCACATTCGCTGTCATCAAGGCGAACATCTGTTAGAAAAATGAACCGCGTCATGGATGCAGGTCGATGGAGGCAGTATTATGCTATGGTGAGCATTCGCCTGGCCTTCCTTGCAATATGTGGTGGTAGTAGTAGAAGGCACCGTGACATTAGTGTACTGTGTGAACACTATAGCGAATCACTTTCATCTCTTCGTCTTCCCCGACGTCGACGGAATCACCCAGTGACTGGCCGTTTCAAAACGACAGAATCCTGATACTGTGATTTCAGTGGCATGAAAGGCCATCAGCCGCACCTGATCTGAACCCGATGGGACACATGTGGGACGCTCTCGAGGTCCAGCTCCACACTTACAAACCACACGGGAACTATGTTTCCTGTGTAGAGACATACTCCATGCCAAGCAGAACCGCTGCTGTATTGTGTTCGAAAGGTGGACCAACGTGCAAGTTGTTTTCCGCTGCACGTTAAAAAATTCGAAGTAAAAGCGCTTTTTAGTTATACAGGTAAATATACTAAAAATTATCCTTTCTACGGAGTTGTGAACATAGTTCATTTAATCAGTTTCCAGAGAGTTGCAGCTTTATAGCTACGTGCTATAATATTTTTAATAGTTGATTTTTTTCTATCATGCAGCTCATCTGTTTGAACTTTTTTTTTATTATAGCAAGGTAAGTGCTGTGTACACACACACACACACACACACACACACACACACACACACACACACACACACATACAATTAGTTGGAAAATACACTCTGAGACAAAATAAATGACGCACGAACACCACTTAGGAATCATCCGAATGGGACGGAAATCGGTAAATGTGATGTACAGGTGCAGGCAAAAGATTTCTGAGCCCCGTTTTGTTGTCCTTCATGACAAGCCATCCTTGGCATACACTTCAGCTCCCGGCGACAGTTTATGTTGCTTGTCTTCACGTTAGCCAAACCCTACCATGGCCAACAAGGTCGCCGCATCTCTCCCCAGCTGAAAACGTTTGGAGCATTGTGGGCAGAGCCCTCCAACCAGTTCGAGATTTTAATGATCTAATGCGCCAATTGGACAGAATTTAGCACTATATCCTCAGGAGGACATCCAAGAACGCCATTAATCAATGCCAAGCCGACTAACTGCTTACAAATGGCCAGAGCTGGACCAACAAGTTATTGACTTGCTCAATGTGTGAGGCACTTACTCGTGAATAAAGTAGCCAATTTTTCTGAAACTGTAATCATTTCTTTTTCTGTACATGTGCCTCACATCTACCGATTTCCGTCCGATTCGGACAATTCCTTCGTGGTGCTCGTTTCTTTACGTCTTATGCTGCAGAAAGACACACATGCATATGCGCACACACACACACACACACACACACACACACACACACACACACACACACACACACAGGAATACCAGACTCTTCCACAATCACAAAAACAAAACAATCGAATTTCGTATCCCGCAACATCAAAATAAAGTAAATGTGGTGTGAATGTATCTACACGACGTGAAAACGAAAATACGTTCAGTGTCGGGGGAAGGGTAGGGCACTAACAACGGAACATCTATGCGGAGAAGAATATTAGCGATAAACTAGTAAGGCCGGCCGAAGTGGCCGTGCGGTTAAAGGCGCTGCAGTCTGGAACCGCAAGACCGCTACGGTCGCAGGTTCGAATCCTGCCTCGGGCATGGATGTTTGTGATGTCCTTAGGTTAGTTAGGTTTAACTAGTTCTAAGTTCTAGGGGACTAATGACCTCAGCAGTTGAGTCCCATAGTGCTCAGAGCCATTTGATAAACTAGTAAACAAAACATCGTGAGCAACAATTTCAATTTAATACTGTTTAATAGTAGTGATTTAAAACATGACAACTGTTTACGATTTTGGCAAACAAATTAATAAGAAACATGTCATTTTTACGGTGTTCACCGAGGAGGCTACGAAATAAAGCGAAACGCGCGTGGTCTAAATAAGAGACCATTACCCCGAAGTGTAAAGGAATACTGTCTGGTACCTCCACTGCCCTCCTTTCTCTCCACCATTATCAACATTAGCGCCTGCCCGTGAACTGAAAAAGAACTTCCTCTGGACATTTTCCCTTTTAAAATGGTGAAAGATAAATGATGCATGGTTTTTGTACGTGTTTTATTAAACCACAGACTATCGAGTTGGTGTATCTTTTTTCGTGACAACTTACTTTTTTTAGTTTTTAATAGAGTGATAATATTCTAAATGCATCTCGAGTGCTACCTACAAGACGTTCTGAGCAAAATACGTTAACTACCCGCAATGAAGGTGGACGCTTGTTACAGAAAGTGCTTCCTTTGCACTACTCGTCTCCCTAGTGAAATTTGCTTCACCCACATCCTGCACTCCCTCCTAAATTAATCAAATTAAAATTAATGCACAACACTCACTGTTTCTAAATCCCTTGATTGCTGGACGCCTTACTCGGAAGTGGCAGAAACTGGATGACATCATGTTGGCAGAACGTTCGTCTGAACACTGCCACCAATAATAATAATACTGTGTAGGTCCCAAGGATTGCTGTGGTCAGTACATGGTTACTGTTGTGTTGTCAATTAGCTCGTTTAACTGTTACGACATGAATAATGAATTAATTTCTGATCTTTTGCGGGAACTACCTGCAACACGAAGAAGGCATTGTCATGAGATATTTAAACATACAAGATATTTATGTCCCAAATTTAATGTCATCGATGGATGGTACACAGTAGAAAGTACGTGTGTCCTGAGTGTATTATGTGTCGAAGATGATGTACAGACATTCGTTTCATAAGGCGTACCGTCCCCAAAATTGTGTGACACGTTAGAATTAGTATTTGAAAAAAATGTAACTATAGGCAATTTGTGTAATCAGTATTTGTCTTATGAAAAGTGATAATACTAATGATCTTTTTTTAAAAAAAATAATTAGTTTCCTAGTCGAAACTCAATCTAATTATATTGTTCACAACTCTAAGAAAGTTTCATTTTACACACCATGGGGTAATTACCACCAGATTGGGAACCACTGATGTAAGACTTTTACTACAGTCATAAATGACAGTATAGTACCTATATCAATCGTATGACTGCTACTGTGGAAAAGAAGTACATAAAGAATAGTACCATATGTATTTGGAACTCTTGAAAACACCAGTTCAATGATTTCACGGTTGTTAACTTTGTATTTGAAACTTTTCTCAGAAATATTAAAAAAATGTACTAACTTTGATAGCCAAGGTGGCCAGACCCGGCTACTGGCGGCACTCACAACAGGCTCCGCCACTGCATCAAGTGTTTGGTCTGTTTACTTGCTTCCTCAAAAAAAAAAAAAATACTCACTTAAACATAAGTAGGCACACACACATTTCAACTAATTCAACTAATTCCCTAAGCCACTTCAGACACGCTGTACGTTAGAATGTAATTGCACTTTCAACAAGCGCAGATTACGCTGTTTCCATGTCGCATAAAGTACAGTCAAGAGAAAATACGTTTTTATCTTAGAGCAGTACGCCTACTTTCTCTCTGTATTTAACGAAGGTGACGCATGAGAGCCCAACTTGAAGGAGGTTACACCACAGCAGCGGATTCTGACCGTCTCGCTTATGTTCGCGAAAAGTTTCTAGGGGAACATTAACAAGCATAAATCGTACCCGCTGCAATATCTCGGTTCACGAATAAGTTGATAGTATTAACTACATAGGAATATTTTATGATCTTCTACCTATTATCATCTGCCGGAATCCTAGTTCGATAATTTAAACATTTCATGAAATTCTTTACGTACTAACCCACTATATCCCTATCCACTTTTTATCATACGAATGCTCTTCTCAGGCATTTTTGTTTTCAGAAGCCCTTTGTCAACAACTGAAATATTTCTTTAATGTTTTATTGTTAGTTTGAAAGTCCATTGTTGAAACTGACATTAGTAGTGGAGATCAGGCTTGTATATTTCCTGGTGGAAGGCATTTGTGCTGTTGACTCTGCTGCTTCTCGTCATGGACAGGCGGTAAATGATTATAAAATTATGATGCGCACGTTCATAATTTCGCTCATATTATTACAGGTTAGTAATTGGATTGCTTAAATGCAATATATAAGCGCAAATTCGAAAATAGTACTTTATCTGCTTTGTTGTGGTACAGGCTTATATCTTTACGTTCTAAATACCCTGTTCTTGACAGAAGAAGATAATAAATCTTGGTCTGACATATTTGCTACGTGTCAGGAGCCTGAATTTGTACTTGTTCCGTGAAATGATGGTGAAGGCACCGATAAAGATGATGCAAGTTGATGCAGGAGATGAACCCTCTGGGACAAACTGCAGAGATAAGACCATTAAATACTGTCGGCCTTGTTGAAAATGTTACATCTTCATCCACGCAATAGGAAAATCCCTGCTGTTCCATATCACGGTCGCGGTTCCGAGTTAGGAAAGCAAAACAGTGGACAGAAGAAAGACTAGACTCTTCACAAAAATTTGAGGTATCTTGTGATCCTACACTTGATATAACAGAACATCTCTGCACACCAAACTCCACTCCAATAGATCTTCATCGTAAAGTTTTTGATGCTGATTTGGTTGAGATTCTGACGAGGCAGACAGTAAAATATGCTGCTCAAACGGGACACAACATAAAAAACAAGTCATGATGGCATCTACAAATACATCGCTATTTTGCTGTTATCTGAATTTTGTAAGGTCATGCATAGACGTATGTATTGGGAGATAGGAGCTGACACAAACAATGTTCTTGTTTCGAATTCTAGCTCCAGAAATACGTTTGACAAAATTCATAGATTCTTCCATGTCAATGATAATGACAGCATTGGAAAATAAGACAAAGATTATAAGGTTTGGCCATGAATTTCACATCCAAATAAGAAATTTCAAGACATCACAGAACCTCTGATGTCAAAGTTCTCCTTGGCTGAGGCCATGGAGCCTTATTATGACCATCACTTTTTGCAACGGTTTATAAGAGGCAAGTCTATTCGCTGTGGTTTCAAATGGTGGTGTATAGCTACATCTAATGGGTACCTCATTAGATTTGTCATTTGTCCTTTATTATTAAAATGTCTTACTTTATTCACGTAATGCAGCACAGTTATTTTGTTACTATATAGATTTGCCATGTAGACTTGGTGTATAATCCTGCCTCGGTCATGGATGTGTGTGATGTCCTTAGGTTAGTTAAGTTTAAGTAGTTCTAAGTTTAGTGGACTGATGACCTCAGATTTTAAGTCCCACAGTGCTTAGGGTCATTTGAACCAATCGAACTTAGTGTATAAATGAGTAATGTAACCTTAAAATATAAATAAAATGAACATTACAATGCCTTTTCCTACATTTATTCGTGTAATAAATGATAGTCACAAAAAATTCTACATATTACTTGTGGTAAAATTATGTAAGGAATTCTACCCCTTACTGCCCATCGTATATCATACCTCAATAACTTTACCCTTTACTGCCCATCGTATGATATACCACATGTTAAAAAAATTATGAAATTAAGGCCATCATCATAAATTAACATTCATAATGTGATGATTACCCCATGTGGGTAGTGGATCTGAAATTTTATCAAAATCAAAAAAAATAAAAAAACAAAAAAAAAATAATTCTGTGATATAATGGGTTAATCGGCGGACATCTATTAGTGGACACGAATATAGTGTGAGCGCACACTTCGCCTGTGTGATGGCTTGAACTCAGTTGTGGACACTGCCATTGAGGTGTCTGCAAGACTGCTTCAGTACGCCAGCTCAGTTTTCTTCAAGAACCGAAACCAAAGGAGGTAGTGATGTTGGACGCTGACGTCTGGAGCGAAGTCGACGTTCCAGTCCATCGCAGAAGTGTTCCGGGCAGGTCAGTCCATTTTTGGATTTTATCGTCCACAAACCATTCCCTCGCGGACGTTGCTTTATGCCACAGTGCACTATCATGCTGATACGAAGAATTGTCACCAGACTGCTCCTCTACTATTCTGTTGGAAGTATACTACGCTGTAAAATGTCTTCATATTCTTCTGTATTTAGCGTTTTATTAGGCACAAATCTTAACGACGAAAAACAGCCGCACCCCGTAACACCACCTCCACCTGCTCCTTGTTTCACTGTTCGCAGTGCACATGTCGGAAGGGAAGTTTCTCCAGGAAATGGCCAAACCCAATCCTTTCCATCGGATTGTCACAGGGTATAGCGTGATTCACCACCATAATTGTCTCGTTTCCAGTTATCCATTGTCCAGTGGTCTCACTCTTTGCTCTACCTCATGCATCGATTAGCACTGACTGAGCCCGTGCCGGCTCGTATCGATTGATCGATCGGGTCAGCATGGTTTGATCTTTGGGATCGTCCGTTTGACGTGGCTTTTGACCGGAGAGCCGCGCGGCGCTGGGGAATCAGGGAGAGCGTGGTTGAGCAGGCCGGGTCACGACGCAGAGGTTGTGGTGTGTCTGGCACGTTTGCAAGAGCAAACCAGACTTGTTGTGTGGGAACTGGACTTGGCCGCATTACCCGAATCGAGTCGTGCGACCCTGATTTGGATCTGTAAAGGATTTCATAAAAGATTTGGTTTATCTGGATTTTGTGATGTGATACAGTCCGAGTAAGCGAGGTGTATTAATTGGTACTACTGCTGTTCGGAGCGACGGGCAGCATAAGCCAGTATGGTGAAACTGTAATATTTTTCCTGGTACACTGAGCTGTGTGGACGTTGTTATAGTTGTATAATTGGGTAGTCTCTTTTGATGCTAGTCAACTGTCAGGATGATCTTAAGTACCACTCAACAGTTGGTTCAAAGCACAGGCTTAACATTAAATATGTACATTCTGTGTTAACTAATTGTATTACTTGTTCACTTGTAAACAGTGAAATGGTAGTCTTGCTTGACTGTTTAAGTTTATCGGTATCCTGTTAAGGGATAATTTAAACGAGCTCCCCAGTTTCAGTGAGCATATGTTAACCTAATAGTGTAGTTTAAATTTATAAGATGACTTGGTATTATGCTATTCGCCGTCGTTCTTTAAGGTTACATCAAGGGCATTAGTTACTGATTCACCCTTGACTATTTTATTTCAATGTTCGTGAAATAGGCTATTATTTTGTAAAAATGGTTCAAATGGCTCTGAGCACAATGGGACTTAACATCTATGGTCATCAGTCCCCTATAACTTAGAATTACTTAAACCTAACTAACCTAAGGGCATCACACAACACCCAGTCATCACGAGGCAGAGAAAATCCCTGTCCCCGCAGGGAATCGAACCCGGGAACCCTGGCGTGGGAAGCGAGAACGCTACCGCATGACCACGAGCTGCGGACTATTATTTTATACATCGTAGTTATTTTACGTTTGAGGAATTAATATTTGCCGTTTTCTCCTCCCCCCATCCCCCCTCCCCCCCCCCCCCAATTCTCTGAAACTGTCTAGTAGCACCGGCTCTAAGACCTTTCTTTCAGTATGTTACAGTGTACTGTGTGCAGCACCTTGTCCTGCTCGCTCGCTTGCTGTGGGTTCTGGTGTAGCCGCCTCTGGTCTGGGTCCAGTGGGCCCCCCCCCCCCCCCCTTCTGCTACTTGAATTAGCCCGTGCCTATGTGACGTCACCTGTTTTGAAAATCTCTCACGGAGGGGTGTATCTGTTTTTAATTTTATTTAAAAAAATTTTTGTGATATCCATGATTGGTTAAACTTTATCTCATTATTGTAGTCTCCTTTTGCGAGCTTTACTGTGTACAGAATTTAATTAACTTGCGAATCACTGAATGCCTGTTTGAAGATTAATGTTGTTGTTTGAATAGGGCGCTTTCCCGTGCTTGTAAGGATTCTTTGCTGACTTACCTTATCACAAAAATTTTAAAGATAAAATTTTATTTCCTAAAGAAAACTTTAATAAAAGTGTTGTTGTTATAAACTGTGAATGTCGCTTGTGTGGCCCGGCCCTCCCGCTCAACCGCCATTGGCTGATTACGGTGGACTGATCACCACACTGACAACAGAAATGTGATGCTTATGAGGAACTGCTCGACTATTATACCCCATTCGTTTTAATTCCCTATGCAAAGTCCTTGTGGTAGATGAACCGCTGGTAGCACTTTGGAACTCGCGAGTGATTCCTTCCCCTAATTTCGTACGCTGTTTTACAACCGCCCTTTGCAATGCTCGTCGGTCCCCGTATGTAAGAATACGAGGTCTGGCTGGTCATTGTTTAGCTACAGTTGTTCCTTCGTGTTTCCAATCCACAAACTCATCGTCGACGATCGACTTGGCCTGTTGTAGAAGGGCTGAAATGCTGCTGATATATTTTTTACTCAGGCAGCTACCAGTGGCTAGTCCACATTCGAAGTCACACAACTCTCATGGCCGACCTATTCTGATGCTACTGCCATCCTACTGGCAATTCAATGCTCGCCACCTGCTTTCATACTGGGGTGTCCGTCTGTAGTGACATCTAGTGGTCAATTCTGCATTACACATGAATTATATATGAGTAGTGTCAAATAGTGTATAGACGATTGACAAGGTAATATTAAAAAAGGTTGGTCGTTTCAGAAAATACTGCAAAATGCGAGTACTCGCGTAAAGACAGTTACGGGAATTCCAAATACAAATCCACCAGTTTTATGTTCTCGCGGCGCCTCGGTGGATGCAAGTCCCATTTGTTGGAAATCCATGCCGTGGGCGTGATAAGCCGTGACGCTGGCAGGCCAGGCCCTGTTCCCGTAACGAGCGCTGCCGACACAAAAGGCGCGGACCCCGACACACGCGCAGGCCGCCGCCGCCGCCGCAGGCGCCTCTGTTCTTTCCTCCGCCTTTCTTTCCCTTCCCCTCTCTTCCCTTTGCTTTCCAATCCGCCTGTCCCTGTCGGGCGGACCTCACCCTGGACACCGTCTGGTGACGTTGCGCCAGATAGCTCGGGGTCTGGCCGACATCCAACTCGCGAGACGAGCACGCCACTCTGGCTGCGATGCAAAACACGCGCGGCGCGGACATATGAGAAAACACATGCACACGCGCATACATACCGGCATGAAAACACACGAGCTCATATCGGACGAGCACATCGCCGCCCACTTTCTATTGAATAAAGAATAACAGCTAACTTCCAGCAACAGTTGTGGACAGGAAATGAAAAAGCTGAAAGTGTAAAATGTCAGTATGTAAGAAAACTGAAAAAACCGTGCCATACTCACATTACCAATTCTTTTGTTTGAAGTAATGCAAATTTTGTTTGTTTCGCATCATTTGCAGCGTCTAACAGGGAAAGTGTTGTAAAGGTGCAAAAAATTTAGAATTTCATGAAATATAAAGAAGTAAACTTCGGTGAAGACGTAAATGCCATGTTCCACTTCCAAGGTAAATGAATGTGTACAGCATCGCCTCACTTACTTCTGAGCAGTAATAAAGAATGATGCGTGTGAGAAAAGCAACGGCCGGTCGTTGTGGCCGAGCGGTTCTAGGCGCTTCAGTCCGGAACCGCGTTGCTGCTGCTACGGTCGCAGGTTCGAATCCTGCCTCGGGCATGGATGTGTGTGATGTCCTTATGTTAGTTAGGTTTAAGTAGCTCTAAGTCTAGGGGACTGATGACCTCAAATGTTAAGTCCCATAGTGCTTAGAGCCATTTGAACCATTCTGAACAGTAACGAACCTGACTTTTTATCTACCAAGGTCTTTATGTTCTTTTCAAACAATATTGTCCCCTTCAAAGTAGTCCCCTTGGGCAGCTATGCACTGACCCGTTGCTCTCAGTCTTTGTAGCAGTACTGAAATGCTTCAACTGGTAGGGCCTTTAACATGTCGGTCACATTCTTTTGAATGTTCTCCAGAGCCCCAGCGGGACGTCCTTTTAAGACATTTTTCGATATCAGGAAGATGAAAAAGCCGCAAGGTCTCAGATCGGTTGAAAAGGAGGACTGTGGGACAACAGGAATGCATTTTGAGGTCAAAAATCAGCCTTGTGACATCGGGTCTTGCAGCATCCACTTGCCTGAAAAGTTCGGTAGCACTCGTCTCACCCTATTCCTGAGCCTTTCAAGGACGTATTTGTAAAACCCATGGTTGGCAGTTGACCCTGGAAGAACAAATTCTGTGTGCGTGAAATTCCTACTGTCTAAAAAGCAAATCAGCATTGATATCTTATTTGCTCATTCAAGCTTTTTTGTGTGGAGGAGATCTCTCAGTGTACCATTCCTTACTTTGCCGCTTTGTCTCGTGATCGTACTCAAAATCCAGTATTCGCCACCTGCAATCACATGGCAGAACCATCCGTGGTCACTGCCAGCCCTCTCAAGAAGATCAACGCGCACGTTTCTCGATTGGCCTTCTGCCCAGTTGTGAGGTTTTTTGACATAATTTTAGCACAAACATCTCACGAGGATTTCAGCACCATTTTGGCATAAAACATTTCACAAGTGCAAAATGTAGGTCTAAATTGGATGTACGATGAAATTATTTAACAGGTCACCCATCATCCGTATTGTTAAACGTCGGACTGATCTCACAACACGCACATGTTCAATGTTGTCGGCGGTTTGGGAAGTTGAAGGTCTTCCTCAGTCGGGAACACCTTCAACGTGTTCTCCATCTCCCAAAAATGATTTGTGCTTGAGAAAAGCTTGTGCTTTTAATAAGAAATGTTCCCCATAGGCCTGTTTCAACTTTTCAAAGGTCACACTCGCGGATTAAAGAATTTTAACGCTAAACGTGGTGACGTAACGTTGCTCTAAATCCCGCTGTTCCATTTTCGTAATACAGAACTTCACTGATGGCGCTTTCAAAATCGCATCATGGCTGTGCAGAGCTGAAACTCGGACAGAGTATCTGGAAGGGATGAACACAAGCAGAATTATGCAGTGTTGCCAGATAGCTCGCATCGCTGTCAGTCTCATTACTTTCCTCTCACAACTCGTACAACAATGAAGTCAGTAACACAACGAGTAATACAGTTTCTTGGATTTCACTTCAAGAAAACCGGCCATGGCTAATATCACTTAATTTTTTGGTCAATGAAAGGCGGGGAATATTTGTTAGTAAGGGAACAGCATGATATCTGAACCTCATAATTACATTACATTTTGTTTTATTCCTTTATGCACAATATGCAGTTACACTCTAATGATTTCAGCTTACATAACATTGTGGTGGTTGCTTTTTAGCAATATTGGTCCCTTTGTTTTACACACAGCTTTCCTTCATTTCTCAGATCAGTATTCTTTTTATGTTTCTAATATTGCTTTCCTTTGCCACTATATAACACTGTGGATTGTTCACTCCATCCGCTTTTCTGAAGCAGTAAAAATTTTCAGAGATGCGCATCAATTGAAATAATTAAATGAAACATGTGTGTAACCCATATAGACAACAGTCACTGCGAGAGGACCACACTTAATTTAATGGCGGTACGTGATTCTGTTACCACACGAGGTTCGTGCTTCGGAAAGAAATTGTCCCTGGTCAGTACAGAACGCTGAAAGTCATTATTACAGTTTTGATGATACCACCATCATTTAAAGTAGAATAGCGAGGCCTGTGTCTTACACGTGTTCAGGATCGACAACTTCGCTAATTGGAGACCAATGACTGAATCATTGCCGGCCGAAGTGGCCGTGCGGTTAAAGGCACTGCAGTCTGGAACCGCAAGCCCGCTACGGTCGCAGGTTCGAATCCTGCCTCGGGCATGGATGTTTGTGATTTCCTTAGGTTAGTTAGGTTTAACTAGTTCTAAGTTCTAGGGGACTAATGACCTCAGCAGTTGAGTCCCATAGTGCTCAGAGCCATTTCAACCATTTGAACTGAATCATTCTCAGCACAGCTGGGACGAAAAATTACTGCAAGATACCTTAAATGACTGTTGATGTTTCTCAGGACCGCTCTGTATTTTGTTAAAACGCGAATTAATGGCTGGAAACTATTCTTTAAACGACAATAACAATGTAAATTACATACTCGAGTTTAATCTTAATTAAACCCAGCCAAAACTTCCATACATGAGACAGATACACAGTTTCTGCTGTGCAGCAGTCGAAATGTTAATTCCATTTTTGTTTTTGCCAGTTACACTTCCAAGACGGACCACTAGTACCTTTCATAATACATCTGCATTTTACAATATCGATTCGAATGAAATTTATGTTAACTTAATTAAAGAAAAGAGGTGCACATACGCACTAGAGGTAGACTCTACCCTGAATACCAGTTAGAAAAAGTGTGGTGTCACCTCCAGACACCACAATTGCTAGGTGGTAGCCTTTAAATCGGCCGCGGTCCGCTAGTATACGTCGGACCCGCGTGTCACCACTGTCAGTGATTGCAGACCGAGCGCCGCCACACGGGAGGTTTAGAGAGACTTCCTAGCACTCGCCTCAGTTGTACAGCCGACTTTGCTAGCAATGGTTCACTGACAAATTACGCTCTCATTTGCCGAGACGATAGTTAGCATAGCCTTCAGCTACGTCATTTGCTACGACCTAGCAAGGCGCCATTATCATTTGCTATTTATCTTGTGATGCATGTACTGTCAGACCGACGTTCACCAATTATCGATTAAAGTTAAGTATTCCAGAAATCACGTACTATTTTTGCTACTATAAGACCTTGACCTGTTCCAGACCTCACGCCAGCCTGCGTGAGCTAAACCCGTGCCTTTCGGCCACCCGTCACTGTGGATTGGCTGTCTTGCCAGTCCACAACAAAAAGTGTATATATTTTAATGACATATCTCAACTATACACTAAAGATTAGTGTCTAAAATAACTGAAATAAAGTAAAACGTACTATGGCTTGTTGATTCTAGGTGCGGCACATTGAGCGTTCCTCGTGTCATGAACAAAGCAATTTACGCACTTATAAATATAATGGAGGTATTTTGAAATACAAAGAGGCCTCTCTGGCACTTCCAACATATTTCAAAGTATTAGCCACAGTACATTCAAGGTTTGCAGGAAAAAGAACAAAACGAAAATGTCCAACAGCGGTACTATCAGAGTGACCCATTTCCAGTCTTCAGTTATCACTTACGTTACTGAAAGCCTGGCTAGTTCTGTTGCTATTCTACAAAAAAATATTCTGACTCTCTTTTACGAAAAATAGATCTCTCGAACTGAAAACTGAAATAACATGTTGGACCATTACTTCTTTGAGTCACGTAAGCACTCAGAGCGACCACGGTATTCCTACTCTTGTTTTAGGTAAGAGGGAAGAGTATGGCAGCTACGGTTTCAGGTTTTTGCCGTCACTCGAATTACCAGCAAGTGTAACGGATTGTTGCAGGTGCTGACTTGTACAGACAGTCCCGGAATTGGTTACAAAGTATTACTAACCAGTAAAGTGCGTCACACTATAAAGTTATTAAGTTTACACTTCAGGAGAGAACAAAATTACGACACAGTAAAACACAAAATTTCCTGGTAGATTAAAACTGTGTGCCGGATCGAGACTCGAACTCGGGACTTTGCCTTTCGCAGGTAAAGTTGCGGTACCTAGCGGGTTGTGAGATATGAAAGGCAAAGTTCGCTAGTTCGAGTCTCGACCCGGCACACAGTTTTAATCAGTCAGGAAGTATCACATCAGCACACACTCCGCTGAAGAGTCAAAAATTCATTGTAGAAACGGTAAAACATATTGATGTATCGGTTCCGAAAACATGATCTCCGTGGCGCTCATCGGCGAATACTGAAGACCTAACACTGACATTTGGTTGGTCGATTCGGGGGAGGGGACTATACAGCGAGGCCATCGGTCCCAACGGATTAAGGGAAGATGGGGAAGGAAGTCGGCCGTGCCCTTTCAAAGGAACCGTAGCGATGTTTGCCTGAAGCGATTTGGGGAAATCATGGTAAACCTAAATCATGATGACCGGACGCGTGTTTGAACCGTCGTCCTCCCGAATGCGAGTCCAGTGTGCTAACAACTGCGCCACCCCTCTCGGTTGTGACATTTGACGAGAGAGAACGAACAATTTGGCGTAGTCAGGCGGTTTAAATATTGAAGTGCGCATGAGAAATTTACAGACGTGCATTAAACGTGGTACACAAAATACAGTACAGGTAAACAACAGCTGAATTTGAAATTGGTGAAAGTGACGTAAAGCAAAGTCATAAAAAGAGCACTATGTGAACTAAAGTATCAGTGACTTTTAGTTAAAAGAATATCTGCTTATTCAACTGCTTCGCTTTACGGCATTCATCGTTTGGTACTAGGATGTGTCAGCATATTTCTGAACAGTTCAAAGTCGCTAAAGCTTAATTTTCCTCAAAAACGAACGTGTTCAATACTAGAGGCGTGCTACTCGTGCTATAATGATAAACCGCCTTTGATGTGAACATATGTACGCTGTCGTAATGTTTTCGTACTTAACGACGATGTGAGAGAGTGAAACAGGTTGTAAAATGAAAGTAGGTCACCCATAGCTGCCGTTGCGTCTACACATTATGACTGTGATTGCTCTCAAATACAGGGTGTTTATAAATGAATATCGGGGTTTTAACGCTTTATAATATTTATTGTATTAAACTTACAGTTGTAAATGATATGTCAAATGAAAGAGCAACTCAAAGAGTTTTACCAACAACCTTATAAATGTTCAATGTGAGCATCATTTGTCACACGGCACACAACAAGTTTATAGCCGAGTTCTCCCCAAACATTGATAAGTGTGTCTTCAGCGAGTGTAGCAAGAGCTGCTTCAATCTCGTTTCTTAATTCAGGGAGGTCTTCTGGTAGCGGAGCCACGTACACATGATCCTTGATGAAGCCCCAAAGGAAAAAATCGCATGGCGTTAGGTCGGGTGAACGTGGAGGCCATGCAAAACAAGCCCTGTCATTGGGCTCCTTGCGGCCTATCCAGCGCTTGGGCACAGCGAAGTTCAACCAATCGCTTGCTTCGCTATGCCCCAGAGCTCACATTGAACATTTATAAGGTTCTTGGTAAAACTGTTTGAGTTGCTCTTTCATTTGTCATATCATTTATAACTGTAAGTTTAATGAAATAAATATTATAAAGCGTTAAAACCCCGATATTCAATTATAAACACCCTGTATTTTCTTTGTGCTTTAGGAAAAATACAACTTCGAAACGTGACGTAAAGGATTCGTGCGCGGTCTTTTTCTTATTCCATTAACTCTTGCTATTCGTCTCGGTGGCTAAATGGGAGTTTAGAATGGGGAGCCTTTCAATATTCCGCTTGGAACATTGCTGATGGCTCCCGTGATTCAGACAGTCTTGCGACTATTCGTGCTGTCCTTGTTTGTATACGTTCAATATCCCCTGTTACACCAATTTTATGCATGTCTCGCACACTTCAGTGGCATTCTACACTCCTGGAAATGGAAAAAAGAACACATTGACACCGGTGTGTCAGACCCACCATACTTGCTCCGGACACTGCGAGAGGGCTGTACAAGCAATGATCACACGCACGGCGCAGCGGACACACCAGGAACCGCGGTGTTGGCCGTCGAATGGCGCTAGCTGCGCAGCATTTGTGCACCACCGCCGTCAGTGTCAGCCAGTTTGCCGTGGCATACGGAGCTCCATCGCAGTCTTTAACACTGGTAGCATGCCGCGACAGCGTGAACGTGAACCGTATGTGCAGTTGACGGACTTTGAGCGAGGGCGTATAGTGGGCATGCGGGAGGCCGGGTGGACGTACCGCCGAATTGCTCAACACGTGGGGCGTGAGGTCTCCACAGTACATCGATGTTGTCGCCAGTGGTCGGCGGAAGGTGCACGTGCCCGTCGACCTGGGACCGGACCGCAGCGACGCACGGATGCACGCCAAGACCGTAGGATCCTACGCAGTGCCGTAGGGGACCGCACCGCCACTTCCCAGCAAATTAGGGACACTGTTGCTCCTGGGGTATCGGCGAGGACCATTGGCAACCGTCTCCATGAAGCTGGGCTACGGTCCCGCACACCGTTAGGCCGTCTTCCGCTCACGCCCCAACATCGTGCAGCCCGCCTCCAGTGGTGTCGCGACAGGCGTGAATGGAGGGACGAATGGAGACGTGTCGTCTTCAGCGATGAGAGTCGCTTCTGCCTTGGTGCCAATGATGGTCGTATGCGTGTTTGGCGCCGTGCAGGTGAGCGCCACAATCAGGACTGCATACGACCGAGGCACACAGGGCCAACACCCGGCATCATGGTGTGGGGAGCGATCTCCTACACTGGCCGTACACCACTGGTGATCGTCGAGGTGACACTGAATAGTGCACGGTACATCCAAACCGTCATCGTTCTACCATTCCTAGACCGGCAAGGGAACTTGCTGTTCCAACAGGACAATGCACGTCCGCATGTGTCCCGTGGCACCCAACGTGCTCTAGAAGGTGTAAGTCAACTACCCTGGCCAGCAAGATCTCCGGATCTGTCCCCCATTGAGCATGTTTGGGACTGGATGAAGCGTCGTCTCACGCGGTCTGCACGTCCAGCACGAACGCTGGTCCAAGTGGGGCGCCAGGTGGAAATGGCATGGCAAGCCGTTCCACAGGACTACATCCAGCATCTCTACGATCGTCTCCATGGGAGAATAGCAGCCTGCATTGCTGAAAAAGGTGGATATACACTGTACTAGTGCCGACATTGTGCATGCTCTGTTGCCTGTGTCTATGTGCCTGTGGTTCTGTCAGTGTGATCATGTGATGTATCCGACCCCAGGAATGCGTCAATAAAGTTTCCCCTTCCTGGGACAATGAATTCACGGTGTTCTTATTTCAATTTCCAGGAGTGTATAATGGATTGAATTGTTTTGAATGATTTGATAACACCTACAGCCGACAGTTTTTCTTTATTTGTATACTGTTTTGTTTGTCTTACACCATTGCCAAATCCGTATGTACTACAAAACTTTGTTTGTGTGTGTGTTCCACATCTCCTCATAAGCCACTGGATCGATTTCAAACCATGTACACATCTCCCTTACACTCAGGCAACAATCCCTGTCGTGTAAGAACTACCTACATATCATAGTTCAGGAGGTATCACGTCATAAACAATGAGAGTCGTGAAAAACTTCCGCATCATGTACGACATTTAAATTTATTACTTCTGTGCTACAGATTATAATCGCAATAGATTTCGCAGATAGTATCCACATACCCCGCTAAATGCACCTACAAAATTATATCATGATACTAGTCATAGTTTAAGAAATACAACGTGATAAACTCTGAGGTCTGTGAAAAATTGCCGCATCATATGTGGAGGTTTAATACTCGTACATTTGTTACTATAGTTCAATTCTTTTATCTTGGCGGCTCGCGCATGCCCGCCCAGACGCGGGAGATTGCTGCGTTGCCAGTTGCACACGACGCACGCGCCAATAGAAGCAGCGCCATAGTATGGCATAGTTCGCAAGCTTACGTTTAGGGGGGAGCGCCCAGTTCATGAAGTAGAGCCACCACGGCCGCATTAACCCTTTCGCTGCTACAAAGACGTGCTCCCTGCATTCCGCGCTGTGCGCGATTTTGTCACTGCACTGCTCGCCTGTGCAGACACATCGTGTTCCGACTGCTTTGACAGTCTTATCATTCGATTCCACAAAAACTATTTGGCCCAAAAATTAGATTTTTACACATCTTCTTGACTGATACCTTCCCCCCATAAATGACTTAATTTTGTTTCGATGTTCAACGCAGACATTATGCATTAAATATAGTAAACCATTGCACAAAATTTTGAAGAGTTTGCAGAGGTAAAAGTCCATAGAGTATACTTTCCGTATGGTCTATTTTAGTTGCCACAAAGTTGAGAATGAAATGTGGACAAGATACCTAAATTTCATATAAAATTTCTACCTCTGCAAACTCTTCAAAATTTCGTGCAATGGTTTACTACATTTAATGCTGCATAATAACTGCGCTGAACATCGAAACAAAATTAAGTCATTTATGGGGGGAAGGTATCAGTCAAGAAGACGTGTAAAAATCAAATTTTTGGGCCAAATAGGTTTGGTGGAATCTAATGATAAGTGTGTCAAAGCAGTGGGAACACCATGTGTCTGCACAGGCGAGCAGTGCAGTGATGACAAAATCGCGCACAGCGCGGAATGCGGGGAGCACGTGTCTGCAGCAGCGAAAGGGTTAATGAAGAGACAAAGCACTAGAAATTTCAAAAAATTGCATTCAAACGATTATAATTCGTGAAGTAAGGCACTGCGATATTGTTTTTAAATAATGAAAATATTAAGCTCCGCACAAGGTTTGAACTCATAACCTTTTGCATAGCAGCCCAACACCTTAACCATTATGGTAACGCAGCTTATCTGTCTACTGAACGCCATGAGGACTCTTAACACATCACGCCAAATATTGACAAACACTGTTGGTATGACTATGATCTACTCACGCTTCGTCGAAGTGCAATAGGAAATAAACAATTACCGCTGTTCTTTATTGCGAAAAAGCGGTTCGTGAGATTGATACAAACACCTTTCCTTGCTATCGCCTGAATTAGGAGTCTTATTGCTTGTTTGGTTTAATTAATTAATAGAATATGAAGCAATTGGTATAAAGAATACTTTTCCAAACTTTCTAGAAAAGAAAGTCTGCTATCAAGACATTGCTTTTGTTCTATTACTTTATTTATGACCGAACGTTTCTAAAACTGAAGACACTCGTCCATGCTCTGCACTGCAGTCGAGATGTGGCAACGTCGTTCTCTGTTCATTGGCTGACTGTGTTTTGTGACGTCAGATGCGCAGAACGAACCTAAACTCGGCCGCCAACATAAATGACGCGCACTTTAAGACACTTCTACAGCCGAGATAACTTAAGGAAATCCCTGACACCTATCAGTGCTTTTGAGACCTTTCAACTGCTAACAGCAAAATCGCCATCTGTACACCTGAAATGAGCGTATGGCTTTGTTGGCCAGGAGGCCCCATCCGGGGAAGTTCGGCCCCCAAGTGCCAGTTTATTACAGTCAACGCCACATCGGTCGGCCGTCTTGCGTGCCGGTGATGAGGATGACATTATGATGAGAACAACACGACACTCAGTCCACAAGCGCAGAAAATCTCCAGCCCGGCCGGGTATCGAACCCGGGCCCGCTTGCAAGGGAGGCAAGCATGTTACCGCCCAGCCAAGCAGGTGGACATCTATACAGCTATGGAGAGGCGTTGCAGTAGACATCTTTACAAAGTAACTTTGTAGATACGCGAGGTAGCTGCGTGCAGCGCACAGACACTGTCCGGAATATTACCCTACAAACACACACCATTCTTTTGTTTTCCTTTCTAATAAAAAAATTGGCAAAATGAATACCCAGGCAAAGCCGGGATAGTCAGCTAGCAACCTGATAAAGGGAACTAACAGGACTTCAGTGCACAGTCAATCTGTGAAAAGTTAAAGACAGTAACGAATTAGTCCATATAATGTTCAAGTATTGACAAAAACTTGCTGTACAAAAATTTAGCGATGGCAAGTTATGTCACAGTAGGGGTTCCACAGATTATATTTGAATGACGTGAACTGCCATTGTGCTTGTGGCCGGCCGGGGTGGCCGAACGGTTCTAGGCGCTACAGTCTGGATGTGTGTGATGTCCTTAGGTTGGTTGGGTTTAAGTAGTTCTAAGTTCTAGGGGACTGATGACCTCAGAAGTTAAGTCCCATAGTGCTCAGAGCCATTTGAACCATTTTGCGCTTGTGAGTGAAAATGTCTTCGTTGTCATAAAGTCAGTATCACTACCACGGTTAACACGGGTGGTCGTCTCACATTTAAAATTATTTGCATTTCCCCGTACCATCACACACATGCACGTTATGACTGCGCAATGTTTAATGTGGGCATGGCACACCGAAAATACTGTTGCCAAGAGCTTATGCTAAACTACCCAGTAGACATACAGACGTGATGTACCTGCCAATAAACTAAAGTCTTACACCTATCGTATCTACCGCTGAGACTATGTGACAGTTCGATTTTAATACAAAATGTCAAGTTGAGGTATCTGTATATGTTGACTGATTCTAATTTTGAATCATTGTTACTGTAGTTATATGATAGGCCCTACTAAGTTTTTTCCTTTAGTAATGTGCACGCTGTTACATTTGAGTATATGAAGCAGGTTGTCAACATATGTTCTACTTCTAAATCTTATCAATATCTGACTTAATATTTCTGCATCTTTTATCCGGCAGTACATTATTCTGTATAAATGCATCATTTGCGAAAATTAATATTGTCTGCGAGGTCGTTACCATACATCATGAACACAAAAGGCCCCAACATAGTTCGGTATTGCACTCATGAAGCTACTACTTCATCTGTCGATGGCACTCCCTGCCAAGAAATCCCCAGTCCAGTCTCAAGCACTGCCTGACACTCTATACGATCGTATTTTCGATAGCATGTGTACTTGTGGTACTGAGTCAAAAGCTCTTCAGAAGTCAAGAAATAATTCACCTACCTGACTGGCTTGACCTGTGGCTTTCAGGAAGTCATGTGAGAAAAGAGCATACTGGGTTTCGCACGATAGATGTTTTCAGAATTCATACTGCCTGGCATGGAAGGAAGTTATTCTAGTTATTCTGTCCGATATCTCTCTTTTTTTTTGACTCTCAGTATATTCTAGGATATCTAAAATGATTTTACTTAAAAACAAAGTTTGAGATCACTTGTTAAGCAATATATTCTCTACAGCGAAGGATTACTTGGATTACAGAGAGAAGGAAGTTGGAGATGTAACACAAGTAAATAATGACAGAAGACCTGTTATTTAACAACGAACTTCTGTTGTATTTTTTTCGGTGAACCTTACACCAAAGCTCTTCAAAGGATAATACGAACATGATCTTCTCTTTCTGAGCTCAACATCTCACTTATTCTGGAACAATGCTGACTCAGTTATTCAGTAAAGCAGATAGGCAGCTGCGTCAAGGAAAATGGAAACAATACATAATCATCGTGGTTCTGATGTCGGTCTGACAATGTGGCAGGTATTGATGTTGAAAAATAACCCATATGTCAAACGTCCTTGTAAAACTGATCGTCGGATGAATAAAACTACTACCGCTACTAAATCTAATTTAAGTCAATACGTGTTCTGTCACAATAACTACTTCCTAGTAAGTACATAAAACTAGTCTACCAAACCGAAACAGATGGCATGTGGAACGTAAATAGCGGATAAGTAGAAATGAAATTGTCACCAATTGCCAGAGACATGACAGCTTAGGCAGTTTTACCTTCACAAGGAAACCGCCGACAGCGCGATAACGAAGCTGTATCGCTGCAGACAGACAAGGGGCGTAAACTCCGTCTCGCAGCGTGAACAGAACAGCTGTGCCCGTTGCCAAGCAACGGACCAGATTGTTGCTCTAATCTGAATAGGTGGCGCTGTAGTGGACGCTGACTTTGTTATGAGGAGCTGCTGCTCTCTGTTGAGTCATTACGAAATAGTGCGTTCTATTTATTACCCCAATGAGCTTTGTGCCTTTGATCTGGCAGAATTTGCTCACCGACCCAATCGCGTGCAATAAGTTCGCATGGCGTGTTCCAAAAACGAAAGTATCCGTTTTTTTACGACACATGCTATTGTCAGTACCATTACATAACACACCACGCGAGATTTTGAACAGCCTCTCGCCTCTTACGCCATAGGATTAATCGGCCAGTTTCATTACATTTGTCATTCGTTAATATCAGTAATTTAAACTCCCCCGTGAGAACAACGAAACAAAAATAGATTTTTTTTTAAATTATACAAAAGCGAACAGCGTATATAATACGATGTAAACTTAACCTTTGCAATCGCAGTAGTCACGTAATAAGAATAACAGACAAACAAAACGATGTAATTGTTTATTTTAAGCTGTTAAAACTCACAAAATTTTGAGGTAAAATTTATAAAAACGACAATTTTACAAGTTTTCAATGCAAAAAGGATGTGTGTTTCACATTCAATGACGACTATAGTGAGAGAAAGACTGTCCAAGCTGGTGGCGTAAACGACGAGAGGATGTTGAAAACCTCGCTTCGCGCGCATGCGCTGCAACTTAAAAGGCTATTGTAGGCCAATTTGAGGCCATTTCCCGGCTTGATAGAGCACAAGTGTCCCATATGAAATTGTCCGTCTCGACGTACCCTAGAGCACTGTGGTACATGGTAAACAGTTGCCGTCCACACTCTGTATAGTATTTTTATATCCTGCCTTAAAATAATCTTTCTTCCATGCAGGAATAATAGTGGAAATCAATACTTCGTCGTGTATCTCTTACGCTTTATAAGCACTTTTAAACGTTCTTGTACGTGTAAGTTAACGAGAATTGCGCGCTCATTTAAATATATGGCCGAAAGAGTCAGCCTACAGGAACTGTGAAACGAACCCTGTCGTCCAGGACCGTGTGCCAGAAAGGGCGCCGATTCACCACGAGATGGGGAAATTCACAGGCGTCTATTGTCTACTGAGGCCTAAGCGCTGTCGTGTGCGAGTGAGACAGACGAGAACCTACGTGATATTGGACCCAGGAGAAGTCATTTGTGGCCGAGGCGACGTAGCAATGTTAAATATGACGGACCTAATATCGGCTACAAAGGGAAACATTTATGGAAACTAGTTAATTCTGTAGTAATGCGGGAAATGAAGCCACAGTAATTTTAACCTCCCATCCTCCATAAAATTTCGTTGTGATCCCAATAAAAATTGAATACTGATCATATCTGTAATAGTTTAGGATTTACTGTTAAAGTGAAATTAACATGTTTTGTAACAAAGACCTGAATGCTAAAAACTGAACGCTTTAGTAGATCTCAACGATCGACATTTCATATAGAAGCGCATCATTAAATTGACAAATTTTGAAATATCAACTCCGTAATCTCGTTTGTTTAAAAGATGTAGTATATTTATTAGTATTTTCAGTTAAGCATCAGATCATCATTTCCTCCACACAAAACACATTGAACGATGACAGCATGACACCTTATTGAATCATTAGATAATGGAATATTTTTTGTAAAGTTAGTGCACAATAGTTACTTTTGTTCTCTATTTATTTATGAGAAAGCACATGGGTTCAAGGCTACTGGCCGTGGCATACAAAGGTAGGAAGGAAATTAGTCTATGAGCGGTGAGCAGCCTCGCGCCTGGTGTGAGCTCTTAACATTTCGCGTAGAGAACTTGTATTTCGCAATGAGATTGTGAATTATCGAACTGTGCCAAATGGATATGCACTCGAGTGTAACAGTAACTCTAAATACGACCACTCTCGCTTTAGTTTGCTTTCTGAATAATTATTGTTATTCTAACGAAATCGCAACTGTGTGGCCTACATCATTTACGGGTCATTAATTTAGTTCCCGATATTACTATCACTATTATTATATGTTATCTTAACTTTGTACTTCACAAACTTGCCATCAGCCAGAAAATTTAACCAAAGGGTCACAAGTGTCTAATTTAGGGCGTATAATGCGACACGTGCGGTTCAATTCCTAGACTAGTTTGAGCCAAGACATTTCGACGAAGAGGAACCGCATGTGAGCCCGAACATCTTTGGTATGTTACCTCGCACACGTTACCAACGATTCTTGCTGTGTTCTCAGGACCTACTAACCCCAATTATTCCTTTAGCTTCTTTTCCAGATCATGTTTCGAGCTGATTGTGGTTCTCCTGGCCTTTCTATCAAGTTTGTCCATATGTTCTCTTTTGCCTCAATGTCGAGCGAATGGAGTGGTGTTTCAGGAACCTTGGGATACTTATAACGGGCCCATTTTATTCAAATCAAAATGTGTGATTCGAGTGACTGTACTGTAAAAACTTTGATGTGAATTTAACGCTCTATTTTTCTGCATTCCTGTGCTAATTTGGCTTTGGGCTGCTGAGATAACCCTCCTTGTTCGGCACACTTTCAATGACAGTAATCTCTCCCACACCAGATGATCAAATACTGCTCCCTATCAGTTCCATCGCCATGTTTTACATTATGTTTGCAACTGTTTAGCATGCAATTTCTCATTTGGCTTTCGTAACAGCATAGTTATTCGTCTGATCGGCTGTAGAAGAGTCGTTGTATTTCTTCCTATTAGCAAATACCAGGTATTTTTTTTTAATTCCTTATTTCCCATCAACAATAATTATACACTCCTGGAAATTGAAAGAAGAACACCGTGAATTCATTGTCCCAGGAAGGGGAAACTTTATTGACACATTCCTGGGGTCAGATACATCACATGATCACACTGATAGAACCACAGGCACATAGACACAGGCAACAGAGCATGCACAATGTCGGCACTAGTACAGTGTATATCCACCTTTCGCAGCAATGCAGGCTGCTATTCTCCCATGGAGACGATCGTAGAGATGCTGGATGTAGTCCTGTGGAACGGCTTGCCATGCCATTTCCACCTGGCGCCTCAGTTGGACCAGCGTTCGTGCTGGACGTGCAGACCGCATGAGACGACGCTTCATCCAGTCCCAAACATGCTCAATGGGGGACAGATCCGGAGATCTTGCTGGCCAGGGTAGTTGACTTACACCTTCTAGAGCACGTTGGGTGGCACGGGATACATGCGGACGTGCATTGTCCTGTTGGAACAGCAAGTTCCCTTGCCGGTCTAGGAATGGTAGAACGATAGGTTCGATGACGGTTTGGATGTATCGTGCACTATTCAGTGTCCCCTCGACGATCACCAGTGGTGTACGGCCAGTGTAGGAGATCGCTCCCCACACCATGATGCCGGGTGTTGGCCCTGTGTGCCTCGGTCGTATGCAGTCCTGATTGTGGCGCTCACCTGCACGGCGCCAAACACGCATACGACCATCATTGGCACCACGGCAGAAGCGACTCTCATCGCTGAAGACGACACGTCTCCATTCGTCCCTCCATTCACGCCTGTCGCGACACCACTGGAGGCGGGCTGCACGATGTTGGGGCGTGAGAGGAAGACGGCCTAACGGTGTGCGGGACCGTAGCCCAGCTTCATGGAGACGGTTGCGAATGGTCCTCGCCGATACCCCAGGAGCAACAGTGTCCCTAATTTGCTGGGAAGTGGCGGTGCGGTCCCCTACGGCACTGCGTAGGATCCTATGGTCTTGGCGTGCATCCGTGCGTCGCTGCGGTCCGGTCCCAGGTCGACGGGCACGTGCACCTTCCGCCGACCACTGGCGACAACATCGAAGTACTGTGGAGACCTCACGCCCCACGTGTTGAGCAATTCGGCGGTACGTCCACCCGGCCTCCCGCATGCCCACTATACGCCCTCGCTCAAAATCCGTCAACTGCACATACGGTTCACGTCCACGCTGTCGCGGCATGCTACCAGTGTTAAAGACTGCGATGGAGCTCCGTATGCCACGGCAAACTGGCTGACACTGACGGCGGCGGTGCACAAATGCTGCGCAGCTAGCGCCATTCGACGGCCAACACCGCGGTTCCTGGTGTGTCCGCTGTGCCGTGCGTGTGATCATTGCTTGTACAGCCCTCTCGCAGTGTCCGGAGCAAGTATGGTGGGTCTGACACACCGGTGTCAATGTGTTCTTTTTTCCATTTCCAGGAGTGTACATCCAACCCACCTCCTTATTTGATTAGTGGGTCTTACTTGCTACTGTTAGTTACAATTAGCAGCTAATTCTATTTTATATTTAGTTGTGAGCTACAGCTATAAGTTAGTTTGAATGGGCAGTTACATAATTTATTCTAATCTCTAAGTTTTTAGCTAAACCTATATTCTACTTCCTGCAGCGTCACAGGTGTGTCAGCAGTGTACAAACCTACTGTATTGCCTTGCCCATCGAGCTAATCCCGATGGGCGTGCCCCTGACACTGGGCTGGCCAGGTTGTAAATCGCTGCAGGTATTTGTAGTACGTTCGTTAATCGGTGTGCTCAAGGAGCATGCTGAAGGAAACAATCATGTTCTAGTTTCTGTCACCATGTGAAAATATGGCGCTGTAAGCAGTTACGATTTTAAATGTTTCTTGTTTTGTCGTCAGTATGCTGTTTGTACCGGGCGACGAGTGTTGATTCTTTTATGAGTTGACTGTTGGTGTAATGGGTCAAGAAGGTTGAAATTTTCCGAAAGAAATGCAATGGATGATGAGAAAAACGTCGTGCATTGCTCGTAAACTTGTTTTATCAGGACAGTAACAACAACAATATCGCGTTGCGAGAATATCGCGGACACAAGCAGCTGCGACGTAGATCCATGTTAATAAATGGTCTAAAGAATAAGATCAATAAATCTGAAGAAACAGGTGAATTAAGAAGTGCAGCATGGAGAGGGAGGTGGCCCATTCCCACGATAGTTGTTGGTGAAGTTGCTGTAGCCGGCCGCGGTGGTCGTGCGGTTCTAGGCGCTGCAGTCCGGAACCGCGGGACTGCTACGGTCGCAGGTTCGAATCCTGCCTCGGGCATGGATGTGTGTGATGTCCTTAGGTTAGTTAGGTTTAAGTAGTTCTAAGTTCTAGGGGACTGATGACCTAAGATGTTAAGTCCCATAGTGCCCAGAGCCAGAGCCCGAAGTTGCTGTACCTATATCCGACCGTGCAGCATATGTCTCAAATTCTGGAGCCAGTACACGAGCTGTGCCACAGAAATTGTCTCTCACCTGGTCAACAATTCAAAAGATTTTGCGGCGCATTTACACTGTTATCTTTAAAAGATCCAGAATGTGCACCAAATAACGCCCTAAGATAGGCTACAACGACATTACTTCACCGTTCGTTTTTTGGCATGAATGAAAATGGATGACATGCAGATGGGCAACAGCCTTTGGACGGACACACATTTTACTCTGCACGGCGTCGTGAATTCATAGAACTGTCGCAAATGTGGTTCTACTCCGTCACATGTTGTGCAGGAACATCCACTGCACTTAGCTTACGTGACTGTGTGGTGCTTTTTGGAAAACTCTTGCAGTCTCGGTCCGTTTTTCTTTGAGAAGATAACACCTCGTGGGCCTGTTAGGTGTGCAACACTTGGTTCCAGCGTTGTAAGAACCCAAACGTGTCCATGCCATTATTTTCATGCAAGGTGTGATGCTACCACATGTCAGTTGCCACCTGAAAGACTTGCTTCGTGAAACTTTCGGTAACAACTGCATCATCTGTAGACAATTTCAAGATGAGTGGTCCAGATCACCAGAATTAAAACCATGTGGCTTCTGTTTGTGGGGAAATATGAATGATCGTGTCGATCAGGGATGTATCCGGACTCTTCCTGGTCTGAAGGACAGCACAGGACGACATATCACTCTGATTACACCGGATATGCTGCGAGAAACTGTAGACCGTGCCGTGTTACGGATGCACCATCTTGCTGAGTCAGGAGACCGTATCCTAAGAAACGTGCCACAATCGCCGTTATAATGTGTTCGATAGTACCTCTTCTTTTCCTGTACTCACACTACATTCTCACTGTTAGAGTGCCATATTTTCAACTGTGGCGGAAAGTGGAACTATTATTTTGTTCAGCATACTCCACAAGTGCACCGATTAATAACTATATCTACGATGTCTCAGCGTCCTGCAGTTTATACAGCCCAAACTGCAGCACGCGGAACACCGTTAGTTTCATTATAACCAGCCGGTATAAGATCATTCTACCACTCTGCCAGTTTGTCTCCGTGGTACCTTGACAACTACAGACTTTTGCCTCAGATCGCATGGTATTAAGCACTGTACCCTTCTCTTTGTAAACATTCCGCACAGTTGATTTGTTTGCTTACTTAACACTATCTTGCAGCGACCAAATTACAACTGTACAGTGTGACAATTATTGAACTATATGGAAAAACGTAAATTAGTTACAAACTACGGCGTGCTCACACTTTATTCAGCATGTAAACGTCACTACAGACATTCGGATTTAGGTTATGACATGTTTGTTATCCATGCCATCATTTGCGCTGATGTGGCGGAGACGAACAGCGAAATTTTGCATGAGCCGCTGAAGTGTCGAAACATCGATGCTGTCAATGACCTCCTAAAAGGCGGATGTCAGCTCAGAAATAGTTTTGGGGTTATTGCTGTACACCTTGTCTTTAATATAGGCCCACAAGAAGAAGTCGCATGTGTTCAGATCCGGAGAATATGGCGGCCAATCGAGGTCCATGCCAATGGCCTCTGGGTACCCCAGAGACAGAAAGCAGTCCCCAAAGTGCTCCTCCTAGACGTCACTCTCCTGCTTCGGTGGGGTCGAGTTCCGTCTTGCATGAACTACATCTTGTCGATATCAGGGTCACTTTGGGTAATGGGGATGAAATCATCTTCCAAAGCCTTCACATACTGTTCAGTAGCCACAGTGCCATCAATGAATATAGCACCGATTATTCCGTGACTGAACATTGCACAGTAACAGTCACCCGCTGAGGGTGAAGAGACTTCTCGATCGCGAAATGCGTATTCTCAGTCCTCCAAATGCGCCAATTTTGCTTATTGACGAACCTCTCCAAATGTGAGTGGTCTTCGTCGCTAAAGCAAACCATGCATACGCATACTAATTCCCATCATGCCCCGCAGCCAACCGATCAGTTTGAAAGTGCTATCGCAAATCATTCAGAAGTTATGACGATTTTATTTCATATAGTTCAATAATTATCACCCTGTATGTCCACGCAACCTATGATTTCGCTTAAGCCTTCTTATGATTAATTTCTTCCTCGCTTCGGCTGGCACCCACGTCCTGCTCGAGCTGCAAAAAGAGCAGACATTATACAACCGTTCTCGCAATTTCATGTGGGATAACACTAGACACAGAATGATGAAGTACACAACTTGCGTCCTGGGGGGAAGAATTGGTGAAAGGGATGTCTTTCAGCCATTCTCTACCACTAACACTGCCAAATCCAGATGAAAATAGCGCCCCGTGAAGGCTCGGGATAAGGCCAGCAAAAAAGAAGGAAAATCGCCTCCTATTTCACTTACCTTCATTGGCTGTCCCATTTGAATGATGGAGTTTACGTGACCCTCCCACCAAATCGTCTTACAGTGAAGGAAGAAAGATTGGGGTTTAACGTCCCGTCGACTTCGTGGTCATTAGAGATGGAGCACAAGCTCGGATTGTGTCAAGGGTGGAGAAGGAAATCGGCCGTGCCCTTCCAAAGGAACCACCCCGTCATTTGCCTAGAGCGAATTAGGGAAACCACGGGAAACTTAAATCAGGATGGCCGGACGCAAGTCTGAATCTTCGTTCTCCCGAATGCGAGTGCAGTGTGCTAACCACTGCACCACCTCGTCCGATAAATCGTCTACAATTTCCCCTACCGTATTTCTGTGTATACTCAGCAAGCAAGCAGTATCTCCGTGACTGCTATAAATAGCGCGATGGCAAAAGACAAGTTGTTGCTGTTCGAACGTCTTGTTAGATCCACTTGTTTCCACTGTGACCTTTTAGACCACGCACCAGTACGAGACAATAAGTGAGAGGGCGTGGAGTAACAGACCTTATCTTACAGTACCATACACAGTCCGCATTTAAACAAGAAAACTGAGGTCATGATTTTATCTGAACGAATATTGAATTTCCATCTTGTTATCGACTCTTCCATATTAATTTACTTGAAAAAAAAGTTATTAGAAAGATTTCATACTGACTGAGTGACGGTTGACTGATCCAGATTACGTTTGGTAGATAATCACTCAGCCAACATCGAAAATGATGGAAAACGGTGCCTGAATCAAAATTAATGACAGTCTCTCTGTATCCAGAAGCTGAAGCAGAAATTTCAAAAAAATGGTTCAAATGGCTCTGAGCACTATGGGACTTAACTACTGAGGTCATCAGTCCCCTAGAACTTAGACCTAATTAAACCTAACTAACCTAAGGACATCACACACATCCATGCCCGAGGCAGGATTCGAACCTGCGACCGTAGCGGTCACGCGGTTCCAAACTGACGCGCTTAGAACCGCACGGCCACACCAGCCGGCGCAGAAATTTCATTTGATAAAAAATTGGTTTGCGAATCCCCTTCTTTAACTTTATTCTCCTGAATAACCTAAAAATATTACGATTATTATCAGTTACTATGACTCATACTGGCATCTGTTGTCAGCTTCCAAGTGTTCTGTATGTCATTAATTTATTTCTCACTTATCTACATAGGAAGGATTTTTTTTTTTTTCAGACAACTATCAACAGATTCGATATACTTGGAGAAATACATGATACACACTGCCCCATCTTACAGTATTTGGGATGTTGTTCTGCCTGAACTACGTTGCTATCCTCTTACTGCTGTTACACGTTTCCAGTGTTTTCTGCTTGTCAAAGCCGGTATTATGGGGTTAAGCATCTTTTCCTGATATTTTGAAGTCACCAATGTCACATACTTTTCTTGTTAAAAAGCATGTATTACACGTGAAGCTGTCACAGTAGATATTTTTTCGCTGTGAAGATGGTCCATGATCTAAACCGGTTTTGAATAAGTATATTGTGAAACAGCAGAGTGTGTACCATGCATTTCTCCAGCTATACAGGGAGGTCAGACACAGTTTGAAAAGCTTGTAAGAGTGTTGCAGAGCAGGCTGTGCGGAGAACTAATTGTTAAGAAAAAGACTGGTTACGGCGTAATGTCCTTATTGGCTAACTTCAAAGCTAATTAACGCGGATACGACGGAATATATCAGATTCTTTTCGTAACAGTTATTTGTCAGTGGAACCTACCCTGCAACACTGTGTTTGACCTCCATATATCGTTGGAGAAATTCATGGTACACACTCTGTTGTTTCACAATATATTTGTTCACAACCGGTTTCGATCATGGACCATCTTCATCTGTTGTGACAACTTCACATGTCATATGTGCTTTTTAACTAGAAAAGTGCACGCCGTCGCTGACTTGAATACGTCAGAAAAAGATGCTTAATGTCATAATACATGCTTCGGCAAGCAGCAAACATTGAAACATGAAAACATGTAACAGCACTAAGTACACAGCACCATCGCTCGGGCGGAACAACATCCCATATATTGTAAGATAGCACTGCGTGTATGGTATATTTCTCCACGTGTATTAATGCTGTTGACAGTCGCCTGAAAATAATTTTTCCTCCCTGTATAGATGAGTATGAAATGAATTAACAACATACAGAGCACTTGGAAGTTGACAGCAGATACCAGTACGAGTGTCACTTATTGGTAGCTGACAGTAACAGTAATTCTGTTACATTCCTGAGGACGAAAAAGTTAAAGAAGAGAACTCGTACACCAACTTGTTATGAAGTGAATTTGCTGCATTACCTTCTCCATCTACCAGTTGTTGTGTCTAGACAAGACAGCCTAGACACAATGAGAGGAAGCCGAAAGGCACGCGCTTAAACTCACGCTGGCTGGCGTGAGGTCTGAAACAGGATAATGCTATAAAGAAAAGTACGTAGCTTCTGGAATACTTAACTTTAATCCATAATTGTATAACATAGCTCTTGATGATACATGCTTCATATAAGAAATATCAATTGAATACGGCGCCTGGCTAGGTCGTAGCAATTGACTTAGCTGAAGGCTATGCTAACTATCTTCTCGGCAAATGAGAGAGTCTTCGTCAGTGTAGCATCGCTAGCAAAGCCCGCTGTACAACTGGGCGAGTGCCAGGACGTCTCTCAGACCTGCCGTGTGGTGGCGCTCGGTCTGCTATCACTGACAGTGGCAACACGCGGGTCCGACGTATACTAATGGACCGCTGCCGATTTAAAGGCTACCGCCTAGCAAGTGTGGTGTCTGGCGGTGACACCACAGAACTTACCATGCAACACCCTCACAAGCTTTTCAGGCTGTTTCTGGCCATCCTGAACAACCACCAAAAACACGCAATTCCACTTGTGCTGCAATCAGATTAGCGTACTACATAGATATCATTGACTTGACAGTAATGTATTCCCCACATGTGACAAAATTATCTTGAAATCACGGGTCTTGCGTTGTATTTGGTTCACTGAAGTACACCGAGCAGCTGCTGTATTGATTTAAATGTTAACGAAGCTAACATGGAATATTTTTTTGGTTTTCGTTTTTGTACTTAATTTATGTAATACACCATATGACAGTTCTCTTACAAACGAGTCATTTTTAGTACGGTCTGTTGTGCCGAAGTGTCGGAAAATGTGAAGTCGGTGGAAGAACATGGTACGACCCATTTTAAGGACTTCATTTCATAGGATTAAAAGGTAGTTATAAGAAGGAATTGCTTTATATGACCTTGTTCCGATACGAGGTACAAAACATTAAATCATGCGAAGACAAGTCGACACAAAACGAAGTAAAATGACAAATGTAAAACTTTAAATTATTAAAAATATTACCCGGGAACTCTGAAAATGCTAGTGTAATTAACTGTGAGAATGGAAATTTGTAATGAAACGAACTAATATAAAAACAAAAGACCCTATTAGATAACTGAATAGAATCTATGCAGCAATGTAATTGTTCCTTTACTCGCTGGTGCAAGAAACCAAAAAAAAAAAAAAAAAAAAAAAAAAAAAAAAAAAAAAAAAAAAAAAAAAAAACAGAGTTATAACTCTCTGTTCTAGCCTTGACTAAAACGCACGTTACGGCGGCCATTTCGTATTGTAAGTTGTGAATTTTAAAGAATATATTGTAATTAAAGCTAGCTGCGCATTTTTCTTTCATGTACATAGTGACCTTCAAGCAGAAGTAAAAATTAGGTTTATTTTTCAAAGTTTTCAGTACGCTGAATAAACAACGAGAACGGCCGAACAATCGACCATTCTTGGCAGACATCTTGCGTAGGAATTATTTCAATGCGTTCCGTCATCAACGGACGCTTTAAAAGACTCGCAATATTAATTAGTAAAGAAAAGAACGTGTATAAATTAATTTATTTCACATTAAAGTAAAAACTAAAAACTTTCAGTTCAGTATAGAAATTGGCCGCTTCTCGGCAAAACAAAGATTATTTCGTTTAAAAGGGAAATACTTTATTTAATTCAAAGGTTTCTTTTAATTAATTTCGCTACGGTAAAGATATCCTGCAGCAATATGTTAATGTGATAACACGAAATATAATCCCTGAGATTACGTCAACGTTTTTGTCTCTATGAACGTTTCACGGAGACATCAATTTTGCAGCAGATTCTCAAAGCGCCTCACGCAATCCTATATTAACAAGGCGGTGAGTCGCGTGCTGTTAAATAATCGGAGCTCAGAGAACTATTTTACGAAAGTATAGATTCCGGTTCCCCATATTATCATCATTCTGTCTTGTGTCCGCTCCGCCAAATAATGCTCTATTCACGCTCTTGCGGGCATAAATAACAATCAAGTTAGGCGTTAAGATTTTCTTACACTCTTTACGTCACATTCGTTGAGGACACCGTAAGTATACTTGAGACGGTATTCCGACCTGGGCGGTAACGGTACAACCTAATAAAGGGTGACTTGCTTACATTAACTCATTTGTTTGTAAATGAAAGCAGTTTGTCCTACCGCTCTTCGCTACAGTATGGTCTATGACAACTTCCTTAAAATTCGAACGATTCAGTAGTTCTTTTTCAAGCTTGTGTTCCACATTATATCCCAGTAAATTGCACAATGAATTGATATTGTGTTGTTTTCACACTCGCCGTATGCAGTTATTCTCAAAAAATAAAACCTACTGGAACTCAGGCACAATTCACTCACAAAAAACAACGTACTATTATCAGTAATGGGGATTGGGGTATGTTTCGTGTGCATATCTCCTCTGTTCATTCGTGAAACTCTCGCTAGGTGGTGACATGTTATCGTCTTCTTGTGCACTCTTGCGGAACGTTCACAAACTGATTCCTACAGCAGACATACTAGCCACTGCTAGAAATAAAATACTTTCTAAAATATAACCAAAATATTAATACACTGCTGGCCATTAAAAGTGCTACACCAAGAAGTAATGCAGATGATAAACGGGTATTCATTGGACAAATATATAATACTAGAACTGACATGTGATTACATTTTCACGGAGTTTGGGTGCATAGATCCCGAGAAATCAGTACCCATAACAACCACCTCTGGCCGTAATAAGAGCCTTGATACGCCTGGGCATTGAGTCAAACAGAGCTTGGATGGCTGCCCATGCAGCTTCAACACGATACCGCAGTTCATCAAGAATAGTGACTGGCGTATCGTGACGAGCCAGTTGCTCGGCCACCATTGACCAGACATTTTCAATTGCTGAGAGATCTCGAGAATGTGCTGGCGAGGGCAGCTGTCGAACATTTTCTGTATCCAGAAAGGCCCGTATAGGACCTGCAACATGCGGTCGTGCATTATCCTGCTGAAATGTAGGGTTTTGCAGGGATCGAATGAAGGGTAGAGCCACGGGGCTTAACACATCTGAAACGTAACGTCCACTGTTCAAAGTGACGTCAATGCGAACAAGAGTTGACCGAGATCTGTAACCAACGACACCCCATACCATCACGCCGGGTGATATGGCACTATGGCGATGACGAATACACGATTCCAAAGTGCGTTCACCGCGATGACGCCCAACACGGATGTGACCATAATGATGCTGTAAACAGAACCTGGATTCATCCGAAAAAATGACGTATTGCCATTCGTGGACCCAGGTTCGTCGTTGAGTACACCATCGCAGGCGCTCCTGTCTGTGATGCAGCGTTAAGGGTAACCGCAGCCATGGCCTCCGAGCTTACAGACCATGCTGCTGCAAACGTCGTCGAACTGTTCGTGCAGATCGTTGTTGTCTTGCAAACGTCCCCATCTGTTGACTGAGGGATCGAGACGTGGCTGCACGATCCATTACAGCCATGCGGATAAGATGCCTGTCATCTCGACTGCTAGTGATACGAGGCCGTTGGGATCCAGCACGGCGTTCCGTATTACCCTCCTGAACCCACCGACTCCATATTCTGCTAACAGTCATTGGATCTCAACCAACGCGAGCAGCAATGTCGCCTTACGATAAACTGCAACGCGATAGGCTACAATCCGACCTTTATCAAAGTCGTAAACGTGATGGTACGCATTTCTCCTCCTTACACGAGGTATCACAACAACGTTTCACCAGGCAACGCTGGTCAACTGCTGTTTGTGTATGAGAAATCGGTTGGAAACTTTCCTCATGTCAGCACGTTGTAGGAGTCGCCACCGGCGCCAACCTTGTGTGAATTCCCTGAAAAGCTAATCATTTGCATATCACAGCATCTTCTTCCTGTCGGTTAAATTTCACGTCTGTAGCACGTCATTTTCGTGGTGTAGCAATTTTAATGCCAGTAGTGTACAAAACGTCGATTAGCTATGCGTCGAAGTATAATAGAGATATAAAGAGACAGGGATTCCTCAGCTGAGTTTCAACTGCTCTGCTCATTCCCTTTTGATGTAAGCAGCGGAATTTGAAAAATGTGTGGAAATCGGTAGGACACCCTTAGCCTATCCTGGCTCAGTCTTCGGCAGTTCCTCGCGAGCTGTACTCTGTAGAAGCAACACCCACCAAGTCTCAGCTACGCAGAACTAACCGGCATTTCATGGCAATGGATAAGACTAGTTACTATTTGTTCAGCAAATATCATTCGAAATCAACAACTCCCAACACGTTGACTGTCATTATTCCGTTAGGAAATACTTGAAATGCGTCTGGATAATTTAAATTCTTTAATAAATTATCGAGAAGTATATTTTAACATGTGTTCTGGGGCACTTCGCCTCAGAGCCTTTAACTAGAAGCCGCGCCTGGTCAAATGTCAATGTTGTTCCACAACAATAGAAACTTCGTGTATAACTGAAGTGGGGAAAAGATTAAATTAAATTCTGGAACCTCCACAAAATACACGCTTACGATTACCATTACTTCATCAGTGGATTCAAAACGTCCTCCAACCACTCATTTCTTTAGACGTGTGAATAGGTCCAACCAAGATAGAATCAAATATATCCACATCTACAAACATACTCTGCAAAGCATTGTGAAGTGGAGTACTTCCCACTGTAACAAGTACGATATTTATTCTTGTTCGGTTCACAAACTGAGAGCGGGAAGAATGGCAGACTAAGTATGAGCGCGCTGTAATTAATCTGTTGTTATCTTCTAGATTTCTAGGGAAGCTATAAATAGCGGACTGAAGTGTATTTCTGATTCTCTCACCTAATACTAGTTCCTGGAGCTTTGTGTAAAGCCTTTCGCGTGATAGTTGGATTCTACCTTCAAGTGTCTTCCAGTATAGGTTTTTCATTTCCGTAACATTTTTCCGTGGGTAATACAAATCATTGAGAAACCGTGCTGAACTTCTGCGTATACGGTCAGTATCCGCTGTTAGTCGGTTTTGACATAACTTCTCCATACTTGAGCAATATTCTAGTGTGGGTAGCACGAGAGTTTCGTTATCAATCTCCTTCCCAGAATTACTACATTTTCCTAGACTCCTATAGTCAAAGCAAGTCTTTCCCCAGCTTTCCCTATCACTCAGCCTATGCGATTATTCTGTTTCGTATCCACACGAACTACTGCAAACAGGTGTTTGTAAGAGTTGACTGATTCCAGATGTGGCACGTTAATATTGTAGCCACAGGATACTACATATGTTCCTTTTGTGATTTGTACATTTAAATCAAACTGCAAATTTTTGCGCTAATTTGAAATCTTATCACGGTCTGACTGAATATTTGTGCAGCTTTTTCCAGATAGTACTTCATTACAGAAAACTGTATAATTTGCAGAAAGTCTAACGTTACTGTTAATATTTTCTCCCAGGGTATTAATACATAAAATGAACAGCAAAGGATGTAGAACACTTCCATGGGGTATATCTGAAGTAACTTCAACATCAGTCGATGACTGTCCATCCAAGATAACATGTTACATTCTCGGTGTTTCGAAATCTTCAATACAACAATAAATTTTCGTTTGATACATAATACGATCGTGTTATTGTTGTGGTCTTCAGTCCAGAGACTGGTTTGATGCGGCTCTCCATGCTACTCTAACCTATGCAAACATCTTCATCTCCGAATAATTACTGCAACCTACACCCTTCTGAATCTGCTTAGGGTATTTATCTCTTGGTCTCCCTCTACGATTTTTACACTCCACGCTACCCTCCAATATTGAACTGGTGATCCGTTGATGCTTCAGAACGTCTCCTACCAACCGATCCCTTCTTCTCATTAAGTTGTGGCACAAATTCCACTTCTCCCCAATTCTATGTAGTACCTCCTCATTAATTACGTGATCTACCCATCTAATCTTCAGTATTCTTCTGTAGCACCATATTTCGAAAGCTTCTATTCTCTTCTTGTTTAAAATAGTTATCGTCCATGTTTCACTTCCGTACATGACTACACTCCATACAAATACTTTCAGAAGAGACTTCGCTGACACTTAAATCTATATTCAATGTTAACAATTTCTCTTCTGCAGAAACGCTTTCCTTTCAATAGCCAGTCTACATTTTATATCCTCCCTACTTAGTCATCGGTTATTTTGCTTCCCAAAGAGCAAAACTAATTTACTACTTTCAGTGTCTCATTTCCTAAGCCTACTCCCTTAGCATCACCTGATTTAAATCGACTATATTCCATTATCTTCGTTTTGCTTTTGTTGATATTCATCTCAAAAACTCCTTTCAAGACACTGCCCACTCCGTTCAGCTGCTCTTCCAAGTCCTTTGCTGTCTCTGACAGAGCCGGCCGAAGTGGCCGTGCGGTTCTAGGCGCTGCAGTCTGGAAACGCGAGACCGCTACGGTCGCAGGTTCGAATCCTGCCTCGGGCATGGATGTGTGTGATGTCCTTAGATTAGTTAGATTTAACTAGTTCTAAGTTCTAGGGGACTAATGACCTCAGAAGTTGAGTCCCATAGTGCTCAGAGCCATTTGAACCATTTTTTTGTCTCTGAAAGAATTACAATGGCGTTGGGAAACCGCTAATTTTTTATTTCGTCTCCATGGATTTTAATTCGTAATCCAAATTTTTCTTTTGTTTCCTTTACTGCTTGCTCAATATACAGACTGAATAACATCGCAGATAGGCTACAACCCTGTCTCCCTCCCTTCCCAACAACTGCTTCCCTTTCATGTTCCTCGACTCTTGTAACTCCCATCTGGTTTGTGTACAATTTGTAAAAAGCCTTTCGCTTCCTGTATTTTACCCCTGTCACCTTCAGAATTTGAAAGATGGTATTCCAGTCAACATTGTCAAAAGCTTTCTCTAAGTCTACAAATGCTAGAAACGTAGGTTTGCCTTTCCTTAGTCTAGCTTCTAAGATAAGTCGTAGTGTCAGTATTGCCTCACGTGTTCCAATATTTATACGGAATCCAAACTGACCTTCCCCGAGGTCGGCTTCTACCAGTTTTTCCATTCGTCTGTAAACAATTAGTGATATTATTTTGCAGCCGTAACTTCTTAAACCGATAGTTCGGCAATTTTCACATCTGTCAGCAACTGCTTTCTTTGGGATTAGAATTATTATATTCTTCTTGAAGTCTGAGGGTATTTCGTCTGTTTCATACATCTTGCTCACCAGATGGAAGAGTTTTGTCACGGCTGGATCTCCGAAGGCTATCAATAGTTCTAATGGAATGTTGTCTACTCCCGGGGCCTTGTTTCGACTTAGGTTTTCCAGTGGTCTGTCAAATTTCTCATGCAGTATCATATCTATCGCTAATAATCGTTTGTTGGTACTGAGTCAAATGCTATTTACAAGTTGTCTGGAACCGCGCGACCGCTACTGTCGCACGTTCGAACCCTGCCTCGGGCATGGATGTGTGTGATGTCCTTCGGTTAGTTAGGTTTAAGTAGTTATAAGTTCTAGGGGACTGATGACCTCCGAGGTTAAGTCCCATAGTGCTCAGAGCCATTTGAACCATTTACAAGTCGAGAACCACTGCATCCACCGGATTCCTTTGATTTATGAACATACATAACAGCACGACAGCAAAACGTCATGACTATCAAGGTGATCTCTCTGTGCGACGGAGAAATTTCCACCTCACTGTAATGATACACGGCCACTATCACACGGAAGCCGCTGAAAGCGTATTCAGGTGGTCGTTCCGTTGCAGACAGCAGCGCAGCCGGGAACTCTCGTCTCGCGAGAAGACAAATAATTGCGGCTGTTGCCAGACAACTTGGCACGGTGTCGCCGTAATGTGAATCGTGGTGGCGCTATTAGGGAGGCTAATTTCGTCTGCAGAGTTAGAAGCTGCGGCTGTTAACGCCAGCGGAGGAAACGCCGATTCCTGTGGGACCACAGTCGCGCGCCTCGCAACGTCATAACTCGCCAGCTGTCGGCGGGACGGTGGGTTGGGGGAGGGGGCGAGGGGTGAGGCAAAGAGAAAAGAAACACAGGGACGCAGTTCCGAGGGAGGAAGTGCCTGCCACTAAGCCAAGCCGGAGTGCCACAAAGTGGGAGAAAGACGTGGTGGTTCCGGACGCGGCTGTTGAGAGACGACTAAACGGCCTCCTTTGGCGACAGCGAGGTAATCTGCAGTAGTTATCACTTAGTGTGCAGAAGGTACAGCATTAGCAGGAGTCCTGTTCTGATTAAAACACATGTAGATGAATGACAGACACGTCTATGATACTGAAATGTAAACACCAAGTATGCAGAGTGTTTGACTACTATGGATTTACACGAATGGAGCGAGCAGATATAAGAAAACAAAGAATCTTAATCAGAATCCAGACATTCTGGGTGTTCACAAATTTTTAATTTCGGATAGATATGAGAACAACGTCATGTCCTGTATAATAGTTATGATTATCAACATATTTACAGAGCTACAGCCACTACTACTAATAATATTATTATTAATACTAGTAATAATATACATAACTTGTCTGAAAAAAGAGAAAAGTGTTTTGGGATAATTTTGTTATTTTATACATAATTAAGTACAGTTTAGGGCAAGAAGTAAATAACGTGTAAGCTTTCGTTACCCTGCATTTTTCATTTCTGTGTAAGTGGGAGTTTTCGTGCTTCTGACAAATGTACTAGATCACTAACACATGTATCATTTATCAGATAACGAATTAACGTACGTGCTGAAAATTAAACATTCTTACGTCGCACCCAAACAACAACTTACGCTTACTATATACTTCTTTGTTAGCTCGTATTCACGCTTATTTGATTTCGTCACTTTCTCAGCCAGTGGATCTGGTCTGGGAGGCCCTAATTCCTTTGCGGCTAATTTTTCCTGATAATTTTCTTTTCTGTTAGCACTTAAAGCAGATTCAAAAGAGTTCACGTTGACACTACACACGGAAGCAGATTCCAGCACAGTAAACAACAGCTTCACACACAAACTGCTTTTTGTGGGAATGATTAAATTCATGTAGTATTTTCTACCAACATGATCACTTGACTAGAACAGAAATGAGGGGCTGAGAGCCATAAGGACCAAAAGCACACTGCTCGTCACTCCCACAGTCAACTGAATATTAAAGAAACCAGTGGGACAGATTTTCGTGAATGTGCACATGGCTCTGAGCACTATGGGACTTAACATCTATGGTCACCTGTCCCCTAGAACTTAGAACTACTTAAACCTAACTAACCTAAGGACATCACACACATCCATGCACGAGGCAGGATTCGAACCTGCAACCGTAGCGGTCACGCGGTTCCAGACTGAAGCGCCTAGAACCGCACGGCCACACCGGCCAGCGAATGTGCATATATACAATGTGGGCCTACAGCACAGGTAAACCTGACACAGCATAAGATCAGCAGGTAGCACGAGCATGAATAAATCCTACAGTCTCACAATCGATGATGATGTACTTTATGGTTCTCAGCACCTCAAATGGATTACTGCATGGTAAAATCCAAAACATAAAAATCTCATTCATAATCCCGCAAAATAGTTTTTCTGTCAGTATATGTAGCATGTATTCACGTCCGATCTAATTTTGCTATATAGTGAATGAATTGGTATATCTGAGGAATTTGTTACCGTCTAATGGGAGTTATGCAAAGCGAACGGGGATAGATGTCTGCTGCAGTGTGCTACCGCCTGGTGGCATTGACATAAACTTTTAGTTAAGTGATAAGGGCTAGCTGTGTACACCATGATCCGTGCACATTTTTTGTGAAATCCGTACGTATTTTACCTTCAAGGCAATTACGTCCTGCCAGTTGTACGTGCGCAAAAACTTAAAACACGCACAACTGAAGGTGTGCTCACAAACCTGCTGACAAGTTTCACGAGGTCTAGCGGAGTAGCTGTGTAGCATAGCGCGGTAGATTTAGTGCCGTGTATTTCATATTACCGCGCCTACATTGCGTTAAACAGCATTCAAAGAACAATAACCAACAGATCCGAAAGGTGTCAAAACTAAGGGTGTTCACATGCTCAGCAATCGGCACTGATCCCAATATCCGGAAACGGATGGTTTCCCAGATGCAACATACACACAAGTGCAATAATGCCGATGTTATAACACTGTTAATGTCCAATGCTACGTTAATGCTGCAGCTACGCGGCTGGAACATCGCTGTCGGTTAGTTTTGTGTGTAATTTTCGTTGATGTAAAACGAATAGCAACCTTGGAGCAGCAACGTACAGCTCAACTTTAGGGCCATATCAGAAATATGTGGGCAGCATAAACGTGGCCTTATGTTCCAGATACCAGTTCTCACAGTGGATAGTAATAGTGCACACATGTAGCAGTTGAAACTGTTGCCATTGCTCCGTACACATTTTCAAATGAAGAAATAGCTGCTGTCTAGTACATATACCTGCATGCTACTGACAGTGTACAAGAGGCAACACGGTTGTATCACGAAGCGTATGTAGATAGATGTAGACGTAGAACTTCAGAGAAGACGCTCAGACAGCAGACTGTTGACTGGGTCCCACATGCGCCTGCTCGAGACCGGTTCATTTAAAGTTTTAAACACAACATGTAACATGCAGGTATACCAAGAACAAAGTCGCCAGCACGCTTGAAGGGTCGTGTATTACAATTAGCGGGCACAGTGCCGAGTGCCAGTATCAGAACGACTGTTGCAGCTGAATGTGTTTCGCACCATACCATATGACGGGTATTACATGAGAGGAAAGCTGTACCCATCTCATACACTAAGCGTGAAAGCCTTGGACGCACTTTCCAGGCCGGATTGCCTTCTGACCACGAATCCTTACACGATGTGGGAATGATCCACACTTCCTCGTGCACGTGATACTTAGATAAGAAACGGTGTCATGAACATCCAAAACACTCACTGAAAGCCCGCCAATGTTGCAAATGTCACTTTTATTTACTTGATGAACAGTTTCGGGACGGAACCCATTGCCAAATCATCCAGATAGTCAAAATGGTACTTACCATGCTATAACATTGTCTTCCACTCGCCCTATTTCGTTTCTTCCTCTTATTTGGTGGCCGGTCGTTGTGGAAGAGCGGTTCTAGGCGCTTCAGTCTGGAACCGCGCGACCGCTACGGTCTCATGTTCGAATCCTGCCTCGGGCATGGATGTGTGTGATGTCCTTAGGTTAGTTAGGTTTAATTAGACCTCAGACCTCAGATTTTAAGTCCCATAGTGCTCAGAGCCATTTGAACCATCTTATTTGGTATTAAAGAGCTCTAGTAAGATGTGTTCGGGATTGTTTGGAAAAAGGTAAAGGATATTTAATTCACCGTTCGAGTCGCGTTTATTCTACACGCTCGTAAATGCGGCTTACACACACACGGCAGACGGTAACCAAAGTTGCTACGCAGGCAAAAATATTAGTCAAAATGGGCACAGTTTTGAAGTAATAGTTTAATTACGTTATCCAAACTCGCGGCTAGCTCAAAGATAATCAGAAGTAGCATGAAACTATGACTGTTATTGACCGATAAATTAATTGTAGCGAAGGGAGAGGCGATATAACCACCTACGTAACGTAAGGATTTGTAGTCACTATTAATAGTTTCATTGATATACACTGACGTACGTTTGGCTAAGCATTTACTTAACAAAAACAAACTTAGTTTCAAACTCGAAGATATCGTGAAGCAGCCTTAAGCCTTGTTGTCTCCTGCAATTAAATTTATCTTTGCAATTCCGTAAAAAATTTGCAATTATTAATGCTTGAAAATTATTATCAGTATTCAAAGTATTTATTATGTTAACTTGAGGATGAAGCCAAATATTTAATATTTTGTTTAAATTGCACGTAGAGGCCGCCTGTGCGCCATTACGACATGACAAAGCTAGATGCGTAATTTTCTACAAAACTTACTCTAAATAATTATTTTCACTTAAATATTTGCACAAGGATGGAGAGGTTTTGAATAAGAACAGGCGAAATATTGTAACAGAAAATACGCACATCAAATACTTATTGCGTCAGAGCACTAAGCGACTTAATTCGTCAACAGCAGAGACAAAAGTAGTATTAGATCTTTGAACCAAGTCTTTTTCACATTGAGGAGATAAGATTTCCGTGGTTACAAATAATGTCTTTACATTGTATAGTTCTTTTTTGAAACTATAATACATACTTTATTAACATTTTTAACACAAGAAATCATATTAACGATTAGCTACAGTTTTTATCGACGGAAATACATGAAACGTCCCCTTTGAAAAATTTATACAGGACTGTGCTTAAACTGACACACAATATTTTTAGCGCAATGCAATCTGACTTTCAAAATCCCTACAAAAGAATGGGCCCTGACTAACAGTAAACTATACCTTTCACAAATCACTTGCCTCACAAAAATCTTCGCTACTCAAGCTACTGCAATACAGCGAGCGCCACTACTGCCAGCTAAATAAAAGATTCAAACTACTGAAGGCACTAACTACTGATAGGGATAGTTAGCAAATGAAAGATATTAATAGAGAACAAACAATGTATTTACCTTAGTATCATCAAAAGTCGTAATATATATAGCAGTTCATGACAAATTACAAAACTCCGCCATCTCTCTCCCCACATCCACCACTGCTGGCGGCTCACCTCCAACTGCGCAACGCTACGCGCTGTTCACAGCCAGCTGCCTAACACTACAATGGCGAGTATTACAACAATGCAAAGCAGCCACATACTGCACACAGCACAGCCAGTGATTTTCATACAGAGGTGGCGTTACCAATAAAAAAACCTAAACAGCCTACTTACATACACTCAGTTTCGTACTTTCTTTACACGTCTGGTATAGGATTAGTTTAATTTTTATATGGCGGCCCAGAAGACGCCACAGCACCCCTCATTTGCACTTTTGTACTTATACGTTCGTTATCTGGACATAGTACTTATATTTTGGGAAGTACTACTTTGACTACCTGTATGATGTGAAGATGGGTCCCGACTCGAAACTAGTCATCAAGTAAATGAAAGCGAAATTTGCAACTTTGGCTGTTTTTTCGGTTATACTGATTAACCCAAGTTACCGCCCTGCAATTACTCCGGCATGCTGGAAATCCCCTCATGTTTGATCTTATGAGAACTCATATGCTACCACTGCGACGGCAAGTCAGCTGAGTATTATCGTTAAAGTTCCGGCAAAATACGTTGGTGATCGGTTGATAATGCCACATCCCCTATCTGGCTCACTTACTGGTTGCGTGTACCTTCATTTGCTGCAAGACTAACTAATCGACTATTCGTGTGATGAAAGTAAGCGTATGTGGTCCTTTCATGAGAGTGCAGGGACACACTTTTATGTGGCTGTTCGGGACTACGTAGCACAAATCTTCGACAATAAGTGTAACGATCGATATTCGTCGAAACCACGGTCCCCCGACTTGAACCCGTTGTTTGTGTGTGTGTGTGTGTGTGTGTGTGTGTGTGTGTGTGTGTGTGTGGAGATATTTAAAAGCTATGCTGTACTCCAGAGCTTTTGATAGTGTCGATGAACTCCAGGATCGCATTATGCATGGTTGTCAATGCCTGACATTTTTGAACGTGTACGAGTATTGATGAGGAGACCATTGGTTTCCACGATTATGTTTATTAGGATTATGTGCTTGTTTCATTGTGTCGTATTCATCCCTTTCGCTTGTACTTATAATAGTCAAAACCCTGTATATACTATCATTAGTCATAAAATTTTAAGAGAAATGTGCCAAGTATCGGACAGTGTTGGCGAGAGATGCTGTTTGCATAACGTGGTGGAACCAATGAACCAATGAAAGAGTGCGTTGGATTGACGTCATCGTGACGTTACTTGTAGGGTACACGGCAGCACAATAAAATATAAGTATGTACATTACATATATGAAACAGATTCCATATATATAGGGTGTCCCAGCTATCTTGCCCACCCAGAATATCTCTGGAACAATAACAGCTACTGGAAAACGACTTTCACCGGTATCAATGTAGGGCTGGGGCCCATGAATGTACATATTTGGAAACATTCTAAAATGAAAGCATATGTGTTTTTTAACACAAACTTATGTTTTTTTAAATGAACCTCCTATATTTTTTCTTCAGCAATCCATAGCATGACAAAGCACATACACAATGGCGTTGATTGCATCGCAATATTCCCATTACATCCCGAGATATTAAGACGCGAAGTTGACGCTTGAAACACCCGACATGCGCTGCTAGCGCACGTCCTGAGGCTCAGGCGTGAACCCCATGCTGCCCGTAATCGCGATGTGATTGACATGCGTAATCACACTTCCATACTTATCAAGAGGCCCGAAACGAATAATACGGTCTGCTGCCATCCTGCATTTACGTCGTACATTCCAGCAGGTATTTATCCCATAGGCTAGGGGTGATGCGGTACTGTAACATATCAGTGTACCGCAACGTTAGTCACAAAGTTAACTTCGCTTATCGTTAATCCGCTTATCGTTACTAAAAAGGTAATGCCGTTCAACGTTTAAACTTTACTTTACTGAAGATCTAGCGCAAGTGACAGTTAATCATTCACTCGTAATAGTAAAATTCATGTTGATGGTTTTAGTGAAACGAGCAAGTGGACTCAAAGTTTTACCGTTGTTTAGGTAAAAAGGTTTTGATTTGGGAAGTTCAGGTAGGACATAGAAGATGAATCTAAACATGTTTAACCAATTAGTTTTATTATCACATAATTAGCAATGTTATGTTTATCTAATGCGTTAAATGACAAATTGTTGCAAACAAATGTTTCTTAACATCACTGGGTAAAATGGCCCTTTGTAGAAACTTCCACTGTGATACCAGCACTACATACTAAACATAACGTTCACATCTCATGCTCAAAGTGATGCCCATTGGCTTGCATACATAGGGTCACTCTGCGAATGAAGGATGCCCTACTTCGTGCTACTATTTCCTCTTTGATGGCTGTACAAGCATCAATAATGCGTTGCTTCATGTCCTCTGGTGTTGTTGGTTCATGTTGGTAAACAGCATCCTTCTCTGCTCCCCAAAGAAAATAATCCAGCGGTGTAAGGTCCGGAGATCGGGCAGGCCACCTAACTGGGCCACCTCGCCCAATCCACCTACCAGGGAACTTACGGTTCAGAAGTCGTCGTGGTCGTAAGGCGTTATGTGCAGGGCATCCGTCATGCTGATACCACATGACCATTCTCCGGTTCACAGGTACGGTGTCCAAGAGAACAGGAAGATTGTGTCGTATAAATCTGGAGTATTGTCTGCCATTTTGGATGCCATTTATAAAGAAAGGTCCGATAATGGTATCTCCAATAATCCCACACCAAACATTAACTTTCCACAGACGTTGATGCTCCACCTGACGGAGCCATTTTGGATTGTCTGCGGGCCAATAATTCATATTCCTCATATTGACAATTCCTTTGTTGGAGAATGATGCCTCGTCGGTAAAGAGAACATTTGCAAAAAAATTTGGATTAGTCAGAAGTTTTTGCTGAACCCACCGACAAAATGTTACCCTATTGCGGAAGTCATTTCCATGAAGATCCTGGTATAAATGAACATGGTAAGGATGAAATTTATGACGTTTAAGAACACGCTGTGCACTTGATTTCGACACACCAACTTCACGTTCAATTTGACGTGTGCTGATTTGAGGATTCACAGCTATGGTAGCGAGCACAGCAACTTCAGCTCGTTCATCTGTGCGTGTTCTAGGACGATGTCGAGGTCTTGGATTTAAGCTTCCCGTTTCACGTAGACGAGATGTGAGACGACCAAACATCCGGCGCGAAGGCGATGGCTTGTAGGGAATCGTCTTCTGTACAGTCGTTCTGCCTGAACAGTATCTCGTCCACCTACAACAGGGTACAGTACAGGTATGTAGAGTAGGGTAGAAAACAGACACATTAACTTAATAATCATAATGTTCGCAAACAGTACTATCAACAAACAAGCAATCTCACAACGTATTTCCCGTCAACGTACATTCTAAATAGATCAGCAGCATTTCTACCATATCTTCATGTGTGTACATTATACTGTACAGTGTAAGTTCCACAACACAACGTTTATTCACAATGTGTACTACCTCCGTGCCGTCACTAGATTACTCTGATGCACGACTACACTGGCAAGCGGTGTACTGCACGCCAAAGTAACAACAAATGGGATGCTCGGAGGGTGGTGGAGTACAGGAGTTTGCATTGGGTCGCAAATCATAAACAAGGCGAAGTGGTAACTGTGGCAATAGTGGGAACTACGTTGGACACTTGACTAGGTAGAGCCAGGCCCTGCGCGACAGGCACAATGGGTCATATAACGCATTAGATAAACCTTATTTTGGGTGTGCAGGATAAATAAGACAACCTGACGGGTGTACACCGATCGGTACTGGTTCATATTGTGTACGTATGTGCTTATGAGAGTTGATGGCAGCAGACCGTATTATTCGTTTCGGACCTCTTGATAAGTGTGGTGTCACCGGAAGACACCAGACTTGCTAGGTGGTAGCCTTTAAATCGGTCACGGTCCGTTAGTATACGTCGGACCCGCGTGTCGCCACTGTCAGTGATTGCAGACCGAGCGCCGCCACACGGCAGGTCTAGAGAGACTTCTTAGCACTCGCCCCAGTTGTACAGCCGACTATGCTAGCGATGCTACACTGACAAATACGCTCTCATTTGCCGAGACGATAGTTAGCATAGCCTTCAGCTACGTCATTTGCTACGACCTAGCAAGGCGCCATTACCAGTTTATATTGAGATTATAATTCTGTATCATCAAGATCGATGTTCTACAATTATGGATTAAAGTTAAGTATTACTGCAACTGCGTCCGTTTTTCTAAGTTCTCATTTTCTTGTAATGTTCCAGACCTCACGCCAGCCTGCGTGAGCTTAAACGCGTGCCTTTCGGTTTCCTCCAAACCCCGTGAATTGGCTCCTGCCAATTCACAACAATAAGTATGGAGGTATGATTACACATGTCAATCACATCGCGATTACGGGCAGCATGGGGTTCACGCCTGAACCTCAGGACGTGCGCTAGCAGCGCATGTCGGGTGTTTCAAGCGTCAACTTCGCGTCCCAATATCTCGGGATGTAATGCGAATATTGCGGTGCAATCAACGCCATTGTGTATGTGCTTTGTCATGCTATGGATTGCTGAAGAAAAAATATAGGAGGTCCATTTAAAAAAAAAATAAGTTTGTGTTAAAAGAAAACATATGCTTTCGTTTTAGAATGTTTCCAAATATGTACATTCATGGGCCCCAGCCCTACATTGATACCGGTGAAAGTCGTTTTCCAATAGCTGTTTTTGTTCCAGAGATATTTTGGAAATGGAAATGGAAAAAAGAACACATTGACACCGGTGTGTCAGACCCACCATACTTGCTCCGGACACTGCGAGAGGGCTGTACAAGCAATGATCACACGCACGGCACAGCGGACACACCAGGAACCGCGGTGTTGGCCGTCGAATGGCGCTAGCTGCGCAGCATTTGTGCACCGCCGCCGTCAGTGTCAGCCAGTTTGCCGTGGCATACGGAGCTCCATCGCAGTCTTTAACACTGGTAGCATGCCGCGACAGCGTGGACGTGAACCGTATGTGCAGTTGACGGACTTTGAGCGAGGGCGTATAGTGGGCATGCGGGAGGCCGGGTGGACGTACCGCCGAATTGCTCAACACGTGGGGCGTGAGGTCTCCACAGTACATCGATGTTGACGCCAGTGGTCGGCGGAAGGTGCACGTGCCCGTCGACCTGGGACCGGACCGCAGCGACGCACGGATGCACGCCAAGACCGTAGGATCCTACGCAGTGCCGTAGGGGACCGCACCGCCACTTCCCAGCAAATTAGGGACACTGTTGCTCCTGGGGTATCGGCGAGGACCATTCGCAACCGTCTCCATGCAGCTGGGCTACGGTCCCGCACACCGTTAGGCCGTCTTCCGCTCACGCCCCAACATCGTGCAGCCCGCCTCCAGTGGTGTCGCGACAGGCGTGAATGGAGGGACGAATGGAGACGTGTCGTCTTCAGCGATGAGAGTCGCTTCTGCCTTGGTGCCAATGATGGTCGTATGCGTGTTTGGCGCCGTGCAGGTGAGCGCCACAATCAGGACTGCATACGACCGAGGCACACAGGGCCAACACCCGGCATCATGGTGTGGGGAGCGATCTCCTACACTGGCCGTACACCACTGGTGATCGTCTAGGGGACACTGAATAGTGCACGGCACATCCAAACCGTCATCGAACCCATCGTTCTACCATTCCTAGACCGGCAAGGGAACTTGCTGTTCCAACAGGACAATGCACGTCCGCATGTATCCCGTGCGACCCAACGTGCTCTAGAAGGTGTAAGTCAACTACCCTGCCCAGCAAGATCTCCGGATCTGTCCCCCATTGAGCATGTTTGGGACTGGATGAAGCGTCGTCTCACGCGGTCTGCACGTCCAGCACGAACGCTGGTCCAACTGAGGCGCCAGGTGGAAATGGCATGGCAAGCCGTTCCGCAGGACTACATCCAGCATCTCTACGATCGTCTCCATGGGAGAATAGCAGCCTGCATTGCTGCGAAAGGTGGATATACACTGTACTAGTGCCGACATTGTGCATGCTCTGTTGCCTGTGTCTATGTGCCTGTGGTTCTGTCAGTGTGATCATGTGATGTATCTGACCCCAGGAATGTGTCAATAAAGTTTCCCCTTCCTGGGACAATGAATTCACGGTGTTCTTATTTCAATTTCCAGGAGTGTATATATATATATATATATATATATATATATATATATATATATATATATATTCAATTGATAATTAATTAAATAAAATTTACAGGAATCGTTAATTACTCTGAGTTTATATTAATGTAATTCTCAAAGCGAAAACAATTCTTCTAAGCCCAAAATAGTATTTTGGAGTCAGTAACATCAACATTTTATGTTCTACTTTTTACAGTAGTTCAGTGTTGGTTCAAGGCAATGGTGTTCAGTTCTGCTATCAATTTAGATACTATCCAAAAGACGGCAGTACAGTCAACAAATTGCGAGAACCCTGTTCAGCAATATGTATCAATATGTTTTTAAACCTATTATTTTATTTCCATAAAATATATTATGGCAATTAATAAATTTAATTTCGCTTAATTTAAGTGATAACGGTTGTCATGCGCTTTAATTTAGGCCCATTACCTGAATACCATAACAAATATCAGTCAAGACATAAAAACTGGCCATCAGATTTGACTTATAGCGGTCGCATTCATGTACGGGGACGAAACTCAGTGCTTAGACAAGTAAACACAAAAATTTCGCTCGGTACTTGTATCCAATCCCAGTAAAAATCTTTTTAGCCCACTGACGTGACTACAAGCCTGCCACAAAGTGGACATGAGTGCTGTTTCGCTTCGGCCATGGGTCGCTTCTACGTAGAAGGCTTCCCAGTCTCAGCCAGGCACTGGCGGACTGTATAAGCAACCCCACCTCAGTTATGCTTTTCACAAAACGGAAGAATATGAGAAAAATGTTCACAATACAACACTGATATAGAAATAGTTTTTTTCCAATCACAGATTCTTCTCGAAATTAAACCATGGTCAAAAGGGCGGTCAGAGTTGGACTAGAACTGGCGCTTTGAGGGTATCATACAAACTCAGTTTTGTGTACCGATAGTTCATCGATCCTAGGAATCGATGATATCGGCGATTTTCATCTATTATTGATATCGATACTGGCAAGATACCGGTACTGGAAGTTCCAAGACTTTCGAGAATATTATAAGTTTAAATTTTTAGGGTAATTTCGCGTCGTAAGTCATGAGAAAAAGGGGTCTTAACAAACAGACAGGCAGTCCGATAATAAATGACATAAATATATTTTTTCGTGTGGCCTAATTACAAATTAACAATTTTCGGACTTTTTCTCTTACTTGTACAGTGAAACCTTGCTTCTTGCCCAATTTTACGGGTCTTAGTGAACAGGAAGTATCCCATAGGTTTTGATGGTTGAGTTTGCTAGTATCAAAGTATGTTATATAAATGGCCATATCTTTGATTACATTGACTTACAAGCTCAAGTTTTATACATCACCAAGGGCCATAGACGTTTAGTATATGACATAAATTTCAACTTGATATATCTACCCGTTCCCGAGGAAAAGGGGTTCGTAACAGTCGGAGTGAAAGGAGGAGTGATGGACAACATACAGATCCTGAAAGAGTTCCATTTTTATGGAACGCTAAAAACGCACAGAAAGCCATTTATTTTTTTGATAAATAATGGAGAAGTATCTGTCTGGTTCTGCGTCTCTACGATTTGAGTGATATGCTTTCGCGTTCTCATCAGCAAGTCAACCATCCGCAGTGCAGTACCATATCCTGCTGCCTCTGTCCCAGGTCCCTGCCAGAAATTGACCTTCAATATTTTAAAGCTACACGTTGAACGACATTACAACTTATTCTTATGACTCGAACATTATAACAGCGACTCGGACGACACACAACGATGTACACCGTTCCAGACAGAAAAAAAACCCTTTCTGTCCCACTCTATCGTTCAGCCACTTTGGCGAAGTGCTTCTCACTAGCGTGAACCTGACCCTGGAAGAACCTCCCGAATTATATTAGAGAACTCAATAACATCTCCAGCTTCAGATGACAGTTAACGACATGTCTACTAAAGCAGTAATAAGGATTACTGTCGTCCCTGTACACACTCGTTACACTTGTACATCCGTCTTTCCAAATAGATCTTTCTTTTCTCCCAGTATTCTTAGCTGGTGCAATGTCCTTAAATTTCGTTTCCTGAGGACTCGATATATCTATAAGCAACTACCTTGCATACTTACAAATTCTTTTTTTATCTGCCACTATCATTAATGTTATTATTGTCGTTATTATTATTATCATTATCATTACTGTTATTATTATCACTATTAGTGGCAGCAGCTCCAGCAGGACAAGTACTGCCAGTACTAACTCTGTTAGTTCATAGCAAGTACTATTCACTCACATTGCGATTTCAAACACAAAATTTTGTAATACTTTTTGTCAAATTAAAATTGTTATTTTTTTAAAACTATGATGTACTAAAAGTACTGTGTGTGAGAAACGCTGGTCCGATGTAAGAGAGGATCTGAAAGCCCTAATCAGATAAGGTTTAAATAAATAAATAAAATGACAAGAAAAGCCAAAACTTGGAGACATCCAAATCCAAACCAAGAAGAATTTCAACTGGATAAGTAGTCGTATCTAAAAGGTATATCACGGAGATTATGAATGTTAAAATAGTTAGAGATGGGGAATTCGATTCAGATCATTATCTCTTTAAGATTAAAATAAAATTTCTCCCATCTAAAACAAAAAAGGCGACCAAGAAAGTGATCAGATACAACACTACTACAGCTAATATTACAAAAGAAAATATAGAAAAATTTAGAGAAGAAATTGAGGCAAGTAAAGAAGGTGATTGGTGTGAACTCCAGGTGCAAATAACTCAAGCAGCAGAGAAAACTTCCCAAAAAGGATTGGCCAAGAACAAAAAGGAGACATGATGGAATGAGGAGTGTGAAGAAGCACTAATACAAAGAGCTCAAAAATGGAGAAAATGTAGAGGTTCGAAAAAAATGAAGACCTTGAACAATTGAAACAACAAAGAAAAGAAACATAAAAATAATCCAGAAAATCAAAAGAAACTTGGAAAATTCTCATTTTATTCAAATAGAAGAAAATTTCACCAAAAATAATCCTAGAAATTTTTACCAAACTTTTCAACACATATTTAAAGGATATCAGGCACCAAGTATTTGTTTCAAAGAAGAAAATGGCAAAATGGGACTAAATAACAAATAAAATTCTGAAACTTTAGCAAAATGTTTTTAAAATCTGTTAAACTGTCCAGTTCCAACGGATAAATTAGAATTTCCAGTGTTACCTCAAACTCTAGAGGAAGATTTCCCACCAACAGAGTTAGAAATTCATGAAGCCATTAAAACACTCAAAAACAATAAAGCAAGTGGTGAAGACTATTTCACCAGAATTACTGAAGTGGTTAGAACCAAAAATCGTGAAGGACCTACAGTCGCTTTTTGAGAAAATTTGGAAAACTGAAAAGATTCCAGTTGAATGAAAAACAGCATTAATCCACCCACTACACAACAATGGAGAAAACTAGAGTCAATAATTACAGAGTAGTGTCACTTCTGCTGGTGGTATACAAAACATTATGAAACATTCGTCTGAACAGAGTAGTAGGTACTTTAGACGAACAACTGGGAGAATATCAGTGTGGTTTTCGAAAGGGAAGATCCTGTGCAGAACAAATTTTTAAGTTAAAGTCACTAATTCGCCATAGTATGTTAACCAGAAAACCAATAATAGTATCATTTATTGATTTCAAGAAAGCATTTGATTGTACAGACAGAGAAAGAATAGATAAGGTCATTAGAGAATTTGGTGTTAAATCAAAGTAAAAAATATAATTTGTGAAACACTAACAGGTAAAATATCTAAGGTCAAATTTATGGGAGAAGTATCTCAGCCATTTGAAATAAAAACTAATGTTAGACAAGGTGATGGTTTATTACGTTTACTGTTTAATTGAGTTCTAGAAATAATTGTAAGGATCTGGAATTCGGAGCTAAAAAATCACAAAATTGAACCAATAACAATGGGGAGCAAAATAAATGGAGTTAAGGTAGACTGCTTGGGATTTTTTTGTTTTTTTGTTTTTTTGTTTTTTGCAATACTTTCAGAAAACCTGACAGAAGCAGTTACTCAAATAAACCTTGTGGAAAAAATAGCAAACAGAACTGGTCTCAAAATTTCGGCTGAAAAAACAAAATTCACGACAAATATAAAAGATGCGCAAAAATTCACAGAAACACAAATAGGTAAAATAAAGCGAGTAAATAAATTTAAATATCTCGGAGGAACTATACAACAGAATGAAGTAGAAAAATATGCAATAGATGTAAGAACTAACAAAATGGAAAGAGCATATGGTTTGACCAAAAATATTTACAATAAGAAATATATATCTAGGAAAACAAAACTAAAACACTACACCACAGTGGTACAACCAGAATGTTTATAAGTATCTGAATGCCTAACGATGCACTATAAGATGGACTAACTATAGGTACTGGAAAATAGTATTAGTAGAAAAATAATGGATCCAGTAAAAACTGCAGATGGTTGGAAAATAAGAAGTAATGAGGAGATTTACAAAAATTTAGAGATAATATCTGAAGTAATGTCCCAACGAAGATTAACCTTTTTCGGACACATCTACCGAATGGATGGAAATAGATTAACAAAACAAATACTCCTATATTTCTTGAAAAAGAAATCCACAATAACATGGATTACAGAACTAAGAAAGATATAGAAAGAAACAACATCAAAGAATCAGAAATAGCAGAAAGAAACCGTTTTAAAAATAAATTTGGAAGGCTTTCAAAGCAGAAGAAGTAAAAACTCGGGAACAACATGGACAGAAGAAAGGAAGAGACTTCATGGGGAGAAAATGAGGGAATTCCTTTAGGAAGAAGAGGCACTGAAGTTATTAAAGTGATCCTACTTGGTCAATACGATTGCAAAAAAGATAAACAAATAAAATAAAATAAAAAAATAACTGTACAGAATTGGGATGAAACACGGTAGACATTGCGTGCTTAAAAACATAGAGCAAACAGTCCCTGACGACAGTACTGTGTAACAATGCATACTAAATAAAACCCTTCGACTAATTTATAAATGCAGAAAATTTTGTGTAATAACGTATAATTATGATAAGTGTATTGTTAATACATTCGAAAATATATGTGTGTCAATGATCTTTCGTTTAAATATTGCTTTACCATATAAATAAGGAAAAAAAGTCCACCTTTTGTAACTGAACGTTTTATTTGTGTGTTCCAAACATGTTTCACCCATCCATGCTAGGCGTCTTCAGTGGTCTATAATGTACAGAAAGCTATTTAATTGTACATATTTCGATAGGAGGTCTGTAATGATTCTCGGCAGCACATTCAATTTATCTAACTACAAATATACGGTCATAAACTTTACAGTTATGTTTATTTCTATGTCCTTTTTCTGTATTTGTGTGTGCTTCTGTAAACAGGAGACCCACGTAGTAAAGGTGTAGTCCAATTATTGATAGGTATACTTAAGCCTCTCACTGTCCATAACCTATACTATAGAACTCTGCACATGGTCTTGCTCACATGCCTTAGGGTGGACAGAGGGAGAGTGAGAGTAGAATGGAGTGGAGTGTTGGGAAAAGAGTTGAAGGAGGGTTGATAAGTTGATAATATGGCACTGTGTGTGTGAGACAGAAAGAAAGAAAGAAAGAAAGAAAGAGAGAGAGAGAGATTTTTGTTTGTCGTTATTATTTTTTATACAATAGTTTTGAGTCCTTTAAACATACCGCACAATCATGCGCAGCTAATCCTGAAGCATATTATTATTTTCAGTTCACACCTGCTAAATGTTAACTTTCCCCTCAGAAAAGCAGCGTGGTGCCCCTAGCACGTGCTACTGGTACATGTGCCGATGGAAAAGCCACCTCTGCTTGTACTCTTCTGCCAACATAGGACAAAGAAGGAAAGCGACCTGTGTCTCACATCTGCTCATCCTTCGGGGTTCCCAATTTAGTGAGCCTGCGCCCACTTAAGACACACTGTGACGTATTCATTGGCTGGCGAGACCTACGCGAAGTGAAGTCAAGTGGCTGCGATGGACGCAGAATGGGCGCGTTCGTTTAACCGCGAGGCTGCGCACGTCTTTGACGAGGTCGCCGAAGCTGCGGCCGTCAGTCGGGAGGTGAGCGGACCCATTACCGGACATAAAAGTAATTTTCATCACCGAGTTTGGGCTCAAAAGGGGTTGAAAGAGGAGGGGGCGGGGGATTGGTGACCCGCAGTCTGCGATCGTTATGTTTTGCTTCAACGACGGAAATTAATTCCAAAGCGTGCTACAGACTGAGCATTTGTGACAAGTTACCACTGCATTTCAGATCAGTACTTCTTCTTTCCGTTCTGTTTTTCTACTCCTCACATCATTACTACAGTGCGAATAACATTCTGATTTAGCTGAAGATTTTATTTTAGTTTTAAACCAGTTCGGACGTGTATTTTTGGACAGTGAGATGACACTGTCGGAATTATTTTTATTTCAAGTAACCACCCTATTTTATTGTATGGCTTAACTCAGCAAAGGTTCGTCGAACTGTAGTGACTGTGCGAGTGAATTTTGTCATGCCGTAAGTAACGCTTTTGTTACGTCGTACTTTATTGGATATGGAAGATTAATGTAACACTAACATTATTTGAACAAGTTTCAGTTGTGTTTGTGGAACTGAATATAGTGAAGTGGTCCATCCAACAACAAAATTCAAATTTCGGAAGGCCGTCATTGAAAATGAGAATTTCAAAACGTTAAAATAAAATCATTTGAGCTAAACTGTTTTACCTCATTTACTCCACATGAATATTACCTTATTAATTGAACAGAAAGACTACGTAGCCCCGGATTTTTATCAGTTTGTACAGTGACGTGACAAACCATATCTGATCAAAAGTTTCCGGACAGCCTAATGTAATGTGGAAGTGAACACTAGAAGTCGCGAGAGGCTGAAGTGGATTCAAGAACGCCTTCAAAATGGCATTGCAATTAATACAAAAACGATTGGAATACACTTTCGTAAGCACGCGCTACACTGGAATTTAACAGACTTTAACGCTGGCGTTTTTTGGTGCTACGGGTTTATGTAGCTTCATGGACTTAGCTTGCGAATCAAAACCAAAATATCTCAGAAAATGCCACAAGAGTATAAAGAGAAAATACTATCTTTCCATCGCTTTATTATTCAACATCGAAAGGAAATCAGTGGGAAACTAAGCCAAACAGCGGATGTGGAAGAAATTCCTATGATGTTTGATGTGCCGAGTAACAGAACTGTTGGCATGAAAGCTGATGAAACTGTAACTGTAAAAACAAGTGGACGTGAAAAAATTAACTATAGTGTTGTCCATTCACGTTGTGCTGACGGTACTAAACTTAGCCCACTTATCATTATCAAGCGCAAAACAATGACAAAACCTTCTGAAATACCGCCACGTGTTGTTCACGTACTTAACAAGGCTTGGATGGACGAGGCCGGTATGAAAATATGGGTTAACATAGTGTGGGAAATAAGGAAAGGTGCTTTATTGAAAAAGAGTTCCCTTTTTGTCCTAGATCAGTTTAGTAGTCATTTGAAAACTTCTGTGAAACAGAAACTGAGTACGGGGAATAAAGAGCTTGCTATTATTCCAGGATGACTTACTTTACAACTGAAACCTTTTGTCTCGATAAATACACCATTTGAAGTGCGTATAAGAAAGGAATATAACATATTAATGATGGCTGAAACCCAACATTAATTCACGTCGAATAGAGCTTTAAAACGCGCTGCAATCAAAGAAGTATGTCAGTGGATAAAACAGTATTGGTCTAGAATGAGAGAAGTGCTATCGATGGCAGTGAATACCATCTTATATATGAAGAGGACAACGGTGGCGACGAAGAGGAGGAGGAGGAGGAGGAAGAAGAAGAAACTTCAGATGAAGATTTTCACGGATTTCAGAGGTCAGTTCAGTTTTATAAATTAAGGTTTTTTATAGTCTGGCTTTGCGGTCTAGTAATGAAAATGATAAAAGGTAATGTTTTAAAAAAATTGCTTAAAACTTATGGTGCGTGTTATAGTCCGTAGCGTCTTGTAGTCCGTAAAATACGGTAACACTTGCGACGACCCATCGTTTTCATATGATCATGAATCAGCCATACAAACCCAGTTCCAAACTGACAAACAAATATCAATTAGGGGTGACCTTATCGGTAGGATGTTTATTGTTGTCTGAAGGCGGTCACGCTGCAACTGGTGTGTCGCTGTCGAGAGCTCCAAAACTCACAAGATAAATATAAATAAAAATAAGTCAAGGGCAATGCAGTGAAGTATAATTAGGTGTTGTGACGATGGGGAATCGGATTAGGAAACGAGATGCTGCAAGTAGTAAAGTTTTCCATTTTGACAGCAACATTACTGATCACGCCAAAAGTTAAGTGGATACAAAATATAAATTGCCAGCAGCAAGAACAGCTTTCCCAAATTAATTTCAGTTAAACTGAAACTTCCTGGCAGATTAAAACTGTGCGGCCGACCGAGACTCGAACTCGGCACCTTCACCTTTCGCGGGCAAGTGCTCTACCATCTGAGCTACCCAAGCACGACTCACGCCTCGTCCTGACAGCTTTACTTCTGCCAGCACCTCGTCCCCTACCTTCCAAACTTTATAGAAGCTCTCCTGCGAACCTTACAGAACTAGCACTCCTGAAAGAAAGGATATTGCGGAGACATGGCTTAGCCACAGCCTGGGGGATGTTTCCAGAATGAGATTTTCACTCTGCAGCGGAGTGTGCGCTGACATAAAGTTTGGAAGGTAGGAGACGAGGTACTGGCGGAAGTAAAGCTGTTTGGACGGGGCGTGAGTCGTGCTTGGGTAGCTCAGATGGTAGAGCACTTTCCCGCGAAAGGCAAAGGTCCCGATTTCGAGTCTCGGTCCGGCACACAGTTTTAATCTGCCAGGAAGTTTCGTGTCCGCGCACACTCCAGTGCAGAGTGAAGATCTCATTCTGGATTAGGAAATACTTCTTGAAGGCAGTGGTTTGGTGTGTTGCCTTATATGGAAAAGATACGCAGACGATTAAGAATCCGGACAAGAAGATGGTACAATCTTTTTTCGTTCTGCACCTTCTCTCTGTCCACCTCCCCCCCCCCCCCCCAACTTTCTTTGTTCATTCCCTCCTCCGCTCTCCTTCTCTGGACCACCTCCTCTCCACAGCTCTTTCTCCAACTCCTCCTCACCCATATCTCTCTCCGCCATCTTCTCTCTCTCTCCCCCCCCCCTCTCTCTATCAATCGCCTTCTTCCCCCTGTCTCTGTCCATATCGTCCTTCTCCCTCTTTCTGTCCATCGCTTCCTTCACCCTCTCTGTCTCCATTTATTTCCTACCCCTTGTCCATCTCCTTTTCGTCCTTCTCTGACCTTTATTGAGCATTGCTATTGGCAACGAAATCTTGACTCGGCATTGAAGTCGCTTAAAATGAATGGGTAGATAGGTTGGGATCATTGGTATACAGGGTATGAGAAACCTCTCCTGCTCTGTATCCATGAGGATGGTAACTTCAGCGACAGTATTTCGCATTGTTTTAATCTGCGAACGGGTACAATTATAAAGATCCAGTCGTTGCAGGTTCCGAAGTAGTTCCTTTTTTCTGCTAAAACTGACTACGAGAAAGAAAACGAATCCGAAAATTTTCACAGCAACGCGTAACACAGCACTTCTTTTCTCGCAGTCGGCTTTAACAGAAAACCTGTACATTATTAATTAAAAAATATACTTAGCCGCCGCTTCAGTAGTTAAAGAAAAACACGCGCGTATTCGAATAGCAGTTTCACTTACATAGACAGCAACTGTTTGATGGTGTAAGAATATATTTCATACAAAACCATTAGGAAAAGCATGCTCGCCTTTACTGATATCGCTTAGTAAAATTTCTCGCTGTTTGGTAGAAAATTTACCAAACGTACGCCGAAGATTGCCTAGGTTAGTTCTATCGACCATTATCAGCCTGATGTGAATGCAATACTGCTCATTCTCTACGTACTGGCTTATAATGAGAAATCACAACTTTAAAATGTTACCACACCGCCGTGTTCCATTAGTGCGAATGTGTGCATTTCTGTATCAGTTTGATGATCCTTGTTGTACGATTAAATGTATTTTCGTTGCTCCGAAGCCGGACGACGAGGAGAAATACAGTCTGTATCGCTACTGTGTAGCAGATACTATGATTACCGATTATGGAGAAACCGCAGGAAAATACACAGCGCAGCTATTGCCACCAAAACTAGCGGCGCTTGCACCCGCAGATTCGCAATTTCGCTGGAGAACAACCCGAGCAGTGGAAGCTTTAAGAGAAAATCGACTGTTGGAACAATGGGTACTTGGGGCGAGATACATCGATAACTGGAACTCATAAAAAATTACATTCGTTTACTGGACGGGGATGGGAAAATACACATCTATGTTAAATGCAGCAGCTCGGAGTTTTGTGCTGTTGCTGCGAGCTCGACTGGTAAATAAAATGGAATCCTATCTGGAAGCGAAGATAATACGGCCCATTTGGGTAGAATTGTCAGCATGTCTCACGAGTCCACATGCGACCTTACAAGCACTATAGAAAGACATATAAATGAATTTCTTGGAAAGCTGGAATTCGTACTGTCGTTGATTGTCGAAGTAACAAGACTGTGACGAATTATTGTCTGTTGTAAAACAGAACTTCTGGTTTTCAACTACGTAAACTGAACAGTAATCTAGCTTACCAAATATAACAGACAATCCAGTAATTATATTTCATGTTGTCTTATGGAGAAAGTATATCACAGTGCGATTCTGATGTGTTTAAAACAAACGGCGTATACAATTTTAGATTAATAAGTTCGATCATCATATACATTATTTTTCAAGTCAACACCACTTTTTCTTTTTTTTTTACTTATTAATCGTACAGCGAGGAATGAGACATCATTAGAGAGTGTTTTAACTGACTTCTCACATTGCATACCGATATTACGCTTAAACTTACTATCTGTAGAAATTTTAAGATAAAAGAGACTTTTAACTATCATAGAGAAAAAGGCATCATGGACGCCCAGCTTCATATCTATAATTTAAAAACTAAGTTATTAATCATATTATATTATTAGAAATACCAATTTATTTGTTTTAAAGTACTTGTTAACTTAATAATTTGTATACAGCACTGTCATAAAGAATAACTGTGACCACTGTGGTCATCCATTTTCTCCGCCCGTCGTACAAGCTGACTTTTCTAAACGAATATGCTTTCAGAAACGACAAACATATTCGTCATTATCGCCTTGAATTGTGATTTACCTATTGCTACTACGGCCTAACGTGCTTACATAAAGTACAAAGTGGAATTAAAATCTCAAAATACACTTAAAGTGATTGTGGCCTTAGTGACATACCAGGTAAGAAGCGAACACGACCTTCTAGCCCGTACATTTCGGATTTAATTACTTCTTTGTATTTTATATTCGTATTTCTCGTTAAATTTCTCTTCAGTAACAGGTTAATGTAAATATTACGGTTGAAAGTTAGAAATTAGTAGCAACTGATGACAGTCAAATATTGTAATGAGCAGTAAATTACATTTCCTTACTTCTTTATTTTGGGTTTGTATTTACTCATTAATGAGTGATTTTAGTCAATAACAGGGTGGTGTGAATTGTGCTGTCATAAACAATAAATGACAAGTTTACTGTGCCAAGGAAAAGAATAGTGGAAGTCTTCAGTGAGAAGCGTCGCTCCAAAACAGTGGCTGCAGCTCGAACACATGCTCAGAGAGAAAGGCAGCATTTTATGAACCACCTTTATCGCAACGACTGCACTTATTCCAAATACTATCATTATTTAAAACTATAAGAGTGCGAAAGTTTCGCATGGGTCCCTGGTAAAAAGTTTACAAAATAAGTTGTTCTTTTCCATTGTGTTGTATCTTCTTTGGTTCGGTCAACCTAACGATCCCAAACTGTTTACATGATTTCATAAAGCGTATCAATTATTTCCGTATGAAGCAAATCGATTATCCTGGTATAATGATATTTGAATCGGAGCCTCAAAAAGATTTTGAAACGTATCAGATGTCAAGAAATGTTGTATAACAACTGTGTACATGATGTTTTCTAAAATGAAAGACACCTTAAGCTGGTTAATAAAGTATTGTTACATTGAATTAGTTGGACTTCTTAATTCTAAAGCGGTAAGAGAACAGATACTTTCCACACTGCACCTGTCTGGCACTCTTGCCTACAACTGACTGTCCTATGGAAGATGAAGATCCCCTTCTGTAGTGCAATAACGTGAGCCCATTTCCAGATCGTGAAGCGTTAGATCTCCCTGCTTTGATCAACCTTACCGTCTTAAGTTCTCTACATGGTTTAATAACATACTGGATGTCTAAAAACAAGCGCTGAGTACTTTGGAACGTGGTAGTGTGTTGTATGTTAACCGGGCGCCTAGAAACGACGGAGAGGCTCCGTCCCTTCCGCAGCAGCAGTGTTCCACAACCCCACGACGACTACCGCAGTCCACTTCACCCCTCCGCTGCCCCACACCTCACCCAGGGGTATTGTGCGGTTCAGCCCCCGGTGGACCCCCAGGGAATGTCTTACACCAGACGAGTGTAACCCCTATGCTTCCGTGGTAGAGTAATGGTGGTGTACGCGTGCGTGGAGAACTTCTTTGCGCAGCAATCGCCGACATAGTGTAGCTGAGGTAGAATAAGGGGAACCAGCCAGAATTCGCCGAGTCATATGGAAAACAGACTGGCCACAGACTGGCCAGCTCACCGGCCCTCGACACACGTCCCCTGGGCGGATTCGTGCTGGGGAGCAGGCGCTCCTACCCGCTCCGGTAAGCCGTGCGTTAGACTGCTCGGCTAACCGGGATGGCGAGGTGGTAGTACTCATCGAAACCAGAAAAATAAGTCCAATGGACATGGGTCCGGGAAAGCATATTGCCCGAGATAAACACGTGTTTGTAGGAAGGACTGCGCAACGCTTGCGGAAATTAGCCCAGTCGTTGCACTGGCACTCAGTCAAATGTGTCGGCGTGGTATTACGATGTTTTACTCCAAGTACTCTACCTACCATTAGGTGGTCTGCAGTCAGTTACGTGGTTCGAGTCGTGTTGTAGGCTACGTTAGTTTTCGTCATGTTTGTGTGCCTTATTGTACAGTACCATCAACCCTGGGAACGTACGTTGGGGTTCAAACGTGGATTCACTTATGTGTTTGGCTGGCCGGTGTGGCCGAGCGGTTCTAGGCGCTTCAGTTTGGAACCGCGCGACCGCTACGGTCGCAGGTTCGAATCCTGCCTCGAGGATGGATATGTGTGATGTCCTTAGGTTGGTTAGGCTTAAGTAGTTCTAAGTTGTAGGGGACTGATGACCTCAGATGTTAAGTCCCATAGTGCTCAGAGCCATTTGAACCATTTGAACCACTTATGTGTTTACTGTTATTGTGCTGTTTGTAGGTAAAATGGTGTAGCACATTTACATTTTCTCTCTTCCAGCACTTGTTAGCAGTTGAAGCCTAGTGCTCGACAAGTGCAGTGGCGGATATTTTACTTTAGCAAATGGAATAAGCTTGCGAGCCCGTGCCCTCTACACTGAAAAATATCCACAGTGCAGAGTGTTCTCTGATAAGCTGTTAGGTAGATTTTTCCAGCGTCTGAGGGACTCAGGTACCCTCACACCTCGGAAGACTGACAGTGGAAGACCCCGCAAAGTCCCCACGCCTGACGTGGGGGAAGTGTGCAATGTTCATTGGAAGAAACCACTGGGACCAGTGTGCGACGATTTACAGCAGCAGAAGGTGTCTCTTGCTCTCTTGTCTGGGGGTGGGGGGGAGGGTACTTTATGAACAATTGCTGTACCCATATCATCTACAGCGCGTTCAAGCCCTAATGTCACAGTATCATCATGGCAGACGGTGATTCTGTCAATGGCCGTTGCAGAAGTGTGGCGCAGATCCACTGATCACATCCAAGACTTTATTTACCGATGAGGGATGGTTCACAAGAGATAGTGTTGTATACTTCCATAACCAGCATTTATGGGCGGATGTAAATCCCGGAGAAATTCAGGAAAGAGAGCATCAACATCCATTCTCAATCCATGTATGGGCAGGCGTACTTGGCGATAGATTGATAGAGCCACACGTGATACCACAAAGGTTAACTGTGACGCATTATGTGAACTTTCTCATTGATCTATTGCCTACCTTGCTGGAGGCTGTGTTACTGCAGCAACGAATACAAATGTGATTCACGCATGATGGCACACCAGCGCACTTTCGTCGCAATGTGTGTGAACATCTGATGCAGACATTTCAGGGCCACTGGATTTGTTGGGGGGCTCCACACATTGGCCTGCTCGTTCCCTAGACCTCAATCTCCTAGAATTTTGGTTACGGGGACACTTGAAGGAATGGGTCTACTCCACGCCAATCAACGGTCTGCAGACACTAGAGGGTCGCGTCTTCAATGTGTGCCAGCAGGCTCAACAACAACCGGGTACACTTCAAATGGAACGTGATTCCTTATACCGGAGGGCAGAGCGGTGCATTGTTGTGAATGGACGCCACATTGAACACCTACTGTAAACACGTATTTATCACAGGAAGTATGCATTTCAGGCACAATGTTTATTAGACTGATCTCATTAAGTATGCATTTCCAGATTATGTTCATTGAACTTATTTTCATTTTTTCGATGAGTTTTACCGGCTCTCAAAGTGTTCGACACTTTTTTCGAACCCCTTGTATATTTTACACTACTGGCCATTAAAATTGCTACACCATGAAGAAATGCAGATGGTAAACGGGTATTCATTGGACAAATATATTATACTAGAACCGACATGTGATTACATTTTCACGGAATTTGGGTGCATAGATCCTGAGAAATCAGTATCCAGAACAACCACCTCTGGAGGTAATAACGGCCTTGATACGCTTGGGCATTGAGTCAAACAGAGCTTGTATGACGTGTACAGGTACAGCTGCCCACGCAGCTTCAACACCATACCACAGTACATCAAGAGTAGTGACTGGCGTACTGTGACGAACCAGTTGTTCGGCCACCATTGACGAGACGTTTTCAGTTGGTGAGAGATCTGGAAATTGTGCTGGCTGGAATAGTAGTCGAACATTTTCTGTATCCAGAAAGGCCCGTACAGGACCTGCAACATGTGGTCGTGCATTATCCTGCTGAAATGTAGGGTTTTGCAGGCATCGAATCAAAGGTAGAACCACGGGTCGTAAGACATCTGAAATGTAACGTCCACTGTTCAAAGTGCCGTCAGTGCGAACAAGAGGTGGTCGAGACGTGTAACCAATGGCACCCCATACCATCACTCTAGAGGATACGCCAGTATGGCGATGACGAATACACGATTCCAATGTGCGTTCACCGCGATGTCGCCAAACACGGAATCGACCATCATGATGCTGTAAACAGACCCTGGATTCATCCGAAAAAATATTTTGTCATTCGTGCACCCAGGTTCGTCGTTGGGTGTACCATCCCAGGCGCTCCTGTCTGTGATGCAGCGTCAAGGGTAACTGCAGACATGGTCTCCGAGCTGATTGTCCATGCTGCTGCAAACGTCGTCGAACTGTTCGTGCAGATCGTTGTTGTCTTGCAAACGTCCCCATCTGTTGACTCAGGGATCGCGACGTGGCTGCACGATCCGTTACAGCCATGCCGATAAAATGCCTGTCATCTCGACTGCTAGTAATACGAGGTCGTTGGGATCCAGCACGGCGTTCCGTATTACCCTCCTGAACCCACCGATTCCATCTTCTGCTAAAAGTCATTGGATCTCGACCAACGCGAGCAGCAATGTCGCGATACGATGAACCGCAATCGCGATAGGCTACAATCCGATCTTTATCAAATTCGGAAACGTGATGGTATGCATTTCTCCTCGTTACTCGAGGCATCACAACGTTTTACCAGGCAACGCCGGTCAACTGCTGTCTGTGTATGAGAAATCGGTTGGAAACTTTCCTCATGTCAGCACGTTGTAGGTGTCGCCACTGGCGCCAACCTTGTGTGAATGCTCTGAAAAGCTAATCATTTGCATAATACAGCATCTTCTTCCTGTCGGTTGAATTTCGCGTCTATAGCACGTCATGATCGTGGTGTAGCAATTTTAATGGCCAGTAGTGTAGTAATTCCGTTAGCGGAGACAGATACCTGCTATATGAGGTGGCGTATGTGTCTCGCGGCGGAGTAGTGTGGCAAGCTATCGCCGACGGCTTACGTAGAGCGCTGTCAGGGCAGAACGGTGTTCACTTGATGGCGACGAAAGGCCGGGTTGGTCAGTCCTTATGCTGCGATCGACTACCACAGACCTGGACTACGCATCGCGCCATGAGCTTGGTACCGCGTGGTAATTGCTTCGGTCATTCCAACTGGTCGCGTTTTGTTTCTTCCTCCGTGCCAGTCTCTAGGTGATGTTCAGACTCCCTGCTCCACCGTAGAGCGACTGCACGTCGAATAGTTTTCCTCTTCCGGCGTCCAGTCACCGGGTTCTGGGTCAAGCAATCACCGACGTTTGCGCTGACAGGACAGTTTCGCGGCGTTGTCACTCCGGTGGAGATACAAAACAATTTCTTTTTCTAAACGAGCTAAATCACTTAAGGTGACGCCTCTAAGTAAAATTATAAATGGACTGTAATCGAATTAATTCAGGCACTTCTACGTGTACGACATTAGGTAATGAGGCTGTAAAAGTAGTTGATCAGTTTTGTTATTTGGGCAGGAAAATAATTTTCCGGGACTGAAGTAATGAAGGTGTAAAATGTGTTTTGGCTCCAACATTAAACGCTTTTTTTTAAAAAAAAAACGGAATTTTTAATATTTAATACAAATGTAACTGTTAGGAAGTCTTTTAAAGTATCGATGTGGTGAGTAGTGTTAGACAATAGAAGATTACGGAATTACACTGTGAGACCGAAGCAGCAGCTGTTAGGAGATGAAGATACATGCGTGGATAAACTAGCGTTGAGAGCTGCAACAAACGAGGGTTACGGCTGAGTACCACACCAGCGACAAGATCAAATGGTTCAAATGGCTCTGAGCACTATGGGACTCAACATCTGAGATCATCAGTCCCCTAGAACGTAGAACTACTTAAACCTAACTAACCTAAGGACATCACACACATCCATGCCCGAGGCAGGATTCGGATCTGCGACCGTAGCAGTCGCGTGGTTCCGGACTGAATCAACAAGATCAGCCGCAACATTGCACAATGATTCAACTATGAGAAACACCCCAATGGAAGGTATTAAAGTTTCCGCTCACCACGAAAGGGAAGCAGAATTAGAAGAAACTGGGTAAGACGCAATCAACCATCCGCAAGATGGGAACGTCAGGTTCTATCTAAAGCTACTAAGAGAAAATGGTTTATGGCACTGTATTCGTGGCATAAAGAACTGGACACATTCACTGTCCAAGCTCTGAGAAAAATTGTGCTGGGGCGTCTTGTCATGGTTCGCGTGGCTCCCCCCGTGAGAGGTTCGAGTCCTCCCTCGGGCATGGGAGTGTGTGTTGTCCTTATGGTAAGTTAAAGTCAGATTAAGTAGTGCGTAGCCCAACGACCGATGACTTCAGCAGTTTGGTCCCATAGTCCTCACCACAAATTTAAAAAAAAAGTGTTGTGTTAGTAACATTACAAAACGGCGGGCCGGTGAGTTCGTGCTAATCGGGCAACAAAACTGGCAATGATGTCCTACACTCATAAGCTAACAGCAAGAAAAATAACGACGTTGTGACAAAGGGGCACATTTTTTCTCAGGCAGTTTCTGTTGAAAAAAGGCGGAATTTGTTGTGGGACATAGTAGAATATTACCGCTTTAGACCCTATAGTTTTATGAAATTCCGATGGTTGGCGGCGCTATACGTAACCTTCAAAATGCCGTCTGTAACGAAGGTGCGTTCCAAGCAGAGAGCTGTCACTGAGTTTCTTTTGGCGGAAAACCAGGGCATCGCAGATATTCAGACACTTGCAAAGGGTCTACGGAAACCCGGCAATGAACAAAAACACGGTGAGTCGTTGGACGAGGAACCTCTCATCGCAACAAGGTCGCGCAAACCTGTCCGATGTCCCGCGTGGCCGGCAGCTGTCTCTCCCGGATTGTTGAAACATGCGGGCACTCTCTTTCGAAGTCGCTGACAGATCACAGACACCTCGCTGCTGACACACTCGTCCTCCATTTGGGGTATTCAAAGGTGTGCGCCGGCTGGGTTCCTCGCCACCTAACAGAAGACAATAAAGAGCAACGACGGATCACCTGAGCCGAATTGCTTGCACGTTACGAGGCTGATCATGACAATTTTTGGTCGAACATCGTCATACATGGGTTCATCACTTCAGTCCGGTGCTACACCACCTCACCTCCGAAGAGAAAGTGTAAAGCCACATTCTTAGCCGGTAATGTGGTGGTGACGGTCTTACGTAATTTCATTTGTTCTTCCCCATCTGCACTGTATCCCGGATCTCGCATCTTCCGACCTCCACCTTTTTGACCCAATGAAGGCTGCACTCTGTTGGGGGTAGGTTTTTGCGGGAGCACCACGTTGGCTCAGACGTTGACAAGTGGAATTGTACCCTGCAGGCATACAGGCCCTCCATGTAAGGTGGAGCATGGCCGTCGTATTGAAAAGATTTTGTGCCCAAAAAAGTGCAGAATAATTTGGTGTATTGAAATCCCGAATAAAATCATCCTGCTTTCAGAAAAAAAATGTGTTGCAATACTTATTGAACTTTCCTCATAGATCCACTACAAACTGTATGAATAACCCCTCGTTTCTGTCTTTCCTACTATTTCTGAACAAGTCAGTGGACAGGTCCGGCATGATTTTGTGCATTAGAATTTGATAAATGAGATCTTAGAGTAGTGTCATCTGGGATACTGACATTCTTATGTTAGAGAGGTCCATTACTCAGTACTGTATTCGCAATAAGAGATTGGGACAGGGGCTATGGCGAGTGGGGTAATAATAATGATAATGAGCCTATGGCATTCGTGGCCGGGAGACCCCTTGCGGGGCGGTTCGGCCGCCGCTCCACAAGTTCTTTGACGCCACTACGGCGACTTGCGAGTGAATAAGGATCAAATGGTGATGAAAGACACACAACACCCAGTCATCTCGAGGCAGAGATTCCCGCCGGGAATCGAACCCGGGACACCGTGCGCGGGAAGCGAGAACGCTACCGCAAGACCACGAGCCGCGGACGCGAGTGGGGTAATAGGTAATTATTATCCCCTGACTGGCGGCAACCCAGTTTTTGCCTGTTCCTGTTCTTGAGGGAATAGTGCATAAGAGGCTGCTCTTAAAGTCATCCTGTTCCCATTGGCAGATGTGAACTCGCCAGCACTTTCTGAGGTTGTAGTTGGCAATACTGTTATTTTCTGCTCTGTGTATACATCATCTATATGTACTCAGAGTAACCTTATTTATACATAGATAAGGTGGGAGCCCAGGATTAAGAGGAGTGCTTTCCCTGGAATCGTCCCAAGGCCCCCGGTAAGTCGCGGGAGTACATGTTCCTGTACAGTCCACAATGCTGCAAGTGACAGCATTGTTGTGCCTAGACACAAACCAGCACTGGGAGGTGCCTCCGTAAAAGCACCCATGCAGCAAATCTGCAACATGGTGATTTAACAAGTGACACGCTATTGCTTGTCCACCTTAACCAAGAGTTTCCGCCTAGACACAACAGCCTTGGTGTAATCATGGCACTCGTCTTAGAAGACCATAGCTGCTGAAAAAATTTACAACCTTTGCTCCATGTCGTAAGGGATATCAATCTGCTGCAGTGATGCAATTATAGAGGACCCGCATTGGAAATTAATTTGTGTAGTGATTTTGTTAGCCCCACATTCTGAAGCTAATTTATGTAAATTAGGTTTTTAAACTGTGGACTAATTGAAGCTGAATTTGGTATTTGCTGTTAATAACGGCAAAAGATTAAGTACATGAGATGAAGGAATTGGAATAGACTACCTAACAACTGCAGTTATTTTAACGCAATGCTGTATTTGTTTAGATCATGACTACATTGATTGCAGTTACTCCTTACAAAAACTTACTCTAATACACTTAATATTTCTTAGTCACCAACTACTACAACTAAGGAAAATCATAAGAACCTCACTGTATTAATGAAATTGGCTCTCTGAGCACTATGGGACTTAACTTCTGAGGTCATCAATCCCCTAGAACTTGGAACTACTTAAACCTAACTAACCTAAGGACATCACACACATACATGCCCGAGGCAGGATTCGAACCTGCGACCGTAGTGGTCGCGCGGTTCCAGACTATAGCGCCTAGAACCGCTCGGCCACTCCGGCCGGCAATGAAATTCACAAGATCAGTTTTTCCTGGCGTTAGTCATTAAACTGGGACGAATGGCACATTGGCCGCTATATGTTCACAAATTCCAGACAGCCGTAGATAATGGTGTCCAGGCTGATGCCATGTTGCTTGACTTCCGTGAGGCATTCAGCAGAGTTCCGCAATGTGACTCAGTGAATAAAATACGAGCTTTCAGAAAATCGGACGAGCTCTGTGGCTAGACTTCCTAGCAGACAGGACAGAACGTGCTTGGTTCTAATTGGGGAGAAATCGTCAGAAGTTAAAGCAACTTTGGACATACTCCAAGGGAGTTCATATAGCCCGTAAATCATAGGCGTCCTCAAAAGATAGAGGGGGGCAGGCGGGGAGCAAGGCAAGGGGGAGGGGGCATTTGCTCCCTTCTGCGATCTTTGTACAGTGTTTTTACGCGCTTCAGAATTCTCGTTAAAGTATATCAATGGCTGCCTGCGACTGTACTGAACCGTTCATTGGACATTGCCGAGGAGGATGTGATATAGTGTGACTTGAGCAGTCACTACATACATATCTTGCTGGTAGATTTCTTTTGTTGAGAAGCTGTTCTCGATAAATTATACAGATTCCACGGCGGCGGTTTTGGCGCTGTCCTGCAATGAAGGTGGACGCGGATCTTTACAGAACAGTGCAGAAATACTGCCTCAATCTGTTCTCTAGCACTTTCTCGTAACATCCTTATCGAGCTTCAGAAAGGGACAGAGCGAACACCTTGTCGTACGGATTCTCAACACAACTGAAACCGACGTTTGTCCCCAATACCCTTAAGGGAAAGAAGTAAAAAATGTAGAAATAATGAAAGAAATTCAGAAAAGTGATCAAATGTGAAGTTCTGCAAGAAAAATAAAGTGCTGTAGACGGTATTAAAGTCTGATAAATGGTTTGAAAGTTTCTTCTCTGTTTCTCCACTTCGAGGAGCATCTTCTGTTGTTTATTTTCGTTGATATCCGACAGGATTACCTCTGTAGTTCTGACTTGTTTTTCTATGTCATATTTTTATTGTTCAGTTTCGACTAACGTCACGGAAAGACCAATAAATATTTTATGTAATTGTTATCTGTATTTATTTGTTAACTATTTGGACACAGTGAGGTTGATCGTATGAGGATGTGACTAACGACTGTTAGTACCGAGGCTGTTACGCCGCCATTGTCAAATGTGTGATTCTCTTTTTATACATAGGTATTTAGAAACTAACGTCCGGAAATTACCATCAGGACGGACAAGAAACGGGAACCGAGGCCGAAACATAGGATTGGCGCAGGGAAGAAGTGGAGGGGGAAAACGGAAGCTGATGAAATAAAGTGTCAGGGTTGTGAAATGAAGTTGTTTTTCTTGTTGTGGTCGTCAGTATGAAGACTGGTTCGATGCAGCTCTCCAAGCTACTCTATCCCGTGCAAGCCTCGTCGTCTCTGAATAACTAATACAGCCTACATCCTCCAGAATCTGCTTTCTGTATTCATCTTTGGTCTCCCTCTACGATTTTTACCCCCTTCCGCCTTCTCTCTCTCTCTCTCTCTCTCTCTCTCTCTCTCTCTCTCACACATACACACACACACACACACACACACACACACACACACACACACACTCCCGTCCAATACCAAAGTGGTGTTCTCTTTATGTGCCATAATGTGTCATATCAACGGAACCCTCCATTTCCTTAAGTTATGCCGCATATTTCTTGTCTCCCCATTTCTGCTCAGTACCTCCATATTAGTTACGTGGTCTCCACATCTAATCTTCAGCATGCATTTGTTGCGCACAATTAAGAACTTTCTTTTCTCTTCTTCTCTTAACTGTTTATCGCCCACGTTTCACTTTTATAAAATGCTACGCTCCAGATATATACCGTCAGAAAAGACTTTCTAACACTTAAATCTATATTCGACGTTAATAAATTTCTTTTCCTCAGAAACGCTTTTCTTGCCATGGCTGTTCTACATTTTATATGCTCTTCACTTCGACCATCACCAGCTATTTTGCTGCCCACGTTTCAAAGTTCATTTTCTACTTCAAGTGTTTCGTTTACTAATCTAATTCCCTAAGCATTACCTGATTTAATTCGACGACATTCCATTGTCTTTGTTTTGCTTTCATTGATGTCCATCTTGTACCCTCCCTTTAAGATGCTGCCTATTTCATTCAAGTGCTCTTGCACGTCCTTTGCTATCTTTGACAGAATTATAGTGTCATCAACAAATCTCAAAGTTTTCATTTCTTCTTTCTGAACTTCAATACTACTACAGATTTCCGGCCGATGTGGCCGAGCGGTTCTAGGCGCTTCAGTCGGGAACCGCTACGGTCGCAGGTTCGAATCCTGCCTCGGGCATGGGTGTGTGTGATGTCCTTAGGTTAGTTAGGTTTAAGTAGTTCTAAGTTCTAGGGGACTGTGACAGATGTTGAGTCCCATAGTGCTCAGAGCCATTTGAACCAACCTACTACAGATTTTGGTTTCCTTTACTGCTTGTTCAGTGCTCAGACTAGTTACTTCCAGGATAGGCTACAACCCTCTCTCACTTCCTTAAGTTGTGAGGCAATCGTGACAAAACTTTAAAGCAAGGTTTCCGTTATAGAAAGGAGAATGGCTCATCAGCGGTGGCGAAGTGCCTCTCGAATGAGCAGCATAAGGAAATTGCACTCGTAGGATAAAGGGTGGCCGTTGTCAAAGTTAGAGGGAGTGTAGATTTTTATTCGGTTGAGAAAGGAATTCGTCAGCGTGTTAAATAAGAAGACAGCAGTGTCCAAGGGGCATTTCTGGGCCCACTTTAGAACCACAACCTTATTCGAACTGGCGGCGTTAGAATTTTTTGGTAACATTTTCGGAGAACTGCGATATTATAAGCTATATAAAATGAGTGAAAAACAGTCTACATTTCTATTTTATTTAAAATTACCGGTTTCGACCTCATCTTAGACCATCTCCAGAGTAGACCTGTGAAGAATAGAAATCGTAGTCAATGACCTAAACTAAATAAATTTAACGCTGAAACTGCTCCTGCTGGCTAGGCAGCATTGCGTTACATAGACCTGGTGATGGCGTGTTTCTGCTGTATGACGTCAACGTCAGCCAATGAGGAACGATTTACATAAATTACGTATCATTTGAAGATACAGTTTATCTAAAAGTGAATAATTACAGAAAACAATGCCTATAGGACAGAACAGAATTTTAAAAATATTTAGTGCAATAAGATTGTTTAAAAAAATTATTTCTCTTATTTGTTGCAGTACCATCTGGCGGAAATATTTTACGTAACCAGTATAGTATAACCTTAGCATTGGCTATTTAATAAATAGAATGTGTGTATAGATTAAGCGAGTGGATTTATGTAAAATAATTATCACCTATGATAACTATACAGGCCAAAAGAGTGCGCAAATGTTCTACTAAATTTCGTATTATTCAGAACACAGTGTAATTATTATAGTAAATGTGTGTCCGATTACACTGTTAGTGACAAATGAATGAGAACAGTGACAGCCGCAAGGGGTAGCCGCCTGGTCTCGGGCGCCTTGTCTCGGTTGGCGCGGCTGTCCTCGTCGGAGGTTCGAGTACTCCCTCGGGCATGTGTGTGTGTGTGTGTTGTTCTTAGCGTAAGTTAGTTTAAGGACAGATGACCTCAGCAGTTTGGTCCTATAAGACCTTACGACAAATTTCCAATTTTTCCAAGCAGCGACACCCCTAAATATCTGAAAATACCCATTCGAAACGATCTAAATGGAGCAAGCATACATTCGTAAAGTGGTATTAATGTGACCACGTGTCAAAAGCCTGAATGACCACATTTTGCAGTGCGGACCCTTGCTAGACGTCCAGGAAGAGAGTCAGTGAGGTTCTGGAAGGTAGCGACAGGGATCTGGAGCCACGTCGACTCCGGTGCCGTGTCCAGCAGCGCTGCGTTTCTCGATTGATAGCGCCAACAGCCCAGTAGAGGTGATCCCACAGATTCTCGATTGGGTCAAGTCCGTGGAATTTTATGGCCAAGGGAGTATGGTAAAATTCATCGAGGTGCTCGTCGAAACACGCACGAACACTGCGAGCTGTGTGATATTTGCAATGAATGTCCTTCTGGTAGATGCTATCGTGTCAAACGAAAAACTACGTTCAAATGGCTCTGAGCACTATGGGACTTAACATCTGAGGTCATCAGTCCCCTAGACTTAGAACTACTTAAACCTAACAAACCTAAGGACATCACACACATCCATGCCCGAGGCAGGATTCGAACCTGCGACTGGAGCAGCAGCGCTGTTCCGGACTGAAGCGCCTAGAACCGCTCGCCCACAAAACCCGGCAAAAACTACGTGTTGGGGTGGGCATGGCCCCCACAGCATAGATCCATACTTGAGTTGACCCACTGTGCCCTCTGGAATGACAAGATCACACAATCAATGCCACGAGAATGTCCCCCAGACCATAACGCTCCCTCATGGTTGAATAGTGTTTGCTTTCAGAAGTTTCACGCCACACATGCCTACGGCCATCTGTCCCATGGAGCAAAAAACTTGATTCATCTGGAAAGGCCACCTGTCGACACTCGGTGGACGTCCAGTTGCGGTATTAGCGTGCAAATTCCAGACTTCATCGCCGATTAACAGCAGTCAGCATGCGAGCATCAACCAGGCTCCTGTTAGAGGGTCCCATTCGCAGCAATGTTCACAGAACGGTGGTTAAAAGTACTGACACCACTGATGACAACCTTTAGTAATGGCCCTCTGAATGATTTTAGCTGGCCATGTAAGCCACATATGGCCGTTTCTGCCATTTGTACAGAGGCATATGACAATCCAATTCACCCAGCCTTAAGAACAAGCTCCTTGGTTCCTCTGGGCGGTCATAAAATCAAAAACTGCACGTCTGTTCGTCCGGAAACATTTCCGCAACTGCCGTTCACCCGTGTCGTCTATTGCCAGTGGTGCACCACAATTCCGTCGGTGCCGATTTTAAGAGCGAGGAAAGCAGGTACCGTGGTGTGATATATCGAAGCATTCCTCAGAAAAATGTAATTCGTTTACGATGAAGTGCCTCACAAAACAATTGTATGAATAATTCTTAACGACTCCTCTGCCAGTGTGGAACACTTACCATGTAGCAGTAACACGGCACCTAATTAATATTCAAATAAGAATGGCACATTTCATTGCGTGGTACATTAGCAAGGTTGATACCGTTTCAGTGATGCTCATCACTAGAGCCCAGGTTTTTATGCGATATCAATACATAAAATATGTACAAATTTATGCGATGAAAATTCTTTCAAATGGTTCAAATGGCTCTGAGCACTATGGGACTTAACATCTGTGGTCATCAGTCCCCTAGAACTTAGAACTACTTAAACCTAACTAACCTAAGGACATCACACACATCCATGTCCGAGGCAGGATTCGAACCTGCGACCGTAGGGGTCACGCGGTTCCAGACTGAAGCGCCTAGAACCGCACGGCCACACCGGCTGGCGAAAATTCTTTGCAATTACTAAATATGTGTGGGAATTGCATATACACTGAAGCGCCAAAAAGCTGGTATAGGCATGCTTATTCAAATACAGATGTAGGTAAACAGGAAGAATTCGATGCTGCGGTCGGCAGCACCTTTATAAGACAACAAGTATCTGGCACAGTTGTTACATTGGTTACTGCTGCTACAATCGCAGGTTATCTAGACTTATGTGAGTTTCAGCATGGTGTTATGGTCGGCGCACGAGCGATGGGACACAGCATCTCCGAGGTAGGGATGAAGTGAGGTTTTTCCCGTACGACCATTGCACTAGTATACCGTGCATATGAGGAATTCGGTAAAACATCAAATTTCCGACACCGCTGCACCTGGAAAAAGAGCCTGCCAGAATTTCATGAATCCATGGACCTGCAGTAGGGGTCTTATCAAGACAAGGGGGGCTCTGTCCATTGCCTCATCGGCATGACTGAAGAGAATCGTTTAACATGACAGAAGTGCAACCCTTCCGCAAATTGCTGCAGATTTCAGTGCTGGGCTATCAACAAGTGTCAGCCTGCCAAACGTTCAACGAAACATCATCGATACGGGCTTCCGGAGCCGAAGCCCCACTCGTGTATCCTTGATGACTGCACGGCACGAAGCTTTACGCCTCGCCTGGGCTCGTCGACACCGACATTGGACTGTTGATGAGTTGAAACATGTTGCCTGATCGAACTAGTCTCGCTTCAAATTGTACAGAGCAGGTGGACGTTTACGGGTACGGAGAAAATCTCGTGAATCCATGGACCCTGCATGTCAGTAGGGGATATTTCAAGCTGGTGGAGGCTCTGTCCATTGTGCATTCCGATGAACTTGGGAAATTCCAGGAGGAAAACGCGACACCCAGCACGTCCACAATTCCTACAGAGTGGCTCCAGGAATATTCTTTGAGTTTAAACACTTCCGCTGTTTTCTTTTTTAAATCCTTCCTCATTTATTACACCAGGTCAACCCGTCTCGTGCAATTTATTTATAAGTTAAATTAGAATGAAGTCATACAATGCTCATGTTAAAAGGCAAATACCAGGGCAGGCACCTTATATAATTCACTTGTTGTGAGCTCTTGGTGTCAATTCAATTCTATTTTTTTTTTTTACACTTTCTACAGTATCTAGTGACCCAATTTTTTTAATTTTACTTATCATTATTTGAATAATTTGTGAGTGAATGTTTAATGAATTTGATAACATTTCAATGATTATTGCATATGCAGTTTAATGCAGTTTCACTGAATTAACCACTTATATGTTGAACAGCACTCATTGCATTTCATTTATAGAATCTAAATAAAATTCACACCTCTTTCACCCTCCCACACGAGGTATCTTGTACACTTCCGCTGGCCACCATACTCCTCAGACATGAACATTATAGAGCATGTCTGGGATTCTGGGATGCTTTGCAACGTACTGTTCAGAAGAGATCTCCACCCCCTCTTTCCTTTACGGTTTTATGGACAGCCCTGGAGGATTCACGGTGTCAGTTCCCTACAGCACTATATCACACATCAGCCGAGTCCACGCACGTCATGTTGCCGCACTTCTGCGTGCTCGCGGTGCCCCTACACGATATTAGGCAAGTGTACCAGTTTCTTTGACACTTAAGTGTACTTCCTAATCTCCTCCCTCCCCCCTCTCTTTGTCCATTTCCTCCTCCTCCCCGTCACTCTCTGTCTCCTCTTCCCTATCTCTATATCCATCTCCTCCTTCCTCATCTCTATGTCCACATCCACCCTCTTTCCATCACCTCTTCCGCCTCTCTCTGACCTTGAGCCCTGTTTATTGGTATTGCAAATGAAACCTTAATTGGGAAGTCAGTTCGCTGAAAATGAATGGGTAAATCGGTTGGGATCATTAGTATTAAGAGTAGAGGAGAGACTTCTCCAGCTGCTGGATTGGTGACGATAGTAGCTTCAATGACAGTATTTCTCAAACTTTTAATCTGTGCATGGGTAGTGTTGCAAAGTTTCGGATGATGCAGATTCCATAGCATTAGTCTAATCATAAGTCGATAAGCCAAAGAATCAACATTTCTCTTTCCTCTTAAGACAGACTACAACGAAGGAAACAAAACAGCACACTGTTGTGTGTAAAATACTTGTTTAAAATTGTATATAAGCAGAAGGAGTACATGTGGAAGAAACAATGTCTAATGGTTTAAATACCATGATATTAAAGTTAAAACTGACTGCAAGAAAGAAAGAAACGAAACCGCACAGTATCACAGTACAGCATTTTCTTTCTTGTAGTCCGTTTTAACAGAAAAACTCTACATTGTTATAGTCTATGTCCTTCCGAATGTTACCAGAATATCGGGTAACAATTTCAAGTAAAACGGTCAAGAACTTTTTGAGATTTTTGCTAACAAAGTTCATCGTTTCCCATTCATGTATTACGTATATACACTATGTGATCAAAAGTATCCGGACACCCTCAAAAACATACGTTTTTCATATTAGGTGCATTGTGCTATCACCTACTGCCAGGTACTCCATATCAGCGACCTCAGTAGTCGTTAGGCATCGTGAGAGAGCGGAATGGGGCGCTCTGCAGAACTCACGGAGTGCGAACGTGGTCCGGTGTTTGGGTGTCACTTGTGTCATACGTCTGGTCTGTACGCGTAATTTTCACACTTTCTCTCTCTCTCTCTCTCTCTCTCTCTCTCCCTCTCTCTCTCCCTGTCTCTCTCTATACACAAAATACACGCACACACAATTATCCATAAAAAAATTAAAAGTATAAAAAAACACTCTCGCAAAGAAGAATTACACAATTGCCTACAGCAAATACACACACACACACACACACACACACACACACACACACACACACACACACACACACGGTAAATAAGTCTAATCTAAAAGCCGTAAATTCAACTAAATACCTAGGTATTAAAATTACGAGCAATTTAAATTGGAAGGAACACATAGCAAATGTTGTGGGGAAGACTAACCAAAGACTGCGTTTTATTGGGAGGACACTTACAGAATGTAACAGACCTACACTACGCTTGTCCTTCCTCTTCTAGACTACTGCTGCGCGGTGTGGGATCCTTACCAGATAAGATTGACGGAGTACATCGAAAAAGTTCAAAGAAGGGCAGCACGTTTTGTATTATCGCGAAATATGGGAGAGAGTGTCACAGAAATGATACAGGATTTGGGCTGGGCATCATTAAAAGAAAGGCGTTTTTCGTTGCGATGGAATATTCCCACGAAATTCTAATCACCAACTTTCTCCTCCGAATGCGAAAATATTTTGTTGACACCGACCTACATAGGGAGGAATGATCACCACGATAAAATAAGGGAAATCAAGACGTACGGATAGATATAGGTGTCCATTATTTAAGGGCGCTATACGAGATTGGAATAACAGAGAATTGTGAAAGTTGATCGATGAACCCTCTGCCAGGGACTTAAGTGTGATTTGCAGAGTATCCATGTAGATGTAGATGTAGAAATTATCCATAAAAAATTTAAAAATATAAAAAAACACCCTCAAGGAAGATTTACACAATTACATACAGAAAATACACACACACACACAAACACAACAAATGAAAAATATCAAACCACAACACAACACAAACAAAAGACAGATAAACACACACAACAACAGTTGACGACACTACGCACCGAAAACACATATATGTTGATCACAATTTGGAAAGTGCAAGTGCATCTCGGAGTGGCCGCGCGGTTCTAGGCACTACAGTCTGGAACCGCGCTACCACTACGGTCGCAGGTTCGAATCCTACCTCTGGCATGGATGTGTGTGATTCCCTTAGTTAAGTTTAAGTAGTTCTAAGTTCTAGGGGACTGATGACCTCAGATGTTACGTCCCATAGTGCTCAGAGCCATTTGAACCATTTTGAAAGTGTAAGTGATATATGCGATGTGACAAGTGTGGGCGAAAAAGCGCCAGAAATCGGTCAGCTGGAGTATGGAAACTAACGAATACATCTCCAGCACCACACACGAGTTAACAGCGCTGGAAATCGTGACACCGAACGATAAACTCACATTACGAAACTTGTGCTAGAAAAGTTGATTCTAACCTAAAAAACAAAAGAAAAACACGACAAAATGTAATATGGCAACATATTATATCTACCACATAATACGTTTATTGTACGTATCAACGAAACATGTACACTCCTGGAAATTGAAATAAGAACACCGTGAATTCATTGTCCCAGGAAGGGGAAACTTTATTGACACATTCCTGGGGTCAGATACATCACATGATCACACTGACAGAACCACAGGCAACAGAGCATGCACAATGTCGGCACTAGTACAGTGTATATCCACCTTTCGCAGCAATGCAGGCTGCTATTCTCCCATGGAGACGATCGTAGAGATGCTGGATGTAGTCCTGTGGAACGGCTTGCCATGCCATTTCCACCTGGCGCCTCAGTTGGACCAGCGTTCGTGCTGGACGTGCAGACCGCGTGAGACGACGCTTCATCCAGTCCCAAACATGCTCAATGGGGGACAGATCCGGAGATCTTGCTGGCCAGGGTAGTTGACTTACACCTTCTAGAGCACGTTGGGTGGCACGGGATACATGCGGACGTGCATTGTCCTGTTGGAACAGCAAGTTCCCTTGCCGGTCTAGGAATGGTAGAACGATGGGTTCGATGACGGTTTGGATGTACCGTGCACTATTCAGTGTCCCCTCGACGATCACCAGTGGTGTACGGCCAGTGTAGGAGATCGCTCCCCACACCATGATGCCGGGTGTTGGCCCTGTGTGCCTCGGTCGTATGCAGTCCTGATTGTGGCGCTCACCTGCACGGCGCCAAACACGCATACGACCATCATTGGCACCAAGGCAGAAGCGACTCTCATCGCTGAAGACGACACGTCTCCATTCGTCCCTCCATTCACGCCTGTCGCGACACCACTGGAGGCGGGCTGCACGATGTTGGGGCGTGAGCGGAAGACGGCCTAACGGTGTGCGGGACCGTAGCCCAGCTTCATGGAGACGGTTGCGAATGGTCCTCGCCGATACCCCAGGAGCAACAGTGTCCCTAATTTGCTGGGAAGTGGCGGTGCGGTCCCCTACGGCACTGCGTAGGATCCTACGGTCTTGGCGTGCATCCGTGCGTCGCTGCGGTCCGGTCCCAGGTCGACGGGCACGTGCACCTTCCGCCGACCACTGGCGACAACATCGATGTACTGTGGAGACCTCACGCCCCACGTGTTGAGCAATTCGGCGGTACGTCCACCCGGCCTCCCGCATGCCCACTATACGCCCTCGCTCAAAGTCCGTCAACTGCACATACGGTTCACGTCCACGCTGTCGCGGCATGCTACCAGTGTTAAAGACTGCGATGGAGCTCCGTATGCCACGGCAAACTGGCTGACACTGACGGCGGCGGTGCACAAATGCTGCGCAGCTAGCGCCATTCGACGGCCAACACCGCGGTTCCTGGTGTGTCCGCTGTGCCGTGCGTGTGATCATTGCTTGTACAGCCCTCTCGCAGTGTCCGGAGCAAGTATGGTGGGTCTGACACACCGGTGTCAATGTGTTCTTTTTTCCATTTCCAGGAGTGTATTACAGGCCCACTGGTGATGCTTCCCAAATAAAAGAAGCAAAACTCGTATGGCAATAAACAAACTGCCTTCAGTTAGTAGCATAGATGGTATATACTTCCACGAACAGTGTTACAGTTCACGTGATTTACGGACAACGCCTCTCCTCCCGAAAACCAGTTTAGGGTAGCAGCAGCTGCGCCACCTCTGCCGCCAGTGAGGGTAGAGACCCAGTGTGAACAGCAAGTGCGTTGCTGGCAACAGGGGATGCAACGCAACGGCAGAGAGAAGCTAGCAGCTCATTTTCCGTCCGCGCGCCCTGTCATTGTTTCCCGATATACGACCGCGGCCTGCGCTCCTACGGGCAGCCGCACTGGCGCCAGTAATTACCAGCCGAGGCGCGCCCATAAGCCAGCTGCCAGTCGCGACGGCTCAAGTTGACGGATGGGCCCCGCGCAAATATTTTCCTTCTCCCCGCAGCGCAGCGTGTGGCTCGGCGTAACCTGACGCTGATGGCGGCTGCCTTCTGCTGCTGCACGACACCCCCACGGAAGAAAGCATCTCGTTGTCAGCGGGGAGAAATCTTCAGACGTAAAAATAGGTTCGGGCGTAAACCAAGGGAGCACATACAGGGTGAAAAGTATTTAAACCGACAAACTGTGGGAGGTTGAAGGGGACATCAGAACAATTTTTTTCCCTAATGTCATTTTTTCCTATGAGGAGTATTTAAACCGGTATAGGAAGATTTCTCTGGTGGCAAATTAATTAAACCAACAAACAATTTTCCATTTCTTTATGACGAAGAGACAAAACATTAACACAACTTAATTTCAATTACAGTAGATTTTCAAAAATGCCTGCATTGACACGTAAACGAAGGCTACACCGTCGGATCATGTCCGGTCTGACACGGGCAAAAACCCGAGGAGTATCCTGAATTGTTCCTGCTGCTGCTACTATCCGGGCAACCAGACCCTCTTCTGATGCAACACAAGTTGGGTAAACAAGGTTGCGTGTCTCTCCCCACACAAAAAATGTCAGATGGGACGTATCTGGGGATCGAGCAGGCAATGGTACAGGACCACCTCTGCCAATCCATGTTTCTGGGAACGGTCGGTCCAGGAATCGACGCACACGACGACTGAAATGTGCCGGCGCCCCGTCATGTTGGAACAACATGCGTTGTCTTGTAGGGAGTGGGAGGTCTTCCAGCAATTCTGGCAATGCTCTGCAGAGAAAATTGTAGTAGTGCCAGCCATTTAATGGCCTAGGTAGCAGATACGGCCCAATCCAACAGTCCCCAACAACATCGACCCACACATTAAGGAAGAACCGCACTTGATGAGCGGTAGTAACTGTGGGATGTGGGTTATCCTCCCTCCAGGCATGAGAACTGTGCATGTTGAAGACTCCATCAAACCTGAACATTGCTTCATCGGTAAACAACACAGAGGATGGAAATGCTTCACACTGTTCCAGGTACCACTGCGAAAACTGTGCTCTGGGTGGATAATCAACTGGTTCGAAGTTGTGGAACAACTGAAGAGCGTAATACGTCCTCCACCGGTTTAAATAATCTTCATAGGAAAAAATGACATTCAGGAAAACTGTTTGTTTTGATGTCCCCTGCAACCTCCCTGAGTTTGTCGGTTTAAATACTTTTCACCCTGTATATGTGGTATTCAAAACGTCATTGCCCGAAATGACAATTATTAGGACGAAGAGTGGAAACAGGGGACATTCTAAGTGCTAAATCTGATATCTGTTCGGAGAATGAAAAAAACTACAATGCATCTCTGTTTATACGTAACTGATTCGTCTAAAAAGTAATTGAGAAAATATTTTGACACCCAGAATTATGTTGCTCAGTGCAACATGGCAAAAAACAATGTGGCAAATTAAAAAATAAATACTTAATTAAGAATGTTATAAGTGCCATATGGTTAATCTGACTGGTCCTAAGTGGCAATAAGAGATCTGTTCAAAATGGTTCAAGTGGCTCTAAGCACTATGGGACTTAACTTCTGAGGTCATTAGTCCTATAAACTTAAAAAAATGGTTCAAATGGCTCTGAGCACAATGGGACTTTACATCTTTGGTCATCAGTCCCCTAGAACTTAGAACTACTTAAACCTAACTAACCTAAGGACATGACACACATCCCACACATCCATGCCCGAGGAAGGATTCGAACCTGGGACCGTAGCAGTCGCGTAGTTACAAACTGAAGCGCCTAGAATCGCTCTGCCATGGCGGTCGGCAAGAGATCTGTTATAAGTCGATTCTTGCAGAGAAGGAAATGGCAATCAGCCACTCGTAATTTAATCGTATTTTTTCACACAAATAGCGTCATTGCCGGTTTCCAAAGATAGGTGCATCTTCTGGCAGCTGAGCATGTTTATATTAAGTTTTTGTTGTCTACAATACTTGTTATTGTTTTTTCATACAGATGATGTAACCTAGAACAAATCTACACTTCCATGCAACCGAGAGAGGTAGCGCAGTGGTTAGCACACTGTACTCGTATTCAGGAGGACGACTGTTCAAACCCGCATCCGGCCATCCTGATTTAGGTTTTCCGTGATTTCCCTACACCTTTTCAGGCAACTGCCGGGATGATTCCTTTGAAAGGGCACGACCGTCTTCCTTCCCCATCCTTCCCTAATCCTATTGGACCGATGACCTCGCAGTATGGTCCCCTCCCCCAAATCAACCGACAAACTTCGGTACTACTATATAAAGATAAGTCGTTGTTTAAGGTTGTTATCAAAAATCTCGAAAAGTACTTGGATGATTTAATTCGTATTTTTACAAGACACTCTAATGAACATTTGGGCACGCATATGTAGCATATTTTAAAAATATATGAAGGAGAAACGTTGTAAAGAATCTCGAAAAATTCTTGACCGATATACTTCAAATGTTTACACTATACTCTAACAAACATTCAGACGAGCAATTATTAAACAACAGTGTACAGATTTTCTGTTAAAACCGAATGTGAGAAACAAAATACTGTGCTCTGAAAGTGTGGGGTTCTGTGTTCTTTCTTGCAGTCAATATTAACGAAGGAGGTAGGGCAATTAAACCATTAGACAAACTGTTTATCCAATACATATTTTTTTCTCATTATATACATATTTTGAAACAACAACTGTGTGCTGTTTTGTTACCTGCCTCCCAGTCGGTTTCCACAGAAAACAGAAAAGTCGTATCAATGGCTTATCGGCTTATGATTAGAACATCACTACGGAACCTGAATTTGCAATAACAATAGACAAGACTCAGGGTCGGAGAGAGGGGGGAATATTGGAGGGATGGATTGGTGGAGGAAGAGGACATGGACATAGAGAGGAGGAAGAGGGAGATGAACGAAGAGGGGGAGGAGGAGGAAGAGGAGGAGGGGGAGGAGATGTAAAAAGAGAGGGGAAGGAAGAGACGGAAAGAAAGAAATGGGAGGAGGACATTAATACGTACATCCAATCCCCATATATACACTCCTGGAAATGGAAAAAAGAACACATTGACACCGGTGTGTCAGACCCACCATACTTGCTCCGGACACTGCGAGAGGGCTGTACAAGCAATGATCACACGCACGGCACAGCGGACACACCAGGAACCGCGGTGTTGGCCGTCGAATGGCGCTAGCTGCGCAGCATTTGTGCACCGCCGCCGTCAGTGTCAGCCAGTTTGCCGTGGCATACGGAGCTCCATCGCAGTCTTTAACACTGGTAGCATGCCGCGACAGCGTGGACGTGAACCGTATGTGCAGTTGACGGACTTTGAGCGAGGGCGTATAGTGGGCATGCGGGAGGCCGGGTGGACGTACCGCCGAATTGCTCAACACGTGGGGCGTGAGGTCTCCACAGTACATCGATGTTGTCGCCAGTGGTCGGCGGAAGGTGCACGTGCCCGTCGACCTGGGACCGGACCGCAGCGACGCACGGATGCACGCCAAGACCGTAGGATCCTACGCAGTGCCGTAGGGGACCGCACCGCCACTTCCCAGCAAATTAGGGACACTGTTGCTCCTGGGGTATCGGCGAGGACCATTCGCAACCGTCTCCATGAAGCTGGGCTACGGTCCCGCACACCGTTAGGCCGTCTTCCGCTCACGCCCCAACATCGTGCAGCCCGCCTCCAGTGGTGTCGCGACAGGCGTGAATGGAGGGACGAATGGAGACGTGTCGTCTTCAGCGATGAGAGTCGCTTCTGCCTTGGTGCCAATGATGGTCGTATGCGTGTTTGGCGCCGTGCAGGTGAGCGCCACAATCAGGACTGCATACGACCGAGGCACACAGGGCCAACACCCGGCATCATGGTGTGGGGAGCGATCTCCTACACTGGCCGTACACCACTGGTGATCGTCGAGGGGACACTGAATAGTGCACGGTACATCCAAACCGTCATCGAACCCATCGTTCTACCATTCCTAGACCGGCAAGGGAACTTGCTGTTCCAACAGGACAATGCACGTCCGCATGTATCCCGTGCCACCCAACGTGCTCTAGAAGGTGTAAGTCAACTACCCTGGCCAGCAAGATCTCCGGATCTGTCCCCCATTGAGCATGTTTGGGACTGGATGAAGCGTCGTCTCACGCGGTCTGCACGTCCAGCACGAACGCTGGTCCAACTGAGGCGCCAGGTGGAAATGGCATGGCAAGCCGTTCCACAGGACTACATCCAGCATCTCTACGATCGTCTCCATGGGAGAATAGCAGCCTGCATTGCTGCGAAAGGTGGATATACACTGTACTAGTGCCGACATTGTGCATGCTCTGTTGCCTGTGTCTATGTGCCTGTGGTTCTGTCAGTGTGATCATGTGATGTATCTGACCCCAGGAATGTGTCAATAAAGTTTCCCCTTCCTGGGACAATGAATTCACGGTGTTCTTATTTCAATTTCCAGGAGTGTATTTAGCAATTGCGAAACATTGTAGTATTCAATAGTGTATCGCAGCCGTAAACAGCCATCTGAAGATTAATCTCTCGTTTGAAACCGACAACAACGCCATTTCGGTAATAAATAGCTTTGTTAACAGTGCCTGGCCACTGTTTCCTTATTAGCAAGCATCAACTTTCGTTTTCTGCACAAAACTGTTCAAAAATGTCAGTTTTGACAAAGTAGGAGGAAGAAAGTTTTAATTCCAAGTGCCACTACTACTGAGCCATTACGTTTAATTTTTGATAATGTAAGTGCGTAAGTATGACATTAGGTTTTTAACTAGTAGAAATATAGGAAAAAAATACATCTCATATCTTTTAAATTTTGGAAATTCGGAAGGAAGCACAGCTCGGCACGAAGACTATGCACCATCTCCTAATGCACGTTTGGAAGACTTTCTCCATGATTTGGCAGCTGGAACAAGTCTAGGGACGTGTTTTGTGAAAAAGTGGCAATTGGAACGTCTTTCACTTCCATTCTCCAAATACATTTCATAAAGCAACCAGTTGTCACAAACGAATATACAGTGAGTTCTGAGCATGCGTAACTACGCCCTTGGTGGAGGAGATAAAATGTAGCTTTGTAACGGTCCAGTTACATACATTGTTTTATTTCCGATTAAAATAAATATTTCAGACCGAAAGCAGAGGATAGCGAATCTTAAACTGTTGCTGGGTAGTGGCAGAAAGTTGGTGACTTTCAGTCATTTGGTGAAAAGATTGCGTCGCAAAAAAAAAAAAAAATCTATGCTTTAACGTTTGCGCCCCCCCCCCCCCCCACCCACCCACCCACAAAGTCATCTATCGTGTAAGTGACACTCTCTCCCCTATTTTGCGATGATACGAAAGTAATGGCATGCGACAAAAAAGATCAAGTGAAAGTCCAAGTTCATGTAGGCAATGAAGTGCTTGAACAAGTTGATAAATTTACTAATCTGGGCAGTAATATTACCAGGGATGGAAGGAGCAAGGCAGAAGTGAGAAGTAGAATTGCTCAAGCAAAGGCTGCTGTTAACAAGGAGAAAAACATCTTAACATCTAGGAGCATCAGCCTTGAAATCAGGAAAGGATTTTTGAAATCATATGTGTGGAGTGTGGCATGCTATGGGTGTGAAACATGGACTCTCGGGACAGAGGAAGACCAGAAGCTAAATTCTTTTGAAATGTGGTGCTATAGACGCATGCTCAAAATAAAATGTATCGTTACACTTGAAGGACAGATGTTGAATGGGCCGAAACGAGCCGCCCCATAGCAGCGTAGTTGCCTGCTAACTTCGAAAGAAGGTAGATGCGGTCCCTAGCGCAACTTATAACATCGTCGAAAATCAGTGCGGACGGGACAGCTTTGGTACACCCTGTTAAACAAACGGAAAAATGGAGGCGGTACAATTGGAGAGCGATCCGCCTTCACCAACATGCATAAGCAATTCATTAATAGTATATATATATATATATATATATATATATATATATATATATATATATATATATTTGAATTGCAAAAAACTAATAATAAAAAAATATTGCATGGCGCGAGATTCGATCCGCCGACCTTCGGATTACGAACCCGAGCGCTTACCGCTGCACCATCGCGCTGTAGAAAATTACTAATCGTAGAGAGTATTTCACAGCAACGGTTACTTTTAACTGTCGATTTTCTCGACAACGGCTGAGAAGTGCATCTTGGTGCTTTGCCACATTACACCTCTGGCCATGAGCTTTTATTATGCGTAGTATGAATCGAATCTGAATTTCACAATTGGCGGCCTCCCCTTGTGAGATTTAAAAATAAACTATTTAAAAATTGAAATTTTGCATTTTTTGCATAAATAATAGCTTTATGACTCACTGCAACGGCATCATACAGGAATCTTAGAAGAAATTGTAACGTCCCCTTAGAAAAATTAATGAATTACTATGCTGATAAACCTCTTACATTATTTGATTTTCAAACAGCTGAGCAGAACTGAACGTACTCAGACATTTCGCTCTTTACCTATTCTGATCAACATTAAACTGACACACAATATTTTTAGCGCAACGCAATCTGACTTTCAACAATCCCTACAAAAGAATGGCCCTGACTAACATTAACCTATACCTTTCACAAATCACTTACCTCACGAAAATCTTCGTTACTCAAGCTACTGCAATACAGCGAGCGCCACTACTGCCAGTTAAATAAAAGATTCAAACTACTGAAGGCACTAACTACTGATAGGCATAGTTAGCAAATGAAAGATTTTGATAGAGAACAAACAATGTATTTACCTTAATAGTGTTCAAAAGTCATAATATATATATATATATATATATATATATATATATATATATATATATAAGTTCATGATATCCAGTCTTACAAATTTACTGTCTCTGTCCAGATCATCCGCTCTCAAAACTCCGCCATCTCACTTCCCACATCCACCACTGCTGGCGGTCACCTCCAACCGCGCAACGCTACGCGCTTGTAACAGCCAACTGCCCAACACTACAATGGCGAATATTGCAACAATGCCGACCAGCCCTCAGACTGCACACAGCACAGTCAGTGATTTTCATATAGAGCGCTACATGTCGTTACCAATATAAAAACCTAAACAGCCTACTTACAAAATATAGGTAAACACTACATTGGGAAGTTCTCAAAGACGCACTTCAGCACTAAAAGTAAGATTTACGCCATCACAAATATTTTCGGAACATTTATTTTCATTTAATGTAGTTTTCTATTTAATAATATACAGTTTAGATGCTCTCAGAATATGCTGTGGAGTGAACAGAGAGTGTAAGGAAAGAATGAACCCTAGAACAGTAATTAATGAAGTATGTGGGGGTGCGTATCTAATGTTGTGCTAATATCTAGTGTGTCGCGCGGTGCAAAAGTCATTACGTGGAAACAGCCGGTATTTATGCCGAGAAAGTAATGTCTTTACTTGAGTTCTTCAAATACGTTAAGGTAGTGCTAGTTATGGTTTGTCTGGCATTTTTAGCGAACATATTTTGAGAGAATACGCAAATTACTTTAAGGCTTATGCTTAGACAGGTAAATCAAGTACGCAGCAAAGGAAGAGGATATGCCAGACTGTGATTCGTTGAAAGAATTATAACAGAAAGTAACGCATCCACAGAGGCAGCTTACAAAACATGTTACGCTGAACTTGTATTGCTCGTCAGACTGGAACCTTTGCCAGGTAGGATGAACACAAGAGACAGGGGAAGGTTCAAATAGGAGCCGCGTGTTTTGTCACGGGTTCGTTCAGTCACCAAGAAACTATATAGAAGTAGTTGAATCAACTCAATGACAGACGCTACAGTAGAGGCGTTGGGCATCGCGGAGGCTTTATTGTTAAATTTGTGACAGCGAACTTTCTGGGAAGATTCTGGCAAAGTAGTGCTACGTCCCCTGCCATTCGCAAAAATAACCAAGGCAATAATAGTGGGAAATTTTCAGCTTCTGCGGAAGTGCAACGCTCTCCAATAGAAGACGAAAGGCATCAAACAATATAAAAAATCCACACATCCCCTGCAACACAAAGTAAGCCGGTTTGAGGAGCATTAGTGTAGTTGTAGACATAATCCAAAAGTTAAAGAAAAAAATAAAATCCAAAAATCGAAAACCATTGGCGGTAACTAGATGCAGTTTCCCTATGAAGACTCTGATTGTACGAGGGTTGTCCAGAAAGTAAGTTCCGATCGGTAGCGAAATGGAAACTACAGGGAAAATCCGGTATAGCTTTGCACAGATGTGTTGGGCAGTGTCTCCAGTATGCCAGTCGATTGTGTCGCGTAACTCTTTTCAGTATTGAGTGAAGAGTGAGAGCGTAAAGATGCGTTGGGAATAGTGTCTCCCGCCAAGTATGAGGGCCTGGTTAGAGATTTCGCCTGTCTCATGCAGCCCACATAACACAACTGTCGATCAGTTGCTTCTTCATGGCAATGAAGACGCTCCTGCAGCGTTTCCGATGAAAAGTGTTTGATCACCCACAATACAGTCCGTAATTCGCTCCACCTGAGTCTCATTTCTGCTCACAAGAACCGCTGACTATGAAGACAAAAATTTTTCCACAGACAACGAGCTGCAGAGCAGTGCAGATAACTGGCCGAAAGCACAGGCGGCTGCTTTCTATGACGAGGATATTGGAAAGTTGATACAACACAACGACAACACTCGAAGTTGGGGCGGCGACTATGTAGAGAAGCAGGTGGAAGGTGTACCTAACTGTTGCAAATAAAACGTTTCTGGTTTTCACTGTGGTTTTCATTTCGCGCCCCGATCGGAAATTATGAATTACTAGAATAATTATTTTATCCATTAGTAATCGGCGCTTTCGCTGAATCACTAAATTCCATAGTGCTCAGCACAGTTGATATGTGTATGAAATACATCATCTGTCACTGGGACATTTAACATCTAGTTCGGACTGTTCCCTTATTTGAAGCAGTCAGAAAGTCTGTTTGAAGAGCGTTTGGCAAGATCAAAACAGGCGGCAGAAAGTTGTCTGTCCTAGAAGCCTGTTCGTCGTGAATGCAGGTAAAACATTAGTACAGGTCTGAAGACTGCGCTAAAACTGTAGAAATTCCACGTCATTGCGTCACGGTGAGATCGTCAGTATGCAATGACAACATTAATTGTATACTAATCAACAACAAATTCCTAAATATATGTACGAGATATGATGACTGACAGTTACAAGTATTTGCGCAAATCGTTATGCCATATTACGCAGTTAAACAGTCTGAATGCTTACAATTTTATGTTCTCCATTACTGCAGAGTTTCGGGTGTGTAGACATTTTCAAGTGTATGAAATACGTACCAGGTGTAACGTGGTTAAAATATAAATCTAAAACTGCCATTGGGCATCGAGCTGAAAGAAAGAAATTTAAAACTTAATTAAAAATAATGTAGTATATGATGTTAAACAATAACGTCGCAAAACGTTACCACATTTCATTTCATTATCATTGTAACAACTAGTAATTTTGACTGTCATGGCGTACTTTGTCCTGACATAACGAAACGTATCACAGTTTTCATTTTTTCGTTTTTCTTTCCTCCGGCCTGTTTTGTAGCGTGAGCTACGAATGACCATTCAACAATATTACAAGCCTCTAAAATTATTATTTTTTCTTTGATGTATAACTGCTTGAGCACTGACTTTCGAAAGATGCTTTGTTTGAATTAGACGCTAGAATCGTGCCCTATGAACTATGTGATGAAGCAACGCAGGCGAGAATTTAATAACTGGCAGCACAGGTCAGCTGCGGAAACAGAGAAAATTAATCTTGCAAGCGGAATTCTCGATTTTACGCAGAGCAACGATACATTGAAGGAATTTTTATGAAGGCTTATTGTTGGTTGGTACTCGAACAAAAATGGACTTTTAGAAATAGAACTATATTGTAGAAAAGATTGAAAACATTATATGGAAGCAGAAAGATAACTGAGAATGCGTGAGAATGCGACGAAAAATGTGAATGACGTGTCCTAGGTTTACTTTGTTGAGCCACATCCGAAAAAATTAAAAATCTGTGTTTCTAGGTGTTAATACAAGTGAACTGAATTTTTCTTACCTTTTTTTTTTTTTTTTTTTTTTTTTTTTTTACTACGCCTGAAAACTATGAAAAAAATTTTCGTACCAATGCACTTTTTTCCGATGAATCATCCTAAATGCAGTCAAAGAACAGTCCCACGAAATACGACGTTTCCTTGACGTAATACACGTGGGCTGTGAATAAATTATCGTCGTACTGTGCAGCCTCGTGATCGAAGATTTGGAGAAAATTCTATTGATCCACAATTTCATACGTCGAGTGAACGAATAGTGGAAGTGTTCATTTGGTGTTTCCATCTGAGTGCCAGCATCCAGATATGAGAGAAACTAGGGAAGAGTGTCACCAAGTTATTTTAGCACTGTTTTCCCTAGCTGTTATGGGCTAGAGCTGTTACACATTTATCAGGACTTCGGAAGAGACGTGATAACTGTCAGTTCCTTCTATTCTAAGAGGAATGTCGATATGAACTCCGTAAGAACTCTGCTCGCAGAACAGAGAAAAACTAATCCTACTTTCCTTTCCTGCCATTCATTCATGCACTTCCCCACTTTCGCAGGAGAGCAAAGATTACTTTCATATTGGTTGTACGACACGTCGAGTTATGTTGCCATTCATGTGTATCATTGACCATATGGTCACGAGGTGTTGTTGTACTTCGTCCAATATGCTGTTATAGCTGCAAGTGGTATGTTATGTCACACTTGTTGAGGACACACTTGGTGTCGTGTTTCGTTTCAAGTTCGGTATTGCGTGACGTTACCCCTTATTGTTCACCTACTAGTTTTTAATTCTGTTTGCATCTCACTGCATACGAGGATACCCAATGCGTTTTAGAAATATATGACCAGAGTAAGCTTCGACTGTAATCGAAATGTGTTAACATGTTGTACTATGAATGTCCTCTTTTTAATTTTATTTATTTTCTAATTTTTATTTTAAACAACCAGTAGTTAGACAAGGCTGCAACCAGTCTCCACTGTTGTTCATATTATTTATGGATCACATGTTGAAAACAGTAGACTGGCTGGGTGAGATTAAGATATGTGAACAAAAAATAAGCAGTCTTGCATATGCGGATGACTTAGTTGTGATGGCAGATTCGATTGAAAGTTTGCAAGTAATATTTCAGAGCTAGATCAGAAATGTAAGGACTATGGTATGAAGATTAGCATCTCCAAAACGAAAGTAATGTCAATGGGAAAGGAATATAAACGGATTGAGTGCCAAATAGGAGGAACAAAGTTAGAACAGGTGGACGGTTTCAAGTACTTAGGATGCATATTGGTTGGTTGGTTGTTTTGGGCAAGGAGACCAGACTGCGTGGTCATCGGTCTCATCGGTTTAGGGAAGGATGTGGAAGAAAGTCGGCCGTGCCCTTTCAGAGGAACCATCCCGGCATTTGCCTGGAGTGATTTAGGGAAATCACGGAAAACCTAAATCAGGATGGCCGGACGCGGGATTGAACCGTCGTCCTCCCGAATGCGAGTCCAGTGTCTAACCACTGCGCCACCTCGCTCGGTAGGATGCATATTCTCACAGGATGGCAACATAGTGAAAGAACTGGAAGCGAGGTGTAGCAAAGCTAATGCAGTGAGCGCTCAGCTACGATCTACTCTCTTCTGCAAGAAGTAAGTCAGTACCAAGACTAAGTTATCTGTGCACCGATCAATCTTTCAACCAACTTTGTTGTATGGGAGCGAAATCTGGGTGGATTCAGGTTACCTTATCAACAAGGTTGAGGTTACGGATATGAAAGTAGCTAGGATGATTGCAGGTACTAGTAGATGGGAACTAGTAGATTGGAACAATGGTAGGAGGGTGTCCACAATGAGGAAATCAAAGAAAAACTGGGTATGAACTCTATAGATGTAGCAGTCAGGGCGAACAGGCTTAGATAGTGGGGTCATGTTGCACGCATGGGAGAAGCAAGGATACCCAAGAGATTCATGGGTTCAGCAGTAGAGTGTAGGAGGAGTCGGGGCAGACCAAGGAGAAGGTATCTGGATTCGGTTAAGAATGATTTTGAAGTAATAGGTTTAACATCAGAAGAGGCACCAATGTTAGCACTGAATGGGGATCGTGGAGGAATTTTATAAGGGGGCTATTCTCCAGACTGAACGCTGAAAGGCATAATCAGTCTTAAATGATGATGATGATGATGATGATGGACCAGTAGTTGGTTAATATTTGTATTTTGACCGTGTTGCAGCTGGTACGTATCTGAGAGATTTGAAAATGGCTATACAGCTCTAACTGTATAATAGGGGAAAATTCAAAATGAAAGGATATTTTAATTCAACTAATGACAGCTAGTGAGGCAGGATGTTGTAAGCTAGAAAATTTGTTTTGGTTGTGGACCCCATTGTACCCAATTAAAAGTTGTCAGAAGTTCGCACGTTACATTAACCAATGTGTACGAGTTGGCTCTTTTCCTTGTTTACAAATAATTATATTAACCACGGTGAATACATTACAGACCTCCAATATATCGTATCTATATGCAGCTAGCCGATCTGCTCATAGGCACAAGTGAACTTATACGTTTTGGGTGGTTATGTAAACTGAGAACGAGTCTGAGAATACCAGAGCTGGGCACCTTGAGGGATTGTGCCGCTTCTACAGGTTACTGGCAGTTGTTTTTCTTGACTGAAGTTAGCTTTCTCACATAAATATTAGCTTTTACTCATTGTGAGGTAACATCTCCGATTTGTTGCGTATTGCGATCTCTGGGGTGGTTATACTGTGAAGTTCGTTTCCGATTTGAAGCATTGAAAATTAATTTCCTGAGAAGCAACTCACCTGAAATTTATTTACTCCAACTGTATGTAGAGTGAACGAGGAGTGAAAATGTCAATTATCTGAATGGAGTATCAATTTTTGTCAGGTACGGGTTCAATAAGGAATTTCAAGGCGTCTTCTTTTGGTACTGACCATTCGAATCTTGTAAAATATTTATCAATAGTGAAGATAAATGATTACAAAGATACCACCATTCAATCAACCAACTGACGGCAATTGACGACATTGGCGTTAACAATTTTGTCAAGTTGAGTTATTTTTTAACGTATGTGTGACACAGAGTGAATTATTATACCAACATTATAACCACCAACAGTTGCCTTTTTGCAAGCTGTACTAAGTATATATGACAGTCTACAATGGTTCAAAATGTTTTCAGATATGTTTGTTGTGGGTTTCAAATGACAGACTGATGGTCTCCTATAGCTCGTAAGAGAGTAATTTGATATTGAAGAGTTGGACGTTTGGACGTGTAATGTCTCCTGGATCGAGACAGATCGATTTTGACATTAAAAATAAATCAGTCCTTTACTCGTTACGTTCTGGCGATTGACGTCATATGCTGGGCATCAAATATTGCGAAATAAATTACGGAATGTAACAACCATCAGATAAAATACGAACCCAGCGCACCCTACTTTGCAGAATAAATCCCAGAGGCTGTGGACAAGCCTGTTATCCCGCTTTACCCTTTCTTCAAGGGGTACTTGTTCACTAGAGTATGCAGAAGTTCTGAGAAGCTCGGAAAGTAAAGAGAGTACAATCGACGCGGTGAGAGAGGCTCGTGAGTCGTGCTTAGATTGCTCAACCGGAAATAGAATGTGTCCAAAACTAGGTCTTTGTGTACACACAGAATGTAAATTTTCGAAACTGTAACCCGCCTCGTAGCAGAGGTAACTAAAAAGAGGCCTCTGCGATTGCGCTCGACTCGGATGTAGCATATTCTAGTTCTGCTGGTGTAAGAAATTTTCACGACTAGTACCGGGTGGTAATATGCATCTCGTAGACGTCTCCAATGCTCGTATTGAACAAATTGTGCAAGCGGTGGTTAATAATAACGTCAACATTATGCTTTTCTCAATTATTTGAGCTTTTCTGCCCACGTCCGGCTCTTAATCCATTACATATGGTAACATTTCTAAACGGTAGTGGAAACATTTTTGAACGCATTTCTTGCATTCACAGCGCTAGATGTGCATCTGGTGGCCGAAATTTGAGCTAATCTTTTTTTTTTTTTTTCAGTGTAATCGGTTTCGCATTAATACATTAGCATATCTACCAACTTTCGCTACCACACAGTAATTACATTGCACACTGGAACTCTGTGAGTAGCTGCACTTTAATTATAACCACATGCTACTTCGCCAGCAAGGAAAGGAAAAGAGGCAGCGCGAAATTCCTAACTGTGAGACAGTACGACAGTGACCTCAATTACATTCCACATATCTCCGAGGTGTCTCTCATGCAGAGCGAGAATGTGGCTCTGTCGATGACGGTCCGTCAGTCGATAAACACTTTAAGCCCGTTTGCCCCCTTGATGCTATTCGAGAGGAGTAGAATATCTGTCGGCACCAGACTCGATCATCTCCCTTCTCTCTTCATCATACAACTCAAACATTACACTGCGCTACCCATACACACTCATTAGTCACTTTAACGCAACACATATACATGATATTATGAATAAAGAGTGAAGCAGCCAGTGAAAATTTGTACCAAGGCTGGGAATCGAACCCGGGTCTCCTGCTTATAGGCAGGTGTGTCAGCCACTAAGCCACGTTGGCACAGCAGTTCACACAACTGCACAGATTACCCTGGCATGCCTCCCTCTTCGATCTAGATTCTCCCTACCCCCTCCAGCCTACTTTAAATGCCCCTTACACACAAAGTATTTACATACATTTGGAACACAACTCCCACACATGGCGAACAAAAGGACCGTTGTGTGTGCGGAAACAAAACTGTTTGAGTATAGACAGCTGAACCTGTCTCTATGGTTTACAGCCAACAATTCCATACGACTGACGCTTCCCTTTGTTTTATAAATCTGTCGTATTCGACAAGAGTGATCTGAGTATAAAATCCAGGCTGCCCATACAGCCCCAGAAGAAACAGCACATCGGTGTTATAGGTGTGGAATGGACAAGAAAGGAAAACCAATGCAGACTACTCTGTACGTCATGCAAGCAACATGCGCTGGTGCATCATCGTAAATCTGCGTGTCACCAGCGACCTAACTATGATGAATGAATTTTTATAAATGTACCCACTCAGTCCATGGGAACATGCGAAAACTCAAGATAGAGAGTGACCTTTCTTTGCCATGACACTAGCAGGGGAAGGATGATGGGCCTGTTGCCCTGGCAGCCTTTGTTTATTTCATAGCGGGCTCAGTGGATCTGGGGCCCTCCTGGAGGGATTGTAACGAAGAATAATTCCCGACCCCATCTGGAATTGAACCTGGGAGCTCAAGAGCATGACCCTAGGGTACAATGGTCACATTATTCACGCAGGGTCTAACGGGTATATTAGTCTTTTTTTTAGCTGTGTAGTCGACATGTTACATCAGTATTTAAGTCGTTTGCAGATTAATAATCATAGCCAATGGAAGTTTTATGTTTTGTGGATCGGTTAATATCTCAAAGAACATGTGGGAAGAGCAAGCCACTAATGTTTATTTTCTCCTGAGTAGCAGTTCAGATGTTGAATGTGGACATGTGGGAGCAAAACGTTTGGTATATACTGACAGCCATAGTGAACTTAGTGGTGCAGTATGACCACGCAGAATATATTAGGTCAATAAAGTTTGTGAAGCCAATACACTGATGTGTGTACACATTAAGATACCACATAAAATTATCTGCACTTTTACTCGTTACATCCTGTACATACAGGATGTTAGGGATATAGGAACAGATGGTGTGGTCATTGGAATCTTAATATGTCTCCATTTCAGTGTCGTAGTTGTTTTTTCTTTGTCGCTTAACAATCTTCCCCAGAACATCTCACGTGATTTACTACCTGAAGTTTTCTGTATGGTCGTAGCTGCACTGCAAAGTGGACTACACTGAGAACAGTATACACTATTTATTTTATTTTCCTACATTCGTACTACAATACCTGACCTGCTACCCAGGACAAAATGAACATTAATGGCTTACTTGTTCCATGTGTACTTGGAGGTACTAACCAACCCAAAAGCATACTACAGTACTCGTAATAGCTATAATTATTTGTCTGGAAATGAAGTAAATATAGATTTAATGTTGTTCAGTACACTGTCCTCACTCATCAACACGAATGTCTGCACTTAACCCGTAACACTATTTATGAGATTTCAAACTCTTTGCACCAACTGTCTAGGGGTTTTATGTTACGTCACTTCTGCTAGAGACAGAATGTTCGGCCACGCTCCCTGACGACTATAAACGTCTCTTTATTTAATTTTCCGGCCTTGGGATGAAAAGATTTCAGCACATCAGTAGAGTCTACTAACCAAGTATGATATATCTGCATACTACCTGCCACAGTTAACTGTTGGAGTGGTTTTCAACAAGAAAACCTTGATAATGAGTGTCTGTAAGCAGATAAAGACATTTTAGAAGCGAATCAGGAAGTTTAATTCTACGCTGCCTACCCCGGTTCACACAGAATAGACGACCTCATTATAGGCAACACACCTTGCATATGGATGTCACAGAGTGCCTATACCCTCCCACCTCTCGGGGGCATAACCAACATTAAAAGAATATTGCGTTACTGGGAAACTTGATTGTTGTTGTGTATCATCAGTACGCAGACGTTTTTGTCTTTAATTCGTGAGTTTATGCTGCGACGAGTTCTATCAAAATGACAGCGGATGACCACTACGTTTTTTTCTGTGTCATTAGCCTTCTGATTGGTTTGATGCGCCCTGCCACAACTTTCTCTCAACTCACTCTAGCACTCAACGTCCACTATCAGTTGTTGAATGTATTCCAATCTGCGTCTTCCCATGCGGGTTTTGCCCTCCCTGGCTTCCCCTAGTGCCACGTTTTAACTCATACCCTGTCATCCTGTCGCTTCTTGTAGTCAGTGTTTTCCCGTACTCGTTTCCTCATCGATTCTTAAGTGCAGTGATCACTATGGCATAGACGCATTCTTCCACTCTGCCGGAAGATATCGTGTACGAGGTCTGACCACAAGAAACGAGACTAATGGTAGAAAACTGTGTACTTACCAAACGCATAAAGCAGGGCTGACTTCAGTCCACATAAGTCTGTATTCGTTTCTTACGCTGCTTAAATCATTTCCACACGTCGTTTTCGGCTAGGCTGCGGAAGACTCCCACCGTTTCTGCCTTCAGGCGGATAGTAAGAACACGCCTGTGGAATTAATTTCCATAACCGCAGTAAAGGTTTTGACATAATGGCTAAATCTTTCAAAGCATCTTCGGTCACTACCGTCGAACTGATTGGTTTTAATGATACTTAACATGATGGGACACAGTTAAACGCTGAAAATAGTTGTTTCGCCAGAAGTAATTTCTAAGAAATCTCGTTTCATTTTTTAGAGATCTCGTATTTTACAGTCGATTCAAGATTTTTTATAGAAACTGTAGTTAAGTCGTAGACTTCTTTGATTATTTAGATTAATATTTTTATCTACAGAGACACCGGAATCGAAACAATAAATTATTATCTTTCTAACGTAAATTATTTAACAAAAATTTGAATTTTTAGTTTTTAATGTGATTCAGAAGCACTTTAAATTCATAATACGGCAATATAACGCTGGTTATTGTTTACAGTAAATCTTTTCGTGGCTAATTTGAAGGCAAAAGGAGAAACGCGATCTCCGTATGTCCGTTACTGCTGATCTGTCGCTGAGGCTGTTCTCTCGACAAAAATCACGCCACACATTTTAACTAAATTTTACTTGTTGAATCGGAAAAGGCAATACGCCTTTTATTGCTATGTAATCGTCACCTCAACGCACACTGATAAGTGAAAGACAAATATGGAATCCCTACCAAGAACTACATGAACCAGTAGCGCCGAGACAAACTTTTAGTTACAATGCCTAGGTTCAAACTCACTTCCAGGTTCTGTCTTTATTCATGTAAAAGATATAGTCGCGTAATACCACACGAATCTTTTTGAAACACCCTGTATCTGGAATGTCTGTGTCCATTAGTATCACTCCCAGCATAATGCGTAAGTAGGCTGTTTATGTTTTCTTATTGGCAACGTTACGTAGCGCTCTGTATGAAAATCACTGGCTGTGCTGTGTGCAGTCTGTGGCTAGTTTGCATTGTTGTCTGCCATTGTAGTGTTGGGCAGCTGGATGTGAACAGCGCGTAGCGTTGCGCAGTTGGAGGTGAGCCGCCAGCAGTGGTGGATGTGGGGAGAGAAATGGCGGAGTTTTGAAATTTGTAAGACTGGATGTCATGAACTGCTATATACATTATGAGTTTTGAACACTAGTAAGGTAAATGCATTGTTTGTTCTCTATCAAAATCTTTCATTTGCTAACTATGCCTATCAGTAGTTAGTGCCTTCTGTAGTTTGAATCTTTTATTTAGCTGGCAGTAGTGGCGCTCGCTGTATTGCAGTAGTTCGAGTAACGAAGATTTTTGTGAGGTAAGTGATTTGTGAAATGTATAGGTTAATTTAGTCAGGACCATTCTCTTGTAGAGATTACTGAAAGTCAGATTGCGTTGCGCTAAAAAAATTGTGTGTCAGTTTAAGCACAGTCATGTGTAATTTTTCTAAGGGGACGTTTCAAATGTAGTGGCATTTCCGCATCTCGTATATTACCATGCGGCTCAATCAAACGATCGCAGCACAGTCATCTGGTCACCTGGTAACCGGTCCTAGCTGCACGGTGCTTATATATAACGGCTTCCAGGGGCAACAAATCATAATTTTCGGTATTTCGTACAATTATTGACCTAATTTAATGATTTAAAATGCTATCATAGTCTTGTCGCTTAGAAGTTTTGTCTTGATATTAAAGATTTAACACAATAAGACGGAATTATGAACTGAGTGTATGTCCAGAGGTGGCTTAACTCACGACACGGAAATTACCCTGACTAAATTCATCCAGAGTCTGAGAATGAGAGCACTTTGCTGCTTCCAACCAACTTTACACATTATTTGAATCATTTCCGCAACTTTTTCTCGCTGGCACCTTCCCCCCTCCCCCTCCACGAAACGATGAGAGGGAGAAGGTATATCGTTTATTACATATTTGCTGTTCATGCAGTAAAATTTCAGCACCGGGCGTGACGAGTCAGGCTATTAGATTTTTACTCTATTTCTAACTTTTTTTCAGGCAGTGTACACATAAACCACTGAATGTACGTGTAAAATTATATCATTGTATGATTAATACGTGGGCTATCATTTTTTCAAGGTCCGATCGGTCACGAAATGAAAGCAACAGTGAAAATTCGATGAAACTTTGCGTAGATGTGTTGTGCAGTGCAGTGTCTCTAATATGCCCATCGATCACGTCACGTCGCGCTTTTATTTATAAGAGCGCAGTGAGTACGAAAAAAATGCCTGGAGCGATAGTCTCTCGCCAGCTGTGACGTGCGTGCTATGATTTGATGTCTTCAGGGTGAACGGTTCCTCCTGATTTCATGTAGTCCACATAACTTAACTCACGCGCGTGGTAACAGTGGTGCAGGGACGTTGAACCATGACGTACAGATTCTCTTGACGCAGTCAGGAGAGGAAGTGAGTGCCAACCGATGACGTTTTCCAGTGAGTGGATCAGACGATTCCAGAAAATCGTCTATGAAGGACAATACAGAACAAGCGAAGAGGAACGTCGGCATCTGGCACTGACCTTCTTAATGACGGTGGTCCCCACACACTGCAGTAGCTACAAAGACCTTCATGCAGTGTTTCCAATGGGAAGTATTTCATCACCCGCCATACAGACCGGACGGACTTTGTTCCTTGTGATTTTCACCTCTTTGCTCCAGTTATCGACAGGAGAATCTGGCTGTTCCGAATCGTTTTAGGTGCTGCCTTTAGCAGATCATCGAAATTAATTATAGCTCATATAAAAATTGAAATTAGGTCGCTTTATGAACCGAATGGTTCAAATGGCTCTGAGCACTATGGGACTTAACTGCTGTGGTCATCAGTCCCCTAGAACTTAGAACTACTTAAACCTAACTAACCTAAGGACATCACACACATCCATGCCCGAGGCAGGATTCGAACCTGCGACCGTAGCGGTCGCGCGGTTCCAGACTGTAGCGCCTTTAACCGCTCGGCCACTCCGGCCGGCTTTATGAACCGATAAAGTTCAAATTGCGTATGGAACAGACTTTCGCGACGCACTTTACATGACTGCGCTACACAATAAAATGTTGCGAACCACTCGTTTGCGCCGGCCGAAGTGGCCGTTCGGTTAAAGGCGCGGCATTCTGGAACCGCAAGACCGCTACGGTCGCAGGTTCGAATCCTGCCTCGGGCATGGATGTTTGTGATGTCCTTAGGTTAGTTAGGTTTAACTAGTTCTAAGTTCTAGGGGACTAATGACCTCAGCAGTTGAGTCCCATAGTGCTCAGAGCCATATGAACCATTTGAACCAACCTTCTTCAGAATAACAGTAACTACCGTTTGTCCATAGTGGACATCGTCAAGCTAAAACTACAAATCCATAAATTATCGTCAGACTGTAAAAACTTATCTGAAACCGCCTCCTCCCCATGTCGTCAGTACAGCACTCGTGGTTGCGGCATCGCGGTCGCGAAGTGGGGCCGAGGCAGTTTCAGTTAAGTTTTTACAGTCTGACGATAATTTGTGGATTTGTAGTTTTATCTTGATGATGTCCTCTATGGACAAACGATAGTTACTGTTGTTCTGAAGAAGGTTGGGTTATCCCGACTGAAACCTAGGTAAATTCTAGGTAAACGGTACAACAGAGGTTGTTGATTATTAAAATTAAAATTGATGTCGAAATATTGTAATGTTTTAAAGTACACTGTGAGATACCTGGAATCGCGATTTCAACACGTCCGCCAGTGAAAGCCTGCAATCTCACTGACCAGTACTGCGAACCGACAAAATTGGGCTGGTAATCAGTCTACATCGAGCAAAGGCTTTTTGTTAATGCAGCAGAAGATCGCCAGAGCGTCAGATAATACGTCACACAGCGGCATAGAATGTGACGGCAACAGCGCGCCCGGATGTAAGTACCGGTCTGTCAGCGTTAACCGTACGGGAGCGGACGCCGGCGCCTCCGCGCCGCACGTGGCGGCGGGGCGTACCTCTGTTCACGGCCGAGATCCTACCTGCGCACTCGGCGGCGCTCCGCGGGCGACTGGCCGTATCGCGTCGCTGCCGCCTCCCCTACCCCCTCCCCACTCAACCCGGACTCCCCACCACCTCGGTGACAGCCAACCCCCACCACCACTACCACCCAGCGCCGCTGCATATCGCCCGACTGAGGCGTCTCGGCCGAGCTGCGGGCCCGCCGCACGATAGGCCGCTCCGTCGCCTGACGCAGCCACTGGTCGCCAGGTAGCGGCGCGTGCTGGCTGCCATATCCAGCCTGCCTGTTATCTCTCTCTATCTCTGCCGCAGGCTGCGGGTATCGCCATTGTTGAGCACGGATGGCATGCCTATCTTCTGCGACCGAGTGTCATCCCCCTATGGGCTGACCGCACTGCCTTGACACAAAAGCTGCCAAGGGCGATAATGTACTAATCGTTTGAGGAGAGATTTAATTTCAGTATCCCACGCCCCTTGAGAGAAGGTCGACCGAACAATATACAGGGTGGTCCACTGATAGTGGATATTTCTCACGAAATAAGCGTCAAACGAAAAAACTACAAAGAACGAAACTTGTCTAGTTTGAAGGGGGAAACCAGATGGCGCTATGGTTGGCCCACTAGATGGCGCTGCCATTGTTCAAACGTATATCAACTGCGTCTTTTTAAATAGGAACCCCCACTTTTTATCACATAGTCGTGTAGTACATAAAGAAATACGAATGTTTTAGTTGGACCACTGTTTTCGCTTTGTGATAGATGGTGCTGCAAGAAGGTGCTTAAAACATCAGTGTAGCCCTGTGCTGTGATAGTGCCACGCAAAACAACACTGGGTTTAAGTCCCCTCCCAGAAAAACACGATCACACCATAACACCACTGCCTCCGAATTTTACTTTTGGCACGACACACGCAGGCACATGATGTTCACCGGGCATTCGCCATACCCACATCCTGACATCGGATCGTCACGTTGTGTACCGTGATTCGTCACTCCACACAACGTTTTTCCACTGTTCAATCGTCCAATGTTTATGCTCCTTACACCTAGCAAGGCGTTTTTTGGCATTTACCGGAGTTGGTTGGTTGGTTGTTTCGGGGAAGGAGACCAGACAGCAAGGTGATCGGTCTCATCGGATTAGAGAAGGACGGGGAAGGAAGTCGGCCGTGCCCTTTGAAAGGAACCATCCCGGCATTTACCTGGAGCGATTTAGGGAAATCACGGAAAACCTAAATCAGGATGGCCGGACGCGGGATTGAACCATCGTCCTCCCGATTGCGTTTACCGGAGTGATATGTGGCTTATGAGCAGACGCTCGACCATGAAATCCAAGTTTTCTCACCTCCTGCCTAACTGTCATAGTAGTTGCAGTGGGTCCTAATGCAGTTCGGAATTCCTGTGTAATGGTGCGGATAGATGTCTGCCTATTACACATTACGACCCTCTTCAACTATCAGCGGTCTCTGTCAGTCAAAAGACGAGGTTGACCTGTACACATTTGTGCCCCTTCACGTTTCCACTTCACTATCACATCGGAAACAGTGGACCTAAGGATGTTTATGAGTGTGCAAATTTCGCGTACAAAAGTGTGCCTCAAGTGACACCCAATCACGTTACCACGTTCGAAGTCCGTGAGTTCTGCGGAGCGCGCCATTCTGCTCTCTCATGATGTCTAATGACTAATGAGGTCGCTGATATGGAGTACCTGGCACTAGATGACAGGACAATGCACTTAATATGAAACACTTATGTTTTGGAGGTATCCGGATACTTTTGATCACATAGTGTATGAGAGAGAGAGAGAGAGAGAGAGAGAGACAAACTGAGACAAAAAGGGCGAGAGAAACAGAGAGAGAGAGGGCGAGAGAGAAATGTATGATGAGGAGACGAAAATTTAATTGTGATGGGGTACTGTAAGTCAATAGTAGGAAAAGGAAGAGATGGAGAAATAGTAGGTGAATATAGTTTGGGAAAAGGAATGAATAGGCTGGTAGAATCTTGATCAGAGTGCAATTTAATCATTGCTAAAATTTGGTTTAAGAATCATGAGAGAGGGCTGTATATGTGGAAGAGACCTGGACACACTGGAAGGTTTGAGATTGGTTATAGAACCGTAACACAGTGATTTCGGAACCACATTTCGAAACTGCTATACATCTGCAGGGGCAGATGTGGACTCTGGCCATAATCTATTGGTCATGAACTGTATGAACTGCAGAAATATTTAAATTAAGGAGATGGGCTTTGGACAGGTTGAAGGAACCAAAGGTAGTTGAGAGTATCGGAGTGAGGATTAGGCAACTGTTGACTAGAATAGGGGAAAGTAACACAGAAGAGGACGAATGAGTAGCTTTAAGAGATAAAACAGTGAAGACAACAGAGAATCTAGTAGCTAAAACGATAAGGCCTATTAGGAATCCTTGGATAATAGCGGAGATACGACTTTAATAAACGAGAGAAACTGTAGCAAATGAGGCAGGCGAAAAGAATTAAATTAACAAAAAGTGTGAAATGGCTAAGCAGGGATGCTAGAGGACACATTTGAGGATGCAGAACGTTTCACTAGGGGAAAGATAGATAACGCATAATTAACGAAGCTTTGGAGAAAATAGAAAGAGATGTATGTACACTCCTGGAAATTGAAATAAGAACACCGTGAATTCATTGTCCCAGGAAGGGGAAACTTTATTGACACATTCCTGGGGTCAGATACATCACATGATCACACTGACAGAACCACAGGCACATAGACACAGGCAACAGAGCATGCACAATGTCGGCACTAGTACAGTGTATATCCACCTTTCGCAGCAATGCAGGCTGCTATTCTCCCATGGAGACGATCGTAGAGATGCTGGATGTAGTCCTGTGGAACGGCTTGCCATACCATTTCCACCTGGCGCCTCAGTTGGACCAGCGTTCGTGCTGGACATGCAGACCGCGTGAGACGCTGCTTCATCCAGTCCCAAACATGCTCAATGGGGGACAGATCCGGAGATCTTGCTGGCCATGGTAGTTGACTTACACCTTCTAGAGCACGTTGGGTGGCACGGGATACATGCGGACGTGCATTGTCCTGTTGGAACAGCAAGTTCCCTTGCCGGTCTAGGAATGGTAGAACGATGGGTTCGATGACGGTTTGGGTGTACCGTGCACTATTCAGTGTCCTCTCGACGATCACCAGTGGTGTACGGCCAGTGTAGGAGATCGCTCCCCACACCATGATGCCGGGTGTTGGCCCTGTGTGCCTCGGTCGTATGCAGTCCTGATTGTGGCGCTCACCTGCACGGCGCCAAACACGCATACGACCATCATTGGCACCAAGGCAGAAGCGACTCTCATCGCTGAAGACGACGCGTCTCCATTCGTCCCTCCATTCACGCCTGTCGCGACACCACTGGAGGCGGGCTGCACGATGTTGGGGCGTGTGCGGAAGACAGCCTAACGGTGTGCGGGACCGTAGCCCAGCTTCATGGAGGCGGTTGCGAATGGTCCTCGCCGATACCCCAGGAGCAACAGTGTCCCTAATTTGCTGGGAAGTGGCGGTGCGGTCCCCTACGGCACTGCGTAGGATCCTACGGTCTTGGCGTGCATCCGTGCGTCGCTGCGGTCCGGTCCCAGGTCGACGGGCACGTGCACCTTCCGCCGACCACTGGCGACAACATCGATGTACTGTGGAGACCTCACGCCCCACGTGTTGAGCAATTCGGCGGTACGTCCACTCGGCCTCCCGCATGCCCACTATATGCCCTCGCTCAAAGTCCGTCAACTGCACATACGGTTCACGTCCACGCTGTCGCGGCATGCTACCAGTGTTAAAGACTGCGATGGAGCTCCGTATGCCACGGCAAACTGGCTGACACTGACGGCGGCGGTGCACAAATGCTGCGCAGCTAGCGCCATTCGACGGCCAACACCGTGGTTCCTGGTGTGTCCGCTGTACCGTGCGTGTGATCATTGCTTGTACAGCCCTCTCGCAGTGTCCGGAACAAGTATGGTGGGTCTGACACACCGGTGTCAATGTGTTCTTTTTTCCATTTCCAGGAGTGTATATCAAGAGCTCAGATGGAAAACCAGTCCTCAGCAAAAAGGGAAAGGTGAAAAGTGGAAGCAGTGATTAGAGAATGTATACAATGGAGGCAAAATTGAAGGCAGTATTATAGAAATAGAAGAGGACGTAGTTGAAGATCAAATGGGAAATATGATACAGCGAGAAGATTTTGACAGTCTTAAGTCGAAACAAGGCTCCAGGATTAGACGATATTCCGTCAGAACTATTGACAGCCTAGGGAGAGCTGGCCATGACAAAATTCTCCCACCTGGTGAGTAAGATGTATGAGACAAGCGAAATACCCACAGACGTCAACAAAAATACAATAATTTCAATTCCAGAGAAAGCAAGTACTGATAGGTGCGAATATTACCGAACTATCAGTGTAATGAAACATGGCCCACAGACGTCAACAAAAATACAATAATTACAATTCCAGAGAAAGCAAGTACTGATAGGTGCGAATGTTACCGAACTATCAGTGTAATGAAACATGGCTGCACAATACCAGCACGCAATCTTTATAGAAAATGGAGAAACTTGTAGAAGTCGACCTCGAGGAAGATCGGTTTGGATTTCGAAGAAATTTAGGAACGTTTGACGCAATACTGACCCTACAAATTTTCTTAGAAGATAAGTTAAGAAAAGACAAACCTACGTTTGTAGGATTTTTAGACATAGAGAAAGCTTTTGACAATGTTGACTGGAATACTCTCTTTCAAATTCTGAAGGTGGCAGGGGTAAAATACAGGGAGCGAAAGGCTATTTACAATTTGTACAGAAACCAGATGGCAGTCATAAGAGTCGAGGGGCGTGAAAGGGAAGCAATGGTTGGGAAGGGAGTGAGACAGGGTTGTAGCCTATCCCAGATGTTATTCAATCTATATATTGAGCGAACAGCAAAGGAAACGAAAGAAAAATTTGGAGGAGGAATTGAAGTTCAGGGAGAATAAATTAAAACTTTGAGATTTTCCGATGAAACTGTGATTCTGTCAGAGACAGCAAAGGACTTGGAAGATTAGTTACGAAAGGAGTATATAAAATGAGCATAAACAGAAGGAAATCAGTGATAATGGATTCTAGTCTAATTAAATCAGGTGATGTTGAGGCAATTAGATTAGGCAACGAGACGTTTAAAGTAACAGATGAGTTCTGTTATTTGGACAGGAGAATAACTGATGATGGCCCGAAGTGGAGAGAATATAAAATGTAAACTGGTAATATCAACAAAAGCGTTTCTGAAGGAAAGAAATTTGTTCACATTGAATTTAGATTTAAGTGTTAGGAAGTCTTTACAGAACGTATTAGTATGGAGTGTAGCCGTGTATGCGAATGAAACATGGATTATAAACGGGTTAGCCAAGAGGAGAATAGAAGCTTTTGAAATGTGGTGTTACAGATGTTATGTGGGTAGATCGCGTAACTAATGAGGAGGTACTGAATACAATTGGGGAGAAAAGAAATTTGTGGCACAATCTGACTAGAAGAAGGGATCGGTTGATAGGACAGATTCTGGTGCATCAAGGGATCACCAATTTAGTACTGGAGGGAAGCGTGGGATTAAAAATTATAGAAGAAAACCAAGAGATGAATATAGTAAGCAGATTCAGAATGATGTAAGTTGCTGTAGTTATACGGAGACGAAGAGGCTTTCACAGGACAGAGTAGCATGGAGAGCTGCACCAAACAAGTCTTCGGAATGAAGACCACAACAACAAGACATAAATACAGGGTCTCCAACTCAAATCTGCCACCTCATATGTTTCCGAAAGGAAAAAAAAAATTTGAAAAATGTAATCGGCCAGGGATGCACCTATCTCAGGGCACACACAATGGACAGAAATGAACAATCCATAAAAGTAAACAAACATCACTTTCAGCATGAAGCTACATGTTTAATGGCAAATGTATGTTTTTTTTCTACTTAAATGAAAAGTAGAATTACAGTTAGTAACGGAAGACTGGTTTTCACTGTTCTAAACGTCATACCTACTGAAATAACGTAAACTCTAAAGGATGACAATAGCGTCACAGTTTCTCCCGTAATGTGCGGAACAAGGGTTGCCTACAAGCATGCTTCAGACCAATGTAGGCAACCCACATTACGGCTTTACACTACAATAGCAGGAACTGTGGCACCGTTAACATTACTTATAAGTTTTCCGGTTCGTATAAGGTTTAGAGTAGTGAAACTAGTGTGCCATCACTAACTGTACCCTTGGCTTTCATTTCGGTAGAAAAAACATATATGTGCCATTTTAGAAACGTGACTTGGTGTTGCTTTCGTGTAGGGATCGTGGATTCTTGTCCACTGTATGAGCCCCTGACATAGGTGCATCCCTGGCCAACTGCATTTTTCACGTATTGTTTCATTTCGGAAAAATATGAGGTGACGAAGTCACAGGGTCGTCAGGCGCACTTTCTCTTTCTCTAGTGTTTCGGCAGATATCTGGAGTTTCGTTTTTGCAATGTGTAGCTGGAGTCAGCCGAAACGAATACCACTCATCACGTATTTCATGCAACGCCCAGTTCCGAAATAAAGCCTCTCTTTGTTTCTCATTATGAACAAAATCAATTTTAAAGAGGGGTTTTACGTGCTCATACCATAGAGCGCTTCCAAAGTAGTCTATATCGATACTCGTTTTATCGATATGTATTGGCAGGGACATTAAAACATGAAGAATAATGACTACTCCAAGAGCGACAAAGCAGCGCTGTTGTTATGGCGGTTAGCAGTCAGCGCGGGCCAGGGCGATGTTGTCGCTGGTGGGGTACTGGCTGTTCTTCGTGTTTTACTGTTACTGTTAACACACGTCGGAGAAAACGAATATTTCCCTAGTCTAAGAAGGGATCGTTTTGTTGAATGAGCACGTAACATTCCGCTTTAAAAACCACATTGTGTGTAATGAGTAACTAACCGACGCTTTCCGTCGACACTGGGTGTTGCACGAAACACTGACCCCAACTACACATTGCAAAAACGAAATTGCAAGTGTTTGCAAAAACACGAGAGGAAATGCAGCTGACGACGTTTACTAGAGACAACCTGTATACATAGGGCGGTCAGAAACAGCCTGAAAAGCTTGTAAGGGTATTACAGGGCAAGTTGTGGCGACAAATTATTGTTAAGAAAAAAAATCGATTCGTTACGCTGTTTCTGATTTAATTAGCACTGAAGCTGGCCAATCAGGCCACTTCCGCGCGCTTGTTCAGGCGGTCCGCCCGAGACGGTGCCGCCACACGTGTTATTCTTTTGGTTTGCTAAAGCCGAACAAGAAAGCGATACAAATAGTGGACATGGGACGATAGTACGGATCGAACCAAGCCAAAGGCTGTGCAGTCTCGTTCGCTATCATTTAGCTATGAAAGCAGCTGACAGTAGTTGTATCTGACAGGCTGCTTGAATAAGCGCGCGCGGCCACATGATTGGCTAGCTTTAGCGCTAAATAATCTGAAACGGCACAACGCATCGAACTAATTTCTTCAAAATTATTCTCAGCACAAACTATCCTGCGACACCGTTACAAGCTCTTCAGTCTGTTTCTGACTAGCTATTAATTACTGTACAAAATTTCGGATGTTTTTCAGAGACATTTCCTGAGTGTTTTGGTACCAAAGGGCCCATAGTCTCCGGTAGCTCGTTACAGTGTGGTTGCCTTTCGTTCGATTTCTTGCTCTCATTCATTTTTGCACTGAAAATATCTGCATAGCACTGCAATGACGACGGTACTCACTGCGTGTCGTGTTGAGAAACACTCGTTCCATTCACTCTTGGAACTTAGTGTTGGCAACAGTAACTCAATACTGCACTCAATACTGAACGGTCCTATTAACAGACTTCTTTCTTTGTTTTGGAGGTTATTTCCCGTAAAGAAAGGTAACTGTGGTGATAAACTGAATAAGTCAAAATTACAAAATTACTCCGTAACGACCCAGCTAAGACCACGGTTTTCTTATACCAAAGCGCTGAGATAATATCCGTGAAAAATCTCCAAAATTTTGTCAGTGGGTTTCTCTATATCTACATCATACTACGCAAGCCACCTAATGGTGTGTGGCGGAGGGTACTTTTTGTACCACTAACTGAGCCCTCCCACGAAGTTCCACTCGCCAATAGCGCGTGAGAAGAATGATTGTCGGTAAGCCTTTGCATTGGTTCTAATTTCTCGAATTTTCTCCTCGTTATCATTACGCGAGACGTATGTGGGTGGAAGTAATTCGTTGTCCGACTCTTCCTGGAAACTGCTCTCTCGAAATTTCAAAAGTAAATCTCTCGGTGATGCACAGTTCCTGTCTTGTAATATCTGTATATGGAGTTTGTTGAACATCTTCGTAACGCTTTCGTGCAGAGTAAACGACCCCGGCCGGCCGAAGTGGCCGTGAAGTTAAAGGCGCTGCAGTCTGGAACCGCAAGACCGCTACGGTCGCAGGTTCGAATCCTGCCTCGGGCATGGATGTTTGTGATGCCCTTAGGTTAGTTAAGTTTAACTAGTTCTAAGTTCTAGGGGACCAATTACCTCAGCAGTTGAGTCCCATAGTGCTCAGAGCCATTTGAACCATTTTTTTTAAACGACCCCTTGACGAAACGTGCCACTCTTGTTTGGATCTTCTCTATCTCTTTTATCGGTCCTATGTGGTACGGATCCCAGAAAGATGAACAATACTCAAGAATGGGTCGAACAAAACCCCTGTAAGCCGCTTCCTTCGTGGATGAGTTACATTTCCTTAAAATTCTTCCTCTGAGAGTGGCATCTGCTTTCCCCACTGTTTGTTTTATGTGGTCATTCCACTTCATGTCGCTCTGGATAGTTATTCCTAGATATTTTACGCAGATATTGTTTCCAGCGGTTCAGTTTGTATACATACATGAGTTAGTAATCCCAACCCACCACCTTTCACACATTATAAAAATAGAAATTATTCTACAGAATAGAAGGAATCGTCAAGGTGAAACTTCGTCTGTTTTCGAATTTAATTTGGCTGTTTTTCAGACATTCTGTATCATTGGGTAAGTGATCAAAAATTTTTGTGATAGAATTGGGCTACAGGACGCGGTAATAAAATTACTGTGAAGCAGTAGTCAAAATGCTTAACTCTTCAAACACATTTGTACAAGATGATCGTGGGTGAGCACAACACATTATTGTAACAACACGTTTTTGAGCAATGAAGAATTTCTTTCTTAAAGAGATGTAACCCCAGAACATTATTCCATATGGCATCACTGAATTAAATTTCGTAAAGTATGTCACATTTTGATTTGTCTCTCCCCAGGATTTTCAATAGTTCAAAGTGCTAATGGGGCCGAACGAAGTTGTTTTAGGAGTTCCAAAATCTATTTCTTCGAGCGTTATCACAATGTGGATTCGTCATGAAATTGGCAAAACAGATGTGATTAGAATGAAGAGCGATTTAGTACTCAATATGAAAAAGAGGTTTAATGAAGTGTAAACATCAAAACACCTCTAGAATGACTTCTGCATTCTACAATGCAACGTGCGCTGTTCTGAAACTTCCTGCCAGCTTAAAACTATCTGCAGGACCGGTATTCGATTCCAGAACTTTCTCTTTCTAGGGAACTACCGTTACTGACTAAGCTATCCAAGCACGAAATACGGCTCGCTCTCACAGCATTATTACCGCCATACCTCACTTCGAGCTTCTAGATTTCGCAGAACATCTGCTGCCTACCTAGTGGGGCTAGAGCTTCTGGAAGAAAGAATGACGTGGAGAAATAGCTTGCCCACTGCCTAGGAGATTGCAGTAAAGAGTGACCAACGCTTAAGTCGTGCGAAGAAAGACCAATCTGCAGAGCACTTTTCCGTAACGGCAAGGGCTCAGTATTGGGACTCCAGGTCTTCAGACAGGAAGTTTCAACACACTACAGAGTCCAAGGTTCATTTCGGAAACAGTATCCTAGACTGTGACTAAGCCATTTATTCGTGATAGGAGCGAAAGGCTATTTACAATTTGTACAGAAATCAGATGGCAGTTATAAGAGTCGAGGGGCGTGAAAGGGAAGCAGTGGTTGGGAAAGGAGTGAGACAGGGTTGTAGCCTCTCCCCGATGTTATTCAATCTGTATATTGAGCAAGCAGTAAAGGAAACAAAAGAAAAATTCGGAGTAGGTATTAAAATTCATGGAGAAGAAGTAAAAACTTTGAGGTTCGCCGATGACATTGTAATTCTGTCAGAGACAGCAAAGGACTTGGAAGAGCAGTTGAACGAAATGGACAGTGTCTTGAAAGGAGGATAATGGATGAACATCAACAAAAGCAAAACGAGGATAATGGAATGTAGTCAAATTAAATCGGGTGATGCAGCGGGAATTAGATTAGGAAATGGAACACTTAAAGTAGTAAAGGAGTTTTGCTATTTAGGGAGTAAAATAACTGATGATGGTCGAAGTAGAGAGGATATAAAATGTAGACTGGCAATGGCAAGGAAAGCGTTTCTGAAGAAGAGAAATTTGTTAACATCGAGTATAGATTTAAGTGTCAGGAAGTCGTTTCTGAAAGTATTTGTATGGAGTGCAGCCATGTATGGAAGTGAAACATGGACGATAACTATTTGGACAGGAAGAGAATAGAAGCTTTCGAAATGTGGTGCTAGAGAAGAATGCTGAAGATAAGGTGGGTAGATCACGTAACTAATGAGGAGGTATTGAATAGGATTGGGGAGAAGAGAAGTTTGTGGCAGAACTTGACTAGAAGAAGGGATCGGTTGGTAGGACATGTTTTGAGGCATCAAGGGATCACAAATTTAGCATTGGAGGGCAGCATGGAGCGTAAAAATCGTAGAGGGAGACCAAGAGATGAATACACTAAGCAGATTCAGAAGGATGTAGGTTGCAGTAGGTACTGGGAGATGAAGAAGCTTGCACAGGATAGAGTAGCATGGAGAGCTGCATCAAACCAGTCTCAGGACTGAAGACCACAACAACAACAATCTATATTCAAGCAGTACTACACTGCCTGCAAAGAAAAGTATCCAAAAGACATCGTCGGGGGTCAACGTAACTTCGAACACATATATACGATTGGCGGGTATGCATGTGATTTAGATTTGTAATTCTTTGTGGCAGGTAGAATGGCTACCAGAGTTCCAAGCCTGATGAGGTATACAGGGGACATGAATAGCAACAGATGTTGAGGGATCTCTGAGAAGGGCACGAAATGTCGGTTACTTGTGTGTGAGAGAGAGTTATCAGCATCTCAGCAACCAAAGGGAGCTCATTGTGGGTCTGCAGTGGTCAGATGGTCGAATCGCGCAGAACCCAGACATGTGGGCAGTTTGACGTCACCAGCGTCAACCGTAAGTGACTACAATATGGGAGAATCGTAATATCGTCCACCAAGCACATCGTGATCTCTTCACATCAGCGCCTGCCATCAGAAACAAGTAACAGACTGCTTGCAACATTTTGTGTCATCCCGCCGCATTGGTAGAAGACTAACAACATCTGGACTAGTGAACTGCAGACTAATGAGTAGGCTGCCGTTGATATCGCAACAGAAATGGCTTCATTAGGAATGGTGCCGTGGTCGTCAAGCATGGACGGCTGGACAGCCGTTGTGTCCAACGATGAACCGCTGTCCTGCACTACCCCGAATGACCATCGTCGGCAAGTATGGTGGCGACCCAGGGTCAGTTTCCATTCATCCAATGTTTTGGAGAGGCAAGGCCGCGTTATTCTTGGCCTCATAGTGTTGGGACCCAGCTTGTATGGCTTCAGATCATGGTTAGCGATCGAGGAAACCCTGATGGAACAATGGTATGGCACGGACATCGCCTCCCATCAGAGAACAGGACAATGGTCGTCCACGCATGGCACGTGTCTCTATGAACCGTCGGCCTGGTGTTGAAGTACTCATGTGGCCAGCAAAATTCCCAGATCTGTCAGCGATAGGACACATGTGGGATTAACCCAGATGTCAACTTCATCTCGAAACTAGTATCCAGGATATGAAGGACCAGTTACAACATTTATGGTCCATCTTGCTTCAGAAGAGGATACAACGGTTTTGTGGGACCTTTTCCAGGGCCAGAGGGGGTTCGACGTAATTCCAATAAGGAGGCTCGTACTGACAATGAATCTTCGCAGACGTTGCAAGTGTATGCAAACGATTAAAGTTGCAGTTCTCTGTGACAGCTGATATGGCCACCAGAGTGCATTATTGTTGTTCACAATTAATTTTATTACAAACCCTGATGGCGTATATAAGGAGAGTGAGCATTGTCAGATGTTGAGTGATAGCTCTGACGGACACGAAATGCCGTGTACTCGTGCAAGATAGCGATAGCAGCACCTGACTGAGTTTGAAAGAAGCCTCGTTGTGGCTTTCCTCTTGTCCACCTGGTCGAATCACGAAATATCCAAATTTGTGGCCCGATGTTGCACTGCATAGGAACGTGAGAGAAGGGTAGCCATACTCATAGTCAAGATTCTGCTGACCACGCCTGACCACCACAACGGTGGAAAGCACATCGTAGCCCTTAACATCTGCATCGGCCATCAGAGAACACGTAGCAGGCTAACTGCAACATTCTGCGTCATCGCGCTCAATTGGTCAGTGAGTAACAGCTGCTGGGCTAAGGAATTACCATCTCACGCTTAGTTTACCATTGATACCACAACAGAATCACCTGGGTGCACTGCCCTAGATGACGACAGGATGGGTGCGACCTGGGGAAAGGTATCATTCTTCAAGTGTTTTGGAGAGGCATAGAGGTTGTTACTATCGACGGCATGGTGTGAAACGTCATAAGTAGGCCCATATTGCCAATTTCTGTGTAAATTTGACCCGATTTCGTGACACAGAAATAACATCACATACCCATTCAACCCGAAAACTTTCATCTCGTTACCTCCTCTCCTAATGAATGCTTCATTTTTTTCTGCCAGGTGGTGTAGCTTCTTCTCTGATGAATTGCCTGATTTACATCTCAATGAAGAGACCAAGAGTTTTAATCCATCATACTAGTGTTCCAGTAACAATGCTACTGTCTTTCCATCACTTGAACATAACCATGAAAGATCTCACTTTGTTCCTAACTGAAATCATGCAAGTTTTCATGGAAGAAAAATCAAAGGTAACCGCAAAAACAAAAGATTGGAACGTTTCAAACTCGCTAACTTTTCCAAGCATGTTGGCTTCAACAGTTATGTAAAGGTGGTACTTTTTCTTGTCCAAGAACTCAACAGTGTCTTGAACAATACCCAAGCCTTCCTCTCAGTCACAATCATTTTTGTCCAAAACTGAAATCGAACATTTTCTGGATGTAGAGTGCAATTCTGTCAATTTCTCTTCTGATAAGTAAGGAAAGTTCTCGCAGAAATACTAGAAGCGCTCATCATCTTTAGGTAAACCTTTCACAAACTGATTCATTACGGCCAACTACAAGTTGAAATGCATGTAATGTTGGCTCTTTCAGTTTCTCGCCACATATTTTATCTTTCTTCTAGATCTATAACATTTGTTTTACAATTATTCTTGAGATATTAAGACAGCCAGAATCATTGCATATTGAATGTAATACGTTAATAAACTATTTTCGTAACCACTGCATTTCAAAACTTGTTGAGCAACTGATCCTCAACCAATCACGTGCATCGGCTGTCGAGCTCGCAAGTAGCCTCCATGTTCCAAGTGTTGCAGCCACATGTAGTAAGCGTTGCTTCAAAACAGAGGCACGCCGGCGACTGAGGCATTGCGAAGTGGGCAGGCACAGATAGCCTTGCTGACAGCAGCAGTCTACCAGCAGGCTGACGCAAGGACGCACACAGACTGAGCGCAGAGCGAAGCCTGGAGAGTGCTGAGTAAGGGGAAGTGAGGCCAGCATGCTAAGCTACGCTGCAATATACCGCAGGAGTAAAAACAAAAAGCTACCATCGAGGGTAAAAAAAGTCCTCTTGCCGGATATAAATAGTGGAGAGCAGGCAGCAACAGAGAGAAGCCATTAGGAAGCAGTTCGGATCTGAGGACGGACGTGGTCCATGTCTGAATGTTCAGTCTACGTAGGTGGCGATTCCAGAAGTCTGTTCCAGCTCGCAGGAGTCATCCGTTCGCCGCCAGACGTCAACTTCAGCTCTGGAGGTCGGCCCGAGTTCGGTCGGCACCATGGCTGACTAACTACAGCGAGAACTTCCAGCGGGACCGGCCGTAGCGCGGTCTTGGTCACAGGCGCCGCTGGGGACTGACGCCCGGACTTCACGGCAACCCGGCCCCACAGCGCGTGGTCCGTCCATGACGGGACCTCGCAGACATCGCGACTGACGGCTTCCCAGCCGCCGGCAGCTGACCTCACGGCGACGCGGCTCCGTGGGCGTGCCCGTACTGGGGCGCCGAGCGGCGACGAGTTCATCTCAACCACAGTGCATCCTGGCTTCAGCGGGGCACTGCTGGCCTGAGGCTCCAGAGTGCTATCAGCGGCGCGCGTTGCGCGCTTTGTCGGAGAATCTACCCAGCAGCAGCTAGGCGGAAGGATCCGCAGGGCAGGGTAGCAATGACAAGGGAGAAATTGTAAAGAAAGTTCAATAAATAATTGTAAAACTCCACGCCGTCTCAGTCTTTGGCGCATCGACTGTGTCTGCTGCTAACAAATGGTGCAGAAGTGTAACAACTGGTGTCAGGCGCACCCACGCCACGACTTTGACTAGCACCATGCGGAGCAACCGAGGAACACCGAATAGGGTGAGTCCAGCAACTGCCTTCTCTCTATGTTTTCTGTGTAGCTAGACATGTCGAGGGCAACGTTAAGGGATGTGAGAGTGTCATTTGAAAGGTCTAGCAGCCCTGTAGGCTTATCGCAGTTTCGTGGGAATGATAGTCACGTTAACTTTGTACCATCTAAATGTGTAGTGTGTGGATTAACAGGTCACGTCGCTCCTTGCGATAAATTTTTACCAAGCACTTGTAATGTGTGTGGCTTCTATGGTCATGTAACGGGGCAATGTGGTAAGTCTAGATGGCTTGCCATTAGACGTGCTAGGAATTAACTTGCTTCTGGGTAATACAATTTTATTTTTGTGGGGTGAGGTATAATACACGGAATACGTCATAGACATGGCAACCGGGACAAGTGACCCCATAGTCGCATTGACAGAGCAAGTTAAGAAACTGATTGAAGAAAATAAGTTGCAAAAGCAGCACATGCAGAGGATGGAGCAACAATTGTTGCAAAATACTCAATCAGGCTTGGGAAGCGATAGTGTAGAATGCAAGGGTACTGTCTATTCCGGTGTGGCAGATTGTTCAGCGGCTAATTTGATACCTTCGTCTCGGGTAAAACATCAGAGGAAGTGAATGTTTTCATCGGTGACGTACGTAGTGTGACTAAACTGTGTGGCTGGTCGGATGAAATGTGTTTGCAAATGGCGAGGTTACAGTTAGTAGGTGACGCAAAGACTTACGTAGCATATCACGAAGGGTTAAAGGATGCTACTACGTTCGCGGGGTTGGCTGAGGGATTATTGCAAAGGTTAAGGAAACAAAACAGTGCCAGAATTTTTAGAGAAAAGTTGGGGAGGATGATGCAAAAAACGGGTGAAAGGCTCGAAGAATTTTCAGACATAATTAGGAGTACGAATGCGCACACATATGAGTTAACGCAAGATGGGAGTGCAAATGAAGTTCTATTGAAAGAAGCAGAGAATAGAGCTTTAGACGCATTTTTGCGAGGGGTCTCGCCGGATTTACGGATGGAAAATCCAAGTGACTTAGCAGTAGCATAGCGCGTAGCTACACACTTGCAGGAAGTGGATAGCGCCACTAGAAGTCGCAATGTCAAGAAAATTTTTTCGTTTTCCAAAGAGTGTTACCGTTGTGGGAAGCAAGATCATTTTAAGGGACAATGTCGGGAACCGCAGTGTTTCAATTCTCAGAAAATAGGGCATATGGCACGGCAGTGTAAAGCCAAAAAACGGGTTAATGATACAGCAGGTAAAAACAGTTAAACGGAAAAGGGAGTGTTCCTGCCGTCCGGAGGCATTCCCAGTAAAAAGAGGTACTCAGAGAGTACACAAAGAGGCGGATTTAGTTTGATGGTTTGGATAAAAGATAAGTGGCGAAGTGTTTTAGTGGCTACTGGAGCGCATGCATCAGTTGTCAGTGTGGACCTCGTGGGCAAGAAAGCATTGGAAGCTCCGAGATACAGATTGCGCGCAGTAGGTGATAAAAAATTAGATGCACTAGGGACAGCACAGCTCAAGTTTAAGATAGGGAACGTGTGGTTCCGGGAGCAAATGGAGATGTTGTCAACTGTGGGACAGGGATTTTCAGCGATACTTGGGTTGGACTTTCTGATTAAACATCACGCCAAAATTGACCTTTCGCAACATACGCTGGAACTCGATGGGAACTTTTTCTCAATGGGTACAGCCGTTGCAAATGTTTCAGAGTAGCAAGGTGCACCGATAGCTAAGGTGATACCAACTAAACTGTGTACAAGTGCATTAAAGGTGATTTCGTGTGACAAAGTACGAACAGTTACAGGGAAGTTGATCTGGGTACCGGTGGATGTCGATGTGCCACAGCAGGGGCTATTCTTGGTAGAGCCACTATCGAGTCTTGAGGTTTTAGACGAAAAGCATTGCTTTATCCGTAGGAGTGTATCACGGGTAACGGACATAAACGGGCAGTTTATGGTTCCGGTGAGTTTAAATGACTTCGGGGGGGTTGATGTCGATCTGCCGAAGGGATTAGTAATAGCCACAGTAGAGTTAATGGATGCAGAGGACATCGATAGTTCGAGGCTATACTATGATGTAAAGCAAACCGTCAGCACGTCTGCACTTCGTGACAAGGTAAATCATTTGAGAGGAAATTATCGTTCGCGTATGGAAGCGTTATTACTAAAGTATAAAGCATTGTTTGAAGCACAGGGTACGTTACCTGCTACACCGATAACACAGCATCGTATTCCGACAGAGAACCACGCTCCGGTGTATCGTAAGCCATACAGACTACTACCGAAACAATTACAACCAGTAGTAGAGCAATTAATAGAGCAACAACTGGAAGATGGGATAATCCAGCACAGTAATAGTCCTTGGTCTAGTAGCGTGGTCCTAGTTCCAAAGAAGACATTGGACGGGTCGAAAAAATTTCGCTTTTGTTGCGATTACAGACATTTGAATGAACGGACAGTGGCGGACGTATATCCGATTCCGAATAACACAGAAACATTAGACAACCTAGGGCAATGTAAATCTTTCTCCACTGTGGATTTGCGAAGTGGTTATCACCAGATTGAAGTACGTCCGGAGGACAGGCCAAAAACAGCACTTACGACACGTTGTGTTCACTTCGAGTATAAAAGAATGTCGTTTGGACTAAAAAAAACGCTCCAGCAACATTTCAGAGGTTGTTGGATGGAGTCCTTCGCGGGTTGAAACCGAAAAAATGCATGGTGTATCTGGATGACATTATACTTCTTTCGAGAGATATAGGGCAGCATGTGGAACGGTTAGAGGAGGTATTTATAAGATTAGAGGCAGCCCGGTTAACATTAAGTTAGGACAAATGCCATTTTGCGCAAGCACAAGTAAATTATCTCGGGCATGTTATCAGTCAGGACGGGTACGGACAAATCCTCGTCTCACTTCTGCAGTACGAGATTTTCTGGTTCCGCAAACGGTTAAACAACTGCAATCGTATATCGGTCTTGCAAGCTATTATCGAAAATTCGTACAGGGGTTCGCAGAAATAGCGAGGCCGCTTACTAGATTGCTAAGAAAAGGTGTTACCTTCCAGTGGACATCAGAGTGCGAGAAAGCATTTCAAGAGTTGAAACGGATACTGACATCAGATCCAGTTTTGAAGTTTCCAGACTTTTCGAAGGAGTTTATGCTGCAATATGACGCATTTAATCACGTTCTTGGGGTTGTACTTGGGCAAAAAATTGATGGCAAAGAACATCCGACTGCGTTCGCGTCTCGTCCCCTTAACAAGGCAGAACAAAATTACTCCACAACGGAGAAGGAATTGTTAGCGGTAATATACGGGATTTCATACTTTCGATGTTATTTGTACGGTAGAAGGTTTAAGGTTGTGACGGATCATTCAGCTCTGAAATGGTTATTAGATCTGAAAGACCAAGCGAGTAGGCTAGTGAGTTCGATTATGAGGTGATACACAAGCCAGGTGTGAAACATGCCAATGCGGACGCAGTGAGCAGGAAAGTGGCAGTATTACAAGTAACAGGGGTAACTGAAGATGAGTGGAAAGGGGCACAAGCCGTGGATAGTGATTGGCAATTGTTCAGAAAGCAACCGCAGTTCCTAATACAGGATGGGTTACTTTGCAGGTCGACGAAATACGGCCCGCGCGTCGTCGTACCAGCATCGTTAAGATCTGAAGTTTTGCAACAGGCGCATGACCATTTTCTTTTAAGACATGGCGGAAGAAGAGCTACGGATAGGCGGATAGCGGAGAAGTTTTGGTGGAGGACACAACGTCAAGACGTGGACGAGTACGTCAGGAATTGTGTGCCATACGCACAGCGTGCGGACTTTGAGAGGTGGCATGAGCCCCCTCTCATATTTCTATCTTACGATTCTCCTCTCTAATTGCATGCGGTGAAAAGTTGCTATTCCTTCACACGCGGACTTCCCACGCAGCGTCTCTCGTCACCCGGGTGGTCCGGTGACAGGCGGGCTCTGCTAAGCCGACGGGTGTGAGGAAGTCGAGTGAATGCTTTGCAGACGCCGACATTGTCAAAAGACACGCCCGGAGGGGTCTGAAGTAGCGGCTGGGCTAGAGGATCCGTTACTTCGCAGAATCTTAGCGAAAACACTTTCTGGCGGGCTACCAGCGAGGCGTGGGAATGACTTGTGTACCCAGGCAGTTGTGGCGGGAAAATTCCCGCGCTTTCTGCAAAATAGTAACTGTGATTGGCTGGCTCAGGGCATAGCTCCGTGACGTAGCAAAATCAGCGCAGAAATTGGCGCCAAGAATCTCCATTGGTGGAATGGTAGTGCTCCAGCAATGGAGTGGAATTTTCCGCCGGCTTTCGAGTTGCTGATTGGAACGTTTAACCACGGCCACTGTGGTGGGGGCGGGAATGTTCGGGGTTCGGCATTGTACGGGTGCTCTGGGTAGTCAGCTCTCACCTTTCGGTCGAGGACGTCGAAGCAACCAGCCATCGCCTGCGGTACTCCAGATCGTGTTCTTGCAGTTAAGAAGACAGTTTGGTAATGTATGTCCGCAGCACCGGCAGATAGGGATTTTCCTAGGTGATAATCAGAGCTCAGCAGAGCGCGCCTGTTCGTCTTTTTCTAACTTTGTTCTGTCTTGAGTAGCAGCAATTAGTGTTGGGTTGGCTGTGTGTTTTCTCTTAAGATTTGAGTTGCAAGGAATTGGCTCCACATACCACTTCGTCATAATCCTCACAATCTAGTTTAGGGACAACTTCACATTCACAGCGTTTGTTTGAGTATCCAATTTGAGTCAATTTGATGTATTGTAAAGGTTTCAAGTGTTTTTGTTTATTATTTTGTGTTTAGTCTTAATAAATCATATTGTTATTTTGGACAAAACTTTCATTCTGTTAATCGGTAGAGCAACCCTATCATTCCTCACTATGTTAATGAAACTTTCGTTTATTTGACTTATTTATCAAATTAAATTATTGCAGGTGCCAAACTCTCTACTACTCCACTGGCAGGGTTGATTAGAGTCAGTTCGCGTATTTTTTTTATCCTTGTGCAACAGCAAAAGTCGGAGATAGAATAGCGGGGGGGGGGGGGGGGGGGGGCTTAGAGCATCATTTACATATGTGGATTCTAGAAGAATTTAGTGTTAAATACACTTCTAGCCCCGGCACCTCGCAACTTGAGCCATCAAAAGATTCAGCTTCAAAGATTACCAGAGGGAGACAGACCTTTACAACAAATCCCAATTGATATATCAGGCCCATTTAATAGGAGTGCAGCAGGGAATAAGTATGTGTTAACAGTGATTGACCACTTTTCTAGTTATTTAGTATTGGTCGCATTACCAGATCAGAAAGCAAGTACGGTGGCACTAGTTAATAATTGGTTACTCAGGTATGGGATACCTCAGTCCTTAATCTCGGATCAAGGTACTAATTTCACGTCTGGTCTGTTGAAGTAACTGTGTAAGTTACTGAAGGTAGAGAAACTATGGACTAGTCCATTCCATCCGCAAGCCAACGGTCGAACGGAGAGAGTGCATCGCATGATCGCTAAGATGTTGAGTCACTATGTAAATAGTCAACACACCGACTGGGATGTGTACTTGCAATTCGTAACCAGTGCATATAATAGTAAGGTACATACGTCGACAGGATTGTCGCCATACGAAGTGCTGTATGGGTGGAAGATGCCATCAGCTTTTGACGTGCTTCGTCCAAGGCTGGGAGCAGAGGGTGAGTATTTAAGGCAATTTGCGAAAACTAATCCGTATGTTCCAAAAGGGAGAACGAAGAAGTTCACAAACAAGTTCCAGGGACCGTACCAGGTAGTGGAAATGGCATCACCTGTCAATGTAAAATTACAATTGCCTACCAAGACAACGGTGGTTCACGTTAGTAGAGTTAAGCCATTCCAGGGGGTAGTGGATCCGTATATATGTACTTCTCCTTCTGGCAGAAAGCGAAAAGAAGCGCCAGAAGCAGACAGTAAACCGGGTATTAAGTATAAGTTGCGTTCGAGGGATGTGTAGTTAGCAGTAATTATCATGTGTGTATTATTTTTTTGCATAGTCTAGGGTTATTTTATTGGTATTACGGGGGAATTGATGGGAGTTTTTTCCTTCTCTCTCCATTCTGTAGGTGAAGCAGGATGGAATACAAGTGGATAGTATGGGGCGTAGTCCTCTGGCAACTGACACAAGCTGGCGAGGTACAGAATATGCCGTTGCGAAGTGGGATGTTGTTCGGGAAACAAGCGGATGTGGTCCTCACGAGTCACGAGTGGATGCTTCGTCTGGCACTTAATACCCTGCAGGTAAGGAACGAGATGCGGCAGCTACAGGAGGTGGTATCGAGTGTGGAAACGGTTGCATCTAAGAACGGAATATTACGGGATGTGCAAGAAGAGTATGAGGCTTTGGATAGGTCTTGTAAGGAAATAAGGGAACAACTGTGCCAAGTCGTGAGCATGATTCCAGGGAGGAGAAAAAGAGTAAAGAAGGGTTGGTTGAATGCAGGTGGGAAGTTGCTGAAAACAATTTTTGGAACAGTGGATAGAAACGATATTGAGGGATTTAACAATTCTTTAACAGTTATTCGCGACAGGGAGGAAAGCATAGGGAAGTTAGTGGATATACACACAACAGAGATACGGGGATTAGGCACAGAGATGTTGAATGTGAGAAGCGTGGTGCGTGGGATGGCTACAGGGTTACGAGCATATATAGAACAAACACATAAATTATTGAATACTCATCTGTAACAGGTACAAACGCGATTGGATATAGTGGAAAGGAGGCTGTAAATCGCTAAATTGCTGTGGGAACTGGTTAACAGCATTGGTGATGCACGAGTGAGGATGGATGAATTGCAAGAGGCAGTACATCACGCAAGGAAATCTGCCATACTATTCCATTCTGGTTCTAGTTACATTACTTTTCGTGTACAATACATTGAGTGTTAAGACGTGGTATGTTTTAGAGCTAAATTTCATGGAGCATACTATTCTGATGCAATTACTTTTGCCTGATAGTGAGCAATGATGATGTATAATTTGTACGACGTGAAAGATTCCTGAGACGGCAATTCCAAGCTATTTTTTGCACTTAATTCTGTGGATCCGTTTGAGGTGAGTTACGCATTGACTTGGTATTCTGGCTTTTACTCACACATGTTCGTATGCAGTGATATAGGCTGAGAGAGTGTACGAATTTATCAATCATCGAGAAACTGATTAATGAGTCATTTTTAAGTTCAAATGAATCTATATGATACCAGAAACATTTTCAAATATAATTTTCAAATATCATTTTCAAATCTCAAAGTTTCAAATCACCATCAAATACCACAGCACAATTTCTACCATAATGTTTTAGCACATAGGCTATAGACTGATTGCAAAGTTCAGAAATATTGGTGTCCACATTCCTCTTCACACGGTGGACAAGGAAGCCTCCATCTACTACATTGGCGCCGGTTTCTAGGTCATGAGTTGCATAACTGCCTTCTGTAAAAGCATCACAGAGAGATTTCTTTCTTTTCCTCATTCCGCCTTCATTAAAGAGAGACAACATGAATGGAGATAAATCATATTCCATAAGCTTTCCAACACCCTCATCACCTCATCACTCTTTTTTGCAGTGGCTGTTCTTTGGAAAATTGTCAAAGGGTCCACAGTTACTGTTTCACCACGCACCTTTACAGTATGGTTCATACTAACCAAGCGATGCAGGGTAGCCGCGCGGTCTAAGGTGCCTTGTCCGCGCGGCTGGACCCTGTTGGAGGTGCGAGTCTTCCCTCGGGCATGGGTGTGTGTGTTGTCCCTAACGTAAGTTAGTTTAAGTTAGATTAAGTAGTGCGTAAGCTTAGGGACCGATTGCCTCAGCAGTTTGGTCCTGTAAAGCCTTATCACAAATTTCCAAATTTTTAACAACCAAAAACACCTCTACTTTCTTATTAGACTGGTTTATGTCACCAAAATTACAACCAATATAGCTCTGCATGATTCTGGTACCAATTTCTAGGGCTTGGTAACTACTTATTTATTTTTGAGCTTACAATTACTCCTCTCGAGAGAGACATTATTGAATTTATTTTAGGAAAATGAGGATGGTCGCTGAACCTCTCATAGATCTTTATACTGTCTTGTCCATCTCTAATTTGTCGTGACACCAGGCGATCAACATGCTGGTCCCGACTAGAAAAAATCACTCCAGTAAACTACTCTAATGATGAGCTGATGGCGGTCGTTCCAAGAGGTCCTCCAACCCACTTTGCTGGAATGGAGTCAGTTATAAATATTTACTATCAAAAACAGTCTTGACCATAATTTATTTATTCCGGGAACCAGTTTCGACCACTATTGTCATCTTAGGACCAATGAGTAAGAACCTCCTTCTGGTGGTAAATCACTACTGATAGTAGTGACTTACTACTAGAAGGAGGTTCTTACTTATTGGTCTGAAGATGACCACAGCAGTGGTCGAAACCGGTCACCGGAATAAATAAATTGTGATCAAGACTGTTTTTGATGGTAAATATTTGCAACAACATTGATCACTGTTCACTCCCACAATGTATTCAAAAGTAAGGAATCAGTTATGCCTCTTTGTTGTGCCAAATGGAGCTTTTAATGGAGCGAGCAATTCACGTATTCCTTTTCCACCAACATTTCATTGGTGACTGACAACATCACACTCACAGATTAAACACTTCTCCGCCATTGTTTATAAGGACGTATTTCATGTACAGACTCTCTTAATCACTGCAAATAACGAATAACTTAAAAAATTAATTCCAAATATAAGACAGTCTCTGCTGCAATATTTAGCAATCACTAACGCGTTTCGTGCTCTTTGTGCACCCTCATATAAACTGAAACATGTGATGAAGTAATTATTACATGAAACTTTTGATCCGTGAACCTATCTAAACCATTAAATGTCAGAATAAACAAAAAGTGGGAGGTGCTAACATGCCTTGTAAAGGTAGAGGGAACCACTAAACTCACTCAACAGTAAAGTTGTTTTGTGTACTCGCATAACAAAACTGGACAGAAAAATGCTGTGTGTAAATTGAAGAGCGAGCAGGTCTTTCCCAGAAATTAGCCGCAACAAACGTACAGCGTGCCTAGCAATCACTTTCCCGCATACCGGTGCAACGTGGTGTGCAGATATGTATGTAGATTCTGTTGTAGTTCTGTTAATAACTAATATCTGAATTCCATTTAGTGTTAATGCATTTGTGGAAAATAAACACCTCTCACACGTGTCCTCATACAACTCATTTTGCGACATGTCAAAAATCTCCCGGTGTGTCTGCGCACTGTGCCGCCAGTGATTTATGAGGTGCGCTGTGGAAGGGTCGGTGTAACTTGGTGAAACACCCTGTAATTGTTTCTTACGACGCAATGGGGTAGGTTGAGTGAGAACTCACTAGCTCGCTCTTCGTTTTGCAGACGCGCAACTAAAGGAAGTGCTTGACATCGTTTCACATCACGACTTACGTAATCTTCTACGCTCCATCGCCCCCCCCCCCCCCCCTCAAACCAAACCCTCACCCGCTCAACCGCTGCCACCAGTCACACACTCAGTACAAAATTTATCGCTCAGTACTGGTCTGCTGTACGTAAATTAGCTATACCCATTTAATATTTGGTCTTAATCAACTTCATTTAACAATAAACATTAATTTTATCCCATTAAAACATTATTTCAATAAATTTGCTATTTTTCCACCCCTTGTAACGCGAAAACTATTGGTCCTAGAGAAAAACTGAATAGCACCTTTTTTGTAGGAAATTAAGCGTACTTTAATGTTGCACTGGGGAACATTTTCGCAGAGGGAATTAGATTAGGAAATGAGACACTTAAAGTAGTAAAGAAGTTTTGCTATTTGGGGAGTAAAATAACTGACGATGGCCGAAATAGAGAGGATACAAAATGTAGACTGGCAATGGAAAGGAAAGTGTTTCTGAAGAAGAGAAATTTGTTAACATCGAGTATAGATTTAAGTGTCAGCAAGTCGTTTCTGAAAGTATATGTATGGAGTGTAGCCATGTATGTAAGTGAAACATGGACGATAAGTAGTTTGAACAAGAAGAGAATAGAAGCTATCGAAATGGTGTTACAGAAGAATGCTGAAGATTAGATGGGTAGATCACATAGCTAATGAGTCAGTATTTAATAGGATTGGGGAGAAGAGAAATTTGTGGCACAACTTGACTAGAAGAAGGGATCGGTTGGTAGGATATTTTCTGAGGCATCAAGGGATCACAAATTTAGTACTGGAGGGCAGAGTGGAGGGTAGAAATCGTAGAGTGAGATCAAGAGATGAATACACTAAGCAGATTCAGAAGGATGTAAGTTGCAGTAGCTACTGAGAGATGAAGAAGCTTGAACAGGATAGAGTAGCATGGAGAGCTGCATCAAACCAGTCTCTGGACTGAAGACCACAAATAACAACAACACAACATTTTCGCTAGAAGTCACGGTTTTCGAGTTTCAAGAAAAACGTAAAAAAGTGACCTTTAAACGCCCCCACCCCAACGCTCACACCTTAGAGGTCAGGACCATATTGTTTAAGCTCGGCGTCGCTCTGGCGCTTATAGCAAACTTTTTCCTCGTGCTTTAGAAAACAGTGCACAATTCGAGACTCTATCAGAAAGCTACAAACGTTGACCTTTGGAGACTCACCACAGCAAATAAACAACCGTTTTATAGCTAGAACCTTCGGTCAAAGGACTTACTACTGAAGGTTTTGTACCTTGCCCGGTGAGTTCCCAGAAGGCAAGTGGAAGGGGGACCGATTTGAGCAAATCGCTGTATGCCCGCGTCCCTCGAAAAAAGTCGCACTATCCAGATTCATTTCCTGTGTTTGTCAAGTCTGGGGTAAGCACGTTGTCACAAACAGATGGCAAGACCTATTGGGACGGGAGATTTCGTTTCCATCCACAAACGAGAAAGCAATTCGTTTGGTGTTTTAAAAGCAGCTAGAATTGGAGACCAGGAGCCATTTTCTGAATTTTTGTACATGAAAAGCCAATGCGTTAGTGGAAAAAAGAAGCGAGACGATGCCGTGGGCTCGCGGATCAGAAATTCTCGGAACAGATCAGGTGAAAGGCCGGCCTCTTGGAAAACGGCGTTTACACATTTTTTTGTGGGAGAAAAACAGTAACGCAACAATTATGCCATTCTTTAGATTTAAGTGAACTTTTCATTGGTAGGTGCTTTTTAGACCGCTGAGCAGAGCAGATACGGCAGACACGTTCTACCTTCACATAGCGGAAGCAGGACGAAGAAGACTTACTTTTGGGTGGAGATTCTGAGAAGATATTTACACGTGGACTTCTTGCAGCTGGTGAGGCTGCCTGAACTGGCAGACGAGTTACACTGGCATCCATCTGCACAATTCTCAGTTCGCTCTTCAAAGCACAACCGTTATTGTGAGAATGCCTAGCGGCATTGGGTGGTTAGGATGGAAATTGTTGTGAATTTTCAGTATTCCAATAAATCCATGTAGGTCCATCCGTAACCAGGCGGACAGACAAAGCTGCATTTAATTTCATTTCTCCTTCCGGAACAATAGCACTATCTTTCTTATTCACGAGGAGGTTGTTCATGCTGAATGGTAGAAAGTTTATTACCATCGACCCCATTTCCTTAACAGATAACTTTGTCTAACTTACCAGTACTACACTTCAATTAAAATTTCAATTAGATGTTCTTTGTAGTGTGCTCAATTAAAATATGTATAATGTCCGGATTAATCTGTGCATGCCGAACAATTTGTAACGAAAATCGGGTTCACTTTTGCCAGTTCTTTATTTCGTAGTTAGCGAGTTTCTTTCATGCAGTTTATCAATAGTGAATTATGGGAGTGTCAGTACCCAAGACTGAATACTAGAGCCAGTCATTTTTCTATGAGCGTTAAATAAAATGTTTTGTAACATTTTAAGTGAATATCTGAGTTCTTTGTGGAGCGGCCTGCGCCTCAGCAGCCCAACTAATACAGGTCGTTATTCCACTTCAGAAGGTAGTTTCAACTCGACTGGTAGGTCGGAGCTCGTTCATGGATACCCGCAGTAATGTTGTTGTTGTGGTCTTCCGTCCAGAGACTGGATTGATGCAGTTCTCCATGCTACTCTATCCTGTGCAAGTTTCACCATCTCCCAGTACCTACTGCAACCTACATCCTCTTGAATCTGTTTAGTGTATTCATCTCTTGGTCTCCCTCGACGGTTTTTACCCTCCACGCTGCCCTACAATACTAAATTGGTGTTCCCTTGATGCCACAGAATAAGCCCTACCAACAGATCCCTTCTTCTAGTCAAGTTGTACCATAAATTTCTTTTCTCTCCAATTCTATTCAATACCTCCTCATTACTTATGTTATCTACCCATCTAATCTTCAGCATTCTTCTGTAGCACCACATTTCCAAAGCTTCTATTCTCTTCTTGTCTAAACTGTTTATCGTCCACGTTTCACTTCCATACATGACTACACTCCATACAAATACTTTCAGAAACGAGTTCCTGATACTTAAATCTATACTCGATGTTAACAAATTTCTCTTCTTCAGAAACGCTTTCCTTGCCATTGCCAGTCTACATTTTATATCCTCTCTACTTCGACCATAATCAGTTAATTTGCTCCCCAAATAGCAAAACTAATTTACTATTTTAAGCGTCTCATTTCCTAATCTAATTCCCGCAGCATCACCCGATTTAATTCGTCTACATTCCATTATCCTAGTTTCCCTCAGTAATAAAAATTAGTATTACAGTTAAGTATGTTGTAAGGTGTGCTAAAGATATGAGACCTTTTAATTCTGATTCTGATGACGGTTTCAAACAATTAGGCGAACGATTAACACATCTAGATACACATTATGCAGAAGTTAGCCCCTCAGGAATAATGCCAAATTTCTCTACTATAAGCAGACATGTCAAACAACAAGCTGATGCAGTACGAAACAGTATAATGTCTTATGTTACTACTGAATTTATTACTGAATTTACAGCTAAATTCTCTGACACTAAGAAGACTGGAGTGAATATTATGAAAGAAACAGAGGATGGCTGATAGGAATACTTCGCAGCAAACGTTCCATAATTTGGTTTTGTCACCGACCAAAATTCACTACTGGCCATTAAAATTGCTACACCAAGAAGAAATGCAGATGATGAACGGGTATTCGTTGGACAAATACATTATTCTCGAACTGACATGTGATTACATTTTCACGCAGTTTGGGTGCAGAGATCATGAGAAATCAGTACCCAGAACAACCACCTTTGGCCGTAATAACGGCCTTGATACGCTTGGGCATTGAGTCAAACAGAGCTCGGATGGCGTGTACAGGTACAGCTTCCCATGTAGCTTCAACACGATACCACACTTCAAGAAGAGTAGTGACTGGCGTATTGTAACGAGCCAGTTGCTCGGCCACTATTGACCAGACGTTTACAATTGGTGAGAGATCTGGAGAATTTGCTGGCCATAGCAGCAGTCGAACATCTCCTGTATCCAGAAAGGCCCGTACAGGACCTGCAACATGTGGTCATGCATTATCCTGCTGAAAGGTAGGGTTTCCCAGGGATCGAATGAAGGGTACTGCCAAGGGTCGTAACACATCTGAAATGTAACGTCCACTGTTCAAAGTGCCGTCAGTGCGAACAAGAGGTGACCGAGACGTGTAACCAATGGCACCCCACACCATCACGCCGGGTGATACGCCAGTATGGCGATGAATACACGCTTCCAATGTGCGTTCACCGCGATGTCGCCAAACACGGATGCGACCATCATGATGCTGTAAACAGAACCTGGATTCATCCGAAAATTTGACATTTTGCCATTCATGCACCCGGGTTCGTCGTTGAGTACACCATCGTAGGCCCTCCTGTCCGTGATGCACGTCAAGGGTAACCGCAGCCATGGTCTCCGAGCTGATAGCTCATGTTGCTGCAAACGTCGAACTGCTCTTTCAGATGGTTGTTGTCTTGCAAACGTCCCCGTCTGTTGACTCAGGGATCGAGACGTGGCTGCACGATTCGTTACAGCAATGCGGACAAGATGCCTGTCATCTCGACTGCTAGTGATACGAGGCCGTTGGAATCGAGCACGGCGTTCCGTATTATCCCCCTGAACCCACCGATTCCATATTCTGCTAACAGTCACTGGATATCGACCAACGCGAGCAGCAAAGTCGCGATACGATAAACCACAATCGCGATAGGCTACAATGCGACCTTTATCAAAGTCGGAAACGTGATGATACGCATCACGTATTACACGAGGCATCACAACAACGTAGTAAGACCTGTCTTTTTTTTGTGTTCAGGTCTCTGTAAGTGGCAGAAGTGTCAATAATAGTTACATCGATCATGTGACAATATCCACTGTGAAAAATGCTACCCAAATTTATAGTGTTTCATTAACTAAACATATTTGGACATTACCATTGGGTCTTTTTGTGTGACGATTTCCCCAAAGTGCCTCAACTAATTTACATTACAGGCAGTGGGAGAACCAAGACAACAAATCCTACACGGAAACTAAGTAGGCAGGCTTTAGAAACGCGGTCGTACAATACCTAACCCTCGTTCCTGTGTTCACCTAACTTCGTGCAGCAATGGTCTGTTTGATGAGACCAGTTATAATTAGTGCCCGTTTTAATCCCCAGATTTGTTATAGGGCTAACAAATGAACAGCACTTATTATCGACAGAAATAAATGTATTGCAATGCGTATAAATGACGAAAATATCCGGTATTGTACTCCCTAAAGGTCGGAGATCAAATTGGCAGATATCTGAGGGCGTGTGCCCAGAGCAATACATAGTGGGATGGCGATCTAAATTTAGTCGAGAGGAAGGAAAATGGCGGACAGAGATTTATCGGATGAATCCTATGGGAGGTTGCATCCCAACCCTCACATGACCAATTCCAGAGTACTTTCCGTAGTTCCACGACCATTAGAAACAAGAACTAAAGGATCAACGTCATAGATACCAGGATGAAGAGCTATTCAAATAAATACTTTTTATCTGCACTCTGTTTCGAACACGCCTTAGTATAAAAACGAAGATAGAGCTACGTGAAAAATATGTGACTAATTTTGTAATGAATAAGAACAAAATTTGCTGAAACTCGAATGAAAAAATTTCAAACAGTACAAACTTGATGTTTTGATGTCAGTATACCGATTTATACCTTTAACTGTTTATTGTACTTCCTCACAAAAGAGTGAAACACCTACGAGACACGATCGGACGTCATTGTAATCTCATACACATATACACTATCGGCAGGTAGCGAATGATTCGAGTTGCAGTTCTTTGTGACAGACAGAACTGCCACCGGAATGTATTCGTATAGCTCATATTTAGTGTTTTTACCAAGCCCGGTTGGGTATAGACTGAGGTTAAAAAAGACATGGGATACCTCTCAATGTCCTGTCGGGCCTCCTTTTGTCCGGAGCAGTCCAGCAACTCAGCCTGGCATGGACTCGACAAATCGCTGGAAGTCCCCTGCAGAAATCTTGAGCAATGCTGGCTCTATAGCTGCCCATAGTAGTGCACCTGTTGCCAGTGAAGGATCTTGTGCATGAACTGACCTCTCGATTACGTCCCATATATATAAGAACGTAGGCTTCCGCGGCCGGTGTCATAGTGATTAAAATTCTTCTGTGTATTATGCCGCGTCATTGCTAAGAACTAACAACAATAATAAAACAAGCAGGCTCCTACGTGAAAGACTCTTCCCATTCATACAACTGATTAGGGAACAGCGAATAAAGCCATCAGACATTATGGTACCTATTGAGGAGACTATGCGCATTTTACAGAATCTGATCCCACCAGATATCTGCGATCTGGTGCGCTTATGCCTGTCATCTACGTACTTCACCTGGCGGGGAAAATATTACGAACAGTTAGATGGAGTGCAATGGGTTCCCCGCTCTCCCCTGTAGCTGCGGACATCTTCATGGAAGCCTTTGAGCAAGCGGCGCTAGCTTCTGCTCCGTTACGTCCCAGTTGTTGGCTGCGATATGTGGACGACACATTCGTTATCTGGCCTCACGGTGAAGCTGATTTGGGAAACTTCCTCCAGCACTTAAATAGCCTGCAAAAAAATATAAAGTTCACACATGAGACTGAAAAGAATGGTATCTTGCTATTTCTGGATGTGGAAGTATACAGAGCTGCCGAAGGTAAACTGGGACAGCGCCACCACCACCCAGCTCAAAAGTATTCTGTTCTGCATACGTTAAGTGCCCGAGCCTACCGGATAACCGATGAAAATAACATCAAAGAAGAATTAAAGGAGCTACAGCACACGTCTCGTGCCAACGGCTACGATATCATAAGAAAGGTAGCTAAAACCAAAGGGAGTAAAACACGAGAAGAAGGCAAAGAAGAGAAGCTTCCACTGGTACACTTACCATATGTAAAAGGCGTCAGTGAACGGCTAGGCAACGTCCTCCGCCGACGAGGTTTCAGACCGATTTTTCGAAGCAGTCACAGGATCCACGAAATGATAGGTTCCACCAAGGATGTAGTAAACAATCTTAACACTGCAGGTGCGGAGCTGCCTACATAGGAGAAACAGGGAGACCTGTCAGCTTACGAGTAGCAGAACACGAACGCTATGTACGATTACAACAACATAATAAATCGGCGATAGCCGAACACCACCGTGACTGTGGACAACCTATCAGGTTCCAGGAAGCCCGAGTACTGGCGAAAGAATCGTGGATGCGAGAACGCAAAATACGGGAGGCGATCGAAATTATTAAGCAGCCTGACAACATCAACAGAGAAGATGGCTACAAACTCCCGGCGTCCTGGCTGCCGGCCATCCCAGTCCAACGGGCCGCGAGCGGTCGCGGGGCAGAAGCTACACGGGACGCGGACATATTTGCACAAACAGCTGTAGAGCAACTGTCAGTCCACTTCCGCCCACACCAGGAGGAAAACTTGCCGACCAGAAACCGAACGCTGATTGGCGGACAGTTACCAATCGTTGACGACATGGACATCCACGAATAGCCACTTTCCTTCCATCTTCCCTTACGTCACGACTATCCAATCATATTAGAGAGCCAATTAAAAGTTTTACAACAGTGACGTCAGACATCGATAGTCTGTAATAAATAGAAGCACCTATCCCCATGCAAAACCAGTCGTGCCCTGAGGAAGGCCGTTGCAATTCGGCCGAAACGCCGGTTTTAGTTTATTATTGTTGTTAGTTCTTAGCAATGACGCGGCATAATACCCAGGAGAATTTTCATCATGTCCCATATATGTTCGGCGGGATTCATTTCGGGCGATATGGGTGCCTAAATCATTCCGTCAAATTGGCCAAAATATTCTTTAAACCAATCGCGAACAAATGTGGAATGGTGCCAAAGCGCATTGTCATCCATAAAAATTCCATCGCTGTTTAGGAACATTAAGTCAATGAATAGCTGCAAGTGATCTCAAAGTAGCCGAACGTAACCATTTCCAGTATGGTCGGTTCAGTAGCATGAGAGGAACTATTCTGTTCAATGTAAACACACCCCACCCCATTATGGAGTTACCACCGTCTTGCACAGTGCCTTGTTGACAACTTGTGTACATAGCTTCGTAGGGTTTGCGTCACACTCGAATCCTACCATCAGTTCTTTCCAACTGAAATCGGGGCTCATCTGATCAGACCACGATTTTTCAGTCGTCTAGAGTCGAACCAACATGGTCACGAGCCAAGGAGAGGCTCTGCAGGCGATGTCACGCTGTTAGCAAAGACACTCGCTTCGGTCGTCTGCTGCCACTGTCCATTAACGCCATATTTCGCCACACTGTCCTAACGGATATGTTCATCGTAGGTCCCACATTGATTTCTGCGATTTTTTGGTGCAGTGTTGCTTGTCTGTTAGCAGTGACAACTCTACGCAAACGCCGCTGCTCTCGGTCGTTAAGTGAAAGCCGTCGGTCACTGCGTTATCCGTGGTGAGAGGTAATGCATGAACTTTGGTATTCTCTGCACTTTTTGGCGCTGTGATCTCGGAATATTGAATTCCCTAACGATTTACGATAAGGTATGTTCTACGAGTCTAGCTGTAACTACCACTCCCGCCGAAAGGCCACAATCACGTCGTAAACCTTTTAACATGAATCACCTGAGTGCAAACAACAGCTCGGCCAATGCACCGCCCTTTTAACTGTCATCTGTATACGTGCAGGTCGCAATCCCATGGCTTTCGTCATCTCAGTGTGTAAGCGACGAGAACAGCGACAGAAGTTGAGTCATCACTGTGAAGGACACGGAGACGTCCGTCACTCGTGTGAAGCAGCGACGCCCGCTAAATCACGCAGGGCTAACAGGTAATTAGGGTTGGGGAAAGGGCCAAGTAAGTTGAAGTCGGATTCACTTCACAATTGTAATTTATTATCAGTTAGTTCAAAAATACATTTTTGAAAGAATTAAATTTGCTTCTCGGCTGAAGGCCTCCAAACAGATGCTTTAGAATAAGTTCAATTTTGAAAAGACATGACACACAGTTAAATTTACGAATAAGATAAATCATGAGATCAGCATGCGGAGCGGTTGAAAGCCGCCGGATTAAATCTTCAAAATTCCAAATATACTAAGATGATTACCGAAGGCAGAAGGACACAATGTTTTAAGATACTATTAGGGCTGATGACCCACAACTAACCTTGCCAAATTAAAAACATAAAATACATTTAAATTACAACAACATTAACACTGCCAAAAGGATAATTAAGAGAACAGCGCTCAGGAGTCTCCAGCGGATCGGTCTACCCTCGATCACTTACGAGAGACAGGCGGTGAGTCCAACTACACACAATTCGTGCCAACCCAACCAAGGGACAGTCACGGACCGACCGACCAACCGCTTGCTTGGCACGACGAAGTACACGAGAATTCAAGAACCCCACAAAAAATTTACAAGTATCACTATCCCCAGACAAACGCGTATGTGAACTGAGGTGCCAAAACTACGCACCATGTTGGGCAGCAACAACAGGTGAGGAAAAGACACTGCCTAAAAACTACGTTAGCGGCCAGGGCAGGTAACCAGAACACCGACGGCCACAAGGCAGCAAATTCCGCTCGTGCACTTGGCTATGGATAAAATAATTTGATCAATTCCACCTGACGGCGGCTATCCCGAACACTTAACTGGTTGTTGCTCACAGGAAAACGTCCACAACAGCAACGCTTGAACCAAAAACGTAATGCTGAAAAACACTCAACCTTCACGTCCTGGGTCGGCGAACGACGATGCTCGTACCGATCGGACAGCTCCAGACAGACTCTGACACTGCGCAGAGACCGCCAGCGACCCAGTCGACTACGCCGCACGGAGATGTCCTCGGACAAACCGACCAACAATCCACCAAAATTCAGGCCCACCTTAAGCAATACGTGGCGGCAACGGTCGGGCGGGCGATGTCCACGCAGGGCTCACTGCTGCTACAAGCCGGTGACTGGCTGGCCCGGGCTGCGCTCCAGACACGTTCCAACCGAATGGCAGCCCGAACTCGTGACCCGAACTCCCTATCCGAACTGGCTTACGACAGACAACGACCTGGAAGTAATAGCAGTCGAGCAAAGATACTACGAGAGAGGATATCGATACGCGGTGCAAACACCGCTCACGGTCAGGCAAGGCGGCAACTCAGTGGCAGTAGTAATTTACATTAATGTAGTGAGGTGGAAGTACGTTAAAAACAGGGTGTAGAATACATGATGGTGGGAACACGAGCCACACGCGGCTCATCAGCATCTGAGAATTTGAAAGTGCATCACTGCAGATCTCAACTCGGGCGGAAGGTCTTATCGTGGAAGATTCATATTGATGGGGCATTCGAATGTGACAGTGGTCCCATGTTGGGCTGCATGGAAACGTGACAACAGTTGCAATCATAGTTAAGATTCCAGGTCTATCACTTCTGACCACCACAAGGGAGAATCGTCATATCGTGCATGGAGCACAATGTAACCACTTCACATCTGCACTTGCCATCCGGGAACAATTAATGGACTCCCCGCAACATTCTGTGTCTTCCCGCACAACTGGCAGGTGACTTACGACAACCGGACAAGGGAATTTGTCCCATGCGTATGCTTCCGTTGACACAACAACTCAAACGGCTGCCTCTGCAATGGTTCTGTGATCGCCAAGCATGAACTGCTGATGAATGGTGTCGCATTGTGTACAACGCATTGCGGCGGGTCTAAACCTTCCATTCAGTCCCTTTTTGACTTGTTTGATCTGGCAGTTGAAGATACCAAAAGGAAAGCCGAAGTTTTAAATTTCAAGCTCAAGAAATCCTTCACACAGGAGAATAGTGCAAACATACCGTTATTTGACCATCGGCCAGACCCCCATACGGACGACACATTAATAAGTATACCTGTCGTAGAGAAACAACTGGAAGATTTGAAAGCAAATAAATCACCAGGTCCGGATGGAATCCCAGTTCTGTTTTATGAAGAGTAAAAAATGGTTCAAATAGCTCTGAGCACTATGGGACTTAACATCTGAGATCATCAGTCCCCTAGACTTAGAACTACTTAAACCTAACTAATCTAAGGACATCACCCACATCCATGCCCGAGGCAGGATTCGAACCTGCGACCGTAGCAGCAGCGTGGTTCCGGACTGAAGCGCCTAGGACCGCTCGGCCTATGAAGAGTACTCTACGGCATTGGCCCCTTATTCAGCTTGCATTTATCGTGAATCTCTCACCCAACACAAATTCCCATGTGGCTATCACTGGAAAGAAGCGCAGGTGACTCCATTATATAACAATGGTAAAAGAACAGACCCGCAAAAGTACATACCAGTATCCTTAACTTCTATTTGCTTCAGTATCCGTAAACATAATCCCATTTCGAATATATTCAGCTTTCTTCAGACTGCGAAACTTATTTCCACGAATCAGTATGATTTTAGAACGCATCTTTCGTATGAAACTAGCCTTGCTCTTTTCTCACATGATACACTGAGAACTATGGATGTAAGGAAACACACAGATTCCACATTTCAAGACTTCTGGAAAGCATTTTACCCGGTGCACGGTTCAGGCTGTTAACGAAGGTACGAGCATATGGAATAAGTTCGCAGATATGTGAGTGGCTCGAAGACTTCTTGACTAATAGAACCCTGTATGTTGTCCTCGACGGCGAGTGTTCATCAGAGAGAATGGCATCGTCAAGAGTGCCGCAGGGAAGTGTGATAGGACCGCTGTAGTTCTCTGTGTACACAAATGATTTGTAGGATAGGGTGGTAGAAATCTGCCGTTGTTTGGTGATGATGCCGTAGTATACGGTGAGATGTCGAAGTTTAGTGACTGTAGGAAGTTACAAGAAGACGTAGATAATATTCCTAGTTTGTGTGATAAACAGCAGCTAGCAATAAATGTGGAAAAATGTAAGTTGGTGCGGATGATTACAAGAACAAACCTGTAACGTTCGGATACAGTATTACTACTGTCCAGTTTGACACAGTTATGTCTTAATACTATCTGGGCGTAACGTCGCAAAGCGATACGAAATCGAAAGCGCATGAAAAACTTCGGTAGAGAAGGTGAATGGTCGACTTCGGTTTACTGGGGGAATTTCGGGAAAAAGTTGTTTACCTGTAAAGGAGACCGCTTATAGGTCGCTGGTGTAACTTATTTTTCTCTATTGCTCCAGTGTTTGAGAACTATACCAGGTCGAATTGAAGGAAAACATTGAAGCAATTGAGAGGCGGGCTGCTAGGTTCGTTACCGGTAGACTCGAACAACACGCAAGTGTTATGGAGATGCTTCGGGAACTCAGATGGGAACCCCTGGAGGGAAGGAGTCGGTCTTTTGAGAAACACTACTGAGAAAATTTAGAGAAGCGAAATTTGAAGCTGGCTGCCAAACGATTCTACTGCCGTCAGCATACATTGCGCGTGAGGACCACGAAGATAACACACGAGAAATTAGGGCTCATACGGAGGCATATAGACAGTCGTCCCCCCCGCCCCCCTCCCCCTTTTTGCGAGTGGAACAGGGGACGGAATGATTAGTGTCAAAAAAATGGTTCAAATGGCTCTGAGCACTATGGGACTCCACTTCTGAGGTCATCAGTCCCCTAGAACTTAGAACTACGTAAACCTAACTAACCTAAGGACATCACACACATCCATACCCGAGGCAGGATTCGAATCTGCGACCGTAGCGGTCTCGCGGTTCCAGACTGTAGCGCCTAGAACCGCACGGCCACTCCGGCCGGCGATTAGTGTCTTGCTGAGTATCTATATAGATGTAGAGGTAGCTGCATATGTAGATGAAGAGGTATGAATGGACTCTTGCACTGAGCTGAATGAACATGGTTGGAGTGTATGGTGGCGACCTGGGGAGACGTTCAATTACACTCCTGGAAATTGAAATAAGAACACCGTGAATTCATTGTCCCAGGAAGGGGAAACTTTATTGACACATTCCTGGGGTCAGATACATCACATGATCACACTGACAGAACCACGGGCACATAGACACAGGCAACAGAGCATGCACAATGTCGGCACTAGTACAGTGTATATCCACCTTTGGCAGCAATGCAGGCTGCTATTCTCCCATGGAGACGATCGTAGAGATGCTGGATGTAGTCCTGTGGAACGGCTTGCCATGCCATTTCCACCTGGCGCCTCAGTTGGACCAGCGTTCGTGCTGGACGTGCAGACCGCGTGAGACGACGCTTCATCCAGTCCCAAACATGTTCAATGGGGGACAGATCCGGAGATCTTGCTGGCCAGGGTAGTTGACTTACACCTTCTAGAGCACGTTGGGTGGCACGGGATACATGCGGACGTGCATTGTCCTGTTTGAACAGCAAGTTCCCTTGCAGGTCTAGGAATGGTAGAACGATGGGTTCGATGACGGTTTGGATGTACCGTGCACTATTCAGTGTCCGCTCGACGATCACCAGTGGTGTACGGCCAGTGTAGGAGATCGCTCCCCACACCATGATGCCGGGTGTTGGCCCTGTGTGCCTCGGTCGTATGCAGTCCTGATTGTGGCGCTCACCTGCACGGCGCCAAACAAGCATACGACCATCATTGGCACCAAGGCAGAAGCGACTCTCATCGCTGAAGACGACACTTCTCCATTCGTCCCTCCATTCACGCCTGTCGCGACACCACTGGAGGCGGGCTGCACGATGTTGGGGCGTGAGTGGAAGACGGCCTAACGGTGTGCGGGACCGTAGCCCAGCTTCATGGAGACGGTTGCGAATGGTCCTCGCCGATACCCCAGGAGCAACGGTGTCCCTAATTTGCTGGGAAGTGGCGATGCGGTCCCCTACGGCGGTGCGTAGGATCCTACGGTCTTGGCGTGCATCCGTGCGTCGCTGCGGTCCGGTCCCAGGTCGACGGGCACGTGCACCTTCCGCCGACCACTGGCGACAACGTCGATGTACTGTGGAGACCTCACGCCCCACGTGTTGAGCAATTCGGCGGTACGTCCACCCGGCCTCCCGCATGCCCACTATACGCCCTCGCTCAAAGTCCGTCAACTGCACATACGGTTCACGTCCACGCTGTCGCGGCATGCTACCAGTCTTAAAGACTGCGATGGAGCTCCGTATGCCACGGCAAACTGGCTGACACTGACGGCGGCGGTGCACAAATGCTGCGCAGCTAGCGCCATTCGACGGCCAACACCGCGGTTCCTGGTGTGTCCGCTGCGCCGTGCGTGTGATCATTGCTTGTACAGCCCTCTCGCAGTGTCCGGAGCAAGTATGGTGGGTCTGACACACCGGTGTCAATGTGTTCTTTTTTCCATTTCCAGGAGTGTATTTCAGTGTCCTGTAAAGGTACAGCGGTGTTACTCTTGGTATTTGGTGTGAGGTGACTTCACGTCACGACTGGTAGTAATTGAGAAAACTCTGACGAGACAACGGTGCGCTACGGACATCCCGCGTGTTCGTGTGTCATCTCTCATGCGAGAGTATTGTGGTGCCATTTTTCAAAACGACAATGCTCGCCCACACACGGCACGAGCCGCTATGAACCGTCTGTGTGATTTCGTGGCACTGCCGTGCTTAGCAGGATTCCCAGGTCTGTCCCCGACAGAACATATGAAGGACCAGCTCGGAAGTCAAATTCATCACAGTGACAGTATCCAGGATGTAGAGGACCAGTTACATTTGTGGGCCATCTTGCCTCAGCAAAGATTACAACGACTCTATGAAACCTTTCCTAACCGAATCAGTGGATGCATCAAGGCCAGAGTACCTGATGACTCATACTGTCAATTTCTTTGTAAAATTGACTCTATTTTGTAGTCCCTGACTAGTATCACGTCCTTTCAAATCGTGAAAGTTTCATTTTGTAGCCTCTCTCCCCTCTTGAAGTTTCACATTTGCCAAGCAGTGTGTATACATATTAACTTTCGAGATGAAATTTATGGAACGTTCTTCTGGTTTTCCCTTGTTATTCAGGAACTTTATTATGACACAGTAATCAATTAAACGTTTTTAATCGAGCAGTACCTAACAGCTAAGCCTGACGTTCTTCAAATATTTACAAGCTGCGAAGCACCACCCACGTCAAAGTACGGAAAGAGAAGAATAAAATTCAAAGCAGAGGTGTACGCTTCATTACAGATTTATTTTATTAGAATGACATCGTCATATATATGCACAACAGCGTCCGTTGAGAAACACTAGCAAAAATATCTTAAGCATCACAGGGAACGTTACAATCAATGTTCGGAAATCCTACATTCCAGTACAACAAACACGTCTCTCGTAATGACCACGAAATCGAATTCAGAAAATTTCTGTTTTGTAAAGAGAGGTACCAACGATTTTTCTTCCCGCTTACCACCAGTGATTTTACTATGGACGGAGGAGGATGCATTTCTGCGTACAAAACCTACGTGCATATCCCTCAGTACTCCGTAAAAATCTACATTTTTAACCAAATTGCAAGCACATTTAACTTTCAAATACTTGATTAAAATACGAAGCTTATTGTAAACTAACGGGCAACCTCGCGAAGAGAATCATGTTTGTGCAGTGTCATGGCTGTAGATGTGGCTACGAGGGGCCATTAATAAGAAATGCAACTCAGCTTTATACTCGGCAAGTTTCGGTTGAAAAAAATACGGAATTGCGGGACATTGTAAGGGGGGGGGGGGGGAGTTGGGTTGTTGGATGGAAGAGACCAAACAGCGAGGTCATCGGTCCCATCGGCTTAGGGAAGGATGGGAAAGGAAGTCGGCCGTGCCCTTTCAAAGGAACCATGCCAGCATTTTCCTGGAGCGATTTAGAGAAATCACGGAAAACCTAAATCAGGATGGCCGGATGCGGGATTGAACCGTCGTCCTCCCGAATGCGAGTCCAGCGTGCTACGGACATTGTGGAATATTCATTCGTCAGCCTCTATGAAGTTCCGACATGTAGCGACGCTATTGGTAGCCTTCAAAATGGCGTCTATAAAGGAGGAGCGTTCCAAACAGAGAGCTGTCATTTAGTATATTTTGGTGGAAAACCAGAGCATCACAGACATTCATAGGAGCTTGCACAGTGTCTCCGGAGACCTCACAGTGTACAAAAGTATGGTGATTGCTTGGAGGAGGCGTCTGCCATCGGCGCAAGAAGATCACGGAAACCTGTCGGATCTCCCGCGTACCGACCGGTCGCGCATGGGTGTGACATCGGCAGTGTTGGAACGTGAAGACACTCTCATTCGAAGTGATCGATGGATCACAGTCAAACACCTCAATGCACAACTGGTCGTCTCTGTTGGGAGTGATGACACACTCGTCCACAAGCAGGGGTACTCAAAGGTGTGTGCCCGATGGATTCCTCACCGTCTAACAGGAGACCATAAAGAATAACGAAGGAGCATCCGTGTGGAAGTACTTGCGCGTTACGGGGCTGATTGTTACAATATTTCCTCGATCATCATCCCAGGCGATGAAGCATCGGTTTATCACTTCGAACGGGAAGCAAAACGTCAATGCTTCGAGTGGCGCCATATCACCTCTCCTCTGAATAAAATGTTCAATGCCGCCCCCTCAGCCGGTAAAGATATGGCGACAGTCTTCTGGGACTCAAAAGGGGTTATTCTGCTTGACGTCCTCTCTCATTGTCCAACGATCAACTCTGAAGTGCATTGCGATACCCTAAGGAGATTAAAGAAACGACTTCAGCGTGTTCGTTGCCACAAAAAAGCCAACGAACTTTTCCTTCACCATGACACTGCACTGCCTCACACAGGTCTGCGCATCCGAGAACAGCTCACAAAACTTCATTGGACTGTTCTTCCTCATCCACCCTACAGCCCTGATATTTCACCTTCTGAGTTCCATATACACTACTGGCCATTAAAATAGCTACACCACGAAGATGACGTGCTACAGACGCGAAATTCAACCGACTGGAAGAAGATGCAAATGATTAGCTTTTCAGAGCATTCACACAAGGTTGGAGCCGGTGGCAGTACCTACAACGTGCTGACATGAGGAAAGTTTCTAACCGACTTCTCATACACAAACAGCAGTTGACCGGCGTTGCCTGGCGAAACGTTGTTCTGATGCCTCGTGTAAGGAGGAGAAACGCGTACCATCACGTTTCCGACTTCGATAAAGGTCGCATTGTAGCCTATCGCGATTGCGGTTTATCGTATCGCAACATTGCTGCTCGCGTTGGTCGAGATTCAATGATTGTTAGCAGAATATGGAATCGGTGGGTTCAGGAGGGGAATACGGAACGCCGTGCTGGATCCCAACGGCCTCGTATCACTAGCATTCGAGATAACAGGCATCTTATTCGCAAGGCTGTAACGGATCGTGCAGCCACGTCTAGATCCCTGAGTCAACACATGGGGACGTTTGCTAAGACAACAACCACCTGCACGATCAGTTGGACGACGTTTGCAGCAGCATGGAGTATCAGCTCGGAGACCATGGCTGCGGTTATCCTTGACGCTGCATCTCAGACAGGAGCGCCTGCGATGGTGTACTCAATGACTAACCTGGGTGTACGAACGGCTAAACGTCATTTTTTCGGATGAACCCAGGTTCTGATTATAGCATCATGACGGTCGCATCCATGTTTGGCGTCATCGCGGCGAACGCACACTGGGAGCGTGTATTCGTCATCGCCATACTGGCGTATCATCCGGCGTGATGGTATGGGGTACCATTGGTTACACGTCTCGGTCACCTCTTGTTCGCATTGCCGGCACTTTGAACAGTGGACGTTACATTTCAGATGTGTTAAGACCCGTGGCTCTACCCTCTATTCGATCCCTGCGAAACCCTACATTTCAGCAGGATAATGCACGACCACATGTTGCAGGTCTTGTACGGGCCTTTCTGGATACAGAAAATGTTCCGCTGCTGCCCTGGCCAGCACATTCTCCAGATCTCTCACCAGTTGAAAACGTTTGGTCAATGGTGGCCGAGCAACTGGCTCGTCACAATACGACAGTCACTACTCTTGATGAACTGTGGTATCGTATTGAAGCTGCGGGTGCAACTGTACACGCCATCCGAGCTCTGTTTGACTCAATGCTCAGGCGTATCAAGGCCGTTATTACGGCCAAAGGTGGTTGTTCTGGATGCAGATTTCTCAGGATCTATGCACCCAAATTGCGTGAAAATGTAATCGCATGTCAGTTCTAGTATAATATATTTGTCCAATGAATACCCGTTCATCCATTTTAATGGCCAGTACTGTATGTGGCCCAGTAAAGGATGTACTCCGCGGGATTATGGGAAGGTTATTGGCGCAGTAAGTCTTTGGCTTTGACGTGGACCATTGGAGTGGTACCATGCGGGCACACGGACACTCCCCTTAAGATGGCGTAAGACCATCGCATTGAACAGAGATACTGAAAAACACGACTTTGTCGCGAAAAGAGTGGGCAATAATATGGTATATTGGAAATCTGAATAAAACCAACCCAGTTTCAGAAAGAAATGTGTTGCATTATTTATTGAACGCCCCCCTAGTAGTAAATAACGAACTTGCATTCGTCAACAGTGAGGCCAAGATGGCGCTTTGAAGGAACGTTAAGTGACATGGACCCTCTTCTGGAGCTCCCAGGTGAAGGAACAAGATAAAAATAAAACACTAAAACCCATTTCATATTATCGCCACATGATCGTCTTGGGAAACGAAATATTTCCTGTATTGCAAAGATAGTCTGCACTAGAGCTGATGGTCCATATTTTGTTGGAAAAAACGGTACAGAAATAAATGTAGGCCCCAAGGTTTCTTTATACACCCACACTCATGCATGAGTCGAACCTTACATTTGACAGATATTGGCACCCGTGTTACGCCTCCCTTCCAGGCCCCCAGCTGGAACAGAACGTAGCTGGGGTGTTCTAGCTGCTAACGGCTGACGAACATCTTCAGTCATCGTACTGCATGTTGTTGTTGTGGTCTTCAGTCCTGAGACTGGTTTGATGCAGCTCTCCATGCTACTCTATCCTGTGCAAGCTTCTTCATCTCCCAGTACCTACTGCAACCTACATCCTTCTGAATCTGTTTAGTGTTTTCATCTGTTGGTCTCCCTCTGCGATTTTTACCCTCCGCGCTGCCATCCAGTACTAAATTGGTGATCCCTTGATACCTCAGAATATGTCCTACCAACCGATCCCTTCTTCTAGTCAACCTGTGCCACAAATTTCTCTTCTCTCCAATTCTATTCAGTACCTCCTAATTAGTTATGTGATCTACCCATCTAATCTTCAGCATTCTTCTGTAGCACCACATTTCGAAAGCTTCTATTCTCTTCTTGTCTAAACTATTTATCGTCCACGTTTCACTTCCATACATGGCTACACTCCATACAAATACTTTCATAAACGACTTCCTGACACTTAAATCTATACTCTATGTTAACAAATTTCTCTTCTTCAGAAACGCTTTCCTTGCCATTGCCAGTCTACATTTTATATCCTCTCTACTTCGACCATCATCAGTTATTTTGCTCCCCAAATAGCAAAACTCCTCCACTACTTTGTCTCGTTTCCTAATCTAATTCCCGCAGCATCACACGATTTAATTCGACTACATTCCATTATCCTCGTTTTGCTTTTGTTGATGTTCATCTTATATCCTCCTTTCAAGACACTGTCCATTCCGTTCAGCTGCTCTTCCAGGTCCTTTGCTGTCTCTGACAGAATTATAATGTCATCGGCGAACCTGAAACTTTCAATTTCTTCTCCATAGATTTTAATTCCCACTCCCTTTCCTTAATCTTTCTTCTAAGATAAATCGTAGAGTGAGTATTGCCTCACGTGTTCCAACATTTCTACGGAATCCAAACTGATCTTCCCCGAGGTCGGCTTCTACCAGTTTTTCCATTCGTCGGTAAAGAATTCGTGTTAGTATTTTGCAGCCGTAGCTTATTAAACCGATAGTTTGGTAATTTTCACATCTGTCAACCCCTGCTTTCTTCGGGATTTGAATTATTATATTATTTTTGAAGATAATACTGCATAAAGATCGTAATTCCCACAGTAGCTTGTAAATGAGTGGCTAATTGGTTTAGAACTGTGTACCAGTTGACGCAGTCTGGCCACAGTCAACATTCCTTACCTTTTCCTATAAAACATTCGTACGATCTCTGTGGCTGCAATTCAGTTAAGATACAGCATAGACGCACAGGCGCAGGATCTCTGTCTTTTAGAACCACAGTGCTTCGAGGACTCTCGTGAATGATCCTCTTACCAGTAATTGAAGCACACTACCTACTGTGACGTTCTCCACAAGAGATGTTGTCACTTTTTCTGTTGACATTATTATCTTCTATATCTACATCTACATCTATACTCTGCAAGCCAGCTTCCGATGTATGGTGGAGGGTACTTTGTGCGCCAGTGTCAACTACCCCTTTTCCTACTTCAGTCACGCTCGATTTGCGGAAAACACGAGTGCTGGTAAGCCTCCATGTGAGCTGGAATCTCCCACATTTTATATTGGTGGTCTTTTCGAGAGATGTACGTGGGCAGAAGTAATATATTGGTTGACACTTCTGGGAACGTACGATTTCGGAACTTGACTACTAAACCACACTGTGATGCAAAAAACCTCTCTTGCGGCGTCTGCCACTGGATTTGACCGAGCATCTCCGTGACGCCTACGCGCTTTCTAAATGAACCTGGGTCGAAATGTGGGTCTGCCCTATTTCCTCTATCTGTTCTATCTGGTACGGATCCCAGACTAAAGCGCAATAATTTCCTGAGCATTCTTCTAATAAATCCCAGTCAGTCATCTGCCTTACCCGCGATTAATTTTATGTTGTCGTTCCAGTTCAGATCGCTCCGTACACATACTCCTAGACAGTTGATAGAAATACATGCTCTCAGTGACTGTTCAGCAGTCGTGGTATCATATAGTAAAGGGTTTTTGTGTATACGTAATAGGTTATATTTCGTATGTTGAGGGTCAATGGCCACTCCCTGCGACGTGCGTTGCACTACATTTCACTACAATTTACTCGCGTCGTGACTTCTCTATACACAACATCACCATCCGCGAAGTTCCTCAGGAGCCTACCGACAATACAATACAATATGTTACCGTGTTACATTTTGTCATGTTTTTCTCTTGATTTTCAGTTTAGAAACAACTTTTGTAGCACAAATATCGTGATTTTAAATTATCGTTTGGTGTTACTTGCGATTTACAGTGTTGTTAGTCCATATTAGTCCATTCGTGTGGTCCTGGAGATGTCTTCATTGGGTCTTCATGCTACAGCTGGCCGATTTCCGACGTTTTTTCACCCACATTTATTATAACACATCATTTGCACTATCCATTTTGTGATCTATATGTGTGTGGCCAAGCGGTTCTAGGCGCTTTCGTCTGGAACCGCTCGACAGCTACGGTCGCAGGTTCGAATCCTGCCTCGGGCATGGATGTGTGTGATGTTCTTAGGTTAGTTAGGTTTAAGTAGTTCTAAGTTCTAGGGGACTGATGACCTCAGATGTTAAGTCCCATAGTGCTCAGAGCCCATTTGATCTATATGTGTGTGTTTATAGAGCGTAATGTTGCCGACTGTCACAGGGTGTTTATCTTCCGTCTTTTGTTTGTCTTGTGTGCGTATGGTTGGATGTTTTTCATTTGTTGTGAGTGTGTATGTGTATGTGTGTGTGTGTGTCTGCAGTTGGTCTGATATTTCGTAGGCTCGAATTTTGTTCTTTCACCAGCAGTGCGTAACTGTATCCATCGCCTTGCAGAAGGAACATTGCATCAACCTGGGCACCTGTATCCTCTGCTTTCTGGGTCTTGTGGTCGAACAGAGGGATTGGAATTTCACAGGACCGTTGTTTTCGGAACCAAAAAATGGCTCTGAACACTATGGGACTTAACATCTATAGTCATCAGTCCCTTAGAACTTAGAACTACTTAAACCTAACTAACCTAAGGACAGCAAACAGCACCGAGTCATCACGAGGCAGAGAAAATTACTGACCCCGCCGGGAATCGAACCCGGGAACCCGGGCGTGGGATGCGAGAACGCTACCGCACGACCACGAGCTGCGGACTCTTCGGAACCCATGTTGATTCCAACAGAAAAGGTTTTCAGTTTCTAAAAGTCTTATAATAATGCGAGCAAAATTAATATCCCGAAATTCTATAACAGACCGACGTCCGGGGTATAGGCCTATAGTTTTGTGCGTCTATTCGGCGACCCTTCTTGGAAACGGGAACTACCTGTGCTTTTATCCAAGCATCAGGAACACCTCGCTCCTCAAGAGACCTACAGTACACTTCTGCTACAGCTGAGTCATATTCTTTCGCATCTTCTGTATAGAATTAAATTTTTATCTATCAGGTCCAGCAGCATTTCCTCTGTTGAGCGATTTCTGTTGAGTCCCTACCCCTTCTCTTCCCACTTCATTCGAAGACTGGTTCGATGTATATCTATCTATACTGATAAAACCTCTTCATTTCTAGAAACTGATCAACCTTACATACATTTGATTCGAATTTTACTGAAGCCTTGCTTCCCCCTATATAGTTTTAACCCACAACATTTCCTTCCATTACCAGATTAAAGATTCGTCGATGCCTCAGAATGTGTCCGATGAACCGATCCTTTCGTTTAGCTGAGTTTTTCCACAAATTTCTTTTCATTTGTTCGATGATCCGTCCACCCAGGCTGCAGCATTCTTCTGCAGCACCACATTTCAAAAGCTTCTCTTTTCTTCTTGTCCGAAAAGTTTATCGTCCAAGTTTAAGTTTCGCAAAAGGCTAAACGCCTGAAAAATGTTCTTCTCCTTGTATGCGGCAATAATCCTATCTTGGACGTGCTCTTCTGTACAAAAGTCTTGGAACATTTACGTTACTTAACTCTGCAGGGTTGAGTTGTTTGGGGTAAGAGGCCAAACAGCGAGGTCATCGGTCTCATCGGATTTGGGAAGGACTGGGAAGGAAGTCGGCCGTGCCCTTTCAAGGGAACTATCCCGGCATTTGGCTGGAGCGATTTATGGAAATCTCGGAAAACCTAAATCAGGATGGCCGGACGCGGGATTGAACCGTCGTCGTCCTGAATGCGAGTACAGTGCACTAATGACTATGCCACCTCGCTCTGTTAATTCTGCGACCGGATCCCTTTTGTGTCACATTCGTCGTCAGGTACCTAAGAGAGGGAAGTCGTGTATGTCACTTGTCTCTTAATTGTGTAAACTTCGTTCTGTATGGGATTGTGTTTTTAACTGTTTGTTTACAAAATTGCTGTTCCTGCCATTGGCTGTGTGCATTTTATATTCTCGCTTCTTCGGCCATCACCAGTTATTTTACTACCCAGCTAAGATAATTCATAACTTCTTTTAGTGTCTGATTTCCAAACCGACTTTCCTCAGCTTTCACTGTTGTTTTGCTTCCATCATTTTTTTTTTTGTTGCTATTCATCTTATACACTCATTTTCGAGACCCTGTCTGTGCCGTTCAACTCCTCCAAAGCCATTTGCCGTCTCTGACAGAATTACAATTTCACCAGTAAATATAAAATAATTATTTCTATAACGTGGACTTTAATCTGGCTTCCAAGTTTTCTTTGATTTTCCCTACCATTGCTCCAGTGCAGATTGAATCACTTTGACAACAAGCTTAGGGTGGTCAAAATGAAAGAGGCCCTAGGTCTTATAAACAACACACACACACACAAAATTCAGTCGCTTATTGTAAATATGGAAGACAGAGTAATAAATTATTATTATTAAAAAACAATGTACTGAACATTCAGTGAGTCACTAGTTCACAGGATGTGCTGAAAATGTTCACATCAATTTCGATTGACCATTCACCACGTCTCATCATGTTTCCCGAAACTATGGTCAGTTCATCTGATGTGATTTCCGCAATCGCGTTGCAAGTGTTTGTTTGCAACTCGTCACAATATGCAGGTTGTTATTGCATCCTGAGCCTTTTGAATTACCCCCCCCCCCCCCCCCCCCCGCTCTCCTCCAAATAAAAATCGCAGTTAGACAGACCGTGAGGAACCTATACGTTTTTATCCAAAAGCTTCGTGGGCGTATGAAACCGAGAACCGTGAAGTACGCGTCGTAACGCCAGCTTGCTGGAAAAATGCATATTCCCGCTCTTCCTCCGCTAGCTCCGCCATTAATAGTCGAAACAATTCCGTTATATACACTTGAGAATACACCGTGTTGTTAAATAAAATGGCGTCTACAATCCATTGGCCTGAAACTGCACCAAATGCCTACTTTCAAATCATGCAGAGCCACCTCGTAGCGTTGTATGGGGTTGCCTGTTGACCAATAGCGTGTGTTTTATGCGTTCACGTCCCCGCTAAGGTGAAGCCATGCTTCGTCTGAATTGAAGCAAAGATTTGGATCGAGATAACCATGAGTGATATTGCTGAGGAACCATTCGCAACAGCGTTATCGTTGTACGGAATCCGTAGGTTTTAATGCTTGCATCAATATTACTTTGTATGCACGCGTATGTTACAGCTTAAACATGTACTGGCATGACGTTTGATTGACATTTAGTTGGGAGGATAGACGGCTAGTTGAATTCCGTGCACTTGTTACCGTAGTCTCGTGGAAACGTTCAATGATTTCCGGCGAACAAACTGTATGTACACTACTGACCGTCAAAATTGCTACACCAAGAAGAAATGCAGATGATAAACGTGTATTCATTGGACAAATATATTATACTAGAACTGACATGTGATTATATTTTCATGCAATTTGGGTGCATAGATCCTGAGAAGTCAGTACCCAGAAAACACCACCTGGCCGTAATAACGGCCTTGATACGCCTGGGCATTGAGTCAAACAGAGCTTGGATGGCGTGTACAGGTACAGCTGCCAATATAGCTTCAACACGATACCACAGTTCATCAAGAGTAGTGACTGGTGTATTGTGACGAGCCAGTTGCTCGGCCACCATTGACCAGACGTTATCAATTGGTAAGAGATCTGGAGAATGTGCTGGCCAGGGCAACAGTCGAACATTTTCTGTATCCAGAAAGGCCCGTACAGGACCTGCAACATGCGGTCGTCTATTATCCTACTGAAAAGTAGGGTTTCGTAGGGATCGAATGAAGGGTAGAGCCACGGGTCGTAACACATCTGAAATGTAACGTCCACTGTTCAAAGTGCCGTCATTGCTAACAAGAGGTGACCGAGACGTGTAACCAATGGCCACCATACCATCACGCCGGGTGATACGTCAGTATGGCGATGACGAATACACGCTTCCAATGTGCGTTCACCGCGATGTCGCCAAACACAGATGCGACCATCATGAGTTGTAAACAGAACCTGGATTCATCCGAAAACTGTTCTTGCAGATGGTTGATGTCTTGCAAACGACCCCATTTGTTGACTCAGGAATCGAGACGTGGCTGCACGATCCGTTACAGCCTTGCGAATAAGATGCCTGTCATCTCGACTGCTAGTGATACGAGGCCGCTGGGATCCATCACGGTGTTCCGTATAACCCTCCTGAACCCACCGAATACATATTCTGCTAACAGTCATTGGATCTCGACCAATTGTAGCAGCAGTGTCACGATACGATAAACCGCAATCGCGATAGGCTACAATCCGACCTTTATCAAAGTCGGAAACGTGATGGTACACGAGGCATCACAACAACGTTTCACCAGGCAATGCCGGTCAACTGCTGTTTGTGTATGAGAAATCGGTTGGAAACTTTCCTCATGTCAGCATGTCGTAGGTGTCGCCACCAGCGCAAACCTTCTGTGAATGCTCTGAAAAGGTAATCATTTGCACATCACAGCATCTTCTTCCTGTCGGTTCTGTAGCACGTCATCTTCGCTGTGTAGCAATTTTAATGGCCAGTAGTGTAACTTAGAATACGTCCTAGTGACACTGAGGATAATTTCTAAAAGAGAAACCAAATACGAAACCTTAACCACAAAAAGAAAGCTGATAAAGTGACTAAAAGCATAAAGATCGATATTAGAAGGGACGGACAATTTCAAGTAATTTCATGTAGTGGCCGAATTCGCCTCTTATGTTACATCAGAACGAAGTTTTATACGAACAATTTTAGATTATAATAATTTACAAAGTAATTTTTATGTGAAGAAAATGATTTGGAATAGATCGATTGGAACAGACGGGCTGGTCGCAATCAACCTTGAATTAGTGAAAAGAGGGAAGAGTTTAGTAGAATTATATTATAACGCCCAACTGAATGAATAAGGACCTTTTTGTAAGTACTAAGGAAAAAAAAAAGAGCTCTGAGGGATGAAGTAGTGAAGGCAGCAGATGATCAAGTAGGTAAAAAGACGAGGGCTAATAGAAATCCTTGGGTAACAGAAGAAATATTGAATTTAATTGATGAAAGGAGAAAATATAAAAATGCAGTAAATGAAGCAGGCAAAAAGGAATACAAACGTCTCAAAAATGAGTTCGACAGGAAGTGCAAATTGGCTAAGCAGGGATGGCTAGAGGACAAATGTAAGGATGTAGAGGCTTGTCTCACTAGGGGTAAGATAGATACTGCCTACAGGAGAATTAAAGAGACCTTTGGAGAGAAGAGAACCCATTCTATGAATATCAAGAGCTCAGATGGAAACCCAGTTCTAAGCAAAGAAGGCAAAGCAGAAAGGTGGAAGGAGTATGTAGAGGCTCTATACCAGGGCGATGTACTTGAGGACAATACTATGGAAATGGAAGAGGATGCAGATGTAAATGAAGTGGGAAATATGATACTGCGTGAGGAGTTTTACAGAGCACTGAAAGACCTGAGTCGAAACAAGGCCCCGGGAGTAGGCAACATTCATTAGAAGTACTGATGGCCTTGGGAGAGCCAGTCATGACAAAACTCTACCACCTGGTGAGCAAGATGTATGAGACAGGCGAAATACCCACAGACTTCAAGAAGAATATAATAATTCCAATCCCAAAGAAAGCAGGTGTTGACAGATGTGAAAATTACCGAACTATCAGTTTAATAAGTCACAGCTGCAAAATACTAACGCGAATTCTTTACAGACGAATGGAAAAACTGGTAGAAGCGGACCTCGGGGTGATCAGTTTGGATTCCGTAGAAATGTTGGAACACGTGAGGCAATACTAACCTTACGACTTCTCTTGGACGAAAGATTAAGAAAAGGCAAACCTACGTTTCTAGCATTTGTAGACTTAGAGAAAGCGTTTGACAACGTTAACTGGAATACTCTCTTTCAAATTCTGAAGGTGGCAGGGGTAAAATACAGGGAGCGAAAGGCTATTTACAATTTGTACAGAAACCAGATGGCAGTTATCAGAGTCGAGGGGCATGAAAGGGAAGCAGTGGTTGCGAAAGGAGTGAGACAGGGTTGTAGCCTCTCCCCGATGTTATTCAATCTGTATATTGAGCAAGCAGTAAAGGAAACAAAAGAAAAATTCGGAGTAGCTATTAAAATTCATGGAGAACAAGTAAAAACTTTGAGGTTTGCCGATGACATTGTAATTCTGTCAAAGACAGCAAAGGACTTGGAAGAGCAGTTGAACGGAATGGACAGTGTCTTGAAAGGAGGATATAAGATGAACATCAACAAAAGCAAAACGAGGATAATGGAATGTAGTCAAATTAAATCGGGTGATGCTGAGGGGATTAGATTAGGAAATGAGACACTTAAAGTAGTAAAGGAGTTTTGCTATTTAGGGAGTAAAATAACTGATGATGGTCGAAGTAAAGAGGATATAAAATGTAGACTGGCAATGGCAAGGAAATCGTTTCTGAAGAAGAGAAATTTGTTAACATCGAGTATAGATTTAAGTGTCAGGAAGTCGTTTCTGAAAGTATTTGTATGGAGTGTAGCCACGTATGGAAGTGAAACATGGACAATAACCAGTTTGGACAAAAAGAGAATAGAAGCTTTCGAAGTGTGGTGCTACAGAAGAATGCTGAAGATAAGGTGGGTAGATCACGTAACTAATGAGGAGGTATTGAATAGGATTGGGGAGAAGAGAAGTTTGTGGCACAACTTGACTAGAAGAAGGGATCGGTTGGTAGGACATGTTTTGAGGCATCAAGGGATCACAAATTTAGCATTGGAGGGCAGCGTGGAGGGTAAAAATCGTAGAGGGAGACCAAAAGATGAATACACTACGCAGATTCAATAGGATGTATGTTGCAGTAGGTACTGGGAGATGAAGAAGCTTGCACAGGATAGAGTAGCATGGAGAGCTGCATCAAACCAGTCTCAGGACTGAAGACCACAACAACAAGGAAAAAAAATCGTGTACTTGAGGCTGAAACAATGTGCACCATCAATGTGAACAGCACGAGGGCTGTGACTGTGAACAAACTGTGAGGTGCGTTATGCAATTACGAATTAGAGAAACCAATGATATAATTTGCATTCGGGCTTTTAAATAAATCCGAAGTCTACATGTGAAAACTTGTGCCAAACCAGGACTCGAGCCCGGATTTCCCCTTAAACACGAGCGGCCACCCTGACCACCTCAGCTATCACCCCATCCGATGCAGTTCCCCATCCTGTCGGATGCAAGTAGAGTCCCTATCCGTTCTCCTACTGCAGGCAGCTCATCCTGATTCCCATAGGAGTTCGAACTTGGTGTGCATCCGTAATGAACTACTTGTAAGAGCCGTCGCCCTCATAGACATAAGATAGAAACACATATACAGGGTGAGTCACGTAAGACGTAACACCCACATTATTCCGGGGGTGATTGCACGTATCGGCACGCGGTTTTCGGCGAATCATAGCCGACTATGGGTCACATACGTTGGTACATGCACAATAATCACAACGTTTATATTGGCCGAGATAATGAGGCAAGTACATGTTTTTTTGGAAGGAGAGACAGCGATCGCCGTAAGCTTATTGACACCAGTGCTTACTAATTTAAGTTATATATTACAGCACTGAAGATGGTCACTAAGTGACCGAAAATCGATTTTGCGATAATAAACAAAAATATACGACCAATGCTGTCTCTCCTTCCAAATATACCCATTATCTGGTCGTAGTGCACAGGACACTATGGAGTCGCCAATCAATAAGTACATGATTTTTAAATGGAACGCTATACTTTTTTACCATCATTCGAACGCTCTGTAAAAGGCGTGTATAGTGATGTAATGCATATTGCTATTGTGATTCAAACATCGCTTAAAAGACGCTGGGAAATATTGTATGATTGAAGGTCGAGGCGGTCGGAAGCGGCTGCAGACTGTAAACACGCCTCGCGCGACCCGCAGGCCGAGTTGCCGTGCTCTATGCAGCATGCACGGCCTACGCTACGTATGTAAATCCTCATCCGCCCTCTCTTAAGCAAAGTTTGAATGGCAATAGCAACATGCGTTACATGACTGTACGCGTCTTTTCCAGAGCGTTCGAATGATGGTAAAATAAGTATAGCGTCCCATTTAAAAAACATGTACTTGCCTCACTATCTCGGTCAACATAAAAGTTGTGACAATTGTGCATGTACGAACGTATGTACCCCATTGTCCGCTATGATTCGCCGAAAACCGTATGCTGATACGTACAACCGCCCCCGGAATAAAGGGGGTGTTACGTCTTACGCGACTCACCCTGTATATGCGGACATGACCGACAGAGCAGCCACCACGCATATGCAAGGGTGTGCAACATCATGCAACTAAACTGACAAATACTGTTTCACGAGACCTGCGAGGGCGGTACAGTGCAAGCACTATTATGCTCCGTTAAGCCATCCTCACACGGGACGAGTCACCGAAGGCCGACGCGTCTATACGAGTATTGTGAAGTCACTTCCTGCCAATTCATGTTAAGAAGCCACGGCCTCGCGTGAAATACATAACAAGTTCTGTGTTATTTCGGCAACATGCTACGAAAGGATGAACTAATAAGAGGCAAGAATGACCTCTACGTCACAAGCGGAAGTTTCCAGGCGCCATGTTGTATTTGTAGATTTCAGCTGAATCTCATATTTGCTGATTTTTACGTTACAACGTACATTGTATGACTGTTTTTTATTACTAATCACCAGACGCATTGAGGATCTCTCCAAAAGCTGCGTTATTGGTACTATTTGCTGCAATAAAATGATGGGAAACGTCATATTGGTGGTTAAAATGTTTTCGTATTCACTTTTCGTGTTATTAGAAGCGTTCTGTGAAAGGGCACTGTTTTAAGGCAACGACACACTGAATATCCATGAGAAAAACGTCGTTATTTGTAGTATTTGTTATAATTAAACGTCACCTAACAACATGTCAGCGATTAAAGCTTTCAGGAGATCATATCATAAAATACACAAGCGGTTAGTAGAGAAGTGGTAGTTGGTAGTTGATAGAAGCGCCAAGTTACAAAACAATGTGCAGGGTGTTCATGTCTTTTGTATCCTATTCCCTTTTTTTCTGTAATATTACGTGTTATGAAAATATAAGGGTTCTCTCTCTCTCTCTCTCTCTCTCTCTCTCTCTCTCTCTCTCTCTCCCGCCCTCCTCCTCTATTTCTGTTTCAGTAGTGAGTTTGTTCGATTTTGTGAAGTTTTATAAGTTCATGTCCTTACTCACTGGACATCAGCTTATCCCTTTTTGCGTTACAAAATGCTCATGTACATTGAAATTTTTATTTCTGTATATCACAGACAGAACAACATGACTAGGACACGAACAAGGTACGAAATGCGCGTTTTAATAGAGTTAACGCAAGAATTTCAGGCGCGTCCATTTTCGTAAACAAAGTGTGTGGTTTGTGGTGAGATGGAGCCGACAGCTGCCGTTGGATAGCGCTCCAGTTTCAAATCACGTTCACCAGCACGTCACACGTGACGCGGGCGCCGTGTCTCGTAATGTTGGATTGCCCCTCCACGTCCACGTCAACGTTCGCTGCCTCGTCCCGTGTGTGGACGGTCGAACAACCCGATGGCGCGTGCTCACGTTGTGCTTGTGTTAAAACCGAAAGAACAGCAGTATTAAAGTTTCGACTTGAAAACCAGGAGGATTACCTCAGTCACGAAATACAACTCAGCTAACGCAACCATTTTAGATTGTATGCGCAAAATGTGTATTAAATACAGTTTGTTTAAAAAACAAGAAGTGTTTGAACACTGTTGATATCATAAGATGCAAATTCCTTTACCTTATTTTACTAATTAAGGATTACTGTATTATTACTGAGATCTACCTAATTTATCAAAAAAAAAAAAAAAAAGGGATGGCTCTGAGCACTATGGGACTTAACATCTGTGGTCATCAGTCCTCTAGAACTTAGAACTACTTAAACCTAACTAACCCAAGGACATCACACACATCCATGCCCGAGGCAGGATTCGAACCTGCGACCGCAGCAATCGCGTGGTTCCGGACTGCGCGCCTAATTTATCAGTGTATCCTTGTAGGGATAATAACTTACTGTACCATTGTGGGTAGATAACTTTACAATAATGACAGTTTGCATCAGAACAATGTTTAGAAATACTTTGATGTTCCCAGCTGGCGCCAAACAGCTACTGATAAAGTTTAGAACTGCTCTTAATCGTCATTATTATTACGTACTACACCAAAAAGCCCACCACAACGTAAATAAATTCTCAAAATTGGTTTCTACAGATTTTCTGAAAATTTTACATTACAAATGTCCACTAAAAACCTTTCAGTGCAAATTATGAAGTTCTACGGTTACTAAAATTTTCTGTGTTTGAAGTGATCAAATTTACCGTGCGACACTATGCGGCGAGTGTATTAGCCTACTACAATCGGCGACTTGATCGTATTGGCTGGGAGCAGCTGCAGCGACTGCATTTGTCTGTTTCTTTGATTACTTGAATTTTCGCGAACTATTTATGCTTGAGAATTTAGTGTTTTAATGCAAGTCACGTAACTTGGGGATCCATGAAATCGTATTATCCTCCAGTATTTGTCCTGTATGTCGGATAGTAACTGAATATAATGTCATCGAATAAGAACTATGCAATTTGTTTCCCTTCTGTTTCCGTGGGAGATGAACTGTCTTGGTTGTTTTAAGAGGTATATACGGCAATTAGATGAATTAGGTTCCACAGATTTTTGAGTGACACGATTTTTTTCTGTTTGCAGGTGGTATTACATAGTTTTGACTAACATCTTAAGTTACCCGTATCTTCAACAAAACGAATTTAGACATCACTTGTATAGTAGTAGAAGTAGTAGTAGTAGCTTCATTCATCCGTGGATACCTTTTTACAAGTTTAGACCAATTTAAAAATAAACTAATTCGTATACACATATATTTACAGACTTCTAGTTAGAGACAATCTTTAGATTTACTCCTGGTATACAATACTTTTTTTACAAATAACTTATTAAATAATTTAATGCCACACTGTTGACACATATCTCACTATCAGTCACTGCACACACTATACACACATTGTTTCATAACAGTTTACACACACAAACACTGGTGATCTCTGGGCCATTTTCTGTACCGCAACTTCCCATTTGCTATCCTGAGAAACTGAGCCAGCATACCTTCATAATGAGCGAGATGTTGAGCTCAGAAAGAGGAAGAGGTGTTAGTATTGTGCTATGCATAGCTTGGGGTAAGTATTTATAGTAATGAAAAAATAAGGGAAAAAACATAAAGTGAAGGTGTTGGATGTTTTATAATCATTATTATTATTATTATTATTATTATTATTTATTTGTATGACTTTTTTTTCAAACCCCTGGTCTGTTTTATCTAAGTAATCCTTCAATGCATAAAATGTGTAGCATAACAGGTACTTTTTAGGTCCTTTTTAAGTAAGTGTAGGTCAAATCTACTTCTATCACATTTGACAGCTGATGGGCTTATGTGTGTCCGCCTTCCGTTTACTTTTGACGCGTGTTGTTTATATTTCAGAAGGTAGGGTTTTCTTATAAGTCACTGCCCTTGTGTATCGATGAAACTAGATCGTCCAACAGTACTTGTGCAACATGTCAGCCGGCAATGAAACTTTGTTTTCGAATTCAACTCGCATAATTTTTCGATTCTGTATTTTCATAGGCGGCGATGTGCTTCGGTCGTTGGAGAAGGAGTGTCGAAAAAAGCGAATGAATCGGATTGTAAGGACTTTTTAGTGAGAATTCGTTTTTCTGCCGAAAGAGTTCACAGGTAAACTGCTGGATGTCAGCGTCCAACGGCCACAATATTTCGGCCAACGACCACGTTGCTGTCATCAGATGCGCTTAAGAACTGCCTGACGGGGGTCTGCACCACGCTTTTATCTCATCCCCGCATTTTGGCGGTTGAGCAGAACCGTCTTCACCTGATATTTCCGGAGAATTCGTTCTGTCGTCCCACATAACGCACCAGAAGAACTTGGCGATGTTGAACACTGAACCCGAAATGGTTCAAACGGCTCTGAGCGCTATGGGACTTAGCACCTTGAGGTCATCAGTCCCCTAGAACTTAGAACTACTTAAATCTAACTAACCTAAGGCCATCACACACATCCGTGCCCGAGGCAGGATTCGAACCTGCGACCGTAGCGGTCGCGTGGTTCCAGACTGTAACACCTAGAACCGCTCGGCTACTCTGGTCGGCGAGAACCTCAAGAATCAGTTTTTCTGTGTTACACGTGCGATTTTTTTGGTTTGGAGTAACATATTCATTTACAATTAACATTTAATACAATCGAATAAATATAAAAAAACTTTCCATTTTCATGGATAAAGAACTGTTTTGATTCTTTGAGTAGGAATGTAGGCCAAGCTGTAGAATCGGATTCTACAGTTTTTAAAAGGGATAATAAATTAATTTACACCTGAAATTACATTAGTTTTGCCTAACACAGCCAGTTACAGCTATTTCAAAGAAACGAGTTTAAATCAGTACTTGTGCACAAAGTCGACTATACTAATACAGTGATGTTGACCATCCCCATTTCGATAGAAGTTATAAAGGCACATTTGCATGCCGAGCGTGAGTTTCCGTGGAAACGCGAAATACTAATTAAATAAATGATCAGTGACAAATAAATAAAGCCTATGGCACACAACTGCAGCGCTGTGTCGCTGATAAAACAAAAGCACAATTACGTTACTCTTATGTTTGATTAAGAAGGAGAGAGAGCTCTGGTAGAAGTGGTGCGAGAAGCACGTATTTTTATTTTATTTTATTGTCTGGCACACCGCCATATTTCATGTTATAGAAGAATACTGCGAGTTGCAACCACACTAGGCACTCGATTCTGTAAAGAATTTATATTTATAAAAGTAAGTAGGATTATGAACTGTAGGCTTATTCATTGAATATATCTGATTTAACTAACTGTGTAACTTTTTTATGTTTAGTAGACAATCACCTGTGTACGACGTATTGGCATGGCTGGCAAATTATTGTAATATTGAGATTTAGATTATGAGTCCGCACCTACCGCAGCAGTCTTTGGAAACGATTTAATTACGAAGTCCGATTATTCAGTTTCATTTCACGGTCAACTACGAGTAACATTGCCTTTACGAAAAAGCCATTGTCAAGCGTCTGATACCGAATAATTAAACGTCCACGTTCCAGATAAGCAAATACAATTGCAATCACAATCACCATCATACAGATAGAATAATTAACATATTTAAAATAACAATATATTTTTATTTATTTATTTTATATTGGCGACTGCGTGTCGGACTTGTTATTTTGTCATTTGTTACATTGTTCTCTTTGTTTCATGCAAAAAATCAACTTTCTGGACCTGGACGTCAATGTATGAGAGATAACAAAATCTGAAGATATTTTCCAATTCTGAAATTTTGCGGGAAGACGCAATGAAACTTCCAGCAAAATAAGGTAAGACGCAGCATCTTTGCATTGGTAGGCTTGACCAGACGTTTAATTCAGTGTATTAGCTTTTCAGTAAATTCTGTAGTGTTCCTTTTCTGCATAACAGTTTCAGTGATAAATTTCATTCTCAGTACTTTTCCCTAAACAATAACGTATGCAACAATACCAATACACGAGTGTACAATATGGCCGACTTCTGTACGATATCATGTAACATGGCTAGCAGCCATTACCAATAATCTCAAATTCAGTTTATATTTTTAAATTAACAGACAGCCATTGTTGCTACGAGCGATTCATGCTCAACTACATTTTATTTTAAAATCAATGTCAAAAATTTTCTTGAAACATATATCACGTGTGGCATGGTAATAACTAGAAAACAATACGCAAAAATGGAACAGCAAGGACGTACTATTCAGACGCAATCCGACTCGGACGTGAGACAAGTGTTAGAAAATGACTTTACGACAGCAACCGGTAGTGATGATTCATCAAACATTGACGCAAGTGTTGACGAAAATTTTGACGATAGGCCGTCCACTACAAAAATTTCAAAATCTCAATCAGAGCCCATGTTAATGCATGACGTCACGTCTAATGACGCGGCGGGGGCAGAGACCTTGCAAACGGTAACCATTGCCGACATGTTACAAATGCTAATGAAACAAAACGCCGAAAACATGGCAACCTTAAAGGCACAATTAGAGACACAGAATGAACAGTTAAAAACACAAAATGACGAAATCAGATCTGATCTCATAGCAATCAAGATAGGTAATGACACTTTATGTAAGCGTGTGGAACTTATAGACGCCACACTGACCAAACAGATGACCGAACTCAGTACTAAATTTTCCCAGCTCAATACGAGACAAGAGAAGACTACAACTGACGTAGCACTTTTACAGACACAAGTAAAAAACCTTAATGTCACGTGTGAAGTTCTTACTGAACAAATTCAAACATATCCTTCAGTACATGACAATCTTCAAAAACGAATTACTGACGTACAGAATAAATTTGACAATGTTGAACAACACCTGACTGACATCTTACAATCAGATGACACAGCTCATTTTCAAAATATTAATAAAGAATTTCATGATTGGATTGAGAACAAAGACAAACATTTTGATAGATGCTTACGTGAAAATTTACCAACAATTGTGCACGACTCCGTAGCGCAATACATCACTAATAACAAACAGCTGATCAGTGACGCAGTACAATCCGTCACTGCACCCATGAGACAATTCACCGATCAACTACAGTCTGAATGTAACGAAAATATCAGTCAAAATGTACAGTTCAGAAACCAATATACATTCGAGTATGATACACACATTCCGCACACGACAAATACACAAGAACAAAACACACCACGACTACAACACATACCACGATGTGGAAACACAAACACAAGCTATTATCATGGTAAACCACAGCAACATTATCGTAATTACTCGCCAGCTGAACATACCAGTAATTACAGTAGAATAAATCCATATCACAATGCGAAGGAAGATGAAAGCTTAATGAAACACAGGCAATTTCAGATTTTTATCCCAGAAAAACGAACCATTCATCCGGTGATTTTTCTTAAATCTTTTAGTAACGCATTTCCACGCACTTGGAGTGACCGGAAAAAGATTTCATATATTGTCGGTTACATACAAGGCGATGCAGCTGTCTGGGCATACAGTCAAGCTGACGTATGTACCACGTACAGTGAGTTTGAGCGTGCTTTTCTGAACAAATTCTGGTCGCAATCCGTCCAGGAGCGACTCAGAAGACAAATTTTAGAACCTGAAACTTTTAACAGTAAAAATGGTAACTTACGCAGATATTTTGAAAAATACTTGAACATGGGACATTTTTTAGACGAACCAGTCGCAACGCGTGATATACTCCGAGCGTTGAAGGCCAAATTGCCTTTCAACATTAAGGAAAAACTTCTACATATCCCGGATGACGATTCAGATTATTTTTTAACAGCTTTAGATTCGGTTGACATGTTACTTGAAGATCAGCGCTTCGCGCGGCAAAACAGCAGCCACAATGTTTACACTAGTGGTATGCAAAACATGCAGGCTTGCCAACACAATTCTGGCGCGCCCACAGTTGGATACGCGGTACAGCAAAAACAGCAAACTCACATGCCGACTCAATACGGAAATCAAAATCAACACGCGTATTCCAATACAAACAATAGTTACAACAGTAATAACATTTCATGCGGCAATCCATACAAAAGGCACCGCGGTAATAACTACAACGGTAACAACGGATACAAAGGTAATAACAAAAACACAAACAGAAATAGAAATAATAGTAACTACGAGCCAAGACAGCATCAAGGTTGGACTCGTAACGATCAGTACTTTCATTCAAACACTGCTTTACCACAGCAGCCACCAGGTCAAAATTGGAGCATACCTTACGACCGACAGGTAAGTTATAATGCGCAACAGCAACAACAACCGCAAAAGTTTGGAGATCATAATAGGCAATATCCGAATGTGAATATAATAGAAATGACACCTGATGCACAACCTCAATCTGTGTCAGTACCTAGTACAAATGATAATCCAACAAACTAGAAACAGTCACTACTTTGCCCCAGGTCGTGGCTGAAGAATTCTTGGGGGGCGACTTCAATGTTAATCAGTTATTTGACACCACACTTGAACAACAGAATAATGATATGCCGAGTAATTCTAAACAAAAACTACCTGTTTTATTTATAAGATACAACCACAATAACAATATATCAGATGAACTTTTACAAGACAGTACACAATGTCGTTTAAACACAAATGAAATTGTTTTAGCATCTACTACTGGTGTAGTAGGTGGTATTCCAACTACTATTATCCTAGATACAGGTGCAGCTGTGAGCGTTTTGTCTTTTAATTTCTATAAAAAGATGTGTGAATTGGAACCTGTGCCTGAGTTTCCTGCCCAAAACTGTAAAATAACTACTGCACTAGGTAATAAGTCATGTAGGGTTACGAAGCAAGTTTTTGTAAACGTTAAAATAGGTAATGGAACCGTACAATGGCCATTCCTGGTTGTACAGAACCTTGTGACAAATTGCATATTAGGAATAGATATTATGAGCGAGAAGGACTGCATTATAGACTTCTCCAAAGGTAAATGTATTTTAAATGATAAAGGCAGTGTAATTATTATTGATTTGGACAGGAGAACTCTAAAGCATGACAAACACTGTACAGGGTACAAGGTTCAGTTAGTACTTGACAATGACATTCAAGACATGCAAACACACTCATCTGACACAGAGCTAATGGACTTGAAAACATTGCTTGATCATAAGATAAGTGAAGCTACAGCTCTCAGTGTACATGAACGTATAAAACTACAGGAAGTGTTATCCAAATATTTACAAGTTTTTACCAAACGACTAGGTGTTATCAACACGTATGTGTACAAGATTGAAGTTAAGCCTCACAAGATCCTCTACCATAAGACATATAACGTACCGTTATCTCAACGACCTGCTGTGTGGCAAGAATTAAAACAAATGTTAGACTGGAAGGTCATTGAACCATCCACCTCACCTTATTGTAGTCCTCTACTTGTTGTCAAAAAATCAAATGGAAGCATTAGGTTAGTGTTAGACGCACGAGCTATTAATGAAATAATGTTACCGGTTCACACAAAACCTGAAAATTTAGAAGAGCAATTACAGAAATTTCTAGATGCAAAATATTTTTCCACAATAGATCTCGCTAATTCGTTTTGGCAGGTGGGTATCACTCCTGATTCTCGGAAATATACTGCATTTATGTTCGGGGGGCGAACCTATCAGTTTTGTGTTCTACCCTTCGGACTGAATGTCAGCTCTGGGGTATTCATTACAGCCCTGGATACCGTGCTTGGCGACGATTTAGTTGAGACAGTCACACACTATGTAGATGATATACTGATAGCTACACAATCTTGGAATGAACACGTTGACACTCTTCAAAGAATTTTAGAAAAATTTGCACAAGCTGGAGTCACAGCCAACCTAAGAAAATCAAAATTTGGTTGCAGTGAGATAAAGTATTTAGGACATATCATTAATTCACAGGGCATACGTCCGGATCCCAGTAAATTAGATGCTATCAGAAACTTTCCTAGCCCTCGAACTAAAAAGCAGTTAAAATCATTCCTTGGGCTATGTTCATTTTTCAGACGTTTTTTGCCACAACCACTTTTGAACAGTAAACATCTGCTAAATCTACTCAGAAAGAATCAAGTTTGGATCTGGTCGGAACAGTGCCAGAATGACTTTAATACAATTAAACATGCTTTAGTGAATGCTAACATATTGAGCCATCCAGATTTCAATTTAGATTTTTGTATGACTTGTGTCGCTTCACGTACTGGCTTGGGCTGTTGCTTATTTCAAGTTGTAAAGAATAAAGAGTAGGAACAGATAAGAATTATTGGGTTTGCGAGTCGCACTCTAACTGAATGTGAGCGTACATACTCCACTACTGAGTTAGAAACACTTTCCATAGTATGGGCATTCAAGAAATTCAATTATTATTTATTTGGAAAACATACGGTAATTTACACCGATCACCAGGCCCTGACATTTTTGTTAACTTGTAAACTTGTACATCCTAGACTATCACGATGGGCAGTTACACTTCAGAACTACTCTTTTGAAATTAAGTACATAAGAGGTAAGGACAACACCATTGCAGACACTTTGTCTAGACTTCCACAAGGTATGAATGATACCAACGGTGACTTAGAAAATATAAATGACTACAGGATTCTCTTAATGCAAGACAAGCAGTATCACCAATATTATATTGATATGTGCAGAAACATGGCTGAATTACAAAAATCTGATCCTCACTGGTATAAGATAATAACATTACTGGTAGAAAAACACAATCATCCTTTGACTAAGTATTACAAGTTACACAATGATGTGTTATTTTACCGCCGACATCCAAATGCTACTAACTGGTGTGTATGCATTCCCAAAGAGTCTGAACGTAATCTAATTTGGCACACACACTTATTTTGGGGTCATTATGGGACGAAAAAGTGTTTGGCAAAGCTCAGTACATACTGTTATTTTAGCAATATGAGAAGAAAAATTTACAGGGAACTGAAAACATGTGTCATATGTCAAAAATCAAAACCTCAGAATTTATCCACAAAAACAGATTTACATTCTATTTTACCTAGTAAACCCCTGGAAATTCTGTGTACTGACATCAGTGGACCGCATCCAGCAAGCTCTGGAGGCGTCAAATATATCTTAGCTTTTTACGATATATTTTCTAAACATGTAAAACTTTATGCTTTAAAATCCGCCACTGCAAATGCTATAATACGAAGATTCTCAAGTGATTACCTGACGCACGTGGGAAAACCTAAAGCAATTCTATCAGATAATGCAGCATACTACTCTGGATACAAATGGAGAAATTTCTTGAAGGACAATAACATTAAAAGTATATTTATTTCGAGGTTTAGTCCACAATGTAACGCGACTGAGAGACTTTTCCGAGAATTAAATCGATTCATGAGGACCTATATTTCATCAAAACATACTAATTGGGTGTCCTACCTAAGTCTTTTCGAAGACGTACACAATAACTTAAATATTTACGATACGAATTACACACCTAACGAGATCATGTTCAATTGCAAACAGAACGATCAGTGGATAGAACCATTACCTAAGTTGTCAGACAAGGAAATCACACCTGAACAGAAAATAAAAGAAGTATTGACTACATTGACACATCACGCACAAATACGAAACAAACATCACAGAAACATAATAAAAAGAAAACAAAAATTCGAGGTAGGAATGCTTGTACTACTTCGTACTCATCATAAATCTGTAGCACTCAAACGACGCAACGCTAAGTGGCGTCTGCTATATGAAGGACCTTATATAATTGTTAACATACCGCATCCTGGTGCGTATCTGTTACAACATCCTAGAACTAACAAAATTATTGGGCTATACGCACACCGAGATCTTAGAGCATTTCATGCTGAATAATGTCAAAGTCATACCCATCAAAATATTGCTAAGCAACTCGAAAAACTCTGTTGTTACAACACAGATAATAAGTAGTATAGAAATTTTCATTTCAGCGGTTCCAGTGACGCAGTTGAAGACAGAAGAACTCTTCTTTCAGCGCGCGCCTCCACCTGAAAGACGGAATATTAAAGTAAAATTTATGATTACGTAGCAGTAGATGACATATCAATTTTTCACGGAACATTTGTTACTGAAGGTACCACTGACTTGGTGTGACACCTGACGAACTGACAGACGTCATCTGTGAAGCGATCTTTTACTTTGAGAAATAGATTAGACGCACATCTCTCAACACGAAAAGCATCTATCAGTAGTCAAGGCCACACAGACACTCTACACACACGCACAAAACGCGAGGAATCGAACATGTTCTCTCTCTTACTATTTTGAATATTTATTGAGTAGTGAAAACGCCTGGTCTTGCCTACTGATGTAATGAATGTTGTGTCTAACCTATCTTAATTTCAGATGACATCACAAAAAACATCGATAATATCCCAGCAAAACCGCTAAAGAGGATGTAAATATCTGCAACTCATGTAATCAAATGTGACACAATGTAATAACCTATAGCGATGTAATGATTATGTAAACATGTTTATGTGCAACTATATTATGTTTATGCTAAGAAAATATGTGACATGTGTATGTATAATTACTTATTTTTTTAACTGATGTATAGTGTAACTGTTACTATGTAAAAATTTGAACAAAACGAGTGCCAAAAAGACATTGCATAGTGAACCACTGTTCACGGACATTAACGAACATTACTAACTCTGCAACTACGCGGAAACCTATGTGAAAGAAACTGTTAATGGCATTCATTATGCAGCGTATCTATGTGAACGCGATGAACGATTTCCTTGATTAATAACTACGAACATTTAGGTGAGCTATATTAAAAAAAAAAAAAACTGAAAATGTGAAGTGCATAATTCGTGCATCGTCTAGTGATATTACTACAGTACCCAACTTCAAGATGTTAACTGGATTAAATGGACACAAAGTGCCTGTCCAGAAAACAACACGACGGGTGGAAGAATTTTGGTTGGAACTTCAGGGAATGAAATGTTCTCGAAATGTGACGGACACTCTTACCTGGATTGTCCAAGGATCGACGCCAGCTATGTGCCGTCCGAGGTTCTGCAACCAAGCTTCCACGGAATGTAAAAAACGAACTGCACTTGGACCAATTACTCGACGGGTCATGTCTGATCTGTAATAAGCAATGCTTTTAGTCACAACGAACTGCATCACTACGACTATAATGGAAATGAGAAATGGACACGCTTATGTATTAATCACGTTGTTATACAACGATGTTACTGTGATCAAAAAACTTTACCATGACGATACTAACCTGTAAAAAATTATTGTGCAGCGGATGAATAGGAACTGTAATAACGACACGATGTATATAGGTCAACGCACCTGAAAAATACGGACATTTTTCTTTGAAGTATTTCAAAACAATACTATGTAACTAAGAACATTCAACAATCTAAGTTGTATTGTGTTATACCAAATATTGTAAATTTAAAACTAAGTTACCTGTCATAGAATGTAGTCTTCATATGTAATTTTGGTTGAATATTTTCTTTGTGCAACGACTGAAAGACGCGCGCACACGAACAATATGATCTGCGATACTGTGCCGCGTGATCTAACTGTACGATATAACGGCAGTGCCGCAGTTACACAGACGCTTCTGCGCATGCGCGCACTCTATCTGCGAACATTAGAACTTTTACGGCGCACCCGCGACATTCAAATTTTGTATATAATGTGTATAATGTGTAATGTAAGTCATGTAAATAGTTGTAGATAACTTAGATTTTCTTGTGCCTTTAGGTGAATTGCTCGCCTGCAGGTGTGTCTTTTCGCCTCGCAATTCAGGGGGCAATATAAAGGCACATTTGCATGCCGAGCGTGAGTTTCCGCGGAAACGCGAAATACTAATTAAATAAATGATCAGTGACAAATAAATAAAGCCTATGGCACACAACTGCAGCGCTGTGTCGCTGATAAAACAAAAGCACAATTACGTTACTCTTATGTTTGATTAAGAAGGAGAGAGAGCTCTGGTAGAAGTGGTGCGAGAAGCACGTATTTTTATTTTAGTTTACTATCTGGCACACCGCCATATTTCATGTTATAGAAGAATACTGCGAGTTGCAACCACACTAGGCACTCGATTCTGTAAAGAATTTATATTTATAAAAGTAAGTAGGATTATGAACTGTAGGCTTATTCATTGAATATATCTGATTTAACTAATTGTGTAACTTTTTTATGTTTAGTAGACAATCACCTGTGTACGACGTATTGGCATGGCTGGCAAATTATTGTAATATTGAGATTTAGATTATGAGTCCGCACCTACCGCAGCAGTCTTTGGAAACGATTTAATTACGAAGTCCGATTATTCAGTTTTATTTCACGGTCAACTACGAGTAACATTGCCTTTACGAAAAAGCCATTGTCAAGCGTCTGATACCGAATAATTAAACGTCCACGTTCCAGATAAGCAAATACAATTGCAATCACAATCACCATCATACAGATAGAATAATTAACATATTTAAAATAACAATATATTTTTATTTATTTATTTTATTTATTTTATAAAGTTGATGCGCTGTAGGCGTTAGAATCTCTTCTGGCTACCCCTCAATTCAGGGTCCATGTTAAGGATACTGAAGGACTACTAGATACCTGCAAACAGGCGTGTACACCGCTCCTGGAACAGCACGTACGCTGGCCGGAGTGGCCGAGCGGTTCTAGGTGCTACAGTCTGGAACCGCGCGACCTCTATGGTCGCAGGTTCGAATCCTGCCTCGGGCACGGATGTGTGTGATGTCCTTAGGTTAGTTAAGTTTAAGTAGTTCTAAGTTCTAGGGGACTGATGACCTCAGATGTTAAGTCCCATAGTGCTCAGAGCCATTTGAACCATTTGAACAGCACGTACGCTCCACCATACGCCACAGAACACAGACGTTTGCGTTATTTTAAACGACGCCGGTGAGACCGTCGAGCACTGCAGTTCCTCTAGCGCCAGGGAAGAGGCAGTGATTGGCGAGATGTGGCTCGGAGCGGTGCGGCGCGGCGCAACCATCGATTGGCGATGAGGGCCCGTCTGGAGGGCTGAGCCGCTATTATGCCGTGACGCGGGCCGCCCCCCGGCGCCGTGTTGACACCGCATAAACACTTGGCTGCCACAGGCAGACTGACGGCTGCCACTCAGCGGCGACTTGGTGCTCCACCTCGACTCGGGAGCATTAAGCCGCTCCCGCTAATAGCTCCGGGCACTGTTGCGCCTACCAGCACCTCGAGGAACTTGTGCGGCAGACTTCAGGAATGTATAAAGTTGCGGCTCCAGAGTTCTCGTCCCGTACGTTTATAAAGACGGGGTCAATCGTCATGTCTATTCAGTATTTATCAGTAATTCGTCACTCATGTTGTCATGGCATAGAATATTAATGGGTCGAAAATAAGAACACATTCACCTTGCTAGACGCGGAGGGCACTCACGCCAGAACCACAAAATGAAGGGCATGTCGCAAGTGGGTGAAACCTCACCACAACACTGGGCAGTGAGAGAGAAAAGACGCTCTCAGCAGAAAATACACTCATGTTCAGAAGAAACAGAACACCTTGAACGACTAGAGACAGGACGTTCATATTCACAGGACATTAGTATGTTCTACAGAAATGGTTAGCATTTGAGCCGGCTGTTGTGGCGGAGTGGTTCTAGGCGCTTCAGTCTGGAACCACGCTGCTGCTACGGTCGCAGGTTCGAATCCTGCCTAGGGCATGGATGTGTATGATGTCCTGAGGTTAGTTAGGTTTAAGTAGTTCTAAGTCTAGGAGACTGATGACCTCAGATGTCAAGACCCATAGTGCTTAAAGCCATTTGAACCATTTGTTAGCATTTTATACATGTCTGACCCCGGGTTCAAGGTCAATATCGATATCGCGGCCGAAAACCGCCTACCGGTAAAATCTGCCTCCGGCTCTTACTGTCGCTATAAACCGAGGGTAATGGATCAGTCTTGAGCGGACGTGCAGGATCCCTCCCAGACGTACGCTCGAACTGTACCGTAAAATGAATGAGTTTGAAATAGGGCGCATTGTTGGCATGAGAGAATGTGACAAATCCGTCCGGGATATTGCTGCTCTTGTGGTGCGAACTGTTTCGGCAGTTCAACGGTTGTGTGCAAAATGGTTCACGGAATGATGTAGAATACGAGGAGAAGGGTCAGGTGGTACTACCCAGACCACTCCCCGAGAACATTAACACCTCATCTGAATGGCATAGCAGCACAGATATACATTCTCCTCGGTTCTGGCGGAACAGTGGAACAGTGTAACACAGCGTACACTATCTGGGGAGACGGCCCGTCGCCGTTTGTTACGGCGTGGGTTCCGTGCGAGTCGTCCACCCCTCTTCGCCTACCTTTGACGAATGCGCAGAAACAAGCTGGACGGCATTGGTGTATCGAACGACGTCACTGGGGACACAAATGGCACCAAATAATGTTTTTGGACGAATCGACGTTCTGTTTGTTCGAAAATGTTGGCCGCATTTTGGTTCGCTTAACTTAGGTTAAGTTACGTTTAAGTAGTTCTAAGTCTATGGGACTGATGACCTCAGATCTTAAGTCCCATAGTGCTCAGAGCCATTTGAACCAACAAAAGCATGTAAGCGCAGGAGACATGGACGGGAGATCACCCAAGCGAAGATATGGGCGACAAACGTGGAAATTAATTCAGATAAGTTACTTTGACGAAGGGCACATTATTATTGCGCAGAGTCTACGAACGAGTACCTCTAAAACGGCGAATCTGGTCGAATTTTCACGTGCTACTGTTGTGAGCATCTCTGGGTAGAGGTATAAAGACTGTGAAACTGCCACTAGGCGCTAAATGGCTGGACGTCCACGGCTCTTCACAGAACATGGGGTTCGGAGGATTGGCCGCCGTGTAAAGTAGGATAGATGTGATCTGTGGCATCTCTGTCGAAAGGAAAGAACACTGGTGCACGCCCAAGTGTTTCGGAGCACACCTTTCATCCTGCATTTTTGAACATGGAGTTCTGCAGCAGACTACCCCTATGTGTTCACATGTTGACCCAAAGAAATCGTCAACTACGATTGCAGTGGGCACAGGACAATCGGGATGGAAAAGTGTCGGCTCTTCGGATGAATCACATTTTTGCTATATTAGGTCAATGGTAGTCTCTACCAACGCCGACATTGAGGTGAACGCGACCGCTACGGTCGCAGGTTCGAATCCTGCCTCGGGCATGGATGCGTGTGATGTCCTTAGGTTAGCTAGGTTTCAGTAGTTTTAAGTTCTAGGCGGCTGATGACCTCAGAAGTTAAGTCGCATAGTGCTCAGAGCCATTTGAACCATTTTTTTTAGGTGAACGGCGGCTCGAAACGTGTAGCGCGCCGTGGACGCAGGCTGGCAGAAGCAGTATTGTGCTGTGGGAGACATTCTCCTGCGCATTCACGGTAGTACTCGAAGACACGCTGACGGCTGCGAAGCACTTGCATCCTTTCATGCTTGATGTCTTCCTCGACGATGATATCATCTTTCAGCAGTATAATTGTCCGTGTCTCGGGGCCAGAGCGGTGCTACAGTGGTTTGAGGAGCATTATAGTGAACTCACGTTGATGTCTCGACGACCAGATTCGCCTGATGTAAATCCTGTGGAAAGCATTTGAGCAGCTTACGGAAATCAGGGGCCAGTTATTTACGCGAATTACACGCCCCGTGCGTGGACATCTAATGCCACATACCTCCACAGACCTACCAACAAAGTGTCGAATCTTGATACGCAGAATCAGTGATGTATTTCGTTCCAAGGACGGACAAACAAATTATTAAGCAGGTAGTCGTAATGTTTTCGCACATCTGTGTACTTCCTTACATCATGTTCTCTCTGCTTTAAACACTGCTTGAATTAACATCCACTTTTATATTCATTACTATTGAACGTACTGCAGCCCTTCTAGCTTTCACCAGGACGTACTCCATTTTGTCAAAAGTATCCGGATACAACTTATACTGTGGAACTAACTTCTCGATGTCACGAGAGACGTAGACGCCAGTATAAAAGAAGGCGGGGTTTATTGTGCTGTCAGTAGGGAAGCAGTAACAGGAGAATGGATCTGGCAGCAGAATTCAGTCACTTCCAATGTGGACTGGTCTTTAGATACCACTTGAGCAACAAATCCGTTAGCGATATTTCAGCCCTTCTAAGGCTGCACAAGTCGACTGTTGGTGATGTGATTGCGAAGCACAAACCTGAAGAAACAACCACAGTTAATAAAGATCTTGCTGACCTCACGTGCTGACGGGCAAGGTCCGTCGAGTGTTGCGAACATTGGTTGTAAAAAATCGCATGAAATCAGTGGAAGCAATCGCGCTACAAACTGTCCAGCTACCACAATGACTGTGCTTAGGGAGTCAAAAATTGTATGGCACAATTGTTGAACAGACCTTCCCCAGTCACTCAGTGCTAAGTACATGTAGAAAGCGACTCCACTAGACGGAGGATGAATGGAAACGAGACATTTGAGAGATGAATCACGCTATACCTGTGGAAATTCAATGGAAGTGGCTAAAGCCTGGAGAACATTACCTGCCATCATGTGAAGTGGCAACAGCGAAGTCCAGAGGACATTGTGTTACGATATCCACGTGTTATCCATAATTATGGAATGGTCCCATTATGGATCTTAACAAAACACAAAATATGGAAGGATATGAATACATTTCACAACATTGTGTACTGCATACAACAGAGAAAGCATTTGGAGACGACTATTATTTGTATCATTATGATAGTGCACCCTGTCGTTGGGTGGGATCCATGAGACAATTGTTTGTGGACAATAAAGTTACTGAAATGACTTCTGAAATTCTCCCGGCGTATTTCTTCTTCTAATAATTTCCGGGTATGCAGTCAGATCCCGTCGACATTCTGCCACGATATTTCAGCCCAGAGACGTCAGGCCATCATCAGGTGAGTACACAACTACTGAAGAGCCCAAGAGCAGTCGCGGTATTACTGAAATGGACTGGGGTGTCCAGATTCCCGACCTGAACCGAACTGAACAGCTTTCGGATGAGTTACAACGTCGACTTCGGTCGAGAGTCTACCATCGGCTTCTTCTTGTTTTAGTCCGTTTTAGTCTTTGAGGAAGAATGGGCTTTTCATTTCTCCACAGTCATTCAATCATAAGGGCTAAGGGTGGTACAACGGTACGAAGGAAAACACAGACAAGCCGGCCGAAGTGGCCGTGCGGTTAAAGGCGCTGCAGTCTGGAACCGCAAGACCGCTACGGTCGCAGGTTCGAATCCTGCCTCGGGCATGGATGTTTGTGATGTTCTTAGGTTAGTTAGGTTTAACTAGTTCTAAGTTCTAGGGGACTAATGATCTCAGCAGTTGAGTCCCATAGTGCTCAGAGCCATCTGAACCATTTGAAAACACAGACAGGGCAGAAGTGGACATAAACGAAAATGAATGGCAAATGAAGGGTGTTTTTAAAAAATAGGGAATCCATTACATCGATATTTAAAATGACACCACAACCGCTGTTTCGATATATCGAGAGACGTTACGATATACCGACGGCAAAAGTATCAACGTACCAGCCTCTAAAAATATCGGCTGCACATTGTAAGTATACTTCCGGTTTAAGTATTGGTTTATAATTACATACATCAACAAGCCAGCAGCTAGCGTATCCCCCTTAGAGCAAGAATTAAAAGGAAAACGATGCCCGTTCACGCTTAGCGATAACCACTTGGTTAACAATGGTAACTGGAAGTACTGCTACAGTAAGGTAATTTATGGGTGATACATTCTTCTATCTGAAGAAGAGAAATTTGTTAACATCCAGTATAGATTTAAGTGTCAGGAAGTCATTTCTGAAAGTATTTGTATGGAGTGTAGCCATGTATGGATGTGAAACATGGACGATAAATAGTTTGGAGAAGGAGAGAATAGAAGCTTTTGAAATGTGGTGCTACAGAAGAATGCTGAACATTAGATGGGTAGATCACATAACTAATGAGGAGGTATTGAATAGGATTGGGGAGAAGAGAAATTTGTGGCACAACTTGACTAAAAGAAAGGATCGGTTGGTAAGGAATATTCTGAGGCATCAAGGGATCACCAATTTATTATTGGAGGGCAGCGTGGAGAGTAAAAATCGTACAGGGAGACCAAGAGATGAATACACTAAGCAGATTCAGAAGGATGTAGGTTGCAGTAGTTACTGGGAAATGAAGAAGCTTGCACAGGGTAGAGTAGCATGGAGAGCTGCATCAAACCAGTCTCAGGACTGAAGACCACAAAAACAACAACAACAACATTCTTCCATAAGGGCGTAAAGCAACAGCGCATGACCGAACGCCTTTTGATCTGATGAGTCACACTCAAATCTAAGGTCGTGTACCTGCTTTCTGTTGGATACGTAACGACGAATTCATGCTGAGTGGCGATTAATTTATCATTATTGTTGCCGAGTACAAGACAAATTGCAAGTCATTCACGTTGTTGTAAGAGTAGTCTGCGTGATCCTGATTCTGGTTATTTTAACACAAATTAGGAAATGAAATTTCACGCTACGTTTGTTTGGATATTCCTATTTTTTTCGTCCTTTCAAATTTCTACCAAGCAGTATCAAACGACACACGGTATAATTTGCAACTTCTCCCACCTGTACATTTCTTCTAATATAAGTTCCTATTCTAAGAATATTATGACTGAAAGTTGACGTTTGTCAGAAATGGATTTCATAATTCACTAATGAGTGGAAATATACAGAAACATTAGTTCTCTGTTTTTAAATCATCTATAGCACTTGCTATATCTACTACAAATGTGTGAGGGATGGAACATTCATAGTGACAACTATTTATTTACAGCTCGTACAAAATAGATACGTGTTTCAAGTTTTTACTGACCTTCAAAGCAGTCACCAGCATAGTGTATGACCCGTTGCCAGTGATGTGGAAGTCGTAGGATACTTTTATCAGTGCCAGTTGTGTTGACAGTTCGAGTGGCGCGGTTTATTGCCCGACGAATTTGTAGCAGTTCTGGAGCAAATGCCGAGATGTATTTCCTTCAGTTTAGAAACCTAGTTGCACTCACGAGGGCTTAAGTCAGGGGAGTGCAATAGGTAGTATAGCACTTAGCAGCCCCATCAGTCAAACAAATCAGTAACAGCTTGCACTGTACGTGATTGAGCAATGTCCTGCATAATGATGGTCAGGTTCTGCAGAAAGTGTCATCACTTCTGTCTCTGTGCTGTTCATTTTTGGAACACAACCTACGACCAGCTCAGACACAGAAGTGATGAAACTTTCTGCAGGACCTGAACATCATTTTGCTACAAACTCGTCAGGCAATAGACCGCCCCGCTCGAAAATGGTTCAAATGGCCCTGAACACTATGGGACTTAACATTTGAGGTCATCAGTCCCTACAACTTAGAACTACTTAAACCTAACTAACCTAAGGACATCATAACCATCCATGCCCGAGGCAGGATTCGAACCTGCGACCGTAGCAGCCGGGTGGTTCCAGACTGAAGCGTTTAGAACCGCTCCGCCACACCGGCCGGCGCACCGCCCGAACTGTCAACACAAGTGGCACTGATAAGTGTATCCTGTTGAGAGGCCAGACAAACGTGTGGTTCCTGAAGAGGGGTTGCAGCCTTTTCAGTAGTTGCAGGGGCAGCAGTCTAGATGATTGACTGATCTGGTCTTGTAACACTAACCAAAACAGCCTTGCTGTGCTGGTACTGCGAACGGCTGAAAGCAAGGGAAAACTACAGCCGTAATTTTTCCCGAGGGCATGCAGCTTTACTCTATGGTTAAATGATCATGGCGTCCTCTTGGGTAAAATATTCCGGAGGTAAAATAGTCCCCCATTCGGATCTCCGGGCGGGAACTACTGAGGAGGACGCTGTTATTTGGGGAAAGGAAACTGGCGTTCTCGGGATCGGAGCGTAGAATGTCAGGTCCCTTAATCGGGCAGGTAGGTTAGAAAATTTAGAAAGAGAAATGGATAGGTTAATGTTAGATATAGTGGGAATTAGTGAAGTTCGGTGGCAGGAGGAACAAGACTTTTTGTCAGGTGAATACAGGATTATAAATACAAAGGGGTAATGCAGGAGTAGGTTTAATAATGAGTAAAATATAAGAGTGTAGGTAGGTTACTACAAATAGCAGAGGAAGCTGCCTGGTAGAATTTTGCACAGAGTATAACATAATCATAGCTAACACTTGGTTCAAGAATCATGAAAGAAGGTTGTATACATGGAAGAAGCCTGGAGGTACTAGAACGTATCAGATAGGTAATATAATGGTAAGACAGAGATTTAGGAACCAGGTTTTAAACTGTAAGACATTTCCAAGGGCGGATGTGGGATCTGAACACAATCTATTGGTTATGAACTGTAGATTAAAACTGCAAAAACGTGGGAATTTAAGGAGATCGGACCTGGATAAACTGACTAAACTAGAGGTTGTACAGAGTTTCAGGGAGTGCATAAGGGAACAATTGACAGGAACGGGGGAAAGAAATACTGTAGAAGAAGAATGGGTAGCTCTGAGAGACGAAATAGTGAAGGTAGCAGAGGATCAAGTAGGTACAATGACGTGGGCTAATGAAATCCTTGGGTAACCGAAGAGATATTGAATGTAACTGATGAAAGGAGAAAATATAAAAATGCAGTTAATGAAGCAGGCAAAAAGGAATACAAACGTCTCAAAAATGAGATCGACAGAAAGTGCAAAATGGCTAAGCAGGGATGGCTAGAGGACAAATGTAAAGGTGTAGAGGCACATATCACTAGGGGTAATATAGATACTGCCTACAGGAAAATTAAAGAGATCTTTCGAGAAAATAGAACCACTTGTATGAATATCAAGAGCTCAGATGGAAACCCAGTTGTAAGCAAAGAATGGAAACCAGAAAAGCGGAAGGAGTATATAGAGGGTCTATACAAGGGCGATGTCCTCGAGGACAATATTATAGAAATGGAAGAGAATTTAGATGAAGATGAAATAGGAGATATGATACTGCATGGAGAGTTTGACAGAGCACTGAAAGACCTAAATCGAAAACAGGCCCCAGGAGTAGACACCATTCCATTACAACTACTGACCGCCTTGAGAGAGCCAGGCCTAACAAAACTCTACCATCTGGTGGGAAAGATGTGTGAGATAGGTGAAATATCCTCAGACTTCAAGAAGAATATAATTCCAAACCCAAAGAAAGGAGGTGTTGACAGATGTGAAAATTACCGAACTATCAGTTTACTAAGCCACGGCTGCAAAATACTAACACAAATTCTTTACAGACAAATGGAAAAATTGATAGAAGCCGACCTCGGGGAAGATCAGTTTGGATTCCATAGAAATGTTGGAACACGTGAGGCAACACTGACCCTACGACTTATCTTAGAAAATAAAATAAGGAAAGGGAAACCTACGTTTCTAGGATTTGTAGACTTAGAGAAAGCTTTTGACAATGTTGACTGGAATAATCTCTTTCAAATTCTGAAGGGGGCAGGGGTAAAATACAGGGAGCGAAAGGCTATTTACAATTTGTACAGGAACCAGATGGCAGTTATAAGAGTCGAGGGACATGAAATAGAAGCAATGGTTGGGAAGGGAGTGAGACAGTGTTGTAGCCTCTCCCCAATGTCATTCAATCTGTATATTGAGCAAGCAGTAAAGGAAACAAATGAAAAACTCGGAGTTGGAATTAAAATCCATGTAGAAGAAATAAAAACTTTGAGGTTCGCCGATGACACTATAATTCTGTCAGAGACAGCAAAGGACCTGGAAGAGTAGCTGAACGGAATGGACAGTGTATTGAATGGAGGATATAAGATGAACATCAACAGAAGCACAACGAGGATAATGGAATGTAGCAGAATTAAATCGGGTGATGTTGCGGAAATTAGATTAGGAAATGAGACACTTAAAGTAGTAAAGGAGTTTTGCTATTTGGGGATCAAAATAACTGATGATGGTCGAAGTAGAGAGGATATGAAATGTAGACCGACAATGGCAAGGAAAGCGTTTCTGAAGAAGAGAAATTTGTTAACATCGAGTATATATTTAAGTGTAAGGAAGTCGTTTCTGGAAGTATTTGTGTGGAGTGTAACCATGTACGGAAGTGAAACATGGACGATAAATAGTTTGGACAAGAAAAGAATAGAAGTTTTCGAAATGTGGTGCTACAGAAGAATACTTTAGATTAGATGGGTAGATCACATAACTAATGAGGAGGTACTGAATAGAATCGTAGAGAAGAGAAATTTGTGGCACAACTTGCCTAGAAGAAGCGATCGGTTGGTAGGACATATTCTGAGGCATCAAGGGATCACCAATTTAGTATTTGACGGCAGCGTGGAGGGTAAAAATCGTAGAGGGAGACCAAGAGGTGAATACACTAAACAGATTCAGAAGGATGTAGGTTGCAGTAGGTACAGGGAGATGAAGAACCTTGCACAGGATAGAGTAGCATTGAGGGCTGCATCAAACCAGTCTCTGGACTGAAGACTACAACAAAAACAAGAATATCCTACGACTTCCACATCGCTGCCAACGGGTTATTCCCAATGCCTGTGAGTACTTTGAAGATCAGTAAAACTTTGAAACACGTATCTATTTTGTACGAGCTGTAATTAAAAGGTTGCCACTATTAAAGTTCCAACCCTCGTATATTTTCCTAGTCTAATGTTTCTAAGATTTGTTAACACAGGTATGAATAGTTTATTTGCGATTATGCTTTTTAGTAGGGTTAGATAATACTTGCTGTATAAATCCCATTGTTTGTGAATCAATTCCTAAAAAGAATGTAATTTTTCTGAGTATTGTAATTTCAGTTGTCAGATGTTTTGAAAAGCCAAACTTAACTTCGAATACAATTTCACTATTGAAATAAATCTGTGTTAGTAAATCACCCCAATCAGCACCGCCTCCTTGTCCAGGTCATTTGTTTTTCAAACACACTGAATGTTTCTTAATGTTTCATTTCCAGCCAAAAGAAATTAATGTACATTTTAAAGTAATACGGCCAGCGTTGCACACCGCTGAGACTGTAGCTAGTATATTTTATTTTTCTTCATGAGAGGCCAGAAAATATCGCGATCCTCCGTTGCTGCTTTAAAGGTAAGGCAACTTTATTTATTTGTTATGTGCACAGGAACCAAAGTTATCAGTTTTGAATAGGGCCAGAGGATTCAGTGCGTAAGGGGCTGAATGTATTTTGCAATGACTGTATTTCTATATTGGTTTTGGGAGGTGCATTGCCCAATCAGTTCGTATAAAGTTTTTGCTAACACGCCATGTTTCTTTTATACCAGTCTTGTGCTCTATTTTACTATTTACCTGTTGTGCTAGATAGTGTCACTAGTTTACTTGCTTTCACCTATGTAGATTTAAGAAATTTATGCCCAGTTTTGTACTATATTTTACTATTTACCTGTTGTACTAGATAATGTCACTAGTTTACTTGCTTTCACCTATGTAGATTTAAGAAATCAATGTATTCTGTAACTCATGTCCATTGCATGTACTCATCCAATTCGTATATTTTGCAGAACAATGTACCGAAGTCTCATAGTGTCGAAACAAACCGTTATGCTCATAAATAGCAGCGCTTGAAAGTGTGCAATATGCCACCCGTAAAGGTGTGCAAGAAATGCATTACATAGGAAGCATGACATAAGCAACTTATATGGAATACTAAACACCACTGACACTTCTCACACTGTTTCCTGGTAGGACTTGATGAACATTTTTCTGTTATTGTACTGGGTAAATTAGGTAGATTGCTTATAAAGATATAAGATTTAGGATATTTTGTCTCAGGATTTTGTGTTAGGTATAACAGTATTGCTAGAATATTTAAGGGGCTCCGGAACGCCCTATACTTGCAATGTTAAAATAACGCTTATAAATTACATCTTTCCTCACAAAGTATTTGAGGTAGGAAGTTGAACTTTTTACAGATTATTTATTGGAATATGGGCTACAACTTAACACAGGGATTTCACAAAATTTTAGTTCAGTTATTAAAGATGATTTTTTTTCAATTGTAATGAAAATTCACAACATTTTTTTGCAATTTTTTATTTATATATTCAAAAATATACAGTTTTTTGGAAAAAGGCTGTGTTAAATTATGCAGATGGTACTGTGTAACATTTACTGAAAGTTTGAAACAAATATGTTTGGAAGATCCTTAGAAAACATGTAATTAGTATGAGAAAATAAAAGTTTTGGGAATCGAGCGACAAAGATTGGATTAACTTTTTAGTGCATTCCAGGTCCATAGGATGGATTATCTTCATCCTCTGCAAACTCCTCCTCCAGCTTTCTCTTGTTCCTCCTCCTGTTTACTCTTGCTTGTATTTCTAGACTCTTTACAGCCCTGTCTGCAGCCCGAAGGCGTTCCTTGTCTAAAGCAAGCATCGCTCGTTGTTGTGTTCGTAGATTTTGCTACCATTTTCTTCAGTTGCAGTTACTGCAACACTGTTCCAAAAGGTGGTCATGTATGAACACTTATCACATTTCAGTTGTATTTCACTAGCAAGTCCTACGTGCTTTATTATGGAGAGTTCCAGACCAACTTCACTACAATGAATACATCTTACACAGTTTGAAAAAATTCCTTTGAGAACCGACATATCAAATATTTCATTCACATCCGATTCGCCCATAAAACATTCATAGTTTTCACTCATTGAACCAAGCTTCTTCTGTGAAGTATTTTCTTTCCCACTTTGACTGCTATGGGCAGGTGTACTTGAGAGGTTAGGTTCACTCACTTGGTTGTCGTCTTCATTGTTTACAGTAATAACACATACCTTTGGCTTTCCAACATTTCTCCTTTTCTTAAAAGCCTTCAGAGGATTTCTAATAACTCTACTTTTACTCATTATTATACTTCAACAAAACAGAGGCTCAAGAAACAGAATTAATTACGAATATTTTCGAGATAACGACAGAGTAAATAAACATGAAACAATCGACAATCACACCAGCGATATATATTGAACCACCACAGGTTAGCCACAACACATACTTTATCTCACATCACTAAAATGTACCCGATGAACACGGCAGTTAATAATAACACCATTTGACAGCAGTTTAACAGCGCCACAGTGGGTCACGCCCATGTAGAACACATTTCAAAAAAAAATTAAAAATAGTTGTAGTCTTCGGAATTGAATAAATTATATATCTATTAAAAGATAATACTCTGCAGATTCAGAAAACGCAAAAAAGTAAAAATTGAACTTTTCATGATTTTGAGCCTTTCCGGAGCCCCTTAATGAGTGTTCATGCCCTGAGTTGCGCTCCAGTAATGAGGAATATATTGATATACTGACGATTTTCTATAATGATATTGTACGATGTTAATATTTATTTGCGTATATTATGTCCTTTCTAGGAAAGTCTGTCTTACCTTGTACCACATGATTGGAGGTGTTTGTGGTAGAATGTCATAGAAGCTTTGCATCTAAAAAACGTTTTTCACCATTCCTTGTGAGATTGTAAATGATACTGCCTTCTTATGTTAGCATGCATGACTGCCATTTTTCCCAATTGAAAATTATCAGCAAACTCATCTACACTAACGCCCTGGCGAAGCGAAAGTCATAAATGTTTAATATCTTTACCTTGCTTGCGAGAAGGTTTGTGCATCCACATTCATACCTCTAACAGTACATTTATTCATAATTCCTACATTACAATCTAACACTAGGTGGCTTCACGGAGCACACCACAAGAACTGCCAACTCAATCCTCTTTCGGTCACAGACGGCTATTACAGACGGCTATTCACCACTGTGCGCCAATCCCTCTCTTACTCCAACACTTCAGCGGTCGTCCACAGTCAGTGATTCGCTTTATAAAGCCTATCAGAGACATATATCGTTTATAATGTAATAGTTTCATTTTAGTTTACAATAATATTATTGTCATATTCGGGTGCCATTTACAAGTGTACCTCAGTAGACTCCTCTCACAACCCTCCAGCGGGGTTTAAGAAACTTGGCACATATTTGGAAGTCCTTGAACAACAAATGTGTGGTAAATTTATCTCATTAATGATAAGTAAAAATCTTTAGTATAGAACAATTACAGTGTAGTCCTAAGGGTCATTATAAAGTGAAATATCATGATTGTACAAAAAAACCAAATTAAACTTGAAAGAATTGATCGTGCTAAGGTGCACTAGTATGAATCATAATATGGTTATATTATGAGTAAAATGTCTAGTAAACAATATTGCTGACAAGTAAATCATATAAAGCAAAATCAGTACACAATCCTAATCGTCAAGATAATGGTGCAGGACTTGGCAAGGGAAAGGAAGAGACATGGATGAAGCCTATGAGCACGTTGAAGTCACTGCATCATAAAGTCCATTTCTTTTTGTTTTTTGCAGGTTCTACAAATGAGTAGTGACCAGTGTGGATTGTATTCAGTGTACCAAGACAACTGAGCTCCGTATTATTTGCTTCAGTCATGTGCAGAGATACAATACGTACTCAGCAACAAATAACCAACAACTATAGTTGGAGACTGTCATAACATTAGTAACATGATGACGACCATCATCACTGCTCTTCATAGTAGAGATCCTTTTGAGATCCGAAAGACATATATAGTCACTTATGTTGAAGTATGAATACCAGTAATAAATTGCTCCAATAGAATGAACAGAGGTAGGAGACCGGTTAATGGAAGATATGAAAAGGTAACAAAGGTAAACTAGTGGAACATGACTATGTCTACCTATGTCAGAATCGAGTAATGTATCTGACCATAAAAAAAATCAGTATCCTAATGAAGTAACAGACTGTATGACGCAGCAGTGCTTTACATCAGAATGGATGAGCTAAACTGAAAGTGAACTCTGAATCAGATAAAATCAGTAAGTGTGGCATCAGGATGCCAATTAAACACAGAATAACATAACATGACAGAGAATATAATACACTACTGGCCATTAAAATTGCTACACCAAGAAGAAATGCAAATGAAAACGGGTATTCGTTGGACAAATATATTATACTAGTCTGACATGTGATTACATTTTCACGCAATTTGGGTGCATAGATCCTGAGAAATCAGTACCCAGAACAATCACCTCTGGCCCTAATAACGGCCTTCATACGCATGGGCATTCAGTCAAACAGGGCTTAGATGGCGTGTACAGGTACAGCTACCCATGCAGCCTCAACACGACACCACAGTTCATCAAGAGTAGTGAGTGGCGTATTGTGACGAGCCAGCTGCTCGGTCACCATTCACCAGACGTTGGTAAGAAATCTGGAGAATGTGCTGGCCAAGGTAGCAGTCGAACATTTCCTGTATTCAGAAAGGCCCGTACAGGACCTCCAACATGCGGTCGTGCATTATTCTGCTGAAATGTAGGGTTTCGCAGGTATCGAATGAAGGGTAGAGCCACGGGTGGTAACACATCTGAAATGTAACGTCCACTGTTCAAAGTGCCGTTAATGCGAACAGGAGGTGACCCAGGCGTGAAACCAAAGGCACCCCATACCATCACGTCGGGTGATACGCCAGTATGGCGATGACGAATACACGCTTCCAATGTGCGTTCACCGCGATGTCGCCAAACACGGATGCGACCATCATGATGCTGTAAACAGAACCTGGATTCATAAAAAAAATGACCTTTTGCCATTCGTGCACCCAGGTACGTCGTTGAGTGTACTATCGCAGGCTCTCCTGTATGTGATGCAGCGTCAAGGGTAACCGCAGCCATGGTCTCCGAGCTGATACTCCATGCTGCTGCAAACGTCGTCCAACTGTTCGTGCAGATGGTTGTTGTCTTGCAAACGTCCCCATCTGTTGACTCAGGGATCGAGACGTGGGTGCACGATCCGTTACAGCCATGCGGATAAGATGCCTGTCATTTCGACTGCTAGTGAAACGAGGCCGTTGGGATCCAGCACGGCGTTCCGTATTACTCTCCTGAATCCACCGACTCCATGTTCTGCTATCAGTCACTGGATCTCGACCAACGCGAGAAGCAATGTCGCGATACGATAAACCGCAATCGCGATAGGCTACAATCCGACCTTTATCAAAGTCGGAAAAGTGATGCTACACATTTCTCCTCCTTACACGAGGCATCAGAACAACGTTTCACCAGGCAACGCCGGTTAACTGCTGTTTGTGTATGAGAAATCGGTTGGAAACCTTCCTCATGTCTGCACGTTGTAGGTGTCACCACCGGCGCCAACCTTGTGTGAAAGCTCTGAAAAGCTAATCATTTGCATATCACAGCATCTTCTTCCTGTCGGTTAAATTTCGCGTCTGTAGCACGTCATCTTCGAGGTGTAGGAATTTTAATGGGCAGTAGTGTATTATACTGTGGCTCTCTGTATAGGCAATATTGTGACACAATTACTTAAGAAAATATAACAGTAAAGTCAAGAATTGAATGGTTCCGGATGGCCTTGTATATCAGTTGGAAATTATCATCCATCTCATCTACACTAACACGCTGTCAAAACGAAAGTCACAAATCTTTAACATCCTTACCATGCTTGCGAGAAGACTTCTGCTTCCACATTCATACCTTTAAGAATACGTGTAGTCATAATTCCTACATTATAATCTAACACTTGGTGGCTTCACAGAGCACACCACAAAAACTGCCTACTCCAGCCTCTTTCGCTCACACTACTGTGCGCCAAGAGCGCTCTTGCTCCAGCACTACAATCTCAGACCAGAAACAGTATCTTTAGCTCTGCGGTCGTGCACAGCCAGCGATCCCCTTAATAAAGCCTATGAGAGACATACATAGTTTTCAGCATACTGGTTTCATTTTAGTTCACATTAGTGTTATCCTCATATTCGGGTGCCGCACACAAGTACAGGGTGATTCAAAAAGATTACCACAACTTTAAAAATGTGTATTTAATGAAAGAAACATAATGTAACCTGCTGTTATACATCATTACAAAGAGTATTTAAAAAGGTTTTTTTTTCACTCAAAAACAAGTTCAGAGATGTTCAATATGGCCCCCTCCAGACACTCGAGCAATATCAACCCGATACTCCAGCTTGTTCCACACTCTCTGTAGCATATCAGGCGTAACAGTTTGGATATCTGCTGTTCTTTCTCGTTTCAAATCATCAATGGTGGCTGGGAGAGGTGGCCGAAACACCATATCCTTAACATACCCCCATAAGAAAAATTCGCGGGGGGTAAGATAGGGCTTCTTGGAGGCCAGTGATGAAGTGCTCTGTCACGGGCTGCCTGGCGGCCGATCCATCGCCTCGGGTAGTTGACGTTCAGACGATAACCTTTTTCGTCGGACTCTCCATACAGTTGATTGTGGAATTTGCAGCTCTCTGCTAGCTCTGCGAGTCGATTTTCCTGGGCTGCGAACAAATGCTTGCTGGATGCGTGCTACATTTTCATCACTCGTTCTCGGCCGTCCAGAACTTTTCCCTTTGCACAAACACCCATTTTCTGTAAACTGTTTATACCAACGTTTAATACACGACGTATCAGGAGGTTTAACACCATACTTCGTTCGAAATGCACGCTGAACAACTGTCGTCGATTCACTTCTGCCGTACTCAATAACACAAAAAGGTTTCTGTTGAGCGGTCGCCATCTTAGCATCAACTGACGCTGACGCCTAGTCAACAGCGCCTCAAGCGAACAAATGTACAACTAAATGAGACTTTATAGCTCCCTTAATTCGCCGACAGATAGTGCTTAGCTCTGCCTTTTGTCGTTGCAGAGTTTTAAATTCCTAAAGTTGTGGTATTCTTTTTGAATCACCCTGTATATCCCAGTAGACTCCATTCACTGTTACCTAGGTTGTCACAGAACTTTGCCTCAGTAGATATGATACATGTTGGCATCAGTCTACCGGAAGAATGAAGAAGGAAAATCAACAGCGCCTGACAGTGAAGTTCACTGATTTATGTGGCATTACCAATGGATGCAGATATCGCTAATTGCATAAATCGAGTTTTCGGTGCCGCCAGCCTCTAATCCACGTAGACAGGTGCATCGGAACGTGCAGAGACATCACCGCTGGCACCGTATCCCCAGTTGATGCCAGCGTATTCACGCCGGCTGGGGGCGCCGTCCAGCCAGAGCGCGGTCGTTGCTATGGAAATGGATTCGAGTGCGCAGCGGCTGACGTGAACGTGCAATAACTGTCCCGCATAATTTAGTCTGCCAGCGCAACGATTTGAGCACCCGGAAACAATAAGCAACCACCGATGGTTTCAGACGTAATTAACTAGGTCAATGGTGGTGAAAAGAAGGAAGACCAGATTTTAATGTCCTATCGACGATGTTATCGTTAGACGCGGAACACAATCTCAGTTTTGGGTGGGTGGGGAAGGAAACTGGCCTCTCTTTCAATGGAACGAAACCGGTATTTCCCCCAAGCGAATTATGGAACTGACAGAAAAGCCAACCGATAGATGTGGGGCAGTGTAATACACTGGGCTTGTATTGAGTTCAAAGGCCGTCCAGCCACCCAGACTTAGGTTTATTGTGATTTCCCTGAGTCGCTTGATGCGGAAGCCAGGACGGTCTATGGACGATTTCCTTCCTGCACCTCAAATAATACCGTTGTCCATGGGACGCTAAACCCTTATCTTCGCCCATTTTTTAAGGAAAGCCTGAATCTGAGCAAGTTTCGGCATTACATTGATGCGATCTTCAGGCCCCACTCGTCATAGTCGTAAAATCGCTATACACGGAAGGAGCCATATAACTGAATCCGTGAATCAAATCGTCCTGCAACAGCTCTTGGTGGCCAGCCGAAACTGATAGCACATAGAAGTTCATAAAGTAAAATAAATTTCTACAATATATACGGCTGTTGGTAAATTATTGCATCAAGACGTTCATGCCAGCCGTCGTCCGACGATCCATAATGGATCAACGAAGATTGAATCTGACCAGTTCGACAGGGATCTCAACCACTGTTCTCCGAAATGTGACTCCAGTATCATATCACTGTTTAATTTTTCATTTACATTACGCAAAGCAATTGAAGAGTTACTGTTTGAAACCCCGCCATTTTCCCCCACTGCGAGGCAGAAGTGTTTAATTTGGCTCAAAGATCCCTATGAAGTCACCCAGGGGGTAGCGACACTTCCAAACGCTAAGTGTCGATACATGCGAGCAAAAGGACAGAGCTCAGAAGTTCACGTGAGCTGTACGGTGGGTTAAAGGCGTGACACTGGTATAATTGCACCACAATTCTGCCCCATGCTGCCGTGGGCGTGTCACGTGACGGGAAGGTTGTCACATCCGCCCTTAACCACATGTCCCCCATTCTTTATTTGCCTCTGGGACTGAGGTCAGAACCACGAATCCCAATGTTGAAGTCACACGGTTTCCTTATGGATGCCTGAAGAAAATAGTTCCGACACATCACCGCTCGGAATCGACGTGAAAAGGTCTCAGGAGGTAGCACAAAAGTGCGTCAATGAAATCATTCGTTACCTTGGGGCCCTCATTTACACACATTTCGCAGTGAAAAACGAGAGTTTACAGTGCAGTCGACAACAGAACGACGTTCTTGGCAACATTTGACGCTGCTGACACGCTCTGGACGATTCAGCCCATCTCTAAGGTCATCAAGGGACTGCAACACCCTTGAGCGTGATCTCATCCCTCTGGCTGTACTGTGACCGTAATTTTCTTTTTCTACACAGCGTGGAATAGCTAGGGACCATTCAAAGCCATTCTACTAAATCTAATCGTTATCAGAAGCAGCAAAGGGAGTTTATACTTTTTCAGCACTCCTCCTTTGCGTCCTGCTGTGATGTGATCATGTGAGAGTGCGACATTGACATGTGCAACGGGTCTCTATAAAACCTGAGAGTTAGACAACACCCTTTGTGTAACACGCGTACCTTTGTTTAGCACTTTAAAAACATACCTGTAGCGAGAGAATCCTTGATCGATTCCTAGGCGCATGTGCCCAGGCAACCGTTCGACATCCTTCAGTTGAGTGTCACTACGCTACTGCTCTCGCACCTGTTTTCCGGCATGCAGAATCTCGGTGGCAGGCACCTAGCAGTAGGTCAATGGTTTTCTACTGTTTGTATATTTGCTGTTTTCTTTTCATAAGTTGTGTGTAGTATAAAAAGGACTACATGTTATGTATAAAGTTGTGTATGTGATTATGGCACACATTTTATATTTACGTAAGCCTTAAAAGGAAAGTGTTTCTGAAGAAGAGAAATTTGTTAACATCGAGTATAAATGTAAGTGTCAGGAAGTCGTTTCTGAAAGTATTTGTATGGAGTGTAGCCATGTATGGAAGCGAAACATGGACGACACATAGTTTAGACAAGAAGAGAACGGAGGCTTTCGAAATGTGGTGCTACAGAAGAATGCTGAAGATTAGATGAGTAGACCACATAAGTAATGAGGAAGTATTGAATAGAATTGGGGAGAAGAGAAATTTGTGACACAACTTGACTAGAAGAAGGGATCTGCTGGTAGGACATGTTCTGAGGCATCAAGGGATCACCAATTTAGTGCCGGCCGCGGTGGCTGTGCGGTTCTGGCGCTGCAGTCCGGAACCGCGAGGCTGCTACGGTCGCAGGTTCGAATCCTGCCTCGGGCATGGGAGTGTGTGATGTCCTTAGGTTAGTTAGGTTTAAGTAGTTCTAAGTTCTAGGGGACTTATGACCTAAGATGTTGAGTCCAATAGTGCTCAGAGCCATTTGAACCGTTTTGAACCAATTTAGTATTGGATGAAAGCGTGGAGGGTAAAAATTGTCGAGCGAGACCAAGAGATGAATACACTAAACAGATTCAGAAGGATGTAGGTTGCAGTAGGTACTGGGAGATGAAGCTGCTTGCACAGGATGGAGTAGCATGGAGAGTTGCATCAAACCACTCTCTGGACTGAAGACCACAACAACAACAACAACAAGCCTTAAAAAGTATTTGACGAAGTAAGACAGGTAAGTGGGAAGATGAACTCGCTAAAACCTAGACTCTTCCAGTCACGAAAATACGTTCTTGTTGTTATTGTCTCCATTCTGAATACTGATTTGACGTAGTTCTCCATGCTAGCCTGTCACGCACATGCTTCTTTCCTGATCACAACTACTTTCAGCTCTTCTTCCAGGAGCTGAACGCGCAAGAGATGTCGACTGGCTGTGGTATCATCCTCTGTCTTGCGGCGTCATGTGGATGCTGATACCTTATGACTGTCCTGTCAACTCTTCCTATCTTTTAAACAACTTCTACCATAAATTTCTTTTTTCCCCAGTTCGATTTATTACTTACCCACTTCTTATTCGATCTGCTTATCTTTAGCATTCTACTAATTTTCAAGAATCGAAAGTAGCGTAAAAATTACCAAACCATCACACGCTTCAATTTCCATCAATAAAATTTAGAAATGTTGGAATGGTCCAGTTGGATTGACGCCCAGAAGCTAAGTTCAAAACCTGCCGAATGCTCCTTAGACTCACCGCTAGCTGTCCACTGGACTCAACCACACGAAACAGATTCACCCTAAAAAAACTTACGCACTGCAAAGGGTAAGCATCGCCACCTATTTCATAAGCCTGGAAATCATATGAGGCTAGTCGCATTCGTAACTTCCTGCAAAAGCACGTATCTGAAGATGAGTTGTTTTCCTTTAAACTAAACTTATTGAAATGAGCGCCCCCAGCGCTGATCACTTTCCGACCTTAAAAAAAAGCTAACTTTCATATTACCCTAAATCTTAATGGAAATATTTTTTGGTAGCGACATTCAAAACTTTTAAAATAAGGAAATACAAGTAAATGGTTCTTTACACGTGACTATGTTATATCAAAACAAAGTGCAGTTTTCTGCTGATTTATGTTGTACTCGTAGTTTTCATATAGCACATACCAAATTTGAATTACAAGCGATTTAATTCGTAACATATCACAGTCAAATTGCACAATACTTAGCTTGGCACAGGTATCTCTTAGATTTCTAAATACAAGCACATTAAAGAAAAGGGGAAAGGTGAAGGTTAACAAATGATGAAGTCATGATGTGTGTTCCTGCGGAGTACAGTAAGTTCTGGTCAATTTATCTCAGTGGTAATAACTGAATCACTGACAGGCTGGATCTGGTTACGTTCCACACGAGCAGTGTCAGTTTGTGCTCACTGGATGATTCTGCTCCTGGTTTAGATATTGTTCACGATTAACGCAATTTTGGCTTACCACTGTTCTGATTTAAAATTTTTTTGTAATCATTCTTCATCAAAACTGAACCGAGCTAAAAGCTAGATTTTGCACGGTGTCATGAAATGCGGCACTGATCCCGTGACATCGAGACATACAGTTTAATATCCATGTGATTCAAAATTAGTATTTTTCTATGTAATATTTGCGAATAATATTTCGTAGCTCGAAAGTGATACTTTGGCTGACGGTCTTGCATCCATAGCCGACTCCTTCACCAGATCTCTTTCGGGTATATCCTCCCGTTATTTGCGATATACCATCATTTTACTCAGCTCTCTGCTGTGACCAAGAATACGAAAATGCACCTCGCCGCTTGACAGGAACCTGCCAAGCTTGTAAACACACAAGTTATTAATCTTTGCTGATTCCCAATCTTAGACAGGAAATTGAGCTTTGCTGTACTTATATCTTTCTCTCAATTTTTTCAGTTTTTGACAAACGTAAATAGAAAAACATATCAACAATTACTACTGAGAAGAAATCGAAAATCAATCATTTGTTTTATTCACTTTCTTGGTAAGTTTTAATAAAATATCGATGTATTTTTATTGAGGACAAGCCGCTACAATTCGTCGACACTTTTCCATGTTATTGGAGGACAATCGATATAGGCTACTTTCACCGTTTCTTCTAAAGAAAACTCCGGATTTTCTAAACCATTTCAACACCAATTTCTTCTAAAAGAAAGTTTCCTTCAATCAACAATCACTGGAAATTTTTTTACCTTTACTACAGAAAGTTTGATTAAATTGACTACCTAACTTGAGAAATGTCCCTCCTGTATGTCACGAAGTGGACTTCGCTGTGGCTCCTAGAATCAAACTGAACACGTAAGAAACCTGAGACAATGAAGTAGCAACGCCCCCAGTTTCATGTGAAAGAAAGCCAAAAGACTAAACCAGCTTTCTTTGATGTGTAAGTCTTCCGTTCTACACCAATTCATCGTCCTCAGAACGATGTGTCATGGACGAAAGCATGGAACTGGTCAGAGACATACGTCATAAACTGCCCCTGTAATGTCTTCTGCAACTTCCTCTATTATTTCAATACAGAATTATTAACACAGTTCCTTTTTATTTGGTAACTGATTTCAGTTATTAAGGTATCCTCAAACCAGTTTCTGTTAACAACAATAAAATGTGACACAAAAGTGTTTACGTATATAAATTTTGTAATGCAAGGAAAAATGAAAAAAGGCTCTGAGGCCGAGCGGTTCTAAGCGCTTGAGTCCGTAACCGCGCTGCTGCTACGGCCGCAGGTTCGAATCCTGCATCGGGCATGGATATGTGTGATTTCCTTAGGTTAGTTAGGTTTATGTAGTTCTAAGTCTAGGGGAATGATGACGTCAGATGTTAAGTCCCATAGAGCTTAGATCCATTTGAACCACTAGGATAAGTCTTACTTTAGCAACGGTGAGGCACTATTGTCTTTTTAACAAATTTTAATGCATATAACTGCTTGATTATACATTGTGATTACATTTTAATTATGTATTGTAAAGTCTGGATGTTCTTTTTTCATTCTTCATTTTATTATAACCTGCTTAGACATAATGTTCGTATTATCTATTTCCCAATTTTTACGAAATCAGTTTGAACTTCATTGTATGATTGAAAATTGTTACAAAATACAAATAAATCACTATTGAGACTGCTCTAATACCTACTACCATCATTTCACGAAGCCATTTACGTTCGTGGACGAGAGGTAAGAATTTTGCTTCCTCTAGAACGGCTCTTCTCCGACTCATTCAAGATTCAGGACCATAACAAATTATACAACTGTTTGCTTCAAATACAGCAGCTCTCTACACGGTATCATTTAATCATAATAATAATAATAATTCCAGAATTAGAACGAATTTGAAAGAAACAGTTCATTTCTTCTTGAAATAATCGAATCTGTATAGTCTTCATGTTGTTCTTCAGTGAGTACTTGATTTAATGAGCTACATAGATAAGCTCGATAACATTTACTAATCATCAGAGGACACTTACTACATTAGAGATCTAATGTTGAGCCTTAATGTGGGAAACAGTAAAACAGTTAAAGAAAAGCTTACAAGGGAGCCTCCCCATCGCACCCCCTCAGATTGAGTTATAAATTGGCACAGTGGATAGGCCTTGAAGAACTGAACACAAATTAACCGAGAAAACAGGAAGAAATTGTGTGGAACTATGAAAAAATAAGCAAAATATACAAACTGAGTAGTCCATGTGCAAGTTAGGCAACCCCAATGCTAGGGGGAACTTAGAAGCGGCGTGGTCTCGTGGTTAGCGTGAGCTGCTAGGAAAAGAAAAGTCCTTGGTTCAAGCCTTCCCTCGGGTGAAAATTTTAATTTTTTATTTTCACTTTATGTGACAAACTCTTACGTTTTCATCACGTTTTTGGGAGTGATTATCACATCCACACGAAAACCTAAATCGAGCAAGGTAGAAGAATCTTTTTACCCGTTCGCCAAGTGTACAAGTTAGGTGGGTCGACAACATATTCCTGTCATGTGACGCACATGCTTTCACCAGTGTCGTATAGAGTACATCAGACGTGTTTTCCTGTGGAGGAATCGGTTGACCTATGACCTTGCGATCAAATGTTTTCGATTCCCATTGGGGAGGCACGTCCTTTCGTCTACTAATCGCACGGGTTTGTGGTGCGGTCGCAAAACACAGACACTAAACTTATTACAGTGAACAGAGACGTCAATGAACGAACAGACAGATCATAACTTTGCGAAAATAAAGAAATTAAAATTTTCACTCGAGGGAAGACTTGAACCAATGACCTCTCAATCCGCAGCTGGTCACGCTAACCACGGGACCACGGCGCTCCTGAACTCAGATTATCCTTGATGTTGCTTATCATGCGCATGCACTACTCAGTTTGTATATTTTGCTTATTTTTTTCATAGTTACACACAACTTCTTCCAGTTTTATCGATTGATATGTGTTCAGTTTTTCAAGGCCTATCCACTGTGCCAACTTATAACTAAATCTGGGGGGTGGGGGGGGGGGGGGTGCGATGGGGAGGTTCCCTTGTTAGCAGAGTCTGTAAATGACCGACAATCTGTCTCCACAAATCAGAGTAGTGTTACTCTTGTAAGAAAGGAATGTTCCCTGTGTAGAAACACATGGGTCAACACTGACAGTCACTGCATTTGCCCCATAACGATATAATCGCTTTGGCAGTTTCACTGTGAGCGAACTGTGTCTCACGCAACAGTTTACAGATTAAATGCGCGTTCACACTTGCGAAGTGAGCGATTCAGGAGCCAGTCGCGAGAACATTGCTCTGAAGTGTCTGCACTACTTGCGAGCGGCTCGCGAACGGTTCGGTGCCAGCCTCTTGCTGTCGATTTCTCCGGCGAGCAAAATAAATGGAGATGGGTGTGTCGCTTGCTCGCAAGTTCCAAGGCGGTAGAGAGCAATGTAGGTTCACGGAATGCTCCGCTCAGTATTCGCTAAAGTTTTCTTCCCAAGTAGCCCATAGGCCGCTCGCGAGCGTGATTCTGTGCTGCAAGGAGGCCTATTTGACCATAGTCTGAATGGTTGAGTTGGTAGAAGCCCTGAACCATATATAGAGTCCGCCAGAAAAATGTATGCATTCTTTGTCTGGCTCTATCTCGACATCGATATTGTCGTTCGATTTGAGCTACGAGTGTGTTGTAGTATGGTCTCTGGCTCAACAGATGTTAGTAGTTTCACCTCGGTATTGTGAAAACAGATGGCTGGAGCACGTTTGACTTTCGAGCAACTTAAATGTATTGTGAAGTGGTTTTTCAGGTTTGATAACGCCGTTGAAGTGCAACGTCAATGGAGGCGGGAGTTTGGAACAGATCCTCCAAGTCACCTAGTAATAAAACGCATCATTGACAAGTTTGAATTGCATGGAACGATTTGTGATATTCACAAAGGAAGGTCAGGAAGACAGGGTACAGCTACAAGTCCTGCTTCGTCGGCTCTTGTGTTGGAAACGTTTGTTAATTCTCCACAGAAGTCTGCTACGCAATGTGCACGTGAAGTGGGGGTTATCAGTACAAGTGTACGAAGAATTCTGAAAGCTACTGTACAAAGTGGAAAGTTTACATTCCACGATTACAGCACGCGATTAATGATGACGATCCTGATCGCCTAATGCAATTTTGCGATTGGTATCACCAAGTGGTAACTGATGACGAACAATTTGTAACGAAGGTAGTGTGGAGCGTCGAGGCACAATTTAAACTTAATTGAACCGTGAATCGGCAAACATTGTGTACTGGGAACCGGAAAATCCGCATGTTTATGTGGATAAAGCGGTCAATCCACCAGGGGTTCATATGTGGTGTGGACTATCATTTGGGGGTTAATAGGACCCTTTTTCTTTGATGCTGCAGTCACTGGAGAAATATACCCGGAAAAGTTAGGCACATCAATTTTGCCACGTATACGTGCACTTTATGGAACTGATTAAGAGGTCTTCTACCAATAGGAGGGGGCACCACCACACTACCACCTAGCCGTACGAGCTTTCCTGAGTGGCAATTTTCCGGGACAATGGATTGGACGAAGAGGGCCCATCGAGTTTCCTCCACAGTCGCCAGGTCTAACACCTATGCACTTTTACTTATGGGGAACTGTGAAAGATAACGTATGTGGACGGAAGCCACGCACGCTGGAGGACCTTCGCCAGGATAATACAGCGACATGTGCAATGATCTCCACTGTAACATTGACTGACGTAGTTGCGGCGACCGCTTGTGGTTGTGTTATACGTTTAGCCGCCAACGGTGAACATTTTGAACATTTAAAGCAACCATGTGCTAAACTGAAGGCTCTACAACATGTGTGATCTATTATTAAATGTAAAAGAAACACATAAGTAATACTTTTCGGCCGGCCGGTGTGGCCGAGCGGTTCTAGGCACTACAGTCTGGAATCGGGTGACTGCTACTGTCGCAGGTTCGAATCCTGCCTCGGGCATGGATGTGTGTGATGTCCTTAGGTTAGTTAGGTTTAAGTAGTTCTAAGTTCTAGGGGATTGATCACCTTAGAAGTTGAGTCTCATAGTGCTCAGAGCCATTTAAACCAATACCTTTCGTTCCCTAAAGTGCATATGCATTTTTCTGGCCTAACAAACTGCTCATAACAATATCTTTGTTGATGATCGTAAGAGCTGGTGTTAAACCCAGAGTACAGACTCTGGAACCACTAAGTATTCTCTTAAATGCAGTTGGCCAAACTTCCTCTTCATGGGTCACAGTGGATGATGTTCTCAGAAGTGAAGATGTTCACTGATTAGCCAGCCTGGTTTCTGGTTCTTATGTCTGCATGAGATACGCTTCAGAGACTGGCGTACAAATCGTCATCTGGAACGAGGCTGACTCGCAATAGGTCCCTTTAATCACTTTGGAGACAATGTTTCAAGTCGCTACCATTTTTGTGTGGAACCTAAAAGTGGGTGTATACCCCATTACCTTATTTGCCGGTGTGCACGATATTTTCCCATTTTTTTTGCCTGTATATCTTATTCACTTAATCTTTCCTAATTACATATTTTGGGTAGTGATGCGTGACAAATACTTTTCCATACTGTTCTACATTGTTCTGTAACACTTCCGACGTCATTTCCATAAAATATACGTACGTTTTCTAATTATTATTATCTTGTTAACTTCAGTGTGATTAATGTTTTTATAAATAAGATACACTTGCCTCGTATGTGTTGTTAATTAGTCTTACTGCAGTTTTTACACTTCTACGTCCACACCCACATACACAGGGGTGGAGAAAAATATGGAAACACCGAAAACACGACACGTTACTGTGCCTAATACACAGTATGAAAATCTTTGGCATTCAAAACAACTTCCATTGGTCTCGGAATAGCTTGACACATGTCCTGTATGATTTTAAAGGGAGTTTGATATTATTCTTCCTGCAAAATAATGACTTTCAGGTAGCGGTGATGGATGTGGATAGCGATCACACACCCCTCTGTCCAAAGCAGACAACGAAGCCTCAATAACATCGTGATTCATCCAACCAAATGACGTCTTTCCATTCCTACATAGTCCAGATTTTATGGCCTCAGCACCACGTTTTCGTTTTACGGGTGTTTGTATCATTGATGACTGGTTTTGGAATTTCATATAGCCCTGCAATTCCCTGCTTATGCAGCTCCGTTCACGATGTTTTGCTGCCGACAGGATTCACAAACGTGACATTCAGTTCTGCGGTGACTTTTGCAGCTGTCGTCCTCACATTTTTCGTCACACTCCTCCTCAATGACCATCCATCAAGATGACTCAATACAGACACCTTCGTGAACTTTACAACATAGCGCATGATTTTCTTCAGTTTCGTTGAATGCAGTATAATAAGGAGCCTCTTGAAACACCAAACATTACGGCTACCTTGGTTACAGAAGCAGCGACCATACGCACACCAACAGCTTAACCCCATTCAAAGTCATTGAGCTCAGACATTGATGCACTGGGAACGATACAGAAGACTGTTCTATTAGCATCTGCATTTATGTCCAACCATCCATTTCTTGCTGTGTTTCCTTGTTTTTGTCCTCACTCACCTGAATATTCTATAAGCCAATATACTCCGGGCTGCGGAGACTACTTCGATCAGTATCTGCGACTTCCTATCCTAACCCTTAACGTCCCGAGTGAGGGCGTAATGGCTGCCTGTTTGCCTTTTTTGGATCTTCTCATCAAATCAAATGGTTCAAATGGCTCTTAACACTATGGGACTTAACATCTATGGTCATCAGTCCCCTAGAACTTAGAGCTACTTAAACCAAACTAACCTAAGGACATCACACACATCCATGCCCGAGGCAGGATTCGAACCTGCGACCGTAGCAGTCGCGCGGCTCCGGACTGAGGGCCTAGGATCTTCTCATCAATGTTTAAATTTTATGTACGAAGTGCTGATGACAAGATGCGGGTTTGGACGTTAGATCGAGTAAATTAAGCAGTGACAAGACTTTTCATAGCAGTTTATCATGGTAGAATACGATTTTTCCAAAGATAAAACGTCCCTTCGCCTTCCTTACTACTGATTTTACGTGTTTGTACCATTTTGTATAGCTTTTAGTGTTACACTTGAACATTTATACTATGTGGTATACTTCAAACGATCGCCACAAATCTTTTACAGGATTAATCGTAAGCTCCACCGACTTTTCAGAAGACGACTCTGGACGGATTAAAAAAAATTCCTCCCGAACAGGACATGAAGGCCCAAATGTACCGATCGACCGCCGTGTCATCCTCAGCCCACAGGCGTCATTGGATGCTGATATGGAGGGGCATGTGGTCAGCACACCGCTCTCCCGGCCGTATATCAGTTTCCGAGACCAGAGTCGCTACTTCTAAATCAAGTAGCTCCTCAGTTTGCCTCACAAGGTCTGAGTGCACCCCGCTTGCCAACAGCGCTCGGCAGATCGGATGGTCACCCACCCAAGTGCTAGCCCAGCCCGACAGCGCTTAACTTCGGTGATCTGACGGGAACCGGTGTTACCACTGCGGCAAATATCAGTAGATAGAAAATCTCTCCAAATGCTTAAATCGCGTTACAGGTGCTTGAGGTGGCACCGTTTGTGGTGCAGCAAACATCGATATATGCTTGCATTTGATTGAAGGCTCCTGGAAAGATCCAACGGTCGTAGCCCGTTTTGGAACACTGTTCGTTGGGTTGCCTATCTATAGGTGCGAACTAATGTGATGCGATAAAAATCCGAGATCATTGCTTAACAAGAGTGGCTCATTGTCGAAAGAGAGTACATATTCCAGGTTTTCTGCAAACACAATTTTGCTGCGGTACGGTTAACAGGTGCGTCACATTATGAGACTGAAATGGCGCGGCAACTGGAAACGCACTCCAGAGATGAACTATGTGTGAAAGTGCAGTTATTATGGGCAAAACTGCACAACAGATTCACCGTGAAGTTCTGACGGTATATGGACCAAATGAAATGTTCCATGCAGCCATAGTGAAATGGTGCCAGCAGTTTGACCGAAGCCATATAGACGTGAGTAATGCTGATCGGGAAGTCCAGTTCTTGCACAATACTCTTTTCATATTTTCGGCAAGCTGAAACAACGTCTATGAAAAAAACAGATTTTTCAACTACGAGAATGTTCACAAAGCGGGTCTGAAATAGCTTAATGAACAAAGGGCGGATATATATTGTCAAGCAATTGGTAGAATGTTCAGAGCATTGACTGCAGAGACTTGATAGCTATTTTGAAAGATACTGTCAAGTATCTATGTCACTTTGGAGTGTAGTGCAACACTGAATAAAAGATATTTCACCTGCCTTAGTAATGCGTAATTTGGTTTTCGAAGTCCTCTCACACATGTTCTGACGTACTTGCTTCCTACTCGCGCACTCTCCAACTATGCCACGGCGAGCGTAACGAATCGAAACTTGGACAGATGGTCTATCCACTGTCTTGCCTCTGTTTCCTTCAAGGCTTGCACTTTCCACGCCGTGATCTTCTGAAACCCTAGAGATACTTACGAATAATCCTGTACTTTTATACTACTGGACTCTTCTCTTTGTTTCTGGCAGATAAAAAAAATTAGGGAAATATTTAAATAGTAGCATAGCGCCCGATGCTTCGCTCACGTAGACTGGACGGTCTGCACAGATTTATTTTCGTCTTTATTTAATGGAATTTTTATGTTGTTCATAAATTGCAACACCTTCTAAGCTCTGCACGCTCACTAAGGCCATACAAGCATGGTCTCTTCCGAATGTGCTTCTTACCAAAAAGCGATTCTGGTAGCTGCTATCCAAAGCTTTTCTCAATCATGTCTTTTGCATTCTTGTGGAGATACTTCCACAGCAACACTTCATCCTCTAACAAATATTTCCTCATCTATAACGGAGAAGTGAAATCTAGTTTCCATAAGTTTAACTTTAAAGTCTTTTTTAATGTAACGAAATATTTTCTTAAACGTTTTCAACTCCTATTGCACTCCCTTAGCGGTTGAATTTCGAGGAACACTGAACCACTTTATTTTTAATTTTATTTCTAACCGAAAAGTCAAATTTCAATTGTCATAGATGTAGCCTTAAAAATCCTGCAGTAGTTTTTTTAGTAATTATTTATTTTCATGAAAATTTTCACCAACTATTTTACCCTCTCAGTGGTTGAATTTCCAGAAATGCTTAAACACGTATTTTTTGTTTTCAAACTGAGAAACCAAATACCAGTTTTCTTCAAGCTTCAAAATTCAATTAATAGCGAAATACTCTCAAAAAGTCTTTCATTCCCCATTTCACCATATTAGAAGAGGAATTTTGCACGCCTTCTTAAACGATATCTACAGTATAAGATCCACGCCCTCTCTAAACTTGAAGTTTCTATCCTTAACAGTTTGAGCGATGACGAGTCACTGAATCAGTCTGACCCTATTTCACCCTCTTAGGGGTTGAATTTCGAAGATCAGTGAGAAACGTATTTTTTCCATCTCTAACCAAAAGCCAATCACCAGTTTTCAAAGACTTAGCTTTCGCAAAAAAATATTTTCATAAAACTTTTCACCCCCTGTTGCACTCCGTAAGGTGTTGAATTTCCAAAAACAGTGACAGGCGTACGTTTTATTTCTAACAGAGAAGACAAATACAAATTTTCATAGATTTAGCTTCAAAAATACTTGCACAATGAAATATTTCCATAGGGGCTGCAGTTCGAAAAAACAATTAAATACGTGTTTTTTAAATTCTGAGAAGACAAATTTAAATTTTCAAAGATTTACCTTTAAAAATGCTTTCGTAACAAAGTATTTCCATAAAAATCTCGTCGCCTATTTCACCTCCTTGGCGGTTCAACTTACAAAAACAATGAAACAAAACTTTTTAAAATCTGTAATCAAGAATTCAAGTACCAGTGTTCATAGATGCAGCTTTAATAATTCTTTAGTAGTTCTTTGATTATGATATGTTTTCTAAACAACTTTCACCCACTGTCTCACCCCCATAGGGTTAAAATTCCAAAAACGCTGAAAGTATTTCTTTATTTCTGACCCAGAAACCAAGTACCAATTTTCGTAGATCTAGCTTAAAATTGCCTTTATAGCGACAGTTCTTAATGTAATTCTTTATCCCTGTTTAATCCCCTTAGCGTTGGAATTTCGAAAAACCTCTTCTTAAACGACGCCTACAGTATAAGACCCACACCTCCAAATTTCAAGTTTCTATCGTTAGCGGTTTAGGCCGGACGATGATAGAAAAAGGTCAGTCAGTCGGTCAGTCAGGACATTGCCTTCATATATAGAGGTTGTTAAAATTACGCAGTCCGTGAATAAGGTTTGCATCGGGAAACAAATGCTACACGTGTGTTGGCACGATGTAATTAGATATGTAATACATATTTGGCGAAAAGTATACGCTATTAGTTCTTGTTATTCCTGATGTTTTCTTGCTCGCGATGTATCAGGCCGAGGTGTTTATGGCATTTCGTCATTGGATGAAGGCACATTGGCCGTAAAAATACTGTTATTGTTTCCACGTAAAAGTGGTAATAAATGTTTAATCGGAGTTCATGAAGAAACATCTGCTGGTTCGAGCTGTGATTAGTTAAATATTTAAATGACACGATGCAATGAGAAGTCAGCCGTTCTGCTTCCAAACAATTTGAGAACAGTATCCTCATAGATACATCTAGAAAACAAAGCTGATAAACACATTGAACTACATTTGAGGCATTTAAAATGAGTACTACAATAATTACTAGACACCACGTAATTAAAATGAAATCAATTTTTTTCACGGTCATGTATATAGCACGACGGCCGGCAGTTTACCTGCTCCTCTTACAACAGCCGGGACAGAAGTACATCGGATAAGAAGAAGTCGGCGGTTTCGTTCTTGAACAGTTTCTGTTATGGAAAAATTGGCCAAGTGCGAGTATGAGTCGCGCACTATGGGTTCTATACAATGAACTACATATAGTTCATTCATCCTCGAAGTCGAGAATCTCAACGATTTTTTTTCCTTCTGTCAACAATGACAATGGCAAGATATCGGTCCCGGTAATTCCAGTATCGTAGCAAAATTTCTAAGTATTCTTCAGACTAGTCCTGACATACGAAAAAAAGCGAATAGGACACCTTAGATTTATATGTAGCCAGAGAAGATTTAATAAAATATTTTTATTTATTTACTTAAACATGATCACAAATTATATTTTATGTGTAGCAAATAGTGTGCTTCTCTTATGCTTTTGACGGATGATGCCTGCAGTGTACGTTATAATGGCACAAAGATATTTCATCTGTGATCTAATTACAACTGAACAACTTCGGGATTTTTTAAATCTGTACTGTGAAACCCTGCAACTTGCCGAATTTCATGATTGCAGGTCAACGGGAAGTATCCTATATATGTGACTCAAAAGGTCAAATCTTTTAATTGCATTGACTTAGAATTTTAAAGTTTTTGCACCGCCAAGGGATAGCAGACATTAGTATGCAACATACATTTTAGTTTGATACGTTTACCGCTTGCTAAGTGAAAATGTTCTTAACTGTCGACAGAGAGGCTGAGAGACAGGTGGACAACGAAGCGATGATGTAACGGTTCCGTTTTCAAAAATTGCGGCACGGTACATTAAAAATTGAATGTATCGCTAGAGATATGTTAACATTGTACAAATATCACCGCTGGGTTCTTTTTCACCACTTCCTAGATAGACGTTAATTCTGCATATTTCACAGTATAATTTTTACAGAATGTGGTTTGTTGCGTTGAAAATGTGTTACATCATATTTCATATTTGAATACATCTCCCAGTCATTAGAAAAAATGGAAACTTAGTCTAAGTCTTTCTGTACTCATGTTCAGAAAAAAACGGAAAACCTTGAACGCCTAGAGATAAGACGTTCAAATTCACAGGTCATGTACATTAGTATGTTCTGCAGAAATGATTAGCATTTCAGTCACCTCGGTTCGGTATGTGTCCTGTTGCCTAGTATGCACAGGGTCCGCCATGGGCACTGATAACTTGTTCCATGTGTGATGGCATCGACGAGCGTAAGAGGCGAATGTGGTATGCTCCATTCACCTGGTTCCAAAAGTTCATCTGTGGTGGTTGGCATTGTGTCACAGTGGTGCACACGTCGTTTCACCATCTCCTACACATTTTCGATTGGCGACAAGTCTTGTGATCTGCCAGAGAGGGAAAAAGGCACGTGCTATTGCAGCAACATTTGGTCGTACATTGTCTTGCTGAAAATTGGTCTCTGGGGTGTCGTACAGAGAGAGTATGACTACCGGTCGCCGGATGTCATTTACGTAGGTCATAATGGTCACAGTGCCCTAGACACGCACCAGCTGTGATTTATGGTTGTACACAGCAGCATCCGACAGCATAAGGCCTAGAGTTGACAATGTACACTCCTGGAAATTGAAATAAGAACACCGTGAATTCATTGTCCCAGGAAGGGGAAACTTTATTGACACATTCCTGGGGTCAGATACATCACATGATCACACTGACAGAACCACAGGCACATAGACACAGGCAACAGAGCATGCACAATGTCGGCACTAGTACAGTGTATATCCACCTTTCGCAGCAATGCAGGCTGCTATTCTCCCATGGAGACGATCGTAGAGATTCTGGATGTAGTCCTGTGGAACGGCTTGTCATGCCATTTCCACCTGGCGCCTCAGTTGGACCAGCGTTCGTGCTGGACGTGCAGACCGCGTGAGACGACGCTTCATCCAGTCCCAAACATGCTCAATGGGGGACAGATCCGGAGATCTTGCTGGCCAGGGTAGTTGACTTACACCTTCTAGAGCACGTTGGGTGGCACGGGATACATGCGGACGTGCATTGTCCTGTTGGAACAGCAAGTTCCCTTGCCGGTCTAGGAATGGTAGAACGATGGGTTCGATGACGGTTTGGATGTACCGTGCACTATTCAGTGTCCCCTCGACGATCACCAGTGGTGTACGGCCAGTGCAGGAGATCGCTCCCCACACCATGATGCCGGGTGTTGGCCCTGTGTGCCTCGGTCGTATGCAGTCCTGATTGTGGCGCTCACCTGCACGGCGCCAAACACGCATATGACCATCATTGGCACCAAGGCAGAAGCGACTCTCATCGCTGAAGACGACACGTCTCCATTCGTCCCTCCATTCACGCCTGTCGCGACACCACTGGAGGCGGGCTGCACGATGTTGGGGCGTGAGCGGAAGACGGCCTAACGGTGTGCGGGACCGTAGCCCAGCTTCATGGAGACGGTTGCGAATGGTCCTCGCCGATACCCCAGGAGCAACAGTGTCCCTAATTTGCTGGGAAGTGGCGGTGCGGTCCCCTACGGCACTGCGTAGGATCCTACGGTCTTGGCGTGCATCCGTGCTTCGCTGCGCTCCGGTCCCAGGTCGACGGGCACGTGCACCTTCCGCCGACCACTGGCGACAACATCGATGTACTGTGGAGACCTCACGCCCCACGTGTTGAGCAATTCGGCGGTACGTCCACCCGGCCTTCCGCATGCCCACTATACGCCCTCGCTCAAAGTCCGTCAACTGCACATACGGTTCACGTCCACGCTGTCGCGGCATGCTACCAGTGTTAAAGACTGCGATGGAGCTCCGTATGCCACGGCAAACTGGCTGACACTGACGGCGGTGGTGCACAAATGCTGCGCAGCTAGCGCCATTCGACGGCCAACACCGCGGTTCCTGGTGTGTCCGCTGTGCCGTGCGTGTGATCATTGCTTGTACAGCCCTCTCGCAGTGTCCGGAGCAAGTATGGTGGGTCTGACACACCGGTGTCAATGTGTTCTTTTTTCCATTTCCAGGAGTGTATGTCTTGTAAGAAATGGTTCAAATGGCTCTGAGCACTATGGGACTTAACTTCTCAGGTCATTAGTCCCCTAGAACTTATGACTACTTAAACCTAACTAACCTAAGGACATCACACACATCCATGCCCGTGGCAGGATTCGAACCTGCGACCGTATCGGTCGCGCGGTTCCAGAGTGAAGCGCCTAGAACCGCTTGGCCACAACGGTCGGCTCTTGTGAGAATGCCGTCACTGTGATGCCGCTACCCCTGTCAGCGGCGAACGAAAATATTCACCCGAAAACACTTTCTGATGCCATTCCTGTTCCCAGTGAGGTCGTTCCACACACCATTCCCGTCTGGCACGTTTCAGAACATTCGTGAAAGGGCTGGCGGAGAAGTGGACGACGCGCACGTTAACCCATGCCGTAATAAACGGCGACGCACTGTCAGCACTGATAGTGTACGATACGTTACACTGTTATACTGTTGTGCCAGAGCCGAGCAGGACGTACAGTCGTGCTCAAAAGTATCCGAACGACCTGAGTTAGATTTCGCCTGATTCGCATGCAACCCACATAACGCAGTTGTCTAGCAGGTCCTCTAATCGCTCCTTGGTACAGTCGTTTGACTATTGAAAATGGCTCCAACAAGTCACCCCTACAAAACTCGCCTCTGTAACGCAATAACTCAAAATGTAAAGTAATACCACGATATTACAAATATCAGGGAACACCTTATCACAGATATGACTGTCCTTAAGGCTTGTAAGCTCACATATATTGCAATAAATGACATACCTGAGATGTTACCACTCTCATTACGTCAGATAGGTAATGCACCTAGTAAGTTCGTCGTATTCATGTTTTCTTCTTCAAAGCAACATACCGTAATTGTTATTTAGCACAAAATGACATTAAAAATTTAAGTTATTCACGAGCAGCTAGTTGAGAATATGTATGAACTTCAAATGACGTGACTAACCGTCTCGTTCTGCATATGGAATCAAACCCAGGTCATGCAGACTAATATTTCATGACTGACGGAATTTAACAGTCATTCCGGACTAGGCATACAGAGAGTGATATACCTCGATTTTAGACAGTATCAGTTAGCAAATATCAACTTTAAATTACATAACGCAAACATTTTTAACGGACGCGAATTCCTACCCACCATCTATTGTCCCTGTTAACGAACTACGAGAGACGTTAAATATTGCTTCTTCATAGGTAACTTACTTGAAATGCCGTCAGGTAAAGCTTTTGTGTTGGACAGGGATTCGAACCCAGATCCTAATCGGATTGTTATCGAAAAACAATTAACTGTGACATATCGGATTTTCTCGGCGGTAGCTAGATGTTTTAACTGAAATGACGAGACGAAACATTAATTTTTTGCTTCCCAGGACTCCAGCCCGTCACCTATCGCTGTTATATTCTAGAGAAAACGAAGGTTAAATATGGCTTTGTTACATCAGCAGCGACATGTAAGCATGTTTGAACTAGAAATAATATGGCGAAGAGTTCAGTGCTGACTGGGAATCGAACCCAACACATACCATTGTTGACTACACACAAAGAGACGTCAGCTACCGAATTTTTCGCCACCAGCAGCTCGGAAAAACATCCTTGAACTTACAGTGATCTCTCAAATAGTTCTGGGTCTCACTGGAAGTCAAAATTGTCAGATATAGTTAGTGTTGACAACGAATGAAAATGCATTAAAAATTAAAATTATTATCCACCACCAGACAGGTGTTCTCACGCTAGAGCTTGATAATACAAAATGAAAACTTTAGTGCCAGGCCAGCATTCAAACCCATTCACGCGCAATATGCGGAGATGTTGAGGAATCTGCAGTTTTGAACAAACAACAAATTGTAGTCGAGCTGTATTGTCACGAAGGGATCAAATTCCGCGTTAAGGGCGGTCTGATTTGCATTCCAAGTTCAGAACCAATTTTATCGACATACAGAAGCTCAAATAAAAGATGGAATAAGGGTCCTGTGACCCTACATAACGTTTGTTGCGCCACTAGAAATAAATAACTATTATAAGGTTACTGGTGACAGAGTTCCCACATTTCGCCACTCCTGACATTATTGTGGTTCAACCTTACGTCTACTTGTTAGAGAAGGAATATCATGTTTAATGTGCATTTCAGACCACAATGCCATTATACTTCCTTCACTTGGCGTAGCCACAAGACATTAGAATCTGTCTCTCCCTATTAAAAATCATCGGCAGAAGTTTGAATCATCATAGGAACCGATCAATAATCTAACAGACCAAAAACGCCTCTACTGCACGACTCATTTTCTATTATAACACCTCTGCGGCAGACTCGATAAGAATTCTGACACAAAGGCTTCCTGTAATGGTTTGCAGAATTTTAGTATATTTATTCAATTGGTTGACCGATTCGCCATGAACTAGCTGCCCCGGCTACCCAGTGCATACATTCGACTCTGTTTTGTAATCACCGAAATAAAATCACATAACTGCCACCTACACAGAACTTCCAACAGTGTAGGATGCAGAAATTTAAATTGGAAGTCTTCCCAACAGAGTAGGATGCAGAAATTTAAATTGGAAATCTTCCTTTCCAGTTGAGCTACTCTATTGCCCCATCTGTTTGTTGAAAATGTCCTGTAGTGCAAAAGAAAAGCTGTAACTGTCTGTCTCTCAGAAGTCTAGATCCGGCCATATGGATTATATCACAGCACTGTGGAATGCAGAAGTTCTGGAGGAACTGTTGTCTACTTCTGGAGGCGCTTTAGTTACATGACAGCTAGTAGCGTCACGGTAAGTGTCGCGCACCGTACATGTGACATCGCGAGTTCTAATGCATTCGCTGCTACATTTTTTAAAACGCAATTCTGCTGTCTCCTGAGGTTACCAATTTAATGGAAGTTTGAACATAATTCCCTTCACTTCTCAACCCAAAATAGCCGCATGTGGAAATAGGGCTAACTTCTGCGACATTTTGTTCTTCTCGAGTTTAATAGACAGCTAGGCAGCAGATGCATCTCGATGCTTTTGTATTATGTATGGGGAGAGCGCATTGTGCTAAAATAGTCAGAAAAGTATTTTCTACATTAGCTGTCGTCTGGTAGTGGCATTTTGTTCTCCTTCAAACCTTGTTTGACAGTTTTAACTCAGAACAAGTTTTCTACATGCATGTAATCAATAAACTGGATGTGCATTGTCAGACTGTCATAGATAACATCAGGGAATTAGCATATATCGTTGACGATTAATTTCTCTCATGTTTAGTACTGTTTTAACAACACTAAAAGAAACCTTACGAAAATTGTGCACTGCATTATAAGAAATGAAATAAAACTACCCATGATAACCTTACATAACCTTACAACGAAAATCTCTTTGATAAAACTGAGTATCTGTACACAAGCGTGTATCTATCGGCACGAATTAGTAAAATACTACTCACTTAGATTTAGATTGGGTCTGTGTTTAATTGGTATGCTGTGTCATACTCAACAGGTATGCAAATGTGGCATTTCATAAATAAAGTTATGTATTCCTCGAGATCCGAGACCTCGACACCCGGAACGAGGCGTTACGTGTTGTGCAGTATTGTAGTTTTTCACCATTGCACTATGAGCTGAATGTATTTTCTTGCGATTTCCTGATCGACGTTTGATCTGACTGCTTGTAGCTCTTTCACAGAAAGGGATAAATACATTACATTCAGCGAGAATGGAACCGCGAACCACAACAGGCCCTTTTTCACAGGTCAGCACGTCACCACAGAGCTAGCGAAGAGGTATGGGTTGTGCATTCCTCTTACGGCGCCAATAAGGGCTAGAACTCGTAAACCGCCATGTAGAGGACGAGTTTAGTTGCGATTTCCACATGCAACGACTTTCCTGGACTGAAAACCGTAAATTTACAATCTTTTGTTACGACTCAAGCGATAATAGATTATTCAATGGAAGTGACAGGAAAAATCAAGTGAACTTTGAGGCTTAATTCCGTGCACACCAGGAAGTAACTCGTCGATCACAGAGTTGCCAAATATACCTTGCCTTGTTGCCAAATCTCAGTTACAGTACTAGCAGGAAGAAGACGAACCGATGTGATTCAACAGCGAGCTGGGAAGTGACTATAGCTGGCCTCTCAAAGACGTTGCTGCTACGGCCTGGAATACGTAATGCATCTGATTCGCATTTCTGTAACCAGGTTTAGGAACTGGAGCGTAGTTACTAATAATACTCAGAACTGACTGCAAACTAAGCATCATAAATCAGTAACTCCCATAGTTGTTTTTATATTTCTTTCCTAACTGTACTCAAAACTAAGAAACACATTCACGTAAGTTTTCGTGCCTCGCCGATAATCAAGCACATCAAACAAATAAAAATAAAAAAGAATGTCTGTGTGTGTGTGTGTGTGTGTGTGTGTGTGTGTGTGTGAGAGAGAGAGAGAGAGAGAGAGAGAGAGAGAGAGAGAGAGAGAGAGAGAGTGAGAAAGAGAGAAAGAGAGAGAGAGAGAGAGAGAGAGAGATAAAGATAAAGAAGAATGAGAGAGAGACAGTAAAAAAATTTTGTAAAGAAATTGAATACCAGTATGGAAAGACATCTTTCATTAAAATAACACATTCCACATCATTACGAAATGTCGTATTCATGATCTATGGAACAATTATTAATCTCATCTAATCTAATCATATCATATTGCTGACTAGCCGTGAAGAGTCATGAATTACCGAAATTTTCGCCAATATCAGTAACCAAATCTAAACTTGAAAATAAAAGAGGGCATTTTTTGTAATAACCTGGGACTCCTATCAAGACCCTTTTATCCCTGTAAACTAACCACGAAATATGTCTGATATACCTCCATTCAGAAGTAACAACTAAGAAAATCAAATGTTAAGCATCGGTTTTTCTTACCAGCTGCTAGGTGTTTGAATCTAAAATGATTAAAATTTTTGTGCCTGAGCGACAATCGAACCGCACTCCTATCGTTCTTCTTTATCATCCACGAATATAGCTTAAGTATCAATTGCTTACTCACCAACAGTAAGACGTGTGCGTGTTTGACCAGAAATTGTTGGCAACACATGAACAGACATTGAAAATACACGTTAATATTCACTAGCAGGCCGGTGTGCACGTGATTGGGCTTGAAATGAAATTATGAGTATTTTTGTACTGGATCAGGAATCGGACCAACATACTTACCTTGGGAGGAGACTTAGAGAAGGTTGCAGTCTTGGAAAAAGGAACGTAATGATTGAACTATACTGTTCCGAGAGATTCAGATCCTCGAAGGGGGAGATACGAATTCGAATCACAGTCCAGCACCAAATTTTTCAACGTTTCTAGTTCAATCAAGTACAAGTAAAATAAGAGCCCTGTTGCTTTAAATGGCTATCGGTTCATCAAATAAATGTAAGTTTACTGGCGACTGTATTTCTGTTTACAATGACTTCCGCCTATGTCATTTCCTAAAGCAAACCGGCTCTGTCCAGTTGGGAATGAAGGAACGTGACGTTTAATGCGGATTCTGGATTATAACGTCTTTCTCTTGAGGTTACCAGAGGTAAAGTGAACCTGTTTGTGCCTCTTAAAAGTAAATGCCTCAACCCACGCATTGCACTTGTGATAGTTCGTTCCATCAGACCATTGTGGCCACAATTCCCCGCCCCGGGAGTGTGCTGTAACGGATGATGTTCTTAGCATACAAAATTTGTCATGGCGGAAAAAAATACGAGTCTATCGAATGGTTAAGTAGAAGCAAGCTTCTGACGCGGAGATTATGCTATTCTTGCGTCAGCAGGATGTAAAGACTCTTCTAGGCATTATAGCCTCGATGTCAAGCCATTTTGAAATTTTCACTAATTCAGGAAATTTCTTAGTTCGAGAAAATCCACTGTGAAGTGTGAAGTTACCGCATAAATCGATTATTACCGTCTTTATTACTATCATTTTCTTCGTACCGCTGCTGGAACACATGTGCTTGAAGATCGTTTAAGGCCTTTTGGTCATTATAGATGTAGTTGCCCAAGAACAGGTTCTTTCCCTGTCTACGGAACCCTTTTCATGTTAATATCAAACATCAGCAATTACTCGTAGATTACAGTAAAACTAAAGTAATTGATGAAGACGTTACTTGATAACAAAAACGCGCTGCCTTTTTTCATTTACTTGCGCCTAGAAATGGCTATCGAGTACTGCCAAGGGATCTTACTGCCTTCCGATGTACGTCGCTGTCAGTTCTTCCATATGATTTGGTCGACGTGACCTGTTTCAAGTTGTGTATGACAGAGAATGTTTCAGAAAATCAATTGTTTTCTTTTGCAGTAAACAGAAAGACTTTCATTCTAAGCTATCCAAGTTCAAAATTTTCGCAATATTAGTTCAAATTTAATATTCGCTTCTATAATGTAGGAAAGTATTTCACAGTTGCAAAACCCGCATCCGATTCATTGACCTTACACTTAGGTCAAAATGGTTCAAATGGCTCTGAGCACTATGGGACTTAACATCTGAGGTCGTCAGTCCCCTAGAACTTAGAACTACTTAAACCTGACTAACTTAAGGACATCACACACATCCGTGTCCCAGACAGCATTTGAACCTGTGACGGTAAAGGTCGCGCGGTTCCAGGCTCTAGCGCCTAGAACCGCTCGGCCATTGCGGCCGGCTTACACTTAGTCGTTGACCATAAATTCTAGCTCAGAGTGACACCAGTTTAAGTAACCTATTGTAGCGGAGACTGTGTCCCAGTGCTTTTTCTCACCAGGAAATATGTAATTCACTCATTGGGCTCCATAAGTACACTGTAACAGTAATTTCTGTGTGTATGCAATGCATACGGATTGTAGAATTTAGTGGTGCTCTCTCTTCTACTGCTGTACTCAATATGCCTGACTTAAACGGACCCTTCTTCATTAGAAGCCCTGGCCGTTGCAACATCATACTGACAATAGTAATGTGCTTATACTGACAACCTCACTGTTCGGTTTACCTGATTTTGTAAACATTTAAATAAAACAACATGACCTTCCAGTGGGAGACATTTCATCCGTCCCCCTTTTCCTCGTGTGAAATTTGTCAGTAAGCTTTTTGCCTTCCAACCAGCAAAATGCGGCATAGTACGGCCGGTAAACGATTCACAAACCACGATTTAGTGCCATTAAGACGATTTCTTTAAACACTGGCGTAGCTAAAGGAATTTAGTTTCCTCCTAAGACTTCTTATGCATCAACGTTCACAAATATCTCAAATACGAAAAGTTCTTTATCCAGGTCCTAAGGTTGTAAAACAAACTTCCCACAGTTTGTGTTACGTTGATCTTTTCGTCTGATAGCACTGCGTAAGTATTTTGTTTGAGATGTATCACAAGTAGTGTTCCTGTAGCTGTGGGAATCATTGGTTGAAAACGAGTTTAACACCAGAGGGTACAGCACTGCTAAATATTCAAAATGATTTTCAACCTAAGTCTGAGTTCATCCACAAACTGAGGCGTATTTACAGTATTGAAGCTAGACTGTGTATCGTTGTCTTCCTTGTGTGGGCATCGGAAGGCGTACACACACTTATATGAGGGTAATCCCAAAAGCAAGGTCTCCTAAGGGACACGCATGTGCCAACGCAGGCACAAATGAGAGATCCTTAATTTTAATGCTAAGCACAGACCACAGTAGTAGCTGCATAGTGGCAAAGTGATGAAGAGCAAGAGAACGGATACGAAGGTCTCAGGTGCAATCCCTCGTTAGGCCCACGATTTATATGTGCCATTTTACACTTATTTCCCGTCAGGCAGTGTTTGTTGATGTGAAAAATGCCGAGTTGCACTGTGGTCCGAAAGCCACGTTAAACTGTAGGTTCCCCTATTAACTGGCTAGGTAAGTCAACTCAAAGGTCAGAGGAAAGCAACGGCATACCACCTCCAACAAGACCGTGGCTATTAAAGCACTGTGGTGTTCAAACCACTCTTCCGACTGATTACTGCTTTACTTTCTATGGGTTCCAAAGTTAATGATCTTCCAGTTATTAACATTTTTGTGCTTTCATGCTGTAGCTTTGATACCAGTAAACGTAAGTAACCGGCCGAGCACTGTCACCGTTCAAGTTGTCAAGGTGGTAGACGACGATGCTGTCGACCCCAGTTACAGTCTTGGTCAAGGCTATGTTTCAGTTGAATGCCTCCACGTGACTTTCTGCGTATTTCAAGATATACTTTTATATACTTGGTACGCATCCAAATTTGTATCTGATAGAGCTGTATATATCAACATGAATCCGATATCCAGAATGAGATTTCCACTTTGCAGCGGAGTGTGCGCTGATATGAAACTTCCTGGCAGATTAAAACTGTGTGCCCGACCGAGACTCGAACTCGGGACCATTACATTTCGCGGGCAAGTGCTCTACCATCGGAGCTACCGAAGCACGACTCACGTCCGGTACTCACAGCTTTACTTCTGCCAGTACCTCGTCTCCTACCTTCCAAACTTTACCTCGAGTCTCGGTCGGGCACACAGTTTTAATCTGCCAGGAAGTTTTATGAATCAGATATGTTTTCCGTGCAATATATCGGGCAACACGTCAGTGCAGCGAGATTTCGTTTGTCTGATGCGCATGCGCTTACTTCTGTGATAGGTTTCACCACACTGAATGCAAGAAAGCTCACGTAGAGACTGTCAATAACTGGAATTACGCAATAATACACTTAAAAGTTGTATTTTTGCATTATGTGTCCCAATGAAAGCAACAGTAAACAGGTTACATGCCAACTTGCTTATTATTCGCGCTTCTCGATGCTTTCCTCAAAAAATAAAAACAAAAATAAAAAGAGAGAGACAGAGAGAAAAAACAGAAATGTATTTCAAATATCAGCACGGTGACGCCGTGTTCGTCTCGTGATGTAAAGCAAGGATTCTTGATACGTAATATCTCGTTGTACTAGCGATATGTATGGCTAATGGGTTCTTTCTTTTCTCTCTGTAAACAACCAGAACGGAATTCAGTAACAAAGTAGTAAGTACAGCTATGCAGTGGGCCAATTAAACACTCAGCTTTTCTTGGTTATTTTGTTAATCGTCTGTAATGCAGTAACATCCTTGATTACTGATTCGTTATTACTACCATTTTTATTGTTATTCGTCAGCTCACAACAGCTTCCCTATCACTCATTGCTGCCGATGCATGCAACGAATGGATCAGGATGAATGGAATATGGGATGTTTCGTCATGGAGAATATACACATTTATCTCGGCGTCTTGTGTTCAGGGTAATATGAAAGTCTCAATAAGAGAAGACGACAAGGGGATGCCTGTGATGCAGGCAATAACACCCAACTATTTCTGTCTACTTATCACCATGACAACAGACAAAATTGGCGTCTCACTGTATTTTGATTGTAATTCCTTAGCCTTCTTGCGACCTCGTTTTAATACCTCGTGGGAGCAGGCATAATATTTTGCTTTTTGGACATCGAACAATAACACACAAAGATAGTAGATGGAAGGATACAAAGAAACAATAGGACTCATGGGTGTGGATCCAGTTCATCACTAGAAAACTAAACAAGAGGGAAACATTAGGAAAGCAATACATTATTTGTGTAGATCTGGAGATGAAAAAGCGCAGATCCGCACAGTACCCGAATCTGCACTTTAGTTTCTGTCTTAAAGGACATAATTTTTAGTTTATTCTCTTCTGAATTTTCAAATGAATTGATTATTACGTGGTACAGAATAATTAGTTAACTTGTTTCTTACAGCTTCCATTCGCACCAACATTTTTGTACATTCTCGTGCAATTCATGAAATTCTACTTGTATGATCACAAGTTTGCACATACATGCAATCGATTTCGAGGTGCAAAGTGTTTGTTATCTTACTTTTCGTGACAGGTGGGCAAATTTGATTTCCAAAGACTTTTTATTGTACTGAAATAATCTTTTGTCACAAAGTAACAAGGTAAGTGTTTCATTCGTATATATTTTTTGGGCAACTGTAATCATGATGGAAGATTGCACATCTGAATGTTTGACACAACTGGTAGGAAAAAACGCTGCATATTAACTAAACCCCGCGCCTTCTCTCTGTATCCTCCTGTGACACGAGCACGGGAATCTCCTATAATAACGCTACAGAGCTGTTCCTAGCACAGCTGAGAATTGGCAACATCGTCACAAACATTTGGCAACACTGTTACATTTCAATCACTTCCGTGTATGGTACCGAATTGACTCGCTAAATTTACTTGATATTCCCTTTCCATTTGAATGACTTTTGCTACGCAATCCTCACGTAATCTAAGACACTGAGACAGAAAATTCAATTTTTTGGCTAAAGAAATGCTATTCTTCACATAAGTGACAACTTTTAGTATCTTACACGATGCATTACGAGGCTGAGTGACCAACAACATGATAAGAGTGGCGTGCTGGCAGCAGTGTGTCCCATGTCTCGTGTCGCAAAGGCTCGATGGTCGGGACCAACGTGTGTGAGGTTTTTTTTCTGATTTATTTTATGGGGCTGCGAATTTGCAGAAAAATTCTGTAACGAAAGCAGGAGAAAACCTTTACACATCAAATCCTCTTGGTAGCTCAACACAGTAAGTTGTATTACAGCATACTGATAATTTTTACTTATGGACCGTCTGACAGCAACTGAATAAAACACAATTTTAGTGCCATATGCGTTTCGCCTTTATTTTCTGCAAGCCATCGTCAGTGGCCTGGAATGTGTGCATATGTTTGCTATTGAATTTACATTTAAGTCACTGTACCTATAGGTTATAAAAAGTTTTGGTGGTTGGTATTTCCTATTAAGTAGTAATGTTTAGAACTGTGCTTATAGGTTGCGTGGACAATTTCTTACATATTACGCTCCTGTTGCATTTTTGGTGTTGTTCTTCTTCTTATGAATGCCAATTTGCGTTTTTTGCGTTTTTTTCCACATTCCACAGCACTATGAACTGAACATTTGTTTCAATGCAATGTTTTGGTTTCTGTTGCCGACTGTCAAATGTTTTTGCGAAACATCGTATGTTATTGCCAAACTTTCGAGCGTAATTATTGAAGTATCTGTGATCTGTTGTGTATGCATTTGTGTGTGTGTGTGTGTGTGTGTGTGTGTGTGTGTGTTTAGGTGTGATATAACTTTTTGTGCTGTGTGTGTGTGTGTGTGTGTGTGTGTGTGTGTGTGTGTGTGTGTGTGTGTGTGTTTGTGTGTTTGTGTGTGTGTGTGTGTCCAGAAGGTGAAGAGGGAGGAGTTTTTTGTTTTATCTTATCATTTCCTTTATTAAGTGTAGTAGGGAGCCTGTGCTGATGTGTGTTTGTTCATTTATCACGTGTTTGTTTTCTGCTATGGCTTCCTGGATTTGGAAGATTTCTTGTATTTGTATAAGATGTTTTTCATGGTTGCTTATTCTCATTATCTTCATTTCTTGTTCCATGTTTGTAGGATGAAGGTTATGGTGTTTAAAATGTTCTCCAAATGTGGAATGGTTTGTTTCATACTTCCAACATCTGATATTTTCTTTGTATCACACGGTCCATAAGTAAAAATTATCAATATACCGTAATATTACACACAACTGAGGAAAACAGGACTACAAAAGTTGAAGATGACAGTAAGTTGTGTTAATGGTCATAGAACTCGCCTTTCTGACTGCCAAGCTGCTTCACAATACAAGCGTCTCTGAAGAAATTCGAATCGGCTGTCAACGATAAGAAATTCAATATTGTTCTTCACTTAAGACTCACATGCCAGGGTGATACGTACGATGGAAAGCAACCTCTTGGTTACTACAGGGCATCTATGCTAAATTTCCACAGTAGAAATTAGGAACTCTCTGCAGACATTTGCTAACAGGCGGCTCTAGCAACTTACTTTTTCTCTGCGTAGCTTCAAATATGGGCAATTTTGTCGTCTTAAATCCAACTGAATATTTTAAATATCACTTTTGAACAGCGTTCACTTCTCCATTATTTAATGTATGGACCTCAAAACAAGAAATTTGCCTTAGTAGCTATAGAGCAGGTTCTGAAAGGTATTGACACAATGTTTCGCATCCATTTACCATAGGAAATCAAAGAAAGAAACCAAACACATTACATTACACTTACTCTCTGTGCCTTGACTATCATATAAGAATCAATGGCAAAAATAAATTATTTGAAGCATCTCCTGTGAAAGATAAAAGAACAGAATGTGACGCTTTAATTATAGTGCACTGGATCAGACACGATGAAATTAATTCCATGCCACATTGATGTATTGCATACTAGTGTAATAAAATACTCATCAAATAAAAACGGTTTTGTGCCTCCAGTGCTATCGAGTGTGAAACACAAATCGTAGACAAATTTTATGGGTCCCCACTCAACAACATTAAAACATTTTACCCCATCGAGAGTGAGGAGTGGAGCAGACATTGTCGGCAAAATGCGAGGCAGCGCAGTGCCCCAGCCCGCACCGGTAAGCAGCAAACGGGTCCCAAAGAACTCAGGCACATGCAGTGATCAGAAGCAGATGGTTGGCCAAGAAATCTCTCACCAAAATATTGTTGAACCAAACTGTTATTGCCAATGTGACAGAAAGCGAAATATATTGTAGATTCGCTTGAATTATACTCATAGCTTCAGCACCGAGAGAAAGGGGCGATAAAAATTTTGTCAATGTGTGCTTTTGGTTACCAGACATCGTATTAGCTAGTGTCGCATTTTAATTCAAGACTACGGTCGTAGACAAGAGTTCCTTCAGGAAGTGTAGCAGCCTACCATGTTGCCAGGTCGAGAATATTGCCGAACATAGATTTCAGAGGGGAGCACGGCTGTATTGTCTACCTTACGTGAACGACTCGGTGGTCAATTTTTTTGTCTAAGACTGTATCTACAACACATATTGCACGTATAAGAACCAGAAGAATTAAAAAAAAACAAAATTAGTTTATGAGAGCAACGTTAACGATAGCGTTCGAAGTATTCACTGTATTGTATACGTGTGAGTCAACGCCTTCCAATGCCCACTCAAGGAAGACAAGGATACACAATGTAGCTTCAATATTATAAATACGCCTCAATTTGTGGATGAACTCAGACTTAGTTCGATAATCATTTTGAATATTTAGCAGTGCTATACCCACTGGTGTTAAACTCGTTTTCAACCAATGATTCCCACAGCTACAGGAACACTACTTGTAATACCTCTTAAACAAAATACTTATGCAGTGCTATCAGACGAAAATATCAACCTGACACAAACTGTGCGAAGTTTGTTTTACAACCTTCGCACCTGGATAAAGAGCTTTTCGTATTTGAGATATCTGTGAACGTTGCTGCATAAGGCGATTTAAAAAGAAACGAAATTCCTTCAGCTTCGCCAATGTTTAAAGAAATCGTCTTAACGGCGCTAAATCTTAGTTTGTGAATCGTTTACCGGCCGTACTCTGCCGCATTTTGCTGGTTGGAAGGCAAAAAGCCTACTGACAAATTTCACACGAGGAAAAGGGGGACGGATGAAATGTCTCCCATTGGAAGGTCATGTTGTTTTATTTAAATGATTACAAAATCAAGTAAAACAAACAGTGACGTTGTCAGCATAAGCACATTACTGTTGTCAGTATGATGTTCCACCGCCCAGGGCCTGTAATGATAAAGCGCCCGTTTAGGTCAGGCATATTGAATACAGTAGTGGAAGATGGATCGCTGGTTCAGATGGCTGTGAGCACTATGGGACTTAACTTCTGAGGTCATCAGTCCCCTAGAACTTAGAACTACGTAAACCTAACTAACCTAAGGATATAACACACACCCATGCCCGAGGCAGGATTCGAACCTGCGTCCGTAGCGGTCGCGCGGTTCCAAACTGTAGCGCCTAGAACCGCTCGGCCACCCCGGCCGGCCGCAGTGGAAGAGAGAGCACCACTTAATTCTACAATCAGTATGCATTGCATACACAAAGAAATTACTGTTACAGTATACTAATGGAGCCCAATGAGTGAATTGCATATTTTCCGGTGAGAAACAGCACGAGGAAACAGTCTCCGCTACATTAGGTTACTTAAACTGGTGTCACTCTGAACTACTATTTATGGTCAGCGATTAGGTGTAAGGACAATGAGTCGGATGCGGGTTTTGCAACTGTGAAATACTTTCCTACATTATAGAAGCGAATATTAAATTTGAACTAATATTGCGATAATTTTGAACTTGGAAAGCTTAGAATGAAAATCTTTCTGTTTACTGAAAAGGAAAACAATTGATTTTCTAAAACATTCTCTGTCATGCACAACTTGAAATAGGTCACGTCGACCAAATCATATGGAAGAACTGACAGCGACGTATATCGGAAGGCAGTAAGATCCCTTGGCAGTACTCGATAGCCATTTCTAGGCGCAAGTAAATGAAAAAAGGCAGCGCGTTTTTGTTATCAAGTAACGTCTTCATCAATTACTTTAGTTTTAATGTAATCTACGAGTAATTGTTGATGTTTGATATTAAGATGAAAAGGGTTCCGTAGACAGGGAAAGAACCTGTTCTTGGGCAACTACCTCTATAATGACCAAAAGGCCATAAACGAACTTCAAGCACATGTGTTCCAGCAGCGGGATGAAGAACATGATAGTAATAAAGACGGTAATAATAGATTTATCCGGTAACTTCACACTTCACAGCGGATTTTCTCGAACTAAGAAATTTCCTGAATTAGTGAAAATTTCAAAATGGCTTGACATCGACGCCATAATGCCTTGAAGAGTCTTTACATCCAGCTGACGCAAGAATAGCATAATCTCCGCGTCAGAAGCTTGCTTCTACTTAACCATTCGATAGACTCCTATTTTTTTCCGCCATGACAAATTTTGTATGCTAAGAACATCATCCGTTACAGCACACTCCCGGGGCGGGGAATTGTGGCCACAATGGTCTGATGGAACGAACTATCACAAGTGCAATGCGTGGGTTGAGGCATTTACTTTTAAGAGGCACAAACAGGTTCACTTTACCTCTGGTAACCTCAAGAGAAAGACGTTATAATCCAGAATCCGCATTAAACGTCACGTTCCTTCATTCCCAACTGGACAGAGCCGGTTTGCTTTAGGAAATGACATAGGCGGAAGTCATTGTAAACAGAAATACAGTCGCCAGTAAACTTACATTTATTTGATGAACCGATAGCCATTTAAAGCAACAGGGCTCTTATTTTACTTGTACTTGATTGAACTAGAAACGTTGAAAAATTTGGTGCTGGACTGTGATTCGAATTCGTATCTCCCCCTTCGAGGATCTGAATCTCTCGGAACAGTGTAGTTCAATCATTACGTTCCTTTTTCCAAGACTGCAACCTTCTCTAAGTCTCCTCCAAAGGTAAGTATGTTGGTCCGATTCCTGATCCAGTACAAAAATATTCATAATTTCATTTCAAGCCCTATCACGTGAACACCGTCCTGCTAGTGAAAATTAACGTGTATTTTTAATGTCTGTTCATGTGTTGCCAACAATTTCTGGTCAAACACGCACACGTCTTACTGTTGGTGAGTAAGCAATTGATACTTAAGCTTTATTCGTGGACGATATAGAAGAATGATAGGAGAGCGGTTCGATTGTCGCTCAGGCACAAAAATTTTAATCCTCAATTTAGATTCAAACACCTAGCAGCTCGTTAGAAAAACCGATGCTTAACACTTGATTTTCTTAGTTGTTACCTCTGAATGGAGGTATATCAGAAATCTTTCGTGGTTGGTTTACAGGGATGAAAGGGTCTTGACAGGAGTCCTAGGTTATTACTAAAAATGCCCTCTTTTATTTTCAAGTTTAGATTTGGTTACTGATACTGGCGAAAATTTCGGTAATTCACGACTCTTCACGGCTAGTCAGCAATATGGTATGATTAGATTAGATGAGATTAATAATTGTTTGTTAGATCATGAATACGACATTTCGTAATGATGTGGAATGTGTTATTTTAATGAAAGATTTCTTTCCATACTGGTATTCAATTTCTTTACAAAATTTTTTTACTGTCTCTCTCTCTCATTCTTCTTTATCTTTCTTTCTCTCTCTCTCTCTCTCTCTCTCTCTCTCTCTCTCTCTCTCTCACACACACACACACACACACACACACACACACATTCTTTTATTATTTTTATTTGTTTGATGCGCTTGACTATCGGCGAGGCACGAAAACTTACGTGAATGTGTTTCTTAGTTTTGAGTACAGTTAGGAAAGAAATATAAAAACAACTATGGGAGTTACTGATTTATGATGCTTAGTTTGCAGTCAGTTCTGAGTATTATTAGTAACTACGCCCCAGTTCCTAAACCTGGTTACAGCAATGCAAATCAGACGCATTATGTATTCCAGGCCGTAACAGCAACGTCTTTGAGAGGCCAGCTATAGTCACTTCCCAGCCACCTGTTGGATCACATCGGTTCGTCTTCTTCCTGCTAGTACTGTAACTGAGATTTGGCAACAAGGCAAGGTATATTTGGCAACTCTGTGATCGACGAGTTACTTCCTGGTGTGCACGGAATTAAGCCTCAAAGTACACTTGATTTTTCCTGTCATTTCCATCGAAAAATTTGCGTTATTAGCCACACGACATTTCTTTTCATTTCATCACTTGCGGTGTAACAAAAGAATGTGAATTTACGGTTTTCAGCCCAGGAAAGGCGTTGAATGTTCGAAATCGCAACTAAACTCGTCTTTTAAAAAGCAGTTTCCGATTTCTAGCCCCTATTGGCCTCGTAAGAGGGTTGCACAACACATATCTCTTCGCTAGCTCTGTGGTGACGTGCTGACTTCTGAAAAAGCGTCTGTTATGGTTCGCGGTTCCATTCTCGCTGAATGTAATGTTTTTATCCCTTCTGTGAAAGAGCTACAAGTAGTCAGATCAAACATCGATAAGAAAATCGCAAGAAAATACATTCAGCTCATAGTGCAATGGTGAAAAACGTACAATGCTGCACACTAGGTAACGCCTCGATCCGCTGCCGACAAGCAAATTTTGGGTCTAAGTGAGTAGTATTTTACTAATTCGTGCTGATAGATACACGCTTGTGTACAGATACTCAGTTTTATCAAAGAGACTTTCGTCGTAAGGTTATGTAAGGTTATTATGGGTAGTTTTATTTCATTTCTTATAATGCAGTGCACAATTTTCGTAAGGTTTCTTTTAGTGTTGTTAAAACAATACTAAACATGAGAGAGAAATTAATCATCAACGATATATGCGAATTCCCTGATGACATCTATGACAGTCTGACAATGCACATCATGTTTATTGATTACATGCATGTAGAAAACTTGTTCTGACTTAAAGCTGTCAAACAAGGTTTTAAGGAGAACAAAATGCCACTACCAGACGACAGCTAATGTAGAAAATACTTTTCTGACTATTTTAGCACAATGCGCTTTCCCCATAATAATACAAATAATACAAATAATCGAGATGCATCTGCTGCTTAGCTGTCTATTAAACTCGAGAAGAACAAAATGTCGCAGAAGTTAGCCCTATTTCCACATGCGGCTATTTTGGGTTGAGAAGTGAAGGGAATTATGTTCAAACTTCCATTAAATTGGTACCTTCAGCAGACAGCAGAATTGCGTTTTAAAAAATGTAGCAGCGAATGCATTAGAACTCGCGATGTCACATGTACGGTGCGCGACACTTACCGTGACGCTACTAGCTGTCATGTAACTAAAGCGCCTCCAGAAGTAGACAACAGTTCCTCCAGAACTTCTGCATTCCACAGTGCTGTGATATAATCCATATGGCCGGATCTAGACTTCTGAGAGACACACAGTTACAGCTTTTCTTTTGCACTACACGACGTTTTCAACAAACAGATAGCGCAATAGAGTAGCTCAACTGGAAAGGAACACTTCCAATTTAAATTTCTGCATCCTACACTGTTGGAAGTTCTGTGTAGGTGGCAGTTATGTGATTTTATTTCGGTGATTACAAAACAGAGTCGAATGTTTGCACTGCGTTCAAATGGTTCAAATGGCTCTCAGCACTATGGGACTTAACATCTGAAGTCATTAGTCCCCTAGAACTTAGAACTACTTAAACCTAAGTAACCTAAGGAAATCACACACATCCATGCTCGAGGCAGGATTCGAATCTGCGACCGTAGCGGTCTCGGGGTTCCAGACTGATGCGCCTTGAACCGCTCGGTCACACTGACCGGCTATGCACTGGGCAGCCGAGGCCGCTTTCTCATGGCGATTTGGTCAACAAAGTAAATGAATGTACTGAAGATGATGCAAACCATTACAGGGAATGTGCCGCAGTGGTCTTATGGTAGAAAATGAGTCACACAGAAGAGGCGTTGGTGGTTTGTTTGATGGTGCACGGTAGCTCAGCGTGTTCTGTCAGAGAGCTGGTTGCCCCCTGTAATAAAAAAAACTCAGTCGAAAGATCAACGAAGAAACTTGAACAGATGTCATGCGACGTCCCCAATGATTAAACACAATGATCAACAACGAACAAAATGCAAGAAATAAAAATAGATCGGTGATAGGTTTCTATGATGAGGGTCTCAGTTCGATTCCAACTTCTGCCGATGATTTTTAATAGGGAGAGACAGATTCTAATGTCTTGTGGCTACGCCAACTGAAGGAAGTATAATGGCATTGTGGTCTGAAATTCACATTAAACATGATGTTCCTTCTCTAACAAGTAGACGTAAGGTTGAACCACAATAATGTCAGGAGTGGCGAAATGTGGGAACTCTGTCACCAGTAACCCTATAATAGTTATTTATTTCTAGTGGCGCAACAAACGTTATGTAGGGTCACAGGATCCTTATTCCATCTTTTATTTGAGCTTCTGTATGTCGATAAAATTGGTTCTGAACTTGGAATGCAACTCAGACCGCCCTTAACGCGGAATTTGATCCCTTCGTGACAATACAGCTCGACTACAATTTGTTGTTTGTTCAAAACTGCAGATCCCTCAGCATCTCCGCATATTGCGCGTGAATGGGTTCGAATGCTGGCCTGGCACTAAAGTTTTCATTATGTACTATCAAGCCCTAGCATGAGAACACCTGTCTGCTGGTGGATAATAATTTTCATTTTTAATGCATTTTCATTTGTTGTCAACACTTACGATATCTGACAGTTTCGACTCCCAGTGAGACACAGGACTATTTGAGAGATCGCTGTAAGTTCAAGGATGTTTTTCCGAGCTGCTGGTGGAGAAAAATTCGGTAGCTGACGTCTCTTTGTGTGTAGTCAACAACGGTATATGTTGGGTTCGATTCCCAGTCAGCACTGAACTCTTCGTCATATTATTTCTAGTTCAGACATGCTTACATGTCGCTGCTGATGTAAAAAAGCCATATTTAACCTTCGTTTTCTCTAGAATATAACAGCGATAGGTGACGGTTGGAGTCCTGGGAAGCAAAAAATTAATGTTTCGTCTCGTCATTTCAGTTAAAACATCTAGCTACTGCCGAGAAAATCCGATATGTCACAGCTGATTGTGCTTCGATAACAATCCGATTAGGTTCTGGGTTCGAATCCCTGTCCAACACAAAGCTTTAACTCACGGCACTTCAAGTAAGTTACCTGTGAAGAATCAGTATTTAACATCTCTCGTAGTTCGTTAACAGGGGCAATAGATGCTTGGTAGGTATTCGCGTCCGTTAAAAATGTTTACGTTATGTAATTTAAGGTTGATATTTGCTAACTGATACTGTCTAAAATCGAGGTGTATCACTCTCTGTATGTCTAGTCAGGAATGGCTGTTAGATTCAGTCAGTCACGAAATATTAGTCTGCATGACCTGGGTTTGAACCCATATGCAGAACGAGACGGTTCGTCGTGTCATTTGAAGTTCATACATATTCTCAACTAGCTGCTCGTGAATAACTTAAATTTTTAATGTCATTTTGTGTTAAATAACAATTACGGTATGTTACTTTGAAGAAGAAATCATGAGTACGACGAACTTACTAGGTGCATTACCTATCTGACGTAATAATGAGAGTGGTAACATTTCAGGTATGTCATTTATTGCAATAAATGTGAGCTTACAAGCCTTAAGGACAGTCATATCTGTGATGAGGTGTTCCCTGATATTTGTAATATCGTGGTATTACTTTACATTTTGAGTTATTGCGTTACAGAGGCGAGTTTTCTAGGGGTAACTTGTTGGAGCCATTTTCAATAGTCAAACGACTGTACCAAGGAGCGATTAGAGGACCTGCTAGACAACTGCGTTATGTGGGTTGCATGCGAGTCAGGCGAAATGAAATTCAGGTCGTTTGGATACTGTACATCTGTCCTACAATGGCGTTCGGATAAGGTGTCGATCTTCTCAGGGGGTAGTATAGGTGGGCCGACCTGACCCATTTCGTAGTGTTCTACGACCATCCGTGATCCATTCTGCAGACAACCGTTGCACTGCCGAAACACTTCGTTCCATACGAGCAGCAACTTTCCGGATGGATTCATCACATTCTCTCATGCCAATCATGTCCCCTGTTTTAAAGTCACTGATACGACGGATTAGATTAGATTAGATTAGATTAGTACTTGTTCCATAGATCTTGAATACAACACTTCGTAATGATGTGGAACGTGTCACGTTAAGGAAAGGTGTCTGTACAAGATATTACATTACACAAAATACTACATGACACTTAATATTTTTTTTTTTTTTTTTTTTGTAAGATTTGGTGAATTACCCACTTACTATATCCAAAAATTCATCTAATGAGTAGAAGGAGTTGCCATTAAGAAATTCTTTTAATTTCCTTTTAAATGCTATATGGCTATCTATCAGACTTTTGATGCTATTAGGTAAGTGACCAAAGACTTTCGTGGCAGCATTATTTACCCCCTTCTGAGCCAAGTTAGATTTAACCTTGAGTAGTGAAGATTATCCTTTATCCTAGTGTTGTAGCCATGTACACTGCTATTACTTTTGAATTCGTTCGGATTGTTAATAACACATTTCATAAGAGAATATATATAGTGTGAGGCTACAGTGAAGATCTCTAGCTCTTTAAATAAGTGTCTGCAGGATAATCTTGGATGAGGTTCAGTAATGATTCTGATTACACTCTTTTGTGCAATGAACACTCTCTTACTCAGTGATGAGCTACCCCAGAATATGATGCCATACGAAAGCAGAGAATGAAAATAGGAGTGGTAAGCTAATTTTCTGAGATGTATGTTGCCAAAATTTGCAATGGCCCTAATAGCATAAGTAGCTGAACTCAAACGTTTCAGCAGATCTTTAGTGTGTTTCTTCCAGTTCAACCCCTCCTTAATGCATACACCTAGAAATTTTGAATATTCTACCTTAGCTACCGATTTCTGATCCAAGTCTGTATATATTAATGGTGTCATTCCATTTACTGTGTGGAACTGTATGTACTGTGTTTTGTCAAAGTTTAATGAGAGCCCTTTTGCAGAGAGCCGCTTAATGATTTTCTGAAAAACACCGTTTACAATTTCACCAATTAATTCTTCTCTGTTGGGTGTGATAGCTACACCTGTATCATCGGTACGGTTTGCGCATACGTCTGCGAGGCATGCTGCACATCTGCTCAAGTAACACTGATCGATGACCTTCTGTCTATAGCGACAACGAGGAACGCAGGCATATTTTGCCGGTAGGTGATGTTGCGCCGCGATATCGATGTTGACCTTGAACCCGCGGGCCGACATAGTTCAAATGTTAATCATTTCTGCCGACCGGGGTGGCCGAGCGGTTCTAGGCGATACAGTCTGGAACCGCGTGACCGCTACGTTCGCAGGTTCGAATTCTGCCTCGGGCATGGATGTGTGTGATGTTCTTAGGTTAGTTAGGTTTAAGTAGTTTTAAGTTCTAGGGGAGTTCTTCTGAACATGAGTGGACGTTTCTTTAGTATCGCCTGAGGTTGAATATACAGACGCGAGAAAAATTCTAGAAGACGAATGGATGTAGCAGGAGAGACGAATTCCGGCCCGGTGGATTGCAGCGAGTGGGCGGCAGCTCGCTTTGCTGCTTGCCAACAGATTTACGCCGCTATAAGAGAGAATGCGTGCATCGCCGGATTAACGGCCCATATCGCCGCTGAAATACTGCCGATTACGTGACGCGGGAACTGATACTTAGCGCTCCGATTATCACGGATGCACGCTGCTGTAAAATTTATCGTGCAATTAACGCTGAAGCCCGAAGAGCTCACATATTTCGGGCGTTACTCAATAAAGTACGCGATGTGGATATCGCCGCAATAAGTCAGTGCTACAGAGCCTTTGGAAGGCCGATTCGCTGCAGCTACGGAGGAGGCGGTGTAGGAATGGGTGACTGGCTCAGTGGGTAGAGAAATTACACGGTCTGCAGACGTGAACTGAAATCACTGGGCCACGCAGAACGCATTCCTGAACAAATAGCAGTTGTCTTCTTCATCCTGGGTACAAAATTTCTGTTAGTAAGCACTTGTTTGTAGGGCTTGTAAAATATGTGTGGGTTGGGTTCAAAATGGCTCTGAGCACTGTGGGACTTAACATCTGAGGTAAGGAGCCCCCTGTAACTTAGAACTACTAAAACCTAACTAATCTAAGGACATTATACACATCCATGCCCGAGGCAGGATTCGAACCTTGGACCGTAGCGGTCGGGCGGTTCCGGACTGAAGCGCCTAGAACCGCTCGGCCACACCGGCCGGCCTCTGTGAGTTGGAGGGCGTATCATGAGAACAGAGATAACGCTGTCATTCTTGCTTTCGGATTCAAGCACAAGTTTTGCTTTTCTTTCAACTCTGTCAAACTAAATAAAAAATATGTTTTAATAATTTTACTAGACACGCTTATATGTTATTCGTGGTGGGAGATAATGATTACTTTTATTTAGCTATAATAATGAGACCGTAAACAAGCTGGAATGCGACCATGATATGTCTTTGGTTCATAAAATGTTATCAAGAAAAATTTTTTTCATTTGAAATGCTAATAAGATAAGACATTATAATACTTCCCAATTAATGTTAATAAATGTCTTTCATAAAACAGGTCCACTCCAAACAAAAGCTCTCTGTGATTTCTACCTGCGGGATTTGAATAAGATCACTGAAAATATTTGACCATGCCGCCTACCTGGAGAATCATCGAATTTCTTTAACGTAATGTCTAAAATTCAGATTGCTTTTTTAGATATACAGTACGGTTAAATGTTGGTGAAGTCGACTCAAAATTCTCGCACAAAAACGTCATCTATAAAACACGCCACTTGTGTCTCAATATTTTTGAAATTAAGTTGTGAGTGGGATTGATAAATAATACCCACGACTTTGAATAGCACACTGCTTCTAAATTATATTTTCAGCACACACTTATATTAATTCAGCCACGAACAGCAAACATAATCAAATCAGCAAAGTAATGCAACGGGAATGCGAATGACAATGCAAGAGTCTACATTGCTTCGTCACTTTACAGTATATCTATTGTGAGAAGCCATTCAAGTCACGCTATGGGGTAGTTCAAATGATTCAGATGGCTCTGATCACTATGGGACTTAACATCTGAGGTCACCAGTCCCCTAGAACTTATAACTACTGAATCCTAACTAAGATAAGGACATCACACACATTCATGCCGAGGCAGAATTCGAACCTGCGACCGTAGCAGTCGCGCAGTTCTGGACTGAAGCGCCTAGAACCGCTGGGCCACCGCGGCCGGCTTGAAATTAGACTCTAGATCTTATTAGATACGGGCATACCAGTATAAAAGGTGCAGTCGAGTATTGTGTTGTCTTTAGCGAAGCAGTAACACCAGTGTGGGTCGGGCAGTAGAACTCAGTGACTCCTAACGTGAAATGGTCATTGGATGTCAGCAGAGTAGCAACTCCGTCACGTACGTTTTAACTCAACTAGCCTTAGTAGCCACGTATGTTAACGAGAGCGCTTCCGGGACGGGGAGGTATGTCGGCCACGAACGAATCCGCCCGGCGCATTAACGCCGATGGGCCGGTGTGGCGACCATCTTGGGTGTGGTTTTTTTACGATTTTCCACATCTCACTAGGTGAATACCGAGCTGTCTTCCATGTTCCGCATTAGATACACGCTACGCAAACATTTAGTACGCTTTCTCACACTTGCATACTGAGTTTACACTATGCACAGATAGATTGGTTGCCCTGATCCTGTCCTGGGAGGTTGAATGGGAGACTGAAGAACTTCGCTGTTTCGTTCTTGAACACTAATTATGCATCAGCAGCATTTCGGCTCTTCTAAAGCTGCACGAGACGACTGACGATGATGTGATTGTGAAGTGGAAATGCAAAGGAACACACACTGCCAAACCAAGACCAGGAACAACTCATGTGCTGATGGGCAGCGAGCGTAGAACATTCCATAACTTACTTGTAAAATTCGCATGAAATCAGCCGATGGGACCACTCGTGAGTAACAGAGTGTTAGCAAACGTCCAGCTAGTAAAATAACTGTGCGGTGAGAGTTAAAAGAAATAGGAGCACAAATATCGAGCAGCTCTTCATAAGTCATATATTTCTGCATACAATGATAAATGACGCTTGAGATGTTGTAAAAGGCGACGCCAATGGAGAATAGGTGACTGGTAACGAGCAATTTAGATTGACACCTCACGCTATGCCCAACGGAAATCCGACGGAAGTGTTTGGTTGTAGCGAATGGCGAGAGAAATTTACCCACCAGCATGTGTAGTGTCGGCAGTAAAATACAGACGACTGGTGTTACGGTAGAATGGTATTTTTCATGGTTATGGTATGGTTTCCTTACTGCAATTAAGGAAACGCTACACGTGGAAGTATGTGATCACATTTTATAATACTATACGTACAGCAGAGTAACATTTCGGAACCGACGATTGATTGTATTAGCATGGCAGTGCATCCTATTATAAAGCGGCGTCTGTGAGGCAATGGTTTGAAGATAGCAACATTACTGAAATGGACTGATCTGCTAGGAGGTCGGACGTCAACCTGCTGGAACACCTGCTGGAAGAGTCAGAACGTCGACTTCATTCCAGACTCCAGCGTCCAAAGCACTGTCTTCTCTGGTTTCGTCTCTTAAGGCAGAATAGGCTGCCTCTCCTCCACAGACATTGAGACACTTCAGTGAAAGAGTCCCTGGAAGAATTCAAGCCGCCATAAAGGCAAAGGGTGGGCACAGCCCATATTAATGTCCACAAACAGGTGTCCGTATACTTTTGAGAAGATAACGTACATCAACATACACTCTCTGCAAGCCACTATGAAGTTCATGACAGAAGGTATTAGCATTGTACAAAATATAGGACGTCAATAAATAGCGTGTAGTCCTAGAGGGACATGTACTGCGACATTCCATACATAATGGCATGCCTTCATAGTGTATCCTACACGAGATAATAAAACGTCCACACCTACTTTTCTCCCAGAGCACGTTCAGAGCATGTAAAGCGAGAAACCCTATTCTAGCTCCTACCCTACCTGTCATCTCCAATTCAGAGCCCTGCGGCGTCGATGCACTCATGTTCCTCCTTGGGAGCGCATATGTGCCTTTCCATCTTCCCCAACCGTAACTTCAACCGACGTCCACTCCCTAATCAAAAATGAATTGATTGAATGGCATTGATGGCCGAGAGTCTCAGCTGGCGAATCTCGGCCGTCGAGTTGCAGGTCTTTTCAGTTCGAACCCATCACGAATAGCTTTTAAAAACTCCCAGTGTGAAACATGACAATGGCAAAATGTCAATATATTCAAAAGAGGCAAGACCGTAACAGATGTATGCCACACCGTACTTCATTCCATCAACAGAAAGACAAGTCGCCATTTCTTCCACAACAACAAAGGGAGCCTTACAGTAAACTTTACAACATGTGATGCCACGAACAGAGTTGTATCAGAAACAGCTTAATACTGTGGTATGAAAAAACATTCTTAGTTTTTAGGGCTCTGTATCTGAGTCGGTAACAATGAAACGGTTATAGGATCATTTTGTTACTTTGTAGTCCGTTCATCTGTCAGTCTGTCTCTCTGTCTGACAGTTAAGATTTGTATTTTTCTGAGGGAAAGGTAAACGTAGCCATATGAAATCTGTCACATACTGAGTTCTACAGTTCCGTGACAGTGTAATAAATGTAAGCTAAGTTAATGCAACCAAAAGATACGTCCCTTTGTGTCATACATTTTGATACTTGAAAACTCACTCATTATAACTTATAGGGTTGTTCCCGTTCACATAGAATCATGAATTTTGGAAAGAGCAATTTTTCACAGTACAAGTAAAGGAAAAAACCAGAAATTTGTTAATTTGTAATTATATCACACGGAAAAAATATTTGTTTTGTCATTTGCTATCCAACTCCAAACCCGAAACTGAAGCATTCTCCAAAGCCTTGGAATCCCTAGGACCGATATGTTACCGGTATCAATATCGACAACAGGCAAAAATCTTTGGAAACCTTTATTTCTGGTATGGATAAACTGCCTGTACACAAAATTAAGTTTATACGGAACCCTCAATGGGTGAGTTCTATACGCACCTGGCCGACTTTTTTAGGATATAAATAAATTCTGTACAAAAAGATATATCGTTTTGATTCTCGTGATAAATGTGATATCTTGCAGTTACGGCGTTTTCCATTTCTACTCTTCAGGTTTTGTTTTAGTCACAGGTGAAATTGGGAGTTACAGGAAAACAAACATCTTTAAATTAGTTTTTCTTGTAGAATATTAGATGATACTTGAGAGAAATATTGAAAAAATCTACCACATTTGTGTTGTAGTGTTACATGTCCAGTGGCACAGCTGGTCTGATATTAAAGTATGTGCTTCTAGACCATTTTACCGTGGTAAATTCAAATATGTAAACAAAATATCGTTGTCAGGGGTACTTTTTATGTAATATGTATATATATGTATATTCACAATTCATGGAAAACACAGAGACGTTATAGAGAAATACGGGTATGTTGCCGCATCCAGTAGTGATAGAACGTGATAATTTCTTGTGCAACAGCAGGTGGGAAGAATCAGACATCATTAGGTTATCCCCCGCCACACCTATGTCATTAAGACCACCTGAAACATCTCATTAACTCGAACGGCGACAGCCGGTCACTGCCTCGGCAGTAAAGCTTCACGCCTGCTAGGGGCAGGTGCATCAAGTTTAAAACAGTGGTGTTAGCGGCAATTTGTGTCAGTCTTAACGAGTGGGTGTTTTCGCTGACAAGTAACAGTCTGTCCTATTTCCGAGCACGGTTGAATTTTTTAGTTCCTGTGCTGAAGGTAAAACGACTGCTTGTTTTTACACATCAGCGTTCCTCTAGTTCCCTACTATTAATTTAATACAGGTGTATTACCAAAGTGGTATCCTTAAATTTTCAGAAATGCCACGTCGTCGTGAATGTCGATATAAGCCGCACAACTTCTGCTACATCTGTGGGAAGTTCACTTTTGCCAGAAATAGGATGAAAATTTCTTCAGTCATAAAGAAAGCATACAAACATTACTTTGGAGTAGAGGTAGGAGACCAAGATAAAGAATGGGCACCACATTTCTGTTGTGCTACATGTTACTGCAAACTAATTCAGTGGTGGAAAGGTGTGGAGGGAGCCTAAGGACCATGTTACTGATTGTTATTTCTGTCTAACAAAAATTCAGGGTTTTACGAACAAAAAGTCGAAGAGGCACATTGTTTACCCGATCTGCCTTCAGCGAGAATGCCAGTGCAGCATTCCGACAACCTTCCAGTACCTTCAACAGCTTGAGGTCAAATTCCGAGTGACAGTGAACTAAGTAGTACTGAAGAAATCACAGATGATGATTCTTTATATCACCGCACAAGTGAGTCATCGCCACATTTGTTAACACAGGCAGATTTAAATGATTTAGTACGTGATCTAGGACTAAGTAAACAAAAGGCGCAGCTGCTTGGTACAAGATTACAAGAGTATAATCTACTGCACCAAAGTACTAAAACCAGTGCGTTCAGGCACAGAGAACATGCCTTTATTTCTTATTTTTTAACTGACGAAGCACTGACATTTTGCAATGACGTTGCTGGCCTGATGAAAGTGCTGGACTTCACTTATATTTCACAGGAGTGGAGACTTTTCATAGATGCATCGAAAACAAGTCTGAAGGGTGTTTTGCTCCATAACGGAAATAAAATACCCTCTGTTCCAGTAGCTTACGCTAGTTTGACAGAAGAGAATTACGAATTCGTACAAAGGGCGCTAAATTCATTAAAATACAATGAACACAAATGGAAAATATGTGCAGATTTCAAGGTAATTGCTATGGTACTGGGAATGCAACAAGGCTACACAAAGTATGCCTGTTTTCTTTGCGAGTGGGATAGTCGAGACCGAAATTCTCACTACGTGAAAAAGAAATGGACTAGACGAAGATGGAAAGTTGGCGAAAAGAATGTACAACGTGAAAGTCTGGTAGCTCCTGAATATATACTACTTCCACCGCTTCACATCAAACTTGGCCTGATGAAATAATTCGTGAAGGCCATGGATCCAACAGACTGTGGGTTTGCATATCTAGCTACCAAATTCCCCAGTCTTTCAGCTGCAAAAATAAAGGAAGGTGTATTTGTGGGCCCACAAATCAGGGAGCTGCAGAACGATGCAAATTTTGAAGCATGTTTAACTGATAAAGAAAAAACCGCATGGGACTGTTTCAAGATGGTCTCGGAAAACTTCCTCGGAAGGAGAAGAGCTACTAACTACAAAACAATGGTGAAGGATATGATCAAATTATGTCAGGATTTGGGGTGCAATATGTCTTTGAAGGTACATATGATGCACTCTCATCTGGACTACTTCACAGACAGTTGTAGTGACGTATCGGATGAATATGGGGAAAGATTCCATAAAGACCTTCTATGTTAGCAGATTATTGCTGGAATATCATTCGAGAGAAGAAAGATTCACAATACAAGAGAAAAAAAGTGATGTGCATCAGAAGGCAGTGGCTCATTGTTTGTCAATTTTCTGTAATTTCTCATGTCAAATAAATGCTTCAAAGTTTATACACAAAGATTACTGTGTTATATGTTAGATCCCACCCTCCATTAATGTGATGAACTCATAACATCATAAAGATGTGAATTTGTTTGTCGAATTTCACCTCACGTTTGCTGCACTATATCAGAAACTGAAAAGAGAAATAAAATTGCGATTACTCATAAACTATCCCTGACAGAAAAAAAAACAAAAACAGTTTTCAATTCAGCACTCAAAATACAACTAGGATCACAATATTTTTATCAGATATAGAAAAAAAGGTTTTTTTTGTAGAACAGTATTTAGTTCATAGACGACAGTACGGAACTGTATTTGACTCCTTCTGCTGCCCACCCTCAGTCCCGCAGGAAACAAAACTGTCGATAAAGGAACAAAAGGACGGTATTGTGGCAGGAGTGTGAGACCTCAGACTGTACTCCAGATATCGGATGAAACTTTGTCCGGCTGTGACGCCTTCCATGTTCCAGGCAGCTGAAAGTCTCTCCCCACTGGAGTTAAACTGCGCAAGACATGCTGGGCTGTGTCGAGAGGAACGAGAAGCGACCAGGCGTAACGGCAGCGCCGCGTCGCTCTTGCGCAACTCGCCGCAGCCTGGCCTGGAGAAACAACGGTAGCAGTCGCGCAGTCCGGGTCTCGTCTCAGAGACGCGGTGGAGCGCGAGGCGCGAAGCGACCAACTCGCCCCTTTACGGCGCCTCCGGTAGAGCCGCTATTCTTTTATCTCTCGCCTACCTTCCCCTTCGCAAGCTCCGCTCGGAACTGTACCACGTTAGGACTAAGATGGTCGCCTTCGTGTTCTATCTGTATGCATCGGTTGCTGCTCAGGCTACAACTACGACGACTATTCGGAAAGTAAGGTCCGATAGACAGCGAAATAGAAATTACAATTAAATTCCGATGAAACGTTGCACTGATGTGTTGGGCAGCGTCTCTAGAATGCCTGTCGATCGCGTCACACTGTTCTGAGCACACAGTGAGCACGTAAGAACCCCTAGAACAAAAGTGTCTCCCACCATGTATGGGTGCTCGCTGCAAAGTCACGCATGATTTCATGCAATCCCACGTAACGTACCTGTCATGCATTTCCTTCGTCACGGCAATTGACGGGTTGACGCTGGGACGGGAGCAAGTCATGTAAAAGCAAATTTAGCAGGAGAAGCATAAAAACGGTTTTGTCATTACGAAATAGAAATTGTATTTACAAAATGGTTACTTAAACTCCAAATTAACTTTATAAATATATTTACATCAAGGTGTAACACTTATACAAGAAATATAATTAGAGTGTACAAAAGTGTTCATGTAGCCCAACATTCCCAAGAAGTAGCTTTTTTTTTTTTCTTATATCATTAATGTTTGGTCTTCATCCTACTGGTGGTTAGGAACGAACTGCAAAGGTATTCTTGACTAATTTACGCTTTTTCAAAATGTTGTGTTCCCTCCACGGTTCCATTCCACTGAAAGAATCTTTTATTTCTGTGACGATTCAGCTCCAAGGAGCAAAACTGATCTTCAGTGGTGCTGTGTGCAATAAAGTATCACATACCGAGGCGAACTCACAGAAATCTTCCTCCATCATCTTTCTACGTATAACACTACCGTCCGCTACTGTTATACCATAACCTCAAAGCTGGACGCAAATTGTATCGCGTAATTATTTTTGTTAAACCTATTATGGTACAAAATAAAGTGCCGCGTTACCCTCTGAAAGTTTTTTTTTTTTTGAAGTGAAAGTCAGAATTACGCAAATATTTAAACAGTAACCAAAAATAATTTACCTATGCACACTGTCCAAATGATAATAAAAACGGTCGCCAGCCTAATTAGGCATAAGAATGGGTAACATTCTTGTTCAATAAATTGAAAATAAGTAAAATGTGTGTGTGAAATCTTATGGGACATAACTGCTAAGGTCAGTCAGTCCCTAAGCTTACACACTACTTAACCTAAATTATCCTAAGGACAAACACACACACCCATGCCCGAGGGAGGACTCGAACCTCCGCCGGGACCAGCTTTACAGTCCATGACTGCATCGCCTTAGACCGCTCGGCTAATCCCGTGCGGCGAAAATAAGTAACTTCAACGGGCAAACACAGCCTATACTTTGTCACACGAGAGAACAATGAACTCTGGCACCCGCATATGTTAACGTTAAAGTTGAAGCTGACAGTTAGAGCAGAATAAACTATTTGCATAAATATAACAGATAACGATACATACAATTGTCTTCAGAGCATAGTCAGAAAAGATGGTCTCAACAATATTACTATTAATATTCTCTATAGAATCATAAACTGGACATAGGTTAAGTCACTCTCAGCTAAATACTTTTCTATTTATAATGAAAGTTAAATATATTTCACTAACTTTCTCACTGACCTTTGAATAAAAGAAGTTACTGTTTTCATAGATAGTGGTCTTTCTATTAATCTTTATTTCGCTCGAGCACAATAGACAATCTGTGGGTCCTGTTACACTATTAATATGCACTTCCAATACACAAGAGGAACCGCGGAACCCAGGAACCTAATACTGTACAGAACTTGACAGGAATAGCAAGAGTAATTGAAACTTTCTATAATTAAGTAACTTTGTGCATTTGGACTACTTTCTAAAGGGGGGGGGGGGTGCTTAATCTTGACCACTGTAGTAGAGCAAACTAAAGGCACTTTCATTAGATTAGTGAAACAAACCCTTAGCAAGCATGTTGCAGTTGCAGTTCTGAACTTTTACTGTACTGAAACACAAAATTGAGATATTTGTAAGATCCTTTTAACAAACAATATTAATTTAGGACACTCTTTTGCCACATTATCTATAATATGCTTTCAAGAAAGGATACTCAGTAAGCACTTTAGCATGGGAGGGACCCTAAGGGGATATGTTACTGAGGATAAATCATGGTAGGTACAAGAGTTCAGGTATAATTTACCTTATATTTGCGCACACTATAACATCCAATGAGCTGAACCTTCACTGTACATTACTTTAGTTCTTCTGTTCCATTACAGTGATTGTGCAATGTGGTGGCGACTGCATGTTGATAGGTGGATTTGCAGGTAGGATTGCTGGACTCTGTCATTTCTTGGTGGCGATGATAGATATCAATTCCAGCGTATTGCCAGGATAGTACTTCATTCATCCGAGGCTTTGACGCGTATTAAAATTGCACAAAAAGCCCATCTCGGCACCAGCACAAATCACAACCCTTACATGAGCTGTTAGCGGTTCAGTAGCTCGTCTCCGACTGACCCTCCCTTCCACCTTTCTATCCACGCCAACCACATTTCGCGCGCGTTACGAAGTTCCGTTCCCGAGGGGAACCACACCACCTTTTACATACAAAATAACTAAAAGCCCTTAGTGAGGATCAGTCTTTACATAACAGCAAGCAGTTACTTTAAAAAAACAAATCGTTTGCACATATTGGTATTTCTACAAAAAATTATTTAAACAAAATTACAATTATATACATTAAGTTTTGTTCCCTCCAAATGAGACAAAGAATTTAAATGATAGATACACTACATTGCATAGAATCAAAGCATGAGATCAAAGTTTTTACAAAGAAAAAAGTGAACACTCTTGTGCTCTCAATACAATCAAACAATATTTACAATATCTTAATGACAGAAAGTTGAACAGGCAAAAAAGAAAGATTTATGTCAGTAGAGCTATGGAGCTCTGGTGTTACAAACACGGAATGGATCTGCATTCTTTGCTTCTCCTGTGATAACAGCTATTTCGTCAGCAGTCACCTCCTTTCTCCTCTCTATTATTCCGAAATCTCGGTCACAAGGCACGTACGATTGGACCGACACTAGAAACTGCAAATTCACACTATCAACCACAATGTTTACCACTGCTTAAATTACAGCCTTGAAAATCAACCGATTTTTATTTTGGCCGGCGCAGTTGTGACACCACACATTCAGAGTCAGTAATAGATACTTGTCTTCTGCTCAGAGCACGATCGGCGATTAAACCAATAAGAAAATTACCTTCACTTATCCCGTTCTGGTTCCAAACCTCTGAGTGCAGCTTCCGTATGTCCTATTATTAAAAACTACGGCTGTTCTATAAGTAATCTGCACAGAAGTAATGCAGAAATCGGTTAGGTCATAACAAAGCAAAAAACTAGATGTCACCACTGAATTTAATGAAATAAATGTCACTGTAGAACGAAAATATGATTTACCGGTTTCTACGGAGTAGAATTCGGAGTCGTGATACTAGAAACTCCCGTAACATTAATACCGAAACAATAACAGAGTAATAAACGGTTGGTCACATAGTAGAAGATGGTAACTCTGTGGCTTGTTAACTTACCCCCATATCCATGCCAGCTCAGGCGTTGTTATTACACGTGCCATCTTGTCTCATTTGTAAGAACGCAGTCGCTCATAACTTTGACGTTATGCCGAAAAATGATTTGATTTGGCTTACTACTACTCTCATGTCAATGCATCAACTCTCGGCCGCAGAGGCATTGAGGACCCCCTTGCAGCGTTGTCGGTGGGAAGTGTTTGATCGCCGACCGTAGACACCAGACTTGATTCCCTCCGTTTTCATCTCTGCTCACGTGAACCGCTGGCTAAGAAGACAACATTTTGGCAACGAAATGCAGACCAGCGTAGAGGAGTGGCGGAAAGCACAGGAGGCTGTCTCCTATGCCTAGGATATTGGAAAGTTGGTACAACGTTACGAAAATAATCCAAATCTGATCGGCGATTACGTAGAGAAGTAGCTGGAAGAGGTAACAAACTGTTGTAAATAAAAAAGTTTTCATTTCACTGCTGTTTCCATTTCACGAAAAACGGGACTTATTTTCCGAACAGAACTCGTACGTTGGATCTGTAATCCTCACTATCCGATAACGGCCGACCACGGGATGACAGCTACAAGTTGACAAACGAAGCATGATTGTTTCCAGTTCGAGACGAGACATAATGACGGCGAAAAAGGGCTGTTTTTGAGTTTGTAATTCGTCTGCTGAGGAATGAATGTAGGCTACGGGACCACCGGAAGAAGTACTACTATAACGGAGACATAGAAATTGAACTGCGTGAGTCCATGCAGAAGTTGTTGTGGGACATACTCGTAGTGCTGTAATCTTGCTTCATAACCTATAGTTTCATGAAGTTCTGAAGGGTGGTGACGCTATACATAGTCTTCAAAATGGCATCTGGAAATTTGGAAATTTGTGGTAAGCTTCTATGGGACCAAACTGCTGACGTAATCGGTCCCTAGACTTACACACAACTCAATCTAACTTAAACTAACTTACGCTAAGGACAACACACATACCCATGGCCGAGGGAGGACTCGAACCTCCGACGGGGGGAGCCGCACGAAGCGTGACAAGGAATGGTGTCTGTAACGGAGGAGCGGTCCTGTCACTGAGTTTCTTTTGGCTGCAAGCCAGAACATTGCAGATATTCATAGGCGCTTGGAGATGTCTACGGAGACCCGGCAGTGAACAAAAGCACGGTGAGTCGATGGGCGAGACGTCTTCATCACTGCAACAAGGTCGCGCAAACCTGTCCGATCTCTCGCATGTCGCCCGAACGAACACAGCTGGGACTCCTGCAATGTTGGAACGTGTGTACACTCACACTCGGTTTAATCAACGGATCACAATCAAACCCATCGCAGCACAAATGATCGTCCCTGTTGATAGTGCTGACATACTTATAGCCACGTGACATAAAGAGCAACAAAGGACCGTCTATGCCGAATTTCTTGCTCGTTACAAGGCTGATCGATTCAATTCACGGAGTGGCGCCACACCATCTCACCTCCGAAGAAAAAGTTCAAAACCGCACCCTCAACTGCTGGAGTTATGGCGACAGTCTTCTGGGACTCTTAAGGAGTTTTTCTGTTTGATGAGCCCATCATGGTGCAACGATCAACTCTGAAGTGTGTTGTGATACACTTAGGAAACTGGAGACACGAGTTCAGCATGTTCGTCGCCGAAAATGTGAACGAAGTTCCGGTTTCCCATAACAACGCTGGGCCCCACGAAATTCTGCCCACCAGAGAGGAGCTCACAACTTCATTGGACTGTTCTTCGTCACTCACTCTGCATCTCCGATCTCGCACTTTCTGACTTCGATCTGTTTGGCCCAATGAAGTATGCTCTCCGTGGGAAGCAGTACGTGGACGATAGTGATTGATGCAGCGAGACGTTGTCTCCGACGTCGAACAGTAGGGTGGTAGCACGCGGGAATAAAGGCCCTGCTACTGAGGTGGCGTAAGGCCGTCGCATTGAGCTGAGATTACGCTGAAAAATAGGGTTGTTTAAGCTAAGAGAATAAGGAATAATAACGTGTTTTAGAATACTGAGTGAAACTAACCTGCCTTCAGAAAAAAAGTATTTCATTACTTCATTACTTGTTGAACGCCCCTTGTAATTAACATTTACCACTTAAAAGCCAATAATTGTTATTGTTCGTTTGCGCGTTTATGTACGATCTGAAAGTGTCTCTGAAGATTTTAGACCGCTATGACGGTATGTTGAAAATTGCAGTTGAACTACTTCGTTGAACTGGCGAGTCCGTAAAACAATTGTGTACTTTCGCGCACCTCAAGAAGTCACCTCCTCCACGGAAAATAATTAAGCTGCACAGTAAGCAGATATATCTGACTATTCTCTATGCTTCGTCAGTTTCCTGGTAAACGCCACTTAGCAAGTGAAAATACCGAAGAGACATTCCACGTAGCTTCTTGTCCTCACAAGCCTATGGTTGAAAACTCATGGCAAAGACGTTGTCTGGAGTAAAGTTCCATTAGATACATTTTGGTAGGGTGTCCATCATCTCCAAGTCTGAAAAAAAATGGTATACAGGGTTATTCTAAATCATGGACCCATTTTCAGAAATTCATATGTATTCAAATACAAATTCAAAATGAAGAAGGTTTATTCCAATGATAAAAGGAAGTCTCAAAGTTTGCGGCGGGCGGGCGGTGATGGTTTCAGAAGCGGCCGGCAGAGTTATGCGGCAATAGCGTCGTCATTCCGTTTCACTGTCAGTCGTGAGCGAGATGGCGACTGTGGAGAACAAGGTTTTCTGCGTTCTTGAGTTCACGAAAAGTGAGTCGCAAATTGTAGTGCAGCGGACATTTCGTACCAAATTCGGTATTCAGCTACCAACTCGCAAAAGCATTAGCCGTTGGTTTAAGCAGTTTAAACATATTGGGAGTGTGTGCAAAGGAAAAAGCACAGGCCGACTGCATGTGTCAGTGGATGATATCTGACGAATTCAAGAAAGTTTTGTGCGTAGTCCCAGTACGTCTACCAATAGAGCCAGTCGAGAACTTAGAATACCCCAAGCAACTGTATCGAAAGTTCTGAGACGGCGTTTGCTGTACATGCCCTACCGATTACAACCTGTGCAGGCTCTCAACCCCAATGACAAACAGAAACGTCTCGCATTTTGTGGTTATGTGCTGATTGAGGATGATGCATTTCTACATCATGTAATTTTTAGTGATGAAGCGACGTTCCACCTTAGTGGAAAAGTAACAGCAGATACGCTTTCGCGTGTGTGAGACGAGTTTGGCAACGGCGTCGATGTTTGCCGTGCAGCTGACGGTGGCGATATTGAACATTTATAACATTTATCCCATTTCTAATAATTAAATAATTATTAAAAACTGATAAATTACAAATTATTAAATTTATTAAATTGATGTAAAACATTATAGAAAAAACTTTGAAACTTCCTCTTTTCATTGATATCAAGCTTGTTCGTTTTGGATTTGTACTTATATAAATACGAAGTTATGAAAATGGGTCCATCATTTAGAATAACCCTTTATATTCAACAGTTTCTTCGACAAGTAATGGTTGCGGTAAGCTGGTATTAAAGTCCATCAAGAATGTAGTCATATGGTATTAGTCCTTGAATTTATCTGGGTAATTTCATAAACACTGCCAGGTTTCAAAAAAGTGTTCTGCAAATCTATTTTCATTCAGTTGGTGCAGCCATACCTTTTTCTAATTCTTTTTTTAAGGAGAACGTACTTATATTCCCGAAGGCAACACAAAAAATATGATTCTCACAGTCACAACTCATCTGCAGTTAGTTCCCGATCGGGCGGCAACCGAGGCCAGTGTAAACACTGACGACGGACGACGTCCCCACGACATGGCGTCACATGACAGATCTATATCAGATCGAGAAAAATAGCTCCTACATGTTTCCAACAGCCCTCAGTCTGCACATCTTCAAGAATGAAGATATTTTTATTTATTTTATTTATTGATTTATTTTACCTAACAACATTAGGCTTCAGGCGCTATAGTATCTAGCCAGTCATTCTATACGTTTTACATACTAGGTGACTGAGCTGCTCCTACCGTCGTTTTTTATGCAAACCGCAATGTTATACCTGGATTCAGAAGCCACCTGCGAGGTTTCCGTATTCTCTCGCTCCCTACTCGCAAAATGTTAGACTTACAAGAAATTTAACATGGTATTTTTTTTTAGGAAATTCAATGTAGTTAAATTTTTTACTAGGATACATTTTCGCTGAAGGTCACGGCCGTGGAATTGTTCAAGAAAAACTTAAAAAAGTGATCCTCAACTGTACCTCCACCTCCACTTCATCCCTCACCCGTCAGGGTGATTTTAATCGGACCACATTATGTTGTTCGTGGCACTCCGTCCTACCACAGTACAAAAATTCCCGACTACACGAACTATTCACAATATTCGACTTTTTTTTATCTCTATTGATTGTGCTATTACAACAGCGATCGAAACTTAATCCTTACAAGCATAGTAGCTTTGTAGTCTGAAGGTTTGACGAATACAACGATGTACTTGTTTATTTTATGCTGTTAGAATTTACAATATTGTTTCGTAAAATTTGCACAAATGACAATTATACACTTTTTAATTGCTCGACTAAGCCAGTGGTGTAAAAAGGCTCGTCAATGAAGACCAAAAAGGTTGAATGTGGGAAATAATTCGTGCAGTCGCAAATATTTGTACAGTGGTAGGAGCGAGTGCCACAAACAACATTGAAAGGCGTCAGGCAAATTCAACACCTTCCGTGAAAACCCCGACATGATAGCTCCGAATAAATCCTGACATTAAATTAACAAAAGTAATATGATCAACGAGTGAGCAAATGGAATACCACAGACTAACATAAGAATGCCTAAATGCAAATCATACCTTCCCACCGTGAAACAGACGCAGTTCCAAGGGGAGAAACGAGAACAGAAGCCGAGATCACAGCTGTGTAGGCTAGAAGGCCCTACGATAAGGGACGGACACCCACGCGCCAGCTAACCACCAGGACCACCCGCCAGCCCATGTTAAAAGATAGAGCCCTCCAGAAGAACAGTATAGATCTTACGATAACACTAAAAGGGCCACACCAGCTGCAAGTTTTAGCGTGAGGCTATATGCGTCCCTGTTACGTAGCAAACATTAAAAACATTGCCCCACCACAAAAAGTATAACGTTTCTCATTGGATAGACAGAATTTTTGTAGGCGGAGCTTAAGGTTAACATTGAGACGCTGATTGGTCAGTTGAAAACACAGCCAGACACCTTTTTCTTAAACCAACTTCGGTAAACAGAAGTAAGGATAAGTTCGAGAGAGTTGCTACCGAGATGGCGAGGTGTGTGGAGCTGCGCTGCCCACTGCCCCTGACGCTGCCTAACCACCGACAAGGTAATGAACGCACGCGATGCCGCATAAGAGCGCATAAGGCTTCACTCAGAACTGCGGAAGTCTCATCTGTTACATCCCCTTCTCACGTAATACTAGTGTCGATCGTCAATTAAACTTCGTGGTATTCACACTTGCTACTTGAAGTTAAAATCTGAAACGCGATGATTTTTCTGTTATATAATTAATGAGAAGCCACATCAGCCACTGTAATTTACGACAAGTTAAATAAGTAATTAAAGATAATTGAGGGTCACTGTAGACCATTTTTGATAATTTTCTCTTTTATGAAACTTAATTTAAACTTAGATTATAGATGTGATATGGCATAGGTCATCCTTCGATCCATTATAGAACTTGGAAAACCATTCAGGGAATATTCGTTCACATTTTTGTTGAACGCAGTTGGTTTTTATCATCCTGTATAAAACATTTCCTTTTATCAATAGTGCAATTTGTAAACAATGTTTTGTGAGTGGAATAAAATTTCCAATGGTAAACTTAACTGCTTTTTCGACGTTATTTTACCAGCTAACTAAAAATAGGAAAGCCTTGAACCCCTTCCACTAAATTTAGTTAGTATTAAGATTCTTTTACAGGGAGTGCAGTGGAGCTGACGCTGAAATCATTAAGTATTTGATTATATCATCGCTAGTCTCATTGAACTCTACATGTCATGTGTGGTCTGGCGTCTCCTTACCAGCAACAGGTCCCAGGTTCAAACTAGTCAATTCCCCAAAAAACACGCTCAGAGCGTCGTTGCGCGAAAGTGGTAGGGAGACACGACTTAGAACAAACAGATACCACGCAGAATGTTAGAACATACTGTGGTCTGATTAAAATTACTTGATAGATGACGTCTGTCATTTGCCACTACAGTGTTGCCACGTGCACTGCCGGCTACCGCTCCCTTACAGGTGACACACAAACACGGAGGGTCACTTCACAAATGCTGTTGTTAATGTGTAGTGCGGAGCAGGGTAGGAAGCATTCGCCGCGAGGTATGACTGAAATGGGAGTTGCTGTGTCGACAGCTGATTTGAAGAACTGCGACAGGTGGAGGGTTTTGTAGCCCCGAACTCACGGCCTAACCTAACCACAACCTCGTGATGTGCATGTATCCGAGAAAAAGGCCGAAGTGGCCGTGCGGTTAAAGGCGCTGCAGTCTGGAACCACAAGACTGCTACGGTCGCAGGTTCGAATCCTGCCTCGGGCATGGATGTTTGTGATGTCCTTAGGTTAGTTAGGTTTAACTAGTTAAGTCCTAGGGGACTAATGACCTCAGCAGTTGAGTCGCATAGTGCTCAGAGCCATTTGAACCATTTATCCGAGAAAACGATCATCAAAAATCTGCGGCAGAACCAAAATCATGGTCGCTTTGTTCACAGCGTTTAAAGCAAATTTCCACAAGCATTCTCAAGATGGAAAACATTTCCTAATATATTTGTTTGCGCAGCCAACTTCCGCAGCAAAGTTCCAGTTTCAGCGGTAAATGAAAACTGTAATTTCTCGCTGTTATTGGTCACGTGAAACTGTCCTCACACTGGCTACACTGGATGTTGCGTTACCTACCGATGATTTGTCCTGGCTGGCACCTGGTTGCAGATTAAAGGCAACACAAGCAGGTTCCAAACGAAGAAAGAACATTAGGCATTATACCGTTAGACCAAGACGCTGCTCTGTTCGATAGTATTGTTTATTACAATAGGTCTGTTTCGGCGTGATTGCCATCTTGAGGTTATATCGGTTATATCAGGTGGTCTTGATATCCATATGACATCGATGTCTCAGTTGCTGTCACACTACTGTACACGTTTGCTCCTTTGATGTTTGTGGATCTATAGCAAGTGTTAAGCTCTTGCTGGAGTAGTTATTTGTGAAGTTGTCGAAATATGCAAGTTTATTCCATAATGACACTTCTTGACCACTGTATTCAGAGAATTAGATCCAAAAAAATAAAATCTTTCGATGCATTTGACGAGATTCAAACCGTCGACCTTCTACACCCTCTACTACCTTTTTTATATGCTAACCACTACGCTGTATCATTACACTGCAAAGGGAAGCTGTATTTATGACCCTGGTGTCCCAGTCGCAAGGATTAATTGACAGCCTCCAAAATTTCAGCTTCACAAAATGTCATGTGAGGTTTATCTAGTGCATCTATCTATCTAATGATCTCTGTGAATATAATAACCGTATAAATGATACTGTATGGCGTCGTGTGTGTGTGTGTGTGTGTGTGTGTGTGTGTGTGTGTGTGTGTGTGTGTGTGTGTGTGTGTTCGTGTTGTTTCTGGTGTGTTTATTATGTGTGATGAGATACGAAATAAATGGTCCAGACCCACGGTTTTGGATAAAACAACATAAGAAAGGAAAGCCAGACGAGGAATTGGAAATAACTAATTCTTGTGGCAGTTTCCAACGGTGAACGTTTCAGGCGTGACATTGAGTGTTCTGATTGAAGGAAACCAGCTGTAATATGTCAAGTGCCAACTATTAAGTAATTTTAATCGGACTTCAGAAGCTGTGACTGGTGGTAGCTGAATACGGGAGTTGGGGTGTGTTTATTGGCCACTTTTGTACGTTTCCCTTGAATAACTCGAAAACTATGGCCTCTAGCGAAAACGTGTCACAGCACAAAAATAAATTTCCTACGGAAAGGTGGTAGTACTAATCGTTCACGCATAGCAACTAAGAGAATATGAAAATCTAGTGTGTGGTTTCTGAAGGCCAGATTTAATGTTGAAAACTGCATAATACTACATCAGTAGGAGCACCTGAATCACCAGGTGTATTACAGTTAACATGTTACATGTTATGTCTAATGCAGAATACTGCTTCTTCTTTTCGATATCATTTATCAAATTAGTTTAAGGTCCTTTCTACCCAAGTCTTGGGAGTAAATGCTTATTTAACTTTGCGGGCAGATCCCTTTCTGTCACTGCAGCAGTCAACTACCTAACGGAGGGAAGTCGGGTGTACCACCTGTCTGTGAACTAGGCAGACTTTGTTCTGTGTGTATTTATTGTATTTTATATTGGCTTTTCTGAGGTGGAAAGTGGAGATCAGCCCAGTACTTGCCTAAACAGGTGTGGGAAGCCACCTAAGATTCACAATCAGGCTGCTTGGCGCTGAAACCACAGTCGTTAATCCTCTGTGTGCATTCGGTCCCAGTCTGCCTCACCTCCATGTCTACTAAACCGTCGCGTTACATGTTAGGGTTCGCACAGAAAGAAATTAGTCTACCTGCGCATGGGGGTGCAGCATTAAGCGGCGTGACCCAGCATGGAAAATACGCCGTTGTTATCTAATGAAGCAGCATAAAATGGCAACTGCGTGCAGCACCGACTGATGCAGACCCACGCCTGCTGGCGAGTCGGAATGAACGAGACATTCTCTGTCCACTATCAGGATGCTGGTTGGCGATGAGTTGTGCTGACAGAATCGAAGCGCACGCCCTGCAATCTTTCTCAAATGATTTTACAGAAACTAATCGGTAAAGAAAAATTATTTTCATATTTCTTGTAACTTTATATGTCAGCTTCATGATGAAGTATCCATCATCTTGCTAAAGGTCATACTTATTGTGATATTCCCATTTAACTAAGACGCTGCACTAAATTCTAAAAAGTTTTGCAATGTAAATACAGGTCGCAATGATTTGCTTTTGGTTTATATTACACCATTTTTTTGCTGTGAATGAAATTTAGATAAGCTATTGAATTTTTCTTTAGACTTTGTAGGGGGTCTCTGCTTCCAATCGCAAGAACATGGAACTCATGTAGCATGTTTACTTCTGACTTAACCCATGAGCGAATGAAATATTCATAACATCCCACATATATTCTGAAACGTTCGAGATATCAATACGAGATTTTGGCAAGTGGTAGGAAGCAAAAAGCAGAGTATTTGCTACCCTGTTAATATGTGGAACATTCTCATGTACGACGATATTGAAGAAGTTATGGTTTTTAGTTTTACGTTTTCAATTCCGTACTATAATTTTTTAAGTCTCTTTAATACTATTGAAAAGAGAATTTTCTAGTATGTAAATAAACTTGAAATTTCTTCTCTTATGTTTCTGCAAACTGACACAATAAGGTTTTCCGTTAGCTATTGACTTCTCTGGTCACCAATTGCTTATTTAATAGGACACTTTTTCAGAATTACGTTGCAATAGCTACTGCAAGACGAATTTATCCAAATTATATTCTGTTCTTCCAAAGGAAACAAAATTAATCTACCAATAAGAAAAACGTCTTTATACATTCATGTACATGTTTATATTGCTGGAGATCGCTGTATAATTACTGTATTTATACCGTGATCTCCAGCAATATAAACATGTACATGAATGTATAAACACATGAGGATGGGTGCAAGCCTGAACCCGGTCGTGTGACAAATAAATAACCTTTTATTGTGACTGGTAGCGGAAATTTTTCTATACCCTATAAAGGAACAGTCGCGGAGTTCAACAGCATCCACTATGGATAGAATTAAATAAAAACGTCACCGTTACTCATAAATGATGATTCTTCTTCAAATGATGTAAGATTAACAATTCAGCCAAAAATAACTTGATAATTCTCTTGAAATTTTGGCAGACTAGTGTAGCCCATCGCATTTTTAATAGTGAATGACTGCAATGGAAACTTACCTCAGGATTATCTCTTTGCTCTTTATCTGAGAAATATGAAAATAATTCATAGCAAATAGTGCACTGGCTTTTTGTTGTTTGTCCCCACTCGGAATGAAGCGGTGAGCTTCTTCACCGTAATTGTTTTTTGATATGTCAGTGATACATTATGGATGTTTATAAACTGTTTTAACTTTAATGAGTAGTCTCAAGCGTTTCGTGAAGTAATGACTGTCATGTTCCTGTAACCTTGTTATCCACAAATACATTGCCACTAAATTTGTTATTTCTAATGGAAAATGCAGCATTATTGGTGCACAGTAGAAATGACCCAATAAAACTCTTCTATAACTCTGACACTGTGAACACACTGACAACTTGTAGAACCTTAACAATTAATTCTTCGTCAAAGTCAATATCACTTGTGAATTGAAAGATAACTGTGGTAATAAGATTCGCTCTCTCACACTGTAAAGAATAGAAATGGAAACGTGGTACGCTACTTGCTATAATTTTTCGTATGTCAAATATTACTGTTGTGCAGAAAGAAAATCCTTTGTTAAGTTTCTGTCCCAGCTGTTCATTATTAAAGATACGGTGGGTTACAGGATTCCTCTGAAATTGCAACAGAAATGGCGTTTTATTTTTGTCTGAATTATTAACCATTTCGCATTTGAAGAAGTATCCTCAATTATGAGGAACAGCTGTATTTCTCTTGTTGGCGTGTTTAATTTTGCTTTTACAGATCAGTAAGTTCGTCAGCTGTCTGTACTTCTGTTTGTATCTCGGAAAGCTAGTTCAGAGTGAAAGCTACGGCACCAGGGTTTCAAAGATTAATATACAATTTTTCGTCATGACCTGGTGAACCAGTCGCACCTAAGGAATGTTATGTTGCAAAAACATATTTTGTGTGTGTAGGCGACCTTTGCTTGTAAGCTAGGGCGATGATATAAAGTGGATGAGCCTGAGAATAAGCAGTTATACGACACCACTGGACATGAGTTTTACATGTTCTGAGGCACTTCAGTTTCTAATGGAAGGTCTATAAAGGCTTCCGTCCTAATGTTGGCAGTGGATTTCAATGAGAGTCCTTGCCGATAGACGTCTGTCACAGTTCAATCTGGAAACCACTACAACAGCAAAACCACCTCTGAATGCAGCCATTTTATCCATCTATATATCTCTTGATATCAACTCGTAGGTCACACTCATAGGCTATATGCTCTGTAGCGCTGTTGCCAACGTCCACCGGCCAATGTTCTGATTGTTGGGAATAATAACATTCAGGAACGTGAACGTGAGATAATCGTTTACGTAATGGAGATAACATTGTGTTCTTCTTAATTTTAGTGTGTGCTGGAAGTATGCCAATTTTTTCAGAATAAATTTTCTAATTAATAACTGCAATCACTTTAATTTTGGTTCACAATAAAATACAGTTTTCATAACAAAATAAAATAAAATTTACTGTAGTTGCACTCATGTTTATATCTGCTACTGACTATAAATTCCACGTTTAAGTGTAATTTTGATAATTAATATCTGTAATGTATATAAAAGAGCTTTTTAATTGCACTTTAATTTAACTGATGAAAAGGGGAATATACAACTACAGGAATTCAAACAGGTGACGGGGAATACAAACGTCTACATAATAAGAAGCTAGAAAGTGCAAAATAAATAAGCAGGAACAGCTAGAGGACATGTGTAAACCTAAAAATGCATTTATAACTAGGGAAAGATGGATTATACATGAAAATTAAAGACGCATTTCGATAAAAGAGAAGCATTAGTACAAATATCAAGAGCTCAGATGGAAAACCAACACCAAATAAAGGAGGAAACGCAGGAAGGTGTAAGGAGTATATAGGGGCTGTACAAGGGAAATGAACTAGAAGGCAATGTTATAGAACTCGAAGAGAAAGTAGATGGTGATGACATCGGAGTTAAGATACTGCGAGAAGAATTTGACAGAGCACTGAAATACCTAAGTCGAAACAAGACCCCAGGAGTGGATAACATTCCTCGGAACTGTTGAAAACCACGACAAAACTGTTCCACCAGGTATGCAAGATACGCGAGGCTAGGGAAAGTACCTTCACGCTTCAGAAAAAATGTAGTAATACCAATTTTTAAGAAAAGCAGCTCCTAACAGGTCTGAATATTACCGGACAATGAGTTTAATAAGCTATGTTTGCAAGTCATTGAAATTAATTATTCGCAGAAAAATGGAAAAGCTCGTAGAAGCTGACCTCGTGGAAGATCAGCTTGGGCTCTATAGAAGTGTTGGTGCACATGAGGCAATACCGACGCAACAACCCTAGAATACAGGTTAGGAAAGGTAAACTTACTTTTATATCTTTTATGGATGTAGAGAATGTTTTTGATAATGTGCACTGGAATAAACTCTTTGAAATTCTGAAAGTATCATGGGTGATGTAGAGGGAGCGGAAGGTTATATAGAACTTGTACAAAAACCGGACGGCATTATAAGAGGCAAAGTGCATGAAATGAATAGTGGTTGAGAAGGAAGTGTGACAGGGTTGTAGTCTAACGTCGATGTTATTCAGTATGCACATTGAGCAAGGAAAATTTGGAGTAGGAATTAAAGTGCAGGGGGAAGAAATAACAACTTTGAGGTTTGCTGATGACACTTTAACTCTCTCAGAGACTGCAAGGGAAAAGCAGGTGAACGAATGGACAGTGTCTTAGAAGAAGAACATTAACAAAAGCAGAATAATGGTAACAGAATGGAGTCGAATTACATGACGTGATGCTGAGGGAGTTAGATCAGGAAATGAGTCACAAAAAGTGAAAGGTGAATTTTACTATTTTGGCAGAAGATTAACTGATGGTGGGCAAAGTAGAGAGGATATGAATGGCAAGAAAAACGTTTCTAAAGAAAAGATATTTGTTAACATCAAATACAAGTTTAAACGTTAAGAAGTCTTTTCTGGAAGTATTTGTCTGATGTGTACCCTTGTACAAAATTGAAACGTTGACGATGAGAAGTTCAGGCAAGAAGAGAATAGAAACTTTTGAAGTGTTGTGTTACAGAATAATACTGAAGATTAGATGGATAGATAAGTTAATAGCGACAAGGTATTGAATAGAATTGGGGAGAAAAGATATTTGTGGCACAACATGATCAAAAAGAGCGATCGCTTGATAGGAAACATTATGAGATATGAAGGCATCATTTAGTATTGGAAGAAAGTATGGGATGGTTTTTAAGGCTGGACTGTATAATATATCCATCGCTAGAAAATCACCTTTCGAAGTGTGTTAAATAATTTTACCTCTGCAGCTCACATCTTAATTTAATGGTTTAAATGGCTCTGAGCACTATGGGACTTAACATCTATGGTCATCAGTCCCCTATAACTTAGAACTACTTAAACCGAACTAACCTAAGGACATCACACAACACCCAGTCATCATGAGGCAGTCTTAATTTAATACTGTTCGACATATGTGGGAAGCTCTCTTGCATATCCGCCCTTCGAAGATATAAAATGAGACAGAGTTGTGGTGCCTAGACAACACCCAATAAACCAGTATGACGTGTTTGGAGCCTTTCACCAACGATAGCTGATAAAACATGGCGCCGTTAGCGCCATAGTAGACAATTAAACACTTGCACAGACAAAGCTTCAGGTATATAAGTCAGGTAGGTAATAGAAATTTCCTCCTCTAAAATACATTTACAAATGACCCTGTCTTAAGTACAACATGGTCTCTCACCAACGAATAGTACTGCCTGATGACACAGAACACTTTGTTCGCATACATCACTCTGTCAGCTACCTATACCTTCAACGAGACAATGCACAGTCCTATCATTTCTGAATTGTGTCTACACGTTTTCAAAAATATTCCACGAGTTTGAGTGGACTTCTCACAGCCAGGTCAGCTAATATAAATTTTATTTCTTGTATCATGTATCGATACCACCTTTCTGGCCGTTGGCAACGAAATTGCCAGTTTCCTTCAGACGCTGATAGCAGTTGTGCAGGGTACAATGGACCCAATGGAGCATGCCCGCTGAGCCACGCCCACTGAGCCACGCCTCCAGAGACCCTATACGATGAGCGCCCCTCTGTCGCCGTGCTATAGGATGCTGGCGGAAACCACACAGCCCACTCGCACTCGGAGTCACTTCGCTACATGACACTATGCAGACGCCACCTCGTCACGTCTGTCACTCATGCATTAGTTCAGAGAGTATCGCCCCTGTTGCATTGTACATTCAGGACTCTATTTCTGGCTCCATCATTTTCAATGAGTCTTCTTACGCTTGGAAAAAATACAAGTTAAGTAAATGTTCTGTTTCTGTGTTAACTTGTACGCTAATCATTTTTGTTCCTATCCAGCTTTCCTACGACAACAGTTGCTGCTCCACTCTGTAGCCCACCTCTTCTTGTTACACAACGCTACAGTCTTAACTATGGTGGTCACATGCACCTCCTCCACCTAGTTTCATGCGTTGCGTACCTCCGCCCAGTGGTCGTCGATCACCGCAGCTTCAAAAAAAATCTTCATTTATTGTAGACTGTATGTACAGACACGGCATCAGGAGTGAATGAGATGTTATTTTCTACTAGAGATATGTCTGTAATTGAATTTCTCATGTGTGTTAAATACATTAAATAAGGCTGAATAAGGTGCAACAAACAAAACTACTGCTTCAACTACATGTTTTGTCCAGCTTCGATTCGTTGGTTGAAGAGTATATTTTTGATCGAAGTCAGGCAGAATATATCCTTGCAACAGCCTACGAGGGGCGAACATGTGGTTTTAACAATCTCCTCAAAAAATAATGTTATTTTATTTATTTTCGGCGTATTGTCACACACAGTTATTCCTATATTACTTTTGGGCAAAACTTGGCCACTTCCAATGCACTTTCTGCTCCCTGTTGAAGTTCATCTTCCGTGCAGGGGGCTGGACACAGTCGGCATTGAAGTATATGTGAGCAGTCTGGTCTTCCCCACGGTCACAGTGAGTATCACTTGATCAGAGTAGCCCATCTTGCCAAACTGAACTTTGATCTACCAATTCTAGACCTCAGTCTATTGAAGGACTTCCAAATCATTCATTTCTGATCACAGCCTGGAGGAAACGATTCAGAAACTCTTTTACAGGCAAGAAGAAAGTAGACCACAGCCCTCCATAGTTGCAACCTAGCCTTTTCAGCAGTGGTTCTAAGTGCCATTGATGTTCTACGGAAGCTCGTTCTTTGCCTCAGTCGTTGTGGGTGCGGTTTATTTCCTACAGATGATGTATGATCTCTTGTTCCGCTATCATTCTTTCCTCATACGCTTCTATTTCTGTTCGAACAGTAGGTGGTGCAATTCCTGTGGTTTGGTAAAGCCGTTCGACTGGAGTGGATTTCAGGTAGCCTGTTATGATTCTGTGTGTGTCACTGAGAACTGTGTTCACCTATTTGGCACGTGTTGAATTATATTAAGCAGGACATGCATACTCTGCAGCAGAATATCATAGCACCATTGCAAAAGTTAGTATAGTTTCAGGTTGGCTACACACAGTAAACCGAACAGTTTAACCTCTTTATACTTATATGGATATGGTGTCTGTTTTTTCGCACATGTCCGAACGAACAGACACCATTGATGACCTGCAGCCGTCTAGAACGACACTAGAATTGATTTTTAATACCTACAGCTGCTGACAGACGTTGATATATGTCAACAGCGACGGGTGAAAATGTGTGCCCCCACCGGGGCTCGAATCTGGGATCTCCTGCTTACATGGTAGACGTTCTATCCATCTGAGCCACCGAGGGCACAGAAGGTAGTGCGCCTGCAGGGACTATCTCGCGCACGCCTCCCGCGAGGAGATCCCGGGTTCGAGTCCCGGTCGGGGCACGCATTTCCACCGGTCCCTGTTGATATATATCAACGCTCGTCAGTAGCTGAAGGTATTAAAAATTAATTCTAATTTCGTTCTAGACGGCTGCAGTCATCAATGGTATCTGTTCTTTCGGACATGTCCGAAAAAACAGACACCATATCCACATAAGTATATAGTTCTGGCAATACCGGCCATGACCCCCTTCTTCTGTGCGGACGCACACATATTCCCCGAACTCGCCGGCACAGTAGCCCAGCCTGTTCGCTCAGAGAGAGCTTTTTGGCCTCTGTAATAAAAAACTGAGTGGAAGGATCAACAAACGAACTTGACCGGATGTCATGTGACGTCCACAACGACCAAACACAACAACAAAAAATATGGATAGAGCGTCTGCCCTGTAAGCAGGAGATCCCGGGTTCGAGTCCCGGTCGGGGCACACATTTTCACCTGTCCCTGTTAATATATATCAACGCCCGTCAGTAGCTGAAGGTATTAAAAATTAATTCTAATTTAGTTTAACCTCTGATATGCACTGCATGCAGTGTTTCTTCCAATTAAGAACTAGGCAGCCAGCACGGGTGTCACACAGGAAAAACATAGGACAGAAATAATTTTATTACCGGTAGTTTAGCTTTTATTTGCTTATATGCAGATATCTGCAGTCTTAGTACACAATCAAATTGCCATTCTACAATGCCGCAACACGCCACCAGGAGACTCAAAACAAATAACACTGTGACTCAGGCACCGGTACCTTAATGAGTAGTAAAACAGCAGACAACTAGTTATCTGTAAACAAGCGAAATTAAACACGTAACTATAATTTTTTGAAGTGATAGTTAAAAACTTGTAAGTGCTCCTCAAGTTTTTTGGTAACAATTATCCTCTTCAAATGGTTATACCTGTGTCAGATGCTAACAACAAACGTATTAGAGCACTCTGGTAGTGAACGACTGCCCCAAAGAATGGTTGGTACATTAGAGAAAAGTTTTATGTAATGGTATTTGTATTAATGTTTGCGCTCTCTGTGGTTCTCCGACGAAGTCCGAATGTCTTTCATCCGAGCCTAGGCGTTCTTCAAAGTTTTGTCTGTCCTCAAAGAAATCTTCTTATGTAAAGAGCTATAAACTCAGATATGACAGTAGAGAGACGTTTTCATGTTAGACAGACGGGGGGGTGGGGGGGGGGGGAGAGGGGGAGAGGAGAGAAGGAAACAGAGAAATAGAGGGAGTAGGAAGGACGAATGATATTAATGCCATGGGAAGGGATAAGGTATTGACGTAACCGACTGAGAAAGTATAAGCACATATACGAGACAGAGGGGGAAAGGGAAAAGAGAAAGGTAGGAAAGAGATGGAGACAGACAGAGAGACCGTTTTGGAGAACGGTAGCCACCCTGCCAGTGAAAGAGTAGCCGGCGCGCGTCTGCTGGCTGCTACAGCGGGTATTGCTGCGTATCGGCCTGCGCTCGGCAGGCAGCGTTTTAATTGAGTGGCCCGTTAATCCGCCGGCCAGCAACAAATTGCGTTAACCTTAATCCGTCGCCTCATTAGCGCTTTGCGTCAGCAATCGGAGCCGTGCAGTGGGGCCGGCGTAGCAGACGGCGGTAACATTTCCGCCCACACTCCAAAGGAACTTTGCAGAAGACGCGCCCCTTAATATTTCTTCGTTGCTTTGGCCGACTGCTCGGCCTCCAGTCCCTGTCTGAAGAGGCTTGTCTCAAAAGGAAGGGCGGCCTATCTGCTAAAGAGTGCAAAGGACGCAGATTAGAAATACAGAGATACGAGTGGAAATTGCCATATAACCGGTTCAACAGGAATCTGCATATACATTTGGCACAGGTGCGGATCCAAAAACGTGGGGTGGGAGGGTCATACGGATCATGATCTGCCCCGCCTCGCCCCCTCCCCCCCCTCCCCCCCCCCAAAAAAAAGAAAAATATGTCTCAGAAAAACAATTAAAACTTTACGTGTATCATTTTCTAATATCCAGAGCTAACATTCGGGGATGAAATGAAAAAAGTTAACAGATGAAACTGATAAAAAAGAATTTAACGAATTTCATAAGACCTTACTAAGCTGTAAAAATGTAAAAAGACTCCTAGGATTGCATGTTCTAAATATAGAAATTTTAAGTACCTACCAGAGGAAGCTAAGTACAGGCTTTGATGTTTTAAAACAATGCTGGCTGCAAAGGAAAATACCAGTGGAATGGAAGAAAGCGACAGTAATGTCCATTTCTAAGAGAGGAACAGAAGTGGACTGTGGAAAATACTGAACTATAAGGCTCATAAATACGGCGTAAAATATGCAAAGTGATCCAGAAGGAATGGTGAATGTTTAGGGATGTGGCAAGAATGAATATTCGAAGCAAAAATATCTAGCAAGCATGGGCTTTAAAATGCACATATTAAGAGCTACGAGGACTTCAGCATCTTCGATATTGTGAAACAAATCTTTTCTATCGTAGAACCTCTGCATGCCATAGTATGGAACAAAACAAAAAAAGATTAGAAAACGTGTGCTCAATGCATACCTTAAGAGTTGTGACAACTTATTCAACAGCCGGCTAGGGTGGCCGATCGGTTCTAGGTGCTACAGTCTGGAATCGCGCGACCGCTACGGTCGCAGGTTCGAATCCTGCCTCGGGCATGGATGTGTGTGATGTCCTTAGGTTAGTTAGGTTTAAGTAGTTCTACGTTCTAGGGGACTGATGACCTCAGAAGTTAAGTCCCATAGTGCTCACAGCCATTTTTTGAACTTATTCAACAGAAGAAATGTGTTTCACAGTAACGAATACAAACAATTAACCATAGTTCTAAGTACGCATTTTAGAGCACATATTTAATGGACATTTTTGCTTCGAATGATCTTTCCTGTCCTACCCTGACGTGTTCCTCCTGGGACCTGCTGTATATACGAAGATAATACTAAATAGAATTAAAAACATAGTAGATAGCATATTACTCCAAGAACAAACAGGTTTTCTAAGTGAAAGTCCTGCTCGGGTAACATTCTCTCATTAAAACTAATAATAGAAGAAACGAAAAAATGATATTTAAAAACGCACATAGTCTTTTTAGACTATATTACAGCTACTGACAATGTACACAGAGGAAGACTATGGAATATCATGGGAAAAACCTCAATTGATGTGATACACCTAGGTGCGAAAGACACGGACGAGTCTGGACCTTTTCTAGAAGTGTAACGGTATTTTGCCATTGGAAACGTCATCACCATACGTTACAGAGTCACCTGAAGATAATAAAGCAAACTACCGGAATTGATCGTAAATAGATAAAAGCTAATACATACAGCTGAATTTACAATCATTACTGCGCATAACATAGCAGCTACTGTCCTATTACCCGTCAGAAGACTGTTGTACATAGAGATAATGTAGTTCTGCAGCACGCCGGCAACACAATGATCGATAGACGCATATATTTGCGTGACAGCAGTAACGTAACTTTACCGTAAGATTTTAGACTACTTCAATTACAATACGTCGCCAGTTCAGGAGCACATGCTTTTTTAAACCTTTCAGTCCCAACCATATGATAAATAAAATAATTTTAATTTTTTCACAAAATTAACTTTTGTTGTCATGCTATGCACGAATAAAAGTAGAAATTGGAAAAAAGTAAATAATCAGTTGGTCTAATGATGTGGTTTCACTTTTGACATACAGTTTTTAACTATCGTGAACACAAGCTCACATCGCGAAACTTCCATAAACTCATATTGCCTAAAACAAATTATAGTCTGAAATAACATTCAATAATGAACCAAAAATTTAATAATATTATATAAAATGTAAGTACCCCCGAATGATTTAATTTCGAAACCGCTTATAAAAACAGTAGTACAAACTCAAATTTACATTACAATTACTTTAGATATATTTACTTTCACCTAATTATCTCCTCAAGATGACAGCCATGAAAAAAAAAATCACGTGTCACAGTCTCCGACAATCACCTAACACAATCTGCGTGCCGACTGCTGCTTTGAACGCTGTGACTGCTAAAAGAAGTACCTCAGTGTCTCTGTCTTGCCGTAGCATAGGTCGTTTCATGCGAAAGACACTAGTACTTCAAACCGAAACTAATAAAATACTGGTTTCAGGCAGGAACCACTAGTACTAAAAAAGGATTAAGACCGTCCTTTTCTAGGGCACAGATGGGATCCAATCTGCTATGTACTGTAAGAAGCATTCCTCACTTTTCTCTCTACCAGTATTTCATAATACAGTTCAAAAGCATAATGTTTACTATCAGTTCTGAATTTTGAATCTCCGACCTATTTACTTTTGCTTCGTGGTCGCCCCTTATTGACGAGAGGAAACAGCATTCTGGTAAGGTGCGCTCGGCTGGAACACGACGCTGAATTACAGACGCTCTTATACAATGTTGTAAGGGTAGGTCGCACACTCTTAAATATCAGCCCGCATCTCGTGGTCGTGCGGTAGCGTTCTCGCTTCCCACGCCCGGGTTCCCGGGTTCGATTCCCGGCGGGGTCAGGGATTTTCTCTGCCTCGTGATGGCTGGGTGTTGTGTGCTGTCCTTAGGTTAGTTAGGTTTAAGTAGTTCTAAGTTCTAGGGGACTGATGACCATAGATGTTAAGTCCCATAGTGCTCAGAGCCATTTGAACCATTTTCTTAAATATCAGGTGGTTATAATTAATATGTAGCTACTCACAGAGTTCCAGTGTTGGCTGTAATTATCGTATGGCAGCGAAACACGGTAGCTATATCAATTCGTTAATGAGGGACCGATTTATGCTGGAAACAAATTAGTTCCAATTTTGGCCACCAAGTGAAAATATGGAGATGGGTTCAAATGGCTCTGAGCACTATTGGGCTTAACATCTGAGGTCATCAGTCCCCTAGAACTACTTAAACCTAACTAACCTAACGACATCACACACATCCATGCCCGAGCCAGGATTCGAACCTGCGACCGGAGCGGTAGCGCGGTTCCAGACTGTAGCGCCTAGAACCGCTCGGCCACTCCGGCCGGCAAAAAGAGATAACAAATGTATTCATTGAAGTACATGGCTTTTCGTAAGTACATAAGGAATTTTGGAAGATAACTGCATGACAGCTACAGGACATAAGGAATGAAGAGAGCAGCTCTCCTTTAGCTGACATTACAGGTGCTCAATATGGGCACAACATGTGACGCGGCACAAGGCACTGACTGAATTTCCTGGGAAGGTGCGACAGCAGCACACTTTGGAAATTGTTCATTGCGTTTTCTAACTGCAGGCGCGATCTAATTCGATGCGGCAATACGGAGGGGATGATTCTGAAATGCCTGCCACTGGTGCATCTACAGCACTGCACACATTATAAATCAAATCTTGGATAAACACTCTGTCCACTGATGTGTGTCAGTTCTTCGTATATCTTGTAGATTTCACGCAGTCTTGTGAAACCCCAGAAGTAATTGTGAATAAACCTGTGCTCAGCAACATTTATTAATACCAGTATGAACAACTACATTTTTTTTTAAAAAAAAGGCATATAATTGAGCTTTATATTTATATGATTTCCAATTTTAAAAATAATGTTGTAAGGCGGTGTGAACTAATTTTTAGGGTTCTTTCAGTTAGTATTAGTTACTTACCACTACCAAAAAAAATATATTTTTTTATAAAAATATTTTCGTAACTGTTAAAACTCATTTGTCCATTTGACTTTTGAATTTCGCATCAATAAATTCACACTGTCATGCAACCTTTCTATAATGTCAACAATCAGTAACCTATCTGTTGGATGCTATGCACCTTAAGATATCGCGTACATTAACTTCAAGGTGAAATAAAATTCGGGGAACAATTGTATCTGAAGCGTCGTAAATCATGGGTGAATCCAGGCAACCCATCGATATCCACTGCAAGACCAAACTGCTATGGAAAGAATGCATGCACTGTGTTCGGTGGGATCAGAAGGGTGTCATCTATTTATGAGCTCCTAAAACCTGGTGAAACCGTTAACACTGATCGCTACCAACAGCAAATGATCGATTTAAATGGAGCATTACGTGAAAAACAACCATAATATGGAAAAAGACAATACAATATCATCTTGCTCTATGATCACACACAGCAAAACGGGTTAGGGAAACGATCGGGGCGTTCAGTTGGGATATACCAGGGCACGTGGCTGATTCTCCAGACTTCGCTCCGTTTCATTATCAACTATTTGCATCACTGGGATACGCTCTCGCTCAACAACGCTTCGATTTCAATGAAAATATACTAAAATGCCTCGCTGACTGGTTCGCTTCAAAAGAACAACCTTTTCTTTTTTTTTTTTTTTTGGCATGTCATTAGTAGCCTGCCGGAGAGGTGGAAGAAATGTATAAATAGCAATGGAGATCAATGGAGATTATTGTTTATCAGTTTCAAACAACAGACTTGTAATTATTGCAATAAAATTCCGGTTTCATACTTCTACACCTTGTATGTATTAATTAATTCAGATATTTATCGCCGGCCGTTGTGGCCAAGCGGTTCTAGGCACTTCAGTCCGGAACTGCGCGACCGCTACGTTCGCGGGTTCCAATCCTGCCTGGGGCATGTATGTGTATGATGTCCTTAGGTTAGTTAGGTTTAAGTAGTTCTAAGTTCTAGGGGACTGATGACCTCCGATGTTAAGTTCCATAGTGCTCAGAGCCATTTGAAGCATTTTTAGATATTTATCTCTGAATCACAGCAACCAACACAGGAGTAATTGTCTTACAGTAAAACAAATGTGGAAAATAAATGGAGCTCTAAGCAAACACAAGAAAATAAATCAATGTATTACATAAATGCGAACGCACGCTATCAGATTTGCTTGCGCACTATTTGTTTAACTAGTGCGTAAATGTATAGTCCCGGAGCGCTTTAGTTTCTGTAAAGCTCAAAAGTTAGTCCACAAAAATACTTTTAATCTCTCATAGCACTGTACTATAATTCCCACACGAAATGTTAAATCCTTAAATCTCTCTAGAGCTAATAATCTAAAGCAACACAAGCAATTCTAAATCCCAGTAACTGCTCAGCGGCTAACACTTGCAAAAATGATTGAGTACCGGCTGCGGCTAGGGGTCTGCGTGCATGAGAGAATTTCCTTTTGCATCTGAACCGTATTGTAAGTCCCTTTATCCGCATGCATCAGCGGATATTAAAATTTAAATCATTTTAACCTGCTCGGTAGTCAGAGATCCGACAAGGACCTTCCACCTGGCCTTGACTTGTGTACAGTCCGCTCCAAACAGACAATTTGCTTTGATTAAAATACATTTTGGTGAAAAATCTCATAAATATCGGATGCTAACCACAGACTCATCATAGCATGACCGGGAAAGTTCACCGTGCCCAAAATTATTCTGCAGTTGCCGACGCTTACAAGCTGACGCGTGGCGCACGGATCCTTTGGCCTCACAAAGAGGGCATCAGTCATGAGCTGGATGCAGTCGGAGCTCGAGGGAGGAGAAGTAATGCCTCAAAGAGAATCATCAGCAAATTTAGTGAAGAGAACGCTACCTTTAAGCGTATTATTTGCCAGGATCAGAGGAGTAATCACATTTCACCGACAGCGCGACTAGCGTCTGGGACAGATACGATCTTATCAGATCGGAGAATCAAAGGCCGAAGTGCGTTTTTCGCTATCTGCTGAGCGATTGCCTTGATGCCAGATAACTTCGTTTCCTTCTCGATGCATCTGCAACTTTCACCACTGGCCAGATGAAACTGTGGTTGTAGATACCTTTTCAGGTCTTAGACATCTGTGATGTGTACAAGATGGATCACCTAAAACTATTCCCGCAAGTTTTGCGGAAATGGAAAGAGCTATTGATGTGTTTTTCATAGATTTGATTGGTAGCTAGAGGCTCGTATTCTTAAGTAATAAACATATTGTAATAATACGTAGGAAGTGTATTTTTTGTGCAAACGTACACTCTTTTCTACATCTACATCTGCCTACATCTACATCGTTACTCTGCAATTCACACTTACGTGCCTGGCAGAGGGTTCATTGAACCATTTTCATACTACTACTCTACCATCCCACCCTCGAATGGTGCGTGGGAAAAAGGGACACCTAAATCTTTCCGTTCGAGCTCTGATTTCTCTTATTTTATTATTATGATCATTTCTCCTTACGTAGGTGGATGTCAACAAAATATTTTCACATGTGGAAGAGACAGTTGGTGATTAAAATTTCGCAAATAGATCTCGCCGCAAAGAAAACCGCCTTTGTTTCAGTGACAGCCAACCCAACTCGGTGACACTCTCACCCCTATTGCGCTATAACACGAAAAGAGCTGCCCTTCTTTGAACTTTTTCGATGCCCTCCGTCTATCCTACCTGGTAAGGATCCCATATCGTTCAGCAATATTCCAGTAGAGGCCGGACAAGTGTAATGCAGGCGGTCTCTTTAGTGGGTTTGTAGCATCTCTTAAGTGTTCTACCAGCAAAGCGCAGTCTTTGTTTCGCCCTCCCCACAATATTATCTATGTGGTCTTTCCAATTTAAGTTGCTCGTAATTTAATTCCTAGGTATCCAGTTGAACTGACAGCCCACAGATTCGTGCGATTCACCATATACCCAAAATTTATCGGATTTCTTTTAGTACCCGTGTGGATGACCTCGCACTTTTCTTTGTTTAATGCCAATTGCCACTTTTCGCACCATACAGAAATTCTCTGTAGATCATTTTGTAACTGGAATTGATCGTCTGATGATTTTACTAGACGGTAGATTACAGCGTCATCTGCAAATAATCTAAGGGGGCTGCAACAATTATCACCTAGACCATTTATGTAAATCAGGAACAGCAGAGGGCCTATGACACTACCTTGCGGAACGCCAGATATCGCTTCTGTTCTACTCGATGATTTACCGTCTGTCACTACGAACTGTCACCTCTCTGACAGGAAATCACGAATCCAGACACACAACTGAGACGATACTCCATATGCACGCAATTTGATTAATAGTCGCTTGTGAGGAGCGGCATCACAAGCCTTCTGGAAGTCTATGAATATGGAATCGATTTTCTTCGAGGTGATTCATAATGTTCTAGTACAGTATATGCTCCAAAATCCTGCTGCAAATTGAGGACAGTGATATGGGCCTGTAATTCAATGGGTTACTCCCATTTCCTTTCTTGAATATTGGTGTGACGTGTGCTACTTTCCAGTCCTTAGGAATAGACCTTTCATCAAATGAGCGATTGTATATGATTGCTAAGAAATGCGCTGTTGTGTCTGCATACTCTGAAAGGAACCTTATTGGTTTACCATCTGGACCTGAAGATTTGCCTTTCTTAAGTGATTTGAGTTGTTTCGCAACACCTAAGTTATCTACTTTTATATCACTCATACTAAGAGCTGTTCTGGTTAAATGGAACAATGCTTATTGACATTAACAAACTAGAAGTGGGGTAAATTAGAATGTCAATGGTGACTGTTGCAGGATTCTACTGCGAGTCTGTCCAATTGGCGCGTTAGATCGTCAGGATCCCGAGCTGGTTGGAGTTACTGCCCATGATGCTCTAAACATTGTCAGCTGGGGAGATAACCACCCACCTTCGTTTTATGTCACTAGAACACGGTCAGTGGTAGGATATTATCGTAATAGGAGGAAACTGGTGTCAGTACAGCACGAAACATGACCTTGTCTTTGATAGGTTACGATATTGATACAGAATACCAGAGTAAATAATGTAAGAACTCCTCATGTCATAATTTGAAACAGATGAAGAGTGCTGACATTTTCGTTGAATTTGATTCTTATAATTCATTTCTTGAAAGAAATTCGAAGCTAGCCACTTTCTGCTGGAAGGGTAGAGTGGATATCTGCATGTGCAGCCATCACTATTTTCTGTTGTGTGTATTCGCATATAGCTACTGTGGATTCACAGTTAGACAGCTGGAGAGGATGTAAGCGCAATACAAAACAATGAAGGTGCGGCTTTACATGTAGTGCATGTAACTACCCTTTCCCAGCAACCGGAAGTGCTCAGGCACATGGAGTTTCCCATTCGACACTGCCTGATAATTACAGTATTAGTACCAGGTACCCCGGCACCACTAGTTGAGCCGGCCGCTGTGGCCGAGCGGTTCTAGGCGCTTCAGTCCGGAACCCACGCTGCTGCTACGGTCGCAGGTTCGAGTCCTGCCTCGGGCATGGATGTGTGTGATGTCCTTAGGTTGGTTAGGTTCTAGTAGTTCTAAGTCTAGGGGACTGATGACCTCATATGTTAAGTCCCATGGTGCTTGGAGCCATTTTTGAACCACTAGTCGGAGCGGTGCCGTATATGAGTGCCGGTGGCGCGTACCAAATTTGATACTACCTGGCTGGTATTGTTATTTTCTGGGAAGAATGATCGTGACCGTTACGCAGCAGTAAGTGGGACACTAGTTGTGGCACGGTCACAGAACATAGAAGAGCACGTGCCACACTGGAAACATTTTCAAGAGTGAAGTTACGTCAACATTATGACTGTAAATGGTGCTTTTTAAGCTAAGTAAATATAGACAGTTTCGAAACTAGTACGTAAAATTTCACATATGTATTTCCCATAAGTAGAAAATGAAGAATCCCTGACATGTTCGGAAATGTTTGGTTTCCGAATTATGGCATTCAAAGGAGAACGTTTTTTCTTTCTGCAGGTAGATACCATATCAGAATATATTTCCAGGACAGTTAATTCCTAGGAGGGGACATTGAGCGTGGTGTTTAACGTTCGATATGTAGTGAAACGAAGAGCAGGCAGAAGTGCACTTCATGCACGGTAAGGCGGCTGCAGTGTTGCGCTGGCTAGTCGTTTTTACCAGAAGAGGTTCCAGAATGGAAGACATCTGAACGGCTCCATCGCCATCTGTGCACTCATGTGATGTTTATGTCTCCTTGTCTGGAGAGGAGACGACCAAGATCTACAACCCGGAGGAGTTATTGTGCACACCATTCTTTCTAACGGAAAATGAAGGTTATCATTACGAGTGAATACTCTTGATACGACTCTCTGGAGACTGTTTCAGGAGCGACAACTGTATCCTTATCATTTGCAACGCGTACAGGCCGTCTCACCAGCAAATTACACTGCACTTGTTATGTTCTACCAGTGGTTCTTGTACAAATCGGAACTTTCTTGCCTTAGTACTATGCACAGATGAAGCAAAGTTCACATCAGACAGCATTACAAACCTCCACGGTCAGCATGTACAGATACATGAAAACCCACATGCAATCGTTCCACCCAACCACCATGTGCAATTCTCCAGTAACATGTTAGCCAGTTTCTTTGGCGATCTGTTAGTTGGACCACATGTACTTACACGTGCACACGAACATCCTGGAACACATCATAACTTTTCTTTTTAAGACACTCCACTGGTCATTCGTAAAGATGCCTGATGGCACTGGTGCACATAGGTTGTGCGGCTCGCTGGTACTTGAATAAAATATATTTTCTTGATCGATGGATATAGGTGGATGTGGCCCAAATGCTTGGCCTCCACACCTTGTGACGATACTGGTGTGTCAAACATCGCTAAGCAACAAATTATAGCATACAACCATTATATGTTGTATTCCCGTACTCTTTCGGAACGAAAGATCAGGGCCTGTGAAACCCGGGAGGTTTCCTACCAGGAACTCCCATGGACAGTGATCGCACGAGAATGCTGCTTTAGATATCCTTTAAACCAGAGTACTTCAGAAGCGCCTTTCAAAGCAGTGTGAGCCTCGTGAGGTCTGGAGAAATGTCAACAAAAGCCCATAGCTTTACCTAAAAGTTGAAGCAAAGAACAGAGCTACCATTACGTTTCCTCAAACAGCGTGGGAAGCGAACTGCATTTACATACCCACAAATCGGTCCGCCAATCACAAGGCGAAGGCCAGTACACTGCCAACATTTATTTTGTCGATAGAGAGTATAACAGGTGCTGAACGAGAAAAATCTGCAGGCTGTCCCTGTATGCAGGAAAGGGAGATTTTCAGTTGTCACTGGGCTCAACCTTACGATTTCCTCCCCTCCCATGCTAACTGTGAGAATTTTGTGAGCAGGCTGTTCAGCAGTCGATATTTGGGCGAGAACACTGTGGCGTTTCGTATCTCGTCATTATACAGTCGCTGTTCGGACCCTGCTTCAGCTTGGTGCTCCTTCAGTTGTTTTGCATTTCTTGTTGTCTTTGCACTGCATAAGTCACACTTTGCGAGTCTGTTTTACAACTTGCGATTGCTTTTCACCTTTACTTTTCCATCATACCAGGATCCAAATTCGATCTTACCCAGTATATGTCTATTTTGGAAAGTTATTTGCACCTCAATTTACAGTCCTCCAGAGAGAATTCGTGTGCATTCTGCACAGATACCTGAATATTATCACGCTAATGATTCAGAAAATTTTAACGTTGTATTCCTATTGCTACACTTCTGGCCATCAAAATTGCTACACCACGAAGATGTGCTACAGACGCGAGATTTAACCGACACGAACAAGATGCTGTGATATGCAATTGATTAGCTTTTCAGAGCATTCACACAAGGTTGGCGCCGGTGGCGACATCTACAACGTGCTGACACGAGGAGGGTAATACGGAACGCCGTGCTGGATCCCAACGGCCTCGTATCACTAGCAGTCGAAATAACAGGCATGTTATCCGCATGGCTGTAACGGATGGTGCAGCCACGTCTCGATCCCTGAGTCAACAGATGGGGTCGTTTGCAAGACAACAACCATCTACATGAACAGTTCGACGACGTTTGCAGAGGGCATGGACCATCAGCTCGGAGACCATGGCTACGGTTACCCTTGACGCTGCATCACAGACGGGAGCGCTTGCAATGGTGTACTCAACGACGAACCAGGGTGCACGAATGGCAAAACCTAATTTTTTCGGATGAATCCAGGCTCTGTTTACAAGATCATGATGGTCGTATCCTTGTTTGGCGACATCGCGGTGAACGCACATTGGAGGCGTGTATTCGTCATCGCCATACTGGCGTATCACCCGGTGTAATTGTATGGGGTGCCATTGGTTACACGTCTCGGTCACCTCTTGTTCGCACTTCGAACAGTAGACGTTACATTTAAGATGTGTTAAGACCCGTGGCTCTACCCATCATTCGATCCCTGCGAAACCCTACATTTCAACAGGATAATGCACGACCGCATGTTGCAGGTCCTGTACGGGCCTTTCTGGATACAGAAAATGTTCGACTGCTGCCCTGGCCAGCACATTCTCCAGATCTGTCACCAATTGAAAGCGTCTGGTCAATGGTGGCCGAGCAACTGGCTCGTCACAATACGCCAGTCACTACTCTTGATGAGCTGTGGTATCGTGTTGAAGCTGCATGGGCAGCTGTACCTGTACACGCCATCCAAGCTCTGTTTGACTCAATGCCCAGGCGTATCAAGGCCGTTATTACGGCCAGAGGTGGTTGTTCTGAGTACTGATCTCAAGATCTATGCACCCAAATTGCGAAAAAATATAATCACAGGTCAGTTCTAGTATAATATATTTGTCCAATGAATACCCGTTTATCATCTGCATTTGTTCTTGGTGTAGCAATTTTAATGCCCAGTAGTGTATTTACATTTTTTATGAAAGTTATTGTAAATCAATTGAATTAAACTTCAACAGTGTTGATTGAGAGTAAATAAATTAATATTTTTAAGATAACCTTTTATCACTCCACCATTTCTTCACACAACATCCTGATGAGGCGACCCTTCCCTTAAAAAAATATCATCGGGTGGTTTTGGCTCACTTAACTGTTGTCTCACTGTGACGGTGTTTCCAATGTAATACAGGTGCTATTAAGGGAAACATATTCTTTTCTTTTAATCAGGAAATTTACCTCAGTCCTTTTTAATTATATGAATTGAATTAAATTTTATTTTGTGGATAATGGAACTTCAGCTGCTGTAGCACTGAGCAGCGTGAATAATTATCAATTTAACAGTTGCACGACTGTGTTCGATTCTATCTGTACATAAAATCGCTCGTTTTGTCAATTGTGTGTAGAGTGCGCGTTTGGCAGGCAGCTTGCACAAACGACTGCTGAACCCCGGTCGACCCGCATGAAGTACGACAAGGGACGCAAGAATTTCAACCTATCTGATTTTAAGTCTATTGATTTCCACTTTAAAATCGCTTGTGTATTTGTTTCCGGTGTCTGACATGGAACACTTTGAATAGAATTGCTACAAGTTGTGGTGAAATATGCAGTACTTCTGGAATCCTATTCGCAGGTAGATGGGACATCGTTGTGAGGCCTGTATTTAAGCACTAGTTGCACAAAATCTGTAAAAATAACTTTCTGCAGGATGAAATATCTTCCGTAAGAAAATGAAATGATGTCGTTTACGGTATGGCTACCAGTTTCGGTGTTTTATGCACCATCTTCAGGCCTTAGCCGATGCTGAAGGGGCTAACACCGTTCGTATACACTGTGCATCAGTGGCGAACATAACTGGTTTACGCAGACTGCAACTGTGATGTTTTCTCTCCATCCATCAACTATCAGCTTCCACCGATCACAAGGAGCGACATACAGAAAAATTTTTCAGTCGATATCGCTGTTTTGAAGGCCGTAACTCGGAAACCAGGCTACTCTGGACCCAAGTTCTAATGAAGTTCTTTTGTTGTCTACGTATGGGGAACACAGACCTGAAATTATGCACTCTATTTTCGAAACACCATTTACATTAAATCATCACATGTGTTCAACGTACTGATTTTTCTTAAATATTATTAGTTGAATACTTCATTTATGTGTGCATGTTATCAGTGGCTGCTATACAGACAGTTAGTCTAGGGGGAGGTCAAGCCCCACAGTTGTCAGTTATTCTAATGCTCAAAGAGTTCTTCTTATGGGGCAACCGCGACTGTATAAGTCCATTTTGAAAAAAAAAGGACAGGTCCTTAATCCATGATCTTTTATTGGGCACACGAATGGTTTCGGAACAGTTACAGGTTCACCATTGGTATAAAAAACAGAATCACTTAATCATTTGAGGTCATACTCACCCCACTGTTCTCATGGGACCATGAGTTCCGTGTCCAACGAATAAAAGGAACAAAAATTCCATAATAGCCGTTCCCCGGGCTGCGCGACCCGGTCGCGCAGCAAGAGGGAACGACCAGTTAGTCTGGAGGCCAAATAAACTGGTCCAATGATGTGGTCTCCTAGAATGCAGCATCATACGTAAAGAACCCGTGTCCTTATACGTGATGTGGTCGTAACCAGTGAGGATTTGCAGGAGCCCAGTAACGTAGATTGTGTCTGTTGACAGTGGTGTCACTGGTGAAATAGCATTCATCTCCCCACGAAATCTACATGGTGAAATCCTGATTTATGGCTACTTTATTTACGGGGCGCCTGTAGAACGATACCCAGTTTTGGAAATCTGTTGGTGTAGGTGCATGTTAAGGAATGCCATTTTCCTTCCTGCAGAATCCTTTGTACCGAACATCCCCCAGCTTCACTTCAGCTTTTCTTTGTCCTAATTAAGACGAGAAATAGGTTTTACTGAGAAAGATCTAATGACATTCATATTATTAATAATAACGACCACAATGGTATTATTATTATTATTATTATTATTATTATTATTATAGGTAGCCGGCCGCTGTGACCGAGCGGTTCTAGGCGCTTCAGTCCGGAACCACGAGGCTCCTACGGTCGCAGGTTCGAATCTTGCCTCGGGCATGGATGTGTGTGATGTCCTTAGGTTAGTTAGGTTTAAGTAGTTGTAAGTCTAGGGAACTGATGACCTCAGATGTTAAGTCCCATAGTGATTAGGGCTATTTGAATTATAGGTAAAAGTAACGCTGCAACCTAAATGCAATAGCACGATAACACTTTTGTTTATACTATTACATTGTACGTACGTGGTATTTTCATGTAAGCTATGCTTACCGTGCGAGGGATGTGCTCCATAATACTCAATAACGTTGCGCGCAACATCGGATGCCTCGCGCATTGGTCTTTCCACGACACGTTGTACCTGCAAAGCTCCCTCGGTTGCTGAACGCATCTCTGTACGTCTAAAACCTTGCGCGTAAGGTAGACGTCGCATTGGAAGACGTTGTGAATACAGTCTTCTGGCCTCATCTGCAATGCGGTGCGTCTACCCATAGATCAGTACCATATCTGTGTAGCCTTCGCTGCAGTGTATTGCAGCGATTACCTGTTTGACTATAAGACCTGACCCGAACTAAAAATTGACGGTTACACGACCTTAGCACAGAGGAATCAGAAAGAAAACGCACGCAGACAGCGGCACAACTAGGTGGAGGGTCCCTTGTACGTTCATGCACTAACGTATGCGGGAAATATAAAACTAAGGAGGACAGCTTCCGTGGTCCTCCTGGTATATGTGAGCTATTGTCATGATGTGAGTCTGAATCTGTCTCTGAACGAAAAACAACTCGCTGTTTGATCTGTTTTCCTTCTTTCTTTGGTATTGGTTTTCTGAAATCTAGCTTGCGTAGTTTTGTTTCTATAGCACGGTCTTTTCTTTCTTTGGCTCACCTTTCCTTCACAGTACCAAGCTTCTCTTCTGCCATTCATTCTTCTTCTACTCGTCCTTTACTGGGTGTAAAGCAAAGATTTCAATGTTTTGCTAGAAAGTTTCCCTTAAATCTTTTTTTAGACAGCGGAATAATATCTTCAGGTGAGATAACCTCACGCAGTGTGTTGTTGAATATTATATTCTGCGGAGGATTATCATTCAGGAATGGTTTCCACATTGTAGGAGCAGCGGGGATTGACCCCGAAACACCTGTGGGATTTGCCCATCTCGCCATTTTCCTTCAATTGTGCCATTGTTGGCTTTAGGACTAGCTGACTGGAACAATTACATCCACTCGAAAGTAAAGCTTAAATGCAATAGTGACAACGTGTAATTCGCTAATTCCTGTTTTCAAAACCTGCACTATACAATGTTCAAGCAAAACATCAGATATGTTACATGTAAGCAGTAAAAACCAGACTTACCTCGTTTTCTCACCTCTGGAGCGACCTGCCAGGACGAACTTAAATGCAACCGTAAGTTACAATAAGACATATCTTCCACCTGGTGGTCATCTCCTGAATCGATGGCAGTGAATTCCAAAATGTCGGTGCTGGCTTCTGCCCCACATGGTGCTTTACCCACACTTACCATACTGCGTATGCGTTTGTCCTCATAAGACACATTTCATTTTATAGTGTTAAGAGAAGGTTAATGATACGCTTTCCTCTGCCTTTTTGTTGCTTACAATGGGATTGTGCTGTCTGGATGTACTTTTCACAATAATTTCTCTCTTTAGCACTGGTGTCGCAAACAGGAACTAAAACGAAACATGCCACAACTAGGCTGACAATGACGTTTACTGCAAATTGAGCACTGTTTTCGAGAGGGCCAATAATATACATCACAGGCAGTTGCGGAACGGGCTAGAGCGAGTAGGAGGACTGCTTCCGCACTCCTTGCCTCAGCTCTTGCAGACATTCTTCTAAAACCTCCACATGTAATACCCGCAGATCGGTAGCAGATGATGTATGCAGATAGAGTGTCGACCACCCCCAGTTCGTGCTATGTGCTGTCGTCCAGTAGAACATGCGTAAACGGCAATTAGAATTAACATTACAATCACGGAACAGAGGAAAGGCGTATCTGTGAGAGATTGTTTTGCATATCTCGCGTGGGTGAATTGATAAAGCTTCAGGTCGTCGTGCCAATGGTCACGCGTTCAAATCCCACAGATGTCAATTTTTTTTAACTGTTTACGCGTGAAACTGTTATAATGGAGAACATTTCCCTGACATGTAAAACGAGGGTTCGGAGTTTGTAGCCATACTCTTTTGGTAGTCTACTTTCGCTTCGTTTGTTGAAAGTAGGAGACCTACAGAGTACATTTGTATAGACAGGTGAGGTGTTCTGTCGGACATGTGCGACAGGATAGACACCATTCGTGATGAAGCAGCTAGTGCATTTGTAGTCTCACAGAGTAAACATTAGCAATCGGAATCGTAGAATAAAGAAAAAATTGCATCACACGTGCGGAAGAATTAATAGTCCCATTTAACACTACACGCATAATACTGTAAAAAGATTTGTTATCATAGGGATATGAACCCACGACCCTTGATACGACTATCTAACCATCTACCAACATCCCCACGGAAGCTGTATACAGGGTGGTCCATTGATAGTGACCGGGCGAATTATCTCACGATACATAATTGCTTCGTGTTAAAATGGACCGTTTACCAATTGCGGAAAAGGTCGATATCGTGTTGATGTATGACTATTGTGATCAAAACGCGCATCGGGCGAGTGCTATGTACGCTGCTCGGTATCCCGGACGACATCATCCAAGTGTCCAGACCGTTCGCCGGATAGTTACGTTATTTAAGGAAACAGTAAGTGTTGAGCCACATGTGAAACGCCAACCACGACCTGCAACAAATGATGATGCCCAGGTAGGTGTTTTAGCTGATGTCGCGGTTATCAGCACATCAGTAGCAGACAAATTGCGCGAGAATCGGAAATCTCAATAACGTCGGTGTTGAGAATGCTACATCAACATCGATTGCACCCGTACCATGTTTCTATGCACCAGGAATTTCATGGCGACGGCTCTGAACGTCGTGTACAGTTCTGCCACTGGGCACAAGAGAAATTACGGGAAGATGACAGATTTTTTGCAGGCGTTCTATTTAGCGACGAAGCGTCATTCACCAACAGCGGTAACGCAAACCGAGATAATATGCACTTTTAGGCAACGGAAAATCAACGATGGCTACGACAAGTGGAACATCAGCGACCTTGGCGCGTTAATGTATGGTGCGGCATTATGGGAGGAAGGATAATTGGCCCCCATTTTATCGATGGCAATCTAAATGGTGCAATGTATGTTTATTTCCTACGTAATGTTCTACCGATGTTACTACAAGACGTTTCACTGCATGACAGAATGGCGATGTACTTCCAACATGATGGATGTCCGGCACATAGCTCGCATGCGGTTGAAGCGGTATTGAATAGCTTATTTCACGACAGGTGGATTGGTCGTCGGAGCACCATACCATGGCCCGCATGTTCACCGGATCTGACGTCTCCGGATTTCTTTCTATGGGGAAAGTTGAAGGATATTTGCTATAGTGATCCACCGACAACGCCTGACAACATGCGTCAGCGCATTGTAAATGCATGTGCGAACATTACGGAAGGCGAACTACTCGCTGTTGAGGGGAATGTCGTTACACATATTGCCAAATACATTGAGGTTGACGGACGTCATTTTGAGCATTTATTGCATTAATGTGGTATTTACAGGTAATCACGCTATAACAGCATGCGTTCTCAGAAATGGTAAGTTCACAAAGGTACATGTATCACATTGGAACAACCAAAATAAAATGTTCAAACGTACCTACGTTCTGTATTTTAATTTTAAAAACCTACCTGTTACCGACTGTTCGCCTAAAATTGTGTACCATATGATTGTGACTATTACAGCGCCATCTATCACAAAGAGAAAAAGTGGTCCAACTAAAACATTCATATTTCTTTACGTACTACACGAATATGTAATAAAAATGGGGGTTCCTATTTTAAAAAACGCAGTTGATATCCGTTTGACCTATGGCAGCACCATCTAGCAGGCCAGCCATCGCGCCATCTGGTTTCCCCCTTCAAGCTAGACAAGTTTCGTTCTTTGTAGTTTTTTCGTTTGACGCTTATTTTGTAAGATATTTGGCCCGGTCACGATCACCCTGTATACTAGTTCCTCAATGTTATACTTTTCCTGTGCTCCGTTGTTCTGTTGTTACTTTCTATTGACGTTTACGCCCATTCTGTTTGACGACAGCACATATTTCGAACTACATCGGAATTTTGGTTGATACGCCATCGACATACAACGTTTGGTAGTGATCTGAGTGTCTGACATCTGGAGGTTTGGGTGTAAGCTCCGTGGCTGCTTGGGTATCCCAGCACTTAACACAGTGCCTGAGGGATAATGTGCAAACTCCGCACGTGGCACCACCAGCACTGCACAGCGCCCTTACCTGCAGGGGTCCAGCCAGTGGGCGCAGACGGGCACAGCCAGCGTGCAGACGGAGCTCTGCGACGTGGAGGCGACGGCCACTGCCCCCAGGAAGTCGGCGCTGCCCTCCCAGGGCTCGGCGTCCGGCGTCGCCGGCGACGTGCGAATCACGGGCACCGGCGGCGCCGGCGGCTGCGGCGGCGCCGGCGGTGGGGGTGGTGAGGGCGGCAGCGACGGTGGCAGCGGGGCGGCCATCATCACAGCCGCGGGCCACACTCCTCCGTCAGCGGCACCTGCACCACGGGACTAGCTCAGCTGGCAGCCGGGAAGAACGGAACAATGCGACGGGCGCACTGTACAGTCACCTCAGGGGCGTCCCAGGCTTTGAGAAGGGTCACCTCTGAGGGTCGTGATTTATATTCTTGAAAGTCTCTTCGGGTTTGCTGCCGGATCCTAAAATCATCTTGACTCGATATTTCGGCAATCCAGCTGTTCGCCATCTTCAGGAAAATGTTGCTTCTGCTGGTGAGTCAAGTTGATTTTAGCATCCGGCAGCAAACCCGAAGAGACTTTCAAGACTTATTACGCCGGGAAAGCCTACGTAATCACGTGATTTATATTACCTACTACAGCGGATATCAACCCAGGAAGCGTCGGAAAGAGTGATAAGGAACCGTGGGATGCAAGGTTTGCTAAAAAAACTGTTACATAGCGGTAGTGAGGAGAGCTGCAGTCTACCAAAACTACGGTTCGGTCGTTTTGGTGCAACACAAAAACGATGTAGTAAATGTTAAGATGAGCGATAGAATTCATAGCTTTGCTAGGGAAGACACATAAATGAATGTGTAAGAGGGAAATTGCGAGCCGACGACTTCTCTTTGTTTTGTATTAGTTTGTCACATGGCATCAAACATTGTTCAGTGTTAGTCAGTTACTTATTCTGTATCCTTAAAAAATATAAATTGCATTTTTAAAGGATTGAAAATTAGCCGGTCGCGTAACATCCGTGCTTTTATGTAACCAAAGCAATTAATTTTTATGGAAACACCGTTTATATGCACGAACATGAGAAGAATCTGGATTGTTATTGTTTTTCTGTACTTAGTAGAACGTTCCTGATCATCAATCATCATTATTCTGTTATTACTGATAAGCGCGAAAGTTGTTAATGAGCTCGATTAAGTATTGAAGCGATGTCTGATATGTTTTTGCTTCGCAATTTGTTTTTAATTTTGCCTATTTGAAGAAATTTCTTTTTCTAGTGCCATGTGATAAATCCGTATTGTCTTCTTTTTTACTTTTAATACAAGATCCCCCTGGTTCACGTTACAAATCAACAATTTTCGAATAAAACCTGAGTTACACATTGACGTTTTCAATTTTGTAATAAATACACTTTATTTTTAAGTAACGAACAGGAAAATAACTATGTAGAACAAAATTTTTCCATAGGTAATGTAGCCCTTTGTATATTCTCACTCACTTTCTAGACGGGTCGCCGCTAGTGGAATGTAGGGAAATCTAATAAAACACTGATCTCAAATGCAGATAAAGCTGTCGAAATGAGGTAATGGCCGACATGTATCCAACACGCCTAACGTGCATGAAACGCGGTTACGTTCTTAACTGGTCAAAGCTGCTACGAAGACTACTGTAGCCTAGGATTACTTGTGATAGACATGGTAGCCTGCAGTAGTCTTACAAGTAGACAAAATCCACATTGCCAAGCCATGTTGCTACGAACACTAGTCACGCTCGTTTGGCTACAATACATTGTGCTATAAGTTCCAAGGGCTGACAAATGTAACAAATTTTGATCAATTTGGACTGGGTTTGAGGGAAATTGTTCTTCTCTTCTTGATGACCCTGTGTTACTTAGCTTCATATTCCACGGATCATTTGTTCCATTATTCATTCGCATTCACATTATATATTCGTTTGTAAATACTGACTATATGCTGACCATTTATAAGGTTTCTTCTACCTTTAACGTTCCGTGGATCAGTCTGGAAATACGGAACGCTTATGAGATAATTTTGTTGCCGTCTGTCTGTCTGTCTGTCTCTCTGTCCCACTGTTAAGAATTATATCTCTCATGAACATGTAGACGTATCCAGCTCAAATATATGTCGCATATTAAGGCCTACGGTCTCTTGGAGGTGTACAAATTTTTTGCTTCTAAGCCACTTCAGTCAAAAGATATGGCTATTTAGGACACATATTTTGATACTCGAAAACTCACTCATCAAAATCTATATATTGCGTCCCGTTGACCTTGAATCATGAAATTCGGTAAGAAGCAAGGTTTCACAGTAAAAGTACAGGAAAAAATTCTAAAACTGTTAATCAGTAATTGTGTTGCACGAAAAAAAAATTTTTGTGATTTTTTATTCATTTTTCTTTTTGTCTGCCCGTTTGTTAAGGCACGTTTTCTCTCGAACAATATGGCGTATCAAGTTCAAATTTATATCACATACTAAGGTCTGTAGTCCCTCAGCAGCGGGAAACCTGTCAGCTTCTAAGTCAATGCAGCGGAAAGATACTGTCTTTCATGACACATATTCTGATACTCACAGACCTGCTAATCAACAAAACCTATAGGATACTTCCGGTTGCCATAAACGATGAAATTCGACATGAAGCAAGGTTTATCAGTACAAGTAAACTAAAAAAATCTGAAACTGGTTAAATTGTAAATATATAACATGAAAGGTATCTTTTGAGATTTGAAGATACATTGCAATGGTCATCCGTCAAAAGTGTAATAGACGAACACTACTGAATGCAAACACAAAATGTAAGTTGTCCTAGTGTTTTAGTAAGTAAGTAAAAATGTGTTATTACAGCTTCTATCTCTACATACATAGGCTGAAATCCTCTGCTCGCTTCTTTTTCTATGTCCAGACTAGTCTGTGGAACTACTCAGAGATTTTGTCACAATCTTGGAATTACCACGAGCCATATCTTTCCAGTATCGATATCGATAACAGACAAAAATCGTTAAGATTCTACATGTACAGATAATTAATATTGTGTGGAACCCTCAGTGAGTGAGATCTTATCACACTTGGCCATTTTGTTTTAATGCATATGTGAGTCAGTAATTCCTAACCGCCAACTTTTTAAACGACGTTAAAACTGAAATTATTCTTCAAAATTGAAACTGAGGTCATAGAGAAAGTTTCTGGGCTTATTCTCAAATCTGTTTTTATCGTCTGTCGGACATTTTATATCAAAAATGTTGGTGGAAACATTGTGTGTCCCACCTCGTACTAAAGACAAACTTAATTCTAAATAATGAATGTAATTTTTTTCTTGTGTTGTAATTATCTACATGATTTCTTTTGAACTGCATTGTATGATTTGCAGCAAACTTCATGAAGGAATATACTGTGATGCAATAGTCAATATGCTTAACTCCTTAAACAGATGTCTACAGCACAATAGTGTGTGACACCACCCATTATTCTTATGGCCCGTTTCTGAAAACGAAAGATTTTCTTTTCTAAAGATGTGTTACCTCGGAACTCTATTCCACTATTCCATTTGACAATACTAAATTAGAATATGCATAAAATTTCAACTTAGTGACTAGTTTCTCCCCAAGCTTTTCAATGATTCTAAGTGAAAATGCGGCTGAACTAAGTGATTGTAGGACTTCCAAAATGTCGTTTTTGAGGTTTAAAGTCTCATCAATATCGACACCTTACATTTTACATTTCCGCCCTTGTTAATACTTCATCAGTTTTACACTTATCACTGATGTATCATATTGAGATGTGCAAAAGTAAGTATTTTTCATCGTTTTGATAAAGAACCATTCGCAGAAATCCACTGAATAGAACACTATTTACTATTTCTTCTGATGTTGCATGTAAGTTTGCATTAATTACAAAACAAGCGTCATCCACAAAAAGAACAAATTCTGCTTGTTGTGAATTGGAGGAAAGGTCGTTTACATATATGAGAAACAATAGTGGACATAAAATTGAGCCTTGTGGAGCCCCAAACGTGATGTCTCCTTAGAAGAATCTCATCTGCATTGGTTTTTCTCACTGATATTTGTCACTTTCTCGAAATTCAAAAGGTACTGGAAGTAAATTCGTAATGTATAATCGCCTATCAACAAGGTTCTGAACTGGAAGTTACGTGTTACAGATCACATCAGATCGATGTAGGCATCATATTTAGCATTACTAATAAATTATAACGCTCATGCATAATAGAAAGACACAATGAGATTAAGTGACGAAAGTTCCATTCATAGGAATCGGCCGAACAATTTCTAAGTCCTGAATACTACCTATGAGTGCATAGGTAGGTCCAGACACATTGGTATTTCCTACCACCCATCGTCCTAGTCAAACAATTCGTAACACCCCCTATAGTGAACGTTCCTCGTTGTACTACCAATGATCAATGTAGTCATCATATATAGAACTAATAATCATATCTCTCGTGAAACATTGCGAACGTAGCATGACGACTTGAGTTTCTTTCTATGAGTATCCATCCACGAAAGAGGCCGAATATCCGAAATCTAGAATAATGATTTAGTCTTACAACATCAGACAAAGGAAATGCCGGTACTATGTGCAAATAGGAACTTACAGATGACACGACTTTCTTTAAAAAAAGCTACTATCGACAATGAAGTAGACACGTCTATCGAAGTAGAAAAATACAGCTGTTTTTCAACTGAATTGGTATTTAGAAAGAAAACAAAACGCAGTGGATTTTGTAAAAATTTGCTATGTAATTACTTCTTAGTATCTTTTCACATGCTTGTTTTATATATTTTCTCGAGAAATTTCATGTTGATGTTTGGAAATGGCAGAACTACACTTTTTTTCTATTCTTTCACTCGTCAGCGGCGTAGAATATTCACCGCACTCTCACTGTCAAGAACATTCGTTATCAGCTTTGATTTTTCCATTAGTAAACTTTACTATCATTGCTATTTCCTTAACTGTGAATCAGTGTTCTGATCTTCTGTATAACGGGTAGCCGCGGTGGCCGAGCGGTTCTAGGCGCTTCAGTCCGGAACCGCGCTACTGCTACGGTCGCAGGTTCAAATCCTGCCTCGGGCATGGATGTGTGTGATGTCCTTAATTTAGTTAGGTTTGAGTAGTTCTAAGTTCTAGGGAACTGATGAACTCAGATGTTAAGTCCCATAGTGCTCAGAACCATTTTAACCATTTCTTATAACGTGTGGTACCTAATATCGACACTCGCCCTTCTTTCTAATTCCAAACAAAGTGACAATGTACTGACTCTCTGTGTAGTGTGAACACACCGTATCTGAAGAGCGAAATGTCAAACTTTCTAAGTGGACCTTGATCGCAAAACGCATTTCCAGTGCTTTTGTGTTCTCGGTGGTCTACTACACGTTCCTGTACTTATTCCAAATACATGGCCCTTGGTCTTTGTGCGAAGCTGTGGTGCGGTTTCATTATGCCTTCTAAATTTTTTTAGATGCAAATAACTTGCGCATAAAAAGAGATACATTGCTTTTTGATACTCCTAACAAATGTGATACATGGCAGTTAGAATCTCTGACATTTGCACTGTTCATTTAACGTTTACGTTCCCTTGCGCTTCGTTGACGGTGAACTGACCTTGAAGAGAGAGACGAAGAATAGTTTGCGGCGTCGCCAGAGCATCCCCAGTCTCCGTCGCACAGTACGCTCTCAAGCTGTGCTCTCCCCTGGTATCTGGAAACGCTGGGACACACTCCATGTAAGACCACTGTTTCTGTTTCTGACTGGCTCCGGAGAAGCTCAGAAACTAATTACAGTCGTTTGGTAACGTAATTCTTGGCCTTCTTGCTTACTGTCACACAAAATCCGTAGTGCAGTGACACAAAGTAGAAGTAGCCCCCCTTTACCTACGCTAACATCAACGTGAATGGTTAACGCTCCGTGTGCAGTCGAAACTGCACAGACAAATCCAGCAGGGAGACGCTTTTGTCTGGTGCGTCAGGTTCCACACTCCCATTCATTACTGCGCAGTGCTCCTCCACCCACTTTCTTACGTCCACATTATTGCATTGCTGGTCAGATCTGCTCCACAGTCCCCATGCGATCCTTATGTTGTTACCTTTTGCTGCAGAAGAACTTCAACAACGAAGATTAGACTAGGTTTTAGCGTCCCATCAACGAGTAGGTCGCTTGAAACGGAGCACAATCTCGGATAGATATGTTTGAAGACTGGTTTGATGCAGCTCACCGCTCTAGTACTCCCCGTGCAAGTCTCTCCATCTCTGCATAAGTATTGCAATACTCATCCAGTTGAGCCTGTTTGCTGGACTCCAGCCCAGATCTCCTTCTACAGTTTTTAAGCGCCCCCTGCCACACCATTCAAAAATGGTTCAAATTGCTCTGAGCACTATGGGACTTAACTTCTGAGGTCATCAGTCCCCTAGAACTTAGAACTACTTAAACCTAACTGACCTAAGGACATCACACATCCATGCCCGAGGCAAGATTCGAACCTTCGACCGTAGCGGTCGCGCGTTTCTAGACTGTAGCGCCTAGAACCTCTCGGCCACCCCGGCCGTCCCACACCGTTCCCCCATTACCATATTAACTACTCTTCGATGCCTCAGAATCCGTCTTATCGATCTATTCCTATTGTACAATAAAACTTTTAATCCGCCGATTCGATCTAGCACGTCTTCACTAATTTTCCGACCTACTCATCTAATATTCAGTGTTCTTCTGTAGCACCACATTTCAAAAGATTCCACTCTCTACTTTCAGTTGGGGAGAGTGTTGCACCTTGGAACTATTCACACACTTTCACTCCTAGCGAGTCCTGTAATAGAAGTTTAATACAGGGTGTTACAAAAAGGTACGGCCAAACTTTCAGGAAATATTCCTCACACACAAATAAAGAAAAGATGTTATGTGGACATGTGTCCGGAAACGCTTAATTTCCATGTTAGAGCACATTTTAGTTTCGTCAGTATCTACTGTACTTCCTCGATTCATCGCCAGTTGGCCCAATTGAAGGAAGGTAAGGTTGACTTAGTGCTTGTGTTGACATGCGACTCATTGCTCTACAGTACTAGCATCAAGCACATCAGTACGTAGCATCAACAGGTAATGTCAGCGTCAGAGAAGTTGCTGCTGTACAAGGTAACGTTGACCACGTTACTGTATGGAGAGTGCTACGGGAGAACCAGTTGTTTCCGTACCATGTACAGCGTGTGCAGGCACTATCAGCAGCTGATTGGCCTCCACGGGTACACTTCTGCGAATGGTTCATCCAACAATGTGTCAATCCTCATTTCAGTGCAAATGTTCTCTTTACGGATGAGGCTTCATTCCAACGTGATCAAATTGTAAATTTTCACAGTCAACATGTGTGGGCTGACGAGAATCCGCACGCAATTGTGCAAACACGTCATAAACACAGATTTTCTGTGAACGTTTGGGCAGGCATTGTTGGTGATGTCTTGATTGGGCCCCATGTTCTTCCACCTACGCTCAATGGAGCATGTTATCATGATTTCATACGGGATACTCTACCTGTGCTGCTAGAACATGTGCCTTTACAAGTGTGACACAACATGTGGTTCATGCAAGATGGAGCTCCTGCACATTTCAGTCGAAGTGTTCGTACGCTTCTCATCAACAGATTCGGTGACCGATGGATTGGTAGAGGCGGACCAATTCCATGGCCTCCGCGCTCTCCTGACCTCAACCCTCTTGACTTTCATTTATGGGGGCATTTGAAAGCTTTTGTCTATGAAACCCCGGTACCAAATGTAGAGACTCTTCTTGCTCGTATTGTGGACGGCTGTGATGCAATACGCCATTCTCCAGGGCTGCATCAGCGCATCAGGGATTGCATGCGACGGAAGGTGGATGCATGTATCCTCGCTAACGGAGGACATTTTGGACATTTCCTGTAACAAAGTGTTTGAAGTCACGCTGGTACGTTCTGTTGCTGTGTGTTTCCATTCCATGATAAATGTGATTTGAAGAGAAGTAATAAAATGAGCTCTAACATGGAAAGTAAACTTTTCCGGACACATGTTCACATAACATACTTTCTTTCTTTGTGTGTGAGGAATGTTTCCTGAAAGTTTGGCCGTACCTTTCTGTAACACGCTGTATACACTGGTGTCCAAACTTACAGCAACAAACCGCTGTTTCCCCGTCCAGTGTGTAATTCACGATATAATCATACAAACTGTCAACAGATGTCCGTACGACCGTTTCCTGCAGGGTCAACGGAAATTAAGCCAACGATGATATCATTTGAACTATCAAACGGGCTAGTGTTTGCGGCGTAGACTCACATCCACAATCGCTGTGCACACTGTCATAGACGGTGCAGTATGGCACAGAGAAGACTCCTACCAGACTCTGCATGGTGGAGGGTCATAGGAGCAATGGAAGCAGGACAGTCGTCAACTCATGTGGTCGATGGCTTAATGTGAATCTTTCTGTTGTTTCTCGAACGTGGCGACAGTTTATAGAGGCGGAAACAGTATCCCGAAGAAGAGGGCAGGGCCGTCATGCGTGACATCTATCACGGAGGATGATTATTCGGCTCTAAGGGCACGACGGTACCTCCCTAGTACTGCACGGCAACTGGCATCTGATCTCGCAGCATCCATTGGACGTGTCGTATCGAGGCAAATGGCGTACAAAAGGCTTCCGCAGAGTGGCCTTTATTCTCGGAAACCTGCTGCATGTGTACCTCTGACGCATCTTCACAGAAGGGAACGTCTAGAGTGTAGTCATCAAGATGCCACCTGGGCGGTCCATCAGTGGCCCAATCTTGTTTTCACAGATGAATCCAGATTTGGTCTGGTGACTGATTCCACACTGATTCGCATCTTGAGGAAACGAAGAACATCGTTTTGGAACCCAAACAGTGAGGAAAGAGACTGATATCGAGGAGGGTCCCTAATAGTGTGCAAATCAGTTAAGCTGGAAAAAACGAAGAACATTTTCGTCTAACGTTTTACATGTTGCAGTTGTTTACGTTCTGTGTTCTTTACATTGTTTCTACGTTACTGTCATCTGTTTATACTGTTTTGAGGCAAAGTAAATGCAACTTTGCAAAATTTCCGTTTCTTGCTTTAATTTTGGACACCAGTGTATTTTCTTATTCCGTTGTGGAATGGTACCATTCACTTTTTGTGCTGCAGCCTGTTTCTGAAATTACAAAAATTGCTCCGCGAAAGCGAGATTTTTCCAAATGTGAGAAACTGTTACAGGGTACAGCTTGGTCATATACTTAGGAACTAATATTGTATGCAATTTTGTCATATGATGACATGGTTAGAGACCGTGGCTGTTATTTGAAGACAAATGTTGGTGTTAGGACAGCAACCAGCCACAAATTTAATTTCAGTTCCTTTATTCAAAGGGTACCGTTACCGGTTTCGAATCTTCAGACGGTTTACACGCTTTCCTTATAACACGTGGTGCGTTATTTTTTTTTTTTTTTTTACAGTTTAATTGTCCTAAAATATAAATAATACATATTTATATGTAACACCAAAAAAAGAGAGAGAGAGAGGAACAACTTTATAATTAATGTAACAGTATCAATGTCTCTGCACTAGTGTAAAAAGGATTTCAGTTGCATAAGTGAATATATGATCCTTTTCCAAACATAGGACATCTTCAAATGTTACGATATATCATAGCATCTTTGATAGTCATATGTTTGTAACCTCTTTGTTTGTATCAGTATGTATCAAAACATGTGGTACGTAGTAGAAATCTTTTCAGTGACAAATCTAAAGTGTTCAGTGAGAAAAATTTACGTGTGCAACAATAAGAATGCAGTGCGAATGTATACACATCTGTTGGACGAAAGTTATCAAAACAAATACTCCAAACCGACATTTCAAGTAAGTCACATCCAACTAAAATCTGTAACGCAACCATATGTGTTTGGCGTGCTTATAAATATATATTATCTGTATTTTAGGACAATTAATCTGTAAAAAACGTACCACATGTTACATGAAAAGCGTGTAAACCGTCTGAGGATCAATCATAACGATTCGAAACCGGTAAAGGTACCGTTTGAATAAAGGAACTGAAAGTAAATTTGTGGCTGGTTGCTGTCCCAGCACCAACTAATATTCTATTCACATTTAAGAGTGCTGCAATCGAGAAAATCTTGTTAGTACTGCATACCGCAGTTAATACCCTATATGTTGTATTATTACTCTACTACACGCCAATAATCAGTAACTAAACTCAAATTACGAAGATGTATTACGAAAAATCAGTACCCGTAGCTTTTGGATCATTAATGAAACCTCGGGTTTGCACTTCTACGCCTCTGTTCCTCATTTTTCATATACGGTGGGTGCAGTCTCGGATCTACGATGCATCCGAACAGGGGCTGAATCTTGATAGTAGCGCCTCCTCTCCTCGAGCGTTTGAGATAAATAATTTAAAAGAAAGACTCGCAGTTATGAGACCATTTTTTGTGACCGGGAGAATAAGAGCCCTTCAACTGTAACCTAATAACTTTCACTTTTTTGTGACATAAAATTAAATATAGGAAGCATACAACCAGTACAGACAACAAAGATAGTACACATTCTTCAATCCCTAGCTCCCAGCATTTTTTTTCTCTTTAGTCTCGCTACAGCTTTACATGGCTTGTTTCTTTGGTGCGAAAGAATCTATTAGCTCATAAAAGTTCGTCTCGTAAGCAGTTTTATTTTCAATGCCTAGGATCACGAGGCCAGATCGACGTTTCTGACTCATTGTTGAACGCAGATAGCATTTAATTATTTTCAGTTTGCTTTAGCATCGCTCACAGCTTGTAACTGTCGCCGGCAATACTCACACTACGAAACGCTTCATGGAAGTCATGCCTGCAGAGACTTTGTAAGAGGTCGAATGCACTTAACTTTTCGTTACTTTTGGTTACTAGCTTTATGAATAAGGCAGGTTCCAGGCAAAAATCTACTGCACTCAAGTCTTCCGAATATGTTCGTGCTGGACCGGCACCATTTTTCTGCAGTTCCTCAGTCGACATATTTAAAAACGCGAGGCCACGGAGGAAGGCGAAATTTTCATGTAAACTCTTTGCACTTACTAGCCTTGTTTCAATTTGTGTTAATATTTTGTCAAATGCTACTTTTATATAATTGGAAAATAGCTCAGTCGGGTCTCGTGTTCTTGATTCGACCTCGCAGATTTCTACATGTTGGCTTTGCTTCCTGGAAGTTCGTTTTGTTTTAAGGAATGGATCGATTTCCAACTTTCCTTATACAGCTTCTTTGATCCAAAGTTCTATTGGTTTCTCTCAGTTCTTGCAAGATCTTAACAAGACCGTGGATTAACGCAACAGAATGCGAAATGATAATCTCCTCTTTCAGTATTTAGACGTTCAGTCTATTAATCTCACGAAGAAAACCACCCCAAATCGTTAAGTTGAGGATAAACTTAGAATCCATAACCGCATGTAGTAGACGACCAGCTTCATGCTTATATTCTGCGGCAACAGAGGATTTTTCAGCTTCTTCCAGAGCTTTGACAACGTCCCATAAATTCCTTAATAGAGCTGTGTGCCGAGATGACGATCTTATTATACGTATGATACATGCCTTTTACATTAATATCAAACACGCTCTTTTTATTTTAGTCTAGTTGGTAGTGTAGCGTTCTGCAAAAACTTTCTGTCAAAATTTCATTTTCTTTGATACATTTCAAGTAATTTGGAGGTCTATTTGACTGTACTATCACGCCGATAAGATAACATAATACGTAATCTTTCTTCCCTGTTATTCCTGTTATTCATTTCTTTGCACTATGGTAATTTAAATCAAGGGATTTCGCTAATAATTATAATAACGCTGATTATATGAATACCCAGTCAACCACATAAACAAATGGTCGCTTGACGTTCAACTGTTTGGGTTTATTCGACTAAGATCATTCAGCCCTGTCTGCTTTTATTTGCAGGAAAGATTTTTTTCTAGATGCGACCGGCATTTCCCAGACAAAGACATCACGTACACTATGCGTGAATTCAAAAATAAACATACGATACATTCAGAAATCAACTTAGGATGTGTTCAGAAACCATATGTGTTCAAAAGTCAACTGCGTTGCGTTTCGGAATCGAATGAATAATCGAACAGCATGTGCTGCATGGGGTTGGGTTGGGTTGTTTGGGGAAGGAGACCAGACAGCGAGGTCATCGGTCTCATCGGATTAGGGAAGGAAGTCGGCCGTGCCCTTTGAAAGGAACCATCCCGGCATTTGCCTGAAGCGATTTAGGGAAATCACGGAAAACCTAAATCAGGATGGCCGTGTGCTGAATGCTAAGTGCTTTGTTGTTTTTCTTAAAACATAGCTATCAAGGGCAGAATCCTCGGCTGGCTCCCTCCTAGATTCGTGGTTCGGTGGGTTTGATAGTTTTCTTCAGGTGACGCACAAGATCAAGATCTTACGCTCTTACGTGCACGCATCCACAGCTATGCTGCTACCTGCTTAAATGCTCGTTGACTCTCTATATACAGGCCAACAATGTTATTCGGCACCTTCAATTCATAAAGACGAAAACTGCTATTATTTCGATTTATCCGCCATGTGGAAACCTTACCCTAACAATTTTGCTTTGGTTAGAATTGAAATGATACTGATTGAATCACAGGTCGGGATGTGGGCCGGAATATTTTTTTATAGAATAGGAAAATTCAAGTATGCACACTGATGCGGGATAACACAATTTGTATGTGTGCATTTAATTCATGAAACACCTCTAGATCACGAAAACAAGCCCTCACGATTGTCTTACAATAATTCTCTCTCACACCGCTTCTTACTCTCAGCAGCTATTTCCACTACTGCTCTGTACTTCCGTCGCTCAATGGCTACAATTCGTTACATTCCACCACTCCACTACCTAAAATTCTGTACATTATTTTTTACTGTATATTAGTTGCAACACAAACATTATTTCTCAATGAAAGTGTCATGTACACGTTTATGACACTTCAGTCATTTCATCGTGCACAAGGGCTGCCAGCTGTTTTAAATAAAAATATCAACACGTGACTATAGCAGCACGCAGCTACTTGTGATCTTCAGAATACACGAAATTGTTTCGTTAGTTATATTCTACTAACTCAATGCTATTCTTGTTATTTTGCGTAGTAATTATTGACTGGTCAGTTTATTTATTACAACAATGAATACTTCAAAATTAATTGGTTTAGTCCTTACAAGAAGCCACGTGTACGAAGCACCTTTTGAAAACCAGAACATATACTCTTATTTGAATAAATCTCGTTTTAAAATATTTAAAAAATCATCGAAGAGCATTAGAGTATAATTTTTTCTTTTTTCAAAAAAAAAATCAGGTGACAAAGGGTAGAACAAATATGTAGTTAATTCCAACTTTTAACATCAAACAGTTTTTCTTTTTTGCTATTAAGAACAGTCTTGATCACGATTTATTTATCAAGGTGACCGGTTTCGACTACTACTGTGGTCATCTTCAGACCTACAAGTTGTATACAAAACTCTAATTAGAGGGCTACATACGTTAAAGAAAATACATAAAGTTATAAAGCTATGAAACGTTGAATTACTATTGAGTAGGAACCTCTTTCTGTTGGAGAAACACTACTGGAGTAACCAGAGCACGTCTTACTATATATAATGGAGGCTCCACCCACTTCTGACTGCATGATGTCATTACTAACCAATGAGTTATAAGTCGAATTACAATTTAAAATTTCTTAGTTAAAAGAACATTGTCAAGAATTAGAAACAAATACACACTAAACTTAGCTTATTAAACAGCTAATGTCAATTAAGAAGCGTTAAAAATATTTAAATATGTAGGAAAATGAACTTCGGTTTGGCAGTACATGGGTTGCCCTCTCAAGGCCTGTCAGTGAACCATTTGGAACCACTGGTTGCCATGGTGAAGTTGGACGCCGTTGCAAAGATGAGGCAGCAGTCTTTTTTCGCTGAGTTTGTTATAAAGTCGATAGTCGAACTAGTGGTTGCCATGGTGAGGACAAACGCCAGCGCAAAGATGTGGCAGCAGGCTTCTTTCCAACGAAGTTGTTGCAAAGTGGAATGGCGAAGACTGTCGCGCAGACGATGTATTATTGAGCAGCAACATGTCTTTATTGAAATGATTTTTAAAGAGTAAGCTACAATAATCTGTAGTTGACATGTATACAACATGCTGCACAAATACGATATGAAGTAATTTCATTATTTCAAACAAGCATTTATCTTTTTCCTTATACACATTACAAAATTTAAATTTTCTGTCACAAATCAATGACCTTAACTATCAAATACTAAACACTTCATAATTACAGATACAAAGTTACATAATATAAGCCTACTTCTAATCGATATAAGTGTTACAATCTGTACAGAATCCTGGGTGAGCTTTAACTGATACCAACATTAATAGACCTTCAATATCAGTACATTCAAAATCAATAGTCATAATTTGCATTACGTACTGCTTCCCATTAATTCTGTTGTGTGTAGTCTTGATTGTGACAACGTTGATGCAGGATCGCTCCTCTGATGTACGCGCAAATTACTGTTGTCCGCCCCGAACCTCTTGATGCAGGATCTCGGCAGCGAGCGAAATGATGAACAGATAGGGATGGACGTCTTCAATGTATGAATAAATTTTGCTTTCCCAGTAACTTTTCATAACACTTTTAATGTGTGGTTGAAATAGACATTTTTTTAAACAGTGCTGGTATGACAGATGCAAGCATATGTGTGCACGCTACCACCTATGGAACGAGTGAAGATACAGGAATTAATAAATTGAAGAGCGTATTTCTTATTTTGTTCCATACAAATGTATCAAAACATTATCCTTGCCACAAAACAACTCGTTAAACTATCTTTGTCGGTGTTTGTAACCAATTTGGTTTACATAGAGCTATTACATAAGAGAAGAAAAGAACGAAAAAATAGTATGATTCAACACGATTGCCCCCTACTGTGCACTGACGTCATATGGAGGTGCACACTGTATGAGTTTATTTCCCTTTTTGAGGGTTGATAATCCTGGCCAGTATGGACATAGCCTTCATTTTGGGCCATTGAAGTTATCCTGAATGGTTATCAATTCATATGGACATGTCAGCTTCTTTGAACACATACATCTAAAAGTTTTCTTTTCTAACAAAGTGCTTGCTGTAAATGCATAGTCCCATTTTTGTCTGTCAACATCTGCACACTCTTAGCTTGCGAAGCATGCGCACGCAGCTCAATGTCCGTTATCATCCCAGTTCATGCTCACATGTTTAATACGAGACCAGTGTGTCCATGTCACGCGTGTACAGTAGCTTTCACTACACGAATTCGAGTAGCTCGTGTTCAGCGGCGTGATCCTTTGTGAAATCTTCGATGCGGTGACAACTGGTTTCCATATCAGTGGCATGTGGAATTTATTTCACCTCGTTGCTCTCTCTTATTCAGTGGGGAGACCATTCGTACATCAGACATTCGTCGACGAGGTAAGTTCCTTGCTGCTTTTACGCCGTTATCAAGCACAGAAAATTCATGCCACACAAAATATTGCCTCTTTTAGTTTATCGCGCGCACACCCACCTATTGTTTTATCACACGTACACCTAACACTTTTTTGCGCTTGTTTTTGAGTGTCTTTCATACAGTAGCATTATGTAAAGTTTCTATAGTATCCTTTCCACAAACTGTACACATAACACAATAAAATACAAATGCAATTAGAAAATACACTTATCCTATTCATTTGCTGACATGCCGTTATCGTTGCTTATACACTTTATAGTCTGTAACATTTTCTCTCCCCTTTTTATATATAGGGTCATTGCTTGTCACTTTTTTCATTTTCGTTACATTATTCGATTCCAATTATATGAGTACACATTTTACTCTCGTTTGGTTATACATTCCTCATATAACATTCATAAAATAATAGATTCCGTTTTCATTTGTGGCATAAGTTGATATAAATTTCATTTCAATTCATAGTGATTTCTTGTGGGAGCATATTTGTCAGCTCAGAAGAATCAAAGAAGTAAACAACAGTAACTACAATAGATACTACGCACAGCTCAGATAGCTACGCATCGCCTCGCCTCTCTAGCATTCTTGGGGAAGTTTCTATACACTACAGGGTTGACGAAATTCCATGGAAAGGCAATTATGTGCTCATTTACTTCTCATTAATAAACTTAACTCTGATCCCGAGAGCATAATAGTTTGTTGTGTCTACGTACAACTGAAATCTGATGATACCAATCGTATCAAATATTTATTCAGCGTTTAAAAGTGCAGTTCAGTATTTACTTATCGTGTTCATTGTATAAAGGATAACCATTTCATGTGCTGAGATTTACAGAGTTGTATCATCAATACAATATGTTATGCATAATGAACATAAAACAATGTTTACATAAGTAACAATAGTGCATAAAAATTTCAGTGTAATTTAGGTGATTGACGCTTTCATGGGTAGTCGACGCTCTCAATAGTTAGGTTTCGACCCCTTGATTATTTGGTAGTACTCAGCCTTAGTTCAGCATCGTGATATGTGACGTACTGCAACTTTTTTCTTCTTCACACACTTTGACATTATTACATTCATACGTATCATAAACTTACAACTATATTTACTTGCTGTGCCGTTCTTTCTTATGTTTATATGGTACCTAACACTACATAACCATTGATCTTCCTTCACTTTAGGGCGAGTCGACGTATCGTTCCCTGGAAAAAAAGCTTAATACTAACTTAAAGTTAAATCTTCATAGATAAGTGTATAGTGGGTCGATGGCTACTAATAACTTTTTCACATACTCAACCATGTATTCACTCACTTCCGTGTGCAGTCATACTATCTAAAAACTTATTTAATGTCATATGTGCGTCTCTACATACCTTATAAATCTGAAAGCTAAAGTGTATTATAGGTGTGGTGCGACCTCTTATTCATTTTACTACTTATATTGTACTCGCTTGTTCATTGCAGCAAGACTTTTCTCGTCCATCAAGTATAATTTGTGTGTGCCCGTTCAGTACTTATATTTGTAAATATTGTACATATATAGATATAATGTATATAGTAGCGTAGATTAAGCAAACACCTAGTATTCTACATATATAATACCTTAGCTTATCTTTGTGTGTGTATATTGTGCAGATTGTCGTAATTGTAGTATAGACTCTCCCTTAACTTTTAACGTCCCTTATTATTCAACAGGCTTTGAAAATGTTAGGCTCTAATTCATCAGATTTGATAGTTTTAGGCGCTCCAACACTTCCAGCTGTGCACGCACGTGCTGCAACGTTGCCTATGCTACCGGTGGTACCGGTATCACTCGACCTGGTAGGAAGATTACGGTCGCTTATCACGTCTTACGGCTCCTGCAAGTTACCCTCTGTAGTACTGGTTTAACAAATTCGTATGGTCCACGCAATTACAGGCTTCTCCGAGTTACTGCTGGGGTATTAATGATTTCTAGTGGGTGGTTTTAACCAACCGGTAAAAATTTAAAGGCAACGGATAACGCAAACTGTAGAACCATTAAGAAGGCACCTACGCTGGGCTTAATGGGCAGCATAGAGCTTTTATTTACTTTCATTCGTCGATCCAGCATGCTACTGAGCTAGTGACTAACTTCAGGTTTCACCTATTCTTTATGATGAAGGGAGGAAATAATGAGTCGAGGATACAGATTAATTGATATTAATTTAATACCTATGGCCATTCAACAACTAGCCGTGTATCTGTTGGAATATACATCATCACAACTGGTCTCTCTAGTTAACATGATTTACTCTCGCCACGTAATTATGGAAAGAATTATGGGAGCGCAGTCCTGGCTTCGGTGGAATTTTATGCAGGCAGACAGTTATACTTAAGCCCATGCCTTCAATTGATACTACGTTTAATTACTATAGGTCACAAGTTCAACAAAGACAATCTACGTAAACATGTGATCTTGATGGCTAAACAGAGTACAAATCTGGATGCCAAGTAAAACAAAGGAATGAACATTACTGATATCACACAAAACTATAAATGCAACTTACTTAAGAATTATTATGTTGCAACATTACACATATTCGTTTGGGCGGGGCTCCTCCAGTTGCCTTTGGTGGGAGTTCGGCCGGTCTGTCCAATTTGAGGAGCTTACCACGCCGTCGCAGAGTGAAGCGAAGCGACTGGTAGCCCGCAATTTGGCGAGCGTGATAGGATTCGAAGACTTCGCCAAAGTAAACTCGCCAACTTCGAAGCGAGGGACGCCTCATTCAAGTTTCACTTTTCGGGATAAGTTTCTGTCCTCGGAATAAGTTTCTCCTCTCAGCGCTTTCACTGTGAAACAGTTTCCTTCCTGTGAGATGTGCAGAGTAGTCTGTACGCTTGATCTACCAACGGAAGCGGTGAAGACTGGTTTTACATGCTTCATAAAAAGAGGCTTAGTGTTGTTATGGAGCGAAACAAACTCCCAGACAGTAAAAACTAGAGAAAATTATGAAATCGGAATAAAATATATCCAGGACACTAATTAAGAGACACAAATAATATTCCAGAATGAATCGTGAGTCGTACTTGGGTAGCTGAGTTGGCAAAGCACTTGCCCGTGGAAGAAAAGGGTCCCGAGTTCGAGACTCGCACACAGTTTTAATTTCCAAGTAAGTTTCACAAAATGATATTTTGTTCACGTTTTCTTATTGAAAGAACCTGAGCGGTAGAATTGTATTCGAAAATATTAGTAGTTGGCAGCTGTACCCAGAGTTCAGCGTTACTTTCACTTTGAGTTTTACTGCTTTTTATCTGAGTTGTAGTTGTTGTTGTTGTTGTTGTTTTGGTCTTCAGTCCTGAGACTGGTATGATGCAGCTCTCCACGCCACTCTATCCTGTGCACGCTTCATCATCTCCCAGTACCTACTGCAGCCTACATCCTTCTGAATCTGCGTAGTGTATTCATCTCTTGGTCTCCCTCTACGATTTTTACCCTCCACGCTGCCCTCCAGTACTAAATTGGTGATCCCTTGATGCCTCAGAATATGTCCTACCAACCGATACCTTCTTCTAGTCAAGTTGTGCCACAAACTCCTCTTCTGCCCAATTCTAATCAATACCTCCTCATTAGTCATGTGATCGACCCATCTAATCTTCAGGATTCTTCTGTAGCACCACATTTCGAAAGCTTCTATTCTATTCTTGTCTAAACTATTTATCGTCCATGTCGATATTAACAAATTTCTCTTCTTCAGAAAAGCTATCCTTGCCATTGCCAGTCTACATTTTATATCTTCTCTACTTCGACCATCAGCAGTTATTTTGCTCCCCAAATAGCAAAACTCCTTCACTACTTTAAGAGTCCCATTTTCTAATCTGATTCCCTTAGTATCATTCGACTACATTCCATTATCCTCGTTTTGCTTTTGTTGATGTTCATCTTATACCCTCCTTTCAAGACACCGTCCATTCCGTTCAACTGCTCTTCAAAGTCCTTTGCTGCCTCTGACAGAATTACAATGCCATCGGCGAACCTCAAAGTTTTTATTTCTTCTCCATGGATTTTAATACCTACTCCGAATTTTTCTTTTGTTTCCTTCACTGCTTGTTCAATATACAGATTGAATAACATCGGGGAGAGGCTACAACACTGTCTCGCTCCCTTCCCAACCACTGCTTCCCTTTCGTGCCCCTCGACTCTCATAACTGCCATCTGCTTTGTATACAAATTGTAAATAGCCTGCCGCTCCCTGTATTTTACCCCTGCCACCTTCAGAATTTGAAAGAGAGTATTCCTGTCAACATTGTCAAAAGCTTTCTCTAAGTCTACAAATGCTAGAAATGTAGGTTTGCCTTTCCTTAATCTTTCTTCTAAGATAAGTCGTAGGGTCAGTATTCCCTCAAGTGTTCCAACATTTCTATGTAATCCAAACTGATCTTCCCCGAGGTCGGCTTCTAACAGTTTTTGCATTCGTCTGCAAAGAATTCGCGTTAGTATTTTGCAGCTGTGACTTATTAAACTGATAGTTCGGTAATTTTCACATCTGTCAACGCCTGCTTTCTTTGGGATTGGAATTATATCCTTCTTGAAGTCTGAGGGAATTTCACCTGTCTCATACATCTTGCTCACCAGATGGTAGATTTTTGTCAGGAATGGCTCTCCCAAGGCCGTCAGTAGTTCTAATGGAATGTTGTCTACTCCGGGGGCCTTGTTTCGACTCAGGTCTTTCAGTGCTCTATCAAATTCTTCACGCAGTATCATATCTCCCATTTCATCTTCATCTACATCCTCTTCCATTTCCATATTATTGTCCTCAAGTTCATCGCCCTTGTATAGACCCTCTACATACTCCTTCCACCTTTCTGCTTTCCCTTCTTTGCTTAGAACTGGGTTTCCATCTGAGCTCTTGATATTCATGCAAGTGGTTCTCTTTTCTCCAAAGGTCTTTTTATTTTCCTGTAGGCAGTAACTATATTACTCCTCGTGACATAAGCCTCTACATCCTTACGTTTGTCCTGTAGTCATCCCTGCTTAGCCATTTTGCACTTCCTGTCGATCTCATTTTTGAGACGTTTGTATTCCTTTTTGCCTGCTTCATTTACTGCGTTTTGTATTTTCTCCTTTCATCAATTAAATTCAATATCTCTTTTGTTACCCAAGGATTTCTACTAGCCCTCGTCTATTTACCTACTTGATCCTCAAAGCTACCCATTCTACTTCTAGTGTATTTCTTTCCCACATTCCTGTCAATTGTTCCCTTACGCTCCCCTTAAGCCCTCTACAACCTCTGGTTCTTCAGTTTATCCAGAACCCATCTCCTTAAATGCCCACCTTTTTTGCAGTTTCTTCAGTTTTAATCTACAGTTCATAACCAACAGATTGTGGTCAGAGTCCACATCTGCCTCTGGAAATGTCTTACAATTTCAAACCCGGTTCCTAAATCTCTGTCTTACCTTTATATAATCTATCTGATACCTTCCAGTATCTGCAGGGTTCTTCCATGTATACAACCTTCTTTCATGATTCTTGAACCAAGTGTTAGCTATGAATAAGTTATGCTCTGTGCAAAATTCTACCAGACGGCTTCCTCTTTCATTTCTCAGCCTCCTCCATATTCACCTACTACATTTCCTTCTCTTCCTTTTCCTACTGTTGAATTCCAGTCACCCATGACTATTAAATTTTCGTCTCCCTTCACTACCTGAATAAATTCATACATTTCATCAATTTCTTCATCATCTGCAGAGCTAGTTGGCATATAAACTTGTACTACTGTAGTAGGCGTGGGCTTCGTGTCTATCTTGGCCACAATAAGGCCTTCACTATGCTGTTTGCAGTAGCTTACCCGCACCCATATTTTTTTATTCATAATTAAACCTGCTCCTGCAATACCCCTATTTGATTTTGTATTTATAACCTTGTATTCACCTGACCAAATGTCTTATTCCTCCTGCCACCGAACTTCACTAATTCCCACTGTATCTAACTTCAACCTATCCATTTCCCTTTTTAAATTTTCTAACCTACCTGCCCGATTAAGGGATCTGACATTCCACGCTCCGATCCGTAGAACGCCAGTTTTCTTTCTCTTGATAACGACGTCCTCTTGAGTAGTCCCCGCCCGGAGATCCGAATGGGGGACTATTTTACCTCCCGAATATTTTACCCAAGAGGTCCCCATTATCATTTAACCATACAGTAAATCTGCATGCCCTCGGTAAAACTAACGGCTGTAGTTTCCCCTTGCTTTCAGCCGTTCGCAGTACCAGCACAGCAAGGCCGTTTTGGTTATTGTTACAAGGCCAGATCAGTCAATCATCCAGACTGTTGCCCCTGCAACTACTGAAAAGGTTGCTGCCCCTCTTCAGGAACCACACGTTTCTCTGGCCTCTCAACAGATACCCCTCCATTGTGGTTGCACCTACGGTACGGCTATCTGTAATGTTGAATCACGCAAGCCTCCCCACCAACGGCAAGCTCCATGGTTCATAGGGGGGGGGGGGGGGGGGGGGAGGGGGTATCTGAGTTACATAAATTTTTTACACTTATAACATGTAATAAAAGCAAGTTTCTCATTTATGTTTACCCTTCTCCTTGTAAAATCAGTACTGGTAAGAAAGTTTCGTATCTCATACCGACCAAATTTCAGGCCAAAGTCCACTTTCAGTAGCAGTTATATCTTAGAGAAATGAAACCTTAAAATTGAATAAATATGGCAACAGCATTTACATAGGTTCAAATAATACCATTGGCGGAAAACGTAAGTTGTACGGTAAAGGTATGAGATGCTACACTAGATTGGTCTCGTGTCGGAAAGAACAAACAATTGCCATGAATTTTCACTGCAGATTATAGACCTGAAATTACAATTCTACCACCTTAGTTACGTGCACACGTTGTATCTGTACCTAGTCAGTTGAAGATTTGGAGGAAGGCAATAGGATCGTGACTATCAGGGTACTTTGAAGTCCAAACTAACTTTCACGCTGGGTACGGATTTAACTTTACCTGAAGCCCCAGTCACCACATTCCCATTAGTTGCCTTATGGAACATAACTGTAAATGCAGATAGATTATAAACAAGGTTCATCAAGGTACTTTGTCAATGCCTATGTTTCTCATATAGTTTTTAACAGCAACTAATACGTAAATTTGTAAACACCTTAGAAAACAAAAAGTCATTATGTTCACTGTATAAAGCGTCTTGCTGTTTATAATTGTTGTTGTGGTGTTGAGGCCTAAGTCTAGTCTGATGCAGCTCTCCATGCTAGTGTATCCTGCGAAGAAATGTTCATCTCTATTGCAACCTACGAGCGCTTGAACCTGAGTACTACACTGACAAGTCACATTAACGCGAGCGCCTGTCAGAAGCCTGAATCACCAAAGGAAGAGTCATTGAGATTCCAGAAGGTACCGATTGGGATCTGAAGCCATGACGGTTCCAGTGCCGTGGCCACATGCGCTAGGTTTTTCGGATGAGGATCCATGGTTGTTACAACCCGATGAAGTTGGTCCCACTGAATCTCGATTGGAGTTTAATTCGGGGAGTCTCTGGCCTGTGGAGTACGGTGATCATCATGGCGCTCTTCGAACTACGCACGAAAACCGCGATCTGTGCGACATGTTGCACTTTCCTATTGGTAGATGCCATCATGCTGAGGAAAATCAAACTGCATGTAGACGTGGACATGGTCCGCAAGGATAGATACATACTTGTGTTGATCCATTATATCTTCCAGATAGAAGAAGTCACCCGGCAATGCCTCCGGACTGTACGTTGCAGTGTCTTTGCTTTCAGACATTTCACGTAGTACACGCCAAAGGCTGTCTGTCCGACGCGGCATAAAACGTAATTCATCTGAAAAGGTCACCTGTGTCGCCACTCGGTGGACGTCCAATTGCGGTATTGGCACGCAAATTCCCGCCTTCGTCGCCGTTGAACAGAAGTCAGCATGAGTGCATGAACCAGGAGCCTGCTGTTGGTAGCCTCTTAGTTCAACTGGGTGGTCACTCGACTAACAGTTTACAATGTTTCCCGAAGTGTTAGCGGATTTTGTGACTGTGTGTTTTCGTGCAGTAGCGCTGAGACGGTTTTATCGCTGTCAATAGACACTGCGATTATAGTGAAATTAATATCTCTTTAATTGGATTATCTACGCAATTTAAGTGAACAAGGACTCACAACCTTTTGTTCTCTCTGTCTTCCTGGTCAGCGATTGTCTGGTAAGGTAATATATATATATATATATATATATATATATATATATATATATATATATATATATATATATATATATATATAACTTGTTCAATGTTATGTAGAGATTTTTTATTTGTGCTCATTTTGCATAATAATACCCATTTAATTTCATTGTGTTTGTTATTACGACTAATCATACCTTTTTTCTCATATTTTTCATGAATTTGATAATTAAATGTGGCTTTTATGGTGTGGGGATGTCTGTTAGTGAATGATCGCATATTTTACCGCACCAAGCAGTGTAATACGTTTCGTTTACTTTCAGAATAGAACCTGCATCTGAAGTTTCAATTTTCACAAAAGAAGTCCGATAAGTTTTAAGCGTAAATCATGTCCTCAACTTATACTCGCCAACAGGAAATCCCGGTAGAGGAGCCTACCTAAAAAATATGGACCATGATGGTGGTAATTAAAAATTAAAAAAAAATTTACATGATTTTTCAAGTACGTAATTCTTCTTGATTCAATTTAAGATTCAATTATCTAAAGCCAGAATAATATGAAATTAAATAAGAATTTCAAAGTCAAAAAAATAAAAAAGCCACCATTAAAAGTTGCACGTTAATGCGCCCGTGCACATTTCCGCAGCCGTCGTAACCCCTGTCACCTGTATGTCCCGCGGTGCAACACACTTGCCTCGGCGCCAGTTTTTGATAGCGCCATTTTTCCATGACGGTATACGTTAACAACGGCAGCACGCGAACAATTTGCAAACTGAGCCGTTTCGGAAATACTTTCACCCTCGGCCCGAAAGCCAATGACGATGGCCTTTCGTACGTCAGAAAAATCGCTCCGCTTCGGCACACGACAACGACTGCACTGTTTTTCGCGTTCCTCTGAGAAACTCTATACATCCTCCAATTCTAGTGCTGCCACCTGCCATCTGTGAGTGGTTAATGCACGTTGGCATCTAACATAGGCTGTGTCACATTAATGTGAGTAGACCATGTACACTGAAGCCTTGGTTCCATATAGAGTTGTTACCCCCTTTCACCCCGCCACACTTTACCTCATTTGTAAATTATCAGTTTATTAAGGCCGCAAGATGTGTCCTATCAACCGTTCCCTTCACTCAGTGGGTGTCAGAGAAAACGCTTTTCTCCCCAAACCGATTCAGTATCTCGTCATCAATTACTCGACCTATCCGTTTAAACATCATCATCCTTCTGTAGCATCACATTTAAGACTCCTGTTTCTCCTCTTGTATATCTGCGTTCCATTTCTATATAATGCTACAGAAAAAAATATTTTCATTAAACAATTTTAACACTTAAATTAATATTCATTCCTAACACATTTGTCTTTCTCAGAAATGTTTTTCTTGCTATTACCAGTTTGCATTTTTTATAATGAAATACTTCGGCATTCAGTTAACGTGGTGCCCAAACAGCAACTCTCATCCATTATTTCTATGTCCCATTTCCTAACCTTATTTTCTCAGCATCGCGTGACTTAATGATATACACTCCACTACCCTTGTTGTGGTGAGAATGTTCATCTTACAACCTCTTTTCGAAACACTATTCATTCTTCCGTTCAAATTGTCCTCCAAGTCCTTTGTCGTCTTTCACAGAATTACAGCCTCATTGAAAAACCCAAAAGTTTGTTTCTTCTCCATGAACATTAATTCCTCTTCAAAATATCTTCATGGTTCCTCTTACCGTTTGCTGTATATACAGACTGAATAAAATTAAGGTTAAGCTGCAATTCTGTCTCACTGCGTCCCTTTCATGTCATTAAATTTATTAATTACTATCTGGTATCCGTGCAAGTTGCATAGAATCTTCCGCTCCAGGTATCTTAGCGCTGATGAGATCAAAATACCAAGTCGTGTATTCCTGTCAATATTGTCGAAGACACTTTTTCTATCTAACTCGCTACAAACCTACACATGCTATAATCTTAAGTCTGCCTTTCTTCGAACTACATTCAAAGCGCTACGGTCACAGGTTCAAATCCTGCCTTGGGCATGGATGTGTGTGATGTCCTTAGGTTAGTTAGGTTTAAGTAGTTCTAAGTTATGTCAATCTGAGTTTTTAGACGCTTTTGTGGTCCCTTCTGCCTGCTTCATTAACTACATTTTTATATTTTCTCTTTTGTAAAAGACAAATAATGATTGAGAGTCGAATAAATCTTCTGTGAAACAAATGCACCTCCGCATTATATACGCCCTCTACGTTCATTTAGCAGACAACCGCATGGCGAGATCAAATTAATACGAGTAACGAAATGTAACTGAGAGTAATAATATGGAAAGAAACAACAAGTGAACCCCCCTATTCTTTCAAGAATAGACCTCTCATGCATAAAACGGCTTCAAACGTCTAACAACTTTACAAATAAGTTAAATCTTGAACATTAAGCATGCAGGCGAGAAAAACGTTTGGAAAAAGCTTGAAATTACATTTAAAATGTTTTGGAAATCGCTAAGTGCTCTCACTACGAAACACTGGATGAAAATAGTCTGGATAATTTGCGCCCCATTTCAAATAAAACTAGTTTTTCACACATCTCAATGTTTATGAAGTGATATGTGCTGAACTATATGTCGCACAATGATATAATTTTGTAGGTGCATTCAGTGGTATACGTAGGTATTGTCTGAAAAGATTGTCGCAAACAGAATTAATTCTAAAAAAGTAATAAATCAAAACGTTAGGCCTGATGGTTAAGTTTTTATCTGAGTCATTTTAACAGAAAGCTAGTTTTTCAAGCGTCTAAATGTCTGTGACGCTATATCTCCTGAACTATGTGTCGCACAACGATGTAACTTTGCAGGTACGCTCAGTGATCCATGTGGGTATTGTCTGAGAAATGTGTTGTGGGTAGGGACTGTAGTACAGAAGTAATAAATTAAAAAGTTGTGTCTGATGCTGACTGTTCACTGTATGAACAGTGAAATAGTACTATGCGATTATTTTCCGTTTTCTTCATTTTATGAGGGGTGTAAGCTTGAAAAACTTCGGTTACGTTTTGAAATTAAGTGCTCTCATTCTCAAATACTGGATGAGTAAATCTGAGTAATATATATATCACCCTTCTCTTTATCACCACCATTATCAACATAAAACACAAACGTTACAGCAATATATATATATATATATATATATATATATATATATATATATATATATATTGCTGTAACGTTTGTGTTTTATGTTGATAGTGGTGGTGATAAAAAGAAGGGTGAGGGTGAGATCCGGTGCTGGCATAAAGCTTATGGCTCGCGAATAACACCAAGGAGGCCGCGAAGCTTAACGCCACCATACGACCGACAGACCATCATCAACAGAGCCACATGCCTTCACTTCATGATCAATGCGGATACGTTTGGTATTGAAACAAAGACATTGGTGCGAAATCTGTTGATCAAGAACTTTACAGCACCCCTCACCTCCCTCAGTCATCCGAATACTGGGACAGAAAATTTTTTTCTACCACCAGGACGCAAACCAGCGCCACCGCACAAGCGTGCGTTAGCGAACTCGTTCACAGGGGCAGGTGACAACCCGACTATTTGCGAACCGTCAATTACGCTGCCTCGAGAAAAGGACACGGTTCCTAAGTGTAATGTTTGTCTTATCGTGTTAAACGACTAACGTAAGATTATACGTATTAACGCGTGTATTACGACACCATTTTAAACATATAAATTCGGTATGTAATTACGGGAAACACTGAAAATAAATTTTTATGGCACCTGGAAGGCGTTAGATAGGCGACCCGCAACACGGACCAGGTCCGGGTTCCAGGACAGTCGCTTAGTATTACGACCGACTTTTTGAAACTATTTATGCGGTGATGTAGGTTTATATCCCATGTACACACACTGTAGCCACTCACAATGGTAGACCCTTGTTTGCCAGTAGTTGACAAAAAAGAATTCGGAATTTTGTGTGACACTCAGCTACATTAAAAAAGGTACGTTATGTAGTCTCGGTTTGTGGCGTAATGGATAGGATATTAGCGTCGTGTGCCGGAGGCTGTGGGTCCGAATCTCGTTAGGAACAACATTTTTTGCTTTAAAATCTTTATCTAAATGACTTTGATTGTCATTTTTATTCAATCAACCAATATAAATGTAAGTTTTTAATTCCATTCTCTTGTCACATAATTTTAATCATATCAACTTCCTCATTTGCTCTCTTTTATCCTCCCATCACACTTTCTTCACTTTAAATCTTTGTTCACGTACTTTTAATTAATTTTATGTATTAATTTCGCTTTAATTTCTTTTATTTTATCCCCTGATTTTTCGTCCACATTTTTGCACGTATTTTGTCAATTTCTCATTTTGCTTGAATTTCGTTTTCCTTATAAACCGGTCTTTCGTTTAAATTTTCATTTGCGTTATTTTGTCCATAGCGCAGCAAATATTTAGGTTATGTTTTATGTCTGAAGATTACCGCGAAAAGAAGTTCCACATCTGGTAAGAAAAATAAATTTATCAAATCGTTGCAAAAATATAGATTATTTCGTCTCTTGTTTTTATAACTGATAGGTAGAAATTTTCAAATAATTGAATCTTATAATACTAAAATATAAAAAATTCACATTCACAAAAATTCTAATTGGAAAAAGAATGATATAAAGAAAAAGAAAGAAATGAAGAAGTTCATAAGGTGATTAAAATGACATGATAAAGGAATAAAAATAAGAAATTACCTTTAAACCGATTAACTGAATAAAAAATAATGAGCGAAGTAATTTCCATAAAGACTTAAATGCAAAAAAATTGTGAACCTGACGAGATTCGAACCCACAACCTCCTGGATACGATCCTGGTAGCGATTTTTTTAAGCAACTTAACAGGCGCACAAGGAGAGGTGTGGGGACAAAGTGGGCAAGGGTCGCAACCCGAGGGCTGGCTGCGATGTCCCGTCATTTATCCCAGGAACCAAGGAAAGCGTAGGCAAGTTGAGTAGAGGTACAATGAACATCGTTTATTTATTTTTCTTTTCATTCTTTTTTTTATTTTCATTCATTTTGTTTATTTTTGTCATTAATACCATCGACAATATTAGGAAACAGGCGTCACGCGAGAAGGAGGGCGCAGCATGACGTGAACTAAGAACTACATTCCGATTACCAGTGAATACATCGGTTCTAAGTGTGGAAGAGGCAGGGATCAAATCTTCATGACTGGAACACCCCAGCTCTGGGCTGGGTTAAGGAAGACACTGCAGAGGAAATTGAAGAAAAATAGTCTGTATTTTGGATTGCGGACTACTGTACAGTGGCGTTCATTGCGTGTCCACAACTCCACCTCACAGAGTTCGTCTTTGCTTGCTGAAGTATTTCACGTCCGGAAAGTGGAGCAGTTGAATACGTATCTGATGAGTAGTAGTACGGGTAATAAGAAACAACATCTGTCGCACTAAGAACCAGACATCTCTCGCCTATCTGCACACCAGGCGGCCCTCGTCCCTGTCCATTACAACAAGCCGGCCGGAGTGGCCGAGCGGTTCTAGGCGCTACAGCCTGGAACCGCGCGACCGCTACGGTCGCAGGTTTGAATCCTGCCTCGGGCATGGATGTTTGTGATGTCCTTAGGTTAGTTAGGTTTAAGTAATTCTAAGTTCTAGGGTACTGATGACCCAGATGTTAAGTCCCATAGTGCTCAGAGCCATTTGAACCATTACAACACAGTCGACACACGACGGGGTGTCTGCGAGATGAATCCTGTGGAGGCGTGACCGGCATACTTGCTTCCCATTGACAGTAAGGTACCACGCAGACTGGACGTCAGTGTCAAGATAAGGCGCTCACACCAAACGGCACGTCAGTCGACGTGGGGAAGCTTCCCCTCAACCACATTCGATGACCTGTGCTGCTAAATGAAACCATAGATCGCCTTCGTGGATGTCAATTGCGCCGGCAGTATCACAGTACAGACGTAGCTCAGTTTACATTATCCATTACGCTAGCGCCTCGTCGTATCTGTTGCACCACACAACCAGACTATACAACGTAACTTTTTTAGAGCTATTGCATATAGCACAGAATTCCGAATATTTTATCGTCAATTTCTCGCAATTACTCGCTTGCGAGGAAGGAATGAAAAGTATCAGGCTATACAGAACTAGTAAGCCTAGTCTCGTGTAACACCAGTTGCTCAGCAACGCAGTAGTACACGCGATATGCAGACACGTCTCTACTGCCAGTACTGGCGCTGGTCTGCGAGTACGGCTTCTCGGTCGGCGGCAGCCGCGGCGTCGGGCCGCAGAGGCAGCGCCAGCGCCGGAGCTGCGCTGACGCGCTGACCCCTGGGCCGTGTGATTGCGCCGGCCGGCGAGCAGTTTTCCGGGCGGGCGCGCAGGTCGCGGTGATTGTGCATTTCCCACCAATCGCGCCGCCGCGCCCCGCTGTCCATTTCGGAAATTGACGACCTGTCCGTCAACGAGCGGCACTTTCTGGCAATTGGCCTGCCGCATCGCTGCCGTAGCCGCTAAGCGAGAAACCAACTACCAAACAAAATCGAAATTCCGCTCCCTCTCTCGTTGAGGTTAATGGGGAATCGTCCATCCGACGCGCCACGTGTTTCCCGCATCACCAGACCTCCCCGAACCGGATGACGCACACAGCTGTCAAGTACCCGGATGTGTACCCGTTTCCTCCAGGCGTCTGTGTTGTTTCCTTTTCATATGTGTCCCCATCTGAACTGCACGAGTCACAATAAGGTACATGGCGGAGGGCATATACTGTACCACAACAACTCCAATTATTCTTGTTCCATTTCTGGATAATTATCTGGAAGATTATTGTACCTCCCTGTGAACGTGTCATACCCTCAAACTGTACCCTTGCGGTAAACATACACAAGGTGTATCAAAAACAGTTCAAATGGTTCAAATGGCTCTGAGCACTATGGGACTTAATATTTGAGGTCATGAGTCACCTAGAACTTAGAACTACTTAAACCTAACTAACCTAAGGACATCACACATACCCATGCCCGAGGCAGGATTCGAACCTGCGACCGTAGCAGCAGCGCGGTTCCGGACTGAAGCGCCTAGAGTCGCTAGGCCACAACGGCCGGCTCAAAAACAGTCTTACAAACTTTGCGGACAGGTTCCTTACGCAAAACAAGAAAAGGTTCACGTAAACATTTGTTTGAAAATGCTTCATTTCCGGGTTATTAGTGAAAGCTTACAATTTAGGTGACTGGAGCTCATGAACATATAAACTCATATTAATGCTCTAAATGTTCTTCTCTTGATTCTAAACACACCTGTAGAATCATGAACTGGCACACCCTTTCGAATACTCCTTGACAGTTTCGAACGGTTTGTCAGCCTTCCACGATACTTCAAAAAAGGGTTTCTGCATCCGGGTTGTCTGCTGAATAGACTAATTATCTAACGTGCCCCAGAGATAACAATCCAATGAATTGAGTTCGGGGTAGCGTGCAGGCCATGTAACTGTTCCTCTTCTATCCATCCATCTGTCACGGCAGGTAGCCGGTGCATCTCGAAGACTAAGATTAAATGTGCTGGAGTTTCATCATGCACAAACCACAAGTTTCTTCTCATTTGCAACAGCTCATCTCCTAGTAGGTCTTGGAGAGCGATCTGTTAGACATTACTTGGAAGACGTACAGGGACGACGTATTGTCCTACCAGTTAGTCACCTGAGATTCCAGCACATACATTAATCTTACACCGATCTTGATGTCTAGTAGCATGAGGACTGCGATCAGCCCATATATGTCGGTTGTGAACATTTCTTGTCCCGTCCGTAAACAAAAATAAGAGACAAACAGATTCTGCAATAACCGATTGGCAAAATTTCTCCCTTTGTGGGTTATTGGGAAACGTAAGGCCGCGACACATTAAAGATGATACAGATACCTGGACAGGTCGTGAAGAATCCTCCAAGCTGAACTTGGTGGTGCATCACAAGCCAGACCATCTCGTCTTGCACTGATACCTGGCTCTTCTTCGACAACTAGTACAACATCCTGTTTCTCATCAGGTTTACGAGCAACACATGGTCTTCCTCGGTAAATTGTCTGCGGTGCTACTCATCCCGCACCAAAGTTGGGTGACTCGGCTGTCTTTGGTCTGGAAAAGACGTCTGATAAAGCAGTGCAGCCTCGCGTTCCGTACCAATCGGTCAACAGCACATAAAAATCATGCCTGCTCACGAAATGAATAGCCTGCCATCTTTGAACGGAGCACTTTCAGAAGTAAACTTACTACCTGTAGTACATCTACACAATGGACACGTTGAAGGTAGGCGGATGACGAGTGCACAGAAGTCTCCCTCGAAACACAAAGCCACCTAGAATACAATGAGTCAAACGGCTGCACAGGTAACTGAATTTGTTGGGCTGTACCTGGAAAGCCGTTGAACGTGAGCTTTCATTAATAACTCGAATCGAAGGATTTTCAGACATACGTTTATACCAACTTTTTTTCTCTTGTTTTGGTGTAAGGAACCAATAAAAGTAGTTTTGAAACACCCTGTATACCTACATAGATACTCAACAGGCCACCGTACAGCGAGCTGAGGTGTGTACTTAAGGTACCATATTTTATCGCCCATTGCCTGCTCAACTCGAAATGGTACATAGGATGGATCACTATCTACAAACCTAATGAACTCTAATTTCTTCGTAATATTCATTTCACGATACGTACGTGGGAGAAAGTTATTTGTTATCCGACTCTTCTTTGTATATAAACGATCGGAATTTTGACATTAAACATCTCCGTGCCGCAAAACACTGCCACTCAAGGCCTTTAAATGGAGTTTATTTAAGGACTTTGTGACGTTTGGCGTTGGGTATTCAACCCAGTCACGAATGAGGCAAGCTCTTATTTGAATACTCACTCTCTGTTGTGTTAATCAAATTTGATAAAGGGCCGACTCCAACGAACAGCACTCGAGAATTTGTGTAACGAAGGTTTAGTAAGGGACCTCCACAGTAACGACTTAAGCCCCATACAGTGGTTGAAGATCAATATAAATTTAAATAAATTTGCTTGTATCAGCTTTTTAAAATTCAAATTTCCGCTGACTCACGCATCACTTCACAGAATTAAGAAAATATATACTCAACCGTGACAGAATTTACCGTGCAAAGTCTGAAATTATTTCGCAAATAGTCGCAAGTGTCCGCAGATGCGAAAATATCTGAGTCCGAAACCCAGGTGGCATAATTAGCACCTAGAGTTACATGGATCTTGCTTGTTCAAACGGTTTCCGCACCCTGCCTAGAGTCAAATACGGCTGTCCAACTTATAGCCGGAACCTGGGTCTTCCTTAATTGCGAGAAGCATCTCGTATTGTCATTCAGCGCTCTGAATTACAACTGTTTGTCCTTATGTGCGATCTCAAATAATTAAAATGATATTTCATAATAAATTTGAGGATGAGTAGCTTACCCGCAGTCGTAGTTAAACTGGAAGGAATTTTAAAATAATTAAGACTGAATTAGTAAACTGTTCGTTGGACAATTGCTGCATACATGTAAGTGACCTACTGGTCTTCTAGCTAATAAGTTGCTGTTGCAGCTGGAGGCATTGAAATTTATTATCTCTGGCAGAATCTTGATTATGAGGAAAAGAATATAAAAATCTAATTAATTAAGGAACAATGACAGTTAAAAACCGAAAACTTACCATCTAAATTTTGGTCATAACGCGTGATTACGTTTTTCACCACAAGTTGCAATGGTATTTATGTACCTGTTTTATATAGTTAGTTATGTTGTCCTTAATTACTTAATTCAGACGCTTCTCATCGGCTAATTAACTGCGTAATTAAAGATTTTACTAGCTCATTCAGATTGTCTCGAGGAGAGCTTCCATTTAGTAGGACCATCTTTTCACTGGCTTATTTAGTGTAAGCGTTACTGTAGCTATGCACTAAATCTGTAAATATTACTTTTCCACTCATTAACTAATTACATACATCCCTCCCATAGTCAGTCTCTGCGTTAAAGTAATCAGCTCATTGACCACGGTGATGTAGGGTATCGTGCTTTGCTGTACGTTTAGTGATTTACGCTCCACACGCATAAAGCTGTATCACGATTCCTGTTCATGCGACTAGTAACGACATTAGCGACGTCACGCGCGGACGTTGGCTAATCTGGCAGGACCACCTGAGTTCCACAGGCTCCAGAGTTGTGCACAGACGAGTACGCACGCATCCAAAACAAGACACGTGGAGCTCACTTCAGTCTGTCACGTCTCAACACGCAAGAACAACGATCGTAACATATTCGTCTGACAAGAAAACTTTCAAGAGAGGTTCGTGTCTCGCACTTGTTATTACCATCGTTATACACTGTACAGCCAAAGAAACTGGTACGTCTGCCTAATATCACGTAGGGCCACCGCGAGCACGCAGAAGTGCCGCAACAGGACGTGGCATGGACTTCACTAATGTCTGAAGAAGCTGGACGAAACTGAGACCCTGACTTCTACATGGCTGTCCATAAATCCGCAAGAGTACCACGGTGTGGAGACCTCTTCTGAACAGCACGTTGCAAGGCATCCCAGATATGCTCAATAATGTTCATGCCTGGAGAGCTTAGTGGCCAGCGTAAGTGTTTAAACTCAGACGATTATTCCTGGAGACACTCTGTAGCAATTCTGGACGTTTGGGGTGTCGCACTGTCCTGCTGGAATTGCTCAAGACCATCGCAATGCACAATGGACATGGATGGATGCAGGAGACCAGATATCATGCGTACTTACGTGTCACCTGTCATAATCATATCTACAAGTATCAGGGATACCATATCACTCCAACTGCACATGCCCCAAACCAATACAGATCCTACACCAGCTTGAATATTCCCTTGCTGACAGGCAGGGTCCATGGATTCATGAGGTTGTGTCCGTACCCGTATATGTCCATCAAATCGATAAAATTTGAAACGAGAGTCGTCCTATCAGGCAACATGTTTCCAGTCTTCAACAGTTCAATGGCGGTGTTGACGAACCCAGGCGAAGCGTAAAGCTTTGTGTTGCGCAGTCATCTAGGGTACGTGAGTGGGCCCTCGGCTGCGAAAGCCCATATCGATGATGTTCCGTTGAGTGGTTCGCACACTGACACTTGTTGGTTACCCAGCATTGAAATCTGCAGCAATATGTGGAAAGGTTGCACTTCTGTCACGTTGAAAGATTCTCATCAGTCGTCGTTGGTCCCGTTCTTGCAAGATCTTTTTCCGGCCGCAGCGATGTCGGAGATTTGATGTTTTACCAGGTTCCTAATATTCACTCGTGAAATGTTCGTACGCGAAAAATCTCCACTTCATCGGTACCTCGGAGATCCTGTGTCCCCTCGCTCGTGCCCCGACTATAACACGACGTTCAAACTCAGTTGAATCTTAATAACCTGCAATAATATAGTAGCAGCAGTAACGGATCTAACAACTGCGCCATACCCTTGTTGTCTTATATAGGCTTTGCCGATCGCAGCATTGTATTCAGCTTGTTTACATGTATCTGTATTTGAATACGCATGCCTATATCAGTTTCTTTGCCCTTTCAGTGAATTTACGGTGAAATACGAGGCTAAGATGCGTCCTTCTTTCTGCAGTTACTCAACACACAGATAAGTCATATCTTATAGACGAAAAAAGAAAAGGAGTTTATTGACATCTTCAGCCGTGCCATCACTAGAGGTTATTTCACCAGAGCCGAGTTTAATTATATTACAGAGTAGTAAATCTGGCAGTGTTTCACAATTAAATATGTATGGAAATACACATCCTATGCCCACGGCCTCCTTCCGACTCTCTTTGTCCTCCTCCTCCTCCTTCTCCTCCCCCCCCCATACTTCTCTGTGCATCATCTCCACGTACGCCAATTTCCGCCTCCCTCCCCATATCTGTCCAGACCCCCCCCCCCCTCCTCTCTGAACTTCAGCCATGTTCATTGTTACTGCAAACGAAACCTTAACTAGTAAATGAAGTTGGTTAAAATGAATGGGGAAATCGGTTGGGACCATTGGAATACATACCATGAGAGACACTTCACCAGCTGTTGGGTCTATGAGGGTAGTAGCTTCAGTGACAACATTCAGCATAGGTTTAATCTACGAGTGGATACGTTTACAAAGTTTCGGACGATTCCGATTCGATAGTAGTATACCAATCGCAAGCCGATAACCCATAACCCATGAACACTACTTTCCTGTTTTCTGTAAAACCGACAGTGAGAAAGAAAGAAAACATCACATTGTTGTATATACAAAGGGAAAAAGAATAAAGTGACAGAAACAGTTCACCTAATGGCAAATTGCCAGAAAGGAATCCAAACTGCACATTTTCACAGCACAGCACAACATTTTCTTCCTCGTAGTCAGTTGTAAAGGAAAATTTGTAGACTGTCGTTTAAGAGAGCATGTGCTGAATGTCCGTCTGAACGTTCACTGGTGTGTCGTGTAAAAATCTGAAGTAAATCAATCAAGACCTTTCTAAGATTTATTGCGACAACGTTTCCCCTTTAGAAAGTGCGTTGACAGAAGCCACGGGATACCTCCTAATATCGTGTTGGACCTGCTTTTGCCCGGCGTAGTGCAGCAACTCAACGTGACAGAGACTCAGCAAGTCATTGGAAGTCCCCTGCAGAATTAGTGAGCCTTGCTGCCCCTGTAGCCACCCATAATTACGAAGGTGTTATCGGTGCAGGATTTTCTGCACGAACTACCTTTCGATTATGTCCCAAAAATGTTCGATGGGATTCAAGCCGGTCGATCTTGGGGACGAAATCATTCGCTCCAATTGTCCACAATGTTCTTCAAACCAACAGCGAACAGTTGTGGCCTGAATGGCTGAAAATAGTCCCCAAGTAGAAGAACATAACCATTTCCAGTCAATGATCGGTTCAGTTGGGCCGGAAGGCGCATTCCATGTAAACACAGCCCACACCATTATGAAGCCATCATCATCTTGCACAGTCCCTTGTCGACAGCTGGGTTCCATGGCTTTTTGGGGTCCGCGCAACATTCCGACCCTACAGTCAACTCTTACCAACTGAACGGTATTCCCGTCGCCTAGGGACCAACCGATATCGTATCGAGTCAGGAGACACGCTGCAGGCGACGTCATGCTATTAGCGAAAGCACTCCCCGGCAGCTGACTGGACAGCCGGCACGGTAGCTCAGTGTTCGGACAGAGGGGCGCTGGCCCTCTGTAATAAAAAAAAACCGAGTAAAGGAATCAACGATTAACTTAAACGGATGTGCTCTGACGTCCGCACAAACCAAACGCAACGAATATTACCGACATAAAAAAAGTGGTCAGGGCGACAGAATGCCAATCCTAAGGGCCCGGGTTAGATTCCCGGCTGGGTCGGAGATTTTCACTAGGTGTTGCGTTGTCCTTATCGTCATCATTTCATCCGCATCGACGCGTAAGTCACCGAAGTGGCGTCAAATCGAAGAACTTGCACCCAGGGAACGGTCTACCGAACGTGAGGCCCTAGTCACACGACATTTTTCTAGCGAAGGCACTCGCGTCGATCGTCTGATGCCACAGCCCATTAACGTCACATTTCGCTGCTCTATTCTAACCGATAGGCTTGTCCCCAGTCCCACATTCGTTTCTGCGGGTATTTCAAGTAGTGTTGCTTGTGTGTTAGCACTGACAACTCTATGGAAATGACAGTACTCTCGGTCAAGCGAAGTCCGTCGACCACTGCGTTGTCCGCGGTGAGAGGTAACGCCTGAACATTAGTATCCTTTGCACGCTCTTGACACTGAGGATCTTGGTGTATCGAATTCCATAACGATTTGCAAAATGAAATGTCCCATGCTTCTAGCTCCAATACCATTCCTCGTTTAAAGTTTATCAAATCCTGTCGTGCGGCTATAATCACGTCAGAATACTTTTCGCAAGAATGACCTGAGTGTAAACCACACTCCGTCAGTGAGTTACCCTTTTATACCTTCCGCACGCTATAGTACCGCCATCTGTATAAGTGCACATCGCTATCCCATGACTCTTGTCATGTCATTCTATATTACATATATATCTGTACTATTTATACACTAAAAATTTGTAGTCTATGTTCATTCCAATATCCTTTAGAATATCGCCTAAAAATTTGTAGTGAATCGATAAATTACACTACTGGCCATTAAAATTGCTACACCACGAAGATGAAGTGCTACAGACGCCAAATTTAACCGACGGGAAGAAGATGCTGCGATATGCGAATGATTAGCTTTTCAGAGCATTCACACAAGGTTGGCTCCGGTGGCGCACCTACAACGTGCTGACATGAGGAAAGTTTCCAACCGATTTCTGATACACAAACAGCAGTTGGCCGGTGTTTCCTTGTGAAACGTTGTTGTGATGTCTCGTGCAAGGAGGAGAAATGCATACCATCACGTTTCCGACTTTGATAAAGGTCGGATTGTAGCCTATCGCGATTGCGGTTTATCGTAACGCGACATTGCTGCTTGCGTTGGTCGAGATCACATGACTGTTAGCAGAATAGGGAATTGGTGGGCTCAGGAGGGTAATACGGAACGCCATGCTGGATCCCAACGACTTCGTATCACTAGCAGTCGAGATGACAGGCATCTTATCAGTATGGCTGTAACGGATCGTGCAGCCACGTCTCGATCCTTGAGTCAACAGATGGGGACATTTGCAAGCCAACAACCATCTGCACGAACAGTTCGACGACGTTTGCAGCAGTATGAACTATCAGCTCGGAGACCATGGCTGCGGTTACCCTTAACGCTGCATCACAGACAGGAGCGCCTGCGATGGTGTACTCAACGACGAAACTGGCTGCACGAATGGCAAAACGTCGTTCTTCCGGATGAATCCAGGTTCTGTTTAAAGCATCATGATGGCCGCATCCGTGTTTGGCGACATCGAGGGGAACGCGCATTGGAAGCGTGTATTCGTCATCGCCATACTGGCGTATCACCCGGCGTGATGGTATGGGGTGCCATTGGTTACACGTCTCGGTCACCTCTTGTTCGCATTGACGGTACTTTGAACAGTGGACGTTACATTTCAGATGTGTTACGACCCGTGGCTCTACCCTTCATTCGATCCCTGTGAAACCCTACATTTCAGCAGGACAATGCACGACCGCATGTTGCAGGTCCTGTACGGGCCTTTCTGGATACAGAAAATGTTCGACTGCTGCCCTGGCCAGCACACTCTCCAGATCTCTCACCAATTGAAAACGTCTCGTCAATGGTGGCCGAGCAACTGGCTCGTCACAATAAGCCAGTCGCTACTCTTGATGAACTGTGGTATCGTGTTGAAGCTGCATGGGCAGCTGTACCTGTACACGCCATCCAAGCTCTGTTTGACTCAATGCCCAGGCGCATCAAGGCCGTTATTACAGCCGGAGGTGGTTGTTCTGGTTACTGATTTCTCAGGATCTATGCACCCAAACTGCGTGAAAATGTAATCACATGTCAGTTCTAGTATAATATATTTGTCCAATGAATACCCGTTTATCATCTGCATTTCTTCTTGGTGTAGCAATTTTAATGGCCAGTAGTTTATTTTTCGAGTTTTTTGGCAACAACTTTAAACAACGACTTGTCTTTATATAGTAATATGGATATATACGTATATATACGTATACACGTACGTACGTGTACGGGGTGAGTCAGGAGGAAACGTACATGCTTTGAGGGGTGATGGTATTAGTGATTCTGAACAAAAAAAAAAAAAAACTTCATATGGACGCGTGCCGTGTTCCGAATGGTTTCCGAGCTAGAACACATTTAATATCACTTTTGTACGTTTTCCTTGAATAACTGAAAAACCACCTGCTCCAGCGAAAACATGTCGTAGTACAAAATTAAACTATATTAAATTTTCAACAAGAAAAGTCCTACTCATTTTTTCCTCTAGCACTAATAGTTTGTGCGAAGAGAGCGCAAGAATGTTGAAAAACTTGCTCGATGGACATGCGCTGTAACTTACGTAGTTTTTGTTTGCCAATTTGAGGTAGTTTCCCGACTTGATAGACCACAAGTGTCCGGTATCAAACTGTTCGTCTCAGCTAGCTACCTCAATATGCTACCTCAAATTGGCCTACAAAAACAGCGCATGCACGTCGAGCGAGATTTTTAACATTCTCGCGCTCTCTTCGCACAAACCATTAGCAAGAGAAAAATGAATAGGACCTGTTTTATAGGAAATTTAATATAGTTTAATTTTGTACTACGACCCGTTTTCGTTGGAGGGTGCGGTTGTCGATTTATTCGAGAAAAACGTACAAAAGTGATATTAAATGTGCCGGCAGGGGTGGCCGTGCAGTTCTAGGGGCTACAGTCTGGAACCGCGCGACCGCTACGGTCGCAGGTTTGAATCCTGCCTCGGGCATGGATGTGTGTGGTATCCTTAGGTTAGTTAGGTTTAAGTAGTTCTAAGTTCTAGGGGACTGATGACCTCAGAAGTTAAGTCCCATAGTGCTCAGAGCCATTTGATATTAAATGTGTTCTATGTCGGAAACAATTCGGAATAGGGCATACGTCCATATGAAGTTTTTTGTTCTGCATCACCCCTCAAAGCACGTGCCTTTCTTCGTGGCTCACCCTATATATACGTACAACATCTAAGTTTGGGAAAAACCTGCCTACAAATTTAAACAAAATGATACTATGAAGCGCTAGTGCACACGCACATGCACACACACACACACACACACACACTTATTTTGCCCAGAGGTAAACTGCTGTTAATTGGGATAATCAAGGAACATCTTTTTAAACAGAGGAGCGCAACTGCAGACTGTCGCACAGCTTTGTAAAAAAATTGAATCGTGCTGTTTTGCTGAAAACTGACATTTCGAGACCATAAATGTGTACAAAATACAGGCTGATTCTTACAAAGAAGTAAACAGCATCCAGCCGCTATTGGTAATGCTATTTATTAGCACAAATAGCGCTGATACCGGTTTCGAAGAGACAGGTTCATCTTCAGACAGCTGTCCATGTCTACATAGACATTTGTTGAAGTTTATTATAGTTTTCGGGTCTTTATTCTCCCTTTCGGTGAAGATTCTACGGATGGTGGTGCCCTACAATAAAAAACTATCTTAGAAACAACCTATTTAAACGTAACTATTCCTAATAACGATCGGACATAATGTAAAAGTATTTTTAAGACTGAGATGTAGTAGTTATATTTCACTCACGCCGAAAATCCCACGTCATTTTGTTGAATACAAGTAAACAAGATTGCAACAAAATGACGCACTATTTTTGACACAAGTGAAATATAAATACATCTCAGTCTTAAAGATTCATTTACATTGTGTCCGGTCGTTATTAGCAGTAGTCAGTTTAAAACATCGTTTTATACTGTACGGCACCACCATCCAAAGGATCCTTCACCGAAAGAGAGAAGAAAGAGCCAAAAATTATCATTAACTTCAACAAACGGTTTTTTAACGTGAACAGCAGTCTGAAGATGAACCTGCTGGTTCGAAACGAGTGATGGCGCTATTTCAGTAAATAAATAGCATCACCAGTAGTGGATGGTTGCTGTTGTCTTCTTTGGAAGTGTTTCACATTTCCGTTTTGTTTCGCCGGTTCCATCACAACTCGCAGATATGTAGCATCCATCTTCAGTTTGATGACTTTCCAATCGACTAGCAGCAACTTTACTATCAAACATCCTGGCAGATTAAAACTGTGTGCCGGACCAAGAGTCGAACTCGGGACCTTTGCCTTTCGCAGGCAAGTGCTCTACCAACTGAGCTACCCAAGCATGACTCACGCCCCGTCGTCACAGCTTTACTTCTGTCAGTATCTCGTCTCCTACCTTCCAAACTTAACAGAAGCTCTCCTGCGAAATCACCAGAACTAGCACTACTGAAAGAAAGGATATTGTGGAGACATGGCTTAGCCACAGCATGGGGGATGTTTCCAGAATGGGATCTTCCACTCTGCAGCGGAGTGTTCGCTGATATGAAACTTGTTTGGAAGATAGGAGACGAGATACTGGCAGAAGTAAAGCTGTGAGGACAGGGCGTGAGTCGTGCTTGGGTAGCTCAGTTGGTAGAGCACTTGCCCGCGAAAGGCAAAGGTCCCGAGTTCGAGTCTCGGTCCGGCACACAGTTTTAATCTGCCAGGAAGTTTCACATCACCAAACACTCCGCTGCACAGTGGAAGATCTCATTCTGGAAACATCCCCCAGGCTGCGGCTAAGCCATGTCTCCGCAATATCCTTTATTTCAAGAGTGCTAGTTCTGCAGTGTTCGCAGGAGAGCTCCCGTAAAGTTTGGAAGGTAGGAGACGAGATACTGGCAGAAGTAAAGGTGTGAGGACAGGGCGTGAGTCGTGCTTGGGTCGCTCAGTTGGTAGAGCACTTGCCCGCGAAAGGCAAGGGTCCCGAGTTCGTGTCTCGGTCCGGCACACAGTTTTAATCTGCCAGGAAGTTTCATATCAGCGTACACTCCGCTGCAGAGCGAAAATCTGATTCTGGAACTTTACTATCGTGTGCTCACAGAAACAATAAGTATGCTGTGCACTCGAGTATCCGGCGTATTGAATGGTGATGAACTACTACAAGATACTAATCAGCTGCAGACTATGGAAGGGGCGGTCGATGATGCCAGCGAGGGAATAAAAATACCTATGGCCTCGGGAGAGAGCTAAGACCAGTGCTTAAGCGGCCACGAATAGTGAGCCCGTAGCTCCCCGTGCCCTGTGATGAAGACGAGGGCTGACGGGTCCCGCGGATTACGTCACTTTACGTTTTTGCCACAGCCCGCCGGGCTGAGAGCGTAATTTGGGCCGGCCCTTCTCTTCTCTTCCCTTCCACTTCTGCCTCTTCTCTTGTCCGGTCCGCAGAGCGGCGTTAAATGCAAATGCATCTGAGAGGAGCCGGCAATCCACCCCTGCCGCCTGCTACGCTGCCCGGGGAGTTAATTTGTGATAAGGGTACCTTGGTAATGGGCCGGCGCGCCTCTCCTTTTATCCCGGGAATATCGTGGCCCCATCGCTGCTGCTACTGCTGCTGCTGCTGCTGCCGCCGCTTCTAATGATTCGGCGGAGCGAAACGATAGCGCCACGCCGACAGCTGAATAGGGGAGGTGCTTGCTTCAATGATTCTGCGTCGAGGGCTACCATCTCCGTGATCTAGTGATAACGTCGAAAGTTCCACGACACTGATCGCAGACGACGCGGTCGTCTGTGGGAAGGTAGCAAAGCCAGAAGGCTGAAGCGAATTGCAGGAGCCCCTTTAATAGAGGATCGCTTGATGACGCAGTGACTGACGGCTGACTCCGAGTGAAAGTACACTCCAGGAAATAAATGCAACATCCTCACGTTCAAGGTCATTTTACTGACAAGTGAAATGAACGGTAGTTTTTCATTGTAGGGGTGTACAATAACAAATTCAGACGAAATGAAATACACATGTCAAGTGCGCGAACAGACACATCAACACAAAGTGTACTCCCCTCAGGTGGCAACGCAAGTGTGTCTTGTCGCATGCAAACGATAATCAAGGTGCCGAATGACATTCTGTGGTAGATTACTACAAGTATCTCTTACCTTCGGTTGCGCCCTGGAGAACAAGTAAGTTCCCACTTTTTAATGCCTCACATGTTTTCAATTGACGAGAGGTCTAGTGATATTGCTGGCCAGACCAATTCTTATCCACGACCGAGAGTGCGTTCCGACGCAGCAACCGTTTATGGATGTGCGTTGTCATGCTCAAAAAGCATATCACCTTGCAACCTCCCCCTTACTAACCGGCCTATCCTGCTTGCGATATAAAATATGACCGTGGATCGCGTGTATACCTAATGGAATTTTTCTAATTGGATAAGGCTATCTTTCCCGAAGAAGTAATACCGATAAGTAGGGGGAAAGTGTGCAACCGATCTTTATGACAGAAAAGTCTGCTAAAAATAAAAAAAGTAATTAAACCGAACAGGGATACAATTTGGAAAAATGAAAGTTATTTTGTGCATTCACTCACGAACGACACTGGACAGAAGAGGGATACCACTGCTCATGAATCCAAAAGTTACACTAATGAACAGAAGGAGATAATTACGGTCGCCAGCCCACAAGGGCGATTTACATCCAAAATCCTGTACAAGATGATGGGAAAGAAAAACATTTATTATTAAACGCTGACGTGGCAACTGAAGGTTGTCACGTTTTTTGACACTAATTTTAAGTGAGTATGCAATTATAAAGAAAACTAAGAAGTCCCTTTTACGTTAAGTTTGTCATTAAATTTTGAAAAAGGCAGTCGAGTAGTGATTTGAAAATATCACTTAAACTGCATGTTAGTACTGAACTTCGTTACGTGAAGAATGACTTTCAGAGACCTCAACATAACGTCACCAAAGAAATTTAGGGGAAGGCAAGCACTTTTTACTTTGCAGTTACTTTATTTTCAAACTGGATTTCATATTATCGTCTGAACAACTGAGCCTTTTTTACTAACTTGAACAGAATTAAATACTAGAATATGTACCAAACCAAACAACCATGTGCTCCAAGCCGTATGTAAAATAAATAAAACTTCTGCACTCTTAATTTGTGCATTTTCTTTAGATTTTGATTTTTTTCCAGTGATAGATTCTCAAATTTCGGTTAGCAGATAAGGAAAAAAGGCAGCAAGGACCCTGCTTGGTAACAAGGTCTGGGGGGGCAATGAGATCACAATCGCCCTGAATTTAACTGATTGTTATTTGAATAAAGTTCATTAATCAAATCACAGTCAGTTGTGCTGCTGGGTTAGCCGTTAATACTTTCTACCAATGAAGTCTTACTTCAGTGCTGTGCTTGCGACGAAACTCGGAGCCGACGACGAATTTGTGTTGCTGGAACTGCTGCTGTTGTTGAAGACGGTAGCATCTTGTGGGGCCACGGCTAATTATAGGAACGGTCGATCGTAATTAATACAGCCTCTTCCGCCCGTCCACTGTCCGTACTCCTGTTACGAGTCATCTGGCCGGCACGCGTACATTATGCCACCGAAATGGTATTCTCTACTGTGAGAGCGTTAACACCACACTTCCGCACACTACAAGCGTTGGAACCCGTCTCTCGCTCTCTCCACGTGCTCTGCACAACAACTCCCTACCCAAAGATTTTACAACGCACAAACACTGCTATTATCGTTGCTAGTCGACGCAAATAACAATTCCTTTGGCTTTTTACCAGAGCTTGTAAGTTTCACAGTAAAACACACATAAATACAATGAAACGTCAACAGACTTTTACCTAAGTGTACACATACAGTGAAGCAATGTCCTTACTTATTAGAAGAAAGCATTTAAATTACAAGTATTTACATACAATTTAAAAAAATTATATATCGGTAGCAGGTGCCATACATCCTGCCTTTTCGGTGTTATAACCTTCCCGTAGAAGAAATGGTAGTAGCAAGTGGATAACAGCCTGTAAAATGCAGCGGCCACTGGTTACTTTACGATGTAGAAACACCAAATGTGACAACTGTCGGCCCGGTACACCATGAAGCCGGCAACGGAACTTATGTGTCTTGGCGAATGGACTCAGGAATGGGCAGCTCAGCAAGCCTACTCCATACACGCTTACGCCCATCACTCGAATGCAGATAGAACCCACACTTATCACTGAAGAGCGCCATTCAACTCTCTAGTCAATTCTTTTACGACACAACAGCAGCCATGTTCTATGGTGTAATAGTCTCCCGGATAACTTCGCCAGAGTTAACATGATGTTAATCCTTACGCAAGCAGACGGTTTCCACTGGTCCCTGATGACACGTCAGGCACAACATGTACCCGGATCTCGTCCCTGGAGAATGTTCAGTCGGCCACCGCTTCTCGCACGATGCGTCGATCTTGGTGTGCATCTGAACTACGCGCACCTCCAGAATCCGGTCTCTACTGGAGGGACACCGCAAAATACAATCGCCGCAAAATAGCATTATATGACTGCACAGGCCGCGACTATAATAATAAATAAGTCTCTCCCTGTGTAGGAATCGTAGCAACTGTGGGAGTGCAGGATGTGGACATGCGGTTATATATGAGCCTTTGGGTCTGTTGGGAGAGCATGTTGGGATAGCCAAAGTGGTTAAAACGATCTCTCGCATAAAGCGGGAAATCCGGATTCATGTGTCACCAATTAATTGTGCAGCTGAAATCTGATCGTACTCGCAATTGGAAACACATTCTTTCCATTGCTGTAAAAAAAACCAACAAAAATAGCGAATAAAATTTCAAACAGACTGTCAGTTGAATGCAAGTAAAGGTGTCGGCATGGACACCCCAAGACGCTGTTCGTGCGAAACAGTCAATACGGCCCCACAGTGAAATCTACTGAAGTTGGAACGTAAGTTAGTGAAAATGAAGTCATCTGTGACGATATTTTCCTTGTGAAGTCCATACTTTCATAGTCAGGTTGTAGTGATCCGAGAATTTCCGCGTAAATTGTAGAACCACTCGCCCTTCTACCCTCTCGAACACACGTAATTTTAAAAATAAGTGTGAGAGAACGTTCATACTGCGCGACACAAGTTTGTGTGTGTAGGCTGGAAAGGAGTCGTGAGCGCAAGGTAGTCGCAAGGGCCGAACGGCATCGACAAGTGTTTGCCGCTCGCGCCACGGAAGCCGTATTGGAAGAACAAGGAGTGTTTATGTATCTTATGGTGTTTTATATCGTTGACTATTGTAAAGAGAAAAAAGAAGAATAGTTTAAACCTTGTTAACTGTACTTCATGTATTGGAATCTCTAGAGGCAAGACCGGTTCGTAAATTATGTGATTGTTAAGCCAACTTTATTGCAGATGGATTTTATAGAGTCTAACGCGAGACGAATCGGTTGACTTGTATACATTCGAATATTGGCGTGAGAAATGGTGACTATGTTATTTGTGGAAGTTGAAATATACGATGGCCGTACTAAAAGTATTCTTCGAGTACGAAATAATTTCAAAACTAGAGAGAGAAAAAGTTTTTGGACATCGACGTAGCCGGAAATCAAGAGAACAAGATCGGCTGTATATACCAAGGAAGTCAACCAATGGGAGAGAGGTGTGAATTTTGCAATCCAACTTCACACCGCCTCTTATCATCCACATCGTTAGAACGTGGCGACCAGTGAAAGGCACCAGAAAAAAACGGGAATTTTGAGAGGAAATCGAAGCAGAAGATATGATGTGTTGCTATAGCAACCAGGTATACCAAGACAAGACAACTGTTTCGTGTAATTGGATGAAGTCCAAAAACTGAATAAAATATTTTGTGAATGCAAAACAGAGAAAGACGTACGAAAGTAATAACGTTAATGCACGGAAAGAAGACCTCGACGTATTAGAATAAGAAGAGATACGACGAGAATAATTCAACTAAGAAGATCCGGTGTGGCGAGTGTCCAGCTCTCACACGCATCGCGGGGCGCAGATGCGGAGACAACATCCGACACCACCGGCACCATTTGCTGCTAACCGGTGCTGATTCTACATCCGCACACCGACGCCAACGCGGAAACCAGCAACTGACGCCACCGGCACCAGTTACTGTTCACTGGCGCTGATTCCACACCTGCTCACCGACGCAGTCTAAAACTCTACGCCGGGTGAGCGAAAAACAATAATTGTTCGAGTGTTAGTCGAAGAAACTGGTCACTACACTGTATTAGTGTAGTTATAATACTTGGAGTTAATTCGTTAAATGATCACTAGATCAGAAGCTATGAGAAATATGGATAATTCACAGACAACTGAGGAAACTTCAGAACCAGCCATGGCAATGGAAGTGAGTAAGGAGTTGCCAGACTGTTCTGACTAAGGGAATTTGATCAAAACTTTAAATAATAAAATATATGGCCGAAGTGCAGATTCAACAGCTTTAAGAAAGAAACTAACTGCTCAAAATACTTCTTTAAGAAAGGAACTAAATACAACTTTAAATGCTCAATGTCTTAAATTAGACTCAGTAAAAAACTTGATGCACAGAGTGCTAATTTAAGTAGAGAAATAGACACAGTGAATACTCAATTAAATAAAAAATTGGATGTTCAGAATAAAACTTTCGGATTGTCAAGTGCTAAGGTAGATTCACAAAGTAAAGACTTTAGTAATTTATGTGAAGGTATGGGAAATTTGAAGACTGAATTTGACGTTTTAACTACTAAAGTAGAAAATATTAAAATAAATTTGAAAGGTGAATTAAATAGCGCTTTAAGCAGTCAGGTAAATTAACGGTTCACTGACTTAAATCAGAGACAGTATGATAAATTTCAGAATTTCAGGAAAAAGTTAGAATTTGATATTGAAGATAAATGTAATAGTGTAGAAATTGAACTGAGTGAAAAATTAGGATCATTTCAAAATGTGTGTAATGCTACATTTGATGCTGTAAAGCAGAGGTTGCATACCTTAAAAGAAAATGTTGAAAAGCAGGACAAGTTAATACCAGTAGTCCAGTCGCAAATTACAGGTGTTAGTACAAGAGTTGTCAGTAGACGAATAAATAATGTAGGACAGAATTTCAAAGAAAATACATCCAACTTTGATAATATAAATATAAGTAGTTTGGCAGAATCATTTGAAGAAATGATAGATCGAAGAGTTGCCGCGAGAGTAACATCCGGAAACGTTTCGACTATTGCTTCTTCCAAACTTAATAATACCAGCAATGTTATAGACGGCTTGTGGGAAGAATTCAAGTTTATCCAGGATAGAGTAGAAAACAGAATAACTTTACCTAATGTTGTGTTACCGAGTGAAGTGGAGATTGTTTTGCTGTGGGGAATGAGCCGTGGCAATTGGCGGTAGGGTGTTCTATTTGCATCGCTGATATCGATATTCGGCTGTGTTGCTATCTGTGACTGCTGCCCCCGGCGGATTTCCGGATGAACGGGTAATCGAGTCTCCTGTCGGTGTACAACGAGCCAACTTGTGTTGAAAACCAGCCGGCGTCCCTAACCGTGGTGCATGGGCCTCGCCGTGCTCACGGGCCGCCCTTGTCTTCTGTCGCGCTGGATGTACGGTGCCGATCACTGAGCGCCTTGACCTGAAAAATTGTGGTGAGTTCGTCGTCTCACGTCGAACAGCTTCCCAGTTCGTAATTTGAAAGCTCCACGTTTTATCCTGTGTTTAACTAAGAAGATTGTTGAAACTCATTGCGGCATGGGTAGCTGCCGGAGATGGTTCTGAACTTGGTTCCACAGTGGCTATTTTAAGGAGGCTGATGTTCCTCATTTCGTTTCTCATCATATGAAGAGTGTGTATTTTAGGTGGTTTTCATGCAAATTTTAACTGGATTTAGGACATATTCACTTTTGGACTTGTTGCCGTTGTGTACACGCCCGGCAGCAGTAGAGTTAATGGTTTAATCGTTTGTCACGGCAGGATTTGGTATGTTTATTTAATGTTGAAAGTGCCTTAAGGCAAATGGAAGTGATCTATAAGTTTCCTGCTAATTTACTGGGAGACGGGTAATGTTAGAGTATTGCTCCATAAGAATTTTGGGGCATGCTTATTATATATTCCGATGTGGCTGTGATTTGAAGTTTCTTTCATTGCAATCTATTTGTGCTGCAGGCCGTTTGTTAAGTCTGTTCCTTTCCTGGCGTCGGTGCGGTTATGGATTCTTGTCATTGTGAGGCCGGTCGGACCGTATATAAATATGTAGCGCCTGCTAGTGAGCGTGTGCACAAGCCGTGGGGAGTGAACGCTCGTATTGCCTGCCGGCCGTAGCGTTATTGCTTCCAAATACTGCTGTGGGCCTTAACGCTGTTCTCTAAAGTTAAGGGCAATTTGAGACTCATTCTGAGTCATTATGTCCGTTAGTTAAGTGAGGCTACTTTGTTAATATTAGCGTTTCTGTAAGTCATTTTACTGCTTGAGTTATTACTAGCCATTCTTATTTAACACATGTTAATCATTTGTGTATCTCTAATGAATGTCCAACTTGCTATTTTTCCTGTGTGCCAGTTTTACGACCATGGTTGGCCCACCTTGCATTTTTAGTATAAGCATGTTTCACTGTGGACCTTTGTGGGCAGTTCAGTTTTATTAAGCTTTAAGATCTTTGTTTTTTAATGAAGTTGTGGTATTATGTGGCTGTGTAACTGGGTTGGAAGTGTATAGTTGTACTAGTCTTTTGAGACATGGTTAAACAAGAACGATTGTTTATGATTTATTATTTCACCGTGCCTACTATCTATGATGTTGCTTGCGGACGCAAAATAATATTATTCGTGTTTATGTAATGCAATTAAAGAGATTTGTATATTGCGACAGTAAGAGGGTAAATATCCGAACTGAAGTTTATACTAAAATCTGTTTTGAATCAAATTAAAAGTGTAAAACAATCACAAGCTTGTTCACCACCAGTGACCCCGGGCTTCCTATCTCCTTTAAATAACTGTGGTCAGATTGTAATTTTTGATTTTCTAAAGAATTCACGGTTCAGGGTGACTTTCACACAAAACTTAACGAGAAGTATAGGTCTGCGCATACTCGAGTGAAGTTAATATCCGATCCATGGGATCTGGGTGGAGTCCTCCGTTCTCCCAGGGACGTTAACGTTCTGTGTTAACGGGCGAAGTGACGACCGTCGGATCCCGAGTTGTTTACGGTGTTTCTCCTGTAATAAAATTTTCCTGCACCGAATTCCAACAAACTTCTTACACTACCCCCCTACTTCTTCCACTATTCTATCATCCCCCGCTTACAGTTTATTAGAGAAACATATCAGCGAGAAATTCTGCTTATGTCACCCAAAACTGCTCCGGGTAGGTGACTGCATCATCCTCTGTTGTAGATAGTTGTGCCCGCTAGGAGTTTGACGGCTTCATCCTCGGTTGTTAGAGAGTTGTGCCCGCTTGGAATTTTGATTGCGTCGTCCTCGGTTATTCCAGGGGTGCCCCTACCTGTCCTCATGACTCGTCCCGTCTTATCCAAATTTATTCTGACTTGCTCGGCGGCGACATGAGATAGGAATTGGTGCACACATTACCCCTGAGGTAAGATAGATTAAATCTTCCTAGCCAGCCAGGCTCTCCCGCTCTCCACGTATAGTTAGTTTTTATTTTTGCCTGAATTAGTCTTTGTTCCATGCGGCTTTTCGCGGATGATGCTGTAGTATACAGAGAAGTTGCAGCATTAGAAAATTGTAGCGAAATGCAGGAAGATCTGCAGCGGATAGGCACTTGGTGCAGGGAGTGGCAACTGACCCTTAACATAGACAAATGTAATGTATTGCGAATACATAGAAAGAAGGATCCTTTATTGTATGATTATATGATAGCGGAACAAACACTGGTAGCAGTTACTTCTGTAAAATATCTGGGAGTATGCGTGCGGAACGATTTGAAGTGGAATGATCATATAAAATTAATTGTTGGTAAGGCGGGTACCAGGTTGAGATTCATTGGGAGAGTGCTTAGAAAATGTAGTCCATCAACAAAGGAGGTGGCTTACAAAACACTCGTTCGACCTATACTTGAGTATTGCTCATCAGTGTGGGATCCGTAACAGATCGGTTTGACGGAGGAGATAGAGAAGATCCAAAGAAGAGCGGCGCGTTTCGTCACAGCGTTATTTGGTAACCGTGATAGCGTTACGGAGATGTTTAATAAACTCAAGTGGCAGACTCTGCAAGAGAGGCGCTCTGCATCGCGGTGTAGCTTGCTCGCCAGGTTTCGAGAGGGTGCGTTTCTGGATGAGGTATCGAATATATTGCTTCCCCCTACTTATACCTCCCGAGGAGATCACGAATGTAAAATTAGAGAGATTAGAGCACGCACGGAGGCTTTCAGACAGTCGTTCTTCCCGCGAACCATACGCGACTGGAACAGGAAAGGGAGGTAATGACAGTGGCACGTAAAGTGCCCTCCGCCACACACCGTTGGGTGGCTTGCGGAGTATCAATGTAGATGTAGATGTAGATGTAGATTCACTAGCATCTGTGCATGTCTGTGGGCAGAAGTCTGGGTGAAGTCAACATCAGTATATCTATTAATATGAATGATTCCAAAAAATAGTTTTCTTGAAAGCTTCCTGGTAGTCCTGGCACATAACTTTTGAAATAAATTCCGAATTCGTGAGAATACCATTCTCACACTTAATGTAAGATAATCGAGTTAAGGTCATTGAAGCATAGTTTTCCTAGTAAACTGAATGGAATATTGTTTTTGTGGAAAACATAATATTATATGACTAGTTAAATGACTGTGATAATGAAATATATAATTTTATGCTTGATAAGGAATATTTTATACCTTTTATAGGATGTGACATAGATGATAGGTTTTGTATCGATTTTGAAAGGGGGTGTGTAGTGCAGGTAAAAGCATGATTCACACTAACAGATAAATCATGGCTAACACAAAACACACACCACACCTTTTTAAACAACCCTTGCAAAAAAGTGTCTGATTCTTCACCATTTGGCGTTTCTATAGGGTTGCTAAGATTTTCTTCGGGTACCTTAAATATGAAAGTGGGACTGTCCGTTCTGTTGGAGACGATTTAACACCTTCTCCGGCTTCTCACTCAAGTACCAGCGAGGTACTTCCAGGGTGAAGGGGGGTGGGAAGGGTTTCCTGTCTCTGGGGCTGTGTTCTTTCTCTCCTTCGATCTCAGCAATCACATCTATTTTTTCTCCTTTCTTACTTCACTTTTGAGTACCTATCTATTTTTTCCTCTTTCCATAGTCATCTACTTCTATCGCAGAAGTCCTTCCTGGTTTCCGTAGTTTCCAATAACCTACTTCTTATCTTCAGATAAGACGGTCGAAGAATAAGACTACACACACACATCAGCATACACACAAAGATACACGGGTACGCAAACAATGAAACTACTGGCTAGAAACCTGTCAAAAGGTGAGGAAAATATGCACACATTGATGTTTATTGTGATGGTTCTAGATCGCAAGTACATATATGACGATTCAGTATCGCATATATATATATATATATAAACTACAAGGATTCCACGTCAAGTATTTGTTAAGAGTAAAGAAGTCGAAAAGTAGAGGAGGACTCCAGGGACTAAATGAAGTATCAAGAAGTGAGGATGAAGTGTAACATAGATTTTTATTTTTCCCAGGAAATATTTAATTACAGTATAGATAAAGATGTATACTGGGGCAATGAACCATGAGGCCTACTCAAAAAGGATAAGGGGGGCGTACCCGGCATTTGCTAAGGATATAGGGCAGGCGTACGTCCATACAGATAGGACAACCTGTGGCCTGAAGAATAGGGATTTGTTATAAAGGGGCGCACGTACCGGAACGTAAGGAGGAAGTGTACTCATAGGGTCAACCCATATGTAAGGTATAGTACTGACCCTAGCGAAAAAGGAAAGTATAGTGACAAAAGTCACTTATTTTATAGGAATTATTCTGGTAAGTTTGAATTCTACATACCACTAGCTTTATTATGTGTTATGAGTGTCGGAAGAAAACACTTTCATTTGCCTAGTGTTCCTCCAGACTACAAACTACTGGGAATAATGAAACTAGTACGTGCTAAAGAAAAATTGGTAAAAAGAATTAGAATAAAGGATGAAACAATCAAGAGTCTATGACACCTGGAGTTTACGACTGGAAATCAGAAATGTTGTCCGCACGATTCCTAGATATAGAAGGACTGAATCCTACGTTAGGTGAAATGCTAAAGTTGTTATTATCAATGTAAAATGAAAAAAGAAGAGCTGAATAGGAAATAAAAGGGTTATGCACTGTTATTAAAAAAGTGTGGAACGTATACTGTGGAAATACAAATTGTTATTATATGTAATACTAATATACATAATGAGTATGTATAAAATATCACGTGTTCGATCTGAGGGGGGGGGGGGTGGATATGTAGTGATTCGAAAATTTCCGCGTAAATTCTAGAACCACTCGCAATTCTACCGTCTCGAACACATAATACGTGTGAGAGAACGTTCATACTGCGCGACACAAGTTTGTGTGTGCAGGCTGGAAAGGTGTCATGAGTACAAGGTAGACGCGACGGTCGAACGGCATCGACAAGCGTTTGCCGCTCGCAGCCACGGAAGCTAAAGGTGTTTGCCGCTCGCGCCACGGAAGCTGTATCGGAAGAACAAGAAGTGTTCATGTATCTTACGGTGTTTTATGTCGTTGACTATTGTAACGATAAAAAAGATCAGTTGAAACATTAATTGTACTTCATGTACTGGACTCGCTAGAGGCAAGACGGGTTCGTAAATTATGTGGTTGTTAAACCAACTTTATTGCAGATAGATTTTATCGAGTCTAACGCGAGACGAATCGGTTGACTTGTATACTCTCGAATATTCAGGTGAGAAATGGTAACTACGTTATTTGTGGAAGTTGAAATATTCGAAGACTGAACTAAAACTATTCTTCGAGTACTAAATTATTTCAAAAGTAGAGAGAGAGAGAGTCTTAGAAATTCCTGTTAACCAGCAGTATTCTTCGGAGAAGAATTTTTTTGGAGATGGACGTAGCCGGAAATCAAGAGAACAAGATCGGCTGTATATACCAAGTAAGTCAACCTATGGGAGAGAGGTGTGAAGTTGTAACGTTGTTACTTTAATTTTTGCTATGTAAGCGGTACTGCTAGCCAATAAAAGCGGGTTAAAAGCTGTGAGCTGTCTGGGGAAGTTAATCTTGCATTACTAAGCAACTGTTTCACCAGGTATCTAGTCTAGATTTACCAAATTCCCAAACAGACTAACATTAATTATAATCTTTTAATAGTCATACAACAACCGGTAATATATATATATATATATATATATATATATATATATATATATATATATATATAAAAGAGAATTTAAATAAAAAGAAAGAAATCAGTTTATATTTGGAAATTTATTTTAAGATTTATCATTGAAATTTCCGCATATTAAACGTGAGTTATAACTGAGCTGGTGCCTTGTTTCGGACTGTGAAAAAGTGAGTTTGTAATCTTACGGAACACATCAAATATAGAGCCAAGATTGGGAGTCTGCGTACAACACTGCATTCATAAAACAACACACAAAGAACATTGAAACATATGCAACAGAAAATTAACCACTACCAACAGAATCAAATTTTCACCCAAAGAAATTACGTTCGTAGCACAATCCTGTCCGTCATGTAATTACCACACACTGGTATACTAAATTCATTTTAACTCTTTGTGAAATCTTCGCGAAAAGAATAGCTGAGTGGTACTTTGATGATTACACCACATGCTTCACGTGGTCAACTTGGTTTACACAAAGAGTGTAACTCCACAATAATTTTGATAATTAAAATAAATTAGATCGAAAAGCAATTTACAAAAAAAAACCTCGAACTGGTTACTAACGTCTTACTGTTAACCTTACGGGTCAAACAGTTATATAAGCACGTTGTACTGGTCTCGCAAAGTACACCCCACGTGGGTTGAACATAAAGAAAAGTTGCTATATTGAAAAATATTGTCAAGACGAGACGTTATAATCACACAAGCATTCGCATTTAAGATTGATCTTAGTTAGTTACTGATCAACACGTAGTTCCACTTTACTCACAAAGTAGTGACAAAGCAACTACCGGAAAATAATCTGAACTTCACACGAGAATTACACTGCGCTGCAATTTAAGATAATATTAGATATTTTAGAGCTAAACCTGAAATAAAGGTGATTAAATTTTCAGTTAGCCTGAACTTAAGAAATCCATTGTCCTACGGACTTCGCAGACACGCGCTTAGCCGGAGATCTTACCACTTCAGACGCTCGCCACGGACAGACTGACCTGCGCTCCTCTCGAGCGTGCTTCCTGAGCGTGGCTCCCAAATACAAACGGAAGTGGCCAGAGGGGCAGCTTCCTATACCAACATGACAACGGACGGACAGGACCATACTAAGGAGAGAAACCGCTTTGCTTTTAGAAAGTGTAGCTACCTGTTACGACGTTGGTCCTACTGTTCTCTAGCAGACAGGCTTGTCTGCTACCCTCAAGCATGCAACTACAAATACATTTGCTCATTCATCCTCTCACACAGAAGGTAAGGGGGATGACAGTATCTTAAAATATACAGTATATAAAAGAAAGCGGATGTAGGTTCCGTATGAGACTGTGTGACATGAATTACATATAAACTGTGTTTTAAAGTGTAGTAGTGTGACAGATCGTTCTTGTTTATGTGTAAAAGTAAAACGTTCCACTACTCAGTCTCCTCCCAGATAGTCAGAAACGCCACAGTAAATGTAGAAGAGGAATTTATGCCGTAAATGACAACAGATTTAAGAAATTAAACATGAAAGGAATCCAACAGAGACCTTTCAAAGTTTGCAATCCAACTTCACACCGCTTCTTATCGTCTAAAGCATTAGAAGGTATCCACATCGTCGGGAGCACTTGCACATAAATACTACCTAAAAGGCAAAACATTCTGTTGCTATATTTAGCGTAGGTCGAATAGTTAGGATTAGATAACTGTAGTTTCGTGTTCTACTTTAATAAAAATAGCTGTAAGATATTTTCTGTGCAAAATACAGTTTTAGCTTCACAATGCAGCATTATGTCCCTTAGTTCGTTCTAACAACGGTCCTGCTAGCGGAGCTAAAACTCTAGATCTATAGAGCCTAGCCACCCACACCTGCTGGACAACAAGGAACCTTGCCATCGTTTTAAATGTGGTCATTAGTGCAGCTTCTGTTTGGCGTAAGACCCTTCTTGCCTCTTGCACAATGTAGCGGTCATCTGCTGCTGTACTTGACCGTGGTTGACCACTTCCTCTCCTTCGGGCAGCTGTGCCTGTCGTTCGGAAAGCTCCACATGCTGCGACCAATACCACACTCCTGCGAAACTCTCGTCACAAGTCGCCCTTCTTCCAGTTTCCCGATCATTCTTCTCCATGTGAAGTCATGCAAATGCTGTCACCGGGAAAGCAGTAATGAAGAACACGACCACAGTGTACCGTAACTGCTCTCTGATTGACACACGCTGTCTTTTCCCGTTCTTTCAACTCCCTCGAGTGGCGGGAACAGCCCCATTTGGCGCTATAGCCACGTTGACTGGAAGCCCTCTGGTGACACGTTCCCACAATACATTTATTTTCACCGGGTAGATAATGTGTTACGATACTTCATCTAGTTCGGCCTTAGGGTTTGCAGAGAATTTAGGCATCTAGCCTGAGTATAGACTCCATGCATATTCCGAAGTCACAACCTCCTGCGGCTGAAGCCTCAACACATATCTCTTCCCTTCTTCTATTCATTCTTTTCTACTACTATCTTTCAGTTATGTTTCTTCAATTTTCCGCATGTTCAAAAATGGTTCAAATGGCTCTGAGCACTATGGGACTTAACATCTATCGTCATCAGTCCCCTAGAACGTAGAACTACTTAAACCAATCTAACCTAAGGACATCACACAACACCCAGTCATCACGAGGCAGAGAAAATCCCTGACCCCGCCGGGAATCGAACCCGGAAACCCGGGTGTGGGAAGCGAGAACGCTACCGCACGACCACGAGCTGTTTCCGCATGTATTATATTTATTCTTCATATCACCATCATACTTGTGAAGCACATACGAATATAAATTGTTACTGAATGCCGTAATTGTAAATGATTTTAGTATCGTAATGATGATCGTTAGTCATTAGGTCTACAACAAGATCCTGAACTGACACTGTTTGCTGACGATATAACAATAATTATTAATCCAGTAAAAGAAAGTCCGATAGAAAATGATACAAATAAGGTCTTTGGAAAAGTTATTAAATACTTCCACTCTCTGATGTCATACGGAATAATATTCTGGGGAAACTCAACACTTAGGTAAAAAGTATTCACTGCCCAAAAGAAAGTAGTTAGAATACTGTGTGGGGTTCATAGTCGCACATCTTGTAGGCATCTGTTTAAAAGGTTAGGAGTTCTTACAACTGCTTCACAGTACATTTACTCAGTAATGAAATTTTTTCTCAACAACATGGACCAGTTTAAAATCAACAGCGACATTCATGGTTACAATACCAGAAAAAAGAAAGACCTACACTATCCTTTACTTAACCTATCTTTGGCACAGAAAGGGGTAAAATACGTTGCTATAAAAATTTTTGATAAATTACCAGATGAAATAAAATGTCTGACAGAAAGCAGTAATTGTTTCAAAAACAAATTGAAATCATACTTCCTTGACAACTTCTATACCATAGATGAATTCTTGAATATGAGTAAATAAATCTGGAGATATAATATATGCATTTTGTGGCATTTCAGGGAATGGGATAGATAATAGAAATATTTAGGTATATTACTATAATGTAAAAAAAAAGAACTTGTTCCTTGTGCGCATTTGTTATGCATTTGACACTTCCCACACCATAACGATTTTTCTCTGCCATTGATCAATGGAACACGTAACTATCTAACTCCGCAGTCGTGCAATAGATCGCAGTAGCAGGAAGTGGTGGACTAGGTGGTAGGTCGTACGTGTCGTACAATAAGCGTAGGCACTTGTGAATACAACGCCATCATAAAGTTATTCTCAATTGAATATGTCAACTTAAGAGCCCAGTTCTCGCCATTTGTGGGAAATTTTAATTTTATACTGTAACATGCAGAAATCTGTGGATGAGACTTACAAAATACTGGATTGGACCTATGGTGAGACCTCTATCAGTGAAAGAACGTGCAGAGACTGGTTTCAACGACTCAACAACGGTAACATTCACGTCGAAGTCCAGCGTGGCGGTGGAAGAGAGAAGGTTCTCGAAGCTACTTAAATCGACAGAAACAATCACAGGAGATCGTTGTCGAAAGCAACTGACGCCTTTGAGCAGAGCACTGATATACAAACGGCCACAATACAGCGGTAGACATGAAAAGGCACTATTTCAGCAAGACAATACTCTACCCCATGTCGCAAAACCGTCGAAACATATTTGGAAATGAAGTTAAAATCTTCTGGGTTATTAGGCCACGTCACATTTCTTCTAAAATGATCGAAGTTTCGACCCCTCTGCTGGGATCTTCTGGTGTCCACTACTGCTAGAGCACTGCAGCAGAGGAGTCGAAACGTCGATCATTTTAGAATAAATATGACGCGACCTAATAACCCAGAAGATTTTAACTTCAGTCACAACGGCCACGAAAGCCTGCAGACATACATACTTGGAAGTGTTGAAGAGGGAAGTCCTACCTCACCCGCCGCGTCCTCCAGACGTTGCTCTCTCTGACTTCCACCTTTTTCGATCAATGGCACACGGCCCGTCTGAGAAGCACAGAACTCAATCCATTCATGGATCGCATCACAAGATTCCCAGTTCTACCGCCGCGGGATTTCTTAGCTGCCTGAAAGATGGCAGAAAGTAGTGGCTAGCGATGACCAATACTTCCAGCCGTAATTTTTTTTAAGTTTTCCACAGAAAAGGATCGAACTTCGAGCAAAAACGACGGAAGCACAGATGTAGACCGAATACTTAATTAATGAAAGCCGGCCGGTGTGGCCGAGTGGTTCTAGGCGCTTCAGTCTGGAACCGCGCGACCACTATGGTCGCAGATTCGAATCCTGCCTCTGGCATGGATGTGTGTGATGTCCTTAGGTTAGGTAGGTTTAAGTAGTTCTAAGTTCTAGGGGACTGATGACCTCAGATGTTAAGTCCCATAGTGCTTAGATCCAATTAATGAAATGTCCATTCTGTCACAGAATCTATAAGGTGTGTCATAAAATTCTGCAGCGAATATATAATCAAATAAATGTCTCCAGTTTACCTGTACAGATTCAGCAAGAAAGAAAATGGTAAGTGTCAATGTGGTCATACATGAACAGTCGACCACTTCATCTTTGTGATGCCCATAATGCAATTAGGGAACCAGTCGAGGCAAAAAAACCCTTTCCTTTACTCATAAGCCTTCAGACTGATTTGATGCGACCCGTTACATCTTCCTATCCTGAGCTGACACCTCCATCTCAGAGTAGAACTTACATCCCACGTCTTAGATTATTCTTGGTTCCAATTTCTGTCTTCCTCTATAATTTTTACGCTCTTTAGTACCATGGAAGTTATTCCCTGATCTTTTAATGCAAGTTCTATCACCTTGTCCCTGCTTCTAGTAAGTATTTTCCTCGTATCCCGTTCTTCGCCAATTCTGAGGAGAATCTCCTTACTTCATTTTCAGCATCCTTCTATAACACCCCATCTCGAATGCTTCTTTTCAGTCTTGGACTTCCCACGGTCTTATATTCCCTTCCAGACAATGCTGTGTTCCTGACTTACATCCTAGAAAATTTCGTCCTCTAAGTATGCTTGATAGTAGCAGACTAGTTTTAGCAATAAATGCCTTCTTCGCTTGTGCTATTAAGCTACTTTTGTCCTCCTTGCTTCTAAGTCAGCAGAGTTCCCCCTCTTCGTCTAGTTCGTGGGTCTCAAATTTTCGTGTTAAGTTGACCGGTAATGTGATTTCTGCTACTCCTCATCACTTTCATCTTTCTTTGGTTTCTCTCAATCCACATTCCGTGGTCATTAGACTGTTAACTCCATTCAACGTATTGTGTATTTGTTCCTCAGAATTATTAAGAATAAGAATGTCTTCGACACATCTTACCTAAGTTGTCTCTTCGCCATGAATTTTAGTCCCACTCTTGACTCTGTCTTTTTTTCTGTCATTATTTTTTGTATATATAGACAGAGCAGTATCACAGTAAGGCAGTGTCTTTAAATTACACTGCTTGTAATGCCAACTCTTCTTTTTTCCTCTACTATTGTTATTGTTCTCCCTTCATTCCTTATATCTCATAAGTATTTTTCTGATAATTTCAGAGACACATGTCTTTTACTTGTACATCTTATCTGTTGGCTGTGAGAAATGTCCAGCGGCGATGCACATGCCCATATTTTATCGGGTATACCACACCGACGAAAACATCTGAAACAGTCTTATCGTCAGTCTTCATCACTTCAACAAATAGTAAAGATAGATTTATAAAGAATTCCTATCAAAAATTACATAATTTTGAGAGAAGTGTGTAAGACAAATTCGTAAATTTAAATAGAAAATATAGGATCGACTATGGGTAAAATATTAGTAAACCAGTGAGTTAACTGCTTCATTTTTAGCACATACATGAATATTTTATTTACTATTCGCCGGCCGGAGTGGCCGTGCGGTTCTAGGGGCTACAGTCTGGAACAGCGCGGCCGCTACGGTCGCAGGTTCGAATCCTGCCTCGGGCATGGATGTGTATGATGTCCTTAGGTTAGTTATGTTTAAGTAGTTCTAAGTTCTAGGGGACTGATAACCACAGCAGTTAAGTCCCATAGTGCTCAGAGCCATTTGAACCATTTCCTGCTCATCAATTGTTATTACTAAGATTATTATTACTGCGTCGGAACAAAGCTTTATCAATCACAATAAGTAAGAAGTTCAAAGCAAATGTGTTATATGGAAAAAATGTCGGAAAGCAGTGAAAAAAATTAAATACTCAATGTGGCTCATACTTCGCGGCTGTGAGTTGAGACTAAGGTTTTGGTACTGTTATCGCTTCCAAATCTTTGCAGTAAATAACAACGGATGATAGATGGCGTCATCAGAAACAATTTGTGTTACAGACAAAGTGTTCGCTGACACTTTCCGGCATCATCTAAAACTAAACTGATTATACCCCTATATATATATATATATATATATATATATATATATATATATATATATTATTGTGTGTGTGTGTGTGTGTGTGTGTGTGTGTGTGTGTGTGTGTGTGTGTGTGTGTGTGCGTGTTGCCTATCAGCCAGTTATCTGAAAGGAGGTAGGTCAAGCAAAACTGAAGTGCCTGATTAGCTTCTAAAAAATATTTCTTCACTTCTTACTGTTTTCTTGTTGAAATCATTTTATCTATTTACTGGGGAAAATTACACACATTGTTACTGGGTTCTGCTCGTTCTGTGAAATCTCGTCGACACAGGGCCGGAGGATTCTAAAGGCCGTCTAGCATCGCTAAAAGCGTCAGCGAACATTCTATTTCTAACGAAAGTTGTTCCCCATGACGTGATCCGTCACTTCTAGGTATTTGCCACTAAGATTTTGAAACGTCCTGTTTAATCTGTAACATAGTATGACTAGTATGGAATAGGAAGACACGCAAATGTATTTCAGTGTGTTTTGTATGACAAAAGTCACCTCCATGCCAGTGGCAGATACCAACCTCACAGGTTTTGTAGGTGCTCGATGTCTGTCGTGAACTCAGAATGAGGTGCACTTGTTCTAGTACTGGTAAGCAATCAGCGATGGGCAACGTGCAGCCTGGGCCCGGGGAACTCCCTGGAGCCTCCGGCGACAGGCGCTGGCGGCGCCAGCGTCGCCGCCTCCCTCGGGGCTCACCTCCCACGCGCCGTGTCAGCACGTCGCCTGTGACGTAGGCAGACCAGCTTACTGTCAGCCGAGGAAACGCCCAAGCCTGTTACCGAGTTTAGCGGCGGGCCAGCACTTTGTCAGGCTGAAGGTGCAGACGCCGACAGCATCCGCACCTCCACACAACTGCCCCTGACTCAGCTGGCATTTATAAGACCAGCAAACACCCACACACCAGCCCAAAATGAAAATATAGCAAGTGTAAAGACTAGACGGACAAGGCCCCAGAGCCTAATGAAACCTCAGTGTTCCATACCGAACATACGAAGTGCATTAGCTCCACTCTTGACATTAATTCCTCCAGAAGAAATATGTTCCCCGAAATTGGAATAAAGCTCAGGTTACCTTCATCTACAAGGAAAAAGAAGTAAAAATGACCCACGTAATTGCTGTCTTACGTGACTCACATCAATTCGCATCAAAATACTAGGAAAAATTCTGTTTCAAAACGCTATGACCATCGTCCACACTGGACTCCGCATTCGGGAGTACGACGGTTAAAACCATCCTGATTTAGGTTTTCCGTAATTTCCCTAAAACGCTTAAGGCAAATGCTGGGATGGTTCCCCCGAAAGGGCACGGCTGCTTTCCTTCTCCATCCTTCCCTAATCAGAGCTTGTGCTCCGCCTTTAATAACATCGTTGTCGACGGGTGTTAAACACTAATCTTCTTCTCTTCCAACATAATAACCTTCTCCGAGACCTCAACTCATTTGTGCGTGATACCAAACTCACCTTAATTAGTATAGAGAGTACTAATAAACTGACATCTCCACTAAAGGACTTGCCCATATCAAAAGACCGAATACAAACATTAACTCACGTACAAAAATAAGCTCATGAAGATCACAAAATTCTTTAACTGTTTCCATTTCAAGACTTCCTTTCGCTAGTAATCAGCTAGAAATCTAACAGTGATCATACCTGTTAACAGACAGGTTCATATTTGACAACGGATGCAATCTAAAGATGTGGGCCCCGCTATTACTCAATCAGACGGACGCCTGCATTTTGAAGAACTATAATAGCATATCTGTATATTGAGCAAGCAGTAAAGGAAACAAAAGAAAAATTCAGAGTAGGAATTAAAGTCCATGGAGAAGAAATAAAACTTTGAGGTTCACCGATGACAACGTAATTCTGTCAGAGACAGCAAAGGACCTGGAAGAGCAGCTGAACGGAATGGACAGTGTCTTGAAAAGAGGATATAAGATGAACATCAACAAAAGCAAAACGAGGATAATGGAATGTAGTCAAATTAAATCGGGTGATGCTGAGGGAATTAGATTAGGAAATGAGACACTTAAAGCAGTAAAGGAGTTTTGCAATTTAGGGAGTAAAATAACTGATGATGGTCGAAGTAGAGAGGATATAAAATGTAGACTGGCAATGACAAGGAAAGCGTTTCTGAAGAAGAGAAATTTGTTAACATCGAGTATAGATTTAAGTGTTAGGAAGTCTTTTCTGAAAGTATTAGCATGGAGTGTAGCCATTATAGGGAAGCAGCCTACTCACGCTGTATAAAATTCTCATCAGTCTTTGCATTGTGTGCCACCAGTCCGCTGTAACTAGCTCTGACGTCATAAATGTTGCGCAATACTTTAAAAATCAAGTAAATAACCTGAAACGTTTCTAGCATGTCAGGAATATTACTAAATCAATATGTGTTGAATATCAGTTCAATAACTTTAACCATTTTCGAAATTTTGACGTTTTTCTGTAAAAATCATTGGCGCAACAGAAAAGAGCTAAAAACTTAAAGATTTATATTTAGATTCCTTTTGCATAATAATTTAGTAGAAACAGTATTCTGGATCTCACAAATTAAAATTTTAGTTGAAATTTATGATTTTCTGGTTATTGTCTTAAAAATTAAGGAAGCAAGATAGATTAAGTAGGCGAATAAATATGGCTAGGGTGTTTAAATTTATGTAGAAGGGAGATCCGCTATAATCATAAAGATGTGAGAAGTTTCAACTGAATAACTATAAAACTATAGTGATAGCGTATCTCCAAAGGGCAAGTTCAGAGCTCATCTACTGCGTATAGTGTAATTAAATTAATTCTCTCGCCTAAAATATTTGACTTAGCCACATCAGACTATTATTATGATTACTTACCTGTGTGCTGATTGCACATTTAAATTGAGAGCTTCATCGGCCATCAGCAAAGAAAGCATTGATTTATTCGATAACTTAAAGTGGTGCATTACTAGCCCAGCGGCTAGCCAGGAGAGCGGATTTGATCAGGCGTTCCCTTAGCCGTCTGCATCGCGGCTTTATATATAAGAACGCTGTGCGAGAAAAAAAGGCCCCAGTTCTCTCCAGACGCTGATTAGCGCACCACCTGTGCCGGGAGTCGCGTCGCGTCGGTATCATTGCTATAAACAGCCTCGGATGCTGTAATAAGTTACTCGGGATACGCGTAACCATGAAATCGTTTTCGAGTCAAGTGTTAATTCTGGGATGACTTTAATGATCTATCTTCAGTTTGCGTATGTCGTATTTTCACGTGCCGCTGCGGGAAAGACATTCTACCATTATTTAGCGTGGCGTTTGATGAACATTATCATCAAATTATGACGAGCATTCACTTAAACCTTTAATTTGAACAGTTATAGTTGCATCAGCGCAGTAGACTCTGAACAGCTCTGGTAGTTGGATTGTGTGGATTCTTTTTGGTCTGTGACTTTCAGAATATAGTGAACATTTTAGAGAGAATCGTTTTTGGTTATGAATCCCAGACAATCTCCTAATTCCTCAGAGCGATAAGCTGTAGCTATAAGTGTATTTCTCAGACGAAGTGGGCACTAGGAATTCTAATTACAGGCTTCACATTTTGCTAATCACTTTCGGGTTGCCAATATTGTAGTTAGAGGGCCAGTGTTGAGAACGGCAAACAACAGCATTAAATAAATAATAGGAACACATATATAACAATATTCCACTCGCCGCCCCACATATGTTGCTAATCGGCCGGGAAATACATCTTTTCTACATTATATTCTACATTATTAATAACAATTACTCCACCTGCCGCCCCACACCATGTATGGAATTGAAACATGGACGATAAATAGTTTAGACAAAAAGAGAATAGAAGCTTTCGAAATGTGATGCTACAGAAGAATGCTCAAGATTAGAAGGTTAGATCACATAACTAATGAGGAGTTATTGAATAGAACTGGGGAGAAGAGAAATTTGTGGCACAGCTTGACTAGAGGAAGGGATCGGTTGGTAGGACATATTCTGAGGCATCAAGGGATCACCAATTTAGTATTGGAGGGAAGCACGGAGGGTAAAAATCGTAGAGGGGGACCAAGAGATGAATACACTAAACAAATTCAGAAGTATCTATGTTGCAGTAGGTACGGGGAGATGAAGCATCTTGCACAGGATAGATTAGCATGGAGAGCTGCATCAAATCAGTCTCTGGACTGAAGACCACAAAAACAAACAATAGCAAAGCTTAGTATGGGGCTTACGAAGACCCACTCTAGGCGTCATACCAAACAACGTGAAGCAGTGTTTAGCTCACTCAACTAGCATCTTGGAGGAGGACTGCTCAAATCCGGTCTTACACATTTTGGTTTACCATGATTTCCCTAAATCGCCCCAGGAAAATGTAGAGATGGTCCCAATCAAAGGGGAAGCCCGATTTCTTTCCCTATCCTAAAAAAATCAGTCCGAGTTTGTGCTCATGACCTCATTGTCGATGGGATGTTAAACTGTAATCTTCATTCTTTCCTGCTTGACTTCATGGTGTGGGGAACTGTAACCAACTGTTTGCCTACACCTCTGCTGTTCATCGACGAACAGTGAATAGTACATCACACGTCATGGACAAAATCCATTACATTGGTACTGATACCACAGCCCCAGGGAGATGTGTTCCTCAAAGAACACTGTGCCCAATCACCCACTTTAGTCTCATCCAATATGAACTACAAGATGTTTCCCAAGTCTTCTAGTGGTCATATGTGCCACATATAGTGTCGTGGGATGGTGTCTTGTACAGTTGAAACGAGTTCACATTGGTAGGTTTGCGGCTGTTCCTATTTTTCTAAAGTGTCTGCATCATCCTTCATGCCAGGACACACACAGCCAGCAGCTGTGGCCGAGCGCTTGTAGGCGCTTCAGTCTGGAACCGCGCGACCGCAGGTTCGAATCCTGCTCGGGCAGGGATGTGTATGATGTCTTTAGGTTGGTCAGGTTTAAGTAGTTCTAAGTTCTAGGGGACTGACGACCTCAGATGTTAAGTCCCATAGTGCTCAGAGCAATTTTTTTGAGCCTGGACACAAAATCATGACTCTATTGCATGAAGTACTTTCATGTGATACAGAATGTTTATAGTATTCGGCAGCAAACAGACTGTTCGTTATTTTTTTCGCGTTATTGAAAAAGTACGTTACTGGTCTAGAAATTACACATTCATCGTCAGAATGCTTGCATTGCTTTTGTTAAAACACATGGTACGGTGACTTATGGGTGAAGTCCTGTGGATTGACCACCTGAAACTGTATGTTCACCGCCTTTCTTAAACAAATAATATCCATGTTGTTCTGCTACTGGTATGCGTCCTGTCATTCGAGCCGAAATCGGCGCATGGCGCCTCTGCAGCCACCGACGACCTCTAGGTGCAGGCGCCCCTCATGCTGCTGTCCCCTCTCTGTATGAAAACAACATTAAATACACGCTGTGAGGTTCCAGTCACCACCAACTCTACAACTTACGTCCAGGCGATGAAGTGGCAACCTTTTCTAACCAACGAATGGGTGATTCCACTTCTGCCCTGGGATCCACGTCCCGATAGCAACGCGACACTGTAAATCTAAGGCATTGACACAAAACTAACTTTTATTGCTCTAATTTCTCAGTTTATTATAGAGGTTGGCCAGAAACAGGCTGAAAAGCTTGTAAGGGTGTTGCAGGGTATGTTGTGCCGAGAAATAATTGTTAAGAAAAAATTTCGGTACGTTCTGCAGTTGCCGAGTTAATTAGCTTGAAGATTGCCAATCAGGCAGTTGCGTGCGTAAATTCAAGTGGCTCGCTAGAAACATTTAGTGTAAATCGTCCTCATTGCGTATATAATATAGCATGAGACCGTGCAGCCTTTCACTCGGGTTTGTCCAATGTCCAATTTTTGTGTCGTTTTCTTGTTCGGCTTTAGGAAACTAAACGAAAAACATGTTTACGACATCGTCTGTGGTGGGTACTAGAAGTTGCGCACCTAACTGGCTAACTTTAGTGCTAATTAACTCTGGAAACGGCGCAAAGCATCGAATTTTTTTCTTAACAATTATTTCTTAGCGTAGCTTACCCTGCAACACCCGCACAAGCCCTTTAGATTGTTTCTGATCATCCTGTATGCATGCCGAAGTGTTATAAAAGTGGCAAATAGTGCCCCCTGATAGCGGCGACTGCAAACATTTTAGTTTTTATTCCGTCTTTGCAAAAGTCAAAAAGTAAAGCTAATTAAAAAATTGTTGTGGAAACGGCATTGGAAGGAACAAATCTCGTTACATAATCTCCCTCGGGCTCTATGCATTTGGTCCTTCTCTTGACATCTCTCCTAATTCCGACGTGGAAAAATGTAATATCGTGCACATTTACTTTTGCACCACCTCTACATCCCACAGAAACTGGGGTTCACACAGTTGCTCCTTAATCAGATGAAAAGGATGAAAATCGCGTGGAACGAGGTCACGATTGTACAGTGAGTGCTCAAGCAGCTCAGAACCAAGATTCTGGAACTGTATTCCCAGCCGTATGAGGACGGAAATTCTACTGATGCTAAGTCACAGGCTCTGAGAGTTTCCGTCTCCTCTTCATTTTGATTTTGGGTTTCATGTTTCGCCGCAATTCATAGTAGCCTTCACTATTTATTGCTTGACCTTTACGAATGTAAGGACTCTGTCGTCATATGCCAAAACGCTGTCATCTTGAAGTTTCCTGTAGAATCTTGGGTTTTGGAACTTTTTCCTGTAGGTGGCAATGAAGGTCCACATCGTACTCTGCTACCTAGTCAGTGAGTAACCCACATTTCATCAGTGGTTACTATACGACTGAGAAAGTTTTTCTCCTAAATATGATATCATTTCTAACCTTTCCTCTTGTATTTATCTTTGAGATGACGTGGTATCCAACAAGTGCAGAATTCGCGATAGTTAGAGATACAAGGACTATTGCAAATGCTGAACGGTGGCTGATGTTCGGGTAGTGAGCAGTATCATCAATTCAACCACGACTCTTATCACGAATCATTAGCTTAGCTGGATCCTTGTTCCTGCCCGTCTTTTCGAAATGGAAGGCTTCCAAATGTTCAAATGCGTGTGAATTCATAAGAGACGAAACTACTGAGGTCACCGTTCCCTAGACTTACACACTACTTAAACTAACTTAAATTAACTTAAGCTAATAACACACACATCCATGTCCGAGGGAGGACTCGAACCTCTGACGGTAGGAGCCGCGCAGTCCGTGAAAAGGCTTCCCCGAACACTCTCTGCAGCAGAAGGATACACTTCCACAAATCAAGCCATTTCTCACTAGCTAATTTTAAGTTCACTGAGACAGTTATCACCATAATGCAGCAAAATTCTGCGAATAATAGCAGCAGTTTTAGTTCTTTCAGAGGACAGAAAACGTATCACTCCTCTCATTTATTCCATGGAGCATACGGAAAATTGGGCATTCGCAGTAAAATACTGTGAAATCCCTACGAATAAAGCTACTACATGAACCAAAACAGCTAACGAACAGGAACAACCATGAGCTTAAGGCATGTTATTGTTGAGCCAGTGCTGTCGATCTATGGAGCAGAAAAACATTGTCCTTACTTATTGATTTTTCCTAGTGATTCTCGTGCTTTTAGCCAGTTTCCTCCCGTTATTTGTCGGCTGTCACTTAGATAAAGGAACTTAGATATGCACGTACACAGGATGGTCAGAAGCAATCTAAGAAGCTTGGGCAGAGAAATAAGTGTTAAGAAAAAATACAATACCTTGTGCCGTTTCCGCGTTAATTATCACTGGAGTTAGCCAGTCAGGCCCTTGTGTGCGGAAATTCAAACGGCCTGCCGGAGGGAGTTTCCTGAAATCGAACATTAGAGCGATACAAAAACTGGGAATGGAACGGTAGTAAAGATCGAACCCGAGCCAAAAAAAATGGCTCTGAGCACTATGGGACTCAACTGCTGAGGTCATTAGTCCCCTAGAACCTAGAACTAGTTAAACCGAACTAACCTAAGGACATCACAAACATCCATGCCCGAGGCAGGATTCGAACCTGCGACGGTAGCGGTCTTGCGGTTCCTGACTGCAGCGCCTTTAACCGCACGGCCACTTCGGCCGGCCGAACCCGAGCCAAAGGCTAAGTAGTCACTGGCCGGGAGGCCCCTTACGGGGCAGGTCCGGCCGCCTTGTTGCAGGTCTTATTACATTCGGCGCCACATTGGGCGACCTGAGCGCCAGATGCGGATGAAATGATGATGAAGACAACACAACACCTAGTCCCTGAGCGGAGAAAATCCCCGACCCAGCCGGGAACCGAACCCGGGGACCTTAGGACGGCAGTCTGTCACGCTGACCATTCAGCTATCGGGACGGACATCACTACGCTATGAAAACAATTGACACTAATTGAATTTAATGGGCCGCTTGATTTGCTCGCAACGACTTCAGTGCTAATTAACCCGGAAACGTCACAACGTACCGAATATTTTAACACTGTTACAAGCTTTTCAGACTGTTTTTGACCACCCTCTATACGATAGCGGTTAAAAGTATCCTGATATCCCTACGACAATGTTCGGTGCTATGACTGTGAAGTGGATACCCATAGCTAAAACAAGGCAAGTTGGACGTCATGAAGTGAAGGACAAGGATCATCCAGCATTACAGAGGGTGATTGCAAGAAGTCGCATGAAATCAGTGGAAGGAATCATTCGGTGTTCCAAAGTGATGTCAATAGTCCAGCTGACACTCTCTTCGTACGCAGTTAAAAATGGGGTACTATGGTCGAGAAGCTCCTCATAAGCCAAACATTTCTGAAGTCAGTGTTAAGCAACGCTCCAGCCGGTGTAATGAGCGAGTCCAGTGGACAGCTGTGACTCCAGACGAGTGATTTGGAGTGATGAATCACACTACGTTCTCTAGCAATCCGATGGAAGGGTTTCGTTATGGCGAATTCTTTGAGGACTTTATCTGTCGTAATGTGTAGTGCGAACTGTGCATTATGGAGGAGCTGGTGTTACAATATGGGGTGTCTTTCATGGTTGTGGTGCGCCCTCTTACTGCGCTTATGAAAACGCTAAATACCGAAGGATGTGACCAGCCTTCACAGGTTTCTGTACTGTGTACAGTAGAGAAACAGTTCTGAGACGATGACTGTTTTTTATAAGCATGATGATCCACCCCATCGCTAAACAGTATCCGTGAGACAATGGTTTGAGGAAAATAATATTCCTGAAAGAGATTGGCGTGACCAGAGTACCGAGCTGGATCCAATAGAACTCCCTTCGGATGAATTAGAAAGATGACATCGCGGCAGAACCCAACATCGAACATGACGGCCTTCTCTGATATGGCTCTTGAGGAAGAATGGGCCGCCTTTCCTCCATGTTATACCGGAGCCAAGGTAGCCCCTGAGGGCCGGCAACCCATATAACACCACAGAGGACAAGGTTGTCTATGCCTAAGGCGTACCCAAAAGCACCACGGCAAACACCGGCTATTTACATACAAGATAATGGAAACACACATGCCGAACACTATTTCCTGTAGGGGGAGCTCGAGCCACGGCCTGCAGGAAGTATCACTACGCCAAAACCTGATTGGCTGGAGACTACCATTTAGGCCCAATGTTCAGTTTACATGTGCTACAAAACGCCACTGATTCCTGCGCATGTACCCCGACATCAGTATGGGATATGATCACCATGCACACGTACACAGGCCGCACAACGGGTTGGCATACTCTGGATTAGGTGGTCGAGCAGCTGCTGGGGTATAGCCTCCCATTCTTGCACCAGTGCCTGTCGGAGTTCCTGAAGTGTCGTAGGGGTTTAAAAACGTGGAGCGATACGTCGACCGAGAGCATCCCAGACGTCCTCGATGGGGTTTAGGTCTGCAGAAGAGGCAGGCCACTCCATTCGCCTGATATCTTCTATTTCAAGGTACACCTCCACGATGTCAGCTCAGTGGGGCATGCGTTATCATTCATCAGGAGAAAGGTGGGACCCACTGCACCCCTGAAAAGGCGGACATACTGGTGCAAAATGACGACCAGATACACCTGACCTGTTTCAGTTGCTCTATCAAAGACATGCAGCGATGTATGTGCACCAATCATAATCCCACCCCACAAGATCAAACCACGACCTACAAACAGGTCCCTTTCAAGGACATTAAGGGGTTGGTATCTGGTTCCTGGTTCGCACCAGATGAAAAGCCGGCGAGATTCACTGTTCAGACTATACCTGGACTCGTCCGTGAACATAACCTGGGAACACTCTGTATCTGGAGACAACTGTTCCAGCGGCTGCGGTAAGGTTCCGAGCAAGGCTACCTGCAGTACTCCGTGGCCGTCTTCGGGCGCTGATGGTGTGATATCGGTCTCCTTGTCGTGTTACACACTGTGGATGTCCCGTACTGTAGCGCCTGGACACGTTTCCTGCCTCTTAGAATCGTTGCCATACTCCTGAGATCACACTTTGTGGCACACGGAGGGCTCGTGCTACGAACTGCTGTGTTTGACCAGCCTCCAGTCGCGCTAGTATTCTACCCCTCATAACGTCATCAACATGTATTCTTTGAGCCATTTTCAACAAACAGTCGTCCGCTCCCGGTAGCTGAGTGGTCAGCGCGACAGAATGTCAATCCTAAGGGCCTGGGTTCGATTCCCGGCTGGGTCGGAGATTTTCTCCGCTCAGGGACTGGGTGTTGTGATGTCCTAATCATCATCATTCCATCCCCATCGACGCGCAAGTCGCTAAAGTGGCGTCAAATCGAAAGACTTGCACCCGGCGAAAGGTCTGGCCGACGGTAGGCCCTAGTCACACGACATTATTATTATTATTATTATAACAAACAGTCAGCATTAGCACGTCTGAAAACGTCTGCACGCTTACTCGTTGCACCGTACTCTGACATGCACCAACACACCGCTGCGTATGTGGACTGCTGACAGCGCCACCGTGCGACGACCGCAGGTCAAATGCACCGCATGGTCATACCCCGAGGTGATTTAAACACGCAAACCGCCCACCAGAGCGTTGTTTCACCATGTATCAGCATTATCATTATGAACATGAGTGTACAACTCTCGTTCAGCTTTGGTGTTTCTGGACGGAACGCAAATAGTGCTCGGTATGTGCAGAATATTGTTACACCCGTTCTTTTGCCGTCTGTGCGACAGGAAGTGACGTGTTGTTCCAACAGGATAGTTTCCCGCCCACACACTGGCTCTGAAAGTAAACATGCTCTGTAAGGTGTGCAGCAACTATCCTGGCCAGTATGATTTCTGGGTTCGTCACTAATCGAGAATTTGTTGAATACGATTGGTCGAGAGGTGACTCACGGAACTCGTCAACCAACAACCCTTACAGAACTAAGTGAACAGATCGAGCAGGCGTGGCTTGACGTATTCCAGCACAGTATTCGCCATCTGTACGATCGATTGGGTGCCTACATTGCCGCTCAAGGAGGCGGGACTACGTACTAAAATGGGTGTTTCAGTAAGGGTCGACACCTGGTACCTCATAACCGCTCGTGCTGCGGATCATTTCATGTACTCTATATGCACTCTTACAATAATAAACCTTGAGTGAACAGGAAACCTTGAAATGGTGTACTAATTTTTTTCCGGTAGTGTATTAAGCAGCAGACTTTACTACCCGAGTAGCGATGTTTTATAGCACCCGTCATTTTGGGCCACAGACTGCAGTGTAGTTCCAGTCGGTTGGAGGGCGGCAGTAAGTCTCTGGGACACCACGGAACGGAAGGCCCGCCTGTCCCTTTGGTCGGCCTGTGGCAGATTAGTTGGGGAGGGCACGGAGCTGGGCCCGCACAGCAAAGTAGGTTCTGGTCTCAGGCGGCGTATCGAGCGCCTGGGGGCGCCTTATCCCGCCTTGGGCCCCTCTGCCCGTCTTACAAGCTCCCGGCCTGCGGTGCGGGATGCGCTGCTTCTGCCGTGACTCCAGGTAGCGGAAAGTGCAGGCGTTCCCAGCCGGACGATAAATCAAATATTTTGAGCGATAAAAAAGGGGTTCCATTAGGGTTCGGTTATGTGACACATTTGTTTAAAAATTCATCTATATCGCCATCATTTTGTTACATATTTAGTATCAGTTATACAATGTGTGATTAAAAGTATCCTGACACCCCCAAAAACGTACTTTTTCATATTAGGTGCATTGTGTTGTGGATTGGCAAGAGAGCCAACCCGGTACTACTAGAGGCAGCCGAAAGGCACGGGTTTTAGCTCACGCAGGCTGGCGTGAGGTCTGGAATAGGACAAGGAAATTAGACTTAGAAAAAACTGACGTAGGTGGTGGAATATTTAACTTTAATCCATTAATTATGAGCGTCGCTCTTGACTGTGCATTATTCACAATATCAATAGTAACTGAACATGGCGCCTTGCTAGGTCGTAGCAAATGACGTAGCTGAAGGCTATGCTAACTATCGTCTCGGAAAATTTTGTCAGTGAACCATCGCTAGCAAAGTCGGTTGAACAACTGGGGCGAGTGATAGGAAGTCTCTCTAGACCTGCCGTGTGGCGGCGCTCCGTCTGCAATCACTGATAGTGGCGACACGCGGGTCCGACGTATACTAACGGACCGCGGCCGATTTAAAGGCTACCACCTGGCGGTGACACCACACATTGTGCTGCCACCTGCCAGGTACTCCATATCAGTGACCTCAGTAGTCATTAGAAATCGTGAGAGAGTACAATGGGGCGCTCTCCGGAACTCATGAACTTCGAACGTGGTCAAGTGATTGGGTGTCACTTGTGTCATACAACTGTACAAGAGATTTCCACACTCCTAAACTTCCCTAATTCCATTGTTTCCGAAGTGATAGGGAAGTGGAAACGTGAAGGGACACATACAGCACAAAAGCGTTCAGGCCGACATCGTCTGTTGACTGACGGAGACCGCCGACAGTTGAAGAGGATCGTAATGTGTAATAGGCATACTTCTATCCAGACCATCACATAGGGATTCCAAACTGCATCAGGATCCACTGCAAGTACTATGACACTTAGGCGGTAGGTGAGAAAACTTGGCTTTCATGGTCGAGCGGCTGCTCGTAAGCCACACATCACGCCGGTAAATGCCAAACGACGTCTCACTTGGTGTAAGGAGCGTAAAAATTGGACGATTGGACAGTGGAAAAATGTTGTGTGGAGTGACGAATCACAGTACACAATGTGGCGATCCGATGACAAGGTGTAGCTACGGCGAATGCCCGGTGAACGTCATGTGCCGGCGTGTGTAGTGCCAACAATAAAATTCGGAAGCGGTGGTGTTATGGTGTGGTCTTATTTTTCATGGAGGGGTCTTGCACCCCCTTATTGTTTTGCGTGGCACTATCACAGCACAGGCCTACTTCGATGTTTCCGGGATGGCGATTGCATCTTTCAACACGATCTAGCACCTGTTCATAATGCACGGTCTGTGGCGGTGTGGTTACACGACAATAATATCCCTGTAATGGAATGGTCTGCCCAGAGTCCTGACCTGAATCCTATATGACACCTTTGCGATGTTTTGGGAAGCCGACTTCTTGCCAGACCTCACCAACCGTCATCGATACCTCTCTTCAGTGCACCACTTCGTGAAGAATGGGCTGTCATTCCCCAAGAAACCGTCCAGCACCTGACTCAACGTATGCCTGCGAGGGTGGAAGCTATCATCAAGGCTAAGGGTGAGCCAACACAATACTGAATTCCAGCATTACCGATGGAGGGCGCCACAAAGTTGTAAGTCATTTTCATCCAGGCGTACAGATATTTTTGATCACATACAGTATCATCATCCCCGACATTATTGAATCTATACATTGAGCAAACAGTAAAGGAAACAAAGGAGAAATTTGAAAAAGGAATTACAGTTAAGGGAGAAGAAATAAAAACTTTGAGGTTTGCAAGTGGCATTTGCGGCTCTCCTTTTACCATTTTAATCCAGTATGGTATTTTAAGCCACTTTTGCAATCACGTATGTCAAATGAAATGTGTAATCTGTTTGCACTATTGGCAAAGTGCCTATGATAGCACTGTCATATTTCTCAGATCTAAAGAAACTATTATGTAACGTTTCGATTGTCGCACCGAAATTGTTTTTCCTCTAATGGATAAAAATAATTAGTCATGATTCTGTAAGAGACTCTCTCCATCTCGATTTGATTCTTCGACTCGGTTCATGGACTTGTTCTACTAGGGTGAGCTGTTTTATTTCAGTAACAACTGCATAAAGGAATTCCTATTCTCATACAAGTAATTTTGAGCATCCAGGGTACTATTTTAAATTGAAGTTATTTTAACAAACAGTTTTGTTTTTCGTAAGTGTATCAGCTGACGTTTGTGTGGAAGTACCGGTGACTGGTGGGCATTTTTGACTTAAGAAGTTCGATGCTTTTGCATGAGCTTTATTGGATGAACCTCCTTATGTATATCAACGCTGTCCTAATGCAACCCCACAGAGCAGATGTTATTCAGGTTATTCAGTAACTTTGGCTTAAACCGAACTCATATAAATAGTAGAAGATAATGTGTTGATAATTCAGTTTTCAGAATATGCAATACAAAAGAAAGTTTGATTAAAATAATAGTGTATTATAATCACTCCAGTGATCTAGGAATACAACTTGAACGGAAAGGATAATGTCTTAATACAAGGTTAAAAGGTAAATATGTACAAACAAATAAAACAAGGATTACGGAACGAAGCCGAACAAATTCACGCAATTGAGACACAATTAGATCAGAAAATGAGACATTAAAAGTAGTAGATAAGTTTTGGTATTTGGGCACCAAAACAATTGACGATGGCAAAAATAGAGAGAATACCAAATATAGTCTTGCAACAACTGGAGAAGCATTTCTGAAAACGAGAAATTAGTTACCATAAAATATTTCAGTTTTAGGGAGTCTTTTTCGAAGCACTGGTCTGTAGTACAGCCTTCTAAAGCCAGAAATAGAATGTTGACGATAAACTACTCACACAAGAAGAGACCAGAAGATTTTCAAGTGTGACGCTACAGACGACTGCTGATTATGAGATGCATAAATCATGTAACTTGTAAGCCTTTAACCTTTTCTTTGCAACTGTCACAAATACATCAGACCATGTGACTTCAGCAAAATGACCTGACCTAAACGCGTGCCTCCTTTATACCAAATTTTGACCCAAGAAATAATCCATAACGCTGTCCGACCACGGTTTCACAAACATACTCAAGAGTAGGAGATGCTTACATTGCACAACGGGAAGAAGTGGGTTTCATAATCTGAATCAGCGAACTTATGATTGATCTCCCTTGTAGGTAGACGACCTGCTACAAGGATGTGAGCCTGCGTCTGATAGCCTAACACATGACTACACAACTACATGGAATATATTAATCACATCGAATGTAATGTGGGAAACAGCGTGCTCATACGAGGGTTGGAACTTAGATAGTGGCAACTATTTACTCACAACCGATACAAAAGAGTTACATGTTTGCACCTGTTACCGTCCTTCAAAGTAGCCACCAGCGTTGTGTAGAACCCGTTGCCAGCGATGTGCAAGGCATAGTATACCGTTAACAGAGCCTGTTTCGTTGAGGGTGCGAATGAAGCGATCTAAAGTTATGGTGATTCTCCTGTACGACTGTGATGGTGTTATCCTAACGCATTACGTTTCTCCGCGGCAGACCGTCAATGCACAGTATTACTTTTCGGTTTTGGAGCATCACCTGCGAGCAGCTTTCCGAAAGAAGTGGCGACACTTTCTGCGCAACCCACCCATCATTTTGCACGACAATATGCGGGCGCATACAGCGCAAGCTGTGGATGCTCTGTTCTGTCGATTGGACTGGGAAGTACTGTACCATCCACCATGCTCCGCGGACTTAAGTCCTTGTGACTTTGATTTGATTCCGAAGGTGAAGGAACCACTTCGTGGCATTCGCTTCAGAACTGTTCCAGAGATTCTACAGGTAGTAGATCGCTCCATTCGCACCATCAACAGGCTCTGTTAACGGTATACTATGCCTTCCACATCGCTGGCAACGGGTTCTACACAACGCTAGTGACTACTTTGAAGGACAGTAACAGGTTCAAACGTGTAACTCTTTTGTTTCGGCTGTGAATAAAAGGTTGCTACTGCTTAAGTTCCAACCCTCGTAGACACAATAACGAGAAATGAACTTAACGAAAATCTGAAAAAACTTTGTGACCGTTTTACTTCAAATTGTGAAACGTTACTCTGTCAACATTTAGACGGAGTTGGGTTTTTCAACAACGTAGTATTTTTCTGTTAAAGCGGAGTAGGAGAAAGAAGAGGCTACGCTGTGAAAATGTGCGGTTTCGTTTTCTTTCTCGCTGTAAGTTTAAACCTGTATATCAGAGCATTTAAACCATTAGATATAATGTTTCTTCTAGATATAGTCTTTCTCCGTAAATATAATTTTAAACGAATACACAGCACTGCGCTATTTTGTTTTCTTTCTTGCATTCAGTTTTAAGAGAAAAGAGGACTGTTGCATTTATAGCTGGCGTACGATTAGAATACTACTATGTAACTTGAATCGTCCTAAACTTTCCAATCCTTCCCATTCACGGATTAAAACTATGAGAAATGAAGTTATTATCCTAACACATACAGCAACGTGAGAGGTCTCTCCTGTACGTCTTACATTAATGATCCGAACCTATATTCTCATTCGTTGTAAATGACTTCATTACCAATCGAGGTTTAGTTTGCTGGAACATTAACGATGGCTCAAGATCAGAGAGAGGAGGAGGAGACAGAGAGAGATGAGGAGGGGGAGAAAATGGGCAGAGAGAGTAGGAAGCAGGAGATGGACAGAGAGATGGGTGAAAAAGATAGGGACAGTGTGAGGGAGGAGGAGAAGGAAGAGGAGATGAACAAAGAGATTGGGAGGGAGTGATGGGTAGAGAGAGGGGGAAAGGAGATTGGACGCTATACACTATTTCAGTTTATATATAGCAATTGCGAAGATTTGCCAGATTCGCTAGTCTATGTATGAACATACAAAGTTTTACGTAAGTCCTTGAGCGATTCCTTATCATTGACCAATGATCATAACTTCCTGTAAGCAACAGCATCGTTTACAAACTATCTTACAGTGCAGCTGACTTTGCGTTATAAATCATGTACGTGTGTTGAAATCAATATTTCTGAAGATAATCCACATTAAAGTAACTTGGTTAGTACGCAACAGTATGCTGCAGGCTTTTGGAAAGCTGGAAAGACAGCATCTGTTTACCTGCGTCTATTATTGACAAGATGTCGCGAGTGAATATAGAAAAGCTGTTTTTCACACGAGTGGTTTTCTTTCATCCGTACTGATACTTTGTGCTGCGTCTCTGCTACTCGCCAAGCAGCGTCCAGCTGGTGGCCTACACAGCGAACTCCAGGGGCCACCTCAGCAAACGCCGGGACGGACGCTCCAAACGTCCGCCTCCCCAGCAGGGGTCAACAAGATAGCCACCAGGACTCGCCCGCCTCGCGAACCTACTGGTTTCCGCGAGGTCAAGTACGTACAAATAGTTCCGGCAGTATCCTGGTACATCCACCGCTCAGCGGCGCCGGGAAAGTTCTTTCCTAGCGAGATCTCTGGACCAGGCACCGATTGCAGTAGCGGTTCATCAATCAGAGTCTCGCTTAGGAACCACCGGTCCTGGAGGTTCCTCGACGCCCGCTGACCTGCCGCAAACCGTCTCCACATGGAGCAGCCATTTCCGTCGCTGGACGCTGCCGAGACGTGGCCTCTTCTGCAGCGGAGACTTGTCTGGACATTTCCACTGCGGTGTTGCACTGTTGTGCTCTTAAAGCTTTTAATTCCTGGGGTATCGAGGGTAGTAGCTGTAGCTCTGATTATTCCAGTTTGGCCTAACATCAATTAAGTGCACATAGTCGATTTTGACTACCAAGCGAACTTTCATCTGTGTGTATATCAAGCTCCGGGAAGGGTGCCCGAGTTTAGGTTCAAATGGCTCTGAGCACTATGGGACTTAACATCTATGGTCATCAGTCCCCTAGAACTTAGAACTACTTAAACCTAACTAACCTAAGGACATCACACAACACCCAGTCATCACGAGGCAGAGAAAATCCCTGACCCCGCCGGGAATCGAGCCCTGGAACCCGGGCGTGGGAAGCGAGAACGCTACCGCACGACCACGAGCTGCGGACCCGAGTTTAGGTTCAACCCGTAGTATTGTTAAGCTAACTTTCATCTGTGTGTATATCAGGGTCACGGAGGGGGTCAACCCGTACTATTGATTCCGGAGTAGGCAGTGCACAGTTTCTACAATGGGTTTACGAAGGATAAATTGAAGTTTACATGCGCGGCTTACCCGAACCTTTATCTCCTTTCAACACCACCACCAGAGCAAGACCGAAGATTTTAAATTGTTTTTAAACATGTGAGTTTTTTTTTTTTTTTTTTTTTTTTTTTTTTTTTTTTTTTTTTTTTTTTTTATGGACTTCTAGTCCGGGGTGATATGTTACAATACAGCATCACCGGTCTATTGCGGTCTAACTGTGTTGGTGAGGCAGTAAATTTCCACAGGGCAGTGACTGCGTCACTGCATTTCACTTTGGAGGTGTGGCGGTGGGACTTGTAGTCCCGTACCACCCTCTGACGGTGATAGTACTACATGAGTCAGGCAGAAAATTTTTGCCTAACATGGGCAGGTGAAGGTGTGGCGGTGGGACTTATAGTCCCGTGGCGAGGAAAAAGACGAAACATGTGAGGGAAACAAGATATTATTTGAAGCGTACGCACCCGCAACTGACTGCGAGAAAGCAGTAATATCGCTGACGCTCTGTATGTTCCTTGAACTAAGAGAGCTTTGGTTTCATGTTAACTATTGTGAAAAGATATAGTCAAGTTGCTGATCTTAATGAGTATGAACGAATGTATTACGGAAGAGGACGCCATCTTTCACTGAAAGCCATATTCTGATTTTGTGTGAGAATAATAAGCCAATAAACCAATTTCTCGGCAGCATAAACAGTGTGTATTGCGTAAATTATCCACCATCTTATGGTCTCACATTTTCAAGTATTTGTGCATGCCTGCGAGACATTTCTTTGGACTGTGGAAGCTCGACCCTGCAAATTCTGTACGGTAATTAATTTAAAAACTTTTAAACAAATCCACTTCGATGCATAGGCTTCCTTAGAAAGGAGAATTGGACCGTTGTTAACTTAGACTAAGATTCCTAATGATTCAGCACGCAGTTCGACGACCGGAAGACATCGAATACAGCTTACAGTCAGCGTGCAACAGCAGATCTCTAGTCTAACATGCACAATCCCCTGAACATAAACGTCGTCTAGTGACATCTGTTTGGTTATTTATTCATTTCAAAGACCTAAACTCTTTTCTTAGAGAAACTGAATACTAAAGAACTAATTCTTTGAATCAGTCATAATAATAGTAATAATAATGATAAAAGCAGTTAATTGAGGTTACTTTTTGTCTTTGAAAGGAAATTTTAACACAGATTTCCATACAATAACTGGGTTCAGGGTGAAATAATGACTTCTCTCATGAATCATTACATCTCAGAAATATTATAACAACTTACATTTCACGTGAGAGGGAGTTAGAGTGTGTGTGGGTGTGTAGTGTGACGTTATATCTATGTTGGGTGAAGATGGGAGGAGGGAGGGGTGAAAGATGCTGCCGGCACATAGCATACTCATCTCGTAAAGCACCAAAGGCGCCGCAGAGCTTAACGACCGTATCCGATGGAGAGATCACCACCAACAGTGCCACGTGGCCATACTTCATGAGAGACAGCGGACAGGTTTGTAATTTAAACACCTCATTGGCGCAAAGGCTGTTGATCAGGAATCTTACACCACCAAACTTCCTTCCCTTTGCCTTAAAATCCAGGGCACGACCAGCCAAAGCACGTCGTGCCGCCAGACAGTTACCCGTCCAAGTACTGGCCGTGCCCGACGTTGCTTAAGTAAGATGATCTGACGAAGACTGGTGTATTCAAGGAGACATGGTCGTAGGCAGAGGAACGGCTTCCATCTGGCTGTCTTCTTTGTCTTTTCTTTTCTACTGTAATTCAACAATCATCTCAGCCCACCTACGAACACTTCAACTGGCTGTGTGGCACACCACAACCACTCAGTTTTCCTTACGGCCATATTTCGCTCTCCCCTCTAGTTTGTTCCCAAATATAATTGGTTGTTCTCCTGTCTTTCGTACTGAAGTTCGCATTCGATACAATGTCGCACTCTCGTTTCGAGAACTAAAGAAGGGCTCACCGAGTATCGGACCAGATTTGGGATTGGATTCAGAACTTCATTGCATATACATCTCTACACGCCGTTCTTAACGCAGAAAACTGATAGATGTTGAGATAATTTTGGGAGTACCCCAAGAGAGCACCGTAAGTCCGTTCCTGTTTACAACATATATAAAATATCGTATGGGTAGCTTTGGAAGCTCCGTAAGGCTGTTTGCAGCAGATGACATCTATAGGAAGGTTGCAGTGCAAGAAGACTGCTGGAAAACCTGCAGAGGATCAATGAATGGTGCAGGGATTGACAGTTTCCACTGAAAGTAAGTACGACCTATTGTGCAAAAATATGTGAAAAGGACAGTTAGGCTATTGCTAATAAATAACTAGAAACATTAAGTGCCGTAAAATGCCAAGGTGTAGCCTTCAGGACTTAACTGACGTGGAATGAGAGGCTTATTAATATGAACAGGAAACAAGGTTTTAAGAGTACGGTAAAAGGGGTGGTATATGACGAGTTATATGTAGAAAGAGATGCTAATGTCACATTCAGTTTATTCCATCATAAATTTATGTCAAGACTACAAAGTTGCTTTCCTAAAAAATTATCCAGTAGATCTATTAACAAAACGAGTAAGCCATGAATAACTAAGGGGATAAAAGTATCATGTAAGAGGAAGAGGGATATTTGTGTAGAAGTCAGAGTAAGTCATTAACCGACATTATTTGCATACTACAAAAGATACTGCAGTATTTTAAGTAAAGTCATTATACTGTCCAAAAGTATGCATTTCCGGACAGAAATAAATAATGTAGATAATAAGATTAAAACCATATGGGAGACAAGACAGCCACTTAGTGTAGAAGATTCCATAACAATCAAACTAAATGACAATGCTGTAACTGATAATTCGGAAGTTGCAAGTACTTTTAATAATCATTTTCAAAACACTGCAACAAATATAGGATTAAATGGTTCAGTTGAAGAAGTAAGAAAATAAAATAAAATGTCATCCCACTAAACTTTAAGCAACTAGAAGTAGAACCAACATCCTTCAATGAAATTAATACAATTACAAAAGTTCTAAAAAAAGGCTCGTTTAGGGACTCTGAAAAGTTGTTCCAACTTAACAAGTTATGTTCTTAGTGATATATGCATTGCATCATTGGCAAAGGAATTTTTCCAGGCGGGTTAAAATATGCAATTGTTGAAACACTTCATAGGAATGGTGACAAGACAGACTTAACCAATTACCGCCCACTTTAATTACTGGCATCTTTTTACAAAATATCCGATAAAGTAATGCACTCAAGGATAGTCGCACACTTAAGTGGAAACAATCTACTTAGCATATCACAGCTTAGTTTCCAGAAGGGTTGCTCCAATGTAAATGCTAATGTTATTTATACATTCACCCTTCAAATAACGCAAACCTTAAATAATAATATATCGCCAGTCGGTGTTTTTTGTGACCTTTTGAAGCATTTGATTGTGCAGATTGTATTACTCTCTTACAAAAACTCAAGTTTTATGGAATTGATGGCTTTACATATAACTGATTTAAATCATACTTAACAAAAGAATGCAGAAAGTTGTGCTGAATAATTCCGACAATGTCGGGAGGGTAGAAAATTTTACGGATGGAAGAAAAAAAACCACAAAGGGAGTCCGGGAGTCCCACAAGTTTAAATTTTGAATCCACTAATATTCCTTGTATATCTCAATAGCCTTCCACTTAATATTCAACAAGCAATAATCGTGCTTGTTGCAGATGAACCTAGTGTTACAGTAAATTCCATTAGAGAGAAATCAGCAGAAGGGCTGGTGAGTGATATCTCTCTGAAAATGAAATCTCCCAATATTTTGAAAAAATACACTCATTCCATTCTGTACAACAAATAGAGTCACACGAACAACTGATGCAACACATGAGCATGAGAGTAAATAGGGCAAAATGTTTCAAATTTCTTGGTGTACATGTTTATCAAAACTTCACGGGAAGAAGCCAGTTATTGAGCTTCTCAAATAATTAAGTTCAGCTGCCTTTACGTTTATAAACGCATTATTATTTTTAGTCCTGCTCATGTAACTAAATTTAACATTTTTTTGCTGGCTATCAGTTTTTAAGTATATATTCGACAGCGGAATAGGAGGTCTGGTCCAGGAGAAGTCGTTTTAAATTAGATTTAAAATTTGCTTCATTACGTGCCTGACATTTTACGTAAAGGTCAAACGATCAAAAGTTTCGTTGCTGCATTTTGATCTCATTTATGAGCCACTAAAAACTGCAACAATGGGTAATAAAGACCACTTTTCGCTCTACTGCTGTAGGTATGGACATCACTGTTCTTCTCAAATTTTGATGGCGTATTTACGACGAATATCGTTGGAATATATGTATTGTGACGGCACAGTTATTGTGCCTGCATGATGACCATAGATGAAGACCACGTATTATTCTTAATGATGGCTTTTGTATAATCTTCGCTTAACTGCTTATCTTGGAAACAAAATTATCAAGCTTCTGACATATTTTGAATATTTCCACTCAGTAATGTCTAACAAAATGATGTCCTTGGGTAACTCATCACTTAGAAAGAAGGCGCTGATTGCACAAAAGTAAGCAACAAGTATAGTATGTGGTGTTCACCCACGGACGTCAGGTAGGTACCTCTTTAAAGATCTGGGAATTTTAACTGTGCCGTTGACACACATACAGGTCGTTCGGAAAATCCAGTTACAAACTCTTAGGACTTGTATAGGGGATGAGTACATTACATTTTGAACAGGAATCCATATCCGAAAATGCATCGTTTCCGTGCTAATACAGTTTCAAAACTTGTTTGTTACGTATGTAAGCAACAGGATAGATTAGATTGGAATAGATTTACTTTCATTCCAACTGATCCGTAGTGAGGAGGTCCTCCAGGATGTAGAACATATCAGAAAAACGATAATACATGACAAATATTTACAACTCAAAAAAATAAACTAATGTACTATTCCACTTGCCTCAAGTGGATTGATCGCCATTTTTTTAATGAACATTATATGAAAGAATCATTTTACAAATACTAATGCACTGAATTTAAAATAAAGACAGTTTTTATTTATTTATCAGGTAATAAAAGTGTAATACAACTACTATAATATATAATTGCGTAGGCTTCCGCGGCGAGAGCCAGTTAACATAAAAGTTTTTTGGGTATGATACCGCGTCATACGAGGTGCGGCTAGAAAAAAAAACCGGACTGATGCTGGAAAAAACATTTATTTACAATTATTTACAATTTCATGTTATCTCCTTCAATGTACTCTCCTCCTCGGTCTCTACACCGCTCCATACAAATTTTCCACTGTTCATAGCAATGCTGCAGATCATTTTCGGTAAGTCCATACATTACTTCCGTCGCTTTTTCTTTTACTGCTTCAACAGTCCCAAATCTAGTTCCTTTCAAAACTGACTTGACTTTAGGGAAAAGAAAAAAGTCACAGGGGGCCAAATCAGGTGAGTAGGGTGGATGATCTAAGATGGGAATGTTGTGTTTTGCCAAAAACGTCTTCAATGACAACGCACTGTGAGCTGGGGCATTGTCTTGCTGAAGGATCCATGACTTTTTTCTCCACAAATCGTTCCGTTTTCTCCGTACACGCTCACGTAGGGTAGCCAGGACGCTAATGTAGTAATGCTGATTCACTGTTTGTCCCTCTGGTACCCAATCAATGTGCACAATCCCTTTGATGTCAAAAAAAAACAATCATCATTGCCTTGAATTTCGATTTTGACATTCGTGCTTTTTTTTTGTCGTGGAGAACCAGGAGTTTTCCAATGCATCGATTGGCGTTTAGTTTCGGGATCGTAAGTAATAAACCACGATTCATCGCAAGTAATAACATTTTGTAAGAAGGTGGGATCACTTTCAATGTTTTCCAGGATGTCAGAACAAATCATTCTTCGGCGTTCCTTCTGTTCAATTGTGAGACACTTTGGAACCATTTTTGAACACACTTTGTTCAAGTTGAAACTTTCATGAAGAATCTGCCTAACACTTTCCTTGTCAACTCCTGTTAACTCAGACACTGCTCTGATTGTTAAACGGCGATCTTGTCGAACAAGTTTACCGATTTTTTCAATGTTTGCATCAGTTTTTGCTGACAATGGTCTGCCAGTGCGAGTGTCATCACTGGTGTCTTCGCGGCAATCTTTAAATCGTTTAAACCACTCAAACACTTGTGTTCGCGATAAACAATCATCGCCGTACACTTGTTGTAACATTACAAACGTTTCACTTGCAGATTTTCCTAGTTTGAAACAAAATTTGATGTTAACACGCTGTTCTTTCTGTACACTCAACATTTTCCGACGCACAGACAAAACGTCAACTACTTAAAACAGACGCCACGGGCAGACTGAGTGCAGGAGGCAGATGAAACTCGAGCAGTAGGCGGAGCGAGAGTCACGTGACAGGCCACGCGACTTTCAGCCTTATTGCATTCGTTTTATTGTTTCACCAGTACTAGTCCGGTTTTTTTCTAGCCACACCTCGTAATGTAAAAACTACTGCTGCTGGAGAAAAAACCAACGCTTCGGCCACGATTGCAGCGGCCTTCTTCTGGGACTAAGACTATAATACTTATTTACAATGAACACGTTACTGCACTGAAATGGTGCAGATGTTGGATTGTACTTACACACACACACACACACACACACACACACACACACACACACACACACACACACACACATACACACACACACTTTGACCTGGCTAGTGACCCCTGCACGTGTCTGTGGGTGTTAGGGCAACAGTTGAGTACACGTTTACAGAATACACCGATATGATCCTTCTAAATAGAGAAGCTCGTGGTATTGGAAGAGCAGGTTCGTCCTCCACAACATCCGACTCCATCGCGTAGCCTCTTCGCCACAATTATGCAACGGCGTCGAGAATGGGTACTTTCACCTCAGCAGGCGCGCTGTGGTGCTCCACGGAGACGCCGCACACCCGAACTGGCCGTACTACATCACGTTGAAGAGAACCCGTCAACGAGAACACGAGCAATTCCTTTGGCTATTAATGAATGGAACTGTAAAACAAGTGATGCATTGGGCCACGCATAATTGATTACTTGTAAAATTGGTCGCTTCACCAACATATTTTCAAATGAATGTAACACGAAACTGTACATTCCCGGACAGGGGTTCCAATTCAAAATATTATCCACTCACTCCCCCTCAACAAATCGTAGCAGTCTGTAACAGGAGTTTCCGAACAGCCTGTATACTCACTGGCAACGGCCTTGCCGCCGGCCGGAGTGGCCGAACGGTTCTAGGCGCTACAGTCTGGTACCGCGCGACCGCTACGGTCGCAGGTTCGAATCCTGCCTCGGGCAGGTTGTTTAGGTTTAAGTAGTTCTAAGCTCTAAGGGACTGATGACCTCGGAAGTTAAGTCCCATAGAAAGTTCAAAGTTCTAGGGAACTGATGACCTCAGAAGTTAAGTCCCATACTGCTCAGAGCCATTTGAACCATTTTTGAACGGCCTTGCCGCAGTGGATACACCGGTTCCCGTCAGATACCGAAGTTAAGCGCTGACGGACGTGGCTAGCACTTGGATGGGTGACCATCCGGGCTGTCATGTTCTGTTGCCATTTTTCGGGGTGCACTCTGCCTCGTGATGCCAATTGAGGAGCTACTCGACCGAATAGTAGCGGCTCCGGTCACAGAAAACCGTCATAACGACCTTGAGAGCGGTATGCTGTCCACACACCCCTTCTATCTGGATCCTCATCTGAGGATGACACGGCGGTCGGATGGTTCCGATGGGCCACTTGTGGCCTGATAACGGATTGCTGTATACTCGCTAATGAAATTCGTTGTGAATAATCCATCGCAATTTGAGAATAACAGTGATCTTCATACCTACAACACTAGAGTGAAAAGTGAAATTTACTACCCCTTGTTAAAGCTCTCAGTGGCTCAGAAAGAAATTCAAACTGTTGCAACAAAAATTATTCGTCATTGCTCAATAACATAAAACATCTGACGCGTAGCAAATCAGCTTTAAATCTAATTTAAAATCATTCCTCCTGAACAACAGCTTCTACACCATTTACGAATTTCTATTTAAAAACTGGCAGCCAATAAAAAAAAATACATTTAGTTGCAAGAGCAGGACTAAAACTAATGCGTTCATTGTTAGCACTAATCATGTACACATATCCTGTAATCTGACTCCTTCCACATTATTGTGATAAGAGAATCTTTCAAATGGTCCATGGAAATCGTAACTAAGCATGACGATAAGAAAAATTGTAAAGAAGCAGATTCAAGGCTGAGACTTGTTGGAAGAATGTTAAGGAAATGTAATTCATCCACAGAAAAAGGGTCTTACAAAAGACTTGCAAGGTCTAGTAATGAGTATTGTCCAGCAGGCTGGGAAGTTGGGGGGAAAAGAATGGATAGAGAAGCTGCAAGCAAGTGCGGCGTGTTCCGCCTCGGAATCAAGTAATAGGAGCGATGGCGTTACGGAGATGCTCGACAAACACCGGTGGCAGACGTTACACGAGAGGCATTGAGCACCACAGAGAAGGTTTCTGTTGGAATTCCGAAAAAATGGTTCAAATGACTCTGAGCTGAGGTCATTAGTCCCCTAGAACTTAGAACTAGTTAAACCTAACTAACCTAAGGACATCACAAACATCCATGCCCGAGGCAGGATTCGAACCTGCGACCGTAGAGGTCTTGCGGTTCCAGACTGCAGCGCCTTTAACCGCACGGCCACGTCGGCCGGCTTGGAATTCCGAGAGAGTACGTTTTAGAACGTATTGCTTCTTCCCAAGTACGTCTTGCTACATGATCACACCGAGAAGATCAGACAAGTTGGAAATCGCATGGACGTGTAATGACAATCATTCTTTCCACGCTCTATATGGGAGTGAAGAAGATGTGTGTGAAATCTTATGGGACTTAACTGCTAAGGTCATCAGTCCCTAAGCTTACACACTACTTAACCTAAATTATCCTAAGGACAAACACACACACCCATGCCCGAGGGAAGACTCGAACCTCCGCCGGGACCAGCTGCACAGTCCATGACTGCAGCGCCATAGGCTGCTCGGCTAATCCCGCGCGGCTCTCTATATGGGAATGCAAAAGGAAAGGGGAGAATTATAGTGGTAGTAAATGTACAGTACGCCACACACTTAAAGATAGATTGTGGAGTATAGATGTATATGCACATAATCATTTATCTATTTATTTTACAGCGAACATACTGTCACTTTTATTCTTCTGTTTATTTCTTTTGCTGTAGATCCAGTCATAGTAACATCAACAGTAATTAATCCTATATCCTGATTTGGAAAATTTTTTGGTAAATTTCTCACTCTGGAAGCTATTTTCACTGAATGAAAATTTTTGTGTTCCGTTTCATACACGATAAAGAAGTTTTCGTATTACTCCTCTCACGTTTTATTCCCCTAATACTTGTTTATTGCGAACCAATCATTAGTCCTTTAGGACAACATTTTCAGATTGTTAAATTCCATTCAATGTACAACTTCTTGAATTGTGTGAAGACAAAATATTGAAATAGGATTCTACAATACTGAAATGGCAACAATTAAGTGAAATGTTGTGGGCATAAAAAATGCAACACTCTTTGTATCTCCTATGTTGCGTACTTTTTCACTGGTAAGTGCTCGGTAATACCACAAAAGTGGAGGAAAAGTCAGTGTGAGAGGAGCAAAAGGTCCCTAGGATGCACACAAGTTAAATTTTATTGTAAACATGTGCCTTGCAATTTGTTATAAGTGACAATTCAGATGGCAAATACCTTTTATTTTTTACACTACACACAGTTCTAAAACATAAAATATTTAAACTTACTTAGACATTATGTCTTCTTTTGATTTTTGCTACTGTGTGAGATGTGATTTCTCTATTTCCATCAACACAAATGCCAGGTTTGTTCCTTCCAGAAGAACATGACCAATCAATCTTCTCCATCCTTTGCTCTTCCAATTTTGTCTTCCATTTCTAATAATTTCTTTTTACACGCTACAAGTAAACATTCTGTTTAACATGGCTCATTTTCTTCATAATATTTCTACTCCGTTGATTGGTTTTCTGTAAATGAATCTCACTTCACTTTCAATGTACAGAGATTTGTAAAATGGAGGGTAAATTGTGATAGCCAACCCAACTGAAGATTACACCAATATCTCGTAAAGGACAGGTTGTTGTGGCTGTTGTTGTAGTAATTCATCAGTCGTAAGTTTGGCTTGATGTAGGTCTCCAGCAGATATTTTTGTATTTGCATAACTTAGAGAAAATTTCAATCAGCTCTTCATCTCTGGGTCCATCTCTGATATTATTATTTAGCGTATAGCAATACAAACTAAAGTGCAACTAATACACATAAATGCCGAAACTTACAATATAAACAAAACTAAAATCTCTATCTCTACAAATTAAAATCTAAATTTTCTATCCATTCAACAGCTGCCTCTGTCACTTCAAAGAAATCATCTACATTTCCAAGTTAAGCTCGTCTGCTAAAGCTTGTCACAATATGTTGATGGTCTATTGTGTATTGCCATAGTTACATTGCGAGATATAGACTTTCCACATGAGTGGAAGCTTTCTGCACAGATGCCATGGCCTCTACGGATGCTGTTGATTGTCCTCCAAGCTCTTCGCAGTAATTTCACTCCGAATGGCCTTGTACCAAGCGTTTTGAGATTCTAATACTCCTTATAGACAATGCTGTTCCACGTTTTTGAACACTTCCTGTGCAAGATGAATTCCACTGCTTGCAGCGATTCTACCTTTATGATGGGTGACAGTCCGAATTTAAATCGGTTCATTCTAAAGTCAAGCACGTCAGAACGGATTGGGAGATGGGGAATTTTAATAAATTTTTCATATTCCTTGAGAAGGACATTCTGTCTCCGCAGATCGGTGGCGTAATGGGTCTAAGAGATGGTAATCAGCAAAGAGAAATGGGTCTGAAGCAATCTCTTATTGACCCTATTGTTGCATTTAATCGAACATTAATTTTTCTCACATATGAACTTTTAAGCCATACTGGAGCACAGTACTCGGCAGCAGAGTCCTAAGAGAGAACATCACAGTGTTTTTAGCTCTTGCGCCCCAGGAGGTACCTGCAACTCTGCTTCCGTATGATGTACGCACAATCTCAGCTTCACTGTGCAGTTTTCTATACGTTTCTTGTAGAACAAGATTCTATCAAGAGTTACACCCAAATATTATGGGAAGGCTTGGCGGTGGAGGACTTGACCATTAAAGGTGATATTTACTTTTGCACTGGCCATTCTATGGTTAAGATGAAAGCAAATAATTTCGGTCATCGCTGGATTTGGTGTTTACCCCACTTTTGGAAGTATTCATGCATTGTACTCGGATCTGCAGAGAGTTCCTCTTCACCAGCTTCAAGACTTCCCCGTTCAACGACCAAAGCCAGATTGTCCACATAAATGCACTTCCATGGCTACATTACAGTGAGATTAAATGTATATGAGTTTAACAGAACTGGTGCAAAAACTGAACTTGAAAACGATGGTAAATAGAGTATAATGTTTACATCACCAGTACAGAAAATAATTTCCAGTTTATCTGCCTTTTGTAATGTCCTGGTGACAATCATGAATAACGGTGACATCAGTGCAATTACTGTCTTTGAGTACAGATATCATTTCTGTTACTGTAGTAGTTCTATGTATAGTCCAAATTTCCTCCCCTGTGTTACTAGGCAGTGCCACATCAAGCAAAAGTTACTTACAGTCTTCAGTTTTGCACACCATTGTACTTAATAAGAATAGTATTAGACCCGATACTGAACACTGTGGTACGTCAGTAGTGATTGCTCGGCACTCAGAAATTAATTCCTTGTGCAAACTAATGGAGTTCCTTAATATTAATTCTCGACTTCTGTCAGTTAAAATTGAAGTCAACCAGTTAGTATGTCTGCCATAAAGGTTATGCTCCTCCACTTTAATACCGGTGTTTTTGCAGTCTCTCGTGTTACATAACAGATATTTTCCAGTAGTGTTTGTGTGTCATTATCTTTTAATTACTTTAGACTGAGGAGATAAAAGTCATGGGTTACCTCCTAATATCGTGTCGGACCTCCTTTTTCCCGACGTAGTGCAGCAATTCAGCGTGGCATCGACTCAATAAGTCGTTGGAACTCCTCTGCGGAAATATTGAGCCATGCGGCCTGTACAGCCGTCCATAATTGCGAAAGTGTTGGTGTAGGAAGTTATGCACGAAATGGTCTCTCGGTTATGGCCCATAAATGTTCGATGGGATACATGCCGGGCGATCTGGATGGCCAAATCATTCGCCCAAACTGGTCGGAATGTTCTTCAAACCAATCGCGAACAAATGTGGACGGGTCACAGAGCGCACTGTCATCAAAAAAATTCCATCGTTGACTGGGAGCATGAAGTCCATGAATGGCGGCAAGTGATCCCCAAAAAGCCGAACATAACCGAGGACCCAACCCATTCCATGCAAACACATGCCACATCTTAATGGAGCCATTACTACACTACTGGCCATTAAAATTGCTACACCACAAAGATGACGTGCTACAGACGCGAAATTTAACCGACAGGAAGAAGATGCTGTGATATGCAAATGATTAGCTTTGCAGAAGATTCACACAAAGTTGGAGCCGGTGGCGACACCTACAACGTGCTGACATGGGGAAAGTTTCCAACCGATTTCTCATACACAAACAGCAGTTGACCGGCGTTGCCTGGTGAAACGTTGTTGTGATGCCACGTGTAAGGAGAAGAAATACGTACGATCACGTTTCCGACTCTGATAAAGGTCTGATTGTAGCCTATCGCGATTGCGGTTTATCGTATAGCGACATTGCCGCTCGCGTTGGTCGAGACCCAATGACTGTTAGCAGAAGATGGAATCGGTGGGTTCAGCAGGGTAATACGCAACGCCGTGCTGGATCCCAACGGCCTCGTATCACTAGCAATCGAGATTACAGGCATCTTACCCGCATGGCTGTAACAAATCGTGCAGCCACGTCTCGGTCCCTGAGTCAACAGATGGGGACTTTTGCAAGGCAACAACCATCTGCACGAACAGTTCGACGACGTTTCCAGCAGCATGGACTAGCAGCTCGGAGACCACGGATGCGATTACCCTTGACACTGCATCACAGACAGGAGCGCCTGCGATGGTGTACTCAACGACGAAATTGGGCGCACGAATAGCAAAACGTCATTTTTTTCGGATGAATCCAGTTTCTGTTTACAGCATCATGATGGTCGCATTCGTGTTTGGCGACATCGAGTGAACGCACCTTGGAAGCGTGTATTCGTCATCGCCATACTGGCGTATCACCCGGCGTGATGGTAATGGGGTGCCATTGGTTACACGTCTCGGTCACCTCTTGTTCGCACAGACGGCACTTTGAACAATGGACGTTACATTTGAGATGTGTTAGGACCCGTGGCTGTACCCTTCATTCGATCCCTGCGAAACCCTACATTTCAGCTGGACAACCCGCGACGGCATATTGCAGGTCCTGTTCGGGCCTTTCTGGATACAGAAAATGTTCGACTGCTGCCCTGGCCAGTACATTCTCCAGATCTCTCACCAATTGAAAACGTCTGGTCAATGGTGGCCGAGCAACTGGCTCGTCACAATACGCCAGTCACTACTCTTGATGAACTGTGGTATCGTGTTGAAGGTGCATGGGCAGCTGTACCTGTACACGCCATCCAAGCTCTGTTTGACTCAATTCCCAGGCGTATCAAGGCCTTTATTAAGGCCAGAGGTGGTTGTTCTGGGTACCGATTTCTGAGGATCTATGCACTCGAACTGCGTGGAAATATAATCACATGTCAGTTCTAGTATAATATATTTGTCCAATGAATACCCGTTTATCACCTGCATTTCCTCTTGGTGTAGCAATTTTAATGGCCAGTAGTGTAGTTTGCAGAATGCCTTGTTGACAACCTGGGTCCATGACTTAGTGGGGTCAGTGCCACACTGTAACACTACTATCAGCTCTTACCAGCTGAATTAAATCGAGACTCATCTGCCCAGGCCACGGATTTCGATTCATCTATCCAATCAATAAGATTGCGAGCCCAGGAGAGGCGAGGCACTTGCGTCGGTCTTCTGCTGCCATAGCCCATTAACGTCAAATTTAACCGGGCTGTCCTAACGGATACGTTTGTCGTACATCCCAAACAGATTTTTGTGGTTATTTTATACGCTTGTTCCTATCACTGACAACTATACGCAAAGACTTCTGCTATCGGTCGTTAAGTGAAGGCCATCAGCCATTGCGTTGTCTGTGGTGAGAGTACTGCTTGAAGTTTGATATCCTCGGCACAGTAATGACACTGAGGATCTCGGAATACTGAATTCCCAGACGATTTCCGAAATGGACGTCCTGTAGATACCTCTTCAAAGAACTGGGTATACTATATACTGCCTCTCAGTATATATTTTCTTTAATGAAATTTGTCCTAAATAATATATCTCTTTTTCCAACAAATGGCTCAGTTCATACATACAATACCAGGAACAAAAATGATCTGCACAATGACTTAAAAGCACTTACTTTAGTTCAAAAAGGGGTCCATGACTCAGGAACACTCATCTTCAATAATTTGCCAGCAAACATTGTAAGGTGTCAGGCAAATTCAACACCTTCCATGAAAACCCTGACATGATAAGCAAATCCAGTAGTATGCCACATAGCTCCGAATAAATCGTGACATTAAATTAACCAAAGTAATACGAGTAACGAGTGAGCAAATGGAATACCACAGACTAACACCAGAATGCCTAAATGCATGCCATACCTTCCCACCGTGAGACAGACGCAGTTCCGAGGGGAGAAACGAGAATAGAAGCCGAGAGCAGAACCGTGTTAAGCTGGAAGGCCTTACGATAAGGGACGGACGGACACCCACGTCGCCAGCTAACTGCTATGACCACACCACCCGCTAGTTTTAGCGTGAGACTTTTTCGCGTCTCTGTCACGTCAAGACCACCCCCCAACCAATGTTAAAAGCTAGAGCCCTCCAGAAGAACAGTATAGATCTTACGATAACGCTAAAACGACCACACCAGCTGCAAGTATTAGCGTGAGACTTTTTCGCGTCTCTGTTACGTTGCAAACTTTAAAAAACATTGCCCCACCACGAAAAGTATAACGTTTCTCATTGGATAGACAAAATTTTTGTAGGCGGAGCTTAAGGTTAACATTGAGACCCTGATTGGTCAGATGAAAACACAGCCAGATAGTTTTTTTTAAACCAACTTCGGTAAATTGTAGTAAGGAGAAGTTGCTTGAGAGTTGCTTCCGAGAGGGCGAGCTGGACGGAGCTGTGCCGTCCGGCGCCCCCTGACGAACACCGACAAGGTAATGAACGCACGCGATGCCGCATTTTTGAGCGCATAGGGCTTCACTCAGAACTGCAGAAGTCTCGTCTATTACATCCCCTTTACGTAATACTAGTGTCGATCGTCAATTAAAGCTCATGGTGTTCACATTTGCCACTTGAAGTAAAAATCTGAAACTCGATGATTTTTCTGTTATATTGTTATTGAGAAGCCACATCAGCCACTGTAATTTACGACAAGTTAGATAAGTAATTAAATATTATTGGGGGTCACTGTAGACCATTTTGATAGTTTTCTCTCTTGTGACACTTAATTTAAACCTAGATTACAGATGTGATATGGCATTGCTCATCCTTCGATCCATTGTAGAACTTGGAAACCCATTCAGGGAATATTCGTTCACATTTTTGTTGAACGCAGTTGGTTTTTATCATCCTGTATTAAAACATTTCCTTTTATCAATAGTGAAATTTATAAACGATGTTTTGTGAGTAGAATAAAATTTCCAATGGTAAACTTAACTGCTTTTTCGACGTTATTTTACCAGCTAACTAAAAATAGGAAAGCCTTGAACCCCTTCCACTAAATTTAGTTAGTATTAAGATTCCTTTACAGGGAGTGCAGTGGAGCTGACGCTGAAATCATTAAGTATTTGGTTATATCATCGCTAGTCTCACTGAACTCTTCTGAATTCTACATGTCATGTGTGGTCTTACGTCTCCTTACCAGCAACAGGTCCCAGGTTCAAACTAGTCAATTCCCTAAAAAACACGCTCAGAGCGTCGTTGCGCAAAAGTGGTAGGGAGACACGATATAGAACAAACAGACACCACGCAGAATGTTAGAACATAAACAATTTAGTTACAAATAAATATCAGTTTAAAAGGAGCCTGAAAGACTTACTAGTGGCCAACTCCTCCTACTCCATTGACGATTTTTTTTAACAGAAACAAATGATGTATTGTATATATTCATACTATTATTACTGGTATTTCTGCTTAAAAAAATTGACATGTTCCACATCCACGAGGATCTCCTCAGCACAGATCTGTGGAACGAAAAACTGATCTAATCTAAATCTAATCTAATCCATGCGTCTAGCTCCAACTACCATTACGTGTTCAAAGTCTATCAATTCCCGTTGTATGGCCTTAATCACGTCGCACACTTTTCCACATGAATCACATGAGTACAAATGTCAGCTCTGCCAATACTATACTTTTTGTACGCGACAGTCGTGGGTATTTGCGCGTATCACTATCCGATAGCTTTTGTCAGATCAGCGTATTGTGTTTACGTTGCATTGGTAGGTTACATTTTCAATGGAAATGATCTTTTTGAATCCATAATGTATCTTACGATTTTTGCAGAGATTCTTAATCATTACTGTGTCTAAAAAGTTCTATTGAACGCAGTGACCAGTGAAGAGAGTCGACATTTACTAACATCTCGTTTACTCGGAGAACTTGGTTAGCTCGAAATACGGGTGACAATTTATTATGCACGAAGTAAGCTGCAACTTTGCTCCCGTTAATGCTCAGCACCTTCTTAATTACAGCAGACTCTCATTGCGCAGCAAACAGCGAATTCGTGTTGGTGCATGCGCATCATTGTTACTTATAAGCCAGGAAGCACGGTGGGGAACGCAATGGGTATTTCTGGAAAGCGGAGGTAGGTGTTGTCCTAACTAAGGAATTAATGCCCGCGCGCAGGAAGGCTGCGGTAACAGCCTTGCCGCACAGGGCACAACTTCCGCTAATTGCGACCTGCATTATGCATGGCGGCGGCTGGGCCTAACCTCCGCTGAATCTGATTGGAAACGTGCTTGACCGTCCGCAGCGTACGTAGATCGTGTTCAAGAATTTGGTTACCAGGCGATCTGGAGTCTGGACACTGAGTGGATGAGATGTAAATTTCGTCAACGTCCAACTCCAGCACTGTGAAGGACTGCCTCGTACAAGGTCTGTCAGAAGAGACGGTGTCCCTTTACTAAACAACTATATGTGTTGGACAAAAGTGTGGAAAGACCAAAAACATAACGTATTACAATGACGAATGCAGTCTAAGAAAACCGCTGGCATCCAAAAGAGATTCCAGTCGTCTAGGAATGGGTAAGTACAGGTCCTGAAATTACTCAACAGAGGAAAGTCCACTGGACCTGACGGGATACCAATTCGATTCTACACAGAGTACGCGTAAGAACTTGCCCCCATTCTAACAGCCGTGTACCGCAAGTCTCTAGAGGAACAGAAGGTTCCAAATTATTGCAAAAGAGCACAGGTAGTTCCAGTTTTTAAGAAGGGGCGTCGAGCAGATCCGCAAAACTATAGGCCTATATCTCTGACATCGATCTGTTGTAGAATTTTAGAAAACATTTTTGCTCGCGTATCATGTCATTTCTGGAAACCCAGAACCTACTCTGTAGGAATCAACATGGATTCCGGAAACAGCGATCGTGTGAGACCCAACTCGCTTTATTTGTTCATGAGACCCAGAAAATATTAGATACAGGCTCCCAGGAAGATGCCATTTTCCTTGACTTCAGGAAGCCGTTCGATACAGTTCCGCACTGTCGCCTGATAAACAAAGTAAGAGCATACGGAATATCAGACAAGCTGCGTGGCTGGACTGAAAAGTTTTTAGAAAACAGAACACAGCATGTTGTTCTCAATAGAGAGACGTCTACAGACGTAAAAGTAGCCTCTGGCGTGCCACAGAGGAGTGTTATGGGACCACTGCTTTTTACAATATATATAAATGACCTAGTATATAGTGTCGGAAGTTCCATGCGGCTTTTCGCTGATGATTCTGTAGTATACAGAGAAGTTGCAGCATTAGAAAATTGTAGCAAAATGCAGGAAGATCTGCAGCGGATAGGCACTTGGTTCAGGGAGTGGCAACTGACCCTTAACATAGACAAATGTAATGTATTGCGAATACAAAGAAAGAAGTATCCTTTATTGTATGATTATATTATAGCGGAACAAACACTGGTAGCAGTTACTTCTGTAAAATATCTGGGAGTATGCGTGCGGAACGATTTGAAGTGGAATGATCATATAAAATTAATTGTTGGTAAGGCGGGTACCAGGTTGAGATTCATTCGGAGAGTCCTTAGAAAATGTAGTCCATCAACAAAGAAGGTGGCTTACAAAACACTCGTTCGACCTATACTTGAGTATTGCTCATCAGTGTGGGATCCGTACCAGGTCGGGTTGACAGAGGAGATATAGAAGATCCAAAGAAGAGTGGCGCGTTTCGTCATATGGATATTTGGTAAGCGTGATAGCGTTACGGAGATGTTTAGCAAACTCAAATGGCAGACTCTGCAAAAGAGGCGCTCTGCATCGCGGTGCAGCTTGCTGTCGAGGTTTCGAGAGGGTGCGTTTCTGGATGAGGCATCGAATATATTGCTTCCGGCTACTTATACCTCCCGAGGAGATCACGAATGTAAAATTAGCGAGATTCTAGCGCGCACGGAGGCTTTCCGGCAATCGTTCTCCCCGCGAACCATACGCGATTGGAACAGGAAAGGGAGGTAATGACAGTGGCACATAAAGTGCCCTCCGCCACACACCGTTGGGTGGCTTGCGGAGTATAAATGTAGATGTAGATGTAGATGTAGATGTCCTGCGTGGTTTTTGAGGGACTCTTATTCCATTCTTTCTACAAAATAACAGGAAGTGTAGGTACCGGTGATGGGGGTGGTTAGCGATCACGCACCCAACTCTCCAAAATAGACCAAAAAGGACAATAGTACTGAGATCTGGTGACTGTCGTGCCAAGGAGTTCTCACAAAACCAGTCCTGGACAATGTGGGCAGTGTGAACAGGGGCCATATGATCTTGGAAAATAGCATCACCACTGGGGAACAAACATTGTACCATGGGATGGACATGAGAAGTCAAATGGTCCCACATTCCTTGGCAGTAACGCAACCTTGCAGGATACCCACTGAGCGCACGGAATACCACGATATGACTGCCTTAATCTTTTCGACCCCCCGTCATGTTTCACTCATGAGTTGTAAAATCGACCGTAAGTTGGCGGAAGTGTGAAACAAAATTCATCCGGCCAAATCGCTTTCCTCTATTTGCTAAATCGTCCAGGTTTTATAGTTTAGGCACCAGGTTTTCCTATTATGGACATTTGGATGACTGATGAATAGTTTTGCGGTTCCAGATCGCCCTGCAATTCGTTGCTTCTAGAGCTCCAGCTCACAGGATTGCCGAGGGCGTCGCTCCTGCCGCCGTATCGAAGTTACACCGAACGGGTAAAAGAAAGTCTCATTTGTGCGGTTCAAGGCCCATACTGGGAATGTATGGAACAAAAAAATCCCGTCAGTTGGCAAAGGGTTGGGTTGTTTTGGGGGGAGAGACAAAACTGCGAGGTCATCGGTCTCATCGGTTTAGGGAAGGATGGGGTTGGAAGTCGGCCGTGCCCTTTCAAAGGAACCATCACGGTATTTGCCTAGAGGTATTTAGGGAAATCACTGAAAACCTAAATCACGATGGCCGGAGGCGGGATTGAACTGTCGTCCTCCCGAATGCGAGTTCAGTGTTCTAGTTGGCTAAGGACGCGACAACAACTGATATACTAGACCGATGCATTCCAGCGGAGGATCACATTGCTATGACTAGGAACTTCAACAGAAGTAACTAGAACGAGGCATGGGAGACTCAAGACCTACACAAGGGCACCTGGTACAGGCAAATGCATCTTCTTCTACCGAAGGTCTAATGGTATGCTGCAAAGAGAGCTCTGAACTGCAGTTTATCTTGCCCAAGGACCGCGAGACAGTTTGTGAGGACCATTAACAGGTTGAAATTCAAAAACTGCTGCCATTGACTACATCCCTGTTGTGACTCCACCCCATTCCATCGCCATATTATGACTGTGGGGAGCTCGAGGAAATTTATCACATATTCTTCAGCTGCCGCCGATACGGAAGGGACTTCGACCGGATGATGCAGAGCCGATAAGCATGAATCAATCACTTCCTTCCCGCGCCGAGTGGCCACGCGGTTAGGGGCTCCATGTCACGGATTGCGCGGCCCCTCATGCCGGAGGTTCGAGTCCTCTCTCGGGCGTGGGTGTGTGTGTTGTTCATAGCATATGTTTGTTTAAGTAGCGTGTAAGTCTAGGAACCGATGATCTCAGCCGTTTGGTCCCTTAGGAGTTCACACACATTGGAACGTTTTTTGAACAATCCATGTTAACCCTCTTGTTTACGAAGAATTTAGATATGCATAAAATATTAATGGCATTTTTAGCAGTTGGAATCAAATTGTTTCTGTTACGTTCTTGTGTGTGTGTGTGTGTGTGTGTGTGTGTGTGTGTGTGTGTGTGTGTGTGCGCGCGCGCGCCTGTCAAAAAATGGCTCAAATGGCTCTGAGCACTATGGGACTTAACACCTAAGGTCATCAGTCCCCTAGAACTTAGAACTAGTTAAACCTAACTAACCGAAGGACATCAGACACATGCATGCCCGAGGCAGGATTCGAACCTGCGACCGTAGCTGTGGCGCGGTTCCAGACTGCAGCGCCTAGGATCGCTCTGCCACACCGGCCGGCTGTGCCTGTGATAAAAGTAGTCTTTCACAGTGTTTAAATGTGATTGCTAAGTAGGAGATATATTTCTATCTTTATTCGAGGACATTGTATTATGAGTATTTTGATTTATTCTCCGTATAATTTAAGATTTTTAAAACTTTCTAAGACTTTGTATATTTGGACTAGCTGCGTGGATGCAACCGAAAGCCAATAAACACACAAAAAAGAAAGATCTTACGCTGTTACAAATTTCTATATAAACTTTTCATTACTGGAAACAAATTAAAAATACAAACAGAGATATTGCAAATGCAGTGTTATGAAAGCAGCCTTACGCTCTAAATTATGAACTCGAGCAGTTGCGTCGCCTATGGCAAACGCCACCGTGGTTTGTTTGGAAAGCAGATGGCCGATTATATTCCCTATTCTTCGTTCAGTCTGCGTTTGTCCTGCACGAAAGCGCTGCATGAAATACAAGAAAGGCAGTAGAATTGCGCTTAGGGTGGTCTTGGTACTCGGGTGGTATCTGAACTAGGAACATGATACAAAACGTTTTTGGTTTAGCCCGCACCAGCGGCCAATTTTTTAGCAATTCGAACATGTCTTACTGTCGCTATGTTACTGTATATTAAGCAAGGTTTTGTAACACCCCACCCGTCACTTATCTGGTTTTGGCGTGTGTTCACCTCAGCTAATTGACTAACAGATCAACAGAGAGTGCAAAACAGCCGCAATGTCGGATAACGCAAAGAAAGTAATAAGGCCCTGTGACTCCTGATTGAACTGCGGTGGCAGTTTTGACATTAATTGATTCAGAATTGATCACTTTTAATTAAAAAGGGGTGCACATTGATGTTATAGGCAGCTATTGAACACCAGATGCAAATGTTGATCATAAAATTAATTAAGAAAGTGACTTGGGATTTCAACTACTTGATTGAAAACAGATGCAGTCGATTATCACAAATTAATCATCACATTACATGACTCTCCTACCAGACAGTGGTAATAAATTGCGTTTTCGTGGAGTAAAGCTCAAAAGTAATTCGTATCGACTGACCCAGGCATAATGCAAAGTGTGAGAAGAATTCTACAGTACACGGCCCATGAAACCCTCGTGGAAACTTTGCCGACGTGATCCAACAAATTAATCAGTGGCCGAAGCGGGCGCAATATTACCGAATACAGCATGGCGGAGCGGCGTCGTTGTGTGGACGTCGGCCGACCTCGTGGTGCTGCAAGGCTGCGCTCGTCTATTCACTCCTAGCTATCTTGCTCAATACATAGCTGAACCAAAGCTTTCTATCTCCAAGCTCAATCGTTCCATTTGCTAAGTCCTAAACTGTAGAGATGCTCACTCTTCTCAGGTAAGCTGAGTAAAGAACGCCACGTCCACACTCTAGGCAAGCTGGGAACGGAAGACCTCTACGGAGACTTCTCCCAGTCCGCTCTTCGCCTCGGTTTCCCCTCCAGCAAAATCACTTACGCCAATTGCAGCGCAAGTCGCGTTAATTATGCGTCGCTTCCCAGCGCCAACCAATGCCTGCTCCTGGAAATGAACAAATTCCCATAAAAATCCCCTTACTCTCAACTTCTGTTATTTAGCTCCTCCCAGGCCACCCATCAAGGTCAGCGTCTGCACAACACCAAGTTTTCTGGAATTCTGACTGCCAGCAGAGTACTTCAAATTCCTTGGTCCTACGTTCCCATTCGAGACCGGTGTATTTCGTGCTGTCGCTCTTCACCTGACTTACTTCGGGCTCTGTGGACCGTGAATTCAGTGTGAAATTGCTATAGTCACGAACACGCATATTTTGACCTCTGTTGACCGCTCCACCGTAGCTTTGCGCGGCTTTCTCGCATGTTTCACAGAAAACGGGACGATGGACATTTATCAACAGGTGTACAAGTTCTCTGTCTGTTTCTCGGTACACCAGCATGGAGTCGGGGTCAACCACCCGCTCACTGTCACTCATCTTAAGGCGGCTGGAGGCTGCGCACCGTTACCTCTTTCTCAGAGCTTGAGCCGCCCTAAGCTACCTATTGTCGCTTCCTTTAGCCACTCCCCCAGCCAGCCACGGTCAACTCTAAATGGTTCCCTGGGGTAAACTAGCGCCCAGTAAATCGACTCGTTTCCACAAAGTTTTCATGTCATGTGAATTACTTTAAAAACCATCACCCGACATTAATTATTCCACTACGTCCATACTATACCCTCTACAAGATGCATTGTGCCTTGTCAGTCATTTTGTTCAGCACTATTGTTCGCTCAACGTGAGTTAGGTGATCTTTAATGACTTAATGTAAGGGGCATAGTTCTTGCCATCTTACAGTTTGAACGACATACCGGAGCTGGCGACGAGGAATGTTGTTCGAATCGATTTATTCCTTTTCCAGAAGACTGTAATTGGGCTGATAATAATGCTCAGCTAATGGCACGATTTGTATGTGTATCGTTCGGATTTTACGTGCAAAAACAGTCGCCCTTGAATAACTGGAGCAAGACTGAGTGTCCAGATTTGGTCGAACGATATATCGGATCTCCGTCTAAGACATGTTTTAACCGCATGAAAAAAACTTGCTTCGGTGGGATTTTACGTGCAGAAAAACAAGTTTTGTGTACGAATTTGTACAAATCGGTTTAATCTTTTCGGGAAGTTAGACAAATGGATTAAGTCAAAACGAACTTTATTTAATGCGATAGTCTTTATCCATTCTCGAGATACGACGGTTTCAAGTCGAGCTAAATACAGCGCTTAAAACTCGTTCTCACGCGAACTGAGTGCACGGAAACAGTTTAAAGTTAATCAAATACATAAAAAATGCATTGTTATGACAAAATTGGAATTTGCTTTCAGTAAATCAACTTTATTCGCATTTCACGTACAAAAATCAGTGTTTTGTGAGTTTTTCCATGTGCGCCACTTCCATATTTCAAACTTGTGTGACTCCGTTCAAATTTTGTAGTTAATGGTCGTTCAGTTTTATGAGAGCTTTATCCGTTGCCAGGATAGTTCGAAACACAGTAACAAAACCTATACCGCATCACACGTCACCCGAGTCAATAAAACTATACATAGGTTCCGAAGTTATGGTCTTCTATTGCCAGAACTATGGTAGAGTAAAAGTCGAGAACCAAAATGCCAAATGCTCCTGTCAGAGCACAAAAAAGACGAAACTTCCTGGGCACAGTTAGGAAAGTAAAAGAAGAAGACTAGCTTTACGACTTGTTTGGCAGCTTCACAGACATTTAAATCAAGACATCTTCAGACACCCGCGCTTTTTCTACATCTACGGCTACGTGATTACTCTGCTATTCACAATAAAGTGTCTGGCAGAGGGCTCAATGAATCACCTTCATGCTGTCTCTCTACCGTTCCACTCTCGAACGGCACGCGGGAAAAACGAGCACTTAAATTTTTCCGTGCGAGCCATGATTTCTCTTATTTATCGTGATGGTCATTTCTCTCCATGTAGGTGGGTGCCAACAGAATGTTTTCGTAATCGGAGGAGAAAACTGGTGATTAAAATTTCATGAGAAGGTACCGTCGCAACGAAACACGCCTTTGTTTTCATGATTGCCACTCCAATTCACGTATCATGTCTGTGACACTATCTCCCCTATTTCGCGATAGTACAGAACGAGCTGCCCTTCTTTGTACTTTTTCGATGTCATCCGTCAGTCCCACCTGATGCGGATCCCACACCGCATAGCAGTACTCCAGGATAGGGTGGACAAGCGTAGTGTAAGCAGTCTCTTTGGTAGACCTGTTGCACTTCCTAAGTCTTCTGCTAATGAATCGCAGTCTTTGGTTTGCTCTAACCACAATATTATCTATGTGATCGTTCCAATTTAGGTTATTTGTAATTTTAATCCCTAAGTATTTACTTGAATTTACAGCCTATAGATTTGTGTGAAATATCGCGTAATCGAAATGTAGCTGATTTATTTTAATACTCATGTGAATAACTTCACACTTTTCTTTATTCAGGGTTAACTGCCACTTTTCGCACCATACAGATATCTTATCTAAATCATTTTGCAAGTCGTTTTGATCATCTGGTGACTTAACAAGACGGTAAATGACAGCATCATCTGCAAACAATCTAAGACGGCTACTCAGATTGTCTCCTATGTCGTTAATATAGATCAGGAACAATAGAGGGCCTATAACACTTCCTTGGGGAACGCCGGATATTACTTCTGTTTTACTCGATGACTTTCCGTCTATTTTTGTATCATGTTATACGACATTACATCAACTACCATGGTACACTAGATGACACGATACATTGTGCTACATGACATGGAGATTAATACTACTAAGTAAACAAGCCCGAATATATCAAGATGTTTTGGTTTAAATGTCTTTGAAGTTGCCAGATAAGTCGAAAAGCTAGTTCCCTTCATTTACATCCTTGACTGTGTCCACAACATATTCGCCATTTTGTGCTATGATAGGATCATTTCTCGTTCTCGTTAAGTAGGTATTTGTTGCGGCGAAGTTGTACGCAATTGTTTTGTGACCTCGAACTGTGATGTTTCGCTGCTACGAATTTCAGTTTGCTCGATCAGATAAGTGACAGAACACGAGCTGATCACTATAGTCGTGTGTTGGCACTAAGTCCGTAGGAAAGCAGCTGCAAAGATCCTGCAGAGTATCACAGATTCCAGCAAACTATGGACGAAACACAACAAGGAGATACCTTATTCCTAGGTTTCGGGAGAAAGTTTGACACAGTGCCGTGTTGCAGATTGTCAACGAAGGCCCTACCACGCAGAATAGGCTCCCAGGTATGTGAGTGATTCGAATACTTTTTAAGTAACAGAATCCAGTACGTTGTCCTAAACGGCGAGTGTTCATCGGAGCCAAAGATGTCGTCATGAACGCTCTGTGGGAGTGGGGTAGGACTGCTCGTGTTATCTACATACATAACGATCTGCTTTTATTCACGATGACGCTGTAGTAAACACCGAAGTGCTGTCGTTGAATCTCTATAGGAGCTTATAGGATGACTTGGACCGAATCTCTCGTTGGTGTGAATGGCAGCTTATTCTAAACGTGGAAACAATTGTTACATTAAGGTAAACAATCCTATAATGATTGATAAATAATTGAAATCCTCAGCTGCTGACAGGTGGTGTTGATTTGCCTCGATGGGGACAGCTGAAAATGTGTGCCCCGACCGGTACTCGAACCCGGAATCTCCTGCTTACATGGCAGACGCTCTATCCATCTGAGCCACTGAGGACACTGATGAATAGCGCGACTGCAGGGACTTAACCCTTGCACGCTTCCCGTGAGACGCACGTTCCCAACTGTCCACAATCTACACACGTAATGTACCTAATAGATATTTGTCCATCCACCGCCATGTAAGCAGGAGATCCCGGGTTCGAGTCCCGGTCGGAGCACACATTTGCAGCAGTCCCCATCGAGGTATGTCAAGAACACCTGTCGGCAGCTGAGGGTTTCAATTAATTATCATTTATTCTAGACAAGCTGCCCGGTCATCAATGGTATCTGTTCTTTCGAGAACAGTTACTATCTTCATATACAGGGTTATTACAAATGATTGAAGCGATTTCACAGCTCTACAATAGCTTTATTATTTGAGATATTTTCACAATGCTTTGCACACATATACAAAAACTCAAAAAGTTTTTTTAGGCATTCACAAATGTTCGATATGTGCCCCTTTAGTGATTCAGCAGACATCAAGCCGATAATCAAGTTCCTCCCACACTCCCCCATCAATGAGTTCGAAAGCATCGTTGATGCGAGCTCGCAGTTCTGGCACGTTTCTTGGTAGAGCAGGTTTAAACACTGAATCTTTCACATAACCCCACAGAAAGAAATCGCATGGGGTTAAGTCGGGAGAGCGTGGAGGCCATGACGTGAATTGCTGATCATGATCTCCACCACGACCGATCCATGTGTTTTCCAATCTCCTGTTTAAGAAATGCCGAACATCATGATGGAAGTGCGGTGGAGCACCATCCTGTTGAAAGATGAAGTCGGCGCTGTCGGTCTCCAGTTGTGGCATGGGCCAATTTTCCAGCATGTCCAGATACACGTGTCCTGTAACGTTTTTTTCGCAGAAGAAAAAGGGGCCGTAAACTTTAAACCGTGAGATTGCACAAAACACGTTAACTTTTGGTGAATTGCGAATTTGCTGCACAAATGCGTGAGGATTCTCTACCGCCCAGATTCGCACATTGTGTCTGTTCACTTCACCATTAAGAAAAAATGTTTCTTCACCACTGAAAACAAGTTTCGCACTGAACGCATCCTCTTCCATGAGCTGTTGCAACCGCGCCGAAAATTCAAAGCGTTTGACTTTGTCATCGGGTGTCAGGGCTTGTAGGGCTTGTAGCAGTTGTAAACGGTAAGGCTTCTGCTTTAGCCTTTTCCGTAAGATTTTCGAAACCGGCTGTGGTACGTTTAGCTCCCTGCTTGCTTTATTCGTCGACTTCCGCGGGCTACACGTGAAACTTGCCCGCACGCGTTCAACCGTTTCTTCGCTCACTGCAGGCCGACCCGTTGATTTCCCCTTACAGAGGCATCCAGAAGCTTACTGCGCATACCATCGCCGAATGGAGTTAGCAGTTGGTGGATCTTTGTTGAACTTCGTCCTGAAGTGTCGTTGCACTGTTATGACTGACTGATGTGAGTGCATTTCAAGCACGACATACGCTTTCTCGGCTCCTGTCGCCATTTTGTCTCACTGCGCTCTCGAGCGCTCTGGCGGCAGAAACCTGAGATGCGGCTTCAGCCGAATAAAACTTTATGAGTTTTTCTACGTATCTGTAATGTGTCGTGACCATATGTCAATGAATGGAGCTACAGTGAATTTATGAAATCGCTTCAATCATTCGTCATAGCCCTGTATATATAGTTAAGGGCTACCCAGCCATTGACCTTCATCTGTACGATTGCGCACAGCTTGCCCGAACTCTTACGGTTCGAGTCCCTGTCGGGGCACACATTTCCAGCTGTCCCCTTCGAGGTATATCAACAACACCTGTCGGCAGCTGAGTTTTTCAGTTAATTATCATTTATTCTAGACAAGCTGCACGGTCATCGATGGTATCTGTACTTTAAAGAACAGTTGCTATCTTGATAATACTATAATGGTCGATTTCAGTGTAAGTGCGTTTCTGCATGACACTGTCTCGTCGATCTAGGCGCAACAATGAAATGTTACATGAAATTGAGCATATATGTATGATCGGATGTAGAGAAGGCGAATGGTCGACTTTGCTCTACTGGGACAAATTATGGAATTTTTTTTTATTTCATATTTAATGTACTTGTAGTCCGAGGTGATACGTTACAATACAGCATCACCGGTCTTGCGGTTTAACTGTGTTGGTGAGGCAGTAAATTTCCACAGGGCAGTGACTGCGTCACCGCAATTCACTTATGAGGTGTGGCGGTGGGACTTGTAGTCCCGTACCACCCTCTAACGGTGATAGAACTACATTAGTCAGCCAGAAAAATTTTGCCCAACACGAGCAGGTGAAGATGTGAGTTTGGGAAGTGTAGCTCGTCTATAAATGAGATCGTATATGCAACATAGCTGCGAGTACTGCGAGAGTGTTTGGGATCCCCACCATGTCGGATTAAAGGGAGACATCGAAGTAAATCAGAGTCGTGTTGCTATACATGTTACCGCTATATTCGATCCACACACGAGTATGCTTCGAGAACTCAGATGGGAATTCCTGGAGGAAAGACGACTTTCTTTTCGCAAAACACTAATAAGAAAATTTAGAGCAAGGCTGTTGTGGCTGACTATAGTACGAGTCTACTGCAACCAAAGTGCATTTCGTGTAAGGACCACCTAGACAAGATAAGACAAATTAGAGCTCGTACCGAGGCATACAGACAGTCGTTTTCTCTCGCTCCATTTGCGAGTGGAACAGGTCAGGAAATGAGTAGTAGAGATACAAGGTACCCTCCGTTATGGACAGTACGGTGTCTTGTGAAATGTGTATGTAGTTGTGTATGTAAACAGCAAACAGACGTGCAGAACCCTTATGTGAGTTACCAGGAGTGAGTGTAAGCATGTGTGGACTCAAATGGGCTATCGTATGAAAGCAACCGTTACTAACTGAGCATTTGATGTGAAGTCAGAACATGGTAACAGTAGTCTCACCTGTTCTGAGTCAGACTTCTTACAGGACATTTATCGGTGGAGCGCCAGTAGTAAACTGTTGGTTCACTGCCGCTGATTGGGTAGTTGGTTCGTTGTACATATAGGAAGCTCAACATTGAAATCATCGGCGCCCCTAATAAACTAATTTGAGACGAACGTGATCAAAAATTTATAACTGTGATTTAAAAACTAACCATTCGCACCCTCTTGCACTCTCACTTTTATACAGAAGTATAAAATATATAATTCAGTCGTTATACAAAATGCACTTTTAAAACACACGTCCTGTGACGGTCCCTCGACTCTTGCAAATGCCGTGTGAAACTTGCAAATAGCCTTTCGCTCCCTGTATTTTACCCCTATTACCCTCAGAATTTCACAGAGAGTATTCCAGTCAACATTGTCAGAAGCTTTCACTAAGTCTATAACTGCTATAATCGTAGATTTACCTTTCCTTAACCTATCTTCTAAGATAAGTTGTAGGGTCAGTACTGCCTCGTGTGTGGCTACATTTCTCTGATCTTCACGAGGTCGGCTTCTACCAGTTTTTCCTTTCTTCTGTAATGAACTCATGTTAGTATTTTGCAGTCATGACTCATTAAACTGATAGTTCGGCAGTTTTCACACCCGGGAGCACCTACTCTCTTTGGAATTATTATTTCTTCTTGAGGTCTGTCTCGTCATGACTGGCTGTCCCTAGGCTGTCAGTAGTTGTCACGCAATATCGTCTACTCCTGGGGCCTTGTTTCGACTTAGGTCTTTCACTGGTCGGTGAAATTCTTCTTGTAGTATCATATCTCCCATCTCATTGTCATCTACGTCCTCTTCCATTTCTATAATATTGCCTTCATCTCCCTCCTATAGACCCCCTACATATTCCTTCCACCTTCCAGCTTTCCCTTCTTTGCTTAGGACTGGTTTTACGTCCGAGCTCTTGTTATTCTATATCTACATCTACATCTACATCCATACTCCGCAAGCCACCTGACGGTATTTGGCGGAGGGTACCTTGAATATGTCTATCGGTGCTCCCTTCTATTCCAGTCTCGTATTGTTCGTGGAAAGAAGGATTGTCGGCATGCGTCTGTGTGGGCTCTAATCTCTCTGATTTTATCCTCATGGTCTCTTCGCGAGATATACGTAGGAGGGAGCAATATACTGCTTGACTCTTCGGTGAAGGTATGTTCTCGAAACTTCAACAAAATCCCGTACCGAGCTACTGAGCGTCTCTCCTGCAGAGTCTTCCACTGGAGTTTATCTATCATCTCCGTAACGCTTTCGCGATTACTAAATGATCCTGTACCGAAGCGCGCTGCTCTCCGTTGGATCTTCTCCATCTTCTCTATCTCTTCTATCAACCCTATCTGGTACGGATCCCACACTACTGAGCAGTATTCAAGCAGTGGGCGAACAAGCGTACTGTAACCTACTTCCTTTGTTTTCGGATTGCATTTCCTTAGGATTCTTCCAATGAATCTCAGTCTGGCATCTGCTTTACCGACGATCAACTTTATATGATCATTCCATTTTATATCACTCCTAATGCGTACTCCCAGATAATTTATGGAATTAACTGCTTCCAGTTGCTGACCTGCTATTTTGTAGCTAAATGATAAGGGATCTATTTTTCTATGTATTCGCAGCACATTACACTTGTCTACATTGAGATTCAATTGCCATTCCCTGCACCATGCGTCAATTCGCTGCAGATCCTCCTGCATTTCAGTACAATTTTCCATTGTTACAACCTCTCGATACACCACAGCATCATCTGCAAAAAGCCTCAGTGAACCTCCGATTCATACAGTTGCTTCTCTTTTCTCCAAAGGCCTCTTTAAGTTTCCTGTAGGCAGTATCTATCTTTGCCTTAGCGAAATATGCTTCTAAATCCTTACATTTATTCTCTAGTCATTTATGGTTATCTATTTTGCACTTCCCGTCAGTCTCATTTTTTAGAGGTTTGTATTACCTTTTGCCTGCTGCATTTGCTGCATTTTTTATTTTTTTTATTTTCTGATTTCATCATTTTCGTTCCATATCTCCAGTGTTAGCCAAGATTTTCTACGACACCTTGTCTTTATAAGTGTTTGATCCTCTGCTGCCATCAATATTTCATTTCTTAAAGCTACAAACTTGCCTTCTGCAGCACTCCTTTCCCCTGATTTGGTCATTCGTTGTCTATTGCTCACTCTGAAACTCTCACTAACCTCTGGTTGTTCAGCTTATAGAAGTCCCATCTCTTTAATTTCCTACCTTTTTGCAATTTCCTTAGTTTCAATCTGCATTTCATAACTAATAAATTGTGGTGAGAGTCCACATTTGCCACTGGAAATGTCTTATAATTTCAAATTTTGTTCAGAAATCTGTGTCTTACCATTATACTTTCAATCTGAAACGTTCCGGTGACTTCTGGTGTCTTCCATACAGATAGCCTTCTTTCATGGTAATCAAACAAAGTGTTAGCGATGATAAAATTATACTCTACGCAAAATTCTGTCAGGCAGCCCCTCTTTCATATCTCCCCCCTCCCCCCCTAAGTCCAGTTCACCAACAATTTTTCCTTGTATTACTTTCACTACTAGCGAACTCCAATCCCCCACCAAAATTGAGTTCTCGGCTCCATTAACTATCTGAATAATTTCTTTTATCTCATCATAAATTTCTTCAATCTCTCCATTCTCTGAGACGATAATACAAGCTTCTGAAATGTGATGCTTCTGAAAAATGCTGAAGATTAGGTGTATAGGTTACGTAAGTAATAGTAGGTAGTGCATAAAAATGGGAAGAAAAGAAATTTGTGACAACTTGACTGGATGAAGAGCTCGGTTGATAGAAAACTTTCAGGCTCGACTAGGGATCATCAGTTTAGTATTGGAGGGAAGTACGGAGATAAAGATTACAGAGGAAGACGGAGAGATTAACACAGCAAGCAGATTCAGAAGAATTTAAGTTGCAGTAGTTATCCGGACACGAAGAGGCTTCCACAGGATACAGCAGCACGGAAAGCTACATCAAACCGGTCTGTAGACTGAAGACCACAACAACAATTTTAACTGCGCTTAAAATTGCAACACCATAAAGCCACCCTGAAACAGACGTCAGACTTGCAAATGATTATTATTTCAGCGCAACCGTACAAATTAGGTAGGAGTAACAGATTGCACAACTCGTTTCTTATTTATAAACTGGTCTTAAATGTTGGCTATTAGTGAGATCAGGCTACGCTCCATGTAGGAAGGATAAATATCCAAAATTACGTGTACGGATTTGATAGCAACACGTTCGTCGAGTATCGAGACTACAGTTTATCATATTGCTGCTCACGATGGTCGGGATGCCACGACTCCCATGCGGATATGGAATCGATGGGTTCAGGAGGACCGTACTCAACGTCTCGAGTACCTCCACAGAGCCACATGACTCGTGCCCAATAGGACAGATGCGCTGTTCACTCATCTGTGGAGGATCGTAGATCCACGTGACGAACTCTGAGTTGAGAGGCAGGCTTGTTTACAGCGAGCTAGGTAACTCATACAGACACTGCGACAACGTCTGGAGAAGCGCGGAATATCGTCATGGCGACCCCTGTTGTGACTCCTCTTGCTGGCGAGGGGGGAGGCCGGGCGGTGGAAGTACGTAAGCGCAGCAGAGACGGATGAGGGAACACCCTAGTGGAGACATGGGCTGCAAATGGAGAATTTCACTGAGATGAGCGAATTTGTCAAAGAAAAGACTATTACTACGCAGAGCCTGTGAACAAGTACCTTGAAAACAGCGAAACTGGTCGAATGTTCATGTGCTACTGTCGTGAGCATCTATGGAAAGAGGCAGCACAGTGAAACTATCACTCGGCGCTAAATGGTTGGCCGTCCATGATTCTTCATAGGCTACGGTGTAAAGGAGCACAGATGGTGCTCTATGGCACCTCTGCCGAAAGAGCAAAATGCTGCTGCACGCACATATGAGCACATCGCTCATCGTAAGTTGTTGAAAATGGAGCTCCGCAGCAGACCATCCCTAGGTGTTCACGTCTTGACCCAACGACATCGTCAATTACGACTGCCGTGTTCACGGGACCATCAGGATTCGACCGTCGATCAATGGAAGCGTGTCAGCTCTTCTGGTTAGTCACATTTTTGCTACACTAGGTCGAAGGTCGTCTCCACAAAAGCTGTCATCAAGCTGAATGGCAGCTCTAAACGTACACTGTGGCACGGACGCAGACTGGTGGGAACATTTTTATGCCATGGTGGGCATTCTCTTTCGCTTGCATGGGACTTATGATATGGTAATAATCGAAGACACGCTGACAGCTTCGAACCACCTCCATCCCTTCATGTTTGATGTCTTCCCCGACAGTGGTCATAGTGCTATGGTTCGTTATGTGTTCTTATTTGGAGGCTTCGAGAATGACAAAGATAGCCAGACTGCATTCATCATTATCATCATGCTACGGTTGTAGTCAGGCTCGTTCTCTGCACCAGACGTCACGCATTCTCCACACACTGGGAACGTGTTCAGAGCGCTCTGCTGTGAACATCATAGGCAGTGCAAGCGTTAAAAGTGATCGGAGCGAGTTGTGTAGCGAATTGTAGTTCAACTTGTTGCAAGTTGTAGTTAGTAGTGGGGCAAAGGAATACTTATATCAAATAGATATCAAATTCATCAAATCAAGCAATTAATTGTTCCTCATCCCCTGGCGTCATGCGTTTTCCCCAGCTGGCACGAGGGTCCCTACCCCGACCACCCCTCCCTACCTCCACCCCTGAAAATGGTGGCAAATTGAATTTTGGTGGGAAATGCAAAAAATGGCGATAAATTCAAAACATTGTAGGAAATTCAAATTTATTGGAGGGCATATAAAATTGTGTGTGTTCGCCTTGAGATTCACATAACAACTGACCTAGTTCATAACATCACCACCAGAGGGCACTGAGGATCTCTCCCACCACCACCACCACCCCTCCCCCAGTACCCCACATCCCACCCCAACCACCCCACCCCTTCCCCTCCCCACCACTCCCCTCCCAGCCCCAACCCTCCTAATCCATCCTGCCCCCTCCAATTGTGAGGAAGCTTCAGTCTGTCCTTAGCTGTCAGGCAGGAATGATGTAAGTATTTACTTTATACTATGTGTTCACAATTCCCCTCATTCCTCGCCTCTCCCATCTGTAATTTGGCGGGAAAAGGACTCAGTCTGTACCGGGCTGCTGCATATGATGGACATAAGTCTTTATTTTGTATGCAAAATGTTGTGAGTAGGCTGTTTAGGTTTTTTTATTGGTAACGCCACGTAGCGCTCTGTATGAAAATCACTGGCTGTGCTGTGTGCAGTCTGTGGCTAGTTTGCATTGTTGTCTGCCATTGTAGTGTTGGGCAGCTGGATGTGAACAGCACGTAGGGTTGTGCAGTTGGAGGTGAGCCGCCAGAAGTGGTGGATGTGGGGAGTGAGATGGCGGAGTTCTCACAGCGGATGATCTGGACAGAGACAGTAAATTTGTAATATTGGATATCATGGACTGATATATATGACTTTTGAACAATATTAAGGTAAATACATTGTTAGTTCTCTATAAAAATCTTTCTTTTGATAACTGTGCCTATCAGTAGTTAGTACCTTCAGTAGTTCGAATCTTTTATTTAGCTGGCAGTAGTGGCGCTCGCTGTATTGCAGTAGTTTGAGTAACAAAGATTTTTGTGAGGTAAGTGATTTGTGAAACGTATAGGCTAATGTTAGTCAGGGCCATTCTTTTGTAGGGATTTTTGAAAGTGAGATTGCATTGCGCTAAAAATATTGTGTGTCAGTTTAAGCACAGTCATGTATAATTTTTCAAAGGGGACGTTTCAATGTTTATTTAAGCAATTTGAGTTGCCATTGATCGAGCACTAGATGGTAACTCCATTCAGTTTCGGCGGTAACTGCTTGATGCAGAGTGGATATTTTCGCTATTAGTCTAGCACTAGAGAGCTCAGATAGCCAGTCTAGCCAATACCCCTACGTGGAAAAAGTGAATAGTAATGATATGGCAGCAAGCTATCAGTGAAGTAAGGGGAGTAGCCTCCTGCTGATCTGCAAGTGAATAGCAGCTGCCGGGAGGAACATAGCGATGTGTAATAATATTAGGACAGCGACCCACTGCCCAACTGTGCCATAGGGGCAGTGGAGGACTGGCAGCGGCATAACCACCGCTCTTCAGCCGAGTGGCATTACAAAATATGAAAAGTGGAATCTTATACATAAAAAATGGAGGAAAAGGGGTGTATAAAAACACAGTAAATAAAGACAATGGAAGTTAAAAACATACACTGAGATTATGTTCATTGGGGGACAGTTAACTCAACATAAAATTAAAATAACAAAGCTGGCCAGTTGTAGGGCACTTAAAATACACTGGAGTCACACACACAAGTTAAAAATCGGCAACTGTATAAAAACACACAGATGGTAGGGACCTGCCAAGGGACTGGAGACCTGAGAAAAGGAAAAAAGGGGAGAGGAGGTTGCAGTAGGGAAGGGGAGGCTGGAGGGGGTGGATGGAAAAGAAGAAAAAGGGGGGTTGGGGTCGCACGAAGAAGGCAGAAGTTTGCAGGGTGGGAGATGGAAGGCACATTAGAAGGGAGTGCAGAGACCAAGAAGGGAGACATTGGAGAGGTAGGGGTGTAGGAGGGAGGAAAACACCTCAGGGGCAGGGAAGAGGAGGGGAGAGGGACCCTGAGGAGTAGGTGGGCTAAGATGAGACTAGAGTTGGTAGGAGGGATAGAGATCAGGGCGAAGTTCGTCATTCAGGAGGGGTAGGTGCTGGAAGTTGCATTTGGATAGGATGAGGAGGGTTTGGAGGTGGACAGAGGGCGGGACACAATGGTAAAGGTGCGGCAGTGGGCTGAGGGTGGAGAGGAGTGAAGACACCAGAGGGTGTGGGGTACTGAGTCTGCAGATGATGTACAGGGTGCAGATGTGTTCGAGGAAAAAAAGAAGATTGGGAAAGGGGATGATGTCGTAGAGGATTTGAGTGCATGATGGAAGGCGGATACAGAAGGCGAAGTGGAGTGCATGGTGTTCTTGGATTTGGAGGGCTTCATAGAATCTGGGAAGGTTGTAAACCCAAGTGATGCTGGCACAACAAAGGATGGGGCGGATCAAGGATTTGTAGATGTGAAGGGTGGTGGAATGATGCTGTCCTCTTGTCTGGCTGGACAGGAGTTTCAGAAGGCAGAGTCTATTGTGGGCATTGTGTTGGATTGTAAGGTGATGGGGAGTCCAGGTGCGGTGATGGTCGAGGGTGAGGCCAAGGTATTTCAGGGTAGGAGTGAGGTGGATAGGACAACCATAAATGGTGAGGTAAACATCGTATAGCTGGAAGGAGTGGGTAGTACAACCTATGATGATTTCCTGGGCTTGGGAGGGCTGATGCGAAGGAGCCAATGCCTGTACCAGGCAGTGAACTGGTCGAAGTGGGTTTGGAGGGTATGTTGGGACCGCTGAAGGGCTGTGTCATCAGTAAATCGAAGGAGGTGAACAGGCATGGGAGGTTTGGGCATATCGGCAGTATACAGGAGATAAAGGAGAGGGGAAGAGATGGAGCCTTGGGGAACATCAGCCATTGTGCCTGTAATATCCTGCCCCTATGTACAGGACCCCTTTTCTTGGTAATATATTGGAAACTTCTCACTTATACCCCGATTTGTTTCCCAGTTGAGAACTTTCCCTTTTTATGTTCACAGCCAAATGAAATTTCTAACTCGCACTAAAGTTAATTTGACTTTTCAATGTATTTATGTAGCAACAATATCTTGTTTGGAAACCTGTCCACTCTTTAACTGTTATCAGTTAACGATATTAAAACAACACGTCATTAATCTTGATATAATCACTAAAAATTTACTTCTCCCGCCATGACGAATGAAACGCGTTTGACTGAAAAGAGAGCAATGAGAGGAACGTTCAATTACTACCATATCAGAATATTAACAAATGATCTTCGATAAAACTCAAAGAAACTCTCGTCTTACGTAAAGGATGTTTGGCGCACCAGTGTTAGTGTACATGACCTAGCAAATGAGACAGGAACTGAAACTGAGGGTAGCAAAGTAAGAGCTGGAGTGTTTACCCCCGCCGGGCGGTGTGGCCGAGCGGTTCTAGGCGCTTCAGCCTGGAACCGCGCGACCGCTACGGTCACGGGTTCGAATCTTGCCTCAGACATGGATGTCTGTGACGTCATAAGGTTAGTTAAGTTTAAGTAGTTCTAAGTTCTAGGGGACTGATGACCTCAGATGTTAAGTCCCATATTGCTCAGAGGCAATTGAACCATTTTTCGTTAATCCCCGTTTTCAAATGTTCCTTTACAAAGCGAAACCAAGGAGAATTGCCCAAATGTAATCCTCGTACCAGTGAAAAGATGAGTAAAATATTTGCTAGTGTCTGTAGTGTTCAGAAAAACCCGAAGTCGTGAAAACTGAACAAAGCTCCATGGCCCACTGGAATTCTTATCAGAATTTTTGTCTAGGTTAGCCCTTCTTCTGACTGTAATCTGTCGCAGATTCCTTTAATGAAAAACCGTGTCCCGTTGTTGAAGTTGCTCACAGTCTTCTACAAGAAGGGTAGTAGAAGTAATTCAGAAAAATCCGTCCAAGCGTCCTTGACATGATTTGTTGCAGAATCTTAGAACATATTCTGACCTCAACTATAATGATGTATCTCGAACAGAATAACCTCCTCCGTACTAACCATCATGTGAAACTCATCTGTTTTCTCACATAACATACTGAGAGATTTGGATCAAGGCAGTCACGTAGATGCAGAATTTCTTGATTTCCTACAAATATTTGGCTCAGTACCACATCTACGCTTAATGTCAAAAGCGCAGTCGAATGAGGCATCAAGCGAAACTTGTGCCGGAATTTAGGATCTTTTGGTACGGAAGACGCAGTATGTTACCTTGCATAGACAGTCATTGTCGGATGTAGAAGTAACTTCAAAAGTCCCCAGAGAAGTGTTCTGGGACCCTTGCCGTTTGTGTCGTATATTAATGACCTTACAGACAACATCAATAGTAACTGCAGACTTTTGCAAGAGATGCAATTCTCCATAAAGAAGTACGGTCTGAAAGAAGCTGCATAAAAATTCAATCAGATCTTGACAAGACTTAAAAGTGGTGGAAACATTGGCACCTTACTGTAAATGTTCAGAAATGTAAAACTAGGCTGTTCCCAAGACGATAAAACGATATGGATGAGTAACAGTTGGAATCGGCTAGCTCATGCGAATGCCTGCTTGTAACACTTTGTAGGTATATAAAATGGAATGATCACATAGACTCTGTCGTGGATAAAGTGGGGGGGCAAACTTCGGTTTATGGTAGAATACTGGGGAAATGCAATCAGTCCACAAAGGAGATTGTTTATAAATAATTCATGCGACTCATTTTGGAATATACGAAGGTAAGTCACTTATTATCCTCAATTTGGTTATATTTTTGTTTATTTTGATAGTAGTGTCGGCTTACGTTGATTAAGCATGCTTTGTTTATTTGTTGTTATATCTTTGCAATTTTCAAGCTGCTAGGTTAGTTTCGTTATCGCTGCCGTGCTGTTAATCATGGCTGGTCCGCTGTCTATTTGCACCAAAGAAGAGCAACGTTCAGTGATCCGTTTTTTGTGATCGCAAGGCGTATTAGGGGCCAAAATTCATCGATGACTTTCGGTACAGTACGGAAACAGTGTTTTGCCACAACGGAGTGTCTACGAATGGATTGAAAAATTCCGAAAGGGTTGCACAAGTGCTAGGCACAATGGATGAGCCGGACGACCGTTTACCGTCACAAATGAAGAAAGCATTGAGCGTTCACGTGAAATGATTCTCTTAGGCAGATGATTAACTATTGACGAAGTGGCACATCGTTTGGAAATTAGCCTCGATTTTGCCTACGAAATCATCAACAACAGACTTGGGTTTCATAAAGTTTGTCAAGATGGGTCCCAAAACAACTCACACAGTTGCATAAGCAAACGCGCTTGTACATCTGCAAAAAACGTTTGGATCGCTGTGGTAACGAGGGGGACAACTTCTTGGACAGGATCATTACTGGTGACGAAACATGAATCCATCATTACGAGCCGGAGGGTAAACGGCAGAGTATGGAATGGAAACCGTCCGCAGGAAAACTGATGTTCCAGTACTGGAACATAACGGGGAAAGAGGCAGAAGAATAAACAGTGTAAAGCCTTCAATTCGAAGCAAACGCAGAGGATTGCTGTCAAAAGGTGTTGTGTTGTTGCACGACAATGTCCGTCCGCATACTGCTGCGCACACTGCTGAAACGCTCCAGAAACTCAAATTATCCTCCATATAGTCCCGATCTTGCCCCTTCCGACAATCACTTCCTTTGTCCACTCAAAGAGGCATTAGGAGTCGTCGATTTGCCTCGGACGAAGCAGTGAAAGAAGCGGTGCATTCCTGGATCGCAGCTCAACCGAGAACCTTCTTTTACGAGGGTATCAGGAAGCTTGTACAACGATGGACCAAGTGCGTTGAAACGCAAGGAGATTATGTCGAAAAACGATGCTCTTGTAAGTTTCCTATTTAATTGCAATAAAATTTTATAACTACTTTGCGGATAATAATTGACTGCCCTCGTAGCTCTAGTGTGTGGGACCTGTACCACGTAGGACTAACAGGAGATAGCGAACGTATACAGAGAAGGGCAGCACGAATGGTCACACGTTAGTTTGACCCGTTGGAGAATGTCCCAGACATGCTGAAAAAGCTGAACGAGCAGACTCTTCAAGATAGACGTAAACTATCCCGAGAAAGTCTACTTGCAAAGTCTCAAGAAACGGCTTTAAATGATTACTGTAGGAATTCGCTACAAGCCAACGCTCTACATGTCGCTCACATAGGGATCGTTAGGACAAGATTAGATTAATTTCAGCACACACTGAGGCATTTAAACAGCCATTCTTCCCAAGCTCCGTAGGTGAATAGAACGGGAAGAAACCCAATTAACTGGTACAATGGGACGTACCCTCTGTCATGCACTTCATAGTTGTTTGTAGAGTATACATGTAGATGTAGATTAGTTCTTTAAACGCTAATTCTTGTCCGTGTGATTCTCTATTCCTCTGACAGCAAGAACTATCATGTATCCAAGGTTCTCGGGTGTCCAGCCGGATCCGATCGTGGATCTTCGACGATCGGATCCGGCTGGACGCCCGAGAACCTTGGATACAGCACAATCGCCGGGAAAGCCTCAGATCACGTAAGAACTATCATCCTGGGCAAGTACCCTGCGTTGTAAAGTATCTGCACACTCCTTACGTGCCTCCTCTACGAAGATTAGCTTCCCTCCCGCAGGAGGTTCAATTCCTCCCTCGGGCATGGGTTTGTGTGTGTGTGTGTGTGTGTGTGTGTGTGTGTGTGTGTGTGTGTGTGTGTGTGTTGTTCTTAGCGTAAGGTAGTTTAAGTAGTGTGTAAAGTGGGGGTCAATGACCTCAAATGTTCTTAGCGTAAGTTAGTTTAAGTAGTGTGCAAGTCTAGAGGCCGATGACCTCGGCAGTTAGGTCCCTAAGGAATTCACAAACAGAGAGAGAGAGATTAGCTAAAACATTAAGATCACTGCCCACCGTGAGGTTGAGTTCAGCCTGGGGATGTGGTGACGTGGTAAGGAGAGTGTCTAAGAGCAGTAGAGACGAATAAGGGAATCGTTCAATCGACGATAGGGAAATCCACTTACATAATCGACTGCGGCAAAAGACAGGTTGTTGTGGCCCAGCGGCAGAAAAGGCCGAAACTGGTCTGTTGTTCGCATGCTACTGCCATGGGCCCATATGGAAACTGATTAAAGGGCAGTGAAACCTCGAGCAGGCGACAAGCTATTGCCCGTCCATTCTTTGTCACAGGACGTGCAGGTCAGAGCCCTGACAGCTCTGTAACGTAGGACAGGCGGAGATACGCAGATCTGCTGAAGTTACAGGCGCAAATGTTTCGGAGCACACACCGTTCGGCGCGAATTGCTGAACGTGTGCTCCACAGCAGACGACCCCAATGTATTTCTCCTATGTTGACCCAACGATATCGTCAATTACGATTGCAGCGGGCACGCGATCAGCGAGATTAATCAGTGGATCAATGGAAACGTGTCGCTTTGCGGATGAATCAGTTTGTTGTTACAGCAGATCGATCATCTGGTCCGGATTCTCCGTCATCTGCGCAAACGGTTGCTCGAACCGTGCATCCTGCCAGAGAGTTATGCCGGCAGCGGCAGTATTATGCGGTGTTGTACGTTCACCGGCGCTTCCAAGCGATCTGTTGTACTAACTGATAGCAATACAATTTCTGTGAACTATGTGAACATTATTGCAGATCATCTGCATCCTTTCATGTCTTATTTGTGGAGTATTATACAGAACTTGTTCATAGCATTTGTCGCCGGCCAGTGTGGCGACGCGGTTAAAGGCGCTTCAGTCTGGGACCGCGCGACCGCTACGGTCGCAGGTTCGAATCCTGCCTCGAGCATGGATGTGTGTGATGTCCTTGGGTTAGTTAGGTTTAAGTAATTCTAAGTTCTAGGGGACTGATGACCTCAAATGTTAAGTCCCATAGTGCTCAGAGCCATTTGAACCATTTGAACCATAGCATTTGTCGACCTGGAGAAGGCGTTCGACTGTGTCAAATGTTGCAACATGTTCGAAATTCTAAGAAAAATAGGGGTAAGCTATAGGAAAAGACTGGCAATACACAATACATACAAGAGCCAAGACATAAGACTGGAAGGGAAAGAACGAAGTTCTCGGATTAAAAAAGGTGTAACACAGGGATGTAGTCTTTCGTCCATATTATTCAACATATACATAGAAGAAGCGTTGGTGAAAAAGTTTCAAGAGCGGGAAAAAAATTCAAGGTGAAAGGTTATTAATGGTAAGATTCGTTGATGATATTGATAATCTTAGTGAAAGTGAAGAAGAACTACAGGAAGTGCTGAATGGAACGATCAGTGTAACGAGTACAGAATACTGCTTGAGAGTAAATGGAAGAGAGATGAAAGTAGCAGAACTGAGAATAGTGAGAACCTTAACATCAGAATTTCTTTTTTTCTTTCTTTCGCATACGCCATAGTCTCGCAGCGATTGCAGGGTCGGCGTGGTTACAACGGATTTGGCAGTGTTAGTTTTAGGGATGGCCGGATGCCCTTCCTGCCGCCACCCCGTACCCCCCAGGGCAGAATCAGTGTACCCAACTGTCTGCATCTAGCGTAAAGTGTGAAATATTGCGGACGTGTTTCAAATGTCTGCGACGCATGTAACTGAGGCGGAACGTGGGGACCAGCCCGGTATTCACCTAGAGGGATGTGGAAAACCGCCTAAAAACCACATCCAGGCTGGCCGACACACCGGCTATCGTCGTTACTCCGCCGGGCGGATTCGATCCAGGGCCGGCGCCCTGGACAGCAAGTCCAGGAAGCAGCACGTTAGCGCTCTCGGCTACCCTGGCGGGTAAACTTAACATCAGAATTGGGGATCATGAAATAGACGAAGTTAAGGAACAGACAGCTTAAAAAAAAAAAAAAAAAAAAAAAAAAAAAACATTGACGTGGCAAGGAGGACATGAGTAGTAGTTTAGCATTGCCAAAAAGGGTACCTCTGGCCAAGAGAGCTCCACTAGTATCAAACATAGACCTTAATTTGAGGAAGTAATGTCTAAGAAATTTCTGAGAATGTACGTTTGGATCACAACACTGCATGTCAGTAAAAGATGGACTGTGGGAAAAGCGGAACAGAAGAAAGTCGAGGCATTTGAGATGTGATGCTACAGAATAATGTTCAAAATTAGCTGGATTGTAATGAAGTGGGTCTCTGGAATGCCGGCGAGGAAAGGATTATATGGAAAACACTAACAAGGAGAAGGGACAGAATGATAGAACACCTGTTAAGACATCAGGGAATAAGATCATGGTACTTGAGGGAGCTGTAGATGGTAAAAACTGTAGACAATGTCAGAGACTGGAATACATCCAGCAAATAATTGAGGATGTAGGTTGCAGGTAATACTCTGAGACAAAAATGGTGGCACTGGAGAGGAGTTCGTGGTAGGCCGCATGAAACCAGTCAGAAGACTGATGACTGAAGAAAAAATACTGAACTCACTATGATGTCTTTGCCACCAAATTCGCTTGATCGAACCCGGTGGAACATATCAGGAACCCAATCGGGCGCCAGCTCGGAGCCGTCCAACCACCGGCTCAAAATTCATGAGAATTGCGTGATCTGTGCGTAGACATCTGCCGCCTCATACCAATAGAAACCTACCAAGAACTTTTCGAGACCATGTCACTCACAATCGTTGCTGTACTGCGTTCCAAAGGTGGACCCGCACGGTAATAAGGTGGTCGTCATAATCTTTTGGCTTATCAGTATAGGTCTGACAGCATAGTGTGTCTATCGGAGAGCTACCTACACTAGGTGTGCGTAATCATTGTCACCCACTTCAACAACAGTGGTCCTTTCCTCCCTTCATCCTCACTTAATGATCGTAATACTTTCCTCCACGGGAATGAGGTTTCAGTTAAATATTTTTGAACATTGACAGGAATAGACATGGTACTCCTGCACCACATCGACATCTACGTCTACATGGAAACTCTGCAAATCACACTTATGTGTCTGGGAGAGGGTTCATGGAATCATTTTCACAATAATTCTCTATTATTCCAATCTCGATAACCAAGCGCAAAGAAGAACACCTATATCTTTCCGTGTGAGATCTGATTGTCATTATTTTATTATGATGATCGTTTCTCTCGATGTAGGTCGGCATCAACAAAATATTTTGGCATTCAGAGGAGAAAGTTGGTAATTAGAATTTCGTTAGAAGATCTCCCCGCAACGAGAAACGCCTTTGTGTTAATGATGTTCATCCCAAATCCTGTATCATTTCCTTGGCACTCTCTCCCATATTTCTCGATAATACAAAACGTCCTGCTCTTCTTTCAACTTTCTAGATGTACTCCGCTAATCCTATCTTATAAGGTCCCAAACCGCGCAGCAGTACTCAAAAAGAGGACGGACAAGCGTAGTGTAGGCAGTCTCTTTAGTAGATCTGTTACACTTTGTAAGTGTCCTGCAATAAATCTCAGTCTTTAGTTTGCCTTCCCCACTACATTTTCTATGTAGTCTTTCCAAATTGAGTTGTTCTTAATTGTAATTAATTTAAGGCCCTTGGATCAACCTGATTTATCGTGTAACCGAAGTTTAACGGATTCCTTCTGGCACTCATGTGGATGACCTCACACTTTTCGTTATTTAGGGTCAATTGCCAATTTTTGCACAACACAGATATCTTATAAAATCGTTTTGTAATTTGTTTTGATCTTCTGATGACCGTACTAGACGATAAACGACATCATCATCTGCAAACAACCTAAGATGGCTGCTCAGATTGTCTCATAAATAGTTTACATAGAGAAGGAACGGAAGAAGGCCTATAACATTACCCTAGGGAACGCCTGAAATCACTTCTGTTTCACTCGATAACTTTCAGTCAATTACTACGAACTGTGAGCTCTCTGACTGGAAATCACGAATCCAGACACATAACTGAGACAATAATCCATAAGCACGCCATGTCACTACAAGCCGCTTGTGTGGTACAGTGCCAAAAGCCTTCTGGGAATTTATAAATACGGTATCAATTTTGACTCCCTTGTCAATATAGTACTCAACACTTCGTGTAAGTGAAGAGCTAATTGAGTTACACAAGAATGATGTGTTCTAAATCCGTGTTGACTGGGTGTCAACAGACCGTTCTCTTCGAGGAAATTCATAATGTTCGAACACAATATACGCTCCAAACTCTGTTGCATATCGCCTGTCCTCGGTGTGGCCTGGTATCTCAGAAGCGCGAGGTGAACTTCTACAAAGACTTGAACGGCCAGCAAGGCCGGCGGGGGTGGATTGGGGGGGGGGGGGGGGCGGTAGGCAAAGCCTCTTGGGCAGCTGTCACAGCTCTGGTTCCAGGGGTTGCGACAGAAAATACAAGGTTGGCCGCGCCTATTGATCGACAGCTAGGGAAGCTCTTCCAGGTAGCTCTCGACGCTGATATTTCTGGGACGCGCAACTGGCACGGATTTTCTTGACTCAGCTTGCACAAATTGTTCTGGTATTGCAGCTGATCGGATTGGCAATAGCAACAGAGGGTTAAGTGATTAGTCCGCCGTTTATATGCAAGTGTTTGGCAGACATAAACGCACGTTTGGACTATTTCTCTAGCGTTTCACTCGTGAATCCGACGTTGTAGAAATGAACACACATAACTCTTTCCGTGTGAGCTATAATTTCTCTAATTTTATCGCGATGATCATTTCTCCCTTAGTGAAATATCTCGCGGCAACGCAAAGGGCCTTTGTTTCCATTATTGTCAGCCCCCACTCATCATATCCGTGCCACTGTCTCCTCTGCTTCGTGATAATACAAAACAAGGTGCCCTTGCGATGTAACGCCCTCTTTCGCACATCTACGGCGGTTCTGCAACATAAATTGTCCACCTACCTCGATACTGCTGCAGATCTGCACACGTAACTCCTGACTGCAGTTGCTTAAGAGATCTCAGAAAAGCAGTGTTGAAGAAACTGAGATTTCATAACTACACGTTGGAGGCCACTATAAGTACAAAAAGCTGAAAATAACCTTGTGAACTCTAAAGAATAAATCGGAAATTGGTTGCTGTTCAAATTTCTAAGTTCAAAGGTCATTTTAAACTTGCATTAGGATTTTTTTAATTGCTATTAAGCAAGATCATCAGCACACATGTGTTCAAATCATTAAAGTTCCTGTTCACAGTCCTCGTCACACTCAAACAGCCAGAACTTTTCCTATCCAATTCCGAAATCATTTACGAGAGTAACACAGTCAATACACTGCTATTTACTTTTGCACTCGGCATTCAGTGGTTGTCTTTAAATATAGTTTTTGCTCGCCATAAATAATCAGGAAAAAAAATTACTTAACACCGCCACGCTTTTAGTTCAAAGTTTACACACACGATTTTCTCCAAAAGAAAATATCTCTCCACTCTTAAAATTTCACAAATAGTTAATGGTAAACACCAGCTACCTTTATCACTGTATCGAAACGCGGAAGTCACAATATCACTTCATTTTACACATTATGCGTTCGGACACTTTCAGCATGACCAGCTCCTTCGAAACCTAGTCCACCACTTCCTTCTTCTCTCTCTGCCTCTACAAGCCCCTCTATCTCATGCGTTAGGTGGCAAACTGTCTCAATTCCTATTGGCTGTACAGAATTACGGCCAATTAGAACTGACTTTCAGAGGGCGGCTCGCGCCAAAATCTAGCAAGAACCAACCACCGCTCTTAGCTCATTGACGAAATTAAAACAAGCAACTCAAAACTCTCTTGTTGAACAAATAAAATGAAATAAACTTTAAGCTGTACTTTACGTCTGGAATTTAACTATATAGTCGTGAACGTTCTGGCTGTCTCTTAGATATTCAAATAAGCTTGGACGTCCGTCATCCACTAGTAGGGGAACCACTAGTGGATTCGTTCCCACGATACAAAGTTGGAACACTTGCAAGTTTCTATAGAGAATTACAAACTAAAAATTTAATATTGGCGAATGTCCCACAAACACTTACACAAGTACTCTTTCACACTCACCCTAACACAAAACATAAATATCTACTTGAAATTCTTAAAGTTATTACTACAGCAAAATTATGAAAGGTTTTCTAAAATGAGAACTTTCCAAATTTGAATCTAAACACTGAAGGTGTTATCATATCTTTTCAAATAGTCACAGTTGGTGAACTATTAACATATATATATTGATTTAGTTCTTTAAGTGTCGGATAATTACGTTTATTACTGAAAAAATGGTTCAAATGGTTCTGAGCACTATGGGACTCAACTGCTGAGGTCATTAGTCCCCTAGAACTTAGAACTAGTTAAACCTAACTAACCTAAGGACATCACAAACATCCATGCCCGAGGCAGGATTCGAACCTGCGACCGTAGCGGTCTTGCGGTTCCAGACTGCAGCGCCTTTAACCGCACGGCCACTTCGGCCGGCACGTTTATTACTGACTTTTCTTTTTTTTTTTTTTTTTGTAACTTCCAAATTATGACAATTATTGACTTCAGATTTTGACAGATTGTTCCTTTACACAACAGAAGGTTATGTACCTCATATGAAGTTCCTCAGGCTATTTCTAGATCAGTTATTAATATTTATAATTTCGGAGACTGTAACTACTCTATAAGCGCCTCTCCGCTACTTTCACACGCTGCAGTCACGCCATATGGTCATGACGCACGTCTGCAGGACACAGTTCGTCTGTTGCAGATAGTAGAAGATTCTGACTGCTTACACTGGGGCCCACATACATTCATACAAGAAAGCTTTAATATACAAATTGCGATCGCGCCCTAGCTGTGACGCCTCATCCTTTCTGAATATTTTCGATGTCCTCCATCAATGTACTCTTCTAGGAAACTTATACCGCCCAGCAAGACTACAGAAGATAAAGGACAAGTGAAGTGGTGCCATTCTCATTAGTAGATTCGTTGCATTTTCTAAGTGTTCTGTCAAAAAATGCACCCTTTTTTCGCCATCCTCACAGAATTTTCTGTGCTACGGCTCCAACCCAAGTTGTTCGTAATTTTAATTCGTAGGTATTTACTTGAACCGACAGCTTGTTTGATTTATCGTGTAACTGAAACCTAACGGAATTTTTTATTACTCTAGTGGATGGCCTCAAACCATCTGTTGTTCAGGGTCGATTACCTCTTTTTACATCAGCTTAATATCCACTGCGAATCATTTTGTAATCCATTTTAATCGTTTAGTAACTTTACCATACAGTAAACTGCAGCTCTTCTGCAAACAGTCTAAGAGGGTGTTCAGATTGGCTCCTAAATCTTTTATGCAGGACGGTCGAAAACAATCTGAAAAGCTTATAAGGATGTTACAGCGTAGGTTGAGCTGAGAAATAATTTTTGAGAAAAAATTCGGTACGTCGCACCCTTTCCTAGTTAATTAACGTTAAACTTCTAAAACGTTAAACCACTCAGGCCGTTGCGCGGCAATTTAAAGCGAGTCACCAGAGACGTTCTCTCCAAACGTGCTCTTCGTTGAGTTTCTTTAAGTCGAACAACATAGCGAAACATAAGCTGGACATGAGGCGACAGTAAGGACAGAACGCTAGCCAAATGCTGAGCAGTCTCGTGTGCTGTCATCTACGCTATGAGAACAAATGACACTATTTGTATCTGACGGGTCGTTTGAATTTGCGCGAGATGGCCTGACTGGCCAACATCGATGTTAATTAACTCAGAAACTGCGGAACGTATCGAATGTTTTCTTAACAATTATTTCTCAGCACAAGCTACCCTGCAACACCCTTAATGCTTTTCAAGCTGTTTCTGATCACCCTGTATAGATTTAGAACGCTTCCTTGGGGAATCGCAGAAATAACTTCGCTTTCACCAGATGGTCTCCATTAAATTACTATGAACCGGTACCTATCTGACGCGAACTCACTAATCCAGTTGCACAAGCGAGATGATACTCCAAAGGCACGCAATCTGATTAGAGGCCACTTCGGAGGAACAGCGCCAAAACTCTTACGGAAATCTAGAAATATATAATCAGCTTTAGATCCCAAGTGAGCTGTGTTTCTTTATATTTCCTTTTTTACACTGTAATATAACTAATCTGACCACTGATATACTTTTCCTAAACATTGTCTGAATAAATTTTACAGTAAGATGAGCTGAGAGTGGAAGGTTCGTGAGGTCGTCAATCAAAATATATACTGTGAATTTTTGCAAATCTGGGTAGATTTTTCTCCTAACACGCATCAGGCCTTTATTCCCCGTATTTTAGTAGATACTTGCAGTTTCGTTCTGGAAATTTGGTAGGTGCTGACAGGGGCGAATTTCATGAGATTATTAGTTAAATAAATCCTGGCTTCGAAATAGTGAGGCGAGTTATTAACAAGTGAATGGAAAACCTGGTAGTGGCTGCCAATGAGGTGAGCGGCCTGCCTTTCAAATCTACATCTACATCCATACTCCGCAAGCCACCTGACGGTGTGTGGCGGAGGGTACCCTGACTACCTCTATCGGTTCTCCCTCCTATTCCAGTCTCGTATTGTTCGTGGAAAGAAGGATTGTCGGTATGCTTCCGTGTGGGCTCTAATCTCTCTGATTTTATCCTCATGGTCTCTTCGCGAGATATACGTAGGAGGGAGCAATACACTGCTTGACTCTTCGGTGAAGGTATGTTCTCAAAACTTCAACAAAAGCCCGTACCGAGCTACTGAGCGTCTCTCCCGCAGAGTCTTCCACTGTAGTTTATCTATTATCTCCGTAACGCTTTCGCGATTACTAAATGATCCTGTAACGAAGCGCGCTGCTCTCCGTTGGATCTTCTCTATCCCTTCAATCAACCCTATCTGGTACGGATCCCACACTGCTGAGCAGTATTCAAGTAGTGGGCGAACAACCGCACTGTAACCTACTTCCTTTGTTTCGGATTGCATTTCCTTAGGATTCTTCCAATGAATCTGTCTGGCATCTGCTTTACCAACGATCAACTTTATGTAATCATTCCATTTTAAATCACTCCTAATGCGTACTCCCAGATAATTTATGGAATTAACTGCTTCCAGTTGCTGACCTGCTATTTTGTAGCTAAATGATAAGGGAACTACCTTTCTATGTATTCGCAGCACATTACACTTGTCTATATTGAGATTCAATTGCCATTCCCTGCACCATGCGTCAATTCGTTGCAGATCCTCCTGCATTTCAGTACAATTTTCCATTGTTACAACCTCTCGATACACCACAGCATCATCCGCAAAAAGCCTCAGTGAACTTCCAATGTCATCCACAAGGTCATTTATGTATATTGTGAATAGCAACGGTCCTATGACACTCCCCTGCGGCACACCTGAAATCACTCTTATTTCGGAAGACTTCTCTCCATTGAGAATGACAAGCTCCGTTCTGTTATCTAGGAACTCTTCAATCCAATCACACAATTGGTCTGATAGTCCACATGCTCTTACTTTGTTCATTAGACGACTGTGGGGAACTGTATCGAACGCCTTGCGGAAGTCAAGAAACACGGCATCTACCTGTGAATCCGTGTCTATGGCTTTCTGAGTCTCGTGGACGAATAGCGCGAGCTGGGTTTCACATGACCGTCGTTTTCGAAACCCATCTGATTCCTACAGAGTAGATTTCTAGTCTCCAGAAAAGTCATTATACTCGAACATAATACGTGTTCCAAAATTCTACAACTGATCGACGTTAGAGATATTGGTCTATAGTTCTGCACATCTGTTCGACGTCCCTCCTTGAAAACGGGGATGACCTGTGCCCTTCTCCAATCCTTTGGAACGCTACGCTCTTCTTGAGACCTACGGTACACCGCTGCAAGAAGGGGGGCAAGTTCCTTCGCGTACTCTGTGTAAAATCGAACTGGTATCCCATCAGGTCCAGCGGCCTTTCCTCTTTTGAGCGATTTTAATTGTTTCTCTATCCCTCTGTCGTCTATTTCGATATATACCATTTTGTCATCTGTGCGACAATCTAGAGAAGGAACTACAGTCCAGTCTTCCTCTGTGAAACAGCTTGGGAAAAGACATTTAGTATTTCGACCTTTAGTCTGTCATCCTCTGTTTCAGTACCATTTTGGTCACACAGTGTCTGGACACTTTGTTTTGATCCACCTACCGCTTTGACATAACCAAAATTTCTTAGGATTTTCTGCCAAGTCAGTACATAGAACTTTACTTTCGAATTCGTTGAACGCCTCTCGCTTAGCCTTCCTCACGCTACATTTCGCTTCGTGTAATTTTTGTCTGCAAGGCTTTGGCTATGTTTATGTTTGTTGTGAAGTTCCCTTTGCTTCCGCAGCAGTTTCCTAACTCGGTTGTTGTACCACGGTAGCTCTTCTCCATCTCTTACGATCTTGCTTGGCACATATTCATCTAACGCATATTGTCGATGGTTTTGTTGTCCACTGATCCTCAACACTATCTGTACTTGAGACAAAACTTTTATGTTGAGCAGTTAGGTACTCTGCTATCTGCTTTTTGTCACTTTTGGTGAACAGAAAAATCTTCCTACCTTTTTTAATATTTCTATTTACGGCTGAAATCGTCGATGCAGTAACCGCTTTATGATCGCTGATGCCCTGTTCTGCATTAACTGTTTCAAATAGTTCGGGTCTGTTTGTCACCAGGAGGTCTAATATGTTATCGCCACGAGTCGGTTCTCTGTTTAACTGCTCAAGGTAGTTTTCAGATAAATCACTTAAAAAAATGTCTCTGGATTCTTTGTCCCTGCCACCCGTTATGAACGTTTGAGTCTCCCAGTCTATATCCGGCAAATTAAAATCTCCACCCAGAACTATAACATGGTGGGGAAATCTACTCGAAATATTATCCAAATTATCCTTCAGGTGCTCAGCCACAACAGCTGCTGAGCCAGAGAGCCTATAGAGACATCCAATTACCATGTCTGAGCCTGCTTTAACCGTGACCTCCACCCAAATTATTTCACATTTCGGGTCTCCGTCAATTTCCTTCTATACTATTGCACTTCTTATCGCTATAAACACGCCTCCACCTTCACTATCCAGCCTGTCTCTGTGGTATACATTCCAATATGAGTTTAGGATTTCATTCCTGTTTACGTCTGGTTTCAGCCAACTTTCTGTCCCTAGTACTATATGGGCGTTGTGACCGTTTATTAATGAGAGCAGTTCTGGGACCTTTCTATAGACTCTCCTGCAGTTTACTATTAGCACATTAATATTGTTATTCCCTGTTGCATTTTGCCTACTCCTACCTTGCCGCGTCTCAGGAGGCGTCTTGTCGGGCATAGGGAGGGAATCCTCTAATCTAAAAAACCCACATGTGCACTCCACACGTACTCCGCTACCCTTGTAGCCGCTTCCGGCGTGTAGTGCACACCTGACCTATTCAGGGGGACCCTACATTTCTCCACCCGATAGCGGAGGTCGCGAAATTTGCACCCCAGATCTCCGCAGAATCGTCTGAGACTCTGGTTTAAGCCTTCCACTCGGCTCCAAACCAGAGGACCGCGATCGGTTCTGGGTACGATACTACAAATAGTTAGCTCAGATTCCACCCCGCGAGCGAGGCTTTCCGCCTTCACCAATTCCACCAACCGCCTGTACGAACTGAGGATGACCTCTGAACCCAGACGGCAGGAGTCATTGGTGCCGACATGAGCAACAATTTGCTGTCGAGTGCACCCAGTGCTCTCTATCGCAGCCGGCAGGTCCTCCTCCACATCTCGGATGAGACCCCTCGGCAAGCAGACAGAGTGAACACTGACCTTCTTCCCCAACCTCTCCGCTATTTCCCTAAGGGGCTCCATCACCCGCCTAACGTTGGAGCTCCCAATAACTAATAAACCCCTCCCCCCGTGTGCCTGCTCGGACCTTGCTGAAGGAGCGGCCACATGTCCACTCACAGGCAGAGCGGGCGATGCCCCCGGCCAGCCTCCACATTGACCCTCCGCCTCGTGCGCCGCGAACGCCGCTGAACCCGCCACTCCCCTTGAGAAGAGGGTGGCCCAACCGCGACCGGTACCCGCGAAGATGTCTCGACAGCAGGGACAGTGGGTGAAGCATGTAACACTTGGGGTGTACCATGCGACGCACCAGAGTCCCCACTGCCGCTACACTCCGAGGCAGCAGCCTGAAGACGGCTGACCGCGGCCATCAACACGTTCAGCTGTTCGCGAACAGTGGCCAGCTCCTCCTGCGTCCGAACACAGCAGTTACACATCCTATCCATCCTAAGAAATCAGTTTACTGTAGAGAGTTAATCAGATTTTAACTAGACTGCTAATTCACTAAAGGCGGCTGATTGTTGACTAAACTGTGGTTGCTAGCCACTTCTTGTAGAAAACAATGAAAATAGCACTACCTGTCTCTGGACTGTATTGAAAACAAACACTAGCACTACTGTCGCTATGGTTGACTAAAGGGACTCTCTCTGACTGTATTCAAAACAAACATGAAATCTATGGAACACTATTAATAGCACTCGACAATTAAAGCTTCCTAAGAGCAAAATAACACGAAAGAAAAAGTGACAGGTAAGAAAAATACAGTTAACATTTAAATTAAGGTAGCTCGCTGCACAGCAGACGTGAAGCAGACGGCAGTTACGACGACAAATCGAGCTTATACCAGCCAGACACCCTTGCGTAGTAATCATTTGTTGTGCATCTTTTTACTCAATTAAGTTTGTCTTCTCTTAATATAAATCGCAGCTAAAAATTCTTTTAACTTGGAAGTCACGTTTTTCCTTAGCTGGACTGAGTCCGTAAAATGATTGTGATACACAAAATTTATGTCAATGTTAAATTTGGGAGTTATTGTAACAAATGCTTAGTTAAAGGAGTAATCCAGAGCCGAATCAATCGCTCCACCGATTATCCTGACTGTCCAGTTATACCGCTCCAATAGAAACAAATGGGGATCGTATTATCTACTGACCACTCATGTGCTTATAAATGGTCGTACGAACATCAATTTGAAGACGCAAAGGTCGTACTGATTTTGGAGACGAACGGGAATCGCAGACTCGTTACTCAGCTCAGACACAGCCCCGTTCACACCCTCACAGCAGTCGATCGCAACAGTCAGAATGAGTAACGTATAGCGGTTAGCCCTGTAACATAAACAAGGTGAGGTCTCAAACTGTTGTAAATGTTACTGGATGATAATGTGAACACGTTCTATTTAATTTTGTGGAATTTAATCGCAAGTAGTTTGAGCCTTATACGATCATACGTACACTACAATGGCGCCTTCCAAAAAAAATGAAATGTCGTGTGACGAGGGCCTCCCGTCAGGTAGACCGCTCGCCTGGTGCAAGTCCTTCGATTTGACGCCACTTCGGCAACTTGCGAGTCGATGGGGATGAAATGATGATGATTAAGGACAACACAACACCCAGTCCCTGAGCGGAGAAAAACTCCGACCCAGCCGGGAATCGAACCCGGGTCCTTAGGATTGAGAGTCTGTCGCGCTGACCACTCAGCTACCGGGGGTGGACTGCCTTCCAAAAATGCCCGCAAAGATTTGGCTCCTCAACGTAATCATCAGCAGAGATTTTAATCAAGCATGGTTTTTCTTCTCCTCTTTGTCTTCTATACTTTTGGTAATAAAGTGATTTAATAGTTGTCTGAGGACAATACGAAGTCCTTGATAACGATATTCGTACGGAAATGTATATTGTCTAACGATAGATTCCAGTACTACCTAGAGGACAGCGCTGATGGCTTCTTGACGTTTTTCGGAAAACGCTAACGATTTGCCTGTGAAAATACCTTGGGCATGAATTCCTAACGCAGATTTTGCAGACTTTTCGACGATAAACGAAAAGTCCGATCCGAGAGAGAGCTGCATGAACGCTCGCAATTTCCATAGCGATTTAAACATTTATTCGGATTTTGGATGCTGATTCTGAGGCCAGAGGCGGGCTTTTAGGCGTCGCGTCAGAGAGAGGGTGTGGGAGGATGGAGGCGGGGTGGGGGTGGGGGTAGCAGGGTGAGCCGGGGATTGGCGTCGTCACTCGTGTTCCGCCCAGAGCTCTTCGTTTCAATTAAAATTAAACACGCCAGCGGACAATTGCTGACGCGGACATATTGGCGTTTCGTTACGCAGCAAACCTACATGAAGCACGCCAGCGCATTGAGGTGCCCAGGCGAATAACTGCAGCCGACATTCCGGATTTATTACTCAAATTCTCCTCTCGAATAATTGCCGAATTCACAAGCACTTTCACCGAATTTATATCTAGGCATTTTGTATTGTCTGGCTTAGAATATCCAGAGCAATCTTACTCGAACATTTAGCTGTGTCGTAATGTTCGCACAGTAGGTTAAAAAAGGTGTCGATTATTTTGAGAGGAACTGTCGTTGCATTGACGCTTTTTCAACAGTGTTTGTGTCTAATCAGCTCGTAGTCCCCTGTTAGTTAAAACTTGAACAGTAAGGAAAAGTATAAAATTCAGATTCTTAAACGCTTCTGTGTCACGAATACCTGACATATAAAGTATAATAATATTGGGTGGGAGACGGAGCTGAAGGTTGTCTATAGACTGGTTGTTACATGAAAAAAAAATGAATACACTCATCTTAATTTTATGCTGAAACGGTGGCTCAGCTCTTTGTCTAGTTTTTCTGCTGAGGTATGATTTGCAGAGACACCCAGATTTTCTATCAGGTTTCTCTGAAAAGAATAATCATTATCGCTGTAAGTTTCATTATTGATAATTTACAGTCAGGATGAAAATGATGTTGAGTAGAAATTAAACTCTTGCTTTTCATCTCATGAAATGCACATACTTTCCAAAATTGATGGCTGCCACACGTAAAATACAAACTTTCATTCACAAGATAAAGTTACAATTTTACATTAATGCAAATCATTTTAGCCATTCCAAATCACATCCGACTTCTCCCAGTATCAAACACAGTCTACCTTGCAACTACTGTACTCATATCTTTCAGGCAAAGAGGATACATCAAGAGGGTACAAAGAGTTCAATTCATGTTGGAAATATCGATGTATCATAACAGCTAGGTCAATGACAATATTTGAATCGTAACTAAATTTCGTAAAATGCAAACGATTAGGTAAATTTTTTAATAACTTGTACGTTGTCAAAAAATGTAACTGTGTTTCAAAACATATGGCTCAGGTAACAAATCTGATTACATGAAATACCAACATTTTCAGAGTTAAAGTACGAAAAATATAGATGAATAGGAATATTTAATATATGAAACAATAAAATTGATAGAATTTCAAATGATAGTTGCGACGTATAGTAATATACATGAAAACTCTCTTCCTGACCATGAGTAATACAAAATTCGGTGAAACAGCAACAAAACAGAGATGGTATGAGAGGTTCTGATCACATATCTCTATCGACATTTATCACTGGACGGTAGTCACGAAGGCAAAGTTTTGGCTCAAATGGCTCTGAGCACTATGGAACTTCATATCTGAGGTCATCAGTTCCCTAGAACTTAGAACTACATAAAGCTAACTAACCTAAGGACATCACACACATCCATGCCCGAGGCAGGATACGAACCTGCGACCGAAGCGGTCGCGCGTTTCCAGACTTAAGCGCCTAGAACCGCTCGGCCGCACCGGTGAAGTTTTGTTTCATGTATCATAGTACGCTAGGTACACATTAGTCTGAGCATTAGGTGGTATACAGTCAGTTGTATGGTTCTAGTTGTGTTGTAGTTTCAGCAACTTTAGCACGTGTTATTCTAAGAAAAACTAGTGGGAAATATGGGTATGTATCATGGTGTCTTACCGCTTGCACAAATAACTTCACGTCTGTATTTACTGCTACCGTCCCCTTTGTATATACGAATGGTTCATTACATTTCTTCTCTTTTTCTCCAGTTGTTAGATACAAGTTGATGACAAGAATAATATACAGAAGAATGAAACAGAAAAGTGAGACTCTGTTACATGACGATCAGTCGAAAAGCAAAGGCACCGGAGAAGCTCTTGGGATTGCACTTGTTAATGGAAGTAAGACTTAAGAAAAATTAAGACACAGTGCAAACGTAGAACAAGTGTTCTAGAGTGTACAGTGGTACAGTGGTGCAAAGTGTTCGAAATATTCAGAAGATAGCTGTACGCTACACAACGAGATGGATAATACACAATATCTACAAGAAACAAGGAGAAACAATAAGAACAGAAGAACGAAGTACTCAGACTGAAAAGGGTGTAAGACATGGATGCAATCTATACAGCGAAGAAAAAAAAAAAGACTCAGGAGTGAGATTAAAATTAAGTTTAAAAGGATTCAGTGACAGGTTTCGCTGATGATATTGTGTAAGAAATGCGGTGCAGCAAAAATGCGACTAGCGGTAAACTTGAAATCAAAACTTCAGACAACGAGGAGCGGAAAGTGAAGTAGTTTCTCTACTTTGGACGCAAAATAAATGAAAATGGAGGTTTACAGAAAGAAACTAATAGAGACAAGATGGTATTTCTAGCTAAAATAAGTCTATTAGTATCAAGCAAAGGTGTTAATTTGAGGAAGAATTTTATGAGAATGTAACTTTGGAGCAGAGCACTGAATGCGAATCATGTAGTTTGGGAAAAGTATATGAGGTGTTATAGAGGTTAATGAAAAGCAGATGCATTAATAAGATAAGAAATGAGGAGCTTCTCCATGGAACCGGCATGGAAAGGTGTATGTGGCAAACAGTGACAAGAGGAGGGAACAGAACGATAGAAGGTTTGTTAATACACCAGGGAATAGCTTCCGTGGTGCTAGATAGAGTAAAAACTGGAGGGAAGATAGGTACTTTAATACAACGAACAAGACTGAAGATGTCCGTGTAAAGCGCTGATCTAAAATGAAGAGGGTAGCACGGGAGAGGACGCCACTGAGAGCCGCATCAAACCAGGCACAAAACTGAGGTTCCTCCCGCCCCCCTCCACCCGAAAAATGGGGTGGGGAGACGACTGACGTCCCCATAATATTGTTGCTTTCTTCGTCCTATGTTGCACGTGATGCATCCCTGTGATGATATGATGCAGGATGGAACGCCGTCCGCCAATACAGAGTGCTGAGGAGACAATCGTATTGGTTGGGAACTTAGTCACGTCTGAGAGTTGCACAGCGAGAACACGTGTTCCTGTAGATCCGTGTGTTGTGCACGTTTTTCACCACGCTGGCTATGGTTCTGTTCAGATCGTGTGCAATGTCTCTCACATGAATGTGACGATCAGCTTGAATAGACATGCTTTGCCGCCCTAACCTTCGCTGGTCTCACACATCTGTTATCAGAGTCCTGGCACCAACACCACACCTGTTTTCGTGCCATTACACTCCATTATTTGGCGACGAGTTGTAGTTGGAATCGTTTTCTTTAAACGTAAATACCTTATAACATTTGCAAAGGTGTAGCGCGTGAGCATTAAACATTTAAAACACTCATACAATTGTTACATTGTGTTTGCGTGTGAGAACTTCAGAAACCAGTTGACCGGGTTTGGTTTGTACTGCTAACTTAACGGACCCGCACCTACAGGGTGGTCCATTGATAGTGACCGGGACAAATATCTCACGAAATAAGCATCAAACGAAAAACTACAAAGAACGAAACTCGTCTAACTTGAAGGGGAAAACCAGATGGTTCTATGGTTGGCCCGCTAGGTGGCGCTTCAATAGGTCAAACGGATATCAACTGCGTTTTTCTTAAATAGGAACCCCATTTTTATTTCATATTCGTGTAGTACGTAAAGAAATATGAATGTTTTAGTTGGACCACTTTTTTCGATGGCCCTTAATAGTCACAAACGTATAAGTACGTGGTATCACGTAACATTCCGCCAGTGCGAACTGTATTTGCTTCGTGATACATTACCCGTATTAAATGGACCGTTTAGCAATTGCGGAAGAGGTCGATATCGTGTTGATGTATGGCTGTTGTGATCAAACTTCCCAACGGGCGTGTGCTATGTATACTGCTCGGTATCCTGGACGACATCATCCAAGTTTCCGGACCGTTCGCAGGAAAGTTCCGTTATTTAAGGAAACAGAAAGTGTTCAACCACGTGTGAAACGTCAACCACGGCGTGTAACAAATGATGATGCCCAAGTAGGTGTTTTAGCTGCTGTCGCGCCTAATCCGCACAGCAGTAGCAGACAAATTGCGTGAGAATCGGGAATCTCAAAATCGTCGGTGTTGAGAATGCTACATCAACATCTGTTGCACCCGTACCATATTTCTGTGCACCAGGAATTGCATGGCGACGACTTTGAACGTCGTGTACAGTTCTGCCACTGAGCACAAGAGAAATTACGGGACGGTGACAGATTTTTTGCACGCGTTCTATTCAGCGACGAACCGTCATTCACCAACAGCGGTAACGCAAACCGGCATAATACGCACTATTAGGCAACGGAAAATCCACGACGGCTGCGTCAAGCGGAACATCAGCGACCTTGGCGAGTTAATGTATGGTGTGGCATTATGGGAGGAAGGATAATTGGTCGCCATTTTATGGATGCAATCTAAATGGTGCAATGTATGCTGATTTCCTACGTAATGTTCTATCGATGTTACTACAAGATGTTTCTCTGCATGACAGAATGGCGATGTACTTCCAACATGATGGATGTCCGGCACATAGCGGTATTGAATAGCATATTTCATGACAGGTGGATTGGTCGTCGAAGCACCATACCATGGCCCGCAAGTTCACCGGACCTTACGTCCCCGGATGTCTTTTTGTGGAGAAAGTTGAAGGATATTTGCTATCGTGATCCACCGACAACGCCTGACAACATGCGTCAGCGCATTGTCAATGCATGTGCGAACATTACGGAAGGCGAACTACTCGCTGTTGAGAGGAATGTCGTTACACGTATTGCCAAATGCATTGAGGTCGGCGGACATCATTCTGAGCATTTATTGCATTAAAGTTGTATTTACAGGTAATCACGCTGTAACAGCATGCGTTCTCAGAAATGATAAGTTCACAAAGGTACATGTATCACATTAGAACAACCGAAATAAAATGTTCAGACGTACCGACGTTCTGTATTTTAATTTAAAAAACCTACCTGTTACCAACTGTTCGTCTAAAATTGTGAGCCATATGTTTGTGACTATTATAGCGCCATCTATCACAAAGCGAAAAAAGTGGTCCAATTAAAACATTCATATTTCTTTACGTACTACACGAATATGAAATAAAAATGGGGGTTCCTATTTTAAAAAACGCAGTTGATATCCGTTTGACCTATGGCAGCGGCATCTAGAGGGCAACCATAGCGCCATCTGGTTTCCCCCTTCAAGCTAGACACTTTCGTCCCTTGTAGTTTTCGTTTGACGCTTATTTCGTGAGATATTTGGCCCGGTCACGATCAATGGACCACCCTGTATACGTTCTCCTCTATTCCCTATCGCATAACAGATACACCAAACACAGCATGTGAAACGTCAGTAGTAACTATTAGAAACACAAAGGTCGCCTCCGGGTTCTCAGTCCAGAATGAATATATCTAAATCAATTACAATAACTGTCACACCACACCTACAATGCGGAATTGCTATTTATTATACTGTGCTGCTAAAAACGGCTATGCTACGAACTGTTCCTGGATAGGGGAAATCAATGCCAGTGGAGGGAGGTCATTCACACGCAGCTTCCCTGCAATGTTGTACAATACTATATCGAAAACTATCCGCCAGTTCGCAAGTTTAGGGTTAGAACTCTTGTGCATCTGCTGCTCTCAGCTGACCAGGATGAAGTAGTTTAGCAAGCGATATCGTTCCTAAACCTGCTCGCACAACGAATGTTCGTGCCAGCCGATGAAGGGTCTATACTTCCTTCGACGCTACTTTATCTTCTAATGTAATTTTACATTATCTGCTACTTTAAAAAGGCAATCTTTCCAGATAACTTGCAGGGAATCGACTCTATTTACGTATGTGTCTTGAATTTAGGAAGCAATTTTTACATTAAACAGGACATTGATATTTAAATGTTGCTTGAAATTACTGCAACCAATCGCCAGTAATTTCAAGAAACCTTTATTCATTACAGTCACAGTGATCCTCATCCATAATGGATGAAAGACAATTTAAATGCTGGGCTCCGATCCATTGGCTCAGTTTTCGGCGGTTTCTGCTATTCTTTTCGGTGCGCGAAGGCCACCCAGACCATCGGGTTCGCCACCTTCATGTGATCAACGGCCGAGTCTGTCACTGACCCATTGGCATCTTCTGTCGGGCCGCATTCCGACTATCTATTTTCGAAGAGGTCTTGTGGCTCTCAGAATCCTCGGTGGGTATTGGTGGCCGCTACTTTTCACTTCGGCGTACACCTTAACATCGTCTTTCGGCGTAATGAAAGCAGCTGAAATTAAACCCGTTTTCTCCATAGACATGTGTTCTGTTCCATTACACACTTCGCATTTCAATCACCGACCACGTAACTGTCAACGCCTGCAACTTTAGACTGTATTTCGAAGCGTAACGGGACGGCCACCTCCATCTTCGTGTGGCGTTTGAAAGCTTTCACACGGAATTAATTCGCACGGGGTATTTCTACACCCGCGAAGAGTTTTTGTTATCTTACTTACTGAACGACCCTCTTACAAAGAATAGGGAACGAAATCGGCCACGTCATTTTCAAACCAACCATCATGGCATTCATTTTAAGTGATTCTAGCAACCACGAAATACTTAAACCCGGGTAGTCGTCAGATTATTGAACCCAAAAACTGTCAAGTGCGAGTCCAGTGGTTTGACCACTTCTCCTCTCTCCTCGCTTCTGCTCTCCGAGACCACTCATTTCCGTGAATTTCACGTACATTGGAACAAGCATTTTGAACACTGTAAGTTACCTTTCATAAGCGATAAAAGCAAGTGCCCATCACGGTAACAGACGACCACACTTCTTTCTACAAAGGCTACGCAATTCCAAAGCAGCTATCGGAAGTTTCTAACCATCCACATTATTTCGCTCTTTAGCTCTTGCCACCACTAATGCATTGGGCCGGGTGTGTACGGTTCGACGATGCTGGGGAGTTCCTTCAGTAGAAAACTGTCCGAATTTACAAGTAGCGAAACTTCACATGCAGGCCCCTATCACAATATAGGATACTTCAGCAATTAAATAGCGATCCCACAAGAAAACGATACGCTGGAGTACATGTTTGAATCAATTAATAAGTTTCCATTTTCTTAATTGAGCTTGTGTTGTACCCAGTCGACACTTAGATGTCAAATACAGGATGACCATAAAGCCCTGCCTTCATTTCAAAAAATCGTAACTTGAAAATTATTAGAGGTAGAGCTTCGTGGATTCTTGTGAAACATTTAGCAGCTACCAAAGGTGTTATTTTGTTATGCCAGAATTTCAAAGTGCGCCCCCACTCATCGCACGTAGAACATCAATAGAACATCTAGGTGAACTTTGAGTTCCGCCTATGCACGGGTCACTATTGTAGCCTCATTGATTCAAGCGCAAAGGGTAGGAGTGTCACTTACTACTGTTGTGTACACGCGATCCTTGACGTAACCGTAAAAAAAATAAATCTTATCGAGTGACATCCAAAGAGCGCGGGAAATATGCCTTAGGACCATCACGACCCATCCATCTCTCAGGAAATGTGTCATTCAGCCCATCCCACACGTACAAATTCCAATGCCTGGGTGGTCCGTCATGCTGGAACATGATGAACGGCTGCAGCTCTTCGATCTATGGTAGCAAGAACTGTTCGAACAGGTACAGGTCAACATTTCCCGTTATGGTTTTCTCTGCGAAGAAAAATCGTGCTATAGCCCTATCTTGCACTGAGCCATACAAGCACGAAGCCTCTTGCTATCACTTACGTTTTCATGTGTGTTGTGTAGGCTTTGGGAGCCGAAAATCCCAATCTTATTGTGATTCGCAAGTATAGAAATGTGAGACATTGCTGGATCTGACAACAAACGCTTCTTCAGCTAGTCATTGTCAGCATCTGTGGAGGCCACCACAGAATAACGCGGAAGACAATTGTTTGGCTTCAGTGCTCGGAGCACAAAAAGATTAACAGCTTATGTAGCACTTTGTTGCTAGTTGATCTTGATTCCTACAATTCGTGAGCAGCACAAAGAATTGACAAATGGGGGCTGCGTTGAACTGCAGCTTGCTCTCTGTCGACGCGCTTGAGACACAGTAGAATGTCCACTTCGAGAAGGTCTTTGCCACTGACTGCCTCTTTGAAGTTTTTGAACCACCACATTGTACTTATATTTGCCTGTTGTGCCCTCCTATACAGGCGTCAATAATTTAGCGGTAATAATTTTTTCATAATGCAGGGCCACAGTCATAATATATTTCTTTAAAGTCAGTACCGCCATTAGACTGTTGTTTATTTACAGTGTTACATTTACGCTTACACAATCATGATTTCGGCTTCAAAGTCCCATTATCGAGTGTTTTAAGTGTTATAAATTGCCTAAGATGGCATACTGTCATATTAAAACACACTATTAGACACAATGTCTAAGGCTCTTAGACAATGTGTCTAATAGTGTATTTTAATACGACAGTATGCCATCTTAGGCAATTTATAACACTTAAAACACTTGATAACGGCACTTTGAAGCCGAAATCATGATTGCGTAAGTTTAAATGTAACACTGTAAATAAAGAACAGTCTAATGGCGGTACTGACTTTAAATACATTTAGCGGTACCTTTGTCACAGATTCGGACTCTACATACTCTACATTCCTAATCTGTTGGCATTTTGATGCACTCCAAGTCAAATCTGCAACGAAGAACAAAATGGAAAAAAACTAAGTGCTGCTAAACTTTTTACAACGAAACACAATTCTCTATCTCTAATAAGAGTCAAAGTTATGATTTTTGAAACGATAACAGGGCGTTATGGACAGCCTGTAGAACAGTCAACGAACCCTTAATGTGTCGCGCCACGCATCAGAACAAACGCCAATCAAAAGCAGATATTTGAGAGCGATAATCGACTGTGTTAATCAGATGCTTAGGCCTCTGCGATGTCTACATCGAAAGCAAAGATAACATTTTAATGTCACCCCGCTATCATATGGAGGGATAATGTACCGTAATGCAGTCCTCACACGTACAAATTGGTAGCAGGTGTTATTTGTTCACTGTCTACCCCCGTAGCTGTGCATGGGACCCAGTTCAATTATTGGTTCCACCAAGGATTTTTGCTTCGTGGGAGGACTGGAATTACATTAAATTTCAGCCTTCAGTTGCATAAGCAAACAATCTTTACCTGGGTTTCGGCTATAATAATGTAGCCTTCATCAGAAATGTCACAATATAAAATTAAAATTAAAACATGCCTGATATTGGCTCTGTCACACTTAAAATGTTGGTGCTACAGTAGCCGGCAGGAGTGGCCGAGCGGTTGTAGGCGCTTCAGTCTGGAACCGCGCGACCGCTACGGTAGCAGGTTCGAATCCTGCCTCGGGCATAGATGTGTGTGATGTCCTTAGATTAGTTAGGTTTAAGAAGTTCTAAGTCCTAGGGGACTCAGAGCCATTTGAACCATATTTGTGCTACAGTACATAGTCATAAGACTGCATCACTTTTACTGATGTTTTGCCGATAGCCCACACAAACGGGCCAGACAGGTGGGCCGTGGGCGCTAAGTCGTAACTACAGAAAGGAAAATATAACAAAAAATAGTTCAAATGACTCTAAGCACTATAGGTTCAAATGGCTCTGAGCGCTATGGGACTTAACATCCGTGGTCATCAGTCCCCTAGAACTTAGAACTACTTAAACCTAACTAACCAAAGGACATCACACACATCCATGCCCGAGGCAGGATTCGAACCTGTGACCGTAGCAGCAGCGTGGTTCCGGACTGAAGCGCCTACAACCGCTAGGGCACAGCGGCCGGCGAAAATATAACACTCCGAGCAAGGATAAATTAGAAATGCATAACATTTATGCTACACGAAAGTAAAGACAAAATAAATAAACTAATAAAACATTATGATTTATTACATGACACGCTCTTTTAACTAGCGTTTGGAGTTCGAGAGGAGAGTACCATTGATAATACTATCGCTGATTGGATTGGGTTAGCCGATTTGTAGTGGCACTCATCATTTTATGAGTAAACCTCCAACGTATCCCGAAGCACAACATTAACAATATCGTAATACAATTTTTTAAAACAAACAAAAAATGAAGTGACACGAAATCTGATAACTGTGGCTCAAGCTATCTTGTAACAATGAAGAGGCGAGACCACCACTTCGCATGCTTTGGCCCATATTTTATATGCCCAAAATGTTTGTCTGCACTGGACGTTGTGGCCGAGCGGTTCTAGGCGCTTCAGTCTGGAACCGCGTGACCACTACGGTCGCAGGTTCGAATCCTGCCTCGGGCATGGATGTGTGTGATGTCCTTAGATTAGTTAGGTTTAAGTAGTTCTAAGTGTAGGGGACTGATGACCTCGGATGTTAAGTCCCATAGTGCTTAGAGCCATTTTTTGTTTGTCTGCAATTGTCATTTAATTAAATGTACATAAGTTTACATAAGACTTCGATTTTTGAACTAGATAATTTGTTTGGGGCAGTTTTATGCTTGGCTTTATGCTAATTGCCTCACTGAGCAAGGCTCCAGGCTAGTTACTAGCAGCCAGTTAAACCATGCTACAAAGAGGCAATATGAATGTGATACCGAAATGTGGGCTATCAGGCTGTGAGACATTTATGTTTGTAAATGCAAGCTGTAAAGGAAACCACTGACAATGTGCGAAAGAAAATTAAAGTTCAGATTTGCTGATGACTTTGAAGTTGGCTGATGACTTTGAGGTTTGCTGATGACACAGTAATTCTATCAGAGGCCACAAACTACTTTGATGATCAGTTAAATGATGTCGATAATATACTGAAGAAAGGTTATAAGATGAGTATCAACAGAGATTAAAGAAGATTAACGAAATGGTTTGGAATTAAGTCAATGAATTAAATTAAGAGTTGAAACACTGACAGTAGTAAAGGAGTTTTGCTGTTTTGGTAGCAAAATAACTAATGACTTAGAGAAAACATGAAATGCACACTGGTAACAACAAAAAATCCTTTCCGAAAAGAGGAATTTGTTAACATGAAAACAAAAATTTAAGTGTTAGAAGGTCTTGTCTGGAGCTAGCCAGAAGAACAGAATGGTGATGTCAAGTGTTCTTCTAAAAGCTTCAACTGGTGTGATGAATCTCGGATTATCAGAACCCACAACGCCACAATCCATAGTAATGTGTGGACAATGCGACAGCAGAAGATACTGGAAAGGCTGCTGCCTGAACCCGTGGTGTGGGGCAGGACCAGCCACAGCACATGTGTAGGTGGGCATTTTGTAGCCCGTGCGCAGGTCCAGGCTCGGCCTATCTCGGCTTTGTTCTGTACTTCTCTAAAGTACCCAGTACAATGTGGCACTTCATGTAGCACTGAGGTGCGGCGTTTGCCGGTAGGTACAACTCTCTTCAGTTCGGCGGAAACATGGTGTCAGCGCTATTCACCCTTAGCTATTTGTTCAGTGGTTGTTTGCACAAAAAGAGGCAGTCTAGCGATCTATCGTCACAAACCTTTAAAACTGAATGGGCTGACAGACGAGAGGGATACAAATACTTAAGATATATTACACAGTAGCATAATCGTCGGGTACTACAAATTTTCTGTGAAATATTACAAAATAATGCAGAAAGAATTTAAAGATTTAGTTGACAATGAAAGACCAAAAAATTACAATGATTCACAGGCAGGATTCATCGTTCCTCTACATTAAGAAGCACTTTGTGCTAAATTTGCAGGCATGGAGCACATGAAGAAATTTGTGGTATGAATAGTAACCCTTCTGATGTCGCACGCATTGTTCCACATGAGTTGCAACAATTTTTGACGCAAGAAGAAGGCTTTTGATACTATTAACAAAATTGCCTGCAAATGGAGTATCGTCTCAGTTGTGTGACTGATTCGTGATTTCCACTCAGAGAGGTCACAGTTCGTAGTGATAGGCGGTAAATCATCGAGTAGAACAGAAGTGATATCTGGTGTTCCGCAAGGTAGTGTCGTAGGCCCTCTGCTGTTCCTGATTTACGTAAATGATCTAGGTGATAATCGGAGCAGCACCCTTAGATTGTTTGCAGATGACGCTTCAATTTACTGTCTAGTAAAATCATCAGATGATCAATTCCAACTACAAAATTATCTACGGAGAATTTCTGGATGGTGCGAAAACTGGCAATTAGCACTAAACAAAGAAAATCGCCAGGTCATCCGCATGGGTACTAAAAGAAATCCGATAAATTTTGAGTATAGGGTGAATCGCATAAATGTGAGGGCTGTCAGTTCGACTGGATACCTAGCAAATACAATTACGAGCAACTTAAAATGGAAAACCATATAGATAATACTGTGAGGTAGGCGAAACAAAGACTGCGCTTTGTTGGTAGAACACTTGTAAGATGCGACAAACCCACTAAAGAGACAGCCTAAATTACACTTGTGCGTCCTCTACTGGAATATTGCTGCGCGCTATGGGATCATTACCAGGTAGGATTGACAGAAGGCATCAAAAAAGTGCCAAGGGCAGCTCGTTTCATGTTATAGCGCAATAGGTGTGAGAGTGTCACTGATATGGTACGCGAGTTTGAGTGGCAGTCACTGAAACAAAGGTAGTTTTCTTTGCGGCGAGATCTATTTACGAAATTTCAATCACCAACTTTCTCTTCCAAATGCGAAAATATTTAGTTGACACCCACCTACGTAGGGAGAAATGATCATCATAATAAAACAAGAGAAATCAGAGCCCGAACGGAATGATTTAGGTGTTCCTTTTTCCCACGCGCCATTTGAGAGTGAAATGGTAGAGAAGGCACTTACGTGTGAATTGCAGAGTAGCTATGTAAATGTATAACTGATTGAAGAGTATAGAGACTTTATAAATTTCAGCAAAGTACTTTCGTAAAGACAAGGAGTATGCCTGGAACGATTTTTCAATTTGAAAATGCAGTTGTTGAATTTATGAAGGAAATAGTTGTGCTGGAACGAAAATTAGAAAATCCAGACTGGATTACAGACTTCGCATTTTCAGTCGGCTTGACTGCTCACTGCTCACAAAAAAGCACTGCAAGGTGAGGAACAAGTTATTCTAATTGACTGGGATGCATTTAAGAAGAAAATCGCATAGTAGAAGGGACAAATTCTGACGAACATTGACATTAAAGAAAATGCAAGGTTTGAAGAATTCATTGTTACCTCGAAAGAATTACGAGGATAGTTTACTAAACGTTTTAAGGACAATACTAATCTCACATGTTTTCAAGCCGTTATCCGTATCAATCAGAAGTGTGACTCTGCCTTTGTATGTGTGTGTGTAAATCCCGTTTTGAAAGCAAATGCTGTTACGGTGAAATTGTTCAGGGTGTCAGTACTGTGGTGCAGCCATGGGGCTGTGATAGTCATAAACACAGATGGCGGTACTATCACGCACAAAAGGTATAAAAGGGAGCTCTCATGTGCACTTAGATGATTCATGTTTAAGGGTTTCCGACATGATTATGGCCGCACGACGAGAATTAAGAGACTCTGAATGCGGAATGGTAGTTGGAGCTAGACGCATAGGACATTCCATTTGAGATCCACAGTGTCAAGAATGTGTAAAGAAAACAGATTTTTGGCACTGTCTCTCACCATAAACAACGCAGAGGTCGACGGCCTTCACTTAACGACCGAGAGCAGCGGCGTTTGGGTAGAGCTGTCCGTGCTAACACGCAAGCAACACTACGTGAATTACCCGCAGAAATCAATGTGGACGTACGATGGATGTATCCGTTAGGACAGTGCAGAGAAATTTTGTGTTGATATGCTATGGCAGCAGACGACCGACGTGAGTGCCTTTCACGACATCGCCTGCAGCGCCTCTCCTGGGCTCGTGACCATACTGGTCGGACCCTAGACGACTGTAAGACTGTGGCCTGGTCAGACGAGTCCCAATTTCAGTTGGTAAGAGCTCATCGTAGGGATAGAGTGTGTCGCAGATACGAAGATGCCATGGATCCAAGTTGCCAACAAAGCACTGTGAAAGCTGGCGGTGGCTCCACAAAGGCGTGGTCTGTGTTTACATGGAATGGGTTGAGTCCTCTGGTCCAAGTGAACCGATAATAGACGGAAAATGGCTATGTTCGGCTACCTGGAGACGATTTGTCGCCATTTGTGGACTTCATGTTTCCAAACAACAACGGAATTTTTATGGATGACAATGTTCTATGACACCAGACCGCAACCATTCGCGATTGGATTGAAGAATATTGTGGACAGTTGGAGTGAATGATTTGTCGTCCCAGATCGCCCAAAATGAATCCTATGGAACATTTTTGAGACACAGTGGAGAGGTTGCGACGGGGTGGTAAATAAGTGCGCTTGAAGCGTTCTCACGAATGTGCATGTACAAATGTTCGTTAAAAATGTTAGTGCAAATTTTGGCTCTCACGCAAGCCTCAGGGGATGATTTTCACACTTGGTGCATTAGTACACCTCGTAATTCGTACACAAATAATCGTAGCACTTCCAGTTGACCAAATATACGGTTGCAAAATGGCTCTGAGCACTATGCGACTTAACTTCTGAGGTCATCAGTCGCCTAGAACTTAGAACTACTTAAACCTAACTAACCTAAGGACATCACACACATCCATGCCCAAGGCAGGATTCGAACCTGCGACCGTCGCGGTCGCTCGGCTCCAGACTGTAGCGCCCAGAACCGCACGGCCACTCCGGCCGGCTATACGCTTGCACACTTGCACTATTAAACAATACTCTTCGTCGAAATAAATCAACGCGAAAAAGAATTCTTACTCAAACGACCACATAGACCACCCAAAAGTGGGGCTTGCTCGCCACCCACCGCCTCCCCGACTGCCGAACGACTGACCAACGACTCCCCCTTGGCCAGGATGGCCGCTCCCTTATATAGGCTCGGATGTCTATTCCCCTTGTTATGCATGTACCAATCTCACCAGTTAAGGTTACAAATTTTGATACATACATCCCTCGACAGAAATAAGTACACAATCTGAACTGCACAAAAATATAGATCTTATTTACTATCTTACATTGATTTCTAGGATTATTCCATCGCCCGTAAATTAAGTTCTATTTTTTGCAAAATTTCGCCACTTAGCGCAAATTTATTTGTTTACATCTGTGCTGCAAAGTTTTAACATAGAACTGTATATAGCACCGTTTTTAGACGTAATCTACAGTGATCTACACCTTGCGCTGCTCAAAATCTTCATGTCTACAAGAATTAATTAATTATGGGCGATAAATGTTAATAATAATTTACAAACAATGAAAACTATTCCAAGTAAAGTGTATAGTATAACTTAACTACTTTAAAATACGTGTGATGCCACCCAAAATATTATATAGTGCCGTTCTTTACGTCATGAATTTTCTATTGAATTTTATAAACAATTTTCCATCAAACTTTGTTTCTTGCTCTTTACGGGCTTCATTATTTATGAATCTTAACATATGACTGCGGCACTCAGTCCGCTATGACGAAACGTTTTTAATGAGTGCTCGCTCATCCCTGTAAGTTGATATTTCCTATTTTTATTAATCTTTCAGTATTCGTGAAATTAACCGATTTTGAGGTTTTTATAACTTTTGCGTCTCGTGACTTGAAATAAAGATCGATCTTTCGGAAGGTGCATATTGCTGACTACTATCCACTGCCGCATCGCTCTTCACCGTAAGTTACATAGTTTTCGCGTAGTGCGCGAAAAACCAAACAATGTCCCAAGTTGCGGGGCGCGTGGCCGCTCAACGACGGAGACATCCCGCCGACCATTGCAAACTTCGCGCGGGCGCGCCACGCGCTTCCGCGAATCGCGCACCATGTCGCGTGCTCGCTCTCCACAAAGCAATCCTTGCGTACTAGACCTATTTACCTAGTAACGGGAGTTTTCACTGTCACAAGGTCAGCTGGTGCACACAATCCTGCACTGGCAACACTTTCGCTATTATGGACTGCTATATACAAGCAGCATGGTTCAGTATTTCCGCAGGGTATTTCCAACGAATGGTTGACTCCATGCCACGTCGGGTTTCTGCACCATGCCAGGCAAAACGAGGACTGACACGATATTTGAAGGTATCCCACAACTTTTGTCAACTCAGTGTAAATCTTTTTCCTCAGAGTCCCAAGTCTTCACAAAGAGGTTGCAAAAGTGCTACAAAACTTCGATCAACATACATGTGTCAAAGACTGTTATTCGATTATGAAATTAAATAAGTCACGAGCAAGTGGCAACTGAGTGCGAGAATCTGTTAAAGTGTCTGCGTCTGTCTGTCTGTCTGTATGTATGTTTTCAGCGCGCCAAAATTAATTAAATAGTACTGAAATTTTGTTTCATTTGTGGTCTATGTTGCTGAGAAACTTGCAGTATAAAACGAAGTCGTATACTCTGCGACTGCATTGCCATTTAAATGCTGCCCTGTGCGCCTCCTTATGCTCAGACGGCGTGTCGTGGCTTTGGGGGGGGGGGGGAGGGGGAGAGGGTGGAATGTGCAAATGTGCAGCTAGGCTGAGCGCTATGACATTCTGCCAGAGCACGGCTTGCGAGCCGAATTCTTGACCGCCCCTCCTGAAGGGAAAGTCCGTGTTGGAACGCCGTGACGTACGAGTATACGCTGTGTGCAGCGGAGCGCTTATTTACTAGGGAGTGTCGTTTGCGCTCGAGAAAATGTTAACTATACTGTTAGTAACACGTATTTCTGGACGAGAGAAACTTTGAAATATAGTATTTTGGAAGGATCTCCGAAAAGCCTACCCTTGTCGCTATTCGGGAGTGACAAATTAAGGATGTCAGGTTAATGAAGAAGTGATGTGAGTTCATACTTAACGGCGGTGTAAACTGTGTATTTGCTAAACGTATAAATAATGCCATTTGTAAGCGAATAGTCAGGAACACTAACGGGGCCGTAAAATTTTAGCGTAATGACAGTGCTGCTACCAAAGTGTTAATAGCATACGGAGGTCTTGGCTTGTGAGCTATGAGAATCTGTGACTTACCGTTTGAAGTGCGGCTTCAAAAGATCTGAGAAGAGCTTAGTTCCTACGGGACAGTTTACTGTATCAGAGAAGAGATGTGGTCCGAAAACTTTTGGCATGGCAAGTTCAATGGTAACCGAACAGCCAAAGTACATCTACAAAAGAAAATACCCCCTTGTGTGACTGTATGCAATCACGGGGAGTACGTTGTGTATTAAAACCAACCTCACACATGCTTCGTACGCAGTTCAGTTAAACACCCGAGGGGAAAGTGTGACCATAAACTGTCTGTGCAAATGGAAAAAGTCAGTCGGGAGTACTGGCGTCTTCAACTGTTTCATTAGGGCGGACTGACCCATCTCAGGGTGCATTGGAGCCTTGAAGCTGTAGATATGTGAATGGAGGAGTTACCGAAACTGCCACCCAAGTGAAGGGCAATAAAATGGAGAGCGATAAAGCTGACAATAAAAATGAAGCAATCGTCGAGGTGTTGTCGACAACATTGGTAACGCACATGATGAGGAACAACATAATGTGCCTATAAGACTGGAAAAGCATGTGAAAATGGCAGAAAGCGTTGGTGAAACTAACGCGGCAGAGAAAGGGACCAGAACAGAAAGCGGAATATCAAACAATGAAAGTAAATTAATCGAATAAAATGGTGTCATAGTCACTGACTACATACAGGACAAACACGAGTTAAGGCAAGCAACTGCAGAACCCATGAGACACATACTACACGATATCCAAAATTATGTAACATCTTATCTCAGGCATTACCGTTGAAATTCAGCGGTGCGCGCAGAGCCCTAGTCGTAATCTATCGATCATCACGGGTGACTTGATCGAGACTATTCATCATGAAACCGGCCGGAGTGGCCGAGCGGTTCTAGGCGCTTCAGTCTGGATCCGCGCGACCGCTACGGTCGCAGGTTCGAATCCTGCCTCGGGCATGGATATATGTGATGTCCTTAGGTTAGTTAGGTTTAAGTAGTTCGAAGTTCTAGGGGACTGATGACTTCAGATGTTCAGTCCCATAGTGCTCAGAGCCATTTGAACCATCTATTCATCATGAAGAATGGTTGCTGAGCATGATCGACCACAACGCGGCTTATCATACACATATCTTTTACCTCTACCGAAACACACATATCCAAAAGAGCAGACACCACGCATTCATATAGTTTATTCCCCTTGAAAGGCAGTGAATACACAACCTTCGTTGTGGATTAATATTTATGCTCGTCCTCCAGTGGGAAATTAAAATTAGCGAGCCTGGAGGACATGTATGGGGATTGCAAATAGGTGGCCCTAGATGGGAATGTGGGTCGGCATAGAGTCGTCCCGAGACAGTCCACGCATGTGCCATAAACACTTTGTCCTGGTGGCGCACTGGTAAACGCATCTGGCCAGTAAGCAGGAAGCCCAAGGTTCGTGTCCCGGTCTCGCCCACATTTTCACTCAGCGCCTCTAATTCCGCATAAATTCTCGATGTAGGTGATATCATCAGCTCCTTTCCTTTTCCCCCCACCCCCCTCCCCCTTAAATTTATATAATTGCCATGTAGCGTCGATAAATTTCAGCAGTGAAGAATTCATTGACACATATCTGTTTTACGCGCACCTAATTGTCAGATATCACTTCGGAAGTCTCCTCTTCTGCTGCTGTCATTCGCAGGGCAACGAACCCAACAGGCATTAACAGGAATATTAAAAAATTTGCATAACACGGAAATAATACTAAAAGTCAGCACCAAAAAATGGGAGGCACTAGTTCTGGAGTGACCCTAGTAGAACTATCATCAGTACTCAATTACACGCTTCTGATTGGCTGCCAAAATAGAGTAAAGTAATGTAAATATGCAAAGGCTGTGGAGGCGTACATACAGTCACCCACTAGTGGCAGTGTACGGGCGCTATCGCATCTTGATGGGGATTAATTAACCTGGCGCCGAAATTCAGCCACTCGACTGTGAGAGCATCCGCCTCGCGTTTCGGCATTTAATAGAATTCTTACAGCACGTATTTTAGTTACGCAGAAAATACCAGCTGGCATTCTGCACGTTGTTTTCTGTGCTCATGTCTTCGGGAAAGAAATCCTAAGAGTGTGAAATGGAAGAAAGAAAAAGTATTATTTCTCCGCCTTAACTATTGAAATATAAAAATCTCTTAAGGAATTTACGTGTGGAGGTACATCTGGCGGGAATCGCAATATTCCGTGTGGATGCGGCCGAAACGACAGGGCTGACCCATAGCTCGGCTGATTGAGGGAGCAGTAAAATCGAGAGAAACGGCGGGTCACAAACATCGTAGCCCGCCGAACGATCTACTCGCTGGGAAGGGGTTTACACGACGGACGTCTGGCGTCTCAGCGACTAGGCTGTGACCCCTCGCACTTCTTTATCTCTGGAGAATGTCGGCGTCAGAGATCATACATTATAACGACTACACCTCAGTGGAAAAATGCAATCTACTAACAACATTGACCTCTACACCACAGTCCGATATAAACGGTCGCAAGACTCTCTGCCGTAAAAATTGTTACTGACAGCTAGACGTACACTAGCGCTCCAAGCGGTGAGAAAGCAGACATTCTCCTTTTAGTCGTACGGATAATGTATGTTTTCAATTATTTTTCAACTTAATTAACGAAATAATAGTTATATTTTCCGTTCCATGCATTAGTAAATTACCAAAGGTAATGAATTATATGAAATAAATGTAAAAACAGCCTGATTCAGTGACATAAGCTACAATTTATTCATGAAGAAATACTTTCGAGTATGTGTAAATTGCAGCTTACTTCACTGACAGGAAGGAAATATAAATATAAGTTTCATGCCCTAGAAGGAATTATTTCTGTTCCTTACTGTTTTTATTGTGATACTTACTTTAATTGGCAGGTAAAAATTTGTATGGGGTCTAATGGTTCACCCATTCTTACACTTCACCAGGCTTTCTGTTAAAGGAGTATTCCTGAAAATGCAGTTACTATTGCTTCAGAAGCGAATGTCTTGAAGATTCTTGCCATTTGTGACTCAGACGTGGCGACAATAGTGAAATCGGTTTTTCCTACGTTGGCGAACAGTATTATTGCTTTTAAAGTTTTAATATGACGTCTATGCGACTTTCCCATTAGCTACGGATATGGTGGCTTGTTTGGGATGTTAAATAAAGTAGGTATTCCAGCCCACACGGGTTTGTTACGCCCGACATTCACTTATTTGGCAGCAAGTGTAGCGAACAAAACATTGCGTTGTTGGTTAGATATACGACGTCTTTCCGCAAAACGTCGTAGTTCCTGGTGTTTACTAGCAATTTTTTGTTGTTAAAGGTAAACGACATTCTTCAGTAAGTATTTGTACGTTAAAAGAGACTCGTAAATAAACTGTCCTGTAATGTACTGTTTCATAACTCCCAGCGTCCTAAGAAAACTGAAGAGTGACAAATATGCTGCCATTTTTCATTTATTGTCAATTTGTATGGTACTTCATACCCTCCTTATTGTGAAACCTATATCACAAATCAATATAAACGATAGTATTTGCACTAATCAGAAATCGTACGCAGAGGTGTCACTTGCTGGCCGCTTGGGGCGCTGCTGTCACAGGATGTAACAAAAACAGAATGGAGTGTCGCGACTGTCATGTTAGACTGTGTCTATACTACATAAGTAGAGAACCATGGAGTAGAGAAATTATGTGCGCTTGCAGGTTACCATCTTCACTGTCCGCCACGTTGTGGCTAGCCAAATATTTTCTATGGATCTGTACTTGATAAAGGATCATTCACTTATTTCCGGATAGGAACTTGTTGTCATTAAGTGTGACTGTCTGTAGCAGAATCTGTCATATCAGCACAAGATAGGAATACCTCATTACAAGGCCCCCACGTAAATAGAATATTTCCTTCCTTCACAATAGGAACGAATTTCCACGAACTCTTTTATGGTTTTGTTCCTGCAAATGGCAACGAATAATTCTGTGTATTTTGTAGCTTTATTGTGCAAGGATTTGCTCTTCTAAAATTCGTCATCTTCCAACTTAAACAACAACATTTGATACCAAAACAAAACACGCAAAGTACCCATAAGTGCATGTAATATTCATGGAAGCTTGATATTTATCATTTTTTGTTGAGTAGGTTACACAGCTATAATACCTAAAATGGCTCTGAGCACTATGGGACTTAACTTCTGAGGTCATCAGTCCCCTAGAACTTAGAACTACTTAAACCAAACTAACCTAAGGACATCACACACATCCATGCCCGAGGCAGGATTCGAATCTGCGACCGTAGCGAGTTATGTAACACCTAAGGCTGTTGTTCAGTTTATTTTTTGTTGTGCGACCGATTTCGGTCGAAGACCATTATCCAGCACGGATTTCTGTTACTTAAATATATACATACCAAAATACAATGTTAAAAATACAATATTTGTAAGTAATATTTACTCATGAAGAAGTAGATGCATTTATTTATAAATATTATATTTATGACACTGTGTTTTTAATGTATGTATTTTGTATATACCAGCAAAGATATGAGCTGGATAACTGTCTGTGACAGAAACCTATAGCACAATAAAGAACAAGCTGAACAGCAGCTTAAGGTATTACATAGTGTCATTTCCACAGTAGCTATTTAATGTTCTGTTGGGATAAATAAACTGTTTCATTTAGTGCAAGTATTTCATGGCACTAAGTGGCAAAATAAATGTTTGTATGCAGAGCAACACTTCCGATACCACCAAATACGTAAGACTGTACTGAGCTTTACACTGAGACGTTTGCATATTTTAATTGTAGTTTATAATTAATGAATAGCTGTTTAGCTCATTTTCAGTTTTTATCGTCAGGAGTGCCATATCTGAACAAACGAAGACAACACTGTTAAAGAGAGGTCTTCGTAGTTTTCCACGCCTCACTTTACAAATTACACAGTCTTGTACAAAAAAACTGTGTGCAGTAGCACATGTTACACCCGTCTACACGAAGGATGGCAGAAATATTCTACAAAACTATCGTCCAACATCTCAGTAAGCTCTAAAAAACTATTGTCTATTTTCTTTGACAGCCATCTGTTGTGGAAGCTTAGAACAGTAAAGTCAGTTAGGGCAACTTTTTACCAATTAGGCTAACTTTGTACCACTCACCAATTTTGTTTCAATTGGCTGTTGTTCCACCTACTTGCATTATTTTATACTGAAAGTAGGTTTTGTTACCTCTGTGATTTGTAGTTAGTATTTCAGTTGTCTTTCCAACCTTCTAAAAGCTCTTATGTTTGTGATTATCCTATAGTTGCATTTGCTGTGGAGAGAGCTTTTGGTAACAGTGATTTGAGTTGAACAACGCCAAATCGATACAAATGTTTCGATATTTCAAAGAAGTAAACTTGAAGTACTAAATTCAAATTTACTTCTTATTAACACTTGATTTCCTTCCGGCACGATCTGAATTTACCCAGAGTACTAGATATAGGAAAAAAGTCTTTGTTTTTTAAGCCCTGGTCCACAGTTATCCTAAATGACAGTGTAACTTTGAATCACTATTAAAATTGAAATATTGCTCTAACAGGGCACAGTTAATAAACATTTTCACTTTTCCAAACACTCAATAACTGTTGACGTAAAATGTCACAATTTCCCTTATTTCGACCAATATTTTCAAAAATGGCACGAATTGGTACAAAGTTACCTCGATTGACTGTAATGAGGTATCTCGAACAGAAAGCTTCCTGCGTGGCAGTTAGCATGGATTCGGAAGACAAAGTTCATGCGAAAGCCAACTTGCGATTTTCTCATGCGACATCCTGAAACACACAAATCAATTGTAATGTAATGTAACAAATATTTGCCTTGCTACCTGATGACTTAAAACGGTTCCGTTTATTTAAATTCGATGTAAGTCATTGTAAAATTAATCTTTGGAAAGAAATGGTGAAGTTGAAAGTTCGAAATATATTACAAGGAATGATCGTTGAACGTCTCGATATAATGCTGTATCAGGCAGATACACAAATGGCACACACTGTATTACGCATTCCTTTCTTATAACAAAAAAATATAAGTGAAAAAGTTTTAATTAATGAGTAGTTGTTTGAGGTGATACCAATAATAAAACATTGTTTAGCTTTAATTAGCTGACCGACCCTTTGTGATTTATTAATTACAAATTTATTAAATGTAGCCTAAATGAGTGCATGTACCTCTTTCACCTTTTGCGGACAGACAGTCACAAAATGAAGGACGGATACTGGTATCAATAGTATTTTATAATTTTCGTACTGTTAGAGCAACCCTAGATGTTCTGCAGGTAATGTAGTTGTCTACAATTCATATATAATTCATTTCTGAAAGAAAAGACTGGGCCTGTATTCAGGTAAATCTTGATAAGATTCTGATGTGGTGCAAAGACTGAAAAATTGTTTTAAACTTTCAGAAATATAAAATTTTGAACACAAAACAAAGAAAATTAAATACACTGTGACTAAAGTTGCAATTAGTCACAATTTCAGTGGATCAACCCATGCAAATACCACAGCGTCGTTTGCAGGGATATGAAATGGAAATGATTACACAGCATTGGCCGTGTGGCTCCAGGCGCTACAGTCTGGAACTGAGCGACCGCTACGGTCACAGGTTCGAATCCTGCCTCGGGCATGGATGTGTGTGATGTCCTTAGGTTAGTTAGGTTTAATTATTTCTAAGTTCTAGGTGACTTATCACCTCAGAAGTTGAGTCGCATAGCGCTCAGAACCATTTGATTACACAGATTCAGTCGTAGACAAGCTGGTGACAGATTTATTTTGACTGGTAAGGTATCTCCGGGGTTTCTCACGACGTCTACATGAAATCTACAAGCCATACAGAAAATAGACACATATCACGGGGTAGGACATCTCTGCACATTTTTAACTCACATTACAAGCGCTCAAATATGGGTACCGTTTGTAACACAGAAAATGTCAGTACGGATGGAAGAGCATGTGGGTACACTTCATTGAAATCGTGACTACTCAGAATGGCATGTCAACAGCAACCCGCTTTGGAGATCTGTTCATTGGGTTGCCGATCTGCAGACGTGAAAAATACTATACGGCAAAACGGAAGTGATGATTATCTAATGCAGTCCCCGGTGGCCGAGCGGTTCTAGGCACTTCAGTCCGGAACCGCGCGACTACTATGGTCGCAAGTCGAATCCTGCCTCGGGCATGGATGTGTGTGATGTCCTTATGTTAGTTAGGTTTAAGTAGTTCTAACTTCTAGGGGACTGATGACCTTAGATGTTAAGTCCCATAGTGCTCACAGCCATTTGAACCATTTTGATTATCTAATGTTCTGATATTCCAGTTGTGCCACAGCACGTATTACGAATCGAACATGGAGATACGTACTGTCTACTGACGTGTCGTTCTTCCGTGTCTTGTAGTTTTCACACAGTCCTCTTTTGAAAGCCCAGAGGTACTTATGAACAACTCTGTAGTATATCCCCTATACAAACACTCTCGTAGGCACTGTGAAGACAAGATCAGACTAATTACAGCACACACAGAGCATTTAAGCAATCATTCTTCCGCGCTCCATACGAGTTTGGAGCGAGAAGACACTCTACTAAATGGTGCAATGGGAATTACCCTCTAATACGCACTTCTAGGGTGGTTTGCAGAGAGCAGAGGTACATGTACATGCTTGAAAATTTGGCTAATATATTACCTACTTCTGTCCCCTTCTGCTGCATTTCATGGCGTTGCTGTGCACGATAACGCTTTCTATAAGTAAAGCTTCAGTGTAACAAAGAGCAATGTTCTCATCAGCTTGTTAATGTCTGTATCAGACTAGAGATCTGGAATGGTGGCGCACATCTGTTATCGCTTCTTTTACCAGTTTTGAAACAAGTAATTTTGCTCTTCCACAGAAATTTGAAACAACTGATGTAACAGATTCATGTGGGCGCTAAATACAAACGCACTGTCTTTCCATTATAGCGGTACTTCGTGTCTACCATGCTGCAGTTAGCCAAGAAACCAGGATGGTCATTGGTCAGCACGCTTTTACATGTGAAGTTCGACATCCAGTTTAGGTCATGTGCTGTATATTATATACTTTCTCGCTTTCCTTACCAAAGATCATATCTGATCACACTAATCGAAGTAGTGCAGTACTTCCACGTCTTCACCTTATACACAACTATTACGATTATAGCTCCACCCACATGCTTCGAATTGTTGTGTGAAGTTGAACACAAGCCCAGCTTTAGTTTAGAAGACTGAAGTTAACCTCCTAAAAACATAGTAAAACTGATGAGTGCAAACGCTTCTTAACAACCTACAGTCCTCGTATTCCTGGTTTGGCCTCTCACTGTGCAGTCACGTCAATGCACCAGTATTTAGGAAATGAACTGTAAATTCAACATTTCTAACTTTTTTCCTCACGATTTTATCTAAAAGAATATCATACCATCGCATTAATATACAGGGTGATTCAAAAAGAATACCACAACTTTAGGAATTTAAAACTCTGCAACGACAAAAGGCAGAGCTAAGCACTATCTGTCGGCGAATTAAGGGAGCTATAAAGTTTCATTTAGTTGTACATTTGTTCGCTTGAGGCGCTGTTGACTAGGCGTCAGCGTCAGTTGATGCTAAGATGGCGACCGCTCAACAGAAAGCTTTTTGTGTTATTGAGTACGGCAGAAGTGAATCGATGACAGTTGTTCAGCGTGCGTTTCGAATGAAGTATGGTGTTAAACCTCCTGATAGGTGGTGTATTAAACGTTGGTATAAACAGTTTACAGAGAATGGGTGTTTGTGCAAAGCCCGTGACAGAGCACTTCATCACTGGTCTCCAAGAAGCCCTGATCTTACCCCCTGCGATTTTTTCTTATGGGGGTATGTTAAGGATATGGTGTTTCGGCCACCTCTCCCAGCCACCATTGATGATTTGAAACGAGAAATAACAGCAGCTATCCAAACTGTTAATCCTGATATGCTACAGAGAGTGTGGAACGAGTTGGAGTATCGGGTTGATATTGCTCGAGTGTCTGGAGGGGGCCATATTGAACATCTCTGAACTTGTTTTTGAGTGAAAAAACACCTTTTTAAATACTCTTTGTAATGATGTATAACAGAAGCTTATATTATGTTTCTTTCATTAAATACACATTTTTAAAGTTGTGGTATTCTTTTTGAATCACCCTGTATATAATTTTGCAGAATTAATGCTCGATTGCTGAAAACAGAGTTTGATTTCAGCAATAAATTAAAAAAACTGCGTCTTTTTGCTCCACTTCGCACACCACGTGACCACAGGGACTCGGCCTTATTCCACCCATCACGTGACTTTAATCTTGGTTTAAAAGCTCGACACGGTAGGATCATAATTCTACTTAGTCCATACGCATAGGGTGACGGTTATTGAACTATATGAAAAAATCGTGAATTAGTTACAAACTACGGCGTGCACACACTTTATTCTACGCGTAAACGACACTACAGACACTCGGATCTAGGTTATAACATGTTCGATATGCCTGTCATCATTGGCGATGATGCGGCGCAGACGAATAGAGAAATTCCGCAAGACCCGCTGAAGTGTCGGAATATCGATGCTGTCGAAGACCTCCTGAATGGCTGTTTCCAGCTCAGCAATGGTTTTGGGGTTATTGCCGTATACCTTGTCTTTAATATAGGCCCGCAAAGAGGAGTCACACGTATTCATTTCCGGAGGACATGGTGGACAATCAAGGTCCATGCCACTGGTTCAAATGGTTCAGATCACTATGAGACTTAACTTCTGAGGTCACCAGTCGCCTAGAACTTAGAATTAAGTAAACCTAACTACCCTAAGGACATCACACACATCAATGCCCGAGGCAGGATTCGAACCTGCGACCGTAGCGGTCGCTCGGCTCCAGACTGTAGCGCCCAGAACCGCACGGCCACTCCTGCCGGCCACGCCACTGGTCTCTGAGGATCATAGAGCCAGAGTGCGGTCCCAAAAATCCTCCTCCAAGACATTAAATACTCTCCTGCTTCGATGGGGTTGAGTTCCGAGCGGCATGAAACACATCTTGTCGAAATCAAGCTCACTTTGGATTTCTGGGATGAAATCATCTTCAAAAAGTTTCATCTACCCTTCGGTAGTCACTGTGCCATCAAGGAATATCGCATCTATTATTCCGTGACTGGACATTGCACACCGCACAGTTATCTGTTGGGAGTGAAGAGACTTCTTGATCGTGAAATGCTGATTCTCAGTCGCCCAACTGTGCCAATTTTGCTTATTGACGATTCCATACAAATGAAAGTGGGCTTCGTCGCTAAACCAAACTATACATGCGCATACTAATTCCCATTATGCCTCACGGACAACCGTGAGGTTTGAACGTCCTAACGGAAGCCGTTCAGACGTTATGACGATTTTATTTCATATAGTTCAATAACTGTCACCGTGGACCCTGGATCTACCGTCTAAGTCAGTGGTCGTCAAACGTTTTTCCTCAAAAGCTAATACTGACATTCTCGGGTAGCACCTCGGACCGCACTCATATCGATCTTGTTATTAATTAGCAACCTACGTAAATTAGCACGTTATGAGCCCGCAGTATATTAGCTACAGCAATTTCGCGGTTAAGTTGGCAGCCGTCCTGCAAGTACTGATCGTTAAAAGCTCATTTGGAACAATCCACGTCTACCATTCTGCTTCAGATTGCTGTCACCCTCAGCAACTGCATAGTCATGATGCTGTAATTGCCTAATGAATTGTTGCTGAGTTGTCTATGTGAGCAAAGTATTAACTAATTAATAAGAGTAACTATACTTATTTTTAAATGCATTATGCAATATTAAACATGATCACAAAATCTTGCTAAATTTTTTCATTGTAACTTTTCTTCCACCCGTTGCGTTTTTACAACAACCTTAGTATAACTTCATATTCCTTGCTTCAAATATGTTCCACTTTCGAAGATGACCATCTCTATAACGCGCATCCACGAATACATGCTACTCCCGTTTGCAATTTATACCGTAGCAGCTCATCTGTAGCAGCTGCGGACGCCCGCGAGTTGTCGATGCTGGAAGATAAACAATAAAACATTCTCCCTCTCACGTCCCCTCTCTGCCCCTGTGGTATGTGGTCAAAGCTGCTTACCTCACGGCCAAGTTCACTAGCGTCAAAATCACATCTTAAAACATTACTGTCCCGCTAAGTGTTTTTGTTTGTTACTGAACAGGAAAACTGCTCTCTTAGTAAGCTATTAACATTAGCTAACGAATTTGCATGGAGCTGTTAGCTATTACTGGCATGCAATTAAAAAATACGGCTGGGAACCAAATGCCACACTAATACTCGATTCGGGCGGCAGTTTGACGACCACCGATCTAAAACACTTACGATCTAAAGGACCCCACCGGAGATGTATACCTAAAACGGATGTTATCCTACTACCGTCTGAGCACATCGGCCTAAATTCGTGTAATTCGCTTCTCACCTAACATCATCATGGTGGCCACAGAACAGGAGAAAACACTTTCCGATTCTCTGCCCACATGAGCCTTTTACGTCGGATGTTTCACATTTCTGGAGGAGAAGAAAACGAACTCATTCATAACTAGTGCAAGAAAACAGTGACTGTTCTGCTATTTCATTTCGAAGCTGTAATGCCTCATTGCTCAGTAAACTGATTCTGATTTTTTGTCGTAATGCTTCCTCACATATTCTGTTATCGTTCAGAACACGCCATCGGATGCAGTATAGATCGATAAACTACATCCTATATCAGCCAAACCGTAAAGTATAGAGACATGCAATACGTAAAAACCAATGCTACCCAGAAGTTGTAACACTTAAATCGATTAGAAGTAGGTTTATATTATGCAACTGTGGATCTGCGATTATGGAGAATGTATTCTGTTTTATTTAAACTTCCTGATATGTGACAAGAAAATTAGAGTTTTGTAATATACATATGGAAAAAGCAAAAGGATATGTTAAAATGATAAATTATTATAATATGTGTATGATTATAAAAAGAAAATGTTTGTAGAAACCTGGTTCATGCTTAGGGCACTTGTATTTGTAACATGCAAAAGCTGTAGGGAAGTCCCCTCGCAACGGAAGTGGAATGGCGCGATGTAAAAGGTGGTTTTGGCGGTCGAACTGAGCGGCTGCTTGGTGTGAATGGTAACCGTAGCACGGTACACTTCGACGGTGCTAAGAGAGACAATTGGAAGTTGCTTTACAAAGGATTTGCCTCAGATATGGATCTGGCTATTATTTGGTATTCTCGGCATAAAGGAATGGCTCTAATATGTTGAAAATCCGACGCCAAGAAGAGATTTTATAGAGCATTCGAACATCAAGAGCCCTGAATACAGTTAGTCACCCTGTCACTTTTTGCTACCCTGATCACGAAAGTACGCAGGGTCCTCACCTAAGTGCTACTAAAACCGAGTATCCTGATTTAAATGAACGATTTTGCATTCAAGTGTTTAAAAGTGATTTTTTGTCTAATTCAAAAGGAATAGTAAAAGTTAAAGTTAGAACCACGAAAGTGAAGTTGGATAGACGTTTGCTAAAGTATCCTTAGTTTATTACAGAATATAGGTTTGTACGATTATAATGCAAGATAGTGTAAACATAATTTGTCTAGAATTCCTGCTTCACAGGTACTAAAAGGGAAATTGGTTAAACTCATTTTAAAAATAGTGCAGTTTTGATTTCTGTCATGAATAGTTCCTTTTTTGAAGTTAATTAAGCCCATTGTTGTATTTTACTGTCTCGCAAAGTAGATTAAGAATTGCTCCAAGTGAAGTGAATGATTAGCCTTTTGAATTAGTCTTTTCCACTGTAATAACCAGAGAGCATTGACTAGTGAAACTATACTGGTTTATGGATCCCCATCATATTCTCCACCTATTAGAAATAAAATTGAACTATTACTGCTGCTAAGGAAAACTGCTATATGTAGAGAAGTTTAAACAGTGTACACTGCTGGCCACCGTAAATGCAACACCCTGAAGGAAGCATCCGAATCAAGTGAAATTTACACTATGGGTTTGCAGCGATGAGATATGCAACTGATTAGAATTACAGCGCAGACGCACATCACGCGCGCCTGTGGCGCCACCTCATAGCGCCATTTAACGCTTGGCGATTTCGACGAGTGTACGTTCGGCACGTGTGTTTACCTTGTGGTTGTTTCACAAGACGATCAGTTATGCCTCGTAAACAACAGCGAACATCTTTTGATCAAGTATCCGAGTTCGACAGATGAAGCATAGTGGCTTACCGAGATTGTGGATTACCATACAGAGAAATCGCTAGTCGTGTTGGACGAAACCAAACAACTGTAATGCGGATATGTGACCGTTGGATGCAGGAGGGTACGACGGACCGACGTGGTCGATCGCATTCACCTCGGTGCACCACTGCACATGCTGATAGGCAAATTGTGCGCATGGCAGTGACGGATCGCTCAGTGACATCCCGAACCATAGCACAGCACATTGCGTCTGTAACGCATCATCCAGTGTCTGTGCGTACCATTCGACGCCGTTTACAGCAGAGTGGTCTGTCCGCAAGGCGTCCATTGCTTCGTCTACCACTGACGCAGAACCACAGACGTCTCCGTCGCCAATGGTGTGATGACAGACGGATGTGGACGGCAGAATGGAATGACGTTGTCTTTACTGACGAGGCACGCTTCTGTCTGCAGCACCACGATGGTCGTATTCGAGTGTGGAGACACCGTGGAGAGAGGACGCTGGACAGCTGCATTATGCACCGCCACACTGGTCTTGCACCGGGTATTATGGTATGGGGCGGTATTGGATATTACTCTCGCACGCCTCTAGTACGCATTGCCGGTACTTTAAATAGCCGGCGCTACATATCCGAGGTGCTGGAGCCAGTTGTCCTTCCTTACCTTCAGGGCTCGGCCACAGCCATATTTCAACAGGATAATGCGCGACCACACGTGGCACGCATTGTCCAAAGGTTCTTCGTCAATAACCAGATTGAATTGCTTCCCTGGCCGGCTCGCTCTCCGGATCTTTCGCCGATAGAAAACATGTGGTCCATGGTTGCTCAACGCTTGACCCAGATTACATCCCCAGCTGCCACACCAGATGATCTATGGCAACGTGTGGAAGCTGCTTGGGCTGCTGTACCCCAGGAACACATCCAACGTCTCTTTGTCTCAATGCTGAGACGTGTGGCAGCGGTGATCTCCAACAATGGCGGCTACTCTGGCTACTGATTCTGGCAGGAACCACATGTCACAGACCTCTGTAAACGTAATCATTTGATACTTGGTCAACATGTTATCTACAAAATAAATCTTGTTGTGCTACCTCTTGTCTTTCTTGGTGTTGCATTTACGGTGGCCAGCAGTGTATTTATGATATTATTCATCCTTATCTGTTTTTTTTTCATATCAGTTAAGATAAAAGCCCCTCATGTCCAAATTTAGTTCTGCACTTCGTGCAGTAACATTTCAGTATTTGATAGAGTAATGCTTTTGAGTGCAGTTGTCTTTAGTATGAGCTTGGTGCACATCTACTCCCTACAATGTAATGGAGTGTGCGTTATTGGTAGCTGCTGCTACACACAGTTCAGAGTGCACTGTGTCAGTTTGTATCCTGTTTGCTATTCAAAGGGACATCTCAGCAAAAGTAGCTTCAATGACTAATATTCAGTTTTGTTAAACATCTATTTCTAAATTAATGTGGCTAATTGCGCTGGCGACCGTTCATTTTTTTCATTTCCTCTTGATTTTACCACTTTCGTTAACTCCCAAGGTTAAATTCAGTTTAGTTTTCTGTTAGTTTCGCCATATTCAAAATTGTAGTCAGATAGCTTTGTCCATTAGACACACGAGAGGTCAAAATTGGAAATCATGTCAGAGGGCAACATTAGCGTGTTTCGCGGCACGTTAGTGTTATAAAGTCCGTGGAAATCAGATGATATCATTTTCTAAAACGTATTACAAATAACGGCCTATATCACTAATCAATGCAGAAAGCAATCGTTAAGTGTAAATTGTATTAAAATGTGTAATAACTCCTTTCTTTCAGTCGTACCGTATAGCGGCTGTCAGACTCATTTCATTATTGTGATACACTTGTTTCACATTCACATTTACAGGTATTTTCATGAGATCTTTGGGTGACCACGGAGGAAGCACGTTGAGGAGAGAAGTCCGGATCCAGTGTGTGGTGTGAAATGCTTTCGTACAGTTTATTTTTTGCTATAATTCCTTGCTGCCATCATTATGTAAGTCGGTTTTCGTGAGTTCTGTATACATATTCTTTTGTAATGATTGCTGTGTTATACGGCACACAGACTTGTAGATTCTCTGAATAGTTTTGCATAAGAAGGCTATATCGACCACAATATTCATTTGATATTTGCACATCTATACCTGTTAATTAGTCTAACTAGCCGCTTTCAAATGGAAGTGAGTGTAAACTATCGCTTGCGAGAATATTTTCTACATTTATTGTTAGGATGGACTGTGAGTTTCCTTGGTGATGGTGGATGAAGTCCAAGTGAATTAAATTTACTTATCGTTTAGGTAAACTTTCTTAATGGTTTCTTCCTGTCATTACTCTGTGTGATATTGTACTGTAAATTTTAAATATCAGCTTTCTATACACGTCAAGTCATTCCCTTTGCTGACTGGCGAGAGCATGATCAGTGTTCACGTATTTAACTTTTTGTTTAAGTAAACAGATGACTGTATATTAAATTCATTTCACAGGTGGTTTCCCCCAAGAGCCATAGTAAAATCTCCTCAGCATCCATTGCCAGAGACCATCTCAAGCCTATGTCAGGCTTTGGGTACTCTAAGAACTCTGACTTGTTAAGCAACCCTCTCTGTCTTACGTCTCCCACAGCAGCAAAGACATGTTCCTTTTCTTCTAAATGTTCGCATTCGTAATTCGTCTTTGGAGGCGGCGAAAAACGCATTAACGCTAGCAGCTAGGAGGTTTTGTATTCGTTGGCTCAGTACAGACAGCATAGACACGTGCTTTGCATGATTTGCTCCTACAAGGAATGACTTACTTACAGTAAGGTGTAACCATGTGTTACGTTCCTCAACGGCTTAAACATTTAGATTAATAATTTCCACGCTTTCTACCACAATTCCACCTCATTTATAAAACCAGACACCTAGCAAAACTTATTTCTCTCAGACTGCCAACTCCTTTCAGGATTGTAAATTAATTCAGAAATACAAGCAGATTACTTCCAACATACAGGTACTTATGTTGCCGATCAGTGTCACTGAGACACTCACTGCAAATGTGTTGCTGTATTTCTCTCAACAAGAATATCGAGCTTTATTATGGGTACTAGATTCATGTGTCTGGCGTATGTGTCATAAGTTCAATTAGCGGGATATACAGGAGATATTAAAATCAGGAACTTAATAAACTGTAAACGATGTAGAAGAAAAAGTGGCTTTAGTAGGGACAGGTCCTGTTTAGATAACATCTTTACCCAAAGACAGGTCATGCAGAAGATACTGGAAAGGAATCCAAACGATCATTTGGTCTTCACAGATCTTTAGAAAGAATACAACACAGTGCCATTGGAGATATTGTTCGAGGTTCAATGGTTATGGGAATTGCAAAAAATTTGGAAAGAAGTAGCCCAGACTTCAACAAGTCGGCAAAATGAGTGCTTAGATTGGAAAAGAAATTTCTAAATAGGCCTTCAGAATAACTAAAGGACTGAAACAAAGATGCTGTCTGTCTCCTACAATCTGTAAGACGTTTGTGCAGAAAGCATTTGATCTATGGTGTAGAAAGTGCATGCATATGGGGATTAAAGAACGTTGTATTCATGGAAGAACCCTGGAGATACTAAAAGGTATCAGATAGATCATATAATGGTAAGACAGAGATTTAGGAACCAGGTTTTAAATTGTAAGACATTTCCAGGGGCAGATGTGGACTCTGACCACAATCTATTGGTTATGACCTGTAGATTAAAACTGAAGAAACTGCAAAGAGGTGAGAACTTAAGGAGATGGGACCTGGATAATCTGAAAGAATCAGAGGTTGTACAGAGTTTCAGGGAGAGCATAAGGGAACAATTGACAGGAATGGGGGAAAGAAATACAGTAGAAGAAGAATGGGTAGCTTTGAGGGATGAAGTAGTGAAGGCAGCAGAGGATCAAGTAGGTAAAAAGACGAGGGCTAGTAGAAATCCTTGGGTAACAGAAGAAATATTGAATTTAATTGATGAAAGGAGAAAATATAAAAATGCAGTAAATGAAGCAGGCAAAAAGGAATACAAACGTCTCAAAAATGAGATCGACAGGAAGTGCAAAATGGCTAAGCAGGGATGGCTAGAGGACAACTGTAAGGATGTAGAGGCTTATCTCACTAGGGGTAAGATAGATACTGCCTACAGGAAAATTAAAGAGACCTTTGGAGATATGAGAACCACTTGTATGAACATCAAGAGCTCAGATGGAAACCCAGTTCTAAGCAAAGAAGGGAAAGCAGAAAGGTGTAAGGAGTATATAGAGGGTCTATACAAGGGCGATGTACTTGAGGACAATATTATGGAAATGGAAGAGGATGTAGATGAAGATGAAATGGGAGATACGATACTGCGTGAAGAGTTTGACAGAGCACTGAAAGACCTGAGTCGAAACAAGGCCCCTGGAGTAGACAACATTCCATTGGAACTACTGACGGCCATGGTAGAGCCAGTCCTGACAAAACTCTACCATCTGGTGAGCAAGATGTATGAAACAGGCGAAATACCCTCAGACTTCAACAAGAATATAATAATTCCAATCCCAAAGAAAGCAGGTGTTGACAGATGTGAAAATTACCGAACAGTCAGTTTAATAAGCCACAGCTGCAAAATACTAACACGAATTCTTTACAGACGAATGGAAAACTAGTAGAAGCCGACCTCGGGGAAGATCAGTTTGGATTCCGTAGAAATACTGGAACATGTGAGGCAATACTGACCTTACGACTTATCTTAGAAGAAAGATTAAGGAAAGACAAACCTACGTTTCTAGCATTTGTAGACTTAGAGAAAGCTTTTGACAATGTTGACTGGAATACTCTCTTTCAAATTCTGAAGGTGGCAGGGGTAAAATACAGGGAGCGAAAGGCTATTTACAATTTGTACAGAAACCAGATGGCAGTTATAAGAGTCGAGGGACATGAAAGGGAAGCAGTTGTTGGGAAGGGAGTAAGACAGGGTTGTAGCCTCTCTCCGATATTATTCAATCTGTATATTGAGCAAGCAGTAAAGGAAACAAAAGAAAAATTCGGAGTAGGTATTAAAATCCATGGAGAAGAAATAAAAACTTTTAGGTTCGCCAATGACATTGTAATTCTGTCAGAGACAGCAAAGGACTTGGAAGAGCAGTTGAAAGGAATGGATAGCGTCTTGAAAGGAGGATATAAGATGAACATCAACAAAAGCAAAACGAGGATAATGGAATGTAGTCGAATTAAGTCGGGTGTTGCTGAGGGAATTAGATTAGGAAATGAGACAAAGTAGTAAAGCAGTTTTGCTATTTGGGGAGCAAAATAACTGATGATGGTCGAAGTAGAATGGATATAAAATGTAGACTGGCAATGGCAAGGAAAGCGTTTCTGAAGAAGAGAAATTTGTTAACATCGAGTATAGATTTAAGTGTCGGGAAGTCTTTTCTGAAAGTCTTTGTATGGAGTGTAGCCATGTATGGAAGTGAAACGTGGACGATAAATAGTTTGGACAAGAAGAGAACAGAAGCATTCGAAATGTGGTGCTACAGAAGAAAGCTGAATATTAGATGGCTAGATCACATAACTAATGAGGAGGTGTTGAACAGAATTGTGGAGAAGAGAAGTTTGTGGCACAACTTGACCAGAAGAAGGGATCGGTTGGTAGGACATGTTCTGAGGCAGCAAGAGATCACCAATTTAGTATTGGAGGGCAGCGTGGAGGGTAAAAATCGTATAGGGAGACCAAGAGATGAATACACTAAGCAGATTCAGAAGGATGTAGGTTGCAGTAGGTACTGAGAGATGAAGAAGCTTGCACAGGATAGAGTAGCATGGAGAGCTGCATCAAACCAGTCTCAGGACTGAAGACCACAACAACACAACAACATGGGGATTAACGTAGGGAACCAGTGTATGAACACATTTTTGTAGGCTGATGCTCAGTTCGTTGTAGCAAACGACAAAAAGGATATATCTTACATGTTTGGGAAGTTTTTGGAAGAGTATGAAAAGTGGCGTGATGGAAGATGTACACAACGGATCAGGCAGGGAATGTTGGCTGTCCATAAACTAAATCCTATACTTTGGTCCTCAAAAATTAGGTTAAAGGTTCAAACGCGTTTACGCAAATCCAATGTGGAACCAATAACAAGCTATGGCAGTGAGTGTTGGGAACTAACAGAAAGAAATAAAACGAGGCTTAGAGCTTTAGAAATGGACCACTTGAGAAGGGTACATAGAATATCTCTACTTGACCACGTAAGAAGTGGGAAAATAACACAAATGACGCAGGCTCATTGTAATATTACGTTAAGAACAGAAGAAAGACAGCTAGAATGGATAGGACAAGTCAAAAGAACTGGAAGAAATCAAATGACCCAAGAGGGCACTTTCATGTCAACTTCCTCGAAGGAGAAGAAGAGAAAGACAAGGGAAAGGATGCCTAAAGCGTTTGCAAGAAGTAATGGAGAGAAGAGGAATAGAAGAGGATGAGAAAGAATGGCGAGATCAACGTGTTTGAAGACAGAGATGAGGGATGCAGCGACAGGCTGTAGGACTCCCGCAACGAGAACACACAGGTACATTGTGGCAGAGAACAGAGTTTACACAGAGGCAGCGCCGGGCTTAGAGAAACTTTTTCAATAGGACAGGCTTAACAACATACGGGGATGGGCCTTCAATACGGTGCTTCGGAAACGACAACGTAGCAGCCTTGAAATTTGGTGCCTCAGGAAACTTTGAAACTCAGCAGTCTTGTGGTATAATTAAAAAATAGGGTGTTTAGACATGTAGTCCCAGTTTCTCAAAATACATTAGCTGCGAGAAAACTTCCTCAAGAACAGAAAAGGACCTATTAGCGCCTATTTTCACGTTCCTTAAAGTCAGTCAATCTCCATATGGTGTGGTGTCTGAGTGTCTCGTGACTGCAGAAGTGGAGAGTGGGGAGGGGGGGGGGGGGGGGGACGTGGTATCGCGGCGTATTGCGAGTAGCAGTAAGGGGTCCGAAGCAAAGGTCTGTTGGTAGCCTCCGTGTCTGTTTGCTTGGCCATCATTGTTCCTACTGTCCATGCCTTTGCTATTATGCTCTCCCAAAACCTACAGGCCTGCACAACATTCTGGTCTGTCGAAAATCGGACTTAATACTTTCTTCTTTGCTGTGCTCAGCGACCACCGATGTGTCCTTCTGCCCCACATTCAGCGCACCATAAAGCAGCGCTATCTGCCCGTGTTCACACTGAATGCTGTAGACGCCAGGCGCTGGCAGTCACACTGGATCTTTGGCCGAGTCAACTAGGTGTCTCATCTTCCGATGTAGTCGGAAGACTTTTTGGACATCCTGTTTCTTCAGCATCCTTGCGATCTGATTTTCGTCCTACATATAACGCAAAAGCCAGTCGTTTGTACTTCTTAAGCACTGCAGCTCGTTAGGCAGGCTTTCCTCGTCACTTTTCGCCTGAACCCGATTGAGAAGAGTTTTTAAAGCAGCATCACTTTGGGCTAGGTCGTGGGAGCTACATGCATGTAAATAGAAAACCGCGTGCATTGGTGTCCGGTATACAGAGTGACCTAAAGTGCTGTATTGCCTCTTCCACTTCCAAACCAAGAAATTAATCCGGAGCCATCCTGCCATATCGTTAAGCAAAATAAATGTCGTCCCCATATGTCTAGAAATACTTGGGTTTTGGGCATGGAGTTTCTTCTATAGACAGGCAATTTTTACTTCTAGAAAAGACCCCCTCACCACACCATTTATCTATTAGTAATAATGCCCCCTATTCGAAAACTCTTATCATCGGCGGTTCAATATATTGTGACATTAATGCTGGCTATTCCTTCACAGGCAAACGGGTGAGAAAAAAGTGTTGCGTCAAACATTTACGGAAAAATGGAAAAACTGGCAAAATACGACCTCGGGAAAGATCCGCTTGGGTTCTGGAGAAATACAAGAAAACTCGAGGCAATGCGGATCTACGACTTACCTTAAAAGAGACTTAGAGAAAGATTTTGACAGTGTTGAATGGTATGAAAGTAGGAGGAACTAAGTATAGGAAGCGACAGATTATTTATAACTTTTACGGAAGTCAGAGGGCAGTTATAAGAAAGAAAAGAGACAGAATTGAAGCCTATCTGTGATGTTACTCAATCTGTACACTGGAGAAGCAGTAAAGGAAACTAAAGGAAAATTGGAGAAGGTATTAAAGTTCAGAGGGAAGAGATAACACCTTTGGGTTTTGCCGATGATATTGTAATCTTTTCAGAGGTGGAAAAGGAATCAGTAGAACAGTTGAACGGAATTGACAGTGTCTTAAAAGAAGGATATGAGATGAACATCAACAAAACCGGAACAAGAGTAGTGGCATGCAGTCGAATGGAATCAGGCGATACTGAGGGAAATAGATTAGGAAGTGAGAAACTAAAAGCGGTAGATGAGTTTTGCTACTTTGGCTGTTACATAAATTAGAAAGGTCGAAGTACAGAGAATATAAAATGTAGACTGGTTATTGCAAAGAAAGTTGTCCTGAAAATGACGAATTTGTTAACGTGTTACAGTCTTTTTCGAGGATATTTGTCTGAAGTGCAACGTGTGAAACGTGGACGATAAACAGTTAAGACAAGAAGGGAACAGAAGCTTATGAAATGAGCTACTAGAGAAGAATGCTAACATTAGATTGGTAAATCGTGCTACTGATAGGAGGTACTAGATAGAAATGGGGAAAAAATAAATTTGTGGCGTAACTTTACTAAAAGAAGCGATCGGTTGGTAGGACACATTTCAGAATATCACGGCATCACCAATTTAGTGCTGGAGGGAAGAGTGGGGAATTAAATTCGCAGAGGGTTATCGAGAGATGAATATACACTCCTGGAAATGGAAAACAGAACACATTGACACCGCTGTGTCAGACCCACCATACTTGCTCTGGACACTGCGAGAGGGCTGTACAAGCAATGATCACACGTACGGCACAGCGGACACACCAGGAACCGCGGTGTTGGCCGTCGAATGGCGCTGGCTGCGCAGCATTTGTGCACCGCCGCCGTCGGTGTCAGCCAGTTTGCCATGGCATACGGAGCTCCATCGCAGTCTTTAACACTGGTAGCATGCCGCGACAGCGTGGACGTGAACCGTATGTGCAGCTGACGGACTTTGAGCGAGGGCGTATAGTGGGCATGCGGGAGGCCGGGTGGACGTACCGCCGAATTGCTCAACACGTGGGGCGTGAGGTCTCCACAGTACATCGATGTTGTCGCCAGTGGTCGGCGGAAGGTGCTCGTGCCCGTCGACCTGGGACCGGACCGCAGCGACGCACGGATGCACGCCAAGACCGTAGGATTCTACGCAGTGCCGTAGGGAACCGCACCGCCACTTCCCAGCAAATTAGGGACACTGTTGCTCCTGGGGTATCGGCGAGGACCATTCGCAACCGTCTCCATGAAGCTGGGCTACGGTCCCGCACACCGTTAGGCCGTCTTCCGCTCACGCCCCAACATCGTGCAGCCCGCCTCCAGTGGTGTCGCGACAGGCGTGAATGGAGGGACGAATGGAGACGTGTCGTCTTCAGCGATGAGAGTCGCTTCTGCCTTGGTGCCAATGATGGTCGTATGCGTGTTTGGCGCCGTGCAGGTGAGCGCCACAATCAAAACTGCATACGACCGAGGCACACAGGGCCAACACCCGGCATCATGGTGTGGGGAGCAATCTCCTACACTGGCCGTACAACACAGGTGATCGTCGAGGGGACACTGAATAGTGCACGGTATATCCAAACCGTCATCGAACCCATCGTTCTACCATTCCTAGACCGGCAAGGGATCTTGCTGTTCCAACAGGACAATGCACGTCCACATGTATCCCGTGCCACCCAACGTGCTCTAGAAGGTGTAAGTCAACTACCCTGGCCAGCAAGATCTCCGGATCTGTCCCCCATTGAGCATGTTTGGGACTGGATGAAGCGTCGTCTCACGCGGTCTGCACGTCCAGCACGAACGCTGGTCCAACTGAGGCGCCAGGTGGAAATGGCATGGCAAGCCGTTCCACAGGACTACATCCAGCATCTCTACGATCGTCTCCATGGGAGAATAGCAGCCTGCATTGCTGCGAAAGGTGGATATACACTGTACTAGTGCCGACATTGTGCATGCTCTGTTGCCTGTGTCTATGTGCCTGTGGTTCTGTCAGTGTGATCATGTGATGTATCTGACCCCAGGAATGTGTCAATAAAGTTTCCCCTTCCTGGGACAATGAATTCACGGTGTTCTTATTTCAATTTCCGGGAGTGTAGTACGACTGCTCAGAAGGATGTAGCGTGCAGTAGTTATTCGGAGATAAAGAGGTTTGCACAGAATAGAGTAGAGCTGCATCAAATCAGTCTGAACACCGCAACAACCACCTCAGAACTCACTAGCAGTTCGTTGAGTCCAGTGTCTTTGAGCAGCTTCAGTAAGTCATACTAGGAAGGCGTGTGCAGTGAAGGATGCAAAATATACCACAACAGTAACTTGAAATACTCAACCTACGGCCGGCCGCGGTGGTCTAGCGGTTCTAGGCGCTCAGTCCGGAGCCGCGTGACTGCTACGGTCGCAGGTTCGAATCCTGCCTCGGGCATGGATGTGTGTGATGTCCTTAGGTTAGTTAGGTTTAAGTAGTTGTAAGTTCTAGGGGACTGATGACCATAGATGTTAAGTCCCATAGTGCTCAGAGCCATTTGAACCATTTTACTCAACCTACGGAGGGGACGACAGATACTTAAAAAAAAAGTATAGTGAATCACAAATTTGTTTATTCTTTACTTGAAAGCGGCTAAACGGCCGAAACTTCAGCAGTGCATTTGGTGAATAAATAGCTTTAACTGCCGTAGTTGATGACTATGTCCTTCAAAATAGTTTTCTGTGACTGCGAACGACAGCTACAAAACACAGCTGCTGCATGGAGACTAGTATATGCGTTACCATGAGTCCCATGGTATAACAAAACCCTGAAGCTAAATGCACAGAAGTAATCACTTTTAGTTTGTTTATTACAGACTCGTCTTTTTACAAGCTTGTTTTTACGGCCTTTCCTGATCGTGTTTATTCACTGTGACGGCACTTCGTAAACTACGCTGTTTCAATTCATCTATTAAGTACTGAAAATGCACTCCAAGACAGCTATAGAGTCACACCAGATTCCACTCGATGTTTTTTGGTGAAATAAGTTCTGATTTGTAGCCAGTGGGTATAGACCTGTCGTTAGAAGAATTTTCTTATCTCATAGACTGGGAACGACGGAACTGAAAAGGTGCTGAAAGAGGCCTGATCGTTTAAAGAGCAAGAATACTTAGAATTATCGTAGATTTTCACTAGTCCAGACGTTCTTTCAAAAACTCTTAATAAAAAAATTTACTTTTGAGTAATAAAACTGAATAAATCACGTTACAGGTTTTATCTGTCTCAGATACATCAACAGATCCTAATCAGAGTAACGAAAGATCACTCACTGTAAGAAAATTGAATTTACAAGGACTATCTCATCTTTCGTTAGTCGATTCCTGATATTTTTAATATTGTGATAATAATTCATACTTGGAGAGATTGACCTACTAGTCATGTATCCTGGAGTATCAATTCAACGCAGTCACAAGACAGTGTAGTCAACTTACCAGGAAAAGCTACATACAATTTTATGTTATGTGGGTTGCGGTTATATCAGACCGATTACAGTTCTGATCGATCGGATACTTTTGCCCATGGTAGTACTTAAACAATGGTATGGATTTCATTTTAGTACCGTGCTTTTAGTTGCTCAAAAGTTAGTTTAAATGAACTTAGTAGTAGGATACTACGTTTATGACAGGAACAGTGCGGAAGTATACGAAACAGCGTGTAAAACCTAGTGTAAGTACTGTAAATGCGGAAGCAAAATCATGAATTCAGAGAACTTAATGTTCGCGATTTATACAGGTTGAACCAAACGTAGCGCCCTCTGGAGCCACCTCGCGATCCCTAGCGTAATAACACAACAACGATGAAGGTGGTGGTCAAATACATGGAAACATCACAAACGCAACACGTTACCATGACTTATATAGTGTAGCTTCCAGTCGCCTCGGAACGGATAAATACAGGTATTATTCCGTTTTCAAAGGAACCTTACACTGAAGAGCCAAAGAAATTGATACGCCTGCCTAATATCGTGTAGAGCCCTCGCGAGCATGTAGAAGTGCTGCAACACGACGTGGCATAGACTCGACTAATGTCTATAGTAGTGCTGGAGGGAACTGATACCATGAATCCCGCAGGGCTGTCCATATATCCGTAAAAGTACGACGGGCTGGAGATCTCCTCTGAACAGCAAGTTGCCGGCCGCTGTGGCGGTTCTAGGCGCTTCAGTCCGGAACCGCGCGACCGCTGCGGTCGCAGGTTCGAATCCTACCTCGGACATGGCTGCGTGTGATGTCCTTAGGTTAGTTAGGTTTACGCAGGGGACTGATAACGTCAGATGTTAAGTCCCGTAGAGCTCAGAGGCATTTGAACCATTTAAACAGTAAGTTCCAAGGCATTCCAGATATGCTAAATTATGTTCATGTCTGCAAAGTTTGATGGCCAGCGCTAGTGTTTAAACTCAGAAAAGTGTTCCTGCAGCCACTCTGTGACAATTCTAGACTTGTGGGATGTCGCATTGTCCTGCTGTAATTGTCCAAATTCGTCAGAATGCACAATGGACATGAATGGATGCAGGTGATCATACAGGATGCTTACATACGTGCCATGTGTCAGAGTGGTATCCAGACGTCTGCACACGCTCCACACCATCACAGAGCCTCCACCACCTTGAGCAATCCCCTACTGAAATGCAGGGTCCATGGATTCATGAGGTTGTCTCTATACCCGTACACGCCCATCCGCTCGATACAATTTGAAACGAGACTTGTTCGAGCAGGCAACATGTTTCCAGTCATCAACAGTCCAGTGTTCATGTCTACAGGCCAGGGTAGGTGTAAAGCTTTGTGTCGTGCAGTCCTAAAGGGTACACGAGTGGGCCTTCGGCTCCGAAAGCCTATATCCACGATGTTTCGTTGAATGGTTCGCACGCTGACACTTGTTGATGGACCAACATTGAAATCTGCAGCAATTTGCGGAAGGGTTGCACTTCTGTCACTTTGAACGATTCTCTTCAGTCGTCGTTGGTCCCATTATTGCAGGATCTTTTTCCGGCCGCAGCGATGTCGGAGATTAGAAGTCTTACCGGATTCCTGATATTCACGGCACACACGTGAAATGGTCGTATGGGAAAATCCCCTCTTCATCGCGACCTCCGAGATGCTTTGTTCAATCGCTCGTGCGCCGACTATAATACCACGTTCAACTCCTGTGCAGATTGAAAATCTCATTCTGCTAACATCCCCAAGGCTGTGGCTAGGCCATGTCTCGGTAATATCCTTTTTTTCAGGAGTGCTAGTTCTGCAAGGTTCACAGGAGAGCTTCTGTAAAGTTTGGAAAGTAGGAGACGAGGTACTGGCAGAAGTAAAGCTATGAAGACGGGGCGTGAGTCGCGCTTGGGTAGCTCAGATGGTAGAGCATTTGCCCGCGAAAGGCAAAGGTCACGAGTTAGAGTCTCGGTCCGACACACAGTTTTAATCTGCCAGGATGTTTCATTTAAATCTTGATAACCTGCCGTTGTAGCAGCAGTAACAGATCTAACAACTGCGCCAGACACTTGTTTTAGATAGGTGTTGCGACAGCAGCGCCGTATTCTGACTGTTTACATATCTCTCTATTTAAATACGCACACCTATACCAGTTTTTTTGCACTTGAGTGTATATCACACTTGCTGCAAAAAGGAAGCACGTTAAGGTGACGGTGAAGGAAGTGGGTACCGATCACGCATCCTTGTCTCCGAAGTTGACCACGAGGGCTCAATAATACTGGTATCTGATGGCTGTCGTGGCCAGGGGAGATTCGAGAATTTATCCTTGTGCTCAAAAACCCAATCTTGGACAATTTGAGCTGTGTGAACAAGGACACTGTAGTCGTGGAACACAGCACCACCATTGGTGGTCACATAATCCTTAGAGTAATGCGCTCTTGCAGAGTAACTGTGGGGCACATGGACTAACATGATGTGACTGCCCAAATCATCACTGAGACCCCGATATATTTTATTCTTCGGACGTAGACTCGGCTAGAGGCTCTAAACTGTGAGAAGCAAGACTCATCCGAGCAAACGACTTTCTTCAATTCCTCCATAGTCCAGATATTATAGGTCGGCGTCACGCTTTCCTGTTACGAAAATTTTCATCACTGATGAGCGATTTTGGAATTCCGGCCCGCCCTGCAATTTCCTGCTTATGGAGATTCCTTCGCGTTGTTTTGATGCTGACTGTGGTCGCGAGTGTCCTCCTGATTTTCGTCACAATCCTTTTCACTGACCGTATGTCACGATCACTGAAAGCAAACACATGTGACTTAGCGGATGATGATTCTCCTGTTTTGCCGTGTGTTGTGTAAATCTTCGGTACGGTGGCTCTTGAAACACCACACACTTCGCCTCTGTTGATTACGGGAACACGAACCATACGAGCATCAGCCATTTGCCCAAGTTCGAATTCATTCAGCTCCAACAGAATGCATTCAGAGCTACACAGAATATCGTTCTGGCTACGACTGACACAACGACTTCAGGACATCGCACAGGTACAGTTCGTGGTTAAATAAACTGATGCGCCAAAGAAACTGGTATAGCCACGCGTATTCAAATACGGAGATATGTAAACGGGGAGAATACGGCGCTGCTGTCGGCAATGCCTATATCAGACAAGCGCCTGGTGCAGTTGTCAGATCGGTTATTGCTGCTACAACGGCAGGTTGTCAAGATTTAAGTGAGCTTGAACGTGGTGTTATAGTAGGCGCACCAACGATCGGACACAGCGCATCTCTGAATTAGCGATGATGTGGGGGTTTTCCCGTACGACCATGCCATGAATGTACCGTGAATATCAGGAATTCGGTAAAATATCAAATCTCCGACATCACTGCAGCCGGAAAAAGATCCTTCAAGAACGGGACCAACGACGACTGAAGAGAATCGTTCAAAGTGACAGAAGTGCAACCCTTCCGCAAATTGCTGCAGATTTCAATGCTGGGCCATCAACAATTGTCAGCGTGCGGACCATTCAACGAAGCATCATCGATATGGGTTTTCGGAGCCGAAGACCCACTCGTGTATCCTTGATGACTGCACGACACAAAGCCTGGGCCCGTCGACACGGACATTGGACTGTTGATGACTGGAAACATGTTGCCTGATCGGACTAGTCTCGTTTCAAATAGTATCGAGCGGATGGACGTGTACAGGTATAGAGACAACCTTATGAATCCATGGACACTGTACGTCAGTAGGAGATTGTTCAAGCTGATGTACGCTCTGTATTGGTATGAGGCGTGTGCAGTTGGAGTGATGTGGGACCCCTGATATTTCTAGATTCGGCTCTGCCACGTGGCACGTATGTAAGCTTTCTGTCTGATCACCTGCATCCATTCATGTCCACTGTGCATTCTGACGGACTTGGGCAATTCCAGAGGGACAATGTGATACCCCACACGTCGGGAATTGGTACAGAGTGGCTCCAGAAACACTCTTCTGAGTTTAAACACTTCCGCTGGCCACCAGACTTCCCAGACATGAACATTATTGAGCATGTCCGAAATGCCTTGCAACGTGCTGTTCAGAAGAGGTCTCTACCCCCTCGTACTCTTACGGATTTATGGACAGCTCTGCAGGATTCATGGAGTCAATTCCCTCCATCACTACTTCAGACATTAGTCGAGTCCATGCCACGTCATACTGCGGCACTTCTACGTGCTCGCGAGAGGCCCTACACGATATTAGGCAGGTGTACCAGTTTCTTTGGCTTTTCGGTGTGTGACAGTGCCTCCGGCATTCTTGGCTATCATCTGCAGTCATGTTCAAGCATGAATTCCTCGCGGTTTATCCATATTTCTGTTCAACTTCTTTATCTGTGACAAAATTCGTGCCATGCATAGTTGCAGTAGGAAATGGACAAAAAAAGTGACTTTCTCAACAATGTAATCACATATACGGCAACTATCATCATTTAGATCGATATAGCTACACTACCCAGCGGTGAATCTGATACAGTTCTGCATCAGAACACTCGAGTTCTTGAATTCGATTCAGGATTTCCGATTTTTGGACTGCATGGTACGTTATCAGGCTTCTTAACTCTCATGCAGCAATTGCAGCAGGTCGTATATAAAAATTGTTAAATTATTTAGTAATAACACAGACCTAAGAGTACAATCGTTCTCATTATTCCAGTTTTAGGCGAATAATTAAGATTAACATGATCCAGTGAGTCGCTAAATGTTTGAAGATGTAGGGACGCCAATTTGAGCATCTGCAGTGACGACTATGTGCGCTTTGTGGAAAACATGCTGTCAGTGATAGTGTGTTTAGAATATTACAACTGGCCATTCTTACTGAATTTAATAATTACCCTGTGTTTAACATTTCCACATTGATAAGTTTAGTAGTTATTTCTGCTCTTTGTCAGGGAATTTATTTTTAACTGATTAGACCCTATTACTCTTCATGAATATTTCAGACATGTCATATAAATAATTTTTATGTTGAAAATTGAGAAATATGCACTTTAAGACAATACAAAAAGACGCACCACTATCGGATTATTCGAATGGGACGAAAATCGGTAGATGTGGTGTTCATATACAGACGTACAAATAATTACAGTTTCAGAATATTTGTACGATTTATTAAAGAAAACGGTCTGTGCCAATTGGGCAAGTGAATAAAGAGATCATGCACCTCTGGCCCTTACGAAAGTAGTTATTCAGCTTGGCACTGATTACTAACGTTGTTGGCCGTCCTCCTGAGACATATCGTGCCAAATTCTGTCCAACTGTTGTTAGATCGTCAAAACGCCAAGCTGGTTGGTAGGCCTTGCCCACACTGTTCCAAAAGTTCTCAACTGAGGAGAGATCCGGTGACCTTGCAGGCCATGACGGCATTTGGCAAGCACAAAGACAAGCAGTAGAAACTGTCGCCGTGAGAGGATGGATATTATCTTGCAGAAATGTAAGCCCAGGATGACTTGCCGTAATGGACAACAAAACGGGGCGTAGAGTACCATTGATGTATCCCTGTCCTGTAAGGGTGCTGCAGATGACAACCAAAGAGGTCCTGCCATGAAATGAAATGGCACCCCAGATAGATAGACAGGTGATAGATAGATATTCAGCGATCACAGGCCCTGCAGACCGCGCGCTGCTTCCACGAACTGCCTCCATTCCTTCCCGTTTTGTGCCCGGTTCCTCCAGGTGTCTTCAGTTCCCAGGGCTGCTAGGTCCTTCGCTTTGTCTTCCATCCAGCGCTGCCTTCGTCGTCCAATGGGGCGTTTGGTGTTTGGTTTCCCCGCTAGTGCCATCTTCGCCTGTCTTCCATCTCACATACGAGCTACATGGCCTTGAATCTCATTAACTGGAATCAAACTGTCTTCAGTGATGAAATGGTTCAAATGGCTCTGAGCACTATGGGACTTAAATGAGGCCATCATCAGTCCCCTAGAACTTAGAACTACTTAAACCTAACTAACCTAAGGACATCACACACAGCCATGCCCCAGGCAGGATTCGAACCTGCGACTGTAGCGCCTAGAGCCGCTCAGCCACTCCAGCCGGCTTCAGTGATGAGTCCCGCCTCTAATTACGCTCCGATGACCAGCGAAGACGTCTGGAGATGACCTGGACAGTAGTGGGGTATCAACCTGACTGTGGCCTGCGGTACAGCCCGACAACCAGCAGTGGTGGTCTGGGGCAACGTTTCTTTTTATAATAGTATCCCTTCGGTTATCATCTGCGACTCCCTTACAGCACAGCAGTATGTCGACAATATTGCACACTATCAATCAATTCCAAGCCGAACAACCGTTGCATAAGAGCCAGAGGTGGCCCAGTGCTTTATTAACATGCTCAGTTTGTGAAGCTCTTTCTTCTGAACGAATCATTGATTTTTTATGAAATTATAATCGCCGCGCTGGGTAGCCGTGTGGTCTCAGGAGCGTTGTCACGGTTCCAGCGGCTTCCCCCGTCGGAGGTTCGAGTCCTCCCTCGGACATGGGTGAGTGTGTTGTCCTTAGCGTAAGTTAGTTTAAGTTGCATTAAGTATTGTGTAAGCCTAGGGACTGATGATCCTAGCAGTTTGGTCACATAGGAACTTACCACAAATTTCCAAAATTTGAAATTGTAATCTTTTGTTTGCCTGCACATGTGCAACACATCTACTTGTCTCTCTGCCATTCGGATAATTCCTTCAGTTGCTGTTCTCAGGGAGAATTTTTAAGATACGCAATGTTTAGTAAACAGTGTATACTACAGCAGTATGGGGCAGATCAAAATTATAAAATAAAGAGCAGTACATCTAGACCCAGAATCGGAGACACGAATTTGATACAGGTGTCCATAAAGTTCTTCTGCCATTTCAAAAAATGGAACTTGAAAACTATTAGAGATGAGAATCTTTGTTTGTTGTAAAACGTATAGTAGCTCTGAGATATTTTTTACTTTGTTTTCGTTGCAGGTTTCACTGAGAATACATGAAAATGTATTCACGAAATTCATGAAACCTACGTTTCTAGCATTTGTAGACTTAGAGAAAGCTTTTGACAATGTTGACTGGAATACTCTCTTTCAAATTCTGAAGGTGGCAGGGGTAAAACATAGGGAGCGAAAGGCTATTTACAATTTTTACAGAAACCAGATGGCAGTAATAAGAGTCGAGGGACATGAAAGGGAAGCAGTGGTTGGGAAGGGAGTGAGACAGGGTTGTAGCCTCTCCCCGACGCTGTTCAATCTGTATATTGAGCAAGCAGTAAAGGAAACGAAAGAAAAGTTCGGAGTAGGTATTAAAATCCATGGAGAAGAAATAAAAACTTTGAGGTTCCCTGATGACATTGTAATTCTGTCAGAGACAGCAAAGGACTTGGAAGAGCAGTTGAACGGAATGGACAGTGCCTCGAAAGGAGGATATAACATGAGCATCAACAAAAGTAAAACGAGGATAATGGAATGTAGTCGAATGAAGTCGGGTGATGCTGCGGGAATTAGATTAGGAAATGAGACACATAAAGTAGTAAAGGAGTTTTGCTATTTGGAGAGCAAAATAACTGGTGATGGTCGAAGTAGAGAGCATAGAAAATGTAGACTGGCAATGGCAAGGAAAGCGTTTCTGAAGAAGAAAATTTGATAACATCGTGTATAGATTTAAGTGTCAGGAAGTCGTTTCTGAAAGTATTTGTATGGAGTGTAGCCATGTATGGAAGTGAAACATGGACGATAAATAATTTAGACAAGAAGAGAATAGAAGCTCTTGAAATGTGGTGCTACAGAAGAATGCTGAAGATTAGATGGGTAGATCACATAACTAATGAGGAGGTATTGAATAGAATTGAGGAGAAGAGGAGTTTGTGGCACAACTTGACTAGAAGAAGGGATCGGTTGGTAGGACATGTTCTGAGGCATCAAGGGATCACCAGTTTAGTACTGGAGGGCAGCTTGGAGGGTAAAAATCGTAGAGGGAGACCAAGAGATCCATACACTAAGCAGATTCAGATGGATGTAGGCTGCTGGGAGATGAAGAGGTTTGCACAGGATAGAGTAGCATGGAGAGCTTCATCAAACCCGTCTCAGAACTGAAGATCACATCAACAACAACAACAACATGAAAATGGTGACAGGTCACGAGAAGGCACGATGTGTAATTTGGAAATCAGAAACGAATCTATGACGACGGTACTGCGAAATGTGGGAGGGCACCGCCGACAGAAACAAATATGACGTGGTGGTTAAAAATTTTGTACGGACAGGCAGTGTCAAAGTCCTTCCTCGAAGTGGACGTCGCCCAGTGTCTCAGGCACGTGTTGTCAGAGTCCAAGATGTTCATAACGCGAATTGTAAGAAGTAAGACCAACTGTATTAAAGTGTTACATTACATGGCGCTCTCCCTGTGTCTCGTCATTAGACTTTATTGTGGGGTTACGTCACGATTCGCGTTCTAACAGTCAGTGATGACATTACGCTTCGTGCAGGGATAAATGATGCAGTCAGAACTGATGATGCTGCAATGATAACCTGTACACAGCCAGAACTCGAAAACTGTAGTGATGTTCTAGAAGTGACGACTGGGATGCACATTGAAATTCTGGGAAAACAGGAAAAAATATGAAAGCTGCTAAACGTCTTATAACGAACCACGATACTCTGTCTCTAACATTTTCCAAGTTCAGCCTTTTTTTTCCAGTGAACGCGAGACATTACGGATAACTTGAATTCTGACGTAAAACCTTTTCCACTGCCCAAAATTAACAACGTAACTGTAATTACTGAATGAAAATGAAAATGTAGTCGTGGTCAGAACCGTTTCCTGTGAGTGAATTATTTCAGAGTTAAATGAATTCAAATATGGGCAAATTTCTGGTGCTCGCATGGTTCGTGCTCCCATAACCAAGGGAGCCGAAGTGTTACGTGTTTCAAGAGCCACCGCTTCGAAGATTTATACTGCGTACATGGAAATTGAAAAAAAAAAAAAATCCGCTAATTCAGAAAGTGGACAAAAGTGTGTGCGGAGTGATGCTGACAGACGGTAACTGAAGAGAACTTTGACGAAAAATAAGAGGAGGACAGCTGCAATAGTCACTGCAGAACCGATTGTCTCACTGTCGACTCCTGTTAGTATCAAAGCACGAAGGAAGCAGGGTATTGCAGGGCGAGACGGAATTCAGAAACCGCACAGATTGATTCAAATGCCAGTAACAGAAAAATGTGGTGCCGAAGCCATAAAACCTCGCCTGTGGAGCCACACAAGAAAGTGATTTGTTCGGGTGACTCTTGTTGCACGCTGTTTCCAGCTTCTGGCCGAGTTTACGTCCCAAGAGTGAAGGATGGCGGAGGTTCGGTGATGATTTGGGCAGACATATCGTGGTATTCCGTATGCCCCGAGCGTAATACGCAAAGGCGCATTACTGCCAAGGATTATTGGCAAGTGCAACAAGAGATGCATTGTGCACAAGTGAGAGGTTTTCTGTCTAAATTTCAAGAACGCACAGTCCAGAAGGCATGCAGAAATATTATTACACTACTGGCCATTAAAATTGCTGCACCACGAAGATGACGTGCTACAGATGCGAAATTTAACCGCCAGGAAGAAGATGCTGTGATATGCAAATGATTAGCTTTTCAGAGCATTCACACAAGGTTGGCGCCGGTGGCGACACCTACAATGTGCTGACACGAGGAAAGTTTCCAACCGATTTCTCAGACACAAACAGCAGTTGACCGGCGTTGCCTGGTGAAACGTTGTTGTGATGCCTTGTGTAAGGAGGACAAATGCGTACCATCACGTTTCCGACTTTGATAAAGGTCGGAATGTAGCCTATCACGATAGCGGTGCATCGTATCGCGACATTGCTGCTCGCGTTGGTCGAGATCCAATGACTGTTAGCAGAATATGCAATCGGTGGGTTCAGGAGGGTAATACGTAACGCCGTGCTGGATCCCAACGGCCTCGTATCACTAGCAGTCGAGATGACAGGCATCTTATCCGCATGGCTGTAACGGATCGTGCAGCCACGTCTCGATCCCTGAGTCAACAGATGGGGACGTTTGCAAGACAACAACAATCTGCACGAACAGTTCGACGACGTTCGCAGCAGCGTGGACTATCAGCTCGGAGACCGTGGCTGCGGTTACCCTTGACGCTGCATCACAGACAGGAGCACCTGCGATGGTGTACTCAACGACGAACCTGGGTGCACGAATGGCAAAACGTCATTTTTTCGGATGAATCCAGTTTCTGTTTACAGCATCATGATGGTCGCATCCGTGTTTGGCGACATCGCGGTGAACGCACACTGGAAGCGTGTATTCGCCATCGCCATACTGGTGTATCACTCGGCGTGATGGTATGGGGTGCCATTGGTTACACGTCTCGGTCACCTCTTGTTCGCATTGGCGGCACTTTGAACAGTGGACGTTACATTTCAGATGCGTTACGACCCGTGGCCCTTCCCTTCATTCGATCCCTGCGAAACCCTACATTTCGCAGGATAATGCACGACGGCATGTTGCAGGTCCTGTACGGACCTTTCTGGATACAGAAAATGTTCGACTGCTGTCCTGGCCCGCACTTTCTCCGGGTCTCTCACCAACTGAAAACGCCTGGTCAATGGTGGCCGAGCAACTGGCTCGTCACAATACGCCAGTCACTACTCTTGATGAACTCTGGTATCGTGTTGACGCTGCATGTGCAGCTAGCTGTACCTGTACACGCCATCAATGCTCTGTTTGACTCAATGCCCAGGCGTATCAAGGCCGTTATGACGGCCAGAGGTGGTTGTTCTGGGTACGGAGTTCTCTGGATCTCTGCACCCAAATTGCGTGAAAATGAAATCACATGTCAGTTCTAGTATAATATATTTATCCAATGAATACCCGTTTATCATCTGCATTTCTTCCTGGTGTAGGAATTTTAATGGCCAGTAGTGTACGTTGTCACACAAATACCATGTGAAATTCCGAGGACGGCATTATAATTCGAGCTCATACTGCAGCTTACCGACAGTCGGTCTTCCCTCGCACCGTTCGCTAATGGAACGAGAAGCGTTGGAGGAGATTGATAGTGGTACCCAAACTACTCCCCGCCACACATCGTAAGATGGCTCGCGGAGCTTAATCGTAGACGTGTATGGAAGAAGCCAGACAGCGGCTACAAACACCCTGACAGAGAAGAGACATGTGCGCTCACCGTAAATCGTGCCTCTTCTCATTTCAACCTCCAGCTGCAGCAAATTTCTGAATTTACTGGCGCCTTGCCGAAAATTACAGCCTTCCGAATTTAGCGGATTCACTATATTAAGTTTCCTGCCCGAAGTTTACGACCGCTTCCCACATGGAATTGCCGCTTTTACTGCAGTCAATGAAAACAGTTATACCTTTACTTAAAGACGTCACAGATTAAAGAAGACGCACAGCACTTCTGAATGGAAATGAGGAGAGCGAAGACGGAAGGAGAGTTAGGCTACATAATCTCGTCTATATTGACGTCATTAGAGACGGAGAACTGGGACGGATGGGTAACTATGACCAGTGATATCAGCTGTGACTTAGCAAAAGGAATCGCTTCTTTGATTATTTCTTTGTTTATTGAAAATACCGAACTTAATTGCATTCTTTACGAGCGATTAATGTAAATTAGCTTCTCACTGTGGGTAGCATAAAAAATCACTACCATAGTAACTGGCTTCTCACTGTTCACTCAGCCCAACTTGAGGCTTAACAAACTGTCCACAATTATTTTCGATTATTCCCTTTTGAGAGAGCGATTGAACTTGAGTAGTCATGATTTCTTCTTCTTTCTTCGTTCTTCTTAAATTCTCTTCATACGTTTACTGTGTTCTCTCTTGCGTTGTTCCGACCATATTTTTCCCGCTCTGTTCTCGGTATGTTCTTTTTTAAGTGTGTGTTTCTTTATGATGTTTGTAAACTGTTCTCTATTGTTTATGTTCTCTTGTGTGATCCCCAGTTCTTTAATGTCTTCTTATATGACATGCATCTAGACATGACAACAGCTACTCAAAAAAAGGATTTGTATGTTAATTGCACTTTAAGTGCTTGTTCATTATGAAAACCACGTTCTTTGCCGATGAAAAGTATTACAGTACCACTTGGAATTAGGGGTGGAACAGTTTTAAGGTAACCATATTCTATGACAGCTCATATGCCACATCATATTTTTATTAACACACATAAGATTAATTTTTAGTATGGAAATTGATATCTGAATTTACCCCTGGACTCAGTCTATTACGGATTTAACTCTTCAATTACAAAAGTACCATGATAAAGCGTATCGTTCTGAAAAGTATTGTGCTCATCAGACTATCACTTGAAAAACACGTGTTCTGCTACTGTGAACCCTTGTGTGGCGTTCACGTGATCAGAGCGTGGCAGGCAGATGTACACACGGTGCTAAAGGAACGCCGATTCTGGCAGTCCGAGGGTGGCAACGGTCGCAATGGGACGGGAGAGAGAGAGAGAGAGGGTGGGGGGGGGGGGGAGGAGGGGGCGGCGGCGGGGCTACAGTAAATGGCGTTTGCTGACAATTGGCAGTATATGCACAGAACTGACCACTATATGAGTGTATCATGTTGAGGGTGCAAGAAAGGCCTGAATGACTCGAGTGAATAATAGGCCAAATACTGTGTTCATTTCGGTGTTAGCCTATGTGTCTAACATGAATGAAAAACGTGGTGCAGTCAGTACCAGTTCGGTACATTAACAGTTGATGCCAAGAATCTAAGTGATTTACAATAATTCGTAACTCAAAATATTATTACAGTTGTGGACTTCCTATTTAACATAATCTACAACCCAAGAGTAACAGTGACGTCACCATGACGGAAGCGATCCATTAAATAATGGCTCGCCACCATGATACAGGTAAAACGGATCTCTTTATTGGCATATTCTGGAAACTATCATTTAGGGTGTAGAGGACAGATCAAGACACGCTTTCAACATGAAGACAACGGAATTCAGTATTCAGGTTCAAAATGGTTCAAATGGCTCTGAGCACTATGGGACTCAACTGCTGAGGTCATTAGTCCCCTAGAACTTGGAACTAGTTAAACCTAACTAACCTAAGGACATCACAAACATCCATGCCCGAGGCAGGATTCGAACCTGCGACCGTAGCGGTCTTGCGGTTCCAGACTGCAGCGCCTTTAACCGCACGGCCACTTCGGCCGGCCAGTATTCAGGAATAGACCCTGCATGTTGCATGTTGTTTCAGTAACACCCTAAAGTCAGATTGTAACAAAATAAATCTGTTGATCAGCAAAAAGTTAAATGACGATTATATGACTATAAAGAGTAAGAAGGGTTGTTTTTTAAAACAGACTAAATATGCAGTAGTAGTACAGTTAATTTATTCATGGTTTTCGGTGTCAATATAAAGCCATCAATTTTATTTCAGCACCGTTACAACGTCTTTCAGTGTCAACGTCACATTCAGCAACTGCAGTTGAAGAGTTCTCAGAATTGAGTGGTAATAAGTTCACGTGACTTGGTTCAGATTTACATGAACTTCAGTTCAGTGCCAGTACACTACCATACAGCAGATATGTCTAGTTCTGAGACCCTCTTTTCCTGAAGTGGAAGCACTAAGTAGAAAGAGTGTTTGATGAGTGTGAGCATGAGTGTACAAAACACGTAAGCTTCGCAAAGAAAAGATAAGAGGAATTAGAGCTCATACTGCGACGTATAGACAGTTGTTTTCCCACATACACCATACAGTAGTTTGCAGAGTACATGTAGAAGTCGATGTAGTGGAGAATCTCCATTGGGTGCATGGGAGACTGCAACCCAAATCATGCTGCATTCGTTTCCAAAGTTACCCAAAGCACCACCATCATCATCAACATCATCATCCTCACGTACTCGATGCTGCTGGATACAGGCATCCTCCAGAGTTCCGAACACGTTATAGTTTTCCGTCATGCGAATCAATATCATTCTCGGCAGATTAAAACTGTGTGCCGGACCGAGACTCGAACTCGGGATCTTTGCCTTTCGCGGGCAAGTGCTCCACCAATTAAGCTACCCAAGCACGCCGCGTCCTCACAGCTTTACTTCTGCCAGTACCTCGTCTCCTACCTTCCAAACTTTACAGAAGCTCTCCTGCGAACCTTGAAGAACTAGCACTCCTGTAAGAAAGGATATTGCGGAGACGTGGCTTAGCCACAGCCTGGAAGGATGTTTCCAGAATGAGGTTTTCACTCTACAGCGGAGTGTGCGCTGATATGAAACTTCCTGGCAGATTAAAACTGTGTGCCGGACCGAGACTCGAACTCGGGACCTTTGCCTTTCACGGGCAAGTGCTCTACCAACTGAGGGTCCCGAGTTCGAGTCTCGGTCCGGCGCACAGTTTTAATCTGCCAGGAAGTTTCATATCAGCGCACACTCCGCTGCAGAGTGAAAATCTCATTCTGGGAGTATCACTCTCTCCTGTGTTCTGTTCTCATCTCACCGACTAACTAACTTCCTTCGTATCACCTTCTCAGTCTGTTCTTATCTCTAAAAATCCACCAAAGAACTAACTTGGTGTATGTAACTTTTGTTCACCTGCCTACAAATCCTGCCGATTTTCATTTTATTAAAGCCATAATTATGTTTTCCACTCCAATCTGTGCAGCTTTCCAACCATTTCTATGTCTTTTTGATTCCTACCGCGCTTCTATCATCATTCACTGAGCATCACCCGTTTTTGAATTTTCTGACACATAAGAAGCTTAGTTTTGGAAACTGTACTTACGCACTTCGGGCTTCTTCTACTCTTTCATTTATTTGCGATTCCTGGCAGCAAAAGTGAAGCAGGGAGAAGAGGAAAACTAAATGAAGTAAAGGTATGCAATGTTATTTCAGCGATTGCAAAATAGATTCACATTTACGAATAACTTGGCAGTATGAGTCCACCTATCAGTAAGAAATTCAACCCACTCTTGCCAAGACACATGCAGAGATTCAGTTGGTAAGAGTGTCACACAGCCCTTATACACTGTTCTTAGAAAAACTGCACCTTAACTATTGTAACTTGTCCTTGATATCCTACATACTGGCACTGGGATGGTGTTGACGTCCGATCACGTGCCACACAAGTCACATCAGGGACAGATGCGCGACCCTCTCTGGCCATAGAAGCGCTTCAGCATCACGCAGACAGTTCACAGAGACATGTGCTATGTGTATATGAGTATTGTCCTGTTGAAAAATGGCACCACTATAGTGTTGCATGAGACATAAAACATGCGCACGCCGTTGTGTGTTCCCTTAGTCACTACCAGCCTTGACCAGAAGTGATTCCCAATGGCTCCCTACACCACGACGACAGGGTAACACCACTGTGCTTCTCAGAAACACTGGAGGAGTAGGACCTCTTCTCAGGTCGCCGCCGTCCTCGCCAATCAACAGTCCACGATTTCCAGTCACGGTACCACTCCAAATGCAGCTATTTTTGTTGCGGTATTAATGGCAGCCTATTCATGGGATAGTAATTCCCTAGTCTGGATAAAGCTTGCCTCCAACATATAGTGTGGGATGACACAGAATGTTGTACAGAGTCCATTGTTTGTTCTCTGATGTCAGATTCAAATCTGAAGGGGTTACATTGAGCTTAGTGTACAATAAGTCTGTTCTCCCTTGTGGTGATCAAATGTTGTCGACTGGAAACTCGAAGACGAGTATTCCTGCCTTCACATTCCTACGCAGTTCACATCAGGCCATTGTCACATCTGAGTGTCCGACAAATCTGGTTATTGCGGAATTCGTCATGCTTACGAAATGGAGATCTACAATGAAGTCCATTTCACATTCTGTTTGCTGCTGGCAACGCTGTCTCATATGAGTACTTGGCATCTCTGTACTCTTAACAGCAATTGTCCAACTCCTGGCAGTGTTCAGGCCATTTACACTTCCTACCAAACCTGATAACAACACCAAACACATGCAACACTAATACACCCTGATGGGCATTCCACTTGTCACCGAAAATTTTATCTGTAATCATTTAGTGACACACTAGTGCAATGTAAGGGAAGTTCAGCTACACTAAAAGTAAACAGTACTATGTCATTAGCAAACCGTTTCTCAGTTTAGGGATCTTAGGATTTCCTCTAGTGTTCAGTGTTGGCTTTCACGGGTGGTGTTTACTTCAGTAAACACTTCCCTCTCCGCAAAGCTGTGCTCGATATACAAAACTGTTTCGTGATTTTTCGTTTGACTGCGTGATTCCCCTTCACGCGTAAAACATTTGATTACTAGTACAGCAAATATTCTGGATGCATCAGTAATGAAATGGGTCGACGAGCATCAGGCCATAAGTACACTTAGCTATAAATACTGAACGATAGCTCCACAAGAAAGCTAGCAGCTACTCAAGGTAAGAAAGAGGTGTCATTAGAAGGTTGAAAGACTTGGCCAACAAATTTACGAACTGGTTTATTTACAAGACGAGCTGAATCATTTACGGTCGGTTTTCAAGAAAAGGGGTTATTCCAGGAAGAATGTGGATCGAGTGATCCACTGAAGAAGAGAGAACGCCGGGACTAATGTGGAACAACACTCGCCAACAAGGAAAATTTTTCTCCTGCTTATTAAGAAGACTAGAGATCGCATTAGGAGAGTGTTCACCGAATATGAAGTTGAAGCGATTTGTAGCCCACGAAGAAAATAAAAGAACGCTTAAGAACACCAGAAGAAGTACGGCATCTACTAGCGACATAACATTCCTTTTAGTTGTGGCCAAGCACAAGTGGGTGCCAAAAAAAGGAGGGATAGCGCCCGCCAAGCTGAACATAAAGGGACTCCCACCGGGGGCATACTGACAAACCAGCCGTAGCAAAACGTGCTTTCCGAGATAGAAACCACAAAACAGAATTCAGCAAGACTAGCATTTCACCGAAGACAATGTATTATCATGTGCGCACGTATATTGAGGCGATAAAGGTATACAATCACTTTAATAATTGAAACAGAAAAAAGCGGAGTTAAGTTACATAAATCATACTGACGACTCTGCACCAATAGAATGACGATCGATTACTTTTAATCGATAAGGCTGATGACAGATAGAGATAACGACGCATTCGACATCACTTGACGAATGGTGATGCCCTCCACAGAGCTCTACAAATTTGGGGGCCTTCAAGGACTTGATGCAGTTGCCGTTTTGTCTTCGAAGATGTCTCTCACAGTAGTATAGGAAACATTGTAAGCCCCCTTGGTGTTTTTTCCATATGGCGTCTGTATGTGTGGTTGCCTAATGTTGTTTTTGCAATGTATCCTCACGCCTGCAAATTATTAAAACGACACTGCCATGGACAATCTATACTAGATATTTCCGCAAAACGAAGTATCATTTTTTGGTTTTACGTCAGGTTAGTAAATCAAACCAGTTATTTCTATCAGAATGCAACTAGAATGAATCACAGTTTGGGTACCGTAAATGAAAATATAGAGTGCAAAAATTCTATAAATATTAAATACACGTCTGATTCTACGGTTAATGTAATTTCGAGATTGGCTGAGCATATGATTCACATTATTTAGACAGCGCTCCGCTTCACTAGACGGACACAAAGTTGACTGATACTGATTACTAGTGATAAACAGAAGACTTACACCCTGACTGGCACTTTCAGTGGAGAAGCATATGGAACTCGACACATTTACTGTGAGTGTTTGGCAATCCGCCGAACCAGAGTGCACATATTTCTTATGGAAGTACGGGCAGCAATTACACTGCACCGATTATCTGCTCGTTGGGGCGTTGGCCGCTGTGCAGATGATGTCCTTCACGTAACTGTAAATCTCTGCCTACACAGAGGACACAATATGCCGTCTACAAACTCCTAGCGCTGAAATTACCTCAGTACAAGACAGAACACGAATCAAGAGATCTGTTTGCTCTCTAGTCAGGCACAGAAATTCGACTCAAGTATTCTTCCGTAAAGAAGCACTTCAAAGTACGTCGAATCGTCACTCGAGTAAACAGAATAACGACTCTGTTCGCAGAGTAACGATTTCACGTGTTCCTTGTGGCGAAATCAATACTTCTCCAAATCTAACAGCCAGATACTCCAATGTTGGTCTAAGCAGCGAAGTATCTAGGTCGATCCTCAGAGGGAAGTGTCTTCGATTGATCCCCACAAGGAAGTGCTTCTCCACGCCATACGTCCGCTCCCTCTTGGACACACTGTGTCTACGTTTGCGCTGACTCGACGAATCCCAGTGGCCATTACAAAAACATTACCTCCCACTACACGGGTCATGAAATGGTTAATAATCCGATAGTGCAATGTTAACAGTGATCTAACATAAATATAAATTGAAAAGAATTCACAGAAATAGTTTTATATATGGACTATAGAGACCGGAATCGATCAAAACAGGAAAGACTCGAGAATCTGCGAAGACTGGTAAACTGGCCGAGGGCGTCAACAGCGAACCACCGGGGAGTAAATAGATAGACAACAGCGAAAGAAGTACAGACAGTGGAGGCGGCACGACACAAGTCAAACGAGTACACCAAGATCGAAAAGCCTAAGACGTGTCGAATCCAGAAACAAAACACGCATGTTTATTGAGGTGAATTGAATAGCGCAGTAAAATAACGACTGACTGACTAAAGCCGGCCGAGGTGGCCGAGCGGTTCTTGGCGCTCAGTCCGGAACGACGCGACTGCTACGGTCGCAGGTTCGAATCCTGCCTCGGGCATGGATGTGTGTGATGTCCATAGGTTAGTTAGGTTTAAGTAGTTCTAAGTTCTAGGGGACTGATGACCTTAGAAGTTAAGTCCCATAGTGTTCAGAGCCATTTGAACCATTTTTTGAAAATGATGCACGTTCACACTTGGAGATAACCACTTTTCCAACAATGGTAACCGCATATGAGTGGTACAGTAAAAGGTGTCCGTTATGTTCGACGTTCGGTTTCGTCACACATCGGATTTGTCCGGAACACTTCATGTCGACTTCCCTGTTTTTTTTCAATGCCAGCGACCAGCAGTTGTAGTGTCAGCACTGCGTGGTGAAATTAAACGTCGCACTTTCTTTTGGTAGCGCAGAGCGCCGATTATGTCAGCATTTCCCTTCACACGTCTCCGCCCATTGCAGAGAGCAATCTACATGTTCGTTCATTTGTTTTAACACTCAACTGGTGTGCTATTTCTTCACATCGGAAATTTGTTATTCCATTCACACTCCATCCCCCCCCCCCCCACCTCCACTCCACCCCGTACCCAATCTACCCCACCCATCGCTCCACCCCCCAACCATTGTAACAGGGCTTCTTCTTATTGCCACCTACACTTACTTCAGAAAATCCGAGATGTAGACTGGACTTCATGAAGGCTAAGGAAAGTAGTAAGACTCCTTCGTACTGTGAACGTAAAATTATGTTCTACAACAATTTCGAAAGAACAAATACGTATTTACCGAGAATTTCGAGGAAAGTACAATATAAAATAATAATATTGGCACTCGATAGTGCCACTTCGATATCGATGTATCGCGGATGAAACGTCGCCAATCTGTATCGATAATGTTAGGAGTAAAATTGATCTATCGATATTGTATCAACAGCCCTACTTCGTAGGGAGTCCTGCAACGGCGTCACCAGCGATCGCAGATAAAATCAGTGCCGCCTAGGTCCATCCCTCCTGCCAGGCTTTCAGATCCACCGGACCACAGCCTCTTAGCTGGAAAGTTTTGACTGAAATTCCTGTAGGGTATCTGAGTATACTTTTGTTACATGTCTGAATTTCCCACTATCCAGGTGGAAGCTTTATCACTGCAATTACGTTCTTCATTATAAAAGCACTTGGTAAGTCAATGCCATTATGATTTCTTTGTAAAGAACGGCCCTAATACAAAGTGATAGCGATGTGGCAGTTAAAACGACGATCGTCGGATGGGAACACGGAATTAAATGCGACATTGTCAGGGATATTCCCATACTAGCATAAGTCATAAATATTTCTATTCTTCGTGGGGTGATCAAGATTTAGTTTACAGTGCATCCAGCCATTTACTAACATTTCATTCAAAAACGACGTTGGGCAATTCTATATGACTAATTTGTACATTGTGTATAACTTAAAGTTTCTTACAGACACTTGTTAGAGCGACTATGATTACTAACAGCACATCCACAATACGATATTCCCTTGTTCCTCCATATTTCGAGGGAGGTATCGACCGCAGCCGCAACTGGGAACTGAAATAATGCAATGGTGAAATTTGAAAATTTGTATCTGACCAGGACCCGAAACGAATTTCTTGCTTTACATGAGCGATCGCCTTAATCGTTCAGCTATCCAAGAAAGCTTTCCGTCCATCCCAGTTTCTCAACTCACTGCACACTACGAAGTAGCGTTCCCGCCCATTTACTTCATTTGTTCGCAGCTTTTCCTGTATTCCCACAAAATGATTCGGATCCTAGTTTGCATCTGCACTGAGGATATCATAGCAGTTAAGCTTACAGACTGAAAGACTGCCATGGTAACACACATCAGGTACTTCCCCTCTCATTGTGTTTTAGTGATAATCATACAATTTCATTCGACTTTTGTGTATCTAAATTTTCCCTGATTGATATTAATCTGGTGTACTATAAGGGTTAGGGTAAAGCACTGATTCATCTCACAGTAATTGTGTGGATTGAGTAGCCGTAGTAGAATTAAACTCCGTTATAGAGAGAGATTTTTGGACGCTGGAGGTGACCATTGCATTAGAGGCAGTTTTAGAGCTTTCTCGAAGCAGCAAGTGAGTTCGTGGATTCCTCTGAAGTCAGCGAAACTGGTCGTGGCCAGTGCAGGGCAGTGGTTTATGGTCCGCCATTTCCGAAAGTGGCCAAGCGAGAGGGTGGGAACGCTGTGGCTGAACGCGAAATGACGCTTAGAAACTGGTGGCGCCGAGCATCCTGGCGCTGGTCCAACTGCTTTGTTAGCGAGTGGACGTGGTGTGGGAGTCTGGTCTCCTTATACTGTGTGTGGGTCCAGGTAAAGCAGCGTCGGACTGGCGCCTGGCTAATGCGTTTATTACAGGAAAAGCGTACCTTGTGAGACGGAAGGACGAATTTCTCCATATGTCGTGTCCGCCCCGCTAGCTGAGTGGTCAGCGTGACAGACTGTCAATCCTAAGGGCCCGGCTTCGATTCCCGGCTGGGTCGGAAATTTTCTCCGCTCAGGGACTGGGTGTTGTGTTGTCCTGATCATCATCATTTCATCCCCATCGACGCGCAGGTCGCCGAAGTGGCGTCAAATCGAAAGACCTGCACCAGGCGAACGGTCTACCCGACGGGAGGCCCTAGCCACACGACATTTCCATTTCCATTTCTCCATATGTCGCGTTTCTTAGATGCTGCCGCGCCTCGCCAAAACGGCGCCCACTGAATCGTTTTATGGACGAAACTGAGCTTGTTTTCACTACGAAGCTCCCCTCATCTTGTGAAATGAGCCGGAGGTTTGGCTGCAGAACCGCCAGGCATTGTGTGCCTTTTTCTTTCTTTTTTTGTTTTTTTTTTGTTTTAGGAAAACAGAATGTGTACTGCAACGCAGTGATTGGTTGAGGAAGATCGTGTCTCCTTGACAGAAAACGGGATTGGCACGGTAACCACTGCTGGGCCACGATAGGTTCATTCAAGAACATCAGGGGGAACGGCTGTTTTTCGGAGGATTCTGAGCAATGGGAGAGGTTGTAAGTAGGCTGTTGAGGTTTTTATGTTGGTAACACCACGTAGCGCTCTGTATGAAAATCACTGACTGTGCTGTGTGCAGTCTGTGGCTGGTTTGCATTGTAGGAATACTTGCTGTTGTAGTGTTGGGCAGTTGGATGTGAACAGCGCGTAGCGTTGCGCAGTTGGAGGTGAGCAGCCAGCAGTGGTGGATGTGGGGAGAGAGATGGCAGAATTTTGAGAGCGGACTATCTGGACGTGTGTCTGTCGGAGAAATGGAATTTGTAAGACTGGATGTTATGAACATATACTGCATTGCAGTAGTTCGAGTAACGAAGATTTTTGTGGGGTAAGTGATTCATGAAAGGTATAGGTTATTGTTTGTCAGGGCCATTCTTTTGTAGGGATTATTGAAAGTCAGATAGTGTTGCGCTAAAAATATTGTGTGTCAGTTTAATGATGATCAGAATACGTAAAGAGAGAAATGTCTGAGCGCGTTCAGTTTTGCTCAGCTGTTTGAAAATCAAATAACGTAAGAGGTTTACCAGCACAGTCATTTATAATTTTCAAAAGGGGAGGACTGGCTTCTCGATAATCACAAATTACGGTCGCTAGAGCTCTTCCAATTCTATGGAGAGGGCAGTTAGTTGTAAACACGTCCTGACACCCAGGCAAAACTTTACATTTTCGCAGATGTGAGACATCCACCGGCGGATGTAGCGTCATCTCCCGCAGTACGACGCTTCGGCAGTTTCTGCACACGGACGATAGCGTCTCGTTTATCACAGGCATTATCGGTAATGTTGCACAGCTTCAGCAAATTCAGAATCTTATCAATCATCTTCACAAACATATTTCTTTATTACCGCCTTGCACTCTCAGTAGCCATTCCCAGTGTCCATTGTATGCTTAATTATAATTTGAAATGAGAGACCAGCAGAGTGTGCTTGACTAGATTGGCATTCTTCCACTCACAGTAGCCAGACTCATCTACACGTATATTCCAATTAGGTTCCCGAAGTCTGTTGCCAACCAACCTGAGTTTGTATTAATGAAATGTTACACAGCTGAAGTTTCTGTTTATATGTTTTATCTCTCTTGACCTTGATGTTAGTTAAAAAATCTCTTTCTGATACCGTAGGTTCCTGTTATGACTTTGTCAACAACACCGATTCTCATTCACTGTGACGTCATTTGTTTTGTTTTGGGTTTGAAGGAATTAAGTTAATTTTATGTCAAGTTAGCCAACTCAGGAGTGATCCACGCTGGGGACACTAGTCAGATTTCCTTGTGATATTGATAGCTGTGGTCCCTCTTGGGTGTGATTGTTACGACTTTTTAGTCGTTTGTCTAATAAAGAACTGTCGCCACCATAGGCTAGATTGCAAAACAGGCTGTAGGGGGTATATGTGTTGCAGTCAATGGTTTTGCCACAGTGGTTACACCGGTTTCCATCAGATCAATGTAGCACTTGGACGGGTCACCATCCGGGTTTGCCGAGTGCTGTTGGCAAGTGAGGTGTACTCAATCCTAATGAGGTCAGTTGAGGAGCTACTTAACTGAGAAGTAGCAGCATCGGTCACAAAAACTGACACTGGCTGGTAGAGCATTGTGCTGACCACGTGCCCCTCCACGTCTGCGTCCGGTGACGCCTGGCTTGGATGACATGATGAGCCAGTCAGTACCGATGGCCCGCCAAGGCCTATTCGGATGCTATTTGTTCGGATATATCTGTAGCGTCTGTTCTGTCCGACGTTTCCGAGCAGACACCACAGCTTTTCATGCAGCGGCCGCAAATATCAATATCTCGTTGGAGGTACCGACATATGCATCTACATCTACACCTACATCTACATCTACATTTATACTCCGCAAGCCACCCAACGGTGTGTGGCGGAGGGCACTTTACGTGCCACTGTCATTACCTCCCTTTCCTGTTCCAGTCGCGTATGGTTCGCGGGAAGAACGACTGTCTGAAAGCCTCCGTGCGCGCCCTAATCTCTCTAATTTTACATTCGTGATCTCCTCGGGAGGTATAAGTAGGGGGAAGCAATATATTCGATACCTCATCCAGAAACGCACCCTCTCGAAACCTGGCGAGCAAGCTACACCGCGATGCAGAGCGCCTCTCTTGCAGAGTCTGCCACTTGAGTTTATTAAACATCTCCGTAACGCTATCACGGTTACCAAATAACCCTGTGACGAAACGCGCCGCTCTTCTTTGGATCTTCTCTATCTCCTCCCTCAAACCGATCTGGTACGGATCCCACACTGATGAGCAATACTCAAGTATAGGTCGAACGAGTGTTTTGTAAGCCACCTCCTTTGTTGATGGACTACATTTTCTAAGCACTCTCCCAATGAATCTCAACCTGGTACCCGCCTTACCAACAATTAATTTTATATGATAATTCCACTTCAAATCGTTCCGCACGCATACTCCCAGATATTTTACAGAAGTAACTGCTACCAGTGTTTGTTCCGCTATCATATAATCATACAATAAAGGATCCTTCTTTCTATGTATTCGCAATACATAACATTTGTCTATGTTAAGGGACAGTTGCCACTCCCTGCACCAAGTGCCTATCCGCTGCAGATCTTCCTGCATTTCGCTACAATTTTCTAATGCTGCAACTTCTCTGTATACTACAGCATCATCCGCGGAAAGCCGCATGGAACTTCCGACACTATCTACTAGGTCATTTATATATATTGTGAAAAGCAATGGTCCCATAACACTCCCCTGTGGCACGCCAGAGGTAACTTTAACGTCTGTAGACGTCTCTCCATTGAGAACAACATGCTGTGTTCTGTTTGTTAAAAATTCTTCAATCCAGTCACACAGCTGGTCTGATATTCCGTAGGCTCTTACTTTGTTTATCAGGCGACAGTGCGGAACTGTATCGAACGCCTTCCGGAAGTCAAGAAAAATAGCATCTACCTGGGAGCCTGTGTCTAATATTTTCTGGGTCTCATGAACAAATAAAGCGAGTTGGGTCTCACACGATCGCTGTTTCCGGAATCCATGTTGATTCCTACATAGTAGATTCTGGGTTTCCAAAAACGACATGATACTCGAGCAAAAAAAATGTTCTAAAATTCTACAACAGATCGACGTCAGAGATATAGGTCTATAGTTTTGCACATCTGCTCGACGACCCTTCTTGAAGACTGGGACTACCTGTGCTCTTTTCCAATCATTTGGAACCCTCCGTTCCTCTAGAGACTTGCGGTACACGGCTGTTAGAAGGGGGACAATGTTAATAAATGACGGGATGCACAATTAACTAAATTTTGATCATCCAGTGAAGAACAAAAATATTTATCACTTATAAAAGTGTGAGAATATCCCCGACAGTATCTCATGCAACAAAAACAGTGGCGCTTGATCTGTCGGACATGTCAAACGTAACAGACACCACAAATATGCAGCCTCTTCCGTTGGACTTTATCATGTGCACAGAACCGAAAAGAAAATCAAGAGTTAACGTCCTGGTGACGATGAGGCGTTAGGAAAGTCTTACCATCACAGGCACGACACATATCGGGCAGAAAATCGGTCGTCACTAATTTAATCGTCCAACTACGTGCATTTACCAACTCTTGGAACCCCCACACTGAGGTAACAAAAGTCATGGGATGGCAATATGCACGTATACTGATGGCAGTAGTACGATAGTATCGCGTACAGTAGGTATAAAGCGGCAGTTCATTGGCGGAGCTGTCATTTTTACTCGTGTGATTCATGTGAAAAGGTTTCCGACGTGATTGTGGCTGCACGACGGGAGTGAATAGACTTTGATCGCGGAATTGCAGTTGGAGCTAGGCGCATGGAACATTCCGTTTCGGAAATCGATAAGGAATTCAATATCCGGAGATCCACGGTGTCAACAATGTACCGAGAATACCAAATTTCAGGCATTACCACTGACCACGTACAACGCAGTGGCTCACCTAACAACCAAGAACGGTGGCGTTTGCGTATACTTGTCAGTGCTAACAGACAAGCAACACTGGGTGAAATAACCGCAGAAATCAATGTGGGACTTACGACGAAAATATCCATCAGGACAGTGTAGCGAAATGCGGCGCTAACGTGGTATAGCAGCTGACGACCGACGCGACTCCCCTTGGTAACAGCACATCGCCTGCAGCGCCTCTGTTGGTCTCGTGACCATATCGGTAACACCCTAGACGACTAGAAAACCGCGACTTTGTCACATGAGCCCCGATTTGAGTTAGTAAGAGGTGATGGTAGGGTTCGAGTGTGGCACAGACCGCACGAAGCCAGGGGGCCAAGTTCTCAACAAGGCACTGTGCAAGCTAGTGATGGCTGCATAATGGTTCAAATGGCTCTGAGCACTATGGGACTCAACTGCTGAGGTCATTAGTCCCCTAGAACTTAGAACTAGTTAAACCTAACTAACCTAAGGACATCACAAACATCCATGCCCGAGGCAGGATTCGAACCTGCGACCGTAGTGGTCTTGCGGTTCCAGACTGCAGCGCCTTTAACCGCACGGCCACTTCGGCCGGCCGGTTGCATAATGGTGTGGGCTGTGTTTACATGGAATAGATTGGGTTCTCTGGTGCAACTGAACCCGATAATTGACTTGGAGACCACTTGCAGCCATTCATGGATTTCTGTTTAGTCAGAACAACTGTCCGTGTCACAAACCCAGAATAGTGCATCAGTGGTAAGAAAACATGATAATGAACTCCGTTGATGTCTTTGCCACCAAATTCGCCTGATCTCGACCCGGGAACTATCGCGTGCCAGTTCCGCGCTTACAAACTGTTGGTTCGTAATGTATGAGACTTGAGAGACATGTGCGAAGACGTTTGCTGCTACATAACTCTGGAAGTCTACCAAGGAGTCAACAGTTTTCCAAAGGTGGACCAACAGGTTATTAATCAGGTGGTCAACATATCTTCAACTAAACTAAACTCCATCCGAACATGCCCTGAAAGGCCCAAATGTACCGACCGGCCGCCGTGTCATCCTTAGCCTACAGGCGTCATTGGACGCGGATATGGAGGGGCATGTGGTCAGCACACCGCACTCCCGGCCGTATGTCAGTTTACGAGTCCGGAGCCGCTACTTTTTCCACAAGTAGCTCCTCAGTTTGCCTCACGAGAGCTGAGTGCACCCCGCAACATATCTTTACTCGCCGTAATAAATATCCCATATGCTGTCTTTATACTGAGGTGACAAAAGTCATGGGATAACTCGTAATATCGTGTAGCACTTCCTTTTGCCCAGCGTAGTGCAGCAACTCGACGTCCATGGACTTAACGAATCTTTGGAAGTCCCCTGCAGACATACTGAACCATGCTGCCTCTACATTCATCCGTAATACCGAAAGTGTTGCCAGTGTAGGATTTTGTGCAAGAACTGACCTCTTGATTACGTCCCATAAATGTTCGATGGGATTCATCTCGGGCGCTCTGGATGGCCCGAACTGTCCAGAATGTTTTTCAAACCAATCGCGAACAATTGTACCCTGGTGATATAGGGCGCAGTTATTATAAAAATTCCATCGTTTTTTTCAGAACATTAGAGTTGTACACAAACATAATTATCTACATAGACAACAACAATAATAATAATAAATTCGTCTGGCTCAGGAACCTCGTGCAAGTCTTTCAATTGGATCCCACCTCGGTGACTTGCGTGTTCCTAACCTACCCAAGCTATCGAACTAGGGAAAGGGGACCAACAGTTTAACGTTAAATCCGAACCATGTGTTGTTTCTGGCGATTCCTCACATCGGTTAGAGCTGAAGGCTAGGCTAAAACGAAGACTGAAAAATCCATTGGCGACCCAAGATTCGATACCGCCAAGTAGACGCTTTTCCGTTACACCACCAACCCCGCCAGGACATCTACATCTGCATGGATACCCTGAAAATCACATTTAAGTGCCTTGGCAGAGGATTCATCGAACCACCTTCACAATTCTCTATTATTCCAATCTCGTCTAACGCGCGGGAAGAATGAACACCTATATCTTTCCGTACGAGCTATGATTTTCCTTACTTTATCTTTGTGATAGTTCCACCCTATGTAAGTCTGTGTCAACAAAATATTTTCGCCGGCCGAAGTGGCCGTGCGGTTAAAGGCGCTGCAGTCTGGAACCGCAAGACCGCTACGGTCGCCGGTTCGAATCCTACCTCGGGCATGGATGTTTCTGATGTCCTTAGGTTAGTTAGGTTTAACTAGTTCTAAGTTCTAGGGGACTAATGACCTCAGCAGTTGAGTCCCATAGTGCTCAGTCATCTGAACCATTTTTGAAAATATTTTCGCATTCGAAGGAGAAAGTTGCTGATTGGAATTTCGTGAGAAGATTCCGTCGCAACGAAAAACGCCTTCCTTTTGATGATGTCCATCCCGATGTACTCCGTCAGTCCTATATGGTAAGGATCCCACACCGCGCAAGAGTATTCTAAAAGAGGACGGACAAGCGTAGTACAGGCTGGACAGTTCAACTATAGATTTTTATGAGTGAGTTTGTGCTTATCAAAACATATGACATATATGGCCGTATCTTTTGGCTGCATTGACTTAGAAGTTTAAATTTTTTATACCGCCAAGGTTCCATAGACCTTAGTATTTGGCATAAACATAAACTGGACTTCACCCGTTCCTGAGAAAAAGCAGTCTTAACAGGTTGACAGACAGACAGCCTGACTGACAACAAAGCGAACCTGTAAGGGTTCCATTTTTACCAATTGCAATACAGAACCTTAAAACGTAAATAATCTCTTCATTATTTCAAAAGTAACAGACGTAACTATTAATATATTTATCTCACTGTGAAACAAGATCGTCAAAGCCTTCACGAAAAATCTTTAACATAATGCAGCACTTCAGCTACCGTGAATTATTCAGAAAATAAGAAATTCAGCCTTCAGTTGCAAGGCAAATTTTTTTTTCGTTTACCTAGATTTCTATGCCAAAAATGGTATCTTCTCCAAAACAGAAATCAATCATCATGAGGGCCAAACGCTGGCCATGTTACAGAATAAAACTAATGCAGAAAAACGCATAATCATATGATTATGTCTGTCAATACTAAAAACAATTAGAAAAACGTAGACGGAGCTACACCGGGCCAGAAATAAGGGTCACACGTAAGCAACAGGGATATACTCTCCTTGTTGCTTACATGTGACCCTTATTCCTCGCCCAGCGTAGCAACAAGGAAACTCTCCTTGTTGCTTACATGTGACCCTTATTCCTGGCCTGGCGTAGAAACAAGGAAACTCTCCTTGTTACTTTCGTGTGACCCTTATTCCTGGCTCGGCGAAACAACAAGGAAACTCTCCTTGTTGCTTACGTGTGACCCTTATCCCTGGCCTGGGGTAGCTACAAGGAAACTCTCCTTGTTGCTTTCTTGTGACCCTTATTCCTGGCCTGCGGTAGCTACAAGGAAACTCTCCTTGTTGCTTACGTGTGACCCTTATTCCTGGCCTGGCGTAGCAACAAGGAAACTCTCCTTGTTGCTTATGTGTGACCCTTATTCCTGGCCCGGCGTAGCAACAAGGAAACTCTCCTTGTTGCTTATGTGTGACCCTTATCCCTGGCCTGGGGTAGCTACAAGGAAACTCTCCTTGTTGCTTACTTACGTGTGACACTTATTCCTGGCCTGCGGTAGCTACAAGGAAACTCTCCTTGTTGCTTACGTGTGACCCTTATTCCTGGCCCGGCGTAGCAACAAGGAAACTCTCCTTGTTGCTTACGTGTGACCCTTATTCCTGGCCTGGGGTAGCAACAAGGAAACTCTCCTTGTTGCTTTCGTGTGACCCTTATTCCTGGCCCGGCGTAGCAACAAGGAAACTCTCCTTGTTGCTTACGTGTGACCCTTATTCCTGGCCTGCGGTAGCTACAAGGAAACTCTCCTTGTTGCTTACGTGTGACCCTTATTCCTGGCCTGCGGTAGCTACAAGGAAACTCTCCTTGTTGCTTACGTGTGACCCTTATTCCTGGCCTGGCGTAGCAACAAGGAAACTCTCCTTGTTGCTTATGTGTGACCCTTATTCCTGGCCCGGCGTAGCGACAAGGAAACTCACCTTGTTGCTTATGTGTGACCCTTATCCCTGGCCTGGGGTAGCTACAAGGAAACTCTCCTTGTTGCTTGCTTACGTGTGACACTTATTCCTGGCCCAGCGTAGCAACAAGGAAACTCTCCTTGTTGCTTACGTGTGACCCTTATTCCTGGCCTGGCGTAGCAACAAGGAAACTCTCCTTGTTGCTTATGTGTGACCCTTATTCCTGGCCCGGCGTAGCGACAAGGAAACTCACCTTGTTGCTTATGTGTGACCCTTATCCCTGGCCTAGGGTAGCTACAAGGAAACTCTCCTTGTTGCTTTCGTGTGACTCTTATTCCTGGCCCGACGTAGCAACAAGGAAACTCTCCTTGTTGCTTACGTGTGACCCTTATTCCTTGCCCGGCGTAGCTCCGTCTACGTTTTTCTTACTGATTTTAGTATTGACATATATAATCTTATAATTATGCTTCTTTATTCTGCATTAGTTTTATTCTGTGACATGGCCAACGTTTGGCCCTCAAAATAATTTATATTTGTTCTGAAGAAGTTAGCATTACTAGCATCGAAACCTAAGTAAACTAAAAAAAATTATCTTGCAACTGAATGCTGATTTTCTTATTGCCTTCACGAAAAACTGTTTGGAGATGTGTATGGAAACATGATTCTACGCAGGCGTGCGCTTTTTCGTCCGAAGCAAATCGATGACCACGAATGTCTTTCTTTAGGGCTCCAAAAACATGGAAATCATGTGGGGAGGTATCGGGGCTGCGTGGAGGATGCGTAAGGGCTTCCCAGCAAAACTTCTGCAGCGTCGTCGAATCAACCATGACAGCATGTAGGTGGACATTCTGCGACAAAATGAACCCGTCCGTCAAAATTCCTGGTCGTTTAGACTTGATGGCGCGCTTCAGTTTTTGCAAAATGGCCACATAACGGTGTCTGTTAATAGTGGTGGCGTGTTGCAGCGACTGAATACGCAGCGGACCCTAGCAGTCAAAGAAAAAGGTCGTATGACTTTCCCAAAGCCGGTGCGCATTGATTTGGATTTTTTTCGGTGGGGGTGAGTAGGTGTGCTTCCATTGTTGGCTATGACACTTGCACTAAGGCGCAAAACGATGACATCACGTTTCATTTCTCGCGGCAATGCGGGACAGGAAACGACATTCTTCATTGTGATACCATGCCAGAAGATGCAGTAATGTCGGCATTCTGTTCAACTTCTGCTCCTTTGTCAGACTATGGGGAATCCACTGCCCACAGATTTTCCTGATCTTCAGCTGCTTTGTCATGACGGCTTGAGCGGTGCCGTGACTGACGCCCAGCATTGGCCGAATGTCTTCCACTGCCCACGGTTGGTCGTTTCTGATGGCAGCATCCACCACAGCAATGACTGAGGGGTTAGTGACAAGACGAGCCTGTCCTGACCGACGCCGTCTTTCAGTAACACCCAATTTCCTTAGCAATGTACGAGGCCTGTTCAGAAAGTAAGCTCCGATTGATTGCCAAATTGAAACCACAGTGAACATCAGAAATGTTTTACTTCTAACAATTAGCTACACCTTTCAGCTACTTCTCTACGTAGTCACCGTTCTGACTTAGACTTTTGTCATAGCGTTGTACCAACTTTTCAATAGCCTCATCATAGAAGGCAGCCGCCAGTGCTTTCCGCCAATTCTCCACGCTGGCCTACACCTCGTTGTCTGTGTCTAAATGTTGTCTTCAAAGACAGCGGTTCATGTGACCAGAGATGAAACTCAGGGGGAGACAATTGCGGACTGTATTGTGGGTAATCTAACATTTCCATTTGAAAACGATGCAGGAGCATCTTCATTGCCCCTGCAGAATGCGGCTGAGAATTGTCTTGAAGAAGAAACAGCACGACAGTTATGTAATGTTAGCTGCATAGCTTCAGGCGAAATTTCTCACCAGGCCCTCGTACTTGGCGGCAGACACTATTTTCTAGACATCTTTACGCACTCACTGCGAGCTCAGAAATGAGAAGAGCGACGTGATGCTAACTGGGGTTGTACTAGAGACACTACCCAACACATCTGTGCAAAGCTTTATCGGATTTTCATAGTCGTTTCCATTTCGCGACCGATCGGAGCTTACTTTCTGAACGCCCCTCGTATATTCCACTGGAGCACGGGCGCACGTGTCATACCGTGAATGCCAAGCAACAGGTTTCTTACGCCGTATTATTAATCTGTATGGGACTTGGGTCGAATTGTAGGAGCCACACCTCAAACCCTAGTCAAATGAATGGTGTCATTAGGGGTTACCACGACGATAAAAATTTCGTCAGACCCCAAGTTACGTAAAATTTATGGGGAGTTCGTGTAAGACTGTGATGCTAGTAACATTACGCGTAGGGTTCCCCAACGTCAGAACGCCATTGTGCTATTACTGTCCTTTTTGTAACACAAGACGCTGGCAGCTTGGATAAAGAAGCGGCGACACATCCCACATCCTGCAGAAGCCGTTCATCATTTTTCAGGACTATGCTTGGGGACATACAGCGCAAGCTCTCTGCCTGGTAATTTTATTTGTTTTGTATGAGTGTCAACAAGTAATTGCTACTATTAAAATTCCAACCCTCGTAGTATGAGATATCAATCAAGTGACACATCAAAATATCCAATTAATTTGTTTTTGTATAGGTCCCGCCTTGAGCAAATTCAATTTTTCCTTCTTTTTCTACCCAGACATTTTTCACTGAAGATACAGCCTCATCAGTTGGTTATTTATTTGTTTTCTCATCGGCACATCCTGTGGTTTCTGTAGCTTTCTGTACTCTGTTACTCTTGCACACCATGTCTTTTTTACAGGTTTCCACATTGCCTTCACAGTGAAACTGCACTTATCTTGTAACAGCATAGTTCAGATGCCAAATATTTTTTTTATTGATTATGCTTTGTATAAAGTATGTTTTCTTTGATATGTAATCCTTGATATGCTGGAAAGATTAGAAAGATGTATAATATGTTTTCTCTTCACTGTTTAAACACTTTGCCTCATTTGGAGGAGGATGACTTATATAATATGTATTTTTTGTTGCTTTACTAATATGTGTAAATGAAAGAATTTTGTAAAAGGTATGAATATACAATTATGTACACGCTGATCCACACTTAGGGCTTTTGGTTTATATCGAGTTAAAACCTGGTGTACTTTCCCTCTGCAAAGAAAGAGAATTAGCGGGCGCAAAATGTGGTTGGTGCAAGGGAAAAGATGAACAATAGACAGCCAGAGACTAACAACCGTACAGTCGGCAGCTAATAATTGGAAGGTGCATTGTGCAGATGCCGAGTGAGGATTTCAGTGCATGGAGATATTATGGAAAAGCCTCGGGTGGATGAATGGCTCTATCACATTACTCTGTTGCTAAAAAAATACCACAAAAGCTGATCTTCGTCAAGATGAAAATAACAGAGCATATTACTCCCAAGGGGAAGTCCACCTGTCGTCATGCACTCGCCACCAACATTGCGGAATCACTTAAGCAGAGAGGAGAAGTCTAAATTTTGTAATGTGTTGGATCAGCACACTTAGTATGTGCAAATGTAAGGTAACTCATGTTAAATTAGTGTACATACCTTGAATTGTTTCATATCATGATACCTCTTAGGATCCTCTCCTTTTGAACAACGATTTCAGAGTGCCCTGAGTACGAGAACTGATAATCAAAAACAAGTGTTTGATTACTTTTTCTTGAAATTGAGTGCCAAAGGTTGCCTAAAATTACTGCTGATTTTGTTGAAGTTGCGAGAGGAAATAATTGTTGCTTTTATGATAGCCTCCCTAGTAACTGAATTGATTCAAGTTTTGTGGTTTTAAGGATTACTTGCTTAAATTCTGACTATAAAAATCAATGATTGTGTTGATGACGAACAGTTAACAAGTCATGTTGAGGTTAGTTAAAGTAAATGTTCTCAAAGGTAGATTTGAAATACAATACCTGGTAAAAATATCTGCTGCATTAACTGTTGAGGAAGCATATAAGGCGAGTCAAATTTATGAAAGGGTGTTACCAAAGTTTACTGATTTGAATTTGCTTCAGAAAAGTGTGTCCAGTTTGCTTTATAATTTCAGTCAAGATTAAGGGCCCCCATTGTAAACTGTTCAAAATACATAAAGTTACTTCATTAACGAATACAGTAACTGCTTTTGAAGTTTATGTTGAGTTTTGTGCACATTGTGTGATAAAAAGTGTAATGTCAGATTGGGAGCCCCCTACTTACTGTTTTTATTACTGAAGGTGAAGCTACTATGAGTGCCCTTATTCACAGAAACAGTTACTACATTGCTCACTGAGGAATGTGTGAATCTTAATGCAAGTGAATTTTAATTAAATTTGTGCTGTGTAGAAAGTGTCTGATGAAATAAGACTAGGCCCACGTCCATTTATAGTGTAGTAATGAATTTCAGTTATGATGAAATAACTCAGGCTTGGCAAAGTATTTACTGTTGATGAGTGTTAAAGTGTCATTTGTGTTTGTGAAGACTTGAATATCTTACAATACTTGCTTTTATGCACTATACCATTTTTCTGTTTGTGATAGGTACATTGCACTTTCGTAAGAAAGGAGTGTAGGTGGTGTTTTTTCATCAAAACTATTTACTTTTTCTTCAAAAGACATGTTTCACATTTCTATGCCTAATTAGGCTGGCGACCGTATTCCTTTTCATTTGAATAAATTTGATTAATTAAAGACATTAACTGAATTGGATCTGGCACTTTCTGTGTTTTACGCAACTTTAATTTCAAGTTCGATAAGCAAAATCCTTTAGGCATTTCACAATTAAACCTGTAAAAATCCTCCCAGAGGGTAACATTATAATGCATGCAAACACCAAAATCGAGTATTATCTACATGCTGACATAGCAGAACGGTGGCGTGATGGTGTTATAATCTCACTGAGACAGAAAAGCTGTTTGCTCAATATGGAACCAACTCGAGAACAAATTCTTTTGCAACCAAACACGGACACAAGAGTGAACGGCAACCTCAAGACAAATACCGCATTCACTTTGTCTACAGGAACGCTTTATCTGTTTCTTTCTAACGCAGCATCTATCTCTAATTCATTCACTGTTTCCAGGAAACTAACCAAACAATTCCTGTACAGGTTTTGTGCAATAAAACAAGATCAAGAGGGAAACGAAACTCACAAAAATTAAGAGAGTGTATCACATTTGGGAAACAAATTCAGTACCAACATTAAAAATTTTCAACTGATTTTCTAGAAAAACAGGAAATTAAAATCAGACAGTCAACAAGCAGAAACAAGCACGATATCTGACTTACGAAATACAGTTACTCGGGTGAAATCCTTCTGACTTTTTTAATACAGGAATTACAAAAGTCAGATCACAAATAGCTACATACAAGCACCCAGTTTTATGGTTTCAAAAGAATGAAATCAAGCAGTGAAACAAAGTAATATTACGATGAAAAAAAAAAAAAAAAAAAACAGAGAAAATATTTCTCAGGTTTTAAATGCCGTTTCGGCAAGAAGGAATAGGAGAACATTGAAAACTTTGCGTTAAAAAATTCAATAGTTGGACACTCCGTATAATAGTCGAAAATTGCGTGAAGCAGCAATCCATAAACCCTGGTCGTAGCTGAGGGACGAGAAGCCAACCGTGAACAGAGAGGAATTTCAATTAACATGGTTGGAACGCAGAGCGGAAAGCGCTCTGGATGAGGGAAATATTACCCCGCGGTTATGACCACGCGTATTAAGTCATAAAAAAACGAATCAAAGGCAAAATCAATTTCAAAGGCCGATCTCGAGGAAGGGGAATGAATATGTTGCAGTAAACCTTTGAAACTGAGACAGTAAAGGAATTGGAAGATGCTGCCTATCTGCAGTGAAGCAGAGCCTCGACACAGACTCAAGCATAGGAGTGACGCATCACAGCGAAACTGCGGCACTTAACTCTTTAATCATCCACAGATCATTTTGCAGTGGCATTAGAGAGATTACACACTAAGAAGTAATTGAAGGGTAACTAACGTTCAGGCTTCTTGTTACTTAAAACTCTAGTTAATTCCTAAACCAATGTTACACTACGTATTCACGTCTTTTCACGGATCGTTGTACAAATAGCACTCACTTCACATACCACACACACACACACACACACACACACACACACACACACACACACACACACACACACATTTATCCATTTGGCTAATATCAGGACCGAAATAATACATGTGGCGCAGCATTACATTCTTTGTGAGCTCTCATTTGTCCGTTTAAGAAACAAAGCCAACATCCGTCTATAATGAATGTTGAGGTCAGGGAGTTGAAAAGAGATTAGTATATCTCATCCCAGATGTTATGCTAACAGTTATCCAATAACATTTATGTACTATGAAAGCGCATCGTAAAAAAACAGACGTTTTATTTCTTAATTTCTACCGTTTTATTACCAACTCACATTTCGTGTTATTTAAGTAATCATTTCTGTATAACATGTATTATTTAAGATAAAAATGCTTTAACTGCTTATCAAACGTGTTTTCGTTGGTTATCTCCGCCGGCCGCTGTGACCGAGTGGTTCTAGGCGCTTTAGTCTGGAACCGTGCTGCTCCTACGGTCGCAGGTTAGAAACCTGTCTCGGGCATTGATGTGTGATGTCCTTAGGTTAGTTAGGTTTAAGTAGTTCTAAGCCTAGGGGCTGATGACCTCAGATGTTAAGTCCCATAGTGCTTAGAGCCATTTGAACCATTTAGCTATCTCCGCTATTTCCCTCGGAATTTTATTGCACAGTTTGAATGCCTTGTAATAAATATTGTTTTGACTGTTTTAATTTTTCTCCGTACATTTTGCTCTTAAGCTACTGCCAAGAATGTAAAGTAAGGGCGTAATTTATATTCATTACATGGAATTATTTTTGTAATAGATTGGCATAGGAATAGTAACCACTGTCACAATTTTACTCCATTTTTGGTTAGTATGGATCACGCAAACAGGTACCTCTTATTTAACTTCCAGTCTTCTCAACAATTTTTCATTCGGTGAGTGCTGTTGTTTCCAAACTTTTATCCATTTTGCTCCATTTTTCTTTTTTGGCTTTCTCTAAAGATGGGAACTCGAAACTTTCTTTCGGAACGTATCTACTCAGAATTTTATGTTCTTCAGTCGTCATATATTTCAGATCACTTCTGATTTCTCTGAGACATTCCCAGCAAGAAAATGCTTTCCAGTTGAAAAGTTTTGAAATTCTCTTGTATGTATTGGTTCCGTTCGTCAAAACTAGATGGCCGTAATACATCGTTATACTCAAAGTGACTCTTTAAGCTTTCGTGATGGATATATTGTGAATAATCTTCACAGAATCGGAAGAGTACTCGGATATTACATTAAGTATGTTTTTCGACCACCTGTAAAACTGAGGAACCTGTTGGGTTCGGTTAAGGATGACCTTGGCCTGAGGAAACGTGGTGTGCACAAGATTCTTTGCCAGTGTGGGGCGGAATATATAGGCCAGACATGTCGCACTGTATAAGAATGCTGCGATGAACATCAGCGTCATACACGCACACGTCAACCGGAAAAGTCGGCAACTGCAGAACACTATCTAAATACAAGACGTCGTATGAGTTATGTAAAGACGGAAGTTTTAACCCTGGCATCAACCTTCTGGGATTGCGTCATTAAGGAACCAATACATATCCGTTCAGTGGATAATGTCAACAAGGATGCGGGATTTCAACTGAATAGAGCCTGGAACCCTGCATTGGGTGCTATCAAATCACGACGAGAAAATCAAGATTTTTTCGATAACATATCCGTCATAAAACTGGTATAGCATGGTTTTTTCTTTACTATACTCTTTCTTACCGTTCCATTCAGTTATTCAATTCTCTTGTTCGGATCTTCATTACTCCTGTTCTCATTTTAACCGTTATACGTTGTTGCCCCCAATGTTTGTCTCATGATTTTCCTCTCTTTCTTTTCCCTGTTTTCCCTGTTTTGTATTTCTCCTGTCTTAGTAAAATCGCCGGCTGCGGTGGCCGAGCGGTTTTAGGCGCTTCAGTACGGAACCGAGCGACTGCTACGGTCGCAGGTTCGAATCCTGCCTCCGGCATGGATGTGTGTGATGTCCTTAGGTTAGTTAGGTTTAATTAGTTCTAAGTTCTAGGGGACTGATGACCTAAGATGTTAACTTCTTCAATAAAATTCTTCAGGGTATCAGACCGCATCGTCATAATTTTAAAATGCACCAACGTTTCGGCCATCGTTGCAGCTAGCCTTCATCAGGGCCTTACGTTAACTGCTAAATGAACACACTTGGTTCCTTAAATAGCTCCACGAGAAAACCGTGTAGTTACTTGATTGGCTGTAAAAGGAGGAGGAAGAGGGGTGAAATGTTTGCTTTATTGGTGTTTCCTTTATTATCTGTCATTGGCTGAAATAGCTGTTTTTTATTGGTCTTTATATTAATCCACCCCATTGGAGGAGACGGACGAATAGCGAACAGGTGATGGCTGTGACGTCACACTGTTTCCATGCTGTCCAGAAGCCGGCTGCGGCGTGCCATTGCTTTGTGTGCTCGCGACCACTACTGCGGCTCTCCGCGTGTCTGTATGGGCCGCCACGGCTCTGCCGCCGCTCCGTAGCCCTGCTTTTGCAGGCAGCCAAGACCTCGGAAGCTTGTACCCGTCCTCTCTATTCATGTTGGCGGGTCTTTTGGCTATTTCTATCGCCTCTCTAATCTTTCTTTTGAAAGTGAGAGGCTGTTTCGCCAGGACGCGGGCTTCTTGAAAAAATATTGGTTTCCCGAACTCGTCTCGGTGTTCCGCCACTGCTGACTTAGTGTGTTGTTTCAGGCGGATATATGTTTCATGTTCCGAGAGCCTTGTGCTAATTGGACGTCCCGTCTCACCTATGTAGACTAATCCACACGCACAACCAATTTCATACACGCCAGCTGTGTGTAGTTTGTCAACTGCATCCTTGGTAGAGCCGAGCATGTCTGATATTTTGTTTCTGCTTCGGAAAATTGGTTTGATGTCGGCTTTTCGTAGAATTTTGCCAATACGTTCGGTGACCCCTTGTAGATATGGCAACACAGCAATGCTCTGTGCCTCCTTCTCCTCTTCCCTATTAGTCTTCTCCCTTGTCGACATGGTGCTGTCTATCATCTGCTTCCCATAGCCATTAGTTCCGAAGATGGACCTGAGGCGTTCAAGTTCTGTCTTCAGATGTTCTTCGTCGCTTATCCTGTACGCTCTCTTCGTTAGCGTGTGCAGGGCGGACTTCTTCTGCGTGGGGTGATGGTGGGAGGAGGCGTGAAGGTACCTGTCCGTATTGGTTGGTTTCCTGTACACTTTGTGGCCAAGTTTACCATCAGGTTTTCGATAAACTTCCACGTCGAGAAAAGGCAGCACCCCATTCTTCTCTGTTTCCATTGTAAACTGAATTTTCCTATGCTGTTGGTTAAGGTGCTTGTGGAAGTTCTGTAACTCCTCTTCTCCGTGGGGCCAGATGACGAAAGTATCATCGACATAGCGAAGCCAACAATTTGGACGTAATGGTGCGGACTGGAGGGCTGTTTCCTCAAATGCCTCCATGAAAATTTCTGCTGCGATAGGCGATAGGGGTGAGCCCATAGCTACACCGTCAGTTTGTTCATAAAATTGACCTCTCCACTTGAAATAGGTGGTCGTCAGACAGTGGCGCACAAGCTCACATATATCAGGTGCCACGCGTTCTTCTAGGATGTTCACAGTATCTGACACTGGGACATTCGTGAATAGGGATTCGCTATGTCGATGATACTTTCGTCATCTGGCCCCACGGAGAAGAGGAGTTACAGAACTTCCACAAGCACCTTAACCAACAGCATAGGAAAATTCAGTTTACAATGGAAACAGAGAAGAATGGGGTGCTGCCTTTTCTCGACGTGGAAGTTTATCGAAAACCTGATGGTAAACTTGGCCACAAAGTGTACAGGAAACCAACCAATACGGACAGGTACCTTCACGCCTCCTCCCACCATCACCCCACGCAGAAGAAGTCCGCCCTGCACACGCTAACGAAGAGAGCGTACAGGATAAGCGACGAAGAACATCTGAAGACAGAACTTGAACGCCTCAGGTCCATCTTCGGAACTAATGGCTATGGGAAGCAGATGATAGACAGCACCATGTCGACAAGGGAGAAGACTAATAGGGAAGAGGAGAAGGAGGCACAGAGCATTGCTGTGTTGCCATATCTACAAGGGGTCACCGAACGTATTGGCAAAATTCTACGAAAAGCCGACATCAAACCAATTTTCCGAAGCAGAAACAAAATATCAGACATGCTCGGCTCTACCAAGGATGCAGTTGACAAACTACACACAGCTGGCGTGTATGAAATTGGTTGTGCGTGTGGATTAGTCTACATAGGTGAGACGGGACGTCCAATTAGCACAAGGCTCTCGGAACATGAAACATATATCCGCCTGAAACAACACACTAAGTCAGCAGTGGCGGAACACCGAGACGAGTTCGGGAAACCAATATTTTTTCAAGAAGCCCGCGTCCTGGCGAAACAGCCTCTCACTTTCAAAAGAAAGATTAGAGAGGCGATAGAAATAGCCAAAAGACCCGCCAACATGAATAGAGAGGACGGGTACAAGCTTCCGAGGTCTTGGCTGCCTGCAATAGCAGGGCTACGGAGCGGCGGCAGAGCCGTGGCGGCCCATGCAGACACGCGGAGAGCCGCAGTAGTGGTCGCGAGCACACAAAGCAATGGCACGCCGCAGCCGGCTTCTGGACAGCATGGAAACAGTGTGACGTCTCAGCCATCACCTGTTCGCTATTCGTCCGTCTCCTCCAATGGGGTGGATTAATATAAAGACCAATAGAAAACAGCTATTTCAGCCAATGACAGATAATAAAGGAAACACCAATAAAGCAAACCTTTCACCCCTCTTCCTCCTCCTTTTACAGCCAATCAAGTAACGACACGGTTTTCTCGTGCAGCTATTTAAGGAACCAAGTGTGTTCATTTAGCAGTTAACGTAAGGCCCTGATGAAGGCTAGCTGCAACGCTGGCCGAAACGTTGGCGCATTTTAAAATTATGACGATGCGGTCTGATACCCTGAAGAATTTTATTGAAGAAGACAACGGCCGCGGAAGCCTACGCTCACAACTAAGATGTTAAGTTCCATAGTGCTCAGAGGCATTTTTTTCTAGTAAAATCAAGGCATTCGGCTGCGTATAAACGATCTTCTTTCATTACTGTAACATAATACCGAAACAACGCTTAAGAGGAGGTATGTGTCTTATGGTGCAATTCTGCATTCAACTGAAAGGCCATTCCCATAGTCCTTGCCTGAGTTAATTATCCTGCCCGTCACGGCCTGTTCTGTTTTACTTCACCAGCATGTTTATACTGCCTGACAAAAAACACTGGATCAACCAGAAGACATGGTTGATGTCAATGTAACTTCGAGCACGCACACACACACACACACACACACACACACACACACACACACACAACGGCGGGTATGCAAATCATTAGAGCTGCTAAAAACCATACAACAGCACAAGATTTGAGTCAGGTCAGCGTAAAATGAACGTGTGTTACAACAAAAGGTTTTAAGACCCGAAGGTGCAGCATAGCCTGTTGAAACCGGTTGTCTTAAATGGTTCAAATGGCTCTGAGCACTATGGGACTCAACTGCTGAAGTCATTAGTCCCCTAGAACTTAGAACTAGTTAAAGCTAACTAACCTAAGGACATCACACACATCCATGCCCGAGGCAGGATTCGAACCTGCGACCGTAGTGGTCTCGCGGTTCCAGATTGCAGCGCCAGAACCGCGCGGCCACTTCGACCGGCGGAGTTCAAAACAAATTCTTTGTGTGATCTTGGCTGTTGAATGGTTTTTAACAATTAAACAGATCGCCCTTCAGTTCTCGAAAAGTCAATCATTAGAGCTGCAATCCTCTGTGACAGATAGAAGTGCATTAGTGTTCTATCGGGGACAGGTTTGGGGATCTTGTTGGCCATGGGAGCAACTCATCGTCACGCAGATAGGTTATAGGGACACGTGCCGTGTGTTGACGGTCATTATCACGTTGATAAACGGGACTACGATGTAGCCGCAGGATGTTTGTTACGTACCGTTCTGCCGAAAGACGGCTAAATTCTGACCATTGTCGGGGGGTCTCAGCCTTCCAATGTTCTTAAGAGCCACGGCCATGTTACTCCTACTGTCATAGTGTGGGGATCCCTTCGGAATGGCTTCATGTCACAGATGGCTTTGTGTGATCTTGGCTGTTGAATGGTTTTTAACAATTAAACAGATCGCCCTTCAGTTCTCGAAAAGTCAATCATTAGAGCTGCAATCCTCTGTGACAGATAGAAGCGCATGTCCACTTTCGGCATATCCACATTTGTGGCGTCACCTACACGCCATCAATTTCTACAGATTTTGGCAGATTCTTGAATCACTATCATACTGGAGCACAGAGAAAAATAAATTAACACACAATATTGGTTTCAAGTCCTGTGTACGAAATCGGTACGAAGGATATTGTTGCTGCTTAAGGCGCCTGGATTCCGGTTGGCGTCTGGACTTCATGATTTGAGATGAACATGAGAGGAATTCTTTCAACATGTTCGTAGTTCGTTTCTTCTTCAGTACTCATCGATCTCTCTGTCTTACTTCTTCCCTACTCTGTTCATGTTGCTTCTTGGCAAGCTAGAACTGTACATAATAGGAAAGAAGCAGTTGTCTTCCACTAACGAATGATGAATGAAGTAATAATTTTGAAGACACAACGACGCAAACTTTGGAAGTTGCTCAATAAATTTTTGACAGTGGCCAGAATGGTAGTTGTTATTGCAACTCATTAATCGTTTGATCTGTAACAGCCAAACAATTTTCCATAAGGCCCACTTCAAGCTTTTGGAACTTGTGCCTCATCTTTAGGTCGATAGAATGGATTTCTACATGACTAGTGAGGAGTGCAGGCATTTCCCATTCAAAACAACTTTTCTTTTTGCTTGCAAATCAAAATCACTCTCATGACTCAAAGACTGCAAAGTCTCTGTTTTCGCCTGCTAAACAAGTAGTACCTTTGGATGAGTAGTGAAAAAGCATAGCCGGCCCCGGTGGCCGAGCGGTTCTAGGCGCTTCAGTCCGGAACCGCGTGACTGCTACGGTCGCAGGTTCGAATCCTGCCTCGGGGATGGATGTGTGTGATGCCCTTAGGTTGGTTAGGTTTTTAAGTTCTAGGGGACTGATGACCTCAGATGTTAAGTCCCATAGTGCTCAGAGTCATGTTTTGAACCTTAAATCATCCTTTATGTAAGAATGGAGATAAAATTGATTCCAACAGCTGCAGAAAAATATCACTGTTGCCAGTTACATATAATATCATATACACAGAAATTAATAGGCTAGAGAAGCAGGTAGACGACAAGGGCGGATAGTATCAAGGTGGATTTCTGAAAGGGAGATCATGTGTGGAGCAGGTGCTGGGTATTAGCCTCATAATTCAAGACATAATAGCAAAATGCATTCGCTATGTCACTGTTTTTGCGGACTTGAGAAAGATATGCGACCATCTTAACAGAAAACCTCTATTTCAAATTTTGGAATAGTTTGGTGCGGTTAGTAAAACAAGAAACAAATTTCAACAGACACTAATAGTCACAAAATCTAAATTTTAATTTTTGTGAGAGATAAGTCAATCTTTCGAAGTGCGGACATGTGTTAGAAAAGGAAATGGTCTACCCACTTTCTGGTTCAGTTGTATTCATGAAAATGTGACCCCAGAATGGAAAGAAGAACTAAAAAAGTGGAACTGGGCTGTAAAAACAGGAGTTTTATATTTAGCTTTTATCAACGATCTATCAGTACTATACGGAGACAGCAACGTTAACAAGATAAATTAAAATTTCCAGAAGATTCACAGAACGAATAGGACTCCAAATACCTTACGCAAAACATAATATGAGACAAGTACTCTTATACAACGTGCTCCTAATTACATGAACACAGACTACGGAGAAATTGGAAGAGTTAATAAATATACTTTGTACAAAAAGTGTGAACCACTCAGAAGGGGGCGGGGGGGGGGGGGAGGCAACGAAATGAAAGTTTACAGGTTGAGAGGTTGTGTGATGGTATTTCAGTGATTTCAATACCGAGTCAAATTTACAAGGAACGTGGCAGTATGAAACCACTCGTCAGTATGACGTTTCAGGCTCTCCGGCCTGGGTGCGTGCACTGATTCGGTTGGGAAGGGTGTCGAGCAAGCCGCTGAGTCCTGAGGCAAGTTGGCTCACAACTATCGTACCTGGTCCATGATAACCTAGATGCTGGGACTGGACCGGAATTGACTTCCAAACAGTCCCACATGATACGTTCTATCGGGTACTGATCTGAGGATTTTCCTGGCCAAGGGATTACGTCAACATCATGCAGACAGATTATAGAGACAATTGCCATGTGTGGAAGAGCACTGTCCTGTTGAAAGATGGCATGACGATAATGTCGCCTGACAAGTAGTACACAAGGACACAGGAAGTCTGTGACGTACTGCTGTGACGTCAGATTTCCCTGAGTCTCTACCAGCCGTGATCTGAAGTCGTACTTGTTGCGACCTCACACCATGATGCCAGAAGTAGCACCGCTGTGTCTCTCCAAAACAGTGGAAGAATGGAACCTCTCCCCATGCCATACTCGCCGATGGTTATCTCTGTGGGTATTCCAGAACCGCGACTCATGGCTGACAATCACTCGACATCATTCACCGACAGTCCATGCTTCTCGCTGAAGTCACTACTCCAGAATCAACAGTTTGTGTTGTAGCGTTAAATCAGGCTCCCAGTGAGACGGTGATTCCCTGTTCCGGTTGCTGCAAGTCTCCAGTCAAGGGCGCACGATGACACACAACGTTCAGGAGTCAGTTACTTGTTCACGGATGGCAGGTGCAGATGTGAAAGGGTTAAGACGTGTTTGGTGCACAATATGGCGATGCTCCGTTGTATTGGTCGCATGTGATCAACCAGAACCTTGGCGAAGATCACGTCTGACCTGACGTTCCCGTACTGTACAACAACGGGCCACTGTCACATCTGAATATCACACAAATGTGGATGTTGCACGCCTCGACCAGCCTGCCAAATGGAGACCCATGACGACGCCAATGTCCGTGTCCTTCAGAGTGATTACTCAATGTCTGATGCTGCTCACGCCCCTTATATACCCTACTAGGCTTGGTGACAACACTAAATATGAACAACACTAATGCGCTTCTATCTGTCACAGAGGATTGCAGCTCTAATGATTGACTTTTCGAGAACTGAAGGGCGATCTGTTTAATTGTTAAAAACCATTCAACAGCCAAGATCACACAAAGCCATCTGTGACATGAAGCCATTCCGAAGGGATCCCCACACTATGACAGTAGGAGTAACATGGCCGTGGCTCTTAAGAACATTGGAAGGCTGAGACCCCCCGACAATGGTCAGAATTTAGCCGTCTTTCGGCAGAACGGTACGTAACAAACATCCTGCGACTACATCGTAGTCCCGTTTATCAACGTGATAATGACCGTCAACACACGGCACGTGTCCCTATAACCTATCTGCGTGACGATGAGTTACTCCCATGGCCAACAAGATCCCCAAACCTGTCCCCGATAGAAAATGTGTGAGACCAGCTCGGAAGTCAACTCCGTGCCAGTGACAGTACTGAAGATATCCAGGACCAGTTACAATAGTTGTGCGCCAGCTTGCCTCAGGAGAGGACACAACAGCTAAATTACACCCTTCCCAATTAAATCAGTGGGATGAAACATCATACTAATAAATGGGCTCATGCTGCCAAGTTTTTTTTATAAACTTTACTCGATTTTGTAATCACTGCAATGACACCTTGTTTTTCAGGCAATGCAGTAATCAGTTGTAGACATCTACATCTACGTGGTTACTCTGCTATTCACAATAATGTGCCTGGCAGAGGGTTCAATGAACCACATTCAAGCTGTCTCTCTATCGTTCCACTCTCAAACGGCGCGCGGGAAAAACGAGACCTTAAATTTTTCTGTGCAAGCCCCGATTTCTCTTATTTTATCGAGATGATCATTTCTCCCTATGTAGATGTGTGCCGACAGAGTGTTTTCGCAATCGGAGGAGAAAACTAGTGATTGAAATTCCATGAGAAGATTCCGTCGCTACGAAAAACGCCTTTGTTTTAATGGTTGCCATTCCAATTCACGTATCATGTCTGTGGTACTATCTCCCCTATTTCGTGATAATACAAAAAGAGCTGCCCTTCTTTGTACTTTTTCGATGTCACCCGCCAGTCCCAACTGATGCGGATGCCATACCGGACAGCAATACTCCAGATTACGGCGGACTAACGTTGTGTAAGCAGTGTTTTTAGCAGACCTCTTGCTCCCTCTAAATGTTCTGCCAGTGAATCGCAGTCTTTGGTTGGCTCTACCCACAACATTATCTATGTATTCGTTCCAGTTTAAGGTATTTGTAATTGTAATCTCTAAGTATTTAGTTGAATTTACAGCCCTCAGATTTGTGTGACTTATCGCGTAATCGAAATTTAGCTGATTTCTTTTATTACTCATGTGAATAACTTCACACTTTTCTTTATTCAGGGTCAAGTGCCACTTTTCGCACCATACAGATACCTTATCTAAATCATTTTGCAACTCCTTTTGGTCATCTGATGACTTCACACGACGGTAAATGACAGCATCATCTACAAACAATCTAAGACGACTACTGAGATTGTCTCGCACGTCGTTAATATTGATCAGGAACAATAGAGGGTCTATAACACTTCCTTGGGGAACCCCGGATATTACTTCTGTTTTAACGATGACTTTCCGTCTATTATTACGAACTGTGACCTTTCTGACAAGAAATCATGAATCCAGTCGCACAACTGAGGCGATACTCCGTAGGCACGCAGTGTGGTTAGAAGACGCTTCTGAGGAACGGTGTCGAAAGCCTTCGGGAAATCTAAAAATATGGAATCAATTTGACATCCTCTGTCGATAGCACTCAGTACTTCATGAGTATAAAGATCTAGTTGTGTTTCGCAAAAACGATATTTTCTGAATCCGTGCTGACTACGTGCCAATAAAACGTTTTCTTCGAGGTACTTCATAATGGTCGAATACAGTATATGTTCGAAAACCCTACTGCAAATCGACGTTAGTGATATGTGCCTCCTACTTCCATTTTTGGGTATTGGTGTGACTTGAGGAATTTTCCAGTCTTTACGCACGGATCTTTCTGTGAGCGAGCGGTTGTATTTACTTGCTAAATGTGGAGCTATTGTATCAGCAAACACTGAGAGGAACCTGACTGGTACACAATCTGGATCAGAAGCCTTGCTTTTATTAAGTGATTTAAGCTGCTTTGTGACACCGAGGATATCTATTTCTATATTTCTCCTCTTGGCAGTTGTTCTTGATTGGAATTCAGGAATATTTACTTCGTCTTCTTCGGTGAAGGAGTTTCGGAAAATCGTGTTTAATAACTCTGATTTAGTGGCACTCTCATCAGTGACATGTTATCGCGCAGTGGAGGTATTGATTGCGTCTTGCCACTAATGTGCTTTATGTATGACCAGAATCTCTTTGGGTTTTCTCCCAGATTTGGAGACAGACTTTCGTTGTTGAAATTATTGGAAGCATCTCGCACTGAAGTACGCACTATATTTCGAACTTCTGCAAAACTTCGCCAGTCTTGGGGACGTTGTGTTCTTTTAAATTTGGCATGCTTTTTCTCGCTGCTTCTGCAACAGCGATATGGCACGTTTTGTGTACTATGGGGGATCAGTACCATGACTTTTTAATTTATATGGTATATATATCTCTCAATTGCTGTCGATACTATCTCTCTGTAATCATTCCATAGCTTTTCTAAGCTTACATGAACAGATCGGAATGGGTGCAGACCGTCTCTTAAGAAAGCATTAAGAGCATTTTTATCAGCTTTTTAAAATAGATATACTTTGCGTTTCTTTTTGGTGGTTGTAGGTGTCACGGTATTCAGCCTAACAGCAACTGCCTTGTGGTCGCTATCACTGTATTCGTCACGATACCCACTACTTGTCCAGGTTTATTTGTTGCTGAGAGGCCAAGTATGCTTTCGCAACCATTTACGCTTCGAGTGAGCTCATGAACTAATTGTTCAAAACAATTTTCTGAGAAAGCATTCAGTACGATTTCGGATGACGTTTTAAGCCTGCCGCCGGCTTTAAACGTGTAATTTTTCCAGCATATCGAGGATAGATTAAAGACACCACCGTCTATAATTGTATGAGTGGGATGCCTATTTGAAACGAGACTCACGTTTTCTTTGAGCTGTTCAGCAGCTATATCTTCTGAGTCGGGGGGTCGGTAAAACGACCCAATTAATAGTTAAGTCCGATTGTCAAGTATAACCTCTTCCCGTACTATTTCGCAGGAACTATCTACTTCAGCCGGCCGGAGTGGCCGAGCGGTTCTAGACGCTACAGTCTGGAGCCGCGCGACCGCTACGGTCACAGGTTCGAATCCTGCCTCGGGCATGGATGTGTGTGAAGTCCTTAGGTTAGATAGGTTTAAATAGTTCTAAGTTCTAGAGGACTGATGACCTCAGAAGTTAAGTCCCATAGTGCTCAGAGCCAACTATCTACTTCAATTTCACTACAAGGCAAACTACTTTTGACAGCAATAAATACTCCACCACCAATTGTATTTAATCTGAACACTGAACACTGTTAGATCGTTAGAAAAAAAATTCTCCTGAGCTTATTTCCGGCATTAGCCAGTTTTCTGTACCTATTACTATTTGAGCTTCAGTGCTTTCTATTAGGGCTTGCAGCTCTGGTTCTTTCAAATTGGATTACTCGAGGGCGATCGTATATTTACCTGCTGAACTCACATGGTCTGCGCTGCGGAACTAGTTGATATATTACTTATTGCTACCCTGAGGATACCAGTTAATTGCTAGATTGTATATTGTGCGCTAAAACTGTTAAGCAATATACGGGGTGTTCCCGCAAGAGCGTGTAAAAATTTAATAGGACACAGATGATGCTCCACTGAACAATTTGATATATGGAACCTGGGGCCGGAAAAACCAGCTTAAGGAGGTAATAGGAATAAAATCGCATTAATGTGTACTGTTTTATTTACATTAGTCACAGTTAACTGCAACTACCATTATTGGCACAATGAATGCACCATTTGTATTGGTTCTTAGAAAATGTGCTGAAAGTGACGGCCATCAACCTCAATACGGGCATGACATCGGCGAAAAAGATTCTGACCCACCCTGACAAACATCCCTGGTGTGTTTCGAATCGCGTCACGACCTCTACAATTCTGACAACTAATTCCATCTATGTATCTAATGGTGTCTCATACACGAGAGACTTCAGATATCCCCATTGGAAATAATCAAAGGAATTCAGGTCAGGTGACCTCGCAGGCCATGGAATAGGACCTCCGCCTCCGATACAGCGACCAGATACCACAGCATTGGGATGGTTGCGGACATCTACACTGAAGTGAGGCGGTGCACCGTCTTGTTGTGTCCACATGGTCTCACAAACAGCCAAGGGTACGATGTCCAACAACTGAGGTAGAATTCTTTGCACGAATCTCAAGTACAGGTAGCCATTCAGACGGCCAGGTAGAAGATATGGCTCAATGAGATTGTCGCCTAAAATGTCGGCACAGAGGCCCACAGCAAAACGTACTTGATGGTGTGGACTCTACCACAGCGTAACGGCTTTCCTCAACCCACACACGGCTATTCCTGCTGTTCGAAATACCACCACGATTAGAGGAGGCCTCGTCAGTGAACAGCACGATCTGAAGGAAATCTGTTCGACCAACCCATTGCTGGAGCAACCACTGACGCAATACGACCCTTGGCGCAAAGTCAGTCACAAGCATTGCAATGACTCGTTATGGGTGATATGGGTGTAATTGTTGTTTGTGGAGTATCCGACACACGCTAGTACGTGCAGTGCCCATTTCAAGTACAATACAACGAGTCTTGTGGTGGGGTCCTCTGCAACACGTTTCAGCGCCTCCTTTTCAAAATCGGGTGCGCGAGTGGCCCTCATTTTTCCAGGTCCCTCGTTTCTTGTTTCCAATTAACCAGTGTTCCGCAATCATCAATCGAGAGGAATAAACACTCGTCTTGACAAATGATGCCCGAGTTCTGCGAAACTGTACCGATATTGCTCCATCGTATTGTACCGTAGTACAATGAGTAGTGAATGGATCTGTCGTTGGTTCATAGCACGTTTTGTCATGGGACAATGTAAATACAATACAAAAAAGCCATCTTATAGACAAGTAAACAAAACCTGCATTACTTCCTAGTAATCAGGCTCGTCCTCTTCGTTTTCTTGCAGGAAATAAAGAATGTACAGTACGTGTACACTTGTACTCATATTACATATAAACAAGCTGGAAAACAATAATGCTAGACAAAACAGAAGACAACTTTATTTCCTTATATCCTTAAACTGGCTTCTCCAGCCTCAGTTTCTCTACCTCAAATTGTTCAGTGGAGCATTGTCTATCTGCTGTCACGTTTCTGCGAGCTCTTACGGAAATACCCTGTATGTCAGTCAGACACAGGCAAAGAGATTTAATGTCTCATACAGCTACTCACCGCTTAGCAATTGTGGACGCAGTTTCTTCGGGACGAGTGGCGGAGGAATCCCGTCCACAAGGAGGCAGGACAATGACTTGTTGCGAGTCCCAGTAAAGACCTGTCAAGCACAGGCATCTCAGCGGGCGGCATTCTGACGTTCGGAAAAGATCTGGCGGCGATGCAGGAAGAGAGAGGCGAGTGCCACAACAGACAGTTTACCAAACATCTGCGACAACTGGATGACGTAACAATTTTAAAGATATAATTTTAGAGATACAATTTTAAAGATATAACCAAGCAGAATTAAGAAGTAGTTTCGTACCTTTCTGAGAATGGTTAAGCTTCTAGTTGTTACTGTCACTCATTTGTTGCTTGATCTGCAGTAATTGCCACTGACTACATATTATCAACAATGTTCGTTTACTATAAGTTCACCAATTTTAACGGTTTGCTTAGGAGACTGTCGTTGTGGCATATTGATCGCATATTTCAGCCCACGAGCTATCAGGACTCTAGAAATTCATTATTTGACGAGATAAACGAACTTTAGTCGGACTAAAAACTCAAACAATTTAATTGTCATTGAGACTGTTGAACTCATTAATACTGTATGTTGTCTTTGACCCAAGATGCAATGATGCTGTGATGTGTGATTCAGTACATCCTTAAATAAAGACAGACCCGAACACTGATAACTTCACACGAAGTGCAGCGCAGCCCGACGTCTAGGTTAGATATGCAGGTGACCGTTTGGATACGAAACCACAGAATGTGATTTCACGTGGAAAGGTAAAATTCGTATGATGGTGCATACTTTACGTATGTTGGATTTCCAAAAACTCATTTTAATCTGATCTTTCGATTACGCCTTTTGTCAACCAGGTTAGTGGCTTAAGTAGGTTCAGTATTACCAAGGATGTATTTCAATTAATTTCTGCTGTTTTCAGACTTTTTTCAATACTTTCCATCATAATTAGAGAGAAAATGCCAACTTTTTGCTTTAAATTCTGGAAAATGTGGACGAAAATTAAAGAAAACTGGAAAAAATACTTAGCAATACTAATTACAATTCGGCTCGTTTGTGGCGAGGTACCAAAATGTTTGGCTTCTCAACGGCTGTGTCTTTGAAGTGGTATAAAAGTGACGCTGCTTGAAACGTGGCATACAGGGTGTTTCTTAATTCTCCATAAATGCATATCACACTGAGTACAAAATGATTCAAACAGAAAACCATGTTTAGAGGCAAACCATTTCCTTGGAACCCGGATATAGTAGGCGAAAGAGCAGTAGTGATCTTTAGGACTTTGGACATTACCATCTTGTGAATGGCATCCAGTACAAGGAGTTGTTGTTGTTGTTGTTGTTGTTGTTGTGGTCTTCAGTCCAGAGACTGGTTTGATGCGGCTCTCCATGCTACTGTATCCTGTGCAAGCTTCTTCATCTCCCAGTACCTACTGCAACCTACATCCTTCTGAATCTGCTTAGTGTATTCACCTCTTGGTCTCCCTCTACGATTTTTACCCTCCACGCTGCCCTCCAGTACTAAACTGGAAATTCCTTGATGCATCTGAATAAGTCCTACCAACCGATCCCTTCTTCTAATCAAGCTGTGCCACAAATTTCTCTTCTCCCCAATTCTGTACAACACGTCCTGATTAGTTATGTGATCTACCCGTCTAATCTTCAACATTCATCTGTAGCACCACATTTCGAAAGCTTCTATTCTCTTCTTGTCCAAACTATTTATCGTCCATGTTTCACTTCCATACATGGCTACACTCCATACAAATACTTTCAGAAACGACTTCCTGACAGTTAAACCTATACTTGATGTTAACAAATTTCTCTTCTCCAGAAACGCTTTCCTTGTCATTCCCAGTCTACATTTTATATCCTCTCTACTTCGACCATCAACAGTTATTTTGCTCCCCAAGTAGCAAAACTTTTTTACTACTTTAAGCGTCTCATTTCCTAATCTGATTTCCTCAGCATCACCCGATTTAATTCGACAAGATTCGATTATCCTCGTTTTGTTTTTATTGATGTTCAACTTATATCCTCCTTTCAACACACTGTCCATTCCGTTCAGCTGCTCTTGCAGGTCCTTGGTTGCCTCTAATAGAATTACAATGTCATCGGCGAACCTCAAAGTTTTTATTTCTTCTCCATAGATAATAATTCCTATTCCGAATTTTTCTTTTGGTTTTCTTTGCTGCTTGTAGAATATACAGATAGAATAACATCGGGGATAGGCTGCAATCCTGTCTCACTCCCTTCCCAACCACTGCACCTCGACTCTTATAACTGCCTTCTGGTTTCTGTACAAATTGTAAATAGCCTTTCGCTCCCTGTATTTTACCCCTGCCACCTTCAGAATTTGAAAGAGAGTATTCCAGTCAATATTGTCAAAAGCTTTCTCTAAGTCTACAAATGCTAGAAACGTAGGTTTGCCTTTCCTTAATCTATTTTCTAAGGTAAGTCGTAGGGTCAGTATTGCCTCACGTGTTCCAACATTTCTACGGAATCCAAACTGATCTTCCCCGAGGTCGGCTTCTACCAGTTCTTCTATTCGTCTGTAAAGACTTTCTGTTAGTATTTGTGTTAGTATTTTGCAGCCGTGGCTTATTAAACTGAGAGTTCGGTAATTTTCACATCTGTAACCCCCTGCTTCCTTTGGGAATGGAATTATTATATTCTTCTTGAAGTCTGAGGGCATTTTGCCTGTCTCATACATTTTGCTCACCAGATGGTAGAGTTTTGCCAGGGCTGGCTCCCCCAAGGCTATCAGTAGCTCTAATGGAATGTCTACTCCTCGGGCCTTGTTTCGATTTAGGTCTTTCAGCGCTCTGTAAAACTCCTCACGCAGTATCATATTTCCCACTTCATTTACATCTGCATCCTCTTCCATTTCCATAATATTGTCCTCAAGTACATCGCCCTTGTATAGAGCCTCTACATACTCCTTCCACCTTTCTGCTTTGCCTTCTTTGCTTAGAACTGGGTTTCCATCTGAGCTCCTGATATTCATACAAGTGGTTCTCTTTTATTCAAAGGTCTCTTTAATTTTCCTGTAAGTAGTATCTATCTTAGCACTAGTGATATACGCCTCTACATCCTTGCATTTGTCCTCTAGCTATCCCTGCTTAGCCATTTGCACTTCCTGTCGATCTCATTTTTGAGACGTGTGTATTCCTTTTTGCATGCTTCATTTAGTGCATTTTTGTATTTTCTGCTTTCATCAATTAAATTCAATATCTCTTCTGTTACCCAAGGATATCTAGTGGCCCTCGTCTTTTTGCCGACTTGATCTCTGCTGCCTTCACTATTTCATCTCTCAAAGCTACCCGTTCTTCTTCTACTGTGTTTCTTTCCCTCATTCTTGTCAATCGTTCCCTAATACTCTCCCTAAAACTCTCTACAACCTCTGGTTCGGTTAGTCTATCCAAGTCCCATCTCCTTAAATTCCCTCCTTTTTGCAATTTCTTCAGTTTTAATCTACAGTTCACAACCAATAGATTGTGGTCAGTGTCCACATCTGCCCATGGAAAAGTCTTACAATTTAAAACCTGGCCCCTAAATATCTGTCTTACCATTATATAATCTATCTGAAACCTTTCAGTATCTCCAGGCTTCTTCCATGTATACAACCTACTTTCATGATTCTTGAACCAAGTGTTAGCTATGATTAAGTTACGCTCTGTGCAAAATTCTAGCAAGCGGCTTCCTCTTTCATTCCTTACACCCATTGCATATTCACCTACTACGTTTCCTTCTCCGTCTTTTCCTACTGTCGAATTCCAGTCACCCATAACTATTAAATTTTCGTCTCCCTTCACTCTCTGAATAATTTCTTTTATCTCATCATACATGGTTCAAATGGCTCTGAGCGCTATGGGTCTCAACATCTCAGGTCATAAGCCCCCTATAACTTAGAATTACTTAAACCTAACTAACCTAAGGACATCACACACACCCATGCCCGAGGCAGGATTCGAACCTGCGACAGTAGCAGTCCCGCGGTTCCGGACTGCAGCGCCAGAACCGCTATACCACCGCGGCCGGCCGTCATACATTTCATCAATCTCTTCGTTATCTGCGGAGCTAGTTGGCATATGAACTTTTACTACAGTGGAAAGCGTGGGCTTCGTATCTATCTTGCCACAATAATGGGTTCACTATGCTGTTTGTTGTAGCTTACAAGCATTCCTATTTTTTTATTCATTATTAAACCTACTCCTGCATTACCACTATTTAATTTTGTATTTATATCCCTTTATTCACCTGACCAGAAATCTTGTTCCTCCTGCCACCGAACTTCACTAACCCCCACTATATGTAACTTTAACCTCTCCATTTTCCTTTTTAAATTTTCTAACCTACCTGCCCGATTATGCGATCTGACATTCCACGCTCCGATCCGCAGAATGCCAGTTTTCTTTCTCCTAATAACAACGTCCTCCTGAGTAGTCCCCGCCCGGAGATCCGAATGGGGGAGTATTTTAGCCAAGAAGACGCCATCATCATTTAACCATACAGTAAACCTGCATCCTCTCAGGAAAAATGACGGCTGTAGTTTCCCCTTGCTTTCAACCGTTCGCAGTACCAGCACAGGAAGGCCGTTTTGGTTAGTGTTACAAGGCCAGATCAGTTAATCATCCAGACTGTTGCCCCTGCAACTACTGAAAAGGCTGCTGCCCCTCTTCAGGAACCACACGTTTGTCTGGCCTCTCAACACATACCCCTCCATTGTGGTTGCACATCTGGTACGGCTATCTGTATCGCTGAGGCACGCAAGCCTCCCCACCATCGGCAAGGTCAATGTTTCATGTGGGAGGAGTACCAAATTAAATTCAGTACTCACACGCCCTATGTTAAGAGGCACTGATGGTCCGCATGCATTCTTACATGTACACTTAACGTTGGGCGTTGGTACCGCTTCTACAACCACATCTACTTACACAGTCTGCAAGTCACCGTACGGTGCGTGGCAGAGGTTACCATGTAGCTCTACTAGTCATTTCCTTTCCTGTTCCACTCGCAAACAGAAAGAGCGAAAAACGACTATTTATATGCTTCCGTAGAAACTCTAATTTCTCGTATCTTATCTTCATGGTCCTTACATGCAATGTATGTTTGTGGCACTACATTCGTTCGGCAGTCAGTTTCAAATGCTAGTGCTCTAAATTTTCTCAGTAGTGTTCCTTTAAAAGAACGTCGTCTTCCCTCCAGGGATTTCCATTTGAGTTCCCGAAGCATCTCCGTAACAGTTACGTGATGCTCGAGCCTACCTGTAACAAACTGTTAATTTGTAGCAGTGTGATAACTGCCATAGTAACAGGAACACTTTCAGCAAATAGAATGAGGACTAAAACAATATGTTGTTCATAAAAAGGCTTAAACATGTTTGTTACTGTAGTGAGGTTACATACGTCACTAAACACGGGCTCGCATTGACTAGGTTTACGTAACACAGGACATGTCTCCATACCTAGGTTTTCATAACATAGGTCATCCATACCTGTGCACTTCAAAATACGCGGGGCGTTCAATAAGTAATGCAACACTTTTTTCTGAAAGCAGATTGGTTCATTCAGGATTCCAATACACCATATTTTATTCCACTCTTTTGGCTACAAAAGCCTGTTTTTCAACATCATCTCCGTTCAATACCATGGCATGACGCTACCTCACTGAGAGGCGCGTAATGGGGCCCCTTAGGGAAATGGCAGCAAGAGAGGGGAAGAAAACCAATGTGCACTCCGTGTGCATACCGGGGGGAGTCATTCCAGATGTGGAAAGGGTCCTTCCGGATGCCATGAAGAGTACAGGGTGCACCCATCTGCAGGTGGTCGCTCATGTCGGCACCAATGATGGGTGTCGCTATGGATCGGAGGAAATCCTCTCTGGCTTCCGGCGGCTATCTGATTTGGTGAAGACTGCCAGTCTCGCTAGCGGGATGAAAGCAGAGCTCACCATCTGCAGCATCGTCGACAGGACTGACTGCGGACCTTTGGTACAGAGCCGAGTGGAGGGTCTGAATCAGAGGCTGAGACGGTTCTGTGACCGTGTGGGCTGCAGATTCCTCGACTTGCGCCATAGGGTGGTGGGGTTTCGGGTTCCGCTGGATAGGTCAGGAGTCCACTACACACAACAAGCGGCTACACGGGTAGCAGGGGTTGTGTGGCGTGGGCTGGGCGGTTTTTTAGGTTAGATGGCCTTGGGCAAGTACAGAAAGGGCAACAGCCTCAACGGGTGCGGGGCAAAGTCAGGACATGCGGGGACCAAGCAGCAATCGGTATTGTAATTGTCAACTGTCGAAGCTGCGTTGGTAAAGTACCGGAACTTCAAGCGCTGATAGAAAGCACCGAAGCTGAAATCGTTATAGGTACAGAAAGCTGGCTTAAGCCAGAGATAAATTCTGCCGAAATTTTTACAAAGGTACACACGGTGTTTAGAAAGGATAGATTGCATGCAACCGGTGGTGGAGTGTTCATCGCAGTTAGTAGTAGTTTATCCTGTAGTGAAGTAGAAGTGGATAGTTCCTGTGAATTATTATGGGTGGAGGTTACACTAAACAACCGAACTAGGTTAATAATTGGCTCCTTTTACCGACCTCCCGACTCAGCAGCATTAGTGGCAGAACAACTGAGAGAAAATTTGGAATACATTTCACATAAATTTTCTCAGCATGTTATAGTCTTAGGTGGAGATTTCAATTTACCAGATATAGACTGGGACACTCAGATGTTTAGGACGGGTGGTAGGGACAGAGCATCGAGTGACATTATACTGAGTGCACTATCCGAAAATTACCTCGAGCAATTAAACAGAGAACCGACTCGTGGAGATAACATCTTGGACCTACTGATAACAAACAGACCCGAACTTTTCGAATCTGTATGTACAGAACAGGGAATCAGTGATCATAAGGCCGTTGCAGCATCCCTGAATATGGAAGTTAATAGGAATATAAAAAAAGGGAGGAAGGTTTATCTGTTTAGCAAGAGTAATAGAAGGCAGATTTCAGACTACCTAACAGATCAAAACGAAAATTTCTGTTCCGACACTGACAATGTTGAGTGTTTATGGAAAAAGTTCAAGGCAATCGTAAAATGCGTTTTAGACAGGTACGTGCCGAGTAAAACTGTGAGGGACGGGAAAAACCCACCGTGGTACAACAACAAAGTTAGGAAACTACTGCGAAAGCAAAGAGAGCTCCACTCCAAGTTTAAACGCAGCCAAAACCTCTCAGACAAACTGAAGCTAAACGATGTCAAAGTTAGCGTAAGGAGGGCTATGCGTGAAGCGTTCATTGAATTCGAAAGTAAAATTCTATGTACCGACTTGACAGAAAATCCTAGGAAGTTCTGGTCTTACGTTAAATCAGTAAGTGGCTCGAAACAGCATATCCAGACACTACGGGATGATGATGGCATTGAAACAGAGGATGACACGCGTAAAGCTGAAATACTAAACACCTTTTTCCAAAGCTGTTTCACAGAGGAAGACCGCACTGCAGTTCCTTCTCTAAATCCTCGCACAAACGAAAAAATGGCTGACATCGAAATAAGTGTCCAAGGAATAGAAAAGCAACTGGAATCACTCAATAGAGGAAAGTCCACTGGACCTGACGGGATACCAATTCGATTCTACACAGAGTACGCGAAAGAACTTGCCCCCCTTCTAACAGCCGTGTACCGCAAGTCTCTAGAGGAACGGAGGGTTCCAAATGATTGGAAAAGAGCACAGATAGTCCCAGTCTTCAAGAAGGGTCGTCGAGCAGATGCGCAAAACTATAGACCTATATCTCTTACGTCGATCTCTTGTAGAATTTTAGAACATGTTTTTTCCTCGCGTATCATGTCATTTCTGGAAACCCAGAATCTACTATGTAGGAATCAACATGGATTCCGGAAACAGCGATCGTGTGAGACCCAACTCGCTTTATTTGTTCATGAGACCCAGAAAATATTAGATACAGGCTCCCAGGTAGATGCTATTTTTCTTGACTTCCGGAAGGCGTTCGATACAGTTCCGCACTGTCGCCTGATAAACAAAGTAAGAGCCTACGGAATATCAGACCAGCTGTGTGGCTGGATTGAAGAGTTTTTAGCAAACAGAACACAGCATGTTGTTATCAATGGAGAGACGTCTACAGACGTTAAAGTAACCTCTGGCGTGCCACAGGGGAGTGTTATGGGACCATTGCTTTTCACAATATATATAAATGACTTAGTAGATAGTGTCGGAAGTTCCATGCGGCTTTTCGCGGATGATGCTGTAGTATACAGAGAAGTTGCTGCATTAGAAAATTGTAGCGAAATACAGGAAGATCTGCAGCGGATAGGCACTTGGTGCAGGGAGTGGCAACTGACCCTTAACATAGACAAATGTAATATATTGCGAATACATAGAAAGAAGGATCCTTTATTGTATGATTATATGATAGCGGAACAAACACTGGTAGCAGTTACTTCTGTAAAATATCTGGGAGTATGCGTACGGAACGATTTGAAGTGGAATGATCATATAAAACTAATTGTTGGTAAGGCGGGTACCAGGTTGAGATTCATTGGGAGAGTGCTTAGAAAATGTAGTCCATCAACAAAGGAGGTGGCTTACAAAACACTCGTTCGACCTATACTTGAGTGTTGCTCATCAGTGTGGGATCCGTACCAGGTCGGGTTGACGGAGGAGATAGAGAAGATCCAAAGAAGAGCGGCGCGTTTCGTCACTGGGTTATTTGGTAACCGTGATAGCGTTACGGAGATGTTTAATAAACTCAAGTGGCAGACTCTGCAAGAGAGGCGCTCTGCATCGCGGTGTAGCTTGCTGTCCAGGTTTCGAGAGGGTGCGTTTCTGGATGAGGTATCGAATATATTGCTTCCCCCTACTTATACTTCCCGAGGAGATCACGAATGTAAAATTAGAGAGATTAGAGCGCGCACGGAGGCTTTCAGACAGTCGTTCTTCCCGCGAACCATACGCGACTGGAACAGGAAAGGGAGGTAATGACAGTGGCACGTAAAGTGCCCTCCGCCACACACCGTTGGGTGGCTTGCGGAGTATCAATGTAGATGTAGATGTAGATGTAGATGGTACTGCTCTACTGTCAGACATCAGGGCCAAAGTCTTTCTGCACGAATAACCTCCCATTCATCCACGTACCGGTTTCCACCGAGTGCGTCATTCACTGGATCAAAAACACGAAACTCGGAAGGTGCGAGATGCGGGTTGCCCTGTCATGGACAGGGAGCAGTTCGTATGCATTTTTGTGGCGTCAAACACGCTGAAATCGTTTCTTCAATTTCTTGAGAGTAGCGAATACAGTTGGAAGATGATCGTTGCACCACGAAGCAAGACATCAAACAGAAGAACCCCTTCAGAGACCCACAAGACCATCCACATGAGTTTACCGCTGGGGATTCAGCTCTGAAATTTCTCTTCGGAGGAAAGGTGGCGCAGACCCACTCCATGGATTGACGTTTTCTTTCCGGTTAGAAATGATGAACCTATGTTTCATTGGCTGCGATTATGTTACACAAAAACTGTCACGCTCAGCCTCGTAACGCGCAAACATTTGCGCAGCGACAGTCATTCGTTTTCTTTATGGTGTTCTGTTAGGCGGCAAGGAACTCAGTGGGCACAGTCAGACTGGTGGACGAGTGTTTCAGCACTACCTATAAAGACGTGCAGTGTTTGCGATCAGTCGATCACCTCGAATGAGAATGTCTGCACGTTCCAACATTGCAGGAGTCACAATTGTATGCGGCCGAAGGCACGAGGGAGCTAGGATAGTTTCGCGTGACGACTCACCGTGCTTATGTTCACTGCCACGTGTCCGTAGACATTCTGCAAGCGCCTATGAGTATCTGTGATGATCTGGTTTTCCTCCAAAAGAAACTCAATGACAGCTCTCTGCTTGGAACACATCCCCGTCAGAGACGCCATTTTGAAGATTACGTACCGGGTGATCAAAAAGTCAGTAAAAATTTGAAAACTGAATAAATCACAGAATAATGTAGATAGAGAGGCACAAATTGACACACATGCTTGTAATGACATGGGGTTTTATTAGAACCAAAAAAATACAAAAGTTCACAAAATGTCCGACAGATGGCGCTTCATCTGATCAGAATAGCAATAATTAGCATCACAAAGTAAGACAAAGCGCAGATGATGTTCTTTACAGGAAATGCTCAACATGTGCACCATCATTCCTCAACAATAGCTGTAATCGAGGAATAATGTTGTGAACAGCACTGTAAAGAATATCCGGAGTTATGGTGAGACAATGGCGTCGGATGTTGTCTTTCCGAATCTCTAGAGATGTCGGTCGATCACAACACACTTGCGACTTCAGGTAACCCTAAAGCCAATAATCGCACGGACTGAGGTCTGGAGACCTGGGAGGCTAAGCATGACGAAAGTGGCGGCTGAGCACATGATCATCACCAAACGACGCGCGCAAGAGATCTTTCACGCGTCTAGCAACTTTTTTTTTCTTCTAATAAAACCCCATGTCATTCTAAGCTTGTGTGTCAATTTTTACCTCTCTATCTACATTATTCCGTGGTTTATTAAGTTTTCAAATTTATACTGACTGTTTGATCACCCGGTAGAAGCCGCCACCTTTGGGAACGTCATGAAACTATAGGGGCTGAAGGGGAAATACTCCACGATTCCCCACAACAAATTCTGCATCACTCAACCAAAACTGGCCGATAAATATGTTTTGCATTACTTATGTATGTCTCGTATGACTCGTAATGTTGTAGCAGCCATATTAGGTGCTTTCATCAGTAGTTGATGTGATTTCATTGGTAGTGACGGTTTATCTGAGTGTAAAGGCAGCTAAAATTCCGCCGAGTCATCCTCTGCCAATGGCGTCACTGGATGCGGTATAGACGGGTTCTTGTCATCACACCGCTTTCCCGGTCGTTGTAGGGTTTCTCGACCTTAGAGCCGCTACTAATCGTTGGAGTAGCTCCTCAGTCGACCTCACGAGGATGTGTGCATCCCGTACCAGGCCTCCCACCAAGCAAAAATCCCTGGCACTACCGGGAATCGATCCCAGGCTCCTTCCATAGCAGTCAATCGCGCTGACCACTCAATTACGGAGGTCGACCTATCTGAATGTAGCCGATACCTAATGCACAATCACAATGTAGAAGTCTCCTTAAGGCTTGAAAACAACTTACACTGATTCACTGTGTTGTTTCCACAAACAATCAACTGCTTGCTGTTGCTGAGAGCCTACACTGCTGGATCATCACCAGATCACTAACGGAAGTTGACTACTGCCTGCTGATGCAGTCGGGAGTGGTGTTGATTATACAAAACAGTTTACCAAAAAGAAAGCCCGATCGAGGTGGCTCAGTGGTCAGCACACGGTTCAAACCCACGTCCGGCCATCCTAATTTAGTTTTTCCGTGATTTCCCTAAATCGCTTCAGGCGACTTGCTTCCCTAATCCAATGGTAACGATGACCTCGCTGTTTGGTCTCCTCCCCCCAATCAACCAACCAGCCATAAAGAGGGGAAATAAAATTTATGTGTATTTTAAGTTAACGATTATAAGATTTCAATGTATAAAATTTATTTCCGTAACGTTTAATATTACTGAGCTACAATGGCTTGTACAGTATTTTTTATGCAGCCCTTTATTCCGATTCCTGAGACAACACATACGGTACTGCTTGCACATACTCAATGGAAATGTCCATCTGGGAATGTTAGAGTGGAGTAAGGTGACATTAAGCATTGTTTCCAAGATAAAGACATTTCCAGACAAAAGAAATGATCACCAGAGTACATTAGTTTTATTGGTCTCGAGTGTTGTTACCAGGACTGGAAGAGTATATAACGGATGGGAACAGCGTCAGATGTTGAGTGATCACTATGTAGGTCCGCCTCGATAGCTGCGGTTTCAGGTGGCAGATTGCTAACCAAAGAGGCCCGGGTTCGATTCCCCGCCAGATCGGAGATTTTCTCCGCTCAGGAACTAGGTGTTGCATTGTCATTACATTCGTATCTCATTACTGAAACGAAAATCGCATCACACACAATTTCCGCTACTGGCATGGCTGCATGGTCACGAGTCGAAAGCCAACATATTTAAAAAAATCTATATTACAAAAAACACGCGTGAGACAGTTTTAACAATACGTTACCAAGTTTTAAAGGGGCCTTATTGGTTGGCTGGTAGAATCGTGCAGTATCAAGAACTGTGGGGCATTCGATGTGATAGTGGCCTGATACTGGACTACATGGTAATGTGAAGGCAAGCCTAGCCGTCATCAAATTTCCGGTAGATCACGTGTGATTATCACAAGGGAGTGTCACTTTAGTGTGCACAAAGGACATCGTAGCCCCATCACGTTTGTGCCTGCTATCCGAGAATAAGATGCAATGAATTTTCTGGAGCATTTTTTGTTATCCCATGCCATTGGTCGGAGCCTAGCAGCAACCGGACTAGGGAATTACCGTCCCACATATAGCTATATCGAGTAATGAAAATTGTGTGAAGACAGAAGATGATCCCAGAAAACTGGAAGAAGGGAATAACTGTCCCGATCTTTAAGAAGGGAAATAGAAAAGAGTGCAACAACTGTCGGGGGATGACACTGAACTGTGCAAAGATTTTTGAGAAAATTTTGGAAGCGCATATTCAAGTAAAATTATAAGGAAGAATGAGGGAAGAGCAACATGGCTTTAGAATAGGAAAGTCCATTGTGGATCTAATTTTTGTTGTAAGACAACTGCAGGAACAGCACTATGAACATGGAACAGATCTACTAATGACCTTCCTGAACATTGAAAAAGCATATGATAGTGTATGTAGAAGCAAAGTGTGGAAAGCCTTGGAGAACAGAGTAGTAGCAAAACAGATTATTTGGAGGATAAGGGAAATGTACCATGTAAGTGGGAGCTGTGTGAAAGAGGGAAGAGAGAGATCAGCTTGGATTGAACAGAAGCATGGCTTGAGGCAGGGAAGTGCACTTTCACCATTACTCTTCATTGTAGTGATGGATGATATAATGAGTACTGTAGCACAAGTAACTGGTGAAAGGAAGATGAAAGCTATGGTGTTTGTAGATGATCTGATAATTTGGGGGAATAAGGAGGAGGAAGTACAAGATCAGTTGGACGTATGGGAACGAACAGTGCAAGAATATGGGATGAAATTTACTGTAAGAGAGAGATGATTATCACATCAAGAAAGAAGGAGAGAGGAACAACTGGAATAACAATTGGTGAGGAGCGATTGAGGAGATTGGAGAGTTTTAAGTACCTGGGAAGCCTGATACAGGAAGATGGAAAAAACGACAGAGAAATAACCGAGCAGGGGAGAAAAGCAGAAGCATTTCGGAAGAGTGTCAGAAGCCTGATATGGAGCAAGGATGCGCCAAATCAGTAAGAAGGTTATGTACCGGTCTTATTATGTCCCAACCCTGACATTTGCATCAGAAGTCTGCGTTATGAAAGGAAGAGAGAAAAGCAAAGTACAAGCTAGAGAGATGAAATTCTTGAGAAACAGTATTGGAGTGATAAAGATAAACAGGTTAAGAAATGAGAGGATCAGAGAGTTAATGAAGGTGGAACCATTACGGGATGAGATAGAGAAATCAAGGCTGAGGTGGTATGGACACGTTAAGAGAATGGAGGAGAAGAGGATATCCAGGAGGATACACGAGATGAAACTGGAAGGAAAGAGACCAAGGTGAAGACCGAGAGACAGATGGCTGAAAGGAGTAGAGGAATGCGTCCAGAAGAAGGGAGAAGACTGGACCAAGGCGAAGAGGGAGAGATGGTGGCAAGACAGAAGACGATGGAGAGGCCTATGTTAAATCCCGGCCAGAGATGATGATCATGATGACGACATAGTCTCCCATTAACATCACTTCGCAAACGGTTGTGTTTGCAGTCGTACTGGGAATGGCATGCTTGGACTCCTCATCAAGGTCACTTCATTGTATTCACCGATGAATTTCGGTTCTGGACTGCCCAGAAGACCATTGTCAGCGAGAATGATGGCGATCTGGAGAGAGCTAAATATTTCCAGTGTTCTGGATAGGCACAGAGGTGATACTTCTGGCTTCTACAGTAGACGAGGGGAGCCGTCGGGTATGACTTCAGGTCAAGGCTTTCAGCGACTAAGGGAACTTTGAAGGCAACAACGGTAGGCCACGGACATCCTGCGTCCTCGCACGTTACCTCACATGCGACTCTACCATTATGTTTCTTTTTTTTTTTTTTTTTTTTTCTACGGGATAATTCTTATTCACACATCGCACATGCCTCTATGAAATGTGTGTCAGATGTTGAGATACTCCCGTAGCCGGCAGGATCCCCAGATGTGTTCCGACAGATCATGTGCGGGACCAGCTCTCATGTCAACTACGTCCCAGGGCCAGTTTCGATGATATCATGTTTCAGTGTCCAGAATATCAAGGACGAATTACAAAAGTTGTAGGCCAGTTGCCTCAAAGAGAGTACAACGGCAGCACGACGCCCTTCCCAACCGAATCAGCCTGAGTACGTACAACGCCACACAAGTAAATGTTCTCAAACTGCCATGTTCTTTGTAAATTTGACTCGAGTTCGTAATAACTCATGTAACATCACATACTCTAAAAGGTTTCATTTCGTTTCCTCCTCTCCTTCTTGGTGCTTCAAATTATTGTTAGGCAATGTTTTTCACCCTGCAGCTGGGTGCACGCAATTTTGAAACTCACTGACAGATAAAACTCCGTGCCGGATTAGAATTTCGTGGACAATGCTGTTGTCCACTGAGCTATCCTGGCACGACACACCATCTGTCCTCACAGCTTTAATTCCGCCAGTAGTTCTGTCCTGCTATCAAAACTTCACACAATGTCTCCTTCACACTCTGCTACACCAAAATCCCTTGAAGGACAGATATATTGTGTCCCGAATGAATCTTTCACTCCCGCACTCGAATCAGAGGCATAGGTCACTTCTCCACAACATTCTTTCTTCCAGGAGTGCTAGACCTGCATGGTATGCAAGAGTACTTCTGAACAGTCTGGTACGTAGAAAATTGATACTGGCGGAACTAAAGCTGTGAGAGCGGGTCGCGAGTCATGCCTGGATGGCTCAGTGGGTTAAGAGCAGTATCGGTGAAAGGCAAAGTTCCAGGCTCGAATTGCAGACTGGGTCACACTTCTTTTCTGTTGAGAAGTTACCTAAATTCTGTTTCTCTGGATTACAAATGTAAAAATCCTTCTAGCCCAATCAATTTACGACGAAATCGTAGATGACAAAATTTAGTGTCAATAGCCATTATGGCTACGCATATTGGTTCGAATGCTGGTGGGGAAACAAATTTCCATTAGCAATATGTATTCAACAGTGCTAACAAGTTCTTGATCACGACTTGTGCTTCATCGTAAGTTAAGAATAAAACTTATCTGCTATGCCACACGTAGTGAATGCATGTGACACTGTTGATGGTGATCCACCTGTCGAAACGGGATGTGAAGCTAGATGGCCCCATGACGTTAATCGAGAAGAGGTGCGTACGTGGGATCATATCGTTTCACCATCTATTTTCCATCCATTCCTATTCATCCATAACAACACAAACAGGCTGGAGAAATGTCGGCATGTGAAGGGTGGCAGGTTAAAAGTGAAGGGGTTTAAAGCTGCCAGAATTTGCCGCTGAAAGGCTCAAGGTTTCTTTTAATGCACTCAAAGGCATTTAGTAACTCATGATCGTGAGATGAGCTTAGATTCTGATGAGTGCCAGTATTCCTGGAGAGGTAATTGTCATCAAGGCACCCCAAGTGAAAGACGTTTTCTCTTGGTTCTCCCCAATTTTCTGAGTTTTGGAAACATTGTTTCTATTGAGATTGAAATTGAGAGTGGCAGTGAAGTTCCCTGGTTGCGTATAACGGGTCTGGATGAAACCAAGTTAACCGTTAGATGTTTTTAGCGACCACCCGATTCCGCTGTGACAGTTCTAGAGCCATTCAAAGAATGTCTACGGTCAGTAGCACGTAAATACCCAGATCATGCATTGCTATCTGGAGACGACTTTAACCTGCCGAGTATGGAGTGAGACCTCTGTGGATTCATTGCAGGGGGCGCAGAGGACAGTCTTACGAAGTACTTTTAAACACGTTTTCAGGAATCTGTATCAAGCAGCTAAATCGACAGCCACACACGATGGAAATATCTTAGACCTTGTAGCTACAAACAAGCCGGAACTTATCGATGGCGTCAGTATAGAGACGTGGATTAGTGATCATGATGTCATCATAGCGACTATGGTTTCGATAGTTAATAAATCAGTCTAAAAGGTATTTCTGCTACAAAAGCAAATGAGCAGTTGTTAGTGTCTCACTTAGATATGAACTGGACATACAGGAGTTATGGACAAATTTTAAACACATTGTACATCGTGCTATGGACAAGTACGCACGTAGTAAGTGGATTAAAGACGGAAAAGACCCGTCGTGGTTTAGCAATGAAATTCGGAAAATGCGAGGAAGCAAAGGTCGTTGCACACTCTTTTCAGAAAACGATGCACAAATGACGACAGGCCATAAATATTTCGTAGAGATTCGTGTGTCTGCAAAAAGATATATGCGCGAAGCATACAACTACCACCGTCATACCTTAGGAAAAGATCTGGCCGAAAACCGCAGGTAATTCCGGTTCTATGCTAGGTGAGTCTAAGGCTTCCATCCAGTCAATTGTCGACCAGTTTCGTGTGGCAGTTAAAGATAGCGAAAAGAAAGTCGAAGTTTTAAATTCCACGGCGAAGAAATCGCAGGAGACTCATATAGACATACCATCGTCTGACCATTGCACAGAGTACCGTATTGACGACACAGTAATAAGCATTCCTGGCGTAGAGAAACAACTGAAAGGGGTGAAAACAAATACGTCGCCAGGTCCGGATGAAACACCAATTCGGTTTTACAAAGAGTACGCTACGGCAGTGGCCCCTTACTTAGCTTGCATTTATCCTGAACCTGTCGTCCAGCAGAAAGTCTCAAGCGACCGGAAAAAAGCGACAGGTGGCTTTTGTACATAAGAATGGTATAAAACGGACCCGCAAAATTACAGTACAATACCCTTTAACAACGTTTTGCAGCAGAATTCTAAAATATATTCTGAGTTCAAATGTAAAAAATTTTCTTGAGACCGAGCAGCTTATGCCCACGAATCAGCACGACTTTAGAAAGCATCGTGCGTGTGAAGCTTGCCTTTTTTTCACATGATATGCTGCAACAGGCAGCTTCCAATTTTCTAGATTTCCGAAAAGCATGTGACGCTATACTCCACTACAGACTATTAATGAAATTACGTGCATAAGAAATAGGCTCCCAGATATGTGAGTGGCGCTGGCCGCGGTGGTCCTGCGGTTCTAGGCGCTCCAGTCCGGAGCCGCGCTGCTGCTACGGTCGCAGGTTCGAATCCTGCCTCGGGCATGGATGTGTGTGATGTTCTTAGGTTAGTTAGGTTTAATTAGTTCTAAGTTCTAGGGGACTGATGACCACAGCAGTTGAGTCCCATAGTGCTCAGAGCCATTTGAACCATTTTTTTATGTGAGTGGCTCGAAGACTTCTGAAGCCAGTATGCTCTCCTAGACAGCGAGTGTTCATCAGGGGCAAGGGTTGTCAGTAGTGCCCCATGGAAGTGTTGTACGACCGCTATATATGTAGTGGACACGGTGGGCTGAAATCTGCAGTTGTTTGCTGATGATGCTGTAGTGTACGGTAAGGTGTCGAAGATTAGTGACTATGGAATGATACATGGCGATAGACAAAATTTCTAGTTGGTGTGATGAAGGGCAGCTGCTCTAAATGTCGAAAAATGTAAGTTAATGCACATGATTAAGAAAAACAAACCCATAACGTTCGGATACGGCATTAGTAGTGTCCTCCTTGACACAGTCACGTCGTTTAAATATCAGGGCGTAACGCCGCAAAGTGATCTGAAATGGAACGACAATGTGAGGACTGAGGCAGGCAAGGCGAATGGTCGACTTCGGTACAGTTCGAATGTTTGGGATCCACACTAGGTTGGATTACAGAAAAACACCGAAGCAATCCGTTGATGGTCTGCTGGATTTGTTACTGGCAGTTACTGGCAGATTTCAACAATGCGCAAGTGTTACGGAGATGCTTCGGGAACTCAAATGGGAACCCCTGGAAGGAAGACGACGTTCTTTTAGAGGAATACTACTGAGAAAATTTAGAGAACTAGCATTTGAAGCTGACTGCAGAACGATTCAACCGGCGCCAATATACATTTCCCATGAAGACCATGAAGCAAATGTGCCTTAAGTGCTATCCTTTCCTCTGCATAGCAGTTTCTCTGCATGAAATAAAGGATCTGTCACTACTCATCCACTTGACTGTGAACAGTTATCTTTGGTAGCTGTAGGCGTCTGTACAAGTGAGAGAGGGACCAGGGTAAACTCTGTGTGTTACACCAAACACCTAACCAACAAGTCTGAGGTGCAATCTTCATCTGAAACTGAAATTGAGTCAGTGAGTCTCACTTCACTTGATGTAAACTGTACTGTGTCCCATGACAAAGAGAGACTAACGCAAAAGGGCAGGGGTCTATTACCTGTTGGTAGCTCAGACGTGTGAGGAATCGTAGTACCCCTTAGTGGTATTCCCTAAGGGGTAATGGTAGTAAGGGGTGAGAAGGAACCCCAGACACACACACAATGTATTCCTGGAAGCCACAAGCAACGTGTTTAAAAGGCTGTCCTGTCAGCCATGGAGAGTTAGTTGGGTTATATATATATATATATATATATATATATATATACAATAATATATCGCCAGTTGGTGTTCTTTGTGAAGCATTTGACTGTGTAGATTATGTTACTCTAATGTTAGTGTTTTATGGAGTTGGCTTGGGTTGCTGTGGGACAGGCGACCATGCTAGGTCATCGGTCACATCGTTTTAGGGAAGGATGGGGGAGGAAATCGGCCGTGCCCTTTCGAAGGAACCATCCCGCCATCTGCCTGAAGCGATTTACGGAAATCACGGAAAACCTAAATCAGGATGGCCGGACGAAGGATTGAACCGTCTTCCTCCCGAATGCGAGTCCAGTGTGCTAACCACTGCACCACCTCGTTCGGCGTGCCACAGAGGGAATAAGGTGCAACAATCTACAGGTTGTGGCACACATTGGGACAAACATGCCTGTCGCCTGATCTCTGAGGTCGTACTTGTATCATTCCAGCTATTGGCAGAGAAAGTTCAGTATACCAGCTGTGCTTATGGAGTTTCAACAAATCTCACAATCTGCACTACTGTCCCCAGAAATGTTCGTGGTCCACTGGGTCTTGGTCGATTGGAAGGCTTGAGACAGAGACTGCAACGCTTCTGTGACAAGCTAGGCTGCGACTTTATGGACTTGCCCCGCATTACTGAGAACAGCAAATGGGTCAGGTGTGCACTGAACATCATAGACTGCTACCCAGGTGTGTGTGGGATGTGCACAAGGATCTTTTAGAGTAGACAACCCTGAACACATTCATCTTGCCATCAGCTGAAATAGAGGGCAAGTCCCCACTTAAATTTGTTGCCACCCACTAGTCAGAAAATAAAATGTAAGCTACTGAAATACTCAATCTGAAAGGTCCAAAAATTGGTAGATTCACTTTCCAGAGCAATAAGTTATGGGTCAGAGGATGATGACCTACACGGAGACTGGTCAGCGCCACTTCATCCCATCTCTGTCATCTGGAGTGGGACTGCCGCAGAACACAGATGGTTTCACACAGACCAGCTTATTTTCCAACAGCTCCAGCCCCTATGACTTCAAGTGATTTGTGAATTTCTGGCTCTACAGCGAGGAAATGGCTCGTAAGGGAACATTATATATTTCTGCAGTGAGTCTCTGAATAGCCTCATTGGCTGTAGTGACAGCGTCTTTATTACAGTGGGTTAGAACATTCCCTGTTACCCAGCAAGATACTATTTTCTTTCCCTGGTCTTAGAGATGCAGCTGTGAGTCATTGATCATCTTCAGAACTTTCGCTGCCGGGTGTACTTTCAAAATTGTTTTGTGGACACTGAGGAAATCGGAGCAGATGAGAATAATCTCGCCTTCCTCATGTCTTTTTCAGCAGTGCTTCAGGACAACATAACTTTCTGTACTGTAGACTGTTGATTGGATAAGTAGGTGAACCCTGAAGACACGGTCAGGGAAAACCACTGAGCTACCAAAACAGTCCTCTCACGTGGTGCACCAACCAGTATACTCAGACTTACGCTCAAGAGATCTTGATGCATACCCGGGGCAGAGTGACGTATTGTCCCGGAAGCTGATCCACGACTGGCTGGTTGCGTATCCCTGGCCAGCGAGGCCAGCCGAGCAGAAAGCCTGGGCGGCAGGCCACTTTATGGCCCCCTGGGGACTCGTAACGCAGCGGCAGGCCCGCTCGCAGATTTCAGCCCCTCCATCCCCCAACCCCCTTCCCCCACACAGATCGCCTCCCCCTCCTAACCTCTGCAGCGAGCTGACCCACTGAGTTCGCTCTCCCCGCGCCAGACATGTTCTTACGTCGGCCCCGTACTATCTAACCACTCTTGTGTTTACTGGTGATTAACCAGTGTGGATAATATCGTTTACGAAATGGTACTGAACCAACAGTTCACTGTCAAATGGTTCAAATGGCTCTGAGCACTATGGGACTTAACTGCTGTGGTCATCAGTCCCCTAGAACTTAGAACTACTTAAACCTAACCAACCTAAGGACATCACACACATCCATGCCCGAGGCAGGATTCGAACCTGCGACCGTAGCGCCACGCGGTTCCAGACTGTAGCGCCTAGAACCGCACGGCCACTCCGGCCGGCCAGTTCACTGTCATAAACACACAATCATCATTAACATCTACAACAATACCATCTCTTTACATCGTGGGCAAGGTGGAGAAATAGCTCAGAAATAGTGATGACAAATTGTAGCTGAATTTGAATATCACAATGCTTTAAAAGGTAATGAAATGAAATGAAACCTAATGCTTGTGGAGACCTTGTCAGGTCTCAAGCATCTATGATGTATACAGGGTAGTTCACATGAACGTTTCAGGGCCAATATCTCTGGAGCACCTGTAACTATTGAAAACTAACTTTGACAGCTACGAATGCAAGGCAGGGCCTCACGAAAGTAAGTACTATGTGACATTCTAAAACATAACCAAGTATTATTTTCGACACAAACTTTTGCTTTTATAAATGGACACCCCATATTATTTCTTATGAAATCAATGACATGGAAAATCACAAAAACAATGGCGTTGGTTGCATTGCAAGACGTCAATGCATCCTGAGAAACTGGAAAACAAAGTTGACGCTTGAAATAAACAAGATGCATCACTATTCCACTTCCCGAGATGTACGAATCCCATGTCGCTCGTAATCGTGATGTGAATGAATACTGCGATGCAACAAACGCTGTACTTCTTGCTATTTAAACTGTTATTAAGTGCACTGGAAACAATACAGATGTCCAGCCACACAATGAAAAATAAGCAAAAGGTTTGCTCGTTCATGCTTTATTGATCTTTATTACAGCACTAGAGTGGACGTAATGGTAACGAAAAAGCGAATATCACCAGCCAGGGAAAGTACAATTAATGGCTGACCGAGGATCTAACAGAGAGGTTAATGGTAGTTGTACGTAACTGTGAGACTGGACATCTGTATTATTTCTAGCCCACTTAATAACAGTGTAAATATCACAATAAGTGCAGCGTTTTCTTGAATCGTAGTGGGTCAATCACATCGCGATTACGAGCAACGTGGGGTTCATGCTTGCAGCTCGGGACGTGCAAAAGCGGCGCTTTTAGTTTATTTTAAGTGTCAAGTTCGCTTTGCAATTTCTCGGGATATAATTGATGTATTGCGATGCAACCAATCCATTCCTTGTGTAATTTTTATGTTACTGATTGCTTAAGGAATAAAATTGGAGTGTCTATTTAAAAAAAATAAGTTTGTGTTGAAAATAATATTTTCTTACTTTTTAGAATTTTTCATAGTATTTGTTATCATGAGACCCTGCCTTACATTCATACCAGAGAAAGTCGCTTTTCAATACCTGTTGTTGTTCCGGAGATATTTGCGTTGAAACGGTTAAGTGGAACACCCTATATATGCAGACTGACGTGACGAAAGAGAATTTGCAGAAAGACCAGAATTCATACCAGGGTGTCTTGCTCACTAGGCACGTGCGCTAACCCCGGCATAGTGGCTTTGCACAGCTGCAGGGACTACCCTCGCACACCTCCCTTCTCTGCCCAAATTCCCATTCATGCCTCAACTGACTTGGTATTCTTGGTGAAAACCATTTAGTTTCATTTGATTAAAGCACCTATGCCTGGGTTTCATGCAGGATCCCCCATTTCGTTCGATGCTGAGGTGCTATTGCAATACAGTTGGAGAGCTTCTGCAACGCTCTTCGAATTTAGGGGCAGTATCAGGTGAGCTGAAGCTTGAATGGAAATTTGGATTCACGAGGGAGGCATTTCAAGGTAGTCTGTGCAGTAGTGTAAAGTCATTGTGCTAAGGTCGTGTAGTGTTTAGAACATCTTCCTACAGAGCAGGAGACCCGGGTTCGTAACGTGGCCTTGGTGAAAGTTTTCTTTTGTCACTGCAGTCTGCATATATGCCTCATAGCTGTTGCAGGTAGTATGCCGCTGACTTCCTCCGGCCTTAGAACTGACTCTCCCAACCAATATAGAGGAATCTATGATTTAATGTGGAGTCCGAACCTCGGGGAAACTCGACGTTTTTCGCGTTACCAAATCATTGCCCGAGGTGAAGTAAGCGAATGCGCCCGCACCAAATTCTAGATCAGACTCGGGATCGAACCAAGGACTTTGTGATTTGTAGCTTGGTTCTTATCGATTAACTCGTCTTCAGAAAAAAGGCTGAGTTAGGGATTGCTCCAGTCGCACTATAACAGTAATATCGCATGCTAGCAAAGTCCTTCTACACACAAAAGCGGCTAAGCAAATTCCAGTAATCTCAGGTTTCTGCAGAACAAGCAAGTTTTGGGACAGGCAAGGGTACTCGAGAGGCAGTCATTAATTTAAGGCGGACAATTGAAAAATGTCGGGAGTCCTGTGTCTCTATCTCAATTTTTTTCCTAGGCTATGAAAAGGCATTTGATTGTGTCATGAAGGACAAGTTATGGCATGTGCTCAATGAGTTTGCCATTCCAAAGCACGTAGCTTCATTAACAAAAATCATTTTAGCAGTGCTACAGCAACATAAATGTGGATAATGAATACTCCGAGTTTTTTGATGCGACAAATGAAATCACACAATGTTGTGCACTGTCAACTCAACTCTGTAATAACTATGCAGTGTATGCCATCAAGAGCGCACTACATGGTTGGATGGTGAAATTTCAATAGGCGGCAGAAAAATTAACAATCTACGATTACTACCTCCATTGTAGGAAGTGAGGAAGAAGTTCGTGATCAGTTCTTCATACTGAAGACTATTAATTTAAATAGAGGTCTACAGATAGATAGCCGGCCGCTGTGGCCGAGAGGGTCTAGGCGCTTCAATCCGGAACCGCGCTGCTGATAACGTTGCAGGTTCGAATCCTGCCTCGGGCCTGGTTGTGTATGATGTCCTTAGTTTAGCCAGGTTTAAGTAGTTCTAAATCTAGGGGACTGATATTCCTAGATGTTAAGTCCCATAGTACTTAGAGCCATTTTTTACAGATAGACATGAAAAAGCAAAATTAATTGTCATTAATCGACTAGTTTTCTACCAAGTCCAACTTAGGTTTTCTTAAAGGATCTGGAGGAAGTGAATGATCTCTGATCAATGACATACGAATTTGTGATAAATAAATAAAGCGATGAATCGTCTTTGGCCAAGCCAAGCCGTAATTGTTAAACTCAATAAGATTTGCCAGAAACGGACAATGTCAGAAACATCGAAGACACACTTGAGGAAATCGTTGGTGTTTCTCACGTTCTTGCATGGCTGCGAGACATGGAGCTTGAAGGCAAGTGACAAAAGCTGAATTGATGCCTCCGATATATAGTGTCGGAAGAAGATGTCACGCATATCAGAGACAGGAAGGAGCACCACAGTTTCCATTACAGTAGAACTTAGTATCACAAGAAGTTTATCTTCCCATGTCCGTCAAAGCTACTTCCAGTCCCTTCGCCACAGTTCGTAGAGATAAGTAGATAATTTAGAAAAAAGCAATACTGTACGACAAAGTCCAAGGCAGAAGGCACATAGTTGGATGAAGCGAAGAAGTTTACCGGCCTGTCTCTTGCCATTATACACTCCTGGAAATGGAAAAAAGAACACATTGACACCGGTGTGTCAGACCCACCATACTTGCTCCGGACACTGCGAGAGGGCTGTACAAGCAATGATCACACGCACGGCACAGCGGACACACCACGAACCGCGGTGTTGGCCGTCGAATGGCGCTAGCTGCGCAGCATTTGTGCACCGCCGCCGTCAGTGTCAGCCAGTTTGCCGTGGCATACGGAGCTCCATCGCAGTCTTTAACACTGGTAGCATGCCGCGACAGCGTGGACGTGAACCGTATGTGCAGTTGACGGACTTTGAGCGAGGGCGTATAGTGGGCATGCGGGAGGCCGGGTGGACGTACCGCCGAATTGCTCAACACGTGGGGCGTGAGGTCTCCACAGTACATCGATGTTGTCGCCAGTGGTCGGCGGAAGGTGCACGTGCCCGTCGACCTGGGACCGGCCCGCAGCGACGCACGGATGCACGCCAAGACCGTAGGATCCTACGCAGTGCCGTAGGTGACTGCACCGCCACTTCCCAGCAAATTAGGGACACTGTTGCTCCTGGGGTATCGGCGAGGACCATTCGCAACCGTCTCCATGAAGCTGGGCTACGGTCCCGCACACCGTTAGGCCGTCTTCCGCTCACGCCCCAACATCGTGCAGCCCGCCTCCAGTGGTGTCGCGACAGGCGTGAATGGAGGGACGAATGGAGACGTGTCGTCTTCAGCGATGAGAGTCGCTTCTGCCTTGGTGCCAATGATGGTCGTATGCGTGTTTGGCGCCGTGCAGGTGAGCGCCACAATCAGGACTGCATACGACCGAGGCACACAGGGCCAACACCCGGCATCATGGTGTGGGGAGCGATCTCCTACACTGGCCGTACACCACTGGTGATCGTCGAGGGGACGGTACATCCAAACCGTCATCGAACCCATCGTTCTACCATTCCTAGACCGGCAAGGGAACTTGCTGTTCCAACAGGACAATGCACGTCCCCATGTACCCCGTGCCACCCAACGTGCTCTAGAAGGTGTAAGTCAACTACCCTGGCCAGCAAGATCTCCGGATCTGTCCCCCATTGAGCATGTTTGGGACTGGATGAAGCGTCGTCTCACGCGGTCTGCACGTCCAGCACGAACGCTGGTCCAACTGAGGCGCCAGGTGGAAATGGCATGGCAAGCCGTTCCACAGGACTACATCCAGCATCTCTACGATCTTCTCCATGGGAGAATAGCAGCCTGCATTGCTGCGAAAGGTGGATATACACTGTACTAGTGCCGACATTGTGCATGCTCTGTTGCCTGTGTCTATGTGCCTGTGGTTCTGTCAGTGTGATCATGTGATGTATCTGACCCCAGGAATGTGTCAATAAAGTTTCCCCTTCCTGGGACAATGAATTCACGGTGTTCTTATTTCAATTTCCAGGAGTGTATTAAGAAGAGTTGAAGGTCGTTGTGAACGTAGGCGTCTAGTTGAAGATTCAGTTACTTAAGAACTGAAAGAGAAAATGAGGACACGACACTCAGCAATGAGAAAGCCGACTAATGATGATCATTATGACGTATCGACTAAGCCTCCGATACACACAAAATACAAGTTTATTTTCGTTAGTTCGTCTCTTGTAAGACGCGACGAGTACCTCGGAAGCTGGCCGTAAGAAAGTAGATAGGGCTGGCAAAATAATGTGAACAGTGGTAGTAATGGGATGGTTGTGTTTGAGGGTCAACATCTACAACGCAGGTAAGGCACGTGTCGCGCTGGACTTTGAGTGTTCATTACGGACTAGGCATCAGTGCAGGTTGTTTACAAGCAGTGCAAACTTCGTATTTGCATTCAGCGGCTGAGGTCGACATGGAATGAAAGATCTAACAGAGTTCCAAAGAGGGCAGATTGTAGGGGCCCGATGAGCTGGAGCATCAGTAACCAAGACAGTCAACTTAGTGAATGTTTCAAGAGCAGCTGTTTCAACAGTCATGACAGCCTGTACAAAACATGGAAATACATCATCGTGTAAACGTAATAGTGGGCGAAAATCAAAACTAAACGACAGAGATCGTCGTACGCTAACACGAATTGTGTCAAAATAACACAATACTACGCCGACGAAAGTGACTGTAGAACTCAATAACCATCTTCGAGACCCCTTATCTATCGACGCTGTCCACCGAGAACTCCATAAAGCGGATATTCATGGATGAGCTGCTATACCGAAACAATCAGTGGTGACAAGCAACGCAAAGAAGCGTAAAACATGGTGTCAGGAGCATAAATCCTGGACGGCTGATCAGTGGAAACACGCCATATAGTCCGACGAGTCAAAATTTTCGCTATTTTGACTTGTAAATAATAGATTTCAGCTATCAGTCGACCTTTTTAAATTTTATTGGCAGATTTAGATTTCAGATAGAAACTCGCCATTCTCAATGCACTATCATTCATGATCAATGCATGTAATGTCTGCTGGTCGGGCTTCATCCACAGTTCATTGACGGGTGCTGAAAATTCGCTACGGACCAGCAGAAGGGATTTAGAGATTTAATTGTCACCAAAATAACAGAAAATAGCAACCATTGACAGATAAGTTTCATTGTTCTGTACACCAAGAAGCATTTTATGCTAAATTAGCAGGCATGGACCATGTAAAGAAATTGGTGGTATGAATAGTAAAATCTCTGAGGTCGCACACATTACTCCACTGTCAGTTGCAAAACTTTTCGATGGAACTAAACAAAGAATATGGAGAGTTTATATATTACTGCAAATTTCGTTGGTTAAGTCAAAGATCATGGCTGGAACGATTTTTCGATTTAAAACAAGCTATTGTTGAATTTATGAAGGAAAAAGGGGTACAGGAACGAAAATTAGAGCATTCGGAATGCATTGTAGACATCGCACTTTAAGTGGACATGACTGCACACTGCCCACAGTAAGACACTGCAAGGCGATAAACAGTTTGTTTCTGATTCGATGTGGATCCATTTAAACAGAAAACTGCGTTGTAGAAGGGACGATTTCTGAGACAAAACACAGTCCAGTTCCCTAAGCTCTCTTACTTTAAAGAGAAGCTTTTTTCGTGACTGTTCGTGGTTGCAGATGCAACTGATTGATTTGCAGTACAGTTTTAAAGGTGAATCCTTTTGCGTTAAGACTGTCCAGGACGTCTACAATGTTTTCCTCGGGAAGAGCTTCCAGGCCTCCATAATGACTCTGCAGATACGATAAAACATTTCGATCGAAACATATCTGTGAAAGGTTATTTTGTTGATAATGAACACAAATAAAAATTCACAAATACGTGGCAACCTGAGCACGAAAATCTGTGTAATCGTCTGCATCTATCCATATGATTACAGTTTTTACCAGATGAAACTTATATTATGTCTTCAACGCATCAAAAGTAATTAACACTCGAGCAGTCACGTTGGTTGGCTGAGTCAACCAAAGTTCATTGTTTTGTTCTGAATTCTAATCACTCACCATTGGACTACTAACGATTCCACCTATCTTCAAGACGGACCTCTGTTAGTCAAGTGTATTGTTGCTGGAGTTGTAGCGAGAAGGCTTTGGCAATAATTGCAGCTTACTTTTGTCCGCGCTCTGTTTGGTGTACAGAGTCAACCACGCGGCCAGTTACGCAAGAATTTTTAATTAATTATTTACACCATCGTTTTTATGGGTTAAAATCTTAGATTACCATATAAGTCTCATTTTTGTTTTTACTTTCAGGGCTCGTTTCAAGAAAGGACCGATAGAGGACGACACTGAATAGCTTCTAAATGATGCTGCCGACGACGGCGAGTTTTCTGAATATGACTGATCCGACGGGGAGGAAGAACGAGTTAGCAATCTCAACAGTGATTCAAAAACAGAAGCAGATCCTTTAGAGGGAAATGAATACATACCTGTTGAAGAAGAGGAAATGCAACGTCATGAATAAGATAATGTTGGTGACGACGATTTTGGTTGTATTTGTGGGTCTTTTGTTTGTAAAGATGGTAAAATTATTTGGTCCAAAGAAATTGTTATAGCCATAACAGCAAAACCTCTCTCAAAAACTAAAATAAAAACCCTTCCTGGTCCAAAGAGGTTTGCTACTGCGATTATAGAGGAAGTGACGGATTTCAACCAGGATATTAGTGAGGACATGATTAATTCACTTTTGGAGCACACCAACTTGCATATTACAAACCTGATATCACAAAACAACTAAACTAGAGAGAGGGGCGCAAAGGGGATTTCCTGAGAAGAGATCTGTGCTCTTACTGGAAGCCTTGTTTTGATTGTCTTCAAGGACGGAAATAAAACGAATGTTGAAGAACTTTGGAATAAAGATGACACTGGTGTGATGATTCTGTATGATACACATACAGACAGTCTATATTTCTCCTCAGAAGTGTGAGATTTGATGATAAAGTGATAAGAACACAAAGGTGTGAGAAAGATAAATTAGCAGCGATCAGGTCGTATTTGGCTAAATTAGTTACAAATTGTACGGAAAGCTACAGTTTGAGAGAGTTTGCAATCACAGATAAGGTGTTGATACATTTTGTAGGAACACGTACCAAACAAACCAGCGAAGTATGGCTTGCAGTTCTTTGCTGTTTACGATGTGAAAACATCCTACACAGCATCAGTTGAATTATACTGTGGAAAACAATCATATGGCTCTCACAAGGTGTCAAATCAACAGTATGACACTGAGCGTCGACTGCCAAAGCTCTGAATGGGTCCAATCGGAATATTACTTTTGACAACTGGTAAACTAGTTAGAAATTGTCGATCTTGCTTTCGCAGGAACGCACCACTTACATTGGAACACTGAAAAAAATAAAAAATCAGATCTTCACTGCTTGGATACCAGAAAGACATCACGATGGTGTCACACCTGCCCAAAACTAATGTGTTGTTGTGCTTAGCAACTTGCACAGTGAAGACATGACTCTTAAAGCAATGAATATATCACACATTATCACGGACTACAATATGACAAAGAATGTTGCTGACAGCATACAAGATGTGAAGTAAATACTCTGTGACTCGTGTAACTAGAAGATGGGAAATGACTGCATGGTTTGCTCTACTAAACATCGGTGGCCTCAACGCCCAAATATTGATTCAGTCCAACGAAGAAAACCCAATAAAACCAAGGAGGATACTTCCGAAATAACTGTCTCAGCTACTTAAAACAGCTCATTTAGTTATCCCACACTCCCACGCCTCCCAAACGACCTCGAAATATTTAGGCACCTTATAAATTGGAAGAGCCTCCAAACAAAAAGAAGAGTTGCTGCGTTATGTATGGCAGGAAAAAGTATGTTGTTGCCACAATTCGTTGTTTTCAGTGTCATATGTTTGTGTGCAAAAAGCATTCATCCATTGCCTATGGAAAGTGTGCATGTCACACTCTGGATGAGCCGGAGGAAGAGGGTGAGCTAAATTTTTGTATACTGTATGTATAATAAGAATAACAGCACATCTAATAAATAACCCAAATATGATGCCACAATTGCTGTATAACTTTTATGCACTGTTAAATAAATGCAGGCCAAGTGTGTTCCGAAATTATTATTATGTGTGTTGAAAATTTGTTGTTAAATAAAAAAACAATATACTTTTATTAGATTTTGTAACTACCTGTTAAGAAGAAATAAAGTTCAGACATTAAAATATATGTTTATGTGTGTAAAAAGTAAAATTAAGTCAGGTTTTTTTCATACTGAGCATATTAAAGTAGTCTTTTTCGGCGCTTTAAAGAACTCAATGGCTGGTTGACAGAGTCAATTGCACAATCACTAAAGTTACAAAAACTGACACGACGGCTCGAAGGTTAAATAATACTGAAAATTTGTTTTGTTTGTGATCTATGTTGTTGAGAAATATGAAATATGAAACAAAATGTTACGCAGTCCAGCTGTATTGCCATCTAAATACAATGTGTTCGCAGTTTCCCTTCCCCCCTTCTCACACGCAGAGACTACAGCGTGGGGTGGAAAAAGTGTGCAGCCAGGTTAAGTGCTACGGCACGCAAGCCAGTGTACATCTCATGAGTTGAATTCTTGCCTCCCTTGACATACAGATATAAAAATCAAAATATGATGGCTGGAATAGTTTTAGTGTCAGTGTAGCCATTCTCAGATTATGTTCGTATTAGATGGAGGTTGAACAACAACTAGGTATCCCAATAATAACCATATCGCGCAATAATCTACACACGTTTAAGAAGCAAGTTAACTAAGAAATTTAGTGGTAATAGCCACAACAAAAACTATACTGGTTCTATACCATGCTCATGTGAGATGCAGGTTGAATGAAAACTAGATGTACCAGTGAGAACCATATCACGCAATAACTTGCACTTTTATAAGAGGCAAGCTAAGTAAAAAAAATTAATTGTAACAGTGCAACAGAAATGAGACTGGTTCTGCTCCATGGGAAATAAAACCAATAAACTCGCCTCTTATAGAAGCGCAAGTTAATTCATGATATGGTTTTTAGTAGAACATCTAATTTTCATTCAACGTGAATCTCACACGAGTATGGTACAAAACTGGTCTCACTTTTATTGTTGCTATTATCACTAAATTCTTAGTTAAAAATGTAGAAGTGGAAGTTATTTCGTGATATGATTATTGCTGGGACAGCCAGTTGTTTTCAACCTGCATCGAATATGGACATGATCTGAGGATGATTGCACTGACAAGAGAAACTAGTGTCGTCATAATATTTTGATTGTTATATTCGTGAACAATCTAGACAATTAAAAGAATTTTCAAAAGAAATTTTTACGTTTTAACAAATACCGTAAGCTCGCTTTCTCCTTCCATAAAAAATGTCAAGCATTACCGAAAATTTCACATCTCAACAGAGCGGAACGCCACATCACATTTAAGAGCATTTCTTAACAATGAGTTGCCTAAATCTAGTGGATCTAAGATCTCGCATTACAGCATCGGGTTCCAACGTGACATGGCCTCATCGTATGTGATTGTTTAGGGTCGAGGGAGATAGGAGTTTGTGAAAGTCTCCGTGTATTTGTAACCCATTCCAGCGACTTTGGGTAAACTGCAACGTCGCATAGAAATAGTAGTGACTGCAGAAACTCTGGTCATGCTCACAAAATTATGGGACGATTTCGGCTATCGTTTGGATGCTTGTCATCCGCCTGCTTGAAGGACAGTGATCATTTGTGATAGGTAGATGAAAACTATGATCCTAAGTGTTATTGTAAAAAAATTCCGCAGGTTGTACACGTGAGGTCAGTATCATGCTACTAGGGACATACACACTGCGTTCCATGCCTGCTGTAGCAGTATTAAAAGGTACTGTGACACTTGTGGCCTGCGTTAACCTTACTGCACACCAGCTGCATCCTCCTACGATTGATGACGTCCACGTCAAAACACCAGAACCGTCCTGCAGTCGTTTGAGGAACATGATAGCGAACGTACGTTTATGTTTTGGCCACCAAGTTCGCTTGACCTGAACCCGATGGAACACATGTGGGCCACTATCGGTCGCGAGCTCAATGTTCACGTACCACTGGCCCTAATTTACTAGAATTGGACCCGACTGCTTAGCTGGGTGATAACGTGCTTGCCTCCCATCCAAGCGGGCCCGGGTTCGATTCCCAGCCGGGTGGGGATTTTCTCCGCTCGGAGACTGGGTGTTGTGTTGTCCTCATCATTATTTCATCCTCATCGCCGGCGCGCAAGTCGCCCAATGTGGCGTCGAATGAAATAAGACTTGCACTTGGCGGTCCAACTTCCCCGAATAAGGGCATCCCAGCCAACGATGCCATACGTTCATTTCCATTTTTTTTTACGCCAATTGCGTGACTTACGCTTAGGCATCTGGTACCACATACCTCCAGAAACCTCGCACGGACTCCTTGCTGCAAAGAATCACTGCTGTCCAGCGTGCCAAGGATGAACCAACATGCTATTAACTAACGTTTTCGCTCATCAGTGTCTCAGACTCTTCTACTCTCTTATTTTCATGTTTTCCAACAGACCAGGATCCACTTTCATACAATCTTTGTCGACCCATTGTGGACATGGGACAGCGACTGGTCAAATATTTAATAATGGAATTCCTCAAACAGCCGCGCAGTTGAAGTATTATATTATTTTCGCTCCAGTTTCGGAAATTCATTAGTCATCTTTAGGCCTCATATGCACCTCTCAAAAGTTATCGATATTGGCATACTGGGGGCATATGCTTATGGATGTCGTGAATTCGTAGCTCAAGTGCTTCCTTCGAAGACTTGACAGCAATTCAGATTTGACTGAGTTGTAGTCAAGTCTTCGAAGGAAGCCCTTGAGCTACGAATTCACGACATGCAGAAACATATGGCCCCAGTATGCCAATATTGATTATTTTTTAGAAGTGCATTTTGGGCTTGAAGTTAGCATAATTAATTGCCAAAACTGTTAGCGAAAATAAAATAAAACAATATTTCAATCAAACGGCTGTTAGTGAATTTCTTTGTTGAAACTTCCATAAAATGTTGTATTGCAGCAGCAGATTATCAGAATTTTTTTCTCATATTGAGGTCCATATTAGCTGTGCTACTCTGCTACTTATGTCCGCCTTGCTTCGTTTGTCAAGTATTATTTTGATTCGAAGGTAGCAGAATTTCTTCACTTCGTCTAGTACCTGGCGTGCAATTTTGATATCATAGAATAATGCTAAGGGAATTACATTAGGAAACGAGACACTTAAAGTAGTAGATGAGCCTTGCTATTTCAGCAGCAAAATAACTTACGATGGCCGAATTAGAGAGGATATAAAATGTAGACTGGCAATGACAAGAAAAGCATTTCTCAAGAAGAGCAATTTGTTAACCTCGAATATAGACTTAAGTGTTAGGAAGTCTTTTCTGAAGGTATTTGTCTAGAGGGTAGCCATGGATGGAAGTCAAACGTGGACAGTAAACAGTTTAGACAAAAAGAGAATAGAAGCTTTCGAAATGTGGTGCTACAGAAGAATGTTGAAGATTAGATGGTCGATCACGCAACTGATGAGGAGTTACTGAATGCAATTGGGGAGACAAGGAATTTGTAGCACAACCTGAGCAAAAGAAGGGATCACCAATTTAGTATTAGAGGGAACTGGAAATGAACACATAAACAGATTCAGGAAGACGTAATTTGCACCAGTTACTTGAAGATGATGAGGCTAGCTTAAGATGGAGTAGCATGTAGAGCTTCATAAAACCAATATTTGGACACAACAACAACAGGGTGGCGCAAAATAGGTGTCAGAAATTTTTTGTCTACTGTGGCCTAATAAGGGGTGATATATTCTTGTTATCATATTTTGACTATAGCAGACAAGCTGAAATTTAGTAAAGAAGGTTTTCGAAGTAGTTTCCTTCTGCAGCAATGACTGTGTCGAGCCTTGTACTTGATCCCGTGACGCCTTTCATAAGAGTATCACTTCTGGCTCATGAATCTCCCTGTAAATTGCGGTACGAAGATCCTGGAGTGTTGCAGAAATAACTTTGAAGACTCTGTCCTTTCGATAATCCCATAAGAAATAATCACACAGGTTGATTTCGTGACAGGTTCATCAATAAAAATCGGCCCAGTAATACATTGCGCACCAAAGAGTTACTTTTTGTGGATGAAGTCGAGCAGAAGCTGGAACGCGTGGGTTCGCAGTACGGCTGCTCCAGTGTTACTGCTCCCATTCTGAAATGTGAATTGAGATATCACTGTGTGAGCTACAGAATTTTCATACCTACAATACAACAACACCACAAGGAGAATCGCTTACGGCGTACGATTAAACCACAGTAGACAAACACTTTGTAATACGTCTTTTGTGCCTCCTTGCAGATCTCTGTTACGCCTTAAAACTTTGACTTTCCTTTGGTTAACTCTCGGTCTATATGGTGAGCTTAGTAACCTGTTCATTCCATTCAACAGCTCCTGCACCTTTCCTCAGTTCCACAGAATATCTTAAGCGAATGTCATCATTGATTTTCACTATGAATTTTAGTCCCACTTCAGAGCCTTTCCTTTATTTCCTTCGTTGCGTCTTTGATATGCCAGTGCTACTGCAGTTGTAATTCGTGCCGTCTTTTTACACTCCTGGAAATGGAAAAAAGAACACATTGACACCGGTGTGTCAGACCCACCATACTTACTCCGGACACTGCGAGAGGGCTGTACAAGCAATGATCACACGCACGGCACAGCGGACACACCAGGAACCGCGGTGTTGGCCGTCGAATGGCGCTAGCTGCGCAGCATTTGTGCACCGCCGCCGTCAGTGTCAGTCAGTTTGCCGTGGCATACGGAGCTCCATCGCAGTCTTTAACACTGGTAGCATGCCGCGACAGCGTGGACGTGAACCGTATGTGCAGTTGACGGACTTTGAGCGAGGGCGTATAGTGGGCATGCGGGAGGCCGGGTGGACGTACCGCCGAATTGCTCAACACGTGGGGCGTGAGGTCTCCACAGTACATCGATGTTGTCGCCAGTGGTCGGCGGAAGGTGCACGTGCCCGTCGACCTGGGACCGGATCGCAGCGACGCACGGATGCACGCCAAGACCGTAGGATCCTACGCAGTGCCATAGGGGACCGCACCGCCACTTCCCAGCAAATTAGGGACACTGTTGCTCCTGGGGTATCGGCGAGGACCATTCGCAACCGTCTCCATGAAGCTGGGCTACGGTCCCGCACACCGTTAGGCCGTCTTCCGCTCACGCCCCAACATCGTGCAGCCCGCCTCCAGTGGTGTCGCGACAGGCGTGAATGGAGGGACGAATGGAGACGTGTCGTCTTCAGCGATGAGAGTCGCTTCTGCCTTGGTGCCAATGATGGTCGTATGCGTGTTTGGCGCCGTGCAGGTGAGCGCCACAATCAGGACTGCGTACGACCGAGGCACACAGGGCCAACACCCGGCATCATGGTGTGGGGAGCGATCTCCTACACTGGCCGTACACCACTGGTGATCGTCGAGGGGACACTGAATAGTGCACGGTACATCCAAACCGTCATCGAACCCATCGTTCTACCATTCCTAGACCGGCAAGGGAACTTGCTGTTCCAACAGGACAATGCACGTCCGCATGTATCCCGTGCCACCCAACGTGCTCTAGAAGGTGTAAGTCAACTACCCTGGCCAGCAAGATCTCCGGATCTGTCCCCCATTGAGCATGTTTGGGACTGGATGAAGCGTCGTCTCACGCGGTCTGCACGTCCAGCACGAACGCTGGTCCAACTGAGGCGCCAGGTGGAAATGGCATGGCAAGCCGTTCCACAGGACTACATCCAGCATCTCCACGATCGTCTCCATGGGAGAATAGCAGCCTGCATTGCTGCGAAAGGTGGATATACACTGTACTAGTGCCGACATTGTGCATGCTCTGTTGCCTGTGTCTATGTGCCTGTGGTTCTGTCAGTGTGATCATGTGATGTATCTGACCCCAGGAATGTGTCAATAAAGTTTCCCCTTCCTGGGACAATGAATTCACGGTGTTCTTATTTCAATTTCCAGGAGTGTATTTTCACATGTGTTATACCACGCCCAGAGTATGCGGCGTTGACCCACACAACTAAAATGTCTCCACAGCTAGTGGGGTACTGCAGTGGCACCGTTAGCTGCCGTTTAGGCATTACGTCACAAACTCTGCGTAGTGTCACACTTTCAAGTATGGTGCCAGCCAGATTATGGCGCGGCTATTAATGTTGTAGTGTAGGTTATGGTACTAATTCTGCCAAGAGCAAATCTTTTACTTTCCCAACTGTCACATCATACTCAAACGCATACAGTAAACGGTTTCTATAGTGATTGGTCTCTCAAACCAAGATCTTTGTATGACTCAAATTTTTGGTTTCATACATTTTTGTTTAGTTACTCACCCGAAAAAGTGCGGATTATGGTACATTGCCCTCGTTTATAATCATTGTGTGTGACTGTGTGTAGCAGACATACTTCTCCTGCAGACAGTTACAAACAATACCACGCACTCTTCCTATAGCTATAGGACCTCGAAATTGTACGTCGTGACCACATTTTTGACAACACTGTAAACTGGTCGACTGTAGAGGTAGTTATATTACGAAAACTAGAACAGGATGCTGGTGTTTCGGAACAGAGAGCAGTCGAACGGCACTTTTCAGTGGTGGGACAAGATTAGTGGCGCCACTAAGTCCAACTGACATAACTTTCTCTGGCGTAAGCGAAAGTCGTACGACAGCAGTGACGCCATCGGAAACTAAGAATACGCACATGTAACGGCGGTTCCCCTGCTGTACGCCACGAGCGGGTGCGTCACTTTAGCTGCGTGTGCGAATGCGGCTTCAGACACGGTGGAGGAAGTGCCAAGGCATAGCATCACGCTTGTCAGACACGTGAGATGCTGTTTACACTCAGAGGCCCTGCTCTAGACCAACCATTACAGCCCAAAGCTAACACAACGCCAGTAATTTGGAAGACTACACAAAAGCCTGCCGCGGCGAATAAACACGGCTCGACATCAGAGGAGAGCGTGGCCTTACCGCATGTGATTTATCGCGGCCGCCGGTGTTAACACGTTCCAGGCCGAGTAAACACCAACTCTGGCGTCTTCTTGCGCTCCGGTCGAGGCGGCGCAATCGTCACGGTTGTATGAGGGCTCCCTACATAATGCAGATAGCAGACTGTTTCAATTTGAAATAGGATACCCTAGTCCGGAAACGACTAAGTCTAAAGTTATAAGCGAAAAAAATTAAATTTCCAATTTACCTTGATCTGATGACGATAAAAATCCTAGTTGGTTTGGTTTGTAGCGTTTTTGTTTTTCATGTTGGTATTCCGGTTGTTAGAACTTTGTTTATCAAATGACTTCTTTTATTTGTAGCTCACTGATGCTGTTTACGCTTACAGCTTGTTATTTTGGCATTTGGAGACATAAGGTGGAGCTGTGGATGTTAGAAAACAAAGTGCCAACTGGAGAAATCTAAGCATTTTCGACATATTCTTCTGTTTGTGTTCTGTAGAGCGATGACAGCTGCGGAAGCAGCCAGAAACATTTGCGCCATGTATGGGGTGGTGGTGGTGATTAGTGTTTAACGTCCCGTCGACAACGGCCTCATTAGAGACGGAGCGCAAGCTCGGGTTAGGGAAGGATTGGGAAGGAAATCGGCCTTGCCGTTTCAAAGGAACCATCCCGGCATTTGCCTGAAACGATTTAGGGAAATCACGGAAAACCTAAATCAGGATGGCCGGAGACGGGATTGAACCGTCGTCCTCCCGAATGCGAGTCCAGTGTGCTAACCACTGCGCCACCTCGCTCGGTCATGTATGGAGATCATACAACTGGACAGAGAACACCAAGAAAAGTCTTAAGGATTCTCACACCAATATTCAAGAAAGGTAGTGGGAGAAATCCACTAAATTACAGGCCCATATCGTTCACGTCGATATGCAGCAGGATTTTGGTACATATATTGTATCCGAAGATTATGGATTACCTCGAAGAAAACTGTTCATTGACACATACTCAACATGGATTTAGAAAACATCGTTGCTGTGAAACACATGAAGTGTTGAGTGCTATTGACAAAGGATTTCAGATACATTCCGTATTTCTGGATTTCCAGGAGGCTTTTGACACTGTACCACACAAGCGGCTCGTAGTGAAATTGCGTGCGTATGGAATATCGTCTCAGTTATGTGACTGGTTTTGTGATTTCCTGCCAGAGAGGTCACAGTTCGTAGTAACCGACGGAAAGTCATCGAGTAAAACAGAAGTGATTTCTGGCGTTCCCCAAGGTAGTGCTATAGGCCCTTTGCTGTTCCTTATCTATATATACGGTTTGGGAGACAATCTGAGCAGTCGTTTTCGGTTGTTTGCAGATGACTCTGTCATTTATCGACTAATGAAGTCATCAGAAGATCAAAACAAACTGCAAAACGATTTAGAAATGATATCTGAATGGTGCGAAAAGTGGCAGTTGACCCTAAATAACGCAAAGTGTGAGGTCATCCACATGAGTGCTAAAAGGAACTCGTTAAACTTCGGTTACACGATAAATTAGTCTAATCTAAAAGCCGTATGAAACGTCCCCTTTGAAAAATGATAAATGACTGTGCTTAAACTGACACACAATATTTTTAGCGCAACGCAATCTGACTTTCAATAATCCCTACAAAAGAATGGCCCTGACTAACATTAACCTATACCTTTCACAATTCACTTACCTAACAAAAATCGTCGTTACTCGAACTACTGCAATACAGCGAGCGCCACTACTGCCAGCTAAATAAAAGATTCAAACTACTGATGGCACTAACTACTGATAGGCATAGTTAGCAAATGAAAGGTTTTGATAGAGAACTAACAATGTATTTACCTTAATAGTGTCCAAAAATCATAATATATATAGCAGTTCATGGCATCCAGTCTTACAAATTTACTGTGTCTCTGATGGACACACGTCCAGATCATCCGCTCACAAAACTCCGCCATTTCTCTCCCCACATCCACCACTGCTGGTGGCTCACCTCCAACTGCGCAACGCTACGCGCTGTTAACAGCCAACTGCCCAACACTACAATAGCAAATTTCAACAATGCAGACGAGCCACAGACTGCACGCAGCACAGCCAATGATTTTCATACAGAGCGCTACGTGGCGGTCGCGTTACCAATATAAGAGCCTAAACAGCCTACTTACAGCCGTAAATTCAACTAAATACATAAGTATTACAATTACGAACAATTTAAATTGGAAGGAACACAAAGAAAATGTTGTGGGGAAGGCTAACCAAAGACTGCGTTTTATTGGCATGACACTTAGAAAATGTAACAGACCTACTAAGGAGACTGAGTACACTACACTTGTCCGTCCTCTTTTAGAATACTGCTGCGCGGTGTGGGATCCTTACCAGATAGGACTGACGGAGTACATGTTCAAAGAAAGGCAGCACGTTTTGTACTATCGCGAAATATGGGAGAGAGTGTCATAGAAATGATACAGGATTTGGGCTGGACATGATTAAAAGAAAGGCGTTTTTTGTTGCGACGGAATCTTCTCACGAAATTCCAATCACCAACTTTCTTTTCCGAATGCGAAAATATTTTGTTGACACCGACCTACATAGAGAGGAACGATCACCACAATAAAATAAGGGAAGTCACAGCTCGTACGGAAAGATATAGCTGTTCATTCTTTCCGTGCGCTATACGTGATTGGAATAATAGAGAATTATGGTTCAAATGGCTCTGAGCACTATGGGACTTAACATCTGTGGTCATCAGTCCCCTAGAACTTAGAACTACTTAAACCTAACTAACCTAAGGACATCATACACATCCATGCCCGAGGCAGGATTCGAACCTGCGACCGTAGCGGTTACGCGGTTCCAGACTGAAGCGCCTAGAACCGCACGGCCACACCGGCTGACTAGAGAATGGTGAAGGTGCTTCAATGAACACTCTGCCAGGCACTTAAATGTGATTTCCAGAGTATCCATATAGATGTAGACGTAGAGGTAGATACACTCCTGGAAATTGAAATAAGAACACCGTGAATTCATTGTCCCAGGAAGGGGAAACTTTATTGACACATTCCTGGGGTCAGATACATCACATGATCACACTGACAGAACCACAGGCACATAGACACAGGCAACAGAGCATGCACAATGTCGGCACTAGTACAGTGTATATCCACCTTTCGCAGCAATGCAGGCTGCTATTCTCCCATGGAGACGATCGTAGAGATGCTGGATGTAGTCCTGTGGAACGGCTTGCCATGCCATTTCCACCTGGCGCCTCAGTTGGACCAGCGTTCGTGCTGGACGTGCAGACCGCGTGAGACGACGCTTCATCCAGTCCCAAACATGCTCAATGGGGGACAGATCCGGAGATCTTGCTGGCCAGGGTAGTTGACTTACACCTTCTAGAGCACGTTGGGTGGCACGGGATACATGCAGACGTGCATTGTCCTGTTGGAACAGCAAGTTCCCTTGCCGGTCTAGGAATGGTAGAACGATGGGTTCGATGACGGTTTGGATGTACCGTGCACTATTCAGTGTCCCCTCGACGATCACCAGTGGTGTACGGCCAGTGTAGGAGATCGCTCCCCACACCATGATGCCGGGTGTTGGCCCTGTGTGCCTCGGTCGTATGCAGTCCTGATTGTGGCGCTCACCTGCACGGCGCCAAACACGCATACGGCCATCATTGGCACCAAGACAGAAGCGACTCTCATCGCTGAAGACGACACGTCTCCATTCGTCCCTCCATTCACGCCTGTCAGGACACCACTGGAGGCGGGCTGCACGATGTTGGGGCGTGAGCGGAAGACGGCCTAACGGTGTGCGGGACCGTACCCAGCTTCATGGAGACGGTTGCGAATGGTCCTCGCCGATACCCCAGGAGCAACAGTGTCCCTAATTTGCTGGGAAGTGGCGGTGCGGTCCCCTACGGCACTGCGTAGGATCCTACGGTCTTGGCGTGCATCCGTGCGTCGCTGCGGTCCGGTCCCAGGTCGACGGGCACGTGCACCTTCCGCCGACCACTGGCGACAACATCGATGTACTGTGGAGACCTCACGCCCCACGTGTTGAGCAATTCGGCGGTACGTCCACCCGGCCTCCCGCATGCCCACTATACGCCCTCGCTCAAAGTCCGTCAACTGCACATACGGTTCACGTCCACGCTGTCGCGGCATGCTACCAGTGTTAAAGACTGCGATGGAGCTCCGTATGCCACGGCAAACTGGCTGACACTGACGGCGGCGGTGCACAAATGCTGCGCAGCTAGCGCCATTCGACGGCCAACACCGCGGTTCCTGGTGTGTCCGCTGTGCCGTGCGTGTGATCATTGCTTGTACAGCCCTCTCGCAGTGTGCGGAGCAAGTATGGTGGGTCTGACACACCGGTGTCAATGTGTTCTTTTTTCCATTTCCAGGAGTGTAGATGTAGATCGTCTTGACATGAGTGACTCTGCGTGTTCAGGAAGACCTTTGCGGTTTGACGAAGATCGTTTGAAAGCACTAATCCACAGTGATCCACGTCACTGTACGCGAGAACTGGAAAATGTGATGAACTCTGATCATTCCACCATGGTGCGACATTTACACGCGTTGGATAACGTTCAAAAATCGCGTGTGTGGATACCGCACGCTCTAAGCCAAATCACAAAAATCAGCGGATGGCCATATGTGGATCTCTGGTTGCTCGTCATCATTTGCCTCATCAACAACATCGACCATTCCTATCCTGTATCGTTACTGGTGACGAGAAATCGTGTCTTTGTGCTAAAGTAAGGAAAATAAAGGAATGTTTGAACCCAAACAAAGCAACAACTCTCCGTACGATCGTACAAAGGCCTGTTCGTATCCACAAAAGATAATCGTACGTATCTGTTGGAACAGCGACGGTGTTGTGCATTACGAACTGCTTCGCCGAGACGTAACCACCACGGCTGAAATTTATTGTCAACGACTGAGACATCTTGCCGACGCAGTCAAAGAGCAACGACCAGGAAGACTACGTGAAACGATGCTACTCCACTGCATTCTGCTAGACGGACAAAAAGCACTGTAGAGGAGTTGAGTTGGGAAGTAATTCCACAATCACCTTATTCACTTGATCTTGCGCCCTCCGTTTTTCACCTTTTCCGCTCTCTATCGAACGGCCTTCAAGGAACTTTCTTTCCGGATGAAAATGCGTTCCGAACATGGCTCGACTAGCTCTTCGCCTCAAAACCGCGTGATTTTCACAGTCGCGGAATGAAAAAGTTGCACGTGATTCGCAGACTGTTGTAAATAGTGAAGGATTATCTTATTGATGACTAAATTATCTATTGTCTGTCTGTTATACTACGTATTAAACTTACGGGAAAACGTTACGAACTTATTCACCAGCCTAATAGGAACAATTTTGTAAAATATGATCTTAAGCCTCCCAGGCGAATCCACAGGTTGTATTACTCTCGTGCATCCTGCCGGGTGCATTAGTTTACGTAACACGATATTTCGGCAGCGTACCTTGCCGTCATCTTCAAGTGATACCTGTAAAACGAGCTTCTTCGCTTGCTATCCGGCCGCACGCTGCGTCCGGTAGAATGGGGAGGGGGGCGAATGTAGCATTAAATGTGTTTTGTGTCCATCTCCGATAACACATGCGCTAGTAGCGACGGTAAGGAATGACGCTACGAACCAGGTGTCTACTGTATTCTATGAAAATGCGGTAAGTCTTACATCGGTTACTCTGGGCGGAAAATGGTTCAAATGGCTCTGTGCACTATGAGACTTAACATCTGAGGTCATCAGTCCCCTAGAACTTAGAATTACTGAAACCTAACTAACCTAAGGACATCACACACATCCATACCCGAGGCAGGATTCGAACCTGTGACCGTAGCGGTTGCGCGGTTCCAGACTGATGCGCCTAGAACCGCTCGGCCACCACGGCCGGCCTGGGCAGAAAGTCGAAGGAAAGTGCCAGGAGCACAGGATAAACAGCGAACCAAGAAAATCTGTGGTTGCGGATCACTGCATAGCTACCGGGGACTCAATGGAATATGAACAAATCGAAGCGCTAAGACAGATATCGTTGTCTTGAGACTGTGTTCTAAGAGAGGCTGTTCAGATACAAGTGCCTGACTACATGATCAACAGAGACTGAGCCTTGCATCTCAGTAAAACGGGAGACCCAGCCTCAGTCACACTGGACTCGCATTCGGGAGGACGACGGTTCAATCCCGTCTCCGGCCATCCTGATTTAGGTTTTCCGTGATTTCCCTAAATCGTTTCAGGCAAATGCCGGGATGGTTCCTTTGAAAGGGCACGGCCGATTTCCTTCCCAATCCTTCCCTAACCCGAGCTTGCGCTCCGTCTCTAATGACCTCGTTGTCGACGGGACGTTAAACACTAACCACCACCACCACCACCAGCCTCAGTCAACCGAAAACACATCAGTCGACAGCGACACACGCACCCGACCTGTGCGGCAGATGCACCGTGGTACCGCGAGGGCGACGGTTCAAACCCCCGTCCGGCAATCCAGATTTAGGTTTTCCCTGATCTAATTTCGTCCACCATATTAGATATTTCGGAAAAGCCTGCAACTGTATCATTCATGATTCAAATAATGAAAACTTCTCTGGTTACTTACTTTTACTGCTCAGCACAACGCGTTACGAGAATTTATTCTAGTTTTCAACTGAATTTGTGGATCTGTTTAGAAGAATACGCTTGGTGATGTTTGTATGTGTGATTTTCTGCCTCTCTTGCGTCTTTTCGAGGTTGCAAGGTATTGTGCCTCCTCCATTACACAAAATATTACACAAACGCAAATCATCACTTACACTGTTTGTATACCTAAACAAAAAGTTTAAGTGATGATTTGCGTATGTGTGACATTCTGCCTGATGGAGAAGGGCCAATACTTCGTAACTTCGAAAAGACGCAAGAGAGGCAGAAAATCAAACATACAAACATCACCATCATATTCCTCTAAACAAAAGCATAAATGCACTTGAAAATGGAAATACTCTCTCGAAATGCGTTGTGCTAAGCAGCAAAAAATAAGCAACCGGTGCAATTTTCATTATTTAAATAATTTCCGTGATTTACCTAAATCACTTAAGGCAAATGCCGGGATGGTTCCTCTGAAAGGGCACGGCCGACTTCCTTCCAAATCTTCCCTTGATCCCGGCTTGTGCTCCGCCTCTACTGACCTCGTCGTTGGCGGGACGCTGAACGTAGACCATTCTTCCCTCCTTTCAGAGAGGGACCGGAGTACGCGTCCAGCGTTTGACGATCGCGTCCCCCCACCACCCTACCCGACGCGATGTGCAGCCTGGCAGGAGGGGAGGACTGGGTGGAGATAAGGGTCTAAAGGAGTACACACGCTCATTATACAGTCATCATCTGAAGATTACGGCAAGGTACTGTGTCGAAGCATCGAGTTACGTCAACGACTGCATCCAGCTGGACACCTCTGAGCAGTACAAAGAACTGTGATATAGCTTGATTTACCTACACAATTTACACAAGGTGCTACGTTCACAGTTTGTTGAAATGACGTCTCCCAGCTTCAATGTAGGCACAGCACATTTCTGTCATACCTACTGAGACAACCCCAGTATTTAAATAATATCTTCTGGTGATTTGCATCGCCTTTTGTTTCTTTTCAGGTATCTTCTTGAAAAAATGGTCTGTTTCGGGAGGAATCCATACATATTACAAAAATTTTGGTATGTATGTTGCACAAATTTAAGTACGTAAGACTGTATGGATGGATGCATGTTCCACAAACGTATGTATATACCCTTGTATGTATGTATGTTCGTTTGTTCCAAATCTCTTCGTAAACCACTGGACTTATTTCAACCAGACTAGCTACACGTATCCCTTACTATTAGGGAAAAATCACTGTTGGGGTAAGAACCACCTGCCTATCACATTTCAGGAGATATTACGTCATAAACAATGAGATTCGCGAAAAACTACTGCAAAAAAAGGCTCTAAGCACAATGGGACTTCACATCGGAGGTCATCAGTCCCCTAGACTTAGAACTAATTAAACCTAATTAACTTAAGGGCATCACACACATCCATGCCCGAGGCGGATTCGAACCTGCGACCGTAGCACCAGCGCGGTTCCGGACTGAAGCGCCTAGAAGCGTTCGGCCACAGCGGCCGGCTAAAACTACTGCATCATGCATGATGTATAAATGTATTACTTCTGTGCTACAAACCGTATTCGCAATAAATTTCGCAGGCAGTATTCGCATATGCCGCTAAATATAACTACAACAGCATATCATGATGCCACACACAGTAAATGAGATATGACGTCATAAACACTGAGATGCGTGAAAAACTGCTGCATTCTGCATGGCATTTAATTAACTACTTTTTTTTTTTTTTACTAAATCTATTCGCAACACATTTTGCAGCCTGTATCCACAAATACCGCTGAATATAGCTACAAAATTATATCACTGTGTGACACATAGATCAGAAGTTACCATGTCAAAAACACTGTGATACGCGAAAAATGTCGCACCATTCATGAAGTTTTGATGAACTTATTCTTTACTACTAAGACATTCCAACAGTCGAGTTAGCTTAAGAAAATTCCTGACAGCTGGCAGCGCTTTAGACAGCTTTCAACTGCGATGCGCAAACGGTGCTATGAATAGCCGTTGCCATAGAGACGTTTACAAAATCGCCGGGCGTACAGAAACTGTCTGGGATCATGTTTCTTAATATGGATACTGCTCTTATTCCTTTGTACTGTACGCATATTTCTTTATACTATTGTTTCATAATTTCAAAGGTGTTTATATAAATACACTGAAATGAATTTTTTTCGACACTTCATTACAAACACAGGTAATTTTGTTTGTTTTCGTTTCTGATAGAAAATTGGCAAAATGGTTAAAATGGCTCTGAGCACTATGGGACTCAACATCTGAGGTCATCAGTCCCCTAGACTTAGAACTACTTAAACCTGACTAACCTAAGGACGTCACACACATCCATGCCCGAGGCAGGATTCGAACCTGCGACCGTAGCAGCAGCGCGGTTCCGGACTGAAGCGCCTAGAACCGCTCGGCCACACTAGAAAATTGGCAAAGTGAATATCCGGGCAGTGCCAGGTTTCTCAGCTAGTAGGAAGTAGTAGTACAGAATAACTCAAAATAAAACATTTAGATTTTTATTGGTTAGAGATACAGCCGATTGCAGAAATAACTTTTCATTTCACGTTTTGCTGCTTCAGTTACTATGTATTTATTTATATACTGGTAACTTTGTTTTCAAGTTCACGTCTGAATTTGTGTTTGAGTTTACATTATTGAATTTCTCTAATTGTGACTGTTATTTGTTGCGGAATTATAATGTATCGCTTAATAATGCAGCACGTAATAAGTACAAATGCTGGGTATGCCTACGTGGTGCACACTGAGGTGACAAAAGTCGTGGGATAGCAATATGGCAGTAGTATCAAGCACGCAGGTATAAAAGAGCAGTGCACAGGCTGATCTGTCATTTATACTTAGATGATCCATGTGAACGGGTTTGCCGCGCGGTATTAGCCGAGCGGTCTGGGGCGCTGCAGTCATGGACTGTGCGGCTGGTCCCGGCGGAGGTTCGAATCCTCCATCGGGCATGGGTGTGTGTATTTGTCCTTAGGATCATTTAGGTTAAGTAGCGTGTAAGCTTAGGGACTGATGGCCTTAGCAGTTAAGTCCCATAAGATTTTACACACATTTTTTTGAACGGGTTTCCGGCGTGATTATGGCCGCAACCACGGGAATTAACAGGTCTTGAATGCAGAATAATAGTTGGAGCTAGACGCATGGGAAATTCCATTTCTGAAATCCATAGGGAATTCAATATGCCGAGATTCACAGTGTTCATTCAGTATGTCTCGCCACATACAACGCCGTAGCCGACAGCCTTCACTTAACGACCGAGATTAACGATGTTTGCGTAGAGTTGTCTGTGCTAACAAACACGCAACACTGTGAGACATAACGGCATAAATCAGTGCGGGATGTACTACGAACGTATCCGTTAGGACCGTGCGGTGAAATTTGTCGTTAATGGGCTATGGTAGCTGACGAATGACGCGAGTGTCTTCGTTAAGAGCACGACATCGCTTGCAGCGCCTCTCCTGGGCTCATGACCATATCGGTTGGACCCTAGATGGCTGGAAAACAATTGCCTGTTTAGATTACCCCCGATTTCAGTCGGTAAGGGCTGATGGTAGGGCTTGAGTATGATGCAGACCCCACGAAGTTATCGACCCAAGTTGTCAACAAGACACTGTGCAAGCTGGTGGCGGCTCCACAACAGTGTGGGATGTGTTTACATGGAATGGACTGGGTCCTCTGGTCCAACTGAACCGATAATTGACTGGAAATGTTTGTGTTCGGTCACTTTGAGATGATTTGCAGCCATTAATGGACTTCATGTTCCCAAACAAAGATGGGAATTTTTGTAGATGACAGTGCGCCCTGTCACCAGGCCACACTTGTTCTCGAACATTCTGGGCAATTTGGGCGAATGATTTGGCCACCCAGATCGCCCGACCTGAATCCCATCAAACATTTACGGGATATAATCGAGAGGTTGTAACGACAACTGTACATATAATAATTTTTCTTTATGAATTTAGATAAATTAATGTAAGCAATGTTTTGAACTTTTTTTCGGTTCGTATCGTTATGTTAAAGAGGCTGTGAGCAACTTTTGAAATGAATATTATTATTTAGGTTAGATTTCAAATAATGTGGTAATCAAAGGAAAGTGTATTTAATGTTAAAACTATTGTAAGATGTGAAAATTGTAATTTATACACTTGGTCCATACGTAGGTAATGCATTGGGATATGTGTAGTAGAAAACCTGTGGTGAATACCCTACCTGTAGGGGAGCGGGAAAAGGTGGAGGCAGGCGAGGCGGGAAAACGCACACTGGCGCGGTTCGGCACAACGGGCACAGTATAACAGTCGGAGTTGGGCATCGTTCGGAAGTACACGTACTGTACCGAGGAGGCTACCCAGGAAAAGTGGATTCCATTGAGCCTCGGATGAACCGATTCCGACGACTACTTGGCATGGCTATATTCTGAGGCACAAAGTTGGAAAGATAACGACGCTAAGAAGAAGGAAAGTGCCGATGTTGTGTGAGCCTTAGCCGTGCTTGCATGTGTGCCGTGCTTCTCGCTATCTCGCTGCCCGCCATCCGCCGCACCGACTTGCACAGGTCAAACATTTATTTCATCTTTAGAAGTGTATCTGTGTGGACCAGTGTCGAAACTGTTTCTAACTGTTCAATAATAACGTGACTTTTACCAGAATTGCCTTAGCCATTACTGATCCTGATCACTGTCCTAGACAGGGTCCTTACCTCGTATTGTGCAACCCGAGTATCCTGAACTGAAAGTTTAATGTTAGTGTTAATAAAAATTATCAGCAGATTAATCTATGCCATAAAGTTCTGTGTGTTATTGCAAATGTTGGTAAAGAACAAAAGCATGACTAAATTGGAAGAGAGTTTTTTGAATTGAGTTAGCGATGTTATTTAATTAATCTGAGACAGAAATAATGACAGTTAAATTATTCAGAAGTAAGACAAAAGAGTAGTTATCCATAGATTGATAATTTTGAGTGTTAATTTGCCTTCAGTACTTAATAGTTTCAGTATAACGACCATAACAGTTTCAGCCCCCCCCCCTTTCTTGTCCATTCTTTCAAACCTTGAAATGTGTTGATCAGATTTGACCAGTAAAGCTAAATTCTATATTAATCCTAAGTGTATTAGTGTTTTTCCATCATTAATAGTGATATTGTGTGTGTACTTTCAAGATTGTCGATGCTAGGGCAATCTATGCCCGATTTCAGTCTGTTTAACATACAAAATGCAGTTCGTAGTAATCATTACTGTGTGGCGTTGTGTAATTTTAACTCGTCCAATTTAGTACAAAAAGAGAAAACTTTAGTTCAGTGGATTTTTCTGGTTCCAAACTTTGCCATATGACGCATCATTACTACGTGTTACTATGCTTGTACATACACCCACTTGTACAAGGAAAAACTTACTCATTGCCTAAGTAGGCTGGCGACCGAATTGTTAATTATAGGTAGCATCTACTATGCGTACTTCTTGTCCATGCGAACGAGTAGTTATACTTTACATTTGCTTGATGCATCACTGTAGTTATTGACTGAATATAAGTCCGATCTTGCTTCTATTAGGTACACGCGGTCAACTAATGTACTAAAATCCTTGTTTATAAGGTGAAGCCCGTGAACTTATTACAGTACAGGCTTTATACAGCTAACGTACGTCCGACCAGGGCGGTAGTGTTACAAGGTCAGTTCGTGCACGAAACCCTGCACCGCGCAACACTTAACGCAATTGTGGACAGTTGTAGGGGCAGCATGGCTCAGTATATCTGCAGGAGACTCCCATCGACTTGTTGAGTCCATGCCACGTCAGGTTGCTGCATTACGCCGGGGAAAAAAAGAGATCCGATACAATATTAGGACTTTTGTCACCGTGCAAGAGGTACACAAACTAAGACTGCGCTAGGGCGCCGTCACCAGGCACAACTTCTCGCTGGGCATCCCTCAGCTCCATGCAGTAGCCTCCAGATGGCGCTCAGGAACAGAGACGTCTTTCTGCATCTGCCCCACTTCCTCTGCGGCATTCAGTACTTCCGCCGATAGCGCAGCTACAGCCAAAATGGATCGCTATCAAAGATTACTGTCAGTAATACTTGAAATATTACAGACTGCCAAGAAATAGCAAAGTTAGTCGTATGTTATTGTATTAGCTTTAGGACATAAAGTGCCATGATCAGAGTTTACCAAAGTTAAGTATCAGTTTTTAACACACTTCTAATAAATGCTATTTCTTATTTATTATTGTGTGGTACCATCATGATCAGTGTTAAGACACTGTAAGAGGGAAGCATTTTTCTGCTACTGTGGGTATTTGGGCTGAATTAAAGAGTGGCTTTCAGTTACTACATTCAGAAGAATGTGTGCGTATTAGTGTTGTAAAGGGAAAGTTGCTGCTGGTTGTAAAGAATATAATAGTTGATTTCCTAATGGTAAAGTACCAGATAAAAAAATTATTCCTGCTTTCACTTAACTGTGTGAGAATGGTACTGTACGCCACAGTCATATATCATGTGAACGTGCAAATGAAGAAGATATGGGTGAAATAGAAGATATTATTCAGCTGGCAGAAAGCAGTCCCGCAATAAGTACACACAAAATTTCCACATGTGTCTGTGTTCGACATATAAGAATATGACGACATTACATATACACGGTATCTATCCTTAGCATTTACAGCGGGTTCAACAACTTCGAGGAGCAGATGACTGTACATCAATGGAATTGTGTTGTTCGCTAATTTCAAATCACGAAGTAATCACCGATTACTGAAAGGCATTTTCACTACATCTACATCGACATCTACATACATATTCCACAACCCGACGTAGGATGGGTGATGGACTACACCCAATACCACTACTAATTACATGCTCTATTTCACTCTCAAATAGAGCGAGGTAAAAACAACTGTCTCTATGCCTCCGTATGAGCCCCAGTTTCTCGTATCTTACCTTCATGTTCCTTATGCGACATGTATGGTAGCGGCAGTAGAATCGTTCTGCATTCAGCCCCAAATTTTCTCAATAGTGTTTCTCGAAAGGAAAGACGCCCTACCTCCAGGTATTCCCATTTGAGTTCCCGAAGCATCTCCGTAACACTAGCGTGTCGTTCAAACCTACCAGTAACAAATCTAGCAGCCCGCCTCTGTATTGCTTCGATATCTTCCTTTGATCTGACCTGGTACGTATCCCAAAAGCTCGAGCAGTTCTAAAGAATAGGTCGCTCTAACGTCCTATATGCAGTCTCCTATAAGGATAAACGACACTTTCCCAGAGTGCATCTGCAGTCGACTGTTCATCTTCCCTAGCACAATCCTCACTCGTACCGATATTATTAACAGTCATGACTCACAAAAACCCACATGCCTGTATGAAGGCACATTTTCAAGAATGCTTCTTTGTAAATGTTTGGTGTGGTATCAAAGACAATCAACTGATCGGGCCTGTTGTGTTGCCGCAGCGTCTTGCACGGCCCCGTTATCTAGACTCTCCTGAAAACGAATTTCCAGCATTATTAGAAGAAGGTCCTTTGGCTATAAGGATAAGTATTAACTTCCAACATAACGGAGATCCTGAAGATTTTGGTCGTCACATTACACGTCTCATAAATCTACCATTCCCCAAAGATGGATCGGCAGAAATGGTCATGATTTTTGGCCAGCAAGGTCTCCGGACCTTTCCACTTCAGATATTTACTTGCGGGGTTGTTGAAAGATAAAGTATACAAAAGAGAGAATAAACACAAGAGAGAAATTGATCGTTCGGATTACGAATGGTGTCACCCTCATTTTAAAAAAATTCCAAAAAAAATCTCCGAAGAGCTCTGCTTGGTGTAGACAAGTGAATCCGAAATTCTACACAAATAGTGCCAGAGTTCATGAAATCAACTTTCAAATTAATCATTCGCCTTTATTTAACACCTTCTGTGAATATTTGTTTGGGTTACAATCTAACAGCCGCGCAGAGTGGCTTCGCGGCTAGAGACGCCATGTCACTGACTGCCCGAGTCCCCCCCGGTAGCTGAATGGCCAGCGTGACGGATTGTCAATCCTCTGGACCCGGGTTCGATTCCCGGCTGGGTGTTGTGCTGTCCTCATCATCATCCTACCATCCTCATCGACTGCAGGTCGCCGAAGTGGCGTCAAATTGAAAGAGCGGCACCCGGCGAACGGGCTGCCCGACGGGGGGCCCTAGCCATACGATTAAATTAAATAAAACTGACTGCGGTGTCACTCCCGTCGGAGGTCCTCCATCGTGCATGGGTGTGTGTTGTTCTTAGCATAAGTTAGTTTAAGTAGTGTGTAAGTATAGGGACCGATGACCTCGGCAGTTTGGTACCTTAGAAGTTCACACACACTTGACCGTACAATCTAACAGATAGTGAAACTCAGCTGGCTCCATTCATCCATGAAGTCCAGAGCACCGTAGACGGTGGCATCCCGGTCGATGCCATTTTTTTTATCAGTTTCGGTTGGCATTCCACACAGTTCCACACTCACGTTTAATGAATATTATATGAGCTGACCGAGTAACGGACAAAATTTTTGACTGGATCGACAGATTTAAAGGAAATTTTAGGAGTACCTCCACAGGAGTGGTCAAGCGACGTTGTGCTGTGGTTAGCACACTGGACTTGCATTCAGGAGGATGATAGTTCAAATCGATGTCTCCGCACTCAAATTCTGCTTTTCCGTGATTTTCCTAAATCGCTCCAGGCAAATGCTGCGATGGTTCCTTTGGAAGGGTGCGGCGGATTTCCTTCCCCATGGTTGAAACGATCCGAGGTTGTGTTCAGTCTCTTATGGCCTTGATATCGATGGGACTAAATCTTCCTTCGTTCAAAGGAGTTTTGTAGGGCCGTTTCTGTATAAAACACGAATAAATTACGTTTTGGATAACGTCGGCAGCTCCACGAGACACTCTGCAGACGACGCTGTTACCCACGGGGAGACTGCATATCATTGGGCTGCAGTGGAATGCAGGTGGACCCGCATTGGTGCAATGATTTCTGCTGTGAATGGCAGCTGACCCTGAACGTAGACTAAAACAGCATATTGCGTGTAAATATGGGAGGAGATCCACTGCTTTTCGATTACTCTATTGGCAACAAGTTACTAGAAACGATAACAACCGTGAAATGCATCTGACAAGGGAAACGCCCCATTTATTGGTAAAATGACCCAGTGGATAGCCCACCAAAAACTGAACGCATATCAAGCATGAAAACAGGAAAAAGGTCTACTGAACAGTGAAAGAAGAAGCAAAATAGAAACAGTGAACCGTCCAAGCACAAGATATGCAACATTGAGCGAATTGCTACACCCGCGGGGTCGCGGCTCCGTGGTCACCGTGTTGGACTGCCAAGCGGGAGGTCCGTGTTCAGATATCCATCTTGCCCCTTTTTCTTTCTCATAAAATTTATGAACTTTCCGTTAGGTGCTTGACATGTCTGTTCTCCTTCTGCAGTCTTGGCAGTTGTCATACTACACATTGGTTATACAATATGTGTCATTGGTAAGAACACATTACCGTCGCATGCAAATGCTATGAATATTGCAAGCACGCGAGAAACCGCATAGAAAAATATGAAAAATAACAAATAAACGGGTGTGAACTATGTTACAACAATGGAATTCAAGAGTCAAAACTCCCAAAACGGAACGCAAGATTCATAACATGTGGTACAAAATGGTTCTGAGCACTATGGGTCTTAACTTCTGAGGTCATCAGTCCCCTAGAACTTAGAACTACTTAAACCTAACTAACCTAAGGACATCACACACACCCATGGCCGAGGCAGGATTCGAATCTGCGACCGTAGCGGTTGCGCGGTTCCAGACTGTAGCGCCTAGAACCGCCAACCCGGCCGGCCATGTGGTAGATGTGTAAGGCAAATAGGAGGCACGTACGGCTGGAGGTTCCTTCCTTACACATCGCCGTTGCAAACCGACATTACACCACGGCACAGACACAGTTTTGAATACAGCGAACACACACGTCAATGATCGGGCTGACAGTTCATAATTTTGTGAAAAAAGAAGGGGCACGAGGGAGATATGAACAGGGGTCTCCCCCTTCGCAGTCCAACAGCACGACCACACCACCACGACGCCGTTGTTCTTGCATTTCGCTCGACGTTCCATGTCTTGAGCTTGGACCGTTCACCGTTTCTATTTTGCTTCTTTTTTCACAGTTCAGTACACCTTCTTTCTGTTTTCATGCCCGATCTATGTTCAGTTTTTGATGGGCTCTCCACTGGACCATCTTACCACTAAATCTGACTGAGGGGCGACGGGGAGTTCCCCTTGTGAGTAACCGTTCGCGCCGGCCTTAAGTGGAATAACCACGCAAACAAACGTGTTATAACCCAAGGAGATGGGGACACACTGTGTGCTGGGAGCTGAGTACGGAGTGAGGGAGGCACCAGCGACACAACGATACTTGCAATATCAGTTATTTATCAGGTTAGATTTGAACAGTAGTTAAGTGTCTTGTGGCGTTGGATGGTGGACAGGCACAAGCGCGTGCCACCCAGAAATGCTGATGCCTCGTCAGCGAGTCGTGACGTCACTGCCAGATGTCAGTGAACCACAGCAACCTGCTGTGCTGGCGGCAGGGCGGCAGCGTGGGGAAAGGAAGGCGTCGCATTCCAGGATGCTCCGCGGTACAGCACGGCTCACACCTCAGCGCTCTCGTAGTGAGGTCCGGGATGTTGGTTGTCGTGACGACTACTCCTCGTCATGCACCGTGAATCGACCAAGGCTGCAATCGATGTTTGTGGATAGATCAGGGAGCCCCGTGAATGTGCCACACTTGGTCAGGGTGGAGATGGCAGCTTGCAGATCGTCCCGATTGACCCTCACTGGTGGAGGGCTGGCCTCACACAAGTCTTCTCTTCATCCACGATGTACCAGCAGGCACAAACTGCTGACCACGTCTGTGGGCTGCATCTCAGTGCTGAATTCGGCAACATCGACCAGCTTATCATGGTTTCACTGAAACTCGATAGACTGTCATTATCTCTGGTTCCAGTGACACGGACAGGATGGTGGCAAGACCGGGTGGGTCTTTGAGCTCCGCAAGCCCCGTTATTTTTTAAAGAGCTGAGCCTGTGTTTATGGTGCGTTGCCTGTTAGCGTATGATCGCACTTGCCCTAGTTTATTCGCCTCGTCAGCGCTCTTTGCCTCACTATGGTAATTCAGTAATTATTCTGGGTCACCGAGCTGCAACTTTTGGTTATCGCAGTGGTGCCCTGGCGCTGAAATTACGAAGTATGGCTTCTTAATACCTTATTATGTAGCACTGCGCCGTGTGTGTTGCTGCTTTACTCGCTTCTTTGGTGCTCTGATGTCTGTTGCATCGCCAAGTAAAACTTTAAGAAAATTACGCGTGTACAATGAAATATCGTGCAGCGTATATTCCAGGCTGACATTAAGGAAAGAAGTGGCACACAGAAAGACAGGAACTCCGATTTTTGATTATTGCTCGTCAGTGTGGAGCCCTTGAACGATCAGATTAAGAGAAGAGAGAGAGGTGATCAAAGAAGAGCTGCACATTTCATCAAATTATCGTTTAGTAAGTGCGGGAGTTGTACGGAGATGTTAAACAAGCTCCAGTGGTAGATGCTACAAGAGAGGCGATTTGTATCACGGAGAAGCTTACCGTTCGAATTTGCGAGAACTTCCAAGAAGAGGAGGGAAATGACAGTGGTACTAGAAGTTTCCTCCACCACGCACGGTGATGTGTGTTGTGACGTGTAGAGATCCAGATGTAAATTAAAAGAATGTATGAAAGAACACGCGTGCCTCAAGCTTGAAATCAATTTTGAAATTTGCAACAGCGAAGCAACAGAAGGACAATGGTGAGGATAAACGTTTTAATAGCATAGCGTAGTTCTAGTCAAAGAAAGTAAAATTTGTAGAAGAAAACTTCGGGAAGCAGTTGAGATATCTGAAAAATGAATTTTCTTTCAACACAGATGAAGATTCGTGCCATGCCGCCATCTCGGAAGTAACTATCCAGACAGGGCGTGTGAGATAACAAGTAACAGGAGGTCGACACGGTGATACAAAAACAATACCATTTCGATAGAGATCGCCCTCCCCCTTCCATAAGAGAATGCGAAATTCTTTTCAGTGACATAATTGGTTTCGTACGGGACAGCTTCCATAACCTAATTCTACAAACCATGAAACAAGAACACAGTTCAACCTACTTTTTACACTTTTTAAAAATAGTCTTTTGAAGCAGCCGAGCTATCTCAGTCCAAACAAATAATACTAAGCTTACCTTGATTCACACAAAAGCCAATTTTGTGATTAACAGTAACTAATTAAGGTATCTGAATACCCGTGCGTGCTAAACCACCGTTTTCGGGATAGGGCCATGCGCCGGCTCGGAATCGAATCCGACCGGTGAATTAACGGTGAGGGTCGGCGTGCCGTCGAGCCTGGATGTGGTTTTAGGTGGTTTCCCACATCCTACTAGGTGAATGCCAGGTTGGGATCGAAGTCCTGCCTCAGTTACACAATTCATAAACATTTTGAATACTTTCGCTCACTTTCGCATAAATAACACTACATGCAGGCGGATAGGGTACACATATTCCGTCCAGCGGAGGAGGAGGATGTCGGCCTGAGAAGGTGGGGCGGGGGGGGGGGGGGGGGGGGGTACCGAGAGAGACAGGATGAGCATCCGGTCACCTCTTGAATTAACCACGCCAGATCCGTATATAACCGTGCCGACCCTGCGCTGATGCGGGAAAAAAGTACGAGAAAAAGAACAATAAACAGAAGGCGTCCACATGCGATGATGTATAGCTTTCAAAATACCCTGTCTTACAAACTCTGATTCCAGATTCGTGCCCTCCCAATTGAAGATTATCATTTGTTATACACAATCTTTAATCTGGAAATTATATAGTCTTTTAACCTTTCTATCCTCTAGTGCCCGCTGTACGATCAGCGTAGTGCAAAGATGATGTGCATGACAACAGAAACAACACTCTTTGAGTGAGTCCCATTTCTATTACAATGCGCTGAATAGTGCACAAAATTAGTCTTCAGCTCAGTTATAAATTATAGAATTTGAAGTAAAACACGTGACGTAATTCAGACATATAGCTCGACTGACACGACAATCCACCATTTCAAAAGAAGCTGTCCAACTTTAAGGCAGGGAGTGACGGCGTGCCAACATCAACAGGAGCTGACACATATTGTACATCACTCGAACTGGAACAGTATTATCGCCTCGAATGATTTTATCGTCAGCCAGTCTAGATGCTTAATTAACAAATTCTAATATGAGCTGCCAGTGTAAGGAAACAAACTACCATCATAGAAAGTTTTTCTTATTATTCAGAACTAAAGTAAATTCTACAGAAGCCCTATGCTGCTCTAGACGAAAACATGGTGTCAAAAAAGCTCAGTATATCTGCGGAAGCAGTGGATTTTGAATCATTGGGTGCTTGTGTACTTGCCAATAATAAACATTAGTAATAATCTTTAGCCACAATTAGGTAGATCTCAGAGGGTTACATCTTACAGTAGCCATGAATAGTAGGGATGTAGTAGCTCTTCCGCTTTCCATGCAGTACTCTGTGCCAAAGGCATTTCACGGGCAAATTAAACAGTGCTGACTGAAGGATCGTCACCCACACAAGCTGGTATTGCGTATTTTAGATCGGGTTCCATACAGCTCATTTTTCTCCTCCGTCGTTCTGTAATGGAGCCGCTTTCCTTGTTTCTTTTATCGAATGGGGGGAAAATGGCGAGCATCGCATGTCTTGTACTTATTCCGATATTTTAAAAAGTGTAAAAAGTGGGTTGAACTGTGTTTTTGTTTCATGGTTTGTAGAATTAGGCCATGGAAGCTGGCCCGTACGAAATCGATTATGTCACTGTGAAGAATTTCGCATTCACTTATGGAAGTGTTTCCTGCGCTGTTCCGAAGAGGTGTGCTCATTGGCTAAGATTCTTCCTCCTGCTATTAATGGGCCACCATCATTAGATCGACAGTGATAAGTGGTAGTTAAAGGGGGGGGGGGATCTCTGTCGAAATGGTATTGTTTTTGTGTCACTGAGTCGACCTCCTGCTACTTGTTAAAACAGAACTGCTCGCCTCCCTTCAGTTTCTGTTCTCTTTTCTGTCCACGAAATCCATGTCTACTAGGTACGTAACAACATCAAATGTTATTTCGCTATATCTGATCAACATTACACTTCATCTCGTCATGGTCTTTAAAACTGGAGTTTGTTATAACATCTACACGGACCATGTAAGTGTATATACGCTATATTCAATACATTACAGATGTTTCCTGTCCCTGTCCAGCATGATGTACGCCTACATGTTGTAAAGTAGCAGCAGATATGTATAAAGAGAATCCTATTACATTTAAGCCAGTTTTAAGATTGCTACTTGTTGTCTGAAAGCACGTCTAGGCAGGGTGAAGACAGGTTATACAGTGCATCTGACTTTGCTTGGTTCTTTATAACTACCTTTATGAAAGTGAAAGACCATTTGACACCGTTTCATCATACTACCTCATCGTATATTTTGACTGAGCAAGACAACCTCAGACTTCTACACATACGAATGGTTGAGCGTTGAAAATACCTGACATGCAACTGAAAACTTTAAAGTAACTGGATTCACCTTACAAGAAAAATCTGTACTACTCACTTGTGGGTGCAGCCTGTGCAAGATACAAACCTATAAGAATATACTGAAAAACAAACATAGGAGTGGATACTACTCTAACTGCCACATATAAACACACTAATTCGGAGTTTGGTGAGAGGCGACTTGATTCTAATTCAAAGGAATGTACTGCACGTGGTCACTGGGTGCCCCAAGAAATGTACTCTACATCGGTCACTGGATGCCCTGTTCATTATATTGCTACGTTGAAACTTGCAGGTGATAAAAAGATGTAGCTTCACAGCTACTAGAGGATGAAATATGGAGAGGAAGATAGAGTTAAGGCGGATCACAGGTCATCGCCTGTTGCATGGTTGTAATGGCCTTGAATAGGTAATTGTGGAAGATGGGACCAAACATCAGAGAAAATAACACAGACGTGGACAAGGTGTGGTTTAGCTTCGCTGTATTTAGATGATAACAAAACAATACTGACATATAAAGTGAATTCGCTAGTTAACAGTATAAGCAATTAACAGAGAGAATGCAAAAGTTCTCCAACAGTGATGATGTTAAGAATTCACAGTGCACATAATTTATGAAACATCATTACAACAGCCAAGCAACAAAACTGTAGCCCCTATCCACACACCCCTTTCCTTTCACCAAATGCTAAATAAGTACGCTTATACAGGGTGTTCGTCTTAACTGAAGATATTGAAATATCTCGAAACCTACACGTCCGATCAAAAAAACAATTAATTCCAATTTATTTCTCTCGGAGTGGGACATAAAAAAAATGGTTCAAATGGCTCTGAGCACTATGGGACTTAACTTCTGAGGTCATCATTCCCCTAGAACTTAGAACTACTTAAACCTAACTAACCTAAGGACATCACACACATCCGTGCCCGAGGCGGGATTCGAACCTGCGACCGTAGCGGCCACGCGGCTCCAGACTGCAGCGCCTAAAACCGCTCGGTCAATCCGGCCGGCTGAGGGGGACATCAAATGATACCACACTTGACCCCACCCCACTCTGTGCGTGGATGGCGGAGGCAAATTTCAAATCTTCAATATGAACCCGCGTCTCTTATTGCAGATTACGATTCTACGGCAAAATCTGCTTGAGTTGTGTCTGAAGCATTTTCTTCGTTTCAAAATGGTTCAAATGGCTCTAAGCACTATGGGACTTAACATCTGAGGTCTTCAGTCCCCTAGACTTAGAAGAATTACTTAAACCTGACTAAACTAAGGACATCATACACATCCATGGCCGAGGCAGGATTCGAACCTGCGAATGCAGCAGCCGCGTGGTTCGGGACCTTTTTCTTTTCTTTTCTTTTTTCTTTTGCATTTCGTTCGTTGTGTTTTGTCGTGGCGGACGTCACATGACACCCGTTGAAGTTCGTTGTCGATCCCTTCACTCAGTTTTTTATTACAGAGAGCAGCTAGCTCTCTGGCCGAGCACGCTGAGCTACCGTGTCGGCTGTTCATTAAAATATATAGACACGAATACACATTTCCGTATCCAGTTTTGCGAATTGTTGACTGAAGCGCCTAGAACCGCTCGGCCACAACGGCCGGCTTCTTCGTTTCACCACAGATAGCGCTGTAAAAGGAGAAATAGAAATTGATGCACTATCGTGGTTAACGACATGCTACTCAAAGGCCCTTGAATATCCAGCGGTACGTGGAACCTACATCCGTACTGCGTGGGTAAACAGGCCAATATTTCATAACTCCTAATTGGAAACCCCATTCACAATGTCGTAATCCTCCGACAACTCGGCGCGCCACTGTGGCCTTGGCTCGAGGCGAACACTACTCCACTTTTCCAATTAAAGGAAGTGTTCAAACGCAGTACCGCCAATGTCAATACACTTAATGATCCTCTTTTCAAATGACTGTACACAGGACAGAATCATATCTGCGGGATTGTCAGCACATGTGTTTCCTATGCCATCGATTATATCTTCACGGCTAATTGGCACTTGCTGGTACACCTTATCTTTTAAATATCCTCAAATCCGGCGACCTAGCGAGCCAATTAATCGTGCCACCTCCGCCGATCCACCAACCGTTGCAGACACCGTCTAATATCTCCCGTGCTTCAATTGCATTACGCGCTGGGAAACAGTCATGCTAAAACAACATATGTTGTCGAAAGTCCAAGGCGACATCCTGCAGTAGTACCGGTAGTTCCTGCTCCAAAAACGTTCGATATTTGCGCCAGTTCAAATTACCGTCGATAAACTGCGGACGAATGAGTTTGTTGCCCATGATGCCACACCATACATTAGCTGACAGAGTACTTTGATGGTCAACTTGCCGTAAGCAGTGGAGATTGTCTACGCTCTAGTAATGCATGTTATGCTGGTTAACGCTGTAGACTCATCGTAAAATGATACCTCGGCAAAGAACGTGCGGGTCGTTTGCTTTTGTTGACGCCCCCTTCACAAAATACTACCCGGTTATGGAAACTGGGGCCAGAAGTTCTTGATGCAGTGACATGTGGTGTGGGTGGTACTTATGACGATGAGTATTGTGATAATACTTTCTACGGACATACGGGAATCGCTGTGTAATGGTGGGTGCTTACCCTTGCGTTGTAGTGCACTGCCGCTAGTGCAGCTATTTCATTAGCTTCCCCTGTAACACATTGCATAATTTCCTTTTGCCGGTCTGTACGCTGCCATCGGATATAAAAGCGTTCACAACCTTTTAAAAGAACGAACGAGAGAGAGCTTTCTATGGAAACATTCGGAATGCAAGGCAACAGGAGCCTCAATATTTCTCCTACACTCTCCGTATATCAGGATCAATCCAATTGCCGGCCGGAGTGGCCGAGCGGTTCTAGGCGCTACATTGTGGAACCGCGCGACCGCTACGTTCATAGGTCCGAATCCTGCCTCGTGCATGGATGTGTGTGATGTCCTTAGGTTAGTTAGGTTTAAGTAGTTCTAAGTTCCAGGGGACTGATGACCTCAGAAGTTTAGTCCCATAGTGCTCAGAGCCATTTGAACCATCAATCCAATTTTTTTCTTCTGTGTTTGCAATGTTCATCGTCCACTTGCACGACTGTTCTTCAAATGATAGGTAAGTGTGTAGGCAATAACCACTGCGCAAGTATTGTAATGCTTGCTACGTCTGCATGGTGCGTGAGCTCCATTCGCAGTGTACTGCCTGTTACGATACGTCACAGTTCGCTACACGGCCACGGTAGCGCGTCGAGTAGCATCATGTTCCATATTTCGGAGAAATATGACGTTGCGAATGTGGTTTCCAATTAGAAGTTATGGAGCACTGGTCAGTCCTATCCTCTCAGCGTAGGGGTGAGGTCCCATGTGCCCTTGGGGGCCTTTAAGAAGCATGATTGTGTACCCATTTCTTTACCTCCGATTACAGCGCAGTCTGTCACGAAACGAGGAAACAAATTCGAATTGTAACTGTTTTTGGTCCGCTTTAAAATTTTTAAGGCATTTCTTCAGTTAAAACGAACGCCGTGTATGTCGTAATTAGTGGCACATCCACTTTTTTTCAGTGCATTAACATAAGTTTGTAAGATGCACCCCTGTGAGCATTCTACAAAAAGGAAAATACCAACTAGAGTCCTTTTAAGACATGTGTTGTTGTTGTGGTCTTCAGTCCTGAGACTGGTTTGATGCAGCTCTCCATGCAACTCTATCCTGTGCAAGCTTTGCAAGCTTCTTCATCTCCCAGTACTTACTGTAACCTACATCCTTCTGAATCTGCTTAGCGTATTCATCTCTTGGACTCCCTCTGCGATTTTTACCCTCCACGCTGCCCTCAAATACTAAAGTGGTGATCCCTTGATGCCTCAGAACATGTCCTACCAACCGATCCCTTCTTCTAGTCAAGTTGTGCCACAAACTCCTCTTTTCCCCAGTCCTATTCAGTACCACCTCGTTAGTTATGTGATATACCCATCTAACATTCAGCATTCTTCTGTAGCACCACATTTCGAAAGCTTCTATTCTCTTCTTGTCCGAACTATTTATCGTCCATGTTTCACTTCCATACTTGGCTATACTCCATACAAATACTTTCAGAAACGACTTCCTGACACTTAAATTTCTCGATGTTAACAAATTTCTCTTCTTCAGAAACGCTTCCCTTGCCACTGCCAGTCTACATTTTATATCCTCTCTACTTCGACCATCATCAGTTATTTTACCCCCTAAATAGCAAAACTCCTTTACTACTTTAAGTGTCTCATTTCCTAATCTAATTCTCTCAGCATCACCCGACTTAATTCGACTACGTTCCATTATCCTCGTTTTGCTTTTGTTGATGTTCATCTTATACCCTCCTTTCAAGACACTGTCCATTCCGTTCAACTGCTCTTCCAAGTCCTTTGCTGTCTCTGACAGAATTACAATGTCATCGGCGAACCTCAAAGTTTTTATTTCTTCTCCATGGATTTTAATATCTACTCCGACTTTTTCTTTTGTTTCCTTTACTGCGTGCTCAATATACAGATTGAATAACATCGGGGAGAGGCTACAACCCTGTCTTACTCCCTTCCCAACAACTGCTTCCCTTTCATGTCCCTCGACTCTTAAAACTGCCATCTGGTTTCTGTACAAATTGTAAATAGCCATTCGCTCCCTGTATTTTACCCCTGCCACCTTCAGAATTTGAAAGAGAGTATTCCAGCCAAAATTTAAAAGTAATTTACGACAGTAAGTTCCCAGTGTATTTAAATGGCTTGCCTCCAGCTAAGAGAGGCTACATACACATTATAGAAGAAAGGAGACTGACAGACTGCGTTAAAACATTCGCCCACACGGCCGATGCTCAAATACTTACGCAAATTACCGAGTTCCGGTTCACGCAAGACATCAGTAAAGAAGTGGATTTACTGTGTGTGAAAGAAACATCAGAAGTAGAATAAGGTATCCCGAGGGGATGGATTTACTGCGTGTGAAAGAAATATCGTAAGTGAATAATGTGCTGTGACTTAATGCGGGGAACGATAAAGGAAATGTGTTTCCTACACACAGTAATATGGGAGAATCTCAAAAACTAAAACAGCATGCAGTAGTTCCATCAGGAGTACCACAAACAAAACCAGCCCTTTCCAACTTTCGCCAGCGAAGCTGTCAGTAGCCGCCGCTCCAAGGATCTCCGTTAAACTTGAGTGTCACTTTCCTGTGTGTCAGGTCAAAGATAGTCGCCCATTGCATACGATGTACTGAATGATGCGTGCATCTTTGGAAACTTCGTCACGTCCAACAATTTTCGATAAGTAACGCAACGGGGCAAAATTGTAGCTGTATTTCAAATTGGGTCGGATTTCCCTAGGGTACTGAGATCGATTCATGGTCCTTGTGTTCCACTCGTAGCATTTATGCCACATTTCAGCCCACGATCTATCACGTTTTGTCATACAGTATAAAGGCTCACACTACTGTAAGTCAGCGAGTAGGCAATATTGGTAGACCTACCCGTCCCACCAAGCCGCGCGGTATTAGCCGAGCGGTGTAAGGCGCTGCACTCATAGACTGTGCGGCTGGTCCCGGCGGAGGTTCGAGTCCTCCCTCGGGCATGTGTGTGTGTGTTTGTCCTTATGATAATTTAGCGTAAGTAGTGCGTAAGTTTAGGGACTGATGACCTTAACAGTTAAGTCCCATAAGATTTCACACACATTTGAACATTTTCAAACCGTCCCACCAAGCGGACGGTGGCCGTTAAATGTGGAAACGATGGTGTGAGTATATGCATTATCATGCTGGAATGTGTAAAGAGAGCAGCGATTCTCCTACTTGGTTGGACCTATGTGCATAACTTTAATTACTTATATCTACCGTTTCAGTGTCAGTGCACATTTCTAACAACACTGAAGACCATATCGACACTAATGACTTCCTAACTGTGCTTTAAATATCTCTAAATTCACCTCAAAGCTAAATTAAAAAATTCAGCTAATGTTGTAAATCATTAGCGAGAGGAACCAATCAATCACAAGCGCTCCCTGAACAGGCTGTTACACCGTCGGCACACGGGACGAGTTAGCAAAAAAATGGTTCAAATGGCTCTGAGCACTATGTGACTTAACTTCTGAGGTCATCAGTCGCCTAGAACTTAGAACTACTTAAACCTAACTAACCTAAGGACATCACACACATCCATGTCCGAGGCAGGATTCGAACCTGAGACCGTAGCGGTCGCTCGGTTCCAGACTGTAGCGCCTAGAACCGCACGGCCACTCCGGCCGGCACGAGTTAGCAAAGACTGACGTGGTACTCTACGAGTTTTGTGACGTCACTTCCTCCTGTTTCGCCGTGAGGAGCCATTTCATCCGATGAAATACAAAATAAGCTCTACGATATTTCGGCAATATGCCATGTAAGGTACAACCAATAGGAAGCAAGATCGCTCATTATGTCACAAGCAGAAAGCAAGACGTCATATTTCATTTGTTGTGTTCAGTTTATACTGCCGCGTTTCGTTTGTCCTGTATCTAAACACTAGCACGTTGGATGTCTCGAAAACGAATCGTTATCGGTACGATCTGTTGTACTGGAATGATGAGAGACGTCATATTGGTCTTTAAAGAATTTCGTAGTTATTTTCACGTTATTGTCCGTGTGTTACGGGAGTGCGCCGTTTTAATAAAATGGCACACGCGTTTCGTATTGTTAGGATATGTTATAATTAAACGTTCAATTGAAAACATTTCGGCGATTAAACTCTTCAGAAGAGTGTAACATAAAACATGAACTCAATACAAGCAGAGTCTCAGCATAGCGTAGTTGGTTAAGGTGTCACGTTACCGAACCACGGGTAGTTCGGCAGAGGATTCGCATCCTGCTGTAGACAAATTTCTTTTTTTCACCTTCGCATTTTCTACAAGACTCAGGAACCTTCCTATGAAATATACAGAAATAATTGCTGTAATCATTGATGTTACGTATATCTAAGTGAGTGGATACTGAAATTTTTATTTATACACTCCTGGAAATGGAAAAAAGAACACATTGACACCGGTGTGTCAGACCCACCATACTTGCTCCGGACACTGCGAGAGGGCTGTACAAGCAATGATCACACGCACGGCACAGCGGACACACCAGGAACCGCGGTGTTGGCCGTCGAATGGCGCTAGCTGCGTAGCATTTGTGCACCGCCGCCGTCAGTGTCAGCCAGTTTGCCGTGGCATACGGAGCTCCTTCGCAGTCTTTAACACTGGTAGCATGCCGCGACAGCGTGGACGTGAACCGTATGTGCAGTTGACGGACTTTGAGCGAGGGCGTATAGTGGGCATGCGGGAGGCCGGGTGGACGTACCGCCGAATTGCTCAACACGTGGGGCGTGAGGTCTCCACAGTACATCGATGTTGTCGCCAGTGGTCGGCGGAAGGTGCACGTGCCCGTCGACCTGGGACCGGACCGCAGCGACGCACGGATGCACGCCAAGACCGTAGGATCCTACGCAGTGCCGTAGGGGACCGCACCGCCACTTCCCAGCAAATTAGGGACACTGTTGCTCCTGGGGTATCGGCGAGGACCATTCGCAACCGTCTCCATGAAGCTGGGCTACGGTCCCGCACACCGTTAGGCCGTCTTCCGCTCACGCCCCAACATCGTGCAGCCCGCCTCCAGTGGTGTCGCGACAGGCGTGAATGGAGGGACGAATGGAGACGTGTCGTCTTCAGCGATGAGAGTCGCTTCTGGCTTGGTGCCAATGATGGTCGTATGCGCGTTTGGCGCCGTGCAGGTGAGCGCCACAATCAGGACTGCATACGACCGAGGCACACAGGGCCAACACCCGGCATCATGGTGTGGGGAGCGATCTCCTACACTGGCCGTACACCACTGGTGATCGTCGAGGGGACACTGAATAGTGCACGGTACATCCAAACCGTCATCGAACCCATCGTTCTACCATTCCTAGACCGGCAAGGGAACTTGCTGTTCCAACAGGACAATGCACGTCCGCATGTATCCCGTGCCACCCAACGTGCTCTAGAAGGTGTAAGTCAACTACCCTGGCCAGCAAGATCTCCGGATCTGTCCCCCATTGAGCATGTTTGGGACTGGATGAAGCGTCGTCTCACGCGGTCTGCACGTCCAGCACGAACGCTGGTCCAACTGAGGCGCCAGGTGGAAATGGCATGGCAAGCCGTTCCACAGGACTACATCCAGCATCTCTACGATCGTCTCCATGGGAGAATAGCAGCCTGCATTGCTGCGAAAGGTGGATATACACTGTACTAGTGCCGACATTGTGCATGCTCTGTTGCCTGTGTCTATGTGCCTGTGGTTCTGTCAGTGTGATCATGTGATGTATCTGACCCCAGGAATGTGTCAATAAAGTTTCCCCTTCCTGGGACAATGAATTCACGGTGTTCTTATTTCAATTTCCAGGAGTGTATATACCACAGATAGAACAACATGGTCAGGAGAGGAAATGTCCGTTTAAATTGGGCTAACATAGGAATTCTACACGCTTACGTTTTCGTGAGCAAGCTGTTTGCTTTGCGAGCCAAATCAAGCCGACAACTGCCGCTGGAGAGCGTTGCGAGTGCTAAATCATGTCAACCAGCTCGTTCCGCGTGCAGAAGGCGCTGTGTCCCGTGACGTTGGTTATCGCGTCTCGAGGCCTAAGTCCCGTCTGCATGCATGTCAACGTAAGCTGTTTCCTACAGGGAACGCGTGCGTGCCGTGTACGCTTCCTAAGTTCGCGTAAAAGTAAATTGCTACTGGAATAGCTACGGAAAACGTTTGTGTACGACATTGTACTGTCAGCAAAATCGTGTGCAGATAATTTTATGAATTTCCATGATGCGCGATGTTTGATGGAGACATTACTGTTGAACAGGCTCTCGGATGATTTCATATTATAACGATTCATTTTACTGACTGTAAGATTGAGAGCAGTAGAAATCAGGTGGTATGTCTTTATCTTGAGACTTTCACTGTAGCTGCGTTGAGATATTCCAATTTTCCATTACAGTATTCACTGTTCATTGGGCAACGGCCTTGCCGCAGTGGATACATTGGTTCCCGTGAGATCACCGAAGTTAAGTGCTGTTAGGCGTGGCTGGCACTTGGATGGATGACCATCCAGCCGCCATGCGCTGTTGCCATTTTTCGGGGTGCACTCAGCCTCGTGATACCAATTGAGGAGCTACTCGACCGAATAGTAGAGGCTTCGGTCAAGAATACCATCATAACGATCGGGAGAGCTGTATGCTGACCCCTTGCCCCTCCTATCCGCATCCTCCTCTGTGGATGACACGGCGGTCGGATGGTCCCGGTAGGCCACTCGCGGCCTGACGACGGAGTGCTACTACTATTCACTGTTCATTGGTTGCATATTAGGATCTGCGACCGACGGAGAAGAAAACCAGTGGGGACATCGAGACAACTGTAGAAGACGCGAGGTAATTAAACCTCCCCATCCGTCAATCTAGGACAGAAGGAAAATTGACAGACCTCTTCGTTGCGAATTGGTGAACGCAGCTCTGCATATGCAGCAGTTCGTAAAGAGCGACTTACGCCGTTAGCAGTAATGTGTCACGCGAGTAATCTTCCACATCTCGTTCTAATTTGTTTACTAATTAGGGTGAGGTATGAACCGTTACACACTGTCAGTGTTGACTCACAACACGTTTAGCTTAAATCTAAATGATACACACTGTTGGAGAATAAAACTGCACCAACACGAAAGACAGTAAATAACAAACTTTTCTGACAGAGAAACGCAATGCGTATATGGTTTTTTATACAGGGTGTTCCGAAGCTATTCATTCAAATTAATACAGGAAGTAGCAATTGTCAAAACAAATATATTTAGTTGTGGCACATACAGTCCCTGACGGCAGTTTCTGATGCTAGAGACGATTTACACAGAAGGTAGCTGAGCATGATAATTACAGCAGTGACATTCACCGGAACTGCTCGTTTGCAAGCCGACTCTAATGACATCGATGTCGACGGAAGGTGAAGCTCTAACCTCCTTCACTTCCTTTCAACTGCTCGACCACTCGCCTGTATGCACGCAGTACATCGTCGGACCATTGATTACTGAGTACGTTAGAAAATTCCTGGCTTGTCCGTAATGGTACCAGCAGCGGGGGCAGTTCTAGCGACGAGGTCTTCGTCCATTTTCAGAACGATTTCACGTACCAGCTGCTTCACATGCCCAGAGAAAGAAATCCAGACACGTGAGGTCATGTGACCTGGTGGCGAGGCCACCTCGGCCGATCCATCGATTGCCGAAGCTGGCACTCAGATAATTCCTCACAGCAGTACTGAAATGCGGTAGCATCTCATTGGGCTCGAAGTACATTCTTTATCTAACATTCAGAAGTACGTCCTCTAGTAGTTTTGACAACACATTTCCCATGAAGATGCGGTATATCTGCCTGTCGAGCCAGACTGGAAGAATGTACGGTCCGATAAAGCTGTCACCGAGAATGTCGGCCTGCAAATGAACACCGGATCACTGTTCATGAGCACAAGGTGGAATTCCTCGTGGGTCACATGTGCCCAGACAAGCGAATTGTCAGTGACACTGACACGAATACAAGAGCTTAGGTCAGCAAAACTAATAAAATATTCTAAAACATTACAAGTTGACTCGGAGAACATATTTTACTTATCGAAACACCTTTCTTTTGTTCTCTCTACCTCCTGTGTCAATTTGAAAGAAACAGTTTCGGAAAACCATTTATACAGAATGTAGATGGCGTTATCCCTACCTAAATTGCACTGTTGTGCTGAAATAATAATCATTCCCATTGTTGTGACTGACAATTTGCAATTTTTACAAACACAACTTTTATTGAGGTAAGTTCACAAGGTTGATGACTGAACAACAAAAGAAAAGGTAACAATAACGATGCCATTAAAAGTCTCCTAATTGAGGCAAACAAAAGTTCACTTCTAATTTTCCACAAAGGTTGGTGGTAACACACACACACACACACACACACACACACACACTAGTAAGAGTCCAATTCAGAGACGAAGACGTAATCTTCAGCGGTCGAAGTACACGAGGTCGAATCAGGAGTGAACTGAAGTTCGGGGCTGGTTCTAGCCCGTAAATAGCTGTCTCTGGTCAGTCAGGTTTTGGCAAAGTGATACTTCCTGCATCCCGTGGCTCGAGCTCCCCCTGCTTGAAGTAGTGCTCGCAAGTCTGTTTCCATTATCTTGTATGTAAATAGCCAGTGTTAAACATGGTGCTTTTGGTACGCCTTGGATATAGACAACGCCATCCTCTGTGGTGTAATAAGAGTTGCCGGCCCTCAGGGACTGCCTTGGCTCTGGCATAACACCCATCCTAAAGTATGCAGTAGACTTTGAGAGAATTTGACGTTTGTGCCATGTCGCCTTAGCGGCGTTGCTAATAACGTAGCATAACTGATTTCCTTCTCAATGATGAGTGTTACAGGTTAATCTTAGACAACCGAGCCGCGCGGGGTAGCCATGCGATCTGAGACCCCTTGGTCAGGTTTGCGCGCTCCTCCTGTCGGAAGTTCGAGTCCTCCCTCGGGAATGGATGTGTGTGTTGTCCTTAGCGTAAGTTAGTTTAAGTACTATGTGAGCCTAGGGACTGATGATCTCAGCAGTTTGGTCCCATACGAACTTACCACAAATTTCCAAAATTTCCAATTCAAACAGGCGATTTCTTTTTTTCCTGGTAGTGACAGAATCAGACTGAGTAACTCAATCGCTTCTATGAGATGTCATGTGCATTTGACCATGAGGACGAAAGAAGAAAAAAATCCTTAACAGCTTTATCCTGAACTTACTTACAGTGTGTGAATTTTTACACTTCGTTTACCATTTACTTTTCGTCTCAGTGTTGCTGTCCTTCTAAATGAGGGCAACTGGTTTCTTCTGCAACGTACACTGAAGCGCCAAAGAAACTGGTACAGGCATGCGCATTCAAACACAGAGATATGTAAACAGCAAGAACACAGCGTTGCGGTCGGCAATGCCTATATAAGACAAAACGTGTCTCTCGCAGTTGTTAATTGGTCACTGCTGCTACAATAGCACATTACCAAAGTTTAATAGAATTTGAATAGGGCGTTAAAGTAGGCAGACGACAATTGAGACAGAACATGTCCAAGGTAGCGGTGAAATGAGCGTTATCCCGTACGGTTATTTCAAGAATTTACTGTGAATATCAGGAATTCGGTTAACCATCAAATTTCAGAAATCGCTGCGGTCGGGAAAAGATCATGCAAGAATGGGACAAACGACGACTGAAGAAAATCGTTCAGCGTGAAAGAAGTGCAAACCTTCCGCAAATTGCTACAGATTTCAGTGTTGGGTCATCAACAAGTATCAGCTTGCGAACCAATCAACGAAACATCATCGATATGGGCTTTCGGAACCGAAGACCCACTCGTGTACCCTTGATGTCTGCACGACACAAAGCCTTACGCCTCGCCTGTGCCCGTGAACACCGACATTGCACTGTTGATGACAGGGAACGTGTTGCCTGGTCGGACGAGTCTCGTTTCAGATTGTATCGAGCGGATGGACGCGGGTTTGGAGACAACCGTATGAATCCATGGACCCTGCATGTCAGCAGGGGACTGTTCAAGCTCGTGGAGGTCCTGTAAAGACGTGGGGCGTGTGCAGTTGGAGTGATGTGGGACCCATGATACGTCTAGATACGACTCTGACAGGTAAGCATCCATTCAGGTCCATTGCATGTTCCACCGGACTTCGGAAATTCCAGCAAGACAATGCGAAACCCCACACGCCCAGAATTGCTACAGAGTGGTTCCAGGAACACTCTTCGGAGTTTAAACACTTCGCTGGCCACCAAACTCCCCAGGCACGGACAGTATTGAGCATATCTGGGATGCCTTGCTGCGTGCTGTGCAGAAGAGATCTCCATCCCCTCGTAGTCTTACGGATTTATGGACAGTCCTGCAGGAATTATGGTGTCAGTTTCCTCTAGCACTACTTCAGATATTATTCGAGTCCATACCACGTCGTGCTGCGACACTTCCGCGTGCTCGTGGGGGTCCTACAAGATACTAGGCAGGTGTACCAGTTTCTTTGGCTTTTCAGTGTATATTATTTCTTTATTTGAGCGTATAGCTATAGAGGAAGCAAATAAACAAGATTCGTTTTGATATATTCTGTTACGGCGCCTCCTGTTGAGGATACAGATTCCACGCCGCTATACACAGGATGGAAGCGAAATGCGCGGAAACGGCAGTGCATTGTGATGCGGTGCCCGGCTGGAGGATTGGAGAAAGGGACCTGGGGCGGTCTCACGGGTGATTTGTGTACTCCGGTCCAGGTATCGGCAGAGAGGGCTGGGCCTGGGGTGGGTGGCACCTCCCCTGCCATTATTGGATTCTTCGTTTCACCTGGGGCCGTGGCCCAAGCAGCCAGCCCACAGTGGCGATATTAAATCGCTGAGCGCACGGGGCTCAACGCACCACTTACCCCGTATTTCTGATTTAGCTCCCCGGCCCGTAGGACCGTGGAGTTTCCATTTCGTCTTAACGGCGTAGCGGGCGTTTTCTGTTTTGTTAAAAGCCACATATAGCTTCCAGTATTTTTTGTAATTCGACGGTAACAAGCGACGTATATATCTAAATCTCGTCGGTTCTCTCCTACACTAAATACCTTTTCTCTGCAATGTGATCCAGTTTTATTTAAGACCCATATTGCAATCGTCCAGAAGAATGATGATCAATCAGTAGTATTCATATGAGCTCCAAAACTTGGGAAGTAAACTAAATGATAATAACACCTCTTGTTATCTTGGATGCTTTATACAATTTTTAGTCCCCACAATTCCCTCGGTTACCGAACTGAATATTCATTCATGTCACAGGAAGCGTCCCAACAACTTATTCCTTCTCTTAGCCACCTTTTATGTTTTTCAGAAACGCTTTTCTTACTACAGCCAGTTTGTGTTTTATGTTCTCTTCACTTCGACCATCATCAGTACACTGAAAGAAAAAACATCGCAACACCAAGGAGTTGTGTGACGTAAATGAAAGTTGGAAGGACGGTCTCTACATCTGAAAGATGATGTCCATTCAAGTCTCGCGCCATTCTCATAAGGGTTGCAATAGTAGGTCCACTATGAGGCTGCACGTCAGGTTCGCTTTAAATACACAACCGTGAGCGTTTGCTATCTTTGAGATTGGACCTGGTGAGTTGATCTTAGTCAAGGTGACAAAGACACCATTACCAACACCTCACTGAGTTTGAACGGGGTCTTGTAATAGGGCTTCGAGAAGCTGTTTCTTCTGGGATATTACTGAAAGACTTGGCAGGAATGTAGCCACTGTACATGACTGATGGCAGCGGTGGTCACGGGAATGTACGGTCGCAAGAAGACTGGGCTCCAGACGGTCACTTGGTACCACTGAGAGGGAGGACCATAGCGTTCGGCGTGTGGTTGTGGTGCATCGTACTGCACATGCAGCAGCAATCTGCGTAGCAGTTGGCACCATACTAACACAACTTACTGTTACAAATCGGTTATTTCAAGTTCAGCTCCAAGCCAGATGCCCTGCAGCGTGCATGCAACTGATCCCAACCACCACAGATTGCGACTTCAGTAGTGTCAACCGAGAGTTCATTGGAGGGCACAGAGTGGAGATCTGTTGTGTTTTCTGATAAAAACTGCTACTGCCTCGGAGCCAGTGATGGGCGTGTCTTGGTTAGAAACCAGTTGAGGGCCTGCAACCAAACTGTCCGGGTGCTAGACACACTGGACCTACAGCTGGAGTTATGGTATGGGGTGCGATATCGTATGACAGCAGGAACATTCTCGGCGTTATCCCACGCACCTTGAGAGCAAATTTGCACGCCGGTCTGATGATTCGACCTGTTGTGCTGCCACCCATGAACAGCATTCCAGGGCATGTTTTCCAACAGGACAACGCACGACCACATAGCGCTGCTGTAACTCAGCATGCTCTGCAGAGTGTCGACATATTGTCTCGCCCTGCTAGATCACCAGATGCATCTACAGTCGAGGACATATGGGACATGATCATCGGGCGGCAACTCCAGCGTCACCCACAGCTAACATTAACCGTCCCTGCACTGAACAACCAGGGGCCACAGACGTGGAACCCTATCCCACAGAATGATATCCGGTAACGGTACAACACAATGCATGGACGATTGCATGGTTGCTTTCAGCATTCTGGCGTTTAAATGGATTATTAATATATCAAAATTTCACATTTCCAATGGCTTATCTCGCGCTTACATTAACCTGTAATCTTGCAAAGTTAATCACTTAAATGTGTTACCTAGACGAGTGTATTCCTGAAAACCTATTACTCTACTTTAATAATTTTTTGGTTTTGCCTTTTTTCTGTTAGTGTATTTGGCTGCCCAAATAACAAAACTCATATGCTAATTTTAGTGTATGATGTCGTGGTATAATTCTCTCAGCATTGCCTGATTTAATTCGACTACATTCCATTAGTCCTCTTTTACTTTTGCTTATGCTCATGTTATAACCTATTTTCAAGACACTATCCATTTAGTTCAGCTGCTCTTCCGAAGTTTTTGCTGTCTCCGACAGAATTATACAGGTCGATCAATACATTTCAGTTCGGAGGCCATACGGTCCAGAATCGATATGCCAATCGGGCAAAATCGCCGTTAGCATTGAGGCAATCATCCCACCGACGCACAAGACTGAAGATACCCGTTTGGTAAAACTACGCGTCCTGCCGTGTGAAAAAGTCAGCAGTTACCTGCTGTACATTCTCGTCCGATGTAAGTCTTCGGCCCTTCAAGGCCTTTTTTAAGGCACCGAAGGCTTGATAATCTGTTGCTGCGAGATCAGGACTATAGGGTGGGTGGGTGTTCGCGTGTATCCCACTTGAACTGGCATAACTTCTGCTGGCCTCCCAGATTGTCTGGTGTCTTTTATCGAGTCTCGACCAGCATGGAACTTGGGCCACCGTCCCATAACTGTGGTTTACGACAGACATCCTGCGCCATGCAGATTCTTGTCTCCCCGATTGGTGAAAACGTTGCCTATTACCTTTCCAAATTTGCCGCACGCACGTCGGAAAGACACGAATGCCACACTAATCCCTTTCCTACAAGTAGGTGTTTATACGTCCGCATCAGAATCGCGCTATGTTGCATATTTACTACTGCAGCGCCCTCATACGGAAACTTTTTGATCGCCCTGATACGCCCGCTAACCTGCTGGACAAAGCAGGTCATTAGGGTTGTGGAAAGGGCCAAATAAGGTTGGGGACAGTTTCACTTTAAAACTGTAATTTATTGTAATTTAATAACGCATTTGCAACCAAAGCAGTACATAGCCGAACTTTTACAACTACGAGTTTGAAACCCCAAATTTTCTACATCTACATCTACATTTATACTCCGCAAGCCACCCAACGGTGTGTGGCGGAGGGCACTTTACGTGCCACTGTCATTACCTCCCTTTCCTGCTCCAGTCGCGTATGGTTCGCGGGAAGAACGACTGTCTGAAAGCCTCCGTGCGCGCTCTAATCTCTCTAATTTTACATTCGTGATCTCCTCGGGAGGTATAAGTAGGGGGAAGCAATATATTTGATACCTCATCCAGAAACGCACCCTCTCGAAACCTAGCGAGCAAGCTACACCGCGATGCAGAGCGCCTCTCTTGCAGAGCCTGCCACTTGAGTTTGTTAAACATCTCCGTAACGCTATCACGCTTACCAAATAACGCTGTGACGAAACGCGCCGCTCTTCTTTGGATCTTCTCTATCTCCTCCGTCAACCCGATCTGGTACGGATCCCACACTGATGAGCAATACTCAAGTATAGGTCGAACGAGTGTTTTGTAAGCCACCTCCTTTGTTGATGGACTCTCCCAATGAATCTCAATCTGGTACCCGCCTTACCAACAATTAATTTTATATGATCATTCCACTTCAAATCGTTCCGCACGCATACTCAGAGTTTATACAGAAGTATCTGCTACCAGTGTTTGTTCCGCTATCATGTAATCATACAATAAAGGATCCTTCTTTCTATGTATTCGCAATATATTACATTTGTCTATGTTAAGGGTCAGTTGCCACTCCCTGCACCAAGTGCCTATCCGCTGCAGATCTTCCTGCATTTCGCTACAATTTTCTAATGCTGCAACTTCTCTGTATACTACAGCATCATCCGCGAAAAGCCGCATGGGACTTCCGACACTATCTACTAGGTCATTTATATATATTGTGAAAATCAATGGTCCCATAACACTCCCCTATGGCACGCCAGAGGTTACTTTAACGTCTGTAGACGTCTCTCCATTGATAACAACATGCTGTGTTCTGTTTGCTAAAAACTCTTCAATCCAGCCACACAGCTGGTCTGATATTCCGTAGGCTCTTACTTCGTTTATCAGGCGACAGTGCTGAACTGTATCGAACGCCGTCCGGAAGGCAAGAAAAATAGCATCTACCTGGGAGCCTGTATCTAATATTTTATGAGTCTCATGAACAAATAAAGCGAGTTGGGTCTCACACGATCGCTGTTTCCGGAATCCATGTTGATTCCTACATAGTAGATTCTGGGTTTCCAAAAACGACATGATACTCGAGCAAAAAACATGTTCCAAAATTCTACAACAGATCGACGTCAGAGATATAAGTCTATAGTTTTGCGCATCTGCTCGACGACCCTTCTTGAAGACTGGGACTACCTGTGCTCTTTTCCAATCATTTGGTACCTTCCGTTCCTCTAGAGACTTGCGGTACACGGCTGTTAGAAGGGGGCACGTTCTTTCGCGTACTCTGTGTAGAATCGAATTAGTATCCCGTCAGGTCCAGTGGACTTCCCTCTGTTGAGTGATTCCAGTTGCTTTTCTATTCCTTGGACACTTATTTCGATGTCAGCCATTTTTTCGTTTGTGCGAGGATTTAGAGAAGGAACTGCAGTGCGGTCTTCCTCTGTGAAACAGCTTTGGAAGAAGGTGTTTAGTATTTCAGCTTTACGCATGTCATCCTCTGTTTCAATGCCATCATCATCCCGGAGTGTTTGGATATGCTGTTTCGAGCCACTTTACTGATTTAACGTCAGACCAGAACTTCCTAGGATTTTCTGTCAAGTCGGTACATAGAATTTTACTTTCGAATTCACTGAATGCTTCACGCATAGCCCTCCTTACGCTAACTTTGACATCGTTTAGCTTCTGTTTGGCTGAGAGGTTTTCGCTGCGTTTAAGCTTAGAGTGAAGCTCTCTTTGCTTTCGCAGTAGTTTTCTAACTTTGTTGTTGTACCATGGTGGGTTTTTCCCGTCCCTCACAGTTTTACTCGGCACGTACCTGACTAAAACGCATTTTACGATTGCTTTGAACTTTTTCCATAAACACTCAACATTGTCAGTGTCGGAACAAAAATCTTCGTTTTGATCTGTTAGGTAGTCTAAAATCTGCCTTCTATTACTCTTGCTAAACAGATAAACCTTCCTCCCTTTTTTTATATTCCTACTAACTTCCATATTCAGGGATGCTGCAACGACCTTATGATCACTGATTCCCTGTTCTGTACATACAGAGTCGAAAAGTTCGGGTCTGTTTGTTATCAGTAGGTCCAAGATGTTATCTCCACGAGTCGGTTCTCTGTTTAATTGCTCGAGGTAATTTTCGGATGTGCACTCAGTATAATGTCACTCGATGCTCTCTCCCTACCACCTGTGCTAAACATCTGAGTGTCCCAGTCTATATCTGGTAAATTGAAATTTCCACCTAAGACTATAAAATGCTGAGAAAACGTATGTGAAATGTATTCCAAATTTTCTCTCAGTTGTTCTGCCACTAATGCTGCTGAGTCGGGAGGTCGGTAAAAGGAGCCAATTATTAACCTAGCTCGGTTGTTGAGTGTAACCTCCACCCATAATAATTCACAGGATCTATCCACTTCTACTTCACTACAGGATAAGCTACTACTAACAGCGACGAACACTCCACCACCAGTTGCATGCAATCTATCCTTTCTAAACTCCGTCTGTGCCTTTGTAAAAATTTCGGCAGAATTTATCTCTGGCTTCAGCCAGCTTTCTGTACCTATAACGATTTCAGCTTCGGTGCTTTCTATCAGCGCTTGAAGTTCCGGTACCTTACCAACGCAGCTTCGACAGTTTACGATTACAATACCGATTGCTGCTTGGTCCCCGCATGTCCTGACTTTGCCCCGCACCCGTTGAGACTGTTGCCCTTTCTGTACTTGCCCAAGGCCATCTAACCTAAAAAACCGCCCAGCCCACGCCACACAACCCCTGCTACCCGTGTAGCCGCTTGTTGCGTGTAGTGGACTCCTGACCTATCCAGCGGAACCCGAAACTCCACCACCCTATGGCGCAAGTCGAGGAATCTGCAGCCCACACGGTCGCAGAACCGTCTCAGCCTCTGATTCAGACCCTCCACTCGGCTCTGTACCAAAGGTCCGCAGTCAGTCCTGTCGACGATGCTGCAGATGGTGAGCTCTGCTTTCATCCCGCTAGCGAGACTGGCAGTCTTCACCAAATCAGATAGCCGCCAGAAGCCAGAGAGGATTTCCTCGGATCCATAGCGACACACATCATTGGTGCCGACATGAGCGACCACCTGGAGATGGGTGCACCATGTACCCTTCATGGTATCCGGAAGGACCCTTTCCACATCTGGAATGACTCCCCCCAGTATGCACACGGAATGCACATTGGTTTTCTTCCCCTCTCTTGCTGCCATATCCCTAAGGGGCCCCATTACGCGCCTGACGTTGGAGCTCCCAACTACCAGTAAGCCCACCCTCTGCGACCGCCCGGATCTTGCAGACTGAGGGGCAACCTCTGGAACAGGACAAGCAGCCATGTCAGGCCGAAGATCAGTATCAGCCTGAGACAGAGCCTGAAACCGGTTCGTCAGACAAACTGGAGAGGCCTTCCGTTCAGCCCTCCGGAATGTCTTTCGCCCCCTGCCACACCTTGAGACGACCTCCCACTCTACCACAGGTGAGGGATCAGCCTCAATGCGGGCAGTATCCCGGGCAACCACAGTCGTAGTCCGATCGGGGGATGCGTGGGACGAGCTGGCCGTCCCCGACAAACCCCATCCGGAACCCACAGTGATGCCCATTGGCAACAGCCTCAAGCTGTGTAACCGAAGCCAACACTGCCTGAAGCTGGGAGCGAAGGGATGCCAACTCAGCCTGCATCCGAACAGAGCAGTTGCAGTCCTTATCCATGCTAAAAACTGTTGTGCAAAGAACGTCTGAACTAACCTACAGAGAGCGCAAACAAATCGACACAAAATTTAAACGGTTATTAAAATACAAGATTGCCTAGTAAATGCAGTAATGCTGCTACTGGCGCACTGCTGACACACTGCTCGGCGGCGGAAGGAGACTACGCAATTTTACACTATTCAGGTACAAAAACGCGATGCTACAACTCTCAAATACTATAACACGCCCGAAATTTATGAATTAGACAATGCAAGTACCAAAAACACGCAAAGAAATTAAGAATTAAACTATGTAACAAATGAGTGAGCTAGGAGTATACGACTTGCTGCTGCAACTGCTTATCCAACGGAGGCAGGCTCCAAATAAGAAATCTTAATAATCATCAAGGTAAATTTCAAGTGACTGAAAACACGCAGTTACAATTACAAATAAAATTATATATCTAGGCTGAAAGCCTCAAGGCAAGGGTGGATGGACAAACATAAACAAGATGCAATACAAACGGCTGACGGCCCACAATAAAATTTTCAAGATTTTAAAAATAAATTACCATAACCTTTCAATGGCAGAAGGCCGCAATGTTTAAGCTTGAAAGATAATTTTAAGAATAAGGTTCCAAGCCGCAATGTTTAAGCTTGAAAGGTAATTTTAAGAATAAGGTTCGAAGGCTGAAGGCCCACATTTAATTTTCGAACATTTCTTAAAAAAATTAGAACCATAAGCCTTAAGTTTTAAGTAGCTGAAACCGGCCTAAAAGAAAAGACCACACACCGACAATAACCTTTCAGCAAATATCCACTTGCCGGAATTCAAACTTACTTACATAAAACACAGTCAACCAAGAATTTTTTTTAATCATTGGCTATGATAGATTATAAACAGACAATTAAACACCGGTGAGAAAGACAGGAAAGACAACAACACTCATAAGCCTCCAGGGGGTCGTTCTCCCCTCGTTCACTTATAGGTGAGACAGGTGGTGAGCCCACTACACTTGATCCGTCAGAACCCAACCAAGGGACAACCACAGACCGACTTGCTTGCCACTAGTCGGTACATGAGAACTCAAACACAAAATGTTATGGACGTAATTATCCACAACCAAATATGTATATATATTAAGCTGTCAAAACTTCACACCGTGTTGGACAGCGACAACAGGTGAGGAAAGAACACTGAATGAAGTTACGTTAGTGGCCATGGCAGGTAACCGGAACACTAACGGCCATAAGGCAGAAAAATTCCGCTGGTGCACTTGAATTGTAGTCAACCGATATAGTTAATTCCACCGCATGGCGGCTAAATTTCAGCAACACAAACACTCGGTGTTTCTCACAGGAAAACCTCCCCAACAGCGAAGCACCGAAACGAACCACAACATGAATGAACGTGGCTTGAGTACTTAAAACACCACTCCACTTTGACGTCCTTGGTCGGTGAGATACGAGGCTCGTAGCGATCGGACAGCTCCACACACGCCCCGACACTGCCCAGGGACCGCCAGCGGACCCAGCCCACTGCAACGCGCGGAGATATCCTCCCTGGTCGCACCAACCGACCTACTACTCGCAGAATGCCGACAACATCTAAAATAGTCATCAGTGGAACTACACACACAACCTGTCAAACACTTGCACGAAGACCTGAACGATACCCAACAGTAACTAAGCACGCACGTAGTCAAATCGGGACTCGATGTACTCATACACAGCCGATTCATGAACGGTCGGCGAGCCAAAATTCGTCGTCCGGTAGGATGACCGACCGACGATCCACCAAGACCGTAGCCCGGCTCAAGTGATGGGTGGCGGCAATGGTCGGGCGAGCCATGTCGACGCAGACGTCACTGCTGCTCCAACCCGATTGCACTAGTGCCGCATTGCAACTTCCTGACTGCGCTCCAGACGCGTTCGAACTGACTGGCAGCCCGAACTCGCGACCTGAACTGGCTCACGACAGAGAACGACCGGGAAGTCACAGCAGTCGAGCAAAAATACTACGAGAGGGGATATATCGATGCACGTTGCTAGCGCCGGTCACGGTCAGGCAAAGCCGCGACTCAGTGACAGTAGTAATTTAAATTAACGTAGTGAGGTGGAAGTACGTTAAAACAGGGTATAGAATACTTGATGGCGAGAACACGAGCCACGCACAGCTCATGCTCCTTATACAATTCTCATCACGAAACGTCAAACGTCGAAATTTTTATTGTTTTCCCTTTCCAAATCTTCTTCGTTCCCTCTACAACCTGCTCGTCAACAGACTGAGGATTTTCTCAACTATAGTTTCCTTTTCATATACTTCGCAGTCCGGTTTTGGTATAAATTGCACACAGTATTTCAATCCCTGTATTTTACAACTGCTACCTTCAGAATTCCAAACACTGCATTCCAGTCAACAGTGTGAAAAACTTTCTCTAAATCCACAAAAGCTAAAAATGTAGGTTTGCCTTCTTGTAACCTATGTCCTAAGAGAAGTCATAGGTTCAGTACTGCCTCCCATGTTCCTACTTTTGTTGTATACTTAAACTGATTTACCCCGAGGTCAACTCCTACGATATTTTCCATTCTTCTGTAAATAATTCTAGTCAGTATTTTGCAGTTATGACTTATTAAATCGGTGATTCGGTAATAGGCATGACAGCGCTTGCTAGCTTTGAAACCGGAATTATTACATTATTCTTAAAGTAATTTTAGTACCTCATCAAAAATTACTTCGTTTTAAATTCTCCTATTCTTCTCGGCGTTATCTCAATACCGTATCAGAAAATGGTGCAGAACTTGAGTGTATCTTTGGATAATTATTTCAACTGGACAGAAAATATTGCTTGCCTCTATGCTCTCCAGAAGTTTTGGAACATATTTCCACAGGGTGTGAAGTCACTCTTTCTGCTGACTCTTCACTGTTGCGAAGAATAGTGGTAGTAAAAAACTCGAGACATTTACAACTAGCCATGAATATATTTGTTCATTACGCCTGAAAAATTGAAAAATTTATTTCACTATGCCAATGCTTCACACACCGAGTTCCGATAGTTGCCGCTAGATAGTTACGTGACTACTGTGGTCTTGACGTGTCATCGACTCATTAGTGAGCATGAGCCCCCCAATCTCAAAACCAAGTCTCACTTATCTGGTGTCTCAGCTGTGCCCACCCATAAAACAAAAATATTCATAAAGTCTTTGTCTGTTCCTGCTCTCCAGCTCTCGAAGAAACTACCCTGACCTATGTGCTCAGTCTGAAGTTCTGTTGCATTTAAAAAGTTGAAGCAGTTTCTTTTGGCACATCATACCTTTCTCCTAAAAAGTTAACATCTACGGCCAGTGAGGGAAATGCTCCCAGTTTCTCACATCTATCGTGTTACTCCGTCTCTCCCTTACATATTTCTTCCCCCTCTTCCACCCTTTTGTAAAGTTCATTACTTCCAGCACCCTCACTCTAATCTACCTACCTGTAACATGTCTTCGTTGTTCTATTTTCAGAGATTTTTTTCTGTCGCTCCTACTGTTCACCATGTATCTTTGCTCCTCCCTCCACCCACCCTCCCACATCCATTAAGAACTTTGGACCCTTCCACGATGGCCCCGCTCGCGTGTCTCAACGATACAGATAGTCCTACTGTACGCCCAGCTACATCACAAACATGTGTACAGAGAGGGCAATCAGTTTTTTCAGTTGATGCAGGGGCAACAGTTTGGATGACTGTCCGATCGGTACAGTAGTCAACGTGGCCTTGCTATGTTGGTATTGCGAACGATTGAAAGCAAGGGAAACTACAGACGTTATTTTTCTAGACAATATGCAGCTCTGTTGTATGGCTTAATGATGATGACATTCTCTTGGGTAAAATAATACGGAGGTAAAAGAGCCCGCTGTTTGGATCTCTGGATGGAGACTGCTCAGGAGATGTTGTCATCAGGAAAAACGAAATTGAGATTCTATCGCTTGGTCCTTGGGATTTTAGAACCATTAGTCAGGTAGGTATATTATTGAATTTAAAGAGGGAAACGGATTGCTTGTATTTAGGTAATGATAATGATGATTGGTTTGTGGGTTGCTCAGCTGCGCGGTTATCAACGCCCGTACAAATTCCCAACTTTTGCTCAGTCCAATCTCACCACAATCATGAAAGATGACGAAAAGACGAGGAACACACAAACATCCAGTCATCTCGAGACAGGTGAAAATCCCTGACGCGCCGGGAATCGAACCCGGCAACCCAGGCTCGGAAAGCGAGAGCGCGACCGCGAGACCACGAGCTGCAGACTTGTATTTAGATACAGTTGAGTTGACTGAAGTGCTACTGCATGATGACGGGACTTTTGCACGCAGGTAATTGGTTGTAAACACAAAATCAAATAGTAGTAATTCGGGAATAGATCCGATAATGAATAAGAAAACAGGAATGTGAATAAGCTATTACGAAAGCACATTCTAAGTATTCAAGATAGAAGCGAAGCTAATACCCACCCACAGTTATGAAAATTTTGTCAGTAAGATCCGCAGATCAAGAATGGATTGAAAGAAGTTATGAGGAGCTAAAAGAAACAATCCAGATAGTTAAGGAAAATGTAAACGTAATTCTGATGGGTGAATGGAATTCGGTAGCATCAAAAGGAAGAGGAAGAAAAATAACAGGTGAAAATTGAACTGAATGAAAAGAAAGCCATCTGATAGAATTCTGCACAGAGTATAGATTAATTTCTGCTGACATTTGGTTTGAGACTTGTGAAGGACGAATCTATGCGTGGAAGAGACTTAGAGACACTGGAAGTTTGAGATACATCTACAGCTACAAGGACACTCTTCAAATCACACCTAAGTGTCTGGCATAGGGTTCATCGAACCACCTTCACAATAATTATCTGTTACTCCGCTCTCGGACAGCGCGCGAACAATACGAACACGCATATGTTTCCGTGCGAGGTCTTATCTCCCTCATTTTATTATGATGATTGTTTCTCCCTATGTAGGTCGTCGGCAACAAAATATTTTCGCAGTCGGAGGAGAAAGTCGGTGATCGAAATTTCGTAAGAAGATACCGCAGCAACGAGAAACGACTTTGTTTTAACCATGGCCATCCCAACTGTTGTATCATATTCATGGCACTCTCTGCTATATTTCTCGATAATACAAACCATGCTGCTCTTCTTTGAACTTTCTCGATGCACTCCGTCAATCAGATCTGGTAAGGATCCCACACCGCTCAACAGTGCTCCAAAAGAGGACGATCAATCGTAGTTTAGTCAGTCTGTTAAGTAGATGCGTTGCATCTTCTAAGTGTTCCGCCAATAAAACGCTATAAGAATGACGTTAGAGCAGATTTTAAACTGAAAAATAACACTAAGATCAGATTTGGCCTCTCGCCATACGTTATTCGTTATGACGAAGAGATTAAGACCGAAGGAATTGCATAAAGGAAGGAATGTACGAATATGGAACCTGGGTAAACTGAAAGTACCACTGGTTGTGGATAAGTTTAAAGTTAGCATTAGGTAAAGATTGACTGAAAAATGGAAAAGAAATATAATGGAAAATGACTGTGTGGGTGCGAGAGATTAAATCATGAAGTAAGTCAGGGATGAAATAGGCAAAACTACACGGACCATTAGAAATTCTTTGATAATATGAAAAATTTAAAAGGAGGAAGCAGAAAAATAAAAATACAGTAAATGAAGCAGGTAAAAGGGAATACAAATGTTTAATAATGACATAGAAATTACAAGATAATAAAAAGGAATGGTTAGAGTAAAACGGAAAATTATAGAAGTCTGTATCACTATGAGAAAAATAGGTACGCTCTATGAAACAAATTAAATAAATCTCTGAATAAAGAGAAGTAGCTGTATGGAAACTAACAGCTCACATGGCGAACCAGTACTAAACAAAGAAGTGAAGGCTGGTTAAGTGGAACGAAGTACTGAAGAGCCGTACAAGGGAAACGAACGTGAACACAACATTATGAGAAGGGAACCTGCATTACATGAAGGTGAGATTGAAACGTGATACTGAGAGAAGAATTTCACTGAGCGCTGAAAAACCCAATACGATATCCACATATACAGTAGCATCGTATACACAAGATGAAAAAGGGCAGGCACTGGTGCAGTTGTCATTTGTACTCAGGTGATTAACGTGAAAAGGACTCAAGGGACATTCCATTTCGGAAATCGTCAGGGAATTCAATTCTCCGAGATACACAGTGTCCTGAAAATACCAAATTTCAGACATTACCTCTTAACACGGACAACGCTGTGGTCGACGGACTTCACTTGGCGACCGAGAGCAGCGGCGTTTGCGTAGAGTTGTGCCAACAGACAAGCAACAATGCACGATGTAACCTCAGAAATCATTTCGGAAGTATGATGAACGTATCCGTTACGACAGTGAGGACAAATTTGGTATTAGTGGGCTATGGTAGCAGATGACCAGACGCTAGTACCTTTCTTTGCTAACAGCGCAACATCGCCTGCAGCACTTCTACTGGGCACGTGACCATACCAGTTTGACCCTAGACGACTGGAAAACCGTGGCCTGGTCCGATGAGTCTCGACTTCAGTTGGTAAGAGCTGATGGTAGAGTTCCAGTGTGGCACAGACTACAGGAAGCCATGGACACGAGTTGTCAACAAGACACTGTGCAAGCCGGTGGTGGGTCCATAATAGGGTGGGCTGTGTTTACACGGAATGGACTCATCTCTCTGATCCAACTTAACCGATCATTGACTGGAAATGTTTGTGTTCGGCTACTTGGAGGCCATTTGCAGCCATTCATTGAATTCATGTTCTCAAACAACGATGGAATTTTTATGAATTACAAAGCACTATGCCATAGGGCTACAACTGTTCGTGATTGGTTTGAGGAACTTTATGGACAATTCGAGTGAATGATTTGGCCACCCAGATTGTCGAACATTTCTGGGACATTATCGAGAGGTCAGTTCGTGGTCAAAATCATGCACTGTCAATATTTTCGCATTATGGACGGCTAAAGAGGCAGCATGGCTCAACATTTCTGTAGGGGACTTCCAACGAAATGTTGAGTCCATGACACGCCGAGTTGGTGCACTATGTCGGGTAAAAGGAGGTTCAACAAGACATTAGGAGATATCCCATTAGTTTTGACACCTCAATGTACTCTATCTGGTGTGCAAAGTATGTGTGCAGGCTAAATACTCCAAGACTTCAAGAAGAATGTAATAATTCCAATTAAAAAAACGTAAGCGCTGGCAGTTGTGAATATTACTGAACTATAAGTGCAATAAGTCATGCGTGCAAAATCAGATCAGTTTGTGTTACGGAGAAACATGCTAGGCAATACTGACTGTACGAATTACCATGGTTCAAATGGCTCTGAGCACTATGGGACTCAACTGCTGAGGTCATTAGTCCCCTAGAACTTAGAACTACTTAAACCTAACTAACCTAAGGACATCACACACACCCATGCCCGAGGCAGGATTCGAACCTGCGACCGTAGCGGTCTCGCGGTTCCAGACTGCAGCGCCAGAACCGCGCGGCCACTTCGGCCGGCCACGAATTACCATGTAAGCTATGTTAAAGGAAGATAAACCTAGGCTTATAGCATTTGTAGTCTTAGAGAAAGGCTTGACTGTGCTGAATATTTCAAGTTCTGAAGGTAAGAGAGGTAAAATACGGAGAACGAAAGGCTATTTACGACTTGCATACGAAACAGAGTGTAGTTGTAGGAGTCTAAGGATATGAAAGGCAAGCAGTTATTGAGACGGGAGTTGGATAGGGTTGTACCTAGTGACGTAACTAACCTGGGTAACCAGAGTAAAGCCCTGTTGTGGCTCCTGTCATTACAGCCCCCTTACCTCCACCCTCGCCCGCGTCCAAAAGAGAGAAGAATGGTAGAGATAAGTAAATGTAAATTAATCGCCTTAAACTATTTAGGAAAATTACGTTTCCAAAACAATAAAAAACATAAAAATTTCCTAGCAACAATAACTATATAAATCTTAGTATAAATGAAAGCTGAAATGGGAATCAGAACAATGGAGAAAAGATAGGTCGTGAAGATATTAAACGTGGCCCCAACATTATATACACTTACAATTTGTTTTTCCTAAGTAGCAGATACATTAGGTTTGAAAACTTCTTTAGCGGACAGCTTTAATTTCCAGGGGAAAGCAATCGAAACACCACACCCAAACATGGCAGTAAATTTTCCATAACCGAAATTGCCGACGCAGTGGCGTTGAAAATACTGATTTAAATCCGTTGCTAACTATCTCGTGTGTGGCGATGTCGATGAGAGCGATCGATTGTAGGCGATACTGTTGCTAACAGCGCCGGCTATAAACGCGTCATCGTAGGGACTACTTGGTGTGTCGCACATGAACATTTGATCCTAAGAGGTCATTGCAAGTGAAATATACTGCAATAAATTATTTCTCACCAAAATGAGGCACAGCATTAAGAAGTGACTACTATATTGTCAGGTTTATGGTACTCGAGATCGTTTGATCGCCAAAGTTTAATCAAAAGGTGAATCAAAATATTATGAGCTCGAATGCCAGCAATCTCTACCTATTCAATATCAAGGAGACGGTATATATAGCGTTTTGCGATACGAACTACAGTGGCAAAAAGAGGATATAGCTGATTTAATCATACATCGGCAGACAGAACAGTTTCAAATCATATTTCATTCCGTCAACTTCCACAGTTTTTAAGACTCCTATGATTTAACTCACAAATGAGTTCCCTGACAACAAAGACATTCATCAAACTATATATACACGGAAAATATGTGTTTCAAGACTTCATACTCATATAATCGACTTGCTGAATATTAGCCGTATGAGTGCTTGGACAAGAGCCCTTGCTACTGGAAATTCGTAGAGGAATGTAAAATTTTTAGTTTTTCAACTTTTCTGAATTTACAAGATTTGTAACATTAGGGCTTCTCCAACTCAAAGTGCTTCAAACAAGTCGTAATGTACAGTCTGTAAGACTTTTTTCCAATATCAGTTTACTCTGAATCTAACTCCTGTGACGAAGATACAACTACAGGTATATGCCTCTGAGCATTTATGTTGTGCATCCACAGAAATATGCAATAGGTGAATAGAGAAAGGTCCGATTCTATCCGCTTTCTTTGACCACCGACGACACATTTTGACTAAAGAGCACAATTTACACGAGTCACTAAGACAACCACAGGGTATATTTAATAATTGGTCGATTACATCCTTCAAGGTAGCCGCCAAGAGCCAGCCCATTACGATGAAACAAACCCAGAAAACATGAGAAATATTTCAGTCAGCCAATTAAATGAAATTAATGGGACATTCACGGGAATTACGCGGCTTTATGCGCAGACAATCTAAAAAAAAAATTGCAAAGCTAAGATCATTTCAAAGAAACCCTAAAAAACGAAAAATCGCGCGCGCGATTTCCTCTAGAATAAACCGAACCAAAACGAGCAGAAAACACAAAATTGGAATCGAATAATACGGTTCACCTATGTAGGTCAAACGAAATATCCTCCCACCCACCAGCCAGAAAAACAACAATATAATCAAAAAATAATACGCTCGAATTTTTCCAGTATTGACAGAACATAAAATACAAAAATCGCACAGTTAGCGCAAACGAAGACGCCAATATTAGACACATCCCACAAAAGAACGACATAATCTATGATGGATACACACAGATTTCTCCGAACTAAAGGAAGCGAAAATACAGGGTGATTCAAAAAGAATACCACAACTTTAAAAATGTGTATTTAATGAAAGAAACATAATATAACCTTCTGTTATACATCATTACAAAGAGTATTTAAAAAGGTTTTTTTCACTCAAAAACAAGTTCAGAGATGTTCAATATGGCCCCTCCAGACACTCGAGCAATATCAACCCGATACTCCAACTCGTTTCACACTCTCTCTAGCATATCAGGCGTAACGGTTTGGATAGCTGCTGTTATTTCTCGTTTCAAATCATCAATGGTCGCTGGGAGAGGTGGCCGAAACACCATATCCTTAACATACCCCCATAAGAAAAAATCGCAGGGGGTAAGATCAGGGCTTCTTGGAGGCCAGTGATGAAGTGCTCTGTCACGGGCTGCCTGGTGGCCGATCCATCGCCTCGGGTAGTTGACGTTCAGGTAGTTACGGACAGATAAGTGCCAATGTGGTGGCGCTCCATCCTGCTGAAATATGAATTGTTGTGCTTCTTGTTCGAGCTGAGGGAACAGCCAATTCTCTAACATCTCCAGATACTGTAGTCCAGTTACAGTAGCACCTTCGAAGAAAAAGGGACCAAAAACTTTATTGGCTGAAATGGCACAGAAAACAGCGCCTCAAGCGAACAAATGTACAACTAAATGAAACTTTATAGCTCCCTTAATTCGCCGACACATAGTGCTTAGCTCTGCCTTTCGTCGTTGCAGAGTTTTAAATTCCTAAAGTTGTGGTATTCTTTTTGAATCACCCTGTATATAAAAAATACACAAGTGCAATCGCAGTGTCTGCTCAAACGAAGACAGCAGTACCAGTCAGCGCCACCCCTCCCCCTACACACACACACACACACACACACACACACACACAACCGAAACATAACACACAGGAATTACTCTGGATTACACTGAACAAAAGAATGCAAAAACCACCCAATTGTAATGGAATATTTCGCTTGACCTATATAACTCAAAAGAAGACAGGGATACCAAACACGCCCCCACAAAACAACGAATAATCGAAAAATAACATACGCAATTTCCTAATCTCACCCCCCACAAAGGTACCACATCACGAGTACAGCTAAATTATTGTAAGAAAATCATTATAATTATCATCACCAATCATTTCGCTCGCAACGTTTTCAGTAGTGACCTGAATTTCCTACCTAATATCATCCTCGGAGATCCTGCACAAAACAGAAAAAAAGAAATATTTTTCAGAAACAAATAAATAAAAATATAGACGCTACTGGTTTCTCTTTCAACAATTTAAGCTGTGCTCTCATGTTCCATCCCAACCACACCCTTTAACATCACGACATATTTGGAATAAACAGCATATTTCACAAACATTATAGATTACACTAACTACTAAGATAACCACCGACAAATTTTAATAACATGCCCGTAGTTTCTAATAACAAAATCAAACACTGATGTCACACAGGACGTCACGGGTGAAATAAGCCGGGTGAAATCGAGCCATCAGATTGACCATACAGTCGATTAAATGCCTCTGTTTAGGGTGCCAAACATTATCAAAACTCAGGCATTCTTGACAGCTTACCTTGTGACTGCTATCGTTCTCCATGCTGTTACAGCATTATACGGCTTTCTTAAGGTTACGCAAATTGGTAAGCGCACGTTCATGTTGGTCACCAGTCATGTCGTCTCAGACTGTTGCTAAGCAACGTTATGGGGCCTTGCATGGACCACTGCTTTGTTGAGAGTTGCATCACATCGCGATTCACTGTTTACTCTTAGAGGATGTGTGAAAAATGAAGGCAGCATAACTTAGTAAATTATTCAGCGATAACACCACAAAGCGCAGCTCTGCTGCCTGGTAATATATAATACTGGCCATTACAATTGCTATACCACGAAGATGACGTGCTGCAGACGCGAAATTTAAGCGACAGGAAGAAGATGCTGTGATATGCAAATGATTAGCTTTTCAGAGCATTCACACAAGGTGCGCGCTGGTGGGGACACCTGCAACGTGCCGACATGAGGAAAGTTTCCAATCAATTTCTCATACAGAAACAGCAGTTGACCGGCGTTGCCTGGTGAAACGTTGTGTGATGCCTAGTGTAAGGAGGGGAAATGTATGCCATCACGTTTCCGACTTTCATAAAGATCGTATTGTAGCCTATAGCGATTGCGGTTTATCGTATTGCGACATTGATGCTCTCGTTGGTCGAGATCCAATGACTGTTCGCAGAATATGGAAACGGTGGGTTCAGGAAGGTAATACGGAACGCCGTGCTGGATCCCAACGGCCTCGTATGACTAGCAGTCGAGATGACAGGCATCTTATCCGCACGGCTGTAACGAATCGTGCAGCCACGTCTCGATTCCTGAGTCAACACATGGCGAAGTTTGCAAGGCAACAACCATCTGCACGAACAGTTCGACGACGTTTGCAGCAGCATGGACTATCAGCTCGGAGACCGTGGCTGCGGTTACCCTTGACGCTGCATCACAGACAGGAGCGCCTGCGATCGTGTACTCAACGACGAACCTGGGTGCACGAATGGCAAAACGTCATTTTTTCGGATGAATCCAGTTTCTGTTTACAGCATCATGATGGTCGCATCCGTTTTTGGCTACATCGCAGTGAACTCACATTGGAAGCGTGTATTTGTCATCGCCATACTGGCGTATCAGCCGGCGTGATAGTATGGGGTGCCTTTGGTTACACGTCTCGGTCACCTCTTGTTCGCACTGACGGCACTTTGAACAGTGGACGCTACATTTCAGAAGTGTTACGACACGTGGCTCTACCCTACATTTCAGCAGGATAATGCACGATCGCATGTTGGAGATCCTGTACGAGCCTTTCTGGATACAGAAAATGTTCGACTGCTGCCCTGGCCAGCACATTCTCCAGATCTCTCACCAATTGAAAACGTCTGGTCAATAGTGGCCGAGCATCTGGCAAGTCACAATTCGCCAGTCACTACTCTTGATGAACTGTGGTATCGTGTTGAAGCTGCATGGGCAGCTGTACCTGTAAACGCCATCCAAACTCTGTTTGACTCAATACCCAGGCGTATCAAGGCCGTTATTACGGCCAGAGTTGGTTGTTCTGGGTACTGATTTCTCAGGATTATGCACCCAAATTGCGTGAAAATGGAATCACATGTCGGTTCTTACGCGGCGCGGACTGGAACATGAGACGCGAGGCGGCGAACCTGACAAAACCTAGAAAATGTGATGGTGCCCTGTCGGCTATAAACCATATCCGTCGTCTTTCTATGAGGGTAACGTTTTTCAATAGCACGGGTAAATTGTCATTCAGAATTTTCTCTTAAGCAGCCCCCCTTAATTTGTCTAGCAACATATATGGATCCGCACATTGATACTACAGAGAACTTCGTGCCTTGTTACCATAAGCGCTCAGAGAATTGCATCTGTCCAACGAGGCTATTGTGGAAATTTATTATCTCACGCTCTGTGCATGTTACCATTTCTGTAAATAAGATCAAATCCACTAACAGTGAATATAGTGAATATTGAGAGTTTCCATCTTACAACATATTGGCAGAACTATTATCCGGAATGGTGGTCGAGTAATACCACTGGCTACATTTATTAGAATACCATGTCTACCATTTCCTGCTTGGAATAATAGGACCCCATTTCGAAGTTTGCATTGTTCACAAACCACGGAACGATTAATCTTGTTATGTAGCCAGCGCAACGGGAAAACTATATGTGTGGAGTGACTCGTGTAGGAGACGGCTGCGAGTAGTATACCTGACAATGTCGAAGTGCTCAGTACTGAAATTAAAAATAACCGTAATAAATGAGCAATATACTTTAACAGAAAGACATTATACACCACTGAATGCCGACCAAACCCGACCCAAGTGGAATGGTCCATATCTCAGCAAGTATTTCTACATGTGCATCTACATAGATACTCCGCAAGCCACCATTCGGTGCGTAGCGGAGGGCATTTTGCACCACTACTAATCGTTTCCTTTCCTGTTCCACTCGCAAACATAACCAGGGAAAAACGACCGCAAGTATGCGTACATTCGAGCACTAATTTCTCTTTTCTCACCTTCGTGATCCTTGCGCGAAGTATATTTTGGAGGCAAGAGAATCGTTCTGTAGTCACTTTGAAATGCCGGTTCTGCAAATTTTCTCAATCGTGTTCCTCGAAAAGAATCATCGCCTTCCCTCCAGGAAATCCGATTTGAGTTACCGAAATATCTCTGTTGATCAAACCTACCGGTAACACATCTAGCACTCAGTCTCTCAATTATTTCGATGTCTTCCTTTAAACCAATCTGGTGAGGATCCCAAACTCCAGAGTAGTATTCAAGAATGCGTCAGACTAGTGTTGTGTACGAGGTCTCCTTTAGAGATAAACAACACTGCCCTAAAATCGTTCCCATAAATCGTAGTCGACCATTCAGTTTCCCTGCTACAGTCCTTACATGCTCGTTCCATTTCGTAAATCTTCGCAACATTACGCCTAGATACCTTATCGACGTGACTGTGTGAGGCAGTAAACTTTTGATATATTCGATCATTACGGTTTTGTTCTCTTCAGTCATCTGCATTATTGTATTGCATGTTTTGTACGTTAACCGGGGACCTAGAAACGACGGAGAGGCTCCGTCCCCGCCGCAGCCGCAGTGGTCCACAACCCCTCGACGACTACGGCAGTCCACCCCTCCGCCGCCCCACACCGAACCCAGGGTTATTGTGCGGTTCGGCCCCCGGTGGACGCCCCCAGGGAACGTCTCACACCAGACGAGTGTAACCCCTATGTTTGCTTGGTACAGTAATGGTGGTGTACGCGTACGTGGAGAACTTGTTTGCGCAGAAATCGCCGACATAGTGTAACTGAGGCGGAATAAGGGGAACCAGGCCGCATTCGCCGAGGCAGATGGAAAACCGCCTAAAAACCATCCACAGACTGACCGGTTCTCCGGACCTCGAAACAAATCCGCCGGGCGGATTCGTGCCGGGGACCAGGCGCACCTTCCCGCCCGGAAAATCTGCATTAACTTACACATTTTTTACATTACAGCAAGCTGTAATTCATCGCACCATCAATAACTTTTATCTATGTCATGTTTCATTTATCTACAGTAACTGAAGGACGACGCCTTCCGTACACCACAGCGCCATCACCAAACAGCTACAAATTGCTGCGCAGCCTGTTCGTCTGGTCATTTATGTATTCCACATAGAGAATAATAGCGCTCTTGTCACACTTTCCAGAGGCATCCCTGACGATACTCTTATCTCTGATTAACGCTCGCCATCGAGGGCAACATATTGTGTTCTATAACTTAAGAAGTCTTCGAGCCACTCACATATCTGCGAACCTTATCAGTAAGCTCGTACCTTACTGTAGTGAATTCGAGAAATTATTTTGTGACATCTGATACCATGAAAATTACCAATCAGGTCGCCCCACGAAGGGCGCCAAAATGTGGTGATCTCATGAAATTTTGTGAAATCAGATACTATAATAAATAATAATAATGTCGTGTGACTAGGTTCTCCCGTCGGGTAGACCGTTCGCCGGGTGCAAGTCTTTCGATTTGACGCCACTGTGGCGACTTGCGTGTCGATGGGGATGAAATGATGATGATTAGTGCAACACAATACCCAATCCATGAGCGTAGAAAATCTCCGACCCAGCCGGGAATCGAACCCGGGCCCTTAGGTATGACATTCTGTGGTGCTGACCACTTTTTTATTTTTTTTATTTTTTAAATTTTTTTAAATCTCATTTTGTTCGCTTTTGTTCGTTGAATCTGCTCGGGGCGGACGTCGTAAGACACCAGTTAAAGTTCGTTGTTGATCGATTAACGCAGTTTTTTGTTTTTTTTATTACAGAGGGCAGCTAACCCTCTGACCAAACACGCTGAGCTACCGAGCCGGCACCACTCAGCTACCGGGGGCGGACATCAGATAGCATAAAAATTACCAATCAGGTTGCCGCTCGCTGGGCGCCAAATATGTAGTGAACTGTGAATTTGTTCTCTATGCTGTCGAACATGAAATGACAAGCAGATGACTGATGAGATTGTCCCACGTTATGAGCCAACAATTACACAAAATTAAACACAAAAGTTACAAAATTAAGGGGTTCATGTATGAATGTAAAAGGTTGCTTATATGATGAAAACATGAAAGGAATGTATTTATTTTCGTGCTGTTTACACAAACCGAAACAAAATCATAAATCTCAGGGCCGATTTGACTGGGCGTGGACACGACTCTGGTATCAAGGGGAAGGAGGAGGTGGCGAATCGTCTCACCATTATTCGTTATCGTTCGTCGTGTACTGCAGTCGGCGGCAAGCGCTGCGTCGGTGCGGCGCGTAGCCTCGGCATTGTGCAACACGAGTCGGCTGCCCTAATAAGCAATCGCAGCTTTGCGGCGGGGCCCGGGTACGATCTCCACGTTGTCTGACAGTTGGCGGTCGCGTGGTCGAAGCTGTGCTACTACGGTGTCGGAGGGCGGATGTTGGCGATGGTGGAAGAGCCCCCATGTCGTCTCGTTTCTGCGGTGTCTCCAAGACTCCCCATATCGCTTCTCCCCCATCTCTCAGCTCAACTCCTATTCGAAATATTCTTCCTTTTGGCGTTGTCGTTGCCGCACAAAATTTTCAATGCAGCCCAATGGCCGAGCGGCTCTAGGCGCTACAGTCTGGAACCGAGCGACCGCTACGGTCGCAGGATAGAATCCTGCCTCGGGCACGGATGTCCTTAGGTTAGTTGGGTTTAAGTAGTTCTAAGTTCTAGGGGACTGATGACCTCAGATTTAGGTCCCATAGTGCTCAGAGCCATTTGACGCGACAGAGTTGTAAAAAGGGGCAGTCGTGTTTGGTCGTGCCCAAGGTCATACGGTGTTTGAAGTTGCAGGATTTGTTGGTATTTCACGCGGACTCTTCAATCTGTCTGCAAGCAGTGGTGTAACACACGTGGCCACGAAATACGTCAGAATTGTGGAAGGAAAAAGATCCTGACTGTGAGGGACCGGAGATGCGTTTCACGGCTTGTGAATGAAAATCGATTCCAAAGCCGACAGGCATTACTGGAGTCTATGAACGAAGGTCGATCTCCAGCTGTTAGCGAGGAAACATTGCAACGGGAACTGCATACAAAGAACATTTGGAGTCGGTCACCTCGCAAGAGGCCATCGCTAACGCAGCCAATAAAGCTGTGGGTCTTCACACGTGTTCACATGTGTCTAAATTCCTAAGGGACCAAACTGCTTAGGTCATCGGTCCCCAGACTTACACACTATTTAAGCTGACTTATGCTAAGAACAACACACACACCCATTCCCGAGGGAGGACTCGAACCTCCGGCGGGAGTGTGCGTCTTCAGTGGACTAGAAATCGTCGAACGTGGACAGTAGCTGATTGGTGCATAGTAATGTGGTCTGACGAATCGCGTTTTTGCCTCTGTTCAAATGACATTCTTGTCGGCTGCACCAAAGGCCAAATGAATCGTTTCGCCCTGAATGCGTGCAAGGTTAGGTTCAAGCCGGAGGTGAGCCTGTGATGTTTGAGGGTCTTTTTCTTATCATGAATTCGACCCGCTCGGTATTGCCTTTCAGTCAACATCTGCATGATAAGTATGCTATTTACACCCCTATTTTTCAAGACTTCAATAGATAGTGTTTAGGGCTGGAAGCATATGTGACTGGTTTTCTGAACACTTCCCCCCCCCCATCTTTTACAACTCGGTTGAACTGAGAAATCACGTGACTTGGCTCCACAGAAAATCTGTGGGACGTGTTGGAACAGCGGGTAAAAGGCCGACATCAGTATCCCCGAAATTTAGTGAAATTGAGCGCTCAAATCGTCAGAGAATGGCCTTACCTGGATGTGACGTACCTGGACAACCTTGTGGAATGACTTCCTAACCAAGGCCACGCGGTTATAAGTCCAAAGACGGAATTATACGGTATTAAATGATGTAGGGGTAACTAATTTTTTGTCCCGTGAGCCAATGTTCCGTAGCGTTATGAAAGTGTGTTTACTGCCCAACATTTCATCAATAGGTCAAAATTTGTACAAGAAGGGGTAGTACCGAAGTCAAGCCAACGGCCTAGCTGCAGTGGTAACACCGGTACCAGTCAGATTACCGAATTTAAGCGCTGTCGGGCTTGGCTAGCACTTGGATGGGTGACCTTGCGGGTCTTCGTTGTTGGCAAGCGGGTTGCGTTCAGCCCTTGTAAAGACAACTGACGAGCTACTTGATCGAGAAGTAGCGACTGCGGTCGTGAAAGCTGACAACGGTCGGGAGAGTGGTATGCTGAGCACGTGCCCCTCCATATCCGCATGAAGTGACGTCCGTCGGCTGAGGATGAGACGGCGGCCGGTAGGTACCGTTGTGCTTTCCGAGGCCTGTTCTGAAGGAGTTGAGTCTTAGTATCGGAGTCAAAACTGTAATGCGCTTACGTTAAAGTTTAAAAGGTGGTAGCAGCTTTCAACATTTAGGCGTCGCATCGTGACTGGGCACAGAATTGTTGGCTTGTATCGATGGGTAGCCTATCTGCGCAGGTGAGGTCAGCAGCGTCTGTTCGTAAATACACTACCTGCATCTCTGGCTACCAGGTCTTATTTGGCCGAAACACGCTGAATATAAGGTAATGTTAACGAGCTATCTCTATGTATACCTAAGGTTTATTTCTGTTAAGCGAATGATCTCTCATGAATCTACAATTGTAGATTCCCATGGATATACTTAATCTGTTTGACGTAGGCGACTTGTTGGGGGTCAGGTCCACGCGATCTATTGATGTCTGAGGTTAATTTACCCTTGCGCTGCCAGTTAATAACGAAAGAAACTTTATGTAACTTTTGTTATGTTTGTTTGTTTTTCATTTGCAACGTAAATAAAAATATTTACATTGGGTAATAATTCCTAAGTGGCTGATATCAGTGTTACCACCATAATACTATTTCAGACGAAAATTCACCTCCACCTTCAGTGACACACAGTCTGTGGTGAACTTGTTGTTGGTGCTGTCAGCAATATACTGCCTCGTTCCATAAAAAGACGGGAGAACTGCCGGATATCAGTAACGTCCTGCCACGATATTTCGGCGCAGAGACTTTTGGCCATCTTCAGGTGAGTGCCACTGTAGTCGGATTTGAGTCGGATTTGACTAGGTCCCCATCGACTCGTTTCATAATATGCTGCACGTCTACAATACCTTCGTCAGCCCACTCAGATTTCAACTCGTCTTTGGGGATATCCACTAAGTCCCTACATGTCACAATACCCTTACTATAGTTCAAAGTGGAGCTCGGTCTCGATAGCGTACTCTCCGAGACAGGTTGCTTTCCGAAGAGAAGCGACTTGACGAGAACTAGAAGTCTCAACTAACAGAGTCCCACTGCGCAGTCGCTTCACAGATTTCAGTGTTCTTGCGATTCCCTCAAGACCCTTGTGGATGCAAAAGGGAGAAACCCTCTCAAAGCTACTCTCCTTTAAACATCACAATATACTGCCTCCCTTCAGCTGAGGCAGCTTCGTCATTGCTACGGCATCAATCAAGACAATCTTAATTATGACATCATGTCTCTTACTCAATTTACATGTCCGACAGAACAGATGCCACACACATATAACTAGTAATATCTGTGAGCATGGAAGGAGCGGTTCTAGGCGCTTCAGTCCGGAACCGCGCTGCTGCTACGGTCGCAGGTTCGAATCCTGCCTCGGGCATGGATGTGTGTGATGTCCTTAGGTTAGTTAAGTTTAAGTAGTTCTAAGTCTAGGAGACTGCTGACCTCAGATGTTAAGTCCCATAGTGCTCAGAGCCATTTGAATTTGAGCATAGAAGGCTCACGGAAGTTTCAGTGCTGTTGCACACTACGTCCGAACTATTGCGGGATTCAGACTAAAGCTGCGAGCATAGGGTTTAATGGACAGTGGATGCTGCTAGCGTGTGACAAGTTGAGAATTTTAGTAGGATGGGAAGCGGAAATTTTCGATCGAGTCCCACTCCGGCACAAATTTCACTTGTTACCGTAGAATTTATGCCCAGCTGCGGACTATGTCTTCGTCCGTATCATAAAGTGGTGTCTTTTGTGTCTGAAAGATCAGAGAGCACACATATGTTTTGCTACGTTCTTTTTATGTTTTAATATAGTGATATTTCCTTGGAAGTACATTTTTTGTAAATTTGATTCGATTTAGTAGTAACTGAAATAACATTATATATCCATTCAAGTCACGAACTGTCGTTTCGTTTCTCCTCCCCAAATCGTTACTTCACTTTTTTTGTTAGGCATAGCGTTTTATGGCGGTGTCATTTACGGCTGTCGTACACATCTCACAGCTATCTACTGGGCGAGGTGTCATGTGTTAAGGAACTGTATTTCCCTAAATCACTCTAGCCAAAATCATGGATTATGCATTTGAAACAGCATGCCTGTTTTCCGTTTTCGTCCTTCTCCAGTGAGTGATAGTGCTCAGTCTCTAATGACTTCACCATCTATAGGACGTTAAGTCCTAATCTTGCTTCCTTCAGCGCTATTGAAGCTGATGTAAGGGCCGTGCAGCATTGGAACAGGAGCCTCACACCCGTAGTTCAGCCCTACACTCAACATTCCTGCGATCGCTTTATCTTTCAGGAACAAAATGCGCAAGCACTTTTCGCCCACGTCATGAATGCCTTCCTCAGGCAGCGATCAACATAATGGAGTATCCTCAGGTATTTACTAACATAAGACTGACTAATCATCTTTGAGACTAGCTGACTCTAGTAGTGGGGCATCGCTGTGATCCTGCTCACGTACTAAATAACCTCGGAAAGACAGTCTTCGATGAGTAAGATAGACCTTAGCACCAACATATCAACTAATTTGTAGATAACATGCCAAGGAAGTTCCTAGGGCGCTACAGTGTATGGGGTGGAGCAACATGGCACTGAATGTCATTCAGGAGTGGATTTGTATTTGACAGATGGGCACTAACAAAGAGACTGCCTTTATTTTGATTATTCCTTTGTTTGCGTTTTGCTGCTACGTTATTTCGTTTGTGTCTGGAGGATTATTCTGTCATTCTCTGCTCCCCTTGCATCAGAAAAGCACACACTTTCGCATATATACAGCTGACGCAAAATTTCTTTCGAACTCCGTACTATTGGACATGACGGCAGAAATCGTAAAAAAATGGCTCTGAGCACTATGGGACTAACATCTGAGGTCATCAGTCCCCTAGAACTTAGAACTACTTAAACCTAACTAACCTAATGACATCACACACATCCATGCCCGAGGCAGGATTCGAACCTGCGACCGTAGCGGTCGCGCGGTTCCAGACTGAAGTACCTCGAACCGCTCGGCCACACCGGCCGGCGAAATCGTAAAAGGCGCGTGTGGTTAAGGCGCTGAGAGAGGGGGAGGTTGTTGCAAAATATGGCAGCCTCACATAAGACGCAAGATCTGCGGAGAGAAGCGCATGTGGAGGCGGTGGCAGCAACAACAGATGTCACCTGGAGGGGGTTCCCCTCGCCTCGTCAGCCCTCGCACTAATTAGGACCCGCCACGAGCACTCCGTGAAACAGGGGTGGGGGTGGCCCCATGCGCCCACAGGCAGCTGCACCAGGGCAAGCGCTACCACCGCAACAACGAGGCTTCTGCATCACCACATGTATCTGAACTGTGTGTGGCGCAGGGTGCATGAGGTACCATAATCAATTCCCTACATCCCTCTTGGTGCATTTTCATGTGGTGGCAACGCTTTGACTGGGTCCGCACCTGCAGAATCCACGTCGTAGGATAAGAAGTTCTACCGAACAGCTACTGGGCCCAGTAAAGGAGCCTTGGTCCCGGTGTATAACGCGCAACTGGATGTCCACTGATTGGCAACAGGTCACCTTTTCAGATGAATCACGTTTTATGCTCCATCACATTTTGTGCTCCATCGGACAGATGGCCGTTCGCTTGTATGTCGTGAAACGTCTGAGAGCAAACGCTTTGCAACCAGCAACAATCGTCGGAAGGGTATAGGCCTCAGGAGGGAGCGTTGCGATCTCGGATGTGGCATTCCCTGGATGATCGGGATATGCTATTTAATTACACCGGTACTGCCGTGCTACTTCTAGCCTTTGTCGCGCCGATCAACTGCAGTTAGCTTGGATGTATAACGCGCCGATCGGGATATGCTATTTAATTACACCGCTTAACCCTATGAGGCACAACAATATGAAACAAGTATAAATTAAAAATTCTTCACAAAATTAATGTTTATTGTCACAGTAAGAAAAGCATATAAGAAGAAATTGTCAGAGTAAATAATCATTTGTTTTGAGGAGACGGCTGCACTTTGGAATATAAACGTAATTTTCTTCACAAAATTTATTTTTATTATCACAGTAAGCAATGAATATAAGATGAAATTGGCAAAGGTAAACCATCAGTTGTTTTAAGGATGTGTATTCGCTTTGGATCGACTGCGGCATACCGTATTCGATCACCCATCTTTGCATGTGATGTATTTGAAAGCAAATTCGCATTTTTCGTAGACAAAATCCTACATCATGAATTCATGAGGAATAAAACAAATTATCGTCCTAAATAACGAGCAAAATGGGTCTAAAATTTAATACATTTTATATCACAACTACCTACTTTCTCAGTAGTTTCATTTCGATAATGCTCATAAAATCAGAAGTGCAAACTCGAATCTACGATGCAGTAACTTAGCCGGCCGAAGTGGCCGTGCGGTTAAAGGCGCTGCAGTCTGGAACCGCAAGACCGCTACGGTCGCAGGTTCGAATCCTGCCTCGGGCATGGATGTTTGTGATGTCCTTAGGTTAGTTAGGTTTAACTAGTTCTAAGTTCTAGGGGACTAATAACCTCAGCAGTTGAGTCCCATAGTGCTCAGAGCCATTTTTTTGATGCAGTAACTTAGATATACTTAGTTTCATGGTGAATGGTCTCCTCAATACGGCCACTGCGAAAATAAAAGCATTTCAGGATCTCTTTCAATCATGTAAACAATCTCCGCGTCGGCGGTTGCTTTGAACGCTTTAACTGACTGCTACAAGGCGCTACATGCTTAGAAGTACCTCATTATACCACTAAAAGTCTCTGTCTTGCATTAGCATCGGTGGTTTCATGTAGAAAGCAGTGGTACTTCCAAATAATAATAACAAAATGGTTGTTTCAGACAGAAATCACGGGGGCTCAAAGGGTTAAACAAATGTTGAGACCGTGAACGTATCAGACTACACAGCGCCAGGTTACAACGAAAATACTGCATGCACACTCAGCTATGGAAGCTTATTTTAGCGTGTTTCCGGAATTTTTATATCGGAATTTTAAAATAGAGAAAAATCGATTCTTGTTGACATGATAAACGGAAAGTTGACGAGGGCAATATCATTGATACACTTACCTACATCACAGCATAACAAAATGGTAAAATATAATCATATGGTACACAATAATAGTGACACTAATAATACATCCATGCTCACATGTATTCAGACTACATTACTAACGATGCTTAGGCAGCGCTGCTACAATAGTAAAAGATACTGTGCTGCTAATGGAACTTACCATATTACTCCTATCGCTAAAACATTTCCGTGAAGCGAATTTTTACGACTTTAACTGCCAAACTCACTACTGTTTTATGGTGGTACGTTGTAAAATAACAGAAAGCGAGTTCATGACACCGCCGTATAATGAAATCAGTTGGAGAGAAGTACGGAAATAGTCAGTGAGAAGCTGCACTTTAGAATAAGTGTTTCAACTTAACTGGACTGTTGCATTGTTCCTGTGGACGTCAGATATTTTGTGTAATTTCTGTGGCACATTTACTTCCCCTTTATACAGTGCAATACATTTCTTCTTCCATCCTTAATATGTCGCCTCTAAAATTATGACAAGCCACTCTGCTCCTACAAATAGCACATTTTCATACCACTCCACTCCAAGCTAAACACACGGCTACCTTAACAGCCAGTCACAGACAACTACTTCTCGATGCTGTTACAATAGATAAAGTCTTTGCATAACCAATGTAGTTATCTTACTATCGTAATAAAAAAATGTTACGTACTTTTCTTTTCTTCACTACGCATTCAGCTGTTCCTGTGTAGTTCAACTTTGAGAGAAAGTGTAACAAAAGTAATACACTGTCCAGTCCCATTAATGTGACCACTGCATATGCTGGACGCCAACGTGCAATAACCACTCACAGTAGGCAGGTGGAAACACTAGTAGTGTAGGGTATATAAAGTGTATGGGGGGTGTGGAGATGGTGCAGTCGCTGTCGTAACGCGAAAACGGAGCGATTTGTGCGGAGTCCAAAAGGGCATGATCATTGGCTTTCGGGCCATGGGTGAAAGCATTTTCGAGGCGGCTGAGTTTTTAAACTGTTAATGTGCTGCCGTGGTTAAAGTATACCATGCATCGCAAAATAGCACTATCCAAAACCGGTCCGAGGTAAGGGTGGTGCACCAAGGGCCATAGATGACCGGGTGAAGGACGGCTGCGGAGATGTGTACAGAATATAACATCAACGACTCTGTACTACTGTACATAGAAGTACTTCCTTTGTTCTGATTTACGATAAAATTGTGTAATTGATGTTCTGATTTCATTTATTTTTTGTTTCATGCCATTATGTTAAGAAAACTGCAAATAAGTTTCAATGAGAATATTAATGTTTATGTCAAATATCAAGCAATATTGTAATAGAATTGAAATGTAACAAATGTTGAAACTGTTGTAAGAAGTTTAAAATCGTAACTGTGCATCTGGTCCATACGTAGGCAATGTGTTAGGATATGTAGAATACAAAACCTCGGTTGAATACCCGGTCTGTCAGGGAGCTGTAAAAGGTGAATGGCAGGCGAGCGCGGGAAAATGCACGCGGGCACTGCACGGCACAACGGGCTCAGTAGTAGTTGGAGTTTTGCACTGGTTTGAGCAACACCTTCTGGAGCGAGGAGGCTCTCCTGGAAGATATAGCGTCACTGAGCCTCGGGTATGCCGTTCCAACGCCCACACAGCATGGCAAAATTCCATATGCACTAAATGGAAAGTGCCGATACGTCAAGAGCCATAGCTGTGGTTGTATGTGTTCTCTGTGCCTCGCCGTCTCGCCGCCCGCCAACCGCCGCATCGATACTATCAGGTTGAAACTTTTTGTACTGTATTCGTATGGATCAGAGAGAGAACTGTGCAATAATAACCTAAATTTTACCAGAACTTTCCCATCATTTAATTATCCTCACAACTAACCTAGATAGGGTCCTTTGAAAATATTGTGCAATCCGAGTGTCCCAAAATGATAATTAATATTTGTGTTAATAATAATTATTTGCAGAACTAGCTATGTCAGAATGGTGTTTAAAGAAATGTTTTGTTAATGAACCAGTAAATGAATAACGAAGGTCTAAAGAAGTTGAAAGATAACTTTAAGATTGATATAGTAATGAAGTTTATTATTTCGAGACAGATATAAAGGTATTTAAATGAGCAGTAAATGAGATGAAAAGAGTAGTAACTTATATACTGGAAATCTTGAACGCATAATAAATTCAGTAATAAATTTTTTTAATACGGTGATCATAACAGTTTCAGGGTCCCCCCCCCCCTTTTTTTCTTCATTTGAATTCTGAAGTGTTCTAAATTGGTTTGACCAGCAAAAGTTAAAGTCAATATAAAAGTCAAAATTTATCAGTGTTTTATCTTTATCAAAATTGACATGTTGTGTGTGGCACGAAAGTGCAATTTCTAGGGTAACCTATGCCCGATTTTAATCAGATTAATAGACAGTATAAAGTTTTGTAGTATACATTATAGTGTAGTGTTATGTATTCATCCATATCAGTACAGAGCGTGAAACTATCAGTTCAACAGATTTTCTGGTTCTAAAATTCGACTATATTATGCAGTGTTACAACTTGTTGTATTGCATGAATATATACCAACTTGTATAGGGAAGAAACTCAGTTAATGCCTAATTAGGCTGGCGACCGTATTATTATCTAATTGGTAGCATCTTCTGGGTTGCTTTTGATCCATCCTGACGTGTAATTGCATTTCGAACTTACTTGACGGATCATCGTTATTAGAGAGTGGATGTAAGTCTGACTTGCCACCATTCAGGTACATGCGGTCGATATCTATGCGTAAATCCTTTGTCATAAGGTGAATCCCGCTCACTTACCATAGCACAGGCTTTAACGAGTACAGTGTCACGCGCAGGTTACAAGGAGAACAGAAGTAAGTGCAATTGTTGAGCAGCTGTCGGCCAAAATGAACCAAGGGGCTACCAACAGTTTCCCCTGAAAGACCATTCAACGAACGTTGCTGCGTATGAGCCTCCGCAGTAGGAGCCTGGTTGATGAACCCATGCTGACTGCAGTTGATCGGCGCGACGAAGGCTAGTAGTTACACGGCAGTACCACAACTGGATGTCCACTGATTGACAACAGGTGGCCTTTTCAGATGAATCACGTTTTATGCTCCGTCAGACAGATAGCCGTTGACGTGTACGGCGTGAAACGTCTGAGAGCAAACGCTTCGCAACCAGCAACAATCGTCGGAAGGGTCCATGCCTCAGGAAGGAGCGTTCCGATCTCGGATGCGGCGTTCCCTGGATGATCTCGTCACTATGATAGACACAATGGATAAACAGAAGTATGCATCTATCCTTGGGGATCATGGCCACAACCTATATGCAGTTTGTTTGCCTTCGGCACGATGGCATCTACCAGCAGGACAATGCAGAGTCACACAGCTCGCAGTGTAAGTGCGTGGTTCGAAGTGTACCAGTATGAGTTTACCGTACTCACCTGGCCACCAAACTACCCGGAGCCCGGGGGACTGATGACCTTCGCTGTTTAGTCCCCCTTAAACATCCCAATAACCATCCGGAGCCCAATGGAGAATCCGTGGGACCATCCTGAACGGACTGTTCGTGCCAAGGGTTCTCACCCGAGAAACCTGGGGCAGCTGACCTCGGCAGTGGAGTCAGCGTGGCTCCACATCTCTGTCGGTACCTTCGACAACATCAATGATTCTCTGTCTCTATGTCTCGCGCTGCAGAAGATTGTTATTCATGCTTTTGACAGACGGTCACATTAATGTGATTGGACACTGCAATATTTCCAATTCCAAATTTGCTGGCTACATAAACGCAACGTAAAAATGACCTAACTTTTTACATTTACAGAACAATGATGCATTCATCAAATACGTCAAACTGAATTATTAAATTACACTGACAACAAAACGATCGAAAATTACGCTGTGCATTTATGTTTTCAAAATGTGCGTATTAAATGTATGTTAATGTCTTGACTTGACAGTATCATTACAAGTCCTTCTGAAATTTGTGAAATTCCCAGAGAATATCCTCAGTCAATACGAATGATATCCACAAACCTGCCGTTGCCGAACACAGTCTCATGAAGAATCATACGATTACATTTGGTGAAACGTAAATATTATTCCTTGGCTCTACCTTGTTTCTACCCTGGTAGTTTCAGCGAGCCACCTTCGAGCTACTTCTCTACCGTTCCACTCTCGAACAGCAAGCGAGAGAAACGAAAACTCAAATCTTTTGCGTACGAGCTCTGATTTCTCTTATTCTATTATGTACGTGAGTGCCAATAAAATATTTTCACGCTCATAACAGAAAGTTGCTGATTGAAATCGGAGGATGGGAACTACTTCGAATATAATTCTTACAGTATATCCAAGACAAAGAAAGTGAAGCCTACAGTACGTAATATTTTTTTTTTTTATAGGTATCCACATCAAAGTCGAAGATCTGTTCGACGCATACAGTGTACACAAGTCACTGTCCCACGCATTTATTTCAGAGGATCAACATATTTAATTACTGTGTGTGTTGTCTGTCTGTCTATCGGATATGTCCGACAGAACAGATACCACACATCCAATAAGATACGGGGTGTCCCATTTGTCTTGACCACCCTAAATAACTGTTTGTTCAGATGCAAACTACAAAATGTTTCAAATAAATGTTCTTTAACTGTAAGGGGGACATCAATCAGAATGTTTTCCTTCGCTGTATCTTTGTTTTTTACAAACATATGGACAGCGGTATGACTTTTTTAAATGGCAACCTGTATTTTATATTCGGTAATTCATTTCCTCTCCTAAAGACCTATTCAAAAATGTATCACAGTATACTATTCACTGAAACGCAACGTTATTAATTACTTAAAACAACATTCGGAGGCGGTGGTGTCATGGTGAGGTCGTGTTTTACATAGAGAGGGCTTGCACCCCTTATTGTTTCGGGTGGCACTATCACAGCACAGCCCTACATTGATGTTTTAAGCACCTTCTTGCTTCTCACTGTTAAAGAGCAGTTCGGAGATGGCGATTGCATCTTTCAACATGATGGAGCACCTGTTCATAATGCACAGCCTGTGGCGGAGTGGTTACACGACAGTAACATCCCTGTAATGGAGTGGCCTGCACAGACTCCTGACCTGAATCCTGTAGAACAGCTTTGGGATGTTTTGGAACGCTGAATTAGTACCAGGCCTCATCGACCGACATCGATACCTCTCCTCAGTGCAGCACTCCGTGAAGAATGGGCTGCCCTTCCCCAAGAAACCTTCCAGCACCTGACTGAACGTATGCCTTCGAGATAGCAAGCTGTCATCAAGGCTAAGGGTGGGCCAACACCGTATTGAATTCCAGCATTACCGATGGAGGGTGCCACGAACTTGTAAGTCATTTTCAGCCAGGTGTCCAGATACTTTTGATCACATAGTGCACCTCAGTTAGTAGAGGGGCATAGAATCAGCAAGACAGACAGTATAATTTTCGCTACATAGACACACCGGGATCTGTACCTCAGTTGTGTTATTCTGTAGTTATTAATAAAAAGTTGTAATTTCCAAGGAACTTAGTAAATAGCAGGTTGAACATATAGGGGATAGGCAAAATAATGTGAACAGTGGTATTTATGGGATGGTTGGTTTGACGGTCAACAACACAGGTAAAGCACGTGACGCAGTGGACTGTGCGTTTTCAATACGGACTAGGCGTTAGTGCAGGTTGTTTACGGGTATTGCACACTTCGTATTTGCATTCAGAGGGCGAGATCGACGTGCAATGAAAGACCTAAAAGAGTTCCAAAGAGGGCAGATTGAGGGAGCCAATTAGCTGGACGATTAGTAACCAAGACAGCCAACTTAATTAATGTTTCAAGAGAAACTGTTTCAACTGCCATGGCAACCTACACAAAACATGGAAAGACATCATCGTGTAAAAGTAACAGTGCGCGCAAATCAAAACTAAATGAGAAATTGTCATACGCTAACACGAATTGTGTCAAAACAACATAAAACTACGGCGGCTAAAGCGACAGAAGAGCTCAATAGCCATCTTCGAGACCCTGTGTCTATCGACACAATCCTGCCGAGAACTCCATAAAACGAATATTCATGGACGAGCTGCTACACCGAAACAGTTAGTGACGACAACCAACGCAAAGAAGCGTAAAATGTCCTGGACGTCTCATCAGTGGAAACACGCCATACGATCCGACGCGTCAACGTTTTCCATATTTCCAACATCGGGCTGGGTTTACGTGTGGGGAAGCCAAAAGAAGCCTACAATCCTGATTGCTTGATTCCAACGGTTAAGCATGCAGGTGGAAGTGTGATGTTGAGGGCAGTCATATCATGGCATTCTGCTGGTCCTATCGTTACTCTCAGAGCCTGTGTTACAGCCAACTATTATGACCACATTTTCAATGATCAGGTGCACCCCATGATTCAAATGTTGTTCTCCATAATGATGCCATATTTCAGGACGATAATGCACCCATTCACACAGCCAGGAGAGTACAATCGTGGTATGAGGAGCATGGAACTGAACTGCAGCGTCTTCCCTGGCGAGCACAGTCCTCGGACTTGAGCATTATCGAACCTTTGGGGCCGGTATTGGAGAGCAGACTCCGGAGCAAATTTCCACCTCCCTCTTCGCTACGGGAATTATAGGAGGTTCTGATCACAGAGTGGCATAACATTCCACTGGAGACTATACAATCAGTATATGCCAGTATTTCAAGAAGAACCACAGCTGTATTACGACAAATGGGGGTCCAACCCCTTATTAATAAACGATTCCCAATTAAGTACAAATGGTCACATTATTTTGCATATCCCCTATATATAAATTTATCGTGATATTAAATTATTTTCATGGTACTGAAGTCTGTGAAAACCGTGTGTCTCCAGACTCTAAAGACTATCAGCACTTATTAGAGATAATGCAAGGCATTTTAGATATGCTTATTGGATATTCTGATCATAAAGGCCTTTTTCAGTTTTTAAAGCCTCGAACACATCTTATGAATAGCAGGCACACATTAACCAGAGGATTTGCGGTTTTTCTCTCTTGTGCAAATTATTTCTCCAGGTGCCTACCGTTTCACGATGGAATCTCGATATTTGTTAATGCCCCTTCAAAGCACAATTCCTTTTCAGCTGCCTCTTCTAGCAATGGTACTACAGATCTAACTGCTTTTTATGGTTTGTGGTATGCTTCAATGAAGCTGTCATTGTTTTTCTTCTTCGTTTCCTCCACATCCATTCTAAAAATTCTTTTTGCCTGTAAATACTTTCTGTAAAACATCTCCTTTGAGCTGGGACCTGTTGGTGCCTTGAAGCGATCATGTAATTGGCGTACAGTGAATTTTAATTTTTTTAGTTCACTTGTATATTACATTTTTTCTTTACTAGTTTTACCTGTGTTGTGACATGCTTACAGGGCTTTTTTGGTCTTCTGGGGATAGATATAGTCAAATTTCGTTTCAATGAACTGGAAGAACGTTTTGAAATCCATCAGTTGTTGCCATTTCCTGTAATCCAAGCTGCCATTCTACTGCAGACACTACTGTTTGAAAAGTACTTATGTTTCCTTATGTATCATTTTTTGTGAATACATAATTAGAATGCGAGGGAACAGCTGGTTGATTATTAACTCTTTTTGTATAACGTCCCATGACTACTCAGAATTCATTGGACCTGCGGCTGCTACAAACCTTGCTGTGATGCGAACAGATTGGGGGAGGAATGGTTGGATTTCCCGATTGGTTTTGTTGTGTTGCTGTGTTCTAAGTAATTTTACATATTCTTTTTGTTATTGTCTTTATTCATTCATTGTTACATCAGGGTCTATTAGTCTCCTTCTGTTGAACATTCACATTGACAGCCAGACGGAGGTACTGTAGGCCGTTCGTGTGAACTATACAAATAATAAATCATGGCAGGAGAAAAGCAACTGGTTTGAAAAAAAAGGACACAGCATTTCTTTCATAACATTCATCTGCTGTTTCTACTACTTACTGCTAAGCGTTTATATAACCATACTCATTTTAGAGATCGTCATAATCTGTCTGCATCCTGGAATAAAAAACTGGTTAATATGAGCAATAGTGTGAACTGGAAATTGCATACCTGAGTTCATAGATTATAATAAAATATGAGAGTCGGTAGTAAGATACTGTTTTAGTTTCTCGATTATCTTGGGATTTCTGATTTTTCACCTGATTCCTTCCATGTTAGACATTTTTAGTGAAATTATACTAGGAACTTTTTTTCTGTTTCCACTTCAGTTACCTCTGGAATATTTTACATGAAAAGTCAGTTCAAAGGGAGATTGGGGGGGGAGGGCAGCGCTGACTGTAGATGGAAACCCTGGTGCTTAGGCTGAACATCCTGTGACTCCTGCCAGAAAAGGCTTCACTGTACTCTGGTGTGTCTGCGGCTACAGTTTTACTGTAATGGTCTCTGTTCTTCGCATATCAACACCATCTTAGGGTTTTCTTAAATTAACTGTTTATCTGATACTAAAATTAATTTGACCAAATCACCCCATGGTCCTGCTTAGGCAACTCATCGGCGGGAACAGCAGACCGAGGAAATTTTTAATATTAAATAAAATTGTCTATTAAACTTCCGGACTCGTTAAATATTAATACAATCAGTCCATGACTGTTATCGTTGGGTTTGTTATTTAGCCTTCAGTCTGTATCTTTGGTCGTAAATATTATTTGTTGATTAATTAAGTACTCTTTCTTTGTGAGGGACCGGATGACACAGTCATTGAGGCCTCTCTCGCGGAAAAGTCTCTGGCTTACAGTTGTGGAAGGCTCTCTGTGATGTCCGACGTCTTCCTACCGTCACCTCCCGTACAGTTCACTGAGCTTTTCTGGGCAACTTTTTTTTTGACTAAACGTATCTGTTACTAATCGTGCAGCTCTTCGCTGAATCTTTTCTGTGTCTTCTGTTAACTCAAACTGGTAAGGCTCCCCGAAAAGATCAAGGACTGGTTCAACGAGGGTTTTGTAAGCGACCTATTTTACATTATTTCAATGTATCTGAGCCCAGTATCCATCTTCGACAAGGCTAGTTTTACGCGAATTTTTCACACTGAATCACTCCACTCTGTTACGCAGTTGATGACTGTGACTGATGGCACTGACTGGTCCCGACCGCGAAATCAAATGATATCGCATATGAATGAGATTTTCACTCTGCAGCGGAGTGTGCGCTGATATGAAACTTCCTGGCAGATTAAAACTGTGTGCCGGACCGAGATTCGAACTCGGTACCTTTGCCTTTCGCGGGAAAGTGCTCTTACCGTCTGAGCCACCCAAGCACGACTCACGCCCCGTCCTCACAGCTTGCCCGCGAGAGGCAAAGGTCCCGAGATCGAGTCTCGGTCCGGCACACAGTTTGAATCTGCCAGGAAGTTTCGATATCACATATATTCACCTACTCCCGCGATTTACATTATATTTTATTTTTATTCCTAGAGTTATTAGTAAATCATTATACCTTCAGAAAGCTTTCCTGCATTTTACAGCAATTTTCTAACGATACCACTTCCCTATACACAATCGCGTTGTCTGCAAAGGGTCACATAAAGATAGTCTTCATCTGCCGGGCCCTTCGTATATATTGACTAAGCCTTCCTATTAAGAACGCTGTACTTGGTCCCGCTTACTATTTCAATCAATTTTATAGTTTATGTGCTTTTCGTGAATCACTGCAAAGTTTGCATGAGAGCATGTTAGTTACTACTGTTCTCCCACAAGAAAAAACAAATATCTGATAGCAAAAACAGTGTTCAACTTTTACAATATCTGCATAAAAAATACCTACACTGAGCATAATAAGGACGGAAATACTTGAACGTTTCTAATGAAAATTCTTTCAACAGTGAAAAAGTTGGATCTGTCGAATGACAAAAATAATTTTTACTTCATTTGCCCCTTGACAGGGGAAAAAATATACAAGAATAGTGGTTAAAAATCGCTATTTACTGCCTTATAAATACTGTTTGATGTGTTGATACGTGTATATTTTCTCGATCAAATACGAAATTAAGTTTGTAAATGTATGGAAGCCACTTTTCCCATCTTTTAATTCTCAACAGCGTGGAAGAATATACCGTTTAGATGTACAAGCATACTCTGTAAACCACTGTGAAGTGCATGGCAGAGGTATTACACGCTGTACCAGTTATTAGAACATTTTCTCGTTCTATTCACGTATGAAACCTGAGAAGAATGATTACTTGAATATCTCTGCGCATGCTGAAATTTGATCTATTTTTCAAACCGACATGTAGGAGTTGAAGTATATTTCAGGAACCCTCACTTAAAGTAGTTTAATGAAATTTACTAAGTAGACTTCCACGAGATAGTTCACGCCTATCTTCAAACGTTTGTCAGTTTATGTTTTTCAGTATGTCTCTGACGCTCTCCCATGGGCCAAACAAAACTGTGACCATTCGTGCCGCCCTTATCAGTATGCATTCAATATCTCCTGTTACTCCTCATCTGTAGAGGGCCCCACATCCTTGAGTAATATTCTAGAATGTGTCGCGCGAATGTTTAGTAATAATACTACACTGCAGGCTGACTGCATTTCTCCAGTACACCATCCAGGCTTTGGACAATAGCATCAAGTATGAACTTGGCTTTGGGCGTAATGAACGGATTTTCATTGCAAATTCCTTAATTCTGTTATCATATTTCAATTTTTTGTAAGAAGAATAGTTCTTCATAATTTCACTATCATCGTTTCCAAGTGCAAACTGCACAGCAGACAGCTCTCAAAACACAGGCTGTTTTGGCTCCGACGTGTAAACAAAGACGACCACTCTTGACAGGCAAGTCCCAGTTCAAAAATAATATGGCAGGGGCGCTGATGGAACCCCGCTTGCTGTGAGTAATCAATGGGAGACAAACAAAAAAGGTCACTCATGTAAAAGGGGCTGAAAGTCGGCGGCATGCATACGCTACGGAGCCTGGCTTGGCAACAGCTGTAAGTGTTACGTCACTGACCACGATGCACGTGCCCGGAAGTTGTGACGTCACGAGCATCATGCCCACCACGTGATCCCCTATGTTTGCTGATAATCTCTGATCCACGTGCGTAATTCTCGGTGCGAAGCGCTTCAGTGGCTCATTAGTAACTCCAGATCTGTTATCCACTTCATAACGTCTGACCCCTCGCTTTCGGCACCCCTTGTGTCGCTGGTGTATCATTCACCACGTTCACGTGCGACAAACTTGTGGAAGAGGAAAAGCGAAATTCGAAAACCGATTCCCACTGTCAGTTTACAGATAAGGCTTGAACCAATTTTCGTAGACCGTTCAAACATCAGTTATCTTACAGGAATAGTATCAGGAAATCAAATGCTCTCACTTGGTCAGCGTAGTAATATTTTTAAGAAAGAGAGAGATAAGTTTCCTTGTGTAAATTAGTGAACTTTAAAGAGGAGGAGGAGGAGATTCTACGAGTATATATGTTTAAAAATTTTATTCACGCTAATTAATGTGTGCAAACTGCTTTATTATAGCCACCTAGATCATTCGGCTTGTGAAAAGTAGTAGATGCTGCGTCTTAGTGCCATGCTGCGACGGGATGGCAGGCCCGCAACTGTTCAGTACTGCCGAAATTGATTGAAACAACCAAACAAGAAAGTTAGTGCTTGTTGGCCACAAAAACATTACTCTGAGCACTATGGGACTTAACATCTGAGGTCATCACTCCCGTAGAACTTAGAACTACTTAAACCTAGCTAACCTAAGGACATCACACACATCCATGCCCCAGGAAGGATTCGAACCTGCGACCGTAGCGGTAGCGCGGTTCCAGACTGAAGCGCCTAGAACCGCTCGGCCACAACGGCCGGCTTGTTGGCCACAGTTTGAATGTCTGTACAGAAGTTATTCGTGTCTTTTGGGAGCATATTGTATGATTAATTAATAACAAAGTCTGTGCTGACAGGTGTGACCGAGCGGTTCTAGGTGCTTCAGTCTGGAACCGCGCGACTGCTACGGTCGCAGGTTCGAATCCAGCCTCGGGCATGGATGTGTGTGATGTGTTTAGGTTAGTTAGGTTTAAGTAGTACTAAGTTCAAGGGGAGTGATGACATCAGATGTTAAGTCCCATGGTGCTCAGAGCCATTTGAACCATTTGAACAAAGTGTGTGGTTTCAGATATGCTTGTCAGCTCGAAACCGGTAACCACTGCAACAAAAATTTTATATTCAGGCAACTCAGATGAAAAAAAAAAACAGATTTCCTCAGATAGGAAAAGTTATCGAAGCTGGAACATTATTGTACACTAAAATTTTGGGAGCTAGGAATAACTGGGAAACTTCAAAATGAGTAAAGATGCATTCGTATGTGTGCACAGAGAATAAGCGAATGTTTTTTCACTAACCATTGGTTGTGTACGAGAGCCTTTTCCACTAAAAGAAGAGAAGGTATACACCGGTTTACAAACTGGCGAGCTATGCAGAGCGTAATTTGTTGCAAAGAGGTTCGCTTTTAGTATTTCAGCAAATACGTAAGCCTTTATGTGTCTCTTTCCATTAATGAAGATAAAATGTGCTTCCCTTTCGTTAAAAAATTTAAGAAAATCGTAACTTCGTCGAATATATCTCCCTTTTATTCTCTCCACACCAAATTGTTCCGTCCCCACTAACCGACGCTTTGAAAAGCAACTAGCAACCTTATAACATATCCACGACGGCAATCCGGAAGAGCGTCTATACAGCGACAAACGTCTGTGAGAGCCAAACTGCATTTCCAGATTCTTTATTGGAGTTTTTAATGAACAATTGGGATGGGTACTTTGAAATCGGTTTAAGAAGATACGGCAGTCCGCGTAAATTTATTAGGTGCGTTACACATCACGGCGCAGGACTTGTGCAAATACCTTCATTCACGCAGTATGTGAGTACTTCAAAATCATACTTTGTTTGGAAAGTAGTCGACATGAGCGTAAATGTAACGGGCAAAGAAAAATTCGTCCACTGGGGAATCGGACATTCTTTACCTTCTGGACAAGTAGGCGTATATTCATTCAAGATGATGTAACAGTGGTACAAAGTATATGCAGTGAGTAGAGTGTTGGGTTACGACGCTTGAATTTGAGGATTCGATTCCCATGGTAGAAGCCGTCGTCATCCTCACCATCATCGTCATCGTCATCATCATCATCATCATCGTCACCACCACCACCACCACCACCACCACCACCACCACCCACTAGCAGTAACTGTCACTAGGTCTCCGTCTACGCAAACTATTCACTTTGTCAATGATTTGGTCTTTCTGAAAGTCAGGAAGACCAACCAATTATCTGGCTTTCTAGTAACATGCTAGTGCCATTTAGATTAGTACCTAAGCCGTAATTACCATGTGCAACATGTCATTCTAGTTTACTACTTCGCACCACCATATCGACGAGGGGATGCTCTTAAAGATTCAATTATTTCCTCAACAAATAAAGTTACTTCATCTATTGCAGAGTAGCGTCTTCATTTTTGCGTTGTTATTAATTGCTACATTACATACTGATTGTTTTAACTGTGCCAGTCGGGTCTTTCTCAGTTTCTCTCTGTTTGTAATATTCCTACAGTTTTTACAAGGAACCTGTTGTGAGATAGAACTTCACCTACCAACCCGCGTCGTCTTCTGTCCGTCGTATTCGTGAACGTTCTTTTTCACCAGTTATATGAAATACTTCCGCCTTGGAGGTTCTACGGCCCATTTTATTTTCAACGGGCACCTACAGTACCACACCTCAAATGCTTCAAAAAATTTCATGTCCCATTTGCCTATCGTTTACACTGCATCAACGTCAAGTTCCATGCTCTAAATGTAGTCTTTAATCAGTCTTTTCCCCACTCTAAATCTAAGTTGTTTGAGCAAAGCGTTTTTCTGTCATTTATCAACATTACTTTTACTTCTCCAGTTTAATATATAGTATTTCCTTTGCTTATTCTATCTTAACTCTTCTTATTATCTAAGTAACTGTATGGTCTTCTATACTACACTACTAGCCATTGAAATTACGGCACAACGAAGATGACGTGCTACAGACGCGAAATTTAACCGACAGGAAGAAGATGATTAGCTTTCAGGAGCATTTAGACAAGGTTGGCGCCGGTGGTGACACCTACAACGTGCTGACATGAGGAAAGTTTCCAACCTATTTCTCATACACAAACAGCAGTTGACCGGCGTAGCCTGGTGAAACCTTTTTGTGATGCCTCGTGCAAGGAGGAGAAACGCGTACCATCACGTTTCCGACTTTGATAAAGGTCGGATTGTAGCCTATCGCGATTGCGGATTATCGTATCGTGACATTGCTGCTCACGTTGATCGAGATTCAATGACTGTTAGCAGAATACGGAATCGGTGGGTTCAGGCTGGTAATACGGAACGCCGTGCTGGATCCCATCGGCCTCGTATCACTAGCAGTCGAGATGACAGGCATCTTATCCGCACGGCTGTAACGGATCGTGCAGCCACGTCTCGATTCCTGAGTCAACACATGGCGAAGTTTGCAAGACAACAACCATCTGCACGAACAGTTCGACGACGTTTGCAGCAGCATGGACTATCAGCTCGGAGACCATGGCTGCGGTTACCCTAGACGCTGCATCACAGACAGGAGCGCCTGCGATGGTGCACTCAACTACGAACCAGGTGCACGAATGGCAAAACGTCATTATTTCGGATGAATCCCGGTTCTGTTTACAGCATCATGATGGTCGCATCCGTTTTTGGCGACATCGCGGTGAACGCACATTGGAAGCGTGTATTTTTCATCGCCATACTGGCGTATCACACGGCGTGATGGTACGGGGTGCCATTGGTAACACGTCTCTGTCACCTCTTGTTCGCATTGACGGCACTTTGCACAGTGGACGTTACATTTCAGATGTGTTACGACCCGTGGCTCTACCCTTCATTCGATCCCTGTGAAACCCTACATTTCAGCAGGATAATGCACGACCGCATGTTGCAGGTCCTGTACGGACCTTTCTGGATGCAAAAAATGTTCGACTGCTGCCCTGGCCAGCACATTCTCCAGATTTCTCACCAATTGAAAACGTCTGGTCAATGGTGGCCGAGCAACTAACTCGTCACAATACGCCAGTCAGTACTCTTGATGAACTGTGGTATAGTGTTGAAGCTGCATGGGCAGCTGTACCTGTACACGCCATCCACTCTGTTTGACTCAATGCCTAGGCGTATCAAGGCCGTTATTACGGCCAGAGGTGGTTGTTCTGGGTGCTGATTTCTCAGGATCTATGAACCCAAATTGCGTGAAAATGTAATCACATGTCAGTTCTGGTATAATATATTTGTCTAATGAATATCGGTTTATCATCTGCATTTCTTCTTGGTGTAGAAATTTTAATGGCCAGTAGTGTGTATTCTATATCATCCAATTTTTAATTTAATTTAATTTTTCCTGGTTGCTTGAAGTACATCAGCATTTATGTCTTTATCTATTACCGCCTGTTGCCGCACTATAATCAGTAAACCTACGCATCCATATTCTTTCGCCACATATTTTAGTAACTGTGCAGTATGCAGAGATTATGAAATGAGTAACAGTTTAGGACTGCGTACCATCGGTTGTTGCACGGCACACACACAAATTTCTGTTCGTACCAAAGATCTGAAGAAGGCAACCATATACCTGTCTCTCCTCTACAGCCCTTTAAGATAATTCCATTCGCGCTTCATATGAAGATGCTGCCGTGTACTGGACAACTTTTTCCGCTCCTTACGAGAGTTGATGCAGCAGGGACAAGCCCCCACAAGGTACCCTCACCCATTAACGCAGTCTAGGAGGGAGAGTCTCTAAGGGTAAGACACTAATGATAAAAAATGTTTATTTTTAAATACGAGTGATACAGGTCTAATGAATTCTAACTGTTTTTTACTAAATATCGACTGACAGGATTAGATCTATTTTAGGTTCCAGAAGGTAGACTCTTTGTTCATCATAGCCTACATTTTCGCGTAAGAACATTTGTCTCTCATGTAACATACAAGACACTTTTGGCTACTACATAAAATTGCTTGAATTTATCCGTCTCTTACCATATCGATCTTTTGTTTTGTACTTATTTATTATGTTGCTATGAGTGGACCAAGTGTCCGCATTTGGTTTCTCTTTTAAAAATTATCACCAGCATTACAGTACTCATTGCAAGTCAGGATCGTCTCTTTCACACTGACGTAATACGATACCTTCTACGAAGTAATCCTGCAAATCCCGGGAAGAAACCACTCCTCAACCTACTTTCGACGCTTTCGTTGAAAAACATTCTAGAGTAGTTGAAGTATTCCTTTCGATTTATAAGGTCGAAATACCCCGATACTGCTGGTTTGTTTCATCTAAGCATCGGTGTCCTAACAAACACTAATTTGATGAAAAGGCGCTCCACTTGCTTTATTAGAACTTTATTAAATACACACGATCAGTTTCAGCTCTTATGTAGGGCATTATCAAATGTATCTGAAAGTTATGCTGTAGAGAAGTGACTTGACTTTCTCCGTTTTTATCTTTAGACGTTGCTTCTCTACAGCATAACATGCTCTTGATAACGACCTAATATAAAGACCGAAACTAGTCACATGGATTTGATAAAGTTCCAATTAAGTAACTGGAGAGACTTTTTATTAGTTGAACAACAGTTGCGGAATCAGCCCACCACAAATTTGGAGAGACTAATAATTTCTTAAAATACTGATAGAAATGCATAGATAACTGACGAGATACTCGCCAGATTTGTAAACTATTACTGAAATACAATCTTTTGATTTAAAGGACGTAAACAATAAGGGTTTACAACATACCACTGTAGTGTAGGTGAAGCTGAGATCAACAAGTTGACCTGGGAAACTTGGGGTCTATTAAGCCGGCATAAAACAGCCTCAAAATTGTCTACAAAAGTTATTTAAGCGACAGTTAAAGGCGCAGCGCGAGCGTGGCTACAATCGTGATTAGGTAGTCTTCGTTGTAACAGACCCACAGTGATGAAATCCTCCTGGCTGTAGAACGTGGCATAAAAATAAGAATACTCAATAAATATTTACAATGAAAAACAAGTATGGTAATCGGCCTTCCGTAGATCCCAAGTAAAATGGTCTTCATGGATAAGGAATTAGTCAAAAAAATTTTAATCATCCACTGATAGGAAAAAAATTGCAATACCAAAAAATAATCAATGTAAGTAACGAAATTTCGGGAATATGTTTGTCTAGGTAACATGATTAAGTGATTAACATTGCAAGATCACTGTTTAATGTAAGAGCGAGATAAGCCATCGCAAATGTGAAATGCTGGTACACTAATAACCGGTGTAACCGCCAGTATGTTGAATGCAAGCATCCAAAAGCGCATGCATCGTGATGTATGGGTGTCGGATGTCAGTTTGTGGGATGGAGTGCCATGCCTGTTGCACTTGATCGGCCAATACAGGGGCAGCTAATGCTGGTTGTGGATGACGCTAGAGGTGTTGTCCGATGATATGGTGATCGAGCAGGCCAAGGCAACATCTCGACAGTCTGTAGAGCACATTGTGTTACAACGGCGGCATATAGGCGAGCGTTACCCTGTTGGAAAACACCGCCTGTAATGCAGTTCATGACTGACAGCACAAAAGGTCAAATCACGACGTTTACGTACAAATTTGCAGTTAGGGTGCGTGGGATAACTACGAGAATGCTCCTGGTGTTATATGAAATCGCACCCCAGACCATAGCTCCAGGATTAGTTCCAGAGTGTCTAGCATGCAGACAAGTTGTTTGCATGCCCTTAGCTGGTCTCGTAACACACGGCCAACACTGGACCGAGGCTAATCAGAAAACACAACAGATCTCCATCCTCCCCTCCAATGAAATCTCGCAAATGGCGACTCTTAGGCGTCAGTGGAATGCTCGCTACAGGGAATCAGACCCGAAGTTGTCCTTGAAATAGCCGATTTTTGACATTGTGTCACTGCGGCTCCAACTGCTGCTGAAATTGCTGCTGCACATGCTGTACGATGCTCCTTCTCGTGACCACCGCTGTCAGCACTTATGTACAGCGGCTACATTCCTGCCAAGTATCGCACAAGGGACATCCAGCTTCTCGTAGCCATGTTACACGACCTTGTTCAAACTCAGTGAGGTGTTGATAATGGCGGCTTTGTTGCGTTAATAGCATTCTTAGCATTCTTGACTAAAATCAACTCGCCGCGTCCAGTCTCAAAGATAACTAAAGCCTACTTGCATGTATATCAAGAGTTTTGATGGAAACCCAGTTCTAAGCAAAGAAGGGAAAGCAGAAAGGTGGCAGGAGTATATAGAGGGTCTATACTAGGGCGATGTACTTGAGGACAATATTATGGAAATGGAAGAGGATGTAGATGAAGACGAAATGGGAGATATGATACTGCGTGAAGAGTTTGACAGAGCATTGAAAGACCTGAGTCGAAACAAGGCCCCAGGAGTAGACAACACTCCATTAGAACTACTGACAGCCTTGGGAGAGCCAGTCCTACAAAACTCTACCATCTGGTGAGCAAGACGTATGAGACAGGTGAAATACCCTCAGACTTCAAGAAGAATATAATAATTCCAATCCCAAAGAAAGTGGGGATTGACAGATGTGAAAATGACCGAACTATCAGTTTAATAAGTCATGGTTGCGAAATACTAACACGAATAGTTTACAGACGAATGGAAAAACTAGTAGAAGCCGACCTCGGGGAATATCAGTTTGGACTCCGTAAAAATATGGGATCACGTGAGGCAATACTGACCCTACGACTTATCTTAGAAGGTAGATTAAGGAAAGGCAAAACTACGTTTCTAGCATTTGTAGACTTAGACAAAGCTTTTGACAATGTTGACTGGAATACTCTGTTTCAAATTCTAAAGATGGCAAGGGTAAAATACAGGGAGCGAAAGGCTATTTACAATTTTTACACAAACCAGATGGCAGTTATAAGAGTCGAGGGATATGAAAGGGAAGCAGTGATTGGGAAGGGAGTGAGACCGGGTTCTAGCTTATCCCCAATGTTATTCAATCTGTATATTGAGTAAGAGGTAAAGGAAACAAAAGAAAGATTTGGAGTAGGATTTAAAATCCATGGAGAAGAAATAAAAACTTTGAGGTTCGCCGATGACATTGTAATTCTGTCAGAGACAGCAAAGGACCTGGTAGAGCAGTTGAGCGGAATGGACAGTGTCTTAAAAGGAGGGTATAAGATGAACATCAACAAAAGCAAAACGAGGATAATGGAATGTAGTCGAATTAAGTCGGATGACGCTGAGGGAATTAGATTAGGAAATGAGACACTTAAAGTAGTAAAGGAGTTTTGCTATTTGGTCTAAGTAGAGAGGATATAAAATGTAGACTGCCAGTGGCAAGGAAAGCGTTTCTTAAGAAGAAAAATTTGTTAACATTGAGTATAGATTTAAAGCTCAGGAAGTCGTTTCTGAAAGTATTTGTATGGAGTGTAGCCATGTATGGAAGTGAAACGTGGACGATAAATAGTTTAGACAAGAAGAGAGTAGAAGCTTTCGAAATGTGGTGCTACAGAAGAATGCTGAAGATTAGATGGCTAGATCACATAACTAATGAGGAGGTGTTGAATAGAATTGGGGAGAAGAGGAGTTTGTGGCACAACTTGATTAGAGGAAGGGATCGGTTGGTAGGACATGTTCTGAGACATCGAGGGATCACCAATTTAGTATTGGAGGGCAGCTTGGAGGGTAAACATCGTAGAGGGAGACCAAGAGATAAAAACACAAAGCAGATTCAGAAGGATGGAGGCTGCAGTAGGTACTGGGAGATGAAGAAGCTTGCACAGGATAGAGTAGCATTGAAAGCTGCATCAAACCAGTCTCAGGACTGAAGACCACAACAACAACAATGGTTATTCCAGCGTGCATTTAAGGCAAATCTGATTTGCATTCTCATACTGACGCTACTAGCGCCCCTGTTATGGGACTGGCGCGATATAGGAATAGACATCACCTTTAAGATGTAGAAACACGCCTACCTACCTTCGTTTATATCGCAAAACTCCATCTGGGTGTTGTATTTTCATTTAATAGGTAATAAATGTCTTGTCATAAAACATGTAAATGTTCAGTACACTGAGGTGTATACAATAATTCTTAAGCTGTATGTAGCCAAGCATCATAAAACAGAAATATTATCTTACAACACTTATTTACAATGAACGCACTAAATTCCTACAGAAGTCAGCTTGTATTAACACTTGTATTATTTGATATTACTAGTAACATATGGGCATCACTTGGTTCTATTTAGAAATCCATTTGTGGAGTAGGAGATGGCGACCAATAAATCCTTTAGGCTCCTCTTAAACTTTGATAGGTCAAACTTTTTGTGGCTATTGGCAAGTTATTGAAAATCTGTGTTCCTGAGCAGTGAACTAAGTGAGTGACTTTCAATCCTTGTGAAGACTGTTCTTGTTTTAGTAATGACTGCATAAATTAAGCTGATAGTTTCAGAAAGAGAAGTATTTGTAATGGCAAATTTAATTGAATAATTAAATATTGGGAAGCAGTAGATATCATCCCGAGTTCCATAAACAGGCCTTTGCAGGATGTTCTTGAGTTCACACTACAAATTAATTTTATTGCACGTTTTTGAACGTGGAATACTTTAGCTTGAATTGATAAGTTACACCAAAAAATAATCCTGCATAACATTACAAAATTCAAGTGAGCATAGTATGTCAGGTTTTTTTGTTTTTATATCACCTACGTCTGACAACAATCGCATAGCAAATAGAGAGTTATTTAAGCGCTTAATAAGTTCTGTGTTATGCTTCTCCCACCTGACTTTATTATCAACATGTGATCCTAAAACTTCAATACTGACAACTTCTTCTATCTGTTTGTCCTTAAACATTAAAAACTCCTTGTCCTTGTACTTACAAAATATAAAATCGAGATCTGCGTAAACTTTACATTAAAATATTGCGAATTTCGGCAAAATAAAATTGACAATTAAACCATTTTGTTTGCCTGGCACCCTTACTTTGAAAGTAGTCTGCTTGTAAGGGCTAAGCTTAGATCGAATTGTAAACGTAATTAGTTCTTGAATAACGTTTACAGAAGTCTTTCTTCCTTGATTAGCCTCACGGGACAATTTAAATCAATACTGCTAGAGGTTGTTTCCCAGATTGATAGACCACAAGTGCCCTGTATCAAACTGTTTGCCTCGACTTCTCCTACACCATTGTGGCACGTTGTAAACACTTATCGTTTACACTGTATCTCATATTTTGTTTAATTTTGATTTTGACATTTTTGTAGAGATTTTCGTTTCGTATGTTTCAGCCGTTCTACCCCCATGTCAATGCGGTTTAATCATTATTTTATAAACACGATTTGCATCCAAACACAACGAACAATCTGTGGCGGTTGTCAACAGCATTTTCAGCCACGAAATCATACTGGAAATTGGGCTTCAGCGACATTGTAAATAGTGGAAACATTGATTCATAAGGCGCTTCGTAATTCTGGCGGGCAGGGTTGTTTTATGCCACAGGAATTACGAACAAGCCACCATAATAAAAGAAGCCACCAGTTGAGGAGGGGGGGGGGGCGGGAGGCGTCAGCTGTGGACAGTTCTGGAGAGAGTTCCGTAAACTAGACTACTTACCAGCAGAGTGACAGCAGCAACAAATACAGGTGACCAATGATAGTTATAAATAGTGCAGTGATAACGCCACACAATGCTGAGGTGGAGCAATATGTCTGTCTTTCGAGCTGAACGAAAATAAGCGAACATTATGAAAACTATTCGTTCGTTTTTGGAACTCGATTTCTAGGTACGGCTCGAAGGACATCGTTTCTACCAAGATGTCAGAGTAAATGAGCACGTTCAATAAGCACAAATGGCCAGTTCCTCACGCTAACTCATTGTAAGTGCACAAATTAATGTGGACACATAATCCTAATTATACAGAGTGCAACAAAAATATACGGCACAAATTGCAGGACACATTCCTCACATGTAGACAAAAAATTATGTTGCATGAACATGGGCCTGGAAAGGCTTTGTTTCTATGTTACAACTCATTTTTTCCAATTCCTTAATCATGGAAAACACACAAAAACAGAACATTAGAATCATGGGGAATATGCACTGTAGGAGATATTTGGTTACGTTATGCGCCGACAATGTTTCGGCCGGCATTGTTGGTGTCTGTTTGGTAAGGCCTCACTTTCTTCCACCCAGGCTCAACGGAGAAAGCTGTCATAATTTCGTATAGGATGTTCTTCCTGATCTTTTAGCAGATGTCTCTTCAGCTGTGCAAAAAAACGTGTGGTTCATGCACGATGGCGCATCTCTCCATTTTAGTGTTAGATTAGATTAGATTAGGTTAATACTTGTTCCATAGATCATGAATACGACACTTCGTAATGATGTGGAACGTGTCAGGTTAATAAAGGATGTCTGTACAAGATATTACATTACACAAAATATTGCATGACACTAATGTTTAATTTTTTTCCTTAATTTATATCTAAAAATTCAGCCAATGAGTAGAAGGAGTTGTCATCTAGAAATTCTTTTAATTTATTTTTAAATGTTGGTTGGCTATCTGTCAGGCTTTTAATGCTGTTTGGTACATGACCAAAGACTTTTGTGGCAGCATAATTTACCCCTTTCTGTGCCAAAGTCAGATTTAACCCTGCATAGTGAAGATCATCCTTTCTCCTGGTGTTATAGCTATGCACACTGCTATTACTTTTGAACTGGGTTGGATTATTAACAACAAATTTCATAAGTGAATATATATACTGTGAGGTTACTGTGAGGATCCCTAGATCCTTAAATAGATGTCTGCTGGATGACCGTGGGTGAGCTCCAGCAATTATTCTGATTACACGTTTTTCAGCAATGAATACTTTTCGACTCAACGATGAATTACCCCAGAATATGATGCCATACGAAAGCAGTGAATGAAAGTAGGCATAGTAAGCTAATTTACTGAGATTCCTATCACCAAAATTTGCAATAATCCTAATAGCATACGTAGCTGAACTCAGACGTTTCAGCAGACCATCAATGTGTTGTTTCCAGTTTAACTTCTCATCAATGGACACACCTAAAAATTTTGAAAATTCTACCTTAGCTACAGACTTCTGTTCAAAGTCTATATTTATTACCGGAGTTGTGCCATTTACTGTACGGAGCTGTATATATTGCGTTTTATTAAAATTTCTTCTGAATAATAGATTCCGTGACACATGGATAAGTGGAGATGGATAAATTTCCAGGCCTCCAAGCTCTCCGGACCTAAACACACTGCACTTTCATTTCTGGGGTATTTGAAAGCTCTTGTGTATGGAACTCCAGAACGGGATACTGAGATTCTCCGTGCCCTTTATTATGGAAGGCTGCGAAACCATGCGCAGTACTCCAGGGATACATCAGCGCATCTGAGATTCTCCACGACGGCGGGTTGATGCATGTATCAATGCCCACAGAGGGCGTATTGAACACCTCCTGTGAGAAAGCGTTGTGTGTGGTATGTGGATGCGATCTGTTCGTGTGCGTTTCCTATGATTAATGTGTTTGAGAAAATGAGTTGTAACGTGGAAACAAAGCGTTTCCAGACCCAAGTTCATATACACTCCTGGAAATGGAAAAAAGAACACATTGACACCGGTGTGTCAGACCCACCATACTTTCTCCGGACACTGCGAGAGGGCTGTACAAGCAATGATCACACGCACGGCACAGCGGACACACCAGGAACCGCGGTGTTGGCCGTCGAATGGCGCTAGCTGCGCAGCATTTGTGCACCGCCGCCGTCAGTGTCAGCCAGTTTGCCGTGGCATACGGAGCTCCATCGCAGTCTTTAACACTGGTAGCATGCCGCGACAGCGTGGACGTGAACCGTATGTGCAGTTGACGGACTTTGAGCGAGGGCGTATAGTGGGCATGCGGGAGGCCGGGTGGACGTACCGCCGAATTGCTCAACACGTGGGGCGTGAGGTCTCCACAGTACATCGATGTTGTCGCCAGTGGTCGGCGGAAGGTGCACGTGCCCGTCGACCTGGGACCGGACCGCAGCGACGCACGGATGCACGCCAAGACCGTAGGATCCTACGCAGTGCCGTAGGGGACCGCACCGCCACTTCCCAGCAAATTAGGGACACTGTTGCTCCTGGGGTATCGGCGAGGACCATTCGCAACCGTCTCCATGAAGCTGGGCTACGGTCCCGCACACCGTTAGGCCGTCTTCCGCTCACGCCCCAACATCGTGCAGCCCGCCTCCAGTGGTGTCGCGACAGGCGTGAATGGAGGGACGAATGGAGACGTGTCGTCTTCAGCGATGAGAGTCGCTTCTGCCTTGGTGCCAATGATGGTCGTATGCGTGTTTGGCGCCGTGCAGGTGAGCGCCACAATCAGGACTGCATACGACCGAGGCACACAGGGCCAACACCCGGCATCGTGGTGTGGGGAGCGATCTCCTACACTGGCCGTACACCACTGGTGATCGTCGAGGGGACACTGAATAGTGCACGGTACATCCAAACCGTCATCGAACCCATCGTTCTACCATTCCTAGACCGGCAAGGGAACTTGCTGTTCCAACAGGACAATGCACGTCCGCATGTATCCCGTGCCACCCAACGTGCTCTAGAAGGTGTAAATCAACTACCCTGGCCAGCAAGATCTCCGGATCTGTCCCCCATTGAGCATGTTTGGGACTGGATGAAGTGTCGTCTCACGCGGTCTGCACGTCCAGCACGAACGCTGGTCCAACTGAGGCACCAGGTGGAAATGGCATGGCAAGCCGTTCCACAGGACTACATCCAGCATCTCTACGATCGTCTCCAAGGGGAAATAGCAGCCTGCATTGCTGCGAAAGGTGGATATACACTGTACTAGTGCCGACATTGTGCATGCTCTGTTGTCTGTGTCTATGTGCCTGTGGTTCTGTCAGTGTGATCATGTGATGTATCTGACCCCAGGAATGTGTCAATAAAGTTTCCCCTTCCTGGGACAATGAATTCACGGTGTTCTTATTTCAATTTCCAGGAGTGTAGCATAATTCTGTGGTGTGTGTGTGTGAGGAATGTGTCTTGCAATTTGTGCTGTACATTTTTGTTACACCTTGTATAACAATCATCACATGCCAGGCACGAATATAGATTGCACAATGATCAATGGGCACTTCCTTTTTATAAGTAATTATTGGATAAATCATAATTAATTGAAACCATCAGCTGCCGACAGGTGTTGTTGACATACCTTGATGGGTACAGCTGAAAATGTGTACCCCGACCAGGACTCGAACCCGGCATCTACTGCTTCCATGGCAGACACTCTATCCGTCTGAGCCACCGAGGATATCACTTGCACACTTCCCGTGAGACCCACATTCCCAATTGTCCACAATTTACTTACGTAATGTTCCTAGTAGATACTTTGCCCATCCACTCGTTACTCGCACCCACTTAAGTTGACGATTCTCGTAAGAGTTCGGGCAACTTGTGCGCACTCGCACAGACGAAGGTCAATGACCGGGTAGCCATTAGGGCGCGAGTAACGAGTGGATGGGCAAAGTATCTATTAGGAACATTTCGTATGTAGATTGTGAGCAGTTGGGAATGTGGGTCTCACGGGAAGTGTGCAAGGGATAACACCCTGCAGTCGCGCTATTCATCTGTGTCCTCGCTGGCTCAGATGGACGCCGGCACAGTAGCTCAGTTAGGTTTAAGTAGTTCTAAGTTCTATGGGACTGATGACTTCAGATGTTAAGTCCCATAGTGCTCAGAGGCATTTGAACCATTTTTTTGAAACTACATAACAGTTTTCTGCTTGGACCGCACCTCCGTTACAGACGTCATTTTGAAGGCTATTTACAGTGCCGTCACATATTGGAACTTCATGAAACTATTGGGGCTGAAACAGAAATATTCCAGGATGTCCCACAACAAAGTCTGCATTTTTCTTTTCAACCGAAATTGGCCGAAAAAATGTGTTGTATTACTTATCGAACTCACCTCGTAAATAAGAGAAGATGTGTTAAATGTTCGTCTGAGATGTGAGTGGAGTGGATGGAGGAGTGTGGGGGGAGGGGGGGGGGGGGCAGGGGGAGGCGAGAATAGTGGTATTGTACTAAGTGGTTTACTAACTTAAAGTATCTATGGTTTGACAGGATGGACTGATAATTTATGAGTTGTTTCTCTTCTGGTACGGTTACATGAATGTGGTAGCCTCCTTTAGGGTCATCACGTATTTTTTGTTCTTTATCACTACTATTTCCATGTCCGTGTCTGGTAGCAATATTTGGGCTTTTGTTGGTATTAGTGCTCTTCCAAAGTTGAATAGCTTGTCCTGTTTCCATCCTCTCACGCGATCTTTGTATCTGGACTCGAATGTTCTTCTGGTTTGTCCTAAACATCTTTCATCACAAGGCAACATTTTAAGTGATAGGTTCCTGATTTCTGATACAGGTCTTTTTTATGTTGCTTTCAGAAAGTATTTTTGAATAGGATTGTTGGTATGGTGACAAGCTATTATGCCTTGTTTTCTGAAAATATTACGTATTCTCTGTGTGTATATGATTGGTTGATTTAGGGAAGGGACCAAACAGCTAGGTCATCGGCCCCTTCGGATTAGGGATGGATGAGGAAGGAAGACAGCTGTGCCCTGTTAAAGGAACCATCCTGGCATTTGCCCCTGAATCGATTTAGGGAAACCTAAATCAGGATGGCAAGACGTGGGTTTCAACCGTCGTCCTCCCAAAAAAAAAAAAACGTGACTTCAGTATACTAAACACTGCGCCACCTAGCTCGGTCTGTGGTTGTTGTTGTACGTCATTGTATACCGTCTTTTTGTTTTCCATTTCTTTCTCATTCTGTGTTGTTCCTGTTTCTTGCATCTCGTGTGTGTGTTTGTGTGGGGTTTTGTCCTTGTGTTGGTGATGGCTGGGTACTTCCTTTCTGTGCCTTGATTTTATTGTTCAGGTTTGTTACTCTGTTTCCTTTGTATCCACTGTTCGTGACTGTTTATGCTATGGTATTCATTTCTTTTTGGTAGACACAGGCAACTCGTTTCGACAGTTTTAAGCTTAAAAAAAATGTTCAAATGTATGTGAAATCTTATGGGACTGAACTGCTAAGGTCATCAGCCCCTAAGCTTACACACCACTTAACCTAAATTATCCTAAGGATAAACACACACACCCATGCCCGAGGGAGGACTCGAACCTCCACATGGGATCAGCCGCACAGTCCACGACTGCAGCGCCCTAGACCTCTCGGCTAATCCCGCGCGGCTTTTAAGCTTAGCTATGTATATTGTTTGGATAATTTTAAAGTATCTGATTTATGCTTGTAATCACATGAGGATGGAAAGCAAACAGTTGTGTACGTGTGGAATTTTGATAGAAATGTGCAATACCTGCGAGATACAGTTTGCAAAATGCTCATATTTTATATCTAACATTGTCCACGGTTGATGACTCGTTGCCCTCTGGAGCATTACCTGTAGCAAAAGCACTGAAGGATAGGACGGGCTGTTTGAGATTGTAAAATTAGACTGATTTCAGCGAAATATCATGGGGTTCGGAGAGGGCTAGCGGGATGAAGGGGACGAGAATGATTTCCAGTTGAGAATACTTGGGAGAGGAATTTCAGTACCGGCATTGGCTAAAAACCACGAGCATTCATCCGGTAGTCTTGGTCGTAGCCGGTGGTTGGAAGAACTTTTATTTTGTTGCCGGAACAATATGACCCAGACTAAAATGTGAAGCCCTAGTGTGTGTATCGCGAAATAACGACTCATACACTGACAATAACTGTTTCCCTGTCGCATTGCACAGATTAAGGACTGGACGCAACGGAATAGCTCTTGTGACGTATACATGACGTGGATGACCGTTTAACCTTCACCCACAAAGCAGGCAGCGATGTTTGATAGCCCACTGGCACTGCGCCTACTGCAAACACGCCGAGTCAACAGGACACGCTCAAACGTACCGCGGGCGCCAGCAGCACGGCGACCCAACTCCTGCTAATGTCATGCCGTGCCATCTGTCGGCTGCGGCGTGGATGCACTCAGCGCCGTTGATAACGCAGCGCACTGTCTTACCGATTACGCTCCTAGTGCGCCCCGTGGCAGTGTCGGGAATCAGCAGCATCCTTCGGCTGGAAGCTCACCAACTATTCGTTCGTTATTCGTAATTAGTAAAACAGGAAGACAGAAAGTGAACGGTCTAGTTCGCTTCAAATATTTCAAAAAATAGCGTGTTAGGGTACCCGTGTGGTGAGTCATTTGTCCGGTCGAGTTTTTACTCGACCTGTAAATGTTTACTTTCTATGCATAATCTTTCACTGTTAGACCGCAATAGACCGGTGATGCTGTATTGTAACATATCACCCCGGACTACAAGTCCTTTAATATATCTATTATTTCCCCTTTGAGTTTGCCTACTATCTTTTTGCTATGAAATGAAAGCTGTAAAGTTCCTAAAAAGGTGATATTTCTTTATTTTGTTCACTAGAATCTCAGAAATTGGAGCCTGACAATACGTAAATGAGATATTTGTTGTGTTCATTTTTTCCTCCTTCTCGTCTTCCTTCTTTTTTTAGGTATGTAACCTTCTTGTATCCCACCCTGCGCAGCATAATGTCCCTCCCACCGAAATTTACACACCATCAACTTATAACAAGAGCGCTTCACGTTATCAGCAATTTTCAGTTGTTTGTTAACAATGTTTTCCGTGCTTACTGTGTATTAATACTCTACGTCAATATTTATGATTTTTGTAATAAATATGAACAATTTTTATACCTAATACGTAACCTGTGAACATTCTGTATGGTTTACTAGGTCATGTCTAGGGTCGATAATTAGAACTGTAACGGTAAGAGTCGATGGGCATGATAGGGAAGCAGTGGTTGGGAAGGGAGTGAGACAGGGGTGTAGCCTCTCCCCGATGTTATTCAATCTGTATATTGAGCTAGCTGTAAAGGAAACAAAAGAAAAGTTCGGAGTAGGTATTAAAATCCATGGAGAAGAAATAAAAACTTTGAGGTTCTCCGATGACATCGTAATTCTGTCAGAGACAGTAAAGGACTTGGAAGAGCAGTTGAACGCAATGGACAGTCTCTTAAAAGGAGGATATAAGATGAACATCAGCAAAAACAAAACGAGGATAATGGAATGTAATCGAATTAAGTCGGGTGATGCTGAGGGAATTAGATTAGGAAATGATACACTTTAAGTAGTAAAGGAGTTTTGCTATTTGGGGATCAAAATAACTGATGATGGTCGAAGTAGAGAGGATATAAAATGTAGACTGGCAGTGGCAAGGAAAGCATTCCTGAGGAAGAGAAATTTGTTAACATCGAGTTTAGATTTAAGTGTCAGGAAGTCGTTTCTGAAAGTATTTGTATGGAATGTAGCCATGTATGGAAGTGAAACATGGACGATAAATAGTTTGGACAAGAAGAGAATAGAAGCTTTCGAAATGTGGTGCTACAGAATAATGCTGAAGATTAGATGGGTAGATCATATAACTAATCAGGAGGTATTGAATAGGATTGGGGAGAAGAGAAGTTTGTGGCACAACTTGACTAGAAGAAGGGATCGGTTGGTGGGACATATTCTGAGGCATCAAGGGATCACCAATTTATTATTGGAGGGCAGCGTGGAGGGTAAAAATCGTAGAGGGAGACCAAGAGATGAATACACTACGCAGATTCAGAAGGATATAGGTTGCAGTAAGTACTGGGAGATGAAGCAGCTTGCACAGGATACAGTAGCATGGAGAGCTGCATCAAACCAGTCTCAGGACTGAAGACCACAACAACAACAACAACAACAATAGAATAGGAAAGACTGGAGGGTAGTTCATCTCTGTTAAGGAAGCAAAAGTGTGCAAATTTCAAAGTCGGAAGGCGCATGTAGGGCACGCAACAAAGGAAAATGCACCAGTTAGTTATCAGTCATCATCGTGAGCCCATCCTGAAATGGTTACAAACTACACAACAATAAGGAATTACTGCCTCGATAGTTCTTGTCTCCGCTCGCAAAGATGCGCAATGTTTAAACGATGCTCTATGGCAATTGTTAATTAGAAGAAGGGAAATGTGTGAGGCACGTAAACGCTGAGGCTAAAACCTCGCAACTTTCGACGTCACTGTGCGACGATTCAATACGTCACTTCCAGCCAATGTACTACTTTCCTCAGCATTGTAAAACCCATGGGCCAGTATTTCTTTTGAGTTCTATGACAGGTTACTGGCTCGAATCCTAAAATTTACCTTAGCGTCATGATTAGAAAGAAAAGAACAGTCTTATTTTCTTAATAAAAAATGTCAGAGATTTGTATTGTCTTGAAAAACAATTTACCGATACTTAGGAAACATTCCAAATTGAAATGTTGCGCATCGTAGCAATAGAATTTGAATTTCACTGAAATTTAACCATTAATCTACATGTAACCTTATTTTGACAGTAACATCTAAGAAAAATTCGTGATAAATCTAAAATATCTACATCTCTACTCTGCAAACCACTGTGAGGTGCATGGCAGAGGGTACGTCCCATTGTACCAGTTGTTAGAACAGCTTCTGAGCGTGCAGTAATTATACTAATCTTATCCTAACGATCCGTAAGTGAGCGATACGTATAGGGTTGTGGTATATTCCTAGAGTAGTCATTTAAAGCCAGTTCTTGAAACTTTGTTAATAGACTTTCTCGGGATAGTTTACGTCTATTTTCAAGAGTCTTCCAATTCAGTTCCTTCAGTATCTTTGTGACACTCATTCACAGATTAAACAAACCTGTGACCATTCGTGCTGCCCTTCTCTGTAAGCGTTCAATACTACCATTTGGTGCGGGTCCCACACAACTGGGCAATATTCTAGAACCGCTCTCATGAGTGATTTGTAAGCAATCACCTTTGCAGACTGATTCCACTTCCCCAGTGTTCTACCAATAAACCTAAGTCTACCACCTTCTTTACCAACCACAGGGAGCGGACAAAAATATGGAACAGCACAAATGCAACACATTACAGTGCCTAATATGGTGTAGGAAAACCTTTGTCATTCAAAACAGCTTCCAGTCCTTTGGCAACAGATAAGTACAGGTCCTGCATGCTTTTCAAGGTAATCTTTAACAGTTCTTTCTGCAAAACAATGGCATTTTCAGGTAACGATGATGGAGGTGGATAGCGACCACACCGACTTTCTCTCCAAGGTAGACCTCAAAGGTTCAATACTATTGAGATCTGTTGACAGCGGTGCCAGGGTAGATGCGAAAATTCATGCACGTGACTCAAAACCAGTCCTGGGCAATGTGAGCAGTGGCTCTATCGTCTTGGAACACAGCTTCACTGTTAGAGAAGAAACATTGTACCATGGAATGGACCTGATCAGCCAATTTGGTCACATAGCCCTCGGCAGTGATGTAATCTTGCGGAGTAGCCATGAGGCCCACGGAATACCACGATATGACTGCGCAGATAATCACAGAACCCACGGCATATTTCACTCTTGAGACGTAAACTCGGCCAGAAGTTGGAAACGGTGTGAAACAAGACCCATCCGAAGGAATCTCTTTCTTCTACTGCTCCATAGTCCAGGATTTACGTCTTCGGCACCACACCTTCTTATTAAGGCAACTGGCATCACTTATATGTGGTTTTGGAATTCCATCTCCCCGTAATTCCCTTCTTATGAAGCTCCCTTCTTGTCGTTTGGTGCTAACAAGTTTTTCTGCAATGATTTCTCAAGCTGTTGTCGTATTTTTCATCGTAATCATCTTCAATGACTGTCCGTCACGATCGCTCAACACACAGTTTCCTGCGCGTTGTGACTTACCAGATGATGTCAATCTGGTTTGCTGTATGCAGTATAAATCTTCAATACGTTGACTCGTGAAACACCAGACTGTTCGAGTCTCTTGGTTATGCAAACATCTACCATACGAGCGGCAACAGTTTGTCCACTGTTTCGAGGATAGTGTGTATGCAACGTAGCGAGACTCCGATTTGGCCCTAAGTACTGACATGTATGTAAGCGATTTGTGCGGCATTCGTGTATGACGAAGGTGTATGGGGCAGCATGTCCGTCGAGAAGCACTGTTGTGGAATCGTGCGCCAAGTGGTGCTGCTGGTTAATGATAACACATGTCCCCATATTCCACATTTCGTAACGCAGAACATACGCCAACCCAAGAGCGAGACACTCGAGCACCCGTCCTATAGTCCTGATCTCTCCCCATGCGATTATCACGCCTTCAATCCCTTAACTGTCGGACGAGAATTGACGGAGGTAGTTACGGACTTCTTCATGCAGCAGGGAGCGTTTGTTTACCAAACAGGTACGAGGAGCGTTTGAAAAGTCTGTGCAAAGTCCGAGAGATGGTACCACCGGCGCGTAGCGAGGTCATGTTTAGTTAGTAGCATCTTTGGAAATAACGCACACCAAATTTAAGCCATATTGGTCTATTTATTTGTGTTTGGGATTCGTGTGAATCAAGAAAGTCGAGTGATTGTCAAAAAATGGACGAAAAAGAATTTCGTGTGGTGATTAAACATTACTTTATGAAAATCAAAACGCCTCAGGGGACTAAAGAGAAGCTTGTTAAACATTACGATGACTCTGCACCTTTGATTAGAACAGTTTATAAGTGGTTTCACAATTTCCAGAGTGGCCATATGGGCACAAGTGTTGCTGAACGTTCTGGACGCCCCGTGGAGGCTACGACTCCATAAATCATTCATAAAACCCACGATATGGTGATGGATGACAGAGGAGTTAAGGTGCGTGAGATTGCTAGTGCTGTGAGCATCTTGAATGAATGGGTAAATAATATTTTGCATAAGCATTTGGACATGAAAAAGCTATCCGCAAGATGGGTTCCGCGATTGCTCACGCTTGACCAAAAACAGAATCGTTTGAAGTGATACAAGAATGTTTTGCAGCTGCTCAGGAAGAATCCACTGGGCTTTAAGCGTCGTTTCGTCACTGTAGATAAAACATGGATACATTAATATACTCCTGAGATCAAACAACAATCTAAACAATTGGTTACCAAGGGAGAATCTGCACCAAAATAGGCGAAGACCATTCCTTCGGCTGGAAAGGTTATGGCGACTGTATTTTGGATTTCGCAAGGTATAATCCTCATCGGCTATCTGGAAAAGGGTAAAACTATTACAGGTGAATATTACTCATCGATACTGGACCGTTTCAAAACCGTGCTGCAAGAAAAGCGCCGACGATTTGACAGCAAAAAAGTCCTTTTCCATCACGACAATGCACCAGCACACACCTCAGTAGTTGTGGTCGCAAAATTAACGGAAATAGGATTCCACCTCGTTTCACATGCCCCCTATTCTCCAGACTTGGCTCCCTCAGACTACTATTTGTTCCCCAATTTGAAGAAATGGCTGGTGGGACAAAGATTTTATTCAAATGAGGAGGTGATTGCAGCAACTAATAGCTATTTTACAGACTTGGACAATTCCTATTACTCGGAAGGGATCAACAAATTAGAACAGCATCGAACGAAGTTTATAAGTCTAAAAGGAGATTAAGTCGAAAAATAAAAAAGGTTTACCCCAAAGTTGTAAGTAGTTTGTAGTTTGGCACGGACTTTTCCCCCCCATGAACCATGGACCTTGCCGTTGGTGGGGAGGCTTGCGTGCCTCAGCGATACAGATAGCCGTACCGTAGGTGCAACCACAACGGAGGGGTATCTGTTGAGAGGCCAGACAAACGTGTGGTTCCTGAAGAGGGGCAGCAGCCTTTTCAGTAGTTGCAAGGGCAACAGTCTAGATGATTGACTGATCTGGCCTTGTAACAATAACCAAAACGGCCTTGCTGTACTGGTACTGCGAACGGCTGAAACCAAGGGGAAACTACAGCCGTAATTTTTCCCGAGGGCATGCAGCTTTACTGTATGATTACATGATGATGGCGTCCTGGTTCAAAATGGCTCTGAGCACTATGGGACTCAACTGCTGAGGTCATTAGTCCCCTAGAACTTAGAACTAGTTAAACCTAACTAACCTAAGAACATCACAAACATCCATGCCCGAGGCAGGATTCTAACCTGCGACCGTAGAGGTCTTGCGGTTCCAGACTGCAGCGCCTTTAACCGCACGGCCACTTCGGCCGGCGATGATGGCGTCCTCTTGGGTAAAATATTCCGGAGGTAAAATAGTCCCCCATTCGGATCTCCGGGCGGGGACTACTCAAGAGGATGTCGTTATCAGCAGAAAGAAAACTGGCGTTCTACGGATCGGAGCGTGGAATGTCAGATCCCTTAATCGGGCAGGTAGGTTAGAAAATTTAAAAAGGGAAATGGATAGGTTGAAGTTAGATATAGTGGGAATTAGTGAAGTTCGGTGGCAGGAGGAACAAGACTTCTGGTCAGGTGACTACAGGGTTATAAACACAAAATCAAATAGGGGTAATGCAGGAGTAGGTTTAATAATGAATAGGAAAATAGGAATGCGGGTAATCTACTACAAACAGCATAGTGAACGCATTATTGTGGCCAAGATAGATACGAAGCCCACACCTACTACAGTAGTACAAGTTTATATGCCAACTAGCTCTGCAGATGACGGAGAAATTGAAGAAATGTATGATGAAATAAAAGAAATTATTCAGATTGTGAAGGGAGACGAAAATTTAATAGTCATGGGTGACTGGAATTCGAGTGTAGGAAAAGGGAGAGAAGGAAACATAGTAGGTGAATATGGATTGGGGCTAAGAAATGAAAGAGGAAGCCGCCTGGTAGAATTTTGCACAGAGCACAACATAATCATAGCTAACACTTGGTTTAAGAATCATGAAAGAAGGTTGTATACATGGAAGAACCCTGGAGATACTAAAAGGTATCAGTTAGATTATATAATGGTAAGACAGAGATTTAGGAACCGGGTTTTAAATTGTAAGACATTTCCAGGGGCAGATGTGGACTCTGACCACAATCTATTGGTTATGACCTGTAGATTAAAACTGAAGAAACTGCAAAAAGGTGGGAATTTAAGGAGATGGGACCTGGATAAACTAAAAGAACCAGAGGTTGTACAGAGATTCAGGGAGAGCATAAAGGAACAATTGACAGGAATGGGGGAAATAAATACAGTAGAAGAAGAATGGGTAGCATTGAGGGATGAAGTAGTGAAGGCAGCAGAGGATCAAGTAGGTAAAAAGACGAGGGCTAGTAGAAATCCTTGGGTAACAGAAGAAATATTGAATTTAATTGATGAAAGGAGAAAATATAAAAATGCAGTAAGTGAAACAGGCAAAAAGGAATACAAACGTCTCAAAAATGAGATCGACAGGAAGTGCAAAATGGCTAAGCAGGGATGGCTAGAGGACAAATGTAAGGATGTAGAGGCCTATCTCACTAGGGGTAAGATAGATACCGCCTACAGGAAAATTAAAGAGACCTTTGGAGATAAGAGAACGACTTGTATGAATATCAAGAGCTCAGATGGAAACCCAGTTCTAAGCAAAGAAGGGAAAGCAGAAAGGTGGAAGGAGTATAAAGAGGGTCTATACAAGGGCGATGTACTTGAGGACAATATTATGGAAATGGAAGAGGATGTAGATGAAGATGAAATGGGAGATATGATACTGCGTGAAGAGTTTGACAGAGCACTGAAAGACCTGAGTCGAAACAAGGCCCCCGGAGTAGACAATATTCCATTGGAACTACTGACGGCCGTGGGAGAGCCAGTCCTGACAAAACTCTACCATCTGGTGAGCAAGATGTATGAAACAGGCGAAATACCCTCAGACTTCAAGAAGAATATAATAATTCCAATCCCAAAGAAAGCAGGTGTTGACAGATGTGAAAATTACCGAACTATCAGCTTAATAAGTCACAGCTGCAAAATACTAACACGAATTCTTTACAGACGAATGGAAAAACTAGTAGAAGCCAACCTCGGGGAAGATCAGTTTGGATTCCGTAGAAACACTGGAACACGTGAGGCAATACTGACCTTACGACTTATCTTAGAAGAAAGATTAAGGAAAGGCAAACCTACGTTTCTAGCATTTGTAGACTTAGAGAAAGCTTTTGACAATGTTTACTGGAATACTCTCTTTCAAATTCTAAAGGTGGCAGGGGTAAAATACAGGGAGCGAAAGGCTATTTACAATTTGTACAGAAACCAGATGGCAGTTATAAGAGTCGAGGGACATGAAAGGGAAGCAGTGGTTGGGAAGGGAGTAAGACAGGGTTGTAGCCTCTCCCCGATGTTGTTCAATCTGTAAAGGAAACAAAAGAAAAATTCGGAGTAGGTAGTAAAATTCATGGAGAAGAAATAAAAACTTTGAGGTTCGCTGATGACATTGTAATTCTGTCAGAGACAGCAAAGGACTTGGAAGAGCAGTTGAATGGAATGGACAGTGTCTTGAAAGGAGGATATAAGATGAACATCAACAAAAGCAAAACAAGGATAATGGAATGTAGTCTAATTAAGTCGGGTGATGCTGAGGGAATTAGATTAGGAAATGAGGCACTTAAAGTAGTAAAGGGGTTTTGCTATTTGGGGAGCAAAATAACTGATGATGGTCGAAGTAGAGAGGATATAAAATGTAGGCTGGCAATGGCAAGGAAAGCGTTTCTGAAGAAGAGAAATTTGTTAACATCCAGTATTGATTTAAGTGTCAGGAAGTCATTTCTGAAAGTATTTGTATGGAGTGTAGCCATGTATGGAAGTGAAACATGGACGATAAATAGTTTGGACAAGAAGGGAATAGAAGCTTTCGAAATGTGGTGCTACAGAAGAATGCTGAAGATTAGATGGGTAGATCACATAACTAATGAGGAAGTATTGAATGCGATTGGGGAGAAGAGAAGTTTGTGGCACAACTTGACCAGAAGAAGGGATCGGTTGGTAGGACATGTTCTGAGGCATCAAGGGATCACCAATTTAGTATTGGAGGGCAGCGTGGAGGGTAAAAATCGTAGAGGGAGACCAAGAGATGAATACACTAAGCAGATTCAGAAGGATGTAGGTTGCAGTAGGTACTGGGAGATGAAAAAGCTTGCACAGGATAGAGTAGCATGGAGACCTGCATCAAACCAGTCTCAGGACTGAAGACCACAACAACAACAACAACAACACGGACTTTTCAAACGCCCCTCGTATATTCAATAAGGGGGGTCGGTGAGATTATTGTCTTAATGCTAACGACAATTTTGTATGGTTGACATATCAATTCTTGGCTGTATGGGCTTAGAAAGGAAACTTTTCGATCGCCACTTATAAAAGTTCCAGTTCCAAAGAAAGCAGGTGCGACAGGTGTGAATATTATCGAACTAACAGCTTAATAAATCATGGGTGCAAAACACTAACATGAAATTTTTAAATTAGAATGGAGAAACTGATAGAAGCTGACCTCGGGAATATCAGTTGGGATTCCGGAGAAATACTGGAACACGCGGAGTCATACTGCCCCTATGACTTATCTTAGAAGATAGGTGAAGGAAAGGCAAACCTACTTATATGACATTTGTACACTTAGAGAAAGCTTTTAACAATAATGATTGGAATACAACCTTTGAAATTTCGAACGCAGCAGGGGTAAAATACAGGGAGCAAAAGAGTATTTTCAACTTGTATAGAAATCAGACGGCAGTTATAAGAGTTGAGGGGCATGAAACTGAAGCAGAGGTTGAGAAAGGAGTGAGACAAGTTTCTAGCCTATTCCCGAAGTTATTTGGTCTGTACTTTGAACAGCCTGGAAAGAAATCCAAAGAAAAATTTGTAGTAGGAATACAATATCAGGAAAAAGAAACAAAAACTTCGAAATTTATCGATAACATTGTAAATCTGTAAGAGGCACAAAGAGGAATTGGACGGAATAGACAATGTTTTGAAAAGAGGCTGTAAGATAAACATCAACAAAAGCAAAACAATGGTAACTGAATGTAGTAGAATTAAATCAGGCAATGCTGATGGAAACAGATTAGGAAAAAAAGACACTAGAATTGGTAGACGAGTTTTGGTGTTCGAGCAGCAAAACAACTGATGATGGTCGAAGTAGAAAGGATATAAAATGTACCATGGAAAAGGAAAGACAAGTGTTTCCAAAGACGAGAAATTTTTTAACATCGAATGTAGATTTATGCGTCAGGAAATCTTTTTTGAAGGTATTTGTCAGTAATGCAACCATGTATGGAAGTGAAACGTGGATGATAAATAGTCCCTACAGAAAAATACTGCAGATTTGTAGATAGATCTTGTAACAAATTATGAGTTATTGAACAGAATTGGAAAGGGAAAAATTTGTGGCAAACGTCGATTAAGGAGTAGGGGCAGGTTGACATGACACATTCTGAACATCAAGGGATCATCATTTAGTGTTGGGGGAAGGTGTGTAGGGTAAAAAATTGTGGAGGGAGACCAAGGGATGAATGCAGTAAGCAGGTTCGAAAGGATGTAACTTGTAGTAGTTATTAGGAAATGAAGAGACTTGCTCAAGGTAAAATTTACTGCCCTCCACGCAATTTCTCGCTCGTAAATTATTCTCGGGACAGAGGGCTGGCTGAAGCACACAGTAAAAAGCTGTGAGCTATTTAGCGACTCATGAAACGTATATCGAAAAGACAGATAAGACGCCATAGGTATTTAGTGATTCATAGAACATACATCGAAAAGACGCCATTGGGTGGGGAGGGTTCATTGAAAATATTGTCTCTACTGACCTCGAATTTCAGTGTGATGCTTAAGTTATCTGGTAGGGTATAACAAGTCTAGGTGAAATCGAGTTAATTGTTGGATGTTTCTACGGGCACCCGATTCTGCACATCCAAGGAAGGTCTACTGGCATTAGCGCGGGAATACCCAGACCACACAATATTAGTTGGAGGTGACTTTAACTACCAAAAATAGACCGGTCAGTCTATGGAGTCTTGCAGGGGGAACAGACAGACAGTTTTGCGATGTACTTTTGAACACGTTTTCTGATAACTGTCTTGAACAGCTAGTTCGACAGCCCACACCCAGTGGAAATATTTTGGACCTTGTAGCTACGAACAGACTGACCTTCTCGACGGCGTCACTGTAGAGACAACGATTAATCATCATGATGTCAGCATAGCGACTATGTTTGAAGCTAATAAATCAATCAAGAATGCTAGGAGTGTATTTAAGCTCCAAAGAACAGGTAAGTAGTTGTTAGCATTTCACGTAGACAATGAATTGACCTCATGCCGTTCAGGTACGGTGGACATAGAGGTATTATCGGACAAGCTTAAATGGATTGTAAATCGCCCTTGCCGAGGAACCAAAGGCAATTGCACTCTCGGTTCAAAATAGAACGTGTAAATGACGACAGGTTCAAGTCAGTAAAGCTTCGTGCGTTTGTAAAAAGATCGAGGCACAAATCATACAACTACCACCGTTATACGTTAGAAAAGATCTACCAGAGAACCCGAGAAAATTCAGGCTCTATGTAAAATCTCTGCTAACGCTTCTATCTAGTCACTCGTTGACCAGTCCGGTGTGGTAGCAGAGGACAGCTACAAAAAAGCCAAAGTTTTAATTTTAGCGTTCAAAAAATTGTTCACGCAGAAGAATCGTGCAGGCATGCCATCGTTTGACAATCGCACAGACTCTCTTGAGGAGGACATAGTAACAAGCAGCCTTGGCGTAGAGGAGCAACTGAAAGAGTTGAAAACAAATAAGATACTAGGTCCACATGGAATCCAAATTCATTTTTACAAAGAGAACTCTACGGCGTCGGACTTTTGCTTAGCTTTCATTTATCGTGAATCTCTCGTCCGCGCAAAATCCAAAGCGACTGGAAAAAAACGCAGATGATTCCTATATGTAGGAAGCACATTCTAACATAACAGTCGCGACACTTCGCCTCGATTTTGTTGCCTACTGCGCCAGCAGCGCCCCAAGTGGCCAGTAAGTTAAATTGTTGAGTTCGGCGCCAACTTGAAAGCGAAATCAAAAGATAGTTGTGTATTTTGGTTTGTAGAATGGTTTTTACAAATGGGATCGTATCGTAGCGCAATAAATTGCAGCAACAACAAGAAGAAGATACCGCATCTGTCTTTTTTTAGGAACGTGAGAGGTATATACCATCATATTAATAAAATGCATCGTCAGCATTCGGTTGCAAATTACATGTATATTGATGATTAATGTTTCGTTTTAGGAGTATAAAATGGCTACTGAATGTCAGACGAGAAGATCTGATGAAAAAAAGACTCTCCAGAATGAGATTTTCACTCTGCAGCGGAGTGTGCGCTGATATGAAACTTCCTGGCAGATTAAAACTGTGTGCCCGACCGAGACTCGAACTCGGGACCTTTGCCTTTCGCGGGCAAGTGCTCTACCAACTGAGCTACCCAAGCACGACTCACGCCCCGTCCTCACAGCTTTACTTCTGCCAGTACCTCGTCTCCTACCTTCCAAACTTAACAGAATCTCTCCTGCAAACCTTGCTAGTTTTGCAAGGTTCGCAGGAGAGCTTCTGTTAAGTTAGGAAGGTAGGAGACGAGGTACTGGCAGAAGTAAAGCTGTGAGGACGGGGCGTGAGTCGTGCTTGGGTAGCTCAGTTGGAAATTCACCATTTGGCCGGCACGGTAGCTCAGCGAGTTCGGTCAGAGGATTTAGCTATCCTCTGTAATTAAAAACTTAGTCAACGGATCAACGAACAACCAGAACAAGTGTCACAGGACGTCCGCCACGAACAAAGTCAACGAACAGTCCGCGAAAGGCAAAGGCCCCGAGTTCGTGTCTCGGTCCAGCACACAGTTTTAATCTGCCAGGAAGTTTAAAAAAAACTCTGTTTACCTTTATAATAATGCTAAGTTTTGTTCGCTACACGTCGAACAAAACCAGTTCATGAACGCAGACATAATGAACTCGTGTGGAATGCAGTTAACCACATTGTTTGATATTCCAAATAGGCTAGGCCACCTCAACTGACGATGAAGAGGAGACTGCCACAAATGTTCGACAATCGGTATAAAACTGTGAAACACTCCTATGGCACGAAATCAGCCAATTAAACTCTTCATATATCAGTGCCAGTTTCATCTGAATCGTCAACACAGATCTACTTTGACGATGAAGTGGTAAAATTAAGCGCAATTTTTCGTGTTTGGAAGAAGTGTGTGGAGTATCAGAATGTGCAGATATCTAGACTACATGCAAAACTGTTATGGGACAAGGAAAGTGCCTATCATTTTAAGTACAGACAGCAACAGAATCTGTATCAGAAGGAGCAAGTGAAGAATGACAAACATATTTTGAGGATTCTAGGATCCCATTATTCATCCCTTGGCTTTTTGTTAAACCAGATTAGCATGCCATCTGCTGGATGGAAAGACAAAACTAAGCTATTTGCTCTAAATTTATTATATTACAGCACTAAGCCATACAGGTTTTGTCAGAATGTTTTATGTTTCCATCCGTGTGTACATTGGAGAGGTATGTGGAAGGCATGCAAATAAAATGTGGGATAAGTGACAATTTGTTCCACCTTTTAAAGCAGAAGGTGCAGAATTTCTCCGATACTGATAAACTAGTGCATATGTCGTTGGATGAAAAGCCTCTAATGCCAAATTTAACGTATGACAGCATGGCTTTGACAGCTTGGGGTTCATACTCACAGTGTATTTATTGCACTATTTGGCAGTTGCTTGTTCACTTATAATAATATAAAGATGAAGGTCGTACTTTTGGCAACAGGCGACAATGACTAAAACGCAGTAGGCCTATGGAGCGACAAATGGGGCGTCGATCCCTGTGCTTCTTATGTGTGAATCTACGTGTTCATATTCCGTTGATATCAACGTGGTAAGCTGCAGTTATATCCAACGTCACAAGTGTTTCTTCACGAGTGTGTTGTAACTTGCCACTGGATTCATGAGTTTATCCCTATTTGAGCTTGTTTTAGAATCGTTTTTAGAAACGTCTGAAGAAGGCCTTGCAAGCCAAAAACCGGTTAACAATAAAAGTAATATCGTAGAACAAAAGCAAACTGGTGCTTTTCATTTATTATGTCTTCTGATATTACACAAACTCTTGGAGGCAAAAAAATAATTCAAATGTTTCGTAAATCACGTAGGAAAGGGATGCAAAATAAACACTACGCTCAGGGCCCATCTGAAGTTCTCCTTTCTCGTCGCTTGGAGAGCTAGCGTCGCTCCAGCTGTCAAACGGTAACGACTTTACAGCAGCGAGTGTCGCGACTGTTATGTTAGACTGTGTTAGAAAGGGTAAAAGAATGGACCCGTAACATCTGCTTGCTGCAGAATCCTTTAACATATTCTCAGTTCTAATATAATAAATTCCCTTGAGACGGAAAAGCCTCTGCCCACAAATCAGCATGGTTTTAGAAAGCATCAGTCGTCCAAAACTCAGCTGTCCTTTTCCCACATGATATCCTGCAAACTATGGATGAGGGGCAACAGGCAGATTTCGTATTCCTAGATTCCCTAAAAGCATTTGACACTGCCTCCAATGCAGTCTGTTAACGAAGTTACGATTATACAGAATACGTTATTAGATAAAAGAACCCAATATGATGTCTTCGAGGACGAGTGTTCATCGGAGACGAGGGTATCGTCAGGAGTGCCCCAGGAAAGTGTGATAGGAAGGCCATTATTTTCTGTATACAAAAATTATCTGGTGAGCAGGGCGGGTAGCAACCTGCGTCTGCTTGCTGGTGATCATATGGTGTACAGGAAGGTGCTATTGTTGAGTGTCTGCAGGCTGATACAAGATGACTTAGACAAAATATCTAGTTGGTGTGATCAATGGCAGCTAGCTCTAAATCTAGAAAATGCAAATCAGGGCAGATGAGCAGGAAAAAGAAACCCGTAATTTTCGAATACAGTATCAGTGGCGTTCTTCTTGGAAGAGGCGCGTACGTTAAATATCTAGGTGTAAAGTTGCAAAGCGGTATGAAATGGAACGAGATTCTAAGAATTGCAGTAGGGAAGGTGAATAGTCGAGTCGTGTTTATTGGGGGAATTTTAGGGAAGTGTGCTTCATCTGTAAAGGAGACCGCGTATAGGACACTCATGCGACTTCTTGAGTAATGCTCGAATGTTTGGGATCCGCAATAGGTTAATAGATTAAAAGAAGACACCGGAGAAGTTCAGTCACGGGCTGCTAGATTTACTACCGGTATGTCCGAACAATACGCAAGTATTGCGGGGATACTTCGAGAACTAGATTAGGAATCCATAGAGGGAGGCCTACGTTCTTTTTGAGTGACATTACTGAGAAAATTCAGAGAACCGGCAAATGAAGCTGACTGCCGCCAACATACACAACTGGCATTAAAATTGCTGCACCACGAAGATGACGTGCTACAGACGCGAAATTTAACAGACAGGAACAAGGTGCTGTGATATGCAAATGATTAGCTTTTCAGAGCATTCACACTAGGTTGGCGCCGGTGGCGACACCTACAACGTGCTGACATGAGGAAAGTTTCCAACCGAAAAAAATGTTCAAATGTGTGTGAAATCTTATGGGACTTAACTGCTAAGGTCATCAGTCCCTAAGCTTACACACTACTTAACCTAAATTATCCTAAGGACAAACACACACACACCCATGCCCGAGGGAGGACTCGAACCTCCGACGGGATCAGCCGCACAGTCCATGACTGCAGCGCCTAGACCGCTCGGCTAATCCTGCGCGGCTGTTTCCAACCGATTTCTCATACACAAACAGCAGTTGACCGACGTTGCCTGGTGAAACGTTGTTGTGATGCCTCGTGTAAAGAGGAGAAATGCCTACTATCATGTTTCCGACTTCGATAAGGGTCGGATTGTAGACTATCGCGATTGCGCTTTATCGTATCGCGACAGTGCTGCTCGCGTTGGTTGAGATCCAATGACTGTTAGCAGAATATGGAATCGGTGGATTCAGGAGGGTAATATGGAACGCCGTTCTGGATCCCAACGGCCTCGTATCACTAGCAGTCGAGATGACAGGCATCTTATCCGCATGACTGTAACGGATCGTGCAACCACGTCTCGATCTCTAAGTCAACAGATGGTGACGTTTGCAAGACAACAACCATCTGCACGAGCAGCTCGACGACGTTTGCAGCAGTATGGACTATCAACTCCGAGACCATGGCTGCGGTTACCCTTAACGCTGCATCACAGACAGGAGCGCCTGCTATGGTGTACTCATCGACGAACCTGGGTGCACGAATGGCAAAATGTCATTTTTTCGGATGAATCCAGGTTTTATTTACAGCATCATGATGGTCGCATCAGTGTTTGGTGACATCGAAGTGATCGCACATTGGAAGCGTGTATTCGTCATCGCCATACTGGCGTATCACCCTGCGTGATGGTATGGGGTGCCATTAGTTACACGTCTCGGTCACCTCTTGTTCGCATTGACGGCACTCTGGACAGTGGACGTTACATTTCATATGTGTTACGACCCGTGGCTCTACCCTTCATTCAATCCCTGCGAAACCCTACATTTGAGCAGGACAATGCACGACTGCATGTTGCAGTTTCTGTGCGGACCTTTCTGGATACAGAAAATGTTCGACTGCTGACCTGGCCAGCACATTCAACAGATCTCTCACCAATTGGAAACGTCTGGTCAATGGTGGCCGAGCAACTGGCTCGTCACAATACGCCAGTCGCTGCTCTTGATGAACTGTGGTATCGTGTTGAAACTGCATGGCAGCTGTACCTGTACACGCCATCCAAGCTCTGTTTGACTCAATGCCCAAGCGTATCAAGGCCGTTATTACGCCCAGAGGTGGTTGTTCTGGGTACTGATTTCTCAGGTTCGATTCTTCGGGTATCTGAGATCAACTGTCTACGATACTGTGGCCAAGTATAATGCTTCGGAGAAGTCTGAGGAAGGTTCCGCTAACCCGGCGAGGCCACCTCGTTCGACGAACAGGTATTACGAACATAGTCAGTCATCGCAAAGGCTCAGGCGCTGATTTCGGAGAATGGGGGGCAATCGCTGAGGAAACTGGCGTTACTACTGAATGTGAGCGAGCGAACAGTGCGTCAGATGGCAGAAGAGGACCTCATACGAGTCACTTAATCCAGACCTGGATCTCAGATAACGTTGACATGTTGTCGTCAAAGGTGTTCTTGCCCCCGAATGGCCCGGATTTGAACCTCCTCAACTACTATGTTTGAAGCGTAGTCGGAAGAGTTACCAATAAGACGAGGCACCCTAATGTTGCGTCTATACGCACCGCTATCGAAGCAGCATTCGCGAATAAGGACAGCGCTGTTTTTAAAGGGTGCGTGCGATCGCTCAGGATTGGAGACAGTCATTGCTGCTGAAGGAGGTTTCATCGAGTAATGTTACTCTTGAAAGATACCACTACTTATACGTCAAAGGATTTTCATTTTAATTTGTATTTTATTACAATGAATTTGCTTTATTTTTAAAAATTTCATTTGTCGGGATTTAAGCGCCGCAGCACGTACTTCCGTATTCAGTTTCAGTTAAATAGTTTTCACTGTAGCTACTTTTGACAGTTAAGTAGCTCAGTTTTCATTATTTCAAATTCTGTGGTTCACTAAGTTTAAATTTTTGTTGCGTGACACTGTTTAGATGCGCAACGCAGGGCCAACTAATAGCCACTATTGATCAGCTGTTGAATACGATATCTGAAGTTCACGTTATATTAGCAGAAAGTTTTTGGAAAAAGAATATTCATTATTTTCTTTTATAGATGAATTTCTGTAGAAAGCTTATAAGTGTTGTGAAATTTTGAAAATTGCTGTACTTCCTGGTGCCGCAGCTTTAATGACAAACAGTGCAAATGATAAGTAGGAAGAGTGATACGAATGCAGTGCTGGACGCCTGAGCACGATGTGAGTACCTCGAAATAAGACAGAGCGCAGCGCCAGGTGTGTGTTCCGGTCGGTTCTCGCCACGCCGAGTATAACGCGCTCAGCTCACGTACGGAGTAGGGGATTCATTTGGGGTAGCGTTCCGTGCCTTAGTGGGTCATCTGAAGCTCCTCGCAGCACGAAAGCGGCGCTGCAACGCGCGCACGTCACGCCATGCAGTGCCCCGGCCTATCTGCTGCACGCCGTCCTGCGAACCCACGCCCTGACCCCACTTCACTCACACGTCCACTGAGTCCCGCGCTGACAGAGCGCTCCCGATCACTTCGTTCTGCCTTCAGCAGGCTCTCTTTCAGTAGCTCAGCCGTAACTACGTACTGAATAGTAATCAGGCAGAATTTTTCCGAAGACTTTTATCCAGCTGTAATGGTTCAAATGGCTATGAGCACTATGGGACTTAGCTGCTGAGGTCATCAGTCTCCTAGAACTTAGAACTACTTAAACCTAACTAACCTAAGGACATCACACACATCCATGCCCAAGGCAGGATTCGAACCTGCGACCGTAGCGGTCGCGCTGTTCCGAACTGTAGCGCCTAGAACCGCTCGGCGACTATCCAGCTGTACATACCACGATCTGCCTGGAAAATGGAATGAATCTCATCGCACTGCTGTGGCTGCCCACTGGGAACACCTGTTTACATACGAAAACGAGCAACATTTTGGCTAGCTAATTTGTATGTGGACTACAAATTACCCAGCAGCTGAACTACACTTTTCGCGAGCCCGCTAATCCGGGAACTGCACGGTCCGATCACATAAATGTGATCATCGCCTACTGTCAACGCCAACGTACAAAAACCAAGTAACGGCACTAACAGTGGAAGGGTATACAAAGCGAGTCGTCAGGAGGTGGAAAACAGTGCAGTCGTTATGGTAAACAGAGCTATTTATGCAAACCACATCCCCCTGTCGCCGCATGCCAGGATAGCCCAATTAGCGGATGACACAGCCTTCTACACGACTGGCAGGCCGCACCACTCAAACATAGCACGCCTCCAAAGGTAGCTAGACATGGTAGAAGACTGGTGTAGGGGAAATAAAATGATACTAAACACAGGTAAAACTACGGCTGTCTACTTCACAAGAAAGCGTCCGGTACTCAGAAACGGGCTGTCTCCAAACACCCAGGAATTACCACGGAGAGACTCCGTGAAATACCTGGGCGTAACATTAGATAAGAAAATGCTCTTCCACCTCCACATCGGGGAAAAGAGGAAGAAAGGTAAAAACCTCGCAAAAGCCCTCCTACCCTGCTTCCTCAGCAGGGAGATGTGGATGGAAACCTAAAGAACACTTTACAAAACAACAGTCCTCCCAGCACTAACGTCTGGGCGTTCTGCGTGGGAAATCACGTGCCAGACTAACCACACAAAACTGCAAAGAGTGCAGAACAAGGTTTTAAGGTGGATACTGGACGCGCCACCACGGACACCCATACGCGAGCTCCACGAAACAGTGGAAACTGAAAGCATCCATGACACAGAGAAGAGACTAGTGACCACACTACACAATAAACTAGATATACTAAGAAACAGTTGTAGACAACTGAGGGGTACAGGCATTGTTATGTCCAGAAGAAGGCACAGGCAGAGTGTGCCACGCCTTCTCATTGAAGGCGGTTCTAGGCGCTTCAGTCTGGAACCGCGCGACCGCTACGGTCGCAGGTTCGAATCCTGCCTCGGGCATGGACGTGTGTGATGTCCTTAGGTTGGTTAGGTTTAAGTAGTTCCAAGTTCTAGGGGACCGATGACCACAGCTGTTAAGTCCCGTAGTGCTCAGAGCCATTTTATCATTGAAGACCCCGTAGAATAAGTAACCACTAATGCATAGGTAAATGTTTAGCATGTTTTTGTTTTGTCTGTTTTGTGTTCCTTTTTGTGTAATATGTTTTTGTTTAGTTAAGCTGTCACCACCACTGCGGCCAAATATGTTCTGTTAGAAAGACCTGTCACCACCACAACAGCCGAAGTTTTGGAAAATTTGTGGAATCACATAATCCAGGGTACCACTCTTTGTTAATTAAAGGAGGCACCACCACAGCAGCCAAAGGTACAAAAACTTTCGAGTCACCTAACAAAAGTTACCATGTACATCAACATGTAATTAGTAGACTAAGGACCTAGATTAACCTAAAGCTGTAGTGAAAAAAGTCTAATCCCCCTCCCACCCCCACTCCCACTCTGTCGGCTGTGCGACCACCCATAACAACATAGTTTTCTTAGAGATAGATTAACTAGAACTAGACCAACAAGTAAAGAGTTAGAGTGTAGGCCCAGACCAACGGCGGACCCACGCACTTACGACGCCCGTCCTCAGCGGGCAAGTGGCGGGGAACACCGTACCCCACCCAGGTGGGGACAGTCAACATCCTGCCAGAACGAGGACAGCGGCGGCCCCGGAACGACGACAACACTCGCCGAGTTGCCGGCCAGTGCAACTACGCAAAAAAAAAAACAGTGGGAAGCAGCGCCTGCTGCACCCACTGCACAGAACCTAACAACCCTTATCCCACGCCCCATAAATCGAGGACGGTCGGGGGCCGCAAGGCCTTATTGTTCCGGCCATGCCCTCCAATGCCCACGATTTGTTTTTGTAAATAAATAGATCCCAGAAAAAACAACAACAAAAAAGACCACACACAAGTACACGTAGATTCGGTGAAGCCAATGTCACTGTCAAACACCACGTTACACACACACACACACACACACACACACACACAAAAGAGCTATTTATTTGACGTCCAAAACGGCTTTATCATTGTCTTTTGGGCCAAGGGTGGAAGCATTTCCGAAACGGTTAAGTCTGCAAACTGTTCACATGCCGCAGTGGTTAAAATATAGTGTGCACGGCAAAATGGTGTTACCTAAAACCAGCGCCGAGGCCATAGATGACGGGGATGAACAACGACTGCAGAGATGTGTTCAGGCGAACAGACGTGCAACAGTTGAGCAGCTAACCGCACAGGAGAAGCGAGGGGCGACCACCAGCGCCTCCTCAAAGACCGTTCAGCGAAATTTGCTACGTATGGGCCTCGGCGCCTGGTTGATGCATCCATTCTGACTGCTGTTCATCGACAACGGAGGCTGGGATATGCATTCCATTACCCCAGTTGGATGCCCACTGAGTGGCTTTTTCAGATGAATCACGTCTTATGTTACATCGGTGTGACACGTTTGACAGCAAATACCCTGTAACAACTGTCGGAAGGCTCCAGACCGGGGAAGGTTCCGTTGCAGTCTGGAGAATGTTTTCATGGCATTGCCTGGATGATCTCGTCGTTCCTGAAGGCACAATGGATCAATACAACTATGCACCTGTGCTTTGGGACCATGTGTACCCGTACATGCCGTTTGTTTTTCCTCAGCACGATAGCTTCTACCAGCAGAACAATGCAACGTGTCACACAGCTCGCAGTGAACGTGGGTGGTTCGAAGAGCATCAGGTTCAGTTTACCGAACTCACCTGGCCACCAAACTCCCCGAATTTAAACCCAAACCAAAATATGTAGAACTACCTCGACTGGGCTGTTTGCGCCATAGATCCTCAGCCGAGAAATATAGCCCACTTGGACCCGGCAGTGGAATCGTCATAGCTCCATATCCCTGTCTGTAACTTCCCGAACCAGAATGACTCCCTTCCTGCAAGTCACACTGTGGTCGTCGCTGCAGATGGTGGTTATTCAACCTTTTGAAAGCTGATCCCATTAACGTGACTGTTTATTACAGTTACGAACAGCACCTATAGTGCCTTATTCACCATCCTCTAGCACGTCCCGTCCATTCTCATGACAGGTCTACTTAAAGCATGGCTTTTTCCTTTCGACGCCTCAAAAAATTATTTTACAATAGCGAAAAGCGAGAATAATATTTGCCTACTTTCAAGGTCATCTTACAAACAGTGAATTTCGAAATCTTATTGTATTTTTCCGTCATGAATAACGCGCCCCAGTCTGAGAAGAACAACAATGTCCACAACTACAATTTCAGAAGAAGAAAGTGACATCCGTTACCCATTAGTAAAACAGTCACTGGCTCACAATAGGTCTCAGTAGGCGACTACGTAGTTCTTTGATCGTTTGCCCAGTAACATAAGGTAACTAAGATAGCAAAGGTCATTTTAAATTTGATCTGAATTCATGTCATCTGGAGAACACGTTCTTTTCTACAGACGAAGATTTAATTAAACATTAGCAGCATGTGTAACATAGTAGACCTATAGTCATACGTTTAACGTGATGTTAAATTTTTATTTCATTTCTAATGCGAGTAGATATAAACTAGCACGTTCATTTTGATTAACTGTACGTTGCTGTGCTATTTAGTTATCTGTAAATACCTATCATGGAACCGAACATCGAAACAAAAATTCCATAAAAATGGTGCAAATTGTAAGCTTGCCACCTTTAAAGGTCAATTGCTTTAGTGGTATTCGTTGAACACTGAGGTGTCAACAATCTCATTTTTTAGTGCTCTTCGGCTTTTGTAGCTAGTGAGGCGTTCGAGTCGAGGAAGTCAGTCAGTTTTGTCTTTTGAGTCGATTGAAGTTCTTGTCAGGGACAGAGCACTACAATAACAAACAGCGAAAACGTGACAAAAGGAAAAATACCGGTGGAGGGATGGTGGTAGGAAGAAAGGGAAGGAAGGCTAGGGTCAATGACCGGTGGACATCGGAGTTATTATAGGCGGAGCACGGCGTCTTAATGTTTCAAGGATGTGGAAGGAAATCGGCCGTACCCTTTCAAAAGAACCATCCCGGCATTTGCGTGGAGCGATATAGGGAAATCACCGGAAGCCTAAATCTTTATGGCCGGACGCGTATTTGAATCACCATCGTCCCCAATGAGAGATTATGATGGGAAATTACTAAGGAAGTAGAGGGACTTAGATAATTAAGGTTAAAACTAGCGTCTGAATACGAAGTAGAATAATTTATCATGTCTCTGTTCAAATATATTTCTTTGGTGTAATAGTATGCCTTTAAATTAAAATGAACAGAAAATGAATTTGTGCAAAAAATTATGAGAGATAATCCAGAACGACACTAATCGCTGTCAAAGTTGTATTTTACTATACTGGAGCGTGCGAATGCCGACCTGAACTAATCAAGCGAGGTGGTGCAGTGGTTAGCACACTGGACTCGCATTCGGGAGGACGACGGTTCAATCCCGCGTTCAGTCATCCTGATTTAGGTTTTCCGTGATTTCCCTAAATCGGACCAGGCAAATGCCGGGATGGTTCCTTTGAAAGGGCACAGCCGATTTCCTTCCCCGTCCTTCCCCAATCGCCGGCCGCGGTGGCCGTGCGGTTCTGGCGCTGCAGTCCGGAACCGCGAGGCTGCTACGGTCGCAGGTTCGAATCCTGCCTCGGGCATGGGTGTGTGTGATGTCCTTAGATTAGTTAGGTTTAAGTAGTTCTAAGTTCTAGGGGGCTTATGACCTAAGATGTTGAGTCCCATAGCGCTCAGAGGCATTTGAACCTTCCCCAATCCGATGAGACCGAGGACCTCACTGTTTGGTCTCCTCCCCCAAACAACCCAATCTGACCTGAACTGTGGGGGGTGAAAATGACTTATTCACGTACCCTGCTAATTTTAAATTACAGGATACGACCATTTTCCTAAAATTTAGGAACTGAATTACATGACTGATGATCCAACTGCTTTTAAATCGAAACGGGGATACGGAGAAAGGGCGTGTACTAGGCACAAGGACGCATCTTTTAGCTTTCTCGTGTTTCCCTGTATGTGAAATCTACCGCTCAAATAAATAAATTTCAATTGCTTTAGTTAAATTTTCGAGAGCTGATATGTAAAATACAGGGCGAGTGGGTGGTGGAAGCCACAACGTGAATTGTGGAACACGTGTCTAACTAGCATATAGCCAGTATGACACTAAACCACTGCTGAAACGCCTGACATATGTGGATATACTTAATCACGTGCCATTAACTCATCACAACTGATTTGCTCCTTTTCCCCTTGAATTCTATGTACAATGAATGTTAATTGTATTCTAAAGTATACATAGGACAGCAATGGCTCCAAGATGCTACTCCAGGCGGTGGTAAATGAATGCGCGAAACGGAAAATACTGAACGCGAAAATGAAGGGTTGGCCGTGTCTGGCTACCCCCTGAAGCACTTCTTAGAATCTCTTAATGGTGATATTATCTCCTCCTTCCTGGTATTCAACATATAAATTACAACATAAACATAAATAAATGATTAAGGGAACTAGTAACTACTAAATGATAAATACTGTTTCTTCTTATACATTTATTGTAGATTAAAACCCTTTTTATATATTACAAATTTTTATATATCAATGTCCAACGGACATAAAGAGATATAACTGAATTTCCTAACTAACGTGATTGATCAATTGCCCAAATCTGTCCCTTTTTATGGCTACACGATCTAATATAAATAACGCGAGATGACTGACATCATCTACGTACCAAACACTAGAAGACACTACTTTCAAAGATGATCTGCAGTGGTGTGCAACCTCAGTGGAAATAAAATTTACGTGATCGCAGGTGTTTAGGTTCAAATGGCTCTGAGCACTATGGGACTCAACTGCTGAGGTCATTAGTCCCCTAGAACATAGAACTAGTTAAACCTAACTAACCTAAGGACATCACAAACATCCATGCCCGAGGCAGGATTCGAACCTGCGACCGTAGCGGTCTTGCGGTTCCAGACTGCAGCGCCTTTAACCGCACGGCCACTTCGGCCGGCGCAGCTGTTTAGCTTTATAGCCCTAATAAGCCGAAGCAATTAGCAATATCACCGTATGTGCTGAGTCCGGTGCGTCGGAGTGATGGTTCTCATACACGTCTGCGATGACGGAAGAACTCCAGCCACAAAATATATAAAAAGAAAAACTCATTCCAACACTAGGACGGCAGAAGACGGTCCTCTGACTAGTATAATCTAGTACTGTCTTCTCCTCTCTGTGTTCTACAGACGAAAAACGTGAACTCCCAACCGCAAGGACAGATTTCAGATAACGTCTCAACGTGAGTACAGTAGGCAGAAGAAGTGCTCTCAATCACTGAACGCTGCGTACTCAACGACGACTCCCTATCCGGAGGCGAAGTCCACAATCGTATAAGTTCCCAACAGTACACTGCCTGACCGTTCTAACTATAAAATCTTCTGAGAGCAAAGACATCAAGGCCGTCTGTAGCAACAAAGCTGATTCTGAAAGACCGTCAAACACAGGCGCTGAAAACGGGAAACCTCATTATCTCCACCGCAGGCTTCCCAGCAAAGCTCTGCTCCCCTCCCTCGTAACTGCAGAAGGCGAATCATATTCTCGAAACCACGGAATATTCTCCCTCTCTAAAGAATCTTCCGAACGCCGACCAACCATATTTTAGTCTTTTGCGCCCAGCGCGGAAAGTTTGCGAGGAAATACCTATCCCCGTTAATTAGGAATTCATAAAGTGGCACGCTTCTCAGAGTAAAAATCCTCGGAAATAACCCAGTTTGCACAATTTCCGAAGTAACGCTTCCTTGTTCCTCTCTGCTGCGTCCAAGAGTTTCAGAGTTCACGATTATTTTTCCGGCCTAGCTACAACACCGGCCAGCCGCCACTCTATTGTGCTTCGGCGATCAGGTGCCCCGACCGTCCAGCTAGGGTTACTTCTTCTGTTAAGCAGGACCAACACACCTGTGCGGGCTTTTCCACCCAGGGGCTGAGTTACACCGGCATTCCAACCTCTACTAGTATAGGCAATCATTCATTACGATAATAAAGGTACTCCATCACCTTTTATACAATAAGCATTAGCAAACTATTTAAAAGGTGTACATGACAATGTCAGCCTTCTATTCATATATACGATGTACAAGCTATCAAATGATACCTAATTCCGGTTGTAAATCACGGCAAAGTATGTACATGAGTGCTTGTAAGGTGCGCAATTATAGCCACCTTACATGGCTATTTAAAACCTACAACAAAGCTATAATCAGAAATCGAACCGATGACTTCCACGTTGCGAGGAAAAATGGTGTCCCAAACGCTGCAGAGGCTGACAAACCGTGTATGTTGCATACAATATTAATAGTGTTTCTCCCTGAGAACATAGAAACATTTTCCAGAATTCCATAAGGCTAACACTGCATAATCAATATTCATGTTTCATTTGACATATTTATCAGCTTCGAATATGATGCCTTGACAGCGTCTGATAACATCATTGATGACACACTTCTTCACTAAGATAGCTGAATCGTCGCAACCACACCCGAATTGCAACATTTTTGCTCGGTAAGCAGCAAACGTGATGGTCATGAGCTCTTTCGACAGCGAGTGTTAAATATAAAACTTGTTCACAGGGTCTCATCCAGTGATACCACGGAATGTGGTCCCACAGGGCCTCATGGAGTGACTCAACGTCATGGTCATGAGCTCTTTCGGCAGTGAGTTTAAATATCAGACATGTCCCCAGGGTCTCAAGGAGTGAGCTCATGTAACCGCTAATGATAATCAGTCCAATGGATATGGCTGCTAAACGTGATGAAAATGAACGAACTATATTTCTCTAAATAGAACTATGTACCTTTTTATCACGGTGCAACGGCTCCTAAAAGTGAATCGACAGTATCTGATCAAAAGTATCCGCCCATCCCTATCTAATGCGGAATTGACAAGATGTCAGGAGACGAGGCCCCATCAGTAGAAAAGAAGGCGTGGAGTATTGTGTTGTCAGCAGAGGTAAAGTAACAGCACAGCGGGTCGGTTAGGAGAGCTGGGTGGCTTCCAACGATGACTAGTCATAGTATGTCACCTGAGTAACAAGTTCATCAGAACATTTCATCCCTTCTAAAGCTGTCAAAGTCGACTGTTCGTGATGTGGTTGTGAAGTGGAAACGCGAAGGAACGACCACAGCTAAATCAAAACCAAACAGGCCTCATGTACGGATGGACAGGAAACATCGAGCATGCTGAGGGCTGTTGTGAAAAAATCGCATGAAATCAGCGGAAGGAATTACTCGTGAGTTGCAAAGTGCTGCCAGCTGTCCAGCTAGAACAACGACGGTGAGTAGTGAGTCAAAGAGAATGGAGTACAGTGTGTTCATTGTTATGTGGCTCTAGCTGCGAGGACAGCGTGGTAGGTGAGGCGCAGTTGCACATCTGAACTCTTCACACAGACGCCTACTATGCTCCAGCTAGAGAGTCTGCAAACGTTCATATTAACATGTTATACCAGGACGATCAATAATTCGACAGGTCAACCGTTTATTACTAATAACATAAAGGGTACAGGATTATGCTGAAATTGCAACAGAAGGAACCATTTACTTTCGCTTGTCTTTTACACCTTCCGTTGTTAAAATAGTTTCTTTTCCCAGAACGGAACGTGGTTTACACAGTTCCACCTTACTAACATGCTAATTAAGTTGCCACTGCGATATCATACTGAAACAAGCTAGTGTTAACCTAACAATTGAGGACAACTAAGGTGGATAGCTTATGTTTGGTACAAAAATAAAAGTTCAGTTTCTTAATTTATGTTGTTAGAAACCCACAGTAATTCACATTTCACCAGCTATCGATAGCCCTTCAGATAACTACACTATTTCATTGAAAAAAAATCTGTAGCCACTCTATATCGCAGTAGATAAGAAAGTTTCGCAGTTAGCTGCATGGCAAAATATTCTTCGCTTTGCTTGCTGCCATTTGCCAAAAATTCGTCCCGGTATTGTGAACCATTTATGAAGCATGTTGTTGTTGTAACAACAACATCGGAAGCTATAAAACCCATTTTCTCTAGACTGGCGATGGATATGGATCTCAGTTCAAATCTAAAGCAAAATGCAATATGTTAGCTCCTTTTCATACACAGCAGTGTATGACACAATTTATACGAAATGCAAACTCACAGCAATACCTATTTTTCATTGCAAACTATTCGAATTTGGCGCATCACCTTACTCAATGTAGAAATATCATAACTGTTAACTAAATGATAGGCACTTCCTCATGAATCTGGCAAATAAGGCCATCGGATGTGTGAGAATAAAAATTTTTTCCGAATAGTTTCTTTAAAATCGTTTGAAAAAAGTTACGGTGCATCTGGGATACGCCCTCCTCTGCTGCTGCAGTGTAGTCGAGTTGGGCAGAGGATGTTTCATTCGTAATGGAAGAGCCGCACAGCTGAATAGGTGACAGCGAACTGAGGTGGCCGCCCCTTCATAACAGAGGGGTGTACAAGCTCAGCACTGAGAACGACAAAGAGTTTCTGCTCACGGGCCAAGTAACCTCGCATGAGTACAGTCCAGCAGCTCGTCATCAACCAGACATGTTCTGAGTCAATGCTATGTGACATTTGAGATGGTATAAAGAACGGCACCACTGGACAATGGATGACAGTAAACCATTCTCAGCATTCCTACTGTCACATACCAGAAATACTCCTGACGGTTCGGCAACCCTGCAGACGCAGAAGCATCGCGGACAAGCATAAGGCCAAGGCTTCGCCTTCCAAGACTCAGGCCGCTGATGACTGTCGTATCGCAGACGGCGGTGAAAGTGCAACGAGAGGTCCTCCTACTTCCCTCCGCCGAGTCACGTGCGCAGAAGTAGATTCAGAAGAATACCTCCACGCACCGGCTATCTACAGCGGCGCAGCTCCACTCCTCGGCAGTTCTCTGCCGATGCTGAGGCCAACTGATATGCCGACTAATACTAGGCCTTCAATCAGGGCCTGGTTGGATCCACCGCTACAGAACTTCGGACCTGTGCAACGTCGCCTCTGAGAAGTATCCTCAGCCAGCTGCTGGCGAGTACATTGTCCTTCCGTCCAGTGGTTGGAGTAGTCTTCACTTCTCTATACTTTATTCTACTTTGTTGTTTTCTAAGCAAACGCCTAATCGTTTTTGTGAGAGTTTTGCATTTAGTTTAAAGGAAGTTTTTATTTATTTAAGTAATATCTTGTTATTGTGTTGCAATAAACCTTTCTCTTGATGATTTGGAACGTGCTGTTTCTCAGATTTCTCACTACGTGAGGCATAGCACCTATAGATCGTGAAAATGGAAAACAAAGAAGGAATGTGTCATAATTCACTAAATCTTAAGTACCATCGTTTTGCTGATGCCACTGTACTATTTGCCTCCAATATACAAAAAGGAAAAAAAGTAAAGTACTCTGTTCTGGCCACAGAGTCAGGGTACCGCTCTTGGATAAGAAACAGCGGCACAAGATCTACCGGCTGACAACAGCTTTCTTGTTGACAACCTCTAACGATGCACGTGGTTTTATATCGACCATCTTTGCCTTTATAAATCCATTGCTTGTCAAGATCTCTTCCTCTCATTTTCTTTAGATTCACCAACTTCCGTGTGTCATTCTGCTCAATGATTTTTTTCTTCTTCCATTCCTTTTATTCAGTTTTCTTTATCTGGACCATCTGTTTCATAATCTTAAAACTTTTAAGGGTCATTCATATTCGTTCTGTTCCTAAAATTCTAATTTCTTCTCTCTTCATTGCATCCTCTTCATACTTGATTTTCTTCGAATTCATTTTCTTGATTCACAATTTTATTTATTTCATTGTTAGCATAATTTTATTCTTCATCAAGAACAAAATTTTTCTTTACATTACCTTGTGTCACTCTCCAAATTCAATAACTCTTGACACAACAATCACTCTTCTTTCTACACAACAGTCTGTATCCATTAATTCCAAACCTAAAAGAGTATGGATGACTTCTTCCATATAGTTTTATCAGGTGGCCCGTATATTTTGCTAAAACTATCGATTCAAAAGTTTGAAGTCTTGAGAAGTCAGATCTTCTCCCAGACCACTTTTCTGCAGGTGTAACACTATTACTGATATCTGAGTTCGTACTGATTAAATATGAAGTTTTGTGCACTGTTCCTACCCGGTGCTCTTTCTTCAGTTTGCTATTAAGACCATAGCTCCTCCCTTGTTCATTATTGTCACATGTAGTCTCTCTGTTCTTCCATTTTAGTTAAGGACTAGAAGGAATACTGTAGTCTAGCATAATTTCTTTTCCATCACGCCCATTCTTAAACTCATGACTGGTGCACTCACAATGTATATCACACTTTATTTTTGCTGCATCAAACCGGTCTTCGGAGTGAAGACCACAACAACAATAATAATCACAGAGATCTCCAAGTACATAGCACAGTAATCAATATCGACTATGTGAGCAAAATACTATTAGCAATTTCAAATAAAAGCTGCTACATAAAATTCAGCAATATTTGCCTCACTTGTAAATAATAACTAGTTTGAAACTTCCACGACACCTGTTTGACCACCCAGCAAAATACTTGTTGTAACAACACACATTATAGAGAAAATAAATGTTTGTATTGCTTTTTATCTACATATATTCCAATTTTATACAAAAATAGAGACATTACATTTTATAATATCAATGATCGTGTATTTAAGATAGTTACACAAACAGCCTGCAGATGAGACTACAAGCTAGTCAGGGAGTGGTTGTATAGAGCAGCACCGTTATTGTGCTCAAGCAGCAGCCCGCCTCAGCTTCGCATCGGTAGACTAACTATCTAGGGTATGACGACTTGGCTAGCATAGCAGTAATTCTGTTTACGGTACATTGCCTAGAATTATTAAAATGAAGAGATTTAAGTGGCTTTGTCCCATATTTCCTTTCACATTCCTTAAACGTTAACTCTATACAAAAAAATGTGTTATCAGCTTAAATCTAACTTGTGCCGGCCTCCTGGTAGCACTAGCTCCATCAACCTCGTGCTGCAAGATGGTGGCTTTATGCGGTTCCAAGAAGTTCTGCCATTGAACTCAACATCGAAACGGCATCGTTTTCGCGCCAGTGAAGAATTTTAATTTGTCATATTTCAGCCATTTTGGAGGAAATATGTACAAATTATATAGACAAACCTTCCACATCGGTGAGGGACTTTGATTTATATGCAGGGTGATTCAAATAGAGAGCACAGATTTTAGTAATTTCAGTTGTTTATTACAGAGAAACTATGAAGGGTAGAAACACATTGCGTATGTCACTGGATAGAGGAATGTTCAAAGTTTTACGTTCACACAGTAACTATACCATACACTCAACATGAGCATCATGCGTTTCTCGAGAAACATCGAAATGGTAGTCCATTTCATACCACATATGAATCAGCAGGTCCCTGCTTTTGCATCGACGGATTCAACAATTCGATTTCTCAGCTCTTGAAGAGTAGCTGCCGTAGATGGGATAAAGACTCTTTGTTCAATGCACCAGCACAGAATAAATCGCAAGCTATGCGGTCTCGTGATTTGGGAGGCCAAAAGCAATGAACAAGATGTTGTCCACCTCTCTCAACCCAGCTTTGTGGGATGATATTGTTAAGATAACGCCGCATCTCAAGGTGAAAGTGTAGCGGAGTGCCGTCTCGCACAAAAATGAAATCATTGGGTCTTTGTGAAGTTAACCAAATTTTCAGAACGTCCAGGTATGACATTCCTGTCACAGTTTCCTCCGCAAAAAACAAAGGTCTATGAACTTTGTGAACAGAAACGGGCCGCTCGGGATTAGCCGAGCGGTCTAAGGCGCTGCAGTCACGGACTGTGCGGCTGATCCCGGTGGAGGCTCGAGTCCTCCCTCGGACACGGGTGTGTGTGTTTGTCCTTAGGATAATTTAGGTTAAGTGGGGTGTAAGCTTAGGGACAGATGACCTTAGCAGTTAAGTCCCGTAAGATTTCGCACACATTTGAACATTTGAACAGAAACGGCACAAATTGCATTCAGTTTCGGTGAGTCTCTTCCATGTTCGACGACAACTTCAGGATTGTTTGACCCCCAAATTCTTACATTATGGCAGTTTAATCATAGATTTCATGTCAATTCGTCCGAAAAGTCAAGTCGTTTGAAAAAAGTATCCTCTGCCACAGCTTGGAGGATATATATGCAAAATTCCTATCCCTTGTTGTGCTCATCGGGATGCAATTGCAGCAGTAACCTCAACTTTTAACGCTTCATATATAGGGGTCATTTCAGTACACGCCACACCGTTGTTTGAGGAAGATGAAGTTCCTGGCCGCCCGTCATATGGACTTCCAAGGGCTCCGTGTGAACGCATGTCGGATACTCTCCACATTGTCATCAGATGTGCGTGGCCGACCAGTGCTCCTCCCTTTGCGCATGCAACCAGCTTCAAAGACTTTTGTACGCCAGTCATAAATGTGCTTATGCAGAGATGGATTCTTTCTGAACTGGCGGTGAAATTCACGTTGCGCAACGGGTTGACATCGTGCAAAACCTAACACACATAATGATTTCTCGTTTGGTGTGTCCACCACATTGCTACAAACAAACAACAACACAGCTGTGTCAAAACTTTGAACCTTCATCTATCCAGTGACAGGCACAATGTGTGTTTCTCTTTTACAATTGTTGTGTAATAGACAACTGAAACCTGTTCTTTCTTTTTGAATTACTCGATATGGGTAGAAAACAGATAGAAGAGGATAGATGCAGTTTTCTCCTATAATACATGACATCTTCGATGGTCCTGACAGAACACCTGTCCATTTTACGAATACGATGATAAATTAACTAACTGTAATATGGGCATTTCTGTGTCCACTATGACAGGTGACTTTTAAGACATGAACGATTTGCACGCATAAAAGCATGCTTGTATTCCTCTCTCTGTTTCCTTGAAAAGCTATACCATGTTGTGGTGGTATCAGTCAATTAGCTACTCTCACTGCTTGAGCATACTGGAGTAGTTCGACGTGTAGCGCGTGATATACGACCAGTTGCGATATATCTTTCTTCGATTATTATGGCATAGTCTCGAGATCACAACAAACAATAAAGTTTATGTGCCAATGCGTTTGTTGTCTCCTTCCACGGGTATTAAGAAGCCGTTTTCTAATCGTTGTATACATATAATGTTAATGCTCCGTCTCGCAACAGTCCAGTTCCACGCACAACGGAGGACAGGCAGTTGTTTAAAACAACACGGGCGACGGGCGTGGAGTGTTGGCCGTGGCAGGCGGGCCGCTGGCAGCTCGATATGAGTCACAGCGAGAAATGGTTCGCAGCTCTTTACGACGGCACACCACGCGAGGGTGTTGCACAACACGCCGGACCACCTACAATCGCCACGACTGCCGAATGTAGAGGAGTCTGCGAAAAGTTTCTTTTTGTTTCGCATCGACAAGACGCTCTCTACTTACTTCCGTTCTCTGATACTGCCGTCATCCTTTTTTAATGTCACTCAACATTTCGAGTCGTGTTCCTTCTCAGTCACTTGTCGTTGCAAACTTTCCGTAGACGACTCTTGGTTACATACAATTTCTGTATCTCACACCCACGGCTTTGTCCTCAGCCTTATCCTTTACAACCGTTTTCTTTCAGCTTCTATTCTTACAAACTTTTCTTCATTGACATTTCGTCAGTCCCAAGTTTCACGTTGCTCCCGACAACCACACTTTAAAACTAACCGTAAATTTTTCCTCTCTCCTTTTGAATGTCCGTGATTCGCTGCTATGTGCAGCCGATACTCTATATTTGGAAGTACCAGGGACTACAGAAAAATTCGAATAACTGAGAGTTAAATTTAACGAAAAATTCAGTGACCAAAAAAGAATCAAGAAAAAGTTGAAGGATGTCCAGTCCAAATATAAAATTAAAAAAGTACTGCTATAGTTTCAAAAATATAAGTTCGTATAGTACTAACTTGCGAGACTTGTAGGTAAGTCAGACCCACATCGAATCAGCGCTGTCTGTTAATGGCCCCTGGTAAAGTACAAACTTGGTCAGTTTCGGAGCTTTCCCCACGGGTTTGACAAACAAGCGCTCAGACGTACCAACAATGTTTGTCGCATTGAACCTCACTCTGAAGCAGCTGTCGATGTAAGTGTCGCGAAGTATTTGGACACTAGAGGAGGTGGCTACCAATGCAGAGAAAGCATTTCATCTACATCTACGTGATTACTCTGCTACTCACAGTAAAGTGCCTGACAGAGGGTTCAATGAACCACCTTCAAGCTGTCTCTCTACCGTTCCATTCTCAAATGGCGCGCGGGAAATACGAGCACTTAATTGTTTTCTGTGCAAGCCCCGATTCCTATTAATTTATCTTGATGATCATTTCTCCCTATGTAAACGGGTGCCAACAGAATGTTTTCGCTATCGAAGGAGAAAACTGGTGACTGAAATTTTATGAGAACATCCTGTCGCAACGAAAAACGCCTTTGTTTTAATAATTGCCACTCCAATTCACGTATCATGTCTGTGGCACTATCTCCCCTATTTCGCGATAATATAAAACGGGCAGCCTTCTTTGAACTTTTCCGATGTCATCCGTCAGTCTCACCTGATGCGGATCCCACACCGCACAGCAATACTCCAGAACACGGCGGACAAGCGTAGTGTAAGCAGTCTCCTTAGTAGACCTGTTGCACCTTCCAAGTGTTCTGCCAATGAATCGCAGTCTTTGGTTTGTTCTACCCACAACATTATGTATGTGATCGTTCCAATTTAGGTTATTTGTAACTGTAACCCCTAAGTATTTAGTTGAATTCACAGCCTTCAGATTTGTGTGACTTACCGCGTAATCGAAATTTAGCGGATTTCTTTTAGTACTCATCTGAATAACTTCACACGGTCAACTGCCACTTATCGCACCATACACGTATCTTATCTACATCACTTTGCAATTCGTTTTGGTCAGTTGTGACTTAACAAGAAGGTAAACGACAGCAACATCTGCAAAAAAATCTGAGAGGGCTACTCAGATTGTCTCCTATGTCGTTCATATAGATCAGGAACAATTGAGGGCCTACAACACTTCCTTGGGGAACGCCGGATATTACTTCTGTTTTACTCGATGTCTTTCCGTCTATTACTACGAACTTGTGACCTGTCTGACAGGAAATTACGAAACCAGTCGCACAACTGAGGTGATACTCCGTAGGCACGCAGTTTGGTTAGAAGAAGCTTGTGAGGAACGGTGTCGAAAGCCTTCTGGAAATCTAAAAATATATAATCAATTTGACATCCCTCTCGACAGCGCTCATTACTTCATGAGCATAAAGAGCTAGTTGTGTTTCACAAGAACGATGTTTTCTGAATCCGTGCTGACTATGTGTTAATAAATCGTTTTCTTTCAGGTAATTCATAATGTTCGAACACAGTATATGTTCCAAAACCCTGCTGAAAATCGACGTTAGTGATAAGGGCCTGTAATTCAGCGGATTACTCCTATTTCTGTTTTTGAGTATTGGTGTGACTTGAGCAATTTTCCAGTCCTTAGGTACGGAACTTTCTGTGACCGAGCGGTTGTATATAATTGCTAAATATGGAGCTATTGTATCAGCATACTCTAAAAGGAACCTGAGTAGCTTTCTGTGACCGAGCGGTTGTATACAATTGCTAAATATGGAGCTATTGTATCAGCATACTCTAAAAGGAACCTGACTGGTATACAGTTTGCACCGGAGGCCTTGCCTTTATTGATTTAAGCTGCTTTGCTACACCGAGGATATCTTTTTCTGTGTTTCTCATCTTGGCAGTTGTTCTTAACTGGAATTCAGAAATATTTACTTCGTCTTCTTTGGTAAAGGACTTTCGGAAAAGCGTGTTTAATATCTCTGCTTTAGTGGCACTGTCATCAGTGACTTCACCGTTGTTACTGCGCAGTGAAGGTATTGATAGCGTCTTGCCACTGGTGTATGACCAGAATCTCTTTGGTTTTTCTGCCAGAGACAGATTCCGAGACAGAGTTTCGTTGTGGAAATTATTAAAAGCATCTCGCGCTGTATCTCGAACTTCTGCGTAACTTTACCGATATTTTGCGTTCTTGTAAATTTGGCGTACTCTTTCCGTTGCTTCTGCAACAGCGATCTGATCCATTTTGTGCACCATGGGGTATCAGTACCATCACTGATTAAATTATGCGGTCTTGCTTTGACTTTAGCACAGTATATAAAGAAAAATTAGAAAACAAGGCGCTGGCCCAGGGAACGGTTGAAATTTAGAGGTAAATACAAACATCAAGAAAAGTTTTGCGTCACCCGGTTCCCAGAACTCCAGAAGACAGACGTTGACTGTAGATATTGTATCACAGACACAGTCCCTCTGATTGTTCAGAGATGTCACTAAACCCGCCCAAGGATGTAAACAGCCATGCATGAGCAACGCCTATTAGACGGCAGGGGTCCGACAGACGATCAGTTCCAGTCATTCCACCAGGAAGAAGGTACAAGGCTCGTGTTGTATGTAGTTCAACCATGCCTAGACGGTCAATACCGCTGTTCGATCGCGTCCGCATTGTTACTTTGTGTCAGGGAGGGCTCTCAACAAGGGAAGTGTCCAGGCGTCTCAGAGTGAACCAAAACGATGTTGTTCAGATGTGGAGGACATACAGACAGACAGGAACTGTCGATGACATGCCTCGCTCAGGCCGCCCAAGGGCTACTACTGCAATGGATGACCGCTACCTACGGATTATGGCTCGGAGGAACCCTGACAGCAACGCCACCATGTTGAATAATGCTTTTCGTGCAACCACAGGACGTCGTGTTACGACTCAAACTGTGCGCAATAGGCTGCATGATGCGCAACTTCACTCCCGACGTCCATGGCGAGGTCCGCCTTTGCAACCACGATACCAGTCAGCGCGGTACAGATGGGCCCAACAACATGCCGAATGGACCGCTCAGGACTGGCATGTCGGAGACGTGTTTGGAGGCAATCCGGTCAGGCTGAACGCCTTAGACACACTGCCCAGCGATTGCAGTAAGGTGTAGGTTCCCTGCTGTTTTGGGGTGGCATTATGTGGGGCCGATGTACGCCGCTGGTGGTCATGGAAGGCGCCGTAACGGCTGTACGATACGTGAATGCCATCCTCCGACCGATAGTGCAACTATTTCGGCAGCATATTGGCGAGGCATTCGTCTTCATGGACGACAATTCGCGCCCCCATTGTGCACATCTTGTGAATGACTTCCTTCAGGATAACGACATAGCTCGACTACAGTAGTCAGCATATTCTCCAGACATGAATCCTATCGAACATGCCTGGGATAGATTGAGAAGGCCTCTTTATGGACGACGTGACCCACCAATCACTCTGAGGGATCAACGCCGAATCGCCGTTGAGGGGTGGAACAATAAGGACCAACGGTGCCATGATGAACTTGCGGATAGTATGCCACGACGAATACAGGCATGCATTAATGCAATAGGACGTGCTACTGGGTATTAGAGATAGAGGTGTGTACAGCAATTTGGACCACTACCTCTGAAGTTCTCGCTGTATGGTGGTAAAACATGCAATGTGTGGTTTTCATGAGCAATAAAAAGGGCGGAAATGATGTTTATGTTGATCTCTGTCCCAATTTTCTGTATAGGTTTCGAAACTCTAGGAACCGACGTGATGCAAGACTTTTTTTGACTGGCGTATATCTATGAAAGTCTTTTAAAGGATATGTCACACTCATAATTTGTTGATTACATCAAGTTTCTCTGAATGCACAGGCAAACTTCTAATTAACTGTTAGAATTACTTCGAACTCAGATTGAAAAAGAAGACACAGTTACGCAAAAATCTATTTTCTCCCCTTGGTCCTCGAACGAAAGTTCATTAAAACATGATAAAGTGAGAATATATACATCGTCCGTGGAAGAAACGAAGAGTTTCGATATTTTTATTTATTCATTTATTTATTCTCATCGTATTCCCGCTAATAAATTGCGTGTAGGACGTTCATTTTCTTCTTAACGTATTCCTGCGTAATATGTGGCTGGAAACGACACAACGCCTCTATCATTTTGATAATTACCAGTGCTCCATTGTTTTTACAATAAACTATTTGATCTTACTTTTTACAACTACGGAAACTCACTATACAGGGAGATGAATTTTAATTTCGCGCTAGACGCACGTCGAGAAACATCGACACAAACGACATCAGATAAAACCTGTGGTCAATCAAAATTTCCCTCAAACACATGAACCACGGTCTATGCTTGACAAGCACGTCAAACCATTTGACAACCTAATCACGTTTGTCAAATCATTTGATCGTTTGCAAGTGCCTTAACAATGTCACTACTGCACCAGATAGCTGGAGTGTGATTTTTACGCTGTTTCCCTTGGTCGTTTAGGAAAATTCTGGGCTGGTCTACAGTTTCCTGATCAAAAAATACGACACATAAGCAGTTAACATATGACCACACGCAGGCGAAAGTTTAGACAATACACAAACAGGCCGCGTACACGACTTTCCTCCGTCAGGTATCTGACGACTTCGGGATGAGGAAGCGCATCTGGTGGCAAAGTTAATTAAATAAAAGTTGCCAAATCCTTGACTACAGCGCAGCCCTTGCTAGAAGGGATGTACGGTAAGTGAAAGAAAGAAAAAAACGACGGTTTGAATAATATTCATATTTTTTTACAAAACAGTAATTAGAAATCAAAAGAAACATTTCTTTTACTTTTCATTATTTTCTGCTTAATTTAAAATTAAAAACTGAAAGTGCTTTCAAATTTTTAAAAACATAAAAAAATTTCAGTTTTAGTTTGCAAAGAAATCAGTGAACTTTTTGTAATTCAGTTACTTCCAGCGTAGCGTGCATGGTGTAACGTATTTTGCGGTATAACCATATACATCATCGTCTACTCCAGTTACAAAAATGTACACTATCTGATCAAAAGTAGCCATGGACGTAACAGTGGACGTTAATATGGGCTGTGTCCAGCCTTCACCTTTACGACCGCTTTAACTCTGCCGGGAACACGTTTAGTGAGGTACCTTAGTGTCTGTGGAGGAATGGCAGCCCGTTATTTCTCAGAAATCGAAAGTAGGTAAGGATGTTGGATACTGGGGTTTTCAACGAACCCGGGTTCCCGGGTTCGATTCCCGGCGGGGTCAGGCATTTTCTCTGCCTCGTGATGACTGGGTGTTGTGTGCTGTCCTTAGGTTGGTTAGGTTTAAGTAGTTCTAAGTTCTAGGGGACTGATGACCATAGATGTTAAGTCCCATAGTGCTCAGAGCCATTTGAACCATTTTTAAACGAAGCTGATGTTCTGATTCGTCCCAAAGACGTTCCATTGGGTTCAGATCGGGACTCTGGGCAGACCAGTCCAATTCAGAAATGTTACTGTCCACAAACCATTGCCTCGCATATGCTGCTTTATGACAGCGTGCATTGTCACGCTGTCACAGTCACCGTGTCCGAACTGTTCCTCCTCTGTACGCAGTACACTATGCTGTAAAAATGTTCATATCTTTCATCATTCAACGTTTCCTTAAAGACAATACGAGGGCCACAACCCGACCACCAAAAACACCCCCATACCGTAACACTACGTCTTCCGCTGTTCACTGTTGGCAAGTAACGTTCTCCAGGCATCCGCCGAATTTAAACACTCCTATCGGACTACCGCAGGGTACAGCGTGATTCGTCACTCCAAACCACTCGTTTCCAGTGATCCACTGTCCAGTGGCGTTTCTCACTACACCTCTTCAAGCGTCGCTTAGCGCTGACCACTGTGAAGTGCGGCTCATGAGGCGCTCCTCGACCATCGCACTCCATACATTTTAACTCCCCAAGCACAGTCATTGTGCTAGGTGGACTGTCGGTAGCACTTTGTAACACTGGAGTGACTCTTTCGGCTGGTTTCGTGTGATTTTTTGCAGCTACCTTCCGCAGTGGAAGACAGTCCTATCTGTCAGTGCTTGAGATCTGCATAGTCTTGGTCCAACTATGCTTGTTCCTTCGCGTTTCCATTCCAGAACCACGTCATCACCAGTCGACTTTGGCGGTTTTAGAAGGGCTGACATGTCCCCAATGAATTTGTTATTAAGGTGACAACCAATGACTTGTCCACATTCGAAGTTACGGAGCTCTCCTGGCTGACCTCTACGGACGACACAACACCCCCCGACTCCATTTATACGGATGGGTCCGCCTCCCGTGACCTCCAGTGGTCAATTCCGCGTTACATAGGGATTTCTTGATTTTTTTGAACAGATAATGTACATGCCCAACGTTTCGAACGACAACTTTGCTTCTTTATAGGTGATTGATTAATATGCATTAGATGAGTATGTGCCAAGCAAGATCGTAAGAGATGGAAAAGAGCCCCCGTGGTAGAACAAACGCGTTAGAAAACTGCTGCGGAAGCAAAGGGAACTTCACAGCAAACATAAATACAGCCAAAGCCTTGCAGACAAACAAAAATTACGCGAAGCGAAATGTAGTGTGAGGAAGGCTATGCGAGAGGCGTTCAATGAATTCGAAAGTAAAGTTCTATGTACTGACTTGGCAGAAAATCCTAAGAAATTTTGGTCTTATGTCAAAGCGGTAGGTGGATCAAAACAAAATGTCCAGACACTCTGTGACCAAAATGGTACTGAAACAGAGGATGACAGACTAAAGGCCGAAATACTAAATGTCTTCTTCCAAAGCTGTTTCACAGAGGAAAACTGCGCTGTATTTCCTTCTCTAGATTGTCGCACAGATGACAAAATGGTAGATATCGAAACAGACGACAGACGGTTAGAAATACAATTAAAATCGCTCAAAAGAGGAAAGGCCGCTGGACCTGATGGGATACCAGTTCGATTTTACACACAGTACGCAAAGGAACTACCCCCCCCCCCCCCCCCCCTTCTTGCAGCGGTGTACCGTAGGTCTCTAGAAGAGCGTAGCGTTCCAAAGGATTGGAAAAGGGCACAGGTCATCCCTGTTTTCAAGAAGGGACGTCGAATAGATGTGCAGAACTGTAGACCTATATCTCTAACGTCGATCAGTTTTAGAATTTTGGAACGCGTATTATGTTCGAGTATAATGACTTTTCTGGAGACAAGAAATCTACTCTGTAGGAATCAACATGGGTTTCGAAAAAGACGATCGTGTGAAACCCAGCTCGCGCTATTCGTCCACGAGACTCAGAGGGTCACAGACACGGGTTCCCAGGTAGATGGAGTGTTTCTTGGCTTCCGCAAGGCGTTCGATACAGTTCCCCACAGTCGTTTAATGAACAAAATAAGAGCATATGGACTATCAGACCAATTGTGTGATTGGATTGAAGAGTTCCTAGAAAACAGAACGCCGCATGTCATTCTCAATGGAGAGAAGTCTTCCGAAGTAAGAGTGATTTCAGGTGTGCCGCAGGGGAGTGTCGTAGGACCGTTGCTATTCACAATATACATAAATGACCTTGTGGATAACATCGGAAATTCACTGAGGCTCTTTGCGGATGATGCTGTGGTATATCGAGAGGTTATACCAATGGGAAATTGTACTGAAATGCAGGAGGATCTGCAGCGAATTGACGCATGGTGCAGGGAATGGCAATTGAATCTCAATGTAGACAAGTGTAATGTGCTGCCAATACATAGAAAGAAAGATCCTTTATCATTTAGCTACAATATAGCAGGTCAGCAACTGGAAGCAGTTAATTCCATAAATTATCTGGGAGTAGGCTTTAGGAGTGATTTAAAATGGAATGACCACATAAAATTAATCGTTGGTAAAGCAGATGCCAGACTGAGATTCATTGGATGAAAACTAAGGAAATGCAGTCCGAAAACAAAGGAAGTAGGTTACAGTATGCTTGTTCGCCCACTGCTTGAATACCACTCACCAGTGTGGGATCCGTACCAGATAGGTTTGATAGAAGAGAGAGAGAAGATCCAACGGAGAGCAGCGTGCTTCGTTACAGGATCATTTAGTAATCGCGAAAGCGCTACGGAGATGATAGATAAACTCCAGTGGAAGACTCTACAAGATAGACGCTCAGTAGCTCGGTATGGGCTTTTGTTAAAGTTTCGAGAACATACCTTCACCAAGGAATCAAGCAGTATATTGCTCCCTCCTACGTATATCTAGCGAAGAGACCGTGAGGATAAAATCAGAGAGATTAGAGCCCACACAGAGGCATACCGACAATCCTTCTTCCCACGAACAATACGAGACTGGAATAGAAGGGAGAACCGATAGAGGTACTCAAGGTACCCTCCGCCACACGCCGTCAGGTGGCTTGCGGAGTGTGGATGTAGATGAGAGGGGCTATGGGACCAAACGGCCAAGTCATCAGTTACGTGATATCGAAGTTAGTCACAGAAGAAAGAGGGCCCGCTAAAAGAGGACGGATCCAGGCAGGGTAGTCAAATTATTAGATAATGAACATTAAACACACACAACAGAGGCATAAAAGATGAGACAAAATCTAAAACCTGGAAAAAAGGGGGAGTTCATGGTGTCACATACCGAGAAGACTGTAAAAGAAGTCCCAAGCGCAACCAACCTGCTCCTGCTTCAAGACTAAAGTAGAACCTTATATCTGGAAATGAAAACCACTTCCACGGAGGAAACTGAGGACCAGTTCAACCATCTGTTGATCGTCTACTAACTAATTTAAGGGGACATTGTACGTGAAATTCGTTGAAATTTGAAATTTTCTGTTTCTACTCCATAATTTACTTTGGACTTTCCTGAACATTTTGGCATGTAATACAGTAAAATCAGACAATTGTGAGACCTTCAAATAATATTTTGAATGTTGACGCGTGACTGTCAAATTTCACAGCTACGCATATACTGCCACAGTTGAGCAGTCATATCTTGGAATCGACACAGTATAGAAACCTGTAAATTGCTTCGTTTTGTGCCTACTGCTACATCTAAAAAAAAAAAAAGTTGGCATTGCGAACGAAAATAACAGTCCTTTGTTTCCGAAACTAGGTTTCGTTGAAAGTACTGCGATTATCGGCTATTTTTGTAGCAAGCTAACATCTATTGCTTTTTATAAGTAAATAAAATGACCAAGCTTAAAAGTAACTTCAAGAAAGGCAAGTTTGCGGGTAACATATGAGAGACCTGCATTTTCTTATGAAGTAAATGAAAACACGTGTGCTAGCAGTGAAGGCGGCTGGTCCCGGCGGAGGTTCCAGCCCTCCCTCTGGCATGGGTGTGTGTGTGTGTGTTTGTCCTTAGGATAATTTAGATTAAGTAGTGTGTAAACTTAGGGACTGATGACCTTAGCAGTTAAGTCCCGTAAGATTTCACACACATTTGAACATTTTTTAGCAGTGAAGGAAATCACGATAATGTTTCTGAAGTGGCCACACCCCCTAGTGCATCAAAAAATAAAGTAACTTTAGAAACGGGTGACAGTGGTAAAAGTAATAACATTATGGGCAACGTCATTATTGATCTGCAAAACTTTGCACAAGTTCTTTCTGGAACTGTCTCTCGCTGTCTTTGTAGTGGTGAAGTTCAACTTTATGAGGATGTTGGAGCTAGAATAGGTGTTGTGTCTACATTAGTTATTAAATGTCAGAAGTACAAAAACGAAAAAGCATTTCATACTTCATCAAAGTGCACAGAACAAAATGAGGGTGACACAGACATCAGTATTGCTGTGGATGGATCCTGGCAAAAGCGTGGGTTTAGTTCTAAAAATTTTTTTACGTCTGCAATACTGCCAAGGTTGTACAGTGAACCAGAAGAACAGGTTACTTCATAAGCGGCAGTGTATAAAAAATTATGATCGCACAAGTGGACGAATGGAGGTAAAAGGAGAAGTTAACATTTTCCAGCGTTCGCAGAAGAAGAGAGGTATCAGGATGTGAATTACTTAGATGGAGACAGCAAGGCTTTCATTGCAGTACAAAACAGTAAGCCATATGATGTTGCTATACAAAAACCTTGAGTGTGTAGGACATATAAAGAAAAGGATGGGAACACGTCTGCATAACCTAACAACCAAGCTGGGTAACACAAAACTGTCTGAGGGCAAGACAATAAAATGTGCTGGAATACTAACAGACAAAGTAATTGATGAATTACAGGAATATTATGGGAAGGCCATTAGAGATAACTGTGACAATTTAAAGAAGATGAAAAGAAATGTGTGGAGCACTTTCTTTCATCTAATATCAACTGATGAAAAGCCACGTCATGCTTTGTGTCCACCTCCACCAAACACTTGGTGTAAATATAGGCAAGCTGAATTTTCTGGCACCCTACATGAATTTACAAATAAACATTCTCTTCCTTTGGCAGTAATGGAGGAACTCAAACCTATTTACAGAGATTTGGCAAATCCTGAGCTACTAAAGAAGTGTTTACATGGGAAGACCCAGAATGTGAATGAGTCCTTCAATAATGTTGTGTGGTGCCTTATGACTCTAAAGTTAGCAGTGTCTGATGCTGTAATAACTTTTATTGTGGGGACTATGAAAGACTTAAGGTTCTGGAGAAGTTAGGGGTAGGATTTTGACGGAATACAGCTACAGAACTGCGGGAATTGGATGAGCTTTGTGTACGTGAAGCAGAGTTAGCCGCACAGCAATTGACAAAAGAAGCAAGAAAGAGAAGGAGGAGGCAAGCACTGGGCTGTTGTGACACTGAAGAAGGCACAGACCATGGGCCAAGTCAATTCTAGTGCATAAGAGACGCAAAAATGTAAGTCTGTTTAAGAATTTGTAATAAAAAAGTTTTAAACCTCAATATCTCTGAACTACGAGGGTTGTTTTTTAAGTAAGGGCCGTTCGCGCGTATAGTCCCGTAGTTCGCGCGAACGCCGCAACAAGCCACCGCGCCACTTGCCGGTATCCTTCCCGTTCACACTGATGCAAGTTGCAGCTCTGTAGCTGACGTGTACGCATCGCTGTACTACTTCATAATGTTTACGATTATTGAATCGCCCGCCGCGTGTCAGATACGGTCAGTGATACGTTTTTTGACCGCGAGAAGCCTATCAGCTGCAGAAATTCATCGTCATTTAACAGAAGTTTATGGCTTAAATGCAATGAGTGAAGGTAAAGTGCGTCAATGGGTTAGAGAGTTTAAAAATGGCCGTCAAAACGTCCATGACGAAGAACGCTCAGGCCGGCCCTCTGTGATCACTGATGATTTGGTGGCTGCAGTCGAAACAAAGATTCGTGAGGACAGAAGATTCACAATTTCCACTCTTTCTTTGGAATTTCCACAAGTTTCAATATCGGTTTTGTACAAAATTGTGTCTGAAAACCTAAACTTTAAGAAACTGTGTTCTCGGTGGGTACCCAGACTCCTCACAGAGGAACACAAAGGGAAGAGATTTGCCACTTCATTGGACTTTTTGTTTCGTTACGAGGAAGAAGGGGATGACATGTTGAGTCAAATTGTCACTGGAGATGAAACATGGGTATCCCATATCACTCCCGAAAGCAAGCGACAATCGATGGAATGGCGACACACAACCTCACCCGTCAAGGTCAAAGCCAAACAGACGCTGTCAAAGCGCAAGATTATGGCAACTGTGTTCTGGGACCGGCGCGGTGTTTTGATAGTGGACTTTATGCCACTAGGAACGACAATCAACTCAGATGCCTACTGTGCAACTCTAAAGAAGCTCCGCAGAGCAATTCAAAACAAAAGGCGCGGCATACTGACAAAAGGAGTTTTGCTCCCGCACGGTAACGCTAGGCCTCACACCTCTCAAAAGACTCGGGATTTGATTGATTCTTTTGGCTGGGAAGTTTTGGACCATGCACCATACAGCCCCGACCTTGCTCCTAGCGATTTTCACCTTTTCCGGTACCTGAAACACCATCTTGGCGGACAGCGCTTCAATGACGACAATGAAGTGAAAGCGGCTGTGAATTCTTGGCTGTCGGAGCAGGCGGCCGAAGTCTTTGAAGAGGGAATTAAAAACTTAGTTGTACGGTATGACAAGTGTTTAAATAAACAAGGCGACGAGTAGAAAAATAGGTAAAAGTGTGTAGAATCAGAAAATAAAAGTTTTTTACAAAAATATTTGTATCTTTTTAAAAAAATAAAAACGGCCCTTACTTAAAAAACAACCCTCGTACATTTTTTCAATAAATGACCTGTTTTCTAAAAAAGTACTGATGGTAGAGACATGAAATTTTCACAGCATGCCAAGTGTGAGATTCAACACATATGGAACCAGAATATATAAAATATCATGAGTTGTTTTGTTTTATGTTCATTTATTTACAAAATTCTGTCAAAAAATTGAGTGTTTGGAAAAAAAGATAACTTGCACCACATACGATTCTAGTGATAATTCTAGTTCATTGTATCCAGAAAGTTGCATTGAATAAGTATGGAAAATTGTAAATTGGTGTCTTAAAAAGTTTCCAAGATAATGGGTCACACAATTCGGTAATTTAACATTGGCGTCACAGGACTTACATAGTCCCCTTATGGAATCGGGAAGGCTATACTTTACACGAAGGGCCGAAAGAACGGGACATTCCACCATGTGAGATACTGTCAGTCTGTCTCCACTACCACATTATGGGGATGGGTCGTTAGGTAGGAGGAAACAATGGGTGAGCCTGGTATGACCAATGCGTAAACGGCATAAAACAGTGTACTCCTTCCTAGGGGAGTGGAAGGAAGAGCGCCAAACTGCAGAAGACTCCTTGATTGTGCGGAGTTTATTACTACGAGCAGTAGCGCTCCAGATGGCATTTCACTTTTGGGCAAAGAGAGATTTGACGTAGATCCGCATATCCGCAGCTGTTATCATGAAAGGAAATGGGGGGGTAAGTGTCTAGCCAAACGGTCAGCCAGTTTATTCCCTGGAATGCCAACATGACTCGGGACCCAGAGAAAGGCGACACGATCAAGGGCAGAGAGAAGGTCATGGATAGGAGGGACCAAAGGATGACGAGAGTAGCATCAGTCGATATCTTCTCCTCCTTATTCTCTCCTTCTTCATTTTCTTCTTTTTCTTCTTCTCCTCCTAAAAAATGTCTTCGATCCGTATCATACGTTTTCAAAAATCCAATATTTCTGCTTCAGAATTGTTGTAGTGTGAGTGGAGGAATCCCGAAAGTTTTCGCTACATCTTTCTTTTTCACTCCACTTTCCAGTGTTTCAAGACAAGTTTCTTTCTGTGGGAGGTAAACACTTCTACTTCTTTGAAGTCTTTTTACAACTCAGTTATGTACTGTAGAAAAATATGTGTTCTTGAATAAACAAAGGAGTGTCGCACAGATTTGAATAACGCATCAATTCGAATTACCGAGTATCGCTTTCATTTATTGAGTGTACCAAAGCATATTTAATTTCTTGGAATTAACGGAGTTCCTTTCAAGGGTGAGGACTGTTATTTAGATTTATCGACAAATTCGGTTTGTCGAGGTTCGAATTAGCAACTGTCGATTGTAATACACCGAGGTGACTACAGTCGTGGTATAGCGATATACACATACACAGACGACGGTAGTATAGCGTACACAAGGTATAAAAGAGCAGTGCATTTTCGGAGCTGTCATTTGTACTCATATGGTTCATGCGAAAAGGTTTCAGACGAGACTGTGGCCGCCCGAGCGAATTCTCGGGCTTTGGCTGCGAAATGATAGTAGGAGCTAGACGCAGTCCATTTCGGAAATCGTTAGAGAATTAATATTCGAGATCCACAGCGTCAAGATTGTGTGAAAATACCAAATTTCAGGCATTACCTCTCATCATAGACAATATATATCTCTAACGTCGATCAGTTGTAGAATTTTGGAACACGTATTGTGTTCGAGTATAATGACTTTTCGGGAGACTAGAAATCTACTCTGTAGGAATCAACATGGGTTTCGAAAAAGACGGTCTTGTGAAACCCAGCTCGCGCTATTCGTCCACGAGACTCAGAGGGCCATAGACAAGGGTTCACAGGTAGATGCCGTGTTTCTTGACTTCCGCAAGGCGTTCGATACAGTTCCCCACAGTCGTTTAATGAACAGAGTAAGAGCATATGGACTATCAGACCAATTGTGTGATTGGATTGAGGAGTTCCTAGATAACAGGACGCAGCATGTCATTCTCAATGGAGAGAAGTCTTCCGAAGTAAGAGTGATTTCAGGTGTGCCGCAGGGAAGTGTCATAGGACCGTTGCTATTCACAATATACATAAATGACCTTGTGGATGACATCGGAAGTTCACTGAGGCTTTTTGCAGATGATGCTGTGGTGTATCGAGAGGTTGTAACAATGGAAAATTGTACTGAAATGCAGGAGGATCTGCAGCGAATTGACGCATGGTGCAGGGAATGGCAATTGAATCTCAATGTAGACAAGTGTAATGTGCTGCGAATACACAGAAAGATAGATCCTTTATCATTTAGCTACAAAATAGCAGGTCAGCAACTGGAAGCAGTTAATACCATAAATTATCTGGGAGTACGCATTAGGAGTGATTTAAAATGGAATGATCATATAATGTTGATCGTCGGTAAAGCAGATGCCAGACTGAGATTTATTGGAAGAATCCTAAGGAAATGCAATCCGAAAACAAAGGAAGTAGGTTACAGTATGCTTGTTCGCCCACTGCTTGAATACTGCTCACCAGTGTGGGACCCGTACCAGATAGGGTTGATAGAAGAGAGAGAGAAGATCCAACGGAGAGCAGCGCGCTTCGTTACAGGATCATTTAGTAATCGCGAAAGCGTTACGGAGATGATAGATAAACTCCAGTGGAAGACTCTGCAGGAGAGACGCTCAGTAGCTCGGTACGGGCTTTTGTCAAAGTTTCGAGAACATACCTTCAATGAAGAGTCAATCAGTATATTGCTCCCTCCTACGCATTTCTCGCGAAGAGACCATGAGGATAAAATCAGAGAGATTAGAGCCCACACAGAGGCATACCGACAATCCTTCTTTCCACGAACAATACGAGACTGGAATAAAGGGAGAACCGATAGAGGTACTCAAGGTACCCTACGCCACACGCCGTCAGGTGGCTTGCGGAGTATGGATGTAGATGTGGATGTAGATAGATAGCGGCCGACAGCCTTCACTTAACAACCGAGAGCAGCGGCGTTTGCGTACAGTTGTCAGTACTTACAGACAAGCAAGACTGCGTGAAATAACAGCAGAAATCAATGTCGAACGTACAACGAACATATCCATTAGATCAGTGCGGCAAAATGTGGGGTTAATAGGCTATGGCAGCAGACGCCCGATCCGAGTTCCTTTGCCATCAACACGACGTCGCCTGCAGCGCGTCTCCTGGGCTTGTGGCCATGACGGTTGCACCCTAGACGACTGGCATACCGTGACCTGATCAGATGAGTCCCGAATTCAGTTGGTAGGAGCTGATGGTAGGGTTCAAGTGTGGCGCAGACCCCAAGAAGTCCTGGACCCAGGCTGTCAACAAAGCACTGTGCAAGCTGATGGTGTGTCCATAACTAGCTGGCCGGTGTGGCCGAGCGGTTCTAGGCGCTACAGTCTGGAACCGCGCGACCGCTACGGTCGCAGCTCCGAATCCTGCCTCGGGCATGGATGTGTGTGATGTCCTTAGGTTAGTTAGGTTTAAGTAGTTCTAAGTTCTAGGGGGCTGATGACCTCAGAAGTTCAGTCCCATAGTGCTCAGAGCCATTTGAACCATTTTTTGTCCATAACCCTGTTGTTCTGTTTACCTGTAATATACTAGATCCTCTGGTCCAACTGAACGTATCTTTCACTGGAAATGATTATGCTCGGCTACGTCTTTTAACCATTCGTGGAATTCATATTCTCGAACAATGATGGAATTTTTATCGATGACACTGTGCCATGTCACGAGGACACAATTGTTTGCCATTGGTTTGAAGAACAGTGTGGACACTTCAATTGAATGATTTGGCCACGCATCGAAGATTTATCGGTCGTTATTGACAGGTGAGTTAGTGCACAAAATCCTGCACTGGCAAAACTTTCGGAATTATGGATGGCTATAGAGGCAGCATGGCATGACTTCCAGCGACTTGAGTTTGTGTCACATCGAGTTTTTGCACTACTTCGGGCAAAAGAAGGTCCGTCACGATATTAGGACGTATCCGGTGACTTTTGTCACCGCAGTGTACTACACTACAGACATACGAGTTGGCCAGTATTTTTCTTAATTCTGCAGCAATGGTTTTGCTCTGATGAAAATTTTCACTGTGCAGAAGCTCTTTTACTCACAGATATTTTATTACTTTTTTCCTCCTTACAGCCTCTGCTTTCTGTCACAGAACGTTTTAAGTACATAAAAGATTTTATTTGTTCCAAGGTCTTTCCTTCTAATGACATTTTAAAGGAATCTTCATTTTTCTGAATCTCACAGCTTCAGTTTTTCCTATATTTTCAATTATTCTACCCTCGTTTTCCACTTTTACGGTCCTCTCCATCGTAAACTAATGTTTATCTTCTGATTCAGCCATGCAGGATCATCTTCGTGCTTACACTGATGCAACAACTATGCAGTTTGGAATGTGTAAACTCTCTTTTGTAATGAGAACAACGACGGCAGAGCTCGTAGCAATCTTGGAGGCACTCACACACAAAGAAAAAGCATCACAAGATACCAGCCAGCTCAATACGAAACTGGAGAGAAATTCAAAGGCGTTTTGCGTAGAAAACCTTGACGGTGTTTGGTGGTTACGCTATACTGGCGAGAGCTTTCATTGAAGTACGAACTAAACATAAACATCACCACTTCTAATTATTAAACATTAATTTCATTTCTCCTGCTTAGCAGAACATTTTGACTGCTTGTCCCGACCTAACATCGTGACTGAGGCGTATAGCGTCACGCCCTGGCTTAACTGAGTAGTCACCCAGTTTAGTAGCTCACTGGAAGATAGTATCTTGGAAAAGCCTCACTGTCGATGAACTTTACAGTGCTAATAAATCAGTTTAAGCGTAATTGTGTATTTATTAAAATCTCAGTTGCGAAGTAATACGAAGCTCCGTTACCACCTTACATGAAGTTTTGTGGTACTTTTTTCTTACAAGTGAACCTCCCCATCGCACCCCCCTCAGATTTAGTTATAAGTTGGCACAGTGGATAGGCCTTGATAAACTGAACACAGATCAATTGAGAAAACAGGAAGAAGTTGTGTGGAACTGTGAAAAAATAAGCAAAATATACAAACTGAGTAGTCCATGGGCGACATAGGCAACATCATGGACATTCTGAGCTCAGGAGCGCCGTGGTCCCGTGGTAGCGTGAGCAGCTGCAGAACCAGAGGTCCTTGGTTCAAGTCTTCCCTCGAGTGAAAATTTTACATTCTTTATTTTTGCATAGTTATTATCTGTCCGTTCGTTTATTGATGTCTCTGTTCACTGTAATATGTTTAGTGTCTGTGTTTTGCGACCGCATCGCAAAACCGTGCGATTAGTAGACAAAAGGACGTGCCTCTCCAATGGGAACCGAAAACATTTGATCGGAAGGTCATAGGGCAACCGATTCCTCCACAGGAAAACACATCTGATATATTCTATACGACACTGGTGACGGCATGTGCGTCACATGACAGGAATATGTTGTCGGCCCACCTAACTTGTACACTTGGTGAATGGGTAAAAAGATTCTTCTACCTTGCCCGATTTAGGTTTTCTTGTGGATGTGATAATCACTCCCAAAAAAGTGATGAAAACATAAGAGTTTGTCACATAAACTGAAAATAAAAATTTAAACTTTTCACTCGATGGAAGAATTGAACCAAGGACCTTTCGTTCCGCAGCTACTCACGTTACCACGAGACCACGGCGCTCCTGCGGTCCCAGTGTCCTTGACGTTGCCTATATTTCCATGAACTACTCAGTTTGTATATTTTGCTTATTTTTTCACAGTTCCACACAACTTCTTCCTGTTTTCTCAATTGATCTGTGTTCAGTTTTTCAAGGCATATCCACTGTGCCAACTTATAACTAAATCTGAGGGGGGTGCGATGGGGAGGTTCCCTTGTTAGTAAAAATTTAATATAATTAAACTGATGCATCCTCTATAAGAAATCGACAGTTTAACATGTTTCTATAATGGATATTACAGTAGAGTGGTGGAATGAATCAGACAACTTTAGAAGAACCCAAGCATATGGCCGTGAACAGAAGATTCGGCACAAAGGTTGCACTCACCCCATGGTCGGGACCTCACGTCAGATCACACCCACCGCCGCCGCCGCAGCTGCTAGAACAAAAAGCAGGACCTTGATTACTGCAAGAGCTCAAAGGTATCCCATAACACTACAAGCTCAAATATCATACAATAGCGGAAAAAAATCGCAGTTCCAAGGAGTTGCGCCGCATAAACAAAAGTTGGTAGGTGTGATTCTACTTCTCAAAGATGATGTCTGTTCAGACTTCGCAGTATTCGCGCAAGAATGCCGCTAGTAGCGACACTACGAGGATGCAAATCACGTTTGGCTCAAATGGTTCAAATGGCTCTGAGCACTATGGGACTTAACATCTATGGCCATCAGTCCCCTAGAACTTAGAACTAGTTAAACCTAACTAACCTAAGGACATCACACAACACCCAGTCATCACGAGGCAGAGAAAATCCCTGACCCCGCCGGGAATCGAATCCGGGAACCCGGGCGCGGGAAATCACGTTTGCTATAAATACTCGCTGTAACGGTCGTGAGCAACTTCGGTATATTCCTAGTACACCCTGAATGATGTGGTTAGATTTCGCTAAGTCTGTTTAAGGATTAGACTCTCCACGGTGACGACACATATTCCGCTGGTGACAATGAGCGGGAAATGACGCGCGAAAATATCTGCCAGGAGCCAGCAGTTACAAGACACACACACACACACACACACACACACACACTCACACTCACTATCGTCACAAGAGTGCCCCCGCTACCATGCCATCTCTCCCAGCCACCTCATCCCCCCCCCCTTCCTCTATTTGCACTCAGATTCCACTGCAGCCCTCATATTTCGTGACTTTCCTAACTCTCTCAGTTTACCTAGCAGCAAGGACACATACAGGAACAGCAGTACTGTCAAATAAGCACCATACAAAGTTGTCATGTTAAGTATATTGAGTAAAAATGTGCTTCAACTGCTGTCATCACCTTAAATATTGGGGCATAAGTTCGCAGCTTGTTTCCACGAGTTTAACAAACAAAACTGATACACGTAACAGAAACTTTGGTCATTAATACTGTATTCCCCTTCACCGTTTACAACAGTCTATCAATGATGGTGTAACTTTTCCACTCCGCGACAGTAGAAATCACATCGTTTTGAGGCGAAGAACTCGTCAAGCCGTGTTCGGAGCGCGTTTTCATCTTGACGGAAGTTCCTTGAAGGTTATCTGATGTTGTTGTTGTTGTGGTCTTCAGTTCAGAGACTATTTTCATGCAGCTCTCCATGCTACTCTATCCTGTGCAAGCTTCTTCATCTCCCAGTACCTACTGCAACCTACATCCTTCTGAATCTGTCTAGTGTATTCATCTCTTGGTCTCCCTCTACGATTCTTACCCTCCACGCTGCCCTCCAATACTAAATTGGTGATCCCTTGATGCCTCAGAACATGTCCTACCAACCGATCCCTTCTTCTAGTCAAGGTGTGCCACAAATTTCTCTTCTCTCCAATCCTATTCAATACTTCCTCATTACTTATGTGATCAACCCATCTAATCTTCAGTATTCTTCTGTAGCACCACATTTCGAAAGCTTCTATTCACTTCTTGTCCAAACTATTTATCGTCCACGTTTCACTTCCATACATACTCACACTCCATACAAATTCTTTCAGAAACCACTTCCTGACACTTAAACCTATACTCGATTTTAACAAATTTCTCTTCTTCAGAAACGCTTTCCTTGTCATTGCCAGTCTACATTTTATATCCTCTCTACTTCGACCATCATCAGTTACTTTGCTCCCCAAATAGCAAATCTCATTTACTACTTTAAGTGTCTCATTTCCTAATATAAGTCCCTCAGCATCATCCGACATAATTCGACTACATTCCATTATCCTCGTTTTGCTTTTGTTGATGTTCATCTTATTTCCTCCTTTCAAGACACTGTCCATTCCGATCAGCTGCTCTTCCAGGTCATTTGCGGTCTCTGACAGAATTACAATGTCATCGGCAAACCTCAAAGTTTTTATTTCTTCTCCGTGGATTTTAATTCCTACTGCGAATTTTTCTTTTGTTTCCTTTACTGCTTGCTCAATATACAGATTGAATAACATCGAGGATAGGCTGCAACCCTGTATCAATCCCTTCCCAACCTCTGCTTCCCTTTCATGCCCCTCGAGTCTTATAACTGAATTCTGATTTCTGTACAAACTGTAAATAGCCTTTCGCTCCCTGTATTTTACCCAGAGCTGGAAAGATCAATATCTGAGGCCCCAAGATCAGATGAATAAGGCAGGTGGGGAATGACTTCCAAATCAACTCCTGAATAGTGTTTTTCGTCAGTCAAGCAGAATGCATTACGTGACACAGTCTCCATGGTCATTGTTCTTGAATGGCGTCTGCAAGACGTGTCAGCTGTTGACAGCTCTTAGTACATCACATCATCGCTGTTGCACCAGATGCAACATTATCTTTTGTAGATGAGCACAGGTCTTTGTACGGGGGATTGCTGCTTTGTTTGGACTTACCGACTCCTTTCTTTTCCTTGTGTTAGCGTAAAGACACCATTTCTCTTCATCAGTAACGATACGGGATTAGGAGTGATCGCAGTTGTTTAAGAGCCAATTGGCGACGATCAAGCAGAGATGCATATATGGCCAGCCACTGATCTGTATGATTTTGGCTTAGAGCATGCTGTATCCATACCCCCTATTTCTTACCTTCCCTACTGCATGGAAAAGTCGCACAGTGTAGAATCATCACAGTTTATCACGTTCGTCAGTTCTCGAGTACACTGACGTAGACCAGTGTGAATTAATGCGTCTGAACGATCTTCATCAAACTCCGAAAGTCTTCCTCAACTTGGAGAGTCATTGATGCCGAAACGATCCTTCTTAAAACGAGAAAAGCAGTTTCTTACCGTCCTCTGACGAACAGCTTTATCCCCATATACGGATCAAATGTTCCTAGCTGCCTCCGATACTGTCACCCCTATACTGAACTCAAAGAGAACAACATGTCAGAAACGTTCCGATTTCCCCACTTGGCACTCCATTTTCTAGTGCCCACTGCTCCATTCACTATCTCCAGAGGACAATAATATGTAAATTCTAATAGCAACAGACAGCCATAAATAAAAAATGACAATCGATAAATAAACCTAATGCAACCGTACTACCAGCATGCAAAACAAAACCGCTACGAATTTACTCACCAACCTGGTATGTGACCGCATCGTCAAGTAGTTTTGTAGAGCACCGTTTCGACACTTTTGCAAGCTATCTTCATCATACTGGTTCCACAGAAGGAATTTCTATGTAAACGCAACCTCGAACTTTAATGACGTTAAACTATGGAAATTTTCCAAATCATTTGCATCACCTCTTGTTCTGTGCGGAAGTGTGGGAATGAAAGTTGTTGATGTTGAAAGCCGTTCATTAAAAATCACCTTTCGTGTTATTTATTTTTACGTGGGGTATTGAATGGCTAAAGCACTGCAAGGACATTCTGTACTCGGGTTCTCGATTAGTAAGATATTACTGTCTTTTGTTGGCAAGGTTAAGGTATATGTGTAGTCGAAGAATTTTTGAAGTATCGTTGGGTGAACCCATCAGGTACACACGCGGAAGAGTTTGGTCGAAGCGTGGTCCGTTGAATGCCAGACAAAATCATTCTGCGTTCCGCATTCTGTGCTGTTTCCTGTTGGTGGTTGCACTGCATCTTCACGCTTGTCATGGCTGGCTTGTGGAATCTGTGTGCACTGAGTTCAAATTGCGTTCCGATGCGAAGCCGCAGTCAAATGAGAAAAAGACGATGGAAAAAGGGAGTAAATTGTTTATTATTTCAAAAGTAATCGTCATAAACATTAGCACATTTGTCTCATTGTGAGACAAGATGAACAATGCCTTTATTAAAACTACGACTGTCAACGGAACCATGATGACACCCAGGCATGCACCTCTTCGTACGAAGCAAATCGAAGACATGGGTGTCATTCTTCAAGGCTCCAAAAATGTGTAAATCGCATAGAGAGGGATCGGTGCTGTGTCGAGGATGTGCAAGGCTCCCCAGCGAAATTCTGCAGCGTACTCGCAACGATCTTACAAGCATTTGGGTGACCACGCTGCAGAAGTTTCGCTGGGAAGTTCTTGCACATCCTCGACCCAGCGCCGATCTCTCCTCACGCGAAATCCATATTTTATGAGTCCTGGAGAAGGATATTCGTTGTTATGGATTTACTTCGGGAGGAAAGGTTCACGTCTGAGTGCAATCCTGTTTCCGCAGTGTGACTTCTTCTGGAAAGCCCAATATAAATGAAAGTAAACCTATACCAGACGTGTAAATGTGAGGTCTAAGAAAAGGTACCAAACTAAGTACATTTCTGTAGATTAAAAACCGTAGCTAAACGATAGATAGCTATAAAACCTACAACTCGTCAATTTGATATTTTTGTGTTAAATACGCAAATAAAATATGCAATTTAATACCAGAGAGTACCTATACAATGTCAAGACATTCCTTGTAACCGTGGACATCTTATCTCATTAAGGTTAAAAAAGACTTGGGTCAAAGATCGAATACTGCTTTTGTCTCTGCTGCTGAAGAATTAAGTCGCTTAGCTGTTATGACGTAATAAGTATTTGATGTACGTATTAAATTTTATAATACAAGGTAAAATGCGAATTTCTCCTGTTATTCAAAGCCTCTCCTTCCTGTGGAAATATTTAAGTGAAAAATAGTTATTTAAGATGAGTTGTGTGGAAGATTGCCCATGTGGCTTTCTTTTGTCGTAATGGCGCACAGGAACCATTAAATATTAAATATTAGGCTTTCCCTCAAGTTAACATTATAAATACTTTGAATATTGATAGTAATTTTCAAGTATTAATGTTTGCAATTTCATTTTGTTAGAATTTTTACGGAATTGCTTACATAGACATAACTGCAGTAGGCAACAACGCCTGGGTTTGCCTTAAGATATGGATGAGTTTGCAGTTAAATTTATTCCTGTCAAGGAAATGCTTAACTTAAAATGAAGTCAACTTGCTCTCTATGAAAATTATTTATCGTTAGCAAAAATCCGTAGGCTACATAAGTGGTTATATAGCCTTTATCTTCGCAAGAATCAATTTAACGGGCAATAACAGTAACTTCTGATTATCTTTGAACTAGCCGCGAGTTTAGGTAGCGTAATTAAATCATTATAAGCAAAACTGTACCCATTTTTACTAACATTTGTGCTTGCGTAGCAACCCTGATTATTGTCGGCGTATATCTAAGCCGCATTTACCAGCGTGCAGAATATACGGGACGCGAACAGTGTATTAAATATCCTTCACCTTTTTTTTCCAACAATTCCGACCACATCTTACATTAAAAAGTCAAAGTATTTTCATACCAAAAAGGAAGAACGAGAGAAAGAGAAAGAGAGAGAGAGAGAGAGAGAGAGAGAGAGAGAGAGAGAGAGACGATACAGTAGGCACCCAAAAATAATTTTCCGTGAATCCATCGACAGTCTTGTCTCACAGTGGGATAAATAATAAACAGTCTACTTACTTTTTTCCAAGCGTTTCGTTTTCCTTTAACTGACACTTATACTATTAGGATCGTAGCGTTTTTGTTTTCCATGTTCGTAGTCCGGTTGCTAGGGGTTTATTTATCGATTTTCGTTTTTTTATTTGTAGTTCATTGTTGCTATTTGAGTTTACAAATTGCCATTTTGTCATCCAAGGATAGTGGGTGGAGCTGTGAATGCTATAAAATGGAGTGCCAAGTGAAGAAGTCTGAACATTTCCAACATATTCTTTTGTTTGAGTTCAATAGAGAGACGACAGCAGCGGAAGCAGCTAGTAACATTTGCTCAGTGTTTCGGGATATTAACTTTGGACAGAGCACGGAAATAAAGGGCTTTTCTCGTTTTAAGGAAGGTCGTTTTGACATTAGTGACCTTCCAAGTTGAGGAAGACCTTCGGGATTTGATGAAGACCGTTGAAATGCACTATTCCACAACGAACCAAATCAGTGCACTCGAGTACCGGCAGATGTGATGAACAGTGACCATTCCACCACCGTGCGACATTTGCATGCACTGGGGAAGGCTCAAAAATCGTGTGTATCGTTACTGCATTCTCTGAGCCAAAACCACAAAATCAGCGGTTGGTCATATGTGCGTCTCTCTTGTCCGTCATAAGTTGGCTCGTCAACAACACGGACCGTTCCTGTCCTGTATCATTACTGGTGACGATAAATGTGTCTTAATGCCAACATAAGGAAAACAAAGGAATGGTTTAGCCCAAACAAAGCAGCAATTCCCCATACAAAGACCTGCGTGCATCCACAAAAGCCAATGTTACGCATCTAGTGGAACAGCGACGGTGTGGCGTACTACGAATTGGTTTCCCGAGGTGTAACCATCCCTGCCGACATTTACTGTCAACAATTGAGACGTCTTGCAGATGGATTTCAAGACTAAAGTCTCTGTTATTTGTATCTGTTGTATTTATTAAACTTACTGGAATACGCTACGAAATTATGCACCAATCCATTAGTATTATGGTGAGGTTGGGGCTATGCTAACACAATGTGGCGTAATATTTTGTTTCTAATTCTTTCAGAACTATACATGTAGTTGCAATCGTGTTGTGACTTAGTATCCATGGTTAAAAGGGAGATATTTTGTTCCATTCTCACGGAACAGTATAGGTATTTCAGTTGTCCATCCGTTTGTCCATCCGTGAGATAAGAATATGGCATTCGTTACCTTCACATTATTTTAATATTGCTCATAGTTTATTAGACAGTATGCAATTTTCTTTTCTTCTGATCCTCTTGTTTCGTGAAAATTTAGATTACGTGGTGCATCACAGGTCAAATATAACTTTGTTGTTGCCACTGCTTGTTGAGTAACTTGTTAATAACAAAGAATTTCACTAAGTTATTTTCAATTTAGTCCTTTCCCACACTCATTCATAAAGTTTGCGTGGTTTTTGGAACTGTTCAGCTCACATATGCTCTTATATTTTTATGTGAGATAATATTTGATCTGAGATAGAACTATCATGTATATTCTCTCTTCAGTACAATTCTTAGTGAAAAAATAAGTTATTTGAGTTTTTTTGCATGCACATTACCATCATTAAGGTAAGTCATTGTTGGTGAGACATCGAGACTTCATGCTTTTCCAGACTGTGTTCGACGCGACTTTTATTTCAAACTCTTTTCGTCGATAGGCGTTATGCTTACAAAAGCGCCATTTTAGATTCTCATTGCATGTGATCTGCCCATAAGGAAGGTCACATTCACACATATGGCTCATGACAGTAAGTCACAGCATGTACTCTTAACAGTAATTTTGTAGTCAGTCAGATATTCGTTTACGATCGCCTTCATTCCGTTGCGTAATGGAAGCATTTCCTACACCTGAGTATTTCAATTATACAGTAGTCAGACAGCGTTCATAATTATTCTTGGATCAAAATCTTGGATAAAAGGGGTATATTTTCGGAGAATTTTAATGATGTCACGTAGCTCATGTATTCGGTTTAGGTCAAGAAAAAGAAGGTGTCTTTCAGTGTCAACCGTCTTCTATCTGATTGCCTTGTATTAAGAGCTGAAGAAAAACAGCTAATTAAGGACTTAATAAGATAACTCCGCCGGCGTCTAATGTTATTCTGTTTCAATAAGGAGGGAATTTCGATAGATTATCTTAAGAAAAGTAGTTTATTCATTAGATACATATCCATCACGACTACCTAAAAAGATATAAAGCAATTAATACAAACACATCATACGAGACTATCTAGTAAATATTACCGTTGCATGTTGTTTTTATTATACTTAAAATAGTTCGAATAGGTCCCTTATCTCTTCAGAAATTAATTTAAATGGTCCCTGTTGTTGCTTACCGCATTTAGTACCTTACTACTTTTCTGTACGTTTTGAACAAACGTTCACCTCCTGTTAGGCGTTTAATAGTACATGATACTTGTGATTTGGCTGTACTTTAATTTAAATCAAACAACTTTTAACATTCAATATGTGAGTTTTATAACAATGTAAATATTAGAATGACTTCCCCGTTTGTTATTAATTTTTCCGAAAGAATTATTAATGTTACAGTATTTTGATAATTTTTACTTTGGGACTTTCTAATTACAACAAAAAACTGTAAGTAGAACTTTAAATTATTACTACATTATAAAAAATCAAACAACTGCCAGAACTGTTTATAACTCACTTGTACAATGTCCTAAATGTAAACTAAATAGTATGAACAAGCGTATGTCCATATTCCAGGTCACTGAAGGTACCTTGCAAAGAATAAAGGCGAAACGCATAAGGCACAAAAATTGTGTTTCATTCAATTGTAGCTTTAACAAAAATTATCAACAAACCACAATATTACACGTTAGGACAACAAAAGGTGAAGAAATTACTAATGCGATGTTTGAAACAATTTTTTATGGTCTACATGTGTATCGTGTTAATATATGTGTGGAAGTTGGGTGCGTGGCCAAGGAATCGAAAATCAAAAGAAAATAATTTAGAAAAACACAATCATGTATCAATGAAGTCGATGTTACCCTTTCTAACGCTTATGGCCACTTGCGCCTAGGTTTTGTTTACCATTACTACGTATTTGTAGCCACAGTGTGCTTCCCATTCCATTCATGAGATCTCCTTACTTTCAGCTTGATGGAGTACCACAGAAGTCCACTATCATCATTGGTATCTGCTGGCCTTTCAGTTTTGTTCCTTGCTGTTTAATTTAATGCTGACCGTTGACTGTACTTTAAATCCCATGAATCCCGTACCTATCACGTAGCAGTATGTAGAATTTCCCCCTTGCCTGACATTTGTTGCCTCAAAATAACCGTTAAAGTTAGAATTACGCTCTGAAAACTACCAGTTGTGTTTATTTGTTTCTCGTCGGTGTGTCTGCCGATGTCCTCCTCATTGGTTAAACGCGAAACAGGCTATTTATATGCGAAAGCTCACTGTTGCGGACAGACCGTGTCACGCTCACTATTTGCATGGCAATAATTGTTCCACACTCGTTAGCGATTCGTCCGGTAGCTCACAGTACTTCTGAGCTAGCACACTCCCCACAACCACTCCTCTAACCCACAAAATCATATACACAAGACAAACCAACAGTACAACATTGTAGTCATAACGTCTATAGTAATTACGGTCGGTGACTTATGTTATTGTTGTTGTTGTTGTTCTTCTTCTTCTTCTCCTTTTTCTTCTTCTTCTTCTTGTTATTATTATTTCGAGTGGCCTATTAACGAGCATGCGGAACTGCCAGGTATTTTAAGTTTTTTTGTTCTTTATATCTCCCTTATACTTCATTTCGTCATCGACCGTTGTTCTAGTGTCCATGTGGTTTCGAGTTTCAGTCTTGGGGAAACAGTTCAGGGCCGTGGATCAGTGTCTCATTAGGGTGATTGTAGTACGGACGCTAGTAAAGTACCATATGAGGCTCTCTCACTGAGTTGTAGGTGATCCAGTCAAGGAAAATGAAACGTAGAACAGGAAAGAAAGATTTTGGCTCTACAAAGAGAATCAGAAATGGCGTATTTCTAAGTGGACAGTCACATTTCAGACTGACATGCTACCTAACACAGGAGAAGAGCCTCAACTAGACTTTGAGCGAAGTACAGTGCAGCAGACACAAAGAAACAACTATTAACTTGAATATGTAGTATTAATGTTCCACAATAATATTTATTTAATAGTTCGTTATGAACTGGCCTTCGGCTTCTTAGGCCGTCGTCAGATAACCTAACACAATTTTCTTATCTGCTATTCCAAGTATTTAATTCTTGAGATGATTTGTCTAAGATGAATTAATCGATTAATATTTTCTGTTTTTTTTTTTCCTACTGGCTGGTTTGACGATGGTCTAAGAAGCCGATAGCAGGTTCATAATGAACTATTAAAAATTCTTACTGTGGAACATTAATACTGTGTATTCAGGTTATTAATATGTCGATGTTCTTCCAAGAACTGACGGAATATTCAATAAATACGTAGGAAAAACTTTAAGGCTAAGCGGATCGAAGTAGAAAGAAAAATGTCCTGTTGCTAGATACCAGTCACGTGACGGGTGTACGCTAAGGAAAAGCTATGTGCAGAATGCCACGTTGCAAACTTCATGAAACCTAGCGCCAAGTTTATATAGTTGACAGAGAACGTAGCGGTAAAAAAACATGTGCTTAGACTACGAAAAGAAGCAAGCAGCTTGGCTATCATTTTGCATGAAAGGTGCCTTGGATGAAGCAGGAGCAGCAACAGCCGTTTATAGAATGTGTATGAAAAGGAGAGTTATGGTTAAAGTTTCCACCAACGACACTGTCATTAGGAATGAAGTTCTTACTAGAATAGAACAAGTAAGGCGAGGGAAAGCGTTAGTGTTTATTTCAAAGGATAAATTCTGCCATTCCTCTTCAATTATGTAGGGGCACTAAAGAAAACCTAAATCTGTACGACGGCATGGGAATTTAAACCTCAGCCCTTCCAAATGCTTATCGTTTGTCGTACCTATCACGCAGGCAAACCAGATTTATTGTACGTGTAGCGCGGATGAACGAATTTGCCTCTGGTGTTTAATGATACTTCCTAACATGAACTAAAGAATGATTAAGAATGCCTGTATTTGTTTTAACGGATACAGCAGGGGAGATGTGAAGAACTGCAGGGTCCTTAGTTATTTGTCAGTGATATAAAAGTTATTTTTTCAAAAACTCTTACTAAGAGAACACGAAACACTTTATGCCTGAACCTGGGAAAGAAGAAGCTTGTTTTAGGAGTACAAATAGCACAACGAACTATCTACACGTTGTCAGCGAATTACAGAAAGATGCTACCACTTTACGGCATGTGTGGACGACTCATAATTAAGTAGTGATTTCTTACGGGATCCAAGAACGAAGGTTCTTTTGTTAACTGACACATGGGATGTTCTCAAGGTATTGCTGTTGAAACACTAGCAGGTACACGGAACGAAAATAAATACGGACGATGGACTCTCGTCAGTTCGTGTCCAAACAACTAACAGAAAGGTATTTTACTTAGATAAGTAGTTACATATTCCATAAATCATTAGAACTGTGTTTTTATCGAAATTACATGGAACGAAGAATTTTCAGGATATGTAAGTATGCTTGGTTTTAACTTTGATGAACATATTATATCTCAGTATACCAAAGGAACTACACTGAAAAACTAGTGTTGTTTGATGCTACCACTTCTTAAATAAAAATATGTCTATTGAGCAGCAGAAGCTGTAAAGAAGATTTAAAACTTGATTTTCTACCTGTCAGACATTTTACATTATTGGGCAAATAAACATGTGGAGAAATCTGTCCTATGTCGTGAAACTGATGTAAACTCTGGCAAAATTGAAGTGTTGATGATTGTAGACACTGCCGATGAAGCTAAAATAATTTCAGAGGATGATTTAAAGAAGTGTGAAGCTGTTAAGTCACGTACGAGTACTACAGTATTCACTCCCAAAGATAAAGCGAAAGGTGCATTTCAGCGTAAATGTATTGAAGTAACTGAGCAGACAGGTGTAATAGTGAAATGTCAAGGTATGAAACTGAAGTTAAGGTTACAGTATAGTGGAAGGGCGTATTATGGAAGCCATTTATTAATTAAAGAATAACAAGGGAAGAATAGATTTGACCACTTCAAGGGGGAAATTAGGAATCGACAATCAGAAAAGAGTATTACCAGAAGAGGAAAACAGAGTCGGCGTGTTTGCAAGGTGCTGAAGTAGGCCTTGAAAACTTACGAGAAAAACACTGTATAGATAGTTCATTGGTTCATTCCGAAATGTTTCCTCAAACACTAGAAGAAAGGTTGAAAACCACCAATAAGATTGAAGTAGGACAGTGAGCAGCATGTAATTAAGGGACTATGGAAAGATCAGAGGTAAAAGAAGCAAAAACCGAACGAAATGTCTACAACGATCCAGGAGAACTCTTAAAACTCTAGGATGAGCGAAACATTTTGAAAATCGAGTTACAGAGAATGCTGGGGGAATGTGAAAGGGACAGATCTGAATCGAAAAAAACTGTATGAGGAAAGTTCTGCCGTAGAAAAGAAATTACAAGCAACTAAGATCATGATAGCAGGCAGAAAGAAGCGAATGTGCGTAGGCCTAACATGGTTGAACATAGGTAGCGACGTTACTTGAGAGAAGGTTAGTCATATTAGTGTAAATATGAATGACTGAATGAAGAACAAGAAGTTTCTAATGCTACTATGCTGTGGGAGAACACTATGGAAAGTGACATTTCATTGTGTAAAGGAATGGAATATAACTTAAGCAGACGTCCAATTATAATTGTGAATAAAACAAGGAGCTCGAGTTGTAGATGAACTTACGCTGGAATTGTGAGATGTCATCTCAATACAGATATCCTTTTTGAGTATTGAAATTTTGTTTTTTTTGCCATGTAGAAGTAAATGTATGATGTTGTTGTTGCGGTCTTCAGTCCTGAGACTGGTTTGATGCAGCTCTCCATGCTAATCAATCCTGTGCAAGCTTCTTCATCTCCCAATACGTACTGCAGCCTACATCCTTCTGAATCTGTTTAGTGTATTCATCTCTTGGTCTCCCTCTACGAGTTTTACCCTCCACGCTGCCCTCCAATACTAAGTTGATGATCCCTTGATGCCTCAGAACATGTCCTACCAACCGATCCCTTCTTCTTGTCAAGTTGTGCAACAAACTCCTCTTCTCTCCAATCCTATTCAATACTTCCTCATTAGTTACGTGATCTACCCATCTAATCTTCAGCATTCTTCTGTAGCACCACATTTCAAAGGCTTCTATTCTCTTCTTGTCCAAACTACTTATTGTACATGTTTCACTTCCATACATGGCTACTCTCCATACAAAGACTTTCAGAAACGACTTCCTGACATTTAAATCTGTACTCGATGTTAACAAATTTCTCTTCTTCAGAAACGCATTCGTTGCCATTGCCAGTCGACATTTCATATCCTCTCTACTTCGACCATCATCAGTTATTTTTCTCCCCAAATAGCAAAACTCATTTACTACTTTAAGTGTCTCATTTCCTAATCTAATTCCCTCATCATCGTCCGACTTAATTCGACTACATTCCATTATCCTCATTTTGCTTTTGTTGATGTTCGTCTTATATCCTCCCTTCAAGACAATGTCCATTCCGTTCCACTGCTCTTCCAAGTCCTTTGCTGTCTCTGACAGAATTACAATGTCATCGGCGAACCTTAAAGTTTTTATTTCTTCTCCATGGATTTTAATACCTACTCCGAATTTTTCTTTTGTTTCCTTTACTGCTTGCTCAATATACAGATTGAATAACATCGGGGAGAGGCTACAACCCTGTCTCACTCCCTTCCCAACCACTGCTTCCCTTTCATGTCCCTCGACTCTTATAACTGCCATCTGGTTTCTGTACGAATTGTAAATAGCCTTTCGCTCCCTGTATTTTACCCCTGCCACCTTCAGAATTTGAAAGAGAGTATTCCAGTCAACATTGTCAAAAGCTTTCTCCAAGTCTACAAATGCTAGAAACGTAGGTTTGCCTTTTCTTAATCTACCTTCTAAAATAAGTCGTAGGGTCAGTATTGCCTTACGTGTTCCCATATTTCTACGGAATCCAAACTGATCTTCCCCGAGGTCGGCTTCTACGAGTTTTTCCATTCGTCTGTACAGAATTCGAGTTAGTATTTTGCAACCGTGACTTATTAAACTGACAGTTCGGTAATTTTCACATCTGTCAACACCTGCTTTCTTTGGGATTGGAATTATTATATTCTTCTTGAAGTCTGAGGGTATTTCGCCTGTCTCATACATTTGGCTCACGAGATGGTAGAGTTTTGTCAGGACTGGCTCTCCCAAGGCTGTCAGTAGTTCTAATGGAATGTTGTCTACTCCCGGGGCCTTGTTCCGACTTAGGTCTGTCAGTGCTCTATCACATTCTTCACGCAGTATCATATCTCCCATTTCATCTTCATCTACATCCTCTTCCATTTCCATAATATTGTCCTCAAGAACATCGCCCTTGTATAGTCCCTCAATATACTCCTTCCACCTTTCTGCATTCCCTTCTTTGCTTGGAACTGGGTTTCCATCTGAGCACTTGATATTCATACAAGTGGTTCTCTTTTCTCCAAAGGCCTCTCTAATTTTCCTGTAGGCTGTATCTATCTCACCCCTAGTGAGGTAAGCCTCTACATCCTTACATTTGTCCTCTAGCCATGCCTGCTTAGCCATTTTGCACTTCCTGTCAATCTCATTTTTGAGACGTTTATATTCCTTTTTGACTGCTTCATTTACTGCATTTTTATATTTTCTCCTTTTATCAATTAAATTCAATATTTCTTCTGTCACCCAAGGATTTCTACTAGCCCTCATCTTTTTACCTACTTGATCCTCTGCTGCCTTCACTACAGCATCCCTCAAAGCTACCCATTCTTCTTCTACTGTATTTCTTTCCCCCATTCTTGTCAATTGTTCCTTTATGCTCATCCTGAAACTCTCTACAACCTCTGGTTCTTTCAGTTTATCCAGGTCCCATCTCCTCAAATTATCACCTTTTTGCAGTTTCTTCAGTTTTAATCTACAGTTCATAACCAATAGATTGTGGTCAGAGTCCACATCTGCCCCTGGAAATGTCTTACAATTTAAAACCTGGTTCCTAAATCTCTGTCTTACCATTATATAATCCATCTGATATCTTCTAGTATCTCCAAGGTTCTTCCATGTATACAACCTTCTATCATGATTCTTAAACCAAGTGTTAGCTATGATTAAGTTATGCTCTGCGCAAAATTCTATCAGGCGGCTTCCTCTTTCATTTCTTAGCCCCAATCCATATTCACCTACTATGTTTCCTTCTCTCCCTTTTCCTACTCTCGAATTCCAATCACCCATGACTATTAAATTTTCGTCTCCCTTCACTACCTGAATAATTTATTTTATCTCATCATACATTTCATCAATTTCTTCGTCATCTGCAGAGCTATTTGGCATGTATGATATTTATTATAATTAGAAGTATTAATATGTTTGTGAACAGGATAATTTTGTTAACAGTTTCTAGTAGATTTTTTGTACATATAAGAATTTTGATTATACAGTTATGGAAGATTATGATGCCATGGATAAGCATCTTTTTGCTTGTCATTTACATGCAACAGAAGCACTTGTTAACTCCATGCTCACACACATAAATTAAAGTTGACATCTATATTTAATATGAATAAGTACAAACAAGTAATGCATAGAAAACAGATAACATCAACTCCAGGATGGACAATCCGGTAAGTCACTATGTCTCAACAGCCAGCTTCAGTTCGATAATGAGTATATAAATGTAATGAGTTTTAAACCAACAAACTTCAGATATTGTATTTTGTATTTTAATAGTTATAAAGGCGTGACCATATCTCTGGAAACGTTCGATGTCACCTCACATTTATATCAACTGATGAATAATTACAACTAATTTATGGGTAAACGAAAAATTAAATTCACCCTGATATCGTCCCCATTTTATATAGCAGTTAATGGTAAAAAGCACCGAAAAGAAAGGAATTTTTTTGGAAGACGATTGTAGTTATTGGCAAATCACGTGAAGAAGTGTAATGCAATCGTTGAATAGGATAGCGTGATATGTAGGGATGCTTAGCTGCTGGAGAGGACGCCAAGGTAGCGTCACAACACAGCAAAGACTAAAGGAGAGAGGCGTACCACGTCAAGAGCTGTGGACTTAAGAGATAATGACGGTGAATGATACATGAGTATTGTAGAATAATTGATATAATTGACTGTTTTGGACAGAATACTAAAGACAGAAGACAGGCGTGACTATTGAATAAGAGAATTGTCAGACAAGTTTCATTTTAATTAAGTGGTGAACAGAGTGAATTATTGTGGTGAAATAAATGGTATTATTGTATAGTAACAGTTGACGCCTTAAATTAAAATGGAAATATTAAGTTAGAACTCAAAAGGAATAATCGTAGGTATCCTGCTTCGTTTAATCATTTACCTACAAATCAATTTCAGGTATAGGTACACGAACTGAAGTGAAGCTCACCATCGTATTGGAGGTACCATAGGGCACATTATAGGCAAGTCTAGGTGAATACTGCGTCAGTGTAGGAGATACACCACAATACTGTTTCAAGATAAAGATTAGGGAATATCATTGATCAAAGTTAACGTTCACAGGTCGCAGATTCTCACATATTTCATTTCAGTTGGAACAGATCATATGAACATATATGAACATCAGTTGTGCAAAGAAACATTTAAATAATTCACATTTAAGTTCAAACATAGTAAAAACTCAACAGATAGCTTATTATAAATCCTCCAGTTGATTTCTCTGTAGTTAGATTCATTATAACACTTTTTCGTCTACAAAAAAAGCCAATTTTGCTTGATAACTAAGGGGAAGATCATTCACATATATAACGACTGGGACAGAACCAGTATGAACCCTGTTGGACTACCTTTGCGGTTTCTTTCCAACCACTAATTTTTTTCTCTTTCCAAAACAGTTTGACTCGTTCAACATAACCTTTGTCTTCTACTTGTTAAGTATGACCAGTTGTTTGTAAGGCAGCCAATTCCATAAAAAATAGGTTCTCTGCGAGAATAACATGATATACACAATCAAAGACCTTGGGAATACAGCTAATGATAATTTTATTATTTAAGACTCTGCTGTATTTGGTGAATTAATATGTATTCTAAATCGATAAACCCTTCTGGAATCTAAACTGTGATGTGCTAGGTAAATTTTTTGTAGTTGAATGCGACAATAATCTTGAGCACATTACTTCTTCGAATATTTTGCGTAAGACAGCAGTAACTAAATTGTTCCCCTTTCTTGTCACTTTTCTTATAAAGAGGTTTAACAGTGACATATTATATCCCGCTTGGATAAGTTTCCCATGCTGGTGCCGAATTGTGATTTAAATGTCATGTCCAATAGGACAAAGCCTTCATTGGTAATTGAACAGTGTTGATCCATCGCAGAAACTCGTAATTAGTGGTGATAGCAAAAATACTAAGAGACGTATGCATGTGACACATGTGCTTCAGTTGTAGAAAGAAATTGTTACATGATGAGATTTTCATTCTGCAGCGGAGTGTGCGCTGATATGAAACTTCCTGGCAGATTAAAATTGTGTGCCCGACCGAGACTCGAACTCGGGACCTTTGCCTTTCGCGGGCAAGTGCTCTACCATCTGAGCTACCGAAGAACGACTCACGCCCGGTACTCACAGCTTTACTTCTGCCAGTACCTCGTCTCCTACCTTCCAAACTTTACAGAAGCTCTCCTGCGAACCTTGCAGAACTAGCACTCCTGAAAGAAAGGATACTGCGGAGACATGGCTTAGCCACAGCCTGGGGGATGTTTCCAGAATGAGATTTTCACTCTGCAGCGGAGTGTGCGCTGATATGAAACTTCCTGGCAGATTAAAACTGTGTGCCCGACCGAGACTCGAACTCCGAACCTTTGCCTTTCGTGGGCAAGTGTTCTACCATCTGAGCTACCGAAGCACGACTCACGCCCGGTACTCACAGCTTTACTTCTGCCAGTACCTCGTCTCCTACCTTCCAAACTTTACAGAAGCTCTCCTGCGAACCTTGCAGAACTAGCACTCCTGAAAGAAAGGATACTGCGGAGACATGGCTTAGCCGCAACCTGGGGGATGTTTCCAGAAAGAGATTTTCACTCTGCAGCGGAGTGTGCGCTGATATGAAACTTCCTGGCAGATTAAAACTGTGTGCCCGACCGAGACTCGAACTCGGGACCTTTGCCTTTCGCGGGCAAGTGCTCTACCATCTGAGCTACCGAAGCACGACTCACGCCCGGTACTCACAGCTTTACTTCTGCCAGTACCTCTTCTCCTACCTTCCAAACTTTACAGAAGCTCTCCTGCGAACCTTGCAGAACTAGCACTCCTAAAAGAAAGGATACTACGGAGACATGGCTTAGACACAGCCTGGGGGATGTTTCCAGAATCAGATTTTCACTCTGCAGCGGAATGTGCGCTGATATGAAATTTCTTGGCAGATTAAAGCTGTGTGCCCGACCGAGACTCGAACTCGGGACCTTTGCCATTCGCGGTCTTTCGAGTCTCGGTCGGGCACACAGTTTTAATCTGCCAGGAAGTTTCATATCAGCGCACACTCCGCTGCAGAGTGAAAATCTCATTCTGGAAACATCCCCCAGACTGTGGCTAAGCCATGTCTCCGCAGTATCCTTTCTTTCAGGAGTGCTAGTTCTGCAAGGTTCGCAGGAGAGCTTCTGTAAAGTTTGGAAGGTAGGAGACGAGGTACTGGCAGAAGTAAAGCTGTGAGTACCTGGCGTGAGTCGTGCTTCGGTAGCTCAGATGGTAGAGCACTTGCCCGCGAAAGGCAAAGGTCCCGAGTTCGAGTCTCGGTCAGGCACACAGTTTTTATCTGCCAGGAAGTTTCAAATTGTTACATCATTGGTAAATGACGACTTCAAACTTACCATCACAAGGCAAATGCCAACCCCAGTCAGTAGCTCACACCTACCTCCCATGCACAAGGTGTTCAAACTGACTGCCATCCTGCACATGATACATCTGAACATTGCAACAGACACTGCTAATCACTGTCTGTGACGTCGCTGTTGATATTTATGTACAGGCTCTGGTGATTTTCTCCTTTGTGTGTTGGTTTAGATTTGTGGTGCCCCCCAGAAGACAAAGTCTAGTGGCGTGAGGTCTGGCGACCTAGGTGGCCATTCCAACAGATCCCGCCTACCATTCCACGTCCAGCAAGAACCTCATCCAGGAGTCGGCAGACGTTGAAAGTCCAAAGTGTGGAGTTGCGTCATCCTGCTGAAAGAAAGACGTACATCTCCATTCTAGAGGCACATCGACTAAATAGGGTAGTAATGTTTACTCACGATGACGTCTCTAGCGTGCAGCTGTGAACGTGCCGTAAAAAATATGGGACCAATGACAATGCCCCCATGTGGGACTACGCACTGCACATGACCAATCATTTTCGTGATGTGGTGGTGGTGATGGGTCGTTCCTCTTGTCGCAGTTTTCGATATCTTCACTAATACAGCATTTTCCCTATGCAACATGACTTTTTAATCACCCACTATATCCGTAAGGATATTACTTATTAAGGTAGAACACTTCTCTGATTGCCAGACTCCAAATTTAAAGACAGATATTTCTGTAATATGTTCACAGGGTGCACATCGTAGCACGCAGATAACCTTTTCTTCCGGTGTTTCAGACTACGTGGAAGTACTACAATCCTTTAACATGAGACTGTACAGTTTGATAGTCCATCGACAACCTGTGTGCGCTTTGTTAGACACACAGGATCACAGAATTTTCTCCACGATATACAGATTCACTGTCGCTACAATATCCGCACCTAATACCAACGTGTGACTGGCTATGGACGACACAGAAGTTTCCTATAACATTCAATTTTACAGTGATTGTATTGTACTGGTCAATAACTATGTGCATTCTGTCTACAACGGGTATGTACAGTCGTGCTCAAAAGTATCCGAACGACCTGAATTGCATTTCCCCTGACTCGCAAGCAACCCACATGAGGCAGCTGTCTAGCAGGTCCTCCACTCGCTCCTTGGTACAATCGTTTGATTATTGAAAATGGCTCCATCAAGTCACCACTAGAAAACTCGGCTCTGTATCGCAATAACTCAAGATGTAAAACAATACCACGATACTACAAATATCAGGGAACACCTTATCACAAATAAGACTGTCCTTAAGGCTTGTAAGCTCACATTTATTGCAATAAATGACATACCTGAAACGATACCACTCGCATTATTACGTCAGATAGGTAATGCACGTAGTAAGTTCGCCGTATTCATGATTTCCTCTTCAAGGTAACATACAGTACTTACTATTTAACACAAAATGACATTAAAAATTTAAGTTATTCACAAGCAGTTAGTTAAGAATATGTATGAACTTCAAATGACTCGACGAACCGTCTCGTTCTGCATTTGGATTCAAAGCCGAATCATGCAGACTAAGAATTCGTGACTGACGGAAACTAGCAGTCATTCCTGACTAGGCATACAGAGAGTGATATACTTCGATTTTAGACAGTATCAGATAGCAAATATCAACTTTAAATTACATAATGTAAACATTTTTAATGGACGCGAATTCCTACCCAGCATCTATTGCCCCTGTTAACGAACTACGAGAGATGTTGAATATTGCTTCTTCACAAGTAACTTACTTGAAATGCCGTGATGTAAAGCTTTGTGTTGGACAGGGATTCGAACCCAGAACCTAATCGGATTGTTATCGAAGCACAATGATCAGTGACATATCAGATTTTCTTGGCAGTAGCTAGATGTATTAACCGAAATGACGAGACGAAACATTAATTTTTTCTTTCCCAGAAATCCAACCCAGAACCTATCGCTGTTATTTATTAGAGAAAATGAACGTTAAATATGGGTTTGTTACATCAGCAGCGACATGTAAGCATGTTTGAACTAGAAATAATATGACGAAGATTTCAATGCTGACTGGAAATCGAACCCCACACTTACCGTTGTTGACTACAAACAAAGAGACGTCAGCTACAGAATTTTTCTCCACCAGCAGCTCGGAATAACATCCTTGAACTTAGAGTGATCTCTCAAATAGTTCTGTGTCTCACTGGGAGTCAAAACGTCAGATATTGTTAATGGTGACAACGAATGAAAATGCATTAAAAATCAAAATTATGATCCATCAGCAGATAGGTGTCCTCATGCTAGAGCTTGATAATACATAATGAAAAATTTAGTGCCCGGCCAGCATTCGAAACCATTCACGCGCAATATGTGGAGATGTTGAGGAATCTGCTGTTTTGAACAAACAACAAATTGTAGTCGAGCTGTATTCTCACGAAGGGATCAAATTCCGCGTTAAGGGCGGTCTGAGTTGCATTCCAAGTTCAGAACCAATTTTATCGACATACAGAAGCTCAAATAAAAGATGGGATAAGGGTCCTGTGACCCTACATAATGTTTGTTTCGTCACTTTAAATAAATAACTAGTATAAGAAAGGTTACTGGTGACAGACTTCCCACATTTCGCCACACCTGACTTTATTGTGGTGCAACCTAACGACTACTTGGTAGAGAAGGAATATCATGTTTAATGTGAATTTCAGTCCACAATGCCATTATACCTTCTTCACTTGGCGTAGCCAGAAGAGAATAGAATCTGTCTCTCCCTATTAAAAATCATGGGAAGAAGTGGGATCGAACCCAGACCATCATCATACGAACCTATTATCAATCCAACAGACCACCAAATCATCTTCTGTATGACTCCTTTTTCTTTCAGAACACCGTTGCGGCACACTCGATGAGAGGCTCCCTATAGTGGTTTGCAGCATGTTCAGTACATTCATTTACTTGGTTGACCGAATCGCCATGAACTAGCTGCCTTGGCTACCCAGTGCATACATTCGACTCTGTTTTGTAATCACCGAAATAAAATCATGTAACTGCAACCAACACAGAACTGTCAACACCGTAGGATGCAGAAATTTGAAGAGCAAATCTTCCTTTCAATTTGAGCTACTCTATTGCGCTATCTGTTTGTTGAAAACGTTGTGCAATGCGAAAGGAAAGCTGTAACTGTCTGTCTCTCAGAAGTCTAGATCCGGCAATATGCATTATCTCACGGCACTGTGAAATGCGGAAGTTCTGGAGGAACTATTGTTGACTTCTGGAGGTGCTGTAGGTAGACGACAGCTAGTAGCATCACAGTAAGCGTCACCCACCGTAGATAAGACGTTGCAAGTTCCATTTCATTCGCTGCTGCATTTTTTACAACGCAAATCTGCTGTCTGCTGAAGTTACCAATTTAATGGAACTTTGAACATACTTACCTTCACTTCTCAACACAACATGGCCGCATGTGGAAAAAGGGCTAACTTCTGCGACGTTTTGTTCTTTTCAGGTTTAATAGACGGCCAGGGAGCAGATGCATCTCGAAGCTTTTGTATTATGTATGGAGAGAGTGCATCGTGCCAAAATAGTCAGAAAAGTGTTTTCTACATTAGCTGTCGTCTGGTAGTGGCATTTTATTCTTCTTCAAACCTTGTTTGACAACTTTAACTCAGAACAAGTTTTCTACATGCATGTAATCAATAAACTGCATGTGCAATGTCAGACTGTAATAGATCACATCAGAGAATTCGCATATATCGTTGATGATTAATTTCTCTCTCATGTTTAGTATTGTTTTAACAACACTAAAAGAAACCTTACGAAAATTGTGCACTGTATTAAAAGAAATGTAATAAAACTACCCACGATAACCTTACGACGAAAGTCTGTTTTGATAAAACTGAGTATCTGTACACAAGCGTGCCTCTATCGGCACGAATTAGTAAAATACTACTCACTTATATTTCGATTGGGTCTGTGTTTAATTGGTATGCTGTGTCATACTCAACAGGTATGCAAATGTGGCATTTGACAAATAAAGTTATGTATTCCTAGAAACCCAAAATTTGCTTGTCAGCAACGGAACGAGGCGTTACCAGTTTCGCAGCATTGTAAGTTTTTCATCATTGCGCTATGAGCTGAAAGTATTTTCTTGCGATTTCCTTATCGATGTTTCATCTGACGCTTACAGCTCTTACACAGAAGGGATAAATCCTTACATTCAGTGAAACAGGAACCACGAACCATAACAGAAACTTTTTCAGAGGTCAGCACGTTACCACAGAGCTAGCGAAGAGGTATGTGTTGCCCATTTCTCTTACGAGCCCAATAGAGTCTAGAATTCGTAAACCGCTATTTAAAAGACGAGTTTAGTTGCGATTTACACATGCAACGACTTTCCTGGGCTGAAAACCATAAATTTACAATCTTTTGTTACATCTGAAGCGACAATAACTCAGATTATTCAATGGAAATGACTGGAAAAATTCAAGTGAACTTTGAGGCTTAATTCTGTGCACACCAGGAAGTAACTCGTCGATCACAGAGTTGCCAAATATACCTTGCCTTGTTGCCAAATCTCAGTTACAGTACTAGCAGGAAGAAGACGAACCGATGTGATCCTGGGAAGTCACCACAGCTGACCTTTCAAAGACGGGGCTGCGATGGCGTAGAATACGTAATGCATCTGATTCGCATTTCTGTAACCAGGTTTAGGGACTGGAGCGTAGTTACTAATAATACTCAGCACTGACTGCAAACTAAGGATCACAAATCAGTAACTCTCATAGTTGTTTTCATATTTCTTTCGTAACTGTACTCAAACCTAAGAAACTCATTCACGGACATTTTCGTGCGTCGCCGATAGTCGAGCACACCAAACAAATAAAAGTAAAAAAAGAATGTGTGTGTGTGTGTGTGTGTGTGTGTGTGTGTGTGTGTGTGAGAGAGAGAGAGAGAGAGAGAGAGAGAGAAATAAAGATAAAGAAGAACGAGAGAGAGGGTAAAAAGTTGTTCTAAAGTAATTGAATACCGGTATGTAAAGGAATCTTTCATTAAAATAACACGTTCCACATCCTTACGAAGTGTCATATTCATGATCTATGGAACAAGTATTGATCCAATGTAATCTAATCAATCATATTGCTGACTAGCCGTGATGAGTCATGAATTACCGAAATTTTCGCCAATATCAGTAACCAAATCTAAACTTGAAAATAAAAGACGACAGTTTTTGTAATAAACTGGGACTCCTATCAAGACCCTTTCATCCCTGTTAGCTAACCACGAAAGATGTCTGATATACCTCCATTCAGAAGTTCTCTAGTTCAATCAAGTACAAGTAAAATAAGAACCCTGTTCTTTTAAATGGCTATCGGTTCATCAAATAAAATAAAATTTTGTAACTTAAGTAAGTTTACTGGCGACAGACAGTATTTCTGTTTACAGTGAGCTCCGCCTACGTCATTTCCCAAAGCGAACCGGCTCTGTCCAGTTGGGAGTGAAGAAACGTGATGTTTAATGCGGATTCTGGATTATAACGTCTTTCTCTTGAGGTTGTCAGAGGTAAAGTAAATCTGTTTGTGCCTTTTAAAAGTAAATGCTTGTACCAATGCATTGCACTTGTGATAGTTCGTTCCACCAGTCCACATTTCCCAGCCCCAGGAGTGTACTGTAACGGATCATGTGCTTAGCTTACAAAATTAGTCACGGTGGAAAAAATGCGAGTCTATTAAATGGTTAAGTAGAAGGAAGCTTCTGACGCGGAGATTATGCTATTCTCACGTCAGCACTATGTAAAGTCTCTTCTAGGCATCATAGCCTCGATGTGAAGCCATTTTGAAATTTTCACTAATTCAGGAAATATCTTAGTTCGAGACAATCCACTGTGAAGTGTGAAGTTACCGGATAATTCAATTATTACCGTCCTTATTAATATCATTTTCTTCATACTGCTGCTGGAACACATGTGCTTGAAGATAATTTAATGCCTTTTGGTCATTATGGAAGTAGTTGCCCAAGAACGGGTTCTTTCCCTGTTTTCGGAATCCTTTTCATGTTAATGTCAAACATCAGCAATTACTCGTAGATTACATTGAAACTGAAGTAATTGATGAAGACGTTACTTGATAACAAAAACGCGCTGCCTTTCTTCATTTACTTGCGGCTAGAAATGGTTGTCGAATACTGCCAAACCAAAAGCCAAGGGATCTTACTGCCCTCCGAAATACGTCGCAGTCAGTTCTTCCATATGATTTGGTCGACGTGACCTGTTTCAAGTTGATTATGACAGAGAATGTTTTAGAAAATCAATTGTATTCCTTTGCAATAAACAGAAAGATTTTCATTCTAAGCTATCCAAGTTAAAAATTTTCGGAATATTAGTTCAAGTTTAATATTCGCTTCTATAATGTAGAAAAGTACTTCACAGTTGCAAAACCCGCATCCAATTCATTGTCCTTATACAAGTCGCTGACCATAAATTCTAGCTCCGAGTGACACCAGTTTAAGTAACCTAATGTAGCGAAGACTGTTTCCCAGTGCTCTTTCTCATCGGAAAATATGCAGTTCACTCATTGGGCTCCGTTAGTACACTGTAACAGTAATTTCTGTGTGTATGCAATGCATACGGATTGTAGAATTCAGTGGTGCTCTCTCTTCCACTTCTGTATACGACTAACCTGAACAGGCCCTTTATCATTACATGCCCTGGGCGGTGCAACATCATACTGACAACAGTAATGTGCCTATACTGACCACTTCATTGTGGTTTTACCTGATTTTGTAATCATTTAAATAAAACAACATGACCTTCCAGTGGGAGACATTGCGTTCCCCTTTTCCTCGTGTGAAATTTGTCAGTAAGCTTTCTGCCTTCCAATTAGCGAAATGGGGAAGAGTACGGCCGGTAAACGATTCACAAACAACGATCTAGTGCCGTTAAGAAGATTTCTTTAAACAGTGGCGTAGCTGAAGGAATTTAGTTTCTTCTTAAATCGCCTTATGCAGCAACGTTCACAGATATCTCAAACAGGAAAAGCTCTTTATCCAGGTACGAAGGTTGTAAAACAAACTTCCCACAGTTTGTGTTAGGTTGATCTTTTCGTCTGACAGCACTGCCTAATTTTTTGTCTAAGAGGTATCACAAGTAGCGTTCCTGTAGCTGTGGGAATCATTGGCTGAAGACGAGTTTAAAACCAGAGGGTACAGCACTGCTAAATATTCAAAATGATTATCAACCTAAGTGTGAGTTCATCCACAAACTGAGGCGTATTTATAATATTGAAGCTAGACTGTGTATCGTTGTCTTCCTTGAGTGGGCATCGGAACGCGTTTACATACACGTATACAATACAACGATGGCTTGCAGAAAATAAAGGCGAAACGCGTATGACATCAAAATTGTGTTTTATTCAGTTGCTGTCAGACGGTCCATAAGTATAAATTATCAATATACCGTAATACAACTTACTGTGTCTAGCTACCAAGAGAATTTGATGTATAAAAGTTTTCTCCTGATTTCGTTACAGAATTTTTCTAGAAATTCGCAGCCCCATAAAATAAATCAGACAAAACGCTTGCACACGCAGGCCCCTACCACAGTTAGAACTGACGACTTATTGAGCCGTTGCGACGCGAGGCATGGGCGGTACCAAGGGTCTACGGACACACTGCTAACAGCACGCCACTCTAATCATGGTGTTGGTCTCTCAGCCTCATAATGCATCGTGAAAGATAATAAAAGTTGTCACTTATATGAAGAACAGCATTCCTTTAGCCAAAAAATTGAATTTTCTGACTCAGTGTCTTAGATTACATGAGAGTCATTCAAATGGATAGGTGAGTCAATTCAGTACCATACGCGGAAATGATTACACTGTCACAGTGTTGCCAAATGTTCGCGACGATGTTGCCAGTTCTCAGCTGTGCTAGGAACAGCTCTGTAGTGTTATGGGAGGAGAATCCCGTGCTCATAATATGGGAGGATACGGTGAGGAGGCGTGGGGTTTGGTTAATATGCAGCGTTTTCTTTTTCTCCTACCAGTCGCGTCAAACACTTAGGTGTGAAATCTTCCATCACGATTATAGTTTCCCACAAAATATATACGAAAAAAACACTTACCTTGTTACTTTGTGAAATCAACTTTGCCCACCTTTCACGAAAAGTAAGATAACAAACACTTTGAACCTCGAAATCGATTGCATCTATGTGCAGTCTTGTGATCATACAAGTAGAATTTCATGAATGGCACGAGAATGTAGAAAAATGTTGGTACAAACGGAATCTGTAAGAAACACAGTAAACTAATTATTTTGTACCACGTAATAATCAAGTCATTTGAAAATTCAGAAGAGAATAAACTAAAAATTATGCCCATTAAGACAGCTTCTGGCACTGTGCAGATCTGCACTTTTTCATCTTCATATCTATACAAATAATGTATACTAACCAGCGTATTCACTGCTTTCGTAATGTTTTCCCCTTGTTTAGTCTTCTATTGATGAACTGGATCCACACCCATTAATCTGATTGTTTCTTTGTATCCTCCCATCTACTATCTTTGTGTGTTATTGTTCGGTGTTCAAAAAGCAAAATATTATGCCTGCTCCCACGAGGTATTAAAAAGAGGTCCCAAGAAGGCTAACGAACTACACTCCTGGAAATGGAAAAAAGAACACATTGACACCGGTGTGTCTGACCCACCATACTTGCTCCGGACACTGCGAGAGGGCTGTACAAGCAATGATCACACGCACGGCACAGCGGACACACCAGGAACCGCGGTGTTGGCCGTCGAATGGCGCTAGCTGCGCAGCATTTGTGCACCGCCGCCGTCGGAGTCAGCCAGTTTGCCGTGGCATACGGAGCTCCATCGCAGTCTTTAACACTGGTAGCATGCCGCGACAGCGTGGACGTGAACCGTATGTGCAGTTGACGGACTTTGAGCGAGGGCGTATAGTGGGCATGCGGGAGGCCGGGTGGACGTACCGCCGAATTGCTCAACACGTGGGGCGTGAGGTCTCCACAGTACATCGATGTTGTCGCCAGTGGTCGGCGGAAGGTGCACGTGCCCGTCGACCTGGGACCGGACCGCAGCGACGCACGGATGCACGCCAAGACCGTAGGATCCTACGCAGTGCCGTAGGGGACCGCACCGCCACTTCCCAGCAAATTAGGGACACTGTTGCTCCTGGGGTATCGGCGAGGACCATTCGCAACCGTCTCCATGAAGCTGGGCTACGGTCCCGCACACCGTTAGGCCGTCTTCCGCTCACGCCCCAACATCGTGCAGCCCGCCTCCAGTGGTGTCGCGACAGGCGTGAATGGAGGGACGAATGGAGACGTGTCGTCTTCAGCGATGAGAGTCGCTTCTGCCTTGGTGCCAATTATGGTCGTATGTGTGTTTGGCGCCGTGCAGGTGAGCGCCACAATCAGGACTGAATACGACCGAGGCACACAGGGCCAACACCCGGCATCATGGTGTGGGGAGCGATCTCCTACACTGGCCGTACACCACTGGTGATCGTCGAGGGGACACTGAATAGTGCACGGTACATCCAAACCGTCATCGAACCCATCGTTCTACCATTCCTAGACCGGCAAGGGAACTTGCTGTTCCAACAGGACAATGCACGTCCGCATGTATCCCGTGCCACCCAACATGCTCTAGAAGGTGTAAGTCAACTACCCTGGCCAGCAAGATCTCCGGATCTGTCCCCCATTGAGCATGTTTGGGACTGGATGAAGCGTCGTCTCACGCGGTCTGCACGTCCAGCACGAACGCTGGTCCAACTGAGGCGCCAGATGGAAATGGCATGGCAAGCCGTTCCACAGGACTACATCCAGCATCTCTACGATCGTCTCCATGGGAGAATAGCAGCCTGCATTGCTGCGAAAGGTGGATATACACTGTACTAGTGCCGACATTGTGCATGCTCTGTTGCCTGTGTCTATGTGCCTGTGGTTCTGTCAGTGTGATCATGTGATGTATCTGACCCCAGGAATGTGTCAATAAAGTTTCCCCTTCCCGGGACAATGAATTCACGGTGTTCTTATTTCAATTTCCAGGAGTGTATAATCAAAATACAGTGAGACGCCAATTTGTCTGTTGTCATGGTGTTAAGTAGACAGAAATAGTTGGGTGTTGTTGCCTGCACCACAGGCAACCCTTGTCGTCTTCTCTTATTGAGACTTTCATATTACCCCGAACACAAGACGCCGAGATAAATGTGTATATTGTCCGTGACGAAACATCCCATATTCCATTCATCCTGATCCATTCGTTGCATGCATCGGCAGCAATGAGTGATAGGGAAGCTGTTGTGAGCTGACGAATAACAATAAAAATGGTAGTAATAACGAATCAGTTATTAAGGATGTTGCTGCATTACAGACGATTAACCAAGAAAATCTGAGTGTTTAATTGGCCCAATGCATAGGTGTTCTTACGACTTTGTTATTGATTTCTGTTCTGGTTGTTTCTACAGAGAAAAGAAAGAACCCTGTAGCCATACATATCGCTAGTACAACGAGATATTACCTATCAACCATCCTTGCTTTACATCTCGAGACGGACATGGTGTCACCGAGCTGATATTTGAAATACATTTCTGTTTTCTCTCTCTGTTACTCTTTTGTATTTCTGTTTTTATTTTTTGAGGAAAGCATAGAGAAGCGCGAATAATAAGCAAGTAGGCAAATAACCTGTTTACTGTTACTTTCACTGGGTTACGTAATGCAAAAATACAACTTCTCGCATTCAGTTGGGTGAAACCTATCACAGAAGCAAGCAAAACACAAATATTTCTTGCGCCATGCGTATCATACAAACGAAATCTCACTGCACTAACATGTTGTCCGATATATTGCACAGAAAACATATCTTATTCATGTTGATAAATACAGCTTTATCAGATACAAATTTGGATGCGTACCAAGTGTATAAAAGTATATCTTGAAATTCGCAGAAAGTCACATGGAGGTATTCGACTCAAACACAGCGATGACCAAGACTGTAACTGGGGCCGACAGCATCGTCGTCTACCACCTTGACAATTCGAACGGTGACAGTGCTCGGCCGGTTACTTACGTTTACTGGTATCAAAGCTACAGCATGAGAGCACTAAAATGTTAATAACCCGAAGATCATCAATTTTAGAACCCATAGAAAGTAAAGCAGTCATCAGTCGGAAGAGTGGTTTGAACACCACAGTGCTTTAATAGGCACGGTCTTGTTGGAGGTGGTATGCCGTTGATTCACTCCGACCTTTGAGTTGACTTACCTAGCCAGTTATTAGGGGAACCTACAGCTTAATATGGCTTTCGGACCACATTGCAACTCGGCATTTTTCACATCAACAAACACTGCCTGTCGGGAAATAAGTGTAAAATGGCACACAAAAATCATGGGCCTAACGACGGATTGAACCTGAGACCTTCGTATCCGTTCTCTTGCTCTTTATCACTTTGCCACTATGCAGGTACTACTGTGGTTTTTGCTCAGCATTAAAATTAAGGATCTCTCGTTTGTGCCTGCGTTGGCACAAGCTCGTGTCCCTTAGGAGTCCTTACTTTTGGGATTACCCTCGTATACGTGTGTGTAAACGCCTTCCGATGTCCACTCAAGGAAGACAACGATACACAGTCTAGCTTTAATATTATAAATACGCCTCAGTTTGTGGATGAACTCACACTTAGGTTGATAATCATTTTGAATATTTAGCAGTGCTGTACCCACTGGTGTTAAACTCGTTTTCAGCCAATGATTCCCACAGCTACAGGAACGCTACTTGTGATGCCTCTTAGACAAAATACTTAAGCAGTGCTATCAGACGAAAAGACCAACCTGACACACACTGTGGGAAGTTTGTTTTACAACCTTCGTACCTGGATAAAGAGCTTTTCCTGTTTGAGATATCTGTGAACGTTCCTGCATAAGGCGATTTAAGAAGAAACTAAATTCCATCAGCTCAAATGGCTCTGAGCACTATGGGACTTAACATCTGTGGTCATCAGTCCCCTAGAACTTAGAACTACTTAAACCTAACTAACCTAAGGACATCACACACATCCATGCCCGAGGCAGGATTCGAACCTGCGACCGTAGCAGTCGCGCGGTTCCAGACTGAAGCGCCTAGACCGCACGGCCACACCGGCCGGCCCCATCAGCTACGCCACTGTTTAAAGAAATCTTCTTAACGGCACTAGATCGTTGTTTGTGAATCGTTTACCGGCCGTACTCTGCCGCATTTCGCTAGTTGGAAGCCAGAAAGCTTACTGACAAATTTCACACGAGGAAAAGTGGAACGCAATGTCTCCCACTGGAAGGTCATGTTGTTTTATTTAAATGATTACAAAATCAAGTAAAACGAACAGTGAGGTGGTCAGTATAAGCACATTACTGTTGTCAGTATGATGTTGCACCGCCCAGGGCCTGTAATAATAAAGGGCCCCATTTAGGTTAGCCGTAAAAAGAAGTGGAAGAGAGAGCACCACTTAATTCTACAATCCGTATGCATTGCATACACACAGAAATTACTGTTACAGTGTACTAACGGAGCCCAATGAGAGAATTGCATATTTTCCGATGATAAAGAGCACTGGGAAACAGTCTTCGCTACATTAGGTTACTTAAACTGGTGTCACTCTGAGCTAGAATTTATGATCAGCGACTATGTGTAACGGCAATGAATTGGATGCGGGTTTTGCAACTGTGAAGTACTTTTCTACATTATAGAAGCGAATATTAAACTTGAACTAATATTCCGAAAATTTTTAACTTGGATAGCTTAGAATGAAAATCTTTCTGTTTATTGCAAAGGAATACAATTGATTTTCTAAAACATTCTCTGTCATAATCAACTTGAAACAGGTCACGTCGACCAAATCATGTGGAAGAACTGACAGCGACGTATTTCGGAAGGCAGTAAGATCCCTTGGCCTTTGGTTTGGCAGTATTCGACATCCATTTCTAGCCGCAAGTAAATGAAGAAAGGCAGTGCGTTTTTGTTATCAAGTAACGTCTTCATCAATTACTTTAGTTTCAATGTAATCTACGAGTAATTGCTGATGTTTGACATTAACATGAAAAGGATTCCGAAGACAGGGAAAGAACCCGTTCTTGGGCAACTACTTCCATAATGACCAAAAAATCATTAAATTATCTTCAAGCACATGTGTTCCAGCAGCAGCATGGATTTTCTCGAACTAAGATATTTCCTGAATTAGTGAAAATTTCAAAATGGCTTCACATCGAGGCTATGATGCCTAGAACAGTCTTTACATAGTGCTGACGTGAGAATAGCATAATCTCCGCGTCAGAAGCTTCCTTCTACTTAACCAATTAATAGACTCGCATTTTTGTCGCCGTGACTAATTTTGTAAGCTGAGCACATCATCCGATGTCTCGTGGGCCCCTACTACCACGGCACAGCGCGTCCCCAGGTTGCGGATAGGGGATACGGCCTTCAGATATGAAAGGTAGCTGCGAATACGAAAAATAAGCAGTCGCCGATAGCCGGTGGGGAGCAGGCGATGGCGTGATGAACCATCCCTGTTTCTTCTTCTCTTACTATCGAATCTATTCGTCAAGAATCAGCAGCATTAATGGGCATGGGTCCCTTTGAAGTAAAATATTCCGGAGGTAAACTAGGTTCCCAATCGGATCCCCGGGCGGACCCTACTTCGAAGAGATTCAGGCCGAAAGGAACTTTCAGGTTGGGAAGATGGAACGTTAAAAGTTTGAACAGGCCAGGAACATTCCAGACATTATTAGACGAAATGGATAGATACGATGTAGACTTTACAGCTATTCAAGAAACTCGGTGGCAGGGCGAGGGTAGCATAAAGAGGGGTAACTATACATTTTTCTATGGAGGTGTGGAGGCTCACAGTTTCGGAACAGGTTTCGCAGTAGAGAGAAAAGTGCTTCACGCAATCAGTGATATAAGGTTCATTAGTGACCGACTGTCAGTTATAGTGTTGTCTGGCAGGTGGAATAGACTAGTAGTAATTAATGTACCACCAACTGAGGACACTGAAGAGGTTGGCAAAGACGGCTTTTATGAAGAACTAGATCAACTGTGGGATGAGTTCTCCTCGTACGATACAAAATTAACCATAGGTGATTTTAATGCAAAGATAGGGAAGGAGGAAGCATTCCGGCCTACAATTGGGAAAGAAAGTTTGCATAACATTTCGAATGATAATGGCAGAAGGGTGATTAATATTGCTGTTTCAAAAGACATGATTGTTGAGAGCACATATTTCAAAAGGAAGGAGATTCATAAAGCAATTTGGGCCTCTCCGGATGGACATACCTGAAACCAAGTAGATCGGAGATGGCACACTAGTATAGAAAATGTTAGGACTTTCAGGGGAGCAGACTGCGATTCTGATCATTTTCTTGTAGTTGCCAAATTTCACCAACGGCTATCTACAGCAACATCAAGGTGTCACAATGCAGAACTTGTTAGGTTCGACACTGACAAGCTAAATGATAAAAACTTTAGAAAAATGTACATGATAGAAATATCAAATAGGTTTGATGCTCTCAGGACACACGAAGATCAAGATGAGGATGAAAATAAACAGTGGATCACTGTGAGGAATAATATCAAAGAGGCAGCGAAGGTCACAATAGGTACAATTAAGAAGAACAGGAGGAAACCGTGGTTTGATAATGAATGCAAGAAATTGGTAGAAGAAAGGAGAAAAGCGCGATTAGATTGGGATAGAATGGGAGACAGAAAACGAGAGGAGTTCTTGAACTTGGGAAGGGAAGTTGGTCGTAGGCTACAGGCAAAGAAGAGGGATTATTTGAACTATCAAATTACAAAAATGGAGACAAACAGTAAAACAAAAAACATTAGGGAACATTACCTAGACATAAATGAGAATAGGAAGGGCTTCAAGGCTAGGACAAATGCACTTCGAGGGGATGCTGTGGGAATACTGACAGACCCCAGTGCTGTATTAAGTAAATGGAGGGCGTATTTTGAGCATCTATTAAATGTACACCAGGAAGCAGGAAATGAGCAGGCATACGAAATATATACAGCGGAACCCCAGATACCTGAGCCAACGTTAAAGGAAGAGACGCAATCAACAAATTGAAAAACCATAAAGCACCAGGATCAGATTGCATAACTGCAGAATTAGTTAAAAATGGGGGACAGAAATTGGTGGAAGTAGTTCACAAAGTGATAACTAAAGTATGGAACTCAGAGATGATACCTGAAGAGTGGTAGGAGTCGATTCTGATCCTAATTTTTAAGAAAGGTGACAAAATGGATTGTAGTAATTATAGAGGGATATCGCTATTACCAGTATGTCCCAAAATTTTCTCGAATATTCTGCTAAGCAGGCTTACACCATATTCAGATGAAATTGTGGGGGATTACCAAGCCGGTTTTCGGAGGAACAGATCAACTATAGACCAAATATTCGCCCTGCGTCAAATGGGAATACAATAAACCAGTTCATAATCCCTTCATAGATTTTACAAAAGCATATGATTCAGTATTACAGTTAAAATTGAACAGAATTCTTTTGGAACTTGGAATACCAAAGAAGTATGTTAGACTTATAGAAGCGAGTTTGAAAAACACAAAAGGTAGAGTACGCGTGGGGAAATTGGAGTCAGAAGAATTTGTAATAAAGAACGGACTTAAGCAGGGACATGCCCTGTCTCCGGTACTTTTTAATTTAGTCATATTGTACGAATGGCAGCAGATAATTCAGAGGGTGTGTAGTTAAATGGAAATATTAAGATATTAGGGTATGCAGATGATCTAAACATCATTAGCGATAGGAAAGAATCTGTAACAGCAAATGCGAATGCGTTAATCTAGGCTAGTGAAGATGCAGGTCTAAGGATAAGTGAAGACAAAACTAAATACCTGGTTACTACTAGAATTCCAACAGCAGTAGATCAGGAAATGTTAAGAGTTGGAGACATGCAGTTTGAAAAAGTGAACACATTTATCTAGGAGTGGACATCACTTCGAGAAATGAGATTGAATCCGAACTGAAGAAGAGATTACGTGCAGGAAATGCGTGCTACTTCTCACTGAATAGATTGCTTTCATCACGGATATTGTCTAGGAATTTAAAGATTAGAATACACAAAACTATTATTCTACCAGTTGTGTTGCATGGTGTGAGACTTGGTCTCTCACTGTGCAAAACGAAAAGCCGTTTCGAGTGTTTGAAAACAAAATTTTGAGGAAAATTTTCGGAGCAAAATGGGATGACATTAGTGGTGAGTGGCGAAAACTGCATAACGAAGAGGTTCACGAACTCTATTCAAGCCCTGACATAATCAGTAGTATTAAATCACGTAGGCTGCGAAGGTCAGGTCACGTATGAGGGCAGGGCAGCGCGCAGAGTACTGCTAGGGCGCCTAGAAGGAAAACATTCTGCGGGCAGACCGAGGCGTGGATGGGAGGACAATGTGAAGGTTGATTTGAGGAGCCTAGGTATTGAAGATGAATGGAAGGAAACAGCCCAAGACAGGGACAGATGGCGAAAATACTTTGCTGCGGTTAATGGACTCTCGAGTCCGGTATGACCAGTGAGTAAGTAAGTAAGTAAGTAAGCACATCATCCGTTACAGTACACTCCTGGGGCTGGGAAATGTGGTCTGGTGGAACGAACTATCACAAGTGCAATGCGTGGGTACAAGCATTTACTTTTAAAAGGCACAAACAGATTTACATTGCCTCTGGTAACCTCAAGAGAAAGATGTTATAACCCAGAATCCGAATTAAACATCACGTTCCGTCATTCCCAACTGGACAGAGCCGGTTTGCTTTGGGAAATGACATAGGTGGAGGTCACTGTAAACAGAAATACTGTCGCCAGTAAACTTACTTACATTACAAAATTTTATTTTAGTTGATGAACTGATAGCCATTTAAAGGAACAGGCCTCTTATTTTACTTGTACTTGATTGAACTATAGACGTTGAAAAATTTGGTGCCGGACTATGATTAGAATTCGTATCTCCTCTTTCGAGGATCTAAATCTCTCGGAACAGGATAGTTCAATCTTTTCGTTCCTTTTTCCAAGACTGCAATCCTCTCTAGGTCACCTCCAAAGGTAAGTATGTGGGTGCGATTCCTGATCCAGTACAAAAATATTCATAATTTCATTTCAAGCCTTATCACGTGCACACCGACCTGTTAGTGAAAATTAACGTGTAGTTTTAATGTCTGTTCATGTGTTGCCAACAATTTCTGGTCAAATACGCACACATCTTACTGTTGGTGAGTAAGCAATTGATACTTAAGCTACATTCGTGGACGATAAAGGAGACCAATAGGAGTGTAGTTCGATTGTCGCTCGGACACAGAAATTTGTATCCTTATTTTAGATTCAAACACCTAGCAGCTGGTAAGAAAAACCCATACGTAACATTTGATTTTACTTAGTTAACAATCCGGTTACGTATTGGGTTCGTAAATCCGTCACAGAACTTTACATCATGCACTTCATCTTTAAATGCATACAAACTTTGTTACTTCTGAATGGAGGTATATCAGACATCTTTCGTGGTTAGTTAACAGGGATGAAAGGGTCTTGATAGGAGTCCCGGTTTATTACAAAAACTGTGGCCTTTGGCTACTGATATCGGCGAAAATATCGGTAATTCATGACTCTTCACGGCTAGTCAGCAATATGATTGATTAGATTAGATTGGTTTAAAACTTGTTCCATAGATCACGAATACGACACTTCGTAAGGATGTGGAACGTGTTATTTTAATGAAAGATTCCTTTACATACCGGTATTCAATTTCTTTAGAACAATTTTTTACCCTCTCTCTCATTCTTCTTTATCTTCATTTCTGTCTCTCTCTCTCTCTCTCTCTCTCTCTCTCTCACACACACACACACACACACACACACACACACATACACATTTTTTTTTACTTTTATTTGTTTGGTGTGCTCGACTATCGGTGACGCACGAAAACGTCCGTGAATGAGTTTCTTAGGTTTGAGTATAGTTACGAAAGAAATATGAAAACAACTATGAGAGTTTCTGATTTGTGATCCTTAGTTTGCAGTCAGTGCTGAGTATTATTAGTAACTACGCTCCAGTCCCTAAACCTGGTTACAGAAATGCGAATCAGACGCATTACGTGTTCTAGGCCGTCGCAGCCCCGTCTTTGAAAGGCCAGCTGTGGTCACTTCCCAGGATCACATCGGGTCGTCTTCTTCCTGCTAGTACTGTAACTGAGATTTGGCAACAAGGCAAGGTATATTTGGCAACTGTGTGATCGACGAGTTACTTCCTGGTGGGCACAGAATTAAGCCTCGAAGTTCACTTCAATTTTTCCAGTCATTTCCATTGAATAATCTGAGTTATTATCGCCTCAGGTGTAACAAAAGATTGTAAATTTACGGTTTTCAGCCCAGGAAAGTCGTTGCATGTGTAAATCGCAACTAAACTCGTCCTTTAAATAGCGGTTTACGAGTTCTAGACTCTATTGACCTCGTAAGAGAAATTGGCAACACATAACTCTTCGCTAGCTCTGTGGTGACGTGCTGACCTCTGAAAAAGCGTCTGTTATGGTTCGCGGTTCCAGTCTCGCTGAATGTAACGTTTCTATCCCTTCTATGAAAGAGCTATAAGCATTCAGATGAAACATCGATAAGGAAATCGCAAGAAAATACTTTCAGCTCATAGTGCAATGGTGAAAAACTTACAATGCTGCACAACAGGTAATGCCTCGTTCCGCTGCTCACAAGCAAATTTTGGGTCTCTAGGAATACAAAACTTTATTTATCAAATTCCCCATTTGCATAACTGTTGAGTATGACACAGCATACCAATTAAACACAGACCCAATCGAAATCTAAGTGAGTAGTATTTTATTAAATCGTGCCGATAGAGGCACGCTTGTGTACAGATACTCAGTTTTATCAAAACAGACTTTCGTCGTAAGGTTATCGTGGGTAGTTTTATTTCATTTCTTTTAATACAGTGCACAATTTTCGTGGGGTTTCTTTTAGTGTTGTTAAAACAATACTAAACATGAGAGAGAAATTAATCATCAACGATATATGTGAATTCTCTGATGTGATCTATAACAGTCTGACATTGCACATGTAGTTTATTGATTACATGCATGTAGAAAACTTGTTCTGAGTTAAAGCTGTCAAACAAGGTTTGAAGAAGAATAAAATGCCACTACCAGACGACAGCTAATGCAGAAAATACTTTTCTGATTATTTTGGCACGATACGCTCTCCCCATACATATTACAAAAGCTTCAAGATGCATCTGCTGCCTGGCCGTCTATTAAACCTGAAAAGAACAAAATGTAGCAGAAGTTAGCACTTTTTCCACATGCGGCTATGTTGTGTTGAGAAGTGAAGGTAATTATGTTCAAAATTCCATTAAATTGGTAACTTCAGCAGTCAGCAGAATTGCGTTGTAAAAAATGTAGCAGCGAATGAAATGGAACTCGCGACATCTTATCTACGGTGGGTGACACTTACTGTGACGCTACTAGCTGTTGTCTACCTACAGCACCTCCAGAAGTCAACAATAGTTCCTCTAGAACTTCCGCATTCCACAGTGCCGTGAGATAATGCATATGGCCGGATCTAGACTTCTGAGAGACAGACAGTTACAGCTTTTCGTTTGCACTGCACGACGTTTTCAACAAACAGATAGTGCAATAGAGTAGCTCAAATTGAAAGGAAGATTTCCTCTTTAAATTTCTGCATCCTACACTGTTGGCAGTTCTGTGTAGGTGGCAGTTACATGATTTTATTTCGGTGATTACAAAATAGAGTCGAATGTATACACTGGGTAGCCAAGGCAGCTAGTTAATGGCGATTCGGTCAACCAAGTAAAAGAATGTACTGAACATGCTGCAAACTACTACAAGGAGCCTGTGTGTCAGAATTCTCATCGAGTGTGCCACAACGGTGTTATGAAAGAAAAATGAGTCATACAGAAGATGATTTGATGGTCAGCCGTCACAGTGGCTCAGCGTGTTCAGTCAGAGGGTTTAGCTATCCTCTGTAATAAAAAAAAACTGTGTAAACGGGTCAACGAACAACCTCAACGAGTGTCTTCGGACGTCTGCCACGAACAAATTCAACGACCACTATAGAACAAAATGAGAATTAAAAAAAGAAGAAAAAAGTGGTCTGTTGGATTGATGATAGTTTCGTATGATGATGGTCTGGGTTCGATTCCTACATCTTCCCATGATTTTTAATAGGGAGAGACAGATTCTATTCTCTTCTGGCTACGCCAAGTGAAGAAGGTATAATGGCATTGTGGTCTGAAATTCACATTAAACATGATATTCCTTCTCTACCAAGTAGTCGTTAGGTTGCACCACAATAAAGTCAGGAGTGGCGAAATGTGGGAATTCTGTACCAGTAACCTTTCTTATACTAGTTATTTATTTATAGTGACGAAACAAACGCTATGTGGGGTCACAGGACCCTTTTTCCATCTTTTATTTAAGCTTCTGTATGTCGGTAAAATTGAGTCTGAACTCAGAATGCAGCTCAGACCGCCCTTAACGCGGAATTTGATCCCTTCGTGACAATACAGCTCGACTACAATTTGTTGTTTGTTCAAAACAGCAGATTCCTCAACATCTCCAAATATTGCGCGTGAATGGGTTCGAATTCTGGCCGGGCACTAAATTTTTCATTATGTATTATCAAGCTCTAGCATGAGAACACCTATCTGCTGATGGATCATAATTTTGATTTTTAATGCATTTTCATTCGTTGTCACCACTAACGATATCTGACGTTTTTGACTCCCAGTGAGACACAGAACTATTTGAGAGATCACTCTAAGTTCAAGGATGTTATTCCGAGCTGCTGGTGGAGAAAAATTCTGTAGCTGACGTCTCTTTGTTTGTAGTCAACAACGGTAAATGTGGGGTTCGATTTCCAGTCAGCATTGAACTCTTCGTCCTCTTATTTCTAGTTCAAACATGCTCACATGTCGCTGCTGATGTAACAAACCCATATTTAACGTTCGTTTTCTCTAATAAATAAAAGCGATAGGTTCTGGGTTGGAGTTCTGGGAAGGTAAAAATTAATGTTTCGTCTCGTCATTTCAGTTAGAACATCTAGATACTGCCGAGAAAATCCGATATGTCACAGTTGATTATGCTTCGATAACAATCCGATTAGGTTCTGGGTTCGAATCCCTGTCCAATACAAAGCTTTACATCACGGCATTTCAAGTAAGTTACTTGTGAAGAAGCAATATTTAATATCTCTCGTAGTTCGTTAACAGGGACAATAGATGCTGGGTAGGAATTCTTGTCCGTTAAAAATGTTTACGTTATGTAATTTAAAGTTGATATTTGCTATCTGATACTGTCTAAAATAGAGGTATATCACTCTCTGTATGTCTAGTCAGGAATGACTTAGTTTCCGTCTGTCACGAAATCTTAGTCTGTATGACCTGGGTTTGAATCCAAATGCAGAACGAGACGGTTCGTCGTGTCATTTGAAGTACACACACATTCTCAACTAGCTGCTCGTGAATAACTTAAATTTTTAATATCATTTTGTGTTAAATAACAAGTACGGTATGTTACTTTGAAGAGGAAATCATGAATACGACGAACTTACTACGTGCATTACCTATCCGACGTAATAAAGAGAGTGATTACATTTCAGGTATGTCATTTATTGCAATAATTGTGAGCTTACAAGCCTTAAGGACAGTCTTATCTGTGATAAGGTGTTCCCTGACATTTGTTGTATCGTGGTATTACTTTACATCTTGAATTATTGCGATACAGAGTCGGGATTTCTAGTGGTGACTTGTTGGAGCCATTTTCAATAGTCAAACGACTGTATCAAGGAGCGATTAGAGGACCTGCTAGACAGCTGCGTTATGTGGATTGCATGCGAATCAGGCGAAATGCAATTCAGGTCGTTCGGATATTTTTGAGCACGACTGTACATGCAGACTAACAAATATTTTAACACTACGTTTTTATCGACACCCGTATATTTTATGTATTGTTTATGGACACATTTATAATTCAATGATGGATGTCGGTGATACTTCTAGTGCTTTATGTTTTTTGGACTGACATTTCTGATATATTTTCTTGTTTCTTCGGATGAGCCATTTAATCCTATTTTTGCTGCTACATTTAGAAATGGATCGCTAACAATACTCACATCATCTCAATTATCAATCACAACATTGTCATTCAGTTTAGTTACGATAGTATGTTATCCACTGACTGACCGAGTCTCCTGTTTTGCTGTATCGCATGTGGTTTTAATCACATTATCTGCTTTATTAACTGGTGTCATGGAGTGCATAACTCTAAACATTTTAATGATGGTTTTGAAAATATAACAGCATTTTTTGTAGAATGTAAGCAACGTTGGATCTTGACTAGGTTTGGGTTTTATGTAAATATCCGTTTCGCGCGTATATGATATTTTAATCCTCTTAGTTATCCACGGTTGGTTTTTTTTTTTTTTTTTTTTTTTTTTGATGAACTTTCAGGATAAACTTTTAAGAAAGTTACTTTCAAATAATGACAAAACTTATTACGGAATAAATCCAATTTCATATTTGCATCCTCCAACTTGTTCTTAAAACGTTGTATCCTGGTATCATTAATCAGGTTCACTCCTTTTTATCGACATACCTCAGAGGTGTAATGTGCTCCATTGTTTATTGTTATAAATTGATCATCATGATCAGGAAGTCCATTATTAATTAGATACACTTTAATTGTTTCAGCCTGAGCACTCCCTATAAAAACGTTATCAACCAGGGATCTGGTGTCTTGCTACACCCTGTCACGAAAATTGACTACTGAACTCAGATTAGAGTAGCCAAATAATGATTCGAGCTCAGGATCTTTTAAAAAATTTGCACTGAAACTTCTAGAACCTACCAACTGTTTCTTCTTGTCTGAGAAATAACTCAAAATGAATGTAGATTTTTCATAACTAGCTGAAAGTTTCCTACACGGGAGCTGTAGATTGCAGACTGTTAGGATTACAAGAAAAGTGTTCTGTAGTAACAAATCTCAGGCACATGCTACTGGGTTCTGATCTACATAAACATTCTAGAATGAATGTTTTACATAATCATCGTTGTTTGGATATTTTTAACCTTGTGCCCAACTTTTACATTGTTACAGTTCCTGCTTTCCGGTGTTAACTCTACTCGAAAATGATGCTAGTCTGTGATCCCTGCCGTTTAACGTCCATATTCCTGTCGTTACATGATATTCAGTGAGGCACAGAACATCTGCCACTTCAAAGAATTTTCCACGTCTTTTAGAAATACAAGAGGCATATCCATCTTCTTTGTCAGCGCCATAGTGTTGTAATGAAATTAATGAATTTTACTTTTGTGGAAACTGATACGTATATTGTGGTCCTGTTCTACCGAAATTCCTTTCAACACTGTCTGCCCAGAACCTGATTCTTACCTTAGGACATGCCCTTCTGACTCCAGTAATCACAGAGATTTTGCATTGTATTCTTGGTGACTCTCTTACACTTCCTGCAAGAACCTTACATAAATGGTTTTTGACCACGATTTTTGTATCTCCATCTCCCAAATTAACAAAGCTGACTTTCATATTACTGAAGCGACCCCACCTAGCAACAAAAAACCAACGTGATATTATGGTCCCCGCTGTACCATGCAACTTTTGTCCCACAAACTTTTCAGCTCCTATCGTACTTTCGGAGTTGTTCTATGTGGCAATAGTTAGTGACTCACCCTGTAGACAAGGAACAGCAGAGTGCCTATGAAACTACCTTTGGGAACGCCAGGAATCACTTCTGCTGTTTTGCTCGCTAACTTTCCGTTAATTACTACGAACTGTGAACTCACTGATAGGGAATCACGCGAATCCAGTCACATAACTGAGACGCTATTCCATAAGCAAGCAGTTTGATTACTAGGCTCTTGTGAGGTACGGTGTCAAGAGCCTTCGGGAAATCCAAAAATCGGGAATCAATCTGAAATCCTTTGTCGATAGCACTCAGCACTTCATGTGGATAAAGAGCTAGTTGTGTTTCACAAGAACGATGTTTTCTAAATCCGCGTTGACTGTGTCTTCAAGGTAATTCATCATGTTCGAATACAATATATTTTGCGAAATTCTGCTCCATATCTATGTTAGTGACATGGGCCTGAAATTTAGTGGATTACTCCTATTTCCTTTCTTGACCTGTGCAGTTTTCCAGTTGTTGGGTACGGATCATTCGTCGAGCGAGCGGTTGTATATGATTGTTAAGTATGGAGCTATTGCACAGTATACTCTGAAAGGAGCCTCATTGCTATCCGAGTGTTGTCCAGAAAGTAAAATCCGATCGGTCGCGAAATGGAAACCACAGTGAAATCCAGAAACGTTTTATTCACAACAGTTCGGTACACCTTCGCCATACTTCTCTACATAGTCGCCGCTCCAACTTCAAGTGTTGTCGTAGTGTTGCATCACCTTTCCAATACTCTCATCATAGAAAGCAGCCGCCTGTGCTTTCGGCCAGTTATCTGCACTGATCTGCAGCTCGTTGTCTTCCCAGCCAACGGTTGTTGTGAGCAGAGATGAGACTGTATTGTCGGTGATCAAACACTTATCGGAAACGCTGCAGGAGCGTCTTAATGCCCCTGCAATGTGCGGCCGACAATTGGCATGAAGAAGAAACTGCTCGACAGTTGTGTTATGTGGGTTGCATGACACATGCGAAATCTCTAACCAGACCCTCATACTTGGTCGGAGACTCTATTCCCTACGCATCTTTACGTGCTCACTGCTCATTCAAAAATGAAAAGAGCGACGCGACACAATCGACTGGCATACTGGAGACACTGCCCAACGCATCTGTGCAAAGATTTACCGGATTTTCCCAGTGGTTTCCATTTCCCGAGCGATCGGAACTTACTTTCTGGACAACCCTCGTTCAGTCTGGACCTGAGGACTTGCTTTTATTAAGTGATTTAAGTTGTGTCACTACTTCTAAGTTACTTATGGTGGCAGCTATTCTTGTTTCGAATTCTGGAATATTTACTTCGTCTTCTTTGGTGAACGAAATTCGGAACGCTGTGTTTAGTAACTCGGCGTTAGCAGCATTGTCGTCGGTAGTATTTCCTTTGTTATCATGCAGAGAAGATATTGACTGTGTCTTGCCGCAAGCATACTTTACATACAACCAGACTCTCTTTGGATTTTCTGCAAGGTTTTGAGACAAAGTTACATTGTGGAAACTTATAAGCATCTCCCATTGAAGTCCGCGCTGAATTTCGAGCTTCTGTAAAAGATGGCCAATCTTGAGGGTTTTTCCGTTCGTTTAAATCAGGCACGCGTTTTTCTTTGTTTCTGTAACAGTGTTCCGACCTGTTTTGTGCACAATTTGCGATCATCTCCGTCGTTTGTTAGTGTATATGATATAAATCTCTCAACTGAATTCAAACCACATCTGGTCCACACTTACACTGTTAATTTGGATGGAGTGGAGAGCGTGTCGCAGGAAGGCGAATTTTTATTTGCTGTTTTTTTTCGGCCTAGAACTTCATTGAGTGGAATAGAATTGACTTCAGTAATGAGTCCCGCTTCGATTTGAGGCCCGATGGCAGGCGAAGACGTGGCTGGAGGCGCCCCAGACGGCAGTGAGGTACCAGCCTGACGTGCCCACCATACGGTCACACAGCCGTAGTGCTGGTCTGGGCTGCCATTCCTTTTCGTATCAGGACCCCTTTGGTTGACACTCGCGGCACCTTTACAGCACAGCAGTAGGTCGACGATATTCTACGCCTCGTTTTCTTTCCTTTCATGGCGAGCCATCCTCTTCTCACATATCAGCGAGATGATGTCCGCCGGCGCACGGTGAGAGTTTCCACCGCTTGTCTTCGTGCCTGCAGAACCCTGTCTTGGGCAGGAAGGTCTCTCGATCTGTCCACTGAAAACGTTTGGAGAATTTTGGGTAGGGCCCTCCAACCAGTGCGGGATTTTGACGATCTGAGAGGCCAGTTGCACAGAATCCGGCGTCATATGCCCCAGGAGGACTTTCAACAACTATGTCAATCAATGCCAAGAAGCATAACAGCTTGCATAAGGGCCACAGTTGCACCAGTGCGTTATTGACTTGCTCAATTTGTAAATCTCTTTTTCTTGAATAAATCATCCAGTTTCTCTGAACTTCTTATCATTTGTTTGTAAATGTACGTTATATACATAGATTTCTAGAATGAGATTTTCACTCTGCAGTGGAGTGTGCGCTGATATGAAACTTCCTGGCAGATCAAAACTGTGTGCCGGACCGAGACTCGAACTCGGGACCTTTGCCTTTCGCGGGCAAGTGCTCTACCAACCCAAGCACGACTCACGATTCACGCCCCGTCCTCACAGCCTTACTTCCGCCAGTACATCGTCTCCTACCTTCCAAACTTTAGGAGGACAGGGCGTGAGTCGTGCTTGGGTAGCTCAGTTGGTAGAGCACTTGCCCGTGAAGGGCAAAGGTCCCGAGTTCGAGTCCCAGTCCGGCACACAGTTTTAATCTGCCAGGAAGTATCATATACACTACTGGCCATTAAAATTGCTACACCACGAAGATGGCGTCCTACAGACGCGAAATTTAACCGACAGGAAGAGGATGCTGTGATATGCAAATCATCAGCTTTTCAGAGCATTCACATAGGGTTGGCACCGGTGGCGACACCTACAACGTGCTGACATGTTTCCAACCGATTTCTCATACACAAACAGCAGTTGACCAGCATTGCCTGGTGAAACGTTGTTGTGATGCCGCGTATAAGGAGGAGAAATGCGTACCATCTTGTTTCCGACTTTGATAAAGGTCGGATTGTAGCCTATCGCCACTGCGGTTTATCGTATCGCGACATTGCTGGTCGCGTTGGTCGAGATCCAATGACTGTTAGCAGAATATGGAATCGGTGGGTTCAGGAGGGTAATACGGAACGCCGTGCTGGATCCCAACGGCCTCATATCACTATCAGTCGAGATGACAGGCATCTTATCCGCATGGCTATAACGGATCGTGCACCTACGTCTCGATCCCTCAGTCAAAAGATGGGGACGTTTGCAAGACAACAACCATCTGCACGAATAGCTCGACGACGTTTGCAGCAGCATGGACTATCAGCTCGGAGACCATGGCTGCGGTTACCCGTGTCCCTGCATCACAGACAGGAGCGCCTGCGATGGTGTACTCAACGACGAATCTGGGTGCACGAATGGCAAAACGTCATTTTTTCGGATGAATTCAGGTTGTGTTTACAGCATTATGATTGTCACCTCCGTGTTTGGCGACATCGCGGAGAACGCACATTGCAAGCGTGTATTCGTCATCGCCATACTGGAGTATCACTCGGCATGATGATATGGGGAGCAATTGGTTACACGTCTCGGTCACCTCTTGTTCGCATTAACGGCACTTTGAACGGTGGACGTTACATTTCCGATGTGTTACGACCCGTGGCTCTACCCTTCATTCGATCCCTGCGAAACCCTACATTTCAGCAGGATAATTCACGAACGCATGTTGCAGGTCCTGTACGGGCCATTCTGGATACATAAAATGTTCGACTTCTGCCCTGGCCAGCACATTTTCCAGATCTCTCACCAATTTAAACCCTCTGGTCAATGGTGGCCAAGCAACTGACTCGTCATAATACGCCAGTCACTACTCTTGATGAACTGTGGTATCGTGTTGAAGCTGCATGGGCAGCTGTACCTGTACACGCCATGCAAGCTGTGACTCAATGCCCAGGCGCATCAAGGCCATTATTACGGCCAGAGGTGGTTGTTCTGGGTACTGATTTCTCAGGATCTATGCACCCAAGTTGCGTGAAAATGTAATTACATGTCAGTTCTAGTATAATATATTTGTCCAACGAATACCCGCTTATCATTTGCATTTCTTCTTGGTGTAGCAATTTTAATGGCCAGTAGTGTAGATTTCTGTCCTATCCGGATAATTCCTTCCTAGAGCGTCGGTTCTTTATCCGTTTTGGGATGTATTATAGTTGGAAATTTAGAGTAAGCTTTAACTAATTTTGTATAGAGGAATTGCCTCCATTTTAACTGTGATCCAAATGGATTATTTGCGTCGGAATGAAAACTGTTATATCCACATCTACATACGTACTCCAAAAGCCACTTTACAGTGCAAGGCTGTAGGTACGTCGTACCGGTATTATCGATTTTCTTTCGTATTGCATTTTCATATTCAGCGCGAAAAAAATTACTGCCTAAATGTCATTTTACGCGCCGTAATCTGTCTTATCTTTTCTTGTGATCCCTATGAGGGAAATACGTTGGTGGTGATATAATGGTCCTACAGTCATCTTCCAAATCAAATTCCCTAAAGATTAACGAAAACTACCTCAGCTGTATAGCTACACGTGCATTGTGCTGCGATGGGTTTATTCTTAGAAAGTCTTCAGGTAGCAGGGTTGTGCTAGCACAACTTGGCAACCTGAAGTTGTTCTAAGAATGAAACCTGTCGTAGCACAATAAACGTGCAATTACATAACTGAGGTAGTTTTCATTAATCATTAAATCTTTTTAGCTGTGGTGTTCAGCAAGATAAAGATTATTTCAAATTCTGTAAATTTACTGAAAGCGGTTCACTAAAACGAAAATCGTGTCCCATGTGGCTTCCGTAGTGCTGTCTTTATGTCCTCTCGCTACTTAGTATTACCGCTGAATACTTATACGATATGACGTGCTCAAGATGTTCACCACGAATCTTGTAATCAGATACAATCCAGTTACTTCTCTTTCTTATACGCATTATCACACACTTATCCACGTTTAAAGAGAGGTGCCACTCATTGCGCCAAGTGGGAACTTTTTCCCAGACGAGTCTTTTCCTTACGATCGTCGAACAACGATGCATTGCTGTGCACACCTCCGTCGTTAGCGTACAATCTTATTGTGCTACTGATTGTGACTGATAAACCATTTATGTATATTTAGAACATTATAGGTCCTATTACCCTTCCTTGGGTCGCATCCGTTTCATACAGTCGTGTATTGTGGCTACATTCCTGCAGCTGTTGTATTTTTTAATTGTTTGTAAATGCAAAACTTAACTGTATAACTTTCATTAGTACGTCTCATTGCAGTTAACTGTTGTCATGTAAATCGTTTATAAGAAAAATATATTACTAGCATGAATTTACTCAACTCAATCACATATTCAGATTTCCTTTATGGAGTACCCTATGTACAAAAGAATCCCGGTAAGAGGCAAACAAAATTGACCATCACGTACGCCATACGCACAGAGAGGCTGTCAACAGGAGTTAAAGCCCCTTGAAGAAAGAAAATCTACATGTCTTCACAGCTTAGGCTCTTTGGAACGAGAGGTGAAGCAGTCGATTCGTCGTACAACGAGGTCTGCCCTATGAATACAGACAGCGGCGTCGGGCGGAGCTTCGTCGTAAACTTTAAGCTTAGGCCGGGCTTCCTGCGACAGTAGCGCCGCCTCATCCCAACTCGTAACAAGGCATCCTAATATTTCATCACAGCTCACGGGCGGGGCCGTCAGCTTGAGTCAAGATCTCGCGGGTAACTTAATTCCAGAGGAAATCCGCCAGCCTGCAGTAGCGACACAGCTGCGGACGCACACGGCGCAACAGGTAGAAAAGAGTTCACCGGCCAGCTAAGGGCTGTACGCGATTTTCACTGGCAGGTACCTCTGAGATCTGTGGCAGTTCTGGGGTACTTTACATAACAAGACGAGTAGTAAACTGCTGCAGCCTGTCACATCGTTCGTGACAATACTATTTTGTAGCGCTAACACGTCAAAAGTTGACACAATGGGAACCGCGGTTGTATTACACTTATATGGTTTATAATTTCAGCAGCAAACAGGCACAAGCATAGTTAAAACATTTGTTTCAAACAATATAGTTTTAGCAGCACCCAGGCACAAATATAGTTTAAACCACATGGTTTGAATTATGTAAACTTTTTAAAACTTTTTTTGTTGCTGGTTGTTGCTTAAATTATAAACTTTACGTTATGTAGCCTATTTGAGATGGTCCAAGGGGTATTTTTTGCCTGAGTATTCGTCTTCTGCAGCTGGAGATCATCTCAAAGCTTATACAGTCTTTACACAAACAACGAAAATAAAATATTTTTCTTAAACGAATAAGTATACTAAATGCGAAATACTACATACGAAAATGAGTAATTGTTGTTTGGGAAAATGGGTACTGCGGTCAGGAGTCCGCCAAATTCATTTTTACAACATCAAAGTTGCATTAATGGCGGATCATGCAGCTCATAATACCTCGATTACACAGGTGACTGTACACATCTGCATACCGATTTCATATGGTCAAAAAGATTTTGAAAATTTCGGGTCCGATCAGAAAACACAAACTACACTCGACTTCAGATTCTCCACAATTGGGTGTGATATATTGAGTTCAACAAAAAAGTCAATTCGACTATATTTTAATACACCGAAAAATCTAAATAGTTGTACAATTTTCGCCTGTGAAACTACGCATTTTATGAGCTGCTGTCTGCACAGGATAGAGGATACTGCTGTTGACATCAAAGGCAGATGATTTTGATATGAAGATTTTGTTGCCACGAATTGCCAAAAAACACTTTCTGGACACCCTGTGTTATTATGACTGTTATTACTTTCGCTTTTATTACAGCGTGTCATCCTTAATACTTTTTTGTTATTACAGATTATTGTGATATCATTCAAGTATGTCATTGCTCTGAGTGTTATTAAAGCTATGTGTGTTATTAAACAGAAGTCCTACTGAATAAAAATTAACTAACAGCTAGAGAATTATGTTAAAGAGCAATAACAGTTCTTTACCAAATGTTGAAATCATAATCTATACAATGCCATTGTAACCTCTTCATATTGGTGCCATAACAAAATCAGATTCTGGTACCATGTTTATTTAGGAGGATAACAATAATGCTGAAGATTAGATGGGTAGATCACATAACTAATGAGAAGGTATTGAATAGGATTGTGGAGAAGAGGAGTTTGCGGCACGGCTTGACAAAAAGAAGGGACCGGTTAGTAGGACATGTTCTGAGCCATCAACGGATTACAAATTTAGTATTGGAGGGCAGCGTGGAGGGTAAAAATCGAAGAGGGAGACCAAGAGATGAATACACTAAGCAGATTCAGAAGGATGTAGGTTGCAGTAGTTACTTGGAGATGAAGAAGCTTGCACAGGATAGAGTAGCATGGAGAGCTGCATCCAACCAGTCTCAGGACTGAAGACCACAACAACAACAACAACAACAACAACAACAATGATAATGAACGTATTCAGAGGAGCATTAAGAAACAGATGCTGCCTACCTACTGGAATCTGTCATCATGGTATAACATGTGGTGTTTTCTCTTTGTAGACGAGAATAGGAATTTTTTTATACCGATAACAGCAGTGTTATTGGGCATTACATCATGCCCTTGAGATAAGGAATGTTGTGTATTCTTGAAACAGCATGTGTGTGGACAAAGGCTTCATGATGACATCGTTACAAGTGAAGCACCTCTGTCAAAACCGGAACATATTTTGTAGATCGTGAAGGGCACCATTATTGTGTCTGCTAACCAACCACAGGTAACATAATGGTCACAAAAAAGGATGTGTGCAGTCGCAAGGCAATGTATGATGCAGAATGCTTCCCCACATTGTGTACCATATGGTTCCTCAACATTTGTGATAACCTTCACGATTCCTGTGCAAGTGGTCTTTGGATGTCAGTAATGGTTTGTGGTCGTGGTGGTGGTGGTGGTGGTGGTGGTGATATGTCTTTGGTATTGGCCTCACATGTATGTTGAATTGTATATACAACATTTAGTTGTAAGGTTTTAACTATCACCAAACAAAAACGTTATGTGATATTGTTTTGCCGGCTCTGATGGCCGAGCGGTTCTAGGCGCTTCAGTCCGGAACCGCGCGACTGCTACGGTCGCAGGTTCGAATCCTGCTTCGGGCATGGATGTGTGTGATGTCCTTAGGTTAGTTAGGTTTAAGTAGTTCTAAGTTCTGGGGGACAGATGACCTAAGATGTTAAGTCCCACAGTTCTCAGAGCCATTTTGTTATTGTTTTGTTTTGTTTTGTTTGTTTGTAGGTACATGTCTGCATTCCCAGTACTCACTGAAATCCCCACAGACAATGCTGCATCATGTAGCAGGGGAGCTGAAATGGCACAGCCTATTCATAAGGTTGGGTGTAATACAGTAATTCCTTTTGTGTATTTGAAGGAGAACAAGGTGCAACAATCTGTTCTGTGTGAGTGGAAGGGTGCAGCAACAATGCAACATCATACAACACAGACACTCCTGGGCTGGAATGATGAAGAACAAATTAGCAGTCCTTTCCTCTGTGAAGAACCCAGATCACAAAAGAAGTCGAGGTGTTGGTGTTAGAAGCCTGGCCTTTTACAATCAAGGCAATAGCGTGAACAATGAAAAGCAGTTAAATGAGGTTCGAATGTCTTATGGAGCATCATTTTACCATTGCAGCATTACTCTGCTAAGAAATCTTGTTGTAGCCTTCACATCACACTTATTTCAAGTCTTTTATTGGCTTCTTCGAGAGGTTCCTCTGTGTCCTTGGTAAACCATCATGTGCAGTGCCATAAAAAAAAAACGTTTTGGTACCTCCAGGTAGTAGAAAACCTCTAGGAAGATAAGTCTGCGTCCAAAAACAGGATCACAGGCTTCACAAGCATGAAATTACTAGGGTGCCGGGTGATGGACAATTCAAGGTATGGATCAGAAGGGGGTCTAAGCAAGTGATGCCCTTGAAAAAAAAGTTGAAAAAATTGGGACCTAAAACCACTTTTTGGAGCATTCGGTATGCCTCAGACTATGCCATTCCATACTCATAAAGTGTGTCAATTCAGACATCGGTTAGATGTATTTTGTGATTACCAAGTATACAAACGTTATGTAATGTTTAACATTTAAATTTATCGACAGTGTGAATGATTATTATGTATGTATTAAAAATAGTTGATAAATTACTATAAATTAGGTATCTAATACATTGTAGTGGTAAAACTGAGCAAATGGGAGTACATATATTTACTTATTATCATTTGTTTCTCTTTTAAAAAAGACAATATTGATGAATTGCATTAAACTCGCTTCCTAGCAGTTCCCCTTGAAATATGCACTGACTAGAACTTTATTACTATTCCCACTCTGTATTGTAAGTGGCTATCATATGGCATTCGATTGTTAGCCATTTGTCTCCTGGCCACCCCTCCTAGGAACTTACAGCAAAACCAAGTAGATTCGTGCTTATCCATTCTGATCATTCATCAACCATAATCGTACCAACACAATTCATTAAAACTTGGAGTATTGTCTTTTTAGTGAATAAGAGACGTTACTTAATCCTGTAAACCATTAATTCTTACTGCACAAGACATTTTCGTATGTACAGTTAGTTAAGATTGGACATAATTGTTCAGCAGTGTCGCTTTTTGTCAACTCGGACTCAAAAAAAAGAAACTGCTTTTCAAAAAATGTTGGTTGGTGGAGGGGAGGGGGAAGGTCCCCTTTCTTCTCCCTCGCCTCCTAGCGGTGACACTAATGCACAGGATTACAAGGCGTCATTTGTGTTCCCCTTCTGACAGGATCCAAGAAGAGTGTCGTCATGTTCTGTTTAAGGACGATTTGTGGTCTAGCCTGAATAGTAAATTTAAGTATTTATTCATCTGACTTGTCCATTGGAGATGTTACACAATACACAATACTCTGGAGGTATAATGAATGCACTGTTAATTTTATCTTAGATGGCTCCATGTTAATGGCACATAAATAAGACCCTGAGGCCTCAGTGAACATGATTGCTTCATAGTGTCGTCAGCTGCTGAGAGATGAACGCTCACAGCTACCTCAGTACACTACCTTTCAAAAAGTTACTGCAATACACTAGCTTTAAAAATCATCCTCAGCACACTGGGCGATTTTCAGACTGCATAACACAGAGCTTTTCTTTTGTTCTAGATCCAGTAACATGCGATATGCCCGTAACATTCTGTCTCGTCAGGTCAACAAACTATCAGCAATGAAATAAAGTCACTCTCGGCACAGTGTTTTGACACCGGCTCCTCGCTGCAGTAAAAATAAGTACCAGTCAGAACGCCGCTCTTTGTTATGGCTGTGTTTTGGGCACCCAGCTTATCTAGCCGGTGAGCGCAGGTCCCACGTTCCAAAACGAACGCGGTTAACATGTTAGCAAAGAACTGCCGTGGCCACCCAGCCTGTTGTTCCCGCGAACAATGGCGGCCAGCCTGCTGGGTATCGGCCACGTCACGCCGCACACGTTTCCCGCCAGCGCCGGAAGAGCGCGCACAAAGCACCCCCCGCCTCCGACCCCACAGCTCGCAGCCCGACACACTTACCTGACGATGCTGCGAGCGCCGAAACCTCAGGCAGTGCCAGTCCTTATTTCATTTCATCTAACAAATAGGAAAATTGTTGTTGTAGTCATCAGCCTGAAGTCTGGTTTGATATGAATCTCCTTCCTAGTCTACCTTGTCTAGTTATTTTCATACATGCTTAACATGTGCAATTTATATGCATTCGACTCTGTTAACTATATTCAAGCTCTGGTCTCCTACAATTTTTACCCCATACATTTTTCTTCATTGCCAAATACACTATCCTTTGATGCCTCAGGATGTGTCCTATCAACCTATCACTTCTGTTAATCAAATCGAGACAAAAATCTCATTTCTTTGTTATTCGATTCATTATCTCTTCAGTAGTTGCTAAATCGACCTATCTAATGTTCAACAGTCTCCTCCAACATCAAGTTTGAAAACCTTCTGTTCTCTTCTTGTGTGCAACGTCGGTAGTCCACATTTCACTTCAATATATGGTTGCATTCGAAATAAACCCTTCCAGTAAAGGCTTACCGTTAAATTTAGATTCGATATTAACAGATATGTCTCTTCCTGAAATCTTTTCTTGCCTCTGTCAGTCTACATATTATATATTCTTTTCTTCTGCCATGATCAGTTGTTTTGCTTCCCAAATGCAAGGCACATCTACCATTTTTAGTATCAGACCTAAATAGATTTCTCAGTATATTTGATTTGGTTTGACTGCATTTCACTACCTTGCCTTACTTTGGCTTTTGTTCATCTTATAACCACTTTTCAAGACACTAAACATTTGGTTCAACTGATCTTCCAAGTGCACAGAGGTCTCTGACGGAATTATGGCATCACTGGCAAACTCGAAATTTTTATTTCTTCTTCCGAACTCTAATTCCGTTCCAAAATTTCTTCTTAGTTTCCTTTAATGATTGCTTAACGCACAGGCAGAACGATTTGTGGACAGGCTACAACCATGTCTCAATTCCTTCTCTTACTACCTCCCTTTAATATCTTTCGACTCTGCAGTAAATTATGTAGACCTAATGACATAATGCCATCTATAATAAATGTAATATTTTTTCTATTTAAAATCGTTTCAGGTAATGGTCCACATCGCCAGCAACTAAATTACGAATACATGAGACTGGACTAAGTTGAAATTACGTTGTACATACATCACAGAACATACTGAAAATTTGTAAACGTAATTGCTATAGACTGCACCATGAATATAAAGGCATACCACGTTATGGCATCCAAAGCTGAACTAAACTAATCAAATGAAAGGCTAAAGCAGATAAGAAAAATATGACCTTGATTAACATATTCTAAAGATAGCTCATAAAGATCAATATGCACATCGAAAATCTTTTATCATTGTCCTAATAATCTAAAATGGCTGACAGGTAGCAAAGCAAATTTTAAAGTTAGTATAAAGCCACTTCTTCTAAACAGGTCTTCTTAATTCATAGACGATTTTTAATTAGAAGCTGGTACTATTTGTATCTCTCTCATATACATATACGGCTCTGTATAAATTTAATTATGTATTTATATAGATCACCCATTCTGGGAATCGGGAATTTAAACGATATTTGCCTGTTATATGTATCGATACCGGAGAGATAGTGGACCGGGAATTCCCAGTGATTATCAAAATCTCTACATTAGTTCCTCAGACTGACCTGGATGTACAACAAAAAGGGGCCAGGACGCTTCATCTTATCTATTTAGATAGAGAAAATCTAATAAAAGATTTTTTATTTACTTTCATTTTATGGTTGCATGTAGTAATGTCTGTTAATGCTTTCGAGAGATGAAGAATGCAACGTATATTCAAAAGGCGAAAAGGTATTTTTTATCTGATATAACTACAATTTAACTTGTTTCAGATTTTTCACTTTATTTGTACTGTGAAATCTTGCTTCTTGCCGAATTTCATGATTCTAGGTCAACGAGAAGTACCGTATAGGTTTTGATGAGTGAGTTTACGAGCACCAAAATATATGACATAAATGTTCGTATCTTTTGACTGAGTTGGTAGGAACTTCAATTTCTTAGATCGCCAAGGGACTATTGATCTTAGTATGTGACGTAAATTTCAACTTAATACTTCTACGGGCTCCTGCGGAAAAGGATTTTTAACAGCGAGACAGACAGACGGATAACGAAGCGCCCCTATAAAGGTTCCTTTTCATCGACTGAGGCACGGAATCCTAGAGGTGTAATTTTCTCCAGACAGTGTCTGTTTAGTGATGAACATGCGAACACCCATATTTCGTGCTCAGCCTGTGGTGTCATCCGAAGAGTGAGGTTGCAAATCAAAATTTTTGATACGACGGGACCACAGGCTGCCACACACACCCTCAAGTGTTTCCGTACTCCGTCGCAGCTGGAAGTCCACTTACGTCAGAACGCAGTGCCGCTCACCCTGCTTTTTGATAGCTCACTCTGATAGGAGCATCGTCATTGTTCAGATCCAGGAGCGAGCTGTGTCGTTAGTCAGAACAGTTCATAGTTAAATGTGAAGCAATAGTTGACTGTCATTCAGTAGTATTCACAACAATAATCATCACTGTTCTGCAGTATAGTTCCTCATGTTGACATAGATACTTTCCAAGTTAAGTATCCTCTATTATAGGGTTTTACTAAAACTGCTTTAAGGGGCTCTGGAACGCCCTATACTTGCAATGTTAAAATAACGCTTATAAATTACATCTTTCCTCACAAAGTATTTGAGGTGGGAAGTTGAACTTTTTACAGATTATTTATTGGAATATGGGCTACAACTTAACACAGGGATTTTACAAAATTTTAGTTCTGTTATTAAAGATGATTTTTTTTTCAATTGTAATGAAAATTCACAACATTTTTTTGCAATTTTTTATTTATATATTCAAATATATACAGTTTTTTGGAAAAAGGCTGTGTTAAATTATGCAGAAGGTACTGTGTAACATTTACTGAAAGTTTGAAACAATTATGTTTGGAAGATCCTTAGAAAACATGTCATTAGTATGAGAAAATAAAAGTTTTGGGAATCGAGCGACAAAGATTGGATTAACTTTTAGTGCATTCCAGGTCCATAGGATGGATTATCTTCATCCTCTGCAAACTCCTCCTCCAGCTTCCTCTAGTTCCTCCTCCTGTTTACTCTTGCTTGTATTTCTAGACTCTTTACAGCCCTGTCTGCAGCCCGAAGGCGTTCCTTGTCTAAAGCAAGCATCGCTCGTTGTTGTGTTCGTAGATTTTGCTACCATTTTCTTCAGTTGCAGTTACTGCAACACTGTTCCAAAAGGTGGTCATGTATGAACACTTATCACATTTCAGTTGTATTTCACTAGCAAATCCTACGTGCTTTATTATCGAGAGTTCCAGACCAACTTCTCTACAACGAATACATCTTACACAGTTTGAAAAAATTCCTTTGAGAACCGACATATCAAATATTTCATTCACATCCGATTCGCCCATAAAACATTCATAGTTTTCACTCATTGAACCAAGCTTCTTCTGTGAAGTATTTTCTTTCCCACTTTGACTGCTATGGGCAGGTGTACTTGAGAGGTTAGGTTCACTCACTTGGTTATCGTCTTTATTATTTACAGTAAAAACACATACCTTTGGCTTTCCAACATTTCTCCTTTTCTTAAAAGCCTTCAGAGGATTTCTAATAACTTTACTTTTACTCATTATTATACTTCAACAAAACAGAGACTCAAGAAACAGAATTAATTACGAATATTTTCGAGATAACGACAGAGTAAATAAACATGAAACAATCGACAATCACACCAGCGATATATATTGAACCATCACAGGTTAGCCACAACACATACTTTATCTCACATCACTAAAATGTACCTAATGAACACGGACGTTAATAATAACACCATTTGACAGCAGTTTAACGGCGCCACAGTGGGTCACGCCCATGTAGAACACATTTCAAAAAAAATTTAAAAATATTTGTAGTCTTCGGAATTGAATAAATTATATATCTATTAAAAGGTCTGCAGATTCAGAAAACGCAAAAAAGTAAAAATTGAACTTTTCATGATTTTGAGCCTTTCCGGAGCCCCTTAATATTCATTCAATGTTGTAGCATCTACTGGACCTTCTCCAGGAGTTAAACCCATAGAACTGTTGTCTAGGCTTGCTACGACATATTTAAAAGTGCCTACGAGTAATTTTGCACAGACTTTCGCCCTCGACTGCCCGTGTGGACGTGATTCGTGTTCCGCTAGTCACAGCGGCAATAAATTTGTATTATTATATCTGGTCTAGAGTGTTTAACCATGCCTAAGCCCAAACGCGAACTATCTTTAAATAACGTTAGTTCCAGGCCTAGCAGACTGAACGATTACTGCTCAGTGTTCCATAGATGACCAAGTTACTGTCGCAACGAGCAGTACCACAGCCAGTTGTTGCATCCAAGTTTCACCAGTTTAGAGCAAGGAACAGTAGCAGTCTGAATATCACGCTCAACTGGAAGCTGACTTCACCAGCTACAGAATTGAAGGCATAGCGCGTTGCATTCTTTCTGTCCACTGTCGGAGCCGACTTCTACCGTCTGTGTCTCAAACTGTTTCCCAACTCTCGTCCGGAAGGTGCTGACTGTGAGGGTCTCGTTAGGGAAACCAACGGGCATTGCGAGGCACAGATTCATATCGCTACAGTGAGATTTAAGTTTTTTTGTTGTTTTTTTTAAGGAGCACACTGACCGGTCTTTAAAACAGTGGACTGCTGAACTTGAAAGGCAGACGTAAGACATTCCAGGTTCAAGTGGTGTTGTAGGTAAAATTACAGTGATCTTATGCTACGTGATGCAATCACACAAAACGTGTCAGATGCACGCATACCAGCTCCCAACCTAAAATTGCGAGATTTGGATTTGAAAACAGTTCTGTTAATTGTACAGTCTCGAGGTATTGTGGACACAACTGAAGCTGATTTTGAGGCTCCAACTGTTCTTTCGTTCAAAGTACACCAGGCACTCAGTCTACAGTTAATGTTAAAGTGAATAAAAATCGGGGTCAGATTAAAAGGAAAGGTAAAACCTTTCGGTCACGTAGTACACCTTGTGTACTTCAGAATAAGGCAAGTTAGTCTTGTTTTCAGTGTTTTTGTACTCATGATAGAGAACTCTGTCCTTGTCATGAAGCACAGTGGTTCAGGTGTGGTAAGCAAGGTCTCACTCGGACCGCCTGATTACAACACCACCAGATAGAGCGCCTGTTTAATACAAAGCCACAGAACGGGTCTCAGCTTGTTAATGATGTCACGGCCCAGAAAGCGTGACGGACACAAGTAAAGTCTCACTTTTCTGCTTTGCAGAAACCTTCTGCTGTATTCCAAAGACAGAAGAACAAACTTCTTGTCCGACTGACAAGGGGAGGCCGCCAATTGTGAAATTCAGATTCGATTCATACTGCGCATAATAAAAGTTCATGGCCAGAGGAGTAATGTGGCAAAGCACCAAGATGCACTTCTCAGCCGTTGTCGAGAAAATCGACAGTTAAAAGAAACCGTTGCGGTGAAATACTCTCTACGATTAATAACTTTCTACAGCGTTGTGGCGCAGCGGTAAGCGCTCGGGTTCGTAATCCGAAGGTCGCCGGATCGAATCTCGCGCCATGCAACTCTTTTTTTTTTTTGAGATTCAAATGTGTATTGTATTTCACAAATGTTATTAATTGTCTTCATAATGTTAACCACGTATAGTTAACGGAAGACGTAGAAACGGTATTCCGAAACGAATACGTATAGCGTAAGTCAAACGTTCGAATTAGAATAGAGACCCCACGAACACAAATTTGCTGCGGCATGTATGAAATATAAACTCCGTTACTCGCTCGTTACACTTGAAGGACAGATGTTGAATGGGCCGAAACGAGCCGCCGCATAACAGCGTAGTTGCCTGCTAACTTCGAAAGAAGGTAGATGCGGTCCCTAGCGCAACTTATAACATCGTCGAAAATCAGTGCTGACGGGAGAGCTATGGTACACCCTGTTAAAAAAACGGAAAAATGGAGGCGGTACAATTGGAGAGCGATCCGCTTTCATCAACATGCCTAAGCAATTCATTAATAGTTATATATATATATATATATATATATATATATATATATATATATATATAAATATAATAAAAAAATTGGATGGCGCGAGAGTCGATCCGGCGACCTTCGGATTACGAACCCGAGCGCTTACCGCTGCGCCACGACGCCGTAGAAAATTATTAGTTGTAGAGAGTATTTCACCGCAACGGTTTCTTTTAACCGTCGGTTTTCTCGACAACGGCTGAGAAGTGCATCTTGGTGCTTTGCCACATTACACCGCTGGCCATGAATTTTTGTTATGCGCAGTATGAATCGAATCTGAATTTCACAATTGGCAGCCTCCCCTTGTGAGACTGACTCACAATACAGTAAAATTACAGTTAGCCACAGATGTGTCTGTTTCCCTAATCCACAAGGACACGTATGGAATGATCGGTAGCGCACGCTACGAAAACTTACTTAAGTTTTGTCTGCACATGACGGACATTAAATACCAGTACTTGGCATGTGCAGTTTGCCAGTAACTTTACGTGACATTATCAAGTGGACTCAATTCGATGTACTATGTTCTAGAAATAGTGCGAGTATTTTTGACTTAGACCTCTGCTTACCCAACAATTGCAAATCAGTGTTTCACTGCATCATACCCGTGTTTCTGACTGGTGCAATAAATACAATGTACTTTTTTAACTGGGATTAGGAAGGACTAAAGATTTTGAGGCACACATTACTGTTACATAACAGTTTTTAGGAGTCATACAAACCGTTTCTGCAAGCCAGTGAGCGTGCACCGTGCTAATCCTTAAAAAGGCGTCAGGAGGATCACGGCCACAGTAACTATAATGGATCCTTTTCCTCTCCAATGACCGGAGGAATAAATGCATGGATTGGAGCAGGGCAAATTCTTTTCAAAGGCTGATTTACGTGAGTCGTATTTACAGTTTCCACTGGACAAGCAGTACAAGCAACATTTTGTGATCAATACTCATCCGCGATTGTCCGTTTCAAAGACTGCCATTTAGAAGCGCTTCAGCCCGTTCTGCTTTTCAGCATTTCCTCGAAGAATTAATGGCTAAAATCCCTTCATGCACAAACTGTTCGGATGATATAGTTGTCATGGGCCGTACGCCTGCTGAACATTTGACTAATTTCAAGTGTTTATTTCAAGTTCTCAGAAGCTAACCTTAAGTGTGACAACGGGAAGTGCTCCTTCTCCAATGAAAAACTTGAACATTCAGGACATGTCACAAATGCACAGGATATTCACCCTGCTCGTTCGCACTAGCCTTTGATTAAAGAATTCCCGGTGCTCCGTAACATCAAGGAGTTACAGCTTGCCATACTGGAAAATTAATCTATTACCTTAAGTTTTTGATAACGCTGCACAAATAGTCGCTCCATTGAACCGACTGCGCTGGAACAGCGTTCCCTTTTTGTGGTCTCAAGAATGCTGTTAAAAAGAGCTTTGTTAAGTTGTTCATTGTCTTATTCATTTTGATCCAGCTAAGCCTCTAGTTTTAACTGTGGATACCTCTTCTCGCGAGATTGGTGCAGTGCTCTCCCAAACAATTGGTTTGTCTTACAGGCTTATTGCTTTTGCCTCAAAAAATAAGCGCAGTGCAATTATAGTCAACTTGAAAAACTGGTGTTCTCTTTTGTCTATGCTGTTACAAAGTTCCCCTAATTCTCGTACAGTCAGAAGTTCTTTTTCATTACAGATACTCAGCCTTCAACGCTTTTGATAAATCCATCCAAGACTGCCCCACCATAGACTGCGCACAAATTGCCAAGTTGGGCTCTGTTATTGTTTAATTATCAATACAAATTGTTGTTACGGTCCACTACACACCATTTGAACACTTCTTGTCCCTGTTACTGGTCGGCATTGCAATAGTGTTTGTTTCGTCAGAGGAATCGTGCTATCAAATTGCCACTGAAGAGTTTGAAATTCTTCAAAATTTTCTTCTTGAATTTCGGCGTATTGATGGTGCAGCTGCTTCCGACCCAGCTATTTGGGTAGTTCTGCAGTGTGTGCGCCACGGGTGGCCACGTAATTTGAAAGAAATTCCACACTCAGTGGCACATCACTAATTTTCGCATCGCAATGCACTATCCGCATGGTCAGGTGTTTTGTGCCACATACAGGGAATGAAGACGTACGGTTTATGATTTCTCACTCCCTTCTTGTCTTTGTTGCACCAAAGTCACTGGCGCATAGTTCACATAGAGCGACCCGCCTAGAGTCACTGTACTTGACAGGGCATGGATGCTCAAATTCAGAAAATGACCTCTTCTTGCACACCTTATGCAGAACATCAGTCCAATCCACCGCAACGCTCCTTTCAGCGGCCACATCCGTCCGGACCACGGCAATGCTTGCACATTGATTTCGCGGATCCATTCTGGAACCCATGACGGTGTTGGCGGTAGATATGGAACACTGGGACTTTGACAGCATCTGGGGCACTTAATATTCTGTCAGAATAGCTCGACGGACATGATGCACCACAAGAAACATGACACGCAGGAACAGGAAAGCTGGAAAAGGACCAACACATTCTATATTCTAGTGGATTGGAAGATGGAAAATTCCGAAATATGATAGGTTTCATGGTCAGCACAAGAATAGTGACAGCAGTAATTGATTTTCAACTAATTGATGACAGAATAGCTGTTATAAGACTAAGAAGTAGATTCACAAATTAACATGCCTGAACTGATGTAGCGGAGGAGGCAAAGAAAGAAAGTTTCTATGAAATATTTGAAGAGATGATCAGTAAGACATCAGGATATCATATGAAGGTTATTGGTGGAGACGCCACTGCTTAAGTCGGTATGGAGACTATTTGGATGGTTATATCAGGGACAGAAAGGTTACATGCAGAAAGTAATGATAAAGGAATGAGACTTTTTAGCTATGCAAGTACAGACAACCTAAGAGTTACGAACACATACTTCCCTTGGAAGGACATTCATAAGGCAACGTGGATATTGCTAGATGGGAGAACAAAAAGGAAAATAGACTATGTCCTGGTAGACCAAAGGCACAAAAGCATTGTAATGAATGTTAAAACTATAAGAGGAGCCGATCCAGGCACAGTCCAGTGCTTAATCATAACAGAGCTACAACAACGGATAGCTACAGAAAAGCCATGGCTAGGAGATAGTATAATAGAATGGAATGTTGACTTGGGCAAGCTGAAAGATAATGAAAAGTCATTAAGCTCCAAAACAGCTCTGAGTTTCTAACAATGGAAGACAGCTCGACATTGAAGGCCAGTGGGAAATGACAAAAACAAATGTGGAACAAGCAGCAGTAGAAGCTTGCGGACGAAGAAAAAGAAGGATGAAAAGTCGTTGGTTCTCGTAAGAGTCTGAGCGAAAAATGAAAGAAAGAAGAGTAGCAAAGGAAAAACACCTACAGGAAGTATTAAAAAAAAGCAAAGAAGCATACGAACATGCTAACAACGAAACCAAAAATCTGAGAAGGAAAAAAGAGAGCGCATGTCGAAAGTCAAGTGAAAAAAGCAGAAGAGAATAAAACTGTCGGGAATGCAATAGATTTTTACAGGTCAATTAGGTTCTTCAGGAAATGAAACATACCACCAATGCATGATATTAAGGATAAAAGTGGTGATACAGTTTTGGAACGAACAAAAGGCACGGGAATTTAGAAGGAATATTTTGAGGAGCTTCTAAATGTTGAAGATGGAATTAAGGAAATGGAGGAACAACGTAATTATCAGAACGCAGATCGCTTAACTGAACCGCCGACATTGAAAGAGAAAGTAGATGCAGTCAAAACAATAAAAAACAACAAACCTCCATGGAGAAATGGGTTAACGGCTGAACTACTTAAGAAGGGAGGAGACACAACTGCGAAACAAGAACACAAAATCGTGACCAATATTTGGAACGAAGAAAGAGTGCCATCTGAGGGGAAAGAAGCGATCATAGTACCAGTCCATAAAAAGGGCGATAGACAAAAATGCAGAAATTATAGAGGCATCTACTTAATTAGCACAGCCTACAAAGAGTTCTCCAGGCCTCTTCAGAAAAGACTGGAACAAAATTTAAAAGAGGTGACAGATGAGGAGCTAGCGGGATTAATAAATATTCCGTACAACACCGATCAGATATTTGTACTGAAAGAAGTAATATCAAAACACTGGAAATACAAGAAAATGGTGGCCATATTGTCTGTTGGTTTTAACAACGCCTACGATCGAATAAACAGAGAAAAGTTGTGCAGGAAAATTCAGAAGTTTGGAATACCAAAGAAAATTTATGCAAATGGATGAAGAGTATTCCATGGCTTTTAATATGAAAACAGGACTCAGGAAATGAGGTGGATTATCGCAATTTTTTTCAATGTAGGTAATATAGGAAGAACTGGGTGCAACAAGAGAAGAAGAGGAGGGAATTATTATAGGATCAAAAATGAATGTACTGGCCTTTGCACATGATTTAGCATTAATCGCTGAAAATGTAGATGATCTGAAAATACTCGCAAGAAAGCTACATCATCAGAAAGCAAAGGATGCTGGATTAGAGGTAAATAACGAGAAAACAATATTCATCAGGATAGAAAGAAGTTACAAGGCAAAAAGATGGGAAACCATACAGATTGATGGCTACATATTTGGAGAAGTATAACAGTTTAAATATCTGAGAGTCGGAAGAGTAACATAAATTATCAAAAACAAAAAATGGAAGCGAGGATAAAAGCAGCACCCACACCATCACATTCACTCAACGAACTAATGTCACCCAAATTTTTATCAAGACGAATCAAGCAAGATAAGGATATATAAAATATAATCAGACCAGTATTACTGCATTGAGCAGAAATATGGAGAACAAATAAGTATACAGCGAGAAAGATAACGGTTTGGGAAAACAAAATCCTGTAGAAGATTCTTGTGCAAATTTATGAGGGAGAAGAATGGCGAAAAATATAAGCAAGGAGTCAGGGAGGTCTATAATGAAACAGATACTGTTGCTGGTGTCACGACAAGAAGACTGAGGTGGGCCGGGCACGTCTATAGAAGAGCGGTGGAATCAAAATTGAGAAAATGTCCGACCCGAAACAAGAAGGGTGAGGATCTTCAGACAGACCGAAAATACGATTGAGAGTCCAGTTGGACAAGGATCATCAGATACTTGGAGCAAGAGAAGAAAATGCCAAGGAGAAAACGCGATGGAGGAGGCTGCTTGACAAGGCCAAATGCCGACTACAGTTTGTGGGGCCAGGAGAGTAAGAGTAACTGCGTATATAGAGAACCAGTTCTTTGAAAAATTGCTGAGAAAACTACATTACATCAGGTACATAGACGATACTCTTGTCCTCTTCAATGGCATGAATGCTGAAATGTGACGCCCACAAATTCGGAATATTTCGAAAAACCACTTTCGCTGACAGCATAATCCACAAAAGATCGTGCCACACAGAAATACATAAGAAAGCCTTTTTTTATCGCATGACCGACAAAATCATTAACCTCTCATTACAAAAGAACGAAATTAGCGGAGTTGTGTATTCTAAAACATACGCTAGACAAAATGTATACTACAAAATTACATAATAGTGGTGGTGGTAAGCTCCTATGGGACTAAACTGTTGAGGTCGTCGGTCCGTACGCTTACACATTATTTAATCTAACTTAAACTAACTTACGCTAAGGACAGCACACACGCCCATGCCCGAGGGAGGACTCGAACGTCCGACGGGGGAGCCGCGCGAACCGTGGCTACACTGAGCGGCTAAAATTACATAATAAAAGCAACAAGAAATAACATTAACAAGAGATCCAGAACCAGAAAAAACGAAATATATTGCTTTACCTTACCAAAGTTCCATATGAGAGATAACTAATGTACTAATTGGATTCCGCACGACCACCAAAATTGGTGACACTAGTCAGACACACCACCCACAAAACAAAACCTTTGTCACAATCAGGGATCTATAAAATCAAATACGATGAATGGGAAAGTACATTCGAACACATGGCTGAAAATGACTTACATGTTTTTGGCACCCTCCATCGGTAATACTGGAATTCAATATGGTGTTTGCCCACCCTTAGCCTTGATGACAGCTTCCACTCTCGCAGGCATACGTTCAATCAGGCGCTGGAAGGTTTCTTGGGGAATGGCAGCCCATTTTTCACGGAATGCTGCACTGACGAGAGGTATCGACGTCGGTCGGTGAGGCTTGGCACGAAGTCGGCGTTCCAAAACATCCCAAAGGTGTTCTACAGGATTCAGGTCAGGACTCTGTGCAGGCCAGTCCATTACAGGGATGTTATTGTAGTGTAACCACTCTGCCACAGGCCGTGGGTTATGAACAGGTGTTCGATAGAGTTGGAAGACGCAAATGCCATCCCCGAATTGCTCTTCAACAGTCGGAAACAAGAAGGTACTTAAAACGACAATGTAGGCCTGTGCTGTGATAGTGCCACGCAAAACAACAAGGAGTGCAAGCCCCCTCCATGAAAAAAAGCCCACAGCATAACACCACCTCCCCTGAATTTTACTGTTGGCACTACACACGCTGGCAGATGACATTCATCGGGCATTCGCCATACCCACACCCTACCATTTTCCACTGTTCAATCGTCCAATGTTTACGCTCCTTACACAAAGCGAGGCGTCGTTTGGCATTTACTGGCGTGATGTGTGACTTATGAGCACTCGCTCGACCATGAAATCCAAGTTTTCTCACCTCCTGCATAACTGTCATAGTACTTGCAGTGGGTCCTGATGCAGTTTGGAATTCCTGTGTGATGGTCTGGATAGATGTCTGTCTATTACTCATTAAGACCCTCTTCAACTGTCGTCGGTTTCTATCAGTCAACACACGAGTACGGCCTGTACGCTTTTGTGCTGTACGTGTCCCTTCACGTTTCCACTTCACTATGTCATCGGAAACAGTGGACCTAGGGTTGTTTAGGAATGTGGAAATCTCGCGCACAGACGTATGACGCAAGTGATACCCAATCACCTGACCGCGTTCGAAGTCCGTGAGTTCCGCGAAGCGCCCTATTCTGCTCTCTCACGATGGTCAGTGAGTACTGAGGTCGCTGATAAGGAGTACCTGACAGTAAGTGGCAGCGCAATGCATCTGATATGAAAAATGTATGTTTTTGGGGGTGTCCGAATACTTTTGATCACATAGTGTATCTATGTGGTGCAAACAAGTAGATATTTTTCCACGAGGTTCAGAGCACACACAAACGTAAGCGAGAACCGCGTACCTTTCTTTAGAGCACAGATACGAAACTTCAATTCTAACAACAGCAGCATCGAGGAATCTTTACAGGTACTACATAGGGTAGAGAAAGGCAGATTAATGGACGCTCTAGAAGAAATTGAAATTAATAGCTCTTTAAGAATATCTAAAATATACACTCAATAAACAAACGAACCTTAAAAATAAATATTTTCCATATTATTTTGTCTTGTAAGTACACACTTTTAGATGTGTCACTCTGTCATAATGCATACAAACCTCTCATCCCCTAATCCAGTTGGGGTGCGTCCAACGGAAATAACTGCCAAATTCCCACACGGGTCTCAAAATTGCAGTACATAAAATTGTATATTGACTGGCATCGCTAACTAATTGCTCTTTGATGTGCACATTACGTTGTTATCTCTGCCTAACGCCCACCTATAGGGTAAGTCTGTGAGAGATGGACCACCTTTTTTCTTCAGCATAAAATTTGTGTTTTTTTCAGCTTTTCTTTACTTCTGGCAATATGCTCGTATAGAGGGTCATATAAACGTAAGTACACTATACGCTTGAGACACTGCCACTTAAAACACAAGAGATGATATAATGAAAATATATGTGTGTGGCGCTTCTCACCAGTAGATTTTGTATGGGTGCGATGGACGGTGTACTGGGCGTAACGGACCATATAAAAATGGATATACGTGAAGAAAAGAGTCAATTACAATTACATTTTCGTATTTTGAATATGTTCTATTGAATACAGAACTATACTATTAAATATTTTAATCAAAAACATTTTATCAGTTTATTATAAATCTTGATTGAACATTGACTTTTCTAACGAGTTGTGGTTTTGTTCAAGAATTAGCATCTTCCTCTCACCACAGCAATTACGCTTATTACCAAACGTTGAACAACATTCATCTCACCATCGTGAACGGGAAACACACCGAATCTAATCGTCATTGTTACTAGTTTCGTAGTAGATTTCCAAACATCCAACGCATTCAATTTCATCCTATTCATAAAAGTTATTTTCTTGTTTTCTACAATTCCTGTAACTGATCAATTCGGTGAGCTATTTGCTGTATTTTTTTATCTTCTTCAGTCTGATTTTTTCTCAAGTAGTATTTTCCTTTTGTAATTTTTTGGCTTTTTCTGTTTCCTTTCTCTTTTTATCTCTCTTTTTTTCTTTATAGTTTCAATATTTTCAGCAGAGTTTAGCCGTTTGATACAGTTGCCACATTCCTCTTAAAGCTTATCAGTGGAAGGAACAGGTGAAGTTTCTTCCACAAGTTTTGTCTGTATTGGTTAGGAAAAGTGAGTCTCGAAGTGGTACTCTTGGAAGTTTTAGGTTTAGTAGGAGTGGAGTCCGAAGTCGAGTCAGTGAAGAAATTTGACTTTCCAGGTAACTCTGCTCTTTTGATGTGCTTGGGATCACTGTGTCTTTTTATGAGATTTGAAGTGGCTAGTTGGCCTATGTGTGATATTAGCACAGACGTATCATCCGACAAATAAGCATAGTCCAGCACTGTGGCCCTCTTCAGTGGGATTATAGCACGTGCCTTTAAGTTAAATTTAATTGTACTGCAGCTCTCTAACATTAAAACAAGTGGTCAGTCTATCCCAAATAACACTGGTTCCTCTCTCCCAATTGTCTGGGAGAGATGGACCAGCCTGACTTCTATCTGCAGGTACCGCATTCGGTGGCCATTTTAGATTAATTCCACGGCTACGCATTTGTCAATCTCGCAATATAAAAACTGTATCAATATTGAGTAAACTAAGCCTTAGTACTAAAATTATGTGACTACATGATAAAACTTTTCAGCTTATCAGAACAAAGAACGTGATTTTTCACCAGAACTCACACGAAAAGAACAGCAACACATTTGCACCATGTTTCTTCACGAACGAACTTCCTCACAAGCAGCGGGAGCTGCTCTCTAGCAACCCGTTTGTGAAATACGCCACTACTCCATCTCACCAAGTGGGCCAACTACCCTGAATCTAACGTTGACAAAAATCTAGTAAACATATGAACGTCAACTAACTACAGAAGTGGTGGTATGTACTATCAATTACACATTACATTGTCCTCATTATGTTGAATTAAGTTTTGTTGATGCTTGAAAGTGGCACAAAAGCCGAAATTGCAATTGTTAGATAAATCACTAACAGTTGAAAGCAAGATTATGTCATTGAAGAAAAACTTTCTACTGCTGAAGACTACTCTTTGTTAACAACGGTATGCTTTGTTCTACTCGTTATCTTTTCAACCCAGTTATATAGCTGCTCTGATAGTCCATATTCTATTCATTAGGTGGTATAGAGTAAGAGTCATACCAAAGTATTGATTTCAACATCAGGTACAGTGAGTGCTACTCTGTATCATGGACTATAGGCTTGAGATCATATCCACAACTCCCACTGAAATATTGATCTTAATCTGTTGCTGGGTTGCTAGTCCATGGCTTCATATAATGTCTTTTGTGATCTTAAAGGTCTGAATAACAGACAAAAACTTCAGATAATCTTTGTTTATTATTAGCCTGTGGCACAAACAATAAGACGTACCTGCTGGAGTCCAGTACGAACACAGAGAGTGGCCCACAGTCCTGCCACTCACAAACGAGCACACAGTTGCATCTAAAGCTGTGAAGCCAAACCACCACCTGTGGCTCCAGTCTCGTCGATAGTAACTGCTGCAATTCACTAACCACCTATAGCTGTAGCATTTGCTTTCAATTCAGTGGCCTGAGTCATATTTCTTATGCATCAACCAATTTTTATGTCGTAATAACAGAATGTCTTGAATTAATTTATCGTTTATACAGTTTCAAGTGACACTGAAGGTCATTTTTAGCAAGATTCAGGGCACCAAAATATAATTTGGGAACCCTCGCAGATTACTGGTTCTGTTCATAAGCAATTCATGTTTAAAATGTATTAATTGAACAGGTTCCTTCTAGTCATTTGTAATCGCTTCAGATTCCCACATTTATGTTAAGAGTGCATAAATTCATCTTTTGAGCTTATAGGCTCCCAAATCTGAAATTTATGCAGACTGAAAGAAACGTCTTCCACACCCGTTGCTTAGAAAAGATACTTGAGCAGACCCCAACAAGTAGAGACACATGAGGACTAAGGAACTAATCTGTTATACTATTACCGACACGACGTCTCTAGTGAATTTTCTTGGTGAAATATCTGAGCCTTCTGTAGTATGTACAGGGGTTCGACGTGGACATGGCCTCTCCCTGCTTCTGTTTAACATAGTGAGAGACATACACAGGATGGCGGCAAGAAATCGAGGGCGGAGGGTATAAACGTCGGGAATTCGGGACAGAGGATCAAAGCAAAGTGCCCAGCTTCTACCGGCGATTTAGCTACCTTCACTAATGAGGAAACGAAGTATGTTACAGAGAAGTTACTCTAGATAGCATCAAAGTCAGGGCTCCAAATATTCTATGCGAAGACTCATAGACGGAAAATTTACATCAAAATATCAGAAGGATACTACAAAAGCATTACGAGAAAATTTCATGTGTGTCTTCTTTTAAATATCTTGGGGAAATCATAGTACCATCTGACTAGATAAAGCCAGCTTAAGGAGCCACTAAACTCGAGGAAGCGTGCAGAGTAACATGGAATCACTACGAGAGAGTGCTCTATTATCGGATACTTATCTTTATGATTATATTTGACGTACTTTATTTCACACAATGTTAAAATAAAATACAATTTCACATGCCACAATCATCCCAATAAAATACATCTTACCAAGGTTTTCATTATTGATATTATTTTGGCCACAAATTGTACATTATCTGATTTATGAGCATTTCTGTGTTTTTAAATTCGGTTTCCTATTATCAGATAGTAGTCAGGATTGAGTACAATTCGATATAAAAAGAAACATACTTTATCTTTTAAGTACTTTTAATAGATAACATACAAAAACCTTACTTACACAACATAAAGATCTTATTCATTTTTTTAGTGTGCATTACTTGCTTAATTTATTACAATAATCACATACAAATGTTTTCCATCTCTTCTTGGCAACGCCAGAACACAATTCATGTGTCCAACGAAGACATGTTGTGCAACGGATCCACTGTTCGCCACTTGTATCTCATTTGTAAGCGTGATTGCAATATAGGCACTCCTCATCCGCAGTGTCTTCGTCATCAGTGGAGACGAGACGAGCACAATCATCCTCAGATGAAGAGGAAGATGAGTAACGCTGCTTTTTGTTTCTTTTTTCTGTCTTGTTGCAGGCGTTCTTGATGCTGCAGCTGCTGACCTTTCCGAAGATGAACGTTCTGACAGGGCTCTGGCCGATTTTCTATTTGATGGACCTGGTTTAGGCCTAGGCTTATCTGTTCGGCCTTGTAATTGCAACTTTTCTTCAAGCGATTTCTTGAAAGGCGAGCTAGTGAGTGTGGCGGCTTTATCAGTGGTACGTGCTGTTGCATATGTTTGGCTGACTGTTGGAGGTGGACGCACATGGAAAGGTGAAAAAATTTTTTTTTCGTTTCACTGGACTCCAGAAGTTCAAGATCATTGTCAGGATTATCTTCGTAGCCATCGCCCAATTGGATAAAGTCCAGTTCTGAAAAAACATTCCTTTTAAAGGGGACTATGCCACATTTTTTGAAACCACTCATCGAAATTTCAAGATCTGGGCTCTTAGCATGCGCCTTCCCAATCAATTCTCCGACTTGATATGCTGCAACTGCCCTAAAGGGATGGTTAGACATCCAGGACTCTATTTCTTGGCTGTAATATGTTTTGAATGGTCCCATGAAGGCTACATCTAATGGCTGGAGTTTGTGTGTTGTGTATGGTGGTAGACACACGATTACTGCACCATGTTTCCGAGCTAGTTCAATCACGTCGATGTTCCTCGTGTGGGAGAAATGCCCATCCCACATCAGTATAACTGGGCTATCGGTAGATGCTTTTATAAACTTTAAGATGTGCTTGAACCATTCTGTAAAAATACGGAGCTGAATCTATCCTGAGGGGTGGCAGTTTGCAGTTGTTCCTGGAGGACAACTGTTTAATAATTCCGCTCTCATATTTTTACGAGGAAAGACAATCAGCGGCGGCGCAGACATGCTAGCTGCACTCATGCAAGTTACAAATGTCATCAGAGATCCTCTTTCTTGTGATGGCAAACTTCCTACCTCCTTTTTGCCCTTCAGACTAATAACTTTTGTACGTCGATTTTGAACAACGGTTATTCCCGTTTCATCTACTAGTATGTTTAACACTTTGGCAGGATTGAAACCGATCTTTTCTAGCTCAGGTTCCAGAAGGTCGAAAAAGGAATCAACGATTTTCTTTGAAAAACCTTTAGTCCTAGCCAAACAAAACGGACTCTGGTCTTCTTAAACTAAGACGGGGATGACTCTTTATAAAATTTCTGAGCCATTTCTTCCCGCTGCTCCTTTTGAAAGCGCGAACGGATGTTCGATATCATTTCTCACTGCTAATTAGAAAGTGAGTTGCCTTACGTCGCATGACAATAACCCAAAATACCTACTTTCCAACCGGCCACGGTGGCCGAGCGGTTCTAGGCGCTTCAGTCCGGAACCGCGCGAATGCTAGCGTGCAGGTTCGAATCCTGCCTCGGGCATGGATGTGTGTGATGTCCTTAGGTTAGTTAGGTTTAACTAGTTCTAAGTTCTAGGGGACTGATGACCTCAGATGTTAAGTCCCATGGTGCTCAGAACCATTTGAACCTACTTTCCATTACTTTACAATAATGTAATAATTCTTCTTCCAAGTCATTTCTTAACACAGAAGATTTTCCTGGGTTTTTATTAACCAAACTTTCAACATTTTCAGTTTTAGTCAAAATATCCACGGGTGTGCTGCCGGTCTATAGTGTCCAACGGGCACAATATTTCGGCGATCATACATGTCGCCATCATCAGGTGAACTGACGGACTGAGCTCCTGTGAACGTGCCGGCACAGAGATCCGTACGCTATGGCTGCTCAGAGGGAACTGGGTTCGGTCGCGGCGGCGGCAGATTTAAATACCCTCCGCCCGCGGCGCGCTCCCTCCGCCGTCCGCGCCCCGCGCCACGGTCGCGCAGTGGAACAGATTGCGACGGCTTCTGAGATGACGTCGGAGTGATGGCTCTGTCCGCCGTGGTCGTCACAACTATACGTTTGCTCGATTTATTCTTGATTAACCCGATCGCTGGTTCCCAAGCCTTGCTAAGATTATAGCCACAGTCACGGTTTATGAGATCGTCATTGGTGCGAATTTCGATGGCCTCTCTAACAACGCTGTCCCAGTATCTCGACGTCTGTACCAGAATCCTCGTGCGGTCATATTCCATGGCGTGATTTTCCGACAAATAATGTTCAGCGACCACCGACTTGCTCGGATACATCAGACGAGTGTGCCTCTGGTGTTCACGGCATCGATCCTCGACGGTACGCATCGTCTGACCAATATACGACTTGCCACATTGCCACGGAATATGGTACACGCCGGCCTTCCTCAAACCGAGGTCATCTTTGGCACTCCCCACCAGTGCACGAGTTTTATTTGGAGGACAAAACACAGTTCCGACCCGGTGTTTCTTCAGAATGCGGGCGATTTTCCCCGAGAGTGCGCCTGTGTATGGAATAAATGCAGTGCCTACCTCCTCCCTTGTGACTTCATCCATCTCAACAGGTTGTGCTGCAGTGGTTGGGCGGAGAGCACGTTGAATCTGCCACTCTGAGTACCCATTTTTTCGAAATACAGTTCTCAGATGTTCCAATTCCTGGGGTAGACTCTCTGCGTCAGAGATAGTGCGCGCCCTATGTACTAGAGTTTTAAGTACCCCATTCCTCTGTGAAGGGTGGTGGCAGCTGTCTGCGTGCAAAGACAGATCAGTGTGCGTAGTCTTCCGATACACGCAATGACCTAGGGTGCCGTCAGCCCTTCTCTTGACCAAGACGTCAAGGAAAGGTAATTTACCCTCCGTTTCAGTCTCCATACTGAATTTGATGTTGGGGTGTATGGAGTTTAGATGTGTAAGGAAGTCAAGGAGTTTATCCATACCATGTGGCCAGATGACGAACGTGTCGTCCACGTAACGGAAAAAGCAAGTAGGTTTCCATACGGATGACGACAGGGCTTCCTCCTCGAAGTTCTCCATGTACAAATTCGCTACCACCGGTGAGAGTGGGCTACCCCTCCGTTTGTTCGTAGTATTCTCCATTAAAAAGAAAATACGTGGAAGTCAAGACACGCCCAAAAAGTTCAGTGGTCGCCGCCGCCGCCGCGACCGAACCCAGTTCCCTCTGAGCAGCCATAGCGTACGGATCTCCGTGCCTGCACGTTCACAGGAGCTCAGTCCGTCAGTTCATCTGATGATGGCGACATGTATGATCGCCGAAATATTGTGCCCGTTGGACACTATAGACCGGCAGCACACCCGTGGATATTTTGAGTATCAAATACGCCGGGAGAAACTCAAGAATCACATTTTCAGTTTTGTTCATTATACTGTATAGTCTTCTATGGTTGATTTGGGAACGTGGTAGATTTTTGCTGCTTTCAAATACCCACATTTCTTCTCTCTAACAGCATTTACCGCTTCTAACATAGTTTGCAGGTCCCATAGTTTCCTTTTCTCGATTGGTTTTGACAATCACATTTACAAAAAAAATATAACGTAAGTAAAAAAAAAAAAAAACTAAGCCAGCTATCGGATATCCGATAATTAGAACCCTCCCACTATCCGATAAAAGGAACCCACACTTGAAAGGAAAGACCAGTATATAACAAAGACAGTATTTAACAAACACATTATTTCGAACTGTTGTTCAAAAGTTGAAACTATAAGCTTCCCCACTATATATAACATGAAACCGTATACACTTACATTTATGTTAAAAATGACGTAATTCAGCCAGCTGTAATAAGGTGTTGGTTTTATTGGCAACTAGTTTTGATGTTGTTACATCAAAGCTAGTTGCCAATAAAGCCAACACCTGGAGGAATTACGTCATTTTTAACATATATTATACCAGCTGACGTCCCAAGTCGTCCGTTTTAATTATGGATATACGAAGACACATTTAGTCGATGTATGCGCGTATAGAAAACTCTGCAGAATATTTCCAAACTCTGAATTCACTCAGGCAACCACTTCACTAGAAAGCACGCTTCGTACTGCGGCAGAACTCAAAATGGCGTCTCAGCGGAATAATACTTATCAGTTCCTGCCACCTCCGACAGAGTGCAGTCGTTAATTGATTAGAAACCTCATTATCTGATAAGTGGGAACTATCCGATAATCGGGCACTCTCCCCTACAATAAACATGTGATATCCCGTGATGCGAAACTTCGTCATTACAAGACGTTGTTTTTCCTGCAATATAATATGTCTCAGAAGCTACATCTGTAGGAGACAACTCAAAAATGGACGAAACTGGAAAGGAAGAGCGAAAAATTTTCAGAAAGATTTATGGACACATTAATATATATGCCATATGAATTAAAAGAAAAACTGCAGACCTATACACAGCACTAAAGAAGTTCGCTGTTGCAACACGCAGAAGACGCTTAAAGTTCTTTGGTGCCATCTGCAGAATGGACACCACTAGATTAACTAAAACACTACTTAATGTAGTAAATTCAAAAGATGTAAAAAATCACTTGTTTCGAAGATATTAAGAAGGGCTTCCAAGAAATGCTATGCAAAATGCCATCAGAGAATGCAAAGCCTTCGAGATCCTAGATGCGAATCACAGATCCGCAAAGAAAGTTAAAATGACCACTAGAAACAATGGACAGAGGAACGCAAGAAACAACGCATTGAACTCAGGACAAGATTTCGTGTGTAGAAGAAGAAACGAAAGCTGCCAGACCAAGCAAACAAGCTAAAACGCGGGCCTTAACGGGCCATGACGAAGAATGAGAAAAGAAGAATAAGAACTGAACCATTTTGAAATGGGATGAGATGAACTAAAAACTCAGAAAATAGAAAATTACTAAAAAAATTTAAAAATTATAATTGAACACAATGCCACTGATTCGTACATCATTTGATCGGTAGGTTACAAATCTGGAATCGGATTATGCCAAGTATATCAAAAATTATAAGTGCATTTTTGTCAATGGTGTAATACACGTTAATAATAAAAACATCGTCTTTAAAACGAAACAAAATTCCTGTATGGTAGTATTATGACCACCTACTTTGACTTATAGGTACCACAGATCCTTCAAAATCCATTTTTAAGAGAAATGAGAAAACATTATTTGAGTAGTGCCCTCGTATAATGCGCGATGGGATTAGTTGAAGGAGGCTGTCAACCACACCACCTGCCATGTCAGTGCGAGTAAGGCGTGGGAGGTTTGGGCAAAATTTCTGAAAAACGATAACTTGGATCACACGATGATAATTAGTAAAGTAAATTTAAGTAAAATAGCTAATATGAAAGGAGACGAATTGTTTCAAGTAATTTTTGGTTATGGTCGAAAGTATCGGTTATGTTATATGAGAACCAACATTTATTACATGAAAGTTTAGGAAATGATGAACAAAGAGTCTTCCCTCCGGTACAGTCTAATAGATGTAGATCGAGTGCTTTCAAACGTTCTTAGATTGACAGAGAGAGAGCGGAGAATCCAAACGAATTATATCACAAGTTACAAACGAATATAGGCGAGAAAACGCTGACAGATGTCATGAAAAATACTCGGTGGCTGCGTTGTAAAATTGTTCAACCCACTGTAATGCCTCCCCGTGGGTCACGAAGTGGGTTACGCAGTAGCTTGTTATCAGAGACGCAGCCGTAAAATTTAACGGTGGTTTAGCATAATAACAGCTTCGTTCGAGCGGCAGTTTTCAACGGTCACGCGGGTGCGCAGAGCAAACGTGGCGTTCGACCGAATTCAAACTGTTTGTGGTTCGTGCAGTGGGTTAAGCTGGTCAGGAACGGTTTGAAATTGTCAGTATCACTTTGCTTACGTGGGTTCCGAAATCCGGATTTCCATAAATAGATTTCCCAACATCGCTTCTGGTTGACCTTACCCTATATCGATTCTGGAAATGTGGTTTAGGCTGCCGAATTTCAGTTATCACGATCGGTTTTGCGCTCCGTGGAAACGCTCCAACTGTTTTAAAATCGTGATTGGGTTGTCAAGATACTACTTGCTTTTCAAAACATTGATGGGTGTTGCCTTAATGTTTTTGTGGGGAGTGAAAGGAAAAAAGAAATGCTGAACCAACCAGGGACTCGTTCATTTCGTTTATTTAATTATAAAGAAGCACATTTTATCTTTATTAGATGAGAAGAGAGATATAAATACTTGTATATTTGTTGAATCGGAAACTGAGCATCTTCGCAACAAGTATATAACTTCACAGCTGTCAAATTGTAAGTTGCTATACCCATTCTCTCTTACAGTAATAAAAGTTCTCGAACGCAATCAGTCACTTGACAAATATCTGCTAACTCTGTGGACAAAAATGAGTCAGTATGTTTATTTGGAAGTTTTATAGCCACTCTAACTCTTCAAAATGTTGGAGTAGAACAACCATCCACCAGTTATCACTTTGCACTTCCTTCCACAACAAGCAGGATCTATGTGGGTGTAATAAAAGGATTTCGTAAACTTTAGCTGCCGTGGGTAAGTTTCCTTGAACAATCTTCTCCCCCTTGCGAGTCCACGGTCATCGGGGAAAATATCTTACTCTCTCTTTATAAAATATATTAGAACAGAATTTGACGGCATTTCAGCACAATAACAGCTCCATCGCTTCATCGTGCTGACTAAATCAAAAAAACCAATTTACAGAGAGCATTCTCCTAAGAAGATTGCGCTCCGGAAACGATATTGATCAGGAAAAAAATGTCTATTCAGGCAGTAAATGTAATCGATACAGGAGAATTCGACTTCGAAATTCGATTTTATCTTCCTCGAGTTGTGTGGCATGTAAATGGAGCCAAAGAGTGAGACGATTTTTCTCTCACACTGGATTTTAGCACTTGTGCGAACGATTTTTTTTAAGTCGTGTAGCTCTTCCGTCAATGAAAACAACATCTTTTACATTTTTTAGTTTCATGTCTCTAGTAGAGCAACCATTAATGATTTCACTGATGACTGTAGCTTTAGCTTTTACCTGTTTATTCGTTTCTATTACTCTATCTTCTTCAAAAATCTAATGCATTTTCCCTCTCAGACATACCTCATCACATACTGTGTGCGGAACCCAGTACAGATCTGACTTTATACATCATTGGGTGTCATTTTGAGACCTACAATACCACGGCTATGGTGAGGCTGTACTGCGCCACCCTTTAGATACTGGTAACGCGTAGGAGATATAATGTATGAACAAGCTCCATCAGCACTACAATACGTAGGTGGAAAGCAACGTCGGACAATGTAGCTCACTCTTATAACACCACAATAAGTTGTCCTGACAAGTCCTTGCCTACACTCAACGACGTAATCTGTGTGACATGAGATAACCGTCTGTACTAATACAACGACGTCACATAAGATTTGATAGTCAGCTTCTCACGAGATAAATCACTTTAAAGCTTTCTGCGGCATCGCTATGTACTAAAGGATGGACACAATAACACTTTTCGTAGTATAATGGGGTCAGTCGTAGCTATCTGGATATTAGTAACAACAACCCATCGGACTGTCAGCGTTCATTAGGTTCGAAAGATAAACTATCACCAAAGCTAGTATCAATCACCAGAAAAATACTAAATGCGAGAGTCTACGTAATAAAAAATAAAATAAAACAAAAACAGTGTCACCGCACCTTTTCAGCTATACGAACTTTAAATAATCAAACAAAACTCAATCACCTCAGGTGTTGACTTCCGAGACCCACTAATATTTAAAACGCAAAACCTAGCACTTAGTGATCTCTTTCAGGGAGAATTAGGGTGTCCTCTAATAAATGATTCTTCATTTTTCGTTTAGGGACAAGGGGAAAAGCTATCAGTTTCTCAGTAAACTTACGATTGTTTCTCAATAAATAGCTTTTACGTATGACGACCGTTATCTTTAATGTAGACTACACATTCATTGCATCCAACAAGATTTCAAGAATTTACTACATTTCGACGCTCACGCCGATGTCCCACAATAAATTCCAACCAAATATTGCTAAGTCATTATTCCTCAGTGCTTGCGCGTAACTATACAACCACAATAACGCAATGCAACGCTACTATCCCTTAGGGCGTGCTTTAATCCTCAACCACAAAATAACTAAACAACTTCGCGTAAACAGGTTTGGTTGGGTTGTTTCGGGGAGGAAACCAGACAGCGAGGTCATCGGTCTCATCGAATTAGGGAAGGAAGTCGGCCGTGCCCTTTCTAAGGAACCATCCCGGCATTTGCCTAGAGCGATTTAGGGAAATCACGGAAAACCTGAATCAGGATGGCCGGACGCGATATTGAACCGTCGTCCTCCCGAATGCGAGTCCAGTGTGCTAGCCACTGCGCCACCTCGCTCGGTGGTGCGTAAACAGGTCTCTTCACTTATACAATCCAACGGAAAATCTCCCACAAATATTGAAACACGGTTCGCTTGGCACTGCATGGCTATTAAGCGACACAACGCACCATTGATCACAACTAGGAGAAACTGATCTCACTCTTCAATAAATCGGAGCTTTTCCCATACCTGTCGAGTCTACACTCTACCAAAATCGGAGAAATAATCATTTTCTACACAAGCTGATAATCTTCTCAAAGTATCCTTCTATACGTCTTAGAACTGCTTTGAATACATTTGATCTCCATCTCCACTGCATTCTAATTCACTTATCGCACGTGTGAGCCGATCTCATCACACTATTGAGATAATCTCTTTCGAGGCTGACTACTCGAACAATACTCGGATACTGCTCTGAAATTCTAAAAGGACAAGCCAAGAACCATTCTCTGCGAACAAACATATCATGCTAATTGTCTCCTTAACAACAGACGTTTCTTCTTAACAGTCGCCGGCAAACGTTCGTAGTGGCCAGCTGGATCGTAGTTATCATCTTTGCCGCACGCCGCGGTTCAACAGTCGGCTGGGCGTGGCAAACTCGCTGACTTGACAGGACACAGCTTTTCTCGACCATCAGGTGTCTCATATTTAAAACATTTTAACACAAAAATATATAAGAAACTATACAGACAAATTAATAAACTCTTCACTCCCCTAATACATAAAAATCGATAGTAAGTTGAGGCGATACAAATAAGTGATGCGCTTTTAACGGGCTGAAGACGATATGGCGCTTTACAAGGCCTTCCCCTTTTCTGCCATTAACCTACAACACAACAGTTTATGCGGCCACGTATCTCGCAATGGACAGCGCAGAAGTGATGAATGGTTTGGATCTCTTGCTGACAGCTAACTCTTCAGATGACAGACAAACGATAGCTGCATTCCGCCTGGCCACTAGGTGGCAACCCAAGTGCTACCAGAGGTCACCGCCCTGTGGAATTTTCTTGCCTATGGGCTATGTGACAGAAAGTAGTGCCTGCAGTATTCTGGTACCCAATGGCCTGGAAGAAGTGTGCGATCTCTTTTCATCAGAGTCTTTTGACTCTGTCTCAAAAATGGCCACACACCAGTGTAATATGTTCCAATTTTACGAGTATATTAAGTTCAATAATAATTATTAGGAAATCGGCAGGACATTTGTCGTGTCCTGACATAGGTGGGAGAGGGGAAAATGGGGTTACTGGTCAGTCTGAACTTCTGAGCGGTACAGAGCAGAAGGCAGAAAGACAATTCACAGTGAAGGCATTTGGTTGTTTTCTTCTATCTGAGCCAACACTGGCACAGGCATTTAATAGAAACGCAAGTGGTGAGACTCTGTAGGGAACTCGTTCTGGAGACTCATTGGACAAACAGGATTTTTAAATAGTTGTTTATTTCAGACAAGACTAACTAATACACTGGTGGCTAGTTCTAGGGTTAGAAAAATCATGAATAACACTGTTACAAACGAAGCCAGTGCAGAAGTCCCAGTAGTGGATGCTAACCACGGTAGAAAACACTAGTAGCATCTTAAGGCAACAACAAAACGTAATGAATGTGACACTGTTCACTGAGGCACTCCGAGAGAGAGAGGGGGAGAGAGAGAGAGAGAGAGAGAGAGAGAGAGAGAGAGAGAGAGAGAGAGAGCAGACTTACGCGGAGCTGGACTGAGGCTGGAGTCGTCGAACGCGGATTCGGCGACCAAATCGTCTGACTGAGAACTGCGTCAAAATGCGTAATCTAGGGGTTTTTTAAAAAGTCGCGTGGGGAACTGTTTTTCCCACTTAAGGCCACCCAGCCAATCCCGCAGGTCTCTCGCAGGCGCCTGCAAATCCTGCTTAGTTAGGTCCCCTCTACTGCTCCTAAGGCGGGGATGTTAATGCAGTGGCACTAACTAAGTCCGTATTTGGCATCAACATACGAGGGCAGTTCAATAAGTAATGCAACACATTTTTTTTCTCGGCCAATTTTGGTTGAAAAAACCGGAAATTTCTTGTGGAATATTTTCAAACATTCCCGCTTCGTCTCGTATAGTTTCATTGACTTCCGACAGGTGGCAGCGCTGTACGGAGCTGTTAAAATGGCGTCTGTAACGGATGTGCGTTGCAAACAACGGGCAGTGATCGAGTTTCTTTTGGCGGAAAACCAGGGCATCTCAGATATTCATAGGCGCTTGCAGAATGTCTACGGTGATCTGGCAGTGGACAAAAGCACGGTGAGTCGTTGGGCAAAGCGTGTGTCATCATCGTCGCAAGGTCAAGCAAGACTGTCTGATCTCCCGCGTGCGGGCCGGCCGTGCACAGCTGTGACTCCTGCAATGGCGGAGCGTGCGAACACACTCGTTCGAGATGATCGACGGATCACCATCAAACAACTCAGTGCTCAACTTGACATCTCTGTTGGTAGTGCTGTCACAATTGTTCACCAGTTGGGATATTGCCGGCCGAAGTGGCCGTGCGGTTAAAGGCGCTGCAGTCTGGAACCGCAAGACCGCTACGGTCGCAGGTTCGAATCCTGCCTCGGGCATGGATGTTTGTGATGTCCTTAGGTTAGTTAGGTTTAACTAGTTCTAAGTTCTAGGGGACTAATGACCTCAGCAGTTGAGTCCCATAGTGCTCAGAGCCAGAGAGTTGGGATATTCAAAGGTTTGTTCCCGCTGGGTCCCTTGTTGTCTAACCGAACGCCATAAAGAGCAAAGGAGAACCATCTGTGCGGAATTGCTTGCTCGTCATGTGGCTGAGGGTGACAATTTCTTGTCAAAGGTTGTTACAGGCGATGAAACATGGGTTCATCACTTCGAACCTGAAACAAAACGGCAATCAATGGAGTGGCGCCACACCCACTCCCCTACCGAGAAAAAGTTTAAAGCCATACCCTCAGCCAGTAAAGTCATGGTTACAGTCTTCTGGGACGCTGAAGGGGTTATTCTGTTCGATGTCCTTCCCCATGGTCAAACGATCAACTCTGAAGTGTATTGTGCTTCTCTTCAGAAATTGAAGAAACGACTTCCGCGTGTTCGTAGGCACAAAAATCTGAACGAACTTTCCTTCTTCATGACAACACAAGTCTTCGCACCCGAGAGGAGCTCACAAAACTTCAGTGGACTGTTCTTCCTCATGCACCCTACAGCCCCGATCTCGCACCGTCGGATTTCCATATGTTTGGCCCAATGAAGGACGCAATCCGTGGGAGGCACTACGCGGATGATGAAGAAGTTATTGATGCAGTAAGACGTTGGCTCCGACATCGACCAGTGGAATGGTACCAAGCAGGCATACAGGCCCTCATTTCAAGGTGGCGTAAGGCCGTAGCATTGAATGGCGATTACGTTGAAAAATAGTGTTGTGTAGCTAAAAGATTGGGGAATAACCTGGTGTATTTCAATGCTGAATAAAACAACCCCTGTTTCAGAAAAAAAATGTGTTGCATTACTTATTGAACTGCCCTCGTAATTCAGCTGAAGTTAAAGGTAACCGCTCTGCCAAATAAGGCTTGTAACATTATTGTTATGCGTCATTTAGCCCCGCCCCTCTGGCTCCCCGGAGTAGGGACTGCTAGGTGAACAGTTTTTGGCATTTTCGCTCTAACTCTTGTGAGCCTACTGACGTTGCTGTTCTCAGGGCTGGTATCAAGCTGGCCTTATACGCTAGTACGTGCCTGTTGGTTACAAAGTTCTACGGTGGTAACCTAGCTACTTAGACGACGTATGGAGTTATATGTTAATTCGTTGAAGAGTAACTAACGCCCTGGGATCGCGTCTGGGGGCGTCTGCATTTTCGCAAGGCTCTTCCCTTACGGTTTACTTCATGCAACAATACCTCTCCTAGTTTCGTCTGCCCTCAGCATCGTATCTGCTTCCGCAACTTGGAGCGCTTGTCCTCGTTTCTCACTGCTTCAAGATAACACTACAGTACCAAGAAATAATCAATAAGTTACACATTGTCAGTAACTTTAAATGACACTGAAAGTCTTGCTCGTTAAAGGAAAGCCTGAAAATGTCAGTTTATTCATAGCCACACTAAATCTCTCAATAGTAGTGACGGCAGAGACGCAAAAACAATAAGAGTTCAAAACCGTGGAAGTATGTCTAATTTCAGTGCACGAGAAAACCGATTCAAAATGAAATCAAAGTGTGTCACAGCAGACACAGTGATTTTACAGCAAGTATCATTTACCAAGCTGAAACTACGAAAGTCCCAACGAATTTCGAAGGAGATGGAATTTTCTTTGAGAAAAGTCATCAAACAACATCAAAGTTAGTCACTATAGCTGACTGAAGTCTGCCAAGTAGAGTCTCAGGCCGAAATGTTCAAAGTACACCGTAATGGACGACTGAAAGAGTTAAAATTACCTCAGCCTGCAGCTTGGTGAAACTGTCCATCACGCCAGCATTCACGCAAACTATCGTAAGTGTTAGAAAACCAACGATAGTTTTCTATCACCGATATCTGTGGCCGATTACCATGCTGACTGTTACACAAGCCAGAGCCACACGTAACCGCCGAACACAGCCTATCCCAGCACTGCCGCAAGATGAGTCTCACTACACTGTCCCGACAAGGCTTCCCGTGCTTCCACATTTGGGGCTTTATATTGTATGATCCGTATCTCCCCCAACCTGTATCGGGCGTTTCGAGATCGAAACACACAAACTGAATTTTTTCTTAAAATCCAACACATACAGAAAACTAAAACTATAGTTCTATTGATGATTGAATTTGGCACACATCGACATCAAACTCGACATAATTATCTTAATTAGTTTTGGAGTAAACATGATAATAATCGCCATTTTGTCTGTTTTTCCGTCATTCTTCAAAATTCGTGGAGGTATGCTCCGTCTATGCAACTAATTGGAAGCAGTTTGTTTATTGCCATACGTGTAGTAGCACAAAGAAGGAAATCATTTGCAGAAAAGACTTGGGTAAAAATGAAATCAAATCACTTTGCACCAAGAAATTTATGTTTAACAGAACGTTGTATGATGTACATCTTGAGTTATCAGCATTTATCAACAGCCCAACAGTGACGATCAACATATACAAAAAAACTGAACACTTAACAGCAAGGACTCTGCAATATACACAGAACAAACGCAAATGAAAAATTAGAACACTCACTAACAAAAATAACAAAAAAAGCACAACAAATTACAGCACACCCACCGCCAAAAATTTCACCCAAAACTAATAAGTCTCACAGATACACAGTTCACAGAGAAAGAAACAAAGCTATTAGAGAAAGGGCTCAAACATAACATCATTACAAGAATAAATAACCACTACATAGAAAATCTGATAGTAAAAGCTGAAAGCAACCTGACAGAGGAAGAGAAATAAGAAAATAACACTACAAATGTTGAGCTAACATGTAAACTAATGAAGAAAGAAATAAACAACATAATCACCACGTCAAAGAAAGAGCAAAACAGGAAACTTCAAACAGAAAACAATACCATTAAGACAGCAAAAGTAAAACTATAAGCTAACAACGTCATAGTCACAAGAGCTGATAAAAGGAAGAGCACAGTACTTATCAAATGGTTCAGATGGCTCTGAGCACTATGGGACTTAATATCTGTGGTCATCAGTCCCCTAGAACTTAGAACTACTTAAATCTAACTAACCTAAGGACATCACACACATCCATGCCCGAGGCAGGATTCGAACCTGCGACCGTAGCAGTCGCGCGGTTCCGGACTGAGCGCCTGAACCGCTAGACCACCGCGGCCGGCCACAGTACTTATCAATGAGGAACAATATATAGAAAAAACTAAAGATTTCATCTCCTCTAACAATATCTGATCCAACAGCACGTTTCCAGACATACATAAAAAAAACCAAGCTCGAAGACATCAGACAAGTACTCACAGATAAACAAAAACAACGCATCACATAGAAGGACCCGAAACACCAACACTCCGAAGCCAAGCCAAGGTCAAAAAACCCCTTATTCCATTGAGGCCTGTAATTACTTTAATGAATGCACCATCATACCATGTGGAAAATACATGACTAAAACACATGAATGAAATTAAGAACAGCAGAACAATGTAAAACACAAATTAACTCATATCACCAATAAAAGACTTACACATCCTACAAACAGCGTCACGCATCTCTTTTGACATAGAGAACATATACAGCACAATACCCGCTATAGAAACAATAAAACTAGTTGAAGAAAACGAACTGACATACAACAAATTACATGCAGATAATATTAATGAAATAAAAAGAACCCTCGAAACAACATCTCAAACTACTTCCAGTTTGAAAAGGAGTTTTAGTTACAAGAATATGGGCTTCCAGTGGGATCCCCAATACAAGGAACATTAGGGAACATATTCATCTACCACATAAAAAACACAATCTTGGATACAGTCATCACAAAGGAAGAATACAAAATCGTTCACTGGTACAGACATGTGGATGACATAACCTGTACAGTAGATGAACCAACACAGAAAACTGATCACCTTCTTCAACTTTGTGTAGTCCTGTCTTCCTCATTTGCACGTAATATTACGGTATATTGATAATTTTTTACTTTTGGACCGTCTAACAGCAACTGAATAAAACAATTTTAGTGCCATACGCGTTTCGCCTTTATTTTCTGCAAGGCATCATCAGTGGCAGGTTGCGTGGACAATCTCTTACATATTACGCTCTTGTTGCATTTTATGTGTTGTTCTTCGTCTTATGAACGCCAATTTGCGATTTTTTTCCACATTCGACAGCACTGTGAACTGAACGCTAGTTTTAATGCAACCTGCCACTGATGATGCCTTGCAGAAAATAAAGGCGAAACGCGTATGGCACTAAAATTGTGTTTTATTCAGTTGCTGTCAGACGGTCCAAAAGTAAAAAATTATCAATATACTGATCACCTTCATACAGACATAAACAATATGCATAAAAATATACAACTGGCCATGGAAAAAGAAATGTAAATACATTTCTTGGATATAGCAATAAAGAGAGACAACAATAAAGACGCATTTTATATCTTCAGAAAGCCAACAACCACAACCTCAATTATGCATGCTTATTCCAACCACCTACAAAATCAAAAATTAGCGGCGCTGCGACACATGTTACAGAGACTAAATAACATCCAACTCACCAAAGAAATCTATGACTTACAAAGAATTACAAAGAATAGAACACACAGCCACGAACTATGGTTACAACACACATATAGTACAAAAACTCAACAAAAAAATTGAAACGCAACTAAAGAAAACTGAAAACAAGCAGAGAACGCAAACACCAAAGAACTCCACAGACACTACAGCACACATGGAAATAGAAAACAGTAACAGTCATGATATGACTAACAGAAAAAATGGTACACTTTGACATACAAACACAAAGCAACACAGAAGATAGCAAATATATTTAAGACGCAGGGATTACACATTGCTTACAGATTTAGAAACACACTAAATCACATTTTCAAACAACAGACAAACCAGGTAAATACTAAAAAGCAGCTATATACCATTAGAGTGCCAAGAATGTAAATCAGTATATCTGAGGATGACAGGTAGTAAATTCAAAACTGGATATAAAGAACATATAAGAAGTTGGAAATGTGAAAATAGCCATTCTACCTTCGCCGAACGCCTGATAAAACATGGACATGAACCATTCAGCATGGAATATGACATGACATTTATTAGGGTGAATAATCGTAACAAGAAGCTCCTAACATTGCAAGAAAACTTTCACTTACAAAGAGCCATTGGAATAAAAAAGAAGGTACTCAGTGAGCAAATCCAAAGAAAGAACAACTCTTTGATCATGCTCACCGCTAAAGCAATAGCAAACAGAGATCCGAAACATAACCAGAATAAATAATTAATGAATCTTCCTCTCCACCCTTTCTCTCTCTCTCTCTCTCTCTCTCTCTCTCTCTCTCTCTCTCTCTCTCTCTCGACACACACAAATGCAGACACATAAACACACATTAAAAAAAGCACACACTCAAGAAAGAACGACATTTGTGCACACAACAAAATACACACACACACACACACACACACACACACACACACACACTCACACTCACATAACAATGAAAATGTTAAACTACACACACAACACAAAAAAAACGAGTGGTAAACACACAGCAACAGTTGGCAACACTACACACAGAAAAAACAACACAAAATATAAAGTGCCAGTGATGTATGCAATGTATTGAATACAATGTGGGTGAAATAACGCGGCAAATCGGCCAACTGGAGTATGGAGACTAATGAACACATCTCCAGGACCGCACATATGGGATAACAGTGCTGGAAATCATAACATCGAACGATAATTTCACATCACGAAATTTGTGCGTAAAAAAGTTGATTCTAACCTAAAAAAAACTTTAAAAAAAAAACAAGAAAAACACACAACAAAGTGTAACATAATAACATATTGTAACTGCCACGTATTAAGTTTATTGTATGTATAAAAAGAAACATGTATTACAGGAAACTGAAGATGGTTCACAAATAAGAGAATCGAAACGCATATAGCAATAAACAAAGTGCTATCAATCAGTTGCACAGGCAGAACATACCTCCACGAATGATAATAATATTTACGACTTTTTCAAATAGTTTCTAGATTGTACATCTCAGCCATTGCACCTATCATTATATTAGACTGAAGTGACAAAAAGTCATAGGACGACGATATGCACATACAGGTATACAGTTCGCAGTAGTATCACGTAGACAAGGTACAAAACGGTAGTGCAGTAGCGGAGTTGCCATTTGCACTCAGGTGATTCACGTGAAACAGTTTTCAACGTGATTATGGCTGCACGACGGGTATTAACAGATTTTGAACGCGATATAGTAGTTGCTGCTAGACCCATGGAACGTTCTATTTCGGAAATCGTTAGGAAGTTCAATATTCCGAGATCCACAACGGCAAGAGTATGCCGAGAATACCAAATTACATTCATTACCTCCCACCACGGACAATGCGGTGCGACGGCCTTCGCTTAACGATCCATAGCAGCTGCATTTGCGTAGAGTTGTCAGTGCTAACAGAGAAGCAACGCTGCCTGAAACAGCTGCAGAAAAGTGAATGTGAGATGTAAGACGAACGTATCCGTTTCGGTGGTGCGGCGAAATATGGCGTTGACGGGCTATGTCGGCAGACGGCCGACGGAAGTGCCTTTGCTAACAGCACGACATCACCTGAACCCCATCTCCTGGGTCATATCGGTTGACTGGAAAACCGTGGCCTGTTCAGATGATTCCGATTTCAGTTGGTAAGAGCTGATGGTAGGGTTAGAATGTGGCGCAGACCACACGAAGCTACGACCCAAGTTGTCAACAAGGCACTATGCAAGCTGGTAGTGGCTCTATAATGGCGTGGGCTTGGTCCTCTGGTCCAACTAAACCGATCATTGGCTGTAAATACACTCCTGGAAATGGAAAAAAGAACACATTGACACCGGTGTGTCAGACCCACCATACTTGCTCCGGACACTGCGAGAGGGCTGTACAAGCAATGATCACACGCACGGCACAACGGACACACCAGGAACCGCGGTGTTGGCCGTCGAATCGCGCTAGCTGCGCAGCATTTGTGCACCGCCGCCGTCAGTGTCAGCCAGTTTGCCGTGGCATACGGAGCTCCATCGCAGTCTTTAACACTGGTAGCATGCCGCGACAGCGTGGACGTGAACCGTATGTGCAGTTGACGGACTTTGAGCGAGGGCGTATAGTGGGCATGCGGGAGGCCGGGTGGACGTACCGCCGAATTGCTGAACACGTGGGGCGTGAGGTCTCCACAGTACATCGATGTTGTCGCCAGTGGTCGGTGGTAGGTGCACGTGCACGTCGACCTGGGACCGGACCGCAGCGACGCACAGATGCACGCCAAGACCGTAGGATCCTACGCAGTGCCGTAGGGGACCGCACCGCCACTTCCCAGCAAATTAGGGACACTGTTGCTCCTGGGGTATCGGCGAGGACCATTCGCAACCGTCTCCATGAAGCTGGGCTACGGTCCCGCACACCGTTAGGCCGTCTTCCGCTCACGCCCCAACATCGTGCAGCCCGCCTCCAGTGGTGTCGCGACAGGCGTGAATGGAGGGACGAATGGAGACGTGTCGTCTTCAGCGATGAGAGTCGCTTCTGCCTTGGTGCCAATGATGGTCGTATGCGTGTTTGGCGCCGTGCAGGTGAGCGCCACAATCAGGACTGCATACGACCGAGGCACAAAGGGCCAACACCCGGCATCATGGTGTGGGGAGCGATCTCCTACACTGGCCGTACACCACTGGTGATCGTCGAGGGGACACTGAATAGTGCACGGTACATCCAAACCGTCATCGAACCCATCGCTCTACCATTCCTAGACCGGCAAGGGAACTTGCTGTTCCAACAGGACAATGCACGTCCGCATGTATCCCGTGCCACCCAACGTGCTCTAGAAGGTGTAAGTCAACTACCCTGGCCAGCAAGATCTCCGGATCTGTCCCCCTTTGAGCATGTTTGGGACTGGATGAAGCGTCGTCTCACGCGGTCTGCACGTCCAGCACGAACGCTGGTCCAACTGAGGCGCCAGGTGGAAATGGCATGGCAAGCCGTTCCACAGGACTACATCCAGCATCTCTACGATCGTCTCCATGGGAGAATAGCAGCCTGCATTGCTGCGAAAGGTGGATATACACTGTACTAGTGCCGACATTGTGCATGCTCTGTTGCCTGTGTCTATGTGCCTGTGGTTCTGTCAGTGTGATCATGTGATGTATCTGACCCCAGGAATGTGTCAATAAAGTTTCCTCTTCCTGGGACAATGAATTCACGGTGTTCTTATTTCAATTTCCAGGAGTGTAGTTTCGTTCGACTGCCACTTGTAGCTATTCATGGACTTTATGTTCCCCAGCAACGATGGAATTTTTATGGATAACAATTTGCAATGACACATGGCCACAGTTTTTTGTGACTTGTTTGAAGAACATTCTGGACAATTTGAACGAAGAATTGACCACTCAGATCGCCCGACACGAACACCATCGAACATTTCTGTGACACAACTGAGAGGTCAGTTCATGCACAATATCCTGCACCGGCAACAGTTTCTCAATTATGAACATCTACAGATGTAGCATGGCTCAGTATTTCTGCAGGGAGCTTTCGACGACTTGTCGAGTCCACGCCAAGTGGAGTTGCTACACTACTCCCGGCAAAAGCAGGTCCCTCACCAAATTAGGAAGTATTCCACGACGTTCGTCACCCCAGTGTATATGGTGTATCCATTTTAAGGAAAGTTGCCTGCTCCACAATGTGGCGCCAATATTGCATTGTTACTGATTTATTTCCTGAATTTAATTCCCCGTAACACCGCCTAAAACACATAAATCTTTAAAAAACAGACTATATACTATAACTATAGACTAAAATTACCATACGCTGATGCGTTTGAGCTTTTTTAAACGTGTAATACAGGGAGCGAAAGGCTATTTACAATTTGTACAGAAACCAGATGGCAGTTATAAGAGTCGAGGGACATGAAAGGGAAGCAGTGGTTGGGAAGGCAGTAAGACAGGGTTGTAGCCTCTCCCCGATGTTATTCAATCTGTATATTGAGCAAGCAGTAAAGGAAACAAAAGAAAAATTCGGAGTAGGTATTAAAATCCATGGAGAAGAAATAAAAACCTTGAGGTTTGCCGATGACATTGTAATTCTGTCAGAGACAGCAAAGGACTTGGAAGAGCAGTTGAACGGAATGGACAGTGTCTTGAAAGGAGGATATAAGATGAACATCAACAAAAGCAAAACGACGATAATGGAATGTAGTCGAATTAAGTCGGGTGATGCTGAGGGAATTAGATTAGGAAATGAGACAAAGTAGTAAAGGAGTTTTGCTATTTGGGGAGCAAAATAACTGATGATGGTCGAAGTAGAGAGGATATAAAATGTAAACTGGCAATGGCAAGGAAAGCGTTTCTGAAGAAGAGAAATTTGTTAACATCGAGTATAGATTTAAGTGTCAGGAGGTCATTTCTGAAAGTATTTGTATGGAGTGTAGCCATGTATGGAAGCGAAACATGGACGGTAAATAGTTTGGACAAGAAGAGAATAGAAGCTTTCGAAATGTGCTGCTACAGAATAATGCTGAAGATTAGCTGGGTAGATCACATAACTAATGAGGAAGCATTGAATAGGATTGGGGAGAAGAGGAGTTTGTGGCACAACTTGACTAGAAGAAGGGATCGGTTGGTAGGACATGTTCTGAGGCATCAAGGGATCACCAATTTAGTATTGGAGGGCAGCGTGGAGGGTAAAAATCGTAGAGGGAGACCAAGAGATGAATACACTAAGCAGATTCAGAAGGATGTAGGTTGCAGTAGGTACTTGGAGATGAAGAAGCTTGCACAGGATAGAGTAGCATGGAGAGCTGCATCAAACCAGTCTCAGGACTGAAGACCACAACAACAACAATTAGCACTAATCACGTTTAATTTATGGCTATCAATAAAGAACAGCTGGTGACAGAAATAAAATAATTACATGGCATTACATAGTCGCTATCACTCTCACGACGTTCCAACAGTGTGTCTCAAGGGTGTTGTACGCTAATTAATTTAGGAGCAACTGATTTTCATGATTTTAGTGACTGCCTCGATAGCCGAATAGTTAGCGTCGCTGCCTTCGGCGCGGAAAGACTCGGGTTTGATTCCCCGTGCTTCTTCAAACATTTTCTGAGGTAGGGTGCTATCGAACGGATACACTCAGCGTCGTGAGGCCGGGAGACGAGCACCTTGAATAAGGAAGCAAAGGCACCACCAGGATTCATCAGCTAGCAATAAGAGCTGAAGGATTTGGCGACGTGCTGAACACATGTCCCACTATCACACATCGCTCCTTGCTCTGCCTTGTAAGAAGCAAGCAGTCGGCCAGTCGGAGCAGGCTCTTTTTTCGTGCTGCAGTAATGATGGCTCCTATTTCATCTGGTTCGGCTAAAAATTCTGCCGCTATATGACACTACTGGTGCGTCTACATTGACAGTATTTCAGAGTTTATAATTTACCGCCATTGCTGCGATTTGGTCGGCGTCGACCATACATTCTTCGCGCCAAACTAATAACTGGGCTTTAACCACTGAGCACCGCAAGTCTTTTATCCACAGACGGAAAAAAAATCACAATACCAAGAAGTACAGGGTTATTACAAATGATTGAAGCGATTTCACAGCTCTACAATAACTTTATTATTTGAGATATTATCACAATGCTTTGCATACACATACAAAAACTCAAAAAGTTTTTTTAGGCGTTCACAAATGTTCGATATGTGCCCCTTTAGTGATTCGGCAGACATCAAGCCGATAATCAAGTTCCTCCCACACTCGGCGCAGCATGTCCCCCATCAATGAGTTCGAAAGCATCGTTGATGCGAGCTCGCAGTTCTGGCACGTTTCTTGGTAGAGGAGGTTTAAACACGGAATCTTTCACATAACCCCACAGAAAGAAATCGCATGGGGTTAAGTCGGGAGAGCGTGGAGGTAATGACATGAATTTCTGATCATGATCTCCACCACGACCGATCCATCGGTTTTCCAATCTCCTGTTTAAGAAATGCCGAACATCGTGATGGAAGTGCGGTGGAGCACCATCCTGTTGAAAGATGAAGTCGGCGCTGTCGGTCTCCAGTTGTGGCATGAGCCAATTTTCCAGCATGTCCAGATACACGTGTCCTGTAACGCTTTTTTCGCAGAAGAAAAAGGGGCCGTAAACTTTAAACCGTGAGATTGCACAAAACACGTTAACTTTTGGTGAATTGCGAATTTGCTGCACGAATGCATGAGGATTATCTACCGCCCAGATTCGCACATTGTGTCTCTTCACTTCACCATTGAGAAAAAATGTTGCTTCTTCACTGAAAACAAGTTTCGCACTGAACGCATCCTCTTCCATGAGCTGTTGCAACCGCGCCGAAAATTCAAAGCGTTTGACTTTGTCATCGGGTGTCAGGGCTTGTAGCAATTGTAAACGGTAAGGCTTCTGCTTTAGCCTTTTCCGTAAGATTTTCCAAACCGTCGGCTGTGGTACGTTTAGCTCCCTGCTTGCTTTATTCGTCGACTTCCGCGGGCTACGCGTGAAACTTGCCCGCACGAGTTCAACCGTTTCTTCGCTCACTGCAGGCCGACCCGTTGATTTCCCCTTACAGAGGCACCCAGAAGCTTTAAACTGCGCATACCATCGCCGAATGGAGTTAGCAGTTGGTGGATCTTTGTTGAACTTCGTCCTGAAGTGTCGTTGCACTGTTATGACTGACTGACGTGAGTGCGTTTCAAGCACGACATACGCTTTCTCGGCTCCTGTCGCCATTTTGTCTCACTGCGCTCTCGAGCGCTCTGGCGGCAGAAACCTGAAGTGCGGCTTCAGCTGAACAAAACTTTATGAGTTTTTCTACGTGTCTGTTGTGTGTCGTGACCATATGTCAATGAATGGAGCTACAGTGAATTTATGAAATCGTTTCAATCATTTGTAGTAGCCCTGTAGTGGTACGACATAAACGAAAGTTGGTACGCATGTCTATTCAGACTCTGTCGCATAAGAACGGCGCTAGTAGTGTCACTATGAGGATGAAAGTAAGGCTTGCTTTAAATACACGCTGTAACGGTCGTGAGCGTTGGTTACCATTAAGATTAGACGTGGTGAGTTGATATTACTCAAGAATGCCATTAAGGCGAGAAAGATGCCATTAGCACCACCTTACCGAGTTCGAACGACGTCGTGTAATAGAGCTACGAGAAGCTGGATGTTCCTTCTGCGATATTGACGAAAGATTTGGCAGGAGTGCGACCACTGTACATGACTGCTGGCAGTGGTGGTCACGAGAATGCACAGTGGCAAGAAGACTGGGCTCCGGACGGCCATGTAGCTCTACCGAGAGGGAAGACCATCGTGTTCGGCGCGTGGCGATGGCGCGTCATACTGCATCTGCAGCAGCAGTTTTAGCGGCAGTTGACACCACACTGATACAACGAACTATTGCAAACCGGTTACTTCAAAGGCAGCTCCGAGCCTGACGCCTTATAGCGTGCATTACACTAACTCCAAACCACCGCCATTTCGGCTTCCGTGGTGTTCAGCTAGAGCTCATTGGAGGTGAGGGTGCCGGCCGCGGTGGTCTCGCGGTTAAGGCCCTCAGTCCGGAACCGCGCGACTGCTACGGTCGCAGGTTCGTATCCTGCCTCGGGCATGGATGTGTGTGATGTCCTTAGGTTAGTTAGGTTTAAGTAGTTCTAAGTTCTAGGGGACTGATGACCACAGAAGTTAAGTCCCATAGTGCTCAGAGCCATTTGGAGGTGAGGGTGGAGGTCTGGTGTTTTCTATTGAAAGGCGTTTCTGCCTCTGTGCCAATGATGGCCGTTTCTGGTTAGCAGGTGGCCAGTTGAGGACCTGCAACCAACTCGTCTCCGTCCTAGACACACTGAACTACACCTGAAGTTATAGTCTGGGGTGCGATTTCTTATGACAGCAGGAGCACTTTCGTGGTTATCCCACTAACTGCCATTCATAAACAGCATTCCTGTAGAAACTCATAATGCTCTACTGAGTGTCGACACGTTGCCCTGGTCTGCTCGATCACCATATCTTTCTCCAGTCGAGAAAATATGCAATATCATCCGACGAGAACTGCAGCATCATCCACAAACAGCATTAACCGTCCCCATATTGACCGACCAAGTACAACAGACTAACTTATGACACCTGTACAACACAATGCGTGCACGTCCGCATGCTTTCATTCAACAGTCTGGCTGTTACGCTAGTTATTAATGTACCAGCATTCACGTTTTCGTTGGCTTATCTCACGCTTACATTAACCAATGGTACTGCAATGTTAATAAATATATTACGTAGACAAAGGTATTCTTGAAATTTTATTAGCTACATCAATTATTTTTTGGAGCTGCCACTTTTTTCCGTTACTGTATTTCCTGGCGTCGGCTTCGTTAACTGAAAGGGAACGCACGTCGTTTACATCTGTCAATCTGGTTTATTTAGGCCATCTGAGGTCGTGCCACACCTCTCTACCTCACCATAACTTACGCGTCTTTCCGCGTTTTGACGTATTACAATTTAAATCCTATTTTTAAAGAGTGTTACTCTTTGATACATTACGGTATAGCAACATGACACATTTTACTGTCATAACATCCTTGGCTAGTGAGTTCTTTGCTAAAATTTAGAAATCTTTCAAGCGTATAGGCTGAAGCAGCGAGTGAAAATTTGTACCAAGGCCGGGAATCTCCTACACACTAGGCAAGTGCGTTAGCCACTAAGCAATCTTGGCACAGCGTTTCACACAACTGCACGTATTACCCTGGGAAGCCTGCTACACTGAAGCTTTCAAGGTAACCCATATATCAAAATTTAATGGGATTCGTACAGTTTTTTGACATTTCCTGATGGTATTACTGTAGTAGGTGATTCTTTTATAAGAACAAGGAATTTCGTGGTGACTAAAATTTTGATATCGTCAACGTTCTAGGATATAGCTACTGGCCATTAAAATTACTACACCAAGAAGAAATGCAGATGATAAACAGGTCTTCATTGGACAAATACATTATACTACAACTGACATGTGATTACATTTTCACGCAATTTGGATGCATAGATCCTGAGAAATCAGTACCCAGAACAACCACCTCTGGCCGTAATAAAGGCCTTGATACGCCTGGGCATTGAGCCAAACAGAGCTTGGATGGCGTGTACAGGTACAGCCGCCCATGCAGCTTCAACACGACACCACAGTTCATCAAGAGTAGTGACTGGCGTATTGTGACGAGCCAGTTGCTCGGCCACCATTGACCAGACGTTTCCAGTTGGTGAGAGATCTGGAGAATGTGCTGGCCAGAGCAGCAGTCGAACATTTTCTGCATCCAGAAAGGCCCATACAGGACCTGCAACATGCGGTCGTGCATTATCCTGCTGAAATGTAGGGTTTCTCAGGGATTGAATGAAGGGTAGAGCCACGGGTCGTAACACATCTGAAATGTAACGTCCACTGTTCAAAGTGCCGTCAATGCAAACAAGAGGTGACCGAGACGTGTTACCAATGGCACCCCATACCATCACGCCAGGTGATACTCCAGTGTGGTGATGATGAATACACGTTTCTAATGTGCGTTCACCGCGATGTCGCCAAACACGGATGCGACCATCATGATGGTGTAAATAGAACCTGGATTCATCCGAAAAAATGACGTTTTGCCATTCGTGCACCCAGGTTCGTTGTTGAGTACACCATTGGAGGCGCTCCTCTCTGTGATGCAACGTCAAGGGTAACGGCAGCAATGGTCTCCAAGCTTATAGTCCATGCTGCTGCAAACGTCGTCGAACTGTTCGTGCAGATAGTTGTTGTATTGCAAACGTCCCCATCTGTCGACTCAGGGATCGAGACGTGGCTGCACGATCCGTTACAGCCATGCGGATAAGATACCTGTCATCTCGACTGCTAGTGATACGAGGCCGTTGGGATCCAGCACGGTGTTCCGTATTACCCTCCTGAACCCACCGATTTCATATCCTGCTAACAGTTATTGGATATCGACCAACGCGAGCAGCAATGTGGCGATACGATAATCCGCAATTGCGGTAGGCTACAATCCGACCTTTACCAAAGTCTGAAACGTGATGGAACGCATTTCTCCTCCTTACACGAGGCATCACAACTACGTTTCACCAGGCAACGTCGGTCAGCTGCTGTTTGTGTATGAAAAATCGGTTGGAAACTTTCCTCGTGTCAGCACGTTGTAGGTGTCGCCACCGGCGCGAACCTTGTGTGAATGCTCTGAAAAGCTAATCATTTGCATATCACAGGATCTTCTTCCTGTCGGTTAAATTTCGCGTTTATAGCACGTCATCTTCGTGGTGTATCAATTTTAATGGCCAGTAGTGTATTTAAAACGTGTTATGCCTGTTCGATACAATATTTAGCGGAACAGCAGTTTAAAGTACCTAATGCATCATTTTGGTACCATGGTGTCTGAAGGCGCTCTATTCATATAGGTTCCATAGTATTTTATGACACTGTAATTCTGTCAGAGACGGCTAAGGACTTGGAAGAGCAGTTGAACGGACTGGACAGTGTCTTGAAACGAGGATATAAGATGAACATCAACAAAAGCAAAACGAGGATAATGGAATGTAGTCGAGTTAACTCGGGTGATGCTGAGGGAATTAGATTAGAAAATTAGACGCTTAAAGTAGTAAACGAGTTTTGATATTTGAGGAGCAAAATAACTGATGATGGTAGAAGTAGAGAGGATATAAAATGTAGACTGACAATGTCAAGGAAAGCGTTTCTGAAGAAGAGAAATTTGTTAACATCGAGTATTGATTTAAGTGTCAGGAAGTCGTTTCTGAAAGTATTTGTATGGAGCGTAGGCATGTATGGAAGTGAAACATGGATGATAAGTAGTGTGCACAAGAAGAGAATAGAAGGTTTCGAAATGTGGTGCTACAGAAAAATGCTGAAGATTAGATGGGTAGATCACATAACTAATGAGGAGGTATTGAATAGAATTGGCGAGAAGAGAAATTTGTGGCACAAGTTGACTAGTAGAAGGGATCGGTTGGTAGGGCATATTCTGAGGCATCAAGGGATCAACCATTTAGTATTGGAGGGCTGCGTGGAGGGTAAAAATCTTAGAGGAGCAGCAGGTACTGGGAGATGAAGCAGCTTGCACAGGATTGAGTAGCATGGAGAGTTGCATCAAATCAGTCTCAGGACTGAAGACCACAACAACAGTACGTACTGGGAGATGAAGCAGCTTGCACAGGATAGAACAGCAGGATAGCTGCATCAAACCAGTCTCAGGGCTGAAGACCACAACAACAACAGTATTTTATTAGGAGTGTCCCGTTGTCTCTAAGCACCAAGGAACGAACGAACGAAGGAAGGAACGAGGAGAGTGATTCGTTTTCCGTTCATTGAAGGAAATAAAACTGCTGGGGTTAGTCGCAGAATGCAGCTGCAGTATGATGATAGCTGCTACGTGAAGGAAAAGTTGACATTTGTCTGACTGCGACGAATAGCATTAGGATCGGCCACCCACATCTAAAACGGACAGGAACATCGAGACAGTTGAGCGATTGGTTCGTGATGATCGTCGCTTCAGAGCTGATGATACTGTGCACGACTTGAACACTAGTAATGGTTCGGCATTTAGAATCGACCACGAATCTGTAAACCATTGATTCTCAACCGCCATGTTGCGACGATTTGGTGTGTCGCGAATGCGAGGCTTGTCCAGAAACTAAGTTACGATCGGTCGCGAAATGGACACCACAGTGAAAACCCGATGAAGCTTTGCGCAGATGTGTGTGGTAGTGTCTGTAGTATGACCGTCGATTGCATCAAGTCGTTCTTTACAGTTGTGTGCGCACCGCGAGCGAGTAAAGGTGCCTAGAACAACGATGTCTCTCGCCAAGTAGGAGGGCCCACTGAGAGGCTTCGCCCTAATGAATGCAACCCGCCTGACACAACTGCCACGCACTTCCTTCTTCATGGCAATTCTCAGCCGCACTCTGCATGGGCAGTGAAGACGTCCCTGCAGCCTTTTCGATGGGAAGTGTTCGATCACCCACAACAGAGCCCTAATTGGCTCTTCCTATCATCTCTGTTCACATGAAACGCTGGATACGAAGGCAACACTTGGGCGCAGACTACGGGTTATAGAGCGGCATAGAGAACTATCGGAAAGCATAGGCGGCTGCCTTCTATGACGATGGTGTTGGAAATTTGGTATAACGCTCCGACAAATGTCTAAGTCGGAGTGGCGACTATGTAGAGAATTATCTGGAAAGTGTAGCTGACTCTTGCAAATAAAATGTTTGTGACTTTCACCGTGGATTCCATTTAGCGACTGATCGGAACTTACTTTCTGGACAACCCTAGTATATGTCAGGTGAGTCGCAAGATTTTTGCTGTCTTCTAATCTTCCACAGATAAAATATCGAGAACACAAAAAATTTATCCCTAAATCGTTGGTTGGAGTAGATCAATTTGCAAGAAATTACCCATCGTTATACATGATTATAAGCACTTCAACATGATATCGTCTCATAATATGAGTTTTTTGTTTTTTAGTCAACTATAAAATGATCGATCCCTCATTCTGCGAATAATCTTCACCAAAAAAGTCACATTTTTTGCGTCAAATGGTATCCTTTTATCCTTTGTCAGTGTGGGTGCCTGTTATTCAAGCATCTTCTGTCATGATGGAAAAACAAATGGAAGTCTTTGGTAAAATTCTTCTGGCACGATTCAAAATTTCTGGAATGAATGCCAAGGAACAGAAACGCCAAACCATTGTCGAAGAGCGTATTTTACTGGCATGTAAAGAAACTGTTGTTGCTATGTTGTGACCGGAAGCGGCTGAACACATTTCAAATGTAACTGTGTCACCTGATACAGTTTATCGGCACATTATGGAAATGTCAGTTGATACTTAAAGTAATCAAATGAAACTATATGATTCCAGACACACTTTCAATTCTCAAATATCTATGAGGTATATATGCACCAGGCCAGGATACGAACCCAGCTCTCCGGCTCACTAGGCAGATGCGCTAGCCACTACGCCACCCTCGCATAGTGGCTTTGCACAATTGGATGGACTACCCGAACACACACCCCTCCTCAATCCAAATTTCCATTCACGCCTCAGTCCACTTGGTGTTCACCCTACAGCAAAGTAATGTTACGGAATACTCAACAAACACGCGATTTGCTCTACAGTTGTATGAAGGCACTAACATTTCAGAAAAGTTAAATTATTATTTGTTACTATAGGTTATCTATCTTGCTGACCGCAATCTGATTAAAAAGAATTACAACAGACGCGTTTCGCTTTTATTTACAAAGCATCTTCTGTGGTTGTTCTGTAAATTGGATACACACGTTTGTCCATTTTTTTCATTTTTTAGCTTAAAAACACCGTCTTCTTTATAAAGTTGGTCTGCAAGCTACTTACGGTGTTTCTTTACATAATCGGCTCCTTCCCCTTTTGCTAGCAGTAATTGGTGTCCACGTCTGAAATGATGTGAAATGAAGCCTGTCGACACCAACCACTGCTAGCAAGAGGGGAAGGAGCAGATTATGTAAAGAAATGCTGTAAGTAACTTGCAGACCAACCTTATAAGGAAATCGCTGTTTTCAAGCTAAAACATTGTGCAGTTGTGCGTACTGTAAACTACCTGAAACACATGGGGTTACGTGTCACCAGTTCCGGCAGTTCTTAGAGGAATTAGGAGAGGAGTACGGCGAGATATCTGACTACACCGAATTATGCCGGCTTATTAGAGGTAAAAAGGCTGAAAAGATTGTTTTACGTTTGGCCGTAGTACATTTCTTACATGATAAGGGAAAGAGTGAATCGAAATTGGAAGATCCATTGTGGAAACCAGATCTTGCGTTTCTCGTGGCCACTGTGTCTCACGTGAACATCCTGAACGTCAGTATGCAAGGTGACAATAATTTAATTTCTGACATGTTGGAAAAATTAATTGTTTTTGAGAGCAAACTTGCTCTTTATGAGAGCCAACTATTGTCTGAAAACACTGCACATTTTCTTACCCTTGGTTTGGGCCTCGAAACTGCTAGATTGCAAGAATACGTGTCAATAATTGGAAAAATTAAGGAGCAATATCGAGCACGATCTGTAGATGTTACGCCGGCCGAGCGGTTCTAGGCGCTACAGTCTGGAACCGCGCGACCGCTACGGTCGCAGGTTCGAATCCTGCCTCGGGCGTGGATGTGTGTGATGTCCTTAGGTTAGTTAGGTTTAATTAGTTCTAAGTTCTAGGGGACTGGTGACCTCCGATGTTAAGTCCCATAGTGCTCGGAGCCATATGAACCATTTTGTAGATGTTACGAGTGTGTCTCCTACCATTCGTTGCTTTGGAAGGCCGTTATCTAGATCAGCTAAAGATACTCCGAATATCTACAGATGCAACCCCCGATCTGCAGAGCAATACGCGGAAAAGTTCGTTGCAGTGCGAAGTACAAATTACTTCTACGAAAACTTTCCACGGCAAGAATTTCTACGCCTGCATCACGAAGTTGTCAGAGTTATGTTCGTGTTCGGATCTACTGATGTACGTGAAAGATTTTTCTCCGTAATGATAAAGCATAAATCAAGGTCTCGACCGAGTATTAGCGACAAAAATCTTCGAAATTGCTTGCGTTTCTCAATGTGCTGTGCGTCTGTGCCCACCATTAACTTCATCGCTTCTGATCAGCAATGAAAACATATTTTGGATTTCTCTCTTTTTCTAACTTAAAATTGTTATTTACTAATTGTGGATCAACGTGTTCCATGTTACATAGGCGAACAGTGTTATCTGAATAATTTGGTGTTGAAGCGGTTGGCCAAGGTATACTTAAATGCTTAAAAAGTGCCTTTAATTATTGAGATATTTGATACCCTTGCCATTAAGGGTATTTAGGTATCTAACGTGGGCGTAAAACCAGTTAGCCATATTTATGCTACTTTGGTTTTTATGTTTTTTTAGAAGCATGACGTTTGTTGATAGGGCGGTGGAATAACGCAATACCTCCATGACTGCACTGTACACTGTAAAAAGAGCATTAGAGTGCCCTAGGTACAGAGCATCCCAGCTAGTGGGTAAAGTGAAGCTGTGACATCTGTGCTTAGAGACATACACTAAATGAACGGTGGCGGTCGTTTCTCCCAGTTTACACGTCTGGTTAAATGCACACACCGTGACCGGGAAGTTGCACATACGCAGCAGCTCCGCTCGTGTGCAGAATTGCTGGTTGACCATGGCTTATACCGTGCCTGCTACTTTATCGCGTTTGCCGAGTGAACTTCTCCGGCGCCGAACTGTCACTGTTGCACAGAAATGGTTCGAATGGTTCTGACAAGGGAACCTCCCCTTCGCACCCCCCTCAGATTTAGTTATAACTTGGCACAGTGGATAGGCCTTGATAAAGCGAACAGAGATCAATTGAGAAAACAGGAAGAAGTTGTGTGGAACTGTGAAAAAATAAGCAAAATATACAAACTGAGTAGTCCATGGGCCACATATGCAACATCAAGGAGTGCGTGAGTTCAGGAGCGCCGTGGTCTCGTGGTAGCGTGAGCAGCTGTAGTTGAAGAGGTCGGAGGTCCTTGGTTCAAGTCTTCCCACAAGTGAAAATTTTACTTTCTTTATTTTTGCATAGTTATTATCTGTCCGTTCGTTCATTGACGTCCTTGGTTCAAGTTTTCCCACAAGTGAAAATGTTACTTTCTTTATTTTTGCATAGTTATTATTATCTGTCCGTTCGTTCATTGACGTCTCTGTTCACTGTAATAAGTTTAGTGTCTGTGTTTTGCGACCGCATCGCAAAACCGTGCGATTAGTAGACGAAAGGACGTGCCTCTCCAATGGGAACGGAAAACATTTGATCGCAAGGTCATAGGTCAACCGATTCCTCCACAGGAAAACACATCTGATATATTCTATACGACACTGGTGACGGCATGTGCGTCACATGACAGGAATATGTTGTCGACCGACCTAACTTGTACACTTGGCGAATGGGTAAAAAGACTCTTCTACCTTGCCCGATTTAGGTTTTCTTGTGGATGTGATAATTACTCCCAAAAAAGTGAAAACATGAGAGTTTGTCACATAAACTGAAAATAAAAAATTAAAATTTTCACTCGATTGGAGATTTGAACCAAGGACCTCTCGTTCCGCAGCTGCTCACGTTGCCACGAGACCACGGAGCTCCTGCGGTCCCTACGTCCTTCCCATGAACTACTCAGTTTGTATATTTTGCTTATTTTTTCTCAGTTCCACACAACTTCTTCCTGTTTTCTCAATTGATCTGTGTTCAGTTTTTCAAGGCCTATCCACTGTGCCAACTTATAACTAAATCTGAGGTGGGTGCGATGGGGAGGTTCCCTTGTAAGCACTATGGGACTTGACACCTGAGGTCATCAGTCCCCTAGAACTTAGAACTACTTAAACCTAACTAACCTAAGGACATCACAAACATCCATGCACGAGGCAGGATTCGAACCTGCGACCGGAGCAGCCGCATGGTTCCGGACTGAAGCTCCTATAACCGATCGGCCACCGCGGCCGGCGTCATTGTCGCGATTGTAACCGGTCGTGTCGTTTTGGCTAAGCACAGTCTCCCATGAGGAGAGTCCTTCTGGTGTGTTTATTGCTGTTAATTGAATGTCATAGCCTTGATATATGTACTTATTACTCTATTGTGCGCTTTATAAATTTTAATGGTGTTAGGGACAGCCCTTGCGCCTAGCTTGGGGAGTCACTATTTGCTTGTGAGCGCCTGCGTGGAAAGTGTTTACTGAGTCCCTGAGGTACAGGAACCGCTAGTTACCGAGTGAAACTCCTGTCACTACTGCGGGGGTAACCTCGTCCTCTCGTTTTGGCTATGCTCTGTCTCCCATGAGGATGGTCCTTCTGATGTGTTTACTTGCTGTTTATTTAATACCTTCGTCATGATATTCAGCGTGAGGCATTTAAAACTGTTTGTCGGAATATTTGGTGAAATACACGTCGGATTAAAAAGAGTGGTAATAAAACGTTGTTCGCCTCCAATAGGGACATCCATTAACATAGCGCTCGATCCCTCTGCACCACCCTCAGTGGCAGGACGGCGGGGGGGGGGGGGTGGGGGGGTGGGGGGGGGGGGACGACGACTTTGAAATCTTAAATAGGAACCCCTATTTTTTGTTGCATATTCGAGTTCTACGAGAAAAAATGTGTAACTTTTGTATGGAACCTCTCTTTCGTTTCATGACAGATTGCGCTGTAATCGGCACACATGAATATGGGGTGACAATTGTTGCAAAAAGGTATTATCTCACAAAAACACACATCCGATTAGGAAAACCAAAGTATATTATTTGATATTTGGCAATACGCTATCATTTGATACCGTCTACCCTCTTGTAATGCATTCTTAGACTACATTTAGCGTTACCCAGAAACAACGACTTGTTCAAATGGTTCAAATGGCTCTGAGCACTATGGGACTTAACACCAGAGGCCATCAGTCCCCTAGAACTTAGAACTACCTAAACCAAACTAACCTAAGGACATCATCACACACACCCATGCCCGAGGCAGGATTCTAACCTGCGACCGTAGCGGTCGCGCGGTTCCACACTAAAGCGCCTAGAACCGCTCGGCCACACCGACCGGCCATCAACGACTTGTACGTATAAGTAATGTGTTCCCTTCCGGGTGCTTGATTTTGGTGAGTCCCCTTGCCTCTCGCTATCTCGGGGTGCTTGATTACTGTGACTCCCCTTGCCTCTCACAAGTGTTTCAGTGCATCAAATGAGAAACGTTGTCCGTTGTTCCTAATGCACATTGTAACTCTGCGTCTGAATGACAATCCGACATGTATAAGTGTCTCTGAGCTGATGTTTGCATATTCGTTGCCTATTCGTTGCCGCATATATTCGGAAGTTGTCGGTACATCCATGTAAACTCTCTCTTTTAGCCACCCCCACAGGAAAAAATCGGCAGAAGTCAAATCGGGGAAACGTGTGGAGCTACGATTGAGGACCACCACGTCCGGTCCATCGACCCGGATAATTTCGATTCAAAACTTCTAGAGCTAGCCGTGAATAATGCGCTGGACATCCATCGTGTTGAAACCACATATCCAGTCTCGTTTGAAGTGGATCATCGTTCACCAGTATGGGTAAAACACACAATGTCGCTGTGTATTTGGCCATTCAGATTACCTTCCATGAAGTATTGGCCAATTACAAGCGTACCTAAAATACTGCACCAAACGTTGATACACCATGGGCGTTACCCAATGGGGATTCTCCACTGACCGATAATGTATATTATGCCAATTCTCTTGACCACGATTCGTAAAACTTGATCCATTGGAGAAAAGTATCTGTTAAATGCAATTACCATTCACTGCCAGTTGTTCCTGTAACCAGTTTCAGAAATTCAGGTAATTGTGAAAATCGTCACCATGCAGTTCTTGATGCAGCGATAAATGAAATTCATGCCATCTGTGTGCATGCAGTATGCGTAGAACACTTCTTTGGCAAATTGCTGAACCTCGCGCAATTTGCCGAGAACTAATGTGACCACTTGCAACAACTTCAGATAAAACATTAACTGTGTTATTTTCGTTTGTCACAGTCCGCGGTCGGACTCTTTCTCTAAGCTTAACACTTCCCGTTTCAGTAAACAGATGGGCAACATTGCGAAACGTCGCAGCAGATGGAACATTCCTATCGGGCAACAGAGTAGCATGGTTTTGACGAGCTTCGTCAATATTTCTATGAGCCTCAAAATATGCCGCAATGACATCGGCCCTCGTTGCAATCGTTAACATCGTGGAACAATTACGACGAGATGTGTACAGTCTGAATCATTGAAGTAATATGCACAGTCTGACCGCGGACTGATCGCATGATCACGGTCTGTGCTTCATTCGATTGTGTGAGGTGTCACATGATAGCATAATCAAAAAAGAACTTCGACTGTCTTAGTCGGATGTGCATTTGTTTGAAATAGTACCGTTTTGCAATAATTGTCTCCTCATTTCCATGTTTGCCGGTTACATGAAAGGAAAGAAATGTTTCATACAAAGTAACATTTTTCACGGAAAATCCAAATCTTCAATAAAAAATGGGGATTCCTACTTAAGTTTCAAAATTACCCCCCCCCCCCCTCCCATATATATTTGGTGGTTTATAAAGTTAATGGGTGTTACTGACGGCCTTGTCCCTAGCCTTTGGATTTCAGGACTTGCTTTTGACCACCCGCGCGAGCAGTATTCGCTGGTTTACTGAGTAACTGAGAGTAGCCGTTATTTGTCTCACGTACGCGAAGTGCTTTGTTTGCGACTGTCATTTAACCATACTGTTCCAGATACTTGAATTATCATAGGGACGGACAGATTTCCTTACATAGCCTGCGGGGAACTGGAGATGGCATATGCCTTTTTCACGATTGTGTGTGTGTGTGTGTGTGTGTGTGTGTGTGTGTGTGTGAGAGAGAGAGAGAGAGAGAGTGCGCGCGCGTGAGTGCGTGTGCGTGTGTGTTTTCGTTTTCTCTTGCTCTTAAAATTGTATTTTATATATGTTTTAGAGGAAGCTAATCTGGGTTACTCAAACTGGTGACGTTACACTAGCCGACTTGTCCGCCACACTTCCCGAGCGCTCGGCTCCGTGCAGACAACAAGGGAAGTCAACACGTAATTGAAAAGGTACCCACTAAAGGTCTCAACTTTGTACTTCCAAGAGCTTGCAGGCATTTACACGCACAGTCAAGAATTATTGAATTCGTCTAAAATAGTTTCTCGCTGCCCACCGGCGAAGGTTGCCTGCGTTCGTAAGACCTGCAGTATCACGTTCTGTGACGTACTCACCTTGGCTTGTCTTTCTCGTGGGCCTCGCCCGCGTAGCGTCAATGTCAGAGCCGATGGCGTCTAAGCACGACCACTTCCGGAGTTGCTCTAGGAATCTAATGCCCGAATTTACAGCATTTACTAATTCTGAAATTTGAATTCAAAGTATTTGTTATTAATTCCCGTTTAATTTGTTTTGCGTCTTCCCAAGAGCTACTTTAGTGCTCATCCTCTGCTTCTCTACAGATTTACTGTTCAGCTTAAGGGCAGACGTAGGCAAAAATGACGAAAAAATTCGATTTCTTTTATTGCGTAATTTATTAAATTGATACATTAAGAATAACATCGCAACGTTTCATAATCGAATTTTGACTAGAAGTATGTTTTGAAAAAGTTTGTTCGGTTGCCTGCCACATCACCTCTTTCTACGTCGATATACACCTTCTCTGCCCTATAAACCTTTTTGTGCGTTAGTTTTTCGTTCACACAATCGAAACGAACTGCAGATGAGTCTAGAAGGCTGTGAGAAAGATTATCTTTGATTGCTCCTTTGTTTACAGCGTGACTTTATTACTATATGCTACAAACTTATTTCAGTTTTTAGTACTGCGTTTATCAACCTGTTTTGCTCGAAATGGGTCTTAACAGTGGACGCATATTTAAAAAAAATGCGGAAATGTCTAATTTTACGTGCAAAAGGTACAGGAAATTCAAATAACAGTGTTACAGATGTTGCTCTTAAGTGTAAAGAAGAATTTTCTACTGAGTAGCTCAGTTCATCAAAGAAGAAAATTAGTGAAGAAATTGATGATGCTCTATACAGTGCCAAAGACGAATTTTCCAGTGGCTTTAGGTTTACTGACTTACAAATACTTGCCCATATGATTAATGTTTGGTGTACATTAGTTAATTGTGTGTGATTACAGCGTTGTCAGTTGCTGTGAAGATAGCTCCATGTGATGCCTGTCTAGTTTTCAGTAGTCGAAATGCAGGTAGCATTAAATGTTTGCAGAGACTAGCAGTTGCATTCACATTGAAGATACTAAGAAGCATCGATAGAGTGCGACAGGACGAAGCTCAGGCAGCAGAAGAAAAAATGCAAAAGTTGGCTAGGCAAAGAAGGCAGGGGAAGAGAGAACTCCAGGAAGACGAGGAAGAGAATAAAGATTATGGATATAGACAGCATTAGCCACTAGAAGTATAGGAATATTGTCAAAAAATGAAATAAGAACTTAAAATGCGAACTGCCATAAACTGACTAATTGAGCTGGAATGTACCTTTTCTCAGGAACTATAAAAGCTAACGTCCTGAAATTTGGCATAGTTCTTAAGAATTACTTAATGAATAATCCTATGCAGCACTTTCCCATTATCTTTTCTCTGAGAAAAGTTCTTCTTTAAAATTTGAGAAAAAAGAGCAGTCCCAGGTAACACAAAACTGAAAAATAAACTTCAAAGCAACTATGACCTTTAACAAAAATCTGTTCCACAAGCTTTATCAGCCTATTATGCAGATGTAAACTGTGAAATTTCGTTTTATTGCTTGATTAGTTTACGAGGAAAGGTACATTACAGAAACAGTGGTAATTAAAAATTCAGATCCTTATAAAATATGTGTCACCGCGCAGTTTGAAACAAAAATTGCACAGAATGTCAAGCATTATGTTGTACATAATAGTTTCAAGTTTTACTATTGTAGCTGTAATATTTCTGGGGACATATGAAGGGCTTATTTCAATAGTGGTACAAGTCAATTTTTGTTCATTCTGAGATACAGAGTCTTAAAATTAAATGAGCGCAGAAAAATCTGCAGTTGAGATACCAGAAATATTCAAGTATATATACTTGAATATTTCTGATATATATACTTGAATATTTCTGGTATCTCAACTGCAGATTTTTCAGCGCTCATTTAACTTTAGGACTCTGTATCTCAGAATGAACAAAAATTGACTTGTACCACTATTGAAATAAGCCGTTCATATGTGTTTAAGTACAAGAATAAATTTGCAGTACGTCTGTCCTTAAATTTAACTGGCTGCCCCTACAATTTTATCTAAATCAAAATACTTGCTTTTTTTAGACAAAAAGGAAATTATCATCTTGAATCTTATGTGTTTTTGGGTTTTAAGCGACTCTGTATTTGTAAATAAACTGTATTTTTTACTGTTCTTGTAACGAACGATATTCAATCCCCAGCTGACCAAGCCTTCCTCGTCCCAACTCAATAAGCGTACATTGGCTTTCTGGACTGGTACAAGAAAATGAGGATTGGAGGAGGGAGCAGGTGTATATACTCTGTTGCACATTGTAAGGTGGGGCCTATCCTCTGTAAGGCAGGTCCTTGCGGAGTAGAACTGTAGAGGCAAACGTAGGAATGGGCCAGCAGACAGACTTCCACAATCCCGCCAGAGTCGGCAGTAATCGAGATGACCGGCGGTGTTAACGACCAGCGCCGCGGGGACAGAAATAATGAAGCGGGCGCGGGAAAGGCAGGTGACGTGCGGCCGCCAGCTGGGCGCAACACGCCACCCAACCAGCGGCAGCGGCCAGCCAGCCAGCCAGGCAGCGTGGCGCCGACTGCATCGATCACCGCGAGACGCGAAACCACCACGTCTGGTCGCGGCGCCGTCTCTGCTTCGGCGGTAGCGGACTCGCCTACTAACTATCTTGTTGGGCAATCCCATGCGGAAACCGTGAACTGAGCGGATCTCGGTTCCAACGAGCTCTACATACACAGCGTGGTCTATTGATCACGACCAGGCCAAATATCTCACGAAATAAGCGTCAAACGAAAAAACTGCAAAGAACGAAACTCGTCTAGTTTGAAGGAGGAAACCAGATGGCGCTATGGTTGGCCCGCTAGATGCCGCTGCCATAGGTCAAACGGATATCGACTGCGTCTTTTTAAAACAGTATCCCCATTTCGTATTACATATTCGTGTAGTACGTAAAGCAATATGAATGTTTTAGTTGGACCACTTTTTTCGCTTTGTAACAGATGGCGCTGTAATAGTCACAAACGTATAAGTACATGGTATCACGTAACATTCCGCCAGTGCGGACGATATTTGCTTCGTGATACATTACCCGTGTTAAAATGGACCCTTTACCAATTGCGGAAAAGGTCGACATCGTGTTGATGTATGGCTATTGTGATCAAAATGACCAACGGGTGTGTGCTATGTATCCTGCTCGGTATCCTGGACGACATCATCCAAGTGTCAGGACCGTTCGCCGGATAGTTAGGTTATTTAAGGACACAGGAAGCGTTCAGCCACATGTGAAACGTCAACCACGACCTGCAACAAACGATGATGCCCAAGTATGTGTTTTAGCTGCTGTCGCGGCTAATCCGCACATCACTAGCAGACAAATTGCGCGAGAATCGGGAATTTCAAAAAGTCGATCTTGAGAATGCTACATCAACATCGACTGCACCTGTACCATATTTCTATGCACCAGAAATTGCATGGCGACGACTTTCAACGTCGTGTACAGTTCTGCCACTGGGCACAAGAGAAATTACGGAACGATGACACATTTTTTCCACGCGTCCTATTTAGCGACGAAACGTCATTCACCAACAGCGGTAACGTAAACCGGCATAATATGCACTATTGGGCAACTGAAAATCCACGATGGCTGCGACATGTGGAACATCAGCGACCTTCGCGGGTTAATGTGTGGTGCGGCATTATGGGTGGAAGGATGATTGGCCCCCATTTCATCGATGGCGATCTAAATGGTGCAATGTACGCTGATTTCCTACGTAATGTTGTACCGATGTTACCACAAGATGTTTCACTGCATGACAGAATGGCGATGTACTTCCAACAAGATAGATGTCCGGCACATAGCTCGCGTGCGGTTGAAGCGGTATTGAATAGCAGATTTCATGACAGGTGGATTGGTCGTCGAAGCACCATACCATGGAACGCACTTTCACCGGATCTGACGTCCCCGGATTTCTTTCTATGGGGAAAGTTCAAGGATTTTTGCTAACGTGATCCACCGACGACGCCTGACAACATGTGTCATCGCATTGTCAGTGACTGTGTGAACATTACGGAAGGCGAACTTCTCGCTGTTGAGAGGAATGTCGTTACACGTATTGCCAAATACATTGAGGTTGACGGACATCATTTTGAGCATTTATTGCATTAATGTGGTATTTACAGGTAATCACGCTGTAACAGCATGCATTCTCAGAAATGATGATTTCACAAAGGTACATGTATCACATTGGAACAACCGAAATAAAATGTTCAAACGTACCAACGTTCTGTATTTTAATTTAAAAAACCTACTTGTTACCAACTGTTCGTCTAAAATTGTGAGCCATATGTTTGTGACTATTACAGTGCCATCTGTCACAAAGCGAAAAAAGTGGTCCAACTAAAACATTCATATTTCTATACATACTTCACGAATATGTAATAAAAATGGGGGTTCCTATTTTAAAAAACGCACTTGATATCCGTTTGACCTATGGCAGCGCCATCTAGCGGGCCAAACATAGCGCCATCTGGTTTCCCCCTTCAAGCTAGGCAAGTTTCGTTCTTTGTAGTTTTTTTCGTTTGACGCTTATTTCATGAGATATTTAGCCCAGTCACGATCAATGGATCACCCTGTATGTACCATACTCTCATCGAGGAAGAGTGTTCATCAGCGACAAAGGTATCGTCAGCAGTGCCTCAGGAATCTCGGCAGGGCATACGATTCTGCAGACTGTGTTTATCTACACTGTAACACGAAACAAAAAAGACGCACCACGCTGAAAATATCGAAATGAGAAGGAAATCTTTAGATGTAACATTCACATACAGACGAACAGATGATTACAATTTGAAAAAAATTGCATGATTTATTCAAGAGAAAGAGCTTCACAAATTGAGCAAGTCTATAACGCCTCGATCCACCTCTGAGTCTTGTGCAAGCACTTATTAGACTTGGCAGTAATAGATTTGTTGGATGTCCACTTCAGGTAGTTCGTGCCAAATTCCGTCCAATTGGCGCTGGATTGTCAAAATGTCGAGCTGGTTGTAGGACCCTGCCCATAACGCTTCAAACGTTCCCAGTTAGGGAGAAATCCAGCGACCTTGCTGGCCAAGTTAGGCTTTGGTAAGGACCAACAGAAGCAGTATGAACTGTAACCACGTATAGATGGGCACTATCTTGCTGAAATGTAAGTCCAAAACGGCTTGCCATGAAGGGCAACGAGGTATAGAAATCGTAACCTTTAGCTGTTTTATAAGGTGCTGTGGATGACAACAAAAGGGGTGCAAAATTCCGTCCAATTAGCACTCGATTGTCAGAATCTCGAGTTGGTTGTAGGACCCTGCCCATAACGCTTCAAACGTTCCCAATTAGGGAGAGATCCGGTGACCTTGCTGGCCAAGGTAGGCTTTGGTAAGGACGAACAGAAGCAGTATGAACTGTCACCACGTGTAGATGGGAGCTATCTTGCAGAAATGTAAGCCCAAAATGGCTTGCCATAAAGGGCAATAGAACGAGGCATAGAAATCGTAACGTTTGGCTGTTTTATAAGATGCTGTGGATGACAACCAAAGGGGTTCTGCTGTAAAAAGAAATGACATCGCAAGCCATAGCCCCTGGTGGTTGGGGCATATGGTGGGGGCAGTCAGGCCTGTATCCCACCACTGTCTGGGCGATCTCCAGAGAGGTCTCCACTTGTCATCGCTGCTCAGTTGGAAGTGAAATTGATCATGGAAGACAATTCTAATCCAGACAATGAGATCTCAGGCCTGAATGACCAGCGAAGACGTGTCTGGAGACACCCCAGGCCGCAGTGGTATACCATCATGATTGTCACCCATAAGCCCTAAATCAGGAGTGATGGGCTGGGGTGCCATTTCACTTCATAATAAGACCCCTTTGGTTGTCATCCACGGCATCCCTGGAGCAAAGCGGTACGTTGACAATATTCTACGCCCCGTTTTGGCCTCACACATCAGCAATATAATGCGCGCTCGCACACGAACTTTTCCTGCTTGTCTTCGTGCCTGCCAAACTCTACCTTGGGCAACAAGGTCGCCGGATCTCACCCCTTGTGGAGCAATATGGCCAGGGCCCTCCAACCAGCTCGGGATTTTGATGACCTGACACACCAGATGGACAGAACTTGGCATGACATCCCTTACATAGACATCCAACAACTCTATCAATCAATGCAAGCCAAATAACTGGCTGCATACGGGCCGGGGGTGGACAAACGCATTTTTATTTGTCAAGCGCTTACTCGCGAATAAATCCAATTTTTCTCAAATTGTAATCATTTGTTTGTCTGTACATGTACAGTGCATCTATGGATTTCCATCCCATTCGGATAATTCCTTCGCAGTGCGTCTTTTTTATATTATTATTATTATTATATTAGTATTCGTCCGCAGCTCGTGGTCTCGGGGTAGCGTTCTCGCTTCCCGAGCACGGGGTGCCGGGTTCCATTCCCGGCGTGGTCAGGGATTTTCACCTGCCTCAAGATGACTGGGTGTTGTTGTGTCGTCTTCATTATCATCATTCATCCGCATTACGGTCGGAGGAAGGCAATGGCAAACCACCTCCGCTAGGACCTTGCCTAGTACAGCGTTGGGGGTCTCCCACATTGTCCCCTACGCTCTGTCAAGGAGTATGGGTCTTCATCATCGTCATCATTATTATTACTATCTTAGAGTGTATTATCTGTTGTGTTTAAGATACCCACGAACGTAACTAACTTTAAAAACTTGAGGTTCAAGTTCTAGCAATGTTTTTCGAAATTACGATAGCATATTAAGTCTGATCCCACTGCTGATGACTAATGCCCTCTAGATAATGTTGCCCTTTCTGGAACATATAAATATTGTCAGTAAAATATGCTAATGAAAAAGAAGCCCCACGCTTAAGATATATGCCTCTCGTTGTAACGCCGCATTCAAGTTTACATCCTTGTGTTATCCGTTGTGCACCTTAGTTTCGCGATGACGTGTATAGGTCTAAAGTACAACAGCATATCAACCAGAACTTAAATCAGGTGGCTGCGGTAGTGTACGGAAATATGGTAACCCTGTCAGGACGTTGGTGGGGATAAATGGAACAACAGTGTCATGCCACCGTCCGCGAATAAGAGGTACACAAGTCTCACGTAGTGTATGTTCGTCAAGTTTTTCTCGAAAGAAAGTGTCAAACATATGAAATTTGAGGTGGTTCTGTACTCAGTTTGGAGACGAAAGCTTTTCGAAGACCTGAGTGTGTGAATGTCATAAAACATTTGTGGCAGGACGAGTAACTCCGAAAAACTTACCACACCAAAGGCGACCACGGACAAGCATCACACCAGAAAACATTCTTGCCTCTGTGTAAGAACAGAAAGAAAGCCGGCAGTCGGTGTGCCGACTAACTGCATTGTCCAGAGCAGCTGTAGGCGCCTTCGGGTGCGCACACAGAACGTTGGTTAGCCTGCTACGCATGGTGCAGTAGTGCCATTACGAGTCGAAGATCGCTAGCGAACGGAAAGCTCTGCAGTCTTTCTCACACAGTTTTACAGAAACTATTCCGTGAAAAGTTACTTTTACGTTACTTATAGCTGAATGTTGGTTAGCCTGCTACGCATGGTGCAGCAGTGCCATTACGAGTCGAATATCGCTAGCGAACGGTTAGTTCTGCAGTCTTTCTCACACAGTTTTACAGAAACTATTCCGTAAAAATTACTTTTGCGTTACTTATAGCTTTATATGTCAGCTCGTTGGTGAAGTGTCCATCATTTTCTTAATAGCCATAATCACTGCGATATTCCACAAATAAGTAATACACTGCACGAAATTCGGAAAGTTGCAATGAAAATGAGGGGCGGATATGAATTTGCATTCGATGCGTATTTGGCCACATGCTGCTGCATATGAAATGTAGCTAAGATTTTGAATTTTTCTTTGAACTTGGAAGGGGATCAATATCTGCCTCCAGTCTCGAGAAAATGGATTTAAAGTAGCGCGTTCATTTTCGATTGCATGCGTGCGAGAATGAAATATTTAGAACATTCCTCATATCTCCTAAACCGGTTGAGAAGTCGAAATAAGGTTTTGGCAAATGATAGCACATAAAGAGGATAGCATTTTGCCATATTGTTAACACGAGTAACCTTCTTGTCTGCTGCGATAAACAGGATGGTCCATTGACAGTGACCGGGCCAAATATCTCACCAAATAAGCATCAAACGAAAAAACTACAAAGAACGAAACTCATATAGCTTGAAGGGGGAAACCAGATGGCGCTATGGTTGGCCCGCCACCCTGTATAAGGAACAAAGACTTGTTCATTGGATTGGGATAATGTAATTTTTTAAGGGTCATCAACAGCTGGTGAAATGAGCCTTGATGTAGCTTTGCAAAAACGTAAGTGAAGAAATTACATGTTTCTTTTTATACAGATGACGTGCTTTTCATAAGCTATTCCCCTGGCTTGTCCTCAGTTTCTCACTTAATAAACCATTGTTTCAGGAGATTTAAAACACAGAAAAAATCCTTTGGTAAGTTTCAGTACCAGTCGTTCCTTATGAAAAGCACACTGGGTTATAGGATTCCGCTGAAATTGCAACAATAGGAGCGATTCATTTCCAACAACATCTAACTGATGTATGCTACAGTCAAGGAGAAAGTCGATGGCTAGCTGTGCGGTGACAGACAAATGAAAGCAAACCGTAAGACATATATTTACGGCACGTGTAGCAAATGACACCTTAGTTCCACAATTGCAGTTTTGCTTCAATGGTATTTCATCATTTGTTCCTACGAAATGAATATGTATTACCAATATGTATGGAATAATAAAACGAATATAACAAGGACACAGAAAATGATATATTGCCTATTTCTTCATTTATCTATTGTAACGTCTAATTCTAGTAGCACAACATGCTGATGTGAAAACTGGAAAACTGTTTAGTTGTAGAAACAGTAGAAAATGTGAGCTCTTACAGGATTCTTACAGACTGCATAGTGTAAAAGTAGCTCAAATAAATTTACTCCAATTTTTTAGATTTAACATCTACAACTGAATTAATAGAGGAAAGCGTCTCGTTGTACATCTGAAAATGATCCCACGAAAAATTCGAAACAGTCATACCCTTCTGTTATAGACAGATAGAAACAAAAAGTTATGACTCAAAGTACCAAGAGGGAAAACTGAAAAAGGACTAATTCAGAAAGTCAAGATATCTCAAATTCGCCCAGATATGCATCTGTAGGTTTCAGTAAACTGCTGTGTTGCGAAACATGGGGACAAAAATTCCATTCATGGCAATTAAATTCGACTGTGAAGAATGAATGGACACTCGAATTCTACTGGTTGGTTATAATTAAACTGATTGTTCCAAGTATTACAGTGTGGGCTGTATACATTACAGGACGCTGAAACGTCGTAGGTACGTTCAATAATCGGTATCGTCGTGAAGTATACTCCTAATAATTAATAGGTATACTTTCTGTCAGCAGGTGAAAATATGGCTCTGTAAGCAGTCAGAATGTGGTGTGGGTGTAGGAAAAGGAACGATAAAACACATGATAACGGTGGTTCTGACGTGTTCATTAGGGTTTGGTGACAAGTTGCAACAACTGTTCGGTATGGCCTCATAATCAGTAACGTGGAGGATCCATAACACGGCTTGGTCTACAGTTGATAGCAACATATCCAGTGTAGTCAGTCATGTATCGTTTTATGCTGTCCTTCATATCGGGAAGAGTCCGTATACATCTGTCTTTCAGATTTTCTCAGTAGCAGAAGTCACATGGATTTAGGTCAGGGGATATGGAAGGCCACAGATCTTGACATTGCCTAGTCAAAGTGCATACGTTACCGAAGGTTTCTCGAAGGAAATCCTTCATCTGACAAGCGACCCGTGGTGTCACTCCATCTTGCATGAAAATAGTGGTGTGGACTAAGCTGCGTTCTTCCAAACGTGCAGCCGCGAGGCCCGCGAGGTGCCATCTCTTCAAAGATAAACGGACCGAGAATGAAGGAGCTTGGGAAACCACGCCACACAGTCACATAATCTGAGTGCAGTGAATGTCCCTGCACAACATGTGACTGAGTAGAACCCCATAGCCGGCCGCGGTGGTCTCGCGGTTAAGGCGCTCAGTCCGGAACCGCGCGACTGCTACGGTCGCAGGTTCGAATCCTGCCTCAGGCATGGATGTGTGTGATGTCCTTAGGTTAGTTAGGTTTAAGTAGTTCTAAGTTCTAGGGGACTGATGACCACAGAAGTTAAGTCCCATAGTGCTCAGAGCCATTTTTAGAACCCCATAAGCGACCGTTCTGCGCATTCGTGCCAACGTGCAGAGTAAAATGTGCCTCGTCCGTCCAAAGAATATTCCCTTGCCACATATTACCCATTTCCATACGTACCGAAAAAACGAAGGGGAAAGTCATGGCGTTGTAGCCCATCTTGAGGCTTCATTGGCTGCACATTCTGAATCTTGCTGGGATACCCGTGTAAAATGCACCACAAAATATTTAGAACTGTTATGCAGAGGCGGGATAGTTGCCGTTACATAGCTGGAGACCCGATGCAGAATTTGAGGCATGAGCTGCAGCAACTTCAACAACTGGCATTTGAATGGGTCGCCTCTTTCACCCTGCCGCACCACCTAATTCACCTGTTTCTTCATATTTCTTGGTCATATTCTTTAGCCTATTTATTGATATAGGGCCTCCTCACAAATGTTCCTGTCGGCGATGTTCCCGCAATGCAGCGCCACCCTGATAAAACAACTTTACCAGCAGAGCACGGTCTTTCTTCTCAATAGCCAATGTTTTTCGTACGGATAACTTCAACGTTCCTGACTCATTACACCAACAGTCACTTCATAAAGAAACTAACACACATCGCTAAGTGACAAACAGCGTACTGACGTCAGAACAGGGAACATTTCAAATTCTGAATGCTTACAGCGCCATGTTTTCACCTGGTGGCAGAAAATGGAATTTTTTTTTCAGCGTACTCCGCTAGCGCAATGATTAATCAACATAGCTACCATGTTTCAGTATCCTGCAATGTAAAGAGTCCGCACTACAGCACTCGGAACACCGTCAGTTGAATTATAACCACCAGTAGATCGGTGGAACATTTTGAATACACTGTTTTCAATATTAGAATAAGAAATGAGACATTGTTACTAACCTTCTACGTTATAGCGCACCTGATTTTAGCCCAATATTTTCCCTCCGTGTTCCTAGTGGAGTGACTTGTCTCCCTCTTATACCATATTGCTGGCTTCTCAAAAATTAATTAAAACTTCAGTGTCAACCATTTTATGACACAATGAAAGCTCGATCGCAGATATGACTATCGAATCAATTATGTGAACCTACTGCTGTTGCAGCTGAAGCACTCGAGCACTGCCGTAAATACACAATCGTATTATCTTGTGAATGCCAGGTAAGTGAATAACAGCTACTGCATATCCTTTTTCTTCCGTTTCTAAATAATTTGGTAAAAAATATTTGTACCATCCTCGCTGTGTAACTAGATAATAAACTATTTTTCCGTTTATGTATATAAATATGATTTTTTTCAATTTCTGTTGTGTTTTGACAAAACCAACAAAATTTAACGTGGCAACTAGATAAATGCATTTGTTACTCAAATGTCGTCACTGATGGCTCTTGTCTGAATAAAAAAAGTTTAAAAAGTCAGATGGAAATAAATCGCCAATTCTGTTCCAGTATCTGGAGAATCCTGCAACTCAACTCAATCTTTCTTTAATAGTGAACAGCTGGGAATGAAACTTACCAAAGGATTTTCTTTCTACGTTTCAATTATCTATGACAAATGAAAAAGTACTGCAAATTTCTATCCCAGTACAGAGTTAGCGAGTGGATCTTCTTACTACAAATACGATTTAATTCGTTAGTGATGACGAGTCGGCATTGTTCTGCAAGTCGCCAGTATATTCACAGCTTCAGAGTTACGAAACAGTTTTATTGGGCCATGCTAGTCAGCAGCAAAAATGCAGCATTGTTCTGCCAGAAATAAAAAAGAATCTTGATACATGTTTATAACATTACGAAAAAATGATAGTTTTTGAACAGCTTGAGACTATTCATTACAGTTAAGAATAGATTGTAAGTAACTAACTTAAACACATCAAAAGATAATTTGGCAGAAGTAGGTCGCCACTTCACTCCGAACACGGATAGGAACATTAGGGTGGTACACAATCTGTTGCGAATTGTTTTCATATCTCTCAAAATTGCAACAGAACTGATGATTTATTTTTGTATGAAATTATCATTTGACGGAGCATTACCAGTTATGAGTGTCCGCCCCTGGTAGCTGAGTGGTCAGCGCGACGAATGTCATACCTAACTGCCCGGGTTCGGTTCCCGGCTGGGTCGGAGATTTTCTCCGCTCAGGGACTGGGTGTTGTGCTGTCCTTATCATCATCATTTCATCCCCATCGACACGCAAGTCGCCGACGTGGCGTCAACTCTAAAGACTTGCACCAGGCGAACGGTCTACCCGACGGGAGGCCCTAGCCGCACGGCATTTCATTTCAGTGATAAGGGCTACACTTCTGTTGTTGACAGGTTTAATTTTGCTTCTTTTGCCAAAACACATTATAATTTGCACAAATTCGCCTTGCAACAGCTATTGCGACAGAATCCAGAAACAGTGTCTTATTAAACAAGCGCTTGGCGACCAGAGAGATAGAAAGTTTGCAGGAAACCACGCAGAGTCGGTTTGCAGTAACATCTGGGAATAAATTTCGTCTTTCATACCAGCAAATTCTCTTTACACTTCTCGCGATGAATCTTAAAAAACTACAGTACCGGTCTGAAAAAAAAGGTAACTTTTGCTATATCGTCGTAGGCAAAGTTCCGTATGTGAACTGTTGCATATCAGGCTTGGGCCGCGTTCGTCCGCTGCCAGTCCGACGTCTCCGCAATGCAGAGTTGCCTACCTGTTGCCCGCAAGTGTGTGTCTTCCGGAGGTTGTGTATTCATACAACACGGACACCAAATCTGATCGCACAGTGCTCTATACAAACAGTATGTTAATACGACGTTGGTACAAGTTCCACTTGGGCACACCAGCTATGCTTCTGAGCAGTGTACACACCAGGAAACGGGTGGCGCTGCTGTCGGAGAACAAGCACAGTCCACGCAACACGTGGTCGAAAGCTTACTTCCGCCTGTTCGGCCCCCAAGTCCAGGCACAGCCTCCAGCAGGCCAGCTCAGTTACTTTCGCAGTTCCGGGTCAGGAGTCGGCTACCCTCGTAGTTCATGTAATGGAAATCGCCGAGACAAGCCAGGACGCTCCTCCCGGCTTCGTACCGTTGTTATGCCGCTACGCAACTCCATGCAGCACGGTCCCACGCAAACAAGTGCAAGGAGATGGTTCAAATGGCTCTGAGCACTATGGGACTCAACTGCTGAGGTCATTAGTCCCCTAGAACTTAGAACTAATTAAACCTAACTAACATAAGGACACCACAAACATCCATGCCCGAGCAGGATTCGAACCTGCGACCGTAGCGGTCTTGCGGTTCCAGACTGCAGCGCCTTTAACCGCACGGCCACTTCGGCCGGCCGAGTGCAAGGAGAGACACACGCAGTTTCGTGTAAATGTAACGCCGCAAAAACGAGGGAAAGCACAAAAATGCGTACTTATCTATTTATTTACTGTAAATAACTTCAAATCTAAATAAGTTATGTAAATTATGTGAAATGTAATTATTATTTCATAAATAAAGCAACAAACGGAAATTTTTGAAGGACGTGCTTGTTTTGCTACAAAATAGTATAAACAGGTGATAGTAAAGTAGAAACAATGTAAAGAATACAGAACCTAAACAACTGCGATGTTCATAACAGTACATAAAAATGTTCTTCGTTTTCTCCAACTTAACGGATTTGCACACACATTCCAACAACAAGCCAATGCGCTCTGCGTGGCGTGTGACCACCTCTGGCAGTAATACGGGACTGACAACGACGAGGCGTGGTGTGAATGATGTTATGAATGTCATCAATGTTGAGGCATTACGCCCATTCTTCTGTAGAACTGCTAGCAACTATTTGAGAGTGGTTGGCGGATAGTTACATAATGAAACCCGTCTCTCCAGTGCATCTCACACATGCTCTACGGCAATCAAAGCGGTAGAACGAGCAGGCCAAGCCGTTCGTGCAATATCTTCCGTTTCCAAGAAAACATCAACCACCGAGCCTGCATGAGTTTGAGCATTATCATCCATCAGTACGAAGTTTGGGCTCACAGTACCTCGCAACAACCGCACCTGATGTCCCACGATCTCGTCACGTTAACTGACAGCAGGTAATCCTTGCCGATTCACCCGCATAATTTCATGAAGAGGTGTTCCAATGGTCAACATAATCCCTGCCCACACAATTACGGATCCTCCTTGATATCGCTTCCGTTCACAATGCTCCACATTTCCTCCAGATGCGAATCCGTCGAGAATCACTCTACAGACCAATTTGGGACTCATCTGTGGAAAGAAAATTAGCCCACTGATCGACCGTCCTGGTGGAATGTTGACGACTCCACTCTAGACGTTCCCTTCTGTGAATATGCCTCAGAGGTACACACGCAGCAAGTCTCCAACAATAAAGGCCACTTGCCGAAGCCTTCCGTGCACCGTTTACCTCGCTAAAACACGTCCAGTGGATGCTTCGAGGTCAGATGCCAGTTGCCGCGCAGTTCTAAGGCGGCACCGTCGTGCCCTTGCAGCCAAATAACGGTCCCCAATATCTGATGTCAGTCGTGGTTGGTCATACACTGTTGCCACATTCGAGAAACAACAGAACGATTCACATTAAGTCATCACTTTGCGACCGTCCTGCTTCCATTCTTCCTGTGGCGCTTCACCGCAGAGAGTCTGGTAGACGTCTTCTCCGCTCCGTACAGCACTGTCTGTGACTGTGTACAGCCGGCCGGTGTGGCCGAGTGATTCTAGGAGCTTCAGTCTGGAACCGCGCGACCGCTACGGTCGCAGGTTCGAATCCTGCCTCGGGCATGGATGTTTGTGATATCCTTAGGTTAGTTAGGTTTAAGTAGTTCTAAGTTCTAGCGGACTGATGACCTCTGAAGTTAAGTCCCATAGTGCTCAGAGCCATTTGAACCATTTGACTGTGTACACAACTATTGTGGATATGGGAATACCAGACAAACACTACCGTGTTTGATAAGTGACATGACGTCATCGCTGGCGTGCTCATCCGTTGACCGAAATGTCATCTTCCATGAGACACACGATCGTACGGGCATCTGTTGACAGTTTGTGTAATTATATCGTGAATTAGACACAGGATGGGGAAATGGCGGACTGTTGCTTTAATTTTGGACACTAGTGTATTTCAAAGATATAGCGGCAGTCAGCCTGTGGCTTATGGCGATCGATTGCAATAGGTTTTTTTTTCTGTTTTAGAAAGCAAGTGAAGAGCGTCCCTGCTCGGGTCTCTCTTTCTTGCCGGTTAGTCTTAAGACTTGTAGGACGCACTACCACTGCGTTCCTTGCGTATCATTAATTAAACTTTCATTAGTGTAGACAAATGTAGACAAAAGTGTCATGTATCAGTATTAGATACATTTACAAGTATTGTAAATTAATTGAGTCTCATGAATTTTCATTTTAACAGTTCTCCTAATAGATAAAAGCTACATGAAATGTTTTAATGCTTTATTGTTACAGCCAACGACCATTACGAGCTTCACACATCGTGGCATAGAGATGCAATGGCCGAATACAATTAGTTTTCTGCCATTTATCATTTTTAACTCTGAGATTAATTTCCGATAATCACTAAATGTTTTTCAAACTTGAATGCAAACACGGAACCTTAAATGATCTGGCCACAGTCTCCAAGTCATGATTACATTTCGCCCGTAAATAACTGATACCGGCTCTGTAAAACTAATGGTGATATTTCTACATTTTATAGCATTTTTCCAGAAGTCAATTTGGCCACTAACAAAGGTGCATCCACCATCAACTAATGCCGCCAGCTCCTGTTAATTTTAACAATTTTGTTTCCAGTGATTACTTTCAATTTATATTTCGAATCAAATTATTATCATATATTTCAGTAACCTTGCGTGAGCAGACGCGTCAACCCTACAACCATACGGAATAACGCTTCCCGCGGGTCTGGTATCACGACAATAGACATTGTGTTTGTTTTTTCAAGTTATCAAGACAATCTCTCAGTTGTTGTTTTCGGGACAAACATTGTGAATGTGTGCAGTTAATACATTGTTTAGTATTGCAACTTCAAAATAATCTTTTAACACAACAAGTGACCACATAAAAAGAGTACGAAATTAATTTAAACATATGGCAAAATACTCCTCTCTTTGCATGGTATCATTTCCCAAAACCTCGTTTCGATATCTCTAGCAGTTTAGAATATTTGAGCGATGTTGTGAGTATTTCATTCTCGTATACGTGCGACCGTAAATGAAGGCACTATTTAAAATCCATTTTCTCGTGATTGGAGGCAGATACTGATCCCCTCCAAAGTTTAAAGAAGAATTAAGAATTTCAACTACACTACTGGCCATTAAAATTGCTACACCTAGAAGAAATAAAGATGATAAACGGGTATTCATTGGACAAATATATTATACTAGAACTGATTACTTTTTCACGCAATTTGGGTGCATAGATCCTGAGAAATCAGTACCCAGAACAACCACCTCTGGCCGTAATAACGGCCTTGATACGCCTGGGCATTGAGTCGAACACAGCTAAGATGGCGTGTACAGGTACAGCTGCCCATGCAGCTTCAACACGATACCACAGTTCATCAAGAGTAGTGACTGGCGTATTGTGGCGAGCCAGTTGCTCGGCCGCCATTGACCAGAGATTTTAAATTGGTGAGAGATCTGGAGAATGTGCTAGCCATGGCAGCAGCCGAATATTTTCTGTATCCAGAAAGGCCCGTACAGGACCTGCATCATGAGGTTATGCATTATCCTGCTGAAATGTAGGGTTTCGCAGGGATCGAATGAAGGGTAGAGCCACGGGTCGTAACACATCTGAAATGTAACGACCACTGTTCAAAGTGCCGTGAATGCGAACAAGAGGTGACCGAGACGTGTAACCAATGGCACCCCATAGCATCACGCCGGGTGATACGGCAGTATGGCGATGATGAATACACGCTTCCAATGTGCATTCACCGCAATTTGCCATTCGTGCATCGTTGTGTACACCACCGCAGGCGCTCCTGTCTGTGATGCAGCGTCAAGGGTAACCGCAGCCGTGGTCTCCGAGCTGATAGTCCATGCTGCTGCAAACGTCGTCGAACTTTTCGTGCAGATGGTTGTTGTCTTGCAAACGTCCCCATCTGTTGACTCAGGGATCGAGACGTGCCGCGCGATCCGTTACAGCCATGCGGATAAGATGCCTGTCATCTCGACTGCTAGTGATACGAGGCCGTTGGGATCCAGCACGGCGTTCCGTATTGCCCTCCTGAACCCACCGATGCCATATTCTGCGAACAGTCATTGGATCTCGACCAACGCGAGCAACAATGTCGCGATACGATAAACCGCAATCCATTTCAGAAACGTCTTCCCTTAAAAAGATTTTTAATTAAATAACTATTTGTTCTAGTGAAACTTCATACACGCCATTTTACTATTAGGTAAGAAATGAATAATAAGGATTTTGGGATGACACACTCAGACAGCCGCAATTAGGCGTCCAGGTAGTATCGAGGTCACTGCGTAAACTGGGTGTCGGGCTGCAGCTGTCTTTGTGTGTCGCCTTCAGATCCTCGTGCTCAGAGGGCCACATCGTTGTGGCTTCAATGTAAATAAACTTTTGCTAAATAATTCGCTCACTTCTGGAACAAAGTTGACATGGATTGGGTAGACATGACTACTGACGATGAATATTATGAATATTCTACACCGACTTCTCAGTACAAAGCGAAGTACATTTTTACATACTTGGTATCTGAAATGATGTATTGCCTACCAGCATATATTTTGCCACTTAGTTTAGATGGCGAACATACTGCACATTTAATGATGCATTTCTCTCAACAATACATTAAATGTCAAGTTTTCAAGAAGATAACCTGCATTTTTGGGTACTAAAATTGCTTTTTTTGGCAAGACAGTGGTGTATAACATTACAGATTACGTCTTCAGCAATATTGTTACAAATATTGCCAATTTCCTGTAGAATGTACGTAGAAAACAATTTTGATTTCATAATTTAGTCATATTTTTCTGTTACTATCTGCAGGAACAAAATCAGAAGTGAGATTTCAAAATCTGAACGAGAAGAAAGGGACTATTCCGACTGCACACAGTCTAGTGACAGTCACGAGACCACAGCTCAAAAGAATGAATAACCTCGTTTTGAGGCGTGGACCGCCTGTAGAGGTATCACCATAGGAACAACTAGCTCCCGGCGCAAACCTACAATACCCTATGTAGAGATCCCTCTACGCCTAAGAGTGGGCGTCCCCCCGATGCATGACCAACCTGAAGATATGGGGAATCCTTCCAGCGAGCGCAGACACCTCTTGCGACTGCAGGGCTGAAGAAGATCCGGGCCAACTACTTGTACGCCCCCTCATGGACAACCCGTGCACAATACAAGATGTTTATGAAGGAAATGACAAACCTATCGCAGCTGTTATTTTTTGGAAATGCTGACCGGATACAGAAATAAAAAATAGCGCGGACCGCTGCGAGACGTACAGGAAGGGAGGTAATGAGGTTCTGGTAGGCGCCGGCAGGGATGTCGTTCCATTCCAACTCCACTGCCGTGGCCGGCCGCCCTGTTTCACGGCTGAGGATCCACAGCGCGAGCAGCCCGGTCGAAGTGGTCCCACAGAGTTTCGCATTGGTTTTAAATCCGAGGACTTTGGTGGCCAGAGGAGTATGGCAAATCCGTCCTGGTGCTCTTCGAACCACGTTCGTACACTGTGAGCTGTGTGTCACGCTGTATTGTCCTCCTGGTAGATGCCATTGCGTCGAAAAAAAAAATTCCAAGTTGGGATGGACATGGTCCTCAAGGATAGACACATACTTGTACTGATCCGTTGTCCCTTCCAGAATGACGATATCACCCAGGGAACGCTACGAAAACATTCCCCAGACCATATTACTCCCTCATCCGGTCCGGAACCTTTCCTTTAAGACGTTTCACGCCTTACACGCCAACGGCCATGTGTCTGATGGCGCATAAAACGTCATTCATCTGAAAAGGCCCCCGGTCGCCATTCAGCGGACATCAGGTTGCGGTAGTGGCGCGCAAATTCCAACCATCGTCGCGGGATGAACAGCAGTCAGCATTGATGCATGAGCCAGTCGCCTTCTGCGGAGACACATACGCAGCAACGTTCGCTGGAAGGTCGTTGAGGAGACATTGTTGGTAGCCTCTTAGTTCATCATGACGGTCAGCTGCTCATCAGTTGCTCATCTGTTCACCTGTACACAGCTCCGCAGTCGTCGTTCACCCCTGTCACGGGGTGCAACGCAGATGCCTCGCTGCCGGTCATGCACGTTATACTTTAACCATGGTGGCATGCAGCCAGTTTGCAAACTCAGCGGTTTCAGAAATGCTTCCACTCTTGGCCCGAAGGCCAATGACAATGCCCTTTTGGACTTGAGATAAATAGCTCCATTTCTGCATTGTGACAACGAGTGCACTGTTTTCCGCGTCCCCCCTACACGCTTTGTATACCCTCCACTGCCAGTGCTGCCACATGCCATTTGTGAGTGGGTGCTGCTCGTTGACGTCGAACGTAGGCAGTGGTCACTTTACTGTGATTGAGCCGTTCATAAGGCAATAGAAGATGCCTTTTTACTTTATCGGTCGTGGTTTTGCTTCCTTTATCGATATAAAATAAGGCCAAGTAACTGTATTTCCCTCCTCCAGTGCACTGTTTCAAGAAAAGGCGTTTCCTTTTTGCTCTCAGATAGTTGACCTCTTTTGTTGAAGAGCTCATCATGCAACCTTAACAATACGACACGAAAAAAACGCAAACAATAAAGTTGACATTATGAAGTCACACAAGCACAATATCCGCTACTATAACACGAGTGAGCGCGGCGGCAATACAGTAACTTCCCGTGTTAGAAGACAACGATACTCTCCCTTCCACCAACATTACCGTCAAAACTACATTCCCCATAATCCTTGAGACCCCATTTCGTTGCGCTGGCGGTCAGTGTGATCACCGCCTTTTAAACGCCTCGTGAAATATTTTGACGTCACTTCCCTTGGCGTCCGTTGACAGTCAACTTTAACAGGATACATTTGCGATATTTCTTTAAAACCCGGCCTTTTCGCGTTGCGATGTGTGTTTAAAAATGACGATATTTCTGTAAAGAATTTTACTTATTCTTCTACACCAACGTTATCCCCTTCAAAATAGCCCCATTAGAGACAATGCACTTATGCCAATCCCCGAAACACTTTTGTAACTATCTCTGACATAGCACTTACCCCTCTCAGCGATAGGGTTGTTAGGGGTGGGGTGGGGGGTAAAGCACCGCAATTTTCAGTTTTTCTAATACTGTGCTCAATAAATGGTCGATTTTCCCGCGATTTCAAATTGAAGTCATAGGCAGGGTTGTTACCTATAAGGCATCAAAACTGTAACTCTGTCTAATTATTAATTACAGAGAAATTTACAATTTAGCTAGAACAAAAATCGCATTGTATCACCCCACAAAAACTGGTGATAACCCACATTGCGGCTCTTTGCTCCGCTTAAAACAAACATGGATAAAATGGATGACTGCTTAATAAAAACACTTGAAATAACCTTTTGTATGGTTGTTGTATTGTAGTCAAGTTTCCCAACATCCCAACAATATTGAACTGAAATGTCTCGTGAATTTGAAAATAATGCTTAAGAATACTTGCACGAAAATAATGCCTTCTTCTCCACGAAAGGAGAATTAGTAGGGCAACCTGAAAGAGTTTAGGTCTGAGGCTCTGCTTGTAAACAGTGTACTTTTTTAAGTAGTCTGACCGTCCTTTGAAGTCCCGTACTGTTGTTGTTGTTCTTCTTCTTCTTCTTCAGATACTTCTTCGTCAAATAATGTCCATATCTGTATCTGAACTACTGTCATGATGTGAGAAGTCTGACTCTGAATCTAAAGAATAATCAACTGGCTCTTTGATCTGTTTTCTTCCTTTTTTGGCACTAACGTAGTGAAATCTAGCTTAGGTCGTTTTGCTTATACAGCACGCTCTTTCCTTTCTTTGGTGCGTCTTTCTTTTTCAGTAACAAGCTTTTCCTTTTCCAAGCATTATTTTTCCATTCGTTCTCTATTGGGTGTCGGCGTTAGAAGCACAGATTTCAATGCTTTGCCAGAAAGTTTCCCCCAAAAATTTGTTTTAGACAGCGGAATTATATCTTCACGTGAGATAATCTCAAGCAGCATGTGCTGAATATAATCTTTTGCAGGGGGTTGTTGGAGCTGCGGGAATTTATCCCAAAGCACCTGCGGGGATTTTCGTTACATCGTGATAAGCCATTGCTGATTTTGGGGACCAACAGGAACAATTATTTCCACGCAGAAGTGAAGCTTAATTACAATAGTGTCAACGAGGAATTTTTTGATTCTACTTTTCAACCCCTTACATTCACGTAAAACATCAAAAAAGTTACATGTAAGTAGTGAAACTCAGACTTACCTCATTTTCCCACGTCTGGAGCGATCTGCCGGGACGAACATTCATGGAACAAAAGATTACAGTAAGACAGACTTGCGACCTAGTGGTCAACTGAATCAATGGCAGTCAGTTTAAAAACCCGTACGTATTTTTAACCCACGTGGGGCTTTACCCATATCCAACCTACGTTTTTAATCTCCTCTATATCTGTAAAACGACAAACCCTTTAAGGTTTCCTTTGTTTTTCAAAACAGAAAAGTCACACGGAACCATTTTTTGCGAATATATAGACTGGGTAATCATTACAGCACTGCATTTGGCCAAGAATCCACCGTCAAGCAAACCTTGGGATTGGTTCACACCAACAACGTTAAGTTGTTCGACATTGTTGCAAGAACGCATGGTCAACTACGTCGTTGAAACACAGAACAGAGCGAGCATAACTTTCACATTTAGCCACGCTTGACGATTTTTGTTGATCTTGCGAACCAGACTTCACTCCTTGCTTTACATAAAGTGTACTTTGCAAATAACTGACAAATATAATTGATAAATATACTGAATATCTTCCAACAGAGACGGGCGTTTTCCTTCTGATAGTGATTCGGCGATCGTTGACACTCATTTCTTTCACATTCTGACAGCAACTTTAATTTATTATCTATTGTCCGAACGTTCACGTCTTTGAGATTTTTATTAGCATTCTTTAACAGGAGATTTGGAGTTTTAAAAAGTAACTGTGATGTTGCTACCGTCTACAAAAAGTAACGGAATTTTTGTAATTTTGTGTTTTCTTTTACTCCGTAATTCGCGCTATTTTGCCGTTGTTGTATTGAAAAATATGCGTGAAAAGTGTTTGCACAATGGTAGTCACATCAGATATTTAGTCTGAAAGATTAATTACACGGGTTTTGGTATCATGGGCGATTTTTTATTTAAAGGCGGACCAGAGCATTTGTATTAAAGTTTGTAACAAGAGCGGAGTAGAAATGTTAAATATTGCTTCTGGTGAGGAAACCAAGTAAATCAAGGGGTTAAGAATTAGAAATATTTCGAAGGAGGCCGTGAGGAAGTTGATTATGACGAGCGTCCTGGACACCCCAGCATATAAACAACCGATTAAATAGTGGAAAAGTGAAAGAAATTATTGTTAACTATCACCAAATCACAACCAGAAAGAAAACACGCGGATTTATGGGAAGATAATTACTCATGGTATGTGTGAAGTGAACTTTGTGCAAAGACAAGCTGTGAACGCGTTAGTGTTCTTAATCGTGCATTTGAAAGTACGATAAAAATATGTAAGTGGCATTCAAAAGAAACCACATAGTCGCAAAGATCAAAGATGAAGTACTTGAAATCGTTTTGTTGACACGTATTCAGTATGGTGAATCAAAGGTTAAAATACATACGGCTCCTTAATCACAAAAAATAATGATTGCTATCAACAGGGGATCTCACATTCATTCCACATCTCTAGATTTTTAGAAGATTTTTGACACCGTTCCTCATAAGAGACTTTACTCAAATTGCGTGCCTATGATGTATTGTTTCAGTTGTGCGACTGGATCCGTGATTTCCTGTCAGAAATGTCACTGTACGCACTAAATGACCGAAGGTCATCGAGTAAAACAAAAGTGATATCTGACGTTCCCCAAGGAAGTGATGTATGCCCTCTGCTATTCCTAATCTATATAAACGGTTTAGGAGACAATCCGACCGTGATATTGAACAGTGTAAGGTCATCGACATGAGTACTAAAAGGAAACCACTAAAATTCGGCTACACGACAAATCACACAAACCTAATACCCAGAAAATTCAATTACGAACAGATTTAACTGGAACCATCACATAGCCTATGATGTGGGGAAAGCTAACCGAAGACTGCGTTTTATTGGCAGAATACTTACAAGACGCAACGCGTCTTCTACAGAGAATGCCTACACTATGCTTTTCCGTCTTCTGATAGAATATTTCTGTGCGTTATGGGATCTCTACGACACAGAGTTGACGGAGGTCATCCAAAATGTTCAGAGAAGGGCAACTCGTTTTGTATCATCGCTAGTTGGGGTGGTAATCGTTAAAACAAGGATGTTTTCCGTGGCAGCGAGAGTTAAATCTCCAACATTCTCCTCCGAATCCGAAAATATTTTGTCAACATCCACCTGCGTAGAGGAAAATGATCATCGAACAAAATAAGAGAAATCAGAGCTCGTGCGGAAAAATTTAAATGTTCGTTTTTCGCGCGCACTGTTAGAGTGTGGGACGTTAGGGAAATAGTGTGAAAGAGATTCGATGAACCCTCTGTCAGGCACTTAAGCCAATTGTAGAGTAGACTAGTAGATCTAGATGTAGAACGACAAGCAGTTTGGACTTAACTTACCATGGAAAAGCAAACACAAAAGGAATAAAATTTTGTAATAAATTGCCAAAGGGAATGAAAAGGATTACTGAAATACATCTACTTAATAAGATAGCTATAAAATTCTTCGTAAGGACTGTGTATTACACAAAGAAAGATTACTGGTGAAGGGGGGAGCGAGGAGGACCCCCACACTCTGTCACATTTCAGTACAAGATCACGGTTTACTGTTTTCACAATGAAATCAAGTGTCAAGATGAAAAAAGGCATGATATTAATGTCTTGCCATTATCCTGAGTTCAACATCTCGCTCATCACGGGAAGATCCTGACTCGGTTTTCCAAGTGCACTGAGAATTATAGTGTTGAACCTGCGCAAGCATGGAATCTGCTTTGTGTACTGACTGGAGTTGGTGAAAGAGGCAATCAATATCTTCACGGTCCAGGAGTCACCAGAGGGTGTCTCAGATGGTTCGCTGTAAATTTTCTAGAAGGCGTGCTTGACTGACAGCTAGCAGGGAGAGGTGATGGTAACCTCACTTGTTGAACCTCTCACACAGTGTAATTTTGGTCCCGAAGCTAGCAGGCTTGCTTGACTTCATAAACGGCAAGAGGCGCCAGCCGACCAATCTGCAACGGTTCTCAAATGATGTTAAAGCAAGTGTTCAGAAAAAAATTATGATTCTAGCATACGTTATAGCTTTGTTCATCACCTTCATGGTGAACTGCCTTTCATTTTGTTAATGGTCGTAGTTATTGTGGTATTTTGAGAGTAAGTAAACTACTGCAAGAAATTCAGAAGATTTGAATTAAAAAATATGGGTTGGGTCATATACTGCTGCATATGAAATGCAGATAACATATTTGATTTTTCTTTAAGCTTGGAAGGATATCCCTGTCTTTCACCATTATCGAGAAAATGGGTTGATGTAAAGCACTCCATCCAGAAAGCGTGTGCCGGCGAAAAAGACAGAATCAAATGTTCATAAATCCCTCCAATCTCATTAACAGTTTGAAATACTGAAGAAAAATTTTCACATATAACAGCATGCAAAGATTAGCGTATGTTTCCACATGATTAATACCCGAAACTTCCATATCTGTTCAAGAAACAACAGACTTTTTACAATGAAATAACGTAATCTTTAAGGGACATCGATAGCTGTTGAAACAAAAATTGCTGTGGGTTTTGCAATAATATGAGTGAGGAAGTTACACGTCTATTTTTACGCATAAAATAGGCTTTTTCATAAATTAATGGCATGTCTTATCCTCAGCTGTTAGTTAGTAACGCGCAGGATTCTATCACAATGTCAACTGCTTTAGAATGTTAGTGAGATGAATATGTGTAAACCATACTATGCTTTGGCTAAAGAAGCAGATTTTAACATGGGAAAAAGATCGCTTACGTATTGTACAAAACTCGTCACTGATAACGTTTCTCTGAAGAAAAAAAGGGAATTGGAAGTCTAGGGAACATAAATTGCTACTACTGTTGGAATTTCGAGGGTATCCTCTACTTCAGTGTATTTTTAATAATGAATGATTGGATCTGACACTGGCCGAACCATTTTATTTCTATATCTCGATCATCGGATAATTATGAAAACATTTCAATTTGCAGATCTCTGTCAATTACCCATTAAGGAGTAATGAATTTATCAGCATCTTCGACGAACTAAAAGATGTTTGTGATGCAAAACTCCAAGCCTTCTCTCTCTGCAGGGACGGGAACTAAAAGATGGTGTAAATTGTACTGTTAATTCATATTCCTCATACTGAAAGCAACACTCAAAAAAATTAAAATTTGCTAAGATGTTGAAATGCTGGTAAAATTGTTTGAGGATCCAATTTGCCTCGTTAGCTGTGGGTTAGTAAGCCTGCTGAAACTAGTCAAAGCTTGTATTTCTAAATCTCAATTACCTGAGAGTAACATGTAAGTTCTCTAGTTGCTTGCTAAAATCAGCTTCTTTTGCCAAAACAGCAGAGTTCACAAATGCTCGCCTCACTAACATTCTAATGCAGTTGAAGTTGGACATAGTTCTGAAACACTGTATTATTAAAATAGCATCCCAGGGCAAGACAGATCAATAGTTTATGAAAAATCCATTCTCAGTACAAAAATAAACATGTAGCTTCTTCACTGCAGAACTCACAGGGAATGTCGTTTCACCAGCCATTGTGGCCCATTATAATTACATCACTCCACTGAAAAAATCTGTAGTTGCTTGAACATCGCGGTAAACATGGAAGTTTCACATATTAATCATGTGACAAAATACTCTCCTCTTTGTATGCTATCATTTGCCAAAATCTTGTTTAGATATCGCATGCTGTTTATGAATACAAGGAATTTATGAATATTTCATTCTGGTTCTTTCGCCGGCACGCACTTGGTGTATGGAGTGCTTTGCATCAATCTATTCTGTCGAGACTGGAGACAGAAAGCAGTATCCTTCCAAGTTTAAAGAACGATTCAGTATTTCATCTACATTCCATACACAGCAACATAGGACCTAAGACACGCCAAACGCAAATTCATAATAACCACTATTTTACATTTCAAAGTTTAAGAATTTCTTGCAGTAATCTACCTAATCTTGAAATCTCATAATAACTACGACCATTAATGAGAGGATAGGCAGTTCATCATTAAGCTGACAAATGCAGCTATAAGATATACGAGAAAGATTACAGCACGACCTATGGGCACGTGAAATTCTGTTTAATCTCAAAGAATAACTGGTGTTGTCCGAGACTTCACGCCCTGTAGGTTGTGGAGTCTGATGGGAAACAGAACTCCAGACTGACCAGTGCAGGTAGCTTCTTCCAGGGAACCTTACAAGGACTTAGGGGACATTCATCAATTACATGAGCTAAAACTGGGAACCTCACGTCAAGGGAGGGGAAGATGAGCAAAAAAATCTCACTTCATCTTTTACATTCAGAGTATACACTACTGGCCATTACAATTGCTACAACAAGAAGAAATGCAGATGATAAACGGGTATTCATTGGACAAATATATTATACTAGAACTGACATGTGATTACATTTTCACGCAATTTAGGTGAATAGATCCTGAGAAATCAGTACCCACAACAACCACCTCTGGCCGTAATAAAGGCCTTGATACGCCTGGGCACTGAGTCAAACAGTGCTTGGGTGGCGTGTACAGGTACAGCTGCCCATTCAGCTTCAACACGATACCACAGTTCATCAAGAGTAGTGAATGGCGTATTGTGACGAGCTAGTTGCTCAGCCACCATTGACCAGACGTTTTCAGTTGGTGAGACATCTGGAGAATGTGCTGGCCAGGGCAGCAGTCGAACATTTTCTGTATCCAGAAAGGCCCGTACAGGACCTGCAACATGTGGTCGTGCATTATACTGCTAAAATGTAGGCATTCGCAGGGATCGAATGAAGGGTAGAGCCACGGGTCGTAACACATCTGAAATGTAACGTCCACTGTTCAAAGTGCCGTCAATGCGAACAAGAGGTGACCGAGACGTATAACCAATGGCACCCCATACCATCACGCCGGGTGAAACGCCAGTATGGCGATGACGAATACACGCTTCCAATGTGCGTTCACCGCTATGTCGCCAGACACGGATGCGAGCATCATGATGCTGTAAACGGAACCTGGATTCATCCGAAAAAATTACGTTTTGCCATTCGTGCACCCAGGTTCGTCGTTGAGTACACCATCGCAGGCACTCCTGTCTGTGATGCGGTGTCAAGGGTAACCGCAGCCATCGTCTCCGAGCTGATAGTCCATGCTGCTGCAAACGTCGTCGAACTGTTCGTGCAGATGGTTGTTGTCTTGCAAACATCCCCATCTGTTGACTCAGGGATCGAGACGTGGCTGCACGATTCGTTACAGCCATGCGGATAAGATGCCTGTCATCTCGACTGCTATTGGAATCCAGCACGGTGTTCCGTATTACCCTCCTGAACCCACCGATTTCATATCCTGCTAACAGTTATTGGATCTCGACCAACGCGAGCAGCAATGTCGCGATACGATAAACCGCAATCGCGATAGGCTACAATCCGACCTTTATCACAGTCGGAAACGTGATGGTACGCATTTCTCCTCCTTACACGAGGCATCACAACAACGTTTCACCAGGCAACGCCGGTCAATTGCTGTTTGTGTATGAGAAATCGGGTGGAAGCTTTCCTCATGTCAGCACGTTGTAGGTGTCGCCACCGGCGCCAACTTTGAGTGAATACTCTGAAAAGCTAATCATTTGCATATCACAGCATCTTCTTCCTGTCGGTTAAATTTCGCGTCTGTAGCACGTCATCTTCGTGGTGTAGCAATTTTAATGGCCAGTAGTGTATATGTACATAATTGTAACGGTGCATAGACAATATTGTAGTGCCCACCAAACTACATGAACTCTCAAAACTGAATTCAGTGCTTTACATGAGTGCATACTCAGGATTGCCCGATCTGAAACGTCACATTTCATTCGGGCGTTCTCTGCCTTGCCTGTCGAAATCAATACGTGCCAGTCAGTGAGTCACTCGTGATATTCTGCAATGCATATGAAGCCAATTTTATTTCGTTCAGCATGAATTTGTATCAAAACTTTTACTTTGCACATATTAAGTGCCATTCCAGCAAGTCGAATCAAAAGTGTTTGGAAGAAGTTAAGCGGTTGCAGGAAAAAGCTAAACTGAAGTTCATTGATGATAATTCTCTTCGTGATCTGAAAAATCAAGAATCTGGAAAACTACGTAATCATATATTTCAAAGAAAAGTTCAAATAATGCTGTCTTTCATCCGCAAAGTAATGGTTCAGTGACATTTAATATACATATAATACATAAGAAATAGGTCAACTTTTTAGGGATCCGTTAGAATGGTTAATATTATTTTCATGGAGCCTTTTTGCGCATCTATATATCTCTGTCCGTCAGTCCGAATGCTACTCAGGGCTGCCATGTCTGAAATAAAGCATCTTTAACCACGTAACACGTTTTTATTGAAGTATTTCAATCAATGTACGTATGTACCTATGTATGTAGCTATGTTCATCTGTTCTCTCACTACACTCCGTTTCAACTACTTTAATACCGCATTTTGGCAATAGATGTTATTTGATACATCGCTCTGCGTGTCCCACGATGTAAAATATCGTCCCACTACATTGTATGGCGTATTTTATAAATTATATTTCACAGCTCTAAAACACTAAAATGGAGATAAACGTGACGTATTTGGTGTCAAATGAAAGATATAACAATGAACACATTCAAAATATGCACATTAGCTATATAAATACGTGTAATTCTTATACATAAAATCGTAGCTACTAATTAGTGACTCTATTGAGATGAGCCTTTTTTTAATTTCTTCGTAACAGTTCAGTGATCAATTTAGGCCGTATTTAATGACAGCATTCCCATGGAAAATTATTTAAAAATTTTGTGCCAGCACGTTCTCTTGCAACACTATGTGTAAACCATACGAGCTACAATCACTGTTTCTAGTTCTAAACTCCACCTCTCAAAAAGATCAGCGAAGTGTCAGCCAGAGCATATCTTTATTTTTGTATGCTTCACCCACAAAGAGCATTTTTTTTTGTTTCGTACTCGCTGCTCTAGGCGATTTCAGTAGTCAATAAAAAATTGTGATAGTGAGTCAATTACAAAAGGTAAACAGGTGCTCTCAACGACTTTTATGTAGATCATCTTGAGATCTAGTAGTACACAATTTGATGGTTTTGGCGGGGTGTCGCAAAAGAGTGCGCGCTGCTGCTGAGGCCGTCACGCTAATTCAAACCGTACCAAGATGTCGAAGCAGCCTTTCTATTTCAGAAATTATTAAATATGCCAACACGAGGCTTTCGCCAAATTGTAGTATGCAAATGGTCGGGTATTTTGCTGCGTCATTTATGTAGGGAACGTTTTTATCCGTCGAGATATGCAAGTTGCAATTTTTTCAGTGCAACGAGATGCTTCAAGCATTTTCAACACCTCGTGGATGGGTACATAGCACATGTGAATGATTAGAGGCTGTTTGCAAAAAAAAAGCATTAAAACATTCTTAAAAACGAAAAATTCCATTTCATCAGACATACGTGAATCGTGGATACTAGCACTTTAACTCTTATTTTTGTTTAATACTGTTTTTCTAAATAAAACACGTTTGTTAGCTGACTGGTTTAAACAAATATTTTAAAGAATGTTCAAAATGTGTAAAAACGCTTCACGTTTTAAACGTATTTTAACGTATTTTCTTATGTATTAACAGCATTTTATTTTATTCTGTACAAATCAAGTTACATCATTTATACATTTTGAATTCCGTTTTAATTACCTTAGAAGTAGGACTCTGAAAGGTCGTTCTATGTGACAGGCCCACATATATATATATATATATATACACTCACAAAACGTACTAACCAAATAAAACATAAAGCAATAATTTTATTACTATCAGGGGAGAGGTTCATCATCGAGCAGCGTAAATGGAGATCAGGACAGGAGCTCTGCGTCATCTCTACTAAAGAAAATCCTTTTAACGTCTTTGCCAGCTGATCTTATGCACATAAATAATGATAATGAAGAGGGTCCTTCATATAAGTCGTTTGTTTCTTTATACGAGTACTTTAACATTTAATACAGGGTGATGATAAATAAATCAGTAGCTTAATTTTCCTTTTTTAAATTAAATTTTAAATTTTCAAGTTCTAAAAATCGAAAGAGCAACCTGTTAAAATTAGCAATGACGAAAATTAAATCGACGCCTCTTCAGTTATTCCCAAACGCCATACTGCAGCACAAGGCGCGTTCAAGAAGAAATTTTCTTAGCTTCCTACGAAAATTGATCTTACAGAGCGTCGCAAAATTTCTTTAATTGCTGACGACACCGAACGTAAAGTGATAGTAGAGCTACGACGGGAAACTGATAGGTGTGAAAAAACGCTTAAAAAAACTGCAAACTTTATTTAAAAAAGAACAGTGAATCTCAGGAAACTAAATTTCAGGAATTTCGCTCCAAGAACCCGGAATCAGCTCAATCATTGGCACTGCGATATGCCCCTGGACATCCGCTCCTGGATGAGCAACAATGAGATTTTCGTAAGACCGTCATAGACATAGCTATGTTCGGTGCTTCTGCCGAAGAAAGCCGACTGTGTCAAGTTGCTCGCACCTGCCACATCCTATCTGATCTACAAGCGAAGCTCCCAAAATTCGTATTCAATATATCTCGAAGTGGCACATACACTGGATACATTGGCTTGCTCCTCTGGGAAAGTAAGGCTTTCGAGGCGAAGAGGCACGTTGTGGCCGTTCCCGCCCACAAGCCGGTCATGATAATGCAAACACAGACCAGCATTTTTGTGTTTCTTCAGTATGGTCTCTGAAGACAGCCACTTCAGTTACCGGTCCAGATAAAGCGCATGTTACCGATTGGACTAACAGCAGTAAACAAACATGCACTATTTCTCATCCATATGGAATAGAAATTATCTCTGATCACGAATTCGTGATTGCTGATCAACATAAATTAATTCCAAGTGTGTACGCTATCTGTGAAATCAAACCTAACGAGATGGGGCATCCTGAACCTGTTACAGTGTGTCAATGTGCATTGCTATCCTAAGTGCCAAGCACGCTTCGTCTACGGCGATGTCCCAAGCTAATGATTTCAATAGGGTTTTGTCTTGCAAGGCTTTCAAATCATCTATGAAGGATATTCAAGGCCAAGTAAAACTTATTATTATTATTTCGTAAGATGATAGGACGAATCTATCCTGAAGTAAAGAATCACTTCAGAGAGAATGACTCAGTCGCCATCTTCTTAGTGACAGGTGCCCCAGGGAGAAGTACTTTTAACAAATCAGGAGGGCAACTGGCTCATGTGACTCGAGCACTGATGAGCCCGATTTTTCCCCATTAGTCTTATGGACCGCATTAAATGACAGCCGCAAAGCTATGAATCCCATCTCAGAAATTGGAAATTTGTGACAAGTTCCCATGGGACCAAACTGCTGAGGTCATCGGTCCCTAGGCTAACACACTACTTAATCTAACTCACCCATACCCATGCCCGAAGGAGGACTCGAACCTCCGACGGGAGGGGGGGGGGGGGGGGAGGGTAGCCGCGCGAACCGTGGCAAGGCGCCTGAGACAACGCGGCTACACCGCGCCTCCATCCATATATTAGAACTGGAGAACTTCCAGAAAGCAAGTAATATTCTGGGCGAATTATGGAGATCGGTATTAACAGACGGACACAAAGTCGTTGCCGAATACATAAAGCCGAACAATAGCCAATGTATATACTTTCTGGGATGTGAGGTCGTGGTCCAAGAACTTTTCTGCTCCTAACGTTTCGTCCAGAACTGCGCTGGACTTCCTCAGAGGCGCTGCTCTGCTGAGTCTTGCCGACTGACTGGTCGGGTGTCTGAGAGCGACTTATGTATTGTGATAAAGGGGGGCGTGGTTCAGGTGACACGTGATGAGCAGTGATAATCCATAGCAAAGATAAGGTTGACTATCGATTACCACCTTGTCAAAGATAAAAATTGTTAGCAATTTTGTAGAGCCACCGATAGTCCATAGCAAAGATAAGGTTGACTATCGATTACCACCTTGTCCAAGATAAAAATTGTTAGCAATTTTGTAGAGCCACTGTCCATATATCGCTAAGTTTCATAGCCTCCTCTTTCCTATTAAAATTATCGTGATGTTTATAAATTTCATTAGCTTCTCTATATAGCCGTGGATAGTAATTTAACGTTGTAGATAAAACTTCGGTATCCGAAAACTTCACTTGGTGGTTGCCTGGTTGAAGAGCATGTTCCGCTACAGCTGACTTTTCTATTTTTCCAAGTCGACAAAGACTTTTATGCTCTTTCAGTCGCGTGTTTACGCTTCTTTTGGTAGTACCAATGTAAACTTTACCACAGGTACATGGAATCTTATACACACCACATGTCGACAGGGGAGGGCGTTTACCCTTCACAGATCGTAGTACTTGACTTATTTTCTTTGTTGGTTTAAAGATCGGTTTTATGTCATGTTTTCGTAAAATCTTACCGATCCGATCTGTTACTTTTTTAATAAAAGGGAGAACTGCTGTATTTTTCTGTCGTTGTGGTTCATTCTTATCTTTTGGGTTTCTGTTCCTTGGATGCAAAATTCTATTCATCTCTTTCCTTGAGTAGCCGCTTTTTTTTTTCAAAAGCCTGCTTCAGATGTTTCACTTCAGCATCCAAATGTTCAGGTGTACATATCCGTTCCGCTCGATCGACAAGACTTTTTATGACACCTCTTTTTTGTTGAGGATGATGATTAGAATTTTTATGTAAATATCTGTCCGTATGTGTTGCCTTCCGAAAAACTTTATATTCCAAGCTTCTATCGGACCGCCTCATAACTAAGACATCCAAGAAAGATATTCTGTTATCCTTTTCTATTTCCATGGTAAACTGTATTTAAACCAACAAAGAAAATAAGTCAAGTACTACGATCTGTAAAGGATAAACGCCCTCCCCTGTCGACAGGTGGTGTGTGTAAAATTCCATGTACCTGTGGTAAAGTTTACATTGGTACTACCAAAAGAAGCGTAAACACGCGACTGAAAGAGCATAAAAGTCTTTGTCGACTTGGAAAAATAGAAAAGTCAGCTGTAGCGGAACATGCTCTTCAACCAGGCAACCATCAAGTGAAGTTTTCGGATACCGAAGTTATATCTACAACGTTAAATTACTATCCACGGCTATATAGAGAAGCTATTGAAATTTATAAACATCACGATAATTTTAATAGGAAAGAGGAGGCTATGAAACTTAGCGATATATGGACAGTGGCTCTACAATATTGCTAACAATTTTTATCTTGGACAAGGTGGTAATCGATAGTCAACCTTATCTTTGCTATGGATTATCACTGCTCATCACGTGTCACCTGAACCACGCCCCCCTTTCTCACAATATATAAGTCGCTCTCAGACACCCGACCAGTCAGTCGGCAAGACTCAGCGGAGCAGCGCCTCTGAGGAAGTCTAGCGTAGTTCTGGACGAAACGTTAGGAGCAGAAAAGGTCTTGGACCACGACCTCACATCCCGGAAAGTATATCAACAGCCATGTCACCCGGTCGTGAAAGCCTTCATTCTACAGCCAATTTATAGTTCCCGACTTGCCCGATGAACAGTGATATGCAAACTACGTCAAAGAAACCCAGTATGTTAAATATGTACTTCATGCTAAAATCCCTATTAAATGCGCTTCCATGAATCTCGAAATTATACTCAAATTTTAATTTGTATTTGCAGATGATCAAGTGTGAAAATCACGATTGCCGCAAGGTACTGAGAAGTGCGCTGCATACTGTGGTTCGCGGGCGTCTCATACCTCCACCTTATCCGATCCTCCAAGCGGTTGGCGAACCAACTGTGTCGAAGCCTAGGAAACACGATGGGAAGTCGTTCGCACTGTTCCCTCTTCGGCAGACTCTCACGGTGTATCCCAAACATGCGAGCCATTATCAAATGCCTTACAATTACTACTCCACGTCTCTTTTGATAAATGATCAAATTATCCGTAACAGACGCTGCAGGACTTGCGGTGTCTACTTTGCTTCGCGTACGAACCTGCAGAAACACAGGTCGGCGCTGCATGCAACCCCGCGAGCACCTGTCGTCGGAGTTCCAACAACGCGTGTGGTCATCCGTCAGGCTGACGCGCAACTGTGCACCGTGGATGGTAGGCTGGAGTGGAAGCACGATGAGGACGTAGGTACGTCTAACGACTGACTTCCTGTACCACTAACATACATGGGTGTCATGCGTCCAATCATTACAACTGGGAAAGCACATAAATGCTCTTGGAGTGAGTGCAGAATTAGAGAAGGCGGTGTCGCAACCTGTTTTGTATTTGCTTGTTTACTGAAATTATTTATAAAAACCACGATATTTACAGAGCTAGTTGTCAGCTTTCAAGACAGTTTAACTAAAATCATTACAGTGCACCTCAAAGTAGTTATCATTTCAACCTTTAATTTCACAGAAAAAAATGTAATGCATGGAAGGTACACTTTAAGTAGTTTTCGTGGTGTGAAGCAAAAAATAATAGAAGATAAGTTTAATTATTTAAAAGTTATAGGGTGAACCTCACAGGAGAGGGAGGGGGGCCTCACAACATCTTACCAAGGAGGCAGAGAGGAGGAAGGGGGCGTCCAAATTTAAAAAAAAATCTCATGTAATTAATGGACATCCCCTCACAAGGAAAATAGCACCAGAGCTATCTCGGAAAACATTGATAGTTTACTGCGGCGAAGCAGGCTAGCAGACGATAGGGGCTGCAAGGAAGCCATCGCGCGAGCCGGAAAGTAAGCTCACACGGAACTTGAAGCCGCCTTAGACGGGTAATAATATTGACAGTATCCTTGCATGAATAATATTGACCATCTAGGAGTGAGATGGTTCAAATGGCTCTGAGCACTATGGGACTTAACTACTGAGGTCATCAGTCCCCTAGAACTTAGAACTACTTAAACCTAACTAACCTAAGGACATCACACACCTCCATGCCCGAGGCAGGATTCGAACCTGCGACCGTAGCAGTCATGCGGTTCCAAACTGACGCGCTTAGAACCGCACGGCCACACCGGCCGGCTAGGAGTGAGATTCAGAGATGGAACAATTATATTAAAAACATCAGTAACTTTCTAACACACTGCGCTGCCTGAAAAGGTATTGTGCCGTCTGTACGCAGTATTGGCAACACCTTCGACAGTCTCTTGCTTGTTAATAGACCCAGGAGGTTAGGTTAGGTTAGGTTAGGTTTGTTGTTGTTGTGTGGAAAATGAGTTAAAAACGAGACGAAGGAATATTACTATTAGAGTACATCGAAATGTATAAATATTACCAACATTTTGGTATTTTAGGGCAGATGAGTACAAAAGTACAAGTGTTAAGAATAATAAATCGTATGATTTGTTGCTCAGAAAATATAGGGAACTGCTACGAAGGAAGATGTGTTTATAAAAAATTAATTAATTCAAAGTTATGAATAAAAGTGTGTGTATAGATTTATTTCTGAGTATACAATACGTATCCAAATATAATCGTTCAGTGCACATATTATTGCATGTTGCATGACATGTTGGAATGACTATGTCTCAAATACAATAAGGCTGAAGTGCACTTGTAAATTTCAAATCTTCAACAGAACTGCCTTTACCAAGGTATCGTAGCGTAATAGATAATCTCTGACTTGATGGAACTTGTCTTTCATTGCATTACATTATTTTGTTTTTTGATGATGGGGATATGAACATCTGCTGAAATTTCTTGAGTAAGGGGTAAGGGGGTGGCAAGTGGCTATGTATGGAGTGCCAGTGTGTGGGGAGAACCGTTTGCAGTAATGTAGCAAATGTTGGACCATAAATACACAAAAAGTTATGATAATCTGTTCCTTTTTTCGACTTCAGTTCTCTTCGTTACTCGGTTTTCGTGAGCGATCATTGATGCTCGTTGAACCAATTTTTCCTCCGCGTTTCATTTTTTTTTAATTTTTAATTTTTTAATTTTTTTGCTTGCAGCAAGTGGAGCAATTGTCACAGCAGCAGCGTCTTTATCGTCCAATATTCTGAACCACAAAATTATTGACAATATTATTGAGCAGCCTATGAGAAAACATCAGTAATATTGCACTATATTAGTGTCATTATTATTGATCGTATAGGGGCCGATTTAGTCCGTGTGAGAAGGGCTTTACATCACGGGGGAGCTTCGGCATTCAAGCTATGCCATCTCTCCTCCCTGCAAGCCAGCAATCAAATGTGCCATCTAACAAACTTAAGGTGAACCTCACTCTGTGTGAGAGTGCTTTACTACGTTCGGCGAAGAGAAACAGAACGGTGTTTTACATTACGTGTTACCTGAAACAAACTGTGAGTAATCCAGGAAACATTGTACAATGGAGACCAACCTAATAGGACAGTGCAGTTGTTAAGACACCGACCTAAAATTCGAGAGCATGGAGCTGCTCTGTCCAGCAGTAATAATTAGGGTTTTCCGTAGTTTTCCTAGATCACTGAGGCAAATGCCGGGATGGTTCCTTATGGCCACGACCGACCACCAGTTCTATCCTTATAAAGCATACTATGTATTCCGTGAGTCGTGTACCTTGAACTATTTGTTCCTATTGTGTTACCCAGACAAGAAGATGATGATGATGATGATAATAATAATAATAATAATAATAATAATAATAATAATAATAGTAACAACAATACTGTCACAAGGAACGTCTATGGTTACACACCTCAAAGCTTATGCTTTGGAAAAGAAGATGGAAAACCGACATTAACTGATCGCGAGGCTTGTCAGGAACTGGGAACTGCCACGTCATTTCTTTGATCTCCTTAACTGCCCTGAATCTGAAACAAGCTTACACAGGACTGGATTTCCACTCACCCAGAATCTCCCCCACGAACATGTGAAGAGATCCACAAACATATACTTACATTGCAAAACAACAAGGCACCCAGCGTAGACGGAATCATTGCAGAGCTAGTAAAGAACCTCGGGCAAAGTCTTTACAGGGACTTGCACAAATAATGACAACCATCTGGCAAACAGAAAAACTTTTGACGACTGCAAACGTGCACTTATCGACCCGCCCACATGAGAGGAGATAGGGCGAATGTGAACGACTGCAGAGGAATTTCCCTGCTACAAGTCACCTACAAAATTCTCTCGGTGTCATTACTCTAGAGAACACAGGAACAGTTGGAACACAAAATTGATGAATACCAGGCACAGAGCAAATCTTCGAACTGAAAATAGTTCTAAAGTTCAAGGCTATCAGGTATACTGCAATCATTTTTAATTTCATAGATTTGAAGAAAGCATACGCTTCTGTTGAGTGACAATCCTTATTCAACATCTTAGAAAAACTGGGACTCGACCCAAAAACACTGCGACACTGCACTGGCTGGCATATTATTGAAATTTAAATTGATGCTTGAAATTTCTGACTCATTCATCAAAAATGGAGTACGCCAAGGCAACCGATTATCGCCACTATTGTTGAACCTTATCCTGAACAAAATAATGATAGAATGGGAAAAAGAACTGAAAATACAAGGACACTGGAAACCAACACAGCTACGACGATCCCGGGACAAGATAGATATCTCAAACCTATCTTTCGCAGACGATCTAGCCATACTCTCGGATAACGAAGAATAGCAACCGAATAAATAGCAATACTGACAGAATGTGCAGAAAAAGTTGGCCTACAAATTTCTCTCCAGAAGTTTGAATTCTTCCAGTCAAAACTGAACATGCAAAAATTAGACACGAAACACGGAAAGGTAAACAGGGTTCCAGATTTCAATTATCGAGGTGAAATCCTCTAACCTACAGGAGGAGAAAGGTCTAACAGACGACTCCACTACAAAAAATGAAGAGAGCTTACGGCAGAACCCAAGACATTGAAACGTCTCCTTTGAACAATTATACAAGACTGTGTTTAAACTGACACACAATATTTTTAGCGCAACGCAATCTGACTTTCAATAATCCCTACAAAAGAATGGCCCTGACTAACATTAACCTATACCTTTCACAAATCACTTACCTCACAAAAATCTTCGTTACTCGAACTACTGCAATACAGCGAGCGCCGCTACTGCCAGCTAAATAAAAGATTCAAAGTACTGAAGGCACTAACTACTGATAGGCATAGTTAGCAAATGAAAGATTTTAATAGAGAACAAACAATGTATTTATCTTAATAGTGTTGAAAACTCATAATATACATAGCAGTTTGTAAGTAGGCTGTTTAGGTTTTTTTATTGGTAACGCCACCTCTGTATGAAAATCACTGGCTGTGCTGTGTGCAGTCTGTGGCTAGTTTGCATTGTTGTCTGCCATTGTAGTGTTGGGCAGCGGCAGCTGGATGTGAACAGCGCGTAGCGTTGCGCAGTTGGAGGTGAGCCGCCAGCAGTGGTGGATGTGCGGAGAGAGATGGCGGAGTTTTGAAATTTGTCATGAACTGCTATATTTATATATGATGATATCAAGGTAAATACATTGTTCGTTCTCTATTAATATCTTTCATTTGCTAACTATCCCTATCAGTAGTTAGTGCCTTCCATAGTTTGAATCTTTTATTTAGCTGGCAGTAGTGGCGCTCGCTGTATTGCAGTAGCTTGAGCAGTGAAGATTTTTGTGAGGTAAGTGATTTGTGAAAGATATAGTTTAATGTTAGTCAGGGCCATTCTTTTGTAGGGAATTATTGAAAGTCAGATTGCGTTGCGCTAACAAAATATTGTGTGTCAGTTTAAGCACAGTCCTGTATAAATTGTTCAAAGGGGACGTTTCAAGTTCATGACATCCAGTCTTACAAATTTCAAAACTCCGCCGTCTCTCTCCCCACATCCACCACTGCTGGTGGCTCACCTCCAACTGCGCAGCGCTACGCACTGTTAACATCCAGCTGCCGCTGCCCAACACTACAATGGCAGACAACAATGCAAACTAGCCACAGACTGCACACAGCACAGCCAGTGATTTTCATACAGAGCGCTACGTGGCGTTACCAATAAGAAAATCTAAACAGCCTACTTACATAGCCCCCATGCTCCCCACAAAAAATTTTACAAACTGTTTTGGGCAGTGGCCAATACAGATTTGAAAAAATCTTTCATAATGACAATAACAAAGAAATCAAATGCACACACTTATCGATACAATGTTCGTCAAAAGCTAAAATTTTCTCGCAGTCCATAAATACAGTCCTGATCGTTCATCACAGTAGAATTGCAGTGTTTTTCTCAAAGTCTGAGCAGTAAAAGAAAATGCACACGTAAGTAGTGTATTTCCATGCAGTCTTGAAGAAGTAGTGTTGTCCTTCCAACGGAAAGACAGTGCTGACTCTCGACATGCAGACAGGTAATGGGCCACAACAGAGCAAACCCACCGCAGAGTCAGTCGAAGTTTTGAAGAATATTGGTAGGTAGGTCATCACAGAGTAGATCCACTGTAGTGCTGGTAGAGATTACGGTATTGGTGGGCCACCAGAGGTGCAGACCCACTGCAGTCCTTGTAGAAATAATGGTACTGGTGAGTCAGCAAAGGTGTAGACACACTGTGGTCCTTGTAGAAATAATGGTATTGGTGGGTCATCGAAGATGCAGACCCACTGTAGTCCTTGTAGAAGTTTTTGGAATTGTCCTTAGAACCAGCAATGCTGTTATCCAGTCCCTTGCTGAATTATTATCGCACGTGCAAACACTAACAGCCCTACTTCTCACATATTGTCCATATACTATGACCAACAGAAACGTGTGCAGTGAAATGTAACTTACAAGTTAATAATATGATGAACTGGTATCAATTACAATTTTATAACATAAGAATACAATAACAACTGTACAAAATACATCATTAAAAACATAATAATACAGATAACATTTGTAGTAATAGGGGCTTTACAAAAGAATAGAAATAAACATATACATAAGTGTTACAGGAATTATGACATAAGTAAATACATAAAAGATCAGAATAATTATTGAAACATCCACTTCACACATGAGCATTAAAACAAAACAGAATAAATAATGTCTAAACATCTTTACAAAGAAAATAACATATTATTAGAAAAATTCCACAACATAACTCATATCAGCTAAACACATGAAGACAGGAAAAACACAAATATACAAGAGTACACAAACACAAGAGGAAAGGGCAGGGTTTGTTTTCAGTGTAACATTTGGTACTGCAGTCCAACCTAAAACTTCATTCCATAGATCTTTCGTCTTATTTCAACATTTGTTTCCACCAAAAAAATCCTATCCAAGCATGCTTTCTGTATTTTTATGTTCACATATTCCTCACCTCATTATTTATTTTCCATTATCTTACCTCATCATTTATTTCCAAGAAAATCCTACCTAAACCTGTTGTCCCTAAACCCTACATTTTTGCTCATATCCTCTTTCAAAATACTTTTTTTGGCCAAACCGTTTTCTTATAGCTTCTCAATGCATTTCTTCCAATTCATCACAACTCGTTCTCTCATATTGCCTACCCCATCTTAAGCTAACTTAAATCTACTGAGCTCAGATGCTAAACTAAGGAATGAGGCAATGCAGCAGCACAAAACTATTAACACAAACAGCAATGATAAAAAATACAAATGGCAAAGCAAGCAGCATAAATTAGCAAAGCAAATGCAATATTACAACTAATATAAGGCAATGTGCAGCAAACAAGAAAAATAAATTCGTAGTAAAACTGGCTTAACAGAGTAATGTAAAGTGAAATTTAGTAGCACTATGCCTGGCAAACAGCAGCAGCAAATGCAGTAACTTATATCTAAACATGACATAGCTCAAGCAGAAAAAATATTACGCTAAAAATGGCCATGTCACACATGTCACATCTTAACACTAGAGTGATGCATCACAAAAACTTACTCTGCAAGAAAGTTACCAAGTCATTAAAAAAATTTTTTATGCAATTCCTGTGAAGGGAAATGTCTATTTGTGCTCTCTTTTCTGAGAAAGTGTATGGGAAACGTATTCTTTACTGGGTCTGTAGACAGAAAATAGTGATATTAGTACATCAACTAAATTTTATAGTATCCAATGCTGTAGTGCAGCTAGAAACTAGATATTAAAGAAAATGAACAAATATGTACAAAGAAAGGCATGAAACATCATTCATTAGCCATATGGCATTTTATAATGCAGTAAACAATCTTTCAACTAGCAAGACAATAGACATGAAATGTTTCTCATCATTTCATTTCAGTAAATATAATAAATTAAGAACTCTACAGTGTAATCATGTTTTCAAGTTTGGGGGTGTCGTATTTACGATGCTTTCTACAAAGGAATGTCAATAGCGAGGATAATGGCCTCCCTCTTTCTTTTTTACCTGTGCCTCTGAAAAGGCACACACTAATGGCTTTTTCTCCAGGCATCTGACACAGATGGCCACTCAAGACGCATTACGTCAGGGTCACTTGGCTTTCTTAACGAAATATTTACGACACCAGTTTGCACTACTGTGACAGTCTCATAGAAAAATTTCACGGTTCGAGAATTTGCGTTGCAAATCTGTAGAAACAAAATCCTATAAATATAACAGTGTCCATAAAATATTCGTCGGCATTGTGATACATTCATGCATTTAGACACATTTCATAACTCTTAAAGTACGATTCTTGGTTTCCAACAACCTTTTTCACAAACCAGAGTCCCTAACCACTACTCACTATTCCTTACCTTATTCGTCGACACTTCTTCAATATTTCATCATAACAGATACGTAGCATAATCAAATAACTCATATAGCATCAGCTTATTGATCATAAACATACCGCAACAGCATAATACACAGTCATCGTAATAATAACATCATAACACCTCAGTCAACTCTCAAAATCGTCGTAGCTTCCCCCAATAATTTCAAAACTTAAAAAAAATTCTCTGCTCATGTCAAAAGTGTCATCTGCCTCAAACGTACTTTAAAAATCGTGATCCCATACCAAATATATCATTCAAAGCTCTCATAATATCACAATGGGTCCGAAAAAATATGAACAGTTCACAAAGTACAGACAAAATGCAATTTCGTAAGTGTGAAGTTATCCAACGTAAACATCTGTCACTGCCGCAGTAAAAAACTTTGTCTCTCTCAGTTAAATGATCAGATAGCTGTGTAATTATGTGTTATAGAAATATGGTACCGATGTGTAAAGCTGTGTAAGCAAATACCATATTAGCTAGGGCTCCTTGTGCTTGCCAAACACATGATACTTTGGTAAGCGTGTACCCCCCTGAGGATTAATGTAATTATACCCTCAGGTGTTACAGATTACAGCAATGGAATGAAATGTATCATGGAAAACTTTCTTTGTAATTCAAAAATCTTGAAAAATAAATGGCTTAAGTACACAATTAATCTCTCAAATGCTTGTCCTGTAGCGCTAAATGTGCGTCTTGCTGTAAGATAATTCTGTGGAAGTGTCGTAATTATCGTCCTCTGTAAGCAAAGTTCTGCTGAAGTCAATTTACCTACCTGATCATAAACGAAAGTGAAATGCTTTGCGTATGGATACCGTAATTATTATGTACCTTACCGTGATCAAGAAAGTACTATAATGTAACGTATTGTTGTGCTACGAAAAAGGCTGTCTCATTGTAGCTATACCACAAAAGTTACTACTAAAACATGTTTTACTTTCCAGAAGAATTCAGAAAAACTGTCCAGATATAAAACAGAAACACCGCAAAAGCAACATTTTAAATTGTCACTCATTAGTAGCGTCGTGATAAAATCGTGTAGCTGTCACATAAACTAACCACTGTGTCATCTGGTATCTCACAGAAAGTACTTTAAATCCAGAATGTATTTTCAAGTAAACCAAAATGTTGCATTAAAATCTCATTAGCAGTACTGGTAAATGTTCTAAGTATGTAAGCCTTATAGTTGTTACGTAATCATGCAACTAAGAAGCAAGAATGTACACACACAATAACACTGTGACGTCTGTTCACTATAACAATCCATTCGTCATTTCTGTTTAAATAAGTTCTCTTGGTTCTTGATTGGATATTTAACTTCATTGTTGCATGGTAACAGTTTCTAAGTCTGACAATGCATACTAGAAATGTGAAGTGAAGAGTTTTATGGCAAAGACGAAGTTAAAAAGCAGATTATCTTTCAATAAATGGTTTTACATGTGAAATGTGGTGTAAACCTTTATTCTTCCTAGTACGCAGAGTTTCAACTTCAACGCAATTATCATGTGGTATACATCAGATTCTGTAAGGTCCATTGTAAACTAGAAAGAATTTGTGACTCAAGCGTTTCTTCTTATGTGACAATGAATGAGCTTTAATGAGAACTTTCTGACCAATATATAATTTCTTTGCATTTGCTTTACCGTGTAGTTTTTTCCTTTTGTCTGCTGCAGATTTTATATTTTTAAGAGTCAAGTCAATTATGTCTTTGTGTCGAAGTTTACGTGTATTCGGGAAAGGTACAAGCTCTCTGATTCTGTTCGGTGGTTCTTCATTCTTCAGTACAAGAGTAGGTGGTAAAGCAGTGGAATCATGAGGCATTTCATTCAGCACGTTTTGAAATAAGTGTAAATATCTGTCCCAATGCTGATGCTTTCTGTGACAATAAAGTCTGCAAAGCTTATTGATTTCTTTCATAATCCGTTCGGAGGGGTTGCAATGTCGTGAGTACAATGAAATAAAAACAGGTTTGATTTTATGATTCCGAAGCGTGCGTGACCAAACAGCAGATCTGAATTGCGGACCGTTATCTGAAATGACTTTATCAACATGGCGAACTTCACGTAAGAAATTTTTAACAAAGGCGTTAGATACAGACCGTCCAGTGGCTTTACATAACGGAGTGAAAGAAACAAATTTTGAAGTAAGTTCAACAGCGACTAGAACGTACGAAAATCCATTAGATGTTCTGACAAGCGGTCCCAAGAGATCAACAGCAGCAAATTCTTTTAATTTAGATGGAATGATAGGAAACAGCGGAGCACGATGGGAGATAGTAGATGGTTTCGCCTTTTGACAAAGTTTACAAATAGACAAGACTCTTCAAATTCTCTTTTCCATATTGTTAAAATAACAAGTCGTCCGAAGAATATAATAACATTTTCGTGGACCAAAATGTGCGTAGCTGAAATGAGTGTATCAAATGAGCTTATTAGCAAAATCATCTGGAATGCAAAGAACCCATAGCTTGTCATCAACAGTGCAGCGTTTGAGCAGTATGTTGTTTCCCACCAGATAATAATGCCGAATCTGTGTGTGTGTCATTTCATGCCATTTACTTTTGATGTCTTTCCAAATCGGATCTTTATCTTGTTCATGAGCAATGTCCTTTAAAGATGTGGTTATGAAGTTTCCAAAGGCGACTTTCTGAATGTAAAGAATACTTAAATTTTTCTCGAGGTTGCCTTCTGTGTCACTTTTCTCAAGCCCAGCGGGTGCGCGTGACAGTGCGTCCGCAACAATGTTCTCCTTGCCGGGAATGTAGACTATTGTGAAGTGGAATTCTTGCAGAAACAATGCCCAACGTTTTAACCTGTCATGATTTAATTTTGAAGACATAAGAAATTGTAATGCACGATGATCACTGTATACTTTTACGTGCTTACCAGAAAGAAAGAAACGGAATTTGTTAAATGCCCAAACGATAGCTAAAGCTTCTCATTCAGTAACGGAATAATTTTTTTCAGATTTTGTTAGCACTCGGCTAGCAAAAGCAATGGTTTTCTGAACGGTAGTGTCATTTTCTATGGCTTCTTGAAATAAATGGGCACAAAGACCGACTTTAGAAGAATCCGTGCTAAGGCAGAAATCTTGTGACAGATCTTGATGAGCTAGTATTGGCGCGTCAAGTAACGCTTCTTTCAAAGAATTGAATTCCAACTGTGATTGTTCGTCCCAGTTCCAAATAGTATTTTTTCCAGTGAGAGAACAAAGTTTTGGTGTAACAAGAATTTGCATATTCAGAAAACGACGGTAAAAATTTACGAGACCTAGAAAACTGCGGACTTGTTTTTTTGTGGATGGAACTGGAACGGCTTCTAACTTTTCAGGATCCGGCTGAATGCCTTCAGAAGAAATTATATGTCCCAAAAACCTCACCTTTGACCTACCGAATTCAGACTTTTCCAAGTTAACTGTAATTCCAGATTCTGCAAAAATACGTAACAAACTGTTGAGGATGCGATTATGTTGCTCCCATGAAGCTTCTGCTATTACAATATCGTCCACATATAAGGTGATGTGTCGTTTTAAGAACTCAGGTAATATGGAATTTAGCCCGCGAATGAATGCTGCCAAAGAAATGTTCAAACCAAAAGGAAGTTTCCGAAACTGATAACAAAAGCCGAAACAAAGGAAAGCTGTGTATTTTCTACATTCTGGATGAAGTTCGATCTGATAAAAACTGGATCTGAGATCAATGGAAGACTACACTTTTACACCATTAAAATTTTGAAGTTCTTCCAAGTTTGCGGCCTGTCTGTTTCAGGAATAATGATAGTATTGATTTGTCTCGAATCTAAGACAAGCCTGATCGATCCATTTTTTTCTCAACAACATGTAATGGATTGTTGTATGAGCTTACTGCAGGCTCAATAATGCCCTCGTCAAGCATAGATTGTATTTCTGTTCTAACACGGTCCCTATAATGTGCTGGAATTACGTATGATCTAACACAAAATTTAGTAAGCTCACGAACACGAAATTGGTATTGAAATCCCTTGATTGTTCCTGTTTTGTGAGTAAAAACTGTGGAATGTGCTTGTAAAATCTCAAAAAGGTCCTGCCTATCAGTGTCATTACAATTCTCAATTGTTTGAATTTTATTCTGAATTAACTCATCAGTATCAAATGTGTCGTCGATATCATCCCTGTCATTACTTGCAGAGTGAATGTTAGTGTCTAGTTCCGTAGAAAATTCCGAACTGTTGTTTAACAGAAGGTAAAGCCGACTAATTTCCTCGTCATGGTTTGAGAGCCAATCTTCAAATTTCAAAGCTATTGACTTACCTTCTTTCCCTAAACTTATTTCAGCATCGTGAAAGTTTAAGATTGCTTTGTATTCATTCAAAAAGTCTACTCCCAGTACAATTTCCGTCGACAATAATGGAACAATAAGAAAGTTCGTAGAGAAGCTGTGGCTTTGACAAAAGAATTCTAAGTTGGTTTGTTGGCGTACATCTACACTTTTTCCAAAGATTGCACCTTGTAATTTAATCTTACGTAACGGAAGTGTGGGGCAATCGTTCGATTTGTTGCATTTGCTAAAGGCTGTTTCACTAATTACTGAGATGGGACTGCCAGAGTCAAGTACTGCCGTAAATTTTACGTCATTTACTGTAATGTGAATCACAGGATATGCAATGCTGTTATGTTTTACGTCGTGTTCCTGGAGTAAGATGTCCCTAATGGCTTCCATTTTTACGTAATTACTAGCTGCGGCAGCTGCGTCGACAGTTTCATACGTACGTTTTGTGGCTGCCAGCGGTATGAGTCATTGCCTATTGTCTCTTTGTTGGCGCGCGTCGTTATTGGGATTTGGAGACCTAACTTTACAAATTCACCCTGCTCTGTTTGAATCCCGCCAGTTCTGATGCAATTCAGATCTGTCGTTACGATCATATCGTGTGTCGTCATGTCGGTAGATTCCATAGTTTCTTTCTTGTCGGTCACATGGTGGAGAATTTCTCCCTGAATCGTAACTGCGCACTGGACCGTTGCGTCTATTCTGTCTCCCTTGGATAAGAATTGTTTTGGTTCCCATATTGTCTGTTTCTCTGATTTCTCTGTGATAGTCATTACTGCAGAGAGGTGATCTTTCCCTGTAATTATTACTACTCTGCCAATGGTTGTCATACGGGTGGTGTCTGTTTTGGTCACAATTTGTGTTGTGAGAATAGCCTTGTCGCGTCCAGTTATTATTTCTTTCATCACGGAATTGCGACGGATGTGACCTGTAATTGTTGTGTTCCTGTTTTCGCGTTCCGCGATTGTCAGTGTCAATTTCTAATTCTTGTAAGAGTCCCTGAAAAGCTTCAATGTCGTCTTTGCAACGTCCTGCCAAAATAATAGGTCATAAATGTTCAGGCAATTTGATTAAGCAAATGCGGGTGAGTTCTGAGGGGCTGTATGGGTTTGACAGGTACTGATTCTTGTGCAACATGTCTTCAAAATATTTCACAAGACTGGAAAATTCAGATTGTTCGAAATGTTTCATCATTATGATGCTATGTTTTACTCGGTCTTATGTAGCTTGAGACCAATATGCTGAGAGGAAGGCATGATAAAATTCTCCTTCACTGTGACAATCGTGAATGACCGATTGCATTCTTACAGCTGGTTCATTCTCTAAATAGCCACACATAAATTCTAATTTGTGCCTTAATGACCAGTTGGGAGGAAAACAATGAGAGAATTGATGGAGCCACGCTTGTGGACGAATGTCGTTGCTAGAATTCTTAAATGTTTTGAATTTACATGTAGTAATGAACAGCTTATAGTCAAAATCATCATGTCGGCGAGTCGCATGTTGGTCATTGTTACATCGTGTTGGCGGTTCCATCTCAAAATTCGGTGCACATTGCCAATTTCTTTCATAACTTCCGAAATGCCCTGTGTTATTATTTTGTGGCTGTTCCGTATTTCTATGTCCCTCTTCCCGTATTGGGGCGCGAGTGTCCTCTGAAATACGTAATTCTTGTATTACCTGTGTCAGCTGATCTTGTACTTCCCGGATTTCTCTTTGGTGTTGTGTATTAATTTGATTCTGATTTTGTTTGAATTTCCTAATTTGTTCGCACTCTTCTGTGTCATTAAAGACTACCGGTTTGTGTCGTTCATATTATCATCTATCTAAGTAGATAAATTATTTAGCTGATCTGAAAGTCCAACTACTTTCTCTGATAATGAACTAATTTCCTCCATGTGTCTTTCTGAACCAATTTTCAGAGTATCTACTGTGTCCAGTAGATGCAACTGAGTGAATTTTAGCTTGCAAGGTCTCATGATTTTCATGAACAATAGTTTGCAGTTCTTTTATGACTGCTTCGTATTTCTGTAGTGCATTTTTATGCCGTGAAAAAATAGGTTGAAAATGCTCACAAATTTGTGTTTTTACATCATTACAGACTTTTTGACATTTCGATTCAATGTCATGTAACTCAGTAGTTAAATCTTCACGTGTTTGTTCAAGCGTGGTGTCTAACTTCCGAAGATTTTGTTCCATTGTATCTAACTTTTGAAGCTTTTGCTGTGTTTGTCTCTGATTTTGTTCCATTGTGTCTAACTTTTGAAAATTTTGTTCCATTGTGTCTAACTGTTTCTGTGTTTGTCTATGGTGTTGTTCCATTGTGTCTAACTTTTGAAGCTTTTGTCCCATTTGTTGCATTAATTGTAATAACAATGCACTGGTGTCTGAAACATGTTCCTCAGTGCTTTTCGGCAGTGAATTTGCACCGGCAACATTCACATTTTGACAAGCGGAAAATGTGTCTTGACTCATCTGAGGAAACGGTGAGAACCCAAAACCTGAGTCTACAGTATTTGCAATATTGTGTTCTGTCATTCCCAATTCCTGAGGCGAGCTGTTGCCGACCGATCGATCGATAATGCTTCCCTCTTCACTACCTGTATTACTGTCTACACCATTATTTGACACCCGCTCCATTTCCCTATGCACAGTTACCAAATTACTACTTTGAATATTAGTTAATTCATTACATGGTAGCGCTAACACACTGCTTTCGTCTTCACTGTCATTTCTCAGTTTACTTTGGAGCCTAGTATTATGTTTTTCACACGCCATTATTGTCGCAATATTTCACACGACAACACAGAAAAACACAATTTGAAGAGCAAAAATAAGAGAACACATTAACATAGCACTGAAAATAATATCTAGTTAATTGCAGCTGCGAAATACTTGGTGCAAATCTATATGCGTGCCACACCTGTTATACTGTACAACAATGAAAGACTGCAACTACAAAGGAAATTCTCTCTATAATTACGCACTAACAATAAACAATAGCTACACTAATTACACAAACTACAAGAAAAAATCAGAAGATTCCAGTGAGGTTTCCTCGGCTAAGGGTCGACATATGAAACGTCCCCTTTGAACAATTATACAAGACTGTGCTTAAAATGACACACAATATTTTTAGCGCAACGCAATCTGACTTTCAATAATCCCTACAAAAGAATGGCCCTGACTAACATTAACCTATACCTTTCACAAATCACTTACCTCACAAAAATCTTCGTTACTCGAACTACTGCAATACAGCGAGCGCCGCTACTGCCAGCTAAATAAAAGATTCAAAGTACTGAAGGGACTAACTACTGATAGGCATAGTTAGCAAATGAAAGATTTTAATAGAGAACAAACAATGTATTTATCTTAATAGTGTTGAAAACTCATAATATACATAGCAGTTCATGACATCCAGTCTTACAAATTTCAAAACTCCGCCATCGCTCTCCCCACATCCACCACTGCTGGCGGCTCAACTCCAACTGCACAACACTACGCACTGTTAACATCCAGCTGCCCAACACTACAATGGCAGACAACAATACAAACTAGCCACAGACCGCACACAGCACAGCCAGTGATTTTCATACAGAGCGCTACGTGGCGTTACCAATAAGAAAATCTAAACAGCCTACTTATAACATATATTATAAGAAGTGCATCTGCATTCAGTCAAAGATCAGACACTGTAACACAGTAATCAAGCCTAAAATACTGTATGGAAGTGGGACACTAATACTCCATACGAAATGCGACATGGAAAACATACTGAAGGAAGAACTCTAAATCATGAGAAAAATTCTCGGCCCAAAGCTGACAGAAGAGGGATACAGATTACGCTCTAGGGCAACCACAGGGAAGATGTCAAACCTCGCAGCAGATGTCGGGACACATCAGCAGCCCAACGCCAACAAGCCTCACCAACAGGATTCTGACATACATACAAGGGATCAAGTCAACAACAGCATAAAGTCAAACTTGACGTAGAAAAAGGCAAAAATTGGTCCTATAGAAGTTCAAGACAGAAACATAAACAGAGAGAAGATGTACAAGTGGAATGTTAGGCAAGTGACTGAAGTCCCAACCAAACCACGGACAAAGCGGACTGAGCATAGAAAGAGACTCCACAGAGAAAGAAATGAGAGAATCGTGAAAGACCAGAAAGAATGCTCAAATGAGGCAGAATGCTTTGGGTGATCCTGCAGGATCTCGACGCAAATAATAATAATAATAGTAACACGCCTCGTATTCCATTAAAAACATTTGATCTCGAGTAACTTGTCGCGTTACCTCTTAACGAGATTCTCGTTTTCATAAGTGCGCTATGGGATGGCGGAAGCGGCTGCTTTGCGGCTGGATAGTTGTCGCCGGGCGGAAGGGCGGGTCGCCCTGAGTCAACGAGAAGGGCGGCGCCTCTGCCGTCCTTCTGTAGTTCTGGTCTGTCAGCCAACGCGTGGAGCACGTGTTGCTGTCGTGCCAGCAACACGCGCGGATTCGGTTCACCAGCGGACGAAGGTTAAACATCCCGGTGGGCCCGCATTTTTAAATTTCTCAGAGTGAGCGTCTTACGGAATTTGGACTGTAGTTTGCAGCTGCTCAAAAGCTATTTTGCACCACCTACTATCTGCAATCGCGTCAGAGCTTAGATTCGAGGGAAACGGAGGATTGAAAAATAAGCTTTACGAAAACTGAAAGTAACTTACACCGAGATGACAAGAATCACGTGTTACCTCCTAATGGTATGTGAAACCCCCTTTTGCACAGCGTTGTCCAGCAACTCTATGTGGCATGGACTCAACAAGTCGTTGGAAGTCCCCTGCAGAAATATTGAGCAGTGCTGTCTGTATAGCCGTCCATAATAGTGACTCTTACAGGTGGAGGATTTTGTGCACGAACTGACCTCTCGATTAAGTCCCATAAACGTTCAGTGGGATTCATGTCGGGCGATCTGAGTGGAAAATCATTCGCTCAAATTGTCCCGAATGTTCTTCAAAATAGTCGCGAACAATTGTGACCCAATGACAAGGCGCATCGTCGTCCATAAAAACTCCATCGTTGTTTGGATACCTGACGTCCTTGAACGGCTATAAATGGTCTCCAAATAGTCAAACATCCATAGAACCTACTCCATTCCATGTACACATAGTTCACAACATTATGGGGCCACCATCAGGTTGCACAGTTCTATGGCTGTGTGGAGTCCGCGCCGCACTCGAACCCTACCATCAACTCTTCCCAACTGAAATCTGGCCTCATCTGAACAGGCCACGGTTTTCTAGTCGTCTAGAGGCCAATCGACATGGTCGAGAGCCCCTGCCATGCGCTTCAGCCGATGTCGTGCTGTTAGCAAATGCACGAGCGTCGGTCATCGGCCGCCGCATCCCATTAACGCAAAATTTCGCCTTACGCTCCTAACGGATACGTTCGTAGTACGTCCCACATTCATTCCTGCCGGTTATTTCAAGCATTGTTGGTTATCTTTTACCACTGACAACTCTGCCCAGCGTCGCTGCTCTCCGTCGTTAAGAGAAGGCCATCGGCTACTGTCTTATTTGCGGCAAGAGGTAATGCCCAAAATTAGACATTCTCGACCCACTCTTGACACTGTAGATCTCAGAATATTGAATTTCCTAACGATTTCCGAAATGAAATGCCCCATGCGTCTAGTTCCAACTGCCATTCTGCGTTCAAAATCTGTTAATGTCTCTCGTGCGGCCATAATCACTTCGGAAACCTTTACACATCGATCACTTGAGGACAAATTCCAGCTCCGCCTTGTTTACGTAACAATACCGCCGTCTGTATATGAACACATCGCTATCTCATGATATTTGCCATATCACTGTAGGTGTGGAATTAAAAATAAAACCATAGCCAAAATAAATGAGGCAAATCTGGAGGGTGTAGCGGTTCACCTTCTCTTGTTTCTTCTCGGTGTTACGTACTGGCTGAGAAATGGGGTGTGGAAGTGCAACTACTGTCTACTCTAAATGATGTAGCATACTTGCGTTTCACAGTCTTTTGCTTTCACTGTTCACGATCCCCCCCCACCAATATTACACAGTTATATGTGGCCAGTGCACTATTGTTTAACTTTCGATAAGCTTCCTTAATTGTTTGCAGGCGACCATCCACATACTTCTTCAATAGTTTACTGTTGAACAACTACGAGCAGTAAAAGCATAACCACATAATTCACAGTTCTTTCGGAATAATCAGGTATTTATGGAACAGACACTGTCATTGCTTTAACACACAGCCTATTGGTGTGACGCTTATTTCACTGTTAAGTTGATGCATTGTTGTCATTCTAAACGACACATGTTCCTCGTCTGAAACCCTGCCGTGGACTGACTGTCTCGTGACCAACAATCGGGACCTTATATATCATCATGATAATAGTTATTGAAACTACACATTGTTCGAAGTTAAATTTACAGAAATTACAATTAAAACTTAACTCATTAAATTAATGGAATACATCGAAAAATAGGTTCCTTTTAACAGTTACTTCCATAACAAGAGATAAGCAGAATTATTTGTTTCAATCATGAAATTAACAAATATAAGTATGCAAACAATAGTGTGGACAAAACTGTTAATTACTCTGGAATTAATTAAGGGCAGGCTTTTCTAACATGTTTTCAAATAGAGCCAAATAGATCCTTTAGGAATATTCTTAGTTATTCCTCCAAATGTTTATACTTAGTACACAATTTATATTAATTTATATTTGTTTATACATCAACAATAGAATTTAAGCTACAAAACAATTATTGATTTCACCATATAACAAAAGATACTAACTAGGCATAATCGAAATAAATTACAAATCAATTACATACATAAAACTAAGCACAAAATTAGATCTGTTGTTATATTCTTTAAAACTGAGGTCCAGCCTTTATCTTTTATGAAAATACTGATTATACTCACGTATCTTAATGGTAATTAGTTCAAATTGAAAAAAAACTAATTTAAGGAGGCAGATGGCAAAACAAGAGGGGAAGTAAAATTATCCCAGCTCGCTTCATCACATCACCCCCTCATTGGATTGACCAGGTAGATATTGCAAGTGGCTAACTGGGCAATTCAATGACCACAAGGGACGTCACAAATCGGGTATAAAATCTAGACACACAAAAATATTACATAAGAAATCCTATCAAAAACTACAGCACATATATTTTTTTTTCAAATTCCTACTTATACTAACTGGCCATATGAAAATCCCCATACAAAATATTTACATATAGTGTATTGCAAAATTGCACAAAATATTTGCAGGCTATACTCGTAATAATAATTATGCATCTTCATCGTAAATGATGTCCTTTTTGGGTAAGCGAAGATTACATTTAAATATACATTTTATTTGATACAAGTCCTGTCTTGCTTCGGATAATAAATCCTCATGGGTTGCAATGAGTTTCACAAGCACTTTCACACTTTTAATGATCTTTACCTCACTTTTTCACCAAGTTGCCCACGCCTTCAACAAGTCCAATTGGCAGTTAGCAAGGAAATGCACTGCTATCAGTTCCCTTGGAGGTGGTTCTACTCCTCCACAGTATATGAAAATATTAGACACTTACTTTTACTTCTAACTTAAGTCTAAGAAAAAAATGTTTAACACTAATGAAAAATGATAGCCATTTCATCATATATAAATACATTACATAGTTCTCAGAACATTACAATAATTAGCAACAAAACTGACTATAGTATGAAAGGTGGTGAATAGTAAAATTTTAAAATCAAGTACACATTACACTATAAAACGTTACTCTAAGTCATAAATGTCTGAAACTGGTTAAACCTGAAAGATTTGGGTTTCTTTTCCATTCGCAAAACAGCAAAAACTCAACATGTGCATTACCTTTAGTGAAAACTCAAGATGTGCAGTTTCATAAATTTACTAATCATTATGTTATGAAAAAAGAATAGTGTCACCTTCATATAGCTTAATTACTACTGAACTCAAAATTAAGGGGGATGGAAGTTGTACCAAACCATTGCCCCACTTCTCTACTCAACTCTGAGCACTATTCCCATTCAAACAGAAAATTAAATCCTCAAAAAACCAACAAAATGTTCCAAATAGTTGACCTGTCAGAATATTCACATCAGTGTAGCACCAAAGTTATCAATTAATCATCAAAATTACGGTTATTCGTCCCATTATTACCACTTTAAGCTCATAATTCCTCAGAACACGAATAGAATTTTTCAGATAACCTACTGATCCAATGATGCAGCATTAATGACTTGTAAATCACTAAAATATTGCTGTTTCTGTTAAGCTCTTATCCCCACCTGCAGTGTCATGAATTGCACAATATACCCAGTACCCAATGTTGCCTTGTCCACAATTAGATTATCTTTACAGTTACACCACATTTGTTTTTATACAGTTATCTTTTGCATTAATTATGTCTGTCAGCAACATTACTTCATTTACATTTCTTACCTTGTTAGCCAGTGGAGTGCATTCTCAAAAAATATCCCTACTGCAGAGACAGGCACCCTAACCATTAAAACCCTAACATTGTTCATTACTTTATTATTTACTTACTGGTTTACTATATAATAAATAAACACCTGCTCCGCTTATCTAGTGCAGAACTGATTGTACAGAAAAACACTCCACAGTAACAGATCATTATGCTAAGACAAACTTAACTTTCGTTATTGATCAAACAAAATTATCACTCAGAAAAACTATTATCTCACTGTATTCCGTCAAATTGCTTACGATCCTAGCCTGAAGGGCGATATACATACAAATCTTGCTTATTCTTTCCACATACATTACGCCTGACAACTATGTTTGAAGTTGTCGTTCCGAACTGTTAGAAAAGGCTTTATCATGACACAGATAGATACGTAACTCCATATACTAACTGCACTGAACACAAACGCTTCTGTTATACCACAATTAATATCAAGCTCTCATATTTAAGATGATTTTTACTCTATGTAGCCTCTGCTGCTGCACCAATGAGCTGATTACTTCAGATGTTAATTGTGCTCCACATATGCTGACACCTTTCATTTTCAGGTTACCTTACCTCATTGTTTGACAGAAATTCTATAACCATGGTACCACTTTATTTTCTTCCATCCTCTTATGATTGCATTACTTATAATTAACACAACATAATATATATAAATACAGATAAGATAGGAGAAAAGTTCGCTGCCTCAGGAAACACGAAAAATGAGGCAGACAGCTGGGTTAAGCGTTATCGCCACATAATGAATCCAACACAGATTGTTGAACCCCCTACTTGCTGCTTGCACAAAAAATTAGTCCCAAATATTACATCAATGCTGAGATTTTGAACCGCCAAGAAACTGAACTCCAACAGCTATCCTGCGAATTCCATAATTAACAGTACCTCTTGTTTCACTCTGTTTGATAGCTTACCAGTAGCACCAAGAACTTTTATTCCAGCAACATGCATCACTACTATACCCTCTGTGTTCTTAATATATTCAAAAAATGCCTTTGAAATGCCATTCATGTCACTACCACTGTCCAGTAAACACTTAACATGTATCCCTTGTACCCCTGCTGTTATTACAGGGTGCCACACTTCCATTTTACTTACCATATGATCTTCTTCAGACAACAAGTCCTCATTAATCATTTCCCTGGAAAAACTATCATCCTGCTTACCAAAGTAATTATCCGACACACTCAAATGACAGATAGCATGGTTCTCTTCCTCATTACCACTCTCAAACACCAACTCTTCACTAGGCCTAATATTATCCCACTTTATTCTTTCTTTACTTAACGCATTGCCCTCACTATTAATTATAAATTCAAATACCCCATTCTCATCACTACTGGATTAGTCATTGCTATCATCATTACAACTACTGTCACTTTCTCTATGCTTTGGATGTTATACCTCTTCCCCTATTTTCTCCATTTCAGTCAATTCTGAATCTACATTTTCATTTAATTTTTCCAGTTTTTCCTCTGCCACTACTGCACACTTGGTTTCTACCTCAGTTTCTGAATCATTTTTATCTGTTCGATTTGGTTCGCAAGTTTAACCCTATTTTCAGCACTTCGTTTCTCGAAAACCTCCACCGTCCTACTATTGTCACCACAAAGTTTCTCTCGCTCTTCTATACAGTTACTACTCAATGTTAATTTCACTTTAGTATTGTCACAATCCATAACTACTGCATCAAACTTCATATTTAATTCTGCAAGATTAGAGCGGACTACCTAAATCTCCTTTTTAATTTCTTACTTCAGTTCATCCTTTAAGCGAATCGTATCACTTCTAATGCTGTTAGTTCTCTTTTCCACCCTGCTAATTTTTTTATACTACTTTATATACTACTAATGTCTTTTTCCACCCTACTAATGACTTTTTTCACCCTACTAATGTCTTCTTTCGTACTCATATTGCTCAAAATTTGCCTTGACATCGCTTCCACACTTCCATTTCCCATGAAATTTTGCCCTTGCGGTTTTTCCCTACTAGATTCCTCTTCCTTAATCTTAACGACCTCATCCACTTCAGTACTGTTTTCGTCCATTTCGCTCTTTACAATAGCCACGCCTTTATGATAGCTTAACTCCGCTGGTGACACTTTCAGTGAGGTGACAGAGTGTACATATAGGCAACTGATTTTTCTTCTTCAAGAGCTGAAACCAGAGAAGCTAGTGATGTTGAAAACTGGGAGTGGCGCATTGTCAGAAGAGAGTACATGCTCCGGGTTTCCTTCGGGGCCGCACGTGGTACCCGAGCGGTGTAGGGTGCTTTGCCACGGTTCACGTAGCTCCTCCCGTCGGAGATTCGAGCCCTTCATCGGGCATGGGAGTGTGTGTTGTCCTTGGCGTAAGTTAGTTTAAGTTAGATTAAGTAGTGTGTAAGCGTAGGGACCGATGACGTCAGCAGTTTGGTCCCATAGGAGCTTACCATAAATTTCAATTTTTATTCTTTCGGGCAGGTGCATCAGAATGTGCAAAAGAACGGGTGCAACAAGTGGAAACGTTCTCCGAAGTTTAAGTACGCGGAACAGTACGACTTTTCTGTGCAAAATATCTTAAGTTTCACCTGCCAGCTGTGGTGAGATGATGCTAACAATTTGACCAAGACCACACAGATGTGCGTTATGCTGGTCTGCTTTGAGTCGGCCACACGCGTAAGTGCAAACTTGATGTACGTGCATGTGCAAGCATGCTTGTACAGGCCTCAATTTGTACAGTAGAAAATGTCGAGCTCAGGCAACGATGCGCTGGCTTTGACAGCAATTTTGCTTGTGTTACGAAAAAAATCAGAAGAGGAAACGTGAAATGTGAAGTAAAGAGTGGTTAAAGAAACAAAAGTATTATTCCCATATTATCTGTCCGCAGTAGGCATGCTACGGAATCTGCCAGACGGTATTGCTGTTTTTCTTCCCTTTTTCCACCCAATAATTTAGTCTTCGTCTTATCTTACATTACAGTACAGCCTCTCTACAGAATATAATTTAACAGGACCAAGTAAAAATTAAATCAAATGAAACCACTGACGAATGTTTGCACAAGGCTCCATGTTCTCGATACATATGCTCAGGCATCCACAGGCTTGAGCGCTATCAGAAGCATGCGTAATGGAAATTTGATCTAGAATCAAGTTGCTTGTACAGTCCTGATACTTGCGCAAATGTATCCCACGCACACTCAAACATGCTTGAGGCAAGGACGCTTGCACATGCGTGCTTGTCAAGTACAGTTACATGTGTGGCCGCCTTTACAGCCCAGATCTTGAATCATGCAATTTCCATCCTTTTTTCGGAAAGCTGGAATAACATCTGGGGGGAAGTGTTTTCCATCGATGACGACGTTCAGGCAGCGGTTCTCGTATGTCTCCGTTACCAAGTAGCAGGTTTCTACTGCCGAGGATCTGAACCATTGGGAGAACGTTCCAACCATTGTTTACACAAATTTGGTGACTGTGTTGAAAAGTAGTGTCACTTCGAAGTGTAGTTCATGCAACATTCAATGAAAGTTACTTGGCCTGTCGTAATAATTTGTACCTTACTTTTTGAATTGCGCTCACGTATTTCCAAAACCAAGTCGTTACTCTAAGCAACTATGTTTAGTGGTCATCCTCTCTCTCTGAGTTATGCTTGCTTGCTTTCATTCGGTGTCTTGTTTCCGATAACACAAGTGAGAAACGGGCAACAGGTGGCAATGTCCTTTCTCTCAGCTAACGCAAATGTCTGCCAGGTTGTAAAGCGAGAAAAACAGCTACTGTTGTCTCTAAGTGAACTGTTGCATTCTTTGACACTTTAGACTGCTGAAAGAACACGTCTTCTTTCTAGTTCCAGTCCGCTTCCGCACGAAGTGCCCCTTCTGATTACAGTCTTGATCTGGTGCCAAAGACACGAGGAAGCCAGCCTGGCGAGTGGCTGGCAGCCAACTGTGACAAGGCGTATTTATAGGAACCGGCTAAGGTGTGAACGAAAGGAGGACGTCGATAGAGATCACCTGTTACGCCTACTGGTAACTCCCTGTTCTTTTCTTTCTACGTGATCAATCTTTCGTCTGGTTTGATGTTGTGCATCGTTTCCTGCCTTGTGGTAAAATTTTCATCTATGCATAACTTCTACACCCGCCACTACTCGTAACTAGTAAGTCCAACACCGTCTACAATAAATTGTGCATTTCTATGCTGGGTCTACCTGTACTCGTCTCTATTGTTCATTCCAACACTAAGTTAACGAATCTTGGATGACGTAGAAGATGTCCCTGGATGCTACGTCATGTGTTCCACAAACCTGTCTCGTCTTCTGGTAATGATAATCCAAAATTTTTATCCTCATCTATTGTTTTCAGCACTTCATTTCGTACTTTATCTGTCCACTGACCTTATAACATTCTTTGACAGCACGACCATTTCGAACCCTTCCAGTTTCCTCTTCGTTGGGAATTAAGAGGTTAAACAGTGAGCTTATCAACCCCTCGGTCAAGAGACAGTTCAGCTGTAATTAGATATGTCTGCCACAGACTTGATCAGATAACGAAATTGAAAGCATCATTAATGTACGAGCTGAGAATTAAATTACGGAGAAGTACAAATACAGTAGAGTCTCGATAGTTCGAGGTGAACGGGACCGGAACCACCTCGAACTATCGAAAACTCATAGTGTCGAAATTTAAATGGGAAAAAGAAATATTATGATATTGTAAGTAATACAGGTCAAAATATGAACTTTATTATAATAAAAGTATTTACACATGCATTTGCATTGGCAGAATAACAATAATTATTTATTTAGACAAGTAATAGTGAAGTGTCTTTTGTTTGGCGAAGCTGCAACGTTTCCTCGCGGCAATGTCACGCCACCGTCTCAGGAGCAGTAGGTCAGTTGGTGTCGCCTCAGGATGCTGTTCCACACAGCATATGGCGGCCTCGAGAGCAGCGTAGCCATCGGTGTGACTCATCATCGGTGCAGCCTCTGCCTCGTCATCCTCGTCACTCTCACACTGCCATGGAATGTTAACCATGTCAATTATAGAAGATTCTGTCACTTCCAACTGTTCGTCCGAATTTAACCACTCGCCTACTTCCACCTCTTTTGCCTCTTCACACCCTGGCAATCTTCTGATTAAATTACACAATGGTTGATCGTCCTCATCTGCTAAATCTTCAGTTTCTGTGTCTGGCACACTTTCCTGTGGAAGTTTCCTCCATGACTTGGAAATTGTGTCTGACTTTATTTCACTCCAAGATTCGCTAATCCAGTACACGACGTCCTTCAAAGTCACTTTCTTCAAAGCTCCTACAATGCTTTCGTTGTCTTCGGAATGCAGGATTGACTGTAGCAATCGCCGTCGATACTTTTTTTTAGACATTCCAGAACGCCCTGATCCATGGGCTGAATGAGACAGGTAACGTTTGGTGGGAAAAACAAGGCGCGGATACCGTCGCACTGCAGTTCTCCTGCACTTGTATGTGAGGACTCATTATCCATGAGCAAAATTGCTTTGCATGGCAGTCCCCTTTCTCATAAAAAATTCTTGAAGTCAGGTACAAATGAGTTAAAAAACCAGTTCTTGAAGATTTCCTGATTCATCCAGGCACTATTCTGATGTGTATAGACAACCGGAAGAGCTGAGATGGATACATTCTTGAATGCTCTTGGCTTGGCAGACTTCCCAATCACAACTAGTTTTAGTTTGTGGTTTCCAGTTGCATTTGAAGCTGCCATAACTGTGAGCCGCTCTTCGCTTTTTTTGTACCCAGGAGCACATATTTCTTCACAAGAAGCAAGTGTCCTCGCTGGTAACATTTTAAAATTTAGCCCAGTTTCGTCACAGTTATACAGGGTGATTCAAAAAGAATACCACAACTTTAAAAATGTGTATTTAATGAAAGAAACATAATATAACCTTCTGTTATACATCATTACAAAGAGTATTTAAAAAGGTTTTTTTTCACTCAAAAACAAGTTCAGAGATGTTCAATGTGGCCCCCTCCAGACACTCGAGCAATATCAACCCGATACTCCAACTCGTTCCACACTCTCTGTAGCATATCAGGCGTAACAGTTTGGATAGCTGCTGTTATTTCTCGTTTCAAATCATCAATGGTGGCTGGGAGAGGTGGCCGAAACACCATATCCTTAACATACCCCCATAAGAAAAAATCGCAGGGGGTAAGATCAGGGCTTCTTGGAGGCCAGTGATGAAGTGCTCTGTCACGGGCTGCCTGGCGGCCGATCCATCGCCTCGGGTAGTTGACGTTCAGGTTTCATAACTAACCATTTTCGTAGGACTCTCCATACAGTTCATTGTGGAATTTGCAGCTCTCTGCTAGCTCTGCGAGTCGATTTTCCTGGGTTGCGAACAAATGCTTGCTGGATGCGTGCTACATTTTCATCACTCGTTCTCGGCCGTCCAGAACTTTTCCCTTTGCACAAACACCCATTCTCTGTAAACTGTTTATACCAACGTTTAATACACCACCTATCAGGAGGTTTAACACCATACTTCGTTCGAAATGCACGCTGAACAACTGTCGTCGATTCACTTCTGCCGTACTCAATAACACAAAAAGGTTTCTGTTGAGCGGTCGCCATCTTAGCATCAACTGACGCTGACGCCTAGTCAACAGCGCCTCAAGCGAACAAATGTACAACTAAATGAAACTTTATAGCTCCCTTAATTCGCCGACAGATAGTGCTTAGCTCTGCCTTTTGTCGTTGCAGAGTTTTAAATTCCTAAAGTTGTGGTATTCTTTTTGAATCACCCTGTATATTTGTTCATTAGACAAATTTTCGTCAGTTATGATTTTTTTAAACTCGACGATAAATGTTGAAACGGCCTGAGCGTCACCAGAGAGTTTTTCTCCACATACATCTAGTTGACGCACTCCATACTTCTTCTTCCACTTGTCGAGCCAGTCCACACTAGCGGCGAAATTGTCATCTCCTTCCTGCAGCTGGTTTCTGAAAAACAAAGCTTTTTCTTGCAGGATTGGGCCAGAAATCGGAGCACCCTTCTGTCTCTGTTGGGTAAACCACATGAGCAATGCCTCGCTTGTTTTTTCGAAGTCTGACTTCTTTATACTTCTTCGACTGAGAGATTCGTGTGAGCATTTCTGTGAAGAAAACTGTTCCAATTTAAGTCGGTTTCTTCGCCAGCCACCAACAGTAACTTCACCGACACCATATTCGAGAGCAAGTTTTTTTATTGTTTTTCCTCTGTCAAGTCGTCTTAGTGCTTCTAATTTTAGATGCAAAGGCACAAATTTCCTCTTTTTTTTTTTTTTTTTTTTTTTTTTACAGCACTCATCTTTGTAAGGTGTACAACGGAACACAGTCAACAAACAAAACGACGCATCACACTGTACAGTACAGGTACTGGGAACTACAGCAGCGTATGAACTCCCCAGTTTTGATCGGTAGCAGCCGGCAGTAGTCGGGGTATTTCGTGCCATAGTGACAGCAGATGTTCGTGCAACAGGGAAGCGAGCTAATTGTCGGTGTTGATTACATTGTTGTCTGCTTTTTCACTGAGCTGTACTCTCCCTATCTATCTTTTGCAATGAAGTTTTCATTATTTATCATGTCAGTAAAAAAAAGAAAGTAGATCGTTGCAACTTTTTTTTTTTTAAAGAGGCTCGGATTTTTGGAAACTCGGACTATCGAGACTCTACTGTATATGGGTCGGGTCGGTACTTAGGTCAGAGAAGGCGAGGGAGCCTGCCAGGGCTCATCTGTGCCACACCCGAATGAGATCCCTCACTCTATCCAGAGTGAGGGCGGTTACAGAGTACAGAATGCCTTATAGCCGAGTGATTCGCAATAGTTACATTATATTGCATTAATACTTGTTCCATTGATCATGAATACGACATTTCGTAACGGTGTGCAACGTGTCAGTTTAACATAAGTCTTCTTTACGTGATACTTTTTTTTACACCTATTACTTCATGCATAAAAATTCATCTATTGAGTGGAAGGAGTTGTCATTCAGAAATTCTTTTAATTTGTTTTTAATTGCTAGTTGGTTATCTGGTTATCTGTCAGACTCTTAACGCTATTTGGAAAATGACCAAAGATTTTTGTGGCAGCTTAGTTTTCCCTTTCTGTGCCAAAGTCAGATTCAACCTAGAATAGTGAAGATCATCCTTTCTTCTAGTGTTGTAGCTACTCACCTTGCTATTTTTAACTGGGGTGAGTTATTAATAACAAATGTCGTAAGTGAGTGTATGTATTGCGAAGGTACTGTGAATATCCCGAGTTCGTTAAACAAACGCCTGCAAGGTGATCTTGGGTGGGCTCCAGGTATTCTTCTGATTACACGCTTTTGTGCAATGAATACTTTTTTCTCTTATGATGAATTACGCCAAAATATAATGCCACATGAAAGCAGTGAATCAAAACAGCCATATTAGGCTAATTTACTATTATGTTTGGCTCTGAGTACTATGGGACTTAACATCTATGGTCATCAGTCCCCGAGAACTTAGAACTACTTAAACCTAACTAACCTAAGGACAGCACACAACACCCAGTCATCACGAGGCAGAGATTACTATTATGTTTATCACCAAAATTTGCAATAAACGTAATAGCATAAGTAGCTGAACCTAACCGTTTCAGCAGATCATAAAAATGAGAAGGCTAAAAACATAAACGGCATCAACTGGTCCGGCAAAAGCTGAGAGAGATAATCTGGTTAGCAGTTGGCTAGGGCGAGTCGAGCATCTCCTGTCGCCCTGTATGCGGTATGCGACGGAGGCCGTCCCTTCTACAGCCGTCCCACTCCCGAACCGTTATAGTCGAAGACTTAAGGGGGAGGGGGGGGGGACAGTGTCCACTATTCATCGGAGCACTAGCATTAAAACGGAAAACGGCGAGCGACAGAAAAAGGACCAATAGAATCTAAATGCAATTAAAACAGAGTGCAAGAGGGATGACCGAGCCGGCTGACAAAGGATCCCGCAACCAGCATGCAGCGGAAGACGCCTCAGTTTCCCCGTCTTCCGATTTCTGATAGTCCACGTTTAACTTCCATACAAAGCTGTGCTCCAGGCGTACACTTTCAGGAATTTCTCTCTCAGACTTCCTTATCAAAAACTGGTACCATTACAGCTCTTTTACTGACGAAAGCTCTCTTCAACTGTGTCAATCTACTTCTGATATCTTGATATCCTGTGGAATCTTTATTTCTGGATTCTTCTAAAACTATCTCGTTGGCAAGTTTTGAAACCCAGCAATCGTTATTATCCTTTTTACAGCTCTTCACCACCTTCATTTTTGCTCTGTTTAATCGTAAACCATATTCCGTATTAAGCATGTTATCATTTCCTTTCAAAGGTCTGCTTTGCCTTTCTTACACACGGCCGGTGTGTGCTATTAATCTTAGCACTGACATCTGCACACCTTCAACTTTTATTCCTGTTCCGATGTTCTCTTTCACTTTTTGTAGCTACATCTATACCTTGCAAGCCTTCTTATGGAGTGTGACGGAAGATACCCGGTGTATCATATAAAAAAGTACTCCGTCTTCAGGCCGCGAGTGGCCTACCGGGACCATCCAACCGCCCTGTCATCCTCAGAGGAGGATGCGGATAGGAGGGGCGTGTGGTCAGCAGCTCTCCCTGTCGTTATGATGGTATTCTCGACTGAAGCCGCTACTATTCGGTCGAGTAGCTCCTCAATTGGCATCACGAGGCTGAATGCACCCCGAAAAATGGCATCAACGCATGGCTGCTGCATGGTCACCGATCCAAGTGCTGGCCACGCCCAACAGCTCTTAAGTTCGGTGATCTCACGGGAACCGGTGTATCCACTGCGACAAGGCCGTTACCGGTGTATCACATATAGTGTTACGTAATCGTATGCCACGCTCGCTAACAGTAACCGCCGACTCAATGTATGTGATAGCTGTTTACAAGTTGTTTATATGTTAAAGTAGTGGAGTTGGACAAAAATATGGAAACACCGCAAGAAATGTATGCTGCAACATAAATGCAGATGCTGTCCAGGACTGGCGCTGTTGTGTCCGATCACGAACGGCACCTCTGCAATTCCCTCAATACGTTGCAAGTGTCAGTCGTGGCCTAAACAGTGTTCCATGTAGTTGTGGGTGTACTATGTGCGAGCTAAGTGACTCCCAACATGAGCAAATGGTTCGTGCTCTTACAGCGGGTGCTTCTGTAACTGGGGCAACCTCAGTGTTTAGTGTTCCAAGAGGCACCGAATAGAAGATTTACGCTGAGATGACAAAAGTCATGTGATACCTCCTAATATCGTGTCGGTCATCCTTTTGACCGGAGTTGGGCTGAAACTCGACGTGGCATAGATTCAACAAGTCGTTGGACGATCCACACAGAAGTATTGACCCGTGAAACCTTCATAGCTGTCCATAACTGGGAAAGAATTCCGGTGTAGGATTTTGTGCACGAACTGACCATCCGATTACGTCCCATAAATGTTCGATGAGATTCATGTTGGGAGACCTGGGAGGCCAAATCATCATGTTCTTCAAACAAATCACGAACAATTGTGGCTCGGTGACATGAAGCATTGCTATCCATAAAAATTAAACCGTTTTTTAGGAACATGGAGTCCATGAAGGGCTGCAAATGATCTCCAGGTAGCCGAACGTAACTATTTTCTTCTTCGTTGATCCATCATGGATCGTGGGACGACGGCTGGCTTGAACTTCTTGATGCAATAATTTACCATCAGCCGTATGTATTGTAGAAATTTATTTTATTTTATGAACTTCCATGTGCTACCAGTTTCGGCATTACATTGATGCCATCTTCAGACCCCTGTCCAATGAGTAGAAAAAATGTACTATTATAAAAAATATTATAAAATTATGTTTCTCTTTTTCTTCCTTTCCTTTTTATTCAACCGATCCTGCATAATTGTATAGTACTTATATATAGGGAGATAGACAGTCCTTGATATACAGAGATTGAGAAATTTCTTTGTAACCATGACTACATAAGGCAGCTACTGGCATTGCATTAATCCACTCAGCGCAATGGTGGGTTGTCCTACATAAGAGTCCTAATGAAGTGTCTACGAGGACCAGGTGTTTGATGATTTCATAGTACGATTGCACTGGTTTACTTCGGGAATGCAATTGGGTTTTAAGACAAACTCTTTTATGCTTTTTATCGCTAGTATTGCGGCAGCTGGTTGTTGTACCACACATTATAGGACCTAACCACACATAAACAACTATGTATTAGGACATGGTTGTCACATTTTTTTGTATTTTAATTTATTTTATTGTTATTTATATTAGTTAAATTTTATTTAAAAAATTATTCCACTGTTCCACTGGCCATACGAATGTATGCAGTACATCTGATGTGTTGCATGGCCTATTACAACTGTGTGTTACGGTTTTATGAATAATAGCGTACACATATGTTCATATATCATCCGTTATTTGAGTAAAACAGGGAAAACTATTAATTACAGCATGACATAGGCAGAAGCATATGTGCCCTAATGTTACATATAGTTTGAATGATATACAATATACCTCTTTGAGCCACTTACATAGTTAACATGATACCTGTCAATTGTTAACGTATGTTCTATATTTTTTTTAAATTTTTATAGTAGTACATTTCTTCTACTCATTGTACAGGGGCCTGAAGATGGCATCAATGTAATGCCGAAACTGGTAGCACATAGAAGTTCATAAAATAAAATAAATTTCTACAATACATACGGCTGCTGGTAAATTATTGCATCAAGAAGATAACTATTTTCAGTCAATGTTCGGTTCAGTTGGACCAGAAGACTCAGTCCATTCCATGTAAACACAGTCCACACTATTATTGAGCCATCACCAGCTTGCATAGTGCTTGTTGACAACTTGGATCCATGGCTTCGTGTGGTCTGTGCCACATTCGAACCCTACCATCGACTCTCAACAATTGAAACTGAGGCTCATCTGACCAGGCCACGGTCGAGATAATGTGACAGCCAAGCTGCCTTACTGATGCTGCCTATGGAACAGATGAGGGACCAGAACCATCCCCTGCTGCTCCTACATCAAGTGCTGAGTGAAGGGCGACCTTCACTCCGTCGCAACCTCTCTGTACGTTGATGCTTCAGCCAGTGCAAAGACCATTTGGGTGTATGTTTAGAGCTATGTTTTATCTGTGTGGCACTGTAAATGTGAAGTGTCTCCCTAGCAACCCTTGTGGAGGCAGCGATAGGATGCTTCATAACTCAGATTCTCATGTAATTCTGAATATTGTCTTGTGAAACTGATTTAATTTTTGATGCAACTGATCTAGTGTAGGTAATTTGTCAAGTGTGTATTAAAGGTTGACTCGTAAAGCGTGATTTTCAAATGTCTTGAAGATAGAAGAAACAACATTACACTGCCCTGGGAAATAAGCACAACAGATGACACATGTTATTTTCTTGTTTAGATTTTGGGAATGAGCGCGTTTCTTAAGTTGTAGTTATTGTCGTTTCATGTTTTATGGATGACTGAAATCTGGTATATGACTGAGCAGAGGTAAATCACTGAGGCAGAAAAGGTTCAAAATCCATGGAACTGTAATTTGACTAGGGACATTAGCCGTCTCTGACCTCAAAAATTGTACGAGTGAGTAAAAATACTGCTGAAAAAACCTCTTAATAATTGTTTATCTGAAGGCTGTGGCGTAGCAACGACCCTCTGGTCCACATGAAGCATACTACACCCAGCAATGTTTATCAGTACATCTTGCAGGCATGCTGCTTTGTGTGAGTGAGTGACCCCTGAGGTGATGAGATCTAGTTAGGAAGTTTCCCTTATATACAATCTTGGTTGGCAAAGCCACCCTCAACATTCGTGTCACCATTGTGAGATCTCAATATCATTTGATGATTTCGTCTGTTTCATGTCACACTATGACATTTTGAAGTGAGACACTACACATGTGGTGATCAACTGTGGTGTGGGGCTGATAGAGAGGATGAGTCGCTCTCATACCATTTTTCACATTCAAGGCTGCTCTTTAATGTTGATTTCACACCCAATACATCATATTTGTTAGATAACAGGAAGTTATCAACGCGAGCTGGCATTGATGGGAGTATGTACGTCGTTAATGCATGCAAGATCTTTATGGTGGCTCTCCTTTGGATAGTATTTTCTGGAGTTAAGAACAAGCAGGCAGTTTGGTCATTAACAGAAAATCTTGCAGTGGGCGTTTGGGCCTTGGAAGCCATGTGCAGCTATTAGCGAAAGGGACGTCTTGAAGCGCTTACCAGGGTCAGAATGCTGATCCCAAGAATTTCCCACACCGATGTGCAGACAATGCTTTCGGCTGAAGAGGCGGAAAAATTGCCTACCTAGACCTACCCGCTAGGAGCCTCTGGCCGCAGCAGGGGCAAGGGCATGAAAGAAATTTAGGTCGCAATGGCAAGGCCTTTCGACAGTGTCGTAAATGCCCTTCGTGAACAGGGATGGCGGCCATAAAAATTCTCGAGTTCCCATACTCACTGTGGACCTGATGCTATCAAAAGGGCCATCAGGTGGTGTCATTCCTCTGCCTGACGAGTTTTTAGGAAGCCTTAATCCTTAGAAACTATTTTAGAATGGTAAACAACATTTACGGCGGTTCTGAAATAGTCTACGTTAGGACACAAAAGCACTTCTCTTAGTAGTTTAGTTGAGCCCCTGTCAGGCACACTGGAGTGCTTGGGCCGTCCAGATAAAGAATTCCACGATAAATGTGTTGTTCACTTTAGACCTAAACAGAAACTCAAAACATGTTACCGAAAATGGCCGTGGGGAAAAACAAGCTAGGAACACAACGTCTTCTGCTCTCTGTGTGGGAATTTATAAGTCAGGGATTGGCTGCTTCTCCAGAAAATAGAAGAGTATTGTTAACTTGGATTAGGATCAGCTGATGGGTAGGGCAGATGAGTTAGAGGGGAGTCATGGAGTTCGTGAAGTTATGTGACTGGCACGAAACACTTGTGGGGACAGTTGCGCGAGTATTTTTGGGGAGTTTACTGAGGTTTGAGGGAAGATGAGGAGAGGAGAAACTGGTCTTCTGATTCAGACTCGCCGGCCGAAGTGGCCGCGCGGTTCTGGCGCTGCAGTCTGGAACCGCGAGACCGCTACGGTCTCAGGTTCGAATCCTGCCTCGGACATGGATGTGTGTGATGTCCTTAGGTTAGTTAGGTTTAACTAGTTCTAAGTTCTAGGGGACTAATGACCTCAGCAGTTGAGTCCCATAGTGCTCAGAGCCATTTTTTTGATTCAGACTCCACTCTGGAGAGGATGCTGATATTGGTTTTAGTTATGAGTAGACTGCACTTGGAACACTCGTCCTGAGCATGAATTCACACTAGCACTGGTCTTGACTGGGGAGCCTTTGGTGAGGACTTAGCCGTTCCAGCAATTTAGACCTCAGTCATCTAGGACATCTTGCTGTGCCAAGGACAACCTTATTCATGTCAGGTCTGCCACCTTGATTTTTGATCTCCTTGTGTGCATTGCCGTATAAAATGAGTCAACTCGGTCCATGATATGACTGGTGAAAGGAAGTGTCAAATGTTGTAGTCCGCCGAGATTTCAGGGATCCATTAGAGAGTGATTGCAATCCATCTACCAGATCGCCAGCCGCGACTTCGTGTATTTCATGCCCACAGTAACGAATTACAGGCGCCGCACCTCACTGCTCTGTAGATGCTTGAACCACGACTAGCCGGCCGGGGTGGCCGAGCGGTTCTAGGTGCTACAGTCTGGAACCGCGCGACCGCTACGGACTCAGATTCGAATCCTGCCTCGGGCATGGATGTGTGTGATGTCCTTAGGTTGGTTAGGTTTCAGTAGTTCTAAGTTCTAGGGACTGATGACCTCAGATGTTAAGTCCCATAATGCTCAGAGCCATTTGAACCATTTTTTGAACCATGACTACGACCTGCTCTGGCTTGCTATGGCAAGGACAAACACAATCTCGCCACTACTTCTCAGCTGCAGGAACATAGTATAATTTCTGCGTAGAATAAATCCATCAAAGTCTATTCATTATTAGATAATTTCAGATTGGGTTATCCACGTTTTGAGCTAGAGTAAATAATTTAATCAGACAAATGTTAGCCTTTTTTAAATCAATCTAAACCAAGTGGAGTGTTAACTATTTGTTGCGTCTATTTATGTTGACAACAGATAATGATTTATTATCATTACGCTTGGCTTGTATTGTTTGTCCTACTTATGGTCAATAAACCTGTGCCATAATTTTTATAACAGATCAATCCTGTGTTGATATATTAGTTACTGATCAACAGTTGATTACAATAATGACAAGGCCACCATTTCATTAACTTATTTCAGCATTCAGGATCATTTAGATCTGATAAATGTGATAACCTCTAACGCAGGCTAATAACAACCACCACAGTCAAAGGGCAAAAGGCCAGGTAGACAAGTGGTAGGCTTACTAATTAAGGTCAGGGCGTAAATTCATAGTCACCTGTAGTCTTTCTAATCATACCGCAAGTCCAGTGAAATCTTACTACCAAGCACAAAAAAGAAGGATTAGAGCCAGTTTATGTAAGCAACATATGACCTGCAGGGCCTGTGACAGCTGGATATGACACGATACGATAGTAAGAGGCACAGTTTTTCATTTATTCAAATGGCTCATACCACTGTTATTTGGGTGGGTGATTTATATTCTACGCACATTTTCATGCGGTTCTGAGCGTTCTGGATCACGCACTTCCCCTGAAATCGCAATGGCAGATTTTCTACCCCCACCCCTCTCACCCCTCTCGCATTCCTGAAACAAAAACCAAGTTGTTCTTTCGCCAGAAAGGCTTCATTCATTCATTCATTCATTCATTCTTACTTTCCTTCTGTTCCCCTGCACATCAACAATTTAGCAGAGTGTCTTTACATACTCACTGCCGGATATTTTTCACATTTACCTAAACGTGCCTTTTTTGGTAATTTAATCGCAACGCTTTTCTGGAAACCCAATGGTAAGTCACCCATGTCATAGCTATTTGATACCAACTCAAATAACATTGTAGTTCCTACACCACCTCTACATTTCACTTATTTCAGGGTGTATCGCCGACTGCTCCTGGCCGTGCGGTTCTAGGCGCTGCAGTCCGGAACTGCGCTGTTGCTACGGTCGCAGGTTCGAATCCTGCCTCGGGCATGGATGTGTGTGATGTCCTTAGGTTAGTTAGGTTTAAGTAGTTCTAAGTTCTAGGGGACTGATGACCTCAGATATTAAGTCCCATAGTGCTCAGAGCCATTTGAACCATTTGACTGCTCCTGACTTGTCTGATCTCAAATAATTCAGTATTCTCTCAAACTCTGACCGCATTACTGGGTCACTTATTTCTTCCACATAACTTTCTTCCTCATGTTCTGCCACATTTTGAGACAGTTCATCTCCGTCTTACAGCCCCCGAAAGTACACCTGCCAGCTGCCTGCCCTACCTTCTGCATTTAATAGAGGTTTTTCATATGGACCTCGTTTGTTAACATCATTACATTTTACTTCATCGATGTCACGTTGATTTTCCAATGCACCGTGTCGACTTCTTCTACAGTAACATCTTTCTTAATATCGTTGCATGTTTCTCTCATCCATTATGATTTAGTTTCCGTGCACATCTCATTACATTAAATTTTAAGTGAACAGTAATGCTGGCTTCCTAACTCATTCGTAATACTCATATTTTTACCTTGCATCCATAAGCTTGACAGTTTTCTCAATTTCCATGGCTTCTTGGTCTACCTATGGTGTCCTCTCCTGCATTATTCATTTATTTCTATATTGCATTACTGTCCTACTGAACTACTGTTGACTTTTTTTATTAGGCTACTGATCGCTCCCCTAATTTCCAGTGTTCCATTTAATCTTTTTCCCTTTTGCTCTGCATTCTTGAAAGTCAGCCTGCTGTTCTTCACTATTAAGTCGTAGTTTTAGTATATGTCCGTTCGTAGGTATACAGTCCAGAATTTTATTTCTAAATATTTGTCTATCCATGATGTCATCAGTTGCTACCTTCTAGTAATTCCTCGTCTCTTACAAGCATATCTTCTTGTCATACGATTTTAGAAGATGGTGTTCACCACTACCAATTGACACCAACAGAAGTACTCCAAATGCCTCTCTTCCCTATCTTTAATTTCTCCCAATCTATATTCTGCTGTAAATTCACCTTCTATTCCCTCCCTTCGAATCACCCACGACTAATAAATTTCCACCCCCCGTCACGTATTTTAAACATTCGTCTATATTCTCTCATATGCTCTCGATTTCTTGAACATGAGGTTATGACGTGGCCGTATAAGCTTTTACAGTGGCGGCCGGCGTCAGCGTAGTTTCAGTCTTCAGAGGAATAATTCTGTCAGTGTATTGCTTAAAGCAACTGACCCCTTTACCTACTTTTCTGATCCCAGCCCTGAATATAAATAAATGTAAAGAAGCACACACAAAAGGGGGAAGACATCTACTTCTCCTTTACACAGCAGACGACAACTCGCAGACAACAATAATAACCGTGTCGTACCTAAGAGTAAGCGAACAGAGAGATATAAATTGATATTGCCACATAAACTTAGTTACAGAAAAAACAGATGCTTAGCTCCGATTAATTGGGAGAATGTTAAGGAAACGTAGTTCATCCACGAAATAAGTGGATTACAAAACACTCGTTCGACGAACTGCTCGTCAATCTATGACTTTTACCAGGTTGATTAATTTAAGGGGCATCGAAGATCCAACGAAGAGGTGTCCCTTTCGCCTTGGGTTCACTTAGTAACCGCGAGTGAGTATTACTTTTCCTAATAACAATGTTCATTTGACGCGGGCTACACCTGGGTTGGTATCCTATCTTTAACTCCGTGTGCCCGTGTTGTTGTCCTGAACAATTCGAGAAATGCGTTCTGATAAAATGAGCCGCCAAAGTATCTGAAAGTGTATAACTGTATAGCAGAGTTGCAATTAACTATAACTAAATCAATCAGAAAACCTAGGGCAGTAAACTAAAGAAACTGTCCTGTTAAATTCTTTTAGTAGAGTGACAGCGGTACACAGCGTTTAGTCACAATGCGTGACTTCAGTTTTGAACTCACATGCTAAGAGAATGAAAATGCTACGTAAAATTGCCAATAGAATTCTGAAAGAATAAACAACCAAATATTTTATTGAAATGCCCTGTGAATCTACTTACTCAAAACTGACTAAAAAAATTCTAAATTAGAATGAAATTTTCACTCTACAGCGGAGTGTGCGCTGATATGAAACTTTCCTGGCAGATTAAAACTGTGTGCCGGACCGAGACTCGTGCTTGGGTAGCTCAGTTTGTAGAGCACTTGCCCGCGAAAGAAAAAGGTCCCGAGTTCGAGTCTCGATCCAGCACTCAGTTATAACCTGCCAGAAAAGTTCAAAATTCTAAACACTGAACGATACACACGCAAGCGTGCACTGTAATAATAAAACTGTCAGCATATGAAATGATATTTGAACCCACTTTACCTAAGTTGAAACTGGTACTTTTGAAGAGCAAAGGTAACTGTAAATGATCTTGCTGTGTTCTGAAAGTAACGTAACTGGTCCCAACAAATTTTTATATGGCTTATTTGTGGCAACGGAAACTCGGTGCTGTTGGTGATGAATTAAAAAAAAATGCAGTGCAGCAGCAAACTGTCTAAAGGAAAGCAAACATTGAGCAGTGCAATGCAAGGACATGCAATAATTCTAAGTATATCATGCTTAGTCACTGTATTCTGCAGAGTGCTATGCGGCAATACACGTAATTAGAAAAATGAAATTCTTTCGTGGTGAAAGGAGCCCGGTCTAAGGCGCTGCAGTCATGGACTATGCGGCTGGTCCCGGCGGAGGTTCGAGTCCTCCCTCGGGCATGGGTGTGTGTGTTTGTCGTTAGGATAATTTAGGTGAAGTAGTGTGTAAGCTTAAGTCCCATAAGATTTCACACACATATGAACATTTTTGCGGATGGAGCCTAGATTGGTACCCATACAGGCAACAGTCAACAGTTGATAATCACATCCATACAAAAATAAATTCTCATTCTGGGAATAATTGAGTTGCCCAGCATTTAACGTTTTGGAGGCGAAGACCATTGGGCGCTCCAATCCACGTGACAACAAGTGTGACGAAACCGCCATAATGCAGTCCACCTCCAGTGTCAACAGCAGCCAGGTTTATAAAGCGTCAGACACGGAGACGCCTTGATACTGTCCTTAAGGCTGTGGAAAGTCTTTAGACAGGTCGCTGCCCACACAAATTTGACGCCACTCTTACACCACTCAGGGAAAAACGTGGTATTATATGTTATACACTCCTGGAAATTGAAATAAGAACACCGTGAATTCATTGTCCCAGGAAGGGGAAACTTTATTGACACATTCCTGGGGTCAGATACATCACATGATCACACTGACAGAACCACAGGCACATAGACACAGGCAACAGAGCATGCACAATGTCGGCACTAGTACAGTGTATATCCACCTTTCGCAGCAATGCAGGCTGCTATTCTCCCATGGAGACGATCGTAGAGATGCTGGATGTAGTCCTGTGGAACGGCTTGCCATGCCATTTCCACCTGGCGCCTCAGTTGGACCAGCGTTCGTGCTGGACGTGCAGACCGCGTGAGACGACGCTTCATCCAGTCCCAAACATGCTCAATGGGGGACAGATCCGGAGATCTTGCTGGCCAGGGTAGTTGACTTACACCTTCTAGAGCACGTTGGGTGGCACGGGATACATGCGGACTTGCATTGTCCTGTTGGAACAGCAAGTTCCCTTGCCGGTCTAGGAATGGTAGAACGATGGGTTCGATGACGGTTTGGATGTACCGTGCACTATTCAGTGTCCCCTCGACGATCACCAGTGGTGTACGGCCAGTGTAGGAGATCGCTCCCCACACCATGATGCAGGGTGTTGGCCCTGTGTGCCTCGGTCGTATGCAGTCCTGATTGTGGCGCTCACCTGCACGGCGCCAAACACGCTTACGACCATCATTGGCACCAAGGCAGAAGCGACTCTCATCGCTGAAGACGACACGTCTCCATTCGTCCCTCCATTCACGCCTGTCGCGACACCACTGGAGGCGGGCTGCATGATGTTGGGGCGTGAGCGGAAGACGGCCTAACGGTGTGCGGGACCGTAGCCCAGCTTCATGGAGACGGTTGCGAATGGTCCTCGCCGATACCCCAGGAGCAACAGTGTCCCTAATTTGCTGGTAAGTGGCGGTGCGGTCCCCTATGGCACTGCGTAGGATCCTACGGTCTTGCCGTGCATCCGTGCGTCGCTGCGGTCCGGTCCCAGGTCGACGGGCACGTGCACCTTCCGCCGACCACTGGCGACAACATCGATGTACTGTTGAGACCTCACGCCCCACGTGTTGAGCAATTCGGCGGTACGTCCACCCGGCCTCCCGCATGCCCACTATACGCCCTCGCTCAAAGTCCGTCAACTGTACATACGGTTCACGTCCACGCTGTCGCGGCATGCTACTAGTGTTAAAGACTGCGATGGAGCTCCGTATGCCACGGCAAACTGGTTGACACTGACGGCGGCGGTGCACAAATGCTGCGCAGCTAGCGCCATTCGACGGCCAACACCGCGGTTCCTGGTGTGTCCGCTGTGCCGTGCGTGTGATCATTGCTTGTACAGCCCTCTCGCAGTGTCCGGAGCAAGTATGGTGGGTCTGACACACCGGTGTCAATGTGTTCTTTTTTTCATTTCCAGGAGTGTATTTCATGGAAACAACTGAAACTGTTTAAGGCTGGCTGGTGCTGGCATCCTTATTATTTTGTTGATGTGGTCATGCTTGAGCATGATACCTATATGACTGTGGATGCTCCTCCGGAAATTGACCCTGGCGGCAAAGAAACTGCACTTTTCCAATTGACGACGAAAAAGATTTTCCTGGAGCCGAGATTCTTGTGATGTTCTGAATGCATTGCATCCATAACAATAATAATGTCCAAATACTTGACACAATCAACTGTTCTAAGTACTTTTGGAAGATGGTAGGTACACCTGCAACCCCAAACGGTAACCGATTATACGTGTACTAGCCAAACTGCATATTTAAAAACTAGCAACTGCCGTGAAACCTCTTCAAGCGGTAGTTGAAGGTAATGTATCCTTGAAATGAACTTTCGAAAAATAGTGGCCTCTGTCTAGTTCAGACAGCAACCTCTCTGGATGAGACAGTGGACGTAGATAAGTGTTAGACTGTGAGTTAACTATGGACTTAAAGTCACCACCGATCCTGAAATTGTACGATTTCCCTCTGATCAGCCTTACAAACTGGAAACGGATGTGGGTTAACATGGCAAAATTTAGTCACTATCGAGGTATTGAAAGAAATGTGAACCGTTAAGTGCTGTGTAGCACAATAACTACTTCAAGAATCTCCTTATACGATGTTAGACATTACAAAGAAGGTCATGCGATGTTGAGACTGGAGCGGAATCATGAAACGACGACTATCCGGATGCCCGTGAATTCGGGCGAGACTTCGGAGCAGAACGAGACGATGATGAGTCTGACTTATCAGTTGATCATTCCTTGCGATAGTAATTAATAACCAGGCAAATCTACGTGTTGCTTGTAAAATGTTGCTGAACTTGCTAAGTGACTGAAAAAAATCTAACTTAAAAAAACTGTATTGCGAAAGCTAAAGCTCATCTTTTAACGATTACAATGATCTTTGAAAAATGTGGTAGATCTACAACCTCTGAGTGCAAGCCATTTGAACTGGTAACTTTGTTTAATCACGTCTGATGAATGAAATTAATTACCCCAAACCAGTAAAGAAAAATTCTATTAAAACCTTCCGTTATCTAAACGTAACATAATTACGCTCAAGCAAGCAGTGCAGGAACAACATTACCTCATATCATCACAAGTCAAATTAATCTTTACCAAACCATACTCCAAAACTCATCATCCTCTGTACCTTTGCTCTCTGCAAGCAATTTCAGATCGCTCAGTAGCAAATCCAACACCCAGCTCCCTCGCTAGCTTCTCTTAGAATGCTACAGCAACGACAATGCTGTTAGGAATCAAAGGTCATATTGCTTATTCTCAGAACCTCTGTGGTGTAACACGTCGAATATTGAAAACCTGTGTTTGAAAAATATCCAGTGTACAGATATTAAGTATGATACATAGAATGACAATAGACCTTACACCACTTATCAAAAATAAGCTATAAACCTTACAATCGTTATGGAGAAGTCTACTGTTGAAATTCCGAGAGCGTACGTTTTAAAAATATTCGAGAAAGATGTTACTTCCTCGCACATATCTCTCGTGAAATGATCACAATTAGAAAATCAGAGAAAACGAAGGCTTGCCGACAATCACTCTTTCCACACACCATCCGGAAGTGGAATAGGGAAAGGGCGTATGTGTGTTGGGGGGGGGGGGGCAATGAGGGGGGGGGGCTGGATTCTATTGGTACCAGTGCTGCCCTCCTCCACACACCGATGTGGCTTGCGTAGTTTATAGGAAGATGCAGACGTAAAAGATGAAAGCTGCCGCAGTCTGCGAGTTTTGACCTCACAGATAATGACACAGCCGTCACTTTTCGTCAACGGAAGTTCTCACGCGGAGATATTATCTCTCTGGCCCATTTTTAAAGCGAACTGCAATAGAAGAGGAAGAAAAAGACAGATTTTCATTACTATAAGCAGCCGTAAGACTTCTTCTGGAGTGCTGAATAGCAGTTGTTAACGGGACGTCACAGAGATCACAACAGATGCATTGATTTGCGCCGTTGTGCAGAACACTGAGAAAGGCGAGACATGGGGAAAAGATATAAATATGCAATTGAAACCGAAACAATATTATTAAAAAAGGCTGAGAGTATAAAAAGTGTTTCAATCAGAAAAAAATATGGCTACAGTTTAACAATAGTAGAGAAAATGACATCCATTACTTATCACTAAGGCAGTCGGTGGATCACTAAGCTGTCAGTTTGCTCCAAAAGTACATCACATCCGACAGACATTAAAGCAAATTTCAATTCTAAACAGAACCAGTTTGATATGGATAATTAATCCTTTTCTATAGATGACTTTTAACTAAATACGGCAGCATGTGTGGTATAGAAGACAACTGTGCTTCATTTCCTGTTAAATCTAAGTATTGTATTGTACGGAACTAGGCACCTAGAAACGACGGAGAGGCTTCGTCCCCGCTGTAGCCCTCAATGGTTCACAACCCCACAACAGGCTACAGAAGTCCACTCACCCCACCGCCACCCCACACCGCACCCAGGGTTATTGTGCGGTTCTGCCCCCCAGAGGACCCACCCGGGAACGTCTCACACCAGACGAGTGTATCGCCAATGTTTGCGTGGTAGAGTAGTTATGGTGTACGCCTACGTGGAGAGAGTGTTTGCGCAGCAATCGCCGACACAGTGTAACTGAGTCGGAATAAGGGGAACCAGTCCGCATTCGCCGAGGCAGATGAAAAACCGCCTTAAGAACCATCCACAGGCTCGCCGGCACACTGGACCTCGACACTAATCCGCCGGGCGGATACGTGTCAGGGACCGACACGCCTTCCCGCCCGGAAAGCAGTGCCTTAGACCGCAGGGCTAACCGGGCGGCCTAAATCTAAGTATCTTTCACTAATACTATTAGCAGTGTCAAAGACCGACATGTTCGTTTTTGCTGTTAAATGTAAACAATTCTGGTGTTAAAAAAACTACTACTATTAACTGACATGCAGTCATACAAACATATCATGGTTACGTCGCCTGTAAACGGAGTTGTTCCACATGATTTCAATAGAAAACGTCAAGAGTATCTATAGAATAGGTGTCTAACTTTCCAAAGTGATGGAGCAATAGAAAATTTTTACCCGAATTTACACCCACGCATTAGCATCACTCCGAAGATGATAGGAACCGCTACGTACTTCATGCAAAGGAAAGTAGTCTTTAGTATCGCACAGGACTAAGTTCTTCATAGTAACGAGATGTTACATCGAGAGAGTGATGTTTTGAGTTCATGTCTAGATATTTGTTTCTCAACATAGTGACCCTGGCGATGAACGTATTTCTCCAAAGAGAGACTATTTTGTTGGTAACGTCACTATAGAATGTTTGGCTTTTTTGACAGGGCCACAACCTCACTTCTGCTTGCATCGCTTCGCCAGTGTCAAAGGAAAGTCCTGGAAGGTGTCCTTTAAGGTTTGGAAACAGACGAAAATCGCACTGTATGGAGGATGGTAGAAGGCAGTCGAGTCCAGACGTCAGATTGTTGCAGATGTCACAGCGATCATGTGTGGTTTGGCATTGTCATGGTGAATGAAAGGATGCTCCAAATGTCGACGAACTCTTCAAATTCGAAACTCGATTACAGCATGCTGTTTCTCATGGACCGATGTACTTAGATTACACATCGCCATGATTCACGCTACGATTCGGAGTCCTCTAGTGGCGGAGGACTGCAAGTATTAGATATGAAGAGTAAAGATGTACATTGTTTATAAGGTTTGTTTTATTTGTAAAGCATTAAGAGTTTTCACATGAAAAATTCGGAAGTATTAGTTTCCAGCACGCCGTCGTAAATCTCCTAAAAGTTGGAATAGAATAATTTTATACCAGTGACCATTTCGTATTTTTTCCATAACACGCAAAATTTATGTTGTTTGATACAACAGAATGGAAAGCATTCATTGATGTGGATAAGATTTTTGCACCTTTTATCTTTTATAATCACCTCCTCCTACTCTTAGTAGTTTAGTGATATTCTTAAGGAAACTTTACTCTGTTTCTATGAAATATATTACGAGCGTACTATAACTTTGCTTTATCGTACAAACAAAATCGGGCGGTTGGTTCACACACACCATTAGTGTAAGACAACTGACATCGGGAAAACCGACATTTAATCGATCTAGTAATGTCTATTCGGGAAATGTAAACATGACAGCCAAAAACGGTTCAGAAATTCGATTCCCTTCTTCCGGGAATTGAATTGCCCCTAAATGTGGTGATTTACACTGTCTACAATCTCTATTACGTATTTACTGAATAGGCCGGCCGGAGTGGACGAGCAGTTCTAGGCGCTACAGTCTGGAACCGCGCGACCGCTACGGTCGCAGGTTCGAATCCTGCCTCGGGCATGGATGTGTGTGAGTCCTTAGGTTAGTTAGGTTTAAGTAGTTCTAAGTTCTAGAGGACTGATGACCACAGCAATTAAGTCCCATAGTGCTCAGAGCCATTTGAACCATTATTTACTGAATAAACAATTGGTATCAATCTACACGTACATGTACGTGGGTGTAACAGTTTGCAGGGATGTGATATGGAATGAGTATGTCAGCTCAGACGTAGTTAAAGCAGGTGCCAGATTTCAGTCTATTGGCAGGATATTAGGAAAATTAATCAGTCTAGAAATAGACTCCTTACGAATCAGTTCCACATCGTAACGTACAATATGACTTTCTTTTTTCCCATGAAGGTGCATACACTTCAAAAACATGATTAATGCAATACTAGTACTATCAAGTAGCAAAATACTGAACGTTATATCATCTACGCAAAGTGAATCCGACTACTGAAAAAGAGTATTTTGTAGCTGTAGACTGACATGCAGCGTTAGTGGAATACTCTCGTTTATCCAAAAATTGCTTCTGTTCACTCTGTCGAAATTATTTTTATATTCTATGAAAGCGATGTGAGTTTCCAGATTTTATTCTCGTCATTTTCCCATTGACTGTTATATTGTAGTGGCATTCTCGCTACACGATCATTCCTTCCTCCATTTCCAGTCAACTATGTTTCTCACGCTGTTGTTATTCAGTTTTGATTAGAATTCATAAGAAGTGTCCCAAAGTTGCTATTTGTGATGTAATTGACGATGGCCTGGGTTCGGATCCCGGTGCAGCATCCAGTTTTATTTCATCAGGATATTTCAGTGGTTCGTACACTCCGATGTAGAAAACGTGGAGAGTGATATTTCGAGTCTGACTTCTTTAATTTCGTTCCAGAAAACAATTTTACTTACAATGAAGTCGATGAAAGAATTGATAATATATTTTTCACGAAAGTGCTCAGTCGCAGGAGCTGTTGGCGTGGAAGAAACCTGTAAACCTGAGGGACATTTACTGTGCTCTAGGAACGGTCATGCGATACCGTGTCGCTAGCCGATCGATGGACTGGAATTTCAGGTATTAAAGAAGTGAATCGACTGTTGTGGAAAATCGTAGCACCAACACTGGGAAAATTCCGCGACGGAAGTAGTTCTTTCACACTTCCTTTACATTTAAAAATTTTGCACTGAATAGCATGCATTCACATTCGCATACACTAAAATCGCAGCTCTAAGGATAACCTGAAGGTTGCTGGATAACCCTCTAACCACTGCAGAGACTACAGAGTGAAGTCAAAAGACAGTGCAGGAGGAGAAGGTTTGGAATACCCTACCGCTTCGAGCGTTCCCTTTCGTTTCTGATCATCATCGAAATTCTAGATAAAGCTACAGTTTGCTGAGGACAGACACAATGTCGATAAAGAGATACAGCAACTACTGCTAAGTTATAACATATTATTTATAGCCGTCACAGCTGGAATGAAATATTTTGGATATTACCTCATAAGTGGGTTAGTAATAAATAATCAGTTACAACTATAGCTTTCTGTTTTACCTTCAGGCAAGTGGGAATCAGATCAATGAATCGATCATCTAGGCCTAATTATCAACCACGTATCTTCAGAGAAATATTTCTTTCACTGGTCGATGTAATATATTAATGTTGTTCTTGTGGTCTTCCGTCCTGAGACTGGTTTGATGCAGCTCTCCATGCTACTCTACCCTGTGCAAGCTTCTTCATCTCCCAGTACCTACTGCAACCTACATCCTTCTGAATGTGCTTAGTGTATTCATCTCTTGGTCTCCCTCTACGATTTTTACCCTCCACGCTGCCCTCCAACACTAAATTCCTGATCCCTTGATGCCTCAGAACATGTCCTACCAACCGATCCCTTCTTTTAGTCAAGTTGTGCCACAAATTCCTCTTCTGCCAATTCTATTCAATACCTCCTCATTAGTTATGTGATCTACCCATCTACTCTTCAGCATTCTTCTGTATCACCACATTTCGAAAGCTTATATTCTCTTCTTGTCCAAACTATTTATCGTCCATGTTTCACTTCCATACATGGCTACACTTCACACACATAGTTTCAGAAACAACTTCCTGACACTTAAATCTATACTCTTTGTTAACAAATTTCTCTTCTTCAGAAACACTTTCCTTGCCATTGCCAGTCTGTATTTTATATCCTCTCTACTTCGACCATCATCAGTTATTTTGCTCCACAAATAGCAAAACTCCTTTACTACTTTAAGTATCTCATTTCCTAATCAAATCCCCTCAGCATCACCAGACTTACTTCGACTACAGTAAAGACATTTTCATATTCCTGCTCACAGAGTTATAGTACGTTTTGTCACAATTATTGGTTGTGTACAGAGCCTTTGCCACTAAAAGGGAGAACAGGTACAGCAGTTTAAAAAGTAACCAGCGAACCAGGATAAAGTGTTGTTGCCAATCAGTCCTATTTTTCTAATGCAGCAAATATATCGACATTTATACATCTCTTTCCATCTGATGGAGATAAAATGCACTTTTCTTCAACTAAATTCCTGCTGTGTGCACAACTTCTCTTTTTTGTACATTCCACATAAAATCACTTCGTACAAATAAACCAATATTTTTAAAAGCAGTGAGGAACTTGGGAACGCTAACACATTCGAAAAACGGTTGAGGATTTACGAAGGAGCGAATATCGATTGTGAAAGAGGAAATGCAGTGGCTAGATTCGCATATCCGTAATCGCTATTGGAGTATTTACATGACCAACTAGAAATGATGATCGTAAAACAGTTTTGGCAGCCCCATATAAACGAAGTAACTGCGAAGTTAACCAAAGATTAACACCAGGACACAAACATACACACACAAATATTCCACTCTTTGGCAATCAAACAGTTATTCAAAAGACAGATGACATCTTGAGTGCTGAATACCTCGCATAAACATATCTTGTTGAACTCTCAACTAAATATTTCAGTGAAGAGAAACTATAGTAAAACATTCCGAATTTTGAAGTAGGTGACTCACGTAATGATCTTCCACACCTTCTTGAGAAATATAATAGCCATAATTTTCTGCTGAAGTTCTTTGAACCTGGCAGTACTTGTGAGTTTTTAGATCACTGATGACTGATCAGACGAGGCTGTAAGTGGATTGATGGCACGGTGGAGGTGGTGCGCAACTTATGTTAGCACGAGATGGCAGCTGTTAACGTAGAGGGTCAGGGTATATAAATGTGGAGAGCCCACGCCGTTATGAATGTCACATGTGGCCGCGGCAGAGGTATTTCTGAGTCAGAGCCTCCCAGAAGGGAAGCGTGGGCGACGGACCACCTGGCAAGCCGGCAGGTCCAGCTACTGTCGTGAAGTACCTTTACATCCAATATGGACTATTTTGTGATCGCTGCGACTGTTAATGAAAATGGAGAAAAAATTATAATGCAGCATCAGTCACAAAGTCTTTATCTTGTCGACTATGCGTTTCCACGGTTATACCATCATCATCAGCTGTAAGACAATGCTGCTCTCAAACACGGGGTGAGTTAGCTGACGTTCGCAAGCTGCTGGAAACCGCCCTGACTACCGTGAAAAAGATTGGCAGCTGCTAGAAACTGGTGTGTTGGGAGAGCTCCCAGGAGTCACGTACCAGAGTTACCAAAGGTATGTCAAGTGCTATCCTCTCTGGTGAAGCCTGTCTCCTCTACAGGAGGTACTTGATCTGTGACTACTCGTCCACTTGGCTGCGAGTGGTGCGTTAGTGGTGGGTATGGGCGCCCTGCACGGGGTACAAGTGGAGCAGGGAGGTCTCAGAGTGTGCCTTCCTCGCCAAACGGTTCGAGAAACTGTCTGCAACTCACAAGGGGAGGCCGCCAATTGTGAAATTCAGATTCGATTGTCAGATTGTCAGATTGAAACTGAACCAATGAGACTCACTCCGCCTATTGGGCAACCAGCTTTGCCCTGTATCAAGAGGAGGCAAACGTAAAATGGTACGAGTCTATGAATCTACACCTATATCTATGTAGATACTCCGAAAACCACCGTACGGTGCATGGCGGAGGGTGCCCTGTAGCATTACTTATCGTTTCCTTTCCTGTTCCACTCGCAAACAGCGAGGGGAAAACGACTGACTCTGTGCCTCCGTGTGAGCCCTAATTTCTCGTATCTTATCTTCGTGGTCCTTACGCGCAATGTATGCAGGCGGCAGTAGAATCTTTCAGCAGTCAGCTTCAAATTGCAGTTCTCTAAATTTTCTCAATAATCTTTCTTAAAAACAATATTGCCTCCCCTCCAGGGATTCCATTTGAGTTCGCGAACCACCTCTGTAACACTCACGTGATGTTCTGACCCACCAGTGGCAAGTCTAGCAGCCTGCTTCGATGTGTTCCTTCAATCCGACCTAGTACGGATTCCAAACACTCGAGCAGTACGTAAGAATAGGTCGCACCAGCGTCCTGTATGCGGTCTTCTTTACAGAAGAACCACACCTTCCCAAAATGCACCCAATAAACCGAAGTCGACCATTCGCCTTTCTTACCACAGGTCTCACATGCTCGTTCCATGTCATATCGCTCTACGATGCTATGTTCAGATATTAAAATGACTTGACTGTGTCATGCAGGACACTAGTAATACTGTATCCGAACGTTACGGGTTTGATCTTCCTACTCATCCGCATTAACTTACATTTTTTCACGTTTATGGCTAGCTGCCATTCATCACACCAACTGGAAATTTTTCACAATCTGCAGCACTCTTCCCAGAACTGATCTTGGCTCCTAGTTATGATTAGTGAGGTAGCACTGAAACAAAGACTTCGAGGGTGCTGTGACAATCTAGGCTGTAGCTTCCTGGGTTTACGACATAGGGTTGAGAATTGTGGGGACCATCTAAATGAGTCAGGTGTGCACTACATATCAGAGGCTGATACCCAGGTTTTTTTAGATTAGGCGACTCTCCATCCAATCCAGATAATGACAGCCGTAGGAGGCCCGGAAGTGTAAGACCCAAGGGAATTCCCCACACAGGGGAGAGTATTACAATCATAGCAGTTAGCTCTCGAAGCATTCGCAACAAAGTGCCAGATTTTGAAGCACTCCTGAAGAGCAGTTGAGCTCACATAATAATAGGTACCGAGAGCAGATTAAAATCGAAAATTCATAGCAATGAGATTTTTGGGGGAAATTTAAGCGTATATTAAAAAGGCAGGCAAACTGTAAATGGAGGTGGTGTATTTGTCGCAGTAGACAAGAAACTCAAATCTACCAAGATAGAAATTGCAACCGCATGCGAGATTGTTTTGACGATAATCAGTATCAGCAGTGGGCGTAAAATTGCAATTAGATTCTTCTGTCGACCACCAGACTCATCTCCTGATCTAACGCAAAACTTTAGTGAAAACCTCAGTTCGCCTGTAACATAAATTTCCCAGTGATATTGTAATAATATTTGTTGTATGTAAGGGCTGCTATCAGCACCAAAGTTAGCGTCCAGCCACTCGTGGACGAGACAGCAATTGAACTTCGTTTTTAAATACTACTTTAAAAAGGGAAACCCAGGAGAATTGCCCCAGTTTAATCCTCGTACCACTGTAAAGGTAACTGAAATAAGTGTTAGTGCCAGTGGCGTTGAGGAACAGCTGAAATCATTAAAACATAACGAAGCTCCAAGGCCTGATGGAATCTCTGTCAGATTATATACTGAATTTGCAGCTGAGTTAGCCCCCCCCCCTCCCCCCCGCGTGGCCAACCGCTGCTACCGAGCGGTTCTAGGCTCTTCAATCCGGAACCGCTCGACTGGTACGGTCGCAGGTTCGAATCCTGCCTCGGCCATGGATGTGTGTGATGTCCTTAGGTTAGTCAGGTTTTAGGGGACTGATAACCTCAGATGTTAAGTCCCACAGTGCTCAGAGCCATTTGAACCATTTTTAGCCCATGTGTAAACTATAATCTATTGTAGAACTACACTCCTGGAAATGGAAAAAAGAACACATTTACACCGGTGTGTCAGACCCACCATACTTGCTCCGGACACTGCGAGAGGGCTGTACAAGCAATGATCACACGCACGGCACAGCGGACACACCAGGAACCGCGGTGTTGGCCGTCGAATGGCGCTAGCTGCGCAGCATTTGTGCACCGCCGCCGTCAGTGTCAGCCAGTTTGCCGTGGCATACGGAGCTCCATCGCAGTCTTTAACACTGGTAGCATGCCGCGACAGCGTGGACGTGAACCGTATGTGCAGTTGACGGACTTTGAGCGAGGGCGTATAGTGGGCTTGCGGGAGGCCGGGTGGACGTACCGCCGAATTGCTCAACACGTGGGGCGTGAGGTCTCCACAGTACATCGATGTTGTCGCCAGTGGTCGGCGGAAGGTGCACGTGCCCGTCGACCTGGGACCGGACCGCAGCGACGCACGGATGCACGCCAAGACCGTAGGATCCTACGCAGTGCCGTAGGGGACCGCACCGCCACCTCCCAGCAAATTAGGGACACTGTTGCTCCTGGGGTATCGGCGAGGACCATTCGCAACCGTCTCCATGAAGCTGGGCTGCGGTCCCGCACACCGTTAGGCCGTCTTCCGCTCACGCCCCAACATCGTGCAGCCCGCCTCCAGTGGTGTCGAGACAGGCGTGAATGGAGGGACGAATGGAGACGTGTCGTCTTCAGCGATGAGAGTCGCTTCTGCCTTGGTGCCAATGATGGGCGTATGCGTGTTTGGCACCGTGCAGGTGAGCGCTACAATCAGGACTGCATACGACCGAGGCACACAGGGCCAACACCCGGCATCATGGTGTGGGGAGCGATCTCCTACACTGGCCGTACACCACTGGTGATCGTCGAGGGGACACTGAATAGTGCACGGTACATCCAAACCGTCATCGAACCCATCGTTCTACCATTCCTAGACCGGCAAGGGAACTTGCTGTTCCAACAGGACAATGCACGTCCGCATGTATCCCGTGCCACCCAACGTGCTCTAGAAGCTATAAGTCAACTACCCTGGCCAGCAAGATCTCCGGATCTGTCCCCCATTGAGCATGTTTGGGACTGGATGAAGCGTCGTCTCACGCGGTCTGCACGTCCAGCACGAACGCTGGTCCAACTGAGGCGCCAGGTGGAAATGGCATGGCAAGCCGTTCCACAGGACTACATCCAGCATCTCTACGATCGTCTCCATGGGAGAATAGCAGCCTGCATTGCTGCGAAAGGTGGATATACACTGTACTAGTGCCGACATTGTGCATGCTCTGTTGCCTGTGTCTATGTGCCTATGGTTCTGTCAGTGTGATCATGTGATGTATCTGACCCCAGGAATGTGTCAATAAAGTTTCCCCTTCCTGGGACAATGAATTCACGGTGTTCTTATTTCAATTTCCAGGAGTGTATAATCTATTGTAGATCCCTGTAGATAGAGAGGTAAAAATTGACACACATGCTTGAAATGACATGGGGTTTTATTAGAACCAAAAAAAAAAAGTTCACAAAATGTCCGACAGATGGCGCTGGATAGTAAAACGTCAGTGACTGTTCATGACAATCGTGTACAAAAGGAGCTGTAATGAAAGAGAAAGAATCAGATGCGCCAGCAGTCGCAGCACGTTGACGTTACCTGAGAAGGCGCTTTTAGTGAAGCTGTGTTATCAGAATGGGGAATGTGCTAGTTCAGCGTTACGATCCTATCGCCATAGGACGAGGATTCGAACGGGTAAAGGTTCAAAATGGTTCAAATGGCTCTGAGCACTATGCGACTTAACTTCTGAGGTCATCAGTCGCCTAGAACTTAGAACTAATTAAACCTAACTAACCTAAGGACATCACACACATCCATGCCCGAGGCAGGATTCGAACCTGCGACCGCAGCGGTCACGCGGTTCCAGACTGAAGCGCCTTTAACCGCACGGCCACACCGGCCGGCGAACGGGTAAAGGTCCGTTGACAAATGCAGCTGTGGCGACAATGATTTCGAAGTTCGAAGCCACGGGTTGTTTAGACGATAGAGCCCGTAGTGGCTGACCGATCACAAGGCGTAATACTGCGTGATGCTGCTGAGACAGTTCAGGAAGAAATGGAGACTGTAGCGGGTTCGTCTATGCACGGGGAAGTCAGCGCTCGTGCAGTCGCACGTCGCACCGGCATTCCATACACTGCTGTTTGGTTGGCACTTAGGCGTACCCTCCGATGCTACCCATATAAAATCCATCGGCATCATGAACTGTGATTCAGTGAAGCGGAGGGCATTTGCGGTGTGGGCGTTTCAAAAGATGGCGGAAGATGACGATTGGTTCAGTAACATGTTGTGGACCGACGAAGCTCATTTCACGCTCCGAGGGTCTGTCAACACCCGCAACTGCACAATTTGGGCTTCTGAAAATCTTAGAACTGTCGTGGAAACTCCATTGCACGACGAGAAAGTCACGGTATGGTTTGGATTTACCACAACTACCGTTATCGGGCATTTTTTTCTTCGAGGAAATGCGTGAGTCTGGTTTTGTAACTGCTACCGTGACGGGTGAGAGGTACGCCGATATGTTACAGAATCTCATCATCCCCAGCCTGGTTGATAAACACCTGCTGGAACGTACGATGTTTATGCAGGATGACGCTCCACCCCATATTGCTAGACGCGTGGAAGATCTCTTGCGGGCGTCGTTTGGTGATGATCGTGTGCTCAGCCGCCACTTTCGTCATGCTTGGCCTCCCAGGTCCCCAGACCTCAGTCCGTGCGATTATTGGCTTTGGGGCTACCTGAAGTCGCAAGTGTATCGTGATCGACCGACATCTCTAGAGATGCTGAAAGACAACATCCGACGCCAATGCCTCACCATAACTCCGGACATGCTTTACAGTGCTGTTCACATTATTCCTCGACTACAGCTATTGTTGAGGAATGATGGTGGACATATTGAGCATTTCCTGTAAAGAACATCATCTTTGCTTTGTCTTACTTTGTTACGCTAATTATTGCTATTCTGATCAGATGAAGCGCCATCTGCCGGACATTTTGTGAAATTTTGTATTTTTTTGGTTCTAATAAAACCCTATGTCATTCCAAGCATGTGTGTCAATTTGTACCTCTCTATCTACATTATTCTGTGATTTATTCAGTTTTCAAATTTATACTGACCTTTTGATCACCCGGTACTATGACCTCAAACATAATGAAGTACCTCGAATCGAATGATCTCCTCCATGCCAACCAGCATGGATTCCGAAAACGATCTTGTCAAAAACGAATCGCACTTTTTTCGCATAACATACTGAAAGCTTTGGATGAAGGCACTCAAATAGATGCAGTATTTCTTGATTTCCGGAAACCATTTGACTCAGTACCACATCTGCGCTTATTATCAAAGGTACTATAGCTTGGCGCATTAAGCGAAATTTGTGACTGGATTGAGAATTTTTTGGTAGGGAGGTCACAGCAAGTTATCTTGGATAGAGGGTCCTCGACATGTGCAAACGTAACTTCGAATTGACCCCTTGCTGTTCATGTCTTATGTTAATGACATTGCGGACGATATTAATATTAACATCAGATTTTTACAAATGACGCAATTGTCCACAATTAAGTAATGTCTAAAAGAAGCTGCATAAATATTCAGCCAATTGGAAATTTGTGGTAAGGTCTATGGGACCAAATTGCTGAGGTCATCGGCCTATAATCTTACACACTACTTTATCTAGCTTAAACTAACACGCTAAGGACAACACACACACCCATGCCCGAGGGAGGACTCGAACCTCCGACGGGGGGATTCAGCCAGTCTTGATAAAGCTTCAAACTGGTGCAAAGTTTATCAATTTGCTTTAAATGTTCAGAAATGTAAAATTGTGCACGTCACAAAGCGGAAAAACGTAGTGTCCTATGACTAAAATATCAATGAACCACAGCTGGAATCGGTTAACTCATACAAGTACTTGGGTGTAACACTTTGCGGAGATATGAAATGGAATGTACACATTGGCTTAGTCGCGGGTTACGAAGGTGGTGCACTTCGGTTTATTGGTAGAATACCGGGTTAAATGCAGTCAGTCTACAAAGGACATTACTTAAAAATTACTCTTGCAGCACATCCTAGAATATCGCTCAAACGTTTGGGACCTGTACTAAATAAGACTAACCGGGGTATTGAACGCATACAGGGAAGGACAGCACGTGTGGCCACAGGTTTGTTTGATCCGTGGGAGATGCAGAAGAATCTGAACTGGCAAGCTCTAGATAAACTATCCTGAGAAATCCTGCTTACGATATTTCAAGAACCGTCTTTAAATGATGACTCTGGGAATATACTACAACCCCGTGCATCGTGAGGATGAGATTAGAATAATTGCAGCACGCACGGAGGTATTTAAACAATCACTCTTCACGTACTCCATACGTGAATGGAACGAAGAAAACCTATTATCTGGTACAATGGGACGTACCCTCTACCAGACAGTTCACAGTGTTTTGCAAAGTGTAGTTGTAGATATACATGGCTGTTTCTAGTAGCAAGCATCGCCGATTATTCCCAGGAGCAAGTGAAGTGGCCGAGAGGCTATTTGCCCTGTTATCAAAAAAGTTAATTATCTACGCATCTAAAACGTGACATAGTAAGTAGTTTAAACATATTAAAGATACTTACAGGGAAAGGAGAAAAGTATTTTTGCTGAACGGAAAATCGAATATGATCCTCACTGTACATCAATCACACAGTACTCACGTTACGTCTGGCAAACGACATTGGCGTTCGAACAGGCTAAATATTTCCCGATACACCGCAGTGCTCGATACAGTATCGAGCCTGCTCGAACAATTACGTAACATTTGACTCGCACAACGCAAGTGCAAGGGTTACAGGGCGATCTACGAACTAATCACAAGAGCACGTCATACCTCTGCTTAAAGTTTGATCATTTCGCGAAACAAAGAAGGAAATGGCATTAAATCTTACAGCTGAACAAACCACTGTTGTATTTGAACAAATTTGCAACACTGTTTTCGTACAGTATATATGGATATATAAATATTATTGCTGAATTTTCAATAAAACTAACAGTCAAAGACGAAAATATTGTCCTTTAAAAATGTTAATTACTCTTAACTAGTACAGTTTTTTATTTGATTGTTAGAGAAGATGGTTCCTAATTAAAAATTTCGACGCCTTTTCGCCTAAAACAATGCATAAAAGAGTCACCATCTTTTAATCATCTCGGAAACGAAATGGAAACATTCAGATGAAACAAAGAATCACGGTAACTAAGGATTAAATGCCTAATAAATGAAAGAAAACACTTTTAGTTTATTGTCTCTGCGATTGCGAGAATAAATTTCAGTGGCAATACTCTTCTACCAGCAGTTGCCACTAGATAACGGGACACGCGAAAGCTCGAGAAAATGGCTCAGTCTTGCTGACAGTCTTTTTTTATTTCTTTATTAATGCTGTTGTTACACATGTCTTGCAATGTAGAAGACATTACAGTCCATATTTATAGTTATTTCTACTGTTGAAGTTCACAGTACGTTAATAATACTAAGACGCACCGTGAAGATAGTATGATAAAAAGTCCCTAGAATGCTTGGCGATCGAAAGAGCGAGCAGAACCCGAGATTTCTCAATCTGTGACGTAAACTACTTGAGTCATCCTCAATCACAACACTACTTGTGGATGTGCAGCAATGAAGTTACATTTCTTCCCCAAAGACTTTAAAGACATAGAATTTAGATAGCAAATTCCTTTGAAACGGAAGGTGGTTTAGGACATATGTGGCAACCTTTCTTGTATTATTGTACATACACCTAGTCCGTCTTCTGTTGTCTATGAATATAAGTATAATATACAAATACTTTGACGAAAAAATGTATTTTCTTTGCGAAACTACCAAAACGTTATGTTTTGGTGCACAGTGAGAATCATAATATGTGATTCTCTGTGTCTGAAAGCAGCACTCTTACCACTTTTGTTACATTGGAAGAGCGTTTTATGTCTTCAAACTATTTGCTGTATCACATCTTAAGACACAGTGATTAATTCAGTTTATTACTAACTGTGCAAGTCACAATCTAAGCGTCCAGGCAACCAACATGGAGCCGCAAGAAATCGCCTATGTTTTCCACAGCTACTTATAAGATGGCTGCCACTTGATGATTACGGCATAGACATCTAAATACTAGTGGATAACACTGTTTCTTTTTTTTTCTTTTTTCCTAAGTCGCGTACCAACCGCGGTTGCATACACGAACCTATTTAAACATTGACGACCAGTGTTCGTAAGGAAGGAATACTAAGCATTCATCGTGCCGGTGTGGCAACATCTCAGAATGTCTGAGGGGGCAATCAGCTCTGCCCACGACGATTGCTCTCGCATTTAAGAAAAAACTATAGCCCTTCGTCAGATATGATGTTAATGTTAATGAAACTTTCCTTTTGTTATGTTGGTACATCTTACCCAATAACGGTACTGTGTGTGTCTATTTGGCCTCCAGATGAGTTTTGATACAGCTGCATTCTTAGTGAAAGCAGAAACAGAAACCAGCCACTGTTGATAAAGCATAGAGTCGTTCTCAGTTTCTGAATCATAGGTTTTCAATATTGGACAGCTGTGGCAGCTCGTTTTACGCAGTATTGAGACTGAGACGACGGCGGTCTCCAACTGTGGTACTTGTTTCCTAAGCTACTGATGTCCTACAGCAAGGATAGAATTAAGAAAAATTTATTACTCCCGTTCATAAAACGCCCAATAAATATAGCAGTAAATAACTGACTTTTTTAGGGTGAACTGCCTTTTTGTGTGTTACTCGTCGCGATTATGAACAAGAACTTTTGAAAACACGCTCGCTGTAGGTCATCAGAACACACACACACACACATACACACACATACACACACACACACACACAAACACCTTGACGATTCTCAACAAAGACGATCATGGGCAAAGACAATAAAAAGGGGAGAGTGTGAAACGTCCCCTTGGATTTCCATGCAGTCTTGAAGTAGCGTTGTCCTTCCAACAGGAAGACAGTGCTGACTCTTGACATGCAGACAGGTAATGGGGCCACAATAGAGCAAACCCACAGCAGAGTCATTCGAAGTTTTGAAGAATATTGGTAGGTAGGTCATCACAGAGTAGACCCACTGTAGTCCTGGTAGAGATTACGGTATTGGTGGGCCACCAGAGGTGCAGACCCACTGCAGTCCTTGTAGAAATAATGGTACTGCTGAGTCAGCAAAGGTGTAGACCCACTGTAGTCCTTGTAGAAATAATGGTATTGGTGAGCCATCAATGATGCAGACCCACTGTAGTCCTTGTAGAAATAATGGTATTGGTGGATCATCAAAGATGCAGACCCACTGTAGTCCTTGTAGAAATAATGGTATTGGTGGGTCATCAAAGATGCAGACCCACTGTAGTCCTTGTAGAGATGGCCAGCAGCCATCTGTTGTGACTTTGCAGGTACACAATCACAACTGAAGAGTCCTGCGGATAATATAGCAAGTCCATAACCACCACTTGTGCATTCACAAAGTGTTTGGAATTGTCCTTAGAACCAGCAATGCTGTTAACCAGCCCCTTGCTGAATTATTAACACACGTGCAAACACTATCAGTCCCTACTTCTCACATATTGTCCATATACTATGACCAACACAAACGTGTGCTGTGAAATGTAACTTACAAGTTACTTAATTTGATGAACTGGTGTCAATTACAATTATAAATTTACAACATAAGAATACAATTACAAAGGTGCAAAATACATCATTCAAGAACATAACAATACAGATAACATTTGTAGTAAAACAGGCTATACAAAAGAATAGAAATAAACATGTACATCAGTGTTACAAGAATTATGACATAAGTACATACATAAAAGATCAGAATGACTTTCGAAACATCAACATGAGCATTAAAACAAAACAGAATAAATAATGTCTAAGCATCTTTACAAAGAAAATAACATAGTATTTGAAAAATTCTACAACATAAATCTTATTAGCTAAACACATAAAGACAGGAAAAACACAAATATACAAGAGTACACAAACACATAGCAGAATAACACAGGGTGAATGGACAGGGTTTGTTTTCAGTGTAACATTTGGTACTGCAGTATTTTGCAAACAAAACCTTTTTTTTTCTTGGAGATCTCCCTTCATTCGTCATTAGTCCCAAAAAGTCCTATCTATACCTGCTTTCTGTACTTTTTTCGTATAACTTCTCAATGCATTTCTTCCAATACATCGCAACTCATTCTCTTATATAGCCTACCCCATCTTAAACTAACTTAAATCTACTGAGCTCAGTTGCTAAACTAAGGAACGAGGCAATGCAGCAGCACAAAACAATTAACACAAACAGCAATGATAAAAAATACAAATGGCAAAGCAAGCGGCATAAATTAGCAAAGCAAATGCAATATTATGACTAATATAAGACAATGCACAGCAAACAAGAAAAATAAATTAGTAGTAAAACTGCCTTAACAGGGTAATGTAAAGTGAAATTTAGTAGCACTATGCCTCGCAAGCAGCAGCAGCAAATGCCATAACTTATATCTAAACATGACATACCTCAAGCAGAAAAAATAGTACACTAAAGACAACAATGCATATAAGGGAAATGTCTGTTCACATCTTAATATCTATGTCATTAAAGTGGTGCACCACAAAAACTAATTCTACAAAAAATTACCAAGTACTTGAAAAGAAAATTATATATGCAGTTACTGTTATTAGTCCCTTCTTATTGTTCTTTCCATTCCAAGAGCTCCTTTCTCGAAGAATGTGTATCAGAAAATAATTATTTAATAGATCTGTTGACAGAAAGTGTTCACATTAGCAGATGCATTTAAGTTTATTTTATAAAACCAATGCTGCAACACAGCTGGAGAACAGATATTAAACAAAATGACCAATCTTTCAACTTGAAAGACAATAGATGTAAAATGTAGCTCATCATTTCATTAGGCATTTTAGTAAATATCATAAATTAAGAGCGCCACAGAGTTATCATATGTTTTCAAGTTTGAGCGTGTCGCATTTGCGATGCATTCGACAAAGAAATGTCAATAGCGAGGATAATGGCCTCTTTTTTTTTTTTTTTTTTTTTTTGCACCTAATGGCTTTCTTTTGTCAGATGACTACCTCTCAGCTGGGCGCCCAAAACGCATTACGTCAAGGTCACTTACCTTTCTTACTGAAATATTTAGTACAGCAGTTTCCGCTACAGTGGCAGTCTCATAAAAAAAACTTCACAGTTTGAGAGATTGCGTTACAAATGTGTAGAAACAAAATCCTATAAATATAACAGTGTCCAAAAAATATTCGTCGGCACTGTGATACATTCATGCATTTAGACACATTTCATAACTCTTAAACTATGATTCTAGGTTTCCAACAACCTTTTCCACAAATCAGAGTCCCTAACCACTACTCATTATTCCTTACCTTATTATACATACACATATTGTCGACACTTCTACAATATTTCATCATAACCGATATGTAGCATAATCAAATTCCTCATATAGCATCAGCTTATTGATCACAAACATACCTCAACAGCATAATACACATCGTCATCCTAATAATGTCATAACACCCCAGTCAAATCTCAGAAAAGGTCGTAGCTTTCTGCAATAATTTCAAAACTTAAAAAAAATTCTCTGCTCATTTCAATAGTGCCATCTACCTAAAACGTACTTTAAAATCATGCTCCCTTACCAAATACATCATTCAAAACTCTCATAGTATCACAATGGTTCCACAAAAATATGAACAGTTCAAAAAGTACAGACAAAATACAATTTCATAAGTGTGAAGTTACCCAACTGTGTAATTGCGTAAACATGTGTCACTGATGTAGTAAAAAAAAAATTTTTATCTCTCCGTTAAATGATCAGATAGGTGTGTAATTTGTGTGTTAGAGAAATATGGTACTGATGTGTAAAGTTTTATAAGCAAATACCATATTAGCTAGGGCTCCTTGTGCTTGCCAAACACATGGTACACAATGTAGGCGTGTACCCCCTGAGGATTAATGTAATTATACCCTCAGCTGTTACAGATTGCAGCAATGGAATGAAATGTATCATGGAAAACTTTCTTTGTAATTCAAAAATCTTTAAAAATAAATGTTTTAAGTACAAAATTAATCACTCAAATGCGTGTCCTGTAGCGCTAAATGTACGTCTTGCTGTAAGATAATTCTGTTGAAGTGTCGTAGTTATCGTCCTCTGTAAGCAAAGTTCTCCTGAAGTCAATGTACTCACCTCATCATTAACAAAAGTGAGATGCTTTGCGTATAGATATCGTAGTTATTATGCTTATTGCTGTGATGAAGAAAGTACTATAATGTAACGTATTGTTGTGCTACGAAAAAGGCTGTCTCATTGTAGCTATACCACAAAAGTTACTACTAAAACATCTTTTACTTTCCAGAAGAATTCAGAAAACCTGTGCAAATATAAAACAGAGACACCGCAAAAACAACATTGTAAATTGTCACTCATTAGTAGCGTCGTGATAAAATCGTGTAGCTGTCACATAAACTAACCACTGTGTCATCTGGTATCTCACTGAAAGTACTTTAAATCCAGAATGTATTTTTAAGTAAACCAAAATGTTGCATTAAGATCTCATTAGCAGTACCGGTATATGTTCTAAGTATGTCAGCCTTATAGTCGTTACGTAATCGTGCAACTAACAAGCAAGAATGTATTCACACAATAACACTGTGTCGTCTGTTCACTATAAAAATGCACTCGTAAATACTGTCTAAATATGTTCCCTAGGTTATAGACTGGATAGTTAACTTCAAACATTGTTGCATGGTAACAGTTTCTAAGTCTGACAATGCATACTAGAAATGTGAAGTGAAAAGTTTTATGGCAAAGACAAAGTTAAAAAGCAGATTATCTTTCAATAAACGGTTTTACATGTGAAATGTGGTGTAAACCTTTACTCTTCCTAGTACACAGAGTTTCAACTTGAATGCAATTATCATACGGTATACATCGGTAAAGAATACTGGAATTTTTCTGAAGGTAAGCGCCTATGTTATTTTTCTCTGAGCCAGCCGGCGTACGCGGCTGCCTGCGGTGCAAGTCATTGTCTGTTCCTTTGATGGCGCACGTCGTTATTGGGATTAGGAGACCTAACTTCTACAAATTCACCTGGTCGAGAGTGCCCTGCTCTGTTTGAATCTCGTCAATTCTGATGCAATTCAAGTCTGTCGTTGCGGTTATATCGTCTGTCGTCATGTCGGTGGTTCCTGTAGTGCCTTTCTTGTCGGTTAAGTGGTGGAGAATTTCTCCCTGAATTATCACTGCACAGTGGACCGTTGCGTCTGAAGTTATTCTGTCTCCCGTGATAATAATAGTTCTGGTTGCCATATTGTCTGTTTCTATGATTGTCTCTGTTATATTCATTACTATGGAAATGCGATCTTTCTCTGTACCCATTATTACTCTGCCAGTGGTTGTCATATGGGTGGTGTCTGTTTTGGTCACGATTTGCGTTGTAAGAATATACTTATCGTGTCCAGTTATTGTTTCTGTCGTCACGGAATTGTGACAGATATGCCCTGTAGTGATTGTTTTCCTGTTTTCGCATTCCGCGATTGTCAGTGTCAATTTCTAATTCTTGTAAGAGTCCCTGAAAAGCTTCAATGTCGTCTTTCCAAAGTCCTGCCAAAATAATATGTCGTAAATGTTCAGGTAATTTGATTAAGCAAATGCGGATGAGTTCTGAGGGGCTGTATGGGTTTGACAGGTACTGATTCACGTGCAACATGTCTTCAAAATATTTCACAAGACTGGAAAATTCAGATTGTTCGAAATGTTTCATCATTATGATGCTATGTTTTACTCGGTCTTGTGTAGCTTGAGACCAATATGCTGAGAGGAAAGCATGATAAAATTCTCCTTCACTGTGACAGTTGTGCATGACCGATCGCATTCTTACAGCTGGTTCATTCTCTAAATAGCCACACATAAATTCTAATCTGTGTTCTAACGACCAGTTGGGAGGAAAACAATGAGAGAATTGATGGAGCCATACTTGTGGATGAATGTCGTTACCAGAATTCTTAAATGTTTTGAATTTACGTGTAGTCAAAATCATCACGTCGGCGAGTCGCATGTCGGTCATTGTTACGTCGTTTCGGCAGTTCCATCTCAAAATTCGGTGTGCCTTGCCAATTTCTTTCATAATTTCCGAAGTGCCCTGTGTTATTATTTTGTGGTTGTTCCGTATTTCTAAGTCCCTCTTCCCGTGTTGGAGCGCTTGTGTCCTCTGAAATATGTAATATTTGTATTACTTGTGCCAACTGATCTTGTACTTCCCGGATTTCTCTTTTGTCTTGCGTATTAATTTGATTCTGATTTTGTTTGAATTTCTTAATTTGTTCATACTCTTCTATGGCAGTGATGGCTACAGGTCTTGTGTCATTCAGATCATCATCTACCTTTGTATATAAGTTAGTGAACTGACCTGAAAGTTCAGCCACTTTCTCCGATAGTGTACTTATTTCCTCAGTGTGTTTTTCTGAACCAAGTTTCAGAGTATCTACTGTGTCCTTTAAGTTTTCCTGAGTTTTTGCAAGTTGCGTAACCGAATCGGTAGACGCAACTGAGTCAACTTTAGCTTGCAAGGTCTCATGGTTTTCATGAACAATAATTTGCAGTTCTTTTATTGCTGCTTCGTGATTCTGTAATGCATTTTCATGGCGCGAAAAAATAGGTTGGAAATGCTCAAAAATTTGTGTTTTTACGTCATTACAGGCTTTTTGACATTTCGATTCAATGTTATGTAACTCAGTAGTTAAATCTTCACGTGTTTGTTCAAGTGTGGTGTGAAGATTTTGTTCCATTGCGTCTAACTGTTGCTGTGTTTGTCTCTGATTTTGTTCCATTCTGTCTAACTTTTGAAGCTTTTGCTGTGTTTGTCTCTGATTTTGTTCCATTTGTTGCATTAATTGCAATAATAATGTATTAGTGTCTGGAATGTGTTTCTCTATGCTTTTTGGCAGTGCATTTTCACCTGCAACATTCACGTTTTGACAAGCAGAAAATGTGTCTTGACTCATTTGAGAAAACGGTGAGGACGCTAAACCTGAATCTACAGTATTTGCAAAACTGTGTCCTGTCATTTCGGATTCCTGAGGCGAGCTGTTGCCGAGCGATCGATCGATAATGCTTCCCTGTTCACTAATTGTTTCACTTCCTACGCCATTGTTTGCCGCCCGCTCCATTTCCCTATGCACAATTACCAAATTACTATGTTGAACATTAGTTAATTCATTACACGGTGGCGCTAACACACTGCTTTCGTCTTCACTGTCATTTCTCAGTTTACTTTAGAGCCTAGTATTACGTTTTTCACACGCCATTATTGCCACAATATTTCACACGACAACACAGAAAAGCACAATGTGAGGAGCAAAATAACAAAACACATTAACATAGCATTGAAAATAATATCTAGTTAATTGCAAGCGCAGCTGCGAAATACTTGGTGCAAATCTACATGCATGCCACAACTGTGTACGACGATGAAAAACAACAACTACAAAGGAAATTCTCTCTATAATTACGCGCTAGCAATAAACAAAAGCTACACTAATTACACAAACTACAAGAAAAAAATCAGAAGATTCCGTGAGGTATCCTCGGCTAAGGGTCGACATATGAAACGTCCCCTTTCAGCAATTGTACTGTGTTTAAACTGACACACAATATTTTCAGCGCAACGCAATCTGACTTTCAAAAATCCCTACAAAAGAATGGCCCTGACTAACACTAACCTATACCTTTCACAAATCACTTACCTCACCAAAAATCTTCGTTATTCGAACTACTGCAATACAGCGAGCGCCAATACTGCCAGCTAAATAAAAGATTCAAACTACTGAAGGCACTAACTACTAGTAGGCATAGTTAGCAAATGAGAGATTTTGATAGAGAACAAACAATGTATTTACCTCAATAGTGTTCAAAAGTCATACTGTATATAGCAGTTCATGACATCCAGTCTTACAAATTTCAAAACTCCGCCATCTCTCTCCCCACATCCACCACTGCTGGCGGCTCACCTCCAACTATGCCACGCTACGCGCTGTTAACATCCAGCTGCCTAACACTACAATGGCAGACAAGAATGCAAACTAGCCACAGACTGCACACAGCACAGCCAGTGATTTTCATACAGAGCGCTACGTGGCGTTACCAATATAAAAACCTAAACAGCCTACTTACAAGTGTTACACCTGGAGGATAGTGTTCTGAAACACATGGTGTTCTCTGGCCGGTGTTTCAGTCTGGAGACTGAGTTTAGAATCACATGAAGGGACGAGTACTATTTAATTGATGTATCATATATTAAACCTACAAGCCATGCCGCAGTGGTACTACCGGTTTCAGTCGGATCACTGAAGTTAAGCACTTTTGGCCTGGGATGGCACTTGGATGGGTCACCGTCGAGGTCTACCGAGTGCTTTTGGCAAGCGGGGTGCACTCAGCCCTTGTCATGGGGACTGGAATTCAGTTGTAGGGGAAGGAGTAGAAGAAAAGGTTACAGGAGAATATGGGCTTAGGACAAGGAATGAGAGAGGAGAAAGACTAATTGAGTTCTGTAACGGGTTTCAGCAAGTAATAACGAATACTCTGTTCAAGAGTCACAAGAGGAGGAGGTATACTTCGTAAAGGCCGGGTGATACGAGAAGTTTTCAGTTAGATTACATTATGGTTAGACAGAGATTCCGAAAACAGATACTGGATTGTAAGTTGTACCCAGGCGCAGATATAGACTCAGATCACAATATAGTAGTGATGAAGAATAGGCTGCAGTTTAAGACATTAGTCGGGAAGAATGAATAAGCAAAGAAGTGGGATACGGAAGTACTAAGGAATGACGAGATACAGTTGAAGTTCTCTAAAGCTATAGATACAGCAGTAAGGTTCAAATGGCTCTGAGCACTATGGGACTAATCATCTATGGTCATCAGTCCCCTAGAACTTAGAACTACTTAAACCTAACTAACCTAAGGACAGCACACAACACCCAGTCATCACGAGGCAGAGAAAATCCCTGACCCCGCCGGGAATCGAACCCGGGAACCCAGGCGTGGGAAGCGAGAACGCTACCGCATGACCACGAGCTGTGGACTACAGCAGTAAGGAATAGCTCAGTAGGCAGTACAGTTTAAGAGGAATGGGGATCTCTAAAAAGGGCCATCACAGAACGTCGGAAGGAAAACATAGGTACAAAGAAGATAACTGCGAAGAAACCATGGGTAACAAAAGAAATACTTCAACTGATCAACGAAAGGAGGAAGTACAAAAATATTCCGGGAAACTCAGGAATACAGAAATACAAGTCGCTCAGGAATGAAATAAATTGGGAGTTCAGGGAAGTTAAGACGCAACGGCTGCAGGAAAAATGTGGAAACATCGAAAAAGAAATGCTGGTCGGAAGGACAGGCGCAGTATACAGGACAGACAAAATAATCTTCGGTGATATTAAAAGCAAGAGCGATAACATTAAGAGTGCAATGGGAATTCCACTGTTAAATGCAGAGGAGAGAGCAGATAGGTGGAAAGAATACATTGAAAGCCTTTATGAGGGGAAGATTTGTCTAATGTGATACCAGAAGAAACAGAAGTCGATTTAGAAGAGATAGGTTCAGATGGCTCTAAGCAGTATAGGACTTAACATCTGAGGTCATCAGTCCCCTAGACTACTTAAACCTAACTAACCTAAGGACATCACACACATCCATGCCCGAAGCAGGATTCGAACCTGCGACCGCAGCAGCAGCGCGGTTCCGGACTGAAGTGCCTAGAACCGCTCGGCCACAGCGGCCGGCAGAAGAGATAGGGGATCCAGTATTAGAATCAGATGTTATAAGAGCTTTGGAGGACTTAAGATCAAATAAACCAGATGGGATAGATAAAATTCCATCAGAATTTCCTAAATCATTGGGGGAAGTGGCAACAAAACGACTATACACGTTGGTGTCTACAGTGTATGAGTCTGACGACATACCATCTGACTTTCGAAAAAGCATCAACCACACAATTCCGAAGATGGCAAGAGCTGACAAGTGCCAGAATTATCGCACAAACAGCTTAACAGCCCATGCATCCAAGTTGCTTTCAAGAATAATATACAGAAGAACGGAAAAGAAAATTGAGGATGCGTTAGATGACGATGTTCGGCTTTAGGAAAGGTAAAGGCACGAGAGAGGCAATTCTGACGTTGCAGTAAATAATGGAAGCAAGACTAAAGAAAAATCAAGTCACGTTTGTAGGATTTGTCGACCTGGAAAAAGGGTTCGACAATATAAAATGGTACAAGATGTTCGGAATTCTGAAAAAAGTAGGAGTAAGCTATATGGAGAGACGGATCATATGCAATATTTACAACAGCCAAGAGGGAATAATAAGAGTGGACGCTGATGACATTGCTATCTTGAGTGAAAGTGAAGAAGAATTACATGACCAGTTGAAGGGATTGAACAGCCTAATGAGTACAGAGTATGAGTTGAGAGTAAATCGAAGAAAGGCGAAGGTGGTGAGAAGTAGTAGAAATACAGCGAGAAACTTAACATCAGGTTTGATGGTCACGAAGTAGATGAATTTAAGGCATTCTGCTGCCTAGGCAGTAAAATAACCAGTGACGGACAGAGCAAGGAGGACATTAAAAGCAGACTAGCAATGGCAAAAAGGCATTCCTGGCCTTAATTTGAGGAAGAAATTTCTGATAATTTACGTCTGGAGTACAGCCATTGCATGGTAGTGAAACATAGACTGTGGGGAAACCGGAACAGATCAGAATCGAAGCATTTGAGATGCGGTGCAACAGACGAATGTTAAAAATTAGGTGGACTGATAAGGTAAGGAATGAGAAGGTTCTGCGCGGAATCGAAGAGGAAAGGAACATGTGGAAAACAGTGAGAAGAAGAAGGGGCAGGATGATAAGACATCTGTTGAGACGTGAGGGAATTACTTCCATGGTACTAGAGGGAATTATAGAGGGCGAAAACTGTAGAGGAAGACAGAGATTGGAATACATCCAGCAAATAACTGAGGACGTAGGATGCAACTGGTACTCTGAGATGAAGAGATAGCACAGGAGAGGAATTCGTAGCGAGCCGCATCAAACCAGTCAGAAGACTGACCACAAAAAAAGCCTAGGGATCGATGACCTCAGCAGATTGGTCCCATAGGAAATGACACAGTATATGTTGTGTCGCTGCAGAGCAGTGCATGCAGAGGGGAATCAGTATCAATACATTATACATCATGGGCATTATGTGAGAAATTTAATAGTTTTTAACAGAGTTTATGTTAACTGATGTAAAGAAAAAGTCTCATTCCTTACTTCATGCTGTTATGGGTTGATTTTTTTGCTTTTTACTTTCTTCAGTAGCCTATGCTGATCCTCAAGGTTCAAACTTTCTTCATACCGAATTTCATCGAAATCGGTTCAGTTGCTAAGTCGTGAAAACGTAATAACACGATGAAAGCATGGATAAAAACGTTGAGGACAGTATATGCATCATACTGTATCTGCTGCTTGCGACTGTGCTTGCACACCAGTAAAATGAGATTATATGTGTGTATATGGCTTTAGTGGGCAAGAGAACCCATTCAATATGTTCGGCCACTCGGTGCAAATTTTTCTTCTTTCTTTCTTTGACGCCACTTCGGCGACTTACGCGTCAATAATCAGGAAACACACACACCCAGTCCCAAGCAGAGAAAACCTAACCCGACCGGAAATCGAACCCAGGACCCCGTGGTCATAAGGGTCAGCAGCACTAAACACACCACCAAGAGGCGTTGACACAACTCAGTAATTTTGTTACGATGAGTGATGGTGACAATATTAAAATAAAATGTCTGCTTTCTAGAAGCATTCAATATCGCGGCACTGATGAATAAAGGAAATAAATGATTTTTAATTCGATGCAGCGCAAATTTTATAATGTTTCTAAGTGCAAAAGTATCAGCTGCCTTCACTTCTCTGCGTGTTAACAGCAGTGGTGCGCACATATCAAAATCAAATGCAGCCTCACTAAAACTCTCCCATGTTCTACACTCACAGGCATGATGTCTCTCTTTATCGTACAGCTTTTAAATGACACGGTTGTAGAGAGTCTTTAAACGTTTCAGAAGCTACAAGGGACGCTTGAGACTCAGCGGGTAAAATGCGGTGTGCGTATGGTTGATAGACTCAGCGGGTAAAATGCGGTGTGCGTATGATTGATACTAGTATAGAAGTATGGATTAAGTACTGGAGAACTTTTTAGACACTGCATTCCTTACGCTGAATTGTATTATGTAGAACATAGCAAACAGTAATAGCATTTTCACAAATGTGATAAATGTCAAAGGTCGAAGAGTGAAGAGCTTTTTGAAAGACTAATTATCGTTCTATTTTACGCGTTATAGCCATCAAATCAATATATATCTTGTAGTACACATTTTCAGAAGAAGTCTAGCTTCTTTCTCAGCCTTAAAGCTATTCCCATACCAAGTATTATCAAAACCGGTTCTGCAATTTAGTCGTAAAAGCGTAACAGACAGAGTTACTTTCGCATTTATAATATTCATTTCGATTACGAGTACCGGGTACGTTAATTTAATAATCTCTACCCTATTTTATGTATAAATTCTATTAAAACACATTACACTGAAGCGCCAAATACTCTGATATAGCCGGCCGAAGTGGCCGTGCGGTTACAGGCGCTGCAGTCTAGAACAGCGAGACCGCTACGGTCGCAGGTTCGAATCCTGCCTCGGGCATGGATGTTTGTGATGTCCTTAGGTTAGTTAGGTTTAACTAGTTCTAAGTTCTAGGGGACTAATGACCTCAGCAGTTGAGTCCCATAGTGCCCAGAGCCATTTGAACTCTGATATAGGCATGCGTATACAAATACACTCCTGGAAATTGAAATAAGAACACCGTGAATTCATTGTCCCAGGAAGGGGAAACTTTATTGACACATTCCTGGGGTCAGATACATCACATGATCACACTGACAGAACCACAGGCACATAGACACAGGCAACAGAGTATGCACAATGTCGGCACTAGTACAGTGTATATCCACCTTTCGCAGCAATGCAGGCTGCTATTCTCCCATGGAGACGATCGTAGAGATGCTGGATGTAGTCCTGTGGAACGGCTTGCCATGCCATTTCCACCTGGCGCCTCAGTTGGACCAGCGTTCGTGCTGGACGTGCAGACCGCGTGAGACGACGCTTCATCCAGTCCCAAACATGCTCAATGGGGGACAGATCCGGAGATCTTGCTGGCCTGGGTAGTTGACTTACACCTTCTAGAGCACGTTGGGTGGCACGGGATACATGCGGACGTGCATTGTCCTGTTGGAACAGCAAATTCCCTAGCCGGTCTAGGAATGGTAGAACGATGGGTTCGATGACGGTTTGGATGTACCGTGCACTATTCAGTGTCCCCTCGACGATCACCAGTGGTGTACGGCCAGTGTAGGAGATCGCTCCCCACACCATGATGCCGGGTGTTGGCCCTGTGTGCCTCGGTCGTATGCAGTCCAGATTGTGGCGCTCACCTGCACGGCGCCAAACACGCATACGACCATCATTGGCACCAAGGCAGAAGCGACTCTCATCGCTGAAGACGACACGACTCCATTCGTCCCTCCATTCACGCCTGTCGCGACACCACTGGAGGCGGGCTGCACGATGTTGGAGCGTGAGCGGAAGACGGCCTAACGGTGTGCGGGACCATAGCCCAGCTTCATGGAGACGGTTGCGAATGGTCCTCGCCGATACCCCAGGAGCAACAGTGTCCCTAATTTGCTGGGAAGTGGCGGTGCGGTCCCCTACGGCACTGCGTAGGATCCTACGGTCTTGGCGTGCATCCGTGCGTCGCTGCGGTCCGGTCCCAGGTCGACGGGCACGTGCACCTTCCGCCGACCACTGGCGACAACATCGATGTACTGTGGAGACCTCACGTCTCACGTATTGAGCAATTCGGCGGTACGTCCACCCGGCCTCCCGCATGCCCACTATACGCCCTCGCTCAAAGTCCGTCAACTGCACATACGGTTCACGTCCACGCTGTCGCGGCATGCTACCAGTGTTAAAGACTGCGATGGAGCTCCGTATGCCACGGCAAACTGGCTGACACTGACGGCGGCGGTGCACAAATGCTGCGCAGCTAGCGCCATTCGACGGCCAACACCGCGGTTCCTGGTGTGTCCGCTGTGCCGTGCGTGTGATCATTGCTTGTACAGCCCTCTCGCAGTGTCCGGAGCAAGTATGGTGGGTCTGACACACCGGTGTCAATGTGTTCTTTTTTCCATTTCCAGGAGTGTATAAATATATAAAAATATTCAGAATACGGCGCTGCGGTCGGCAACGCCTATATCAGACAGCAAGTGTATGGCTCATCTGCTAGATCGGTTACTGCTCCTACAATCGTTCAACGTGACAGAAGTGCAACCCTTCCGCAGATTTATGCAGATTTCAATTCTGGGTTGGTTGGTTGGTTGGTTTGGGGAAGAAGACCAGACAGCGTGGTCATCGGTCTCATCGGATTAGGTAAGGATGGGGAAGGAAGTCGGCCGTGCCCTTTCAGAGGAACCATCCCGGCATTTGTCAATTCTGGGTCATCAACAAGTGTCAGCGTGCGTACCATTCAACGAAACATCACTGTTACGGGCTTTCGGAGCTGAAGGCCCACCCGTGTACCCTTGATGACTGCCCGACACAAATCTTTAGACCTCGCCTGGTCCCGTCAACACCGACATTGGACTGTTGATGACTGGAAACATGCCGCCTGGTCCGACGAGTCTCGTTTCAAATTGTATCAAGAGGATGGACACGTATGGGTATGGAGACAACCTCATGAGTGCATGGACCCTCCATGTCAGCAGGGGCCTGTTCAAGCTGGTGGAGGTTCTGTAATGGTGTGGAGTGTGTGCATTTGGAGTGATATAGAACCCCTGATACGTCTAGATACGACTCTGCAAGGTGATATGTATGTAAGCATCCTGTCTGATCACGTGCATCCATTTATGTCCATTGTGCATTCCGACGGACTTGCACAATTCCAGCAGGACAATGCGACACCCCACATGTCCAGAATTGCTACAGAGCGACCCCAGGAACACTCTTCTGAATTTAAATGCTTCCGCTGACCATCAGACATGAACATTATTGAGCCTATCTGGGATACCTTGCAACCTGCTGATCAGAAGAGCTCTCCACCCCACGTACTCTTACGTATTAGTGGACAGCCCTGCAGGATTCATGGCGTCGGTTCCCTCCAGCACTACTTCAGATATTAGTCGAGTCCTACGTACTGTTGCGGCACTACTGCGTGCTGGTGGAGCCCTACACGATATTAGGCAGGTGTACCAGTTTCTTTGGCTCTTCAGTGTATATGATATCTTATGTTGTATTGTCAGCCACAAAGATAATCTGTGGTAAAATCATTTCAGCGGTAATGCGATACTTTCATTCTACAATTGCCGCATTTCTATTTGAATGGTGTCATACATAGTAATTCAAATGGCTCTGAGCACTGTGGGACTTAACATCTGAGGTCATCAGTCCCCTAGAACTTAGAACTACTTAAACCTAACTAAGGTAAGGACATCTCACTGAGCCATGCCCGAGGCAGGATTCGAACCTGCGACCGTAGATGTCGCGCGGTTCCGGACTGAAGCGTCTAGAGCCGCTCGGCCACAGCGGCCAGCTACATAGTAATAACCGAGGTATTACTTCCTTGTCAAATAAATGTTTATTTTTCACTTTGTTTAATGGGACCTTATGATTGTTTACACCAAAACGAGGCGTATTGTTAAACATATGTGACACGGCACCGTAAAGAACAGGAAATGAAGTGCGCTACACGAGTACGGATCGGCAACATAAGGCGAGTGCTTCCGCTGTCACTTAACGTGCGTGTCGGATGATACACCGAGTGGAGCAGGCCTACAGTAGGTAACGACGTTCTGCAACAGGGCCTATGACAGACGCGCACTCTCAGGGCGAGATATAATCGCTGTGACCTTCCTGTTCCGCAGCTGGGCGGCGCGTAAGCGTAATTAATCGGGAACAACACGCAACATCCAGACACGCCCGCTGCTCGTGCATTTGTCCGCTATCCACATTTTCGTTTCCCGACAATGCACCTCACAACATGGCGTCTGTCGAGTCTGTCTCACCATAGCTGTCTCTATTGATTACCACTTCGTTTCTCAGCAAATCTGCGCTTGCAATTGAAAGACTGAACACGCACCCTGTGTGTGAGTATTTGCGAACTTATGTGGGGTTGAATTCAAGACAAGCAGACAATAAAATATGCTAGATGTGATGTAAATTTACAGAGAAATACACTACTGACCATTAAAATTGCTACACCACGAAGATGACGTACTACAGACGCGAAATTTAACCGACAGGAAGAAGATGCTGTGATATGCAAATGATTAGCTTTTCAGAGCATTCACACAAGGTTGGCGCCAGTGGCGACACCTACAACGTGCTGACATGAGGAAAGTTTCCAACCAATTTCTCATATACAAACAGCAGTTGACCGGCGTTGCCTGGTGAAACGTTGTTGTGATGCCTCGTGTAAGGAGGAGAAATGCGTACCATCACGTTTCCGACTTTGATAGAGGTCGCATTGTAACCTATCGCGATTGCGGTTTATCGTATCGCGACTTTGCTGCTCGCGTGGACGAGATCCAATGACTGTTAGCAGAATATGGAATAGGTGGGCTCAGGAGGGTAATACGGAACGCCGTGTTGGATCCCAACGGCCTCGTATCACTAGCAGTCGAGATGACAGGCATCTTATCCGCATGGCTATAACGGATCGTGCAGCCTCATCTCGATCCCTGAATCAACAGATGAGGACGTACGCAAGACAACAACCATCTGCACGAACAGTTCGACGACGTTTGCAGCGGCATGGACTATCAGCTCGGAGACCGTGGCTGCGGTTACCCTTGACGCTGTATCACAAACAAGAGCGCCTGTGATGGTGTACTCGACGACGAATGGCAAAACGTCATTTTTTCGGATGAATCCAGGTTGTGTTTACAGCATCATGATGGTCGCATCCGTGTTTGGTGACATTGCGGTGAACGCACATTGGAAGCGTGTATTCGGCATCCCCATACTGTCGTATCACCCGACGTGATGGTATGGGTTGCCATTGGTTACACGTCTCGGACACCTCTTGTTCGCATTGACGGCACTTTGAACAGTGGACGTTACATTTCGGATGTGTTACGACCCGTGGCTCTACCCTTCATTCGATCCCTGCGAAACCCTACATTTCAGCAAGATAATGCACGACCGCATGTTGCAGGTCTTGTACGGGCCTTTGTGGATACAGAAAATGTTCGACTGCTGCCCTGGCCAGCACATTCTCCGGATCTCTCACCAACTGGAAACGTCTGGTCAATGGTGGCCGAGCAACTGGCTCGTCACAATACGCCAGTCACTACTCTTGATGAACTGTGGTATCGTGTTGAAGCTACATGGGCAGCTGTACCTGTACACGCCATCCAAGCTCTGCTTGACTCAATGCCCAGGCGTATCAAGGCTGTTATTACGGCCAGAGGTGGATGTTCTAGGTACTGATTTCTCAGGATCTATGCACCCAAATTGCGTGAAAATGAAATCACAAGTCAGTTCTAGTATAATATATTTGACCAATGAATACCCGTTTATCATCTGCATTTCTTCTTGATGTAGCAATTGTAATGGCCAGTAGTGTAAATGATTACAATTCCCGGAAAACCGGAAGATTTATTCAAGAGAAAAAACTTCACAAACTAAGCGAGTCAATAACGCGTTGGTCCATCTCTGTCCCTTACGCAGACAGTTATTAGGTTTGGCTTTGATTGGCAGACCTATTGGATGCCCTCCTGAGGGATATCGTGACAAATTCTGCCCAACAGTCGGGATAGATCGTCAGAACCCCAAGATGGTTACAGCGCCCTGCCCATAATATTCCCAAATTTCTCCACTGGGTAGAGATCTGGCGACTTTGCTCTCCGAAGTAGTGTCTGGCAAGCACAGAGACAAGCAACAGAAACTCTCGCTGTGTGCAAGCGGACATTATACAGCTGAAATGTGACCACAGGACGGCTTGCCACGAAGGGCAACAAAATGGCTCGTAGAATGTCGTCGACATACAGCTGCGCTGTAACGGTGCCGCGGATTACAACCAAAGGGATCCCGTTATAAAAAGAAATGGAACACCAATCATCACTCCTGGTGGTCGGCCGTATGGCGAGCGACCGTCAAGTTGGTATCCACCGCTGTCTGCAGCGTCTCCAGACACGTCTTTAGCCTGGAATCTCATTCACTGGAGTAAAATTGTCTTCAGTGATGGGTCCCGCTTCGAACTGAGCCCCGATGACCAGTGAAGACCTGTCTGCAGACGCCCCAGACAGCGGTGGAATACCAACCTGACTGTCACTCCCCATACAGGCCGACAGCCAACACTAATGGTCTGAGGTGCAATTTCTTTTCATAGCACGACCTCTTTGGTTGTCATCCAAGGCACCCTTACAGCACAGCGGTACGTCGACGATATTCTTCGCGCCATTTTGTACCATTCATGGCAAGCCATCCTGCGCTTACATTTTAGCAATCTAATGCGCGCCCGCACACTGCAAGGATTTCTACTGCTTATCTTCGTGCTTGCCAAATCCTATCTTTTCCAACAAGGTCGCCAGATCTCTTCCCAGTTTGGATCATTATGGGCAGGGCCCTCCAACCAGCTCGGACTTTTGACGACCTAACGCGCCGACGGGACAGAATTTTGCGCGATATCCTTCAGGACGACATCCAAAAACTCTATTAATCAGTGCCAAGCCGAATAACTGCTTGCGTAAAGGCTAGCGGTGGACCAACGCATCATTGACTCGCACAATTTGTGAAGCTCTTTCTCTTGAATAAATCATCCAATTTTTCTGAAATCGTAATCATTTGTTTTTCTCTACATGTACATCACATCTACCGATTTCCGTCCCATTCAGATAATTCCTTCGTACTGCGTAGTTTTTTTTTCTGTCCTTCGTAGTGCGTCGTTTTTTTTTTCCTTTTTTTGTCCATGTGCAACTAAAATAACTAATGTTGTTGTTGTTATGGTCTTCAGTCCACAGACTGGTTTGATGCAACTCTCCATGTTACTTTATCCTGTGCAAGCTTCTTCATCTCCCAGTACCTACTGCAACCTACATGCTTCTGAATCTGTTTAGTGTATTCATCTCTTGGTCTCCCTCTACGATTTTTACCCTCCACGGTGCCCTCCAATACTAAATTGGTAATCCCTTGATGCCTCAAAATATGCCCTACCAGCCGATCCCTTCTTCTAGTCGTGCCACAAACTCCTTTTTTCCCCAATTCTATTCAATACCTCCTCATTAGTTATGTGATCTACCCATCTAATCTTCAGCATTCTTCTGTAGCACCACATTTCGAAAGCATCTATTCTCTTCTTGTCCAAACTATTTATCGTCCATGTTTCACTTCCATACATGGCTACACTCCATACAAATACTTTCAGAAACGACTTCCTGACACTTAAATCTATACTCGATGTTATCAAATCTCTCTTCTTCAGAAACGCTTTCCTTGCCATTGCCAGTCTACATTTTATATCTTCCCTACTTCGACCATCAACAGTTATTTTGCTCCCAAAATAGCAAAACTCCTTTACTACATTAAGCGTCTCATATCCTAATCTAATTCCCGCAGCATCACCCGATTTACTTCGAACACATTCCATTATCCTCGTTTTGCTTTTGTTGATGTTCATCTTATATCCTCCTTTCAAGATACTGTCCATTCCGTTCAGCTGCTCTTCCAGGTCCTTTGCTCTCTCTGACAGAATTACAATGTCATCGGCAAACCTCAAAGTTTTTATTTCTTCTCCATGGATTTTAATTCCTACTCCGAATTTTTCTTTTGTTTCCTTCACTGCTTGCTCAATATACAGATTGAATAACGTCAGGGATAGGCTACAACCCTGTCTCACTCCCTTCCCAACCACTGCTTCCCTTTCGTGCCCCTCGACCCTTATAACTGCCATCTGGTTTCTGTACAAATCGTAAATAGCCTTTCGCACCCTGTATTTTACCCCTGCCACCCTCAGAATTTGAAAGAGTATTCCAGTCAACATCGTCAAAAGCTTTCTCTAAATCTACAAATGCTAGAAACGTAGGTTTGTCCTTCCTTAATCTATTTTCTAAGATAAGTCGTAGGGTCAGTATTGCCTCACGTGTTCCAATATTACTACGGAATCCAAACTGATCTTCCCCGAGGTCGGCTTCTACCAGTTTTTCCATTCGTCTGTAAAGAATTCGCGTTAGTAGTTTGCAGCTGTGACTTATTAAACTGATAGTTCGGTACTTTTCACATCTGTCAACACCTGCTTTCTTCGGGATTGGAATTATTGTATTCTTCTTTAAGTCCGAGGGTATTTCGCCTGTCTCATACATCTTGCTCACCAGATGGTAGAGTTTTGTCAGGACTGGCTCTCCCGAGGCCGTCAGTAGTTCTAAGGGAATGTTGTCTACTCCCGGGGTCTTGTTTCGACTTAGTCTTTCAGTGCTCTGTCAAACTCTTCACGCAGTATCATAGTTCATCTCCATTTTCTTCCATTTCTATTATATTGTCCTCAAGAACATCGCCCTTGTATAGACCCTCCATATACTCCTTCCACCTTTCTGCTTTCCCTTCTTTGCTTAGTACTGGGTTTCCATCGGAGCTCTTGATATTCATGCAAGTCGTTCTCCTTTCTCCAAAGGTCTCTTTAATTTTCCTGTACGCAGCATCTATCTTACCCCTAGTGATATGCGCCTCTACATCCTTACATTTGTAATCTAGCCATCCCTGCTTAGCCATTTTGCACTTCCTGTCGATCCCATTTTTGAGACGTTTGTATTCCTTTTTGCCCGCTTCATTTACTGCATTTTTGTGTTTTCTCCTTTCATCAATTACATTCAATATCTCTTCTGTTACCCAAGCATTTCTATTAGCCCTCGTCTTTTTACCTACTTGATCTTCTGCTACCTTCACTATTTCGTCTCTCAAAGCTATCCATTCTTCTTCTACTGTATTTCTTTCCCCCATCCTTGTCAATCGTTCCCTAATGCTCTCCCTGAAGCTCTCACCGCCTAAAAGAAGACCATAAAGAGCAACGGAGCATCATCTGTGCGGAATTGCTTGAGCATTGTGAGGCTGATCGTGACAACTTTCTGTCGAACGTCGTCACAAGCAACGAAATATTGGTTCATCACTTCGAATCGGAAACAAACCAACAGTCAATGGAGTGGCGCCACATCACTCCTCCTCGGAAGAAGAAGCTCAAAAAAATGGTTCAAATGGCTCTGAGCACTATGGGACTCAACTGCTGAGGTCATTAGTCCCCTAGAACTTAGAACTAGTTAAACCTAACTAACCTAAGGACATCACAAACATCCATGCCAGAGGCAGGATTTGAACCTGCGACCGTAGCGGTCTTGCGGTTCCAGACTGTAGCGCCTTTAACCAGACGGCCACTTCGGCCGGCCTACAACCTCTGGTTTCGTCAGTTTATCCAGGTCCCATTGCCTCAATTTCCCACCTTTTTGCAGTTTCTTCAGTTTTAATCTACGGTTCATAACCAATAGATTGTGGTCAGAGTCCACATCTGCCCCTGTAAACGTCTTACAAGTTAAAACCTGGTTCCTAAATCTCTGTCTTACCATTATACAGGGTGTTACAAAAAGGTACGGCCAAACTTTCAAGAAACATTCCTCACACACAAAAAAGAAAAGATGTTATGTGGACATGTGTCCGGAAACGCTTAATTTCCATGTTAGAGCTCATTTTAGTTTCGTCAGTATGTACTGTACTTCCTCGATTCACCGCCAGTTGGCCCAATTGAAGGAAGGTAATGTTGACATCGGTGCTTGTGTTGACATGCGACTCATTGCTCTATAGTACTAGCATCAAGCACATCAGTACATAGCATCAACAGGTTAGTGTTCATCAAGAACGTGGTTTTGCAGTCAGTGCAATGTTTACAAATGCAGAGTTGGCAGATGCCCATTTGATGTATGTATTAGCACGGGGCAATAGCCGTCGCGCGGTACGTTTGTATCAAGACAGATTTCCAGAACTAAGGTGTCCCGACAGGAAGACGTTCGAAGCAATTGATCGGCGTCTTACGGAGCACGGAACATTCCAGCCTATGACTCGCGACTGGGGAAGACCTAGAACGACGAGGACACCTGCAATGGACGAGGCAATTCTTCGTGCAGTTGACGATAACCCTAATGTCAGCGTCAGAGAAGTTGCTACTGCACAAGGTAACGCTGACCACGTCACTGTATGGAGAGTGCTACGGGAGAACCAGTTGTTTCCGTACCATGTACAGCGTGTGCAGGCACTATCAGCAGCTGATTGGCCTCCACGGGTACACTTCTGCGAATGGTTCATCTAACAATGTGTCAATCCTCATTTCAGTGCAAATTTTATCTTTACGGAAGAGGCTTCATTCCAACGTGATCAAATTGTAAATTTTCACCATCAACATGCGTGGGCTGACGAGAATCCGCACGCAATTGTGCAATCACGTCATCAACACAGATTTTCTGTGAAAGTTTCGGCAGGCATTGTTGGTGAGGTCTTGATTAGGCCCCATGTTCTTCCACATACGCTCAATGGAGCACGTTATCATGATTTCGTACGGGGTACTCTACCTGTGCGGCTAGGTTCAAATGGTTCAAATGGCTCTGAGCACTATGGGACTTAACTTCTAAGGTCATCAGTCCCCTAGAACTTAGAACTACTTAAACCTAACTAACCTAAAGACATCACACACATCCATACCCGAGGCAGGATTCGAACCTGCGACCGTACAGTCCCGCCGTTCCGGACTGCAGCACCTAGAATCGCAAGACCACCCCGGCCGGCTGTGCTGCTAGAGTATGTGCCTTTACAAGTACGGCACAACATGTGGTTCATGCACGATGGAGCTCCTGCACATTTCAGTCAAAGTGTTCGTACGCTTCTCAACATCAGATTCGGTGACCCATGGATTGGTAGAGGCGGACCAATTCCATGGCCTCCACGCTCTCCTGACCTCAACCCTCTTGACTTTCATTTATCGGGGCATTTTAAAGCTCTTGTCTACGCAACCCCGGTACCAAATGTAGAGACTCTTCGTGCTCGTATTGTGGACGGCTGTGATACAATACGCCATTCTCCAGGGCTGCATCAGCGCATCAGGGATTCCATGCGACGGAGGGTGGATGCATGTATCCTCGCTAACGGAGGACATTTTCAACATTTCCTGTAACAAAGTGTTTGAAGTCACGCTGGTACGTTCTCTTGCTGTGTGTTTCCATTCCATGATTAATGTGATTTGAAGAGAAGTAATAAAATGAGCTCTAACATGGAAAGTAAGCGTTTACGGACGCATGTCCACATAACATATTTTCTTTCTTTGTGTGTGAGGAATGTTTCCTGAAAGTTTGGCCGTACCTTTTTGTAACACCCTGTATAATCTATCTGAAGCCTGTCAGTATCTCCAGGCTTCTTCCATGTATGCAACCTTCTTTTTTGATTCTTGAACCAAGTGTTAGCTATGATTAAGTTATACTCTGTGGAAAATTCTACCAGGCGGCTTCCTCTTTCATTTCTTCCCCCCCAGTCCATATTGACATACTATGTTTCCTTCTCTCCCTTTTCCTATATCTTGGCCACAATAATGGGTTCACTATGCTGCTTGTAGTAGCTTACCCGCACTCCTATTTTTTTATTCATTATTAAACCTACTTCCGCATTACCCCTAATTGATTTTGTATTTGTAACTCTGTATTCACCTGACCAGAAGTCTTGTTCCTCCTGCCACTGAACTTCACTAATTCCCACTATGTCTAACTTTAACCTGTCCATTTCCCTTTTTAAATTTTCTAACCTACCTGCCCGATTAAGGGATCTGACATTCCACGCTCCGATCCGTAGAACGCCAGTTTCCTTCTCCTGATAACAACATCCTCCTGAGTAGTCCCCGCCCGGAGATCCGAATGGAGGACTATTTTACCTCCGGAATATTTTACCCAAGAGGACGCCATTATCATTTATCCATACAGTAAAGCTGCATGCCCTCGGGAAAAATTACGGCCGTAGTTTCCCCTTGCTTTCAGCCTTTCTCAGTACCAGCACAGCAAGGCCGTTTTGGTTAGCGTTATAAGGCCAGATCAGTCAATCATCCAGACTGTTGTCCCTGTAACTTCTGAAAAGGCTGCTGCCCCTCTTCAGGAACCACACGTTTGTCTGGCCTCTCAACAGATACCCCTCCGTTGTGGTTGCACCTACTGTACGGCTATCTGTATCGTTGAGGCGCGCAAGCCTCCCCACCAACGGCAAGGTCCATGGTTCCTGGGGGGGATAACTAACATTAACATGAAATATAAAGAAAACAATAACCAAATTAAAGGTACATTTCAAATGCGAACTTTTTAGTTAGACTTCACTGTGAGTGTTACTAATGTTGAATGAAACAAGAAGTTTATTGTTACTAGTCACTGTTCATGGTTTCCCCACAACGTGTTTCGAACATTTGAACCTTCATCATCAGGTGGATTAATATGGCATGTGCGTGTTTTGTACCCGAGGGGACGTCTGCAGTGGTCTCAACCTCCTTCCTCTATCGTGTCACATCGTAATTGCAATCCGTGTGAGGTGTTTTTATATTCGAAAATATCTGGGCAGATTAACTTTGTAGACATGAGTGGTGTCAGTTTCGTCTGACATGTGCGGCAGAACAGAATCCACTCAGATACATAATTCTACGGGAGCGACAGCTGTTTGATGAAAGAGTTCCACTGTAGATGCGCAACCAACGTCCGAACTCCTACGGAATCAGAAATCTGCGAGTGGGAAGTTTAATGGGCGGGGGTCGATGCGGTGCGACGAGTAGTAAGTTGGGAATTTGGGTCTAACGAAACGTGTGTCCGGATGGCAAGGTGGTTAAGACAACCGTTCTAGAGAAGGAGAGTATTTGGGATCAAGTCCCGGTCTGCCACAAATTTTCAACTCTCGCTATTGCATTGTCACAATGCCAGTGCGGCTGGAAGTCATTGTTTCCTTCCTATCTCTTTCCCATTCTTTTCAACCCAAATCTTCAGATTAACTTTAGATGCAAACATTATTGTTTAGGCTTTACTGTGACTATTATCGACATCAAACGAGACACGTTTACTTCGCAGTAAATCCAAATCAAAAACGTTCAAATTTAAAGTGAACCTGCCCAGTCAGTCAATCGAGGCTATTTCCTAGTATGAAAACACCTCTGAAAATATTGCAATGACGGTGTAGCACGAGAGTTAAAGGTGCCTGTGACTACAGAGACCGTACCACAGTTTACTCTTCAGTTTTAACAGAACACATACGCGTCATATTAAACCACGTAAATCCCCCTCACCTGGTGATGTAAGTTTAAATCTTAGAAACGCGTCGTGAATAAACACATAGTGGCTGGTAACATTAAACTTGTTACTTCATTTAATAAAGGGAATCCGTTCAGAAGTTTTGCACATCTGTGAAATTACACACATCAAAAAAAATTTTGCACCATCTTGGTTCCGAGAGTACTGGAACCTGTACAGAAAATTGGAATAGAGATGAACATACGAGGTGTGACTAGAAAAAAACCGGACTAGTACTGGTGAAACAGTAAAACGAATGCAATAAGGCTGAAAGTCGCGTGGCCTGTCACGTGACTCTCGCTCCGCCTACTGCTCGAGTTTCATCTGCCTCCTGCACTCAGTCTGCCCGTGGCGTCTGTTTTAAGTAGTTGACGTTTTGTCCGTGCGTCGGAAAATGTTGAGTGTACAGAAAGAATAGCGTGCTAACATCAAATTTTGTTTCAAACTAGGAAAATCTGCAAGTGAAATGTTTGTAATGTTACAACAAGTGTACGGCGATGATTGTTTATCGCGAACACAAGTGTTTGAGTGGTTTAAACGATTTAAAGATGGCCTCGAAGACACCAGTGATGACACTCGCACTGGCAGACCATTTTCAGCAAAAACTGATGCAAACATTGAAAAAGTCGGTAAACTTGTTCGACAAGATCGCCGTTTAACTATCAGAGCAGTGTCTGAGTTAACAGGAGTTGACAAGGAAAGTGTAAGGCAGATTCTTCATGAAAGTTTCAACTTGAACAAAGTGTGTTCAAAAATGGTTCCAAAGTGTCTCACAATTGAACAGAAGGAACGCCGAAGAGTGATTTGTTCTGACATCCTGGAAAACATTGAAAGTGAACCCACCTTCTTACAAAATGTTATTACTTGCGATGAATCGTGGTTTTTTACTTACGATCCCGAAACCAAACGCCAATCGATGCATTGGAAAACTCCTGGTTCTCCACGACAAAAAAAAGCACGAATGTCAAAATCGAAATTCAAGGCAATGATGATTGTTTTTTTTTTTTGACATCAAAGGGATTGTGCACATTGATTGGGTACCAGAGGGACAAACAGTGAATCAGCATTACTACATTAGCGTCCTGGCTACCCTACGTGAGCGAGTACGGAGAAAACGGAACGATTTGTGGAGAAAAAAGTCATGGATCCTTCACCAAGACAATGCCCCAGCTCACAGTGCGTTGTCAATGAAGACGTTTTTGGCAAAACACAACATTCCCATTTTAGATCATCCACCCTACTCACCTGATTTGGCCCCCTGTGACTTTTTTCTTTTCCCTAAAGTCAAGTCAGCTTTGAAAAGAACTAGATTTGAGACTGTTGAAGCAGTAAAAGAAAAAGCGACGGAAGTAATGTATGGACTTACCGAAAATGATCTGCAGCATTGCTATGAACAGTGGAAAATTCGTATGGAGCGGTGTAGAGACCGAGGAGGAGAGTACATTGAAGGAGATAACATGAAATTGTAAATAATTGTAAATAAATGTTTTTTCCAGCATCAGTCCGGTTTTTTTCTAGCCGCACCTCGTAAATACCATTTCCGCCCTTTTTATTGCTCATGAAAATCACACATTGTATGTTGTACCACCATACAGCGAGACCTTCAGAGGTGGTGGCCCAGATCGCTGTTCACAACGGTACCTCTAATACACAGTAGAACGTCCTCTTGCATTGATGCATGCCAGTATTCGTCGTGGCATTCTATCCACAAGTTCATCAAGGCACTGTTGGTCCAGATTCTCCCACTCCTCAACGGTGATTCGGCGTAGATCCCTCAGAGTGGTTGGCTGGTCACGTCGCCCACAAACAGCCCTTTTCAGTCTATCCCAGGCATGTTCGATAGGGTCCATGTCTGGAGAACATGCTGGACACTCTAGTCGAGCGATGTCGTTATCCTGAAGGAAGTCATTCACAAGATGTGCTTGTTTAGGCGTGAATTGTCGTCCCTGAAGACGAATGCTCGCCATTATGATGCCGATATGGTTGCACTATCGGTCAGAGGATGGCATTCACGTATCGTACAGCCGTTACTGCGCTTTCCATGACCACCAATGGCGTACGTCGGCCCCACATAATACCACCCAAAGCAGCAGGGAACCTCCACATTGCTGCACTCACTAGACAGTGTGTTTAAGGCGTTCAGCCTGTCCGGATTGCCTCCAAACACTTCTCCGAAAATTGTCTGGTTGAAGCGATATGCGACACTCAACGGTGAAGAGAACGTGATGCTAATCCTGAGCGGTCCATTCGGCATGTTGTTGGGCTCATCTGTACCGCGCTGCATGGTGTCGTGGTTACAAAGACGGACCTCGTCAAGAACGTCGGGGGTGAAGTTGCGCATCATGCAACTTATTGCGCACAGTTTGAGTCGTAACATAACGTCCTGTGGCTGAACGAAAAGCTTTATTCAAGATGGTGGCGTTGCTGTCAGGGTTCCTCCGAGCCATAATCCGTAGGTAGCGGTCATCCACTGCAGTGTTAGCCCTTGGGCGGCCTGAGCGAGGCACGTCATCGACAGTTCCTGTCTCTCTGTATCTCCTCCATGTCCGAACAACATCGCTTTGGTTCACTCCGAGACGCCTGGACACTTCCCTTGTTGTGGCACAAAGAAACAATGCGGACGCGATCGAACCGCGGTATTGACCGTCTAGGCATGGTTGAACTATAGACAACACGAGCCGTGTACCTCCTTCCTGGTGGAATCACTTGAACTGATCGGCTGTAGGACCTCCTCCGTCTAGTAGGCGCTACTCATGCATGGTTGTTTACTTCTTTGGTCGGGTTTAGTAACACCTCTGAACAGTCAAAGGGACTGTGTCGGTGATACAATATCCACAGACAACGTCATCTTCAGGAGTTCTGTGAATCGGGGTGATGCAAAACTTTTTTTGATGTGTGTAGTATCTGCTTCCGGGTAACATTCAGTGTCACGTAATGTCATTGGATCCTCCTCGACTTCTTGTGCTCAAGATGGTGGAGACGTTGCTGTTGAAAGCAGTTCTACTCTTCGACGGCATCAAACCTGAGGTCATCCAGCGTGGGTGGAACGTTCCTCGAACAACATGAAGCAAGTTATAATTGATCCCAAGCATGTTCAGTGGACTTTATCTCAGCAGACAACACCAGCCCTTCTATTCGACTGGTTCATGGTGGAAGGTGTTCGCGAAATGGGCGCGATTTACTCATGCATTATCATCTTGAAACACGAATCCATCTCCTAATTGTTGATTGGGGGACTGGACAGTAGGTAATCCCGAAATAGTGTAGCATTCAAATCACCCTCCATAGGGATGGAAGGCGATGTAACCTACTCTTCCACGGGAGCAGGAAAAAGGGAGAGAAATTTTTCATTTAATAAAATATATGCTGTGCATAAATATCATTTTGCCTCAGTAAAGACGCGTTACAATTGCGGTGGTACGACATGGTCAGCAATTTGACACACATCACCAAATATTTAATCTTTTTGAAGCACTCAGTCACTATTGTTTTAGATTTCTATGCCATCGACGATTGTGTTCTTTCGACGTATCAGGCTCTTATGGCTATTGAGAATCACCATCGTTTGAACGCTTGTTGACCATAAAATACTACCGTCATTTCCGCGTAAAAAGCGGTAACGAATATTCGATCAGAGTTCGTGAAAATAGATCTTCAGGTTACACTTTTAAACAGTGAGGTAATTAAACAACGTGACGCAACAAGTAAGTGGTCGCCTTGTCCTCAAACTACGTGGGCGCCGCTACTGTCGCAGGTTCGAATCCTGCCTCGGGCATGAATGTGTGTGATGTCCTTAGGTTAGTTGGGTTTAAGTAGTTCTAAGTTCTAGGGGACTGATGACCTCAGCAGTTAAGTACCATAGTGCTCAGAGCCATTTGAACCACTTTTTATGCGAGCGCAGTTTCCCGATACACTGGTCTACAAAACATATATTCATTAAAAAATTCAGGACTGTGCATCAAAAGGTTAGACACCCGTGATTTAAGAACGAAAACATTATTATTTTATAAAAGTGTATAACAAGAGACTCAGCAACATTAGTATATTGGCAGCGAACACAGAAGCAAGTACAAAAAGAGAAAGTCTCTGCTTCCTTAAAACATCACTTTTTCCCTTACGAAAAAAATGAAAGCGCTTTTTACGTAGATCTTTTCTACTTATTTACATACATAGTCTCTAATTTTCGTTAAACTTTCTAGTTAATCATTGACAATATACATTACGCATAACGCAATAGTTTTTCTTAGAGTGAAAGTTTCTTCGCATTCAACATGATAGAAGGTATTTTTTAATATAAAATACATTTTAGCATCCGACATGCGAACATGATAAAGTCCAAATTATGACTGACCAACCTATATCCTTAATCCATGCGGCTGTCTACTTGAGATATAGATCAGTACCTATATGGACAATTCCATACCCTTAAATTCTTGGTTCCTTCTGAACTTTAATCTTCCCACCTTCTTCGCACACCACGAAGCTATGGATTTGTACGGTTGTTTGGTATGGAAGTGCAGAGGCCAAACTGATGCTGTAGAGATGGTTGCTTCCTGTGTGAGTCGACACAGCCGTCGCAGCTGCCTCAAAACGGGCAGCGCACAATTCAGTTTCAAACTTCTCACGATAACCACTAGCCATAATGTGTAGGTAGCGGTCATCATCTGGTGAACAAGACGTGAGAGATGTTCCGTGTTCTGTATGTCGCAAAAGCAGTTGAATCTTGAGTAACGTAGCGATGATGTACGTCGATTTAGAGAGCATCTCATGCTGACAACATTTCGTACCGTGTAACAACTGTCTAAGCTTACAACGAGAAGTTTTTGAAACTATCTATACGCTGATGTAGATTAAGATCCCAGGTATCACACTGCAGCCAGTGACCCTGTTGGACCCTTGTTTGCGAGTAATTGACGAAAAGAATCAGACTTTTGCCTCGCACTCAACAGAGTTAAAAAAGTTCCATAATGTAGTCTGCGTGGGGTAATGGATAGGATAACAGCTTCGCATGTAGGAAGCTATGGGGTAGGATGTTGTCAGGAGCAGTAAGCATTTTTTAAAAATCTTTATCGAAATGACTTTCATCATCATTTTTATTCAATTAATTGATTTAAATGTAATTTTAATACCGTTCCTTTGTCACATAATTTTAATCATAATATCAATTTCCTCATTTGCTCTCATTTGCTCTCATTTTTCTTCGCATCATTCTTTGTCCACTTGATATCTTTGTTCAAGTCCGCCTCCGTAGCGCAGCGGTAGCGTTACCGCCTACCACGCAAGGGGGCTCGGCTTCAATTCCCGGCAGGGGCTTGGCTGCTGTGTGTCCTCTGTCATCATTTTCATCACCATTGACACGCAAGTCGCTGAAGTAGCGTCAGCTAAAAAGACTTGCAATACGGCGGTAGAACCCCGAAGGGGATATCCCGGCTAATAAATGCCACACGATCATTTCATTTCATCTTTGTTCGTGTGTTTTTAATTAACTTTATGTGTTATTTCGATTTAATTTCTTTTGTTTTATCGCCCTGTTTTTTCGTCCACATTATTGCGTTCATTATATCTATATCTCTTTTTGCTTGTATTTCGTTTTACTAATAAACCTATCTTTAATTTAAATTTTCATCTGCGTTATTTTGTCCATAGTGCAATAGGTATTTAGGTTATGTTTTAAATGTTTGTATGACGATTAAGCGCAAAAAAAAACGAATTGCATATCTCGTATCAAAAATACATTTTTCACCCCGCTGCATAAATATAAATAGGTATTTCGTCTTTTGTTTTTTGACTGATAGATCGGAATTTTCAAATAATTGAATATTATAATAGGTAAATATAAGTAATTCATATTTGCAAAAATTGCAATTGGAAAAAGAATGACGTAAATAAAAAATGAAACAATTGAAAAAGTTCATACGGGGATTAAAATGGTGTGACAAAGGAATAGAAATCAAAAACTACATTTAAACCATTAACTGAACAAAAACGATGATCGAAGTAATTTCGATACAGGTCTAAAAATAATAATAAAACTTTCTGCACCTGACGAGGTTCGAACCCACAACCTCCTACATGTGAAGCAGTTACCCTAAACATTGTAACACGCAGCAAGCCCATACAGTTCAACTTTTTTAACGCCATTAAGTATCACGGAAAATTCAGAATTTTTTCAATTATTCGCAAACGAGAACCAACCAGGGTGAATGGCTGCGGTGTGTGTACCTGGGATCTTAACATACATCACCTAATGGACAGCTTTAAAAAGTCGATCGCACGCTGGCAACCTCCCCTAGTTAATGACCCATCGGGGCAAGTTGAAAGACTGAACAGTCAACTCTAGTCCTGTTATCCCGATTACAGCTGGAGACGCAGCACGTGCCACCAAACGGCACTTAGAATGGAGGTTTTTTTTTTTTTTTTCTTTCGACACAACCGGTTGTCTGTAGCGATTTCTCTGCTCCAAAGAGTGTTAATTAAGCGGTTTCTGACTGCTGCGTCCATTGCGTGATGCAGTATACAGTGACACGCAGAGACGGCGCCACACGCCATGCAGTTTCCAACGTGACGCCACATCCGATCAGTCGCCGCACGTAACGGGAGCCTTACCATTCTTTCGCCACACGAGTGTGCTGATACCATGGACTACTTCCTCCATTAGCAAATAGTTCGCAGATGGAAGGTCTTCTGCTGGCCACTGTTCTTTCGGCTGGGCAGCTTCACTCTGACAGTTACCGCACTTACAGTTGCCGTTGTCACTGAGTCACAAGCGGTATCAACACGTACCGTCACGCTGCCGCAATCAGCGCTGTGTGTCGAAGAGTTTATCATTATCTATGCCGGTCTTCAGTAGCGGTCACCGACAGTAGTCCAGACTAAACTATTGTTAGATTAGTTGGTCATTGATCAGTGAGGTAAGTTAGACCTGTGTTCGGAACTATACTTCAGTACGACAACTCCTCATCAAACTTCAGTTATGTATTTTCATGCACATATTATTTTAATAAACGATTGTTAATTGATTTTCATGGTGTTGAAAGGCTATTATTGTTGTAGCGAAATTATTTCAGCGACCAGACTGTTGCAAAGTGCAAACATGCCACCTGAATATAGCCATTACTATTTGTAGTGGAGGGTTACCTTAATGTTGGACATCAGACGAATCTGGTGAATACAATGCTAACCATACTACGAGAAACTAATTACGTTTTGAAGCTCGTACAAATTTTTTCAGCTTTCTTATGTCAAAAGAGAACTATATTGATTTTCACAGCACTGCCAGTCACACTGCTCTGTGTGGCATTTGTTACATTCTTCACCACATCTCTTTACGTGAAAATTTGTACTTTGATAAGAATAATGTATGACTTCTCCCTTGGCTGGGCCATGGCTCTTTCCGTTCAGCTTTGTGGTTTTACGTAACGTTTTCAACTTAACTTTTGTCCTAGTATATACGCTTTAATATTGAGTGGACTCTCAATTGAGTATTTTTATCTCTGCTGCAGTCTCATTTGAAGTTGTCTTGAAGTAAATGAAAAGAATGTGATGAGGCAGATCTTACTTGTCTTCTCCAGGTACACTATTTGATCAGTAGTATCCAGACACCTCTAAGTAATATAAGAATTGACCACCAGCTGTTAGGAGACAGAAGTGTAAAAGAAGAGGAGAGGGGACTACTGCGTTGTCAGTACAAAAGCAGTAACAGCAGAACAGGCTACTCAGGAGAGCTTATTGACTTCGAAGGTGGACTAGTCATTGGGTGTCACTTGAGGAGCAAGTCATCATTTCAATCCTTCTGAAGATACCAAAGTCGACTGTTGGTGATGTGATGGTGACGTGAAGCTGAAGCGGTTACGTGATGGTACGACCAAAGCTAAACCAAGACCATGCAGATCTCACGTACTGACGAAGAAGGACATAGGTCCTATTACTGTCCACTAGTAGGTGCCCAGATACTTTTGATCATGTAGTGTAGTTATGGAACTGAGCAGACGCAAGGAGTGACGTGATTACGTTTTGCAATAGATTTTCTATAATAAACGACGAGCCTCAAAATATGTTGGCGTGGACTACGTTATTCATTAACCTATTTAATCATTTTATATTTATGTTCATGAAGAACGAAGAAATAGAGGAGCTCCAACGAAGTAAGGAAAAACATTTCTTCTGCTTGTCCCAGGGAAATAGCAGCAAAAATTGCACGATATGAGATAGTTTTGCTTTGTACCTGAAGGTCCACAATAACGTATCTCAGTTTCAGAATGTTAAAATTAAGTGTAACTAAACCATAGCTGGATCCTACGCTGTGCGACGTTGGTAAAGTGTGTCACTGTTCAGGAGATTAATAGAGCCGCGAATTCCCATTACTTCTTTAATAACGCCGTCCCAGAGCGGAAACGTCTACGAGAGAGTTTTGGTGTTTTTGTATTTCATACCGTGCCCTGTACTGTGGCCTTGCTTGGTCTCTGCAGATTTCAAATGGCTCTGAGCACTATGAGACTTAGCATCTGAGGTCATCAGTCCCCTAGAACTTAGAACTACTTAAACCTAACTAACCTAAGGACATCACACACATCCATGCGCGAGGCAGGATTCGAACCTGCGACCGTAGCTGTCGCGCAGTTTCGGACTGAAACGCCTAGAACCGCTCGGCCACCGCGGCCGGCTCTGCGGATTTCTATGGCTGGTCCAGACGCGTGTGTCGCCGATGTTCGACGCATCTGTGCTCCACAGTGTGACAGGTTTGTCCAGTGTCTGACATCCCGCCGCAACAGGGAATCCTATAGACAGCAGGCTTTCTTAAAAATAGAACATCTCCCACTGAGCCTAAAAGAGCTCTGAGTTTCGTTGACAGACGAAAGACGAGTTTATGTTTCAACAATAATCTTCCTATTTCCGAAGAAATGCCGCCGACGTATGCAATACGACCATTCCCCTTCGTTCTTCGCTTTCTTCCAGCTCCTTACTGTGCATAACACGCGCCGGGCTTAACACACTTCCAATCGTCCGTCCCTAGTATCCCTTCTCGAAAAATACGGGTCAGAGGTGGCTTATCTCATCAAATAAGATGTCTGGATTGATATGGTTAGTGCTCTGTGGACCAATGTCCTAAGCACACCACTTCGTTGTGCAGGATGTTAACAGGTGGCGGCCTGTAAGCATACTTGCAAGTAGATGTGTGTAGGTTTACGGTGCACATCGTGACCCTAGATGCCATCCTTTTTTTCTGCTCACCAACATGTCCAACAACGATAGTTCGTCATTCTTCTCCATCTCCATCGTAAACTTGATGTTCGAATGAAGAAAATTTAGGTTTTTCAAAAATGAATCCAGCGATGGAGTGTTGTGGGGCCAGATAACAAAGGTGTCATCCACAAATCGCCTGAAGCACATACGTTTCAAATCTGGTGACTGAAGTGCTCCCTCCTCGAAACCTTCCGTAAAAAGACTGGACACAATGAGTCACTAGTGACTACCCACTCCGACACCGTCAGTCTGTTCAAAGTATTATTGATCACTGAGTAAAAAATAAGTCGAGGCGAGCACGTGCTTAACAATTCAACAAGTTCCCTTTCCAGTTTCTCACCAATGATTCCTACAGTGGTACTCGAGTGAAAAGTGAGACGAAAGCCTAAAGTAACACATCTTAGCCGACGTTTACTTACAATTACCTTTAGATGCAAAATCATAGCATCTTATGGTAATCAATGTGCCTCTCTGTCGGCATCACTGTAATAGTCTACCTCTCGCAGCTGGTGTTCTTCCACAATACTTTTAAAATATTCAGAGCAGCTTATACAGGAAGTACCACAAATGTAAATTATGCAGTGTGACATTATATTCTGTGAGGCTATCTAGGGGCAATATCACAATAATTTAAAATAGTTATTTAGTGGGGTTAGCTCAAATGAAAATGAAGCAGTAATTGTAGGTTTCCAACCCAGCATTCAGTACCTTGGCTACTATGGTAATAAAGAGAGTCTCAGGTCCAAATCAGCAAACGATAAAGTGAATGACAATTTACTTGCAACAAAAGGTTTGAATGAGTATTAGTCATTCTTAGGCAAGGTAAATTCTTTTGGCAAATTTATTCTCAATGCTGTGTAGCTATCACAATCACTTTAAAAGTTGTGATATTTTTTCGGGGAAATACTTGCAGCAAAATGCAGAACGCAGATTTAGGCTGTTATTAAACAACGTATCACAATATGGAGTTACAAGTCGAACGCCTGTGCACTAGGTGGTTTTTCACAGCGGAGCCCAATTACCAAAGACAATTTCCTGACGAGTGCTCAGCCGCTGACCAAAGAGTCTTATTATCTCGTTATCGATGGTAAGAACCCCACAGGGTCCCCCCCCCCCCCCACCGCTCTCTTTAGGGAGTGTGGAACACTGGGAGGAGGTCACCATAGTTCACAGCTGCTGCGGTCGCGTGACTAACGGTGCCATGGTTGGTTACTATGCAGTGCACTGCTGAGCGATTTCTCGCCGAAAGAGAGGAAAAAAACATGGTGCCGCGATCACCACCAAATTTCAGCATAGGTGGTTTTGGCTGAGGTAGATTGAGTGTCGACGGGGGCGGCCGTAGCGGCATTGTTGGTCTGTGCTGATTTGTGGTGGTGGGATGCTGATTGCGGAGGCAACACGATAGTGGGCCCCCTAATATCAGACTCCGCTTGCGTTCTAGGAGGCGATTGTTGTAACCTAAGAGCTGTGGAAGTGTGAAACCTCTCAACTGAGTATCTTAATGTAATCCCAGCAGCTCCAGTGTGACCTGGAAGTTTTTACCCGCAAGTGAACTTCCCGTAAATAAACTCGTTGTCTACTTGGCATTCCTCGAGCTGTCCTTCGATCACGATAAAGTCGTCAGTAAGTTTCACTTGTATACCGACCACATGGAATATCTGCACATCTAGTCTGAGTGTGAGCGTGTTGTCAGTGTTTGAAGTATCCCATGCTCTATAACGTTGCGGGGTGAGGTAAGGGGTGCCACTTGTCCTATCAGGTTCGGCGTGAGCTGTGCCGGTGGCATCACGAAAAATCCTTGCAGTTTTAATTTTAAGGCAGTTCAGTAACACAATAGCAGGTTTTCCATGTAGCAAAATATCGAAGGTACTAATTCCTCGTCTGAGAACTTAGTGAGGGCCAGAGTATGGTGGCTGCAGTGCAAGTCGCATAGTGTCATCCAACGACATGACGAAATCAAAGTCGTCTAAAGCTATATATATAAAACTGTTCTGCGAACTGTGTGCCTGTGTTGGGGATATTGTGGGCTGTGTGATGTGCTGTTTCACTCTATTGACGAGAGCAGGGAGTTCCTTTGTCTCTGGGGACTGCACTGGTGAAACGAAGTCTGCTGGTAGATTGAGTTGTTCACTGTAAACAATTCCATGAAGACCTTCCTTGTACACAGATCGTACGCCTAACAGCCCCCAAGTTTGGTAAAGATTCTGTCCAGTGGCCGTCGCTGCCTGAAACATCCAGCACCAGTGTTCCACTAAACCATTACTTTGCAGATGATCACCAATGGCACTGTAGTGCTGGACGTCCCAAATGGTTCCAAGTTCCGACGACAGCACAGATTCATATTGGCGGCTCTGGTCAGTAGTGACAGAGGTCGGGCAGCCAAAATGTGTCAAAAAATGTGTCTGAAATCTTATGGGACTTAGCTGCTAAGGTCATCAGTCCCTAAGCTTACACACTACTTAACCTAAATTAACCTAAGGACAAACACACACACCCATGCCCGAGGGAGGACTCGAACCTCCGCCGGGACCAGCCACACAGCCAAAATGTGAATCCACAAGTTGATAAACGCTCTTTCCATCGTCTCCGCCATAACGTCTAGCAAGGACTTCAGTCCAGTGGGTGACGCAATCGATGACAGAGACAAAGTATCGGAAGCCTTACTACTCTGGGAAGGGATCAAGATGAATATGTTTGCCTGTAGGCATTTCGTATCAACGAAGTGGTGGCTGTGCGTGTCGTCCCACCTTGAAATATTGGCGTGCTGTGCAAGTTTGCGTCCAAAAAGTAGTCTCATTTCACATTCGGGCAATCAGAACAGTCAGTGACTAATGTTCTTGAGGGCCTCCGGATGTGAGAGCGCTTGCAAGCTGTCAAAGATAGATTTACACATATTAAGTGTGACCAGTGGCCAGAGGTTGTTTTATGACACACCACGAGAGACTTGTGCAAAGGAACCCAGAATGGTAATTGGAACTTTGTGGTAAGTTCCTATGGGACCAAATTGCTAAGGTCGCCAGTCCCTAGACTTACACACTACTAGTGGTCGGTATAAGTAGTAAATTGTCAGCGCCACTAAATGTCATCCTTGAAATGGCGCATCGCTCTGTAGACTGATAGCAGTTGTCTATCATAAGATGACCACTTACGTTAGGAGTCAGAAACGTAATGGTTGTTGTTCACCTGCTGCTGTCTGCTGAAGCACCACTCCAATAGCGGCAGCGTTCACATCAGAAGTGATTGACAGGGAAGCTGTTACGAGGTGCTGAGCTAATGTCCTAGCATCCGATAAACTGAGGTTAATTTCGCTGAATGCATTTGAGATGTCCAAGTAAGGAATGTTCGCCGCCCAATGCGTTTGTCAGTAGTGTCTGTATGGCTGCCGTGTGAGGTAAGTGACGTCTTTAAAAATCAATAATGCCGAGAATTCGGCACAATTCGTGACAATTCCTAGGTGGAAACTGACAGATTAGTTCTATGCACTCGATCGTAGAGCAAATCCCAGAAACATTACTTCGAGTTACCTAGGCTGACACTCGTCATTGTTTGTTATCACACCAAAATGTTCAAGAGTCTCAAAAGTGAGGGTAAATTACTACTCATGTTCATGCGGAGAGGATAAAAAGGCCAAAATACGGTCCAATTATACATAACAGAAAAGAAATTTGAAGATGACATTGACAATGAAGTGTTGCCACGCTTGAGCTGCACTTTTCAAACCATAAGACATAAACAAAACTTCATAGGGCCTGAATGGTGTTATGATCACTGTCTTCGTTGGATAGTTGATTGATTTTGGGTAGGGACCAAATAGCGAGGTCATCGGTCCTATCGGATTGGGGAAGGATGACGAAGGAAGTCGGCCGTGCTCTTTTGAAGGAAACATCCCTTCATTTGCCTGAAGCGATTTAGGGAAATCACGGAAAACCTGAATCAGGATGACCACACGCGAGTTTGAACCGTCATCCTCCCGAATGCGAGTCCATTGTGCTAATCACTGCGCCATCTCTCCCGGTCACTGTCTTGGATATGTCCTCAGTAGTCATAGGAATTTGCAGGCAAGCTTTCCGATTATCTAGAAAATTACACACAGAAATATCTGGTAAGATGTGAGTAAAGTCTTGAATGTTTGGTATCAGACAGTTACCAGGGATTTTTCGAGAACTGAAGCCCAAAAATCACCACGTCATCTATATGTTCCATCTTTTTGGGGGAGAAGATGTATGGGTATTTTGGTGTCACCGCCAGACACCACACTTGCTAGGTGGTAGTTTTAAATCGGCCGCGGTCCATTAGTACATGTCGGACCCGCGTGTCGCCACTGTGAGATCGCAGACCGAGCGCCACCACAAGGCAGGTCACGAGATACGGACTAGCACTCGCCCCAGTTGTACGGACGACGTAGCTAGCGATGCATACTGACGAAGCCTCGCTCATTTGCAGAGCAGATAGAATAGCCTTCAGCTAAGTCAATGGCTACGACCTAGCAAGGCGCCATTAGTAACATTGCATGTATCTAAAGAGTCTCACTTGTATCGCCACAATCTCCAGATGTACCAAAAGGATGGATTAAAGTTAAGTATTCCAGAAGCTACGTACTTTTCTTTATAGCATTCATTACGTATCCTGTTTCAGACCTCACGCCCATCTGCGTGAGTGTAGCGCGTGCCTTTCGGCTTCCTCTCATTGTGTCTAGGCTGTCTTGCCTAGACACAACATTTTTTGGCGACGAGTCAACGGAAAGGGTCTTGTTCTTTCTAATTGCTTACATTTACTTGTGTCATGGCTTCGCCAGATGTACTGTCCGAATTTTATCGCTTGCAGCATCAGCAGACGCAGGCGTTATTGGATGCCCTTGCACAGCTCGTCCAGGGTCAATGTGCACTGCAAAACGATGCGGCCGCCGCCGCTTCATCGCTACCGCAGCCACAACATGCAGTTGCACCACCATTTCGTAATTTTCACGCAGACGTGGAAACATGGACGGAGTGGTCACGCCAGTTTGGATTTCATCTCGCCGCCTACAGAATTCAAGGTAACGAGCGGCAGCCTCATTTATTGTCGTGTGTAGGGGTGCAAACGTACCGTGTGATAGTGAAATTATTTCCCCGACGCGACGTAGCAACTCTGTCCTACGCAGAAATTTTGTCTGCTTTAGATGCCTATTTCAAGGAAACAGTTAATGTAGTTGCAAAAAGGTATACTTTCTTTCGTACAAAACGTACGGCCGGTCAAACTAATCGGGAGTGGGTTGCAACTTTGCAAGGCCTTACAAGGGATTGTGCTTTTGAGTGTGAATGTGGACTCCCTTATTCAGATACCATGGTACGTGATACAATAGCACAGAACGTTTCTGATGTTCGCATACGGGAACAGATTTTGAAACTCGTCAATCCCTCCCTTCAACAAGTGATAGACATATTGGATACACAAGACACGCTTGACTTTGCTCAGGAATCATTTGCAACTTCGCCAGCCGTGTGTAACATTAACCGGCCCGCCGGGCGCGCTGCACGGCCCGGTAAACTGCCCTCGCGCACGTCCACGCAGCTGCGGCCACGCTCTAAACCAGGTGTGCCGCGCCAGCATACAAATGCAGTGAAATCATGCCCACGGTGTGCTACTAGACATTCGCGTGAAAATTGCCCATCACGCCAAGCTATTTGCTTTTACTGTAATAAGAAAGGACATGTTCAAAGTGTTTGCCAGAAAAAGCTCAGATCAGACGCTCTTAATCATTCCAGGCCCTTTGCTTCGCGCCGGAATCGAACCAAGAATACTCAGGCTCGAGAACCTTCGCCTATGGACATTCATGTAGTTAATTCCATTTCATCCAGTGCCACTGTCTCTAACAGTGACTGTGTTCGTCCCACACAAAGTGTGCGTTGACGTCGCCGGAAATCACGTCAATTAGCAAGTGATGCTGTACCTGTATCAGTTCAAATTGTACGAGACAGTCGCTCTTGTCGTCAGTAGGACAATAAACTTTTTGTAGATTTGGACTTTAATGGCAAGGTCATACCATTCCAGCTCGATACCGGAGCTGCAGTTTCATTGCTCAATCACAATACGTACAAACAACTGGGCAAACCTCCGTTGTGTGCCGCAAATGTTCAGTTAAATAGTTATTCAGATCAGAATATCCCTGTGTTAGGTCAATGCACCCTTCTTGCAACATACAAGGGACAAACAAAACTTGTGTCATTTTACGTTCTTCGTTCTTCTACTGCAGTGAACTTGTCTGGTTTAGATTTATTTCAGTTGTTTAACATGTCTATAGTAAATCAGGTCCTATCAGTGAATCAGACTGCACCTTTCGCCAGTTGCAATCGGCGTTGCTTTCAAATACTTGCCTTACGCCATTCGATTCCCAGAAACCCCTTTTGTTGATGGTAGATGCATCGGATTTCGGGATCGGTGCTGTGCTTGTGCACAGAGATGGGTCGCATGATCGCCCTATTGCCTTTGCGTCCAAATTGCTCTCGTCTGCGCAAAGAAATTATTCACAGATAGAGAAAGAAGCTTTGGCTCTCGTGTTTGGTGTTACTAAGTTCCATGATTTCTTGTATGGTCGTCACTTTACCATCATCACAGACCACAAACCTTTGATGTCGCTTTTTCATCCGAACAAGCCTGTACCTCCGCGTACAGCGCAGAAATTCATTCGCTGGTCTATTTTCCTCTCGCAGTACCACTACGATATCTTGTATCGGTCCACTGCTAAGCACGGAAACGCCGATGCGTTGTCCCGTTTGCCTGTTGCTGAGGATAGAGCATTCGATTCTTCCAAACTTGCTTGCATGTTCATTGATTCGGAAACCGATGATGTGGTCGAATCGTTTCCGATTGATTTTCGTCGTGTAGCTACAGCCACAGCTGCCGACCCGGTCCTTGCTACCGTTTTGCGTTTTGTTGCTACGCAATGGCCTTTGTCAAAGTCTCGGATCGAGGATCCGTTGGTTCGCCGATTTTTTGCTCACAAGGAGAGACTTTTTGTACGATGTGGTGTTTTGTTGTTGCGTTCTGATAATGATCAGTCCAGAGTCGTGGTCCCACATACGTTACAGTCCTCTGTTTTACGGCTTCTTCACCAAGGACATTGGGGTATAGTGCGAACGAAACAACTTGCTCGTCAGCACTGTACTTGGTTCGGAATCGATGCTGCGATTACGAATATGTGCTCTTCTTGCATGGCGCGCGCCGAACAACAATCCGCACCACCGCGGAAATTCTTTGCATGGCCAAAAGCCGCTTCCCCTTGGCAACGCTTGCACATCGATTTAGCTGGTCCATTCTGGAACGCTAGATGGTTTGTTGTGGTAGATGCCTTCAGTAATTTTCCTTTTGTTGTCCGGATGTCTTCCACGACGTCTTTTGCCACCATCCAAGCGTTGTCTGCTATCTTTTGCATTGAAGGTCTTCCGCAGACTATTGTTTCCGACAATGGCCCACAATTCATGTCCGCAGAATTTCAGTCATTCTGCCAGGCCAATGGTATTCAACATCTGACATCCGCGCCGTTATCGCCTCAGTCAAACGGTGCCGCTGAAAGATTGGTCCGGACTTTCAAGTCACAGATGTTGAAATTGAAAGCAACGCATTCTCAGGAGGACGCGTTGTTGCTCTTTTTGTCATCGTATCGCTCTCAGCCCCGAGATGGTTGCTAGCCGGCTGAGTTGCTCCACGGTCGTCCTCATCGAACCTTGAAGTCTTTGCTGCATCCGCCGCATCAGGTTCCTGTGCACCGGCAGACTCCTGCTTTTGCTCCAGGCGACGTTGTATTCTATCGCAACTGTCGAGGTTCACGGCGTTGGCTCGCAGGGCCCATTCTTCGCTGCCTCGGCCGCGCAATGTATTTGGTTTTGGGGGCCTCTGGTGAGGTGCGTCGGCATCTCAATCAGCTGCGCCTCTGTTGTCGCACGGGTTCTGCCGCTCCCCGTCTGCTTTCAGCGACGGTGCCGTCCGGTCAGCGCCCTGGGGACCCATCTACTGGCTCGCCTCATCCCCAGGTGTTACCGACGATGCCTTCCATTTTGCCCCATGGCGACGCGCCGCCGCCGCCTCCGCAGCCGCCGCCTGTTCTTCCGCCGGAGCCGCCCGCAGTGGACGCTTCGCTGCAGCCGCCAAGCGCCTCCCTGGGTCGCGCGCCGCCGATCGCTTCCCGTGACCAGCCGTCCTCCGCCATGGAACTCTAGCCCGCTCCGGACCACATGGCGTCTTCGCGCGTCCGGTACCCCGACGCAATGGAGGTCGACCCTTCGGCCCCTCCTGTCTCTTTACGGGCGCATACACCGCATGTTGACGTGCACCCTGGACTAGGTTTTCAGGCGTTTCCTAGCTCCCCTCGAACCGAATGGCCGGGTGCGGGTGGCACAGCCTCGCCTGTTGTTAGGCTCCCCATCTCATCGCATACGTCAACATGGGGTCCTCCCCACGGCGGGCGGAAGCCTTATAACACGACCGTTCACCGATTTGCGGGGGAGGAATGTGGTGTCACCGCCAGACACCACACTTGCTAGGTGGTAGTTTTAAATCGGCCGCGGTCCATTAGTACATGTCGTACCCGCGTGTCGCCACTGTGAGATCGCAGACCGAGCGCCACCACAAGGCAGGTCACGAGATACGGACTAGCACTCGCCCCAGTTGTACGGACGACGTAGCTAGCGATGCACACTGACAAAGCCTCGCTCATTTGCAGAGCAGATCGTTAGAATAGCCTTCAGCTAAGTCAATGGCTACGACCTAGCAAGGCGCCATTAGTAACATTGCATGTATCTAAAGAGTCTCACTTGTATCGGCTCAATCTCCAGATGTACCAAAAGGATGGATTAAAGTTAAGTATTCCAGAAGCTACGTACTTTTCTTTATAGCATTCATTATGTATCCTGTTTCAGACCTCACGCCCATCTGCGTGAACGTAGCGCGTGCCTTTCGGCTTCCCCTCATTGTGTCTAGGCTGTCTTGCCTAGACACAACAGGTATAGCCCAAGGATATCAGACTGACAAACAATATCAACTTTCAGAACTTCATCAACAGCTTTTCGGTTGCTTGCAGTTCGTCGGGCGTCAGTTTCACCGCTCCGTGGAGAGATGGAGGAGGGGGAGGGGGGGGGGGAGAGTGAGAGGGGGCCCCTTGGGTGTAATATTCATTTTGCGCAGCTTCATAGTGAACACCTCTCTTCTGAAATGCCACATGAGAATCCTGCAGGGGGGTGTGAGCCCGGGGTGCCACATACGGAGGATGCATATGCATTGCGAGAAAAATTCATCGTACTGACCTGAGTTGTCTGTGGCTCGTGTGCTGCCATCTGTCATGGCTATTTGTGTGTATGTCCTCTGCCGCCCACGTGTCTGCCGCTGTGTCGTTTGTGTTGGCTGTGCGGGGATGTTGGTGCTGCTCCTGTCCGACTTGATGCTGATAAAAACGTGTGGCATTTCACTCATTTCCTACAGAATGAATTGCGGCATGCCATTCACCATTTTCATCACAGAGTCCGAGTTTCTCCTTCCTCACTTCCTCATAACACATCCTATCCTCCAGCATCTCTGATTCTAATATCTGAGAGCTGTTGAGGAGCTTGCGGATTGGTATCCTCTGAAGTTGTTTGTGCATAAAGTAGGAGACTACCAGTGACGCCATGTACTGTTTCTTCTATATCCCTTTACTGTACGATTCCCCATGTCTAATTGGGGGAGAGGTGAAAGTAGCGGAATAAATGCACGGCTAAGATTAGTTCGTGAACATCTGTGTCCAAAAATTTTTCGCAGAGACCAACGTCTGAACGTCTGTGATACGCCTGACAGTTCCGTCAAGTTCGAATGGAGAGTCGTTTGTGGCTCTAGTAGCGGCCGATGTAGGCAGTTGTGTTAGCAGGTTCTTCCTGCAGACAGTACTTGTTTCCGAGCTGCTGTCGGTCAGAAAGTATTATTACGAGGGTTGGAACTTAAATAGTTGCAACTATTTATTCACAACCGATACAAAAGAATTACGTTTGCGTACTGTTACTGTCCTTCAAAGTAGTCACAGCGTTGTGTAGAACCCGTTGCCAGCGATGTGGAAGGCGTAGTATACCGTTAGCAGAGCCTGTTCTATTGATGGTGAGAATGGAGCGGTCTACTGCCTGTCGAATCGCTGGAATAGTTCTGAAGCGAATGCCACGAAGTGGTTCCTTCATCTTCGGAATCAAATCAAAGTCACAAGGATTAAGTCCGGGCGTATGGTGGCTGGTACAGTACTTCCCAGTCCCATCGACCGAACAGAGCAGCCACAGCTTGCGCTGTATGTGCCCGCGCATTGTCGTGCAAAATGATGGGTGGGTTGCGCAGAAAGTGACGCCGCTTCTTTCGCAAAGCTGGTCGCAGGTGATGCTCCAAAAGCGAACAGTAATACTGTGCATTGTCGGTCTGCCGTGGAGGAACGTAATGCGTTAGGATAACACCATCACAGTCGTACACGAGAATCACCATAACTTTCACCATACAGGGGCTCTGACGCACTTCCGACTTTCGCGGCGACCCATAATGACGCTTGGGCAATTCCAGCAGGACAATGCGACAAGCCACACGTCCAGAATTGCTACAGAGTGGCTCCAGGTACACTCTTCTGAGTTTCAACACTTCCGCTGGCCATCAAACTCCCTAGACATGAACATTGTTAAACATATCTGGGATGCCTTGCGACGTGATGTCCAGAGATCTCCACTCCTTCATGCTGTCATGGATTTATGAACAGCCCTGCAGGATTCATAGTGTCAATTCTCTCCAGCACTGCTTCAGACATTAGCCGAGTCCATGTCAGGTCACGTTGTGGCACTTAAGCGTGCTCGCTGTAACTCTACACGATATTAGGCAGGTGTACCAGTTTCTTTGGCTCTTCAGTGTATTAAGTATCGACATGTAGGCAAGGGATCGGTGTGGCATTCGTGTCTTTGCGACATAAGTGCAGTGAATGTGGAGACATGAGCTATGGCAACGTTTGTACCACATGCGTCCAAACAGGAAAACCTTGCTGTTATCTTTCCTTGGCTGCAGGATATCCGTCGGAAAATGAAGAATGTATGGGCAGCATATGCGTCGATAACCATCGTTGTGGAATGGTGATCCAAGTTCATGACAACGGGCGTCCCCATATCGCAAATGTAACGCAGAAGTTTCGCGCCAACTAAAATGAGAGACACTCGTGTACCCGCCGTATGGTCCTGATATCTCACCATGCTATTATCACGCCTTCGGTGTCTTAGAAAAGGCCTTGAAAGGTCGACGATTCGCGTCAGTTGAGGACTACAGCAGGCAGTTACGAATTTCTTCACGCAGTAGGACAAGGTGTTCAGCAAACGGGCATCTTCAACCTGGTGCGTCGGTGGGATGTCTGCCTCAATGGTTATGGCGATTTTGCCTGATTGGCGTACCGATTCTGGACTTAGCGCTTTCGAACTGGAAGTTACTGACCACCCCTTATACATCATATCTCCTAGATTTATCTATAGTAATTTCTACATAAAAAATAATGGAAAGCTAATACTGATGCAAAGAGATACTTACGTCACTTCTGTTCCATTTATAAGACGGCTGGAGACGTCACAAATCTTAGCAAGCGGGCATAAGCGAAGACAACTCGTTCTTACCTGGAAGTATGAATTCAGTTGTTAACAAACAGTGAGGGGGGGGGAGGGGAATTTGCAGTGCACGTTAACACAGCAGACACAAACAGTATGGCCTAAACTGTATTAAATTAGAGATAGGGACTAAGTACTTTACTGAAACGTCATACACTCTTCAAGCTTGTTTTACCACATTGGAACGTCTACTCCTTCATTTTATTTCAGCATTTTCCCTTTTCCTCTCTCTCTCTCTAACACACACACACACACACATATATATATATATATATATATATATATATATATATAGAAACGCCATCTACTTTACAGTGCAGTTCTGTACATATAGAGGCCAAATTAAAGAAATACTGCCAGCTACATGGATTGAACATGATCAATGGATAAATGTGACTAAAAATAAACGCTTTACTCCTTCAGCCAATGCGAATGAATAAGCGTTCAAGCAAACAGAGGAAAAATTTGATATACAGGTAAGCTCAGCACTGACTCCGCATTATAAACGTGGCATTTGATAACAGAAATGAAAAAATAACATATCATTTAGATAACTTTCTTCTTGTCCCCGTAACTGAACGTTGCTGTCACACAACACCTACTTCCAACGTCCCTGCAGCGAGCACTAAGAGTCCTGTTGCGTTCTAAATGAGACTGTTGCTCTCAATCATCTTTTGCAGGGTTTTTTTTAATGTGTAGTGTGGGCTGAAGAGATCATCCTTGATGACTTATTCTTCTAGGATGGGATGTAAGGATAAAAGGAAAACACTTTATTACACATTCAGTTAGGCTTGGGCACGCAATGGGTCCTTTAGCCTGCTGTCTTTGGTGATGTCTATCTGCTGTGGAGGGTGAAATGTGTCAAGGCTGTTATGTGTGACTGCTTCCTCGTGTTATGACAGATTGCCTATTGGGGGGGGGGGGGGAGGGGGGTGAAACGTTATTGACTTCGGTACTCGATACTTGTGCCATCTTGCAGGGTTTACCGTTCCTACCGATTCTTATTGTCGAACTTCGTCCATAAGGGCATCGATTTTGTCAAAAACTCATAGAGCCTTGTCATGGACCTTCTCTTGTATAGTGGTCTCGTGGAGTGCGGTGCGGATGTCGACGTTTCTTGTCCACCATGGAGCTCCTGTGATCCATCCATAGCAAATGTTTTGCATCGCTTGGAGTTTGTTGTAGTTGGAGACGCACGTAGTTCCCCACGAGGTGAAGCCATATAACATTGTGGGTTCCACCGTTGCCTTATACAATTGGAGTTTTGTCTTAGGGTTGAGATCCTTACTCTTCAGGAACGGAATCAATGACCTGGCCATCTTCTGGGCTGCCGTCTTCTTGTCGTCAACATGCTGCGTAAGGAGTAATTTTTCGTCAAGGTAGACACCGAGATACTTCACTCCCGGCGACCATGGGATAAATTGATCAGCTATTTGGAGTCTGTCGTTCAGAACTGGTTTCCTCCGTGTGAACAGAACGGCTGCCGTCTTCGTCGGGTTGATCGTTATCTTATTTTGCAGCGCCCGGCGTTCCATTACAGCAAGTTGCCGTTGCATCCTAGCGATTAGCTGGTCCAACTGTCGTCCAGTTGTCAGAAAGGCCGTATCGTCAGCATAAAAACTCGCCGTAACAAAGGGGACTGTTGGGATGTCATTTATATATAAGTTGAAAAGCAGAGGTGAAATGACAGAGCCCTGCAGAATTCCTGCGGAGATCCGTTTCATTTCGGAGTTTTTATCGTCGACTCGGACATACAGTTTCTTGTCCTGCAGAAAGCTGTCTATGAGTCCAGTGTAACAATTCGCAATAGGGGTAGTGCGATGCAGTTTGACGATAAGGTTGGGCCGCCACACCCTATCGTAAGCTTTTCCGATGTCAAGGAAGACACCAATCGTGAAATGCTGCTTGTTGTATCCTTCTTGTATCCATTCGGTGATCCAAGGAAGTTGAAGTTCGGCAGATAACTTGTCCTTGAAACCGAATTGTTCGGGTCATATAACATCATGCGCTGTAAGCGTGTCATGGAGCCTCTTCAACAGCACTCTCTCGAGCACCTTGCCAAGGGTCGGCAAGAGGCTAATTGGCCGGTAACTGTGGGTTTCTGCTGGGTCTTTACCTGGCTTGGGTATTGGAACTACTCGAGCCGTCTTCCATGCCGTAGGAAAATATCCCTGCAGAAGACAGCTGTTGAGAATTCCGGTAAGGAGCACAGTTGGCTTCCTGGGCAACTGTTTCAAATCGGTGTTGCCTTTGGAGTCGTTGCCTGGCGCATTATTCCGAGTATTCCGGATAATTTTACGGATCTCTGCTGGTGTGGTGAGTTGTGGGCGGCTCTGCACAGGCGCAGTACGAAAAGCAGTCCAATCTGCTGTAACGACGGCTTCCTGTTCTTGCAGGCGGACGTCGTTCACGGGGGTCGCTGGTGTAGACATCTGTTCTTGATAAGTCGTAGCATACAGCTCCGACTGGGCGAGTTCGTCATAGAGGAGGCCATCTGGTCCTCTGATGGCTCGTTTAGGTGGCCGCTGGTGTCGTATGTTCTTGACTACCTGCCATTCGTTCTTGGTTCGAAGTAAGAATTCATCCATCTTATCTTCCCACACCTGCTGTCACCACTCGGCCACTCTCCTGAGCAGTTCTCGTGTTAAGACGTGTGTTTCTCGTCGATCGATCGGGTTTCTATAGCAGAGCCAACGTTTCTCTGTGTCTTCAGTTCTTGGAGTAGAGGCGGGAACTCGTCGAAAGCTACTACAGGGTAGACCGTGTGAGTAGTTGCCCTCCGTTTGGCTACCTTTATCTTCTGCGTCAAAGTTTGTACCGCGATGTCGATGGCTTCCGGTGTTGAAACGTCCTGAGTCGGCCAGATATTGCTGTCAAGATATGTCCGAAATTGACCCCAGTTCAGAGTTTGTGAGATGGGGGGGCGGATGTTTGGCCGTTGCGTTTTCCACTATGCTGATAACAGGTCGGTGGTCAGACGAAAGATCGTCGACGGTGTGGAGCTCGAGGCTCGTCTCAATATTTTTGATGAGAGCAATATCTAGGACGTCCGCTTCTTGCCGATCGACGTGCTTGCTGTTAAGGTCACCTCCTAGGAAGATTTTGTCAAAATTGGTGAAGATACTCCGTAGGTCCTCTGGCACCAGGTTTTTACCGGGGCTGTTGTACGCCGCGATGAAAGTGATGTTGTCTGCCACCGATCGAACCGTTACTGCTGTTTCCTCCAGATGTTGGAGGTGTGGTGGTGTTTCATGATGGTGCCGCAGTTCCCTTTTAAGCAGAACTGCGGTCCCTCCGCCTCGTTGGCCTTGGCTGTCCGTTCTATACACGTACATGTTACGAAATCTGAGCTCAGTTGTTGGACGAAGGTGCGTCTCCGATACAAGTGCGATGTCGATTTTGTGACGTTGTAAAAATTCAGCGAATTCTGTTTTCTTGTGTTTCATTCCGTTGGCGTTCCATATACAGATTTTCAGGTTTCTCGTGGTCCCAGGGCGATCCATCTTAAGGTGTTCCAAAGGCCTTCAATACACTTTCGATTGAAGAAAGTATCCCCACTAGTTGTTGCTGCACGGCGGTGAGAAGTTGGCGACATCAGAGAGGGCTGGAGCTATGGATTCCATCAAATGAGCTGGTGAGATATAGATTTCCGGTTCCGGTCGTCGTGGTGATGCTGCGTGGGCGTATGAATAATGCTGGCGGTGCTGTCGACGTAGGCGTGCTTCAGGAGGAGGCTGTGTTACTGGCTGCCGTGTCGCCGCCGGCTGTTCTTGTGGCGTTTGCTGACGGTGGGGCGGAGAGTGAGGCGTCAGGTAGGAGTTCCGTATTACACGAGTCCTCCGTTGAGAGGACGCTGCGGGGAAGACCGTTGTCTGTATTTCCTGAGAAGTTCCTGGTACTTCTGGCAGCCACGCCATGTGGCAGGATGATGCTTTTCACAGTTAGCACATTTCGGCGGAGCCCCTCGGGGATGAGTACATGATGAAGATCAGTGTTGCCCTCCACATCGAACGCAGGGAGCAGGCAAGCTGCAAAAATTAGCTGTATGTTCGTATCGCTGGCAGTGGCGAGATTGAACAGGTCCTTCTTGTCTGTTGTAGATTTCAATAACGACTTTAGTATATAGAAGGTATTTGATGTCGTAAATCTTGTAATTTTCCTTTTGGGCTGGCAACGTGACACAGTAAGCAGCTTGAGGTCGTAATTCCTTGGTGTTGTCGTCTCGATTTTTAAACTGGTGGACGTTGATGACAGGGAAACCTTTCTCTATCAGTGCGTCTTTCAGTTCTTCCTCCGTAACTTCGGCAGGTAGACGTTTGACAACCACTTTGAGGTCCTTGTCCTCTGCGGCCTGATGTGTAAAAAAGTGGATGTCACTCGACACAAAGAAATTGATGGCCCGTCGTTGATCTTCATAGGAGTCAAAGTGGTATTTGATCCTGTCTCGTTGGTAGATGGCGTTAAGACTGCCGTCAATATTCGCTTTCAGCGCCTTGTTGAGTTCCATGTAGTTCTTGGTATGGTAAACAGTAACGGGCGGGACTTTGCGTAGTAAGTTCCGGCCAGAGCCAGCTGTCCCCTCTTTATCTGCTTCGAAATTGACGTCACTCGTCTGGTCCATACGTTCTGGAGCATCCTGAGTATCTTCCGTCGCAATAGCCGCATAACGGGTGGAAGTTTTCAGTTCTTCTGCACGTTGTCGCTTCCGAGAGTTGTTCTGCTTAGGAGAAGCGTTGAGTCGTTTTCTTTGGCGAACTAGCGTAAAATCGCCCTCTCCGTCGGTGGGCTGAACGGTCCAGACTTCTTCAGAGGAGACGCCCTCCATTTCGTCGTCGTCTTCTGGTGGAGAAAATTGTTCCACGTCGCCTACTTGTTCTTCAGGCTGTGAAGTAGGAACTGTACTAGTGCGGTTGTCGTATACTTCCTGACTTTGCAGAATCATGTAATGTATTTCACGTCTTAGTTCCCTAGATGCCTGTAATAGTAATTTTGAATCACCCTGTATAAGGCAGCTTCCACGAGAACTGTGAGCACGTGCTCCAAGTTTGATCGCAAATCAGGGAAGAGTTCCACGTAGACGTTGACATTTCGCTTTTATAAAACATGTATAGGTACGTTTACGTTGCTTCACACAAAATAAAGTACATTTTAAACACCAGAATAACTTAATTCCTACCGAGGGCCATCCTATTTTTTTGAAAAAAAAATATATAAAAATAATCGTTAGAATGAGCAGGTTACTTGAAAATAGTCCTCAGCATTTTAAATCAATGTCTACTACCTCCTATCGCTGCAGCGGAAGTATTTCTTTGTTGATGTGCTGAACACAAACTCAAATTCTCACTTCCTGGTGTAGTGATAAATTGAAAGACGTTCAAAAGACCCTCTGCGTGTCACGATTTTCCAAGTGTAACTGAGAATTATAAGCGGTCGTGTAATTATTTCTAAAGTTCCTTCTGTTGGTTTTAAACTTTCACCACTAGCTTATCTTTACTGAGAGGGTGCGGATGTTCGGGGAATGCAGTGAAGACAAAGGAAATTAAACAGTGACTAACCTTGATTTATATTTTGTATTCAACCTGTGATAGCACACTGAGGAACTTATACCTTAGTACTAGACCCTCCATTTTCTTCATCAGAGCAGAGAGAAATTCTGAACTGAAAGAGAAGCCAGGCAAACAGATTCAGTATCACATCAACTGTTCTCAGCACACCTAGACAAATTTTCTAGGATGCTGATAGAGATGGTGAACATCGGAGTAGTCTTCTCACTTTCAATAGGAAACTCAAAGTTAACTGTTATTATCGAATGTTACTTCTGTCTTCACTTCAGGCAGAATTTACGTCCAGTACGACATGTAGGCTCAACGTTATATGTGTTTTTATATTATGCTGCATCCTTACGTCATTTTCTAAAAACCGGGCGATGTGGCGCAGTGGTTAGCACACTGGACTTGCATTCGGGAGGACAACGGTTCAATCCCGCGTACGGCCATCCTGATTTAGGTTTTCCGTGATTTCCCTAAATCGCTCCAGACAAATGCCGGGATGGTTCCTCTGAAAGGGCACGGCCGACTTCCTTCCCCCCTTCTTCCCTAATCCGATGAGACCGATGACCTCGATGTTTGGTCTCTTCCTCCAAACAACGCAACCCATTTTCTAAAATTTTTCAGAAGGTAATGTACTCCGGGGTTGTTATCCACTTGTAAGTAACAGGATACTTAGTCGACCACAGTATGGATTTCAGAACGTTCATTCTACTGATTCAGTAGAAAAATCCTTGCTTGATAAAATATCACCAGTTGAAATCTTCTGTGACTTATCGGAGGCATTTGATTGCGTCATTCATAATGTTCCATTAGAGATATCAAGATCTTATGGAATAAATAGTTTAGCACATGTCTATTTTTTTAAAAAAGATCTCAATGCGCAATTATTAGCCTAGACTGTTCGAATAATGCAAAGAAGGCAGACACATTATCTACATGTGTTAAACTTACATTGCAAATCCCACGTGGTACGATCATTTGTCCACTATTGTTCTTGCTTAATGTTAATGATCAGCTATTTTAATTGAACCAAGAGGCATAATTAATCTTCTCTGAAGACAATGCAAGCATTGTTGTGACACGGAGCAAAGAAGAATCAACAAAGAAAACTGCAACTGAATTTTTTGTGGTAGGTACGGACTGGCTTAGCAAAAATTGGCTAGAATTATACTTTGAAAAACATAACTCGTCCACTTTCCTACTGTCAAAAATACCCCACACCTTATTAACCTAGTATGCCAAAAATAAATAACAAATAGGGTAGAAAGTTGTAAGTTCTTAGGTGCGCTTTCTGATGAAACCTTTGAGTGGAAAAACCAAATAGAAGGACTGCTAAAACGATGATTCCCAACTGTGGGCGTATACACTGCCGGAAAAAAATTGACACACTTTTTTAGAGGTTTCCAGTTTACTCAAGATTTATTGTTTCAACAGTCGATATTGAGTGCATGAAATGATTACATTTACAGAAAAAAAGAAATGACGGTTCTCACCAACCAGGTATCGACTCATACTGAAATTCTTATATTACTATGTGGTGTAGCCTCTACGGGCGGCAATGTAGGCTCTGATTCTGGCATCCAGTCATTCGTACAGATGGCGAAAACTGTCTGAGATGCCCTGCTTAACCCGCAGGACAGGGCAAATAGAATAAATTGTGGAAAAAGGCCAAAATAAGGGGCTGTCAGTTACACTCGACCATACAACTTTATTATTTGATCAAACATTGCAAGAGCGCAAAAAATTTATCTAAACACACTGCTTTAATCTTTGGGACTTAATTACCAGCTGAAAGCCACTTTCATTTAGAAACGGATGAAGGCCAATTATTTAAAACGCAAGCATAATCAAACATTTAAAAGGCAAGCCATATCTTAAAACAGTTCTTTATTAGACTGAAGTAAACAAGTTAAATTCAAATCAGCTGAAGGCTGAAGACTTAAAAATTCAAAAAAAAAAATTTAAATGCCAAAGGGCATACGTGAAACAGTACTTTAAACTAGGCTGAAGGCCTTAAGAGTAAAATAACTAATTTAAAAGCACAAAACGGGCTAGACGCCATACAACTACCAACAACAAGAACAAATAAAAAACTAAGGCAGTCCACACAAGGGCGCCCAGATGTTCGAGGGTCGCCCTATAATTCGAACACTAACGCTCTCTTAGGTGAGACAGGCAGTCAAGCCAACCATTCACGATCCAACGACAACCCAACCGGCTGTACGCAGACAACATTTAAAATAACTCGTCAGTCAAAATCACACAAATTACACACAGTTTCACGAACACTTCCACTTCACCAGACCAGGGCACAACAGGGCGTTCAACGGAACAACGTAGAAGATATTGGGGCCCACAGCCAATCACACACGGAGCTGTCAAACTACATACCGTGCCGGACAGCAACAACACGATGACGAAACTACACTGCCTGAAATTTACATCAACGCCCAGGGCAGGTAACTGGAACGTTAACGGCCACAAGGCAGAAGATTCCGCTGGTGCACTTCAATTCAAATAACCAAATACAATTAAACTCCACCGGAAGGTGGCTAGAATTTTCCAACTTGAAAACCACGTTGTTGCTCGCGGGAATATCCCAACAGCCGACAACGAACTCGAAACGACACAATGTGAACAGTCTTGACTTGCTGGTAGGTTAAATCAAAACTCAATTTTCGTGTGCAGGGTCGGTGAGCCACGGACCTCGTAGCAATTGGAACAGCGCCACACTCTTCTCGACACTGCGTAGAGACCGCCAGCGGGCCCCGGCCAAACTACGCCCCGTCGAGAATTCCTCACTGCTCCACGCCAACCGACCGACTCCTCAGAGCGAATATGCAGACAACATTTAAAATAACTTGTCAGTCAAAATCACACAAACTACACAGTTTCACGAACACTTGCACGAAGAACTAGACAATGCTAACGGCAGTGACTGTACAATAACAGGGACGAATCACGTGTCGACACACACAGCCAACTCCTAAGCGATCGCCGGCCAAATACACGTCTTCCGGCAAGATGACCGACCGACGACCAACCAAAGTCGTCCCCACTCCAATCATGTGTGTGGGCAACCGTCGGGAGAGCCATGGTGGTCCGGACCTCACTGCTGCCACGACCCGACTGAACTTGTACCGCGTGCCAACTCAAACACTGCCAGGTCTGAACTAACTGCTGGCACGTTACAGCTCACTGGACGACCGGGAAGTAATAGCAGCCCAGCAAAGATAATACGGCAGAGCCTATATCGATAAGCGCTGCTGCTGCCGCTCACGGGCAGGCAAAGAAGCAACTCAGTGACACCAGTAATTGAAACTAACATAACGACGTGGCAGTACGGTAAAAAAACAGGATGTAAAATAAGAGATGGCACCAACACGGGCCACGCACGGCTCACTGTCCTGGGATACGGTATGGCACGTCTGCTCGACTTGTTCACGTAGTCCTATACCAGATGCTGGTTGACAAGTCGCACGAGTCACTTCCCGTCGCATCCTATCTCACACGTGCTCGACCGGAACAAGTCTGTAGATAGTGCTGGCCAGTAAAGCTGCTACACGTCTTGCGTTGCGTGCCACGGGCAGTGTGTGGCCGAAAATTATCCTGTTGGAACAACGTACCACCATCTTGTTGCACGGACAGCGAAAGAACGGGTCTAACAATATTCTGCAAGTGGCGAGAGCTGGTTAGCGTTCCCTCCAGAAACGCAAGAGGTGAACGGTGAACGACAATTGTAGCTCATCGCACCCCGGACCATAAGGCCTGAGGGGGGGGGGGGGGGGGGGGGAACTAAGGGGAGGGGGGGGCGGCGGCGTATCTTGAATGAATGGGCTCTACGAGACAGCGGTCACCAGATCTGCGTCATACGCACAAACGACCATCGCTAGCGTGCAGGCAGAATCTGCTTTCGTCGCTGAAGACCACGGCGCGCCATTCCGTCTTCCAAGTGGTCTTCTGACTGTACCAGTCGAGCCGTGCACGCTGCTGCTGTTATATGAGTGGAAGATGGGCTAGAGGCGTGCGTACCCGTAGTGCTACCGCTAATTAACGATTGGTAACGGTTCTCGTTGACACGTCTGGGCTCACAAGCCCTCTTATTTGTGCTGTGGTAGCTGTAAGATCTGCCTCTGATGCCCTTACGTTACGGCTATCCTGGTGGGCGGCTGTGCTGCGTGAAGTCCTGAGCCTTGTCTACAGGTTTGAGAATGTTCACGTGACCACTGATACCAGCATCATTGCACCCCTGGCGCAGTGCGTCCAACTCGTGTGGCAATTCTCCGAAAGGACGATCCCGCCGTTCGGAAGGGGACATTTTGACCTCTTTCAAACTCGCTCATGTGGCTATAGGAAGCACGAGTGCGTCTCCGTGGCAAGGTTACCTGCTTGCTTCACACGTTTGCGCCACTCTGAGCGTTCTGTGTCCGAGCATTGTGTATTAAAGCGTAGACACAGATGGCGCTCCGGTAGCTGTACCACCACGCTATCAGCTACCAGACGATACTGAAATCATAATCAGTACATCTACCATCCCCCAGATGGCATATGCCGTCATCGGATGAAAATCGGTGTCTTCTTTCCAGTTGTACAATTTTTTTCCAGCCGTGTAAGAGTAAGTTAATATACACTGAAGCGCCAAAGAAACTGGTATAGGCATGCTTATTCAAATACAGAGATATGTGAACAGGCAGAAAACGGTGCTGCGGTCGGCAACGCCTATATAAGATAACAAGTGTCTGCCGCAGTTGTTAGATCGGTTATTGCTGCTACAATGGCAGGTTATCAAGATTTAAGTGAGGTTAAACGTGGTGTTACAGTCAGCGCATGAGCGATGGGAGACAGAGCGTCTCCGAGGTAGCGATGAAGTGGGGATTTTCCCATACGATCATTTCACGAGAAAACCGTGAATATCAGGAATCCGGTAAAACATCAAATCTCCAACATCGCTGCGCCCGGAAAAAGATCCTGCAAGAACCGGACCAAAGACAACTGAACAGAATCGTTCAACGCGCCAGAAGTGCATCCCTTCCGCAAAATGCTGCGGATTTCAATACTGGTGGATCAATAAAGTGTCAGAGTGCGAACCATTCAACGAAACATATGGACTTCCCGGGTGATGCCCCAGCCATGTACCCTTTACGCCTCGCTTGGACCCGTCAACACCGACAATGGACTGTTGATGACGGGAAACATGTTGCCTGGTCAGACTAATCTCGTTTCAAAATGTATCGAGCGGATCGACGTGTACGGGTATGGAGACAACCTCATGAATCCATGGATCCTGCATGTCAGCAGGGGACTGTTCAAGCTGGTGAAGGCTCTGTAACTGTCAGGGGCGTGTGCATTTGGAGTAATATAGGACGATACGTCTAGATACGACTCTGATAGGTGACACGTACGTAAGCATCCTCTCTGGTCGCCTGCGTCCATTCATGTCCATTGTGCATTCCGACGGACTTGGGCAATTCCAGCAGGACAGTGCGACAACCCACACGTCCAGAATGGCTACAGAGTGGCTCGAGGAACACTCTTTTACGTTTAAACACTTCCGCTGGTCACCCAACTCCAAAGACATGAACATTGCTGAACATATCTGGGATGCCTTGCAAAGTGCTGTACTCTTACGCATTTATGGATGCTCCTGCAGGATTCGGGGTGTCAGTTCCCTCCAGCACTACTTCAGACATTAGTTGAGTCCATGCCACGTCGTGTTGCGGCACTTTTGCGTGCTCTCGGGGACCCTACACGATACTGGGCAGGTGCACCAGTTGCTTTGGGTCTTCAGTGTATTTTACAACTTTACATTCAATGATGTCTGAGGGAATATTTTTCTGGGATAACTCATCAGTTGTACAAGAAGTATACCTGACACAAAAGAAAGTAATTAGAATGATGTGTCGAATTCATACTCGTACATAATGCAGGCATTCCTTTAAGCACCTGGGACTATTGACCACAGCCTCATAGTATTTGTAAAATTTGTAAGCAATAGCGCATCTGAGCTTTACTGTAAAAGACACTGCAACACTAGAAGGAAAAATGATCTGAATTACTCTTTGTATTGTATTGTACGGAACTGGGGACCTAGAAACGACGGAGAGGTTTCGCCCCTCCCGTAGCCCCCAGTGGTACACAACCCACAACAGGCTACACCAGTCCTCTCAGCCCACCGCCGCCTCACACCGAACCCAGGGTTATTGTGCGGCTCGGTCGCCCCCCCCCCCCTCCCCCCTCCTCCCCTGGGAACGTCACACACCTGACGAGTGTAACCCCAATATTTGCATTGTAGAGTTATTATGGTGTACGCCTACATGGAGAGTGTTTGCGCAGCAATCGCCGACATAGTGTAACTGAGGCGGAATAAGGGGAACCAGACTGCATTCGCCGAGGCAGATGGAAAACCGCCTAAAAAACCATCCACAGACTGGCCAGCGCACCGGACTTCGACACCAATCCGCCGGGCGGATTCGTGCAGGTTCCTGGCACGCCTTCCCGTCCGGAAAGCAGTGCGTTAGAGCGCCCGGCTAACCGGGTGGGCTTCAATTATCCTTTAGGGAATCTAACTTTGACACAAAAGGTGTGAAATAGGGAGCTATAAAACTCTTTGAATATCCATCCATGCAAATAAAATGTCCGACAGAGCAATTTTTTTTTCTCAAACGTGGATTAAAGCTGTTTCTTTTTAACAATTCCTTGTTTACGATGGACGAATTCTTGAACAAATACAACGATCGTTTTTACAGGAAAACCTGTTAACGGCCAGCATAAAGCCACACACTTTCTTTCGTACATAAATATAAGTGATGCAATACATTTTTTTCTCTCGTCCAATTTCGGTTGAATAAATGCGGAATTTGTTGTGGGACATCGTGGAATATTACAAATTTCGCCCCAATTGTTCCATGAGGTTCCGATAGCCTCAAAATGGCGTCTGCAACAGAAGTGCGTTCGCAGCAGAGAGCTGTCATTTTCTTTTGGTAGGGACCCAGAGCATCGCAGATATTCGTAGGCGCTTGCAGAATGTCTACGGTGAACTGGCAGTGAACAAAAGCGCGGTGAGTCGTTGGACGTGGTATCTGTCATCGCAACGAGGTCCTGCATACCCGTCCGATACCCCCCGTGTCGGCCGACCGCAGGGAGCTGTGACTCCTGCAATGTTAGCAAGTGCGGACTCTCTCATTCGAGGTGATCGACGGATCACAATCAAACACCTCTCTGCTCGGCTGAACGTCTCTGTTCGTAGTGCTGACACACACGTCCACCAGTTTGGGTGCTCAAAGGTGTGTGCATGTCGGCTTCCTCACCGCCTAAAAGAAGACCATAAAGAGCAACGGAGCATCATCTGTGCGGAACTGCTTGAGCATTGTGAGGCTGATCGTGACAACTTTCTGTCGAACGTCGTCACAAGCAACGAAATATTGGTTCATCACTTCGAACCGGAAACAAACCAACAGTCAATGGAGTGGCGCCACATCACTCCTCCTCGGAAGAAGACGCTCAAAAAAATGATTCAAATGGCTCTGAGCACTATGGGACTTAACTTCTGAGGTCATCAATCCACTAGAACTTAGAACTACTCGTACTTAAACCTAACTAACCTAAGGACATCACACACGTCCATGCCCGAGGAAGGATTCGAACCTGCGACCGCAGCGATTGCGCGGTTCCAGACTGTAGCACCTAGAACCGCTCGACCACTCCGTCCGGTGAAGAAGCTCAAAACCGCACCCTCAGCCGGTAAAATTATGGCTTCGGTCTTCTGGGACTTCAAAATGGTTCAAATGGCTCTGAGCACTATGGGACTTAACTACTGAGGTCATCAGTCCCCTAGAACTTAAAACTACTTAAACCTAACCAACCTAAGGACATCACACACATCCAAGCCCGAGGCAGGATTCGAACCTGCGACCGTAGAGGTCGCACTGTTCCAGACTGTAATTCTGGGACTCTGAATGGGTTGTTCTGTTTGATGTCCTCCCTCATGGTGCAACAATCAACTCAGAAGTATATTGTGCTACCCTCAGGAACTAGAAGAGACTACTTCACCGTGTTCGTCGCCACAAAAATACAACCGAACCTCTCTTTCTCGAACAAAACACAAGGCCTCACGTAAGTCTGTGCAGTGGAGAGGCGCTCACAAAACTTCATTGGACTGTTCTGCAAAAAAATGTTCAAATGTGTGTGAAATCTTATGGGACTTAACAGTTAACGTCATCAGTCCCTAAGCTTACACACTACTTAACCTAAATTATCCTAAGGACAAACACACACACCCATGCCCGAAGGAGGACTCGAACCTCCGCCGGGACCAGCCGGACTGTTCTGCCCCAACCACCCTACAACCCGGATCTTGCACCTTCCGACTTTCATCTGAAAGGCCCAATGAAAGTTGCACTCCGCGGAAAGCAGTACGTGGATGTTGGGAGGTTACTGATGTAACAAGAGGTTGGCTCTATATTGCACTCCGCGAAAAGCAGTACGTTGATGTTACTGACGTAGGTTACTGACGTAACAAGAGGTTGGCTCTGACGTCGACCAGTAGAATGGTACCATGCGGGAATACAGGCCCTCCCAGCAAGTTGGCGTAAGGTCGTCGCATTGGACGGCGATTATGTTGAAATACGTGGTTTTCTAGCCAAAACAGTGGGCAACAATATGACGTATTTTAATACTAAATAAAACGAACCTGCTTTCAGAAAAAAGTCTTGCGTTACTTGTTGTTTTCCCGCGTATTTAAGTTTTACGTCAGCTCTGTTCACGCGTTCCACAATTTAATGTTTATCGAGAATATGGTCTGTGCAACAAGCAACGAACTAATTAACTAAATAACTAACTTCCTTGCTCCCGTTATCTCTATATCTGGTGCAATCTAAGAGGAGGTTCGAGCGCCCTAACTTGGCCTTGATAAACTGCCGAATAAATAAACTTTTTAACTTGTAAAAGAAAATAGTCAGAGTGCACGCAAAGCTACGGCAGACGTGAATGAAAACACGGGGACTGTATTTACGAATGACACGTCAGCTCTTAAAATACCCTCATCATAGCGTACCACGCGTGCGAGCATTGCCTGCAAAGAGAAGACGCGAAGTCCGATGCCAAGCTCCTCTGCCAAGTGCGGCGTCCGTGTCATACGGTTGCACTCCCTGCATACATCAGGTGCACCGCCCCGTGTTAGTGTGTGTACGCCGCTATGCTCATGGGATTTCTATAGTTGTCACAACGGACAACGGACTGTGATAGGTTTGAAGCACAAGAAAATCAAGAACTCGACTATTTCTCACACGTCAATGTTATCATTCAGCTTGTCTATTAATAATGTCCGAAGAAAAAGAGATTAGAAGTTATTGTCTCGTCGACAAGGAGGTCATATGACAGAAATAATGGTGGAAAAGACAGAGAGAGAGAGAGAGAGAGAGAGAGAGAGAGAGAGAGAGAGAGAGAGAGAGAGAGAGAGAGAGAGACAAGTTGGAAATTGAGGGGTGTGAGAGGAAGAGAGAGAGAGAGAGAGAGAGACAAGTTGGAAATTGAGGGGTGTGAGAGGAAGAGGGGATGGGGGATAAAGTCGAGGAAGAGAAGAGGGGAGAGAAGAGGGAAGAGAGAAAGAAATATGGGAGGGGAGAGAGGTGAGAAAAAGGAGGGGGAAGAGAGAGAAAGATAGGAGGAATTAAGGGGACGAAGTGAAGGTGAGAGTGAGAGGATGACAGAGTTAGGAAGGAGAAGAGAGTGCATAGAGGGAGAGAGAGGGAGAGAGTGAAAACAGGGAGAGGGGGGAAGAGAGAGAGAGAGAGAGAGAGAGAGAGAGAGAGAGAGAGAGAGAGAGAGCAGGGCAGAAAGAGAGGAGAGGAGAGGGAGGGTGTATGTGAGAAGGACAGAGAGGGAAGGGGGAGACACAAGGAGATGGAGAACGGAAGGTGGTGAGAGAGGGGGAGAGAGAGAGGCAGAGAGTGTGAAGAGGGAGGTGTAGAAGGAGTGGCAGAAAGGAGGAAGGAGGGAGACAGAGAAACATCGTAGTGGACAAAGATTGCAATTTTGAAACACTGATTCTTCGATTCTGTTTGCACAGATATCGGACTCTTAGCTCCCCTGTCGAAAGTATAGCTCTTCAACTACGCCCATAATGAATAATGTAATATAGTAAAATATAATGAAGCAGAAACTTAAACTGGATACTTTGCTTGCAGATGAATTCAGTATTCAATAGTCTGATCCCTATCCAAGCCCTCCTCCTCACCTCCACAGTGTCTGAGAAATTATAATCACGATTTCTGTCTAACTTACTAACATCTTCATCCCCAGCAAATACCGAAGATAACTAACTCTGCTTATGGCACATTGATTCCGTCAGATTCGACTGATATAAGACTCTCAGAGAGACGGTGTGCTTCAGTAAATGTGGCACACCCTACGAGTACAGCTTTGTTGTATTGGAAATTAATGCATTTTACAACGTCACGTTTCAGCCCATTTAATGCTCTGATTTGAACAGGATGCTACATACAGAGTGACAATTATTGAGCTATATGAAAAAAAACGTAAATTAATTACAAACTACGGCGTGCACGCGCTTTATTCGACATGTAAACGTCACTAAAGACATTCGGATTTAGGTTATGACATGTTCGATATGCCTTCCATCATTGGCGATAATGTGGTGCGGACGAAAAGTGAATTCTGCATAACCCACTGTAGTGTCTGAACATCTATGCTGTCGATGACCTTACGAATAGCTGTTTTGAGCTCAGCAATGGTTTTGTGGTTATTGCTGTACACCTTGTCTTTAATATATCTGCACAAGAAGGAGCTACATGTTCAGATCCGGAGAATATGGCGGCCAATCGAGGCCCATGCCAGTGGTCTCTCGGTACCGAAGTCAGTCAGTCCGTCTCGATCAGAGCCAGAATGCTGTTCCCAAAGTGCAAAGACGTCAAAGACTCTCCTGCTTCGATGGGGTCTTGTCGAAATCAGAGTCAGGTTGGATAATGGGGATGAAATCATCTTCCAAACCCTTAACGTACCGTTCGGTAGTCACCCTGCCATCAAGGAATATCGCACCGTGACTGGAGACTGCACACCACACAGTCAGCCGTTGAGGGTGAAGAGACTTCTCAGTCCCCCAAACGCGCCTAATTAGCTTGTCCGTTGAACCCATTCAAATAAATGAAAGTGCGCTTCGTCGCTAAACCAAACCATACGTATCATACTAATTCCATCATGCCCTGCGGCCAACCGTTCATTTTGAACGCCCTAACGCGAACCGTTCAGAAGTTATGTCGATTTTATTTCATGTTGTTGTTGTTGTGGTCTTCAGTCCTGAGACTGGTTAGATGCAGCTCTCCATCCTACTCTATCCTGTGCAAGCTTCTTCATCTCCCAGTACCTACTGCAACCTACATCCTTCTGAATCTGCTTAGTGTATTCATCTCTTGGTCTCCCTCTACGATTTTTACCCTCCACGCTGCCCTCCCATGCTAAATTTGTGATCCCTTGATGCCTCAAAAATTGTCCTACCAACCGATCCCTTCTTCTAGTCAAGTTGTGCCACAAACTCCTCTTCTCCCCAATCCTATTCAATACTTCCTCATTAGTTATGTGATCTACCCAGCTAATCTTCAGCATTCTTCTGTAGCAGCACATTTCGAAAGCTTCTATTCTCTGCCTGTCCAAACTGGTTACCGTCCATGTTTCACTTCCATACATGGCTACACTCCATACAAATACTTTCAGAAATGACTTCCTGACACTTAAATCTATACTCGATGTTAACAAATTTCTCTTCTTCAGAAACGCTTTCCTTGCCATTGCCAGTCTACATTTTATATCCTCTCTACTTCGACCATCATCAGTTATTTTGCTCCCCAAATAGCAAAACTCCTTTACTACTTTAAGTGTCTCATTTCCTAATCTAATCCCCTCAGCATCACCCGATTTAATTTGACTACATTCCATTATCCTCGTTTTTCTTTTGTTGATGTTCATCTTATATCCTCCTTTCAAGACACTGTCCATTCCGTTCAACTGCTCTTCCAAGTCCTTTGCTGTCTCTGACAGAATTATAATGTCATCGGCGAACCTCAAAGTTTTTACTTCTTCTCCATGAATCTTAATACCTACTCCGAATTTTTCTTCTGTTTCCTTTACTGCTTGCTCAATATACAGATTGAATAACATCGGGGAGAGGCTACATCCCTGTCTCACTCCTTTCCCAACCACTGCTTCCCTTTCATGCCTCTCGACTCTTATAACTGCCATCTGGTTTCTGTACAACTTGTAAATAGCCTTTCGCTCCCTGTATTTTACCCCTGCCACCTTCAGAATTTGAAAGAGAGTATTTCAGTTAACGTTGTCAAAAGCTTTCTCTAAGTCTTCAAATGCTAGAAACATAGGTTTGCCTTTTCTTAATCTTTCTTCTAAGATAAGTCGTAAGGTTAGTATTGCCTCACGTGTTCCAACATTTCTACGGAATCCAAACTGATCTTCCCCGAGGTCTACCAGTTTTTCCATTCGTCTGTAAAGAATTCGCGTTAGTATTTTGCAGCTGTGACTTATTAAACTGATAGTTCGGTAATTTTCACATCTGTCAACACCTGCTTTCTTTGGGATTGGAATTATTATATTCTTCTTGAAGTCTGTGGGTATTTCGCCTGTCTCATACATCTTGCTCACCAGATGGTAGAGTTTTGTCATGACTGGTTCTCCCAAGGCCATCAGTAGTTCTAATGGAATGTTGTCTACTCCCGGGGCCTTGTTTCGACTCAGGTCTTTCAGTGCTCTGTCAAACTCTTCACGCAGTATCTTATCTCCCATTTCATCTTCATCAACATCCTCTTCCATTTCCATAATATTGTCCTCAAGTACATCGCCCTTGTATAAACCCTCTATTTTCGGTACCGAGAGACCACTGGCATGGGCCTCGATTGGCCGCCATATTCTCCGGATCTGAACATGTAGCTCCTTTTTGCGCAGATATATTAAAGACAATGTGTACAGCAATAACCACAAAACCATTGCTGAGCTCAAAACAGCTATTCAGAAGGTCATCGACAGCATCGATGTTCAGACACTACAGTGGGTTATGCAGAATTCACTTTTCGTCTGCACCACATTATCGCCAATGATGGAAGGCATATCGAACATGTCATAACCTTTTATTTCATATAGCTTGATAATTGTCACCCTGAATATCCCTACGTGCATTCAGTCATGAAGGACAAATTCAAGGCAATAGCATCTGTTAATAATTTCATTAGTAATTTTAGTAATTATGCTTTTTCCATTTACTAATTTACTGAGATTCTGTAACGACGTACAAAAGAGCAGTCATCATGTATCAATTAATATAGCGTATGTGTTTTCGCGTAGTAATCATGTTCGTCATTTCATGTTAGAGATTAATTATTCTTCCGCGACAGAGTGTCATACCTAACGGCCCGGGTTCGATTCCCGGCTGGGTCGGAGATTTTATTCGATCAGGGACTGGGTGTTGTTTTGTCCTAATCATCATCATTTCATCCCCATCGACGCACAAGTCGTCGAAGTGGTGTCAAATTGAAAGACTTACACCCGGCGAACGGTCTACCCGACGGGAGGCCCTAGTCACACTACATTTACATTTAGCTAGGGTATTAAGTAATTAGGACATGTAAGGAGAAAGTTATAAAAATACCTGTCTGATCACAGAATTTATTCTAAACTGCATTACATCACCTCCTGCACCATCCAGTCACATTAATGATGTGACCACCTGTCAAAATTCTGATTAAGCACCTGTTGTAGCGCGGGCTGCTGAGAGACGTGCAGTAGGAGAGTGAGGTTTTGGAAGGAACCGAGAGGAGTGTGGAACCATGCCGACTCCACTGCCGTGACCAGCTGCGCTGGGTATCTCGGTTGAGGATCCATGTCGCGTACAATCCGATCCAGGTGGTTACACAGTTCTCGATTGGGTTTAAATCTGAGTACTTTGGCGGCCAGGAGAGTTCGACAAACTTAGCCTGGTGCTCTTCGAACCGAGCACGTACGCTGACGTGTTGCATTGCGCTGCTGGAAGATGCCATCGTGCCGAGAAAAAACAAACTGCTTGTAGTGGTGGACATGGTTTCCAAGGATAGATGCTTACTTGAGTTGATCTATTGTGCCTTCCTCACTACGATTGTTGCTGGGTGTTTGCTTTCAGACGCTTCACGCCGCACACGCCAACGGTCATGTGTCCGATGGAGCATAAAACGTGATTCATCTTAAAAGGCCACCTGTCGCCACTAGGTCGACGTCCAATTGCGTTATTGGCGTGCGAGTTTCAGCCTTCGTCGCTGATGTACACAGTCAGCACGCGCGCATTAACCAGGTGACTGCCGCGGGTGCCCATACGCTTAGGTTCAAATGGTTCAAATGGCTCTGAGCACTATGGGACTTAACAGCTATGGTCATCAGTCCCCTAGAACTTAGAACTACTTAAACCTAACTAACCTAAGGGCATCACACAACACCCAGTCATCACGAGGCAGAGAAAATTCCTGACCCCGCCGGGAATCGAACCCGGGAACCCGGGCGCGGGAAGCGAGAACGCTACCGCGCGACATACGCTTAGGATCGTTGAGGAGACACTATTGGCATCTCCTCGGTTCATCTAGGCAGTCTAATCGCCCGTACGCATCTCCGCAGCTGCTGTTAACGAGAGACGGAAGGCAATTTTTATCCCTAGTCTGCCCATGCTATTTTACCCTTTGAATAGGTACACTTTTCAAAAGAACTACAAGAGAATATCCAAAGAAGAGTGGCGCGTTTCGTCACAGGGTTATTTGGTAACCGTGATAGCGTTACGGAGATGTTTAACAAACTCAAGTGGCAGACTGTGCAAGAGAGGCGCTCTGCATCGCGGTGTAGCTTGCTCGCCGGGTTTCGAGAGGGTGCGTTTCTGGATGAGGTATCGAATATATTGCTTCCCCCTACTTATACCTCCCGAGGAGATCACGAATGTAAAATTAGAGAGATTAGAGCGCGCACGGAGGCTTTCAGACAGTCCTTCTTCCCGCGAACCATACGCGACTGGAACAAGAAAGGGGGTAATGACAGTGGCACGTAAAATGCCCTCCGCCACACAGCGTTGGGTGGCTTGCGGAGTATAAATGTAGATGTAGATGTAGAAGTGATAAAGCAATGAAATTTTTACTCCATATTATATACATATGCCTCAATTTACAAGTAAAATGAACATAATACCTCTTATGGTTTTGAAGAAAAAATTTTATTCTCTCACTAGTAAAATTTAACTTTTTTGTACATTAATTATTATAAAACAGTTTCTGGTTGTTTGGTGGTTCCCAATTTACTTGTAATAACTTATTACCATCTGCAGTACAAATTGTCCAAATTTCATGTTTCTAACCCCATTAGTTTATCAAATAATGGTACCTGAAAATAAAAAAAATGTAGTTTTGAGAAAAATCCATTTAAAGTTTAATATTGCAATTCTATTAAACTTATTGATGAGAATTATTGACCACTAATATTTTCCTGCACCATACTGTGCATCATCTGAATCATACTCATCTTCTCTTCTTCTCTTGGTCCCTCTTCTTTACTGTCTGGCTCCTTGTGCGCATTTTAAATTAGCAATATCTGCTTTGCGGATTCTCTCTTTATCTCTTTGCACCAAGGATTTTGCAGTATTTCTACTAGATTTTATGCCCAATAATTACAAAACATCAAGTTTTCTAATTACACCTTCACTGAAGCATAAAATAGCATCCTAAACACCAAATTTGAGGGTTGTAAGCTGAACAGATACAGTTTTCGGTAACCGGTTCCAAATGATAGGATTCACGTATTCATTTAAATTTTGGGATTTCCCATGAAGACATTTCTTCAACAAGGTATCTTTACAAAGGTCTCTAAATATGGATTTAATTTCATCCATTACTGATGCAGGTAAAGAATGTTTGTGATCATATGTGGCACTTCTCCTGTACTCGTACTTGCACCAACTGTCAGGATCATTCGGGCAAAGGCCGTGCACTGGATTTTCATTTGTGGAAATCATGGAAAAAGCCCATACAGCTTTTTTCATCTTTTCTAAATTCCCCTACATTTCTTCTCATGGCCAAGCTATAATAATTCCGTAATCTACCTACCGGGTGATCAAAAAGTCAGTGTAAATTTCAAAACTGAATCAATCACGAAATACTGTAGATAGAGAGGTACACATTGACACACATGCTTGGAATGACATGAGGTTTTATTAGAACCAAAAAAGCACAAAAGTTCAAAAAATTTCCGACAGATGGCGCTTCATCTGATCAGAATAGCAATAATTAACATAACAAAGTAAGACAAAGCAAAGATGATGTTCTTTACAGGAAATGCTCAATATGTCCACCATCATTCCTCAACAATAGCTGTAGTCGAGGAATAATGTTTTGAACAGCACTGTAAAGCATGTCCGGAGTTGTGGTGAGGCATTGGCGTCGGATGTTGCCTTTCAGCATCCCTAGAGATGTCGGTCGATCACGATACACTTGCGACTTCAGGTAACCCCAAAGCCAATAATCGCACGGACTGAGCTCTGAGGACCTGAGAGGCCAAGCATGACGAAAGTGGCGGCTGAGCACACGATCATCACCAAACGATGCGCGCAAGAGATCTTTCACGCGGCTAGCAATATGGGGTGGAGCGCCATCGTGCATAAACATCGTACGTTCCAGCAGGTGTTTATCAGCCAGGCTGGGGATGACGCGATTCTGTAACATATCGGCGTACCTCTCACCCGTCACGGTAGCACTGACGTTTTGCTGTCCAGCGCCACCTGCCGGACATTTTGTGACCTTTGTTTTTTTTTTTTTATTCTAATAAAACCCCATGTCATTCCAAGCATGTGTGTGTCAATTTTTACCTCTTTATCTACATTACTCCGTGGTTTATTAAGTTTTCAAATTTATACTGACTTTTTGATCACCCAGTATTTCAACATTTGTCAGGCGACCTTTCCCACCTATCTTCTGACCATCTTCCAGTACTATTTTTGACTTTTCTTTCAATAATCTTCTCAACCTGGACCCCATTCTCTTCTGGACATACCCAGTGCACTCCAATTTAGAAATTGTGACATTAGGACCATAGGGTTGTTCTGCACATAGCCGGTCATAAACCTTGCTGTCAACGTCACACAATCGGAGAAACGAGTATCGATACTAAATACAGGGTAGGAAACATTGAAGCGATAAAACAATAGAAGGAGTAAAAGAATGCTGTGCATTATCTCTGCATGGCGCAAAAAGGAAGGCGTGGCATTAAATGCCAGATTGCACAGAGCCTCAGGAAAACCATCATATCTCACGAAAAAAATGTCGTATTTATATAAAACAAAAACTGTTTCACGCAGGAAAGACCAGGAATTTCAAATATGCTAAAATCTAAAAATCGAATTTTTTAAGCCCATTTGCCTTCCGTCTCCCCTTAACCCTGTCGTCTATGCACCACAGTGGTCTCGGCGCCGGTTTCGGACAGCGCCATTTTTCCATGCACGGTATACTTTAACAACGGTGGCAAGCGAACAGTTTAGAAAACTTAGCTGTTTGGAGGAAGCAAAGTCAGTGCGTCAGAATGAAACGACTAAAAACAGGCCCATATCATGAACTTCATCCAGTAACTTACATCATTCAGACAGGTAGCACAGTGGATAAGATAATGAACTCACATTTTAGACGACAGCGGTTGAAATCTACATTCGGCTGCCTGCACTCATGTTTTAAATAATTTTTCTAAACTACTTTGCACTAATTCTTCTTCAGTGCCAGGGTCCGCAGCTCGTGGTCGTGCGGTAGCGTTCTCGCTTCCCGCGCCAGGGTTCCCGGGTTCGATTCCCGGCGGGGTCAGGGATTTTCTCTGCCTCGTGATGACTGGGTGTTGTATGATGTCCTTAGGTTAGTTAGGTTTAGGTAGTTCTAAGTTCTAGGGGACTGATGACCGTAGAGGTTAAGTCCCATAGTGCTCAGAGCCATTTGAACCATTTGAGCCATTTTTCAGTGCCAGGACCTACATTCCTCCGATTACTGACAATCTGAGCAAACGCTCTGTCTCTGATGATATCACCGAAGACTGGAAACTAAACGCTGAACCAGAAAATCTTAAGCCTGCCAGAGAAATCGGAACACAGATGGATGTTGTTAGAAGCGACGAAAGTAGTCAAGATTGCTTTCAATAAACAAATTATTCAATAATTGGATATGTAGGAAATGAGGAGATTTTTGAAATTATTACGAAACTATACAAGCCAGTAGTCATAGCGATATTAACATCCGGAAGCAAGAATTGGACAGTCACGAAGAAGAAGACACAAATTACATAAAAATCTTAAATGAGATTCCTAAGAAAAGTCACAACTTGTAACAAGGCGTGAGCCATAGAGAAACGAATGTACATCAGAAGAAAATTCCATCAAGTTTCTATTAATGATATAATAACGAACTTCCAAGATCTTGTGGAGAAACATTGGTGATCTCTTCACGCGAGAATTATCTCCACTGTCTGTGACACTGGATCGCGGATTGTTTACTCTGCTCACTGACACACTGTGTATCAGATTTTTGGGCAGCTTTGTCCACTCATCAAGAAGACCCTTAGCCCACAAAATAAAATATGTTCGGGTACGGGAATGAAATCGAGAACCTCATATTTCTCTTTACGAGTTGGTAACTTGGTTTGTTGCCATTAGACAATGACGACAGATAAGTAGTTGTTGAGCAAAATAATTTGTTAAAATTATTTAATTGAATAGATACTGTATGTTCTCGTTGTTATAAAATAATTAATTAAATTTTTGTGATTGTGTATCTTTCTTTGTGAAATTTTGTGTTCAATAAGGAGCTTATGCCGCCGTATTACAAGTGGAAACTAAAAACACAATGAATAATACTTTTAACAGGTTTTATAATCATACGCCAAGCCAAACACTCTTCACCTTCTTTCTTATGCAGAAGGAATTCACAGATAAGGTGCAGTTGGGGTAAGAACGGGTAGAAACAATTGGGTAAAACCGGAACTACCCCATGACTCCGTTACGTGTCACTTATATGTTTGGTGTGAAAAGTAAATGCTTTCAACGCTACCCGTATGTATGCGTTTTAATAACTACAATTTACAGTTATTTTGCGCCAATTTTTGTCACTAATAATTTGATTAAGTATCCCTTATTCAAGAGGTATATTTTAAGTGGCAACCTAGTAGCAAACAGTTCAGTTGTTAGTGCTTTCATACACTAGAACGGCAACAATGCAAAAAGACCTATCTAGGTATAAAAAGACGGGTATTTTCCCGCTTAATGTAAATGCGTTTGGAGAACAGGAATCTGCACCATCAGACACAACAGAAAGAAAAATGCCAGATTCACAAGACACAACAGTCAGTTACTGCTTCTTCTTCCCATCGTCGTCCGTGATCTGACGTGCAAACACAGTCTTCATTCACTGTGTAAAGCCAGTTCCTCATTAGGAGAGACCAAGTGAAGAGGAAAATGATCACGGAGTCTCCCTAGAAAATGAACTCAATACAATAAAAGCATCTTCCCCGCAGGTTAACCCTTGACGTCCCAGGTAAGGCCGCACAGACCTATAGCGTTTATTGGTACTCTGTTACTAATGCCTAATGGTGCGGAAGGAGATTATAGCGTTGTCTAGTTGTTCTTGCCCGAAGTTGCCGTGCTTTCCTTTGTCAGTAGCCACTTGAATGTGACGTGGAGCTGTACTATTACTGCATTTTTCGTGCTAGTGGTCTTTGAAACCGCACCTGGGACTTTGTATTATGGATTCAGTTGCTAGGTCTTTGTTTACCGCTCATGTTTAGAAGATCTTGACTTTGGGGATACTGTTTTAAAATGGTTTGAGGACAGTTTGGGAACCAATGTTGGATCATATAGTGACAACGAAATTGAAAGTGAACATATTACAGTGTAACTTTCTCCTTAGCTACCCGATTATATCTCATCATCTCCTACACATACTCTGTCGTGGGATTTTGTTGTTGTCTGTGTTGACTCACTCAATAGAAACTCCAGCATTCCTTTAATGAAAGCTAGACGGGAAAACGGTCTGCATTTGGATAACATTTCCTTAAGCACTGCACATAAATGTGTGCACTGCTGAGCAGATCTGAGTTTCATTGCCCTCCCGACAAACTGAAAAAAATTGGATGATAAATCGCAAGTTTTCAAAACTAAGTTGAAAGGTTTCCTCGTGGTAAACTCCTTCTACTCTGTATAGGAGATCATCGCATTAGTTGAGAACTTTTCTCTACAATGTGTCTATCATACTTTTACTTCCTCGCAATTACTTTCGTATTTTATTATTTCTTTAGTTTCTTTTGTTTATAAATTTGCTGGTCAGAATTCTGTGAACTAGGTACCGAATCAGCCTATGACCAAGTAGTTTTGAGTCTCTTTGTCCTCGCAACCTGGTAAAGAATTAAAGCTATAAAACAAACTAAAAACAGAGAAAAATAAGTGGCATACGTGAGAGAAATTAAAACTGACATATTGACATTACGATTACTGGACTGATGACTTAAGGGGAATGAAAAGCGACGACCAAGAGTACGTTGCACGGAACAGGTCTAACATCTAAGCCATGATTGGTGATAAAACTATGAAAAGAGGATGCATGCGTTTCTTTCATAGTTGTGTAACATGTGAAAATCCCGAAGATCAGTGGATAGCTACAAACAGAGGGATAACAGAAACAGTGAAAGAAATAAACACGTCGAAAACCAGGACAGATGAGGACGTTCGGTATCCGACTGTGATCCACAGCATACAGATGTCATACTTAGCTACAATGTGCGGGGTTATTTTCGCCTTTCAAACCACTATCACGAACCTACCTACACTGATGAGCCAAACCTTCAAACCTTCATGACCACTTTCAAATAACTTCCGGGAATTTAGCGACCGCTGATATTTCCGCGAGAGAACACCCCGCCATTTTCAAGGCAAACTGCAACGGACAGGCGACGTACTTGTAAATTTAGAACCTCGGTTCTCGGACTGATGCAGGAAAGATAACACACACACACACACACACACACACTGAACACTAGTGCCACCAAAGATGATCAAAGTCTGAGCTATCGATAGTGAGACTACAGACTCGCAGGTGAGGTAGCATTGACTCTGTTCCTCTGTTTTCTGACAAGTGAGAGAGCCGGATTCCAAACAGCGTTTAAACAAAAACCTCCTTAATAACACTGTCCCAAATATTGTCTGTCCCCGAAATATTGGCGGTCGCTGAAAGTTTTACCTGGCTTAATTCCCAGAAGTTATTTGAGAGTTGTATGCGTCAGGAGAAACTCAGGTTTCATGACCACTTGTTTAACCGCGTATTGGTCCACCCTGGGAGCTTATACGGCATCGATTCTGCATGGCATGAATTAAAAAATTCCGTACTAGGTTTCTGAAAGTATGTGTCATCATATGCCCACGCACAGATCATGAAATCCTCCTAAATTATGACCTGTGGGTTGTGAACGCGGAGCTGATACCCCATAGCCCATAGCGTCCCAGATGTGTTCCATCGTGTTCAGATGACGCGAATTTTGTGGCCGAGACATCAACGTGAGACCACTATCACGCTTCTCAAATAACTGTAACACTGTCACACGCCTTGTGACGCGGACTGTTATCCTGGTGGAAGATGCCACAGTCGTCTGTGTAGACATCGCCAGCCGTCGTGGCCGAGTGGTTGTAGGCGCTTCAGTCCGGAACCGCGCTGCTGCTACGGTCGCAGGTTCGAATCCTGCCTCGGGCATGGATGTGTGTGATGCCTTTAGGTTAGTTAGGTTTAAGCACACAACTGGCCATTAAAATTGCTACGTCAAGAAGAAATGCAGATGATAAACGGGTATTCATTGGACAAATATATTATACTAGAACTGACATGTGATTACATTTGCACGCAATTTAGGTGCATAGATCCTGAGAAATCGGTACCCAGAACAACCACCTCTGGCCGTAATAACGGCCTTGATACGCGTGGGCATTGAGTCAAACAGAGCTTGGATGGCGTGCACAGGTACTGCTGCCCATGCAGCTTCAACACGATACCACAGTTCATCAAGAGTAGTGACTGGCGTATTGTCACGAGGCAGCTGCTCGGCCACCATTGACCAGACGTTTTCAATTGGTGAGACATCTAGAGAATGTGCTGGCCAGGGGAGCAGTCGGACATTTTCTGTATCCAGAAAGGCCCGTACAGGACCTGCACATGCGGTCGTGCATTATCCTGCTGAGATCTAGGGTTTCGCAGGGATCGAATAAAGGGTAGAGCCACGGGTCGTAACACATCTGAATTGTAATGTCCACTGTTCAAAGTGCCGTCAATGCAAACAAGAGACGTGTAACCAATGGCACCCTATACCATCACGCCGGGTGATACGCCAGTATGGCGATGAGGAATACACGCTTGCAATGTGCGTTCACCGCGATGTCGCCAAACACGGATGCGACCATCATGAGGCTGTAAACAGAACCTGGATTCATCCGAAAAAAATGACGTTTCGCCATTCGTGCACCCAGGTTCATCGTTGAGTACACCATCGCTGGCGCTCCTGCCTGTGATGCAGCGTCAAGGGTAACCGCAGCCATGGTCTCCGAGCTGATAGTCCATGCTGCTGCAAACGTCGTCGAACTGTTCGTGCAGATGGGTGTTGTCTTGCAAACGTTCCCCACTGCTGACTCAGGGATCGAGACGTGGCTGCACGATCCGTTACAGCCATGCGGATAACATGGCTGTCATCTCGACTGCTATTGGAATCCAGCACGGTGTTCCGTATTACCCTCCTGAACCCACCGATTCCATATTCTGCTAACAGTCATTGGATCTGTACCAACGCGAGCAGCAATGTCGCGATACGATAAACCGCAATCGGGATAGGCTACAATCGGACCTTTATCAAAGTCGGAAACGTGTTGGTACGCATTTCTCCTCCTTACACGAGCCATCACAACAACGCTTCACCAGGCAACGCCGGTCAACTGCTGTTTGTGTATGAGAAATCGGTTGGAAACCTTCCTCATGTCAGCAGGTTGTAGGTGTCACCACCGGTGTCAGCCTTGTGTGAATGCTCTGAAAAGCTAGTCATTTGCATTTCACAGAATCTTCTTCCTGTCGGTTAAATTTCGCGTCTGTAGCACGTCATCTTCGTGGTTTAGCAATTTTAGTGGCCAGTAGTGTAGTTCTAAGTCTAGGGGACTTATGACCTTAGATGTTAAGTCCCATAGTGCTCAGAGCCATTTTTGTGTAGACATAAGGCGTGAAGGTATACACGTGATCCTCAACAATGTTCACGTAGTCCGCAGCTGTCACTGTCCTTTGGGTTATTACTGAAGGTCCCTTGGAAGCCCAGACGAATGTGTCCCATGGCATAACAGTACGCCCACTGCCCTGCGTCCGAGGCGGGGTATCAGGACAGGAACATCGACCTGGTGTAACAAGGAACGTGATTTATCCCATCAGGCGACATGGTTCCATCGATCCACGGCCCAGTCTCGGTGATTCTGTGCCCACTGCAATCGTAACTGATGGTGTCATTGGGACGACATGGGAACACGTAGGGGTCGCCTGCTGTGGAGCCCCATGTTCAACAATGTGCCCTAAAAGGTATGCTCCGAAACATTTGCCCTTGCATCATTATTCAACTCTGTCGTCAGATCGCGGCATATCCTGTTTTACATAGCTGGCAAGCTTCCACGTTGTATGACGTCACCGCCTACTCGTGATCTCCCCGTCCTTCGACCACTTTCTACAGATGCCTACGACAATAGCACACCAACATCCGACCGGCTTTGCCGTTTCCGAGTTTCCGAGATGCCTGTCCCCAGGCGCCGGGTCATAACAGTCTGCCCTCTTCCAACGTCGCTTATATCAGTGGATTTTCCGAATTGTAGCCCAAAAATACGAAGGCCATACTGAAAGTAATGACCAACAGTTTTTAAAATTTCTAGTCACCAGTATTTAGACAAACCAAGTCCCTCATTTTAATGTACATACTTTCTGCTACTTTTCAACTTAGTCTCCATTTCTCTGCACACATTTTTCCCATCGGCCTGAAAGTTTGAAAATACCCTTAAGAAAGAAGTTCGTTCCAGCTTCCCAAAGACACTGACTTACTGCTCGCCGAGCATTCTCCAACGACTGGTAGCTTTGGGCTCGCCTCTGTTTCTCAACAGACACGAAAAGTGGTAGTCGGACTGTGCAAAGACAGGACTGATTCAAATGGCTCTGAGCACTACGGGACTTAACATCTGAGGTCATCAGTCCCCTAGAACTTAGAACTAATTAAACCTAACTAACCTAAGGACATCACACATATCCATGCCCGAGGTAGGATTCGGACCTGCGACCCTAACAGTCGCGTTGTTATTGACTGAAGCGCCTAGAACCGATCGGCCAACGCGGTCGGCCAAGTAAGGACTGGAGGGAGGTTTCATTTGATGGTTTTGGGTGGTGGTTATTCTCTGAAGTTTGTGGTCTTTGGTCAATAAACAGCGGAACCAATGGACATAAAATCTTCGGCAACCTAAGCTTTGAATCATTTATTCACTGCACTGTGTCCTACTGCAAGTTTTCTAGCGATTTCATTCACTGTGACACGGCTGCCTTCTCTAATGAGCTCATCGAATCTTTCCTTGCTGGGTTTCGTGAAGGCAGTTCGTGAGCGACCACTACAAGCCTCACTTTGGATACTCGTGTTTCCACTTTTGAAATATTTTACCCCCCGTACAGGTATCTCCAAAGACACTCTGAAGTTTGAAGTGAATTTTAGCGGCACGCTATCCCTCTTTAACTAGGAATTGAACGTCAGAAAGCGGTCGAGACGAAACATTGAAGTCAGCCATTTTCTAAGTACTTCGTGTCGTCACGAAACAAGATGGCAACAAGTGATACAAAATCTGTTGACTACGATCCTGCAGCCGTTTTTGTTACATTGTCGGAATTGGAATTTCAACAATGGTTTCCTCACTACGTTCAGTATGGCTCTCATAATATTGCGATGATACCTCATTTTTCTCTGCTGGAAGTAATGACCAACAGTTTTTAAAATTTCTAGTCACCAGTATTTAGACAAACCAAGTCCCTCATGCCCGCAACACTCCCAGACAGCATTGAATTTCGCGACGGGCAGTGGTCATAATGTTTTGGCCCATCACTATACTTCGAATGTATAATATCCTGTAGAGCACTTAACCTTGCGCAGTAAGGAAGGTAGACAGAATTTAACGCCCCTCCGTCGACAGATCGATAGAAACGGAACAGAAGTTATCAATTGACAAGGCTTAGGAACTAAACCTCCCGTCCCATTTCCAAAGGAACTAGTCGTAGGTGTGGTCGAAGCGATCCATGCAAACTACAGCGAAAATTTCCAGATTGGAATTTGAACCCTGGCCCTCCCGAATGCCAATCCAGTGATTAACAACCGCGCAGGTCGCTCTATAATTAATCTTGCATAGTACTGTTTCGTACCAATGCACCGAAGGCAACGTTGACCAACACACTCGCTGAGCAGTTGGTAGGACTGACCATTCATCCGTCGGCGCTGAATACTTGGCGATGTCTGAAATGTGCTGGCATACGGGCGAGCAGTCGAGGCCAGTAGCAGATGAAACCAGCCGTATCGCCATACATCCATGCCCCTACTCGCTCACCAGCGATGAGTTCTGTTTCTCCTGGCACTCCCAGCAATCTTGGAGGCTGATTGCCAAAAAGACTGACCTCCTATTGAAAGACACCTCGTGTCTCAGACATATCTAGATATCCCATTGAATGTGATCTGTCTGACGTCACGCTACAGGGTCCTGGTAAGGGCAGGCACAATGCATCAAATCATAGACCTCGTGGTGAACAACTTGTTAGCTCTACTTTGGGAGGATATTTTACGTGATACCCTTCACTGTACGTACTTAGGAATAGCCTTTTATGTGGTGATCGTTTGTGGCCGAGGGGTTCTAGGCGCTTCAGTCTGGAACCGCGCGACCGCTACGATCGCATGTTCGAATCCTGCCTCGGGCATGGATGTGTGTGATGTCCTTATGTTAGTAAGGTTTAAGTAGTTCTAAGTTCTAGGGGACTGACGACCTAAGATGTTAAGTCCAATAGTGCTCAGAGCCATTTGAACCATTTGTGGTGATCGATTAATTACGCTTTCTCAATTTGTAGATTTGTAGACCTAATTTATATTAATCACATTTGCTAATATAAATAATTTTGGTAAGTGCGTCAAGTAGCAATTAAACATACTAATTAAAGCAAATAGCTTAAGTTGGGCATTTGCAATCAAAATAAATGTATTAAATGGAGCAGCTGCAGGAATGTAATTACATTGCATCGTATTTTTCATAGGAATAATCTATTTAAGACCAAAATGAAGCTGGTGGTGATTGGCTATCTTTTACAAAATTGATTAATGTCAACGAAAACTTGCAAAAAAAAAGGAAAAAAAAACATCTTATTTCCAGAATATACTAAGATTTAAAACCAATAATATGTCTATTTTTATTATAGATAATCTCAGAATTGCATTTCTGAGTAACACTTATTAATGAAATTTCCTGACAGGTTAAAACTGTGTGACGGACCGAGACTCGAACTCGAATTCGATCATGCTTGGGTACCTCAGTTGGTAGAGCACTTGCCCGCGAAAGGCAAAGGTCCTCGGTTCGAGTCTCGATCCGGCACACAGTTTTAACCTGTCAGAGTTTCATATCAAAGCACACTCCACTGCAGAGTGAAAATCTCATTCTGGACTTATTAATGAGCTTGAGACAAACAGAACATTGGTAGGTGGACTTGATTGGGATACTTTGGTGCAAGTGATTACTAGCCAGTGTGTGACTAGCGTGTTGGCCTCAAATGACTCTAGGTTTTCAAACAGCACGTGTAGCACAGTACATGTTTCCGTAGCTACGGTCAGGCCAGAAAAACCAGTTGCCTAACAGCAATGATTCCGATCGTCATCATTTTCATTCAGAACCGTAGTCGTGGACGACCTTCGAGGAGAACTCTGACATTCTGCAAAATTCGCACTGGGCGTATGCTTAATATTTTGTTGGCCAACACCTGTTCCTCGTACTACCTATCGAATTATTGTTGCTGATCATTATGCACTGAATCTCTGAATTGACCCACGAGCCCCTAATAAGTGCACTCACTTTAGTGTTGGCATCAAAAAAGCGGACCTGCAAATCATATATTAGCTTCCATTGCTCTTGAATAACGCCTTTCTTTCGCGCTAAAAGCAGACCTGCAAAAAATATTGTCTCTAAAAGCATTCCATACCAAGAGCAAATTCACTCTGATCGGCAACTGAACAGTATGAAACAGGACGGAACGGACGGCCGTCGTTACAGATTAACGAGGGGAGAGTTTTGACGATGATAAGATTGATGATGAAGAGGTAGATGAAGATGATGGGGAGGTGGAGACACCAGTGTTGCCTGGTAACATTGGAAAGTCTGTCGCAACCCCTGATGCGCTGGTAGATTTTGTTTCTTTACAATCAGCTTTTATTGCGTACTATGTTACTGTGATACACTACTAAGGTGGAATGATACTTCACATTTTTTCATCAGTTGTGTTCATCTTGTTGGATAAGACCGACCAGTTCCATATCCACAAGGGCAGCTTTTAGTCAAGTGGCCAAATAGCCTTTCCTGTTCAACTGCAGACATACAGAGAGAGTCGCTCACCTTACAGTCAACTAGTGTCCTGAAGTCGTTTCTGCACGATCTCAAACTAAATTCAGTCAACCTCATTGTAATTGGGGACATTTTATAAGGAGCCGTTAACTATTTCTACAGGCTTTATCCGTAATAACAACTGTAAATTACCAGACTCTATATGGACTAAACAAAGCTTTTTACACAAGAGTCTTATTCAACTGCCGCATCTTAAAGTTGAACGTCATCACCGGACTGATAGCTGTTTTCCTAGGATCTAATCAGTTATATACTTATTCCATGATGCGAGTTTCCAGTAGGTAGCGTTTGAGTCTATGATGACCTCTTGTGATACAGCGTAGCGCTGCTGACTTATTAATCTGGATGTGTTTAATCTGGCGTCTTCAATAGACAGGCGAGGGCTACTGCAAGTTTCTCTCAGTAAGGACCAAATTAAGTTTTTACATTGGGGTCTTATTCAGTGACCACCGCATACTGAACGTCACCGCCAGACCGAAGCTGTTTTCAAGTTTAGACCTATGAACAAACGTAACTCAAAACCCCTCATTTAACATTACAGCAATGCCGTACAGAAGACTGTATGGGGTGTAGGCTTCAGTGTTTTAGCAATCAGAGACTTAGTAGCAGTGATTAGGATCAGTGGGCAAAGGTTACTGTCTTGATATTTGCCAACATTTACATCGAGTCCGCGACTGCACGACTGAACTTCTGATGGGTGTCATTACACATACACTCCTGGAAATTGAAATAAGAACACCGTGAATTCATTGTCCCAGGAAGGGGAAACTTTATTGACACATTCCTGGGGTCAGATACATCACATGATCACACTGACAGGACCACAGGCACATAGACACAGGCAACAGAGCATGCACAATGTCGGCACTAGTACAGTGTATATCCACCTTTCGCAGCAATGCAAGCTGCTATTCTCCCATGGAGACGATCGTAGAGATGCTGGATGTAGTCCTGTGGAACGGCTTGCCATGCCATTTCCACCTGGCGCCTCAGTTAGACCAGCGTTCGTGCTGGACGTGCAGACCGCGTGAGACGACGCTTCATCCAGTCCCAAACATGCTCAATGGGGGACAGATCCGGAGATCTTGCTGGCCAGGGTAGTTGACTTACACCTTCTAGAGCACGTTGGGTGGCACGGGATACATGCGGACGTGCATTGTCCTGTTGGAACAGCAAGTTCCCTTGCCGGTCTAGGAATGGTAGAACGATGGGTTCGATGACGGTTTGGATGTACCGTGCACTATTCAGTGTCCCCTCGACGATCACCAGTGGTGTACGGCCAGTGCAGGAGATCGCTCCCCACACCATGATGCCGGGTGTTGGCCCTGTGTGCCTCGGTCGTATGCAGTCCTGATTGTGGCGCTCACCTGCACGGCGCCAAACACGCATACTACCATCATTGGCACCAAGGCAGAAGCGACTCTCATCGCTGAAGACGACACGTCTCCATTCGTCCCTCCATTCACGCCTGTCGCGACACCACTGGAGGCGGGCTGCACGATGTTGGGGCGTGAGCGGAAGACGGCCTAACGGTGTGCGGGACCGTAGCCCAGCTTCATGGAGACGGTTGCGAATGGTCCTCGCCGATACCCCAGGAGCAACAGTGTCCCTAATTTGCTGGGAAGTGGCGGTGCGGTCCCCTACGGCACTGCGTAGGATCCTACGGTCTTGGCGTGCATCCGTGCGTCGCTGCGGTCCGGTCCCAGGTCGACGGGCACGTGCACCTTCCGCCGACCACTGGCGACAACATCGATGTACTGTGGAGACCTCACGCCCCACGTGTTGAGCAATTCGGCGGTACGTCCACCCGGCCTCCCGCATGCCCACTATACGCCCTCGCTCAAAGTCCGTCAACTGCACATACGGTTCACGTCCACGCTGTCGCGGCATGCTACCAGTGTTAAAGACTGCGATGGAGCTCCGTATGCCACGGCAAACTGGCTGACACTGACGGCGGCGGTGCACAAATGCTGCGCAGCTAGCGCCATTCGACGGCCAACACCGCGGTTCCTGGTGTGTCCGCTGTGCCGTGCGTGTGATCATTGCTTGTACAGCCCTCTCGCAGTGTCCGGAGCAAGTATGGTGGGTCTGACACACCGGTGTCAATGTGTTCTTTTTTCCATTTCCAGGAGTGTATATGCAATAGTCTTTATATTAAATGAAGTCACGAAAAGGTAAGATGAATATGGTTTCAGAAAAGGAAAGATTTGCATAGGTAGAAGTGCTACAATAAATAACAGGGAGATTCTCTGATGCACAGTGAGGCAGCTAAGACAGGCCATCCAAGACATACGCAGAACCAGTAAATATATAGGCTCCATATAACTTACGGGAAGGCAGCCGGGTGAAGTCGTCGACAACTGTTGTCAACCAAGTCACCTGGCTGCAATCCCGTAAGTTATTCGAACGTTGTATACGCGGGAAGAAACTAAGGTCTCACAAATACGCAGGGTGTTTGTTTTAGCTTGAGACAAATAGAGATCTCGAAAACGACATAATGTACGAAAAAATGTACTAAGTGTAAGTTTATTATTAGTGTAGGGAACATTTGTCTGCGCTACATGTAAAGGTAAAACTTTGTGTTCTAACGGTTGATATTTATGTTTGAAATTAAGTATCGTAAATTTATTGCACAGTACAATATGGTTAGGCATTTCAGTGTCTGTTTAGAAACTACGTTTAGTGTGATCGAGTAACAACGATGTGGATGCAATAGTTTTCTGTTCCCATCGGGATGCTTGATATGGGTGAGCCCCCTTGCCTCTCATCATTCCACCGATAGCCGCATAACGACAAGTGCGAGAGTTTGGCGGTTGGATGGAAACACTCACCGAAATTGGTCACCCTGATGCTGGGGTTCGAGGGCGGACACCAAATTCAAGCATTCCGATGCCTTGGGTACTCTCAACTATCAGCCTCATCAGGAACAGAAAAGTATGTTACCGTAAAAGTAACTTACCTACCAGAAATTTTAATGTCTACCCACGTTATTTGTATTCTACAACCAGATTTGCGACACTCAAGTAACGTTTGAACATCAGTACCAACCGTCAGAACACAAAGATTTACGTTTACATCGTTAATGAAATGTAGAATCAAATGCGTCGGTTCTTAATTTCAAAAACAGACACAATTTACATTTGTCGATTATAGCGTCATCTACCACGAATAGGAAACAATTGTTTGTGTAAACCGTACGTATTCTTTGGGTTAGGATCCAAATACATGCAATCAGAACGGCAGATTCCCAATTGAAATACTAATTTGACGCCGCCCACCCTGGAGGGGTGGTTGGGAGGTGGTCAGTTGTAGCTCAGACAGACGTTCCCTTTACTAATATTTTCACCTGGAACATTTTTTCGTACAATGCGGTGTTTTGGAGACATTTGGTTGTTTCAAGATACAACAAACACCCTGAATACCGAGGTGCGGGTTTCGCTAAGTTAGAGCGGACTAAGAGGCGAGTTTTCTGAAGCACGTAAGTAATTTTCTACATTTAGAGATGCAGGGTTGTGGCGCCGAATTTGTTCTTTTTTTTATCGAATTGTTTACTTCTGTCTGTGGTATTGGATAGAACCTTCAAAAGGGGCATATGAGAAACTTGATCTAATTAAGAGTACAGTGCCGCAAACAACTGCCCCTCCGTCAGGGAAAGAGGTACTATCAACGGGTTATATTTAATATAAGCGAGCCAAACACGTGATGCATTTGATAATCTGTGTAGTGGCCCAAAACAGAATAATAATAACGCAGAGCGCTGTGGGTGAACGTGAACACATCCAGAACAACATAGGAGAAAGACGTTGTAATCGAATGTTCCAGAAGGGGCATTTCTACATCTACATCTACATTGATACTCCGCAAGCCACCCAACGGTGTGTGGCGGAGGGCACTTTACGTGCCACTGTCATTACCTCCCTTTCCTGTTCCAGTCGCGTATGGTTCGCGGGAAGAACGACTGTCTGAAAGCCTCCGTGCGCGCTCTAATCTCTCTAATTTTACATTCGTGATCTCCTCGGGAGGTATAAGTAGGGGGAAGCAATATATTCGATACCTCATCCAGAAACGCACCCTCTCGAAACCTGGCGAGCAAGCTACACCGCGATGCAGAGCGCCTCCCTTGCAGAGTCTGCCACTTGAGTTTATTAAACATCTCCGTAACGCTATCACGGTTACCAAATAACCCTGTGACGAAACGCGCCGCTCTTCTTTGGATCTTCTCTATCTCCTCCGTCAGACCGATCTGGTACGGATCCCACACTGATGAGCAATACTCAAGTATAGGTCGAACGAGTGTTTTGTAAGCCACCTCCTTTGTTGATGGACTACATTTTCTAAGCACTCTGCCAATGAATCTCAACCTGGTACCCGCTTTACCAACAATTAATTTTATATGATCATTCCACTTTAAATCGTTCGGCACGCATACTCCCAGATATTTTACAGAAGTAACTGCTACCAGTGTTTGTTCCGCTATCATACACTCCTGGAAATTGAAATAAGAACACCGTGAATTCATTGTCCCAGGAAGGGGAAACTTTATTGACACATTCCTGGGGTCAGATACGTCACATGATCACACTGACAGAACCACAGGCACATAGACACAGGCAACAGAGCATGCACAATGTCGGCACTAGTACAGTGTATATCCACCTTTCGCAGCAATGCAGGCTGCTATTCTCCCATGGAGACGATCGTAGAGATGCTCGAAATAGTCCTGTGGAACGGCTTGCCATGCCATTTCCACCTGGCGCCTCAGTTGGACCAGCGTTCGTGCTGGACGTGCAGACCGCGTGAGACGACGCTTCATCCAGTCCCAAACATGCTCAATGGGGGACAGATCTGGAGATCTTGCTGGCCAGGGTAGTTGACTTACACCTTCTAGAGCACGTTGGGTGGCACGGGATACATGCGGACGTGCATTGTCCTGTTGGAACAGCAAGTTCCCTTGCCGGTCTAGGAATGGTAGAACGATGGGTTCGATGACGGTTTGGATGTACCGTGCACTATTCAGTGTCCCCTCGACGATCACCAGTGGTGTACGGCCAGTGTAGGAGATCGCTCCCCACACATGATGCCGGGTGTTGGCCCTGTGTGCCTCGGTCGTATGCAGTCCTGATTGTGGCGCTCACCTGCATGGCGCCAAACACGCATATGACCATCATTGGCACCAAGACAGAAGCGACTCTCACCGCTGAAGACGACACGTCTCCATTCGTCCCTCCATTCACGCCTGTCGCGACACCACTGGAGGCGGGCTGCACGATGTTGGGGCGTGAGCGGAAGACGGCCTAACGGTGTGCGGGACCGTAGCCCAGCTTCATGGAGACGGTTGCGAATGGTCCTCGCCGATACCCCAGTAGCAACAGTGTCCCTAATTTGCTGGGAAGTGGCGGTGCGGTCCCCTACGGCACTGCGTAGGATCCTACGGTCTTGGCGTGCATCCGTGAGTCGCTGCGGTCCGGTCCCAGGTCGACAGTCACGTGCACCTTCCGCCGACCACTGGCGACAACATCGATGTACTGTGGAGACCTCACGCCCCACGGGTTGAGCAATTCGGCGGTACGTGCACCCGGCCTCCCGCATGCCCACTATACGCCCTCGCTCAAAGTCCGTCAACTGCACATACGGTTCACGTCCACGCTGTCGCGGCATGCTACCAGTGTTAAAGACTGCGATGGAGCTCCGTATGCCACGGCAAACTGGCTGACACTGACGGCGGCGGTGCATAAATGCTGCGCAGCTAGCGCCATTCGACGGCCAACACCGCGGTTCCTGGTGTGTCCGCTGTGCCGTGCGTGTGATCATTGCTTGTACAGCCCTCTCGCAGTGTCCGGAGCAGGTATGGTGGGTCTGACACACCGGTGTCAATGTGTTCTTTTTTCCATTTCCAGGAGTGTATAATCATACAATAAAGGATCCTTCTTTCTATGTATTCGCAATACATTACATTTGTCTATGTTAAGGGTCAGTTGCCACTCCCTGCACCAAGTGCCTATCCGCTGCAGATCTTCCTGCATTTCGCTACAATTTTCTAATGCTGCAACTTCTCTCTATACTACAGCATCATCCGCGAAAAGCCGCATGGAACTCCCGACACTATCTACTAAGTCATTTATATATGTCGTGAAAAGCAATAGTCCCATAACACTCCCCTGTGGCACGCCAGAGGTTACTTTAACGTCTGTAGACGTCTCTCCATTGATAACAACAAGCTGTGTTCTGTTTGCTAAAAACTCTTCAATCCAGCCACACAGCCTGTAAATCATCATACCATGTGTTTTGCTGAAAGCAAGCAATCTGTCTAACGACGAATTTATCAGTTTGAGTCCGGTAAAGTCGCTTTTTCAATTAAGTGAACCAAAATCAAATTGTGGCCTGTTGCCGTTGTATATTATGAACACATTGTATCACAGAAGAGCCACCGTTCTCCAATAACGCAAATATTTGATAAAACAGCACCACCTTTGTCATGACCTATGACAACAGTTACGACACTGTATTGAACCCGGTGGAATCTGTGTAGATGTTGCAACTCTAATGCGTGATTCTCAGTGCATAGGCACGTAGAATGTCGTCATCTACTTGTGCAGTGTGTATAAAATGAAAAAAAAAAACATTCACGTGGACCACTGGTTCATGATGTTCATTTTCTGCCTATGTATCTGAAAAATGTCAGTAGAAGGCAATGGGTGAGAGATCCGAATTTTATTAAACCGTTAAAAAAAAGCCACACTAGACTAGCATTCAGGACGACGACGGTTCAAACTCGCGTCCGGCCATCCTGATTTCAGTTTTCCGTGATTTCCCTAAATCGGTTCAGATAAATTCCGGGACGGTTCCATTGAAAGGGCACGGTCAGCTTCTCAAAGCATTTGTCTCCGATGTAGCATTAAACAAAAATCAAATCTGGAAGACAAACAGCACAGACATGAAGAGAACAAAAGCTTCTGAAATGTGCTGCTGGAAATTAATAATGAAGATTAGATGGGAAATCGAGTTACTAATGAACAAACACCGAATCTAAACGAACAGAATAGAGTTTTGTGTTTCATTTTGCCTAAAAAGGGAATATTGTCAACTGGGAGACCAAGTCTTCAAAAGAGTAAACACCCTCAAATTGATGAAGATTGCAGCAGTTATGCAGATATGAAAAAGACTTCGTCAAGACAGACTAGCATGGAGAGCTGCATCAAACTAGTTTTCGGCTTTTTTTAAGGTTAAAAAAACAGTTATATGGTTTGTTTCCACGTACAGTACACAATTTTTTATAATATCCGAATAAAGATTCATTCACAGGGGAGTTCGCATTCAAGATTTTCATTTTTTATCAGTGTACCGTAAAGCGGGTATATTTCGACCACCGCGGTTACTCTGACGCTCATACACCAAAAGTTTTACAGCTCTCTGTTGGCTGTCAGTTGGGTGTTTAGTATATACTGTTCGGTGGTAAAGCTCCATAAATATACGCTACATCGCGCCATGTCGTGCCCATTTTCCTGCGCAACCTCTGACGAACATATTGCGACTTGAAGTCGTATACGAAAAAGTACGTTAAAAACTGGTTGTGCAAGATTCATCGTTATCGATTACTGTATCTGGAAATCCATCGGTGTTTTGAACTATATCACGTATGGTACTGGATTAATTCTCAAAAGCCGCGACGGATTAGCCGAGCGGTCTGGGGCGCTGCAGTCATGGACTGTGCGGCTGGTCCCGGTGGAGGTTCGAGTCCTCCCTCGGTCATGGGTGTGTGTGTTTGTCCTTAGGATAATTTAGGTTAAGTAATGTGTAAGCTTAGGGACTGATGACCTTAGCAGTTACGTCCCATAAGATTTCATACATATTTTTAAAAATTCTCATAACAGATCACTGATTAGTTTTTTGTTCACGTGTATATACGTGCCAGTATACAACGATTTCTGAAATCATGTACATGATTTCAAGATTTCGGGATTACTTTGACCACTAGTCACTGCTGCCTCAGCATAACAGATACACGTTTTATTAAACAGTGTTGACTCCAACGACAGTAACGAAGGTTCATTTGTAACCGTTAAGCCGGCTGGTGTGACCGAACGGTTCCAGGCGCTTCAATCTGGAACCGCGCGACCGCTACGGTTGCAGGTTCGAATCCTGCCTCGGGTATGGGTGTGTGTGATGTCCTTAGGTTAGTTAGGTTTAAGTAGTTCTAAATTCTAGGGGACTGATGACCTCAGATGTTAAGTCCCATAGGGCTCAGAGCCATTTGAACCATTTTACAGCCTTTAATGTGCCTATAACTAAGAAAAACAAATGGCATTCACATACTGCTCAAATTGCGAGCTGTTGTGGTTGAGCCAGCGATTCAAGTATAACATATAATCTCAAATATCTCCGGTAACAAGCAACTAAGTTTGTTTGGCCACAATGCCTTATACTGACTCTATAAATGAAAAGCAGATAACCTTAGTTCTAATAACACTGGATATTTTGAAACGAGGATTTCTGTTTAAGAGGGATGAAATTGGCGGTAATATGCTCAAATAAATATGGAGTTATGTGTGCGGTACTCCATCTTAGTAGCTTTTATTATATTTATAATTTTGACGATGGATCGCACTGATTTATGTTCCGGACATGGTTTTTTTCTGTTATGAGGCTTAATGAAGCACTCACGAAAACTTTAGATCAATGTAATTATTTCTGCGTGGTAAAAGTTTCATTGCGTTTTTGAAATACTGACCTGAAATGGTAATGGTAGCTGACAGTTGTGGTGGAAGAGTAGGCCGGTCAATGTATTCCCAAATCCATGCTAACTTCGGCCACCTACAATTTTTTCCACGACTTCGTCTGCGTTTTATGAAATGTATTGTACTGATTAGTAGGTAATACTCTCATGTAAGCCCATATGTTCACTACAATAAATATCACAGAAGTTATAAAACAGTCGTGATAATCACATTTGAATTTGAAAATCGTCAAAATAGACCCGGTCTAAGGTATCTGAAAAACACTAGTAGCTTATGATTCATCAACAGAAACGAAATTACTTTATTGACTCACTCACTCTAAGTGAACCACGTTTCAGAATCGATCTGTTCTTAGTTTAAGTTTCATAGAATTTAACTTGGGAAGAAGGTAGTGCAACTTCGTCTCGTTTTTGTAAAACGGCGCCTGAACATCACTGAAATGCAACGAACGGGATTGAGGAGGCAACGTATAGGCCCAGTGGACAGTGCGCTGTCGCTCCATAAATCAGACGTATATTTGCGCAAAATGACGATCGCGGAGCAGTGCTTTCGTAACAGCAGTGAAACGGCAGAATAAAGTGGACTCCGTAATGCAATCATGCGCGTCACATGGACCCATTGCAGCTGATAGCGCTTATGTAATGGCAGCGGGGCAGGTAGTAGCCAGAACACGGATGATCGATTGTGCGATCGCTGCACGCTATGCCAACTGCCGCTGGAATGAGCCGCGGGCTGTGTCCATTGCTGAGGGTTGAGGGCGCCACTAGACAAACTGGAGCAGAAGCCGTGCACTCTCTGGACACTGGCTGACGGGACGTGATGTTCAGTTCTACGCCATATGTTCGAAAGTATCTGCAGACCCCTATATAAAGTCAAACTACTAGATGTCACGAGAGCGGACCCATTCGAGTAAAATGAGGGGGTGGGTGTAGCGTTGTTAGTACACAAGCAGGGACACAAGAATGGGCCGGTCAAGAGAGCTCAATGACGTCGAACGTGGAATACGCTGAAGGCAAAAAAATAGCAGCGCCAAAAAATTGTTAATGTAGAGTAATGAAACTCTGGAAATACACTCATGCTCATAAATTAAGGATAACTGCAGAATTTGGTGCCGCACAACGCGGCACTACACAAAACTGGCGCTAGTAGCATAGAGGGAACACACACGACACAGATCTGTAAGTCCACGGTATTGGTGATAAGTTGAGAAAACCGTCCCAAATCACATGTGCTACAAAACGCCACTGTTTCCTGGGTATATACCCCGCCATCAATATGGGATATGATCACCATGCACACGTACACAGGTCGCACAATGGGTTGCATACTCTGGATCAGGTGGTCGAGCAGTTGCTTGGGTATAGCCTCCCATTCTTGCACCAGTGCCTGTCGGGGCTCCTGAAGTGTCGTAGGGGTTTGAAGATGTGCAGCGATACGTCGACCGAGAGCATCCTAGACGTGCTCGACGGGGTTTAGGTCTGTAGAACAGACAGGCCACTCCATTCGCCTGATATCTTCTGTTTCAAAGTAATCCTCCACGATGGCAGCTCGGTGGGGCCGTGCGTTATCATCCATCAGGAGGAAGGTGGGAGTCACTGCACCCCTGAAAAGGTGGACATATTGGTCCAAAATGACGATCCGATACACCTGACCTCTTACAGTTCCTCTGTCAAAGACATGCAGGGGTGTACATGCACCAATCATAATCCCACCCCACACCATCAAACCACAACCACCATACAGGTCCCTTTCAAGGACATTAATGGGTTGGTACCTGGTTCATGGTTCACGCCAGATGAAAACCCGCCGAGAATCACTGTTAAGACTATATCTGGACTCGTCCGTGAACATAACCTGGGACCACTGTTCCAATGACGATGTACTGTGTTCTTGACACCAGGCTTTACGGGCTCTCCTGTGACCAGGGGTCAGTGGAATGCACCCTGCAGGTCTCCGGTCGAATAAACCATGTCTGTTCAGTCGCCTGTAGACTGTGTGTCTGGAGACAACTGTTCTAGTGGCTGCGGTAAGGTCCCGGCAGTACTCCGTGTCCGTCTGGGGGCACTAATGGTAAGATCTCGGTCTTCTTGTGGTGTTGTACACAGTGGACGTCCAGTACTGTAGCGCCTGGACACGCTTCCTGTCTGCTGGAATCATTGCCATAATCTTGAGATCACACTTTAAGGCACATGGAGGGCCCGTGCTATGACTTGTTGTGTTTGACCAGCCTCCAAGTCGCCTTAGTATTCTACTCCTCATAACGTCATCAGTGTGTGTTCTTTAAGCCATTTCAGCAATCGATTTCCAACTCGTGCGCAGCAAGAGAGTAGGACAAGGATTGATAACTTTTTATAGACAATGCTTACACTGAAACCGTTAATGTGCACCCAATTGTTAATGCACTATCTAATCACGAAGCACAATTAAGAAATAAATAATATGGGACCTTACAAACCTGCAGCAGGCTCATACAAATCAGTAAGTCTTCTTCGTGAGAACAGGATACAGTATTTTAAGAGTATTTTACAAGGGGTGTTATGGGACGAGGTATATACGGGATGAGGTGTTAATGTCAAATTCAATTTATTCCATAGTAGGTTTGTCAGGATTTGAAAGTTCCTTTCCTAAAAAATTATCCAGAAGATCCATTAAAAAAACTAAGCTGTGGATAACTAAGGGAATCAAAATCCCATGTAAAAGTGAAATTTATATAACGGCCGGAGTATGTCAAGATTTTCTGTCACACTACAAAAAATACTTTAGTGTTTTAAGGAAACCCATTAAAATATCCAGAAGTATGCACTTTATGACAGAAACAAATCGTGAAAGGGATAAGATTAAAATTATATCGGATATTGGCAAATGGAAGACAGGACAACCAGTCAGTGTCCAAGATACTATAACAATTAGTCTAAACGACAAATTGTGACTTATAATTCACAAGTTGCGACTACTTTTAACAATCACTTTGTAAATCTGATGTTTAGCTGAAAAAAGCGAGAGAGAATATATTAACAACGTAATTCCACAAGACTTTAAGCAACTACAAGTAGCAGCAATGTCCTTCTCTGAAATTAATAAAATTAAAAATTCTGAAAAGTTGTTCCAACCTTAGTGATATAAGCAGTGCATCACAGGCACAGATAATTATTCCAGAGAGGTAACAATATACACAACTGTTAAGCCTCTTCATAAGAAAAGGTGACCAAACAGACTTAAACAATTATCGTCTAATTTCCCTAATGACATCTTTGAAGAGTAGTCATGCACATAAATGGGAACAATTTATTGGGATATCACAGTTTGAAGGCCAGAACGAGTGGTCGACTGTGAATGCTATTTGTACTTTCACTCATCCAGTGTTTCTCCTGTGCAATCCATTCCATTTCATTGACGAATTAACATTTAAAATCTGGTAGCCATCAAAGGAATCAGTTTTTAAGTGTAGTTGTATGAGTAGGACAAAAAATAATTTGCTCATTAATGTTAAGAGTGAAACGTCCCCTTTTGAACAATTATACATGACTGTGCTTAAACTGACACACAATATTTTTTTTGCGCAACGCAATCTGACTTTCAATAATCCCTACAAAAGAATGGCCCTGACTAACATTAACCTATACCTTTCACAAATCACTTACCTCACAAAAATCTTCGTTACTCGAACTACTGCAATACAGAGAGCGCCACTACTGCCAGCTAAAGAAAATATTCAAACTACTGAAGGCACTAACTACTGATAGGCATAGTTAGCAAATGAAAGATTTTGATAGAGAAGAAACAATGTATTTACCTTAATAGTGTTCAAAGATCATAATATATATATAGCAGTTCATGACATCCAGTCTTACAAATTTCAAAACTCCGCCATCTCTCTCCCCACATCCACCAATGCTGGCGGCTCACCTCCAACTGCGCAACGCTACGCGCTGTTCACATCCAGCTGCCCAACACTACAATGGAAGATATTCCAACAACAATGCAAACCAGCCACAGACTGCACACAGCACATACAGCGCGCTACGTGGCGTTACCAATATAAAAACTTACACAGCCTACTTACAAGAGTAATCGTGTATACATATCCTGTAAACTGATTCGCTCGCCGTCATTTTGATAAAATAATTGTTCAAATGATCTATTGAACAAATAACTAACTAATCAACAGTGCTGGAGTGGTCCTCTTGCTGCGCTTTAAAAATGTTAAATGTGCAAGGATATGAACACATTTCATAGCACTGTGTACTGTGTACAGTGGAAGAGCAGACTGGGGAGGACGATTGATTGTATCAGCATGACAGTGTACCCTCTCACAAAGCAGCATATGTGAGGCTGCGGTTCATGGACAATAACACCCTTGAAATGGACTGGCCTGCCCAAAAGCCCCGACCTGAATCCAGTGGGACGCCTTTGGGATAAGGTAGAACGTTGACTTCGGTCAGACATCAGCGTCCAACTACCTTCTCCTGTTTCGGCTCTTGAGGAATAATCGGCTACCATTCCTCCAAGGGCATTTATACACCTTGTATAAAGTGTCCCTAACAGAGATGAAGTCACCATAAAGTCGAAGGGTGGACACACTCCATATTAATGTGAGAGATACGTGCCCAGTTAGCGTTGGTCTGACGCTGTATCTCCTATATCACGCTACTCATTTGGCCAAGGTCCTCAGCCAGAACAAACATTATAATCATCAATAATTTGCCGTCCAGTGGTAGACAAATCATTGCTCTAAACTTTTAGGCGCTAGGGATTTCTCAACGAGACTCATCCAACGTCACAAGCCTATGTGCTCTACATGAATGAAGATAGAAACTTGGGATTTATTTCTTACTTACACATCGAAACCAAAGCTTTACTTCGGCGCCAGTTGTAAGTTGTCGGTTCGTGTGGTTGCTGGTGAGGGTCTTTATGATCCAACTAGAACGCGCTCAACCGGCTGTTGTGGCCGAGCGGTTCTAGGCGCTTCAGTCTGGAACCGCGCGACCGCTACGGTCGCAGGTTCGAGTCCTTCCTCGGGCATGGAAGTGTGTGGTGTCCTTAGGTTAGTTAGGTTTAAGTAGTTCTAAGTTATAGGGACTGATGACCTCAGATGTTAAGTCCCATAGTCCTCAGAGCCATTTTAACCATTTTTAGAACGCGCCCTCTCGTTCTTTCATTACTTAATGTACATTGAGTCAATGTGGTCATAACACAGGAAAAAAAGGCATTTCGTGTTCTCTGTCTCAATAGGTGCAATTCTGCCTGGTTTTAATTCAAGGAAAGGCGGTGGGACGGCAGGTGGGGGAGGAGGGGGTGGTGAGTGGGGAGCTTTATGGGGTCATGAGGTGGTAAAAAACGTTTTAGTAAGTATGTTTGTATTTTTACTTCTACACCAACCTCCCTATCATCCATCTTGCAGAATATTCGTACAAAGTTCAGTGATTTTCTGGAAAAAAACCTGAGATATTCTGTTAAAATCGAAACGAAGATTTTGGTTTAGAATACAAACTACTAGCTGTGAAAAGGTATATGAGGAAAACATTCGCGAGTGGTTAAATAAAGAAGCTTATGAACCGGGATTTCAGAAACTAAGTGACCCAGATATATTTAACACTGAAGAATAGAGTGAATACAAAGAGATCGACAAATCCAATATCACTCACGAGGAATTGAGAAGCGTTGGTTGATTCTTTATCAAATTATGAACGATCAAAAAGTTTTAAGTTCGAAGGCCGTGCAATACAGAATAGGAACGCCAGACAGCCGAAATCACCGTGAGCATTAAGGCAACCCTCTCACAGACGTACCAGGTTCGGTAAAACAGCGTGTCCTGCTGCTTGAAGAAGTCCGTAACTGCCTGCTGAACATCCTCGTCCGACGAAAATCGTCGACTCTTCAAGGTCCTTTCTACGGAACCAAAGGCGTGAGTATCGCATGGGGTGAGATCAGGACTATAGGGCGATTGCTCAAGTGTCTCCCGCTTGAGTTGGCGTAACTTCTGCGCTATGACATTTGCGATATGGGGACGTGTATCGTCACGATGTAGCAGCCCCCCTTGTCCACAAAGGTGGACATGCTGCCCGATATACATTCTTCATTCTCCGGTCGATGTCTACCGGTGTTTGTCCTTCTGCAGCCATGAAAGGAATAACAATATGTTGGTCCAATTAGGACGCGTTTGGTGACAACTTCGCCATAGTTCACGTTTCCGCATTTACCGCACGCCTGTCGGAAAGACATTAATGCCACACTAATCCCTTGCCATCATGTCGGTGCTTGTATACCCGCATCGGAGTTTCAATAAGTGGTTTGTACGCTGCAACAACACCCTCAAAGGGAAACTTTTTGATCGCTCCTTATACAGGGTAATTACAAATGATTGAAGCGATTTCACAGTTCTACAATAACTTTATTATTTGAGATATTTTCACAATGCTTTGCACAAACCTACAAAAACTCAAAAAGTTTTTTAGGCGTTCACAAATGTTCGATATGTGCCCCTTTAGTGATTCGGCAGACAGCAAGCTGATAATCAAGTTCCTCCCACACTCGACGCAGCATGTCCCCATCAATGAGTTCGAAAGCATCGTTGATGCGAGCTCGCAGTTCTGGTACGTTTCTTGGTAGAGGAGGTTTAAACACTGAATCTTTCACATACCCCCACAGAAAGAAATCGCATGGGGTTAAGTCGGGAGAGCGTGGAGGCCATGACATGAATTGCTGATCATGATCTCCACCACGACCGATCCATCGGTTTTCCAATCTCCTGTTTAAGAAATGCCGAACATCATGATGGAAGTGCGGTGGAGTACCATCCTGTTGAAAGATGAAGTCGGCGCTGTCGGTCTCCAGTTGTGGCATGAGCCAATTTTCCAGCATGTCCAGATAGACGTGCCCCGTAACGTTTGTTTCGCAGAAGAAAAAGGGGCCATAAACTTTAAACCGTGAGATTGCACAAAACACGTTAACTTTTAATGAATTGCGAATTTGCTGCACGAATGCGTGAGGATTCTCTACCGCCCAGATTCGCACATTGTGTCTGTTCACTTCACCATTAAGAAAAAATGTTGCTTCATCACTGAAAACAAGTTTCGCACTGAACGCATCCTCTTCCATGAGCTGTTGCAACCGCGCCGAAAATTCAAAGCGTTTGACTTTGTCATCGGGTGTCAGGGATTGTAGCAATTGTAAACGGTAAGGCTTCTGCTTTAGCCTTTTCCGTAAGATTTTCCAAACCGTCGGCTGTGATACATTTAGCTCCCTGCTTGCTTTATCCGTCGACTTCCGCGGGCTACGCGTGAAACTTGCCCGCACGAGTTCAACCGTTTCTTCGCTCACTGCAGGCCGACCCGTTGATTTCCCCTTACAGAGGCACCCAGAAGGTTTAAACTGCGCATACCATCGCCGAATGGAGTTAGCAGTTGGTGGATCTTTGTTGAACTTCGTCCTGAAGTGTCGTTGCACTGTTATGACTGACTGATGTGAGTGCATTTCAAGCACGACACACGCTTTCTCGGCTCCTGCCGCCATTTTGTCTCACTGCGCTCTCGAGCGCTCTGGCGGCAGAAACCTGAAGTACGGCTTCAGCCGAACAAAACTTTATGAGTTTTTCTACGTATCTGTAGTGTGTCGTGACCATATGTCAATGAATGGAGCTACAGCGAATTTATGAAATCGCTTCAATCATTTGTAATAGCCCTGTATAAACGTCGTTTGAAAATTCCGATACTCTGATTCTCTAGAAAATTAGGTCCATCGTCAGGAAGCAAGTGAATGAAAAACAGCAACAACAAAAAGTTGGACCATAATTTCCCAAAATTGAACTTAAAATAAGTGATAAGACGTACTGTGTCTTAATTGCAATTTTTTAAGTAAGATGTTGTTTTCAGGCGAGTAATGAAATGGGCTTTCAAACGTGACATAAAGTGTGTTTTGTAATGATACAGCTGGCTGATACCAGTGTCGCAGAATGTCCAGTTCTGACTCCAGAGCAGCGAGTGTGGGAATGTGTGGGATTGGATCCCCAGTACAGAACGTCGACGGCTGCGAGCCTCGTTCCGATCGTAGCTACTGGCCAGCAAGTGACATTCGGTGAGGCAGGGTACGAAGTCAGCGGCCAGTATCCGCGCTGACGCAAGGTGGGTGACAGGTGCCGCGAGGCTTACTAGCTGGGCTAGAGTGTACTGGACGCGCCCCTGTGCAGCTGGCAGGAACGTGGAATCTCCAGAAGTGGAGTCCAGGACCCTTGGAGACTAGACGGAATGTCAGGCTATGGCATCCAAGGGGCAGCATTGCATTGGCGGATCCAGTTTCGAGCCTGGAACCATCAGGGCTAACTGGTGGCACGTAGGTCAGTGTCTTCGCCTGTTTGGTGACAGTAACCAATCACGCTGCGATGAAAGACCTGTAGAAAAATATGGAAACACTGGGAAAGATGCATGCTTGAACATAAACGCAGATGCTACCCAAGCCTGTAGGTTGCGCTGTTCTATTTGACCACGAACGGCATCTGTGCAATGTCTTCAATACGTTGCAAGTGTCACCTGTGGTCAGAACAGCGTTCTGTATACTTGCGAATTAATTACGTCATAGCTAAGGCAAGGAAACCGTTTCTGAAGAAGAAAAATTTGTTAACATCGAGTGAAGATTTAAGTGTCAGGAAGTCGTTACTGAAAGTATTTGTATGGAGTGTAACCATGTATGGATGTGAAACGTGGACGATAAATAGTTTGGACAAGAAGAGAATAGAATCTTTCGAAATGCGATGCTACAGAAGAATGCTGAAGATTAGATGGGTAGATCACATAATTAATGAGGAGGTATTGAATAGAACTGGGGAGAAGAGAAATTTGTGGCACAACTTGACTAGAAGAAGGGATCGGTTGGTAGGAAATATTCTGAGGCATCAAGGGATCACCAATTTAGTATTGGAGGGTGGCGTGGAGGGTAAAAATCGTATAGGAAGAGCAAGAGATGAATACACTAAACAGATTCAGAAGGATGTAGGTTGCAGTAGGTACTGGGAGATGAAGAAGCTTGCACAGCATAGAGTAGCATGGAGAGCTGCATCAAATCAGTCTCTGGATTGAAGACCACAACAACAACAACAGCTAGTTGAACTCGAACGTGGGCGAGTTATTGGTGCCCCTATGGTGAGTGCTTCCATAACTAAGGCAGCTAAAGTGATTGGTGTCTCAAGAGGCACCGTATCGAAGAAAACCGAACAACGGAAATGAGAACGCGGACGAAGGTGTGTGCTGAGTGGTCGAAAAAGTCGGTCACTGAAGAGGATTTTGACGAAAAATAAGAGGGCGACAAAAAAAATGGTTCAAATGGCTCTGAGCACTATGGGACTTAACATCTAGGGTCATCAGTCCCCTAGAACTTACAACTACTTAAACCTAACTAACCTAAGGACAGCACACAACACCCAGCCATCACGAGGCAGAGAAAATCCCTGACCCCGCCGGGAATCGAACCCGGGAACCCGGGCATGGGAAGCGAGAACGCTACCGCACGACCACGAGATGCGGGCAAGAGGGCGACAGTTGAAAAAGTCACTGCAGAAATGACTTCACACTCTCGAACTTTGTCAGCACTAAAACAACACTAAAGGACGTCCAGGAGCAGAGAACTGCAGGGCGAGCTGGAATTGCAAAACCACTCATAAGTGATACAAATGCCCGTAACAGGAATACGTGGTGCGGAAGTCTCAAAATCGGGACTACGGAGCGATGGAAGAAAGTCGTTCGGTCGGATTAGTCTTCTTCCACAATGTTCCAACTTCTGGCCGAGGTTACCTCCCAATAGTGAAACTTGGCAGGGTTTCGGTGATAATTTGCGCAGTCATATCGTGGTATCTCATGGGTCTCATGGTTACTCTGCAAGATCGCATTACTTGCAAGGATTATGAGACCAGTCTGGGTGATCAGTTCCATCCCATTGTACAATGTTTGTTCCCCAATGGTGATCTTATGTTTCAAGACGCCATGGCCCCTTTTCAAAATGGTTCAAATGGCTCTGAGGTCATCAGTCCGCTAGAACTTAGAACTACGTAAACCTAACTAACCTAAGGATATCACACACATCCATGCCTGAGGTAGGATTCCAACCTGTGACCGTAGCGGTCGCGTGGTTCCAGACTGTAGCGCCTAGAACCGCTCGGCCACCCCAGCCGGCGCCCCTGTTCACTCAACTCCTGTCGTTCAGATCTGGTTTTATTACCAAGGGGATGAACTGTCGCAGCTCCTCTGGCCACAGTAATCAGCAGATAATATTACTGAGCGTTTGTGGTCTACTTTGGAGAGAAGGATACGTGGTCACTATCCAATTCCATCAACGTTACCTCAGCTTGCCGCTATATTGCAGGAAGAATTGGTATAAGAGAAAGCACACTGAATAGGAGGGTATCGAGGTCGATATAAATGACACTGGTTAGACATCTGATGACGTACGCAGCTCCCGTCTGGTGATACGCAGCTCCTACACGCCTGCGCCGCCTGCAGATCATACAAAGTGTTACGCATCATTAGCAACGCTCCACGCTACACACGCACCGTGGATCTTCACAATAACGCCTTGAAACCCTCAAGGAAGTATTCAAAAAACACGCCACAGGACTATACAGGAACTCGAAACACTCGAACAGTCCTTTCATCCTTAGTCTGGGAAAGCGGCCAAAGACACAACTGGCTAGTGCATAACCACCTATGGCAAGCTTACACACACCAACAAGCGACAAACGTCGGCAAGCCCCTGCATATCAGCAACGTTGACTGGATATACCAGCTGCTATTAAAGCCGACCAACAGGCCACAGCAGGGAAACCGACGAGCTCGCCCACTGACGCACAAACAAGTCGCCAACATCACCCTATACTGTGCATCTGATACATGACCTATCAGACACAAAACGATGATGAACGTAACTGTTACAGGTATGCTGACGCTGACCGAGAGATCAACACCGGCACCCAGCGGCAGCCGCCGAATAACAGCACCGCACAACGTCAAAGGTATCCACATATTGATACCCACTACTAACAAAGCCTACCCTTGCATGAACTGTCGCAGGCAGCAAGACATCCGCGACTGCTCTTACTACCCAGCCTAACTATCGCAGAGGTTTCCTTCCCTTGGCACTTGAATTAGCACTTTTTTTCCCCTCTGCTACCGCTACCCTTCGTTCGACTTTCGACCCAATCTATCTCCAGATGATAGTGTATTAATAGTTAATCTTAGCCAGATGTACGCAAACATCGCAGTACCCACATCGTGCGACACCACACTTAAGTGAAAACTAACCCTCATGCAGAGATGGCAGTAGACCTTCTGAGTTGGCCATACACGACCTGTATCTGTTCATTCTGAGACTACTGCAAGCTGTTTTGAATGCCAACGGTTTTCCTACATCGTATTAGACCTGCTAATGAGTTGTGTTTGTGGTTTTTCCATACTTTGTCAGCCCTCTTTAGCTCTGGTGCACATTCGACATGTGAATGGAGCGGGGAATGCTTCAGTTCATCTGTGTAATGTTACCTCCATCGTATGGTGTTAATTTTTTGTGATTTTAAATTTAAATAAGAGTGTAAAATGTTGGCGACGGAAGGGGACATCACACTGCGAGCAAAAAAGATAAAACATACAGCTGTGAAAATTAGAGGAAGGCATTGAACCTTACACTGCTCTTGCGGTACAAAATAGTTCTACAAGAGAATATTCCATTACTCATTAGAGTTTTGTTGAGGGCCGAGAAAACAGTAAACTTGTGGACACAACACCATATATTGTTAATTGTCAGTGCGAAGGAACAGTTTGCATAACAGTTACTAGTATCTCTTGTGGTCGAAATTCGATCAACTGCGTCAATGGACCTCATCTGTGATAGCGAATGTCACGTATCTTAAAGTCTCTGAAATTTTAGCAGCAGAACTGATCCTTGACAAATGCTGCATCATAGCTACGCGTATTCTAGAAATAATTATTTGATTTCTCTTTCATTGTTCGATCATTTAAAGGGAATCTTTGATATACTGTACTGTAAATTCATCAGACCCCAGTTACAGTACTCAGAATTATATGAAATTATGTTCAGTCACATTTACAGGTGTCTTTCAGCACGACAATAGAATCATCGTTCTCAACACCTGCATTATTCCTATTCCTTTCCCTACGCAAAAATTGTGTCTCCCTAGCTCATCGTCTTTCAGTCCGATTCGTCAATATTTTTCTTCGAGGCATAGCCTAAAACAGATGTAGTTTCCTTATAATAAGGGACAACGTGGCTACCAAAAATGAATACACTGAAAATTAGGAACACAGGAAACTTTGTGATGACGTCGTCAAACGAACACAGAATTAGTTCCGTTCTACACCAAAGAAAGTGAAAAAAAACTACGCTAATAAACAATGGCTTCTTTACTAAGTTTCGTTTCCCACAACATCGACGACGTAGCATTTGCTGCATTGTAGCTGTCCAGTTTACTTCTGTTACTGCAAATGAATTATCTGAAACATTTAAACATGAACATCCACAGAATGCTATTTCACAAAACGTTATTTTCGTGAGTCGTTTCTACCATAGCACCTGACCGTTATGCGTGTTCGAAGTTGGTAGCAATGTTAGAGAAAAAGGAAAACTTTTCTCAAATGTGTGTGTTTATTTATTTATTTATTGTTCCGTGGGACCAAATTCAGGAGAAGTCTCCATGGTCATGGAACGAGTCAATACATGAAATTATAACACGATATTAGAAACAGATAAAATGCAATATAAAAAAAACATATTCAGGTGACAAGTCGTAAATTTAAATAAAGAAAATCAACAATGTAACACTGGAATTTGCTTAATTTTTTAGCTCTTCCAGGAGCTCCTCGACAGAATAGAAGGAGTGAGCCATGAGGAAACTCTTCAGTTTAGACTTTAAAGAGTTTGGGCTACTGCTAAGATTTTTGAGTTCTTGTGGTAGCTTATTGAAAATGGATGCAGCAGAATACTGCACTCCTTTCTGCACAAGAGTCAAGGAAGTGCATTCCACATGCAGATTGCATTTCTGCGTAGTATTAACTGATGGTTCAAATGACTCTGAGCACTATGGGATTTAATATCTGTGGTCATCAGTCCCCTAGAACTTAGAACTACTTAAACCTAACTAACCTAAGGACATCACACACATCCATGCCCGAGGCAGGATTCGAACCTGCGACCGTAGCAGTCGCGCGGCTCCGGACTGAGCGCCTAGAACCGCGAGACCACCGCGGCCGGCAGTACTAACTGAGTGAAAGCTGCTAACTCTTGGGAATAGGCTAATATTGTGTGTGTGTGTGTGTGTGTGTGTGTGTGTGTGTGTGTGTGTGTGTGTGTCTACTTCCTCTCATAATGGCTATGTATACACACGATTTCTTTTTTCTTTTATGCACATCTACAGCAAATTTCCTTTCGAATCATAGAAGTTTCATTGGCGTCCTTATGTAATTATTTTAAAAATCGGTATTGCAATTTTCGATGCTCACGTGTTAGTATTATTATCGCTAAATAAAACAGATGCATTATCATTATGAATGCCCACATGCTACATTTCTCTAAGCAAAAATTGTGTCTGTGTTGCTGAGCATCTTTCACTCTGACCCATTATCATTCTCCTTCCAGGTATACCCTAAAACAAATATAGTTTCCACATAATAAGGGAATTCGGAAGTCTTAGTGATTCAAAGTAAAGAAATTAAAAATTGGTAACTTACTTCAAATTTTCTGGTAATGGCAGCAAATGACCGCACAGTTATTCTTACAGCCATTTAAACGAAATAATGTCGCCAATATACAACGTTATTTACAGACTTCGATGCTACGATATACTGATTTTCATTGCTGACATCATCATCGACCTAGCAGCTGTTGCTGGCCGGTATATATGCTTTACTGTAAAAGCACCATGTAAACATGAGAGCCCCTAGGATGCGATTTCACGAAATGTTATTACTTTCATGTGTCATTTCTACCACAGCATCTCATCGGTGCTCAGGACTGAGGTTGGTAGCTCTTCAATATTCGATGTTGATGTATTGGAGCTTTTAATGCGTGATAGACAATGTAACATCAGTATTATGGATGTCAAAGCTTCAATTTCCTTTTCCCACTCTTAACGGCCACATACACACGTTATTTTCCTTTGCCTACATGTATGGCAAAGTAACTTTCGAATTATAAAAGGATCATTGGCCTCCTTGTACAATTAATATTAAAAATCAGTACTTCTATTTCCGTGTTCACGTATTAGCACTTATGACTGTAATCGGACTTCCTTAAAGACACAGATTGCAGTTCGACCTATGAATGCTCAAATGTGAGTACGACAGCGCGCTTATGACGTGCGATCGTTGCATTACCAAATTGACTACTTCCAATTAGTTTAAAAGGCTGAAAGAATGTTGGAAAGATTTCATTAGTTACGCATTCAAGTACTAAAATAAATTCGTAAATGACTTGAAAATATTATTATTTCTGGATTAAATTCATTATAAATGGATGAGACCACCTTCTAATAGCGAAGCTCGAAAAAGAAGGAAAATTCCTGCAGATTAAAGGTGCAAAGGTCCTGGGCTCGAGTCTGGGCCCACACACAGCTTTAATATGCAAGTAAGTTTGTTATCAGAACACATTACGCTGCAGAGTGAGAAATTTATTCAAAAAGAAGAAAGACTGACTATCCGTTCTCATTTTTTTAACAGAAGAAATTCAATATTTACAAGTATAATTGTGACACTGAATTAAAGTTCACACTCTGAAATATAATCTTATAGGTATCATTATTGAAACACAATGATTTGTTACACCTCGGGGCATTTACAAGGACGTTCAAAAAGTATCCGACCTTATTTTTTATTGTGAAATCAACAGTGGTATCGGGGCATGCGCACTCACTACGTTGGTAGGCATAGGTAGTGCACATCCATGATGTTTTTCATGACTGTTGAGAAAAACCAGTCGCTGGCCACCCGTTGACAAGAGAACATATGTAAGTGGTAGTTGGATTTTGTATTGCGGGCAAAATGACAGAAAGATTGGAACAACGCTATTGCATCAAATTTTGTTTTAAACTTGGCCATTCTTAATTTGAAACAATCCGCAAGATTCGACAAGTGTGTGAGGACGAAGCAATGTGTGCCAGACAGATAAAGAAGCGGCGCAACCGCTTCAAAGATGGCCCCACTCATCAATAAAGAGTGAAGCACGTTGATGTAGGCCCTCAACATCAAAAAATGGTTCAAATGGATGTAAGCACTTTGGGGCTTAACATCTTAGGTCATCAGTCCCCTTGACTTAGAACTGCTTAAACCTAAGGACATCACACACATCCATGCCCGAGGCAGGACTCGAACCTGCGACTGTAGCAGCAGCGCGGTTCCAGACTGGAGCGCCTAGAACCGCTCGGCCACAGTGGCCGGCCCAACATCCACAAATAAGTTTGTTATTGATCCCAAGAAATTATGGTCTTATGTCAAACCGGTAGGTGGATCAAAACAAAATGTCCAGACACTCTGTGACCAAAATGGTACTGAAACAGAGGATGACAGACTAAAGGCCGAAATACTAAATTTCTTTTTCCAAAGCTGTTTCACAGAGGAAGACTGCACTGTAGTTCAAAATGGTTCAAATGGCTCTGAGCACTATGGGACTCAACTGCTGTGGTCATAAGTCCCCTAGAACTTCGAACTACTTAAACCTAACTAACCTAAGGACATCACACACATCCATGCCCGAGGCAGGATTCGAACCTGCGACCGTAGCGGTCGTGCGGTTCCAGACTGTAGCGCCTTTAACCGCTCGGCCACTCCGGCCGGCTGCACTGTAGTTCCTTCTCTAGGTTGTCGCACATATAACAAAGTGGTAGATATCGAAATAGATGACAGAGGGATAGAAAAACAATTAAAATCGCTCAAAAGAGGAAAGGCCGCTGGACCAGATGGGATACCACTTCGATTTTACACTGCGTACGCGAAGGAACTTGCCCCCCTTCTTGCAGCGGTGTACCGTAGGTCTCTAGAAGAGCGTAGCGTTCCAAAAGATTGGAAAAGGGCACAGGTCATCCCCGTTTTCAAGAAGGGACGTCGAACAGATGTGCAGAACTATAGACCTATATCTCTAACGTCGATCAGTTGTAGAATTTTGGAACACGTATTATGTTCGAGTATACTGACTTTTCTGGAGACTAGAAATCTACTCTGTAGGAATCAGCATGGGTGTCGAAAAAGACGATCATGTGAAACCCAGCTCGCGCTATTCGTCCACGAGACTCAGAGGGCCATAGACACGGGTTCCCAGGTAGATGCCGTGTTTCTGTACTTCCGAAAGGCGTTTGATACAGTTCGCCACAGGCATTAATAAACATAGTAAGAGCATGTGGACTATCAGACCAATTGTGCGATTGGACTGAAGAGTTCCTAGATAACAGAACGCAGCACGTCATTCTCAATGGAGGGAAGTCTTCCGAAGTAAGAGTAATTTCAGGTGTGCCGCAGGGGAGTGTCGTAGGACCGTTGCTATTCACAGTATATATAAATGACCTTGTGGATAACATCGGAAGTTCACTGAGGCTCTTTGCGGATGATGCTGTAGTATATCGAGAGGTTGTAACAATGGAAAATTATACTGAAATGCAGGAGGATCTGCAACGAATTGACGTATGGTACAGGGAATGGCAACTGGATCTCAACGTAGACAAGTGCAATGTGCTGCGAATGCATAGAAAGATAGATCCTTTATCTTTTAGCTTAACTGGAAGCAGTTAATTCCATAAATTATCTGGGAGTACGCATTAGGAGTGATTTAAAATGGAATGACCATATAAAATTAATTTTCAGTACAGCAGATTTCAGACTGAGATTCATTGCAAGAATCCTAAGGAAATGGAGTCCGAAAACAAAGGAAGTAGGTTACAGTACACTTGTTCGCCCACTGCTTGAATACTGCTCACCAGTGTGGGATCCGTACCAGATAGGGTTGATAGAAGAGATAGAGAAGATCCAACGGAGAGCAGCGCGCTTCGTTACAGGATCATTTAGTAATCGTGAAAGCGTTACTGAGATGATAGATAAACTCCAGTGGAAGACTCTGCAAGAGTGACGCTTAGTAGCTCGGTACGGGCTTTTGTTGAAGTTTCGAGAACGTACCTTGACCGAGAAGTCAAACAGTATATTGCTTCCTCCTACGTATATCTCGCGAAGAGACCATGAGGATAAAATCACAGAGATTAGAGCCCACACAGAGGCATACCGACAAACTTTCTTTCCACGAACAATACGAGACTTGAATAGAAGGGAGAACCGATATAGGTACTCAAGGTACCCTCCGCCACACACCATCAGGTGGCTTGCGGAGTATAGATGTAGATGTAGATGCAGATCTCATATGGATGAACCACGATCAGAGGACTCACAGACAAGGTTAAAATCAGTATTGGATCCATTCATTTCGTTTTAGTTGGATACTGTAGACAGTACTCCCCACTTTCTTAACACTATGCTCGCTGGTGACGAGTCCTGGGTTTATGAGTACGATCCAGATACAAAGTTCCAGTCACTGCAATGGAAGCATCCATCATCCCCAAGATCCACAAAAATGAATTCTATAAAGTACTGTTGTGTACACAATGGTAATGAAAAGTGAGCTACAGAGTGATGTGGCAACTGTCGTCGCAGGGAAGCCGAACAATAGTAGAACTTACTAGCGAACAAATAAAGATGGCAAACAGAAGATTAGCTTAACATGTATTTCTCCAGCTAGCAAAGACTCATTACAAATAATGCAGCAAGAATTGGAGTCCAGCTCATACAGTAGCAGCTAGGATGAATCTCGTTGTACTAAGTACTAATGGCGGTGTCATAGCAAAGAGACTCCAAGTGCAAGTGCGTTGAGCTACTGCCACCAGCCGTCTACCTCGGCGCGGCAGAGAGTAGTTGTGGTACGGAGCATCTGGAGGTGTTTCTCAGTGGACTTGTGCCACTGAGTCCGCCATATTCCATGCAAGCGTCCGACGGAAACTGGCAATTACGTTGCCATGACGCCCATGGAGTGGTATCAGTACATGATACCACAATTATTAGCTATGTTTAATGCAGGATACTTTTCACCTGCTTGTGTGAGATCATGTCCACGTGGATGAACTTGCAGCCAGACCACCTGCACAGAACATTCCAGCGAGGAACAATCGCCCATTTACAGGCTGATCATCCTTATCAACAACCTGTATTAGACTACTTGCGAGTCCACAGGCAGAAATGGCAAGCAGTAGGAAGCTGAGGAAGGTAAGACAGATTTCAATAGCGTTTCACCGTTCAGAACCTGGTAAGTGGTTTGGAACGGTTACAATATTTAGAAATTAGGATTTATCTGTTCTGAATATAACCGATTGCTGTCTTATACTAAAGTTCGTGATCTCATGCCCAGTACAGCAAATCTGTCACATCGGATAAGGGTGAAAGAGAGTGTTGGACCGCTGCTATATCAGTATAAAAGGGACACAGAAGAAATTTAGCTCTCACTCTGACTGTGGCGTTCTCGTGCGATGAGTGAAGGTTAATTTCAAAAAATAAATGTTTTTCATAAACCAAGAGAAACTACATACGCTACATGCTTATGGTGGAAGCAAAAGAAACGCAAAGGGAATATTTGAGTAGTGTGCACGAACGTATTCTGACATTGTCCAACAAGAATATCAATTTAGCGAATTTGCAAAAAATTGTTATTGAAACGGAACTGGAGTACTAGTGGAATGCAATCTTCTGCATAGGAAACCACAACCATATTTGTGAACAAATAAATAATATTTGCACAACATCAAAAAATTGTTTCCTTTTGTTGCAATTGTCATGTACTTCTCAGCACCGATGGAGAATTCAGTTAATGTTACATAGAATTGGTTTTTGCCCTCACCTCACGGCCACTCTAGTAGAAGTGAAAGAGTGTACTTCAGACAACAGTTTCTGTTTACCAACCAAATTACTATCGAGAAAGGTTTTCACATGACCAAAAAATTATTCGACTTTGTACCTTATTTACTTGTTGAAAGGTGTCTGCTACTGGGCTCTTTCATGTCCTGCCACCTATTTTCCTTCTTCAAGATCTGTAATATCTGTTTTGCAACAATCTCTAAGATACTGACTTAGCTAGATTTAAAATATACCACTTCGTATACTTTCGCAAATACCTTGCAACACCAGTGCATCTGATACTTTGTCGCTGGTGAGTGGCTGGCCATCAGCCAATAGCGTGCTTTAACGACTGAGAACGCTATGTGCTTCCTTGTTCGGAAGGAAGCCAGCCATTAATACTCATGAGACACCTGCATTACATGCGTTTCCCAGTACCTTGAAGCATTAAGACACGCCTAGTTACGAAGCAGTATTTGAGGGAGCATGCGGGTCTTATGAAATTACTTTTTTTGACAGACAGTCAGGGTTTTTAAGTATTCTCATATGCAAGATGGCCGGTAAGATCATTCCAATTTATATATTGTGCTAAACTACACTGACGTGACAAAAGTCATGGGATATCTTCTAGTATCGTGACGGATCTCCTTTTGGCCAGACAGTGCAGCAATTCGACGTAGCATGGGCTCAACAGGTCGTTGGAAGTCCCTTGCAAAAATATTGAGCCATTCTGCCTCTATAGACGACCACAATCGCGAAAGCGACGTCAGAGCAGTATTTTGTGCACGAACTGACCTCTCGATTATATCTCATAGATGTTAGATCGGATTCATGTCGGTCGATGTGGGGTGACCAAATCATTCACTCGAATGTCCAGAATGTTCTTCAAACCAATCGCTTATAATTGTGGCCCAGTGACATTGCACACTTCCAACCATAAAAATTCCATGAAGTCCATGAATGGCTGCAAACGGTGTCCAAGTAGCCGAACATAATCAGTTCCAATCAGTGATCGGTTCAGTTGGACCAGTCCATTCCATCCAACTACAGCCTACACCATTACAGAACCACCACTAGCTTGCACAGTGCCATGTTGACAACTTGGGTGAATGGTTTCGTGAGGCTGCATCAAATTCGAACGCTACCATCAGCTCTTACCAACTGAAATCGGGACTTACCTGACCAGGTGACGGTTTTCCAGCCATCAAGAGTCCAACCGATAGCATCACGAGACCAGTAGAGATGCAGCAGGCGATGTCGTACTGTTAGCAAAGGCACTCGCGGCGGTCGTCTGCTGCCGTAGCCCAATAACGCCATATTTTACCGCACTGTCCTAAGGGATACGTTCGTCGCACTTCCACATTGATTTTTGCGGTTATGTCACTCAGTGTTGCTTGTCTGGCAGCACTGACAACTCTACACAAACGCCGCTGCTCTCGGTCGTTAAGTGAATGCCGTCTGTCACTCCTTTGTCCGTGGTGCGAGATAATGTCTAAAGTTCAATTACATCGAACTGTGTACTATGTGGCTACTTTAGAGGTCCTTTTTCGAGTCAGGTGGCGTTAACAACTTTTTCATGGTCGGTTCATGTTTCATCATGTGCACCACTAGAATATTAGGGCTTACTCATCCCTTCCTATGAGAGTGGTTGTAGTTTTTTCAAACGCACACGTGTACACACACAACTTTCAAAATACCGGGTAGTAATAATGAAACTGACTGTGTTCCGCGTGCTGCAGTGCAGGCTGTGTATATCGCTGGACGCTGAATCATCGTAGGAATTTCATGAATCTGTGCCCTGCCGAGTTCGCTGAAAAAAACAGTAGTTCAACTTTGTGCCACCAGATGAAAATATGGTGCTGTAAGCAATCAGAATGTGGCGTTGCTGGAAAAGGGGAGCAACGATCAAACACATCATAACGGTGCTTCTGGCACGTTTTTTGGGATATGGTCACAAGTTACAACAGGTGTTCAGTATGGTCTCCCGACTCAGCAACATGTTGTAATCAATCGTAACACGGCGTGTTCGACAGTTGCTCGCAACGTACTCGATGTAGTCAGAGCAATACGTCATCGTATGCTATTTTTCAGATCATAAGAGTGCTGATACATCCCTGACAGATACAGTCCTTCGGGTATCACTATAAACATAACTCATATGGATTTAGATTGGTGGATCTGGAAGGACACCCGCCTACGGATGATGCGGTCGTTAGCGAATATTTCTCGAAGCAGAACTTTCACCTGGTAAACGACATGTGGTGTCACCCCATCTTGTATGAAAATAGTGGTTTGGACACAGTTGCGTTGTTGCAAAGCTGAAATCACGTGTTGCACAAGGGGCCCTTATAATGTGTAGATGCTGCTGTACACCTAAGAGGCGCACGAGGTCTCATCTCCTCGAGCGAAAACGGACGAAGAATGAAGGAGCTTATGAAATCACACCACAGTCACATAAGCCGAGAACAGTGGGTGCTCCTGCTCAACGTGTGACTGAGTAGGGTCTCACATGCGACAGTTCTGTTCATTCACGGCACCGAGCAGAGTAAAATGTGCTTCGTCCATCCAAAGAATATTCCCCGGCCACTTGTCACCCATTTCACCCATTTTCATGCCTGCCAAAAAACGAAGGGAGAAGTCACATCTTGTAGCCTGTCTTGCGCTTCATTTTGTGCACATTCTGAATCTTGTAGAGATACAAGTGTAAAATGTGCCGGTAAAATCTTTCGAGCAGTTGACCAGGGGAGAGACAATTCCCATGATACAAGTCAAGCACTGCCCGTAGAATTTGAGGCATGTGCTGCATGTCGACTATAGCTACAGTAACTTCGTCAACAAGTGCCTTAGGAATGGGTCGCCTCCCTCGCCCTGCTGCCTCACCTAATTCATCTGTTTCTTCACATTTGTTGATCATATTAGCACATTTATTGACATGGGACGTATTCACAACTATTTATGTTGGAGATACTCCCACAATTCAGGGCTACTATTGGTGCCATTCTGACAAAACAATTTGATCAGCAGTGCAACATCTTTCTTGTCGATAATCATTGCATTTTATGCAGAAAACTTCAACGTTCTTAACCCTTTAGATTAACAACAACTTCACAAAAGAAATCAAAATGCCTCGCCAAGTAAAAAACAGTCTACTGCCGTCAAAATAGGAAACCTTTCACATTCTGATTGCTTACAGCGCTAAATATGTGTCACTTTGTGGCAAGAAGATAACTATTATTTTTTTAAGCATACTCCGTGAGCGTACCGATTAATGAAGATACTTACGATTTTTTAGCGTCCTGTGATGTATACTGCCCGCACTGCAGCACTTCGAATACCGTCAGTTTAATTATAACACCCGTTGTGTAGGTCCTGCACGAGTTTTGTTATCTAAGAACCATCCAACATTCCTGATGTGTGTTTCTCCATGTTAAGTCCATATGTAACTTGTGAGTCATCCACTCTATACATGAATGTGTGGTTCTGGGTTCATCTAGTGGGGCTGTAATTGGATGGTATGTTTCAGCTCAGTACCTATCATTCTTTAATGGAAGCTATGTCAGGCACACGTAATGGCTAGCGATTCCCAATGAAAGAGGGCACGTGTACTGTGCTGAGACTCTGTGATGCCGGAGGGTAGGCTTATCTAATCGTACAGGGCGAAGAACCGAGGGACGCAGGACACAGCAAAAGTTAACACATTCATGGCAATCTCTGTTGTGAATCCTATGTGGTACCTGGAGTACTTTTGGCACCATACCGACTTCAGAAATTCCGAGGCCATTATATGAATCTGATAAGAGTTGTTGGGTGCAATGTTTTGCTCTTCTTTTCAAAACTGATGTTTGTAGTTTCCAGGCAGGTGACACACAGTGGGGGGACCTGGCATGGCAGCGGAGAACAAGGGAGCTGAGTGACTACTGGGGACTCGGTATTATGGATCTTTATTAGACAACCAGTCAAAAGAGGCAAAAAGGAATAGAGTTTGTCAGGATATGGTAGAATACTGGTGTTCTCTGTCAGGTTTGGACTGGTGAGGTCGGCCTGGGTCATCGAGTAAACCAAAAGTGATTTCAGGCGTTCCCCAAGGTAGTGTTATAGGCCCTTTGCTGTTCCTTATGTATATGAACGATTTGGGAGACAATCTGAGCAGCCGTCTTCGGTTGTTTGCAGATGACGCTGTCGTTTATCAACTAATCAAGTCATCAGAAGATCAAAACAAACTGCAAAACGATTTAGAAAAAAATATCTGAATGGTGCAAAAAGTGGTAGGTGACCCTAAATAACGAAATGTCTGAGGTGACCCACATCAGTGCTAAAAGTAACTCGTTAAACTTCGGTTACACGATAAATCAGTCTAATATAAAAGTCGTCAATTCAACTAAATACCTAGGTATTACAATTACGAACAACTTAAATTGGAAAGAACACACAGAAAATGTTGTGGGGAAGGCTAAGCAAAGACTGCGTTTTATTGGCAGGACACTTAGAAAATGTAACAGACCTACTAAGGAGACTGCCTACACTACGCTTGTCCGTCCTCTTTTAGAATACTGCTGCGTGGTGTCGGATCCTTACCAGATAGGACTGACGGAGTACATGGAAAAAGTTCAAAGAAAGGCAGCACGTATTGTATTATCGCGAAGTATGGTAGAGAGTGTCGCAGAAATGATACAGGATTTTGTCTGGAAATCATTAAAAGAAAACCGTTTTTCTTTGCGACGGAATCTTCTCACGAAATTCCAATCACCAACTTTGTCCTCAGAATGCGAAAATATTTTGTTGACATCGACCTACATAGGGAGAAACGATCATCACGTTAAAATAAGGGAAATCAGAGCTCGTACGGAAAGATGTACGTGTTCATTCTTTCCGCGCGTTATAGGAGATTGGAATAATAGAGAATTGTGAAGGTGTTTCGATGAACCCTCTGCCAGGCTCTTAAATGTGATTTGCAGAGTACCCATGTAGATGTAGATGTAGTATGTAAGGCTGGTGCACTGTCAGAGAGATGGAGGTGGGAGTAAGCAGCAGGAAGGAAGAGACAGGCAGTTCCAACAGGACCTGCTGAATAGTAGGGAGAGGCAGTCTTCGCAGTGCAAGGTAAAGTGTCTAAGGGAAGTCTCTGTCGTTAACTTCCGGATGAAGGCCGCCCCCTTCGCTCAGTGATCAGCGAGTCTGACTGCCATGCAGGGGGCCCAGGTTCGATTCCCAGTCAGGTCGAAGATTTTCTCCACCCAGGGACTCGCTCCTGTGTTGTCCCCATCATCATCGACACGTGAAGACGCCCAGTGTGGCGCCAACTGAAAACACTTGCAGCTCGGTCCCCGAACAACCCCACCTGGGGGTTCCTGACCATCCATGACATACGATCAATTTTTTTTTTCAGATGGGACGAAATATTTCTCTTTGGTAGACTGGAGGACCTGTAGTCTCCTATTAAAGTGACTATTTCACAGAATGGCTCGTAGTTTATAAGGGTAGTACTGAAGCTAAGAGAGATGTTTCGCATCAGTGTCAGTGAAAGTATGGAGTCGGGAATTACTAGTCATTAATAAAAGAGTTTCTCATTTAATTTATGAATGGTGTTCAAAAACTTCCCATTTGAGGGCGTTGCTGCAGCTTTTGTGCAGTGTAGCGCAACCGTGATGCGGGAAAGTAAGCACCAACATTTGAGTAGGGGATTTGTCTGTCATTGATGATGAACTGTGCCGACGTTATTACCAAATAATTCGAAACAGGATTGACTTGCTGTTACTCTTTTGCTGCTTGCAGAAGGACAAACACAGATAGACATCAATCGTGGAGTGAAGAATGTGTATGGAGCAGCATGGCTATCGAAAACCACCGTTGCAGAATGGTGTGCCAAGTTCCGTGCTGGGTGCTGCTGCTTCACGATAACACATGTACTCCACATCGCAAATGCATTAACGCAGAAGTTACGCTCACTTATGTGGGAGACACTCGAGCACCCGCCCAATAGTCCTGATCTCTCCGCATGCGATTATCACGCCTTCGGTCCCTTAAAAAGCCTTGAAGTATTGACGATTCCTGTCAGACGAGGATGTGTAGCACGCAGTTACGGATTTCCTCGTGCAGCAGGACACAGTGCTTTACCAAACGGGTATCTTCAACCTGGTGAGTCGGTGGGATCACTGCCTCAATGCTCACGATTACTTACGATTTGCTGATCTGCGTTTCCTCCAGAACGCGAAGTGAACTGTTTAATAATCTAAAACTAACAAAACTGTATCGTTACAGATCACACTGATGATGCCTTAGAACAGGAGAAGGCGAAACGCGTATGGGATAAATAAAGTAACTAGCAGTAGTGAAAGGCAGTTTTATTTACATAACAAGTATACATATAATTCCAGTTATGTATGATTGTGATTCGTCATGTATGCCTGACCTGCTCTGAAGTATCTAAGAAAATACAGCTGCTTGGTAGGACAATGAGTCCAACTGAAAGAAAAGCTTTGAAATGTGTATGGTACATTTAAAAGCTATCTATAAGCTAAATACTCCAATAAATGAATAGCACCAGTTTACTTTTGTTCTACAATATTACTTTTATTGTGACCCGGTTTTCGGCTTACAAGGCCTTCTTCAGACATTTATTGAGTATTATCACCAAAGAAGTTAAATGTTAGCAGACAACATTGGAAGAGAAGTAACACATCTAGACTGATGTAGAAACTGAACTGTACATGTACAGTTCAGTTTTTAGTTTTTCACTGCAAAGATGTTACTTACTGTTTCGCTGTTTAGTCCCCCTTAAACATCCCAACAACCACCACCACCACTTACTGTATGTTTCTACATCAGTCTAGATGTGTTACTTCTCTTCCAATGTTGTCTGCTAACATTTAACTTCTTTGGTGATAATACTCAGTAAATGTCTGAGAAGGCCTTGTAAGCCGAAAACCGGTTCACAATAAAAGTAATATTGTAGAAAAAAAGCAAACTGGTGCTTTTCATTTATTATAATGTTGTTCTACCAAGAACCGACGGAAGATTCTGTTAATATAAATTCTTCAAGTTCATTTCAAGGCTGCAAAGCATTTCTCCTTCATAGGGATGACAATATGATGGCAGGAGGAATACTGGGTAGGATTAGTGGGAAAGCATGCAAAAGACCTGCAGTCATACCATATAAACTGTAGTTGGCGTTAAAATTGGTGTTCTGAGGAACAACTGTCTGTAACATTGCAGTGGCTCTCGTTCTTTGCAGTACATGATCAACTATAGGTTAGCAGGCTATAACTTTGTGTTACATTTTGTCAGTTCAGCTATGTCGCTCTTAAGCTTACATTCTAGTAGGTTCTCCTATATGTTGTTTATTACAATACTTTCCCTATAGCCTGTGATCGTTTTTCTTACAAAACACCTAGTGAAGCATGAGCACGTAGATGTATTAGTTCTATGATATGGCACAAAATGTACTTACAAGCTGGCTGCAGGCACATGGTTGCCAGCAGGTGTGTACAGTCGGTAGCTGGCTGTTCAGTGCTTCTAGGGTATGTGAATCACGTAACTCCAGTGCATTTTACGGAGGCACGCCGCTTTCTCCACTGCTGGTAGCGAAGAGACTATTACATGGCCTGTGCTGTGGGCTCAAGGCCACATCTTGCTTGTACATCCATTAGATGGCAACGGGTTCTGCTTGTGATGGTGGTTCAGTTTTTTCATCTTGAAAGCGATGTACTAGCAAGATTTGGAAAATTACTCTCACGGAACACATTACGCTGTCTCGTTAAAAGTATTGCTAAGTTTTCGAAGGCTGCAAATGCGACTTGTAAATAATTATATGAGTAAGTGTGTTTCATTCATTCATTGCTGCCACACTGATCAGCAAGAGCATTATAACCACCTACTTGATAGCCGGTATGTCCACCTTTGGCACGAATAACAGTGACTACACATCATAGAATGGGAGCAGTGAGGCCTTGGTAGGTCGCTGGAGGGAACTGGCACCACATCTGCACACAGTTCACCTAATTCCCGTAAGTTCTCGGGAAGGGGGCGATGAGCTCTGATGTCACATTCAATCACATCCCAAATGTGTTCAGTCGGGTCCAGATCTCGCGAGTTTGGAGGCCAGCACGTCAAGTGGAACTCGCTTCTGTGTTCCTTGAACCACTCCATAGTACTACTGGTCTTGTGTGATGGTGCATTATCATGATGGAAAGCGCCACTGTCGTCGTGAAACATCATCACCATGAACGGGTTTAAGTGGACTGCAACCAGTGTACAATACCCTTTGGCCATCCTGATGCCTTGCACGAGCTCCACTGCAGCCATGGATGTCCACTTGAATATTCCCCACAGAATAATGGAGCTGGCACCAGCTTGTCTCTTCCCACAGTGCAGGTGCCAATGAGCTCTTCTCCCGGAAGACGATGGATTGGCGCCCTCCCATCGGCATGATGATGAAGGTATCTGGATTCATCAGACCATGTAATGCTCTGCCACTGCGCCAACTTCCAGTGCTGATTGTCACATGCCCATTTCAGTCATAGTTGCTTATGTCCAGATGTTAACACTGACAGAAACATGGATTGACTGCGGAGGCCCATTGTTAGCAGTTTTCGATGCACTACATGTTCAGACCCACTTGTACTCTGTCCAGCATTGAAGTCTGATCTTAGTTCCCCTGTCCTATTTTACCAGCCTGCCCAGCGTACCATGTTCAACGTCTGTAATCAGGAGTGGCCATCCAATCACACAATATGTGGACATGGTTTCACCTTGGTTTTGCCATGTCTTGATAACAATCACCATGGCAATCCTAGAAGACCTGACAAGTAGTGCAGTTTCCAAAACGCTCGTGCCAAGCCTCTGGGCTATTACAATCTGCCCTCAGTCAAACTCAGATAGATCACTTGCTTTCCCCATTCTACACACAGACAGCATGCTCACTGATACTAAATGCACCATGTGTGTGTCAGACAAGCAGTAATTCCTCGCCAGGTCAGGCTCCCATCGATTGGATAGGTTTATATCGATAGTAGGTCAGTGGTAATAATGTTCTGGCTGATCAGTGTATATGCTTGATACATATAATTTCGTGTGTTTGACCCCTCTGTGGTGGCTGGCTATGTTAGAGCCACCATCCAGCCACCATCTAGTCCCAAAATAAATTTCTGTGGTGAATTCTACAGGCACAGCACCTAAATCTTGTCTTTTTCTGTTTCCTTCAGAGCCAGAGCGCTAGTGTTCGCTACCAAGAGGACGAAAGTGCGTCTCATGTTTTCATCTTTCCCATCATTTTAATTCAGGTAATGTAGGCTGTGGCTGCAGCGCTATCACAAACAACATACTATTGGCGGAGATCAGAACTTTTATCCTCCACTTCACATTAGCGAGCTGAATCGACAGTATGCATATGAATTATCTGTGCACAGAGCTGACAATGGTAAATCGTGGAGTGACTCCATGGTGAGTGGGAGTCAGTGCTTGTGGCCCGAACTATATGAGTCAGCGCTAATGTGGCTGGCTGATGTTGGTGTGACTACTGACTGATGTTATGCTGGACTGTGAGATGGTAGTGGAATGCTGATTAGAATGAAACTTAAGGCAAGTCGTGTCCAAACTTTAAACTATCATTAAAGAGGGGAATTATTTAACTTATGAGAGGCAGGATGGAAATCCACAACTTAGAACAACTGACCTGACTACTGTAAATAGCCCTACAGGTCTCTACAGGACACAGTGCTTTTTAGCATGCAAGTTATTTCCCTCCCTCTAACACCTTGGATTCTCATGTTATAGAGTTGTGTCACTATTCTAGGCCTGTCTTCTTGTGTTACATCTGTAAGTGAAGAGTTGTTTTGGGGACGTCTTAAGTAGATTAGCAGACTGGCATATTTTGTCTAACTGACAGACCTGATCCTGCAGGGGAAACAAACACTTTCTGATGTAGAACTGGTACAAGTTATTATCCTTGTGGTCTCTATTAGAGAGGCATGTTTGGGCCTTTAGTATATTCCTAGATTCCTCAATTAATATTGGGCACTGAAAATACGTAAATAGGCTCCACCAGACTAGAAGACATATATCTCAAAGTGTCTGTCAGTTCAGATTTTTCAGCCCTTTCTTTTGAGAGTCAATGAAGCATGCGACAATTAGTGCTGCTCTTCTTTGTATGCAGTCAGTATTCCCAGCTGGTCATATTTGGTATGATATGAACAGGCTTGATCAAAATTCTAGGATGAGTTGCACGACAGTTTTTGAAGCAATCTCACATGTAGGCTTACAGCATTATTCCAGTATCCTATCACTGGACTAAGTCTGCCACGTGCATTTTACATGACTGAGTCTAAGTGCTCAATACATTTCGTATCACCACAAATCCGGTTTGTGTCACCCAGTTGTTTGTATGAGTTCACAGATTTAAGTTATAGCACATCGACATTTTAGTCATAGTAACAGTGAGATTTTTCGCTTAGAGAAAAACACACTTTTGCTTTTTAAAATATTTATAAAGTTAGTTGTCAGTCTTTAAATCACTTTTAAATCTTATGTAAATCTGACTAAAGATGGTACTTCATTATAGACAATCATGTCATCTGAGAAATGTCTGAGGAAACTATTCATATTGTTTCCAGTTCATTAAAATGCAACATGAATAGTAAGGGTCCCCAGTACAGTTCCCTGGGACGTGCCTGAAGTTAATACTACATCTGTCGATGGCTCCCCATCAAGATAACATCCTGCGTCCTCCCTACCAAGAAATCCCCAATCCAGTCACAAATTTCGTTCTACATGCCTCATGTCCGTAACTTCTTTAACAACTTTTATTCGGGTTCTAAGTCAAATGCTTTTCGAAATTCGAGAAATACCTCATCTTCCCGATTAATTTCATCCATGGCTTTCAGCACATCATATGACGAAAGTGCTAGTTAGGTATCGCAAGACCGATGTTTTGGGAATCCATGCTGGTTCGTAAGAAGAAGGTTGTTCTATCCGAAATACCTCATTGCTTCTGGGCTGAGAATTCAGATACTATAACAGATAGATAGCAATGATAATGCATGGTAATTTTGTGTATCACTCCTGCTGCCCTCTTCATAGGCGGATAAGTCCTGTGCTTTCTTTCAACCAATGGGCACAGTACTTTGTTCTAGGATGTACAGTGTATTTTACACTGAGGTGACAAAAGTCATCGGATACATCCTAATATTGACGTAGCATGGACTCCACAAGTCGTTGGAAGTCCCCTGCAGAAACATTGAGCCATGCTGCCTATATAGCCGTCCATAGCTGCAAAAGTCTGGCCAGTACAGGATTTTGTACACGAACTGACCTCTCGATTGCGTCCCTCATCGGTGCTCTGGGTGACCAAATCATTCGCACGAACTGTCCAGAATGTTCTTCAAACCAATCTCTTACAGTCGTGGACTGTAACATGGCACACTGATATCCATAAAAATTCCATGGCTGCAAACGCTCTCCAAGTAGCCTAACATAACCAGTTACAGTCAATGAAAGTTTCAGTTGTACCAGAGGATCCAGTCCAGTCCGTGTAAACACAGCCTACACCACTATGGAGCCGTCTTATGCCTTGTTGACTACTTGAGTCCATGGTTTCGTGGGTCTGCGCCACATTCTAACCCTACCAACAGCTCTTAAACAACTGAAATAGGGACTGATCAGACCAGGCCACAGTTTACCAGTCGTCTAGGATCCAACCAACAGAGTCGATGCAGCAGGCGATGTCGGACTATAACCAAAGGCACTCGCGTCGGGCATCTACTGGCATAGTCCATTACCACCATATTTCGCCGCACTGACTTAACGGATACGTTTATCGTACGTGCCACATTGATGTCTGCGGTTATTTCACACTGACAACTCCACTCCAGCACTACTGCTCTCGGTCATTAAGTGAAGGCCGTCGCCTACTACGTTGTCTGTGGCAAGAGGTAATGCCTGACATTTGGTACTCTCGGCACACTCTTGACACTATGGATCTCAGAATATTGAATTCCCTAACGAATTCCAAAGTGAAATGTACTATGCGTCTAGCTCCAACTACAACTCTGCGTTCAGAGTCTATTAATTCCTGTGGTGCGGTCGTAAACACGTCGAACACCTTTTCGCGTGAATCACAGTGTAGCATCTTTGGTTGACGAGTGGCCGCGCGGTTTGAGGCGCCATGTCACGGATTGCGCGGTCGTCCCGTCTGAGGTTCGAGTCCTCCCTCTGGCATTGGTGTGTGTGTTGTTCTTAGCATAAGTTTATTTAATTTAAGTAGTGTGTAAGTCTAGACACCGATGACCTCAGCAGTTTGGTACGTTAGGAATTCACATACATTTGGACATTTGGTTGGCGAGTGGTGTACATTCAGAGCATTCGTAAAGATAAGTGTTTAATTGAATAATAACAATTAGTTCAGGCAATAGCGTATCACATATAAGTAAATTAATACCTACTGTAAGCTATCAATTGAAGGTTTCACATTTTTGCGTATTTTCCGCAAAAGGAAAACTTTTCATAGGCACGAATTTTTATCGTATAATGAAAGTTACGTGATTATTTCAGTAAAGTACAGTCTGTGTTGTTAGTGTATTCTTACACTCTATCTATTTGATTCTCTAATAAGCAGCCGAAGTGAAAAGTTTCGAAATAAGTAAAAAGTTCATATAGTGTAGGCTCAGTTCTTTGTTTACTTTTGTTTCGTCGTGTAAGCAATACAGGTTCAATCGCTTCTATTTCACCGGAAGTTCTGAATTGGTATCTGAACTTTATGCATAAACTTTCTAAGAAATTTAATACATTAATTGAGTGGTCTAGGAAGTTAATCTCGTTTATCTTAGACTAAAGCTAAAATTTGTTTGACATGAGTGAGAAGTGTATGACTTGCCATAGGATTGTTAGTTCCAGGGTGTGGTGTGAAGGTTGTTGCAGTTTCTTTCATCTGGATCACTGTAGCGGCGTGGGAATTGGGGTAACAAACAAGGCTCAATCGTCTTGTAGGACTTGCTGCAGAGAAAGGAAGGTAGAGGAACAGGAGGAGAAGATCGCTGCCCTTCAGGTGGAACTAGATAAAGCAAAACAAGATCTGGAAAAGTTAAGGGGGGAGAAGGGAACAGAGAGGTGGGAAGTAACAACAGGTTATAAAAGAAATAGGAATAGGACTATCTCAAACAGTGTTAGTATGAATGCGGAAAACAGGTTTGCTCTGTTGTCACAGTTGGAAACTGATGAGCCACAAGAGACAGGATACAACAAACTGTCAAAAATGTTTGAAAAGTAAGAAGTCAGAAAAAGTTGTGAAGAAGGAGAAAGTTTAGTTGTTAGGTAGCTCACATGATAAAGGTGTTGACCAACTGTTGCAGGATGAACTAGGATCAGGTTACCATGTCACAAGTTTTTTTTAACCTAGTGGAAGTCTGGATCAGGTGATAGAGGATGTAGGATCACTTTGCAAAGAATTCAGAAAGGAAGACACGCTGATAATAGTGGGTGAGGCACGCAACAGCACAGAGAGGGACCCCCAGTTATTCAGTTGAGGGTGATCTGGTAAAGATAGCTTCAGCAACGAGTGGTACTGATGTTGGACTAATAGCAAATAACTTAAGGGGGTGCTATCACAAATGGTAAAGTATTAGTGGTTACAAGTGATAGAAAAGCAGTTTTCTTCTTTAGGGTTGGCAGCACAGAAGTGAAAGATGTTAAGAGACTGGCTGAAAATGTCATTCACAGTGATAAAACAGGAAACTAGAAAGCAAATTTTAATGAACACAATTCATGCAGACAAACTCTGACTGAAACTAGAGATATTCAAAAACTGACAGAAAAATTAGGCTCATCCAGTTGTCATTCAGCCAGTCCACAAAATCAGTTATCCTTATTGCACAAAATATCTGAGGACTAAGGAGTAAGCTTAATGAGTTGCTTATTTGTGTTGTAGAATTAGGGTTGAGCAAACCAGTTGATATAATCTGCCTCATTGAACATCATGTATAAAAATGTTAAATGTTACAGTATTGAACTTAGCTTCTTACTTCCATAGAGAAAATATTTGGAAAGGAGGAGTTGCTACATTTGTCAGAAACTGTTTTGATTTCAAGTATATTTATATTAAAAATTTTGCTCACAGCAGCACTTAGAAGCTTGTGCAACAGAAGAAGTATTTCATAATAAAACCTTTATAACAGTAAGTATATACACACCAACCTCAGGAAACTTTAATCTCTTCATTAAAAATCTGCAAACTCTGTTGTCCCACTGCATGGTAAAAAAGAAAAAAAACAACGAAATAGAGGTTGCTAGTAATTTTAATGTGGATTTCTTGAAAAGCTCTATCAGTGAACAATTATTGCAATCAGTGACATTGTCATTCAATTTAATTCCTACTGTGAACTTGGCAACTAGGTTTTGTAAATGCTCTGAGACTGCTACTGATAATATCCTTGTAGACAAATCTAAGAAAAAAACCTCATATGACAAAACCAACAGTAAATGGGCTATCTGATCATGACATACATAATCTTACATTAACTGCTGAAACTTATCAGGATAAAAAAAATCTATTAAATCTGACTACAGGAGGGTAATAAAGCAGTCAAAAATTGAAAATTTTAGGAGATTGCTCAAAAACATGAACTGGATAGAGGTTTACAATACTTCTGACTCATATTGAAAATACAAAGCATTGATTAATAAAGTTACTTCCTCTTTTTAAAAATTGTTTTGCCCTAAAGGTAACACAAATCACACATAAGTCTAAAAATAAACCATGGATTACACAAGGAATAAAGTACCATGTGGGACAAAAAGGAAACTGTCTACTATCTGGGAACAGTTCTGATGTTAGCATTGTAAATGATTACAAAGAATTCTGCAAAGTACTGAAGCAACTAATCCAGAAATCAAAGCAGCTTTATTTTAAGGAAAAGATAATTACATGAGGTACAAAATGAAAACTGCATTTGATATAGTGAAGAAAGACACATGTGGGGCCAAGAAGGGAGAGGAACAGTTAGCTCCAAAAATTAATGAGACAGTGGTAACAAGTGCATGTAGTGTTGTAAACCTCTCAAACAAGTACTTTGTTATCCCAGTGGGTATGACACCATATCAACGAAATAAATTAAATAGTGCCCATGTGAGTTGAGTTCTATCGTAACTTATTTGTGTAATCAATCTCTTATCAGTGTATCATTTCCAGATTGGGTAAAATATGCTGAAGTTAAGCCATTTTACAAGAATGGGGATAAAGAGATACCATCAAACTATCGACCAATTTCACTTTTGCCTAATTTTTCAAAACTAATTGAAAAAGCTATGTTCAAGTGTCTCCTTAAGAATCTGACAGAAAATAATATATTGTCCAAGTCACAGTTTAGGTTTCTTAAGGGTTCTGATGTAGACAAAGCTATTTACACACACAGTGAGAATGTAATTAATTCATTAGATAAAGAATTGGAGGCTATTAGCATTTTCTGTGACCTACCAAAAGCATTTGAATCACAGGATTCTCTTAAGTAAATTAGAATGTCACTGGCAATGCTGTGAAATGGTTTAAGTCTTAACTAACTAATAGGAAACAAAGGGTGTTGTTGCGAAATACCTGTGCAGTAAGCAGTCAGTCTTCATTTGATTAGGAATGAATTACATGTGGTTATCCTCAAGGTTCCACCTCAGTTCCATAGTTTTTTCTTGTGTACATTAATGACCTCTCACTTGTTACATTGCCAGATGCTAAGTTTCTTTTGTTTGCAGATCACAGAAACATTTCAATCAGTAGTAAGCCAAGTACAGATTTAGAAATGGCTACTGATCAAACTATCACTGAGATTAATTAATGGTTTAAAGTTAATTCACTGTCACTAAACTTTGAAAACACCTACTACACGCAGTTCAGAACCTGTAAGAGATTTCTTTCCAGCATGTGTATAACATATGAAGACATGCAGATCGAAGAGTTTGACAGTGTTAAATTTCTGGAATTACAACTCGATAATTAATTCGATAGGGAAGGGTATACCACAGAACTGCTGAAGCACCTCAACATGTCTGTACTTCCAGTGAGAATGATGTCGGATGTAGGAGACATAAATATAAAAAACTTCCATACTTTCATCCTATTATGTCATAAAGAATCATGATCTGGTATAAGTCATCAAAATGAGCAAAAGCTTTTAGTGTGAAGAAGCGTGTAATAAGATACATATGTCATGGAAATTCAAGAATATCATGTAGAAACCTGTTCAAGAAACTTTGTATTCTAACCATTATTTCTCAGTATATTTATTCCTTGACGAAATTTGTTCTAAGTAATCTGTCTCTATTTCCAACCAATAGCTCAATAGATAGTATCAATACTAGGAATAAGAACAATTTATATAAAGACTTAAAATCACTTACCTCGATCTAAAAAGGAGTCCAATATTCAAGAACACACATTTTCAATAAATTGCCAGCAACCATTAAATACTTGGTTTCCGATAAACCACAGTTTAAACAAAGTTTGAAAGAATTTTTTGATGGGCAACTCCTTCTGCTCCATAGACGATTATGTTAACAGGGACTGTTAGGCAAGTTTAAGTTGAAATGTCGGTTAGATTTCAGTTTCGACAGCACTTGGTCACAACAGTCAAGATTAGACATTTATTAGGAGTGCTTAACTATTTTCGTTGTGAAGGTGTATTAATTCTATAAATATTAGCAGTACCAGTTTACTGTAAAGTCTTCACCTATTTTGAAAATCCCTTGACAAATGATCAAAGTAGAGAGCATTATATTCGAATGTTTTATGTTCTTTATCTTATAGTTTCTGACATGTTCCACACCCACGAGAATCATCTCATTTTTGGGTCCATGGAACGAAAACTGAATCTAATCTAATATAGTCTAATTTAATCTAATCACCTGTGTACAAATGACAGCTCCAGCAATGCGTTACTCTATTATACCTTGTGTACGCGATACTACCGCCATCTTTATATGTCCATATCGCTATCCCTAACTTTTGTCACCTCAATGTATGCTTAAGCATAGCGCTGTGTAGAACCCGTTGCCAGCGATGTGGAAGGCGTAGTATACCGTTAGCAGAGCCTGTTCTGTTGATGGTGCGAATGGAGTGGTCTACTACCTGTCGAATCTCTGGAACAGTTGTGAAGCGAATGCCACGAAGTGGTTCCTTCATCTCCGGAATCAAATTAAAGTCACAATGACGTAAGTCCGGGGAGCATGGTGGCTGGTACAGTACTTCCCAGTCCCATCGACCGAACAGAGCAACCACAGCTTGCGCTGTATGCGTCCACGCAATGTCGTACAAAATGATGGGTGGGTTGCGCAGAAAGTGTCACCGCTTCTTTCGCAAAGCTGATCGCAGGCGATGCTCCAAAAACGAAAAGTAATACTGTACACTGACGGTGGCATTCACTTCAGAACTGTCCCAGAGATTCGACAGGCAGTAGACCGCTCCATTCGCACCATCAACACAACACGCTCTGTTAACGGTGTACTACGCCTTCCACATCGCTGATAACGGGCTCTACACAAAGCTGGTGACTACTCTGAAGGACAGTAACAGGTGCAAGCATGTAACTCATTTGTATCCATTGTGAACAAATAGTTGCCCCTATTTGAGCTCCAACCCTCGTATTTCATAGGGCCCTGCGGGCCTTGTCCACGCATTAGTTAGATAACGAAGTTGAAATGTGTGAGTAGGTGATATTTCTTTATAAATCTGTACAATATCTATAACTGTTCGCTGTTTTCGAGTGTCACGGCACTGTCACAACGCTGAAAAACCAAACGCGTGAGCCGGATTAGTACGGACGGCGGGAGGACAATTACTAACACAAAATAAACGGCGAACTGTGGCGTTCAACTGCATAGGCAAGAACAGTTTCGCAGAGACTACTGACAGATATACCAGCAGTTCAAAACAGTATGTGAACGGTATCAACACGAACAACTCCAGACTGCAAAATTAAATACCACGGCGCTTGTGCTGCTACGGACGAAGATGAGCCTATCATTACTAGATTTCTGCAATCGATTGAGCTCATTCCCGAATGTGTGAGGTGTGGATTATTAGAGTTGTTTGCGGTGATGTCTGGTATAATTGTCTTCGTTTCAGCTAGACAGGTTAAAGTAAATTTGCGATACCGACTATCATGGTTGTACGGGGTGTCTGGCATCGCTGTCTTCGGTTCAGCTTGTAGGTCAAGCCAATATTCGATTCCAGTTATGTGTTATTTGTATATTTTTATTCGATTTATACTGAAGGAATTCTTGTGTTTTATTTTTCGATTATGTGGATATCTTGGAATGATGTTAGACTTATTGTCGTATTTTTAGTTTGTCCCCACCAAAAACTCCCTAATTTTTTCAGTTGTCTCGTTAGTTTCATCTCATTAGGTGACTGAACTATTTCACCTGTTCTTATATTTGTCTGTCTTAAGGTTGCCATCTCGAAAGATATAAGGAGCCTGTTATTAAATATTAGCTGTGGTTGTCTTGATAAGGGTCTAAACTATGCTGTATACTCCAAATATGACGCCTTGTATCAAAGCAGATGTGTGGAATCGGACCGTGTGCTAATCCCGATCCTTGTACGCAGAATTGCGTTCCGTTATTATCAATGTGTCATGTGTTCACGACGTACATGTCTCGAAACTAAGGTTTTTGTAGCCAACGTTGCCTCGACCTCCAAACAGATCGTTTACAATCGACTTCCAACGAAAACCGACGTTTTACTGTTGTTTCTTTATCTGCTCGAAGTATGTGCCCATAGACTATATTTAAGTATCACCAATTTAAACATAACGAGCAGTGCATCACTGGTATACACGGTCAGTTCTACTGTTAAAATTAGGTCCACCATCCCAATCCGATTACAGTACGAGCTTTCAACTGAAACAGTACTACCGTACTTCTTCGTCAACGGAAGACCTGAATAAGGAATTCAACATTCCTGCTTCTGCTTCTATTGCCTAGGGTCCTGTGTCTTCCATGAATGTTTAGACGCTATCTATGCCAGTGAAAGCTTAACTAGAATTTCTTTTGACCTTGTGAGAGGATTTTTCTAGAAGATTCTGCTACAGTAGCTGTTGAAGCCTCACGCATTATCTTATATTTGTTTATTTATTTTTGTAGTCAAACATGTTTCATTCTGCATCTCTTAGACAGTAGTCACTGTGTCTTTAGAAGTTCCTTAACTCAGTAAGGCAGTCATCATCTGAAGATTGTTTTGAACTCCACAGTGCATTGCTAGACATGTCCTGTAGGAGGTGGTATGCATTATCCTCCAACATCTGAAGTGACTTATCCACCCAGTTATAGGAGGACCAATGATTTAACGCAGATTCCAAACCGTGCTGCATCTTGGCATTTCCACATCAATAAACATTCTAAGAGGTGAAATAAGTGAAAAGTGACAGAAAGATCCTAGGATTGACCGGCGATTGAACTCGAGATGGATTTGTAGTCTGGAACATTACTACTGAGCAACTGAGCAAAGTCGTGGAGCGTCCGCCTGGCCCTATGAACAGTTGTACGTCACACGTTTCTCTCTAGTTCTTGATCGAGAATTCTGCAAACCTTGAGTCACAGTCGCTCTTCATACTCCTGCACAGTGCTAAACGTTTAAAATTCCTACTTGGGAAATAACACCACTGCCGCTTCACCTTGTTTACTAAATGAATAAATCATTCCACTTATGTTAGCTTCCCTTCATATTTCGGTACTAGTTTTTGCTACAACTACCTCACTGACACTAATACGAGTTTCAATGTGCAGGTCTTCAAAGAAGCCCAGTCTATTTGCTACCATTAGATGTAAATACTTTCAAACAACCTGTTCAAAGTGATTGTCAGAAGAAGCAGTTAGTTATGTTTCATAGGAGCTTTTGTCACATCCACATAGTTATACCAGTCTATTTTTGTATGCTTCGTATGTGTTCCAATGACGACACTGTGACTGGGGACCACGTGTATTACCTGAGTGAGGTTCTCTCTAGGATGAGCCTACTAGGCAATAAAACGTCCCAATTATGAGTTTTTGCCCATCGTTGATACTGAGTCCTCACCAGATGAATCCATAGATTAGTCTGAAAACGAAGGCACCAAACAATTATCTTGTTGGCTGATTTAAGAAAGGCAAGAAACAAATTGGACAATAATTGTGAAAAAAGTCAAAATCTGAAAGAATGAGTACTTAGAATTGAAAAGAATATAAGAAAATAACACAAACTTACGTCTAACAAGAAAGGATTGAAAGGATAAAGGCGATGAGTTATAAAACAAATAAAATCTAGAGCACAGATGAGGATTCAAATATAAATCTGAAACGTGAGAATAAGTTAACGATTATTTGTAGATAGTTATAATCAGTCGTCACAGTGAAAGAATACTTTTATCAATTTTCCTTTATAGGAGTTAGCTTTGAAAAGTGATACTATAGAAAGATCTTTCGTTATTCACTATTCAAACTTGACACTCTCTAAAAACTCAGACAAAACATTCAGAAGATTTTCAGTCTTTATGAGGCAGTGCAAACTGAAATTCTGTTAAATAGTTAAAGTAATTTTCAGAACAATAAAGGATGGCAGCCAAAAACAGTTGCACGATACAATTTTTTTATTAAAATTCTTGACCAAGGTTTCGGTACATATAAATGTACCTTCATCAGAAGTAAAACTTCCTGAATAGAAAGACACATTCATTAGAAAAGCCATATCAACGAAAGTGAGAAACAGAAGCTTAAATAACGGTGAAATTGCTAAAGTAATACAGGCACACATCTTTAGTACTTACTAAAATTACATCATGCACTGGAGAATAATAAAACAATTATGCCAAAAGGCGTCGTCAGTAATTAAATTATCATCTCCATTTGTACAGCATATGTAACGGGCACAGGATCAAAGCGAACAGTTTAACAATGTTACTTCGCCTATGAACTGTTGAGACACGAGTGTGAAGGCACTAAGGTAGATTGTTTCGCCGAGAGAGGGCACTTGCATGTGCCAGACTCGCGCATATTACAATCCATAAATACATACATAAGCGCATCAAAAATTATTAAAGGTTGTGTTAATTCAAACTTTGTCTTAATAAATAAAGCGTATCACGCCAATTAAAGACATTCGCTTGTTGTAGCCTATAAAAGTGAATACATTGCTAAAACTTTGGCTTTTTTCGAAGAAAATGGTATATTTGAAATTGAGCAGGATCATACCCCTACGTTACAAAAGCAAATTAGAGATACGTTAAGAAGAAGTAAACATCTTTTGAAAGAGTTTCAAAAGAAAACCTTAATTAACATGAACCCTAGAGCACCTACGCTTAGAAGTCAGTTTAAGGTACACAAAAGTCAACACCCAGTTCGTCCCATTGTTAATGGAATAAAGAGCCCACATCACAAATTAGCGAGATTTTTACACACTAAAATTAAAGAAGCCTTTGTTTTTGAAAACAATTACTCTGTTAAAAATAGTGCTGAGGTAATAAACAAGCTAAAATCAATAGAGATCACTTCTTCCTCTCGTTTGGTTTCTTTTGACGTCGTAAGTTTATACACTAATGTTCCAGTGGATATCACTCTTAAGATTATTGAAGGCAACATTCGACAACATAAAACTTTAAATGAGCTACAGTTGTCGGAACTTATGTCACTACTGCAGGTTGTACTAGATTACAATTACTTTCAGTTTAATGGTAAAATGTATGAGCAACCATTCGGCTTAGCCATGGGTTGCCCGTTAGCTGGCATCTTTGTTGACATCTTTATGAATGCACTAGAAGAAAATTTCTTCAAAAACAACCCTACGTTAGGCAATAAGATTTCTTTTTATGCTCGTTATGTTGATGATATACTCATACTATTTCAAGGTTGTGACCAAGATCTACAACAACTGTTTCATGTTTTCAACAGTTTCCACGAGAAAATGAAATTTACAAAAGAGATACAAAATAACGAGAGAGAACTCAATTTTCTTGATTTGAAACTTAAGTTATCGGGTAACACTATTAGCTTCGACATTTTCCGTAAAGAAACTCTTTCTGATAATATTATTCCAGCAGATTCCTGTCATCCTCAAACTCACAAGATCGCCTTTTTTCAATCTGCAGTTCATCGCGCTGTGAGCACACCTTTAGCACAGAATTGTTTTGAAAATGAAATATTTTTATTAAAATCAATAGCTACTAACAATGGATACGACCCTAAATTAATTGACCAAATTGCTAAGAAAAAACAGCTGTAAAATTTTCTACTTTAGGAGATAACAGGGCAAAAAACTATGAGAGTAATAACTTTATTTCTATTCCATTTTTAGGGAACGCTTCATATAAGATTAAAAGACTTTTACAGAAACAATACGGTTATAGAGTTGCTTTTTCCGTAAATAATAGCCTCAAACGTAGAGTAATCCATAATATTGGTGCACGAGAAGAACTCAGCACTAAGTCCGGTGTATACAAAATTACTTGTAACGACTGCCCAAACTATTACATAGGGCAGACAGGTAGACCCATTAAAGTTAGGTATAAAGAACACAGGTTAGGTAAAAATGGGGAAAACGTATATAATTCCACCTTTGCTGAACATCTATGGCTCTTACAGCACACGCCAAGTGAACTGGACGACGTAGAGCTGCTTCATGAAGCTGATAAAGGTGACAAACTAGACTTGCTCGAAGAATTAGAGATTTTCAAGCATCTGTCTCTAAAAGATGGTTTTGTTCTTAATGAACAGGTGCAGCTTCGAAACAAAAATTTTTTAGACAGTTTCAAACCCCTCATTGCCTTAATGTAATATAGTCTGGCTGACTAGGAGTTATTTTCTTGCCTGTTGATGCCGGTGAAATGCGCTTTTCCTGTCTTGTTGGGATCTACATATTGTGATGTTTGTTAATTATGAATTTCAATGTGTATGTGTGGTTAAATGACTACTATGTTTTATTCATACAGACAGATGGTTTCGTTTTATTATAACATTTTGGTTGTTTCGCTAGTATGTATTTCACTGCCTACGTTACACAAGACTCTCGCGCATTACAGTAGTGCCCTCTCTCGTTAGATGTTCCAAGCGCAAGCTTTATCCGTTTGACACTAGGACATAGGTAAATTTGGTTCTATATTTCTAGTTTACATAAATGTCTTTAATTGGCGTGATACGCTTTATATATTAAGACAAACTTTGAATTAACACAACCATTAATAATTTTTGATGCGCTTATGTATGTATTTATGGATTGTAATATGCGCGAGTCTGGCACATGCAAGTGCCCTCTCTCGGCGAAACAATCTACCTTAGTGCCTTCACACTCGTGTCTCAACAGTTCATAGGCGAAGTAACATTGTTAAACTGTTCGCTTTGATCCTGTGCCCATTACGTATGTTGTACAAATGGAGATGATATTTTAATTACTGACGACGCCTTTTGGCATAATTGTTTTATTATTCTCCAGTGCATGATGTAATTTTAGTAAGTACTAAAGATGTGTGCCTGTATTACTTTAGCAATTTCACCGTTATTTAAGCTTCTGTTTCTCACTTTCGTTGATATGGCTTTTCTAATGAATGTGTCTTTCTATTCAGGAAGTTTTACTTCTGATGAAGGTTCATTTATATGTACCGAAACCTTGGTCAAGAATTTTAATAAAAAAAAAAATTCTATCCTGCAACTGTTTTTGGCTGCCATCCTTTATTGTGAAGAATTTTAGCAGTTGCTGCTGCAGCCATGTTTAAAATCTTGTAATTTTCAGAACAAAATAAATTAAAGTGAATGGCTCTAATTGTTTGTGATTTTGCTGGAAGAGTTTTCCTGAGGAGTTTTATATTAGTTTTCCAAGAATGAAACTCATTCATTCACTCACTATGTTTTGTAAATCCCTGCACTGAAGAGAGTTCAAGGGATGTGGACCAAGTCAGGTTATACATTAAGAAGCATGAGCAACCACTGCAGCCTATTTCTCTAAAATTTATCAGTACCAAAATATGCTACAGACGTTGGGTTATACATGCCAGTATCAGTTTGACAAATAAACGTTTCTAGTGCAGCTCATAGTGTTCAGAAGCTTTCTCTCATAAATATCTTAAATCTGCAGGGCATCAAGCATTCAAGATTTTTACTATACATACTGATAACTGTGGAAATTACTTTATATTTGTTCATGTACATTAGGAGGAAAACAGTCCCTAAGAAAAAAAGTGGCACTACTACTTCTTTTCTACTGCTCAATCAACATTTATATGTAACTGGGCTTTCCTTTTCCCACTAGTTTTGCTTCTATACACGTTTGACACATATACTGCAAACATCTTCTCCACCCCTTCTCTGTGTCCACCTCTTCTTCACCCAGTCTCTCTGTACACCTTGCCGTCCCACATCTCTCTGTCCATATCCTCCTGCCATTCTCTTTGTCCACCTCCTCCACCCCTTCTCTCAGACCATGTCTTCCTCCTTCTCCATCTTTCCATTTAATCTACCCCCTCTTTCTGTCCAGCTCATCCTCCTCCGCACACTCTCTGTCTATCTCCTCCTCCTCTCCACTCTCTTCATCCATCTCCTCCTCCTCCTCCTCCTCCTTCTCCTCTTCCTCCACAGTCTCTCTCTCCATCTCCTCCTCCTCACCACTTTCTCTGTCCACCTTATACTCCCTCACTCCTTCTATCCATCCCTCCTCTCCTTTCTCTGTGTCCATCTTCTCCTCACCCCATTTTCTGTCCCCTCATCCTCACCATCTCTTACTATCCATGTCTCCATCATATTCATTGCTCAGCTGTACTCATCGACACGTGTAGTCGCGGAAAGACATGTCAATACTAACTACATAATACGCCTTTTGCATAGGGCAGCCTATATGTCAGGGCTGAAAAATCTTTTGACTCCATACATCCACTCCTACGAGAGCAAGGAGGTTCTAACTACCACAATGTTGATTCTCGTGTGACAATCTATGAATGTACCAAATTTGATTTAGGAAGAGGTGTTGGATGCACATACACACATCCCCATACACACACACACACACACACACACACACACACACACACACACACACACATACATCCTGTTTTATATTTATGAGGATACTTCAGGCAAATTATTTACGTAAATTTACACAGACTACTATTAGCACAGAGTATATAGTATCTAAATCAAAGTATGTCCATTATAAATCGTAGAATTATGTGGAAATTACTTCCATGAGTCTAATCGCTCTAATAAACTGCATGATTAAGAGTAGTTAATATGGTATTCTTTTAATTTATTAGTCAGTATCCCGAAATTTCGATTTTCTGCCTTATATCAGTCATTAACCTGTTAGTGATGCATACCCCACACAGAAATTATTTCTACTTCTAATATTGTGCTTGTGAACTGCAGAATTCATCATAAATTCACTCTTCATATCATCTACAGATATCACCTGGGAATATATAAGTTGTCACATAAATGTAAGAATCTGTAAGTCCCTGAAGAAATGTTTGCCTGGTTTTCAGTTATCAACTTTACACAATATTCTTACTGGACATTTCTATAGAATAAATTCGTTTTTGACATTAACAGTACTACAAACTTTATGGCTCATGGATCCTGTAGAAAACTGATAAAGAGAACTATTGGAGTGGTAAACTTAGCGTAAAATTAAACCAAAATATGAAACCAGAAAAAGTTTTAAGAACTATCACATTTTAAGAATCATTTGAAAAATTAACTGACAGGTTGATGTGAAGATCATGAAACATTTATGTCAAATTAGTGTTAGTGTTGCATCACTTTTACGTCATGAAAATGATAGAACGGACAAACGTATAGGTAATAAGCAACAAGTGTTAACTGTGTTGACAATCATAAATAAGATTATAACATAATTCATAGTACAGATATTCTAAGGCGTTAGTCATCTGTACTGGAGCGCCGGCCGCGGTGTCCGAGCGGTTCTAAGCGCTTCAGTCCGGAACCGCGCGACTGCTACGGTCGCAGGTTCGAATCCTGCCTCGGGCATGGATGTGTGTGATGTCGTTAGGTTTAAGTAGTTCTCAGTTCTAGGGGACTGATGACCTCAGATGTTAAGTCCCATAGTGCTCAGAGCCATTTGAACCATTTTTTTTTTACTGGAGCAAAAAAAAAAGTGCATTCCTTTGTTCTCTGTAACTCTGATTATAATACTAATACTTTCTTTATTCCTTTATGATTTACTTGGAAGCAACTGCTGCATATTCATTTACTAACAATGTATAGAGATTTAGTTTGTCTTTCAGCCATTTAACTATGTTGGAAGTAACTGGTTTGGTGACATATCGATTGCGAGCCACCAGTGCGCCATCAGTCATACTTTATACATAATTCGAACCTTGTAATCTAGATTTCTTATTACGAGGTCGGATTTTAATAACAAATAACATCTTTCTGCTGAACGTTAGGTTGAATTTTAGATCAATGTACGCACGAATTCAGGTACTGTAGTGAAGAAAAACATTTTTATTGTGCATATAGTCATATTTACACCTTTTTAGTAATAGGTCACTTTTCGACCACCTTTTTCCAAAAATGCCTATATCGGTCGTATCTTCAAGGACACAAAAATAAAAACATGACAATGTTTGAGGTGGTGTTGTCACAAATAAACAGAACAATTACTGCAAAGTTTTAATTTGCAAGACTATAGTAGACAAGCAGCGTAACACAGTAATCGGTTCGATGGAAGACATTTTGTGCAGGGTAGACAAAACGCTCTTGAAGCAACAAAGGCGGCGTTCAAAGTAATAAGCATCGCACAAGTGGTCGCACTATTCTGTCTGGTTCAACATGCTGAACGTAAAGTGCTCCAGCAGCTTGAAGTTGAGAGGTTTTGCTCATAATTTTGGAGAGAAGTTCTTCAGCTCTGATGGAGAAAAATTATTTTGTAAACTATATGAAGTTAGTGCAGAAAAGCGCTTTAATGTGCAACAACGCTCTAATACCGCCAAACGTAGCAGCTGTGTGAAGAGAAGTGCTGAAAACGACAGCAGACAAACGCTGTTACTTGAGCGGACTAGTCATCTTCAACTATGTATTCTTTAGTAACTTGCGTGACATGATGGTGTCTTTAATCACCACATTCGAGAAGCTGAAGAATCCACTCTTCAGGTAGTTTTGGAAAAGTACTCAGATTAATCTACAATGAAAAAGAACTATTTATCCGCATTCTACAGATGGAAACACCAACATGGGTGGGTGTTACATTGCATATGCTGATGGCGTTCTAAAAGTTGAGGGGCTTGGAGAATTTGTTCCTCCTGACGTTTGAAGCTCTTGAGAGAGTAAACAAGTCGACAGATACAATTTTGTTTGCCAACTTTATGAAGCTACTGTGCATTTCTGGTGTGAACAGAGACAACATTTTCCAGTTAGTAACAAATGATGCTTCATACATGGCTAAAGCAATCAAGAGGCTTTCAGAGTCTCTACCTCAATATGGTGTATGTCACTTGCCTTGCACATGCGTTACACAGAGTTGCAGAGCATGTGCAATCAAATTACACTGATGGAAAGGAAATCTACATGTGAGCTCTGTTATGGGTTCCGAAAATCGAAGAAGAAACACGTTCACCGCTGCTCTGTCCCCAGCCTGTTCTTACACAATGGGTCTTGTCTTGGTGCTGCTGAGTATTACAGCACCAGCTACACCAAAATAAAGACAATTTTTTGTGAGCTTCACAGTGATGAATTAAGTGCTATTGAAACTTGCAAGAGGCCTAACAAGGAATTCCTTGAATGTGAGGTCACAAAAGGCCGATGATATTTACGGCATTTGATGCCCCACATTTTGTCTACAATCTCTCTCTTTGCAAGCATTAATCCCGACATGCAGGGTCTGCTGGGTAACCAGATGTGGCATGTTAAATGTAAGGGGTGGCCAGATTCCTTTCCTGTCACCACCCCGTACCCTCCGGGAAGGAATGAGTGAACCCCAACTGTCTGCATCCAGTGTAATCCATGGAACAGTGTGAATGTGTTCAGATGTCTGCGCGCCATGTAACTGAGGTGGAACGTGGGGACCAGCCCAGTATTTACTTAGTGGGATGTGCAAAACCACCTAAAAACCACATCCAGGTTGGTCAGCACTCTGGCCCTAGGCGTTAATCCACTAGGCGGATTCGATACGGGACCAGTGTGCCTACCCGAGTCCAGGAAGCAGTGCGTTAGTACTCTTGGCTACCCCAGCAGGTCACATATTGTCTACAATGCAACCACAATATTGGCTGCTAACAGCAACAGAGACCGGAACTGGAGGTATCCAGTGGCGAGCACAGCCTGAGGCTACGTTGTAGAACAGCTTAGTCGACGAGTAATTCACAAGAGTGCTATAGTGCTAGTGGTGCTGATACATAGTAGAGCAACGGCAACGATAAACAAAGCTTACATTGACATTATATCTACAATAACAGTTGCCGAAGTTGATATTTCGTCAGAATGGAACCTGAGGAACTTCGCACAGTGAGAAAGAAGTGGTAAATGAAATACTAGCATTTCTGCAAGATGAGTCAGTGGAATGTGTGGTGTTGTTTACGCTCGACGGTGCAGACGATGTCCATGCGGAGTACAGTGATGACGGTATGTGCTTAACACTGAAAGTGGTATTGAAACAGGTGTAGAGCCATCATCCATGTTGGACAGGGAGCAACAAATCCCGTTTCCAGTGAAACGTAGTAAAGGAGAATCGCTGTCCAAGGAGAGCGTACTAACCATAATTACGTAAATGGGAGATCACCGCCAGCGTAGTATAAAACACTTATGAACAGATTTTAAATAAATCCGCGGCGATATGACCGGCTAGTGGATAAGAAGAGCTACGGATATTCAAGGGAGGACACTTGTTACAAAAACCGATGTTTGCGCCTTTCAAGGATGCTCGATACAATTTACGGGATGTGCGTGATAGCGATCTACTACGTTACGCCCATCAAATTGAGCGCGACAGAGATTACATTGATTGCAAGGAAAGCAGTAGATGGCAGCATAATGTCAAACAGTGCTACAGAATTGCAAGACGTAAGATAACGAAATTTCAAACAAAGCGACATCTCGGAATGCACAGCAAACTGCGGAATCGGCCGGAAGATTTGTAATGAGTAAACAAACTTATCCCATCGTCCAGTAAAAAAATCTGTTTTCATCTCCGACAAATAGGGATCCAAAGAGGAAATTCATGTGAATGGAACCCTGAAATTAGAGGTACCAAGAGAGTTGTATCACGATCAACTAACATCAAGGCCTTAACTCACTTGTATACAATTATGCCGACTGTCAATCTGGATAGTAATGTGGCTGGAAAGTTTTTTATTGTGCTGCGGAAAATTGGAGTTGGTATGTCCCTTACGATTCTTTCTCGTGTGCGTTATCTTGCAAGGACAGTAGGAAACATTTACGTTACTGCAAGCAAGAGTGGTAAAATGAGTGCAAGAGAACTATAACTATGGTATGAGCATTGCTTTTGGCCAATAGCTCGTCAAAGTAACTTGTTTTTGCGATTCCTGGTCTCCTTGTAAAAATTATACACCTTCAGAGCACTTCTGACAAGTGTGTGACATTGTAATTCATATTGCGTGGAACCGCTGGAAAAACTGAGCCCCTGGATGCGTGTTTTATCCGTGCCAATAAAATATATTATCTCACTGTCTGCTACTACGCCTTAAAGGACAGCCAGTTTCACGATAAGCTCCACGGCAGTTTAGCATTCGCTTGCATGCCATTACATACCAGCAATTCTCATCACTCCGTTACGCGAATGTAATTCTATATGCATTCTTTAAGAGTGGACACCCAGCAGAAGATCCCGCACAGTTTGTATGTAACTCCCGAGGAGTTCGCCTTCGATCTTGATGGTGCGAACCTTTGTGATCAATGTGATGCGTCATTTTTCGTTCTGTGTTCATGGTGCAAGTTAATGTTTCATTCTGAACATTTATTGAATGTCGACGATATAAATTTTGTGAAGTGCGATACTTCCATCCAATACAAGGATGATCTCTACACCTCTCTGACACTTATTTTCTTTTGCCCTCCTGATGCACACGGTGATATTTTTCCTGTCATAATTCTTAACACAAGACTTTCAAATAGGGTTTACTGAAGCCTGAAACTTGCGACATCGCTCTCAAGGTACTCATTGTACGATAGCCAGTCTAGAAACTTGGTATACGTCAACGGAAACTATTCAGCGCTATGAAAAGCCGTCATACGACTGGAAGTTGCTTTTACTGAACTGAGTAACGCCTTGGATGTAGTGCAACATGTGCAGAGTGTGTTGCGTCGAGTTCGTAGGCATGTGGTCGACGAAGTGAACTACAAATTCTACAGTGGAATCCTGAATATTTTACAATGCTCAAAATTAGTGACAGGCTTTCTGGAATGTCACAAAAATTGGAAGACAATGAACCAAAGCTGGCATACAGTGACCTCGCAGCCTTCAAATACGCTCCTGTGATGTGGAGAGGAGTTTTCCCAAGTACAAAACTATCCTCAGCGACAACTGCATATCTTTGAAAATGGAAAACCTGAAGATGCGCCTTGCGATCCAATGCAACTCTGTAGAAACTGAAGTTTTACAGGACATAGTAACTAACTTGGCATACTTTAAACAAGTGGTGTGCAGTAGTAAAAACGTGGTTTTATTGTTTGGGTAGGTGTTACTATATGTCGTCTTGGTTTTTTTTTCTTTCAAACACACGCAGATATGTCAAAAATAAGCGCTGGTTAGATTCAGACACTGCAAAAAATACGTACAATGCTCACAGTTTGTTCAGATATGAATTTTGAATTGCAAGGTATATAAAAAAAGCCAACAAGGGCATTTTTAAATAAATTGATTTAAAATTATATTTCATTTTTAAGGTCATAAACGCTTGCGTATTTCGCTGTTTTTTAGCTCATTAAAATCTGGGCCGAATTATAAGTAAGACTACCGTTTGATGCTCGTATATTGCGATTTGTGCATCCATTTAGAAGAACTATTGCAATTCAATACTTGCAACACAGAAAAGCAAGGGATGACGCACAGTTTTATTGTTTATAGAGAAGAATATGTCTAAAAAGGAAGGTTAAAATATTTAAGGGCTCAGCCGGGATTTGAACCCGGGACCTCCTGCACCCAAAACAGGAATCATACCCCTTTTTTTATTTTAAGTCCCTCCAGTTCCTTACGTTTCAGACTTATTAACTTTGCTTTTATTTTCTTGATGTCTTTTAATCTTGTAGGAATTGCATCTGTCTGATCGTAGAGGTCCCTGAGCACGCTGTAGTAGAATTCTACAGTCTGTTTCCTTTCTCTGGCCATATCTATACTAAAAGATATTAAAACTTTCCTTAGCTTCGGTTTCGCTCGTTGGGTCCACCATTCTATCACTCTTGGAAAGTTGTTCAGTGAGCGGAGACACATTTCCCAAGCTCTGGTTAGGGCATCTTCTAAGTCTTCTTCTGATAATAACGATATATTTAGATTCCACTGGCTTCTTACTCTTCGGGTAGGTTGTGGTGTTAAATTTACGCAGGTCAGCAACGCACTGTGATCGGAAAAACTAACGGGAACAGTTTCTGTTTGCAGTACTTTATATGCTAAATTTTCCGATACGTAAATTCTGTCAATTCTACTACAGGAATTCGCAACAATATGAGTGAAGTTCACCATTGTTGGGTATTTTATTTCCCACGCATCTTTTAATTTTAAATCAACAACAAGACGTCTCAAGTCAGTTGAGTAATTGAATTTGGGGGTTTGATCCTTTCGACTCAATACACAATTAAAATCTCCCCTATTATAAGTTGGAGGGGGTTTTTCCTCTGTAAATAAATTACGCTTTCATTAAAGAATGTGGCTCTTGCAGCTCTATTACTGCTGCCAGAAGGAGCATATAAATTGACTATAGTAACTCCTGCTACATTTATTCCAATACCTCGCCCCGATTCTAATTTATCAACGTCATGTACGGGGATGCCTTCTCTAACTAAAATGGCCGTGCCAACATTCGTTTCAGTGGAAATATTGTAAAAATCAACGTAATTGGAAAAATTTAATTGTGGGAATACCACTTCCTGTAGGAGAGCAATATCCGTCGCTGACTCATACAGAAACTGTTTCAGAGCAGCTATTTTAACATCCGACTGTATTCTATTAATGTTTAACGTGGTAATCGTATATGACTGTAACATAGGGGGGTGACCTTTTTCCCGCTAGTCTATCATTTCATGCCACTCCATGCCGGATACTTCCTGAGAATCTGACTGGAGACCACCGTCACGGTTTGCATTAGAACCTTTCTTTTTACTTTTCTTGCGGTTTGCATTGACACTAGCCTTCACCGAATGTCTGCTCCGCCCACCCCCTGAACAGTTTTCCACCGAGACCGGTGTCGGTGGATCTGAGTGGCAGTCGTGTGCCACCATCTCGTCTGCCAAAGGCGGCGCAGAAGCAGTTTGCAAACACTCTTCCAATGCCCCATCACTTCTATGAACACTTTCGTTTACTGTTTGTGTGTTATTGTTGTAAAACTCCGCTTCTTCGTCTTGGGATTTGGACTGTGACGTCGCCTGTTGTTGACAATCACTCGCTACCTCGTCATGTTTGCTTTCAGTTGCATCTGCGAGTGAATCTGTCTGCATTGATTGACGTACGGATACTGCAGCGCGGGGTTGTGGTGTCACCAAGAGCAGCGCATTGCCATCTACTGGCGCGTCCAGCGCTACAGAATGGGACTCTGATGTCACTTCGACCTGTTCAGGTGATGGTAGCATATTCGATCTGTCTACTGATGTACTTGACTCAGAGTTCGAATCTATGCTGACAATATTGTCTGAAACAGTTTCCAGTACTGTTTTCTGAATGTCACCTACAACTTTCAGCGATAGGTTGATATCTTCTTCATCTGTGCTACTGCCGTCACAAGTTCGACGTCTTTTGTTAGTGGCTATACTACTTTTTCCAGCCGGATTGTCTACAGTGTCTTTCCTGAGTAAAGGTGGAAATGCTTCAAGAGTATTTTGTGGCCTGTCGTCTACATTCTCCGAAATGCTGGAAACTTCACCACCCGTCATCTGATTTTCAGTCACAAGATCAGCCAGTGTTAACCTTTTACGCTGTTGTAAATTATTCTGCAATACAAACACCTTTTTTGGACAGTTCTGCCGGAGATGCCCACTTTCATTACATATATGACAAGTCAAAGTCTGTCCATTGTATATAACGTGCGCTTTGTAGCCACAAACCAAAATATGAGATGGAATGTTTTGTTTGACATGCATATCGACAGAACGAACGCCACTAAAGCATTGCAATCTATGCTGGCTTGACCATCGTTCATTACGAATTTGTCTGACGTCACCGTATTTAGATAATGCGTCTTTTAAGTAGCAGTTTTCTACCTCAGGAGGCAAATTAAATACTCTGACTTGTTTATAATCAACATCAGCATTTGAAATAGTAACTGTACTCACCGAATTATCGCGATGGCGGAATTCAGCTTTTCCTTCAAATTTCTGCAAAATCCGTTCCAACACCAACGGGGAAAGCAGCTTCACAAAAAAGCAGTATTGCTCCAAGTCATAATAAGCAGTGTGCGTCTGATCCGAAGTAATGCCAATAACGTCAACGATCCAGTCATGAATTTCTAGTAAACTTGGCTGAACATTACGGGTTGCTTTGTCAAATCCAAATCTTAGGGTAAGCTTTCTGGGAAACATTGTTGCCATGTCAGCAGTTAACAGTTCGCGAATACAAGGAAACTAAAATGCTGCATCACCACAATCACAATTTTACACAACACTGTTACGCAGAGTCATGAAATCCAAACAGAAGCGCCACAGCGCGTCCGCTCAGGACGGCCGGAAAAGCCGATATTCTGGTTCCAGATAAACGAAACTTCTGTGTAATTGCTTGTCAGAAGGCTATGAACGATAATGGACACCGCTCAAAGTGTAACTGTCTCTAATACAACTATATTTTTAAATTATTTCACAATGCGAACCAAACTGCGATCTCTGTTTACGTTGCTAATCAGAGATAATAATTTTTTAAATAAATTGATTTAAAATTATATTTCATTTTTAAGGTCATAAACGCTTGCGTATTTCGCTGTTTTTTAGCTCATTAAAATCTGGGCCGAATTATAAGTAAGACTACCGTTTGATGCTCGTATATTGCGATTTGTGCATCCATTTAGACGAACTATTGCAATTCAATACTTGCAACACAGAAAAGCAAGGGATGACGCACAGTTTTATTGTTTATAGAGAAGAATATGTCTAAAAAGGAAGGTTAAAATATTTAAGGGCTCAGCCGGGATTTGAACCCGGGACCTCCTGCACCCAAAGCAGGAATCATACCCCTAGACCACTGAGCCCTACGGAGTGCTATTCCTGCATTGAGGTATTGAGGTAGAAGAAGCATTTAGAATTGAATTGAAAATTTACGTTTGTTTGTCGCTGAAATTTTTAGGTTTAGCGCTTGAACATACTATCTCCCACGAGAGTTTGCACCACTGTGCCACAGACTCTAGACTGGAGTAATGAGGTGCGGTACAGGATACACAATGTACCAAAAGGCCTACAGCAAAAGTATTAAATTGTTGTAAGATCGGAACACAGTGGTAATCTATGTTCTTCTGGGGTGCTGTTGTTTCAGACCACTAGTTATACTGATCTGCGAGACATTCTGAATTACTTTTCTTCTCATTTCACTTCAACCGCTAATCTCTCACATTCTAATATCTGGAAGAAACGTCATCATTCCTTTTGTATCATGGCTCCAAGGAATAGTAATTTGTAGTTGTGTTTGTTTTTTGATGAAAATGTTAGGCTGTTAACAGTATACCATATGCTGAGCTAAAGAGTAACAGATGTGAGAAACGCAATAACAAATGTCAGGTGGAAAGGTATTATTAACAGAACACAAAGTAGCATCGGAATCACAAGACCAGATATAGGGAATATTTTTACAATTATTCAATATAATTCAACATATTCCAGTTTATTGTAAGTTAACTAATTCATGATACAACTATGTTATTAATCACAGGTCTATTATGACAAGTATATATACGTTGCTTAAATAGTCCTTGTGCACATAGCGCACTCATAAAAAAGTTTACTCTTAATCCAAAACCAATATTAATCTGCTGTATGTTCTCAGGATATACAATGGCTGTAGTTTCGCAACGCTTTCAGTCGTTCGGAGTACCAACATGGTAAGGCCGGATTGCTCCTTGACAAGACCGGCTGCTGTTCCGACTTCAGGTGCTTAGTCTACCAACCATTTAAAAAATAATAAGTTAGTAGATTTCGATTAAGTTTCAATGTACGTGCTGGAACATTGCATATATAATAAACAAACTCCCTTGAGAAACATAATAAATGAGTCATTCAGATCAGGTAAATTTCCAATGTGTTCGTGCCTCTGCTAAAGGAAGGTACCTCATACTGAAGATACAGAAACATACCAGCTCCTTTCTCTATTGGCGCCATTCTAAAAGAAATAATAGCATTGCAGCAACAACAATAACAATAATATTAAAATTCAGAGATAGTCGAATGGATCAGGATAGATATACATGGGGAAGAAAAGCATTTCCAAATAAAAAGACTGAGAAATGAACCGTATGGAGCAGAGCTTTGACTCGAGTCTGATTTGGTAACATGAGTGTGGCCGTACTTTGTGCTTGTGATAAGTAATATTAATAAATTAGTTATTGTGTTCGATCGTGATTAATTCCGATCCGCTAATGCCAGATAACTACACAGGTGACCCAGAGGCAGCAGATACTTCACAATTCTGGATTAACAGCGTGATGTGCAACACTGGACCTTTGCCCACGCTCACAAATTTACATCACCAGCAAGAAGCGCAGTTTTTTAATCAGAACTAAGACTCAGATGGCGAATTGCATCATTCCGTCAGCACAGGACAAAACTAACTGGAGAAGGCAGGAAGCTGCACGGACGCTAGAGATAATGGGAGACCAAGCTGCGAGGGTAGAAACCAACAGCATCTCTCGAATTGTGTGGGCACAAGCATATCCAATGGTGCCACAGGCCATCAAACCTTCTTCAAAATCTCACGTGGGGGACACTTCCTCGATCAGACAATTTTTTCGAAGCACACAACCGCGCCGGATTCCACCTTGCCGGATCATTATTTAATGTTTCCGCTCGCCTTTCACTGCGTCCGTAACACCTGAACAGCCGAGCGAGATGTGCACCGAGTACTATCGCGTCACGAGTATGGAAGTATGGAAGAGACTTTCACGTCCGAATTTAGCAGAATGATGGCCTTCCGACAAGTGGTTAGCGGTAAGCCACCGAGATTAGGAACCATTTCAAAATTAGAATCATCCCTGGCCGGCCAAACAGATTAGGGTTTCAAATAGTCTAAGTAATTCTACGGGGTTACGGAATAAAAGATGATACACAAAAGTTCTAGTTGCCTCTCCACACACATCAAACAAGTATAACAGGACAAAAAAGGCTTATTACGTTTGTCGAAGACAGCTGAATGATAAATATCACAGTTCTCGTACGAAGAAGAAATTGAAACAATACACCCACTCATCTGTGAAGGCACCTTAGACAAGCTGTAGGATCCAACATCTTTTCAGATGAAACCTTGTGGAGAGTGTGGATACTCAAACTTCCACCGTAACTGCAAATCACGCTTATTTCAAGAGAACAGAAACCTATGGAGGTCAAATTAGACTTGGCCTATAGAATCCAAACAGTATGTAAGTTACGTAATGAGCTCTATTCGTGCCGGTCGGAGTGGCCGTGTGGTTCTAGGCGCTACAGTCTGGAGCCGAGCGACCGCTTCGGTCGCAGGTTCGAATCCTGCCTTGGGCATGGATGTGTGTGATGTCCTTAGGTTAGTTAGGTTTAATTAGTTCTAAGTTCTAGGCGACTGATGACCTCAGAAGTTAAGTCGCATAGTGCTCAGAGCCATTAGAACCATTTTTGAGCTCTACTCGACCATTAGATATATTCCTTGTGCTACGTAGTCAGCTACGTTTGTACGGTAAGAAGAGTGTGGGCCCAATGAAATACGGGCACTTACGAACTCGCCTGAGGCCGGTCTACATCTACATACATACTCCGCAATCCACCATACGGTGCGTGGCGGAGGGTACCTCGTACCACAACTAGCATCTTCTCTCTCTGTTCCACTCCCAAACAGAATGAGGGAAAAATGACTGCCTGTATGTCTCTGTACGAGCCCTAACCTATCTTATCTTATCTTTGTGGTCTTTCCGCGAAATGTAAGTTGGCGGCAGTAAAATTGTACTGCAGTCAGCATCAAATGCTGGTTCTCTAAATTTCCTCAGTAGCGATTCACGAAAAGAACGCCTCTTTTCCTACAGAGAACCCGAGTTCCTGAAGCTTTTCCGTAACACTCGCGTGATGATCAAACCTACCAGTAACAAATCTAGCAGCCCGCCTCTGAATTGCTTCCATGTCCTCCCTCAATCCGACCTGATAGGGATCCCAAACGCTCGAGCAGTACTCAAGAATAGGTCGTATTAGTGTTTTATAAACGGTCTCCTTTACAGATGAACCACATCTTCCCAAAATTCTACCAATGAACCGAAGACGACTATCCGCCTTCCACACAACTGCCTTTACATGCTTGTCCCACTTCATATCGCTCTGCAATGTTACGTCCAAATATTTAATCGACGTGACTGTGTCAAGCGCTACACTACTAATGGAGTATTCAAACATTACAGGATTCTTTTTCCTATTCGTCTGCATTAATTTACATTTATCCATATCTCATGCGAGATCCGAAGAATCGCGGGATTCACAACGATGATGCGGCACGACGGTGAACTGAGCTATCACGGAAGCAGCCGACCCCTCACGACTGTAGGACATTGCCCTGAGATGTCGCCCTCGAGGAGGGATCACAACGCACCACATCGCGTACCGGCGACTTACGTCCTCGACAAATATGTCGGTATGAAGAGAAGTATGGCACAATGCTGCACAAATGTTTATCAGCTTGCGATTTCAAATATCAGCAACAACCGTCTATTACAGGTATGGTGGATGGTGTAAGGCAAGATGAGAGCAGGCTATGAGGTGCAGAATGCAAAAACGCAAGATAAGAGCAGGCTATGAGGTGCAGAATGCAAAAACAAGCGCTATCAGCCTACGGATACCAGACTTTTCGTGTGGGAGTGGCTGTCAGGCTGCCAGGTCCTGACAGACTCAAGTTTGGCAGTCAGCAGCATACCATAGGAACAAAGTCGTCCAGTCAGCAAATCAATGAGGGCTTTTCTACACGCTATTAATGACACACCTGTTTGTCATTGTGTAATAAGACACCTGACAGTGGATAACGGACTTCAGTGCAGTGGGTCTTTGTGGTAGCGAATGTGTCAGTGCCAATACTGGGGTTAGATTTTTCTCCGACACTACCAACTTTCACAAGACTTACCTACGGGAGTGATTAGATGTACTACAATAGGAAAATCAGTGCAGTCGTTGAAGGCTATGGGTAGTACTGGTAAGTAAGTCCTGATAAACAATATGAAACACTGTATCAGCACTACTAACAACAAATTACAGGAGGAGTCAGACAGAGAACACAGCGTTACATTCAAACGTTGTAAGACTCTCCAGTCTACCAAAAGCATGGAGACTTGCACCAGATCGACGTCGAGCAGCTAAACGAATGGTAGAGGAGCCTTTTTAGGCAAAAGTAGTACAGTCTTTAGCCAGCCAATAGGCGTCGCTGATTCACTTAGTGCCCAAGAAAGACAATTCTTTTAGATTAAGTGGAGATTACCAATCACTAAACTCCCTTATTGTACTGGATAGATATCCTATTCCCAATTTAAGGGTTTCTTCACATGCTCTGGCAGGTGCAAATATATTTAGTGTGATAGACCGGAAGGAGGTCTTCCACCAAATGGCTTCAAAAAACATACCCAAAACGGTAGTTATAACCCCCTTTAGGCTTTCTGAATTTGTGTCCAGATGTGGCAGCGTGTTATCAATTCAATATCCAAAGGATTTTCGTTCTATTTTGGCTATTTCAATGATATAATGGTTTCCTCAGAAACTGTCGAAGAGCGTGAAAGACTCTCAAAAATTATTTTTGATACTCTTCAGAAACATGGCCTCATCGTCAATGAAGAGGAGTGCCTACTTCGGAAAAATGAAGTAAACTTTTTGGGTCATTCCATAAACAGTAACAGAATTAAACCCACAGCTGAACAGGTTGGAATAATCCATTCCAGGCCTAGACCTACAACCTTCCAGGAACTGCGCCGATTTGTAGGGACAATTAACTTTTGTAGGAGATATTTGTCACTAGTGGAGCAATTTCAGGCATCTTGGACGGATGCATTGGTGGGAAAAGATAATCATGGGAAACACATGCTTCAATGGACAGACAGCATGCAACAAGCATCTGAGAATATCAAACTCAAGCTTACACTACCACATCCAGTGGAGCGTGCCCCATTATTTCTGACAGCTGATACAAGTAATATGGTGACTGGCTCAGTATTACATCAGATACCTGACAGAAAAGAATAGCCATTGCGATTCTTTTCAAAAAAAATTAACTATAGCTCAGTGCAGTGGCATGCATTTGACTGTGAAATGGCAATGGTTTATGAGGCCATTTGATGTTTTAAGGCGAAGTGCGAAAGCTTAAAACATTTATGTAGCAGCACTCCCGAGTGGAGGCAAGCGGAAATCCCACTAAAGATTGTTCACTTCGATGCGTTAGGCACTTGTATTTGATCAGCCAATTCTCCATGGACGTAGTACAGAGAAAAGGGGCGAATAGTACGTTGTCGACTACCTTTCCAAAATCAATACCCAGTCAGTTTGCCTCAACTGCGGCGACCTCACAGCATCACAAGAAAACAAACACTCCAACAGCTGTTAAAAACAATATAACGAATCTAAAATTAGAAAGGCGGCAAATGAATGGCACAGTAAACTACATATAGCGTGAAATATCTTTAGAACGCCGTTTGTACCCAAAATACATAGGAAAATCGTCTTAAAGAACTTGCACGGATTGGCTTATCCAGGAATACGCCCATCTATCAGGCTGTTGATGGGACGTTTGTATGGTCTGATATAAAAAAAAAGATTTCAGACTTTGGACCTACGTATGTGAGGAATGTCAGAGGTGCAAAATAAGACGGTATTCGAGCCCAGCTTTATGCACATTTGACATTCCAGCTGATTGCTTACGGCATGTGCACCGGGATTTGGGTGGCCCTCTTCCTGTGTCAAGGGGATTTACATATTACCTTATCAGCTGTTGACAGAGTGTCAAGATGGGTGAAAGCCACTCTATTGCCTGACATCACAGCAGAATCAACAGCAAAAGCATTTATAGAGACGTGGATTGCATGCTTCGGATGCCCCACAACCACCACAATGCGCCAGGACCAACATTTTCAGTCGGCCCTGTTCTCAAACCTTTATAAAATATGCAGAATGAAACACTTTTGAACCATTGCCTGCCACCCTCAAAGCAATGTGTGTGTAGAGCGGTAGCGTCACACATTAAAAGCCATGTTAATGGGTCACAGGGAAGTGTGGCTTTAATCTGATCTTAGTGTTTTATTAAAAGCGAGATCTGCAGTCAAGGAGGACTTACAAGCCTTCTTGACGGAAATTCTGTATGTACAAACACTAAAGCTACCAGCAGAGTTTGTCAAAGCAGAGGCTTTGCTGGATTTCATCGATTTGGCAGAACTATTACAACATGTGGAACTGCATATTGCCAGTATTCATGCAACACCCCTGCAGTTTCGCCATATTCAATGAATGTGCGTCATAAAGAACTGAAACACTGTGATTTTGTAATGTTACATGATGATACAGTGAAGCCATGGCTCCTGTAGCCATTTTTGGGTCTACACATAGTGCTACACTGAGGAGGTAACAAACAGAAGACCATCAACAGTTTTAGTACTTCGGCAGAAACCGGCGTGGACACTGCAAGATGGAGACACAGCACATCCATCGGCTACATTAACCTTACAGGAAGAGTTGCATGATCCATACTAAGCGCCGCATCATCCCTAGCACAGCAACAGTTGACGCGACAAATTAGCAATGGATGTTGGCGAAGATCACTAGCCCTCTTGGAGGACTATTTCGTTGAATAGGTTGAAGAACTATTATTCAGAGTGCAAAACTGTGCCATACTGATGTCAAATTTTTTCTTTAAATTAATTGCCGTCTAAATGGCGAAGAGACAATTTTAAACATATGACTGCCACCATTCTTGTTTCTTTATTTTCTCTTACAGGTACATTCTACAACTGAAGAAGTAGTTACTTTATACTTGTGTATAACCAAAAATTGTTTCGTCATGTCATATTATTCAGGTACATGATGCAGAATCTTTAGGGAATAATCAGCTAGATGATGTCACTGGCTTTGCCACAGTTGATGTGATGATTCTTCTGAAAGTCCTGTCAAACTTTAAATTGTCACTGAAGGTTACGTTACGTATGTAACAATTATATATTCAATTATATAACATACAGTTTTTATCTTTCTTGACATACTAATTGGCGTGCAGAATTGTTGAACTTATGTATATATTTATTTATTTGTTTGTGTGTGAGTGTGTGTGTGTGTGTGTGTGTGTGTGTGTGTGTGTGTGTGTGTGTGTGTGTGTGAAGAAACACATTTATGAACTGCTCAAATGGTTAGGTTCAACTACTTACACTATCAGGGTTACTGGAAATTTTGGTGATAAACATATCAGTAAATTAGCCTAATATGCCTAATTTCACTCACTGCTTTCATATGGCATCATATTTTCTGGTAATTCATCATTAAGAGAAAAAATATTCATTGCACAAAAGCAGCGCACCCAAGATCACCTTGCAGACATTTATTTAAAGAACTCGGGATATTCACAGTACCTTCACAATACATGTGTTCACTTATGAAATTTGTGATTAATAACCCATCCCAAATCAAAAATAATAGCGAAGTGCATACTACAACACTAAAAGAAAGTATGATCTTCACTATTCCGAGTTAAATCTGGGTTTGGCACAGACAGGGGTGAATTATTCTGCCACAAAAATCTTTGGTCATTGCCAAATAGCATTAAAAGTCTGACAGATAGCCAACCAACATTTCAAAATAAATTTACTCCTCCTGCTCAGTATGTGAATTTTTAGATATGAAGTAGTAACGTTAAAAAAGTATTGATTATATTATGTAAAAGAAACATGTTAAACTAGAACGTTCCACATCATTACGAAATGTCGTATTCATGATCTATGGAACAAGTACTAATGTAATGTAATGTGTGTGTTCAAGCATTTCATGTTTCATTGTTCCACTAACATGTCGTATAGCGTATGATGGAAACACTACATGGACAGTAGTACATCTCCCATTCACCTAGTACTCTACACTGTGTGGCAGAGGGCTATGTAACAGCAACAATAATATTAAAATTCTAAGATAATTGAAGCGATAAGTATCGATATATGGAAAAAAACAAACCTTCCCACGTAAAGAAAAATAATGAGAAGTCGACTGTCTTTAGTAGATTTGGTAGATTTCTGGTTTGGTAACGTGAAGGAGAGTGAACGTGTTTTGTACTTGTTTGTTTTTATTTGGTTTAGGGCGCAAAAATACCTAGGATCATACGCGCCAATGTCAAAACTACAAAACACGAAGACTAAGAGAGGAGTTAAAACTACTATACGTCAATCCTAATCGACGAAAGAGAAGAGAACTAAAAACAGAGACGTGGAGAAAGGTTTATAAAATACGCCTTAGAGAATCGAAGGTCCATAACCAAAAATTAAGAGGTCTTGGCCATATTGCACCGATGGATATAAAGGAAAACGCGGTCGACAGCGTCGTTCGCTAAAACGGCCGATAGCTGAGACGCAAACACAAACGGGAACATAAGCGGTTAAAAACAGGGCATTCCGCCAGGAAATGACGGACAGTTAAAACTTGAGCGCAATGTCCACTAAGTGGTGGGGGAGCACCACTTAACGAATGGCGATGGCTAAAAAGACAGTGCCCAATACACAACTTAGTTAAAATGATCTCCTCGCGGCGAGATGGCCGAGAGGAGGTCGTCCAAGACGCTGGGAGAGCCTTAATAATCCCCTTCCATGAAGGGAAGACCAGTGGTGATGTCAAAGTGACACCACCTGCTGACAGATGGCAACACGGGGGTCATTGGAGGGAACTAGCGGGCTGAGGTACGAGGATTGCTGCCTTGGCAGCAGCGTCAGCAGCCTCGTTTCCTGCCAGACCGACGTGACCAGAGACCCGCATAAACACCACTGTGGCTCCATCAAGAGTGAGCAAGTGACAGGTTCCCTGAACCTGTTGCACTAAGGCATGGACGGTGTGGAGCACATAGAGGTTTTGTAGGGCGCTGAGAGCGTCGGAGCAGATGACGCAATTGAAAAGCCTGTGTCGCTGGATGTACTGTGTGGCTTGATACAGGGCGAAGAACTCTGCTGTAAATACTGAGTAGTGTTCTAGAAGCCGATACCGAAAAACGTTGGCGCCAATGACGAAGGCACACCCGACACCACGGTCAGTCCGAGAGCTGTCAAGTGCACACGAAGGAACTAAAGCGAAGTTCTATGCAAAGGTCGTGAAACTGAAGGCGATAGAGCGAGGCTGGAGTAGTGTCCTTAGGAAGCTAATGAAGGCCAAGGTGAACACGGGCCGCCGCACGAAGTCGGGTTGGTGAAGGGACACACCCACCGGGGAAGTTGCAAGGCGCGTGAAGTTAAACTGCGGGAGCAAGAGTCGAAAGCGAACTCCAGGAGGTTACAGAGAAGGGGAACGCGCCCCATACTGGTGCTTAAAGAAGTCATCGAAGAAGGAGTCATAGGATGGGTAGCCATGCATGGCAGACAAACGGCATGCATGTCTGCTGACGAGAAAGTCACGGCTGTAGGACAGCGGTGGTTCAGCAGCTTCAGCGTACAGACTCTCGAATGGGCTAGTGTAAAAGGCACCAGTGGCCAAACGGATGCCACGATGGTGGATAGTATTGAAAGGGTGTAATAGGGCTGGACGTGCGGATGCATAAACGAAGCACCCATAGTCTGTTTCGAACTAACAAGAGACCGGTACAAACGTAGGAGGGTGGCTCGATCTGCACTCCAGGAAGTACCATTAAGGACATGTAGGGACCGCATACAGTGAGCTGCCAGATAAGACACGTTGGAGGAACCACAAAGATTCCTATCAAGCATGAGCCACAGGAATTTCGTAGTTTCAACGAATGGAAGAGCAACAGGCCCAATATGTAAAAACAGTGAAACAAACCAATGGCGCCGCTAGAAATTCGTACAAACGGTTTTGTCATTGGAAAAATGAAAGCCACTGTTGATGCTCCATGAGAAAAGACGATCGAGACACCGCTGAAGACGGCGCTCAACGAGACGATGGAGAACTGCAATAGATGGCAAAATCCTTAAAGAGAGACGGAAATACCTGGCGGGCGACAGGCCATTATAGGCTTAATGGCGATAGGACGGAACACTGAGGTACACCGTTTTCCTGGATAAATATGTCCACCAAGGCACAGCCCACATGTACCCTGAAAACTCGGTTTTTTAAACATTCCTGAAGGAAATGGCGCAGGCGGCCACAGAAGCCCCACGTGTAGAGAGTACAGGGGATACCAGTCCTCTAACAGGTGTCGTAAGCTTTCTCCAACCCGAAAAACACGGCCACAGTCTCGGATTTCCACAGAAAACCATTCATGACATCGGTGGACAAAGTGACGAGAAGGTCAACTGCAGAACGGCGCGCTCGAAATCCACACTGTGCAGTGGTTAGTAAATTGCAAGACTCGAGCCACCACACAGCCGGGCACACGAATCATACGTTCCATTACCTTGGAAACACAGCTGGTGGGAGAAACGGGGCGGTAGCTAGAAGGAAGGTGTTTGTCATTACCCGGCTTACGTATGGGTATGACAGTTGCTTCACGCCAGTGTTTTGAAAACGTGCTCTCTGCCCAGATGTTGTTGTACGTGTTAAGCAGAAAGTGCTTGCCCACAAGAAAAAGGTGCTGCAACATCTAAATATGAACAGCGTCTGGCACTGGGGCAGAGGATCAGGATGAAGTGAGAACATGGTCTAGCTCCCTTATAGTAAAGGAGGCATTGCAGCGCTCACTGTTAGGAGAGGGATATCGTCCGAGCCTTCTCCAATCGTTTCCGATGGAGGAAGGCTGGGTGATAGTGGAAGGAGCTCGAAATCTCTACAAAATGGGGGCCCAAGATGTTGGAGATAGCAATAGGGTACACGATGACATCGTCTGCTACTGTTAGGACAGAAATTGGGGAATGGATCTTGGTCCCAGAGAGCCATTGGAGGTTGGCCCACACGTAGAAGAGGGAGTGGAACTGTTAAAAGAACTACTGAATGTAATCCAACTAGCATTTTTGCTATCCTCAAGAATGGGAAGACACTGTGCACGCATCTGTTTATAATGAATGTAATTTGACATCGTAGGGTGATAGTTAAAAACGCGGAGAGCACTTCTCCGGGCGTAAATTGAGTCGCGGGACGCCTCAGTCCATCAATGGTCTGATACATGGCATGGTAAAGAGAAAGTCTGAGGAATGGAACGTTCTACGGCTGTAAGGATAACGTTTATAAGACATTCCACCTGGTCATCACAACTGGGGAAATCTTGTTCGTCGAAAGTCGCCAGGGAGGAGTAAAAGCCCCCAGTCGACCTTAGTGAGTTGCCATTTGGATGTGCAGGTAGGTTGGGTACAAGTCAGCAAACGGATAGCACATGGGAAATGGTCACTCGAGTATGTGTCAGAGAGAATGGACCACTCGAGAAGATGAGCAAGCTGGGCAGTGCAGAAGGATAGGTCCAAATGAAAATAGGTGTGTGTCCAGTCTGAAAGGAACATGAGTGCTCCTGTGTTAAGGCAGAAGGTCAGCGAAGAGACACCTCTCGAATAGGTTCTCGGAGAACCCCAAAGGGGATGGTGTGTATTAAAGTCACAGAGCAGCAGAAAGGGGTAAGATAGCTGCCAAATAATCTGGAGGAAGTCTGTCCTGGGAATATGAAATGATGGAGAGATGCAATAGCACAAAGGGAAAAGGTCAAGTGAGGAAGGAAAAGGCAAACTGCAAAAGCCTGAAGACGGGTAGTCAGGGAGATGGGCTGACTATAAACGTCATCCTGTATAAGCAGCATGACTAACCCATGAAATGGAATGCTGACCTCGGGAGGAAGGTCAAAACGGGCTGGGAAGAAATGCGAAAGCTCGAAGCTGTCATGAGGACCCAATTTTGTTCCCTGAAGGCAGAGAACAAATGGATGCTGCGATTCTAAGAGCTGCCAAGTGCCAGCCTGTGAAGATTCGCTGCTTCAGGGCACAGAGGCAGGAGAATTATGTTCCATGAGGTCTACAGTAGCGTCGGTTTCCTTCTGCTGCCAGCCTACGGCGCCCAATGCAGAAAAACGGTTGGTGGTGCGTAACGGCGACATGGAGGCCGGCCGGGCGAGGGTATCACGTGGCCACAACGTCGAAGAGGATATTCTAGTCAGTGAGGGAGATGACCGTTTGGCTTTGTTTGACTTCTTCAAGCCTTTCCTGTTAGCAGATTATGACTCAGGTGTTGTTTGGCTGGGGAGACATAAGAAGTCTTCATGGGAGTATTCCATCTGTCCTTTTCGGTCTGCCAGTTGTGTAGCTGGTGACTTCGCCCTATGAGGTGAGACTTTGATGGCTTGTTACACAGCTGGACGAGCAGACGGCGATGCTACCACGACATTGGGCGATTTCACAACCTCAGAGCTGAATTTGAGGTTTCATGTGTGTGTGGCCATGTCCTTCATGGAGCGAGATGTAGCAAGAACAGTACGTAAGTACCAGATGGTAGAAAGCAGGGTTTGCGACTAGCCAATAACTTGTGAGTGACCGGGTAAGGTACTTTTTTCCTTTACTCCGATCTCCTGGACAACCTGCTCATCGAGAGGTATGGGACAATCACGAGAGAAGATGGCATGGTCGCCATTGCACTTGATACAGCAGAGAGAAGGAGGCAGACAATCAGCCTCATGTGCATCCCTATCACAGCTTACATATTTGGCCGGGTGTCAACAAGACATTCCAGTGTGGTTGAAACGATGACACTAATAGCAGCACATTGGATTTGGAATGTATGGTCGAACTGTGGTAACTTCAAAGTGTGCTTTGACCTTGCACAGAAGTACCACTCTATCAAAGGACAGAAAAAGGGTGCGTGGGCACTAAGGAGGCATCTACCTTTTTCATCACCTGATAGATGGCAAGGACACTCTGATCAGAGATGTACATTTGGATTTTGGTCAGACCGTCGAGGAGGCTTGTGTAAGTAACACCACAGGAAGAATTCAGAGCTCTATGGGCCTCGGCACAAACAGGAATGCCATGGAGAGGCGAAGCAGCAAGCAGCTACTGTGCTTGAGAATCAGAAGTAATCTCCTAAAGCAAAATGCCATTGCGTAAACCAGAGCAGGATTTCACAGGGCCAGCAATTGCATCAACACCTTTCTGAATCAGAAACAGATTCACGGCTGCAAAGGACTGACTGTCTTCAGTACATGAAATCACAAGGAACCGTGGTGCAGCTGTAAAGGTCTGTGAATCGTTAGCCTCATTCTGTTTACGTTTCGTAGCCATTGACTGTGAAGATGATTGGCTTATTGCGCGAAAATCCCCCATGATTGCCAGTGTCTCTGATGGCGCACTCCTTCACAAGGGGGCGCACCTGCCTTAGGCGAGTGTTCACACCTCTGGTCACACCTCCTGAACACCAGACGTACCAATCGGCAATTTGGGAAGGTAGCAGCTCAAGCAATCACTGCTCCCTGGGCCTGGCCTGAACCAGGGTATGTATGCGCACCCTACCTGTCAATCTAGGACTTGGAATTATGCATTACCCAGTCGCCTGTTATGCATCAGACGTGCGGGCTGGCCATCAGGAGCGCACAGGGAGGAAGGAGAAAAAGAGAAGCGTCAAATGCCGAAGCGGAGAAAGTGAACGAAGAAAGGAAAAAGGAACGAAAAACAGTGGTGAGACTGTTCCTATCTCAGTTACAGACAATTCAGATGATTCCCAAAGACACCCCAGACGTTCCCCATGGGATGGGGAAAAGAACAGCAAGAGGATTGCAATGCAGCATGGAGAAGAAAAGATGCTGCAAGGGATGAAAGGATGGGTCACCTAAGAGCGGTGAGCCCCTGGGGCGGGGGGGCTTTATGCTTGTGATAAGTGATACAAATAAAGCAGTTATTGTGTACCAATTAGTACCAGATAAGTACAGTATCAATTATCAAAGACAGATCAATGAATTTCTCAGAAGGTTGTATTCATTCAAGAGACTCATGGATTACATTGAATTCCAGTTTGGCTTTGGAAGTGGTAGAAATACAGAATCGGTCATAGAAAAGTCGCAATAGTGGTACTTGATACTCTTGACAAAGATGAATATATGATAGGAACATTTTAGATCTTTCTAAGGCTTTTGATTCTGTTAATGGAGTCTTCAGGAATAAGAAAAGTAGTAAATTACTGGTTCAGATCATACCAGGAAGATATGGTATAAATAGTAGAGATAAAATGTACCTAAATTAATGTTTAACTTTTAGTGAAACACTTATCGGAACTAAAATACACTAATACAGGAGTCTCTCAGGGTAGCATTTCAACACCAGTACTATTCCTCTTATACATCAATGACTATCCCAGTAATTGTAGTCATGGAGAAATAATCCTTTTTGCTGATGACAGCAGTATTATAGTCACTAAGAAAACGAGAGAACTCTTTTCAGGGAAACAGCTTGTTAACTTAAATGCATTAGCTCTCTGAGCTGCATAACAAACACAAAATCTTTAGGAATGAATATTGATTCTCATTTGAAGTAGTATGAACATACAAAGGTACTTGCAAACAGAATGCCATCAGTGTGTTATGCCCTAGGAGTTCTGTCATCATTGTATAACAACCAATGTCTTTTTATTACATACTATTCATTTTATATTCAGCTGTGGAGTTCTTTTCTGGGGAACAAACACACAAAATACGAACACAGTTTTCCAACTACAGAAAACGGCCATAAGAATAAAAAAAAACTTTTGTAGTTACTGCACCATTAGCTCTCTCCATGATCAGGGAACAAGAATTAGATGGAACTTACATTTACCAAGACAAAATAAACATAAAACTCAAAATATAATTTTGTACCAACAAACAGAACTATGCAATAAATTGTCCATAAAGATTAAATAGATTACTATAATGCACTTAGTTAAAAAGGCAATCAAAAAGTGCCTGTTAAGCAAGACAGTCAATGCAGTGAAGGGTAACTGAGACATCACAGGGTAGGGGTTTGGTAAGAAAGTAACACAATTATATAATAATAATGATGATGATTAATATTAATGTTATAATAATAATGATGATTATATAATAATAATAATGATGCTCCCCATGAACCATGGACCTTGCCGTTGGTGGGGAGGCTTGCGTGCCTCAGCGAGACACATAGCCGTACCGTAGGTGCAACCACAATGGAGGGGTATCTGTTGAGAATCCAGACAAACGTGTGGTTCCTGAAGAGGGGCAGCAGCCTTTTCAGTAGTTGCAGGGGCAACAGTCTGGATGATTGACTGATCTGGCCTTGTAACACTAACCAAAACAGCCTCGCTGTACTGGTACTGTGAACGGTTGAAAGCAAGGGAAAACTACAGCCGTAATTTTTCCCGAGGGCACGCAGCTTTACTGTATGGTTAATGATGATGGCATCCTCTTGGGTAAAATATTCCGGAGGTAAAATAGTCCCCCATTCAGATCTCCAGGTGGGGAATACTCAGGAGGACGTCATTATCAGGAGAAAGAAAACTGGCGTTCTACGGATCGGAGTGTGGAATGTCAGATCCCTTAATCAGGCAGGTAGGTTACAAAATTTAAAAAGGGAAATGGATAGGTTAAAGTTAGATATAGCGGGAATTAGTGAAGTTCAGTGGCAGGAGGAACAAGACTTTTGGTCAGGCGAATACAGGGTTATAAATACAAAGTCAAATAGGGGTAATGCAGGCGTAGGTTTAACAATGAATAAAAAAATAGGAATGTGGGTAAGCTACTACAAACAGCATAGTGAACGCATTATTGTGGCCAACGCCTACTACAGTAGTACAAGTTTATATGCCAACTAGCTCTGTGGATGACGAAGAAATTGAAGAAATGTATGCCGAAATAAAAAAATTATTCAGATAGTGAAGGGAGACGAAAATTTAATAGTCGTGGGTGACTGGAATTCGGTAGTAGGAAAAGGGAGAGAAGGAAACGTAGTAGGTGAATATGGATTGGGGCTAATAAATGAAAGAGGAAGCCGCCTGGTAGTGTTTTGCACAGACCATAACTTAATCATAGCTAACACTTGGTTCAAGAATCATAAAAGAAGGTTGTATACATGGAAGAAGCCTGGAGATACTGACAGATTTCAGATAGATTATATAATGGTAAGACAGAGATTTAGGAACCAGGTTTTAAACTGTAAGACATTTCCAGGGGCAGATGCTGACTCTGACCACAATCTATTGGTTATGAACTGCAGATTAAAACTGAAGAAACTGCAAAAAGGTAGCAATTTAAGGAGATGGGATCTGGATAAACTGAAAGAACCAGAGGGTGTACAGAGTTTCAGGGAGAGCATAAGAGAACAAATGGCAGGAATGGGGGAAAGAAATACAGTAGAAGAAGAATGGGTAGCTTTGAGGGATGAAGTAGTGAAGGCAGCAGAGGATCAAGTAGGTAAAAAGACGAGGGCTGGTAGAAATCCTTGGGTAACAGAAGAAATATTGAATTTAATTGATGAAAGGAGAAAATATAAAAATGCAGTAAATGAAGCAGGCAAAAAGGAATACAAACGTCTCAAAAATGAGATCCACACGAACTACAAAATGGCTAAGCAGGGATGGCTAAAGGATAAATGTAAGAATATAGAGACTTATCTCGCTAGGGGTAAGATAGATACTGCCTACAGGAAAATTAAAGAGACCTTTGGAGAAAAGAGAACCACTTGTATGAATATCAAGAGTTCAGATGGTAACCCAGTTCTAAGCAAACAAGGGAAAGCAGAAAGATGGAAGGAGTATATAAAGGATCTATACAAGGGCGATGTACTTGAGGACAATATTATGGAAATGGAAGATGAAATGGGAGATATGATACTGCGTGAAGAGTTTGACACAGCACTGAAAGATCTGAGTCGAAACAAGGCCCCAGGAGTAGACAACATTCCATTAGAATCACTGACGGCCTTGGGAGAGCCAGCCCTGACAAAACTCTACCATCTGGTGAGCAAGATGTATGAGACAGGCGAAATACCCTCAAACTTCAAGAAGAATATAATAATTCCAATACCAAAGAAAGAAGGTGTTGACAGGTGTGAAAATTACCGAACTATCAGTTTAATAAGTCACGGCTGCAAAATACTAACGCGAATTCTTTACAGACGAATGGAAAAACTAGTCGAAGACGACCTCGGGGAAGATCAGTTTGGATTCCGTAGAAATATCGGAACACGTGAGGCAATACTGTCCCTACGACTTATCTTAGAAGCTAGATTAAGGAAAGGCAAACCTACGTTTCTAGCATTTGTGGGCTTAGAGAAAGCTTTTGACAATGTTGACTGGAATACTCTCTTTCAAATTCTGAAGGTGGCAGGGGTAAAATACAGGGAGCGAAAGGCTATTTACAATTTGTACAGAAACCAAATGGCAGTTATAAGAGTAGAGGGGCACAAAAGGGAAGCAGTGGTTGGGAAGGGAGTGAGACAGGGTTGTAGCCTCTCCCAGATGTTATTCAATCTGTATATTGAGCAAGCAGTGAAGGAAACAAAAGATAAATTCGGAGTAGGCATTAAAATCCATGTAGAAGAAATAAAAACTTTGAGATTCGCCGATGACATTGTAATTCTGTCAGAGACAGCAAAGGACCTGGGCGAGAAGTTGAACGGAATGGATAGTGTCTTGAAAGGAGGATATGAGATGAACATCAACAAAAGTAAAACGAGGATAATGGAATGTAGTCGAATTAAGTCGGGTGATGCTGAGGGAGTTAGATTAGGAAATGAGACACTTAAAGTAGTAAAGGAGTATTGCTATTTGGGGAGCAAAATAACTGATGATGGTCGAAGTAGAGAGGATATAAAATGTAGACTGGCAGTGGGAAGGAAAGCGTTTCTGAAGAAGAGAAATTTGTTAACATCGAGTATAGATTTGTCAGGAAGTCGTTCCTGAAAGTATTCATATGGGGTGTATGGAAGTGAAACATGGACGATAAATAGTTTGGACAAGAAGAGAATAGAAGCTTTCGAAATGTGGTGCTACAGAAGAATGCTGAAGATTAGGTGGGTAGATCACATAACTAATGAGGAGGTGTTGAATAGGATTGGGGAGAAGAGAAGTTTGTGGCACAACTTGACTAGAAGAAGGGATTGGTTGGTAGGACATGTTCTGAGGCATCAAGGGATCACCAATTTAGTATTGGAGGGCAGCATAGAGGGTTGCAGTAGGTACTGGGAGATGAAGAAGCTTGCACAGGATAGAGTAGCATGGAGAGCTGCATCAAACCAGTCTCAGGACTGAAGACAACAACAACAACAACAACAATGATGATGATGATGAAAGAACGTATATCATTTCATGTAAAGTTTCACTCTCTTTCACTGCCTTTGTTTTCTTTTCTGGAAAACCTTACTCCATAAGCTATGCAATGTATAATATTGATACCTTATCTGTGTTCTCAGCTCAGCATCTCAACCATTATAGAGAGATGCTGACCTAGGTTTTCAGCCTAGGAAATAGGAAGTTTCTTTTCACAAGGTGGAAACCAGACATCATCACTCTGACCCTGATGTCAGTTGATAATGTATGTAGTGTTAGATTATGAAATAATGTGCGTATAGCATGTGCAGTGACTGGAGCTGAGAAATGAATGAACAGTGTAACACTAACCTTTGCATTGCTAAGTAACTTATTTGCAAAACCCTATTCTATATTAGGGATAAACCAGATGAGGCAGAACTACTTTAAACATACTGAGCTTGTATTGTGGAGGGTGGAGACTACATTCTACATCTGTCCATCCTTGTCAATCTAGTCCTGTATAGAAGTATGTTCCTGTGTATATGAGGTACAATGTTTTTGTTGTTTTTAAACTGTAATACCATGACATGTCTAGGATCCTTTTAAATGTGATCTATAGGTAAATGAAACTACTACTACTAATACTAATACCAGTAACAGTAATATCCACAGATCCCCTTATGATGGCTGTATATATCGTTAAGGTATGCAAGTCATCCCAATGGGACAATGCCTCTTGATTCATGGAGAGGGTTGAGTGAGAAATGTTACATATTCATTCCTGCATCACAACTAGTACACACATTCACACACATACACATACAATTTATTCTGACATAAGAAGTTCCATAGTTACAGGAGGTGAAAAATCCTTAATGCTATATGCTTTGCAGAGACTTGCCTAGCAACATAAACATGCTAGATTTATAAAATTCAACTGATTTCAGTGCTCATTAAATGACAACAGGCAGAGTTTTGACATTTGTGTTAAATATATCACAACTCACATACTAAACTCCAGCTTCTGTTAAGCTGCAACCACCTAGTTGTACAATGGCTATTATAGAACCACTGTTACACAAACATTGCACAATCAATCATATAGCATAACGATAAGCGATCTTTATACTACACTGATGTAGAACTCTGGTCTGCATCATCTTCCATGTTATACTTAGACAATAAGTTTCAATCTATATTTATGTCATTAAGGATTATTTATTTATTTCTAACTATAAATCTTACAATTTTGACTGTAACAATATCTGAAGCAGGGAACTATCATATCAGCACATTATTTTAGTAATTCATTACAAGGTGCCCACATAATCAGAATAATGCATTCCTTAAGATCAGCTAAGAGTTTTGTGATCTCTTTAAATGCTTGCACTTCCTTTTTAAAAAATTAAGTTCAGTACGTAAATGGTATGACTTCAGTGTAAATAGCCTGAAAATACTCCCCATTTTATGCAAAATTTTAACCTATCAAAGAAAAGTAACATCATCTGACTGGCATTAAATGGGAGCATTAACATATATTTATATGAACACAACATTACAGCCAATGCACTCTAGTATCCTAACACAGTCTGGAACCATATTTGTATCCTTTCTCACAGAGAGGATACATGTAATGAGAATGCAAACCTTCACTTGTATGGCCTAACACATGTTCACAGTGATCATGGAGTATGGCAACCACTCCAAACCGGTTGAGTCAGCAGGAATTCTCGAAGTTCTCAGGAACAAAAACCTACCTTATACGTTCTGTAAAATTTATGCAAATATTTAATAATACTTCTGCTGATGACAGCTTCTGAAAAAGATTCTGCTGAGGGCAGAATGTGTCTAGTCAATTGTGCTCACAACTGCAACCAATTTCAATAATAACATGTGAACACATGGGAACATCCCAAGAAAACATGTTTCTTTTCGGAAATAACTGTGGGATGAAAATAACTGAAGAGGAATTTAAAGAAACGTCTTAAAATTATTGTAGAACGTAAGTGAAAAAGTGTCATAGCAATGTTATATTTGTCCTCTAGTGCACCACATAGAGTACAGTTCCACCATGTATTTGAATTATAATAAAACAAAAACCTGTATACTCTTAGTTTCGTGTATAATAATGAATAAGTTGGACACCAACTTATGCTATGAGCTACATTCGCGGATGAATAAATGAAATACCAAAACTGATACTTGTATATTGAAAAAGCCTCTCACTTTGATCATGAAGATGGTATATTAGAAAGCTGAAAACTATTCAAATGAAATATTACACCAATGTGTGCAAGAAAGCCATGACCTCATTGTAAATTCTTGTGTGTTGCAGCATATAAAAAGGGTCATTGAAATGAACCATCATCAAAAATAGGGAAGGCAGCATTCTTGTAATTCATCTAGTCCCAGTGCTAACAGAAACATGACTGTGCTTAATCTACCAGTCTGCCTGGGCATGCTCCTCAATATTCTGCCATACTGACACTGGATTGCTCATGTAACTATTCCACTAATGTGTAGTATATAAATGACCCTTTACTGTGCAGCTACAGGGTGTAAATATTTCTGGAGTGGGCATTGTGTTCTGTGCATGTAGTCAACATTAAGCTGGAACTGTCATGTGATCTTGGGACGACACTGTTTGCTTAAAGCTAATTCATACTAACCATCACATCACATCAAAACATTCCACAATGCATTTAAGATGGCGGCATTTACATGGGTCGTCAATGTGACCATCACATCACATCATAGCACGTTTCTCGATGTCTCGTCAAGAAAGTTTTGATGGTATCATCGTCTGCTAACATTGTTAGTTAACCTATTTTCGGTGTGCTCACTCGGATTATTGTAGTGGATTTTGGGCTTTTGTTTCTTCGTAATCTCTATTTTTATTAGTATACTTTGTTTTCGAGGCAAACTGCAAATGTTGCATGACGACTTGGGCTTTTTTTTTTTTTTTATGTTCTTACACAAGCGAGGTCAGATATCATAAAGCGAAAAATTATCTAGGTTTTAAATGAGCTGATGCCCGCAATTTATACAAATAAGTGCATAAACTGATGAAACAATTTCCATTATATATATATATATATATATATAATCAGCTTTAATGAAGGGGGAAGTACAGCTCTTTATGACATCATTATTTATGTAAGAAAAAAACATGATGGGTTAGGTAAACAGGTTCTATTCATTCCTTTATAGCATATGTTTTCTGTGTTTATATGTATATCTTTTCGGTAGCAATTATATGCCAATGTCTTGAAATGCTGTTCAGTTCTCAGTACTTTATCAAACAAAATTGATCAAGAACATAGATTACAAAGTTTGCTTTGACTGTTAATAGAATTTGTCATTATTAGTTCCTCAATTTTGATACTATATTCTGACCTTTTCTATCATGGATGGTGACTCATAGCTGCACTTATGCCATTAAGTACTGGGCTAAGCGAAATGACATGACATGATCTGACAGAAAGTATGAGTACACTCTGATGTGATGGTGTCATGATGCAATGTCAGTTTGCTCTTCAATCCCTGTTTATTCCAGATATCATATGCAAATTTTTATGCTTTCTCTAAACCCTGTTTATTCCAGATATCATATGCAAATTTTTATGCTTTCTGTAAACCGCCTGTAGCAAATCCACAGCAAATCCACAGCACCTACGAAGGGAATCTGTCTCTAGTAGCCATATAATGTCGTTCAAAACACATCACAGGCAAATCTATGCCATCCCAAAGTCATGTGACCACAATGGCAATGCATGTTGACAGCATAAAATCAGTTCTGAGCATCAGAATGCTCACTCCAGAGATATTTCTACTCTATGTGCGCAGCCAAAGATTGTGCCACTCATAACACGAAACCAGTGCATAGTGTATCTTTGCTTCTGATCAGTAACTAACATCCCATACAAAAATTGATTTGAAAGACATTTCTAACGAACATTTTTCACTCTCTTATGGTTTTCAGCCTACAAATAGTAAAAGAAAATTAAGACCAATTTATTAAAATTGTCAAGTTCCATTAACTGTGCATATTTTGCAGGACATTGTAGAACTGCAACACATGTCATGACATTTAACAGCCTGTTGATGGAATAAGTTGTCATATTTGCAGTATTAGAACTCATCTCTGGTACAATTTTTGGCAAGATACCCTTTCTGATCAAAAGTATCTGAACACTCTTATGCAATGAGGAATGAAGTACCAGGTGTCGTATGAGGAGGACCTGCCAGTATAAAGGAGTCAGGGAGAATTATTTTGTCAGTAGAGGAGTTTTAACAGCAGAATGGACCAGTCAGTAGAGCTCAGTGACCTCCGGTAAGGACTAGTCATTGTATGTCACCTAAATAACCAATCCATCAGAGACATGTCAGTCCTTCTAAAGCTGTCCAAGGCGACCGCTTCTAAAGTAATAAGGTGATAAGGTGCCACCCCAATGTATACGACACTCCTGGATACACAGCTGATAATTCCCATAGCATAAACCTGGCTAACAATATGGGTATTGGCTTGATGAAAAATCAAGCGAATGGGTTTTTGTAGGTGTTTGTAGTCTTCATTCGAAATACATGCATCCCATACAAATACAGGTGCCATTGTAAGGCTTCAGGATTTTGGACACCTTACATGCCAGGTGCCTTAGTGTTACATTTCGTTTATAATGTTGCAAGACCCTGGTTTTACAATATGAGATGGGTTTTTGTATGTATATTTCCGTTGTTTGAGGTTTGATATATGTGGAATCGAGAGTGACGAGAATAAGACTCTTACGTAAATTTGCATGTTGTGTTAGGTAGAAATGGGGAGGAAGCATCACTGGAATGGAAGCCAGTTTTAGTTAACCAAGCTGTGACACAATGGCCTGCAGAGCAGCAGCCTAGACAATGTCAAGTGCAGGTATCAGACATGGCAGAGAACTGGAAGAAGAACAGTATATTACGTGAGTGGCGTGTGAGGACGTACCTTACCAGTCCTGTGGCTGATGGAGTGCTAATAAGGGAGGAGGGGAGGGCAACAGACCTGGCTGATCACCTAAAAGCCAGCCAATTACATGACACTGTACTTGCTATGCCATTTGCTGATTGGGCAGCCATGGCTACTACAAATGAAAGAGCGACTGCCATTTGCAGTTCCATCCACTGTCCAACCCCACTGTAGAGGGAAAGGGAGCTACGCTAAGGAGACGAGCAGCTGCCCAGCAAGACAGGCAATTTCCCTTGAGACATTGTCGAGTGCGGTCAGAGTGCATCCCTCTCTGACATGACGACAGGGTAAGGAGATTGGTGTGAACGCTCCAAAATTCAGTCAAGATCTGGCTGAATTCTTTTCGTAAATCTCCTGAGCAGAGAATAAAGAGACCCAATATAGTTAAATTCTTGTGAGAACAGTGAGGGGAGAGTAACACATGGCGAGCCAGCCTTGCACGTGTGCTTAGCCATTAAAAGCAGGCTAGGGTGAAGTTAACGTTTTTCGCTTGATGAAAACGTAGAGTAAGTTTGCTGATATAGAATAAGCTAGGCTCAGTTTAGGATTTTGATAGATTTACAGATCCAATGACACGACAGAAGCCAAGCCGACGACGCTGTACAACACAATGTAAAGAACGCAGCACGCCATTAAATGTAAATGTCTTGTCACAAGCCAGTTTTTACTCCAGCGATACGAAGCTTGAAGTAGGAAGGCATGTCCTCCTTGTAGTATTTCGCGAAATTAACGTATTTCCTTCGTGTGCTCGATAGCCACGTTTGGTTAACGTTTGTGGGGAAAGGACAAAATTTGTTAGAGCCACTAACATAGTTCAGCTCAACATTAGAATAGTCTTCCACCAGAGAATCTTTCTCTCAGTTAAAATAATTAACTATCCTGGATTTTGTGATATTATTGATCGTTCATATTTTATGTTATTTGAGAAACTTAATACCTGAGGTTGCTCTTGTGCATTGTAATAACCCAACATGTCAAAAGTGATTCCCATAAATACAATTACAGGGAATAGTTGTTGTCTATTCTAAGATACAGGTCCCCTTCCAACCTCTTTGAAATATTTTAGGAACACTGATGGCAGCTTTTCTTCTGAAGTCTAAATCCCTGGTGAGTAATAGCACGTTTCCTTACAGGTCTGGTTCAAACTACGTTATGCGCGCTAAGTGGAATCGTGCACACAATGAAACAATAGCATTCACTTATTACCAACCAGAGGTGTGTTAAGACCATCCAGAGACAGGTTAAGGGTGTGCAGCGTGTGCCCTTAATGTCTCTTAAAGCTGAAAATTACTTGAAGTGTCCGATTAGTTGTGTTGGTGGTGCTCCTCCTACTCCTACTACTCCTCCTCCTCTACATATGGTGCACCAAGTCAATATTCAATTGCAAAACCTTGAGACACATACTATATAATTGAAAATCGGCCTGGCACGTCAAGACGAACAGCGGGTCATTTGTGAGAACAGAATCGGAACACACACTATTCGCTTGAGTGGTACAGTGGACTTATGTTTTATATATACATAGCGAAAATTCATGTATGTGTACGTGGAATAAATATTACAACCTGTTTGATATATATATATATATATATATATATATATATATATATATATATAGAGAGAGAGAGAGAGAGAGAGAGAGAGAGAGAGAGAGAGAGAGAGTGTTAAGTTTGTGTGTTGTGTACCCTAGATATAGGAGTTATATTATCTGCATACTCTGCATTCCGTGTGTGCAAGTTACATTGTTTACAATATACGGTGTGCAGCGCTTAAATCCAAACAAATTTCAATTTGAATTTCCCTCCATACCGTAGTTCCGCCGGAGGTCGCGATTGGCTTTCTTTAAACCCATAGGCATCTAGTAAACAGTCAGAACTTCAAAATGACCTAGATGTAACGGACAAGTGCGGAGTACAGCCGTAGAGTTGCGATTATCGAAAGTTTTAGCTCTGGACGACTGTTTTCGAGATTTTGGCCAAGTATAATGTTTCAGAGAAGTTTGCAGAAGGTTCCGCTAACCTGGGGTGGAATCTTCATTCGAGGAAGCGCGTGTCAGGAATTGCAGCAGTCATCGAAAAGGCTCAGGCGCTGGTTTCGGAGGACCCGAGGCAATCGCTGAGGAAACTGGCGTCAGTATTGAATGTCAGCGAGCGAACAATGCGTCGGATGGCAGAGGAGGACCTCATACAAGCCATTTAGTCCTAGACTGGTTCTCGGATAACACTGACATGTTCTGGTCAAAGGAATTCTGGTTCCCCAAATAGCCCTGATTTGAACCCTCTCGACTGCTACGTTTGGAACCTAGTCGAAAGAGTTACCAATAAGACAAGACACCATGATGGCATCTCTACGCACTGCTATCGAAGCAGCACTCTCGAATATGGACAGCACTATTTTAAAGAGCGCGTGCGATCACTTCAGGACAAGATTGGAGGCGGACATAGCGGCTGAAGGGGGTTACATCGAGTAATGTTACTCTTGAAAGATACCAGTACTTATATGTAAAAGAATTTTCATTTTCACTACCACTGTGTTTTAATAAATTTGTTTTTTTAAAAAGTTTCAGTTGTCCGGATTTAAGCGCCTCATCCTGTAGCTAGTTCCTTTCCTGCTGCTGGCCATACAAATCAGGATAATATTTACTTTCTTTATGTTATGTCTGAAAGGCGAACTGTAAATATTCTGTGTCGTATGGTGGTCATAGGAAACTGTTAAGATGTATTTCAGGTTGTTGAAAACACAGAAGCCGGCCGGTGTGGCCGAGCGGTCCTAGCCGCTTCAGTCTGGAACCGCGCGACCGCTACGGTCGCAGGTTCGAATCCTGCCTCGGGCATGGATGTGTGCGATGTCCTTAGGTTAGTTAGGTTTAAGTAGTTCTAAGTTCTAGGGGACTGATGACCTCAGCTGTTAAGTCCCATAGTCAATCATTTTGTAAACATTGTATGCACAACTTTTGTTCCTTGTTTTTCTGTGAAGACGTTTAATGATTAACTGAACTGTAACATTGTATGAAGTGTACCATTTTGTGGGACACACATTTTGAAAAACATGTTATTAGCTGGAAAAAGTAACGGAGTTGTTAAATGTAAAAATTTATTTAGAAAAGTGCTTAGGTTGATTCAGAAAGAGAAACGAGTGACTAGAGCGTAACAAAATAGGTTTATTCATAATTTTTTTCTGAATAAAGTTTTGCATTTAACAACTCACTCACTTTTTCCAGCTATTAATATGTTTTTCAAAATGTGTGTCTCACAAAATGGTCCACTTCGCACAATGTTACAGTTCAGTTAATAATTAAACGTTTTTACAGAAAAACAAGGAACAAAAGTTGTGCATACAATGTTTACAAAATGATTGACTCACTCCCGTGTTTTCAAAAAATGCTTCAAATGGCTTCTCGCGAAGATGATGGATACGAAACTCATTGAAACGTTGCGACACGACGACGCCACGCCTCAGCTGATAACCCGAGAAGAATTCATTAATCAGATTGTCATACCATATACTGTGAAGTTACAGCTACATTTCATGTGTGTTTTCTACAAAAAGGATGGGTTAAAACTATTGCTGGGCTGAATTTCGCCAAGTACAATGGGCAGAAACATCTGCATAGCACGTTTTTTTCTATTAAAAAAGATGAATTCACGCTTCCTTACTGAAAGTTTATGAATATTATGTGTGACCGAAATAGCAAAGGGAAAGTATGTTAAGCTGTGGCAGCTATGGAATATATGCCACGCAGCCATTTGCGGTGTGCCACGATTGCAGCAGCAGAGCATTTACAGCTGGCTATGCCTGTCCTGGCAATGCAGTTGGCAGCAGTGGTGGCAGTGCCTCATAGCTCCACTGCTGCAGAGACCCGAGTGGATTGCAGATGTGCCCTCCAGTGTGGAAAATATATACACAAAAAACAATTTCATATACCCATCGCACTGTAACTGTTTAAACAGCGCCTAGTTTTACAGGTAGGGAAAGCAGGCTCTCTTTTGGAATTTTGAGTGAAGGACAGTAGTATTATTTAATCAACCAAGCTGTGTCGGAGAAATGTGATACCAGAGGGGTGGAGGAATACGTTTAATTTTAGGACAACTAGGTCACCTTCATTTTGAACTGAGCTGTTGTATTTGTAAGCGGCCTGTGTCGTCAGCTACTTTGAATTCTATACGTAGCACGGATAATCTGGAAACAATGCAGAATAGCCTCATCAGGTCTGCATTTATGGAATCTATACTTATGACAAGCGACTTGGCACAAATGCAGGCTGGCCTCTTAATGTGTAGGTCCACCATATTTACTTCTGACATCATAGACGCTGGCGTCAGGTCCACCACCTTGGATTTTATACTTACGACAATTAAACTAGCTTCACAATCCTATATTTTTTAATTTCCCGCCATTCTATGATTAGCACAAAGGGGTTATTTTGAATTTCTTCCCATTATTTCAATTTCTCATCATTTTACACATTTGGCAATTGGTCTGTGACGTCAGAGATGTGGGAAAGGAGTAGCGGAAATCTGGCAACATTGCATGATTATGTCATTGACGATGTTATCAGAAATCTGGGAACAATGCAGCTGGGCCTCATACTGGCACAGCCCCACTGCTTCCAAGTTGCTCAGAAACATACGAGTCATTGTGAAGGACACTGGCTTACGGGAATACAATGGTCAGCAAAACTTAAGGATGAAAGTAACTTTCGAATGCAGTCACTGCCAACTAACACACTTTGATGGGACTTGCACCAGACATAGAAAGAGCTGCTACAGTATAGTACAGTACAGTAGTTAATTGAAAGAAATACGCAGTGAGAAGAACAGAAATTACAGTTTTATTCAAAGACAATAATTACACTGAAGTCACCACGATTTACAATGGTCCCTTGTACATTACAAAAGGTGACACATTCTTCTTAAAAGGGTGTACAAACACTATGGACGGCAGCGCATGCTCTACAATGTGCTCCCATATTGGCCAAATGTTAGGTTAGGAGTTCTTTTGGTAGGTCGTTCGGCCGACCGCTGTGGCCGAGCGGTTCTAGGCGCTTCAGTCCGGAACCACGCTACTGGTATGGTCACAGGTTCGAATCCTGCCTCAGGCTTGAATGTGTGTGATGTCCTTGGATTAGTTAGGTTTAAGTAGTTCTAAGTCTAGGGGACTGATGACCTCAGATGTTAAGTCCCATAGTGCTTAGAGCCATTTGAACCGTTTTTTGTAGGTCATTCCATTCCTCCCCTAGCGAGATTGTAGATGGCTGTACGGTCGTTGGTGCATGTGACGTGCTGCAATATGTCTCTCCAGCGCATCTCACACATGTCCGATTGGATTTAAGTGTGAGGCACTGGCAGGACAGTCCACTCGCCAAATATCCTCTTGCTACAACAGATCTTCCATCTGGACCGTTCATCCATAAAAATGAAACTTCTTGCCATATGAGGGTACTTCCACATGCATCAACGACCATCCAGCAGTTGTCACCCGCGCTGGTGGAGGAATGGAACACACACTCTCAGAAGCAGTCCTTACCATCCTCATTGCCAGCGTGGAAGCACGTTTCAGCGCATGCATTGCCATCCTTGGTGCTTACACAATCTATTAAGAACCATGAGCAGCTGTGCTCAAGTCAAAAGTGAGCCATGCCTTTGCTTCTGTAATGAGCAGAGGACCATCATAAAACGCAGTGTCTCAGATGTGTACGGGTATGGAGATACGATCTGAAACGAGACTTGTCCGACCAGGCAACATCTTTCCTCTCATCAACAGTCCAATGTCGGTGCTGACAGGCCCAGGCGAGGCGTAAAGCTTTGTGTCGTGCGGTCACCAAGGGTACACGAGTGGGCTCTGAAAGCCCATGACGAAGATGTTTCGTTGAATGGTTCTCACACACACACTTGTTAATGGGCCAGCATTGAAATCTGCAGCAATTTGCGGAAAGGTTGCACTTCTGTCACGTTGAAGTATTCTCTTCAGTCGTCGCTGGTCCCGTTCTTGCAGGACCTTTTTCCAGCCGCAGCGATATCGGAGATTTGATGTTTTTCTGGATTCCTGATATCCACGGTACACTCGTGAGATGGTCGTGCGGTAAAATCCACGCTGCGTCGCTACGTCGGAGATGCTGTAACCCATCGTTCGTGCGCCGACTGTAACACCACGTTCAGACTCACTTACATCTCGATAACCCGCCATTGTAGCAGCAGTAACCGATGTAATTATAGCAGGTGACACTAACATTAATTTTCTGTGCAATAGTCCTTCCACTGGGAAATTTAAGAGGATGCTTTCTTCCTCAAATATGATGCTACTTCAGCTGGCACCTACTCATCACACGACTACCAGTCACACTTTCATATATATATTCGCAACGAAATCTCCGAACAGAATAAACCGCACCTCTCAAATATCTGCGCCTGGCATGTCTGTCCATGACATCATTTCTATGACGTATTCACTAGAATGCCCTAGAAAGTAACAAAAACTGTCTACATACCGTGACCTCAAACGCATAAATTTGCCTGAACTCGAAACTGAGGCACAAGAAATAGTTTGGGGGATGACCTCTACTCCCCTTATGGACATAAACGACAAACTCCAGGATTTCACCAACAAAATTACTCAACTATATGACAAATATGCTTCAATAAAGACCAGAAAAGTAAAAAGGCAACCTGCACCTTGGCTGACCGATGAACTAAAACAGCTCACGAATCTCAGAGATGCTGCACATCGAGCATACAAGATACACCCTACACCTGAAAATCACGCTGTATACAAGCAGATATGAAACAAAGTCAGTCAAGCGGTGAGAAACGCTAAGCTCAGACATGCCCATACATTAGCTGACAATAGATGTAGACCAGCTATCCTGTGGAAAAATCTTCGTAGTCTCGCTTTAGGCAAAATAAAAGTTGCAGAAAATCCCATGGTCCCAGCTGAAGAACTAAACCGATTCTTCACATTACCTACAACCAAAATTGAACCGCAAAAAAAAAAAAAAAAAAAAAAAAAAAAAAAAAAAAAAAAAACAGAGAATCATTGATTACTTCATGGGGATGAACGACTGCAGCAAAGAAAAATTCTATCTACAGCACGTCACTTGTAGTACTGTCAAGAAAGCCATAATGCGGATTAGATCAGCATCTACTGGACATGATGGTATCACTATCCAGATGGTAAAACTTATTATTGACCAACTACTGCCCTCTATAACAGACATTCTCAACGATTCATTAATCACAAGTGTTTTCCCTGAGGCCTGGAAACTGGGACAAATTAAGCCACTGCCTAAAAAGGACATCGCCACAGCACTCTCTGACTACCGCCCCATCTGCCTTCTTCCTGCTCTATCAAAGGCCTTGGAATATATAGCTCATGACGAGCTCACCAACTACCTAACTACTAACAACCTACTAGGCGAATACCAATCAGGTTTCCATAAACATCGAAGCACAACATCCGCTCTGATAAAGGTGACAGATGACCTGAAACTTGCCATGGACAGACAAGAAGCGACTATCATTTGCTTCTTAGATTTCAGCAAACCATTTGATACCGTCGACTTCGACATCTTACTAGCCAAACTTAGCGGTCTACATTTCTCACCAAGTGCAGTGCAATGGTTTCGCTCATACATAACGTCTCGTCAGCAACGTGTCCTGTCTGGGAATACAAAATCACAATGGCGGCAGGTAGTGTCAGGCGTTCCCCAAGGCTCAGTATTAGGTCCTATACTCTTCTCTCTGTATGTCAATGATGTGTCATCGGTTCTGACCTATTGCAAATACCATATGTATGCTGATAACCTTCAGTTGTATCTAAGTGCGAAACCAAGCAATCTCAAGAAAGCTATTGAAAATTTCAATACTGACCTCTATGCACTGTCAAAATGGGCACAGGATATAGGTCTAAAACTAAACCCATCTAAAACCCAAGCGGTACTTGTTGGTCAACCTAAGCTCATTAGCCCAAAACATCGGGAATCCGTACCACCTTTTATCCTAAATGGAACAAATATTAACTTCTCTCCCTCAGCAAAGAGTTTGGGAGTAATAATAGATGAAAATCTAAATTGGACAGAGCATGTAACTGCAGTGTGCAAAAAAGCATCAGCATCCCTTCATGTCCTACAAAAATATAAAAAACTCTTCCCTTTCGATCTGAAAAAGAAATTAGTACAAACGCTCATGAATGCCTGCGTCTGATATATCTGTGACGTTCGACTTTTTGATCACATTTCACCGGCATATGCAAAATTGTCCTCGCTGCGTGCAGACAAACGCAGAGATTTCCATACACTCTGTCTCATCTACTGCCTTATAAATGTGCACTGTCCCTCATATCTCTCCTCGTCCCTAACGCTCATGTCGGAACAACATGACAGAAACACACGTTCCCATTATAATAAAATCCTCTCCGTTCCACTTCATCGCTCAGTCACCTTCTCCAAGTCCCTTACAGTAGCGGGAACCCGACTCTGGAATAACCTCCCTCGTTATGTTAGAGAAATGAAAAACATCACCGGCTTCAAAAAACAGTTAATGACGTATCTACTTAAGCAACAGTAATGCCTTCCTCTGTACATGAATGCATTTCACCTCATTACTTCCCTCTTTCCCCCTCCTTAAATCTCCCTTCCCCAAAACTTGCTATACTAGTAAAAATCTACTTTGCACACCAAGATATTAATGTACGTCTGCACAAACCTTCATTACTATTGCCAATCTTTCTCATGTTTGTCATTATTATTTGATTTTTTTACTGTTATTATTATTACTTTTATCATAGTCTGTCTGTACAGCACCTGTTGTAAAAATACTGCCAGCATTGACTTTATTAGGTCTTAGTCATGTTTATCATTATTATTTGATTTTTTTACTGTTATTATTATTGCTTTTATCATAGTCTGTATGTATAGCACCTGTCGTAAAAATACTGCCGCATTTACTTTATTAGGTCTTAGTCACTACTCTTTATTCATATTGTCACTAGAGTAAGCTAATTTTCTCATTTAAACTATGGTCATGATGTAACTCGGATGTGTGAAATGCTGCATGTGTGGAACACTGGTCCGATGTAAGAGAGTACCTGATGGTCCTAATCTGATCAGGTTAAATAAATAAATAAATAAAATAACAACTGCGTCAGACACTCGTTGTCCTCTATAGGCGTTGCTTACCGCAGCGCCATATTCTGCCTGTTTACATACACTACTGGCCATTAAAATTGTTACACCAAGAAGAAATGCAGATGATAAACGCGTATACATTGGACAAATATATTATACTAGAACTGACATCTGATTACACTTCCACGCAATTTGGGTGCATAGATCCTGAGAAATCAGTACCCACAACAACCAACTCTGGCCGTAATAACGGCCTTGATTCGCCTGGACATTAAGTCAAACAGAGCTTGGATGGCGTGTACAGGTACAGCTGCCCATGCAGCTTCAACACGATACCACAGTTCATCAAGAGTAGTGACTGGCGTATTGTGACGAGTCAGTTGCTCGGCCACCATTGACCGGACGTTTTCAATTGGGGAGAGATCTGGAGAATGTACTGGCAAGGGCAGCAGTCGAACATCTTCTGTATCCAGAAAGGCCCGTACAGGACCTGTAACATGCGATCGTGCATTATCCTGCTGAAATGTAGGGTTTCGCAGCGGATGAAGGGTAGAGGCACGGGTCGTAAACACATCTGAAATGTAACGTCCACTGTTCAAAGTGCCGTCAGTGCGAACAATAGGTGACCGAGACGTGTAACCAATGGCACCTCATACCATCACTCCGGGTGATACGCCAGTATGGCGATGACGAATACACGCTTTCAATGTGCGTTCAACGCGATGTCGCCGAACAGAGATGCGACCATCATGATGCTGTAAACAGAACCTGGATTCATCCGAAAAAAATGACGTTTTGCCATTCGTGCACCCAGATTCGTCGCTGAGTACACCATCCCATGCGCTCCTGTCTGTGATACAGCGTCAAGGGTAACCGCAGCCAATGGTCTCCGAGCTGATAGTCCATGCTGTTGCAAACGTCGTCGAACTGTTCGTGCAGATGGTTGTTGTCTTGCAAACGTCCCCATCTGTTGACTCAGGAATCGAGACGTGGCTGCACTATCCGTTACAACCATGCGGATAAAATGCCTGTCATTTCGACTGCTAGTGAAACGAGGCTTGGTTCAAATGGCTCTGAGCACTATGGGACTTAACTGCTGTGGTCATCAGTCCCCTAGAACTTAGAACTACTTAAACCTAACTAACCTAAGGACATCACACACATCCATGCCCGAGGCAGGATTCGAACCTGCGACCGTAGCGGTCGCGCGGGATACGAGGCCGTTGGGATCCAGCACGGCGTTCCGTATTACCCACCTGAACCCACCGATTCCATATTCTGCTAACAGTCACTGGATCTCGACCAACGCGAGCAGCAATGTCCGGTTCTAGGCGCTTCAGTCCGGAACCGCGCGACCGCTACGGTCGCAGGTTCGAATCCTGCTTCCGGCATGGATGTGTGTGATGTCCTTAGGTTAGTTAGGTTTATGTAGTTCTGAGTTCTAAGGGGTTGATGACCTCAGATGTTAAGACCGATAGTGCTCGGAGCCATTTGAATTTTGAGTAGCAATGTCGCGATACGATAAACCGCAAAGGCGATAGGCTACAATCAGACCTTTATCCAAGTCGGAAACGTGATGGTACGCATTTCTCCTCCTTACACGAGGCATCACAACGACGTTTCACCAGGCGACGCCGGTCAACTGCTGTTTGTGTATGAGAAATCGGTTGGAAACTTTCCTCATGTCAGCACGTTGTAGGTGTCGGCACCGGCACCAACGTCGTGTGAATGCTCTGAAAAGCTAATCATTTGCATATCACAGCTTCTTATTGCTGTCGGTTAAATTTCGCGTCTGTAGCACGTCATCTTCGTGGTGTAGCAATTTTAATGGCCAGTAGTGTTTCTCTGTATTTGAATTCGCGTGCCTATACCAGTTTCTTTGGCGCTTCAGTGTACGTAATCTCACAGGTCCATCATCGTAGGCGATTCTAGAATTCGACTGAGAAGCTGTGGCACTGAAGCGGATGGTGCCGACAGGAGAGAAGATACGAAGACAGCGAACGCGACTGCGGGGACGCCAGAACTGTGGGGCGCCAGCGCGCCACACAACAGAAACGGCCGGCGCCGAGCCGCTATCACATCACGCAGCGAAGAGGCGCACGACACGACAGACAACGGGCCGGCGGTGGGCGCTTTTCACCACACAACGGCCTACTGCTGAACACGCCGCCACGCGGCACTTCACGCTGTAGCGCTCGTACGCTCTCTTCTGCCACTAAGTCTTCGGGATACGTGGCAATTCAGCTCTTATTGTCGTCTTCCGTCAGAAGATTTGTTTCACGCAGCACTCCATGCTAGTCAAGTCCTGTGTAAGCCTCTTCATCTGTGCATAGCTACCACATTCTACAGGGTGGTCCATTGATAGTGACCGGACCAAATATCTCACGAAATAAGCGTCAAACGAAAAAAACTACAAACAACTGAACTCGTCTAGCTTGAAGGAGGAAACCAGATGGCGCTACGGTTGGCCCGCTAGATGGCGCTGCCATAGGTCAAACGGATATCAGCTGCGTTTTTTTTTAAATAGGAACCCCCATTTTTTATTACATATTCGTGTAGTACGTAAAAAATTTGAATGTTTTTGTTGGACCACTTTTTTCGCTTTGTGATGGATGGCACTGTAATAGTCACAAACGTATAACTACGTGGCATCACGTAACATTCCTCCAGTGCGAACGGTATTTGCTTCGTGATACATTACCCGTGTTAAAATGGACAGTTTACCAACTGCGGAAAAGGTCGATATCGTGTTGATGTATTGCTAATCTGATCAAAATGCCCAACTGGCGTGTGCTATGTATGCTGCTCGGTATCCTGGACGACATCATCCAAGTGTCCGGACCGTTCGCCGGATAGTTACGTTATTTAAGGAAACAGGAAGTGTTCAGCCACATGTGAAACGTCAACCACGACCTGCAACAAATGATGATGCCCAAGAAGGTGTTTTAACTGCTGTCGCGGCTAATCCGCCCATCAGTAGGCGACAAATTGTGCGAGAATCGGGAATCCCAAAAACGTCGGTGTTGAGAATGCTACATCAACAACGATTGCACCCGTACCACATTTCTATGCACCAGGAATTGCATGGCGACAACTTTGAACGTCGTGTACAGTTCTGCCACTGGACACAAGAGAAATTACGGGACGATGACAGATTTTTTGCGCGCGTTCTATTTAGAGACGAAGTGTCGTTCACCAACGGCGGCAACGTAACCCGGCATAATATGCACTATTGGGCAACGGAAAATCCACGATGGCTGCGACAAGTGGAACATCAGCGGCCTTGGCGGGTTAATGTATGGTACGGCATTATGGGAGGAAGGATAATTGGCCCCCATTTTATCGATGGCAATCTAAATGGTGCAATGTATGCTCATTTCCTACGTAATGTTCTACCGATGTTACTACAAGATGTTTCACTGCGTGACAGGATGGCTATGTACTTCCAACATGATGGATTCCCGGCACATAGCTCGCGTGCGGTTTAAACGGAATTGAATAGCATATTTCATGACAGGTGGATTGGTCGTCGCACGTTCACCGGATCTTCGTCCCCAGATTTCTTTCTGTGGGGAAAGTTGAAGGATATTTGCTATCGTGATCCACCGACAACGCCTGACAACATGCGTCAGCGCATTGTCAATGCATCTGCGAACATTCCGGAAGGCGAACTACTCGCTGTTTAGAGGAATGCCCTTACACGTACTGCCAAATGCACTGAGGATGACGAACATCATTTTGAGCATTTATTTCATTAATGCACCATTTACAGGTAATCACGCGTAACAGCATGCGTTCTGAGAAATGAAAAGTTCACAAAGGTACATGTATCACATTGGAACAACCGAAATAAAATATTCAAACGTACCTACGTTTTGTATTTTAATTTAAAAAACCTACCTGTTGCCAACTGTTCGTCTAAAATTGTCAGTAATATGTTTGTGACTATCACAGCGCCATCTATCACAAAGCGAAAAAAGTGGTCCAACTATAACGTTCATATTTATTTACGTACTACACGAACATGTAATAAAAAATGGGGGTTCCTATTTAAAAATAACGCAGTTAAAGCCGTTTGACCTATGGCAGCGCCATCTAGCGGGCCAACCATAGCGCCATCTGGTGTTCCCCTTCAAGCTAGACGAGTTTTGTTCTTTGTAGTTTTCGTTTGATGCTTATTTCGTGAGATATCTAGCCCGGTCACGATCAATGGACGACCCTGTATATGAACCTGCCTGTTCTACTCAAGCCCTGTTCTCTCTATATAGTGTGTACCCTCTACACCAGTGTTTCCCAACTCGAGGTAATTACCCCCTGAGGGGTAAAATGAAATTTTCTGAGGGGTAAAAACTAATGACTCGATTCTGTTTGAGCCACTAAACTAAACTATTTTCATAAGATCATTACTATTACCACAATTTTTTAAGACTCTAGTACTGATTATATACGTTATCCATAGTTATTTTTTATCAACTACTGGCATTAATGCGGTGAAGATGACAGGTTCCTCACATAGTCCATCCACTACACACATATGTTGCGCTTTTTCCCGTGCATTGCTCACAATAAGAATGAGACATATACGTTGTTGTTGTTGTTGTTGTTGTGGTCTTCAGTCCTGAGACTGGTTTGATGCAGCTCTCCATGCTACTCTATCCTGTGCAAGCTTCTTCATCTCCCAGTACCTACTGCAACCTACATCCTTCTGAATCTGCTTAGTGTATTCATCTCTTGGTCTCCCTCTACGATTTTTACCCTCCACGCTGCCCTCCAATGCTAAATTTGTGATCCCTTGATGCCTCAAAACATGTCCTACCAACCGATCCCTTCTTCTAGTCAAGTTGTGCCACAAAGTTCTCTTCTCCCCAATCCTATTCAATACCTCCTCATTAGTTACGTGATCTACCCACCTTATCTTCAGCATTCTTCTGTAGCACCACATTTCGAAAGCTTCTATTCTCTTCTTGTCCAAACTGGTTATCGTCCATGTTTCACTTCCATACATGGCTACACTCCATACAAATACTTTCACAAACGACTTCCTGACACTTAAATCTATACTCGATGTTAACAAATTTCTCTTCTTTAGAAACGATTTCCTTGCCATTGCCAGTCTACATTTTATATCCTCTCTACTTCGACCATCATCAGTTATTTTACTCCCTAAATAGCAAAACTCCTTTACTACTTTAAGTGTCTCATTTCCTAATCTAATCCCCTCAGCATCACCCGATTTAATTTGACTACATTCCATTATCCTCGTTTTGCTTTTGTTGATGTTCATCTTATATCCTCCTTTCAAGACACTGTCCATTCCGTTCAACTGCTCTTCCAAGTCCTTTGCTGTCTCTGACAGAATTACAATGTCATCGGCGAACCTCAAAGTTTTTACTTCTTCTCCATGAATTTTAAACCCTTCTCCTACTTTTTCTTTTGTTTCCATTACTGCTTGCTCAATATAAAGATTGAATAACATCGGGGAGAGGCTACAACCCTGTCTCACTCCTTTCCCAACCACTGCTTCCCTTTCATGCCCCTCGACTCTTATAACTGCCATCTGGTTTCTGTACAAATCGTAAATAGCCTTTCGCTCCCTGTATTTTACCCCTGCCACCTTCAGAATTTGAAAGAGAGTATTCCAGTTAACGTTGTCAAAAGCTTTCTCTAAGTCTACAAATGCTAGAAACGTAGGTTTGCCTTTTCTTAATCTTTCTTCTAAGATAAGTCGTAAGGTTAGTATTGCCTCACGTGTTCCAACATTTCTACGGAATCCAAACTGATCTTCCCCGAGGTCCGCTTCTACCAGTTTTTCCATTCGTCTGTAAAGAATTCGCGTTAGTATTTTGCAGCTGTGACTTATTAAACTGATAGTTCGGTAATTTTCACATCTGTCAACACCTGCTTTCTTTGGGATTGGAATTATTATATTCTTCTTGAAGTCTGTGGGTATTTCGCCTGTCTCATACATCTTGCTCACCAGATAGTATAGTTTTGTCATGACTGACTCTCCCAAGGCCATCAGTAGTTCTAATGGAATGTTGTCTACTCCCGGGGCCTTGTTTCGACTCAGATCTTTCAGTGCTGTGTCAAACTCTTCACGCAATATCTTATCTCCCATTTCATCTTCATCTACATCCTCTTCCATTTCCATAATATTGTCCTCAAGTACATCGCCCTTGTATAAACCCTCTATATACTCCTTCCACCTTTCTGCCTTCCTTTCTTTGCTTAGAACTGGGTTGCCATCTGAGCTCTTGATATTCATACAAGTGGTTCTCTTCTCTCCAAAGGTCTCTATAATTTTCCTGTAGGCAGTATCTATCGTACCCCTAGTAAGACAAGCCTCTACATCCTTACATTTGTCCTCTAGCCATCCCTGCTTAGCCATTTTGCACTTCCTGTCGATCTCATTTTTGAGACTTTTTGCCTGCTTCATTTACTGCATTTTTATATTTTCTCCTTTCATCAATTAAATTCAATATTTCTTCTGTTACCCAAGGATTTCTATTAGCCCTCGTCTTTTTACCTACTTGATCCTCTGCTGCCTTCACTACTTCATCCCTCAGAGCTACCCATTCTTCTTCTGCTGTATTTCTTTCCCCCATTCCTGTCAATTGTTCCCTTATGCTCTCCCTGAAACTCTGTACAACCTCTGGTTCTTTCAGTTTATCCAGGTCCCATCTCCTTAAATTCCCGCCTTTTTGCAGTTTCTTCAGTTTCAATCTGCAGTTCATAACCAATAGATTGTGGTCAGAATCCACATCTGCCCCTGGAAATGTCCCAGAATTTAAAACCTGGTTCCTAAATCTCTGTCTTACCATTATATAATCTATCTGATACCTTTTAGTATCTCCAAGATTCTTCCAGGTATACAACCTTCTTTCATGATTCTTAAACCAAGTGTTAGCTATGATTAAGTTATGCTCTGTGCAAAATTCTACAAGGCGGCTTCCTCTTTCATTTCTTCCCCCCAATCCATATTCCTACTGACGAATTCCAGTCACCCATGACTATTAAATTTTCGTCTCCCTTTACTACCTGAATAATTTCTTTTATCTCGTCATACATTTCATCAATTTCTTCATCATCTGCAGAGCTAGTTGGCATATAAACTTGTACTACTGTAGTAGGCATGGGCTTTGTGTCTATCTTGGCCACAATAATGCGTTCACTATACTGTTTGTAGTAGCTAACCCGCACTCCTATTTTTTTATTCATTATTAAACCTACTCCTGCATTACCCTTATTTCATTTTGTATTTATAACCCTGTAATCACCTGACCAAAAGTCTTGTTCCTCCTGCCACCGAACTTCACTAATTCCCACTATATCTAATTTTAACCTATCCATTTCCCTTTTTAAATTTTCTAACCTACCTGCCCGATTAAGGGATCTGACATTCCACGCTCCGATCCGTAGAATGCCAGTTTTCTTTCTCCTGCTAACGACATCCTCTTGAGTAGTCCCCGCCCCGAGATCCGAATGGGGACTATTTTACCTCCGGAATATTTTACCCAAGAGGACGCCATCATCATTTAATCATACAGTAAAGCTGCATGTCCTCGGGAAAAATTACGGCTGTAGTTTCCCCTTGCTTTCAGCCGTTCGCAGTACCAGCACAGCAAGGCCGTTTTGGTTAATGTTACAAGGCCAGATCAGTCAATCATCCAGACTGTTGCCCCTGCAACTACTGAAAAGGCTGCTGCCCCTCTTCAGGAATCACATGTTTGTCTGGCCTCTCAACAGATACCCCTCCGTTGTGGTTGCACCTACGGTACGGCCATCTGTATCGCTGAGGCACGCAAGCCTCCCCACCAACGGCAAGGTCCATGGTTCATGGGGGGGGACATATACGTAATAAACACTAAATATCTCAAGAAAATACCTTCTCCAAGCTGTAGATAATATCTGCAGTAATACAGAAACTGCTTCATTATTCGCTTCGAAACAGATAAATGAATTAATTGACAGCAGTAGCTACATAAGGGCTACTATAATGCTGTACACAGTATCATGATTATTATTATTATACTATTACTAATAGTGGCTGTGGCCATACACAAAGCATTAAAAGCCTCAGGTCTTCCAATTTCTGCCAATTCAGAAGTAAGGAATGCAGCAATCAAGTGATTTGCGAACGGTAAGTATAGTGTACACATTTTGACTTGGTTGATTTTAAATGGGGTTGCAGTGTGCAGGTCAACCAAGTGCAGCAATAGAGAGGAGTAATGCACGGGAAGTATGTTTTGTAAAAAATGTCTAGGGGGTGGGCACAGCAGCATTAGAAAATTGCAGCGAAATGCAGGAAGATCTTCAGCGGATAGGCACTTGGTGCAGGGAGTGGCAACTGACCCTTAACATGGACAAATGTAATGTATTGCGAATACATAGAAAGAATGATCCTTTATTGTATGATTAAATGATAGCGGAACAAACACTGGTAGCAGTTACTTCTGTAAAATATCTGGGAGTATGCCTGCGGAACGATTTGGAGTGGAATGATCATATAAAATTAATTGTTGGTAAGGCGGGTACCAGGATGAGATTCATTGGGAGAGTCCTTAGAAAATGTAGTCCATCAACAAAGGAGGTGGCTTACAAAACACTAATTCGACCTATACTTGAGTATTGCTCATCAGTGTGGGATCCGTACCAGGTCGGGTTGACAGAGGAGATAGAGAAGATCCAAAGAAGAGCGGCGCGTTTCGTCACAGGGTTATTTGGTAAGCGTGATAGCGTTACGGAGATATTTAGCAATCTCAAGTGGCAGACTCTGCAAGAGAGGCGCTCTGCATCGCGGGGAAGCTTGCTGTCCAGGTTTCGAGAGGGTGCGTTTCTGGATGAGGTATCGAATATATTGCTCCCCCCTACTTATACCTCCCGAGGAGATGACGAATGTAAAATTAGAGAGATTTGAGCCCGCACGGAGGCTTTCCGGCAGTCGTTCTTCCCGCGAACCATACGCGACTGGAACAGGAAAGGGAGGTAATGACAGTGGCACGTAAAGTGCCCTCCGCCACACACCGTTGGGTGGCTTGCGGAGTATAAATGTAGATGTAGATGTAGACAGCAGAGGGGTTAGGAAGACGGGGTACTAGCTAATGTCTAATTGCACTCTGAGGTAATGGTCTATGAAAGATTGTGAATCATCGCTCCTCACTTCCTTCCGTTGCTAAATTGACGATTCCGGACGTCTCGTATCTATCATCGCTTTCTTTTGGTCAAGTTGTGCCATAGATTCTTTTCTTCTCGTCTCAATGGGCCAGTCACTGTCCAGTACAATCTATCAGTAAAACACCAGATAACCCCCAGTTCCTTAAAGAATCGAAATTCCACGTACAAAACAGTTTCAAATTTCCGATTACTTTACAAATTAGTTAATATGTTAAATATTTGATATTAAGTACGTAACCGGCAAAAATTTAAAAACTGTTTCAAACTATGTTTAAAGTTTTATAAATTATAGTGCGCAGCAATCAGTCGTCCTTTTTTTTGCAGGTTTTATTTAGCAAATCCGGATTATCAGTGCACTTTTATTTAGCGTATGGCTAATACAGACATATCATGAAATTAAATTACTTATACATATGTACATATTGACACACAAGAAACTTAAGTTTGTTTTTATAACTGAATATCCAGTCCTTCAGTCCAGCGCACTGCATCTGGAGTTGCTAGCAGGAAGTCCTCTTTGGCGCCGTGATAGGCTCGAATCCTGCATTCACTGACAATGTGGTGAACAGTCTGGTATGGAGCCCCGCAGTCACAAGCTGGATCAGGCTGCTTCTTCCACTTAAAGAGAGCATCCCTGCATCGCCCATGGCTGGTACGGATTCTGTTGAGAGTAGTCCAGGTCTTGCGTGGTAAGTCGAATCCACATGGAAGTTTAGCACCTGAGAAGAAGTTATGCAGGTGCAAATCTGTCACTGCTTCCCACCGACCTTTCCATTCTTCAAGAGATTTGAAATTCTTAGCAACCATGTCAGCAGCATCGCACAGAGTTGGATGGCGTGATTTCAGTCTCTTGCGATTTAAAAGTGGCAGGTCGCTATGCACGGGTAGGTTAGAATTCCTGGAGATCTTGTGGAATTCTCTCATAAGGGCAGTACATCTGCGTAGATCAGGAGGCATTATACCGGTTAACAGTGAAAGCCAATAAACTGGAGTAAATCTGATTGCGCCAGATATTATGCGCATTGTCGTATTTAGCTGGGTATCAACAAGCCTTGTATGATGACTGTTCACCCAAACAGGTGCACAATACTCAGCACTTAAGTACACCAAGCCCAGAGCTGAAGATCGCAGGGTGGTTGCTGAAGATCCCCAGGTAGTTCCGCATAGCTTATGGAGGATGTTGTTTCGAGTCCTCAGCTTTTGAGCTAAGTTAAGAAGGTGTCGTTTGAAGCATAGTGTACGATCCAGGATGACACCAAGATATTTTGGGTTCCAATTATGACGAAGAATTCTGCCTCTGAAACTTACTTCCAGTTTTACGTTCGCCAACCGGTTATTTAGATGGAAGCAACACACTTCTGTTTTACTCACACTGGGTTGGAGTCTCCAAATTTTGAAGTAATTATCTAATGCAGACAGGTCATTCGCTAGAATCTCTTCTGTTGTCTTCATTTCCTGGTGTTTTACGGCTAGAGCCAGGTCATCGGCATAGCAGTATTTTCTGGACGAAGTGTCAGGTAGATCAGATAGATATAGGTTGAACAGTAAGGGTGATTTCAATGCATTATTTTCTAGTCTCGATGCATGTCAGTTCTCTGTTGTTCGAGCGTCAATCACAGTTCTTTCTAGTAAGTCACATCAGAGTCGCTGAGTGCACCCACTTTCCTAAGGGAAGGTAACCTGACATGTTTAAAGTTTCTTGGAAGTCGCTATGTGTTTCCGTTGTAATACATTGTCTGAGTATAGTCTCAGTAATTTGCATACAGTTTTAAGCAAAAGCTGCTTTTTCACGCATCTCAATGTTTGTCACGTCATATTTCCTGAATTATGTGTCGTACAACGATAAAATTTTGTAGGTACATTCAGTGGCATATGTGGATACCGCTTGAAAAATGTGTTACGAATAATACTAACAGTAAAGAAGTAACAAATTAAAACGTCTTGCCTGATGCTGAAGTTTGACGACAAGAACAGCGAAAACGTAGTTAGCGACAAACTCATTTCCGTCCATTATATCGCGGGGCTTTCTGAGAGAAAAAGTTTTGTAAAGGTTCGAAATGATCTTTAAAGGTTGGTTGGTTGGATTAAAAGACGGGGAAAGGGACCAAACTACGAGGTCATCAGTCCCTTGTTCCGAATAAAACAATGCCACAAGTGTGAGAATAAAATAAACGAAACTGACAACTCAAAACGGAATGAAACGAAAAAGCACAACAACGATGAAGGACAACAAACATGTAAATGGACAAAAGAGGACAAGAAAACCACAGAAACGCAAGAAACGGGATGAAGAGATTAAAACAACAATGCAGATCACCATGGCTGGCTGACCATGCGAAGAAAAAAGAAGCCAGCCACTCTGCAACACATTAAAACCTCCACCATAGAAGCACTAGGGTGGAGGACACAGAGGGGCAAAGGACATGCACTAAAACTTAGACCAAATGAAAAAAACCCACCCTCACGTAAAACTAAATCAGCCGATGAGGCGTTGTCAGATAAAATTAGCGGCAACGAGTCCGGTAACTCAAGATTTCGTCGCTGGGTAGTCAAAGTGGGACAGTGCACCAGAATATGGACCACTGTCAACCCGGCGCCGCACCGACACTCAGGGGGGTCTTCATGGGGCAAGAGGTAGCCGTGGGTCACCCAAGCGTGATCAGTGCGGAGCCGGGAGAGGACAACTGATTTCCTGCGAGAGGCCCGCATGGAAGACTTCCACACATTCGTCTCCTTAATGAACGCAGTTTGTTGTGCGTACTGTTATGCCATTCCGTCTCCCAAAGCCGAAAAACCCTATGCAAGTCAGGTTCAGAGGTGCCCATCTCCAGAAGTGGTTCCCACATAGCGTGTTTGACCTGCCTGTAAGCAAGTTCGTTGCCTGGGATGCCGAAGTGTCCTGGAGTCCACACAGACACCACTGAACGACGGGACCGGTCCAGGGCGTAGCTGGACTCCTGGATGGACGCTACCAAAGGATGGTGAGTGTAGCACTGGCCGATAGCTTGTAGGCTGCTCAAGGAGTCAGTACACAGAAGAAACGGGGACATGAACGGATATATTGAAGCGAACGAGAGATGGCCACCAGCTCTGCAGTGAATACACTGCAGCCATCGGGCAAGGAATGCTGTTCAAAATGACCTCTGTTGATGTAGACTAAACCAACATGACCATCAGGACCATCAGCCATCGAGCCGTCGGTGTAAACCACTTTAGAGCCCCAGAACACGTCAAGAATCGAGAGGAAGTGACAGCAGTGAGCGGCAGGAGTAACTGAGTCCTTAGGGTCATGCGAAAGGTCCAGACGAATCTGCAGCCTAGGTGTATACCATGGAGGTGTATGCGGACGGACCTGGATGGGAGGTGCAAAGGGAAGGACTCCAGTTCAGACAGAAGGGATCGCACGCGAACCGCAATAATTAGCCCTGAACTGGGCCGCCGATGCGGGAGATGAACTGCCATGGATGGAAAAAGGAAACTGTAATTCGGATGCCCAGGGGAACTACGAATGTGTGCTAGCAGTTGTGCACATTTGATTTGCACCTCCCTCCACCAGGACACTGGTCACCGCACTCATTCTAAAAGCTCCCGTCGCTAGGCGACCGCCACTGTGGTGCACTGGGTCGAGTACACGCAACACTGAGGGCGTCGCCGGACCATAAGCCAGACTCCTGTAGTCAAGGCGGGATTGAACAAGGGCTTTGTAGAGCTGCAACAGAGTAGATCAATCTGCATCCCAGTTGGTGTTGCTCAGGCAGCAGAGGACATTGAGGTGCTGCCAGCACTTCCGCTTAAGCTGACAAGCTGAGGTAGCCAAGTCAATTGGGCGTCGAAAACTAGTCCTAAGAAGCGATATGTCTCCACTACAGTTAGTTGATCGTCATAAAGGTAAAGTTCTGGTTCCCGATGAACAGTACAACGCTGACAGAAGTGCATCTGCGGCCGAAAACTGGAAGCTGTGGGCGAGAACCCATGACTGCGCCTTGTGGATGGATCCCTGGAGGCGCCGCTCAACAACAACAGTACCATTGGAGCAGTATGAAATGCAAAAGTCGTCTGCAAAAAGAGAGGTTGAGACGGACGGCCCCACAGCTGCCGCTATACCGTTAATGGCCACTAAAAATAGCGATACACTCAATACAGTGCCCTGCAGGACCACATATATGGGGAGGGGGGGGGGACTATGGGAGGCACCAACTTGGACACAGAAAGTACGGAGCGACAGGAAATTCTGGATAAAAATCGGGTGCGTGCCTAGGAGACCCCACCCGTATAATATGGCAAGGATATGATGTCGCCATGTGGTGTCATAAGCTTTGCGTAGATCAAAGAACATGGCAACAAGGTGCTGGCGTCTGGAAAAGGCTGTTCAGATGGAAAACTCGAGGGACACAAGATTATCAGTGGTAGAGCGCCCCTGACATTGAGCCAGTAGGCCACGTGAATCCAGGACCCAACCCAACCGCCGACATACCGTAAGTTCCAGCAGCTTACAAACAACGTCGGTGAGGCTGATAGGCCGATAGCTATCCACATCAAGCGGGTTTTTACCGTGTTCGAGCACCGGAATGAAAGTTCTCTACTGCCATTGCGATGGAAAGATGCTATCGCGCCAGGTCCGGTTGAAGATGACGAGGAGGATGTTTAATCATCTGATTGTGGATCTGATCCGGCCCAGGAGCTGTGTCGGGGCAATGTGCAAGTGCGCTGATGATCTCCCACTCAGTAAATGGGGTGTTATAGGGTTCACTGTGCTGTGGCGTGTAGTGAACGAGAGGACTTTCCTTTCCATCCGCCGTTTAAGGGTACGAAAGGCTGGGAGGGGGGGGGGGGGGGGGGGGGGGGAAGTAGTTCTCCGACGCAAAGGCTCGTGCATAGTGCTCAGCAAAGTGCTCGGCAATCGTTTTTGCGTTGGTACACAGCACGCCATTAATGGTAACGTCAGGGACACCTGTTGGGGTCTGGTACCCGGAAAGATGTCTGATCTTCGTCCAGACTTGGGAAGGTGACGTATGGCACCCAATGGTCGCCACATACCTCACTCAACACTCCTGTTTCCGTCGTTTTATAAGCTGACGTACACGGGCACGGAGCTGCTTAAAGGGTGCCAGATGCTCTAGGGAAGGGTGCCGCTTATATCGCTGTAGAGCTCGCCGACGCTCTGTAATTGCCTCAGCGACTTCCGGCGACCACCAAGGGACTGCCTCCCGCCGGGGGCACCCTAAAGACCGAGGGATCGCGTTTCCTGCCGCAGAAACGACTGTGATAGTCACCTGCTCAACCATCACATCGATGTTACCATGTGGGGGAGAGTCAACGGTGACATCAGAGGTGAAAGTGACAGGAAGATGGGGAAGTGGTCAGTACCACACAGGTTGTCATGCGCTCTCCAATGGATAGATGGGAGAAGTCTGGGCTGCAAATTGATAACTCAATGGCTGAGTAACTACCTCAAGCCACACTGATATGTGTGGTGGCCCCATTATTTAAGAGACAAAGGTCGAACTGAGACAGTAAAGTTCACTGCCTCGGCCAGTAAGCATGGTATCACCCCACAAGGGGTTATGGGCGTTAAAATCTCACAAAAGTAGGAAAGGTTTACAGAGTTGATCAATCAGTGCAGCTTATACATTCAGGGGTACTGCGTCATCTGGAGGAAGATATACATTTCAGAACGTTATTTCCTGAATCGTCCATATTCCAACAGCCACAGCTTCAAGAGGGGTTTCAAGGGGCACAGTTTCACTACAGACTGAGTTTAGGACATAAATGCAAGCTCCACCTGACACACTATTATAGTCGCTATGGTTCCTGTAATATCCCTTATAGCCGCAGAGGGCAGGGTTCCACATTGCCGGGAACCAGACTTCCCGGAGGGCAATGCAGAAAGCAGGTGTAAAGCTTAACAGTTGCCATAGCTTAGCCAGGTGGTGGAGAAAACCGCAGCAATTCCACTGGAGGATGACATCATCATGAGACTGGGAAGGCATGGAACATTCATTCAATGAGGTAGTTTACGCCTCAGGGTCACCTGCTGCCGCCGACTTTTTTCCTGAGCAGTCTACATCCATTGAGTCTGAGGTTCTGGCGAGATCCAGGTCCTCAGCAGATGCCAGAATCACCTCCTCATCCTTATATGCAGAGCTTATAGGTAGGCGTGGTATGGGTGCCACCACAAGTCCCTTGTTCTTGGGCGTCTCCTTTTTTGATTTCTCGCGCTGTTCCTTGGGTTTCCTGGATGGGAGGACTTCACTGAATCAGTATCCAGGACTGAGGATGAGTGTGAAGCCCTACAACCAGCTGCTTTTGGGCTCTTTAGCCACTGGTGGGTGTCATCTTTCCCACTAGCAGAAGCTTGGGGAGGAGTAACCCAAGAGACCCCTTCCTAGTGAGAGGAGCCAAAGAAGCCTTACGCTTCTCTGGCTCAGAAGTGGGAACTGAAATCCCAGTGGTTGGGAGGGCGGATGCCACTCCTAAAGTGGGTGGTGCAGGAGCACCCACCATAAAGGGGGCAGGTGTAGTCTTCTGGTTCTGAGAGGCAACAGGAATTCGAGGAACTGATGGGGCAACAACTGTTCTCATAGCAGCGGCGTGTGAGGAGGTCATAGCCACAGAATGTAGGCGCTCAAATTTCCTCTTAGCCTCAGTGTAGGTCAGTCGGTTTTACATGATTTTCCTCTCTTTCTGTAAAACCCTGCAGTCTGGCGAGCAAGGTAAATGATGCTCTCCACAGTTTACACACATGGGAGGCTAAGCACATGGAGTATTGGGATGCGATGGACGTCCACAATGTCAACAGGTGGGGCAGGAAGTAAAGTGGGAAGACATATGGCCGAACTTCCAGCACATAAAGCACCACATCGGCGGAGGGACATATAGCTTGACATCACAGCATTAGACCATGATCTTGACCTCCTTGGGCAATGTGTCACCCTCGAATGCCAAGATGATGGTACCAGTGGCAACCTGGTTATACCTCGGACCCAAACGGACACATGGAAGAAATGAAAACCTCACCGCTCTAAATTGGCGCGCAGCTCGTCGTCGGACTGCAAAAGAAGGCCCCTATGGAATATAATACCCTGGACCATATTTAAGCTCTTATGAGGCGTGATGGTAACAGAAACATCCCCCAACTTGCCACAAGCGAGTAATGCCCATGACTGGGCAGAGCATGCTGTTTTTATCAAAACTGATCCAGAGCGCATTTCGGACAAGCCCTCCACCTCCCCAAACTTGTCCTACAAATGCTCCACAAAAAACTGAGGCTTCATGGACATGAAAGATTCCCCATCAACTCTCGTACATACGAGGTACCGGGGCAGATAAGCTTCACTGCCTCTTTAGCCTGGCGTTCCTCCCATGGTGTGGCCATAGAGGGAAACGACTTGGGATCATATTTTTTAGCATTGAAGTTAGACTTTCCCCTCTTAGAGACTGCTGGTGGTGGACCACCAGCAAGAGTTGATGTAGTACGCTTAATAGCATGTCATCCACCCTGAATGCCACCCACTCTGACAAGGGGCCCTTCCCACAGGCGCTGCCCAGCCGCAGCAAAGGCCACCTGGCAGGATGGTCATTGCCGGGATTCCCGATGCCCCAGGGTGACAGGCATCCACTCCTTGTCATACGTGTAGAGTTAACGGCGCAGGCACCAGCAGAGTGATCCCTGTGTTGTCAGGGGGCTACAACCAAACAGGGAACATGGCGGCAGCCGGCCGAAGTGGCCGTGCGGTTAAAGGCGCTGCAGTCTGGAACCGCAAGACCGCTACGGTCGCAGGTTCAAATCCTGCCTCGGGCATGGATGTTTGTGATGTCCTTAGGTTAGTTAGGTTTAACTAGTTCTAAGTTCTAGGGGACTAATGACCTCAGCAGTTGAGTCCCATAGTGCTCAGAGCCATTTCAACCATTTTTTTTTTAACATGGCGGCCCCACCACAACGGACTGGCTACCGTGCTGGATATGAGGTGCAAAGACGTCCATGGTCATCGTCGGCACAGAATGTGACGCTGCATGGTGCATGGTGGAAAACGCACCCAGGAAGGTGTACTCGCCCAAGAGATGGAGAATGGGCGGGACTGCAATACGACGACGAGAAAGTGGGCTAAAGATTTCAGTGCACAATGGACATGATGCACCATGTAAGGCGTCCTTCGCCAATTGGCTCGCTCTTCGGGAAAATTTTGAAACATGGTCAAACTCTACAGGGGACCATCACATAAAGGCCGAAACGTGTGAGACTCCTTTTAGCCGCCTCTTACTACAGGCAGGAATACCTCAGGCCTATTCTAACCGCCAGGCCTGCAGGGGGGTATCTTTAAAGTTCGTTGGAAGTCGCTAAGTGCTCTCGATCTCAAATACTGGATGAATGTAGTCGAGGGAAATTGCGCGTAGCTGCCTCAAGGTGAACACGCTGTTTCCGTCATACTTGTCTGAACGTGCAAAACGATTAGCGTACCATTATACTTGTTAATGGGTAGATTATGACACCATTTTAAATTCGGAAAACAATTACGTGAAACTTTTTTTTTTGTTGACACTGGAATGTCTTTAGACAGGCATTCTGTAACTGTTATCTGGTCCGCCAGCCGGAGTGGCCGAGCGGTTCTAGGCGCTTCAGTCTGGAACCGCGCCTCGGGCATGGATGTGTGTGATGTCCTTAGGTTAATTAGGTTTAAGTAGTTCTAAGTTCTAGGGGACTGATGACCTCAGATGTTAAGTCCCATAGTGCTTAGAGCCATTTGAACCATTTTTGAACCAAGCGGTCAGAAAGCTTCACTTATAAATACGATACCGGATATATGCGACCTTTATAGTTAACATTGTTTTTTAACATATATTTTTTACAACAGACAGCTTATCCAGTGCCGTAAAAATCGCCAATAACTATAAAAATGACACCACATTTATCTTCCTTTAGTTTCCTTCGAACCCTGGGAGGTATAGATAGTACATTACCGAACAATTTATTTAGGATTCTCTTGTAACCTGCAGATATTTCCTGAAGAATGACGTTTTCTTTTAAGGAAAATAAATGGCTGGTAAACAGCAGAAGAGCGGACTTTTTGCAGGAAGACCTGTACGCCTATTAGGCAACTGATGCATAATCTATATTTACACCAGAAAGTGAGGATAAGGATTGGAAATGAAATGTCAGTAGGAAGCAGCATTGGACGAGGTGTTAGACAAGGAATATGGGATGCAAATAAACACAGCAAATCAAAGAGTATGGTCATCAGTACAAGACGCAGACAGTCCAATATTAAAATAGGACAATCTACCATTAGCCAAGTAAGTGCGTTTAAATATCTCGGAAGCACAATAACTGAAGACCTTAGATGTCACCAGGAGGAGAAAACTCGAATTGTCATAGCGAAGGAGGCATTCAACAGAAAGAGGAGACTCTTAGGTGGCAAATTAGATAAATGTCTAAGGAAAAGGCATTTGTGTGGAGTGTGGCACTATATGGGGCAGAAACATGGACGCTGAGACGAGAGGAAGAAAAAAGGTTAGAAGCACTTGATATGTGGATGTGGTGGAGAATGGAGAGAATAAGCTGGATGGAAAGAGTGAGTAAGGAAAGAGTATTGGAAAGGGTTCGTGAGAGAAGATGTCTGCTGAAGGCTGTAAGAGAAAGGAAAAAGAAATCGTTGGGACATTCATTGAGAAGGGAGTGCTTGCGGCAGATACTTTGGAAGGATTGGTTTGTGGGAGAAGACTGAGAGGAAGGATATACAAGATGATAGTCGACATAAAGGGTAGAGGAAATTATGCAGACCTGAAGAGGATGGCAGAAGACCGGACAGCCTGGAGAACTGCCATGTGAAAACCTGCCTTTTGGCAGAACACTGATGATGATGAAGTTCACTGAGGTTCTAATAAAATCAGTGATTGTGGTCGTAGGAAATTTGTGTGGAATGAAATACCCACGTACTATGATGAAACGGATAAGAACGTTCATTTTCGTCAGGAGGTCGCTGCGGCATTATCGAGTCCACCTGCCAGAGCTCTTCATGTTGGGTGCCTTTGGTGTCACTGCTTGAAAGCTTCTCTTCATGTAGGTGTATCGGCAGCCTGATAGACCGATACACAGAGGAGATTTCATACACGAAGGAGATTCCAGTGCAATGCTCTCACTGGAGGGGCGACTTTTCATTGCAGGGGATTTCAATACGAGATACCCGGAATGGAACTCTCGCCTCATCAACTCCAACGGGCGCCGACTCTCCCGAATATTCCGTCGAAACGGCGCCGTCTGCTTGGAGCCGTTAGAACCCACACACTTCTCCAACCAGGGTCAACCAAAAGTGATGACTTTGCACTCCTGAAAGGCATCTTACAGTTCATGTACGGTGAAACGCGGAATGTCCTATCAACCCACCACGCCCCAGTCATCTATGAGATGGATACGAGTGGAGCCTCCCTTCCAGACCAGAGTCTGAGCTACAGAAACTTGGACTGCGAACTTTTTCACATGGAAATACTCGAGTCCCTCGATGAAGGGAAAAGTTGACGGGGCCGACGTAGCCCTAGCTTTCCTCAACCTAAGACTACTCCGTGCAGCAAATGCAGCTATTTAGAGACAACCGCAGCAGACACGGGACTTCTCGCGTCAGTTTCCGCCGCACGTCCTGCCGGCGATCGCTGAGAAGAGCCGACTGTTCCGCGAATGGCAGTTCACTCGTCAATGAAAAACCAAGGCCACCTCAGCCACCTGAAACAGGTGGTAAAGGCAGCAGTCTAAGAACCTAAGAAAAGAGAATGGGCAGACTCAGCGTCCACGCTCAATCCAGACGACGGCAGCGCCTGTGACGCCGACAGAGCGTAGAGCCGCTACAAGTCGGCAACGAATACTTCAACGAACCTGATGCAACAGCCAGCTTCACTGCAATCTTCACGTCAGTGACCAGTGTCGTGGACGAGGCTCACAGCTGATGAGCCGATGAGCACCTCCCCATCTCCTTAGGCCAGGACCCGAAGGAGTATCTGTCAGATTCTATACCAAATTTGCGGGCGAGTTAGCCCCTCTTCTAACAGTAATCTGTCGTAGATCCCCCGTTCGAAAAACCGTGCCCAGTTCTTGGAAAAAGGCACAGGTAACAACAGTCTGCAAGAAGGATAGTAGAAACAATCCACAAAACTATCATCCAGTATCTTTGACAACGATTTGTTGTAGAATCTTAGAATATATACATAATGAGGTATCTTGAATTGAATGACCTCAATGCCAACCAGCATGGATTTCGAAAACACCGATTGTGTGAAACCCAACTGGCACTCTTCTCACATGACATACTGAAAGCTTTGGATCAAGGCAATCATGTAGATGCTGTGTTTCTTGATTTCACAAAAGCATTTGACTCAGTATACACACTACACTTATCGTCAAAAGTGCGATTGTGCTGAGTATCAAGTGAACTATGTGACTGAACTGATGACTTTTAGGTAGACCGAGCATGTTATCTTCGATGGAGACTCATCGTCAGATATACAAGCAACTTCGGGTGTGGCCCAGGGAATGCTGCTCAGTCTCTGTTGATCCATTCTGCACGTGGGAGGGCGGCTAGTCAAATACTTAAACAAAAATTCTCCAAACAGCCGTGCAACCTAAGAAGTTATTTGCCAAAACTGATAGCGAAAATAAAATAAAATAATTTCTTAATTTGCATCGTTGTTCGGCGAATTTCTTTGTTAAAAACCTTGCTGTTCGTGTCGTATATTAATGACCTTGCAGACTACATTAATAGTAAAATCACGCTTTTTGTAGATGATGCAGTTATCTATAATGAAGTACTATCTGAAAGAAGCTGCGTAGACTTCAAACTGGTCATAGACTGGCAAATTACTTTAAATGTTCAGAAATGCAAAATTTTGCACTTCACAAAACGAAAGATCGTAGTATCCAATAACTACGAGGGCTATTCAGGAAGTAGGGAACGTTTCCATCTGATCCCGCTAGGCGCGCGCCGATCGCGTATCTTTGGTATGTGCGTGCTCGGCAGCTCAGTCGACATCCATCTGTGACAGCGGGAACGTCTCTGCGCGTCTGGTTTTTTCGATATTCGGATTTGAAATGTGTGCTGCAATCTAAAATCCCGCCAGATGTGAGGTACGGTCTGTGATAAGGTTTCTGTTGGCAAAAAACCTAAAACCTATAGAAATTCATCGTGAACTGTGCGAAGCATACAGAAACAACGTAATGAGTGGATTTTCCGTCCGGGAATGGTGCGTTTGGTTTAAAAATGGCCGAACCAACGTTCATGATGAAGAGAAGAGTGGACGCCCGAGCATTGCTGACTGACGATCTTGTCGCTAAAGTTGATGGAACGATTCGTGAAAACCGTCGCTTCACAATAACGGAGCTTTCGCTTTCTTTTCCACAAGTTTCACGGACTTTTGTTTGAAATTGTCACTCAAATGCTAGGCAACCACAAATTTTGTGCACGATGAGAGCCCAAAATGCTTACAGACCACCATAAAGAACAGCGAATAGGGGCAACGTTCACATTTCTGGAGGCCTACCTCAAACATGGTAGTTCATTACTGGATAGAATAGTAACCGGTGGCCAAAAGAAAATGTTTGCAAACCTTGTCAGCAAGGAAGTTGATGGCGACAGTGTTTTGGGAAGGGCAAGGTGTGCTTCTTATTCGTTTTCTCGAACGTGGAGCAACCATAAATTCTGCCCGGTACTGTCAAACTATGCAGAGCCTTAGAAGAGCAGTTCAAAACAAACGCTGAGGAAAGCTGACGTCCAAAATTTTGTTTCTGCACGACAATGCCCGACCTCACACGGCAAACCGTACTAAAGAACTCCTTAATTCATTCAAATGGGAAATTTTCCCTCATCCATCCTACAGCCCCGATCTTGTTTCCCAAGATGACGAACTGGCTTGCAACTCCAGGCGGGCATGACTCACTGGCTGAAGTCTCAGGCGGCAGAATTTTACGAGGAAGATCTTTCAAAGCTTGTCCACCGCTATAATAAGTGCCTCAATGTGTTTGGTGACTATGTGTAAAAGTGGTTTGTCAGTCGCTCTTTCAGATGTATATAATAAAATATATTTCTTGTAGTTAGTTTCTTTTTTTTAATACCAAAACGTTCCCTACTTTCTGAATAGCCCTCGTTTAATATCCGCGAGTCGCTGTTGGAATCCGCCACCTCATGCAAATACCTGGGTGTAGTACTTTGTAGATCTATGAAATGGAATGATCTCATAGGTTCAGTGGTGGTTGGAGTAGGTGGTAGACTTCAGTTTATTGGTAGATACTAGGGAAGTGCAGTCAGTGTACAAAGGAGAGTGCTTACAAATCACTCGTGCAACCCATTCTAGAATATTGCTCGAATGTGTGGGACCCATACCAGATACGATTAACTGGGGATATTGAATGTATAAAAAGAAGGGCAGCGCAAATGATAACTGATTTGTTTAATCCGTGGGAGAGGGTCACAGAGATACTGAGGGAACTGAACTGGAAGACTCTTGGAGATAGACGTAAACTATCCCGAGAAAGTGCATTAACAAAGTTTCAAGAACGGCTTTAAATGATTGCTCTAGTAATATACTACAACCCCCTATGTGTCGCTCACATATGGATTATAGGGATCAGAATAACTAATGCACACACAGAGGCATTCAAACAGTCATTCCTCCCGCCCTCCATACGTGAATGGAACAGGAAGAAACCTTAATAACTGGTATAACGGGACATACCCTCTGCCACGCACCTCACAATGGTTTGCAGAGTATAAATGTAGATATAGATGTAGATTTTGATAAGACGACATAATTGGGCCTAGTACAAAGGAAGAAGTTGCGGTGCAACAGGTGGCGCCAGATAGCTCGGGTGTACGTAGTTTGTACGCGATCTGGTAAAGCTCACTAGCTGACTGACACTGAGTTGCAGTCAATACGTCAATTTCATTTCCAGTTCTGTTTGTTTAATTTCTAATTGTTTATTAATTACTGCTATGATTATGCTTAGTTCTGAGAGTTAATGAAGGTATGAATGTGAAATACTGTTTTATTTAAAGTTTGTATAGTATACAATGAAGTAATTGCTCACGTGAGGAATGTTCGAGAAAGATGTGTGTGTTAGTCATTCGTACAGGGAATTTGTTATAAACCATTTCGTCAGATACTGGAGAAATGTGATTATGATTTCGGAAAAGTAGTTTTGTTAAGAGGGAATTAATTTTATATTTGTAGGTTTTCTAAATTTATTTATGACAATTTACTGTTGGAATTCAGTGACAAATTTTCATTTGTTCTGTATATATGCACAGGACTGAGCGGGTTTGATGCTGCTTTGCTATTGGCTGATGTTTCTCTGCCAGCCAGAAATTAGCATATTCGCGCGTTTGTTTTTTTTGTGTGTGTGTGGGGGGGGGGGGGGGGGGGGACTAGGAGCTTTTGTGTGGAGAGAGAAGTACAGTCGAGGCTTGGATCTCATAGACATCGACTCTTCGATATGTGCGCCATTGAAAATTAATATTGTGATATTTCGGTACCAAATGTTTGAGAAGTGCCGTAAAGTGTGAAAGGGAGTTCGATTTAAAACACAGTGTGACATTCGGAACTTTTAGTGACATTTTAAGTAACTAAATTCCGCTTGGCGTGTTGCTTGGCAGCGAACGTGAACATTTTGTTACGTCAGACTGATATTAGCAACATTTGAGCGAGCACTTCTAAGAGAAACAATCCATTTGTAAACTTTCTGTGAGGGATTACCATAAACTGGTTACAGTTATGAATGATGTGTGCGTATGAACTTTTCAGACTATGTAGAGTATAGAATTAGGCTTTATAATTACTGGTGTATGCAAGCTTATCGAAATAGAAAAATGGTTCAAATGGCTCTGAGCACTATGGGACTTAACATCTGTGGTCATCAGTCCCCTAGAACTTAGAACTACTTAAACCTAACTAACCTAAGGACATCACACACATCCATGCCCGAGGCAGGATTCGAACCTGCGACCGTAGCAGTCGTGCGGCTCCGGACTGAGCGCCTAGAACCGCTAGACCACCGCGGCCGGCTTTATCGAAATAGAGTGAAACATTATGCACATAAATACTTTTAACTATTCCTTCCACAGACAAAACAATTTTAGTGCGACTTGCATTTACGATGATATCTACAGCTTTTTGCTGCTGGTGAGTGCATTTCAGTAACTTCAAGGGGGCGTGAGTGTTAGAAGAGATTCACCACAGAGTGAGTGGAACTTTATACATTTTGCAATACACCGCGCCACCGCAAGCGAAGAGCCAGGCAGTGATCTCCACCTGAAGAATGCTGCCGCCAGATCTCCCGCCAGTCGATATCCTGGAAGTTCCTGTCCCGTGGTGCAAGCCCTAGACCATCGACTCTCCCAGGCGCCTCATATCCGAGACGTCAGAAGCGGAGCCATAGGTCGCCTTCGTGCTCTGTATGTTCAACAGGCAGAGGACGCTGCCGCCCCAATACGGCGTCAGTCTGTACCTAACACTGGTCCCAAGGTGTTAAGAGTACGCAGCTGCGGTGTGGCGAAAAGCCGCAGATTCACTCATCGCAACGCTGCAAACGATCCAGAACCGAGCTCTGAAGACCGCTCTACGCCTTCCGAGGGTATACTGCAGTGGTCTACTACACGAAGACACAGGCTTCCTGTTCCTGCAAAACAGATTCAGGATCATCACGAGGTCGTTCTACGAGAAGGCGGGGAAATCCCGCAACCGGCTCGTTCGTGAACTGGGCCATGAACCACATCACAAGCCAACCACACGCTGGCCAGAGTAATTTTTTCGCGGAAGAGACAGAAAATCATCATCACGCCACCCAAGGCCAATTGGTATAAGTAAGGTTTTTCATCGGCACAAGAACAACACGAACAGCATTTTTCTGCTTACACTGCTCAACATGCCGAGCAAGAAAAGCTCGCCGAAGAAGCGAGAGCGACAGTAAGCCATTTCCGTCGGAGCGAGCGGACTGGACCAGCCGAGTACATTAGTACGAGGGTTGCCAGAAAGTAAGATGGTTCATATGGTTCTAACCACTATTCGACTTAACATCTGAGGTCATCAGTCCCCTAGACTTAGAAGTACTTAAACCTAACTAACCAAAGGACATCACACACATCCATGCCCGAGGCAGGATTCGAACCTGCGACCGTAGCAGCAGCGTGGTTCCCGACTGAAGCGCCTAGAACCGCTCGGCCACCGCTGCCAGTGGGGAGGGGGGGGGGGAGGGGGGGAGGGGGGGCTGGTTGCAGAGTCGAAGGTTGTCAAGGATGCCGTCCTGCTGCTCATTGCACCGCGAACTGTTATTTTCGACCGAAAAATGTGTGGTAATCAACGCCCCAAGAATGGAGTGATTTCATTGAGGCCCTATTAGCGAGAGCCTAAGGCCTTCTCGTGTCAGCTATTAGCGGCGGTGGGTCTGAAATGTTTTCCTAGGGCGTCCTTAAGAAAACCGCGTGACTTCAACGCTGGGCCCCTCGGTTCTGTCCTCCATCGCAGAGGAGTCAAAAGAAGGGGTAAAATGTGGGTAAGAGAGGGTGTGACGACCTACCCACCATCCGATATGTTCACGGTGGCGCTGAGCAGAATTGTGGTGAAATTTGGAGCCAGTGTGACATGGTTACCCTACCTTACCCCTCACATGACATTCTAAGCTCTGGAATTTTTTTCCAATGTATCGGCACTTCGTTGTTTGAAGAATCGCCGAGCCCGAAGGAGACGTCGCTTTTGCACCATTACAGACGAAGGTTGCAGGCATCTTCGAGTCAAATTTCAAATTTGAAAGATAGTTATGGCATTTCGAAAAAGTGATAATTTAATTGTGTTGCTCAGCGTATTTTTACTTGTACGAGGGTGGTTTGAAAAGTTCTCGGAACAGGATGGAAAAAAAGTTATTACATCACTGAAACTTTTCTTTTATTTTTCAATGTCGTCTCCTTGCAGATTAATGTACTTGGTCCAACTATGTTCCAGTGCTTTGACCCCATCTCGAAAATGAGTTTCCTCCAGGCCTGCAAAATAGTTCTCAACAACTCCGGCTATCAATCCTTCGTTTCAAGTTCATCTTCGTCCACCAAGAAAAATGTTTCAGTTTTGGGAAGAGATGGAAGCTGACGGAGCTGTATCAGATGAATAAGGCAGGTGTGGCAACAAAATTCATACCTTAGTTCATGTAATTTTGCCAAGGCGACGGTACATGTGTGCAATGTCTTGATAGAAGATGACTTTCTTCCTTGCTAAACCTGGCCTTTTTTCGCGTATCTTTTGTTGCAATTTGTCCAGGAGATTAGCATAGTATTCTCCAGTAATTGTTTGCCCAGAGTGGAGATAATCTACAAACAGAATCCCCTTCGCATACCAGACTGACACCATAATCTGTCTCGCTGAGCTGGCCGGAGCGGCCGAGCGGTTCTAGGCGCTGCGGTCTGGAACCGCGCGACCGCTACGGTCGCAGGTTCGAATCCTGCCTCGGGCATGGGTGTGTGTGATGTCCTTCGGTTAGTTAGGTTTAAGTAGTTCTAAGTTCTAGGGGACTGATGACCTCAGAAGTTAAGTCCCGTAGTGCTTAAAGCCATTTAAACCATTTTTTTTTCCCCGCCGAAGGAATTCTTTTTGCTTTCTTTGGTGGCGAAGAATCAGCATGTTTCCACTGCTTTGACTGTTGTTTTGTCTCTGGGGTATAGTAGTGCACTCAAATTTCATCTATGGTCACAAACCGGCGCAAAAAATCTTGTTCGTTTCTCCTAAAACGGGCCAAACATTGTTCCGATATGTCCATTCTCATGCGTTTTTGGTCTAGCGTCAAGAGTCGCGGCACCCATCCTGCAGATAATTTTTTCATTTCTAATTATTCAGTTACAATGTGATATGCCCTTTCAGATGACACCTGGCAAGCGTGAGCAATTTCATGCACTTTCATTCGGCAATCCTCCATGACCATTTTGTGCACTTTTGCAGTGATTTCTGGAGTAGTGAAACATCTTGAGCGACCAATGTGCGGATCATCATCTAAGCTCTCACGACCAAATTTAAATTCATTTGTTCACTCGGCAACTGTTGAATATGAGAGAGCAGAGTCCCCCAGTGTATTCTGAAAATCGGCACGAATGCCCTTTGCTTTCATATCTTTCTTTACAAAGTACTTAATCATTGCTCGAATCTCGATTTTTTCCATCTTCGCAAATCACTAAGTGAGAAAAACAACAGAGCCACGTCACCGCCACTGCTCTCTTCCAAGAGCACTGACGTGGCACGTGTTTACAGGTAACAGTCCAATGAATATCAGTGAACAACTCGTTGCGCTAGCGCTGATCTCTCGTGGTGATGGTTCAAATGGCTCTAAGCACTATGGGACTTAATATCTGAGGTCATTAGTCCCCTAGACTTAGAACTACTTAAACCTAACTAACCTAAGAACATCACACACATCCATGCTCGAGGCAGGATTCGAACCCGCGACCGTAGCAGCAGTGCGGTTCCGGACAGAAGCGCCTAGAACCGCCCGTCCGCAGCGGCCGGCTTCTCTTGGTGATTCCGAGAACTTCAAATCACCATCATACATCAATAATGTTATGCCTTTACGCACACGAAGTAATGAGTGCTATCGACAGGGGATCTCAAACTGATTCCATATTTCTAGCCTTCCAGAAGTCTTTTGACACCCTTTCTCACGGCAGATTTCTAATCAGATTTTGTATTTTGTGCCTATGGAGTATCGATTTAGTTGTACGACAGAATTCGTGATTTCGTGTCAAAAAGGTAACAGTACATACCAATCGACAGACAAACAAAGTGATTCCAGCATTTCCCCAAGAAAGTCTTGTAGGCCCTCTTTTGTTCCTAACCTATATAAATGATTTACGATCTGTGCGGCCCTCTTAGATTATTTGCAGATGGTCCTGTCATTCACCATCTAGCAAAGTCATCAGATGATCAAAAGCAGTAGCAAAATGATTTAGACGTGTTATCTATATGGTGCAAGAATTGGCAATTGATCCTAAACATGCGGCGTGGCAGGGCGGTTTGAGGCGGCATGTTACGGACTGCGCGGCCCCTCCCGCCGGAGGTTCGAGTTCTCCCTCGGGCATGGGTGTGTGTGTTGTTCTTAGGGTAAGTTAGTTTAAGTAGTGTGTAAGTGTAGGGACCGATGACCTCAGCAGTTTGGTCCCTTAGGAATTCACACACATTTAAACTTTTTTTTTAATCCTAATTAATTGAAAGTGTGAAGTCATCCGCATGCCTATTGAAAGGAATCCGTTAGTGTTCGGTTACACGACACACAACACAAAAAGGTTGTCGATTCAATTATATACCTAGGAATTACAATTACGAACAACTTAAACTGGAACGACCACACAGAAAATGTTGTGGGGAACGCTTTATTGACGGAACACCTAGAAAATGCAACAGGTTTACTAAAGAGACTGCCTACACTACTCTTGTCAGCCCCCAAATCAAATGGTTCAAATGGCTCTAAGCACTATGGGACTTAACATCTGAGGTCATCTGTTCAAATGGTTCAAATGGCTCTGAGCACTATGGGACTTAACTTCTAAGGTCATCAGTCCCCTAGAACTTAGAACTACTTAAACCTAACTAACCTAAGGACATCACACACATCCATGCCCGAGGCAGGATTCGAACCTGCGACCGTAGCAGTCGCACGGTTCCGGACTGCGCGCCTAGAACCGCGAGACCACCGCGGCCGGCTTCAAAAGCCTGAATAACCACCTTTTACAACGCGGACCGCAACGGGAAGTGCAGGAAGAGTGTCACTGAGGATCTGGAAGGTACCGACAGGGATGTGGAGCCACTGCTGACGAAAGTGCTGTGGCCAGCTGCAATAGGTTTCTCAGATCAGGATCCACGGCGCGTGTACCCAGGTCGAGGTGTCCCACAAAGTTTCGATTGGGTTTAATTCGGGGAGTTTGGTGGCCAGAGGAGTGTGGTAACCTCATCCTGGTGCTCTTTTAACCATCTACGTACACAGCTAGCTGTGTGACACGTTGCATTGTCCTGATGGTAGATGCCATCGCGCCGAGGAAAAACAAACTGCATGTAGCAGCGGACATAGTCGCCAAGGGTAGACTCATACTAGTGTTGATCCATGGTGCCTTGCAGAATGACGAGATCATCCAGAGAATGCCACGAAAACATTCCTCAGGCCATAATGCTCCTTCCCACGGCCTGGAACCTTACAACGATTATTGCAGGATGTTTGCTTTCAGTATGAGGGAGCATAAAGCTTAACTCATTTGAAAAGTCCACCTGGCTCCCCTCAGTGGGGATCCAGTTGTGGTACTGGCGTGCAAATTCCAGCCTTCGTGGCTGATGAACAGCACTCAGCAGGGGTGCACGAATCAGGCGTCTGCTGCGGGAGCCCACATGCAGTAACATTCGCTGAACGAGCGATCGTTTGGGAGACACTGTTGCCAGCTCCTTCTTCTATCTGGGCTTAACAGTTGACGTCTGTTGGCCCGTACTCATCTCCGCAGCCGTCATTCACCCCTGTATCACCTGTGGTGCACCAGAGTTGCCTCGGCCCGGTTATGGATAGCACCAGTTTGCCACGCACGCTATACTTTAACCACGGCGGCATGCAAACAATCTACAAATTTAGCCGTTTCGGAAATGCTTCCAACCTTGGCCCGAAAGCCAATGATTATGCTCTTTTTGACGTCAGATAAATCGCTCTGTTTCCGCATTTAGACAACGACTGCACTGTTTTTCGCGTCCCCCCGGCGGCGATGACATTAATGTGTCTGGACCGTGTAGATGTAGGTTGTTGTTGTTGTGGTCTTCAGTCAAATGACTGGTTTGATGCAGCTCTCCATGTTACTCTATCCTGTGCAAGCTTCTTCATCTCCCAGTACCAACTGCAACCTACATCCTTTTGAATCTGTTTACTGTATTCACCTCTTGGTCTCCCTCTACGATTTTTACCCTCCACGCTGCCCTCCAATACTAAATTGGTGATCCCTTGATGCCTCAGAACATGTCCTACCAACCGATCCCTTCTTCTAGTCAAGTTGTGCCACAAATTTCTCTTCTCCCCAATTCTATTCAATACCTCCTCATTACTTATGTGATCTACCCATCTAATCTTCAGGATTCTTCTGTAACACCACATTTCGAAAGCTTCTATTCTCTTCTCGTCCAAACTATTTACCGTCCATGTTTCACTTCCATACATGGCTACACTCCATACAAATACAATCAGAAACGACTTCCTGACACTTAAAACTACACTCGATGTTAACAAATTTCTCTTCTTCAGATGTAGGTATATAACCATTTTCTTCGAAAAATACCAGTGTATAATATAAAATCGCCAATACAAGATAAACAGGTGCAATTTAATACAACTCAGAGAGCAGTACCTTTTATTCAAAGCAGCATCTTTTTTTCTAGTTTACTAGGATACGATAGGTGTACAAAAATATGAAAACATCGAAAACACAACACATTACCATGCCTAGTACGGCGTAGGAAAGCCTTCCCCATTCAAAACAGCTTCCAGTCGTCTCAGAATAAATAAACACAGTCCTATATGCTTCTCAAGGAAATTTTATACAATTCTTCCCGCAAAACAGTGGCAAGGTCAGGTAACGATGATGGAGGTGGGTAGTAACCACGCACGCTTCTCTCCAAAGTAGACCAAAAAGGCTCGATAATATTGAGTATGGTGACTGCATTGGTGGGGAGATGCGACAATTGATTCTCAAGCTCACAAACCCAGTCCTGGAAGATGCGAACTGTGTGAAAAGGGGCCTAGTCCTTTTGGAACACAGCATCACCATTGTGGAACAAATATTGTACCATGGGATGAACCTGCTTAGCTAAAATGATCGCACAATCCTTGGCATTAATGCGGCCTTGCAGAGTAACCAAGGGGCCCATGAAATACTACCACACAGCTACCTAAATCAATGCCGAACCCTCGCCATGTATTACTGCACGGATATAAACTCGGCCGCCGGCCGGTGTGGCCGTGCGGTTCTAGGCGCTTCAGTCTGGAAACGCGTGACCGCTACGGTCGCAGGTTCGAATCCTGCCTCGGGCATGGATGTGTGTGCTGTCCTTAGGTTAGTTAGGTTTAAGTAGTTCTAAGTTTTAGGGGACTGATGACCACAGATGTTAAGTCCCATAGTGCTCAGAGCCATTTTAAACTCGGCCAGAAGTTAGATTGAGTGTGGAACAGGGCTCAGCATCTCCATTGCTCTATAATTCAGTTTTTGTGGCTTTTGCACCACGTTTTCCCGTTACGGATATTTGCGTCACTGTTGAGTGATTTTCGGATTCCAGCTAGCCCTGCAATTCCCTACTTAAGGAGCTCCCTTCGTGTTGTTTTGGTGCCGACAGGCTTCGCAAATGCGACGTTCAGTTCTGCAGTGTCCTCTTATATTTCGTCACAATGCTCTTCAACGAACGTCCATTATGAAACTCAGCACAATCTTTCGTCTGCTTTGCCCACTTAGTGGATGATGTTTTTGCGTTTTTCCCATATGCGGTCTAAGTCTTCGGAAGGAAGTAGCTACCACATGAGCACCAACAATTTGCCCGCGCTCCAATTCAAGCTCCGACATAACGCACTCACAACTACCAGAACACTGTTATGAGCACGAACGACACCTGCAGACGTATGGAGGCCGTTGCACAGGTGCCGTTCGTGGTCAAATACAACAGTACAACCTGCAGGCTTGGCTACCATCTGCGCTTATGTTCAAGCATGCATTTCCAGCGGTGTTTCTGTATTTTTGTCCAAACCCTGTATATTCAGCTGGTGTAATCAAAAATGGTATTAACCAGTATAGTGGAAGTTTATTATTAACCCTTGATTACTAAGCCCTCCTAAAATTTACGACTGCAGTTGTTTCAAAAAAAATGGCTCTGAGCACTATGGGACTCAACTGCTGAGGTCATGAGTCCCCTAGAACTTAGAACTAGTTAAACCTAACTAACCTAAGGACATCACAAACATCCATGCCCGAGGCAGGATTCGAACCTGCTACCGTAGCGGTCTTGCGGTTCCAGACTGCAGCGCCTTTAACCGCACGGCCACTTCGGCCGGCGCAGTTGGTTCAAATTCGCGGTTTCCGCTAATCTGGTGTCGTCAGTATAGAGTGTAAGAGAGGATATTTTATAAGTGACGTATCACTGGAGACCTTATAATTGTAATTAACTAGCGCAAGAACTACAAATTATGACTTCCTTTGAATAAAACGTGTAGTAAAATTTACGATGGTGCAACATTTCCCCCCCCCCCCCCCCCCCTTTAGTGTTCTAGGGTTAATAAAGTTACGTTTCTACGAGTTGACTGTCTTTTTGTATTACGTAGTTTGACTCGTTTCACATTCTTGGAGCTTCTCTTTCTTAAAGAAATCTGCGAAACACCATGAATGAAACAATACCATCTCAAGCACAGTATGTGGTACAAGGGACGTATATTCATAGAGGACAAGCCAGAACTTTCGCCTCAAAGCGACGTTTAACGAAATGTTGACACATCGCTCGTGATTTCCTGTCTGAGAGGTCACAGTTCGTAGTAATTGACGGAAAGTCATCGTGTAAAACAGAAGTGATTTCTGGCGCTCCCCAAGGTAGTGTTATAGACCCTTTGCTGTTCCTTATCTATATAAACGATTTGGGAGACAATCTGAGCAGCCGTCTTAGGTTGTTTGCAGATGACGCTGTCGTTTATCGACTAGTAAAGTCAACAGAAGATCAAAATAAATAGCAAAACGATTTAGAAAAGATATCTGTTTGGTGCGAAAAATGTGAGGTCACCCACATGAGTGCTAAAAGGAATCCGTTAAACTTCGGTTACAAGATAAATCTGTCAAATCTAAAGGCCGTAAATTCAACTAAATACCTAAGAATTACAGTTACGAACAACTTAAACCGGAAGGAACACACAGAAAATGTTGTGGGGGAGGCTAAGCAAAGACTGCGTTTTATTGGCAGGACACTTAGTAAATGAAACATGTCTAGTAAGGACACTGCCTACACTACGCCTGTCTTCTTCTAGAAGACTGTTGCACGGTGTGGGATCCTTACCATACAGGACTGACGGAGTACATCGAAAAAGTTCAAAGAAGGACACCACGTTTTGTATTATCACGAAATAGGGGAGAGAGTGTCGCAGAAATGATACAGGATTTGGGATGGACGTCATTAAAACAAAGGCGTTTTTCGTTGCGAAGGAATCTTCTCACGGAATTCCAATCACCAACTTTCTCCTCAGAGTGCGAAAATATTTTGTTGACGCCGACTTACATAGGAAGAAACGATCACCACGATAAAATAAGGGAAACCAGAGCTCGTACGGAAAGGTATAGCTGTTCGTTCTTTCTGTGCGCTATACGGGATTGGAATAACAGAGAAGTGTGAAATTGGTTCGGTGAACCCCCTGCCAGGCACTTACAAGTGATTTGCAGAGATCCATGTAGATGTATTCATTCTATAACTGGCAGACAAATGAAAAAGAGACAGGTGCGAAAACGTAAGTAAACTATTTATTACTTCAAAAATAATCGCCATAACTGTTAAAACTTGTACCTCAGTTTGAGACGAGATAGACAGTTTCTTCATGGAAAAATATTTGCGGTTGCCTACGGAATGATGTTTGTTCCCAGACGTGCACGTCTTCGTCTGAGTCAAATTGACGGCAAGCCCTTACACGTCCTCGATACAGTCCGAGCGCACCCCTTGCTTTTTTCTTATTTTTGGACACTGAAGAGAGACATTCGTGACCGGCGATTTGCATCGGACGATGACGTACACGTCAGGGAATAATCATGGTTCCATAGGAAACCGCAAAAATTTTCCCATGAAACCACTGAGTGTCTTGCCTCACAATGGGATAAATGTATTAACAGCTATGCCGATTACTTTTGGAATATTAAAAAGTTAAGTTACTATTTTTCCGTGTCTCTTTTTCATTTGACTGCTTCTTATAGATGAACCTTTCTGTAAGCAAGCTAGTTTCAAAATTTTCGTACTTTGTATTGCAGTGAAACTGTAGTCGCTACTATGAACCCTAGCCTGCTGGGGATGGAAAGCGCAATATTTCCCCATCACATTAGAACTGCACCGTGGTTTCGCATCAATAGCAGATTTCACGGAAATTATTCTTGGCTGCCAGGCCTTGTAGGGAATATAATCATGTGACTGGTGCCAGAAGCAAAAGTACGTTTGACGTTACGTAAACACAGCTTGTACATCAAATAACGAATGAATATGGCTTAAATAACTCACTAAAACCAAGGAAAAAAAAGAAAATAAAAACTATGAACTAACATCCTGTTGCCGATAAGGTCATATGGACTAAGCACAACCTTGTATAGGACGAGGATGAAGTAGAAAATTGGTTGCGTACTTTCCCAAGGTGTCGTCAGAGGTTTAAGGTAATCACGGAAAACAGAAATCTGGATGGCCAGTCTGGAGTATGAATACCACTCTCTCCAAACGCTAGTCAGATGCCTTGATTATTGTGCCACCCTGCTCGCTGAAAAAAAAAGAAAAAAAATAGTCTTGTCCACAAGGACGTGATGTACAATCAATACTACTAATAGGCAGCGTGTTATACTTTCTCCAATAAAAATTTGTTTTTGACAACGAAACCCTCATGCATATAATAGAATATTTTTAACTGTTGGGTCCGAGTCTACTTGTCGTGGGAGATGATCAAATTTTTATCGCAGCCGGGAAATAATACATTTTAGAATAAGAACAGAAAACACTTCAGCTAACTGGAGAAATATGGACTCTTAAATAGAATATATTATTCTATCAGAATTGACTGTGACCATATTAACTAAGCATTGGTACTGTGTCCGTTATAAAGAAAATATTTGTTTTGCTGTGCCACCAGTCAAGTTATTAATTCATGTCTTAATTTAATAATCAACATTTTTTTCAAATTTACCTTTGAAAAACGAAGAGATCGTTTCTTACGAGACGAAAATGAGTATCTCCCCAGTAATAATTGCAGAAACAGTTAATATGTTGAAAATACAATGAACGAACAGTTATTAATTTTAAGTTTCGAAGAACACGAAGACACAAACAAAATTCCACGTACTTGAGAAAAGAGAAAACTAAACAGCTACCTGCTTTCACCATTTAAATAATTTTTACATGACAACAGCTTCGTTTCCGGTATATTCTCTCGGTATTTAAGACACTTTTCCCTGGTTTATTACACGTTCAAGCAAATCAGCACATATTCCGTTTCATAATTTTAGTCTTCTATCCATAAAAGAAGATTAGCAGTAAAAGCTGTACCTGCTTTTCCGCATCATATGCCGGCCGCGGCATCGGATGTTCGAAAACGTGCATGTGCGAAAAACCACTCACTCCCGCACAAGATAAAAAATGTAAGCACCAGCGGATTCGCCCGTACAACAGTCGTAAACGGAGACTGGCGCGCTTCCCACAGTGTTACCACAGACGCTAACGCTGAAAGTAGCGAGAGCCACTAGTGGCCGCTCGTGGAACTATAAAGTCGTACATTCGCTGTTACCGTGAGGTCTAGCGGCTTATTCAAATCATTACCACCGTGTCGTTGCTCCTGAGCACGAGACTACAGACTTTTCTGTGGGAAAAATTCTTAAATTTTAGCTGATACTTAAGACTGAAAGCAAGCAGATCGTTTTTCAGAAAAAAACAATTCTTTGCTTTTTTCGCTGCAAAATACTTAGAAAATTTCCATTCATCTGAGCTGAATGTTCTCATTTCTTAACGTCTTACAGAAACGAAGCAATGTATGTCTGTTTTTGTATACAAGCGCGTCATCAATTTGTTGTGATGCTTATTTGCGCCAGCAGTAGTTCTCGTGAAGTTTAATTTAGCTTATAAAAAAATTGGGCACATTCTCGAGGAAATAAAAAAATTAATAACAATCTCTCACTAATTTCAAACAAAATGATTGCGCATTACCTGACACGCTTGTAGTTGACTTATGCAATCTCCAACAAATGCCTAATCAGGTGTAATTCTTGGTTGTTGCATCGCACATCCAACAAACGACAAAACGAAAATTAAGCATACTCTTACTACACCGTAGTTTTTTAGATTAACACGAATGCTTTCATGATATAGAATTACTATTCACATTCAAACAAACCGGTGACAATTCTGGAAGTGATCATATGAAAACTAATATGTGTATTGCCATAAAAGTAAGGTAATGCAGGATATTCGTCTACTATTAAATAATGTGACGTTACTTAAGACAGAAGTGAGAGAGACGCCAAAGGAAGTTGCAATTATTTGGTAGCCCTATTTCTTGAGCGTTGATCACAAAACTGTTGTACAATAAGTATCAGAAAAGTCAAGGACATGTAAGCTTTTTGAGATTCTGTAGCCTATGCCATATCTCACTTGTGATAGAATACTCGATGACAACTCACTTTGAATTAGATGTGGTTCATTTGTTTGCGACTACCGCGCCGCCTGCCGACACCTTTTACAAAGAAGGCGGGAGGTATGGGCTTTAAGTTGGTAAATCGTTGCGTATGAGTTAAAAAAAGTCGTGTGAATTATTTGATCATCGATTACTGATTGCCCGTAGTGTAGTTTAAAAACTGAGCTGAAGGACAAATAGTTGTGATAGTGAAGAACTTAAGATTTGAAATTATGACGACATATTGCCGGTATACTGTGCCGATGAAGGCCGAAGTTAGTGTTTTGAACTGTGGTTTTGTGTGATAATGTGTTCTGTGCATCAAATTAATTACGAAAATGACTGACCAGAAGATTATGAAGTTAAATATTCGACATAAAGAAGCAAATATTGATATGGGGTACGTTAAGTGGAGCAGTAAAAGTAAATCGTGTTCTAATTTGGGAAAGTGCGAAGAGGCTGTACTAGAAGGAACGCAGGTTAATATTCTTGACATATCTATGTGCCAGTTGCCAACGACAACAGTCTTACCTCTATCAGAATCCACCCCTCGAAGGAAAAGGAGCACTGTTAATGACTCAGTAGAATACAAAAGCAAACGAAGAGTTTCACAACAGACTAAAGAAACTGGAAACGTGTCGCAGCTGCTTAAAACAGATCAGGCTCTATTTAGTACATTGATCGAGAATATAACGCCTATAAGAAATTCGAAGCAGAAACGAACCGTTACAAAAAAATCTCCAGTAACTAGAAGATTAAGAGAGAAATTATTTAAAAATGTAAATGGCAACTTGTGCTCCAGCATTTCGACTGAAACTATTAGTTTCACACAAAAGCAGATGCTTACCCAAGATGATTCTGTTTTACAGGCCATAGATCTCGGTATCGTCGAGACTAAAGAAACAGGTACTGATGAGATACATGACGAACTTAAAAACGTGTTCGCAAGTCAAGGCTTTGATACATGTGCATCCAACGCAGCAGAATTTGAATGTGCCAATGATACTGAACAAAGAATAGTTAATCATAATGAAATACATGATAATTTGAAAGATTTGTCCATTAACTGGACCAATGAATCTATGATTCACAGCGTACTAAATGAAAATAAATCTAAATGTATAGGCCTAGAGCAAACGCCGGCTATCACAATGCAAGAAAAAATACGACAAGCATTGGTTATGAATGCGCAGAAACCTGTAACACCAAAACTGTTTTGTAACGAAAACATAAGCATGGACAGTAGCAAAGATCTAAGTCGTCTTGATGGTCCGTTCTTTGGACTACCAAAAAAAGTAGAATCGCTCATCAAGTCTTGTAAAGGCATCGATAAGCTTTATGGTATGTGCTCACATAGTTACATAGTTTTAGACTCACTGCCCCCTTGCATGAAACCTATTTTCGCAATGATTTATACATACAAAACTTTGTTTCAGACAGTGTGCAGCTATTACACTTTCTTTCACACCCACTTTAAAGCTTTTATGTTGTGGATAGTTTCCTGAGTAGAGCATATTACACACCTGATTTATGTCTCTCTGTGTTGGGTAAAAGTATTGCTACCTGTATGTTTGTACTTGCAACCACAGTACTGTGACAGATAGTACACTCTGACCAATAGCTGTAAAATACTTTCCGCTCTCTCCAGAGGTTTTAAGTTATGAAAATGTTCACTGATCATTCTGTGTGTATACCTACATTAACCAGTTTGTAACAATGTTTGGGGTAAGTGTGTACATGTAGCTGTCATAGAAATAGGCACTTGAAACAGAACTGACACACAAAAATGTTTAAAACTTTTGTTGAATTTAAATATTTGCTTTTGATAGAATAATTGAGGTAATACAATGGCAAAAGAAAGGGCAAGGGAGAAGGTTGGTTAAGACAAGTCTTGTGTTCTTTAGCAATAGTTGTTTCAGGGAGGGGAGGGGGCAGGGAGATTTTTCATAATAGGCCCCTATGTAACTGTGGGTGGTAAACAGCTTGAATTAATATCCAAGCTTACAATAATTAATATAGAAGCATATATGCTTAACATTGGTGCACTCTAATCATCGGCTTTTGTTGTTATTATGATTTGTTTTCTCCATGGGATGATGTAGTTTTTATAGTTCCATGGTGTTGTATACTTTGTTGTCTTAGTGAAATCTCTATGAATAAAAGTAAAAAAATAACAAAATTGAGAATAATATGTATTCAAATATTAATAATTAATGCGTTTCCAAGCAGCTGAGAATGGCATACTGCTGCAGTCAGTCGTGAGATAAGTTTAACGTCATCTTTAGAAAATTTTATTTATAAAGGAACTAGGCCTACCTTTTTTGTGAAAGTTCAGGAATGAGTCTGACTCCAGTCAACCTCCTTGGGATTACAAACGTAATTAGGATATGAAACTTCCTGGCAGATTAAAACTGTGTGCCAGACTAAGACTTGAACTCAGGACCTCCGCTGCAGGGTGAAAATTTCATTGTGGAAATGTCCCCAAGGCTGTGGCTAAGCCATGTCTCCATAATATCCTTTCTTCCATGAGTGGTAGTTTTTCAATAGAGCTTCTGTGAAGTTCATAAGGAAGAAGACAAGGTACCGGTAGAAGTATAGCTAATCATCCCGAGTTCGTGTCTCGGTCTGGCACACAGTTTTAATGTGCCAGGAAGTTTTGCACCAATGCGCACTGTGCTGCAGACTGAAACTTTCATTCAGGGAACTTACAGGTTTTTTATATTTCGAATAAAATCTTGATAAAATGCTCAGCATTTCAAATCACATAACTTAAGCAATTTTACGCAACTCAAATGTATAAAATTATTGTTTCTATCACATTAGATATTATGAAGATGTAATTAAATATGTTATAAAATCCTCTGCCCCATCTCTCTCATAAAGCTCTCAAATAAGGATGTGTAATGTACTCATTCGATCATAAAGTTCAGTATCAGTAATTTAATTCTCCTTGGATTACATTACAGAACAGTTGCACTACCTTAGCTACTTATACCTAATGTACAGACTCCTTAAATTGGTACATAGGTAAAATATATGGCCAAATGTTTGTAGTACCCATCAGAATTGTTCTGTATGATTCTAGAGATCTGCTGATGGGGTCAAATTGATGGCATAAGCATAACAATTACTATGCATATCTGGTCTTATTGATCCAAACATATCTTGTACTTGTTTCCACTGTCATGTTGGTGAAAATGTCTGGAAAACCTAAGGTGGCTGTAGATGTCGCATACCCGCCTACAGTGTGGAAAATGTCCTCAACATAGTGCTTTAGATTTCTTGACAAATGACTGAGTACACGTGCTGCTACTCAGTATCCATTTTTCAGCTACCTTAAAAATTGATATGATGCCTGTTTCTTTGGTGGGGCAAGGTGTGTGTGTGCAGTTTGCGAAGTGGGGTTTTTTTGGTAGCAAAGAGCGGGGTGGGGAGGTGCGGGCTAGGTGCTCTCTGTTACCCCTCACTTGGTATTATATCTGCAGTACTTAATACACATTTCACAAACATACACTAATCAAGATAAACCACAATTAAACCATACTTGGAAATAAACACCAATCTACTGACTCATAATCACAATTCTACTTTTTGGCTGCTTCATTACTTCAGCACTACTTGGAACACGCGCATGAGAATAACAACCGTGGGACCATTCTTATATAAACAAATAATGACACTGCATACTTACATTTCTTGGTTTATGGATCCAGAGTGATCTTAATAATTTGTAATTTGAATATGTTCCTCTCTAATGTCTAGCCTTAGGAACTGTTTTAGACTACATAGACAAGATGGGACCTAATAGCTTCTTAATTTAATTCTGACTATGGGAGTCTTCTCGTCATTATATTTTGTATGTTAGTTTATTGTAAAGGCTGCACCCAAAATTGAGGGGTCGTTTTCAGTTAAATTATGTTGCTCTCTATGAACAAAATAAACATCCTTATTTCCCGTATTCTGATAATGTAAGTATCTATTGAACTGAGCAGTGCGATTTGTTTTCAAGTACATTATTGTTGTGAATATGTGAAGTGAGTGGACAGTCAAAATATGAACTTCTCTGAATTTGTTGCTACGGAATTACTGATCCTGAATGCACACCAGTAATAAATTAATAGCATCATTTATTTTATGCTTGACTTCCACACATGGGTCTCTCTTTTCCAGAAAAAAATACTCTTTTATTTCAGTTGCTATTCCTCTGATACCATGACAGTATTAGTTTATGTATTAGTATGATGTGACATACACAATCAAATGCTGATCTAATGCCACAGTTACATTGCCTGCAATGTTAACTGCTGTTGTCGTGATATATCTGCATTTTTCCAGAAGTATGCTGTGCCTCTTTGAGTATGTTATTCTCCTCTGTAAAATGTAACATACAATTTTTCGTGACAGTTCCCACTATTTTAGGCAAGATGGATGTAGTAGTAATTGACTTATAATTTGTAGAATTTTCATATCACCATGCTTATAAGTAGTTGCAGGCTTACTCTTTTTCAGGCATTCAGGAATTCATTTTGTTGAAAGTTCTTAATTCACTAATTTTTGTATTGTCAGACTGACCATATATGCTACCATATGATAATATTCCTAGTGCCTTTCACTTGCTAGTTTCAAGAAAGATTTTGGTTTGTTAATAGCAAGCAAACACAGAAGAGTAGTTGACTGTCAATCATAAGCAGTTCAAACTTACAGTGAATAATGGTACCCCATATGTAATTGGCTGCAAGGGATGAGAAGGATCACCTTGTGCACTTGTAGTGTGTGCCTTGGCGGCCGTATTGCACGTATTGAAGAGAGTTCCAGTAGCCTTTAAAAGAGCAGGGTGCAACTAGCTATATACTCTGGTACATGTGAAAACAAATTATACCATTCACCTGCATTTTGAGGACATACTTGGATCATTACAATGACTGGCAGAGAAGACTAAGAACACCAGTCTTGCTAACTGAATTCCCACAGAGCTGACAGTCGGCAGCATTGTCACCAAAACTGATAATGGCCACCGGGGTATAGATTGACTGGGAGGCTTTAACCAGCTGCATTCAAGGTTCAGTAACAAGGAAGGAGTTGACCTTCTTGACTTCTGCCATAGGATTGAGACCTGTAATGTCCATCCTAAATTTCTCAGGGTTACACTAAACATAAGAGCTTGCTACCCTCGTAGCCAATTGTACTCGTATTTCTGGTACACACAAAAGGGTTTTTTAGATTCTGTGACTCTACATCCAGTCTAGATAGTGATAGCTTTATGAATCTCTGAACTATTGGACTATTAAAATCATAGAATTTGCAACAAAGTGCCACAATTTCAATTGCCACTTAAATTGCAATGGAGCTCACATAAAACTAGGTACAGAAAGGTGCTAAATGTAACCCTTATGTTTATAGTTACATTTATAGGATAAATCCAACTGTGTGTCAAAAGGATTGGCCAGTGGTAAATGAAAGTAGTGTATTTGTGGCAGTAGTCCAATGCAGATCCACCAAGAGAGAAACTGAAGTTGCATGTGAAGTTGTTTGGGCAAGACTCAGACTAAAGGTTGGATGTAACTTGAAACTGGATCTTGCTATTAAGCAGCAGATTCACCACCAGACGTAACTGTAATCTTGTGTGAAAACCTCGGTTCACTAATACAAGTCCCTGATTGTACTGTCATCATTGGAGAGAATTTTTATCACCCCACAATCAAATTGGGTTAGTTCAAGTTTTTGAAGTGGTGGGCATGACAAAAGTCCTTTTCAACAACAATAAATGTTTCCTCTGAAACTGTCTAGGACAAATAGTTTGGAAGCCCACTCATAACAGAAATGTATTACATCTGAGGGCATCATATAGATATGACCTCTTTGAGGATTTCTATATTGGAACTGGTACCAGTAACCATGTGGTAATTGTCGAGTTTTAGCAACAATGATTACCAAAGTACAAAGGATAGAGAGATAGTAGTGAATGAATGTGAAAAGGGCAATGCGTAAAGCCTTTTATGACTACCATAGTAGAATCTTACCACAAGATCCAAAGAAATACTGTTCTTACATATAGGCTGTCATGGGCATCAAAGTTAGTGTCCAGACACCTTTGGACAAGTTGGGAACTAAAATTGAGGGTAGAAGATTGAAAGTAAAAATATTCCTTTAAAAGGGAGGCTGCTGAAGTAAGTGCTATTGTCAGTGGTGTTGAGAAACATCTTACATCACTAAAATTGAACAATGCTCAAGGGCTCAATGGAATCCCTATTAGCATATATACAGAAGCAGATACAGTAATTGGAAGAAAGCACAGGTCACATTTAAACAAGTAGGGCAGCAGAAGTGATCCACAGAACTGCCGTCCAATGTCATTGATGCCCATCTGTCATAGAATATTACAAAATATTTTGAGCTCAGACATAATGAGGTATCTCAGACAGAATGACCTCCTCCATGCTAACCAGCATGTATTCCCAAAACATCAGTCATGCAGAACACAATTCACATGTTTCTGATATCACATCCTAAAAACTGTGGCCCAAGGCATTCAGGCAAATGCAGTATGTCTTGATTTCCTAAAAGCACTTGAATTGGTACCATAGCAAAGTTTATGAAATAAAGTATGATCATATGGTGTGTCAAATTATATTTGTGACTGAACTGAGGATTCCTTGGTATCAAGGATGCAGCTTGGACAGAAAGCCATCAGCAGACATAGATATAGCTTCAGAAATGCCCCAGCGCATTGTATTGATACTCTCACTGTTCATGTTGTATATTAATAACAACCTCAGAAATTTTGCATATGATGCAATTATCTACATGGATGAGACAAAAGTCATTGGATAGCGATATGCGCACATACAGGTGGTGATAGTATTGCATACACAAAGTATAAAAGAGCAGTACATTGGCGCTGCTGTCATTTGTAGTCAGGTGATTCATGTTATAAGATTTCCGACTTGATTATGGCTGCATGACAGAATTAACAGCTTCTGAATGCAGAATGGTAGTTGGAGCTGAACACATGGGACATTCAGGTTTGAAGTTCATTAGGGAATTTAATATTCCAAGATCCACAGTGTCAAGAGTGTGCCAAGAATACCAAACTTCAGCCATTACCTCTCACCAAGGACAACACAGTGGCCTGCAGCCTTCACATAATGACCAAGAGCGGCAGCATTTGTTTGGAGTTTCAGTGCTGACAGACAAGCAACACAATGTGAAATAACTGCAGAAATCAATGTGAGACGTGCAATGAATGTATCCATTAGGACAGTGTGGTGAAATGATGTTAATGGGCTATGGCAGCATGTGATTGACGTGAGTGCCTTTGCTAACAGCACAAAATCACCTGCAGTGCTTTCTTGGGCTCATGGCAATATCAGTTTGACTCTCTTTCTTTTTTTTTTCTTTTAAAGCTGTCAGTCTTCTGACTGGTTTGATATGTTCCGCCACAAATTCCTCTCGTGTGCCAACCTCTTATCTCAGAGTAGCACTTGTGACCTCTGTCCTCAGTTATTTGCTGGATGTATTCCTTTCTCTGTTTTCCTCTACAGCTTTTGCCCTCTACAGCTCCCTCTAGAACCATGGAAGTTATTCTGCGGTGTCTTCTTGTCAGTGTTTTCCAAGTATTTCTTTCCTCACCATTTCTCCAGAGAACCCAATCCTTCCTCTTCTGTTCTGGTTTTCCCACAGTCCATGTTTCATTACCATACAATGCTGTGCTCCAAATGTAAAGTCTCACAAACTTCTTCCTGAAATTATGGCGTATGTTTGATACTAGTAGACTTCTCTTGACTAGGACTGCACTTTTTGCCTGTGCTAAGCTGTGTTTTATGTCCTTGCTCCGTCCATCATGGATTATTTTCTGCCTAGACAGCAGAATACCTGAACTTCGTCTACTTCTCTTGTGATCACCAATGCTGCTGTTAAGTTTTTTGCTGCTCTCATTTCAGCTGCTTCTCATTACTTTCATCATTCTTTGATTTACTCTCAGTCCATATTCTGTACTCATTAGACTGTTCAATTCATTCAGCAAAGCCGTAATTCTTCTTCAATTTCACTGAGCATAATGATGTCGTCAATGAATCTTATCATTTGTATTCTTTCACATTGAATTTTAATCCGACTTGTGAACCTTTCTTTTATTTCTGTCATTGCTTCGTCAGTGCTTAGTTTGGATAGTAGGTGTGAAAGACTACATCCTTATCTTACACCCTTTTTAGTCTGAGCCCTTTGTTCTTGGTCTTCCACTCTTACTGTTCCCTCTTGGCTCTTGTATGTATTGTATATTACCTGTCTTTCCCTATAGCCACCCCTATTTTCCTCACAGTTTTGAACATCTTGCACCATTTTACATTGTCAAATACTTTTCCAGGTCGACAAATCCTATGAAGGTGCCTTGATTTTTCTTTAGTCTTGTCTCCATTATCAGCCGCAAAGTCAGAATTGCCTCTCTGGTGCCTTTATCTTTCCTAAAGCCAAACTAAAACATTCTCAGTTTTCTTTTTGATTCTTCTGTGTATGATTCTTGTCAGCAACTTGAATGCATGAGCTTTTAAGCTGATTTTGTGACAATTCCCACACTTTTCAGCTTTTGCAATCTTTGAAATTGCGTGGATAATTTTTCCCAAAAGTCAGATAGTATTTTGGCAGACTCATAAATTCTACACACCAACATGAATAGTCATTTTGTTGCCACTTCCTCCAACAATTTTAGAAATTCTGGTGGAATGTCATCTATCCCTTCTGCCTTATTCGATCTTGAATCTTCCAAAGCTCTTTTAAATTCTGATTCTAATACTTGATCCCTTAACTCTTCTATATCAGCTCCTGTTTCTTCTTCTATCATCTTTTCAGGAAGTCTTCCCTGTCATAGAGGCCTACAGTATACACTTTCCACCTATCTGCTTCCTCCTTTGCATTTAATATTGTAATTCCCATTGCACTCTTAATATTACCAACCTTGCTTTTAATTTCACTAAAGGTTGTTTTTACGTTTCTGTATCCTGGGTCAGTCCTTTCAATGGTAATTTCTTTTCAGATTTCTTCACATTTTTCATACAGCCGTTTCCTCATAGCTTCCATGCACTTCCTGCTTATTTTGTTCCTAAGTGACTTGTATTTCTTTAATCTTGAATTTCTGTGAATATTTTTATACTTTCTTCTTCCATCTACCAACTGAAGTATTTCTTCTGTTACCCATGGTTTTTTCGCACCTATGCTCTTTGTGCTTATGTTTTTGTTTCCAGTTTCTGTGAATGCCCTTTTTAGAGGTGCCCATGCCTCTTCAAGTGAACTGCCTGTAGAGCTGTTCATGATCATAATACATATAGCCTCAGAGAACTTCAGGTGGTTCTCCATTCCGTAGTACTTCCATATCTGATGCCTACAGGGTAAATACAAAGAGATCGTTTCCTGATAATGTTTCTAAAAATGTGTCTAAAAGAGTCTTTATTTGATGTGCCAGAAACTAGTGCTTGAAGGTATGACTGGAAACACCATTCAGCAAGAGTTTCAAAGATATTTTCTTGCTCTTTCAGAGAGTAATTAAGATGACAAAACGGGTGACACTATCAGAATTAAAGTATTGGTAGATTTTACTTAATGTTCAAATCAATTTACTCATAAAATTTTTATCACAATTACATAATCACAGAATTTCAGGTTTGCTTCTCTTACTCATTAGGCCTGTCCCAGTTAACTTACTAGCTTTCTTTCTAAAATGACTTGCGGTCAGTTCTATGCACAAATGTTGGCCCTCCTTTAATTCAATGATTTATCACAAATGGGTTATCTTCCTCTAGCCATTAACATGTGCTAGTCCTCAAGTTTTTGGAAACCTCATTTTCTTTTCCCCTGTGAACTTCCGATGATTTCCAGCTCCCCACCACCGTTTTTTTAGTTGACTCCATTGTTTATACAAAGTTTCTAAATTTGGTATGTTTTTTCTTAGACCCTGTGACAGTTTTTGCTTTTGCTGATAAATCATCATTTGTTCTACAGCTACTGTTTCAATTTGACACGTAGTTAATTTGCACAACCTCAAATTGTAAAAGAAAACCGTTAAGATCCTGTTGACAGTTTGCTGCCATGTATTTCTTCGAGTAATACCCGAACAATAAATTAACTTTGTCAAAAGTGAAAGGTGTCTGGAGTGGTGCTGGCTGGGCCATAAAAAGGAAGGCCTCGGATCACTTTGCCTTCTCATCATTGTGTCATGGGGTCACAGGAAAATAAAATCATGTCAAGTATACTGTTTTTAAAAACCATTCTACATTAACTTCTTAGTGACTGTACTTTACAGAAGTAATATTTTTCTCTGTTGAAGGCTTTCTTTCTTTTTTTCTGAATTTTCAGGGGCACATCCTCTCCTTATTCTACTTAGTACATATTTCACACAACTAATTTTTTCATGAAATGAAACCAACCTGAAGGAGGGGAAGGGGTGCTGTTGCCCATGAAACAGTATCAAAAATTTTAAAAAATGCCATACAATAACCGCCCTGATTTATAATGTTTCCATAAGGTGAGGTTCAACAGCCATAAAGTATTTTATAAAATGCATTTAACTGTCAGTCAGCTGTTTATTGTCCCATTAGCCATCTACCAGTTTGTCATTAACCATCATCCAGGATGTAGGGTACAACGACTAATTTGTTGTATCCTACATTCTGGAGTCCTCCTTACATGAACCATGGACCTTGCCGTTGGTGGGGAGGCTTGCGTGCCTCAGCGATACAGATAGCCGTACCGTAGGTACAACCACAACGGAGGGGTATCTGTTGAGAGGCCAGACATACGTGTGGTTCCTGAAGAGGGGCAGCAGCCTTTTCAGTAGTTGCAAGGGCAACAGTCTGGATGATTGACTGATCTGGCCTTGTAACAATAACCAAAACGGCCTTGCTGTGCTGGTACTGCGAACGGCTGAAAGCAAGGGGAAACTACGGCCGTAATTTTTCCCGAGGGCATGCAGCTTTACTGTATGATTAAATGATGATGGCGTCCTCTTGGGTAAAATATTCCGGAGGTAAAATAGTCCCCCATTCGGATCTCCGGGCGGGGACTACTCAAGAGGATGTCGTTATCAGGAGAAAGAAAACTGGCGTTCTATGGATCGGAACGTGGAATGTCAGATCCCTTAATCGGGCAGGTAGGTTAGAAAATTTAAAAAGGGAAATGGATAGGTTAAAGTTAGATATTGTGGGAATTAGTGAAGTTCGGTGGCAGGAGGAACAAGACTTCTGGTCAGGTGACTACAGGGTTATAAACACAAAGTCAAATAGGGGTAATGCAGGAGTAGGTTTAATAATGAATAGGAAAATAGGAATGCGGGTAAGCTACTACAAACAGCATAGTGAACGCATTATTGTGGCCAAGATAGATACGAAGCCCACACCTACTACAGTAGTACAAGTTTATATGCCAACTAGCTCTGCAGATGACGAAGAAATTGAAGAAATGTATGATGAAATAAAAGAAATTATTCAGATAGTGAAGGGAGACGAAAATTTAATAGTCATGGGTGACTGGAATTCGAGTGTAGGAAAAGGGAGAGAAGGAAACGTAGTAGGTGAATATGGATTGGGGCTAAGAAATGAAAGAGGAAGCCGCCTGATAGAATTTTGCACAGAGCACAACTTAATCATAGCTAACACTTGGTTTAAGAATCATGATAGAAGGTTGTATACATGGAAGAACTCTGGAGATACTAAAAGGTATCAGATAGATTATATAATGGTAAGACAGAGATTTAGGAACCAGGTTTTAAATTGTAAGATATTTCCAGGGGCAGATGTGGACTCTGACCACAATCTATTGGTTATGACCTGTAGATTAAAACTGAAGAAACTGCAAAAAGGTGGGAATTTAAGGAGATGGGACCTGGATAAACTGAAAGAACCAGAGGTTGTACAGAGTTACAGGGAGAGCATAAGGGAACAATTGAAAGGAATGGGGGAAAGAAATACAGTAGAAGAAGAATGGGTAGCTCTGAGGGATACAGTAGTGAAGGCAGCAGACGATCAAGTAGGTAAAAAGAAGAGCGTTAGTAGAAATCCTTGGGTAACAGAAGAAATATTGAATTTAATTGATGAAAGGAGAAAATATAAAAATGCAGTAAATGAAGCAGGCAAAAAGGAATACAAACGTCTCAAAAATGAGATCGACAGGAAGTGCAAAATGGCTAAGCAGGGATGGCTAGAGGACAAATGTAAGGATGTAGAGGCTTATCTCACTAGGGGTAATATAGATACTGCCTACAGGAAAATTAGAGAGACCTTTGGAGATAAGAGAACCACATGTATGAACATCAAAAGCTCAGATGGAAACCCAGTTCTAAGCAAAGAAGGGAAAGCAGAAAGGTGGAAGGAGTATATAGAGGGTCTATACAAGGGCGATGCACTTGAGGACAATATTATGGAAATGGAAGAGGTTGTCGATGAAGATGAAATGGGAGATACGATACTGCGTGAAGAGTTTGACAGAGCACTGAAGGACCTGAGTCGAAACAAGGCCCCCGGAGTAGACAACATTCCATTGGAACTACTGACGGCCTTGGGAGAGCCAGTCCTGACAAAACTCTACCATCTGGTGAGCAAGATGTATGAAACAGGCGAAATACCCTCAGACTTCAAGAAGAATATAACAATTCCAATCCCAAAGAAAGCAGGTGTTGACAGATGTGAAAATTACCGAACAATCAGTTTAATAAGTCACAGCTGCAAAGTACTAACACGAATTCTTTACAGACGAATGGAAAAACTAGTAGAAGCCGACCTCGGGGAAGATCAGTTTGGATTCCGTAGAAATACTGGAACACGTGAGGCAATATTGACCTTACGACTTATCTTAGAAAAAAGATTAAGGAAAGGCAAACCTACGTTTCTAGCATTTGTAGACTTAGAGAAAGCTTTTGACAATGTTGACTGGAATACTCTCTTTCAAATTCTAAAGATGGCAGGGATAAAATACAGGGAGCGAAAGGCTATTTACAACTTGTACAGAAACCAGATGGCAGTTATAAGAGTTGAGGGACATGAAAGGGAAGCAGTGGTTGGGAAGGGAGTAAGACAGGGTTGTAGCCTCTCCCCGATCTTATTCAATCTCTATATTGAGCAAGCAGTAAAGGAAACAAAAGAAAAATTTGGAGTAGGTATTAAAATCCATGGGGAAGAAATAAAAACTTTGAGGTTCGCCGATGACATTGTAATTCGGTCAGAGACAGCAAAGGACTTGGAAGAGCACTTGAACGGAATTGATGGTGTCTTGAAGGGAGGATATAAGATGAACATCAACAAAAGCAAAACGAGGATAATGGGATGTAGTCGAGTTAAGTCGGGTGATGCTGAGGGTATTAGATTAGGAAATGAGTCACTTAAAGTAGTAAAGGAGTTTTGCTATTTGGGGAGCAAAATAAATGATGATGGACGAAGTAGAGAGGATATAAAATGTAGACTGGCAATGGCAAGGAAAGGGGTTCTTAAGAAGAGAAATTTGTTAACATCGAGTATAGATTTAAGTGTCAGGAAGTTATTTCTGAAAGTATTTGTATGGAGTGTAGCCATGTATGGAAGTGAAACATGGATGGTAAATAGTTTGGACAAGAAGAGAATAGAAGTTTTTGAAATGTGGTGCTACAGAAGAATGCTGAAGATTAGATGGGTAGATCACATAGTTAATGAGGAAGTATTGAATAGGATTGGGGAGAAGAGAAGTTTGTGGCACAACTTGACCAGAAGAAGGGATCGGTTGGTAGGACATGTTCTGAGGCATCAAGGGATCACCAATTTAGTATTGGAGGGCAGCGTGGAGGGTAAAAATCATAGGGGGAGACCAAGAGATGAATACACTAAGCAGATTCAGAAGGATGTAGGTTGCAGTAGGTACTGGGAGATGAAGAAGCTTGCACAGGATAGAGTAGCATGGAGAGCTGCATCAAACCAGTCTCAGGACTGAAGACCACAACAACAACAACAACAGCAACTTTCTGGAGTATGGCTAATAACAAAAACCGGTAGATGATTAATGGTCAATAATCAGCTAATGGTTAAAATGCATTTTATAAAACACCCTAATTATATTTAGAATATTGTTTTCTAATCTTCCATTGTGGTATTTCTGTGTTCTGCAGAACTCAAGATGACAAGTTGTGGACTCTAGCTCCATTAGAAAAGAAACAGTGGCTCACCCAACTTGAGGATTTGTTTGGATGATTCCAGTTCCAAAATAGTGAATGTTGTGAAAACAGATCTAGTACACTAATCTGCAAATGAAACTTGGAAGTTGCCAGATGTTTGTTCAGGTCCCTTAGGTACTTTCTCAAGGCAGCAGTCATAAGCTACAAGAAGCCAGATGTTATGTATGACTTGTGTAGAAATCTAACAGCATATATAAGAGTCAGAAGTTACGGGAGGGGGCAATAATTGAGAAGGCAGTGAGATAGGATTAAATCCTGTTCTCCCATGTTATTCGATAAATACAGTGCAAGCAGTAAAAGGAAATCAAAGGTAAATGTGGAATGAGTTTTAAAGTTCAGGAGAAGAAATAAAAACTTTCAGATTTGCTGATGACATTGTAATTGTGTCATCAAAGGATATGGAAGGTAAGTTTAATGGACGTCTTGCGATCGGAGCATTTTATACTAGTCCCGTAGAGAGTCATCATGCTGAAGCCGGTGCATTGCCACTGCCCTATCGGCGTGATATACTGCTTTGTCGGTATGCCTGTCGGCTACTGTCAATGCCTGACCACCCGTCTTATCGTTCCTTTTTTGACGACTCCCTCGATCGTCAATATGGGTTGTATGTCTCTGCCCTGCTACCCCCTGGAGTTCGCTTTCGTCGCCTCCTTCAACACCTTGAGTTTTCACTCCCTGCAACCCTTAGAGTGGGCGAGAGCCACACGCCACCTTGGCTCCAGGCTCAGGTTCGCGTTCACCTTGACCTCAGCTCGCTCCCAAAGGAGGTTACCCCCGGTTCGGTATACCGCTCCCGTTTTGTCGAACTTCGCTCGAAGTTCATTAATATGACCTTCATTTATACAGATGGCTCTAAGACCAGTGACGGGGTCGGTTGTTCTTTTATTGTCGGGGCACAAAGTTTCAAATACCGGCTCCATGGCCATTGTTCGGTCTTCACAGCTGAGCTCTTTGCTCTCTACCAGGCTGTTCTTTACATCTGCCGCCACCGACATTCTGCTTATGTCATCTGCTCTGATTCCCTGAGCGCCATCCAGAGCCTCAGTGATCCGTTTCCAGTTCACCCTTTCGTGCACTGGATCCAACGCTCTCTTCAGCAGCTGGTGGACTACGGTTCTCCAGTTAGCTTTATGTGGGTTCCTGGCCATGTTGGTATCCCTGAGAACGAAGCTGCAGATGCCGCGGCCAAGGCTGCGGTCCTCCAGCCTCGGACAGCTTTTTGTTGTGTCCCTTCATCAGATTGTAGCAGGGTCATTTGTCGGCGCATTTTATCGCTGTGGCATGCCGATTGGGCTGCACTTACGGCCAACAAGCTTCGGGCCTTGAAACCTCTTCCCGCGGCTTGGACATCCTCCTCAAGCACCTCTCGGCGGGAGGAGGTAGTTTTGGCCCGGTTACGAATTGGACACTGCCGGTTCAGCCATCGCCATCTGCTGATGGCTGCGCCGGCGCCGTTCTGCCCATGTGGGCACTTGCTGACGGTCCGCCACATTTTAACGTCCTGTCCGGATTTTACTACACTGCGTCTTGATCTTGGCCTGCCATGTACTCTTGATACCATTTTAGCAGATGACCCAGGAGCAGCTGCTCGCGTTCTTCGTTTTATGAAATTGACCAACCTGTCTAAGGACATTTAATTATGGTGGTTTTTTTTTTTTTTAATCCTATGCCTGTCGATCTTTTATCGCGTTTTCCCTTTTAGTTGCTGTTTTAAACTTGTGCCTCGCGGTGCATTCCTAACGTAGTCTGGGCGCTAATGACCGTTGAAGTTGTGCGCCCTAAAACCACAAAAAAAAAAACATTTTTTATTCCAGATTCGGATTCTCCATAAAAAAAGTAATCAAGTTTTGTCTGAAGCATTTTTTTTAAACCATTGACAGATGGCACGGAAATAGAGAAAAAGGAAAATTGTGGAAGAACTCTTATTTATCTAGAATCATCCAAGAAAGACGCATCAAATCAATAAAAAGTGTGTACCAATTCTTTCATTATGCCAAATTAACCTATTTTTGTACAAAACATACTGTATCCTACTTTTAGCGTTACCCAGGAACGACGACATGGACGTAGTGGAATGATGTTCCCATGGGGTGCTTCAGTAGTGAGAGTCCCCTTGCCTCTCACATGTTCAGGTACTTCATTAGTGTGAGTCCCCTTACCTCTCACAATTTGGCGTGCTTAATTAATGAAATTAGCTACAAAGAAATTGTTCAAAATTATCCCCATTTGCTTCAATGCATAAAGTCAATTGTCTGCAAAAGTTGTCCGCAGTTTTGAGCAGTACATCCTGTGGTATGGGTGCACATGCTCTTTGAATGCATTGCTCTGTATCGTTGCAGGTTGTGTGCTGTCTTTCATAGACAATATTTTTTAAATAACCCCACAAGTAAAAATCAGGAGATGTTAGGTCTGGTGAACGTGGAGGCCACTGAATTGGTCCGCCGCATCCTGTCCACCGACCAGGGTACCGTAAATTTAAAACGTTCTGCACATTTTTAACATAATGGGGAGCTGCTCTATCCTGTTGAAACCACAGTCGCGGAGAAGTTGTAAATATGATTCCTCAGTAACATTTCACCCAAAAAAATACGGTCCTATCAAGCAACCATTTAAAATTCCACACCAGACCATTAATGACAATTTGTGTTGATTGTCAATGGGTCTGTGCCAGTGTGGATTGACAGGGGACTAATAATGACAATCATGATGATTTGATTCACCATTGTTTTTGAATGTGGCTTCATCAGTGAACATAACGTATCTAAAAAAAATCATTGTCACCTCTTATCATTTCCGAGGTCCATTGGCAGAAATGCTTGTGTATTTGCATATCTTTTGGCATTAATGCCTGTGTCAGTGTGATATGATAAGCGTGCCTTAAAAATCCTCAAAACAGTTGATTTCGGTATTCCAGTTTGTCCCTGAATTGCATGACTACTAATTTCAGGATCCAGTTGAACACAGGCGAGAACGGTATGGGTAACAGCGTCATTTTCATTGTATTCGCGATGACGAGGTGGATGGTACACATATCTATTTCGAGCTCTTTGAGTGCAATTTCGAATAATGTTTTTGCTTGGATGTCATCTGTTTGGGAAACGATCAATATACAATTGTGCAGCTGCAATGTAATTGGTACGGCATTCACCTAAAATTGACACCATATCAACAATCTCTGTAGGAGGATTAGGAGGATAGTGAGCCATGTTTCACTAAAGAATAATTTACTTTAGTCAGTTGATGTTAACGGTCCACAATCTGAAAGTGAAGTGACATCTGATGGCATTGCACCGACCTTTATACTGAGCCATAGTTCACAGTTTGGCCACAGTAGCACGACAGTCGGGTGAGTAATGCTATTGTGAAGAGTTCCCTAACAAAATTTTAATACCATTCCGCCTCCCTCCATCAAAAACTGTGGCAGGTAGGATACATTTTGTGAAAGTATAGCTTAATTTGGCATAATGAAAGAATTGGTGCACATTTTGCATCGATTTGATGCATCTTTCTCGGATCATTCTAAATAAATCAGAGTTCTTTCCCAATTTTAATGTTTCTCAATTTCAGCGCCCTCTGTCAATGGTTTAAAAAATGTTTCAGATGAAACTTGATTACCTTTTTTTTATTGAGAATACAAATCTGCAATAAAAAATTGGGGTTTCCATTTAAGATGTAAAAGTTGCCCCCCACCCCACGCAAGGTGGCGGGGGCTGTGGGTCAAGTTTAGTATCATTTGATGTCCCCATTTGAGCTTATGAACTTGTCTTACCCACTATTGTACCCGATGTATAGTTTTTGAGATAATCTCATCCAAAACTTCAGATGGACCACCCTGTACATTTGCTAGAAAATTTTTTGTGAAAATATTTGTCTGGATTATAGCTATGTGCAGAAGTGAAACATAGACAATAAACAGTCCAGATGAGAAGGGAATATAAGTTTTTGAAATGTGCTGCTACAGAAGAATGTTGAAGATTAGATGGATGGATTGGATAACTAATGAAGATGTGTTGAATCAAATTGAGAAGAAAAGAAATTTATGGCACAACTTGTCAAATGGAAGGACTCAGTTGGTATAATGCATCCTAAGCCATCCAGGAATAGTCTGTTTGGCAAGGAAGGGAAACTGGGGGAGGGAATAATAGTAGAGGGAGATCTAGGGATAGAGTACAATAAACGGGGCCAAGTAAATGCAGGTTGCAGTTGCTCTGCAAAGATGATGAGGTCTGCATAAGATAGACTATCTTTGAAAGCTGCATTGAACCAAACTCTGCAGTGATCACTTCAAAAGCAACATTTACCTTGATTTGTCTCGCGTTCCAGAAGATTCTGCTTCATATTTTAATTAATAGAAATTCATGAATGAATGAATAATGAAGTGAATAAAAAGAAAGTATTCAGTGGTTTGCAGTGAGACCCTGATGTATATCCATGCTGACTACTGCCTGCCCTATACTCTGCAGTGGGTACCAGTGTGGGTCATTGAGTAGATATATGTCAGCTTCCAGATTGTTGCTCAACTTGAATAGGCTGTTTCAGAGTATTAACAGTGAAAATCAAACAATGGAAAATCCAGGGGGAATGTAACAATATTATGAAAGGACAGTTGATGCTCACCATATAGCGGAGATGCTGAGTTGCAGATAGTCACAACAAAAAGACTGCCACAAAAAAGCTTTCAGCCAGTAAGGCCTTCGTCATAAATAGGCCTCTCTCTCTCTCTCTCTCTCTCTCTCTCTCTCTCTCTCTCTCTCTCTCTCTCACACACACACACACACACACACACACACACACACACATATACACATAGACGTACGTGTGCAGTCTCTGACAACCTTTGTGACAACAGTTGTGACAGTCTTTTTGTTGTGCGTATCTGTGACTCAGCATCTCCATTATATGGTGAGTATTAACAGTGACTGTGATGTACTTTTTCATAGACCCATTTACAGTATTTTCCAAGTAAGCTGCTGAATGTGTGAGCAATTTTTTGACACTACAAACTATTGCCCATAAGGAACACCAGCACCAAGCACAACTTTTACAACAGTTTTTCTGTAGGCCTAGCAGAATATTGTTTTGCTGTAATGCGTATAACTATTTATTTTGATTTTATTTATTTAGTATTCCATATCGGCCGTGATAACAGACCATAGGATATGGAATAAGCCAGTTTTACGACCTTGCAATTATTACAATACAACATCCAGTGTGGTCAAATAAACAGTATTAATCAATTAAATATACAAATAAGTGCAGGTTAGTCATGTTATCGTATGAAAAAAATGCAATATTTAAACACAGTTACAATAATACACACATTTATACACACAGTGATCTGAGGATGAAACGTTATATGGAAAGTTTATGTTCTTACACATTACGGTTCAAATATTTTTCTGTTGTGTTAAATGAACTATAGAGTAGGAAATGTTTTAAATTACTTAAAAAAGAACACATGAGCTTATCATTTACAAAGACACTCAATTTTGGAAGAAAGAGTGTTTAAAGATGTTCGGACTCTTAAAACTAGAGCCCCTTTTATACCTCACTCAGGTCTGTAGGTTCAAGAGTCCGTCTTCTTTCCCTCAAGCCTCATAAGGATTTATGTATCACCACTTGGAAGTCACGTGACCTCCATTTGTCTTCTTTGTGTGCAAAGATGGTGTACAAGACTGTCCATACAGTGTCTAATGTGCATGAAGATTGTTCCATAATGGTCAAGTTCATGGTTCAGGAGTCACCAGTGGGTGTCCTTGATGCCTGCAGCAATGAATACCAAAATGATGTTTTTATTATACATTATCTGGAGCAAATTCTGTGTGTATCAAAGAACATTGTAATAGGTGCTGGCAGAATGAGCCAGTGCAGTTTTTAAGTCACTGAGCTCATATATTCTGTGTGTATGCATATTTTTGCACTACTTATTTTCATTGTATTATGATGACAAGTCCTATAAAATTGTAAGATTGTCCCTGGATGAATAATAAATAAATGATTGTATACTGGATAAGGCCACTGAGATTCGTCACCCACTGTATCTTTAAAAATAAATATCTCAGTGTGTGGTTGTGATTATGGGCAGTGTGATAACTTTTCTCCTGTATGCATGTGAATGTCTATCCTTGCCAAATTAAGATTCCACCTTTGTTTTGTTTAATTATAACTATGGAAATCTTTTTACTGTACCAAAGGAAAGAGCCTTCAAAGAGAACTGGCATGACATGTGAGGAACTTGATCAAATAGTGAAAAGATAGCTGCCACAGACCAGTGTCCCAATGTCATGAGAAAAATAAACATCTGCCCCACTGCACGAAATTTAAGCAAACACATAACTGTGATACGCTTCGTGTATTGATCATTGTAACTGTTGTAGCTAGAGCTCGTAATGTAGCTCTTGGGCATTATACACGATTTCAGATGAACAATACTGCTTGTTCAGTTTTATCTGGAATCGCTGCAGCACAGGCTCATATTGTTCAGCATTTCGTGTCACTGAAAGTTGTTGGTGTTTCCTTGTAGGCCTCATTCTCAACTGTTGAGTAGTGCATATTGCCATGGCTTGTAAACAATACAAAATATTGCATAGAAGCATTCATGTCATTTTTCAATTTTCACAGATGCCATTTTGAGTTCTCTTACCAGTTTCAAAAGTCATTCCCGTGAAAGTGTTGGAATGAAATGTGGAAAGAATCGTGATACCACTAACACATTCAAGCTGTCTTGTAGTGAGGTGTGTTGTGTGTTACAGTTGTAAAATGTTGGTTGCGTTTGTCTCATCATATGCCTTTTTTGCCTCCACACTTTAAATTCCTTTGATATATCTAAGCATGCAACTGCATTGTTATTCTGATGTAAAGAGGCAACGGCCTTGCCGCAGTGGATACACCAGTTCCCGTCAGATCACCGAAGTTAAGCGCTATCGGGTGTGGCCGGTGCTTGGATGGGTGATCATCAGGGCTGCCATGCGCTGTTACCATTTTTCGAGGTGCACTCAGCCGAGTGATGCCAATTGAGGAGCTACTCGACTGAATAGTAGTGGCTCTGGTCAAAGAAAACCATCATAAAGACCGGGAGGGTGGTGTGCTGACCACATGGCCCTCCTATCTGCATCCTCCGCTGAGGATGACACGGCGGTCGGATGGTCCCGATGGGCCACTTGTAGCCTGAAGACGGAGTGCTATAGGCTTGTAAAAGTGTACATAGCTTCACTAGCAACTTGTGAGATTGCCACAACAGCAGAACAAAGACTGTTGGTCTTAATGTTCACAGATATGCAGATGAATCATATGTGAATTAGGTGTTCTATTTGATACTGCGCAGCACTGTTATCACATTAGCTACCGATCAAATTCCACTCGTGTTACATTATTGAAGTCTTCTCCAAAGGCCCTTTCCAATACCACAGGAAAAAGTAAATACTTCCATTTAAATAATGAATAGTCGGTGTCATCATTATACAGCTATAAACATTAAATATGACTTGGTTGTGTCGGAAAATATATCAATTTGTCCACTAGGTCTTAGTAAAAATTGCGCTTCAGCATACCTGGTTGGCTGTTAAAACTGTAACTCCAGAAAGGATATCAGATTACAAAATTTCACTTATCTGTGCATATACATTATAATAGGAAGAACACACAATTAAATTTGTAGGTTATTATATACCGAGCTGCTAGCTCTGGCAGCAACAATAACTTTAACTTGGCTGTGCATAAAGTCAAACAAATGAAAGATAAAGGTACATCATTCCATGTATGTCAGAGGTCATCAGTCTCTTGTCAACTCGAGCATGAGAGCGTTGCATAGATGCTGAACAAAATCCGGTGCCAGATGCTACAGCAGAAGCATTCTCCATTATGAAGAGGTTTACTGTTAAAATTCTGAGACAGTATTTTCCAAGAAGAGTTGGGCAACAGATTACTTTATCCCACACACATCTGGTAAAATAACCACATTGCAAAAATCGTAGAAATTACAGCTTATTTGGAAGCTTCGGAACAATCAATCTTTTCATGTACCATTCACATAGGGAACAGGGAAAGGGGAAAATGATAATGGTACTGGAAGTACCCTTCACCACACTGCATAAAGTGGCTTGCAGATTGTATAGGTAGACTAGGGTTATCTCCTCCACAATACCTTACCCTGGAAACAAGTTACTGAAAGCATCACGAAGGTATTTATAGAAATTTGCATTGCAGACATTTAAATAAATCAACACAACAGATTACAGTTGAGTATTAAACCGAAACAGGCCTTAGGCTTTGTCAAAGCCCAGTTTCAGGTGAAACTGTGCTGTTACAGAGCAAGAAACAGCCATGAGCTGTTGGTACAGGGACATAAACCAAGGATCTCATCATGACCCAGTGATTGCTTTCATCTTTGATATTGAATTTGAGGCATTTTGTCTCCGTGATAACATTATAGTTGATGTGATAGCAAACTACAAACAGTGTTGTTAGGACGGGGGTGAAATTGGGGAAGATATGTATCATCATACATACAGATACGATATGCCCCTCTGTCTGCCATGTCAGCTGATGAAGGAAGCACATGAAGGCACCAAAATATTGTGTGGTTTCTACCATCTCATTTGGATAAACTCCCTTTAACAGCATGGATTTGACATTGTAAACTTTTGTGATAAATTAAACTATTTTAGACTGGAACTTAAATCTGCACATATGTGCATAGTTTTCATTTTTAATCGAAGTCAGTGTACACTTTGCAGCTGATTTAAAGTTACTTTCTTTCACAAATGCGAACATTAATCTGGCTGTCTATAAACTACGCTAAGTAATTTATTCGGAATTACTGTAACATCCATTGTCTTGACTGCTTCATCTCTTATGACTCCCCTGCAGTTCCATTTCAGCTTGACTTGCCAGTTAACTGTTAAAGATATGTTACAAATTGCTGTGCACTGTAATCACATGTATGTTTACAGTATAAATTGGTTTTCTGTTCTAATGGTAGCTAGATGATAAATCATAAGTGCCTTTTGATTCCAACTTCATACAAGAATTAATCTGCCTAACAGATTGAAGAAGTATCAAACAAGGACACAAACACACATCTTCATTTTATGAGGGCAAAGCTAAAGATACAGATTAGAGTCTCAATTCAGCATATGACACTTTTGTATAAGATAAGTTAATTCTGATGAACACTCCACTAAAAATTGAAATTTCAGGCTAGATAGATGTATTTGGCTTGGATCTTCACATCTTGAATAAATGATGTTTTCTTCTCTTTGGTTTTGTTCTGCTCATTGTTCTTAATGAATGTAAATTGGTAGTCAAGATGTAATAACAACAATTATTGATTTTCTGTTGTAATATTAAGTTCATGTTACGGAATGCATATATAAGTGAAATGTTGTTTAGGATGTGGTTAGATAGTGTACCTGATGTGTACATTGACCAGCAAAAGCATGAACTAGTGTTCCTTTTGACCAGTTTACATGTCAGGAATACTATCCAGTTACTATCTATTTGACTCTTCATTTGTTCATTAATTATTGTCATATGGAACTTTGTAATGTCTTAATAAGAATGATGATTGCATATCATCATCATCATCTTTTATCTTTAATAGGTGTTAAGAACACAAAAAATACATATCAGTTAGTCAGTGTCCCTTTGTAGGAGTTGGTTGGTGTATTGTTTGTATTGTTAAGAAATTGGATTGTATGCTCATTTTCAGAATGGCAGGAAGAGTGCTTGAACTTAAAAGCTTTGAATGACAGGAAGAATTTGGTTTATGCACTTCCTACAAGTGGAGGGAAAACTTTAGTTGCTGAGATTTTAATCTTTCGGGAAATACTGTGCCACAGGAGAAATGCTATATTTGTTTTACCATATGTCTCAATTGTTCAAGAGAAGGTAAGGAAGTTTCTTATGGAAAATATAATTCTCAGCTGTGTTGCAACGTGTAGAAACGTAGAAATTTTTGTTCTTTTTTCTGCTATTAAATTCTTTCTTTCAAGTAAAGGTACGCTCTATGGCCCCTTTTGCTGTTGACCTGGACTTCATGCTAGAAGAGTATGCAGCTGGTAAGGGACTATATCCTCCAACAAAGAGAAGAAAGAGGCATTCTGTATACATAGCAACAATGGAAAAAGCACTTGGCATTGTCAACAGCCTACTTGAGACAAAGCGAATGGAAGAAATAGGGCTTGTAGTGGTTGATGAATTGCATTTAATTGGAGACACAGACAGTTCACGGTCAGCAACTCTGGAAATCCTCCTCACAAAGCTTCGTTTCTCTGCTAGTAGGTATTTGGAACTGTACTGTATATTGAAATTTATGTTGAATTGATGCTGTAACAAAATGTAAAGAAAATGAAATGAAGGTAGTTTACACAATGTGTTTTTTATACCATTTTGACCTATTTGTTCTACCTTATGGCTTACACAATAGTAAAATAACTTTTATTTTGCTGGCAAATCTTGTAATCAGAAACGGTCTTGATTATGTATGTGAGATATTTTTCTCATAATATGGTGGAATAAATGATGATTAAATCGAGGGTCAAGCGTATAATATGTTACAATTTCCAGTCTTTACACTTACAGTGCTTGTTGGAATTGGGTAACAATGAAATGACTGCCCTAATCCCTCAGCTCTTAAGATCCTTGGAGAGAAAAGCTGGTGGCCATTGGCTTACCTGCAGGCACCCTCCTTGCTTGGCTATCAGGCAGATTTTCCAGAACTTTAAAGGTTTATTGCATCTAACCACCATAATCACCTCTCAGTCTCTTGTCCAATGACTTCATCAATTTCTACTGAGCTGTGGACATGACTAATTAAGAAGTAACTACAGGCTGATTACAATTAAACTTTCACTGCTTGAGTGGGCCCCCATTAAAAATGAGTGAGCGTAGGACAGTGAAACTTCGTGGGAACATTTGTAAGGACATGTGGAAGATAAATAACAAAAAAACCATTTAAAGACAAACATTTTAAGGTCCACCTGAGAGGGTAGCATTTTTAATTGCCTTTCATGCTTACAGTCCAGGCTACAAACGTTGCTCAATGTGATGACTATCTGATCTGAAGAGTAATGTAAAGTTTGACAAACTGCCTATTGGCTTCTGTCTTGGGTTCTTCGGCCGACATTCATCTAATGATTTTTCTGACGTTTCGCCAGCACGAGTGGCTGGCATTGTCAAAGCTTCACCCTCCATTGCCGGTGGTGAACTGGAGGCGAGCTCGCGGGCGCAGACTATATGTACCTGGCGCGTCAACGTCCGAGGGCTTCTCCGCGGTCATTTCCGGTGCGGTTCTCCTCTTGCTACCTGCGACGGTCGTTCGCTGCAGTACGGGCAGCCAGAATCCGTTTACCTTAAGGCCTTCCTCGTTCTTGTTGAAAGGCCTTATGGTAAACGGATCAAAGAGGAGCAGCACTATTGTTGTTAAATTGCTCAAACAGCTTTATGATTAAAGTCCTGCTCACCTTTTTCAGGCTCATGTAGATTGTCTGCAACTGTAATATGCACTGATGCTTAAGTTTCAACAGTATGTTGCTGTACCAGTACCGATGCCTAACGACACTTAATGACAGTAACTCTAGTAACAACACAAATCTTGCAGCACACAGTCTGAATATCCTTCCCTATAAAGTTGGGTACCCATACCGTAAATGCTTTTCTGTCTACACTGGCTCAAGTAGCGAAAGTTTAATTTTAACCTCTCAGTAGTTTGGAAGGAATTTTAAGCATTGAGTAAAGCAGAAAGTGTACAGTTTCCATATAAGGAAACATTTAACACTGGGCACCCTCTGAAAAAGGCCTCCTTTGCTAGCTGTTTGAGCTTGTGACTAATTCTATCTGGTAAGATACAAGCTTACTCAGTCTGAAGATCTCCCTGAGCTAGGTTCATCTTCAGTGTGTTCTCAGCCTTCCAGAAATGATGTGTGTCAGTGTGTTCTAGATAAGGAATGTTCCCCATAGCCTTGTTTCAACTTTTCAGGGGTCATACTCATGGATTCCCCAAGTTTAACACAAAACTTGATGGTGTAACAATGTTCTAAATTCTGCTGTTCCATTTTCGTAACACACAACAAAAACACAACTTTGCTGATGGTGCTCTGAAAAATCACGTGATGGCACTACAGAGCTGAAACTTGGACTGAGCATCTGGAAGGGATGATTACACTGGTCCACACAAGTAGAACTACACAGGTTTACCAGGTCACTTGCTGTGTTGTCAGCCTCATTACTTTTCTCACATACGTCATATGGCAGAATAGCATGAGTAACATACAGACTTACATTTTCTTATTATTTTAAACCACTGTATTTGCAAGCCAGAGGCAATCATATTGTGTAACCAGTGGGTATCCCATATCATATGATCGTGCCAGATGCTGACCCTATAATGATGCCAAATGTGGTCTGATTTTGTTTGTTCTCCTTGGAGCCTCCACACATGGATATGTGCATTATGATGCTGTATGCAGAATGGGGACTCATTTGAAATAACAGTATGACCCACTCCTGTTCCAGTGTCATCATTGCGTGCATCGCTATTGGCATGTCTTTCTTTGCTGCCACAACAATAACCGAAATGTTGGCAGTCGGTGGTGCTCAAGAAGTCATTACACCGTCTGAGTACCTGTCTTTCTGTAAACAAGCCCGTTTCATAACATAAGGTATGTAACATGGCTGTATGGTCCTTCACATCTGAGTGAACAAAATGTCTGTCCCTTTGGACTTGAGGCCTTTGAGTCCCTGCATGGCATGGAGTTTCACGCTCCTCTAACCCTTCATTCAATATTCACATAGCAATTATAATCGACCAATGTGAGAAGCACTGCCGTGGAACAATAAACCACTGTCTTGATAGTTAATGACCTTGCTGCTGTCAAATCTGACACATGCTTGTAGACCTTCCTCCTCTGACATGAGGCATCACACCATCTTCTCACAATTAGTCAACATTCAAATGCTGTTTCTGAATCAGTAAGATATACAGAATGTAGATGGCACTATTTCCACCTACTTTGTGTGGTGCTGAAATGCTAATTATTTGCTTATGCAAGCATGTAGTACACTATATGCAAATTTGACATTTGTTGCATATAAGCTTCATGTTGTGCAATTTTAATTGCCAGCAATATAAGTAAATTTTCTTTTATGGACTAAACACTACTTTCTTGCAATGTTGAATTTTTCATTTTCACAGAATGTTGGTGGAACTGGAAGTCATATTAAATAAGTGAAAAGCTATTTTAACCAACTGGGGATTTCATTCTGGCCCTTCAGATTTACAATGTGGCATTCATCTCGATATCCACTGAAGCACACTTTTGAAACATGTACATATAATTATTTCTTAAAAACTGTTGTCATAGTGTGTGTGTTTTAATTTTTAGGGCATGTCCAAATAGTCGGAATGAGTGCAACCATTGGCAACATTCAGGAAGTTGCTACATTCCTAAATGCTGAAATTTACTCACGCAATTTTCGTCCTGTGGAACTGAAGGAATATGTGAAATGCGAAAGAAATATTTTTGAGGTCAATTCGAAATTGAAAGGTTCTGAAGAAATGCTCTCTCTTGTTAGGACCATGGATATGCCAGTAAGCAAGGAGAATGTCTGCTACCTTTTTATTATTGTTATGATTTTGTATCTAATAAAAGAATGTTTCAGCCCCCATCATGCAATGGAGACCAAGACCATATTGCTCGATTAGTGTGTGAAGTAATACCACATGATTCTTGCCTAGTGTTTTGTGCCACAAAGAAAAATTGTGAAAATGTTGCATTGCTTGTGTCTAAGAATTTGCCAAGGTAACTTGAGACAAAATATATATTATTATAATAGAGGGAAACATTCCACGTGGGAAAAATATATCTAAAAACAAAGATGATGTGACTTACCAAACGAAAGCGCTGGCAGGTCGGTAGACACACAAACGTACACGCAAAATTCAAGCTTTCGCAACAAACTGTTGCCTCATCAGGAAAGAGGGAAGGAGAGGGAAAGATGAAAGGATGTGGGTTTTAAGGGAGAGGGTAAGGAGTCATTCCAATCCCGGGAGCAGAAAGACTTACCTTAGGGGGAAAAGAGGACGGGTATACACTCACACACACACACACACACACACACACACACACACACACACACACACATATCCATCCACACATATACAGACACAAGCAGACATATTTAAAGACAAAGAGTTTGGGCAGAGATATCAGTCGAGGCGGAAGTGCAGAGGCAAAGATGTTGTTGAATGACAGGTGAGGTATGAGTGGCGGCAACTTGAAATTAGCGGAGATTGAGGCCTGGTGGGTAACGGGAAGAGAGGATATATTGAAGAGCAAGTTCCCATCTCCGGAGTTCGGATAGGTTGGTGTTGGTGGGAAGTATCCAGATAACCCGGATGGTGTAACACTGTGCCAAGATGTGCTGGCCGTGCACCAAGGCATGTTTAGCCACAGGGTGATCCTCATTACCAACAAACACTGTCTGCCTGTGTCCATTCATGCGAATGGACAGTTTGTTGCTGGTCATTCCCACATAGAATGCATCACAGAGTAGCCAGGTCAGTTGGTAAATCACGTGGGTGCTTTCACACGTGGCTCTGCCTTTGATCGTGTACACCTTCCGGGTAACAGGACTGGAGTAGGTGGTGGTGGGAGGGTGCATGGGACAGGTTTTACACCGGGGGCGGTTACAAGGATAGGAGCCAGAGGGTAGGGAAGGTGGTTTGGGGATTTCATAGGGATGAACTAACAGGCTACGAAGGTTAGGTCGACGGCGGAAAGACACTCTTGGTGGAGTGGGGAGGATTTCATGAAGGATGGATCTCATTTCAGGGCAGGATTTGAGGAAGTCGTATCCCTGCTGGAGAGCCACATTCAGAGTCTGGTCCAGTCCCGGAAAGTATCCTGTCACAAGTGGGGCACTTTTGTGGTTCTTCTGTGGGAGGTTCTGGGTTCGAGGGGATGAGGAAGTGGCTCTGGTTATTTGCTTCTGTACCAGGTCGGGAGGGTAGTTACGGGATGCGAAAGCTGTTGTCAGATTGTTGGTGTAATGGTTCAGGGATTCCGGACTGGAGCAGATTCGTTTGCCACGAAGACCTAGGCTGTAGGGAAGGGACCGTTTGATGTGGAATGGGTGGCAGCTGTCATAATGCAGGTACTGTTGCTTGTTGGTGGGTTTGATGTGGACGGATGTGTGAAGCTGGCCATTGGACAGATGGAGGTCAACGTCAAGGAAAGTGGCGTGGGATTTGGAGTAGGACCAGGTGAACCTGATGGAACCAATGGAGTTGAGGTTGGAGAGGAAATTCTGGAGTTCTTCTTCACTGTGAGTCCAGATCATGAAGATGTCACCAATAAATCTGTACCAAACTTTGGGTTGGCAGGCCTGGGTAACCAACAAGGCTTCCTCTAGGCGACCCATGAATAGGTTGGCGTACGAGGGGGCCATCCTGGTACCCATGGCTGTTCCCTTTAATTGTTGGTATGTCTGGCCTTCAAAAGTGAAGAAGTTGTGGGTCAGGATGAGGTAATGAGGAAAGAGGTTTTAGGTAGGGTGGCAGGTGATCGGTGTGAAAGGAAATGCTCCATCACAGCGAGGCCCTGGGCGAGCGGAATATTTGTGTATAAGGAAGTGGCATCAATGGTTACAAGGATGGTTTCCGGGGGTAACAGATTGGGTAAGGATTCCAGGCGTTCGAGAAAGTGGTTGGTGTCTTTGATGAAGGATGGGAGACTGCATGTAATGGGTTGAAGGTGTCGATCTACGTAGGCAGAGATACGTTCTGTGGGGGCTTGGTAACCAGCTGCAATGGGGCGGCCGGGATGATTGGGTTTGTGAATTTTAGGAAGAAGGTAGAAGGTAGGGGTGCGGGGTGTCGGTGGGGTCAGGAGGTTGATGGATTCAGGTGAAAGGTTTTGCAGGGGGCCTAAGGTTCTGAGGATTCCTTGAAGCTCCGCCTGGACATCGGGAATGGGATTACCTTGGCAAACTTTGTATGTGGTGTTGTCTGAAAGCTGACGCAGTCCCTCAGCCACATACTCCCGACGATCAAGTACCACGGTCGTGGAACCCTTGTCCGCCGGAAGAATGACGATGGATCGGTCACCCTTCAGATCACGGATAGCCTGGGCTTCAGCAGTGGTGATGTTGGGAGTAGGATTAAGGTTTTTTAAGAAGGATTGAGATGCACGGCTGGAAGTCAGAAATTCCTGGAAGGTTTGGAGAGGGTGATTTTGAGGAAGAGGAGGTGGGTCCCGCTGCGACGGAGGACGGAACTGTTCCAGGCAGGGTTCAATTTGGATAGTGTCCTGGGGAGTTGGATCATTGTGAGTAGGATTAGGATCATTTTTCTTCGTGGCAAAATGATATTTCCAGCAGAGAGTACGAGAGTAGGACAGTAAATCTTTGACGAGGGCTGTTTGGTTGAATCTGGGAGTGGGGCTGAAGGTGAGGCCTTTGGATAGGACAGAGGTTTCGGATTGGGAGAGAGGTTTGAAGGAAAGGTTAACTACTGAATTAGGGTGTTGTGGTTCCAGATTGTGTTGATTGGAATTTTGAGGATAGGAGTTGACGGGTGTGTTCATTGGCTAAGTTGATGTGTAGGTGAAGGATTAGGTGGGTGTCCCATCTACTCAATCTCCCACTTCCCGCTCCACTCCCTCCAAAACCTCAATGGACACAGGCAGACAGTGTTTGTTGGTAAAGAGGATCACCCTGTGACTAAACATGCTTTGGTGCACGGCCAGCACATCTTGGCACAGTGTTACACCATCCGGGTTATCTGGATACTTCCCACCAACACTAACCTATCCGAACTCCGGAGATGGAAACTTGCTCTTCAATATACCATCTCTTCCCGTTACCCACCAGGCCTCAATCTCCGCTAATTTCAAGTTGCCGCCACTCATACCTCACCTGTCATTCAACAACATCTTTGCCTCTGCACTTCCGCCTCGACTGACATCTCTGCCCAAACTCTTTGTCTTTAAATATGTCTGCTTGTGTCTGTATATGTGTGGGTGGATATGTGTGTGTGTGTGTGTGTGTGTGTGTGTGTGTGTGTGTGTGCGAGTGTATACCCATCCTTTTTTCCCCCTAAGGTAAGTCTTTCCGCTCCCGGGATTGGAATGACTCCTTACCCTCTCCCTTAAAACCCACATGCTTTCGTCTTTCCCTCTCCTTCCCTCTTTCCTGATGAGGCAACAGTTTGTTGCGAAAGCTTGAATTTTGTGTGTATGTTTGTATTTGTTTGTGTGCTTTCGTTTGGTAAGTCACATCATCTTTGTTTTTAGATATAAAATGTATATTATCTTATACAAAATCAAGTATTTTCTTTGTGGCTGGTGTCTGTGTTCATCTTTCTTCTATTGCAGAGAGATCTTGGACCACAGGAAAGAGGAGAAACAAGCCCTGATAAGAACTCTTATATCTGAATTGAATGGTAGTCTTTGTCCTGTACTGCAGAAGACATTGCCTTATGGAATGGGATATCACCACTCAGGTACCACTTCCCTAATATATTTGTCCATTATAAGACTACTTGGCTAATACGAAAGTTCCACAGGGTATGTTGAAAAAATTTCAGGTCTTACAGTCGATGAACGTAGGCTTTTAGAAGAGGCTTTCCTTGTTGGCACACTGTGTTGCCTCTTTTGCACTTCAACATTGGCAGCCGGTGTGAATCTTCCTGCAAAAAGAGTTATCCTACGTTCTCCATATGTTGGACAAAAATTTCTGAGTCCCAGCCGATACAAGCAAATGATTGGTAGGGCTGGTCGTGCTGGTTTTGGAGCCTCTGGTGAAAGCATTCTAATTTGCAAACCTTCAGAAGTTCATATGGTTTGTAGAATTATTTTATTTTATTTAATAAATGAAACAAATACAATGGCAATGTTAAAAGTTCAAACATTTAAGGATGTCAATTTAAAAAAAAAAATAGTAGTAACCAGTAATTGCACCAACATTTCAAGATATTTCTATGACAAATTTTACACATTAGCAAAATGTAATCTTAGACGAACACATGTGAAAAATGAAAATTGTTTCCGATCTGAAACTCGGTGTCCCGTACCTACTTCATGCAAGCAGTTTATTATTCAATTACACAGTCCTTGGGTGCTTCGTGGAACAACTGAAGGCAGCAGTATGTCATTGAAGCCCCTTTGTATCTTCCAAACTCCACAGAGATTTTATTTGATTTGAAAGACAAAGCAGAAACGAGTAGCAAGTTGAGACTTCAAGTCAGCCAATAAGGTACCTCAGGTAGTATAACCAACAGTGCAAAATCTATAAAATGCAAGTATCCAGATTTGAATCTAAGTTTGCCACATTGTTGAAATTGTCACTCATGTTCATTTGGAATTTAAGTTCATTCTACTGAACCTATCAATAATTTGTAGAAAGGAAGTCTTCTGACAAGTGTGAAAGATAGAACTGAAAGGGATCAATGAGATTTCAGGTTTAAAACCAAAGAACAGGTAGAATAATACACAAGAAGTTGCTCAAAGGATGAGGGGCTGATCTTGATCCTGAGCACTGAACAATTGAGGACCAAGTAATTTCAGTCAGCATACCTTTTATTGTTTGGACAAAAGAACTCTATTGGAAAGTACCTAACAGGAAGTCACAGCTTTGGCTACTTAGTCATTTTCCTGGATTTTGGTGTTGTGATTCAGCTTTCAAGGAACTTCAATTTATTTCATACTAAGTTCTTAGGTGTGTTGAAGAAAATGGAATGAATGAATAATTTATGGAATGAACTCTCAGATTGTAGTTATGGTTCTGCTGTAGAATATTTTGGAACTAATGAAAATTTGAGCCAGACCTGGTCTCGAACCTGGATTTCCCACTTTTTGATAGCAGTTACCTTAAACACTTCTGCTATCCAAGCATGCTTGTACCTTAAACACTTCTGCTATCCAAGCATGCTTCCAAGAGCAGCCCAAATTTCTGACTGTCCCAGTGTCTAATCTCCCATGCGCTCAGATTATTGTGTTTGACCAAAGGAATGGAAGAGTTAAATTTTGTGTTATGTTACATTTGATCATTTCTCCTCTCTCATGTGTTTTAAATTCAGTATTTTCAACTTTCTCCAGAATCTGAGCAGTTTGCCATCAAAGAATTTCCGGGTTAAGATTGCAGTGGTTTACATCAAAATGGTTTAGTTAAGAATTTATATCCATTGAATATCGTACAGTGATGAAAACCAGAAGGAGGTGTTCAGGATGAGGGAAAATAACCATTCTATTTCAGTTTTGCTACACTAAATATGTTAATACCATTAGTGCAAAAAAAGTTCTTAAAGATTGTGCAACATTCACATTTGGAAAACCTGTTATTCAGCTAATGCAAATACTCAAACTACTTTTCAGGTTAACAGCTTAATTCAGTCTCCAGTTGATGACGCTTGCAGCACTCTACACAAGCCAGATAATGTCGGTCTCCAGACGCTAATGCTCAGTGCAATTGGTCTAGGGTTGGCAACAACACGTGCTCGTCTGCATGATCTCGCACGCACCACTCTCCTTTCAGTTCAAGAAAAAAGACTTGAAGTTGATGTGCTGCAGCTAACAGATGCTGCTGTTTCTCATCTTGTTCGGACTGGGGCAGTAGCTATTGTGAGTTCACCAGCAGTGGCAAATGAAAGCGATGTGCTGTCAGTAAGCATGCCCACTGCATGCAGTGTGTCTTCCAGCAAAAGGAAATCCCGGGTCACATTACACTCAGAGACTGAACTTACTGTGAGTAAATTGGGACGTGCTGCCATGAAAGGTATGGAGCAACTTAATAAACTGCCCTCTAGCAAATTAATTGTACTGGGAAGAAGTAAAACTGGCAGTTGGGAGGCAAGTATTTTTTTTTTTTTTTTTTTTTTTTTTTTTTTTTTTTTTTTTTTTAAATTTATCCTTCAATAGACGTTGTAAAATGTATGGATGTTGTCAACATGTAAATACAATAAATGTAGATGTAGAGATACATAACCATACACAATTATATACATAAATAGATACATTCATTTCCTGTCTTACTGAGTTACCCATTTGGACACTTCACTGTTCTGTTGGACATATTGTAAAATGCTTCTTAGTTGCAGTAATTGCTCATTAGCACAATTCTCAACAAAACTTACACATAATTTTAGGTAATCCTCTACAGTATAAAACACTTTTCTAACAGATAATTTTTTTGCACATACCTGAAGACATGTCTTTCACTTTTGTCTTTGATCTCTTGTGGTAGATTAAATTCAGTTTTCGTTCCACAGACCCAAAAAATGAGATGATTCTTGTGAGTGTGGTATTATATAGTTTAATTTCATTATATAGCCCTCTATTGTGGGTTTTTGTTTTGTTTTTCTATTGAGGTATAAGTGGTGGCTGGATTTGGTTCCATGTTCATGTAGAGACCTTCTCATTCGGTACTGATCATCATCCTTTTTAATGTGGATCACTGTTTGCACACTGTACTCATATGCAACAGTCAATTTTTTTGTAGGTTTAAGCAACTCAGTCCACTGTGTTCTCTATCTACTTTTTGTCATAATTCGTTCAGCACTTTTTTGTAGCTTAAAGATTGTTTTTCTGTTCTGTTCATTTGTTCCCCAGAACACTATCCCGTAACTCATCACAGAATGAATATATGCAAAATATGTTGTTCTGGTTCAAGATCTACTACACACAGAATTTGTTGTTCTCATTACAAAGTTGCTGTAGCTATTCATTTCCTGAAGGCAGTAGCATGCTCAGTCAATTTTAGTTGTGTGTCAAGATGCAACCCCCAAGAAATTTTGTTTGTGATACACATTCTATGAGCTCATCTTTCACTTTTAAAGAGTTACTTTTGGGTTTCCTGCTTATGTGGAAACTAATGCAACTGTTTTTTTTTACATTTAAAGTTAATTTCTCGTTGTCTACCCATGTGCATGCATACATGCATGAGTCTTTCTTCAGCTTTGTCCTTTAACACACTTGGTGATCTTTCACTGATTAGAATGTTACTGTCATCAGCAAACAATTCTGTTTCACCTTGTTTGGGATGCTGGGGCAAATCATATAAGAGTATTGTGCCAAGCATGCTTCTTTGGGAGACTCCATTATATTAATGTATTCTGAGTCAGAAAGGTATTTAATGGTATGTTGGAGTTTGTCTGAGAGATCTCTACCTGTTGCACTCTTTCAAGGTATGAACAAAACCACTTGTTTGCTACCCACAGTTTTCAGTTTATTTAACAGAATTGTGTGGTCTGCTGTATCAAAGGCTTTGCTGAATTCAAGGAAGATGCCTGTTATATGCTCTCCTGTATCTAGTGCTTCCAGAAAAACATTTGTAAAATGAGCTGTAGGCTTGAAACCAAACTGTTCTTTACACAGAAAACTGTACTTTTTTAGGTACCCCATGAGTCCAACTTTCATTATGGTTTCCATTACTTTTGAAAATGATAACAATAAAGACATGGGCCTATAATTTTGTATATTTTTGGGGTCTTCTTTCTTATTTAGCGGTAGAACCTTCGCGTGCTTCAGTGCCTCTGGGAAGCAACCTGTGGTAAATGATTCGTTTATAATGTGCGCTAAAGGGTCCGTGATACTTTCTGTGCAGTCCTTCAGGAAGCACACAGGTACTTAATGTATACTTGCTGAGGTTTTATTTTTTAGGTTCCAAACAACATTACTTATTTCTTCTGAAATGGAGGGCTGTAGCATCATTGTGTTTCGAACATAGTTCAGTGTTTGTACAGGTTGTAATTTGTGAAATTTGTATTGTAGCTTGGTACCTATGTTGCTGAAATATTGATTTGCAAAGCCTGCATTTTTTAAAATCATGTATTGTGGTATCAGTGCGCTGTAATTGTATGTTTACCTGTTTTGTCTTTTCTCTATTCGTCTCCAGTTTGGTGACATTCCGGGATGCTTTTATTTTCTGTCTTTTCCATAATTTTGTCATTTTGAGACCTTTTTGCTGTTAAAGAGAAGACCCTTCTATAGCTGAGTGTTTTAGTTTGGTTTTGTACAGCTATTTTTAATTTTAACTGCTGAGTGGAATGATCTGAAAGGCCCGGGTTACCTACAACCATATCACAATTTTCTTTCTCCAAGTCATTTAGTATATGGTCAGTGATTGATGCTGAGTGCTTAGTTACCCTTGTGGCTGTATTAATTAGTCAATGGTGATATTCTATAGCTGTACATAATGTTCAAATATGTGTTGCAGAATCCGCCTGTGTTCGATGTGTCGATGTTTAAATCTCCAATCCTCCCACCCATCACCCTCCATTTTAAACTGCCATTTTTACCTTTGACCTGATCTGGCTTGGTCCATTATTTGAAATGAACACAGTTGCCGATATGTCATTTTTGCCACAGCTACCATCCAGGTTTTACTATATGGATGTGTTGTAATTTTGTTCAGAGAGTTGTGACATCACAGCTAGTTAAGATGACTTGGTTACAAGACACACTGAGAGAAATAGTCATACACAAGATGTCAGAATTTCTTTGTGTCCTTAAAGACCCCAGAAGAGAATGGGAACCTGTGATCCAGTGGTCTCTCTGAAGAAAAATATTGACAGAAGAAAAATTGGAAGATTTTGAGAACGACATTGTGTATTGTATTGTTTTGGAAATTTATGATCATGCCAGTCATCTCATAAGGCAAAAGGCAGCAGATACTTTATATGACACGAGTTGTGTATGAGAGGCTGCCATTCAATTGAAAGAATTCTGAAATATATGGGGGTTCAAGTAAAGTAAAGGTAATGATGGTACACACATTCTCCTGATGAAATCCAATATTGTAACAGTAAGGGCAACTTTTCTGAGAAAAATGCGTGACATCAGGAAATAAAGTGATCAGCACCATATTATTCATGTTAATGAGCTTGGCTCACTCAGTGGGCAAGAGTAATTTGAAAAATTGATTAGCAGAGGAAAGAAACTTAAGTTTCCTTTATTTACGTCTGTGGCCACAAACTTTTTGTTAACAGATTACCGGTTTCGGTCTTTAGCGACCATCATCAGATCTGTTTCATAAAAACAAAGTCCTTTCCTTTGGAAAGGACTTTGTTTTTATGAAACAGATCTGATGTTGGTCATTGAAGACCGAAACCAGTAATCTGTTAACAAAAAGTTTGTGACCATAGACGTAAATTAAAGAAAACTTATTACCTATACGGGTCAGTGTTTTTTCGCGATGATGTCGTAGCTTGGAAAATGAACTTACTGTCTAGCGTGTTGGGTCAAGTGGCTTTGACTTTGTCAGAAGTGCTAAGCTATTAATTACAACAAGTGATTATCATAAAAGAGATGAACAGTAATGTATTCAAACAATGTTTCTTAGATTTATTGTGTGGTTTAGACGAAAGTGTTGTGATCCTCATGGATAACTTCAGTTGTCATTAAAATCAGAAGAGAAAATTCGCAATCCAGACACACAAAGTGGAGGAATTGTGCAGTTGACAAAAGAGAAAATTATTTCAATTGTGGATTGCTATATGAAAGTAGAGGTGTTAAGAAAGTCTGGCACCACAAGTGCTTATACAGTCAATTTGAAATTGACAGTTTAGTAACAGAAATGGGGCACGAGGTTGTGAGGAGGCCCCCTCACCATTTTGAATACAGCTGAGAATAATATATGTAGGTGCACTAGTGAAAGGAGATGACTCATCCAGAAATTGCACATTTAGAATCAAATTTGCTTAAATTTCCATTGATTACATTACTGTCAGACAGTCTTAACAGTGTACTCCACACTAAAAATTACTTCCTGAATGAAGACGTTTGAGAAAATCTCATTGAAAATATTGTCCATTGCTTCAAGTGACTCCTCAGGTATTGAATTTTCAAAATACACTTGATTCTTCAGAACAAAATAATTAAAAAACAATAAATTACATTAACTGTTATGTTTTTGTGCTTTTTCTTTCCCAAAGGTATGAAGACTATTCTCTCCCCACTCCCCCTCCCCCTTTACTGTTGTCTTGCCAGTTTTTCTCACCTCCCCCAGAATTTATCAGTATGTGTTCATTAATTGTATCAAAGCAAAATTCAGTGGAAAAAAACTCAAATTATGAGACAGAATAGCTGGCCATTTCGTACATTCAGGTGGTGAAATATGTGTAGTACCATGGTTAGACACACATAAAAGTGATACACTATCTTAGAGTTTGGAACTAGTAGATCCTTCCTTGTGGAGGAGAGATGGATAAGTTGAGAAAGGTTTAAAAAAAAGGGCACATCACTAAGTCCCCAGGATAAGAAGGATCTGACATGTAGTCTCCAACCTAATTGATGTTAGTAGCTTTGGAGGTGCTAATGCTGACTCAGGCTGCTACCTTATGGCAACAGTCAGAAGTCAGTCATCTAATGCATGAAAGGTATGTGGATCTCATGCAAGACAATTTCATGTTTATAAGCTCAAGGAGCCCAAGCTTCTCTAAAGATTTCCTAATTCACTCATGAAAAACCTGGCACACTTGTCCAACATTGGGAGAATCGAACAAATATGAAAAAAACCTAAAGAATACCCTTACAAAAGGTATGAAGAAAGGTATAAGACGAATAGGCCAAACCACATACAGTGGCTGGTTTGAGGGAGAGCACACACTATTAACACCAGGTTAAAAATTAGGCCTACAAGAGAATACTACAGGTAAACTATACCTGAAAATCTGTAGAAGATTATAAAATAGCGAGAAGAGAAGAGGCTTCGCAAAAAGAAAGAGAGAACATAAAAGGAATGAATCAGTTGAAAGGGATGTACAAGGTTAGAACTTTCTTTCTAAAGTTGAATAAGAACCATCCAAGACAAATTTATCAATAAATACAGATGGCTCAATATTGAGTAATGATGAAGTAATGTGTGTAAGAAAGCTCAGTGCTTTGATGAACTGTTAAATTGGTCCGTTTTGATTTATGCACATCACCACTTTATGGACTTCAGATCTGCCTATGAGAGTATTGACAGAAAGGTGTTGTATATGGTAATCACAATAACAGTTCATGCCCTTAGTGATACTGTGTATAGTAATCTCGGTTACAGTTCATCACCATAGTGAAACTGGATACAGTAATCACAATCACCATTCATCAACTTACTGAAATTGTATGTAGTAATCGCAGTAACAATTCATCACCTTCGTGAAATTGTATATAGTAATCACAAAAAAACAGTTTATTGCCTGAGTGAATGCTACTATGGAGAGCGCATGGGGTCAGACGTAGATACAGGATATACTATCATGTCCTGTGACCGTAAAAATGGATTAAGCAGAGAGATTTGTTATCTTGTGTTGTGTAGAAATATAGTTTTGGAAAAGGTTATAAGAGATTTGGGCATCAATACAAGGGGGACTATCCATTACAAATCAGTTCAGATGCTGGCATATGCAAATGATACTGATGCAATTCTAAAAACGCCAAGAACAGTGAAAGAAGTTTTTACAAGTCTTGAAAGTGCTGCTGGAAAAATGAACTTACAGATAAATGTACGTAAAACTAAGTAATGCTTGTAACTAAGAAAGATTATCCTAATGAACCCTCATTGAAGTTCGGTATTTTTATTAGTTTCACTTACCTTGGATCAGAAGTAAACTCTGTAAACAGTGTCAGCTCTGAAATCCAAAAATGAATTTTGTATGTCAATAAGAGACATCTTTGAAGCTGCTTTTTAGGAAAACTCAAGTTATGATGATGTACAAAGTTTTGATGAGCCCAGCACTAATATAATGTGCAGAAACCCTGTGAAATTTGATGAAAAGCTACTGCACATAACACTGGACTCGCATTCGGGAGGACGACGGTTCAATCCTGCGTCCGGCCATCCTGATTTAGGTTTTCCGTGATTTCCCTAAATCGCTCCAGGCAAATGCTGGGATGGTTCCTCTGAAAGGGCACGGCCGACTTCCTTCCCTAATCCAATGAGACCGATGACCTCGCAGTTTGGTCTCCTCCCCCAAACAACCCAACCCAACCCAACTGCACATATTTGAAAGAAAGATGTTGAGAGAAATTCTTGGCCCAGTGGAATTAAATGGTGCCAGGAGGAGGAACTGCAAATATGAACTATGTAACTAACCAGACATTGTCAGTTGCATTGTGATTAAAACACTGGAATGAACAGGCTGTACCAAGAGTTAGAGACAGAATGATTAAGAAGATATTCAACAATACCTGAAGGAACTCGGAGGGTTGAAAGACAACTGTTAAGGGGGGAGGAAGGTGTTACAAGGGACACGAGGAGAAATGGAATTCAAAATTGAAGGAGTTTGCCGCTAAACAGGAAAGAATTGAATGATGTTCTACAGATGGCCAAGGCTCACAAGGGGTGTCATTCCATGGATCGATGGATGGATGAATGAATGAATAACAGTATATTTTGCTATAGCCATGCCTTATAATTCATAAATGAATATATAAAATTGAAAGGCTCATGAATGAAAGGAATTGCTATTTCACTATAATATTTTCTTGGCCTGTGGTTTTCAGCCAAAATAAAGTGTTTAAAATAGTCATTATAGTATGAAAGCTTTCACAACCGGATGACATATCTTCTGGTAAACCTTCCGGGATGTAAGGTCGTGGTCCATGAAACTCTTCAGCTCCTAACGTTTCGTCCAGAGCTGCGCTGGACATCTTCAGAGGGGTGTTTCTCCTCTGGTGAGTCTTGCCGACTGACGGGTCGGACGTCTGAGAGCGACTTATATATCGTAGAAAGTGGGCGTGACCAGAGTTACACGTGATATGCAGAGATAATCTTTGTCAGAGATAAAACTTAACTATCAATCGTAATCTCATCACGGATAAAACTGTCTAGCAATTCTGCAGTGCTACTGTCCAAATATCACTAAGTTTCATGGTCTCTTCTTTCCGATTAAAATTATCCCTATGTTTATATATTTCAATTGCTTCTCTACAAAGCCGTGGGTAATAGTTCGTCGTCGTAGATAAAATTTTTGTTTCGGAAAACTTCACTTGATGATTTCCTGGCTGAAAAGCGTGTTCTGCTACAGCCGATTTATCTGTTTTTCCTAATCGGCTAAGACTTCTGTGTTCTTTTAACCGTGTATTTACCCTTCTTTTTGTTGTTCCAACATAAACTTTACCACATGTACACGGAATTTTATATTTGCCGCTGGCTGATAGAGGAGCGCGTTTATCTATTACAGACCGAAGAACATGACAAATTTTCTTCGTTGGTCTAAAAACAGGTCTAATATCATGTTTACTTAAAATCTTTCCAATCTGATCCGTTACTTTCTTTATAAAAGGGAGAGAGACTGTATTCTTCCATCGTTTTTCGGACTTGTCCTTAAGCTTTTTGTTGTTTGGGTGCAGAATTCTGCTTACTTCTTTCTTTGAGTAGCCATTTTTCTCAAAAGCGTGCTTACAAGTCTCGTTGACAGAGCCAGACGGATTTGCACGCCGGAGTATCTAGACGACGAATTAAAACATCTGAAGCACGCTTTTGAGAAAAATGGCTACTCAAAAAAAAAGAAGTAAGCAGAATTCTGCACCCAAACAACAAAAAGCTTAAGGACAAGTCTGGTAAACAATGGAAGAATACAGTCTCTCTCCCTTTTACAAAGAAAGTAACGGATCAGATTGGAAAGATTTTAAATAAACATGATATTAGACCTGTTTTTAGACCAACGAAGAAAATTTGTCATGTTCTTCGCTGTGTAAAAGATCAATGCGCTCCTCTATCAGCCAGTGGCGTATATAAAATTCCGTGTACATATGGTAAAGTTTATGTTGGAACAACAAAAAGAAGCGTAAATACACGGTTAAAAGAACACAGAAGTCTTAGCCGATTAGGAAAAACAGATAAATCGGCTGTAGCAGAACACGCTTTTCAGCCAGGAAATCATCAAATGAAGTTTTCCGAAACAAAAATTTTATCTGCGACGACGAACTATTACCCACGGCTTTGTAGAGAAGCAATTGAAATATATAAACATAGCGATAATTTTAATCGGAAAGAAGAGACCATGAAACTTAGTGATATTTGGACAGTAGCACTACAGAATTGCTAGACAGTTTTATCCGTGACGAGATTACGATCGATAGTTAAGTTTTATCTCTGACAAAGATTATCTCTGCATATCACGTGTAACTCTGGTCACGCCCACTTTCTACGATATATAAGTCGCTCTCAGACGTCCGACCCGTCAGTCGGCAAGACTCACCAGAGGAGAAACACCCCTCTGAAGATGTCCAGCGCAGCTCTGGACTTAACATTAGGAGCTGAAGAGTTCCATGGACCACGACCTTACATCCCGGAAGGTTTACCAGAAGATAAAATAGTCATTGTCTGTTTATGTTAAGGAAATATTTATTTCAAAGTGCTGACTTCCAAGTTCAATAAACTTATCATTTTCCAGTACCTTGTAATGTATTATGCTTACATGTATCAGACAGCATTGTCTGACAGCACAATTTGCGTGGGTATGACTCTACAACTGCATACCTTTGATCCAGAGGCTTTGTTGAGGTGTCGGGTGAGAACACAAGTGGAGGGAAATATGCAGAAAAGGTGAGAAAGGTACCTTCTGTACTTGCCCTTCCAGCTGCCAGTTTTGCTACTCCATAGCATTATTACATTGATCTTTACAACAGATGTTTCTGTTTCTCTTGAACACTTCAGTTATTAAAACTTCCAAAATGGAGCACTGCTGTGACTAGGTGAACATTTTTCATGTCTACCTAAATTACCACATCACCAGTAACTTCATTAATTTTATCATTTTGCACCTCATACTATTTATGATAAATGCATACAAGGAACACTTACACTTATTGTTAGAAAAAAACAGCATGCTGCTATGTTATGCAAGACGGGCTCTTACATGTATGAGGTAGTGCAGCTACTACAACATGTGATGGTTCTGCTATGTAAACAATGATTACCATGGGCAGAAGGTAAAAACTGAGTTAAAATGATGTGTGAAGGTCATAAGTAATGCCATTCGGATATTTTCCAACATTTATTTGTTAGAGGGTAATCTGAAAACTTACCTGATGTGCCTGTGAATGCCTGCTCTCTCTCTCTCTCTCTCTCTCTCTCTCTTCCAGCCAGTTGGATCAGAAGACTTTACAGTACTTGCCAATTCATATTTTACCATTTCTAAGTCAATCAGTAAGAAATATCCTGTTTGCAACTAAAAAATGCCGGTCATCAGTCTTAGTTGTCTTCTTTGTTTTAGTGTGTAATTGTCAGTTTTTAACCACAAGTGTGATTATTGTTTTGTTTCTATAATTAAGTGGGAGAGATCCATCTCACTTACAGTAACAAATTTACACACGAAAATCAGTTGTATTCATTTTTAAATGCCCCAAACATTAATAAACTAGTCTTTTTCATTAAGAGAATACAGCCACACTGAGGTAAACTTGACAACAAAAGTGCATACCCCTTTTAAATAATCACCAACTTTGTATTTCCATTGGTAATAATCTCTACTTAACAAAGAATTTTATGGCAGCACAACATTCCAGTTTGCTAGTGTGAACTATCTACATCCAACACAACTAGTTTTGAAGCTGTATATAAGATTGAGATTGAATCAAATGAAAACCTTAACATTTATTATTATGCAAATGAGGTAATACAGAGAAATTACAGATTATCATTTTTCAACATAATCCCTGTGATGTGTATTGCACGCATTCCACTGTTCAGAAGTGCATGGATACCTCGTAAGAATAATTCTCTTCGTTGGGAATGCTTGCACACGCACAACTCATACACATGACTAGAGTCTCAGGCAACTGAAACCACACTGCAAACAGCGACACCAGGGCATGATGGGAATGGCGAATGGGTGGGGGTAAGGAGGAGACTGGGGCAGGGAGGGGGAGGGGTAGTATGGTGGGGGTGGCATACAGTGAAGTATCTTTCAATTCACCTGTCAACTGCCATGACACACATCTTTTAGACACTTCATTGAATCGCAAAACATCAAGCACAGTATGGCCTGCTGAGCCAAAACTAGTATCCAGAATAGTGGTTATTTTTTACAGTAATACACCTGTTTTTCTTCAAAAGCTGTTTCACATTTGTTCGTCACCACATGATGTATCTGGACCGGGTGTGGGATGTATTCTGTGGAACTAACACCTCTTTTAAACATTTTGTACCACTTGTACTCTCCTGCCTATGAACCACGGACCTTGCTGTCAGTGGGGTGACTCGCGTGCCTCTGTGATACAGATAGCCATACCCCAGACGCAACCACAATGGAGGCGTATTTGTTGAGTGGCCAGATAAATGTGTGGTTCCTGAAGAGGGACAACAACATCCTTTTCAGTCGTTGTTTGGGCAACAGTCTGGACAATTGACTGATAAAAGTCTTGTAACCTCAGTCAAAACGGCCTTCCAGTGCTGATACTCTGAATGGCTAAAAGCAAGGGAAACTACAGCTGAAATTTTTCTCAACAACATGCAGCTCTACTGTATGGTTAAATAATGATGATCATGATGTCGTCTTCAGTAAAATAGTCCCCCATTTGGATATCCAGGCAGGGACTACTCAAGACATTGTTGTCACAAGGAGAAACAAAACAGGCATTCTATAGATCAGAACGTGAAATATTAGATCCCTTAATGAAGCAGGTAGATTAGAAAATTTAAAAAGGGAAAGGGATAGGTTGAAATTACACATAGCGGGAATTAGTGAAGGGTGGTGGCAGGAGAAACAAGCCTTCTGATCAGGTGAATACATGGTTATAAGTACAAAGCTAAATGGGGGTAATGCAGGAGTGAATTTAATAATGAATAAGAAAATATGAACACAGGTAAGCCACTATGAACAGCATAGTGAATGCATTATCGTAGCCAAGATAGACATGAATCCCACGCCTACCACAGTAGTACAAGTTTATATGCCAAGTAGCTCCACAGATGATGAAGAAAATGAGGAAATGTACAATGAGATTTATTCAATTACTTAAAGAAAATGAAAATTTAATTATGATGGGGGACTGAAATTCAGTAGCAGCAAAAAATAGAGAAGGAAAAATAGTAGGTGAATATGGACTGTGGGAAAGGAAAGAAAGAGGAACCCACCTGGTAGAATTTAGCCCAGTCATTAACACTTGGTTTAAGAATTATGAAAGAAGGTTGTTTACGTGAAAAAGACCTAGAGACATGGGAAGGTTTCAGATTGATTATATAGTTGTTAGACAGAGATTTAAGAACAAGATTTTAAATTGTAAGACATTTCCAGGGGCAGATGTGGATTCTGACCACAACTTGTTGGTTATGAACTGTAGATTAAAACTGAATAAATTGGAAAAAAGTAGGAAAATAAGAAGATGGGACCTAGATAAGTTGAAAGAACCAGAGCTTGTTTAATGTTTCAGAGGGTGCATTAGGCAACAGTTGACAGGGGAAATGAATACAGTAGAAGATGGAGAGGTAGCTTGAAGACATTAAATAATGAAAGCAGCAGAGGATCAAATAGGTGCAAAGACAAGGCCTAGTAGAAGTCCTTGGATAACACAAGAGATATTGAATTTAACTGATGAAAGGAGAAAATTTTAAGATTCAGCAAATGAAGCAGGAAAAAGGAAATACAAACATTTAAAAAATGAGACTGACAGGAAGTGCAAAATGGCTAAGCAGGAACGGCCAGAGGACAAATGTAAGGATTTAGAGTCATATTTCATTAGGGGAAAAATAGATACCACCTACAGGTCTTTGGGAAAAAGAGAAGCAGCTGTATGAATGTCAAGAGCTCAGATAGAAAACCAGTCCTAAGGAAATAAGGGAAAACTGAAGGGAGACAAACTTGAAGACAATATTACAGAAAGGGAAGATGACGTAGATGAAAAATTTGAAAGAGCCCTGAAAGATCTGAGTCAAAACAATGTCCCAGGTGTAGACAGTATTCCATCACAACCTTGGGAGAACCAACCATGACAAAACTCTTCCATCTGGCATGCATGATGTATGAGAAAGGCAAAATACCCTCAGACCGTAAGAAAACTGTAGTAATTCCATTTCCAAAGAAAGCAGTTGCCTACAGGTGTGAAAATTATCGAACTATCAGTTTAATAAGCCATGGTTGCAAAAATACTAACACGAATTGCAGTAGCCACCAGAAAGATCGCGGGAGGCGCACATCGGCACGGCGCGTCACGGACGGTAGTTGCCGCAAGTAGAGTCCCGTCCACCAGAGGGCACGCGAGAATTTGGACGCGACCTCTGCCGGCATAACAACAACAACAACAACTCAGGCAGCACGGGCCGTGCCCAGTCAGTTAACATTGGGCATGCATAGGACACAGTCCTGGTCTACGCCAAGTGAAGTGCGACATAAACGTGAACAGTGTTACTACACGAATTGTGTACAGAATAATTGGAAAAACTGGTGGAAGCTGACCTCGGAGAAGATCAGTTTGGATTCCAGAGAAATATAGGAACACACAAGGCAATACTGACCCTACAACTTAGAAGATAGGTTAAGGAAAGACAAACATAAGTTTATAGCATTTGTAGAACTAGAGAAAGCTTTTGACATTGTTGGGTAGAATACTCTCTTTGAAATTCTGGAGGTAGCAGGGGTAAACTACAGGGAGTGAAAGGCTATTTACAACTTGTACAAAAACCAGACAACAGTTATAAGAGTCAAGGGGCATGAAAGGGGAGCAGTGGTTGAGAAGGGAGTGAGACAGGGTTGTAGTCTATCTCCGATGCTGTTCCATTTGTACATTGAACAGGCAGTAAAAGAAACCGAAGAAAAATTTGGAGTAGGAATTAAAGTTCTGGGAGAAGAAATAAAAACTTCGTTTGCTGATGGCATTGTAATTCTGTTGGAGACAGCAAAGGACTTGGAAGAGCAGTTGAACAGAATAGACAGCATCTTGAAAGGAAGACAAAAGGTGAATATCAACAAAAGCAAGACAAGGATAATGGAATGTAGTTGAATTAAATCAGTTAATGCTAAGGGATATGCCGAGTCTTGATAGGCACAGCAAAAAGGTTCACACAATTATAGCTTTCGGCCATTAAGGCCTTTGTCAGCAGTACACACACACACACACACACACACACACACACACACACACACACTCACGTAAATGCAACTTGCACACACGTCTGCAGTCTCAGAGAGCTGAAACCACACTGCGAGCAGCAGCACCAGTGCATGATGGCAGTGGCGACTGGGTGGGGGTAAGGAGGAGGCTGGGGCAAGAAGGGGGAGGGATAGTATGGTGGGAGTGGCGGATAGTGAAATGCTGAAGTTTAGACGGATGGCAGGAGAGAAGGTGTGGAGAGGGCAGGGGGTAAGAATCGGAAAGGAGAGAAATTAAAAGACTGAATGTGGCGGTGAAATGACGGCTGTGTAGTGCTGGAATGGGAACAGGAAGGGGGTTGGATGGGTGAGTACAGTGACTAACAAAGGTTGAGGCCAGGAGGGTTCCCACCAACACCAGCTTTTCTGAATTGCGCAGGTGGAAACTTTCCCTGCAATGCATCCTATGTTCCCATAACCCTCCTGGCCTCAACCTTCGTTAGTCACTGTCCTCACCCATCCAGCCCCCTCCCTGTTCCTTTTCCAGCACTAACACAGCTGTCATTTCACCACCACACCCAATCTTTTAATTTCTTTTTATTTCTCTCCTTTCCAATATTTACCCCCTCCCCCCCTCCGCACCTTCTCTCCTGTCCTCCGTCCAAACTGCAGCACTTCACTGTCCGCCACTGCCACCATACTATCCCTCCCCCTCCCCACCCTAGCCTCCTGCTTATCCCCATCCAGTCGCCACTGCCATCATGCACTGGTGCTGCTGCTCGCAGTGTGGTTTCAGCTCTCTGAGACTGCAGACGTGTGTGCAAGTTGTGTTTGCGTGAGTGTGTGTGCGCGCAAGTGTGTATGTGTGTCTACTGCTGACAAAGGTCTTTATGGCTGAAAGCTATAATTGTGTGAATCTTTTTGTTGTGCCTATCGTGACTCGGCATCTCTACTATATGGTGAGTAGCAACTTTCCTTCTCTGGTACATTTCACCCTGGATTTTCCATTGTTTGATTAATGCTAAGGGAATTAGATTGGGAAACGAGACATTTAAAGTAGCATTTGAGTTTTGCTATGTGGACAGCAAAATAACATGATGGTAGAAGTAGAGAGGACATGAAATGTTAACTGGCAGTGGGAAGAAAAACATTTCCGGAGAAGAGAAGTTTGTTAATGTTGAGTATAGGTTTAAGTATTAGGAAGTCTTTTCTGAAGGTAGGGAGACAAGAAATTTGTAGTGCAACTTGCCAAAAGAAGGGATCAGTTGATAGGATATGTTCTGAGACATCAAGGGATACCAAATTAGTCTTAGAGGGGTGTGTTGGAGGTAAACATGATAGAGGGAGACCAAGAGATGAATACAGTAAGCAGATTGAAAGATCTTGGTTGCAGTAGTTATTCAGAGATGAAGAGGCTTGCACAGGATAGAGTAGCATGGAGAGCTGCGTCCAACCAGTCTTCGGATTGAAGAGCACAACATCAACAACAACCACCACTTGTATACTTGCTGCAGGACACTCATGGATCACCAGACTGTGCCTTCATCTTGTGATACATTTCCACTGGTTTAACAGTATCACTCTGCCTTAACTTCACACATGATGAAACATATATAGATTTGTTTTCTTGTCAAATTCTAGTTTCCCTTGTAAGATTCTGCTACAACAATATTTCAAAATATTGATGGAAAAGGCTGATTAGTAAATAATGTATACAGATCCTCTTCCATTCTCACTGTATATTATAAATTCTCATAAAATACTTGTGTAACATTGTGCAGACACAGTATCAGAAGTGACACCAACCAAGTTTTATTCTGCTTCCACACGAAGAGATCTGCAATACACTGAATGAAGTACAGTACAATTCAAAGTCTCATAACTATACAACACATCAGTATATAGTCTCGAAGGTGAGCGTACTATAAGCAAGTAAACATCAGTGTGGCTGATGGCCCAGCATGCTGGTCTTACATTGGACTGTTGTGCACGTGGCTGGAGGCACTTTTACCGTGGCCTGTTCAATTACGCACGCTCAAACTGTAGGGTGACAACACTCCTTCCCTGTTGGGGAAAAGTGCTTATTGTGGAGATGTCCATGTCTTTATCGGTAGGTGATGACTGGTGGAACAGGTGTTGTGGTGTCTCACGAGAATATGGTCTGAAATGGTGCAGGCACGGACAGATGTGGGGAGAGGCCAGGAGGGAGCACTGGTGATGATGGTGCTGTATCCATGTTCACATCCAGGCAGGCACATGGCGATGGAGGCACTAGAGAAGATGGCGGAAACAGGTACTGTGAAGAGTGATGTAGCCCCACACTGACTACTCCGCTTGGTGATGGTGGCACGCAGAATGAAAACAGAGATATAGGAGGCATGGATTGCACTGTAGGTGCCAGCACAATTGATGGAGGCAGCCGCGGGAGCAGAAAGCTCTCCAGTGCACAGTCAGTCATGCTTGTACTGAGCTGGTCATATTGTCATGGCACCAAGCTATCGGAGATGTGCACCACGATGCAGAAGCGGCGGCCCCTGCAACATTGGGTGACTACTGGTATGCACTTAGGCCACTGGCCAAACCTCCAGGCCCAGATGGCGGAGCCCGGATGGAATTGCTGTGAGGTGGGCACCAGTGTGTGGCTGAGTGTCAGGCAGAGCAGATGAAGCAGCATAAGGGTCTGGTGGCCATGAAGCAGTTCCGCCAGGCTACAGTAGCCAACTGGAGTGAACCTATATGAACTCAAGAACCTGTTGAGGGCTCCCTCAAGAGAAGACTGAGTGATATATTTTTTCATCTGAGTTTTGAATGAATAGTCCAGCTACTCCACCTCTCGCTCAAACTGGGGATGAAAGGGAGGGGCTGTAATATTTTGGGTGGTACTTTTTGTAAAAAAAAATCCTCAGTCTTGAGACACAAACTGTAAGTTGATGTCCATTACAAGCGTATATGGCAATCCTAAAGAAAAAATCTTTGAGAGGGTTGTAACAGTAGTCGACATGGGTGGGCAGTGGAACACACAAGGAAATTTTGAGAAAGCATCAAATACTAAAAGCCAAAAGGATTTAAATAATGGACCCACAAAATCAGCATGAATATGCTTTGGAGGGGGGAGGCATAGTGAAAGAGTGTGCCATGGCACGGCTTGACGAGTGGCGTACTGCAGGCAGGCTGTCACAATGCATCCGCTCTCATTGTCAATACCCAGCAAAAACGTGTGATGGCAATGGTCCAGGTGGAGAAGGTGCATACTAGCCCAGAGCAATGCAGACAGGATCACAATCCTGGGCACCAATTCTTCAGTAGACAACAGTAGCACACCATCAAGAACTGAGAGGTGTTGGCAGAAAGCATAATAATTATGCAAAGGATACAACACTCAGCCTGGTGGTTTATCCACCCAGCCATGGTGGGCAAATTGAACAACCTGACATAAGACAGGATTGGACCAGACAGCTGCCAGAATCCAAGAACTGGAAATAGGAAAACCATCCACAGTGTTTTGGGCTTCAACATCTAAATGGAAACACAGTATTTCATCCTGATGAAATGCTTGATCAGAGGCAGTCAGCAATTGAGAAAGAGCATCTACATCAGCATGTTGTGCTGTGGGTTGGAAATGAACTTCATAGTTAGAGGATGGCAAGAACAGAGCCCAGTGTTTTAGGTGACGGGCTGCTTTGTCTGGTGAAGATGCCGAAGGACGGATAAGAGAAACTGGAAGTTTATGATCAGTAACCAAATTAAACTTGAAGCTGTATAGGAAAACATTAAATTTTTTGAGTGCATGCACAATAACAAGGGCTTCTTTTTCTACTTGTGATTAGTGTTATTCCGCCTGGTTCAAAGTTTTGGAAGCATATGCAATAGGGTGTTCAGAAGCGTCTGCATATTTGCGTGTGAGAATGGCCCCAAGATCATATTGACAGGTGTCTGTGGCCGAAACAAGATGTTGTCCGGGTTGGAAGGTAACCAAGCCCAGTTTCAAGTGTAATTTTGGTGACCAGGTAACAGGAACATCTTTACATAAGAGAGCATGCAGTAGCTGGGCCAATGTGGCTGCACAACAAAAAAATTTATGGTAGTAGGAAATCTTTCGTAGACATTGGTAGGACATAGCAAAGCTTTAGTGGAATCGACATACTGGCGTAAAGCCTCAGTGCCAGCATGTGAGATCCAGACTTTAGATAGACAATAGACAGCTGAAAAAATTTTGATTTGTCCAATTTACATTTCAGACCGGCAGCCTGTAGCATTGTGAGCAAGGCACGGAGATTCTGCAAATGTTTATCTGTTGAGGAACCTGACACCACAGTATCATCCAGCTAATTAAAGCACGCTGGCATGAAGGCCATGAGTTGCTCCAAAAATTGCTGGAAAATGACAGGAGTGCTAGCCACACCAAATGGCAGGTGCGGGTATTCATATAACCTCAGTACACTGAGAGGACATGTTTGGAGTCATGGTTGTTGTAAGTAGACTTCTGACAAGTAAATTTTGGAAAAATATTGACCCCCGGAAAGCAGTGCTGAGAGTTCATAGGGATAGATATTAATAATAAATGGTGAATTTACAGACACTTTAAAATCACCACAGACCAAAGGTTGCCAATGGGTTTTTTGACAATTACCAGTGGAGTAGATCATCCGATAGAGGATACAGGTGTAATAACATGCAAAGATGTAAGTTGATCTAGTTCCAACTTGACTAGCACTGGTGAAGCTACTGGGACTGCGCGGACACAAAAATGGGTGTCCACTGTTGGTTTCATTGTTATGTGAGCCTTGAAGTTGACAGCAAATCCTAAACCTTCCAAAAACGGAGATAAATTCTGAGCAGAGTGTGTCCTGTTGTTGGTATGGAACTTGATCTGATATCGGATGCTCTTTGTCAGAAATGGAGACCTCAGAAATTTTGAAGTCTTTTAGCCCAAATAAATTTTCAGTGTTGTCATTATCTACTACTAGAAATGTTAAAAGGCCGAACAACTGTTTCGCGTACTATGGAAGTAGAAAACTGTCCCAGTATGGGTAGTTGTTGTAACTCACCAACCAACCAACAAGAGAAAGGGGACAACACTGGTGATCCAAGATCCATTTAGGTTTGAAAATTTAATGAAGTCACTGCTGCACCCATGTCTAGTTGTGTTTTTAACATCTTGTCCATTACATGTACTTCGATGTAGAGTTTGTTTGGGGCTACCATCACTTTGGAAATACTGTTCTCATCCTTGTTCATGTCTGGTGAAGGAGGTTGAGAGTTGCACACAAATGTAATTTGTCCCTTCTGTTTTGGGTTGCCATCACCCAACGCTTTGAGCATGTGACCCACCCATGTTGAACAAAACAATAAAGGCACAATGGAAGAGGAGGACTTGGCCACTGTTATGATGCTGGATGCTGCTGCTGCTGAGCCTGGAACTGCCCATGCAGAATGGAGAAGAGCACAGCTGTGACGTCGCCCCCCCCCCCCCCCCCCTATAAGCTAACTGACAACTGACAGTGACTGAGGAGGAGAGGAGAGGAAGCAGTGGCGGCTACTTCACACCATGCTTCTTCCTGTTGCCCTAGATACTTCAAAAGACTGAAAAATGTTCAGAACATCTTTGAGTGAGGGATCTGCATATGAGTCCTGGTTGGCCTCAGTAATAAATTGGCAATGACTGCTAAGTCCATGAAGTTCCACTGCCCAAGCTCTATATGGCTCTTGCAGCCATTTTTACAATGGTAGAACTCAGTGTGAGCAGCAATAACATGAGTATGTTTCTAATGATAATTAGAGAGAAACTGACACATTTCATCAACAGAGAGATGGCTGGTACCTGAAGAGGAGCTAGCTGACACCAAAGGTGACAAACAGGAGGAGAAATCCTTGACAAAAATAAACTCTTACAACAGTTGGGGTCTGTGACTCTGAAAGCTTGAAAATAATGTTGCCCAACCTTCCACAGTATCGTCATACAGAGAAAACAGTGGGGGTTGCATCAACTCCGGTGGAACCTGGCATGCCAATGAGGCTGCTATATTTTTTCGTGCCATGGCAAGAGCCTGCTGATAGTAGGTGAGAGCTCACTGTTGTTCAACAAGAGATTGAAGAACCACGTCCACTGACATGTTGGCTGTGTATTGAATCAAAGGAATGAAACACGTGGAGTATATCACACTCGTCGGTAAGTTTGTTGTAAATTGTACATACACAATATCTGAAGTAACACCAACCAAATTTTATTCTGTTTCCACATAAAGAAATCCACAATAACACTGAACGAAGTATAGGACAGGGCGAAGTCCACTCACTATGAAACACATCAACATAAAATCTCGTAGGTGAGCATACAATAAGATAGTCCACAAAAGTAAAGCCAAGGGCATGGTGTGCTGGGCTTATACTGGGCTGTTGTGCACATGACACAGTGCTTGCCCTTGCTGCATGTTCTGTCCAGGTTGTGAGGCAACCTCTCCAGGCTAACTGTGGATGCACTTGTATTGCTTGCTGTTTGATTACACATGCCTTACCTTAGAGTCACAACAAATACACCAATCTTTGTAAACCTAGCATACTGCGACACTGAGTGTAAACAAGTACTGAGCATGTGACACACTGCTTAAAACAAGCAGCTAGAAAAACAGGCACCCAGCTATTTATAACAGGTTCCAATATGTATTTCACATAACATTAATGACAGGGCTGAATAAATGTTCTTACAATCAATATTTGTAATTCTGTAAGAATTCAATATACAATTTGATTCTAAATAGGGAATTGCTTTGTTTGGTGTAAACCAAACTGTTTAGAATGCATGTTTTTAATATAAAATTTAAAAGGTGTCTTATTTTGAACAATCAGTTTACAAAAGTATTAATTTTAGTTTTAATTGTATCATAGTTTTCAGTATTGATATTTTCACAGGATCATGAACTACTAATTGACATTATATATTGTTAACTCAGAAATAAATAATTTGGGAATGTGATTTCAAGAACTGATATCTAACCGATTTTTTTTTTTATTTATTTATTTTTTTGAGTTTTCTACAAAAGTAGATTTACGTAAGACAAAGATAATTTGAAAACTGGAATCAACTCTACTTAAGCATAATGACAATTATAAAATCATAATCAAATGAAATCGAGTAAGGCAGTGGTAACAGTAATTTATAAAATGTATCAGTGTGTGCATTGGTCATAGTATCAATCACTTCATTATTGTATTTCCTTGTCTGCTGCATTATGCCCTCCACTATTGAAATTTTTCTTTAGATATGTTTGTCAATTTTATTCTGCTATAAAGCACTTTCTTATTTTGTTTCTTTCAGGCCCAATTCCCCTCCATAATGTGCAGCAGCTAAAATCTGATCTTGTGCAAGCACAGGCAAGCCTTGTCCTGTTAACGTGCTTGCATCTTCTGTACTTAGTTACGCCATATGATATGGTTAACCAGATCACACCTATCCCTAATATTTATTTTTCTGTGGTGAGTAAACATATTTACACAGTTATAGTTATCTTTCAAACTATGTACTTGGTTAGTTACATATTTAGAGGTTTAAATTATGCAAATTTGATGCACGGTATTTGCATTAGTCACAAATGAATATAATGTGAAGATCTCTGCAATACAACTATCAGAAGATTGTCATAGAAAGCTAGCCATACTGTGTCGTTATTTGTCATCTGAGTGAACAATAATTCCAGTTGGCTTGTTTCCATGCAATGTGGACTTGTGTGAAGGCTGGTCTGTTTTTTGTTTATACTTTTTAATTTGCTCTTGCACTTTGCTGTCTGCCTGGATGTAAATTATGTGATGTCATCAAGCAGTAAAAACTATTTCTGTCATCTGTATTGGTCTTCCAAGTTGAAATAAAAAGTGGAATGTAGTTCAGTTATTTTGTGTGAACCCAGTAAAACTTGTCCTAACTCAGTAAGACACCAGATAATGGTTCAGTGTAGAAAATTACTTGTAAATGTTGTCTCTATGCATTAATATAATAGTTCAATGATTTTTAAGGAAATATCATAGACTATGTGTGACCTATCTTTTTTGGATGAGAGGAAAAGAGGAAGGTTGATAAGTTTCTGAATTTCAGAGCAGCATTTATCAGTGCACTGCTCTATTTTTAATAATATTAAATATCGACATGTCTTACTACAACTACTACTACTACTACTGCAGCTGCTGCTGTTGTTTCCATGTGACAAATGATAATTTCTTTTGGACTGAAGGAGAACAATCATTGAAAATCAGAAGCATGAATTTGTCAGTAGGCGCACACAAAAGAAAGAAAAGTTACAAGCTATTGGAGTTATCTTGTGGTGAGCTAGAGTGAAATACATGCATGCCTGCATACACACACCTCTTCTGCTACATGGGGCTGCCTGGACTAGCAGTGGACCGTTTCTGGTGGGGATAGTGTTGGGTTGAGCAGGTAGAGGGACTGGAGGTGGATGCTAGTGGCTCGGAGGGAGGAAGTCAGTTTGCTAGCTAGAAATACATGAGGGAGGGGTGGCAGATATATGGCTACACATGTAATGTATGATTGAAGGGGCTGGTTAGGAGTGGCATGCACTGAAGGCAACATGGAGATATAAATTGAGAGGGGTGACAGGATGGAGGAAGGGAAAACTGTTACGGGGAGGACGCAGGGCAGTGGGTTACCTTAGGTTGCGATGAGGACAATTACAGGAGCAGAGGATGTGTTGTAAGAATAACTCCCATCTGCATTGTTCAGAGAAGCTGGTGATGGAGAGAAGTATCCAGATGACTCAGGTTTTGAAGCAGCCATTGAAACCAAACATTTTATGTTCAGCAGCATGTTGTGCCACATGTAGTCTACTCTGGGCCACAGTTTATTGGTGGTCATTCATCCTGGTGGAGAGCTAATTGGTTGTCACGCCAATATAAAAAGCTGTGCAATAGTTGCAGCAAGGCTAGTATACAACATTGTTGCACTCACATTTGGCCCGGCCTTTGATGGGATAAGATAAGCCCATGACAGGACTGGAGTAAGAGGTGCTGGATAAGTGGATTGGGCAGGCGTGCACCTTGGTCTGCTACAGGGGTTTGATCTCTGTGGAAAGGGACTGGGCGCCGGAGTGATGGACTACAATGTTTAGGTTCAGTGGACGGTGGGAGTAGGTTGGGTGTGCAGTGGAACACCACTTTGGAAGGGGTGGGAAGGTTCTTGGATAGGATGTCCCTCATTTCAAGGCAGGATGAGAGGTAATCAAAGCCCTGGTGAAGGATATGGTTCAGTTGTTCCACTCTTGGGTGATACTGGGTGACAAGGAGGCCACCACTCCTTTGTGTATGATTTTTAGAGTGGTGGGAGATCGGGGGAGGGGTGGGGAGGATTAAGAAATGGTGTGGGAAATATTTTTTGTGCACTACCACTTGGCACTATTAGTCCAGCCAGAACCATGTAGGGACAGAGGGGTGTGTGTGGGGGGGGGGGGGGGTGCACATGTGGGGGGGAGAGAAGAGAGAGAGGAAGAGAGAGAGAGAGAGAGAGAGAGCGCTCCAGTGCAGTCCAAAATAATCAGTCTTTCCTTCTCATCCCGTCCGGTAAGTCTCCCCTGACTTGCCCTTCTGGGTGACTTTTTCTGAAATCTACCCTTTTTCCTAGACCTCTCCAGTCCTTTTCCTTCACCCCTTCTCCTTCCCTTTCAACCTTTCTGCTGGAAGAACAAGCCTCTGGCTCCAAAAGCTTGCTAATTATAACCTTCTTTTATGTGTATGTGCTGCCCTCACTTGGTGAGTAGATTTTTTATCTATCATGTTAAATTATATTGTCAAGAATAGTATAGTAGCTACCCTAGAGCTCTTGTATGGATTAGATCCAAAGTATGTACATAAACCACATTGTTTTCCTGTTGAACATTCCAACACGGACTCTGTCGAGTGCCATGTCACATCACATTATCCATCAAAACAAACCCACTTGTGCACACTACATGTACTCCTTTACCTTAGTAGCCACTTCTTGTGTGCAGCGGATGCATAACCTATTAAGGAGGTTTTACAGTGCTCTACCGAACAGTGGAGGTCAAGAAAACTTGCATCCAAGATTGCCACATTATTGTCTGAGCCTCTTGTTTAAGCATTCCACTTGATTCAAACCAAAGGATCATGACTGGTTCATCAATTATGCTGCTTTCAATCCCTCCTCATACGAGGCTGGCTCTGCTTTCACTCATCATGTGTGAGGGTAGCTGTTTCACCAAAGCAGCCAGCCACCTGCATTATTTATTTATTTTACTTGATCTGATTAGGCCAACCAGACCCTCTCACACATTGGACCAGAAGGAACTGAGTATGGCCACTGCACCCATGTATCATGTGTCATTCATGCTGACATGAGCCACAATTTGCAGACAGATTCACTTAATCTACTCCATCGCTGCCAGCAGAGACTCCACCCAGCAAACAGAGTGCACACTGACCATCATTCCTGAGTTGGCCACTGTTACATTGTTGTTCCCAATCTCCTGTCTTAATATTGTATATCCCAATGATAAGCAGTCACACCCACTGTGCATCAAACCTTCCCGGGAGATTGGCCCCAGTCGCAACAAATGAGGTATCCTGTGCTTTCTTAGGTGTACTTTCAGCAGTGGCCGATACCTCATAACTGTTTTTAAGACATAAAAGGACAGCTGAATGACCAGTACCCCTTCCACCTTGCGCCCAGAGATTGCAAAACTGCCACTGTCTGCCATTACCATCAGCACAAGCAAATTCGAAAGCGCTGTGACATCAGGGATCCCAGGTGTCATCACAGGTGACCCATTGCAGTCACAACCCAGGGCAGCAGCCAGAAGCCAAATGTGGCTTCCAATTGTTTACAGACAGTGACCGATTCCTCATGTATCAAAAGGCAGCAGAGTAGGCCCTATCCATGTTTAATCAGTGTTCATCTGTACTGCAAGGAATGTGATCCTAACCCAAGTAGTCGCTGGATGCAGTTGAAGTAGTGCTGCTACACTACTACTGATTTATACCACACTCCAAAATACTCTGATAGCGCAAATGCACTGAAGTTTACACACAAACTTTCTATGAGCTAGAAATGCTAGTCAACACAGTAAAATACACAGATACAATTCAGATCTCACAACAACACTTTAGAACAAAAAATTAACTAAATCTTGTGCATAAACAGAAAGTGCCACTGCTCCTGACGCATCAGCTTGGTTTCACAGTTGCGATTTGAATTACCACTGTGGCAAAAGCCTACGTACTAATGTATCAAGATATACAATGATATTACTGTGTTTTACATTTGTTGGAAGCAGAGTACAGCAGTGTGTAAATCACGATACGCATGTGACGTGTATAATGATTTAGATATTATATATGAAGGAATTATGGTTGCTTTGCTCAAGAAAGTAGCAATAAATAAAAATTGCACGATCGTCTCGCATAATTCTAATATCTTCCATTAAATCAGACAAAACTAAAAAAGAAGGGGGTAAATAAGTGACAAAATACTATACTATTTATTAACTTCCCTTCCACAAACCATTTCCTCTTGTTTGTTTGAGTCCCTTTTTTTAATGTGGTAGTTGTTAATTAAAATGTACAACATTTTCTGTATGTATCACTTTAAATCTGTCCAATGTAGCGTTTTTTAGCTTCCAATAAAATTATACAAATTTTACTTAATTTGTTGTCAGTGTTTAAACTACTTTTTATTTTCCTGCCAGTGTGAAAGGCTGAACAAGAAGGATTGGCAGACAGCTCGTGTTATAGGCTTCTCAGAAGCCACAATGGTAAAAATAATGAAGGGGCAGAGAATCAAGGTAATATATACTGACAAATATAATCTTCACTTGGTGTTCCAGATCGCTCATAGTCTTAAGGTTAATCACTGCTGCAGCCATTTAAATTGCGTGAAACGGTTCATTTTAGAATGAATTAATGAGACAAGGTGGAAATTTTCTTGATCGAAATAATTAATCAGCTAACAAGTTACAAAAGATTCATCAGTAATAGAAAATGGAAAATTTTAAAGTACTGCCTGAACTCCCATTTCTCAGTTAGATTAAAGGTAAAAAAAATTGACATCAGTGGCATAACCACTCTAGGAAGCACAGAACAATGTTTTTGATTCACAAACGATAATTAAATATGAAGGGTGATAAAAAGTTCCTTTACATTTTTTGTGATATTATTGTTTTATGAACCAAAAGTGTTTCCCGTATGGTATTATCAGTATTTGCTTGCTGAAACAAAACGAACACTATATAAATGTATATGGAGGGGGGGGGGGGGGGGGGAGTTTATTGTGACAGAATTCTTGTCTGAACATTCTTGGTAAGCTTGCCATTTCAAATAAGAATAAAAATTTGAGCTATCATTGTTTTGTCAAGAACAACTGACTAACAGGGTGCTACCAGAATTTATGTTGATGGCCATAGTGCTAATTAAGTCTGTTAGAACCTCAATAACATGGCAGATTTATCTTTAGTGTGCCAAATTCTAAAGCCCACTTCCATGCATAGCTATGATTATAGCTGCTGTCCCGGTTACAGTTACTGATGCACACTGTTGTGTCTACCACCTGTTTGACGAGAGTCCCAGTAGGTTGGTATATAGGACGAGATTTTTGTTTCGCCAAACATAAACTGATGCTTATTTTTGAAACTGTACTTATACACTGCTGTTAAAAATTACAAGTTTTGAGGAGCCACCAATGTTTTGAACCAGTTTCAGAAATGTGTGAATTGATTAACTGATGATTTTGCTTTGTGGGATTGTAACTCCTGTAACACAGCCCTTAATTGGACGCAGAGAATAGGCCATGGGCTGTATGTGCCAAAGAACCTACTTATTTTGCTGGCTGTAGTTCCATAAAAAGGAGGGGATTTGATAGGCAGATTGCTCTGTGAATGGTGAACACCTTTACCTTTTTTTGAAGATCACTACGTTAAAATCGTAGTTCATGTAGCCAATATGTTCCTTGCGGTATGTAGTATTGCTTTTCCTCCTGCTCCACATTTATGTCTGTTCCACAGTGTGGACAGGGAAGACTCTAATATAAGAACTCGTGTGATTTAGTGTCACAAATGTTATTGCATTAAATTATTTTTTATTCTGTGCTCTGTAAAATTTCACAGTAAAACCCTGTAGACTGTGGGCATGAGGTACAACTAAGACTTCTTACACATTAATTCTAGATCATCCACCTGCTTTTGATGCAGATCTGTGACTTCATTTCGCAACACAGTAATCAATTTATCATGCTCTATTCAAAAGTTCCTCACATTACTGCATTGGCACTCTACCACAGCCCTTTTCTACGTCTACATCTACATCGATACTCCGCAAGCCACCCAACGGTGTGTGGCGGAGGGCACTTTACGTGCCACTGTCATTACCTCCCTTTCCTGTTCCAGTCGCGTATGGTTCGCGGGAAGAACGACTGTCTGAAACCCTCCGTGCGCGCTCTAATCTCTCTAATTTTACATTCGTGATCTCCTCGGGAAGTATAAGTAGGGGGAAGCAATATATTCGATACCTCATCCAGAAACGCACCCTCTCGAAACCTGGCGAGCAAGCTACACCGCGATGCAGAGCGCCTCTCTTGCAGAGTCTGCCACTTGAGTTTATTAAACATCTCCGTAACGCTATCACGGTTACCAAATAACCCAGTGACGAAACACGCCGCTCTTCTTTGGATCTTCTCTATCTCCTCCGTCAACCCGACCTGGTACGGATCCCACACTGATGAGCAATACTCAAGTATAGGTCGAACGAGTGTTTTGTAAGCCACCTCCTTTGTTGATGGACTACATTTTCTAAGCACTCTCCCAATGAATCTCAACCTGGTACCCGCCTTACCAACAATTAATTTTATGTGATCATTCCACTTCAAATCGTTCCGTACGCATACTCCCAGATATTTTACAGAAGTAACTGCTACCAGTGTTTGTTCCGCTATCATATAATCATACAATAAAGGATCCTTCTTTTCTGTGACTACTCTGCATTGTGGCCTACAATGAATTACTACGAATTTGTAATGACCCATTGTTGGATGGTCAGCAACAGTCTTAGCAAAAGATCTGACACACAGGAGAGTCGTACAAATGTATCCTCGTTTGATCATCAAATGGACACCAGTATGGACGACATAGTAATAAGCACTCTTGGTGTAGAGAAACAACTGAAATAGTTGAAAACAAATAAGTCACCAGGTCTGGATGGAATTCCAGTTCAGTTTTATCAAGAGTACTGGATGGCAGTGGCCCCGTATCTAGCTGGCATTTGTCACGAATCTCTCGCCCATTGTAAAGTCCCAAGTGACTAGAAAAAAGAGCAGGTGACACCTGTATATAATACGGGCAAAAATTACAGACCTAAATCCGTGACATCGATTTGCAGCAGAATTCTTGAATATATTTTCAGTTCATATATAATAAATTTTCTTGAGACAGAGAAGGTTATGTCTACAAATCAGCAAGGTTTTGGAAGTCATTGCTCATGCAAAACTCAGCGTGCACTTTTCTCATATGATGCACTGCAGACGATGGAAGAAGGGTGGATTCCATATTTCTAGATTTCCAGAAAGCATTCGACAGAGTATCCCAATGCAGACTTTTAACAAAGGTACAAGTGTATAGAACAGGTTCCCAGTTATGTGAGTGGCTTGAACACTTCTAAAGTAATAGAACCCAGTATGTTGTCCTTGACAGCGAGTGTTCATCAGGAGCAAGGGAGTCGTCAGGAGTGCCCCAGGGTAGTGTGATAGGACCATTGTTATTTACTATATACACAATTGATCTGTCAGACAGGATGAGCAGCACTCTGCAGTTGTATGCCGATGATGCTTTGGTGTATGAGGAGGTGTCAAAGTTGAGTGACTGTATGACGATACAAGATGACATACACAAAATTACTAGTTGGTGTGATGAATGGCAACTAGCTGTGAATGTGCAAAAATATAATTTAATGCAGATGAGTAGGAAAAAGAAACCTGTAATGTTTGGATACAGTGTTAGTAGTGTCCTGCTAGACACAGTCACATTATTTAAATGTCTGGGTATAATTATGTAAAGCAATGTAAAACGAAAGGAGACTGTGAGGAAAGCGAATGGTCGAATTAAGTTTACTGGCAGAATTTTGGGAAAGTGTGGTTCATCTCTAAAGGATGCCACATATGGACATTAGAATGATCTATTCTTGAGTACTGCTTGACTGTTTGGTATCCACTGTTGTTGTTGTGGTCTTCAGTCCTGAGACTGGTTTGATGCAGCTCTCCATGCCAATCTATTCTGTGCAAGCTCCTTCATCTCCCAGTACCTATTGCAACCTACATCCTTCTGAATCTGCTTAGCGTATTCATCTCTTGGTCTCCCTCTATGATTTTTACCCTCCACGCTGCCCTCCAATGCTAAATTTGTGATCCCTTGATGCCTCAGGACATGTCCTACCAACTGATCCCTTCTTCTAGTCAAGTTGTGGCACAAACTTCTCTTCTCCCCAATCCTATTCAATACCTCCTCATTAGTTACGTGATCTACCCACCTAATCTTCAACATTCTTCTGTAGCACCACATTTCAAGAGCTTCTATTCTCTTCTTGTCCAAACTATTTATCGTCCATGTTTCACTTCCATACATGGCTACACTCCATACAAATACTTTCAAAAATGACTTCCTGACACTTAAATCTATACTCGATGTTAACAAATTTCTCTTCTTCAGAAACATTTTCCTTGCCATTGCCAGTCTACATTTTATATCCTCTCTACTTCGACCATCATCAGTTATTTTGCTCCTCAAATAGCAAAACTCCTTTACTACTTTAAGTGTCTCATTTCCTAATCTAATTCCCTCAGCATCACCCGACTTAATTCAACTACATTCCATTATCCTCGTTTTGCTTTTGTTGATGTTCATCTTATATCCTCCTTTCAAGACACTGTCCATTCCATTCAACTGCTCTTCCAAGTCCTTTGCTGTCTCTGACAGAATTACAATGTCATCGGCGAACCTCAAAGTTTTTATTTCTTCTCCCTGGATTTTAATACCTACTCCGAATTTTTCTTTTGTTTCCTTTACTGCTTGATCAATATACAGATTGCTTAGCATCGGGGATAGGCTACAACCCTGTCTCACTCCCTTCCCAACCACTGCTTCCTTTTCATGTCCCTCGACTCTTATAACTGCCATCTGGTTTCTGTACAAATTGTAAATAGCCTTTCGCTCCCTGTATTTTACCCCTGCCACCTTTAGAATTTGAAAGAGAGTATTCCAGTCAACATTGTCAAAAGCTTTCTCTAAGTCTACAAATGCTAGAAACGTAGGTTTTCCTTTCCTTAATCTTTCTTCTAAGATAAGTCGTAAGGTCAGTATTGCCTCACGTGTTCCAACATTTCTACGGAATCCAAACTGATCTTCCCCGAGGTCGGCTTCTACCAGTTTTTCCATTCGTCTCTAAATAATTAGTGTCAGTATTTTGCAGCTGTGACTTATTAGACTGATAATTCGGTAATTTTCACATCTGTCAACACCTGCTTTCTTTGGGATTGGAATTATTATATTCTTCTTGAAGTCTGAGGGTATCTCGCCTGTCTCGTACATCTTGCTCACCAGATGGTAGAGTTTTTTCAGGACTGGCTCTCCCAAGGCCGTCAGTAGTTCTAATGGAATGTTGTCTACTCCCGGGGCCTTGTTTCAACTCAGGTCTTTCAGTGCTCTGTCAAAGTCTTCACGCAGTATCGTATCTCCCATTTCATCTTCATCTACATCCTCTTCCATTTCCATAATATTGTCCTCAAGTACATCGCCCTTGTATAGACCATCTATATACTCCTTCCACCTTTCTGCTTTCCCCTCTTTGCTTAGAACTGGGTTTCCATCTGAGCTCTTGATATTCATACAAGTGGCTCTCTTTTCTCCAAAGGTCTCTTTAATTTTCCTGTAGGCTGTATCTATCTTACCACTAGTGAGATAAGCCTCCACATCTTTACATTTGTCCTCTAGCCATGCCTGCTTAGCCATTTTGCACTTACTGTCGATCTCATTTTTGAGACGTTTGTATTCCTTTTTGCCTGCTTCATTTACTGCATTTTTATATTTTCTCCTTTCATCAATTAAATTCAATATTTCTTCTGTTACCCAAGGATTTCTGCTAGCCCTCGCCTTTTTACCTACTTGATCCTGTGCTGCCTTCACTACTTCATCCCTCAGAGCTACCCAATCGTCTTCTACTGTCAATTGTTCCCTTATGCTCTCCCTGAAACTCTGTACAACCTCTGGTTCTTTAAGTTTATCCAGGTCCCATCTCCTTAAATTCCCACCTTTTTGCAAGTTCTTCAGTTTTAATCTACAGTTTATAACCAATAGATTGTGGTCAGAGTCCACATCTGCCCCTGGAAATGTCCTACAATTTAAAACCTGGTTCCTAAATCTCTGTCTTACCATTATATAATCTATCTGATACCTTTTAGTATCTCCAGGATTCTTCCATGTATACAACCTTCTTTTATGATTCTTGAACCACATGTTAGCTATGATTAAGTTATGCTCTGTGCAAAATTCTAACAGACGGCTTCCTCTTTCATTTCTTAGCCCCAATCCATATTTACCTACTGTGTTTATTTCTTTCCCTTTTCCTACTGTCGAATTCCAGTCACCCATGACTATTAAATTTTCATCTCCCTTCACTACCTGAATAATTTCTTTTATCTCATCATACATTTCTTCAATTTCTTCGTCATCTGCAGAGCTAGTTGGCATATAAACTTGTACTACTGTAGTAGGCGTGGACTTCGTGTCTGTCTTGGCCACAATAATACGTTCACTATGCTGTTTGTAGTAGCTTACCCGCACTCCTATTTTTTTATTCATTATTAAACCTATTCCTGCATTATCCCTATTTGATTTTGTATTTATAATCCTGTATTCACGTGACCAGAAGTCTTGTTCCTCCTGCCACCGAACTTCACTAATTCCCACTATATCTAATTTTAACCTATCCATTTCCCTTTTTAAATTTTCTAACCTACCTGCCCGATTAAGGGATCTGACATTCCATGCTCTGATCCATAGAATGCCACTTTTCTTTCTCCTGATAACGACGTTCTCTTGAGTAGTCCCCGCCCGGAGATCCATATGGGGGATTATTTTACCTCCGGAATATTTTACCCAAGAGGACACCATCATCATTTAACCATACAGTAAATCTGCATGCCCTCGAGAAAAATTACGGCTGTAGTTTCTCCTTGCTTTCAGCCGTTCGCAGTACCACAACAGCAAGGCCGTTTTGGTTAATGTTACAAGGCCAGATCAGTCAGTCATCCTGGTATCCATACCAGGTCACATTAAAGGAAGACATCAAAGCAGTTCGGAGGTGGACTGCTAGATTTGTTTCCGGTATGTTCAGACAACACGCAAGTGGTATGGAGATGCTTCAGGAACTCAAATGGTTATCCCTGGAGGGAAGACGGCATTTTCAAGCAACACTATTGAAAAAATTTAGAGAACCGTCATTTGAAGCTGACTGCAGAAAGATCCTACTGCCACTAACATACATTTAACATAAGAACCACAAATACAAGATTTGAGAAATTAGACCTCATACAGAGGCACATAGACAGTTGTTTTTCCTTGCTCTATTTTCAAGTAGAACAGGCTAGGAAATGACTAGTAGTGCTACAGGGTATCTTCTGCCATACACCGTATGGTGACTAGCAGAGTTTGTATGTAGATGCTTCCCTTATTCTTTCAGCATCTGAATTTATTTGACTAACTTTGATGTAATCACAGGCAGCCTCCAAGTAACAGGATAAGTAAAAAATTACAGAAATAAATAATATTTCATAGAACACAGACTATCCTAGCTTTCTGAAGTATTAGTTCCTTTCATGAGGAGGAGAGAATGATAGGTTGGGGAAGGTTAAAAAAGGAGGGCAAGTTGCAGACCCCAATATGAGAGCAACCCACCTGTTGGAGAAAACATGTGAAATGTTTTTTTGTTTGATTAATATAAGCATGTGAATGTACCAAAATACGAATTGAAAAATATAAATGAGAACAATATATCATAAATGCCATGTTCATCACTGTGAATAATGAAAAATAATTAGAACTTGCTACTACTGTGTCAAGAATAATGATTCACAGTGGTGTATGTAAACAAACTGTAGTCCAGTAAATAATTTGAGAAACTTAAACTCATATACTTATTTCTTCAATGTAAATATTATAGCATAAGAAAATACATGAAATTAAGACCACTGTCTACCATGTAATCCAATTGGTCACTGTATTGCAAACAACAGCATGGCTACAATGAACCAAAGTTTTCTCTTCTTCCACATACGAGTGAACAGCAGGTGAGAATGAAGACACAATAATAAAAACAATCCAGGTACTGATACAAGTAGCTGCTGACAATAAGTTGAACACGATATGAAAGAGGGTTCTGGTATATGGCGTGGCAGATGGCATGTTGTATGCACAAGTCCTGTGGCCTACCACAGGCAGCCTCTGGTGACTGGCCTGTGCAGATGCCATTGGTGGAATATTAGGAGTGTAGTGCACTGGCCTTCTATTGTCACAGCACATATCTTAGTATTATGTACAGGATTATAGCAGTAACAACTATGCCCACTGTAGTTTCATACTGTAAACATATTTAAAAAATATAAAACATCATGTAGATAAATATGAAGGAGAAAGTGAAGAAATTGGAAATTGTCAGTATAATTTCATAAACCTAATTGTAAAAACCTGGGAAAGGGGGCCAATTTCTCTCACCACTCTAAAACACTTGCAGGTACTAGCCTGCTTGGCACTTTCTCATCATCACACACAAACTATGTTTGAATTATGTAGGTTCCTCTTGTGGTAGGTTATGGGAAGATGGTGGCATCTTCTCGCAGCAGTTCTAAGAAAGGAGTATGGTGAATCTAGATCGGAGTGATGGTTTCACTGTGTCATTGTAAGGTATTATACTTTCATCAAGCAAGCCTGGGTTGACTAGTTGTGCAAGTGTATTGCCCACATTGCAACGAGAAGGGCAGCGGGTAACAGAATCAGCTGCTGTACCAGGTCTAATGTAACTATGACCTTGGAAGTTCGCATGAATCCCCTCATGTTAACAAAAGTTTGGTATAAACAAAAGGAGGTTAACAGGTGGGGTCTCAAAGCTAAAATGTTGATGCTGTTCAAGAAAACTGCAGTGATTTGTTCTTTTGATATCATACACGCAGTGCACACACACATAGCAATCTATTGAAATGATCATTTGTAGACAATGTCTTGGTCCTCTTCCAAACTATATGCCAAAAAAGTTAATGCAGTACATGAATATGCACCACATGGAAAATACACTGGCACAGAAATACAGGGTGATTCAAAAAGAATACCACAACTTTAGGAATTTAAAACTCTGCAACGACAAAAGGCAGAGCTAAGCACTATCTGTCGGCGAATTAAGGGAGCTATAAAGTTTCATTTAGTTGTACATTTGTTCGCTTGAGGCGCTGTTGACTAGGCGTCAGCGTCAGTTGATGCTGAGATGGCGACCGCTCAACAGAAAGCTTTTTGTGTTATTGAGTACGGCAGAAGTGAATCGACGACAGTTGTTCAGCGTGCATTTCGAACGAAGTATGGTGTTAAACCTCCTGATAGGTGGTGTATTAAACGTTGGTACAAACGGTTTACAGAGAATGGGTGTTTGTGCAAAGGGAAAAGTTCTGGACGGCCGAGAACGAGTGATGAAAATGTTGCACGCATCCAGCAAGCATTTGTTCGCAGCCCAGGAAAATCGACTCGCAGAGCTAGCAGAGAGCTGCAAATTCCACAATGAACTGTATGGAGAGTCCTACGAAAATGGTTACTTATGAAACCTGAACGTCAACTACCCGAGGCGATGGATCGGCCGCCAGGCAGCCCGTGGCAGAGCACTTCATCACTGGCCTCCAAGAAGCCCTGATCTTACCCCCTGCAATTTTTTCTTATGGGGGTATGTTAAGGATATGGTGTTTCGGCCACCTCTCCCAGCCACCATTGATGATTTGAAACGAGAAATAACAGCAGCTATCCAAACTGTTACGCCTGATATGCTACAGAGAGTGTGGAACGAGTTGGAGTATCAGGTTGATATTGCTCGAGTGTCTGGAGGGGGCCATATTGAACATCTCTGAACTTGTTTTTGAGTGAAAAAAAACCTTTTTAAATACTCTTTGTAATGATGTATAACAGAAGGTTATATTATGTTTCTTTCATTAAATACACATTTTTAAAGTTGTGGTATTCTTTTTGAATCACCCTGTATAATTCCTTAACTCTATCCAGATTCAATGTGCTTGGGTTATTAATGTCAGTGAGAGCAGTCTCGGCCAGTCTATGTTATGTAAATTAACACTGTAATGTGATGGTTTTGTTTTGTTTTTATCAACTTGTTAACAAGGTGCAATAATTCATCAAACATTTGCAATTATCTTTCCGTGCAATATTTCACAGCAGATGTTCCTTCGTCTCAGGGATCAAGGCCTTTTGGTTTCAGTTGTAATGCGAGACGTTTCATCATTCCTCCATTTGATTCATAATTATTGAGTGACAATAGTTCGTCTTTGATGCTCCAATGTTTTCTGTTACACCAATATTTGTGATAGAATGTGTTCTCAAGCTCACCGAACAGGGCATATTGATTGATAATGCAATTTCCCCACATCACACTTGTCTGCCATTTACACATATCAACTTTTTAGGCTTCACACACAATACATAAAAAGACAATTCTGAACTGCTTCATGGAATCAAGTGGGTGGAAATGTTTACATGGGTGGAATTCTTTAAACTGACTTTTACGCATAAGATCCTCCCTAACAATGTTCGTACAGCAGTTCCTACTATGGTTGTCTTTCATTACAGCACTAACTTGATTTAATACTAAACCTGTATCAGCAGGTGAGCTGCATGTTTTTATCTCTTTGAAAGCATTATGTAGCATTATCAAATTCCTTGATGTTTTTCTCTAAATTATAATGCTGTTGCTGCACACTGGTCACATTCATCTCAATCTGCTGATAAAAATCATCGTACTTAAATCTTGCATTTGAACTCCTTTTACAATGGAGCAGGTCTGGCCAAGATTTACACTCCTGGAGCATGCTCGCACTTTACGAGTGCAGCTGAGTCTGCTCAGCCAAGCAGGTGTGTGCATGAGATGGCTGAATGCTGAAGGCTGTATATGCAGGAAACTCAGGGAGACGTGTTTGCAAAACTGTGTCACTACTTCTGAAAGGCGATTGTTGCACCATACATTTATTTATAAGGAGATTTTATCACTAATGTTTATGTTCTAGTTTTTATTTTTCCACCAAAGCAATAACTTTACTACTTAGTGCAATAAGTATATTAGAAAGTGCTAATACCTGTTAAACCTGAAAGTTAGCAGGATTTTCTCAATTAAAAAAGTTTGCACACATATGTTGCACCAAATATTGAAATAACTTTAGCAACTTGCCTGTGCGGTTGAGGATATTGCTGTTGTGGTAACTTTATAGATTCCTGGACTGGATGAATTGCACGTTAAATCAGATGCTACACTGTATGCCTGTCACTTAAAGTTGAGATAATGAAAAGGTACCTCATCAGCCAAAAGCAAGAACAGTTTGATACGTGCAAAGTCTTGGAATATCTTTGAGAGCTAATGATGAAATATTTCAATTATTGAAACACAGTGAGTCACATCTGGCCCACAGATGACTGTTTTGAGTTTCGAGAAATGCAAAGGTGATTTTCCCGGGGAATTGATTTTTGTTTGATAACATCAGTCTTCTCTGCCAGGTGTGTTACCAATGATTCTCCCCTTGCATTAAAAGACATAATGAAATTAAATAATAGATTTGTAGACCATAAGATTTTGTCACTGCTCTACTGTATTCACCCTTACCTCAGTTTTTTTCCCTAATGGTCACCTTAAGATCAGCCGCCATTCACTTTTGTTCATCAGAAGAAAAGTGCTTGAAACTGTCTTTGTGGTTGGTGTTGTAATGATGTTCCAGTGAATGTTTTTCCAGTTCATAATAGCATGATTGTGCATTAAGCACTTTGAACAGCTTTCAAATTATACGAAATGTAAAGCAATTCCCGTTCAGTATTAAATGATGTGGCCTATCCACACTTTTTTTCCATCTCTTTATGGACAAGTGTGTAGACACCATGGTATTCCTAATACAGAATGTAAATCTAATTTAACACAATTGGTATTGTTGGCAAAGCACTTCCCTCTATCGCGTTCAGCTACAGCCTTCCTCTTCCTGTTCCTCCCCACCCCTTAGCCTCACTTGCTGCTGCACTTGGAGTGCTAGGCAGGAACGTGGCCAGAGCATTTGCAGAGTATTGTTTAGCCAGGCCTGCTCTAGAGTATGAGCCTCTTCTCTCTCTCTCACTCTCTCTCTCTCTCTCTCTCTCTCTCTCTCTGTCTCTGTCTCTGTCTATCTATCTGTCTATCTTCCCCCCCCCCCCCTCCCCCTCCCTGTTGTTCATTCCTTTGTTTCCTTCTCTCATTACCTGACTTCCTTGCATAGTTTTTGCCAGGTGATTCCACATCAAATCACGCAGGTCATGTTACCCATCATCTCAGATTTTCATGAAACTTCACACATTTGCTTATACTTATAACATAAGAACTTGTACAAAATCTTTTTGCTCTCATACTAAAACTTCCGAATTTTAAATTTATTGATATTCTGATAACTGGGCTCTGCAATAATATCAGTGGAAAATGGTACTTATCTACATAAAGGCTCATAACTCAGGTGTTTATGAAGCTTTTGGTTGAATTTTTTTCCTGAGTTAAGAGAAGCACATACTTCGCAGACATTTAATTGTTTAAGTGGTAAAGTTAGAAAGAACAATTAAAAAATTAGTAAGTGTCACTTTCCAATTTCCAGAAAAAGTACAAACACATTGAACAAGGCTTGTGTTATAACGTCAAGTTGAACACGTATATTTCAAAACGACACAACACATGTAAGTCACTGAGCAAGTTGACAAAGCAATACATGTGAACACGGTAACATTCAACTGAGCCCTGAGTCCAAGTCTAGCGGCCGCTGGCTGGCTGGCCGCTTAGGTGGTGCGGCTGCTGCGTGGCTGGCAGACAGTGCCGCATGTAGAGGACGCGCATAATTGCGCGGCGGCAGTTTGATGATCGGCGAGTCACAACAGCTTCTATCACATTTCTCCAACTTATTGGGAACTTACAATTGATCTTAAATAATTCTCAAGACAGTACATATCGTAATAAAATAAAATCATTAAGGGTTTTGTATGAATGGACACACAAATAAATCTGAAACCACAATGCTTTGTGTTATGATGAAAAAAAAAAAAAGATAATTCTATGAAAGATCATCCATACCTGACACCCACTGTTTCAGACTTTCACGGAACTTTTTCTACTTGTTACTTTCTGCATGGCAATAATCAATGCAAAATTTCTCCACATTTCCATTGAAGGGAAAATATGGAATTTTTTTGCAAATACTGCAGTTTTTCATTTGGATTGCATTATGTGAGACAAAAATAGTAAATAATAATAATAATAACGGAAAGTGTCTTATTTTCTCTGGAACTGCATGACCGCTACGGTCGCAGGTTCGAATCCTGCCTTGGGCATGGATGTGTGTGATGTCCTTAGGTTAGTTAGGTTCAAGTTGTTCTAAGTTCTAGGGGACTGATGACCACAGATGTTAAGTCCCATAGTGCTCAGAGCCATTTGAACCATTTGTCTTATTTTCACTGCATCACTGTAAGATTTCCCCACATGTCACAGAAGGGATGTATCTTTATTGGAAAAAAAATTAATAACTATTCTTTACTTATGGGAATACAGAAAATCAAGTTAAGCTGTTGTGGTTCAAACAATGATTTTAAAATATGTAAATCACTTTCTGACAGCTGATACAATTTTTTTATTGAAACTCTGATATTATTTTTGAAAATGAAAAAAGAAGCAGCACTCTGAGTTTTGATAGATATTGGATGTTCATTTAACACATATCACATGATTGTTCAGAAGTGTGTGGCTCCAGTTGCAGATGTGCAGAGTGTGTGTGTGTGTGTGTGTGTGTGTGTGTGTGTGTGTGTGTGTGTGTGTGTTTTGTCTATTTTTGACAAAGGCCATACTGGCCGAAACCTAATTTGTGACAGAATTTTTGTTGTGCCTATCTGCGACAGCATCTCCCCTATATGGTGAGTAGCAACTTTCCTTTTCATAATATTGTTACATTCCATCCTGGATTTTCCATTGTTCAGAAGATCATTCAAATCAGATTATGTAAACTGACAACCTATAGTAAGGCTGCCTCGGGAAAGTACAGAGCCAAAACTTATAAATTTAATTGAAACATTTTCATTACACTATTTAGGGTGTCAAATTAGCATCTTTAAACAACAATGTTAATTTTAAATGTACATATTCTGCAGTGATGATCCCTGAAACTGTCAATGAAACTTCTTGAGGGCATCTCTGTTTTTAATACACTGTGAAAAATTATATTCTGTTAACTTCATATATTTTTCATTAAAGTAATACAGTCTGCCTAATGATGTTGATTTAGGTACACCAACAGCACATAAAATGTTTCCCAAAAGCACAAAACAAGAATTTTCCTTCTCAGGCCAAAATAATGATACTGCTAGTCAGGTGGGTGGAGAAAAAGTAGTTAAATGTCTCATCCTTCAACACAGACATATCTGACAAAGACACAGTACCACCTGTCGCCATATACAGCTGCTACAAAAGAATTTTGTTGAGGACGAGCGGATGTCCATTGTGGGGCATTTTCATTGAATGAAAATATCAAGGAAGGCTTTTCTGAAGATGTTACTCTTTTAATCTCTAAAGAATCACAAGAAAGTGGTTTGTAATGGTGTAAATTTTTGGTACCAGGTATAGTGCGTGCTGTCGAAAATCTCTTCTCAAGCTTCTTGCCTAGAATATCTACATTGACTTTCTCTAAGAAATGAAAAAAATATTTGTCAGTATTAGCTTTGCAGAAATCATAAACACCAGATGCAGTTGTTATTTGTGCACAATCCGCTAGTTGAAGATTAGCTCTTCTCAGTATTTGTTGTATAGTTCCTCCCAAACCATTGCTCACAGATTTACCGTGGTTAAAAGGAATGCTCAGCATCAGTAGAAAAATTGTTTTTGTGCTCACACAAATCTTTAAAGCTATTTCTGTTCCTATATTGAGCAGCACATCCATCAGTGAAATAATGCGCTTTCTTCACTTGTGGGTAAAGCTCTGCCAGCCAGTTAACCATTTCTTTCTGGACATCATTTACAAATCCTACATCACGTTCCATATCATGACTTATAAAGCAGTGGTTTACTGTTCCCAATTTTACTTTCTCCATTTACCATTTAAACACACACGAGATGGGTTGTACAGCTGCTTCTTATCCAGTGTTAACTCTGAATTTCATTCTGAATTACAAAACTGTAGTTTTCAAAGTCCACTAATAGAATTGCTTTTATCGGGGTTAAATCTTCTCTCAATTTTTTCAGTGACTTTGACTGGTACTTAGACATAAATGACTGTGGTTGAAGTGCCTGTAATTTTGATACCAAGAAGTCTACGTATTCACCAACAGTTGCAGCCAGTTCTGTCTGATGATCTGTATTTATCCCCTGGCTGAACTCAATTTTATCATCAGCATCTTTGTAAGCTAATTTCTGTTTCAATAATTCTGACAGTTTGTCATTGCTGGGACAACTATCACTGTGATTAAACATGCAGTTGTAGTTTTGAGAGTCATGTACAAGAAATTTTATAAGTTCTTTTTATGTTTCACATCCAAAAGCAGTTTTACATTTTGGTGGATTCCACACACACACACACACACACACACACACACACACACACACACTGAAGGAGTGCTGGCAGGACCAGCTAAAATACGCAACTTCAGTCTTAGCGAACAAAATTTAGAAAGACCAGTGTTAATGTTTGGATTCTCCCATTTAATTTTAAGAGTACAGTTCTCATAAGTTGGAAATGATGAATCTTTTTTTGCATGTACACATTCTTCTGAATGCTAGCTTTGTCTTTTGCTCCTGGTAACATTCATGTATATTCATCATTTTGGTAGAAATCAGTAAGTCTTTACCACTTCATCAACAATAACTTTCCCATTTTTTGGTTTAGAAATTGCTAAAATACCCATTTCTGTTTTTAGTTTCCTTGCTTGACAAACCACATACTCACTAACATTGAATTCTGATGTTATGTTTTCTTTTGACCAAGAGGGTGGAGCTAAAATTAAAAGTTTTATTTTTTCAGGTACTCTTACTCTAGCCACTTTTTCTTTCATTAAAAATGTCATGGCATCAAAATCTTTGGCTTTCTTAACAATTCATCATCAAATTCTTCTTGCCTATGGTCAGAATCATCAATACTGCAGTCTAATGCCCAGCACACTTTTTCCAAAACATGCTTCACTTTTTCTAGCATCTTTCTGTAACATGAAGTCTTGTGATTTGGAATGGAGTGAAGTTTTAAGAGAGAACACCCCAAATCATGTAAAGTTTTATTTGCGTCCCCAATACTTCGACCTTTCAGTACTGATTCATGAAATGTCATCTGCATCATTCATCTGCATAACTTTTGTTTCTATCACTGATGTCAGTTTTCTGTTCATAAAACTTAAGACACGTTGTGCACAGTTTTTAGCCTGCCTTTACATAGATTCTACTAGTAGTTAATCTTTTAGACAAAGACAAGCAAACTAACCTCAAAGATTTTTTAACTCTTTGTCCGTGTTTTTTGAAAGGATCACAGCGAGCTCTTTGACGACTTTCAGAAACTTTTAAGTAATAGTTTCTGTGATGTCCACTATCTTGATCTTGTGGAAAGCGTATATTGGTTGCAGCAATATCAAATCTCGTTGGTCTTCACTCAGCTCTTCTATTTTTTGTAGAGTTTTTACTAAGGTATAGGTTGTCAAATGACATGGTGTTTTTAGTAATTTTACAACAGTGCATGAATTCACAATTTCCATTGCAATTAACTGAGTACTAATGCACTTAAAACATACTTTATACAAGTGGAATGATAGGGCCGCACCACAAGCAGATATGACCTGTCTCACAGAAAGATGAAGAGCAACTGAGGCCAAATACACAAATTTTTGGATGCCAGTTATTCTCAACAATGAATTTCAGCAATTGTTGCATTGTTTTCATGCCTCTTAAAGGTTTCAAACAAGCTACTGCTGTCTAAGAACACATTTTTATCTCTGTGAGAATGTGATTGGCTGAACACATAAATCGTCTTTAAAAATTACCGAATTAGTCAAATGAAAGGAAATAAATTTTCACACTTAAAGTTAACTTCCCTGCCTAGAATGAGTTATACTGAAATATGCTAATATGATACCCTTGCATCTGAGACAGTGAGTGGATGAACTTACTTAAAATGATCCTTTTCTTTCGCAGCAAAAAGTATTTTGATTTCAGATGTGTGTGTCAGATAGCAGAAGACCCATTAAAATTTTTACTTTATTAGTAAGTTTACAATCTAGGGGATTATTTAAGACCAAAATCAGGTTCCCAGCAGGTTGGAGAAGTGTGATATAAGCACTTTTTCACATCCTCACAATTTTTCTGAAATCGAAAATTGACATACATTAATGTTTTTTAAAATTTTTCTTTGTAATTTTACTGCTTCAGTAAATGGATATCTGTTAACTATATTCCTTATTTAACTTCTGAAAAAAAAAAAAAATTCCAAATCAAAAGCTTCGTAAACACCTGAGTTATGGGCATTTATGTAAATAAGTACCATTTTGCATGGACATTCTTGCAGAACCTCGTTATCAGAATACCACTACATTTAAAATTTGATATAAAATGAAGTTCTAGTCTGAAACCAAAAAGATTTTGCAAACGTTTGTGTTGTAAGTATAAGCAAATGTGCAAAGTTTTGTCAAAATGTGAGATAGAAGATTACAAATCCTTGAATTATTGCGTGTTTTGACATGGAATGACCCTGCCTCATTGCATCATTTTTAGCCCTTCCAATATCAAGTTATTACTCTCTAGCCACATCACAGATGTATGATTGCTCATAAGCAAATCTTGTGCCTAGACATTGGAATTAAGACTTGAATCTTCACCTACAGGTGAATTTAGATACTCATTCTTATTAATGCTAGTTCATTGCTCTTATTAAGGTCTACAACTTTCAAATTTGAGTCACCTCCTCCAACAATTGTGCTATGGCTGTTAGTTGACTTAGCATCATAAATAAATGCTAGTTGGTTTCACCATACACAATTCACTCCTATGCAACATTATTTTATTGGACTACAAAATACCATTGACAATTCTGAAAAGTGCTCACTATAACTTACACCCCAGAAAAGTTGTAAATCAGAAGTCTGAAGGAATGAAAATCTCCCTATGTATGAGCTTATAGGGGTTCTGTCACCAAAGAGGCTCTAGAAATCAGAATAATAAACAACACTTTTAACTGAAACACACAACTTTTACACAAATAAAAACAAAAATCATGTTGTCTCTACTTGCTAAAAAAATTTAGAAAAGACATACTAATCATGTTTCAACGAAGCTCACAAATTGCAGCATTGTCCCCTAGAACTGATCATGGCCCTTTGGTTCTGAGTCGAGTAGAAGGACTGATCCAGAGACTTTGAAAGTTCTGTGACATGCTAGGCTGTGACTTCCTGGACTTGCGCCATAGGGTTCAGAACTGTAGGGTCCTTCTAAATAGGTCAGGTGTGTACTACACATCAGAGGCTGCTACTCAGGTAGCAGACTGTGTGTGGAGTGCAAACAAGGGTTTTTTAGATTCGGTGACGCCACCCTATCCAAATAACGATAGCTGTAGGAAACCAAGAGGTATCAGTGTAAGATCGAAACAATGCCTCCCACAGGTGAGAGTATTAAAATCCTAATGGTAAACTGCTGAAGTATTCACAACAAAGTGCCAGAGTTTTAAGCGCTCATGAAAAAAAGTAAAGTTCACATGATAGTAGGTACTGAAAGTTGGTTTAAAATTGAAATTTATAGCAGTGAGATTTTTAGGGGAAATTTAAGTGTATATTGAATGGATAGGCAAAAGGGAAATGGAGGTGATGTATTTGTCACAGTATAAATTGAAACTGCTTGTAAGATTGATTGGGGAAGACTCGGTATCAGGGGTGGGCATAAAATGACTCTCCTGATGTGCCCAAAAACTTCAGAGATAACCTCAATTCACTTGCACATAAGTTCCCCAATCATTCTTTAATTATTGTAGAGACTTTAATCATCCAACACTTAATTGGGAAAATTAGAATTTTGTTAGTGATGGGCATGATAAGACATCCTGTGAAACTTTATGAAATGCCTGCTCTGAAAACAACCTAGAACAGATAGTTAGGAAACCCATTCATGATGGAAATATATTGGCTCTAAGGGCAACAAATAGACCTGACCTCTTTGAGGATTCGCACATTGAAACTGGTATCAGTGATCATGATGCACTTGTGGCAACAATGATTACCAAACTACAAAGGACAACTAAAACAAGAAGGAAGATATATATGTTCAGTAAACTAGATGGAAAATCAGTAATGTCATATCTTAAAGACAGGGTGTATACGAACCGGGAATATCCCGGGGAATTTTTTCATCCGGGAGAAAACCGGGATGAACCCGGGAATTTTTCAGAATTCCGGAAATTTTTCATTGTTTTAGTTTTCAGCTAAATTCTTGTGATTTTGACGGTTAAGAACCAATATTCTAACAAAGGATATTACTGTATCCCGCTTCTGCAGAATAATACTGCAGCAACAAAACATGAACAAGAGAAAAAAAACAAAAATAAAACTTAAGTTGCAAAAGAAATACGCCATATACAACAATAAAACATGGTGCTCATACAAGCGTTTGCCAGCTGCAAAGTGTGTCAAAGGCTCTGGGAAGACTATGCAATGCTTCCTAACAACAAACTGTCTCTGATGAGCGTGACATCACAACTGTTTACTTTAGATTTGTTTGAGCAGTTGCGGGCGGGCTCTTGTGCATGTGCAGTTGAGTCGCGTATGAAAAGTACCTTCTCCCGCTTCTGGCTACAGACATGTGGTTGGGCGCCACTATCTAATATTGCCCCGGTTCAGAAATATCGGAGATCCGGCACTGATCCACAGAGCAGTCTGAGTTGTAGTGGGGAGTCTCCACATGACCCGTGTTTGTTTAGTGATTTTGCTGTTTCCTCTTTATTTATTGCTCTCACATTAAACAAAAACAAAATGGATATCTATGGCCGTGAGCTATCAAATGAATTAAAATATGCTCGCATGATTACGGAAGGCTAAAAGATGGCATTAGTTTCAGGTTTTATCTCCACCTTTCTGACAGTCAAGCATTAATCGCCTTGCAGAACAATGAAGTTATTTTTGTCGGTTTGCTAAAGAAATTTGGCTTTTATTAATCTTGTCTGTTGAGGCAGTCAATTTATTTGAAACAAAGTGTTTAATTCCATACAATGGGCTAGTTTCAAATATTCGCTGCATTTCAAAAGTGCATGTTTTCATCTTCTAGCATGTATGGCATTATGCCATAATAAAGAACCAAACATGACATAATAAAGTACCGGTACTCAAGAAAATTTACGTCTGAATCTGGACATACGAATGTACACTTTAAGCCAAATTACGCATTGTAGTATGGTTCATGAAATTCCGATGTTCCTGGAGTATCCTCTGATGATGTCTTGTTTCTTTTATGACATAGTGTAAGATCTTTTAATATTTTACACCTAAAAACATACAGGCTTCCTGGATTATCGTAGCTGCGCAAGTGCGGTGACGCCTGTTTCTGGCGCTCTCTGGCAACTACTAAAACGAACTTTATTCTAACAGGTCACAGGAAAATATTGCAAATGGTTGTTTGAAAAGCATTACTTTCAAAGTAAATTTCCTTTTATGCAAGATGAATTATGTGCAAGAATGCACGATGAATTTCTTAAATCACGGAGCATTTGACTCTTATTTAAAAATCAAGTCTTTGAGGATGTACATTTAGAAAAATTTCGAGCTCAGAAGATCAGACATTTATGTCTTTATTAAAAATTTTAATGACACATTTGTGTGATGTACCTTAAAGTGTAACGTGTGCAAAAAAAATCAACATTATATGTGGAAGCTTAGCTTCTCTTGCAGCTTATTGATCTTTGATATCAGTATTGTATGTGGAAGCTTTTCTTTTTTTGTAGTAACGTTGTGTATGTTAATTTAAACCATTAACTTTTCGTATTTGTGTGTACGCGCTACTTAACAGTGATATGCTATTGGCTACTACATCACGTATCCTACGCTAGAAGATTTGCTGTCATCGGCTGGCGAGATCACGTGATGAGCTATGACTGGCTACAAAAGCGCATTGCAATCTTGATTTCAATGCTTCGGAAAGTAACGTGGGTTTTTTTTTTTTTTTCTACTGAGTTAGGTTTTCTAAAGGTCCGGGAAGTTCTATGCCGGTGTATAAAACCATATCCATTCAGAGGATTGATAAGTTTTACAGTTCCGAGGAAAAGTATACTGTCACGTAACATGTATTTTCACCTGGGAGAAAGTGTAATTTTAACTGGGAAATCCGGGAATTTCTTTTTCTAGTCCACGTATACACCCTGAAAGAGGAACTTGAAACTTTCAGCACAGGTCAGGAGCATGTAGAGGGACTATGGCTCAAGTTTAAAAGATTAGGTGACCACAGACTGGATAGATATGTACCCACTAGAACAGTTCATAATGGGAGGGAACCTTCATGGTATACAGTCAGCCCAAAGAAACGTCTGAAGAAACAGAGATTACTGCGTAATAGATGTAGAACAAAGCATAGGGCTATAGATCGAGAGATGCTGAATGAAATGTGTTTGGCTGTCAAGAAAGAAATGCATGATGCCTTCAGTGTCTACTGTTGCAGAATGTCAAATGACATTTCACAAAATCCAAAGAAATTCTGATTGTATGTAAATGCTGTTAGTGGCACCAAGTTAGTATCCAATCCCTAGCAGATGAGACAGGAACTGAAATCGAGGGCAGTAAAGCAAAAGCTGAAATGCTTAACTCCATTTTTAAATGTTCCTTTACATAGCAAAACCCAAGAGAATTGCCCCAATTTAATGCTTGTACCACTGAAAAGATGAATGAAATAAGAGTTAGTGTCAGTGGTGTTGAGAAACAGCTGAAATCATTAAAATTGAGCAAAGCTCCAGGCCCCGTCAGATTCTGTACCGAATTTGTGGCTGAGTTAGCCCATCTTATCACTATAATCTATTGTGGATCCCTTGAATGAAAAGATGGCCAGTTCTTGGTAAAAGACACAGGTCACAACCATGTGCAAGGAGGGCAATAGAAGTGATCCACAGAACTACTGTCCAGTATCCTTGACATCCGTTTGTTGTAGAATCTTAGAACATATTCTGAGCTCAAACATAATGAGGTATCTTGAACAGAATGACTTCCTTTGTGCAAACCAGCATGGGTTTTGAAAACATTGATCATATGAAACCCAACTTGCAATTTTCGCACATGATATACTGAAAGTTTTGGATCAAGGCAACCAGGTAGATGCAGAGTTTCTTGATTTCCAAAAAGCATTTGGCTCATTACCACACGTATACTTATTGTCAAAACTATGATCGTATGGGGTATCAAGTGAAATTTGTGACTGGGGTGAAGACATCTTGGTAGGGAGGACACAGCATATTTTCTTGGATGGTGAGTCATCATCAGATGTAGCGGTAACTTCGGTTGTGCCCCAGGGAAGTGTGTTGGGACCCTTGCTGTTCATGTTGTATGTTAGTGACCTTGAACATCATTATTAATAGTAAAATCAGGCTTTTGCAGATGATGCAGTTATCTGTAGTGAATACTATCTGAAAGAAGCTGCTTTAATATTAGGTCAGATTTTGATAAGATTTCAAAGTGGTGCAGAGATTGGCAACTTGCTCTAAATATTCAGAAATGTAAAATTGTGTACTTCACAAAATGAAGAAACATGGTATCCTATAACTATAATGTCAATGAGTCTGTTGGAATTGGCCAACTCCTACAAATACCTGGGTGTAACACTTTTTAGGGTTATGAAATGGAATGATCACACAGGTTCAGTTATGGATAAAGAAGGTAGTAGAGATTGGTTTATTGGTAGAACACTGGGGCAGTGTAATCAGCCTAAAAAATAAATTGCTTACGAATCAGTTATGCAACCCATTCTAGAAATTGCTCAAGTGTGCGGAACCCATACCAGATAGGACTAACAGGGGATGTTGAACTTATACAGAGAAGAGCTGCATGGATGGCCACTGGTTTATTTAATCCATGAGAGAGTGTCACAGAGCTACTGAAGGAACTGAAGTGGTAGGCTCTTGAAGACAGATGTAAACTATTCCGAGAAAGTGTACTGACAAAGTTCCAAGAACCGGCTTTATGTATCGCTCTCACGGGGATTCTGAGAATAAGATTAGAAAAATTACTGCACGCACAGAGGCATTCAGACAACCATTCTTCCCATGCTCCAAGTGTGAGTGGATCAGGAGGAAACCCTAATAACTGGTGCAATGGGACATACACATTACCAGTGCACCTCAGGGTGGTTTGCAGAGTATAGATGTTGATGTAGAATCAACCTGCCAGTGGAGGGGTAGTCTGCGAGAGAGGAGGGAGGGGGGCGGGGGTAGTGATTTCAGAGTGTCTTATTAGTCACTTTGTAAATATTTGAATGTCTTAATGTGCTTCATATTGCTTTCTACACACCCAAGCTTTCCTCTGTAATACAGGATATGTGCCAGAATATACACCAAGACCCTTATAACAAATTATTTTTATGTGTTACAGTCTTAATAAAATTGATTTTGTATCAAGGGTAATCCATAAATTTCTTCTGCTAGTTTCTTCCATTAAATTGGTTTGAATGGCATCACCTACTCATGAAACTGCAGAGGAAAGCTAATTTATGTCTATCAGTGCCAGTTTTCTGTGAGTGAAACGTGTAGTTAAGAAAACTCATGAAGAAAAGAGAATCGTAAATCACCATACTTTGAAATTAAAATTAACCTGTATCAGAATCCACATGGGTGTTAATAGTTCATGCAAGATTTGGAATAATTCTGAAAATTAGCTCATTTATGTTTATTGTGGATGCTGATTATAAATTTCAACTAGAAAAACCATAAAAATTGTGCTTTCTTCAATTTTTTCCTCATAAATGTTAAGGAATGTATGTTTCAAGTAACATCATTCTGTAATAAATTAAAGAAGTGTCTATTAATTGTGCCTGTCTGCAACTTAAAGTGTAAGTAACAACCTGTCTTTTCCTAGATAGTTGATATTCCTACCTGGAGTTTCCATCGTTTGTTTATGTCATAGTGTTTCAGCCAAGAAGCTTTGTAAGTTTGCACAAATTGTGTCGTTGTTATGACCCATGAAATGGATATTTTGTTGTGAAACAATTACACTTTTTGAGGTGAAACAAGCAATGCCTCCCATCGTGTGAAAAGTGTTGAGACCATCAAGCACCCAAGCATTAAAGTCTGTCTTTTCTTATACAGATTGTGAGAACTTTCAGATTTAGGCTCTTGATTCCTGACACCTCAAAATATGAAGGCTTATTGTAAGATGAAAAGAAACGCATTATATAAAGTAACTTCCACGAGCATATTTTTTGTAAATACCTAAGACGGGCAGACCTTTGTAAATGGGTGGTAAACCTATGTGGAGTAGTAAAAGAAATAGTTTTCGTTGCGTGACATAGTAGTTGACTTTTTTTTATTTTGCAATCTCCCAAAGTTTTTTGTTTAGCACAACAGTGTCAGCTAAAACACAATCATTGTTAGAAACAAGATTCCTCTGTCCTTCCAGAAAATATTTTACGATTGTATTGTATAGTAGTGAAAGCATGTAACTGTATATCTGTAAAAATAATTCCAGCTCACATACGAACTCTTCATCTTTTAAGACTTCTGTTGGTATCAGAAACCCAATACGATTTTGTAGACTGTTCTGTTGAAACATACAACTAGCACTTAATGCATTTGTGGTTATCCATATGCCGTTTCCATACATTCTAAGAAGCCGACATTTCATAGATTTTATGTCCAGATAAAAGTCATCTTGAGTCTTGTCAGGCTGCTAATAAGCAGAAAACTGACAGCCCTCATCATCATTTTTGACAAAAAGAAATTACCTACATGGCTGCTCCAATTTCATTCGTGAAAGGGTCAGTTGTGATCTTGAACACAAAGCCTTTCCATGCAAAAAAGATAGTGCTGCCTGCTGCCTATCCTTGACTATTTATATTTGATGATGAACTCCAATTTCAAATACTGGAATTTACCTATCACAATTCAGCTGAATTTCATGAGTGAATTTCAGTACTTTTAAATCTGGGACTGATTGAACTCATCACTTGTCCAAACTCATCATTGAGTTCCTTTATGATTACAGTGTATTTTCTCACAATTTTGTTTTCTGAACACGGTACTGAAATTGCATTTAGCCTTCAGAAGTCAGCTTTTATCACCTTAATGCTATCGCCAATTCACATAAAAAATAACTAGTTTCGATTGCAAAGGCAGATAGGTATAGATGAACATATTTGTTATGCTTGTCGTTTTTGAACCCTGTCTTCATTGGCAGCAATCAAAATTTCCACTGACATCTGTTGTGATTGCCCCATACTCTGTTTGCAAACTTTCTATACAAAATATTTGTTTCAGTTCTGTCATTGCACTTGCACTTTCCAGCACACTATAATCCTTACAGTGTCAAAAATAAAACTTGACAAACTCATCACTTTTTTAAAAAAAAATCAGTGTGTAAGAACATGCTGAATGAGAGGATAACTAAACAATCTTCATAAAAACAAGGTAGGGTCACTAGGAGATGATAGTGGTGGAAAGTTAGGCAAACAAACCAAGAGCTCCACCTGCAAGTATAATGAGTTTTATTATTTCAGGGTGCACTTGCTCGCAGACAGTGTTTGAGGCAAACAAAATCATCATGATAAAAATTGTAAGAAATGTAGACTTGCTTAATTTAGTACAGAATAATTTTACTAGAAAAATTGTTTTCAAGTTAGGGGTAAAAAAAGTGAAAGAAAACTGCATGTTTTTGGCCTTTTTGAGCATATATATTTTCTGAGGAAAATTTGTGATGGTGCCCTGGTGGAAAAACACAAAGAAGTACAAGGTGTACAACTTTGCTTCCGCCATTTTTTCGCCAACATTTGAGACTTTAAGAAACAAATTGGTTACACATGTATCATTCAAAGTATTTTCGATCGCTGGCCACTACTTTCTCCCATCTTTCGGGTAGTGTACGAATCCCGCGTTTAAAAAATTGTTCATCTTCTGAAGCGATCCACGAATAGATCCAATTTGTGGCTTCTTCATGAGATCGGAAGTGTTGGTCAGCCAAGCCATACACCATAGATCTAAACAGGTGATAGTCAGAGAGAGCAATGTCTGGAGAATACGGTGGGTGGCGTAGGACTTCCCATTTTATCATTTTCAATTACGTTGTGACCTCTTTTGCAACGTGGGGGTCGAGCGTTGTTGTGCTACAAAATCACTTTATTGTGCCTCTCGCTGTATTGCGGCCATTTGTGTTTTAATGCTCTGCTCAAATGCATTAATTGCATTTGATAACGAGCACCTGTGATTATTTCACTTCGTTTTAACACCTTATAGTATGTGACGCCGAGCTGGTCCCACCAAATGCAGAGCATGGTCTTGAGGCCGTGAATATTCGGTTTGCCCATCAACGTGGCAGCATGGCCGGGATAACCCTATGTATTTTTGCATTTAATGTTATTGTAATGAACCCATTTTTCATCCCCGGTCACAATGCAATTCAGAAATCCCTTCTGTTTTTGCCTCTGAAGCAACTGTTCACAAACACACAAATGCTGTTCAATGTCTCTTGGTTTTAGCTCACACGGGACCCAAGTTCCTTCTTTCTGAATCATGCCCATAGCCTTGAGATGTTTTGAAACGGCTTGCTTTGTCACTCCCACTAATCGTGCCAGTTCTTCTTAAGTTTGATGCGAGTCTTCACTCAGCAAAGTCTCCATTTCTACATCTTCGAAAACATTCTCTCTTCCACCACTATGGTAGACTACGATGTTAAAATCACCATTCTTGAAGCATTGAAACCACTCAAGACATGTTCTTTCACTAACAGTGTCCTTACCATATGTACTTGAGAGCATTTGAAGAGACTCAGCCACAGTTTTCTTCATATTGAAACAAAACAGTAACATCTCCCACAAATGATGAGAATTAGGCTCTTAAACTGACATTTTTAATCAAGAACAACTTTATGATGCAGACACAAATCGACTAATGTTTGAATGAGGTTATGTTGACCGAGGTCCAAGCTAACTACCTGATGTCTGTGATCTGTTTCTTTCGACCGCTACTTACCGTTGTCGCCACCTATCGGCAAACAGCGGAAGCAAAGTTGTACACCTTGTAGATTTTCATAACTTTGACAAAATTTTACACCAATGCCCTTTTCTGCCTGCCTATTAGTGGATTGTAAATGTGAAAAATTACAACAGTGTAAAATATATTAGCAACAAATAGTAAATGTTGAAAGCAATTACTCTTTTTGGTTTTTGTTTTATTAATGAGACTTTCAAAAATATCTAAACCACGATTACAAATCCTCGTGTCCCAAAAAGAGAAAAAAATTGTTTAATCTCTCTTCTCCAGTGATGTTTCAGCATTTCCAAATAAATACAGTTCTCTTCATGTGGAATTGCCAGTAGACTATATTTTTAGTGTTTTATTTATTTTACTGTTTTCTCTCGTGAGAAATTTACGTGTAAAATTTAGCATACATTTTTCTCTTTTTTTAGTCACTGCCAGAAAGAGTAATAAAACGATTCTATTTAACTTTAATTATATATGAGCTTTGGAATGAAACTCCAGTGTGGGTGGTGGCAGAAAAATTTCAGTTACCAAGAGGATTTGTTCAAACCTTGATGGTTAATTCATCAACATTTGCTTCGTGTGTTATGCGATTCTGTGAGGTAAGTTAGGTACCATCCAGAAATGTCTTAGAGCTTCGTAATTTTGTATTATATTCTTGTTATTAACATAATATTTGTTTTTGGCTTGCAGGAGTTACCAGAGTTCTGGGCATTTAAAGATCTTTTGTCAAGTTTCACACAGCGATTATCGCATTGTTGCACACTTGAACTTATCCCTCTTATGGAACTCCCTGCTGTGAAAAGGGTGAGTACATTCCTGCACAAGAGAAATTTCAGTGTGGTACCAGAGCAGCGAGGAAGTGTTAAGTATGGCTTACTTGTAGCTCAGATGGTACCTACAGAGAAAAAGCCTTATTTCCTGCCTGCTGCCAGAGATCGTCCTCTAGTGGGCCTCATTGATGGCTTACAATACTGCTACACAGTGTCTCATCAGAGCATGGCATATCAAATAAAACTGCCATGATTAGGGAGACACTAAAAACAACTGTCACAATGGTTAGAGCTCATTTTAGAGAAGAGAAATGAGCAACCTATGGTGACACATTTTTTTTGCAAGAAATGTTTTCTTGCTGTAATAACCAAATGGCAATATGCAAGGCTCAGCAGATCACGTACTGTTAAATTGTGGGACAGATTTTAAGTCATTTGACTAGGTACCCCAATGAATGATAAGTAGATTCAAATTTGCCTGGCTTGTAGTAACGGGCTTCAGTTTCCATATGTTGTATTTTAGTTAAGAAATATTGTACGTAACTAAAGTGCAAACGCAAGAAAATGAACTCGGCTGACAAAGAAAGGTGACACAATGGTAAGACATTGGACTGCCATTAGGAGGTGGCTCAAATCCTCATACAGCTGTTCAGTTTTATGTTTTCTGTGGTCTTCCTAAATCATTGAATATCAGTGTTGGGACAGTTCGTTTGAAAAGGTCATGTCTGTTTTCTTTCCCCGATCCAAATTTGTGCTTCTCCTTGAATGATCTTGTTCTGGATAAGATGTTAAACCATAGTAAACTGTAAATATATATTATATGAAGTGGGAAACAATTTTTTATGAGAGAGTGAAAGAAATTTGAATCTCACTGGATCAAATACACTGATTTTCTATTCAAGGAAATGTTAGAATTATGCTTTGTATTAAATAAACCAGTCCGTCTTCACAGTCTTCACCATCGATGTATGTATAGATTTAACAGGGAATAAGGTTGCATTCGAGCAGGATACATATATAACTTACTGTTTTAATTTGTACTGAATTGTGACTACTGTATCAAATAGGTGGAGAGTATAGTCAAAGAATCTCTTTACTTTCCTCATAAACTGCTGTTCTTTTACAACCAATAGAGCTGTTGCTGATGTTTGATTCTTGTTGAAGTGGAAGAGTAGTGCACAGGTTCACCTCTGATGCTACCTTGGAATGATAAGGCATGTTCAACTCTGATGCTACCTTGGAATAATGGGGCAACGTATAACTGCCTATGGGCAGCTCAGATACAGTAAGCAACAGATTCTTCTGATACTGTTACTTGATACATACATATACACCCATAATGGCATTTATGTATAGTGTACATGTAATAAAATACTAAGTGATACTATTTAAAGATAACAAGAAATTCTGGTTTGTCAGTAAAAGAACTTCTTTTTGTATCATGAAGTTTATTCCCACAAAGATTAAGTATCACTGAAAATTAAGGGTACCAAGTTAAAGTAAAACAATAATTGAAATTCCTGGGAAGGGCAACCACTCACCTATAGTGGATCCACACTTGGAGTACAGAAACATCTAACAGAAAACAGCGTTCACATTACCTTTCGAGCACTAGCTCTTTTTCTAACAAAAGTACACACAACCACACAGGCACCCAAACCCACACTCAGTACTGTACAAGAAAAGGAAGCATCACTCAATAGTGAGACATGTTGAGTGGACTAACGTGGTGCAATAAATTTCCCAAACTTCGTTATCGCCAAATAATGTTGTGCAGTGGTAAAGGCAATTGATTTGCATTTGGGAGGACCTGGGTTTGGTTCTCCATCTGGTCATTCAGATTTAGGTTTTCCATCATTTTACTAAATTTAGTAAGGCAAAACCTTTGCAAACGACATGGCTCATTTTCTTTCCATCCTTCCCTAACCCAAGCTGGTGCTTCATCGCTAATGACATTGTTGTCAACAGGATGTTAAATACTAATATTCCTTTCATTTGCTCTGGTTGGCAGGTTTTTGGAAACATTTGTGCCTTACAAAAAGATCAACCATTGAACTTCAGGAAAAAAAAAAAAACTCCAGAATTTGAGTGTTGACAAATATGCACTGTTTGTTTGTTTAGCCATGCATCATTCATCTGATACTCTACTTTCCAACCCTTTAACAATATATTTTATGTTAAATTTCATTTCCAGATTATAGTGTGCTTACATATTCAGCAAGCAAAAATAAGAGATATTATGACTGCCTGTCTTATCTGGTATCACATAGGAAAAATGAAAACTAATTAATCCATAAATGATTGTACAAGTAAAAAGTAATTTCTGAAATAAATTGTAAATCTGCAGGTTTGTCTCTTTACCACAATTAATCTGAGCATATATTGTCTCTAGCAGTTATCTCTCTGGATAAGAGCACACTTACATAAAACACTACAAGTCATCTAAAAATCGTGTCATTCCTTGGCTTTTAAATTTGCTCTTTCCTATGAATAAGGAAATAATAAAAATACATTATGTGCATGTAACGTTCAACAAGCTTTTGTTACGTAATGGTTGCACTTTCCCCTCTTCTTTACACTCTTCACTTTATGGAGAGAGAGGGAAAAATGCATGAGCTTTCATGTGGTTGGTGGAGTGTTTTTTTTAAAAGCTTTGGTCATAATGTTGTGGGTTTTTACAAAGTAATGTCATCCAGTTGCTTGATTAACAAAAGTTAAAGTTGGAATTATTCTTGTTGTTGACTTCTGGATTCATCAGTGAGGCAGCATTTCATAATCTCAGACATAGGTGTATATGTTGATACATCAAAAGGATCCTCATGACAGCAGCATAAGGTATGTCGTGTATGAACACCATCCATGAGTTGGTGGTAGCACCACATGAAACAGTTGCACATAAGTACCAAGAGCAAGTAAATAATAACAAATTCTTGGGAAGAAAAAACATGGCAATAGTTTTAATTATCAACAGCAGGTAGAGGTGTGCTGTGTTGTTAAAACATCATAATCTGTTCCAAATAAGACTCTTGTGAATTCGGAAGTGACACTGTATGTTGTAGTTTATTGCAGTGTCAAGGCAGAAGTTGCCTTCTTGTTAAACCAGTTTATTGTCTGCCACCTATTGACTTATAATACATTATGCCATTACAGTTGTATGCCACTGTGACTGCTACACATTCACACACATGATGTCAATGTAATCAGGCACTTGCTGACTTGGTAAGACATTATGAAATTTGAAAGCGTCAAACACCCGATTTTTCATTAATAATGTCAATATGCACCCTCATTGACACTCCAGCGACACTTGTTCAGTCTTAGTGAAACTTTACTCTAGTTAGTGTGTGGAATGCAGGGTCTTTACATCACACAGGGTACATGTTTCATCAGTTGTACCTCATAGAAAGTGTTCCTTGGACATCAAACTCATTATCAGCAAGTAAGTGCAATTTGTAATTTTATTATCATCTCCACAACTACAGTTTAACCTTCATGTTCATTGTGCAGTACTAGCTGACACATACATAGCTAGACTGGCTGACAGTTTAATGTTTATATTGTCAGTTTGAATTTACAGATTTTTCACTTATATCACAATCTCACAATATAACGTTCTGTGGGACTACCACCCCAAATCTCATATGATTGCAAACTATCCTCCCACCAATGAAACTCTTCTATCATACAATTATTTCTCTTAATCTAACCATGTAAAATTCTACTAAGCACCTCCACTTCAGGGCTGCCTCAAGAACACCTTCAACTAGTAGCTAGTGCACAAACAGCCAGTGTGTGCAAATGCAGGAAATGCTGCAGGTTGCTGTTTCCTCATAACCCATGTGTTTTCCACTGTACCCACTTGTGCCAAGCTCAGAAGGGAAAACACTCAGCTCAAAAACTAAGAAAGATAACAAAATCAGAAACACACACAAATCCATAAAATCCCACACCTAACTTAATGTTTCGTACTGGGCTTAGAATTATTCAGTCAGCAATTACTGAATCTTGATGTTTTAATGTATTAAATGAGGAAAGGACAGTCCTTGTTGTGTAAACTTTGTTTAATTGCTTTGCCATTGCATGAATGCTTTCATATACATCCTTTTTCAAACACATTTAAGTATACAGCAGAGTCCCACTAATCCAAACGTACATTTAATCCGAACATTCGGTTAATCCGAACGTTCGGTTAATCCGAACATGAAAAATGTTAGTCTAAGTATGGAAAACTGTGCAGTAAACTGCTGTACATACACACTATTTTAATTTACACAGTACAGTAAACATGGATTAGAAAAATTGGCAAGAAAACATTAGGTTTAAACAATGCATAACAATGAAAGAAAAGCTGTCAAACTTACTAAAATACAGCAGACATTTTATACCTACTTTTTAGATGACAAAAACTCAGTCGCTGTTTTTGGCGTAATGAAGACAGTCTGTTCTATGATGAATAGTTGCGCCATCATCTCATAAAAATCAAATCATCAGGTGTGGCAGTGGGCTGTTGCTCCAAATAACGTAGTGTGAGGTCAAGGGCTTCTGCTGCATCACTGTATGGCAACAGCTCTGCTTTCTCACTTTCAGGCTCACTGTCACTTCTGTCACAGCAGTCCACTTCTTCCTGGTCTTTAGTCACAGCAGCAACTAAATTGACATCAGTAAAGTTCTCCACACATGCCCCATCCGCTACCATCCACTCATCTACGTCTCCTTCAACAGCTTCTTCACGTCCAGGGATTGTCTGTATCATTTGTAGTAGATTTTCCTCTCCATTTTCAACTAGGTTGTCCTGAAATTCAAGAGATGTCCGTAGTTTTCTCCATGATTTTCTCTGAGTATTTTCTGAAATATTATGCCTTGCCTCAGCAGTCCAATAAACGTCATCCTTCACATTGGTCTTTTTTATTTTGTCCACTAAAGGAATGCTATCATCCTGGAACAGCATTCTTAAAAATTGTTTTCAGTAAGTCAGTTTTTATGTTTGCAGTACACCCTGGTCCATCAGCTAGAAAAGTGGTGTAACATTCGACGGCAAAAACTTCGCCACAATTTCTCCATCACATAATTCCTTAGTGCTGGGGTGAGATGGTACATTACCAATCAAAAGGACTGCACGGGGAAACAAATGATTTTCCTTAGAAAACCGTCGAACAGAGGGAACAAACTGGCCATGAAACCTTTCTTTGAACAGCTTACCATCCATCCATGCTTTTTTCTGGTTGCAATGATATGCGGGCAGGGACTTCATGTTGCAGGTTTTAAAAAGCTCTGGGCCTAGCAGATTTGCCGATCAGCATTAAAGGCAGCTTGTGATGACAGCAGTATCGCTGCATGCTAATAGTCACACAATCTTTGCACATTTTAAAATCAGGAGCATGGTCTTCTGTTTTTGAGGCCAGGCTTTTTGTTGCCAATGCCCTAAAATTAAGGCCAGTCTCATCAGTGTTATAAATTTGTTGGAGAGAATACTTCCCACTCTTATCATTTTTTTCAAACTCACCCAAGTATTCCTCCACTGCATCGTGGTCAGAAGAAAGCCTCTCTCCAGTAATTGTTGGCTGACAGATTCCATGACATTTTTTGAATCTGTCCAACCAACCCGTACTCGCACTAAAAGACTCACTACCATTCATTAACTTGTTCAGGTAAATAGCCTTCTCCTGAACCAGTGCTCCACACAAAGGAGTTCCCCTTTCTCTTTCCTGCATAAACCAAAGGAAAAGAGCTTCATCCACTTCATCATACTGGGAGAGTTTCCAAGTCTGCCGAATTTCGAGTGTTTTTCCCGAAGACGTTGCACAGGACTGTTCAAGCTTCACTCGGTTCTTCTTCCAATCACAAATGGTTGCTTTACCAACACCCAGTTCTAATGCCAGTTTAGATACTTACTCACCATTGTCTGTCCAATTCAAAGCATTCAGTTTTTCTTTGAGAGTTAACTTTGTATGTTTCTGTTTACTCATGACAAAATACGTACACCACTACACCAGAACGAATACAATACAACTGTCACACGTGCCAGTGATCGATAACTATCATAACCAAACGCTTTGCGAGCTAACTGGCAGTGCACCGACCTCACACACTACAGAGGTCTCAACAATGAACAACAACAAGGGCAGGGAGTGAAAGTGAGCCATTGTCTCCACACTTGCTCCCTTTTGTTACCATGGAGTACCTACTTATCTGCTTCATATACTTCTTTCTAGAAACTCATCACCATAATTGCAACTAATCCGAACAAGGTCCGGTCCCAATTAGTTCGGATTAACGGGACTCTACTGTATATGCAACTTGTGTGCTCATGGCACAGCAAATGATTTAATCAGTGCATTGCACTTTGAAAAAATAAGGAAAGGTTCTCTCCTTATTACTTTCCTGTACATGGTTCATTAATTGGAATATCATGTATGCTAATGTGCGTACACCATTCCTTGATTTGTATTACTTCCCAAGCAAAGTGTCTGTTATTCCTGTTTTGTAATCTCATCCACACAAGATGTGGTTTACTAACATGAATTTATATCTACTGTACATACCATGCTAGTAGCATTTTCTCATATCCTGAGGGGGTTAATGCTTCTAATTCTGTTGGTTCCAGGATGCATTTGCAAGTACGCTCCAGTGAGCTACACTTGCAATTTCGGATGGCACAATGTAAAGCATTTGTCACTTTCTGTTCTTTGTATTCAGAGATGAATATTTAGGATGATTTCTAAGAAGAACGTTTTGTCCAATGTTTTTCTTGTCTCCCGAGTGATAGCAGCTCTCTTTGACCAGGAGATGGAGTAGCAGGAATCACAGAAAGTATGATGTAATGTAAATGGATAAATAAAAAAACCTACTAACCAAGCAGCGACAGGGAAACACACACACAAAAGAATTCCCCTGCCACCGCTTCGTGAGTATATATTTTTTTCTATCCATTTACATTATATTATCAATAATTGATTATTTTTGTTGTTATTGAATGTATGATGTGATATGACATTGAGATGACACAGATAGTCTTGTATCATACCGGATCGTTTGCCAAATACGTTAGCTTATTTCAAAGCAATGCTCATCAAATTATTACTTTGTTCATTGGTCGAGTGTGCTGTCTCACTTACTTTGCTGACTACCAGTTCCTTGATACTGATCATAAGAGCTAATTGAGGTAGTTGCCTGGTCATATAGTTAAGCCCATTGCTTATGAAATGAATTTTTAAACCTTGGTAATATTTGCCATGACCTTCGTTGCTTTTTAGCAGTTCCACCACTAGACTGACACACTCATAATCCAGTTGACATGTTCCAGTCGAAAGGTCAATCATAGCATTGCTTTTAGAAAGTAACCCCATTCTTAATATGCAGTCCATCACCAATAAAACTACCACTAAGAATGTACATAATATCGCTACATATCTTAGGAAAGTTGTATATGGACATTCCACTTAACATTGCAAGATCTGGTGCCTATCACTCTGAAAATCTTTGCAATTGCTAATGGGCAAATGGGTACATGCATACTCTCGCAAATCCTTTTGTACAAGTCAGTGAAGATAGTTCATTACAGCACCACTCTCTTTAAGACATCATCTACATATGTATTCACAATGGACTGTGGCATGGTAATATGCCAACTATTGCACTAGTGTCATCAGAATGTGAGTCATCCCTGATGTCATACATGTGTTCAAGTCGTATCAATTAATTTCCACCCCCTCTCCATCTCTCAACCATCATTTAGAGGCTAATCATGATTGGAATCAGTTTTCCACGTGTGATGTTGACAGGTGAGGTCTATTGTCTGCCACTTTTTGTGCCTGAACTGAACTATGCCATTTCTGTTTACTGCTTGATGAATAAGTTCAAGAAAAGATTTGACTGGTATATCAATTACTGTCCAAAGAGGATTTACTTGAAAGATGCAGTGGTGCCAATACACAAAATGAGGAGCTACACATATGCATTTGGAAACAGGTATGAAAAAATATTCATTTTGGGGCAAAAACTGTTGAAATAGCAGCATATATGGCTACAGGTATATTTGTTGAAGGTTATTCATCTATTCTGAAGACCGTGAACGTATCAGGAACCATCTTGGGGGGGGGGGGGGGGGGGGGGCAAACAGCAAAAGCTTTGCAGACTTACGTGACAGGAAACGCATGGCTCCACAGATCAAGGAATGTCTCAGTTTGTTAAAAGAGCCTGGATTGAAAAAGGTCCTGCAATTCTGGATTAACCGCAAGTTTTGAAACAGTGGTGGTTGTGGTGGTGGTGGTGGTGGTGGTGGTGGTCCTCAAAAGCAATTCCATGTGCAAAGCACTTTAAGAGCCTTGACAGATTGACTGATTCTTCTATTATTTTTTTTTTTTAAGAAGTATAATTAAGTTTAGGGGGTCTTAGCAAGTGCTCTTTTTTTTTTTATCGAAATTAAAAAATTATTTTTAAACATTTGAAGTTAGAAAAACATGCCAATAAATTCACATGTTTTTCAGATAGCTGCCATATTTATTTACTTGGGGTATTTTTCAAAACTCATCAAGACTGCCCGTCAAATTCATTCTAATTTAGGAATTTTCTATTTTCATGGATTTCAGAAATAGCCACGAGTCTATACAATGCTTCTCGCAAATCAGGATGTGTCGCAAGGTGCATTCTTTGACAAGGGCTGCAGCTGCCATTTTTCATTTGATGTGCAGTAAGAAAAAATTCATACAGGAATGTATGTGTAATAAAGCAATAAAACCGTCATTTTAGTAAAAACATTCACTACATGAAACAAAATTCTACACTTCACCCGTTTTTTGTGCCTCTTGATCAGAACTTCCCCTTAATGTATTTGCCGAAGTATTTGCATAAACTGCCCAACCAAGCCTGTAACCGCTCCTGGTTAAACACTCTTTTATGAATTGGTTTGCAATATTCCACAGCTTCACTGGGCCACATTGAAGTGTCTTCCTGGATGTAAACGGTGATGAAACGTATTTTTAGCCTATCTGAACATGATTTTGGCATAGCTCCATGAAATGCATGAATGGATATGATAGGGTGAATAGACTTCTTGCCTGATAAAAATGTTTGGAATTTCTGATGGCATTTTAAATTCTCCTCTAGTAACACAGCATAAAAGCGGCGCGTCCTCCACATTGCTCTGAGTATCGTGCAATAGCGTAGTCGTGGGCTTTGCTTGCGTTTGCTGCAGCCCACTCAATGTTGATTTAGGAATGAAATTATTTTCAGAACCTTGTGCTACGGGTTGACCATTTGCACAATAACTATTACATTTGCTAGTTATTTTTTACATTTTTGATCTGTTCCCTCACAGTATTTTGCCATACCAATACATCTTGGCTAATTTTTTGTTTATGTTATGGAACTCAGTTGCTGTCTGACTGCTAGAACAGCTATGCCCACCACTTCATTCAAAATTTTCCCAATGGTTACCTATTCTTCTTATTGTCTACCAGTTCTATGGTATGTGTATCGTTTTTGAATGCCAGAAACTGTTCCAAAAATTGGTTCCTTTGTCCCTCAAATTGTTCATACAGTGCTTTTTCCTGCTCTGGAGCAATTTATCTAATTTATTGGAAAGTTGGTGAAAATTGTTCGAAATGCGTTCATTTTACTTCTACAGCCTCATTGGTTCTGCACCACCCCTGGTACACCACCACATGCTTGTTTCATCTCTGATATTTCAGGGAAAACTTTTACACTATCTTGTCCTGAAAGTTTGTTAAGTTCAGACAGGAACCTGTCCTCCTTTTCTGCTACAATTTCTGAAATTTTGTTAGACATCCCTAAAATTTTGTTTGTGATTGCATCCTGCTTTTTCGAATTCTCTGAAATTCTGGCCAACATAGCTACCTGCCTTCTTGAAATTTCATACACCTCTTGGACACCACAATGCAAATTTCTTTAAAATTTCTGTTATGAACTGTATCAGTCATAGCCTACTTTCTGAGTGCAGGTTTCTCCTATTTCAGTATTCAACTTGACATCGCTCACTGCTCTGGCATCCGTGGTTGTTTGCTTGACAATCTTTATCACGGTGTGGATTTCATCAGAAACCTGAAAATAATAAGGGATATGATGTTAAAGTAATTGATATTAGGATCTATCAATCAGTTTGCTAAATTGCAAGAATATTGGTTGCATCATAAAGTGTACTTAAAAAATAAAAAAAAAACTGTCTAACAGCTCACGGTTCTGTTGTTGTGTCGTCATGCGTGTCTCTCACAAACAACAGAAAATTATTTATTACTACACAAAAAAAACTACTATAATGATAGATAAAACATTGGTGTTTGAATGTTGAGTCATTATAAGCATTTGGTTTGATGCAAGTAAGCCAGTATAAAAACACATGAACTTCGACTTGCATGTGCTGCTCCACTGATGATACTTTCTCTTCTCCAGGTGTACCACAGTTTGGTATTGTCTTTATTCTCTCTCCACTTAGAAGAGAAAGCATATACAACTTGTTATGAAATTTCATTAATAATTACAAAACTCTGTTAACATGTCCTGTCTCGTTTTGACAGATCACAGTTCGCATACATATTCAGTAAGCAAAAATAAGGGATATCATAACTACCTGTCTTTTCTGGCAATATACTGCATAACAGAAAAGTAATTTTTTCGTAAGATGTCGTATAAATTAATTCCAAAATAAATTGTAAATCTGTAGGTTTGTTTCTTTACCATAACTAATCTGAATGTATATTGTCTCTTGCAGTCACCTTTATGGATGTAAATTATCTAGAAATATTCCTTGGCACTTAAATTTGCTCTTTAATATGATAAATAATTCAGTGAGTGAAGGAACATAATAAGAATGCAGTGTGCACATGTGATGTTTAACAAATACTTACATTTATTTCTATATAAATACATTTGGGTTCAACATCTGTCAGTCGAGGAAGCTAGCAAGAACAGAAATGAGAAGTTAAAATGGCCGTAATGAGTTTTACTATAATTCTTAACAACCAGAAATTCAAATTGAGTACATCAGGCTCCTATTTTAGGCGACATCATCCCTGACAAAAATCGAGTATAGTACAAATTAATGATGTTAGATACCATGTTCTTTTAACACAGTAAAAGCATACAATAAAGATATAAGGTTTTAAGGTAACATTTTGATTTCTTATGAATCACAAAGTGTGACACTCAAAAAAATCTTGTGCGCCAAATATTTTTAATAAATGTTTGCTAAAGTGTAATGTTTAATCCTTATAAGTGAGAACTAAGACTGTGTGACAGAAAATGATTATTAATCAGTCAGTCAGCGTCTCCCCAGGGAGCAGGATTACACTCTACTGGGATTCCATACATGCCAAGGTTAAGGAATTGCAGCTATGTATCCCAAAAGATGGTTAGCAAAAGCAGTTGTAGATGAAGAAAGTGGAAATTGAATGAATGGAATGAATGATGGAGAAACAAAATAATTTATAAAATGTAGTCCCTACATGGTATTTGGCTTTGTATTTTCGTATGCTGGCTATGTGAATAGTTCTACTTTAATTTGCACCCTTAATATAGCAATACATACATGAACTGAAATACAATAGAAAAGGAAAATTACACCCATTGTTCCAAGTAGGACATCTCGTAAACATTATTCTTGATAATAGTGCTGCTTAAATTACTGCAAGTGATGTGTTACAGAAAATACAACAAAGGTGAGTTATGGTGGTAAATCACTACCTGCTTCATTAATGATGTAAGAATGTTCAGACGGGTATAAAAACCTTTTAGGATAAAATAATGTTTATGTCTATTTGACAATTTAATTTTGAGTAATTATGCAATAGATTGATTTTTCTGCCGAAATTTATTTGCATCACCGTTTTATTGGAATACCAGCTTCTGAAAATCAGTTAAATGCAGTTATTACTAAAGAGCAACTATTAAATAATTATACTACCTACTACAGTTGCAGCTTTTTAATTTTGAAAACAAAATAAAATGGTAAAAAAGAGGGCCCTAATAGTCTACCAATCCCACCAGAATGTAGAGGACTATTGCAATTACCTCTCAGCTGTTTACTAACAGTTGTTATCACATCAGAGCCAATAGTTTTAACATGTCACTTTTATGGTGAGTAGCTATCTACCCTTTTCATAACATTGTTGATATTCCAACTTGGACTTTCCATTGTTTGATAAATACAGCCAAAGCCTTCTTTAACAAAGAAAACACACACACATTCACGCAAGCAAGCACAACTCATGCACACATGACCACTACCACTGGTAGGTCTGATGGGAATGCAGCTGTCAACCTTAATAGCAATCTGGAGTGATGTGTGGAAGGGGGAGGGATGGCAGGGTAGGGGTGGTGAGAGAGATGGCGGGGTAGGGGTGGTGGGAGAGATGGCAGAATATGGGTGGTGGGAGAGAAGAGTTATGTCTGACAGGGTGTGCAGTGACTAGAGACCGCCAGGCTCGGCATCGGGAGGTGGGGGTGGACAGAAAAGGAGAGGAGCAGGGAAGGGAAAAGGACAGGCGGGTGCATTGGCAGAGGGCAGCACACAAAGGTGGAGGCAATAGGATGAGGGGGCCGGAGCTGTTGATTGGAGAGTGTAGGAACAGTAGGTTACCTTAGATTGAGGCCAGGTTAATTTTTGCAGCAGAGAATGTGTTGTAAGGATGTCTCCTATCTGCACAGTTCAGAAAAGCTGGTGGTGGAAGGGAGGATCCAGATGGCCCACGTTGTGAAGCAGCCATTGTTTCCATTCCATTGTCCTAATACCCCCTCCATTTTGACATTCCCTCATGCTCTATGCGTGTCACCCTCTGCCAATATACCCACCCAGCCATTTCCTTTCCGCACCACCCACTGCCACTGTGCCCGCCCATCCGTTCCCTTTCCCTGCCACCTTCTGCTAATGTACACGCCCGTCCGTTCCCTTCATCTACATCTACATCTACATCTACATCTACATTGATACTCCGCAAGCCACCCAACGGTGTGTGGCGGAGGGCACTTTACGTGCCACTGTCATTACCTCCCTTTCCTGTTCCAGTCGCGTATGGTTTGCGGGAAGAACGACTGTCTGAAAGCCTCCGTGCGCGCTCTAATCTCTCTAATTTTACATTCGTGATCTCCTCGGGAGGTATAAGTAGGGGGAAGCAATATATTCGATACCTCATCCAGAAACGCACCCTCTCGAAACCTGGCGAGCAAGCTACACCGCGATGCAGAGCGCCCCTCTTGCAGAGTCTGCCACTTGAGTTTATTAAACATCTCCGTAACGCTATCACGGTTACCAAACAACCCTGTGACAAAACGCGCCGCTCTTCTTTGGATCTTCTCTATCTCCTCCGTCAGACCGATCTGGTACGGATCCCACACTGATGAGCAATACTCAAGTATAGGTCGAACGAGTGTTTTGTAAGCCACCTCCTTTGTTGATGGACTACATTTTCTAAGCACTCTCCCAATGAATCTCAACCTGGTACCCGCCTTACCAACAATTAATTTTATATGATCATTCCACTTCAAATCGTTCCGCACGCATACTCCCAGATATTTTACAGAAGTAACTGCTACCAGTGTTTGTTCCGCTATCAAATAATCATACAATAAAGGATCCTTCTTTCTATGTATTCGCAATACATTACATTTGTCTATGTTAAGGGTCAGTTGCCACTCCCTGCACCAAGTGCCTATCCGCTGCAGGTCTTCCTGCATTTCGCTACAATTTTCTAATGCTGCAACTTCTCTGTATACTACAGCATCATCCGCGAAAAGCCGCATGGAACTTCCGACACTATCTTCTAGGTCATTTATATATATTGTGAAAAGCAATGGTCCCATAACACTCCCCTGTGGCACGCCAGAGGTTACTTTAACATCTGTAGACGTCTCTCCATTGATAACAGCATGCTGTGTTCTGTTTGCTAAAAACTCTTCAATCCAGCCACACAGCTGGTCTGATATTCCGTAGGCTCTTACTTTGTTTATCAGGCGACAGTGCGGAACTGTATCGAACGTCTTCCGGAAGTCAAGAAAAATAGCATCTACCTGGGAGCCTGTATCTAATATTTTCTGGGTCTCATGAACAAATAAAGCGAGTTGGGTCTCACACGATCGCTGTTTCCGGAATCCATGTTGATTCCTACATAGTAGACTCTGGGTTTCCAGAAATGACATGATACGCGAGCAAAAACCATGTTCTAAAATTCTACAAGAGATCGACGTCAGAGATATAGGTCTATAGTTTTGCGCATCTGCTCGACGACCCTTCTTGAAGACTGGGACTATCTGTGCTCTTTTCCAATCATTTGGAACCCTCCGTTCCTCTAGAGACTTGCGGTACACGGCTGTTAGAAGGGGGGGCGAGTTCTTTCGCGTACTCTGTGTAGAATCGAATTGGTATCCCATCAGGTCCAGTGGACTTTCCTCTATTGAGTGATTCCAGTTGCTTTTCTATTCCTTGGACACTTATTTCGATGTCAGCCATTTTTTCGTTTGTGCGAGGATTTAGAGAAGGAATTGCAGTGCGGTCTTCCTCTGTGAAACAGCTTTGGAAAAAGGTGTTTAGTATTTCAGCTTTACGCATGTCATCCTCTGTTTCAATGCCATCATCATCCCGTAGTGTCTGGATATGCTGTTTCGAGCCACTTACTGATTTAACGTAAGACCAGAACTTCCTAGGATTTTCTGTCAAGTCGGTACATAGAATTTTACTTTCGAATTCAATGAACGCTTCACGCATAGCCCTCCTTACGCTAACTTTGACATCGTTTAGCTTCTGTTTGTCTGAGAGGTTTTGGCTGCGTTTAAACTTGGAGTGAAGCTCTCTTTGCTTTCGCAGTAGTTTCCTAACTTTGTTGTTGTACCACGGTGGGTTTTTCCCGTCCCTCACAGTTTTACTCGGCACGTACCTGTCTAAAACGCATTTTACGATTGCCTTCCTCCCCCCTCCTCCCCTCCCCCCCCACACACACACGCACACGCCACCTCCCTATGCTGCGCTTGTCAGTCTCTAGTCAGTGCATGTCCTGCCAGACAGTGTTCTCCCCCATCCCCTCACCCACCTATATCTTGCTATCCCTACCCCTTCCCTGCCTCCTTCTCAAGATTATTTTTCACCTGACAGTTGCATTCTGGTCAGAGTTGCTGATGGCAGCAGTCATGTGTGCATGAAGTGTGTTTGCTAGTGTGAATAAGTGTTTGTTTTCTTTGATGAAGAAGGCTTTGGCCAAACTCTATAATGTGTAACTGTTTTTTCTGTCTGCAACTCAACAGGTAATCTTTATTTACTATGTTATACATACTCAGAGGTTGTATAGAGTTTCAGGGAGAGCATAAGGGAACAATTGACAGGAATGGTGGAAAGAAATAGAGTAGAAGAAGAATGGGTAGCTTTGAAGAATGAAATAATGAAGGCAGCAGAGGATCAAGTAGGTAAAAAGATGAGGGCTCTTAGAAATCCTTAGGTAACAGAAGAGATACTGAATTTAATTGATGAAAGAAGAAAATACAAAAATGCAGTAAGTGAAGCAGGCAAAAAGGAATACAAACGTCTCAAAAATGAGATCGACAGGAAGTGCAAAATGGCTAAGCAGGGATGGCTAGAGGACAAATGTAAGGATGTAGAGGCTTATCTCACGAGGGGTAAGATAGATACTGCCTACAGGAAAATTAAAGAGACCTTTGGAGAAAAGAGAACCACTTGCATGAATATCAAGAGCTTAGATGGAAACCCAGTTCTAAGCAGAGAAGGGAAAGCAGAAAGATGGAAGGAGTATATAGAGGGTCAGGGGCGATATTCTTGAGGACAATATTATGGAAATGGAAGAGGATATATGTGAAGATGAAATGGGAGATATGATACTGTGTGAAGAGTTTGACAGAGCACTGAAAGACCTGAGTCGAAACAAGGCCCCGGGAGTAGACAACATTGCATTAGAACTACTGACGGCCTTGGGAGAGCCAGTCCTGACAAAACTCTACCATCTGGTGAGCAAGATGTATGAGATAGGCGAAATTTCCTCAGACTTCAAGAAGAATATAATAATTCCAATCCCAGAGAAAGCAGGTGTTGACAGATGTGAAAATTACCAAACAATCAGTTTAATAAGTCACAGCTGCAAAATACTAACGCGAATTCTTTACAGATGAGTGGAAAAACTGGTAGAAGCCAACCTCAGGGAAGATCGGTTTGGATTCCGTAGAAATGTTGGAACACGTGAGGCAATACTGACCCTACAACTTATCTTAGAAGAAAGATTAAGGAAAGGCAAACCTACGTTTCTAGAATTTCTAGCTTAGAGAAAGCTTTTGACAATGTTGACTGGAATACTCTCTTTCAAATTCTGAAGGTGGCAGGGGTAAAAGACAGGAAGCGAAAGGCTATTTACAATTTGTACAGAAACAAGATAGCAGTTATAAGAGTCGAGGGACATGAAAGGGAAGCAGTGGTTGGGAAGGGAGTGAGAAAGGGTTGTAGCCTCTCCCCGATGCTATTCAATCTGTATATTGAGCAAGTAGTAAAGGAAACAAAAGAAAAGTCGGAGTAGGTATTAAAATCCATGGAGAAGCAATAAAAACTTTGAGGTTCGCTGATGACATTGTAATTCTGTCAGAGACAGCAAAGGACTTGGAAGAGCAGTTGAATGGAATGGACAGTGTCTTGAAAGGAGGGTATAAAGCAAAACGAAGATAATGGAATGTAGTCGAATTAAGTCGAGTGATGCTAAGGGAATTAGATTAGGAAATGAGACACTTAAAGTAGTAAAGGAGTTTTGCTATTTGGGGAGCAAAATAACTGCTGATGGTCGAAGTAGAGAAGATATAAAATGTAGACTGACAATGACAAGGAAAGCGTTTCTGAAGAAGAGAAATTTGTTAACATCGAGTATAGATTTAAGTGTCAGGAAGTTATTTCTGAGAGTATTTGTATGGAGTGTAGCCATGTATGGAAGTGAAACATGGACGATAAATAGTTTGGACAGGAAGAGAATAGAAGCTTTCGAAATGTGGTGCTACAGAAGAGAGATGAATACACTAAACAGATACAGACGGATGTAGGTTGCAGTAGGTACTGGGAGATGAAGAAGCTTGCACAGGATAGAGTAGCATGAAGAGCTGCATCAAACCAGTCTCAGGGCTGAAGACCACAACAACAACAACATACACATCCATTGTTAGTGTTAAATTCTTGAAGAGTGCTTGTTATTAATGTGAGCAACTTGTAAGTACTACTTCTGGAAAATGTTGTGATGTGTTTTCTACCATGTTTTCTGCTGATATGTATATGTATATTCTTTGAATAGTATTGTTTCCTCAAAATCCTCATTTTCACCAGGTAAAGGAATCCCCACATCCACTTTCTATTTCTATTTTTGTTGTGTTATAATTTCATCATATATCTGTTAATTTATTTATTTTATGCAATTTTACAAGTTTGTTTCTGATAATAGAATTTACCAAAACTAATCACTGCAGTACATACAATGTGTTCAACAGTGGATTAAGATAATCTTCTAAGTTGACATCATCTTGATGTTGTCACTTCTTGATCCTGATGTCTTATTATTTACAGTTTTGTCTATGCAGCTCCCAGGTAAATGAAGTATTCACATTTTGTAATTTAAATTTAAAAATATTCAGAAATAATATGTGTAAAAAAATTCTAACTGGTGTTCTTTGTATCAGATATGTCTTCCATAATCATCATGCACAATTTGCAATATGTGTATAGTGGTAGCTATAATAGGTATGTATGTGATTCATAAAGTTATGAAATCATCATGGAAAATCTTAAACCTTAATTATAATGCATTAGTACACTTTGTTTTTGGCAACTCATATATTACCTCTCCTCATTTTTCTTTCTTTGCCTCATGGCTCCTTATACCACATTCATCAGAAGTTGGAAGGTGATTTGTTGACTATGTTCAAAACACACTAACTACTAAATGCACTAGAGACGACTGACATCTCATTTTTAGCACATTCCGTTTTCGCTCTCTAAGCTATAATTCAGGAGCTACATACAGATTAAATTATAGTTAGAGCTACATGAAAGTCACATATGCTACAACACCATATTTTTGGTCAACTTCAAATGGTCTTAAATGTGAAATTGGTATATTTCAGCAAAATTTCAGTGAAGTTTATTACTTAAGTGCTAAGAGACCTGAATATACAGATGCTTTACTTAAGTGCTAAGATATCTGAATATACAGATGCTCAACTTGTCCTGCTTTTAATATAGCCACAATTATATGTAAAATCACTATATTAAGATGACAAAAGAGCACAGCCCATGCACATGTGGCCACCATCTCTGGCAGTTCAGGCCAGCATTCCAGTCCAAGTTGTCGGAGATTTGATAATGTTTGTGTGAGTTGTGCTTGCTTGTGTGTGTGTGTGTGTGTGTGTGTGTGTGTGTGTGTGTGTGTGTTTGTACTGAAGAAGACTTTGGCCAGAAGCTAGAGTGTAAGTATTTTTTAGTTGTGCCTGTCTGCGACTCAACGTGCCGTCTTTACGATGAGTAGCAATCCATAAACACACATCAGGCCCAGCTAATATTTTTTTGCAAAACCATTGGCAAGCTCTTCAGCCTGGCAGTTTGTGGTGCATAGCCATATTTGAATGAAAGTGCTATTGTTAATATAGCAAAAGAAAAAAAAAAATTAAGCAACTTTGTCATTACATCAGCACCTTGTTAAGTGCTGGAGATGTGATGGGAAGCATGATATAATGCAATTTCTACTCTGTAAAAAGCATAAATATGCTGAAATGGAAGGGCTGCTTTATCTGCAATTTGGGTTCCTGTCAGTAGTGTGGATGCGGAGATGTATTTCTCAACATAGAATTTAGACGTAAGTGACAGAAGGTGATCAATGAAGCCAGACATTTGATTGCAACTTCAGCGATTGCATTCAATAGATCAACATTTGTACATAGGCCTAAAATTGTGTTAATTTGAATGACAACTAACACAATGGTGCTATGTTATATAAATAATCAATTTCCTCTGTATAAGAAAACTGTGAATAGTTAAAAAGAAAAAGTCAAACTTATGTCTATGGGTCATTTAAATGGATAAAGACATCACAAAATATAAATGCTAAATTAAAATTTCAAAATGCTAAATTTTGTAAGTTTATTTGCTAATTTCGTGTACCTCTAATTGTAATATTTTGGCTGTATTGTACCTATACCAAATTGTTAATTACCGTATTTACTCGAATCTAAGCCGCACCTGAAAAATGAGACTCGAAATAACGGAAAAAAAAAATTTCCCGAATCTAAGCCGCACCTGAAATTTGAGACTCGAAATTCAAGGGGAGAGAAAAGTTTTAGGCCGCACCTCCAAATCGAAACATAGTTGGTCCATTGTGATATGAGACACAATTCAGGTCGAATGAATGACGATACAGCTACAGTAGTTTGGTTCGAGTCGTAAGCCTAGCAGTTAAGCTTTACCAGGTAGCCATTGCTATGCGTCAGGCGCTCCGTCAGTATTTATACGGGTACCCTTCCTTTTTCACGTGCTTCGTCTGGTTTGAATCGATTGCTTATTTTGCTTTGATCTGATAAGTGCCGTTTTCTTTGTTATAGGTGTTTACGCCACTGTAAGCTGAAAATGCATTACTGTACTGTGTCATGCACTGTTTGTCGCATTCTGATAGTGCGTGTTTACGGCCTGTCGCCGCTCGCAGCATGGCTTGCTTTTGTGCGCGCTACCGCCGCTTACAATTAAAAAAAAAAAACAGAGGAATCGTCTCATTAGCGAAACAGTGGCAAGAGACTGCTATTTGTTGTTGCTTATACTGCTGCTTTCTTTGATAATGATCAACAAGAACCAAATAATAGACTGCGTATGATAGAACATGTTCTGAACGAGAGTTAAGCGAAAATTTTTCTCCGTTTGAAAATCTTTGCGGCCGCTTCTTTAGTACATCAAATTCTGCACAGAAATTAGTCATCTTAGATTTAAAAATCTAGTCAGTTGCCGTGCTTCATTTTTGACTGTATCACTATTAGGCATAAAAATAATACGAATATAAACATGACACGATACGTATATTCTTCCGCGTTTGCTGTTGTCTCGCTCTAGTTTCGTAGTTTATTAGGCAGACAGGATTTAAATGAGATAGCAGCAAACACGAAAGAATACATGGCAAAATGTTTATATTCGTATTATTCTTATGGTGAAGAGAATAGTGCATGTGATTCACATTTCATCAGGTTCCTATTAGCAACCATCTCTTCTCACAGGTAGGAAAAAATTCAGAACGTAGAGTTGGTCATATTGACAAACATCCCAAACAGTCTTGCCAGTCGTATTTTCGTAGTACATTGAAATTCTGCTACATTCGAAGATGAACAATACGGAATTTGTATTTACTTCGTTGGATAATGTATGAAAATGGTCGAAACTCGGGACGGAGAAAAAAAGCTCGTCTTCCACCTTTTTTTTTTTTAATTTATTTATTGACGCAGAGGTTTTGGCGCCAGTATTTATCTTTGTGTCTACAAAGCATGCTACATATATTCGATGGCAGAAGTTAGTTGTGGCGGCACCTACTAACGTTTTTCAGAACTTCCGCTTGCTTTGCACTCGATTCTAAGCCGCAGGCGGTTTTTTGGATTACAAAAACAGGAAAAAAAGTGCGGCTTAGATTCGAGTAAATACGGTACATAACCATATGCCTAGACACCCCGACAACTTCCCAGCATAATTCTGATACTATAAACTTTTTTTCCTTCAATTACACAGCCATATAACATAATTTGTATTCCATTGCTTTTGTGTGTAAGTTGATGTGAAATTGTACACATCCATTCTTTTGCAGGGTCGAGCAAAACAATTGTACAATGCTGGTTTTAAAACCATAACTGATGTTGCAAATGCTGATCCAAAACAGCTTGTTCGTATGGTTGACCATTTGCCAACACGGGTAGCTAAACAGATTGTTTCAGCAGCAAAGGTGAGAATTTGTACATCGCACTGAGTGAATTCATAAATGCAAGCACAAGAAATTTGTAAGAAATTAAATGAATACTTTGTGATGGAAAGTTAATTTTTAGGTGAAGTGTTGTTTCCTACGTGCCACTTGATTGTGATATTGCAGTCCTAAGTTACGCACTAATACCAACAGATTTTCCTCATTTTGTCAGTAGTAGGATGCCGTTGTGACAATAATACTTCCACCAGAAATGGATTTAATAATCTCAGCTGCATCATAGTTACATACTAAAAGGTGAATAGTGCTATACTAACTGATGCACACCGCTCACATTAGTTTATGGTGTGGTAGAATTAGTAGTAGAAGCAGTAGTAGTCCATTCAATTATTCAGAGAAATGGAATGGTAGCAATTTCATGACCCCAATGACTCTGTCTCCTAGTCAGTGCATCACAACATACGAGGGTCTTCCACAAAGTAAGTTCCGTTTCTATTTCTATTTGTGGCAGCGCTACAGTCGCAGTTCTGAGCATGCGCGGCAGTTACTCTGACTCAAGGAGAAGACATGTACGCCATTTTCAGATCGCTGCTGACGACGTGTGCTTTGTAGTGCTTCTTTATAATTGAAAATGCTGACATGTGTGAAATCAGATCTGTGATTTGTTTCCTAAATGCAAAGAAAGTTAAACCAAAAGAAATTCATTGGCAAATCTGTGAGGTTTACGGACAAAATGCTATGAATGATTCAGTGGTTAGCAGATGGGTCAGACTGTTCAATGAAGGACATCATCAATTGCAAAATGAAGAACGAAGTGGACGCCCTTCTGTGGTTACTGATGAACTGGTTCACACAATTGAAGATTAAGAACAATCCTAAGTTTACACTTAGTGCCCTTGCTATGGAAGTTCCACAAATCTCACACTCACTAATTCATGAAATTGTTACTGAAAAACTTAAATTTCAAAAACTTTGCTCACATTGGGTACCCAAAATTCTTACTAAACAACACAAAAAACAATGGATGGGCAGTGCACTTCAGTTTTTGACACGCTACACTGTCAATGGAAAGGAGGAACACTTAGGCGACTTGTGCATCAGTGAAGATGAAGATGAGATGAAATGATGAGGACAACACAAACACCCAGTCCTTAAATGAAGAAAATCTCAGGCTTGTCCAGGAGTCAAACTTGGGACCCTGTGATGTAGAGGCAGTGACACTAACCACTGCACCATAAGCTACAGCTAAAATTAAAGTTCAATTTTACACCAAGTACCCTACAGCATCGGCCCCTTACTTAACATGTATTTATCGCGAGTCTCTTGCCCAGTGCAAAGTCCCAAGTGACTGGAAAATAACATAGGTGACTCTTTTGTATGTGTAGGGGAAAAGAACAGACCTACAAAATTTCAGACCAATACTGTTAATATTGTATTGCTGCAGAATTCTTGAATGTATTCTAAGTCCACGCATAATAAAGTTCCTTGAGACAGAAAAGCTTCTGTCCATAAATCAGCAGAGATTTAGAAAGCATAACTCATGTGAAACCTGGATGAAGGACAACAGGCAGATCCTGTATGCCTAGATTTCCAGAAATTATTTGACACAGTTTGTCACTGCAAACTGTTAACAAAGGTCTGAGCGTATTGAGTAGGTTCCCATATATGCGAGTGGCTTGAAGACTTCTTAAATAATTAAACACAGTATGATGTCCTGGATGGCAAGTATTCATCACAGGGTGGACCATTTTAATCCACAATGGGACATAACTAGGAACAGAAGTGAGATACAGCAAACTGTTTGAGATAAAAGTTGCGAGAGGGTCACGCATTAAAAAGTGTTGTTGTTGGTGGGTTTTTTTTTTTTTTTTTTTTTTTTTTTAGCAACCCTAATTTAAGATTTGAAAAGAGTGGAAAATTTTACTTATAAAATGACACATTATTCAAGGTCATGGCAAGGTTCAGTGAAGGTCAAAGAAGTAAATATGTTTTTAGTTCTAATAGGGATTAACTCAGAACAGAGGAGGGATACAGCAAATGGTTGTCACTTTGAGCCCAATGTCACTTTGAGCACAATGTCACTTTGAGCGCATGCTCAGTGCCTAATTTCCAGGTACAAAGGACTCTAAATCATGCGTCCCGAGGAATTAAAGGTGAAGGGACTCACTCAATGAGTTGCAAGTCAGTGATCTATATTTTATTTATGTTTGTTCTGTCTTGCAAATATCAAAATAACATTTATATGTTGTGATGTATTTATTTTTGTCAGTAAACATGTCAATTAAAACTTCGTTCTTTCCAGATCTGACATCATAAATAGGGGTTTCCACAAAACAAAGCCCAAGGTTTGAATGAGCTTCGATAATTACGATTAAGATCATGATTATTGGTAATAATATTTGGGCCCCCTATGCCCCTTACAACTTGTATCTAACATTGTATTTTGCTGTATCCTTTCTCTGTTCAAATTTAATCCCCACTAGGACTAAAAACGTATTTGCTTATTTGACCAACATTAAACCTTGCCATGACCTTGAATAATGTAATCATTTTATTTACAAAATTTGCCATTCTTTTTGAATCTTGAATCAAATAGCAGGACTTCCATTTTAAAAATTCACTTTAAACTCCAAATAGCATTAAAGGTCACAACCATTAGTAGCAATGTGTGACCCTCTTTACCACCCACAACTTTTATCTAAAACATTTTGCTGTATCTCATCTCTATCCCAAGTGATTCCTGATTATGGATTAAAATGGCTCACCATGTGTATAATCTGACAGATATAGCGAGCAGCAATCTGTAACTGTTTGCTAATGATGCTGTAGTGTATGGGAAAGTGTCATCATCGGGTGACTGTGAGGATACAAAATAACTTTGAATTTCTGTGTAGTGTGATGGATGGAAGTTCACTCTAAATGTAGAAAAATGTAAGTTAATGCAGATGAGTTGGAAAAACAACACTGTGACATTGGGATACAATATTGGTTGTGTGCCACTTGATACAGTCAGGTTGGCTAAATATCTAGGTGTAACATTACAAAGGGATATGAAATAGAATGAGAATGTAAGGTAGAACGCTAACACAACTCATTCTTGTGCACTGATCTAGTGTGTGGAATACCCACCAGGTCAGATTAAAGGAAGACATTGTAGCAATTCAGAGGCATGCTGCTAGATTTCAGTCAACATGCAATTATTATGGAGATACCATATAAACTCAAGTGGGAATCCCTGGAGGGGAGGCAACATTGTTTTTCAAAACTTTATTGAGAGGATATAGACTATTGGCATTTGTTGCTGACTGCAAAATAATTCTATAGCCACCAACATACATTTTGCATAAGGACTGTGAAGACAAGATAAAGAGAAATTAGGGCATGTACAAAGGCATATAGGCAAGTCATTTTTCCCTCAAACCATTTGTGAGTTGGACAGGAAGGGGAATGGCTACTAGTGGCACAAGGTATCCTACATCATGCACTGTATGGTAGCTTGTGTATTATGTGTGTAGATGTAGTTGAAACATGTCCTTAGCTGCTCGGTAGTTTTGATGTTTACAGACCATTGTATCATATATATTGAGCCCTCACTGTTCACTGTGCCCTGAAATAATGTGAATAAGACATCTTCATGACACTGCACCATAAACAAACAACTTCTTGTGCCTACGAAGTGGACTTGTACAGATGACATGCATTTTCTGAAGCCCAAATGAGTGAATTCTGGACATTTACGTATCAATCAAGGTGGAATCATGCCTCTGCAGACCAAAACCACCATAGAACTAACTCTTCACCATCTAGCATTATATATGCCATATTCATTGCGAGAACACTACATATTTTCTATTCTCTTCAGATAACAATTCACAAACAGAATGAAATGTTATGAATTCGTATTCAAACACTTGTGCATGTTGTGTGAGCACAGACTTCATTCGACTCAAAGAATATGACACTTACACGTCAGTAATTTTTTTTTGTCTGTCACATTCCAGTTTTCTGGAACTTATCATACACATGGTTTGGGATGGATTTGTTTTGTGTATCTTATCCTATATTTCTGAAAAGACATGCTGAGTGTTGACATAATTAGGCCATCCAATATAATAGGTGACAGTGAACATGCTGTTGTTTAACGAGTAACCCATTTATTCCACAATTAAGCAACAATTAAGCTTGCAACAAAAAGAAACTTTTCCATAATAGTTGTCACTTTTTGAAATCCTGTATTTCCAATTTTTTTCACTGTAATCACTGGTTCTTCTCAGATTTAAACGATACAGTAAACAATTTTATGTTATATATATGCCCTTGCTTCCCTTTAGCATTTGAACTGACTTACCCAACCACTAGTGAAGGATCTATAGTTTTAATATGTATTCTGAACCTTGTTGAACCTAACAGTTTTCACATATACAAATGATTGCCAAAGATGAAAGAAACAATAACCAACAGAAATAAGCTAATGTGAACAACAGAATTGAATCTTAGATCTTCAGATTTGCAATTCAATACCTATCCACTATACTCTTATCAAAATTACTTTGTGATACATGTTTCAGCCAGTCAAGCAGTAGGGGCCAGCCACCAGCTAATCGTACTTCTTTCTTGAGCACCATGTGCTGACTGTGTTGCCAGTTTTGTAGGTACTTGCAGAGCATTGCCTAGTGTGGCTGGCTGCACACTTCACCACTGCATTATTTCAATCACAAAGCAATTTTTAATCAGAAGTATAACCCACATTTTGTCTCGAATAATGTGAAATATTTGATTGATGTGAGGTGTGGTTAATAATACTACTTTTCATGTTTTATTTTACAACCCTACAGTGTTTAACTGCAGTAAAATCATTGTTACCCTCTCAGGAACTGTGCTCATTGCAGCAGATCATTCTGTAATTTCTTAATTTCAGAGCGCTGTTAATAATAAAATGCCTTTGTTTTTGCAGCCATGTATAAGCCATTTCAAAAATATCATATGTGTTTATCTTGTTTACCTGCAGATGTTGCTGATACAGAAAGCAGAAACACTCAGAGAAGAAGCCGAATCTGTCTTAGATGGGCTGAACATTGAAGTGAAAGAGGAGGTAGAAGAAGAAACTTAATTTTCTTTGTTGAGGAGTATCAATCTAGTCTTGAATGTTATAAACAGATTCAGGTCGTTAACTTAGCTACAGAAATGTATTTGGCCTTGTCTAATCATGTGGTGCTGTGAAAATAATTAAAAACTATTTTGTAATATTTACATTGTTGATTCTAAATTTTTGAGTCTTAAATTATTTTTACTGTGTAAATATATTTTGATAGTTTTTTGTTGTACTGTGTGTGTTTTGGAAACGAAGCAATTGAAATCATGAGCATAAGCATAGAGTCTCACTGAAACTTTTGATGTTGCCAACAATAAAGATTATGTATTGAGAACAATAGTTTTATAATTCAGACTTCATTTTCAGTTATTGTCTGTCTTCATAGTGAGTGGTCAGAACGGCTGACTGCAGTGCGGAGGCCCAAGTTTGATTCCTGGCTGGGCCGGAGATTTTATCTGCTCGGGAACTGGTTGTTGTGTTATCATCATCATCGTCATCATCAAAATTGCCCATCCATTAAGGGAAGATGGTTTGCAGAGCATTAAATCTGTTTGCCAGCTGAATTCTGTTGTATGACTGTGATGTAACTCACTTAAACTATTATTCCATGAGTATTGTATCACTATCCTCCTTTCGTTTTATATTAAATTTTTTACTGTAAGGCAAAGACAACCTTTAAAGTGTTTACAGATACATAAACTGGAGCAGGAAGAAAATCATGTCAGTTATCATCATCGTCATTTTCAGATCTCATCTTACTAGCATTTCATTGTCAATTTCTTACGTCAAACAATGGAAAGCCAACTCTGACAGCTCGTGCCAGAATGCAGCTGTCACATGGGATGGAAGCAGCTATATGGAAGGGGCTACATGCTAGGGGCCAGGCCACGTGTGAAAGCAGCAACATCGCTTACCAGCTCTGCAACAATCATTGCACAGCTTTTTTATATTTGGTATGACTACCAACCAGCTGTTCACCAAGATGAATGGCCACGAACAAACTATGGCTAATGGCAAAGTAGACCAATCTGTGTCACAACATGCTGCTGAACATAACATTCTTGATTTCAGTGGCTGTTTCACTACCCAAGCCATCTGGATCCTTCCCTCCACCACTAGCTTTTCTGAACTGCGCAGTTACCACCCCCTCTGTCCCGTAACCTGGTCCCCATTCTTTTCTCCCACCCTCTTTGTTTACCATCCTCTGCAGATGCATCCACCCACCTATCCCCACTCCCACAACCTCCTGATACTGTGCCTGTTGGCATTCTAACCCTCCACACAAATTCACTACTATACCTTCCTCTTCCCGCCCCTCCAGATTGCTACTTTCATCATACGTGATAGTTGCATTCTGGCCCAAGCTGCTGGTCATGTGTACGTGAGAGGTGCTTGTTTGTGTGTATGAATGACGTCTTTCTCTTTTTCTGAGGAAGGCTGTGGCTGAAAGCTTTGGACAAGTGTCTTTTAACTGTGCCTGTCACAAGTTAATGTGTCATCTTTACGGTAAGTAGCAATCTATCTTTCCCTACATTGTTCAATCCCTTATGTATCTCTCTTGAGCAAGAGTCCTTAGTGACTTTACTACTCAGTCCTTGATTATCTCATTATCATGTCTTGATTTTTCCCAGATGAAGGAACAGGTGGTTCCGACAGATAGCATTTGTATTGCCTTTTTTGTGTCCGAGTATGCTGCTGTCTGGCAAGATTCATTATTTATGTCACTACAGGAATATACAATACTGATTCAACCCTTTCTTTTCCTTTTTCCATACTGTCCAATTATTGCGAAAATACGTTTTATTTTAAGTAATTTTTGTTCCAACAATGATAACATCTAAAGAACTGTTTTCCTTGGACACAACAAGTGAAAAATTGCAGACAGGAATGATGAAATTTGTCTGCGAAAGGAAAAGTTTCACCCTGATTCTCTGTCACATAATTTTAATCTGCCAAGAACATTCAGTTTTAATATATTCTTCCATCTTCGGCACTGTACGTGCTGTTAACGTTCCCATAGTTCATACAAAGTAAATACAATAATGGAAGGTTCTGAGTGGACTACAATCATACTCAGTACTAAGGAAAACAATGTGTATTAGATAAGAGGAAACACATCAGTGAAGACAATACTCAATTTAAATTAGATAACTATAAAATTCAGTAGTAAAGATAACAATAAATGCATCCATTTACAGACAGTAGGAGTCAAAATATAAAGTCTTCCTTTCTGTAACCCATGAATTTCTCAATTACATGAAATCAAACAATGGACACACACACACACACACACACACACACACACACACACACACACACACAAAGCCCACTGTCTGCTGGCCTCAGCAGCCAGAAACTGTGGTCTTGTGTGTGTGTGTGTGTGTGTGTGTGTGTGTGTGTGTGTGTGTGTGCGCTACGTAATAAGAAGGCCTTTTCGCTGAAAGCTTACTTGTTTAGCAGTCTTTTTGTTGTGACTGCCTGCGACTCAGCATCTCCATGGTTGTGGGTGACTTTCCTGAAATCCAGTCCTTTTCCTTCACCCCTCTTTCTTCCCCTTCAACCCTTCTGCCTGAAGGAGCCTCTAGCTTTGAAAGTTTGCCAATTACAACTGTCTTTTATATGTGTGTTCTGCTGTCACTTGGTGAGTAGATTTTTTTTATCTATACAATTAAATAATTTTGTGAATAATTGATTGTTCATGAGACATTTTGAATTTCTGAGCACTTAATGTTAAAGTTTACTTTGTGCTTTCTATCACAGGGATACAATTCTATAAGTGAAAGGTCTATATGTTGAGTGCTGTAGTACCACTGCTTATCTGTGAGCATTTGATGGCTTATAGAATCAAATGCTTTCATGGAATCACAGGCACTTTGCTTCAAAGACACTAATCATTACTAAGATAACATTTTCAAAAGCCTTCAGTGTTGATGAGCTTGCGCTAAAACTATATAGAAAGTTAGCTAGAGTTCCATTATAAATGAAAAGTGCACAGATTTGTTGCTACATAAAACATTCTTCGTGTATTTTAAGAAAATGGACAATAATTATTAACAGATTATCACTGGTCTACAAAATAATTAAAGTTGTCTCTGTCCTTTACAAAAATAGTCAATTCCAATTTAATTGAGACCAGAGAACAAGAATATTACACTAGAGATGATTTGTTAGCTCTTGGTTTTTATACATGGAAGTTCTCCCTTTGGTCTCTTAGCTGTCTAGTTATTTACTTGAGCATTTCTGTTTTTTTGTTTGTAATCTACTTCTGTGGCATCTGTCATGACACTGAGTGAGGTGGCGCAGTGGTTAGACACTGGACTCTCATTCGGGAGGACGACAGTTCAATCCCGCGTCCGGCCATCCTCATTTAGGTTTTCCGTGATTTCCCTAAATCGCTCCAGGCAAATGCCGGGATGGTTCATTTGAAAGGGCACGGCCGACTTCCTTCCCCATCCTTCCCTAATCCGATAAGACCGATGACCTCGCTGTCTGGTCTCCTTCCTCAAACAACCCAACCCAACCCATCTGTCATGACATTCTAACAACAAGTCTGCAAGCATCCACTTGCCCTGATACCTTCTTTCCACCAGTGAAATTTACTGATATAAGTGCTCTCCATGCTCGTCACTCACAGCACCACAATTGCTTGGATAGAAGTTGAGATGTGAGTCCAAAGAGTGGATCTTGAAGTGACGTATTACAACCTAGTTCGTGGTATGTTCTTAGCAGTTCATTATCAGCTGGATTCTAATTTTCAGCTCTTTCATTTCCCAAGAAACTGCGAACAACATTTTTCATGGCCTCCCAAATTGTTACTCTTTTTCTTCAATGACCCTATTAGATTTTCCATCCTTAAACAGTTCTTGAATTTGTGGTGCAATGAAGATTTCCTCTGTGATCTTAGCATCACTGGGATGTAGGGATTTTGTATTTAAATACTTGAATGCTTCTTTTTCTTCTTGATTCATTGCTTTCACTAAATTCTTCATAAGTCCTAGCTTTATGTGTAAAGGTGGCAGTAAGATTTTATCATGGGGACCTAAGGGAGAGTACTGTATATTCTTCTTGCCAGGTTCCATCATTTTCTTTTCAGGCCAGATTTAATGTATGTTGTGTCAGTTCGTGTTGTGACTGTCACACTCACAAACGAAGCACCAATACTTGGCGTATCCTGACTGCATTCTGAGTATGATAGCAACAATCTTCAGATATCCACATATCTGCAATTGTTAGACTTTATAATTTAATTTTTCAAGCGGCAGTTCTACATTTTCATAATTCTTCTTCATATGTACAGTGTGACCTACAGGAACAGACAACAGTGTGCTTCCGTTGTGAAGTAAAACAGCTTTCAAGCTAAACTTAGAGGAGTCAATGAAAAGTCTCCAGTCTTAGGGATTCTGCTACTTCTCAAAGATGCCACCAGTCTGTTTTCCATTCCAAAGAATCATGTTAAGTTTCTTTTCCAGTGTCTGTATTTTTAGGATAAATCCAGACAACAGGTTCCCCTGCCTAAAGAGTATCTCCAGGAGTTTAAAAAATACTGAAACAATCACTCACAAGACAGATTTTAACACTTCAAATATCACACATACCAGATGTCACAAAGAAAAGCAAACCATTGGAAAGAGTAACATGGGGCATTTCACAGACTTAACAATCCTCCATCAAAACATGAAATCAATAAAAAATAAAATATAACTATTAGAAGTTGAGCTCCAATCTTTGAACTGCACAGTAGTTTGTATTACTGAACACTGGTGTAGACACACAGAAACCCAACATGTAGTATTATCATTGTATGAAAGGGCAAACTCATACTGCAGAACTACTTCAAGGGGTGGAGAATCATGCATTTATATCAGAAAAGGAACACAGTTCAAATCAAGACATGACCTCAGTACAGTAAGTGAAGACAAACACTTTGAAATATCAGCTATTCAATTAACGGGGTTTGATATCACCAAGAAATTAATCATTTTGTATGTGTATAGATCTACCAGTGGTAGTGTGGACACTTTTTTCAATAAATTAACAGGAGTTCTAGATAAAGTCTCAAGTACAAAGGTCAACATAATTCTGTGTGAGGGCATTAACATCAACACTAATATCATAAATGAATCCAGCAGCACCTTCATAAACATCCTTCAAAGTTTTGGCATGTCCCTATCGGTCAATAGTGCAAGAAGAGTCACTACAATGACAGCATCAGTAATTGACCATGTGGCCACAAATATGGACAGGGAAAAGTGTGATGTAGCTGTAAAAGAGCTCGGACTATCAGACCATCTCTGCCAAATAACAACAGTAAAATCAGGCATCGAATCATTCCATAAACTACAAGCCTACGAACATCTACCAGAAATCAAAATAAAAGATTTTTCAAAGGAACTAGAAAAACAAAGCTAGGATGAAGTGTATAAGGAAACCAATGTGAATATGAAATTCTCCACATTGTTTAAATTGAACTTTGAAAAGGAATTTCCAAAAGTAAGCATGTCTGTATCAACATCTCACAAAAACAAATGGATAACAGCAGGTATTAAGAAGTCCTCCCAAACACTTGAACACCTCAGTTCCATGAAAAAGCTTCACAATGATCCAGAATTCTTAAATTTCTATCATAGATACAAAAAGATCTGTAGGAAGGTACTGATTGCTGCAAAAAAGTCATTTAATGACAAAATAATATATAATGCAGAGAATAAAAACAAAGCAGTCTGGGACCCTAGCAATATTAGAATGTTTAAAAATCTACTTCAGTCTCAGTCATGGGACATTGCTTACAAGGAAGATGGTGTAGATAAGAAAACTTCAGTATTCCTTGACATATTGGGTCATCATTTCAATATGGCCTTTCCAGTAAAACAAATCAAAGTACAACGTTCAGCAAGAAAAACTGATAACAGGTGGATCACGAAGAGTATAAGAATATCATGTAAGACTAAGAGATCACTCTCTGAGCAGAGCATTAAAACAGATGATACAAATTTCCACAATTATTTCAAATATTACAAGAAGATACTTCGTAAAGTAATATCTGAAGCAAAATGACTAGCAAATAAAGCATATATAAATGAGTCTAATATCAAATGTAAAGCAGCGTGGGATATTGTCAGAAAAACTTTACGAACTGACATTAAACAAAAAACACCAGAATATCTTGAGCACAATGGCCAACAAATAACGGACATCAAACATACCTGTGATACATTTAACAAACACTTTTCAGGAATAGCTAAACAGCCTAACATTTGGTCGCTCTTCACCAACAAAATCCTATCCTCCAAAATGTATCAGATCTGACAAATCAATTTTTCTAATACCTGCAACTTTGAAAGAGGCTCTGCTAACTATTAGGAATATGAAAAGTTCCCTCTCATCTGGCCTTGATGGTCTACCTGCCTATGTAATAAAACATGTTGCCAATGAAATAATACAACCACTCTGCAACATAATCAATTGTTCAATGAATACTGGCATTTTCCCTCAAACTCTCAAAACCTCCAAGATAGTTCCGTTACACAAGAAAGGGGACAAACATGAAGTCAACAACTACCGACCCATATCCCTTCTCCCAACTGTGTCCAAAATAATTGTAAAAATTATATATACCCATATAGTGTCCTTTCTTGTAAACAACTCCCTACTAACAGCACAGCAGTTTGGTTTTCGTAAAAATAAATCAATCAGTGAGGCTCTCTTTTCGTTTACTGATGAGATAATAGAAGCATTTAATGAAAAACATTATGCTTCTGGACTTTTTATTGATCTGACAAAAGCATTTGATCTAGTCAACCATACACTACTACACTACTACTCTGCAAACTGGATGCATATGGTATAAGAGGAGCCTGTAATGACTGGTTCCAGTCATATCTATCAAACAGAGGGCAGCTGGTAGAAATAGCAACAAATGACACAAGAACAGCCCATTCAGGTATAATACCAGTCACATCAGACCGAGCGAGGTGGCGCAGTGGTAGCACACTGGACTCGCATTCGGAAGGACGACGGTTCAATCCCGCGTCCGGCCATCCTGATTTAGGTTTTCCGTGATTTCCCTAAATCGCTCCAGGCAAATGCTGGGATGGTTCCTTTCAAAGGGCACGGCCGACTTCCTTCCCTAATCCGATGAGACCGATGACCTTGCTGTTTGGTCTCTTCCCCCAAAACAACCCAACTCAGTCACATCAGGAGCCTCACAGGGTTCAACCTTAGGCCCCCTCCTCTTCCTTATCTTCATTAATGACCTCCCAGAACACCTACCCTCAACAGTACCTGTGTTATTCGCCAATGATACAAACCTCCTCTCTTGCAACATTTCTCAACACCGGGTGAGAGCTGACCTAGTTGACAGCAGTGAAAGGCTCCTATACTGGCTCTGTGAGAACAAACTCCTATTTAATATGGAAAAAACGACTCATATGGTCTTCTGCCTATCAAACAACCATACAACACATATGGAACCACTAATTATGGACAAGAAAGTTATTGAACAAGTCAGTGAGACTAAATTCTTAGGTCTCTGGATAGATAACACACTGCAGTGGAATATCCACAGAGAGAAACTACTGTGTAAATTGAGTAGCCTGTGCTGTGCCTTCAGAATTCTTAGCGAAAGCTGTGATGTGACCACCATTAAAACTGTATACTTCGCACTAGTGAACTCAGTCCTCTCATATGGCATTCCATTCTGGAATAGGAAAATATTCATTATGCGAAAGCGAATTGTCAAGGTCATGTTAAGACTGCCACTGCACACACCTACCAAACCAATCTTTAAAGAACTTGGAATATTACCTGTACCACGTATATACATCCTAGAGACTGTTTCATTTGTCAGTAAGAATCTTCCTCTCTTCAAAACAAATAATGGCATTCATGATCATGACACCTGCGTTGTAAGCAACATTCATCTAGATAATCAGAGACTCAGTAAATGCCATGATGGTATGAGGCACATAGGCAGCATACTTTATAATAAATTACCTTGCTCAGTCAATAATAATAAAATCTCTTTCAGGGAGAAAGTTAACAGTATATTGCTCCAGCATTGTTTTTATTCTGTTGCTGAATTTATGGAGACCAATTTGTGTTGCATGTAGCTTTAATTTAGTCTAATATGTCAGTCTTGAATGACTGTAATGTATATATGTATTTTATGTATTCTGTCATATAGTCAATGTAAGAAAAAGTATTATGCTTCAACAATTCATTGCTGTAACTAGTATCCCATATCATGAACATGATTTCGTGGATAAATAAAATAAAATAAATAAAAATGTTATAAAAAAGGAAACTGGAAGAGGCAAACAAATGCAGAATAACATACTGCTAAGGGAGGGGGATAAGGTAATAAATGATCCACAACACTTAGCAAACTATGTAAACGAGCATTTTTCAAGTATTGCAGAGAAGTTACAGCAAAAATTCCCCAAAACAAATATAACACCCATAAATAATGTTGCACTAAATACAATGATGTTACTTCCAACCACAGAAAATGAGGTCAATAAAACTGCTCAAAAATAAAAAGTCAGTAGGCTTAGATGATGTACCAATGTGTGTACTGAAACAATGCATAGGGATTATACAAGGCCCCTTAACAAATATAATAAATGAATCCTTCACATCAGGGACATTTCCAGAGCAGTTAAAACAGGCAAGAGTTGTACCTGTGCTTAAGAAACGTGATGCAGAAGATATAGAAAATTACCGGCCCACTTCCCTGCTGTCAGCATTCTCCAAAATAATAGAAACAATTATGAAAGACAGATTAATGAATTACCTGAATAAATACAATCTTTTAAGCGAATCACAGTTTCATTTCCAAAGTGGCAAAAATACGGAGTCAGCCATAGTAGAATACACAAAAGTTGTTCTTGATTCTCTTGATAAAGATGAGTGTGTCACAGGCAAGTTTTTGGATCTTTCTAAGGCGTTTGATACAGTCGACTACAAGATTCTATTAAATTGGAAGCATTAGGAATAAGAGGGGTGGCTAATGACTGGTGTCGATCATACCTAGCAGATAGAGTACAAAGAGTAGAGAGAACACATACTTCAAATAGATCTAAACATTTAGTAAAACACTTATCAGAACCAAACTACATTAATATAGGCATTCCGCAAGGTAGCATATTAGGACCAACACTATTCCTGATATACATCAATGACTTTCCCACTAGCGTTACTCATGGTGAAAAAATTCTCTTCGCTGATGGCAGCAATATTATAGTCACTGAGAAAACAAGAGAACTCCTTGCCAAAAAAGCAAATGAAACTCTCAAGGAAGTTTGTTTGGTCAATAAGCAATAAAGTGACATTGAACATAAAGAAAACAAATGCCATGAATTTCAGTTTGAAGAGGAAAAATGACAATGTTAAATTAAATGTAGATGGTACCTCTATAGACTGTGTAACAAATGCAAAATTTCTAGGAATGAATATTGATTCTCAGTTGAAGTGGTGTGAACACACAAAGGTACTTGCAAACAGAATTCATCAGCATGTTATGCCCTTAGAATCCTATCATCAGTATGTAACATGCAGTGTCTTTTAGTTACATATTATTCATATGTACACTCAGTTATTAGCTATGACATTCTTTTTTGGGGGAACAAATGCACAAAATATGAACACAGTTTTCAAACTCCAGAAAAGAGCCATAAGAATAATAACCAAAAATACTAGTCGAGCTCATTGTAAAGATATGTTTAAAACACTGGGGATTTTAACTGCTCCATGTGAATACATTTACCGGTCAGTTATACACATCAAAAATAACGTTGCACAAACAGCTCTGTCCATGACCATGAAACAAGAGATAGACTCAACTTACATTTACCAAGAAAAAATAAACATAAACCTCAAAACAGTTTTTTCTACCAAGGAATAAAACTGTACAATGAATTACCAAAAGAGATTAAAGAAATTGCAAAAATACATGTACTTAAAAAGGCAGCTAAAAAGTACCTGTTATGCAATACATTTTATACACTGCAGGATTACGTAGATAAAAAAGAGCAGGGGTTTGATAAAAAAAAAGTTATACAAATAAATACCAATAATAATGATTATAAAACATCCAACATTCCATATAAGACCTTAACTTTATGTTTTTTTTTTCCTTTCTAGAAATACTTACCCCAACCTATGCACAGCATAATACTAACACCTCTTTCAGAACTCAACATCTCACTCATTATGGAGGGATGCTGACTCAGTTTTTCAGGATAGCAAATGGGAAGTTGCGGTACAGAAAATGGCACAGAGGTCACCAGTGAGTGTTTTTGTGTAGTGAGTGAAGTGTTAAGAAACAATGTGTGTATAATGCTTGCAGTGACTGATAGTGAGATTTGAGTGAATTGTGTGGCATTGCATTATTTAATAAGTTATTTGTAAAATCTAATGGTTGTGTCTAACTAAAAGTCTGTAAATATATGTGTATACGAATTAGCTTATTTTAAACTGGTCTACTCTTGTAAATACTTTGACATGTCCTATTTCCTTGTAAAAAGAGATCTATGGATGAATAAAGCTACTACTACTACAATGTCACTTGTCACCTATCTTATGTAAGGCATGAACTACTGTAAGCAACCTGGGAATTAAGTTTATCAGAATATTATATGGTTGTAATTTTGTGTGTCCTATTATTTTTAACAACAAAATCTGATAGACCATATAGACCTCTGATTTTAAGTAGCTCAGCTTCACTATGGCTACTCCATTCATTCATTCATTCATCATATTAAGCAGACCTGATCAAGGAACAGAATCTTCAAGAATGTGAAATGGGTCAACATAGATATTAACATAAGAAAAAGGCGTCACAGAAACTTAATCTGTGTATCTTACTAAGAGTAAATTAGTGCTATATTACTTGATGCTATTCAACAACCTGGAGTTTCCATTATTTAATTCTATTCACACTTATCTGAACTAAATTTAACCAAGTAAATTAGAAAGGAAGTTTCTACTTAAAAAAAAGCTACCTCAGTCTTATTCCATAGCATCGGTTTGTATGCCATTAGTTGTTCAATATTTCCTTTATTACAATAGTATTTTTCAAAGAGAAGTTTTTTACATTTATAAATACTTATTCCTATTTATAGTACATCATTACTTGTCATACAGCTTTATAACAAACACTGCTAATTGCCTTGTAGTTAAGCGAAGTTTATGATCTCTGAATCTAGATATTCAGATAATTTGTTGAAAGTGTGTCCAGTGATGTATGTTTTTAATGTTCATTTGAATTGTTTGAGGTTCACATTCTCTTTACATTAGACCGGAATTTGCTGACTGTCTTATCACCAGAGTAAAAGTTCACATGAAAATTATTTTTCTTACTTTTTTTGTGACTCTGTATATCACAGTTCAGTTGAAGTTGATTTTTATTATCAGCAACAAAAGCCACAAAGGGGTGAATGTATTGGGAAGAGAGTGGAAAAATTCCAAGATCTTTAAAACACCTTCTGCAGGACGCGTGGTTATACTTTATACAGTATTTTTGCTGCTCACTCCTGTTGAATAAGTGCTTAATTTACTTTAGGTGCACAGTCCCAGAAGATAAATCCAAAAGACAATGGAGAATGAAAATATGCAAAACAGGTCAAAACTCTTGTATTTAGGTCAACACCATGAAAGATGCTTCTAAGAGCGTAGCACCTTGAACTGAGCTGCTTGATTATTTTATCCATGTATTGACTCCATTTTAACTTGTCATCCAGTTAGACCCCAAGGAATTTTACACAATGAGCTTCATTCAGTGCATGACCATTAATGTCTACTTCTGGTGCTAAAAGATCATTATTGCTTGTTTGAAATTGCATAATATTAGTCTTGGAGTTATTAAAATTTAAACAGATAGCCGAGTACCATTTGTGCCCTGTTCAGCTGTCATCTGAGCTGTGTCTGCTTAAGTGAGTTTGGACCCTGTGGGTGCAAAGTTGACACCCAGCAGTGTTCGAGTTGTGGTAGGGACCGATGACCAAGCAGTTTGGTCCCTCCCCCCCCCCCCCCCTTTAAACCAACCAACCAGATTTGGTCTGTTGAGTTCATATCAGACTAATTTAATTTGGTGGCTAAAACATCAACATCCATGACCTTGTGATACAGACTGTTGTCCTGCTAAAAGATGCCATCACTGCTGGAGAAGACATCAAGTGTGAAGGGATACAGGTGGTCTGCAGTAATTTTCATGTAGCCCACAGATGTCATGGTGCATTTGATAACCACCACAGGTCTCATGGAAGCCCAGGTGAATGTCCCCATGTCCCTCACAGCATAATACTTCCCCTCTAGCCTGCATTCATAGTGTGGTGCTTGTTTCAAGCAGCTTTTCAAATGGATGACAATGTACCAGGCACCACCATTGACCTTGTGTAACAAGAAATGTGATTCACCCTACCAGGTGACAAGTTTCCATTGATACCTCAGTTATCCTGTGCCCACTGCAGTTGTGACTGACAATGTGCTTGGGTCAACATGGGATCATGTGAGCCTCATGTTTTACATCTATATTCTGGAAACCACTTGAAGTGTATGACAGAGGGTACATCACATTGTACCAGTTATTAGGATTTCCTCCCATTCCACTCATGTACAGACTGCAGGAAGAACGATTGTTTGAATGCCTGTGTGTTTGCAGTAATTATTCTAATCTTGTCCTCATGATCCCTGAGTGAGTGATACATAAAGCTGGTTCTTGAAACTTTGTTAAGAGACTTTCTCAGGATAGTTTACATCTATCTTCAAGAGTATTCCAGTTCTGTTCCTTCAGTATCTCTGTGCCACTCTCCCACAGATTAAACACACCTTTGACCATTCTTACTGCCCTTCTCCGTATACATTCAATATCCCCTGCTAGTCCTATCTGATATGGGTCCCACACACATGAGCAATATTCTAGAACCAGTCACATGAGTGATTTGTAAGCAATCTCCTTTCTAGACTGATTGCACTTCCCCAGTATTGTACCAATAAACCGAAGTCTAACACCTGCTTTACCAGTGACTGAACCTATGTGATCGTTCCATTTCACATCCCTACAGAGTGCTACACCCAGGTATTTGTATGAGTTGAGTTGGCTTATTCCAGCAATGACTGATAGATATTGTAGTCATAGGGCACTATGTCTTTTTTTCTTAAGTGCATTTAGATCAATTTGCCAGTCTCTGCACCACTTTGAAATCTTAACAAGATCTGACTTAATATTTATGTAGCTTCTTTCAGATACTACTTCATCACAGGTAACTGCATCATCTGCAGAAAGCCTGAGTTTACTATTAATATTGTCTGCAAGGCCCTAGTATACTAAATGAACAGTAAGGGTCCCAAAGCACTTCCCTGGTGCTCACCCATTGTTACTTCTGCATTCAATGATGACTCTCCATCCAAAATAACATGCTCCCTACCAAAAAGTCATCAATCCAGTCACAAATTTCACTTGATACCCCTTATGATTGTACTTTTGACAATAAGCATAGTTGTGGTACTGAGTCAAATGCTTTTTGGAAATCAAGAAACATTGCATCTGTCTGGTTGCCTTGATCCAAAGCTTTCAGTGTGTCATATGAGTAAATTGCAAGTTGGGTTTCACATGATCAGTGTTTTTGAAACCCATGCTAGATGCCATGGAGGAGATCATTCTGTTCAAGGTACCTCATTATGTTTGAGCCCAGACCGTGTTCTAAGATTGTACAAGAAATCAATGTTTCTCAACACCACTGACACTAATACTTATTTCATTCGTCTTTTCAGTGGCACAAAATTAAACTGTGGCAGTTTTCCTGAGTTCTCATTTGTAAAGAAATATTTGAAAACGGAGTTAAGCACTTCAACTTTTGCTTTACTACCCTCAATTTCAGTTCCTGTCTCATCCACTAGGGACTGGACACTAACTCTGGTGCCTCTAACAGCCTTTACATATGACTAGAATTTCTTTGGCTTCTGTGAAAGATCACTTGACAATATTTTGCTACAGTAGCCACTGAAGCCATCATGCATTGCGCTCTTGACAGCCAAATATGTTTGTTTCAGCATCTCTCTATATAAATGTATATAGCCTTACACTTTGTTTTACACCTGTTATGCAGTAATCTCTGTTTCTTTATCACTGTGTGCTGAACAGTGTGCTTAAAAACAATGGTGCCTGCATAAGCATTGTACTCTGCCACAGATTGCCGCCCATTGTGTTTTGCAAGTGGGCACGTTTCTGACCGTGTTTAGTGATGAGATGTGGATATTCAACATCTTGTCACCTACAGTAGCACGCAAACAAGCAGCTTCACTGTTTTTGAGATGCACCTGCCCAGGTGCTCGGCAATAACAGTCTGCCCTTTTCTCAATGGGTTTTCTCATTTGCAACTAGAATGATTCCCCATTTGTCTTTGCTCTGCTTATATATTTTCCTTAACATGTAATGTACCCGCAACACCATGTTTAGCGGTCATTATACTTTTGGGTACATCATCAGTATATATGTATAGTAGCAGAAAAACTGTTACTTTGATAAAGGCCACTCCTTATACTATTAAACCATTCAGATGTTGTCATTATATAACACACGAGATAAAACATTCATGTAACTTTGTAACCTTACACACAACACTATCCCTTTCTTCCTTAAATGCTCCACCAGGGAGTTGATTGGCAGAAGACTGGTTAGCAGCAGATCTGTGATCATTCTTTTCTGTCTTCTTTTTGGTTTCTGTGTAGGAGATACAGCCAGCATCTTTTATAGTTTCACCTGTGTGCTTCATTTCAGGATTTGTGGTCTTCTTCTTTGAACAAACTCTGTAATCCACTGTGAAGTGCATGACAGAGGGGTACTTTGCATGATACCACAAATTAAAGTTTCTTTCAGTTCCAATCACTTATGCACCAATGCTGTAATTAGTCTAATTTTGTCACCCTGGCCTATGGAAGTGATATGGGGAGAGCTGTAGTAGACTGCTGGAGACTTCATAAATACTTGTTCCAGAAACATTGTAAGTAGGCTTTTGCAGGATAGTTGGCATCATTATTCAAGTGCCCTCCACTTCAGATTTTTCAGTTATGCCTTCCCATAAGTTAAACAAATTGTGACTATTCGAGCTTGCCTTCTTTGCATACATTCAATTCTCTGTCTTAGTTGTGTTTCGTACACAGTTGAACAATATTCCGAGATGGGACACTCAAATGATTTGTAAGCAGTCTCCATTGTCCTCTCTAGTTGTTTTTCCACTGGTCTGTCTCACTATTACTGTTTTATGAGTCCCTCATGTCTCAGTGGATTACCAGTAATAAGAACTCATCTATTTACAGTTGTGCCTATAAACTCCTTTCCCACTCTATCAGCTGTCAGTATACCGGCAAAAACAAGATTTATTTAATATGGACATTAAAATGATTTGTATCAAAAATAAAATATAATTGAGAGACCTAAATAACTGTGAGATAGGTTTACTCACCAATATTTACCTCCAAGGGGTGAAATTTTAAAGACTGCCACAAAGCCTTTTAGTTAACTTACCCCTTCACACGTGGAATCTTATACAGTGTTTGTCTCTACTTCTGTTGCCTGAATATGCATATATGAGTTTTTGTAAGAAAAAAGTGTTAATTAATCTGTGAACTGTAAACCAGTGTCATTATTCTTCTGACTGTTTCTGATACTTTGTTTGAATCCTGCATCAGCATACTCGTGTTATCAGCATACATACGGTTTTTGAAGAGTCCTTCAGTGTCCTAGGTAAATCATTTGTGTAGGCCAATAACTGGAATGGACCAGGCATGGAACCTTGTAGTACACCATATTTAATGTTTCCCCACTTCGAATTTAGAGTTATCCCTGCTATTTCATTTGTAATGTGACCTTGTGTTTTTTGTTGTTAAGGTAAGATTTCATCCATGCAAGTGCAGTAACTTCAAAACCTTATCATCTTAGTTTCCCTAGTACAATCTAAGGCCTTGGCAAGATCACAGAAAATTCCAACAGGGTAATTTTTCTTGCTTAATTCTGCCATAACTGAGTTTGTGATGTCACCTTATGTGTTCTCAGTAGAGAAGGCCTTACGGGAGCCAAACTGAGCTGCTGTTAGAAAGTTCATTCTCAGAAAAATGTCATAAAGTAGCATCTCAAACATTTTTGAGAACACAAGAAGGAGGAAGGTTTGCCTATAATTTAAGATCAATTATTTATCTCCACTTTTGTAAATGGGAGTCACTATTGCAGCCTCCAGTCTTCCAGGAAATACACCCTGGCTTATTGACTGGTTACACAGGTAACTCAATGGGGACACTACCAAGTTGGCATGTGACTGCAGTACTTTCATTAAAATATTACCATAGCCAGAAGAGTTAATGGTGCTGCTTTTTAGTGACCTAACAATTTCTGTGATCCTTCAACAGAAAACTGATGTCTGAAGTTAGAGTATGCAATTCCAGAGTAGTTAATCTACTTTTGATAAACTTTTATTTTTCATCCCTGTGTTTTCTGCTACTGTTAGGAAGAATTCATTGAGAGTATGGAGTATTATTTTAAATTTAATATTGTCTGGATCAGTGGGGCGTTAGCTAACCAAATTTATTCCTTTCATGCCTAATATTGTTCCAAAATGTCATTACCTTGTTCTCAAAATTTTGACTTTTCTGTGCATAATACATGGTTTTCCATTTATGATTATGTGGTGAAGCACTTTGCAGTACTGCTTACAGTGGCCATTTAATTCTTAACTAGAGCTAGCCCCCCATGCATTAAATAAAGTTCTCTCTCACTGCCACAGTATACTTTGATCCCAGATATTAACCACCTTTTCTTTCAGCTTCCACAATAATTTTGTAATGTACTATGTGATGACATCGGATACTCCACTTTCATAATGTGACTTATTAAGTACAAAATTTTAGATGTGTCTGAGATTTGTTTTGCAAATGTGTTAATCTAATGCCCTTACAGGTAGCTTATATCATTACCTGTAACTGATTTTCTACTGATATACAGGTATGGACCCTTGTGGACTTAAAATTACATCCTCAGTTTGAACAGGAATGAGGCAGGAACTATACTGACATTTGTGTAAAGTAATTTGTGTTAGAGGAAGATTTGGAGAAGTAAGTGGATTATCATCAATTCTCTGATAAGTTAAAAGTTTTTTGTGTCAGATTTCACATAGCCAAGAAACATTTAGGGCAATATATAAATCACATTATTGGGCTGTAGAGCGACTCTTCAAATCTTACAGCTATAAAGAACCCATAATGGATAGATCTGTAGGTGTTCAAATATCAGAGTTTGTATCTCAGCTCTTTAACTTAAGGTGTAGGATTTTGAAAGTGATCTGAATCGTTTAGAAATTTGTTCGTCTGTTTAAATGCATATCATTCATGAGTAAGAACTGTCTACAGATGGAATGCATGTAGGTGACTTTTGTAATGCAGAAGAACACAGACATAGAATCACAATGTCAGGGAGGCTATGGTGAACTAAAATCACAATTTAGCCAAGAAATTATATATTGCCGTCCTATTAAAATTTAATTTAATGCAAGTGAGAGGTGACTAACATTTGAACAAACATGCTGATACTAAGGCTGAGCGCCCGTTGCAAGTTATTCGTCTGACTTTTTGGATGACCATATATGACCGCATAATCCCAAGACATGTGACACCATTGGCCCACATCCACTGCACATAACCAAGTTGGCCACATATGATAGGAAACAGGTGGATGACAGATGGATCCCTGTGAAATGGGTTAGTTGGAGGTAGTCTGTGCAAATGAGCACCAGTTACTGCTTGTGTCTGGGTGTCTTTCATACTAACTATAGGCATAGAGAAGCTTATATGTCTTGTGAATGAGACCAGGCCACTGTGGGATATGCAAGACAAGTGATATCATCACTGAGATTCACAAAGGAAATTATGGTTATGGTTAAAAGTTGCAGGGGACATGAGTGTGGAAGGTAAGTAGAAATGCTAACCATAACTTAGCAAAAACATAAAATTGTGCTATCAGACTTATTGAATATGTGCCATATCTTTACTAGAAACTAGTATGAAAAATATGTGAAGTACTGCATACGTTCAGTAAGACTTATTAAAAAAGTCTAGTAACTGTCTTTAAAAACAAAACAGAGAACACCACCTTCAACCATACTTTAGCTGTGTGTGACTAGTGTTCTGTAAAGTACTCAAACCGCCTTCATTTGTGCAATTCGCTTTACTGAAAGAACTTCATAAATTTGTCTGGGATGGTATACACTGCACTGATACCACAGGTCTTGCTGACAGAAGCATATCTTGTTGATTGTGTTAGCAGCTGTTGGTTCTTCCCCGTCCTTATCAGTCACGATGTTGTGTAACAGGTATGTACATTTGACTATAATGCCAACATCATCAGACTTATCAATTTCAGTACTTTTTTGGGAAAATCTCCATTTACCAGCTATTATTCCAAAAGTGCATTCTACCACTTGTCGAAAGGTGTTTGTTGAAAATTGTTTGCCTTGGTCCAAGTTTTGACATGGGGTATGGTCCCATAAAGTAGTAAGTCTGTGGTGGATAGTCTTCATTGCCCAAGAAAACATAAGGTACTGTAATGTTTGTTCCTGGAACGGAACAGCGACATTCAACACCAAGCAATCCCGTACCACCGTAGTCTCTTTGCCATATACCCCTATGTGTATGGCTAGGAACTTTTAGTTTGGACCAGCTAAAGCTTGTAAGATACTTGAAAGAACTGCTTATAATTTATGAACATCCTATCCGAATGACGTGGATTTTTTTATTCTCACATGCTTGCCATCTATGCACCCTGCCCAATTTGGAAACTGCCACTTGCCCTGAAAAGCCTTGACTGTTGGCTTGACATCTTCTTGATAAGCTTCCTTCACTATTCTCACAACTGCAGCATCTGATATTCTAAATGGATATCCCATGGTTTTGAAAGAACCAGATGCCAGTAACTTGCAACAAGCTATGGCATAATGTAATTGGATAGCTAAAAAAAGATCTACTCAGCTTGCAGCACCAGTAGCACACACATGCAAAAGCAATTACTGTTTGCAAGCTTTCAGAGCCAGTGGCTTCTTCTTCCGGCAGAAGGGTTGAAGTGGAAGGAAGAGGGGTGAAGAAGAAAGACTTGTGAGGCTTAGGAAAAGGGGTAGAGTTTGGAAAAGTCGCCCAGAACCACAGTAAGCCTCCCCCAACATGGGATTCTGGGTGACTTTTCTGAACTCTACCCCTTTTCCTAAACTTCACAAGTCCTTTTCCTTCACCCCTCTTCCTCCCACGTCAACCCTTCTGCCAGAAGGAGACACTGGCTCTGAAAGCTTGCAAACTGTAATACCTTTTGTATGTGTGTTTTCCTGCCACCACTTAGTGAGTAGACTTTTTATCTATCAAATTACATTATATTTTTTAAGAAATTGATTATTTTTGTTGATATAAACTGTGGAATAAGCTGTTTTAACGATTTCTCAGCATAGTAAATAGTGTAGAGACTGTTTGATTTTGCTATGGATGGTGTCAATGAAACTACATATTTCCACAGAGCAACTATTCGTCACCTTCGGGATGTGGACTGCTAACATCATTGACAGTATATTAGATGCAATACATGGGAGTCTCAACAAGTGACATGACTAAAAAACTAATATACTGTTACTTGTTGTAATATTATTCATGACAAATTTATTATTTGTATTATTTTGAATTTTATTATATTTGAGTTGAGTTGACGTGGTGAGGAAGAAATGTCATAGCTTAAGGGACATTTTTCACAGAGAATATAGAAAATCTGTAGAAAGGAGAGGAGTGGAGGCGTGACACCCCTAGGAAACATTTCAACGTGGCTACACATTCAACTTATGCTATTTTTGAAGGAAATTATTGAGCACAGAAGACTCCATGGGAACATTTCACCTTCCAAGAAAGCAATATCATGCACTGCTGGCTTTGGACTAAAACCAAGTTTGTATCTGATATATCAGAAGAAAGTGAACTTGTGTCTAGTACATCTTATTCATCTTCAACAAGCAATCCATCATTGTAAATTGAAGGCTCAACCCAATAGTCCACTTGTGTTTCACAGCCAACACATTGTCCTCAGCCACCATCTTCTTCGCCAAGAACCATGGAAGCTCTACCTATCCTGTTGACACAAAGTGTCAGCAACAAACACAAACCACAGTCTGATACATTTGATGACCCATTTCTTGTACTTGCGGCATTCAAAAATGATTGGCACTACATTTCTTTTTTTTTTTTTTTTTTTTTTGGGTTCACACTAGCCATTTACTGAACAAATGAATACAGATTATATTACAGGTATTCCCTGCCAATGTCTGTTCACTTTTGCCATCCTTCTGGCAGTTTCCTTATTTCTGTAGCATACAATTACTTGGGAGTATCCTAGCACCAGTTGTGACAACTGCAAGAAGTTTATCGTTGATGGTGAGCTTATTACCCCACTTGTGTTTAATAAGATGCAGCCACTAGGAGTTGAACATGAAGATATGGCAGCATGGTAAACCCTGTTCACACATGATTACAGTGGTATGGTGATTGCCATGTGGCTGTGCATTGTCATGTTAGAGAAGAACTCCGCAGCCCCGTTGTGCACACAGCTGTTTCATGATCGAATCGTCATGGATGGTGGTGTGGAGTGTTCCCTGTGATAGACCTGTTGCATTCTGTAGTTCAATAAATGTGATTTTCCTGTGGCCCATTGTCAAGTCATTGACAAGCTGGGCATTGTTCAGTTTGTGCGTACATTTGCTAGACACCCAATGCTTTTTCATTCTTCAGCACAGGTCATGCTTTCGTCTCAAACTCTGACACCCAATGAAACATGGATCTGCGACTTGGTGCTGTTCTCCACATATGGCGACTAACCTCTTGTAGATGTCTGAAGCTGTCACCCCTTTCCTCCAGAGAAACCACACTGTCCACTGTTGCCTATGCTTGCCTGATTCCCTGTTGTCTTATTGATGTCCATCAACATACTTGCAAGCTGGAACAAGCGCTGCTGCAATTTGCTACCTATGGCAAGCAGCAATACCATGTGCTGACAGTAGATAGTACTATAGCCTTATCTTTATGCATAATCAACACACCCTTGAAACTGCTACTTTGTAGGAGTTATAGTGGGAGTAACAATCAATACAAAATGAACTAAATACTACAGAAGGAAATCTGAAACTGTTTGAGTTGAGTTGACGTGGTGAGGAAGAAATGTCATAGCTTAAGGGACATTTTTCACAGAGAATATAGAAAATCTGTAGAAAGGAGAGGAGTGGAGGCGTGACACCCCTAGGAAACATTTCAACGTGGCTACACATTCAACTTATGCTATTTTTGAAGGAAATTATTGAGCACAGAAGACTCCATGGGAACATTTCACCTTCCAAGAAAGCAATATCATGCACTGCTGGCTTTGGACTAAAACCAAGTTTGTATCTGATATATCAGAAGAAAGTGAACTTGTGTCTAGTACATCTTATTCATCTTCAACAAGCAATCCATCATTGTAAATTGAAGGCTCAACCCAATAGTCCACTTGTGTTTCACAGCCAACACATTGTCCTCAGCCACCATCTTCTTCGCCAAGAACCATGGAAGCTCTACCTATCCTGTTGACACAAAGTGTCAGCAACAAACACAAACCACAGTCTGATACATTTGATGACCCATTTCTTGTACTTGCGGCATTCAAAAATGATTGGCACTACATTTCTTTTTTTTTTTTTTTTTTTTTTGGGTTCACACTAGCCATTTACTGAACAAATGAATACAGATTATATTACAGGTATTCCCTGCCAATGTCTGTTCACTTTTGCCATCCTTCTGGCAGTTTCCTTATTTCTGTAGCATACAATTACTTGGGAGTATCCTAGCACCAGTTGTGACAACTGCAAGAAGTTTATCGTTGATGGTGAGCTTATTACCCCACTTGTGTTTAATAAGATGCAGCCACTAGGAGTTGAACATGAAGATATGGCAGCATGGTAAACCCTGTTCACACATGATTACAGTGGTATGGTGATTGCCATGTGGCTGTGCATTGTCATGTTAGAGAAGAACTCCGCAGCCCCGTTGTGCACACAGCTGTTTCATGATCGAATCGTCATGGATGGTGGTGTGGAGTGTTCCCTGTGATAGACCTGTTGCATTCTGTAGTTCAATAAATGTGATTTTCCTGTGGCCCATTGTCAAGTCATTGACAAGCTGGGCATTGTTCAGTTTGTGCGTACATTTGCTAGACACCCAATGCTTTTTCATTCTTCAGCACAGGTCATGCTTTCGTCTCAAACTCTGACACCCAATGAAACATGGATCTGCGACTTGGTGCTGTTCTCCACATATGGCGACTAACCTCTTGTAGATGTCTGAAGCTGTCACCCCTTTCCTCCAGAGAAACCACACTGTCCACTGTTGCCTATGCTTGCCTGATTCCCTGTTGTCTTATTGATGTCCATCAACATACTTGCAAGCTGGAACAAGCGCTGCTGCAATTTGCTACCTATGGCAAGCAGCAATACCATGTGCTGACAGTAGATAGTACTATAGCCTTATCTTTATGCATAATCAACACACCCTTGAAACTGCTACTTTGTAGGAGTTATAGTGGGAGTAACAATCAATACAAAATGAACTAAATACTACAGAAGGAAATCTGAAACTGTTTGCCAGTAGCTTTGAAGGAAAACGGTGATTACATGTTTTTTGAGCTTGCTACACTTTTTAAACAATGTTCACATCCATAGGGAACTTTCAGTTTGTCATAAACTGCAACAAGTTGTTCTTGATGAAAAACAATGTGCTGTGTCTACCACCACCCATCCTACATTATATCTCCTCAGTCATCAATCAGTCAATGTTCTGGATACATACCATCTGGGAGCACTTTGTTTCATCAAGAGGAACAGTCTACTCCAAGATACAGCAATAAAAATGCTACAAATGTTGACTATATTGATATGTTTTTCACAAACTATTTTCTAATGTACTTTGGGACTGTTATTATAAGACTAACACTGTGCAGTATTTTTTTCATTTGCAATCATTAAATGTGTGTGCAACTTACCTCTGTGTTAAAGGCCAAACAAGTTTCCCTGAATTTCAACTATTTTGTAAATGTGGATTGAAGAACTGTAAGGATATACTGAAATGTTTCCATCTTCATCCCGTAGCAGTTGAAAAATTTTCCCATGTCTCTCTACAGTTTTTCATATAAGATGAAAGCACCTAGTCTGCTTTGTCTGCTTACTATAGGATTGACCCAGAACTCCCTTTGCTTCAGCTTGGTTCTTTGCCTCGTGAGGTATGGATTTTCTAGAAAGTACAAATCACTGTCCATTGTCCAAACAAGCAGTACGGTTGCCTTACAACTGACTGGTGGCCTGGTCATTTTCCAGCTGCAGTGGACGAGCTACATGCATTGGCCACAGTTGTATGACTCTATGAACAAACTGTTAGTTGGGCAAATACGGCCCCAGCGGATGTCCACGGCATGATCTTTGAGGAAAGTGGATATGAAAGGACAGATGAAACCTAAACATGAAAACTGATTATTCAGAACTGCCAATAATTCCAAACTCTCAGTGTTTGAGCATTAGTAGGCAAGTGGAAGACTTAGCAGTGTCTGTCAGTATATGTTCGACAATTACAGGGTTAGATTTTTACATTTTCTAGGCTTGATCCCTTCTTGGCCAGGCTCATTAATGTAGGTTTACTTACACATACAATGAACAAATACCATCAATTCCCTTTCCTTTGTTCTGATTCATTAGCTGATTGGCTGTACACCAAAAGATCAAGTGTGTTAAAAAAGAAAACTATAAATTAATGTAAAAACTGCTCATAAAATACACTGATGAGCCAGAATATTGAATGCTACCTGTTGGCTTTGTGAGGATGTAACATGGTATGGTAAGAAGTATATAAGCAGAGAAGAGACCTACATTGACTTACAAACATACTCCACAAGCCACCATACACTGCATGGTAGAGAGCTTCTTGTACTACTGCTAGTCATTCTCTTTCCTGTTCCACTTACAAATGCAGTGAGGGGAAAGTGACTATCTGTATGCTTCCATATGAGCCCCAATTTCTCATCTTGCCTTCATATTCTTTACATGAGGTGTATGTTTGTGACAGTAGATTTGTTCTGCAGTCTGTCACTAATGGCAGTTTTCTAATCTTTCTTGATAGTGTTTCATGAAAAGAACATATTCTTCCCTCCAGGGATACCCATTTGAGTTCACAGAGCATTTCTTTTAACATACATGTGTTGATCAAATCAACAAGCAACAAATTTAGCAGCACACCTCTGAATTAGTTCAATGTCTTCCTTTAATCTCACCTGGTGTGGATCCCAAAAACTTGACCAGAACTCAAGAATGGGTCACAAAAGTATTCTGTACATCGTCTCCTTTATAGGTGAGCTACACTTTCTTAGAATTCCCCTAATAAAATGAAGTCGACCATTCACCCACCCTACAACTGATCTTACGTGCTTGTTCCATTTAATGTCACTTTGCAGTGTTAGACCTAGACAATTAATCAATGTGACTATGTCGAGCAGCTCACCGCCAATACTGTATTGAAACATTACAGGATTGTTTTTCCTACTTAGTTGCATTACTTCTGTTTTTCTACTTTCAGAGCAAGCTGTCGTTCAGGCCATCAAACAGCAATTCTATCCACGTCATCATTCTGCATCCTGAAGTCGCTCAGTGATGATATTTTCCCATACAACTACAGTGTCATCAGCAGTCTCAGATTACTGTGCAACAGAACATTTATGTGTACAGAGAACAAGAGTAGTCCTATGATACTTCTCTCGGAAACTCCTGATGATATCCTTGTCTGTGATGAACACTCACCATTCTGGACTCCAGTACTTAAAAATCTTCAACCCACCAACACATTTGAGAACCTAATATAGTGGAGAAGACATAAGAATGCGACAGCGCAATATGTTCTGTACAGAGGGAGACAGAGAATAGTTTGTGGCAGTGTGCTCTCCATCTATGTCCCTTGACTCTCACTCCAGCTGTTGCCAACCCTGCTATTTACTTTATGTCACCCATAATGAGAACTATAGTGGTTCAGTAACCTCACCATACTTAAAACTAATGTGAAAATCAGTGTTTAATTGTTCTGCAGGCTCCCTAATGCATGTGCTATAGGTAGACATGAAAGAAAGATGCTGTTGGCTGTACTGCCATGTACATTGCTCCTTGCACTGCACATCACCCCACCATCCAGCTTCTTATGTGCATACCATTATAACAGTATGCAGAGTGGCACTGTGTCAAATGCTTTCCAGAAATCTAGGAATATAGAGTATACCTTTTGCCCTTCATCCATGGTCCACAGGATATCATGCAAGAAAAGAGGAAACAGAGGTTCATACAAGTGTTGCTTTCTAAAGCTGTGCTCATGAATGGGGAATCATCCCAGTGATGAGATAGGCCACAAATAGGGAAAACTACTATATTAAGCAATTTTGAAAAAGGGAAGATTTATACGGCCTGGTACATGGAACGAGCATCTCGAAAATGGCAAAGCTGCTTGGTTGTTCACATGCTACTTTCATGAGCATTAAGGAAAGTGCTTGAAAGATGGCGGATCACCAAGTAGGTGAGAAGCTATTGGGTATGCACCCCTCATCACAGAATGTGCAAGTTGAAGGCTTGCCTGCTCAACAAACCATGACAGGCCATGATTTGTGGCAGAATACAATGCTGGTGCAGGCACAAGTTTTCAGACTGTACCGTCATTAATTGAATGCACTATTGACAGCTGTAGGCCACTTGAACATAATTGCAAACTGCTTGCACCCCTTCATGTTTCATATCTTCCCAGACAATGATGGCACCTTCCAGCAAGATAACTGTCTGTGTCACAAGGGCACAATTAACAGCAATGTGAGGAGCATGACATTTAACTCACACTGATGTCTTGCCCACCAAATTCATTGAATCTGAGCCCGATGGAAAATACTTGGGACAGTATCAGTTACTGGCATCTCACCCACAAAATACTAGCCTGTAATTCAGTGTAATTGCATGACCTGTGGATAGACATCTGTGGCTACATATCTCCATAAAGTGAATTCATGGCTTCCAGAATTGCTGTTGTATTGGGTTGCTAAGGCAGTCCAACAAGCTATTAAGCAGGTGGCCATAATGTTGCTCAGCTGTGTAATACTATCTTTGAGAATTTGTTTTTCATAAACATTGTGACTTCTTCTTACATCTCTTCAGTCTATTACAGTTGATTTTCTAACAAATATTTTCTTGCTATTTCTTTCAAAGCCATTCAAAAACACACAAATACTTGGTAGATGAAATTAACATTCTTTCAAGCCACACATTTCACATTAAGAAATACAAAGAACATCAGGTGGTCAGAGACATATTTGTTGGTGTCTAGAAACATGTAGTGCCCATATTGTCACGTCACACCCGGTTGGTACATCCAGTCATATAAGACTGGACAGAATATGATGCTAACCTGTTTTCTGACATTCCGTAAATTAAAAGAAATAAACATAAAACCTCTACATAACAACAATTTAGGTCTTCATTTAATATAGTCTGGCTGTCCCAGAGAGTGAAATTTACTTGAAGGTCTGAATAGCCGAATCATGATGTTAGGTAAAATCTTATGTCTTGAGTTTCCATGAGGATTCACACAGATCTGACTCTATGTGGCAGCCTTGCAGTTAAGTAAGAGCAACTGAAAACTATAAAACATTTCCCCACATATCTATCGCACATTATAATTAATTATGTTGTGTTGTAAATATTTTCCTAATTATGAATTACTGATAAAATAAAAACTCTTGAAGTGGCCCAAATAGACCCACACTGCTGATGAAATTACAAAGTTTTACTCTGTGTCAGTTCAGCTACCCAAATGATTTAAATATTCTTTGAAATATCTGATGGAAACCGATTGTCCTGAATGTGAGACTGGGGGTATGGTACTGTATTATAGTAGTGGTTCAGTCTGAGAGTGACACTGCAAATCATTTATGTACTACCATCTTGAGTTAAGTAGACCCATGTTAATATTCAAGCAGCCCATTCCAGCTCAGATTTTTTGCATTTCATCAAAAATTAGTATGGCTTTCATTTATCTATTCATCCATCTTCAAGCATTTCCATGCAGTCAATGTCACCATCAACCACAATGTCACAGGTCTCGCTGAAAAACTGGAGATGATCTTATTGCCTGCAATCAGTGTGTAGACCCAATGCTAAACTGGAGGAGGTAAGGCAATAAAAATTCATATTTGTTTGGTTTGCTATTCAACCTGTCTATCTATAAATGTGCTGAAAACAGTCCACAGAACCAATGAATTCATATATTATTGAAGATGATTATCTTAACTGGCAACCTTAACTACTCTTTTTCAAAAGTTTGGTCTTTTTCTCCCTCTTCTTTGTATGCATTGTCATTTATGAAGCCAACAGATACCTGACATGTTTTAAAAATATTCTAAATTCCACATTTTTACAGAGTGTTTTACCTGGTGACCTGTGACTGTACATAATTGTCTTTTAACAACTCCTTTCACCACAAAATGTTATCAATATGGCAGTGTAGCATTGCTGAAACTTAAAATGTACAACATAAATTCCAGCTGGATATTTTCGCCGGGTTTGAACATTAAGATTGCTCAACAAGTGATATAATTAATTTAAAATCAAATATAACTTATACGTTACTGGCAGAATCTGAACATGCCATAAGTCATGATTTATTGTGAACTAACACAAGGTATGTATTTATATGTATTTGCTGCGTAATACAGATAACAGCTTTTTGCATTGGGGCAAAAAATACAATACGAGTGGATTAGAACTATATTACATTAGATGGAATAAAATGAATGTATCAAGAGGGATGAAATCAGGGAAGATTCAATGACTTGAAGTGACATCAGCGCAATCAAAAAAAAAAAGTGGGGGGGTCAGAATTATTGATTTACGCCACGTGAACCGGAGACTAATGTTTCTCCATAATGAACTGTCCTGTTATAACTATGCTGCCGAGTAGTTTCACGGTCGTCTATTTTTCCTCTCATAACGAACACAGTTTGCAATAGACCTTACGCATTTACACTCCCATCCGCATTTCGATTTTGGCTTCTGTATTTTCTTTTGTGGGAAACTAACATAAAATTATGGTTTAATAGCAACAATTTTCGCTTTTTCATGTAGTACACTCTCGACTAAATTTCACATAACGAAGTGAAATACCGGCATATAACTGGAAAGAAAAATTGATCAAACGTGTAAAACCCTAAATGCGTACTATGAGATAGCTAATAATATAAATTATAAAAGCTTCGAGCACACATATGCCGGAGTATGCAAACAGCTTCCAACCAATCAGAAAGGAGATCGTGTTAGAATGCATCTCGGCAATTGGAAGGTCATTGAAACACTTGACTCCGCCCTCTGCACCAAAGAGCTTCGTTGTTGTGTACATCTTTGAAACTTCTCTCTGGAGTGATAAGCCGGCAAGCGCTTTGGCGTTGTGTTGGTAACGCTGCTCTCACGTCGCCCGCAGTCTACAGGTGGCTGCCGTAGTGGGTGTACCGTGGAAAGGGTAGCGCAGACTGCGCGCGATTTTGAAACATACCTTTGGCCTTTACATGCTTGTAAAATTTTGCTACTATTCACGTAAAAAGAGTAAATGTGTGTCAGAAATTTAAATCGTCCGCTTCAACGCCACAGTCTAAGATCTTTTCCCCGGAAAAAAATAATTTAAAGCATAGAAAAAAATTGGCAAGGAGAAACGAGTCCCCATTAAAAAAAAAAAAAAATCTTAAATTGAGCTTACGTTCTTTACGTAACGTAAACGGTAGTGTCCGTGTGCAGGATAAGAAAAAACCGAGTGCGTCACGCAGTGCATTTTTTCGTGTGCCGCTACTGTTTTTCGGACGCTGCGGGCGTGAAGAGAGTTAATTAAACATCATAGCGAGTGAACAGGCAGTTCCCAAGGATTAAGTGGCTTGCTTAACTGTGTCGTGCTGTGTGGTGAACGGTGTGTAAGAACGAAAAAGTTTGGAAAAGCAAAAATGGAAACATATCCAGGAGACAAATCTTTCTACGATGTCGGCGTGAACGACTTGAAGGAGCTTTGGGACTCCGACTTGGAAACGGTAAGCTTCAGTTACAGTCTTCTTTTAAACGTTTTAAGTAATGCCAGTCTGCGATCTCCGAATGTCAGCACAATGTTCTTGTCAGTTTCTTTTTTTTTCCGCTGCCACCTTTCACCGCTTTCTGTCTGCGCGAAGAGAGCGCTACCCACTAGCTGCGAGAGGCGGTGCTCCGCCTAACATATTTTTGCTAGTTGCTGCGAAACCACTGAAGCTTCAGCAGAGACTATTTCAATATGACTGTCGTCGTCTGTTACTACGCTGTACGTAATGTTATTTTTGAAATTTTCCGCAAACTGTTCGATTTCTGCGTGCGAATTCCGGAGGCACGTGGTTGGACGATGGCGACCGCTCAAGAGAGAGGAGCGCCTCGGTGATTCGGACTAGCGTGCGCCGTGGAAAAGAAAAGGAAGGCCGTAAAGCGGCAACAAACAGCAGCCTGGAAGTCAATCGGGCGGTTTGTCATGAGTGTCACAGACGGGTGGGATTTAAACCTGCGCTTCGGGCTCGCCGCAGCGGAGCAACGCCGGCGTGGGATGAGGTCTATCGCACATCTGGAAGCGGCGACTTGGCCGGTGGCGGGTGTGTACGCAAAGAGGACCGTAGTGGTCGACAAAAAGTGCGTGTGCTGGCGTGCGTGACATCAGCCGGCGGAGACGCTCTCCATATGGTAGCTAGCCGGCACGGATTGCGTGGGAGGGGGGGGGGGGGGGGGGGGGGGACGGAGGCGTGGACTGGCGTTCTCTTTTACTGCACTTCGGGAGCTCTCGAATTCTACAAACAAACTTTTATTCGTTTTCCAATTTCACATTTTCTAACATGTGCTGCTATCTAAAAATAGTACTTTTATCAATTTCGATACTAAAATTTTAAAAATGAACGTATTCGTTCTTACTGCAAAAACTGTAAGCATTTTTTCCCCCCGATGGGTTTACATTATATCTATGAAGTGTACAGCATGTGCTTAGCCTGCACTTAAGCTCCCTTTCGTCGCAGTCACGGACGCAGTGCTGCAAGGATGATCGCTTGATGCCTCTATACGTACTGTTATTGTTGCAATCTTATCCTCACGTTCTCTACAGCAGAGATAGTGAAGGACTGGAGAATATTTTGCAGCTTCTTATTGAAAGTGGGTACTTGCAATTTTCTAAGTTCGGATTTCGGGATGTTTTCGGCGCCTTATTTCGTTTATTTATCAGCTAGGTTTTGCAGTCCTTACGTTGCACACTATCGTGGGACAAACTACCGTGTCAACATTTGCACCACCCTTTTTTTGGGTTCGCTGGATTATCCATGTTAGTCTCACCTGATATGGGTCACACATGTTTGCATATACCAGAAGAGTGACTGACTAACTCTTCATCAGGATTTGCCCCACACCCTGGTTTGGTGGAGGCTGAGCACACTTAGTATTCCTCCAGAATCTTATTTTGTAGAGGCGTACAACTTTGTATTTTTTTTTTTTTAAGAAATCTCATTTGTAGACAAGATGCAGATTCCCTGTACAGTGCACTTAAATCGACACCTGCCGCGTTTTTTATCAGCATCTGGGGTCATGGCATCAGATCCATTCATATCTCCACCAATTTTTGTGCTATATGGTTGACTCTATTTGTAACTCAGTTCTATAGTCAAAGAGTTTTACATTTCACAGAGCACTTAACTTTTTCGACATTAACAGCTAGTTTGCCAGTGATAGCCGCACACTGGAAGTTTGTTCAGGTCCGACTGGATATTGCTATAATTTTTATGGGATTGCGTATCTTTTTAGACAACTATTCCGATTGCGCCAGTTCTGAATTATAACAACTTTTTTTTGTCCTGCTTGCGATGTGGAATGCTGAGATAATGCTAAAGCGATGTTACGTTTTATGTACATAAATTTAAGGCGGCGTTGAACATAAAAACTGGCTTGCTTTGCCTAAGCGTGATGCTTTTGACAAAAGCGACGGAACACTAACTCACTTGGACTAGGAGGTTGAAGGGAGTCCACAGTTGCCATGAACTCAACATCTCCCGATTACGAGACAGCTATAGCATCCCTCCGTTCTGAAAGCGGCGTTACCATACGGTCATAGAGTGGTGGCCAGTTTAACCTCGAATTTAGGATTTTTGAAAGGCAGAAAATTGCGAGTATCTACAGTTACGAAATTCACGTTAAGTGGCTGAAGAAATCAGAGTATTGAATGTAGACTTTGCTGCAGTACACTACTGCTGAAAATCCCTTTTTGGGCAAAGATTGCGATTGTGGCAGTCGTCGGAACGTAGCGGTATCTCTGCCACCCGGCTGGAATCCCGAGAGCTTTTCATCAACCACAATGCTGTCTGCGGAGCGAACTCCGAACATTTGAATTTGTAACTGAGATTAGGTTTCTGCGCCTTAGCGGAATATTCTTCACTGGATGTAAATTCTCTGTCGCATTTGAGTGGTGGCTACGCTGTGCGGTTTGCTACTTGCTTTTTAAAATATTTCTTATGTGGAAGAAGTGATTTTGTGGAGAGCGAAAGAAGTAGGTAGTATTGGTTTGACCTCAAAGTTATTAATTCCCTTCATTTAATTCAAGAGAAGCGCATTCTACTTTTTTATTAGGTGGAAAAAATAGAGAAAAGCTTATATATTTGCTAAATTTGCAACTACGAAGCGATTTGCAACAAACGTACATTTGTATAATGCTAGAGAATCACTCTTATTCTTAGTGGCAGAGGCTTTTCTACACAATCAGTGACTGGTGACAATTCTGTCGACTGGGTGTCCACTCATTCCGAAGTTTTCTAACCATTACAAGTCTTCAAAATGCTGGAATATAATAACAATGTTCAACTACTGATCACTTCTCCTATTTCCCCCGACACGCGTTATTTGGGCGGATGTAGTAAAACAGTTACGCACACAGTAACTGGCGGGGAAATGATTCTTTTTTTTAACGTCACTTACTGAAGAATCTCATCGTCCTTCTTCTTACGAAGTATCTGACACCTGTACAGAAATCACAGTCTCTATCTTTATGGATAATGCTACAAAGCTACCGGTAATCCCACATCAAGCGCTAACGAAATCGGAGCAGCTACTTTGCAGGCGCCGTCCGTGTAAAGCGACTGACTATTAGAAAAGCCATATTTGATTGTAGCAAAATCGATTTAGGCCTAACAGGCAAAAAAAAAAGAGAAGATCGGTTCGCGATTTTCAACTTTCGCAAACTGTGTCGCATGTGGTCGCGGTCTGTGTCGAGTGGCGAAAATGTCGGTGAATGCCATTCGGGTGGCGTGCCGTTAGGCGTCAGCTCCCCATGCATTCCAAGTACCATCCTGTAGCGTCCTTAGATAGTGTTTCCGCAGATGAGTTCCTCTGCCCACCTTACTGCTCTAGACAGCTTCTGCAGGACCTTGCAGTTTTTCGGCATCATTGTGAAACATCCACAAGCACGGTACATTCTGATTATTGTGAGCACATATGTCACCTAATCGTAGAACTCCAGTTACAGCTCGTCTGTTTATTCAGACGCTTCGGCAGACATCTAATGGATGGCGTTTAGTGTGCCTCTAGGTGCTTGTAGCTTGCAGTGCAGTGGCTGAGTCTAAAGTCGCAACAGATATTCACACCTACCTTTCTACACTTCATTTACAGCTACAATCTGCAAGCCACCATATAGTACGCGGCTAACTGAACTAAGTTTACATCCATTTCCTCGTCTTTCTTGCTCTACGCACAAATAGTACAGTGGAGGAACGATTGCTGGTAAGCCTTCGCATCAAAGTGGATGTCTTTAATTTCATCTTCATAGTCTTTTTGCGATCTATGTGTACGAGGAAGCAATAGTCTGGTTGATTCGTTTAGGAACGCGCGCTCTAGTAATTTTAACGGTAAACCACACTGTGATTTACAGTGCATATTCAAGGTTGTGGCGCTGGAGCAGGCTGGTCATCTCTGCGCCACTTTCGAGTTTACTTAAAGGACTCACTACGATACGCACTGGTCTGCTTTCTGTCTTCTTCATCTAACCTATTAATGTTACCCGATAAGGATCCCGGACGGAGAAATAAACCGCAAGTATCGGCCGAACGAGAGTTTTGTGAGCTACCTCCGTCGCAATCTCCCTTTCTTACGATCAGTTCGGTGTAGTATTTCCACTTTGAATAGCCGCATATGGGTATTCCTGGATATTTAATGACTGTAGCTATCTCCCGTGATTATTCGGCAATCGCGTAATCAATCAGTTAGGCGCCGTTTCGCCTATTTACAAGCAGCACGTTACATTTGTTACGCTGAAATTCAACCGGCAATCCTTTGCGGATGTCAGTGGATTTCGCTACAGTTTTCTAGCGTTGTGACTTGATTGTATACAACAGCGTTATCCATGTACAGCCTCATGAATCGAAACCGCTTTCCCGTATTTAACAATATCAACGGGCAGACGAGGTAGGCCCTAAGACGCTCGTTTCCCAATCGCCTCACTCAGATAAGCGCTGGCTCGTATCTCTGTGATCGCGTGTTTTAGAGAACTTCCATAAAGAGAGAGAGAGAGAGAGAGAGAGAGAGAGAGAGAGAGAGAGAGAGAGAGTCCAGTGGTGACGCTGATTGGCAGGACGCCACGTTTTTTTCCTGTGTTGTGTTTACTGTAGCTGGCGCAAAACATGTGGCGCTGTTGTAGTGTGTTTTTAACGCTCCCAATACTTATTCCGTACCACAACTATTTGCAGGCGGACTTCCGGATGTCCTTTGTCGGTTTATTTTACGTGATTTAACATCGATTACAAAACACAAATTTAATCCCCGGTGATGATTATCGCATTAAAGTTTCACTTAAGCTGTTCTAAACTAAACTTTTATTGATGGGGAATTTAATTAATGGAACTAATGTGACTTACGTAACATTTTAGGACAATAAAGAGCACTTCCAGATTTTTCCGCTGGTGGCTGTTAAATTCCGGGAAAATAAAGAAAGACTTAAGCAGTGGGTAGTTAATGTTAGAAACAGTACACTGTTTGTATATTGATGGCACAAAGACGAATAGAGAAGTCACCCTTTTACTACCAAAGAGATGTCACACAATGATTTTAGTAATAGGCCTACAGAGATCATTTAGTACATAACCCAGTGTGTCCATAACTATTTAATTTCCTATTTTAGTATGTGTTTTGGTGCTCAAGTGGTATAGTGCAATACTGTCTCAGTTAGTTCCTTATTTTATTTTATTTATCGATTTTTTTTTCAGTTACCAGTTCCTTCGCCTCTGGTAGTGATTTGTTAACGTGAAAAATTTGATTTGCGTCTTGAGAGACATGCCTGCAGTAATACATCCAATTTACAGATTGCATATTTTTTATTTACGAACTGATTTTTTTAACTGATATGTACTGGCGTTCACAGGGAAAATTTTTGGAAAAGGGCTATAAATCTGGCAGCGGTTATTTTGCTAGCGCGTTAAACGTGGATAATGAAGTACCTGTTATGCATTACTGTACTACTTCTGTGTCAATGTAGACATTAAACATGTTTCGTTTTCGAAAATCTGATACTGCGAAATTATTTTTTCGATTCCTTATTTTTTAGCTTCTGCATTCGTCAGTTTTCTGAAATTGTCCGCTATAAGACAAAAGTTATTAGGTCCACAACGACCCATTGAACGTATATTAAACTGGAGACGAAAAACAGGTATTCAAAGCTTAGAGACTATTAACTTCAACGATGAAAGTCCTATCAGTAGAAACTAATGACAAGAAATAATAATGATGTCGACTGTTGTTTTACGGGACCAAACTGAGTGGTTATCTGCTCTTTCGGCAACGGGATGTTCAACAGTTGTCGGCGATACGAAATAAATGCGATGGGTTTTCCTTTCCGGGAAACTGGAGGTGATAACAAAATGTTCCAACAGGACCGATGACAAGGGTGATAAGTATGATAAATGGATTTCTGATGCGGTATTCTGGTAGTGCGCTGGGGGCCTGTTTACTGGTGCCTGAACAGGGAGGAGGGGCAAGCCGAAACTGCACACAACTTCTCACCCTCCCTTCCCACCCCTACAACAGAGTAGAAATAAAACGACTATCATAACTTATCATGAAAGGCATGATTTTCTTGACGGCTGTTTCATCTACTGAGGGCACAAAATGTAGGGAAGTGTCCAACTTCAGTTTCCGCCTCATATTGGTCAAAATGGCGCATTCCGAAAACATATGGGCCACGGTACTTCACTAGATGTGACACTGGGGGAAGTAGATGGCCCTCTCCCTCCTGTGACTTCTGAACTGACTTACCCAGCAAGTTATGGGAGGAGCTACAGTTTAACAGTTTCCACTCTTAGTTTTTGACAGTCGTGTTCTCTTCAGCTACTATTTCTTTAGGGTAGTAAAAATGGTTAGTGGATATTTAAAAAAAGAAAATAGAAGACGACATGGAAGCACCTTGAAAATGTAGATTTGTTTAATCAATATTCGGTAAAATAGTCATCGAATACCGCGTTTGAACAGAGGAAGGTACTCCTCATTTTCGCTCTTATCAAGAAATCCTCCCTCGTCCAGAGTATCCTCCAAAATCCACTTCACAGCATCACTGTCACTTATACGCCTTCCGCCCGCCATATTCATACAACGAAAAACGACGGAAAGGATGGCGTGCAACATTGGAGCCAATTCATAAAATAGCAGCAGGAGAAGGTTCGACCCTGGCGCGGTAAGAGTTAAAAGTTTTGCTGAATTCTCAGCCGATGAAGAGAGCACCGATTTTTTAATTGATTCGCCAGAAAAACGAAGGCGGCAAAGAATTTTATGTCTGGTCGACGTCGGGGTCATTAAAGACGAGGCAATAGCTTAGCTGGACGGAATAGGGAAGGAACTGGCGAAGGCTTTTCGAAGAAACCACCATGTTAAGAACGTGAGGTAAGTTGAGGAAACCATGAGAGACACAGCACTGGGCTGAAACCTCCTCTAAACGAAAAGTCGGTCCCAGTCTCCTAACCACTGCACTGCTGCTACGTCCCTTCATATCTTCGTGTAATTTGCACACTCTGAATATTGCGTAAAAGCTTCTAGGTATTGCAACTAAGTTTCCGGCAATGTCAGTTTGGAAAGCGGCAAGTAATTTCATATATGTGAAACAGTTGCGTCTTTTATATCTACAGAGACGTTGTCGTTAGTAAGCTCAGTGATATAACGTTTGTAAAGATTTACAGTGAAATTTTCGAAAAAGAAATAGCTGTATAATTATCTAAACACAAGAGTCAAGGAAGTCTGGTAGACGCTGTTATTCCCTTGCCAAGCACTGTTTGCAACATCTGGTAGAGTCTTGTTCATCGATGTTTACGCCATGAACGGAATAGAGAGTCTCTTGCCTTGGGCGGTTGCATTTAGAAAATTGCCTAAAGATATCCTTGGGAAAATTTCACTGTGAAACCTAACGAACGTTATTTCACCGAACTCTCCCGTATAGACTGCAAAGGCAAGATAGGCTAACTCCAGCGCTCAGAAAGGCATTTAGGCTGCCATTTTTCTCTAGTCTTCATACACGATGTAAACGTAAGAGTGGTACATTGGGAAGTACCCTCTACCACACATTTCACGGAATGGAACACAGGTTGGAGAAAAACATTGGAAACAACGCGAAAAATGCATGCTTGAAGATAAATGCAAGTGCTGACCAAGCCTGCAGCTTGCGCTGTTGCATCTGATCATTAACCCCTCGGTGGGCGCGGCTTTTATACTTCTATGAGTGGGCGCGTTGCGGCCTTTGCACCGCAATTAGTTTTACATTTTTAACCTAAGGAAAAAATAATCATCCCATCAGTAATAAATAGATAAAATGCATCAATTTCTTTTTCCGTAATTTCAGCACTTGTTTTTGAGCTGGCAAAACTTTTAGGATGTTCTTGGCCTTGGTTTTAGGAGAAGGAAGCGGTTCACTTATCGAAATAGTTTCTTTATCTTTTCCTACGCAAAATCGGTAATCCTCTTTTTGTTGTCTTCTCTCTTCAACCAGGTGGTCATCTGTTTCCTCTGTTGATTGTTCGGAGTCACTGCTGTGGTTTTCTTCTTCAATAACTTCCTCTTCCGACTCAGATTCCCATGAATCTGACAATTCTTGTAATTCTTCTACTGACAATTCTCGCAATACTTTCTCATAGTCTTCAGGACGTACAATTAGACGGTGCCTGTCAAATGCATTCTTTTTCTCCATTTCCACGCTTTTGTGAGACCTAATGAAACACATGTTTTTGTAAAAGTAATATATTGTAGCAAATCAGTATCCAAGACTGTAAAAAGTAATGAAAATTGCGCATGGGAACTTCGATTCGATTCGAATATTGATTATATACTAATATAAAAGAAATATTGCCTTAAGGCGAAAGAAAAACACAAGTATAGAAAATACTTACATCACAAGGCGCGTAGCGGCCAACACACCGCAAACGCAACACTCACGTTTCAAATAGCAATAGCGACCAAACTGCTGAAAGCATGAATAGCGCAAATGTGGTAAGTGGTGACATCCGTTGAGAACAACAAATACGTATCTGGACGTGGACGCAACTGTAACGCTATCTGTGATACAAACAGAAAACTAAATCTTGCGGCTATCTGCCGCAGGCGCGCCCACCGAAGGGTTGACGGCACCAGTGTAATGTACTCAGTACGTTGCAAGCGTCAGACGTAAGCAGAACTGTGTTCTGTGTTCTTGTGAGTGCATTATGTCGGAGCTAACTGAATTCGAACGAGGGCAAATTGCTTGTGTTCGTATGGTGCGTGCTTCCGTAAGCAAGGTGGCCATGTTTGGTGCTTCAAGAGGTACGTCATCCCCTACGTCACAATGCGGACGAAAGTGTTTGTTGAGTTATCGAGACAGACGGTGATTGAAGAGGATTGTCACGAAAAATAAGAGGGCCAAAGCTGTAAAAGTCACTGCAGACGTGAATGCACTACAACATTAAGGGACCTCCATAAGCAGGGAACTGCGAAGCGATGTGGAATTCCGAAACCACTCATCAGTGATGCAGATGCCCGTAACAGGAAGACGTGGTGCCGAAGCCATAAAACCTGGACTATAGGGCAACGGAAGAAAGAAATTTGGTCTGAGAAGTCTTGATGCATGCTGTTTCCAACTCCTGGGCGAGTTTATGTCCCAAGAATGAAAGATGGCTGGAGTCCGAAGATCATTTGGTCAACTATGAAAAGACATTCCATGGGTTCCATGGTTACTCAGCAAGGTCACCTTGGTACCAAAGATTATGTGACTATTTTGACTGAACAGGCCCATCACTCGGTAAAATGTTTGTTCTCCAATGGTGATGCTGTGTTCCAAGAACACAGGATCCCTGTTCGTACAACTCGCATTGTCCAGGACTTGTTTTGCAAGCACGAGGATGAATTGTCTCATCTCCCCTGTCCATCACTGTCAGCTGATATCAATGTTATTGAGCCTTTGCAGTCCAGAGAAGGATGCGCGATCGCTATACGTTTCCATCATCGTCAACTGAAAGTGTCACTATTTTGAAGGAAGAATGAACTAATGTTCCCTTACAAGCCATACAAAGACCTGTATTTATCCAATCTGAGAAGAATGGAAGCTGTTTTGAATGCCAACGGTTTTCCTGAACCGTATCAGGCATGGTAAAGTGTTGTGTTTTTGGTGTTTCCAAATTTTATCCACCGTCTGCAGAAGTCGACGATCCGTTTACCGGCCGCACCGCTATCAGGCAGAAACTAGTTCGGCTCAAGCAGACGTAGCGGTCCGCGGAGAAAGGCACGCCTCGCGCGCATTCCACACAACGCAGGTGGCGCGCCGTTGTTAGACATGCCGTACCTATACCGTATAGACATATATAGGCAGAAAGTGGCCAATTCCCAGGCGGCCCCACGTGATGATTTTTTTTTCAGATTGCGCGCGAGATCTACAATTAGGCAGCCTTGCAACGTGAAGTAAGTCACCTATCGGCTATAACAAGATATCGAAGTGACAGGTGATATCAAAGCAGCGGCACTTGTAGCTTTTCATTTTGGTACATGGCTACAGCGAATACCATTCCTATATGACTTTACAGGTTATTCAGAACTAAAATACCGGTACTGGTTTTAACCGGTCGGTTTTTCCCATCTCTAAAACACAGTGGTCGTAAAGGCAGGAGTGGAAGGCGTCAACGAGAGCCCATTCGGTAGACGCCGGCAGCCGGTTCCTTCGCTGTGTATTGGCCGAACAGAAGACGGCCATAATATCTGGCGTGCCTCGATGACCCTGTGGGACAAGTCTGGGCACCGATAAGACGGCTGCTGAGTGGACCGCACGCGCGAGTATGTACATCGCTGGTTCAGCAGCAAGCCAGCGTCTCTGGCGCACGACCTTATAACCGCGTCGGAGCCACCGTTGCATAATAGCTGACTGACCTGACCGCGTGTTTCGCGGAGCTTACGACTTCGCAGCGGTTTGTCGCGTATCTCTGTTAACGGCAGGGCGTCACACGTGGCTACGACTGAGGGTATGCGGCCGAGCGCTTGAAACTATGACCTCTCCACTTGATCACTTTATTTCTAAGCGGGCTATTCCTCTCCTTGGTGGTTATTGTTTCTTCTTAATTACCGTCATTTGAAGAATGGGAACGTCAAACATTCCAAGTGCCAGATCTCGCAATTGTCAGGAGAAACAAAAAGCAACGTATCCTTTTTTTTATACAACTTATTTGTGTCTAAAAAATTGAGAAGGCATTCTGATACCACAGAATTATGCTGCTCACCTCATCAGTGCAAAAATCAGGTAGACAAATTAGAAAATGAGTACATTATTAAGAATGCGCTGGGTGCCATACCAGGGAACTGTCTTGTTCTAAGTGCCAATAAGAAAGTTTGTTTTCGAAGTTCCGTAAATACTGGGACAGTACGTTTTATCTGTGATAATAGCAGTACAGAAATACAGCAGTAGCGTTTCACTAACAGTAAACCTCTTCTGATATCTGTTAATTTTTTACAAGAGAATAACAAAATTATCAAGTAAGAATCTCTCAGTATTGACTTCTCTTACACTATACCGTCCCTGGGATCAGTTGTTGCAAAATCCACTGGAAAAGTGAAAGAAGAAAGGCACGGTTTAGCAGCCCGTCGACATCGAGGTCATTAGAGATGGAGTACATGCTCAGAATGTTTCAAGCCGTTCCCTTTGAGAGGAACCATCCTAGCATTTGCTTGGAGCGATTTTGGAAAATCACGGATAACCTAAATCGGATGGCCGGAAGCGGGTCGGAACAGTCGCCCTCCCAAATACGAGTCCATTACGCTAACCACTTCGCCACCTCGCTCCTCGCTCTGTATCGAAGAAGTCCCTATGCTCTTGAGGAAGAAATTGCAACAGGTCTTTCTGTTTTACAACCGATAAAAATGGCTGCTCTTTCATATGAAATAAATTAACGTTTTTCCGTTCTTTTGTTCGAGTGTACTAATCTTCACTATTTGAGCTGGATGAGTATGAGACACTTTAATCATACTGTATTTGGAGATCTTACATACCTACATTGACAACAACGTTTCAGTATAATAATGTCCGTTGTTTAAGCCAAATTCAATAGCTATAATATGTACAAAAGACATGAATAATTTCTGGCCAAGCTTCGTAGCTCTTGGAGCTGAGGCGGCTTTTCCCACCAGATACCGCCTCCTCTGTAGCTAAGTGGATCGTAGCTTTCATCACTGCCGCGTGATGTCACTCAAAACGCCAGTTAAATATGAAACAATTAACAGTACATATATTACATCCTCATCATTACTATAACTACACATTATGCGCACAAATCTTCCTCGTGAACTAGTCTATTTATGAGCGAAAACCTTATATAAATTCCTACAGTAGTGCCTGTATTAGCCTTCATATACTGACAGAAAAAAACGTGTGTGAATGAATAAAAAGACACAAGCGTAGATCCTGAGATACATGCTTTGTAAATGGAGGAGGATCTAGTAGTTGTAGGAAAAGCAGCCGGCCGAAGTGGCCGTGCGGTTAAAGGCGCTGCAGTCTGGAACCGCAAGACCGCTACGGTCGCAGGTTCGAATCCTGCCTTGGGCATGGATGTTTGTGATGTCCTTAGGTTAGTTAGGTTTAACTAGTTCTAAGTTCTAGGGGACTAATGACCTCAGCAGTTGAGTCCCATAGTGCTCAGAGCCATTTGAACCATTTGTAGGAAAAGCAGATGACCGAGATTCACTGCAAAATTCCGAAGGAAAATGTAAGTCACCTACGATGGAGGTGTACTTGATAAAGAAATACAGAAGAAACAAAGAAGAGTTACGCGCAAGCGTCGCGGAGTGGCCATTCAACTACAGAGGTGTGTTTCACAGAAAGGTTTGCTATTTAAATTCCCGGAGTGCAGTTTGAATAATAGTTGAGTATAGTTGTTCCTCCCATACACGTCTCGCGAAATGATGATGACGGCGAATTCAGAAAAATTCAAAGTGACACGGAGGCCTACCGGAAGAACTTGTTCTAATGAACCATTTGGGAATGGAACAGAAAAGGATACAGGTGATACTCGTATACAGTGTGCTCTTGCCACACCGTAAGACGGTTTGTAGAGCATGAAGGTAGTCTGTAGAAAATACTGGCTGCACTAAATAGTTCGATCGTCGTGAATCACCTTTTCCGCTCTTACTTCTAATTTTCATTATCCAGCTATTCATTTGTAGCATGGCACATGGCACATGGCAGCAGTACAATTTAAATACAAATACGGCAATAAAAAAGTAATACTAATGTGCAACCCACATAAAAGAACGTAATGAGTATCACATAACAAACACATTATTACACCCTGAGTGATTAGTTGTTGACCGCACCCTGATGTCCAGACCTTGTATCCTCTTCATGCATCATGTGTGGCTTCTATAAAGTCAGCAGCTGATCCTCCACATTTTCTTACAGGGCATATTTTTACTGAGCAGTCTAGAGTCTGCTCAGGTTTTCCACAGTCACAATTTAGGTTGTCCACAAGTCCTCATTTATAAGGCATGGGATTGCATCTTGTGTGGATGTACCGGATATGGTTGAGTCTAGTCCAGCTGTAGTTACTGTGAAGTTGAACATTCAAAAATGGCTCTAAGCACTATGCGACTTAACATCTGAGGTCATCACTCCCCTAGACTTAGAACTACTTAAACCTAACCAACCTAAGGACATCACACATATCCATGCCCGAGGCAGAATTCGAACCTGCGACCGTAGCAGCAGCGTGGTTCCGGACTGAAGCGCCTGTAAAAGCTCGGCCACAGCGGCCGCCAGCTGAACATTCGCAGGGCTTTTGGCGGATCAGTTATGAGATGATGGTTACTCGGATCTCCCAGTCCTTTTTCCACACATCTTTTAGGTTATAGGTATTCTGTCCTCTCAACAGCTGTTGTTCCATATTGGCTATCGTGATTTCAAGCAAGTATTTGGTGAACTCAATACTACATCTTGAATAGGCAATTTTTTGCGTGGTATATCTGTAGTATTTTTCCCATGCTTTAATAGTTGTTGTTGTCGTTTTAGCTTTGGTGGAGAAAGCCATAGTAGTGGAGTAGTCCTTATTGTACTGCTGGATGTACTCATCGTTTTGTGGAGTCAAACATCTACCTTGTTGGTACGGCGATTTTCCTGCCAGACCAGGAGATAGTAAGTCATTTAAGATCAAGAACGGACTACCCCAAAGTTCAGTTCCAGCACCATTGTAAAGTTAATCCCTTGAGGAAGAGGCAAGGACTCTCACTCTTGATCATGAGGCGCTTGACAAAAATTACGGAAGATGGTGTTTGTGTCCGAATCCAGCTACGACAGAAGTTTGTGCTTTTCATCTCAACAACAATATCGACAATGAACAGCTGAAGTTGTTATTTAATCAATAGTGAGTGAAACACAAATTTTATCCTAAATGTCTGGGAATTATGCAGTATAGGTCCTTCAACTAGGAAGAAAATATTAAAAACGTTGGTTAGAAACTGAAGAAACGAAATAATATCATCAGAAAATTGGCTGATAATTTTTGGGGTGCAGATGCAAACACACTGCGAACAGCAGCAACGTCAGAAGTCTTCAACACTGCAGAATAGCTATGTAGACTTTGAACAAGATTGTGACTCATACTCTTGTATTACCTATTCAAAGTGACGTGTTTTGTATTTCGTTGCTAGACGCATTAGCGAGATTTTGGCTGTGCATTGATCCAGTGTTTTCAGAGCACCGTTTATCAGCCGTACGCGATTATTGGAGGCGTACTGAAAACTTGTAGTGCTGTAGCAGACTTAAGCATGCTCTCCGCTGGCCGGGGAGAAAATAGAATGGCGTGGTATGTGAAAGTACGTGCGCTGCTAAAGAAACTAGCCGCGGTAACGGGACAGCGTGCAGTCGGCCACTCAAGGCCCACAGCGGCTTTTCCCCGCTGATTACAGGAACTGCTCTGCAAACTCGCTGCACCAGCTTGTCTGGACCAGAGGCTAATTTTAGCTGGCGCTCCAGCGTCTGGCGAAAGCCAGTCGGGCGGGCAGGCATCCGTGCATCTTCGGTGGTAGAGCGTGTGCCATTTGCAGAGACGGCCAGAAGCGGTTTATCAGTTCTCAAGCTAAACAGTCCACCCTCTCGCGTGATTCAGAAACTGTGAATCTGCCGCATAATCACCCCGATCTCAGGATATGTCGGTCATGATGAGCTACCGATAACACTGGACGAGGGAAGGAGGATTAGAGCTTAACGCCCCGTCGACGACAAAGTCGTTAGGGAAAGAGCAGACGCTCGTATTGCGAAAGGAAACACACCCCATCCCTTCGAAAGAAGCCATCGTGGTATTCGCTAAGCGGAGACATGCGCTAAATCGGCCTAAGAAATTCATTTTTTTTTTCTTTTGTCATTTGAAATGCTCTGTAGTTTTTTTTGTTTGATGCTAATCTGAGGATTATATTCCGACCAAAAAAAAAAAAGGCTCTGAGCATTATGGGACTTAACTTCTGAGGTCATCATTCCCCTAGTACTTAGAACTACTTAAACCTAACTAATCTAAGGACATCATACACATCCATGCCCGAGGCAGGATTCGAACCTGCGACCGTAGCGGTCGCGCGCTTCCAGACTGAAGCGCCTAGGACCGCTCGGCCACCCCGGCTGGCTATTTTCCGACTTACTGACAATTTTATAAATGTTACGCATCAAGTGCCACGCCCGGTTTCACGTTACTGAAAGAAATATGACTTCGTGCTGTCGCCATGTGATGTAAGCATCTTTGATCTACATTTCAGTGGCTTTCCCAGTTAGCAACGTAGGTGACAACTCAACGTCGTTCGTCGATACGAGATGGAGATATGTTTCCTATTTTTTTTATTTGAAAAAAAAAACAAAAAACAAAAATATACCTTGGAGGGAAAGGACGTCTCACAAATTCTGAAACAGAAAGCCGGAAACTTATTATTGGTTAACCATAAGAAGGAAATGTAGTGTTTTATGAAGTATAAAAACTGTTGTATGGGCAATTTTTTTCCGTAAGGTGTGAGGTGGCGAAGACCTACAACACAGTCTTCGCTCAAGCAAAAAAGTTGGTGCAAATATAAATGGGCCTTATATTCTGGCGGAAATTATGAGCATAAACACATCACACCTCTACCAGTCATGGACACAACGAAGCCTTTATGTAGGAACCGTGTTAATAGTGATCTACTCAAGAAGTGCTTATATAGTAAAACTCAAAATCTCAATAAAAGTTTCAGCTTTGGAATCGTCTGCCAAATATGACATTTCTATGCTATGAAACTTTTAAACTTGGTGTATTAGATCTTGTTTTATGTTTTAATGAGGGAATATCAAGGAAAATTGAAGTACTGGAGAGTCTAGGAGTTAATGCAAGTGCAAATACCGATTTTTCAAGAAGTCGTGAAGTAGAAATAGCTGCACTCAGAGAAATAGCTGCAAAAGAGGCGAAAGAGCCAAGAATAAAAGAAGAGAAGATGCCTACGATTCAGGCGATGCTGAATACGGTGCAGGAAAATGATACACACTTTCTCAAAACTACATTTTTTGTTCTTTAGGTGCCATTATTTTCAAAACTGTGTGTCACAGAAACTTGAAAGTTTCAGCAGTTGTTCCAAGACAACAAATGAACAAACAAATGCATTATTGGCTTTGTAAGTGTACTTCTTTTGATTCAGGCTCAGAAAGAAGATTCACTTTAAAAAAAAATTGTAATCCAATTTTTAAACAAATGTCATCAGAACTCTACAAATTCAGTGTGCCTGAATCTGCACTAGATTAAAGCAATAATTACTGGAAATCACATTTCCAAGTTGAAGGCTCTATCTTTAATAGCTTGTTCTGTAATGATGCCTAAATACCTTGAAAATTTGTATTGCCTGCATAGGCGAAATGGCTCGTGCCTGTCTCCCCTTAAGCGATTTGGGAAATGTACAAATCATTTACTTTTATTTTTAGAACCGCTGCGCCTTTCGCCGGTCATACCATCCTCAAGTCATAAAAATGTTCAAATGTGTGTGAAATCTTATGGAACTTAACTAAAATGGTTCAAATGGCTCTGAGCACTATGGGACTCAACTACTGAGGTCATTAGTCCCCTAGATCTTAGAACTAGTTAAACCTAACTAACCTAAGGACATCACAAACATCCATGCCCGAGGCAGGATTCGAACCTGCGACCGTAGCGGTCTTGCGGTTCCAGACTGCAGCGCCTTTAACCGCACGGCCACTTCGGCCGACTGGGACTTAACTGCTAAGGTCATCAGTCCCTAAGCTTACACACTACTTAACCTAAATTATCCTAAGGACAAACACACACACCCATGCCCGAGGGAGGACTCGAACCTCCGCCGGGATCAGCCGCACAGTCCATGACTGCAGCGCCTTAGACCGCCCGGCTAATCCCGCGCGGCATCAAGTCATACCTATACTACTAAACGTCTAACCCAGGTGCAGTTCATGGTGCACAATTCCAGTTGCAGGCTGCCTATGTAACAGCTTGCATGGGCAACAGAATTATAATTTTCAACATTCACAGAATTTAAAAAGTTAAAATGCTGTCATAATCTATGTCGTGGGGAAGATATTCATCGAGTAATTGAGAATGAGAGTGCTTAGCGCTTCCCAGCAATCATAATTACAAACCTTTTATAAACTTTTGGTCGCTTACTTGCTTAAAGTCAAATATTCAACACGTTAACTCACTTGTAAACCAATCAGACGTATGAAGTTTTCATACATGGGAGTTCGATTCTTTAAAGAATTTTGGGTGGGGGGGGGGGGGGGGGAGTTATCTGTTAGCATTAGAACAACTTTCTTGACTAACAGTATTTGAAGCTACAGGAAACTCCATAACACTGAAAGTAACGCTGACATTCACTCAAACGCTGGTATCTACTAATGTCTTGTTCAATGTACAAGCCGAATTGAAGGACAGATAAACGGTTTCCGACACATTACACATCCTAGATCAGCAGTAGCAACTCCCACCAGAGACAAGGACACAAGTTCGAAAGCATAAACACTGACTTAAAAAAATGCTGCTTAAATCACAGAAAGGCTCGACATTTTCGTATTTATACAAGTAGATTGGACACAAACTCAGTTAGTTTCTTTAAAAGGTTTCATATTTACAACGCCACTATGGATAGAGTATTTTCGCTTATGTCGGCGGAGTGAAAGAAATCGACTGCTACCAGGGATTGTAGAATCAGTCTTACAGTGCCAGTTTAACTACAAGCTGACATGCATGGAGTTTTATAAATACGCAAAAGGGAAAAAAAAGTCTTGCTGAAAAAGTTGTAACCTTTCTAAAAGTGTGGTGTACCAACTACTTCTTCTGTAACAAGTTCCAAGTAATCGTGTTCTAAACGTAAAGTAATTATATTAAATAAATTCTTTACTTCATTTCTACACTCCCATCGCAGAGTGTCCCGAGGGTATTCCAGCCAGATACGGTAACCCTAATTGACATCCATTTTTCTCAGGAACGGGTAGAGGTATCAAGAAGAAATTATGTTCAAATGCTAAGGTCTACGGGTCACTGGAAAAAAAAGCTTCTAAGTCAAAACAAAGATACTGCTATTTATGTCACTCGTGTTTTGATACGTGCAAGTTCACTCATCAGAACCCCTGGATCAATTATCTATATACATAATTAAGTTTGTTTGGAGCCCTCAGAGCTTTGATCCTTATCGCAGTTGTTCGGTTGTATTATTTATTATTGTGAAGTTGTTCTACCGTGAAGCAGTGGGACACTCTGTTAACATAATCTTATTTCTGTTACCCCTCAGTACTCTTTGTTCTTTAGTTTTTTTGTGTTTTCCGTTGCGTCGTCAACAATATTGTTGAATATTGGTGAAACTGAATGGAAACAGCTCGCAGCATCTACCTTTAGTGAGACGATGACCACTGACAGGTCGAAAGACTGTAGGGCGTTGTGAAGCCGTCATGTGTTTTTGTCGTGAAAAATATAAAAAATAAAGGAACATAATCAATCAGTCACTTGATCTCCATGGACGATTTGCCATTTTTTCCAAACATCTTTCTCTGCTTTATTTTCAGCCGATATTATGTGTCCATTAGGCTTTATCCTTTCAACAGGTCCTACAGTTCTTACTTGCGACCGAGCGAGTTGGCGCAGTGGTTAAACACTGGACTCGCATTCGGGAGGACGACGGTTCAATCCCGCGTCCGGCCGTCCTGATTTAGGTTTTCCGTGATTTCCCTAAATCGTTCCAGGCAAATGCCGGGATGGTTCCTTTCAAAGGGCACGGCCGACTTCCTTCCCCGTCCTTCCCTAATCGGATGAGACCGATGACCTCGCTGTCTGGTCTCCTTCCCCAAAACAACCCAACCCCCAACCCTCTTACTTGCGTTCATTGAGGATAGCAGTGTTGTCCTTACCCCTTAGAGAACTGACTTTTACAACCACTGCCTTAGCTATTAGCAACGTGCATGCAATCCGTGGACTGTCCGCCTCGCACGGTGCAGGTGTACAAGGAATTCGCAGCTCCTCTGACGCATTCACTGTAGGGTGTGGTCCAGATAGGAGGCCAACTGGTGCTGGTGATAGCGGCACGGGAGATAGCACGACTTTCAATTAAGCGCGTATGTCGTTCCTTGGAATTTATCGAAAACCATCACTGGGGCGCATTAAAAGCGTTCACGAGTTCCTGACATACATTTGCTCCCTGCGCCTGACGCGTTCAGCGGTGCCATCTACGTAGGAGGACAACCGCTGTTATCCGAGATAAGCCTTGTCGTGGGAAGGCCGCTATCTTATCACGCTGCTCTTCACAATCGATTGCTGACAATCCGTCCCCGAGGAAGCTACACCCACGGTCACAAAGGCAAACACTAGCGCCTGGAGAACACTTTCCAGGCCACTACAAACCTCGTTCGGCGAATCCGCTGTCCTGTATTCCGGCAGTACGTATTGGCATTTGGACAGCTGTGCTGAAGATTCGAGTTGTTCTGAAAATTTCGCGCAGCGGGAATAGGTCGTGCTGCAATGATTATATGTGATAGGAGGTTATCTCAGTTATGTGTTAGACCCATGGCTAAAAATTCGCGCTGAAGTAAATCTTTCCTGAAGCATAAGGTTGGTTTAAACACCACAAGGTCCCTATGGAAGTGGTATATCCTTGCCTTGGCCCGACCTTTGATCTGACCCAGCCAACTCAGTTACCGTTACAGTTTAGACTTGGACTCCGAATCACAGCACAGCTCGGCATTGTTCATGTTAACTATCATTTCCAGAGGTGAAAGAAGCGATAAACGATAGAAATAGCTCGAGGATAGAATCCACGACATTCAGATTTGTAGTACCGCAAACAGAGATCTCGCGAAACTCCTTCCGCACTGAAAAATACGAGTCTACTGAGTATCAGATTAGATTTGTGACTGGATTCAGGCATTCCTTGTAGAAAGAACTCAGCACTTCGCTCTTGACGGGAAAAAATCGAAAGATGTAAAAGTAATTTAAAGAGCACACCAAGGAAGTGTGAAAAGACCATTGTGTTTACACTATATATTGGGCCCACCAACTAAGCGTAGCGCCCAAGATAAAAGCAGCGGGAAGCAAACCCCCTACCACAGAAAAGTAATTGCTGTACTGAAGGTTGCGTACTTGCATGCTTGCCTACACTCGACAAAAAAAAAAAAAAAAAAAAAAAATGTTCAAATGGCTCTGAGCAGTATGGGACTTAACTTCTGAGGTCATAAGTCCCCTAGAACTTAAAACTACTTAAACCTAACTAACCTAAGGACATCACACACATCTATGCCCGAGGCAGGATTCGTACCTGCGACCGTAGCGGTCGCTCGGTTCCAGAATGTAGCGCCTAGAACCGCTCGGCCACTCCGGCCGGCTACACTCGTCACAGGGCGATACTAACTGAAACACAGGTTATGTTGAAAATATAAAATAAAATAATACTTACATAAAATAATACTTCGCAGACTCAGCGTTAGTTTGATGATAAGGTGTGGCACTGTAGTAAATGTTCTGAAGCTGGTATACCCTACTCATTGAACACCGGCTAGCTAATCGAATAATTGACCCGTGTGAGCTGCTGTTAGAAACAGTATCTTAGTTCAGACTCTGTATTACACTTCGACGCTCGTCACTGATTGACCGGCGGTCACTCGTTCATTGTTGCTGGGCTGTAACAACAGCAACTGCAACTGGTCGGCAGCTGGACACGGCGACAATTGATCAAGTGCATTGTAGTGGCCGCTTTTATCCGCGCTCAGCGGATGAATGTGCATCTGCGATCTATCCGGAGGATGTAGAAGCCTTCGGTTCAGCGCTCTGTGTAGCGTCAGACATAATTATCAAGGGATAGATATAACACGGCTTTAACGTCATGTGGCGCAAGATTAATTTGGTTCCTGTTACGTGCGTCATCTATGTGGCGACTGATGGACTTCTGTGGTGCCATGGTAGAAGCTGCCTGGTGTGTGGCGCCCTTTCACAGTGGACACAGCACCGTTTACAGAGTGTCCTAGGAGGAATGGTCTGTATTCAAGGGCATGACAGGAACGCTCATTTAAAGCAAAAAAATCTCCATATGGTCATATGCCCTATTCCGAATAGTTTCAGAAAAGTTCAGATGTGTGTGAAATCTTATGGCACTTAACTGCTAAGGCTATCAGTCCCTAAGCTTACACACTACGTAATCTAAATTATCCTAAGGACAAACACACATGGCCGTGCGGTTCTAGGCGCTGCAGTCTGGAGCCGAGCGACCGCTCCGGTCGCAGGTTCGAATCCTGCCTCGGGTATGGATGTGTGTGATGTCCTTAGGTTAGATAGGTTTGAGTAGTTCTAAGTTCTAGGGGACTGATGACCTCAGAAGTTAAGTCCCATAGTGCTCAAAGCCATTTGAACCATTTGTGTGATTGTGAATTAAATCTTAGAGAAAGTAATAAAATAGTGTAGGCAACAGGCGTGGGTTGGAGTAGAGATGGACGGTAACTTCAGTTGTCTCGCATATGCAGATGATACTGCTAAGTGAATCAAAGCACGAGTTGAAAGGAATGTACCAGAAAATGGACAATTATGCACAGAAGGTAGGGCTCAAAGCGCATCAAGACAAAACAGAGTTGATGCAATTAGGAAGAAGACAAGAGCAGGAAGAATTTCTTGAGACAGATGGAAAGAGGTTCAAGACAGTACATCAGTTCAAATACTTGGGATCTTGGTTTACCACGGACAACAACATAAAAATGGACATCAAGGAAAGAATAGCAGTGGGAATGAAATGCATGCGTTCCCTCAGAGAGACGCTCGGCTCTAAATCGATGTCAGTGAACACTAAGATGAAAATCTGCAATACACTGATACGCCCAGCAGTAATGTACGGTTCAGAAACATGAAGCATGACTAAGCGAGAAAAGGAAAACCTATTAATATTTGAAAGAAGAGTAATGAGGAAGATATGGGGACCAGTTTTAGGTAACGGAGAATGGAGGAGGAGGGCCGGCCGTGGTGGCTGAGCGGCTCTAGGCGCTACAGTCTGGAACCGCGCGACCGCTACAGTCGCAGGTTTGATGAATCCTGACTCGGGCATGGATGTGTGTGATGTCCTTAGGTTAGTTAGGTTTAAGTAGTTCTAAGCCCTAGGGGACTAATGACCTCAGAAGTTAAGTCCCATAGTGCTCAGAGCCTCTTTTTTTTTTTTTTTTTTGAAAAACGAGGAAAATTACCTTCTGATGCGACAACCAACTATCCTACAGAAGATAAAGAGCAAAAGAATACAATGGGTCGGCCATGTACCGCTATCCCAGATGGAAGACAGGCGAAGATGGCACTAGAGGGGAAACCAAACACCAAACGCCCCATTGGACGACCAAGGCTCCGCTGGATGGACGACCCAGCGAAGGACCTAGCAACCCTGGGAACTGAAGACACCTGGTGGAACCGGGCACAAAACAGGAAGGAATGGAGGCAGTTTGTGGAAGCAGCGCGTGGTCTGCAGGGCCTGTGATCACTGGATATCTATCTATAATGGGAGCCCTGGTGGTCTAGCGGTTAGAGCAGTAGGATTCGGTGCTGAAGGTCCCACGTTCAGTCTCCAGTAGCGGGCGGGAATTTTTCCTCCAGGATGTTCCCAGGTCCACGCCGCCTGCTGTCGGAATGAGTACCGGGGACCTTTCCCTGAGGTAAAGGGCGGCCGAGGCGAGGGACTCGCCATCCCTCCCCCCTACTAGTGCCACAGGGTACAGAAGGGCCGCGCTACACCGAGAGTTAGGCAGACAGTTCAGTCATGGGCTTGCGCCACAGAGTTACTTTATGTAGAAATAATAACTACTTCGATTGTCGCTCGAAATGTTTCCTTAACTATCTCGTAGTTTCCATTTTAATGCACTCTTGTCATTAGATGGTGTCTTTTACAGCCAACTAAGACGAAGCGTGTTGTCGTAAAAGTTGCAGATCTGGTGAAAACTAATACAGGTAGGTATAGTCCGCAACTAGAATGCTCTAAATGTGTGATAATTCCTAGATGAAGGATACGTGTGACTGAAACTAACTGTGGACCACGAGTTAGAGACACGGCAACACAAAAATACCTGCGGTTATAGAACTGCACGTGATCCACACCTACATCCATTCTCCACAAACCATTTGCCGATGTGTGGTGGGAGGTACTTCTGGTAGCACTATCATTTAACACACTCCCTTCCGTAACATTAATTTTACGCGATCGTCCCACTTCGTGTAGCTTCTTACTATTACCCCTAAATCCTTATACGATATGACGGTCTCAGGATGTTCGCCACCGTTCTTGTAATCAGATACTACTCGGTTTTTTCTTTCTGTCACAGTCATTATCTTGCATTTCTCCACGTTTAATGAGGGCTACCAATCATTATACCAAGAAGGCAATTTAGTCCAAATCCTTCTGAACTTGGTTTCGATCGTCCTACGATGCCACATGCACGTAGCCAACAGCATCGACAGCGAACAATATATATTGCTGCTAATCCTGTATGATAAGAGTTATGTATGTTGGTAAAATCAGAGGTGTCCTTGGGACACGATGTTACTCTCTTTCTGTAGAACGTTCACCGCGCAGTGCAAAGTGTGAGTTCTATTCGCCAAAGAATTGGGGAAAAAAGGGTCAGATTTTATGTGAAATAATTTGTGTAAAAGTAAGATATGTAAGGGGCGATTAAAAAGTTTCCGTTCGAAGGCCGCACTAGGCTCTTGCCTACATGTCGGTTCTTATGTACCTGCGTCGGAGTCGCATTGGGTTGGATTCACGTTGCAGCAACGTCCTCATGCGGAAACTTTTTGATCACTCATTATAAAATATAAACAATGAGGCAGGTCAAATCTTTCTCTAATATCTATATTTCTTACATTTAGACAAACCATTTCACAAAATATTTGACCATTCTTTCAATTTTTTATCTCAAGTTTTCTGCAAACAGTATGAAACATAATATATTTAAATTTGTTCTGTCGCTACCGCCTTTATCCCGCATTGTGCGCAGGGTCGACAGGGTTAAGTACGTATTTGGCATGGTTAATTGTAAGGGGGGCCGGATGACCTTCCTGCCGCCACCCCATACCCCCGGGACGGAATTAGTGTACCCCACCTGTCTGTGTCGAGTGTAAATCGTGAAATAGTGTGAATGTGTTTCAGATGTCTGCGAGTTGTGTAACTGAGGCGGGAGGTGGGGATCGGCCCGGTATTCACCTAGTAGGATGTGGAAAAGCGCCTAAAAACCACATCCAGGCTGGCTGGCACACCGGCCGTCGTTGTTAATCCGCCAGGCCGGGCGGATTCGATCCGGGGCCGGCGCGCCTACCCGAGTCCAGGAAGCAGCGCTTTAGCGCTCTCGGCTACCCTGGCGGGTCTTAACATAATATATTTAAATATCGATCGGTATTTTATTATTATTGAGATCTTACAGATTATGCGAGGGCAGAGTAGTTTCAATTTATGCTGTAATTTGACATTTAGTTTATTTTTTCAACATGAAAGAAAGAATGTCTCAGCTTCTACACCAGTAACTTTTTAAGCGCAAAATAGGTAGCTAAGCCATGAAGAGATGAACTTTACGACACTTTGTTTACATAGCTAGCAGCAGGCGAGCCTCTGCTCTGCTCAAACGTTTGACGAACAAATATTTATCGATCTCGCCCTGTATCTGCGGAAATACGATAGCCGATCGAGATAGCCCATTGCATTCAGTAGTTTTTCTTTATTATTATTTTATTTTATTTGCCACTGTTTACATCCAACCTGCCATCTAGTGTTTCAACAATGTTGTTGCCTTTCATACTCAAAACTAATTAGGAAACGAAAATGCTCAAAACTAACACTTCATATATTAAGAATATTGGAAAATAGGAAGATAGGAAAGAGTTTAGATTTGTCGAATGCCACCACCGACGCTGTCCAGGAGGGAATACCTCAGAAAGACAATGAGCCTTTCACTCGTCCACACCCACCGCCCGATCTACTATTACTCGAGGACTTCAGTGATACTTGAAACCTCTCGTCCTCATATGGCGTGACCTTACATCTAGGTCGGGTTGGCTATTGACCCAGAACATAAAGAACGTTAACGCATTGTGGATAAATAGGCATAAAGAGCCATTATTGTCAGTTCACACGATTGCAATACAATCATTGGAAGTAGCCATAGCAATAAATTAGGTAGGAGTGTGCGTACGGAGCGATTTAAAGTGAAACGGTCACACAAAACTAACTTGCAAGTAAGGCAGGCAATTCATTGGAAGAATCCTGAACAAATGTAGTCCATCCTCAAAGAAAGCATCTTACGAAACGTGATTGAACCAATACTCGAATATTTTTCGTCAGCCTTGGATCTGTACCAGGTAGGATTGATAGTGGAAGTAGGAGTTACACGCTCATTGAGTAAGCGCGAAAGCTTCACGGAGATGCTCACACTTTCCGGTGGCAGACGTTGCAAGAGAGGTGTTCTGCATCACGGTGTGGTACACTGTTAAAATTCCGCGAGCGTGCGTTCCCAGAAGAATCAACCAACACATTGCTTTCTCCTGCGTACACCTCGCGAAAAGTCCACGAAGGAAAAAATCAGAGAAGTTCGAGCTCACACAGAGGCTTACGAGTAATCGTTCTTTCCGCGAACCACTCGTGACTGGAACAGAAAAAGGGGGGAGAGACAATGGTTCACAAAATATACTCAGCCACACACCATAAGGTTGCTTGCGGAGTATAGATGTAGGTGTAGATATGGTCCTTATCCTATACTGATCCATCTTCACCTGTACTGTTGTCGTCGGATCTACTGCCACAACTGCTGCTGTACATGAAATGCATTCGCAGTTGCGAATATGGACAATCATTAGCTTTATAATGGAGTGACGACTATGAGAATTTGTGCCGGACCGGGACTGGAACCCCGATTTCCCGCTTATCGCGAGCGGTCGTCTTGCAATTAGGGCTATCCGATCATACTTCACAGGCAGACCCGTATGTCGTCAATCATGTGTTACAACTTGCAACCGCACATCCGTTATGTACACTACTGGCCATTAAAATTGCTACACCACGAAGATCACGTGCTACAGACGCGACATTTAACCGACACGAAGAAGATGCTGTGATATGCAGATGATTAGCTTTTCAGAGCATTCACACAAGGTTGGCGCCGGTGGCGACACCTACAACGTGCTGACATGAGGAGAGTTTCCGGCCGATTTCTCATACATAAACAGCAGTCGACCGGCGTTGCCTGGTGCAACGTTGTTGTGTTGCCTCGTACAAGGAGGAAAAATGCGTACCATCACGTTTCCGACTTTGATAAAGGTCGGATTGTAGCCTATCGCGATTGTGGTTTATCGTATCGCGACACTGCTGCTCGCGTTGGTCGAGATCCAATGACTGTTAGCAGAATATGGAATCGGTGGGTTCAGGAGGGTAATACGGAACGCCGTGCTGGATCCCAACGGCCTCGTTTCACTAGTAGTCGAAATGACAGGCATCTTATCCGCATGGCTGTAACGGATCGTGCAGCCACGTCTCGATCCCTGAGTCAACAGATGAGGACGTTTGCAAGACAACAACCATCTGCACGAACAGTTCGACGACGTTTGCAGCAGCATGGACTATCAGCTCGGAGATCATGGCTGCGGTTACCCGTGATGCTGCATCACAGACAGGAGCGCCTGCGATGGTGTACTCAACGACGAACCTGGGTGTACGAATGGCAAAACGTCATTTTTTCGGATGAATCCAGGTTTTGTTTACAGCATCATGATGGTAGCATCCGGTTTGGCGACATCGCAGTGAACGCACATTGGAAGCGTGTATTCGTCATCGCCATACTGGCGTATCATCCGGCGTGATGGTATGGGGTGCCATTGGTTACACGTCTCGGTCACCTCTTGTACGCACTGACGGCACTTTGAACAGTGGACATTACATTTCAGATGTGTTAAGACCCGTGGCTCTACCCTTCATTCGATCCCTGCGAAAACCTACATTTCAGCAGGATAATGCACGACCTCATATTGCAGGTCCTCTACGGGCCTTTCTGAATACAGAAAATGTCTGACTGCTGCCCTAGCCAGCACATTCTCCAGATCTCTCACCATATAAAAACGTATGGTGAATGGTGGCCGAGCAACTGGCTCGTCACAATACGCCAGTCACTACTCTTGATGAACTGTGATATCGTGTTGAAGCTGCATGGGCAGCTGTACCTGTACACGCCATCCAAGCTCTGTTTGACTCAACACCCAGGCGTATCAAGGACGTTATCACGGTCAGAGGTGGTTGTTCTGGGTACTGATTTCTCGGGAGCTATGCAGCCAAATCGCTTGAAAATGTAATCACATATCAGTTCTAGTATAATATATTTGTCCAATGAATACCCGTTTATCATCTGCATTTCTTCTTGGTGTAGCAATTTTAATGGCCAGTAGTGTATATACCTGTACAGGTGAAGACATTCCTGTGAGTGTACTGGTAGTTTTCAGTAGAACCCGAACACTGGTTCGTTCAGCCACACGCCGTGTCTTGCCACTTAACTCGGTGCGCTAGTAGGCTGGCACGCAGGCTTGGCCGGCAGCAGGTGCTGGAGTCGCCGGCCGCTGACTTTCGCCCTTGGCCTTGGCTAGCGGCCGTTCGCTGGCCTGCCCAAGGACCGCGCCCTTGACCGCCGCCGCTCCCATCTGGACGTCAGGCACTTCCACCTGACAAGGCCGACGCCTGCCCTCCGAAACGTCTGCGTTCCCGAAATAGCGGCTACGGACGGAGAGTAAAGACCCTTTCACGCCGTCGATTTTCTTGTCTCGGTCGATTACTCGTGACGAGGCAGTCCACTGCAGGCTAGTGATGGCTCAACCGACTGTTTTTGACAAGTCGATTGGCCAGTCGATTGTTGTTTCGTTCAGCTGTTTTGTTCTAGTCAAACGAAACAACCGAATGAAATTAAAATAAAAGAGACACCTGTCAACAGCATCGATATACTTGGAGACATGCATGGTACTCACTATGCTGTTTTACAATATATTTATTTACTACAGGTTTCGATCACAACCATCTTCACAGTGGAAAAATATGTATTGTTATAACTTCACTTGGCATACACGTTAGTTAGTTAATTAGTTACGTGATCCATTGATGTGGAACGTGTCAAATGTGCAAGAAATGCGCACAGGAAACAAGTTTTTTTTTTTTTACATTATAGTGATATATCCTAAATATTTCTATTATCTATCCCATTCCCTTAAATGGCACAAAATGTATACATTATATCTCCAGATTTATTTACTCATATTCAAGAATTCATCTATAGTATAGAAGGAGTTGTCAAGGAGGTATGATTTCAATTTGTTTTTGAAACTATTAATGCTGTCTGTCGCACATTTTATTTCATCTGGTAATTTATCAAAAAGTTTTATAACAGCATATTTTACCCCTTTCTGTGCCAAAGATAGGTTAAGTAAAGGATAGTGTAGGTCTTTCTTTTTTCTGGTATTGTAATCATGAATGTCGCTGTTGTATTTAAACTTGTCCATGTTGTTGAGAAAAAATTTCATTACTGAGTAAATGTACTCTGAAGCAGTTGTAAGAATTCCTAACCTTTTAAACAGGTGCCTGCAAGATGTGCGACTATGAACCCCACACATTATTCTAACTACTTTCTTTTGAGCAGTGAATACCTTTTGCCTAAGTGTTGAGTTGTCCCAGAGTGGAACTATGCAAAGTATGTTAGCTTACTAATTTATACATCCTCAAAATTGGTAATTATTCTGATTGCAAAAGTTGCTGAACCTAGTCACTTTAGAAGATCCAAAATACGAATTTTCCAATTAAGATTCTCATCTATATGTACACCCAAAAACTTACTATGCTCTACCCTGGCTACTGACTTCTTTTGATGTGTTATGTTTATTGAAGGAATTATACTTTTTGCAGCAGAAAATTGGATGTACTGTGTTCTTTCAAAGTTCAGAGCAAGCTCATTCGCAGAAAACCAATTAATAACTTTACCAAAGACCTTTTTTGTATCATTTTCTATCGGACTTTCCTTTACTGGATTAATAATTATGCCTGTATCGTCAGCAAACAGTGTCAGTTCAGCATCTTGTTTCACATAAGAAGGGAGGTCATTCACATATATCAAGAACAGGAGGGGACCCATGATGGAACCTTGTGGAACACCTAATGTAATTTCACCCCAGTTAGATATTACGAAACCGGGGAAGTATAAGGCGCTGATGACTTTAAAACGTAAGAAAATTGATACTTAATCCTGTAATACAGGCATAACCAAGCAAACACCACGGTGAGAACATGAAAACTTGTGAGAGCAATAAGTGGGCAGCACCATTGCTCAGGAACAACAGTTGAGCCTGTATTATGGCATTAAGTATGAATTTCCTTACGTTTTCAAGTCTGTAATGGCGTATACTTTCCTGGATGAATAGCATCTAATGTGAAGTTGTCACAACAGATATTTTTCCGCAGTGAAGATGGTCCATGATCGAAACCGATCGAAAATAAATATGTTGTAAGACAGCATAGTGAGTATCATGCATTTTTCAAAGCGAATGAAATTAGTCTCTATGGCCATGTCAAGTATATGAATGTGTTCCGCTCATTCTCCAAATTTGAGTGTTCTCACTCGACGGGAGACAAGAGACAAGCCTCCGACAGCTATATCAATTATATGACTGTTTTAACTCAGCCTACAGGTAGGAATGTTTCCACTTACATAGTTCTTCAGATTCTTTTATTATATATGAGCCTTGACTATGGCTGCAACTTTTTTAGAGACAAATATCATATCTTATTCATTTCAAGGAGAGGTATATGAGAACTACATTTCTGTAAGTGAAATATTTTCAAAATGAATCTATTAATTTACTTAAATACGAATTTTTTTGTGCTTCTGACATTAAACATCAATTTTTGGTTGGTTTTAAATGTTTAATAGCGGGTTCTATATTATAAAGTAATATTCAAAGAAATGAACAATTACTTTTTTACTTTAAATGTATTGAAGCGCGCGACTGCTACGGTCGCAGGTTCGAATCCTGCCTCGGGCATGGATGTGTGTGATGTCCTTAGGTTAGTTAGGCTTAAGCAGTTCTAAGTTCTAGGGGACTGATGACCTTAGAAGTTAAGTCCCATAGTGCTCAGAGCCATTTGAACCATTTTTTGTATTGAAGCTTGTTCTCTCTCCCTGTCAGTTTGCACCCATCACTGATAATTCTCCTTCGGTAAATACTAAAGTTACATGAACAGCGTGAACAGAATGCATACATACGATACGGATTTTTAAGGTGTTCGAAAACTTAATTACTTGCTTTGTAAGCATATACTGCCCCCTTCATCGCGAAAGATATTTTTCCATCATTTGCTAACTTTCTTCAGATGTTTAATACCCAATGATTCGGCCACACGAGTGTGGGGAAACTGCCTAAAAACCACACTCAGATTGGCCAGCAAAAGGACTGGCTTCGCTTGAAAAGAAAGAATTAATAATTAAGTCAATATGCAAAACAACAACGAAGTGTATCGTTTTGTTTTCATCCGGTTGCTCCCATAGACTGGTTTCAGTCGAAAGAAGTGAATGAATTAATCTAACCGATATGCAAAACTACTGACGACTGAATCGATTGTTTTCATTCTTCTGTTCCCATAGACTGGTTTTACTCAAAACACTGAGTGAATAATTCAACCGACACGTAAAACTACAACAGAATGAGTCTAATGTTTTTATTCGGCTGTTCCCATCACTAACTGCAGCCCACCTGACGTATTGTTTCTGTGGCGGGATCCAATCGTCACGAGTGATCGAATGTGACACACACTACCAAAATTGCGTGTGTTGTGAGAGCTATGTGCGGTGCGCTATGGCATCTGAACGGTGAAAGAAGATTTTAAGTAACAGTCCTTCTAAAAATAAAAATGAAATTAAAAAAAACGCGAACGTAGTAATAGCATTAAGGAACTAGCTAAGATAATAGAGTTTATCCATGAGCAGACCAGAATTCGTAGCGAATGTTCCTGTGAAAGGTCGTATGGGTAATCTCCACACCACTGAGATCTGAAAAACAGGAAAAGTGTCGTCGAAACATCCAATATTCATATTTATTTGCTCGAGAGAAAATATACATACAACCACATCTACCCATATTTTTTTGTGCCTTGTTTTCTGTCTAACAGCGGGACCCTACGGATTGGCTGTCTTCGAATACCTTGCTTCTTATTCGATTTGAAGGTGAATGCCCAGATATCAGTTTCCTAAATCAGTACGACGCAGTAATGAAAAATCTCATAAACATCGCCTTTGAAGAGTATAAGATTTCTGAGCGCTGTTAAGTATAAAACATGTATAAGTATTTAATAGAGTCGTCGATAGCTGACTACGCAGTGTAAAAGTCGAGGTGGTGGTTCGAATCTTCCTAGCAGTAACATTTTTTTTACTTTTATTTAAATTCTTTAGTTATTGAAGAATGTAAATGTTAATTAAAACTAATTGAATCAGATTTTTTAAAAATAACGTTATGATCTGTGTATTGGCTTTAGAAGTATAGATTTAGGTCACATGTAGAGATGAGCAGGAATGCATGGGCTAGCAACATTGTGCACGTGAGCATGACTGTGGATTGGACCGGAGGAGAATAGATTCTCTCTACCTGCGCCATGTGTCCAGACTGGGGCGTCTATGCAGTCGCCTGCCCAGGTTTCTGGTCTGGAGCTCGGTAAGCCCTATGTCTTCCGGTGAGCCTCCAGAAGGGAGACTTGTTGTTTGTAGAGCAGGCAGTATTATCCTTTGTTTTTAGATCGCCTATTCAACATGACAAGTCGTAAAAGGAACAACGCAAATTAAACTGTGTTACCTGAACCTTGTTTACGAAAGTGAAAAGCAAGCAATACCATGATCATGAAAATGGAAAAGCTGAGCGCACAAAATCCGTTGAAGAACTTTAAGAGTCCGAGTTAAATTGCGACAATAGCACTATCGTTAAAATCATGAGTAGTTTTCAAAGCAGTAATTGGAAACGCCAAAAAAAGCAATGAAGCTTCACTGAAACCTGTAACTTCTCCACACAACGTTTACGAGTTGCCTTTGTAGAACTGTCGCTTGTGTGTTTTCCTGGTACAAATAAAGGGCTTACTACGGCCGACGCGTTCTCTTCTGCCGAAATCATGGTCACATCTGAAGTTGCAAGCTCTCCGGGGTACCACCACGTGTGTGAAGACTACATCTGTGCAGATAAACCTGTACAGACACACCTAAGATGTACAATATATAGCGTGTGAGGCGTTTAAGTGCGACGAAAGATGACGTTAGAGGTATATATTAGTGTCGTCAGTATTCTGACTGGTTTGTGCCACACGACACGAATTCCTCTCCTGTGCCAATCTGTTCATCTCAGAGTAGCCAATTATTTGGTGAATGTATTCCAGTATCTGTCTCCCTCTACAGTTTTTGTCCTCTACAGCTCCATCTAGTACCATGGACGTCATTCCCTGATGTCTTAATGTCTTAACAGATGTCCTAACATCCTGTCCCTTTTCCTTCTCTGTGTTTTCCATATATTCCTTTCCTCTCAGATTCTGCGCAGAACCTCCTCATTCCTTACCTTATCAGTCCATATAATTTTCAACATTCGTCTGTCGCACCACATCTTAAATGATTCGATTCTCTTCTGTTTCGGTTTTTCCATAGTCCATGTTTCGCTACCATACAATACCGTACTCCAGACGTACGTTCTCAGAAATTTCTTCCTCAAATTGAGGCCTATGTTTGATATTAGTACACCTCTCTTGACCAGAAATGCCCTTCTTGTCAGTTCCAGTCTGTTTTTAACGTCCTTATATCATTGCTTCTTCGATGAACAGATTGAACAGGAGGGGCGAAAGACTACGTCCCTGTCTTATATCCTTTCTAATCCGCGCACTTCGTTCTTGGTCGTCCACTCATATAATTCCCTCTTGGTTCTTATACATATTGTATATACCCTGTTTCTCCCTGTAGCGTACCTCTACTTTTCTCAGAATTTCGAACATCTTGCACCATTTTACATTGTCTAACGGTTCTTCCAGGCCGACAAATTCTATGAACGTGTCTTGATTTTTCTTTAGTTTTGCTTCCATTGCCAACCGTAACGTCAGAATTGCCTCTCTGGTGCCTTTACCTTTCCTAAAGCCAAACTGATCGTCATCTAACACAGCCTCAATTTTATTTTCCATTATTCTGTGTATTATTCTTGTCAGTAACTTGGATGCATGAGCTGTCAAGCTGGTTGTGCGATAACTCTCGCGCTTGTTGGCTCTTGCAGTCTTCGGAATTGTGCGGATATGTTTCTGAAAGTCAGATGATTTGTCGCCAGACTCATACATTCTACACACCAACGTGAATAGTCGTTTTGTTGCCATCTCCCCCAGTGATTTTAGAAATTCTGATGGAATGTTATCTATACCTTCTGCCTTATTTGATCTTAAATCCTCCAAAGCTCTCTTAAACTCTGATTCTGATACTGGATCCTCTATCTCCTGTTTCTTCTTCTATCTCATCAGACAAATCTTCCCCCTCATAGAGGCCTTCATTGTACTCTTTAGACATATCCCCTCTCTCCTCTGAATTGAACTGTGGAACTCCCGTTGCACCCTTAATGTTACCACCATTGCTTTTAATTTCACCAAAGGTTGCTATGACTTTCCTATACGCTGATCTTAGTAGTTGTAAAAATTGTTGCTGTCATTAGTTCAAAGACTGGTTTGATGCATCCCTCCATGCTATCCTGTGCAAGTCGCCACATTTCCCCCTCCCCCTCCATTATCAAAATATCTGTTCGTTGACGCCTCAGGATGTGCCTTATCAAGCGATCCTTTCTTTTCGTCAAGCTGGACCATAAAACTCTTTTCTCTCCAATTCGAATCAGTAAAATATTTACGCTATCTATTCACATAATATTCAGTTTTCTTGTGTAGCAGCTCATTATAAGGTGATGAGGCTGGTCCATTTCAGTCTAAGGCTATATTCCAGAAAAATACCTTACAAAGATGTAACACTTAAATTTATATTCGATACAAGCATATTGTTTTTCAGGAAAACTTTCCGCATTATTGGCTGTCTACATTTTATGCTGTCTTTTCTTCTGCCATCGTCTGTTATTTTGCTGCCCAATTAGTAAAATATTCCTTTACCCTCCTCAGCGTCTCATTTCCTAATCTGAATTCGCCAGCATAACCTGATGTAATTAGACTACAGTCCGGTGTTTTACTTATGTTAACTTTCATTTTATGGTCTCTTTTCGAGGCATTGTCCATTCCGTTCAACTTATCTTCCTTTGTCGTGTCTGACAGAATTACCTTGTAACCGTCAAACCGCAAAAGTTGTTATTTCTTCTCCCTGAACTTTAATTCCCTTCCCAGATGTCTCATTGGTTTTGTTTACTGCTTACTCATTGTACGGATTGAATAACACGGGGGATAGACTAGAAGCCTACTCAACTACTGCCTTCCCTTCACGTCCTTCGACTCTTAGGACTGAAGTATTGCTAATGTACGAGTTGTAGACAACCTTTGATTGCCTGTATTTTATCCGTGGTAGCTCCAAAATTCCACGGAGTGTATTCTAAAAATGGTGGAATAATATGGTGGCAGTTATTCTGAATGTGGCGTAAATTAACAGTGCTGTAGACCAAGAAGCGGAGTCTTGATATAATGCAAATAAGGAAGTTGGAGACTGTTTCCGCTTCGTCTTATCATTATAACATCTTTTTATTTAGTTACATTATCTAGGGTTTTACAGTGTATCGGTAACAATCCTATCTGTAGTTGTGAGATCTTTGGCATGATTTTATGCAGAGAGCGACACTACTTTATTGAAGTTTATATGTGGGCACACATAAGTGTGATAATGTTCAGTATTTTGTTAATGAAGTGATTTTTGATAGCTTGGTAAGGATTTACACTTACGCCTAATAGATACATGTGTGGTGTTCTCCTCTTCTCTGAAATATTCTGCAGTTATACAACGGGAATCACTATATTCCAATGGTATTCCACGGACAGGTACAGTATCATCTAGTATATTCGATTACACATAAAAAGGCACTCAAACACGCACTAGGCTCTTATATTGTCGCAAAAATAAAAATAGTTCCACTCCACCGGATCCAACCAAGTTTATCGGTAGGGGTTCCCATGGATGTAAGACAAACATCGTAACGGGAAGCACCCTCCACGTATTCCATTACCATCTCATGTGGCATTTGGCTGAATAAAACTGGGCTATTCAAAGCGTAAGATCTCTAACAGCCGACCCTGCCCTTCGGCATATATAAAAAAGCGTAAAAATGCTCACGGCTTCGTTTCCCCATTTTTAATCCTATACCTAGACGTTACATACGATGCGTCAGTGAAATGCATTTTTTAATGCAAGTGATGTAAATTCTGTTTGTAATGCGTTTGTCGATGCAACGTGTGTGGCTGTACATCGCACGATTTTTCCATTTTGCCGATATCCGTCTCATGTAATTGCGTGTTTGTAGGCATGGGCAAACAGAATGCATAAAGTAAGTTACTGCAGTGAGTATCTAATAACACGAAATTTCGTTACTAGCAGCAATGTCGTGAACAACATTTTGTGAACACCAGTAGAGTTGTACAACAAGGTCTATTTTGTCCATTTGCGAAAGAAAACAACTCAGCGACTGTTGGTACGGTCATCTCAAACTAGCGAGGAAGAGCATGGAAAGACTACGTATAAATACGCCAAAGAGACTGCAACATTCTTGCTCGCTAGCGGCTGGCTATCGCTATTCTGGGAGTTAGTGGAAGCGGTGGGCCTTGGAATGCCACTAACTGTGCGAGAAGTTCGTATGAGACGGAAATCCGTATGACGGTGCCGTTTTGCCACGCAGAAAAAGGAATCAAGTAATTATACTTTTTGAAACTTCCTGGCAGATTAAAATTGTGTGCCGGAGCGGGACTCCAACCCGGAGCATTTCGTGGGCAGTGCTTTTACGGACTGAGATATTCAGGCGCGATTCACGACTCGTCTTCACAGCCTCACTCCCATCACTACCTCTCTCGTAATTTCCCTTCGCTCTCCCTAATACTGGTTTTACGTGATCGTACCATTCCATATAGCTTCTTAGGTTTCAGTGATGATGGATAAATGTAGCAATTCGACGTAAGGGATTATCGTCAAAAAACGACTGAGCCGACAGTTTCAATCGAAAAATCGTTATGAGACTTGTAACAGTGGGATGTACGTGCCGGTACTATTGTTGCTACGATTTCAGGATAGGCAACTTTCAGAGGTGGTAGTGTGGACCAAAACGAGGGAAAAATGTCTCGTAAACAGGGGCCTTAAAATGCATCCCTTAAGAGCTATGAGGGCGCAAATAAACCAGGCTGTATTCCACCTGTACATGGGAATGAGAGCACTTAGCAACTTCTAACAAATTTTACACATAATTTCAAACCTTTACAGAAATTTTTTCTAGTTGTCACCCCCACATAGTGATGAAAAGACAAAGAAGTTTTATCGCTTTTTTTGCTGTTCATGCACTAACAGTGCAGCATCATGCACGACTTTTTAATTTACTACTTCCTTATTGCTAATTTCCAATGCCCTTGTCGCGGTGGTAACACCGGTTCCGTTAGATCATCGAAGTTAAGCGCCGTCGGAATTGGCTAGCACTTAAATGGGTGACCCTTCAAGTCAGCCGAGCGCTGTTGGCAAGCGTGGTGCACTCAGACCTTGCGAGTCCAATTGAGGTATTACCTGACGGGGAAGTAGCGGCTCCGGGCACGAAAGCTGACAAGGACAGGGAAAGCGGTGTGCTGACTACATGTCCCACCATGTCCACATCCAGTGACGCCCATCCATGTCCTTTCTTTCAGAGATGGTTGCGGAACTCGGCTGTTCGCTACAGCATGTCAGATCAGACACCTTTCAGCCGTCTTATTTCCAGACCGTTATTTTATTTAGCTACCAGTTTCGGCGATTTAGTACGCCATCTTCACGCCACTGATCGACGTGTAGAAAGATTCCAACCTCGGTTCTGGTTAAAACAGGGGCCAGATTCAAATACTGGTATCTACAGATTTCTGCCTGATTGAGCGATCAGTTCAACCATCATCTGGGGCAGATGATGGCTGAAGTGATCGCTGTATCTAGCGGAAATCTACAGATACAGTATTTGGATGGTGGCCCCTATTTCGGCCGGAACCGAAGTTGGAATCTTCCTACATGTCGGTCAGGGGCCTGGAGATGGCGTACTAAATCGCTGAAACTAGTAGCCAAATAAAATAACGGTTTCGAAATTAGACAGGTGAAAGGTGTTTGATTTGACATCCTTCGGCTGAGGGTGACACGGCGGTAGGTCGGTACCATTGGGGTCTCCGAGGCCTATTCGAATGGAGTTACTACTAACTCAATTCGCAACAGATTTTGAAGACAGTATCCACATATAGCCGTGAATGCACCTGCAAGATTACATCGTTGATCGACTCATAAATCAAGAGATAGAACGTGATAAACATTAAGATGCGAGAAAAACTAGCTTTTATTTAAAACGGAGCTCGAATTAGCCAGAGTACACTCATTCAGTGTTTCACAATGACAGCACCTACGGAATTTCAACAAACTGTAAACATAATTTCGAACCTTTTCTAAGATGTTTCTTATTTATATGCTTAAAGTGAAAAATGTAACACACTAAGTCTTTCCTTCTCATCCCGTACGGTAAGTCTCTTCTGACCCGCCGTCCTGGGTGACTTTCACGAACTCTATCCCTTTTCCTAGACCTCCACAGTCCTTTTCCTTCACCCTTTCCAGCCGTGGTGGCCGAGCGATTCTAGGCCCTTCAGACCGGAACCGCGCGATGCTACGGTCGCAGGTTCGAATCGTGCCTCGGACATGGATGTGTGTGATGTTGTGGACTGGCAAGACAGCCAATCCACAATGACGGGTAGCCGAAAGGCACGCGTTTAAACTCACGCAGGATGGCGTGAGGTCTGGAACAGGTCAGGGATATGAGACTAGCAAAAATAGTACGTATCTGTTGGAATACTTAACTTTTTATACATAATTGGTGAACATCGGTCTGACGGCACATGCATGGCAAGATAAATAGCAATTGATAATGGCGCCTTGCTAGGTCGTAGCAAGTGACGTAGCTGAAGGCTATGCTAACTATCGTCTCGGCAAATGAGAGCGTAATTTGTCAGTGAACCATCTCTAGCAAAGTCGGTTGTACAATTGGGGCGAGTGCAAGGACGTCTCTCTAGACCTGCCGTGTGGCGGCGCTCGGTCTGCAATCACTGACGGTGGCGACACGCGGATCCGACGTATACTAACGGACCGCGGCCGATTTAAAGGCTACCACCTAGCAAGTGTGGTGTCTGGCGGTGACACCACATGTGATGTCCTTAGGTTAGTTAGGTTTAAGTAGTTCTAAGTTCTAGGGGACTGGTGGCCTCAGATGTTAAGTCCTGTAGCACTCAGAGCCATTTGAACCATTTGCACCTTCACCCTTCTTCCTTCCCCTTCAATCCTTTTGACTGAAGGAGCCACTGGCTCCGAAAGCTTGCCAATTACAACAGTCTTGTATGTGTGTGTTATGCCGCCGCTTGGTGAGTAGATTTTTTACCTATCCATTTAAATAATTTTGTCAATAATTAACTGTTTTCGTTGTTACATTAACTCATTTGTGATGTAAGCAGAAATTTGAAGCCGTTTTATACATGGGAGTCCAATTCCTTCCAGAATCGAGAGTGGGTGGTTCACTGGTTATCTCCTGTCTCTCCTTATTTAAAGAGAGCTGCCATTCATTTATTACCAAGCGTGATCGGGCGCTTGCCTCATGCGCCACCGTGCAACACGTCCAGTTCAGATAGTGTCCCTTACGATCCCCGGCGAGGACCGTCGCTAGATGTTTCACACGACACACCGACCTAAATATGGCAGTGAAAACGTAAACACCGAAGGCTTCCCGGCGCGGCTTTCTCTGCGATAAGAGCGGCGTCGGTTTTTTGCGCTACCTTCCGGCGTCAAGAGTTCCTCGTAGCCTTAGCCTATGCGGTGACGCGCGCAAGCTCTTCCACGGACATCTTTGCTCGGTGTTGTCCGTGAACTTCCCTGTACGGCGCAAACTGCTCGCGTCATTTGCGTAAGCGACCGGTATCCTGCCCGCGTGCAGTGTGTCGTGTTCCAGCGTTCCAGTCTACAGGGCATTCGTGCTTCCTGCTTCATTCCCAAACTGTGTTTCGTCCCAAAATTAAGGAAATATGGAGTACACATACATTTACACGAATACTCTACAAGCGAAATGGTGTGCGAAAAGGATGATTCTCGGTAAGGTTCGACGTGAGCCCGAATCCCCTAATTTTACCTTGATGACCTTTTCGCGAGATGTACGAGGGCCGTTCAGAAAGTAACCTCCGGTTGATTTAAAAAAATACACCAAGTTAAATAAAAATATTTTAATATATACATCTTACAACTACATCTTTGCACTATTTTTCTACATAGTCTCCATAGCGATTGAGGCACTTATCGTATCTCTTCACAAGCTTTGAAATTCCTTCTGCATAAAAATCACCCGCTTGTGCCTGGAGCCAGCCTGTGACCGCATCTTTGAGCTCTTCGTCGTCATCAAACCGCTGTGACCCGAGCCATTTCTTCAAATGCATGAAGAGGTGATAATCACTTGGCGCCAGGTCTGGGCTGTAAGGTGGATGGTTGATAACGTCCCACTTGAAGGACTCAAGAAGGGCCGTTGTTCTGCGACCAGAGTGAGGACGGGCGTTATCGTGCAAAAAAACGATACCGGAAGTCAGCATACCACGGCGTTTGTTCTGTATAGCCCGTCGTAACTTTTTTATTGTTTCACAGTACACGTCTTGATTAATGGTCGTACTACGTTCCATGAATTCTACCAACAACACCCCTTTGGCATCCCAAAACACCGTTGCCATCAGTTTTCTGGCAGAAAAATCTTGCGAGGCTTTTCTTGGTTTGGTAGGCGAATTTGAATGTGCCCACATCTTTGATTGTTCTTTTGTCTCATGGTTCACGTACTTAATCCAGGTTTCGTCACCGGTCACGATTCTGTTTAACAACAGTTCTCCTTCGTCCTCATAACGTGACAGAAAGTCTAATGCAGAGGCCATTCTTTGAGTTTTGTGGTGGTCGGTAAGAATTTTGGGCACCCATCGTGCACAGAACTTACGGTAACCCAATCTTGCTGTCACTATCTCGTACAAGAGAGTCTTAGAAATCTGTGGAAAACCAGTAGACAACTCCGACATTGAGAAACGTCGATTTTCACGAACTTTTGCATCAACTGTCTGAACGAGTTCGTCAGTCACCAATGATGGTCTACCACTCCTCTCTTCATCATGAACGTTTTCTCGTCCACTTTTAAATAAACGTACCCATTCACAGACAACTCCTTCACTCATAACTCTTGGTCCGTACACGGCACATTGCTCACGATGAATAGCTGTTGCAGAATATCCTTTGGCTGTAAAAAACCTTATGACAGCACGCACTTCACATTTGGCGGGGTTTTCTATTGCAGCACACATTTCAAACTGCCACAAAAAATAAACTAGCGCAGGTACGACGTTCACTCGACCACGGCTTGATGCCGACTGACCTGTTGAGTGCGTGAAAGCACAGATGGCGTCGCTACTCCCCCCACAACCCGCACTGTGACCAATCGGAGGTTACTTTCTGAACCGCCCTCGTATTTAGGAAGAAGAAATATAGTGGTTAACGCCTCTAGGAAAGAAAGCTCTCGGAATTCTAACAGGAAATCTCATCCTGATGCACAACGCGTCTCTTGTAGTGTTGCCAGTGCAGGTGTGACGAGTGTCTCGTATTCGCGCTTAATAAGCGAACACGTTCGTTTGCTATTACGGCTATAGCGTTGTGATTCACAAATTATTTCTATTGCAGAATTATCAAGGAAACACAGCTTTAATCTACATTTCTGGAAACTTCTGCTTTGTATGAGACATTTTGTTTCACTGAGCAGATCATCAAAGAGGTTTATAGCTGAGTAATGCATTCCTCTCTGTTCCAAAGCTAGGTTCACTTTAGAGAGGTCCGGATCATGTCTCCTTCTTCACTCACATTAATGTGACCATCAGTCAAAAGTCTGAATAACCACGTTTGGGCGGCCGCTGTGACCGAGCGGTTCTAGGCGCTTGAGTCTGGAACCGCGCGACCGCTACGGTCGCAGGTTCGAATCCTGCATCGGGCGTGGATGTGTGTGATGTCTTTAGGTTAGTTAGGTTTAAGTAGTTCTAAGTTCTAGGGGACTGATGACCTCAGATATTAAGTCGCTTAGCGCTCAGAGCCATTTCAACCATTTGAACCACGAAACCTCAGATGTTAAGTCCCATAGTGCTCAGAGCCATTTGAACCATTTGATGAGTCGTTTTCGAGATATTCAGTTGTCTCATGTTAATATACATACAATATGTACATCTTTGGACATATCATGGTATTGAGGTTTTGTGAAGAAGATATTGACTTCTGCCAAACCAACACTAAACGTCTGAAGATAACAAATTAATTTGCCGAAATCGGTAAAGTATAGTAAAAATATATTTGCACCGGACAACTGAATTTTATTGCGAAAAATTCATACGAACACCCTGGTTGGCTGGTTGATTTGAGTGAAGGGACGAAACAGCGAGGTTATCAGTCCCGTCGGGTTAGGGAAGGTTGGGGAAGGAAGTCGGCCGTGCCCTTTCAAAGGAACGATCCCGGAATTTGCCAGGAGCGATTTAAGGAAAGCACGGAGAGCATCAAGGTGGCCGGACGCTGGTTTGAACCGTCGTCTTCCCAAATGCGAGTCCAGGGTGCAAACCACTTCGCCACCTCACTCGGTAAACGCACTGTATATTGCGAAAAGTGTTCCCCTAATACTCCCTTGGGATACGACCGAAGTTCTTTTAACGTCTAAAGATTTCTATTCGTTAAGAATGACATGCTTTGTTACGTTTGCTAGGAATTCTTCGGTCTAATTAAAAAACTGCTCCGATATTCCATGCGCTCGTATTTTGTTCATCAGGCGGCAGTGCGTAACGTCTTCCGTAAATCAAGGGACACTGCATCGCCCTGGGTGCCGATATGTTGTGCCTTCTGGATCTCGTGGACGAAACGAGGGAGCTGGGCCTCTGACATCGTCATTTACGGGATCCGCGCTGATTCCTACAGATGAGATTTTCGCTCTCCGGAAAGGTAGCAATACACGATCATGAAGTGTACTCCAAATTTCTACAACAGACTGACGCCAGTCTTGTAGCCCTATAATTTCCCACGTTTGTATTTTCGCGATGTGTTGCTGCGGACACAGGTGACTGCGAAGAGCAGCGGTCTCAACATTACCTTGTGTGCAATGAAGAGATCCGGTCCCCGCCAGCTAAGGCCGTGGGAGTGCCTCTGCCATTGTTCGGCGCTGCATTGCTGCCCGACTGCTCTCCGACTTCCGCAACGCCACGAGGTGCCTTCCTCAACCGACGGCTTTTCTCTGCATGCTCCTAAAACCGTTATTTTCTTTACACTTGGGTATGTAGGCTATAAAGTTACCTCTCACCATTTTAAGAAGTTTCTACGACATCATCCGAAGCCGGTCGCGGTGGCCCGTGCGGTTCTAGGCGCTGCAGTCCGGAACCGCGGCGGTGCTACGGTCGCAGGTTCGAATCCTGCCTCGGGCATGGATGTGTGTGATGTCCTTAGGTTAGTTAGGTTTAAGTAGTTCTAAGTTCTAGGGGACTGATGACCATAGATGTTAAGTCCCATAGTGCTCAGAGCCATTTGAACATCATCAGAGCCACAAACAGAGAAAGCCAGGGTGAGATTCTGGGTTTTTGGAACGTTTTTAATTTCATACCTGTGAAACTTAACTTTTTCTGAGCGTATAAAACATTCAAACGAATAACAAGTTACGGTTGTGGTCAAATCGGGTGACTGATGAAAATACACTACTGGCCATTAAAATTGCTACACCAAGAAGAACTGCAGATGATAAACGGGTACTCATTGGACAAATATATCATACTAGAACTGACATCTGATTAGATTTTCATGCAATTTGAGTGCATAGATCCTGAGAAATCAGTATCCAGAACAACCACCTCTGGCCGTAATAACGACCTTGATACGCCTGGGCATTGAGTCGAACAGAGCTTGGATCGCGTGTACAGGTACAGCTGCCCATGCAGCTTCAACACGATATCACAGTTCATCAAGAGTAGTGACTGGCGTATTGTGATGAGCCAGCTGCTCGGCCACCATTGACCAGACGTTTTCAATTGGTGAGAGATCTGGAGAATGTGCTGAGCAGGGCAGCTGTCGAACATTTTCTGTATCCAGAAAGGCCCTAGAGGACCTGCAAACATGCGGTCGTGCATTGTCTTGCGGAAATGTAGGGTTTCGCAGGGATCGAATGAAAGGTGGAGCCACGGGTCGTAACACATCTGAAATGTAACGTTCACTGTTCAAAGTGTCATCAATGCGAACAAGAGGTGACCGAGACGTGTAACCAATGGCACCATACCATCACGCCGGGTGATACGCCAGTATGGCGATGACGAATACACGCTTCCAATGTGCGCTCGCCGCGATGTCGCCAAACACGGATGCGACCATCATGATGCTGTAAACACAACTTGGATTCATCCGAAAAAATGACGTTTTGCCATTGGTGCACCCAGGTTCGTCGTTGAGTACACCATCGCAGGCGCTCCTGTCTGTGATGTAGCATCAAGGGTCTCCGAGCTGATAGTCCATGGTGCTGCAAACGTCGTCGAATTGCTCGTACAGATGGTTGCTGTCTTACAAACGACCCCATCTGTTGACTCAGGGATCGAGACACGGCTGCACGATCCGTTACAGCCATGCGGATAAGATGCCTGTTTTCTCGACTGCTAGTGATACGAGGCCATTGGGATCCAGTCCTCCTGAACCCACCGATTCCATATTCTGCTAACAGTCATTGAACCTCGACCAACGCGAGCAGCAGTGTCGCGATACGATAAACCGCAATCGCGATAGGCTACAATCCGACCTATATCAATGTCGGAAACTTGATGGTACGCATTTCTCCTCCTTACACGTGGCATCACAACATCGTTTCACCAGGCAAAGCCGGTCAACTGCTGTTTGTGTATGAGAAATCGGTTGGAAACTTTCCTCATATCAGCATGTTGTAGGTGTCGCCACCGGCGCCAACCTTGTGTGAATACTCTGAAAAGCTAATCATTTGCATATCGCAGTATCTCCTTCGTGTCGGTTAAATTTCGCGTGTGTAGCACGTCATCTTCGTGGTGTAGCAGTTTTAATGGCCAGTAGTGTATGTTGGACACATTATGAGGTACGTTCCTTTTGGAAGAAAATAATCAATGTTATATTGGAATCACGATATTCTGTGTCCGTAGTATTCTGCTGCCGAAATTTGTGTAGAAATTAAGATTTCCCGCATGATTTCAACGATTAACCGCGTACTTCACGCTGTGGGAGACAATAGACGACGTCCGACCCCATCACAATACAATACGATCACATGAACCGCTTGCTTCAAATAAATATTTACGGCATGCTTCTTGAAGTTTGCCTAGTTTTGCAAGTGTGAAAACTTTCGCTCTGAGGATATGATTTGCTAGCGAATGTTTGATTCATTTTACGTTCACGCTTACGCTCACTGTCAGATGTCTAGGGAGTTCAAGGCACACTCGTGAACATTTTGGCGACAGCGGCCTTTATGTGTGTGCTCGCTAGGTTCCCCGTATTCGGACTTCGTCTGTTTGGCCGAATGAAAGATGCACTCCACTGGAAGCTGTACGTGGGTGACTTGGAAATCGAGCTAGCAAACTCCCAAAGAAAGCGAGCCAGAGAGAGAGGACTAATGCTATGCGGCTTTGTATGGCTGTTGATTGTTGGACGATTTTGGACACTGCAGGGAAGTCTTCAGGACACTTTAGAGAGACTCGTTTCATTGGTGACGCTATTCACGATTTTTTCTGCAACGATGAAAATGGCGTAGACGTACCGAATTGTGAGGAATATACAGAATATAAAGGGTGATCAGGAACAGCCTGAGAGGCTTGTAAGGGTGTTGCAGGGTAGATTGTGCTGAGAAATAATTGTTAAGAAAAAATTCGATAGGTTGTGCCGTTTCCGAGTAAGTGTTATCCAAGCATGTCGTTGCGCGCGGAAACTCAAGCGGTGCGCCAGATATAATAATTAGTGCCAGTTGTCCTCATAGCGTAGAAGACAAAGCATGAGGCTGCTCAGCTCTTCGGGAAACCAAACGAAGAACACGTTTGAGGACACTGTCTCTGGCGGACCGCTTGAATTTGCTTGCGCAGCGTCCTAATTAGCTAACTTCAATGCTTATTAGCTCGGAAACGTTTACAGTTTTTTTGTTAACAGTAATTTCTCAGCGCAACGTACCCTGTGACACTCCTGCAAGGTTTTCAGACTGTCTCTGATCACCCTGTACAGACGAAATTAAACGCGCTATACCGAAGCAACTGGTTACAAGCTTAGGGTGTGTAAAGGATGATCATGGTGTGCATAAGGCTGGTGGCCACCGTATCCCATTCAGTGGTGGCATGTCATAAATTGGCAACCTGGAGGACTGCTGTGTAGAGCATAAGAGTTTCGCACATTTACAACAGCCGAGCTAATCTGCTATTGCATGATGTCGCTATAAACAGCTGCTGTTTATGCTACGGAATATAAGAACAGATTTTGGCTGGTCATCCTATGGAATATAACAACATATTCTGGCGCGTACTTACAGCTGTTGAGAATATATATAGATTATATATAGAGATGGACGCTTTGCTTAAATTCTGTTTGGAATTCTGCTGTCTTCGTATTCAAACAACAGAGGAACAGAGTTGATGCTACTTGCTCACCTGCCGGTAATTACTGTTCATTATCAGTAATTTCCCACTTTGTTCATCTTTGGTTGTGTAGTGACGTTAGGTTTTTATTGTGTGTGTGTGTTTGTCTTTCTACATATGCCGTATTATGATTGTTGATGGGGGTAGTCCGGCATACCAAGGGTTTTATTGCCTTACGCAACTCTCTTCCCCTGCATTTATGCCTTGAAAAACTACGGGCTGTTCAGCCCTCGAAGTATCGGCGCTTATCGAAGACGTCACCCGGCTGCATTCCCGTAAGTTGTTTGAAAATTCAGTATCTCCTCGACATCTTTTCTTTTCTTTTATTTGGCCTTTGAAGCGTGATCCTACAGCCATCTCAACAGTGGAAGATACGACAGTGTGTTACGAAGTTACATATCCTTAGACCCACAACGCGACGCCATTCAGGTGATTTTCGTGTCAGTTATGACGATATGAAGACAACAACCTGTCCCCGAGCGGACAAAATTTCCAACCCGGCCGGGAATCGAATCCGGAAACCTTCAGTTAGCAATCTGCCGCACTGACCCTGGATCTACCGAGATATCTAATCACATCTGCATGTGAATCGAAGTTGTCCTGACACACAGGACGCAACACGGTATTCTGGATGGAGAGTCATCGAAAGACACTCAAGAAATATCTAGTGTGCCCCAAGGCCGCGTAATAGGATCGTTTACGTGCATACGAGCATTAGTCATAAAGTTTGAACTATCTCCACGACAAAGAAAAATTACGTAATTAATATTTTCTTTGTCTGTAGATACATTTCTGTCGACCTGGAACACAGTGAAATACGGGCGTCGTAGTGCCGCAGCACATCGCTAGAGGCACAAAAATAAATAAAAAATAATTAAAAATAAAAAGAATTGAATAAAAATGGCGCAGCTCACTGATAAAGTGGTGCTGTGCTGCGCATTTATGTTCATGACTTTCTGGCTCCTCTAGTGGTGTGTTACAGTACTGTGGCGCGTGGATTTGATGTCTAGCAGGACTGCAAACAAGTACCTACATAGCAACAAAAAATTAATTAAGTAACTTTATTTTGTCTTTCTGTAATTAAAACTTTGACAACCTCTCGTGGGCCGTAATCTTTCTCCTCCTCCTCGCGAACATTTGAAAAGCCTCGTTAAGTTCATGACGTCGTTAGGTCACTTTTCCGTCACTCATTATTGCAGGTCTATAAGTGTCGCACGACTGCCGATGGATCGACTGAGCATCTCGTCGTCTTGCGTTTAGAAATCTCGCCACTGATGGATGCAACTGGCGGCATTTATTATTACTGAGCCCATTTTACCTCACTGTCTTGCAAAGGTAGACAACAGAGAACTGACGGGAATGTGGCCCCCGACAGCCCCTGTTAATAGTGACTACATTTGCGAACTCCAGAGGACCCTTGCGAAACTTTCAGACTTTTACAGTTGTAAATAAAAACAGTATTTGGAATAAATGTAGTCGTTGGAATAAGGGTAGTTATGCGGATGGAAAGGAGATACCTTTAAAAAATGAACCGAATGACGTGAAATAATAAACATGAATTTATGAGAGATTCTTGTACACACATTTCCAGGCACATAATTTTGAACAAAATTCCTTAAAATGGCTCTGAGCACTATGGGACTCAACTTCTGAGGTCATCAGTCCCCTAGAACTTAGAACTACTTAAACCTAACTAACCTAAGGACATCACACACATCCATGCCCGAGGCAGGATTCGAACCTGCGACCGTAGCGGTCTCGCGGTTCCAGACTGCAGCGCCTAGAACCGCACGGCCACTTCGACCGGCTCAAAATTCCTTACAGAGCATTACAATTACCGGTGTAAACGGTGTTTGACGTAAGAATGTATTCTCCCTGTAATTTTTGTTTTTCGTTTTCTTTAACAGATACAAAAATGTTAGCTGATTAAGCTATCCTTGAAAACCCTACGTACAGTCGTTCGTGAGTGGTATTTGGTAAATACAATTCAGCTCTTTGAAGCCTTTGTCCCTGCGAGCTACACTCCTGGAAATGGAAAAAAGAACACATTGACACCGGTGTGTCAGACCCACCATACTTGCTCCGGACACTGCGAGAGGGCTGTACAAGCAATGATCACACGCACGGCACAGCAGACACACCAGGAACCGCGGTGTTGGCCGTCGAATGGCGCTAGCTGCGCAGCATTTGTGCACCGCCGCCGTCAGTGTCAGCCAGTTTGCCGTGGCATACGGAGCTCCATCGCAGTCTTTAACACTGGTAGCATGCCGCGACAGCGTGGAGGTTAACCGTATGTGCAGTTGACGGACTTTGAGCGAGGGCCTATAGTGGGCATGCTGGAGGCCGGGTGGACGTACCGCCGAATTGCTCAACACGTGCGGCGTGAGGTCTCCACAGTACATCGATGTTGTCGCCAGTGGTCGGCGGAAGGTGCACGTGCCCGTCGACCTGGGACCGGACCGCAGCGACGCACGGATGCACGCCAAGACCGTAGGATCCTACGCAGCGCCTTAGGGGACCGCACCGCCACTTCCCAGCAAATTAGGGACACTGTTGCTCCTGGGGTATCGGCGAGGACCATTCGCAACCGTCTCCATGAAGCTGGGCTACGGTCCCGCACACCGTTAGGCCGTCTTCCGTTCACGCCCCAACATCGTGCAGCCCGCCTTCAGTGGTGTCGCGACAGGCGTGAATGGAGGGACGAATGGAGACGTGTCGTCTTCAGCGATGAGAGTCGCTTCTGCCTTGGTGCCAATGATGGTCGTATGCGTGTTTGGCGCCGTGCAGGTGAGCGCCACAATCAGGACTGCATACGACCGAGGCACACAGGGCCAACACCCGGCATCATGGTGTGGGGAGCGATCTCCTACACTGGCCGTACACCACTGGTGATCGTCGAGGGGACACTGAATAGTGCACGGTACATCCAAACCGTCATCGAACCCATCGTTCTACCATTCCTAGACCGGCAAGGGAACTTGCTGTTCCAACAGGACAATGCACGTCCGCATGTATCCCGTGCCACCCAACGTGCTCTAGAAGGTGTAAGTCAACTACCCTGGCCAGCAAGATCTCCGGATCTGTCCCCCATTGAGCATGTTTGGGACTGGATGAAGCGTCGTCTCACGCGGTCTGCACGTCCAGCACGAACGCTGGTCCAACTGAGGCGCCAGGTGGAAATGGCATGGCAAGCCGTTACACAGGACTACATCCAGCATCTCTACGATCGTCTCCATGGGAGAATAGCAGCCTGCATTGCTGCGAAAGGTGGATATACACTGTACTAGTGCCGACATTGTGCATGCTCTGTTGCCTGTGTCTATGTGCCTGTGGTTCTGTCAGTGTGATCATGTGATGTATCTGACCCCAAGAATGTGTCAATAAAGTTTCCCCTTCCTGGGACAATGAATTCACGGTGTTCTTATTTCAATTTCCAGGAGTGTATTTGTAGTGATCACAAATGCAATTTCAATAGGTAACTGTCTTCGTGTCACTCGAAAAGGCATGCTTGGGTCAGATGGTGTTAAGTCCATCTGTGGCATTATAGCAGCTTTCCCGATATCAATTGTAAACAGGGAACACGTGCGAAATTTTAAGTTTGTATCGTTGTAAATAGTGACCGTATTTGGAATAATTGTAGTTGTTAGGCTAAGGGCAGTTGGCGACAGTGAGAAATATGTTTATCGTTCCGCAAAGTATATTTGTTTCTAAAAGTCAGTTTGTTCAATGGCCAGAGAGAATGGATTACCGCAGTGGACACGGTTATTATTTACACACATCAAACAAAGTTTTGTATCACCCCGGTTCCCAGAACTCATGAATATGAACATTGACTGTCGATATTGTATCACAGACAGAGTCCCCTTGACTGTTCAGAGATGTCACTAAACCCGCCCAAAGATGTAAACAACCACACATGAGCAGCGCCTATTACACGGAGGGGTCCGACAGCCTATCAGTTCCAGTCATTCCACCAGGAAGGAGGTACAGGGTTCGTGTTGTCTGTAGTTGAACCATGCCTAGGCGGTCAATACCGCGGTTCGATCGCGTCCGCATTGTTACTTTGTGCCAGGAAGCGCTCTCAACAAGGGAAGTGTACAGGCGTCTCGGAGTGAACCAAAACGATGTTGTTAAGACATCGAGGAGATACAGAGAGACAGGAACTCGGGCCGCCCAAGGGCTACTACTGCAGTGGATGACCGCTACCTACGTATTATGGCTCGGAGGAAACCTGACAGCAGCGCCACCGTGTTGAATAATACGTTTCGTGCAGCCACAGGACATCGTGTTACGACTCAAACTGTGCGCAATAGGCTGCACGATGCGCAACTTCACTCCCGACGTCCATGGCGAGGTCCATCTTTGCAACCACGACACCATGCAACGCGGTACAGATGGGGCCAATAACATGCCGACTGGACCGTTCAGGACTGGCATCACGTTCTCTTCACCGATGAGTGTCGCATATGGCTTCAACCAGACAATCGTCGGAGACGTGTTGGAGGCAACCCGGTCAGGCTGAACGCCTTAGACATACTGTCCAGCGAGTGCAGCAAGGGTGAGGTTCCCTGATGTTTTGGGGTGGCATTATGTGGCGCCGACGCATGCCGCTGGTGGTCATGGAAGGCGCCGTAACGGCTGTATGATACGGGAATGCCATCCTCCGACCGATAGTGCAACCATATCGGCAGCATATTGGCGAGGCATTCGTCTTCTTGGACGACAATTCACGTCCCCGTCTTGCATATCTTGTGAATGAATTCCTTCAGGATAACGACATCGCTCGACTAGAGTGGCCAGCATGTAATCCAGACAATAGCCCTATCGAACATTCCTGGGATAGATTGAAAAGGGCTGTTTATGGACGACGTGACCCACCAACCACTCTGAGGGATCTACGCCGAATCGCCGTTGAGGAGTGGGACAATCTGTACCAGCATGCCTTGATGAACTTGTGGATAGTATGCCACGACGAATACAGGCATGCATCATTGCAAGGGGACGTGCTACTTGGTGTTAGAGGTACCGGTGTGTACGGCAGTCTGGACCACCACCTCTGAAGCACTCGCTGTATGGTGGTACAACATGCAATGTGTAGTTTTCATGAGCAATAGAAATGGTGGAAATGTTGTTTATGTTGATCTCTGTTCCAATTTTCTTTACATGTTCCGGAGCTCTCGGAACGGAGGTGATGCAAACCTTTTTTTGATGTGTGTATGACAATGCTGCATGTAAATTATCCAGTTAATAAGTACTTTACAACAAATAAAATGGTTTTTGTAATTAGTTAATATGAAAAGGTATGAAGCTCGACATCCCTGAGCCGGACGGGTGGCCAAGCGGTTAAAGGCGCTACAGTCTGGAACCGTGCGACAGCTACGGTCACAGGTTCTAATCCTGCCTCGGGCATGGATGTGTGTGATGTCCTTAGGTTAGTTAGGTTTAAGTAGTTCTGGGTTCTAGGGGACTGATGACCTTAGAAGTTAAGTCCCATAGTACTCAGAGCCATTTGAACCATTTGACATCCCTGATGCGCTTTTGCCTATGATAGTTAAAAATCTCTTTCATGTTAAAATTTTCCACAAACAGTGTGTTTTAGCGCAAGATCGGTATGCAATGTCAGAAGTCGGTCAAAAAACCTTTCTAACGGTACCTCTTTCATCCCTGTACGATTAGCATATGTTTAGAAAAGAGGATGTTGAAATGAGAAATAATATAACCGCGTTTTGCGAGCAATTTCGGTGATTATTAACATTTATACTGACCGACCCTGCTGCCATCCCCTGTAGTTAGCAGAAACGTGAAAGCGAACGGACTGAAGGGAACTTTTTCGAACGAGTGGTGAAAAGGAAATTTCGCCTCAAGAACAAGTGCTAGCTTACAGTTTTAGTATCTGATGGGTTTTCGTCTGCTCTTAACAGTTGCGCTGCTTCGCTCAGCACCATGGAGACAAGCAGTCACGTTTTTTGAAGTGCTACAGTACCTTTACTGGTAATTTCGTAACACGGTAATTTTTCAGCTTTTTAAAACCCTGAAGCAAAGCGTGGCAAATGTTTCTCACGAGTGACATAAGGCATGTCTCTTCATTGACTGCTAGTGTTTAAGATAGTAAGGAAGATCAGCGTTTAACGTCCCGTCGATAACGGGGTCATTAGAGACGGAGCACAAGGTCTTAGTGGGAAAGGATGGGGATGGAAATCTATTGTGTTTTCCTCCCAAATACGGGTCCAGGGTGTTACCAGTGCGGACCATCTGGTGTACAGAATCTGTTTATCACAGCTGCATCATTGCGTTTTAGCAAATTTTAGCTTGTTCTGGATCCTCTCGGTAAAAACTACAGAGGATGGTATGCAACTGAGTGTTTGAATCGATATCACAGTTGGTTCTGGCGATGAATGCAACGATTACATTACCAAGAGAAGGTCCGTGCAGCAACAGGTAGTGGGGGCTGGGAGTTCGAAGAATATCGTGCGGGTGAAACTTGAGGCCGATAACGGACGCACAGATGTTCTATGTTTACTATTTGTGTTGCATAAAGACAGCTCTGCGACCACACCCTTCGCCAGCATTGCTCCAGTCTTCAAAGGGATGCAGGGGAATACAACACATGTCGCCGGAGGTGGAAACTAACGATATCAACACCACATGCAGTCTGGACGTTCAGGATTTTTTATCTGAAAAGTATCTTATGCAAGACATAATTAAAACAAGTGTAATCTCTCCGTAAGAAAATGAGCGAAGAATTTTCAGGTACACAAGACAACTGTCGAAAGTGAGTTCACCGAGAAGTTCATTATTAGATTACGCATCAGCTGCGGCATTGTTGTACAAAATTTTTTGGGTTGCTCAAGGCGGGTCACATGTGGGTTAAGATTCTAGTTTTCAAAAACATTCACCACCGTCTTCATCAGGAACTGACTAATCGCAGAAACTGTATTTTTATTTATTATTGACTAATTTCCCTGCCTGTCAGGGCGGGGGTGGATGGCAGCGGAATGTTGCCGCTGTCAGTCTAAAACACCTGTAAAATATACAAACACGGGTTTCAAAAAAGTATAAAATAAGTACATTTTTTGAAGGTATTACAATTAGCCACAGTACAGTGGGGCTTTTATGTAAAACATAGTATTGATAAAGACGATAGTCTTGATAAAACAGAGCATTTCTGTTTACTGGAGTTGTAGGAAATGAGCAGTAGTTGAGGAAGGTTTTTGAAACGAAAATGTTCAGGGAAGGATGAGGGATAGAAGAGTTGGTAAAGAAGATCCTGAACAAAGCATTTGGAAACAAAAATGAGAAAAGTAGGGCAGGTTGGCGAAGAGGAATCCTGAGATGGAGAGGAAGGCGATTATACTGTTGGAAGGATTGGTAGAACTGTGGACAGATGTCGTTGTCGGGTAGGAGGCGGGTAAAGATTTAGTGGGATAGGATACGGAGAGTATGATGTCTCTGATGTTAGGATGGTGTCTTGCTACATGCGGCAAATGTAGGATACGCAAAAGTATCCATTAGGGGAGAGGACACAGGAAAAATTAATAAGTTCATACAAGGTCCTAGTGAGGAGGGGGGAGGGGATAGAGAAGTGGACAGAGAAGGCGAGTGGAAGCGGTAAAATTTTGTTGGAGCGGAAATGCATGTGACATTGGTATCAGAGAGAAATGGTAGGTATAAGGCTTTGTCGTGTGGAGTATGGAGTTCCCGTATTCGGTCTGTTAGCAGTTTCAATCTACTGTGGACTTTTTTTGCTGGTTGGCTGGTAGGTGCGGTTAGCCGTTTCAGCTTACGACCCAGCGTTAGTCCGAGATAGTGCTAGTTAACTGTATCGGATGGTTGTAAATGGTGAGGTTGAAGTCAAAGGCTGTAAGCTGCAGGTAGTTCGTGCTACTTATATAATTGTTGCCTGGGTTTAGAAGAGTTGATTTTGAGTAGTTGCAGCAGGAGGTAAAATGGTAGTAAATGAAGTTGAAAGGGTTGGGATTTCTGGAGGATCATGTGACGTCGGCAAAGGCCTTCTGTATGAATTACGGGGCTTTGTAGTTTCGCACTTGTGTTATTAAGCATTAAGCTCTAAAATGTTGATTAGTGTTGTTCTCAGGCTGCTTTGAATGGATCTGAACCTAAGGACGAAAAGAGATGGTGTGATGAATTTTCTGAGTTTGAGAACGAACCAAGACGTGTTAACAATAATTCTAAAGGCTTTGTTTCGAAAGATTTGGATTTGCTGTAGGTGGATTCCCGCCAGCCATGCCCCAGATCCAACATCCATGTAAAACAACAGGATGGATCACCGTCTTCCAAACAAGTAATTTTGCCTGGATGGTCAATCGAGTTAATGAGACGGATCTGTGTCTCTTATGGAGTGGTGGCTTAGTTTATAGTTGGAGGCGTAACGTCACATGGAACGGGATTTGCGTGATAATAAGCGTGCAATGAGCAACGAACCACACCCCTCCCCTCCATCATCTTTTTTCCCCATATATACATTGAAGTGTCTTTCAACCTGGTGCTGGCACTGGTACGTCAGAACAGTGCTTGACGGACTTGGTGCCGTTCTGATACGTTAGCTACTGAACAGTCTCATGCCGTAGTGCTTCCGCAGTGATAGCCAATGCAACAACTGTTGCGCGCTGTTATCTGCTGATAGAGCAGCACTCGCCATACAGTAAATCTTGACGTCAGCTGTCGCGGAAACACACTGGCACCCAACTTCCGGGCGCCACAGCGGGCTTCATATCTGCCCGGCACAGTCGGTCAATGACCGTGTCCTGTTCCGAAATACCACCCTACTCGCTACTTAAACGTATACAGGGCTTCGAAACTATCATTCCTTAGTACAGCTACACTATGTGATCAAAAGTATCCGACCATCTGCTGAAAATGACTTACAAGTTCGTGGCGCTCTCCATCGGTAATGCCGGAATTCAATATGGAGTTGACCTACCCTTCGCCTTGATGACAGCTTCCACTCTAGCAGGCATACGTTCAGTCAGGTGCTGGAAGGTTTCTTGGGGAATGGCAGCCAATTCTTCAATCAATGCTGCAGTGAGGAGAGGTAACGATGTCGGTGGGTGAGGCCTGGCAAAAAGTAGGCGTTCCAAAACACCCCAAAGGTGTTCTATAGGATTCAGATCAGGACTCTGTGTAGACCAGACCACTACAGGGATGTTAGTGTCGTGTAACCACTCTGCCACAGGACGTGCATAATGAAAAGATGCTCGATCGTGCTGAAAGATGCAATCGCCATCCCTGAATTGCTCTTCAACAGTGGGAAGCAAGAAGGTGCTTAAACCATCAATGTAGGCCTGTTCTGTGATAGTGCCACGCAAAACAACAGGGGGTGCAAGCCCCCTCCATGAACAACACGACCACACCATAACACCACGGCCTCCGAATTTTACTGTTGGCACTACATACGCTGGCAGATGACGTTCACCGGGCATTCGCCATACCCACACCCTGCCGTCGGATCGACACACTATGTACCGTGATTCGTCACTCTACACAACGTTTTTCCACTGTTCAAATGGTTCAAATGGCTCTGAGCACTATGGGACTTAACATTTGAGGTCATCAGTCCCCTATAACGTAGAACTACTTAAACCTAACTAACCTAAGGACATCACACACATCCATGCCCGAGGCACGATTCGAACCAGCGACAGTAGCAGTCGCTCGGTTCCGGACTGAGGCGCCTAGAACCGCTCGGCCACCGCGGCTGGTTTCCGCTGTTCAATCGTCCAATGTTTACGCACTCCGCACCAAGCGAGGCGTCGTTTGCCATTTACCGACGGAATGTGTGGCTTATGAGCAGCCGCCAGACAATGAAACCCAAGTTTTCTCACCTCCCGCCTAACTGCCACAGTACTTGCAGTGTATCCTGATGCAGTTTGCAATTCCTCTTGTGATGCTCTGGACAGATGACTGCCTATTACACATTACGATCCTCTTGAACTGTCGGCGTTCTCTGTCAGTCCACAGACGAGCTCGGCCTGTACGCTTTTGTGCTGTACGCGTCCCTTCACGTTTCCACTTCACTATCACATCGGAAGCAGTGGACCTAGGGATGTTTAGGAGTGTGGAAATCTCGCGTACAAACGTATGACACAAGTGACACCCAGTCACCTGACCACGTTCGAAGTCCGTGAGTTCATGGGGCCCCTCATTCTGCTCTCTCACGATGTCTAATGACTTCTGAGGTCGGTGATATGTAGCGCCTGGCAGCAGGTGGCAGCACAATGCATCTAATATGAAAAACGTTTGTTTTTGGGGATGTCAGGATACTTTTGATCGCATAGTGTATTACTTCAGGAACATCATGATGCGACAAGCCTGTAAGAAAATATACATACCATAGACACTTCCATACTATTTCGCTGGTCACACAGTGACGAGAACGACTGCCTTTTAGATATGGGTGTGGCAGATTTTAGGTTTTACGACAAGGTTGGAACAGGTCCCCACCTTGGCTCTTGGAGAGGGCCAGAATTATTTTATAACTGACAAAATTTAAGATTGAATTGCTCTCAGATTTGCCCTTTAAATCTTAATAAAGTTTTAGATATGCATAATGCTTTTAATATAGTGATCAGTGATGGTTCAAAGCAAGAGAAGTCCAATTTTTTGTTCATTTGGGCGTGTAGTATAGTATAGTCACATAATGACATTATTATAAAGTAGACCCAAAAGAGCTGCAATCATTCTTTATTTCACGACAGATCCGTTTCGACTTTCATTGCCATTTTTAAGTAACATGCGAGTGCAATGTTGGTGATATCATTTACGTACGCAGTAACGTCTTGCACATTTGATTGATTACATACTGGCACCAACGTCGAACGTGGACTTGACGTCCATATTGCATCGATAGTAAACTGTCACGTAAGTATCAGTGCTCAGTTGTTTGTTTACGTAAATGACATATTTGTTAAACGTTTAAAGTGTTATGACAGTAATTTGACATTTATCTTACTATGATGTTGCATGTTTACATAGTATATGAAATTAAATTGTCGTGTGACATTGTTGGCCAGGAGGCCCCATCCGGGGAAGTTCGGACGCCGAGTGCAAGTCTTTATTTCAGTCGATGCCACATTGGGCGTGTGCGGGTGATAAGGATGAAATGATGACGAGGGCAACACAACATCCAGCCCAGGAGCGGAGAAAATCTGGAACCCGGACCGTGGCAGGCACGCCATCACCCCACTAAGCTAAGCAGGCGGACAAAGTATATGAAAATAGACAGCGACGATGTTTGGAGTTCGATGTACATTATCTTCGGTTGTTGGTTGTTGTTAATTTTATCTCCTCTCGTGTTCAAGTAGCGGGTGGTTATAGTTAAACCTTTTCTATGTAATACTTTATAACACGGAAACTAATTACCGTACGAGTACCAAACTTGGTAGCATTAATTTCCAGAGTATGGGGTGCTTGATTCCATGTGTCACAGTGCCACCGTCTAGTTTCAACTATGGCCACCATGTGGCGTGGTTAGTCATCGTGATTCATAGTCGCAGTGCTCTTGTTGACGCGTCAACATGAGCATGAACAAAAGGAGCTGGGCATTATTGGTGAAGCTCTATTTTCTAAACAACAGTAATGCTGCAGCTGCACTTCGAGAATATCGGCAGCTGAAAGGATCCTCTTTCTCCACCTGCTGTGCGGAGCGTGATAAAGAAGTTCGAATCGACTGGAGAACTGGGCGTCGCTCCGGTAAGAGGCCGACGACCGGTTGCACCACAGGTGGTTGATGAAATCGCTATTGCTATGGCAGATAACACTGCGCGCAATTCCCGATCGTAAGGCAGTGCGCGTGCTGTGTGACGACAGTTGAACATCCCGTGGTCCACTGTATGAAAGTGCTTCGAAGCGTTCTCAAATGGTATCCGTACAAGATCCGTATCGTACATTATCTTGCACCACAGGACGCACAATGAGGTGTTGACTTTGATCTCCACTTCCTCGCAAAGATTGACGTTGACGAGAGCTGGCCCTGGACCATCCAATGGACACACGAATTTCATTTTTCTCTCACGAGTGAGGTGAACACACAGAATTGCCGAGTGTGAGGATATTCACCTCCAGTCACTGTGCATGAAGTTCCTCTGTATGGAGAACGTGTCACCTTATGGTGTGGGTTCACGGCTACGTTCATCATTGGCCTGTTCTTTTTTGAACAGATTGGCCCTCAAGGACCAAAGAAGTGCAGTGTGACTGGCCAACGTTAGTGCGATATGCTTCGCCGGCATGTCATACCCGCCCTAAAGGAGAGAGACGCACTGAACTAAAGTTTTCATGCAAGATGGGGCTCCATCGCACGTCGCTCGTGAAGTTCACCTGCTTCTCCGAAACACATTTGGAAATGATTGAATTATCAGCCGATCGTTTCCAAATGCTTGGCCGGTACCATCACCTGATCTCACTTCCTGTGATTTCTGGTTGTGGATCTGCCTGAAGGACGGGGTTGCTGATCTGAAGCGCAGCATATCAACACCTACGAACATGCTTCGTTCTGCTGTGCAGAATGCAATCCTGAGCTTTCAGATTCTTCTGGACACTGATGGGTGCCATATTGGCTCCTTTTGTAACAGTCCCACTATTTAATGGTATGATGTAGCGTAGCAGCACATTAAAAGTGTTTCAACTGAATTGATTCTGCATTATTTCTCTTCCCCGTGTCCTTGACATTAATGCTACCAAGTTTGGTACTCGTACAGTTATTAGTTTGCATGTTATAACGTATTAAATAGGGAAAGTTTAGTTAAAAATTGCAAGTTTGTGGCAAGTTCAATGGCACCAAACTGCTTAGGTCATCGGTCCCTAGGCTTACACGGTACTTAAGCTAACTTAAACTAACTTACGCTAAGCACAACACACACACACCCATGCCCAAGGCAGGACTAGAACCTCCGGCGGGGGAAACGTTTAATTATAACCACCCGGTATTTCAATAACGTCTTTTAGGTAGAATTTGTGTTAAACGAAGATACAGATTTTAAACACAAATTCCACCTAAAAATTTTATTGAAAATATTGGAGCACGGAAAGGAATGAAATTAAAAACAAATAATACACAACAGTGAAAAATAATCTACGTTGAAGTTCAGCCAGTCAGAAATAACACCGTCGCTGCTTGGTTGCATATACTTTGCAAATAGATAACTTCACAGTAACAGAGCTGTCAAATTACTGTCAAAACATAATCAATGTTAAACAAACATTACAATTATGTAATTTTACCAACTACTGAGCCCTGACAGTTACGTTACAGTTTATTATCCATGTAATATGGTCGTCAAGTTCACCGTAGATGTAAGTTCCAATATGTAATCAACTAAATGTGCAAGGCGTACTATATACGTAACTGATGTCATGAACATTGTATTCGCAAATTACTTGAAAATGGAACTGAAAGCAGAAACATATCTTCTTTATAAGAAGGGGAAGTCCGCTAGCTGTTGAGTCGTATTTCCAGACCGTGTCTTAAAAATTCGACCTCTCAGTGAATACACACGCAGTCGTGTTAGCAGTGGAGCAGATGAGACATCTTCAAAGCACAATCTTTTCATCTGCTGCGATTTCCTTAGTGCCCTATTGCCATTGCAGCAAATTTACCAAGCGAAGAAAATGATACAAGATATATTGGGTACCGCTCTAACCTTCTTCAACAGTTGGGGGAAACATCTATCACTTTGATGGGTACCAGGGCACGTCACGCGAGAATACGGAGAAACGAGCAAGAAGCCAAGGAGGGCTGCAGCGAACACATTGTGCTATTGGCCTGCAGGCTGACACTTCGATGTTGAGTCAGAGGATATGCGACTGTGAGAGGAAGAGTGTCTGGCTGTGAGGGACGGTAAGCTGCGATCTGTGTAGCCGATTATCCGGCAATAGCGCATCTCATACTGTTTACCCTGCTGGTATGAAGGAGGGATAGCCGTTATCTATGAAACAACCGGTTCTTTTCGCCTTCAGTTCAACCTGAGTGTTAAAAACCACTCAAAATAACTGGTTTCTGCAAAATCGATTTTCGGTTGTTCGATTGCTATTAATTCCAGTAATGAACGTGGACTACGAACAAAGACTGAAAATTCTAATGAAGGTGAAGGAGCAGGAGATTACGATCATAGTGCGGGGTGGTGTTTGAGAATGTGGCAGAATTCGGTCCGTCGTCTCCGGCAAAGGTTACAAAAGTTAAAGGAGACGGGCGCGGCGACGGCGAGAGCAAAGGGTTATAATTTGGTGACTTCCATACGTCATCACTTGTGAATGGTATCAGTATTTCACCCTGGAACCTAAACATAACTTGGAGAGGACAACAACTGACCAACTCCGATACCCTAAAATACCTGGGAGTAAAGCTAGACCGTTCCCTCACCTTCAAAGTCCGCTGCAAGGACACAAAAATGAAAGTATCTGCTAGGAACATCATCATTCGGAAACTGACAGGTAACAATTTGGGCGCACAACCAGATGTTCTTCGCACATCTGCATTGTCCTTACGCTTCTCAGCTGCTGAATATGCAGCACCCATGCGGCTGAACTCCAGCCATGCCAAACAAGTGGACATTCCCCTTAATGAAACAGGACGCATAGTCACTGGCTGCTTGCGGGCAACTCCTATTAATAAAATATATCATCTCATGGGCATAGCACCTCCACATATCAGAAGAAGGAACAGCAGCAGAAAAAGAGAAGCGGAAACAGGAGACAGTTCCAAGACACCCCTTGTTCGGATTTGAATACCAACATCCACGATTAGGATCAAGAAAAAGTTTCCTCCTTTCAATAGAATCACTTTTATCGCCACCTGCAAATCGTCGAATACGGTTTTCGCGAAACTCATCATCGGAGAGGTACTGGAACAACCTTAAAGATGAGCTTGCTAAAGGACGTCACCTCCCATATAAAACATGGAAGGTCCTCAACAGGGTGAAAAATGGTGTATCCCGATGTAAGGTCAATTTGAAGAAATGCGGTTTCTCACCAGGAGATGAACTATGCGAATGTGGCGAACAGTAGGATCACCAACACCTGCTCAGCTGTAGAAACCTCCCAGCCCCATACCCGATGGACGATCTGGTTATCGCCAGTGATACAGCACTTCAAACGGCGGACTTTTGGATGTCATATGGAATTTAATCATGTACTTATATTGTTTGTAAATTGCTGTCTATCGGCTATATATGTATGTGATGTTCTGGACGCGAGTAAATAAAACCCTGGAGCTACCATAAAATTAAAGATTCTATTATTATCCTGAGTGTATAGCACGTCAATAAAATTATACCAACAAAATTTAGCTTTCATCTAAGGACCACCGTTAATGTTTTCTCCTTATATAATGTCGCTAGTTTGTTGTGCCTCCATTCGTTTTTACTCTTTAAAAGCAAATGGATCATTGTGCTTCATTGCTACTGCACTTTGTGAAATATTTCCAAACTAGGGACGGTACCATTCTGGAATACAGCTGATGTCTGAGGACGACAGCGAGGAACTGCCGTACAGATATGGGTTAAATTCAAAATATGCCCACTGTGTCTCAAGCTGTGTGGGGATGTGTCACTGTTAATGGTGCTCCGTCCGACGTCTACAGATGTTAAGCGCGGCGGACCCCTTCGTGATCTTCTGGAGGAGAAAGCCTTGCCCTTCTCTCTTATCGTCATTAAAAACACAAATATGACACTAACCCTATCCACGCATTCATCACAGTCAGATACACTTCAGAGATTCACAAATGGCGCACGTTACCCATACTTTGCGGTGGAAAGCTGCCACTGAGCGCAAGTGCCTAACTCCCCCGCATGGAGCCTCCCGGCCAAGAATGCCATACGATCATTTCCATTTTTTATTGAGCGCAAGTGACGGAAATTTTTGTACTAGGCGACTGGAAAAACCCATGGTGCTTCCCAGCCGAGAACGCCATATGGCTTTACGTTCCTTTCACTATCCTCTATAAACAACACCAACACTACAATACTCTGATCGAACACGCATCATTGTCAAAGACCTGTTGCAGTCGTATATGGGGCACATCACGGATGAAGGGCTCCAAAGGCAAACCAGCTTGCCGGCCACGGTGGCCGAGCGGTTCTAGGCGTTACAGTCTGGAATCGCGCGGCAACTACGGTCGCAGGTTCGAATCCTGCCTCGGGCATGGATGTGTGTCATGTCTTAGGTTAGTTAGGTTTAAGTAGTTCTAAGTTCTAGGGGACTGATGACCTCAGAAGTTAAGTCCCATAGTTCTCTGAGCCATTTTTGAACCAAACCAGCTCCGTAATTTCTGTGTCGCATTGGGCATTTAACAGAGGCGACATGTATATGTTTACCAGTTTTGTGACTTTGCGAATATTTTCCTCCGCTGCAGTTGTCGGTTACGAAGAGGCACGCGTTTCAGAGGCCGCACTAATGATCTGGACGTAGACGAACGAGGAGCTGCAGCAACCACGATGTCGATTGGAAGACGTGCTGCCTTCGTTGTGTTTAGATAGCACCGACCGCGGCTGTTGGACGCGCGATTTGGTGTTTACGTTCTGCAAATAAGTACGTGACAATCAGTTGAGGCACGGAAGCACTCTGCCTCACGTCTACATTGTTTGCATGCAGCTTCTAAGTGCAACGAGAGTGGGAAAAGGGCAGAACGTCAGTCGAGCTGGATATGGAAAATCGGAGTAACTTGCTGCAGTTAAAGGAAATGTATCGACGGAGAAAGAGGATTTCAAGCGAAATCTAGAAGTTTCCGTCGGGAAAGATCTAAAATGGAAGAGTCACGTGGAAATGGTTGTAGGAAATGCAGATTACTCACCGAGCATGTGTAGAATTATCCTAAGGAAATACATAGTGCAGTCAAACTAATGTGACCATTGCCTATTTTTCACGTCAATGTGGAATAACCACTTGATACGTGATTCCTTAATCGTACCACACTTACACAACATATCTTAAATGCCACAAAAGATGAGGCGGGATGGAATCATGGTTGGTAGTCACAGTTTATAATTAAGACAGTTTATTGACATTACCCCTTTAAAAAAAATTGATAATTACAAATTGTGAATGAGCCACCAGATAAAACTTTGCAAATACTATTAGAAACCCAACGTACTCAGTCTCCAACAAACAAATTAAGAGAAAAGGGTTACTGACAAACTTTAGAACTTCGAACTCCCATATAGGACTTCTCTCAAAATAGATATAATGAGAACAATTACAGGTAAAGGGTGACTTAATAACACTTAAACACTAGTGCCAAGCTAAGATGCCATTACATAACATGACAGAACCACTTTAATAAAAAAAAACTTCAGCAGAAACACTGATCTTTAAAAAATAAATGTTCACGTGCTCAGACGTGTTAATAAAAAAATTAGTAGAAAAAGCTGCACATGGAACTAAGCAGATGCTATGCAGTTTAAGGTTCAGCCAGTTGCCAGTCCCTGATATTTAAGAAAACATGTTCATACACAAACAGCTGGAAGAGCAGTTGAACGGAATGGACAGTGTCTTGAAAGGAGGATATAAGATGAACGTCAACAAAAGCAAAACGAGGATAATGGAATCTAGTTGAATTAAGTCAGGTGATGCTGAGGGAATTAGATTAGGACATGAGACACTTAAAGTAGTACAGGAGTTTTGCTATTTGGGGAGCAAAATAACTGATGATGGTTGAAGTAGAGAGGATATAAAACGTAGACTGGCAATGGCAAGGAAAGCGTTTCTGAAGAAGAGAAATTTATTAACATCGAGTATAGATTTAAGTGTCAGGAAGTCATTTCTGAAAGTATTTGTATGGAGTGTAGCCATGTATGGAAGTTAAACATGGACGATAACTAGTTTGGACAAGAAAAGAATAGAAGCTTTCGAAATGTGGTGCTATAGAAGAATGCTGAAGATTAGATGGGTAGATCACATAACTACTGAGGAGGTATTGAATAGAATTGGGGAGATGAGAAGTTTGTGGCACAACTTGACTAGAAAAAGGGATAGGTTGGTAGGACATGTTCTGAGGCATTAAGGGATCACCAATTTAGTATTGGAGGGCAGTGTGGAGGGTAAAAATCGTGGAGGGAGACCGAGAGATGAATACACTAAGCAGATTCAGAAGGATGTAGGCTGCAGTACGTACTGGGAGATGAAGCAGCTTGCACAGGATAGAGTAGCATGGAGAGCTGCATCAAACCAGTCTCAGGACTGAAGACCACAACAACAACAACACACAAACAGCTTACATACAATATATATCAGCTTAACCCGCCTTGACGGACGGAAGATAAATACTAAACTTTGGAATGCGACTTGTGAACAGCTCCGGTAGTGGCCAGGTCCTTAAACACTGCGAGGTCTAGACCTCCGATTTTTCACTCCCCGCCAAGGCGCTGTCACAATCAAAAGTTTCTGCGCGAGTCACAAAAACATTGCAATAACTCTGAAACATAGAAACACTCGGCAGAACCTTTGACTCACTTACACATGGACAACTGTATTAATAGAGTGCAGTCTTTAAGAACGGCAATATAAAATCATTTGATTGCAAGAGACACAAAGCACTAGTAAGACTTCTGAGAAAATTTTCAAATAACAGCCACCATTTAACTAGGCCAACTGATCTCTTCCACACAGTCTTAAGGTTCACCTATGAAAGTCTCACAATAATAATAATAAAGTTTAAAATCTCTGTGTGCGTCGGTGAACAAACACAATCACGACGACTTACTCCATATCAGGTCCACAATACGAGGGAGCGGGTTCCACAGCTTCACCGCTTCCCTTCAAATTTTGTGCCCAGCGAAGTCACAGATCTTGTATCTCCAAGCTGCCCATCTCGGCAAAATGCCCAACCGATTTCACACCACAACGTGTAACGGTCATCACACTCGTTCGGTGGCCGGTGACACTCGTCTCCCCGCGAATGTCACCAGATCTCGAGGGTTACCCGTCGAAGGCTAACAACAAAGAACTTCACTTCGCCTGGAAGATAAGACACGCGAAAACAGAGATAACTTAGCTCAACCACAATCGATCTCAACGATACATGAACAAAAGAACACTGGCGCCAGCTCGCCACGGCTCACCACTCACAGCCAGCAGGTGGCAGACTAGCAGTGTAGGGTGTGTAAAGCGTGTCGGCGGGACGTCGTTGTCATAATGCGGGAACAGAGCGATTCATGTGATGACCATTGGCTTTTGGAAGCATTTCCAAAACGGCTGAGGTTGTAAAATGTTCGCGTGCCACTGTGGTTAAAGTATAACATGTATGGCAAAATGGTGCTATCCAAAACGGCCGCCTAGGCATCTGTCGTGTGTTACGGGCCGCCGCGCGGAGTGGCCGCGCGGTTTGAGGCGACACGTCACGGATGGCGCAGCCCCTCCCGCCGGAGGTTCGAGTCCTCCCTCGGGCATGGGTGTGTGTGTGTGTTGTTCTTAGCATTGGTTAGTTTAAGTAGCCTGAAAGTCTAGGGACCGATGACCTCAGCAGTTTGCTCCCTTAGGAATTCATCCACGTTTGAGCATTTTCGTTACGGGCCATAGGGGTGAACAACGGGTGCATACATGTGTACGGGCGAGTAAGCGTGCAGATATTGGACAACTGGCGGCCCAGATGAACCTAGGGACTACCAGCAGTGACCCTCAACGACCGTTCGGCGAACGTTGCTGTATACGGACATCCGCAGCAGGCGTCTGGTTCATGCACCCATGCTGACTGCAGTTAATCAGCGACGAAAGCTGGAATTTTGACGCCATTACCGCAACTGGACGTCCACTGAATGGCGACAGCTGGTCTTTTCGGATGAATCACCTTTTATGCCCTTACGGACAGATGGCCGTTGGTGTGTATGGATTGAAACGTCTAAACGCAAACACCGTGCAACAATCGTCGGAATGGCCCAGGCCGGGGGAATGTTTTCGTGGCATTCCTTGAGTCATCTCGTTATTCTGAGAAGCACAATGAACGAACACAAGTATGCGACTCTACATCCCTGCGAACATGTACTGAATGTCTGCGATCCCTGTAACAGAGACGGGACGTGGGTACCAACCCATTATTCACCTAGTGGCATGTGGAAAAGCGCCTTAAAGCTACATACAGGCTGGCCGGCTCACCTGCCCTCGTCGTTAAGGGTCCATTAACTTCAGTCAGCCTTTAAAAAAGTGATTTTTATGATTTTTGTTTTGAAAAACTAATGAAGCACTCAATGTAAATCTTTTTGCATCGATTCGTGGACACATTTTCTGATTTTTTTTTGTTTATTTATAAGAAATTCAGCCATCATTAAGCTCCCCATCCGAGGAGCTCAAGTTGCTTTATCCAAAAGGAGGTGCATCCATGACGGAAGTCCTACGGTTTGCAAATCTTATCTGAAATCAAAAAACAAAAAATTTCTTAATTTGTAGGATAATGCGCATGGATTAATAGCAGTTTTTTTTAAATTGATAAAGTAAAAAAATGGCGGATGTTTTAAATAATGATGTAGTTTTGTTGTGTATCTCAAGCTAATGAAATAGATCGCGGGTACTCTGATAAAGATGTCCTCCTCAAATTTGGCTTAATTTCTCCTCGGGCATATCCGCAAGGAGTAATAGGCAGTTTTTTATTTTAATTTATTCATTAGTTAATGCAAAAATATAACTAAAACATACGATTGAACTACATCTTTGTTTGAAACGTCCTCCATTTTATTATTATTTTTTTTAATTAAAAAAACTGTGCTGTTACTCTGTGCAGATGTGCAGATGTCCGCCCCTGGTAGCTGAGTGGTCAGCGCGACGAAATGTCATACCTAATGGCCCGGGTTCGATTCCCGACTGGGTCGGAGATTTTCTCCGCTCAGGGTCTGGGTGTTGTGTTGTCCTTATCATCATTTCATCCTCATCGACATGCAAGTCGCCGAAGTAGCGTCAACTCGAAAGACTTACACCAGCCAACCGGTCTACCCGACGGGAGGCCCTAGCCGCACGGCATTTCCATCCTATAGATTAAGAAAATTGTTTGCTTTTTTATTTCAGATCATATTTGCAAACTGCAGGGCTTCCGTCAGGACGCACCTCACTATGGGCAGAGAAACTTTAACTTTTCAGAGGGGAGGCTTAACGATGACTGAATTTCTTTAAAAAATCGGAAAATTCTGTCCAAGACTCAAGAAATAATGTACAAAAATATTTACGTTAATTGCTTCATTAGTTTTCCCGAAAAAGTATCTTAAAAAAATGGTTCAAATGGCTCTGAGCACTATGGGACTCAACTGCTGAGGTCATTAGTCCCCAAGAACTTAGAACTAGTTAAACCTAACTAACCTAAGGACATCACAAACATCCATGCCCGAGGCAGGATTCGAACCTGCTACCGTAGCGGTCTTGCGGTTCCAGACTGCAGCGCCTTTAACCGCACGGCCACTTCGGCCGGCAAAAGTATCTTAAAAATCGCTTATGTTATAGGCTGGCTGAAAAGAATCGACAAGGCGCGAAGCGGATGCGATCTGAGTGTGGCTCGGCTCACCGTATCACGGAAACTGCGCGTTAAACCTTTCGGCCATTCTGGCGGATGCAATTGATCCTCAGTCGTTCATAATTTCATCTTTTACAGTACCCCCAACGTTAACCTTGTTTACAACTCTTCGAAGTAGTTTTTTCAGGGTAAGTTCATTGTACATATTAAGAATGTTTTATCTTTACGCAGGTTTCTCAGCAAGTAATAAGAGCACCAGCTGCGTACGACTCCTGGAGGGACTATGGTTCTGTCGTATTTATCCAACGCGAGGAAGAACAATCGCGCGTAATGAAAACTGCACTGGCACAAATGGAAATTGATCTGAGCTTCTGGCGAGAATGCACATGGATTCATTTCCGCCTGTCAGGAGCTGTGCAACCGGACTCCGACCGGCCGGAGAAGAAGTGCGGAGTGCAGATTATGCATGAGATGGAAATGGTGCGCTCTCGGGCGGACTTTATGGAAATCTATGGAGATCTGAAACGGGGACTGCGAGCGAATCAAGCGCTGCCGAGTTCCGGCTGGTTAGGGTTCCGAGAACCCGCGCTGTGTACACAACTCGCAACAGCTCCCCTCCAGCCAGCTGGTGGTACCGGGCTGCAAAAAGCGTCGTGAGCGCTACAGTGTGATTCGCCAAATCGAATTATAGCTTGTGGGCACCATCATTTTCTTTTCTTCTGCCCTTTTTTAGAGTCTATTTCAGAACTGATGAGAGCGACCCATAAATAAATCTTTATTAATTACTGTTTTCGATCATCGTAGATGATCCATCTTCAGGTATCTTAAAACATTCTGTATGGCAGCTTTCTGACTATGAACACCCTACGTAACAACCGTAACTCGTAAAATGCATAACTAACGTTAATGGATCCACGTAAACTATCATCTGACTCCGTCTTCCCCCGACAGAGCAGAAATGAAGTAACATTTGACATTTGTACCTGGCAAATTATGAACTCTTTTGTAGAGGAACTACACAGTTTGAGGAAATCTGATAATTTTGTTATGTATTATTCTTTATTTTGACCGTTTCAGTTGCACGAATATTCAATTTTTGCTGCAGTGGGCCGCGCGGAGTAGCCGTGTAGTCCTGGGCGCCATGCCACGGTTCGCGCGACTGCCCCCTTCGGAGGTTCGAGTCCTCCCTTGGGCATGGTCATGTGTGTTGTCCTTAGCGTAAGTTATCTTAAGTAGTGTGTAAGCCTAGGGACCGATGACCTCAGCAGTTTGGTCCCACAGAACATACCACAAATTTCCAAATTGTTGCAGTGGTTACCGGTTTCGGGCTGACACGCCCATTTTCAAACCACACACGTTGTTACCAACTGTAACTATCCATACAATACGGTGCCAAAACGCACGAATAGCTTCTGTACACGAAATCAAACTGTGGACACCAAGCACTTTCATTGATAAGTTGGCCTATGTATCTACTGTTGCACACGAATGACAGAACCAATGGTAGTACTTGCTGGCCACAGTTTGACTTTCTGAACAGAAGCTTTCGTGCCTTTTGGCTCAGTATTGTATGACTAGTTAAAGTTAATAACAAGCTGTATGGTTTGAAGATGGGCGTGTCAACTCGAAGCCGGTAACCACTGTAACGGAGACGGACAAAATGAAAGAAAATGCTGAAATTTTCTCAGTAATGAACAGTTGCGGACCCACCATCCCGGGGCAGCATCCCTCGAATCAGCAAACTATACACTTTTCCTGTGACATTGGAAAGAGCCTTCGAAGAGGAAATTTGGAAATTTGTGGCGAGGACTATGGGACCAAACTGCTGAGGTGGTCGGTCCCTAGGCTTACTCACTACTTAATCTAGCTTAACCTAACTTACGCTAAGGGCAACACTCACACCCATGCCCGAGTGAGGACTCGAACTTCCGACGGAGAGAGTGGCGCGAACCGTGACAAGGCGTCCAAGACGTCGCGATTCGAAGAGGACTTCAGCGACGTAAAATGTGTCGAACTTGCTAAAACAGTAGCAAGATGACAGTTTGGCAAACCACTGACCCGCAATTGGGAAAAATGGTCCCACCAACGTCTATTCGAGTTTACCAAATGTAAGAAAACCGTAACGTACGGTTCGTTTGCTTTTTATATTGATTGTCAAGCCTTTCTTTCTTTTTGCTATCGTTTGTCCCATCAAGTACAACGTCTCCTCTTTGAGGATATGGCAAATTTTATATTATCATTTAACTTTGTGGTCGGAGGTCTTTCCTGACGCCAAAGCCGTTAAGCTAAGCTACGGTCGTCGACTAACCTGAGGGAGGGAAGTCGTGTGCGCCATCTGTCTGTGAATCACGTAAACTTTATTGTGCGTCATAACACATTTCTCTCTCGTACTGAAGCAGAATTTGGTGACTAGCCCAGTATTCACCTAAGCGAGCGTGGGAAACCACATAGAAACCACACGCTGAGGTTGGCCGTTGTGCCAGTCTACAGTCGCTGATTCTCCTCGTGAATTGGATCAGGATCTTGCTGGCCTCACTGAATACCAGCTAGCGCACTGCGCCATACGAGCAGGTGAATAATTGACATGTCAAGTGATCAGACTACTGGTACATACTGCAATACTGGCCATTAAAATTGCTACACACGAAGATGACGTGCTACAGACCCGAAATTTAACCGATAGGTAGAAGATGCTGTGATATGCAAATGATTAGCTTTTCAGAGCATTCACACAAATCGGCGCCGATGGCGACACCTACGAGGTGTAGATGGTTCAAATGGCTCTGAGCACTATGGGACTTAACAGCTATGGTCATCAGTCCCCTAGAACTTATAACTACTTAAACCTAACTAACCTAAGGATATCACACAACACCCAGTCATCACGAGGCAGAGAAAATCCCTGACCCCGCCGGGAATCGAACCCGGGAACCCGGGCGTGGGAAGGGAGAACGCTACCGCACGACCACGACCTGCGGACTCAACGTGTAGACATGAGGAAAGTTTCCAACCGATTTCTCATAAACAAACAGCAGTTGACCGGCGTTGCCTGGTGAAACGTTGTTGTGATGCGTCGTGTAAGGAGGAGAAATGCGTACCATCACGTATCCGACTTTGATAAAGGTCGGATTGTAGCCTATCGCGATTGCGGATTATCGTATCGCGACATTGCTGCTCGCGTTGGTCGTGATCCAATGATGTCAGCAGAATATGGAATCGGTGGGTTCAGGAGGGTAATACGGAACGCCGAGCTGGATCTCAACGGCCTCGTATCACTAGCAGTCGAGATGACAGACATCTTATCCGCATGGCTCTAACGGATCGTGCAGCCACGTCTCGATCCCTGAGTCAACAGATGGGGACGTTTCCAAGACAACAACCATCTGTACGAACAATTCGACGACGTTTGCAGCAGCATGGACTATCAGCTCGGAGATCATAGCTGCGGTTACCCTTGACGCTGCATCACAGACAGGAGTCCTTCGATGGTGTACTCAACGACGAACCTGGGTGCACGAATGGCAAAACGTCATCCAGGTTCTGTTTACAGCATCATGATTGTCGCAACCCTGTTTGGTGACATCGCAGTGAACGCACATTGGAAGCGTGTATTCGTCATCGCCACACTGGCATATCATCCGACGTGATGGTATGGGGTGCCATTGGTTACAAGTCTCGGTCACCTCTTGTTCGCATTGACGGCACTTTGAACAGTGGACGTTATATTTCAGATGTGTTACGACCCGTGGCTCTACCCTTCATTCGATCCCTGCGAAACCCTACATTTCAGCAGGATAATGCACGACCGCATGTTGCAGGGCCTGTACGGGCCTTTCTGGATGCAGAAAATGTTCGACTGCCGCCCTGGTCAGCACATTCTCCAGATTTCTCCCCAATTGAAAACGTCTGGTCAATGGTGGCAGAGCAACTGGCTCGTCACAATACGCCAGTCACTACTCTTGATGAACTGTGGTATCGTGTTGAAGCTGCATGGGCAGCTGTGCCTGTACATGCCATCCAAGCTCTGTTTGACTCAATGCCTAGGCGTATCAAGGCCGTTCTTACGGCCAGAGGTGGTTGTTGTGGGTACTGATTTCTCAGGATGTATGCACCCAAATTGCGTGAAAATGTAATCATATGTCGGTTATAGAATAATATATTTGTCCAATGAATACCCGTATATCGTCTGCATTTCTTCTTGGTGTAGCAATTTTAATGGCCAGTAGTGTATAAAGCGATTCCTGAGCGTCATAATTGCGCGTTGATTCGTCTGAATAATGATCATGGGTTTAAAGCGACTAACACATATAGTATCAGCCTCTTATTCATTCACCCCCCCCCCCCCCCCCCCAGGACGGAAAGTGTGTACCCTATCCGTCTGCGTCTAGCCTAAATCTCATGTTCAAGGGTGACAACATTTAAATGTTTCTGTGTATCGGGTATCAGGGGTGGGACATGGGTACCACCCTAGTGTTTACCTATGTGGATGTGGAAAACTACATCCTAGTTACTAGTTTCGGGCCGAGACCCGTTTTCAGATCGTGGTAACGTAGTCGAAAACGGTATTTCCGAAGATGTGAAAACCATGTCAAAAATGTGCAACGAACAATTACAGCGCATACAGGTAATGGTATGCTCGGTAACTGTTCCTAGCAAATTTTTGGCATGGTTTTCAAATATTCGGAAATACGATTTTTGACTATGCTTCGATGATTTGAAAATGGGTCAGGGCCCGAAACTAGTCATCGACTGAATAAAAAGAAAGTAATATTTGCAACCGTGGACTGGTTCAAAAATGGCTCTAAGTACTATGGGACTTAACATCTGAGGTCATCAGTCCCCTAGACATAGAACTACTTAAACCTAACTAACCTAAGGACATCTCACACATCCATGCCCGAGGCACGATTAGAACCTGCGACCGTAGCAGCAGCGCCGTTCCGGACTGAAGCGCCTAGAACCGCTCGGTCACAACGGCCGGCCTGTGGACTGTATTTTGTTGTACTGATTAACAGAAGTTGCTGACCAACAGGTAATCCAGCATGCTGGAAGTTCTTAAATATTAATCTGTACCGCTTACGTCTAGCAAAATGGCAAGATCTGAGAAATTGCAGCTCATGCGGACGTTTAGCTTCCCGCAGACCAGATGTACCCTCCCATACGGACTGCAAGGAAGCTTCGGGAAAAGAAATGTAGATGTAGAAAAACTTTTACATGCTCTCTGGCATGTGTCGGGTATTAATCGTCCACATAAGAATAGCCACTTGGCGTGCGCAGACCTATACTCTTTGCTGGACGGGGCCGCGGTTTCTTGGGAAGCTGTTAGCCACTGACTGAGGTCAGACGCCAGTGCTGCCGTAGAATGAGCTGCGAACGTTCCCGGTAAAAGTATAACCAGTTGCCGGCAGGAAAACAGAGATTGCGTTCTAATGGCTTTGGGCACTGTTCTGCTGTCGCACGCAGCAATTACGGAACTGCCCTCATCAAAACATCTCGTTTCCTTCAGCGGACGCCTCCTGTAACGAGTTTCGGGGCGGACGACACGGGCTTAAAACCAATGTTGTTTCGTCTCCCTCCTGAAATCAAGTCATAGAACTATTGCTCAACATAGTCCAATCCGAATCTCTTTATGATTCCCTTTCATACAACTCTGTCCCATTTCCATTTTAGTATTTTTCAGCTCTATCCATTCCTTATACCACTCTTCCATTTCGCACTTGCTCTTTGCTTTTGCCCTCCATATGTTTTTCCGCTGGTCGCAAACCGCTCCGGAGTCCCATGTTCAACAATATGCAATGAAAGGTGTGCTCTGAATCATTTATTACGACACCAACATTGTCGTCAAATCTGCCGCAAGTCGCTACCTATCCCGCTTTAGAAAGCGGGCAAGTCTTCGATCTCCACGTTCTGTGATAGACATGGACACACATCACGTTGTCGCTCTATTCGTGGTTTCACCGTCATTCAACTCCTTTCCATAGAGGCTAACGACCATAGAACGCGACAGTAGATTCCGCCGTTTCCGAGAGGCGTGTTCCCAGACGCGACGCAGTAACAGTTTTCCCTTTTACACTACTGGCCATTAAAATTGCTACACCAAGGAGAAATGCAGATGATAAACGGGTATTCATTGGACAAATATATTATACGAGAACTGACATGTGATTACATTTTCACGCAATTGGAGTGCATAGATCCTGAGAAATCAGTACCCACAACAACCACCTCTGGCCGTAATAACGGCCTTGATACGCCTGGTCGTTGAGTCAAGCAGAGATTGGATGTCGTGTACAGGTACAGCTGCCCATGCAGATTCAACGCGATACCACAGTTCATCGAGAGTAGTTTAAATGGTTCAAATGGCTCTAAGCACTATGGGACTTAACGTCTGATGTGATCAGTCCCCTAGACTTAGAACTACTTAAGCCTAGCTAACCTAAGGACACCACACACATCCATGCCCGAGGCAGGATTCGAACCTGCGACCGCTGCAGCAGCGCGGTTCCGGACTGAAGCGCCTAGAACCGCCCGGCCACATCGGCCGGCTCGAGAGTAGTGACTGGCGTGTTATGACGAGCCAGTTGCTCGGCCATCATTGACCAGCCGTTTTCAGTTGGTGAGAGATCTGGAGAATGTGCTGGCCATGGCAGCAGTCGAACATTTTCTGTATCCAGAATGGCCCGTACAGGACCTGCAATACGTGGTCGTGGATTATCCTGCTGAAATGTAGGGTTTCGCAGGGATAGAATAAAGGGTAGAGTCACGGGTCGTAACACATCTGAAATGCAACGTCCACTGTTCAAAGTGCCGTCACTGCGAACAAGACGTGACCGAGACGTGTAACAAATGGCGCCCCATACCATCACGCCGGGAGATACACCAGTATGGCGATGACGAATACACGCTTCCAATGTGCGTTCACCACGATGTCGCCAAACACGGATGCGACCATCATGATGCTGTAAACAAAACCTGGATTCATCAGAAAAAATGACGTTTTGCCATTCGTGCACCCAGGTTCGTCGTCGAGTACACCATCGCAGGCGCTCCTGTCTGTGATGCAGCGTCAAGGGTAACCGCAGCCATGGTCTCCGAGCTGATAGTCCATGCTGCTGCGATCGTCGTCGAATTGTTGGTACAGATGGTTGTTGTCTTGCAGACGTCCCCACATTTTTATTCAGGGATCGAGACGTGGTTGCACGATCCGTTAGAGCCATGCGGATAAGATGCCTGTCATCTCGACTACTAGTAACACGAGGCCGTTGGGATCCAGCATGGCGTTCCGTATTACCCTCCTGAACCCACCGATTCCATATTCTGGATCTCGACCAACGCGAGCAGCAATGTCGCGATACGATAAACCGCAATCGCGATAGGTTAAAGCCGGCCGAAGTGGCCGTGCGGTTAAAGGCGCTGTAGTCTGGAACCGCAAGACCGCTACGGTCGCAGGTTCGAATCCTGCCTCGGGCATGGATGTTTGTGATGTCCTTAGGTTAGTTAGGTTTAACTAGTTCTAAGTTCTAGGGGACTAATGACCTCAGCAGTTGAGTCCCATAGTGCTCAGAGCCATTTTGATAGGCTAAAATCCGTCCTTTATCAAAATCGGAAACGTGATGGTACCCATTTCTCCTCCTTACACGAGGCATCACAACGACGTTTCACCAGGCAACGCCGGTCAACTGCTGTATGTGTATGAGAAATCGGTTGGAAACTTTCCTCATGTTAGCACGTTGTAGGTGTTCCCACCGGCTCCAACCTTGTGTGAATGCTATGAAAAGCTAATTATTTGCATATCACGGCATCTTCTTCCTGCTGGTTATACTTCGCGTCTGTAGCACGTCAACTTCGTGGTGTAGCAATTTTAATGGCCAATAGTGTGCAAAGTCACTTATGTTAGTTGATTTCCCCATCTGCGGCGAGAATCGCTGCTGTAATGATTCCCCACTAGCCTTTGCTCCGGTTTCATTCTTTGCTCACCGCGTTGTGTACCCACAACACCACGAGGCAGCATTGAAACTAGCGGGGAGCAGTGATCACAATGTTTGGTTCGTCACTGTATGTCGGGTTTCTGTAGACGTCGTGCGGTGTGTCGTGTTTGTGCTGTGACGTATGGAGGTCTGTAGGGCGCAGACAGCGGGCGTTTTACAAGAGTCTAGACCGGGCCACGCTCTGTATCTGGACGGGCAGACTGAGTCAGTCGGTTTATCTGAGCGCCCGGGTCGGCCTTTGCTCGCAGCCTGTGTGGATTCCAGCGCCGCGCCTTCCCAGGCCGTACAGTTCAAGCTCTGACGTCACTCCCCAAGTTTAGGCCGCACCCCGCCTCCCATGTGCCGGCGCCGGGTTTACGCGAACATGCCGCTCTGTTTGTGTGCGCTCGCCGGATATGAGGCGTGACATTAGCGCGACGTGCGTCTCTCATCTGACACATCGAATCCGTTGAGTTTCAGGCGCTGCTCACCGTCTAAGGCAAAGGGGGAGGGCCAGAGAGTCAGAAGACGCCGTCTTGTCGGCGACGTTGTTATTAGAGATGAGGCCACTAGTTCAGCCACGGTTGGATACGAAACACCCCAGTAATTACCGGATATGCTTCAGAAAACCGAGGAAAATCTTAATCAGGATTGCTAGACGTGGATGTTTGAACCCTGTCACTTCCTAATACGAGACCAGTGTGAAAACCACTGCGGTGTCTCGAACGGCCATTGCAAAAGAGCCACGAGCACGCGGAGACAATGTGGAACATATAGATGATGAGTGAACAATACTTTATCAGAGCTCTTAGTAGAATGGACGAATGTACGCACATGCAGGGTGAGGGAGCTGGGACGAGCCACCTGGTCTGCAGGGTGGTCCTTTGATCGTGACCGGACCGAATATCTCACGAAATAAGCGTCAAACGAAAAAACTACAAAGATCGAAACTTGTCTAGCTTGAAGGGGGAAACCAGATGTCGCTATGGTTGGCCCGCTAGATGGCGCTGCCATAGGTCAAATTGCGTTTTTAAAAATAGGAACCCCCATTTTTTATTACATATTCGCGTAGTGCGTAAAGAAATATGAATGTTTTAGTTGGACCACGTTTTTCGCTTTGTGATAGATGGCGCTGTAATAGTCACAAACATATGGTTCACAATTTTAGACGAACAGTTGGTAACACGTAGGTTTTTTAAATTAAAATACAGAACGTAGGTACGTTTGAACATTTTATTTCGGTTATTCCAATGTGATACATGTTCCTTTGTGAACTTATCATTTCTGAGAACGTACGCTGTTACAGCGTGATTACCTGTAAATACCACATTAATGCAATAAATGCTCAAAATGATGTCCGTCAACCTAAATGCGTTTGGCAATACGTGTAACGACATTCCTCTCAACAGCGAGTTGTTCGCCTTCCGTAATGTTCGCACATGCATTGACAATGCGCTGACGTATGTTGTCAGGCGTTGTCGGTGGATCACGATAACAAATATCCTTCAACTTTCTCCACAGAAAGAAATCCGGGACGTCAGATCCGGTGAACGTGCGGGCCATGGTATGGTGCTTCGACGACCAATCCACCTGTCATGAAATATGCTATTCAATACCGCTTCAACCGCACGCGAGCTATGTGCCGGACATGTTGGAAGTACGTCGCCATTTCGTCATGCAGTGAAACATCTTGTAGTAACATCGCTAGAACATTACGTAGGAAATCAGCATACATTGCACCATTTAGATTGCCATCAATGAAATGGGGGCCAATTATCCTTGCTCCCATAATGGTTGGTTCAAATGGCTCTGAGCACTATGCGACTTAACTTCTGAGGTCATCATTCGCCTAGAACTTAGAACTAATTAAACCTAACTAACCTAAGGACATCACACACACCCATGCCCTAGGCAGGATTCGAACCTGCGACCGTAGCGGTCGCTCGGTTCCAGACTGTAGCGCCTAGAACCGCACGGCCACTCCGGCCGGAGCTCCCGTAATGCCGCACCATACATTAACCCGTGAAGGTCGCTGATGTTCCACTTGTCGCAGCCATGGTGGATTTTCCGTTGCCTAATAGTGCATATTATGCCGGTGTACGTTACCGCTGCTGGTGAATGACGCTTCGTGGCTAAATAGAACGCGTGCAAAAAATCTGTCATCGTCCCTTAATTTCTCTTGTGCCCAGCGGCAGGACTATACATGACGTTCAAAGTCGTCGCCATGCAATTCCTGGTGCATAGAAATATGGTACGGGTGCAATCGATGTTGATTTAGCATTCTCAACATCGCCGATTTTGAGATACCCGATTCTCGCGCAATTTGTCTGCTACTGATGTGCGGATTAGCCGCGACAGCAGCTAAAACATCTACTTGGGCATCATCATTTGTTGCAGGACGTGGTTGACGTTTCGTATGTGGCTGAACACTTCCTCTTTCCTTAAATAACGTAACTATCCGGCGAACGGTCCAGACACTTGGATGATGTCGTCCAAGATACCGAGAAGCATACATAGCACACGCCCGTTGGGCATTTTGATCACAATAGCCATACATCAACACGAATCGACCTTTTCCGCAATTGGTAAACGGTCCATTTTAACACGGGTAATGTATCACGAAGCAAATACCGTCCGCACTGGCGGAAAGTTACGTGATACCACGTACTTATACGTTTGTGACTATTACAGCGTCACCTATCACATAACGAGAAAAGTGGTCCAACTAAAACATTCATATTTCTTTACGTACTACACGAATATGTAATAAAAATGGATGTTCCTATTTAAAAAACGCAGTTGATATTCGTTTGACCTATGGTAGCGCCATCCAGCGGGCCAACCATAGCGCCATCTGGTTTCCCCCTTCAAGCTAGACGAGTTTCGTTCTTTGTAGATTTTTCGTTTGATTCTTATTTCGTGAGATATTTGGCCCGGTCACTATCAATGGACCACCCTGTATATATAGAACGAATAAATATATCCCAAAATACACTGCTGTGCAAAACTTAAGAACGAAAGTAATTTTTGCATGTTGTGTCATTGTCAAGTAACATAGCTCGATGAAACTTGGACCTATACAGAAAGAACTGCTACAATATTGTGAAGACAATATACTGACTTATGATGGTCTCCTGGACATTTCAAAAAGCGCCATATTGTTCTTTATGGGCGTGTGATAGACACGGACGGCAAGGCATGCTCTGCAAGGCACTCCGACGCTGGCCACAATGTTGGTAAGGAGTGCATGTAGTAGGTCGTTCCATTCCAGCACCAGCGCGGTTGACAACTGGCGGACGGACATTGGTGGACCTCTCCCGAACGCGTGCTCGATGACAATGTTGGGTGAACGGGCAGGCAGTCCACTCGCCGAGTACTCTATCGTTCCATGAACTGTTCGACGCGGTCACGCTCCGTCATCCATAAAAATTACGACAGGGCCTAATGGACTCCTGAAAAGAGCTCAGAACGTAGATCGATGGGTGTACCGTACTCAGTTATTTGGAGGTTGGTACGCCAATGCAAAGTTATGCCTCCCCGCACCAAAACACCACGACCAACCAACCTATGTCCTGGGTACATTACGTGTTCCCGCATCTCGCCGTATGACAGTACGTCCAGAATCACTACTTGGACTGACTGTGCTCTCATCCGAGAAGAGCACTCGACCCTGCTCCTCTTTGGCTCAGTCTCTATGCTCTTGGCACCATCGGAAACGATGCTGCCGATGTAAGGATGCCAACGGAACACAACGCACTGGTCGGCGAGCAAACAGACCACCGTCATACAGCCACCGTGCCAATGTGCAGTGTGAGAGTGCGTACTTTCCAGACCCGTTAGATGTGATTGCAATAGCATCCGCTGTTCTGCGTGTATCCCTTCTTGCCTGTTGCACAATGTAGCGCTCATCTGTTGCTGTAGTTGACCTTGGTCGATCACCTCCTGTCCTTCGGGCAGCAGTACCTTTGGTTGGGAACGCTTCCCACGCACGTGAAACAATACTATGAGGAGTACCAAAGTCCTGGGCTACATTCGCCAGACTTTGTCTTTCTTCCAGTTTCCCGATGATTCTTTCCCGTGGTGAAGTCATCCAAATGTCGTCTCCGGGCCATTTTGTAATGAAGAACACACCACAGTGTACCGTAACGGCACCCTGATTGACACTCATTGATTTTTACCGTTCCTTCAACTGCCTCGCATTGCGGGACCAGCCCCATTTAGTGCTATAGTCACGCTGGGACTTAACATCTGAGGTCATCAGTCCCCTAGAACTTAGAACTACTTAAACCTAACTAACCTAAGGACATCGCACACATCCATGCCCGAGGTAGGATTCGGCAGTCGCGCGGTTCCGGACTAAAGCGCCTAGAACCTCTCGGCCACGACGGCCGGCAGTTTGGGTGACCCAGAATGCTAATAAAATGGGCGATATCTCGTGGAGTGTGATATGATTATATTTCCTGTATTTATGTAAACGAAACAACTATCACATTTGTTACTTAATACATCCTTTAACAAGAAATTAAACTGTGTCATTTTTGTCGTGCCATACAGTGTTAAACATAATTTGAAGCGTAATTGCTAAGAATGAGCTTTTTGTGGCCAAATGAAGTTAACGACTAATAAAACATAGTTGTTGGTCTCGTCTGGGCCGGTTTTCTCGTGGGTCAAAAATCTGTGTCGCTCATTTAATGTTGAGTGATAAACAGAATTAGATTTAAGGCCTAAAAAGACATACGGCACCTTCTGAAAGTAGTGTTGTGGCTCTGGAACGCATTGGACGTGAACAGAAAAATAAAAATATGCGGAACTTACAAACTACGATCGTGGACAGCCTAAGACGACCGGTCTGTTTGTGACGTAAATGTATATGTAGCAGACTCTGCAGTATCGGAACTTGGAACCAATTCTCTGGAAAAACACTGGACATCGTACATTCACCTAAGAGGCAACTGTGATGAAAACTGAGCGCACGCGAGTGGCTGAAAAGTGTTTCACCAGCAGACGGACTGCTTTTCACTTAGCCTGGTACACGCAGTGCAGTGCAGCACGGCTGACAGATTGGAACGGTCCGTAGTGACAGCCAGTCACATCCAACAGGCTGGCGAGTTTCCAGCAGCCCGCAGCCCGAGCTGCCTGCGCGGAGATACGCCGACGGAGGCACTCGCAGGCAGGGCGGTAGCCAGAACGGCAACAAACACGGCAGGTCATCGGCCTGCTCGTTCACCTCACGGAGCCCCAGCCCTCAGCTTGTAGTCGGCCCGTTTGCAAGACGCCCAAGTGCCACTCTGGAGCCTCTCAGTGCTTTGCCCCTCATGTAGAACACTGCTGCGCGATGAGGGATCCTTACCAGATAGGATTGACGGATTACACCGAAAAAGTTCAAAGAAGATCAGCACGTTTTGTATTATCGCGAAATAAGGGAGAGAGTGTCACTGAAATGATACAGGATTTCGGATGGACAGTGGACCAGTGGGTGAAGCGTGTAATACAGCTGCAGTAGGGAGGAGAGACTCTTTACCTGTGCTAAAAAAGCATTTTGTGAAAGTCGTGAAACTGATACACATAGTGAAACTGATTCTGATACTGATGGGACTGCAAATGTGGATTTATACGGGTGAAAATTACCCTTTTGGTTAGTGATAAGTCTACTGCTGCCAATCCAGCAGCGCACGAGTGCAAATCCTGTTAAATGGCTCATCTGCACAAGGGTTTTGTTGCACACGGTTGCATTATGTCGTTACGTGAGTGAATAACGATTGTTAAGATGGCCTAGCAGGTCAGCCTATGAAATACTTATAAAGAAGACATGAGTATATTAAGTAATGGAATAGGGAATTAACCCTACGATCCCTCATGGTATTACTGTAAGCTTACTACAAGTCTGAAGTATACTGTTGCTTTATTCATACAGAAGATCAAATCAAATGGCTCTGAGCGCTATGGGACTCAACATCTGAGGTCATCAGTCCCCTAGAACTTAGAACTACTTAAACCTAACCAACCTAAGGACATCACACACATCCATGCCCGAGGCAGGATTCGAACCTGCGACCGTAGCGGTCTCATGGTTCCAGACTGAAGCGCCTAGAACCGCTCGGCCACACCGCCCGGCTTATAGACGATCACTTTGATATGAATTCTGGCCATGCACATACTATACACAATGGTATAGCCGGTATCTGAAATAGTTCTAGCAGAGAAGTTGCAAGCAAATAAACAGATCATTATATCACAGTCACTATAAGCTGCACTACGTTCATTGTTCACATTCTCAACTCGCAAACTGACACACCGAAGACTAAGTTCCGAATAATACGAGTAATGCTCCTACCTCAGAACTCAAACTCGTTTCGCCCACCTTACCCACGTGGAACCCACGTGTAAAAGACCTCGATTTCTGCTGTGCATGCCCTGTTCTTAGTTTTTCCTAATGACACACTACTCTAGTCAAATTAATATCCATATAGCTCACCATCACTTGTTTATAAACATTTTTTACAAAATTCAATGCTTTAGCCAAATACACTACACAATTCTGTACACAAGTTTTGTTATACATACTATGTATTTTCTCGTCTGCTTTATTCTTTCTTACCCGTTTCGCATTATGTGATTCAAATTCCTGTGCAGTTATTAACATGTAAATTTGTTAATAAACATAGAAAATTAATTACCAGTCCAAAATACACACGCGGACGCTAATAGCTTTACGTATTTGTGGACAACTCCTTCGTAGGCACACAGCTTCACCTGATATCTTACACGCATGGTCTAAGGTTCGTTCTGAACACCACTTTTTTGGGAAATACAACACTTGTGATGGCATATGTTTACGAACTGAAGTTCACATCTTCAAATTTGCTTAAACTTTTTCAGTACAGCTTTTTTGCTGCTGATTCATTGATATGAATATATACCATCCCATAACTCATGGTCGATTTAGAAATATATAATAAATTCAGCAGTTTTATTGATTAGCATTCCCAAAGAGCACATACTGGTACGTATTTCATTGTTATGCTGGATAAGACATGTTGTCACTTAAAAGGTTAAGAGATTATCGTTGGAGCTGCTAGGAGCCAGCTAGAGGCAGTCTATGAATTATTGTATCTGCTTCTACATGGATACTCTGCAAATCACACTTAAGTTCAAAATGGTTCAAATAGCTCTGAGCTCTATGCGACTTCTGAGGTCATCAGTCACCTAGAACTTAGAACTAATTAAACTTAACTAACCTAAGGACATCACATACATCCATGCCCGAGGCAGAATTCGAACCTGCGACCGTAGCGGTCCCTCGGTTTCAGACTGTAGCGCCTAGAATCGCACGGCCACTCCAGCCGGCCACATCTAAGTGCCAGGCAGACGGTTCATCAAACCACCGTCAGAATAATTCTGTATTTTCCACTCTCTAACAACGCACGAAAAAAATTAACACCTATATCTTCCCGTGCGAGCTCTGATTTCCCTTATTTTATTGATCGTCTCTCCCTATATAAGTCGGCATCAACAAAATATTTTACCATTCGGAGGAGGAAGTTGGTGATTGAAATTTCGTGAAAAGATCCCGTCACAACGAGAAACGCCTTTGTTTTTACTGATGTCCACCCCAAATCCTGTATCATGTCCGTGACACTCCCTCCCCTATTTCTCGATAACACAAAACGTCCTGCCCATCTTTAAACTTTCCCGATGAACTCCGTTAACCCTGTCTGGTGACGATCACACATCGTACAGCAGTAGCTCAAAAGAAGACGGACAATCTTAATGTAGGCAGTCTGTTTAGTAGATCTGTTGCATCTTCTAAGTGTTCTGCCAATAAAACGCAATCTATTGTCCGCCTTCCCCTGTGTTCTTTCCAATTTAAGTTGTTCGTAAATAATTGAATGTACGGCTTTTAAATTTGATTGATTTGTAGTGTAACAGAAGTTTAACTGATGCTTTTTCGCACACTAGCTGTGTACATTTACCAGTTCAGCAGATGGGTCTCTGTGTTATTCTGGAAGTAGTTAGATTTTACAGGACTTTGGTTAGTGGTATAACAATTGTGACAGTTGTAACCCTGACTCACAGGTTAAAGCGAGGCTGGCGACTCGTAGACCGCTTCAACACTGGAGCAGTGCGTATAATTGATATGAGTCCGTCAGTAATTGTATTTTGTCACACACGCCACACAATGCACAGTCAGTGTGCTGCTGAGCCTTTCTGATACTATTCTGTTTCGGACGGAGAGTAACTTGACGATTTTAGGTCCACGAGCTTGTTACAGGTTGTCAGAAGGACGCTGACTAAGATAGCTCTTTGGCTCTTTGGCGTCCGGGAAAGGGGTGAAGGAGGGGAGGGGGGTGTAGAGGTGCGCCCGTTTGTCCCGTGAGTCACCGCAGAGTCGGGGAGTCGCCCATCCGCCGGGAAAGTCCGGCACGCACACTCACTCACTCACACGCACTCACCGGCTGGCTCTGAAAGTCGGAACGCACGGGCTGTCTGGCTGCGTCGCGTCACGCCACAGACTCGCGCAGGCCTTGACCTCCGCTTGCGGAAGGAGGACGCTAGCTGGCGAGAGAGCTTCCCTGCGCCTCGCACCTGCGATAACCACAACCGCGCAACCACGGCAGAGCGCTACCCAGACAAGTGGCACTTCTTTCGTTTTGTGTTGTTTGATACACGGATAGATCAGTTCGGTGCGTCGGAGAGATAATAGTTTTCGAGTTCCAGAACTGAAGTTACAGTTCTTCGAGGACGCTCCAGCAATAGCAGAATCACGATTTGTAAACATATTGACCCTCCGTCGCTCGCGCGGATGACACTCGTCATCCACATGACTTTCCCGCTCAATTTTGTCTGACTGGGCGGGACTGAGATCGCGCCATTTTCAGTACCTTTCTGTTAATTCTCCAGCAGTTAGCTCCAATCATTGTTGGCTTTCAGTTACGAAAGATAAATTTTTTATGAAACATTATTATAGTCTGGACGACACCAGTCATCCACGCGAGCTCTGCTGCCACAGTCTGAAACAAAGTAAGTCTGTATTACTTTATTGCTTTCCTAGATTCAATCGATCTTTCATGTGCGTAACGTTGGACTTACTGAAACTGACTGCAGTTACCTTCCTTGTTACTTAGTATTCTCTTTATTTTGAGATTGCCGGCCGCGGTGGTCTCGCGGTTCTAGGCGCGCAGTCCGGAACCGTGCGACTGCTACGGTCGCAGGTTAGAATCCTGCCTCGGGCATGGATGTGTGTGGTGTCCTTAGGTTAGTTAGGTTTAAGTAGTTCTAAGTTCTAGGGGACAGATGACCACAGCCGTTAAGTCCCATAGTGCTCAGAGCCATTTTTTTATTTTGAGATTGTGGAAGAAATGTCAAAAGTAAAACAACCATCGGACAGAGTTTAGTAGAGATCCTAATGTATGGTTGGAATGGTTCAATGAGCTGAGTGATGAAGATGCTCACAGTGATAGCGCTGACTCAGAGACTGAGGACTGTGTTCATGAAGGCGGTCATGATTCAGGAACAGAACAAGAAGTGCCAGAGAATGATGAACATGAGTCACCGGAAGAAGTAGCTCAAGAGGATGCATTTCTTTTAGGGAAAGATGGAATAACTAAACGGAGGAAAAATAAATATCCTACCATTGTTAGAAGCAGATCTTGTAATTTTATCAAGCATTTGCCTGGACCAAAAAATCAAGCTCGTGTAAAAAAGACAGAAATAGAAATTCTAAATTTGTTCTTGGATGAAAACATAATAAGCATGATCGCAACATGCACTAATATATCCATCAGTGAAGTTCGTGGTAACTTCTCTAGGGAAAGGGATGCTAAAGAAACAGATGCGACAGATAGCAGAACTTTCATTGGTTTGTTACATATGTGTCGATCTTTGAGATGTTCTAGGAAGAGTATATCGAAATTGTGAGATAATTCAAAGGGAATCGGACTTTAATCATGTTATTTATGCGCAAGTGAAAACCAATTCAGGTTTCTGTTAAGGTGACTTAGGTTCGATAATATCCGTGATAGAGGTGTTCGCAGAGAGACTGACAAGTTGGCTCCTATCAGAGAGGTACTTGAACTATTCACGAACAATTGCCAAAAATATTTTTCATTTAGTGAATATATTAATGTTGACGAACACCTTTTGTCATTTAGAGGAAACTGCCCATTCGATTCAGGCAATACATCCCTAGCAAACCAGCAAAGTATGGGTTAAGAGTGTTTGCTTTGGTTCATGTAAAAACAGCTTACACTTTGAATTTAGAACCGCACGTCGGTAAGCGACCAGAGGGACCATGTAATGCCAGTAGTTCAGCTGAAGATATTGTTCTTCGAATGGTCGAACTGTTTCAAACGTTAGAATATATTATTCTGTGTACGAATATTAAATGTATTATATTTAGATTTAATAAAAAATCATAAAATCAGTCATAAAGACAGTTCAAAGTAGACGAATAGACCGCTTGCTTTGTGGATGACACCTGTCATCCGCGAGAGTGACCATGCCACGAATTTTTTCGCGAGTTACGGAGGGTTAAATAACAATGTCAGTGGTTGAAATGCGGGGCAGCTAGAGACCAAATACGCTGCTCTAAAAAATCTTAAGGACGGTGAAATAGATAAAGTCAGGTAATAACTCGGCGGAAACGAATAAAAGTCCGGGAATATGATGCTTGTCTCCCAGTCGTGCACAGAATACCGGTCGTCACATGGCTTTAGGTCAGTGTGACTATAGCGCCATAGGGGGCTGGCCTCGGAACACGAAGCGCTTGAAGGAACGGGATAAGACAGTGTGTCAGTCAGAGAGCCGTTGCGGTGAACTATAGCGTGTTCTTCATTACAACACAGCTAGGGCAGGCAACATTTGGATGCCTTCAAACGGGGAAAAATCATCGAGAAGCTGGAGGAAAAACAAAGTGGGACGAGTGTTGGCTGGAAGTTTTGGAATTACTCACAGCATTATTTAATGTGCACGGGGAGCGTTCCGAACGACAGGCACTGCTGCGCGAAGGACAGTCGGTCACCACCAACCACGGCACCAGATGACCGCTACATTTTGCATCAGGCAAGCAGAGACCCCAACGTCAAACAGCGGGTGCAATTGCAACCAAATTTAACAGGACCGCAAGACACGCAATCTCGCGTGAGTGACTGCATGGTGGTGGTCTCTTTTCCTGACCACCAGCATGTCCTGTTCCGTTTACACCCGCATATAGGCCGCACTGTGATGGTGCCAACTCCATAAGGACTGGGCCAATGAGGAGAGGGATTGCATGCTGTCCTCGGAACAGAGCGGATTCGGTTTGAGTATGGATTCTGAACGTACCCTCTTATGTCCAGAGATGGGAACACGGAATGCACTCAGGAACACTGTCGAACATGATCGTGTGGGGGTGTAGGTGCTATGGCGTAGGGAGGCATAACGTTAAATGCGTCTACTGACCTCCATATCTCTGGACGCGGTACTGACACCGGTCAATGTTATTGTAACGTTTTACTCCTTCCCCTTGTGCCTCTGTTCGAGGGTGCTTTAGACCCTGACTTCATTTTTATGGGCAACAAAAATGAGCTCTTGGAACGAGAGGATCTTCGACGAATGGACGGGCCTGCCCATTCTCTCGACTTATATCCTATCGAGCACGTGCAGGATGCATTGGGGAGACGTATTGCAGTGCGTCCCTGTGCACCAACGACCACGCAGTCGCCGGCCGGAGTGGCCGAGCGGTTCTAGGCGCTACAGTCTGGAACCGCGCGACCGCTACGGTCGCAGGTTCGAATCCTGCCTCGGGCATGGGTGTGTGTGATGTCCTTAGCTTAGTTAGGTTTAAGTAGTTCTAAGTTCTAGGGGACTTATGACCTCAGCAGTTGAGTCCCATAGTGCTCAGAGCCATTTGAACCATTTTGAACCACGCAGTCGTCGTTAAGGGGACCTGGACGTGAATGGGCTGCATTTTTATGCAGTGGAAGTGTTTTTTTACGAACAATGTATGACATTAACTCAGCTGTAAAGGGAAATTTATTGAAATATCTGTTATAGTTTAAGAATTACAGTATTTTGCCTAATAGATGTTTTATAATACACGTTCCCATTCTGGTACCATTTTCTGGTCCATCATATATATATATTACAAATGATTGAACCGATTTCACAGCTCTACAATAACTTTATTATTTGAGATATTTTCACAATGCTTTGCACACACATACAAAAACTCAAAAAGTTTTTTTAGGCATTCACAAATGTTCGATATGTGCCCCTTTAGTGATTCGGCAGACATCAAGCCGATAATCAAGTTCCTCCCACACTCGGCGCAGCATGTCCCCATCAATAAGTTCGAAAGCATCGTTGATGCGAGTTCCCAGTTCTGGCACGTTTCTTGGTAAAGGAGGTTTAAACACTGAATCATTCACATACCCCACAGAAAGAAATCGCATGGGGTTAAGTCGGGAGAGCGTGGAGGCCATGACATGAATTGCTGATCATGATCTCCACCACGACCGATCCATAGGTTTTCCAATCTCCTGTTTAAGAAATGCCGAACATCATGATGGAAGTGCGGTGGAGCACCATCCTGTTGAAAGATGAAGTCGGCGCTGTCGGTCTCCAGTTGTGGCATGAGCCAATTTTCCAGCATGTCCAGATACACGTGTCCTGTAACGTTTTTTTCGCAGAAGAAAAAGGGGCCGTAAACTTTAAACCGTGAGTTTGCACAAAACACGTTAACTTTTGGTGAATTGCGAATTTGCTGCACGAATGCGTGAGGATTCTCTACCGCCCAGATTCGCACATTGTGTCTGTTCACTTCACCATTAAGAAAAAATGTTGCTTCATCACTGAAAACAAGTTTCGTACTGAACGCATCCTCTTCCATGAGCTGTTGCAACCGCGCCGAAAATTCAAAGCGTTTGACTTTGTCATCGGGTGTCAGGGCTTGTAGCAATTGTAAACGGTAAGGCTTCTGCTTTAGCCTTTTCCGTAAGATTTTCCAAACCGTCGGCTGTGGTACGTTTAGCTCCCTGCTTGCTTTATTCGTCGACTTCCGCGGGCTACGCGTGAAACTTGCCCGCACGCGTTCAACCGTTTCTTCACTTACTGCAGGCCGACCCGTTGATTTCCCCTTACAGAGGCATCCAGAAGCTTTAAACTGCGCATACCATCGCCGAATGGAGTTAGCAGTTGGTGGATCTTTGTTGAATTTCGTCCTGAAGTGTCGTTGCACTGTTATGACTGATGTGAGTGCATTTCAAGCACGACATACGCTTTCTCGGCTCCTGTCGCCATTTTGTCTCACTGCGCTCTCGAGCGCTCTGGTAGCAGAAACCTGAAGTGCGGCTTCAGCCGAACAAAACTTTATGAGTTTTTCTACGTATCTGTAGTGTGTCGTGACCATATGTCAATGAATGGAGCTACAGTGAATTTATGAAATCGCTTCAATCATTTGTAATAGCCCTGTATATATATATATATATATATATATATATATATATATATATATATATACGCAAATACTTACATACAGGGTGATTCAGCGGCCCCTACTGCTGTCGCTTTATACAACCCGCACTGTTATAACTGGTCTTCAAAAATGTGCGACGTTTTCATATTATCTCGATCAGAAAAATTTGGAAATTTGTGGCAAGGTCTTATGGGATCAAACTCCTGAGGTCATCGTTCCTTAAGCTTACGCACAACTTAATGTAACTTTAACTTACGGTAAGGACAAGACAGACACCCATGCCCGAGGAATTTCTCTCGATCACTACGCGCAAACTGTTAGTCCTGCAGAAAAAATGAGCCTGATATTGTTGTAGGAAATGTAATGCAGTTAAATTTGTACTGGGATACATTTTCGCTGGAGGGCACGATTTTCGAGTTATTCACGAAAAACTTACAAAGTGACCTTAAAATGCTCGTCCAACACACAGTCATACCTCACCAGTCAGAATTTCTATTACGTTTCTCGTGACGCTCCCTCCTACCACGTACACAGACTTCAGACTACACGAACTATTCCCGATACTCGAACTTTTTTCCTCACCACCATAGTCGGCTACTTCGTTAGAATCATTAACTTAGACGTACCCGTGAGGGTAATGAACGAAAAATGATTTTTTCGTAAACGTTAAGCTAAAACTAATTACGTTGACATTGCGATCCTGACTTAACCTTAAAAACACAGTAACTTCTAGCTAGAAGGTCTGACGAATACTACGTTGTAATTGTTTATGTTGTTAAAATTCACAAAACTGTTAGGTAAAATCTACACAAACGTCCGTTTTACAATTCGTAAGTGCACGAGTAAGCCGGTAGTGTAATAAGATAAATCAATGAAGACCAAAAAAGTGTCGAACGAGGAAAATAATTCTTACAGTTGCAAATATTTATACAGTGGTAGTAAGGAGTGCCATGAACAGCGTGCTAGAAATCCTTACCGTTGGGGGCTGAGGGTGTGTATGCGGGGGGGGGGTTTTGAAGATAACTTTCGTACGTTTTTCTTGAAAAACTCGAAAACTACGGCCCCTAGCGGAAACGTATCCCAATACAAACTTTAACTGCATTAAATTTCCTGCAAAAAGGTCCGGTTCATTTTTTTTTTCTATAGGACTAATAGTTTCTGCGAAGTGAGCGAGAGAATACGGAAATCTCGGGATGTGGTTTACGAAGGCCAGCTGTAATAGTGCGGGTTACATAAACCGACAGCGGAAGGGGCAGCTTAATCAACCTGTGTGTGTGTGTGTGTGTGTGTGTGTGTGGATTCCTAAGGGACCAAACTCCTGAGGTCATCGGCCCTCAGACTCATACACTACTTACACTAAGTTATGCTAAGAACAACACACACACCCATGCTCGAGGGAGGACTCGAACCTCCGGCGGGAGGGGCCGCGTAGTCCGTGACATAATCAAAGTGTATATAAGGGGCGATCAAAAAGTTTCCGTTAGCGATGCGAGTGTATAATCACCGAAATGTAGGCAAATGGTTTAGTGTGGCATTCGTGACTTTCCGACGAGCATGTTGTAAATGCGGAAACTTGAACTATGGCGACGTTATTACTAAATGCACCTAAACAGGACTAACGAGCTATTATTCTTTTCTTGGCTGCCGAAGGACAAGGACCGGTAGACATTCATCGGAAAACGAAGAATGTGTAATTAAGGCGAAACGTCTTGGAAAACTACGAGGCAAGGGGTACTCGTGTTTAATGATAACGCACGTCTCCATATCGCAAATTTCGTAACGCAGAAGTTGCGCTGATTCGCGTGGAAGACGCTAGAGCACCCGCCTCACAGTGCTGGTCTCTCCCCATTATCACGTCTTCGGTTCTTTTAAAAAAAGACCTTGAAGAGTCGACGATTCCTGTCGCGCGAGGATGTGTAGCAGGCAGTTATGGACTTCTTCACGCAGCAGCATAAAGTGTTTTACCAAACGGGCATCTTCAACCTGGTACGCCAGTGGGGTGACTTTGTCAGTGCTGCCGGCGATTTTGTCTGATTGGCATACCGATTCTTGACTGTATGGTCTTCGGACGTTAACTTTTTGATCGTCCATTATATATTAATCAATGCCCTGTTTTTTATGGTGAATATTCGATAATACTTTCCAGTTGTGCACAGGATTTGTGTGCCAAAGATCACACGTCGAAATATATTTGCCCGAGACGTTTTTCATATTCATTCCTGAGTCACATGGCGCGTTTCAGCTTAATGGCAAGCTAAATGGGGAGCAGCTGCTATCGAATTACGTGAGTGATAAGATATTTTGGTAGTCTTGCAACAGATACTGAAACACTATCACGTGCTCTTAAGATATCAGAGTTACTGCCGGGGCACATATGCGGCTTCTACAACCCGCATAATCACAATATAGAGTTTTCGGTATTGCTTTATTCCGCGTCAACATACATGGTGTAAATTGTGCGAAACTGTGACGAGAAAATATACACTTCTTTTTCTTTCCATTTCCATATTTTTTCTTCTTCACTGCGTTTCCTGAAGAAACTGGCAGTTGTGAGTAACCTGTTTCGTTAGCGTGCTCACTAAATAGTGATAACGCTTTATCGCTGAAAGTAAAAGTGACCTTCATTTAGCCTGTGCAGTTCCAGCTTACCTGAAAAGCGTCTCCTTTAGTAAAATTTGTACAGAACGTTGAGACATTTTGTCACATTTGTTTATTATGACCGCTTTCGGCTTATGTTAAAGCCATTCTCAGATTTTTTGGGCCTCCTTTGGCTGGTGCATTGACAGTGTATGATCGTTGTATCACGTGAAAAACCGAGAAGCCACCAACACCAACCATAGGAGGCCCAAAACATCTGAGGGTGGTTTTAACGTAAGTCGGAATTCATCATAATAACAAATGTTATTGCGATCTCTACTGCTGTTTTAACCAAAGTACACTGGCTGTGGTCCAGTGATGTACGGTTTTTTTCCAGTCAGAATGACGCAAACTATCAGCGATAGTCGTATAGCATGTTTTAAAAAAAGATCACTCCATACACAGAAGAATGAAATGTAAACAACAGTTGACCATTAACGCGAAAACATAGTTAGCCATGAATGATATGGGGATATAACAATATTCAATTTTTAGTTACAGGACAAATAGTATTATAATGTTTAAAGTTATTTTTACCCTAGATTTAAGATTCTAACAAAGGAAATATCCCTGCTCTAACGGAGATGAGTTTGTTTTGCAATCCATCGTGTTCATTTATCTGCAAAACTCTGCATTTATTTCCATTTTTAGATCGTTATGGCCAGCTACGGAGTGCGATTGAACTTATTTCACTGATATGCTTGCTTTCTTCTTCTCCCAAAATCTCTTCATCTTCTCACTGTGGTGCTTCTTACGTTCTTCTGTCCATGTCCTCTTAGATGCAACACTCGGTTTGATTTTAAATTTATGCTAGTGAATTAAAGTTTTGATAGCAACTCTTCCCTGTAGAATTTTGTTTCTAATCCCCTTTTCCTGAAGATTTTTTTATATTTCAAGTCTCCATTTGTTTTTAAGTTGCGAGGACAATGTAGATAATGCTTTTGGACAGTCTTTTATCGTTCATTCTCAGAATGTGGTCTCAAAATTTCAATTTTTTCCCCTGAAAGCGTCAGAGATTTGCTCAAAATTTTTATGTAACTCGTTATAGCTCCGTCTCATCCAGATTCCCCCAACACAAACGGAAACAAAAATTTTCCTTGGCATTTTCCGTTGTTCTTTTTGTTTAATGATTAAGTAAACGATTGCAAAAGCAAAGACTGCTCTGGAAACAATATTTTGTGGAAGATGATTTTTATCAGCAGACACGCAAGGCTGATAAATGAAGTATAATTTGGCAAAAAGCTGAAGATTTACTTGAAACGATGTGTCTTCACACATGCAGTACTCACAGAGTCATATATCGCAAAATATATATTGCTGTTTTGTACTTTATTTTCTTATTCGTCGTCAGTTGCAAATGGAAGTTGAGTGAAATGTTTAAAAACCAACCGAGTGGGACTTGTGGCAAGGTGGTGGTGGTGGTTAGTGTTTAACGTCCCGTCGACAACGAGGTCATTAGAGACGGAGCGCAAGCTCGGGTTAGGGAAGAATTGGGAAGGAAATCGGCCGTGCCCTTTCAAAGGAACCATCCCGGCATTTGCCTGAAACGATTTAGGGAAATCACGGAAAACCTAAATCAGGATGGCCGGAGACGGGATTGAACCGTCGTCCTCCCGAATGCGAGTCCAGGGTGATAACCACTGCGCCACCTCGCTCGGTTGTGGCAAGGGCTTTGTGTGGACATGCTGCATCATTTCCGGTGTATCGCACTGCGAGGATCCCATCATTAAATGATGCAGCAGGAATAGGAACTTGGTAGCCAGATCTTTGCCGTGCATATGTTAACATAGCTCGGTACCTCGGTCCAGAATGTTGTCGCAGATAACAGAAGGAAGGCGGATGGCGACATATCGATCGTGTACCGCGACCTACGGTTTCTGCTGCACGTGTTGTCATAAGTTGTTAAAAGCAAATATTTAATTCTTTGGCAAATAATACCTCACTTATGATTCTTGTGAATATGCTGGTCGTAATTACCCGCTACACGGTACTGTTTTTCCAACAAATCAATTTGTTACATGGCACGATGGAAGAGTCATAGGTTCTGGTACTCCACTGGTGATTATCCCAGAATACGTTTGTGTTCGTAGCTTTAGACTCATTCGCACTGGATCAGATTTAATCATCACAGATTTGTTCGGTTGCTTTCTCCGTCATTCACAAAATATACTTTCAGAACTGTTTTTGGCGCCTACACGTCATCTACTCAGGCACCTTGTGATACAACAAAGTCGGAAAGAGTGTACAACACAAATTATATATGAATGTAGGTCACATATCTACTCAGGATGTCTGGCGATTAAACGGATCTGATGATTAGAAAAAAGAGGAGCGTGTTTCCTTAAAGGTTCATTTAGAAAGCCCGAAAGCGTCACGGAGATCAGCCAACTCTAGTGGCGGATTCTGCAAGAAAGTGGTTCTGCACAACGATGCGGTTTAATGTTAAAGTTCCAGGAGCGTACGTTCCTAGAAGAATCAGCCAGTATATTGCTTCGTCGCACATGTATCTCGCGAAAAGCCGATGAAGGTAAAATGAGAAAGATTCAAGGTTACACGGAGGCTTACTAGCAATTGTTCTTCCAGCGAACCATTCGCGATTGGAACAGGAAAAGGGGAAAGATGAGTCGTGCACGAAGTATCCTCCGCCACACACTGTACGACGGCTTGTGGAGTACAGTCGCTCCCAAAAGACTTATTACTCCTCAGTTCAGAAAATCTCGTCCACGCCTAATCCTAAAAACAGCACAGAGATAACCTTTTCTTCTGCTGTAAAGAATTTGGGGATAATTCAGGACCATCACTCGGATTGGGCTGAACACACAACTGCAGTCTGAAAAAAAGTGTCAGCGTAACAGAAATATAAAAACTACTTCCTTTTGAGCTTATAAAGAAACTCGTAGCGGCACTAATACTTGACATCCTTGATTAAGATGCTCTTATTCTCCAAGAACTTTCGTGCGAGAGCGCACATCGGCTGGAACTAGCGACGAATGCTTCTGTGCAATAAATTTGTGATGTTCCCTATTTCGACTATAACACATTTGATGAATACATGCCCATAAACGTAGAGGTTATTATACTCTGCGGTGGCGTACAGTCTAGTCAATCATTGCGTTGGTTCCTATATATACTGTGTGATCAAATGTATCCGGACACCCCCAAAAACATACGTTTTTCATAATAGATGCTTTGCGCTGCCACCTACTGCCAGGCACCCCATATCAGAAACCTCACAAGGGAACCTCCCCATCGCACCCCCCTCAGATTTAGTTATAAGTTGGCACAGGGATAGGCCTTGAAAAACTGAACACAGATCAATCGAGAAAACAGGAAGAAGTTGTGTGGAACTATGAAAAAAATAAGCAAAATATACAAACTGAGTAGTCCATGCGCAAGGTAAGCAACATCAAGGAATGTGTCAGCTCGCGAGCGCCGTGGGCCCGTGGTTAGCGTGAGCAGTTGTGGAACGATAGGTCCTAGGTTCAAATCTTCTCTCGGGTGAAAATTTTAATTTTTTATTTTCAGATAATTATCAAAGTTCAGGCACTCACACGTAATCAACTTCGCTCTCCAAAATTCCAGGACATGTTCAGATTTGCTTGGACATTTACAGAATTTGGCGGTCTACGCACGGAAACATTTGAAAACGTAAAAAACATATGTTTTGACAGAGCACAGGGAAAACTGTGCCACTCTGAAACTGTTGCATTCATTTGATGCAGTTTATGTGACGAACTCTTTATGTTTTCATCACTTTCTTTGGAGTGATTATCACATCCACAAGAAAACCTAAATCGGGCAAGGTAGAAGAATCTTTTTAACCATTCGCCAAGTGTGCAAGTTAGGTGGTTCGACAACATATTCCTGTCATGTGACGCACATGCCGTCACCAGTGTCGTAAAGAATATATCAGACGTGTTTTCCTGTGGAGGAATCGGTTGACCTATGACCTTGCGATCAAATGTTTTCGGTTCCCATTGGAGAGGCACGTCCTTTCGTCTACTAATCGCACGGTTTTGCGGTGCTGTCGCAAAACACAGACACTAAACTTATTACAGTGAACAGAGACGTCAATGAACGAACTGACAGATCATAACTTTGCGAAAATAAATAAAGTAAAATTTTCAGTCAAGGGAGGACTCGAACCAAGGATCTTTCGCGCCGCAGTTGCTCACTCTAACCACGAGACCACGGCGCCCATCAGCTATTAATGTCCTTTATGTTGCATATGTTGTACATGGACTACTCAGTTCGTATATTTTGCTTATTTTTTCATAGTTCCACACAACTTCTTCCTGTTTTCTCGATTGATCTGTGTTCAGTTTTTCAAGGCCTACCCACTGTGACAATTTATAACTAAATCTGAGGGGGGTGCAATGGGGAGGTTCCCTTGTCAGTAGCCATTAGACATTGTGAGAGAGCAGAATGGGGCGCTCCGCGGAGCTCACAGACTTCGAACGTGGTCGGATAGTTGGGTGTCACTTGTGTCATACGTCTGTGCGCGAGATTTCTACACTCCTAAACATCACTAGGTCCACTGTTTCCGATGTGATAGTGAAGTGCAAACGTGAAGGGGCACGTACAGCATAAAAGCGTAAAGGCCGACTTCTGTTGACTGACAGAGACCGCCGACAGTTGACGAGCGTCGTAATGTGTAATAGGCAGACATCTATCCAGACCATCACAAGAGGAATTCAAAACTGCATCAGGATCCACTGCAAGTCCTATTACAGTTAGGCGGGAGGTGAGAAAACTCGGATTTCATGGTGAAGCTGCTGCTCATAAGCCACACATCACGCCGGTAAATGCCAAATGACGCCTCGCTTGGTGTAAGGAACGTAAACATTGGACGATTGAAAAGTGGAAAACCGTTGCGTGAAGTGACGAATCACGGCACACAATGTCGCGATCTAGTGGCAGGGTGTGGGTACGGCGAATGCCCGGTGAACGTCATCTGAAAGCGTGTGTAGTGCCAATAGTAAAATTCGGAGGCGGCGGTGTTATGGTGTAGTCATGTTTTTCATGGAGGGGGCTTGCACCCCTTGTTGTTTTGCGTGGCACTATCACAGCACAGGCTCTCTACTGAAATTCTGTTCTTTCCTAGCAGCCATCGTCATTTTCATTCCAATCCTATCCTCTTTCATTATCCCTTCCACGTCTTCTAATATCAAGAACGCTTTAAAAGTGCTGAACTAATCAATATCATTCGTAATGTCTCCATTATTATTGTTATTATTATTATTATTATTATTGCCAGTTATTGTTTTTATTAATAACGCCAATTAATATAATGGCGCTTCTTATGTAACCTTTTTTATACGTGTTGTTTGTGATTAGATGTAAGAGAGGCCCTTAAGGCCCTCATCTAATCAGGCTAAATAAGCAATAGATAAATAAATCTTAAACTAAAAATTTAAAACAAGCTCGACACAGAAAAGCCTCTAGAAGGTCTAAAAATAATATCCTTTGCCCCTTTAAGTTTAATATAAGTAGTAATATCTGGTTGCAAGCGTCGTCCCTTTGGGGGACCGCTAAGTAAATTAAAAAAAAAAAAATGAGAAATTAGCTGGAACTTCCTTTCTAGAGCAGCACACTTTCTTTATTGCTGGGTACAAGCATATTCTGTTTGTCGGCATCTCTTCCAATCATGTGCGTCCCGCATCCACATCTCAAAATAGGTAGTGAAGTTATAATTACTTATTATATAAAATATGAAAAACTGTCCGTCTTTAACTGGTCTACCATTGCTGCAGAATAGAGTTAGCTATCTATTTTATACCATATTTTACATAATTACGTACGAACTTAATCTCACGCATTAATCTATCTTACGAGGTATGTTTTTTGCAGTGGTTTATGGTAGCGTACTAACTCACGCTTCATTTAACCACACGGTGCAAGGTTTTCTGTGCGTGGGGCGTGACACAGAGTGGCGACCCGAACGGCCAGTCACGTGAGGTGAGGGCAGGCGTCGCTGACGGTTGTGGCTGTATTCCGAATTTTTGGCTGTAAATTAATTAAGATTTGACTCGAAGATTAGATATCATTGTTTTGTTATTTACCAACGTTGCCTAGGTAGCTTACTTGTATTTATATTTCATAGTTCATCTTTTTTAGATGTAATCTTTTTTTATTTTATTTATTTAGCGGTCCCCCGAAGCAACGACGCTTGAATCAAAATATTACTACTTATTTTAAACTGAAAGGGACAACACAATATCTTTTTTTTACTTTTTAGAGGTTTTCTTGTGTTGCTTTTTTAAATTTTTAATTTAAGTTTTTATTTAACGCTTTTTAAGCTTCATATTTTACTACTATACACGGTACGATCGACACTACGGCCACATTCACGGAAATACCTTCCTGGACGAATCGCAATATGGCGACACTATTTATGTGTTTCTTTTTTTAATTCACACGTATATTCATTGACTGTGTCTTAGTGTGTGTTTAGTTAATTTAGGTAACATAGGCAATAAGCACTGGTGATAATTTTCAAATCAAGTCGGAAGAAAGTGGGTTACCATTGCGCTCTCAGGCAATAGGCTGCTTAAACTACACGTAAGCGCCAAAGTAACTGATACGGGGTGCGTATTCAAATACAGAGAATACGGCGCTGCGGTCGGCAACGCCTATATAAGATAACCAGTGTCTGGTGCAGTTCTTATATCGGTTACTACTGCTATAATGGCAGGTTATCAAGATTCAAGTGAGTCAGAACATGATGTTGTAGTCGGCACACGAGCGATGGGACACAATATCTTCGCGGTAGCGATGAAGTGGGGATTTTCCCGTACGACCATTTCACTAACGTACCGTGAATATCATAAATCCGGTGAAACATCAAATATCTGGCATCGCCGCAGCCGGAAAAAGATCCTGCACGAACGGGTCAAATGATGATTGAACATAATCGTTCAACTTGACATAAGTGCAACCCTTCAGTAAATTGCTGCAGATTTCAACGATGGGCCATCAACAAGTGTCAGCGTGCGAACCATTCAACGGAACATCATCGATATGGGCTTTCGGAGCCGAAGGCCCCCTTGTGTATCCTTGATGACTACACGACACAAAGCTTTACGCCTCGTCTGGGCCCTTGAACTCCGACATTAGACTGTTGATGACTGGAAACATGCTGCCTGGTCAGACGAGTCTCGTTTCAAATTGTATCGAGCGGTTAGACGTGCACGGGTATGGAGACAACCTCAAGAATCCATGGACCCTGCATATCAGCAGGGTACTGTTCGAGCTGGTGGAGTCTCTGTAATGGTGTGGGGCGTGTCCAGTTGGAGTGATATGGGACCCCTGATACGTCTACGTGACACGTACGTAAGCCCCCTGTCTGATCACCTGCTTCCATTCACGTCAATTGTGCATTCCGACGGATTTGGGCAGTTACAGCAGGACAACGCAACACCCCCCACGTCCAGAATTGCTACAGAGTGGTTCCAGGAACACTCTTCTGAGTTTAAACACTTCCGCTGGCTACCAAACTCCTAAGATATTAACATTATTGAACGTATCTGGGATGCCTTGCAACGTGCTATTCAGAAGAGATCGCCATTCCCTCGTACTCTTACGGATTTATGGATAGTCCTACAGGATTCATGACGTCAGCTCCCTCCAGTACTACTTCTGACATTAGTGAAGACCATGCCACGTCGTGTTGCGCCCTCGCATGGGCCCTACACGGTATTAGGCAGGTGTATCAATTTCTTTGGCTCTTCAGTATATTAGGGCAAAATCATTTGACTTATTACTGAGTTGTAAACCTCAAAAAGAATACAAAATGTCTACGAGAGCATATGTTAAGTCACAATCTCCTTTTCTGTGCTTGGTAAGTTATGAAACAAGTGACTTCAAAAGCATGACTTATCATTGTTAGTGAACCGTAAAAGATTAACGTATGTTCTCGTGGATTTTCATTTAATTCTTTCAGTCCTACAGTCTGATACTACGTTTTCTGATGTAGCCCTTGTATATTACGTAGCGTATATGAAAAGAGTGCGATGGTGGGAAACATTTTTACTCAATTTACCTGATGAAATTTAAACGGTTGAACTGACTTTCATGGAACCTAGCTGAGAACCTTCCAAACTAAAAAAAAAGTTAAAAAAAACCTGTAACTCGGACCTTTCATTTGAGAGCTACTATGTGACAGACAGATACAAGTGTGAAACTTACAACACCCCTCTTTTTGCGTTGGGGATTAATAAATAAATATAGATGTAGATACAGTAAGTCTTTTTGGATATATTTTGCATGGTCTGCTTTGTATGCCTCACCCTAGATAGAGTTGGAGACTTGGCGATCACTGCCTCGGGTTGATAATTCATTGACTCCTGAGACGTGGCGGGTGGGGACCCGGGCGTCTAAGTAATCACACGTCACTTCCCCACTCCGGGTCGAGTATCGGAGATGGTATGCTCCCGGCGACGGACGTCTTTACAAAGGGTCGCTCCATTTGAAGGGGAAGGAGTCGTCGGTTTGCGTACAGAGCGCGTCTCGCGGCGGGCCGGTGCGGTATTTGTATGGCTTGTTAAGCCAGCATAACGGGATGAAATTACGGCCGCAGTTGGCGGGCGTCCGGTAAGGACAGACCAGCGCGCGCGCAGAGCTCCGCACCACTGACCGGCCGCCACTCCGGGGTTCGAGTCCCGCACGAGGTCGCAGTACCCGAGGCGGGTACCTCCCCGCTTCTACACAACGTGTGTCAAAGCTTTTCTCGATACACGTAAACGATAAGACGAATAGGACGAGCGGAAGTCTGTGACTGTTTCGTGACGACGCTGTAGTATGGGGGACTCTAAAACAATTCAAGATCACTTAGACAGGAGTTTGGTGTAATGAACTGCTGGTTGCTGTAAATGTACAAAAACTGTAAGTTAATGCGGATCAGTACGGAAAGCAATTCTGTGCTGTTCGAATACAGCGTTAGTGAGGCGCTTCTTGACAGAGTTACGTCGGTGGTATCTAGGAGTAATGTCGCAAAGCGATATGAAACGGAACGGGCACCGCGACGGCGGTAGAAAGGGAAGCGAATGGTCGACTTCAGTCTCAAATGGTTCAAACGGCTCTGAGCACTATGGGACTTAACATCTGAGGTCATCAGTCGCCTAGACTTAGAACTACTTAAACCTAACTAACCTAAGGACATCACACACATCCATGCCCGAGGCAGGATTCGAAACTGCGACCGTAGCAGCCGCGCGGTTCCGGACTGAAGCTCTTAGAACCGCTCGGCCACAGCGACCGGCCGGCTTCGGTCTGTTGGAAGAATTCTGGGAAAGTGTAGCTCATCTATAAATTAGGAGACAGCGAACAGAACACAGGGGAGACCCTTTCTTGAGCACTGCTCGAGTGTTTGGTATCCGCACCATGTCGGATTGAAGGAGGATATAGAAGCAATTCAGAGGTGAGAGATTGATTACTGGTAGGCTCGATCAACAAGCGAGTGTTACGGAGATGCTTCGTGATCTCAAATGGAAATCCCTGGAGGGAAGACGGCGTTCTTTTTGCGATTTTTTTTTTTAATTTAGAGGACCAGCATTTGCAGCTGAATGCTCAACGAATCTACTGGCGCCAACGCATATTTCACATAAGGACCACGGAGACGAGATAAGAGAAACTTGGGCTCTTACGGAGTCATACAGACAAACTTTTTTCCCTCGTTCCAGTTGCAAATGGAACAGGAAAAGGTACCCTCCGCCATGTACCGCATGTTAACTTTCTCAGAGTGGGCGTTAGTTATTAATCACAAGCAGCTTAAGGTACTCAACATACTGTATATGCAGCCATTTATAGTATGTAGAATACCTTAACCTGACGTGAGTGAGATTAGTAACTATCGGCCGGAGGGAAAAATTTATTTTTGTTATTGACGTTAAGACACTTGCAATTTACACGAGGCCTACCAGAATGTACCCCCTGCTTGACTATACAATAAAATTTTGGAATAGTTCAAAAAAATTTATTAGAGAATTCTTTAAAGTACAGTGGTACCTCGTTTATTCCATCCTCGTTAATCCACACCTCCTGTTCAACCATGTCGGATTTCTTTTTTTAAGTACAACTAATGTACAGTATTTGATACTGAAGTAATGGTCAACAGCAATCATAAAAAATTTTAATTCAGCCAACCCCCAGACATGGATTTTGGCACAGTGTCAGTTAACAAGTTAAGACCGAGTTGTACAGTACTGCATTGCCTAATTTGTTGTGAACGTAAATTTACATCCATGGGCAAAAACGTAGGTGAATTGCGTAAAGCAGGGCAAGGTGAGATCTGGACAAATATGGAGTTACATGAGACACTTTGAAGTTGAGGAAATAGGCAGATTCTGGTATGTCTAGGTACGAGATTCCTTTGATACTGTTCCTAATAAAAGAAAAGAATGGTCTGTAAACTCAGTTTGCAGAGCTGTTACAGGAGATCTTAACCTTAGGCTAGTCTCTTTCGTGTTGATTACTGTAAGATTTTCACTAGCCTACAATCTAATATTATCGTGACTAACTGTACAAGAAAAATGAAAAGTGTATTCATCTGAAAAATATGTCATTCAGAAAAGCGTGCTTCTCTAGAATTTCAGTGCAAAATTCGAACCTTTTGTTATGGTCGCAGCATCCAATGTTTGCAATAAGCACAGTTTGTACTGCTTTTGATACAGACTTTCTTTCAGGATTCGCTATACCGTTGGTTGAGGGATTTTACGTTGATTGCTCGCAAGTGTTGTGGATATCCTAGGGCTCCTTTCGTAAGTTGCTGGGGTATATTCGGCACTTTCGTCCGATGTACGAGGATCACCCGTGCTTTACCGCTTGCTGATGCAGCGATCTTCTAGGAACTTTCGATGCCCCTCATATATTTGTTTATGATGAGGTGGCTCTTTGTGGGATAATTGGCGAAATGCACGTTGGACTTAAACATGGTACTCAAACTTTGCTAAACGATCATTCTTGTGGCGTCGCTATTTTCTTTCAAACACGAAACAGCGCCACTGCGGCTCTGAAAGGAACTTCTACGCGGAATGTTCAAAAATTTCAGCATTTCCCCACCGAGAATCGTTGAAGCTGAGTTTGTATTTTTTTGTGGTAAACTCTTGGAATGCGCTCCTTCTTTTTGAAAAACCTTACTGCTGCATCTGTAATTTCATCCTTAAAGGGTTGAGACCCCCAACAGAATGACCAGTAGACGCCGACGAACAGTGTGGAGAACAAGCGTCCGATTTTCGCGAGCGGGATCTTCCGTACGGCACGTCTGGACCCGTAGCCCCAGCGCAACCTTGGCAGGTAGCGACGCTTGAAGCCTGTGTGCCCTTGGCCTACCGGGAAACGCCTGTCGTCATCATGTTGTTGCTGCAGCCGGCACAGCTAATGAGGGAACTTCCACTCGGTACACCACCAGTCTCCGAGAGGTGTATCTATACGGATTTTCCAACCAGAGACTGTCCCACTCTTCTCATAGCTGGCTTACATTGAATTCAACCATGTACGTTAAGTGCCGACGCAAAATGTCGCATCCAATATATAGGTGTAACCAGTAGACAGTAGACACGAATTTGCCATTTCATTTATAATACTTTGACTGAAAACATCTAGAATCAAAATTATGTAGAAAAAGTAAAAAAACGTAGTACTAAAAGTAGACTTCTTTTTCTCTAGTAATACCTGTTCCTTAAAAAGTGTTTTAGGTGCGTTTTTATCGACAATTATCCTCCCAGCATCCAAACCAATATTTCTTATTAGAATCGTTATATTTTTATTATAGTATTATTGTACTTATAATAAAGAATAATTTGCCCTTTATTTTTCCTCTCTGTTTTCGACATATACTGTTCGCCTTACCATGCCGATGTCAAAACGCAGTGTGTATATGGTGCTTAAAAACTACGTATACAAAATGTTGTTGTTTCGAAGACACCGAAGACATTTGAACCAAGTACCGACCGGTTCTGCCTCGTGTCTGTTTTTCCAGCTGTGACTGTTGCACGTTAACCTAGATGCACAGCAGTATGCGTAGGAAGACTGGTGAAGGGTTGACCGATGTCCACCTCGCACATGTGTTCGCTGATTGCAACGGGAGATATGCACAGTGACGTAATGCTTAGCTGTCCACGCAGCGACGGCAACTACAACACGTTACTTGTACACCTGTACGCAGGCCTTTGTGGCTTTCATTGTACTTTTGCTGATTGAATATTAGAGGCTTTTTACACTGTGGTGAAGGTACTTTCAACTAAATAAATGTAACTGGGGTGAGCAAACGAATAAGTCGTAAATAAATATCCGTGAACAGTCACCAAAATTTTGGCTGTCGTGTTCGGATTCAGCTTGTATTAACAGAACAGAAGATTGTATGACTTTCCTGGATAATGTGAGTCCGTGCCAACGAGGACATGACGATACGGGAGCAACTGCGATAACACCGGGAGTAAAGATATCACATAAGTCGCAGAGGTTACTGTCTCCATTTCAGTTAAACTCTGAGAGAGACGGGAAATGGGAAAGACGCGCTCTGTTTGTCTTTGAATGCAAAACGCATTGCGTAGGTTCTTCCCAGAATAACGCTTTTCCGCGAAACGTCGACTGTCGAGCTAATAAAGTTTCCTTGAAATCCTACAGCCACTGCTCAGCCGGATAAATCGTTTTGTTTAACATATACGATTCCACGCACTGATACACTAAATCGTGTAATTTCTACAAAAAAAAAAAAAAAAAAAACATCAACGGGCAATAAGCACATTGTAACCAGAAATAGACATTATTTTTAAATTGGCACAGCAACCTATATCTAAGTTTATGCATCCGACACTTCCCACATATCAAGAAAAATGCAAATGTTCAAATGTGTGTGAAGTCCTATGGGACCAAATTGCTGAGGTCATCGGTCCCTAGTCTTACATGCTACTTAAGCTAACTTATGCTAAGAACAACACACACACCCATGCCCGAGGGAAGACTCGAATCTCCGGCGGGAGGGGCCGCGCAGTCCGTGACATGGCGCCTCAAACCGCTCGGCCACTCCGCGTGGCCAAGATCAATGCGTAAATCCACAAACATAACATAGACCATGTGTGACAGATTTATTTTAGAAGCATTGTGCGACGTGACAAAGTCAGTGCTGCTGCAGATGACAAAATGTTCACAAGCAGAGGACAACCGTATAAAAGGTAGCTGGTGTGTTGGAGGTCCCGTCGCCACGGAGACTGACGATAATTATTGTAACGCAGTACCCGTACTATTTGCACGCCGTCGTAAATTGAATGGTCCCCGTGGCTATCTGCCATGTGGAGGATCCGGGTCTAATTCCCGATACTGCTAGGAATTTTTCCTTGCTGAAAGAACAGGACCAGAGTCTATTTGGCCTCGTGAGGCTAACTCAGGAGCTAATTGAGAGGGAAGTAGCGGCTCCAAAGGTCTGCAAAGCTGACAACGACGGGGAGAGCGCTGTGCTGACCCCATACCCCTCTATACCGCATTCAAATGACACCATTTGCTGAGGGTGACACGGCGGTCGGCTTGTCCATCCTAGTCGGTCTCTCTGAGTCTAGAGCAGCGCAACTTCCCTTTTTCTTATACCATTGGACCATTGGACCACTTCCCCTGGTTAATGATGGCGTTCCTGCTCAAGTATATCCGCAATGTATCGAAGTCACTAATTCTTCGGTTTATCTAGTACGATGCTAGCCTCTCTGACAGTGTTTGTCCCATGGCACACCATCCGCTGTTTTCGTGGTTTGGCAAATTTATTTTATATAATCGTGTGGCTGGATGCTTCTTCTGTCGCCAAAGTTGCCATTGAAACTGAGGGAGGAATAAAGTGTGCTCCATCTGTGTCTGAAGTAGGTAATACTCTCGCAAACAAGGTTGACACTCGGCGAGGTGGCTGAGGGGAGCAACTGTAAATGGGAAATGCCTTTGCGCTCGCTCCCATCAGCCACCACGCCAAATGTCAATTTTGCGCATATAGTAAACTTTGTTGTCTGTGCTATCTTCAGGCGTACCCCAAGGGCGTGTTATTGGACCATTACTTTTCACAGCATACACTGATTAGCCAGAAATTATGATCGCCTACGTAACAGTCGTGTCGAATTTTGGCACGGATAACAGCGGCGACGCGCCGTGACGTGGAAGCAATGGGGCCTTGGTAGGACGCTGGCGGGAGTTGATACCACAAATGGTTCAAAATGGTTCAAATGGCTCTGAGCACTTGGGACTTAACATCTGAGGTCATCAGTCCCCTATAACTTAGAACTAATTAAACATAACTAACCTAAGGACATCACACACATCCATGCCCGATGCAGGATTCGAACCTGCGACCGTAGCGGTCACGCGGTTCCAGACTGAAGCGCCTAGAACCGCTCGGCCACCGCTCTGGTGAGTTGGGGAGCCAGCGCATCAATTAACACTATCCACTGTGTTTCTCGAATCCCTCCATCACACTCCTGGCCTTGTGACACGTCGCATTATCTAGCTGAAAAATACCATTGCCGTTGGAAAACATGATCGTCATGAAGAGGGGTACGTGGTCTGTAACCAGTGTAAGATACTCCTTGGCCCTCATGCTGACTTTCACGAGCGCCACTGGACCAATGGATGATCAAATGAAAGTTGCCAGAGCATAATGGAGCGGCCGCCAGCTTGTCTCCGACGCGCTGTTCTCCTGGAAGATTCGCGCCCTCCTATCAGCATGATGAAGAAGGTATCGGGATTCATCAGACCATGCAACGCTCTGGCACTGCGACAATCTCGAGTGCCGATGTTCACGTGCCCATTTCAACCGTACTGACCGATGTCGTAGTGTTAACAGCGAAACATGCACGGATCGTGGGCTGTGGATGCCCGTCGTTAGGAGCGTTCGTTGCACTGTGTGTTCAGACACACTTTTACTCTGCCCAGCTTTAAAGTCTGATGTTAGTTCGGCCACAGTTCGTCGTCTGACCTCTTTTACCAGTCTGGCCAGCGTGCGACGTCCGACATCTGTAGCCGGCCGCGGTGGTCTAGCGGTTCTAGGCGCTCAGTCCGGAACCGCGCGACTGCTACGGTCGCAGGTTCGAATCCTGCCTCGGGCATGGATGTGTGTGATGTCCTTAGGTTAGTTAGGTTTAAGTAGTTCTAAGTCCTAGGGGACTGATGATCACAGATGTTAAGTCCCATAGTGCTCAGAGCCATTTGAACCATTTGAACATCTGTAATGAGGGGTGGTGGCCCGACCTAACGACGTCTGCACATGGTTCATATCGGTTTCGCCACGTGTTGGAGACACCAGAGAGCGCCTAGAACAGCCGACAACCGCGCGGCTAGAGGCGACATGTCACTGATTGCGCGGGCCCTCCCGTCGGAGGGTCGAGTCCTCCCTCGGGTATGGGTGTGTGTGTTGTTATTAGCATGAGTTAGTTTACGCAGTGTCTAAGTCTAGGGGCCGATGACCTCAGCAGTTTGGTCCTTTAGAAATTTACACACATTTGAACATTTTGAACAGCTGACAAAACGTGCAGTTTCCAAAATGCTCGTGCCCTCGGTCAAACTCGGATAGATCGCGCACCTTTCCCATTCTACACACGGACAGTGTGCTCAATGATACTTCATGAACTGCGCCAAGTGACGCTGCTACGGCCGGGACGGGTTTATGTCAATAGTAGGTCGGTGATCGTAATGTTCTGTAAATGATTCAAATGGCTTTGAGCACTATGGGACTTAACATCTGAGGTCATCAGCTCCCTACAACTTAGAACTACTTAAACCTATCGAATCTAAGGACATCACAAACATCCAGGCCCGAGGCAGGATTCGAACCTGCGACCGTAGCAGCAGCGCGGTTCCGGACTGAAGCGCCTACAACCGCTCGGTCACAGCGGCCGGCTTGTATAATGTCATAGTAAGCTTATTTTACGCTAAATTCTTGTCACATACTACAAATACAAAATTTTTGTAAGTGATTTATACTTTTTGTATGTATCCAATGTTAAGAATGTACTATACTTAAATTTCGTTGAAGAAATCACAAATTGTCGAAACGAAAAAATTGCTAGTGTTTGGCTGAAAACATTTTTTAATACATTCTGTGATAACCAGCAGCCGGCCAGGATGGCCGAGCGGTTCTAGGCGCTACAGTCTGGAACCGCGCAACCGCTACGGTCGCAGGTTCGAATCCTGCCTGGGGCATGGATGTGTGTGATGTCCTTAGGTTAGTTAGGTTTAAGTAATTCTAAGTTCTAGGGGACTCATGACCTCAGAAGTTAAGTCCCATAGTGCTCAGAGCCATTGGAACCATTTGATAACCAGCAACTCCACGTATGGATTTGAAAAGATAATGACTTTTTCAAAACTCAGAAATTAAAAAATGATAACCTGGTGCTGCTGCTCCTCTGTCAAGTAGCTCCTCAGTTGGCATCAACAGGCCGAGTGCGCCCCGCTCCAGTCCAAAAAAAAAAAAAAAATAAATAAAAAATCCATGGCTGTACCAGGAGTTGAACCCGGGTCCTCGGTTCAGCAGTCGGCACCCAGCTGCAGAGGCGGTCTAGATTTACTATCCTCGACCGCAACGACCCGGCCGACAGTACATTAAACTCCGACACAGTCAGAGGGCCGGCGACCCACTGAGTGAACGGGGCGGTGGTAGTAGGAGTAGGGAGAAAGGTGCCCAGTGTGGGCTGGTCCGAGACTTTGAGATGGTTCGGTACGGTCGATGGCGCATGGGACTGTGGTCGCGTCTGCTAGATCGGCGGCGTCTACAGTCCGTTTCACAGTTCCTGTTACACACCTCTGTAGACGGTAGAGCGGTGTTAGTTTTCAGTGTTTGGTTTCTTGCACACAACAGTCTCTGTGACAAGTGAAAGACTCTGCCAGTTAAAGTGCGATTCGTGGGTTTGTCGGGACCAGGCATGTAGAGCCATTTTGTTTTGCGTTTCTATGACAGCATCTCAGCACTGCCGCAGTGCTAATCCAACTGCGGCATTTACAATCATATTGAAATTAGCTGTCATGTGACAGCGAGCGGGTTGGACTGCCGCCGCCAACAGGATAGCTCCAACCGTGGTTCCACTTCCGCTGCACGAATCATTATGGCAACCAGTTGCCAAGTGGGCAGCTTTCCTGGCCGCAAAAATCTCGACTCTTGCAAGAAAAAGTTTAACGTAGTTCTTAATTGAAATTAACAACAGATTTCTTTCACCTTCTTATACACTGAAGCGCTAAAGAAACTAATATAGGCATGCGTATTGACAAACAAAGATATGTAAACAGGCAGAATACGCCGCTGCGTTCGCCAACGCCAACAAGTGTCTGTCGATCGGTTGCTGCTGCTACAGTGGCAGGTTATCATGATTTAAGTGAGCTTGAATGTGGTGTTATAGTCGGTTGCAGGAGCGATGCTACACTACATCTCCGAAGTAGAGATGTAGCGGGGATTTTCCCGTACGATCTTTTCACGACTGTACCGTGAATATCATCAATCCGCTGAAACATCAAATCTCCGACATTGCTGCGGCCGGAAAGAGGCGCTGCAAGGACGGAACCAACGACGACTGAAGAGAATCGTTCAACGTGACAGAAGTGCAACTCTTACGCAAATTGCGGCAGATTTCAATGCTGGGCCATCAACAAGTATCAGCGTGCGGGCCATTCGACGAAACATCAATGATATGGACTTCCGGAGCCGAAGGCCCACTCGTGTACCCTTGATGGCTGCACCACACAAAGCTTTACGCCTCGCCTGGGCCCGTCAACATCCACATGGGACTGTTAATGACTGGAAACATGTATCCTCGTCGGACGAGTCACGTTCCAAATTGTATCGAGCAGATGGACGTTTACGGGTATGGAGACAACCTCCATGGACCCTGCATGTCAGCTGGAGACTGTTCAAGCTGGTGGAGGCTCTGTAATGGTGTAGGGCGTGTGCAGTTGGAATGATATGGGACCTCTGATATGTCTAGATACGACTCTGAGGTATGTAAGTATCATGTCTGAACACCTGCATCCATACATGTCCATTGTGCATTCCGATGGACTTAGGCAATTCCAGCAGGACAATGCGCCACCCCACATGTCCAGAATTGCTACAGAGTGGATCGAGGGACACTTTCCAGAGTTTAAACACTTCTGCTGGCCACCAAACTCGCCATAGATGAACATTATTGAGAATATCTGGGATGCCTTGCAACGTGCTACTCAGAAGAAATCTCCACCCCCTCATAGTCTTACGGATTTGTCGACACCCCTGCAGGATTCATGGTGTCGGCTCCCTCCAGCACATTAGTCGAGTCGAAGCCAGGCCGCGTTGCGGCTTTTCTGCGTGCTCGCGGTGGCTCTACACGACATTAGGCAGGTGTACCAGTTTCTTGTGAATGCTGAACATTAGATGGATAGATCACATAACTAATGAGGAGGTACTGAATATAATTGGGGAGAAGTGAAATTTTTGGCAGAACTTGACTAGAAGAAGGGATCGGTTGGTAGGACATATTCCGAGGCATCAAGGAAGCACCAATTTAGTATTGGAGGGCAGCGTGGAGCGTAAAAATCGTAGAGGGAGACCAAGAGATGAATACACCAAGCAGATTCAGAAGGATGTCGGTTGCCGTAGGTACTGGGAGATGAAGAAGCTTGCACAGGATAGAGTAGCATGAAGAGCTGCATCAAACCAGCCTCTGGACTGAAGACCACAACAACAACCAGTTTCTTTGGCTCTTCAATGTAAAACACTACAGCAAACTATTCGGACACGACATCTTATAAAAAAATAAATAGGACGGGTAGAACCTGTCTCGGCGGATTGCGTAATGCGTCCGAAACTGTGTCACATCCCCGACTACTAATAAAGGCACTGTCATATGGAATCTCTTGGTAAATACGCGATTGGCTCAAAGAATACTCGCGTTGTGTCATACTGGACAATGAATGTTCCGCAAAGGAAGTGTAAATACATAAAAGATGATACATCAGATAGCATCAGCAGCACTATAAGATTGTTAGCTGGATTGTTGGTTTCGTGTGGTCTGCGCTACATTCGAACCCCACATTCAACTCTTATCAACTAAAATCAGGCCTCATCTGACCACGCCACCGTTTTCGAGTCGTCTAGGGTCCAACCGACATCGTCGCGAGTCCAGGAGAGGCGCTGCAGGCGATGTCGTACTGCTTCCATAGCCCATTAACGCCACATTTCGCCGCACTGTCCTAATGGGTAAGTTCCCCGTAGGTCCCACGTTGGTTTTTGCAGTTATTTCACGCAGTGTTTCTTATGCGTCTGCACTGACAACTCTACGCAAACGCCTCTGCTCTCGGTCGTTAAGACAAGACCGTCGGCCACTGCGTTGTCCGTGGTGAGAGGTAACGCCTGAAATATGGTGTTCTCGGCACACTGTTTGACACTGTCGATCTTGAAATGTTGAATTCTCAAACGATTTTCGAAATGGAATGCCCCATGCGTCTAGCTCCAACAATCATTCCTCGTTCAAAGTCTGTTTATTTCCGTCATGTGGCCATAGTTACGTAGTAAGCGTTTTCACACGAATCACCTGAGTACACTGCACTGTCCTTTTATACCTTGTGTACGCGATACCACCGCTATCTCTGTCTGTACATATCGCTACGCTATCATGTGACTTTTGTATGTCTAGAAGTCTAAATTGGTATGTATAAAATAAAAACAAGTTTAAACTTCACTGCAAACAGTCACACCAACATAGTTCCTGGTAATTGTAACTGTAGTGTTCCGCAACAAATGATGTCCCAACAGTCATAATCTCTGAAAAGCTACACATTAGCTGGACTTGGTGTTTTTACTTCCATTTCTGTTTGAATGCTCTGCCTTTAATGTTATGACAGCCGTATCTTACACTTCATTTGGGAAGGGTCACCAGACCGTAAACGCCTTGTGAACGTCAAGTAAAAACAGAACTGTCGAGGAAAAATGCACTTTACGAGTGTTGTTTCTGTGAAACGTGACACATCCAGTGTTATGGTGCTGTTCTGCAGTACGTAATGCGTCCTTACTGCCCATTTGGCATTGTTGTAGCTCTTTTGTCACTCTGTCCTCCACCCCTCTCTCGCAGTTCCGCCTGTTTCCATTGTGTTCCACGTGCAGCAAGTACTTTTCCGGTGTAGTTTAGAGATGGATGTAATGGACAACCGAGACTAAGCTCTACCACCTCGTATGTTGCAGCCAAAAACAGTAATGGTAGCTATTTGTGCCTTCTCCCCAACATCTAAAGCAAAGCAATCCGCAACGTTAAAGTTAGTTTGAACACCTCAGTACCTTTTGGACGTCATACTTTGCCTTCCTCCCATCCTTGATCTGACTGACCCACACGGTTAGCAGGGCAACCTACAGTTCAACAGGGCTCCGAATCATGGTACCACTTGGCATTTTTCACACCAAAACGTCATTACCAGATGGGAAAGAAGCGATAAGTGACAAAAGATATCCTGGGTTCCACTGAGGATCGAACTTCAGGTTAGTAGACAATTACCCTCTCAGGCAGCGAGCCACATCTACAAGGTGTACCAACAAGGAGACCACAAGACAGTCGGATTTATGTAATTTTTTATATTTATGGTACACGAAGTTAAGAGCTCAAATACCAGTTTCGCAAGGCTGTTCGATGCAACTTCCAAAAAACCTCGACAAAATCAACTTTGAACTTTTCCGAGAGTCTTTAATATCCTAAAGAAACGTCGATTTTTTGACAGACAGCGAGCGTCTGTGGTAGAGTGCTTGCTTGCAATTTGGGCGAGGTTCGATTCCAGGCCATGGTAAATTACTAAACGAAGGTTCACGTTCTACGAGTGTTTCTGTGAAGAGTAAAATACATAAAGACGAAAAAAATTACAATCTGTTGAAAAAGATCTGTAAAAGTTAAGTCGAATGGCACGAATGGCTTCGAGACCACGAAGGGAAGGTTCAGCCGCCTAATTGGAAACGTTTTCCCTGTCCCTCGCGCCTGCAGGCGCCTTTCCGTAGCTAAGTATGAGAACTGTTAAGTGTAGGTGACTGTAGTGGGTGGGTGCCTAGTACAGCGTTCGTGTTGGAGATGATGAGTGGAGGGAGACGGTGCAGTCTGGCGCCGCCACATAGCCTCCTCCCCATCAGTCAAACAAATCAGTAACAGCTTGCGCTGTACGTGCTTGAGCATTGTCCTGCAAAATGATGGTCAGGTCCTGCAGAAAGTGTCATCACTTCTGTCTCTAAGCTGGTCGTAGGTTCTGTTCCAAAAATGAGCAGCATAGAGACAGAAGTGATGACACTTTCTGCACGACCTGACCGTCATTTTGCAACACAATGCTCAAGCACGTACAGTGCAAGCTGTTACTGATTTGTTTGAGTGATGGGGCTGCTAAGTGCTATACCACCTACTGCACTGCCCTGACTCAAGACTTCATAAGTTCAACTCTATTTCTAAACTGAAGGAAACACTTCACGGCATTCGCTTCAGATCTGATACAAATTCGTCGGGCAATAGACCGCGCCGCTTGAACTGTCAACACAACTGGCACTGCTAAAAGTATCCTACGACTTCCACATCGCTGGCAACGGGTTATACACAGTGCTGGTGACTACTTTGAAGGGCAGTAAAACTTCGAATCACGTATCTATTTTGTACGACCTGTAAATAAATAGTTGCCACCATTAAAGTCCCAACCCTCGTATGTAGACACGAAGAATAAAGATGTAGAACATTAATAACGTCCGTTTTATTTAAAAGCATTAAGATTTTTCACATAAGGCATAAAGTGGGAGGGTTTGCTGAAAAACAATGCCTCCGAAGTTCTTACGGCATTATTTTTCAGCACGCCATCGTAATTTTGAGCTTATTCTTTCACATGTCGCTTCCACAGTGGCTCGGAAATTGGGTTTTAGGCTCCCATGGACCAAGTTACCGTTTTGCACGCGGTGCATACTTCCAAACTTTGTCGTGGATTGCCTAGCGCACGCACTCTCTGTCGTTAACACACGCAACGTACAGAGACGTTGCTACCATTACAGTTTACTCTTTGGCAAATACACAAAAATACCAAACTTTCCGTCAACTTTCCCTGTTGGCAGTGACGCAGTGTAATAATAGTTTACACAGAGGAAACAAATGCCGTGAATTTAAGCCTGAAGGGGAAAAGTGACACCGTATGACAAACACATAATTTCCAGGAATGAATATTGATTCTCAGTTGGGCTGGCAATGAATACATTAAGATACTTGGAAACAGAACATCATCAGCATGTTCTGCCCTTATAGCCCTGTCATCAGTGTGTAACTGCCAGTGTCTTTTAGTTACCATTAGCTCGTGTGTACACTGGGTTCTTAGTTATGGAATTCTTTTCTGGCGTACAAATACACAAAATACGAACTCCGTTTTCGAAATGCAGAAAAGGGCTATAAGGATAATAACCAAAAATAGCAGTTGAGCTCACTGTAAAAACCTGTTCAAACCACTAAACCGTGTGAGTATATTTCCCAATGAGTTGTACATATAAAAAATAACGCTGATAATTACCGCACAAACGGCTCTGTTCATGACCATGGAACAAGATCTAGAATGAATGTAGGTTTACAAGAAAGAATAAACACAAAACTAAAAAGAGCATTTTCCACCTAGGAATAAAACTATAGAATAAATTTCCCGAGGAGATTAAAGAGATTACTAAAACAAACTTATTTAAAAAGACAGTTTTTATACCTATTAAGCAATACATTCTATACATTGAAGGATTGCTTAGGTAATACTGATTACATGTTTGGTACGTTTTTCTTTCCTTTCTTTACTTTCTGGGAAAACTTACTCCCATGGCTATGCATAGCATACTCCTTTTCAATTCAACGTCTCCCTTGTTATAGGGGATGCTGACTCAGTTTTTCAGGTTAGCAAATGGGAAGTTGCGGCACAGAAAATGGAAATCTGGCATAGACGCCATGGTCGTGACTTCAGATGATGCTGTGTGTAGTGTAACATTGTGAAACAATGTGTGTGTGTGTGTGTGTGTGTGTGTGTGTGTGTGTGTGTAGTGTGTGCAGTGATGGGAGTGATCATCGGTGTGGCACTAGCCTTTTACATAATTAAGTAACTTCTTTGTAAAACAGTATAGTGCACAAACGTAAAGCCGAATGAGATAGCGCAATGTTAAATAGGCTAGTCTAGGATTCTGGACGGTGGCGGCTCCAGTCTTCATTCGGCCATCCTGGTTTGGGTTTTCCTCGTGTTTTCCTGAATTACCTCAGGCAGATGCCGGAATGGTTCCTACTATAAGGCTACAACCGACTACCTGTCCCTTGGCTGTCATACTATGTAAGTATGTAAATGTTGGTATATATCAATTATCTTATTTTTATTGTTCTGAAATTTTAATACCATGCCCAAATCCTCGCAAAAGTGGCCTACGGATAAATAAAATTAGTCCAACTAGTACAATAACAACAACAACTGTTACTACTGCTACTTCATAACATTACACAGGTCATCTAAAATACGTTTCACAAAAATCACATTAAATATAGAAACATATTTTGTTTTAGTTACAGGTTAAACTTCTAAACTGCGATAAAGCCATTTTTACTGTGATAAAATTAGATAATATTAATGAAAAATATTTAAAAAGTAGTATTGCATTGTAGTGTTAAAAGGTAATATCACTCCAGCTTTGTGACTGAACTGAAGAGTTCCTAGGAAAGAGAGCACGGGAAGTCGTTCTTAAGAAAGAAATATCTTCAGACGTGAAAGTAACTTCGGTCGTAAGCTGTGGGTGTGTATGTATAAACGACCTAGTGGATTATTCTAGAAGTTCTATAGGGCTGTTCGCGGATGATGGTATAACATATAGAAATCGCAAACATTCCGAAAGCGTGCGTTCGTAGAAGAGTCAACTAATATATACCTTTTTCCTACGTATATCTGGGACAAGGCCGTGAAAGTAAAATTAGAGAGATTCGAATGTACACGGAGGCTCACCAAAGAATATTTCTCCTCGCGCAACATTTGCGATTGGGAGTGGGGGCAAGTGACAGCGTGTAGATGTAAATGGAAGTTTATACTACTTTCATAAACAGTACAAACACCCAGCACCGTGGAACGAGAAGAAAATGGACGAGGAAACTTACATAAGCAGCGGAGATCGTGTAGATAAAGTTAGCCAAAGAACAAATATCTCAGCACCTTGCAAGCATGCGTCTTTCCCATGCTCCACCCTTGAATGGAACGGGAAGAAACTCTAACTTACGGGACAATAAAAAGTACAAAATGTTCAAATGTGTGTGAAATGTTATGGGACTTAACTGCTAATGTCATCAGTCCCTAAGCTTCCACACTACTTAACCTAAATTATCCTAAGGACAAACACACACACCCATGCCCGAGGAAGGACTCGAACCTCCGCCGGGACCAGCCGCACAGTCCATGACTGCAGCGCCTTAGGCTGCTTTTATTCTGTTGCATCTGCTCGGGGCGGATGTCACAAGACATCGGTTTCAGTTCGTCGTTGATCTATTAACTCAGTTTTTTTATTACAGAGGGCAGCTAATCCTCTGACCGAACACGCTGTTTTACCGTGCCGGCTAACCGCTCGGCTAATCCCGCGTGGCAATAAAAGGTACCTCCGCCACGCATTCCACAGTGGCTCACGGAGTACAGCTGTAGATGCAGAAGTACGAAGGACAGAGCGTCTGCCGAGTGGGCGTTCCCAGCTCGTGTTGGGCCGCGCGGATTACGGGCGCGTTGTGTAACACGCCGAGTGTGTTACAACGTGGTGGCGGCTTTGCCTCAGGGAGGCACTGCATGCACTATCTGTCCCTGCGGCAAACAAAGCGCCCGGACTGTCGGCACAGACACCGCAGGCCGACTGCAAGCTGGCGGGAGTTAAACACTGTCCGCTCCATTACTGACATCACTGACTGTCAGGCTACAGGCCGAGGTACGTTTTTGCCATCCTTTTCACTTTATTCACGCTCACAACTACGTCTTACACTTCACTCTGACACCCGATCGGTTGTGTTTACTTTCATGTTGTAGTGATACGCACTACTCCTCGAGATGCTATTCTTTGATGATGTTTGTAAATAAAAAGCGATTTAGAAAAGATTGCTGTACGGTGTGGCAGGTGGCAGCTGACGCTAAATAACGAAAAATGTGATGTGATCCTCATGAGTTCCAAAAGAAATCCCTTGGAATTCGATTACTCGATAAATAGTACATTTCTCAAGGCTGTCAATTCAACCAAGTACCTGGGTGTAAAAATTACGAACAACTTCAGTTGGAAAGACCACATAGACAATATTGTGGGGAAGGCGAGCCAAAGGTTGTGTTTCATTGGCAGGACACTTAGAAGATGCAACAAGTCCACTAAAGAGACAGCTTACACTAAACTCGTTCGTCCTCTGTTAGAATATTGCTGCGCGGTGTGGGATCCTTACCAGGTGGGATTGACGGAGGACATCGAAAGGGTGCAAAAAAGGGGCAGCTCGTTTTGTATTATCACGTAATAGGGGAGAGAGTGTGGCAGATATGATAGCGAATTGGGATGGAAGTCATTAAAGCACCAACTTTCTCGTCAGAAGTGCGAAAATATTTTGTTGATCCCAACCTACATAGGTAGGAATGATCATCCAAATAAAATAAGAGAAATCAGAGCTCGAACAGAAAGGTTTAGGTGTTCGTTTTTCCCGCCCGCTGTTCGGGAGTGGAATGGTAGGGAGATAGTACGGTTGTGGTTCGATGAACCCTCTGTCAGGCACTTAAATGTGAATTGCAGAGTAATCATGTAGATGTAGATGTACAGCAGCCCTTTGAAATACTGGCCCTGATGCAGCTTCGTAATGATTCGCGTCGTGAACAAGCGACGTGCAATGGCTGTGATCCTCAGTCAGCGATCAAAGTATTCATTAACTTGAGGAAAGTCGCTCTCCGGCGTAGGCTGTTGTTTTATTCTGAAATAACCACTTTATCTCACAGTTTATAAATTAGCTATTTCGTGCCCTGTGGCATTACCAAGTTACAAAAAAAAATGGTTCAAATGGCTCTGAGCACTGTGGGACTTAACATATGAAGTCATCAGTCCCCTAGAACCAAGTTACATCACAGTAAAAATTCTTACGTGTGTAGCATGATAGATTCCATACTTCCGTGTGTTGGAAGCAACGGCTGACGGCGTCCCTAATAGGGATATCGACAAACTATAGTAGGTACGAACGCTAGTACACTATCTGATCAAACGTTTCCGGGTATCTCTATGTAGTGCGGAATTGTCCACTAGATGTCACGACAGGCGGACGTGCCGGTATAAGAAAAGACGGAAAGTATTGTGTCGCCGGTAGAAAAACAGTAACAGCAGAATGGGTTAGCTGAGTAACAAAACCATCAGGGATAATTCAGCCCTTCTAAGCTGTCCACGTCGACTATTGGCGGTCTGACTGCGAAGTGGAAATGCCAAGGAACAACCACAGTCAGGTACATACGGACGGGGACAGTCGAGCATTGCAGCGGGTAAGGCATTGCCTTCCGTAAAGATCTTGGGTAACGCATTGCGTTAGACCACATATTATATTTTTGTAGTGGTCGTCAGTCCTGAGACTGGTTTGATGCAGGTCTCCATGCTACTCTATCCTGTGCAAGCTTCTTCATCTCCCAGTACCTACTGCCCGCTGCAGTACCCTCCGCCACACACCGTCAGGTGGCTTGCGGAGTATGGGTGTAGATGTAGATGTAGAACCTACATCCTTCTGTATCTGTTTAGTGTATTCATCTCTTGGTCTCTCTCTACGATTTTTAACCTCCACGCTGCCCTCCAATACTAAATTGGTGATCCCTTGATGCCTCAGAACATGTCCAACCAACCGATCCCTTCTTCTAATCAAGTTGTGCCGCAAACTTCTCTTCTCCCCAATTCTATTCAGTACCTCCTCATTAGTTATATGAACTACCCATCTAATCTTCAGCATTCTTCTGTAGCACCACATTTCGAAAGCTTATATTCTCTTCTTGTCCAAAGTAGTTATCGTCCATGTTTCACTTCCATACATGGCTACACTCCCTACAAATACTTTCAGAAACGACTTCCTGACACTTAAATCTATACTCGATGTCAATAAATTTCTCTTCTTCAGAAACGCTTTCCTTGCCATTGCCAGTGTACATTTTATATCCTCTCTACTTCGACCATCATCAGTTATTTTGCTCCCCAAATAGCAAAACTCCTTCACTACTTTAAGTGTCTCATTTCCTAATCTAATTCCCTTAGCATCACCCGACTTAATTCGATTACATTCCATTATCCTCGTTTTGCTTTTGTTGATGTTCATCTATTATCCTCCTTTCAAGACACTGTCCATTCCGTTCAACTGCTCTTCCAAGTCCTTTGCTGTCTCTGACAGAATTACATTGTCATCGGCGAACCTCAAAGTTTTTATTTCTTCTCCATGAATTTTAATACCTACTCCGACTTTTCTTTTGTGTCCATTACTGCTTGCTCAATATACAAATTGAATAGCATTGGGGAGAGGCTAGAACCTTGTCTCACTCCCTTCCCAACCACTGCTTCCCTTTCATGTCCCTCAACTCTTATAACTGCCCTCTGCTTTCTGTACAAATTGTAAATAGCCTTTCGCTCCCTGTATTTTAACCCTGCCACCTTCAGAATTTGAAAGAGAGTATTCCAGTCAACTTTGTCAAAAGCTTTCCCTAAGTCTACAAATGCTAGAAACGTAGGTTTTCCTTTCCTTAATCTATCTTGTAAGATAAGTCGTAGGGTCAGTATTGCCTCACGTGTTCCAATATTTCTACGGAATCCAAACTGATCTTCCCTGAGGTCGGCTTCTACGAGTTTTTCCATTCGTCTGTAAAGAATTCGCGTTAGTATTTTGCAGCTGTGACTTATTAAACTGATAGTTCGGTAATTTTCTCATCTGTCAACACCTGCTTTCTTTGGGATTGGAATTATTGTATTCTTCTTGAAGTCCGAGGGTATTTCGCCTGTCTCATACATCTTCCTCACCAGATGGTAGAGAGTTGTCAGGACTGTCTCTTCCAAGGCTATCAGTAGTTCTAATGGAATGTTGTCTACTCCGGGGGCCTTGTTTCGACTTAGTCTTTCAGTGCTCTGTCAAACTCTTCACGCAGTATCGTATCTCCCATTTCATCTTCATCTACATCCTCTTCCATTTCCATAATATTGTCCTGAAGTACATCGTCTTTGTATAGACCCTCTATATACTCCTTCCATCTTTCTGCTTCCCCTTCTTTGCTTAGAACTGGGTTTCCATCTGAGCTCTTGATATTCATACAAGTGGCTCTCTTTTCTACAAAGGTCTCTTTAATTTTCCTGTAGGCAGTATCTATCTTACCCCTAGTGAGATAAGCCTCTACATCCTTACATTTTTCCTCTAGCTATCCCTGCTTACCCGTTTTGCACTTCCTGTCGATCTCATTTTTGAGTCGATTGTATTCCTTTTTGCCCGCTTCATTTACTGCATTTTGTATTTCGCCCTTTCATCAATTAAATTCAGTATCTCTTCTGTTACCCAAGGATTTCTGCTAGCCCTCGTCTTTCCACCTACTTGATCCTATGAGTCGCTTTACCTTCGATGCGTCTTTTCCTTACTGTTTGCGATGACTCTGCGTATTAGCGGCAGGTGTGGCTTAGCTCTGGCTTGATCCCAGCTGCGAGATAGGCTCTTCGCGGCGAGAACACAAGCAGAAATACTCTGCTGGCGTCACAGACCAGCTAGCACACTCTCGGGGGCTCCCCTGTGGCCTTCATAACGGAGATACACTGAGGCGACAAAAGTCACGGGGAGTGATATGCAGATATACCGATGGCGGAGCCGGCCGTGGTGGCCAAGCGGTTCTAGGCGCTACAGTCTGGAACCGCGCGACCGCTACGGTCGCAGGTTCGAATCCTGCCTCGGGCATGGATGTGTGTGATGTCCTTAGGTTAGTTAGGTTTAAGTAGTTCTAAGTTCTAGGGGACTGATGACCTCAGCAGTTAAGTCCCATAGTGCTCAGAGCCATTTGAGCCATTTTTGAACCGATGGCGGTAGTATCGCTACACAAGGTATAAAAGGACAGTTCATTGGCGGAGCTGTCATTTGCACCCAGGTGACTCATGTGCGGAAGATTACGACGTGATTGTGGCCGCACGTTGGGAATTAACAGACTTTGAAAACAGATTGGTAGTTGGAACCAGACGCATGGGACATTCCATTTCAGAAATCGTGAGGGAATTCCACATTCAGAGATCCACAGTGTCAAGAGTATACCGGGAATACCAAATTTCAGGCATTACCTTTCATCACGGACAACAGAGTGGTCAATGGCCTTTTCTTAACGACCGAGAGAGTAGCAGTTGTCAGGCTACAGTTTTTAGCACCTCCCCCCCTTTTCCCAGTATCGTCCCCGTTTCCCCCATCATCAAATTTATTCCTTGGCGCTACAGAATGTCTCCTTTTTTCCTTTATTATGTTTCAATGCCCCATCTGGGGCGGGCTGGCAGCAGCATGTGCTCTGTGCTTCAGCCGAAAGACAGCAATTATACAAAGAAGACATTTAAAAGAACAGAAAGGAGAAAATATGGCGTTCATAGAAGTAAAAAGGGGCAACATTACTGACAAAAAGGGGGGGCGACTGTAACATGGAGATAAAAACCGTAAAAAAGTAGTGCACACAAAAAACCACACTCTGGGACAATTAAAGAACATAAGGCGAAGCATGGCCGGAGCATAAAAGTATAGACGGACGGCGTAGCACTCACAGTAACACTATGTACAGCACACAATGAAAATCACAGCTCTTGACGCACGGGAGAACAGCACCAAACACAACACTGATGTAGCACACTGGTTACGATGAGCAAACTGAGAGGATCTGCCAGGGCATGGACACGAGGGAGAAGGGAAGAAGGGAAGGAGAGGGGGGGGGGCGCTGAAGAAGGCCGGAGAGGGAAGGGTGTGGGAGGGAAACAGTCGAGGAGCTGGCGCAGGGAATCGGGGGGGAAAGAGGAAAATCCGCTCGGGGAGTAGGAGGTGAGAAGAAAAGGGTGGCTCTGTGGTGTGGGGGGTTACAGTTGGAAGGAAGGGTAGATGTAACAGCAAAGTTCAACATCCGGGAGGGGGAGGAGCTGGAAATTGTGCTCATGAAGGAGATGGTGTGGAGGTGGAAGAGCATGTCTCCTATCGGCCTGTACCTTTATTTTAGTCAATTTTTGTGAATTTTTATCTCTCCACTCAGAAGCAGCACATCTTCATAATTTGCTCCATCTACCAATGCAGTCCTCACAGAAAGGGCTTTTGAATCTAGAGGCTGTATCAAAAAGAATCACCCGATTAAAAAAACTATTTTATGTTATCTGAGATGGGTGCGTGAACAACGTACTGCTGGAAAGACTAAACTCTCGAGCTTTACATGGTTCTCGATAGGTAGCAGCAATGTGCGTCCACTTCAGTTCTAGTAAAAATGTCGGGACAACAGAAAGCGTTTTGTATTCTATGTTTTGCGCAGTGCGGGTCAGTAATAACTGTCCAGCGTGACTTTCGTACTAGGTTTGGTGTGGATCCTCCTACAGGAGGGAGCATTAGAGGATAGCATGAGCAGTTCTGAGAAACAGGTTGTTTGTGTAAAGGCAAATCGCCGGGCCGTCCCCGAGTGTCCGACACAGATGTCGAAAATCTGAATATTGCATTGACATATGCCGTGCATCTCAAGCTGGATATATTGCACAACTATGGAAAGTTATGAAAAAGAACTTTCTGAATTTCCCGTTCATCAAAAAAGAAAATTTATTATATATGTTAATTAGTTTCAGAAGTATAGACGTGCCAAATCGGACGATTCTTTTTGATATACCCTGTATAGTTCCGGATTCAGGAAAGCTATCGTTATTTCCATTCTGAAATAATTATCCTGTTTACTTCTTCCTTCGTCACTTATGGTGCTGCCTAAATGGCAAAACTCGTCACCGCTTTTAGCATCTCATTTGGTGAACTAACTCCTTCAACGTCGCCTGATTTCATCGGCTACAGTGCGTTACCCTTATCGCGCCGCCGTGGCCGAGGTCCCTAAAGCGGGCTTTGGCTGTGGCGATCGACCCGGCTGTAAGCTGGTTTGAATTCTGGTGTCGGAAAAAATTTTCTCTGTTAATATTTGGCCGGCAAGGGCAGGACAGGTGGAGGCGTAAAGTTCCTGATCCTTGCGCCAACGTCCTGGTTTAAACATTCACTTACTACTATTTTTCCCTGTAGTCGACCCTATATTTACTATTTACGGAAATGACCACATTTTCTCTTAGACCCTTTTCTCAAAACTATGTAATTTTTTGATAGGAATTCTTTATAAATCTAATATTTGTAAATCTAATCCTTTACTCTTTAGTGAAATTATTAGGTGTGCAGATAATACTATTTTAGAAGTTTTTGTTGGTGTGGTATACCCGAAGAAATACACCCATATGCAACGCCACTAGACAATTCTCACACTCATGCCGTGTATCACTTTTCTTCTCCCTTGCCTTGCACACTATACAGTTTGTGGAGGGCGTTTTCTTTATGTGATTCGTGGGGGGACAAACGTACCACAACCTGAAAACTATTGCTTCTAACTCGCAAAATGACGAAAAAAATCGAGGGCGTTATACACCACTAAATAGATTGATTTCACACACACACACACACACACACACACACACACACACACACAATACATAGAGTAGTATTACAGGTAGTATGTAATGGAGCATGTTGTAGATAAACAAACAAACAAAAACTCCGTTACCCTTGTTTTACTTGTATTGATCTCATCTGACAGTCTCCTTCCAAAATGTTGATGGTGTTGAGACAGCAATCAGCCACAAATTTATTTTAAGTTCCTTTCTTCAAATGATACCGTTACCGGTTTCGAATCATTACAATTCATCGTCAGACGGGTTTCATGCTTTCATTAGAGCATGTGGTGCATTTTTTACTGATTAGTTGTCCTACAATGTAAATAATACATAATTATAAGCACGTCACACAGATCGTTGCGTTACAGATTTGCATAGGGATGTGACTCACGTGAAATGCCGGTTTGGAGTATTTGTTTTCATAGTTTTCATCCAGCAGACGGCGTTCGTAGTTTTCGCCACATTCCCATCATTGCACAGATAAACTTGTAGCATTGAGCGCTTCAGATTTATCACTGAATACATTTCGATCATATTTCTACCGTTGCACACTTAAATTTGTATCACTGAGCACTTCGTATTAGTCACAGAACAGACTTCTAACATGCACCGCTTGTTTTGATAGATACAAAGTGTTTACAAATGTATGAGTGTCAAAGATGCTACGATATATCGTAACATTATAAGGATGTTCCATGTTTAGAAAAAGATCATATATTCACTTATGTAACGGAAATATCTTTTACACCAGTACAGAGAGACAGAGAGACATTGATTTTGTGAATATTAGAGTGAATACTGCTACACTAAAAAAAATCTTTGTCATAGAAGATTTTTATGATTAGTTTTCAAACTCAGTCGTTTCGGAAATGCTACCTCCCTTAAGCCTAGTTTACGCAACGACACTAGGTTGCAGACAACTGAGCTACCGGCCACTACACATGCGCGCCGCGCGTTTGTGCAACTCGTTGATGAAACTAAGCACTTTCGGCGTGTTCCAACTTTGGCGACACTAGCTGCATCAGTTTTGAGGTTATGTAGAGTGTACACAAACTGAAATATGAAGTGGGGAGCCGAGAATAATGTTCGCTTTTTGGATATCTATGCTTTTCATAGGTGTTTGTGGGATTTCAATGAAGCTCATTACAAAAATGAGCAACATATTGCTGCCGCTGAGACCGTCATGTGCGATCATAACATAGATGGTTTGACAATATCTGAACTGCAGGGCAAAATTTATTGAGTTAGGAGCACAAATGCAACTGAATTAAGAAAACTACAAGCAAGTGTAATACTAGCTGTGGCAATGCTCTCGTCTACAAGACTAAAATCACATCATTCGAGTTGGCCAACTCTTTGTTAAGGAATATTGTTGACAGGAGGGAAGGCTACACAAATTCAAGAAGCTGCATTCTTTATTCAATATTCATCTATTTAAAACGTCGCTGCAGTGGTCCCCATTCACATATGTTAGAATTTTGAAATATTGCCACTGTAGAGTGTAGAGAGTAGTTTGCAAACCAAGCCGGCCGGTGTGGCCGTGCGGTTAAAGGCGCTTCAGTCTGGAACCGCGTGACCGCTACGTCGCAAGTTGGAATCCTGCCTCGGGCATGGATGTGTGTGATGTCCTTAGGTTAGTTAGGTTTAATTAGTTCTAAGCTCTAGGCGACTGATGACCTCAGAAGTTAAGTCGCATAGTGCTCAGAGCCATTTGCACCATTTTGCAAACCAACCTCTCCTTAATGCGGCATGCTTCGAATAATTATTTTGCTAATGTTAATAATTATTACTGTTAATGTTGGTGTTAATGAAATAGCGTCATCACTAACTAAAACAGTATCTTATAGCATGCCGTGTGTTTTCGATTGTACTGCACGCAATATGATATGTAATTTCAGTTCTGGCGACAGTACTTCATGCATTACAATACCGGTACCTTTATTCCTTATTGCATAATTTACTCTATTTAGAACAAACGTGAACAGTTCTGGTGACATTCTAAGATAATTAAAAGAACTTCTTGGATCTTCTGTTATAAATTATTTCAGCAAGATTGCTGAGCAACCGAGCTGACGTCGTTTCTTCATCCACTCACGAATCGAGCGATTCCACGGAACAAACTTTAACTCCATCACAACTCGTGCGACGTGCAGCTGCCAAAACTATCATTTCAGACACGACTCAGGGACCCACAAAACGACGAAACTGAAGTGTATACTGGTGTCACCGTGTCTACAGTCATGTATGAAACCACTTGCGTGCAGCCGTGCGGGATGAGCGGAGCGGTCGCCGGCACGGTAGCTCAGAGTGTTTGGTCAGAGGGTTAGCTGCCTCTTTAATAAAAAAACTGAGTTAATCGATCAATAACGAACTTAAACGGATGGCTACGACGTCCGCCCCGAGCAGATGCAACGAGCAAAATCGAACAAAACGAGAAAAAAATAGCGGTCTAGGGCGCTGCAGTCATGGACTGTGCGGCTGGTCCCGGCGGAGGTTCGAGTCCTCCCTCGGGCAGGGGTGTGTGTGTTTGTCCTTAGGATAATTTAGGTTAAATAGTGCGTAAGCTTAGGAACTGATGACCTTAGCAGTTAAGTCCCATAGGATTTCACACACATTTGAATACTTGCGTGCAACTGATTGCACGCAACGAGTGGCGCAACCCAATGTCGTCGTGTAAACTAGGCTTCAGCCCGAAAGCCAGTGATCATACCCTTTTGGACTTGAGATAACAGCTCTATTTCTGCACTGTTTTCGCTACGGTCGCAGGTTCGAATCCTGCCTCGGGCATGGATGTGTGTGATGTCCTTACATCTACATCTACATCTATACTCCGCGAGCCACCTTACGGTGTGTGGCGGAGGGTACTTATTGTACCACTATCTGATCCCCCCTTCCCTGTTCCATTCACGAATTGTGCGTGGGAAGAACGACTGCTTGTAAGTCTCCGTATTTGCTCTAATTTCTCGGATCTTTTCGTTGTGATCATTACGCGAGATATATGTGGGCGGTAGTAATATGTTGCCCATCTCTTCCCGGAATGTGCTCTCTCGTAATTTCGATAATAAACCTCTCCGTATTGCGTAACGCCTTTCTTGAAGTGTCCGCCACTGGAGCTTGTTCAGCATCTCCGTAACGCTCTCGCGCTGACTAAATGTCCCCATGACGAATCGCGCTGCTTTTCGCTGGATCATGTCTATCTCTTCTATTAATCCAACCTGGTAAGGGTCCCATACTGATGAGCAATACTCAAGAATCGGACGAACAAGCGTTTTGTAAGCTACTTCTTTCGTCGATGAGTCACATTTTCTTAGAATTCTTCCTATGAATCTCAACCTGGCGCCTGCTTTTCCCACTATTTTTTTTATGTGATCATTCCACTTCAGATCGCTCCGGATAGTAACTCCTAAGTATTTTACGGTCGTTACCGCTTCCAATGATTTACCACCTATGGCATAATCGTACTGGAATGGATTTCTGCCCCTATGTATGCGCATTATATTACATTTATCTACGTTGAGGGAAAGCTGCCAGCTGTCGCACCATGCATTAATCCTCTGCAGGTCCTCCTGGAGTACGTACGAGTCTTCTGATGTTGCTACTTTCTTGTAGACAACCGTGTCATCTGCAAATAGCCTCACGGAGCTACCGATGTTGTCAACTAAGTCATTTATGTATATTGTAAACAATAAAGGTCCTATCACGCTTCCCTGCGGTACTCCCGAAATTACCTCTACATCTGCAGATTTTGAACCGTTAAGAATGACATGTTGTGTTCTTTCTTCTAGGAAATCCTGAATCCAATCACAAACCTGGTCCGATATTCCGTAAGCTCGTATTTTTTTCACTAAACGTAAGTGCGGAACCGTATCAAATGCCTTCCTGAAGTGCAGGAATACGGCATCAATCTGCTCGCCAGTGTCTACGGCACTGTGAATTTCTTGGGCAAATAGGGCGAGCTGAGTTTCACATGATCTCTGTTTGCGGAATCCATGTTGGTTATGATGAAGGAGATTTGTATTATCTAAGAACGTCATAATACGAGAACACAAAACATGTTCCATTATTCTACAACAGATTGACGTAAGCGAAATAGGCCTATAATTATTCGCATCTGATTTATGACCCTTCTTGAAAATGGGAACGACCTGCGCTTTCTTCCAGTCGCTAGGTACTTTACGTTCTTCCAGCGATCTACGATAAATTGCTGATAGAAAGGGGGCAAGTTCTTTAGCATAATCACTGTAGAATCTTAAGGGTATCTCGTCTGGTCCGGATGCTTTTCCGCTACTAAGTGATAGCAGTTGTTTTTCAATTCCGATATCGTTTATTTCAATATTTTCCATTTTGGCGTCCGTGCGACGGCTGAAGTCAGGGACTGTGTTACGATTTTCCGCAGTGAAACAGTTTCGGAACACTGAATTCAGTATTTCTGCCTTTCTTCGGTCGTCCTCTGTTTCGGTGCCATCGTGGTCAACGAGTGACTGAATAGGGTTAGTTAGGTTTAAGTAGTTCTAAGTTCTAGAGGACTAATGACCTCAGCAGTTGTCCCCCATAGTGCTCAGAGCCATTTGAACCATTTTTTTGCACTGTTTTCCGGCTCACATTGTATACACTCCGCTGCCAGTCCTGACACTTGCCGTCTATGAGTGGGTATTGCACGTTGACTTCGAACTGGTTAAGCTCCGTTGCTCTCTGGAGTTGCGGGAACTGTTTACTGGCTTTTCCGCCAGATACCGCCTCTTCTGTAGCTGATCAGCTTGTAGCTCCCATAAGTGCCATGAGATGTCACTCTATCTGACAGTTAAACATGGGTGAGATGACAGAACGAATATTACACACTTACCATTGCCATAGTTTTAAATTACATACTGAAACTTTCCTCATGAATCAGTATATGTACTAGTGGAAACAATATCAAAAGCTCTATAGCAGGTTTTGAGATAAGCCTTCGCATGCAGATAGAAAAACGCAACGGACGACTTTAATTTACAATCTGTATAAATGCTGTTGTTTTGCCACTACTATCGTAATCCACATAGGTGTGAAATTAATGAAAGGCGCAGAGAGGATTGTGGACGGTGGCTGAGTGCCATAGCGACGTGGCCTGAGAGCCTCCTCCCCCTCCCCCCCCCCTCTCTCTCTCTCTCTCTCTCTCTCTCTCTCTCTCTCTCTCTCTCTCTCTCTGAAGGGCACACACGCAGTTGAGCCCCGCCGTCGCCCGGATGCAGCGACACCTGTTGCTGTGGCTGTTGCCGCTGCAGACCGGAAACACGCGAGTGCCGAGGCAAGCAGGGAGGAAGGCTGTAGCGGCAGCAGCCATACGGCACGTGCTCTGCCGCTGTGTAAACCCCAGCTATCAGCGGGCCCGCACACGTGCTAACCCGTCACCTACAGGGCGCCGGCAGACGGGCCACTTCGCGCGAACAAACTCTTACCGGCAAAAACGGCGTGCACACCTACTGTCAAAGTTGCGGAGCAAGTTTTAGGGCTGTTCCGCGACGTTTCTCTCGTCGCAAATCTCAGGGACAACGTCTTATTGGGCTCAGCACGTTTTCCGAATTACTTTCTACTTGTACGTCATCAAGACAGATTTTCAGGTTATCTGCTGTCTTTGGAGTGTGACATCCCAAGACCACGAAGACAGAAGCAAATGGAGGCATACTACGGAGCATTTGGTCAAAAAAATCAGAAATTTCACAACACATTACGAAAAAAAAAAATTAAAAGTACTTGAGAGAACACAAAAAGCTGTGCGAGTGAAATAAAAAAATTAATGGAAGCTATTTTTAGAAAATAGTAATGGGATATTATGGAAGGATGGCGAATTAAAATGTCAGACAATAATACCTCCAATCTGCTACACGCCTTTGATATCCTATAGCAGAAGTAGCATCCACTCTTCCTTTTTGTATACATCGCAGCAGTGTGAAACTCTTGTCCGAATTTCAGAGACCACCCAAAACCAAACGGTAGAACTATTCTTAGACAAATTTAAGTAATAAATACAAGCAAATGATAGTTTTATTCTTTAAAAAATCATTATTAGCACAAACTATACTGTCAATAAATGTAGTATTATATCTTACATTAACAAAGCTTTTCAGCTAAGTAATTACGGCTTCACGTATTACTGCTACGATACATGAGATCGCTTGTTTTGAAATTGTAAATATAATCATCAGGATGGCGAAAGATCCACCACTGACGAGGGACCACAGTGTGACAGCTAGCGTGACCGATACTGGAATGCTTTCCTTAAATAGAGTGAACTCTTTAGGAATCCTTTCCTTCTAGTCTTAAGCTTTTGAGAAGATTCATAGCAACAATAATGCCTCCCGAAAATAGGGTCTATCGGAGTTACGTTTGCGTTTAGTTTTTTCTCTTTTAATAATATTAAATAAGTTATATACAAATTAAACTCTCAGAGAACAGTTTCTCTCGGCATAGCGTTCTGATCGTTGTAGTCCTACAACAGTCTGACTCAGAATGTATGTATGGACAATTTTGTATAGCGACTATAGCGATGCACTGTACTACAACTGTCTGTATGCAATACCCCGCGACTTTGTCGCTACATACTCGTATTTACGAGCCTAAGGAAGACTGCGACTGGTCCACCAAATATCTCTTTCGTAATATCTACAGTACGGAGTCTGCAGTTTTCGTCAGTCGCCAAATTTTATTTTTATTTAGCTCTTTGGCCGGATGCCCTTCCTGTCGACAAAGGCGTCATTTGGCTTAAGGAAGGGAAGTCGTGAACGCCATCCGTCTGTGGATCGTGCAAACTTTTTTCCGCCTTAAAGTGTGACAAAATTGCGTCGAATTACACAACGACCCATCGTTTAAGAACCTGTATTCGATTGTAAATTTTTTACTTTATTTTATAAGTGGTTTCGATCTGTTAGATTATCATCAGATGCGTCTGTATCCTGAACTAGTAAACAAAACATAAGAAAATTGTAGCCAACGTAGCCAGTACAGTCAAAGGGTGCGAAAACATTATCACAGTAAACAAATAAAAAAATTGTACGCAAGACAGGCACCTTCAGAATATAAGAAATACGTTTTTCAGGTCGGGACTTGGGGGAAACGAGTCCATTTCAGGAATGTTATTGCTCACAGACGTTTGCCTCAAAGACGCTGCTTAATGGCGGGGTGCACTGTCATAATGGCACAGCTAGTCATCGTCTCCGAACTGTTTCTCCGCTGTACGCAGCACACAGTGCTACCAAATGTGTTTATATCCCTCCGCATTTAACGTTTGCTTAAGTGCAGCAGCGGTACCAATCCTAACCACAAAAATCAGTGCCATGTCACACCACCATTTCCTCTACATTTCACTGTTGTCACTGCAAACTACAGCAGATAACGTTCTCGAGGCATTCTCCAAGCACAAACCCTTCCATCGTGTCACAAAGTATGACGTGACTGATCGCGTCAAATGGTTCCTTTCTAGTCATCCACTGTCAGGTGATGCCACACTTCACACCACCTAAAGCGCCGGTTAGCATGTGTGTCTATGACGAGCTGCTCGACTATAGTATTCCACTGTCTTTAATTTCTTGTGCACAGTCACTTTGATGGTTGGACTGCTGGTAGCGTTTTGGAAGTCAGACGTGATTCCTTCCGCTGCCCTCGTGCGATTTTTCACAACCACTTTCCTCAATGCTCGACGGTCCGTTTCCGCCAGTATATGAGATGTGCCTAGTCTTGATTTAGGTGTTTCCACTTGACGGTCACGTCGCCAATAGTCGCCTTGGGAAGCTTTAGAAGGGTTGAAATGACGCTGATGGAACTGTTACTCAGGAGACAGCCAAAGACTAGTTCTCGTTCGACGTCACTGAGCTCTCCCCACATACTCATTCTGCTGTTAGCGCTTGTCTGCTGACAAACACAATGTTCCCCGCCTCCTTTTATGCTACCGCCTGTCGTGACATCTGTTGGTCAGTTTCGCATTACATAGGGGTTTTGGTCGAATAGTGCACGTCGGACCTTAATGCTCGAGACACACGTCAGTCCGCTTTGAGCGCTCATGACTCTCCGTTATAACAATGCAGTGACCCTTCTCAGCTGGGCGTCCTGATATGTCTCAACAGACACTCTCACTGCTGGATTGTGACATCTGAACTTCCTGACCTGACTGCTTCTGTTACGAGGGCGACAGAAAGGGCGCTCCTGGCCAACAGAAGTCTACTAGAATCAAATATAAGCCTTAATTCGAGGGAGAAATTACAGAGAGTATGTGTTTCGACCAAAGCATTACATGATAGTGAGACATGCACCGTGGGAAAACAGGAAAAGAAGAGAATCAAAGCATTCGATATGAGGTCCTACGGAAGAACGTTGAAACTAAGATGGTACGATAAGGAATGAGGAGGTTCTCTGGAGAATCGGCGAGGAAAGGAATATATGGAAAGCATTGACAAGAAGGATGGACAGGATGGTAAGATATCTGTTAAGACATTAAGGAATAACTCCAATGGTACCAGAGCCACCCGTAGAGAGTAAAAACTGTAGAGGAAAACAAAGATTCGAATACATCCAGCAAATAACGAAGGAGCTACGTTGCAATCGCTAATGTGAGATGAAAAGTTTGGCGTGGGAGAGCAATTCGCAGCGGGCCGCATCAAACCAGTCAGAAGACTGATGACTTTAAAGGTTCAAAAATGGCTCTGAGCACTATGGGACTCAACTGCTGTGGTCATAAGTCCCCTAGAACTTAGAACTACTTAAACCTAACTAACCTAAGGACAGCACACAACACCCAGCCATCACGAGGCAGAGAAAATCCCTGACCCCGCCGGGAATCGAACCCGGGAACCCGGGCACCCGGGCGTGGGAAGCGAGAACGCTACCGCACGACCACGAGATGCGGGCGACTTTAAAGGAAATGGGGACGATCATGGTACAGGGCAGTATATACATATGCACTGAAGAGCCAAAGAAATTGGTACACCTGCCTAATATTGCGAGCACACACAAGTGCCGCAACACGACGTGGCATGGACTAGAGTAATGTCTGAAGTAGTGCTGGAGGAAACTCAGATCATGAATCCTGCAGGGCTATCCATAAATCCGTAAGCTGGTAGATATCTCTTCTAAATAGCATGTTGCAAGGCACCTCATATATTCTCAATAATCCAGAATGAGATTTTCACTCTGCAGCGGAGTGTGCGCTGATATGAAACTTCCTGGCAGATTAAAACTGTGTGCCGGACCGAGACTCGAACTCGGGACCTTTGCCTTTCGAGGGCAAGTGCTCTACCAACTGAGCTACCCAAGCACGACTCACGCCCAGTCCTCACAGCTTTACTTCAGCCAGTACCTCGTCTCCTACCTTCCAAACTTTACAGAAGCTCTCCTTCGAACCTTGCAAAACTAGCACTCCTGAAAGAAAGGATATTGCGGAGACATGGCTTAGCCGCAGCCTGGGGGATGTTTCCAGAATGAGATTTTCACTCTGCAGCGGAGTGTGCACTCATATGAAACTTCCTGGCAGAGCACTTGCCCGCGAAAGGCAAAGGTCCCGAGTTCGAGTCTCGGTCCGGCACACAGTTTTAATCTGCCAGGAAGTTTCATTCTCAATAATGTCTGAGGAGTTTGGGGGCCAGCGGGAGTGTTTAAACTCAGAAGAATGTTCCTGGAGTCACTCTGTAGCAATTCTGGACGTGTGGGGTGTCGCATCGTCCTGCTGGAATTGCCAAAGTCCGTCGGAATGCACAATGGACATGAATGGATGCAGGTGTTTATATAGGGTGGTTACGTACGTCAGAGTCATATCTAGACGCATCAGGGGTCTCATATCACTCAAACTGCACACGCCGCACACCATTACAGAGCCTCCACCAGCTTTAACAGTCCCCTGCTGACATGCAGGGTACATGGGTTCTTGAGCTTGTGTCCATACCAGTACACGTACATACGCTCGTTACAATTTGAAACGAGACTCATCCAGGCAACATGTTTCTATTCATCAACAGTTCAATGTCGGTGTTGACGGACCCAGTTGAGGCATAAAGCTTTGTGTCCTGGAATTATCTACGGTACACGAGTGGATCTTTGGCTCCGAAAGCCCATATCGATATGTTCCGTTGAATGGTTGGCATGCTGACACTTGTGATGGCCAGTATTGAAATCTGCGGTAATTTGCGGAAGGGTTACACTTCTGTCACGTTGAACGATTCTCTTCAGTCGTCGTTGGTACTGTTCTTGCAGGATTTTTTCCCGACTCAGCGACATCGGAGATTCGACGTTTTACCGGATTCCTGATATCCGCGATACACTCGTGAAATGGTGGCACGGGAAAATACCCACTTCATCACTACGTATGACATGTTGTGCCCCATCGCTCGTGCGCCGACTATAACATCACATTCAAACTCACTTAAATCTTAATAACTTGCCATTTGACCAGTAGTAACCGATCTAACAACTGCACCAGACACTTGTTGTCTTACACTACTGGCCATTAAAATTGCTTCACCACGAAGATGACGTGCTACAGGCGCGTAATTTAACCGACAGGAAGAAGATGCTGTGATATGCAAATGATTAGCTTTTCAGAGCAATCACACAAGGTTAGCGCCGGTGGCGACACCTACAACGTGCTGACATGAGGAAAGTTTCCAACCGATTTCTTATACACAAACAGCAGTTGACCAGCGTTGCCTGGCGAAACGTTGTTGTGATGCCTCGTGTAAGGAGGAGAAATGCGTACCATCACGTTTCCGACTTTGATAAAGGTCGGATTGTAGCCTATCGCGATTGCGGTTTATCGTATCGCGACATTGCTCCTCGCGTTGGTCGAGATCCAATGACTGTTAACAAAACATGGAACCGGTGGGTTCAGGAGGGTAATACGGAACGCTGTGCTGGATCCCAACGGCCTCGTATCACTAGCAGTCGAGATGACAGGCATCTTATCCACATGGCTGTAACGGTTCGTGCAGCCACGCCTCGATCCCTGAGTCAGCAGATGAGGACGTTTGCAAGACAACAACCATCTGCACGAACAGTTCGACGACGTTTGCAGCAGCACGGACTATCAGCTCGGAGACCATGGCTGCAGTTACCCTTGACGCTGCACCACAGACAGGAGCGCCTGTGATGGTGTACTCAACGACGAACCTGGGTGCACGAATGGCAAAACGTAATTTTTTCGGATGAATCCAGGTTCTGTTTACAGCATCATGATGGTCGCATTCGTGTTTGGCGACATCGCGGTGAACGCACATTGGAAGAGTGTATTCGTCATCGCCATAGTGGCATATCACCCAGCGTGATGGTATGGGATGCCATTGGTTACACGTGTCGGTCACCTCTTGTTTGCACTGACGGCACTTTGAACAGTGGATGTTTCAGATGTGTTACGACTCGTGGCTCTACCCTTCATTCGATCCCTGCGAAATCCTACATTTCAGCAGGATACTGCACGACCGCATGTTGCAGGTCCTGTACGGGCCTTTCTGGATACAGAAAATGTTCGACTGCTGCCCTGGCCAGCACATTCTCCAGATCTCTCACCAATTGAAAACGTCTGGTCAACGGTGGCCGAGCAACTGGCTCGTCACAATACGCCAGCCACTACTCTTGATGAACTGTGGTATCGTGTTGAAGCTGCATGGGCAGCTGTACGTGTACACGCCATCCAAGCCCAGGCGTATCTAGGCCGTTATTAAGGCCAGAGGTAGTTGTCCTGGGTACTGATTTCTGAGGGTCTATGCACCCAAATTGCGTGAAAATGTAATCACATGTCAGTTCTAGTATAACATATTTGTCCAATGAATACCCGTGTATCCTCTGCATTTCTTCTTGGTGTAGCAATTTTAATGGCCAGTAGTGTATATAGGCGTTACCGACCGCAGCGTCCTATTTTGCCTCTTTACATATCTCTGTATTTGAATACGCATGCCTATACCAGTTGTTTTGGCGCTTCATTGTACATCGAGAGCCAGCGTAGTCCGGACCAGGCGCGTGGCGTTGGTGGTCCACCGCCCACGGCCGTGTCTCGCCTCCGCGCAGGGAAATTGGACCAGGCGGACGGAATGTACGGCCTGAGCAGCCTGGCCAGCCACGCCTCGTTAAAAAGGCGCAGCGGCCAGCTGCTACCGCCATTCGCGGACTCCCGTCTGTTCCGCGTTCCTTGTGCTCGCTACCAGCAGGACAACTTGCTTTCTTTCTTTCGCTTCCTCTGTGGTATATAGAATGGAAACACTAGATCATTTATTGAGTACCAATCTGGGATCCACGCCATCTTGGACCGACGGAAGAGAGAGAGGGGAGAGAGAGAGAGAGAGAACAAAGAAAAGCAGGGCGCTTCTTACCTGTATGTTCAGTCAGTGAGAGAACGTCATAGAGGTGTTCAACAAACAGCAGTCACAGATGCTACGAGAAATATGCCGTACATCGCCGAGATCTCATGTTCAGAAAACAATTCTCCCAACTTGTATATCGCGTTATGCCCGCAGTTAGCGAAATTCTACGTATACATATGGGGTAGACACAATCCTTCTCCACGAGAATCGTCAGGGCCTTGGAAATTTAATGGGCTAAAATGTTTCTGGTGCATCGTTTAGTCTCCGCCACGCACCGATTGATGGCTTGTGGCACACATAAGTAGTCTTACTCGTCGAGGTAATGTAAGAAAAGTACTGTGATCTGAATCTGGGTTTTAAATTAATAATTAGTTGGAAGCGGTAAAAATGGAGAGAACATCAAGTTTCGCGAGCCTTTATTACAAACGGAACACAAATTCGATGTGGGCGAGATTGGGGTGGGAAATCGGTTGTGTCTTCCGGTTCAAAGGAACTATCCCGGCATTTGCCTTGAACAATTAGAGGAAAACATGGGAAAAGTACCAGAATGAAAGTTCACAGTGCAGCGGAGTGTGCGCTGGTTTGAAACTTATTGGCAGATTAAAACTGCGTACATGACCGGGACTCGAAAAAATAAATCTGGATGGTCTGTGTGATGTGGCCCTCCTCTTCCCGAATGCGAGCCGTCTTCTAACCAAATTACTGCCCCAAAAAAATGGTTCAAATGGCTCTGAGAACTATGGGACTCAACTGCTGTGGTCATTAGTCCCCTAGAACTTAGAACTAGTTAAACCTAACTAACCTAAGGACATCACAAACATCCATGCCCGAGGCAGGATTCGAACCTGCGACCGTAGAGGTCTTGCGGTTCCAGATTGCAGCGCCTTTAACCGCACGGCCACTTCGGCCGGCTTACTGCCCCACTTAGTCATTAATAAACTGAAGACTGTCTACTTTAAGGTCACTTTTTTCTTCTGCCCCTGATCAGGTTTTGGCAATGCTCTTGCTTTTGCCGTGGATGTTTTATTTTATTGTGAATACTGCATTCATGGCCACTTTCGCGAAGCGAGGTCACTCTAACGAAAACCAGTTCGCGTGTCAAGTAAATTGTTTTGAGAATTTTGAAACATTTCTGTAATATTGTTATACCGTATGTTACATTTAGGATTATCTTATGTACGTGGAAGCTATGGAAACTACAACGCGTCGCAATCAAACAGGAATGCGTTTTCGTGCTACTATTCGAATTCAAGCGCTGACATTCGAATTGAATGTGGCTCAAATCCACGTACGACAACTCAGAATTAGTTCTGTCATGATTTGTCTAAATCAATTGATGCAAATGTGAGCGTAGTAACTATGAGATGAACGCGTACGAAATTTTTCCCTGTCCTGACTTTGTGCACTGTGTCTAATGAACCCGTCGTTGACCGCAGGGTTGAGGCCTAATCTTCCTTCGTTTTGAAGTGTGGCATAAAATATGAATTTCCAAATCATTCTGTTATAGTGACATTGCATAGAACAGCATGCAGCTTGATCTTATTGTACAACATAGCTTTTAATAATTGAATTTTCAACGAACTGTAACTTTCTGCCCGCACCTCGTGGTCGTGCGGTAGCGTTCACGCTTCCCACGCCCGGGTTCCCGGGTTCGATTCCCGGCGGGGTCAGGGATTTTCTCTGGCTCGTGATGGCTGGGTGTTGTGTGCTGTCCTTAGGTTAGTTAGGTTTAAGTAGTTCTAAGTTCTAGGGGACTGATGACCATAGATGTTGAGTCCCATAGTGCTCAGAGCCATTTGAACCTTTTGTAACTTTCTGTGTGTTTCCTACAAACTGTGTGCGTTGATACAGAGCTCTTACATTCTGGTTCTCGGGCGACTACCTTCCTGGGTCCACATAGTTTGAATCTGGCTCGAAATCAACGTATGAGACATAGTGTGTAGTATGACGTAAAATGCTTTCCAGCGAACAAACCCGGATCTGAAACTCCATCCTTGATAAATGTGAATGTACTGATTTAAGCTCTCTCTCAGGACTGGCTAAGAAGTCTGTGGCACAGTATTCTGTCGGAAAGCGAAGATCAAAATTTGTAATCCAGAAATACTTATTTTAATCATCGAGTTTTTCGTGTTCTTACCTGCCTCTGCAGCACTCTAGTGGCGAACTGCGTATGCGCGTTGATACCTGGCTATATGGGCTACTCACACACGCCATAACCGAATCGTGTTTAGGTTTGTTTCTGCTGATTAAACATGCCTCTCTTAATTAAAAGCCCCGCAGGAATGGAAAACGCGCGCAGTGGTTCTTTTCTGTGTGCAAATACGCGAAAGCGGTCAAAATTCATAGGCGGATTTGCAGAGTTTATGGGAAAAAACACTGTGAGCAATTCAGAAGTGCCCGGAGTAATGTTTGATCATCTGTCATCACTGAAGTCTTGGTGCTGAAGGTTAATGCAAAAGTTCAAGAAAACAAACGCTTAACTACTTTGAGTGGCTTTCGGTTCGTGTTCATTCAGCCATCTCAGTAGTGGAAAGAAGATACGGCAGTGTGTTTGAGGAGACTTTCGTATCAAATGGTTCAAATGGCTCTGAGCACTATGGGACTTAACTTCTGAGGTTATCAGTCCCCTAGAACTTAGAACTACATAAACCAGTTAACTTAAGGACATCACACACATCCATGCCCTAGCCAGGATTCGAAGCTGCGACCGTAGCGGTCGCGCGGTTCCAGACTGCAGCGCCTAGAACCGCTCGGCCACTCCGGTGGGCACTTTCGTATCAATTATGACGATACGAACTTGAAGACAACACAACACCCAGTTCCCGAGCGGAGAAAATCTCCGATAGCTTTACTGATTCATACTTATTAATGATTTTTCCTAAAGTTTTGTTTATGAAATTCTCAGAGAACGCTTAAATTACCGGAAGATGCACTCACTCTGACACCGATAATTCCACACGAGGTGTTAAAAACCAGACAGGAAGCCAGTGCTTTGATTTTTTGTGAGCGGCACGGTAATGTAATGAATTATTCAACCGAATTTTCTTTCCATTCTGTATATAGGTGGCCCGTATTACACCAGAATAGGAATACCAGTCCACGAAATGGAGGCATTTTGCATAACCACAAAAAGTGAGGTTAACGAAGCCTATTTCAATTCGAAAGATCGTGTGCACTGTATTTTGCGGTAGGCAGAGGAAGTTGGTTGTAAATTTTTGCTTCAGGATTTCACAATTAATTTTGAGGCACATTGTGAAACCTTAATTAAACTGTGCCTAGCTACCCAAAAAGAACTGCAAGCTCAATAAATGTGTTATTTTCCTCATTTTGTTTTATGACAATGTGTGTCCACATACGGCCCAATCAATACAAGATCTCCCCGCATCATGTGGCTGGGAGCAACTTGATCACCTGATGTTTAGCCGAGATGTAGCGCCGCATGATAACCACTTGTTGCAGTACTTGAAAAAGAACAGTTACGCGGTCAAATTAGGTGGCACAGTTTCCGAGAACAGAAATCAGAACGTGATTTCTGGTTGCGATAAGTGCCTTAATACTGATGGAAATTACGTTGCGAAGTATATTAAGGTATAGTCTATGATTTAATAATAAAACTGTTTCAGTAAATGGTACGTTTATTTGTACGAATGGTGTTCAATTACTAATGTAATACATTTTTTTCGTACAGCAGGTTTGTTTCATTCAGGATGCCAATACACCATATTATTCATACTCTTTTGGCTACGAAAATGTATTTTTCAACCTAATCTCCGTTTACTGTGACAGCCTTTTGCTGCCTTGATGGGAGGGCCTGTATGCCCGCAAGGTACCACTCTACTGATCTACGTCGAAGTCAATGTCTTGATGCGTCAATAACCTCTCCGTCATCCACTTACTTCTTCCCGTGGGATGCATCCTTCATTGGACCAAACAGATGGAAGATAGGGGCCGGCCGAAGTGGCCGCGCGGTTCTGGCGCTGCAGTCTGGAACCGCGAGACCGCTACGGTCGCAGGTTCGAATCCTGCCTCGGGCATGGATGTGTGTGATGTCCTTAGGTTAGTTAGGTTTAACTAGTTCTAAGTTCTAGGGGACTAATGACCTCAGCAGTTGAGTCCCATAGTGCTCAGAGCCATTTGAACCATTTTTTTGGAAGATAGGAGGTACGAGGTCCCGGCTGTGGGGTAAATGAGGAAGAACAGTCCAATGGTAAATGAGGAAGAACAGTCCAATGGTAAATGAGGAAGAACAGTCCAATGGTAAATGAGGAAGAACAGTCCAATGGTAAATGAGAAAGAACAGTCCAATGAAATTTTCTGAGCATCTCTCGGGTGAGCGGACTTGCGAGCGGCCTTGCAAAGTCATGGAAAAGTTGGATCGCTTGCGTTTCTGTGGCGACGAACACGTTGACGTCGTTTCTTCAGTTTCCCGAGGGTAGCACAATACACTTCCGAGTTGATCGTTGCACCATGATGGAGAACGTCAAACAGAATAACCCTTCATAGTCCCAGCAGACCGTCGCCATGACTACCGGCTGAGTGTGCGGCTTTGTTCTTCGGAATAGAGGTGGTGTGGAGCTACTCTATGCATTACTGTTTTGTTTCTCGTTCGCAGTGATGATCCCATGTTTCGTCGCCTGTGACGATGTTCGACAAAACATTCTACATCTACATCCATACTCCGCAAGCCAACTGACGTTGTGTGGCGGAGGGTACCTCTATAGGTTCTCCCTTCTATTCCAGTCTCGTATTGTTCGTGGAAAGGAAGATTGTCGGTATGCCTCTGTGTGGGCTCTAATCTCTCTGATTTTATCCTCACGGTCTCTTCGCGAGATATACGTAGGAGGGAGCAATATACTGCTTGACTCCTCGGTGAAGGTATGTTCTCGAAACTTCAACAAAAGCCCGTACCGAGCTACTGAGAGTCTCTCTTGCAGAGTCTTCCACTGGAGTTTATCTATCATATCCGTAACGCTTTCGCGATTACTAAATGATCCTGTAACGAAGCGCGCTGCTCTCCGTTGGAACTTCTCTCTCTCTTGTATCAACCCTACCTGGTACAGATCCCACACCGGTGAGTAGTATTCAATCACTGGGCGAACAAGTGTACTGTAACCTACTTCCTTTGCTTTCGGACTGCATTTCCTTAGGATTCTTCCAGTGAATCTCAGTCTGGCATCTTCTTCACCGACGATTAATTGTATATGGTCATTTCATTTTAAATCACTCTAATGCCTACTCCCAGATAATTTATGGAATTAACTGCTTCCAGTTCCTGATCTGCTATATTGTAGCTAAATGATAAAGGATCTTTCTTTCTGTGTATTCGCAGCACATTACACTTCTCTACATTGAGATTCAATTGCCATTCCCTACACCATATGTGAATTCGTTGCAAATCTGCCTGCATTTCAGTAAAATTTTCCATTGTTACAACCTCTCGATATACTACAGCATCATTCGCAAAAAGCCTCAGTTAACTTCCGATGTTATCCACAAGGTCATTTATATATACAGGGTGATTCAAAAAGAATACCACAACTTCAGGAATTTAAAACTCTGCAACGACAAAAGGCAGAGCTAAGCACTATCTGTCGGCGAATTAAGGGAGCTATAAAGTTTCATTTAGTTGTACATTTGTTCGCTTGAGGCGCTGTTGACTAGGCGTCAGCGTCAGTTGATGCTATGATGGCGACCGCTCAACAGAAAACTTTTTGTGTTATTGAGTACGGCAGAAGTGAATCGACGACAGTTGTTCAGCGTGCATTTCGAACGAAGTATGGTGTTAAACCTCCTGATAGGTGGCACTTATCTGTCCGTAACTACCTGAACGTCAACTACCCGAGGCGATGGATCGGCCGCCAGGCAGCCCGTGACAGAGCACTTCATCACTGGCCTCCAAGAAGCCCTGATCTTACCCCCTGCGATTTTTTCTTATGGGGGGTATGTTAAGGATATGGTGTTTCGGCCACCTCTCCCAGCCACCATTGATGATTTGAAACGAGAAATAACAGCAGCTATCCAAACTGTTACGCCTGATATGCTGCAGAGAGTGTGGAAGGAGTTGGAGTATCGGGTTGATATTGCTCGTGTGTCTGGAGGGGGCCATATTGAACATCTCTGAACTTGTTTTTGAGTGAAAAAAAACCTTTTTAAATACTCTTTGTAATGATGTATAACAGAAGGTTATATTATGTTTCTTTCATTAAATACACATTTTTAAAGTTGTGGCATTCTTTTTGAATCACCCTGTATTATGAATAGCAACGGTCCTACGACACACCCCTGCGCCCCACCTGAAATCAGTCTTACTTCGGAAGGCTTCTCTGCATTAGGAATGACATGTTGCGTTCTGTTATCTAGGAACTCTTCAATCCAATCACACAATTGGTCTGACACTCCATATGCTCTTACTTCATTAAACGACCGTGGGGAACAATGTCAAACACCTTGCGGAAGTCAAGAAACACGGCATCTACCTGGGAACATTGTTACGATCGGCCTCGCAAAGCGCAAACAGTTCCGCACAAATGCTTTTTATTGTCATCTGTTAGGTAGCGAAAGCCTTGTGTTGTGGCCGAGCGGTTGTAGGCGCTTCAGTCCGGAACCGCGCTGCTGCTACGGTCGCAGGTTCGAATCCTGCCTCGGGCCTCGATGTGTGTGATGTCCTTAGGTTAGTTAGGTTTAAGTAGTTCTAAGTTCTAGGGGACTGATGACCTCAGATGTTAAGTCCCATAGTGCTCAGAGCCATTTGAACCATTTTAGGCAGCGAAGAACCCAGCGGGCACACACCTTTGAGTAACCCAACTGACGGACGAATGTGTCAACACTACCAACAGAGACGGTCAGTTGAGCAGCGAGGTGTTTGAGTGTGATGTGTCGATCACCTAGAATGAGAGTGTCCGCACGTTCACAGTTGCGTGCGGACGGCCAGCACACGGGACATCGGACGGATTTGCGCTGCCATGTTGCAATGATAGACGCCTCGCCCAACGATTTACCGTGCTTTTGTTCACTGCCAGATCTCCGTAAACATTCTGAAAGCGCATGTGAATATCTGCGATGCTCTTGTTTTCCGCCAAAAGAAAATTGCAGCTCTCTACTTTGAACGCACCTCCGTCACAGACGCCACTTTGAGGACTACGTATAACGCCGCCACCAATTGGAACTTCACGAAACAATGCAGGCTGAAACAGGAATATTCCACAACGTCTCACAAGAAATTCCACATTTTTTTCAACCGGCAATGGCCGAGAAAAAGATGTGACATTTTTTTCAACCGGCAATGGCCGAGAAAAAGATGTGATGCGTTACTTATTGAACGTCCCTCGTAAAATCTCTGTTGCGTCATCGTTGCACAAGAAGAGAAATCGAAAATACAGTTGGTGTATGCTGAGGATACCGTAGAACAGGTTCGTCACCCGGTCAATGATCTCAAATGTGAGCCAGGATGTAAATGCACGTTAGCAAATAGGAGCCGTCAGATGAAGTGGGCGGATGATGTATTGACTGACAGAAATTTCGGTCGGCCAGGGCACGCGGCCTGCCAGTCCAAGGGGTTTCGCTATCTGTCTTCCTCTGGAGCTGGAGCTGCCGTCTGGAATCTCCGGTTTGCAGAACCGGCTGGTCGCTGCAGGTGCCTTGTCCCACCAGTTTCCCGTGAAACCGACCCCGTCTCAGGCCAGCGACGTGCCGCTGTTTTGGTTGAGACATCTACGTCCAGATCTACATTTATGCTTTGGAAGCTACCTTACGGTTCGCGCTTTCAGTAACGCTGTCGGCTTGTTGAGAAGTAGCGAAGGGAGTCCCACAAGGTTCAGCTACGGTCCACTCCTTTTCCTTGTATGTATCAATGACCTTCCACTTAACATTCATCAAGCAGAACTGATACTTTCTGCAGCTGAAACTAGTGTTATAATAAATCCCATTACAGATAAAGCAGCTGAAGGAATGATTAATTATGATTTCACAGAATGATTAAGTCGTTGTCTGAAAATGGGCTCTCCATTATGTTTGAGAAAACGCACTGTATTGATCCATTGATGTACCCTGTTTTTCTCCTGTGAAGATTATTGTAATGATCGCAACTGGTAGAGAATACAAATACAATTGTACAGCTGATGCTTCTTTCACGGTATCTAACAGCTGTAGACAGTCACCTCCGAAAATTTACAACAGGGTCATACTAGCAATTGATGTAGACCATCAACAGGAATCACTAAACAGGATAGACTGCTCCAAATTTGGGAGTGCATATATTAATGAAAAGTTTAGCTGAAAGAAGCATTTTACTGCTCAAACAATTAAGTTCAGCTACTTTTGCTGTTAGTCTTGGAAACAAACGTATCAGACTTCTAACATATTTTGCATATTTCCGCAGAATAATATCTTCTAGAACGATGTTCAGAGTCAGCCGCGGTGGCCGAGCGGTTCTAGTCGCTTCAGTCGGGAACCACAGGGCTGCTACGGTCGCAGGTTCGAATTCTGCCTCGGGCATGGACGTGTGTGATGTCCTTAGGTTAGTTAGGTTTAAGTAGTTCTAAGTCTAGGGGACTGATGACCTCAGATGTTAAGTCCCATAGTGCTTAGAGCCATTTGAACCATTTTGAATGTTTTGAGGTAACCCATCTCTCCGAAAGAATGTATGGGTTGCCCACAAGTGAGCAGTGATAATAATATGTCGTAGTCGCCCACAGTCATCTTGTAGGTACCTGTTTGAGGAGTTAGGCATTACAACCAATTAAAGCCGACGTAAATAATCCATCACAACATGAGAAGAACAGTAATGTCTATCAAGTGAAAGAAAAAACAGCCCTCGGTCACTATTTTTATCAAATTAACCTGGTTTCAACAGTGCTAGGAGTGTCTTCCTCAGAATTTAAATCAAAGAATGGTCTATATTCTATAACATGGTCACAGAAATATGACTGAAAACGTATGATAGGGTATAAATAAGGAATCATCGTAAAAGACTGGCAGTACTTATATGTCATTTATAAAATAATAAATATTCCAAATGTGCATTAGTCACAAAGATATTTAAGATAAAGAAAACTGTGATGGCGAGCTACTAGGGGCTGCTCGTTACTTGCGTGGTGCAGGTTGCAGTCGCTCACGTGGGCCCAGAACCACCCCATCGTGAACACTGGGCTTGGATTTGGATGATCAGTTGTACGACAGACCGATAGGAAGCAGGTACGTCGTGTGGTGACGTCACATGTCCAACATCGAAGCCTACGAGAAAGACAGGCCGCGGTGCGTACGTCACGAAGGTAGGTCTCAGCTCGCTCGCTCAACTCAGCAGACAAACTGCGTTTGTACACCTGTTAACTCGTAATTAGGCGTGTACGTACAAATGAGAAATGCATCCTCTAGTGGAATCCGCTATTATGGAATCCTATTGTTATTAGTCCTACAATGATCGGAGTCCATAGGCATAATTTGTTACAGATGTACTGGTGTACTATAAAATTAAAATCATGCCAAAATGATTATCAGTTACATAAGGCACCACTTCTTGTATGAAATGAGCACTTAAACAGAAGAGACTGATGCTATAAAAAAACCGTTACAGCATTTATATCGAGTATTGATCTTAAATTAAATTTTGCTGTAGTACCGTTAATAATTAAGACTTCATAACAGCAGATTCCTGTAGAAGATGCAATTCTCCTTAGCACGTACACGCCCAGCTGCGAGTTAACAGGTTCAGAAACGCGTTTTGTCTGCCGAGCTGAGCGAGCGGGCGAGTTCTACCTTCGTGACGTACGCGTCATGGCCTGTCTTCCTCGTGTGTCTCGTCCAACATCGGGGCCTACAAGATATACGGGCCCTGCAACAAAATTGTGATGTCACACTAGTAGGCTTGTCCGGCACACTTCGGGAACATTCAGCTGCGTCGAGGGCCCACGGAAAATCAATGTTTGATTGAAAAGGTACGCATTAAAGGTGTCAGTTTTGTCGTGTGCTATCGGAAACTCACATGCATTTAAAGGTGCAGTTAAAAATTACTAAACTCATGTGAAATACTTACTCGCTTACCGCCGCAGACGGGTGCTGGCACTCCTGAGACTTGCAGTGTCACATGCTGTCTCTCCCGTGGGCCTCGTCCAACATTTGTCATCCAGTTTTGCGCACTTCCCCACATTTGCCGCCTTATGTGTGTTATACAAAATTATCGGCCTCAGCGTCACCAACGTCGCTTCGGAGCTTTTCAAACGTTGGTAGGAATTCCCTGTACTTATCAGCAAGCGTTAAGAAGCATTGTTAGTTTCTGTTCGTATTTGTGGTTCAGTTTATGTAGATATGGAAGCTTATAGTGAGGATAATAACAAATAATAATAGGCATTAACAATAATGTTTTTAGTTTAACACTGGTGGACCCATGATTAATGTCGTCAGGAACAGAAAGGAGTATTAAAGAGGACAAGGTTGAAATGATAATGTTAGTAACTGTTAAGTGCGAGGGTAATCCCAAAAGTAAAGTCTCCTATTTTTTTGTACGTACATAGACCAGTTTATTTCTACAACGGTTTACATCATTTTACAGGTTGAACATTTAGCTATTTCTCGACATAATCACCATTTCTGTCGATGCATTTTTGTAGACGCTATGGCAGTTTTTGCATGCCCATGTCATACCAGCTCGTCGCCATGCTGTTCAGAAAGCTATGAACTTCGTCTTTCACCTTGTCTTTGGAGTTGAATCGCTTTCCGGCCGAATGTTCTTTTAACCTAGGCAACAGGTGATAGACACTGGGCGCCAAGTAAGGACTGTAGGGTGGGTGGGTGATTATGTTCCACTGAAACTGTTGCAGGAAAGCAACGGTTTGCCGAGCGATGTGTGGGCAAGGGTTGTCATAGAGAATGTGTACGCCCTTGCTCAACATTCCTCTTCTCCGGTTCTGAATTGCCCATTCGAGTTTTTTCAGGGTCTCACAGTACCTGTCAGCGTTAATTGTGAGCGATTCAGCTCCGACGACGAGGTGAAAGAAGAGGTTCATAACTTTCTGAACGCCGGCCGCTGTGGCCGAGCGGTTTTAGGCGCTTCAGTCCGGAACCGCGCGACTGCTACGGTCGCAGGTTCGAATCCTGCCTCGGGCATGGATGTGTGTGATGTCCTTCGGTTAGTTAAGTAGTTCTAAGTTCTGGGGGACTGATGACCTCAGATGTTCCCATAGTGCTCAGAGCCATTTGAACCATTTGAGGCATAACTTTCTGAACAGCATGGCGGTGAGCTGGTATGACATGGGCATACAAAAACTGCCACAGCGTCTACAAAAATGCATCGACAGAAATGGTGATTATGTCGAAAAATAGCTAGATGTTCAAGCTGTAAACTGATGTAAACCATTGTGGAAATAAATATGTCTATGTGCTTATAAAAAAAAATAGGAGACCTTACTTTTGGGATTACCCTCGTATGTGTGTTAGTGTTTCAGGGTCTCTCAATGGCGACGACTGTATACAAGAGATTGGAAAAAAAAATCGAGAAGTCTCAGGTGGGTGTTTGGGGAGGGGGGTGAGGCGGGTAATGGACTGAGGTTCTTTAGGTGCCTATAATTTTAGCTGTCAAGGTTTGGTATTAACAGCTGTGTTCCGTGTAACTGCCGCATCGTTCCTCGTTACCTTGCCTCTATCCACTTACTCTGATTTGCCGCCCTTGGCCGGGCGTACCAGCGTGTGCGGGCCGTTTTCCGGCTGTGTCGGCCGGCGGGTGTCCCGTGCAGTCCGGCACGCGCTCACGCGCTGTCGCAGCACGCCGCTGTCCAGCGCTCAGTGCTTCCTGTTACGTAAACCCCGGGCCGGCAACAAGCCGCCGGTAACTTCACAGGCCGCCATTAGTCGCGCTGCACGGCTTCTGGAGGCTACCCGCCGTGGCAGCTCTGAAACATCTACACTGTACAGGATGTTCCAGCAAGAACGGTCAATATTCACGGATGTGACACAAACGTTCATTTGAAGGAAAAAAATATCGTCCCACTCTGAAAGGTTTCCGAGGTACAACATATTTAATAACCGAGCCAGGTGGTGCAGTGTTTAGCACACTGGATTTCCATTTGGGGGGACGACGGTTCGGCCCCCGGCGTGACACCATGATTTAGGTTTTCCGTGGTTTCCCTAAATTGCTTCAGGCAAATGCCGGGAAGGTTCCTTTGAAAGGGCACGGCCGACATCCTAACAGATCCCTCCCTAATCCGATGGGACTGATGACCTCGCTGATCTCAAGTAACACCTCACTATAGTGTCGTGTCGTTCTCCAGTTCTTCCATTGCATTCGGTGAACCCACACTCTAGGTGTACCTATGCTGGTCCCAAGGTTGATAGGGAGTTCTTATCGCAAGGTGTTCCATTCCTCCATCAACGTGGTTGACAACTGCTGGACGGAATGCAATAGGTGTCCCCAACGCATCCGATGGGATTAAGCCGATGGAACGGGCAGGCCAAACCATTCACCGAATATCCTCTCGTTTCAAGCGCTCCCCGTCCTGTCCATTTCGATGTGGTCGCACATTGTCACCCATAAAAATTTACTTAGGGCCAAAAGCAACCCTGAAAGGGCGCGCAAGGGGAAGGAATACAGTGTTACGATAACAATAAAGGGTAGTGGGCCTATGCAACATTATGCCTCCCCATACCATAACACACGGGCCACCAACACAATCATGTTCGGCAGTGTTACAGGGTGCATTGGCTCTGAGCACTATGGGACTTAACTTCTGAGGTCATCAGTCCCCTAGAACTTAGATCTACTTAAACCTAACTAACCTAAGGGCATCACACACATCCATGCCCGATGCAGGATTCGAACCTGCGACCGGAGCGGTCGCGCGGTTCCAGACTGTAGCGCCTAGAAGCGCTCGGCCACTACGGCCGGCTTACTGGGTGCATTATCTCCTCGTAACTACCTCTCGCCGTCCTACATTGCCGAACATTCTGACGCGTTCCATCCTTTCCACATTTCGCTCCGTCAACTGCTTCATAGCAATTACTTTCAAAATTAGTTGCATTTCTCCCAAAGCAAAATGGTGTGGCGTCTGTGCGGAAGCTTTTGTTTATGGCGGAAGCATCGTTTACGAAGCATGAGCAAATAAATCGCCGCAAAATGCACTACCGGCCAGTTAAAAATCTACACTGGCTGTGAGTAATGGATAAACAACTACCTTTTCTGTCTACGTGTGTTGCGCACTGTTCAAGAATTTCATCCACTGGACTCTGTGTACAGTTCGTAACAGAATTGCTACCGCAATTATTGGAAGACATCTCGCTGCGCCTAAGGCAGTGCATGTGGTACCAGCAAGACAGTCCGAAGAGATCGCTGGATTGGTCGTACGGTGGTGGTGCAGCTATCTTGCTACTGTCTGATGAAGTTTCACATATGTTGTTTGAGCCAGTCGTCTTTGAATGCTCTATCCAGTGATACAGAAAAAGTTTGTATTTAAAAAAAAGATGTTCGGTGTCATAATTCAGCAGATGCAACCCTAAAATTTATATGCAACTCTCCCGGATAGTAGCACACGTCAAGACTCCAGTTTTTGACATTCGGGGAGGTGCCTCAGTTCCGGATAGAATCCGCCCAGTGAATTAAGGACAAGGGCCCGTGTGCCGGCCAGCCTGGATGGGGCTTTTAGGCGGTTTCCCACATCCGACTAGGCGAATACCGGGTCAGAACCTAGCGCCGTCTCAGTTACACGATTTGCACGCATTTGGAAAAAATTCTCATACTTTTGCTTGCATAACACGTAGCCCAATCCAGAATACCATGCTGAACCTGTGAAGAAGAAAATCAGGGAAAAAAGTAGATCGCTACAAATTACCTGTGTGCTTCAAGTTCGTTGCGTTATTCGCTATAAGTTATCGAAAATCGAGCTTGGATATATTTACTCGTCATGTAATTATTTCCTGTAGCCTGATTTAGCTCACGCTTGTTTATACTTCATCAGTATAGTGCGAAATAATAGTCTTATAAGAGTAAAAGAATTCATAATCGCCACATGGAAAGGAAAGTAGGTGTTAATAACAATGAAGTCATAATACCAGACGATGAGTTTTTTGTATTGAACGACTACTTCTGTAAGGTCTAAGCAAGGGCGCACAAGATACTGATAGCGTGCCTAGAGATCCCACATGAAAACATGAGTTTACGTGCAGAGTGAGACCTGGATTTGTGCCTTTCATTTTCATTGCACTAACTACGGCATCACCGACGACAAAGCAAATACAGGAACGTTGATATATCCAAGCGTTGATATATCCAAGTTGCACGTTTTATGTGTGTCGTATTGATATTGCGGCCTTGGAGACTCCGTATCATTTTACACCAGTCACGTAGGAACTTGAACGACGAGGACTGGTTAGAAGTTCTGAGTGGCTTATCCGCAAGTGATGTATTCGTAATTAGTTCCGACTGGTTCCTGTATTACGTAGCAGACTGGTTATGACACTTCAGACTAATAAGGGGAAAATGGATGCGTTGTGTAGAGTCTCGAAGCATGTTAAATGAATAGCCCGTAGTTCTGCTGACATACATTTCTCAATACGTAATGTAATACTTCAGCAACAATTTTTGCCTAGCGTCTTTTTCACAGTGTAGTACGACGCTAACATGGATTTCCCAACACTGGGTATTCAACTTGTGTAATGGCGAAAAAGAATTCGCTTATATTACTGGGTTTGTTTACATTGTAATTAAAACTGAGTTTAATAAGTCTTTTGTGGGTGACTAACTTCTGCAACAGCTGTTATAAGAATTATTACCTCCCCTGTTCTCCGTTGTAAGCGTACTGAAAGTTAAGAAAATGTTTCCTCAGGCATTCTTCACTTTAATTGCAAAGGACCCTCAGTGGTGATACTGTGAAGATTCTGAATACTATATGCCCACTGTAGCTAGCCACTTCTCGCAGCGGTTCCTGAGAGTGGCGAATAAGGAGAGTTCCTCAGATACGCTCCCTGCATTCCTCAGTGGATAGTACATAAACGTCTGGATATTTAAAGAGTTTTGCTTAGAATGAAATTGCTTTTACAAGCTACTTTCATCTACTCTACACTCCACTATCTACTAAGCGCTGTGTGGGAGAGGGTAATTGTGGGACCACTGTCTATTCCCCCTGTTCCCTGTTATATTCGTGAATGATGCATAGGAAGAACTAATGTCGATAAACACCCGAATGAGCGCGTTTCCTTGGTTTCTGTGTTTGGCTATGTCGTGAGACGTATGTTAGAGAAAGTCATACGTTGTCAGAACCTACTTGGAAATGCGCTCTTCATCAGTAAAGCCGGCCAGAGTGGCCGAGCGGTTCTAGGTGCTTCAGTCTGGAACGGTGCGACCGCTACGGCCGCAGGTTCGAATCCTGCCTCGGGCATGGATGTTTATGATGTCCTTAGGTTAGTTAGGTTTAAGTAGTTCTAAGTTCCAGGGGAATGATGACCTCAGAAGTTAAGTCCCATAGTGCTCAGAGCCATTTTTTCATCAGTAAAAATAGTTAGCCACTCCGGGAAGAACAACATTTCTGTTGTAGCATCTGCCGCCGGAGTTTGCTGCTCCTACTAGTTCTTCATTTCGTTTTCGACAGAGAGTAGAAAACGTGTACTGCACATTTTGTGGTGTATTTTTCTGAGGTTTTAGAAGCTCACTCTTTCTTGAACTGTTGGTCTCTTGGTTCACTTCATTTTTAAATCCAGACATTTCGTATTCCACATAACCCACGAAGTTTGTTCCTCTACTTGTTTCATAGTCTGTGCTGTTTGCTTTCCTTCAGTTTTGTAGGTAGTGGAAACTTAACGTATACAATTTTTGTGTAGTTACTGTTAAAATTTGTGTGTGTGTGTGTGTGTGTGTGTGTGTGTGTGTGTGTGTGTATGTGCGCACTCGTGATGTACTAGAGGTCACTTTTGTAATGACAACAATTAAATAACGTTTACTTAGGCGCCCAGATTTATTGAAATTACCTAGCGAAACACGTTGTAGTATCGTAACTAATTTGAAGACAAGTTAAATGAATAAACTGTCACTGACCCTCGACACATTTGCAATGTGTGTGAATTCCTAAGGGACCAAACTGCTTAGGTCATTGGTTCCTAGACTTACACACTACGTAAACTAACTTAAACTAACCTATGCTAAGAACTACACACACACACACACACACCCATGCCCGAGGGAGGACTCGAACCTTCGGCGCGAGGGACCGGCAAGAATTCTAGCTTTAATCAGAATGTTAATTGGTCGGAGAAATAGTACTAAAGTTAACTTTAGTTTTAGTTCAGTTTAGACGTGAAGAATGAACTTTTGCTCTGATTATTACTATATCACCCAACAATTAGATTACTTAGGCATCATTATTAATTACTTTCAGTTACATTTCCAAAGTAGCAAGCAGACGAACTGGCATTATTATTCTTTCTTAATAATGTTCTTTTAGAGTTAAGCAGTGACACTCGGATATTCAATTACAGGAAAGGATTAGGACCCTATGAAGGTAGCAATAACATACGATAGTAAAAAGATTGGGAATGTAAAGATTTACGAGGGCGTTCTGAAAAATAATGTCTGCGAGTTTTTTATCTGAAAAGCCTGAAAGCTTTTTAAATAAAACAAACATTATTAACGTTCTACATCTTTATTCTTCATGTCTGCGTATTTGCAGCTCTCTGCCGCTAGAGGGCTTCGAATTATACCGTGTAACATGGCGGTTTTACACGTACCTAAGGCGACGCGTGAGAAACAGCGTGCTGTAATCGAGTTTCGAATTCGAAGAGTTCCGTCCACGCATGGAGCACCCTCTGCTTCAGCATGACAATGCAACACACAAGCGCTGCGGATCTCCAAGGATCAGACGTCTCGGATTCACCGTCATCGATCATCCTCCATGCAGGCCTCGCTTGCCTGCAACCGATTTTCATCTGTTTCCAATCCTTAAAGAACACTTTCGAGGACTTCACTTTGGTAGTGACGAAGGTGAGGTTGTGGCTCTGTCAGCTAAGTCAAACATTCTGTTGTGGCAGTATCAACAAAGTGGTCTCTCGTATCGTTGGAATTAAGTTTAGTTAAAGTCACTGGGTAATGTCTCACAATGTTTCAAAATGTGAATGGCAATACAACGACCTTACAGTCCGTCGTAGACGTCGAGACGCTATCTTCGCTGTCGTTGACAATGCTCCTGTTGGTCCATTACAGCGAGCACATTTTAATTAGCATTGCCCAATTATGGGTGCAGTGTCTTGATGTTCCTGGAGCCTGGTGCATCTGCCCACACTTGTCATGGTCTTGTGCCTCGCAGGTAACAACTACGCCTTACGTGGGCCTGATTTTACACAACGCTCGAAACTCGAGCGTCCACTCACTCTCGTGTCTCGCAGTAGAGTCCTTTCGTCGCGCGTGTTCGCTCTGACGTCACATTACTGTCGTCCGGAGGCGGTGCGACCTTCCTGAGAAACGAGCCTACATTTCCCTAAAATTCCCTAACGCCATTAACCTTGAAAAATTACATCATATTACACAAATAATTTACGTAGTTCACAAAAACGTATTCAATTTTGGTTCCCAGAAAAGATTTTTATGTAATATTTGCAACTCAAAAAATTACAAAGAATCATAGGTGGCGCATCTGTGTTATAGTGTCACAAAGGTGCAAAATGGATAAAGTCAGACCGTTTCAGTACGTTTTTCGCACAGTGTACTGGAAATTAAGAAAATTCTTCATTAGACGTGTTATATGCAAAGAGCCCACAGTGCTGAGACAGACTCTTATATCTACATTACTGGCCATTAAAATTGCTACACCAAGAAGAAATGCAGATGATAAACGAGTATTCATTGGACAAATATACTAGAACAGACATGTGATTACATTTTCACGCAATTTGGGTGCATAGATCCTGAGAAATCAGTACCCAGAACAACCACTTCTGGCCGTAATAACGGCCTTGATACGCCTGCGCATTGAGTCAAACAGAGCTTGGATGGCGTGTACAGGCACAGCAGCCCATGCAGCTTCAACACGATACCACAGTTCATCAAGAGTAGTGACTGGCGTGTTGTGACGAGCCAGTTGCTCGGCCACCGTTGACCAGACGTTTTCAGTTGCTGATAGATCTGGAGAATGTGCTGGCCAGGGCAGCAGTCGAACATTTTCTGTATCCAGAAAGGCCCGTACAGGACCTGCAACATGCGGTCGTGCAGTATCCTGCTGAAATGTAGGATTTCGCAGGGATCGAATTAAGGGTAGAGCCACGGGTCGTAACACATCTGAAATGTAACGTCCACTGTTCAAAGTGCCGTCAGTGCAAACAAGAGGTGACCGACACGTGTAACCAATGGCATCCCATACCACCACGCTGGGTAATATGCCACTATGGCGATGACGAATACACTCTTCCAATGTGCGTTCACAGCGATGTCGCCAAACACGGATGCGACCATCATGAAGCTGTAAACAGAACCTGGATTCATCCGAAAAAATGACGTTTTGCCATTTGTGCACCCAGGTTCGTCGTTGAGTACACCATCACAGGCGTCAAGGGTAACCACAGCCATGGTCTCCGAGCTGATAGTCCATGCTGCCGCAAACGTCGTCGAACTGTTCGTGCAGATGGTTGTTGTCTTGCAAATGTCCCCATCTGTTGACTCAGGGATCGAGACGTGGCTGCACGATACGTTACAGCCATGCGGATAAGATGCCTGTCATCTCGACTGCTAGTGATACGAGGCCGTTGGGATCCAGCACGGCGTTCCGTATTACCCTCCTGAATCCACCGATTTCATATTCTGCTAACAGTCATCGGATCTCGACCAACGCGAGCAGGAATGTCGTGATACGATAAACCGCAATCGCGATAGGTTGCAATCCGACCTTTATCGAAGTCGGAAACGTGATGGTACGCATTTCTCCTCCTTACACGTAGTATCACAACATTTCACCAGGCAACGCCGGTCCACTGCTGTTTGTGTATGAGAAATCGGTTGGAAAATTTCCTCATGTGAGCACGTTGTAGGTGTCGCCACCGGCGCTAACCTTGTGTGAATGCTCTGAAAAGCTAATCATTTGCATATCACAGCATCTTCTTCCTGTCGGTTAAATTTCGCGCCTGTAGCACGTCATCTTCGTGGTGTAGCAATTTTAATGGCCAGTAGTGTATATGCGCCCCCGCAGCCTGAGCTGTTGGAGGAGATGCTGAGAGGTGGTAAGGAGCACGCTGCCAGGTTGGGAGGGACTTTCCCTGGCATCCCCCCTTGACCCCCTCTTACACTGCGTTCCAGAGGCGCGCGCCATGCTCTGGAGGGTTTCCACGGTCTGTCGCGCGACCGCTCCGCGCGTCGCATGCCGATAGGCGATAGACGCTTGCCGGGTTCGCAGCGGCTGCTACCACAGCAGATAGGCTCGATGGCTTTCCGCTGTTTGTGCTCGTCGTCTGGACCGTTCTTCTCGTAGCCGAGTCGTAATCAGCATCGCAGGCAGCTCCCAATCTCTCATAAACAAGCGCAGGGGGAGGCGAGATGTAGGAGAGACGGGGAAGAGGAGCGTGGGATGAGTTCATAGCAAAGGACATTGACCCCATTCTACACTCGTTCTCATAAATTAAGGATGACTGCAGAATGTGGTGCCATACAACGTTGCACTACACAAAACTGGCGCTAATAGCATAGGCACATAGGGAGCACACACGACCACAGATCTGTAATTCCACGGTATTGGTGATAAGATGAGAAAACCGTTCCGAAACACGTGTGCTACAAAACGCCACTGTTTCCTGCCCATGTACCCCGACATCAATATGGGATATGATCATCGTTCACACGTACACAGGCCGCACAATGGGTTGGCATACTCTGGATCAGGGGGTCGAGCAGCTGCTGGGGTATAACCTCCCATTCTTGCACCAGTGCCTGTCAAAGCTCCTGAAGTGTCCTAGGGGTTTGAAGACGTGCAGCGATATATCGACCGAGAGCATCCCAGACCTGGTCGATGGGGTTTAGGTCTGGAGAACAGGCAGGCCACTCCATTCGCCTGATGTATTCTATTTCAAGGTACTCCTCCACCATGGCAGCACGATGGGGCTGTGCGTTATCATCCATCAGGAGGAAGGTGGGACCCACTGCACCCCTGAAAAGGTGGACATACTGGTGCAGAATGACGTCCCGATACACCTGACGTGTTACAGTTCCTCTGTCAAAGACATGCAGGGGTAGAATTGGAAGAAAATCAGCATTGGCCGTATTTTGTTGTTTTATTGTCAGCAAAATCGATTCTCGCTCACTTAGTGACCATCCTCAGTGCTGTAATACACAATTTAAATTGGCAGGCACTGGTATCAATCTATAACCACAAGCTTATAGTGATCGCTCTAAGCTTGTGGTTATAGCTTGATACCAGTGCCTACCAATTTTAATTGTGTATTACAGCACTGAGGATGGTCACTAAGTGACCGAAAATCGATTTTGGTGACAATAAAACAACAAAATACGACCAATGCTGAATTTCCCTCCAATTCTATCCACTATTTTGGTCGTGGTGCACACAACACGCCATGGAGTCTCCAATCAACATGCAGGGCTGTACGTGCACCAATCATAATCCCACCCCACACCATCAAACCACGACCTCCATACAGGTCCCTTTCAAGGACATTAAGGGGCTATTATCTGGTTCCTGCTTCACGCCAGATGAAAACCCGGCGAGAATCACAGTTCAGACTATACCTGGTCTCGTCCGTGAACATAACCCTGGACCACTGTTCCAAGAACGTGTACTGTGTTCTTGACACCAGGTTTTACGGGCTCTCCTGTGACCAGGGATCAGTGGAATGCACCTTGCAGGTTTCCAGGCGAATAAACCGTGTCTGTTCAGTCGTCTGTAGACTGTGTGTCTGAAGACAACTGTTCCAGTGGCTGCGGTAAGGTCCCTAGTAAGGCTACCTGCAGTACTCTGTGGCCGTCTGCGGGCACTGATGGTGAGATATCGGTCTTTTTGTGGTGTTATACACTGTGGACGTTCCGTACTGTAGCGCCTGGATACGTTTCCTGTCTGCTGGAATCGTTGCCATAATCTTGAGATTACACTTTGTGGCACACGGAGGGTCCGTGCTACGACCTGCTGTGTTTGACCAGCCTCCAATCGCCCTTGTATTCTACCCCTCGTAACATCAATATGTGTTCTTTGAGCCATTTTTAACATACAGACACCATTAGCATGTCTGGAAACGTTTGCACACTTACTCGCTGCCGGCCGAAGTGGCCGTGCGGTTAAAGGCGCTGCAGTCTGGAACCGCAAGACCGCTACGGTCGCAGGTTCGAATCCTGCCTCGGGCATGGATGTTTGTGATGTCCTTAGGTTAGTTAGGTTTAATTAGTTCTAAGTTCTAGGGGACTAATGACCTCAGCAGTTGAGTCTCATAGTACTCAGAGCCATTTGAGCCATTTTGAACCTTACTCGCTGCACCGTACTCTGACATGCACCAACACACCTCTGCGTATATGGCCAGCGCCACCATACGACGACCACAGGTCAAATGCACCGCATGGTCATACCCTGAGGTGATTTAAACCCACAAACCGCCCAAAACCGTGTATCAGCATTATCCTTAATTTACGAGCATGAGTGTAGTCAGTGCCCTGCCAGAGTTGACCATTTTAGGAAGATATTCCGATCAAAGGTATACATATGTTTGTCTAAAAATTTGTGAATGAAAATCACATAAGGTCGATGCTCTGCAATATTAATATGTTAGTGAGCCGTCACAAAATACACCGGCGTAAGCATTACGTAGAAGTTTGCTGTTGAAATCCGGAGAGAGTGCTTTGAACAGACAGGAAATATAATATATTTTTCTCAGAACACATTTATGGTTAAGAGTCAGAATTTGGTGTCAATATACATCAACATGTCTTGTCCATGTCCTGTTTCTCTACGTAGTCTCCATCAAGTTCTATGGCCATACGCCAACGTTGTGGAAGATAATGTATTCCCTGCTGGTAAAAGCTCTTGTCCTGTATGCGTAGCCATGTTTCCACTGCATGACTGACACTCTCGTCATCTTCAAGGTAACGATCCGTGATAGAAAGGCCTCTCCGTCGGACTCAAAACGCACCAACAATTCAGATGAAGTGGCCTTTCTTTGAATCTTGTTGTCCGCTGTGAGCATTCGTGGAACCCATCGTGACCACCTCTTTGAATGTCCGAGAGTCTCGATCATTGCAGACGCACTCCAAATGCTGTAGAGCCAATTGTCGAGTTGTGATGCGCCGGTCGGCATGAATAATGTCATCCGCACGATTCAGCATGTCTGGTGGAGTGGCTGTGATAGGACGTCCTGAGCATGGCTGATCATGGAGCTCTGTTTCTGCATTTCCTGAGGCTGTAACTTTCTTTACCATTCGCCCAACTGTACTCCTATCAACTGCAGCATCACCACACACTTCATACAAACGTTTATGGACATTCACCACTGGTTCTTTTTCTGCACGCAAGAATTCAATAACGGCACGCTGCTTGTAACGCGATTCGAATGTAGACTCCATTTTGACACTGTACTACGGCTCTACCATCCGCCAGAGCGGTTCGAAACTTCACTGGCGCACAGAACAAACATAAAATGTGAACCAGTAACAAGGACGTTTGTCTATGTATATTAATCACTTTTTTTAAAAAAATGTGGGGCATTACTTATTGAACGACCCTCGTACTTCGTCCCCCGTAAGCCTCACGAAATGCTCACAACGACAAAGACATTGAAATTAGAGCAAATACTGAAGTTACCTGCAATCATTGGTCCCACTCGCGAATAAGATACTGAGGCGGGAAAAGGTACTGGCCGGCCGGGGTGGGCGACCGGTTCTAGACGCTACAGTCCGGAACCGCGCGAACGCTACGGTCGCAGGTTCGAATCCTGCCTCGGGCATGGACATGTGTGATGTCCTTAGGTTAGTTAGGTTCAAGTAGTTCTAAGTTCTAGGGGACTGATGACCCCATATGTTAAGTCCCATAGTGCTCAGAGCCATTTTTGAAAAGGTACTTGAAGTTCGAATCCTGCCTCGGTCATCGATGTGTGTGATGTCCTTAGGTTAGCTAGGTTTAAGTAGTTGTAAGTCTAGGGGACTGATGACGTCAGATGTCAAGTCCCACAGTGCTTAGAGCCATTTGAACTTTTTTTTTTTTTTTTTTTTGTTGATCCGCAACGAGGCCGCCGGTTGGCATTGTGTGGTATTCAGTATCCGATCGGGGAATACTTACTTTACGCTTTCATTTTTATATTTATATTAAGTGATTTCACGCATTTGGTATAGTAACTGCTGTATAACGATTCAGAAGTGGAATGCCATACCATACAGTCTGAAATTAACAAATAAAAAATATTGCTGGAGTCAAACTCTCCACGTAGAGTATTGTAACTCAAAAGCGTACCTACTGCAGTAATTGAGCAGCACTGCTACTGTGCTCTGAATGATGATAGTTGTCGAACGTTTGAATACCTTGTTTTCAAACTGCCATTCTTTGACATCGATTTTCTACCGAAAATCCGCACGGGACGAAATGTTGTTATAAACATTTTTGTATTACAGGCTTGAACGTGGCTGTCCTTCATCTATCGTATATACATTTCAGTGGAGAAATAAAGCAACCAAATGGTAGCAAATAGTTGTTTAATACATTTACCTGGATTTTGACACCTCTAAGAATGTCTTCAAAGGAATGAAAATTTAAAATCCGATAAGTTACATTGCGAGAAAGCGATAATCAAAGTTTAGAGCAGACATGTCAGTCTGCTGCTATTCCCTGCAAGGTGTACGTACCAAAGGCTGGAACGCTTTTAATTCTTAATTATTGACTTGAGAATTTCTGCCCTAAACTTCCGGTTCAGAAATGGCTCTGAGCAGTATGGGACTTAACATCTGAGGTCATCAGTCCCCTACACTTAGAACTACTTAAACCTAACTAACCTAAGGATATCACACACATCCATGCCCGAGGCAGGATTCGAACCTGCGACCGTAGCAGCAGCGCGGTTCCGGACGGATGCGGCTAGAACCGCTCGGCCACAAAGGCCGGCACTTCCGGTTCGATGTGTTATTTCTCCATTACAACTTCTTTGCAATCCTAGTAGGCTAGGAATCACTGTGTGAAGTCTGCGTGCGTGAATTTTTCTGCAAACTCTTACATTATAAAAAAAGTCCATGTCATAATTCGCCAACTACGCAAGTTAAATCTTATTTGCTCTCGTTAGGAAATTATCCACATTATCCGCCATTACTTAGGAAAAACCTCACGTCAGTATGTTTACTATTCGCCGTACGAAAATACTGTCGCTGTCACAACGGTGGGTTCTTTGGTTCGCTCCGTGATGAGGCTGGGCGCAACTGTAACAACAATATAAGTTCACTTTATTGCAATACATATATATCTATAAAGATTTACTTGGTACAATCCACTACCTCAAGAATGTTTGGAGTATAACTGTCTATGAGTAATAAAGTATCGCCTGAAGCATCACCTGATACACATAAATTTACAAGACTGTTCACTTGAAGATTGACTAACTTAATGTGCATATAGCATTTTGCATAAGTCATTTAATAAATCGGCGGCCTGTCTGACTTGTAAGACGGCACCGTCGTCTTCATGGTTGACTGCGAACTACGGCGAGAGTTTCTCTGCTCAGTCGTAAGTAGACAAGCCGTTGCGGTGGCATAGGAAAACTCTAGGAGGCGTGGGTTCGCCGGCGTTTATCATTCGTCGGTGGGGCAAGTAACTACTGTGCCCTTTTAGATGCGAGGCCCAAACCTTGATCTGACATCCCGCTCTTCGGAGGACACCACACTTACTCATACAGAATATACATTTTTCGATTAACAGTAACCGAAAACCGCTGTGTAACGCAGTAATGACCACTCGAATTGACACAGCGGCAGCTGCTCATAAGCCACACACAGTGTAGCAAAGGCTAGGGGACGCTTCAGATGGAGCAAAGAGCGACATCGCAGGACAGCGGAGCGATCTGGAGTGATGAGTCACGCTATATCCTCTTCCCGTATGGAGGAAAGGTTAGCACTACGCGTACGCCTCGAGGGTCATGTATCGTCCCAGAAAAGAAGTGTGGAAGATATGGTGTTAGGACAGGGTGGTGTTTTTCGTGATGAGAGTATGGTCCCCTTAATGCGCTCGAGAAAACGCTAAATGCGGAAGAATAGGAACACTTACTACGGCACTGCTTAGGTACTGCTTGCAGTACGGAGAGGAACAGTTCGGAGACGATGATTGTATTGGCACAACAGTACACCCTGTCGTAAAGCAGCATCTGTGAGGTAATGGTCTGTCGACAATAGCGAAATGGACTGACCTGCCCAGACAGAACTGGCTCAAATGGCTCTGAGCACTAGGGGACTTAACATCTATGGTCATCAGTCCCCTAGAACTTAGAACTACTTAAACCTAACTAACATAAGGACGTCACACAACACCCAGTCATCACGGGGCAGAGAAAATCCCTGACCCCGCCGGAAATCGAACCCGGGCGCGGGAAGCGAGAACGCTACCGCACGACCACGGGCTGCGGACGGACCCGAACTCAGTAAATCAGGTTTCTGATGAGTTTGAGCATCGATTTCGCTCGAGGTCCCTGCATCCAACATTACTATCTTCTCTGATTTAGACTCTCGAAGAAGAATGGGCTGCTGTTCCTCCAAAGACATTCAAACATCTCACTGGAATTATCCTCAGCAGAGTTCAAACCGACATAGAGGCTGAAGGTAGACACACCCCTAGTTTAAGTTCACTATTATGTGTTCGAATACTGTTGATCAGCTTTTATATTTGGGATAGCCTGCCTTAGTTGCTTCTGGAATCACACATTTCATTCAAATTCACGATTCGCAGTTGACCACCTTTGCCAGTTACCTGTTGCCTGTCGAAGTAGAAGCACGGAGTAAAGGATATCCGCCAGAGCTGACGTTTAGAGAAACGGCGCTTGGCGAAGGTCCTGCGCGAGGGCGAAGCGCTGCGGCCGGTCTGGGCTGCGGCTGCGGTGTTCTGCCGAGCGGAAAGCAACCACCGCGACGAACGGCATGCGACCGCGCCGGGCCGCGCCGACCGGAACGCACTGGCAGGTCGGCCGGAAGCGGCCCACAGTGCATCGTGTCCGCTTCGCTGCTGGCATTGCGTACCTGCTGCCACACCGCCGTGCCCTCCCGGTTTTCTCACAGCTATCTTCTTCATCTTCAGATCGAATAAAAACAGTTTCGATCTCGTTTTCATTCATTAGCAACCGGTTTCGATCTTCTACTCAGACCATTTTCAGGCTTTCCTCCGCCATTATGGCTGCTGGTGGTGGCAGACGGACCGCGATCCGTAGAAGTAACTCAAATCACTTAATAAAAGCAAGTCGTCTGGTCTAGATTGTATACCAATTAGGTTCCTTTCGGAGTATGCTGATGCATTAGCTCCATACTTAAAACACATATACAACCGTTCGCTCGACGAAAGATCCGTACCCAGAGACTGGAAAGTTGCACAGGTCACACCAATATTCAAGAAAGGTAGTAGCAAAAATCCACTAAATTACAGGCTCATATCGTTAACGTCGACATGCAGCACGATTTTAGAACATATATTGTGTTCGAAAATCATGAATTACCTCGAAGGAAACGGTCTATCGACACATAGTCAACGTGGATTTAGGAAACATCGTTCCTGTGAAACACAACTAGCTCTTTATTCACTAGAAGTGCTGAGTGATATTGACAAGGGATTTCAGATCGATTCCGTATTCCTGGATTTCCGGAAGGCTTTTGACACTGTACCACACAAGCGGCTCGAAGTGAAACTGCGTGCTTATGGAATATCATCTCAGTTATGTGACTGGATTTGCGATTTCCTGTTACAGTGGTCACAGTTCGTAGTAAGTGACGAAAAGTCATCGAGTAAAACAGAAGTGATTTTAGGCGTTCCCCAAGGTAGTGTTAAAGGCCCTTTGCTGTTCCTTATCTATGTAAACGATTTGAAAGACAATCGGAGCAGCCGCCTTCGGTTGTTTGCAGATGGCGCTGTCGTTTATCGACTAATAAAGTCATCAGAAGATCAAAACAAACTGCAAAACGATTTAGAAAAAATGAATGGTGCGAAAAGTGGCAATTGACCCTAAATAACGAAAAGTGTGAGGTCATCCACATGAGTGCTAAAAGGAACTCGTTAAACTTCGGTTACACGATAAATCAGGCTAATCTAAAAGCCGTAAATTCGACTAAATACCTAGGTATTACAATTACGAACAACTTAAATTGGAGGAAACACACAGAAAATGTTGTGGGGAAGGCTAACCAAAGCCTTCCTTTTATTGGCAGGACACTTAGAAAATGTAACAGACCCACTAAGGAGACTGCCTACACTACTCTTGTCCGTCCTCTTTTAGAATACTCCTGCGCGGCGTGGGATCCTTTCCAGATAGGACTGACGGAGTACATCGAAAAAGCTCAAAGAAAGGCAGCACGTTTTGTATTATCGCGAAATATGGGAGAGAGTGTCACAGAAATGATACGGGATTTGGGCTGGAAATCATTAAAAGAAAGGCATTTTTCGTTGGGTCGGAATCTTCTCACGAAATTCCAATCACCAACTTTCTCCTCCGAATATGAAAATATTTTGTTCACACCGACCTACATAGGGAGGAACGATCACCACGATAAAATAAGGGAAATCTGAGCTCGTACGGAAAATCAGACCATCACAGATATTCATAGGTACACGCAGAACGTCTACATGTATCTGGTGGTGAGCAGAAATACGGTGAGTCGTTGCGCGAGGCGTCTGCCATCATCGCAACAAGGTCGCGCAAACTTGTCCGATCTCTCGCTTGCCGGCCCGTCGCACACAGCTGACGGTCCTGCAATGTTGGAACGTGCGGACACTCTCATTCTAGGCGATCGACGGATCACAGTGAAACACCTCACCGCTTAGATTCTCCTTCTCCCTGTCAAAGCAAGGCCTCACACAAGTCTGCGCATCCGAGAGGAGCTCACAGAACTTCATGGGACTGTTCTTCCTCATCCACTCTACTGTCCCATCTGTATGGCCCAATGAAGGATGCACTCCCCGGGGAGCAGTACGTGGGTGATGGTTCAAATAGCTCTGAGCACTATGGGACTTAACATCTGAGGTCATCAGTCCCCTAGAACTTAGAACTACTTAAACCTAACTAACGTAAGGACAGTACACACATCCATGCCCGAGGCAGGATTCGGGAGTGCGACCGTAGCAGCAGCGCGGTTCCGGACCGAAGCGCCTGGAACCGCTCGGCCACAGCGGCCGGCCGTGGGTGATGGGGAGGTTATTGATGCGGCAGTGCATTGGCTCTGACATTGACCAATAGTGCGGTACCATGAGGGCATACAGGCCTTCCCAGTAAGATGGCCGTCGCATTCAACAGCGATTATGTCGAAAAAATATGGTTCGAATCCTGCCTCGGGCATGGATGTGTGTGATGTCCTTAGGTTAGTTAGGTTTATGTAGTTCTAAGAAGAATATAATAATACCAATCCCAAAGAAAGCAGGTGTTGACAGATGTGAAAATTACCGAACAATCAGTTTAATAAGCCACAGCTGCAAAATACTAACACGAATTCTTTACAGACGAATGTAAAAACTAGTAGAAGCCGACCTCGGGGAAGATCAGTTTGGATTCCGTAGAAATACTAGAACACGTGAGGCAATACTGACCTTACGACTTATCTTAGAAGAAAGATTAAGGAAAGGAAAACCTACGTTTCTAGCATTTGTAGACTTAGAGAAAGCTTTTGACAATGTTGATTGGAATACTCTCTTTCAAATTCTGAAGGTGGCTGGGGTAAAATACAGGGAGCGAAAGGCTATTTACAATTTGTACAGAAACCAGATGGCAGTTATAAGAGTTGAGGGACATGAAAGGGAAGCAGTGGTTGGGAAGGGAGTAAGACAGGGTTGTAGCCTCTCCCCGGTGTTATTCAATCTGTATATTGAGGAAGCAGTAAAGGAAACAAAAGAAAAATTCGGAGTAGGTATTAAAATCCATGGAGAAGAAATAAAAACTTTGAGGTTCGCCGATGACATTGTAATTCTGTCAGAGACAGCAAAGGACTTGGAAGAGCAGTTGAACGGAATGGACAGTGTCTTGAAGGGAGGATATAAGATGAACATCAACAAAAACAAAACGAGGATAATGGAATGTAGACGAATTAAGTCGGGTGATGTTGAGGGTATTAGATTATGAAATGAGACACTTAAAATAGTAACGGAGTTTTGCTATTTGGGGAGCAAAATAACTGATGATGGTCGAAGTAGAGAGGATATAAAATGTAGACTGGCAATGGCAAGGAAAGCGTTTCTGAAGAAGAGAAATTTGTTAACTTCGAGTATAGATTTAAGTGTCAGGAAGTCATTTCTGAAAGTATTTGTATGGAGTGTAGCCATGTATGGAAGTGAAACATGGACGGTAAATAGTTTGGACAAGAAGAGAATAGAAGCTTTCGAAATGTGGTGCTACAGAAGAATGCTGAAGATTAGATGGGTAGATCACATAACTAATGAGGAAGTATTGAATAGGATTGGGGAGAAGAGAAGCTTGTGGCACAACTTGACCAGAAGAAGGGATCGGTTGGTAGGACATGTTCTGAGGCATCAAGGGATCACCAATTTAGTATTGGAGGGCAGTGTGGAGGGTAAAAATCGTAGGGGGAGACCAAGAGATGAATACACTAAGCAGATTCAGAAGGATGTAGGTTGCAGTAGGTACTGGGAGATGAAGAAGCTTGCACAGGATAGAGTAGCATGGAGAGCTGCATCAAACCAGTCTCAGGACTGAAGACCACAACAACAACAACAAGTTCTAGGGGACTAATGACCTCAGCAGTTGAGTCTCATAGTGCTCAGAGCCATTTGAACCATTTTTTTGTCGAAAAAATATGATTTTGTAGACAAAAAGAGTGAGGAATAATATGGTGTATTGGAATCCTGAATAAAACCAACGTGCTTGCAGGGAAAAGAAGCGTTCTGTTCTATATTGAACGCCCCTCGTCAAAATGGGAGTTGGCTCGCAGTCGGAAGAGGAATGAGAAACATCCAAAGTAAATGACTGTATTACGAATTTTTCAACTCCAAAAGTCTTGGTTGTTTAGGTTTCCTAACATCTTAGTACACATCTTTATGTCGTGTGCTTTCTCTACAGTCAATCAGATGACACACAATCATGGCAGCCTCCTTACTTGTTTATACTGCTTAAAACTAGGAAATTCAGAGACTTGTGACTGCAGTAATTCAGACGCTGGAGAGATTACTCAACTAATCTGCGTTTATTGCAAGCTCCAGTAACACAGATAAAAATGAAAGCTTGGGTTACCATTCCCTACAAGCATTACTCGTCTTCTAACAAAGAATGATGAGGCTTTTCTTAGATGTCTGATGACATTAATTTTAATTCGCAGTTTAAAAATCAGACTACAGACCAATAGAGAATTACCACTGTTAGTGGTTAATTATAAAAATGTTTGCATCCGAAATAGTTATGGCTGTACACACCTGTGTGTAAGCAATTTTCGCGTAGAAACATTTGATAATTAGTTCTGTGTTTCGAAGTTGAGAAGCTTCTGCTTTCTTGCTAGTGCTGTCTGGTTACCTTAAAGTGATGTGCTCACTACTCAGTTTTTTTGCAATTATGGATGACTAAATAGTGCACTCACCCAGATGGACAAATGACAATAAACAACTTACTTGAAATATAGCAACCAGCCACTTTTTTAGACGTTATTTATGCTAAGACGCGTTTCGGTTTTTCTCCAGTTGTCGTCATACATTACATTTTCATCGACACTACACTCTTGTCGACTCTATTTTTAATGTTGGAGCTGCCCTTTACTCTGTAGCTTGTAACTTCTTGTTTTGTATTTGTACCCATAACACACACACACTTGTAGATTCATTGATATACTAATGCAGCCGACCATCATCTAGACTGTGCCCCGTCGAGAGCTTGATGCTGTTCACTTTCACTCATCGTGTTGTTTTCACAGCCCTGGTGAATGCAAGCGTGTGACAAGTAACATGGCATCCTTAGTTATCTCTGACAGACAGGTGTGTGAATTCACATGTGTGTTCGATAACGGCGAATAAATTCCTGTGCGGTTGCCGAATTAAATGACAGATAATCAAATACAACACCGCTTTTTTTCTCGAGTAGATGGCAGATATTAGTGCGCTGAAAGGATTCTGCGAAATCAGTATACGATAAGCTTTTTTATATATAAAAATGAGATTTTCGGCAAATGATAGTACTCGGGCGGGCACGTAATGTTATTCTACATTTAGCTAGTTAGTTTCATGTTCCATGTATCACTTGCACGCCAAATCGTAATGCTGTGGCACATCGAAATTAATTTGCTAACGTGACTGCATCCTGAACATTTGTAGGTTTTTATTTTTACTATCAAATATACAGATGTGGATTTGTAATTGCTGCCACCACCTTTTTACATGTTACAATAACAGAAATTCTTCTACAGACTGGAATGGATTGTCAAGTTGAAACTTTCCATTTCTTTTTCAAATTTTACTTTGCTGCCTCTCAGACGTTTTATTATCACTGGGTAAGTTATCAAAAATTTTAATTGTGGCATTGTGCACCCCTTTTTATGCTAAACACAACCTTAATGTGGAGTAATGTAATTTTTCTTCTGGTATTGTAAATATGTACATCATTATTGCTTTTCAGCTGAAGTGAATTATTTATACTACAGCGAACTTCATGAGGGAATAAATGTATAATGTCCAACTCCTTAAACAGATGTCTACAATATGACAGTGGATGAGGACTACATCTTACTCTTACATCACGCTTTTCAAAAATTAAGACGTTCTTTCTTATAGATAAGCTATCCCACAACGTTATTACGTATGACATTACTGAATGAAAGTATCCAAAATATGCCAGCTAACTGATTTGTCTCTCCCCAAGCTTTGTCACGATTCTAAGTGCGAACATGTCTGACGTAAGCTGTTTTAGGAGTTGCAAGAAGTGCTTTTGCTGTTGAAATTCACATCAATATGGACGCTAAGAATATTTAAGTTTCCGCCCTGTTTATTATTACATCACCATGTTTCTTGTTTTAACCGAGCTATTGAAGCAAGTATGATATTCTTAACCTTTTGGCACATAGCGCCCACTGCAGTGGAAAGCTGTTAATGGTCGCTTCTTTCGTGTTTTCACTCAGTCATGAGGCTACAAATGTACAGTCCGCACCTGTGGCCACTCCTTAATGGTGTTGTACCCTGCACCCTCATGGCTCACTAAAAACGCCAGAGGAGTGTCCGTTAAAAACTGTCCACTGCAGCGATTAAACGGAACGCATACTTATTCTGAACGATATTCGAACGCTTTTGATAAGACTAGTACAGTGATATGACGTTTCTTAATGTTGACGATGAAACTTTTCACGAAAGTATCCGAGAAATGTATTAAAATTGAGAGCCACAGCAGCTGAAGCCAAGTGGGTCTCTCAGGCACGAGGCTGTTGGGGTGCTTACTATACCGCGGACCCTGGACGAATAACTCGCATATTCCACTACGCAGTGTCCTAGTTGTTGATCCAGTGGACCAAGCGTTGTTGGGAGGAAGAATGGCTGGAAGTGACAGGTAGCTAACAACGCCGGGTGAGGGCGACCACGCGACAGTGGAACAGCTGCTTGCAGACACAGAGGTGTGTTCATCGATTTCGTCCCCATAGATCCGTTCTCTGCGTTCCTGTGAATGGACGAGTAATTCGGACTAGCTGCGTGCAGGCGCACCACTCGGGCCCCATCGCCCCGCACGCAGCCTCATTGCGCTGCTGGCTGCAGATGGGTCCGCCGCCGCCGCGTGATGGGCAGAGGATGGAGGGTGCTTGTGACCGGGCCTTTGTGGCGCAGCCACCGCCCCCGCTGCGCGTGGGCGGACCTCCCGCAGACTCCGCTGACGAGAATCTGGAATAGCGGGGCTGCCACGCCGGAACGCCGCGGGTGTGTTGCCTCCGTTCGTTGTGGAAGCCCGAGCTGCTAGCGGGAAAGCGACTACGTACCACCAGGGAGTATTCACTCACAAGTACCTGACGTTACAGAGCCGTAGCGATTCGTGCTTCTTCCGCAAAAGTTAAAAAGTATACATATGAAGACAGTAACTGTTCTCGAAAGAACAGAATACTGTTGATGACCGTGCAGCTGTTCCCTGGAATAAATGATGACTAACTGAAACCCTCAGCTGCCGACAGGTGTTGTTGACATACCTCGATGTGGACAGCTGAAAATGTGTGCCCCGACCGGGACTCGAACCCGGGATGTCCTGCTCACATGGCAGACGCTCTAGCCACCGAGGACACAGATGAATAGCGCGACTGCAGGGACTTATCCCTTGCACGCTTCCCGTGAGACTCACATTCCCAACTGTCCACAATTCTACATATGTAATGTACCTTCTAGACATTTGCCCATTCACTCAGTACTCGCGCACGCTTTGGCGATTCCCGTAAGAGTTTGGGCAACCTGTGTGCGTTCGCACAGACGAGAACAGTTACTGTCTTCATATATATAGTTAGAGGCTACCCAGCCATTGACCTTCTTCTGTGCGAATGCGCACAGGTTGCCCAAACTCTTACGGGAATCGCTAAAGCGTGCGCGAGTAATGAGTGAATGGACAAATGTCTATAAGGTACATTAGATATGTAGAATTGTGGACAGTTGGGAGTGTGAGTCTCACGGGAAGCGTGCAAGGGATAAGTCCCTGCAGTCGCGCTATTCATCTGTGTCCTCGGTGGCTCAGATGGATAGAGCGTCTGCCATGTAAGCAGGACATTACGGGTTCGAGTCCCGGTCGGGGCACACATTTTCAGCTGTCCACATCGAAGTATGTCAACAACATCTGTCGGCAGCTGAGTGTTTCAGTTAGTCATCATTTAAAAAGTATACACTGATCGTGAAAAAAGTCATGGGATGCCTGGGAATATCGTGTCGGTCCTCCTTTTGCTCGGCGTAGTGCAGCAACTCGACGTGTCATGGACTCAACAAGTCGTTGGAAGTCTCCTGCAGAAATATTGAGCCATGCTGCCTCTAAAACCGTCTATAATCGCGAAAGTGTTACCGGTACAGGATTCTGTGTACGAACTGGCCTCTCGAATATATCCCGTATGTGTTCGACGGAATTCACGTCGGGCGATCTGCGTGGCCAGATCATTCGCTCCAGTTGTCCAGAACGTTTTTCCAACCAGACACGAACGATTGTAGCCTGGTGACATGACATTATTGTTTGGGAAGATGAAGTCAATGAGTAGATGCAAGTGGTCTCCAAGCCGGATCAATGATCGGTTCAGTTGGACCAGAAGACTGAGTCCATTCCATGAGGTCGCAGGTATCCTGCCTCGGGCATAGATGCGCGTGATGTCCTTAGGTTAGTTACACTACTGGTCATTAAAATTGCTACACCACGAAGATGACAAGCTACAGACGCGAAATTCAACCGACATGCAGAAGATGCTGTGATATGCAAATGATAAGCTTTTCAGAGCATTCACACAAGGTTGGCGCCGGTGGCGACACCTACAACGTGCTCACATAAGGAAAGCTTCCAACCGACTTCTCATACACAAACAGCAGTTGACCGGCGTTGCCTGGTGAAACGTTGTTGTGATGCCTCGTTTAAGGAGGAGAAATGCGTACCATCACGTTTCCGACTTTGATAAAGGTCGGATTGTAGCTATCGCGATTGCGGTTTATCATATCGCGACATTGCTACTCGCGTTGGTCGAGATAGAATGACTGTTAGCAGAATATGGAATCGGTGGGTTCAGGAGGGTAATACGGAATGCCGTGTTGGATCCCAACGGCCTCGTATCACTAGCAGTCGAGATGACAGGCATCTTATCCGCATGGCTGTAACGGATCGTGCAGCCACGTCTCGATCCCTGAGTCAACAGATGGGGACGTTTGCAAGACAACAACCATCTGCACGAACAGTTCGACGACGTTTACAGCAGCATGGACTATCAGCTCGGAGACCATTGCTGCGGTTACCTTTGATGCTGCATCACAGATAGGAGCGCCTGCGATGGTGTACTCAGTGATGAACCTGGGTGCACAAATGGCAAAACGTCGTTTTTCGGATGAATCCAGGTTCTGTTTACAGCATCATGATCGTCGCATCCGTGTTTGGCGACATCGCAGTGAACGCACATTGGAAGCGTGTATTTGTCATCGCCATATTGGCGTATCACCCGGCGTGATGGTATGGGGTGCCACTGCTCACACGTCTCGGTCACCTCTTGTTCGCATTGACGGCACTTTGAACAGTGGACGTTACATATCAGATGTGTTACGACCCGTGGCTCTACCCTTCATTCGATCCCTGTGAAACCCTACATTTCAGCAGGATACTGCACGACCGCATGTTGCAGGTCCTGTATGGGCCTTTCTGGATACAAAACATGTTCGACTGCTGCCCTGGCCAGCACATTCTCCAGATCTCTCACCAATTGAAAACGTCTGGTCAATGGTGGCCGAGCAACTGGCTCGTCACAATACGCCAGTCACTACTCTTGGTGAACTGTGGTATCGTGTTGAAGCTGCATGGGCAGCTGTACCTGTACACGCGATCCAAGCTCTGTTTGACACAATGCCCAGGCGTATCAAGGCCGCCATTACGGCCAGAGGTGGTCGTTCTGGGTACTGACTTCTCAGGATCTATGCACCCAGTCACATGTCAGTTCTAGTATAATATATTTGTCCAGTGAATACCCGTTTATCATCTGCATTTCTTCTTGGTGTAGCAATTTCAATGGCGAGTAATGTAGGTTTAAGTAGTTCTAAGGCTAAGGTACTGATGACCTCAGATGTTAAGTCCCATAGTGCTCAGAGCCATTTGAACCATTCCATGAAAACACAGCTGACGCCATTATGGAGTCACCACCAGCTTGCACAGTGCCTGTTGGCAACTTGAATCCATAGTTTCGTGAGATCTTTGCCACACTACCATCAGTTCTTGCCCACTCAAATCGGCCCTTATCTGACCAGTCCACGGGTTTTCCAGTCCTCTAGGGTCCAACTGATGTGGTCACAAGCCCAGGAGTGGAGCTGCAGGCGATGTCGTGCTGTTAGCAAAGCCACCCGCATCGGGCGTCTGTTGCCATAGCCCATTAACGCCACGTATCGCGCACTGTCCTGGCGGATACGTTCGTCGTAGATCCCACGTTAATTTCTGCGGTTATTTCAGACAGAGCTGCTTGTCTGTTAGCGCTGACAACTCTACGCAAACGCCGCTGCTCTCACAAGGGAACCTCCCCATCGCACCCCCTCAGATTTAGTCATAAGTTGGCACAGTGGATAGGCCTTGAAAAACTGAACACAGATCAATCGAGAAAACAGGAAGAAGTTGTGTGGAACTATGAATAAAATTAGTAAAATATACAAACTGAGTAGTCCATGCGCAACATAGGCAACATCAAGGACAATAGAAGTCAAGTAGCGCCGTGGTCCCGTGGTTAGCGAGAGCAGCTACGGAACGAGAGGTCCTAGGTTCAAGTATTCCCTCGGGTGAAAAATTTAATTTTTTATTTTCAGTTTATGTGACAAACTCTTATGTTTTCATCACTTTTTTGGGAGTGATTATCACATCCACAAGAAAACCTAAATCGGGCAAGGTAGAAGAATCTTTTTACCCATTCGCCAAGTGTACAAGTTAGGTGGGCCGACAACACATTCGTGTCATGTGACGCACATGCCGTCACCAGTGTCGTATAGAATATATCAGACGTGTTTTCCTGTGGAGGAATCGGTTGACCTATGACCTTGCGATCAAATGTTTTCGGTTCCCATTGGAGAGGCACGTCCTTTCGTCTACTAATCGCACGGTTTTGCGGTGCGGTCGCAAAACACAGACACTAAACTTATTACAGTGAACAGAGACGCCAATGAACGAACGGACAGATCACATCTTTGCGAAAATAAAGAAAGTAAAATTTTCACTCGAGGGAAGACTTGAACCAAGGACCTCTCGTTCTGTGGCATTTCACGCTAACTACGGGACCACGGCGCTCCTGAGCTCACCTTTTCTTTGATGTTGCCTATCATGAGCATGGACTACTCAGTTTGTATATTTTGCTTATTTTTTTCATAGTTCCACACAAGTTCTTACTGTTTTCTCGATTGATCTGTGTTCAGTTTCTCAAGGCCTATCCACTGTGCCAACTTATAACTAAATCTGAGGGGGGTGCGATGGGGAGGTTCCCTTGTCAGTCATTAAGTGAAGGCCGTCGGTCAATGCGTTGTCCGCGGTGAGAGTTAACTCCCTAACGATATCCGCCATGGAACGTTCTGTGTGTTTAATTCCAACTACCATTCCGCGTTCAATGTCCGTTATTCCCGTCGTGCGGCCTTGATAATGTCGGAATCCTTTTCACATGAATCACTTGAGTACAAATGACGGCTCCGCTGATGCACTACCCTTACATACCTTGTGTTAGTTATAGTAACGCCATCTATGTATGTGCGTGTCGCTATCGTATGACTTTCGTCACCTCAGTGCGTTTCTCAAAACAAGGGCGGACCCAGGACCTGACCTGCAGGCGGGGACAACTCTAACGAATTAGTATTTGTGTGTAGTGGGACGGGATGCGAGTTTCATTTAACGATTTTTTATTTTATTTTTTTTTATTTTTTTATTTTTTTTAAAGAAGGTCAACTGGTACACTGTGGCTGATACGACTCTCTCCGGATTAACTGGGTTGGGAGTGACCCACCTCTCTATACGGTCCAGATTTTGTGCCGTCAGAGCAATTCCCTTGCCAATTTCTGCCCAACGATTCCTGAGAAAAAAGTCTTTCCACAAGGAAAAAACAATTTCAAACTTGGGATGTTTATTTCCTCATCTCACAACTAATTGTTTGTTTCATTTGAGGAAATGAAAAAAGTGCCTAATGCTTGAGGATATTCATAAATAGCTTAGGAAAAGATCTTGAAGATTACATTGTTGCTGTTTGTCTGCAAGAAAAACCGGAATCACAATCAAGCAACGCTAGCAACTTCTGTGTTGAATAACAAGTACGCTGTAAGCAAATTAAACAGAATAATATTGTCCACTGCGTAAAGCGTATTTTCAACGTTAAAAAACGAGTTTGGAGCAACTTGATTGCATCTTTGATTTTAATGTTTGGTTGCCTGAGAACTAGTGTCCGTTTCCTGAAGATGGCCTAGTAAGCCGAAAACTTGTTAGAAATAAAAATCAGTAGAACAAAAGCAGTGTACTTGTTATTGAACCTTCAGTATGGATTTATTGTACCAAGAAGTAACGGAATAATCCATAAAGAAGACTTGTGAATTAACTCAGCAGTAACCGACTGGTTCATCCCAACCACTATCTCCATTACCAGATGGCTAGCCCGGTGCACTGTCGTGGTATACTAGTTGCGGGTTGCCTGCCTAGGGCTTCCAGGGGTAACAAAAATTTGATTTTCAATATTTCGCATGATATTGATCGAATTTAAAAATCTGAAATGTTGTCATTATCTACTCATGGAGAGATATAATCTTGTGTTGAATATAGCAGGACAAGTATTGCAGTTAGAAACTGTCTTGAGTGAATGTAGTTCACGGCCAGCACGTTAGCAAGGCAATATTCTCCCAGTAACTGACAATGAGAGCACTTGCCGACTTCCAGTGAACCATACACACAATTTCAAACCTTTGAAAAAGCTTTACTCGCTGATACCCCCCCCCCCCCCTCTCTCCCATGTAAAATGATGAGAGGAAGAAAGTTTGTCGCTTACGCCGACTACATTTTAGTTGTTCATGCAATAAAACTTGAGCGCAAGTATGGCGCTTTAATATATCACTTCTTTGTTACCAACTCTATAAGCAATACGCTTTACAGCCATTATCTAATATCCGCGCAAACAAAGGTGAGATTTGGCGCGGTGGCTGATGGGAGAGACTGTAAATGGAAAATGAATTTACGGACGCTACCGTCAGCCACCGCGCCGAGTGTCAACTTTATTTGCGCGTATAATAGACATATCACTGAATGTCCCTGTAAAATTATACCATTGTCGACACGTAGTTCCGGAGATATGACATCATAAATAATGAGATGCGTAAGAAACTCACTTTTGCTTAAAACGGAGCACAAATTATCCACACTATACTCATCCGGTGTTTGACATCGACAGCGCTTAGCGACTTCCAACTAACTGTAAGCATAATTTCAAATCTTCTCTAAACTTTTTGTTACTTATATGCTTAACGTCAAATGTAGCATAACTTCAAACCTTTTTCTTGCTTTCAAGCTTATCGTCAAACATTTAACACATTAACTCGCTTGTAATCAGATGTCTGAAATCGTTTTATCCATGACTGTCCCATTCTTTAAAGAATCTAGGATTGAGTGGCCATACGCCCATTTGTTTCAGGTGAGTGGGCTTCACGCTACGTTCGTTTTGGACGCAACGTCGCCGTTCTCTTACAGCTTGGAGCACGTGGTGAGTACAACAGTCTGCTGTTCTTGGCGGGCCGCGTCCATTAACTGTAATCTGTTCGTCTGCATTCTGAAGCGAAGCATGTGGCAGAGTATGCTGATCATGGCAAACCGCCCATTCACATTTGACAAATATTCAATTACTTTTCATTACTTCCGTGGCCGGGTGCTCTTCCGTGTTACTCTGCGAGTGAAAATTCGTGTACATCACCTACCCTAAAATCTGTATTCTGCTTGTATATTTTTATTTCTGCAACTACATCTGCGCACCACCCTATCGTGTATGATGCAGAGTACATGGTGTACAGATCCGACTGTTTCTCCCTCCCTGCTTCAGACACGGATGGTACACGAGAAAAAAATAACTTTCGTACATCTCTGTGTGGGCCAGAATTTATCTGCCTTTAGCATCGTGGTCATTGCGAGAGTGTATGTCGAAGGAAGTAATATGTTTCCGGACTCCGCAGTATCGCAATACCAAGAAGGAGTTGTGCGACATAAACCAAAGTTGGCAGACGAGTTTCTATATCCGAAAGATGATGTCTATTCAAATTTCGCGCCAGTCGCATAAGAGTGGCGCAAGTAGCGCCAATATGAGGATGCAAATCAGGTTCTGCTTTAAATATACGCTGTAACGGTCGTTAGCATTAGTTACTTTTGAGATGGAACGTGGTGAGTTGCTGTTTCTCAAGAATGCCATTATCAAATCCCACTGAGTCTAAACGAGCTCGTGAATAGGGCTACGAGAAGTTGCATGTTGCTTCTGCGATAGCGCAGGTCGATTTGGCAGGAATATAGCCACGGTACATGACTGCTGGTTCAAAATGGTTCAAATGGCTCTGAGCACTATGGGACTTAACTTCTGAGGTCATCAGTCCCCTAGAACTTAGAACTACTTAAACCTAACTAACCTAAGGACATCACACACATCCATGCCCGAGGCAGGATTCGAACCTGCGACCGTAGCGGTCGCGCGGTTCCAGACTGTAGCGCCTAGAACCGCTCGGCCACTCCGGCCGGCCATGGCTGCTGGCAGCGGTGGTCACGAGAATGTATGGTCGCAAGAAGACCGGGTCCAGACGGCCACGTAGCGTTTACGAGAGGGAAAACCATCCTGTTCGGTGTTCGGCTCTGGCGCATCGTAATGCCTCTGCAGTAGCAATTTGAACATCAGTTGGTACCGCAGTCTCACAACGAAGTGTTACAAATCGGTTGCTTTAAGAGCAGCTCCGAGCCAGACGCCCTGCAGTGTGTATTCAAGTGACCCAAAACCACCCCCATTTGCGACTTCAGTGGTGTCAAATGAGAGCTAATTGAAGGGCTGGGTGGAGATCTGTTGTGTCTTCTGATGACAGCTGGTTCTGCCTCAGTGCCCTTGATGGCCATGTGTTGGTTAGGAGCAGGCCAGCTGAGGCTCTACACCCATCTTGTCTGCTTGCTAGACACACTTGACTTCAACATTATGGCGGTTACACCGGTTATCAAGGTACCACCATTTCGCACTTGCAATGGCTTATCTCGCAGTTACGTTAACATGTGATCTTGCAATGTCATTTAAATATATTACCTAAACTAATGTACTTCCGAAATTTCATTACTGTACATTAATTATTTGTTGATGTTGTGATTTTTTTTTCGTCAGTGTATACTCTACGACCCCCGACAATAGCCGGCCGTTGTGGCCGAGCGGTTTTAGGCCCTTCAGTCTGGAACCGCGCGACCGCTACGTCGCAGGTTCGAATCCTGCCTCGGGCATGGATGTGTGTGATGTCCTTAGGTTAGTTAGGTTTAAGTAGTTCTAAGTTCTAGGGGGCTGATGACCTCAGATGTTAAGTCCCATAGTGCTCAGAGCCATTAAAACCATTTGCCAAAACGGGAACAACAGAATTACACTCAGGTGGCCGTTCTATCTGTCACAGAGAATTGCATCTCTGATCATTGGATACACGCTGAAGGTGTGTACGTGTACTAGGTTACAATGACATCCGATCATGTCTTCTGGGCGCTTCATTTTATATGTCAGGCAGTGTACATGGTACAATAGAAAGTACCCTCTGCTACACACTTCACAGTAATTCTCGAGTGTAAATTCAGATGTAGACATCTTATTCTTCTCAGTATTTTCATTTGTGCATTTTGTATTTTGCCTACCATACTTTTACAACCTAGAAGTATTGTAAGGTTCGTAATTTAATAAACTTTTACAGTTAATGTTTATTCATTAGCGTTCCAGGAATAGCGCCGCATTTATCTCCGTTATACAGCCGTGCCAATTTGACAACCAATCAGCTGAAGAATGACATTTGATAAAAAATCTTTTATTGTACAATGGTTTGTTTTTGATCTGATCGTGGCACATACCTGCACTAAAAGCTTACACCAAAGACTTTTGACTACTCACGTAAATACCTTCAGCTACGAAGGTTTGTACTAGGCCGAACACCAGACATGAAGAAAAACTTCCTCTTTTTCTCCTGCACATGCACACTCGTAATACTGTAGTTCGAAAGCGTCGGTATAAAACTGTTACAGCAGTCTTAGCACCAGTCTTGCAGCTTTCCTTTGAGATAAGGAAGCGGAAACACCTAGAAGGAACTACGTCAAGGGCGTACAGGGAAATACTTTGCAGAAACAGATAACATGCTCCGTTTATGAAGTCATAATTTACGACGCGGGATGAACAGTACTACTTGAAAGGTTCAAATGGCTCTGAGCACTATGGGACTTAACATCTGAGCTCATCAGTCCCCTAGAACTTAGAACTACTTCAGCCTAACTAACCTAACATCACACACATCCATGCTCGAGGCAGGATTCGAACCTGCGACCGTAGCGGTCGCGCTGTTCCAGACTGAAGCGCCTAGAACCGATCGACCACAGCAGCCGGCTACTTGAAAGGAAGTTGACGATTTTTTAAACATATTTATTTGTAAGAGAGATTGCATTTTTGTGTTCGTAAAGCAGTCCACAATTGTCGCTGTTCTTAATATTATCGTCAACATTTCCAACAAATTTTTAATACTACGGTTGGAACTTGAATAGTGGCAACTATTTATTTACAGCTCGTACAAAATAGATACGTGTTTCAAAGTTTTATTGACCTTCAAAGTAGTCACCAGCATTGTGTATAACCCGTTGCTGGCGATGTGGAAGCCGTAGGATACTCTTAGCAGTGCCTGTTGTGTTGACAGTTCGAGCGGCGCGGTCTATTGCACGACGAATCTGTAATAGTCCTGAAGCGAATGCCGTGAAGTGTTTCCTTCTGTTTAGAAATCAAGTTGAACTCACAGGGGCTTAAGTCAGAGGAGTGCAGTAGGTGGTATAGCACTTAGCAGCCCCATCAGTCAAACGAATCAGTGACAGCGTGCACTGTACGTGCTTGAGCATTGTCCCGCAAAATGATGGTCAGGTCCTGCAGAAAGTGTCATCGCTTCTGTCTCTAAGCTGGTCGTAGGTTGTGCTCCAAAAATGGACAGCAGATTTCGACAAGATGTGATTCATGCAAGACGGAGCTCGACCCCATTGAAGCAAGAAAGTATTTGATGTCCTGGAGGAGCACTTTGGGTACCGCATTCTGGCTCTATGGTACCCGGGGGCTACTGGCACGGACCTCGATTGGCCGCCATATTCTCCGGATCTGAACACATGCGACTCCTTCTTGTGGGCCTGTATTAAAGACAAGGTGTACAGCAATAACCCGAAAACCATAGCTGCACTGAAAACAGCCTTTCAGGAGGTCATCGATGTTCCGACACTTCAGCGGGTCATGCAGAATTTCGCTATTTGTCTGCACCACATCATCGTAAATGATGGCAGGCATATTGAACATGTCGTAGCCTAAATCCGCATATCTGTAGTGACGTTTAAATGTTGAACAGAGTGTATGCACACTGTAGCTTTTTTTTCATATAGTTCACTAATCGTCATCCTGTCATATACAGGGTGTTTCAATGTTTGTACCAGGGATGATAGATCACGTTGCGAGGAACAACTTTTGATAGTGACAACACATTCAATAACGCTTCTCGGCGACATTAGGCGTTTTTATTTTTTTCTCCGGCCCTGGAACGACGAAATTTTACCGAATTAGCAGTGTCTGCTAACTAATTGTTTTGAATACTACCTACCCCCGTAAACAAACAGAATGATTTTCATCAAGATAACATTAAGAATGCGGTATTTTGCTAGCGGATCGGGAACTCGACCAATCCTCTTTCACGTGGGCTGGTGACTGGAGTATAGACAACACACATTGGATACACACACTGCAGAGGGCCTATCCCCCTTCGCCTCTCAGGGGTATAATCTGTGTTAAAAGACGTCTAGCGTTGCTACATAGCGTCGGCGAACATTTTGCCCGTAACAAAAGTCGTCCTCCTTCAGTAATCTGTCACCCTTAGACGTCTGGTGCAAAAACATTGACTCAATACGTATACTGAGGATTTATTAACAAATATTCCAGTGGTAAAAGTGGTCCATCTTGCTTTATTATTCCTGGCTCAGCCGTTGATGGGCGCTGGGCAGCTCTAGGGCGTCATTCCATCCACCCCTGCCCAGATTAAATCTTCTTGTATGCCATCTAAATATCGAAATCTTGGTCTTCCACTGCTTGTTCGTCCGCCTGGGTTCTGCCGGAGTGTAATTTTTGTTGGGTTCTCATTTTCTATGCGAAAAACGTTGCCGATCCATTTCAGGCGGTTTATTTTAATGAACTTCGTGATTTCATGGTTTTCATACAATCTGTAAAGTTCAAAATTATGTCGTCTACGGCATGCTCCATCTTCATTAGTCGCCCAGTAGATTTTGCGGAGCACCTTTGTGTGTCAGTGTCCAGATTTCCGAGCCGTATGTTAATACTGGAAGTTTTATACAAATGACAATTTGTTCGTCTGGACAATTTTCTGAACTTGTGTTATGGGTGCGGCCCATAACAGCATATATAAGCTAGGTGGATACGCCGCTTTATTTCCACTCTAATATCATTTTGTGATGTTACCAGTTTTTCCAGGTAGACAAATTCGCTAACAGATTCTACCGTATTAATTAGGTTTTTTTCACATAATGGCAATGTAACAAAATCACATTATGTTGTGCGGAGCAACGACAATTATGTTTTATGTTACTGATGACAGTGTTCTGGATGCTTTAACTATCTACAAACTGGATATTTTAAGTATGAAACAAACAAATACTTTACTATAACTGTCACCAGTCTGATAAACTACAATTGTTGCTGTTACATACAATATAATTTCATTTTGTAACAGTGCCGTACGTCATGATGGTTAAAAATAGAACCTTGTGTTCGTCAGTTCATGAAGTACTTTATAAGGTACTTAAAATATATCTATAATTGCTCAAAACCACATGTTCCGCAAATCTGCTGAAACTGCTTACAGTAACGTCACTAGTAAAATCATTTACATTCGTAATTTCTGCATAATATATACCTTCAGTTTCTCAAAATTCTTTCAATTCAGTGATGAAAATGATTTCTCGTATTCAGTCTACTTATATGGTATTTTGAAAATACATAGTAACATCAGTAATATAATAATACACAGAAGTCAGGAGTGTCCCAGAGAAGTATGTTATGACAGCTCTTGTTCACTGTGTACATAAACAGTCTGACGAATAGGGTGTGCAGCGACACGTGTTTGCTGATGACGCTGTAGTGTATTAGACATTGTCGTCTTTAAGTGACTGTTGGGGGATACACGACGACCTGGATAGAATTTGTATTTGGAGTGATAATGACAGCTTGCTCAAAATGTGGAAAAATATAAGTTTATGAGTAGGAGAAATAATGTTGTAATGTCTAAATACAGTATTAGTGGAGAGCTGCTTGATATAGCCACGTCGATTAAATATCTAAGCGTAACGTTACAAAGTGACGTGTACGTAAGGTTGGTAGTAGGGGAAAGCGAATGGTTGACTTCGGTTAATTGAGAGAATTCAAGTGTAGTTCATATATAAAGGAGTCCACGTACAGAACGCTACTGCGACACATTCTTGAATATTGTTGGAGTGTCTGGTATCCCACCTGGTTAGATTGAAGGAAAGCATAGGAGCATTCAGAGGCGAGCTGCTAGATTTGTTACTAGTAGGCTCGGAACGCGATTGGAAACAAATGATAAGCAGTCGTGAATGACGCTGTACCCTGCGGAAATCCGATAAAAGAGTTTGGGTTAGGTGGATGCCCGCAGAACGTTACTTGCCATCGTGTGTAACATCAGTGAAGTGCGGAGCAGGTGGTGTGTCGATATGGGGGTGTTCTGTGGTTACCCTGTAGTCTCCCTATTGCGCTAAATCGCTAAATGTGGAAGGATATGAATACATTTTACAATATTGTGTGCTGATAAAGTAGAGGAACAGCTAGGGAACGGTGATTGTGTCAGCATGACAACGCAGCCTGTCGCAAAACAGCACGTATAGGCAGTGATTCCTCGACAACAACATTCCTGAAATGGAATGACCTGCCGTGAGTGCCAACTTGAATGCAAAGGGAATACCTTTGGGATGTGTTGGAAAGTCGTCTTCGCTCCAGACCCCATTGTCCAACATCACAACCTTCTTTGTTTCGACTTCTGAGCAATAATGGGCTGCCAATCATCCACAGACATTCACACACCTCACTGTAAGCGCCTCCAGTAGAGTCCAGGCCGTCACGGAGGCGAAGCGTGTACATATGCCTTAGTAATGTCCACTAATAGGTGTCGTATACTTTTGATCACATATTGAATGAGTTAAATGCCAAATTCACTAACTTTAATCCTTCCTTACACCTTTTTTTAACGTGTGCTTGCTACTTTTTCCCTCTTCTTATTTTGCCACTTGCTTTATTTATCTATTGTCAGTCACTCGTCTGCCCAAGTACTTCATACGTGTTTTCTTGAGACACTTAAAGATGAAGCTACTCATTCACGAGAAATGGCAAACGATATTTTCACACATATCTTACAACTTCATACTATCGGTGTTTGTTGAGGAAAAGTGCTACACACATCTATTCCTAACGACTCTTATTGTAATGTTCACAGACACGGCTGATTCTGAAGATCTGAGAGGATAAGGATTTCGCTTGAGAAACTCACGCTTCAAGATTAGAAATATATCGAGTGGAATCGCTGACTCAGACTGAATACATCAAATCCGTGGCTTATATCAACGGTGTTGTGAACGCCTAAATAAGTCGTTAATCGGAGCACCTGTACTCAGCTTACAAAATCAGAACAGAGGAAATATATCGAATGCTGTGGACACTGAAAGAGTAAACGTAACTTTCCTAGTAACCCTAACGGAAAATTTCAACGCTTTTATTTTACAAGAGATTTGATCGGACACTTTTAAAACTATTTTTCATAGCAGCTGTCCGTGGAGCTTGTTGTTCCTGAGATTCTGGGAAGGCAGAGTCCGGGTATCTTCCTGGCCTTCTGCGTCCTTTCAGCGTATATCAGCAGGAAAGGTTAAGGGGCAGCTGGCGTGCAACGGGGAAAAGTGACGCAATGGCCCGGCACGGTCACTACCACCACATCACGCAAACCGCAGCTCCGTGAATTACCGACTGCCTCATTGTGGCAGATAACCGCCACCTTCAATAATATCCGATTCCGTTGGAAAAGGATAAACAAATAACACGTGAAGGCGTCAGTCGCGTTTCTTCGTACCATCAAACAATAAGCTGAGTTGCCGATGTACCAACATTCAATTACGAATTACAACTTTGCCTGAGATCCGTACATTTTGAGAAAGATATTGACCCAGTTTCACCAAACTCTGTACAAACGCATTCGTCGGTCATATTGCAATTGCTGCTCTGTATCAGTGTATGTAAAAGTGTTTGCGCAATCCGTATGAATGTAGGAAAGGTAGATTCAAATTACAGAAGAAAAACCAGTTGCAGCGTTCAAAATGCAATCGTCGAAATTATGTGTGTGGGTGTATACGATAATACCACAGCTTCCGTTAGAATTCATAAGGATAGTGGAAAACTCTGAACTGAAATAGGAAATGTGCAAGGAGATTCCAAATCACGAAAGCTATCAACAACAGTCCTAGAGGAAGATTTCACATCCTTAAATTGGGAGGACGATGAAGGTATGTAGGTCAATGGAACGTCCCTGAACCACCTTCGTCTTGTTAATAACATTGAACTCCTTGCCTCTAGTACATATAAATTACAACGAAAGAAGTGCTGAGTTGAGCAAGTTTGAAATTATATCTGACAGTCGACTGTGGTACGACGAGTCAAATCATAGTATCAGTTGATAAGTTATTATTATTTAGGCCATTTCAAGACAATGGCTGTTAAGGGCAGCAAAATAAATAAAGAGAAGCATATACAGTTATTTTATTTATTAAATATTTAACCTGATCTGACTATGGCCATCAGGCCCTCTCTGACAACGGACCATTTTTTTCCCCACATACAGTACAGTTATTACATCACAGTTTCCTAAGAAATAAGAATTTCGTTATGACAAATAGTATTAAAATGATTTGAGTGTTTCAAGTGGCAGTGTGAGTAAATAATATTAACTATGAACTAATAAAGATAATGCTAACAGTACTTGAATTACAGCATCTGCTGTCACTAGTAGTGATAATAGTAATAATGATAATGACAATAGTAATGACAATATTAACAATAATGATAGTGGCAGATGTAAAAAGAATTTATAGGTCTACGAAATAGATGCTTTCTGATATAGATACTTCTGGGGAAAGGAAAATTAAGGAGACTGCATCAGCTAAGAATACTGGAAAATGAGGAAGATCTTGTTGGAAAGAACGATGTAGAAAGATAACGAGTGCGTATAGGGACAGTAGTAATCCCTATTGTTTCTTTAGTAGGTGTGTGATTAATGTCCGGAGAATCCTTGTGGTAAACTGAATAGGATGTACGAAACTACACTTCCTATGTTTCTGAAAAAGGAAGTTTACAATGAGTTTTGATGTATGGCATGTTCACTACTGGACGCATTTTATCTAACCGTCAGCGAATAGGTGAGTTTTGCAATCAACTGGTATTTGCTAGACTACTGCTGGTTTATTCGTTTGTTTTTATTCTAGTCTTCCAATGAAGTCAGCACTCGGGGTCGTTTTGTTACTTGGTGTTAGAAGAGACAACCGATTTGCAGTTTAGTTTGTTTTGGCGGCGTTAATCGCAGGTGACAGCTGATTGAGAGCCAAGCAGTCCCACCATCCCGTCCGCAAGTGTTACGTAACGTACGAGCGCGTGCACCCTGCTACCCAACTGTATGAAATCAACATGCTCAGTGAGCGTCAAAGGAGGGAGAGAGGGAAGCGGCGGGGGGAGTGGACACACCGGAGATTAGAGGCCGTACCTTACGTAAGGAGGCGCGCGTCCACTTCCCCTGCTGATAACACACTCCCTAACGCTCGCCGCTTCATTTGAGTCCGTGTGGCCGGCAGTGTTAACACACGCCTGCAGCAAACAGAGTTGATCAAAGCTGTGCGACAAAGTGCATCGAGACTGCACGTGGTGAACGAAATGAGAGTAACTGGAAAGTTGTGGTTAGTTCCTGTGGGACCAAACTGCTGAGGTCATCGGTCCCTAGGCTTACACACTACTTAATCTAAGATAACACGCTAAGGACAACACACACTCATGCCCTAGAGAGGACTCGTCCCTTCGACGGGGGGAGCCACGCGAACCGTCTCAACGAGCCTAAGAAAATGTCTCTGAGCGCTATGGGACCCAACATCTGAGGTCATCAGTCCCCTAGAACTTAGACCTACATAAATCTAACTAACCTAAGGACATCACACACATCCATGCCCGAGGCAGGATTCTAACCTGCGACGTAGCGGTCGCGCGGTTCCAGACTGAAGCGCCTAGAACCGCTCGGCCGCACTGGCCGGCTCAACGAGCCTAAGACCGCGCGGCAAAGAGAGTATAACCTATTCGCTATGAATGAGTAACTACGAGGGGGGATCGGAAAATGATACACGACAATTTTACTACCAAAAAGTTTAATTGGTAACAAAACAAGTCACAAATGAACTTAACATCCTTTACCTACTTTTCTACACAGTCACCAACGTTCTCAACCCATTTTTCCCGTCGTGGTACCAGTTTCAGTACGCCTTGCTTGTAGAAGTCCGTTCGGTTGGAGTTTAGCCATCTGCGGACTGCTGGTTTCACTTCCGCATCTGTCCCAAAGCGTTGGCCGGCCGTAAATTTCTTCATAGGACCAAATAGATGGAAGTCCGACGGTGCAAGGTCCGGAGTGTATGGGGGATGCTGGAGCATCTCCTACGCAAATTTGGCGATTTTCTCGCGAGCATGAACAGCACCGTGGGGTCGGGGAGTGGCATGAAGAAGTTTGACACCGTCAGCATTAATGTTGTGGCGTTTGTTACGGAGGGCACGACGCTACTTAACCAAGGTTTTAATATAGGCTGCAGCATTCACAGTGGTCCCGTGTTTAGCGAAGTCCGCCAGTAACATACCACACGTATCCCACAACACTGTCATAGGCACTTTTCTAGCAGACTCATTTTGATTTTTTTTTCTTACTGGGAAACCAGGATATCTTCTTTCCTTAGAGAGCTGTTCGGTTTTGGGCGTGTAGTGATACACCCGCGACTCATCACAGTAACGATTTCTTTCAGGAAGTCATACAATTCTGCGGCGTAACGCGTTAAGTGATCCAACTTTGTCCTGGTCCTTGTGGTTGTCTGTCAGGTTCATAGGAACTAACTCTACAAAATTTCAACGTGTCATGAACAATATCGTACACCGCACCACAGAAAATGTTGAATTGCTGCGAGAAGATTCGCAATTGCACACGCCAGTCGTTCGAAATTGTTGCCTCGATGGCTCCGAAATTCTGCGGGACTGCCCGGAGCCTGGCGAATTACTAAGACGACACGGCCCTCCTGGAACAATGCACACCACCTCGACACACTGCTACGGACCATACAGTGATCCTCATACATGCCACGCAGGCCCCTGTGAATTTCACTCGGTTTATGCCCTTTGGCCCACAAATATCGAACCACATTTCTCTGCTCTTCACAATTTGACGTCATTAACGTGACCGCCATTTTTGTTTCGTAGTTCAGGCTTCTCTCGCTAGAGCTACACGTGAAAATAAAATATGCTCTGTAAAATTCAAAAATTATTCGGCGTTACTTTCCGATGCTCCCTCGTATAAGTGAAGATCGCGGGGTAGAAATGTGTTGAGCTGCATGTGTCGGGATGATAAATGTTGGAGAGTACTAGGAGTTACAACTTCTGTGGACCCAGGAGCTGTCTTCCGCGCCATATTGCTGTACAGTGACCAAAGAACACAAGAAACTGGACACTCGCCGTTGTTGTAGCGTATGTCCTTAGAGGAGCCATGGAGGGAACATTAGAAGCGCGGCACATACAGTGCTGAGGGCGACAAAGGTGGTACGGTGACAACGTATTGCAGATCAATGCAAACTTTTAAAGAATTGCAGAGGTTATCGGATTTGAGCTGTTAAACTTTGTTATGGTCGTCCAGATTCCAGAAACACTACTACCGGAGGCCACAAACCTGTCGGCATCTATTTTGAAATTAAGTACAGTCGAGTAGGGACTGTGATCTTAATTAGTATTAATTAATTAGTTTGTTGATAAACTCAGTAACTAGATAGTGTTATCCTGATAATTAACGAAATGTTGGAGCAATAGTTATTATACACAATGAAAAACTAAATTCTTTAGTTTCGACGTAGCAGATTATCTGCATGCCAGCTTCAAATTAATGATGATCATAAAAATTAACTACCCGACGGCTCCGTAAACCCTAGAGATAGAGCTTAATGGGACAAAGATGGGACCTTTGTGAAGCAATCATCTAAATCAAGTTGTCAAAATGGAGATTTGATAGCCATCTCTTTTTGCAGGCGACATACTTTATCTGTGAAGAACAATTACCTGACGAGATCCATGATCTTGGGAGAAAAATTTCGTGGTGCAAAAACTGACAACTTGTTCATGAGACAGAGAAGCGTAAAGTTGCGGAAGGAGGCAGTTTCATATTCTGTCGACAACTATCTCTTTAGAGACAGCACAAGCTCGTCTGGAGATGATGGGGAAAAGAAATGGCCGTGCTATGTCGAAGGAACTACCCTGCCATTCACCTAAAGTGATTTAGGGAAACCACGGAAAACTTAAATCTGGACGACAGGACAGGGATTTGAAGCGGTTTCCTCCCGAATACAAGTCTCTGTCTTACCACTGCACCACCTTGCTCAGTTAGAAAGTTGTGTGTTTCATGGTTTCCGGGTCACGGTTTTCAAAACAGTGATATTCACGAGAACATTTTTCTTCCTGTAGGTAGTTGCCTTTACAGAGAATGTGCTTGAATTCGTGTCTCACATCGGTTGTCCATGGCCCTGTGAATATGATTCCAAATTACAAAAGCATTGCGTTTTTCCTCACAAACTACGCAGTTCGATTCGGAAGTGATTCCATGTCAGGCACTGTAGACGAATGTACCAATGATTTTAAATGACTCCACAGTACAAATCGACTGCTTTCAAATCACACATGTGGAGGCAGAGGGACTGGGGCGCTTCTACCTGTCCACTTATCGGAAAACATTCGATCCAAGTACGGGTGAACGTACGCCTGAAGTGCGCCGGAGTGCCATCGTGCAAGAAGTGAGCTTGTTGACTAATAACCAGTGGATTGTGAACTGTACTTGATATGTGAATAATGCTGCGGCAGGAAAGATGGGATTTGTAGCACACTGCTGCAAGAACCACTGGCAGAATATAGCTCGTGGAGGGTGATCTGCTGGTAACAGAGCCGGTACACGCTGTATATGATAAGGATACAACTTTTGGTCTTGCAACAGTCTGCATACAGCCGTATGGGCCACATTTACTTGCACTCCAACCTTTGTGTGCTGATAGAAGGAATCGTGTGCACAGAATCCAGAATACCTTCCTCTGCATGTAAAGATGAAGAAGTTAGTCACCCCCTCTCTAAACCACGAGATTTAAGCTTCCAATAAGCGTTCAGACGGCGCTGGAGACATTAAAATGTCTACAGACCTGGACATCTTCGCTGTGGGTACTTCTCCTGGTGCAAACGACGTGCCATCGTCGTCCGCCTTATCGTACACACCCGCCAGCTCCTTGTCTGAGTACGTGTCGAACGCCGAACACAACACTGAATGTGTCATTCGTCTCGGAATTGACTATACTTCTGTCACAACTACCCGCGGGAAGAAAAACGGTGCCGTGAATATCGCTGTTTTCAAGACCATAACTCGGAAGTGAAGCATTTCCGGAAATAAATTTTTATTGTCTACATATGGGGAATACGCACCCAAAATAATCCCCTCTATTTTGGAAACAGGCTTTATATTTAGTGGGCGAAAGGGGAGATTGGCTAACCCTCGTCAAACGAGACTCGTAATTTGACTAAAAATATGAAGTATTATAGTCTTCATAAGTACAAGCAATCAAAGCACTATGGATGAGAATAGCACTGAAAAGGCGGCACAGATTGCATAAGTAATTAAAGATGAACACAGGAACAAATTCGGCAGTAAACGATAGTAATTCGTTGTAACCTGAGGCGGTTAAGCGAGCCAACGACCGAGAGAGAGAAAGAGAGAGAGAGAGAGAGAGAGAGAGAGAGAGAGAGAGAAGGAGAGAGAGAGAGAGATTTGCGAGTAATAATTTAGCGGCAGAACTCTTCGGCGGTTACATGAGCAACAGCGTGGCCGATCTCTAGGCTTGCCGGCTATTATCCATTAGCATTGAGTCAACAGATGTGGTTTCGCAAATCGTGAGTGATGAAGTATATTAAAAAAAAACTGCTTATCGAATTTCTTGACTTTCCTGTTATTCTGAGGGTTCCTCCAACTTGGTGCCTGAACTGTTGTTCCTGGCTTTAGACTTGCACCGATCGCTGAAGAGCGCTCTGTCTGTTCGAAGACCAGCTGAAAAGTAGGGGTAGCTGATGCATCTGGATGCTGGTAAAAGACTCTTCTTTAGAGACAAATGGAAATGGAGATGAGCGTTTGGAGTCATTGGCCGGGAGACCCCTTGCGTGGAAGGTCCGGCCGCCTTGGTGCAGGTCTTACTACATTCGACGCCACACTGGGCGACCTGCGCGCCGGATGGGGATGAAATGATGATGAAGAGAACAGAACACCCAGTCCCTGAGCGGAAAAAATCTCCGACCCACTCGGGAATCGAACCCAGGGACAATCAATCATCTAAAGAAGGTGGAACTACTTTTTGTGATCAATCTAAAAGGGCGTATCTGCAGTCAGATCTTAAGGAACCGCAGTTTTTTGCGGTATTTGGCTCTGGCGACATTTCTACCACCAAAATTTGCCTTAATGATGGATCCATGCGCGTAAAAGCGGGATATATATAGGCTACGTTTGTTCGGAAATCGCTATCTTTGCGATAATCTACATCTACATCTGCACTTCACAAGACACTCTATGGCGTGTGGCGAGGAGTACATCTTGCGCAAGTCTCATTTTCCATTTTCCTCTTCATTTCGCGAAGAAAAAAAGAAAGGTTCAAATGGCTCTGAGCACTATTGGACTTAACATCTGAGGTCATCAGTCCCCTAGAACTCAGAACTACTTAAACCTATCTAGCCTTAGGACATCATACACATCCATGTCGGAGGCAGGATTCGAACCTGCGACCGTAGCGGTCGCGCGGTTCCAGACTGAATTGCCTAGATCCGCTCGGCCACACCGGCCGGCTATTTCGCGAAGAGTAAGTGGCAAGGAAGACTACCGGTAACCTTCTGTGTAGACTCTAGTTTTAGCGTCGTAGTACCATGTATGCTGGTCAAATAAATTTCCCTGCGAGAGAAAAGCTTGTAACCTCCCCACAAAAAAAATTCCTAAACCTCCCAACAATAAAAAATATAATTATATAATTCACATTCAGTGTAACTGCCCAACAGATAAATTCCGTAACCTACCAATAATAAAATGTGACTAATCTCTCAATAAAAAATTGTCACTCACTTGTAACCTTTCAATAATGACTGTGAATCTAAACTGGTGAATTTTGGACGTCAGCAGTGCTGCGTCATGGCCCTGAAAGATCATTCTGAATAAATTGAAAATTCTTACCTCAATAGGGTCGCCGGATAAGGCGTATATATCTGCTCCTATAAGAAATTTTTCTGGCACAGCTCAGTGCCGATAGACTTGTCATGTATACAAAGAAAGAACTGATTTTTCTTTACAATAATCAGGATGACCAAGGATTGGAGAAATTAGTAAAATCTTTAAATTGAGTTGAATGATTGTCGAAAGTTAATTTTTATAAGAAAGATTATTATTAAGAGATTTCTTTTTAAAAGCATTTACATGGGACTTGATATAACAATACTACATATGGGCGAGGCTGCTTTTACCTTATACTACAACGCTCAGCCACCGCCATCGCTCCCACGACCGGCCCAGCCAACTCCACACACACAACTGCTAGCTACTACTACAACTGCTACACAGTTCCTACTGCATACAACACTGCTCTTTGGTCTGAGATTCTCTTATAGCTTACATATCGCAGGCAGCGCGAGAGCAATCCATCGAATTTCTTAAACATGGACCTCTTACAAGCTTACATCCAAAAGTCAATAAGAATTAGAAAACATCGGTGTGAAACTCAGATTGCCCTTTTCTCGCACGATTCCTACATGAATGAATGGGAAACGGACAGATTCCTTAATCCTAGAGTTCCGGAGAGTTTGATCCAACGCTGCACTGCAGTCTGCTAAGAATGGTCCGGGCATAGGGAGCAGTTCTTCAGATATACGAGTAGCTCGCGGACTTCTTTAATAATAGAACCCAGCACTTTGTCCTGGACGGCGAGTGTTCATCAGCGACAAAGGTAGGTCAGCAGTGCTCCAGGAAAGTGTAGTGGAACCGCTCGTGTTTTCATTATACGTAAACAGTCTGTGGGGAGGTTACAAGCTTTTCTCTCGCAAGGAAATTTATTTGACCAGCATACATCTGCTACTTTTTGATGCTATAATGTACGGAAAAATGTTGTGTTTGAGAGACTGTAGGAGGAAGCAAGATAACTTGGACAGAATTTCTATTTGGTGTAATGAGTGGCAGCTTGTTCTAGGTGTAAGAAAATGTAAGCTAACGCAGGTAAGTAGGAAAATCAAACCCGCAATGTTCGAATACAGCATTACTTAGCGTGTTGCTTGACACAGTCGCCTCTGTTTGAAGAGGTTTCTGGATTGCAGCAGTCCGTCGTAATCTTCATTCCACGATATTTCGATTGGACACCTGCCAGTCATCTTCGATGGCTCACCTGAAGATGACTGGCAGGTATCCGATCGAAACATCGTGGAGTGAAGATTACGACGACCAGCTGCAATCCCGAAATCACTTCGAACATTTATTTCGCCGGGAAAATTTTAAATTTCACAGTTGTCTGCTGGTATGCTGAAAAACGACAATAAATGGAACGAGAATGCAAGGTCCGTTGCAAAGAAGGCGAATGGTCGACTTCGGTTTATTGTTGGGAAGCGTAGCTCGTCTATAAATGAGACGGTGTGTAGAACAATAGCGCGACCTATTCTCGAGTACTGGTCGAATTTTGGGGTTGCCACTAGGTCTGATTTAAGAAAGACATGTAGCTGAGTGGTCAGTGCGACAGAATGTCAGTCCTAAGGGCCCGGGTTCGATTCCCGGCTGGATCGGAGATTTTCTCCGCTCAGGGACTGGGTGTTGTGTTGGCCTAATCATCATCATTCCATCCCCATCGACGCGCAAGTCGCCGAAGTGGCGTTAAATCGAAAGAAAGACTTGCACTCGGCGAACGGTCTACCCGACGGGAGGCCCTAGTCACACGACATTTACATTTATGAAGCAATTGACAGCCGCGGTGTTGGATTTGTTACCGTTAGGTTATATTGAAACGCGAGTATTGCGGAAATGTTCGGTGAACTCGAATGGGAATCCCTGGAGGGAAGAAGACGTTCATTTCGCGAAACACTGTTGAAGTTTCGAGAACCAGCATTTGCGACTGTTTGCACGATGACTCCGCTGCCAGCAACATACATATCGCATAATGGCAGCGGAGACACGATTGGAGAAAACAGGGCTCTTACGGAGACATAAAGATTGTTGTTTTTTGCCTCACTTCATTTGCAAATGGGACAGGAAAGGGTATGATTATCAGTGATAAAGACACTCTGCGCCGTGCACCGTACAATGGCTTGCGGAATATGTGAAATGTTTTTTGACTCCTTTTAGAGGGTGGCCTCCAGGAATTTTGTGAGTCACGCTCTCCGCGATGTACGACGCGTTTCTTGTAAGTTCTCCCACGGCAGCAAATTGTGTGACTAAACACACCAGAGCCGAAGCGTGGACATTTTCCTTGCACTTTTTCCGTCTTTGTTCAGGATCAGGAATTATTCCTTGTACTCGCGCAGTAACCACGGACATGCTCTTCTTATCGGGGAAGTATTGTACGGAATTAGTCACTCACGACTAACCAACAAGAGTTTAAAAACAGCAATCAAGTATTAGAGTACGCTGATGCAATAGCTCCGTACTTAACAATCATATACAACCGTTCGCTCGACGAAAGATCCGTACCCAAAGACTGGAAAGTTGCACAGGCCACAACAATATTCAAGAAAGGTAGTAGGAGTAATCCACTAAATTACAGGCCCATATCATTAACGTCGATATGCAGCAGAATTCTGGAACACATATTGTGTTTGAACATTACGAATTACCTCAGAGAAAACGGTCTATTGACACACAGTCAACACGGATTTAGAAAACATCGTTCTTGTGAAACACAACTAGCTCTTTACTCGCATGAAGTGTTGAGTGCTGTTGACAAGGGATTTTAAATTGATTCCGTCTTTCTGGATTTCCTGAAGGCTTTTGATACTGTACTACACAATCGGCCTGTAGTGAAATTGCGTGCTTATGGAATACCGTCTCAGTTATGTGACTGGATTCGTGATTTCCTGTCAGAGAGGTCACAGTTCGTAGTAATTGACGGAAAGTCATCGAGTAAAAAGAAGTGATTTGTGGCGTTCCCCAAGGTAGTGTTATAGGCCCTTTGCTGTTCCTTATCTACATAAACGATTTGAGAGACAATCTGAGCAGCCGTCTTAGGTTGTTTGCAGACGACGCTGTCGTTTATCGACTAGTAAAGTCATCAGAAAATCACAACATATTGCAAAACGATTTAGAAAATATATCTGTATGGTTAAAAAAATGGTAGTTCACCCTAAATAACGAAAAGTGTGAGGTCATCCACATGAGTGCTGAAAGGAATCCGTTAAACGTCGGTTACGCGATAAATCAGTCAAATCAAAAGGCCATAAATTGAACTAAATACCTGGTTATTACAATTACGAACAACTTAAATTAGAAGGAACACATGGAAAATGTTGTGGGGAAGGCTCACTAAATACTGTGTTTTATGCTTATCCATTACGGATATTTTAGAACCGTGACTGTAGAAAATGTTACAGATCTACTAAGGGGACTGCCTGCACTACGCTTGTCCATCCTCTTTTAGAATACCGCTGCGCGGTGTGGGATCCTTACCAGATAGGATTGACGGAGTACATCGAAAAAGTTCAAAAAAGGGTACACGATTTGTATCACAGAAATGATACAGGATTTGGGCAGGACATCATTAAAAGAAAGGCGTTTTTCGTTGCGACGGAATCTTCTGACAAAATTCCAATCATCAACTTTAACCTCCGAATGCGAAAATATTTTGTTGACACATAGGGAGAAACGATCACCACGATAAAATAAGGGAAATCAAAGCTCGTACGGTAAGATATAGGTGTTAGTTCTTTCCGCGCGCTATGTGAGATTTGAATAGTAGAGAATTGTGAAGGTGGTTCCAAGAGCCATTTGCGAGGCACTTAAATGTGATTTTCAGTGATGTAGGTGTAGAACAACACAGCATCAGAAAGGAGCCATAATGTAACCTATTAACTTCGAACATCTTTATGAAGATATGGTAACGTACTATCGCCAGTACTAACTGCGCCACAAAAGTTGGAAGAAATACCCCTGTAGTCGAGATACATCATTACGTTATTTTCATATATCATTCATGTCGGGAAGACACATAAAATTAATATTGAAATTTAAGTAACTATAAGCTAATACATTTTACGAGTGAATTTTCAGCATAGTTGATTTCTTATGCTTTACGTGAGACTTTATATAATGTTTATGGCCACTCCTTGGAAGTGTGGAGCCGCAGGTTCAGCTCGCCTGGAAAGAGAACGAGATCATATAAGAATCTACCACTTTGCCATGGAGCCTAGGCAGTCTGCTGGTCTTCTCCTTAACCAGAATGCTTTAATGGTGTACGAGCGGTTTATAGACTTGAAAACCTGCACGCTAAGTTTGGGCTACTGTCCTGTGCGACGTGCCCGAGAAACCGGAAGGCGTGGTCCTTTATAATGCGAGAGCTGGCAGCTACATTCAGGCAGGTCGGTACCGCCGCGGGCAGGGGTGTGGTGTGCTGAAGTGTCCGCACCGCTTTTCACCGTCTTATCCTGCCACTGGCAGCTTAAACCTGCCTCGCGTTACAAATGTGAGTCACCAGCTCCCAGCAGGGTTGCCGGAGCAGTTGCTGAAGGAAAAAGCGCCTACAGAGACCTATAACACCGATTACTGCGACGTGTGAACGAGGGAACAAAATATGTTTTCTCTTCTATATGACAGTTTAAAAAAACAAATATAACAATCAGTTAAGAGGTTTACTGAACCGTTCATTCTTATTGTAACGCGTGTTGTAACTTGTCTTCAACCACGGAATAGACTGGCTGTCTACGCCCTAATAACTACATAGGACAGGCGACATCACTGTTATTCTGTGTAACATCGCCTGTAGCCTCGATAATGGCTGGAATTTGGCGGAGTGGAGAGTCTACAACTTTGTTCAGGTACGCCTTATCCAGCTAAGCCGCTCATGACTAGATCTCGCTGAGGCAAGAAATTGCGGGGTTGTTGGTTCACCCACTGTTCCAAATAGTCCCAGATATCTTCTATGGAATTACGATCTTCTGATTTCGGGGAACAATCGAAGTAGTACACGGTGCCTGACTGTTTCAAACAATAAACGTATTCCTGCAGCCAAGTGTACAAGACTGCCGCCATACTGGGAGACAGAAGAGTCCGCAGCATACTCGGCATGAAAATACTGAAGGAAAAACAACACTTAGTCACTGAGAATGTTGAAACAAACATATTGCTTCGTGTTCACGGTGACCGTAAATGAGTGCCGAAAGCAATGGTACGAAAACCACCCCCAGAACATCACAGACGCCTATGGCTTGACTGTACCCTCCAAATATTGAGGGGTTAAACTCTTCATTATGCCGTCGCTATATACGACACATTGCATCATTTGAGCCAAAATCGCGACTGATCAGATCGTACGATCTGCCTCCGGTGAGCTATTGTCCATTTTCTGTGTTGTTTTGTTCATTGCAGGGGCGCAAGTTCATGTGCCACTGTGAGCAATGGTATCTCAACTATAGCCTTTGCAGTGACCTTCATGAAGTGATTCTAGTCTGCCTGAAATCTTTTTATCAGACACTCGCAAATAATGAGGCCAGCTGGTTGCTCCATTGTGTCACAATGACATTCGTTGCTTTGTGCGATCCCCTATTTATGAAAGCATGCTTTGCGTCTTGCATGCCTGTTTCTGATGCGGTTGAGGCGGCTCCATGTTTTTCTCAGCAGTTTTGTGCTTGGAGGTGGTACGACTGGGTCATCCTGGCCTCGTCCAGTGGACAGTGTCTAATTAGAAGTCCATCTCACTTCTAAATCGCTAGGATAAGGCTCGTGCACCCTATTGAGATCGCACATAGGCTTTCTAGAAATTGAGCCTGACATGTGGAAGATGGGCGAGAATTTTTTGATACTGGAGCTTTTAGGAACTTCTCTGTTCCATTTCTTACTATATTTTCAGTCCACTTCCAGTTATCGTCTGCTATGTAATGGTGTTATAATAGACAGGACATGAAGGAAGAAACTGGTGCTGATTTTGTTTCTAAGGAGTCCTTCGTGGCGGCATGCCTGAATAAAATCTTCCAAGTTTTCAGGCAGCTTCATTTCGAATAAAACAATCGAGCTTTCGATGGCTGTCTCCGCCGTCGTCGCAAGGAGTAAAAAACCGTTAACTGTCGGGACTGGGTCTGTTTTCGCTTACATAGGTATGGCCGCAGCGTCTGGCACCAATCAGAAAGCGCCGAAATGACGCATGCGCAGAAGGCGAATTGTGCAGCTCCAGTCCGCTGCGGGACTAGTGGCGTTACATGGTATGAGAGGCTGGCGCCACGTTTGAAGTTGCCGCTCTCGTGTTGATTTTAGCGTATGGCGTGTAGGCAACCTGCAAGATTGCACACTCCGGCAACGTTCTGTTAGTACTGTGTCTGCACAAATGATGGCCAAAATGAATATTGCCTTTCTAACGGTCAGAGAAAATTACTTAGAGCAGGGGTATGGGGAGGGAATGGTGTGCGGGCCGTAAGCGCGCCAAAGCCTCGATCTGTCTCAGATTTGCTCGTTCGTTCTGGGAAGTACTCGGCACAGAGCGACATTTCATTTAGCGCTGCGGTGCGACATTTTTCAGCCGGTACGACCCTCTTCAGTTCTACAAAATCGCCGTGTTGGCAATCCTTACCCTTCACTATTTGCTCTTGCTATGACGGACGTTCACAGGTACACTGGCTGTTTGCACAAAAAAGAGGCAGTCTGGCGATCTATCGTTATAAACCTTTACAAATGAATTTGGGTGACAGAAGAGAGGGAAGAGAATTCTCAGTATATATTATGGAGTCGCATAAGCGACGTGTACTGTAAATATGCTACGAAACGACGCTACAACACAATGCAGAAAGGATTAAAAGATTTAGCTGACAATGACGGTGCAAAAAATTACAGCGATCGACAGACGTGGCCTATTGTTCTGCAGCCTACATCAAGAAACACTTTGTGTCATATTTTCAAAAATGGAGCACGTCAAGCAACTGAATTGGATTTTCGAAGTCGCACGCATTATTCCAGTGTCTGTTGAAACAGTTTCCGATGGAACTGAACGAAGAGTACAGAGACTTTATGTATTATTGCAAAGTACGTTGATTAGCGCAAGGAGCATGCCTCGAACGATTTTCCTGTTTAAAACCTGCTATTGTTGAATTTATGAAGGAAAAAGAGTGGAGGAGCGAAAATTAGAACACCAGGATTGCGGACCTGTGCATTTTAAATAGCCTTGTCTGCACACTGAGCATAGTAAGACACTGAGGTGAGAAACAACTTATTTCTGATTTGATGTGGATGCATTTAAAGAGCAATTAGCATTGTAGAAGGGACATTTTCTGACAAAAAACACAGTCCAGTTCCCTAAGCTCACAGGCTTTAAAGAAAACGTGTAGCGCCCCTGTGCGTGACTAACTGATCTGCAGCATAATTCGCGTTTTAAAGACAAATCCTTTGACTTTACAACTGACCAGGACGTCCACATTGTTTTCCTCAGGAAGAATTTCCACGTTTCCGTAATGAGTTTGCAAACATCATAAAATATTTCGATGAGAATATGTGTGTGAAGTGCATTTTTTATATTACGAAATCAAATGAGTCACGATTACGTTAAACATGAGTGCGAAAATCTGTGAAACTGTCTCCGTCTGTCAAAGCCGGCAGTTAGTACAGATACGAGCGGTTCTAGGCGCTCAAAGTCTGGAACCGCGCGACCACTACGGTCGCAGGTTCGAATCCTGCCTCGGGCATGGATGTGTGTGATGTCCTTAGGTTAGATGGGTTTAAGTAGTTCTAAGTTCTAGGGGACTGATGACGTCAGAAGTTAAGTCCCATAGTGCTCAGAGCCATTTTTAGTTTGTACAGATATTTGTGATCCATCTTGTTGAGAAATACGAAATAAAGTCGTATACAGTACGACTGCATTGCCATTTATACAGGGTGTCTCGGAAAGAGCGTACAAAAATTTAACAGGACATAGAGGATGTCCCATTCAACAGTTTGAAGTAGGGCACCTGGGGTCGGAGAAGGCAGCTTAAGGAGATAATAGGAATAAAATCACATTAATATGTACTTTTTATGTACACTAGTTACAATTAACGGCAAATACCATCATTGATACAATGAACGTACCATTTTTACTGTATCTTACAAAATGTGCTGAAACTGACGGCCATCAGCCTCAATGAGATCATGACATCGGCGAACAAGATTCTGAAGCACCTTGACGAATATACTTGGTGTGTTCCGAATCATATCACAGGCAGCTACAATTCTGGCAACTAATTCCATCTCCGTATCCGCTGGGGTGTCATACACGGATGATGCCTGTTAGGATATCGTTCCCTTTACAGCCTTTCAGCAGAGAGATCATTGCAACGTACTTCCTCATACACAAGGTGCATGTCAGTTAGTTATACGAAGTTGTACCGGTACTGCTCCATCGCATTGTACCGTACGTCTCTGAATAGCACTGAGTAATGAATGGGTCTGTCGTTGGTTCAGAGCACGTTCTGTGATGGGACGATGTAAATACGATACAACATAGCTCCCTTATGCACAAGTAAAGTAAACAAAACGTGCATCATGACTTCCTAGTGATCAGACTCGTCCTCCTTGTTTCCTTGCAGGAAATAAATAATGTATGTGTAAACAAACAGCACAGTACGTGTAAACCTGTAGGCATGTTAGTTATAAATAAGCTGGAAAACAGTAATGTTACACAAAGTGGTAGACACGTTTACTTCCATCTCTCCTTAAGCTGGCTTCTCCGACCCCAGGTTTCGTACCTCAAATTGTTCAGTGGAGCATTCCCTATGTCCTGTTACATTTTTGCACGCTCTTACGGAAACATCCGGTATACGACGCGTTCGCCGCCTACCCCTGTTCCCATTCAGACAGCATCGCGTTGTGGTGGGGGAAACGTGCAGTCTCACTGAACACTAGGGTACACAGGCCTTGCCAAGGCTTGCGATCCGAATTCTTGGCCGCCACTGACGTAGTATGTCTTGGTTAACTGGATAAAAAATCACAGATAATAATAAAACAAAATATCGCACAATATAATAATCTGCAAAAGACGTAAGAATTATTAAAATGGAGATAGCAGACAGTTTAATTAAAAAACATTTTCAACCAGAAGTGCGTCTTAAGAAACAAAGAAAATGAGAAACTGTACTAGAGTGGTTTCCTCGGAATGTTTATATACGTGTGAGTGGGTGATAATGAACTATTAACTGGTTAGATTAGTACTTGAAAGCTGGAATGGTAGAAAAATAATGAGGACAACACAGACAAAAGAGGGCTGGAAAATGAGAATCCGTGAAAAGATCTACAATAGATATACATAAAATACTGGAGATAATGACAAAGCGAAAATTTTTCTTCTTTAGACATATTTCCGAATGAAAGAAGACAGGCTAACAGCACAAATGTTAACGTATACCTGAAAAAAGAATATAAACTGGATCACTGAAATTGGAAAACAAATGGAAAGAAACAACATCAAAGAATTCAAAACAACGGATAGAAACCTTAAAAGATCAAAGATCCACAATTTAGAAGGCAACCAAAGCAGAAAGAAAGCAAGAACGACATGGATTGAAGAAAGAAAAATTTCAGCATGGGGAAAAGATAGAATAATGGAAAAATAGACAGCAATGCGGAAAGCAGAGAAACAGAAGTTTTTACGGGTTCACACGCCAATTAAAAAAGAAAGGAAACAACTAACCAGTAATGTGGCGTAGTAGTAGATGAATTTAGCTATTTTGGTAGCAAACGGACAACAACAGAAGTAGAAAATAGAATAGCAATGGCGAAAAGCTTCTGTGAAAAAGATAATCAAGTTAACATGATGGATGTGTTGACAGGTAATATAAATTTAAGTAGTTGGGAAGGCTTTTCCCAAAGAGTTCTCCTGAAGTGTATCTTTGTGTAGACGTGAAACGGGAAGGCAAAGCAATATAGAGAAGTAGAAAACGGAACACAGTTTTATGATGATTACGTTATAAGATATTTCCGTATATCATAATCCCACTGGCATTCCAATCCTGTTTCCCTTCCTTTCTTAAGCTTTCCTAAAGACGTAGTTACTAAACTAGATTAAGAAAAAGCTCTACAAGTGAGAAAAGACACTTTTGAACCAATGTTAGCGATAAATACAGTACTTTCGGTCCATTTAGCCCTTATTTACGCTCGCGCTGTCACGATATTGATTATTACGGTCGTGTATTTAGTGGAAATGGCTAGGGAATGATCCACGGTTAAAAAACATGCGAGTTATGGAACTTAAATTCCTTTAATCGCTTTAAATATATGCAGTCATATTTTCGAAAAATCCTACACTTCTTTACTAAAATAATAGTTAGCATCCTGTATGCGGATTTTGTCTTCCGGAAGTTCTTTTATACGTTACAGAGCCTCACAACGCCGTTTACCACCCTGTTGTCTCACAACGAGCGCCCAGCGCCGACAAATTGATTTCCTTGCCCCCTCGTTGCATCGCAGAGCCGTCCGTACGCTAGCGTAAATTTCGCTAGGATGGCTTCTCTAGTGTCACAGCACGTGAACGCCGATAGCGAAACTGCAGAACGCGCCAGTTTCGCGCCTTCTTTATCGCCGCAGTAGTTTTTTTATGTGAAGTGTGCCACGTGCATAGATAGTAGGTGACTTACGGCAGCCGAGGCACTCATCCTTGCCATTACTCGACTTAATGTCTAACCTTTGACTCCAGCAAGTGCGGGGTTGGAATCTGTGACTACAAAGAAGGCTTAAATTTTATCAGTCAACGGGCTACTTTTACAAACAGCATTTTTCCCCAAAATATGATTTAATTACTTGACGATCTCCATTTTAAAAATAGAAGCCAGTGACTCTCACGGTGTGTATAATAAATTAAACACAAATTTCTGCTTCAGTCACTATTTAATACATGTTGTTGTTGTTGTGGTCTCCAATCCAGAGACTGGTTTGATGCAGCTCTCCATGCTACCCTATCCTGTGCAAGCTTCTTCATCTCCCAGTACCTACTGCAACCTACATCCTTCTGAATCTGTTTAGTGTATAAATCTCTTGGTCTCCCTCCACACTGCTCTCCAATACTAAATTGGTGATCCCTTGATGCCTCAGAATATGTGCTACCAAGCTATCCCTTCTTCTAGTCAAGTTGTGCCACAAATTTCTCTTCTCCCCAATTCTATTCAATGCCTGCTCATTAGTTATGTGATCTACCCAACTAATCTTCAGCATTCTTCCGTAGCACCACATTTCGAAAGCTTCTATTCTTTTCTTGTCTAAACTAATTATCATCCACGTTTCACTTCCATACATGGTTACACTCCATACAAATACTTTCAGAAACTACTTTCTGACATTTAAATCTATTTCTCTTCTTCAGAAACGCTTTCCTTGCCATTGCCAGTCTACATTTTATATCCTCTCTACTTCGACCATCATCTGGTATTTTGCTCCCCAAACAGCAAAACTCATTTAATACTTTAAGCTCCGGCCGTGGTGGCTGTGCGGTTCTAGGCGCTGGAGTCCGGAACCGCGGGACTGCTACGGTCGCAGGTTCGAATCTTGCCTCGGGCATGGACCTCGGGCATGGATGTGTGTGATGTCCTTAGGTTAGTTAGGTTTAAGTAGTTCTAAGTTCTGGGGCACTGATGACCTAAGATGTTAAGTCCCATAGCGCTCAGTGCCATTTGAACTACTTTAAGCGTCTCATTTCCTAAAAAATACCCTCAGCATCACCCGATTTAATTCGACTACATTCCATTATCCTCGTTTTGCTTTTGTTGATGTTCATCTTATGTCTTCCTATCAAGACACTGTCCATTCCGTTCAGCTGCTCTTCCAGGTCCTTTGCTGTCTCTGACAGAATTACAATGTCATCCACCAACCTCAAACTTTTTATATCCCCTCCATGGATTTTAATTCCTACTCCGAATTATTCTTTTGTTTCCTTTACTGCTTGCTCAAAATACAGATTGAATAAAATCGGGGAGAGGCTACAACCCTGTGTCACTCCCTTCCCAACCACTGCTTTCCTTTCATGCCCCTTGACTCTTATAACGGCCATCGGGTTTCTGTACAAATTGTAAATAGCCTTTCGCTCCCTGTATTTGACCCCTGCCACCTTCCGAATTTGAAAGAGAGTATTCCAGTCAACATTGTCAAAAGCTTTCTCTAAGTCCACAAATGCTGGAAACGTAGTTTTGCCTTTCCTTAATCTATGTCGTAGGGTCAGTATTGCCTCACGTGTTCCAACATCTCTACGGAATTCAGTACATTTCAAACGTATTTCAACAGGACGCTCCAATCCTGAGATGAGTTATTCTTTCTCTGCATTAATACGTCATAGCTTCACAATTATATGGAATATCACATATTTTGCGTAGATATTCGATGTTTGTTCCCTCTATCTGCACAACGAATGTAAGGTAGTGTTCACATGAACAAATTACGACTACATCTGGACATCATAATTTAGTGCATATGTCCGTGGGGCACACACACACACATACACACACACACACACACACACACACACACACAGTCGAAGACAGGACCACTTTCTTCTAATATTCTTATGTACGCTGAAGTTATTAAAAAGAAAAAGTGGATGATTTATTCAACATAAAGGGCTTTACAAAATGAACATGTCAGTAATGCTTTGATCCACATCTGGCCCTATTACTTGCAGTTATTCGGTTTGGCGTTGACTGATAGAGTTATTGGATGTCCTCTTGAGGAATATCGTCCCTGATTCTGTCCAGTTGTCGACTGTTAAAACACCGAGCTGCTTGGAAGACCCTCCCCATAATGCTCCAAAAGTCCTGGCGACATCAGACCGTCAGTCCCGGCTTTCGGGCCATATGGCAGGCGACAGGTTAGCATCCCAAAGATGTCTTGCGCGTGTTCAGACACGACTTCGGCCTCGCATCTCACTGATTCGAGTATAATTGTCGTCACAGATGAGTCCCGCTTTGAACTGAACCCCGATGACCAGCGACGAGCCGGCCGGAGTGGCCGAGCGGTTCTAGGCGCTACAGTCTGGAACCACGCGAACGATACGGTCGCAGGCTCGAATCCTGCCTCGGGCATGGATGAGTGTGGTGTCCTTAGGTTAGTTAGGTTTAAGTAGTTCTATGTTCTAGGGGACTTATGACCTCAGAAGTTAAGTCCCATAGTGCTCAGAGCCATTTGAACCATTTTTTGAACCAGCGAAGACGTGTCCCGGGACACCCTGTACAGCGGTGGGGCACCAGTTTGACTGTCTCTCACCATATGGTGTAACAACCAGGAGTGACGGCCTGCGGTGCCATTTCATTTCAGAGCGGGACCCCTATGGTTGTCATGCGCAGCACATCGAAGCACAGCGGTACGTCGAAGATATTGTTCAAAGGTGTGTGAATTCCTAAGCTGAGGTCATCGGTCCCTAGACTACTTAAACTAATTTATGCTAAGAACAACACACACACCCATGCCCGGGGGAGGATTCGAATCTTCGGCGGGAGGGGCCGCGCAGTCCGTGACATGGCGCCACAAACAGCGCCACAGACCGCGCCACAAACCGCTCGGCCAAATGGTTCAAATGGCTCTGAGTACTATGCGACTTAACTTCTGAGGTCATCAGTCCCATAGAACTTAGAACTACTTAAACCTAACTAACCTAAGGACATCACACACCTCCATGCCCGAGGCAGGATTCGAACCTGCGACCGTAGCGGTCACGCGGTGCCAGATTGTAGTGCCTAGAACCGCTCGGCCACTCCGGCCACTGCTTGTCTTCGTGCCTGCCAAACACTAACTTGACCAGCGAGGTCGTCGGATCATTCCCCAACTGAGAAGGTTTGGATCATTATGTGCAGGGTCTTCCAACGAGCTCGAGTTTTTGACGATCTAACGCATCAGTTGAACAGAATTTAGCACGATATATCTCAGGAGGACATCTAACAAATCTGTCTATCAGTGCCAAGCCGAATATCTTCTTGCATAAGGGCCAGACGTGGACCAAAGCGTTACCGACTTGCTCAAATTGTGAAGCTCTTTTTCTTGAATAAATCATCCACTTTTTTGGAACTGTAATCATTTCTTTGTGTGTATATGTACATCGGCAACGGCCTTGGCGCAGTGGATACACCGGTTCCCGTCAGATCCCCGAAGTTAAACGCTGTTCGGTGCGGTCGGCGTTTGGATGAGTGACCATCCGGGCCGCCACGCACTATTGCTATTTTCGGGGTGCACTCAGCCTCGTGATGCCAGTTGAGGAGCTACTCGACCGAATAGTGGCGCCTCCGGTGAAAGAAAACTATCGTAACGGCCGGGAGAGCGGTATGCTGACCACACGCCCCTCCCATCCGCATCCTCAGCTGAGGATGACACGGAGGTCGGATGGTCCCCATGGCCCACTTGTGGCCTGAAGACGGAGTGCTTTTATATGTACATCACTTCTACGGATAAATCCTGTGTGGTGCGTCGTTTCCTTTTTTCATTTTTTTCCCCTTAGGGTGTATTGATGTCCGTATGTTCATTGTTTGACTGAAGGTATCCGGACATACCGCAGTTGACCACTTTATGTCAGGAGAGGCGGACCCGACAGTGTAAAATGAGGCTAAGAATACTGAGTTGTCGAGAGAGAAGCAGTAACAGTAGAATAGGTCAGACAGGAGAAATTTCAAATGGCTCTGACAAGGGAACCTCCCCATCGCACCCCCCTCAGATTTAGTTATAAGTTGGCACAGTGCATAGGCCTTGAAAAACTGAACACAGATCAATCAAGAAAACAGGAAGAAGTTGTGTGGAACTATGAAAAAATAAGCAAAATATACAAACTGAGTAGTCCATTCGCAAGATAGGCAATATCAAGGAAAATGCGAGCTGAGGAGCGCCGTGGTCCCGTGGTTAGCGTGAGCAGCTGCGCAACGAGTGGTTCTTGGTTCAAGCCTTCCCTCGAGTGAAAATTTTAATTTTTTATTTTCGATTTACATGACAAACTCTTATGTTTTCATCACTTTTTTGGGAGTGATTATCACATGCGCAAGAAAACCTAAATCGGGCAAGGTAGAAGAATCTTTTTACCCATTCGCGAAGTGTATAAGTTAGGCGGGTCGACAACATATTCCTGTCATGTGACGCACATGCCGTCACCAGTGTCGTTTAGAATACATCATACGTTTTCCTGTGGAGGAATCGGTTGACCTATGACCTTGCAATCAAATGTTTTCGGTTCCCATTGGAGAGGCACATCCTTTCGTCTACTAATCGCACGGTTTTGCTGTGCGGTCGCAAAACACAGGCACTAATCTTATTACAGTGAACAGAGACGCCAATGAACGAACGGAGAGATCATAACTTTGCAAAAATAAAGAAAGTAAACCTTTCACTCTAGGGAAGACTTGAACCAAGGACCTTTCGTTCCGCAGCTGCTCATGCTACCCACGGGACCACGGCGCTCCTGACTTCACACTATCCTTGATGTTGCCTATCTTGCGCATGGGCTATTCAGTTTGTATATTTTGCTCATTTTTTCATAGTTCCACACAACTTCTTCCTGTTTTCTCGATTGATCTATATTCAGTTTTTCAAGGCCTATCCACTGTGCCAACTTATAACTAAATCTGAGGGGGGTGCGATGGGGAGGTTCCCTTGTGAGCACTATGGGACTTAACATCTATGGTCATCAGTCCCCTAGAACTTAGAACTACTTAAACCTAACTAACCTAAGGACATCACACGACACCCAGTCATCACGAGGCAGAGAAAATCCCTGACCCCGCCGGGAATCGAACCCTGGAACCCGGGCGTGGGAAGCGAGAACGCTACCGCACGACCACGGGCTGCGGACTCAGACAGGAGAGATCACTGATCCAGAATAGTGACTAATCGTTGGATGTCACCTGAGTAACACATCCATCAGGGACTTTACAACGCCTCTAAAGCAGCCCAAGTCGACTGATGGTCGCGTGATTGTGTGAGTGGCAACGCGAAAGAACAGCTAAAACAAGATCAAGCAGACCTCATGTACCGATGGGTAGCGAGCGTCAAGCGCTGAAGAGGGTGGTTGTAAAATGGTCCGGTGACGTTAGCGAAAGAAATCTATGAGTTACAAAGTGATACCAGCGGTCTAGCTAGCAGAATGGCTGTGCTTAGGGAGTTCAAAAGAATGGGGTACAATGGTCGGAAAACGCCACATAAGCCAGACATGTCTATCAGCAATGGTAAGCTACGCTTGAGACATGAAGAGCGACGCAATCGAACAGTGCGTGGCTAGGAACGCGTTGTAACGTCCCACCGGCTAGTGAGTAGTCAAAAATGGTTTAAATACCTGTGAATATCTTGCTTCGGTGTCCCTCTACGACTGCATACATGAGCTAAAATATGCTTGTTCAGTAAATACAGGATACCATAATGGATTTCACTACAGTGATGTAGGCCACAACTGGAGTAAAGTAAGTACGTAGATTTATTCACTTCAAAACCTGTATCTTATCACCTCATGATCAGTCTTCGATTTAATAAGCCTCGTTGTTACTACTACAGCTAACCGACGGTATTACACACTACACTGGCTATATTAAGTAGTCCAGATGCAGTAATTTGATAGAAATGCGTGTGTGAGTTCCATTGCATTGTTCAACATTAATACTCAACAATGTACGAATATTAAGTCACATATCAACCTGCCTTTTGCCATATTAAATCAAACTGTTTAACACTCTCAAATAATCCCTCACTGCACCGTTCTAATATGCTGTTTTAGACTATGTCCAACACATGAGTTGCTCTATTGTAAATCCAAACTTGAATCATGCACCAAGAACTTATCTCAACTGTACGCCCAGATCTGTCCTCTAGTGGGTCCAACACTCATCTGCCCTAACAATACTCGAGGCCGAGTATTTATACTCTTGCTACAATGTGCTACTGGTTATAATAATGCGAAACGTAATTTATAATATGAAATAGTTTAACAACATTATCAAACACTCTATAATATTCCCTACTTTGCTATAACAAGTTTAAGACATTTTCTAAACACAAAAATCACATTAATATTGAAATTGCAGAAATAAGCATTCTAACAATGCTAAATAGCCGGCCCCTGGTGGCCGAGCGGTTCTAGGCACTTTAGTACGGAACCGCGCGACTGCTATGGTCGCAGGTTCGAATCCTGGCTCAGGCATGGATGTGTGTGATGTTCTTAGTTTAGTAAGGTTTAAGTAGTTCTAAGTTCTAGGGGACTGATGACCTCAGATGTTAAGTCCCATAGTGCTCAGAACCATTTTTGATATTATTCTTCTAAAAGCCTTTTTCCTATTATCGAAAAGTAATTGAATTTAATTATAGCTGGAGATGTAAGAGTATTGCTCTAGTAATACGTAATGCAGGGGTGGTAACTATAAGCCTGAAATGGTACAGCGTGATGAATTATGCTATGTCCTGTAGCTATCCGATGGAAGGGTTTTGCTTTGGAGAATGCCTGGAGAGCGTTACCTGCCTTCATGTGTAGTGTCAACAGTGAAGTGCGGAGAATATGGTATGACGGTATGGAGCTTTTTTTTTGGTCAGGTTGTGGTCGGATCATTATGCTTAAGGAAACGGTGAATGCAGAAGGATATGAACACATAATACAACTTTGTGTACTGCTTACAGTAAAGAAACAGATGTGAGAAGATTGGGTATTTGCACCAGCGTAACAATGCACTCTGTCCAAAAGCAGCATCTGTGAGTGAATTGTTTGTGGGAGGTAACATTCTTGAAATGGACTGACGTGCCCAGAGTCCCGACCTGAGCCCAGTGAAACACCTTTGGGATGAGATAGAACTGCTCTCTAGATCTCTGCGTCCCGCATTATTACCGCCTCTTGAGGAAAAATGGGTCCGACGCAGACATAAAGGTACCTTATTGAAAGTGTTGCCAGCAGAGTTCAAGCAGTCATAAAGGCGAAAGATGGACTCACCCCAGTTTAATTTCCACTAACATGTGTCGGAATACTTTTGATCGGGTAAAGTAGTTAAGGCCGAGTAGCGTGATTTACCGTCCTCGGCTATGGCGGTGTTTAGCAATGGAGTCTTATTCGGCTGAAGGAGCTCCACACTCACGATAAACGGCGCTGCGTGGCGGTGGTATTCCTGTCGGGATGCAGCGCCACCGCAAACGGTTCGCATGTCCTGCTGGCGTAGATAAGACGGGGCTGCACTGCCGCTGGACCTGCATCCAGGAGACAGCGGGCGGCGGAGCTCAGCATCGTACCGTATTTCTTGATTCCCAGGAAACCTTCGATACAGTTCCTAGCACAGTTGTCTGTTAAGGGGGAACGTTCATGAAACTGACCGAAAATATCGATTTTCAGTTCCTAAAGTTTCAATGATGAAATCGCATCCGAAGTGCTTGAAAAATAATTAAATGTGTGACGCAGTCTTCCTGCCATGCCTTCTTTTTGAAGCAACACTTCAGTAATAGCTCAGTAAACAACCATTCCGTGTATCAATTTCACGAAAACTTGCACGGAATAGAAAGTTATAACATACACTTTTTGGTTCTATAGATCATCTGCTACTTCTAAAAAACGCTACAAAACCCAGGATTCAAATGAGTCTCTAAACTCACTCACACGGAAACGATGCTTTAAAAACACATTTTCATCTGCTACAGTCGTCACAATTGCAACTTACGATGCAGTTCTTGTATTTAGTGATAGGGACATGGGAAGAATGAAGGTATTAGCACAATCTAATACATAGTCTACACTCTCTGGTGCGAAAGTTGTTACCATTTGACAGCAGGCGCGATACCAGCACTCCAAGCGGTGAGATAGCAGGCAGTCACATGTGTCATAGGGATAGTGTTTATTTTCAGTCATTTTCTACTTAATTAACTGAACAGTTGTTATATTTTTGCGTTCCATGCGTTAATAGATTACCAGCTGACACGAATTTTCGTGAAACGGATGTAAAAACTGCTGAAGCACACTGATTCAATCACAAAAGCTACAACTAATTCATGAAGAACTGCTTTCGAACTTGTGTATATGTGCATCTTTCTCCTGTGAAAGCGAGAGAATATAAAGACTTATTTCATGCGTGAGAAGCATATATTTCTTTTATTTTCAGGCACTTTCATTGACTGTTCTAGCAGTATTGAACACCGGAAGATCCCGAAGAAGATCCCAGCAGAGGGGCCGTAACGTCGATTATTTTAGAGGAAATATGACGCGGCCTGACAACCCAGAAGATTTTAAGTTTAGTGGCAACGGCCACGAAAGCCTGCAGACTAGCCGCGCGGGCCTCGCGGTACTAACCGAGCGGTCTTGGGCGCTGCAGTCATGGACTGTGCGGCTGGTCCCGGCGGAGGTTCGAGTCCTCCCTCGGGCACGGGTGTGTGTGTTTGTCATTAGGATGATTTAGGTTAAGTAGTGTGTAAGCTTAGGGACTGATATCCTTAGCAGTTAAGTCCCATAAGATTTCACACACAGTCCGCAGCTCGTGGTCGGGCGGCAGCGTCCTCGCTTCCCACGTCCGGGTTCCCGTGTTCGATTCCCGGCGGGGTCAGGGATTTTCTCTGCCTCGTGATGACTGGGTGTTGTGTGATGTCCTTAGGTTAGTTAGGTTTAAGTAGTTCTAAGTTCTAGGGGACTGATGACCACAGATGTTAAGTCCCATAGTGCTCAGAGCCATTTCACACACATTTTTTGATTTAGCCGCGCGGGGTAGACGTGTGGTCAAAGGCTCCTTGCCACGGTTCGCGCGGCTTTCCCCGTTGGAGGTTCGAGTACTTCCTTGGGCATGTGTGTGTGTGTGTGTGTGTTTGTTGTCTTAGCGTAAGTTAGTTTAAGTTAGATTAATAGTGTGTAAGCCTACGGACCGACGACTTCAACAGTTTGATCCCATAGGCTTACCACTACTACCGCCTGCAGACTTACATACAAACACCATGTCGGTCATTTCTGCAGCTGTGTGCTGGTACATGTAGCACTGCTGTCAACAGCGTTACTCCACTGGCAGACCACACAAGGTCCGCAGGAGGATGCGCAAGATGGCTATGTAGAGGATTGTAACGCATGCGAAGGTATGTTATGTTACAGGGCTCAGATCGTCCATCCGCAGTACACAGACGGCTGACGGGTAGCACACCTTCCATATTCAGACACCAATACGAATCAGAACAAATTATCACAACTGTTCGTTCTCAGACTTCGGCACGTTCCAGCGTCCAAGCCGTGCGTTTCTGGGTGTGGGTTCCTTCTTGAAAACCGATCATTTTGCCTTCCCGCACAACATACTAAGCGTTGACACTGTGTTCTTGGCAGACCCTGTGTAATAAACTGTAACTTGCTGCACGCAAATTACCCAGACTATATTCATCCAGCATTGGAAAATGGAGCATTAAGCGACTTCCAACAAACTTTACACATAATTTCAAATCATTTAGAAAGTTTTTCTCGCTGACAGTCACCAAAGAAATAACGAAATGAAATCCTTAGGTACCAGTGAATGTACCTCGCAAGTTATATCATCGTACGACATATAGTTCAGAGATAAGGCATCATAAACATTGAGATGCGTGAAAAACTAGGTTTTATTAAAACGGTGTTCTTTTGTATATTGGAGTTCGGTTCTTTGAGGAAACATGAGAGGAGAGCTAAATGGTGACTGAGTAAACCATTGGCAAAACAAAAATTGGGACACGATGTTTTCGGAAAATTATCTACACATTCTGCAGGGGACGTTTCCGTACACATGAAAAGTCACCTAACGTGGTTGATAACGTCTGTAGCCCTAGAAGGCTATTCGATGGCGCCGCGGCATGACAACTGACAAAACATAACGATATAGTTTGACTGCTACACGATCGGTGATCAGACACTGGAGTCAGTCACAGTCTTCAAATATCCTGCAGTTTCCGTATGAGCTGATTTATAGACGGAACTAACATAAAAATGTAGCCGTGCAGAAAACAAACGCGACTCAGATTTAATGAAGAATCGTAACGTGTTGTAAAACCTTCACTGTGCCAAGCGTTGATTATCATTCGTCATGCTGAGACCCTTACTAAATTCGATTAACGGAGAAGATAGGAAAAAAGTAAGTGTCACGATTCATCAGGGATCCGTTTAGTCAGCGTGAAAGTGCCTACTGAGAATAGTGAGTTCAGACTGAACAAAATGAGTTCAGGCGTGTCGATTGGCGCGGCATTGTAAGTTGGTTATGCTTTACTATATCCAGTCCATTAAGTTACTTTAGTAAAAAATTTGGCTAAATAAGTTCGCCCGATATTGTCTTGCATCGAAGTTATTCGCTACCGAACCAAATTATTTGCGACATGGCATCATTTGCGAACGACCCCAAAGAGCTTCTGACATTGTCCACTACTTTATTTATATACACTGTGCGAGACATTTAAGATAGGCCACCGCAGATATACCCAGAATAAGTACGTATATGGAGATGTGGTTTCCACTACTTTGTGACGAATTTTCTGGGACCCGCAGATAAACGTTTACAGCTACGTAATTAAGACAGACATATATGTATATTCCAATGCCACTGGAAAACTTATATATATGAAAAGATAACATTGTATTAGCGTCGCAAACGACTGTCATATCGTCAACATTACGGTTACACACATGTAAGTCGTAATAGTTCTTTCCGAAGGTTTTTTCCATTGCCACAAATAAAAGTAAGTGGATCTATTAAAAAGTAAAACGTTGTAGTTATTTATAAGCTGCAAACTTTAAGAATTATTAGTGTATGTCAGAAAAAATTGCCACATCGACTGCTGAAATTTAGCGAAAACTGCACCTCGACGTATGTATTCCTTCTGGACATACTCTGCGCTGTTTGTCGTATTTGTTTCCCTGCATTTACACGGAAGCACCAAAGAAACTGGTATAGGCATGCGTTTTCAAATACAGAGATATGTAAACAGGCAGAATATGGCGCTGCAGTCGGCAACGCCTATATAAGACAACAAGTGTCTGGCGCAGTTGTTACTGCAGAATCGCATCCTTCGGCTGGCCTTACACCTGCCTTACGATTTCCCCACCGCTCATCTTCACGACATCGCGGAAGTACCTCTGCTCCGTGACCTCTTCCAGACGACCACGCGCACCTTTTACGAACGTGCTGGCCGGTCGCACAACGCCCAAATCCAGACGCTGGGCCGCAAACTGCCGCGCAGCGTCACCACCCGATGGCCACACCTGCTCGCTGCATAGCTAGCACTGCAGAACTGTGCTGAGGAGACACCCACGAAGACAATCTACATGTGAAGACGCATTACATCGGCATGCATGGGAGGCAAAGCAATAACTGCTGCGAACTCCATCACACATCGGAGGACAAGTTATCTCCGTGCAGATCAATGCGAGGCGCAGTTGTTAGATCGGTTATTGATGTTTCAGTGGCAGGTTAGCAAGATTTAAGTGAGTTTTAACGTCTTGTTATAGCCGGCGCACAAGCGGTGGGCACAGAATTTCCCAGGTGGCGATGAAGTGGGGATTTTCCCGTACGACCATTTCACGAATGTACCGTGAATATCAGGAATTCGTTAAAACATCAAATCTCCGACATCACTGCAGCCGGAAAAAGATCCTGCAAGAACGGGGCCAGCGACGGATGAAGAGAATCGTTCAATGTGACAGAAGTGCAACCCTTCCGCAAATTGCTGCAGATTGCAATGCTGGGTCATCAACAAAGGCCCACTCGTGTGCCGTTGATGACTGCACGACACGGACTTTACGCCTCGCCTGCGCCCGTCAACACCGACATTGGACTGTTGATGGCTGGAAACATGTTGCCTGGTCGGCCGAGTATCGTTTCAAATTGCATTGAGCGCATGGACGTGTACGGGAATGGAGACAGTCTCATTAATCCATGGACGCTGCATGTCAGCAGAGGACTCTTCAAGCTGGTGGAGGCTCTGTAATGGTGTGGGGCGTGTGCAGTTTGAGTGCTATGGGACCCCTGATACGTCTAGATACGACTCTGAGCACGTACATAAGCATCCTATTTAAACACCTGCTTCCTTTCATGTCCAGTGAGCATTGGAACAGACTTGGGCAATTGAAGCAGGACAATACGACACCCTATACGTCTATGACTACTGCAGAGTGGCTCCAGGAACACTCTTTCGAGTTTAAACACTTCCGCTGGCCAGCAAACTCCCAAGACATGAACGTTATTGAGCGTATCTGGGATGCATTACGATGTGCTGTTCGGAAGAGATCTCCAGAGCCTCGTAGTCTTGCGGATTTATGGACAGCCTGCAAGATTCATGGTATCAGTTTCCTCCAGCACTACTTCAGACGCCCACATCTCGTGGTCGTGCGGTAGCGTTCTCGCTTCCCACGCCCGGGTTCCCGGGTTCGATTCCCGGCGGGGTCAGGGATTTCCTCTGTCTCGTGATGGCTGGGTGTTGTGTGATGTCCTTAGGTTAGTTAGGTTTAAGTAGTTTTAAGTTCTAGGGGACTGATGACCTAAGATGTTAAGTCCCATAGTGCTCAGAGCCATTTGAACCATTTGAACTACTTCAGACATTAGCGACTGGATTCGTGATTTCCTGTTAGAAAGGTCACATTTCGTAGTAATAGACAGAAAGTCATCGAGTAAAACACAAGTAATATCCGGCGTTCCTCAAGGAAGTGTTATAGGCTCTCTATTGTTCCTGATCTACACTCCTGGAAATGGAAAAAAGAACACATTGACACCGGTGTGTCAGACCCACCATACTTGCTCCGGACACTGCGAGAGGGCTGTACAAGCAATGATCACACGCACGGCACAGCGGACACACCAGGAACCGCGGTGTTGGCCGTCGAATGGCGCTAGCTGCGCAGCATTTGTGCACCGCCGCCGTCAGTGTCAGCCAGTTTGCCGTGGCATACGGAGCTCCATCGCAGTCTTTAACACTGGTAGCATGCCGCGACAGCGTGGACGTGAACCGTATGTGCAGTTGACGGACTTTGAGCGAGGGCGTATAGTGGGCATGCGGGAGGCCGGGTGGAATTGCTCAACACGTGGGGCGTGAGGTCTCCACAGTACATCGATGTTGTCGCCAGTGGTCGGCGGAAGGTGCACGTGCCCGTCGACCTGGGACCGGACCGCAGCGACGCACGGATGCACGCCAAGACCGTAGGATCCTACGCAGTGCCGTAGGGGACCGCGCCGCCACTTCCCAGCAAATTAGGGACACTGTTGCTCCTGGGGTATCGGCGAGGACCATTCGCAACCGTCTCCATGAAGCTGGGCTACGGTCCCGCACACCGTTAGGCCGTCTTCCGCTCACGCCCCAACATCGTGCAGCCCGCCTCCAGTGGTGTCGCGACAGGCGTGAATGGAGGGACGAATGGGGACGTGTCGTCTTCAGCGATGAGAGTCGCTTCTGCCTTGGTGCCAATGATGGTCGTATGCGTGTTTGGCGCCGTGCAGGTGAGCGCCACAATCAGGACTGCATACGACCGAGGCACACAGGGCCAACACCCGGCATCATGGTGTGGGGAGCGATCTCCTACACTGGCCGTACACCACTGGTGATCGTCGAGGGGACACTGAATAGTGCACGGTACATCCAAACCGTCATGGAACCCATCGTTCTACCATTCCTAGACCGGCAAGGGAACTTGCTGTTCCAACAGGACAATGCACGTCCGCATGTATCCCGTGCCACCCAACGTGCTCTAGGAGGTGTAAGTGAACTACCCTGGCCAGCAAGATCTCCGGATCTGTCCCCCATTGAGCATGTTTGGGACTGGATGAAGCGTCGTCTCACGCGGTCTGCACGTCCAGCACGAACGCTGGTCCAACTGAGGCGCCAGGTGAAAATGGCATGGCAAGCCGTTGCACAGGACTACATCCAGCATCTCTACGATCGTCTCCATGGGAGAATAGCAGCCTGCATTGCTGCGAAAGGTGGATATACACTGTACTAGTGCCGACATTGTGCATGCTCTGTTGCCTGTGTCTATGTGCCTGTGGTTCTGTCAGTGTGATCATGTGATGTATCTGACCCCAGGAATGTGTCAATAAAGTTTCCCCTTCCTGGGACAATGAATTCACGGTGTTCTTATTTCAGTTTCCAGGAGTGTATATTAACGGAATAGGAGACAATCTGAGTAGCCGTCTTAGATTGTTTGCAGATGATGCTGTCATTTACCGTCTTGTAAAGTCATCAGATGAACAAAACGACTTGAAAAATGATTTAGATAAGATATCTGTATGGTGCGAAAGTGGCAGTTGACCCTGAATAAAGAAAAGTATGAAGTTATTCACATGAGTACGAAAAGAAAAAATGTTCAGATGTGAGTAAAATCTTATGGGACTTAATTGCTAAGGTCATTAGTCCCTAAGGTTACACACTACTTAACCTAAATTATCCTAAGGACAAACACTCACACCGATGCTTGAGGGAGGACTCGAACCTCCGTCGGGACCAGCCGCACAGTTTGTGACTGCAGCGACCTAGACCGCTCGGCTAATCCCGCGCGGTAGTACTAAAAGTAATCAGGTAAATTTCGATTACGCGATAAGTCACACAAATCTGAGGGCTGTAAATTCAACTAAATACTTAGGGATTACAATTACAAATAACCTAAATTGGAACGATCACATAGATAATATTGTGGGTAGAGCAAACCAAAGACTGCGATTCATTGGCAGAACACTTAGAAGGTGCAACAGGTCTACCAAAGACACCGCTTACACTACGCGTGTCTGCCCTATTCTGGAGTACTGCTGTGTGGTATGGGATCCGCATCAGGTGGGACTGACGGATGACATCGAAAAAGTACAAAGAAGGGCAACTCGTTTTGTATTATCGCGAAATAGGGGAGATAGTGTCACAGACATGATACGTGAATTGGAGTGGCAATCATTAAAACAGAGGCGTTTTTCGTTGCGACGGGATCTTCTCATGAAATTTCAAAAAAATGGTGCATATGGCTCTGAGCACTATGGGACTTAACTTCTAAGGTCATCAGTCCCCTAGAACTTAGAACTACTTAAACCTAACTAAACTAAGGACATCACACATATCAATGCCCGAGGCAGGATTCGAACCTGCGACCGTATCGGTCGCGCGGTTCCAGACTGTAGCGCCTAGAACCGCTCGGCTACTCAGGCCGGCCATGATATTTCAATCACCAGTTCTCTCCTCCGATTGTGAAAACATTCTGCTGGCACCCACCTGCGTAGGGAGAATTGATGATCAAGATAAAATAAGAGAAATCAGGGATTGCACGGAAAAAATTAAGTGCTCGTTTTTCCCGCGTGCCGTTCGAGAGTGGAACGGTAGAGAGACAGCTTGAAGGTGGTTCATTGAACCCTCTGCCAGGCACTTTATTGTGAGTAGCAGAGGAATCACGTAGACGTAGACGTCAGCAAAGCAGCTGCGCATACACTATCCGCTCAATAGCATCCGAAGACTCGTATGTAATGTGGAACTGACCACTAGATGTCACGAGCGAGGGGGGGGGGGGGGGGGCGATCCGCCAACGTGCACGGAGGCTGGAAGCATTGTATTGCCAGCAGAAAAGCATTAGCAGCAGAATGGGTCGGTCAAGAGAGTTCAGTGAACTCATGTTAGTTTCGCAATAAATGAAGAAATATTTTTGAGATTTCATGAATACTGATTCTTGATACACTTGCTATCAGTTAATATCCGTTACGTACTCTGCCTTTCAGATTTATACTAAACCGCTACGTCTGTCTGTTTGGCGGAACTGGATGTGAGTTCATTTTGCGATTTTTTTTTTCTACCGTAAGTGGGAGGTTGGAGTGGTAGCTACCCTCCCACGCCCCTTGCTGAGTTCGTCCTTGAATACACCGATCCACTTCAGGAACTTTTGTAGCGAGCTAAGTCGTTACATACTTGTGGAGGTATAAGAAGAACTGTAGCCTTATGTAAGTTAAATGAGAATTTATTTGAAATAAAAGAGAAACTTTAACCCTCGTAACATCGCTACAGTGTAACTGCTGGTTTGTGAGATGAATCTGGTACCAACTCCTCAAATGACAACCTGCAACAAATCAGGCAATTCGTTGTGCAAGTTGCAGAAAGCAGCGTTACGCAACCGTGTACTGACTTGTGTCCGTACACCGGCGACTGCAATTACTTTCCTCGTACTGAAGGAGGACAAGGCAACGCTTTAGCGATAAACATATAGGAGGCAGCCTCGTAAATACAAAACGGAAGCCGCATGCGGAAAATAATGGGTGGGCAATAAACAATATTTCTACATAATGAAAGGCCGCTTAAATGACACAGTGAGTACGCCAGCTACGTTCCCAGTGTACTAGACTCATATCACTAATAAGAAGAGACCATGACGTAATGATCACGGGTTTACTTCAGACCTTTTCCATCTTTAGTAGTCCGTCAGGACGTGTAAGTAGTAAGGTGTACTAATTAGGCGATTTCGAGGAAATCGCAAAAGAAGTGATGTACCAGTGCGCTGCGATACTTTGCATGAGCTGGCGTCGATCATGTGGTTAACGTTTAAGCCCCGTAATCGGTCGACCGCTGGATTGAGCTCCTCTCATCTGTCTTTTTATTTATATTTTTTTAATACTAGTCACATTATTTCGTACCTATTACATTTGAAAAGTAAAATGATGAAAAGGCACGTGTATTTGCGTAAACTTCTATTGAATTTCCAATGTTATTTTGCTGTTTACTAATTTTTGTTATTAAAAGAAATATTATGTGATTTTTATTTCTATAGGCAAGTTAAAAACTTTATCACGCACCTTCAAACGTGTTCATGACAGGCAATCAAAGCAAAACTGCTTCTCGTGAAGCTGCCGTTAAAAACAATCAATCGTACATCGCCAATTTTCGGCACCGATATCTACGAAAATGTTGCGTTGCCCATTGTTTGCATCCAACTTGTCCGAAGAAAGAAGAATTTTTCAAAATGCCAACGAGCATTGTTTTAGAAACTCCGAAGATTCGTTGTGGATGCGGGAAATCTGCATTCATCCGATGTGAGTAGATGCCGTAATAATTCATATTTACCGTGTCTGCAAGAAAAATATCATCCTGCAGCATGTAACATCGTAAGCGCATCCGACGATTAATCGTACATTATCCTCATATTCTGGCGTATTGTAACTCATTGTATTACCAAACAAGCCTGTACCTCGTCCCTAAAACCCGTGTCTGCAGATCGAAGCGTCTAGGTGCAGAGCACTTCTCGGCACCTTACCCGGTTGCAGGTATAAGGGATTTCGCAAATCTCGACATTCATATATTTTCAGGAAAAGTTATGCGTTTCGTCGTTTACTTGTCGATAGTTAAATTTCTTGTGATTTTAAAAATTAGCAAACAACCAAATAACATTGGAACTTCAATAAAGGTTCATGCAAATACACGTGTATTTTCATCGCATTACCTTTCAAATATAGTATGTATGAAGTAATATGACTAGTGTTGAAAAATACACGAATTCAAAAAACAAACATGAGCGGAATTCGATCCACCGACTACGGAGCTTAAATGCTAACCAAATGACAGCCACCATGTCGTGCTCAGGATCGCAACGCACCGGCATTTCAATGACGCGTAAAACCTCTCTTGAGATTTTCTCGAAATCGTCGAAGTGTATCCCTTACTATTTGCACGTCAAGTTGTCCTAATGGACAACTAAAAGGGTATGTAGTTCGAAGTAAAGCAGTGATCAGAACGTCGTGGCCACCCCTTGTGAGTTGCGGTATCCAGGGAAAAAACAACTTACCCTTGGCGAATATGGGGAATAACTATGGTGAGAGAACGGTAAACTAGCCGAATTCACGGTGTGTCAGTACGAGACGGTATTGTGTGTCTGCTGAAATCTGAGTGGGCAGACGTCTGGGGTATGGTCCTTCTAGCTGGGTGTAGAGTGCTTTTTTGAAGAGAAGAAGTATGAACGTTCCGTATATTTTTACTTCCACCGCTGTTGATACTTTCAGGTATATGAAAATCAAGATCTACATGCTGATGGGAAAATGCTAAGATACACATTTCATTGACATTAACGTCAACGCTTTAACATGTAAAAGGAAGGAAGACTAGTGATGAACAATCCATCAACGAAATGGTTATTAGGGACAGAGCACAAGCTCGATTAGGGAAAGATGGAGAAGCAAGTCAGTCGTGCATTTCGGAGGAATGATTCTGGCATTCACTTTCAGCGATTTAGGGAAGCTACGGAAACCTTAAATCTGTATGGCTGGAATGGGATTTGCCTCGCCGTGATAACGAATGCACACACTCTCGCCCCCTCCCCCCCCCCCCCCGCTCTCTCTCTGCCTCCCCCTCCCCCCGCTCTCTCTCTTTCTCTCTCTCTCTCTCTCTCTCTCTCTCTCTCTCTCTCTCTCTCTCTCCCACTCCCTCTCCCTCTCTCTCTTTTCTTCCTCTCTCGCGCGCGCTCCCATTCGACCCCATATCAGTTAACTATATTTTAATTCCAACTTTTAATAAGAACTGTACTAGAAAATTACAAACATTTGTATTCGGTGTAGTCAAGGGTATCAACGCGTTGGGGGAAAACTCTTCTTCATTTTAATCAGCTCCGTAAGCAGCCCATATGATTCCTTTCTGTGTCCAGAGCAATGAACAATGGTGTACTCAGCGAGGCCCAGCAGAGAACAGATGAATCTTACCCATACCCCTAGCCGGCCGCGGTGGTCTAGTGGTTCTAGGCGCGCAGTCCGGAACCACGGGACTGCTACGGTCGCAGTTTCGAATCCTGCCTCGGGCATGGATGTGTGTGATGTCCTTAGGTTAGTTAGGTTTAAGTAGTTCTAAGTTCTAGGGGACTGATGACCACAGAAGTTAAGTCCCATAGTGCTCAGAGCCATTTGAACCATTTTTGACCTACTCCTAGAAAAACAATCTTCGTTAACTGGTGTCCTGCACCACCAACCAGACAGATTTATCAGTCCAGTAGGTGTTTGGAGAACATCAGAAAACGCAAGTGTGCCTAGAGTTATTCTTCATGAAATCGTACAACTCCTCTACTTGACCAAAAGTACACAGACATCTAGTTGTTGACAGTAATAGGACGTGCTCCCAACCTTTGCCTTTATGACGGCTTGAACTATGCTGGAGTCTCTCTCAATGATGTGTCTGAAGTTGGCCGCGCGGGATTAGCCGAGAGGTCTAGGGCGCTGCAGTCATGGACTGTGCGGCTGGTCCCGGCGGAGGTTCGAGTCCTCCCTCGGACATGGGTGTGTGCGTTTGTGCTTAGGATAATTTAGGTTAAGTAGTGTGTAAGCTTAAGGACTGATGATCTTAGCAGTTAAGTCCCATAAGATTTGAACATTTCTCTGTCTGAAGTTGGAAGTTTGTGGTAAGGTCTTATGGGGCCAAGCTGCTGAGGTCATCGGTCCCTAAGCTTACGCACTACTTAATCTAACTTAAACTAACTTACGCTAAGGACAACACACACACACCCATGCCCGAAGGAGGACGGAGGGAGCCGCGCGGACCGTGACAAGCCGCCTTATACCGCGCTGCTACCGATGTGTCTGAAGGTCTGTGGAGGAATGGCAGTCCACTCCTCCTCAATAGACGATACAAAAAAAAAGGTAGTCATGTTGGACGCAGTGACCCAGAGCGAAGACGACGTTGTAACTCATCCCTAGCGTGTTGCATTAAGTTCAGGTCGGGACTCTGGATGGGCCAATCCGTCTTAGAAATGTTATTTTCCACAAAACATCGCCTTACACTAGGCGTCCAGGTACTTTTGGTTAGGCAGAGCAGCTGTAGGATTTCAAGAAGAATATCTCTAGACACACTTGCTTTATGATTGGTGCACTATCATGCTGATACCATCCATCATCGGCTGAGAACTATTCCTATGCTGTCCGCAGTACACAATGCTTTAAAATGTGTTGATATCCTTCCACATTCAGTGTTTTCTTATGAACAATAAAGAGACGGCACCCTACGGATGAAAACCATCCCTTTACCGTAACACCACATCCTCCATATTTGACTGGTGGCGCTACTCATGATGGCGGGTAACGGACCCCAGGTATTCGCCAAACCTGAACCCTTCCAGCAGATTACTGCACGGTACATCGTGATTCCTCACTCCAAATCACTCGTTGGCAGTCACCCCCTGTCCTGTGGCGTCGCTGTTTACACCACCTCAAGTGCCTACAGAAACGTGTGGCTTAGTCTGTACACACAGTCATTGTGGTTGCTGGACCACCGGTAGTACTTTGGATCTCAGAACTGGTTCCTTCATCAGATTTCATGCCATTTTTGTACACTCCGCAATGCTCGACGGATCATTTCTTCCGTACATAAGGTCTGCCTGGCCTTGGGTTAACCGTGGTTGTTCCTCTCCTTTTCCATTTCACGGTCACTTCACCAACAGTCGACTTGGACACCTGTCCCTGATGGATCTATTATTCCAGCGACATCTAAGGACCAGTCCGGGCTCCGAGTCACTGAGCTGTCATGACCCACCCATTCTGCTGTCGCTGCTTCTCTACTGACAGTACAATACTTACCGCTTCCTTTTATACTGGCGGGTCCATCTCTCGTCACACATAGCGGGCTCTTCCGCTTTACGTAAGGGTGTCCGGCTACTTTCCCTCTCCTAGTTCAGAACTTGGGTACGCTGTTAACAGCTAGAGTATGTGGTGGTTGACCTGCTGGATCTTTTCACTGTCGCAGTGTGGTGACAGCGTAACGCCAATTCTGTTACAGTGTTGTCAGTAAGAGCCGTGAATGAATTTCAGTTTAGGAAACTTCAGAACTTACCTTCTGTCGTCCCCTTTGCCGGTGGAATAGCGTTTCACACCCGACTTTTCAGAGTATTAGTGCGCTTTCGATATATGTGGGTGGATTGGAGCGGTATGCTGACCACATGCCCCTCCATCTCCGCATCCGGTGGCGCCCAGGGGCTGAAGATGACTTTGCGGCCGGTCGGTACCGCTGGGTCCACCAGGGCCTGTGGACGGAGTTTACGTTTACGTTTAGCTTGCAGCAGGTGCCCTTTTGCATCTCGGCCTCCCACTGCTTGTTCCATAGGGTTCTGGCCAAGTTTTTGATTGTTGTGTCGCTCCAGGGGTAAGTGACGAGGATGAGGCGGCACTCGAACACAAAAGAGCGATGGGACGAACAGCTTGATACTACTCAACTTTATTAGATGCAGCGTCAGGTATACGGCAGGCCATAATACACGCAAATTGTTCAGTAAAGCAACTCAAATCCAATCCGTTCAGGCTGAGGTCGGAAAAGTCAAAGTACGGTAACGGCGACTGATTAGCAGGCCACGTCAACCACGAGGTGACGACACCAAGACTGAACAAAGGCTGCCTACGAGCATCGACGTGGCTGTATTCTCAGCCGTTTGTCTAGGAAGATCCAGCATCCTGTGACACTCTATCTTCCGCTTAGCTGAACTGGGGCTTTGAAAAATGGGGAGAATGTAAGTGATGGGGGGACCCTGACCTCTAATATATGATGGTGTTGATGATGGTGAATTTCTGATGGTTGTGAGATTTTGACTTATACGCTAAATGATGATGTTGGTGCCTGGTGTCTAAACTGATGATGGACACTGGTGATGGGTGTCTCGTGATGGGCGTTTTGTTCTTCTCCAACTGAACTGATGAGATGAAAGTGTAGGGTATGGCATTCGTCATAGAATGAGATGGATTTTTCTTTGATGAGCTGACAAATGGTAACGTGTCACAGCATGTCTTGAATCTCTTTGTTGCTGTTGAATCTTGGTGCATCTGAAATGATGGAAGTGCCCTCCTCTGGACTCTCTCAATTTTTTTCAGCCTATTTTTGCCCACGAACTGGCCAATCAGCGCCTTTTCAACCCTTCCGACGGGGCGGTGCATACCTTTTTTACACAACATAGATGACAGCGATTAATTTCCTTATAATCAATTATTCAAAATGACAGTCACAATCGCATTATTTATATTGCCGCCAACCGGTTTCAACTCGCGATGGGGTCACCTTCAGGGCAATTTACACCATTTGGTCGCTCGCTGGAGTCGTCACCCTGCCTGTGCACTAACCGGTTGGTGGCAAAATAAATAATGCGATTGTGACTGTCATTTTGAATAATTGGTGCATACCATGTCTGCGGAGGCACTCCCCACTGGAGGACGCGGATTGGCGGCAACTCACATGGCTCAGGCTGCCAGCCTCTGCGAGTGATGTGATCGGTCATGGAATCGACAGCCAAGGACTCCATGCTGATGACAGCAATTATACCGACAGTCAGAGTGCGTCCGTATCATGTTTCAAGCTGTGAGCGTTGTACCGCCGGCCACTTACAACTTCTGTCCATTTCTTAGCAGTGAGCAACCGGGGCGAGAGCTTCCAGTGTACAGTGGGCGCTCAGTCGGTGTGGGGGCGCTGAGGAGCGGAGAATGGGTGGTATTTGTGTGAGGCGATGACTGTGCGGCAGCGACAGGCGTGAAAGCGACCGTGTCTTCGTCTGTGTCTGTGGCTGCTGCCGCGGCTCGCTCGGCTTTCTCCGGCTTGCCGCTCAGCCGCAATCTTCTCATTGGGAGCAATTGGCGCGCGGCTGCGGCTGTAGCCGCTGCAGCTGCGCTGTGGGGGCGGCGCGGTGGCGGTCTGCGGCGCGTGGGCGTCTGGTGTCTGCCCGCTGCAGAGCGGCGCTGCCGCAGACAGCCTCCCACGCAGCGGCGCGGCTAACTGTGGCAGCCGGGGCGCCGTTTTGAGACTGGCGAAACGAAGTGAGGATGGGCGAAAGAAGTGTGAAAGAGCGTGAACGGAGGTCGCGCGTGAAGGCGAAGAAGAAAAATAGAGAAAGGACTCGAGCGTACTAAAATTAGAAAACGGTGAAGAAGTGCGAAATCGAAAGGACCCTGTTGCTTCCATAGTGCTAGGAGTTCCAGACCTCAGATGTGAGATATTTTCTTATAGAGAACAAAGACTATTGCATCAATACTTTTCTGTCATCAGTCACCACTACAGTTGTAAAACTACTGTAGGCTACTGTAGACTACCATCGGGCGTTATCCCATAACGATCGCTTTCATTACGTATGCGATCAGTGTCTTGCTACATTCCCCTAAAAACCGGAAGCTGTGAACCGTCTAGAATAGCGGTTTCCAACGTTTCTGGACACATTACCTGTGAGTGTAATCGTACACTGAAGAGCCAGAGAAACTGGTACACCTGCCTAATATCGAGCAGGACCCCCGCGACCACGAAGAAGTGCCGCAATACGACGTGGCACGGACTCGACTAATGTCTGGAGTAGTGCTGGAGGGAACTGACACCATGTATCCTGCAGGGCTGTCCACAAATCCGTAAGACTACGAGGTGGTGGAGATCTCTTCCGAGCAGCACTTCGTAATGCATCCCAGATATGCTCAATAATGTACATGTCTGGGGAGTTTGGTGGCTAGCGGAAGTGTTTAAACTCAGAAGAGTGTTCCTGGAGCCACTCTGCATCAATTCTGGACGTGTAGGGAGCCGCATTGTGCTGCTGGAATTGCCCAGGTCCGTCGGAATGCACAATGGACATGAATGGATGCAGGATGCTTACGTACGTGTCATCTGTCAAAGTCGTATCAAGACGTATCAGGTGTCCCATATCACTCCAACTGCACTCGCCCTACATCATTACAGAGCCTCCACCAGCTTGAACAGTCCCCTGCTGATATGCAGAGTCCATGGATTCGTGAGGTTCTCTTCATACCCGTACACCACCAACCGCTTTTCCGACCAGGCAACATGTTCCCAGTCATCAACAGTTCATAAAGCTTTGTGTCGTGTCATCATAAAAGGTACACGAGTGGGCCTTCGGCTCCGAAAGCCCATATCAATGACTTTTCGTTGAATGGTTTGCACGCTGACACTTGTTGATGGCCCAGCATTGAAATCTGCAACAATTTGCGGAAGGGTAGCATTTCTGTGAAGCTGAACGATTCTCTTCAATCGTCGTTGGTCCCGTTCTCGCAAGATCCTCTTCTAGCCGCCATATTGAAATTGGCAATGTGTAATTCAAGTTTTATTAAAAAGTGAAACAGAGGGATGTTGTAGTAAACACAAAGAAAACAATACAGATTTATCATATAGCACTACAAGGCGCAAGTTCCTCAACAAAAAGGAAAAATAAAAAAAACGCAAAACAAAAATATATAAAACATCGCTTCAATACTTCGTCGAACTTATATAAAACATGTTCCCATTATTCATAAACAAATTTCGTATTTATCAATAATAACAGGAAACTCTTGCCTTTGATTATGATGAACGTTCTATTGAGTACAAAATAATAACTATAATTATATTCATTTTGTGTCTGTGCGTGTAAACTGTACATGCGTCAAAAGTAATTGCTTTCGTTACATAAAAGAGCAGAAGTTACACGATTAACTAATTTTCAGTACTTCTAAATTCAATTTATATTTTGTAAGGATATAAAATCCACAATGGGTTAATACCGAGTGACATGAAATTCTAATTATGTACAAATGGAAGAACCAAACAAACAAAGAAAAAACAAAGAGAAGTTGTGGGCTTTCATTTTCTCCCTTTCACATTCATTTCTGCCGATACTACCGGTAATTATGCCATTTTCTACGTCATTTCTATAGTCTACCAAAACTACCGAACCGTAGGTACGGTAGCGCGTAGTTCTAGTTACCGCACTAGAGGGAGCTGGCGTACGTGTCGCGTCCACTGTCGCATAGATTATGCGAAAGAACTTGCTCCCCTTCTGGCAGCAGTTTATCGTATGCCGCTGGAGCAACTTAAACCTAACTAACCTAAGGACATCACACACATCCATGACCGAGGCAGGATTCGAACCTGTTACCGTAGCAGTCGCCCGGTTCCGGACTGAAACGCCTAGAACCGATCAGCCACCGTGCCCGGCAGTCCGATTTCAATAAGGTTCATAGGACCAGTGGGCATAAACATGGGCCTATATCATTGACGTCAATCTGTTATAGAATTATGGGACATGTTTTATGCTCAAGAATTATGATGTTTTGGAGAACGAAAATCACTTCTATAAAAATCAGCGTGGATTCTGCAGACAGGTATCCTTTGAAATTCAGCTCGCTCTATTCCTGCATATCCATAGTGCTGTAGACAACGGCGCTCAGGTAGATGCCGTGTTTCTTGGCCTCAGCAAGGCTTTTCACACCGTCCCGCATTGCCGTTTAGTGAAAAAAATTCGAGATTATTGAATATTGGACCAGATTTGCGACGGATTGGGGACTTCCTTGCAGACAGAACTCAATGTCGGGCTTTTAACGGAACCAACTCGTGAGATGTAAAGCTAATTTCCGCAGTACCCCAGAGAAGAGTGGTAGGACCTTTACTGTTTACAATATATATAAATGATCTAGCAGAAAGTGTCAGAAGATTGTGACTATTCGTAAATGATGTGGTTGTCTATAAGAAACCAGTAACGCCAGAAGACAATGCTGATTTGCAGAATGACCTGCAGGCTCTGGCAGTTAACTTATACGTCCCGAGAAGATCACGAATGTAAAATTGGAGAGATTCGAGCGCGCACGGAGGCTTTCCGGCAGTCGTTCTTCCCGCGAACCATACGCGACTGGAACAGGATATGGAGTTAATGACAGCGGCACGTAAAGTGCCCTCCGCCACACACCGTTGGGTGGCTTGCGAAGTATAAATGTAGATGAAGATGTAGATGTGGAAGTGGCTTATAAGGCGCTTGTTAGACCGATTTTTGAGTGTAGTTCACCAATATGGGACCCTCACCAGGTATGACTGATAGAAGAGGTAGAGAAGATCCAACGAACAGCGGCTCGTTTCGTTACGGCACCGTTCAGTCGGCGCGAGAACATCACAGAGATGCTCAGCAAACTCCGGTAGCAGAGGCTACAAGAGAGGCGTTGTGCATCACGGAAAGGTTTACTATTGAAATTTTCAGAGAGCACTTTCCGGGAGGAGTCGGACAACGTATTATTTCCTCCTGCACACATCTCGCGGAAAGAACACGTCGAGAAAATTCGATGAGAGCTAATACAGAAATTTACTGGCAACCACTTTTCCCACGCACCTTTCACGAGTGGAACAGGGAAGGGGAGATCAGTTAGCGGTACCCTCCGCCACATACCGTTAGGTGGCTTGCAAAGTATGATGTACATAATACACGGCTATAACCACAGAGAGCGCAGTTAGCCAGGCAGATTCCAGCGAAAGGCCACACAGTTCCAGTCAGTCGCAAAGTGGATGGTGAATGTGCCAGAAACCTATTCATGATCCGCCGCAAGACGTGCAAATAGACCGCTAAATCCGCCAATAGTTACATCAGACGCCTCAGGGGACGCTGAAGTCGAGGGCTACTTCCTACATCCGCCAAATAGATAGCAGATGAGCATACTTCCGCCGATCGCGCAAAAATCTCTGTTGTTATACAGACAGACAAGACGAGCTCATTGATTGCAGAACTGTTGACACTGATGCAGGAAAAATTGAAACAAATACATGCAGACATTTGCAACAGTGCAATGTAAACCTTTAATGAGGGCATACGTCACTGATACTGAGATCCTCTCACCCCCTGGTTGCTCCTCACCTCCCCCGTCCCCGCCTCCTGCCGCGCCTTCACTTTTGTGTCCCCCCTACCCTCCATCTCTACACCCTTCATCTCCTTTCCCAAGGTGGCTTCCATCAACTCCCCCTCCCAGATGATGCCCTCTCTCCCTCCATCTATCCCTCCTATCAACTCTGATCCTCACCCCCCTCCTCTCCTCTGTCCTTTCCCTGGGCTCCCTCTTCCCCCACTTCCATCCTGTATCCTGTTTTTTCCCCACCAAACCTCTCCCTACCTCGCTTCTCCCCCCCCCCCCCTCCCGAGTCCTTTTTGTATTCTCCTCCTCTGCCTTCTGCCTTCCCCACTCCCTGTCGTGTCTGTCCAGCACCCCCCACCCCTCTTATGGGTCCTCATTGCCCATCAGCTCCTTTCCCCCCTCCCCCCCTTCGCTTTTCCTCTCCTTCCCCCCTTTTTTATTTTCACATCATCTGCCCAGTTTCCCCCCACCTGCTCTTGGCTGTGGTACCTCACATTTGCCAACCTTTTTAGTGCAGTGTTCCAGTGAATGTTCAGTGTTCTTCGTCTTTCTAGTGTTGCGAACAGAAACCATGCTGTCGCTGGGTGTGAATTTTATGTCTTTTGCGAACAGAAACTAGACTGTCGCCGTGCTTTTTAACTGTCTGTCTATTATTTTACCTGTCTGCTTCGTATGTATTTTATTCACATCATCATCCATTTGTTCTATATTTTAAGTTCCTCGATTTTTTGGCCATGTTACTATTTCAGTCTCCGATTTTATCGCCTGTTTTTATTATTTCTTCTCTTCATCTTTTTAAAACAAAGTCTGTAGGCTGAAGAACGGCATACTAAGCTGCTGCCAGCCTGCCCCCTATGGGGGAACCGAAATTCAATAAAGAAAAAAATAATATTGAGAGGGGCAGAGCCAATGCCATTTACCGTTGTGTCAACCCTCTCTCCATCTCCACACCCTCCGCCTCCTTTCCCAACGCAACTTCCACCGTCTACCCCTCCCTGATGATGAGCTTCGCCCTGACATCTACCCTTCCTACCAACTCTAACCCCCTCTTCCTGCCTCCTCCTCAGGGCTCCCTCTCCTCCCCCTCCCGAGCGGATTTCCCCTCCTACTCCCCCTCCCTCTCTTGTGCTCCTCTTCAGCGTCTCTGCACTCCCTCCTGCCCTGTCTTCCCTCTTCATCTCCTGCCCCTCCAGTCTCCTGCCTCTTATTCTACCCGCTGACGCCCCTACTCTCTTCCTCCTGCAGCCTCCCCAGCTGCCCCTTGCTCTCCCCTCCTTTTCCATCTTCTCCGGCCTCTCCCTCGGCAGGTCTCACCTGGCAGTTTTATTCTTCATCGTGTGTGCTCCAAGTGGGTTTTAAGTGTGTTGTTCAGAAGTGTTTTTAATACTGTGGCTGACTTTTAACCTGTACATGTGCCTTCAGTGTCTTCTTTGCGTTTTAAGAATCGCCAACTGTGTTTTTTAACTTTATGACGGTTTTTTAATTGTCCTCCCATGAACGTCTCCATGTCAGTGTATTTTTACCTCCATTATCTCCCCTTACTCTGTTTTATGTTCCCCTTTTTTATCGCCTTATATATGTAACATTTTATTCTTGTCTTAGTTGTCATGTCACTCGGCTGAAGAGCGGCTGATTGTGCCGCTGACATCCCTCCCCTACCCATATGGGCCAGGGAAATGAAATCACAATAAAGGGAAAAAAAAGCCTATGCCATATCCAGTCCACAACGACTGGAAATAAATACTTTGCTCGATCATTAATGGCAACCTAGTTTACTTTACGTTGCGTAGATGAAGTTCACCATCAGACATGAACAAATATACTTTCTGCGGAGCCGTCTTTAATGACTGTGTCGTCGACAGGAAGTTTAACAACTTTTCTTCTTCGTCTTTCGAGAAGTCACGCAGAACCGAATATATCTTGGCTGCTTGATATTTTTAGACTGAAGTATCTCCAGTTGGTGCCAACATCACCACGCATAACCTGAGTCTAAACTCAAGGAAGACGTGTGTAAAGTGTCGCGTTATCTGGGGACCAAAGTTAATTACTACAGATACTGGAAACTTACGACCAGGCTGGACTGCAGTGGATTTCTAAATTATTGCTCCTTATCTCTTAATAGCTTTCATGTGACACCTCAGCAGTACTAGCATGCCGGCGTATCGTTTGCGAACTCTGTGTGTGAAAAACTGCACGTTTTTCTACGAACACAACTTTCCAAACTTCGCACATATCATTGTAAGTGCGAGGAGAAACTTCCTGTGCGGATGACAAGAGTGGCGTTTGCGAAAACGTTTGACGGACTGTTCAGCTACGTTTCTCAAGGAAAAACAGTAATATGCAGCAGTAATAGCAAGAATGCTGTATAATGTTATTACAGACGTGTTGGAGAAACAATGCACACTAAAGTTTGTCGGACTGGTCGCGCGGTTAGTTTAACTAGTGTGTAAGTCTAGGGACCGATGACCTCAGCAGTTTGGCCCTTAGGAATTCACACACACACACACACACACACACACACACACACACACACACACACACTCACTATCGTATATGTCAGTTGTGAACCAAGAAATGCAATGAATCCTAACTCAGAATAGCAGACAGGTCGCCGCAAATGTATCCCGAACGATTGGCTGTAATAATGTGCTGTTTTCTCTGAGTTATAGCGGATAATATTGCGAATTTTCTGATGTACGCAAGTACGATGGCTGTTCAATAAGTAATGTAACACATTTTTTTCTCGGCCAATTTGGATTCAAATGCAGAATTTATTGTGAGACTTTGAGGATTATTACCGTTTCAGCCCCCATAGTTTCACGGAATTCCAGTAGATGGCGAAGCTACACGTAGTCTTCAAAATGGTTCAAATGGCTCTGAGCACTATGGGACTTAACATGCGAGGTCATCAATCCCCTAGAACTTAGAACTACTTAAACCTAACTAACCTAAGGACATCACACACATCCATGCGACCGTAGCAGCAGCGCGGTTCCGGACTGAAGCGCCTAGAACCGCTCGGCCACAGCGGCCGGCCATGACTGGACGTCTCTGTTGGTAGTGCTGACACACCCGTACAGCATTTGGGGTACTCGAAGGTGTGTGCCCATTGGGTCCGTCGCCACCTAACACAAGACCATAAAGAACAACGGGTTCGACCCAATGAAGGATACACTCCGCCGGAAGCAGGACATGAATGATGGGGAGGTTATTGATGCAGCAAGACGTTGTCTCCGATGTCGACCAGAAGAGTGGTACAACGCAGGTTCGAATGGCTCTGAGCACTATGGGACTTAACATCTGAGGTCATCAGTCCCCTAGAACTTAGAACTACTTAAACATAATTAACCTAAGGACATCACACACATCCATGCCCGAGGCAGGATTCGAACCTGCGACCGTAGCGGTCGCGCGGTACAGCGCATGAATACAGGTCGTTTCTGTAAGGCGGAGTAAGGCCGTCGCATTGAACAGAGATTACGTTGACAAATGGGGTTTTGTAGCCAAAAGAGTGGACGATAATATGGTGTCTGTCTATCGGTCTGTCTTATTGTTAAGGAGTCTTTTTCTCAGGAACGGGTAGATGCGTCACGTTTAAATTTATGTCACATGTTATGGTCTACGGTACTTTGGCGGTGTAAACAGGTTAATCTTCTAAGTCAATGCAACCAAAAGATACTGCTATTTATGTCACATGTTTTGAAACTCGCAAGTTCACTCATGAAAACCTGCTGTGTACTTCCGATTGACGTAGCATTATGAAATTTGGCAAGAATCAAGGTTTCATCAGTACCAGTAAAGAGAAAACTCCGGTAATTGTTAATTTGTAATTATATAACACGAAAATTTTTTGTCTTTTTTTCGTTGTGTGTGTTTGTCTGTTCTTCTGTTAAGACTCTTTTTCTGTAGAGCATTTTGGGGTATCAAACTCAAGTTTATGTCACATACTAAGTTCTATGACCCCTTGGCGGCGTAGAAATTCTAATCTTTTATGCAATGCAATCAAAGGCTTCGGTGATTTATGTCTCATATTTTGGTACTTGAAAATTCGCTCATCAAATCCTGTAGGGTACTTACTGTCGTCCTAGGATCATGAAACTCGGCAAGAAGGATGGTTTCACAGTAAAAGTAAAGTAAAAGATCTGATACTCGTTAAATTGTAATTATATCACATAAAAATATCTGTTGCCATATGAACGCACATTGCAGTCATCATCTGTCAAAAGCATAATAGACGAACATTACTGAACGCAAACATTAAATGTAAGTTGTGGTCATGTTTCAGTAAGTAAATAAAATGTTTTATTAGATCTCCTCTCTCTACATATACAACTGAAATCTCCTGCTCGTTTCTTTTTGTACAGAGTGGGGGAAATAAAAGTGACCCGGAGAACAGAGTTCCAGGTTACAAAGAAACACAGCAGAGGAAAAGAAATGCAGCACTAACCTGACTATAGCAGATGCTGAAAGTGACCACCATTCATATCCTGGCACTATTTATTCCTGGTCAGCAAGCTGCTAAGGACGGATCGAAGCTGGTCTGCTGGAATTGCTGCAATCTCATACGAAATGTTCTGCTGCAGTTCTCTGGGACTACGAGGGCTGTTGCAATACACCTTGGACTTGAGGGCCTCCCACAAAAAGTAAACGCACACTGACAGATCAGGTGACCTGGGTGCAAGCTAAACCCGCGACTAGACTAGCCTCTCCTAACAACTCTGTCAGGAGGGAAGATTGTGAAAATTTGCTCCATGGTTCGGGCGGCTCTAAGTGCAGTTGATCCATCCTGTTGTAAGTAACTATAGGCCTTTTCCTCCTCCGTTAATGCTGTCGCAAATGGTTTCAAAATGTAAGTAAAGTAACGCGCCGAAGTCAGCGTCTGATGAAAGAAGATGGGACCATAATGCGCCGTGCAGACACCGCACACCAAAGCCCAACCTTCTGAACATGCAAAGGGGTTTCGTGGAAGTTATGCGGATTCCTCGCTGCCGAGACCCTGTGATTCTGTGAGTTGACATAACTACTCAGGTGAAATCAAGCTTCATCAGACATAAAGAACAGATCTATGTCGAAGCCATTCGTTACTATCGCAGTGAACAACCGCTCAAAAAAACTGGAGGTGCTGAGGAGCATCTGCCTGTTTTAATGCGTGAACGACAGACACTCGGTAGGGAGACATGTGCAGGTCCAGGTGGAGTATTGGTCCGCATGGTCCACTTGATATGCCGGTCTCATTGATTTGGTAGGACTCTGAAGCATTTTCTGGTGAACTGCAGCCACGTTGTCTGCTGTGTGTACCAAACTGAAAATTCCTTCATATCTTAGCATGTGTGCGGTCTCAGGCGCCTTGTCACGGTTCGTGCGGCTCTCCCCGTCGGGGGTTCGTGTCCTCACTCAGGTATGGGCGTGTGTGTCGTCCATAGCGTAGGTTAGTTTAAGTTAGATTAAGTAGTGTGTAGGCTTCGGAACCGATGGCCTCAGCAGTTTGGTCCCATAAGACCTTACCACAAATTTCAAAATTCCCTTAGCATGTGTCCTATGAACCGATCCATTCTTTTAGTCTTGCATACCATTGACTAAAGGATAACGAGTACTGTACCTCGTTAGTTAACTCGCCTCTAAAGACGCTAAAGCAGAATAGTCTTATGCGGTCAGTCGGAAGTTCGATACTCACATCTCCATAAGGAGATGAGATAGATCTTTCACTCGTGGTCGTGTATGCCGGGCCAGTTTTCCTGTCGAACGAGTGAGTATTCACCGGGCACTACGTGATATAACAGCAGCCAGAAATCTTCCGTGGACCACCTGACCGGAGAGAATGCCTGGCAGCAGCAGTCTCAGGACCCGTTAGGATCACCCAGAGGTCGCTGTCTGGCCGCTGTCTGTACCGGATAGGGCCCTGCCTGTTCTGGCGAAATGGCTAGCGCCAGAGGTACGGGCATTTTTTTAAGATGGTCTACGCCAACAAACCGTGGACTATACACAATTAAATCGGGTACACCAGGAGGGATAGAAAATATAATAAATTTATTTACTGTGCTTATACAGTACATGATTAATATTTAGGTGTTTTGTACGTGTTTTGGGGATGCGAAATTTACACTACTGGCCATTAAAGTTGGTACACCAAGAAGAAACGCAGATGATAAACGGGTATTCACTGGACAAATATATTATACTAGAACTGACATGTTTTTACATTTTCACGCAATTTGGGTGCATAGATCCTGAGAAATCAGTACCCACAACAACCAACTCTGGCCGTATTAACGGCCTTGATACGCCTGGGCATTGAGTCAAACAGAGTTTGGATGGCGTGCACAGGTACAGCTGCCCATGCAGCTTCAACACGATTCCACAGTTCATGAAGAGTAGTGACTGGCGTATTGTGACGACCCAGTTGCTCGGCCACCATTGACCAGACGTTTTCAATTGTTGAGAGATCTGGAGAATGTTCTGGACAGGGCAGCAGTCGAACATTTTCTGTATCCGGAAAGGCCCGTACAGGACCTGCAACATGCGGTCGTGCATTATCCTGCTGAAATGTAAGGTTTCGCAGGGATCGAATGAAGGGTAGAGCCACGGGTCGTAACACATCTGAAATGTAACGTCCACTGTTCAAAGTGCCGTCAATGCGAACAAGAGGTGATCGAGACGTCCAACCAATGGCACCCCATACCATCACGCCGGGTGATACGTCAGTATGGCGATGACGAATACACGCTTAGTTCACCGCGATGTCGCCAAACACGGATGCGACCATCATGATGCTGTAAACAGAACCTGGATTAATCCAAAAAAATGACGTTTTGCCATTAGTGCACCCAGGTTCGCCGTTGAGCATACCATCGCAGGCGCTCCTGTCTGTAATGCAGCGTCAAGGGTAGCCGCAGCCATGGTCTCCGAGCTGATGGTCCATGCTGCTGCAAACATCGTCGAACTGTTCGTGCAGATGGTTGTTGTCTGGCAAATGCCCCATCTGTTGACTCAGGGATCGAGACGTGGCTGCACGATCCGTTACAGCCATGCGGATAAGATGCGTGTCATCTCGACTGCTAGTGATACGAGGCCGTTGGGATCCAGCACGGCGTTCCGTTTTACCCTCCTGAACCCATCAATTCCATATGCTGCTAACAGTCATTGGATCTCGACCAACGCGAGCAGCAATGTCGCGATACAATAAACCGCAATCGCGATAGGCTACAATCCGACCTTTATCAAAGTCGGAAACTTGATGGTACGCATTTCTCGTCCTTAGATGAGGCATCACAACAACGTTTCACCAGGCAACGCCGGTCAACTGCTGTTTGTGTATGAGAAATCGCTTGGAAACTATCCTCATGTCAGCACGTTGTAGGTGTCGCCACCGGCTCCAACCTTGTGTGAATGATCTGAAAAGCTAATCATTCGCATATCACAGCATCTTCTTCCTGTCGGTTATACTTCGCGTCTGTAGCACGTCATCTTCGTGGTGTAGCAATTTTAATGGCCGATAGTGTAGTAAGAGGAAGGAAGTTACGGTAAGAGTAAGTACATTAAAAAGTCGACAACAATTCATTCATAGTATACAATAAATATAGGAAGTTACTGATCTGCTGTGTCTACGTAATATGCCTTTATCTGCTTCTAGTCCTTGAAAACCGACAAATTAACACGAATAACAGAGTTCTTCTATCTCAGTTCTCACAATTTAGCACTGGCTATTCGTAATGCCCAAATACTAGTACGATCCCCGATTACAACATGATTTTTGATCAGAGTTTCAATAAATTCGAATCAATTGATGGACATAACTTTTCGAGAAAATCAGCAAAACGGTGGACGAGCTAAATTTTCTTTTATTTGCTTTAATTTTATATTTTGGTTGTATGTATCCTGAAGCTGAGAGGGTAAAATTTTTTTCAGCCTTCGTTCGAATTTATTACAGGAAATAATAGGCAGGAAAACCGAAAATCGCTTATTTTTAGAAACTGGATATTTTGAGCAGTTTTAATATTCGGGTTTAACTGGCGTGAAACAAAAGATATAACCGAAAACTGGTTGTTTCAGCGATAACCGCACGTATAGCGCAAGTTCGACTCGGATTACCGACAGAAATCCGGTTTTTTAAGATTGCGAGCATCCACTCTGCTTCTGATGACTTCGATGTGGACCTTCCTTCCTTCCTCTCCTTACGGACGGGGAGCACTCAGCGGTGCCGCGTGCAGCACTTGGGCCTGCCCGGCTAGCTCAGCACAGCGGCACACTCTGACAGTAGGCAGAGCAGGGAGCGGGAATACTGCGCAGGTCGCTGCAGCCTGCAGCGGTGGTGGTCCTCTGCGACCCACATACGCTTTTTTGCGGCTGAGTCGCTCCTCTGGTTGGCACGTTCCGCGGACAGGAAGTGATTACACGAGCGGTCGCGTCACGGTCGCAGCCGAGTGCGGCCGCCGGAAGCGTCGACGCCATAGGTCGGCGTGCTCCACTCCAGAGTGCTCCAGCTCCATCCAGCCCCCAGAACCAGGGCGGGCGGCGGCTCGTCGCCGTCCAGGAACCAGCCGAGCGGCGGAGCTGTTTCTTCGTCACCCCGCTGTCTTCCGTAGCTCTTACAATCCCAGGCGATGAAAATGAAAGGAGTCTGCACCAGCTTTTGGGCGGCCTAAATGTCAACAGGTCGCAGAGATCTCCAGCCGATTACCTGCCCAGTATTCGATCTTATAAGGTGATGGAAATGTTACTTCTTGCAGGGGATCGCTCATCTGTTGAATATTGGTAAAGGTGGGAGGATATCACAACCGTAATGAAGAGTAACAAAAATATTGTTACACTGACAAGGGAACCTCCCCATCGCACCCCTCCTCAGATTTAGTTATAAGTTGGCACAGTGGATAGGCTTTGAAAAACTGGACACAGATCAATCGAGAAAACAGGATGAAGTTGTGTGGAACTATGAAGAAAATAAGCAAAATATACAAACTGAGTAGTCCATGCGCAAGATATGCAACATCACAGCAGATTGTGAGCTCATAAGCGTCGCGGTCCCGTGGATAGCGTGAACAACTGCAGTACGAGAGGTCTTTGGTTCAAGTCTTCCTTTGAGTGAAAAATTTTTCTTTCTTTATTTTCGCAAGGTTATGATCTGTCCGTTCGTTCATTGACGTCTCTGTTCACTGTAATAAGTTTAGTGTCTGTGTTTTGCGACCGCACCGCAAAACCGTGCGATTAGTAGACGAAAGGACACGCCTCTCCAATGGGAACCGAAAACATTTGATCGCAAGGTCATAGGTCAACCGATTCCTTAAGGGGAAAACACGTCTGATATATTCTATACGAGACTGGTGACGGCATGTGCGTCACATGACAGGAATATGTTGTCGACCCACCTAACTTGTACACTTGGCGAATGGGTAAAAAGATTCTTCTACCTTGCCCGATTTAGGTTTTCTTGTGAATGTGATAATCACTCCCAAAAAAGTGATGAAAACATAAGAGTTTGTCACATAAACTGCAACAAATGAATGCAACAGTTTCACAGTCGCACAGTTTTCCCTGTTCTGTCAAAACATATGTTTTAAACGTTTTCAAATTTTTCCGTGCGTAGACCGTCAAATCCTGCATATGTCCAAGCAAATGTGAACATGTCCTGGAATTTTGGAGAGCGAAGCTGATTATGTGGGAGTGCCAGAACTTTGATAATTGTCTGAAAATAAAAAAATTAAAATTTTCGCTGGAGGGAAGACTTGAAGCAAGGACCTCTCGTACCGCAGTTGCTCACGCTAACCACGGGACCAAGGCGCTCCTGCGCTCACAATCTCCTGTTATGTTGCCTATCTTGGGCATGGACTACTCAGTTTGTATATTTTGCTCATTTTTTTCATAGTTCCACACAACTTCTTCCTGTTTTCTCGATTGATCTGTCCTCAGTTTTTTAAGGCCTATCGACTGTGCCAACTTATAACTAAATCTGAGGGGGGTGCGATGGGGATGTACCCTTGTGAGTACCTGGCGTTGCCCAGGTAGTTATTTATTACAATCTTTTAGCCCATCTCCTCGTTCCCCCTCCCTTTGTCTATCTCTTCTGCCCTTCTCTCTGTCCATCTCCGTCTGTCCCCTGTCTCTGTCCACCTCCCACCCCCCACTCTCTATTTCTACCTGTCTCTTTCTCTCTCTCTATGTCCATCCGCTCCTGCCCCCTTTGCCCATCTGCTCCTTTGCCCTCTGTGTATCTCTACCACCCCGTCCTTCTCCGCCCGCCTCCATATCTTCTCCTTTTACCTCCTGCTCCCTCTCTTTGTCCTCCTTCTCCTCCCCCTCCGTCGGTCAATCTCTGCCTTCCCCTCTCTCTCTCTCTCTCTGTCAGTCTCCTCCTCCCTTTCCTGTTTATTTTCTCCTCCCTATCTCTTTGCTCATCCCCTCCTCCAACCATACTCAGGCCACTTCCCAATCTCTCTGTCCATCTCCTTCTCTTTCCTTCCTCTGTCCTCCTCCCCCTCTCTCCGTCCTCCTCTTTTTCTGCCCATTTCCCTCTCCCCCTCACTTCCTCCCTCATATCTGTATTCATGTCATCTTCCTTCCTCTCTGTCTTTCCGTGTCCTCCTCTCCCTCTCTGTCTGTCCATCTCATCCTCTCCCTGTCTATCTCTGTCCGCCCCCAGTAGCTGAGTGGTCAGAGTGACAGAATGTCAATGCTAAGAGCCCGGGTTCGATTCCCGGCTTGGTCGGATATTTTCTCCGCTCAGGGACTGGGTGTTGTGTTCTAATCATCATCATTTTATCCCCATCGACGCTCAAGTCGCCGACGTGGCAAGGTCGGGACTTCGAGTCTCGGTCTGGCACACAGTTTTAATCTGCCAGGAAGTTTCATATCAGCGCACATGCCGCTGCATACTGAAAATCTCATTCCATGTATGCGCTATTTGAAATATCTGCCGCAGTTAGTAACTTCCGTATAACTTTCGGTGTAGTCTCAGCGGCAGCTAATCGGTGGCTGTTGTAACCACGTTTCCTCCTCATCCGAGTAACGCGGAACGCCGGCGCCCTGGAAGCAATTTGGAGCACTCGGCCGCCTCGGCCCGACTTGCGCAACCCCTGGACCACTTCTGGGTGCGCAAAGCGGGCCTACCCGGCAGTTCGATCGGGCGAGCTCGTGAGTGAAAGCCGGGCGAAACGCGACCCCGGCCGCGCCGCGCTGCGAAATCGCCGCATCCCGCCGCTGGCTAGGGGCCCGCCAGCGCCGCGCGGCCCGCACCTCGCAGCCGTGTAACCAGCACCACCAAGCAGTCCGCCGAGACGCAGTGCTGGTGTTCCTGGTTTACCGGGTGATCAAAAACTCAGTATAAATTTGAAAACTGAATAAGTCACGGAATAATGTAGATAGAGAGGTACAAATTGACACAAATGCTTGGAATGACGTGGGGTTTCATAAGAAACAAAAAAATACAAAACGTTCAAAAAATGTCCGACAGATGGCGCTTCATCTGATCAGAATAGCAATAGTTAGCATAACAAAGTAAGACAAAGCAAAGATGATGTTCTTTACAGGAAATGCTCAATATGCCCACCATCATTCCTCAACAATAGCTGTAGTCGAGGAATAATGTTGTGAACAGCACTGTAAAGCGTGTCCGGAGTTATGGTGAGGCATTGGCGGAAGATGTTGTCTTTCAGCATCCCTAGAGATGTCGGTCGATCACGATACAATTGGGACTTCAGGTAATCCCAAAGCAAATAATCGCACGGACTGGGGTCTGGGGACCTGGGAGGCCAAGCATGACGAAGTGGCGGCTGAGCACACGATCATCACCAAACGACGCGCGCAAGAGATCTTTCACGCGTCTAGCAATATGGGGTGGAGCGCCATCCTGCATAAACATCGACCGTTCCAGCAGGTGTTTATCAGCCAGGCTAGGGATGATGCGATTCTGTAACACATCGGCGTACCTCTCACCCGTCACGGTAGCAGTTACAAAACCAGAATCACGCATTTCCTCGAAGAAAAAAGGCCCGATAACGGTGGATGTGGTAAATCCAACCCGTACCGTGACTTTCTCGTCGTGCAATGGAGTTTCCACGACAGTTCTAGGATTTTCGGTAGCCCAAATTCTGCAGTTGTGGGCGTTGACAGACCCTCGGAGCGTGAAATGAGCTTCGTCGGTCCACAACATGTTACTCAACCAATCGTCATCTTCCGCCATCTTTTAAAACGCTCACACCGCAAATGCCCTACGTTCCACCAAATCGCCAGGTAACAGTTCATGATGCCGATGGATTTTGTACGGATAGCATCGGAGGGTACACGGGCCTTTACCCGTTCGAATCCCCTTCCTATGGCGATAGGATCGTAACGCTGAACTAGCACATTTCCCATTCTGATAATGCAGCTTCACTAAAAGCGCCTTTTCAGGTAACCTCAAAATGCTGCGACTGCTGGAGGATCTGATTCTCTCTCATTACAGCTCCTTTTATACACGATTGTCATGCGCAGTCACTGACGTTTTTCTGTCCAGCGCCATCTGTGGGACATTTTGTGAACTTTGTGTTTTTTTTTTAGTTGGTTCTAATAAAGCCCCATGTGATTCCAAGCATGTGTGTCAATTTTTACCTCTCTATCTACATTATTCCGTGGTTTATTAAGTTTTCAAATTTTCTACTGACTTTTTGATCACCCAGTATATTAACGATCTCTCTCTTTTCCTCCTCCCTCCCCGTTTTGTTTTATTTTTTTCTTTTCAGTTTCTTTATTTGTGTCTTTTTTTTTTTGTTTTCTCTTTGTTTTTATTGTTTGTATTTGTTTTTTCTATTGCTTTGTTTTTTTAGTTTTTTTTTATTTTTTTTTTTATTTAGATTCTATTTGTATTTTTTTTTCTTTGATTTTTTTTTTCTTATTTTTTATGTTATGTTTCTTTTTTTGTGTTGTTTTCTTTTGATTTTTTTTTTTGATCTTTTTGATTGTCTTTTTGTCTCTTTTTTGTTTTTTTTTTTGATAATATTGCTGGTAGAACAAACCAAAGACTGCGATTCACTGGCAAAACACGTAGAAGGCGCAACAGGTCTACTAAAGAGAGTGCTTACACCACGCTTGTCCGCCCTATTCTGGAGTATTGCTGTGCGGTGTGGGATCCACATCAGGTGGGACTGACGGATGACATCGAAAAAGTACAAAGAAGGGCAGCTCGTTTTGTTCAAAATGGTTCAAATCGCTTTGAGCACTATGCGACTTAACTTCTGAGGTCATCAGTCGCCTAGAACTTAGAACTACTTAAACCTAACTAACCTAAGGACATCACACACATCCATGCCCGAGGCAGGATTCGAACTTGCGACCGTAGCGGTCGCTCGGTTCCAGACTGTAGCGCCTAGAGCCGCACGACCACTCCGGCCGGCCAGCTCGTTTTGTATTATCGCGAAATAGGGGAGATAGTGTCACAGACATGATACGTGAATTGGCCTCCGAAAACTCGCATAACGCAGTTTGTGGAGTTACGATGAAATACTTTTGATATGCGTGTCCAACACCTCATACTAGTTTGACGTTTGCTGCATGCCGTCCTTAATAGGTTTCAATAATAACAGTCAGGAGTGTACCATATATTCAAGCATTTGTTCGCCGTCACTGTCCTTTGCGCTTCACATCAAGACACTCATTAGATCACCATCGCTCCCCGATCACTGGCATCTTCCTCCACACCTGTGCAAACCGGTGCACTTCTACATTTACATCTACGTGATTACTCTGCTATTTACAATAAAATGCCTGGCAGAGGGTTCAATGAACCACCTTCAAGATGCTTTCTATACCGTTCCACTCTCGCACGGCACGCGGGAAAAACGAGCACTTAAATTTTTATGTGCGAGCCCTGATTTCTCTTGTTTTATCGTGATGATCATTTCTCCCTACGTAGGTGGGTGCCAGCAGAATGTTTTCGCAATCGGAGGAGAAAACTGGTGATTGAAATTTCACGAGAAGATCCCGTCGCAACGAAAAACGCCTTTGTTTCAATGATTGCCACTCCAATTCACGTATCATGCCTGTGACACTATCTCCCCTATTTCGCGATAATACAAAACGAGCTGGCCGGCCGGAATGGTCGTGCGGCTCTAGGCTCTCAGTCCGGAACCGCGCGACTGCTACGGTCGCAGGTTCGAATCCTGCCTCGGGCATGGATGTGTGTGATGTCCTTAGGTTAGTTAGGTTTAAGTAGTTCTAAGTTCTAGGGGACTGATGACCACAGATGTTAAGTCCCATAGTGCTCAGAGCCATTTGAACCATTTTTTTTTCGTTGCTACTACATTTTAAAAAATGGCGCAGTCTGCACCCCAGAAGAATTTTCCGGAAACGCTGTTAGTCTGAGACCATGAACGGGTTGGTTTAATCGGAGATCGGAAATAATCTCTTACTGGCGCACACGGCTATACGCCCTAAACCCCTCTCTCCTCTCTCTCTGCCTCCCTATCTGTCTTGTTGTCCCCTCTCTTTGTCATCTCCTCCCTCCCCCCCCCCCCCACTCTTGTCCATATCACCCTCCCCCCTCCGTCTTTCTCCATCTCGTCTTCTCCCGCTCTCTTTCCACCCCCTCCTTCCCGTCTTTATGTTCATTTCTCTCCCTTGCCCACCTATCTGTCCGTCTTCTCTTCCCCACTCTCTCTGCCCTTCAGCCGTTTTGATTGGTATTGCAAACGAAACCTTTATTTAGAAATGAAGCCAGTTAAAATGAACGGGTAAATCGGTTGGGATCATTGGTATAACGGGTATGAGAGACACCTCTCCAGCTACTACATGTGTATGGATAGTAGGTCCAGTGACAGAATTTAGCACAGTTTTAATCTGCGAACGTGTAGGATCACAAAGTTTCGGACGGTTTGGATTCTGTAGTAAGAATAATCATAAGCCCATAAATCATAAATACAATTTCCCTATTTTCTGTTAAATCCGACTGCGGGGAAGAAAACAAAGCAGCACATTGTTTTGTAAACAATTTTTGTTTAAGATTTGACATAAGGAGAAACATATGCATTGGGACGATCAATTTGTCTAATGGCTTAAACGCCCTAAAACTAACTGCGAGACAATACGAAACCGCCCATTTGCACAGCAGAGCACAGCATTTCCTTTCTGTCAGTCCTTCTTAACAGAAAGCCTATATATTGTTGTGTAAAAGAATATGTAACCTATGTCCATATGAAAGTTTATTAAAGTATCGTGTAAAAATTTATAATAAATGGGTCAAGTTCTTTTAGAAATTCTTGCTAACATTTTCCTATTGTACCTTGTGAATATATACGAGGGTCATTCAATAATTAAAGAGTCAAATTGGTCTGGAGAAAAAAGCGTTTATTTTTACAAAACAATACTTTTTCTCCTCTTCAACATAATCCCCTTGAATATTTATGCGCTTGTTTCAACGGGCTACAAGCCTTTTTACTCCGGCAGCAAAGAACTCTTTATCTTGATGTTTCAACCAATTTCCCCCAATCTTTTTCACGAACTCGTTGTCCTGGAACCTCTTCCCACGTAATGCCTTCTTCAGTGCGTCAAACAAATGGAAATCACTAGTTGCTGAATGAGGACGGTAAGGGGGATGAGGCAGTACTTCCCAGCCCATTTTGTTGAAGGTTTCACGGGTTAGTTGAGCAATATTAGGACGTGCGTTGTCTTGCTGGGTAATCACACCTCTTCTCTGAGATCCATGACGCCTCTCTCTCATGGCTAGTTTCATCTTGTTTAAAAGCAAATCCGAGTAGTATTGGCTGTTCATTGTACGCTGCTCTTCGAGATAGTCACAAAAAATGGACCTTCAGCATCCCAAAATACCTTCAACATGGCTTTTCTTGCTGATGCTTGGGTTTTCAATTTGACAGGTGAGTTGATGTGCATCCACTCCATGCTTTGTCTTTTTCATTCTGGTTAATAATAGCGAACCTAAGTTTCATCACAAGTTAAAACTTTGTTGAGCAAGTGCTCACCTTCTCTTTCTAACGTTCATTTAGCTCTGTGCACACTCTCAACCTTGTTTCCCTGTGTAGCCACGTTGTCTCCTTTGGGATCCATCTTTCACGTGTTTTGCGGTACTTCATCTTGTTACAGATAATATTATGAACTGTACCAGTACTAACTTCAACCTTATCAACTATCATTTCCACCGTCACATGGCGATCGACACAAATAATGTCTGAGTCGCGACCATTTTTGAACTGCTCTACCCACTTATAAAAATTTCCACTATTCATACAACCTTCACCATAAACTTTAGACATTCTACAGTATATATTCACTGGTTTCTCGCCTTCAGCAAGTAAAAAACGAATAACAGAACGTTGTTCAACAATGTGGACGTTTCAAGCGGACTCGCCATCTTCAAATATATGTTTGATGTTCAAAAATGTGTGTGAAATCTTATGGGACTTAACTGCTAAGGTCATCAGTCCCTATGCTTACACACTACTTAACCTAAATTATCGTAAGGACAAACACACACACCCATCCCCGAGGGAGGACTCGAACCTCCGCCGGGACCAGCCGCATAGTCCATGACTGCAGCGCCCAAGACCGCTCGGCTAATACCGCGCGGCTATATGTTTGATGTTATGAACAAAACAATGTTGATACATCAGCTGATCAGGGATCATCCCAGTGATGCCAATTTAAAGCCATAAAAGTACCAAACTTACCCTACCAACAGTTTTATCCCTACACCTATTTGTCTCTGTATATATGGCCATTCAGTAATTAAACAGAAAATTGGTCTGGGGAAAAACTGTTGGTAGGGTAAGTTTGGTACTTTTATGGCTTTAAATTGGCATCACTGGGATGACCCCTGATCAGCTGATGTATCAACACTGTTTTGTTCATAACATCAAACATATAGTGGGTCAGGTGTCGAAGTGTGGACACGTGAACGGAAAACTATTAGTATATACTTACAGGTGTAGTCCACTTAGTGGATGAAATGATGAAGTAAATTATGAGACGTGTTTCCTGGAAGACCTTTAGACGCAGAGATAAAAGAGCTAACACACTGTAGTGGGTTCACATTAAGGTACCAATGATCACAATATCTGTACCTATTCCCCTAACACCCTGTTTATAGCCTATGTCCACCCCAGTGTTCATTAGAGCATCGTGTAAACTTATGAGGTAAATCGGTCAAGAACTTTTCGAGAGTTTTGCTAAGGTCATTTCACTGTTAAACATTATATGTATCAAAATGTGTATAGCTTACGTCCGTCCTAGTGTTAAGTAGAGTATCGTATATAAAATCTGAAATCAACAACTTTGGGAGATTTACTACAACAACCACTTGTCTTAATATACACTACTGGCCATTAAAATTACTACACTACGAAGATGACGTGCTACAGACGCGAAATTTAACCGACAGGAAGAAGATGCTGTGATATGCAAATGATTAGCTTTTCAGAGCATTCACACTAGATTGGCGCCGGTGGCGACACCTACAACGTGCTGACATGAGGAAAGTTTCCAGCCGATTTCTCATACACAAACAGCAGTTGACCGGCGTTGCCTGGTGAAACGTTGTTGAGATGCCTCGTGTAAGGAGGAGAAATGCGTACCATCACGTTTCCGACTTTGATAAAGGTCGGATTGAAGCGTACCGCGATTGCGGTTTATCGTATCGCGACATTGCTGTTCGCGTTGGTCGAGATCGAATGACTGTTAGCAGAATATGGAATCGGTGGGTTCACGAGGGTAATACGGAACGCCGTGCTGGATTCCAACGGCCTCGTGTCACTAGCAGTCGAGATGACAGGCATCTTATCCGCATGGCTGTAACGGATCGTGCAGCCACATCTCGATCCCTGAGTCAACAGATGGGGATGTTTGCAAGACAACAACCATCTGCACGAACAGTTCGACGACGTTTGCAGCAGCATGGACTATCAGCTCGGAGACCGTGGCTGCGGTTACCCTTGACGCTGCATCACAGACAGGAGCGCCTGCGATGGTGTACTCAACGACGAACCTGGGTGTACGTATGGCAAAACGTCATTTTTTCGGATGAATCCAGGTTCTGTTAACAGCATCATGACGGTCGAATCCGTGTTTGGCGACATCGCGGTGAACGCACATTGGAAGCGTGTATTCGTCGTCGCCATACTGGCGTATGACCCGGCGTGATGGTATGGGGTGCCATTGGTTACACGTCTCTGTCACCTCTTATTCGCACTGACGGCACTTTGAGCAGTGGACGTTACATTTCAGATGTGTTACGACCCGTGGCTCATTCGATCCCTGCGAAACCGTACATTTCAGTAGGATAATGCACGACCGTATGTTGCAGGTCCTGTACGGGCCTTTCTGGATACAGAAAATGTTCGACTGCTGCCCTGGCCAGCACATTCTCCAGATCTCTCACCAATTGAAAACGTCTGGTCAATGGTGGCCGAGCAACTGGCTCGTCACAATACGCCAGTCACTACTCTTGACGAACTGTGGTATCGTGTTGAAGCTGCATGGGCAGCTGTACCTGTAGACGCCATGCCCAGGCGTATCAAGGCCGTTATTACGGCCAGAGGTGGTTGTTCTGGGTACTGATTTCTCAGGTTCTATGCACCCAAATTGCGTGAAAATGTAATCACATGTCAGTTCTAGTATATTTGTCCAATGCATACCCGTTTATCATCTGCATTTGTTCTTGGTGTAGCAATTTTAATGGCCAGTAGTGTAGAGGTATAGACTAAGAAGTCACGTTCCTTTCGTGTCGAGGCCGTGCTGGGTCCGGTCGATCCAGCTGCCCGGCGTTTCCGGCGCAGTGGAGTAGGTACGGATGGACGCAGAGCGGTGGCGGCGCGGTGAGTTTCTTGCTGCGCCGCGGGGCGGCACTTCTTGCGGGGGAGAACAGTGGAGTGCCGGCTGGAATGCTGCCCGCTCAGCCGGTGCAGCTCAGACATCCGTAGCGTCTCCGTGGATTCCTTCCCGCAGCTGGTTACTTGTTACCCTGCAAAGCGAACTCGAGGCCCGGCCAGGGAGGCAGCCCCTTCATGCGCCCGAGGAACGAGGAGGAAAGGTGCTGTACGCTATCTGACCAACAGTATCGGGACAGTCCTAGGAAACGCGAAATTAATCACTAGATATCACGATAATTCCAATCCCAAAGAAAGCAGGTGTTGACAGATGAGAAAATTACCGAACTATCTGTTTAATAAGTCACAGCAGCAAAATACTAATCCGAATTCTTTACAGACGAATGGAGAAACTGGTAGAAGCCGACCTCGGGGAAGATCAGTTTGGATTCCGTAGAAATGTTGGAACATGTGAGGTAATATTGACCCTACGACTTAACTTACAAGAAAGATTAAGGAAAGGCAAACCTACGTTTCTAGCATTTGTAGACTTAGAGAAAGCTTTTGACAATGTTAACTGGAACACTCTCTTTCAAATTCTGAAGGTGGCAGGGGTAAAATACAGGGAGCGAAAGGCTATTTACAATTTGTACAGAAACCAGATGGCACTTATAAGAGTCGAGGGACATGAAAGGGAAGCAGTGGTTGGGAAGGGAGTGACACAGGGGTGTAGCTTCTCCCCGATGCTATTCAGTCTGTATACTGAGCAAGCAGTAAAGGAAACAAAAGAAAAGTTCGAGTAGGCATTAAAATCCATGGAGAAGAAATAAAAACTTTGAGGTTCGCCGATGACATTGTAATTCTGTCTAAGACAGCAAAGGACTTGGAAGAGCAGTTGAACGGAATGGACAGTGTCTTGAAAGGAGGGTATGAGATGAACATCAACAAAAGCAAAACGAGGATAATGGAATGTAGTCGACTTAAATCGGGTAATGCTGAGGGAATTAGATTAGGAAATGAGACACTTAAAGTAGTAAAGGAGTTTTGCTATTTGGGGAGCAAAATAACTGATGATGGGCGGAGTAGAGAGGATATAAAATGTAGACTGGCAATGGCAAGGAAAGCGTTTCTGAAGAAGAGAAATTTGTTAACATCGAGTATAGATTTAAGTGTTAGGAAGTCGTTTCTGAAAGTATTTGTATGGAGTGTAGCCATGTATGGAAGTTAAACATGGACGATAACTAGTTTGGACAAGAAGAGAATAGAAGCTTTCGAAATGTGGTGCTACAGAAGAATGCTGAAGATTATATGGGTAGATCATATAACTAATGAGGAGGTATTGAATATAATTGGGGAGAAGAGGAGGTTGTGGCACAACTTGACTAGAAGAAGGGATCGGTTGGTAGGACATGTTCTGAGGCATCAAGGGATCACCAATTTAGTACTGGAGGGCAGCGTGGAGGGTAAAAATCGTAGAGGAAGACCAAGAGATGGATATACTAAGCAGATTCAGAAGGATGAAGGGTGCAGTAGGTACGGGGAGATGAAGAAGCTTGCACAGGATAGAGTAGCATGGAGCATCAAACCAGTCTCAGGACTGAAGACCACAAGAAAAACACATCACGAAAAGCGCTCCTGCGAGTATAAAAGGAGGCGAGGAGTATTTTTTTTTTGGTCAGTGTAGAAGCAGTAAGAGCAGAAAGAGTCCGTCAGGAGAGGTCAGTGACTTCAAACGTGGACTAGTCATTGGCTGTCACCTGCGTAACTTATTCGCCAGGTACGTTTCGACCGTTCTGAAGCTACTCAGGTCGACTCTTGGTGATGTGATCCCGAAGTGGAAACATGAGAAACCAAGCACAGCTAAACAAAGACCATGCACACCTTAGTTACTGTTGGGCATGGACCGTGAAGCACTGCAGAGGAAAGTTGTAAAAATGTCGCATGAAATCAGTGGGAGTAATCACTTGTGCGTTCCAATGTGTCACCAGCAGTACAGCTAGCGCTGTGCCTGCGCTTAGGGCGTTAAAATGTACGGTCGGGCAGTTCCTCGTAAGCTACACTTTTGTGTAGTCACTGCTAAGAAGCGCTTGAGATGAAGCAAAGAGTGACGGTAGTGGACAGTGAATGTCTGGAAACGAGTGATTTGGAGCGGTGAATTGCGCTACATAAAATTTCGTCAGGCGTAGAAATAAGCTGTCTATTTTGTGAACACAAGGCGAGTAGTTGCTTGTAAAAAGTGAGCGCAGCGCTCATGCGTCTCGATGGCTCAATCGTAATGTGCCAGACTGCGGATTCAAAGGTCACTGGTTCGATTCGCGGTCATTCCTAGAACTTTTATCTACATCTACATCCATACTCCGCAAGCCACCGGACGGTGTGTGGCGGAGGGTGCCTTGAGTACCTCTATCGGTTCTCTCTTCTATTCCAGTCTCGTATTGTTCGTGGAAAGAAAGATTGTCGGTATGCCTCTGTGTGGGCTCTAATCTCTCTGATTTTATCCTCATGGTCTCTTCGCGAGATATACGTAGGAGGGAGCAATGTACTGCTTGACTCCCCGGTGAAGGTATGTTCTCGAAACTTCAACTAAAGCCCGTACCGTGCTACTGAACGTCTCTCCTGCAGAGTCTTCCACTGGAGTTTATCTGTCATCTCCGTAACGCTTTCGCGATTACTAAATGATCCTGTAACGAAGCGCGCTGCTCTCCGTTGGATCTTTTCTATCTCTTCTATCAACCCTATCTGGTACGGATCCCACACCAGTGAGCAGTATTCAAGCAGTGGGCGGTCAAGTGTACTGTAACCTACTTCCTTTGTTTTCGGACTTCGTTTCCTTAGGATTCTTCCAATCAATCTCAGTCTGGCATCGGCTTTACCGAAGATTAATTTTATATGATCCTAATGCCTACTCCCAGATAATTTGTGGAATTAACTGCTTCCAGTTGCTGACCTGCTATATTGTACCTAAATGATAAAGGATCTTTCTTTCTATGTATTCGCAGCTCATTAAACTTGTCTACATTTAGATTCAATTGACATTCTCTACACCATGCGTCAATTCGTTGCAAATCTATCATTTATCAGTTCTATTACTTCTGGAAATGTTGCATCGTGATTCGCGGCCCACGTTAACCAGTGGGTAAGGCTTTCAGAGGTCAGATATAGACGACGGCAAAGAACCACAGAACAATGGCTTCTAAAGCACTATGGTGTTAAAACCAACCTTCGGAATGACTAAAGCTTTACTTTTTTCTAGCACTTTTTGTCACGACATGATTTACAGTCGAGATTTGGTGTTCTTTAAAACTTTATAAATTACAAGAACGACGTTCTGTTAAGTATCGTGCAGCCATTTTGCATATTGCTGCATATAGCGTGTGACAAATGAGGTTAAATAGTGAGCTCTAGCGCTCGCATGTGATGTCAGCTGTGGCAATTACCCGAATAACTGCAACCCGCAACGTTTCCGTGTTATGTGTGTTGCATACATACTTGTAGAATTTCAGAGGTAGCTCGCGCGCACGGTGTGCGTTCGGAAATCGGTCTCTTGCGGACGATGAGACGATACTTTGCGAGAATTCACCTCTCATCTATAAAGTAACATGGTATTCAGAGTTTCAGATTACACAAATCATATAACTTTAAAAATAAAATGCTCAGTCGACCGGATGCCGTTACTGTGCACATCTCCATAGATTCTAAATTTTAACTTCACGATGTTACGAACATCGTCCTTCAGAACTGGTACAGGTGAGCTTTTTCCACTACGCCATTCATGAAGCCGAACTCTGTATGGCAATTGTCAAACAGGGACTTCTCCTACCTTTAAATGCCATGATATTGGCCCAACAGCCGAAAAACTATGTTCCCATAGTACGAAAGTTTCACCAAATCTATGAATTCCACAGTCGAAAGCCATCGAGTCATAGCAGTGGCGTTATTTGATCGACTCCAAGACTGGTGCCAGAAGAAGGAAACGTTTGCTTCCAGGTAGTCATTAGCTGGTTAATTCGCAGCTTAATCCACAGTCTCTCGCAGTATTTGTTTCGAGTGACGAACCCCATAAAACGTACCACGAATGCGCGGTGACTGTCAGCTGTGAACAATCTCAGCACAATTACGATGGGTCTGATGAATCGAAAAATGATTGAAAACATACCAGATAATAGTGTCTGCAGAATGAATTTTCACTGACCAACTGTAAGGACGAGTCGTTCTCGTATAGCTCTATCGGTGAAGCACTTGTGCGCGAACTTCGAGTTTCGGTCTGTCACACAGTTTTAATCTGCCAGGTAGTTTCAGATAATTGCGTTGCTTGTAAACGTATTAAATAGCAAAGTAGTTTGCTAAATAGTTAACAGTGAGAGAGGATAAAAAACAACAATTATGTATGTACATGTCTGAATGGGATTACTGGAAACTAATTAAAAAAAGACAAAACAAAACAAAAAACATGCAAACTGACTACCCCGAGTAATGGCGTTAGTCAACCCGAATACGGTGGCGTGTTCTCGAAGTTTCAGTCGCTCCAACTCTATACCTGCTGAAGCCCTTATTACTGGCCGAGAAACTGGACAACTATCCTGCACGACTTCTATAGCAGAGTACTTTCTAGGAGTGAATATGAATGTTGAAGTGTCTTAAAATCACTAAATCACTCGGAACTGGGACCTTTTCTCTTCTTGGGCAAATGCTCTACCGTCTCAGCTGTCCAAGTACGACACACTCTCCCGGGAGTGAAAATTCCGTAAGGTATGCAGGAGAACTTGTGAGAAGTTTGGAAGGTAGGGGACGAGGTACTGGGAGTAGTACAGATGTGAGGACGACTCGTGAGGGGTGCTTGGGTAGTTCAGTCGGTAGAGTGAAAGGCAAAGTTTCCTGGTTCGAGTCCTGATCCGGCAAACAACTGTAATCTGCCAGAAAGTTTCAAATCAAATCACACTCTGCTGCAGAATGAAAATTCATTCCGGAATTCTTAAAACTACCTGCATTACATGTGTAAACTTAAAGTTGTAGTCACACAGTCGCTCCTGTAAAGTACCCCTTATTTTCAGATAAGAGCGCATTTTACTTTATTTCCAGTTTTGCTCTTCACATTCGTGAATTTATCAGCGGTGCTGCACATGGGGAGTAAGGAACGAGCGGTAGGTTCCCACTTTGGCCAACACTTTCAGAGTCAGTGGGTTGAGGTGCCGATGCAGAAGGCGCTCGTGACGTCAACAAAGAGAAACGCCGGGGAAGTACATTCATGCGAATCAAGTAATTGTTATTAATAAATATTTGCTAACAAAAGTTGCCTCTTGCCACTCAGACAGGAGTGTACGGGTCATAAATACTATATGTAAGTAATTTTACAATGGCAGGAAACGTTGATATTAATAAATGAATGAATAAATTTGGCATAACCGAAGATGCACGATGTTGTACGAACTACGACGATAGTATGCTCAGTATGCAGACTGCGGGCCATAGTCGGCTGTCATCGATAGGATGTCTTTCGACCTAGTCATGTGGTAGGCTAATAGCTTATAATCAATGTGAACAAGTTCATTTTGCGGTGTTTCTTAAATAAACGCACAATAAAGGCATTCTGTGTAAAAATTATTAGCACAAAAAGCTTCATCCTGCTTCATTACGTAAGACATAGACAGAAGTATTACTCTTTCAGAATCAGAAGGCGCTGCTACGATTCTGTTAAGGGACATAAAACTATGAGGACATGTCCACATAACAGGTAGGAAGAATTCCTGCGCGGCGGCTCGCTAAGTCAGTTCAAGGGCGGACTGGCTTAATTATCTCAAAACTCGGGTGGGAAAGCGTGGGCAGTTATACTGTACACCCCTCATGCCACTATCTACGAACTTACGGGCATTTCTGGAGGTTTAGTAGCGGTGGGGGTTCTTGAACTCTGTATCTGTAGTATTGACTCTATACTATTATGTTCTGTGTTCCGACGCGTGCAGCTATACGGATAGCCGAGCTGACTGTAACAAGTTGTGTGCTGCGACCGCACAAGTCGGATTCAAATTCAGCTTAGGGCAGCAGCCGTTGTTCGCAACTGGCCAAACACACACACACACACACACACACTGCTGGCGCTGCGCGTGCCCTACGTTCCGCGTGCAACGCAGTCAGCAAAGGAAGCGACGCGCCAAATACACGCCTCACCAGCACTGCGACGGGTGGTATATGGAGAACTGTGCGCAACATAAGCATCTGCCGCGCCATACTAACGACATGCGGGGCCCAGACCTTGTTTCCCCGCGAGTTGCTAACGTCAAGGGCCCCACACACGAGCGATTTACCGAGCGGTTTCAACCAGTATTTCGAGCACCACCGTATTATCAAGTTCTGGTATGTGTATCAGTAGTGACTAATAGGAGAGATCGGGGCAGGCCTTCACAATCTATGATTCTTAATTTTTGAAGAGGAAATGTTTCTCTTTCTATCACTAACGTATCACCTAATATGTATCCTTGGCTATATCTTTCCACAAATTTGAGGCTATAGCAGCACTTGGATTTTCAGGAAAAAAAGAGTTCTGTAGGACTAAATTTTTGTGACAACGTGCCCTAATTCTGGGTTGGTCGTCACATGCATTGGGGTTGGTTATCATGACTTCTTTATTTCTGAAAAACAGTTCTATTATCAACAGAAAAATAAAAAAATGGTACTGACAAAATATGAATAAATTTTGAGACTATGAACTGATAATCACTCCTTTTTTACTTTTCTCACTGCTAAAACATGATTTCTGTAACAACTTCTCCTCAATTTGTCTTTTTATGTAATTTCTCAATTTTTTACCTGAAACAGGCTGAAAAAACGTGCCGCAATAGGTTGCCACATGTGACAACCATCTTCGATATTTCTATGACTATCAATCCCGAACGGACATTTCAGGCTAAAACCTAGTTGCAAAAACAGCCCTTGAACATAACCTCAATGCTGATCCGGTATAACATCGTGCAACTATTATAAAATAATATAAAATAGACTTCACTGATAAAGAGTGATAAATGACAGTTAATTATGCCAGTAGACGGATATTTACACCTGTTAAAACACAAAAATAACACCAATAAAATTCAGAAAACTTCTGTACATTTATCTTGCGGCAAGTATTTGATGGTGATCTCTGATATATAATTTGTATTATTCTAAAGATCGTGTTACATTACACAGGATGAGTTTTTTGTCTTTGAGACAACGAAATATCTAAAATACTACGCATCAATTTCAAAAACAGAAAAATATTTATAAAAATGCTGCCCAACGATACCAATGTTTAAAATGGTTCAAATGGCTCTGAGTACTGTGGGACTTAACATCGGAGGTCACCAGTCCCCTAGAACTTAGAACTACTTAAGCCTTACTAACCTAAGGACATCACACACATCCATGCCCGAGGCAGGATTCGAACCTGCGACGGTTCCGGACTGAAGCGCCTAGAACCGCTCGGCCACCGAGGCCGGCTCTACCAATGTTGAAACACCTGCACCAGCCCCAGGGTGTGGGGCGGCGAGGAATTTTGAAATCTTAAATAAGAAAGTCTTATTTTTATTGAAGAATCGGATTCTACGGGAAAAATCCGTAACTTTAGTATGTAACACTTTTTTCGTTTGTTGATAGATGACTTTGTAATCAACAAATCACACAGCTGAGATCCAAAACGGGATTATCTCGAGAAAATACATTGTATCAGAAACATAAAAAATAGATGTTTGTGCAAACGACTTAGCGTTTAGCAGTTCTCTCCGTGTAGCTGTTTTGAAAATTTCATTCATTCATTCATTTATTTGTTACTTGACTTGATCTCATTGCTTCCATATCGTTCCTAAATACTCTCTTTCGTAGCCTGACTGCTTTATGAGTTAGAATGCAGATTTTTAAGATAGATGAGGAAATTGAAATGGTTTACTATTATGGAAAAAGTAGCAGGAATGTCTCTAATGCTGTAACCGTTTATGCTCAACGTTTTGCGAAGAGGGTACGACCATACGCTTTTTTGGCGGGTTATTCGACAGTTCTCCACTGAGGGAACTTATAACAACAAAAAAGGAAAAATTGCTGGAGAGAATGCGATATTAGCTGCAGTGAATCATATCCCCCATATACTCTTTGTCAGTGGCCGGTTCAGCAAGTATAGGGCGACCCAAATTTCTTTACTCGAGTGTTGTTCTCCGTCTAGTCGTCGTTCATGAGCCACGGTACAAATAACTGACACAACAGGCATTATTGGAATGCAGAAAACCAGCAACTGAACATCATCGTCCGTGGAATGTGAATGTTTAGTGAGGAATACCTGGTGACAAATTTCGTTATCAATGGTACCTTAGATGGTGACAAATGTCGAACATTCTCGCAAGACGATCTTCTATTATTGCTTGCTGAACTTCCCTTGGACTTGCAACAGATAATGCGGTTTCAAGACGTTGATTACATAGCACTTTATCCTTTGGCATCACAGGTAGTACTAGATGGTAAGTACAATCGTCGGAAGATACAGTCCATTATCTTGGCCTGCAAAATCGCCCAATCTCACCTTGCCCCACTTGTTAGTGGGATAACGTGACGAGTGAAGTTTATAATTAAGTGCCAACAATGCGCGATAACGTGATTCAGCGTATCACCAATGCGTGTCAGAACATTGCATCCGAAACAGCTCTCAGTTCTGTTGAATCATTCCATGTGCGGTTACATAAGAGCATCGCAGCGTGTGGGGACTTTTTTAGCAATTACTGTTAAACAGTTCTTACAAACAAGTACCCAGATGGTGAGAGGATACTCCTCAGACAACTTTTTTTCATAACACATCTCGTATTCTTTTTTTGCTCCAATGCATTTTTCTCGAGATAATACCGTTTTCTTATTAAATTTTGTTTTTTTGTCGATTACAAGTCAGAGACTGTGCGGCTGGTCCCCGAGGAGGTTCGAGTCCTCCCTCGGGCATGGGTGTTGTAGGGAAGCAGCCTGCTCACGCCGTATAAAATTCACATCAGTCTTTCCATTGTGTGCCAGCCTAGTCCGCTGTAACTAGCTCTTACCTCATAAATGTTGCGCAATACTTTAAAAATCAAGTAAATAACCTGAAACGTTTCTAGCATGTCAGGAGTAATGCTAAATCAATATGTGTTGAATATCAGTTCAATAACTTTAACCTTTTTAGAAATTTGGATGTTTTTCTGTAAAAATCATTGGCGCAACAGAAAAGAGGTAGAAACATAAAAATTTATATTTAGATTCCTTTTTCATAATAATTTAGTAGAAACAGTATTCTGGATCTCACAAATTAAAATTTTAGTTGAAATTCATGATTTTCTGGTTTTTGTCTTAAAAATTAAGGAAGCAAGATAGATTAAGTAGGCGAATAAATAAGGCTAGGATGTTTAAATTTAATAGAAGGGAGATCCGCTATAATCATAAAGATGTGAGAAGTTTCAACTGAATAACTATAAAACTATAGCAGTAGCATATCTCCAAAGAGCAAGTTCAGAACTCGTCTATTGCGTGTAGTGCTGACTTAGCCACGTCAGACTTTTATTATGATTACTTACACGTGTTCTGAATGCACATTTAAATTGAGAGCTTCATCGGCCATCAGCAAAGGAAGCAATGATTTATTCTATAACTTAAAGTGGTGCATTACTAGCCCAGCGGCTAGTCGGGAGAGCCGATTTGATCATGCGTTTCCTTAGCCGTCCGCACCGCGGCTTTATATATAAGAACGCTGCGCGAGAAGGCAAGGCCCCAGTTCTCTCCAGACGCTGATTAGCGCACCACCTGTGCCGGGAGTCGCGCCGCGTCGGTATCATTGCTATAAACAGCCTCGGATGCCGTAATAAGTTACTCGGGATACGCGTAACCATGAAATCGTTTTCGAGGGAAGTGTCAATTCTGGGATGACTTTAATGATCTATCTTCAGTTTGCGTATGTCGTATTTTCACGTGCCGCCGTGGGACAGACATTCTACCATTATTTAGCGTGGCGCCTGATGAACATTATCATCAAATTATGGCGAGCATTCACTTAAACATTTAATGTGAACAGTTATGGTTGCATCAGCGCATTAGACTCTGAACTGCTCTGGTAGTTGGATTGTGTGGATTATTTTTGGTCTGTGACTTTCAGAATATAGTGAACATTTTAGAGAGAATGGTTTTTGATTATGAATCCCAGACAATCTCCTAATTCCTCAGAGCTATAAGCTGTAGCTATAAATGTATTTCTCAGATGAAGTGGGCACTAGAAATTCTAATTGCAGGCTTCACGTTTTGCTAATCACTTTCTGGTTGCCAATATTGTAGTTAGAGAGCCAGCGTTGAGAACGGCAAACAACAGCATAAACAAATACAAAACACATATTCTACAATTATTCCACCCGCCGCCCCACAGTGTGTGTGTTTGTCCTTAGGATACTTTAGGTTAAGTACTGTGTAAGCTTAGGGACTGATGACCTTAGAAGTTAAGTCCCATAAGATTTCACACACATCTGAACATTTTTTTGTCGATTACAGCGCCATCTATCACGCAACGCCAAAACTGTTAAATATTTTTCCCGTAGAGTCCCAATCTACAATAAAAGTGGTATATATATTCCTGCAATAGCGTGATTGTTCCAGGACGTCTGCTTCAGTTTGGATTCACTAATATCGGAAACAAATAATATGCGAGTCGGGGGTGACGGACGAGAGACGCTGCGCTGCAGCGTGTGATGAGTTGGAAATTGGGGTCGGTCAGGGACTGTGTCCGGATGACCGAAGCGGTTAAAGCAAAAGCTCATGAGAAACTGTAAGTCCAGCTTCGAGTCCCTGTCCGGCACATGTTTCCAACTTTCGACATTGCATTTTAATGTGCGGCTGTAAGTCACTAGTTTCCCACCAACCCTTTCCCATTCCTTCCCAGTTCTCTATTTCTTATAAGAAAATGGAATGTTCCTGTTTGAGATTTCAGAGAAGCCACCGCCCCCTCCCCTCCCCCCCCCCCCCCCCACACCCTCTGGGTGGAGGGAGGTTAGAAGGTCACACTTGGTATCGCTGGATAGCACTTTTAAAAATATTGAACATGTTTTTTTCCGTTTTCTAATCCGATGCGTAGTTTGAGATATTTTGTTGTTTGGAGATAAAAAATTTACCGTTCATATAACGGAATAAAAACAGTACCCCATTAGTTAGGTGTTGTCGCTGCTTTATTGAATTGGTAAACAGTTTTCAGTCTGGTCGTAGCCTAGTACGTGATTTAAATGAATCCTATTTTCCATTGTTCAATAAGGTTTTTTCGGAACCAGTTCCATATTTCTGTTTGGTTCCTGCATGTGAATAAGTGCTTGAAATGCCCGTCATTTGGCAGATTGTGCATTGCACCGTGGGTCCCAGTTTTATTTTGTGTAGTTTTTCGGCAGTCGGTATGACGTTTTTCACTGCCTCGTGCCAGTTGGAGAAAATGTTTGTTGGGAGTATCAGGTTATTGATTTTTTTCCAAATTTCGACCAGTTATTTGTGAGATGCCGCTGGTAATGGTACCACTATACCACCACGCCCGCGCGTTCCGAACGATGGAAATTATGAGATGAGAAAATGACACTCATAGTGTAACTCCCAGACAGATTAAAACTGTGTGCCGGATCGAGACTCGAACTGGGTACCTTTGCCTTTCGCGGGCAACTGGTCTACCAATTTTTTTTTTTTTTAACCTCATTTTGTTCGATTTTGTTCGTTGCATCTGCTCGGGGCGGACGTCGTAAGACATCCGTTTGAGTTCGTTGTTGGACGATTAACTCAGTTTTTTTTAATTATTATTACAGAGTGAGCTAACCCTCTGACCGAACACGCTGAGCTACCGTGCCGGCTGACCAACTAAGCTAACCAAGCACGACTCACGCCCCGTCTTCACAGCTTTACTACCGCCAGTACCTCGTCTCCTACGTACTAAACTTTACAGAAGCTCTCCTGCAAACCTTGCAATACTAGCACTCCTGAAAGAAAGGATATTGTGGAGACATGGCTTAGGCACAGCCTGGGGAATGTTTCCAGAATGGAGTGCTAGTCCTGCAAGGTTCGCAGGAGAGCCTCTGTAAAGTTTGGAAGGTAGGAGACGAGGTACTGGCGGAAGTAAAGCTGTGAGGACGGGGCGTGACTCGTGCTTGGGTAGCTCAGTTGGTAGAGCACTTGCCCGCGAAAGGCAAAGGTCCCGAGTTCGAGTCTCGGTCCGGCACACAGTTGTAATCTGCCAGGAAGTTTCATATCAGCACACACTCCGCTGCAGATTGAAAATGTCATTCTGGAAACATCCCCCAGGCTGTGGCTAAGCCATGTCTCCACAATATCCTTTCTTTCAAGAGTGCTAGTCCTGCAAGGTTCGCAGGAGAGTTTCTGTAAAGTTTGGAAGGTAGGAGACGAGGTACTGGCAGAAGTAAAGCTGTGAGGACGGGGCGTGACTCGTGCTTGGGTAGCTCAGTTGGTAGAGCACTTGCCCGCGAAAGGCAAAGGTCCTGAGTTCGTGGTTCGGTTCGGCACACATTTTTAATCTGCCAGGAAGTTTCATATCAGCGCACACTCCGCTGCAGAGAGAAAATGTCGTTCTGAACACTCATAGTGATTTATAACTTTTTATATCTATTAACGTGGCTTGCAAAATTACAGACCGACAAGAAGTAGATAGGCATCCTCCGGAGTGCTGCAGAACTGCCTGCTCTGCGCCGGCGCTGTGGAACGTGACGCGGCGTGACGTAGGACGCCTCCCACGCCGTCCGAGGCACCGTTACCCGCACCTACCTTCACTGTTCCCCCTCCCGGCCCGCCTCGGCTGCTGTGCCCTCTCTCCTGTCCATTTAACTGGCTGGTTTCTTGACCTCGTAGCTGCTCCACAGACACCTCTTCCGATACTTCGTGTGAGAAAGTTGCAGCCATTGTCTACAATCTAGATCTGCATCTACATTTACATCCGTACTCTGTAAACCACTGCTATGTGTCTGACAGGGGGCACTTCCCATCGTACCACGAATTAGGAGTTTCTCGCCGTTCCGTTCGCGTGTGGATCGTGGACAGAATGGTTGTTTAAGTGCATCTCTCCGCGGTACAATTAGTCTGCTCGTACCTTCGCGTTTCCTGTGTGGGCAATACGTAACGACCTACAGTACATCCCTAGACTCTTTACTTAATAATGGTTTTTGGAACATTGCAAGAATCCTTTTGTGGGATAGTTAGTGTATATCGTCAAACGTCTTGCAGTTAAGGTTTTTGGGCAAATGTTTCAGCAGAGCGGAAATAAGACGCCCTAGAAATTATACAATGGATTTTTCTTCTGATTTTCATAACCAAACGAAGAGTGGGAAATGGACAAATGGAGTTTAAAATTGAGCAGCGTGAGGTCGAACTTTCAAAAAAAGTAATCATGGTAATTAAAAAAACTTAATTAATGATTTGGGCAACGGCCTTGTTGCAGTGGATACACTGGTTCCCGTGAGATCACTGAAGTTAAGCGCTGTTGGGCGTGGCCGGCACTTGGATGGGTGACCATCCAGCCGCCGTGCGCTGTTGCCATTTTTCGGGGTGCACTCAGCCTCGTGATGCCAATTGAGGAGCTACTAGACAGAATAGTATCGGCTTCGGCCAAGAATACCATCATAACGACCCCACGCCCGTCCTATCCGCATCCTCCTCTGAGAATGACACGGCGGTCGGATGGTCCCGGTAGGCCATTCGAGGCCTGACGACGGAGGGCTAGTTAATGATTTAGAATTGAATTATTTCAGAAACAGTTGCTGCGAGATATGTAACTGAGTCAAAAAAGTTCATCTCTTCAAGGACTCACTATTTTGCGCATAAAAAGTTACACTAGTCTGATGTCTCAAGTTGTAGGAACAAAATAAATATCAAATCACACATAAACTGAAACTTCTCTGTTTTCTCTTGATCTACATACTTTTAATATGTGGGGCCCTGCCCACTCGTCTCGTATAGAGTGCCTAAAGGATGCTGCGTCCTCCGAATGCTATACAACAATTCAAGCAAATCTCTTTAATAGTTTTTATTGAAATATAGTAGATTGACAATACTTTACTTGTATTGTCAACTGGTGTGGCGAGCGATGGGCGACATGAAAACAGTAATGTTCTTCGCTACAGACAATGTCCAAACAAGCAATGGATATGGATCATTGATAACTGCTCTGCGAGTGCTGGTCTACAACTGTGCGAATACTCGCCGAATACTGAGCCGATTCTGAGCGGCCGAGGCTACCAGGAGCTGCGCTTATGTTCTCCTCTTGTAGAGGCCGCTCCTGTAGTGGTGCGGTCCTAATCAGCGCACCATAGGCCGATGTCATTTCACCGCCTTCTCCTCTCTTGCTTTCTTCGTCTTCGTTTCGGCGCTTGTGGTTACGCCAGAACATAGTAATAATAGACTACTGATAGCTGTTTCAATATATTACATTTCATTCTAACTGAAAAAACATGAAAGTAAAAAAAAAGTTGAAGAAAAAACGGTCAAATATTTTGTAAAATGATTTGTCTAAATGTAAGTAATAAAATAGATTAGAGAAACATTTGACGATCCTCATTTGCTGTACATGATTTGGAGCATCATTGAAAGGCGCTTCAAATATTTCTCTTATCTATTTTACGAGGCCGTACTGAAAAGCAATGTCTCTGAATTTTTAATGTGAAGACTCTGTAAGCTTTTTATCAAAACAAACGTTATTGACAGTCTACCTCATTATTCTTCATGCCTACATATCTATTTTTCAACATAGTCACCTTGCTGCCGAAAATATTTCTCCCAACGAGACGCCAGTTTGTTCATACCGTCAATGTAGAATATATGACTTTGTTGACCTCACCTCTGTTTGCACCGCTTCATCACTACCAAAGTGAAGTCCTCCAACATGTTCATTTAGCTTTGTAAACAGATGAAAATCGGATGGGTCCAAGTCAGGACTGTATGGAGGATGATCGATGACAGTGAACCCAAGATGTCAGATTGTTGCAAATGTCACAAAGGTCGAGGGTGGTCTGAGATCGTTAATCTCCGAAGGTTCTTGACCGACTGCTTTGAAATTTTGACACAATGTTGCATTCGAGTACTCAAGTGCTTTTATATACCTAATGGAACGCCACCTTATATATAAGCAATCGGTCAAGAACCTTTGGAGATTAACGATTTTGAACAAACCAACATTTACATTTTTATAACATTTCTCCTTTTATTACATATACATTACATACATACCGGATGCGTTGCTGTAGGTATATAAAAACACGTGAGTATTCGAATGCAATGTTGAATCAAAATTTCAAAGCAATCAGTGTAGAGTTTTTGGAAATTTGAAGCTTTGAAGAAACTAAAATCTGCTTCTGTACTTATATAAAAACTGTAAATGTTCCTAATAACAAATCACCGAAAGTTTTTGACCGAATGCTTTGAGATTTTGACACAACGTTGCACTGGTGTACGCGTGCGCTTTTCTATGCCTATTTGTTTAATATTTGTTGTATATAATTTTTTTATAAATTTAATAATAGGGAATTGTTGCTACAAAAAATTTTAAAACAGTTACCTGTACATTATATATAATATATTAAAGAAATGGATACCTAAAAAACGCCTATATTATAACGCAACGTCTTTTCAAAATTTCAAAGTAGTCGACCAAGAACCTCTAGACGGTTATGACCATTTCATTTTTATTTATGTAGATGCGTGACTGATGCCTATTCTTCACGAACAGTGAAGACAACAGTAAGACGTATTCTACGCAGGGTACTACTAGTGTTGAGTAGGGGCCGCCACATACGCAGTACCAATCGGAAGCAGGCGGTGACGCGCACGCAGGCACGCGGTCGAGCTGCAAGTTACGTCCGTGGGCGTGAGGGCTCGGCGAGCAGGCCTGTACGCCGGGTTCGTCTCCTAACCTTGCGTTTGAGTCACCGCGCCATATACGCCGCTGCCGCTGCCGCGGCGCGCCTTGCTTTCGTAATGGGAACGGGTTCGGCGCACTCCGGGTACAGTTAGCGCCGCTGCTCGCTCTCGATGAAGGACGAACCGCGACGCTGTTGCAATATCCTCCTCCTGCAAAACACGCCGCGGCCTTCTGCCCGAACAACACGGCTCTGTTTGTCATTGGTTCTTGTGTATACACGTGGATACGATTACTTGTCTACCACAACAGAATAACTTTGTTCTCTTCTTAAACACAAGAAGCCTGAAGATCGTTTGGTAAACTGATCATCCGAAGATGATGACCAAGATGATGTTGATTATTATTATTATTGTTATTATTATTATTGCTATTTTTGTTGTTGTTGTCGTATGCATCGGTTACAACGACAAAATTGTTCTACATATTTAATCAAAAAAATACACGTGCGCAACTGTGTATGCTATATAAACATTCAACTGCCCCGACTAAAACACGAATGTTCGAAGATTCAATCCAGTGAACGCCTCGTCGGATGCTACACTCAAGACTCTTGGTACCACCAGGGAAACGTCTGTTAGGGCACTCAGTTACAGTAAGGCTCACTGTGTATCACCACAGTCACTTGTACTTCAGTGCAAAAGCCCCACTATTACATGTTGTGTTTGCATATACCTTCTCCGAACCATTAAGCTATACCCACATCTCTCTAGAATGACGAAAGCCGGGAACTTGAAATGTAAGGTTGTCAATAATTTCGCGCTTCCGGATTTTCGTAGCTTGCCCCTCACGTTTCCATTGAAACCAGAGAAGAGCATTTGGACTGCTTTTTCATATGCCGGTCTCCTGGATTTGAGGCGTTTCCTAGACAGAGGAACAAAATCTTCGTGAAGAGGGATTGATTCATTTTTAGAAACTTATTGGCGAAGATTGCAGTGAGCCGCTTTTCGACGAACGTGAGCTGGACAAAAGAATTAGTAACCAAGCCCGTCCGGCTAGCCGTGCGGTCTAACGCACTGTTTCCCGAACGGGAAGGTATGCCGGTCCCCGGCACGAATCCGCCCGGCGGATTAGTGTTGAGGTCTGGTGTGCCGGCCAGCCTGTGGATGGTTTTTAAGGCGGTTTTCCCTCTGCCTCTGCGAATGCGGACTGATTCCCCTTATTCTGCCTCAGTTACACTATGTCGGCGATTGTTGCGCAAACACTGTCTCCACGTCCGCGTACACCGTAATTACTCTACCACGCAAACATTGGGGTTACACTCGTCTGGAATTAGACGTTCCCGGCGGGGTCCACTAGGGGCTAACTGCACAATAACCCTAGGTTCGGTGTGGGGCGGCGATGGGGCGAGTGGACTACTATAGCCTGTTGTGGGGTTGTGTACCACTGAGGGCTACGGCGGGGACGAAGCCTCTCCGGCCGTTTCTAGGTCCCCAGTTCAATATATATCTATACATTACTAGCCACCATGTAGGTGTAGAGCTGACTATGCCATTAATGGTTCTTTTAGCTGCATTCAAATGAACGTCAACTTTCTTCACATGAGCGCTGCAGAACTAAACTGGTGCGCATTATCCTGCTACAGACTATGCCAACGCAAGGAATGCTCCGCGGAGGAATTATTTGTTCCGCCATGTACTACCTGCTAGCTTCCTCAACGGGTTCACCCATGACAGTATATTTGAGGATGTGCTGGAAGGGTATTTATGATATGTCAGTGTTCTGTTCATGTGACATCTAGGCATTTTAGCGTATCGTTGTCTTTACGCCAAGAGGACCAAACTGTGTGCTGATATTTGCTGATGTTAGACGATAAGTTTTGTATCGTCTCGTTGTCACTGTACAGTCTTGTACCACGGGAAGCAAGGAGAGGATGTTATCTGGTGGCCGGTATCTTACAACAGAACTGCACACATGTATTAACAGAGTTCTTTATTTATCAGAACAGAAAGCTACTTATCTTTAAGCTAGTCCATGTGTTGTGGTACAAGCTCTTCCATAATAGTCCACGTTAGTCTCACTGCTGATGAAGTACAAGTCCCACTATAAACACTACACTCTCGTAGCCAGTAATGTGCACTGACGGATATGGCAGCGAGACATGGACTTAAAGTGCAAAAGCTTTTGATAAAACGATGCTCGCTGAAAAATGATGGAAAACATGTAGTTAAGGAATTATTAGTAGAGACAGAATATCTAACGAATTGACCAGAGAACAGACTAGAGTGGAAGAGGTAATTATGAATGTAATGAACGTGAACTCGAGATGAGTGGAACGTGTAGTTGGCCGAATGCACGGTAGAAGCAATAAGGAATTTCTATGTTCGAGTTAACAAGAGAAAAGACCGAGGCGATGACCTAATGGAAAGTGGCTGTGTGGTGTTCGGATATGTGGGAGCAACATGAATACGTAACTCTGAAGACACTAAGACGTAAAGAAGTCCGTAGGAAAACTTTATCTACAAGAGGATGTCAAATCGTTTAAATGACGCTGGTTCTTTTTGAACGGTACTCAACATCGACGACTATATACATCATCTGATCAGAAGTGTCTGGACATCTGCTGGTAAATAAGGGTGTGTCCATCCTTCGCCTATATGGCGGCTTGAGCTTTGCTGAGAACAGTTTTAATAAGATGAATGTCTGTCGAGGAATGGCAGCTTATTCTTCCTCAAGAGTTAAAACCAGAGAAGGTTGTGATATTGGACGCCAGGGGCTGAGGAGAAGTCAACGCTCTAACTCATCCCAAAGAGTTCAGATCGGTACGTTGGGCAGACCAGTCCATTTCATGAATGTTGTCATCAACAAACCATTGCTTCACATATGATGCTTTGTGACAGGGTGCATTGTCATGCCGATACAAACGATAATTGTCTCCAAGCTGTTCTTCTCCTGTACACAGTACATAATGCTGTAAAATGTGTTCACATCTTTCCGCATATTGTATTTTCGTAAGTACAGTAAGAGAACCACACCGTAACTACGAAAAACGTCCCCTTATCGTAGCAAATAGTTCAAATGGCTCTGAGCACTATGCGACTTAACTTCTGAGGTCATTAGTCGCCTAGAACTTAGAACTACTTAAACCTAACTGACCTAAGAACATCACGCACATCCATGCCCGAGGCAGGATTCGAAACTGCGACCGTAGCGGTCGCTCGGTTCCAGACTGTAGCGCGGCCACTCCTTATCGTAACATTGCCTCCTACGTACTTCACTGTTGGCACTATACATGATGGCACGTACCGTTCTCCAGGCAACCGCCAAACCAAAATCTTTAGTATTTTTCCGCCCTGTGACGAGAAGATTTCACCAAACTAGCGGGTCTACTAAGCAGCTGTGGAGCATATTCTCTGCCACAATAAACTGATGAGTAACTGTCAGCCAGCAAAGTATAAGACTGAGTGTCTTTAAGTATTTCAAAAGCAAAGCGGAACTTTATTTTGCTGGGCCTACTGCCATTCACACGGAGCAGATGACTGGGTGGTAGGCAGCACACACTGCAGACGAACGCCGCAAAGTGCCTATGCTCTACTGCTTCTCAAGGGCAAAACCAGTGTTAAATGATAAGTGGCGCAGCGAGGAAGGGTCAGCGAGCATCTTATGTCTAACAAAATTTTTTCACCACGACGTGATCTATCATCGCTAGACGTTTGTCGCAAAGACTTTGTGACACCTAATGTTACATGGCACAAAATTAGTTCTTCTCGCTGATATATAAAATTGTGCACTTAACGTTACAATGATCCAGTAATGAAGCACACTGGGACTCAGTCGTGTATTCGAGTAAACTGTTAGGGTTACACCATGGGAGTCGAGAAAACTTTGACTACCGCCTTTATATGTTGATGAACTCTCAAATGCGTTTCATCATTATTTTCATTGTAGTTTGTAATCAGAAGTATGTCGGTGAATCACTACTCTGTGCAAAATACGCCTCAGCATTGCCAGTTCCACGTTGAACTCTTCGGATCCCAAATGGCTCTGAGCACTATGCGACTTAACTTCTGAGGTCATCAGTCGCCTAGAACTTAGAACTAATTAAACCTAACTAACCTAAGGACATCACACATATCCATGCCCGAGGCAGGATTCGAACCTGCGACCGTAGCGGTCGCTCGGTTCCAGACTGTAGCGCCTAGAGCCGCACGGCCACTCCGGCCGGCTCTTCGGATCCCAATTTGGTCAAACAATAACCAGTAGCGGCTCCCACTTTGTGCAGAGGAGGAGGGAGGAGGTTAGAGTGTAACTTCCCGTCGACAACGAGGTCATTAGAGGAGGAGCAAAAGATCGGATTAGGGGAGGATGAAGAAGGGAAGCAGCTGTGCCCTTTCGAAGGAATCATCCCGGCATTTGCCTCGAGGGATTTAAGGAAATCATGTAAAACCTAAATCAGGGTGGCCAGACATGGGTTTGAACCGTCGTCCTCCCCAATAAGATTCCGTTGTGCTAACCTCTGCGCTACCCTCTAGGTCCATGCAAAGCGTTTCGTTGTTCACATTTTCGAGAATACTGTAATATACTAAACAACTGGTTTCGATGGATCTCCCTTGATAGCTGCGATGTTAATCACAGTGTCCTTACAATGTCTGTAATTCAAGCCACCACAATTCATCACAGGTAAAATCGAGAATCTGCCTCAACATTAGGAGAGATACTTAGGTAACGGATAATTATACGTTTCTGGTTAAGTTCTGTATGCTATTTATTTGAAGGAAAAAATTATTTCGCTCCTAATAAATGCTACGAAGTTTAGCATCGACCTAATCATAAAGACTTGTGTATTATATTTAACTGTTTCTATTACATTGTCTGTCGTTTGTATATGTTTAAGGTACCTGATTATACTGTGAAATTATTCTTTGGTGTTTTACCTATTGTCTTATTTTACATTTTCTTTGTTGCAGGTGAGTATTCGAATCACTTCTCACAGTCGACGCTGATTTTGGTAATAAAGCACAGTGTTCCGAGTGCTCAGTACACTTGGTAAGTATTATAGCATAAGAAGTAGACAGTAGAGTAAAAACGTCCTGGAGAAAATAGAGGTGTATCAAAGTTATGTTTCTTATGTGTGAGGTACGGAGTGTTTACAGGAACTGTGCGTTACCTTTTTTTGTCTTATATCATTGAAACGTGCACTTTTTGATGCGAAAAACATTAAAAACCTGGAGGTTAAGGAGCGAGTAAGGAAGCGATGCATAATGGGCGTCAACAGGGGAAAGGAGATAATGGAAACTTGGAAATGGTAACAAGCAGTAAGCAAAATGAGAATACCCCCGAAACTGCTTTTCAAATTCCAGTTAGCATTTAGTTCCAGTTTTTTTTTCTGAAACAGGACAAGAGCCTCATCCAGTTACAGATTACACTACAGCAGACTAATAGGAACATCTTAAAGGCAAGATCGGTAGAAAAGTCGTATAGAAAGAGGAAAGATGTATAGGCCAAAGGCTACAGAAAAAACTAGGTGTAGAAAACCAGGTCACAATCATCGTGGATCGTAGTACTAAGTTTAGCTACTCGACAGGGAACGAAAGGGCTTTGTGCGGAAATTTTAACCAAAAATATCAGGTACTTATAGTAGGAGAAGCAGGAAACAGCCTGGCTGGCAGCTTATACTATTAGAAGTAACCTGGATGGAATGGGACCACCAACAGCACATACTCGAGAGTGGTTTGTAGAGGTTTCGTAGCGCCATGACCAGCCCTAGGATAACACAGCTGTCAGCTGTGTAAACAAAGAGCTGAGTGGACTGCTCTTGACTGAAACGAAGTTTCATACCTGTGCTATACCTGCTGCTCCATGCGGGATATGAATATACAAAAATCATGGCCCACACCTGACTAGGAGAGGAACGGCAGGTTAACTGAGCTTCGTGCATCGTACAGAAAGCGTAATGAACAGGGGGGAGGGGGGAGGGAGGAGGGTGGGAGGTTGGCACGAGCAGCACACAGGGCGAAATCCCAACGGTTACTGGAGTCAGAAGGACACATCTTTCAAGCTAGAGTCAAACTATAGACAGAGTTGAAAGAATTTGGAATATAACAGAACCATAATATATACAACAGTTAAAGTTATTTCATCATAATATCAGAGGGCTAGAAAAACAAGGTAGATGAGCCTCTTGTACGTCTAGAAAACGTGAAAAATTCCGAAGTGATCTATGCCTCACTGGACACCATTTCACCACAGAGATAGAGACATTAAAAATCACGAATTACAGATTGGCATCATTATTGTGTAGAGGTATCAGGAAAGAATCATGAGTTGCAACGTATGTGAAAGTTGGACACAAAGTCAAAAATATTTAAACAAGCAGTTTTCGTGTACATCAGAACCCATACGCATGCGCTTGTGAAGTGTTATTACAGATTACTTCTCTCGTAATTCTAACAGTCTACGGTTTCCTCTAGGAAACTTTTAGTTATTTGTGAGAAATCCAACTGATTATTCAGTTTCCTGTTAGAGAAGAAAAAGCAGACAGTAGTTTATGGAGATTTCAGTGTAGATTCTCTCAAAGATGCTGACAGGAAGCATGAACTGGAATCATTATTTGGCTGTTTCAGTCTGATTTCATATACGAATTTTTCAGGTCGTGCGCTTCAAGATAACAGCTTTCTGAGTGATAAATTCTTATAGACAATGTTCACTATGAAACAATTAATGTGTACGCAGTTGTTAATGGACTATCTGATCATGATGCATGATTAATGGAAGGAAACAACTGTAAGGCACGTTCGTACAAAGCAGTGAGACTTATTAATAATATCAGGATTCAGTGTTTTAAGAATAAGTTAAAAGAGCTGGTACTGAATGAGGTAAATATGAATGGAGATGCTAATGCGAAATTCAACTTATTCCGTTGTAAATTTCGATAGTATTTCGAAGTAGCTGTCCTACGAAATTACCCGAAAGTAGTCATTGTAAGGAACTCCATTTTGCTATGAACTTTCTGGTCTTTGTGATTATGAGCAGATAACATCTTCTATGTTTCCTTCCATGTTTCCATTGTGTATACTTTTTATACGTACGTTTAATGATTTTTGTAAACCCTCATATTGGTATTTTAAAAAAAAGTTTTGTGTTCAAGAGGGACTCTTACACTAACGAGAGCTGTGACGATTTCGGTGAATTAGTGTCGTCGATATAACGCTTACTGTGATCACTTGACACCATTTTGATGGTATCTCTCCAACCGCATGGTCGATCTCTTTCCATAATTTGCGCACCAGGGACTTTAATCGACTTCAACGTTTTGCAACAAGGATGCGTGACTTCCGACTTCGGCACTGTTGCTCGTATCTTTTTCCAGTCGACATTACCTTTAACAACGTTATTAGCAAATCTTCACGCTCGTTGAGGAAGTCAGCTTCTGCGATCACTTTCGTGTCCGCACAAACAGGTAACAAAGCGCACTCTTAGGCTGGCCTAGTCAGTTCTTACTATAGCCGGTTCGTAGTTTTCACTTTGTCGAATGACTATGACAACTATGTGCTACTGAAGTTTGCCCGACGGATCGAATATTCCATCATTTTTCGGGCATCAATCCAGTACAGTGTGTTAAGTGGTTTTAATTCATTCACCGGCACTCATTGAAGATGGTTATACGGTTAACATTCGAAATGTCGGAAAATGAACCCTTGCAATCTTGGATACACGCCCTAAAGGTGATGGATTATAGCAAATATGTTCGTATCTGAAACTTTCTGACATATTAAAACAGTGCACCTAACTGGGATTCGGAATCTTGCCTTTCACAGAAAATGCTCTTACCGGCTTCCTTTTTTGCAAGAAATGTATTACACAAGTAAAAAATCACGCAGTTACATTAGAGTAAAAGAAAACTTTATCAGGAATCATGTACACTGGTAACTGTAACACATTCACGCTTCAATTTTCAGTACAGAAAGTGACAGAGTGCCTCTTCCACTTGTTGCGCATCTTGTTCGTCGTCTGTGAGAAGTCAGTCTATAAAAAAGTTCCTTTGTAGCTTCTATATGTTGCGTGCGCCGTCTGCTTCCCGTTGTGCTGGTGGTTTTTCCTTTTGTGCTGTATTTGTTTTAAAATTTGATAATTTAATGCCCCATATTACTATCAAGAATCTTGCGACGTTTTCGTTCTATTTTTGATATTTCTGTATTTTTTATGTTCCACATTAATTTAGTACATTACGTAATCCTCCAGGTTTGCTTTATTTCTCCTCTATGTCAAGTAGTTTGCGTAGATGGCCAGCAACTAGCAGCACGCTTTCTTTCTCTTTTTCGGGTGCGGCGTCTTCTTTGGAAGAAGTACACTGAAGAGCCAAAGAAACTGGTACATCTGCGTAATATCGCGCATGGCCCACGCGAGAACACGAAGTGCGGCAACACGACGTGGCATGGACTCGACTAATGCCTGAAGTAGTGCTGGAGGAAACTGACACCATGAATCCTGCAGGGCTGTCCATAAATCCGTGAGAGTACGAGGGGGTGGAGATCTCTTCTGAGAAGCTCGTTGCAAGGCAGGATGTGCTCAATGAAGTTCATGTCTGGGGATTTGGTGGGCAGCGGAAGTGTTTAAACTCAGAAGAGTGTTCCTGGAGCCACTCTGTAGCAATTCTGAACGTGTGGGGTGTCGCATTGTCCTGCTGGAACTGCCCAAGTCCGTCGGAATGCACAATGGACATGAACGGATGCAGGTGATCAGGCAGAATGCTTACGTACGTGTCACCTGTTAGAGTCGTATGTAAAGGTATCAGGGATCCCATAGCACTCCAACTGCACACGCCCCACACCATTAGAGAGCCTTCACCAGCCTGAACAGTGCTTGCTTGCATGCAGGGTCCATGGATTCACGAGGTTGTCTCCATACCCGTACACGTCCATCCGCTTGGTACAATTTAAAAGGAGACTCGTCTGACCAGGCAACATTTTTGCAGTCACCAACAGTCCAATGTCGGTGTTGACGGGTCCAGGTGAGGCGTAAAGCTTTGCGTCTGCAGTCATCAAGAATACACTAGTCAGTCTTCGTCCTCGAAATCCCATACCGATGATGTTTCGTTGAATGGTTCGCACGCTGATACTTGTTGATGGCCCAGCATTGAAATCTGCAGAAAGTTGCGGAAGGGTTGCACTTCTGTTACGTTGAAAGATTCTCTTCAGTTGTCGTTGGTCCCTTTCTTGCAGAATCTCTTTCCGACCGCAGTGATGTCGGAGATTTGGCGTTTTACCGGATTCCTGATATCCACGGTACATTCGTGAAATAGTGGTACGGGAAATCCCCACTTCATCGCTACCTCGGAGATGCTGTGTCCCATCGCTCGTGCGCCGACTATAACTCCAGGTTCAAAATCATTTAAATCATAATAACCCGCCATTGTAGCAGCAGTAACCGATCTAACAACTGCCCCAGGTACTTGTCGTCTTAAATAGGCGTTGCCGATCGCTGCGACGTAGTCTGCCTGTTTACAAATCTCTGTATTTGAACAAGTATGCCTATACCAGATTCCATAGCGCTTCAGTGTATATTTTCTGTGGTTACTGTGTGCGACGGTGCCCTCATTACAACAGCTAGTTTTTCTTTCGTCCATTTGTATATCGTTTGTGCTCTATTGCGTCTTTCATGCTGCATGAACGACACACGGGTGACAGACAAAGTGGTGCTTCGAAGAGCTTTCTGCACTCGTAGCGAGCATTATTCTGATCAATTAGTTGTGTGTATTAAGCCGGGTTTGTTCCCAAAGTCCACTACTGAGCTATCCAGCTACGACTCAGAACCCACCGTTTCAGTGCACTTCTGTCTCTCTCTCTCTCTCTCTCTCTCTCTCTTTCTCTCTCTCTCTCTCTCTCTATCGTCTGTACAGATAAAACCGGAGACATTAAATGCGATCTGACCGCGTGTATTCCGGACTCATCCCTAAATCAGCTGTTTTAGGTCAGTATACGTGGAGCGTAGCAGTAAAATCGCCGTTCAACTACTTCCCCATCACATCGCCAGAGATTAAATCCCGCGCGCGATGTTAGGCCAGATCTGCTTAGCTGCAGTAGCTGCGGTGAAAGCAGCGACTTGTTTGCGGTCAGTGGCGGCATTGAACTGTTTCGGCCAACACCGGCTCTGCACCTTTCACACACGAAATGTTGTCAAACTGGGTTAGCCCACGACGCAGAACGATTAACGCGCAGTTGGCATTCCTGTCAATAGTTTCCACTGCTGGTTTTTGTGAAACTGTCTCTCTGGAGTAGATTCGCTTGCTGAACGTTACTCCACTGCTCTTACACCGTGCTTTGTTTTACTCATTGTATCCCGCTACGTGCATCGGACAAAAAGTTAGTAATCCTCAGGAATAGGGTTCACATATTACCCAATTTAGCGGCTGCCGCCCGTTTTTAGACCCTTCCCCAATTCTCCTCCCAGTTTTGGAGTTGTTTTACAAAACAAACCCTTTTTAATGCACAATAAATAGGTGTTATTTATTTATCACTTCAGTTTATTTTGAATCCTGCCTCTGGCAATAGTGATACAGGAAATATATTTTGCTATGATTTGTTTGCTCTCTAGCGAGTCTTTGCTGAACTCTGCTTAAAGTTTACAACACACGGTCTATTTGCTCGCTGTTTATCGACACTTGTCTGAAGACACGGTCACCAAGAGATGCTTAAAAGTACCGTTGTCAGTGGACCTTCGTATTAAGGAGTGTGCATTATAAGAGGTACAGTATATCTTTATAGGAATTAGAATGCCAAAAGATAACTACAAGTGCGTTTTAAGTCTATTACAAAACTAAATTTTCTTCTGTTCACCAGGATGGAACAACCATAGAGGCAAAATGAACAATATACAAGTAGCAATTTATTTTTATAATCGTATTGTTACTTATTTGTCTATTCGATCATGTACATTACGTTATTAATTTTGTAATATAACATATACCGATATCTACACGTAATTCTGTATTCCTACTATTAGTTATGAATTTCTTCTCACTTTGATGGACTTAACCTCAATCCTTACTGATTTTCATTGTCACCATTGTAATGTGTTATATAAAGAAAGTACCCAATCCATCTAGGAACTAAATAATTTTATGGTAATACAGCACAGTAAATAAATACGCAAAACAGTTTTGTATTAAGACAGGATTTTAAGACTTGTTCTTGTTTCAGCTGCTATTTTTTCCATCTCGCATGGAGGTCGTTCTGATCTGTTAAACCATAAAGTGGCAAACAAACACAAGAAAAACAAAGCCGTACGGGATGCAACTCGAAGTGTAACAAGTTTTTTCTCAAAATCATGTAGTGAAACTAATCGGTGTAAGAAGAAGTGTTATTTTTAAGAGGTGTTAATATCGTTATTCATGACTCTGTACTCTTTGATGAAAGAAGAACACACTGCATAAAGAAATCTGCAAGTTTTGTGGGGAAAAATATTGCTAAGAAATGGTACCAGTGCGTGAATACTAGTGTTGATCTCACTGAACTGTTGAAAGTGGTATAGTACTATTTTGCCACACCCGCACGTAATACTTACTATAGAGAGAGTATTTCCGCTGTGAATTGTCAGTAACGATGAGCGGAATAAGTTCACTCTTGAAAATGTAAAGCTGTTGTTGATTGTATGGTAATGAAAGAAGGTAACATATGTTCAGTAGTATGACAGAATTATCTGCAAAAAGATATCCTGAAAAAGGTCAGAGGAAATGAAAATTGCGTGAAATGAATCACAATATCTAAATTCCCCCAGTTTTTGAACTTTAATAAGTAATAATAAGTCTACTCAGGAATTATCACACTAATATACTTTAACACCACCTTTAGCCTTGATAATGGCCTCAAGAGAGCTCGTAAGTTTTTTCACGCATGTCGTACCCAGCTGAAACCACTGACTGATGATCATATATCGTAGAGTTGCCAAACTGCGGCGATATTGACTGCGACATTTTGCCCAATATTCCGAACAGTTACTGCCATTTCCGTTAGAGTAAGATCAGTTGAATCGGCAAGTAGTCAAGGTGTGGTGGTCGTTCCTGACTGTTCGTCGAACCAGAAACATACGTGTATAGCTCTATAAAAACAACTGTTGTTTTCTTGGAAGATGTGAATGTCCACAGCATATGTAGAAGAAAAGAATACACTTGATCACCGATAATTTTGAAATGCTGGTTCGAATACAAGGTGACGTGAATGAGTGAACCCAAGTTGTGGCACGAACAACAATCACAAAACATCTCAGAATCATTTCCGGTCTGGACTACACTCTTGCTACTTTTTGTAGTTGGCAGATTGATATTTTATCAGTGCCAGCTGTTTTCAGGTGCCCATTAAGATATTTTGGCACTGTTTCCAGCGTGCGGAGACTCGGAGTTGTTATTATTATTCTTTTCGTGTTAGCTATCTCCGTAAAACACTGTCTTAACTGCACTTTCCCTTTTCCTTGTGCCCGTGCTTTAACTTAGTCCAAAATTCCCGAAGTCGTTCCTTTGCTATTCCTTTCTCCCTTCAGTCCATGTTTTGCCAGTTTTTAATTTCGGGTTTTCTTAGAAACAAATCATCAGGTTGCTTGCAGCTAAACGAAAACAAGAAGTTAGCCTAAAATTATCGTACCTCAGCGAATAAAATAATCAACTCACAATAATGACAATCTTAAAATAAACCCGCGGTGAGATGTGTCAATACCGCGATTTAAGAGATCTAAGTAAGTAACTGACAACTGTTTGGTATAATCAGTCACTGTCATATCTATCGAATGACGATTCACCTTTGTGTAAGCAATGTGTCTGTTCCTTTGTTATCGTGCATAATTGTTTTTTTTTTTTTTTTAAATACCGGTACACTTTTGAATTGTTTTGAGTAATTGTTCACAGATTTTTTGTACTTTAATATCGTTTCTGTATTTAGGTTTTGTATTCACTTGCACCAATTATGATACCATCATGGATGTATCGCACCCGACAGAGGACTAGCGTAATTTTTTGTTTTGTTACTCCAGGCAACCTGATGATGATCTAACGAAACGAAACCGCTTGTGACACAATAAATGTTTCTCAGTATAGTCGTGGTGGTCCTTATTAATCATTAATATTAGTGTACCATGCCAGTGAGCAACACGAAATTATTAATCAGGTGTGTTCCTCGAAATGATCAAGGCCATAGACATTCTTCCTTCTACGAGAGGTGTCTGTAATCTTTTCTAGGTGTTTATGGATTTCGTGGTTAAGACGTTTCCAGAATTCACCATTCTCTTACTTCGGGCCTAGGATTATCCTCAAGATCTATCTTCCTCTTCTATCTAATTTTCCGATCAGATCTTCTCTGTTCATAGGAAGGCATTCTCTGGCATTTAAGGCCCCCGGTTCATGTTACTATGCAGTCTCTTTGCATCAACTAATACTACTTTTTGTTATTACGATGGCCGTTTAATAATTAATGCAACACTTTTTCCTGAAGGCAGGTTGGTTTTATTTAGCATTCCAATACACTATATTATTCCACTCTCTTCCGGCTAGAAAAACCTGTTTTTGAAGACAATCTCCGTTCAATGCGACGGCCTTCCGCCACGTTACTGGGTGGTCCCGTGTGCCCGCACGGTACCATTCTATTGATCGACGTCGGAACCAACGTCTTTCTGCGTCAACAACCTCTCTATCATCAACGTACTGCTTTCAAACAGCGCATACTTCATTGGGCCAAACAGATGGAAGTCGGAAGGTGCGAGTCCCGGTCTGTAGGGTGGATGAGAGGAAGAAAAGTCCAATAAAGTTTTGTGAGCTCCTCTCGGGAGCGGAAAGTTGCGTGAGACCTTGCGTTGTCATGGAGAAGGAGAAGTTCGTTTGCATTTTTGTGGCGACGAACGCGCTGAAATCGTGTCTTCAGTTTCCTGAACATAGCATAACACACATCAGAGTTGATAGTTGCACCATGAGAGAGGCCACCAAACAGGGTAACAGCTTCGGAGTCACAGAAGACCGTCGCCAACACTTTACCGGCTGGGCGTGCGACTTTCAACTTTTTCTTTGAGGGAGAGTGGGTGTGGCGCCATTGCATGGATTGCCCTTTTGTTTCCGGTTTTTAGTGATGAACATATGTTTCAGCGCCTGTGACAATTTTCGCCAAGGCGAGGAACCAAGCGGACAAACGCCTTCGAGTACCCAAAATGCTGGAGGAGAGTGTCAACACCACCAACAGAGACGTCCAATAGAGCGGCGAGGTGTTTGACTGTGATCCGTCGGTCACTTCAAATGAGAGTGTCCGCACGCTCCAGCATTGCACGAGTCACGGCTGTGTGTGTTTGGCCGGCGCGTGGGAGATCGGACAGGTTTGCGCGATCTTGTTGTGATGATGACAGACGCCTCGCCCTACGATTCACCGTACTTTTATTCACTGCCAGATTTCCGTAGACATTCTTCAAGCGCGTATGAATATCTGCGATGCTCTGGTTTTCAACCGCAAGAAGCCCAACGACCGCTCTCTGCGTGGATCGCACCTCCGCTACAGACGCCATTTTGAAGGCTTCGTGTAGGGCCGCCACCTGTTAGAACTTCATGAAACTACAGTGGCTGAAGCGGGAATATTCCACGATGTACCACAACAAATTCTGCGTTTTTTCAAGCAAAATTAGTTTTGAAAAAAAATTGTTGCATTACTTATTGGACGCCCCTCGTACTTGTGTATACGAGCTCATGGTTGTGAATTTACCATTTTCTTTGATCTGGCCTAGGATTATCCTCAAGATCTGTCTTTCTCTTATTTCTAATTTCCCGACCATACCTCTTCTGTTCTTAGCAACGCATTCTGCAGCATATAAGGCCTCCAGTGTGTAGAAACGCCGCATCTTGGCATGAACTGATATTATTATTATTATTATTATTGTTAATATATTAAAATAATTTATATTAATGAAATTAAAGAATTAATGTTATTTTAAATTAATATAGTAGGTACTGTGGCATGTTAAAAGCAGGGTTGACAGCAATTCATATTTGTTGGGGCAGTGGAATAGAAGCAGTAACAAAAAATGATCTAGAGAGAATTTCTGTATGGTGCGAAAAGTGGCAATCAGCACTAAACAAAGAAAAGTGCGAGGTTATCCACAGGGGTATTAAAAGAAATCCGATAAATTTTGAGTATACGATAAATTGCACAATTCTAAGGGCTTTCAATTTTACTAAATCCTAGCAATTACAATTACGAACAACTTAAATTGGAAAGACCACACAGATAATATCGCGGGGAAGGCGAAACAAAGACTGCGCTCTGTTGGCAGAACACTTGGAAGATGCGACAAACCCACTAAAGAGACAGCTTACATTACACTTGTCCGTCCTCTGCTGGAATATTGCTGCGCGGTATGGGATCCTTACCAGGTAGGATTGACGGAGGACATCGAAAAAGTACAAAGAAGGGCAGCTCCTTTCGTGTTATCGCGCAATAGTGGTGACTGTGTCACTGAAATAATACGCGAGCTGGGGTGGCAGTCACTGAAACAAAGACGGTTTCCTTTGCGGCGAGATCTATTTACGAAATTTCAATCACCAACTTTCTCTACCGAATGCGAAAATATTTTGTTGACACCTGCCTACGTAGGGAGAAATGATCATCGTATTAAAATAACAGAAATCACAGTTCGAACGGAAAGATTTAGGTGTCCCTTTTACCCACGCGCCATTCAAGAGCGGAATAGTAGAGAAGTAGTATTAAAATGGTTCGATGAACCCTCTGCCAGGCACTTAAGTGTGAACTGCAGAGTAACCATGTAGATGTAGATGTAGATGTAGATACCGTGTGACCCACTCCTCCCCACCCCCTCCATCCCTCACACACACGCAGTCACACTCTGCATCCGCACACGTGAGAAAACCGGCGTATTTATGAGTCACGGCCGAGTCGAGTCTCGATCCTGCGCCCTCCGCTATACGGGTCAGCAGCGATGCCGGCGTGCTACACCCGCACGCACGCTGAAACACGTGTGGCTGAAGCGAGTCACCGAACACAAGGCACTCTACTCGGATCAGAAACGTTGAACAGCATCTGCTCGTGTCGGACGCCTCGTTCCACGACTGTCGGCAGGTAGTGGGAATAAGCAGAAGGCGAGGAGCGTCGCGAGGTAAGCGCGCTGCGCCGAGCCGCTGGTCTCGCCCGAACCGTGCGTGTTTGCACGGAGAAGGCACACCGAGCGGGAAATGGCGAAATAGGGAATGGCGTACTAGGAGTGTGGAAGGACGTGTGGGGGGAGGAGGGGGGGAAGATGGGGAGGGGGGGGGGGGGGCGGCAGCGGGCCAATGCGCCCAGCCAGCTAGGTTCAAAGACACTGGGACCTCACCTCCCTGGCCCAAGGACGGGCCAACCGACGGCGTGTCCAGCGGTTCGGAGGGGACGTCCCCGGACAAGAAAGTGACGCACCCACTCGTACTAAGCTCTCCACTGTCTAAAGGTGTACTTCCAGTTGTTCAGCTGAATTGGTATGTTTTTAACCATGATATAAATAAAACGAATGCCGCCATATGGTTTCTATACACTCGTGGAATATCTCGATCCCATAGAAAATAAAAGAGTCGATTGTACAACGACGGCTGTCAAACGTCGTCTGGAAATGTTCAGTGTCTACCCAGCTACCTTCCTCGTCTTTCTCTGTACCTGTTATCAGATAAACTGTTAAATTTTTGCGACCACGTCCTTGACGCTGGTACGAGAATCTGTTTACACAACACTGACGGAAAACTAATGCATTAGTTTTCCATCAGTGTTGTGTAAACAGATTCTCGTTCTACTTGATCGTGATACTCCTAGCTTTTTTACACTTCTTAAACAAGGTCGCAAGTTTACGAAATTTCGAGGAATTCGTCAGTGCTGTTGCTTGTCTAGCGGTTTGAAAACTTTCTCGTATAGCATGCCGCCCAGTGAGATGACAGAGACACGGATAAAATCCGGCCAGGCTGAGTGTGGTTTTCAGGCGGTTTTCCAGGGTCGTTCAAACAAATGCTGGGCTGGTCATCAATCTCCTCCTCGTAAAACACAAGTCACAAACAGTAAAAATACGAGAAGACACAGGACGGAGTTTCAGACGATGTACAGACAGACGTCGAACAAGACTTCCTTCTCTTAGGTCAACTGACAACCGCGGCAATGACGGAAAGTGCAGTCAATACAAGAGTTAAAAAGAATTACATTTTCTAAGTCATGAAAACAGTGCCGCAGTAGACACACCGGTCCCCGTGAGATCACCGAAGTTAAGCGCTATTGGGCTTGGCTGGTACTTGGATGGGTGACCATCCAGCCGCCATGCGCTGGTGCCATTTTTTTGGGGTGCACTCAGCCTCGTGATGCCAATTGAAGAGCTACTCGACCGAATAGTAGCGGCTTCGGTCAAGAATACCATCATAACGACCGGGAGAGCGGTGTGCTGAACCCACGCCCCTCCTATCCGCATCCTCCTCTGAGGATGACACGGCAGTCGGATGGTCCCGGTAGGCCACTCGTGGCCTTAAGACGGAGTGCTTGTAAGTCATGAAAACAGAGGACATCGTATGACGGGATGAATACTAGGAAAGAGAAATATCTCTTGTTTTACGATTTAACATGTTGGTATAGGAAAACATTATCTCAAAACAAAGAACACCACTAACAAACAAAATACAAGCAAGAACAAAACACTGTTTTGAGCTCCTGGCGTGAGAAGGTGAAGACACAAGGTCAACCGAGAGCTACACTAGCTGCTCCAAAGTATCCGGACAGTCCTATATAAATAACAGTTGGTACTTCTGTTAATTATATAGGAGTATCCGGATACTTTTCATCAGCTAGTGTAGCTCTCGGTTGACCTTGTGTCTTCACCTTCTCACGTCAGGAGTTCAGATGGTGAATACAAAAGAACAGGCTCCCGCAAGGCAGTGCCTTAGCACCAATGCTGTTTAATATCTACACCAATGACCAACCACTTCCTCTCCACACAACAAGCTTCCTATATGCAGACGACCTGGCATTGGCAACTCAGGGTAATAATTTTGAGTCAGTAGAAGAAAATCTCACTGCTGCTCTGAAGATTCTCTCAGAATATGTGGAAAATCATCTTAAGCCAAATCCATCAAAAACTAAAAGATGTCCTTTTCATCTGAAGAACAGAGAAGCTTCTTGACAGCCGCTTGTGAACTGGAATGGAAAGGAGTTGGAACACTGCAGTGCTCCAGTTTACCTTGGTGGTACCCTGGATCTTCAAAACACGCTGCACCAACCTTAAAGCTAAGGTTTCATCGCGAAATTGACTACTGCGCAAGGTGACTCGTTCTGGATGGGGTGCCCCAGACAGTGAGAACAACTGCCCTGGCACTCTGCTACTCCGCTGCCGAATATGCCGCTCCAGTGTGATACAATTCTGCATTTGCAAAAAAAGTGGACACCGCCCTAAATGAAACCTGCACGTCGATCACTGGCTGTCTGAATCCAACGCCAATACAGAAGCTGTATACACTTGCAGGTATAGCCCCACTCGATATTAGACGCGAGATAGCTGCTAGCAACGAGAGGTAAAAGGTCTGCAATAAACCGGCCCACCTCTTGCACGAACATCAGCCACAACCACCTCGACTGAAGTCCAGGAAGAACATTCTACAGTCTTCTGTTCCAATTCACAGAGGTCAAAGTATAGCCAGGGTCGAACTGTAAATATTTATGTAAATATTGATTTCTAACTTTTTTTCCCTGTGTGTCCATTTTATTACGTCTATATGTCTTTGAATTACTCATGTATACAAATATGTATACTTTTAAATCAGCACAGTCTGTGTCCTTTTAATTCTGACACGAATGAATAATAACGCTTGAAATGGTGTAAACAGCGACACCACTGGACAGTGGATGACCGCAAACGAGTCAGTTGGGGTGATGAATCACGCTGTACCCTGTGGTAATTCGAGGGAGTTTGGAGAATGTCTCGAGAACGTTACCTGCCATTATCTGCAGTACTGAAGTCAAGTACAGAGGAGGTGGTGTTACGGTGTAGGGGAGCTTTTCGTGGTTAGGGTGTGGTCCCCTTATTGCGCTTGAGAAATCGTTAAATTCGGAAGCATATTAACACATTTTAGAGCGTTGTGTACTGCGTACAGTAGATGAACAGCTCGGATAAGTTGACTATAACATAAATAAAATGCACCCTGCTATAAAACAGCAATGGCGAGGAAATGTTTTGTAGACGATGACATTTCTGGAATGGACTTACCTGATCAGAACCCAGACCTGAACCCAACGGAAGACCATTGGGATGATTTAGAAGGTCGCTTTGCTTCAGTGACCAGCGTCCAAACTCACTACTGTTTTGTTCTGCTCATCAGTTTTCTGATATATTAGCAGGTCCTTTGCGTCTCCATTTTCTGCAATCCATTGCTTCCTTCTTAAGGCTTCTGTATGTTGTACCGTCCATCACGTCATCCACTATCTGAAATCTCTTCCTTCCTCGCTTCCTTTTCCCTTCTACATAACCTTCTAAAACTGTTTTTATCGGTCCGTCATTCTTTCTTAATATATGCCCAATTGAATTTCTTTTTCTTCTTTTTATTACATCTGGTAACTCTCTTTTCTCTCCCACTCTTCTCAGTACCTCTTCATTTTTGACTCTGTCCATCCAACTTATTCTTTCCATCCTCCACCATGTCCACATCTCAAAAGCCTCCAGCCTTTCTCTGTCTCTTCCTGAGCTCTCTGTCCACACCGCTGCAGAATATTCTCCTTTTCTTATAAAACGCCTCTTTTGCCATTGCTATCCTTGTTTTAATTTCTGTGGTGCACTTCCAATCGGTGTCTATCCAGCTTCGAAGATACTTAAAATTTTGCACCTGTTCTAATATTTCTCCATCCAGCATAGTTTTTATTTCTTTATTTCCTCCTAGTGCCAATACTTTTGTTTTCTTTGTGTTAATTTTCATTCCATAATTTTTTCCGTTAGCTTCAGTGGTGTCCACCAAATCCTGTAATTCTTTTCCCCCTGTGGCTAGAAGGACCATGTCATCAGCATTGTTCTGCCTACTCATCTAATATAGGGTGCCTGGGAAAGCTGCTTTCTCAGATCGCTAGACAATAATTCAAGCAAATTGTATTAATGGAGTTTATTACAAAAGGAAATGAATACAATACTTAACTTTGTGAGATACAGACGTGTCGCAAGCAAGGGGCGACAGACAAAAACAAGCAAGCTCTTCAGTATATAGAATTCGTATTACATTTGAACCAATAGAGTTTGTAACTTGCTTCTGTTGCGTTCGTAGGTCGGCTCTACTTCAACTCGGGCCGCGCCTAGGCGTCGCGGCGCTTATATTCTCTTCGTGTACATCCACATCTACATCATACTCCGCAAGCCACCTGATGGTGTGTGGCGGAGGGTACTTTCGGTACCACTATCTGATCCCTCCAACCCTGTTCCACTCGCGAATAGTGCGTGGGAAGAACAATTGTCGGTGAGCCTCTGTATTGGCTCAAATTTCTCGAATTTTCTCCTCGCGATCAATACGTGATATGTATGTGAAGGGGAAAGTAATATGTTATCTGACTCCTCCTGAGAAGTACTGTCCCGAAATTTCAATAGTAAATCTCTCCGTGATGTACAACGCCTCTCTTGTAACATCTGTCAGTGGAGTTTGTTTAACATCTCTGTAACGCTCTCTCGCCAGCTAAACCATCCCTAACAAAACACGCCGCTCTTCGTTAAATCTTCTCTATCTCCTGCATCAGTCCTACCTGATAGGGATCCAAGATAGATGAACAATACTCAAGAATCGGGCGAACAAGCGCCTTAAAAGCCACTTCTCTCGTGGATGAGTTACATTTCCGATGAATTTGAGTCTGGTGTCTGCTTTCCCCACTATCTTTTTTATGTGTTCATTCCACTTAAGGTCGCTCTCGATAGTTACCCGTAGGTATTTTATGGCAGACGCTGTCTCCAGCTGTAGTCATTAATAGTGTTGCTGTACAATAGTGTATTTCTTTTCCTATGTATGCGCAATGTGTTACATTTATTTACTTTCAGGGTCAACTGCCAGAGCCTGTACCATTCATCAATTCTCTGCAGGTCGTTCTGCAAATTCATACCATCTTCTGGCGTTGCTACTTTCGTATAGACAACTACATCATCTGCGAATAGTCTTTAAACAACATCCGACGCTTTCTACTACATCATTTATATATACTGTAAACAGCAACGGTCCTATTACACATCCCTGTAGTACTCCGGATATTGCCTTTACATCTGTCGATTTAGTTCCGTTAAGAGCGACATGTTGAGTTCTATATGCAAGAAAGTCTTGAATCCAATCGCAGGTCTGCTACGATACTCCGTAAGCTCGTACTTTTTTTTTCATTAAACGATAATGCGGGACGGTGTCAAATGCCTTACTGAAGTCAAAGAACACGGCATCACCCTAGCGCCGTTGTCCACTGCGCTGTGGATCTCATGTAGAGGGCGCTCCTGTCTCTGTGTCGTCCCAGAGAGGGGTCCGTCAGCGTACCATTGGCTGACGCCGTCTCACAGCCCTCTCTGCTGTAACGTCCTGTCCGACGTGTGGCGCTTGAAGTTACACCGCAACAACTAATGTCTCTGGTTTCGGCTCTAGAGAAAGAACGGACTGCTCTTTCTCCACAGATGCCTCATTAAAAGTCTCTCCAGCGGAGTTCATAAAGCCGAAGGATGAACACATCCCATATTAATGTCTACTAATAGGTGTCCGGGTGCTTTTGATCAGACAGTATCCCTACATGGGGACGTTTAGCCGCAATACACCTGTCCACTCCAAGAAACCATCGCTTAGCACTGCGCAACATTTGGGACGAAGCAGTGGTACAGGATCCTCTTACGACACGCCTCACATCACCCAGCTTACTTGACATAGCCCCAAATGGTTCAAATGGTTCTGAACACTATGGGACTTAACATCTGAGGTCATCAGTCCCCTAGAACTTAAAACTACTTAAACCTAACTGACCTAAGGACATCACATACGAGGTGCATTCAAGTTCTAAGGCCTCCGATTTTTTTTCTCCGGACTGGAAAGAGATAGAAACATGCGCATTGTTTTAAAAAGAGGCCGCGTTCATTGTCAATATGTCCCAGAGATGGCAGCACCGTACGGCAGATGGAATTTTACCGCCAGCGGCGAGAAAGAGAACTGTTTTAAATACTTAAAATGGCGACGTTTTCCTTACTTGGACAGCGTGCAATCATTCGTTTTCTGAATTTGCGTGGTGTGAAACCAATTGAAATTCATCGACAGTTGAAGGAGACATGTGGTGATGGAGTTATGGATGTGTCGAAAGTGCGTTCGTGGGTCCGACAGTTTAATGAAGGCAGAACATCGTGTGACAACAAACCGAAACAACCTCGGGCTCGCACAAGCCGGTCTGACGACATGATCGAGAAAGTGGAGAGAATTGTTTAGGGGCATCGCCGAATGACTGTTGAACAGATCGCCTCCAGAGTTGGCATTTCTGTGGGTTCTGTGTACACAATCCTGCATGACGACCTGAAAATGCGAAAAGTGGCATCCAGATGGGTGCCACGAATGCTGACGGACGACCACATGGCTGCCCGTGTGGCATGTTGCCAAGCAATGTTGACGCGCAACGACAGCATGAATGGGACTTTGTTTTCGTCGGTTGTGACAATGGATGAGACGTGGATGCCATTTTTCAATCCAGAAACAAAGTGCCATTCAGCTCAATGGAAGCACACAGATTCACCGCCACCAAAAAAATTTCGGGTAACCGCCAGTGCTGAAAAATTGATGGTGTCCATGTTCTGGGACAGCGAGGGCGTAATCCTTCCCCATTGCGTTCCAAAGGGCACTACGGTAACAGGCGCATCCTACGAAAATGTTTTGAAGAACAAATTCCTCCCTGCACTGCAACAAAAACGTCCGGGAAGGGCTGCGCGTATGCTGTTTCACCAAGACAACGCACCCGCACATCGAGCTAATGTTACGCAACAGTTTCTTCCTGATAACAACTTTGAAGTGATTCCTCATGCTCCCTACTCACCTGACCTGGCTCGTAGTGACTTTTGGCTTTTTCCAACAATGAAAGACACTCTCCGTGGCCGCACATTCACCAGCCGTGCTGTTACTGCCTCAGCGATTTTCCAGTGGTCAAAACAGACTCCTAAAGAAGCCTTCGCAGCTGCCATGGAATCATGCCGTCAGCGTTGTGAAAAATGTGTACGTCTGCAGGGCGATTACGTCGAGAAGTAATGCCAGTTTCATCGATTTCGGGCGAGTAGTTAATTAGAAAAAAAATCGGAGGCCTTAGAACTTGAATGCACCTCGTACATCCATGCCCGAGGCAGGATTCGAACCTGCGACCGTAGCAGCAGCGCGTTTCCAGGCTGAAGCGCCTAGAACCGTTCGGCCACAACGGCTGGCGCCCCAGCTCCAGATTAGTACGAAGTGCTGCGGTGTTACACGCACCATCATACGAGGGCTGGCCAAGTGTTAGTAAATATGTTACCAGACAAATTCGGAGCTTGGTGAGAGTACTGTCTCGCAGGAAACGCATAGGATTTCGCTGCTTCGACACGTCTTTCTGCTCCGTCCCTCATAACATTAACAAAGTTGCGCAAAGGAAGCACACGTCGGTTCTGCATACTCTTGCTGACTGAAAGAGGGAATAACAGCCGGCGGGTGGAGGTGGAGAGGGGTGACGGAGAAGTGGTTATAGTAATTGCAGAGGCGTGAGGTGGACGACGTGAGGCAACGCTGCTGTTTCTGCCACTAAGCATCAAGGTCTGATCGCGTCAGCAACCTCTACATACCAGCTTCAAATCACGTGGGAAACTGCGAGACTCTTTGTTATTCTCCTTTCCGTTCTTAACGAGACAAAACTAGGAGGAGGACCGACATTATGGTGAAGAACTACGAGAGATTTAAACATTACCCCTAATAATATTGTTAACTGAGATCCAAACCGTGATTTTATTTTAAATAGCGATAAATATCACAGGACCCACATAATTTCTCCATCTGTGTGTATGCTCCTCCAGACCCTGTACACGCCGTGGCAGAGGACTGTATGTACCGATACTAGTTACTCCGTTACCTTTTCCATTCCTGTACACAACCTTCTCTTCCGCCGTCAATAATGTGCTCGTTCCATTTCGTATCACTTTCCAATGTCTAAATACTTAATCGGCGTGACTGTGTTAAGGAGCACACTACTAATGCTGTACCCGAATATTACAGGATTATTTTTACTACTCATCTGCATTATATTACATTTTTCTACATTCAGAGCTAGCTGCCATTCGTCACACTAACTAGAACCTTTGTCTAAGTCACTCATACAGTCACTAAACGAGGACATCTTTCCATACATCTCAGCATCATCAGCAAATAGTCGCAGACATAATTACTCTGCAATTTACATTTAAGTGCCTGGCAGAGGGATCATCGAACTACCTTCAAGCTATGTATCTCTCTACCGTTCCACTCTCGAACAGCGCGCGGGAAAACCGAGCTCTGAAATCTTTCCGTTCGAGCCCTGGTTTCTCCTATTTTACTATGATGATCATCTCTCCACCCCCATCCCACTGTGTAGGTGGGCGCCAACAAGATATTTTCACACTCTCAGGAGAAAGTTAAAAAAATGTTTAAATGTGTGTGAAACCTTTTGAGACTTAACTGCTAACGTCATCAGTCCCTAAGCTTACACACTACTTAACCTAAATTATCCTGAGGACATACACACACACCTATGCCCGAGGGAGGACTCGAACGTCCGCCGGGACCAGCCGCACAATCTATGACTGCAGCGCCTTAGACCGCTCGGGGAGAAAGTTAGTTGGCGTTGATTTCATGAGAAGATCCTGCCGCAACGAATAACGCCTACGGTTTAAATATTGCTACCACAGTTCACGTATCATATCCGTCAATACAAAATGAGCGATAATACAAAACGAGCTACTCTTCTTTTAGCTTTTTGGATGTCCTCCGTCAGTTCTATCTGATGCGGATCCCACACAGCACAGCAATACTCCAAAAGAGGGTGGACGAGCAAACTGGAAGGAGCTTCTTTAGTAGACATGTTGCATTTCCTAAATGTTCTGCCAATAAATACCATTCTTTGGTTTACTTTCCCCATAACATTATCTAAATAATCGTTACAACCTAAGTTATTCATAACTGTAATCACTCAGTATGTGGTTGAGCTTCCAGACTTTACATTTGTCTAACTTATCGTGTGACCGAAATTTTGCAGATTTCTTTTAGTAGTCATGAGGATAACTTCAGTTTTCTTTATTTAGAATCAATTGACACTCTTCGCACCATAGAGATATCTTGTCTATATCGTTTTGCAAATAGTTTTGATGCTCTGAGGACTTTATTAAACGGCAAATGTCAGCATCATCTGCAAACAGTCTAAGAGGGCTGCTCAGATTGTCTCCTAAATCGTTTATGTTGTGGGTTGGCAGGAGAGCCAACACAGGTATGAGAGGAAGCCGAAAGGCACGCGTTTTAGCTCACGCAGGCTGGCGTGAGGTCTGAAAATGGACAATTTGACTGTAGAAAAAACTAACGTAGCTGGTGGAATACTTAACTTTAATCCATTAATGCTGAACGTCGCTCTTGACGGTACATGTTTTACAGCATCAATAGTAACTGGTAATGGCGCCTTGCTAGGTCGTAGCAAATGACGTAGCTGAAGGCTATGCTAACTATCGTCTCGGCAAATGAGAGCGTATTTTGTCAGTGAACCATCGCTAGCAAAGTCGGCTGTACAACTGGGGCGAGTGCTAGGAAGCCTCTCTAGACCTGCCGTGTGGCGGCGCTCGGTCTGCAATCACTGACAGTGGCGACACGCGGGTCCGACGTATACTAACGGACCGCGGCCGATTTAAAGGCTACCACCTAGCAAGTGTGGTGTCTGGCGGTGACACCACATTTTATATAGATCAGGAACAGCATAGGGCCTATATAACACTTTCTCGGGGAACGCCGTATATCATTTCTATTTCACTGCATGATTTTCCGTCTGTTACTCCGTGCTTGATCTTCGTGACACGAAATCACGAATCCACTCGCACAACTGAGGTGACACTGCACAGGCATGTGATTTGATTAGATTTATGCGTAAAGAGAATAACAACGCTCCTATCACGCTTCCCTGGGGCTTTGCTCACCATACTCTTATCTCTGACGAACACTCCCAGTCGAGGACAACGTACTGGGGTCTATTACTTAAGAAGTCTCGAACCATTCACTTATCTGGGAACCCAGTTAACAGTTTGCAGTGAGGTACCGTGTCAAATGCTTTCCTGAAATCCAGGAATTTGCCTGCTGCCCTTGACCGACGGTTCCCAGTACATCATGTCAGAAAAGGACAAGCTGAGTTTCGCAGAAGCGAAATGTATATTGATTTGTGGACAGAAGCTTTACCGTCTCAAGGAAATTTGTTATATTCACACGCAGAATATGTGCAACAATTCCGCCGAAAACCGACGTTGAGGATATTTGTCCGTGATTTTGTGACTCCGTTCTTTTACCCCTCATATATACAGGGGTCACCTGTGCTTTTCTCCAGTCGCTTGGGATTGTCAGTATTGCCTCGCGTCTTTCTACATTTCTCTGGATACCTGACTGATCTTTCCATTCATCTGTAAATAACTCATGTCATTACTATGCAACCACAAGTTAATAAACTGATAGTTTGCTAGTATTGACACCTGTCAGCACTCGCCGTCTTCTGAATTGAAATTATTACATTCTGTCTTAAGTCTGAGGGTATTTCACCTGTCTCCTATATCTTGCCCACCAAGTGGAATACTTTTGTCGTGATTGGCTCTCACGAGAATCTCAGATATTATGAGGGAGGAAAAACAGTGCGAGTTCCGAAAAACAAGCGAGCCTCGAAGGGCGTAGCCGCCTCCGGGATTCGAACTCTGGTATAAATAGCCGCGTTGCACCACAGTCTGGCTGGATTCAAGGCAGCGAGTATGCATAACATGTCTAGGGCTGTTGATATTTTTAAAAATATCAGAAATCCGATATATCGATATTTAAAATACATCATTATCGTCTCTCGATATCTGGATAAAGGGTGTCGAGATATCGATATATGGACAGGAAAAATGTCGACGTACCTGCCTATAAAAATATCGGGTGCACATTGTAAATACGCTGCCAGTTTTAGAGCTGCATACTTTTATATTGATTTATTATTAGATATCTGAACATCAACAAACTAGGCTGGCTCTGAGCACTATGGGACTTAACATCTGAGGTCATCAGTCCCCTAGAACTCAGAACTACTTAAACCTAACTAACCTAAGGACATCACACACATCCATGCCCGAGACAGGATTCGAACCTGCGACCGTAGCGGTCACACGGTTCCAGACTGAAGCGCCTAGAACCGCACGGCCACAACGGGCGGCTCAACAAACTAGCAGCCTGCCTATTCCCCTTAGAACAAGTATTTAAAGGAAAACAATGCACGTTCACGCTTGACGATAACCACTTTGGTAACAAAGGTGACTCTATATGCCGGCCGCAGTAGCCGAGCGGTTCTAGGCGCTTCAGTCTGGAACCGCGTTACCGCTACGGACACAGGTTTGAATCCTGCCTCGGGCGTGGATGTGTGTGATGTCCTTAGGTTAGTTAGGTTTAAGTAGTTGTAAGTTCTAGGGGACTGATGACCTCAGATGTTAAGTCCCATAGTGCTCAGAGCCATTTGAACCATTTAACTGTATGTAAGTGGGTCCGTCGCTAGGTTTCGTCGCACATAGGGTTTTTCCGGAACACTGCATGTCGACTTCCCTTTTTTTTTTTTTTTTTTTTCTTTTCTGCCAGCGCCAGTTGTGGTGTCAAAATTAAGTACTGAAGCTAAATGTTGCAGTTTCCGTTTGTAGCCCCAAACGCCGATTACGTCAGCATTTCCTCTCACACGTCTGCGTCCATCGCAAAGACCAATCTTGTCATTTCGATTTTGTTCATCATTTTCAGCAACGGTTTTTGTAGAATGTCGCTGTGAAGCAACAGCACACTAGTTGCATTAAAAATTGTTTTTTAATGCAACTGATGTGCTGCTTCTTCACATGGAAAATCGTGTTATTCCATTCTCACTGCCACCCCCCAGTGCAATCGATGTTCTTCTATTCTGCCACAGTTCCTCCTTCGCTTAGCCAGAGAGAAAAACCGGACGCGATGAAAGCTGAAAAAGTAGTAAGACTCCTTCACACAGTGAAAGTAAAATTATGTTCTACATCAATCTCAAAAGAACAACTTTAAATATTTACCAAAAATTGTAAAAAAATATAATATAAAATAAAAATAGCCGCACGCTATATTGCTATTTAAATATCGACATACCCGTAGAAAAAATATCGCCTATATACATATCGATACTTTTTGGAAAAATATAGATATATCGATATTTTTATCAGCAGCCCTAATAACAACACAGCTCGCTTTACCTGAAGAAGAGGACTGGTCACTCGTGGGAATATTGTGCATGAAATGAAACCAACAAAGCACGTAATTATGCTCGGATGTAACGGGGCGTGTGTTGGAGTGCAGAATGCGCCCGCCCCCAGTTGTCGCTGGGTGGCTCCACGAACCGGCGTGTACGTGCCCGGCTTCCAGAGGCGATGTGTCGCCTGGGAGAGTCACGTGGGAGTCTGGACACGCCGCGCTCCAGTGGCCACCGCGCCACTCCAGCAGAATGCCAAGGTGGCCGACTCTCCGGGGCACGCTGCCAGCTCCTTAGACTCCAGAGCTCCTGCGGTCTCTGCCCAAGGTGCGGCGTAACTCTCGCTAGGACCCTCCTGACATTACATTCCGTCCGCGGTAGCTGTGAGAGTGCTCGAGAGTGACTGATAGTAAGTTCATTGACAAACAGACTGCTGCCCATTAAAACTGCAACACTAGGATAGGTAGCAAATAATTAAAATTGAAGTCGTTGTGCGTATACAGCATTGTAGCAAAAGTACAGGTTGCATTTGTAGGTGCTTTAAGGGAATGCAAAGCTGCCATCTTCGGCAGTTACAACGAATCTAATCCAACTGGACGCTGAGTCAAACTAAACTTGTATGTCATTCGACGCTCTTTTCGTCAACAACAGTGGCTGGCTAATGGTGTCGATCCCATCCCTCAGCAACCCGTGACGATGTTCTCAACAGGTCAGAGGCATGGCGAACGTGTCGGACAGGGCACTCGTACAACAATGTATCGATGTACATGAGGGAAGCGCCTTGCTTTCTCTTATTGACGAATAACGTCTCGGACGCCTCGAAACGGGGCGCAGCCACGGACCTCAACACATCAGAAGTGTAATGGCTGCTGTCCAAATCACCAGTTGTGCGAACGAGATGTGATCGTGCACTGTACCTAACGGCACGCCAGGTGCTGCACCCGTACGATGATGATAAACACAGTCTGGTAAGGTTCGTTCTCCTCGGAGCCTCTGTTTTATGCAGATCCAGGACTCGTCGTAAACTACGACGTGGTACACATCTAGTGGCAGCTTTGGGTGGGGAGTGTTTGAACTACGCTTGCGAAAGATATCGGTAGAGGTCGGGTCTGAACTGCTACTACCAACTGCAGCAAATAATTGCGCTGTAATGTATACCAAATGCTTTGTGTACTCCCATTTATTTTGTGTTGGGGATTGCTTGTTTTGTTTTCTTATTTTGAAGTGAGTGGAGAGACTAATCCTGGTGCATAAAGGGATTCGAAAGTGTCTCTCAGCACACTAAAAGAAATCAGCGATTGACCGTTATGTCTGCTTTCGTGGAAGCACAGAAGACGTACGCGAGATGGCAGCCCTTCGACAGGGAGGTTGGGTTTGTTTCCCCACCGCTACTCGCTCCTCGGGCGGTCTAAGTTCTCGTTTGTTTACGGTCGCTGCCGACTGCCACCATATACTGTTCACATAAACCACAGTCGGCGTGCCTATTTCCATAGCTGCAACAATGATCACCTTGGTGACCGCCCATGAGCCTCCAGTCGTCGCCACACTGTCTGTTAGACACCTTGTCTTCTTTTTGTGGAATTCCGACCCTAGGTTTCTTACACTCAACTATGCTTGCAAGCACTCTCGTGTGAACCATCGTTCATCAACACTTCGTTATTGTGTTCATACAATCAATATGTCAATGTGACGGTCTCTATCATTAAATTAATCTTTGTTTGTATTTCAGCAACCGTTGTTTTGCTTAACTGGTAATTTGTTTGATTTTGAAATTACCGTTCATAATCCTCTGGTCTTAATGATCCATTTCTATCGCTTATACGTCTCTACATTGTCAAGCCTCTGTGCAGTGTACAGCGGAAGGTACTCCTTGTCCTACGCTATACATACATCAATCGAGGAAAACATTCCTGTCGACATCCTTCCATGCTATTACTTACTCTAAACAGCTCCAAAAATAGTGAGAAAAGAATGTATTGTGATCAAACTATTGGTCTGATGTAAAACAAAGAAAAATTCATGATTATTCTACGGTTAGTGATTATTAACGAAGATACAATCTTCATTAGGCATTCTGCAGAAATTTTCCAACTTTCCAGATTGCTCTGTTAGCAAGACTTCCGTTAAGGTTGTGCCATTATACCTCCAGTTAGAACAACTGCAGTTCCCATGTACATAAAGAAGTAAGTTAAATAATAAAGTTAAGTTTGCAAAAGGAGGTTACGAATATAATTTTGCTTTCAATTAATCAACACTTTTGTTTTTCGGCTTTAATTACGTGACACCGTGCACTGTCTTCTTTTTTCTCGGGTTCTTCTCCTTCTTTAACGTACTGCCACAAGCTAGCACCACAAAAGCATGTCCAGTAATTACGAGTGCCGAGCCGCTGTTCATTCCGCAGAGCTGCTGAACAGCGAGAATTTGTTGTTCGTCTAGTTCAAAAAATGGTTCAAGTGGCTCTGAGCACTATGGGACTTAACTTCTGAAGTCATTAGTCCCCTAGAACTTAGTACTACTTAAACCTAACTAACCTGAGGACATCACACACATCCATGCCCGAGGCAGGATTCGAACCTGCGACCGTAGCGGTCGCGCGGTTCCAGACTGTAGCGCCTAGAACCGTTCGGCCACTCCGGCCGGCTGTTCGTCTAGTGCCTCAGTGTACGGGGAAATGCGCTTGTCTGATTCAAGGCGCTCCTCTACATCTAGAAGAGCACCTCGCGTGTTCGGCGTTCGGCAGCCAAGAGCTCAACGCACGCCGAATGCTACAGGTTTAGTGCCACCTTAAAAAGTCTCCCTGGCAAAGGTGGTCTTAATTGTCGTTTCCACACTGTAAACACTGGCTGTAGTCTTTGAAATGCAGTGGATGCCACGCGAATGCAGACGAGTTTTCCGTTGCAGGCTCTCGTTTCTGACGGACTGCCGTCCGGCGCTAGGTAATGGGCATGACGCTCCGACGCGCAGCGTGTTGTGGTGTGGTACAGACCTACCGCCCGAGCTGTCGTCGGCAGCTGCGGGCAGGCAGCAGACGCTGGTGCTGAGCCTGAGCCGGCCCGAATGTCTAATGGGGCGTAAAACGACGGAGAGCGGGGGCGGCCGCATTAGACGGCGGCAGGCGTCACGGCGTCAAGGCGCGCGGGTAAACAGCGGAACAGCCGCGGCAGGCGGAGCTGCGTCTCCTAGCAACCGGCTGCGTGCGGCGGCGTCGCCAGCAGTTACTCGCCGGACGCTTGTTTGACACCAGTCGTCTCTCAGAGGTACGGCTGCAACAGCCGCTGCTGAACCTGTTTCTGTGGGTCAGCAGATATAGACAGCGTGAAGTTCTACTTGAGAGGCCGCAAGCGTCGACCTGGTAGGTTTGCACGACATTTATTTTGTGTTCACCAACCAAGTTTGGCGCCCAAAATAAAATTAGCAGGGTGTGAACTCCTACCACAGAAATCAGTTGCTGAATTCAGATGGAGTGCTCCCACGCTGAAACTGTCTGATCTCTGGGAACAGTAGAACTAAAACACAAGTAATGTGGGCAACGCAATAAGAAACAATTAATAATCATTTCTTAAAATAATAGGCAAAGAAATAGACACTTAACTTTGTTTGATGAGAAGGCATGGCACTGATGTAAAAGTTCTGAACACTCATCTAAGTTAACTCAGCAAACGACGGGTAATCTATCAGTAGTTCAGTCTGGACAGCTGTCAGTAACAGTACGTTGGTTCAGGGTCGGTTAATAGATAAACACCGTGACACTCGGCGATCATTGTGGCAGTGTGACGATACTTGTTGATAACTGGTGGTGGCACATTGATAACAGCAACTGAAACTGTGAGTACTGCCAGAGTGAATAAGTTTCGCTGGAAGAATGTTTACCTGCAACCTACGTATTTGGCTGATGGTGGGTGGACCCAGCAACGGCTAACGTTTACTTTTCCAAAATACGGAGCTCTGATGATTAACAGCTAAAAAATACAATGTCTAAGACGTTTCATGTTATGCCCATACTTCAGGAAGCGGTCACTGCATCGATATTGCTAAGGTAGTAGCAACTACGCAGTTTCGGGACGGGCAGTAGACAGTGGTGAACAAAATCATGAGGGGGAGGGATGCAGGTTAGGGAGGATAGATACTATATGGTACAGGCAACCTCCTCGTATGCGAGTGCCATTAAATTTCAAATTAAACTTTGCTGTTTTTTAATTACAAAATGGTAGTTTTGGATTAGTTTTGGTTCTTCTTATGCACTTGGTGTTATTCACCAAAACTTTGTACAGTAGCGATTGTGTTTTTCTTATGTAACAATCATTATAAACCTAAAAAAATACACTACAACTCAAAATATTTTCCTAGCAGCAAACATCAACAGTATGTAAGTCGAAAAAAAGAAGAGACATACCACGAAGGATATACGCAAACTAGTCACAAATTGGTATTCATATAGGTATCGACGGAAAATGCAAATTTTGATGATCGAGTGGATGAGCATGTGACGCTGCAGCGTAATTCCATCTCGCAGCTGGCAACGATAATAAGCAGGGGACACGGCGATACCGGAGTATAAAGTCTCTACGAGCTTCATTCCTTGTACTCAGTTGGTCAGTAACTACGCCTCGCAGGCAGGCGCGTGATCAACGTACGCAAATATCAGCACTTTACAGAAGATATGTAGTTCGGCTCAAAGAAGCCGGTTGGGGTAATGGCGAGCTGCTCGACATTTGAAGTGAAGTAATGCCACTGTTCGATGATGTTGGCAAGAATGGGTCAACCTCGGCCGAATACAGCGTCAAGAACGAAGCGGCCGACGTAGAGAAACGGCAGAAAGAGAGGACCGAACAGTCGTCATAGACGCACTCACGACCCCGGATTCATGAGTGTCATCGATCCGACGTGCAGCTGTTGCTTCAGCGACCGGAAGAATCATTAATAGCGGCTCACAAAAATGGTTCTGAGCTCACGGCGCCCGTTGCGCCGAATACCGTCCGTACACTGAAAGCTGAAATACTAAACACCTTTTTCCAAAGCTGTTTCGCAGAGGAAGACCGCACTGCAGTTCCTTCTCTAAATCCTCGCACAAACGAAAAAATGGCTGACGTCGAAATAAGTGTCCAAGGAATAGAAAAGCAACTGGAATCACTCAACAGAGGAAAGTCCACTGGACCTGACGGGATACCAATTCGATTCTACAAAGAGTACGCGAAAGAACTTGCCCCCCTTCTAACAGCCGTGTACCGCAAGTCTCTAGAGGAACGGAAGGTTCCAAATGATTGGAAAAGAGCACAGGTAGTTCCAGTCTTCAAGAAGGGTCGTCGAGCAGATGCGCAAAACTATAGACCTATATCTCTGACGTCGATCTGTTGTAGAATTTTAGAACATGTTTTCTGCTCGACATATCATGTCGTTTTTCGAAACCCAGAATCTACTATGTAGGAATCAACATGGATTCCGGAAACAGCGATCGTGTGAGACCCAACTCGCTTTATTTGTTCATGAGACTCAGAAAATATTAGATACAGGCTCCCAGGTAGATGCCATTTTCCTTGACTTCGGAAGGCGTTCGATACAGTTCCGCACTGTCGCCTGATAAACAAAGTAAGAGCCTACGGAATATCAGACCAGCTGTGTGGCTGGATTGAAGAATTTTTAGCAAACAGAACACAGCATGTTGTTATCAATGGAGAGACGTCTACAGACGTTAAAGTAACCTCTGGCGTGCCACAGGGGAGTGTTATGGGACCATTGCTTTTCACAGTATATATAAAGGACCTAGTAGATAGTGTCGGAAGTTCCATGCGGCTTTTCACGGATGATGCTGTAGTATACAGAGAAGTTGCAGCATTAGAAAATTGTAGCGAAATACAGGAAGATCTGCAGCGGATAGGCACTTGGTGCAGGGAGTGGCAACTGACCCTTAACATAGACAAATGTAATGTATTGCGAATACATAGAAAGAAGGATCCTTTATTGTATGATTATATGATAGCGGAACAAACACTGGTAGCAGTTACTTCTGTAAAATATCGGGGAGTATGCGTGCGGAACGATTTGAAGTGGAATGATCATATAAAATTAATTGTTGGTAAGGCGGGTACCAGGTTGAGATTCATTGGGAGAGTCCTTAGAAAATGTAGTCCATCAACAATGGAGGTGGCTTACAAAACACTCATTCGACCTATACTTGAGTATTGCTCATCAGTGTGGGATCCGTACCAGGTCGGGTTGACGGAGGAGATAGAGAAGATCCAAAGAAGAGCGGCGCGTTTCGTCACAGGGTTATTTGGTAACCGTGATAGCGTTACGGAGATGTTTAACAAACTCAAGTGGCAGACTCTGCAAGAGAGGCGCTCTGCATCGCGGTGTAGCTTGCTCGTCAGGTTTCGAGAGGGTGCGTTTCTGGATTAGGTATCGAATATATTGCTTCCCCCTACTTATACCTCCCGAGGAGATCACGAATGTAAAATTAGAGAGATTAGAGGGCGCACGGAGGCTTTCAGACAGTCGTTCTTCCCGCGAACCATACGCGACTGGAACAGGAAAGGGAGGTAATGACAGTGGCACGTAAAGTGCCCTCCGCCACACACCGTTGGGTGGCTTGCGGAGTATAAATGTAGATGTAGATGTAGATACGCCAAGTCCCTTTGCATTGGTGTCGGCTACATTCATCCTCGAAGCTCACTGACCCCGCTTCCAACTGAGCCCCAATGACCACTGAAGACGTATCTGGAGACACCCTGGACGGCAGTAGGATACCAAGCAGACTGCCGCCTGCTGAGTCAGGACTGATGATGTGGGGGTGGCATTTCTTTTCCTAGCAGAACCCTTTTGGTTGTCATTCGTGACAGCTTTACAGCACAGCGGTACGTCGACGGAATTCCACGTCCCGGTTTATTGCTCTTCACGGCAATCCATCTTGGGCTTACGCTTCAGCAAGAAAATGTCCGCCCGCACACGGCGAGAGTTTGTATTTCTTGTTTGCCAAACAGTACCTTGACCAGTGACGTCGCTCGGTCTCTCCACAACTGAGAACGTTTGGAGTATAACGTACAGAGCCCACTAACCAACTCGGCGTTTTGACGATCTAATTCTCCAGTTGGACATAATTTATCACAATATCCGTCAGTAGGACATGCAATAACTCTGTCGATCAACCCAAGAAGAGTAACTGCTTGTATGAAGATCAGAGGTGGACCAACGCGTTATTGACTTGCTCATGTTGTGAAGCTCTTTCTCTTGAATAAATCCAATGTTTGTGAAATTGTAATCATTTGTTTGTCTGTACGTGTAAATCATACCGATTTCCTACCAATTGAGATAATTCCTTCGTGGTGCGTCGTCGTTTTTTTTAAATTTATTTCCAAATACGCCTGATCCACACAAACATTGGTTCCACTATACTTTATTAAAATCTTTAGCAGCGCAGTACACAGTTACTCTTGCATCTCGGTGAAGATGAAATGAACTTAATCAGCAACCAACCAGGGATTATTTTCAAACTACTGGCGAACAAAAAAATATTCAGAAAAACAATCAAACGATGATGGCACACAGTATGCCAAACAGATTTCTCGAAAATACAGGTCGAAGTACATCTAAATGCATATACAAAGGGCGTTCAAAAAGTTTTGAACAGTCGTCTCTAATTTTTTTATTTTTTGCAGGAGGATAATGAAATTTTTTGTGAACATACTTGGAACATTTAGCTATACATTGAGCCTACTCAATGTAGCCTCCGTCAGCTGTGACGCATCTGGCCCAACGTTCTTTCCATGGTATAAATGCACTTTGGTAAAATTCTGGGGATTGACTTTTACATCATAGCTTGACACAGGAAATAAGGTCTTTCTCACTATCAAATGTTTTACCGCGCAGGTGGGCCTTCAGACGACCAAAGAGGTAAAAATGATCCTGGGTAATGACACCCTCAAAACACTGTTTCCAGTCTTCAGTAGAGCTCTTCATGAGACCCTCGCACACATTCTTCCTCATCGTTTCCATTTCTCTTGTCAATAATCTAGGCACCCAACGTGCGCAGATTTTTCTGTACCCTAGTGACTGTACCAGTGATACCACACTACCCAGTGACAGAAGAGTCATATCAGAAAGCTGTCCTGTCGTCACACATCTGTCATTTTTGATGATTTGATCAATGATCTCCTTATTCACATCTCTCACTGCCGTCAATGGTCTACCGCATCATGGATTGTCCAGTTGAGAGAAATCACCTTTAAACCTCTGCAACCACCGCTGGATACTGCTGCGATCCACTGTGTCCTCCCCATAAACAGGGAGCAACTTCCTGTGAATTGATGTCGCAGTCATCGCCGGTGTTGAAGAGGAACTCCATAACCGCCTCTTGTCGTAACCTGACATCTACTTCACGGCCCATTCTGGCTCACCTGTAAAAAAAAAGAAAATACTTTTATATACCAACTTATAGCTAAATGTTCCAAATATGTTCACAAAAAATTTCATTCTCCTCCTGCAAAAAATAAAAAAATTAGAGACGACTGTGCAAAACGTTTTGAACGCCCTTTGTACATTTGTTCGGACCTCTTCTGCTGACGACAGGACAGAGGTTTACGGTGCTGTTATCCTGTTATCATGTAATCACGTTCCACTCATGTTATACTGCTGAACTCTTGTTCGATGACTCTTTCCATTTCCACAGAAATTGCGTGTAGTTCCTTTTTTGAAAAAAAAATTAATTCACTGTAGTAATTTGGCAGCTAAATTACTTGTGTTCATGAAAAAATTCACAATATTGTTTGATATAACTTTCCGAAAACCTCAACTCTATATGTTTACTCATTTCGGATATATTTGCGGTGACTTATCTTAGCTGCCTGACTCCCGTATGTTGCATCCGACTTGATGCGACAAGGTACCAGCGAAAGGCGTCCTTTGGCTAGAAATACCACAATAACCTTCCTAATAACTACAATAGAATCAGCGAAAGAAGAACCCTGGCAGCTGACAGCGCTGTTGCCAGCTTTCAGCCAAGAAGCGCAAACGACTGCAGGCGGAAACAATTGAGCTGCGACAAAACTGAGGCGTTGCCATAGATACGTCTACAAAATCGCTTTACGTGACTGGTAGAGGTTGAAGCGCGAAGCAACCATGCCAAGCCCGTTACAGTTGCCAGTGATCTCTTTTCGCCGACTCAACTACATGCCTACATATGGTTTGTCAAACAGAATCATAGGGTCACTACGAGGTAACGCAGGTGTAAGATATTTACGTGTTGTGTTTCAATTTATTAACAACATTTGTTAGTCCAACAGACATTTTCAGAATCAAAAGAACAGAAATAGATAAAAGTTGTCGTGTCAGACTGGTTATAATCATACCAGTTCTATTAGTAAATTAGCTGGTTTAGACCAGTCTTCGAAAAATTTTGCATACATTCCTTTGCTTTCGATTCTGAAAATAGCTGTTAGCATTAAGTGTTTTTTAGAGTTATTAACAGATTGCAATCCAAACTATACTGTTGTGTACATTCTAGTATGATAACGGATATATACTTCAAGTCCATAGCTTTCCTCCGCAAATGTATTTTGTAATTTTTCGTTGGTTTTGACCGGTGTGTCCTTGCAATTATTAGAGGAACAGACAACAAAATAGCAAATATACTTTAATACATCGCCAGCTCAAAGGGATGATAGCATAACTATGAACAATGTAACATTCCAGGAGAGCAGCAAAATGCAATCGCACAAGAAATTTGGTAGCTGAAGGATAACGACGTATTTACACCAATTCTGAGAGTTCCTGCAGTCACATTGGTGCGACCGGTATTCACTGACCTTGTTATGCATTTAGCTTAAAATGCCCCAGTTATGCAAATGCCTCGTTATCCTTTTTGAGCGACAGTATAATAAGACATATTATGATAATTTTGCTGCTATCTTTAACACTTCTAGCCAACGTTTGCTAACCATGTTTAAATTATTTCAGTACACGTATCTGCCTCATAGTTCTTTCTCATAGCAGAAATTTAGTTTTTTGTACAAAGTTTGCCTGCTTTACAGTAGTTTTTTATGCTCTGATCAAAATGGGCATGAAGTAATCATTAAGGTATTATCAGTTTGTTCGTGATATGTAAAAATTACAATAGTTCTTCAGAGTATAAGTTCCTTTTCGTGATTTCTCATGTATGAATTCTTCGGCAATATTATTTGTTTTATTTCAAGTAACTTTGGGCAATGGTCCATACAACTAGCTACAAAATTCAGAAACATGACACGTGACTGAATCGAAGTTACTTATACATAGGACGTGAGAATACTTCAGTGAATACAATTTACATTCGTACACATTATTGTCATGATTAGAAAGACATTCAACCATGGTTCATTGAAAATTAAGCTTCTCCATAAATGAGTCAGATTAAATAACCCAGAGATAAATTCAAGACACCTTTTTAAACGAAAATGAATTTGTAAGTATATTTACAGGTTTGCTTCTACAGAGAACGTAGAACTAGTAGAAGTGATAAGTAATCAACAATTTTGAGTGGTCTGTGTTGCATTTTCGTGTTTACTCTTCTCTGTTACTTTATCGGAAGTTTTATACAATTACTAATAATAAGGCCTTATGTGTACTCTTCTGTGTTTTTATGTGAAATGCGATAATGTAGATATTGCATCGTCATTGATTTTTTTTGAAGGAATGATATTTATAACTAAATGTGGTAAATTATCTGTAACAATTTTCCTGCTTAGTGTCACAGTTGAAAATTATTTATTGAACGACAAGAAATCTTCTGTTGCGCATACAGGTTGAGTCACTAACTATTGTCACCAAGAATAACTCCGAAAGTATGATAGTCGCTGAAAAGTTTGTCCGACAGATGTTGTATAGACAATGGGGGCCATAACATGACGTTGATTTTTTTGTTGCTAGGTGGGGTCGCGTCAGAGATATGAAGGTCAACTTTGTTTCTTTTAAATGAGATGCTATAATTTGGTACTTTTTTTCTGATAGTGGCTATCGAGACGAATCCAGTGATGTGTAACAGTAAGGTCTTTGAAGATCAACGAAGGTCGAAAAGGTGGCATGAACGTCCATTTACTGAAGGTGTTTGAAGTGATGACCATTCGTATCATATTATGGTCCCGTTTTCCCATGCAATTTTCGCCCCACAAACTTTTCAGCTACTATCATATTTTCAGAGTTATTCTTGGTGGCAATAGTTAGTGACTCACCCTGTATATCATGTTTTCATTCGTAGCTGAATTAATAATAATCCGTTATAAATGACATAGCAACAAAGAAAAATTGGTTTGAGACAGTGGCTGCTAGTAAAGCAAAACATGACATCTTGAAAAAAATAACAGATTCATGAATTGAAGCAAGTTAGAATTTCAGTTTCGAAAACTGGGTTAAATTACTTTGATGGAATAAAATAACTACCCTGATTCACTTCCGCCACACATGTTTCAGCATGTTCTGTGCTGCATTAATTGGGTTATCATTTTTTTTCAGGAGTTGTGAAACCATAACTGATTTTGGAAATGTTCCTGCAAACGACTTCGTATACAAATAATGCTTATAATGCTTTAATGTCATGTGCATACAGACAGAGAAACTAGAACCAGTAAATAAATGTCGTGTGACTAGGGTCTCCCGTCGGGTAGACCGTTCGCCGGGTGCAAGTCTTTCGATTTGACGCCACTTCGGCAACTTGTGCGTCGATGGGGATGAAATAATGATGATTAGGACAACACAACACCCAGTCCCTGAGCGGAGAAAATCTCCGGCCCAGCCGGGAATCGAACCCGGGCCCTTAGGATTGACATTCTGTCGCGCTGACCGAACACGCTGAGTTACCGTGCCGGCGCCTCTCAGCTACCGGGGGCGGACACTAAAACCAGTAGATATCGGGCATAAAATTACTAATATCGTACAGTAAAATATGTAGCGTATTTTGATCGATTTTAAGAAACCAAAAATGCTTTGTTGTCACTGACAAAAAGTCTTTCGCAGTTAATGTATCAGGAAGTTTTATAAAAGCGTATACCCCCTACTCCTAGGAGAGAGAGAAATTCATTCCGATTATAGATCTATCATTTTCAACGTGGAACTAATGATTATGCGACAGCAAGGCGCCTCTGTTCTGGGTTAGCATAACAGAGAGATTGACGGTTAATGGTTTACAGGACAACTACCGTAGCAACAACCGATTAGACAGTGAGCTTGGCCAAATCTTCTGTTGTGTTCGCCGTTATGATGCCCCTCTGCTAGCTCGGGCGCCAGTTGCCACAGCTTCAGTGAACACTTTCTGCCGGTAACGTAACAATTGCCATTCGTTTTCATTAATCGTATTGTTTCTCTGCGCAGCGCGTTGATTTTACGCTACAGAATGTCTTAAACCAGTTGGGAAAGTACGCAGACAACTGATAAGACTATCATTACTCTACTAAGTTCTGCACGTTAACCCTTCCATGATTAAAATTTATCATTCATATATTTGAAAAAAAGTCACAAACTGTCTTCCTTTGTCACAAATAATTCACTTTCCCTACCAAACAATTTTTAAGTTAACTGATTTTGAAAATCGGTGAAGTGCGACGTACGCGTCCCATGAACCTAACTAAGGATTTTCAGGGTTAAATTTTAAAATGATTTTATCAGGACTGGCTATTAATATGATTTGCTTGAATTGCTGCATAGCATTCCTAGAACGCAGCATCCGAAGGGACCCTATACGACACGAGTGGGCAGGACCCCCCCCCTCCCCCAGTTAACATCACGAGATCGGCAACTACGACTGAAATGGGCACGTGACGATTGGCACTGGACGTTGGCGCAGTGACAGAGCGTTGCATGGTCTGATGAACCCCGATACGTTCTTCGTCAAGCCGATGTGAGGGCGCGAATCTGTCGCCTTCCAGGGGAACAGCTCCTTGACACCTGTACTGCGATATGGAGACAAGCTGGCGACGGCTGCATTATGTTCTGGGAAACATTCGCGTGGGCATCCAGCGTTCCAGTGGAGCTCGTACAACGGCACTATGACGGCCAATGTGTATCGTACACTGGTTGCACACCACTTACACTCCTTCGTGACGATAATTTTCTCCGACAGCAGTGATATTTTTCAACAAGATAACGCGCCATGTCACAAGGCCAGCAGTGTGGTGGAGTGGTTCGAGGAACACAGTGCCGAGTTCCAGCTGGTGTGATGGCCCGCTAACTCCCCATATCTGAACCCGATCGAAGACGTCTGAGATGTGATTTAATGTGGCCTCAGAGCTCTTCGTCCCCCTCCCCGGAACTTACGGGAATTTGTTGACTTGTGTGTGCAGCTGTGCACACTGCCTCCAGCTACCTATCAGGGCCTCATTTATTCCGTGCCACAACGTATCCCCGCTGTTATCCGTCCAAAGGTGGACATACCGGCTGTTAGGTAAGTGGTCGTAATGATCTAGCTGATCAGTGTAGGTGTCCCAACACTCAAAGCTACATTTATATTAGTGGAACATATATGACCCAACAACCACGAAAGACTTAACGGACACCGTGTCCATGTGCCCATAACGGAAACACACAACTCTTGCTGCGGCACCTGTATTCTCTTGCGCAGAGGAACCTAAACCGGCAACGTCGCCTCTTCCAGGCTCGACTGCTAGTCACTTTCTTACTTCGATCTAGATGTAATGGAGCTTGGGGATGACCCGCCCACAGTGCGACAGTGCGTAAGCGACAGAGCTTTTGAAACTTCCTGGCAGATTAAAACTGTGTGCCCGACCGAGACTCGAACTCGGGACCTTTGCCTTTCGCGGGCAAGTGCTCTACCACCTGAGCTACCGAAGCACGACTCTCGCCCGGTACTCACAGCTTTACTTCTGCCAGTACCTCGTCTCCTACCTTCCAAACTTTACAGAAGCTCTCCTGCGAACCTTGCAGAACTAGCACTCCTGAAAGAAAGGATATTGCGGAGACATGGCTTAGCCACAGCCTGGGGGATGTTTCCAGAATGAGATTTTCACTCTGCAGCGGAGTGTGCGCTGATATGAAACTTCCTGGCAGATTAAAACTGTGTGCCCGACCGAGACTCGAAATCGGGACCTTTGCCTTTCTAGGGCAAGTGCTCTACCAACTGAGCTACCGAAGCACGACTCTCGCCCGGCACTCACAGCTTTACTTCTGCCAGTACCTCGTCTCCTACCTTCCAAATTTTACAGAAGCTCTCCTGCGAACCTTGCAGAACTAGCACTCCTGAAAGAAAGGATATTGCGGAGACATGGCTTAGCCACAGCCTGAGGGATGTTTCCAGAATGAGATTTTCACTCTGCAGTGAGTACCGGGCGAGAGTTGTGCTTCGGTAGCTCAGTTGGTAGAGCACTTGCCCGCGAAAGGCAAAGGTCCCGAGTTCGAGTCTCGGTCGGGCACACAGTTTTAATCTGCCAGGAAGTTTCATATCAGCGCACACTCCGCTGCAGAGTGAAAATCTCATTCTGACAGAGCTTTTGTCTGCTTCTTCGAGTCGAGCGCGTATCGGCCTTGGTCATCCTGGGTATTCCCGGTGAGCAACGCAGTGCAAATTTTTCACCTACCGGTTAACGCGCAAGTTAAGAAGCCTGCTAACTAATTCCCAGAAAGCTTGGCAGCTAAGTCAGTCCGTGTTGCTGGCAACGGAAAGCCATGTTCGAGTTTTCTACCGGTACAACAAGGCCATTCTCCGGAGCGCTCTGTATCAAAAACCAACTTTCTACCCCTCTTGTCCTTGGTGAAATTGTTGACGCCATTTCGCTACAGAAGGATACGTCACAGCGTTTGGTCCATATGCCGCACAAAATTTTACGTTGAATCTGAGTGCTTTTAGATTATTGCCCCCAAGAATCGTAATATCCCTCCCGCATTTGCCACACCACTCCTACGCAGTGATGCACCTGTTACCCTTACCGCAGTAGAAGTGACTGCAGGATACCGAGTTGATGTAGTCTCTTCTGACAATGAGACACTCTTGCTGCGCAACGGCCTTAGCATGGAACGACGTCTGTAACTTACTTTTTGGAGTCCCTACGGATATGGTCAATTTTTGCTACTTTTAATGGCACTGCAGAAAGAGTTTCTTTTTCTGTGGCACAAAGATAAACACTGAAGGTCCAGAGAAACTGGTATAGGCACGCATATTCAAATACAGATATATGTAAACAGGTAGATTACGGCGCTGCTATTGGCAATGCCTGGCGCAGTTGTTAGATCGTTTCCTGCTGTTACAATGGCAGGTTACCAAGATTTAAGTGAGTTTGAACATGGTGTTATAATCGACACACCAGCGATATGACACAGCATCTCCGAGGTAGCGATGAAGTGGCGATTTTCCCTTACGACCATTTCACGAGTGTATCGTGAATATCAGTAATCCGGTAAAACATCAAATCTCCGACATCACTGCAGCCGGAAAAAGATCCTGCAAGAACGGGACCAACGACGTCTGCAGGCAAACGTTCAACGTGACACAAGTGCAACCCTTCCACAAATTGCTGCAGATTTCAGTGCTGGGCCAACAACAAGCGTCGGCGTGCGAACCATTCAACGGAACATCATCGATATGGACTTTCGGAGCTGAAGGCCCACCCGTGTACCCTTGATGACAGCACAACACATAGGTTTACGCCTCGCCTGGGCCCGTCAACACCGACATTGGACTGTTGATGACTGGAAAAAATGTTGCCTGGCCAGGCGAGTCTCGTTTCAAATTATATCGAGCGGATCGACGTATACGGGTGTGAAGACAACCTCGTGAATTCATGGACCCTGCCTGACAGTAGGAGACTGTTCAAGCTGTGGAGGCTCAGTAAGGGCGTGGGGCGTGTGCAGTTGGAGTGATATGGGACTATAACCTTGGCAGTCAGTGATACGTCTAGATACAACTCTGGCACTTGACACGTACGTAAGCATCCTGTCTGATCACCTGCAGCTATTCATGTCCGTTGTGCATATGACGGGCTTGAGCAATTCCAGCACGACAATGCGACACCCCACACGTCCAACATTGCTACCTCCGTTGGCTACCAAACTCCACAGACATGAACATTATTGAGCAAATCTGGGATACCTTGCGACATGCAATTTATGGACAGCCCTGTATGATTCATGGTGTCAGTTCCCTCCAGCACTACTTCAGACATTATTCGAGTCCTTGCCACGTCTTGTTGCGGCACTTCTGCGTGCTCGCGGGGGCCCTACACGGTATTAGGCAGGTGTACCCGTTTCTTGGGCTCTTCGGTGTGTTTTGCACAAATGTGAAACCCGTACATCCAGCCAACACGTAACCGTAATAGTTTCTCTAGGTTTTATTAATCGCCTCACGTAGATGCGTAGCATGGAACACCGTTGCTGTTGATGATTGTGCAGCTTTGGTGTTCTCGGCCGTTACGTCATAGGCAATGCGTCATATTTGTCATTGCATTTCTACTCTTTAACACATTTCTTCCTCGTGTAGTCTCTGGTGAATCTGAAAGTATAGGTTGTTGCCGAATGTAAGCCCCTGTGGTACATCAAAAAAGAAAGTATTGCCGTATTTATTTTGACTTTGCAATGTAGTTGATGGTGGGCACACAAGTGTTCGACGATTTTGAATTTGTAAATAAATACGTCTGGAGTACAGCATTGTATGGTAGTGAAACATGGACTGTGGGAAAACCGGAACAGAAGTGAATCGAGGCATTTGAGATGTGGTGCTATGGACGAATGTTGAAAATTAGGTGGACTGATAAGGTAAGGAATGAGGAGGTTCTACGCAGAATCGGAGAGGAAAGGAATATGTGGAAAACACTGATAAGGAGAAGGGACAGGATGATAGGACATCTGCTAAGACATGAGGGAATGACTTCCATGGTACTAGAGGGAGCTGTAGAGGGCAAAAACTGTAGAGGAAGACAGAGATTGGAATACGTCAAGCAAATAATTGAGGACGTAGGTTGCAAGTGCTACTCTGAGATGAAGAGGTTACCACAGGAAAGGAATTCGTGGCGGGCCGCAGTCAGTAGACTGATGACCAAAAAAAAAAAAAAAAGATAAATAGCCTCTGACTGTGAAAATGGTGTTTATTCGATTGCATAGGGTGTATTAGTATATCACAGAATGTTATAAACACATTCTAGTTCAAAGATGCTAAAAACAATGAGAAATTACCTGTATTTCTCAAAGCCACCCAAAGACTGCGATAAACGGTTTTCTTCAATCAGATACTGAAACCTACTGGGAGTTTACAGAATCGGAAACAAGTGGTGCAGAGAAAGCGCATAATCAGGCACAGATAGTTTAGTTTATTGCCTGAGCTAGAAAAAAGTGGATGTTGGATGTAGCGCGTATGAGAACTGAGGAGGTTATACGTGCCACTAAAATAGGAGTTTCTCTATTCAGGAAGCATCTTGGACATTATGATAACTGAAAAACCTACAATGACATGTCAGTCACGCAGTAGGTACGATCCGACGTGCCGATACAGCGCCGGTTACACACCTTGCGTTAGATCGTCACTCCGTAAGCCAGTACAGTGGCTGTCTACATCCCGGTCACGTGACTCACGAATCTAACCCATGAGCTGTGGCGATAGCAGCTCTCTCTCCATCACTGTCCCTCTCTCTAATTCAATCGCTCATTAACGTCCATTGATTGGACCCTCACTCGTTCTTTGCCTCCTTTGTCCAGTGTACTCGCCCAGACAAAGTACCCACACACACGTCAGTCAGCCACGATCTCTGCGGCGTGGTGAGAAGCAGGTGAGAGGCGCTAGCCGTTCTTCTTCTTCGCCTTCGCATCCAGCGTGCCGGCACGTCTGCGCCTCTCGTGACGTCACGCCGTGTTGATGACCCCAGCGCCACAGCACACTTCCCGGCGCCCAGCGGAAGGATGGCGGAGGCGCAGATCGGGTAGCAGCTAGCGGGCCCGGACAGCAGACACCGCTGGTTGCTGGCCCGAGAGGTGGAGATCTCTTCTGAACAGCAAAAAAAAATGGTTCAAATGGCTCTGAGCACTATGGGACTTAACTTCTAAGGTCATCAGTCCCCTAGAACTTAGAACTACTTAAACCTAACTAACCTAAGGACATCACACACATCCATGCCCGAGGCAGGATTCGAACCTGCGACGTTAGCGGTCGCGCGGTTCCAGACTGTAGCGCCTAGAACCGCTCCGCCACCCCGGCCGGCTTCTGAACAGCAGACCACGTTGCAAGGCAACCCAGATACGCTAAATAATGTTCACATCTGGGGAGTCTGATGGCCTGCGGAAGTGTTTAAACTCAGAAGAGTGTTCCTGGAGCCACACTGTAGCAATTCTAGACGTGTGGGTTGTCGCATTGTCATGCTGAAATTGCCGAAGTCCGTTGGAATGCACAGTGTGCATGAGTGGATGCAGGTGAACAGACAGGATACTTACTACGTGTCACCTGCCAGAGTCGAATCTAGACGTATCACGGGTCCCATATCACTCCAATTGCACACGCCCCACACCTTTAAACAGCCCTCACCAGCTTGAACAGTCACCTGCTGACATTCAGGGTCCATGGGCTTAAGAGGTCGTCTCCATACCCGTACACGTCCATCCACTCGGTACAATTTGAAACGAGACTTGTCCGACCGGGCAACATGTTTCCAGTCATCAACAGTCTGATGTGGGTGTTGACAGGCCCTGGCGAAGAGTAAAGCTTTGTGTCGTGTAGTCATCAACGGTATTCGAGTGGGCCTCCGGCTCCGAAAGTCCATATCGATGATGTTTCGTTGAATGGTTCGCTCGGTGACACTTTTTGATGGCCCAGCATGGAAATATGCACTTCTATCACGTTTAACGATTCTCTTCAGTCGTCGGTAGCCCAGTTCTTGCAGGATCTTTTTCCGGCGGCAGTGATGTCTGAGATTTAATGTTTTACCAGATTTCTGATATTCACGGTACACTCGTGAAGTGGTCGTACGGAAAAATCCCCATATCATCGCTACCTCGGAGACGCTGTATCCCATGTTCAAACTCACTTAAATCTTGATAACCTGCCATTGTACCAACAGTAACCGATCTTGTATAGGCGCTGCCGATGGCAGCGCCGTATTCTGCCTGTTTACATGTCTCTGTATTTGAATACTTATACCTACACCAGTTTCTTTGGCGCTTCATTGTATAACCGTGAACAACTGTCTGAAGATGAACCTGTGAGTTCGAAGCCGTTAATGGTGCTATTTGTTTAAATAAATAACAATATTTGCGTGGTCGCTATTTTCTTCTTTCCAAACATCATCTTTTATGTGCAGGATGGTTATACTCATAATTAAACTCTCGGTACTTGTGAGAGCCCCTATGAAAAACAAGTGATCGTAGGGCAATGAAACTTTGTGGAAACATGTGTAAGGACATGGGGAAGAGAAATGACAGATAAACCATTGAAAGAGACACATTTTAATTTCCACACAGTAGGGTAAGGTTTGTTAATTGCGTAGCTTGTTTACGCTCCAGGTCAAGCGTTGCTGAATGCCACGATCATCGGCACCCACGACAGCCTGGAACCGCACTAGAGATATCATTGCACAATTGTTCGCAGCATCTTTCGAACGGTGGATCATGGAACGTTAAGTTGTCGTGAGGCAGCTCGTGAATTGTTCGAAAATCGCACTTTGCTTCCAGCGTTCTCAGCAGTAACAGCAACTTCTTCTGCAATTTGTGGCGAAATTGGCCGTCGGTCTTTCCCAGGTGCAATTCCCAAATCGCCAGTTAATTCGAATTTCCGGAACATGTACTTCAACCTCGGTGAGGAAACTGGACCTCCCCGTATTCCTTTACTGCACTGATATTCGTGACGACCAGCAGCAGTAGTATTTCTGTTGTTTTGATAAAACAGCTTTACGAGTAAGGCCCTGCTCACTTTGTCCAACCCATGTTGACTGTCTACAACTTTAATGCACCTACGCAGCCACAGCAGTAGCGGCGCCTAACAGAAATTCATGGCACTAACACTGCAAATCCTGCAGCACACAGTTTTTGCCCTCTCCGTCCATCTCATCCACTTTCCTTTCTCTGTCTATATCCTCGTGCCCCTCTCTCTGTACATCTCGTCCTTCCCCCATCTGTTTCCATCTTCTTCTTCCCCCTCTTTGTCCATCTCCCCATCTTCTTTCACCAAGTTATCACCTCCACCCCAAAAGCTGGCTGCTGATTGTTATCCCATAGTATTCCATTCCAGACAGTAAGTAATATGTGTACCAAATTTGGTTGAAATCGAGCCAGTGGTTTTGGTAGAGATTTTTGCCCGCGTCTTTGCCAGGGTATGCACATGTCAAACATATTTCACACCTGGTTGTACACACATTTCACATGTGTATGTAGTGAATTTCGCCCTGCAGTTTCGTTTTCACGCAGCTCAATCTTTATTACGTCATATCTTCTGAACAATAGCTCGCACAAAGATACAATATTGCATACACTTTCAGCGGTATATTTGTATACTGTCTGTGAACTTTGTTGCGCATACTGATGGGGGTAAAGACGTAATACAAAATGCGGCATTGTTTCACGCATGTCGGTGTTTTTGACGTCATATTTCTTGTACCATGTGTCGTACAATGATATATTTGTATACGTACATTGAGTGGCATATGTCGATACTGTCTGCGAAATATGTTACGAATAGAGTTACTAGCAAATAAGCAATAAATTTAAAAGTCATGCATCATGCGGCAATTTTTCAAGCATCTCATTGTTTATGACTTCGTGACTCCTAAACTTTGGCAGATAGTTGCTTCGTAACCCCCCCCCCCCCCCCCAGCGATTGTTACCTGATAGTAGAAGATATGTGTACTAAGTTTGACTGAAATCGGTCGAGTGGTTTAGGAGGAGATGTGAAACACACACATACATACACTCATCCACTGTTATAGTATATGTGCGTATTGGAGTACTTGCATTCACAGAATTATGCATCCTGAGATTCTGTATGTGTACTACCCTGCTCGTGCCTTGCAGAGAGGTCTTTTCGTACCATCCTCTTTGGCTTTTGCGGAACATCTCAGTACCTATCCTTCGAAAGGCTTCCTCAGTACTTTTACGCAACTGTTGATTAGTCTTGGACCGATGTTGAGCCACATGAGAGTTGCTTACTCTCCGTAATAAGTTGCCTAGGATTGCCAGGTCCGTGTTTCGGGATGGCCATATCACTGATTCTCTCGTTCAACCACACCCAATCCATTGGCCTCGAATTTTTTCACCAAGGAAGCCACCCATCTCTATGTCAAAGTGTGCTTGAGCTACGTCCTGTTTAACCAGAAATTTTCAATGATTTCCGTTTCTTCGAGCTAACGTGTTAAACATTTTGCTCAAATAAGGATTTCTATTCACGTACCCTCAAAAAAAGAAAAATGAGTCGAACGGGTATTGTGGTGACATTCCGGCCATACCGTGACATGAATCGGGTTCCTTTCCAACTCTGGCACATAATGGTGATTTTCTTTGGGCCAGAAAACCACATTACTTTTGTATGGACTGCTTTCATAACCTTCAAAGCAGGAATATCAGTAAAACGAAGCAAAGTTCAACAAAGCTAAGAGGGATAATATGGCGACTTCTCGGACACTCTGATTCAAACAGTAAGAGTCTTATAACACGCCACTGGGGTACATCCGAAATTACCTTCACATCTGTCCATTTTTTTCTCCGCGGGAATGGTACAGCAGCTACCGCCGGTTATCCTGGTAACTTGGCTGATGTGAGGGCTGGAGACGCAGGCGCTGCTGGAAACTGGGCGGGGCAGGCTGTTTCGCGCATGTGACGCCGCTCATCGTCAGAAACAGAGCTTTTTTTTTGACAGGGCTCTTACGTCACAGTCGAGCCACACTACGCACAGCTTCGCAATCACAGCGCGCGGCCGCAAAAACTCGCCTCTGCACGTTAGCGGGGACGCCGACACTGCATGCGCCTACACGAGCGCCGCAATCCTCCTCTAAACACTGCCGCCTCTTCAACCGTAGCCGCTTGATGCGTCAGCTAACAACGGAAATCTCGTATTTGAAAGACGAAAGCGAATGCGCATAGCAGAATACGTGTACAGCTAAAAGCAAGCGCTTTCATTTGCGGTTGCGTCTTCATTGGTCTGCTAGTTATTTGTAAGGAGTAGTGTTGATTCCATCCGGACGCGATCGACTGAGGCAGGACTACCAGAAGATTCTGTGCTACTTACAGTTCCCATTCTGCAGACTACCCACAAGAATGAGTTACACAGGTTGGACAAGAACATGGAAACAGCACGAAAAATACGTGCTTGAACATTAATGCGGATTGCAGCCACTCCTGAAGGATGCGGTGTTGTATTTGACCAGCAAGGGCACCTGTGCAGTGTCCTCAAAAAAATGGCTCTGAGCACTATGGGACTTAACATCTGTGGTCATCAGTCTCCTAGAACTTAGAACTACTTAAACCTAACCAACCTAAGGACATCACACACATCCATGCCCGAGGCAGGATTCGAACCTGCGACCGTAGCAGTCGCGCGGTTCCGGACTGCGCGCCTAGAACCGCTAGACCACCGCGGCCGGCGCAGTGTCCTCCATACGTTGTAAATGTCAGTCACGGTCAGAATAGTGTTCTGTGTAGTTGTAAGCGTCGGAGCTACGAGAATTCGGAATTTCCGGTGCTCGCATGGTGGGTTCTTCCAGCACCAAAGTAGCCGAAGAATTTGGTGTTTCAAGAGGCGCCGTCTCGAAGATTCAGGGAGAGCGGAAACACATCATCCACTGAGTCACAAAGCGGACGAAATTGTGTGTTGAGTGATCGCCGTGGACATTCATTGAAGAGTATTTTGACGAATAATAAGAGGACGATAGCTGAAAAGTCACTGCTGAACTGAATGTCGCACTTGCGAAACCTGCACCACTAAAACATCACGATGGGAGCATCGTAATCAGAGAATTTCAAGGCTAGCAGAAATTCCAAAACCACTCCTCAGTGATGCAGATGCCCGTAATAGGAAAACTTGGTGCCGAAGCATAAAACCTGGGCTATGGAGCAATGGAAAGATGGTTCAGATGGCTCTGAGCACTATGAGACTTGACTTCTGAGGTCATCCATCAGTCCCCTAGAACTTAAACCTAACTAACCTAAGGACATCACATACATCCATGCCCGAGGCAGGATTCGAGCCTCCGACCGTGGCGGTCGCGCGGTTCCAGACTGTAGCGCCTAGAACCGCTCGGCCACGCCGGCGAGCAATGGAAAGAATGTCATTTGGCCGGATGAGTCTTGTCGCACACTGGTTCCAACTTCTCGCCGAGTGTACGTCCCAAGAGTGAGCCATGGCGTAGGTTCCATGATGGATTAGGCAGCCATAACGTGGTATTCCATGGCCGCCATGTCTACTCTGCAACGTCACATTACTGGCAAGGACTATGTGACCATTTTGGCTGATCAGGCCCATCCCACTGCACAATGTTTGTTCCCCAACGGTGATGATGTGTTCCAAGACGACGGGACCCCTGTTCACACATTACGCATCGTCCAGAACTGGTTTTGTGCGCGAGGATGAGTCGTCCATCTCCCCTGACCACTACGGTCACCAGATCTCAGTGTATTTGAGCCTTTGTGGTCTACTTTGGACAGAAGTGTGAGTGGTCGCTATCCACATCCATCGTAGATACCTAAACTTTCACTGTTTTGAAGGAAAATCGGTATTACGTTCCCAAGAAAACCATACAGGATCTGTGTTTATCCATTCAGAAACGACTGGAAGCTGTTTTCAGTGCACAACTATTCCAACCGACAATGTTAATTTTCCTGCAAATACCCATGCCTTATACTGATTTCCACTATCGTATTAATGATCAGAATTTCAAGTAATGTTAGTTCTCTACCTCTTTTTCCTCTCTGGCAAACATCACATTTAATATAATTCATTGAGAGCATATTCATCTAAGGAGAAATCTTTCTTTTTCAGTCTTCTACTCCTTTCGTGATCAGTCAGATTAGTAGTTAGAGCCATACCCGATTCACCTACATACAGTTTGCCACACAGACTGCAGGAAATCCTGTAGGTTCCACCCAGTTCTAAAGGTGTAATATTATCTTTGCTATTGAACAGAATGTGGGAAACAGTTTTTGCGATAATTTACTGTCTCTCGTTTTACTATATCACAGTACGTCCGATCATATCAAAGGAAAGCTTACTACTACTTCACTCTGCGGTAATAACAATATTCCAAAGGGTTTGCAATTTTTCTTGGCAAATGAATTTCCCTTAGTTTACATTATTATGTGGTCTGTGGCGTCAGATACCAATCTTTCTCCTCAATAGAGGCGAAAGCGGTTCAAATACACGTCCGCCATTTTGCTTTTCAATGATTTCCCTAAATCACTCAAGTCAAATGCTGGAATGGTTCCTTCGAAAACGACACCGCCGATTTCCTACCCCAGTCCTTCCCACACCCAACCGTGTGCTCCGTCTATAACAATCTTTCACTACGGGCAAACCGCAAATCTTCCTGAATGATTTTCCAGTCAGCAGCGGAGTGTGCTCTGATTCGAATCTTCCTGGCAGGTAGTAATTTCACCTGAGAATGCCAGTTTCGTAAGCATGCAGGAAAGCTTCTGTGAAGTTTGGAAGCTGAGAGATTAGCTACTCGCAAATTAAGGTTGTGAGGTCCTGTCGTGAAACGTGCTTGGATAGAGCAGTTTCTCACGAAAGACAAAGGCCCCAGGATCGAGTCCCGTTCCGATACCGAGTTTTAATCTTTCAGAACGTTGTCAGTCTTTCTTGGGTTACCTATCTTTCGCATCTTGAAACCTTTCAGAACTAAATTTTATGTATCACAGCAAAGCACAGATATTAGACCACTTAGGGCAACCATCAACGCCCTCATTCTGCAAAACTCACACTAATCTTACGTGAATCGCAAATTTGGGCTCAGGACCTCATCTTAAATTTAGGCAATGAAGACCTGACGCTTCTTTTAGAAGACCAAAATTGCCATTTCCATGACTTTTCTTTTTAATCGTAAAGGTTTTTGCATTGAGAACTGCAGTAAATCAGTCTTCATACTGACGACCACAACAACGTTATAACACGTAAGTGGATTAGGGCACTTCGACACACACGACAAAAAGCTACACACCACCCACTCGGCAAAATTCGACCTTCTAGATCACCCTGAGCGTTTGCAATTAAACGGGCAACGTCCAGTGTTGCCTGAATGCTGCATAACGTAATAAGCGAGTTAGCACATTGGCCTGTGTAGACGCTAGGTGGAAGACTGCGGTCCGTGCGCTCGTTGGTAGGGTATTCTGTTGGGTTTCTACACTGGTCTTAGCAGTCGCTTTAGACTCAGAATTTCTCGGAACCTCTTGACCAGTGGGCATTCCCAGAAGGCAGGAGTGGCAGCCAGCATGAGTCTCGAAGCTTTGGCTCTTCTCTGCGTGAGCGATGCTCAGCACTGTGACATTGCGCACTCAGAACTCCTCTGGTGCAACCACAACACAACTACGAGGTACACGGTACTACCCCTGATGGGTGTACACCTTTAGTGCAAAGATTCTTATAGTGTCAGTGATCAATAGGTGTGTTCTTTACTGCTATCTCAGACTCTACTGCACTCGAAAGGGACATTAACATCTATAACGATGTCGTGAGGTTACAAGATGAACGTAACAATAAAACAAAGGCAAAGGAGAATTACGCCAGACGATGCTGAGGATATTAAATTAGAAACGATACGCGAAAAGTAGACGATGCCTTTTGATATTAGTCAGAAAAATACACTGACGGAAAAAAAATCATACGAGGGCTATCCACAAAGTACATTACGTTTTCGTTTGTGTCCGTTAGGGGCGGGGCTAGCGCGGCCATCTTGGTGTCATGGCATTCCGTCGCTCACTCGTCATCCTGCCGTGCTGGTGAGAGGTTCGTGCTGTACTCCGTTGAGTTACTGTGACAGTTTGAAATGTCAGCGTTAATTGAAAATGCCGCGAAGTGTGAAGTGCGTACTGTAAGAAGGTTTCTGGCTGCAAAAAACTGTACACCGATAGAAATCTATCGGCAGCTTTGTGAAGTGTATGGGGACAACATAATCACTGAAGGTGGAGTGCTTCAATGGGTCATAAAATTTAAAAATGGCCGAACTAACGTTCACGGCGAAGAGCGAAGTGGAAGACCCAGCATAGTGACTGCCGAACTTGTCGAAAAAGTCGATGCTGTGGTCCGTGAAAACCGTAATTTCACGATAACGGAACTCTCTATGAGTTTTCCACAAATTTCACGAAATTTGTTGCACGAAATCATTACCGAAAAGCTTGGTTACCACAAGGTTTGTGCAAGATGGATACCAAAAATCTTGACAGAGATTCACAAAAATCAGCGAATGGCTGCAGCGTTAACGTTTTGGACGCTTACGAGAAAGATGGCGACTCATTACTCGATCGCATCGTTACTGGTGACGAAACATGGGTTAAGCATGTGAACTGCGAGACAAAATTGCAGTCAATGCACTGAGGGCACACAGATTCCCCCCAAAAACCCAAGAAATGCATGCAGACAATGTCGGCAAGGAAGGTGATGGCGACTGTCTTTTGGGACAGAAAAGGTGTGATTTTTGTGGATTTCCTGGAAAGAGGCACTACAATAAACTCTCAAAGGTATTGCCAAACTCTGCACAACCTCAAAAGAGCAATACAAAACAAGCGCAGGGGAAAGTTGGGCTCAAAGATCTTGCTGATTCACGACAACGCCCGGGCCCACACAGCAAATGCCACTCGTGAAGTTCTCGAATCTTTTAAGTGGGAGTTGTTTCCTCATTCCCCGTACAGTCCCGACCTGGCACCGAGCGACTTCCACTTATTCCCAGCAATGAGGAAGTGGTTGGCTATGCAGCGTTTTGATGACGACGCACAGCTTCAAGAAGAGGTAACCACGTGGTTGAAGGCGCAGGCGGCCGAATTTTACGACGAAGGAATTTCCAAGCTCGTCCATCGCTACGATAAGTGCCTTAATTTAAATGGCAACTATGTAGAAAAGTAGTATTTAAGTGTGGCTTTCATCTGTATATAATAAAAAAAATTTCCAATACTTTATTTATTTTTAATTCCAAAACGTAATGTACTTTGTGGATAGCCCTCGTAATTAATGTAGAGTAATGAAATTTCGGGGACACATTTGTATAGGTAACATATTTAAGATATTAACATTGCAAGCTCACAAGTTCATGCAAGCGCGAGATAAGCCATTGCAAATGTGAAATGCTGATACACTAATAACCGGTGTAACAGCCAGAATGTTGAATGCCAGCATGCAAATGTGTATGCATTGTGTTGCACAGGTGCCAGATGTCAGTTTATGATGTGAAATTCTGTGTCGTTTGCACTTGGTCGGTCAATACAGGGACGGTTATGCTGTTTCCAGATGACGCTGGAGTTGTCATCCGATAGTGTCCCATATGTGCTCGACTGGAGACAGATCTGGTGATCGAGCAGGCTAAAGCAACGTGTCGACACTCTGTAGAGATGGTGGGTTACAACAGCGGTATGTAGGCGATCGTTATCCTGTTGGAAAACACCCCTTGGAATGCTTGTCGTGAATGGCAGCACAACAGGTCGAATCACCAGATTACCGTACAAAATTGCAGTCATGGTGCGTAGGATAGACACGAGAGTGTTCCTGCTGTCATACGAAATCACACTTCAGACAATAACTCCAAGTGTAGGTGCAGTGTGTCTAGCACGCAGATTGGTTGCAAGCCCTCAGCTGGTCTTCTCCTATGCAACACAGGGCTATCGCTGGCACCGAGACAGAACCAACTTTCATCAGAAAACATAACACCTCCACCCTGCTCTCCAAAGAGCTCTCGCTTAACATCACTGGAGTCGCAAACGGCGGTGCCTTGGGGTCAGCGGAAAGTACACTACAGGGTCTCTGGCTCAGGGCTATTCTTGAAGTAACCGATTAGTAGCAGTTCGTTGTGCTCTCTGTGGTGCCAACAGCAACGCAAATTGCTGCAGCAGATATAGTACTATGCGCCGAACACGGTGGTCTTCCCTTTCGGTAGTGCCACGTAGCTGTCCGGAGTCTGGTCTTCTTGCGACCGTCGAAGTGTCATCCGCTTCTCGTAAACCCTATTGCACGACCTCGTTCAAACTCAGTGAGGTGTTGGTAATGACGTCTTATCGCCCTAAACGCATTCTTGAGTAATATCAACTCACCACGTCCAATCTCAAAGGTTGCTACTGCTCGCAACCTTTACAGCGTGTATTTAAAGGAAACCTAATTTGCAACGTCATAGTGGCACTACTAAAGCCACTCTCATGCTACTTTCGCGGAACCTGATTAGACATCATCTTTCGGATGCAGAAAGACTCCTGCTAGCTTTTGTTTATGTAGCATAACTTCTTCTTAATGTTGTGATATTTTCTTCTGACAGTGTAATTGTCGACGGCAGCAGTAAGCAATATATGAAATATTTTAAAAATAGCTGCACAACAGCAACGGTTTCACGTAATAAAATTATAAACAGCCGACCAGTTGCAATGGATAAAGAAATTCTTCACCTAGGTTGCGACAAATATAAATTTGTATTCTTCAGATAGCGTTCTCGCTTCCCACGCCCGGCTTCCCGGGTTCGATTCCCGGCGGGGTCGGGGATTTTCTCTGCCTCGTGATGACTGGGTGTTGTGTGATGTCCTTAAGTTAGTTAGGTTTAAGTAGTTCTAAGTTCTAGGGGACTTATGACCATAGATGTTAAGTCCCATAGTGCTCAGAGCCATTTGGACCAGCCATTTTCTTCTTCAGAAGGTAACCTAACGACAATGAACATCATAGCTTACATTAGAAAAGTATGAAACTATAAGCCAAGAATAAATTTTAAGACAAATTAGAGAACTCTAGCATTACAGAAGTACGATAACGACGACTGGTACTTACAATTTTACTTTAGTAAGGACTAATGTACCATGGCCGTTTTTACAATTGTCGGCATAGATCCATGTGTCAAAAATAAAATATAGCTCTAAAATTAGGGTTTGTCACGTTAATATGAAATAGCTCATGGATCTTGCAGAGCTCACAACCGACTGAGTGTAATCGGCGAGCGTAGTTACTCTGAAAACAGGGCAGGTGGCGCTCGTGCCGAGAAATATGGGCCAATTGGCGTACAAAGGCAACGTGTAAATTATCAGTATTAATAACGTCCTTAGGTAGAGTACCAATAAAAAAAGGAAGGAAATTAACACTCCCGTTGTAACAGTATGGGAGCATTGGTACAAATAATGTAGTTATACATAAAAAAAAGGCAGGTTGCGCTTACGCCGAGAAATAGGGACTGGTAACAGCAAGAAAAGTTGTTCTTAAAAACGGAACTGCGTTAACGCTGAATAAAAATTTAAGTGTTGCAAGTGTTTTATGGAAGTTCTTGAGTGTACCGTTACATGAAGTGAAACGTGGACGATAAACAGGATCGACAAGAAGAGAATTAAAGTCTTTGAAATGTGGTGCTACGTAAGGTGGGTAGATCGAATAACTAATCAGGAGGTACTGAGTCGAATTCGGTAGAAGCGAGCTTTTTGGAGCAACAAGACCAAAAGAAGGCATGGTTTAATAAGACACATCCTGAACATCAGATAAGAATTTGGTAATGCGAGGAAGTGTGAGAGTAAAAATCCAAGAGGGATTCCAACGCTTGAATACAGTGCGCTGGTTCAAGTGGCTGTTGAGTGTGGTAGCTGAGCAGAAAGGTATCTACTTGCAGATGATAGATCAGCATCTAGTACTCGTCTTCGGACAGATGATAAAAACAGTAACAACGTCGCTGACTGGTCGTTAAAACATAATTCCTTTCGTCCTTTTTTTGAGAAGACCGTCCACTACTTTGGGAATGATACTGCCCCTATGATTTATTTCAGACGATGAATTATAAAGAAGGCAAACTTACGTTGATAGCATTTGCAGATTTAGAGAAAGGGGATAGTCAAAAATACAGGTAGCGATACGTTATTCACAAGCAGAAAACCAGACTGCAGCTATAATGAGTCGAGAGGTATGAAAGCAGGCAGTAGATGAGAAAGACATGAGGTGGGGTTGTAGACTATCCTCGATTTTGCTGCTCGTACGTTGAACATGAAACAAAGGAAACCAAGGAAAAATTTTGAATGGGAATTAATGTTCGGGGAAAAGAAATAATTCTTTGCTGTTTGGATTCAAATGGTTCAAATGGTTCTGAGCACTATGTGACTAAACATCTGTGGTCATCAGTCCCCTAGAACTTAGAACTACTTAAACCTAACTAACCTAAGGGCATCACACACATCCATGCCCGAGGCAGGATTCGAACCTGCGACCGTAGCAGTCGCGCGGTTCCGGACTGAGCGCCTAGAACCGCTAGACCACCGCGGCCGGCTGCTGTTTGGAGATGACACGGTAATTCTGCCGGAGAAGGCAAAGAATTTGCAACAGCAGTTGAACGGAATGGATAAGGCCTTGAAAATAGATGATCAGATGTGGCTATCAACAAACAAGAATAATGGAATGTATTTGAATTAAATCAGGTAATGTTGTGGGAATTATAAAGGGCAGTGAAATGGAAACGAGATAGATGGAAAAGAGTAATTAAATTATTAGGTACTTCAAAAGTAATTGTCGTAACTATGAATACATTTCTACCATTGAGAGAGTAGATGGTCAATGGCTTCATGGAAAAATGTTTTCGACGGACTACGGAACCATAATTGTATGCAGGCGTCCAAATCTTCGTCCGAAGTAAATCGTCGGCCACGAATATTTTTCTTCAAGACTCGAAGAATATGGAAATCGCATAGGGAGAGATCGGGACCGTGTGGGGGATGTGTAAGGGCTTGGTAGCGAAACTTCTGCAGTGTACTCTAAACAACCTTCGCAACAAGTGGGCGGGCATTATTCTGCAACAGAATCATGCCACTCGTCAATATTGCTGGGCTTTTGCACTGGATGGCGCGCTTCAGTTTTTGCAAAGTGTCCACGTACCACTGTGCGCAGAATAAAGTCCAAACACGCAGGAATGGTGACGGACGTCATAATACTGTCAACATTACTTCGACTACGCATCAGTAGTTTCGCTGGGGAGCACTTACACAAACTCCATACAGGTCTGATCTCTCCCCGTGCGAATTTCATATTTTTGGAACCCTGAGGACATTCGTCGATTTGCTTCGGACGAACAGGTGCTCGTCTGGTCTCAATAATGGTTCCACGAAGGCGACGACCGTCTTGTTTCACAGTTATAGTGGTTCCTTTTGAGGTAATATGCAGTTTGCTTACTTTTTTCCCCTCTGTCATGTTTTCGTTTGACTGCCGCTTGTACACTCCTGGAAATGGAAAAAAGAACACATTGACACCGGTGTGTCAGACCCACCATACTTGCTCCGGACACTGCGAGAGGGCTGTACAAGCAATGATCACACGCACGGCACAGCGGACACACCAGGAACCGCGGTGTTGCCCGCATCTCGTGGTCGTGCGGTAGCGTTCTCGCTTCCCACGCCCGGGTTCCCGGGTTCGATTCCCGGCGGGGTCAGGGATTTTCTCTGCCTCGTGATGGCTGGGTGTTGTGTGCTGTCCTTAGGTTAGTTAGGTTTAAGTAGTTCTAAGTTCTAGGGGACTTATGACCACAGCAGTTGAGTCCCATAGTGCTCAGAGCCATTTGAATTTGAACCGCGGTGTTGGCCGTCGAATGGCGCTAGCTGCGCAGCATTTGTGCACCGCCGCCGTCAGTGTCAGCCAGTTTGCCGTGGCATACGGAGCTCCATCGCAGTCTTTAACACTGGTAGCATGCCGCGACAGCGTGGACGTGAACCGTATGTGCAGTTGACGGACTTTGAGCGAGGGCGTATAGTGGGCATGCGGGAGGCCGGGTGGACGTACCGCCGAATTGCTCAACACGTGGGGCGTGAGGTCACCACAGTACATCGATGTTGTCGCCAGTGGTCGGCGGAAGGTGCACGTGCCCGTCGACCTGGGACCGGACCGCAGCGACGCACGGATGCACGCCAAGACCGTAGGATCCTACGCAGTGCCGTAGGGGACCGCACCGCCACTTCCCAGCAAATTAGGGACACTGTTGCTCCTGGGGTATCGGCGAGGACCATTCGCAACCGTCTCCATGAAGCTGGGCTACGGTCCCGCACACCGTTAGGCCGTCTTCCGCTCACGCCCCAACATCGTGCAGCCCGCCTCCAGTGGTGTCGCGACAGGCGTGAATGGAGGGACGAATGGAGACGTGTCGTCTTCAGCGATGAGAGTCGCTTCTGCCTTGGTGCCAATGATGGTCGTATGCGTGTTTGGCGCCGTGCAGGTGAGCGCCACAATCAGGACTGCATACGACCGAGGCACACAGGGCCAACACCCGGCATCATGGTGTGGGGAGCGATCTCCTACACTGGCCGTACACCACTGGTGATCGTCGAGGGGACACTGAATAGTGCACGGTACATCCAAACCGTCATCGAACCCATCGTTCTACCATTCCTAGACCGGCAAGGGAACTTGCTGTTCCAACAGGACAATGCACGTCCGCATGTATCCCGTGCCACCCAACGTGCTCTAGAAGGTGTAAGTCAACTACCCTGGCCAGCAAGATCTCCTGATCTGTCCCCCATTGAGCATGTTTGGGACTGGATGAAGCGTCGTCTCACGCGGTCTGCACGTCCAGCACGAACGCTGGTCCAACTGAGGCGCCAGGTGGAAATGGCATGGCAAGCCGTTCCACAGGACTACATCCAGCATCTCTACGATCGTCTCCATGGGAGAATAGCAGCCTGGTTCAAATGGTTCAAATGGCTCTGAGCACTATGGGACTCAACTGCTGAGGTCATTAGTCCCCTAGAACTGAGAACTAGTTAAACCTAACTAACCTAAGGACATCAAAAACATCCATGCCCGAGGCAGGATTCGAACCTGCGACCGTAGCGGTCTTACGGTTCCAGACTGCAGCGCCTTTAACCGCACGGCCACTGCGGCCGGCAATAGCAGCCTGCATTGCTGCGAAAGGTGGATATACACTGTACTAGTGCCGACATTGTGCATGCTCTGTTGCCTGTGTCTATGTGCCTGTGGTTCTGTCAGTGTGATCATGTGATGTATCTGACCCCAGGAATGTGTCAATAAAGTTTCCCCTTCCTGGGACAATGAATTCGCGGTGTTCTTATTTCAATTTCCAGGAGTGTAGATTAGGAAGCTGGCGAGTAAAAGTAGTGGATGAGATGTACTGTTTGGGCAGAAAGACAACTGATGATGGCCGAATCAAAGGGTATATACAATGAAGACTGGAATAACAAGAAAAGCATTTTAAGAACATCACTAATCGGCTTGTCAGTTAGGCTCTGCGAAGCTTTTGATGCTTTTCGAAAGCAGTGAATCAGGCACCAGGGCCGTCTTTCATTCTGCCTTGTCCACAATCCTATCCTTGTCCACCACATCGTACGGGTAGTGTACTCGTACTGCCAGCTAATTGTCAAGTTATAAGCAACATTTATCGATTAGAATTTGTGGTACTGTGATGCAAATGGAAATTCAACCTCTGGAGCAAAGAAGTGCCGGGAAACGTTTAGAATTTTTAACGCTCCAACTGTGTTGCGCAAGACAGAGACCAGTGATGCGAAAAGCTAGAGATGAGCCATCAAAACTGGTTTGTCGTTGTATCTGCACAGCTTACAGCGACGCAGTAAACTCTGCAAAAACTCCTTTCGCTGTCACGGGAATCTCGGTTACGACACTCGGTCTGTGACGTGCATTAATTCCTGGACGAGCAGTGTAGTACTGCGAGAAGTGGCCATGAACAGCTCGCAGAGTAGCGTTATCCGCGTCAGAAGCGACTCCGACTTGTTATGGAAGGCAGGTTGAAGGAAAAACGAGGTAGCTTTTTATTTTGCAAAAACAGACATAATGTCTTATGGGACAACAGCAATCAGTGATTTTATAATGTTACTTTAAATCCGTCTTGATTGCAAATTTTTTATTATTCATATGACCGGTTTCGGTTCATTCAGAACCATCTTCAGATCTGATATTTAAGTTACAGGAGTAACCCGTCCAATTCAGCAACTTTCACATGCTACGTATAGATAGTTTCAAAAAATCAGTCGCACCACTGGGGACCTCTCCTCGTTAGCACAGAATATGACTTAACGATTAACGAAACAAATACGAAGGTAAATAAAGCAAAGCTCTACCGTTCTGGCCTCAGACCGGCCGCTGTGTCACCCTCAGTCAATGGCATCACTTGGAGAGGCTGTAAGGAGGGGCACGGGATCAGCACACCACTCTCTCGGCCGTTGTTGGCTTTGCACACCGTGGAGCCGCTATTTCTCATCCGAGTAGATCCTCCAGCGCGTAACGAATCTGAGTGCACCCGTTCTAGTCATCCCGCAAAGGAAACATGCGTGGCTGTACTGGGAGATGAACCCGGATGCTCTGTATAGGATTCAGCCACTCTGACCACTTAGGTACGGAGACGGAAAATAACAACTTCCTTAATTTCATAACTGAAAACCACGCAGTAATAGAAGAAGTGAAAGAATTCTTCTATTTAGACAAGGAAGATATCAGAAAATGATTGGCACAGCTGAAGGAAGCTTCTTCAGTAAAAGAGATCAGCTGTATCAGACTTTGATACGGAACTGAGGAAAAAATTCCTTAAAGTGCACTTACGGAGCACAGTATCGTATAGGATAGAAACGCGCACCATCTACAAGACAAAAAGGAGAAACTACTCTAGTTTTACATCTGGATGTATCAAAGAATGTTAAAAATGAAGTGGATAGAAGTGAAACACTAAATAGAATAGGTTGTGGTGGCTCTATGCGGCACTGAATGACTGAGTTTAATTGAAAAAATTTCAACCATCAGTTCGCAAACGTACCGTAAAAAGATTTAAGTTTTTTGTTCGGATGAACCATCAGTCTTAGGAGGCTAACATAAACTGTTAATATTCCAGAACAATATTCATGACTGGTGGCGGCATTTAGCACCTAACTGTGAATGAAAATTTCAAGTCACAGCGACAATTAAGCTCCGCCAGTCAGAGTGAGAGATAAAAAGCAAAGAACAGTCCGACGGATAACTAAGAACAATCAAAGGCCCTAGTTTGAAGCAGCAAGTACCAACAAAAAAAGCGTCACACACAAAGGAATGGGAGGAGCGGAGAAAGAATGAGGTAGCCAATGCGTCTAGACGGGCTGTGGGCTGGGGAACGTTTACTTGTTTCTTGGTAAGTACTGGCAGTCCACCGAGGCGCTCACCTTGTGCTGATCAACAGCCATGGTATAAATAACACGTAATGAGGGCTCGCAGATTACAGAGACATGCACGATTCCACAAACTTGTTACTTTATTTATTTCTCAATTGATTTATGCAACATAAGAACGTTTCGCAGCGCTTCGGAAGAGCCAGTATTGATAGATTTGCTTAAGGTGGCAGTAATAGAAAACAGAGGAAAGGTGTCCTTTTTCTTCTTGTTTTTTAGGAGAGTGGGAGGAACGAAACTTCATTCTAGGTTAAAGCCCACGGACCCCAGCGTTGCCAAACTTACTGTGTGCTACATTCTTTCTCTCGCTTTGTGAGTTATCCAAACTACGATATTGTATGATATAATGTAGTAAATTAGGAGAGTATCCCAGTTATTCTTACATTTTTATCTCCATTGTGAGATAGACAAAAGATAGAAAAGGAGCTGAGTGAAGAACAGCATGGGGTTAGGAAAGGAAGAAGCGCGATCGACCTGATATTTTCTATCCGTCAACTGATGGAAAAAAGTTGGGAGTATAACAAAGGGTGATAATGGTTTTTATAGACATAGAAAAGGCATATGACTCAGTTACCAGGGGAAGACTCTGGGAAGAAATGAAGAAGACATATAGAAGATGGATACATTACTGTAATAAAAAAAATGTACAGAGGACACAATTGTAGAATTAGAACACCATTGGGGAATTCTGAATACTTCGAAATAAGACAAGGACTTAAGCAAGGAAGTATTCTATCTCCTGCACTTTTTAATGTTGTGATGGATGGAATGAATAGGACAGTTAAAGATACCGTGAAAGAAAAAGACAAAAATATGGTTTTTGCGTATGATATGGTAATATGGGGTGATAAAGAGGTAGATGTACAGTTACAACTTGATGCGTGGAAGGAAATAATGAAAAGGTGTGGATTAAAAGCAAATAAAGATAAGAGTGAAATAATGGTATTTGGAAGAGAGAAAGGGATCAACGGAAATATTACCTTGAATGGAGAACCCCTCAAAGTGGTAGAAAGTTTCTTATTTAGGGAATGAAATATCTAGGGATGGAAGATAACTAACGAAATTAATAGGAGCTTGTGGAAGGGAGACAATTTCTACCAAACAATAAAACATCTGATTTGGAATAAGGAAGTTTCAGAACAAGCAAAACTCCTTATGGATAAGAATTATTACTTCCCTATTGTCACATATGGTGAAGAAACATGGACAATGACAGAAAGGGACTGGAGCAGACTGCAAGCAGGGTAACTGAAATTTCACAGAGCAGTTAAGGGAAAAGCAAGAATGGACAGAGCAAGGAATGCCGGCCGGTGTGGCCGTGCGGTTAAAGGCGCTTCAGTCTGGAACCGCGTGACCGCTACGGTCGCAGGTTCGAATCCTGCCTCGGGCATGGATGTGTGTGATGTCCTTAGGTTAGTTAGGTTTAATTAGCTCTAAGTTCTAGACGACTGATGACCTCAGAAGTTAAGTCGCATAGTGCTCAGAGCCATTTGAACCATTTTAGAGCAAGGAATGTAGAGATTAGAAAGGACCTTAAACAAGAAAGTATGAGTGAAGAAACTGAAAAAAAAAGAGATTAAGATGGTATGGGCATGTTAAGAGGTTGAATGGGCAGAAACCCCCAGAATTATGGAAGAACTAAAGATGGATGGGAAAAGACCTAGAGCGCGTCCAAGAACACGGTGGAAAACGGGAGTGAGAATATCTGTGGAAAGGAGAGGTGTGACCTGGCAGCAAGTGGAGGAAGAAAAGTGGTGGGAGGACCGAGCCAAATGGAGAGGACTCGTCAGCACCCAGACCCGGCAGTAGCTGGAGTGGGATCCGGATATAGATAGATAGAAAATCTCCCTTAAACATCCCTTAATATTCTTGTCAGATGTTGGTCATCTTCATACCCATGATCAAATGTTGGTCGCAATAGTCTCAGCTCACTGTTTTTAACGCAACGAGAAAAGCTGTCGTGGATCACAGCCTGATATTTATGATGTTCTGTCCTCTGCCGCTAACCAGGACAATTGCCTCTCGTAATAACGTCGACAGTAACAGACTCATTCAATCATTCGTGTGCGTAGTAAAATAAGCGGGCGACGCACTAGCGTGCCTGACCGCCAACTGTAAACTGCGACGCAAGGTGCGTGTGACGACTTGCCTACGGCCGCGACCGGAGCGACCTCCCAAATTCCTGGGAGGACGCCGACCTGCGCTTCTCCGGTACTCAGCAGTCCCGCCTGCGCCCACGAGCGCAGTTTCCATCTGGCCCTCTCCCCCCCCTTTCCCCCCACCCTCACCGACACAAAACTACTCCGCAACTGGCTGTGTGGCTTCGCGTACCACGCGACAAGCTGTGCGAGATTATCACATTCGGGAGAACGGTGGGTCGAATATCCGGCCTCCCACCGTGATACACGCTTTCAATGGAGGGTGGAATATCCGGCCTGCCACCCTGATACACATTTTCAGTGCTTTTCCTATTTCACTTAAGGCAAATTCTGGATGGTTCCTATGAAAGTGCGTGTCGATGTTTCTCCCCATTCTAACCACTCTCTTATTTTCGCTGCTCTAAAATAATTAAAAAATACACTACTGGCCATTAAAATTGCTACGCCAAGAAGAAATGCAGATGATAAACGGGTATTCATTGGACAAATATATTACACTAGAACTGACATGTGATTACATTTTCACGCAATTTGGGTGCATAGATCCTGAGAAATCAGTACCCAGAACAACCACCTCTGGCCGTAATAACGGCCTTGATACGCCTGGGCATTGAGTCAAACGGAGCTTGGATGGCGTGTACAGGTACAGCTGCCCATCCAGCTTCAACACGATATCACAGTTTATCATGAGTAGTGACCGGCGTATTGTGACGAGCCAGTTGCTCGGCCACCATTGACCAGACGTTTTCAATTGGTGAGAGATCTGGAGAATGTGCTGGCCAGGGCAGCAGTCGAACATTTTCTGTATCCAGAAAGGGCCGTACAGGGCCTGCAACATGCGGTCGTGCATTATCCTTCTGAAATGTAGGGTCTCGCACGGATCGAATGAAGAGTAGAGCCACGGAACGTAACACATCTGAAATGTAACGTCCACTGTTCAAAGTGCCGTCAATGCGAACAAGAGGTGACCGAGACGTGTAACCAATGGCACCCCATACCATCACGCCGGGTGATACGCCAGTATGACGATGACAAATACACGCTTCCAATGTGCGTTCACCGCGATGTCGCCAAACACGGATGCGACCATCATGATGCTGTACACAGAACCTGGATTCATCCGAAAAAATGACGTTTTGCCATTCGTGCACCCAGGTTCTCGTTGAGTACACCATCGCAGGCGCTCATGTCTGTGATGCAGCGTCAAGGGTAACCGTAGCCATGGTCTCCGAGCTGATAGTCCATGCTGCTGAAAACGTCGTCGAACTGTTCGTGCAGATGGTTGCTGTCTTGCAAACGTCCACATCTGTTGAGTCCGGGATCGAGACGTGGCTGCACGATCCGTTACAGCCATGCGGATAAGATGCCTGTCATCTCGACTGTTAGTGATACGAGGCCGTTGGGATCCAGCACGGCGTTCCGTATCACCCTCCTGAACCCACCGATTCCATATTCTGCTAACAGTCATTGGATCTCGACCAACGCGAGCAGCAATGTCGCGATACGATAAACCGCAATCGCGATGGAGTACAATCCGACCTTTATCAAAGTCGGAAACGTGATGGTGCGCATTTCTCCTCCTTACACGAGGTATCACAACAACGTTTCACCAGGCAACGCCGGTCAACTGCTTTTTGTGTATGAGAAATCGGTTGGAAACTTTCCTCATGTCAGCACGTTGTAGGTGTCGCCACCGGCGCCGTCCTTGTGTGAATGCTCTGAAAAGCTAATCATTTGCATAGCAAAGCATCTTCTTCCCGTCGGTTAAATTTCGCGTCTGTAGCACGTCATCTTCGTGGTGTAGCAATTTTAATGGCCAGTAGTGTAATATTCAGCAAACCTCACAAAATGCTAATGTGATATGATTTGCGTTGATTTTTTTCAGTACTCTGAGATGAAACAAAAGATTGAGGCTAGGACTTCCTTCAATTTAAATATCAAATATAATTTTAATTTACCTGCCTTCTGTTCGTCGTTCATTACTACTCATTCTCATTGTTGACAAACGTTTGTGTGTGGGGATGATATACCTGCCTGCAAAATCACTCCCAAGATCTTACATACATTTAGACACGTCAACGAATGAAATGCCATAGGGTCTTACATCAACTTCCCACATTTTCCTAACATTTGTCTCCGCTAATCACACCCAACTAACGCGTGGTCCATTAAACCATTCTACGTGGACAAGATCGACATCATTCCAATACTTTCGCCAAACTTTTACATCACAGATATTACAATACAAAGTTAGTCCATTAATTTCCACGTTAACATTTTAACAGAGAAGAATTTTGGTTGCTGCACATGTTTGATTTACCATTTCCAAATGTCTTCTGGTAGCTCTCAAGACCTGTAATTACCATATACGAAATCATAAAGTACCATCTTCGCTTTATTATCCAACTTCTTAAATAATTCTCCTTGTATGCCATCAGCTCACGGAGCCTTGCTTTCTCTATGGTGAAGTAGTGCTTTCTCGTACCCTTGTTTCATGATAGGAGTTCCTACACCATCTACCTCTACTGCTTCTTCCTTTTCGATAGTCAGATTGCTGTAGTCTACTTTGTATAACTGTTGCAGGTATCCATTCCATCGTTTCACTATAATTTCTTCATCATATATTAGCGTTCATTGTTTTTGCTTTTATTGTGTCGATGAACTTCTTTTCGTCTCTGTATGCCATGTCAATTTGTCCCGCCCGCATGCAGTTTTCTATGTGTACACAAATTTCTTTTAAATGCTGTTCTTTTTCTTGTTTTGCTCTCTTATTAATCTTGTTCTTTAAGGTCTTGTGTTTCTTCATTCCTCCTTCATGCTTCGAGTTTATATAGACCCTACTGTCCTCTTTCCTCTATCACAGTCACGATGTCGTGACTTGTCCATTCTTTCTTATTCTCCTTTTTTTGTTTTTTTCCTTAATACCACTTCTACTGTGTTTAAAATGCATTACTTTATTTTACTTCCTTTTTGTTCTACTCCCAGTGTTCTCTGGTATCGCCAATTACACTGTTTGTTTGTGTCATGTACTGATTTCGGGTAGATTCATCTTTAAGCTTAGACGCTTCTTCTTACTGTCTTTTTCTTTGATGTTTAATCTTTTGAATTTTAGTTCACAGCTCATCATAACAAGATTATGGTCACTGTTGACATCAGCTCCAGGGTAGCTTTTGCTGTCCTTTACCTGATTCTTGTATCTTTCTCTTGGCAATATGTAGTCTATTTGTGACCTTCGTATTCTCTTGGTGCTTTCCACATATATCTCCTTCTTGGATGATGCTGTAATATAGCATACTTTACGATTAACTTATGTCATATACAGAACTCTGCAACTCTTCCTCTCTCTCATGTCTTTGTCCCATTCCGTATTTAGCAACTGCATTTCCTCCGATTCCTCCTCCTACTGTTGCATTCCAGTCTCCAAGAAAAATGAGTTTTCTTCCCCATATATTTTCTCTATCAATTCGCTTAGCTCCTCGTAATATTTTTGCACCACTCCTTCTTCCTCCTCTGTTGTTGGCATATAGACTTGAACTATGACAGTATCCTTTGGTTTAGTTTCAGTTCTTATTAGCCGCTCATTGCATTGGACAAATCCTGACTCTGTTTCCCAGTTTCTTATGTAAGATTATACCCTGGACCGTAAACACAATTTCTTATGCATTTTGTATTGATCGATTGTCGACATGCTACGTATAAATGACACGTAAGCTATAAATATGGATGTAAATGTTGTATATGAAGTTGTATTGGATCGTGTTGTATATATCAATCCAGTGTATCGTGTTCTTTATTAGAGAATGAGACCGTATCATTAACTAGTTCCGCTTTAACATCCTTTTTCCAGTCCGAACTTGTGCTCCGTCTCTAAAGACATCGTCGTCGCTGGAATGTTAAAACTTTATCTTCCTTTCATTTTCGAAGAATCACACTGACAAGTCCCATACAGCTTGTTTCCAAAATCGCCCTACGCACACTGAGGGCATGCACTAGAGTCCGAGCAGGTGTTATTTTGAACAAGAACTTGTTCTTAAAACTTAACTGGCATCATGCCTCTGTGTTCACTTCACTGAACAGTCTGTGTAGCAGGTAATGGTAGCGAAATAGAAACGCAGTTATGTACAGATGGGTGAGACGGCTGGTAGAAGAAAACGTGTGGGAAGATCAATTTGCGTTCGGAAGAAAGGACGGGCGAGGCAATACTGGTTTTACATCTTATCGTAGATCATTCATGTGAGAAATGCCGACCCGCACCGCGTTTGAGATTCCTCTTTAAACTGTATGTCCTCCTATATCTGGCTGAGTAAGTGAATTCAAAGGCCAGAGGAGGGCCAAGAGCATACCACCTCGTTTACGACCATGCCTATCGAAGCCCTGTGTCGCGCAAACCGACCTTCCGGTTAACGGCAACTCTACGTTTCATCTTTTGTTGAAGCAAGAGAAACAGACATTTATAGTGTATGTAGACTTCCAATAAACTTTGGACAACAGTGACTGAAGAATCATTTTTGGAATTCTGAAGTTGTTAGGGATAAACTATAGGGAGCGAAGGCTATCTGCTACTTGTACAGAAAACGGACTCCACTTGTAAGAATCGAATGACGCGAATGGAAGGCAGCAGTTGAAAAAGGATTGAGACATGTTTTTCTTGAATACTGGACGAGGGAGGTAGTGCTGCGGTCAGCACACTGGACTCGCAGTCGGGAGGACGAAGGTTCAAATACCCGTTCAGCCATTCAGATTTATGTTTCTCGTGATTTCCCAGTAAAGGTCTCCAAGCAAATACTGAGACGGTTCCTCTGAAAAGGGCACGGCCGATTTCCTTCCCCATCCTTCCGTTATCCGAGTTTCTGCTCCTACTCTCTAATGACCTCGCTGTCGAAAGGACTTTCAAATCCGTCTGCCTTCCTTGAATACTGGTTCTGCAAATTTACGCAATTTGTTTTGCTGGAGCATCATCGCCGTTTCTCCTGAGAATGACTGTCAGTCTTTCGTATTGACTGCATAGACATGTTAACAAAGCTAATAGCATTTCTCTGTATTTGTTCGAGATGTGTTGTACCTACTGATAAGCTCGCTAAACACTAGGGCAATTGGTCGCACCAGCGACTTGTATGCTTCGTAAATGAGCTTCACTTTTCCAGAACTGTTTCAACAATTCCTAGACTTCTCAGCTACTGATTTTACTTCTTCACCATATTTCATGAGTGTAACTGTTTTATTTCTTTAACTTGTATAAAGGTCTCCTATTCCTAATTTTTGTATGTGTATGTATCATAATGTGGACGTTCTTTCTACAGAATAATGTAAGTGGTATGTTTACGTAAACTCTGTCTCATGAAAGGAGTCGCCAAATCCATCTGCAATCGTGTAACTGTATTCCAGTTAACTTTAACTAAAAATAATTAGAAAACTTAAAACTGTATACAGAATAATCTGTCATGTTAAAATTTGTATAGTGCGTTCGAGTGAGCAATGCTACAGTGCGTGACGTCACAGTACGTATCTTCCAATTCTAACACACAAAACTAACAGAGTAAAAATCCTGCATAAAATTACAAACTGAACTTCGAGAGAAATAATGCCCGAAATACTTTTGTTAAAATGCCCTGCAACTTTACGAACCCAAACTAAGTAAAATTCCGAACGTGTAAGACTGCGCTCTAAGAGTAAGAATGTCTGACAAAAGAAATGAGGTCTGAACTAAACGTTAACTGAAATGACGATGATAATAATTCAAAATGCAATTTTGGCAGTAAATAATGTTACTGTGTCCTAAAAGTGACGTTAAACTGGCCCCAGAAAACATTCGTTACTTACCTTGTGGGAACGGGTCTTGGTAATGCTCGGAAGTGGTGAATGCTGCAATACAGCGCAGCAGCGAACAAGGCAAAGAAAACCTTACCAAGTGCGATGCAAGGAAAAGCAACTGTGCTAAGCACATCGTACTTTAAGCTTTTAGTAACTGTGTTTCGCTAAGTGGAATGCGGTGACACTCGATTAAAAAATAAAGTATTAGTAAAGGGACGGTGAAAGAACTGCAGCTACTGAAAGATATAAAAGAGACTAGCGTTTAAAAATGGTATTATGAAACTGACATTTAACGCTTACAACGAACTTTACAAAATTAACTTCTTATAAAAAGCATTTCACTCTGCTATGTAACTCGTTAATGAAACGGTAAGGGTGTGGTGAATCTATGACTGAGTCCAAGCCTTGTCAGCAGGTAATTTTGTTTAATTTCGTCTCGACAGTCGAACTAACCGATCCGAATCAATAAAGAAAAATCGTACCGAAAAAATTCGCCTTTCTCAAACTTATCAGAAATCACACGCAGGCAAGCAATGCAGGGGCAATATTGCCTGAATATGTTCATACGTCTAAAATCAGTCTTTGCAAAACCATGTTTCCAAAAACCAGCATCCTCTGTGTCTGCATCTCTGTGTTCTGCTACTCATTTTCCCAAAACCGCTCAGTAGCGTAATCGACTCCAGACTCTGTCAATTAACACATCAGAATGCTACACCAGCAACGACAAAACTACTCACAACCAAAGATCACATTGCTTGTACTCACAACTTGTGTGGCGTAAAATATCGACTGTTAAAGATCTCTCTCTGGGAAATACCCAGTGTACATATATGAAGTATGACTCCTTGAATAAAAAAAGAACTCACATCACGTTTATCGAAAACCAAAAGTAAGAAGCTATGTTACATCGCCTTAAAGGTCGCACCAGCGACTCGTATGCTTCGTAACCTTCCCAGAACTGTTTTGTATCCTAGACTTCTCAGCCAGCGATTTTACTTCCCGGCCATATTTCATAGCTCTAGGACAGCGTTTACTCCCACGCAACAAGATACACGCCTCCTACGGATAAGACTGTTCTACGAGATTATGACACGATATGTGCATTTGTCACGTCGAACTCTCTGAACTGTTTCGTATGCAGGTTTCGGGACCGGCCCTTAGCTACGCGTTTTTCGCGGAGACTTGGAAATGTCAGAGCTATAAAAGAGGTCTTTATTCCCTGGCACAAAGATTCCATTAGCCTTATCGAGAAGTTCCCCTTTAACGGCCCTTTGTTCCAGTTTAAGGGACAGGCAGTTAAGTACCCACGACTGCTCGGACCGGACGCCCGCTTTAAAGCCCTTCCGGGGAAATACATCGATATAACCGGAGCACAGCCGCTCCAGTCCACCCAATAGTTTTATTTCTGTCGCTTAGTCTGTGCTCAAACAATATTTATCGCCTTCTATTTCTGCCCTCTAGAGCGAATCTAAGTTAATGACAATCTCGCACGTGATTTTGCCATGTATTGTTACGAGAGGAATAAATCGCGTTCGGTTTCTGTCGCGTCGCCGGATTCCTCACTTGGTGTACCGTCCACCACAGTGTGACAGAATGTTCGTCCTGGTTGTACGTGGGCTAGCGACCCCGGCGATGCTCGGCAATTGTTAAATACCATGTACGTCCTAATCCGGGGATACCTGAAAATTATGTCAGGGCGAAAATTTCGGCTCCTTACCGTGACTTAGCTCTCTTGGGAGATATGGAACTCGAAATTACACTCCTGGAAATTGAAATAAGAACATCGTGAATTCATTGTCCCAGGAAGGGGAAACTTTATTGACACATTCCTGGGGTCAGATACATCACATGATCACACTGACAGAACCACAGGCACATAGACACAGGCAACAGAGCATGCACAATGTCGGCAGTAGTACAGTGTATATCCACCTTTCGCAGCAATGCAGGCTGCTATTCTCCCATGGAGACGATCGTAGAGATGCTGGATGTAGTCCTGTGGAACGGCTTGCCATGCCATTTCCACCTGGCGCCTCAGTTGGACCAGCGTTCGTGCTGGACGTGCAGACCGCGTGAGACGACGCTTCATCCAGTCCCAAACATGCTCAATGGGGGACAGATCCGGAGATCTTGCTGGCCAGGGTAGTTGACTTACACCTTCTAGAGCACGTTGGGTGGCACGGGATACATGCGGACGTGCATTGTCCTGTTGGAACAGCAAGTTCCCTTGCCGGTCTAGGAATGGTAGAACGATGGGTTCGATGACGGTTTGGATGTACCGTGCACTATTCAGTGTCCCCTCGACGATCACCAGTGGTGTACGGCCAGTGTAGGAGATATCTCCCCACACCATGATGCCGGGTGTTGGCCCTGTGTGCCTCGGTCGTATGCAGTCCTGATTGTGGCGCTCACCTGCACGGCGCCAAACACGCATACGACCATCATTGGCACCAAGGCAGAAGCGACTCTCATCGCTGAAGACGACACGTCTCCATTCGTCCCTCCATTCACGCCTGTCGCGACACCACTGGAGGCGGGCTGCACGATGTTGGGGCGTGAGCGGAAGACGGCCTAACGGTGTGCGGGACCGTAGCCCAGCTTCATGGAGACGGTTGCGAATGGTCCTCGCCGATACCCCAGGAGCAACAGTGTCCCTAATTTGCTGGGAAGGGGCGGTGCGGTCCCCTACGGCACTGCGTAGGATCCTACGGTCTTGGCGTGCATCCGTGCGTCGCTGCGGTCCGGTCCCAGGTCGACGGGCACGTGCACCTTCCGCCGACCACTGGCGACAACATCGATGTACTGTGGAGATCTCACGCCCCACGTGTTCAGCAATTCGGCGGTACGTCCACCCGGCCTCCCGCATGCCCACTATACGCCCTCGCTCAAAGTCCGTCAACTGCACATACGGTTCACGTCCACGCTGTCGCGGCATGCTACCAGTGTTAAAGACTGCGATGGAGCTCCGTATGCCACGGCAAACTGGCTGACACTGACGGCGGCGGTGCACAAATGCTGCGCAGCTAGCGCCATTCGACGGCCAACACCGCGGTTCCTGGTGTGTCCGCTGTGCCTGGCGTGTGATCATTGCTTGTACAGCCCTCTCGCAGTGTCCGGAGCAAGTATGGTGGGTCTGACACACCGGTGTCAATGTGTTCTTTTTTCCATTTCCAGGAGTGTATAATAAAACATACAGAACGTCATTGAAAGAGACTAATTTCATTTCGTTCCTAGTTTATGTTATTTTAAGGCATTTTTAAACAATTTTCTACACAATTCAGTTACATAAGTTCAGAATATACGTCATTTTTCATTTTTTGTATAATACTGTGTGGTAAAAGCATGAACTGGTTTTCTCAACTACCAGATCGTGAAAGCGCAAATGACCATACAAAAAAAATTGTCTAATTGTTTAAATGCCCTGCTATCATAGTTAAAACCGACGGTGAGAAAGAAAACAAAACAACACATTTTCACAGCAGAAGTATACTAACCTTTACCCTGCATCTTCACCCATGTATGCATTCGACACATGTACTCCTCTCTAACTCTTCCCCTCTCTACCTGTCCACTTCATCCTCCCACCAATATCTTTCTATCTCCTCCTCCCCACTCTCTTTCTTTCTTCATCTCCTCCTCCCTCTCTCTTTGTCCATTTCCTCCACCTCTTCTCTCTCGCCATATCTTCCTCCTCCCTCCCTCTGACCATACCATCTTCCTTCTCTCTTTCCACCTCTGCCTTCCGTGCTTCCTTTTCCACCTACCCACTACCCCTCTACATCTTCCACCTGCGCCAAGCTTATCCCACTCCTTCCCTCTTTCTGTCTATTTTCTCCTCCCCCTCGCTCTTTCCATCCCCTCCTCAGTCCGTTTCAGTCTGTTCCCAGCCATGCACATGCATGTGTATCCCCTGCAAAACACTTCAATAAAGAAGGTCAATACCTTTCCCACACCGTGGCTGTCATGAAGGGCAGGCTACACGACAGGTAACTGAAAATCATTTATTTACCCCTGACATACAGGTCTCCATGTAAATCAGGTCGATAAAACTGGTCAATACTACACCAAAACAACACACCTGTCATGCATGGCTATGTATATGTCACGGCCTGGAAAACGTTTGTTTGCCCCTCATGTGTAGGCTGCACTCCTAAGGAGGTAGATTTGGCAGGCCAACACTGTTCCATGCCAGGAGATGGAAAAGCACGTTTTTGCTCACTTCTCTCCTTCAAATACTTATTAGAATATGGTGTAAAAATTTTACATAAATGAGTTAACACCTTTCCAGCACTTTTGTTAACAATGTTTCTCTTTTATATATTATATATTTATATATTATATGTATTAAGAAATGTACAGCCTATGTCCATTACCCTAATGTTTATTAGACTATCATGTAAAAAGTTCAAGTAAATCAGTCAAGAACATTTCGAGATTTTTGAAAATAATGTTTCCTTTTATATATTAGTATAAACTATAGCTTTCTTTATAGAACAGCCTGCCACATTCAAATCCGCATCCAGTCATTCAGATTAGGTTTCCTGTGGTGTCCCTAAATCACTTAAGATGAAAGCCAGGATGGTTCCTTTGAAAATTTCCATGCCAACTTTCCCCAATGTGAGCTTGTGCTCTGCCTCAGGTCGTCGACGTGACATTAAAACCTAAACGTCCATCATCCTGCACGTCTACTTCTATCTGTCTGTATGCATCTTGAAACATACTCTTTCCTGTGGTCTTACCTATTACTTTCGTTATATTCGGCTTAGTGAGTCAGCGGCAAGGTGTCAGACTACTAATCCAAAGCTCTCCAGTTCCATCCTCAGTGAGTCCTAAGATTTTTATGCTATCACTTGTATCACCTCTGCCACAGTTTCTTATTCTGGATGGAAAATGCCGAGTTGCACGTGGTTCAGAGTCCAGGTTAAACTGACTTGGTAAGACATTTCAAAGGTCGCAAGAAGGCAACAGTATATAACATGCAATAGGACCATACCTAGGAAAACAAAGCAGTATTAAAAACAGTCATGATGACCAGGTGACGACAGCAAGGGCGTCCGGCCACCCTATACCATTAACGCAGCGAAACCCAGATTAATATGCGGACCCTTGAAGATACAGGATAAACGCCAGAAAAAGAAGATCGTTAAAACCAACCTATTACAGAAGATTGTATCATGTTTCACGAGCGCGCAGTATGACTTTATTGAAGAACAAAAATTTCGGCTACATAAGACAACATTCACTCCGAAAACAGGGATCTTGCGAACCTCTGCTCGCTCCGTTTCTCCACGAAATCCACAGCTCCCATAATCAACGGTGCCGGACGTCATACCGTCTTCATTGACTTACGGAACGCATTCCATACAGTTCCGCAGTTTAGCGAAAAAATACGAGCTTACTAAGCATGTGCCGAGAATACCCAGTTTCAGGCGTTATATCTCACCACGAACAAGGCTGTGACCGACGGCCTCAATTTAACGATCGACAGCAGTGGCATTTACGTAGAGTTATCAGTGCTAAAAGACAAGCAGCACTACGTGAAACAATCGCAGAAATGAATATGGGACGTACGACGAAGGTCTCCGTTAGGACAGTGCGGCGAATTTTGGTTTAATGGGCCGACGCGAGTGCCTTGGCTAACAGTACGACATCGTCTAAAACGCCGCCCCCCCCCCCCCCCCCCCGCCCAGGGCCCGTATCATATATCATATCGGTTGAACCCTAGACGATCGGGAAACCGAGGCCTGGTCAGATTAGGAGTCGCGATTTATGTTCATGAGAGCTGATGGTAGGTTTCGAGTGTGGTGCAGAGCGCACGAAACCATGGATCCAAGTGTTGTCAACAAGGTACTGCGCAAGTTGGTGGTGGCTCCATAATTGTGTGGGATGTGTTTACTTGGAATACAGTGGTTCCTCCGGTCCAACTGAATCGATCACTGACTGGAAACGGCTATTTTCGGCTACTTGGAAAACATTTGCCACCATTCATGGACTTCATGTTCTCAAACAAGGATGGAAATTTTATGGATAGTAATGCGCCGTGTCAGAAAATTCTGGACAGTTCGAGCGAATGGTTTGGCCACACAGATCTTCCCCTGTGAATCCCATCGAACATTTATGGGACGTGATCTACAGGTCAATTCGAGCAGAAAATCTTGCATCAACAATACTTTCGCGTTTACAGGACGGCTATAGAGGCAGATCGCTCATTATTTTCTGCCGATGACTTCCAACGACTTGTTGAGTGCGCGCTACGTCGAGATGCTGCACTACATCCGGCAAAAGGAGGTCAGACACGATTTTGAATGTAACCCCTGACTTTCTACACCTCAGTGTAAAGGCGAAAGGCGGGCGCACCCCATATTAATGCCCAATAATAGATGTCTGGATACTTTTCATCAGACAGTGTGAAACTTATGTATTGAAATGTGTGTGTCTGTATTTAAATTGATAGATGACTGAGAAGATGAAACTTCTACGTTATTTGATTCTGAAACAGCTGAGTAAAACTGAACGTACTGAGCCCACTTTCTCTTTACTTTTTCTTATCATGTGAGCCAGCCGGAGTGGCCGAGCGGTTCTAGGCGCTTCAGTCTGGAACCGCGCGACCACTACGGTCGCAGGTTCGAATCTTGCCTCGGGCATGGATGTGTGTCAGGTCCTTAGGTTAGTTAGGTTTAAGTAGTTCTAAGTTCTAGGGGACTGATGACCTCAGATGTTGAGTCCTATAGTGCTCAGAGCCATTTGAACCATTTTCTTAACATGTCAACATTAACCCACAACATTCTAGCGCAACGCAATCTGACTGCTCAAAAAAATTACAGCCTGATTTCAAGCAATTAACATAGAAGAATGACCATGAATAAGAAGCAATCCTGACAATAACATACACATTTCATTAAGCACTTACCTCACAAAAAACATCATTCCGCGAACTACTGCAATATAGCGAGCGTCAGTACTACCAGCTAAATAATAGATTCTAACTACTAAAGCCACTAACTACTAATAGGCATGTGGTTAGCAAAGAAAAGATTTTGTTGCAAACCAAATAATGTATTTTTTACCTTAATAATGTGACATCCAGTTAAAAAAATGGTTCAAATGGCTCTAAGCACTATGGGACTTAACATCTGATGTCATCAGTCCCCTAGACTTAGAACTACTTAAACCTAACTAACCTAAGAACATCACACACATCCATACCCGAGGCAGGACTGGAACCTGCGACCGTAGCAGCAGGGCAGTTCCGGACTGAAACCCCCAGAACCGCTCGGCCACGACGGTCGGCATCATCCAGTTCAAACACGAATATAAATCGTCATTGACATCCAGTAGAAAGATATACAGGGTGACACACGGGAGACGGACGGTTTTGAACTGCGTTGGTGGGAGGTGGTCGTGGTGGGGATAGTACTGATCCACACAAGACGCCATTTCATTTACCCAGTCACCATGGAGCAGTGGGACTTGCCACGTCTAGTATTTGTCTATGACAGTTTCGTGAAAAGTGGTGAGTCTATTATTGCTACGTAGCTATTGTTTCGTGCGCGGTTGAATGTCGGTCGACATGGAGCTGTTCCGAGGCGTAACACAATCCTCAGATGGGTGGAAAACTTCAGATCAACTGGAAACATACTGGATAAGAAGCATCCTGGCCCGAGACGCAGAGTAACGACACCAGAAAATGTTGAAAGGGTAAGGCAAGCGGCAGTCAGAAGCCCAGGACGGTCAGCTAGACGTCATACTAGTGAGTTACCAATCAATCGTGAATCGGTTAGACGAATTTTGCATAAAGAATTAAAATTCCATCCCTACAAAATGCTCATTGTCCAACAACTTAAGGAAACTGATTTTGCTGTACGAGAAGACTTCGCTTACAGAATGCAAGTGATTTTGGGATCGAATGAAAATGAAATTTTATTGATGAGCGATGAGGCTCATTTTCATTTAAACGGGACCGTGAATAAGCAAAACCTACGTTACTGGACTCCAGAGCATCCACCCCTTATCCACCAGCGTCGTCTACAATCAGAAAAAGTAACAGTCTGGTGTGCTCTTGGCTCTGTTGGCATTGTTGGTCCTTATTGTTTTGAAGAGAAAGGGGTCACAGTTACTGTTAATTCGGTTCGTTACATTCGTATGCTTGAAACATTCTTGAAACCAGAACTAAGAAGACGACGAATCCCTTTAAAACACGTTTGGTTCCATCAGTATGGGGCAACATCGCACACCGCAAACATTTCAATGACAGTTCTTAGACGCATGTTTCCTCGCCGGATTATCTCACGTTTTGGCAATATTCCTTGGCCTCCCACGTCTCCCGACTTGTCAGTATGTGACTTTTCTCTGTGGGGGTACCTTAAGAACTGTGTCTATAGCCACAAACCACGAAATTTGTACGAGTTGAAGAATGCAATCATTCAAGAAATTGCTGCCATCCCTGCAGTGATTTTAGTCCGTGTGATGGAGGATTTTAAGAAGAAACTTGAGTCCTGCATTCGAAATGATGAATATCACCTTATTATTTTTCACAAATAACTTTGTTAACTAAAATGGAAAATAATGAGCTTTGATTTTGTGTAAATAAACATGCATTAATTTTAAAGTTGGCTGAGTATTATTTCATTAAAAACCGTCCGTCTCCCGTGAGTCACCCTGTATAATCATGATGAATTTTCAATCTCCAAGTCGGATACTTCCAGATCGTTAGCCTATGCTAACACTTCAGACCTGTACCCTACATCAATGCTAATTTCTCACATTTAACATCCATCACTGCTGGCGACTAACTTCCAACTGCCCAACAGTACACCCATCACTGCTGGCTGTTCACCTCCAACTGCCCCACAGTACTTCCATCACTGCTGGTGACTAACTTCCAACTGCCCAACAGTACACCCATCACTGCTGGGTGTTCACCTCCAACTGCCCCACAGTACTTCCATCACAGCTGGTGACTAACTTCCAACTGCCCAACAGTTCACCCATCACTGCTGGGTGTTCACCTCCAACTGCCCAACAGTACTTCCATCACTGCTGGCGACTAACTTCCAACTGCCCAACAGTACACCCATCACTGCTGGGTGTTCACCTCCAACTGCCCAACAGTACTTCTATCACTGCTGGCGACTAACTTCCAACTGCCCAACAGTACACCCATCACTGCTGGCTGTTCACCTCCAACTGCCCCACAGTACTTCCATCACTGCTGGCGACTAACTTCCAACTGCCCAACAGTACACCCAACACTGCTGGCTGTTCAGTACTTCCATCACTGCTGGTGACTAACTTCCAACTGCCCAACAGTACACCCAATACTGCTGGGTGGTCACCTCCAACTGCCCAACAGTACTTCCATCACTGCTGGTGACTAACTTACAACTGCCCAACAGTACACCCATCACTGCTGGGTGTTCACCTCCAACTGCCCAACAGTACTTCCATCACTGCTGGCGACTAACTTCCAACTGCCCAACAGTACACCCATCACTGCTGGGTGTTCACCTCCAACTGCCCAACAGTACTTCCATCACTGCTGGTGACTAACTTCCAACTGCCCAACAGTACACCCATCACTGCTGGCTGTTCACCTCCAACTGCCCCACAGTACTTCCATCACTGCTGGTGACTAACTTCCAACTGCCCAACAGTACACCCATCTTTTCTGGGTGTTCACCTCCAACTGCCCAACAGTACTTCCATCACTGCCGGCGACTAACTTCCAACTGCCCAACAGTACACCCATCACTGCTGGGTGTTCACCTCCAAATGCCCCACAGTACTTCCATCACTGCTGGTGACTAACTTCCAACTTCCCAACAGTACACCCATCACTGCTGGGTGTTCACCTCCAACTGCCCAACAGTCATTCCATCACTGCTGGCGACTAACTTCCAACTGCCCAACAGTACACCCATCACTGCTGGGTGTTCACCTCCAACTGCCCAACAGTACTTCCATCACTGCTGGTGACTAACTTCCAACTGCCCAACAGTACACGCAACACTGCTGGCTGTTCACCTCCAACTGCCCCACGGTACTTCCATCACTGCTGGCGACTAAATTCCAACTGCCCAACAGTACACCCATCACTGCTGGCTGTTGACCTCCAACTGCCCAACAGTACTGGAGATTAACTTCCAACAACGAGTCCAACCAGCCACAGAGTCTCTTACAAAGAAAGCGCACTCAAAGATCCAATGCAAAGAGCTACACAGCGCTGCCAACACAGAGGCAGCCCACCTACAAGCTCCATCAGTGCTACGGATGATATCCGGCAGCGCTCCCTCGACTGCATCCCTGTGTGACAGAGCACGCTCCGTCCCTCGGCAACCCGTCTTGCGCCACGTGCCGGCAGCGTCATACCGTAACTAACGCCCGTGCACAGCGCCGCCCACGCAGCGGTGGGCGTGTTGTGCTGCCGGCTGCCCACGCGCGCCGCTAAACAAAGTTACAGGAGTGCAGCCGACGGGACAGGCGGGGTGCGGCGCGGCGCCTGTAATTGGGTGCGACGCACCGGCGCCGACGCGGGGGTGGACCAGGCGCCGGTCCCGCCTCCGCTGGCGAACCGCGCTCACAGGGAACGCGTCAACTGCAGACGCTTTCAACCGCCTACACAGTATTCCTCGTGCTACGAGATAGGTCCATTTTGGGAATCCATTTACGAGGTGTATGAGAAAAGTAGTGAGACTGATTACACTGCGAGCGACCTGGCAACGCTGCGTAGTTGTACTTGTGTTGACCGGTGTGTTCATCCCTTCCGAGATGCTCGGGCCGAGTTTCAGCTCCGTACAGCCATCACGTGGTTTTTGAGAGCGCCACCAGTAAAGTTCTATTTTTGGGGCGTGTTAAGAAAATTTGTAGACTTAGAGAAAGCTTTTGACGATGTTGACTGGAATACTCTCTTTCAAATTCTGAAGGTGGCAGGGGTAAAATACAGGGAGCGAAAGGCTATTTACAATTTGTACAGAAACCAGATGGCAGTTACAAGAGTCGAGGGACATGAAAGGGAAGCAGTGGTTGGGACGGGAGTGAGACAGGGTTGTAGCCTCTCACCGATGTTGTTCAATCTGTATATTGAGCAAGCAGTAAAGGAAACAAAAGAAAAATTTCGAGTAGGAATTAAAATCCAGGGAGAAGAAATAAAAACTTTGAGGTTCGCCGATGACGTTGTAATTCTGTCAGAGACAACAAAGGACTTGGAAGAGTAGCTGAACGGAATGGGCAGGGTCTTGAAAGGAGGATATAATATGAACATCAGCAAAAGCAAAACGAGAATAATTGAATGTAGTCGAATTAAATCGGGTGATGCTGCGGGAATTAGATTAGGAAATGAGACGCTCAAAGTAGAAAATGAGTATTGCTATTTGGGGAGCAAAATAACTGATGATGGTCGAAGTAGAGAGGATATAAAATGTAGACTGGCAATAGGAAGGAAAGCATTTCTCAGGAAGAGAAATTTGTTAACATCCTGTATAGATTTAAATGTCAGGAAGTCGTTTCTGAAAGTATTTGTATGGAGTGTAGCCATGTATGGAAGTGAAACATGGACATTAAATAGTTTAGACAAGAAGAGATTAGAAGCTTTTGAAATGTGGTGCTACAGAAGAATGCTGAAGATTAGATGGGTAGATCACATAACTAATGAGGAGGTATTGAATAGAACTGGAGAGAAGAGAAATTTGTGGCAAAAGTTGACTAGAAGAAAGGATCGGTTGGTAGGGAATATTCTGAGGCATCAAGGGATCACCAATTTAGTATTGGAGGGCAGCGTTGAGGGTAAAAATCGCAGCGGGAGACCAAGAGATGAAAACACTAAACAGATTCAGAAGGATGTAGGTTGCAGTAGGTACTGGGAGATGAAGAAGCTTTCACAGGATAGAGTAGCATGGAGAGCTGCATCAAACCAGTCTCAGGACTGAAGACCACAACAACAACAACTGAAATGGCACAGAGGAATTTAGAGTCACATTATGCAATCAATTATTAAACTTGGGGAATCCACGCGTGTGAGCTTTGAGAAGTTCAAAGAACGGGGAGCATTCGTTGTCAAGAGCACAAGTTTTTCGCTGGCACACAACATTTTTGAATGGCTGAAAACTTGTTCAAGGTGTGCCCCCCTCAGGAAGATGTTCAGCTTTAAAAACCGACGAAAACGTCGAACACGTGCGTGGCCTTTTGGGATCAGACCAACGTCCAACGCTTACACCGTATATCAGATTTTGAAGAATGTTTTGCACATGTGAAAGATTTGTGCCAAAATGGTGCCGAAAAACTTTACAACTGATCAGAAGGACACTCGAAGAAACGTGTGCGTGGATCACCTTGAGAGGATTGCTAATGACCACGAACGCTTCAGTTGTATGATTGCTGGTGATGAATGCGGCATCTTTGAGTACAATCCTGAAACAAAGTGGCTAGGTGAGGAATGGCACACTGAGACGTCTCCTCCACTGGAGAAAGCTCGAATGAGGAAATCTAAGATAAGAAAACGCTGATTTGAGTTTTTGACAGTAGGTGTGTAGCGGATAAAGAATTTATTCATCGAGGACAAACTGTCAATCAAGTGTTTTACAAAGATTCCCTTGAAAGGCTCAGGAAAAGGGTTAATGGAGTGAAACGGACATACCAGACATGTGGATGCCTCATTATGACAACGCCCCATGTCACACAGTCACTAACATCCCGGATTTTTTGACCTCAATAGGCGTTTTTGTTATTCCACAGTCCCCTTATTCACCTCATCTGAGTCCTTGTAACTTTTTTCTCTTCCCTAGATTCACAAATGTCTCAAAAGGATGTCATTTTTGGACTCTGGAGACCATTCAAGAGAATGGGACCGACATATTAAATGTCCTGCCAGCCTTTCAGTGCTGCAACTAAGATTAGAAACAACGACTCCGTCGGTGCATAGCTGCCGAAGGGCACTACTTTAAGAGGGCAGTATTGTTGTTTGTAAAAAATAAAAACTTTTGTAGATAAAAGATCTGTCTCATTACTTTTCTCACAGACCTCGTATGTAAGTCACACTCCCTGAAAGAAAGTGGGACACCCAGATGGGTGGGAGGAAACCAAATGAGACTTCACGGCTAGAGAGAATACGTGAGTTATTTAAGTGATTATAAAACCAAGTCTAATTTGCAAATAACTTTCCAGTCTGAGATCACTTATCGTGATCTGAATGCATGAACTGATTCGGATTGGAAAGTGTCATAAAGCCGTTTTATCCTCTACTGAGACAATCAGGACAACTACTGTTTCAAACCTGCCACTGGTATCCTGGGTACTGACCCTGGGATGGATTTGACGTGAAAGGTTTCCCACACTTGTTCTATCGGACACACATATGGATAGCCTATTGCCCACGGGAGTACCTCGCCATTACGCAGAGAGTTCGTAGAGACACGGCTCATGCGTGGGCAAGCATTGTCCTGTTGAAAAATGACACCACAGTACTGTCGCATGTGAGGTAACACATGTGGACGGCGGATGTCAGTGCCGTATCGTAGAGTTCCGTCAGTCTCCACCATCCGTGACCTGAAGTCATACCCGATGGCTCCCGCACTGGTTACCACGCTGGACTCGCATTCGGGAGGACGACGGTTCAAACCCGCGTCCGGCCATACTGACTTAGGTTTTCTGTGATTTCCCTAAATCGCTTCAGGCAAATGCTGGGATGGTTCCCTCGAAAGGACACGGCCGACTTCCTTTCCCATCCTTCCCTAATCCGACTGGACCGATGACTTCACTGTTTGGTCCCCTCCCCGAAATCCAAATCCACCTCCACCACCATCACCACCACCACCACCGACGGCTCTCTATGCCTTGACGCTATGCCTCTCCAAAGCATTAGAAGAACAGGACCTCTTCCTATGCCACCGTCACATTTGCCGACTGCAGAAGAGTTTTTAGAGCCACATGGGTCCACAATGCTATCTCCGACAGCATTTTTCTTAAATTATCTTTTTATGTCACTTGGAAATTTTTATGCCACGTGCAACTCTGAATCGCATGCTGGGGACGTAGATTCGTTGTACCTCTCTGTTCCAGCGGTCTCACAACCCTGTACAACTGTTGGATGTTGCTATGTACATTTGTGGAATCGCTGCTAATTCTAAGATATCTATGTCGGTGTGGCAGTGAGAGTCTGTGAATCACAAGTATCTCTTCCCTCTCAGAATTCATCTAGACTGAAGCGCCAAAGAAAATAGTATAGGCATGCGTATGCAGAATAAGGCGCTGCGGTCGGCAATGCCTATATAACACAAGTGTCTGGAGCAGTTGTTAGATCGGTTACTGCTGCTACAATGTCACGTTATCAAGATTTAAGTGAGCTTGAACGTGGTGTTATAGTCGGCGCACGAGCGATGGGACACAACATCTCCGAGGCAGCGATGAAGTGAAGATTTTCCAGCAAGACTGTTTCACGAGTGTACCGTGACTATGAGGCATCCGATAAAACATCAAATCCCCGACATCGCTGCGGCAGGAGAAAGATCCTGCAAGAACGGGACCAACGACGACTGAAGAGAATCGTTCAACGTGACAGAAAACAACCATTCCTCAAATTGCTACAGATTTCAATGTTGGACCATCAGCAAATGTCAGCGTGCGAACAGTTCCACGAAACATCATCGATATGGGTTTTCGGAGCCGAAGACCCACTCGTATACCCTTCTTGACTGCACGAGAAAAATCTTTACAGCTCGCCTCAGCCCGTCGACACCGACATTGGACTGTTGATGACTGGCTGGTAGGACTAGTCTCGTTTCAAATTGCTAGATCGGATGGACATATGGAGACAACCTCATGAACCCATGGACCCTGCATGTCAGCAGGGGACTGTTCAAGCTGGCGGAGGCTCTGTAATGGTGTGGTGTGTGTGAAGCTGGAGTGATATGGGACCCCTGATACGTCTAGATATGACTCTGACAGGTGACACGTACGTAAGCGTCTTGTCTGATCAGCTGCATCGCTTCATGCCCATTGTGCATTCCGACGGACTTGGACATTTCCACCCCACACGTCCAGAATTGCTACAGAATTTAAACACTTCCGCTGCCTGCCAAACTCTCAAGACATGAATATTATCGAGCATATCTGGGATGCCTTGCAACGTGCTGTTCAGAAGAAATCTCCATCCCTCTCGTACTCTTACGGATTTACGGACAGCCCTGCAGTATTTATGGTGTCAATTGCCTCTGGCACTACTTTAGACATTAGTCGAGTCCATGCCACGTCGTGTTGCGGACTTCTGACTGCTCGAGAGGCCCTACACGATATTAGGAAGGTGTACCTGTTTTACTGGCCATTGATTGTATACTGGTTTTGGACTATTTGCATTTCGCTGAGACAAGTTTTAGTCGTCAAACCTCGGACATTACAGCCATAGAGTGTTATTGACAGTACCGTGCTCTTCTATAGTCGAAGTATAGTATAGTTCAGTATTCAGGAAATGAGGGAAGAATTTTTTTGCCACCACAAGCGTTTTTGTTCGTAGTCGGTCCAGTTTTATGCCCAGGTACCGAACAGCAGGGCTACATGAGATGTTCCTATTTTGTAGTCGCAACGTGTCGCGAAATACAGGCCTTTTCTTGCTAAAGCGGACCGCTGTTGTCTTCTCTCCGTTCAAATTGCCTTTTTTTTTTCGGCGTCATTCCCTATGCTACATGGAGAGGACAAATGTTTGCCTCTCGTCTGCATATGGTCGTGAGAAAGGCCACATTATTGGAGGGTTTGCACGTGTGGATCGCAGAAAATGTCGTTGATGCAGAAATTGAATACAATAGTGGGTGACACTGAGACAGGCCGTCATCCAGAGTGCCGACCTCTGTGTAGGTCCTTTATAAGGGTATAAGCAGCAGTAGAGAGGTAGGTACCAGCGGCGGCTGTGTATGCCGGCGGCTTGTAGGTTTAGGAATGACCGTAGCAGCCGCGCCGTCTGCGGCGGCAGGGCGCTGACATTTGTGGAGTGGAGTGTCTGCTCTCTTCTCCTCTCCTCTCTTCCTCTCCCCTCCTAACTCCTTGACACACATGCGCCCGGCAGCTCCGTTCGCCCCGTCAATTGAACTGCGGTGAGACGAGCCAGCGGCCACACCACACCGCAACACAACACACCACAACTCGCCTGACCGCGCCTCCGCTTCCACCGGTATTAAACGTGTCTGTTACGTAAGCCCTCATTCCCATTGTGTCCACTAAGCTAACTGTAGAACTACTTAGATCCCAGACGTGTGCCTTAGTGAATATCTCCCGACTAATGAAAATAACGGCCTGGCAGGTACCGGAAGCCGGGTGTCTTTTTTTATCACGAAAAGTCATTGGTGAAATTAGTAACGACTTATTTTAACAGAAATGGAGCAAGACTCTTCATATAATTTGATGGAATATAAAAAAAGATTTTTAGGTAGATCTTTTAATGCCTAGATCGCATGTACATGAGAAAATTAAAATATGATCACTAGCATCCAGGTTCTACACTACTCGCCATTAAAATTGCTACACCACGAAGATTACGTGCTACAGACGCGAAATTTAACTGACAGGAAGATGCAAATAATTAGCGTTTCAGAGCATTCACACAAGGTTGGCGCCGGTGGCGACATCTACAACGCGCTGACATGAGGAAAGTTTCCAACCGATTTCTCATACACAAACAGCAGTTAACCGGCGTTGCCTGGTGAAATGTTGTTGTGATGCCTCGTGTAAGGAGGAGAAATGCGTACCATCACGTTTCCGACTTTGATAAAGGTCGGATTGTACTCCATCGCGATTGCGGTTTATCGTATCGCGACATTGCTGCTCGCGTTGGTCGAGATCCAATGTTAGCAGAATATGGAATCGGTGGGTTCAGGAGGGTAATACAGAACGTCGTGCAGGATCCCAACGGCCTCGTATCACTAGCAGTCGAGATGACAGGCATCTTATCCGCTTGGCTGTAACGGATCGTGCAGCCACGTCTCGATCCCTGAGTCAACAGATGTGGACGTTTGCAAGACAACAACCATCTGCACGAACAGTTCGACAACGTTTGCAGCAGCATGGACTATCAGCTCGGAGACATGGCTGCGGTCACTCTTGACGTTGCATTACGGACAGGAGCGCCTGCGATGGTGTACTCAACGAGAACCTGGGTGCACGAATGGCAAAACGTCATTTTTTCGGATGAATCCAGCTTCTGTTTACAGCATCATGAAGGTCGCATCCGTGTTTGGCGACTTCGCGGTGAACGCACATTGGAAGCGTGTAGTCGTCATTGCCACACTGGCGTATCACCCGGCGTGATGGTATGGGGTGCCATTGGTTAAACGTCTTGGTCTCCTCTTGTTCGCATTGACGGCACTTTGAACAGTGGACGTTACATTTCAGATGTTTTACGACCCGTGGCTCTACCCATCACTCGATCCCTGTGAAACCCTACATTTCAGCAGGATAATGCACGACAGCTTGTTGCAGGTCCTGTACGGGCATTTCTGGATACAGAAAATGTTCGACTACTGCCCTGGCCAGCACATTCTCCAGATCTCTCACCAATTGAAAACGTCTGGTCAATGGTGGCCGAGCAACTGGCTCGTCACAATACGCCAGTCACTACTCTTGATTAACTGTGGTATCGTGTTAAAGCTGCATGGGCAGCTGTACCTGTACACGCCATCCAAGCTCTGTTTGACTCAATGCCCAGGCGCATCAAAGGTGGTTGTTGTGGGTGCTGATTTCCCAGGATCTATGCACCCAAATTGCGTGAAAATGTGATCACATGTCAGTTCTAGTATAATATATTTGTCCAATGAATAGCCGTTTATCATCTGCATTTCTTCTTGGTGTAGCAGTTTTAATGGCCAGTAGTGTAATTTTGGTCCGGCACGCGTTATTAATCTGAAAGGAAGGTTCAGATCAGCGCGCACCCCGCTGACGAGTGAAATATTCATTCTGCCAGGACATTTTCATAGTTTGCAAGTTCTGTTACAAAGATCACCGGGTTTAAAAGCTATATTCCAATATGTCGACTGTCCGGTTCAGCTTGTGATGTAAAAAGCGATCTTGCATTGTACTGGTTCACAGTTCGTAGCACGTACCCAAACTACCGGCAGATCTTTATGCCTTTTCACGTGCGTGAGTACTTCGCAACTTGAAATTCTGCGTTGTGGTGTCACAAAAATACTAGTTCTTCACGTCCACGCTACCTTTCACGTCCCGTGTAGGGACGGCTCTATTCTTACTTCATAACTCATTTAAAAAAATTCTCTACGTTACTTCGTGTTTCCTCCTCATACAACGCGCATAGAACTGTAATTCGACACAGTACATTGTATAAGTTGTAGTGGTCGGGAAGCAGAACAGTGGCGCAAGAAATAGTGCTCTCTCCCAGTCACGTCGTGGCAACAAACATTTCTTGTCTAGGTTTTCTACTTGGCTACCTCTACGACCAGCACTATCGTGTTGCTACTGAAGGAGACATCGAACACCGTCTCTGAACTCACAACAGGTGACTAACTTATTCGTCAGTGGCTAACCTTTACTGTATTATCGATTCATCCAATACAGCGCCACACTACCGTCTAATGCAAGCGGCTAAACGAGCAACGATTCTTGACAAGGACTCATGAAAGTGGGACACGATGACATGCATGGTCTTTTCAGAACGATGAAAATTCGTTTCTCTGATGTGAAAGGTCACGTGCGTCCTCTGGAGGGGTACGAGCCGCTTTGGCGTTTACCTTGAGCGTGTAAGCACTTCGTTAATTGCCATCTGCGCCGAGAAACTTGGCGATACTGAAGTACGTGAATTTTTTATCCTCATATTTATTCTGCTTCTTCGGTTTCCTCTGATGCTCGCACGACTGACAAGCATATCTTAACAGACAATGAAAAAATCCAAAATTACTTATCCAAGAAAATGCTGTTAGAAAAAGCGGGAACACCAGGATAAAGTGGAAGAGGCGGAGGAAGTTGTGGAAGAATAAAACAGTAGAGAAAGTGCATAAAATGAAACGGACACTGGGGAAAGCTCAGCCGGCTTTGGCAGAGGGCGTGAAATTGAGATGTGATAAAGAGTAACAGAAAAACTCGTGAACAATGATTGCTCTTCGACTAAACCACACGGAAAGCTTCAAAGAGGAAGTCATGCGGCCGAACGCCTCTACAGCCCTTACTGCATGACACGCCTTTCGAGAAGCAGTTTGTGTCCTGAAATACGTACCTCCGCAAGGTCTTCACCGAAAAATTATTTTTTAAATTTTTTTCAAAAAAGATGAATACGGCCAATACAGTCCCTGAAATGGAACACAGTCGAAGTAACGTGTTTTTTCCTGTTCCTGCTACATAACCATAATATCAAACACTAGGTTTTCACGTTTCCGTGCAAACAACTTTTCGGAATGACTGCTACTAGCGCTAAGCACCATGTAAAACTGTTAGCCTCAGCTATTGCTCTTGGTGATTTACAGTCCACTATGTCGAATGATGATTTGTGGTGAGCAACATTTATGTTTTTATCTTGTGACTTTTGAAAATGACAAAATTTCAAGTGAACCACACGGACTAGTGATGCATATTAATAGAGAAGGAGATGGGTCGGGTAAAAATACCGTCAGCACTCATACTTTCCTTTTTTTGTCGCGTCTACATACACTTTGTAAACACTGAAATAATCAAAGGTTTTGCCCAGAATCTAATAAGTGCAAAGGACATATGAAATTACAGTGTTGCAAACAAAGACATAACGCCAGTATTGCGGAGGTCTTTTGTTGTGATGTAATCACAAGAAAAGGAGGCTGTGGCCTTTGGAGGTATTCTTACATTCATACATACACCTCTGCAATAATGACATCAAAAGAACTTTGAGCATGTACTAAAACAGTGTATCGATTTGGTCTTGTATTAGTAGTCAGCGCCACATGTTTTTATTAATACGCATAAATTCAACTGACGACAGATGATTAAAATGTCTTAAACGTATAGTGGAAATACCTTGTGACTGGTAACAGTTAACTTGTTGCTTTAATCGATAGGTATAACAGTCACGGTAAAAGCTAACCTAGAATGTTGGTGCTTAACGTTTCATTAGTCTCTTTAAAAGGGAAGTTCAAAATTTGGCGGTTTAGTTGTAAAGATGCACCCCAGTTGACGCCGATAATAGCAATAGTTCTGTATGTTAATTTTAAATCTGAAGATGGCCTAATACGGCCGAAACAGTTCATAACCGATAAGTAAATGTAAGCTATTTTGTTTTGTTCACAAAAAAGTAATACATTGTGTTTTATGTGGTGGCTGTCTCGGGTTGATCACCGATATAAGGGGGCTACTGCAAAAATTATTTTAGCGCTATAAAAATCATAACTGCGGACCTGTAATGTGCTTCTGACTGCTGTTAAATAATGTCCCCTGCTTCGAATTCCAATGAATACTAATTGACGAAACAAGGAGTAAATAACTATCTCACTTCCACGGGCAGTTAAAAAAACTGCATAATCGACGAACTGGTATAAAACAAAATAATGTCACTTTAACTCTAGTTCATTTTGTGAAGGAAACAACCAGCTATTGGATTAACAACGAGTTATGTACTCTTTAAATACTTATTTAGGGCATAGCGCTACACAAGAAAAGCAATCAAAAGTACAAGGAAAAATAATACATTAATACAAATGATATATTAAACTAACAAACTGTTGTTGTATGCTAATTTCCAGACAAGTCTAGATGGTGTAGCCACAAAAAAGTCTTTTGGGTCACGTAGGCACGCTGCAATTTACACACCTCGGCAATGTGCCGGATGATCTGGTTCGATGCTCCACAATCACAACTTGCGATGGTATTCTTACACCATTTGCGCGGATTGCATGCACTGACTCCGTGTCCTGTTCGGATACGATTTGTGTTCGTCCACTGATGCCGTGGGCATTCAAAGTACTTGGGTCTCTGCAGAGGAACAAAAAGACGTCGGACTTCACATGGAGCATTAGTAATCTAGGTTTCACAACATTGCAGTTCCTACGCCTCACCGTAATAATTTCTGAACTGTCTTCAGGTACATTTTAAAAATAGCTGCAGTAGTCTATCACGGTGCAAATACAAACACGTCAGCGAAGAATGGATCTAAAGCAAAGGCTGACTGATACAGTTGTAGAAACTCCTTGTTTCTGGACAGCCACACCAAATTGTGGATTCCGTGGCTTTTGATCCGTTGTCCCACGCCTCGACTGCAAACGCACTCGTCTTCTGGCTGCTGCAGACCTCGGAAATCGAAGCTGGGTGGCAGCTCGAAAGTTCTTTGTCGATTACACTCAACAAATTTTTCCAAAAACCATTAATAAAATGATTTTCCCCCCACTCGTCGCCCTTCCTCTAACACCCAATAGCAATCTGAAATTGTTTATATGCGTATTTTACGTTGTCTGAGTAGGGTAACTTTGAACCTCTGTATTTCGGAGACGGATAATGATAAGAACAATATTTTCAAGGTTGTTCGAGATCGGAATCTTAGGGAATACATCGTAAAAATTACAACCATTTGCTGTGCATAGCCGTCTCGAAATCGGCGGTTGAGTTTTGGTATCCAAAAAACAAGTTTTTGTGGAGTTTTCAGAAAATGGATAAATAATTTTGAAAACGGGGAGATCGCTGTCCTAGATAAATACCTAGAGAATATACCATTAAAATCTGAGCAATTTTTTGCGGTTATTTGTTATTTAGATTTCGCCTCATACCGAATTTTACGTGTAGAAGAGGGACAACTTTGAACGTTTGTGTCTAGGAAACGGATAAAGATATCAAGAAAATTTTCAAGGCTGTTCGAGATCGGTATCTTACAAACATATGATAAAAATTTCAGCCGTTTTCTGTGCTTAGCTGCTTTGGAATCCTCAGCTGGGTTTCGGTCCACTCGTGACGGCGAAAATATAGTAAAAAAAAAAAAAAAAAAAAAAAAAACCTCTTCTTGGGGTTCTCCGAGGAACCGCCTATAAACTGATGTTCCGCCGTAAGTCCCATCAAGCCCACCACACCAAATCAAATGCAAAAAGAACCAAGCGATTAACTCCATTTGCCTAAGCAGGTGGAAGTGTGTAATATCCATACTTTGACCCTATATTGTAGGATAGTGACACTAAGATGATCCTTCTGTTTGGTATACAAACGGTCCCTAGCCCATGGCTATCCAAAACACTTCACCCTACCCTTTTACCACCAACAGAACCCTAGATATGAGCACCGTAAAATCCCGTTTTCATACGAGGCTGTTTGGAACGTATTAGGTACGCATGCTGCTGCATGCATAACGATTTCGTAATGAAGCCGACAAATATTCTGTTTGTCTCATTGACGTAAGTAATGGCCACATCAAGTTTACGATGGAAGTCGAGACAGATGGTGCATTGCCCTTCCTTGACGTCCTCGTTCGACGGAAAACCAATGGGCACCTCAGCCACAGTGTCTACAGGAAACCGACACACACAGATCGGTATCTGCACGCTCTCAGCCACCACCATCCGGCACAAAAACGTGGCGTTCTGAATACCCTCGTCCATCATGCTAAAGTCGTCTCAGACGCTGAAAGTCTGCCACTAGAACTGAGCCACCTCCCAAAAGTATTTCGGGAAAACGTGTGCAGACACGGACAGGTGTGACAGGCTGTATCTGGTGTGACACGCAAGAAACACACCAACAGAGATGAGAACACCACCGAAGAAGAAAGCAAGAAACTTGTGTTGTTGCCTTTCTGTGGTACAGTGTCGGGAAAGATTAGCCGGCTCCTGAAGAGATACAACATTTAATCGGTGTTCAGGCCTCCAGCAAAAATTCGACAGCTCACGAGGCCTGTGAAGGATGATCTAGGGCTTAGAACGCCTGGAGTGTACGAGATACCGTGTCAGTGTGGCTGTTACTACGTCGGCCAAACACTACACACTGTGGAGCAACGCCGGACGGAACACGAGAGGTGCTTACGTCTACGCTATTAAGAAAAATCAGCCGTGGCAGAACACGCCTTAGAAAATGGACACCGAATTCTAATCGACGAAACATCTGTCGTTATGAAGACGAAGGGATTTTGGGATAGCGTCATCAAAGAAGCTATTGAAATAAAAACCTCTGAAAACACCATCAACAAGGACGGCGGTTTGCAGCTCAGCACAGCCTGGGACAGGCCATCGCGAGGTTGACACGGGCGCGACGGACGCGGGTTGAAAAGATTGCCATATATGGCGAGGAAGAGAGCACCAGTGACGTCACAGCCAGCAGTGCGGCTATATAGCGACGCGGCCACGGCGAGACAGCAGTCATTCTTACCATTTGCAATGACTGAGGAGAGCTCGGTCGAAAGCTCGTGGCATTTTATCCACCTGACGCGGCTGGAGGCCCGAGAAAATTTTATTAATTCATATCGCCGCGAAACCATGCACTCATACAGAAGTAACTGCATCTTGTCAAATGGACTTCACCTGAATCCAACACAGCTATGATCGTGGCGACCGGCCGTATCATCGTTTGGTGAGCGTGCCCGTATGGCCTCCGCCACCAGCTGTTGCCGGTCCTTTGTTCGGCGCCGCTCACCCCGGCGCCCGCCGCCCGCGGCTTATTGAGCGTCGCGACGCCCGCATGGTGTGCGCCCCCTCCCCCCTCCGCCACCCTGCAGCCGCGGCGGCGCCGGCGTCGCTGCAACAGGTGCCTTCGCACGCTGCCACAGCCGCCACCGCAGACGAACGGCGGGCCCGTGGCCGCTTGCAGCTGGCCGCGTGCGATAAGCGCTCTGTCAATGCCTGCCTCAAACTGAATGGCCGTGCTGGCACACGCGTTTCCATCAACTGCAAGGGGGGAAAAATCATGAAAACAGCATTAACGCAGACAAAGCAAACCATTTCACACGAAAGTAGAGCACGAGGTAATAATAAAGTACATAAAGCATTACAATAAAAAAATTTCCAGAAATAAGTCAAATGCTTGGTGAAATGATTTGTGTAAAAGTAAGAAATAAAAGAGATTAGGGAAGCAGTTGACACACCTGGTTTGCTATACATAATTTCGAGCATGGTTTAAAAGCAAGTCAAATGCTTCTCTAAATTCTTTTATTATAAGGGTCACTCCAAAAGATATGCACACCTTTTTTTTAATCCATCTTTTATTCTACATGTTTGAAAGTCTTACAGTGTCTAGATACACCCTTTAGGAACAATATTTTCATTTCTCCACATAATTTCCATCCCTCTCAACTGCCTTACGCCATCTTGGAACCAGCGCCTGTATACCCGCACGGTTAAATTCTGGACCAACCTGTTGGTGCCACTGTTTGGCAGCGTGCACAAGGGAGTCATCATCTTCAAACCTTGTTCCACGGAAAGAGTCTTTCAGTTTCCCAAAGAGATGATAGTCACATGGAGCCAGGTCAGGACTGTAAGGCGGGTGTTTCAGTGTTGTCCATCCGAGTTTTGTTATCGCTTCCATGGTTTTTTGACTAACATGTGGCCGTGCATTGTCGTGCTAAAACAAAACATCCTGCTTTTGCCGATGTGGTCGAACACGACTCAGTTGAGCTTGAAATTTCTTCAGTGTCGTCACAAATGCATCAGAATTTATGGTGGTTCCACTTGGCATGATGTCCACAAGCAAGAGTCATTCGGAATCCGTATCCATCACTTTTCCAGCAGAAGGTGTGGTTTTGATTTTTTTTTTCTTTGGTGAATTTGCATGATGCCATTCCACTGATTGCCTCTTTGTCTCTGGTGAAAAATGATGGAGCCATGTTTCATCACCTGTCTCAATTTTTCCAAGAAATTCATCTCCACCATCCTCGTACTGTTCCAAAAGTTCGCTGTATACCGTTTTTCTTGTTTCTTTGTGAGCCACTGTCAACATCCTGGGAACCCACCTGGCACAAACCTTTTTTAACGCCAAACTTTCAGTATTCTGCAAACACTTCCTTCCCCTATCCCAACGTAGCGTGACAATTCGTTCACTGTGGTGCGTCTGTCAGCAGTCACCAATTCGTTAACACTCTGCACATTGTCTGGAGTGCGTGCAGTACGAGGCTTTCCGCTGCGAGGACAATCCTCAATATCGCCGTGCGCGCTTTCATCACGTAACCTGCTTGCCCACCGACTAACTGTACTGCGATCGACAGCAGCATCTCCATACACCTTGTGGATGTTTTCCACTGTCTCGTTTTCAGAAGACAGGAATTCTATGACAGCACGTCAAGTGTAGCAGCCATCTTGAAGACATGCTGTGGCGACGCCACTCACGGGAACAGGTTGAACTAAGTTTGAAAGCAAGCAGGAAGGGTGTATCTACACACTGTAAAACTTTCGCACAAGCAGAATGAAAACTGTATTTTTAAAAAAATAGTGTGCATATCTTTTGGAGTGACCCTCGTTCTTAAATTATACAGGTTGGGACAAACAAAAATTGACCGGACGAGTAGATACGATTGGACGTGAATGTGTGCATATAACCAGACCCTGTGACTCCGTACCCCACGTGTACGCGCACCACGTGACCCACACCGGTTCAGAGCGTAGTGCGGGCTGTGTCAGTGTGAGTGGAGCAGTGCAAAGGGAACGATCGTACTTACAGTGGAGCAGCGAGTGTTCATTGTGGAGTGTTACATGACAACAAAGTCGTGGAAACGGTGTGGTCAGTTGTTTGCTGAGAAGTTTAATGGTGCCAAAGTGCCAGCAAAGAGATCCATCAATGTTTAGTCAAAAAATGGCTGTTTTGAATAAAGCAAAAAATATTCCAATGCCCGCGCACCAGAAAATGTGGCTGCAATTCACCAGAAATTCATCAGAGTCCTACCAAATCAACCCGACGCCTGTCTCAAGAGACCAGCGTATCATGTCGATCTTGCGGACGAATACTCCGCCTGGACCAGGACGTGTACCCTACCGAGTGTCTGTAGTTCATGCATTAAAACCAGCAGATGCTCCTGAGCGCCTCCGGTTTTGTGAGTGGCTGTTCACTGTGATAACAGTGACTAGTTTGGACATGGATCTGAGTGGTTATGTCAACTCACAGAATCGTAGGTTCTGGGCAGCAGATAATCCGTATAGCTTCTACGAAACACCAGTGCGTGATTAGACGGTTGGGATTTTGTGTGCAGTGTCTGCACACCATATTATTGCTACCATCTTATTGCATTAGACGCTGACTCTGGCGCGATACATTGCCAACATTTTGAAACCATTTGAGGCAGAATTAACGGAGGAGGAAAAGACCTACAGATACTTCCAACAGGATGGAGCAACTGTCGATTCAGTCGGCCGAATCTTGGAACACATTTACACGATCTTCACGCCTGACAGTGCAGTTAGCAGAGGTGAGTCTAGTCGCGTCCCCTGCTGGCCACCCGGGTCACCTGCTCTATCAGTGTGCGATTACTTTGTATGGGGAGTCCTCAAGTCCAAGGTGTATCGCAACAACCGTCATAATCTGCAAGAACTGCAGTGGAACGTTTCGGATGAGGCTCCAGCAATTCTACCAGTCCAGCTTCTATCCGCCTTCAGCAAATTGCTGACCAGGGCCCAAACGTGCCAAGAGATGAATGGTGGTCACTTTTAACATCTACTATAGTCAGGTTAGTACTGTCTTTCCTTTCCTCTGCTGTGGTTCTTTGTACCCGGGAACTCTGTTCTCCGGGACACTTTTATTTGCCCCATCCTGTAAAAATAATTTTGCAAATATTTTGAGCGTTTTTTTTCACATTTTTTCCAAGTTTTATTCAGAAAACATATTCAAATATCGTTCGGTATTCTGTCAGTTTTAAGAATATATAGTTCAAGAGAACTATTAATAACCTTCGGTTTGCTGGTAACACCCTGCTTGTCTTTGGATCATAATCATAAAAAAAGATGCAGCAAAGACGAACTTGCTGAGCTATTAACAAAAGTAAAGTAAATCAGGCTATCATACGAATTGGACTTCAATCACAGCAAGTCCAGACCCATGATAATTGATCGAGGAGTACCGATACAACTCACAGGTCGATTAAAGGAACTGGAAATCGTGCATTCTTTCATCTATCTTGTGTCAATCATCTGTGACGCTGGAAGCTGTGAAGATGACACAAGAAGACGGATCATGCTAGGGCGATTGGCTATGAAGAAGCTCACCAAGATCTGGCAGAACAGAACAATAACGAACACCACAAAGATCCGGCTTGTTGAAACACTCGTCTTTTGCATCTTTTTTATGCTTGTGAGACACAGACCCAGAGCCAGAGACAAACAGCATATGGATGCATTTGAGCTTTGGCGCTGGCGCAGGATGCTGCGCATAAAATGGAGTGCAAGAAGAACAAATATACAGGGTGTTTCAAAAATGACCGGTATATTTGAAACGGCAATAAAAACTAAACGAACAGCGATAGAAATACACCGTTTGTTGCAATATGCTTGGGACAACAGTACATTTTCAGGCGGACAAACTTTCGAAATTACAGTAGTTACAATGTTCAACAACAGATGGCGCTGCAAGTGATGTGAAAGATATAGAAGACAACGCAGTCTGTGGGTGCGCCATTCTGTACGTCGTCTATCTGCTGTAAGCGTGTGCTGTTCACAACGTGCGAGTGTGCTGTAGACAACATGGTTTATTCCTTAGAACAGAGGATTTTTCTGGTGTTGGAATTCCACCGCCTAGAACACAGTGTTGTTGCAACAAGACGAAGTTTTCAACGGAGGTTTAATGTAACCAAAGGACCAAAAAGCGATACAATAAAGGATCTGTTTGAAAAATTTCAACGGACTGGGAACGTGACGGATGAACGTGCTGGAAAGGTAGGGCGACCGGATACGGCAACCACAGAGGGCAACGCGCAGCTAGTGCAGCAGGTGATCCAACAGCGGCCTCGGGTTTCCGTTCGCCGTGTTGCAGCTGCGGTCCAAATGACGCCAACGTCCACGTATCGTCTCATGCGCCAGAGTTTACACCTCTATCCATACAAAATTCAAATGCGGCAACCCCTCAGCGCCGCTACCATTGCTGCATGAGAGACATTCGCTAACGATGTAGTGCACAGGATTGATGACGGCGATATGCATGTGGGCAGCATTTGGTTTACTGACGAAGCTTATTTTTACCTGGACGGCTTCGTCAATAAACAGAACTGGCGCATATGGGGAACCGAAAAGCCCCATGTTGCAGTCCCATCGTCCCTGCATCCTCAAAAAGTACTGGTCTGGGCCGCCATTTCTTCCAAAGGAATCATTGGCCCATTTTTCAGATCCGAAACGATTACTGCATCACGCTATCTGGACATTCCTCGTGAATTTGTGGCGGTACAAACTGCCTTAGACGACACTGCGAACACCTCGTGGTTTATGCAAGATGGTGCCCGGCCACATCGCACGGCCGACGTCTTTAATTTCCTGAATGAATATTTCGATGATCGTGTGATTGCTTTGGGCTATCCGAAACATACAGGAGGCGGCGTGGATTGGCCTCCCTATTCGCCAGACATGAACCCCTGTGACTTCTTTCTGTGGGGACACTTGAAAGACCAGGTGTACCGCCAGAATCCAGAAACAATTGAACAGCTGAAGCAGTACATGTCATCTGCATGTGAAGCCATTCCGCCAGACACGTTGTCAAAGGTTTCGGGTAATTTCATTCAGAGACTACGCCACATTATTGCTACGCATGGTGGATATGTGGAAAATATCGTACTATAGAGTTTCCCAGACCGCAGCGCCATCTGTTGTTGACAATTGTAACTACTGTAATTTCGAAAGTTTGTCTGCCTGAAAATGTACTGTTGTCCCAAGCATATTGCAACAAACGGTGTATTTCTATCGCTGCTCGTTTAGTTTTTATTGCCGTTTCAAATATACCGGTCATTTTTGAAACACCCTGTATGTCCATTATTGAGCAGGTCAATATCTCCACGCGCTTTTCTTCTCGTTTCATTAAAAAAACAATTCTCCAGTTCTTTGGCCATACTGTGAGAAGAGATGGAGAAAACCTGGAGAAAATAGCCATGGAAGGGAAGATAGAGCACAAGTGACGGAGACGAAGGGGAGCGAACTGGTGGATTGATCAAATCAAGAAGATCTTGAGTCTACCTCTCCAGCAGGTTTAAGAAAAGCTGGTAACTGTCCGGGATGGAGATGCTTGGTTCATGGGATCACGGCGCTCACCAATGAGCACAACGACTTGTGAGGATGATGATGATATCAAGAGATCACAAATAAATTACGCTATAACGTGACATTTATTTTATTATTCCACATGAAACAAAAATTACTTCTACAACACTTTATGCACACAGTAGCAAGGCCTTGAAGAGATAAATATTTTGGCACTTCGCTTACCTAGCGCCAGCTCTATTCTAATTTGCTTTAAAATCACGTAGTTGTTCTTAATTTTCTTGATTACTTTCTTTTTCTTTCTCCTGTACCTATAGCGGATCGGCATGTTAACTGTTGGATTTGGCAAACTCAGCGACAACGTTTTTCAAATGTTTGCAAATCGTATAAATGAGAAGGTACGTGGATACTAATTCGATATTTACCATGTCGGATGTGAGAAACCGCCCAAAAACCATACCCGCGTCATACCAACCCTCGCCGTTAGTCGTCCAGGCGGGTTCAATCCGCAGCCAGCGTGCCTCACCGGATCCCAGAAGTGGCGTGCTAACGCGCTCAGCTTTCCTGGGGGGTAGTTACCCTGATTGCCTTCAAGCAATTAAATCTTGTTTGTAAAGCTATACGTCACGCTGTTCAATTTGATACCCCATTCGTCCACTTCCCACTCTTTGTTTTGGTGTGTAAACTCGGACAAATATCCTGTGCCTAGTTTCTAGGCAATCTCGTTTTCGCTCCGCTCAAACATTTGACCAAAGAATCGAACACGTAAATAACCAAAACACATTGAAACTGTGTTGCCGAGGTGTACCCGTACCTGAATAGCTTAGTCGAAAAGAGGAGTTGCTTCCGAAATGCAGCGTTCCGGGTTTGAGTCGCAGTCTGGCAAACGGTTTTAACGTGCCAGGAAGAGACTATAAACCTAACGTTGTTTTATGAAGTTCGTCAGTTCTGTAACTTGTGAGCTATCTTCTTCTCAGCGTAACTAGTGCATCTCATATCAGCGACGATGTGCTTTATGTACTCACTTCTATGACTGCTCCTACGATTCCTTACTTCAACCATACCGTCAATTAAAGTTTTCATCAACGGCTGCTGCTGTAATACACTGTCTGATTAAAGGCATCCGGGCACCTATTAGTGGAAGTTAATATGGGTTGTGTCCACCCTTATGGTTTCTGACGGCTTGAACTGTGCTGCCGACACTTTCACTGAGATGTCTGTGGAGGAGTCCCAACCCTAAACCGGAGAAGGTTGCAATGCTGGATTCTGGGGTACGGAGCGAAGTCGGCTACTTGACGCGAATGTCAGGATACATGTTTTGGAAAGACTATAGTAATTCCACTGCTCATCTTTCTTCTACGCAGGTGTATTCTCCGTCTCTAATGAACTAATCCTCGAAGAAACGTTAATCTTCAATTTTCCTCCTTCTGTTAACTTCTGTACGAGAAAAGCTACGAAATTAGTAATTCCTAATACGCAACTACACAAGTTCACTATATAATGGTCGGACAGTTTCGTTATATCTAAAGTGAATTACAATACTAGGTACTGATTTATGTCTCTGTTTGTTCCAGGTGAGTTATCTTCTTCTGGACCACATCTTCACTATCAGTAAGTGCGCAGTATCCAAATATTTTTATGTACCTCCTGCGCAGGAGAGCTTCTGTAAAGTTTGAAAGGTAGGAAACGAGGTACTGGCAGAAGTAAAGCTGTGAGGACGGGGCATGAGTCGTGCTTGGGTAGCTCAGATGGTAGAGCACTTGCCCGCGAAAGGCAAAGGTCCTGAGTTCGAGTCTCGGTCCGGCACACAGTTTTAATCTGCCAGGAAGTTTCATTAAGGTACGTTTTTCTAGCATAAATGCTAAGAAAATATTTTACCTGCATTTTACGCAACTTTTATTTTTCAATGTATGAAGTACATTTTCTGCTGAACCATTGCAGATAGAAAGGTAGACTTTGTACACACTACAACTTCCAGTGGTAAAAAACTGTTCAGAGTACATTAGTGTCAAATTTATTTAAATGTAGTGAAATAGAAATTGCTGCTTATCTTCCACATAAATTTAAAAAGTTGTTGCGAAAGTTCCTCGACTAACATTAAGAAACTGCTACACAGATTTGTTTATCTGAATACAAAGAATAACCTACAACATTTTGAAAGTGATAAGTGAAGTAACCATTCAGAAAGTGTTCCTCGTGTAATGTAATATGTTCCAAAAGTACACAGCAACGTCCTGATCAAATTATCTGACAAGAAATTGAACACTCGGGACTGTAGCCAATAACATAACGATAACGTGTGCAAAATTTTGGTTCAATTGTCTCTAAATAAAGGAAACAAGAGAAAAATTCGGAGTAGGCATTAAAATCCATGGAGAAGAAATAAAAGCTTTAAGGTTTGCCGATGACATTGTAATTCTGGCAGAGACAGCAAAGGACATGGAAGAGCAGCTTGCACAGGATAGAGTAGCATGGAGAGCTGCATCAAACCAGTCTCTGTACTGAAGACCACAACAACAACAACATCTCTAAAACGGTACAAGTTACATGACCTCGTATGAACCCTGTATTTTCCCATACGTCCTTCCTTAAGAGGAGCTTGCCGCAGTCTAAGCACGCAAAAAGCTTCACTGTCCCCGAGCCCCGTTTCGTCGGTTCCTGGAGGGGTCGCCAGACTTGCTCGCCCCCCTGCGTCGCGGCGCTGCGCCGTGCGCCATGCGGGCGCCAACATGACGGCGGCGTGTGACGCGCTATCAGCAGCGGGCTGCTACCCGTGTTTCGCCGTGGCCCACGAATCGGTGTTCAGCACTCACAAACTGACTGACACTTCACGGGTTTCTCCTGCACCTCGGCGCTGCCAATGAGCTCTCCATCTAAAGGCTGTAACGAAGAGAATGATCTGATTCCAACCATTAATATTTATTGGTGGACGCATCTTGAAAACAAGAACAAATTACAAATTAACAACATTTTGTACTTTTTTGAATTTGTTGCACTATGACCCGATCCATACTGTCCAGTATTACGAGGGTAATCCCAAAAGTAAGGTCTCCTATTTTTTTTATAAGAACAGAACTCTGTTTGTGTGATAGTTGGTCACACTGTTATGAAGAGGCCTTCAAGCGCTGTGTGTAAAAATGCGCACGCCTCGCTGAGGTGATCAGTCTTGGCTTGGCAGCCGTTGAGAATGGAGCTCCGGTTGGACGTTAAAGCCAAGTGCAAATTGCGCGCAGTTATTCGGTTTTTGAACGCAAAGGGCACTGCGCCGAATGAAATCCATCGCCAATTGACGGAAGTGTATGGTGAGTCGTGCATGTATGTCAAAAATGTTCGTAAGTGGTGTAGAGCCGGTCGGACCGAAATTCACAACGAACAAAGGAGCGGGAGACCGTCAGTTTCTGAGGAGACAGTGTTGAAGGTTGAGCAAAACATGCGTGAAGATCGGCGGATCACCCTGGATGATCTATGCACGTTGGATCCTGAGGTTTCCCGAAGCACCGCTCATGGATTTTTAACGTAAACATTGAACTATCGGAAGGTGTGCGCAAGATGGGTGCCACGCATGCTGACTGAGGACCACATGCGGCAACGAGTTGATGTTTCCCGCCATTTATTCACCGTCTTGCAGCCGAACGGGACAACTTTCTGGACTCAATTGTCACGGGTGACGAAACATGGCAATACCACTTTACACCTGAGACCAAGCAACAATCGCGCCAGTGGCGGCACCCTTCTTCGCCAAAGCCGCGGAAATTCAAACAAACACAGTCTGCCGGTAAAGTCATGACAACCGTTTTTTTGGGATCGGAAAGGGGTATTGTTGGTCGACTTTATGCCCACTGGGACCACAATTAACGCTGACAGGTACTGTGAGACTCTGAAAAAACTCAAATGGGCAATTCAGAACCGGAGAAGAGGAATGTTTAGCAAGGGCGTACATATTCTCCATGACAACGCTCACCCACACATCGCTCGGCAAACCGTTGCTCTCCTGCAACAGTTTCAGTGGAACATAATCACCCACCCACCCTATAGTCCTGACTTGGTGCCCAGTGACTGTCACCTGTTCCCTAGGTTAAAAGAACATATGGCCGGAAAGCGATTCAGCTCCGATGACGAGGTGATAGAAGAGGTTTATAACTTTCTGAACAGCATGGCGGCGAGCTGGTATGACATGGGCATACAAAAACTTCCACAGCGTCTACGAAAATGCATCGAAAGAAATGGTGATTATGTCGAAAAACAGGTAAAAGTTCAAGCTGTAAACTGATGTAAACCACTGTAGAAATAAACAGGTCTATGTACTTATAAAAAAAATAGGAGACCTTACTTTTGGGATTACCCTCGTATTAATGTGGCCAACTGTCAAAAGCCCGAATAACCACCTTTTACACCGCGGGCTGCTACGAGCCATGGTGACACCAGTGCCTTGAAAAGTTGTGGTGCGTTTCTCGGTTGAGGATCCATGGCGCCTTTAGCGCCATCGAGGTAATTCCATTGGATTTAAATCCGAGCAGTTTGGTATCAAGGACAGTATGGTAAACGCATCATGGTGCTCTTCGCACCACGCACGTACACTGCGAGCTGTGACAAGTTGCATTGTCCTGCTGGTAGATGCCATCGTAATGAGGAAAAACAAACTACATGTAGGGGTTGGAATCGTCCCCAAGGATGAATACATAATTTTGTTGGTCCATTGCACCTTCTAGAATGACGAGGTCGCCCAGGGAATATGACTATAGCATTCCCCAGATCCAAACGTTCCGAACTCCGGCCTGGAGTCCGCAGCTCGTGGTCGCGTTCTCGCTTCCCGAGCCCGGGGTCCCGGAATCGATTCCCGTTGGGGTCAGGACTTTTCACCTGCCTCGAGATGACTAGGTGTTGTCCTCATCATTCATGAAAGTGGCGAGGTTGGGCTGAGCAAAGGTTGGGAATTTGTACGGGCGCTGATAACCGCGCAGTTGAGCACCTCACAAACCAAACGTTATCAACATCCGGCCTGGACAGTTCTGACGCTTGTTGAAGGCCGTTTGTTTTCAGACGTTACAACACTTGCGCGCCAGCGGCATCTGTCTGGCGGAGCATAAAGATTAATTCATATGAAAATGGCAGCTGTCACCACTCGGTGGACGTTCAGTTGCGGTACTGGGATACAAACAGGGCGTTCGTCGCCGATGAATAGCAATTAGCGTGGGTGCATGCATCAGGAGACTGCTGCGGAGGCCCGTACACAGCAGCGTTCACTGAACGGTCGTCGAGGAGACACTGTTGACAGCCCCTTGGCACGTCTGGGCGATCAGTTGCTCAACAGTTGCACACATCTGCGTAGCCGTCGTTCACCCCTGTCATCTATGGTCGGCGATGCACCACACACAGGTTTTGGATAGCGCGTTTTTACTATGCATGGTATACTTTGACCAGGCCGGCCGCGGTGACAGAGCGGTTCTAGACGCTTCAGTCCGGAACCGCGCGAGTGCTACGGTCGCAGGTTCGAATCCTGCCTTGGGCATGGATGTGTGTCATGTCCTTAGGTTAGATAGGTTTAAGTAGTTCTAAGTCTAGGGGACTCATGACCTCAGATGTTAAGTGCCATAGTGCTCAGAGCCATTTGAACCATTTTGGTATACTTTAACCACTGCTTTCTTCGGTCTTCTCTGTTTCCTCTATCAGTCGTATCTGTTGAGGATCCCATACTGACGAAGGAGTACCCAAATAGGCCTTCTGGTGAAATGACGGTTTCGTCAGTTATCTGCTTCGTGGATGAACTACACTTCCTGAAGATTCTTCCAATAAATCCCAGCTCCGCGTCTGTCTTACCTGCGATTAGTTGTGTGTGTCCGTTCCACTTTATAACTGTTAGACGACCCTACTTGAAACCGAGAATGACCTGCGCTACTTCCAGTAATTAGGAACGCTTCACCACTCCAGCCACCTATGGTGCACCACTGTCACAAGAGGAGCACGTTCTTTGCGTACTGTATGCAGAATCCTATTCATATTCCCGTCAGGTCCGGTGGCCTTTCCTCTATTAAACGATTTTAGTTACTGTTCTATTCTGTGGTCACTTCTATACATGTCATTTTGTCGTTCGTGTGACGATTTCATTGAGGAACTACAGTGCGACCTTCCTCAGTGAAACAGTTCTGGAAAAAGACCTTCTCAGTGTCATCTCCGTTTCGGTACCATTATGCTGACTGAGTGTCTGGACAGATAGCTTCAACCAGTTTACTCATTTAACGCCCGCCGGAGTGGGCGAGCGCTTCTACGCGCTACAGTCTGGAACCGCGGGACCGCTACGGTCACAGGTTCGAATCCTGCCTCGGGCATGGATGTTTGTGATGTCCTTAGGTTCGTTAGGTTTAAGTAGTTCTAAGTTCTAGAGGACTGATGACCTCAGAAGTTAAGTCCCATAGTGCTCAGAGCCATTTGAACCATTTTGAACTGATTTAACATAAGTCCGAAACTTCTGAGAATGAGAAAGATTAGGCACATACGGAGGTATATAAACAGTCATTTTCCATCGCTCAGTACGCTACTGGGAACAGCACAGAAAACTGGTCGTATTGGTACGAAATAACTTCTACCACGCACTGTACAGTGCCTCACGCAGTTTAATCTAGATAATCGGATATGGATTTGAACCGGTGTCTTCCAGAGCGCAGGACTAGTGTCTTACCACCGCGCTACACCGCTCGGTCGATTACGTACACTACGCAACCTACTCATTTCATGTTCACCTTTGCTTCAAGATATCCTTCTCCACTTGTGTCTTGAGGTAGAGGAGAGATTTCTGAAATGTGTCGCTGCCGGTGTACCGGATGTTGCATAGCCGTAATCCGTCTGCGTGTGACCCTGTTACTTCCTGCCCAAAGCCGAAGGAAGGGAAGCGCCCCGTTCTTTTGTCACGACCCGTGTCAATGCGCGACTCTGCTCGCGGGCAGTAAATTTGAATCTCGTTATTCGGCGTCGTCAAATGTATGCACATGAATATGGAGGTGGGCCCTCGGGCAACGCGACTGCGACCGCGTCCCCTTCTGCGTGACCTTCCGCGTCCCCAAGGGAGGCCTCCGGTGTAGGGATCTGACGGAAGTGGTTCCATCACAGCAGAAGTCTGCTGTTAGACAAACAGTTGTTACCTAGTCGAAGTCGGAGGCGGAATATATATTCACGTATTTACCATTTTTGTGTAAAATTTTCCGTTATATTTATTTATGTAAGAGAATTATTTTTTGTGACGTAGTCCGGTTAGTTATTTTTATCTCACCTCATTCCCACCCCATAATCATCAGCAGGGCTGAAATGTTACTGAGACTGTCACCGATCAGGCACCGACTCCGACGGCCTTTGGGTACAACACTAAGATCAGTCATCTTCGATTTTTCTGTCACCACATTCGCAACCTCACACACAGTGCCGAACCCATGGCGTGCCGAGATACGAACCCGCCAAGGGCGTACGGGGTAGGCACAGGAGGGGGGGGGGGGGGGGGGGGGGGACTCAAATTAAAGAAAGAAAGACGATTTAAGAATTAGCTAGGAGATGTACACTAGTTCTCCTAACCCTCTTGTTCCTGTCTTCTGTCCACGAGAAGAAACGTCTCCTTCGACCCACGACTGTAAACATACATTGTACACAGAGCGTCATGAAATGGGACCACTACAGTTATAGTGATACGCATCCGTACATATTATAAAAATGTATTTATGTGCGTGTGTGTGAGTGTGAGTGTGTGTGTGTGTGTGTGTGTGTGTGTGTGTGTGTGTACCACATCTCCTTCTAAACCACTGGACCGATTTCACCTAGATGTTTTACACATGCCCGTTACTGTCCGGCAACAATAGCTATGGAGTTAAGAATTGCCTACCTATCATAGTTCAGGAGATATGACGTCATAAACAATCGCGAATTATGCATGACGTTTAAATATATTACTTCTGTGCTACTAACTCTATTCGCAATAAATTTCGTAGACAATATCCACATATGTCGCTGAATGCACCTACAATATAATACCAGGTACCACCCCTAGTTCAGGAGATATGACGTTATAAACACTGAGACTCGTGGAAAAGTGCCGCATCGTGCACGACGTCTGAATTTATTACTTCTCTGCTACTTACTCTATTCGCAACATATTTCGCAGATAGACTCCACTTATGCCGCTGAATATACCGACACAAATACATCATTGTACGTCACATAGTTCAAGATATGATATGATAAACACTGAGGTTCGTGTAAAAATGCTGCATCGTGATGGAAGTTTTGATAGATTTATTCTTTATTACTAATACAGCCCTATAGTCAAATCAACATAAGGCAGTCTCTGACACCAAGAAGGGCTTTTGGCACATTTCAACTGTGAAGCGCAAAAGGCTGCAGGTGAAAGCTATGTACGCCTGTGTAGCTATGAAGAAGCTTTGCCATAGAGACATTTGCGAAATCGTGTTGCAGACAGCTATACTTGTGCATTTGTACTTTATGCATATTTCTTTGTTCGACTGTTTATAATTTCAAAGGTGTTTCCACTAATAAGTGGAAATTTTTTCGATGCTTAACTACGAATACATTCTTTTTTTTTCGTTTCTAAAAGACAACTGGAAAAATGAATACCCGTGCAGTGCCGGGTTTGTCAGCTAGTCTATTACATCGAAACCTGTTTCACTCAAAAGAACATCATCGAGTTACGCTGCCAACAGTCTTCAAAAGACATCCTCACAGAGTTCTGACAGTATCATAACTTAAGAAGTGTAGTTATGTTACATAACGTACTAGCGTATGCAGCGTGCTATATTGCTAGCACTCACTGTTCGCCGTACTTCTTGCCAGCTGTCGACATAGCGTTTGTCTGATCGGCATGTTTTAGGATTTGTCTTTAACGTTACATAAGATAACAAGACATATTGAGTCATGATATTAGCATAACTCTGTCAAGATGTATGTTGGCAGCGTAATCTGATGATGTTCTTTCGAACGACACTGGACTGATATAATAAATGTGTACCAGTGCAGCTGCAGTGATTTTTATTAACATTCACAGTGTCATTCAAATGGTTTAAATGGCTCCGAGCACTATAGGACTTAACATCTGAGGTCATCAGTCCCATAGAACTTAGAACTACTTAAACCTAACTAACCTAAGGAAATCACACACATCCATGCTCGAGGAAGGATTCGAACCTGCGACCGTAGCAGTCGCACGGTTCCGGACTGAAGTGCCTAGAACCGCTCGGCCACCGCGGCCGGCCACAGTGTCATTACTAAAGTCTCATTCCGTCCAATTTTCTTCATAAAAGGTGACCACCAGTGAATAGACTTTTGTCGCTAACTTGGTTCATGTGGTAAAGTGCGGTTGTTTCACACAGCTGCCGTCTTCTCAGCTCGCTCATGTTGAGTGGAGTTCCTGCTGCTTCTTTGCTACGATATTATAGGGTCTCAAAGGTCGGCGATCAGGTGCTGAAACAAGTATCCAATTTACCCGAAGGCTTTTCTTTTTGCTGGTTTCTGCCGAGTCAGGAAAGAGCGAGACACTGATGTAGGAAGCACGACAAAGGTGGAGGCGATGCGTAATTTATTTGCTCCTCCAGTCATACAATCCACTATGCAAATAAAAAATAATTCGAGAATAATCCTTCTGTGGCTGATTACTATGCAGGGATTGTGAGTCGTTCTTTGTGTAGACAGCTCTACTCTGTTCATCTAACAACAAGTTGTACCCTATTGTAAACAAACTTATACCCTACCATTGGACGGCGGCTCCATTCCTCAAGTATCTGGCGTCGTAATACCACTCGTATAACAGGTATTTCGTTGTTATTGTGACACGAATGAAGCTCGAACGCTAAACCACTGAAAATCTTAATTGTTTGTTACTTATTTATGTTACGAAACACTTAAAACCGTCACCCGATCCTAGTTACAGTGTTGTCTGTCTACTACTTCCAGAGGCAACAAAAATATTTTCAGTGTAACATATAATTATTGTCCGAATTTGGAAATTAAAAATGCTGTTATTTTCTGCTCATGAAGGGGTATATACTTTCGTTACAGATTTAACACAATAAGTCAGATATTAAAGTTAGAAACTGTGTATGTGTTTTTCGGCAGAGGCAACTCACGCCCCGCATGTTAGCCGGACTGTATTGATGCAGTTTTTTAGAATGAGATCACATAGTGACTTCCGACAAAGTTTACACAAAATTTCAAACATTTTCTAATCCTTTTCTCGTTGACATCCCTCACAAAATAATGAAAGGAAAAAATTTATCGCTCGCTACATTTTCGCTATCCATGCAATAAAACTTCAGCATGAGGCATAAGGTTCTAATATATTACTCCCTTACCATTAACTCTATTAGTAACATATTTTACAGACAGTACTCACATATGCCATTGAATAAAACTACAAAATTATATCATTGTATGATACATAGTTCAAGTGATGTGACGTCGTAAACGTTGAGATGCACGAAAACTAGTTGTTTCCAATACGGCACTTCGAATCTTAAATAAATCGGTGGTGGGTAGGTTACTGGTCACCGTGCTAAACGATTAACCCATGTGGTTGTTGTCCCATCTGTAACTAGTCAGTCGATTTTGCTGTGCAGTGGTATGATACATAGTTCAAGTGATGTGACGTCGTAAACGTTGAGGTGCACGAAAACTAGTTGTTTCCAATACGGCACTTCGAATCTTAAATAAATCGGTGGTGGGTAGGTTACTGGTCACCGTGCTAAACGATTAACCCATGTGGTTGTTGTCCCATCTGTAACTAGTCAGTCGTTTTTGCTGTGCAGTGGTGCCACTATGGACGTCTTGGCATGAGCGTATCTGAGCGTAGAAAAAATACGAAAAGATAGTTTTATAGGGGGAGGGGGGGAGGCAGTGTTAGCTTTGGCAGTTCTGTCAGGGGCGCAGGATCACCGGATCTGCGCACCCATACACATAGGGGTGCTAAGCATGCCTCAACACCAGCTCTTTCCACATTTTAAGTGCTATGTTTACCAAGTTTGGTCGGAACGAATATTTAGTTGTTTACTGATTTATACAACATATGCATTATAGCAACAACTTTGTCTCACGGCAGCTTTTCAAAGTGATCACCGCCAGTCTCGATGCACCCACGACGGTGGCGCATAAAATTTTTCGCTCTCTCAGATGCTTATTGTGAGCAGTACCTTTGAAATCGACAGCTAGACTACTATCGGACACTTCTCCTTTTGTATCTACTGAGACGTCATATAACCCCCACAGGAATAAAATCCATGTGACTGAGATGAAGTCGATAGCGCTGACCATGTGACGTCACTACCCCTGACAGTCGAGTGTATCTGTGGCTTAGCTTGCTCACGGACATTACTATCGAAACGGGACGGTGCACGGTCATATACAAGCAACACCTTGTAGCCGACAACACGTGGCTCAGTTTGCAACAAGTGTTGCAGCACGTCTCGAATGATGATCATGTCGCTTACACCATGCAAATGTAAAAAGTTAAAACAAAAGGCTACTTCAATGCGATATAGAGAAGTCCGAAAAGAAACTCCGCAAATGAGATGTTCGTGTCATTTTGTCCAAACGCTGTACATTTCATCCAGCGATGTTGCTTCATACTTATACTATGACCTACACACGACACAAATATGTATCAGTTTTCGACGTAATTTCTCCCATGCTCTATGCAAGCTTATCATAGACTAGGAAGTCGCTGAATTCTTGTGGAAAGACTTCCTTTGGGTGTCTATGCAACCACTCGTGCACCGCAAGGCATACGGTTTCAGCAGAATAGAACTTCTTGCCCGCCATTGTTTCTTTGAGTGGTCCAGACATGTGGAAGTCTCTCGGGAAAACGCCAGGTGAGTACGGCGGATGCGGGAGGTACTCCCAGGCTTCAAGTCTGTGACTGTCGCAACTGTTATACGGATCGTATGAGGCCGTGCGTTGTCACATTACGACAGAACTACGTTCAGCAGTTCACGATGTTTCACTTTCAGTCCAAACTGGATACGACTTTTATGAAATCCAAGTAATGTGCATTACTAATAATAGGGTTGTCATCCATCCAGATTTTGCCGTTAGTGGCGACACTAAATACCTGACTTCTGAAGATGAGCAATGCGTACGGATCCAGCAGAATAGAACTCCTTGCCGGCTATTATTTCTTTGAGTGCTCCAGACATGAAAACGCGTAGCTGTAAAATTAATGGATTATAGCCTTAAACACTGTGACTACTTGAAGTACATACATACAGGGTGACAATTATCTAACTATATAAAAAACTAAATTGGTTACAAACTACGGCGTGCACTCACTTTATTCAACATATAAACGCAATGCAGATATTCTGATTTCGGGTATGACGTGTTCGATATGCCTGACGTGCTTGACGATGACGTGGCGCAGACGAATAGCGAAATTCTGGATGACCAACTGAAGTGTCGGAACGTCGATGCTGTCGATGAACTCCTGAATGGCTGTTTACAGCTCTGCAACGGTATTTGGATTATTTCTGTACATCTTGTCTTTGATGTAACCCCACAAAAAGGAGTCGTATGTGTTCACATCCGGAGAACATAGCGGCCAATCGAGGCGCATGCGCCGGCCGGGATGGCCAAGCAGTTCTAGGCGCTACAGTCTGGAACCGCGCGACCGCTAAGGTCGCAGGTTCGAATTCTGCCTCGGGCATGGATGTGTGTGATGTCCTTAGGTTAGTTAGGTTTAAGTAGTTCTAAGTTCTAGGGGGCTGATGACCTCAGAAGTTAAGCCCCATAGTGCTCAGAGCCATTGGATTTTTGAGGCCAATGCCAGTGACGTCTGGGTACCCCAGAGCCAGAATGGGGTCCCCAAAGTGCTCCTCCAGGGAATTAAATACTCTCCGGCCTCGATAGGGTCGAACTCCGTCTTCCATGTACCACATCTCGTCGAAATCAGGGCCACTTTTGACAATGGGGATGAAATCACCTTACGAAACCTTCACTTAACGTTCGGTAGCCAGCGTGCCATCAAGGAATACCGCACCGATTATTCCGTGACTGGACACTGAACACCACACAGTCACTGGTTGAGACTTCTCGATCGCGAAATGCGGATTCTCAGTCCCCAAAATGGGCCAATTTTGCATATTGACGAACCCATCCAAATGAAAGTGTTTTTTTTTTCGCTAAACCGAACCATACTAATTGCTATAATGCACAGCAGCCAACCGTGCAGTTTGAACGTCCTAACGCAAACCGTTCAGAAGTTGTGACGATTTTATTTCATATAGTTCAATAATTGTCACCCTATATAACCTTTATTATAACAAGGTCACGAGAAACAAATCTGATAATATGGCGAATGCTTATACTCTATGGGTGTTGGTACACTAGCGCACGGTTCTCAACTATCGAATATCCGGTGCGCTATTGGGAACGTGTCTAACTATTCACAGGTTACTTGTGCCATTTTCGCTTTTCTTTTATTTAACATTTAGGACTTTTATTTTTGTCACCCTCATATTACGCCATCGACGAAAACTTTAAATAACGCCATTGTGAAAAGTAGTTCCTTAATTCCGATTCTTGGCGACCTGTCAGTACCGGCTGTAGGCCAACGGGCGTGGTTGGAGGACGGCGTGTTACGTAAGTCAGCGACCTACATCAATAATGTCACGGGATATCGAAACCAGTCATCCCGCGACCGATCGATTGCGTTCAATCCTCGGCAACACAAGCGGTGCGTTACGCAATGCCCCTGTTGTCCGTCGAATCCCTAATAACCCCGAAACCTACGGGTCGTTAAACTTTAACTTGGCACGTCTTGTTGCCGTCTTCATGAACTAGCAGTTCACAACCATTACTTATTTGAGCTAGTAGTTATTTATTTAAAGTAGTAGTTGCTTGGATAACACGTAACCGTATTTTTTATTAATATTGCCGCGACCTGTTTCGACAATTACTGTCATCATCAGATGGACGTTTCTGTTATTAATCAGTCGCAATCGCGTATTTTATTAACTTAATTTTATCTCTTTTTTGTCAGTGTTTCTTCCGTGATTGTATTACTTCCATAAAATAGAGAACAACCGCCTTCAGTCACAAACGTGATGTGATTTCAATGTACGATGCATTTCGAGCCCAGGGAGCTCATCTTCAGTTACTTTGACAGTCTGCATCGATCATTATTCCACACTTGGATCAATTCTGGTCTGTCTCCATAGTGGATACATGGATTTTGAAGCACAAACTACGAGTTTCGGGCACTTACGGCGTTCTCTCTGTCATAGTTATTCCATGGAACAACTGTGATGGATAAAAGGCCATATGATTATAGCAATAATTCTCGAAAGTGGTAGTGGGTGGCCACATTATTATTAAATAACGCATTTGCGACTGAAAAAACTGTAATAGAGGAAACGCCATCTTATCATGGTAGTAATTATCGAAACTTACCGTGGCAATCTTTGTAGAAACATGTTTCTGCAGTTGATAAATAAAAGTGAATATATTTAGCAATTGAGAATCGCTCATCGTTCTGGACATTCAGTTCCAAATAGGGTAGAGTAAAAGTAAAGTTCCGATTCTGGCCCTATATGGGCCAGTCGGGCAACTTATTTTAAATGAGGATAAAAGTAAGTTAATGAGAGCGATCAGGAGAACCGTTCTTCTAATTTTCGAATACAGTATTAATGGTATGCTGATTGAATCACTCACGTGGATTAAAAATGTAACCGTAACCTTTCGGAATAACCTGAAATGGAACGGGAACATTAGGTTAGTTCCAAGCGAGGCGAACGGACGACCACTGTCTGCTGGAGAGTTTTGGGGAAGTGTTGTGCATCTATGAAAGAGACTGCGTGCGAACGCTTGTGCCATGTATCTTTGAGCGCTGTTCGAGTGTTTGTGACCTGTAGTAGATAGGACTAAGAGAAGACGTAGCTGTTCAAACATTTCTCACCGGTTGGTTCGATCAGTACTAGAGTTGCATTTATCGTCAATCTCTCGCACAGCACAAAGTCCCAAGTGACTGGAAAAAAAGCGCAGGTGACTCCTGCATATAAGAAGGGTAAAAGAATGGATCCACAGAATTACAGACCAATATCCCTAACTTCGGTTTGCTGCAGAATCCTTAAACATATTCTCAACTAGAATGTAACTTTCTTGAGACTGAGCAGCTTATGTCCACGAATCAGCACAGTTTCAGGAAGCATCGCTCGTGCGAAAGTCAGCTTGCCCTCTACTCACATGAATATTGTGAACTATGGATGAAGGCCAACAAGCAGATTCTATATTTCTAGATTTACGAAAAGCAGTTAACACGGTATTCCATTGCAGGCTGTTAACGAAGGTACGAGCATATTGAGTAAGTTCACTGATATGTGTGCGGTTCGACGACATCTTAAGTAATAGAACTCAGTATGTTGTCCTCGGCAACAAGTGTTCATCAGAGACAAGGGTGTCGTCTGGAGTGCCCCAGGGAAGTGTGACAGTACCGCTGTTGTTCTCTGTACACGTAAATGATTAGGCGGCAGGGTGGACAGCAATCTGCGGTTGTTTGCTGATGATTCCGTGGTGTTCGCTAAGGTGTCGAAGTTGAGTGACTGTAGGAAGATACAAGACGACTTAGACAAATTTTCCAGTTGGTGTGATGAATGACAGCTAGCTCTAAACGTGGGAAAATGTAAGTTAATGCGGATGAGTAGGAAGAACAAATCTGTAACGTTCGGATACAGTATTACTAGAGTCGTCCGCAGCTCGTGGTCTTGCGGTAGCGTTCTCGCTTTCCGCGCACGGGGTCCCGGGTTCGATTCCCGGCGGATTCGGGGATTTTCTCTGCCTCGTGATGACTGGGTGTTGTGTGTTCTTCATCATGATTTAATCATCATTGACTCGCAAGTCGGCGAAGTGGCGTCAAGTAAGAAGGACTTGCAATACGGCGGCCGAACTTCCCCGCATGGGGCCCCCCGGCCAACAATGCCATACGATCATTTCATTACTAATGTCCTGCTTGACACAGTCAAGTCGTTTAAATATCTGGACGTAACGTTGCAGCGCGATATGAGGTGGAACGAGGATGTGGAAACTGTGGTAGGTAAAGGTATTGGGAGAATCTTAGGAAAGAGTGGTTCACCTGCAAAGGAGACAGCATATAGGACGCTGGTGCGACCTGTTCTTGAGTACTGCTCAAGTGTTTGGGATCCGAACCAGGACGGTTAAAAGAAAGAGAGCGAAGCAATTCAGAGGCGGACTGCTAGGTTCGTTAACGGTAGGCTGGAACAACACGTAAGCGTTACGGAGATGCTTCTGGAACTCAAATGGGAATGCCTGGAGGGGAGGCGGCGTTCTTTTCGACGATCACTATTGAGAAAATTTAGAGAACCGGTTTCTGAAGCTGACTGCCGAACGATTCTACTGCCGCCAACATACATTGCGCGTAAGGACCACGAAGATAAGTTAGGGCTCATATGGAGGCAGATAGACAGTCGTTTTTCCCTCGTTCTATTTCCGGGTGGAGCAGGGGACGGAATGACCAATAAAGGTACCGTACCGTGGCTTGTGGAGTATATATGCAGATGTGGATGTAGATACTATGGAATTGCCCAGACAAATCACAGAGGAAAAGCTGGGGGCAGACGAAGATCTGTTCGCGAAACGGTATTGAGAAAGTTTAGGGAACCGGCATTTGCAACAGAGCGTCAGAACGATCTTACTACCACCAACGTTCATCTCGTGTGGGTAAAATAAGGGAGATTAGGGTTTTTTTCCCTTTACGTGCGTCCACAGTATGCCATACGATCATTTCATTACTAATGTCCTGCTTGACACAGTCAAGTCGTTTAAATATCTGGACGTAACGTTGCAGCGCGATATGAGGTGGAACGAGGATGTGGAAACTGTGGTAGGTAAAGGTATTGGGAGAATCTTAGGAAAGAGTGGTTCACCTGCAAAGGAGACAGCATATAGGACGCTGGTGCGACCTGTTCTTGAGTACTGCTCAAGTGTTTGGGATCCGAACCAGGACGGTTAAAAGAAAGAGAGCGAAGCAATTCAGAGGCGGACTGCTAGGTTCGTTAACGGTAGGCTGGAACAACACGTAAGCGTTACGGAGATGCTTCTGGAACTCAAATGGGAATGCCTGGAGGGGAGGCGGCGTTCTTTTCGACGATCACTATTGAGAAAATTTAGAGAACCGGTTTCTGAAGCTGACTGCCGAACGATTCTACTGCCGCCAACATACATTGCGCGTAAGGACCACGAAGATAAGTTAGGGCTCATATGGAGGCAGATAGACAGTCGTTTTTCCCTCGTTCTATTTCCGGGTGGAGCAGGGGACGGAATGACCAATAAAGGTACCGTACCGTGGCTTGTGGAGTATATATGCAGATGTGGATGTAGATACTATGGAATTGCCCAGACAAATCACAGAGGAAAAGCTGGGGGCAGACGAAGATCTGTTCGCGAAACGGTATTGAGAAAGTTTAGGGAACCGGCATTTGCAACAGAGCGTCAGAACGATCTTACTACCACCAACGTTCATCTCGTGTGGGTAAAATAAGGGAGATTAGGGTTTTTTTCCCTTTACGTGCGTCCACAGTATTTTTACAAATGACAACGTTTTACGCCTCGACTATTATTCATTGTATTTACACTGCTTGACAAAAAAAAATTAAGCACCCAGAATGGGAGAATTAAACGAAATGAAACGTCACGGATTGAGAGGACATGTGATGTTATTGCAGTGATTATAATGGCGATTCCAATTCAAGAAGAAATGCACACTTATCACACTGATTCGATTGCGAGGGCTGTCATAAACCTGTTGCATCGTCTCCTGGGATAATTTGTCCCACATCCGTTGATATCTTGATACCGTGAGATGACACACGATTTGATACCACACATATTGTATCGCGGACAGATCTGTCAGTCTAGCTGGCCACGGGAGTAACACAGTATCAGGCGGATACTTCATAAAGACACGACTCTCTTGCCGACGAGCAGGATGCTGTTGACAAATGGTACCACGATACAGTCACATGAGGGGTAACACCTGAGGACGCAGCATGTCCGTGGCTGACCGTTGTGCTGTCAGAGCTCCCTCAGTCACTACCAGCGGCGACCTGATGTCCACGACAGTAGGAGTAACGCCGCTGTGCCTCTTCCAAGACATTCCAAGAATGAGACCTCTCCCCAGTCGCCGCCGTACTTGCCGACGATAATTATCCGGAATGGTGCAGAACGGCGATTCGTCGCTGAACACAATGCGACTCCATTCATCTGCAGTCCATTGTTCCCGGGCATCGCTCGAGCCGCAGCCGGCTGTGTTGTTGTGAACGGCAGCCTACGCACGGAACAGTAATTCCCTACCAGAATGAGATTTTCACTCTGCAGTGGAGTGTGCGCTGATATGAAACTTCCTGGCAGATTAAAACTGTGTGCCGGACCGAGACTCGAACTCGGGACCTTTGCCTTTCGCGGGCAAGTACTCTACCAACTGAGCTACCCAAGCACGACTCACGCCCCGTTCTCACAGCTTTACTTCTGCCAGTACCTCGTCTCCTACCTTCCAAACTTTACAGAAGCTCTCCTGCGAACCTTCCAGAACTAGCACTCCTCAAAGAAAGGATATTGCGGAGACATGGCTGAGCCACAGCCTGTGGGGTGTTTCCAGAATGAGATTTTCAATCTGCAGCGGAGTGTGCGCTGATATGAAACTTCCTGGCAGATTAAAACTGTGTGCCGGACCGAGACTCGAACTCAGGGCATTTGCCTTTCGTGGGCAAGTGCTCTACCAACTGATCTACCTAAGCACGACTCACGGCCAGCCCTCAGAGCTTTAATTCCGACAGTACCTCGTCTCCTACCTTGGGTAGCTCAGTTGGTAGAGCACTGGCCCGCGAAAGGCAAAGGTCCCGAGTTCGAGTCTCGGTCCGGCACACAGTTTTAATCTGCCAGGAAGTTTCATATCAGCGCACACTCCGCTGCAGAGTGAAAATCTCATTCTGGAAACATCCCCCAGGCTGTGGCTAAGCCATGTCTCCGCAATATCCTTTCTTTCAGGAGTGCTAGTTCTGCAAATTTCGCAGGAGAGCTTCTGTAAAGTTTGGAAGGTAGGAGACGAGGTACTGGCAGAAGAAAAGCTGTGAGGACGGAGCGTGAGTCGTGCTTGGGTAGCTCAGTTGGTAGAGCACTTGCCCGCGAAAGGCAAAGGTCCCGAGTTCGAGTCTCGGTCCGGCACACAGTTTTAATCTGTCAGGAAGTTTCAGTAATTCCCTTGTCCGGCTGCTGCTGATCTCCGACCAATGCTGTGGGAAGACACAGCACGTTGCAAGGAGTCCATTACCTGTTCTCGGACGGTAGTCGCAGATATGAAGGGGTACGATGCGCTCGGCGCACAGACTGGCGATCCTCCCTTCTGGTGAGTCGGTGGACAGACCTGGTCGACCAGAACCTTGACGAAGAGTATGCCTGGTCTGACGTTCCCATGCAGTCCAACATAGGGCCATTACCACATGCGAATGCCCCAAATATCTGGATATTGCACGGTTCGGCCAAAAGGCCAAATGAAGACCCCTTTCGGACTCTCTCAGGTGCTGATAACGCTGCCTCATATGTGTATGTGGCATCTGCGTGGCCTTCACAGTCATAACTCAACAACCGACGCTTTTCACGCCCTTTATATAACCTAGCAGGCCTGGTAACAACACCAAACTTCAACTAATGCTCTCCGGTGGACGTTCTACCAATCACAGAGAATTGCATTTCCAATCATTTACATACACGCCGATGGTGTGTATGTGTACGAATTTACGTTGATATCGGACCATATCTTCTGGATACTTCAGTTTTTTGTCAGGCAGTGCATTTACGATTGCAGTTTCGAATATTGTGCCATACCCAACTAACAGCTCGCTACAAAGTGCACCAAAGCAGGTTTACAGTGTCACAATAGGTACCACGCACACAGTTACAAATGAAGGGGCAGTATGAAACGAATTTAATAGTAACAAATGAAGGGGTAGTATGAAACCAATTTAATAGCAATGATTATAAGAAGTGCTGCACCCTTTTATACAAATTACTACGAACACTGCTGTATTATGCATATGGAATATACGGGGTGAAAACGATAATTGTTTACATCGTACGATTTTGGAGTAGGGGAAGTCGATACGAATGATTAGATAAAGGACACTTGCACTCCGTCAAGTCGTGAAAATCCTCAAATTGATCTACAGAAGTCACCAAAGTTACAGAGTATGCGCGCCGCACGAAATTTTAGAATACCCTCCGGCTTTCCTACGCCACCGTCTTAGTCCTGCAGTTAAAAATTATAAAACTGACGTTTGTGTAAATTTTACCTTACAATTTTGTGAATTGAACAGCGTAAAATCAAGAATTAAATCTCTTGTTTCTTTTGCATTTGTACTATGAGACAACTGCTCTTGTAAGGGTTAAGTTTAGATCGAACTGCAAACATAATTAATCTTTGCATAAAGTGTTCAACTGTATTTTTCTTTCATTACCCTTACAGAAAAGGCAAACCTACTAATGTTAACGAAAGCATCCAAAGGGAGAGGAAATTCGATAACCGCAAATGGCGCGCATGCGCCGTAACTTAGTTCTTTTACAGAGCAGCTTGAGGTTGTTTCCCGGCTAAATAGACCACAAGTGTCTTGTATCATATTTACCAAATTACGGAATAAGTGGCAGAGAATAGTCGAAGTCGCAGTATCAGTTTCCTTTATTACATGATGACTGGCTTGAAGCCTACGCTCATTATCAAATCGTCCAATAAGCTATCCAATAACATCCGTTACGATAGCCACATAACTTTTCACTCAAGTTAAACACATACTGTAAAGCAGTGCAAGACTGAATCTCATTCACCTAACTCACTCATGTGAATGAAGTTCTGCCCTGCACTGCTTTGCAACATGTGTTTAACTAAAACTAACACCAATATGACTGTCGTAATGGATGTTATTGCGTAGCTTATTGGATGATTTGATAATTATCTTAGGCTCGAAACTGGTCATCAAGACCGAGCGAGGTGGCGCAGTGGTTAGCACACTGGACTCGCATTCGGGAAGACGTCGGTTCAATCCCGCGTCCGGCCGTCCTGATTTAGGTTTTCCGTGATTTCCCTAAATCGTTTCTGGCAAATGCCGGGATGGTTCCTTAGAAAAGGCACGGCCGATTTCCTTCCCAATCCTTCCCTAATCCGAGCTTGCGCTCCGTCTCTAATGACCTCGTCGTCGACGGGACGTTAAACGATAATCTCCTCCTCCTCCCTCCTGGTCATCAAGTCAAAGAGAAAATACTCGAACTTAGACGGTTCTCTGCAGTTTATTACATAGTTTTGTAAACCATATAGTTGCTGGCGTCGTGCTTTTCAGAATGCTGGAAATTAGTAGAGTTGTATCATTTTGTTCCTCTCGAGTTCTCCAAAACAGTTGCGGTATGTTGTAAATAGCTAGTCGTTCACATCATATGTAAAAACTGTTGACACGAGGACGATCTTCCCTTAAGATGAATGAATATAAATTGAGAACGGCACGACAGCCGAAATTGTGATCGTAAATAGAGACATTTAATAAGAGCCCAGACGGAAAATGTAGTTATTTCTGAGACTAGGACTCGCACAGAGGCGTGCGATTAGTTTTTTTCTCTCTCGCTCCAATTGCGAGTGTAATAGGACGTGGAACTGCTAGCAACGTACGAAATACCCTCTGCCGCGTACTGTACAGCGATTTGCCGAGTGTTTGCGTAAAGGCAGTCGTAGATGTTTTTCGGTACAATTGGAGTACACGCGTCAACAAACAGGGTGCGGCTGTCCAGAAATTTGGAAATTGTTTACAGCGGGGAGCACACTGTAGGGAAAGTAGGGCCGTTACCGTGTCGTGTGGTGTCTGCAACAGGAATCCGGTGCTGCATGCCGGCTGTGGTGTGTTTACGTGAGCTATGGCACCGTTAGCGGAGCGGCTCACAGCGGCAGCAGCTGAGGTTCCGCTGGACCGCTAGCTCCCTGTGCGACGATCTAAGTCCGCAGAACATCTCTGTAAAGGGAAAATATACTATTGTCAACCAGTATTATTATTGTTATTATGCCGACCGGGGTGGCCGAGCGGTTCTCGGCGCTACGGTCTGGAACCGCGCGACTGCTACGGTCGCAGGTTCGAATCCTGCCTCAGGCATGGATGTGTGTGATGTCCTTAGGTTAGTTAGGTTTAAGTAGTTCTAAGTTCTATGGGACTGATGACCTCAGAAGTTAAGTCCCATAGTGCTCAGAGCCATTTGAACCTTTTTTTTTTTTTGTTATTATAATGTTTGCTCACGCACTGTGTAGGCTACGGTAGACTATCATATTAAGTACATCTACATCTACGTGATTACTCTGTTATTCACAATAAAGTGCCTGGCAGAGTGTTCAGTGAACCACCTTCATGCTGTCTCTCTACCGTTCCACTCTCGAACGGCACGCGCGAAAAACGAGCACTTACATTTTTCTGTGCGAGCCCTGATTTCTCTTATTTTATCGTGATGATCATTTCTCCCTATGTAGGTGGATGCCAACAGAATGTTTTCGCAATCGGAGGAGAAAACTGGTGATTGAAATTTCATGAGAAGATCCTGTCGCAACGAAAATCGTCTTTATTTTAATGATTGGCACTCCAATTCACGTATCATGTCTCTGACGCTATCTCCTCTATTTTGCGATAATACAAAACGAGCTGCCCTTCCTTGTACTTTTTCGATGTCATCCGTCAGTCCCACCTTATGCGGATCCCACACCGCACAGCAATACTCCAGAATAGGGCGGACAAGCGTAGTGTAAGCAGCCTCTTTGGTAGACCAGTTGCACCTTCTAAGTGTTCTGCCAATGAATCGCAGTCTTTGGTTTGCTCTACCCACAATATTATCTATGTGATCGTTCCAATTAGGGTTATTTGTAATTGTAATCCCTAAGTATTTAGTTGAATTTACAGCCCTCAGATTTGTCTGACTTATCGCGTAATCAAAATTTAGCTGATTTCTTTTAGTACTCACGTGAATAACTTCACACTTTTCGCACCAAAAAACTGGTTCAAATGGCTGTGAACACTATGGGACTTAACATCTGTGGTCATCAGTCCCCTAGAACTTAGAACTACTTAAACCTAACTAACCTAAGGACATCATGCACATCGATGGACGAGGCAGGATTCGAACCTGCGACCGTAGCGGTCGCTCGGTTCCACACTGAAGCGCCTAGAACCGCTCGGCCACATCGGCCGGCTTTTCGCACCATACAGATGTCTTATCTAAATCATTTTGCAAGTCGTTTTGATCATCTGATGACTTTACAAAACGGTAAATGACAGCATCATCTGCAAACAATCTAAGACGGCTACTCAGATTGTCTCCTGTGTCGTTAATATTGATCAGGAACAATAGAGGGCCTATAAAACTTCCTTGGGGAACGCCGGATATTACTTCTGTTTTTCTCGATGACTTTCCGTCTATTACTACGAACTGTGACCTTTCTGACAGTAAATCACGAATCCAGTCGCACAACTGAGGCAATACTCCGTAGGCACCCAGTTTGCTTCGAAGACGCTTTTGAGGAACAGTGTCGAAAGCCCTCTGGAAATCTAAAAATATGGAATCAATATGACATCCTCTGTCTATAGCACTTATTACTTCATGAGTATAAAGAGCTAGTTGTGTAGCTTAAGTAGCTTTCTTCAATAAAGAACATAACGTTAGTATGTTGCATACCTATCGGGCTTTACCTTCTTTTGATCGCTTTGTTTGCGTATGCGATCAGTGTCGTTCCCCTAGTAACCGGAACGGTGAATCACCTGGAAACTGAGTGAAGATGCATAAAAGGCCACACAACCTAGGGAACATTTTTGCTCTTCATAGTTATCCACGTGTTTGTTACTTAAAAATAAATGGTATTTACAGCAAAATTGAAACTGTCAATTTTTAATTTAAGTTTTATTCGAAAATTTTTTATCTCTAACGTGAAACGGACGGCTTTTGTAGCAAAAATTAGAAAAAGCTATACAGGTTTATCATGTACCGCTAGAAAAACAATTTTCTTAAAAAATGTGAAATTAGAAAAAAAACGCTAAACAGAATTATATCGAATGTTACTTCAGAACGTCGACAAGATTGTATAAAACATGTTTCTGTTACTCAAAAACAACGTCGGCATTTATCAATAACAACAGGAAACTCTTGCCTTTGATCACGATAAAGAACGTTCTGTTGAGTACGAAACAACAACAATAAATATACAGATTGTTTTATATTCGTTCCACTTGCGTCAAAAGCAACTGCTTTGGTTGCAAAAACACGGAAGTTACTTGATTAACTAATTTTTATTATTTATAAAATGCAATTTATATTTCATAAGTATATAAAATACACAATGGACTAACACTGAACGATGCACAATTCTAATTATGCGCAAAACAAACAAACAGATAGTGAACAAATCAAAAGAGAAGTCGTCGGCTCCCAGTTTCTCTCTCATACATACATTTATGTTTATTTCTCTACCAGTGCTACCAACACTACCAGTAATCCTACAATTTACTACGTCCCTTATGTACTGTACCTAAACTGTTAATTCGTAGTTTTGGTAGAGGGAAAATCTAACTACGCATATTGTAACGTTGACTTACAAAGAGTGTTTTGTTATATGTAAAGTCGCCTTAACCATAAGGCTAGCTCATCACGCCTGCATTACTCATTCAAACTTTCATCGACACCGGTTTTTCTACATATGATTTCCAAACACTGTTGCCAGAGATCTTCTCAGGGCATTAAGTCTTCGTGGCTGGGGTTGACAGTTACGTAGAACTTTTTGAAAGACAGCATATACGCCTTGACGGTAGAAATTATTTATTTCACGATTGCAGTTCTGGCGTTTGGGCCATTTTCAAGTGGTAGTGCAAAAGAGTTTTGCTTCAGCACATGTCAGGTTTTAAAATCCTCCGACTTGTATAAATATCCTCATCAAAGACTTATTTTTGACAGTGACATCTTTTGCAGTACCACCGGAAAACGCAACTGTGAAATAAATATTTTCTACAGTCAACGACGAATATGATGTCTTTTAAAAACTTTCAGGCGATGCTGGGGATAGCGTGACTGGGGGATGTGGCTTACCATATATGAAATAAATTAAATGTACTGAAATGTCATGAATAGATCAATGGGATTGAAATCAGTGAAGATGATGTCAGATGAAATGATTTCTGCGAAAATCCGTCAAACATTTAGCCTGCAAATGTAATGAATACGTCGAGACGAATGACAAAATGTGTCAGTACCTCACCTAATAAACATTCAACAAAAAGCGACTACTAACTAGTGACTGCATCTCTTTATCGTCCCCCTCACCTAAAAACTGTTGACACCACCTATCACAGACCCTGTCAAACCGCTTACATTTCCGATCCATCATAATTCTGCCATTCCCTTCAAATACTCGAATACCATTAATTCCGTCTCACTTTCCGTATTCCTTTTAGCTAGGGGTCTTACTGCTTGTAGTTGACAGCTCAAGGACATTTATCTCTGGTGCTGGAGCAGTGACAATTTAAACCTGTCACATAGATCAAACATGAGACAGGCGACCCTTGTTGAGATGTTTTTATAAGTGTGTCAACGCCGAAAATTGATCTGGGTCTGATGGTAAACGTTTTCGATTGAATTTGACGCGCAATACGTCGCTCAATTTGTCTTGTGCGCTGTGCATCGCAAAGAACGAACACATCCCAGCCGCAGCCGCAAACGTGCGTACAACTCCACGGCCTCTACAGTGGAAGATACGACGGAATGTTTCAAACTCTTGTAGGCAATCTCCGTATGAATTCTGGTTTATCTATTTCATCTTCAGCCGGCCTCGGTGGCCGAGCGGTTCTAGGCGCTTCAGTCCGGAACCGCGCGACTGCTACGGTCACAGATTCGAATCCTGCCACGGGCATGGATGTGTGTGATGTCCTTAGGGTAGTTAGGTTTAAGTAGTTCTAAAATTGGTTCAAATGGCTCTGAGCACTATGGGACTTAACAGCTATGGTCATCAGTCCCCTAGAACTTAGAACTACTTAAGCCTAACTAACCTAAGGACATCACACAACACCCAGTCATCACGAGGCAGAGAAAATCCCTGGCCCCGCCGGGAATCGAACCCGGAAACCCGGGCGCGGGAAGCGAGAACGCTACCGCACGACCACGAGCTGCGGACAGTAGTTCTAAGTTCTAGGGAACTGATGACCTCAGATGTTAAGTCCCATAGTGCTCAGAGCCATTTGAACCATTTTTTTTTTTATTTCATCTTCATGGTCATTCGGCGAGGTGTACCCACGAGGAAGAAATCTGTTGCCTGACTCCTTATAGTTAGAAACCAGGCGAAACGTGTCGTTCTTCTTTGAATGTTCCGTTTCTTCTCTGATAAATGCTTAGTTGAGGCTACACGCATGTTCATAGCGCACCACTTGCAAGAGCACAGGTGTGAATGCTTTTGCTCTCACTTGGACGTAAACACAGCGCTATCCTGGCCCGCAGTTCGCCTTGGTTGTGACATACACGCTAAAGGTTTCAGTACACAGGTTACGGCTGTGGTCAGTGAACCGCCGATCGCCCCCCCCCCCCTTTCCTCCACAGAATCGACGCAGCTGTATCACCGCATTCCGACATTCCACACAAGGCCACAGCGCCGTCGTCAGACACGTTGGTACAAGGCCTGTTTGTTGCGCGGTACAGTCTACCCTGACCTCCACAAGGCGCTTCTCTTGTCACTTCTAGCTACGCACGTTGCTACATTCGCCTTTTACTTCTTACATGGCTTGATATATGCCTGAATGTTCCTGCTTTCTTACCTCCCACAGCCATCTTGTATTTAGAGCTAACTGATTATCAAGCATTGCCCACTTAATTTTTTGTCCCGACCTTTTATTAGCTGCAGAAAGAATTTGTATAATTTTATTGTGTAACAAACAACTTAATTTATTTCTGTGCGTTTAAAAATATACGAACATAAAAACTATAAATTAGAATCTTTTACGCATTCCCTGTAATATTAATTCAACACAGAATTGTTTATACACAATATTTTTAGTTTCTCCTCCAGGTGCAAAAATAAATAAATTCTGTGATGAACCCAAACTCGAACTACGTAATGTTTTTAGGGCTGTAGAATTTCATTTTGCTGGGTATCGATGTTTCACTTACTGTCACGAGATGGTGTCGCTTAAATAATTATACGTTTTCAGTTTGATCATATCAATTTTCTAGAAATAAGTTTTCTAGAAATAAGTCTGATTAAATTAACAAATATGTACGATTATGTCACACCGAAATCCGCTATGGTGCGTTTTATATATTTGAGTCTTCGTACAAATATCCAAAATTCAAAGAATTACATCACTTTGTAACACTGAACTGGGACACTTGCAATAATCAGATTAGAATTCGAAAAATGCTATATAAATCAATTGCGTTATAGGACAATATTTTACAATATACCTATTTTTACAGGGTGTTAAAAAAATATTCCATATTTTGAGAGATGGTGGTATGGACCAACAAAGACATGTTCTAAAATGCATACCAAGAGCTATGAGCACTCTTTCCCCTTCGCTACTGTGAAACATATATCTTCCACAGCCAATTCTTTGCTGTTACGAACGACCAACAGAAAGTAATAAACAAATGAGGACAGATTCCTCTGGAATCGTCTCTAATGACCTCGCTGTCGACGGGACATTAAATACTACTCTCCTGCTCCTCTGTTAGTATCCATGGATATAGCATGCAATAAACTTCTGTTGTTGTTCATACTTTAAACCATACTCATAGTTCTGGGTAAATGCAGCGAATACATTATTTCTAATGGAATCAGTTTGTATTTTGATAAGTTTTTGAAATGCTTTTACATTGTAGTTGCAATTACCAGCATATTGGAAGTTTGTTATTCCTTACGGGAAATGGCAGACATGATCTTCGGTTAGGGTATGGCAAAAGGAAACAACCGTCGTGCTCAAGTCCTGTTCACTGAAAAATATCCAGAACCCAGAGTACCATTTGCACAATTATTCAGCCGTCTTTTTCCAGCGACTAGCAAATTTTGACTCTGTAACTCCAGCAACGGCCGGTACTGTATCGGATGATGGAGCACCAGCCCCTTTTCTCCAAAATGTCCGAGAACACTTCACACAGACACGTAATGTGCAATGAACTGGTTGGGGAAGTCCAGCACGTTGGACAGCTCATTCCCCTAATTTTAATCCTTTGAATTATTCATTGTGGGGACACTTGGTATCTTTGGTGTACGCAACCCCCTTTACTGATATACAGACATTACAGAAAGACGTCATCATTGCGTACCAACACATCCGTGACAAACCTGGAGTTTTTCAGAGAGTGTGTGATTCCCTGAGATGTCTGACAGAAGCGTGACTTACTTTAAATGGACACCACATTGACTACCTCCGTTGGCGGTGACTCACAAGTGCATGTCGTATATAACAGCAAGCAGATTTCATTAGAAGCTCTGCTGTTTCACAGTAACGGAATAGTTAGCTCTCATTTGTTTACAGCTTTCTGTAGATCATTTGCAATAGCAAAGAGCGACGTATCTCACAGTAGCGAAGATGAAAAAGTGCTCATACCTCTTAGCTTTCATAGCCCATGTTTACTGATCATTTTCTTTTCTTTTTTTAACACCCCGTGCAGCTGAAAAATATACCTATAGTTTTCATGCCACCTTTGCCAGACACGTATACTTTAGATCACAACGAGTTGTGTAGTAGATTAAGTAGCATCCAGTTAGAAGGTGGAATGGCAGCTGAAAGTAATGTATTGTGAAAAACGAAATTAAATAATGAATTTATTGAGAATCTAATCAGAAACACTGTTGTTTTACTTAAAAATGTGAAGCATTTACTCAACATTACATTGTTAATTTAGTGAAGGATCCAGGTAACGGCCAGCAACACAAAGTCGTTTACCTGGCAACGAGATCTCAAATGATTTGCAAAACAAATACTTACATATTTTCCTTCTGATTTATGCCCGTTATGTAAAATACTAGTCTCACTGGAACGTTAAAATGGAATAACCGTCGGTATGAGTGGTACCCGTGGCATAAAGAATGTGTCACCCTCTCCTTTTTCTGTTGAGACTGCCACTTCATTTAAACTGCCCGCTTCTTCTTTACACACATCATAATCTTTAGATTAGGTACTAATTTCAGTCCATTTCAATTACTCTTACATGTCCCCCTTTCCAATGTGATCTCTAACAAATAGGCATGCTAGGTTTGTTTTCCACGGGCTAATTGTCTGTGGCCACTAATTCAGGTGTGTACCAAGTTCGGTTGAAATATTTCCAGATGTTCCATTGATATGCTGCAACACTCACACACACACACACACACATATACATATATATATATAAGCGCACACACACACACACACACACACACACACACACACAATTAGTTTTTCTGTACATCTCTGCAAACATCGGTACTAAGAGAGCTATTCAGATGCAATTAATTTTAAAAAGAGGGCACACCAGATATAAGTTGCGGTTATCTGTTGAGTTTATCTGTAGACGTAGCAACGACTGAGTTGTCAAAGAACCTTAAGACCGTTTTAATTTGCTTTCTACCACTCCAGTATTCTTTCCGTGAACTTTCTACTGCCGTTCAAATATTTTCATCGTGCTATATCTTGGTAGACAAAAAGTAAGAATGTTGAGATGATAGCAACCTGCTTGTACCTTTACGTACTACTACTACTACTACTGGCAGCAGTTTTTCTTCGATACATTCAATTATTTATTTAGTGCTGGGAATTCTTTTCTACTTGAGACACTAAGTGCACAGCTGGCTGTAACAGGCTGCTCAAATATCGTATCTGCACACGCGCCATACGGTGCATTCAACAGTAGGGTTCGGACGTCGCACACGGCACGTCTTCAGATGGGACAACCATTCTCATGAATTTTGGTAGCTCAGTTTAAGGCGCCGACATGTTGACACAAACTCGGGTAGTAACGATTTTAATATTTTGAAACGGTAGTTACAAAAAAAGCTTTATTCTGATTGTTTGATAAAAGTTGTAGGTAACTCCCTTTGCAGTAAAATACGATGATAACTAATTTAAAACTGCCATTGTGAGTTTGTCCCAGATGAACTCCACATTCAGTATACTGCTTTTAGCGGACGGAAGAACAAACAGAAGCTGACAAGGTTAACCTGTACGATGAATGCAAACATTGTGAAGAAAGTGATTAATAACAGCACACATTCATGTTAGACAAAACCTTACCTACTACCTCTATAAAAAAAAAACGTGACAACAGGGGAGATAAACATTAGAGATTTTTGCAGGGTTCTAATGACAGTAGTTCTTGAAGAGGCGTCATTAAACTCTAAGAGTGTCTTCCATTCGTTAATAACATCAGTAGCACCATCTCTGCGTCTACAGGTAAACACTGCACATTTGCTCCGTGAAGTGAGGTTTACAGTCTAAATTAGAGGCCAGGGGATAACAGATTATCATTTCGGCGAAGCGTTTACCATACAAATGTCAAAAAATACTAACAACTTCGTAGTAAATCCACCTAACTGCACTCGGGTGATACTCCATTAGAGACAAGGTACACAGAGTGCGAGTAAGGAGCCTTTGCAGCTTCTTAGAGCATGTGGAGCAAATGTTTGCTCTGTGGTGTACAGGTAAGCTGACCAGCCCGTTCCACCATTCGGACTGTAAATGATTTCTTACTGAAGGTGGATGTTGTTTACCAGGCCATATCGACTACACCAGATTATAGTAAATGCCATATTATTCCAGCCTATGCGGAAATTTCGTACCAAACGCAATATAATATGCAATGGTTGTTACATACAGGTGTAGAAGCCGTAGAGTGTAACATTATTTCATGAACTGTTAGTAGTAAAAGACAAGTGCGTTTTGAATCAGGTCACCTCTGTTCTCGTTTTCTTACTGAAAGAAGACTTATTTCTCTTAAAGGAATACACTAAGTCCACCAGTCATCCGTTGCATCAATGTTGTAATTCTGCATACGTTAATTTGATCATTCTCTATGAACTTCCATTCCGTGAAAAGAGGGCATTCGTGAAATACTATCGGTGGAAATTTTAGAAGACTCACTGCTCGCGATAACCGGGGATCCGCCTTCGAATCTTCGTATGGGAGAAATTTTCGTTTTTGACGACATATTTATTTGTACATGAATGTTTCATCGATTATATCACTGCAATGTCGAGCTCGTCGAACGTAAATTGGTGATGGTATCAACGCTGTGACAACAGGCCAACTGACCCATGGCCTGGAGCTGGAAGATAAAGACGTGTCCCGTAGAAAAAGGATTGTCTGCCAGCAAAAAAGGTCGGACCAGATGTGACCACAAAGGCCACTGAGCCTTCAGCGCAACAGTCCACGTATAAGTGAGGTCAAGAGATACTTCTATTGCGAAAATGTGCTATCCACGTGCTTTTAAAACAGCGTGGAAACAGCCACAAGGAATAAGAAAAATTATTTACAGAATGAACCAAGTCTGTAATGAATTGTGAACTATGAAATGTATGTACTGAGCTACTGTCGTAATGGAATGTTTCCAAAAAAGAGCGCCCTCTTTAATTGAGTATTAGTTATTATTTTCTCCGATTCTGCAACAACCTGCGAGTGAAAGCGACGAAGAACTGCGGCAGTGGTCAGAACTGCTGGTTTGCTGAACAGTGGCGCAACCTGCCGGATACGGAAGAGTCAGCTGAGCGCGCCGGCTTTTCGCCCCGTCTGCGATGGGACACACTTCACGCTCGCCTTAGCTCAACACGGACTACCTCTGCCCGCACCGGACGCTCTCGCTTTACTCTCTCTGCATTTCACCGTCACCACTGTCCCCGCACAGGAAAATACCGAATACTTACACAATCATCGTGGACTTTTTAAGAGAGTGTAACCTGTGCATATAACCGAGTGTCCAGCACCATGGGGTGTTTCTGTACAATACCACTGGCAATCTGCAAGGCGACATTGCCTCATTTACGTACATCTACACTGGCGTGCAAACCCTAAGGATGAAAATAACTTTCGCGTGATATGTCACTTCCAACTAGCTCCATGTAAATTGGATCTAATGCAGAAAGAAGTGCCACACAATAGAACTTAAAAAATACGCAGAAAATAATTGCGCTGAAGTCAACGTAGTGTATGATTGTCCCCCGGACATTAGAAACGGCGGGACATATTTCTTAATAGTGTGTATGACCACCACGGAGGGTAATGCATGCTTCTATGAAATCCTGGACGTACCCTCATATGGCGAGAAGTGGGACCAATGTCTATTGGGGTCATGAGTGTTCCTACCTCTCCTCAAACGAGGGTACGTCCAGCATGTCCAGCATGATCGTGTTTGTTGTCCCGCTATTATGGTGTGGGGAGGTGTAATGTTGCACGGACGTAGTGACCTCCAAATAGCTGCGCGAGGTAGCCGCGCGGTCTGCGGCGCCTTGCCACGGTTCGCGCGGCTCCTCCCGTCGGAGGTTCGAGTCCTCCCTCGGAAATGGGTGTGTGTGCTGTCGTTAGCGTAAGCTAGTTTAAGTTACATTAAGTAGTGTGTAAGCCTAGGGACCGATGACCTCAGCAGTTTGGTCCCATAGTAACTTATCACAAATTTCCAAATTTTTACCTCCAAATCTTAAGTTAGATTAGGTAGTGTGTAAGCCTCGGGACCGATGACCTCAGCAGTTTGGTCCCATAGGAACTTATCACAAATTTCCAAATTTTTTCCTCGAAATCTTCGAAGACGATACACTTTCCGGTCAGCGTTATTGTGACATTGTACTTCATCCAAACTTGCATCTTTTCAGCGGTTCATTCGGCCCAGACTTCATTTTTATGGTTGACAGTCTTCTACCACATCGATCTATGCGGATGGAGCAGCTCTCGTAACGATAAGATATTCGAAGAATGGCCTGCCCGTTCTCCTGACTTGAATCTCACGTGTGGGATCGTTGGGAAGACGTACTGTGGCACATTCAGAGGCACCAAGGACCGTCCAGCAACTGTCAACCGCCGGCCGTTGTGGCCGAGCGGTTCTAGGCGCTTCAGTCTAGAACCCCGCGACCGCTACGGTCGCAGGTTCGAATCCTGCCTCGGGCATGGATGTGTGTGATGTCCTTAGGTTAGTTAGGTTTAAGTAGTTCTAAGTCCTAGGAGACTGATGACCTCAGATGTTACGTCCCATAGTGCTCAGAGCCATTTGAACCAACTGTCAACCGCGCTGGTGGATGAATGGAACATCATACCATAAGAACTCCTTATCAACCTTGTGTCCACGATAAGAGCACGTTTCGGAACATGCACTTCCGTCTATGGTGAACACACACCCTATTAAGAACCATGTCTCGCGTTTTATAACGTCCAGGCGACCGTCTTGAATCGCGGTAACTCCAGTGTAACTACTATCTTTGAACGAAATTGTCATTTCTGTTCCTCTTGCTGCGTATTTCCTTCAGTTTCCTTCCGTACTATAGTGTAGCACTTCTTTCTATTTGGGGTCCAAGTTTCATCGAGCTACGTCATCTGGCACTGACACTTCATGTAAAAGTCACTTTCGTTTTTAAGTTTTGCACACCAGTGTACATTCTTGCCTTTTGGAAGCCATTGTATAAGCAGAAGATAGTGCCGCATTATCACTTCTGAACAAATTACTAGATTTACACTATATTTGTCCCCTACTGTCTAAAAGACTCTGTTACCAGTTACTGTGATGTGTTATTAGTATGTGTTTTGTACGATGTTACTCATTTTTCTAATCAGATGTGTAATGAGACGTTGGCTACATGTATGCTTGTTTTTTCGTTTCCGGTCATCACTCTTCTGACTGGTTTTATGTGGCCCACCACAATTTTTCCCTTTCGCTAATCTCTCTTTTTTTGTGACTGTCACATATACCCAATGTCCTCGATTATTTATTGGGTGTATTTCTATCTTGTTTTTCTGTACAGTTTTTCCAACTATAGCTCCCTTTGTTGCCATGGAATTTAATCCCTGACGTCTTAGCTCATGTCTGTCACCTTAAACCGTCTTCTACACCATATTTTCCTCCTATTCCACGGAGGACATCCCCATTTTATTCGAATTAATTTCCAGAATTTTTCTGTAACACTACATCTCAAATGTTTCGATTCTCTTCTCCGGTTTTCCGACAGTCTGTGATTCACTCGCATTCAACGCTGTTCGCCAGACGCTTTTTTTCTCAGATTAACTCCGATGTTTGATACCTACTAGTACACTGCTTTTTTATGAGAAATACTCTCTGTGCCTGTGCTGATCTGTCATGCGTTGGTTAACATCCGACGTAGCACAGTTCCTTCGCCAATAGACTTCCATTTGGCAGGCCAACGTTTCAAATTCGCTTCCGACCATCCAGAATTAGATTTTCCGTGATTTCCCTAAATCACTTCATACAGATGTGGAAGGGCACGACCGATTTTCTTCCCCATCCTTAAAACAATCCGAGCTTGTACTCCGTCTCCGTCTGGTTGTTGACGAGACGTTGAACCCTAAACTTACTTCCTTCTTCGTACTTTAATTCCTTCACTTTCTGTACTGCGTGGTTCTCAATTTTTATGTTAAGTTTATAGCTAATCTCATTTCTGCTACTCCACATTGCTATCGTCTTTCTTTGGTCTACCATATTTCGTGATTATTAGACTCTTCATTTTGTACAATAATTTCTGCAGCTCTTCTTTACTTTCATAGATGATAGCAATGTGACCAATGAATATTATTATTGTAATCCTTTTATTCTGGATTTTATTGAAACTTCTGAACATTTTTTTAAAGTTTCGTCAATGCTTCTTCAACATATAGTTTGAATAGTAGAGGAGAAAGACTACATCTCAGCCTTACGCCCTTTCTAAACTGAACACGATCTGCCATCTTATTATACCCTCTTTGCTGTTGCAGATATTGTAAATTAATTGTCTTTCCCTATGGCTTACAGGTTCTTTTCTGAAGATTTTCCACCGTTTTCTACCATTTAGTTATCGGTAGCTTTTTCCAGGTCGACAGTTCTATGAAAGTGTCTTGATGTTTCTGGTGTGTGGCATTCACTATCAAGCGCAACGTCAGAACTGCAATTCGAGTGCCATTTTCCTTTCCGAAAATCAGACTGTTAGTCATCCAACAAACTCTGTTTTCTTTCCAGTTCTTTTGTATATTGTTCTTGTCAGTAATTTGAATGCGTGAGCTATCTGCTGATACTATCTTTGGAGTTATGAAGATGACATTCTTCCGAAATCCCGATGGTATGTCCTCAGTTTCGTAGCCTCTGCACACTGGCTTGAATAATCGTTTGGCTGCTTCTTCCTTCAACGATTTTAGAAACTCCAAAGAAATGTTACCTGTCCCTTTTTGCCTTATTTGATTGTAAATCTTCGACAGCTATGTGTAACTTTGACCCTAATGCTGGATCGCTTACGTCTTCCTAATTTCATCTTTTATCGCGTCATCACACACTTCCTCCTCCTAGTAAAGGCCATCAACGTACTCGTTCCAGTTGTCAGCTCTCTCTCTCTCTCTCTCTCTCTCTCTCCTCTGCATTTAACAAAGCGATTCGTACTGCATTCCTAATGTGGACGCCTTTTCTCTAATTTCACCGATAGTTATTCTGTTTTTTCTACCTATCTGCACGGTATATACGACAAATTTGATTAAAAATTTAAAAATAAGAATCCTCTCCCAGTGAGTGAAAGCAGGAAGGTTTGTTATTTATTCTAGGACGTACGCACATAGTCTGGTGTCATGGAACTTCGTCACCAAAACATGTTCCACTTAATGGTGTTTGTAATTTAACCACCGTCATGATTTATACCGACAGTATGTGTGCTCGTGGGTCCGTCATCTAAGCTACTATGGCTGCCATCTGTTAAAATAAAGAGAGGCACCAGTTCAAGGATGATCATCTTGATGCTGGCATTTATTTCAAGAATATCTGAGATGTACGGAAGAATGCCACGGCTTTCTGGCAAAAACAGTTTGAGCTTCCGCGGCAACGCCAGTGGGTAGGTTTCAGACGCGCCGACTGAATTTTTTCTTTATCTAGGGGACTGGTGGAAGAGGCGCCCCCGGGCAGCACTTCCGGTTGCCTCTGCCTCTGCTGCGCCGCCCACCACCACACAAACAAGAGGCACGTTGTCTCCGCCGCAGATGCGAGCAGCAACGGCTCCGCGACCTTGGGAACATTCATTGGCGCGAGCCGGGGGCTGGGGGGTAGGGCTGTCCCCCCATGTGCTAACCTCCACTCGCTTAGTGTTATTTTGTACGCTCAGCCAAACACGAATGCGGGTACCTCTCTGCAGGCCCACAGATGTTATGTTTATCATGTTTGTGTACGGACACACGGTCACCAATAACAATATTTTTGTTACAGGGACTCCACAGCAAAAATAGGTGTTTTAAAGGATGATATGTCCCACTAGGCTTGGATTAATTTTTTTTATTTTCCACTTTTTCACAGTTTCCGCTGCGTAGCCATTTTCAGTTGTGGTGTACATCCCACCCAACAGTATTTGAGCAGTGTACGACAGAACTAAAATTTTTGAATGAAACCCAGATATGTTCGTAATAGCCAGCTGGAACTGTTCAGTAGTGAAAAACACAAAACAGAAACACAGGCAATCCGACAGATAATTCTCATTAGAAGAACAATAACTGTAGCTATTCACATTTTACCTTGTTCGGTTGATCACAGCAGGCTCCTAGTAGCGTTGCTGCGTCGCAAAGAGGAGATCCAGGATTCCAATTCCAGCTCGGGTGTCCGATCGGTTTTAAATCTGCTGCCAGTGTCTTTGTGCGTCCTGCCTGGCAAAAAATATGAAGCACCCAGAAGACATCGTCAGAATTCAATGTAACCATGCACAGGTACACACCATTAGCGGGTGTTTAAATGATTAGAATTGCAATTCTTTTTGACTGGTACAAAGGCTACCAGAGGGCAGTAGTGTTGTTCGTGTTTAGCGTTGTTACCAGGCATGGTGACGTATAGGAGGGTCGTGAATAGCGTTAGATGTTGAGTGACAACCTGTGAAGGGCACAGAGATGCTGCGTACTGGTTTGAGACCGTGTTATTAGCACCTGACATAGTTTCCAAGGGACCTCCTTCTAGGGGTCTCCATTTTCCCTGCTGCTGGAATCGTGCAATATACTGATTTGTGCTGCATTTGGATGTAGTAGTGGCGCGATATTGGGGCTGCAGAGGAACATGAGGACAGACTTAGTCGTCGTTAGGGTTCCGCTCTACCACGACTGAACGCCTCGAAGGGGCATCGAAGTATTGTGCGTCAAGCACATCGCAACCCTTTCTTCTCTGCTCCTGCCACCCAAAAACAAATAATGGACTCCCTGCAATATTCTGTGTCATTCCTCAACCATTGGACAGATTAGAAGCAGCCGTGCAGGGTAATGCAAATGTAATGTATTGCCAATACATAGAAAGAAGGATCCTTTATTGTATGATTATATGATGGCGGAACAAACACTGATAGCAGCTACTTCTGTAAAATATCTGGGACTATGCGTACGGAACGATTTGAAGTGGAATGATCATATAAAATTAACTGTCGGTAAGGCGGGAGCCAAGTTGAGATTCATTGGGAGAGTCCTTAGAAAATGTAGTCCATCAACAAAGGAGGTGGCATACAAAACACTTGTTCGACCTATACTTGAGTATTGCTCGTCAGTGTGGGATCCGTACCAGGTCGGGTTGACTGAGGAGATAGAGAAGATCCAAAGAAGAGCGGCGCGTTTTGTCACAGGGTTATTTGGTAAACGTGATAGCGTTACGGAGATGTTTAGCAAACTCAAGTGGCAGACTCTGCAAGAGAGGCGCTCTGCATCGCGGTGTAGCTTGCTGTCCAGGTTTCGAGAGGGTACGTTTCTGGATGAGGCATCGAATATATTGGTTCCCCCTACTTATACCTCCCGAGGAGATCACGAATGTAAAATTAGAGAGATTCGAGTGCGCACGGAGGTTTTCCGGCAGTCGTTCTTCCCACGACTGGAACAGGAAAGGGAGGTAATGACAGTGGCACGTAAAGTGCCCTCCGCCACACATCGTTGGGTGGCTTGCGGAGTCTAAATGTAGATGGAGAATTACTGTCTCTTGTTTACACCATCGGTAACACCAGAACACAAACGACTGCGTTTGAAGTGACGAAGTGACCGGGGATATTGGATTACTGTCGAATGGCGTCGCTTTGTGTTCCGTGATCAATCGCGGCTCTGCACTACCACGAATTGTTACTGCGTAAAGTCAAGCGACGGCACGCCAGTCAACGATAGACAAGAGATGGCTGTGAGAAGACGTCAGCCGATCTCACGCTGACCAACCCGTCTCCAGGACAACAACGCGACAGCAGCGGCCCCTGTGTGGAGAGGACATAAGCGCCGCGACCGACTGGCGACGCCCAGTGCAATAGCAGCTTCAAGATTAGCGACTTCGTTAGCAGCGTCAACTTTAGTCACTTCGCTTGTAGTGTCTGTGTAGCACAAACTTGAGATCGTTTATACTGTAGAAGATTGATTACTTTGTATGTCGCTCTTTGCTTGCGACACATCTGTGTAACTACAAAAATTAAGTATTGTAATTTTCTTTTTGTAATTAAACTCACTAATACGACTTGTTTGAATGTTTATCTAGCGAACGGAGCATGCATGCTTCCTAGACACTACACGAATGGCCATCGAAGTAGCTTTCTTCCGATTTTTTGGAGAGAGACAGCAGTGTTACTCCTGGCATCATAGGGGCGGGGATGGCGGGGGGAGAGGAGGCCGGTATGACTTGAAGACACGGAGGATAGTGAGTGAGGAAACTGACGACACAACGGTACGCCACGGGCATCCTACGTCGCCGGCCGCCGTGGTCTAGCGGTTCTAGGCGCTCAGTCCGGAACCGCGCGACTGCTACGGTCGCAGGTTCAAATCCTGCCTCGGGCATGGATGTGTGTGATGTCCTTAGGTTAGTTAGGTTTAAGTAGTTCTAAGTTCTAGGGGACTGATGACCACAGATATTAAGTCCCATAGTGCTCAGAGCCATTTGAACCATCCTACGTCCTCGTGTGCTACCTCTCATGTGACAGTATTGTGGTGCCATTTTTCAACAGGACAATACTCACTAAAACCGACATATTCGTCTTGTGACAGTGAGAAAGTGTGCTTAAGATAATTCTCATTTATTGTTCTGTCTCAGATGTACATTTTTAAGTAGATTACATGTTTCGATCACTCAGGATCATCTTCGGATCTAAGTAGTTGCGTCAGCAACCGGTCTTATCCACTGAGAACCACACATCAGAGTACGTATCAGATTAATTCGATATCCGTTCTGAGTAGATAAGATTGGTTGCTGAGGCAACTACTTAGATGTGAAGATGATCTGAGTGAGCGATACATGTAATCTAATGAAAAATGTGGAAGTGAGACGGAACAATAAATGACACTTATCTTAAAGAATAACACTGGTCCAGACATGGCACGTATCTCTATGACCTGCCTGCGCGATGCTGAGGTACTCCCACGGCCAGAAAGATCTCCATATCCGTAGCGATAGAACCTGTGCGGAACAAATTCGACCGTCAACTCCGCCCCATGACAGTATCTAAGATGTCAACGGCCAGTTGCAACAGTTGTGGACCGGCTTGCCTCATGAGAAGGTGCAACGGCTTTATGACACCCTTCTCAATTGGACCAGTGCATGCGTCCCAGTCAGAGGGGGTGCAACGTTGTAGTGATAAGTGGGCTCATACTAGGAAATTCTTTGCAAATTTGACTCGATATCACCGAAATGACATCACATACCCTCTTAAGGTGTGAAGTTCCGTTTTCTCTTCCACTTCTGCGTGTTTCACTGTTTTTGTCGGGCAGCGTTTACTAGTGTAGCGGGCATTAGTTGGTGCTCTTATCTGTTACTTTAAAGATACTTTAATTTCGGTAATATTCATGGAATATTTTGTCTGTACTAGGAGGAAGTGCATATGAAGAACCTGAATGCACAGAATTAATGTTCTGCAATAATGCTGTTGTGGAACATTAACACAGTGTAGTCAAGTTTTTGATACTTTACTTTTGTAATGAGTTGATGCATAAGAATAGTGGCTGTTTTTTATTTTTGTAATGAACTGATACCTAACAAAGGAGGACGTTTTCCGCACAGTCGGTGAGAAAAACTACATGTGGAAAGCATTAACTGGAATGACAGGACATGTGTTAAGACAGTCAGGCAATAACTTCCGTGGTAATAGAGAGAGACGTGGAAGCCGAAGATGTTGGAGAAGACAAGGGTTGAAGTATTCTTTCCTTCAACCCCTCTAACAAACCGAAATATCTCTGGAAGGGTTATCCAATTTGAAGATACACCAAGAATTACGCCAGTATGTTGACGCTATGTCAGGCTTATGGCAGGAGTGTGGACACTATATGTGGGCAATCTGATCCAGACAGATGCGTAGTGAACATCACAGCACGTCACCAGCTAACCGCCTTTGAACGTGCGTTTATAATCGGTCCAAGACGCATCGAACGTGACCAGGGACATGAAAATTTCGCGAAGATGATGATGCCAGAAAAAGAAGCTAATTTACCAGTTCTCAGCGAAATAAAGCGGAATCGGCGATTTTTCGATATTTCGGGAAATTTGTAACTTTGCCGAATAAAAAGTTTTAAATCTAAGGACGGCAGTTTACTAATATTTGTAGCTAATTGTTACTGAATGTTGAAATTGTATTTTGACTTCTAATACAGTAAAGGCTGAGATTCGTGTATAATCTTAAAATGACAATTCATTTCTCGCATACCGAATTTTGGTGTGAAATTGGCAAAAAATAACACTGAACTTGCAATAAATAACAATTTGGTAAAAACGTCGACGCCTTATTTGGCAAAAAAACTGTTTTTGCTAAAGATCAACATTGATTTTGTCAAAACCAGAATAATACATCTTGCAAAAAAGAGAAAAATATGGCTAAAAATAATACCGAATTCAGCAAAAAACAGCATAGAATTTGGCAAAAAAAGACAAAGTATTTGACAAAAAACAGCGAGTTTTCTAAAATTAATAGCGAACTTGGCAAAAAATAACTTCGAATTTGGCAAAAAATAACTTCGAATTTGGCAAAAAATAACTTAGAATTTGGCAAAAAAAGAAACTGAATTGGACAAAAAAACAATGGATTCGGCAAAAAATAACAGAATTTGGCAAAGAAACACCGATTTCTCAAGAAAAATTAGCACCGAATTTGCCAAAAAGAGAAACCGAATTTGGCAAAAAAATATCACCGAATTTTAAAAAATAACCCCGAGTTTGGAAAAAGTAACACCGAATTTAGGAAAAAATAATACCGTATTTGAAAAAAAATTACACCGAATTTGGCAAAAGATGACAAGGAATACAGAAAGAATAACGAGTTTGGAAAAAAATATTAGCAAATTTGATATAAATAACAACGAATTTGGCAAAAAAGAAACCTAATTTGGCAAAAAGTAACACTGAATTTGGCAAAAAAAAACACCGAATTTGCAAAAATGTAACACCGAATTTGGCAAAAAGTAACAAAGACTTTGGCAAAATAGCAAAGAGTTTGTCAAAAAATAAATATATGAATTTGTAAAAAAATAATTATTTTGGCATAAATAACAGCGAATCTCGCAGAAAATAACACCGAGTTTGGAAAAAAAAATAGCACCGAATTTGGCCATAAGGTATAAATAATCTTTTCCCCTCCTTAGATACAGCATAGCGGAGATTACTCAGGAATTACGGTGTCCGAGAGCAAGAGTGTCTACTGGGGATCTTCAATAAGCAGAGACAGAGTTACGCGTAAACCCTAGGACGGCCAGAAGCTTTTGACGAACGGAGGTCACGTCGGCCCCTCGCAGAGACGTACGAGGAGATCGACGTCTTCTGTGGTTGAGATCGACGGCGATTTCAGTGTGAGGCGTCAGGAGTCCATTTCTGCCTGGGCCATTCGGAGACAAATGCATCGCGTACGCTTCAGCAGACGACGAACAGCTCTTATCCCTTCGCATTCTCCTGCCTTTTGGCCACTCGGTGTAACTGAGGACGCTGGTGTAGGTGGCTACTCTGAGATGAAGAGATCACCGTAGGATTGCAAATCGTAGCGGGCCGAATCGAACCAGCCGAGTGGTGTTGTTCTCTTCAACTCGAATGCTGGATTGATCCTGCTCACCACTTCAGCAAACATGCTTTGTCTCCTCATCTGCGCATTACAACAGCGACCTGAATCCATAAGAAGATTATTGTAGTGGAGACTTGGCCTTCGTTTTCAGTGTTTACACCTCACACTTCCAACCATTACCAAATTATCTGTTCCTTGTTGCCTTAACATGTGTTATCTAAACCTACTCCTTCTGTCAGTGAAGTTCTCATACGTTTCTACACCCCGAATCGATTAGGTAACTTTGCACAAATTGTCTTCAGCATTCTTCTGTAGCAGCACATTTCAAAAGGTTCTATTGTGTTATTGGCTGTACTGTTCGTCGTTCACGATCACTTCCAATTGAAGATACACTGAAAACAAATATTTTTTATCATAAATTTTCATTCGATTACGACATTTTTTCTTTTATTAAAAGAATCTCTCCTAGCTACTATAGCCAGTCTGCGTTTTATATACTATTAGCGAACCGCTCCGGCTTTGCACGAGTAGCGCTATGCATCTACGGGCGGACGACTTGTCTGGCGTAGCAGTAATGAATTAAATGAACAACCATCCCCTGTGAGTCAGCCTATGCATTAGAGAAAACCGTATCAAGATCCCAACAGTAGTTCCTCCAATTAGCCGTCCCACACAAACAGAAAAACGTAGCGGAGGACTTAATAATCTGTGTAAATCTTCTCCTGTCATCGTCAGTTATTTTGCTGTCCAAATAGCAAAACCCATCTACTACATTTACTGTCTCATTTCCTCATCTAATTGCCTCAGCATCGCATGCTTTAATCCGACTGCATTCCAATACCGTGTTTTATTTTTGTTGATTTTTGAGATTCCATACCTCATTCGGTAAAAACGGAATCCTTGTAGGATCAATTTGTTGTGTGTGACTGTCTGCCTGTCTCGCCGCCCGACTGTTAAAAATCCTTTTTCTCAGTAGCGGGTAGACATATCAAGTTGAAATTTACGTCGCATACTAAGGTCTACAGTCCTGTGGCGCTATAGTAAGTGTAAGATTCTAGGTCAATGAAGTCAAATAACACCGCCATTTATGTCGCATATGTTGATACTCGCAAAATCACTCATCAAAACCTATAGCGTACTTCCCGTTGACTTAGAATCATCAAATATGACACGAAAGAAGGTTTCACAGTAAAAGTAAACGAAACAAATCCGAATATTGTTAATTTATAATGCAATCACACGCAAAAAAAATTTTCATTTGTTATCAGACTGTCTGTTTGTTCTGTTAAAAGCACTTTTTCGCAGGGGTGGGTAGACGTGTGTCTACTTCGATAACAGGCGAGATTCTTAGTTCATGGGATGGATGGACTGTCTCTATACATAATGAAGTTGATGCAGAACCCTCGGTGTGTGAGGGCTACCCTCTCTTATCGGGATCTTTTCGTCTTATAACCACTTCCCAGTACACTACCCATAACGTTCATCTACTCTTCCAAGCTCTTTGAAGTCTCTTACAGAGTTACAATGTCGTCATCGAATCTCAATATTTCTTTATTTCTTCTGCTCGAACTTTAATTTCTTCTTCATGTTTCTCCTTGGTTACTCTCCTGCTTTCCCAGTGTGTATCGTGAATAATCTGTGTGATAGGCTACACTACCACGTCAGCTACAACTCCCTCTCTTCTGTTTGCTCCGACTCTTGTAACTACAGTCTGCTTTACGTGCCAGAAGTCACTAAGCTGAAGATCCAGGTGCACGGGAGGGACTATTCCAGGAGATACGGCGGCAGCTCGCTGTGGACAGAATTCGGCCTATAAGACGGTCGTGACCAGACCAGAGCGGGGTAAGCAGCAGTAGCAGCAGTCAGGTCCCAGTGAGAGCTCCAAGCTAAGGCGAAAGCGGCGGTGAAAGGAACCCACCTACCTACCTCTCCGTTCTCAGAGGGCGCGGGCGCGGCGCAGCGCAGGGATGTCGTGTTCCCCACACAGAGAGGCAGCCCCTGCTGTACAGGGACGGGGCAGCGGGTCCTGCTTCACGAACTCGTCGTATATAAACAGCAAACGAAAATATTCCGGGCGTGTATCCGGGACAGCAATGCTTGTTCGTCCTACATTTCGGCTGGTAATCGCATAGCCATCTTCAGAGTTACTCTGTGAGATCATTACAGCCTGTCGCACGGTTCTGTCATCGTAATACAAAACTCAAAGAACTTGGGCAAGCTACGGACTCTGGGAGCAAGGTAACTAGGTTCTCTGAATCTTTTGCTGAGGTGCCGGAGCCGTGCGAGTGATTTTAATTTTGTTACCGACTCGTGATGAAAATGACTTAACAGGTATCAACCGAAATATTTCAAGAAGAAATGTTGCTGTCACATATGCACTCCCAGAATATGATAGAATATTCTATCCGCGTGCAAAACTTAAGAAACACAGTTCAAGAGAACGTTTTTACCACGTACGTACAGTATCTTATCAAAATTATCTGGACAGGCCTATGTAATACAGAACTGATCACTAGATGTCACAATAGGTGGATCCGTTAGTATCAAAGTAGGGGGGAGGCAGGAAGTATTGAGTTGTCATTACAGAAGCAGTAACAACACAATAGGATAGTTAGGAGAACTAGTGATGTCGAACATGGACTAGTCACTGGATGTCAATTGAGTAACAAGTCTTCTTCTTCTTCTTCTTCTTCTTCTTATTTCTTCTTTTGCTAGTGCCCTTGTCTCACATCTATGCAGGGTCGGCATGGTTAGTATTGGATTTGGCAAGGTTAATTTAAGGGGTGGTTCGATGCCCTTCCTGTCACCACCCCAAACCCCCCCCCCCCCCCCCCCCCTGCGACAGAAGTAGTGTATCCCAGCTGTCTGTCTCTAGTGTAAGCCATGAAACAGTGTGAACGTTTTTCAAGTGTCTGCGAGTCGTGTAATTGAGGTGGGACATGGGGACCAGCCCAGTATTCACCTAGCAGGATGTGGAAAACCGCCTAAAAATCACATCCAGCCTGGCCGGCACACCGACCCGCGACGTAAATCCGCCGGGTGGATTCGATCTGGGGCCGGCGCGCCTATCCGAGTCCAAGAAGCAGCACATTAGTACCTGGCGAGTAATTTAGTAACAAGTATGCAGCAATTCTGGACGTGCGGGGTGTCGCATTGTCCTTCTGGAATTGCCCAAGTCCGTCGGAATGCACAATGGACGTGAATGGATGCAGGTGATCACACAGGATGCTTACGTACGTGTCACCTGGTCAGAGTTGTATCTAGACGTATCAGGAGTCCCACAACACTCCAACTGCACACACCCCTCACCATTGCAGAGCCTCCACCGGCTTGAAGAGTCCACTACTGACATGCAGGGTCCGTAGGTTCGTGAGATTGTCTCCATACCCGTACACGTCCATCTGCTCGATACAGTTTGAAACAAGACTCATCAAACCAGGCATCATGTTTCCAGTCATCAACAGTCCAATGTCGGTGTTGATGGGCCCAGGCGTAGCAAATGGTTCAAATGGCTCTGAGGACTATGCGACTTAACTTCTGAGGTCACCAGTTGCCTAGAACTTAGAACTAATTAAACCTAACTAAGCTAAGGACATCACACACATCCATGCCCGAGGCAGGATTCGAACCTGCGACCGTAGCGGTCGCTCAGCTCCAGACTGTAGCGTCTAGAACCGCACGGCCACTCCGGCCGGCCCAGGCGAAGCGTAAAGCTTTGTGTCGCACAGTCATTAAGGGTGCGCTAGTTGGCCTTCGGCTCCGAAAGCCCGTATCGATGATGTTTTGAGTGGTTCGCAAGCTGACACTTGTTGACTGCCAAACATTGAAATCTGGAGCAGTTTGCGGAATGGTTCGCAGCGATGTCGGAGATCTGTTGTTTTACCGGATTCCTGATATTCACGGTACACTTGTGAAATGCTCATACGGGAAAATCCCCACTTCATCGCTAGCTCGGAGATGCTGTGTCCCATCCCTCGTGCGCCGACCAAAACACCACGTTCAAATGGTTCAAATGGCTCTAAGCACTATGGGACTTCTCTGAGGTCATCAGTCCCCTAGACTTAGGACTACCTAAACCTAACTAACCTAAGGACAACACACACATCCATCCCCGAGGCAGGATTCGAACCTGCGACCGTAGCAGCAGCGCGGTTCCGTGCTGAAGCGCCTAGAACCGCTCGGCCACAACGGCCGGCAACACTACATTCAAACGCACTTAAATCTTGATAATCTGCCATTGTAGCAGCAGTAACCAATCTAATAACTGCGCCAGACACTTGTCTTATGTAGGCGTTACCAACAGCACCGCCGTATTCTGCCTGTTTGCATATCTCTGTATTTGAATACGCGTTCCTATACCAGTTTCTTTTGCGCTTCAGTGTAGATACCTCATTGAAAGTGACCCCAGCAGAATCAAGGCCGCCATAAAGGCGAAGGGTGGACACACCTCATATTAATATCCACTAAACAGTGTTCGGATACTTTTGATGAGACAGTGTAATTTGTTATCACTGAATCTCTGCGGGGCACACACATTTCGCACCAAATAACACGTAGTTAGAGAGAGAAGCCCTATAGGGTTGAGGCACTCGCTAACAAATCCCCCACAGTTTGTTCAAATGTTCAAATGTGTGTGAAATATTATGGGATTTAATTGCTAAGGTCATCAGTCCCTAGGCTTACACACCACTTAACGTAAATTATCCTAAGGACAAACACACTCTCCCATGCCCGAGGGAGGACTCGAACCTCCGCCTGGACAAGCCGCACAGCACAGTTTATTACGTCTGCCTGGCTCCGCAGCGCGCAAAGCACCACCGATATAGATGGAGACTTTAGAGCCGAGCTAACAAGCTAGCGATGCCGTCCGGCGTGGCTTCGAGACGAGCACCTGTTTGCTTCCAAACTTGGCGGCCGATGCTAATGGCTTTCAAATACCCATCTGCCTATCGAGCAGTCGTAAACACGTCGGCGAGGCGGTGGGAGCTGTGGACTTGCGGCTGCGCCCTGCTAACGCACTCCTACCTCGTCACGACCACGTGTCCTCCTCTTCAGCTTTCTGTTCCCTCCCGGAATAGTTCCGCCGGCCTTCGGCGCCGTATCTAGGTGCTTCCGTAAATACCAGGCTCTAGATAGCTTTTACTCTCCGTCAGACGTTCTGCCGTAGAATGCTACCACGTATCACGTCCTGGTGGACGAAAGTATCGTTCTTGAATAGCTGTAGGGGGATTCGGGATGACTTGGACACAATTTAGATTCGTCAGATTGCTTTAAATCAGGATATATCATCTTGTAAAAGACCGGATATCAGTCGACGTTTGTCCACACACTGTTTATTAATGGTTTGGTGTATCGTTAGCTGCCTGGAGTCAGCATGCCTCCACATCCCTGTCGATACCTTCCAGAACCTCAGCAAGTTTCTTTCCGCCCGTCCCGCAGTGGTCCGCGCCGCAAAAATGCCTATTCAGGCTTTTGTCAAGTGAGGTTTCCCACAATATGTACTTAGACGAAAGAATGGATCGATACGTATGAAATCACTGAAGATGCAATTACATGAAAACTGCTGAGATATGCTGAACTGTCTCAAAATTCATGATGGTACGATACTCTTTCAGAAATAATCCTTGCCCACAACTGCCAGCTTTCTTTCTAGATCATGATTCAGATTCTGTAGCGCATAACAGATTCAACCATAAGCGACCGCATTGTTATCTCATTTTTAACTGAAATAACGTTATTCGACTAAAATTAAGGCAGACGCGTTGTGCATTCGCAGTGAACGCTTGCTAGCCACTCACAACATTAAAAAAAAGAGCGAACCCCATTATTACTGACACAAGATCGCCGCTCCCCCTTCCTCCTCCCGCGGGCTCTGACGCACGTATTTGTAATGTGAGTCTCCATAAGTAGTTTTGCACACAGGGGCAGATATCGGCAGGTGACGGGCGTACAATGGATAGCGACACAGTTTCATGTGCGGCCTGCGTGTGTTATTCAGCGTGCTCTTGCGTAACGCAAGTACGAGGGCGCATCTGGCTGCTTCGCATCCGCTTGTTCCGTTGTATGGCACCGACACAGCCATATGCGTGCTGGCCTCGGCAAACGCCTGTTCCCTGTGGTATAAATACGTCGGGACGGCGTATAAATAAGCGTTTTATTCAGCACGGGAAGTCTGGAACTCGTTCGCGACCATAAAAGAGTACATCTGCCACAAAAGACTGTGCACCCTACGGCGCCCACCCGCCTCCCCACCCTTCCTTAAAAAATAAACAAAATAAAATAAATAAAAAAGAAAAAAAGAAAGTTGTTCGCACGTCACTGAACCCCACATTCCTACTGCGATTATGGGCAATAACTTCTCTCTTGACGCAGCATTGCGAAGGAAGGGAGATAGGCGACCGTCGACGGCAGGGCCACTAGGGACAGAACTCAAAGAGGACTGAGTAAGGAACTCGGCCGTGTGCATGTGAAAGCAAACTATGATAAACTTAATCTTGATAGGCGCAGACGAATTTGACCTCTGCTCGTCATAAATGCGAGTCGGTGTCTTACGTATTTACATCTGCGTGATCCCAGTGTAACTGTCCGTTCTCGGTAGCTGAGTGGTCAGTGCGACAGAATGTCAATCGTGAGGGTTCGGGTTCGAATCTCGGCTGGGTCGGAGATTTTCTCCGCTCTGATCCCAGTGTAATTGTCTGTCCCCGGTAGCTGAGTGGTCAGTGCGACAGAATGTCAATCGTGAGGGTCCGGGTTCGAATCTCGGCTGGGTCGGAGATTTTCTCCGCTCAGAGATTGGGTGTTGTGTCTTAATCATCATCATTTGATCCCAATCGACGTGCAAGTCGCCGAAGTGGCGTCAAATCGAAAGAAGCGCACCCGGGGAACAGCCTACCCGACGGGAGGCCCTAGTCGCACGACATGTATGTACAGTGTAATTCACACTTTCGCGCTTGGTAGAGGGCACACCGGACCACTCTCAGACAATGTGTCTACCGTTCCACTCTCGAAAAGCACTTAGGAAAAACAAATGCTAAAAGATTTCCATGCGAGCTCTCATTTCTACATATTTTTACGATGGTCATTTCTCCCTATAAAAATGAGAGTCAACAAAATATTTTCCTATTGTGAGGAGAAAGCTGAAGACTAAAATTTCAAACGAAGATCCCGCCGCAACAAGAAACGCTTTTGTCGTAATGATTCCCACTCGAATTCGCGTATCATATTCAAGGCACTCTCTCCACCTTTTCGCGATAATACAAAAGGAGGTCCTCTTCTTTTAAATTTTTAGATTTCCTCTGTCAATCCTGTCTGATAAGGATCCCAAATCTCGCAGAAGTACTTCAGAAGAGGACGGACAAGCGTAATCTAGGCAGTCTCTTCACTAGTTTTGTTGCAAGCGCCAAATGCTCTCCCAGTAAAATGTACTCTATTATGGTTCTCGTTCTCCCCCCCCCCCCCCCCCCACTCCCTCTTCCCAACGTTTTCTCTGTTCGTAATTGTAATTTCTGGATAATATTTCGATTGAAAGCCTTGAGATTTGTAAGATGTATTGGGTATCCGAAATTTAACGGATTCCATTTAGTACCAGTGTGGATCACCTCACATTTTTCATTATTCACGGTCAATTTCGACTTTTCACACCATATCATTATCTAGTCGAACTCACTTTGCAATTGCTTTTGATCCTCAGATGACTTATTTTTCAGTCCTCTGACTTGCGGCCCATCACGAATTTCTTTCTTGTGTCAACCTTTTCATCTCAGAGTAGCAATTGCAAACCTACGTCCTCAATTATTTGCTGGACGTACTCTAATCTTTGCCTTCGTCTACTGTTTTTACACTCTGCATCTCCCTGTAGTACCATGGAAGTTACTTCCTGATGTCTTAAGAGATGTCCTATCATGAGTCTATTCTTCTTGTCAGTGTTTTCTATATATTCCTTACCACGCCGATTCTGCGGAGAACTTTCTCGTTCCCTACGTTAACAGTCCACCTAATTTTAGATGTTCTTCTGTAGCACCACGTCTGAGAGGCTTCGATTGTCTTCTGTTCCGGTTTTCCCATCGTCCACGTTTCACTGCCATACAATGCTGGGCTCCAAACGTACATTCTCAGAAATTTCTTCTTCAAGCATACTAGCAAACTTCTCTTGACCAGGAATGGCCTTTTTGCCAGTGATATTCTGCTTTTTGTGTCCTTGCTCTGTCCATCATGATAATTTTGCAGTCTAGGTATCAGAATTCCTTAATTTCGTCTGCTTTGTGATCCCCAGTTCTGATTTTAAGTTTCTCGCTGTTCTCATTTCTGTTACTTCTCATCACTTTCATCTTTTGCAATTTGTTTTGATCTTCTGATGAGCTTACTACACTGTAAATGACAGCACTGTCTGCAAACATTCTAAAATAGCTGCTCAGATTGTCTCCTATATTCATTTATACATATTAGGAGCAACAGAGGGCGTGTAACACTTCCCCGAGGAGCGCCAGATATCACTTCCGTTATACTCGATGACTTACTGTCAGAGACTATGGACTGTGACCTTCCTGACAGGAAGCTATGAATCCAGTCGTACATCTGAGATGATACTCCATCGGCACACAATTTGGTTGTAATCCGTTTGTGAGGAACAGCGTAAAAAAACGTCATGGGAATCTAGAAATGTATGATCAATTTGAGATTCGCCGTCGATAGCATTCTTCACTTCGTGTGAATAAAAAGGTAGTTGTGAAACTTCCTGGCAGATTAAAACTGTGTGCCGGACCGAGACTCGAACTCGGGACCTTTGCCTTTCGCGGGCAAGTGCTCTACCAACCGAGCTACCCAAGCACGACTCACGCCCCGTCCTCACGGGTTTACTTCTGCCAGTACCTCGTCTCCTACCTTCCAAACTTTACAGAAGCTCTCTTGCGAACCTCTGAAAAGGTAGTTGTGTTTCATAAGAACGATATTTTCTGAATCCGTGATAACTGTGTTAATAGAAGGTTTTCCCCGAGATAATTCATAATTTTCGAACACAATATATGTTCCAGAATCCTATTGAGTGCCGACGGCAGTTATGTGGGACTGGATTCAGTAGATTATTCCTGTTCCCTTTTTGACTATGGGTATGTGCTGTACTTCCAAGTATTCAGGTACAGAACTTCGTTGAGCGAGCGGTTGTATGGAGCTGTGGCTGTTGCATCAGCGTACCCTGAAATAAACCTAATTAGTATACAATACGAACGTGTAGAATTGCCTTTATTAAATGATTTAATTTGGGGAAAAAACTTTCAGTAGCCAAAATCGCATAAATTAGTATTTATTGTTGACCACCGGTTTCCACTGTTGTAACTGTAATCTTCTCGATTCAAAAAATTTTGTTATAAAATGTGTTCCACCGTATACATCCTCAAGGTGCATCTACGATATGTATAACATGTCACGCAAACATAAACATTTTTCTGTATACGTGCATTTTAAGAATTAACAAGCCTCTGTGAGTGTCACATATGCGAACATGCCCATGTACACAAAATCCTCTTTAACAGTAAGTGATTTTACTGTCGACAACATGTGCGTAATATTATGTATTATACCCACTATAATGACAAAATGGCAGGAATTACTAACTCACAATGGACCAAGTTTTACAACGAAACAATTTGTGAAGATCAGAACGTAACAATTACAACTGTAGGAACCGTTTATCAACAATAAATAGTAATTTATGCTCTCCTCACTATTGAAAAGTTTTTTCCCAATCAAACATAGATTGCTTCTTCTAAAATCTTTCATGTGAGAAAACTCAGTCTAAATGATTAAAGCTGCTTCGCTACACAGAGTTCCTCATACTGGCAATTGCTCTTGATTCGAATCCTGGAATATTTACTTCGTCTTCTTTGATGGCGGAATTTCACTGAGGGCGGAGTGCGCCGATGAGGAGCAGCCGGGAAGACCCGCCCGTGACAACACGTCGTGCGCCACGCTCGTGCGCCGGCCTGTGGCTTCGCATCCAATTACGCGCCGGCCTTGACCCGGGCTGGGAAAACTCCACCGGACACCGCCGCTGCCGACAGGGCACCGACACCCCTGGCGCTCCTCCGTCTCTCGCCTGATTGGCGTCCTGCTCATGTAGTCCAGTCAGACGGCGCGCTGAAAGTCCAAATAGCGGAAAGCGTTATAGAAGGTTTTTTTTATATTTTTTTATACAAACTTTGTATGTGTTTTCGAGGTTGCTGAATCCGAATTGTCGAAATTTTTATTCGTAAAATTTGCATTGGTTTGAGATATAGCGTTATTATATAAAATGGACAAACCGGTCAGTGCTATTACACTGAAGAGCCAAAGAAACTGGCACACCTGCCTAATATCGTGTAGGTCCCCCTCGAGCACGCAGAAGTGCCGCAACACGACGTGACATGGACTCGACTAATGTCTGAAGTAGTGCTGGAGGCAACTGACATCCTGAAACCTGCAGGGCTGTCCATAAATCCGTAAGAGTATGAGGGGCTGGATATTCTTCTGAACAGCACTTCGCAAAGCATCCCAGATACGCTCAATAATGTTCGTGTCTGGGGAGTTTGGTGGCCAGCGGAAGTGTTTAAACTCAGAAGAGTGTTCCTGCAGCCAATCTGTAGCAATTCAAAACGAGTGGGGTGCCGCATTCTCCTGCTGGAATTGCCCAAGTCCGTCAGAATGCACAATGGACACGAATGGATGCAGGTGATCAGACAGGATGCTTACTTACGTGTCACCTGTCAGAGTCGTATCTAGACGTATCATCCATATCACTCCAACTGCACACGCCCCACAACATTACGAAGCCTCCAGCAGCTTGAACAGTCCTCTGCTGACATGCAGGTTCCATGGATTCATTGTCTCAATACCCATATATGTCCTCCCGATCGATACAATTTGAAACAAGACTCGTCCGACCAGGCAACATGTTTCCAGTCATGAACAGTTCAACGTCGGTGTTGACGGACCCACGCAAGGCGTAAAGTTTCGTGTCGTGCATTCATCAAGGGTACGCGAGTGGGCCTTCGGCTCCGAAAGCTCATACCGCCGATGTTTCGTGGAATGGTCCGCACGCTGACACTTGTTGATGGCCCAGCATTGAAATCTGCTGTAATTTTCGGAAGGGTTGCACTTCTGTCACTTTGAACGATTCTCTTCAATCGTCGTTGGTCCCATTCTTGCTGGGTATTTTTCCGGCCACAACGATGTCGGAGATTTGATGTTTTAGCGGCTTCCTGTTATTCACACTCTTGAAATGATGGTTTGGGAAAATGATCACTTCATCGCTACCTCGGAGATGCTGTGTCCCATCGCTCATGCGCCGACAATAACATTACTTTCAAACTCAAAATCTTGATAACCTGCCATTGCTGCAGTAGTAACCGATCTGACAACTGTGCCAGACACTTGTCTTATATAGCTGTTGCCGACCGCAGCGCCGTATTCTGCCTGTTTACGTATCTCTGTATTGAATACGCATGCCTATAACAGTTTCTTTGGCGGTGCAGTGTGTAATAACAATGCCAAAAGAAAGCAGCAACAAACACATGGCATAACAATTGGTACAGCATTGCTGAGACAATAATCTTCCTGTTGCAGTGTGTAGCGGCCTAAGGCACACATGTACGTACGGTGTGCATGACTTCCTCCTGCTTGATCCGTACGGTGGTTTCTCGCTGTCACTGGACTGCACTGCGAAGTGGCACAAGCACTAGTCTGGAAATATTTTTACAGAGTGACCTGGCAATGAAGGACAGTGCTTCATTTGCTTGGAAGGTTACAGATTTGTCTGCCGTTTCTATGAAATAATAAAAGAGGAAGCAAGTTATGGTTACAGTACCAAATTAACGACTCATTCATAGTATACAATAAAAGTAGAAAGTAGCTGATCTCTTGCTTGTGACTTACATAATATGCCTTTATCTGTTCGTAGACCGTGAAAGCAGACAAATTAACACGAGAAAAAGAGTTCTACAACTTCATTTTTCACTCTTTAGCATTAACTATTCGCAGTGTGCACATAGTGGTGCGATCCCCGATTACAGCGTGATTTTTGAGCAGAGCTTCAAAAAATTGGAATCAGGGGGAAAGTGCTGGTGATTTTTTGTAGTAGTCAGCTTTACGAGAGAAGCAGCGAACGATGGACGGACTAAGTTTTCTTTTATTTGCCCATTTGATTTAATATTTGACTATATGTATGTTGAAACAGAGTCAAAACTTTTCAGCGTTTATTCGATTTCTACGTTTATTACAGGAAATAATAGAAATAAAAAACCGAATATCAGTTATTTCAGAAACCGGATATTTTGAGCGGTTTTAATATTCATGTTAAACAAGCGCAAGAAAAAACGATACAAGTGGAAATCGGTTGTTTCGGTGACAACTGCCATTTCCTAGGAGAATTCCCAATTCGGTCCGAACTGCAAGTGTCTTATATCCTGGCTCGGCGTCCCTTCAAGGCGAACTCTTTACATCCTCCAGAACTATGCTCTTGGGCGCAGGCATACATGTGACTGGCTGGCTCATATTCGTCTTCTGGCTAATCACGTTATTGTTCACTATCATTGTTAAACATTTTTGTAGCGCCAACAAGAATAGACATCCTGTGTCCTGTCCATTTGTCGCCTCCACCTATTTCTCCTCTAAAACCTTCTTCCTCTTTAGTGCGTTTTTTCCACACTCATCTCGACAAGAGAGCACACGCAGACGCTAAAAGGCATTCGCAACAAGCATTTATTCCCTTAGTAAACTGCATATCGTTATTTTTCATTAATATTCCACATCCTGCAAAGAAATCCAGTTGTGCCCTCGTGTGGTACACTGCAAACTTCATATCTCATTCTAAAAGATGTTGGACTCTGCGCCCCTTCTAGTCTACTCAAGAGCACAGACAAAATAATCTGGCGGACGATAGCCTTGATGTCCCAGAAATTGGGGGAGGGGGTCCTTTTCGATCCATCGGCGCCTGCTTGCCCTCTATAGATGTAACCAGGGTCTGGGAACGGGGGCGGTCAGGTCTCTATTCATAGATCCATTAAGACTGTCTGAAAAGCGCTCCTAAAATGTTTACATACAGCATGTCTTTAAAAAAAGTGCGAGATATCTCTACAGTAGGTAGTACTGGTTAAAACTAAAAGAAAAGTTCCTACAGTGCTATGTCCAGACACCAATACCTGTCGCGAGATGGGCCGATCTGTCCTTTCGTTCCCATCTGTTAAGTGGAAGCAGACATAATAAGCAGAGCTGCATGTGGTTACCACGCAACCGAGGACGTCTGAAGCCCTTCTTCACAGTGAATCACTCATTCTTCCGAATACGCGTTGGTTCTAGTCGGATTGCGTAATATGGAGTGGTCAGACGCTGCTGTAACTTTTGCGTATTGTCGAAGGACCGGGCATACTACATTGCCTTCAAATATCCTCTTAGCCAGGATTCAAATCCGGCGAATGGGGAGGCAATACTACTGGACTTCCTCGACCAATCCATCGCCCACGACAAGTTTCGGTTGGGTACTGTGACATGACCCGTAGAAAACGGGATGCTGCTCTGTCGAGAATGCAACACAGCCGTCGTCTTTCTGCAATGTCGCTGGTAAGTCATCGTGCAGAAATATGTGATACACAGTACCTGTTAATTTTTCTGTTTTCACTATGACTCTATCACCTACAATTCCTGCCCATAAATTGATACTTTAGCGATTCTGATGCTTTACCTTCATGACTGCTTGAGTATTTGCGTCTTCCCGCACGTGTATATTGTGATAATTAACTATGCCATCTCTTGTGAATCCTGTTTTAACAAACGAATATTACACTTTACTCGACACAAGAAAAAAAGCCAGCCGGCCGGTGTGGCCGTGCGGTTCTAGGCGATTCAGTCTGGAACCGCGTGACCGCTACGGTCGCAGGTTCGAATCCTGCCTCGGGCATGGATGTGTGTGATGTCCTTAGGTTAGTTAGGTTTAAGTAGTTCTAAGTTCTAGGGGACTGATGACCATAGATGTTAAGTCCCATAGTGCTCAGAGCAATTTGAACCAATTTTTGAAAAATAGCCCATATCTCAATAAGTACTGGTTTCCGGACATATAATTTTAGGAACATTTCTTCTTCTAGTTTTGGCTAATAGTACCTCCTGTAAGGATACGTTACGCTCTTTTTAAACACACTGTATCTCTCTTATCCAGAAAAAGTTTTCTTGCTAATGTCGGTCTACATTTTTCCTCCCTTTACTTCGTCATCGTTATCTGTTTTGCGGCCCATACAACAAAACTAGTGCACTAGTTTCAGCGTCTCATTTTCCAATTTTATTCTCACATCATCACTTGATCTAATTCGAATACCCTCCATTACGGGTGTTTTACTTCTATTTATGTCTAAGTTAGGCTATCTCTTTTCATGACACTATTGTTTCTGTGCAGTAGTTCTTCAAAGTCCTTCGCCATCTCAGACAAAATCGGGATGCCATCTTAAACGTTAAAGAATTTATTTCTTCTCCCTGACCTTAATTTATTTTCCGTATATACCGTAGTGTCCTTTGTGAGGTATCATCAAAAAATATACCTCGGTATGAGCTATTAATGAAAAATATTTACATAGTTCTCAACTCAAATAAAGTACACCTAGTACGTAGCAGGAAAAGTACTAAGACGTGCTTAAAACAGTGAGTGTCCGAGAAAGTACTGCATGTTGTGCGCGTCCTTAGATAACATTTAAAATGCCACGTTCTGGTGTTATCTGTCAGCCTGTAGGGCAATACTGACGTGACAGGTAAACTGCCGACCTTCGGTTTACATGCACACTTACTGAAGCAGTACAGAACCTCTTGACTGCAACAGCGTACAACTTTGTGTTGGAAGTGCCACGAGTCTGCTGCTACATCTGTACTCTGCAAGCTGCTACATAGTGTGTGACGATTTTGCAGCATCGTTTACGGACATATATTTTGGAAAGCAGGATGGAAATTTATAATGCCAGTACTGTGTACATCCCGCCATGCACTGTACTTGACTTGAGGAGTACTTATGTGGACGTAGATTCTGATGTAATCAAGCCTGAGACATATTCTTCATTCTTCGACACCGACGTGTATCTGTAATTTCATTTTATAAACCAAAAGTTCGTTTTATTTTATTTTATGCATAACTATTTATATCTTACGTGTTTAGAACAAATTTTGAAGTTTTACTTTATGCATAAATATGTATATCTTACGTGTTTAGGAAAGATTTTGAAGTTTTAACTTAAATTTAAGTCTGCAAATTTTGCTAAATATTTATCAGCTAACGTCATTGATAAAGATGTAAAACTCTTCACTTTGTCGTTGTACACTTGATAGGAAGCTATGAAGCAATGGAGGCAAGTCGTGTTTGTGATACAGAAGAAAGCAGACATTGTAGTTGGAACTTGTAGCTCGAGGAAGCAAATTAATTTTGTTATTCCGATTTTGGAAGAGTTAAAATACAAATATACGATAGTCAAAATTCTTTTCATGTCGCACCTAGTGATTAGACAGTGATTCAGAACCCTAACATCCGTAGATGTTCTTCATACAAACCAGGCTTGCGGGCATTATCATACGTCAATAAGAAAACAAACGAAGCCAACTTCAAGAGAATCAGCTAAGCAAAAAGTTATATTTTAGCGAAGTGAATATACCGGGTCGTTTTAATTAAAGTGCGGATAGTGACAGAGGTCAAGTGTGGGCTGCAATTATCGTAAGGCAGTGAAACTTGGTAGATACTCTAATGCGTTAATGTGGAACCGATTTACATAGCAAAAATTAGTTTCATTTTGGGCCACCAGGTGCAAATCTGACGCTGTGAAGGCAAGAAAAACATACAGCAATTTTCCATATGTAATGGATTAGGAAAGGGACGTGAATAGAACAGGTCAGACAAGTGAGAAAGGCATAATGTTGATTTTATTATTAACCGCCGCTTACATAGTTTGTTCGATATGAGCACCGGAGACGACGACAAGACGCTGCACAGCGAGAGATTTGCACCTGGTGGCCAAAATTGGAATTAATTTTCTTTCAGCGTAAATCGGTTACGCATTAACGCATTAGCATAACTACCAAGTTTCGTTTCCATTCAATAATTACAGCCCACAGTGGACCTCAATGAGTAGCTGCACTTCAGTTGCAACCACGCTGTATCCTTCAATGCACCTCCACTCAGAATATTGACAAAACGTCTGTTCCACGGACAAGTTATTCTATAGGCGGTATTGAGTCGGTATATTACAAGATATCGACAGCAGTGTAGCTGTGAGATTGAGTTTTGCATTACACGTTACTTTTATTATGTATAAAGATTAACTGACGAAACTGGACAAATCGGTTTCATCTACAAATATTTGAACAAATCGTTCACATCGTTAACATAAATACCACAACTTAAATCGTATAGAAATTTTTGAAATTCTGTTGTATAATTTCTGTAACTTACATTTGAAAGCAGGCCAAACAATATATTAACATAGCATAAAGAAAATATTTTGCATGAAGAACTTAAAAATATTACGTTGTTTATTAAAAATGGTTTCTTGTATATGCAAAATGCCCAATACTGTGGTTAGACTTTTTATTACTATTATTATTATTATTATTATTATTATTATTATTATTACTATTAATCCTTGGTCAATATAAATGATTTTAAGGATAATCGATAATGGTTAAGCTATGCATCAGCATTTGTAAGCCGGCCGCGGTGGCCGAGCGGTTCTAGGCGCTTCAGTCCGGAACCGCGTGACCGCTACGGTCGCAGGTTTGAATCCTGCCTCGGGCATGGATGTGTGTGATGTCCTTAGGTTAGTTAGGTTTAATTAGTTCTAAGTTCTAGGCGACTGATGACCTCAGAAGTTAAGTCGCAAGGTGCTCAGAGCCATTTGAGCCAACATTTGTAAAGCATTGTAATTCTTTGTATTTCAGTTCAATAAAAGATTTAGTAACTAAAAAACAGTTCAGTGGATAAGAGCATTGCACGCGAAAGGCAAGTCCTGAGTTCGAGTCCTGGTCCAGCAAGCAGTTTTAATCTTCCAGGAACTTTCGAAACAGATCACATACCTCTGCACAGTGATAGATTCATTCTGTATCACGTTCCGTCGTACTTTTCCTTTCACGAATGTTCCTCAAGAAGAGAAGTTGTCTATGCATTTGCGTCTAAGTTCAAATTTCTCTAATTTTAGCGGCGTGGTAATTATGCGAGATTAGTGACTTTTTTATTATGTGCATTGACGCCGTGGTCGAAAACATTCATCTGTGCCTTGTGTTCCTTGTCCTAATGCCGGGAACCTCATCAAAGGCTATAAAGACTCAGATAAATGAGCTACAGTACAAGCTCCATGAGTGGCGCGAGACCAACAATAGTTTCCAGCCCAGCTGGAGTCCAGACGGCAAGTACGCTTAATACCAAACCCGCATCGCATGAAGAAGACGGCCGTGTCAATCATGGAAATATTGTGCATGAAACAGAAACAACAGCTCGGCAGAACACCCTAAAGCAAACAATTAATCACTATTGTTTGCTTATAGCTATTGTCAAAAGACTACTGGATCAAAACAAATGACATCCACGGCTTCGCAAGCAATCTGTGGAAGGCATTGTATTCAAGCATTTTTGTTTTGAACTGCCAGCATTTCAATATAACCAACAGGCTCCTGAATTTCGATACGCCTCTTTTTTTTTTCACTTTCGTTTTCCTGGCATGCTTCATATTCTCGAGCATCTACTAACTGTGGATCTGCGAAACGAACATGAGTCTAATCTAATCCAAGCGAAGCTAGTAGTAGAATAAAAGAAAAACAGATGCAGAGTAAGCCATAGACAACAGTACGCAGTACGTAAGCAAGACGTCCGAAGACGTTGCGTACATCCCCTGTGATGAGATGAAGATACTGTTGCAGAAAATGAATCCATCGCGTCCAGCGAAATGTTTGGCTAAAAGACAGAGCGGACAACAAGCCAAAAGGTGTGAGGTTATAAAGGCTGAAGTACGGGGGATACGAGTTAAGGACTTAATCACAGGACAAACTCGCGGCTCGCATTAACAGCTCTGTAAATACTCACACAAGATTACGCCTGCGCCTCTTTGCAAGTTCTCTAAATTTGTCAAACAAACAGAAATTCTCATGCAACAGATGTCAGACGTTAACATCGGATGACGTTTTAAGATGCTCTCGTGCGTCATTAATTACACGTCTCATGAACGAGCTCATCTGAGCGTCGCTTTAAGACTTATCGAATCATACCTTTTTCTATTACCTACTCGGAAACCAGGATAAATTCACTGTCGACTCTTATATCCGTGTCAACATTTAGCCTCTTGTAAATTCTGAGTGCTGTTTAACATTCATATTTCCGATCTTCTGCCTGTATGTAAATCTTCAGGAAGAAACACTACTGCGAAACGCGGCTTGCTTCATCTGCGCACGATATCTTTCAGTAGAAGCAGATGAACAGTTAGATTCCGTCTTCGCAGATTTCCGAAAGGCATTCTGCACAGTACCACTGCTTCGACTAGTAAACAACGTACATATGTAATTGGCTCAGTGATTATTTGACTAATGCAACCCAATATGTCATACTGGACGACGAATGTTCACTGTAATAAGACGTCTACCGTTCTTCATATGTGTACACTGTTTATCAGGTATGATCATCAGTTCTTTAAGATCGTTTGCTAACGATGCTATTGTCTCCAGGAAAGTATCATCATTAGGTGGCCGTATTTATGCCCAGAAACGCTTGAATAGAATTTTCGCTTGCTGTAACCAATGACAGCTCTATTTAATAGTAGAAGAATGGAAAAAATTCCATAAAAACATAAACAACTCATAAATATTCGATTAGGCCTTTACGTTCCATAGCGAACTTCTAAAATACGTCATATCATCCACGTATATAGGGGTTATACTAAGAATGGGTACGAAATAAGATGATGATATAAACTCAGTCGCGAAGAAGGCGAATGGAAAACTGCTCTATTGTAAAGATTCTAGAGAAATTAAGTGCATCAGCAAAGATCAGAGAGAGATTAGGTCGCGTGGAGAAGCATACAGTTATTTCTCCCTCACTCTGTACGCGAATGGATAAGGACAGAATATCCGTTAATAGTATTACAAAATACCCTCTGCTACGCACTTTGCATTGCTTCTTGGAAATTAAGTACCAGTTCAAACATTCAGATGCATTCGTTAGAGTCTCTTCCGCAGCTCTCGTGTGCAGTTTAAAAATTACGTCTATACGGTGCCCGCTGCTCCATATTTGCGAGTTGCAAACGAAGGGATTTGTTTTTATCTTTGACGAGGCTAGCTGCTCTCTAACGTTATGCGTGGACTCTGGTTCTGTGCACTTCAGCTTTGTACAGGCCCGGTGTTTAATTTCATTACTTCACTTTTAGCAGCTCGCGAGACATCAGATTATTCCTGTCATCACAGGAAAGACGTCCACGTCTAGAGAACTTCTTTTTAATTCTGTAGATGTATTGATAAGTCTGGTTAATTTCTATGACAGTGTAAAAAACACACCAGTGGTGGTGAATATGATGTTTCAACAAATCTACTGAAAATTTCTAATGGATACAAGGTTCAGTGGTAAACTGGCAGATATCCGGTTTGCTAATGGAGAGGTAAAGGGACCACACAATTAGTTCTGACGTTGTAATTGATCCTGGAGACAGATTAAAGAAAAGTCAAGACAGCTTCATGTCATTTGTGGATCGAGCACAAGCGTTCGTTAACGTAAAATGGTTCAAGACGTTTGAAACCCGCAGAAAATTAGGCGCAGGCTACTAGCAATGACTGGTAATACACAGTACGTAATCGTACGAGAACCAAAGGGGAGCAATCAGAGTAGAGGACTAAGAACAGCACTCGGACGTTTTTATACATATCAGCACCAAAAAGCTGCTAAAATGATTATAATGCTGCGTTTAGAAACGCAAATGCATGTCATAATCTGGCGAAACGTGACATAGCACATAAGATCGTACAGTTTCCCGAAGAAAAAACCATATATAATATTATAATCATATTATGTCATTAAGTATGTATTTTATAGTAGAAAAATTATGTATACCATATGCTCAATATTCTAATTATTACTTATCTACATAGTGCCATCGAAATAAGTGGCTTAAAACACAAGTAGAATATAGGCCTACATCACATCCATGACATTAGATATCAGTAACAGCTACACTATGTGATCAAAAAATCTGGACACCCGCTAGTGGACATTAATACGGGGTCTGTCCACCCTTCTCCTTTATGACAGCTTGATCTCTGCTAAGGACACTGGTCTGAAGCGAAGTCGACGTTATAATTCACCCCAAAGGTGTCTCATTCGATTGTAGGCTGGACTTTGGGCAGGATAGTCCATTTCAAGAATGTTACTGTCCATTAACCGTTGCTTCACAGATGATGCTTTATGAGAAAGTGAATTGTCATGGGGACACAATCATCGTCTCGGAACGGTACCTCTACTGTACGCAGTACACGTAGCAGTAAACTGTGTACATATGATTCTGCATTTAGCATTTTCTTAAGGGGAGCCGGAGGTGGTCAAATCCAAAAAATTACAATTTTTTTTTGCTACCGAAAATTAATTGGAACATTCCTATTTAATGTAAACTTTGAATTATTGTTCTACTCGCCCTGGAAGTAGAGTTATTACCATTTTCCCCCACGCCTGCAGAGGAAATGGGCGGGCGCTGAATGCATCTAACACCCTCTCGTGACTTCCTGGCGAACTGCTTGGGATTTTCTCGGCCTGTTACGCATACAGCGCCTTATGTTAAGCATACAGCGAGTGTGCAAGGGTTGGCTACATTGTTTTCTGTGACAAATGAAGCGCTAAGAGCGCGGAACATCGTCTCTTTGTAGTTTACCGTTTCGAATTAGTTCAGTATTGCGACTGTTGTTGGTAGTATTATACTTCTTGTGTAAAGCGTTGTTCTAGTTACGATGCCACGTTTTAGTAACCGTGTATATAAGAAGAGGAAGAACGTAGGGAAAAGAAAATTAACAGTAATACCAAGTTGCGATACTACAATTACTGAAACAGTGCGTTCTTCTGTTAAGCAACACATGGCCGGCCATAGCCCTGTGACAAATGGTTCAAATGGCTCTGAGCACTATGGGACTTAACATCCATGGTCATCAGTCCCCTAGAACTTAGCACTACTTAAACCTAACTAACCGAAGGACAGCACACAACACCCAGCCATCACGAGGCAGAGAAAATCCCTGACCCCGCCGGGAATCGAACCCGGGAACCCGGGCGTGGGAAGCGAGAACGCTACCGCAAGACCACGAGATGCGGGCTAGCCCTGTGACATCTTCTAGCAAGAAGCTAACTGGTGGAAGTGACAGATTTCGTGAATATGTTAGTGACAGTGATGATATTTCTCATGACTTAGCACAGCCAGAACTGAAACTTCCTGGCAGATTAAAACTGTGTGGCCGACCGAGACTCGAACTCGGGACCTTTGCCTTTCGCGGGCAAGTGCTCTACCGCGAAAGGCAAAGGTCCCGAGTTCGAGTCTCGGTCGGGCACACAGTTTTAATCTGCCAGGAAGTTTCATATCAGCGCACACTCCGCTGCAGAGTGAAAATCTCATTCTGGAAACAGCCAGAATTGTTACACAAATGTCTACACGGAAAGACGCAGAATCCCAATGAGAGCGTAAACAATTTTATTTGGAAAGTGATTCCTAAAAGGGTGTTTGTAAGCATAAAAACACTGCACTTTGGCATTTATGATCCAATAGCAACCTGCAACCAAGGGAACAGTGTGAAGTGTGAAGTTCTGAAGGCATTAGGATTTACAGCTGGGGTGAACACTGTACGAGCACTAAGAAATATTGTCAGAGAAAGGATAAGAGGAGCAGAAAGAAGAGAAAGGCATATGAAGTATGACGGAACAACAGGCCAGAAAAGAAGACAGAAGAGGAGGCTTTTGGAGGATGAAGAAGAAGACCCTGATAATCCATTCTATAGTGCAGGAACGTATTGAGAAACTTTGATAGCCATTTCCTGTAAATTAAAATTTTTCGAATATAAGGAACTTTTTCTCAAAATCCACTCAAGCTAGAGAGATGAAATTCTTATACAGCACTCCTAGTGGTCAAACTTACATTGTAACACAGCCATTTGGCAATATGTTCAGTAGTTTCATTTCAGTTTAATTATAAAGCAATTATTTGTAAAAAAATTGGGTAATTAATAAAAAAAATAATTGGAAGGAAACTAGAAAAGATACTCCAAAATCCCTCTGTCATAACTCCAATACTAAACCACTCTATATGTAAAAAAAAGAATTCAAATTTTTCTATTTGGTAGTTTATGCATAAATGTTCCACACACTTAGTGATTTTAACATGGGCAGCATAGGCACCTCCGGCTCCCCTTAAGCGGCCGATGAGACCGAAGCCTTACCACGAAAAAACAGCCCCGCCGTACTACACATGGTGGCAGTCATGTTCTCTGGGCATTCACCAAACCCAAACTCTTCCGCCTGATTGTCGTAGGGTGTAGCGTGATTTATCACTCCAAATCCCTCGTATCCAGTCAGCCACTGCTTTTTATACCACCTCGAGCATCGTTTAGTACTGACTATAGAAAAGAGTGACTTAGGGCAGCTACTCGACCACAATATCCCATTTATTTTTAACTTCCTACACACCGTCATAGCGGTAACTGGACTCCTGGTAGCTCTATGGGGCTCAGGGTGAGTCTTCCAAGTTGTTTCGTGCAATTTTTCACAACCACCCTCTGCAGTCCCTGTCCGTCATTACTTGGGGTCGGCCTGGCGTTTGTTTATCTGTGATTATTCCTTCGCGTTTCCACTTCACAGTTATATCACCAGTAGTCGACTGGGGCAGCTTTAGAAATGTTGAATTGTCGCTGATAAATTTTTTACTCAGTCGACATCCAATGACTACTTTGTTATCCCAACCATTCCATTCTGCTTTTACTGCTTTTCTATTGACAGCACAATACTTCCCGCCTCCTTTTTTACTGACTGGTCTGCCTCTTGTGACATCTACTGGTCAATTCCGCGTTACATAAGGGTATCCCACAGTTTTGATCAGGTAGTGTACTTTTCACAATCAACCTAAACTACCTGTGGTACGACACATCATTCAGGCTCCAAACACAACTGAATTGGGGATCCATACACATGGTACGTTTACGCCATGAGTAACAAACAATGTGTGCGTGATGAGTAACATTGAAACCAACATTGTTCAACACTTCCACGTTTCATTACCTACACGACGCTGCAGCTAACACTGTAGAAGTACATACTTGTTTATTTATCTAACTGTCCTGGTAAATAAAAAGTTCATATTATATTCAGATTATGACAAGAGCTTTAGAAGACAGAATCTCAATAGGCACTCGCTAACAGACAGTAATTCGAAGTATTTCCCCTGGTTACAGCACGTGCAGAATTGCTGATTTTACGAGGCGTGTTTTTTAAGTAAGTACCGTTTCGAAATTTAAAAAGATGTGCTAAGACATCTCAATAATTTTATTTTTTCATGAAAGCCTGTACCTTAATCTACGCACTGACGTCATTACAGTCTGATTCTTCCTTGTTTACGTTGTGTTCTGAGTGTTCAAGATGCCTCCGATAATCGTGAGTCCCGCCGACTGTGAAGTACGGTCTGTTATAATATTTCTTAGTGCTAAAGCCCTAAAAGCGATCGATATTCATCGTGAGATCTGTGTAGTTTACGGAGAAAACATTATGAGTGATGGAATGGTAAGAAAGTGGGTGAGAGCATTTAAAGATGGCCGCACAAATGTGCATGATGAACAACGGAGTGGGCGTCCTTCGGTCGTTAATGAAAGTCTGGTGCAGGAAGTGGACAATAAGTTGAGAGAAAACAGACGCTTTACGATTTCCTCCTTGCGGGATGACTTTCCTAATGTTTCTCGTAGTGTTTCGTATGGCATTGTGACAGAGTACTTGAATTACCGAAAATTTTGCTGACGTTGGGTACCGAAAATGTTGACGGATGAGCACAAAATCAAACGTTTAGATAGTGTACAACTTAGAACATGGCTGACGTAGCAGCAATCGTATACACAAATTTGAAAAATATGTAAAAATCAGCCAACCGGTTGCATAGGTTTTCTATATACCTTGACCAGGTTTCGTCACCTCTAAGGGTGACTTCATCAGAAGGTAAGGTAATTACATGAAGAATATATCGTCAAAGATGTACATTAATTTAGGAGCTGAGTTGCTCAAGTCATACATTAAAATATAAAACATAATGTTCTTCAAAAGGTGTTACTTATGTTTTAATGTTTGACCTTTTGAAGAACATTATGTTTTATATTTTAATGTGTGATTTGAGCAACTCAGCTCCTAAATCACTGTACATCTTTGACGATATGTCTGATGAAGTCACCCTTAGAGGTGACGAAACCTGGTCGAGGTACATAGAAAACCTATGCAACCGGTTGGCTGATTTTTACATATTTTCCAAAAAGTTTAGACAGATCATTGACTTTCCTTGAGCGGCACCACAACGACGGTGATGATTTCTTAAGCCAACTTGTTACGGGCAATGAAACATGGGTGGCTTACGTCACACCAGAATCAAAGAAGCAACAGTCCATGGAAGTTGAGCAAGGGCATCGTTTTTCTGCAAGACAATGCCCGTCCGCATGTGGCGAATCAGACCAAAGATCTCACCACATCTTTTCGATTGGAAACTCTCGATCATCCTCCGTACAGCCCCGATCTTGCGCCCAGTGACTACCATCTGTTCCTGCACTTGAAGAAACACCTGGACGGTCAGCGTCCTCAAGACGATGACGAAGTCAAAACAGTGGTGATACAGTGGTTAACAAGTCAGGCGGTAGACTTCTATGAGGAGGGTATTCAAAAACTGGTACGGCATTACGACAAGTGCCTCAATATTGACGCAAATTATGTAGAAAAGTAGATTAAGGTACAGGCTTTCGTGTAAAAATAAAATTGAGGTATCTTAGCACGTCTTTTTTTAATTTCAAAACGGTACTTACTTAAAAAATGCGCCTCGTATTTAAAATGAAAGCGCCATAGATGCCACGAAGAGAGAAAGAGCTAACGAGTCTGAACCCCTACTTTCAGCGCTCCGCCCGAAAATTCGTGCGATATGTTCTACTCCACACGTTAACTCGCACTATGAGCAGCTGTGCAATGCTACAGGTATTAATCGGTGTTGACTATCCAAATATAAACTGACCTCTACCGTGAGGGACCGTTGCAGCTTGGTAGAACTGGTCGCCAAGTTTACAAGTGTGCGCGCCAGACGTACCGTTGTATCGGAAGTGGGGCGCACCGTTTGGGACACACGTCAGTCGGTCTAATATTAAAAGTTAGCTTCGGGATGGTCTCAAGCCTGCTAACTGCAGTGACGTTGGTTTCGACATTTCCACTGCCCGAGACACCGTCCTCAGTTGACTTACTCATGCAGAAGAAAGAAAGGAAAGTTGGGCGTTAACGCTCCGTTATGTTTACATTATATTGAAAATATATTGGTACACTTCAGCGTCCCATATCTTCTGTTGCTGAGTGATTGCGCCTATGTGGAAAAATTTGCGGGTAATACATCGTTGCCCGAGGGACACCCGATTGGACTTTCAACAGTGGTCAGGGAGGCTTTCCAGAAGGCACCAACTAGACGCCTGAACTCACTCTAGTCACCACAGGTTGCTCTTCAGGTCACACACGTTTTCGATGTCTCCAATAAGTGGAAAGAGCGCTGGTTTCAATATCCACCTCAGAACGCCCACCTAATTCAAGACCCCCCCAACAAAGGGTGCAGGGTTCTTCGCGAAGGGTCGAGACTCGACCGAATCCAAACGGAGCTAGGATGGCGTTGCCACATCTTGAAGAAGTGGGGGTGTTATGGAAGTGCTACATGTGACTGCGGTGCCGAGGAATAGACAGTGGGACATACTGTAGACGCCAGCCAGAGTGGCCGAGCGGCTCTAGGCGCTTCAGTCTGGAACCACGCGACCGCTACGGTCGCAGGTTCGAATCCTGCCTCGGGCATGGATGTGTGTGACGTCCTTAGGTTAGTTAGGTTTAAGTAGTTCTAAGTTCTAGGGGACTGGTGACATCAGAAGTTAAGTCGCATAGTGCTCAGAGTCAGAGCCATACTGTAGACAACTGCCCACCCCATGCTTTTAAAGGTGGTCTGAAAGACTTGCATGAAGCGTCGTCGAGTGCAGCGACCTGGTTCTCAAATTTAAACATTAACCTGTAAATTCACTGTGCACATTCAGCCACGCCATACCTAGCAATAATTATTATAATTTTTATAACAACAATAACGATCCCAAATTCTTCCTTTAGTTTAAACTTCTTCACTCCGAATTTATGTCGACCTTCTCAATTGTTAGGACCTTTTTGGAGGTGTTGCCAGTATTTTTTTTTAACATCTCTTTACAGTTCACGTTTCATTCAGTAGATCGCTTTATCCGAACCTTTCTCTTTCAGGAACTGTTTTCCGAATTATAATTTTAGGCTAGTATATGACACAAGCAGACTTTTTTTATACCCTCTGTTTTTCGTCTTTCCTGTAAATACTGTACGCTCCTGTACCTTCCTTCTTGTGTAATATTATTTCATAGATAGCACAGTTCTTCCACTTCTACACTGTCGTCAGCAATTATGTTTCTTAGATGGCTTCCAACCTCTGTGTTGACGGCTGCGTAAGATTTTTATACAGAATGAACCACAACTCCTCCGACGAACTTTCAGCGGTTGTTCAGGGATACCTTCTGAGTAATTTGGTTTAAGAGACCAAGTATCTTCGACGGCTCGTTACATAGTAATAATGTAATTGTAGTTTACTGGGTTTGTAGTCGCCGTCATCTTTCTCTCTGTGATAATACCTTCACAATAGTGAAGAATCTGTGCTGTCAGCGTACAGCATAGCACGTAACAAACGCAGAACTGTTATCTTACAGGTATTGTTCAAAATTTCGACTACCATTATCACACATAGAAGTACACAGCATTGTACCATCTACTGTCTCGCACGCACAAGAATCCCGGGAGTTCGGCGTGCTGCTTCTGCGGCTGTGATGATCGTAGCAACCAGGTCCGTGCGAGTGTCGATCCTAGTCTCGTAAACTAGGCACTTCTCGCGCCCGCCGAGGAAGAAGTCCGATGGTGTCACGTCTGGTGAGCGACCTGGCCATGGGACAGGACCACCGCGATCAATCCATTGTTGTCCAAACTGGCTCCAGTGTGGCTCCTAACAATAAGTATCGTGCGTGAATGGAAAAAGTTTCAAAACACAACGTACACTGTCGACGTTTGCGCTGTTGAGCACTACTGTGTGATACGGATACAAAGCTAATTGTGGCAAGAAACCAAACAAAAAGCAATAACTGTGTATCGGATCACCGCAGACCGTGGGGCCCGTACACTAAAATACCGATAAGGTATCCCTGAAGAACCTCTAAAAGTTTGTCGGTGGAATTCTGGTTTACCGTGTATATCGGTGAAATTCATTAGAGTAAAATATGTAGCACAAGGAACCGCACTATTACTGTTCAGTGCACATCAACAGCTACTGAGACACCGATTATACCCGCTGACATTAGGACAGTTGTCACCACATATAACGAACTTATTTTCATGGCGTGTGTGAAACTCGCGCATATTTTTCAGACACAGCTTCCGTTATAGAGCCTTTCAGACGACGAGGCTAGCGGCCCAGAAGAGCATCGGCGAAAGCCCACAGACAGGCGGAGAGAAGGCGCCCTGGCCGTGACGTCAGCGCCTGTGACGTCACTACTAAGCGCATTTGCCCTCTCCTTCTCTCCCTCCCCCTCACCACTCCTGCCATTCTCATCGCAGTCACGACGCGGTCCGCTCGCAGCTGCGGCCGTCGCATTTCCTGGAGCCGATTTCCTCATCACAGACGCGGCGGGGTGTAGGGAGGCGGGCGATAAAATGTCCGCGTCTCTTGAGCAGCTGTGACACTCGGCAGGCCCCCAGGGAAAGACGTGCGCTGTCGTCTGCTCCATTCGCATATGACACAGTAAAGCCGTCGGCACACGGACCGTGCATCCGAACGTTGAGCGTTGAGCGTGCCGAGTTTCTGACGTCATAGCGTGGAATAGCACGTTCGGGAGTCTTTCCGAACGTGCAGAGCAATATTTGGCATGTCAGATATTCTGAGCGTGCGTCTGAGCGCTGACCACTGAGATGGCACAACGCCACCTACGTCACACGCACGCCGTCTCTCTTCAGTACAGAGTTGTGAGGCGCCATATTGGCGTTCATTTCAAGCCTATATGTATATATGCCGTTTCTGAGCACCAGCAAGTTGAGAATCACTGGAAAACCAGTTGTTAACTGTGTGATTCGTTCCAATAAAATAATGAGAAACATCATATTCGTGGCAAAAGAATTATTGTAACTTGCGTATTATGAGAGTAGGCTATTTGAAGGCAGCGTCACGCTGAAGATCCACACAAAACGCATTGTTCTTGGTACAGTTCGTTATAATTAAATTTCAATTAGTAGCATATCTACGTTTAAGGTTTTCAGCATTGGCTAAGATACTGTGAGTAGAACGTAAAGGTATGTTGTTGGCTTAGCGTAATGAGTAGAATTATCGTCTTGAAGTTAGTTGTTTGTCGGGGCGGTTGTTCGCGGATTGGTACCTCCAAATTTTTTTTTTCCTAACATTCGCGTCTTTATTAGGTTCTGATACTTTATAATTGGTTTAATATAAGTATGTACTATAATAGTTGATGTTGTGTATATAAGTTCACCTTTTTCTGAGGGGTGACTTTGTTCGATTGGCTTAATCTACCAGACAGCTTGCGCTACTTGTATAAAGATATTTTGCTCCTTTATCTTTTACGCTTCGTAATTCAGATGTTGCAAAGATTCTGCTACTGGGTAGGGACAGTGATCAAGTAAGACTGACCTTGGGGTTTTACTACAATGTGGGAATGATGAAATAATAAACATTATTTATTATTCTTATGCGGAGAAGTACTCCAAATTTGTACCGCACTGTTTGTAATGGAAATTTTATAAGCCTGTGTCCTTATTGATTGGACATGCTACCTTCCTTTTCGTGGACGATGGAGGAAATGTGCGTTTTAATAGAGCTAACGTGGGAATTTTACGCGGGCCCGTTGCGTAAACAGCGTTATTTACGAACTAGAAACATCCCTCAACTGCCGCTGGAGTGCGTTGCGATCGCGTATACCACGTTGGGGCCCACGTACCGTATGCACAAGTCGCATCGTTCCTGAGCGTTCAGCAGCACGTTGAACTTGGCACGCTCAGCGTTAACGTTCGGCAGCACGGCTCGTGTGCCGACGGCTTAAGGACGAGGCCTTTAGAAACGGACCACGAGCTCGGATTGAGGAACGAAATCGGCCGTGTCCGGAAAGGATTCATCCCCCTATTTTCCTTAAGCGATTATGAAAACCACGGAAAACCTAACTACGGATAACTGAAGGGATATGAGTCTTGGCACAGGTCACTGAAAACAACACATACCGCGAAATACCCGGGCTCTAAAGTGAAATGACCATATAAAACAAAATTGTAGAGAAGGCAGATGCCACGCTGAGATTCACTGTGAAAATTTTAAGGACAAGTAAGTCATCCACTGGAAAGTGGCTTCTAAACACTCGCTGGACCGATTCTAGAGTATTGTTCGTCAGTCTGGGGCCCATCAACAAAGGCGTTTTTCGTTGCGACGGGATCTTCTCATGAAATTTCAGTCACCAGTTTTCTCCTCCGGTTGCGAAAACATTCTGTTGGCACCCACCTACATAGGGAGAAATGATCATCATGATAAAATAAGAGAAATCAGGGCTCGCACAGAAAAATTTAAGTGCTCGTTTTTCCCACGCGCCATTCAAGAGTGGAACGGTAGAGAGCTTGAAGGCGGTTCATTGAACCCTCTGCCAGGCACTTTGTTGTGAATAGCAGAGTAATCACGTAGATGCAGATACCAAGCTGGATCCCCTTCGTGGTTGATGAGTCATTTATGTCCCATTGAAGTAATACACAGTTTTAAGCTCTGAACCTTCTACATCCCATAACTGTCTAGTGCTGCTACGTAGCTAGAAGTTTTCAGGGAATTAACTATTTGCGTTTTTTCCCGTTATAGCTTGGCTCTGAAACATTACTACACTCCTCAGCAACTCTGCTGGTCTGCGCATAGTTTGCATTCAGTGGGACGTATATGACCCAGCAAACTTTTAAAAAAAATAAAAATAAAAAAGAACATTGGTATATGTTACGTCAAAGCCGTCTTCAAATTTCATGTTGAAAATTTGTGTGCGATATTTCATGTTTTAACTGCCACGAAAATATATATTTTTTTGTACTGATTTGTTACACTTTTTTCGATATTTGCCTTATTGATAAAATCGTTCTAAAAAATAGCTTTGAAAATTCTAGGTTCAAATGAAAACAGGGAACAATTTAGGTCCACCTATTATCACAATAGGTCACTTTAAAATGTTTTTGGTAGTGGAAGTGTATTATTGATCCTAACGCAAGACAGTTTTTGACCTTTCATTTTTTCGATGTATGTAACATAAAGTTCGACCACGAAAGGGTTCATGGCAGTAAATAGGCGCTTTACGTTTGGTAAACGTGCGAGAGTTTCGGGGATGCTCAAGAAGTGGCCGACGCTGCAAGAGAAACGTCGTGCATCTCGGAGAGATCTGCTGTTCAAATTCCGAGAGCGTACGTTCAAAGAAGTGTCAACCGATATATTACTTCTCGCAGACTTCTCTAAAATGATCACGTCTAGAAGAAAAGAGAATTTAGGGGCCATACGGTGGTTCAACGACACTCGTTCTTCACAAACGTCACCTACGGATGAAACACGCAAGAAGGGAAAAAGACAGTCGTGCCAGAAGTACTCCCCACCACACACCAAATTGGCCGGCAGAATACATGAGGTTTTTTTTTTTAGCCTCTGATCGGTTGCGAAATGGAAACCAATCAAATAAAAAATGTTTTATTTGCAACGTTTAGCTACGTTTTCCAGCTATTCTCTATATAGCCGCCGCTCTGACTTAGATATTTGTCGTAGCGTTGTACCAACTTTCCAATTTTTCTTTTTTTTATGTGCTGGCGGTGGGGGAATGGAAAACGGGCGAGACAACAGTCTTCCCAAATGCTACCCCCTCTTTCCACCCCCTACCCCCCCCCCCCCTGCCCGCCCACTGCCCACTGCTGGGTACACCCTTGTTTAGTTGTATGTTCTTCTTTATACAGGGTGATTCAAAAAGAATACCACAACTTTAAAAATGTGTATTTAATGAAAGAAACATAATATAACCTTCTGTTATACATCATTACAAAGAGTATTTAAACAGGTTTTTTTTCACTCAAAAACAAGGTCAGAGATGTTCAATATGGCCCCCTGCAGACACACGAGCAATATCAACCCGATACTCCAACTCGTTCCACACACTCTGTAGCATATCAGGCGTAACAGTTTGGATAGCTGCTGTTATTTCTCGTTTCAAATCATCAATGGTGACTGAGAGAGGTGGCCGAAACACCATATCCTTAACATACCCCCATAAGAAAAAATCGCAGGGGGTAAAATCAGGGCTTCTTGGAGGCCAGTGATGAAGTGCTCTGTCACGGGCTGCCTGGCGGAGGTTTTTTTTTTTAGCCTCTGATCGGTTGCAAAATGGAAACCAATCAAATAAAAAATGTTTTATTTGCAACGTTTAGCTACGTTTTCCAGCTATTCTCTATATAGCCGCCGCTCTGACTTAGATATACCTCGGGTAGTTGACGTTCAGGTTTCATAACTAACCTTTTTCGTAGGACTCTCCATACAGTTGATTGTGGAATTTGCAGCTCTCTGCTAGCTCTGCGAGTCGATTTTCCTGGGCTGCGAACAAATGCTTGCTGGATGTGTGCTACATTTTCATCACTCGTTCTCGGCCGTCCAGAACTTTTCCCTTTGCACAAACACCCATTCTCTGTAAACTGTTTATACCAACGTTTAATACACCACCTATCAGGAGGTTTAACACCATACTTCGTTCGAAATGCACGCTGAACAACTGTCGTCGATTCACTTCCGCCGTACTCAATAACACAAAAAGCTTTCTGTTGAGCGGTCGCCATCTTAGCATCAACTGACGCTGACGCCTAGTCAACAGCGCCTCAAGCGAACAAATGTACAACTAAATGAAACTTTATAGCTCCCTTAATTCGCCGACAGATAGTGCTTAGCCTTTTGTCGTTGCAGAGTTTAACATTCCTAAAGTTGTGGTATTCTTTTTGAATCACCCTGTATACTGTTTGTTCATGTTGTTGCTGTCGAGATTTGATGTCATATTTATGTATATGGTTATTGGCCATTGTGAAGCTATGAACTACCCAGCATATAGCAGCTGGCGAAATATCTGCTTTTCTTTTTAGAGGCAGCTGGCGCAGTCGTTGGACAATGGATTCTTCTTCGGGAGGATAGCTATTCAAATCCCAATCGGGACATTCTGTTAGCCTAAATTACTGCTGGTGATTAGATCACGATCGCTTCCTTCTGTTGCGTCCAGGAATCCTACATACTCGGTTCGCTAGACAAACAGTCAGACAATTCGTATTAATAAGTTTTATTACAACAAGACAAGAACAAACACTTAACTCTGGTCTGTGAATTCTTGTAGTCCTTTATACATGATGATCCACAAGTGCAATTGAATCAGTTATTATGAAAAGGTCATAATTCCATAAAATATGATTTTGAGATGTTCAAAGAAAACTGGTTTATGCTTCAATGGTAGAAGATATGAAGTACTTGGACTTTTATACTTGGTGTACCTGGAAACCATTACATCTACATCAAATCATCAATTTTTATTTTCACATTCTACAGATTAATTTTTTTTATCTTGGACTCATGACCTTTCTGAACCAAATTAAAATAAATGATAGTACAACTATAGAATTTTGAGAATTTATTAACAAACACAAATTACAAATAGTATTTTAACATAAGTTAATCATCATTACAGATAATCATTGTTGGAACATTTTCTGTAGGTTTCGTACATTTTCATCTTCTTCAGATGTTGTCCGCCAAGTGAATAAATCAATATAAAAGTTTTTGTGCACCTCTTGGATGTACTGTTCCAGTTTTTTATATCGTTTATCTTAACTTTGTTTATAGGACATTTCACTCCGTGTGCTAAGGTTGTTGGGAGTCTTATATTTGCTAGGGGTTTTAAAAGTCTGAAAGAGTTTTGAGTCAGTCCACCAATGAATGATCGTGCTACTAATACCCCTGGGTTGTGGCTGTCATACTCAAACATATTGTACTGTGAAACACTGACGTTGACTTTCATTGAACTGTCTTTTCCCATTGTTTCTAAACTCTGAGAGTTTCATTTAAAAAGATCTGGCCACCAGTCCTTATAGTTCTTAACAATGTTGTTATCCTCAAGGTAGCTGACAATTAATGAGTTCTTTTTATTGGCAGAATGAAGAATAAGTTCAATATATTCTTTCACAGTGTAAACTCTATCAGTTTGTCGTAACTTTCTTCTTATACCCCCAAACACCCTATCACAAGGTAGGAAAGAGAGCTCCCGGATAGGAAAGCACTGAAAAAATATTTTAAACATACCAGTTGCAGGAATGTTTTGTCCTTTGTAGTTTATGTACGCTTCTCCTCGTAATGTAGACTTCTCTATTATGATGTGTTTGTATTTATCATAATGCCGTATGGCTGTTACCTTCTTCATTTGTGTCCATGCTCTCTTTTCTGATCAAATTGCCACTACTAATGAAAGATTAGACGACAACCACACAAGATTTGTCTTACAGTGTGGTGCCAACAATATATCATGGAATCGGTACTGGTAAAATTTTATTGTTGTTAATGTAGGGACATAAACCGTGGGCTACTTCCGGTGATTTATAAAATATTACATAAAACTAATGAGAAGATGTAGTATGAAAACGTCATGAGTCCTGGACTCATGACATTCTCATACCAACTAAAAATTTTGGCAACGATTTTCTTGGCTTTAAAGGCAGGAACTCATTACGTTCTCAACACAGATACATGCGTCTACAGATGGAGAATGCAAAAGTACTGAAATCTGAATTTGTGAAAAATTGGACTCATGACCTTTTCATAATAACTGATTCAATTACACAAATGTGTCGCAAAAATGGTTCAAATGGCTCTGAGCACTATGGGACTTAACATCTATGGTCATCAGTCCCCTAGAACTTAGAACTACTTAAACCTACCTAACCTAAGGACAGCACACAACACCCAGCCATCACGAGGCAGAGAAAATCCCTGACCCCGCCGGGAATCGAACCCGGAAACCCGGGCGTGGGAAGCGAGAACGCTACCGCACGACCACGAGATGCGGGCGTGTCGCAAAGAAAAGGGCGACATACAAAATAATGTCTTCTTCAGAATAGACAAACACAAGTAACACTTCTGGTCCTAGCGACCGCTACTAACAAAAGACTGTCAACCGAACTGAAATGACTTTTTCCGATCAGCGTGCGATTGGCTGACTTCTTCTCACAGCCTTCTCTGTCGTTCCCGACTGGCGTGCCGGCACTAACTTTACGCCGTAACACTTTACCCTTGTTTCTTTCAAGTGACATAGCCCTCCATCCCTAATTACATCTACATGATTATCATTCGTTTCTTTCGAGCTGTATCTAAGACATGCGTGATAAAAAAGAAGTATCTTAAAGTTAAATTAAAGGAAATTTAAGCAAGGCATTCTTTCCATCGCTGCGGTGTAGCATATTAATGATGTTCAACACAAGGCATTCCAATACAAAATACTGGTATAATTCAATATGGAATAAAAATTTTTGCAATATACTTAGAAAACATGTAGGTGGTCGAAACAGATACTAGAATGGAGCCCAATTTACCAAAAGAGACCAAGGGGAAGACCATCGGACAGATGGGACAGTAATGGAAGCACCAGCAAGGATCCTATGTTACACGCCTATCAAAGAGGCCACATCATCAAGTGATTGAACTGGATGATGATGATGACTGAGAAAATTGCAGTCTGCTAATGTAGTTTGAATAGGTGCAAAACGTTTGTTTTAACAGTGCTACTACACATAGGTTTCCATATTTCGTGGCGCATCACTAAAATCTACCGTTCGTACGTTTGTAGATTAGTACGTGTTAAAGATAAGTGTGGATTCAAAACGCTACTGATGTGAGTGTTAAGTGATACGTGTAGCAGGTACCGTCGGCCGCTAGTACACTTGACTTCCGTACCTAATCTTCAGCTACGGCTGGCATTTAATCAGAGAGAGAGAGAGAGAGAGAGAGAGATAGAGCTGTTCTCAGGGGAGACTCGACAGCCAATTAGAAGGGATCGGCTGCGAGTCATGCCAATTAGATGGCGCCTCGTGGTGTCGCTTCCGCCGGCTGAAGCTTGTGTTTCGGCGCTGCCATCTGTGCAGGCATATCGACTTCTGACCCTGCGGAAAGCGTTCGGCAGACAGAAGTGAACGGCCGCCTGTTAGCACTAACGAGTTGTTGTTAGCATCGATTTCGCGACGATGAGACAGTCGAAGTCATTACGTCGTAAGAAGTGTAGTCGTACAGTGCAGGCTCGCACGGACGGTGGCCGCTTCTTCGGAGACATCTGTTTCTTGGCATAATGGCCGTGGTCAGTGACGTATTCTTCTGCTCACCGTTTAGTCTCTCACTGCGAGAAACAAAATGGTACAAATGGCTCTGAGCACTATGGGACTTAACTTCTGAGGTCATCAGTCCCCTAGAACTTAGAACTACTTAAACCTAACTAACCTAAGGACATCACACACATCCATGCCCGAGGCAGGATTCGAACCTGCGACCGTAGCGGTCGCGCGGTTCCAGACTGAAGCGCCTAGAACCGCTCGGCCACCAGCGGCCGGCTGCGAGAAACATTCCGATGATATGGAAATAGATGGTGAAATTCCCCGACCTTTAGTAGCTTGAAAAGCATGTACTTCAGACACTTTACTAGATCAGCTAACGAAAACAACCAAACTGTTTATCCGCAGGAGGAATTAATTTCAGTTTCCAGCGAGACTTCTAGTTTCTTCTGCTGAAGCCACTGTTATACTTTCAACAGTACACTACTTCCAGAACCTCACAGTAAAAAATATTTTGATTTTTATAGATTGTAGAAACTTTCTCCAAGATACGCAAACACCAGTCCTTCCCAGGAAAACTAATTTACTCGTAATGGACATTATGAGAACGATCAAGAAACCTAAAAAACTCGGGACGAGGTAAAATTTGTTTGGATCAAGAGCTATTGTCAATTTTAATACACACATCAAAAAAAGTTTTGCATCACCACCGTTCCGAGAGTACCGGAACCTGTAAAGAAAACTGGAATAGAGATCAACGTAAACATCATTTCCGCCCTTTTTATTGCTCATGAAAACCACACACTGCATGTTGTACCACCATACAGCGAGACTTTCAGATGTGGTGGTCCAGATTGCTGTACACACCGGTACCTCTAATATCCAGTAGCACATCCTCTTGCATTGATGCACTCCTGTGTTCGTTGTGGCATACTATCCCCAAATTCATCAAGGCACTGTTGATCCATATTGTCCCACTCCTCAATGGCAGTTCGGCGTAGATCCCTCAGAGTGGTTGGAGGGTCACGTCGCCCATAAACAGCCCTTTTCAATCTATGGCAGGCAAGTTCGACAGGGTTCATGCCTGGAGAACATGCTAGCCACTCTAGTCGAGCGCTGTCGTTATCCTGAAGGAATTCATTCACAAGATGTGAACGAATGGGGCGCGAATTGTCGTCCATGAAGACGTATGCCTCGCCAGTATGCTGCCGATATGGTTGCACAATCGGTCGGAGGATGGCATTCACGTATCGTACAGCCGTTACGGCGCCTTCCATGACCACCAGCGGCGCACGTCGGCCCCACATAAAGCCACCCCAAACCATCAGGGAACCTCCACCTTGCTGCACTCGCTGGACAGTTTGTCTAAGGCGATCAGCCAGATAGGGTTGCCTCCAAACACATCTCCGTCGATTGTCTTGTCGAAGGCATATGCGACACTCATCGGTGAAGAGAACGTAATGCCAATCCTGAGCAGTCCATTCTGCATGTTGGTGGGCCCATGGCGCTGCATGGTGTCGTGGTTGCAAAGATGGACCTCGCTATTGACATCGGGAGTGAAGTTGCGCATCATGCAGCCTGTTGTGCAGAGTTTGAGTCGTAACACTATGTCCTGTGGCTGCACGAAAAGCATTATTCAACATGGTGGCGTTGTTGTCAGGGTTCCTCCGAGCCATAATCCGTAGGTAGCTGTCATCCACTGCAGTAGTAGCTCTTGGGAGGTCTGACTGAGGCATGTCATCGACAGTTCCTATCTCTCTGTATCTCCTCCATGCCCGAACAACATCGCTTTGGTTCATTCCGAGACGCCTGGACACTTCCCTCGTTGAGAGCCTTTTTGCCACAAAGTAACAATGGTTGCGCGATCGAACCGCGATATTGACCGTCTAGGCATGGTTGAACTACAGGCATCACAATCCGTGTACCTCTTTCGTGGTGGAATGACTAATAGGTGTTTGGTTAATCTATTAGGCGCTGCTCATGTATGGTTGTTTACATCTTTGGGCGGGTTTAGTGACATCTCTGAACAGTTAAAGGGACTGTGTGGGTGATACAATATACACAGTCAATGTATATTCAGGAGTTCTGTATATTCAGTGGTTCTGGGAACCGGGGTGATGAAAATATTTTTTTATGTGTGTATAATGAAACAGTTGCGACTTAGCGAACACCGCAACCCAAAACGACACATTTAAAAACATCTTATTACCGCCATCAGGCCTAAGGACTATGTTCTACAGAAGAGCAAGGCGCCAAAGGAAAGATGAATATCAATCAGCAATTCGCAATAAAAGGAAATATTATGGACAAATACGCTCTCGAAACCCTGCTTCCAGAAAACTATGGCAAATAAAATGTTTATGAGTTCCATAATTCGCATGACATTTATCGTATATTAATTATAAACCTAATTATGAAACATTCATTTAAATGTAATCTTATCCCTTAAAATCCTAGAAAATTTACAAAACAGTGAGAGATGGCCGTGTGTCATTCAGGGGAAAAGAAGCTATTTATTCCTAACTGCACAACCGTCGGAGCATCCTGTCATCACCCGAAAATTGTCGAATATAGCCGAGTAGAAACGAAATGTATCGTGGAGCTCTGTTACCGTGTTGTTGTCCACTATCTTATCTGATACTATGGCTCACCACGTGAGAAATAAATGTAACTGACAAGTGGATAATGTTGCTATAAAGCAACACTGTTTACGAAAAGCCATAATGATTTCAATCATCAACAGCAAGAATTAAATCATCCTTGGTTTATTCTGACCTCAAGTCTTGCTTCACTCATGTTTTCTTTCGCCGATCGATCTTCCTTCTTCCTTGTTTTGGCTTATACATCAGCAGTGAGTTTAGTATCCTGCTTTCTTGTATTATTATTAGATGCTCTCACCATTTGTTCCTGTACTTCGGTATTTCTTCATTGGAATTAAATATGTTTAATTCTCACATGACATCTTTACTTTTCTTCCAGTAAAGACACGTGCATTCAGCTGCTCATGTCAGAATATACTGAAGAGGCAAAGCAACCGGTCCATCTGCCGAATATTGTGTAGGACCCCGGGAGCACGCAGAATTGCCGCAACACGACGTGGCAGGGACTCGACAAATGTCTGAATTAGTGCTGGAGAGAATTGACACCATGAATCCTGCACGGCTGTCCATAAATCCTTAAGGGCACGAGGGGGTGGAAATTTCTTCTTAACAGCACGTTGTGAGGCATCGCAGATATTCTCAATAATGTTCATGTCTGGGGCGTTTGGTGGCCAGCGGAAGTATTTAAACTCAGAAGAGTATTCCTGGAGCCACTATGTAGCAATTCTGGACGTGTGGGATGTCGCATTGCCCTGCAGGAATTGCCCAAATCCATCGGAATGTACAATGGGTATGAATGGCTGCAGGTGATCAGACAGGATGCTTGAATACGTATCACCTGTCAGAATCGTATCTAGACGTATCAGGGGTCCCACATCACTCCAACTCCACACAAGTACATAGCTTCCACCAACTTCAAGAGTCCCCTAGTGACATGAGGTTGTCTCCATACCCGTACACGTCCATCCGCTCGATACAATCTGAAACGGGACTCGTCGTACCAGACAACATTTTTAGAGTCATTAACGGTGTTGAGGGGCCCAGGCGAGGCGTAAGACATTGTGTCGTGCAGTCATCAAGGGTACACGAGTGGGCCTTCCGCTCCGAAAGCTTATATCGATGACGTTTCGTTGAATCTTTCATACGCTGACACTTGTTGAAGGTCCAGCAATGAAATTTGCAGCTATTTGTCGGAAGGGTTGCACTTCTGTCACTTTGAACGATTCTCTTCAGTCGTCGTTGGTACCGTTCTTGCAGGATCTTTTTCCGGTCGCAGCGATGTTTTTCGGGATTCCCAATATACTCTCTTGAAATGGTCGTCAGGGAAAATTCCTACTTCATCGCTACCTCGGAGATGCCATGTCACATCGCTCGTGCGCTGACTATAACACTGTGTTGAAACTCACTTAAATCTAGATATCCTGCCATTGTAGCAGCAGTAACCGATGTAATAATTGCGCCAGTCACTTGTTATATAGGCATTGGCGACCGCAGCGCCATAGTCTGCCTGTTTACATACCTTTGTATTTGAATAAGCATGCCTATATCAGTTTCTTTGTGGCAACGGCCTTGCCGCAGTGGATACACCGGTTCCCGTGAGATCACCGAAGTTAAGCGCTGTCGGGCGTGGTCCGCACTTGGATGGGTGCCCATCCAGGCCGCCATGCGCTGTTGCCATTTTACGGGGTGCACTCAGCCTCGTGATGCCAATTGAGGAGCTACTCGACCTAATAGTAGCGGCTTCGGTCAAGAATACCATCATAACGACCGGGAAAGCGGTGTGCTGACCCCACGCCCCTCCTATCCGCATCCTCCACTGAGGATGACACGGCGGTCGGATGGTCCCGGTAGGCCACTCGTGGCCTGAAGACGGAGTGCTTTATACCAGTTTCTTTGGCGCTTCAGTGTATTACCTCTGCACTGTCTATCCTTTAGCCCCGTCATTCAGCAAGTGTCCAACACTCGCTGTGACACAAAAACCTTGGTACTGCCATTACTTTATATGGTTGAAGCAATGTATCTCGTTTGCTACCTTTAAAGCACCGCTTGCGCCACCAGCAAGTGCGCTATGAGTGCCGACGTTGCCTGGCTGCGTGCGCTTTGCCCACCGCCAGTGGCGAAGTAGGGAGGCGCTGCGCGGTGTGTGTGGCCCCCTGTGTTGTGCCGGAAGGAAGCGAGGCGGCCAGATAGCTGCTATCTGTCACACGCGCGGCGCAGGCCGGCCCGCCCCCACTATCTGCACGCCCGGCAGTTCGCGACTCCGTACACCCTCACGCAGGGAGCGCTCCGTACCGCTCCGTCCCTCTTTCCGGCTTTAACATTTTTAAATGTTCGGATAATAAGTCGCCGTCTCTTTAATCTAAGAATAGATGATCAATGCAGCTAGCCGCTATCTCTGTGTATTGTCTTGTCTGTATAGACGTGTATCTGTTGTCCTTAAGATCCCTTCACTTTCACTCATAAGTCCATACAGTAAAGTAAGGCCCTCCCAGTTCTTGGCTGATCCGTGATAAGACAGGCGAAAAATTAGACTAATGGAGGATTATTAGTATTATCTCTATTTTCATTCGCTCTTTCTCTTTCTCTCCTTTATCTGTGTATAGTTTTTAATACAAGATTTCATTACGTGATAAAAAGAATCAGCCAAATAGAATCTTTGGTGGAGTCCTTCGTCTTGGTAATCAGCGGCTGGCTTGCTGTAAGAGATCTTTACATTTATTATTACTGTTAAACACTGCAGTCAGTCGGGAGAATCAATCGTTTGGACAATTTGTTCCTTTTACGAAAGATTGCGAATTCCAGATGTGTACGAAGCCTTTTTGGACGATTTAACACAGACTCAGTGATTGCAGACTCTCTTCGACACAGCTGAAACTTCCCCACTAATTACAGGGCCAACGTGATCAACAAATGATTCAGAAAAAAACTCATTCGTTCATTCACTCCAGAACAAAAAAGTCACAAACCTTATTTATGGAGGAAATCGTGTATTAAATCCATCACCATTACATGTCCAGATCTCCGGTGATTCCACGCCTTAATTATTTTCCTTTTACAATCTCTTTCTCTTCAAAACAAACCGCTAACGGCACAAATGTTAATTGGCTCGCTTTAGCGAGAAGAAAAGCAGAATATGTATCTCTCAGAAACACGTCAATCCCTCAAGAGATACTCCAGAAGCTGTCCTAGTTACCACTCTAACAACCATGGAGAATGCATATATACGCTCTGTTATTTCAAAGAATAAACGCACTAGAAAATACTTTGGCGTCGACGAGCTGTCGCCGCATATATTACGAGAAAATCAGATCAGATAACTTTTCCAAAGTGAATGAATGTGGATAGTTTGATTGAAAATGATTAATTGGTGCGTGGTAGAGGGTATTTGCTGTGGGGACATTACACGGCCTCTTTCGTTGCTCCCGAATAAGGCTTTACACGCGGCGATGACTCTCGTGAAAGTTACGAGGGGCGTTCAATAAGTAACGCAACACATTTTTTTCACAGCAGATTGCGGTAAAAAATGCTGAATTTGTTATTGTACATCTCAGAATATTGAAGTTAAAATCTTCTAGGTTATTAGGCCGCATCATGTTCCTTCTAAAATGTTAGAAATTTCGACACCTCTGCTGGGATCTTCCTCAGGATATTTTGCTTCCCACTACAGCTAGAACACAGTCAGAGACGAGTGTTGCGTCCACTTATAAAGGGGGAGTTTTCTGGCGTTCGTGCTGGAGATGTGATAGTATTGAAAAGAATGAGATTTTCACTCTGCAGCGGAGTGTGCGCTGATATGAAACTTCCTGACAGATTAAAACTGTGTGCCGGACCGAGATTCGAACTCGGGATCTTTCCCTTTCGAGGGCAAGTGCTCTACAAACTGAGCTACCCGAGCACGACTCACGCCCCGTCCTCACAGCTTTACTTCTGCCAGTACCTCGTCTCCTACCTTCCAAACTTTACAGAAGCTCTCCTGTGAACGTTGCAGAACAAGCACTCCTGAAAGAGCACTCCTGGTAGAGCACTTGCCCACGAAAGGCAAAGGTCCAGAGTTCGAGTCTCGGTCCGGTACACAGTTTTAATTTGCCAGGAAGTTTCACATCAGCGCACACTCCGCTGCAGAGTGAAAATCTTATTCTGGAAACATCCCCTTGGCTGTGGCTAAGCCATGTCTCAACGATATCCTTTCTTTCAGGAATGCTAGTTCTGCAAGGTTGGCAGGAGAACTTCTGTAAAGTTTGGAAGGTAGGAGACGAGGTACTGGCAGAAGTAAAGCTGTGAGGACGGGGCGTGAGTCGTGATTGGGTAGCTCAGTTGGTAGAGCACTTGCCCGCGAAAGGCAAAGTTTCCGAGTTCGAGTCTTGGTCCGGCACACAGTTTTAATCTGCCAGGAAGTTTCAAGTGATAGTATTGGTTAAAATTCATATGGCTACCAATGGTGGGCCATAGTCATAGGCTGAGGATTTAAAATGTATACTGGCAATGGCAAGGAAAGCCTTTCTGAAGAAGAGAGATTTGTTAACATCGAGTATAGATTTAAGTGTCAGGAAGTCGTTTCTGAAAGTGTTTGTATGGAGTGTAGCCATGTATGGAAGTGAAACATGGACGATAAATAGTGTTGGCAAGAAGAGAATAGAAGCTTTTGAAATGTGGTGCTACAGAAGAATGCTGAAGATTAGATGGGTAGATCACATAACTAATGAGGAGGTATTGAATAGGATTGGGGAGAAGAAGGGATCGGTTGGTAGGACATGTTCTGAGGCATCAAGCGATCACCAATTTAGTATTGGAGGGCAGCGTGGAGGGTAAAAATCGTAGAGGGAGACCAAGAGATGAATACACTAAGCAGATTCAGAAGGATGTAGGTTGCATTAGTTACTGGGAGATGAAGAAAATTGCACAGGATAGAGTAGCATGGAGAGCTGCATCAAACCAGTCTCGGGACTGAAGACCACAACAACAACAACAACAGTCATAGGCTAAATTTTCCGCTCTGATGCAGAAGCAGGGGCGTTGGTAGCTCATCTCCTGTGGATACCATTGGTGGTCCATGGTCATTGGATAGAAACGCACTATTTCCGCACTTATGCTGGAGAAGGGTTATTGGTTGAAATGCCTTCTGCCACTATTGGTTGGTCGTCATCAGTGGCTAGATTCGAAACGGACAGAGCAAGAGACGGGGAATGTTTACCCACAATATTATTGTCCGCCGAGGTGACTTGCAGCGCGTTGTTTCTGCCGCTCACACGCCGCGGTCGCGTATTTACTTCGTTGATGGCGGGGAGCCACGATGGCGGAAGACTATAGCCGTCCTCTCTATTGAAATTAGATGCATTCTTAGAAATTTCAACTGCTTCTCGGACCTTTCTTCTATAAATGTTTGTTTCTTTAGCCAGTACACCTACGTTACTAAATCGATGTCAGGGCCACAGTTCTTGTGATGTTCCGCTACTGCCGATTTTGCACTTCGTTTTAGCCGCATTTGCCGTTCGTGTTCCTTAATGCGTTCTTTAATAGTTCTTCCCGTTTCGCCTATATACACTTTGCCGGAGCCACACGACACTTCATGGACGCCTGCATTATGGAAGTAATCAGGTGCATCTGTTTTCCGTCGGAAAAAGTCTTTTATTTTGTTTTGACTAAAGAAAGATGTCTGCATATCATTTTTCTTTAAAATTCTGCTCATGCGGTCAGTGACCCCAGAAACGAACGGTAACATGACGGAGTGAGAAGGCGGCTCCTCGTCATTCTTATTAGCGGTATAAATATTCCGCCTAAAAGCCCTGTCGATTGAATAACTATCATACCCATTTGCCTTCAATGTCTTCTTTAAAAAATTCAACTCCGATTCCAAGTTGTCGACATCGCTGATACGGAAGGCACGTGAAGACAGAGTGTTGAGTACTGCTTGCTTCTGGGCTGGGTGGTGGTTCAAAAAAAATGGTTCAAATGGCTCTGAGCACTATGGGACTCAACTGCTGTGGTCATAAGTCCCCTAGAACTTAGAACTACTTAAACCTAACTAACCTAAGGACAGCACACAACACCCAGCCATCACGAGGCAGAGAAAATCCCTGACCCCGCCGGGAATCGAACCCGGGAACCAGGGCGTGGGAAGCTAGAACGCTACCGCACGACCACGAGATGCGGGCAACTGGGTGGTGGTGCGAAGTGGCATCTAAACACCTGTTTGTGTTAGTCGGCTTTCTGTACACTCTGTAGAGTGTTATCAGATCTTCTGTATACCAACATATCGAGGAACGGGAGGCCGACCTCACACTCAACCTCCTAGGTGAATTTGATTTTGGGGTGAATTCCATTTAAGAAATTGTGGAACGCATGAAGTTCTTCTTCGCCGTGTGGCCATATAACAAATGTATCGCCCACATAGCGGAGCCAGCAATAAGGCTTCAAAGGAGCACTACTTAACGCTTGTTGCTCAAAATGTTCCATAAAAACGTCAGCTGCAACTGGCGAAATGGGTGAGCCCATAGCAAGGCCGTCAGCCTGTTCATAGAATTCACCATTGTATTTAAAATAGCTCGAACGAAGACATAATTCAGTTAATCTTGGAATATTCCCACTTCAGACGCTATTGCTTCATTAAGTTCCGCTAGCTGGCGGCGCTATACGTAGCGTTCAAAAGGGGGGGGGGGGGGCTGTAACGGAGGTACGTTCAAAGTACAGAGCTTTTTACTTTCTTTTGGCAGAAAACCACAGCATCGCAGCTGCTCACATGCGCTTGCAGAATGTCTACGGAGACCTGGCGGTGAACAAAAGCACAGTGAGTCGCTGGGCGAGGGGTTTGTCATCATCGCAACAAGGTCGTGTAAATCTGTCCGATCTCCAGCGTGCCGGACGGCCGCACACAGCTGTGACATCTGCAATACTGGAACGTGTGGACACTCTCATTCGAGGTGATCGACGGATCAGAATCAGACACCTCGCTGCTCAACTGGACGTCCCTGTTGGTGGTACTGATACACTTGTCCACCAACTGGGGCATCCAGAAGTGTGCGGCCGCAGGACTCCTCACCGCCTAACACAAGACCATAAAGGGCAACGAAAGGACCATGTGTGCGGATTGCTTGCGCGTTGTGAGGCTGATCGTGACAATTGTTTTTGTCGAACATCGTCCCGGGCGATGAAACATGGGTTCGTCGCTTCCAACCGGAAACAAAACGACAATCTGTGGAGTAACGCCACACCACCTCTCGTCCGAAAAAGAAGTTCAAAGCCACATCTTCAGCCGGTAAAACCATGGCGACGGACTTCGGAAGGGATTACTCTTTTTGATGCCCTCCCTCATTTTGCAACGGTAGCTTTGAAATGTATTGTGCTACCCTCATGAAATTGAAGATACTGTTTCAGCGAGTTGGTCGCCACGAAAGTGGAGACGACCTTCTCCTTCTCCGTGACAGCGCAAGGCCTCACATAAGTCTGCGCTCCCGGGAGGAGCTCATAAAACTCCATTGGACTGTTCTTCCTCAACTGTTCTGCAACCTGGATTTCACATGTTCCAACACTGGACCAAACATGTGCGTCGACCAGTAAAGTGATATCATGTGGGTATACTGGCCCTCCCAGTAAGGTAGTGTACCAGAAGAATATGTGCTGCACTACTTGCATTAGTTCACCTGCATTGTCAAGATGGATGGCTAATGTAAAAGGTCAATAGTTCACACGTTTCTGATACTATCAAGCCTGAAACTTCCTGGCAGATTAAAACTGTGTGCCGGACCGAGACTTGAACTCGCCACCTTTGCCTTTCGCCGGCAAGTGCTCTAGCAACTGAGCTACCCAAGCACGACTCACGTCCCGTCCTCACAGCTTTACTTCTGCCAGTACCTCGTCCCCTACCTTCCATTCTAGAAACTATCAAGACTTTTCCACATGAGTGGCTTCCAGGGTGGCCCTGGAGTATCACACTTGTACTGAGACTGGCTTGTCACAAGTGGTCGTTTTTATAAGTTGTGTATCTCCAGAGTGCTGTCGGCTGTGAAAGTGAGGTAATAAAAAACCGGCCTTCTTACAACAAGTTGGAACCTAGTAATAAAACGAAGGACCTAGCAACTCCTGTGACACTGAGATGGGCGAACGCTTGGAGCACGTCGTATTGGTTGAATAAACTGCTCAAAATACCCACCGTGAAAAAATGTGACGTACTCAGAAAGGTGGAGGAAACGAAATGAAACTTCACGGGTTGAGCGGGTATGTGACGTTATTTCTGTGTTTGCAAAATCGAGTAAAATTTACAAAGAAACTAGCCGTATGACGTAGCACCCCTTCTTGCCTGGATGTGTGGTTTGATTCGGTTTCGAAGGATGTAATCAAGCCGTTGTATCAAGCTGGTCCACGACTGTTCTAACTGATCCCTGATATCCTGGATTCTGCCACTATGACAGGGTTAACGTGCACTATTTCTATGGCGGACAGATCTGGGGATCTTGTAGGCTATGGGACTACCTCAATATGACGCAGACAGTTCATAGAAACATGTGCCATATGTGGACAAGCACTGTCCTGTTGAAAAATGGCACCTCGCTACTGCTATTTGAAAGGCAACACATGAGAATGCACGATGTCCATGACGTACCATTGTGCCATCAGACTTCCATCAATCACTGCTAACAGTGACCTGAAGTCATACTCCATGGCGACCCACAATCATGACGCAATGAGTAACACCACTGCTCGTTTTCTAAACATTGGAGGAATGCAACCTCTCCAGGTCGCCGTCATACTCATCGTGCATTTATTCCTAGGATTATAATTTAGAAGCACATTAACAGGATCAGTCACAAAGAAAATGTTGTGCGGAATTTGAGTCAAAGACTGCCTTGTATAGGCAGAACAGTTAGAACGTCCAACAGATCGAATAAAAGAGACTGCCTTTATTACGCTTGCCCGTCCTTTTCGGGAGTTCTGTTGCGCAGTATGGGTTCCTTACCATCGAAAAGTTTCAAAGGAGGGAAATTCGTTCTGTATTATCGTGAAAGAGGAGAGAGAGTGTCACAGATATATACATGATTTGGGATGTCAATCATTCAAACAAAGGCTTTTTTCTTTGCGGCGATTTCAATCACCAACTTTCTCGTCCGAATGCGAAACTATTTTACTCACCCAAACCCACATGGAAAGAAATTATCATCGTGGTGGAGAAATCAGAGCATGTACGGAAATATTGTAGTGTTCATTTTGCCCACTTGATGTTAGAGAGTGCAACAGTAGAGAAATCGCCTGAACGTGGTTCGATAAATTCTTTGCCAGGTACTTACTTGTGAATTGCAGAGTAATCATGTAGATGTAGATGTAAATTACACATTAATACGTAAGACTTGTTATAATTTCATCGTGGCGTTTTCACGAAAAAACTACAGCGCGGACAAAGAATTTTTTTTGAGCTATTGTGAGAAAATGAAACACCTACAGCCGTTCTTAAGATTTTATTTATTTTGTTGCAACCAGTTTCGGCGCTTCAGTGGGCCATCTTCAGGCTGAATTTGATGCAGAAGGGGTTGACACAATCCCTATATATATCGAATCAATGGCCAGCATATCTGAATACGCAGGTTGTCTGAAAACTGTTGGCGGTTGATGGTTAGGGTGCTCACACCTAAGTTTTCAGATAATCTGCGTATCCAGTTATGCTGGCCACTGATGCGATATATATAGGGATTGTGTCAACCCCTTCTGCGTCAAATTCCTCCCGAAGATGGGGCACAGAAGCGCCGAAACTAGTTGCAACAAAATAACCGGCTGAGGGTGTTTTATTTTCTCACAATAGTAAACGGCCGTAGTCTCAAAGACCTGCCAAAAGGATGGACATGCAAAAAAATTTTAGCAGTTTGTATTGAGGCAGTTAGTGATTGAATGGTGCATATCCAAGATTCGTTAGTTTATGAACTGTAAAATCCCCATGTTATTTGCTTCCGCTCCCTCAAGGCTTTTTCCCAACAAATCATACGGTACATAGTGTAGGGGGAGCAGAAAAGAATCTTCTTAAATTAGCGACTCTTGCAACAGAAGTTGTAATGCAGAGAGGAGAGGGCTAAGAAACGGTAGGCAGGCCTAGGCAAACGTAGTGCTGGTTAGAGTTGGGTGCCGTAGCTGGCGGAGGGTGGACAGGAGCGACCCGTCTGGGAGGAACGGCCGTTAGCGGAGAGCCGTTGCCCAAGCCGTCCTTGTCCTCGCCGCTGGCTGCAGGCTGGGAATGGGAGAGGAGTCGCTCGCCGCTCCCCACGGCCGAGCTTTCCCTGCCGTCTGCGATCGAGGTGAGGCTTGCGCGCCGCCGCAGGCTGGATCCCAGCTGTGCCTCACCCCGGCAGTGACTGATAAGCTGCAGGACACACGGAATGATTTAAAGTGGAACGACTAAGAAAAAATAATCCCTGGTGAGGCAGAAGCCAGACTGACACCCACTGGAAGTATGCTCAGGAAGTATAAGCGAGCCATGAAGCAGGCAGTTTACAAAATCCTCGTCTGGTGCTCATTCTGGCACCTTTACCGGAGAGGACTGAGAGCGGAAATAAACAACATACAAAGAAGAGCATAACGGAGCTGCTCATCCACCTCCAGTGGCAGAAGCCACCGGTGAGATGATTGCATTATGGTGTGGGTTACTGGTAAAGTTTAGATCTCGTACATCCCTGAAAGAGTCAACCAATGTACCGCTTGCTCCTACGTATATGCAGAGGGGTCCAAAAAGATGTATCCACTATTTAAAAGTCCATAACCAGCTAACTAATTGACGGAGTTGTCTCATTTTTGGTGAAAGTGTAGCTTAAAGTCCAACTTAAATATATATCACTGTAGGTGTTCGAAATGGTCACCATTAACATCCACACACAAACGATGCCGCCGAACTGCAGCACGAACTACGAAGTGCAACGTGTTCACTTGGATATTTGCACATAAATGTACGATGGATTCTCGAAGTTCATCCAATGTGCATGGCTTTTGGTTCAAATGGTTCAAATGGCTCTGAGCACTATGGGACTTAACTTCTAAGGTCATCAGTCCCCTAGAACTTAGAACTACTTAAACCTAACTAACCTAAGGACATCACACACATCCATGCCCGAGGCAGGAATCGAACCTGCGACCGTAGCGGTCGCGCGGTTCCAGACTGTAGCGCCTAGAACCGCTCGGCCACCCCGGCCGGCGCATGGCTTTTGTCGATAAACTACGTCCTTTAGTGTTCCCCACAGGTAAAAGTCCAGAGGAGTTAGGTCTGGGGAACGTGGTGGATACTACACAACACCTCTACGGCCTATCCATCTTCCTGGTAGATTTTCGTCGAGATACGCCCTAACACGATTTTGGTAGTGGGCTGCGGCACCATCTTGTTCAAAGTAAACTCTTCCGTCTCCATACAAGTCTCGGATGGCAGGTAAAATGGATGTCTGAAGCTTCTGAAGGTACACTCACCGGTAACTGTGCCGTCAAAGAAGAATGGCCCATTCAAGCCCCGGTAAGACAACCCACATCACACATTTACTCCTGGCAAATTCACTGCTTTGTCTACATGGACGTTCGGATTTTCAGCGGCCCAGTAGATGCAAGTGTAGCGATTTACTGTACCATTGAGTTTGAACTGTGCCTCATCAGACCACAAAATCATCTCTGCAACCTCTTCATGTTCCGCACGATGTTAGTAAACCACTCTCAGTACTCCATTCTACGATCTGGGCCGTCCTCGTTCATTGCGTGTAACAATCGTGTGATGTAGCACTTCCACTTTGCTGTCTTCAAAACTTGCCGAACACTTGAGCGACTCTCTCCAGTTACACGGGCACACTGTCTCACAGACGTCTGTGGTGAGCGAGTGGATTGTTGTAACACAAGACGGGAGTTAACTAGGCTTGTTACTGTTACAGGTCGTCCAGATCGTTGTTTGTGTACATCTTTAACACAGCCTTCGGCTTCAAATTTGTCTCGAATTCAACGAATCGTTAAACGTGTCCGTCTGTTTGATACTCATTTCGCCATTGCCGTTGAACCTCATTTATGTTTTCGTACTTCAAATACCACTTCAAAACTGACTTCCTTTCATCGAATGTAAGCCTTGCGCCAGCCATGTTTACTCGAGTAACTAGGTGCAACTAAGAACAAAACACTGACTATATGGCGCCTGTCATCTCACAAAACAAAACAACGCAATACAACGCTTGTGTGTCGATTGCCGGAACTTCAAACTGTTACACTACCAAAGATGAGACAACTCCGTCAATTAGTTTGCCAGTTATGGGCTTTTAAACAGTGGATACATTTTTTTGGACCCTTCTGTATAGCGAAAAGACCACGAAGGTAGAATCAGAGATATCCGAAACTATGCGTAAGCTCATCTTCAGTCGCTTTTCCTGCGGACCATCTGCGATTGGGAGGTGGTTTGCAGAGCACAGATGTATAAGCAACACAGCGGACACTGCTCCTAAGACCATCCGAAGCTTTCAGGGCTACACTGGCTAAACTTCTGTTTGTCTTTCTTAGAGTACTTACTGTTGACGTCACAACGAGATTCGAGGCGTATGGGAAAGTAATGTTTTCGGACTTTAAAACATGCAGGATGAGATAACGAAGATGACGATGATATTTGGTTTGCAGGGCGCTCAACTGCGTGGTTATCAGCGCCTATAGGAATTCCCAATCTCTTCACTGTCTGGTCTCGCCCCTTTCCCGAATGATGATGAAATGATGAGGAAAACACAACCACCCAGTCCCGCGGAGGACAAAATCCGCGACCCGGTCGGGAATCGAACGCGGAACCTCGTGATCCAGAGACAGCAACGTTAGCAACATTTTTTATTATTATTATTATTACTTCTCTTCATTTTGTTTGGCACTGTTCGTTGCGTTTGGTCTGGGTGGTCGTCACATGACAGCCATTCAAGCTGATCGTTGATTCCTTTACTCCGTTTATTTTTTATTTCTTATTACAGAGGGCCACCGTCTCTCTGACCGAAACCACTAGACCACCACCTGCGGACAGGTAACTAGGACACATCGGAAACCAATAAATGCATTGAGTCCTGTATTTGATTGCAAATTTTATCGGCTTATTCCAATGATAAAATTTTCTCCGGTGTTGATCATCCGAGGTGGTGTCGTCGCAACGTTTCAGTGAGTTTCGTACCCATCATCCTCAGGCAAAGTGTCGGGATGCTGTGTTCTGCGTATCTATATAGCCCTGGTCCGCTGAACTGTTATGAGAGTGGGCTAGTCACAAGAGCCTAAGAAGTAAGCACAGTGTGGAATTCAGCAGTTACGAAAATGCGGCAGGAACACTCCGTTCTAAAGGAGGTGGCGTCCGCTGACAGATTGGTTAGGCTCCGCGACTGATCATTCTGTGGTGGGTATCAGCGAGAAAAACAATTAAAATCGCTCAAAAGAGGAAAGACCACTGGACCTGATGGGATACCAGTTCGATTTTACACAGAGAACGCGAAGGAACTTGCCCCCCCCCCCCTTTCTTCCAGCGGTGTACCGTAGGTCCCTAGAACAGCGTAGCGTTCCAAAAGATTGGAAAAGGGCAAAGGTCATCCCCGTTTTCAAGAAGGGACGTCGAACAGATGTGCAGACCTATATCTCTAACGTCGATCAGTTGTAGAATTTTGGAACACGTATTATGTTTGAGTTTAATGACTTTTCCCGAGACTAGAAATCTACTCTCTAGGAATCAGCATGGGTTTCGAAAAAGACGATCGTATGAAACCCAGCTCGCGCTATTCGTCCACGAGACTCAGAGGGCCATAGACAAGGATTCCCAGGTAGATGCCGTGTTTCTTGACTTCCGCAAGGCGTTAGATACAGTTCCACACAGTCGTTTAATGAAAAAAGTAAGAGCATATGGACTATCAGACCAATTGTGTGATTGGATTGAAGAGTTCATAGATAACAGAACGCAGCAAGTCATTCTCAATGAAGAGAAGTCTTCCGAAGTAAGAGTGATTTCAGGTGTGCCGCAGGGGAGTGTCGTAGGACCGTTGCTGTTCACATTATATATAAATGAGCTTGTGGATAACATCGGAAGTTTACTGAGGCTCTTTGCGGATGATGCTGTAGTATATCGAGAGGTTGTAACAATGGAAAATTGTACTGAAATGTAGGAGGATCTGCAACGAATTGACGCATGGTGCAGGGAATGGCAATTGAATCTCAATATAGACAATTGTAATGTGCTACGAATACATAGAAAGAAAGATCCTTTATCATTTAGCTACAATATAGCAGGTCAGCAACTGGAAGCAGTTAATTCCATAAATTATCTGGGAGTAGGCATTAGGAGTGATTTAAAATGGAATGACCATATATCATTAATCGTCGGTAAAGCAGATGCCAGACTGAGATTCATTGGAAGAATCCTAAGGAAATGCAGTCCGAAAACAAAGGAAGTAGGTTGCAGTACACTTGTTCGCCCACTGCTTGAATACTGCTCACCGGTGTGGGATCCGTACCAGATAGGGTTGATAGAAGAGATAGAGAAGATCCAACGGAGAGCAGCAGGCTTCGTTACAGGATCATTTAGTAATCGCCAAAGCTTTACGGAGATGATAGATAAACTCCAGTGGAAGACTCTGCAAGAGAGACGCTCAGTAGCTCGGTACGGGCTTTTTTTTTTTTTATTTATTGTTCCGTGGGACCAAATTAAGGAGAAGTCTCCATGGTCATGGAACGAGTCAATACATGAAATACATGAAAGTTTCGAGAACATACCTTCACCGAGGAGTCTAGCAGTATATTGCTCCCTCCTACGTATATCTCGCGAAGAGACCGTGAGAATAAAATCAGAGAGATTAGAGCCCACTCAGAGGCATACCGACAATCTTTCTTTCCACGAAAAAAAAAAAAAAAATAGGAGACTGGAATAAAAGGGAGAACCGATAGAGGTACTCAAAGTACCCTCCGCCACACACCGTCAGGTGGCTTGCGGAGTATGGATATGGATGTAGATGTAGAAAAAGTTTCGTAAAGCTTTGAAATTATCTGCAAGTTTGTTGCATGTCTCTAAGAGCTCTCTTTCTTAAATGCTACATGAATATAATCCAGGTATTTGCGTGCGGTGAGTTATGCTGCCTCACGGCATTTACACAGTTTGTAATTGTAAAACTGGACTTATTGTGTTAAACCTTTAATGTAATATTATACGTGCTATTGAGTAGATTATAACATTTTAAATTTTTGTATTCGGTCTATAATTAAGCGAAAATCAAGTTTTTGTTGCCCCTGGAAGCCGTTAGATAGGCAACCTGCAACTGCTATTGTAAACCATAAATCATGCATCATGAAACCACGATCTGGTTAACCGTTTAGTAATATAAATTTTTGGGAGGCTCGATTTATTTTCCTCACCCAGTGTTAACGTAGGTTGTACCAGTTCCTCGTTTCTCTGCTGCTAAACCATAACTAGCTTCAGGACGGAGGGCCAATAAACGGAAAATAATGAATGGAAAACGAGTCTGACAGGTACAGCTAAAACGAGAAGAGTCGTATATACCACGCATCGGAGTAAAACGCGCAGCGATCAGCAGTCAGATACGCATGTGCGGTAGTCAGAGCCGTCTTTCGCGCACAGTGCCTTTTCCCCCTGGAGATTTGGCCAGACGATGGGAGACACAGGCGCCGGGCGCCCCTTGCTGGCGCCCACCCGTCGCGTGGGCGTCGCCGTCGTGTTTACGTCCCGCGTGGCAGGGTGGCGCAAGGGGGCGGGGGTTGGAAGGGGGCGCTGATTAAAAGGAAGCCTGCCGAAGCGCGGCCAACAGCCCGAGCGAACGTCACCCAGCGTTTCACCCAGAATATCCATCAAGGATGCTGGTTGGGGGTACTGCCACGTAGTTGTTTTCGACTTTCACCGCTCTTCGGCATGCGGTTTACTACATACTAGCTCTGAACTTTATTTCGGAAGTTCTAAATTTGGCCTCGAGATGACAATAACGAGAATATTTCACTAAAAATTATATAAAAAAGTCTTAGTCAGTTTTATTCGTAAAGTTAAAAATGGCTCTGAGCACTATGGGACTTAATTTCTGAGGTCATCAGTCCCATAGAACTTAGAACTACTTAAACCTAACTAACCTAAGGACATCACACACAACCATGCCCGAGGCAGGATTCGAACCTGCCACCGTAGCGGTCGCGCGGTTCCAGACTGTAGCGCCTAGAACCGCTTGGCCACTCCGGCCGGCTTCGTAAAGTTAATTTTGATCGCGGTCTCAGAGCAGGAATTTATTTCCAGTTGCTTTTCCTGTCTACGGTCCGAAGAATGGTTTGATACAGCTCTTCACGCTGAAACGTCCCCTTAGAAAAATCAGTGAATTACTGTGCTGGTAAACCTCTTACATTATTTGATTTTCAAACAGCTGAGCAGAACTGAACGTACTCAGACATTTCTCTCTTTATCTGTTCTGATCAACACTAAACTGACTCACAATATTTTTAGCGCAACGCAATCTTACTTTCAAAAATCCCTACAAAAGAATGGCCCTGGCTAACAATAACCTATACCTTTCATGAATCACTTACCTCACAAAAATCTTCGTTACTCGAACTATTGCAATACAGCGAGCGCCACTACTGATAGCTAAATAAAAGATTCAAACTACTGAAGGCACTAACTACTGATAGGCATAGTTAGCAAAAGAAAGATTTTGATAGAGAACAAATAATGTATTTACCTTAATAGTGTTCAAAAGTCATAATATATATACCAGTTCATGACATCCAGTCTTGCAAATTTACTCTCTCTGATGGACACACGTTCAGATCATCCGCTATCAAAACTCCGCCATCTCACTCCCCACATCCACCACTGCTGGCGGCTCACCTCCAATTGCGCAACGCTACGAGCTGTTCACATCCAACTGCCCAACACTACAATAGCAAAATTTCCAACAACGCAAAGCAGCCACAGACTGCACACAGCACAGTCAGTGATATTCATACAGAGCGCTATGTGGCGTTCCCAACATAAAAACCTATACAGCCTACTTACAACGCTAGCAAAATAATGTTACTTAATAGGTGATGGTACGTCGTATCGGTCTGGTGTTGCCGTACATTCTTCCTGTTACGGCGTAAAGTCAAGCGCCGGCACCCCAGTCGGGAACGAAAGGGAAGAGAAGGCTGTGAGAAGACGACAGCCAATCGCACGCTGACCGGGCCGCCCTCCAGGACGATAACGCGACAGCAGCGGCCCCTATGTGAAGATGAGGACATAAGCGCTGCCACCGACTGGTGACAGCCCAGCTCAATAGTAGCTTCAAGATTAGAGACTTCGATAGCTGCGTCAACGCTAGTCACTTTTCTTGTATTCTCTATGTAGCACAGACTTGGGATGTCTGTACTGAAGAAGATTCATTATTTTGTATGTTGCCCTCTGCTTACGACACATCTGTGTGATTGCCCAAGTATTGTATCTTTTCTTATTGTAATAAAACTTCTTAATAAATCTTACTATAATCAAAATATCGACGGGTGTACTGCCGGTCTACAGTGTCCAACGGGCACAATATTTTGGCGATCATACATGTCGCCATCATCAGGTGAACTGACGGACTGAGCTCCTGTGAACGTGCCGGCACGGAGATTCGTACGCTGTGGCTGCTCAGAGGGAACTGGGTTCGGTCGCGGGGGCGGCGGCCGATTTAAATACCCTCCTCCCGCGGCGCGCTCCCTCCGCTGTCCGCGCTCCGCGCCGCGGACGCGCGGTGGAACAGATTGCGACGGCGTCTGAGATGACGTCGGTGTGATGGCTCTGTCCGCCGTGGTCGTCACAACTATACGTTTGCTCGATTTACTCTTGATTAACCCAATCACTGGTTCCCAAGCCTTGCTAAGATTATAGCCACAGTCACGGTTTATGAGGTATGAGTTCACCTGATGATGGCGACATGTATGATCGCCGAAATATTGTGCCCGTTGGACACTGTAGACCGGCAGTACACCCGTGGATATTTTGACTGTAAAATACGCTGGGAGAAACTAAAGAATCATTTAATAAATCTTGTTTGATTACTTGTCTAGCGAACCGAGTATGCACGCTTCCTAGATACTACACTTCCCTTATTCGACATTGAAGTTCAAATGTGGAGTTCAAACGAAGTGATGAAACCGCAGCGGAATATAACAGTACGCGCACTTCACAAGTGCAACTCGTCGAAATGCTATACTACTTGCGGTGTAACCGAGCGAGGTGGCGCAGTGGTTAGCACACTGGACTCGCATTCGGGAGGACGACGGTTCAATTCCGTCTCCGGCCATCCTGATTTAGGTTTTCCGTGATTTCCCTAAATCGTTTCAGGCAAATGCTGGGATGGTTCCTTTGAAAGGGCACGGCCGATTTCCTTCCCAATCCTTCCCTAACCCGAGCTTGCGCTCCGTCTCTAATGACCTCGTTGTCGACGGGACGTTAAACACTAACCACCACCACCACCACTTGCGGTGTGCCGACACTGTAGTAGTGGATTATCAGAAGCCACTCTGATCACATAATCAAGAATTAGAGAACAAAAATAGCGGCAATTTTGAAACCAGGTAAACTAGCTGACCACTCTCAATGTTTTAGACCAATTTCGCTTTATAGATGTACTTGTAAACTCCTGGAGAGTCTCATTTATTACAGAATTTTCGGCTTCGTTCTGGAACATGCCCCAGCTTAGCAAGCAGCTTTCAGGCCACAGAGAAGTTGCTGCGACCAGGTACTGGCCCTAAACAGCTTTCATAGAGGCTGCTTTCCAAGAAAACGTGAAGACATCTGTCGCCTTCGTTGATCTAACCGCGCCATATGACACAGTCTGGAAATGGAAATGAGCGTTTGGCATTGTTGGCGGGGAGGCCCCATTCGGCGGAGTTCGGCCGCCGTATTGCAAGTCATTTTTAGTTGACGCCACTTCGGCGACTTGCGAGTCAATGATAATGAAAATGATGATGATGGACACACAACACCCAGTCCCCTGCCGGGAATTGAATCTGGTCCCTCTGCGTGGTAGGCGGTAACGCTACCGCCAACGCTACGGAGGCGGACACACAGTTTGGAGAGAAGCGATGATATAGAAATTACCAAAGACAATCTGATGGCGAAGAACTGTAACTCTTTTCAACAGCATGATAAACAGTAGATATTTCCGTGTTTACAAGGGAGAAAATGTGAGCAAGGAGAGGAAATTAAGTAATGGTCTACACGGGGCTCCCTCTTAGCCCACCTATTATTCAACCCATATATCTCAATTCCCCAATACCATGTCAGCAGAATTCTGCTATGCGGACGATATCGCTCTTGCTTGTAGAACCAAGGATCTCGGTAAAGCAGAGACAATTCTCACAGATCTCGCCGTTATGAGCTCCTATTTTAGAAAGTGGCGACTTAAATCCCGTACAATTAAAACTGAAGTATGTACGTTGCATCTGAATAACAAACAAGCTAAAGCGGAGCTCAGAGTGAAAATTAACGGAAACACTCTTCGCCACAACAAGTAACTTAAGTACCTTGGTGTCACCCTTGACTGCGCCCTTTCATATAGAAAACATCTTCAAAATACTGTTCCTAAGATAAAAAATCGTAAGAATATCATTCAAAAATTGTGTGGAATGACATGAGGAGCTTCAGCAGGTACCTTGCTCACGTCATCCATTGCGCTGGTCTTCTCAGAAGCCGATTATTGTGCCCCGATGTGGCTAACAACTGCCACACCAAATTGATCGATGTCCAGTTGAACCACACTATGAGGTTAATAACTGGGACGGTCCGACCAACACTGATTTATTGGCTTCCTCCGCTGAGCAACATCTATCAACCCGCAGTCGGTAGAAGCGACGCTTTGCTGAGGGAATACCGGAAGCTACAGGAGAACCTGGAATTACCCATACAGGAAGACATACCAGGTCTATAGCACATTAGAGATGGATGTCCCTTGCGTTCCTACCAGCGCAACTGAAGCGACCTCACGAAAGCTGATGATACAGCTCTTATGTGCATTAGGAACTTAGATATTGACATTTGGTTAGTTTTATATGCAGTTTCGTATTTAGTATTCTTGACATATACATATACCAATGCATTACACCTGTATTTTTAAATTGCCTATGAGCCACACGAATAAATGAAAATCAAGAATTTTTCCACAAGCTGTTCCATTCTACTGCGTTTTGACCACCACATTGAAACTTCATTGACGAATAAATGAACACGTATGACAGTGAGCCGTGAGTGACTCGCGCTCGTGCCATCTCTTATTTTACATCCTGTTTTTTTCGTGTTGCCACCTCGTTACGTTAGTTTCAATTTCTGTTGTCACTGAGTTGCTGCTTTGTCTGCCCGTCAGCGGCAGCAGCAGCGCCTATCGATATAGCCCTCACTTGTTATCTTTGCTGCACCGCTATTACTTCCCGGTTGTCGTCTGTCGTAGAGTGAGTTGGAATGTGCCAGGCAGTTCAGACCTGCCAGTCGTGGAGTTGGAAAGCGGTAGTAGTTCAGTTGGATTGGAGCAGCAGTGAGGCCGGATGTCCATGGCTCACCCGACCGCTGCTGCCACGCTGGGAACGGACTTCGTGGATCGTCAGTCGGTCGTCCTACTGGACGACGTGAATTGGCTCGCCGATCGCTTATTGGTTGGCTGTGTGTGTGTGTGTGTGTGTGTGTGTGTGTGTGTGTGTGTGTGTGTGTGTGTGTGTGTGTGTATCGACTCAGCCACTGCTGAGTGTCGCTCAAGTCTTCGTGCAAGTGTTTGTCAAACTGTGTGTGTAGTTGGTGTCATTTCCATTAACAACTTGTTTTAAATGTTGTCGGCGTACTGGCAGTCAGTCGGTCGGTTGGAGCGGATCAGCAAGCAAGTCTCCGCACGGCGTAGTCGGCCGGGCCCGCTGGCGATCTCTGCGCGGTGTGAGAGCGTGTGGGGGCTGTTCCGAGTGCTACGAAGTTCGTGGCTCACCGACCCACGACATGGAAGTTGTGTGGTGATTTAATTACCAAAGCCACGTCTGTTCACGTTGTCCCCTTGGTTGGTGGTTCGCTGTAGGCGGTATTCCTGGGAGCAACAGCGAGTGTTCGAGTTGGTGAAGATTTAACCTCAATGTGGTGGAATTAACTATATTTGTCTTTTTGAAATTCAATTTCACCAGAGGAATTTTCTGTCTTTTGGCCGTTAGTGTTTCGGTTACCTGCCCTGGTCGCTGACGTAAATTCAGGCGTGTCCTTTCCTCACCTGTTGTCACTGTCCAAAATGGTGTGTAGTTTTTGAGAGCTTAATGTATTTTTGATTGTGGGCGGCTATGTCTGTAACTGGTCGGTGGTTAGCAAATCGTCTTGTCGGTGGATCCCTGACTGTCTCTTGGTTGTGTTGCCAGCGGATCGAGTATAGTTGGGCTGCCTTCTTGTCTCACCTAAACGAACGTTAAGATTTCAAGGGCAGACCGGGCCTCTTGGAAACTTCTGAGCGCTTTGCCCATACTGCATTCTTATTAGCGTTTAATTGTGTATTTTAATGGCTCATAGTCGATGGTTGGAATGTGTATACTTGTAATTGTGTTTTTAAGCCGGCCGAAGTGGCCGTGCGGTTAAAGGCGCTGCAGTCTGGAACCGCAAGACCGCTACGGTCGCAGGTTCGAATCCTGCCTCGGGCATGGATGTGTGTGATGTCCTTAGGTTAGTTAGGTTTAAGTAGTTCTAAGTTACAGGGGACTGATGACCTCAGATGTTAAGTCCCATAGTGCTCAGAGCCATTTGAACCAAAGGCCTTCAGCCGTTTTAAAAGTAAGTTTTTCTAACTGGAGCAAGTCTTACGTTCTCTAAAGATAAAGGTTGGGCCTTGTGCCTGTTGAAAGTTTATTGTATTGTTTTTAAAAGCATCGGCCTTCAGCCGCTTTAAGTTTTAAGGATCTTACTTATCAAGTATTACCTTTTCTAAGATAAAGCTGTGGGCTTTCTGCCTGTTGAAAATTTATTGTAATTGTTTTGTTCTTAAACAGCCGCTTTAAAATTTTGGATTCTTACTTATCAGGTCTTACATCACTTGGGCTTAAATACTATTTAAGGTTAAAAGCTTGGGGTCTTCTGCCTTGGAGAATTGTTTCCAGTTTTTTTTTTTTAACAAAGGCCTTTAGCCGTTTGAAGTAAGGCTTCTTATTGGTCATAAAGCTTGGGCCTTCTGCCTATTGAAAGGTTATTGTAGTTATGTTGTTTTAAATTTATGGGCCTTAAGCCGTTTTAAAATTAGAGGCGTTTTCTGTCGACAGTCAAGCTTAGAAGTTGCACTGTAATGTTTGGACAACTAAATAAAGTGTTATGTTTGGAGTGTAACTGACAGCCGCTCATTCTGGCCCCCTTCCACAATTCCTACTACTTGTCCTGTCCTGCGGGTTTAGCAGGGCGTATCAGACAACACTGCAAGTCACGTTTTGGGAAATACGACTGAGAGTACTGCGTATGTTGTTAAGGCATTTTGTTTCATACAAACGTTAATTTTTTGCAAAAAAAATACCTCAGCTGTGACCCTTGTGAATATGGTACTCATTACGTTGGACGGTATTGTCCCTTGAGCGAGTTGTGCTTCTGTAATTCTCTAATCTTTCATCTAAATCTACATTTATACTCCGCAAGCCACCCAACGGTGTGTGGCGGAGAGCACTTTACGTGCCACTGTCATTACCTCCCTTTTCTGTTCCAGTCGCGTACGGTTCGCGGGAAGAACGACTGGCGGAAAGCCTCCGTGCGCGCTCTAATCTCTCTGATTTTACATTCGTGATCTCCTCGGGAGTTATAAGTACGAGGAAGCAATATATTCGATACCTCATCCAGAAACGCACCCTCTCGAAACCTGGCGAGCAAGCTACACCGCGATGCAGAGCGCCTCTCTTGCAGAGTCTGCCACTCGAGTTTGCTAAACATCTCAGTAACGCTATCACGCTTACCAAATAACCCTGTGACGAAACGCGCCGCTCTTCTTTGGATCTTCTCTGTCTCCTCTGTCAACCCGACCTGGTACGGATCCCACACTGATGAGCAATATTGAAGTATAGGTCGAACAAGTGTTTTGTAAGCCACCTCCTTTGTTGATGGACTACATTTTCTAAGGACTCTCCCAGTGAATCTCAACCTGGCTCCCGCCTTACCAACAATTAATTTTATATGATCATTCCACTTCAAATCGTTACGTACGCATACTCCCAGATATTTTACAGAAGTAACTGCTACCAGTGTTTGTTCCGCTATCATATAATCATACAATAAAGGATCCTTCTTTCTATGTATTCGCAATACATTACATTTGTCTATGTTAAGAGTCAGTTGCCACTCCCTGCAAAATGGTTCAAATGGCTCTGAGCACTATGGGACTTAACTGCTGAGGTCATCAGTGCCCTAGAACTTAGAACTACTTAAACCTAACTAACCTAAGGACATCACACACATCCATTCCCGAGGCAGGATTCGAACCTGCGACCGTAGCGGTTGCGCAGTTCCAGACTGTAGCGCCTAGAACCGCTCGGCCACCCCGGCCGGCACCTCTCCCTGCACCGAGTGCCTATCCGCTGCAGATCTTCCTGCATTTCGCTACAATTTTCTAATGCTGCAACTTCTCTGTATGCTACAGCATCATCCGCAAAAAGCCACATGGAACTTCCGACACTATCTACTAGGTCATTTATATATATTGTAAAAGCAATGGTACCATAACACTCCCCTGTGGTACGCCTTAGGTTACTTTAACGTCTGTAGACGTCTCTTCATTGAGAACAACATGCTGTGTTCTGTTTGCTAAAAACTCTTCAGTCCAGCCACACAGCTGGTCTGATATTCCGTAGGCTCTTACTTTATCAGGCGACAGTGCGGAACTGTATCGAACGCCTTCCGGAAGCCAAGGAAAATAGCATCTACCTGGGAGTCTGTATCTAATATTTTCTGGGTCTCATGGACAAATAAAGCGAGTTGGGTCTCACACGATCGCTGTTTCCGGAATCCATGTTGATTCCTACAGAGTAGATTCTGAGTTTCCAGAAACGACATGATACGCGAGCAAAAAACATGTTCAAAGATTCTACAACAGATCGGCGTCAGAGATATAGGTCTATAGTTTTCCGCATCTGCTCGACGACCCTTCTTGAAGACTGGGACTACCTGTGCTCTTTTTCAATCTTTTGGAACCTTCCGTTCCTCTAGAGACTTACGGTACACGGCTGTTAGAAGGGGGCAAGTTCTTTCACGTACTCTGTGTAGAATCGAACTGGTATCCCGTCAGATCCAGTGGACTTTCCTCTGTTGAGTGATTGCAGCTGCTTTTCTATTCCTTGGACACTTATTTCCATGTCAACCATTTTTTCGTCTGTGCGAGGATTTAGAGAAGGAACTGCAGTGCGGTCTTCCTCTGTCAAACAGCTTTGGAAAAAGGTGTTTAGTATTTCAGCTTTACGCTTCTCATCTTCTGTTTCAATGCCATCATCATCCCGGAGTGTCTGGATATGCTGTTTCGAGCCACTTACTGATCAATGGTTTATACACTGATTGCGCATAAATGCAGAGTTTTGTAGAAAAAGACCTTGATTAGTAGAACGAACACATCTCCATCTCTTATATTCGTTTTTATTCAGTTTTAGGCTTTCCAACTCGGTAGTTCCCTTGTTACAACTTTCAAGGGTGGACACACAACTTTGGTATTATAATGCTTACCGAGGCTTTTACAGGAGGTGATTTTCGTCGCATATATCGGTGACAAGAACGTAGCCCAGAACCGACAGTATGGCGTGGCTGCAAGTGTTGAGAGGTTGTTTAGCCGGTGCCACAGCTGCGTGTGAACAGCTGGTAGGGATGCAGAACAACACCGTTCGTTAGCTCAGCAGCCGCTTCTCGAGGCAGTCGCAGGAACGCCACCTTTTCGAACTGGCGTTTCAGCGCCGAGCGCAGAAATGAAAGACGAACTTACTTTTCTACTAAGGCACGCGTATTCCATTCACAGTTTTTTACAACACTATTCATTATCAAAGGGTGACACTGCTCATAACAGTAGCAGTTATTGTTTCCTCTTCGTGGTTCGTTCAGACGGAAGGCTGGCTTTATTCAGCTCTCCAAACAAGTCTATCCTGTGCAAGCCTCTTCATCTCCGCATAATTACTGCACACTACATCCATTTGGAACCGCTTATTTTAGTTAAGCCGTTACAATGTTTACGCCCCACGCTTTCCTCCGTTACCAAATTCCCGAGCGAGGTGGAGCAATGGTTAGCACGCGGGACTGGCATTCGGGAGGACGACGGTTCAAACCCGCGTCCGTTCACGCAGATTAAGGTTATGCGTGATTTCCCTTAGTATAACGAGGCGTATGCAGGGATGGTTCCTTTGAAGGGACACGGCCGATTTCCTTCCCCATCCTTGACACAATCCGAGCTTGTGCACCGTCTCTAATGACCTCGATGTCGACGGGGCGTTAACCTCAATCTTCCTTCCTTCCTTCCTTCCGTTAGCAAATTAACTAATCCTTGAATCTATACAATGTGACTTATCCACTTATCTCTCCATTTAATCAGTTGTGCCGTAAATTTCTTTCCAAGCCGATTCGGTTCAGTACCTCATCATTACTTCTCTGATCTACCCATCTAATATTCAGTGTTTTTCTGTCATCACATTTCAAAAACTTCCGTACTCCTCTTGTCTCTGCTGTTGACCATCCATGCACCACTTCCGTTGGGCCCACACACCAAACAAGTATTTTGAGAAAAGTCTTCTGTATACTTCAATCTACGAATATATTCGCTGTTAACATTATTTTCTCTTCTCCAGAAGTGCTTCTTCTTTCCAGAATGAGATTTTCACTCTGCAGTGGAGTGTGCGCTGATATGAAACTTCCTGGCAGATTAAAACTGTATGCCCGACCGAGACTCGAACAGGTCCCGAGTTCGAGTCTCGGTCGGGCACACAGTTTTAATCTGCCAGGAAGTTGCTTCTTCTTTAGTTATTGTCAATCAGTATTTCATTCCCTCATTATTTCTGCCATCGTTCAGTTATTTATCTGTCGATGGTAGATTGGTTGATTTTGGGGAGGGGACCAGACAGCGAGGTCATCGGTTCTATCGGATTAGGGAAAGATGGGGAAGGAAGTCGGCCGTGTCCTTTAAAAGGAACCATCCCCGTATTTGCCTGAAGCCATTTAGGAAAATCACAGAAAACCTAAATCAGGTTTGAACCGTCGTGCCGCGCAGAGTGGCCGCGTGGTTAGAGGCGCCATGTCACGGATTGCGCTGCCTCTCCCAATGGAGGTTCGAGTCCTCCCTCAGGCATGGCTGTGTGTGTTGTTCTTAGCATAAGTTAATTTAAGTAGTGTGTAAGTCTACGGACCGATGACCTTAGCAGTTTGGTCCCTTAGGAATTCACTCACATTTGAACATTTGAACCATCGTCCTCCCGAATGCGAGTCCAGTGTGCTCACCTCCGCGCCGCCTCGTTGGATTTTTCTGTCGAATTAGCAACATTTGTTTACCACTTTCAGGGTCTCATTTTCTACTCTGTGTAATTACGAAGCATGACGTCACTTAATTCGACTACCTTCCGTTATCATTATTTTATTGGTCTTGTAAACGTATATCAAGAATCCACTCATTCTGTTCAAAGCCGGCCGAAGTGGCCGTGCGGTTAAAGGCGCTGCAGTCTGGAACCGCAAGACCGCTACGGTCGCAGGTTCGAATCCTGCCTCTGGCATGGATGTTTGTGATGTCCTTAGGTTAGTTAGGTTTAACTAGTTCTAAGTTCTAGGGGACTAATGACCTCAGCAGTTGAGTCCCATAGTGCTCAGAGCCATTTGAACCATTTGAACCATTCTGTTCAAATGATTTTGTAAGCTTTTATTTCGTCACCCTGATCCTAGTTCTTTGTTCCTTGGTTTCTTCCAATGTTTACTAGATGTTCTGTTGGAACGCCATGGGGTTACTGCAACAGTTACTTTCTCCGTTACGTGTTCTCAGACTGTTATAACTGCATTCCAGTTTCTGTATAGGTTGTTGATACCTTTCGCTTCTCGTATTTTATTTCTCGTAGTCTGAGAATTCCAAAAGTGGTACTGTATTCAACTTTGTCAAAGGCTTCTTCTTAACCTATAAATGTCTGTTTGTCTTTTATAACCTATCTTCTAATGTAAGTCGCGGGGTCAGTATTGACTCATGTATTAAAATTCCCCAGAACTCAAACAATCTTATCTCAGGTCAGCTTCTATCAGTCCTTTCATTTTTCTGTAGATAAGTTGTGTTAGTACTTTGCACCCATGACCTAATAAACTGACATTTCGGTAAAATTCAAGCTTGTCAGCCCTTGCCTTCCTTCCTATCGACATTAATACATTTTTCTAGAACTCTGAGACTATTTCGCCTCCCTCACAAAACCTGTACAGTGAGTTGCCCATGCAGACAATAGAGATACTTGATCGACCTACCCCTATCCTCTAACGGACCTTGAACACGAAGCGTGACGAGCTTATGACATCACAACGTGGAGTATGATGGCCGGCCAGAACGACAGTGCAGTCGACCTCGGTGAAATACACGCACTGTGCAGAATTTCCTAACGTGGGCAGCATGTCAGGTCGAGTAGCACCGAGCAGACATCGTTGAAAAGCTGCAGTGCCGCATTAGTATCATAACTTAGACCTACAACAATTGGTTGTTTCCAAATATGTCTTTGCTCCAGGATGTCACTACGTTTTTTCGTTTATTTTGCGTTGGCTGCTGTACAATATCCCTAGAGTCCTCCTCGAAACTTGGTGTGTAGGCTTTCACAGGATAGTTAACTCCTACCCTAAAATTTAGTTTTTTAAGCTTGACGATTTCTCCCGCGTGAAGCAAACAGGTGACCTTTGCATCATCAATATCACACGTTAGTCCTATTTGATGTGTGTCCCACACACTTGAGCAATATTCTACTGCATCGTAGGCAGTCTCTCCTGTAGACTACCTTTTCCCTTTATCCTCCCATAGGATCAAAGTCTGGTTCTTCATCAAGATGTAACGAAATATATGGCCGCTTTTTTACTCAGTGGTTCATTATCTATATTACTACTACACTGAAAAGCCAAAGAAACTGGTACACCTGCCAAATATCGTGTAAGGCCCCAGGGAGCAAGAAGAAGTCCTGCAACACGACATGGCATGGACTCAGACTAATGTCTCAAATAGTGCTGGAGGGAACTGACACCATGAATCCTGCACGGCTGTCCATAAATCCGTAAGAGTGCGAGCGGGTGGAATCTCCTCTGAACAGCATGTGCAAGACATCCCAGATATGCTCAATAATGTTTATGTCTGGGGAGTCTGGTGCCCAGCGGGAGATTTTAAACTCAGAACACTGTTCCTGCCCCCCCCTCCCCTCTCCCTCCGAGCGCCCTCCCCCCCCCCCCCCCCCCCCTCGCCAACCTACCATTCGGATCTCCGGAAGGGGACTGCCGAGGGCGAGGTGACCATGGGACTCATCTGATAGCAGGATGACTGGATCAAGAGGAAAGGAGGACAAGTCCGTGCACCTATCCGGGATTGAATCCGCGACCTTCAGGATGGGAGTCTACTGTTCTACCCGCTTCCTTTTCCATTTTGTTTGTCATTGTTCTCGGCATTTGATCTGGGCGGAAGTCAGATGACACCCCTTCAAGTTCATCGCTGAATACTTCGCTCAGGTTTTTATTACAGACAGAACGCGCTGAGACACCGTCCCGGCGCCCGCTAGACCAGCGTGTGTGTGTGTGTGTGTGTGAGAGAGAGAGAGAGAGAGAGAGAGAGAGAGAGAGAGATCGACCACGTAAATGTAGTATCGAAGATAGCAGAAACCAGACACATGCTTTTCCGGAAGAACCCTTACAAAATACAGGGTGATTCAAAAAGAATACCACAACTTTAGGAATTTAAAACTCTGCAACGACAAAAGGCAGAGCTAAGCACTATCTGTCGGCGAATTAAGGGAGCTATAAAGTTTCATTTAGTTGTACATCTGTTCGCTTGAGGCGCTGTTGACTAGGCGTCAGCGTCAGTTGATGCTAAGATGGCGACCGCTCAACGGAAAGCTTTTTGTGTTATTGAGTACGGCAGAAGTGAATCGACGACAGTTGTTCAGCGTGCATTTCGAACGAAGTATGGTGTTACACCTCCTGATAGGTGGTGTATTAAACGTTGGTATAAACAGTTTACAGAGAATGGGTGTTTGTGCAAAGGGAAAAGTTCTGGACGGCCGAGAACGAGTGATGAAAATGTAGCACGCATCCAGCAAACATTTGTTCGCAGCCCAGGAAAATCGACTCGCAGAGCTAGCAGAGAGCTGCAAATTCCACAATCAACTGTATGGAGAGTCCTACGAAAAAGGTTAGTTATGAAACCTGAACGTCAACTACCCGAGGCGATGGATCGGCCGCCAGGCAGCCCGTGACGGAGCACTTCATCACTGGCCTCCAAGAAGCCTTGATCTTACCCCCTGCGATTTTTTCTTATGGGGGTATGTTAAGGATATGGTGTTTTGGCCACCTCTCCCAGCCACCATTGATGATTTGAAACGAGAAATAACAGCAGCTATCCAAACTGTTACACCTGATATGCTACAGAGAGTGTGGAACGAGTTGGAGTATCGGGTTGATATTGCTCGTGTGTCTAGAGGGGGCCATATTGAACATCTCTGAACTTGTTGTTGAGTGAAAAAAAACCTTTTTAAATACTCTTTGTAATGATGTATAACAGAAGGTTATATTATGTTTCTTTCATTAAATACACATTTTTAAAGTTGTGGTATTCTTTTTGAATCACCCTGTATAATTCACCCACGAAGGAGGTCGCTCGCAGAAAAATCGATCGACAGGTTCTTCAGTATTGTTAGTCAGTGTGGGACTCCTACCAAGTTGGATTAGTCATAGCGAGAGTTAAAGAAATGTGCAATGAATTGCTGCTGTGGTAGGCGCTACAAGAAGCATGTTCATCTCGCAGAGCCTAACTTACGGAATCCGGAGAGCCCACTTCCGATACAAGCCAACAAACAAACATATTTCTACAACCATCTCGCGTAATGCCAGCAGAGCCGTAATTCTAGAAACTGGGTCTCTAAATTGACGAACTATACTCGAGGCTTGGTCAGACAAGAATTTTTAAGCGATCTCCATCATATCGTACTTCATTACTTTTCTGGTCACTCTGAACCTGCCATCCTCCTTCCCAATTAGATAATTTTTCAGCTCGAATTGCTTCTTATTTTAGAGGCAGCATTCCAAAACGCGAGAGTTTAATTGACTGCACATTGAGGTAGGAAATGTGTCGGTTTACTCGCCGTCAAAATTTATGTTGCAGCGTGAAGGAAAATCTAAGGGCACTGCCGAACACAGCAGAGACATAAATTTCTACCGACCAGACGCTTCCTTTCGACGATACCGACACTAATGCTTGGGGCTGAAAGTTGATGTTTACTTTAGCGCTGGGTTGCAAAGGAATGCGTTTATTTCCGCTGCCGTACTTTTGCAGCGATCGCGTATCTGTGCTGCCTTCCGGTTCGCAGACGGCGTGCGCCGGAACTTCCGCGAAGTGATGCAGATAACAGTTGCGCGGTGCCGCACGACGAGGACGCATATGTTGCCTGGGCATGTTTACACGTGGATATCCGCGTAAACATTCTGCGCGTCGTGCGTGGAAGGACGTGTTTTCCTGCAGAAGACGCGAATGAAGCTCGCGCGGACTCGTGCCTTTGTAGGGCACACACGAGGGACACCGGAGCGACAGCGTTAAAGACCAGCATGAACAAACTTACACATGAAGTTGTGCAATTAAAAAAGTAAATTTTTTTACGTACAAGGGCACTACTTGCGTAGAGACTTTCTTTGGTTTGTAGTGTCACACAGTAAGAGACGCAAAAGTAGAACAAGCCGTGAATAACAAGAGGACTTTATTAACATACTAGGTTAGTCAACAACTTGCGTGTACGGCATCTCCCAGTTATTATGGAATAAACATTTCAGTAATGGTGGAGAGACAAATATATCAAGTAGGGTTAATGAACTCTGTTTCGGAAACAACAAAGTTCCGAAGCCGGTCCGGTTATAGGCACCTGTCTGAGGTGTCTGTAACCCTACGAATCGTTGTTAGTGAGATACGACTTCTTTTATTTTGTACTTAGTTGCTACCATTGTAGGGTAGAAAAAATCCACTAACATGTAGGCATGTATCATGAGGGCTCAGGACAGGAAGCTCCAATAAAGCACTTGCGGGAGATTTACACCAGTTCTAACAGCAGTATAACAACCATTTTAAATTACGAATGTGTCTGTTCCACCAGTCATCAAGGTCATTTATCTAGTAAGGTCCGATTGGTCGCGAAATGGAAACCACAGTGAAACTCAAAAATATTTTTTTGCGACAGTTAGCTACACCTTCCAGTTACTTATCTACATAGTCGCCACTCCGACTGAGACATTTATTGTAGCGTTGTAGCAGCTTCCCAATACCCTCGTTATAGAAGGCAGCCGCCTATGATTTCTGCTGATTCTCTGCGGTGATCTACAGCTTGTTGTCTGTGCCAAAATGTCTTCATTGCCAGCGGTTCGTGTGAGCTAAGATGAAAATTAGAAAGATCTAAGTCCGGGCTGTATGGTGGATGATCGAACAATTCCCATCGAAAACGCTGTAGGAGTGTCCTCATTGTCTGTCCAGTGTGCGGCCGAGAATTTTCATGAAGAAGGAAATGCGTAACAGTTAAATTGTGTGGGATGCATAAAATCAGGCGAACACTCTCACTGGCACTCATACACTGAAGCGCCAAAGGAACTGGTATAGGCATGCGTTTACAAAAACAGAGATATGTAACCAGGCAGGATACATCTCTGCGGTCGGCAACACCTATAAAAGACAAGTGTCTGGCGCATCTACATCTACATGATTACTCTGCAATTCACATTTAAGTGCTTGGCAGAGGGTTCATCGAACCACAATCATACTATCTATCTACCATTCCACTCCAGAACAGCGCGTGGGAAAAACGAACACCTAAACCTTTCTGTTCGAGCTCTGATTTCTCTTAGTTTATTTTGATGGTCATTCCTACCTATGTAGGTTGGGCTTATCAAAATATTTTCGCATTCGGAAGAGAAAGTTGGTGACTGAAATTTCGTAAATAGATCTCGCCGCGACGAAAAACGTCTTTGCTTTAATGACTTCCATCCCAACTCGCGTATCATATCTGCCACACTCTCTCCCCTATTACCTGATAATAGAAAACGAGCTGCCCGTTTTTGCACCCCCTCGATGTCCTCCGTCAATCCCACCTGGTAAGGATCCCACACTGCGTAGCAATATTCTAACAGAGGACGAACGAGTGTAGTGTAAGCTGTCTCTTTAGTGGACTTGTTGCAGTGTCCTGCCAATGAAACGCAGCCTTTGGCTCGCCTTCCCCACAATATTATCTGTGTGGTCTTTCCAACTGAAGTTGTTCGTAATTTTAACACCCAGGTACTTTGTTGAATTGACAGCCTTGAAAATTGTTCTATTTATCGAGTAATCGAATTCCAACGGATTTCTTTTGGAACTCATGTGGATCACCTCACACTTTTCGTTATTTAGCGTCAACTGCCACCTGCCACACCATACAGCAATCTTTTCTAAATCGCTTTGCAACTGATACTGGTCTTCGGATGACCTTACTAGACGGTAAATTACAGCATCATCTGCGAACAACCTAAGAGAACTGCTCAGATTGTCTCCCAGGTCATTTATATAGATCAGGAACAGCAGAGGCCCCAGGACGCTTCCCTGGGGAACACCTGATATCACTTCAGTTTTACTCGATAATTTGCCGTCTATTACTACGAACTGCGACCTTCCTGACAGGAAATCACGAATCCAGTCGCACAACTGAGACGATACCCCATAGGCCCGCAGCTTGATTAGAAGTCGCTTGTGAAGAACGGTGGCAAAAGCTTTCCGGAAATCCAGAAATACGGAATCAACCTGAGATCCCCTGTCGATAGCGGCCATTACTTCGTGCGAATAAAGAGCTAGCTGCGTTGCACAAGAACGATGTCTTCTGAAACCATGCTGATTACGTATCAATAGATCGTTCCCTTCGAGGTGATTCATAATGTTTGAATACAGTATATGCTCCAAAACCCTACTGCAAACCGACGTCAATGATATACGTCTGTAGTTCGATGGATTACTCCTACTACCCTTCTTAAACACTGGTGCGACCTGCGCATTTTTCCAATCTGTAGGTACAGATCTATCGGTGAGCGAGCGGTTGTACATGATTGCTAAGTAGTTGTTAGATCGGTTACTGCTGCTACGATGGCAGGGTAGCAGGGCCAGATGAAAGAAGGGCCAGTAGACATGAGGCAGACGTGTAAATCCCCAACGAGATCGGATCGTCTCACAGTGGCTTAAGCACTCCAGCCATTCCAAAGCTTATCTGCCTTTCGACTGAGCTGTCTCAACTCCACTCCACACGTCAATTTCGCCATTGCAATCTTCGTTATCGGTGCCATTCGCTGAAGGTAAACAAGCCGCTCCCCAAATTGTCTCTCTTGCTTGCACGTCACGAGTCCTGCTTGAGATCGACGATGACGCACACGGTTGTTATACTCAGTGCCACGCTAAAGAACTGCGACGAGGAAGACGGAACGAATTTCCGCCGCACCTCTGGCATTTTTAAAAAAATGGTTCAAATGGCTCTGAGCACTATGGGACTCAACTGCTGAGGTCATTAGTCCCCTAGAACTTAGAACTAGTTAAACCTAACTAACCTAAGGACATCACACACATCCATGCCCGAGGCAGGATTCAGACCTGCGACCGTAGCGGTCTCGCGGTTCCAGACTGCAGCGCCAGAACCGCGCGGCCACTTCTGGCATTTTTAGCTTTCATTCATTCTAACTGTGTTACTGCATCGAATGGTGAACGCTGGGCCAGTCATTTGAGTTGGTTACCCGAATGCCTCCCGAGGCGACGACAAAACCCTTGGTCAATTCACACATTTTTACCGGCAGGGTCAGCTATGGACTAGTCAGTCTGCCTTATGAGAGTAAGACCAGGTGGCGATACTGGAGGCAGCGACCGCGTAGCGTGATATGTGCATTCAAATGGTTGGAAGATACCAAGTGAGAAACTTGCCGAAACATCTACCAGTACACTGGGATGATATTCCGAAAAAATTCACCAGTGAGTCATTTTCTGTTCAAGAAAAAACGCGATGCTTTCGGTACCGATACTATTGTTCCGATATCATCGTCATATTCTTAACATGTTACAAGTCTAATTACAATTTATTTTCTTCAGGTAGAAATACTTCTGTCCACGTCGCAATACGGGCTTAGAAACCATCGTTCGCGTTCGCGTGAAACTTAATTTTCTCGCGTGATGTCTTGCGAACCATGCACGAGGAGCAAACAGACAGATTCCATATTTCTAGTTTTCCGGAAAGCATTAGCATTTGAGACAGTGCCACACTTCAGACTGTTAATGAACGCCCATGCGTACAGACTAAGTTATATAGTCACCTGACGGACACGGCGAGCAGCAATCTGCGACTGTTCGCTGATGCACTGTAGTGTACGGGAAGATTCGTCTTTGAGTGACTGAGGAGGATACAAGGTGATTTAGACAAAATTTCTATTTGGTATGATAAATGGCAGCTTGCTTTAAATTTGGGAAAATAATTTAATGAAGATGAGTAGGGGAAAATGTAATGTTAGAATCAAGCATTACTGGAGTGCTACTTCATATGATCACGTCGTTTAATTATGTAGATGTGACGTTGCAAAGTGAAATGAAATGGAACGATCAGGTAAAGTCGGTTGTAGGAAACGCGAATAATCGACTTCGGTTTACTGGAAGAATTCTAGGATAATGTTCTTCATCTGTACAGGAGACTGCGTACAGAAAACGCGTGCGGCCCATTCTTGAGTACTGATCGAGTGTATGGGTTCCGCACCAGGTCACATTAAATGAAGAATCATACTAAATGAAGACATGAAAGAAATTCAGAGGAGTGCTGCTAGATTTGCTACCGATACGTTCGATTAACACGTGAGCATTACGGAATTACTTCGTGAACTTAATGGGAATGCATGTTTGAAATATATTCTCTTTGTGAAATGCTGCTGAGAAAGTTTAAAGGAACGGTATTTGCGACCGACTGCAAAACCATCCTAGGCCTACTGCTACCAACGTACATTTCGCGTAATTCCCGAGAGGACAAGGTGAGAGAAATCTGACTCGTACGGAAGCATATAGACAATCGTTTATCTCTCACTTCGTTTGCGAACGGAGCAGGAAAGTGAATGACAAGTAGAGTATTTCTATGATAATATATAATCTGATGCAGATATTATCTTACTGTCTCTGTCATTAATTTAACTTGGTGCCATAAAAGCTCTCGTGGTCGTGCGGTAGCGTTCTCGCTTCCCACGCCCAGGTTCCCGGGTTCGATTCCCCGCGGGTCAGGGATTTTCTCTGCCTTATGATGACTGGGTGTTGTGTGCTGTCCTTAGGTTAGTTAGGTTGAAGTAGTTCTAAGTTCTAGGTGACTGATGACCATAGATGTTAAGTCCCATAGTGCTCAGAGCCATTTTTAAAAGCTCTCTCTCTCTCTCTCTCTCTCTCTCTCTCTCTCTCTCTCTCTCTCTCTTGCGAATGTCACATCGAAAGAATTTTATCGTTTAAGCTCAATAAGTTATTAAAATAGCTTCGTTCCATCCGTTCAAGTCCAATGCGAATGCTTGAGAGGGATTTCGGATGTTCAGAGAAGCTGCGCTGCAACAGAGCTGAAATATTTTAATCATAGTACATTAGCAAACGCATTCAATTTTCAATTCTGCATCGTGATTGTAAGTAGCAGGGAGTGCGCATCTGTACCGTTGCGTGAACGGATTTTTAATTAGCTGTACTTATGGAATGATTTGCTCAAAAGGCGAAGACCGTGATGCAGGCTCCATTGAACCCGTCATCCTTCCACTATCCACACAACATGAGTAGAAATGAATCTGAGGTTCAGAAAATTGCAACAAACCTCTGGGCACGTACCTGAAACTTAATGTTATATATTCTTAAAATCAGTCGTTACAGTCCTAAACATCTTTTCAGGTTCGCTAAGAGTTCAAAATTCTGTCATTTACCAGTTTTGCAACCGCAACAGTAACATATTCTGACAATTACATGCAATATCTTCCCAAAATCTCATACTGTATTAGTCCCAGTTCATTTCTCCCTTAATATGAACATTACAAAGAATAAGCATTTTCCAGAGAGCGTAACGCACTATTGCAATTGTACACTGAGGTGGCAGGTCATGGGACAGCGATATGCAAATATATAGACAGCGGTAGTGACGCGTACACAAGGTGTAAGAGAGCAGTGCATTGACAGAGCTGTCGTTTGTGCTCATGTGATTCACGTGAAAAGCTTTTCAACGTGATTATGCCTGCACGACAGGAATTAACAGACTTTGAACAAGGAACGGTAGCTGGAGGTAGACGCGTGGGACATTTCATAACGGAAATCGTTAGGGAAATCAGTATTCCGAGATCCACAGTGCCAAGAACGTGCTGAGAATACCAGATTGCGGGTATTACCTCTCAGTGCTAACAGAAAAGAAACATTGCGTAAAATACCCGCAGAAATCAATGTGGGACGTACGGTGAACGTATCCATTAGGACAGTGCGGCGAAATTTGGCGTTAATGGGTTGTAACAGCAGAAGAACGACACGAGTGCCTTTGCTAACTGCACGACATCACCTGGGCACGTGACCAAATCGTTTGGACCCTAGGCGAATGCAAAACCGAGGCCTAGTCAGATCAGTCCCGATTTCAGTTGGTAAGAGCTGATGGTAGGGTTCGAGTTATAAGTAGGCTGTTTAGGTTTTCTTATTGGTAACGCCACGTAGCGCTCTGTATGAAAATCGCTGCCTGTGCTGTGTGCAGTCTGAGGCTGGTCGGCATTGTTGCAATATTCGCCATTGTAGTGTTGGGCAGTTGGATGCGAACAGCGCATAGCGTTGCGCAGTTGGAGGTGAGCCGCCAGCAGTGGTGGATGTGGGAAGAGAGATGGCGGAATTTTGAGAGCGGACGATCTGGACGTGTCTCATTAAGAAAGAGTAAATTTGTAAGACTGGATGTCATGAACTGATATATATAATATGACTTTTGAACAATATTAAGGTAAATACATTGTTTGTTCTCTATCAAAATCTTTCTTTTGCTAACTGTGCCTATCAGTAGTTAGTGCCTTCAGTAGTTAGAATCTTTTATTTAGCTGGCAGTAGTGGCGCTCGCTGTATTGCAGTAGTTCGAGTAACGAAGATTTTTGTGAGGTAAGTGATTCGTATAGGTTAATGTTAGTCCGGGCCATTCTTTTGCAGGGATTCTTGAAAGTCAGATTGCGTTGCGCTAAAAGTATTGTGTGTCAGTTTAAGCGCAGTCATGTATAATTGTTCAAAGGGGACGTTTCAGAGTGTGTCGCAGACCCCACGAAGCTGTAAACCAAAGTCGTCAAGAAGGCACTGCCAAGCTGGCGGTGGCTCCATAATGGTGTGGGTTGTGGTCACATCGAATCGATTGGGTCCTCTGGTTCAACTGAATCGGTTATTGACCGGCAATAGTTATGTTCGACTACTTGGAGACCATTTAGAGCCATTCAACTTCAGGTTTCTAAACAACGATGGAATTTTTATGGATGACAATACGCCATGTCACCGGACCACAAATGTTCGCGATTCGTTTGAAGAACATTCTGGACAATTCTAGTGAATGATTTGGCCACTCAGATCGGCCGACAAGATTTCCGTCGACCATTTGTGGAACATAATCGAGAGTTTGCACAATATCCTGCACCGGCAAAGTTTTCGCAATTATGGACGGCTATAGAGGCAGCATGGACTTCCAGCGCCTTGTTGAATGCATACCACATGAAGTTGCTGCACTAGCCGGGCAAAATGAAGGCCGATATATTATTAGGAGGTCTCCCTTGACGCGAATTCTTTACAGACGACCTCGGCGAAGATCAGTTTGGATTCCGTAGAAATGTTGGAACACGTGAGGCAATACTGATCTTACCCCTTATCTTAGAAGACAGATTAAGGAAAGGCAAACCTACGTTTCTAGCATTTGTAGACTTAAAGAAAGCTTTTGACAATGTTGACAGGAATACTCTCTTTCAAATTCTGAAGGTGGCAGGGGTAAAATACAGGGAGCGAAAGGCTATTTACAATTTGTACAGAAACCAGATGGCAGTTACAAGAGTCGAGGGGCATGAAAGGGAAGCAGTGGTTGGGAAGGGAGTGAGACAGGGTTGTAGCCTCTCCCCGATGTTATTCAATCTGTATATTGAGCAAGCAGTAAAGGAAACAAAAGAAAAATTCGGATTAGGTATTAAAATCCTTGGAGAAGAAATAAAATCTCTGAGGTTCGCCGATGACATTGTAATTCTGTCAGAGACAGCAAAGGACTTGGAAGAGCAGTTGAACGGAATGGACAGTGTCTTGAAAGGAGGATATAAGATGAACATCAACAAAAGCAAAACGAGGATAATGGAATGTAGTTGAATAAAGTCGGGTGATGCTGAGGGAATTAGATTAGGAAATGAGACACTTAAAGTAGTAAAGGAGTTTTGCTATTTGGGGAGCAAAATAACTGATGATGGTCGAAGTAGAGAGGATATAAAATGTTGACTGGCAATGGCAAGGAAAGCGTTTCTGAAGAAGAGAAATTTGTTAACATCGAGTATAAATTTAAGTGTTAGGAAGTCGTTTCTGAAAGTTTTTTTTATGGAGTGTAGCCATGTATGGAAGTGAAACATGGACGATAACTAGTTTGGACAAGAAGAGAATAGAAGCTTTCGAAATGTGGTGCTACAGAAGAATGCTGAAGATTAGATGGGTAGATCACAGAACTAATGAGGAGGTATTGAGTAGAATTGGGGAGAAGAGGAGTTTGTGGCACAACTTGACAAGAAGAAGAGACCGGTTGGTAGGACATGTTCTGAGGCATCAAGGGATCACAAATTTGGCATTGGAGGTCAGTATGGAGAGTAAAAACCGTAGAGGGATACCAAGAGATGAATACACGAAGCAGATTCAGAAGGATGTAGGTTGCAGTAGGTACTGGGAGATGAAGAAGCTTGCACAGGATAGAGTAGCATGGAGAGCTGCATCAAACCAGTCTCAGGACTGAAGACCACAACAACAACAATATCCCTTGACTTGTCACCACAGTGTGTGTGGTATGTTATCCCTTGCCGTAGCCGTTCTGACGTTTCCAGTAGTATTCTCAGTTTCTTTAAACACAGAATGGAACAGAAAAAGGGCACAAAAGGTGGAGATCATACAAGCAATGCACGATACCCTGTCATGCTCACTGAGTATTTATGTAGATGTAGCTGTATCGCCACAGTTTTCGCTATCAGGTTCGTAATGTGGAATCTGGTGCTGGAAGGCCTCTAGCGGAGAGTAGCAGGTGCTGTTGGCGCGCGAGTTGGTCGTAAAAGCAGGCCGCCTCGGCTGTGCTGGGCTGTGTTACTCCCCGGCCGCAAATGCCACGGCTGGCCCCGCTTCCTCCCAGCTGCCTTGACTGGCATCCCAAGGCTGACTCGCATTACGGAAACGCTCGTACACCACGGCACCTTTCCCCGGACTCTAGACGAAAGTCGCGCAGGTGCGGTTGCGGCTGCAGCTATCTGCCTGCCACGTTCTCAAGCCAACAGCCTTTTGCATGGGCAATCAGTCTCGACACAACAGTTAGATTTTTTTTTTAACAATCAAAAGGGTTGAAAAGTCTTAGCATGTAGTTACCGATCGCTAGACTTCGCGCCTGTGTCTTGAATTAAAGTCCAAACCTCTTTGTAGCGCCTTATGAAGCTAAGACTCAAAGTTGTTGCCTATAATTCGCTTCTCGGATGGGAACACGTCCTCATGAAAGACAGTGATGAGAATCAGCAGATATAAAAGTTCTGTTAAAAATCATCGGAACGAAAGATTTTAGAACAAATGTAAGTTGCTAACTGCTTAGGAAGTTTTGTGAGAGAAGTTGGAAGCTGTCTAGGGGAATAAGAAATAGAATATCTGTGAGTAAAAGAGAGATAGTGATACGTTTGTTGACAGCGAAAACAGTTCCGACGGAATTAATAGATTATTTAAATGTTTTATCTGCAGCGTAGTGTTGTATGAGCCAACGGCCTTGCCGCAGTGGTAACACCGGTTCCCGTCAGATCACCAACGTTAAGCGCTGTCGGGCTGGGCTAGCACTTGGATGGGTGACCATCCGGTCTGCCGAGCGCTGTTGGCAAGCGGGGTGCACTCAGCCCTTGTGAGGCAAACTGAGGAGCTACTTGATTGAGAAGTAGCGGCTCCGGTCTCGGAAACTGACATACGGCCGGGAGAGCGGTGTGCTGACCACATGACACTCCATATCCGCATCCAGTGAGGCCTGTGGGCTGAGGATGACACGGCGACCAGTCGGTACCTTTGGACCTTCATGGCCTTTTCGGGAGGAGAGAGTAGTGTTATATGGCACTCCTAATGTACAGCCGTTTTAGTCCTCGTTTATTTATATTACGTCTGATACTGGGCGGATGCAAGTGCTGTCGTTGAGATGTGTACATTGTTAGTCCTGTTGCATTTCTCATTTTAGGTCTACCTAAGCTTTTTATACTGAGGTGTTTTTGTTCTTTATGGACGAGTCTATACATAGTTACCGATCCTAACAGTTTGCATTATTCCCCTATCACACCTCACCTATCGTTTTCCTATTGCTCAGTTTTTAGATATATTTATAATCCGCATCCACTATTTCAGTTGTATTTTTTTTTATATCTCTTTATTGTGATGAACTGTCACGTTGGCTTCTAGGCATTTTCCGATTGGCTTTAGGCTGATTCCTCACGTTTGTGTGTTATTTGATTATTCTTATGTTTGTAGCTCTGCTCGTATCGATCTTGTGAACTACACTAACGTAAGCGTACGGAACAGACAACTTCCTTTTCTCGCTCTTTTGCGACAATTTATTTCGCTTCCTCACCTCATTGGCTCACACGTTAGCGGGACCGATGAAGTTGATGTTTGGACCCCTCCCCCAAATCAGTCCATCGAGCAATCAGCTCCCACGTTAGTCACATCGCCGGCCGATGTGGCCGAGTGGTTCTAGGCGCTTCAGTCCGGAACCACGCTGCTGCTATGGTCGCAGGTTCGAATCCTGCCTCGGGCATGGGTGTGTGTGTGATGTCCTTAGGTTAGTTAGGCTTAAGTAGTTCTAAGTCTAGGGGACTGATGACCTCCAGATATTAAGTCCCATAGTTCTTAGAGCCATTTGAACCATTTTTTTGAATTGCTGAGGGTAGTTGTAAACAATAGTGTGAAATCAGCGTAAGGAAGCATTCGTGTGTTCCAAAGTGCTATCAGCATTCCAGCTAGTACAACGACTGCGTACGTAATTAAGCAGAATGGTGCAGAATAGTCGAGAAGCTCCTAGTAAACCACACATTTCTGTAGTCAACACAATGCGACGCTTGAGATGGTCTACAAGCGACGCCGCTGGACATTGGGCGATTGGAAGTTAGTGATTTGGTATGATAAATCATGCTATATGTTGTGAATTGGCAGGAACCAATTCACGGGGTTTGGAGGAAGCCGAAAGGCACGCGTTTAAGCTCACGCAGGCTGGCGTGAGGTCTGGAACAGGTAAAGTAATTATACTATCAAGAAAAGTACGTAGCTTCAGGAATACTTAACTTTAATCCATAATTGGTGAACATCGGTCTGACTGTACATTCATCACAAGATAAATAGGAATTGACAATGGCGCCTTGCTAGGTCGTAGCAAATGACGTAGCTGAAGGCTATGCTAACTATCGTCTCGGCTAATGAGAGCGTAATTGTCAGTGAACCATCGCTAGCAAAGTCGGCTGTACAACTGGGGCGAGTGCTAGGACGTCTCTCTAGACCTGCCGTGTGGCAGCGCTCGGTCTGCAATCACTGACAGTGGCGACACGCGGGTCCGACGTATACTAACGGACCGCGACCGATTTAAATGGTTCAAATGGCTCTGAGCACTATGGGACTCAACTGCTGAGGTCATTAGTCCCCTAGAACTTAGAACTAGTTAAACCTAACTAACCTAAGGACAGCACAAACATCCATGCCCGAGGCAGGATTCGAACCTGCAACCGTAGCGGTCTTGCGGTTCCAGACTGCAGCGCTTTTAACTGCACGGCCACTTCGGCCGGCCGGCCGATTTAAAGGCTACCACCTAGCAAGTGTGGTGTCTGGCGGTGACACCACACTGTACCTTGTCACAATCCGATGCAAGAGTTTGGGTTTGGTTAGTGCTAGCATAACAATGCTCCCTGCCACAAAGCAGCAGCTGTGAGCCAATGACTTGTGAACAATAACCTTTCTGAAATGGGTTGGCCTCCCTAGAGTCCCGACCTGAACCCAATGGAACACCTTTGGGGCGAGTTAGAACGCCACTTGGCTTCAGACCTCACAAGGGAACATCCCCATCGCACCCCCCTCAGATTTAGTTATAAGTTGGCACAGTGGATAGGCCTTGAAAAACTGAACACAGATCGATCGAGAAAACAGGAAGAAGTTGTGTGGAACTACGAAAAAATAAGCAAAATATACAAGCTGGGTCGTCCATGTGCAATATAGGCAATATTAAGGGTGCTATGAGCCGAGGAGTGCCGTGGTCCCGTGGTTAGCGTGAACAGCTGCGGAAGGAGAGGTCTTTAGTTCGAATCTGCCCTCGGTCCGTTCGTTCATTGACGTCTCTGTTCACTGTAATAAGTTTGGTGTCTGTGTTTTGCGACAGCACCGCAAAACCGTCGACGAAAGGACGTGTCTCTCCAATGGGAACCGAAAACATTTGATCGCAAGGTCATAGGTCAACCGATTCCTCCACAGGAAAACACGTCTGATATATTCTATACGACACTGGTGGCAGCATGTGCGTCACATGACAGGAATATGTTGTCGACCCACCTAACTAGTACACTTGGCGAATGGGTAAAAAGATTCTTCTACCTTGCCCGATTTAGGTTTTCTTGTGGATATAATAATCACTCCAAAAAAAGTGATGAAAACATAAGGGTTTGTCACATAAACTGAAAATAAAAAGTTAAAATTTTCGGTCGAGGGAAGATTCGAACCAAAGACCTCTAGTTCCGCAGCTGTTCACGCTAACCACGGGACCACGGCTCGCCTTGTCTCATGTTGCCCTTAATATTGCCTATATTGCACATGGACGACCCAGTTTGTATATTTTGCTTATTTTTCCATAGTTCCACACAACTTCTTCCTGTTTTCTCGATCGATCTGTATTCAGTTTTTCAAGGCCTATCCACTGTGCCAACTTATAACTAAATCTGAGGGGGGTGCGATGGGGAGGTTCCCTTGTCAGTGCCGAACTATTAGCTCCTCTGGATTCGGCTCATGGGAAAGAAATGCGTAGCATTCCTCCACAGACATTCAAACAGTTCTTTGAAATTGTCGCCAGCTGAGCTCCAGCAGTCATTAAGCTGGAGGGCGGACACATCCCGTACTAATATCCACTAGTAAGCGTCCAGTTACTTTTGATTAAATAATGTATTTTCAGTTCCGTGGAAATAATTTCGAGCAGGGTAGAGGCGGGAGGACGCAGTAGCTGCTAGCAGGAGCAGCTGCGCGCCCGGACAGACAAGTATGCAGAGAGGAATTACAAACACTGTGTGTGAGCGCCCGTGTTGCTCAAGTCCGGCGTTGCATCGCAGCTGCAGAGTCAGCCAAACACGGCGGTCACTGACCTCAAGCTTCGGACTCAAGCGGCGCCCATTCACGCCATTCACTCCTCCACATGCACATGTAACTACTGTTCTGTTGTCCGCCTAATGGAGATAATTCAGTGCTCCGTTGCATTTAGGAAAAGTCGGAAGTACTTCCTTTTGTCACCCTTATAAGTTTCCCCTCAAAAATTAATGTATCTCGAAATTTCTTCCTGTGAAACAATGAAGCAAACGCTAATTTCATGTCACAGTTACGCTTATTTTTCTTTTAGTTTCTCAGCCATTGGCCGTAACTTTTCCCTCTTCATTTCTAATGTTATACCACAATCTTCTTTCTCTCCCTTATCATCTCTTCTCTGACGTCATTGCTATCACGGTCCAAATCTACTTGTATCTAATTCATCTCTTCCGATTCCTCATAAACAAATAAAATTTGTGCATTTTTCTGCGGCAGATATTACTTGTTGCGCTGTTTACTTCATAAATGCTTCCAACTGTTGATTCTGTATTATGTTATTGTGTTCTCCAATCTGCAAACTAGTTTAATGCTGTCAGTCTCTTTAATTTTCCTACAGATGGCACCTATCTTTCCACAGCTATGCATGCTTTCACATCTTCGCATTTGTGCTATAGGCATTCAAGTCTTGCCCTACTGTACTTTTTTCGGTCTCATTATTTATATGTCTTTATTGCATTTTATCTACTTCATATGCAGTATTTTTGTATTTTCTCCTTCCGTAAGTCAAAATCAATATCTCGCATGCCATTCAAGGATTTGTTTTTTGTCTATTTGATCCTCTGCTTCATCACTATTTCATCTCTGAAATCTACCCATTCTTCTTCTGTTGTAATCCTTTCCCGTGTTTCAGAATTCAAATTCATTATTAATTTGCTCTGTTGGCAACAATACGATTTCTGTATTTTGACAACAGATTCTGTAGCACTCATTTGCTCAAGTATTTTACAATGCATTTATCAATGTACAGTCTGATTTAATCAAATGAGATACAAGAATAAAATCATTATCTCTACGAAACAACACAGCAATGTTTCTCTTTGTTGTCTTATAGACTTCTTGAGATGTTTTTTCATCAATTTGCACAGTGATTACAATTTCCTCTGCTTCGCCCAACACAATATTGCAGACCTGGTCACAAGCATATGACCCTCCGGTAAGCTCTTGTTCAGTCCTCGCCTTCACATAGATTCTTTCATTCAAGCTTAGGCTTCACTAGATACAGTGGCCAATTAACGGTAATAGCTGCAACCTGATCTCCACGTTCCACTATTTGTCTTAAACTTTCGCGACTAGTTCATGAACATTAACTCATGTTGTTGTCTCATCAAAGATTCTATTCAGCACCATCGATTGGGCCGTCGATTCATGAGACGTTTGAGAAGTATCAGGAAGTCTCCAGGTAATGTGTTCACCCCATGTATCACGTAAGTTGGGGATGCAATTCCAGAAGAACATCGGAACGTACGTATGCGTTCTTGATCTCTGTTCGTCCAGCATAAAGTGCTATCAGCTGATGTGGAGGCTGTTATTTGAGAAGAGTGCCACGTTGTATAGAAATAAGCATAGATTTTTACTGAATTCTTCCGTTCTGCTACGTCTCGTTGTCTTACAGTCAACATTCCTAAGTAGATGATCCAGCCTACGTCCCCATAAGCTTGCGTACTACAGTCCGCACCCGGTAGCTGAATTGACAGACTGACAGAATGTGAATCCTAAGGGCCCGGCTTCGATTCCCGGCTGGGTCGGAGATATTCTCCGCTCAGGGACTGGGTGTTGTATTGTCCTAATCATCATCATTTCGTCCCCATCGACGCACAAGTCGGAGAAGTGCCGTCAAATCGAAAGACTTGCACCCGGCGAACGGTCTACCTGAAGGGAGATCCTAGTTACACGACATTTACATTTGCGTGCTACAAATGTTATCCCTCAGGCGTTAGTCTGGCTTGCTCACAGCAGTACCGTTTTTCGTGTGAGTTATTTATTTGCTTACGTCTTCGTAGTAGTCGTGACATCCAGTTTTTCTTTGGAGCAGTGTAAATAATTAAATAAATATAATTAGGTAATCCGTCGGTGTTCTTTTTTTGTGTGTAACAGAATTTCCTTAAACGGTGGAATCCTGTTTACTAACGCACTGAAACCGTACCTCAACGTGTGTGGACATAGGGCTCTGTAAAGTAAGTCGTGCGGAAAAATATTAACATTTGCGTGCTGGGTGACGGCTGCGGCACAAAACACGCACGCATTGCGTAAGCGCGTCTGTGAGCACAGTTGTGCGGGCCAGACCCGACGCGGCACGGCGGGACGAGCCCGGGAAGACTCGAATTTCGTGGAGGACGAGTTGCTGCTGTGGCATAAGGAAACTCAAAATTTTAGAAGGGCCAGACAAGGAGACTTATTCCCAGCAACCGTACAGCAAGTTTTCAGATCCATGAAAGAAGAATCAATACCTTTTAATTAAAAATCAGTAAATTCGCCAGCCCACGATTACTTCTACATCTACATCTACATGATTACTCTACAATTCACATTTAAGTGCTTGGCAGAGGGTTCATCGAATCACAATCATACTATCTCCCTACCATTCCACTACCGAAGAGCGTGCGGGAAAAACTAACACCTAAACCTTTCTGTTCGAGCTCTGATTTCTCTTATTTTATTTTCATGATCATTCCTACCTATGTAGGTTGGGCTCAACAAAATATTTTCGTATTCGGAAGAGAAAGTTGGTGACTGAAATTTCGTAAATAGATCTCGCCGCGACGAAAAACGTCTTTGCTTTAATGACTTCCATCCCAACTCGCGTATCATATCTGCCACACTCTCTGCCCTATTACGTGATAATACAAAACGAGCTGCCCTTTTTTGTACCCTTTCGATGCCCTCCGTCAGTCCCACCTGGTAAGGATCCCACACCGCGTAGCAATATTCTAACAGGACGAACGAGTGTAGTGTAAGCAGTCTGCCCGCATCTCGTGGTCGTGCAGTAGCGTTCTCGCTTCCCACGCCCGGGTTCCCGGGTTCGATTCCCGGCGGGGTCAGGGATTTTCTCTGCCTCGTGATGGCTGGGTGTTGTGTGCTGTCCTTGGGTTAGTTAAGTTTAAGTAGTTCTAAGTTCTAGGGGACTTATGACCACAGCAGTTGAGTCCTATAGTGCTCAGAGCCATTTGAACCATTTTTTTGTAAGCAGTCTCTTTAGTAGACTTGTTGCATCTTCTAAGTGTCCTACCAATGAAACGCAACTTTTGGCTCGCCTTCCCCACAATATTATCTATGTGGTCTTTCCAACTGAAGTTGTTCGTAATTTTTACACTCAGGCACTTAGTTGAATTGACAGCCTTGAGAATTGTACTATTTATCGAGTAATCGAATTCCAACGGATTTCTTTTGGAACTCATGTGGATCACCTCACATTTTTCGTTATTTAGCGTCAACTGCCACCTGCCACACCATACAGCAATCTTTTCCAAATCGCTTTGCAACTGATACTGGTCTTCGGATGACCTTACTAGACGGTAAATTACAGCATCATCTGCGAACAACCTAAGAGAACTGCTCAGATTGTCACCCAGGTCATTTATATAGATCAGGAACAGCAGAGGTCCCAGGACGCTTCCCTGGGGAACACCTGATATCACTTCAGTTTTACTCGATAATTTGCTGTCTATTACTACGAACTGCAACCTTCCTGACAGGAAACCACGAATCCAGTCGCACAATTGAGACGATACCCCGTAGGCCCGCAGCTTGATTAGAAGACGCTTGCGAGGAACGGTGTCAAAAGCTTTCCGGAAATCTAGAAATACGGAATCAACTTGAGATCCCTTGTCGATGGCGGCCATTACTTCGTGCGAATAAAGAGCTAGCTACTTACACAATCGAACTACCGTTTAAGAAAAGGCTTCACACTACTGATTACTTGATAAAAGAGTTAACGTGTTACATACGAGGGGCGTTCAGTAGTTAATGCAACACATTATTCTCTGACAGCAAGTTGGTTTTATTCAGGATTCTAATATAACATATTACTCCTTGCTCTTTTGACTACAAAACTTTGTTTTTCAACATAATCTCCGTTCAATAACACGACCTTTTGCCACCTGACTGTGAGGGCCTGTATGCGAAACGTTACCTCTCTACTGGTCGACGCCGGAGCCAACGTCTTGCTTCATCAGCAACTTCCCCATCACCCACATACTGCTTCTTTCGGAGTTCATCCTTCATTGGACCAAACTGATAGAAATCGGAAGGTGCAGGGTGGATGAGGAAGAACAGTCCAGAGAAGTTCTGTGCGGTGCTCTCGGATGCGCATACTTGTGTTAGGCCTTGCGCTGTCATGGAACAGTAGAAAATCGTTCGCATTTTTGTGGCAAAAAACTCTGTAGTCCAATATTGCAGGAGTCACAGCTGTGTCCGGCCGGCTGTCACCTGGGAGATCGGACAGGTTCGCGCGACCTTGTTGCGATGATGACTGACGCCTCGCCCAACGACTTATCGTGCTTTTGTTCGCTGCCAGGTCTCCGCAGGCATTCTGCAAGCGCATATAGGTATCCACGATGCTGTGGTTTTCCCCTGAAAGACACTCCGTGACACCTCTCTGCTTGGAATGCACCTCCACTAAACGCTACTTTGAAGGCTACGTATATCTCCACAGTGTACGGGAACTTCATGAAATATGAGGGAGTTGAAACGTTAATATTCCACGATACCCCACAAAAATATCTGCATTTTTTAACCGAAATGGCCGAGAAAAAAAGTGTTACATTACAGGGTTATTACAAATGATTGAAGCGATTTCACAGCTCTACAATAACTTTATTATTTCAGATATTTTCACAATGCTTTGCACACACATACAAAAACTCAAAAAGTTTTTTTAGGCATTCACAAATGTTCGATATGTGCCCCTTTAGTGATTCGGCAGACATCAAGCCGATAATCAAGTTCCTCCCACACTCGGCGCAGCATGTCCCCATCAATGAGTTCAAAAGCATCGTTGATGCGAGCTCGCAGTTCTGGCACGTTTCTTGATAGAGGAGGTTTAAACACTGAATCTCTCACATAACCCCACAGAAAGAAATCGCATGGGGTTAAGTCGGGAGAGCGTGGAGGCCATGACATGAATTACTGATCATGATCTCCACCACGACCGATCCATTGGTTTTCCAATCTCCTGTTTAAGAAATGCCGAACATCATGATGGAAGTGCGGTGGGGCACCATTCTGTTGAAAGATTAAGTCGGCGCTGTCGGTCTCCAGCTGTGGCATGAGCCTATTTTCCAGCATGTCCAGATACACGTGTCCTGTAACATTTTTTTCGCAGAAGAAAAAGGGGCCGTAAACTTTAAACCGTGAGACTGCACAGAACACGTTAACTTTTGGTGAATTGCGAATTTGCTGCACGAATGCGTGAGGATTCTCTACCGCCCTGATTCGCACATTGTGTCTGTTCACTTCACCATTAAGAAAAAATGTTGCTTCATCACTGAAAACAAGTTTCGCACCGAACGCATCCTCTTCCATGAGCTGTTGCAACCGCGCCGAAAATTCAAAGTGTTTGACGTTGTCATCGGGTGTCAGGGCTTGTAGCAATTGTAAACGGTAAGGCTTCTGCTTTAGCTTTTTCCGTAGGATTTTCCAAACAGTCGGCTGTCGTACCTTTAGCTCCCTGCTTGCTTTATTCGTCGACTTCCGCGGGCTACGCGTGAAACTTGCCCGCACGCGTTCAACCGTTTCTTCGCTCACTGCAGGCCGACCCGTTGATTTCCCCTTACAGAGGCATCCAGAAGCTTTAAACTGCGCATACCATCGCCGAATGGAGTTAGCAGTTGGTGGATCTTTGTTGAACTTCGTCCTAAAGTGTCGTTGCACTGTTATGACTGACTGATGTGAGTGCATTTCAAGCACGATATACGCTTTCTCGGCTCCTGTCGCCATTTTGTCTCACTGCGCTCTCGAGCGCTCTGGCGGCAGAAACCTGAAGTGCGGCTTCAGCCGAACAAAACTTTGAGTTTTTCTACGTATCTGTAGTGTGTCGTGACCATATGTCAATGAATGGAGCTACAGTGAATTTATGAAATCGCTTCAATCTTTTGTAATAGCCCTGTACTTCTTGAGCGCCCTTCGTATTTGACCTTATACATGTAAGCGACAGAGCTTTAAGAAAAAGGTCTGACGTTATGTTTCACTTTCTTATATGCTTAGACTAATTTGCGCTCTGTTTTAAGGAAAGGCTAGTTCTTCGCGATCTCAACGTATACGACGTCATATCTCGTACAATGACATAATTTAGCAGGTACATTCAGCGGTGTATGTGGATACCGTCTGCAAAAAGTGTTGCAAGTAAAGTCAGTAGTAAAGAAGTAATAAATTAAAACGTCGCACCTGATGCTGAAATTTTACTGCATGAACAGCGAAAATTTAAAAAGCGATAAATTTTTTTTTCCTTCATTATGTCGTGGTAGGTGGCAGCAGGGAAAAGTTTCGTAAAGGCTTGAAGTTATGTATAAAATTTGTTGCAAGTCGCTGAATGCTCTCATTCGCAAATACTGGATGAATGTAATCTGCGTAATTTGCGCCCCGACAGTTACACTGCCTCGAGACATACACACAGACTACAATACTTGTCTCGTTGCGTTAAATCTTTAACATAAAGTTATTATTCTTAACGCGGAAATTATGACGACATTTTAAATTTTTAATTTCGCTCAGTAGCCGTATGAAATATTGAAAATAAAATTTTTGCTTTCCCTGGAAGCCCTTAGATAGGCCACCCTCCAACTGGGCCTATGCGCCTGGTTACCTGTTTAGTAATCGGTACAGTGCACTTACCAGTATGGTCCAAAACGCCGCGCATGAGAACGGGATTTTCCAGTGCTCATACCTCGATTTCTATTTATGATAAAAGGGTAGGGTCAAATATTTTGAATAGGTTTTGCGCTACCGACCATCTGTGTACCCAACAGGAAGTTCATCTTAGTGTCACTTCCCTACAGTACGTGGTCAAATTACGCATATTACACACTTCCACCTGCTTAGGCAAATGGAACAAATCGATTGATTCTTTTTGCATTTGATGTGGTCTACGGTGGGCTTTATCTCGAGGCACCATTTGTTCGTGGGCATTTCCTCTGAAAATCTCAAAAAAGTGTTTTTACTATATTTTCGCCATCGCCAGTGGACCAAAAACCAGCTGAGGATTCCACGACGGTTAAGCACAGAAAATGGCTTAAATTTATACGATATTTTCCTAAGATATCGATCTCGAACAGCCTTGAAAATTTTCTTCATGTCTTTATCCGTTTCTGAGATATAGAGGTTAAAATTTACCCTACTTGCACACGTAAAAAAAGAAAGCAGTTTGTGAAATGACATAGCACGAAGAAATATGCTGTACAGTGTTTCCGTTATCGTCTGGCAATCCAATTTTGTAATGCTAAATCAAATTCATTTTTTTCACGTTAGATCCGCTCGGAGGCGTAACATTAGTTTTGTGTTATTTCGATTTCATACAAGTTAACTATCTAAATTTTGCTGGACAGTACATTTCTTTTCATGTGAGTTACATGTCCTGCAGCAGGGAAAAGAAGGCAACAAGCACAAAATATGCGAATATGTTCTTTAGAAATTCTGACTGAAGACTAGGATACTAGCTGTACCAAACTACCTTCCTTAGCATCTTTAAAAATTTTCCCAAAAGTATTGACATGCGAACGTATTCGCTCATTTTTATGCTGAGAGAAAAGAGACAGTGGCAGTGGCAAAAAGACGGAAAAGTAATAAATATTGGAAGATAGTAGACAGTGGTTGTGTTATACAAAAAGCGAAGGAGACAACGGCAGTTTGAGAGAAAGAGAGCGAAACAGTGGCAGTGAAACATAGTTCCCAGTGACAGAACAGTGCAAGGAAAAGAGTCAAGGAGACAGTGCCAGTGGGGGAAAAATTAAGAGAAAGTGAGAGCCAATGATAATGAGAGACAGAGTATATGACAATGACAACGAGGAAGAGAGAAAAAGTGACAGTGAGAAGAGACAGCAGCAGTAGAAAGGAAGGAATGAGATATTACCAGTAAGAGAGAGCGAGAGGGAAACGTTGACAATGAAAGGAGACTAATAGGACAGAACGGAAGGGATTGTGACTGTGGCACAGGTGACAATGACAGACACAAACAGATAATGACAACTAGTTGAGCTGAATGAGTGAGTTAGCAAGGACAACTGGGAGAGGATGGGTATGAGCGACTTACAGCTATGGACTAGTGGAAGTGAGTGAGTTACAATTTGGGGAACTTACGAGAGTTAGAGGTGAGTTGCAAGTTAAAAAAAGCGCGAATATTTTCGCATCCCAAAATTTTTGAGAAAATTTTTAAAGGTGTTCAGGCAGGTAGAATGTAGCAGCTGGTACCTCACTTTTCAGTCAGTCTTTCAAGTAAACGGGAACATGTTCGCATTTATTGTGTTCAGATAGGAGCATTTTTCCATTGGTATAGAAACCTAAACAAGTTTCTTTGCTTGCGTGCTTTCCGAGGAAAGTGTAGACATATTTGTTCTATAAATCCAAGTCCTTTTTTCTTGTTGCAGTATGATATTTTACGTACTTTTCAGACAGTTTCCTCGTTTTGTATTAAAGGAATCTTCAGTGGAGTAGTTAAGTGTTTGTGCTAGCAAAGTCTGCGTTTCCTCTCATCTGATCCTGGATTTATAAAGCGAATATCTGATTGACATTTTTTTACTGATGCCATTGTACTGTTTTTCTTCTACTGCACATATACTACAACAAATAGATGGACTGAACAGATCAATTAAAACACACTTTGCTACACCCTACTGTGCCATTTCTCCACAGTGATAACCAGTTTCATACAATTACAAAACATCTTTGGATCAATTGTAATTGGAGAGTAACCAGTCAGTGTCAAGTGACCTGTGGACAGCGTGTACATCATCTGAAAATGACTGCTTACGATGGAGCTACAATCGATCCGAAAATATTCTGTAGCTGAACGAAATCAGTTGTTGTTGCTGTTGTTGTTCAGTCAGAAGTCAGCGGTTTGATACAGATCTCCTTGCTAGTTTATACTGTGCAAGCCTCTTCGTCTACATAATTACTGCAACGTACATCGAAGTGAACTGGCTTACTGTGTTCATGCGTTGGTCTCTCTCTAGAATTTCTACCCCAACAGTTCCCCCCACTACCAAATCCACGATATGTTCTATCAACTGATTCCTTCTTTTAGTTACGTTGTGCCATAAATTTCTTTTTTCCCCGATCCGATAGCGTTCCTCTTCATTAGTTACCCTATCTACTTATCTAACCTTCAACACATTTCAAAACCTTCTACTTTAGTGCCTGAACTGTTCATCGTCCACATTCCGCTTGCGTACAAGCTTACACTTCAGGTAAATACCTCCACAAAAGAAATCCTAAAACTTCAATTTATAGTCGATTTTAACTTATTTCTCTATTTCAAAACCACTTTTCTTGCTACTGAAGGTCTGCATTTCACGTCCTCTCTAGTTCAGCCATCATCACTGGTTTTGTGCCCAAATAGCAAAGTTTATGAACCACTTTTAGTGTACTATCCTCTAATCGGATTCCCTCAGCTTGCTATTTTCAATTACCCATTTACTTTTGCTGGTCTTCATCTTACATCCACTTTTCAAGACACTATCCATTCGATTCAATTGCTCTTCCAAGTCCTTAGCTGTCTCCAGCAAAATTACACTGTCATCGCCAGACCTCAAAGCTTATACTTCTTCTCCCTGAACTTCAATTTCCTTTGCAGATTTTTTCCTGATTTCATTCACAGCTTGCATCGGGGATCGACTCAACCGTGTCTCGCTCGCATCTGAATTACGATTTTCCTTTCATGTCGTCTGACTATTGTAATTTCCAACAGGTTTTTATTCATGTTGCAGATAACTTTTACTCCCGTTATATTACTCCCACTACCTTCAAAATTTCAAAGAGTGTTTTCCAGCTATCTTGTCAAAACCTTTCTCAAAATCTAAAAATGCTGCAAATGTAGGATAGCCTTCCTTCAGCCTATTTTCTAAATTAATTCATGGGATCAGTATTTCCTCTCATGTATCTATAATCTCCGGAATCCAAACTAATCTTCTGATAAGAATAATGTGAAATTAGACCTGAAAATCAATTGTAACACGAGTACAGTAATGTATAATCAGCATCTTGAAAAGGAATTTGTACAAATAAAGAATTATAGAAGCAGTTGATGAGTTGTTGTACTAGGGGTGGATGAACACAACGGCTGCGTGGGCAGTAAAAGAAAAATACAAAACACGAAATGAGGACGCTTTGAGCTGTGGAGCAGAGTGGTAACTCTCATACCTAAACAAACCGTAAATTTCACCGGCTTGGTAACGTTTTATTTTATTTGAACAGATGTCGAGTTACTGTTTTTACAGACATCATCAGCTCCATAAAAGGGAAATACAAATAGATACTTTCTAGGATTTGTGAAACATGAACACGAACCTGTTACGTACAAACCGAAAAACAAGTAGACTTATTACTTTGTAAGGAATCGACACAGTAATAATTTAAGTAAATGTTTGCTGACTATACCATATTCTTAGTTGTTGTCTTCGGAGCTGTTACTAATTTAGTGTCTTTCCTCTTTTTATTGCAGGTGAGCTTCATATATCACTGGTTTTTACGCAGAAGTTTAGTGATGGGTAAGCTACATTTTTCTTATGTTGCAGAGATTTTTTTGTGATGATTATTCCTTCTGAAGTAATAATGTAGATGAATATCTATATTTACCTCTATTCACTGCCTCAGTATTTTCACTAAACGTGTGTTTTTCGACAGTTCCTTTAAACTGTAAACGCTTGTGACTTCAACTGGTAAATACTGAATAATCTAACTGAAACTGAGATGTACTGCCCGCTTCCTCAATTTACTGCAGCGTACTGCAACGTAGCGCGACTCCAATGCGGATGTACAAGCACCAGCATGTTGGCAAGGGATCAGAGCGGCATTCGTGTCTTTCCGACATGGGTGCGGTAAATGCGAAAACGTGAACTATGGCGACGTCCAACTAGGACCAACGAACTGTTACTCTTTTATTGGTTGTCTGAGGACAAACACCACTAGATATCCATCATAGAATGAAGAATGTGTGTGGGGCAGCTTGTAGGTCGTAAACCACCGTTGTCGAATGGCACGCCATATTTCGAGTGGTCGACACAAGACAGAAGTCTATCTGGGAAGCCAATGTTATATCAAGTGGCAGACAATCGAGCACCAGCCCTGTAGTTTTAATCTCTTCACATGTAATTATCACGCTTTCGGTGCCATAAACAAGGCCTTCTAGGATAGGCGATTCCTGTCGGGCGAGGATGTCCAACAGGCAGTTACGGACTACACGCAGCAAGACACGGTGTTTTATCAGACGCGTATCTACAACTGATGCGTGGTTGAGATGACTGTCTCAAAGCTCACGGCGATTTTGCCTAATTGTCATCCCGATTCTGGATTGTTCCGCCCTACGGCCCCCAAACGAAAACTTTTTGATTGCGAATCGCGAGAAAGAGACAGTCAACAACTTGTGACCATTGATAACCACGAGATTGTACATATATATCTACATCGATACTCTGCAAATGACATTTAAGTGCCTGGCAGAGGGTTCATCGAACCGCCTTCACAATTCTCTATTATTCCAATTTCGTATAGCGTGCGGAAAAAACGAACACCTATTTCTTACCGTACGAGCTCTCATTTCCCTTATTTTATCGTGGTGACCGTTCCGCCCTATGTAGGTCCGTGTCAAGAAATTATTTTCGCATTCGGATGAGAAATTTGGTGATTGGAATTTTGTGAGAAGATTCCGTCGCAACGAAGAACGCCTTTCTTTTAATGATGTCCAGCCCAAATCCTGTATCATTTCTGTGACACTCTCTCTCATATTTCGCGATAATACAAACCGTGCTGCCCTTCTTTGAACTTTTTCGATGTACTCCGTCAGTCCTACCTGGTAAGGGTCCCACACCGCACAGCAGTATTCTAAAAGAGAAAGGACAAGCGTAGTGTAGGCAGTCTCCTTAGTAGATCTGTTACATTTTCTAAGTATCCTGCCAATAAAATGCAGTCTTTGGTTAGCCTTCCCCACAACATTTTCTATGTGTTCCTTCCAATTTAAGTTGTTCGTAATTGTAATACCTAGGTATTTAGTTGAATTTACGGGTTTTAGATTAGACTGATTTATCGTGCAACCGAAGTTTAACGAATTCCTTTTAGCACTCATGTGGATGAGTTATTTAGGGTCAACTGCCAATTTTCGCACCATTCAGATATCTTTTCTCAATCGTTTTGAAATTTGTATTGATCTTCTGTTGACTTTATTAGTCGATAAAAGACAGCGTCATCTGCAACCAGCTAAGACGGCTGCTAACATTGTCTCCCAAATCGTTTATTTAGAGAAGGAACAGCAAACGGCCTATAACACTACCTTTGCTAACGCCTGAAATCACTTCTGTTTTACTCGATGACTTTCCGTCATTACTACGAAATGTGACCTCTCTGACACGAAATCACAAATCCAGTCACATAACTGAGACGATATTCCATAAACACGCAATTTCACTACAAGCCACTTGTGTGGTACAGTGTCAAAAGCCTTCCGGAAATCCAGAAATACGGAATCGATCTGAAATCCCTTGTCAATAGCACTCAACACTTCATGTGAATAAAGAGCGAGTTGTGTTTCACAGGAACGATGTTTTCTAAACCCATGTTGACTGTTTGTCAAATGGTTCAAATGGCTCTGAGCATTATGGGACGTAACATCTGGGGTCATCAGTCCCCTAGAACTTAGAACTACTTAAATCTAACTAACCTAAAGACATCACACACATCCATGTCCGAGGCAGGATTCGAACTTGCGAACGTAGCGGTCGCGCGGTTCCAAACTGAAGCGTCCAGAACCGCTCCGCCACTCAGGCCTGTGTGTAAACAGGCAGTTTTCTTCGAGGTAATTCATAATGTTTGAACACAATATGTGTTCCAAAATCCTGCTGCATATCGACGTTAACGATATGGACCTGTAATTTAGTGGATTACTCCTACGACCTTTTTGGAATATTGGCGTGAACTGTGCAATTTTCCAGTCTCTGACGCCTGGTGGTGATGTGGTAAATTAAACATGTTAGGGGAGCAGAGACGAATAGGGGATCATTTTAGTTGCGAGTGGGGAAGTCCACTGGCATCAGGAACTGTGACAAAGAGCAGATTGTTGTAGACGGGCACCCGGGCACGAGCGTCTGAGAAACGGCGAAGCTTCTGAGCCGTTCGTGTGCTACTGTCGTGAGAATCTGTGGAAGGTGGTTGAAGGGCGTTGAAACCACGAGTAGGTGAGAAGCTGTTGGACAACCACACCTCATCACAGAACGTGAAGGTTAGAGGCGTGCCCACTCTGTAAATCAGGACAGGAGACAGTCTATTCGACATCTGACGACTGAGTAACACTCTGGTGTAGCCACAGATGTCTCGGAGCACACCGTCCAGCGCACGTTGTTAAACGTGGCCTCCATAGCAAATGATCGCTACATATTCCCATGTTGACAACTATCACCGTCAATTACGATTACAATGGGACGGTATCGATATTGGACCGTGAAACTGTGAAAAATTGTCAGCATGTCGAATGAATCACGTTTCTTGTTGCATCAGGTCGGTGGTCGTGTCCAGATACACCTACATTGAGGTGAACGGCTGCTCGAAACATACAAAGCGCCTCAGATGCAGGGAGATGGGGGCACTATTATACACTACCGGCCATTAAAATTGCTACACCAAGAAGAAATGCAGATGATAAACGGGTATTCATTGGACAAATATATTACACTAGAACTGACGTGTGATTACATTTTCACGTAATTTGGGTTCATAGATAGTGAGAAATCAGTGCCCAGAACAACCACCTCTGGCCGTAATAACGACCTTGATACGCCTGGGCATTGAGTCATACACAGCATGGATGGCGTGTACAGGTACAGCTGCCCATGCAGCTTCAACACGATACCACAGTTCATCAGGATTAGTGACTGGGGTATTGTGCCACCATTGACCAGACGTTTACAGTTGGTGAGAGATCTGGAGAATGTGCTGGCCAGTGCAGCAGTCGAACATTTTCTGTATCTAGAAAGGCCCGTACAGGTCCTGCAACACGCGGTCGTGCATTATCCTGCTGAAATGTAGGGCTTCACAGGGATCGAATGAAGGGTAGAGCCACGGGTCGTAACACGTCTGAAATGTAACGTCCACTGTTCAAAGTGCCGTCAATGCGAACAAGAGGTGACCGAGACGTGTAACCAGTGCCACCCCGTACCATCATGCCGGGTGATACGCCAGTATGGCGATGACAAATACACGCTTCCAATGTGCGTTCAGCGCGATGTCGCCAAACACGGATGCGACCATCATTATGCTGTAAACAGAACCTGGATTCATCCGAAAAAATGACGTTTTGCCATTCGTGCACCCAGGTTCGTCGTTGTACACTATCGCAGGCGCTCCTGTCTGTGATGCAGCGTCAAGGGTAACCGCAGCCACGGTCTCCGAGCTGATAGTCCATGCTGCTGCAAACATCGTCGAACTGTTCGTGCAGATGGTTATTGTCTTGCAAACGTCCCCATCTGATGACTCAGGGATCGAGACGTGGCTGCACGATCCGTTGCAGCCATGCGGATAAGATGCCTGTCATCTCGACTGCTAGTGATACGAGGCTGTTTGGATCCAACGCGGCGTTCCGTATTACCCTCCTGAACCCACCGATTCCATATTCTGCTAACAGTCATTGGATCTCGACCAACGCGAGCAGCAATGTCGCGATACGATAAACCGCAATCGTGATAGGCTACAATCCTACCTTTATCAAAGTCGGAAACGTGATGGTACGCATTTCTCCTGGCATCACAACAACGTTTCACCAGAGAACGCCGGTCAACTGCTGTTTTTGGTTGAGGAATCGGTTGGAAACTATTCTCATGTCAGCACGCTGTAGGTGTCGCCACCGGCGCTAACGTTGTGTGAATGCTCTGAAAAGCTAACCATTTGCATATCACAGCATCTTCTTCCTGTCGGTTAAATTTGTCGTCTGTAGCACGTCATCTTCGTGGTGTAGCAATTTTAATGGCGAGTAGTGTACTAACGGGAAAATTCATTTGCGCTTCCATGGAACCTGTAGTAACCGAAGGCACCGTGATAAGCATGGACTACGTGAACATTATTGCTGAGCACTTGCATCCATTCAGCTTGATGTCTTCACCGACGGCGATGGCATCTTCCAACATAATAACTGCACATGTCACAAGGCGATAATCGTGATAACAGTATTTGAGAAGCGTGGTGGTGAGCTCCCGTTGACGATGGGTCGCAAACTCCGCACCCACAAAACACCAGTCTTATTGCTGTATAGGAAACAGAACTTACGAAGATTTCCTCAGTCATACTGCATAATTACACGTGATACGCTGACCGAGGTGGCCGAGTGGTTCTAGGCGCTTCAGTCCGGAATCGCGCGACTGCTACGGTCGCAGTTTCGAATCCTGCCTCGGGCAGGGATGTGTGTTATGTCCTTAGGTTAGTTAGGTTTAAGTAGTTCTAAGTTGCAGGGGACTGATGACCTCAGATGTTAAGTCTCATAGTGCTCAGAGCCATTTGAACCATTTGAACTCGTGATAATGACACACACACACACACACACACACACACACACACACACACACAGAGAGAGAGAGAGAGACGGGCGTGCGGACGTACACAAAGTGCAGCCAAAATCAGAGAAAATAAAATTGTCATTCTTCAGCAATTCAATAACTCTCGCGTGCAATGAAGTACGTGAGTCACAACCTTCTTATTCGAACTAACTGGGTATTTCTTAACCTTTGGACCTCTGAGTCTGTATAAAGTACAAAGGGCTTTATTCCTCATTGTTTTTCCCAACGTGTACTGCTCGAGGGATTTTATTCGGTTTTACGTTTCTTTAACGACTTCTGAAAAGGCATCATAAGCAAACAACACAATGCTTAGTCTTGTGCCATGAAGTCGTTATGGGGTCGCATTGTGAAGCTTGCGTCACACTGCATAAATTTTACAAGCGCAGCCGCCTAGAAAAATGTTGGTGCATTTCCTGGTGTTTCTTGTAGCAACAGCGGCAAAGCGGATATTACTGGCAGTGGCTGTACATTGCATTGCAACTCTTCAGCTTTCTGCTGTAATCAAAGAATAAGAGGAGCTAGGGTGTATCCCTAAAGGGAAAACGTACAACCTTACCAGCTGCAGAGAATGCACATTAGATTTCTAATCATGGAATCATCAAACATATAACACCATATCTCGTAAGCTGTCGAACTCACTGAAATGGTTTTTCCCTTCATTGATTACCAGAATACCCGATCTTTCCAAAGCTTCCTATCGTACTGCATTTCCTATGTACATCGTCGGACAAAAAATGTGAAGCACCAAGAAGACATGGTCGGATATCTGTGTAACTTCATACACATACACACCATCGGCTGGTATGTAAATGATTAGAGCTGCAGTTCCTCTGTGACAGATCAGCTACCAGAATGAAATAGCGTTGTTCGTGTTTAGTGTTGTTACCAGGCCTGGCGGGCTATACAAGGCGAGCGAACACGGTCAGATGTTGAGTGACCTGAGGAGATGCTCATGTGACACAGCGATATTAGCTACTGGCGGAATCTGAAAGGGGGCTCAATGTGGATCTCAGTGTGGCCTGCTGGTTTAATCGTGCATACAGATGTGACAGTGGGCCGGTGACTGACTGCTTGGGAACCTGAGGGCAGACATATTCGTCAAGGTTCCAGCAGGACAATGCGACAACCACACGTCCAGTATTGCTACAGAGTAGCTCCAGCAACACTCTTCTGAGTTTAAACATTTGCGCTGGCCTCTAAACTCTCCAGACATGAACATTATTGAGCACATCTGGGATACCTAGCAACGTGCTGTTCAAAAGAGATCTCCACCTTTCGTACTATTACGGGTTTATGAACAGCCCTGCAGGTTTCATGGTGTCAGTTCCCTCCAGCACTACTTCAGACGTTAGTCGAGTCCATGCCACGCCCGTGTTGCGGTACTTGTGTGTGCTCACGGGGCCTTACACGGTGTTCGGCAGGTATACCAGTTTGTTTGGCTCTTCAGTGTGTATGTCAAACTATTCTGTGTGTTCAGACCTCCATTAACTGTCTGCACTGAGGAACAGCATCAAACGCTTTTTGGGAAACACAGAATATGGAATCCGCCTGTTGCCTTCAATCTATGGCTTGCAGGATACCATGTGAGAAAAGTGCAAGCTGAGTTTCACGTACGTGCTGCTAAGACACACGCGGATGATGCTGTAGTATACAGAGAAGTTGCAGCATTATAAAATAGTAGCGAAATGCAGGAAGATCTGCAGCGGATAGGCACTTGGTGCAGGGAGTGGCAACTCACCCTTAACATAGACAAATGTAATGTATTGCGAATACATAGAAAGAAGGATCCTTTATTGTATGATTATATGATAGCGGAACAAACACTGGTAGCAGTTACTTCTGTAAAATATCTGGGAGTATGCGGGCGGAACGATTTGAAGTTGAATGATCATATAAAATTAATTGTTGGTAAGGCGGGTACCAGGTTGAGATTCATTAGGAGAGTCCTTAGAAAATGTAGTCCATCAACAAAGGAGGTAGCCGGCCGGTGTGGCCGTGCGGTTCTAGGCGCTTCAGTCTGGAACTGCGTGACCGCTACGGTCGTAGGTTCGAATCCTGCCTCAGGCATGGATGTGTGTGATGTCCTTAGGTTAGTTAGGTTTAAGTCGTTCTAAGTCCTAGGGGACTGATGACCACATATGTTAAGTCCCGTAGTGCTCAGAGCCATTTGAGCCCAACAAAGGAGGTGGCTTACAAAACACTCGTTCGGACTATACTTGAGTATTGCTCATCAGTGTAGGATCCGTACCATATCGGGTTGACAGAGGAGATAGAGAAGATCCAAAGAAGAGCGGCGCGTTTCGTCACAGGGTTATTTGGTAAGCGTGATAGCGTTTTGGAGATGTTTAGCAAATTCAAGTGGCAGACTCTGCAAGAGAGGCGCTCTGAATCGCGGTGTAGCTTGCTGTCCAGCCTTCGAGAGGGTGCGTTTCTGGATGAGGTATCGAATATATTGCTTCCCCCTACTTATACCTCTCGAGGAGATCACGAATGTAAAATTAGAGAGATTCGAGCGCGCATGGAGGCGTTCCGGCAGTCGTTCTTCCCGCGAACCATACGCGACTGGAACAGAAAAGGGAGGTAATGACAGTGGCACGAAAAGTGCCCTCCGCCACACACCGTTGTGTGGCTTGAGGTGTATAAATGTAGATATAGATGTAGATGACATTCGTAAAAAATCGGGACAACCAATCTGGACATCTGGCAGCACCATCAACGAGGCTCGCCTGCTCGATGCTTCCGAAAGGAAGTCGTGACTGGGCGTCCCCACGTGTGGCTTCCCGCAGTCCGTCCCGGGCCAGATCGGAACTTCTGTCACCGCACTCCGTTGCAGCCCAGGCGCCACCTGGCTTTCTCTCGCGGCCCCCGCCTGCCTACCGACAGCCTGGAGGAGGAGGTGCGAGGCGACGCATTCGCCGCGCGCGGCCTTTGGCGCTTATTGTCTCGTCGGCTCGCCGTATTACCCATTTGGTCGGCGCGCCGCAGCGCAGCTCGCCCGACTGTTTTACATGAAAATGCCGAGGCTTGCGCACTCCACTCTCCGCCTCGCCATTGCGGCTGTCGTTGCCTCACGACAGATAACAATGGCTGGCTGGCCGCGTCTTGCAATGCATCGCGGGAACAGTTGGTGCTCGTGTGACAGTTCTCTCTTGCTTTATTCCATTCGGTACTTTCTATCAGATATCAAAAATGGTTCAAATGGCTCTGAGCACTATGGGACTTAAGATCTGTGGTCATCGGTCCCCTAGAACTTAGAACTGCTTAAACCCAACTAACCTAAGGACATCACACACACCCATGCCCGAGGCAGGATTTGAACCTGCGACCGTAGCGGTCACGCGGTTTCAGACTGAAGCGCCTAGAATCGCACGGCCACACCGGACGGCTTAGCAGATATCGTAAAGGTGCGTGTAACTGGCGAGCAACATGATCGCGCGAGCGGCTCTTGAGCCTCTCAGCCCGTATGTGTACACACACCTCAAGCAAACGCCTTAAAAAAAGTTGTTGTGGTCTCCAATCCAAAGACTGGTTTGGTGCAGCTCTCCACGTTAGTCCTTCCTCTGCAAGCTGCTTCATCTCTGCATAACTACCGCAACTAGCATCCATTTGTACCTGCATACTTTATTCAAACCTTGATCTTCCTCCACAATTTTCACACTGTCACACTCCTTCCATAACCAAACTGACGATTTCTTGATGTTTCAGGATGTTTCCTGTCAACCGATCAGTCCTTTTCGTCAAGTTGTGCCTAAAATTTCTTTTTGTTCCAATTCGAGCCACTAAATGGTTCAAATGGTTGTAAGCACTATGGAACTTAACATCTGAGGCCATCAGTCCCCTAGACTTAGAACTACCTAAACCTAACTAACTTAAGGACATCACACACAGCCATGCCCGAAGCAGGATTCAAACCTGCGACCGTTGCAGCAGCGCGGTTCCAGACTGAAGAGTCTAGAATCGCTCGGCCACAGCGGCCGGCTTCGAGCCACTGCCTCATTAAATAATCTATCCATGCACGTAATTTTCAGTATTATTCTGTAACACCGCATTTCAAAACCTTCTGTTCTCTTCTTGTCTCAAATGCTTATCGCCAACGTTTCGCTGCCATGCAAAGCTACATTCTGTACAAATACTTTCAGGAAAGACCTTCTGAGCTTTAAATCTATATCCAGTCTTTACAAATTTATCTTTTGCAGAAATGTTTTTCTTGTTATTCCTAGTCTCTACTTACGCCATCGTCATTTATTTTGCTGCCCAATTATCGAAACTCTTCGACTACTTTTAGTGTCTCGTTTCCTAATCTGATTCCATCAGCATAACCTGATTTGATTCGACAACATTTCATTATCCTTATTTTCCTATTCATCTTATGATTTCTTTTCAAGAGACTGCGCATTTCGTTTAGATGCTGCAGCAAGTCTGTATGTCATCGGCAAGTTTCTTCTCTACGACCTTTAATTCCTTTTCCAAAGTTCACTTTGGTTTTCTTCACTACTTCCTCAATGTGTCGATTGTATAACATCGAGGAGAGGATACAATCTTCCCTCACTTCCTTCTCAAGTGCGTCTGGTTGCTGCACAAATTGTAGATAACTTTTCGCTCCCTGTATTTTACCTCTGCCAACTTCTGAATTTCAGATTGTGTATTCCAGTCAAAAATGGAAAAAGCTTTCTGGAAATCTACAAACGCTATAAACATAGATCTGACTTCCTTCACTCTGTGTCCTAAGATAAGGCATAGAGTCAGTATGGCATGTTCCTACATTTCTCCGGAACGCAAACCGCTGGTAACCAAGGTCGGCTTCTACCAGTTTTACCATTCTTCTGTAAATAATTTGCGTCAGTATTTTGTTGGCATGGCTTATGAGACTGACTGCTGTCGGCACTTGCTTTCTTTGGAATTGGATGTATAACATTCTTGTCTCACCACTGCAGTCTTTATATACAAACAATATTGTTAGACTGTTTCAAAAATATTTCAAATGGCTCTGAGCACTATGTGACTTAACTTCTGAAGTCATCAGTCGCCTAGAACTTACAACTAATTAAACCTAATTAACCTAAGGACATCACACACATCCATGCCCGAGGCAGGATTCGAACCTGCGAACGGAGCGGTCGCTCGGATCCAGACTGAGTCGCCTAGAACCGCACGGCCACTCCGGCCGGCTAGACTGCTTCATTCGCTTTATTTTTAACTCCATTACGCATCTGAATGGTCAGTCGATCATCATTAATATACTCTTAGGTGGTCCAAGTCGCTTGTGACATACACACGTGTTGTTTATTTGGCTGACAGCGCTGTGACAGGGAGGTTAAGTGTCATCTTGCATGCATATCCTGGCGAATTCATTTTCCGCATGCTCCTTAGTGAGCTCCACGTGTTTGTCACTACACACTTTTCAGTGTTACAGTAAAAGATATGTGGTGATAAACACACGGAGTTGAGAATGGCAGCGTGCAACAAATTTATTTGCCCACGCGCATGGAAGACCACACATAACCTCCCTCCCACAGCACTGTCAGCCAAGTACACAGACTGTGCGAATGTCGGAATCAAATTCGAGGTCGTAAACGTATCTTAATCCACCTGAAGACGATGATGTCATGGCCTCCGGAACTCTTGGTGGTGTGAAAAAAAGTGACTGAATAAGTAACCTTTTGTGTACTATCTAATCAGTCGGACCCCTTGACGAATAGCCCATTATGGACGACGTATTTGTTAATACTAAGGTTGGTCTAAACATTGCTGTGCTTTATTAGACATAGTCCTACTGGAAGTGGTGTGCTGTTGCCTTCCTGCGGCCTACGAAATGATTTACGCAACCTGTTACAGGCAGGACCGACATCTTAATGTGGACCGCGAACCATGAACTCGAAATTTTTCTCAATAACGAACGGTGACAAAGGTCAAAGAAGTGGTGACATACAAAAAGGATACAAATGAGGATGATAAACGCCTGACATTTGCATATGTAGTATGATTCTTTCCCACTGAGTCACTGGTGCTGTTGATACAGTGTTATTAAAGAATACGAGAGGTGCAGCTTGTCAGAGCGAGCTTACACAAACACACACACACACACACACACACACACACACACACACACACACACAGACAAGCGGTTATGGTTCATTTCAGCAACAAGTAATTTCCTGACGCTGGGGTGGAGCATTGCTGAAGTCATGAAAACGGAGCATGATTACTCTACGGCACCTTTAGCTCATATTCAGGCGTCAAAACACCTCCATACTTACTGTTAACTATTAACTATTAAAGTGACTTTTTACACCACAATAATGTACGAACGTCAACACATTACACTTAATGAAAACGACTAACGATCGTAACATGAGACGATCATCCCCGAGCGTACACGAAGATGAAGTATCTACAACAGAACAGAAGCAGACACTCGCTGCCCAGACACGATGCTACTAACAATTCGTTCCGGCTCGAGGTTTGCATGAAAACGTTATTCTTTGTGGTGTTGGCGTAAAATTCACGGATGATCAGTTACGTACTGCTGCCCATTAAAGTTGCAACGCTATGGCAGATAGCAAATAACGATTTTTTACTTTGCGCGTACTGTGTAGTACGAAGACTACATGATCAAATTTGTAGATGTTCTGGTGGTTCACTGAGCGCTAATCTAGTAGATCTGCGATTTGTGGTAGCAACAACGGCTCTAATGCTGTTATGCATAGCGTCGAACTGAGATTGGACGATAGGTTCGGGTATACGCCTCCATGCTGCTTCAACTCTTCGCTAGAGGTCGGCGATGGTAGGAGCTGGTGAGTGGCGGCATGCCTGTGCGTCTACAACCCACGGTAAGGTGAGTTCAGTGTGTGAGCGGTCTGGGGTACGTGCTGGCCACGGCAATGGGTTGCGTTGAAATGCTAATCATGTGCTTGTCTAAGCATGTAATACGCTTCATGCTAATTTGACGTTTGCTGCTTGCCACCTTCTTGGTGTCGCAACCTTAATGCAGAAAAACACGCACGTTAATACATCGTTACACCCTTTGACCATCTTTTTCTTTCTCCACGTACTACCCATATTCATTTCAGCTTAGAGTAACCGAACCCAGGAAAGTATGTCAGATTACAAACTGCAGTTTTCTGGGTTCGGTAGTTGGACGGGCAACAATTAATCCCGGCACATAACGTTGCTTGACATTAAACTGTCGCGCTGTCTCCACAGCGCACGGGCTCGATCAGCGAAAGGGTCACGTAGCACCCCAATAGGACCGAGCAAAGTAATAAATTATGGAAAACTAGCCACCGTCATGCTGATTACCTCTGGTGACGCGAAAAGAACCGTTTCTCTCTACGCCTACAGCTATATTGCAAGTCAACGCGCGCCATATTGTGGAGGACGCACATTATAAGTGACCCATTTCTGGTCTTTTCCCATTCCAGTCGTGGATAGCCGCATTTCTCTTCTTTTAGCTTCATTTTCACTACGTGAGAGGTAAGCTGGGAGAAGTTATGTTTCTTGTGTCGTGCTGGAACGTTCTCTCTCACCCATTCGTAGGCTGGTCCCGGCGGAGTTTCGAGTCCGCCCTCGGGCATGGGTGTGTGTGTGTGTGTATTTGTCCTTAGGATGATTTAGGTTAAGTAGTGTGTAAGCTTGGGGACTGATGACCTTAGCAGTTTAGTCCCATAAGATTTCACACACATTTGAACAGTTTTGAACCCATTCGTAAGAGTAAGTCTTTCCTTGATACGCGTCGTCTTTTCTTGTAGTGAGACGTATTCCAATTTGTTGAACGTTTCCGTGACGCTTTTAAGCTGGTGCCGCGCGGCATTAGCCGAGCGGTCTGAGGCGCTGCAGTCATGGACTGTGCGGCTGGTCCCGGCGGAGGTTCGAGTCCTCCCTCGGGCATGGGTCTATGTGTTTGTCCTTAGGATAATTTAGGTCAAGTAGTGTGTAAGCTTAGGGACTAATGGCCTTAGCAGTTAAGTCCCATAAAATTTCACACACATTTGAACTTTTTTTTTTTTTTAAGCTGGCTAGAGACAGCCGTCTCGAAACGCGAAGCTTTCCTTTGAACCTTCCTCGATCTTGCATTAATCCAACTCTATGAAAATCCCATACTGACACACAGTTGTGAAAGTCAAATACAGAGGTTAGAAACTGATGTTCTACTACTCTAGTACTACAAATTCTTGAGTACTCTTCGTGAGTCTGGTACCCCCATCAAGACTGATCAAAGGAAGAGTCACAAACACATTGCCTAACAAAAAGAGTGAAGCATGGAGAAAACATGATCCGATGTCAAAGTGACATCGTATATACGCTTTCACACTTACATCGCGGGTATGTAAATGATTGGAGCTGCAGTTCTCTGAGATAAGTGGAATGAAAGTGGAATGACTACCAGAGTGTGTTAGTGTTGCTCGTGTATATAAGGGGTGTCAACAACATTAAATTTTCAGCAGTCTCAGCGGTAGACATAGACATGGTACATACTCGTGTGAGACAATATTATCAGCACCTGACAGAGTTTGAAAAGGGTCATGGCGTTCGAATCGTATGATATCCAGACTTTTGGCGCTGTGTTGAACTGCATGGCAACCTGAGAGCTGGCATACTCGTCTTCAACTTTTCAGTGGACAATGTCTGACAACCACAAGTGAGGTTCGCCACATTGTGCACGAAGCACATCGTAATCCCTTCACATCTGCGCCTACCCTCCGAGAACAAGTAATGGACTCCCTTCAACATTCTGTATCATCCGGCATCATTGGTCGCAGAACTGCAGCGACCTGATTAGGGAATTATAGTGCCATGCGTAGCCTACCGTTAAAGCAGCCTTTGGAGTGGTGCCTCGTGCGGGAAGCATGGATTGCTGATGAATGGCGCCGCAGTGTGTTCAGTGATGAATCGTGGTTCTGCACTACCCCGAACGACCATCGTCAGCGAATATGGTGGTGACCTAGCGAGAGGTCCGATTGTTCCACTGTTTTGGACAAGCACAGCAGTGTTAGTCCTGACGTCATAGTGTGGGGAGCCACCTGGTGTGACTTCAAGTCACGACTGGTAGTGATTGGGGGAACTCTTGACGGCTCTACAGTGCAATGGTACATAACAGACAGCTTTGATCCTCATGTGTCACCTCCCATTCGGCAGTATCGTGGTGCCATTTTTCAACGGGACAATACTCATTTACGCATGGCAAGTGTCTCTATGAAGTGTCTGAGTGATGTTGAGGCACTCCCGTGAACAGCAAGATCCACAAGCCAGTCTCCGATAGAACACATGTGGAACCAGCTCGGACGTCAATCCCACCCAGGGTCAGTATCAAGGATATGAAAGTCCAGCTGCAACAGTTGTGAGCTAGCTTGTCCCTGAGGATATAACGGCTTTCTGGCATCCTTCACTACCTAAACGGTAGATGCATCCGGATATAGGGCGCGCTACGTCATGCTGATAAGTGGGCTCAAACTGACAAGTTCTTCGTAAACTTGACCCGATTTTGCAATGTCTGAAGTAACCACACATACCTTCTCAACCCATAAAGTTTCATTTCGTTTCCTCGTCGCCTTTCGGGTGATTAACTTTTTTGTCAGTAAATGTAGTTCGAAGAATAGCAGAACGATTTGTGAGAGGTTCATTTAGTAGGAACGAGAGCGGGTCCAGGAATGGTCATCAAACTTCTGTGCCACACATTATAAGAGATGTGTTGCGCATCATGATGTTTGCTGTTAAAATCCAAAGAGCGTACATTCCAAGAAAAGTCAACAACATATTGCTCCCTCCTGTGTGTATCTCGTGGAAATACGGTGGAGGTAAAAGTAGCGAATTCTGGCTCATACGGAATCTTACCTACAGATGTCTATCCCACGTGCCAGTGGCGAAAGGAAAAGAAAATGGCGTAGAGAATCGTTGTGCCAGAAATACTTTCCGCCACATATCGCAAGATGGTTTGTGGAGTCTAGTTATAGATGAACAATACTCCCTTAGAATTGAGCCCACTTCCTTCTGCATAGCAGTATTGGTTTGGCAAATCTTCTGGTCCAGACTGTTTACCAATTAGGTTCCTTTCGGAGTATGCTGATGCATTAGCTCCATACTTAACAATCATATACAACCGTTCGCACAACGAAAGATCTGTACCCGAAGACTGGAAAGTTGCACAGGTCACATCAATATTCAAGAAAGGTAGTAGGAGTAATCCACTAAATTACAGATCCATATGGTTAACGTCGATATGCAGCAGGATTTTGGAACAGATATTGTGTTCGAACATTATGAGTTACCTCGATGGAAACGGTCTATTGACACACAGTCAACATGGGTTTAGAAAACATCGTTCCTGTGAAACACAGCCAGCTCTTTATTCACATGAAGTGCTGAGTGCTATTGACAAGGTATTTCAGATCGATTCCGTACTCCTGGATTTCCGGAAGGCCTTTGACACTGTACCACACAAGCGGCTCGTAGTAAAATTGCGTGCTTATGGAATATCGTCTCAGTTATGTGACTGGATTTGCGATTTCGTGTCAGAGAGGTCACAGTTCGTAATAATTGACGGAACGTCATCGAGTAAAACAGAAGCGATTTCAGGCGTTCCCACGGGTAGTGTTACAGGCCCTTTGCTGTTCCTTATCTATATAAACAGTTTTGGAGACAATCTGAGCAGCCGTCTTAGGTTGTTTGCAGATGGCGCTGTCTATCGACTAAAAAAGTCACCAGAAAATCAAAACAAATTGCAAAACGATTTAGAAAAGATATCTGAATGGTGCGAAAAGTGGCAGTTGACCCTAAATAACGAGAAGTGTGAGGTCATCCACATGAGTGCTAGAAGGAATTCGTTAAACTTCGGTTGCACGATAAATAAGTCTAATCTAAGAGCCGTAAATTCAACTAAAAACCTAGGTATTACAATTACGAACAACTTAAATTGAAAGGAACACACAGAAAATGTTGTAGGAAAGGCTAACCAAAGACTGCGTTTTATTGATAGGACACTTAGAAAATGCAACAGACCTACTAAGGAGACTGTCTACACTACGCTTTGCCGTCCTCTTTTAGAATACTGCTGCGCGGTGTGGGATCCTTACCAGATAGGACTGACGGAGTACATCGAAAAAGTTCAAAGAAAGGCAGCACGTTTTGTATTATCGTGAAATATGGGAGAGAGTGTCACAGAAATGATACAGGATATGGGCTGTACATCATTAAAAGAAAGGCGTTTTTAGTTGCGAGGGAATCTTCTCACGAAATTCCAATCACCAACTTACTCCTCCGAACGCGAAAGTATTTTGTTGACACCGACCTACATAGGGCGGAACGAGCACCACGATAAAATAAGGGAAATCAGAGGTCGTACGGATAGATATAGGTGTTCATTCTTTCCGCGCGCTATACGAGATTGGAATAATAGATAATTATGAAGGCGGTTCGATGAACCCTCTGCCAGGCACTTAAATGTGATTTCCAGAGTATCCATGTAGATGCAGATGTAGTTTCATTTAAAAATCTCTTCACAGTGATATCCCCAGGTATTGGGCAGTAGTGGTGTTCTAGTGACGGACTGGCGATGTCGGGAGGGTTCGCTCAGTGGTGCTGAGACTGGAGACTTTGCTCATCTGCTGTCCAGCTGATTTAGGCCTCTGATGAGAACAATGTGAACGGGAAGCCAGTCTGGAGTCTTAAGGAGCCTCTCGCCTGTGACGTCGGCGTGACGCGGCCGGCGCGGACGGACGCTGTGCTGGAGAATGCTGGAGGTCTGGAGCGGCGGCCGCGCCGTCTCCTGCACGTGTCCGTTAGGCGGCCCACTTCCGGCGCATTCCTCGAGTGCGCGCCAGTTGCAGCTAGCCTATACCGGCGGGCGTCTCCACTTACCTCTCATTAGAACACGGCTGTCAGCCCAGGGGGCACAGCCGCCCGGGACGTCCACGACCACCTGGCGAATAAGTCGCGCCTTTCCTCTAAAACACTGCTCAACGCCAACACGTTAAAGTGTGATTGTCCTGTGTTACTGGGAGGCCCATAAAGTGCTACGACCCGTATACGTAGTGTAAGGATAGGTGCGTGTCGTGATTATTTTGCATTCGACGCCACAAAAGAAATTGGCTGGCGACTTATGGATCAGTATTACCCACTAGTTTTGAAGAATTATATTGTAGGTTCGTCTAAGTTTTAGAGAGAACAGTTAGACAGTCGATGTTACCTTTATCATGTAAAAATTTCAATTAAAGTCTCGCGTAGGATTAGCGCTGTTGTTTGTCATGTTTATTGTCGTGCTGAGCCATATAAGGGGAGTTTCCATGACGTCACAGATTTGAAGCCGAAGTTTCCCATGTTAATTGCCCCAAGCATTAGCTTCTGGTGGAAGTTTTTTGATCCAAAATGCCAGCTTGCGTCATTCACGGATTTACGAATCGTTCTCATTTTAGTTAAAAGCAGTGGTTCCCGACCTGGGTGTAGTGACCCCCTGAGGGGTAAAATGAAATATTCTGAGGGGTGAAAACTAAACGATTCGATTCTGTTGCAGTCACAAAACTAAATTATTTTCAAAAGATCATTGCCATTATCACAATTTTGTAAGATTCTAATACTGATTATGTAAATTACAATAATTACTTTTCCCGATTAGTAGTATTAATGCGGTGGGGGTGATGTACGCAGTATTATTATTATTATTATTATTTCCTTCACTTTCTCAGACGTTAAGTCCGGTTAAAAATGGAGTGACGCGGACCTTGATCAAGCGTCACTTCCTTTTAACTGTACGGTATGTGTTATATTGCATTTAGGAACTTTCGGGTAATTGAACATGTATCAATAATTACGGATTTCTGTAGTTGTATATATATGTTTGGATGTAGCTGTATTGCATTGATGTACTGGTGGATATTGTGTGGTATGACTCCTGTAGTTGATAGTATAATTGGTATGATGTCAACTTTATCCTGATGCCACATGTCTTTGACTTCCTCAGCCAGTTGGATGTATTTTTCAATTTTTTCTCCTGTTTTCTTTTGTATATTTGTTGTATTGGGTCGCCTTTCGGCTCCTCTCTCTGGCTACAGTATGCTGTTGTCCACAGTGGCACTGGCGTTGCCCATGGGGCTTCATGTAAGCGAATTAGTATTATTATTTTTATTATTATTATTATTATTATTAGAGTGGTTAGATATAAATCATTAACAGCCTGAAGTCGTCCAATTTCTGCCAGTTCAGAAGTAAGGAGCACAGCAATGAACTGATGTACGAACAGTAAGTACAGTACACACATCTGAACTTGTTTGATTATAAAATGGGGTTGCAGTGTGCACGTGAAGGAGGAGGAGATTAGTGTTTAACGTCCCGTCGACAACGAGGTCATTAGAGACGGAGCACAAGCTCGGGTGAGGGAAGGATGGGGAAGGAAATCGGCCGTGCCCTTTCAAAGGAACCATCCCGGCATTTGCCTGAAGCGATTTAGGGAAATCACGGAAAACCTAAATCAGGATGGCCGGAGACGGGATTGAACCGTCATCCTCCCGAATGCTAACCACTGCGCCACCTCGCTCGGTGTGCACTTGAAGCAAGTGCCGCAATGGAGAAGAGTAATGCAGGGGAAGCATGTTTTGTAACAAGTGTGTACCCTCACTGTGGATACCTAGCTTTCTTAAGTCTTTCATTCTACAGTTTAGTTAGGTGCTAAAGTTGGTGATAAAGTGCGGGAGGCGGGAGCAACAGATGGAAGGGGGGAGGGGATAATGATCTAAGGAAGGCTGGGAACAACTAGTTTAAAGTGTAAAGGAATTACATTTCACTCTTTGTGGTATCGTTCAAGCGATATTTGCATTTATATATAGGTTTTGGTTGCATTTTTTATCCCGGGTTCGATTCCCGGCGGGGTCAGGGATTTTCTCTGCCTCGTGATGGCTGGGTGTTGTGTGATGTCCTTAGGTTAGTTAGGTTTAAGTAGTTCTAAGTTCTAGGGGACTGATGACCATAGATGTTAAGTCCCATAGTGCTCAGAGCCATTTGAACCATTTTTGCATTTTTTGCTTTTCCTGTTGCGGTTTTATTTCTGACATTTGTTCCTACCAGTGCACCTCGAAAAGCCCTCTGTGTGAACGTCGTAGAGGGAAAGATTGAAAACCGACCAAACAAAGCAAAATGTGTTATCATTTAAGGGAAGGACAAATAGATCTAACATTAGTTTCGTCAGTCCGTATTAAGGAAAATGCTGGATTACGAAACCGGCCTTTTCAAATCCTAAACTTCTCTTCTTGGTTAGTCTAAACGTATAACAAAAAGAAAGTTACATTAACGAGGCGCCGGCCGGGGTGGCCGAGCGGTTCTATGCGCTACAGTCTGGAACCGCGCGACCGCTACGATCGCAGGTTCGAATCCTGCCTCGGGCATGGATGTGTGTGCTGTCCTTAGCTTAGTTAGGTTTAAGTAGTTCTAAGTTCTAGGGGACTTATGACCTCAGAAGTTAAGTCCCATAGTGCTCAGAGCCATTTGAACCATTTGAACATTAACGAGGCCAATGCATCATATTACTGCATCAAATAATGATTCAAGACCAGAGAAACGTCTGAGAATGCTTTCCTGATACTGTGTTATACACAAAAGCGTTATAACATTTCCTATTTGAAACAACTGTTGCGTCCACACGACAGAAATTAAGAGGGAGCAGCAATCTTAACAGTAGCCTGCTATTGTTTTGGGACATCTAACATGGCTGCGCCGGCTTCAAAGCGTAAGTCTGTACCGCCTCCTCCCGTCGTTTTAACTCCAAGATCTTGCTTATTTCTGTATACTTTATTGCTGAATTTGTATCATGAAGTCACTAAAACTGAAGTTAGAAGATCCTAACTTCAAAGTATTTCGTAAAAATTTAAATATCTTCAACATTTCGCGGCCCTGCAGCAAATGTATAAATATTAATTTTAATAATCAACAGCCTCAGTTGCACCGTTTACCTGGAATTTACCTAGGTTTCAGTCGGGATAACCCAACCTTCTTCAGAATAACAGTAACTACCGTTTGTGCATAGTGGACATCGTCAAGCTAAAACTACAAATCCATAAATCATCGTCAGACTATAAAACTTATCTGGAACTGCCTCGGCCCCACTTCGCGACCGCGATGCGGCAGCCATGCGTGCTATACTGGATTTGTAGTTTTAGCTTGACGATGTCCACTATGGACAAACGGTAGTTACTGTTATTCTGAAGAAGGTTGGGTTATCCAGACTGAAACCTAGGTAAATTCTAGGTAAACGGTGCAATTAAGGCTGTTGAGTATTAAAATTAAAATTAATATTTCGTAAGAATTTCAGTTAAACGCCATTCAATAGTTTTCACTCGTTTTCTGATAAATATTTTATTGCTCTTTTGAACACTTAGAGCTCAGTAAAAACCAAATTCCGTTAATATATTTCAAGCACCAAAGGTGTTAGTATTTTCCGCTGTTTGTAATGCTCACTGTTTTTATCCTTTTCTTTTTAAAGTCACCAATCGTCGTCTTTAGCACTCATGACGGCACAAATGAAAGTAAAGGTTCGGGTAGCTATAACTTTCATAAAATGCCCACAAAACAATATTTTATCTGCACAAAAACTTCAAGCTGCTTTATTATCACTACCGAGTACAAACACTGCCACGTTTTAATAATTTTATTTAAAGTTTTTAAGTATACATTAACTCTATAGTCACCAGAAAGTAATTTATTTTAACATTAAAATCAACATTAAACTTTAGAAATGGATTTTTTTCATTATTATTAATAGTCATCGCAGAAGATGTTGCGTAGCCTCGGGCTTTTTCTAGCGCTAGACGTCTACCGACCCAGTCAAGATTTTATCCGGTGACGTGAAATTCCTGTGCCGCATGACGAACAGCCGTTAACTTTCGCACGAGCTCTGCGACGCTCATGTGACAAAGAAAACACAGAACAACAGATTGTTTTATTAAACTTTTATTACTGCAAAAATCATCAACATACATATGTAACATATTATAATGGATAATTCACCGTATATCGCGGTGGCGGAAAAACCCACACTGGTACAGCCCAAATTAACTACAATATATGGGCTGGGCTGTCTGTTTTCATCATGTTAATGTAAACTCTGATGTATAGAAAAGAACGGCAGATGTGTAGGATCTAGTGGACAACGTGAGAATTTGAACCTACTCATACGAAGTTACTGTGGTAGTTCATCATCCCACACTACGTGAATCCTACCTCATCCGTAAATTAAGTGCTAGCTGTCAACTGCGAGGTGCTCCATTGGGAGAACTGTAATGAGGCATTGTTGTTTCGTGGCCTAAGAACTTGCGTATGCTGTAATATGCGTAGAGTAACTAATCGTGCGGAACTGACCATGCAAGAGCGTGTGTTATGCCCTTTGCAGCTCCAATTCTTCGAACGTTTGTTTCAGGATCATCTTATACTCTTAGCAACATGCACTTCTCCAGATCTGGTCTAGGTCTACCATGATTCCTTCTCGTTGTTGGGAGCGTCTCTTCAGGTTGCCGAAACACATCTTTTTTCTGATGGAATGCGTCATTTTGGATGCCGTTTGGCTTTCCTGATACATGCGTGTCGATTAGCGCCGTTGGCCGAATCATATCAGACCACCATGTCTGCAATTCTTCGCGTGGAAAAATGATGGGCTCCTTATTCACTGTATCCGTCGTTCGGATTCCGGTCAATCACCAACATTATTCCGATGCCAGTTCAGCGCTAAAAATTATGCTTACAGACTCGTTGATGTCAGAGGGCTTACCCAGTGACGGACAAGGTGTTCGGATACCAGTTTGAAGAAAACCATAACATGTAATCCGCTTCCGGGATTGGGGCATACACAACCGCTCGCTCGACGAAAGATCCGTGTCTACAGACTGGAAAGTTGCACAGGTCACACGAATACTCAAAAACGGAGTGGGAGTAATCCGTTGAATTATAAACCCATATCACTGAAGTCGATTTGTAGCAGTATTTTGGAGCATATATTGTGTTCGAACATTACGAATTGCCCTCGTGGAAAACGATCTGTTGGCACACAGTCAGCAAGACTTCAGAAAACATCGGTCTTGTGAAACACAAATAGCTCTTTATTCACGTGAAGTGTTGAGCGCTATAAGCAAAGGATCTCAAATTGTTTCCGTATATCTAGATTTCCAAAAGGCTTGTGGAGCTATTTTTCACAAGCAGCTTATAACCAAGTTGCGCGCCCAGAATGAGATTTTCTCTCTGTAGCGGAGTTTGCGCTGATATGAAACTTCCTGGCAGATTAAAATTGTGTGCTGAACCGAGACTCGAACGCGGGACCTTTACCTTTTGCTACCCAAGGACGACTCAGGACCCGTCCTCAGAGCTTCAAGTCCCGAGCTCGAGTCTCGGTTCGGCACACAGTTTTAATCTGACAGGAAGTTTCAGATTTGGTGCCTTTGGAGTATCGTCTCAGTTTAGCGTGTGGATTCGTGGTTTCCTGTCATAAAGGTCACAGTTGGTAGTAATTGACGAAAAGTCATCCAGTAAAATGTAAGTGATATCTGGCATTCCCCAGGGAAGTGTTATAGGCTCTCTGCGATTTAGTACAAATATCAGCAACCTTGAGAACGTAGGCTCCCGCGGCCGGTGTCATAGTGATTAAAATTCTTCTGGGTATTACGCAACGTCATTGCTAAAAACTAACAACAACAATAAACTAAAACCGACGTTTCAGGCGAATTGCAACGGCCTTCCTCAGGACACGACTGGTTTTGCATGGGGATAGGTGCTTCTATTTATTACAGACATCTTCATGGAAGCCTTTGAGCAAACGGCCCTAGCTTCTGCTCCGTTACGTCTCAGTTGTTGGCTACGATATGTGGATGACACATTCGTTATCTTGCCTCACGGTGAAGCGGAATTGAGAAACTTCCTCCAGCACTTAAATAGCCTGCACAAAAATATAAAGTTCACACATGAGACTGAAAACAATGGTACCTTGCCATTTCTGGATGTGGAAGTATACAGAGCTGCCGAAGGTAAATTGGGACACAAAGTGTATCGGAAACCAACGCACACTAATCGGTACCAGCACGCGAAGAGCCACCACCACCCAGCTCAAAAGTATTCTGTTCTGCATGCGTTAACTTCCCGAGCCTACCGGATAAGCGATGAAAATAACATCAAAGAAGAATTAAAGGAGCTACAACACACGTTTCGTGCCAACGTCTATGATCACATCATAAGAAAGGTAGCTAAAACCAAAGACAGCAGAACACGAGAAGGCGGCAAAGAAGAGAAGCTTCCACTGGTACACTTATCATATGTAAAAGGCGTCAGTGAACGGCTAGGCAACGTCCTCCGCCGACGAGGTTTCAAACCGATTTTTCGAAGTAGTCACAGGGTCCACGAAATGATAGGTTCCACCAAGGATGTAGTCAACACTCTTAACACTGCAGGTGTTTACGAACTGCGGAGCTGCCTACATAGGAGAAACAGGGAGACCTGTCAGCTTACGAGTAGCAGAACACGAACGCTATGTACGATTACAACAACATAATAAATCGGCGATAGCGGAACACCACCGCGACTGTGGACAACCTATCAGGTTCCAGGAAGCCCGACTACTGGCGAAAGAATCGTGGATGCGAGAACGCAAAATACGGGATGCGATCGAAATTATTAAGCAGCTTGACAACATCAACAGAGAAGATGGCGTCCTGGCTGCCGGCCATCCCAGTCCAACGGGCCGCGAGCGGTCACGGGGCAGAAGCTACACGGGACACGGACGTATCTGCACAAACAGCTGTAGAGCAACTGTCAGTCCACTTCCGCGCACACCAGGAGGAAAACTTGCCGACCAGAAGCCGAACGGTGATTGGCGGACAACTACCAATCGTAGACGACATGGACATCCGCGAACAACCTCTTTCCTTCCATCTTCCTTTACGTCATGACTAGCCAATCATATTAGAGGGCCAATTAAAAATTTTACAAAAGTGACGTCAGACATCGATAGTCTGTAATAAATAGAAGCACCTATCCCGATGCAAAACCAGTCGTGCCCTGAGAAAGGCCGTTGCAATTCGGCCGAAACGTCGGTTTTAGTTTATTGTTCTTGTTAGTTTTTAGAAATGAAAAAAAAAATGGCTCTGAGCACTATGCGACTTAACTTCTGAGGTCATCAGTTGCCTAGAACTTAGAACTACTTAAACCTAACAAACCTAAGGACATCACACACATCCATGCCCGAGGCAGGATTCGAACCTGCGACCGTAGCGGTCGCTCGGCTCCAGACTGTAGCGCCTAGAACCACACGGCCACTCGGGCCGGCTTTTAGCAATGACGCGGCGTAATACCCAGAAGAATTTTAATCACTATCAGCAACCTTCTTGGATTGTCTGCAGATGATGCTCTAGTTTAGGTCTAGTTACAATCATCATATGATCAAAACCAGTCGCAAAACGATTTAGACGAGATGTCTGCATGGTGCGCGAAGTCCCACGTCACAGCTACCCGGCACACCGACTTTCGTTGCTAATGCCTTTGCGGATTCGATATGAGACCGGGGTACCACCCCGAATTCCAGACGTGCGCGGCTATCAGATCGGCTCAGCACACACATCATTACCTGGAAGACAACTCGTTTTTGGAACCTTCAGGTTGACGCCAGCTTTGCCTTTTTGTTCCTCGATGGCAGTGATCGAGTCCACTTAGGCGTCTTTCGTGAGAGCCGGGCAGTAGTGCACAAGGGTGTCGGTGGAGAGTGGCGGAGAAGGTGAGGGCCGCCAACGTGCTGTGAGCGACCGGCCTGGGTTCGATTCCCGCCCGAGGCAAGGCCGGAGCTACGAGGTTTGCGTACCGCTAGATGTGCCGCGCGCCGTCGCCGTGCTACGGTCCAGCCGGCCGACCTCGACAGCAGGTATGGCAGAGCGGATGGCGAACAGCACGCAGTCGCAGGATGTCTGCTGGCCGCGGAGCGGTTTGTCTGGAGGTCAAGGGTTCGTGCCACTTCCGTCAGAAGTTGCTGACACCGCTGGATACAGTAATTTTTGTGGTTAATGAACAGGCAAAGCGTCTGATGTCGGGTGTTCGGTGATTTATTATCAGTTACGCTCATCAATGTGAGCATCGACCACCGCGGCAATGAATAACTAAAGATGCTTTCGCCTGATGAGCGAAACTGGTAATACATCAAATAATACGTGACCGGTGGTGGTTTATCTGTACATTTATATTACTAAGTGCCTAACCAGGGTCGTGGGCTCCGTTGCAAGTTGCCTATCTAAAGGCTACCAGGAGAAACAATAATTTCATTTTCAGTATTTCGTACAGTAATTGACCGAACTTAAGGGGAGGTTTACTATCTTTGGCCCGAAAAAAGCATGTTCTTCGAGAATATTTTTCTCGGGATATGTTATAGATATCAATGTCAAATTTGGTCAAAATGTTTATTGATATTTCCTCTACCAACTGGGCGAAGTGCCGTCGGAACGAAACAAAATTTCGATGTAGACCTCCACGCGCGGTATGTCACAGGTCAGCCGGCTCGTCTGAAATCAAATCTGAGTTGACGTTAGCGAAGTATATAAGATTCTTTAGGAGTTATACCTCGCTTAAGTTATGTGGACCATAGGAAACAAAATGGGGGCCATTTCAAGAAAATAGTTTTTTTTCATCGATTTTTCGACTTCGTCGGCCAAGTAAAAATATTTATAGTTGATGGATCGGAAAAAAAGTTGTACAACTCCTAGAGAATTTAGTTAGATTCGTCGGAAACAAAGTATCATGCCAATCGGTTCAGTAGATTTGAAGTTACCATACCGCGCGACAAAAAAAAAGTCATTTCGAGCAAAACGCGTTTGAAGTTTTGACTACATATAAATGTAATATTATGCAACTAGGCATTCTGCTCGATCTGGGCCATCCTGCGCTGCTCCAGAGCCGCTCGTACGGCCGGTAACAAGCGGTTTTCGGCCTCTTGAGTCCGGTGGTCGTCCGAATGCTTGGCGAACTGCGCCGAATAGAGTCCCAGGATGACGTCCATCGTTGTCATGGTCTTCAGAAGTGCTGAATACCCTTCCTTGAAGCTGCTCACTGCCAGGAAAGTCGCAATCTCCACAGTCTTCCCACCAGAATGCAAATGCTTGGGGGCTTAACTTCCAAACACACGCGTTCAAACTTTCATTTGAATTTTGTGTGTTTCCTCCCAAGCACCGGTACAATAACTCGTTCTCCGAAAGAAAAAAACCGGTGCGTGAAAAAGGCCCATTTCAGGCAGGTGCATTTTTTTGTTCAACCGCGAATAACAAACATTTCCGTTCCGTATTCGGAAAAACCGTTTCAGGGGTGGATTCTAAACACTTTTATGGATCCAAAAATGAAATTTAAATAATCGACTTTTTGAATCAAAAGATAGTAAACCTCCCATTAAGCATTTAGAATGCTGTCATAATCTACTCACGAAGAGATATAATCGTATGTCAAAGGCTTAACAGTGTGTGTATGTGTAGACGCACCACAACTCACGGCGCGCCTATTACGAAGACTACATTCGTCCATTACCTGAGAAAGAGAGCACTTAGCAACTACCAAGGACCTTTACATATAATTTCAAACCTTCACGAAACTTTTTCTCTATGTCTCCCATCAAACAATGATGAGATGAATTAAGTTTATCGCTTACGACATTTTCGCTGTTCATGTACAGGGTGTTTCAAAAATGACCGGTATATTTGAAACGGCAATAAAAACTAAACGAGCAGCGATAGAAATACACCGTTTGTTGCAATATGCTTGGGACAACAGTACATTTTCAGGCAGACAAACTTTCGAAATTACAGTAGTTACAATTTTCAACAACAGATGGCGCTGCGGTCTGGGAAACTCTATAGTGCGATATTTTCCACATATCCACCATGCGTAGCAATAATATGGCGTAGTCTCTGAATGAAATTACCCGAAACCTTTGACAACGTGTCTGGCGGAATGGCTTCACATGCAGATGAGATGTACTGCTTCAGCTGTTCAATTGTTTCTGGATTCTGGCGGTACACCTGGTCTTTCAAGTGTCCCAACAGAAAGAAGTCACAGGGGTTCATGTCTGGCGAATAGGGAGGCCAATCCACGCCGCCTCCTGTATGTTTCGGATAGCCCAAAGCAATCACACGATCATCGAAATATTCATTCAGGAAATTAAAGACGTTGGCCGTGCGATGTGGCCGGGCACCATCTTGCATAAACCACGAGGTGTTCGCAGTGTCGTCTAAGGCAGTTTGTACCGCCACAAATTCACGAAGAATGTCCAGATAGCGTGATGCAGTAATCGTTTCGGATCTGAAAAATGGGCCAATGATTCCTTTGGAAGAAATGGCGGCCCAGACCAGTACTTTTTGAGGATGCAGGGACGATGGGACTGCAACATGGGGCTTTTCGGTTCCCCATATGCGCCAGTTCTGTTTATTGACGAAGCCGTCCAGGTAAAAATAAGCTTCGTCAGTAAACCAAATGCTGCCCACATGCATATCGCCGTCATCAATCCTGTGCACTATATCGTTAGCGAATGTCTCTCGTGCAGCAATGGTAGCGGCGCTGAGGGGTTGCCGCGTTTGAATTTTGTATGGATAGAGGTGTAAACTCTGGCGCATCAGACGATACGTGGACGTTGGCGTCATTTGGACCGCAGCTGCAACACGGCGAACGGAAACCCGAGGCCGCTGTTGGATCACCTGCTGCACTAGCTGCGCGTTGCCCTCTGTGGTTGCCGTAGGCGGTCGCCCTACCTTTCCAGCACGTTCATCCGTCACGTTCCCAGTCCGTTGAAATTTTTCAAACAGATCCTTTATTGTATCGCTTTTCGGTCCTTTGGTTACATTAAACCTCCGTTGAAAACTTGGTCTTGTTGCAACAACACTGTGTTCTAGGCGGTGGAATTCCAACACCAGAAAAATCCTCTGTTCTAAGCAATAAACCATGTTGTCTACAGCACACTTGCACGTTGTGAACAGCACACACTTACAGCAGAAAGACGACGTTCAGAATGGCGCACCCACAGACTGCGTTGTCTTCTATATCTTTCACATCACTTGCAGCGCCATCTGTTGTTGAAAATTGTAACTACTGTAACTTCGAAAGTTTGTCCACCTGAAAATGTACTGTTGTCCCAAGCATATTGCAACAAACGGTGTATTTCTATCGCTGCTCGTTTAGTTTTTATTGCCGTTTCAAATATACCGGTCATTTTTGAAACACCCTGTAGGTTCAAAAATGTCTCTGAGCACTATGGGACTTAACATCTGAGGTAATCAGCCCCCAAGAACTTAGAACTACTTAAACCTAACTAACCTAAGGTCATCACACACATCCATGCCCGAGACAGGATTCGAACCTGCGACCGTAGCAGTCTCGCGGTTCCAGACTGTAGCGCCTAGAACCACACGGCTACTCTGGCCGGGGTTCATGTAGGCATGTCAGGCATGATGTTTTCGTTTATACTTGCACTAACTCTATTCGCAACACATTTTGCAGAAGCTACTCTAATATACCATTGAATGTAAGTGCAAAATTATATAATTTTACAACGCATAGTTCGGGAGATATGATGTTTTATCCAGGGGAGTTCGATTGTTTAAAGAGTCTGGGCTGAAAATTTACTGGTTGATTCCTAACGATCGCTGCGTCCCTCAAATTATACCTCTGACTGGGAAATTATCGAGTTCGTACGAACTGTAGATTACGAATATAGAAGAAAAGAATGTATAAAATATACGCCTTTAAATGCCCGGGTATTATTGTTCAAAATCACAGCATAAAACTTGGCTTTTGTTTGGTAAAATGTAAGCGGATTTAATTTACTAAGAATGAAAGTGTTGAAAGGTCGTGGAAAGGTTTGAAGATAACAACTGAATTTAAAGTAAAAAAAGTATTTTTAGTTTTGACACGGAAAGGAGGAAAAATAATATCAATGGATTACACGTTTCTCTATGTAACAATGAAAAGATCTGATGACTATGGCCAATTACATTAAGTTAATTTTATACTAGCATGAAAGGCGCAGAGACATAAATAATATGCGGTCATTTGTAAGTAAAGCAAGTGGTAGACTTCGGTTCATTGGTAGAATATTGGAAAATGCAGTCAGTCTACAAAGGAGGTTGCGTCTTGGCTGACCTTACCTGCAGTGTTGCTCAAGTGTGTGCGCCTCGTGCCTAACAGAACTAACAAGCCATATTGCACTATACGAAGGTGGGCGGCACGAATGTCCACAGCTTTGTTTGAATCAGGGGAAAACGCCACGAAAATGCTGAGAAACTGGCTTGATTTACTTGAAGGACCGAAAATACCAATTTACCAGAGCAGATTTGTTAATGTCGTTAATAAACTAACGGAAGACAGCCACGGTGGATTTCCAAACTGTTTTACCGTCCTTTATAATCTGTATGTAAGTACCCTTCGGCACACACTTGCAGCGTAAAGATGCACCTTTAGTTGTAAATTGTTGCAGACTCTCGGTACTTTTTATACTGTATGCAGAGGGTATAAAAGAGAGTGAACGGTCGGGGATTAATACCCCATCTTCCCGGACAGGTGTTCGGTTAATAGGCGTGTAAGCCACCTTCCGCGCTGCTTCAGATTCGATGTTCTGGAGATAATAGTCTTATGAAAATTCTCGAGTCAGTATAATAATGTTCCAGTAATAACAATTGTTGATGTTTTGCATAAAAGTGGGAATTACAAAAAAAGCTAAGGAATACGAAGGCAGTAGCTTGCAATCATTATACAGGACAAAATTAAACAAATATCCTTTGACTTCCAATGAGCTTCAGGTATTTCAGTCTGACGCCACTTCTTAGGCTTTCGTGTAGTTCTGCCGCATGCGCACTCAAAGAGCTCCTCGTATGGTCGTAAGAGGATCAGATTTCGTTGCAGATCTTTCCACCTGAGCAAAATGTGAAGCGGAGATTTGTTGTTCAGTAGTCAGCACCGCTAAGCACTGGCCCACTGTGGCGGTCATTGCACGGGCTCGCGACGCATCGTCCGACGAGTTAGCACATCAAAGCTAATCGTTCCATTCGCTAGCGCTAATTACAAACGAGTGAGTGCTTCTCAGATTTTAATATTCGCACTTGTAGACCTTTTAGCGTGCCAGGTGGCAGCTGTAGTACAACCGATAAACTCGATGCCTTAGCTTGGCCGTTACTGCTGTTTACTTTCAAGTGCATATTAGAAACGTACACGTTTCTTAGTTGATGTTTGGCACGGAGGAAACCGGTTTCAATCCGGATAGTGGAAATCAATGCCGTCAGTGGTGGTGGTGGTGGTTAGTGTTTAACGTCCCGTCGACAACGAGGTCATTTGAGACAGAGCTCATGCTCGGGTTAGGGAAGGATTGGGAAGGAAATCGGCCGTGCCCTTTCAAAGGAACCATCCCGGAATTTGCCTGAAGCGATTTAGGGAAATCACGGAAAACCTAAATCAGGATGGCTGGAGACGGGATTGAACCGTCGTCCTCCCGAATGCGAGTCCAGTGTGCTAACCACTGCGCCACCTCGCTCGGTTGCCGTCAGTATTTCGCCAGCAACGGATATGACACGGTGCCTTCTGTTTCTGATCGTCAGATTTTTCACGAACGTGCAGAGTTCGTTTCCGATATCTGTAACAGTGCGTTTCGGAGTGAAGTAGGGTAGCGGTGTTGATAACAGCGGTTTCCTCGGACTTAACGTCATCAGAACTAGGTTTCAACCCATTTTTATCTCTTCATCTTCAGCGACCGTGAGTGCACTTTTCTGGTCGCCATTTGCGAGTTACAGGGATTTTTCGGAAAGTGTGGCTACAAGTCTAAAAAAAAAACGAGAACAAATTTTTTTCAAGTATGGCAACACTTTTCGTGTCTATGCTTGCTGCGTAACGTATCACCGTTTAAAATGGTTCAAATGGCTCTGAGCACTATGGGACTCAACTGCTGAGGTCATTAGTCCCCTATAACTTAGAACTAGTTAAACCTAACTAACCTAAGGACATCACACACATCCATGCCCGAGGCAGGATTCGAACCTGCGACCGTAGCGGTCTTGCGGTTCCAGACTGCAGCGCCTTTAACCGCACGGCCACTTCGGCCGGCTATCACCGTTTACACAATATGCCTTGCGGAAAAAGTTTATGAGTATTATGTCGATTATATAAACCATGAGGTATTTCCTCTTCTAGCAATTCCTTCTGCGAATAATGCCCGAAAGTATAAAGACCTGTTCCTCAAGAAACGGTCACATTTAGAGTAAGTTATGTGGTAGTAAGTGTAATAACATTTTTAACGTGATTTATGTGAACTGTAAAGACTTCATGTTGCGTTGGTTATGATCTCTAAAATACATTCTCTATCAAAAACAGTGAACCACTCGGAAGGGAAGCGGGAAACGAAATGAAACTTAACTAGTTTAGAGGACATATGAGCAAATTTCCTTGCAGATTAAAACTGTGTTCCGGATCGAGACTCGAACTGGAGACCTTTGCCTTTCACGGGCAAGTGCTCTACAGACTGAGTTACCAAAGCATGACTCATGACCCTCCCTCAGAGCTTTACTTCCTCCAGGATCTCATCTCCTATCTTCCAAACTTCACAAAAGCTCTCCTGCGAAAATTGCAGGACTCCGCAATATCCTGTCTTCCAGAGGTGGTAGTCCTGCAAGTTTCGCAGAACTTCTGTGAATTTTGGAAGGTAGGAGACGAGGTCTTGGCTGAAATAAAGGTGTGGGGACGTGTCGGAGTCGTACTTGGGTAGCTCAGTCGATAGAGCACTTGCCCGCAAAAAAGGCTAAGGTCCCCAGTTCGAATCTCGACGCGGCAAACAGTTTTAAGTAGTTAGGAAGTTTAACACCAGCGCACACTTCGCTGCAGAGTGAAAATTTCACTCTAGAAGACATGTGATGTTATTTCAGTGATAACAATATGAAGTCAAATTTAGAAAAAACTTTCCAATATGAACCCACTTACCAGTATGGCTTTGCATCCCGTCTGATCCGGATGCAGGCACTCTTTCAACAAGGCTGCCATAAGGGTATTGTATCCTCTTCTGAGCCAAGCTGGTCGATATTGTAATTGGAAACACACATGTTGTACCTGAGACAGATCTGGGAATAGTACTGGGCACCGGACTACACCACCATCAGGCAGGCAGTTCATAGAGAAATGTGCCATAGTGTACGAGCATTTCTTTGTTTCTTTTCCTTCTTTCTTTCGCTTACGCCATAGTCCCGCAGCGATCGCAGGGTCGGCGCTGTTAGAACGGATTTGGCAGTGTTAGTTTGAGGGATGGCCGGATGCCCTTCCTGCCGCCACCCCGTACCCCCAGGGATGGAATCAGTGTATCTGCATCTAGAGTAAATCGTGAAATAGTGCGAACGTGTTTTAAATGTCTGCGACGCGTGTAACTGAGGCGGAACGTGGGGAACAGCCCGGTATTCACCTAGCGGGATGTGGGAAACCGCCTAAAAACCACATCCAGGCTGGCCAGCCCAACGGCCCTCGTCGTTAATCCGCCGGGCGGATTCGATCCGGGGCCGGCGCGCTCACCCGAGTCCAGGAAGCAGCGCGTTAGCGCTCTCGGCTACCCTGGCGGGTATACGTATACGAGCATTGTCCTGTTGTAAAACGGCACCACGAAACTGGGTAACAGATGATGTCACAGGATGTCTGTCACGTACTGTTGTGCCGTCACTGTTTCCTCACCCAATATCAGCCATGACTTGATGTCATACCCGATGGCTAACCATACCATGATAACGGGAGCAACACTACCGTGCCTCTCCGAAACATTGTAAGAATAAGACCGTCATACTTCCCGACGGCGACCATCCAGGGTAGTGCAAAAGCGAGATTTATTGCTGAACGCAGTGCGACACCATTCTTCAGCAGTCCATGCTTCTCGGTCACAGTGCCACTACAAACTCAGCCGTCCGTGTCGTGGCGTTGACGGCGGTTTACGCATGAGACAGTAATTCTCTAGTGCGGCTGCTGCTAGTTTCTGACCAACGTTACGGGATGACACAAAATGTTGCAGGGACTCCAGAACTTGTTCTCGAATGGCAGACACCCATGTGAAGAGATTACGATGTGCTCCGTGCACAGTATTTCGAGCCTCCCTTGTGGTGGTGAGACGTGGAAGCTTGACGATTACGCCTGTCCTCACATTCCCATGCAGTCCAGCATTGGACCGCTGTCACATCCGAATACCCCACAAATTTGGATATTGCATGGTTAGATCAGCTAGGCAAACAGAAACCAACAGTGAGGCCCCTTTCAGAATATGTCTGATTACGCTGTCTCACACGAGCACAGGGCATCTCTGCGTTCTTCACCGTGATGAATTCGACATCTGACGCTGTTCACTTTCCTTATGAATATGCCTGATAGCAACACTAAACACTGGCAATACTAAAGCAAAATTGTGGTACTTCTACCTGTCACAGAGAACTGCAACCCTAATCATTTACATACCCGACGATGGTGAGTATGTGTATGAAGTTACACTGACATCCAACCATTTCTTTTGGGTGCTTTTTTTTTTTTTTTTTTTTTTTTTTTTTTTTTTTTTTTTTTTTTTTTTTTTTTTTTTTTTTGCAGTGTACAACGACGTGACAGAAATCACGCGACACCTCCTAATATCGTGTCGTCTGACTGACTTTTGCCCGGAATAGCGTACCATCTCGATGGTCACGGACTCAAGAAGCCGTTGGAAGTCCCCTGCAGAAGTACTGAGCCATGTTGCCTCTGTAGCCGTCCATAATTGCGAAAGCATTGCTGGTGCAAGAAGTTGTTCACGAACTGACCTCCAGATTAAGTCCCATAAATTTTCACTGGGATTCCTGTCGGGCGGTCTGGGTGGCCAAATAATTGGCTCCAGAATGCTCTCCAAACCAATCTCGAACATTTGTGGCCCCAAAAAAATTCCATCGTCACTAGAATGACTGCATATGGTCTCCAAGTAGCCGAACATAAGCATCTGCAGCCGGCCGGTGTGGCCGTGCGGTTCTAAGCGCGTCAGTTTGGAACCGCGTGACCGCTACGGTCGCAGGTTCGAATCCTGCCTCCGGCATGGATGTGTGTGATGTCCTTAGGTTAGTTAGGTTTAAGTCGTTCTAAGTTGTAGGGGACTGATGACCTCAGTAGTTAAGTCCCATAGTGCTCAGACCCATTTGAACCATAAGCATCTGCAGTCAAAATCGGTTCAGTTGGATCAGACCATATCAGTCCATTCCATATACACACGGCCGACACTATTATGGAGCCACCATCAGCTTGCACAGTGCCTTTTTGACAACTTGGGTCCATGGATTCGTGGGGTCTGCGCCACTCTCGAAACCTACCATCAGCTCTTACCATCTGAAATCGAGAAGCATCTGACCAGGCCACTATTTTCCAGTCGTCTAGGGTCCTCAGGTTATCACCACGGGCCCAGGAGAGGCGCCGCAGGTGATGTGCTGTTAGCAAACCCACGCGCGTCGGTCGTCTGCTGCCGTAGCCCATTAATGCCACGTTTCGCCGCATTGGCCTAGCGGACACATTCATCGTCCGTCCCACATTGATTACTGCGGTTATTTCACGCACTGTTGCTTGTCTGTCAGCACTGACAACTCTACGAAAACGCCACTGCTCTCGGTCGTTAAGTGAAGGTCGTCTGCCACTGCCTTGTCCGTGGTGAGAGATAATGTCTGAAATATGGTACTCTCGAAACGCTCTTGACACTGTGGAACTCGGAATATTGAATTCCCTAAGGATTTCCCAAATGAAATGTCCCATGCGTTTAGCTCCAACTACTATTCCGCGTTCAAACTCTGTTAGTTTCCGTTGTGAGGCCATAATCACGTCGGAAATATCTTCACATGAGTCACCTGAGTACAAATGACATCTCCGCCAATGACTGCCTTTTTATACCTTGTGTACGCAATGCTGCCGCCATCTGTGTATGTGCTTGTTGCTATCCCATGCCTTCTGTCACCTCAGTGTATACCCTACCTTGCCTTATAACAACATTAAATGCAAAACAGCACTACATCTACATCTATATATATACTCCGCTAGCCACCAAGCGGTGTGTAGCCGAGGGCACAATTCGCGCCAAAGTCATATTCACCCCTCTGTTCCACTCGCGGATCGCGCGAGGGAAAAACGACTGTCTGAACGACTCAGTACGAATTTCCCTTATCTTTGAATGGTGATCATTACGCGATTTGCAAGTTGATGGTAATAATATATGCTTTACATCCTTGGCGAAGATCGGATTTCGGAATTTAGTGAGCAGCCCCTTCCGTTTAGCGCGTCGTCTATCTGCAAGTGTGTCCCACTTCAAACTTTCTATGAGATTTGTAACGCTCTCGCGATGGCTAAATGTGCCAGTCATGAATCTTGCCGCTCTTCTTTGGACCTTCTTAATCTCTTGAATCAGACCCAACAGCTAAGGGTCCCATACAGACGGACAACGTTCTAAGACTGGACGAACTAACGTATTGTAAGCAATTTCCTTTGTTGAAGGACTGCATCGCTTCAGAATTCTACCAATAAACCGCAACTAGAGTTCGCCTTGCACCTTGCTGATCATTCCATTTGAGATCTTTTCGAATAGTCACACCCAGATACTTGACGGATGTTACCGCTTCCAAAGACTGGCCATTTATTTTGTACTCCTACATTAATGGGGATTTTCGCCTAGTTATACACAGTAGGTTACACTTACTAATATCGAGAGATAAGTGCCAGCCATTACACCACGCATTTATTATCTGCAAATCCTCATTGATTTGTTCACAACTTTCGTGTGATACTACTTTCCTGTAGACTACAGCATCATCGGCAAATAGCCTAATGCCGCTGTCATTACCATCAACCAGATCGTTTATGTAAATCGTAAAAAGCAGCGGACCTATTACGCTGCTCTGGGGCACACGTGAAGTTACGCTTGTTTCTTTTGAAGTCACCCCATTCAGGACGACATACTGCTCCCTGCCTGTTAGGAAACTTTCTATCCAACCGCACATGTCATCGGATAGACCGTAAGAGCGCACTTTTTGGAGCAAGCGACAGTGCCGAACTGTGTCGTACGCCTTTCGATAGTCGAGAAATGTGGCGTCAACCTGGCAGCCGGTGTCTAGAGCCTGCATGCACAGAGAGGGCCAGCTGTGTCTCGCATGACCGCTGTTTCCTAAAACGTGCTAGTTTCTGCAGATGAGCTTCTCAGAGTCTAGAAAGGTCATTATGTCTGAACACAAAATACACTCCTGGAAATTGAAATAAGAACACCGTGAATTCATTGTCCCAGGAAGGGGAAACTTTATTGACACATTCCTGGGGTCAGATACATCACATGATCACACTGACAGAACCACAGGCACATAGACACAGGCAACAGAGCATGCACAATGTTGGCACTAGTACAGTGTATATCCACCTTTCGCAGCAATGCAGGCTGCTATTCTCCCATGGAGACGATCGTAGAGATGCTGGATGTGGTCCTGTGGAACGGCTTGCCATGCCATTTCCACCTGGCGCCTCAGTTGGACCAGCGTTCGTGCTGGACGTGCAGACCGCGTGAGACGACGCTTCATCCAGTCCCAAACATGCTCAATGGGGGACAGATCCGGAGATCTTGCTGGCCAGGGTAGTTGACTTACACCTTCTAGAGCACGTTGGGTGGCAAGGGATACATGCGGACGTGCATTGTCCTGTTGGAACAGCAAGTTCCCTTGCCGGTCTAGGAATGGTAGAACGATGGGTTCGATGACGGTTTGGATGTACCGTGCACTATTCAGTGTCCCCTCGACGATCACCAGTGGTGTACGACCAGTGTAAGAGATCGCTCCCCACCCCATGATGCCAGGTGTTGGCCCTGTGTGCCTCGGTCGTATGCAGCCCTGATTGTGGCGCTCACCTGCACGGCGCCAGACACGCATACGACCATCATTGGCACCAAGGCAGAAGCGACTCTCATCGCTGAAGACGACACGTCTCCATTCGTCCCTCCATTCACGCCTGTTGCGACACCACTGGAGGCGGGCTGCACGATGTTGGGGCGTGAGCGGAAGACGGCCTAACGGTGTGCGGGACCGTAGCCCAGCTTCATGGATACGGTTGCGAATGGTCCTCGCCGATACCCCAGGAGCAACAGTGTCCCTAATTTGCTGGGAAGTGGCGGTGCGGTCCCCTACGGCACTGCGTAGGATCCTACGGTCTTGGCGTGCATCCGTGCGTCGCTGCGGTCCAGTCCCAGGTCGACGGGCACGTGCACCTTCCGCCGACCACTGGCGACAACATTGATGTACTGTGGAGAACTCACGCCCCACGTGTTGAGCAATTCGGCGGTACGTCCACCCGGCCTCCCGCATGCCCACTATACGCCTTCACTCAAAGTCCGTCAACTGCACATACGGTTCACGTCCACGCTGTCGCGGCATGCTACCAGTGTTAAAGACTGCGATGGAGCTCCGTATGCCACGGCAAACTGGCTGACACTGACGGCGGCGGCGCACAAATGCTGCGCAGCTAGCGCCATTCGACGGCCAACACCGCGGTTCCTGGTGTGTCCGCTGTGCCGTGCGTGTGATCATTGCTTGTACAGCCCTCTCGCAGTGTCCGGAGCAAGTATGGTGGGTCTGACACACCGGTGTCAATGTGTTCTTTTTTCCATTTCTAGGAGTGTATGTTGGGTTGGGCTGTTTGGCGGAGGAGACCAGACAGCGAGGTCATCGGTCTCATAGGATTAGGGAAGGAAGGGGAAGGAAGTCGGCCGTGCCCTTTCAAAGGAACCATCCCGGCAGTTGCCTGGAGCGATTTAGGGAAATTACGGAAAACCTAAATCAGGATGGCCGGACGTGCGATTGAACCGTCGTCCTCCCGAATGTGAGTCCATTGTGCTAGCCACTGCGCCACCTCGCTCGGTCGCACAAAATATGTGCCATGATTCTACAACAAGTAGGTGTCAGTGAAATTGGCCGGTAATTACGTGCATCCGATTTTCTACCCTTTTTATAGATTGCTATGACCTGGGCCTTCTTCCAGTCCCGTGGAACTTTCCGCTGTTCCAATGATCTCTGACAGATGATGGATAACAATGGTGCTATATTTGTAGCATAGTCAACATATAATCTTACGAGGATACTGTTAGGGCTAGGTGCCTTCCTGGCGTTTTACAATCCCAGATACACTAACCACTATGTCAGCCATCCCTGCGTTTGTTCCATAATTGAAAGGGGGAATGGTGTTGCAGTCATCTACCGTAAACGAGTTTTTGAAAGCTAGGTTTAGAATTTCGGCCTTCTGTTTATGATCATCCATTACATTACCCATATTGGCAGCAAGAGAAGGCATTGAATTATTTCTACATCTACATTTATACTCCGCAAGCCACCCAACGGTGTGTGGCGTAGGGCACTTTTCGTGCCACTGTCATTACCTCCCTTTCCTGTTCCAGTCGCGTATGGTTCGCGGGAAGAACGACTGCCGGAAAGCCTCCGTGCGCGCTCGAATATCTCTAATTTTACATTCGTGATCACCTCGGGAGGTATAAGTAGGGGGAAGCAATATATTATATACCTCATCCAGAAACGCACCCTCTCGAAACCTGGACAGCAAGCTACACCGCGATGCAGAGCGCCTCTCTTGCAGAGTCTGCTAAACATCTCCGTAACGCTATCACGCTTACCAAATAACCCTGTGACAATACGCGCCGCTCTTCTTTGGATCTTCTCTATCTCTTCTGTCAACCCGACCTGGTACGGATCCCACACTGATGAGCGATACTCAAGTGTAGGTCGAACGAGTGTTTTGTAAGCCACCTGCTTTGTTGGTGGACTACATTTTCTTAGGACTCTCCCAATAAATCTCACCCTGGTACCCGCCTTACCAACAATTAATTTTATATGATCGTTCCACTTCAAATCGTTCCGTACGCATACTCCCAGATATTTTACAGAAGTAACTGCTACCAGTGTTTGTTCCGCTATCATATAATCATTCAATAAAGGATCCTTCTTTCTATGTATTCGCAATACATTACATACGTCTATGTTAAGGGTCAGTTGCCACTACCTGCACCAAGTACCTATCCGCTGCAGATCTTCCTGCATTTCGCTGCAATTTTCTAATGCTACAACTTCTCGGTATACGACAGCATCATCCGCGAAAAGTCGCATGGAACTTCCGACACTATCTACTAGGTCATTTATATATACTGTGAAAAGCAATGATTCCGTAACACTCCCTTGTGGCACGCCAGAGGTTACTTTAACATCTGTAGACTTTCGTAGATTTTACGTGCGACCAAATGCAGCTGGTTGTCGTTCTACCTGTCAGAACTGCAGCTCTTATAATATTCATATGCAGCCATGGTGTGTACATGTCCGACATTATACTGACATTCGGCCATCTCTTTGGATGCTTCACTGTTTTTGGTAGGCAGTGCATATCGATTGCAGCCTATCACTATAGGGCACCCATGGAAGTGCTTCACATAGACTTGCGCGTTTATGAGCGGGACGACAGGACACATTCAGGAGTTGCCGTGCGGCATCCAGTGAGAGGGCAGGAAGCTGCGACCTGCAGCAGCGCCGGCGGCGGCCCGGAACCTGAAGAACTGGCCGAGCCCGCTGGAATGTCGCTTCGTCCCGTGGGCGAGACCGCAGAGTCCCGGCGAGCCCGACCACGCGACGGCCGACGGCGGCGCAGCTCCCAAAAACAGCCCGTGGCGGCCTTCTGCCTTCTGCCTGCTGCAGGCGCGCACCGCAACACAAGTTGCAGCGGCTGTGCGCGCCGCGTGAAAGCAGCCGAGGTCGCGACTGGCCGCGGCGCCAGGGCCGGCCTGTGCAGTGTCTGCTGCGCTTTCGCAGTGCAGTCTCCCCGCTTAGGCACTCCGGCACTGCATGCAGCTGCCGCTAGAGTTGCTACGGCGCCACCATAAAGGCCTCTGCTAACCTTCAAACTTATCTCTCAGATCAGCTGTTTCCTATCCACCGGTTTGCGAAACGAGCGCACAGGCGAGACGAGGTTCAATCCGTGAAAAAGAGGTTAGCGGAAGTGATGCATAGAAGAGGAATGCCTGTCAAATACAAACATCGTCGTTATACACTACTGGCCATTAAAATTGCTACACCAAGAAGAAATGCAGATGATAAACGGGTATTCATTGGACAAATATATTATACTAGAACTGACATGTGATTACATTTTCACGCAATTTGGGTGCATAGATCCTGAGAAATCAGTACCCAGAACAACCACCTCTGGCCGTAATAACGGCCTTGATACGCCTGGGCATTGAGTCAAACAGAGCTTGGATGGCGTGTACAGGTACAGCTGCCCAACACGATACCACAGCTCATCAAGAGTAGTGACTGGCGTATTGTGACGAGACAGTTGCTCGGCCGCCATTGACCAGACGTTTTCAGTTGGTGAGAGAACTGGAGAATGAGCTGGCCAGGGCAGCAGTCGAACTTTTTCTGTATCCAGAAAGGCCCGTACAGGACCTGCAACATGCGGTCGTGCATTATCGTGCTGAAATGTAGGGTTTCGCAGGGATCGAATGAAGGGTAGAGCCACGGGTCGTAGCACATCTGAAATTAACGTCCACTGTTCAAAGTGCCGTCAATGCGAACAAGAGGTGACCGAGACGTGTAACCAATGGCACCCCATACCATCACGCCGGGTGATACGCCAGTATGACGATGACGAGTACACGCTTCCAATGTGCGTTCACCGCGATGTCGTCAAACACGGATGCGACCATCATGATGCTGTAAACAGAACCTGGATTCATACGAAAAAATGACTTTTTGCCATTCGTGCACCCAGGTTCGTCGTTGAGTACACCATCGAAGGAGCTCCTGTCTGTGATGCAGCGTCAATGATAACTGCAGCCATGGTCGCCGAGCTGATAGTCCATGCTGCTATAAACGTCGTCGAACTGATCGTCCCCATCTGTTGACTCAGGGATCGAGACGTGGCTGCACAATCCGTTACATCCATGTAGATAAGATGCCTGTCATCTCAACTGCTAGTGATACGAGGCCGTTGGGATCCAGCACGGCGTTCCGTATTACCCTCCTGAACTCACCGATTCCATACTCTGTTAACAGTCATTGGATCTCAACCAACGCGTGCAGCAATGTCACGATACGATGAACCGCAATCGCGATAGGCTACAATCCGACATTTATCAACATCGGAAACGTGATGGTATGCATTTCTCCTCCTTACACGAGGCATCACAACAACGTTTCACCAGGAAACGCCGGTCAACTGCTGTTTCTGTATGAGAAATCGGTTGGAAACTTTCCTCATGTCGGCACGTTGTAGGTGTCGCCACCGGTGCCAACCTTGTGTGAATGCTCTGAAAAGCTAATCATTTGCATATCACAGCATCTTCTTACTGTCGGTTAAATTTCGCGTCTGCAGCACGTCATCTTCGTGGTGTGGCAATTTTAATGGCCAGTAGTGTATGTAAGTACATTGTAATGTTGTTTGTACGAGTATGTACGCATACTTTCTTCCTCATTGTGTGACGCCAGCTGGTAGTTAATCCTTTTGTGTGTGCAGATTAGTGAGGAAACCCCATACTGTTAGTTTACGAAATAACATCTCACGCTGTGATCTTTAGTTCTGATAAATACAGTTATTCTACACGAACGACGGTGTATGAATACTTTTTTTCCATGACAGTGTGAAAAACTATGGTCCTATGTAACACACCCTTGAGGTATGCCCGAAGTTACTTTTACTTCTGAAGATTTCTCTCCGTTGAGAAAGACATGTTGTGCTCTGTTTGCTACAAACTCCTTTGTCCAATCACACAACTAACCTTATATTCCGCCAGCTGGTATTTCGTTCATGAGCCGGCAGTGCAGGACTGTGTCTAACGCAATCCGATTGTCAAGGGACGCAGCATCATGGAGTGCAGCCAACTGGGTCTCGTGTACGAACAGGGCAGGTTGGGTGGTTGACTCCTACAGAAGAGATTTTCTATCTTTGTAAATGCCATAATCCGCGAGCATAAAATATCTTACAAAATTCTCCAACAGATTGACTTCAGAGATATTGGCGTGTAGGTGTTTGCGTTAGTTTGACGACCCTTCGTGAAAATGTATGTAAGTAGAAAACTGCATATGGTAAACCAGGGCTTATACACGTTTATAATAAATTACGAAAAATATTCGTTTCAGTGGGCATTTAACTCGTAAATTGGCTGGATATAATGTGCTGTGGTGTGATAGAAGCTATGGTTTCCCTAAGGCGTTGACAGATATAAGGTCTGATCCTATGCGTTGTTTTCCCAACAGTTGAGAACTGGTTAGCCCTCTGTGATCCGTGTGTCACGATTGTTGTCACTGCTTACTGCAACACACTGTGGAGTTCGTACAATGATGGCTTTCAAGACCGGATATCTTAGCTACTGTGTTTAGTTGTCTAACACTGAAATCTGAACTCTTTTTAGATCAGAAGTGCTCAACCTTTTCAGGCTTGAGATCTATTACAAGCAATTTAGTCCATTTACACATCTACTGACTTACAAATGCCATAAAGAATCAAGTACAAAACAATAATTTTTCAGAGCCAACCGCACACAGTCTGTAGGATAGGATCAGTTAGCTTATTTCTACACTTATATTTCACCGTGTCCCTCGTTGAAAGTGCTGCCTCGTATGGATAAGTTGACTCAAAAATACGGTAAAACATGCGATGCCACTTTTACAGTGTTAGCCTAGGTTTTTACATTCACTAATTCTCAGAAGTTTATCTTCATTGTATTGTAACTTTAAGAAGGTGTCATTTTGAACTCAGATTATTTCCGCTTCAAGTTCAAGGTCGCAACAAGAGAAGAGTGTACTCATTGTCATTGAAATAACTTCCACGGTCACTTTTTTGGGAAGGTTGAGCTGTGAAAGCTAGAACAGGTTTCATTCCCTTGAAACTGAAAGTGGGTTTTCGGACTCATACTTCATTGCTGTCAAGGTGGCTGAATACTTCATTGCAGCTTCGTGATTCAATAACGTTTGCTGATCCGACAGTTCTAACTGTATTTGAGGAAAGTATTTCAATTTAATTTCTGTAACTGTGTTATCCAAAGGTAAAGTTTTTCCACAAAACACTTAATAGAAGGCATAAAAGTTATCACGATCTTTTTTTTTCCTTGAAGTTCTTTGTTTATCTCATTTAGTTTAACTGTCAGATCTGTTACAAATGCCAGAGGTAACAACCAGCTCAAATAATACAGTTATGAGTAATCTTCCTCTCTTGTCAGTTTCGATTTAACTATCATTACCGCCGTCATGCACATTGTTGTCGTGTGGAAGCTCGAAAAAGAGTCGCCGACTCACCTCAGAAGATGTTGCCCGCAGCCGGCAACAAAACATCAGGAAGGAGAAAAAGTTTTATATATGGACCACGGCAATTCAGCCCGGAAGTTTTAATTAATGAAGACGCCGGCCGTGAAAGCTTACATGCTATGATTCGAAAAGAGAGGTTTGTGCTGCCTATTGGAGGCGGAGCTTGTTCGCCCCGCTCACAGTAACCCCGCCCATGACGCGCCGCCAAATTACAGCTCGCATGCAGTAACATCATCATACAGGAGAAAATACTGTTGTTTGGCATGAATGTTAAAGACAATGAAATCCAGATGGAGACGAAAGAGGCGGAGACAGCGCTGCTTGTCGTGCTTGGGTAGCTCAGATGATGCCGGCACGGTAGCTCAGTGTGTTCGGTCAGAGGGCTGCGCGCCTTCTGTAATAAAAAAACTGAGTAAAGGAATCAACGATAAACTTGAACGGATATCTGTTGACGTCCGCCCAAACCAAAAGTAACGAAAAAAAAAAGATGGTAGAGCACTTGTCCGAGAAAGGCAAAGGTCCCGAGTTCGAGCATCTGTCCGGCACACAGTATTAATCTGTCAGGAAGTTTCATTTTATTTTTATCTGTTATTACTTTTATGTTGTAACTTCATGTACTGACACGTTCCATGACCTTTCAGATTTGCTCCTCAATTTGGTCCTACGTAGCTTGATGTGTAAATAAATAAAAATAAATAAAATGTTTCAGGCATCCTATTATATCAATGTATACGAATCCATCGTGCCAAACGCGGTCAATGCTTTTTCTGTATCCAAGAATACTGCTCCTGTAAATATTCTGTTCGCCCTGAGCAGGCAGCGGAGGGACTGTTGTTCCGGGGTGCTCAGGGCGGAAATCAAAATCTACGTTGTAATCAGATGTTTCTTTCATAAGAGAACTTCATCTGTTATGTCATCGTACACAGAAATGCATCAAAAATTGTTGAAATGGCTCTGAGCACTATGGGACTTAACATCTGAGGTCATCAGTCCCCTAGACTTAAAACTACTGAAACCTAACTAACCTAAGGACATCACATACATCCATGCCCGAGGCAGGATTCGAACCTACGACCGTAGCAGTCGCGCGGTTCCGGACTGAAGCGCCTAGAACCGCTCGGCCACCACGGTCGGCAGAAATGCCGAGCTCGGCTCCAGTTCACCACCGGCAATGGAGGGTGAAGCTTTGACAATGCCAGCCACTCGTGCTGGCGAAACGTCAGAAAAATCATTAGATGAACGTCGGCCGAAGAACCCGAGACAGAAGCCAATAGGCAGTTTGTCAACAAGTGGCCACGAAAGCCTTAACAATTTTGTAACTAAATGGAGTTGAAGATGTAATTATGATAGTAATGAATGGTGTATGGACGAAGATCTTTGATGGACTGTAATAGATAAAGGAATACCGAAACGACGATCTAATGTAACCTGAATAGATAGCAAAAGAAAACGTACCGGTCCAGTATCGGTACATAAGGCTGAAGCCTTAATGCGCGGGCAAGTGTAAAGGACACATTTACTAGGCACTGGATCTCAAATGGCTGAGGATGCTGATTATGAAAAGAGCTCTCGAAACCCATGTGTGCGTCACTGACTCTTCGCCACACACGAGTGTAACTGCTTAGGTTTACGGAAGGGGCGATAAGATTTCCATTAGCAGTATAAGCGTAGCCTCGCTTTGAAAGCGTAACGCGGGTGATAGCTCGTATCAGGGAACTACCGGGGGCGTTAACATTTCATACGTACAAGTCGCACCGTTCGCCCACACCACGGCTGCACACACGTCCCGTTAGCCCTTATGGAAATTTCAGTGGACTGTTGTTTCCGCTGTACACACATATCGTCTTAGCGAAACCATCGTTCACCGCTATGTGGAGGCATTTCATAGAATGAGTGTCCCATATACAGCCGTCCTTAAATATTTTTTCTCGCTTCTCCCTCCTGTGACGTCAGATGAAGCTGGATACTAAATATGTACTACAAGATACTATCCTACTATAATTTTCAGGAATCCTTTGCCTTTATACCCACTTCTAGGTGAAACTATTCAAGCGAGTTTGAAAAAAAAAACCTCAAAGTGTAAATTTCTGCAAACGTATACCTAATTCTGCCGATCCTTGTTCCTAATATAGCCTGCCACACGGAATTAGTAGTATATGTCACAGCAGTTGCTAGTCTGGCACACATCCCCATTGCAACGTGATCTGGACGGAATGTAAAGACCAACACAGATGCATTAATTGTTTTATTGAAGACAGTTTTTTGTTTTTACTATCGAGTTATGTTGTTGCAGCATAATAAAAAGAAATCTCCTGTATTGACCAATGAGCTCTTAGATCCTACCTCTAGAATGCCGTGTGATGACCGACAACATTGGGTTCTTCTTCAAAAATGAAGCAGACTGTTTTCGGTCAGCACGTCGTTTGCGATGCAAATTGGAAGCTGAAGTCTGTCTCTTATAACTAGATGGAAAGGAAACTGCAATAAGTCATCCCGAGTAGGGCTGAAAAATTGAATTTCGTATTGATCCAATAATCAGGGAACTTAACTGTTGAATAATAGTTAAAATAATTAAAAAACTTATGAGGAAATATGCACGCGATGTAAAACACCGGTATTGCCGACATAGCCTGCAGGCGATATAGGACATATGATGATGAGGTATATTAAGAACATAACACAGTTGGCACATTAGCTTTAATGAAAGCCCAAAATATTATTCCGCTGGGTTCTTCATTTAACGCCTTTTCAGCTGGTATCAACATGAAGAAATCGTGTCTTACTTATCACGTCCCCAGTCGGGATGGAGGCAAAGAAGTGGCGAATGAAGCTAAAAATCTTCCACCTCCGTCCGTATCTTGTCTATCACTGATTTGGGACTCGATCTCACCGCCAAGTGTTGTGTCGCCCGAAAGCTGGGATCTGACTGCATGCGATCAAACGTGGTGTGGTGGGGCTATTGCCTTCAGATCAGGTGTGGTTGACATTTGGGACACTCGCCCTGCCTTGGTAGAAAAGTACTGTATATGGCCAAAACAAGCACACTAGGCAAAAAATTAGTTATAGCCGGGACCCATCACGCTAATATTGTGTAACATCGCCTCTATCGCCTCTAGCCTTGAAAACGGCCGCCATTTCACGAGCGACACAGTTCACAAACTTCTTGGCATGGCATATGCAGTTGTAGCCACTCATTAATGATTAGCTTCCGTACAGTTACCAAACTGTCGGGATGTTGACTGCTACGTTTCAACCGCTATTGCAGACAGTCTCTTACGTTTTTAGTGGTATTAAGATCGTTTGATTTATCGGGTCAGTCGAGATGGGATAGGGTGCCCGAATGTACGGCAACCAATCAGGAACGTGTGTGTGCGCCGAAACAGTGACCAAGGCAGTTATCTTGGAAGACAGGAGTGTGTGTGTGTGTGTGTGTGTGTGTGTGTGTGTGTGTGTGTGGTTTCGCCGTTTGCGGGTGCTCAGTGGCAAAGCTATCAACACCTACACGAAAATCAGTAGGGACGAAGGCGGTTGAAATGGATAAAAATTTAACAAACATTGAGGAGTATATGGACAGAACTGCAGTCACTCTCTCCCAACCTCACTCATGGTCGCCCTGAGACACACACTATCTCACATCGCGGAAGATAACGTAAAAACCCTCGAATGAGATAAAAATGTAATGAAAATACAAGTAAAACAAGAAAAGAGCTAAAATAAAAACACAGGGCAATGTGACCGGATAACAACTTACAAAAAAAGCGTGAATGAGCCAGCCACGCCGGTAATACCTTAAAAATTTCTGCCGAGAATTTTAGGGAACATGTCGGACGTGGCACGAAAGCTTAAAAGTTGTACCACAGTCGTTTGATTGACATTTAAAATAGCTGGGAAATCCGTCGACAAGTGAGTCGCCGCCCTTTGGTCTGAAAATAAAACACAGTGTAGTAAAATGTGCTGCACTGTAATCTGTACGCCTTAATCAACAGACGGTGGAGGGTGCTCCCACTGGATCAAGAAGCCAAACATCTTAGGGCTGTGCCCTAAGCGAAGACAAGTTAGGAGGACCGCATCCCGCCTGCGTGCCTGGAAGGGGGTACGCCGTTGCGGCGTAGAGGACTTTTCCAGACGCAGCTTACTGTCTGTCACTTCCAGCCACTCTTCTTTCCAACTCCGCAAGACTCTGTACCTCAACAGCGAGGCGACAGCACGCAGGGGGATGGCGTACTTAAGCAACTGAGTATCACGAAATATCTTCTGGCTGCTACATCCGCTTTTTTGTTCCCCGCAATAACGAAGTGCCTTGGAACCCAACAGAAAGCCGGGAGTATTCACAGCATAATCATAATGAAGATGGTTCAAATGGCTCTGAGCACTATGGGACTTAACATCTGAGGTCATGAGTCCCCTAGAACTTAGAACTACTTAAACCTAACTAACCTAAGGACATCACACATATCAATGCCCGAGGCAGGATTCGAACCTGCGACCGTAGCGGTCGCGCGGTTCCAGACTGAAGCCCCTAGAACCGCTCGGCCAAAAAGGCTGGCGGGACTGATGACCTCAGATGTTAAGTTCCATAGTGCTTAGAGCCATTTGAACCATTTGAACCTAAAAACGACATCCAGGCTAGTCAGCTCTCCAGCCCTCGTCGTTAAACTTCGATACGGATTACCTCCAGGCCAGGCTCGTCTCCCAGTATCCCGGAAGCGGAGCTTTAACGCTCTCAGCTATCCGGGAGGATCATCTCAGTAAAACTGCCTTGCCGGCCAAACAACCCAGCGACGAAACGCACCGCTCTTCGTTGGATCTTCCCTGTCTCTTCTGCTAACCCAATAGGAGAGCGCTACCGAGATGCTGAAGAACCTGCATTGTCAGAATTTGAAGGTAGACGCCAGTTATCCTTCGAAAGCCTACTTACAAAGTTTCAAGAACCAGTATTGAGTGAGGTATCCAGGCATATGCTACAAATCCCTCCCATATTACTCCCACAGGGACCGCGAAGGCAAGATTGAACAAATTACAGAAAATCGCTGGTATTAGTACGAAGTGTCATCCACCATGCACTCCCCAGCGGTTTGTAGAGTATATAAGAAGATGATGACGTAGATGATGCTACGTCGAGCTCCATACCTGCAACGACAATGCGTCGGATGTAAGTGAACTTGCGTCATCTCCAGTGTCTTCAGTGTCGAGTGTACGCGGGCTAAAGAATCAGGACGTGAAGTAACAAGAGTTATCGCTGATGTCTGGAACCCTCAGTGTAAAGGGAGCATTGTGAGGATGTCTCGTAAAGACCACGGAGCATTCTGCTACGAGCAGAAGTAGGACGAGCAGCGAGGACCCCGTGCCGTGATGCACGCGAGCGCGACGTGTTTACGGAGGGCACGCATCTGTAGCGCCGCAGCTGCCGCAGACCTCAACACAAGTCTCTGGCGGTCACGGAAGGCCACGAGGCTCCACACGTGCACACACTGAGGGCTGCGGGAGACGTGGAGCCGACGAGGCGACTTCAGCGCCTCTCCTGACAATCCCTAGCGCCCGAATTCCGAAAGACGACCAGGGAGGTGCACTTTTGTTGCCCAATCTTAGACAGTCAAGGAGCATGCTGGAACGAATAGATGACTCCATTTCCATTATACACTGAAGAGCCAAAGAAACCGGTACGCCTGCCTAATATCGTGTACGCCCCCGCTAGCACGCAGAAGTGCCGCAACACGACGTGGCATGGACTCGACTAATGTCTGAAGAAGTGCTGGGGAAAACTGATACCATGAATCCTGCAGGGCTGTCCATAAATCCGTAAGAGTACGAGGGAGAGGAACTACACTCCTGGAAATTGAAATAAGAACACCGTGAATTCATTGTCCCAGGAAGGGGAAACTTTATTGACACATTCCTGGGGTCAGATACATCACATGATCACACTGACAGAACCACAGGCACATAGACACAGGCAACAGAGCATGCACAATGTCGGCACTAGTACAGTGTATATCCACCTTTCGCAGCAATGCAGGCTGCTATTCTCCCATGGAGACGATCGTAGAGATGCTGGATGTAGTCCTGTGGAACGGCTTGCCATGCCATTTCCACCTGGCGCCTCAGTTGGACCAGCGTTCGTGCTGGACGTGCAGACCGCGTGAGACGACGCTTCATCCAGTCCCAAACATGCTCAATGGGGGACAGATCCGGAGATCTTGCTGGCCAAGGTAGTTGACTTACACCTTCTAGAGCACGTTGGGTGGCACGGGATACATGCGGACGTGCATTGTCCTGTTGGAACAGCAAGTTCCCTTGCCGGTCTAGGAATGGTAGAACGATGGGTTCGATGACGGTTTGGATGTACCGTGCACTATTCAGTGTCCCCTCGACGATCACCAGTGGTGTACGGCCAGTGTAGGAGATCGCTCCCCACACCATGATGCCGGGTGTTGGCCCTGTGTGCCTCGGTCGTATGCAGTCCTGATTGTGGCGCTCACCTGCACGGCGCCAAACACGCATACGACCATCATTGGCACCAAGGCAGAAGCGACTCTCATCGCTGAAGACGACACGTCTCCATTCGTCCCTCCATTCACGCCTGTTGCGACACCACTGGAGGCGGGCTGCACGATGTTGGGGCGTGAGCGGAAGACGGCCTAACGGTGTGCGGGACCGTAGCCCAGCTTCATGGAGACGGTTGCGAATGGTCCTCGCCGATACCCCAGGAGCAACAGTGTCCCTAATTTGCTGGGAAGTGGCGGTGCGGTCCCCTACGGCACTGCGTAGGATCCTACGGTCTTGGCGTGCATCCGTGCGTCGCTGCGGTCCGGTCCCAGGTCGACGGGCACGTGCACCTTCCGCCGACCACTGGCGACAACATCGATGTACTGTGGAGACCTCACGCCCCACGTGTTGAGCAATTCGGCTGTACGTCTACCCGGCCTCCCGCATGCCCACTATACGCCCTCGCTCAAAGTCCGTCAACTGCACATACGGTTCACGTCCACGCTGTCGCGGCATGCTACCAGTGTTAAAGACTGCGATGGAGCTCCGTATGCCACGGCAAACTGGCTGACACTGACGGCGGCGGTGCACAAATGCTGCGCAGCTAGCGCCATTCGACGGCCAACACCGCGGTTCCTGGTGTGTCCGCTGTGGCGTGCGTGTGATCATTGCTTGTACAGCTCTCTCGCAGTGTCCGGAGCAAGTATGGTGGGTCTGACACACCGGTGTCAATGTGTTCTTTTTTCCATTTCCAAGAGTGTATATTCTGAACAGCACGTTGTGAGGCATCCCCGATATGCTCAACAGTGTTCATGTCTGGAGCTAGCGGAAGTGTTTAAACACATAGAGTGTTCCTGGACCGACTTTGTAGCAATTCTGGGCGTGTGGGGTGTCGCCCTGTCCTGCTGGAATTGTCCAAGTCCGTCGGAATGCACAATGGACATGAACCGATGCAGATGATCAGACAGGTTGCTTACGTACGTGTCACCTGTCAGAATCGTATCTAGACGTATCATGGCTCCCGTATCACTCCAAATGCTCACGCCCCACACCATTACAGACACTCAACCAGCTTGAACAGTCCTCTGCTAACATGCACGGTACATGGATTCATGAGGGTGTCCCCATACCCGTACGTATCAATCCGTTTGATACGATTTGAAACTACACTCGTCTGACCAGGTAACATGTTTGCAGTCTTCAACAGTCCAATGCCGGTGTTGACGGGCCCAGGTGATGCGTACGGCTTTGTGTCGTGCAGTCATCAAGGGTACACTAGTGGGCCTTCGGCTCCGATAGCCCATATCGATTATGTTTCATTGAATGGTTCGCACGCTGACGCTATTTGAAGGCCCAGCATTGAAATCTGCAGCAATTTGCGGAAGGGCAGAACTTCTGTCACGTTGAACGTTTCTCTTCAGTTGTCGTTCGTCCCGTTGTGCAGGATCTTTTTCCGGCCGCAGCGACGTCGGAGATTCGATGTTTTACCCGATTCCTGTTATTAACGGTATGCTTCTGGAATGGACGTACGGGAAAATTCCCACTTCATCGCTGTCTCGCTGATGCTGTGTCCCACCGCTCGTGCGCCGACTATAACACTACGTTCAAACCAACTTAAATCTTGGTAACCTGCCATTGTAGCAGCAGTAACCGCCGTAACAACTGCGCCAGACACTTGTCTTCTATAGGTGTTGCCGACTGCAGCGCCGTATTCTACCTGTTTAGATATGTCCGTATTTGAATAAGCATGCCTATACCAGTTTCTTTGGCGCTTCAGTGTATCATCATCACCGCCATTACCAACATTAATATCACCATCGTTGTCATAGTCACAAAAAGTGTCATCATCCATTCACAGCACTGGGTATTTTCTTCCTTCTGCGACTACATAAACTGTTCAATCCATTGCCGATGTAAAGAGTGGCAACGGACGCATTTTCGGAGCTGTTTTGTACTCGGCACTCTTGTGCATGCCCACAGACCTGCTCCAAGTATCAAGTCATGGAGAAGATGTTTCAAACACGCATTTCTACTTGATGTGTGGTCGTCGTGCCAAGCGGCGGTTCCCTCAGGAGTTCCAGGTCCCAACCCAGTGCGAAAGACTAACTTCTTTGATTTTAATGATGCTGCTGAAACATTGTTGTCAATGCTGGCGTGTAATATCTCCAAATGCTGTATGATGACAGTGTCTCATACTCAAATCTCAAATAGCTGTTGCTCAAATAGCTATTGTCTCAAATAGCTATTGAAATTCTAACTCCGAAACATAAGAATGGAAAATGGCAATGTGATCAAAAGAGGAAAGTCCATGATAGATGTATGCCATGAAGTACTTCGTCTTAAAGATCAGCCATGTTTATCAGTTGCAAAACAGAAGATTTCTTCGCCAACAGCACGGCAAGTTTATGTTAAACTTTACATCGTTTGAACCCAGGAATGGGATTGTGTAAGAAACAGAAGTCAGTACCTAGAGATTTTTACTTATGAATTTAATTTTGTTAATCTCTTGTAAACAAAATCTAAAATAAATGAGAAATTGCTTTTTGGCTATAGTTTTACTATTTGAAATATTACTAATGTACTTCTGTATTTGCCTTATCACAAATGAGGACGTTGCACGCAGAGGCGAACATGTCCACAATTTTAAAAAAAAAAGTCCCATGACACAAGCCTGTCAAAATACATGGTTCGCAGCAAACATGAACCTGTCCACATATAAATTTCGTGCGTAGAGGAACTAGTCCATTGCGGCCAATAGCAGACGCTGATCCAGTCACGTGATTTCCATTCTATTTATGGCCAGACGTTACCGCGCAAAGCAGCTGTTAGCATCAGTTTGTGCTTCTGCCCTCCGTCCTGATAATATTGCATAGTACTAATATTAATAATTATTATTACGAGGACACAGTTACTTACCTGGTGACAGCATTTTCGGTAGATTAGAGCTTCTACGAAAAAGACCAACAATTCCAAAAAAGAGGAATATAATGAGGTCTATCATTGAGTGGATGAAATAAGATACATTGGTGAAGATTGAAGAGTTCCAGACAGGAGATTTCTATGTAAAGATCTACGAAATTTAGATCATATAAGGGAAGGGAAACGAATTTTCATATACGAATACGAAGATACGGGAAACACTCATATTGATAAGGTCCCAACTGTATTCTACAGGTCACGGCAGGATATACAAGAGCAGAAGTCGCTTTAGAAACGCGAATGGACCATTAGAAAATATTTTCTTAACCACGAGCCGATGAACTTCTCAGCCATCCAATCTCGGATGACAAGAAGAAAGATGTTGATAGTTTGCTGTACGCTATTTTCAGAGAGGACTGGCAAAATCAATAGGACTTAAGTTGGTGTACATCCATCAATGACGATCTACCCATTTTCTTCAACAAAGAGGTGGAGGAAATTGCTCGTGTTTGTTTAGACGATGCATCTGGTTTATATGTTTCAGCGTAACAGTTACGTCAAAGAACCGTTCTGATAATAGGTAATGCCATTTTACCTCTTTGTTTTCTGTTATGGTGATATGAAATATTTTAAATAATTAGGAAGTAACAATAAACTCAGATTTTACGATGAAACTCTGAATATCAATGTTACATTAAACAGTTAACAATTTTTCCTTGGTTATGTACTAAATTGTTGCAAACACCTAATCTGATAAAGTATAGCAAGCATTATATAATAATATGTAAGTTATTTTGAAAAAACAGCATATCATTCGAAACCGAACATGTGCAAATGGTTCACGCAAATGAGAATACGTCCACATTTAAATGTAGCTTTTAAAGGAATATTTTCATTGTAGAGTTGATTTACAGACATAAACTGACTTTTAGCACAAACGTAAAGACGTTTGCTTTGCAACATGTTATTTTCGCTCATAAGTATGCCTGTAAGAAGTTTTGTGTTAATTGTGAAAAACTGCATTTAGTGGACATATTCGTGTTTTGCATGTTACTTCCTCAAAAAAAAGTAGTTATTCTGCATTAATGACACTTGAAACAAAAATTTTGTTGCTGGCACTTAGAACAAGTCAGTCTTCTGGTATGATAGTTAGAACGTTCTTAATAACTTATTTTCTGTCTATCTTTGGTTTTAAAATTGTGAAATGTAGTCATCCAAATACTGTTCTGTTTTATTACTGACTGAATTTTTTACTGTCATTACATTAGTTTTCGTTTTCGGACCGACGACTCGAACCTCTGTGTCTAAGCCATTTGTCCGCAATACCCCTCGTTCCAAGTGTCTTATTCCAACAATGTACGAAGGAGCACTTCTGTATGTTGGGGATGGAGGAGAGAAGCGACGAAGGCGGGTCGTAAGCCGCCCTGGGGTAGCACAATCGGTGCGATCATTTTTGCGAAAAGCACAGGTTCTGGGTTCGACTCCGATTCCGTGTCCAATACACAGTTTTAATGTGCTGTGAAGTATCAAGTTTACACCTGACTTGCCCAACTTGTTCAACAACAACAAAAATATTTCATTCATAGAAACTATATCTCTCCACAAAGCAGATCAATATTGTTCTTGCACCGTCACTGGATGTGGATGACCAAAACGGAGCATCTCACGGTCGCGCGGAAACTGCGGCGATTGACACTCAGACGTGATGGCGCAGTTTAGTCTGCACAAGGAGACCTCGGGGAGAGGAGTGACCGGCTGGCACGGCCTTGCCCCTGGAAAGCGGCAGTGCGCCCGTCCCAGGGGTCAGCGACCTTAGGAGCCGCTCACTGGAGGAGTCGGCGACGGGCGGTTGGACCACACACCGGTACCTCTCCTCCCCTCCCCCCCCCCCCCTCTCTCTCTCTCTCTCTCTCTCTCTCTCTCTCTCTCTCTCCATCGCATACCGTGTGTAAGCTGGCCTAAGCCGCTTCGGAGTTGAAGAAACGCACAAGGCACGAAAATTTGCGTTATATTGATTCATTTTCGGTGGATGCACCTTCCAAGTCTCAAAGAGACATTTAGGCCGTTATTAATATTCTCAATGTTTCCCGTCCTCACTGACAATTTCTTTGGATTTTTTAAAAGAATTGTCCTTACGCTATAAGATGAACTGTAGTGCTTGTCCCAAATTCTGCAGATCTTTTGATACCCGCATTAGAGAACATTGTAACGTAGACAGTAATAATACAGCTATTTGTACTCATTTTAAAAAAGAGATGCAGACAAAGCAGGAACCGAAGATCATCTTCGTATCTGTCAATATATTCCTAAAAGATGCCGTTTGGATATACTTGAGAAGTCTGAAATTTTTACTAATTAAAAGAAAAAATGCGCGCAACGGTGGTTAAATGAACAAAGCGATTCCTTAAGAAAGCCATCTTCGAAGTATTTGCTGACCTGTTGTGATATGTCTTCTCCCAGTAGTTTTGTTCTTTAGTTTTTTCGGATTCCTTTTTCTGCCGGCTCGCACTTGTCGCATAGTAACCTGATTTATCAATTTTTTTATTCCGGCTTTTTAGCGCACACTTTCGAATCCCAACTATTAGAGTGGATCGCATCTACAGGCGGGCGTCATCCGTCCTGGATCTAGTGCACGTCTAGCTTATCGACACCACCAGTTAAGTAATCTTTACGAGTTATCACTTTGAAAAAGCTATCCCTCACAGTCATTTAATATTTTCAACAATTTAAATCGTGTATTTTGCCGCTTAATAGGTAACCACTTTATCCTCCTCAATTCTGAGCTTAGATTTTGTGAATTAAAAGTTTATATTAGTCGCCAATGTGTTGTTCTGGGGCAAAAGACTAAAACACTCAATTTAAAAAACTGGTGTGATTCATCAAAATGTTAGGGCAGGCTACATCACGGCTCATACACGTTTTAATCCTAGTAATGACATGTTTTGAGAGGTTCCTTTAATTGATTTTACTTATAAACTATCAGGTGAATTACATAAATATAAAAAAACACTCCGTCTACAGACCACAAGTGGCCCATCGGGACCATCCGAGCGCCGTGTCATCCTCCGAGGAGGATGCGGATAGGAGGGCTTGGGGTCAGCACACCGCTCTCCCGGTTGTTATGATGGGATTCTTGACCGAAGCCGCTACTATTCGGTCGAGTAGCTCCTCAACTGGCATCGCGAGGCTGAGTGCACCCCGAAAAATGGCAACAGCCCATGGCGGTTGGATGGTCACTCATCCAAGTGCTGACCACGCCCGACAGCGCTTATCTTCGGTGATCTCACGAGAACTGGTGTATCCACTGCGGCAAGGCCGTTGCTGAATTACATAAATATATTTATGTAAATTCTACAAATTGTTAGTTTATTATAATATTTGAAAATACAATTAGAAAATTTTTGTAGGAGGCGACTTCAGATTGTAAGCTACACGTAATTATGGTAGCCCAGGTGTTTTATTGGCTTTGAAACACCACGTTTGTAAATGCATAGGAGACGAATAATAAATAACGGACCAATTACTGTTTCCATCTGCTGGTTACTGTGTTTCTTGCAGACCTTGCGCGCGCACACACACACACACACACACACACAAACACACACACACACAGCCTTTGTTCTATTGCTTTTATGTCTGTGTGTAACAAATTACAGGTTTGTCTGGTTCTTGCGCCTGCACTTTTTCATACTTATTCCAGATCAAGAAGGCGTGGCTATCCTTGGCAAGTGCTTGAAGTAAAACTATTTGCTTCAGATTTACTTCAAGCACTTGCTATTTGCTTCAGATGTTCTTAAACCAAGTGCAAGACCTTAAATAAGTCGTTTCCTATCGCCATTATCAAATTCAAAGAAATTCAGGAGTGTATGAAGAGGTACTGAGAACGCTTCTTGTGCCGTATTATTCACAGATGGAACAGGAGGGAAGCAAATGACTCCGGTACGCCACAAACCCATGGCTGCACTCCTTTCGAGCGCTTGCGGAGTGCAGATTGGATTCCCCATTCCCCACTTGGCCGCTAACGTCGATTTCGGAGCCACTTGTCCCTCAGGTTCCTCACGACTGATGCAGTTCATAGCTTCCCCTACGAAAATGGTTATGGTAGAGCTACGTGTGGCATTGTACACAGACGGTGCACTATCATGATTGCAACCTAGTCTTAATAATGGTATACTGTGCGAATTTCCGCTCACTGTCCTACATGTAAGATGTATCTGAAAGACACCAAATGCACACAAAAAATTAGAAAACCTATTCAACATAATGTCGAAAATCATAGAATGTTGTCCTATAAAAAATCAGAGTAATAAATCTTTCTATGGGTTATCCAATAGACCAATTTGCCACGAAAACAAAGGTCCTGGATTCGAGTCTCGGTCCAGCACACTGTTTTAATTTACCAGGAAGTTTCGTATCAGCGCACACTCCGCTGCAGAGAGAAAAGTATTTTCTGAAAACATTCCCCAGGCCGTGGCTAAGCTACGTCTCCGTAAATCATTTCTTCCTGGAGTGATAGTCCCGTAAGCTACGCAGGAGAGCTTCTGTGAAGTTTCGAAGGTAGGATATGAGACACAGGCGGGAGTCAAGATACGAGGACGGGTCGTGAGCCGTGCTTTGAGTAACTCAGTTGGAACAAAATTTTCCTTCAAAAGGCAAACGAATCGAGTCCCAGTCCCACACAGAGTTTCAAGCTGCCAGAAAGTTTCATATTTATACTTGCTGCAACAAACCTCCTTCCTTCCGCACAAACCTCTTCTGCTCTTCTCGGTAGTTGCGCTGGCTCCAAAACTAGGAGAAAGATGTATATTCTACTCATAGTCTAAGGCAGTATGTGATCGACACCAGAAGTAGATTTAAAACACGTTAGTTACAATCTTGGCGTAAGGCATTCACTGATATGGCCTGTTGGGGTCTCACATATAGTTCAAATTAAAAGAAAGCAGCGTGTTATCTACTACACTAGTTCATAGATTGTTAAATTGTTCTAGTGGAGGGACCACACACCAGATTCCAGCGGTTCAAAGCGATTCACATGTGGCAAAAACTTAACGTGTCAGCTCACCGTATCACTATCCTGATATATATTTAACCGGCCGGTGTGGCCGTGCGGCTCTAGGCGCTTCAGTCTGGAACCGCGTGCCCGCTACGGTCATAGGTTCGAATCCTGCCTCGGGCATGGATGCGTGTAATGTCCTTAGCTTAGTTATGTTTAAGTAGTTCTAAGTTCTAGGGGACTGATGACCACAGATGTTAAGTCCCATAGTGCTCAGAGCCATTGATATACAGGGTGTTACAAAAAGGTACGGAAAACTTTCAGGAAACATTCCTCACACACAAAGAAAGAAAATATGTTATGTGGACATGTGTCCGGAAACGCTTACTTTCCATGTTAGAGCTCATTTTATTACTTCTCTTCAAGTCACATTAATCATGGAATGGAAACACACAGCAACAGAACGTACCAGCGTGACTTCAAACACTTTGTTACAGGAAATGTTGAAAATGTCCTCCGTTAGCGAGGATACATGCATCCACCCTCCGTCGCATGGAATCCCTGATGCGCTGATGCAGCCCTGGAGAATGGCGTATTGTATCACAGCCGTCCACAATACGAGCACGAAGAGTCTCTACATTTGGTACCGGGGTTGCGTAGACAAGAGCTTTCAAATGCCCCCATAAATGAAAGTCAAGAGGCTTGAGGTCAGGAGAGCGTGGAGGCCATGGAATTGGTCCGCCTCTACCAATCCATCGGTCACCGAATTTGTTGTTGAGAAGCGTTGTTGTACAGCAGCAACTTCTCTGACGCTGACATTAGGGTTATCGTCAACTGCACGAAGAATTGCCTCGTCCATTGCAGGTGTCCTCGTCGTTCTAGGTCTTCCCCAGTTGCGAGTCATAGGCTGGAATGTTCCGTGCTCCCTAAGACGACGATCAATTTCTTCGAACGTCTTCCTGTCGGGACACCTTCGTTCTGGAAATCTGTCTCAATACAAACGTACCGCGCCACGGCTATTGTCCCGTGCTAATCCATACATCAAATGGGCATCTGCCAACTCCGCATTTGTAAACATTGCACTGACTGCAAACCCACGTTCGTGATGAACACTAACCTGTTGATGCTACGTACTGATGTGCTTGATGCTAGTACTGTAGAGCAATGAGTCGCATGTCAACACAAGCACCGAAGTCAACATTACCTTCCTTCAATTGAGCCAACTGGTGGTGAATCGAGGAAGTACAGTACATACTGACGACACTAAAATGAGCTCTAACATGGAAATTAAGCGTTTCCGGACACATGTTCACATAACATCTTTTCTTTATTTGTGTGTGAGGAATGTTTCCTTAAAGTTTGGCCGTACCTTTTTGTAACACCCTGTATATTTAAGGAACTCGAAACAAGGCAGTGTGCAAAAATTATCAGGAAGTCCAAACAATAATATCTTGTTAACCATTCACCGTTAACCATTGTGTTCGTAATTACTGTCACAGAAGTCAGGAAATAAACCCACGAGAAAAGAAAACGAACTGTCGCAATATATGCGAATATCTCACAAGAGACATAGGTATTGCTCACTTTACTCTCAGCCGCAGACTGCCTGACGTCAGATGTGCTATATACATGCTTTCTAATTAGTGAGTTAATTAACAAGTGCTGCGCATCAAAGGAAACATAAAAAATATATCAACAAAATTATAATGCCAAGGTTCAGAATCCAACAGTAATTTTGACATAATCTGTAACTGAAGTTAGCAATGGTTTAAAGTTGTAATGTTAATTAATTTGGAAGATAATTAGTTTCAAACAGTTCTAGACACCTTGCGGAAAAGCTGGAGATATACTGTATACTTCCAAAGTATAGGTGTTAATACGCCGAAATATGTCACCTACCGCTCACTAACTATACAACGTCGAATTGCATTCAATTAACAATATTTCACAATTAACGAAGTTTCTGAGTTAGCTAATTAGATCACTGCAACTACATTAGCAAGTAATATGTAGTGAGCAATGGAATTCAATGGAACTAAGCTTATTTATGAATCTCATATTACTGTGCACTGACTGGATACCAGGTACACTATAATGTTGCCATTATCATAGTTTATAAAAAAAATGTAGAAAATCAAGGGAGGCCGAAAAACATAGCAGATGAGATTGGATACTCAAATTGCTTCGTCTAAGTGCACGTACGTACATCTGCGTTTCGCGGATGGACGTCTAGTGTGGAACTATTTCAATAGCCTATGGCTTATATGTTAAGTATTCTTACCGTATGGACTCCCCCTGTGGACGCAAGACGTTAACTCAGTGCTGCCGTAGTTGCTCGGCGCTCTGCTGTGTAAGGCTGTGTCTGTATCTCTACAGGACACAGCAATCTCTCTCATGCTTCTACTACGGTGACGTTGTATTTAGTAGGTTGGTGTATTGTCCAGTAGGCATGTTACAATAACTTAATTGTGAGTAACCAGACTGTTACTCCAAAGGTCAAGTGTTCGATCCACATCTCGCTCAGAGATTTTTTCCTGTGACTCATGACTTGTTTCACCTCTGTGTATGATTTGTTACCGGCCGAAGTGGCCGAGCGGTTCTAGGCGCTTCAGTCTGGAACCGCGCGACCGCTACGGTCGCAGGTTCGAATCCTGCGTCGGGCATGGATGTGTGTGATGTCCTTAGGTTAGTTAGGTTTAAGTAGTTCTAAGTTCTAGAGGACTCATGACCTCAGATGTTAAGTCCTATAGTGCTCAGAGCCATTTGAACCATTTTTTATGATTTGTTACTGTGAAAATATTGAGTTTTACCGTGGTTCAAAGTCCACGTTAAACTACAGGGTGAACAGTAATAAAACTGACAAACCGCAGGGACGGATTACTGACTGGGAATGGAGGGAACGCCGGCTGTGGTGGCCGAGCGGTTCTAGGCGCTCCAGTCCGGAACCGCGCTGCTGCTACGGTCGCAGGTTCGAATCCTGCCTCGGTCATGGTTGTTTGTGATGTCCTTAGGTTTAAGTAGTTCTAAGTCTAGGGGACTGATGACCTCAGAAGTTGAGTCCCATAGTGCTCAAAGCCATTTGAACCATTTGAATGGAGGGAAAGGGGTCCTTTGAACATGTGTCCGGATATGCATGGTTGCCTCGGTAGGAGGCGCTGACGAATGAAAGTTCCTCTGAGAACGAACCACGTGTTCCTTGTGTGTTGCAGGCTGTGTGATTGACGTAGCTTACTGTAAACAGTAGAATGGTCCGATATTCATGTCGAGAATAAGCCGAAATGGTGTTTGTGAAAGGTCAAGTAGATGGAAACGGTCGAGAGTCAGTACGGCTATACTAAAACAAGTATCCTCACAGACGCCAACCACCTCGCACAACATTTCAAGCCCTTTCTGGACGTTTGGGTGATCACGGGTCCTTTCAGACGAACATGCAGGGAGGCCGAGGACTGTGAGTACACCAGATTTGGAGGACCAGGATCTACAGGATATTGAGATAAATCCTAGTGCAAGCTCCAGGCAAGTGGCCCACCAGCATGGTCTCAGCCAAAGTACTATTACGTGTATCCTGCTTGACAACCGTTACTATCCCTACCACCTGCAACGAGCACAAGTATTATCAACAGCGGATTTCCCTCTATGGGAAGTATTTTGTCGAAGGTGTTTGTACCAGACCATGACAATTTTGGGATTTGTGTCATCAGTCCTCTTTACCGACGAAGCAGCCTTAACTAGAACTGACATCATTAATCTGCACAATAGTCATCTGTGGGCTATACAAATAATCCTCGGAGGATGGTTGAGGTATCTCATCAGGATCAGTTCAGGATCAATGTGTGTGGGCCACATACACATGTGGCGACCACATATTTGGACTGGTTATTATTCCATAACGTCTTGACGGAGGAACGTACCTGGACTGCCTGTGGAATACGTCGCTTGGGCTGCTAGAGAATGTGCCTTTGGCAATACGACAGGTTATGTGACACCAGCCTGCTACCGCCTTACTTTTCGCCGACAGCTCAACAGCATCTTCCCTGAACGTCGTATAGGACGAGGAGGCCCTGTAGCAAGGCCTGCTAGATCATCTGACTTAAACCCCATGGATTTTTACTTCTGGGGGCATCTGAAAAATGTTGCATATGCTGAACCAGTTCCTGATGTGCAGAACCTTCAACAGCGCCGCGCGGAGTGGCCGCGCGGTTTCAGGCGTCATATCACGGATTGCGCGGCCACTCCCGCCGGAGGTTCGAGTCCTCCCTCGGGCATGGATGTGTGTGTTGTTCTTAGCGTAAGTTAGTTTAAGTAGTGTGTAAGTCTAGGGACCGATGACCTAAGCAGTTTGGTCCCTTAGGAATTCGCACACATTTGAACATTTTCGAACCCTTCAACAGCATGTGCACGACCCCTGTGGCGCTATTCGGAAAGAGGCCGGAACGTGCGAAAGGGTGCGGCAATCCAAGATGCGGCGTGTGAATGTGTGCATTGCGTCCCATTGAAGCCACTTTGAACATCTGTTGTAACGTGGATTCGTGCACGCTGATCGTCCATTTTCGGACACATGTTGATAGGAGCTTTTTTTCTTCATTTGCAGTTGGAATCCCTCCCTGCAGTTTGTCAGTGTTATTAATGTTCAGCCTGCATTGGTCCCGCTATAACTGGTTGAGTAGGACAGTTACAACCTCAGAGCACAGCAACGGCTTGCCACGTCAATCGGACTATGTTTGGTAAAGCACTGTAGTACTCAAAATAGTCTTCCGGTTGTGTACTCAAAATAGTCTTCCGGTTGTTGACAGTTATAGCTCTTACCGCATTGTTTTCGTCTTGGTTATGTTGCTGGACACCTGAAGGAGGGATTGCAAAATCCCAATGTTGATAGTGGGATACGCAAATCGTGAATAAAAGGCGGGTGAGTGAAAACGTGCACAGTGTAACAGGAAATAGCTGAAATACTCAGCTGACCAAACTGTGTGGTAGAGTCTACAAAGCTAGACTCAATAGTTTTTAGGCGAACTGAGAGAGAACGAATGACGTCTGCATCTGAGCACCCTGAAAGTGATAACATCGAGCGACGTCGACTTTGGAATGTGATTAATTTCTCGCAGTGTTGGCACGCGTACCGAGACATCCGGGAGATGTAGTCGGCCTTCGGCTGAATTAATGTCGTAGGCGGATCTCACTTCGCAACGTGCGCTTCTCCCGGAGCGTTAGGAAACACGTTTCCTGGAGTCCTGGGAAATGCCAGGCTGTCCGCAGGAGAGGACAGGTGAAGTTTGACAAGCTGTTTCCGACCGGCAACCTGTACAGTGTACAGTGCTGCCCTGTCCAGGGTTGCGTTCTCGCTTGTGAACCCACAAGATGCCCCCCACAGAATGACTCTCCGATTTTCACCATACCTGTGTGTACCAGCCTGGTCATCGATGACCTAATGTTAAAAAATTGAAAAAAAATCACCTTTGAAGATTAGAAGATGTCCAAGCACTATTAAATAATAAAGCTTTTGTAGATTATTAACGAATTCGCCGATTGTTCAGCACATGTTGTAATCGTATGGTAATCATACTGTCGCTTGTTCGAATCCCGCGTTTAGCGTTCCTTTTCTTTCATTTTCTGTGAATTTCATAGTCATTAAAAATGAGAGTATTTACTGACAATTTTTTTTTTGTAAAGACAACATATTTTTACATTTAATTACTATTTGCATGAAAATGCAAGTATACCCAATAAATAATTATAATGTCGCACAAAATTGCGAAAATCATTTACAAAATCAAATACTATTTTATTTCTAAGGACTGAACAGTATTCTTCTTCTTCTTATTCTTGCGTTGAGGCCTGTTAGAGACCACATTCAAATTTCAGTTCTTTATCCTTTGTTGTTCTTTCTTTTTTCCAGTTATCTTGTATTGTTTGTTATGTTCCTTTTTCCTATCTTCTGACCACTTTGTGCCAGTTTCCTTTACACTCTTGCCTTGGAATTCTTCCAGTTTAAAACTTTTTCCCCTAAAAATGTATTTTAAAATACTACTTCTTCTCTTATCTTACTCCATACCAAGTCTTTCCCGACCGCTTGTTTTAGGTATTCTCAGTTATAACATCTTGTGTATCCTTTCCTCTAAAGTAGATTTTCTTGCTGTCTTTATTTCTCCAGTATCTGTTCCTAAATGTTTTGGACCACTTTCAATATTTGTCATCAATTTTGTTTTCTGTGTAGAGATTGTTATGCTTGCCATTTGGCTGTATATTCCAAAAGGTTGACTTGTATTGCTTCCTCAGTCATGCTTTCAGAACGTATGGCAAAATCATCGAAAAAGTTGGGCAGTTTATTATAACACCTTTGTTCTTTCTCCCTAGCACTAATGGTGATATTTTGGATTGTTTCAGCTTATCATTCCAAATTCTTACAATTTTATTCATGACTCAGTTGAAAAGAAGTGGATATAAACCGCCACCTTGCCTGACACCCTTATTTATTTTGAAACATTGAAATCTCTCACCCACACATTTTACGTTTGAAATTGTCTCGGTCAGAGTTTCACGAGTTATGTTTGCCAACTTAGTTTTAACCCCAAAATCACGAATTATTTTATCTAAGGTTCCCGTATCAACACAGTCAAAGGTTTTTTATATAAATAAATGTTGTAATTATGTCTTTGAAGTTTATTAATCTGCGACGAATTACGGATTTCAGGTCGAAAATGTGTTCTGAACGAGGTCTTCCGTTTCTGAACCTTGTTGTTCACCCCATTAATGTTTTCCCATTACAAAAAGGCATTTTATATGGCTGTATCAGATTTTAATTTATTTTCTTACAACCACTAATAAGGATAAAAAATACGTTGTTTTCATTAACAATTGTGGTTCAATAAATGAGGAATTAAAAATAAAGAAAGGAAAAGAGAAAAGGCACGCTACTAGTGAAATTCCAAAATAGCAACATTGTACTTACAAAACAATTGCGCTACAGGCTGAGCTTCCGACTAATTCGTTAATAATCAACAAATGTTTTTTAATTAACAAGTGCTCGAAAATCTAACCTTCAATGTTGATTTTTCGAGTTTTTGAGAGAACTGCGTCTTACTGTTTTAGAAAATCGATATCCGGGCAACGACACGTAAATACGTGGGGTAAATCGGAGAAGGCTACAACGAACAAAGCTGTGACCAAATGAAGGGCACCGTCGTTTTTTCTTGTGTATCTCTACCTGACTGATATGTTACATGACCTCTTTTCCGTTTGAAAATTACGAGTTGGCTCCAAGATCATGGCCTTGAAAATGGGCGCCATAGTGGTAATTCAGCCTCACAAGTTTTCCCCCTCTCCCATCTCATACAGTTTGGCTTTAAATTTCAGTTTAGCTACCTGTTTTTGTTATAGGAGGATGGACCATAGCCATGATCCATTATAGATACGGCCTCGTATTTCAGTTTATTATTCGTGTTTCGCTCTGCCCCTTAACACATGTCGTTAAACCAAACATCGCAGTAGAGTAATGTGGGATCATTCACAAGGGAAACTCCCCTCTCACGCCCCTCTGATTTAGTGGTAAGATGGCTCAGTGAATAGCCCGTCAAAAATTGAACGCAGATCAAGGATGAAAACAGAAGAAGGTGTACTGAACTGTGAAAAAAGAAAAAGTAGAAACAGCGAACAGTCCAGGCTCCAGATGTGCGACATCGAGGGAACTGCAAGAACCACCGTGTTGGACTGCAAAGCGGAAGATCCGTGTTCAAAGACCCCTCATGTGCCTTTTTTTTTATCACAAAATTATGGACTTTCTGTCCGGCCACTGATGTGCCTGTTCTCCTTTTGTAGTCTTGGAGTTGTCATACTACAAATTTGTTATAGAATATGAGTCATCTGGTAACAATATATTACCGTCGCTGCCTGGACCTCTCACAGAAATGAAAACAACAAATAAACGGGTGTGAACTATGTTACAACAAAGGATTCAAGAGTCAAATCCTCCAAAACGGAACTCAAGATTCATAACGTGTGGTACTTGTATAGAACAGATAGGAGGTACGTACGTCTGGTCTCATTTCTCACTGTTGCAAACCGGACGCCGCACCACGACACATACACAAATTTGAACATAGCGAACAGACACGTCAGTGACCGGACGGAAATTTCATAATTTTGTGAACAAAAAAATAAATAAATAAAAAAATCACGAGAGCGATTTGAACGCGGATCCCTCCTTCGCAGTCTAACACCGTGACCACGTAACAACGACCCAGCGGCTATTCAAATTCACTCGACGTTGCACATCTTGAGTGTGGACCGTTCACTGTTTCTATTTTGCTTCTTTTTTCACAGTTCAGTACACCTTCTTCCTGTTTTCATGCTTGATCTGTGTTCAGTTTTTGACGCGCAATCCACTGAGCCATCTTATCACTAAATCTGAGGGGAGTAAGAGGGGAGTTTACCTTTTGTCGGTAGAATGGCCATATAGAAATACGACAAGAAAATAAATCGTCGTTTTCTGTTGACTCAGCGTGTCATTTGAAACACGTGTGAGCAGTATTTGTTTGTACTGGCCATATATACATGTTGCAAAACGGAAAATTATCCTGACGAGTCTTAGAAAAGAAAGCTAGTGTATGGTCCAATACACGTATCAGCTACTGTACTCTTTCCACTTACAGTTAGTTCTCCAGCCCTAAGACCACATTTATTGAACATTATGCTTCGTGCAGTTTGTCACGAAGAGGAGCCACGAGTGCTATCTACGAAAGGGACGGTGGGTAACAGCGCTTTCACTTCCTGTGCGTGGCTTTACTAATCTAATCGCGGAGTACTCCTGTATTCCTCCAGTATACATTCTGCCGTTCCCCGCTCCACCACAACTTCACCGTGTACACTGTGCGTATGTGAATGGAGGCGGGGGAGGGGGGAGGGGGGAATGGGAGGAGATAATAGTGACGAAATGTGAGATATCGTCCCAGGTCGGTAGAGGTCTCTGTATCACATTCGCACTGTTTGCTAAGGATGGGTGGTATTAAGTATAACCGTTAAAACAACACTATTTCTCAGTCGTACCTATTGAGCAAATAATGCGTTCCATGTTTGACCCTACGTCATTTATAGTAGGGTAGGATTCACCAAAAGGGAATCGAGTTTTCACCGCTCATCACATGCTGTTCAAATTTTACTATTCAGACACAGATCAATACTATTCGTGCGTTGCCACTGGGACAGGTAGCCTCAGATTTTAGTCTCGGAACCTATTATGCACTTATAGCTGCCTGCATCTGCAAAGCAAAGTGAAGTATAGAAATTTATCATTTAATTTTATGTATATTAGCCCGTGATTGTCAATCGGAAGTAAGTTTCTATTTATTTATGGAAATATTTTTTCCGTAAGAGACGGAAGTAACAACTGTGCACCGTGCGATATTTTTGGTCAAACATTGTTTCAAAACGTCTGTGAGTATCCTGGGAAAATACCTGCAACGAAGGCACCCAACAGTAAGAGTTATCCATTCACAGCGTGCTACAGCAGTTTTGCAAACTGTGTCGCTGTTTCAATGTAATTCACGGCTTGCTTGGAACGTACTACATAATTAACTGGTTTCTGGGACCCATTGCCTGGTTGGCACTGTATCGTTGTAACCTGTTACTGCTTATCAGTAGCTTAGCGGCCCATCAGTACTGTTTATGACCCGGGGCGGGAGGTACGTAGAGCACAGTTCGTGAAATGTGGGAAGGGGAGAGACACAGTAAGGTGTTGCACCTACCGATACTTGTTCGACTTTAATCGATGATGTGACGTCATCATACGGGCACACACAAAATAAGACAGAAGACCACCAATAATTAATTTGCTTCACTATTTCTTTTTTGGGATGTATGTAGTGCTAACGGGTCTGTACCTTTCCAGAGATCTAGTTTCTCTTGTAAGGTGACAGTTTGGTTGGGTCTTGGCGATACAAGCGCAATTTCAATGCAAGCTTGAAGAATAAGTCTTCTGAGCTCCGTTAAATTCCACAGCTTCTTGCTACTGCCTTGCCCTTCAACATGCAGTGGTTCATGCAAGGTGGAGCAAGGCCACATACTGCAAACACTGTGTTGGAGTTTTTACACGAGCATTTCGACATGCGGATCATTTCACTCAGGTTTCCAGGTCGCTCCAATGACGGACAAAATTGGCCCCCCAATAGTCCAGACCTCAATCCATGTGACTTTTTTCTTTGGGGGTACCTAAATGAAAAAATTTTCCGGAAACGTCCACGTGATTTAATGGAGCTCAGAAGACTTATTCTTCAAGCTTGCAGTGAAATTACGGAAGACATATGTCGTAGGGTAATCACTAACTTCAGCGTTCGTTTGAAGGAAGTTAGGAAACGAAATGGTGGACATATTGAGCATGTTCAAATGGTTCAAATGGCTCTGAGCACTATGGGACTTAACATCTGAGGTCATCAATCCCCTAGAACTTAGAACTTCTTAAACCTAACTAACCTAAGGACATCACACACATCCATGCCCGAGGCAGGATTCGAACCTGCGACCGTAGCAGTCGCGCGGTTCCGGACTGAAGCGTCTAGAACCGCTCGGCCACCACGGCCGGCTATTGAGCATGTGCTGAGTTAGAACAAATCTCCATGGACGGCTCTTCATTGTAGTATATGTTACTTTCAGATTGTATTGATAATAAAGTTTATATTCAAAAACAAAATGGTAACACAATTCGTGCGCCACCCTGTATGTTGATTAACCATCTAAACAACTCCACCACCTGCAAGTTGTTCAAAACATCATCACACTGTAGGCCTGTCCACCGAAAACACGGAGCCTGCGCTTTCACAATTGTTAACGGTAGCTGCTTATCGCGGGTCGTTATATCTGAGTGGACATACTTTCTCCTACTCACCGGCACGGCACCGCAAGTTGAGTCGTGACCAGAAACTCTGACAGTGACACAGACAAGTAGTTGTATAAACCCCCCCCCCCCCTTGCCGTTTCCACACACACATACGTACACATACACTGTCGCGCAGTGTAGCCGTGCGATCTCAGGCGCCTTGCCAATGTTCGCGCGGCTCTCCCCGTCGGAGGTTCGAGTCCTCCGTTGGGCATGGGTGTGTGTGTTGTCCTTACTGTAAGTTAGTTTAAGTTAGATTAAGTTGTGTGTAAGCCTAGGGACCGATAACCTCAGCAGTTTGGTCCTATAGAACTTACAAAAAATTTCCAATTACACACATTCACTATTTTTCATTGTTACTGACGTGATCGTACGGCTTAACGCACAGTATGCTACTTACTTGACGAGAGGGGATAGCGGACCGCATTACCGACGGCAGGTTTGCTATTGGATAGGCCCGTAAGCCCCAGCGTTTCCTTTTTTTGACGTTTAAATTTCCACAAAAACAAACAGGGAATGAACAATAAATCAGCCAATAATTCTGCTAGCAGAATATGGAATCGGTCGGTTCGGGAGGGTAATACGGAACGCCGTGCTGGATCCCAACGGCGTCGTATCACTAGCAGTCGAGATGACAGGCATCTTATCCGCATGGCTGTAACGGATCGTGCAGCCACGTCTCGATCCCTGAGTCAACAGATGGGGACGTTTGCAAGACAACAACCATCTGCACGAACAGTTCGACGACGTTTGCAGCAGCACGGACTATCAGCTCGGAGACCGTGGCTGTGGTTACTCTTGACGCTGCATCACAGACAGGAGCGCCTGCGATGTTGTACTCGCCGGCTGGAGTGGCCGAGCGGTTCTAGGCGCTACAGTCCGGAACCGCGCGACTGCTACGGTCGCAGGTTCGTATCCTGCCTCGGGCATGGATGTGTGTGATGTCCTTAGGTTAGTTAGGTTTAAGTAGTTCTAAGTTCCAGGGGACTGATCACCTCAGCAGTTAAGTGCCATAGTGCTCAGAGCCATTTGAACCATTTTTTGAAGGGTAGAGCCACGGGTCGTAACACATCTGAAATGTAACGTCCACTGTTCAAAGTGCCGTCAATGCGAACAAGAGGTGACCGAGACGTGTAACCAATGGAACCCAATACCATCACGCAGGGTGATACGCCAGTATGGCGCTGACGAATAGAAGCTTCCAATGTGCGTTCACTGCTATGTCGCCAAACACGGATGCGACCATCATGATGCTTAAACAGAACCTGGATTCATCCGAAAAAATGACGTTTTGCCATTTGTACACCCAGGTTTGTCGTTGAGTACACCATCATAATGGTTCAAATGACTCTGAGCACTATGGAACTTAACAGCTGAGGTCAACAGTGCCCTAGAACTTAGAACTACTTAAAGCTAACTAAATTAAGGACATCACACACATCCATGCCCGAGGCAGGATTGGAACCTGCGACCGTATCGGTCGCGCAGCTCGAGACTGTAGCGCCTAGAACCGCTCGGCCACTCCAGCCGGCGAGTACACCATCGCAGGCGCTCCTGTCTGTGATGCAGCGTCAAGAGTAACCACAGCCACGGTCTCCGAGCTGATAGTTCGTGCTGCTGCAAACGTCGTCGAACTGTTCGTGCAGATGGTTGTTGTCTTGCAAACGTCCCCATCTGTTGACTCAGGGATCGAGACGTGGCTGCACGATCCGTTACAGCCATGCGGATAAGATGCCTGTCATCTCGACTGCTAGTGATACGACGCCGTTGGGATCCAGCACGGCGTTCCGTATTACCCTCCCGAACCGACCGATTCCATATTCTGCTAGCAGTCATTGGGTCTCGACCAACGCGAGCAGCAGTGTCGCGATACGATAAACCGCAATCGCGATAGGCCACAATCCGGCCTTTATCAAAGTCGGAAACGTGATGGTACGCATTTCTCCTCCTTACACGAGGCATCACAACAATGTTTCACCAGGCAACGCCGGTCAACTGCTGTTGGTGTATGGGAAATCGGTTGGAAACTTTTCTCACGTCAGCACGTTGTAGGTGTCGCCACCGGCGCCAACGTTGTGTGAGTGCTCTGAAAAGCTAATCATTTGCATATCACAGCATCTTCTTCCTGTCGGTTAAATTTCGCGTCTGTAGCACGTCATCGCGGTGGTGTAGCAGTTTTAGTGGCCAGTAGTGTACATTAGCACCCGCCGCAGCTGTTCCCCTGCTCGCGACGTGAGCCGGCGGTCGCGTGTTGCAGGGCATGGACGTGTTCCGGGACGCGGACGACCCGGACTGGGGCTGCGGGCTGCTGGACGCCCGGCCGCACGTCGTGCTGTACGACCGCCTCATGACGGACGCCGCGCTCGGCGCCGCGGGCGCGCCCATCAAGAGCGAGCACTCCTACAGCCTCGCCTCCGACGGCGACCACGACCACGACCACGACGCCGCGGACGCCGACTCGCCGCCGGACTCGCCGCTCAGCCTCGACCGCGTCATGGACGGTGAGTGCCGCCGCCGCCGCCGCCGCCGCCGCTTGTAACCTCCCCCTCACTTATCGACCTTAATGACAGCGAAAAATTAAACCGCGTACACCTAGTGGAAATTTGGGAAAAGCAATCGTCACCGAAGTTAACCTGTCGGTAAAGTGGGAGTAAAGGGTTACATCCAAATGAAAGGAAAAATGCAAATGAAATTGGTGGAAATTAATTTTGAGAAGCGGTAAAGTTAATAAAGAAAGTAAATGTCCGGTCGTTACGTTAACAATTAATTGGCGTTAATTAGATATTTGAGATTTGGGGAAAATTACGGTCGCCAGTCCCATGGACAACTACTATAATAACTGAAAATGAAAGATTAATGCATATATATTTAGCACTAAAAGCGTGGCAACTGAAGGTTGACACGTGTTGTGTGAAAACCGAATGTTTGTCAGAAGTAATAAATTTCGCTACACTCTGACTTAATTTAGCAAAAGAATTAATAAAACCGGAAAATTGAAGATCAGTTTAGTGACTGAAATTAATAGTAAAGTTTGTTTCTAAAGCACTATGAAATTCAGTAAAATAAGGTTAGTCTTGGGCTACCTCAACAATCATTTCAAAAGCTACTTGAATCTACGCAATTTAGAAATAAGAGATTTAACTTTGAACTTGAATTAAATGATTCTGAACAATTAACAATAGTAAAATTTAGTACATACCAAGCTGAGCTGCAGTCACAGGTAAGCTAAAATATGGTAACAAAACTCGCACTCTTAATTTCTGCTTGTGTAATCTAAATATTGTAGCCAGCTATGAATACTTCAACTGAACTTTAAAATTAAAGCAGTGAAATGGAATGATATTACTTTAATGCTGGCGTTTGAATTTCAACGTCACTCGGGTTCATTCCGGAAAAGGAAGGGACCCTGCTTGGTAATGCAATTGGGACAATGAGCAACAAAGGTTCACGCTATGTTGCTGTAATTTAGTGAGAAAAATTTAACAGTTTGAAAAGCTGAGGTCTGACATACAGTTCTAAAACTTTACGTGCTTCCAGTCTTCCTTGTTGGTTGACTGAAAGTTTGAAGTCGTCGATCGAGGAGGTGGCGACAGTCACTCATTGTCAGCCGTCGCTGTTGCAGAAACTGGACGTTGGCGCGTCTTCTCCTCGACACGGTCACCAGGCGAAACGGGCTCTTGATGTGTGCCAGCTAACGCTTCCCGTCCGCGACACCATGTGAAAAACTAACACAGCAAGTCGAGGGCAATTACATGCTGCCAAACCCCGAAAGCGCAGCAACTCGCGGGAGCGTCACACAACACACCTTCTCCACCGCCCTACTCCAGCCAGACCCCCCCTCTGCCCGCGCTCCATGCGGCAGAGTTAACACTACCAAACATCCTAAACACTTTGGTTCTCCACACGACCTATCGATGTAATTGTTCGATAGCATAGTTTCCCTAGGTAAGACCCAGCGTAAAAATACAAATAATATTTACATAACAAACCAATTATACATCGACATAAATGCGTAAATACATACAGGGTGTTTCAAAAATGACCGGTATATTTGAAACGGCAATAAAAACTAAACGAGCAGCGATAGAAATACACCGTTTGTTGCAATATGCTTGGGACAACAGTACATTTTCAGGCAGACAAACTTTCGAAATTACAGTAGTTACAATTTTCAACAACAGATGGCGCTGCGGTCTGGGAAACTCTATAGTACGATATTTTCCACATATCCACCATGCGTAGCAATAATGTGGCGTAGTCTCTGAATGAAATTACCCGAAACCTTTGACAACGTGTCTGGCGGAATGGCTTCACATGCAGATGAGATGTACTGCTTCAGCTGTTCAATTGTTTCTGGATTCTGGCGGTACACCTGGTCTTTCAAGTGTCCCCACAGAAAGAAGTCACAGGGGTTCATGTCTGGCGAATAGGGAGGCCAATCCACGCCGCCTCCTGTATGTTTCGGATAGCCCAAAGCAATCACACGACCATCGAAATATTCATTCAGGAAATTAAAGACGTCGGCCGTGCGATGTGGCCGGGCACCATCTTGCATAAACCACGAGGTGTTCGCAGTGTCGTCTAAGGCAGTTTGTACCGCCACAAATTCACGAAGAATGTCCAGATAGCGTGATGCAGTAATCGTTTCGGATCTGAAAAATGGGCCAATGATTCCTTTGGAAGAAATGGCGGCCCAGACCAGTACTTTTTGAGGATGCAGGGACGATGGGACTGCAACATGGGGCTTTTCGGTTCCCCATATGCGCCAGTTCTGTTTATTGACGAAGCCGTCCAGGTAAAAATAAGCTTCGTCAGTAAACCAAATGCTGCCCACATGCATATCGCCGTCATCAATCCTGTGCACTATATCGTTAGCGAATGTCTCTCGTGCAGCAATGGTAGCGGCGCTGAGGGGTTGCTGCGTTTGAATTTTGTATGGATAGAGGTGTAAACTTTGGCGCATGAGACGATACGTGGACGTTGGCGTCATTTGGACCGCAGCTGCAACACGGCGAACGGAAACCCGAGGCCGCTGTTGGATCACCTGCTGCACTAGCTGCGCGTTGCCCTCTGTGGTTGCCGTACGCGGTCGCCCTACCTTTCCAGCACGTTCATCCGTCACGTTCCCAGTCCGTTGAAATATTTCAAACAGATCCTTTATTGTATCGCTTTTCGGTCCTTTGGTTACATTAAACCTCCGTTGAAAACTTCGTCTTGTTGCAACAACACTGTGTTCTAGGCGGTGGAATTCCAACACCAGAAAAATCCTCTGTTCTAAGGAATAAACCATGTTGTCTGCAGCACACTTGCACGTTGTGAACAGCACACGCTTACAGCAGAAAGACGACGTACAGAATGGCGCACCCATAGACTGCGTTGTCTTCTATATCTTTCACATCACTTGCAGCGCCATCTGTTTTTGAAAATTGTAACTACTGTAATTTCGAAAGTTTGTCCGCCTGAAAATGTACTGTTGTCCCAAGCATACTGCAACAAACGGTGTATTTCTATCGCTGCTCGTTTAGTTTTTATTGCCGTTTCAAATATACCGGTCATTTTTGAAACACCCTGTATATACAAATAGTAAAACAATTACAATATATAAATGTCATATCTTCAGGTAACAAAATAAGGAAAAAAAATTTATAGTACTATAGATGGAAATAGGAGGATATGCATTTCCGGCGTGACACGCTCCGCCTCTGCTCTCGGCTACAGCTGTTCTCCGCACTGACAACCACGTGCTCGATACCGCGTTTAGAATGCAGCAGCGACTCTGCACGGTGTGTGTGTTCAAGTCATCAGCAGTTCCCCAGACACACAGTGATTGATATGGTTGGGATCAGGATACAGGGGCTGCTGGAGTGGAAGGCTGAGCAACAAATTGAGGATAGAATATAAAATTTAATTACGCAAGAAAATTCATTCAAGGTACTGGTAACAACATATTGACATATAACTTGTTCAATTTAAATGTACATCAGCTGATTTAACATGAATCATCAACAAGTTATCTAACATCAAACAATCTGCGAATATGGGATTTAAACCATTCCCAAAATTTTAATGCTTGTAAAATGTTATTACGACACACAAAAGCCGGCCGGAGTGGCCGAGCGGTTCTAGGCGCTACAGTCTGGAACCGCGCGACCGCTACGGTCGCAGGTTCGAATCCTACCTCGGGCATGGATGTGTGTGATGTCCTTAGGTTAGTTAGGTTTAAGTAGTTGTAAGCTCTAGGGGACTGAGGACCTCAGAAGATAAGTCCCATAGTGCTCAGAGCCATTTGAAACACAAAAAATTACCAAACTGGTCACTGTATTTAAGGCTTACATAACCTAATGGGCACAATAGCTTACAGGAAATAATATCACAGACGTATAGCAATATCTGCCCACTACAGCACTGTCTTACGTGACCTTGTGTACCACAATGCTTCACAGAACCAACTCGTATAGTTAAATGGTAAATATTACCCACAATGCCGCTTGCGTTATAATCTTACGTAGCACACCGATTTACCAAGACAGTGCAATTAATGCCAAGTACAGTCTGGTCCAGAATAACGAGTGCCCTACCACTGCTTAACTTACTCAGAATCAGTAATGAACTGTTTTACAAGGCAAGGCAAGCACATTCAGTTCAGACAAGTTAACAAGACAGTGCCTCCATTTGAATTTTACCACAGAAATGGAAATGGAAATGTCGTGTGGCTAGGGCCTCCCGTCGGGTAGACCGTTCGCCTGGTGCAGGTCTTTCGATTTGACGCCACTGCGGCGACCTGCGCGTCCATGGGGATGAAATGATGATGATTAGGACAACACAACACCCAATCCCTGAGCGGAGAAAATTTCCGACCCAGCCGGGAATCGAACCCGGGCCCTTAGGATTGACAGTCTGTCACGCTGACCACTGAGCTACCGGGGCGGACACCACAGAAATCCATCAACAGTCGTAGGCCAGACGGTGATTCGAAAAGAATTGATAACAAGTTACCCCACTGTTGGCGGTTGGCACTAAACCCCCGGCGTGCGATAGATGTGTGGGCCAGAAACCCCGTTGCAACAGTACCCACAGAACTCTTCCTAAAACCACACCGTGAAATGACGTCAAAGTGGTTTCCAAAACAGTTTAACACTCAACAGTAGTGAGTAAGAGAAAAGGACAAAAAAACAAACACACACGGCACTTACAATTAGTCTTGAATTATTCCTAGCTGTGGTTAAGATTGAATTAATTTTAATCCAACGGGTAAACGGTGCTGCCACAATAGACTTAAACTTTACTTGACTAGAGTGACAATTTGGGTGTTCAGTAACAAACTGAAGTGCCATTTAAAGACACTCAAGTAAGGGTATTGTGAAACACTTCATCAACAATTTAAGCAAACACGCCCCCATAGGCACTCCAGTTCATACGTAAATCAACCAGGGCACAAGTCAGAATTTCGACACGCGACGTGGGAACACTCACTGCTCGGCAGCGCAAGCCAGAATACGACAGAAAGAATTCTCGCTGTAACTTCACCAGATGAAGATGCACCAAACTAACAGCTCACCTTTAACAATATTAAAAAATGGGTCTGAGCACTATGGGACTTAACATCTGAGGTCATCAGTCCCCTAGAACAGAACTACTTAAACCTAACTAACCTAAGAACATCACACACATCCATGCCCGAGGCAGGATTCGAACCTGCGACCTAGCAGTCGCGTGGTTCCGGACTGAAGCGCCTAGAACCTCTTGGCCACCCCGGCCGGCTAACAATATTAACTAAATGCCGCTAATAAGGTAATGGCCAGAATAACACCAGCCCGTAGCCGCAGCGTGAGGAATGTTGACCTCGTAAACAGAACGAACGACAGCGAGTCACTGCAGCACCTCCAGTTCCGCTGCTCGGCCGGCCCCAATGCAACTGCCACACTCACACCACTTGCCGACGCGACTTCCGCGATCTTCCGGCGTCGCTCCGCCCAGCCCCGCTCGTCTCTCTCTGCCCGAGACTACCTTCCGGCTTCCCGCACGGAATCCCAGAGGGCGCACCAACTCGCGCACCGCAAACCGAATCGAAAGAGATCGAACACACTACACCGGGACAATCAAATCGCAGGAGCACACGGCACAGTGATCAGCCACAACATTATGACCACCTACCTGATAGCCGGTATGTCCACCTTTAGCACGAAGAACAGCGGCGCCGCGTCATGGCGTGGAAGCAATGAGGTTTTGGTAGGTCACTGGAGGGAGTTGGCACCACATCTGCTCACACAAGTCACCTAACACCCGTATATTCCGGTGAGGGAGGCGATGAGCTCTGACGCCACGTTTAGTCACATCGCAGACGTGTTCGTTCTCGTTCACATCTGGCCAGTTGGTGACCAGCGTATCAATTGGAGCTCGCCACTGATTAGATTAGATTAGTACTTGTTCCATAGATCATGAATACGACACTTCGTAATGATGTGGAACGTGTCAGTTTAATAAAAGGTGTCTATACAAGATATTACATTACACAAAATATTACATGACACTTAATATTTTCAATTTTTTGTGGGTCTGGGGAAATTACTCACTTTTTTATCCAAAAATTCATCTAATGAGTAGAAGGAGTTCCAATTAAGAAATTCTCTTAATTTCCTTTTAAATGCTATATGCCTATCTGTCAGACTTTTGATGCTATTAGGCAAGTGACCAACGACTTTTGTGGCAGCATAATTTACCCCCTTCTGAGCCAAAGTTAGATTTCACCTTGAGTAGTGAAGATCACCCTTTCTCCTAGTGTTGTAGCCATGTACACTGCTATTACTTGTGAATTCGTTCGGATTGTTAATAACAAATTTCATAAGTGAATATATATATTGTGAGGCTACAGTGAAGATCCCTAGCTCTTTAAATAAGTGTCTCGAGGATGATCTTGGATGAGCTCCAGCAATTATTCTGATTACACGCTTTTGTGCAATGAACACTCTTTTACTCAATGATGTATTACCCGAGAATATGATGCCATATGAAAGCAGAGAATGAAAATAGGCGTGGTAAGCTAATTTACTGAGATGTATATCGCCAATATTTGCAATGACGCTAATAGCATAAGTAGCTGAACTCAAACGTTTCAGCAGATACTCAGTGTGTTTTTTCCATTTCAACTCCTCATCAATGCATAGAACTAGAAATTTTAAATATTCTACCTTAGCTACAGATTTCTGATCGAAGTCTATATTTATTAATGGTGTCATTCCATTTATTGTGTGGAACTGTATTCCTGTGTTTTGTCAAAGTTTAATGAGAGCCCATTTGCAGAGAACCACTTAATGATTTTCTGAAAAACATCGTTTACAATTTCACCAGTTAATTCTTGTCTGTTGGGTGTGATAGCTATACTTGTATCATCGACAAGAAGTACCAGCTTTGCATCTTCGTGAATATAGTGTTCTTCGAACCACTCTATCACCCTCCTGGCCTTGTCACATGACGCATTATCTTACTGGAAAATGCCATTGCCGTCAGGAAACACGACCGATATGAAGGGGTGTACTTGGTCTCCAGCATGTGTACCGTACTCCTTGGCCGTCATGTTTCCTTGCAAGAGCTCCATCGGACTCATGGATGTCCACGTAAATGTTCCCCAAAACATAATGGACCCAGCTTGTCTCTGTCCCGCAGTACAGGCGACAAGGAGCCGTTCCCCTGGGAGACGATGGATTTGTGCCCTCCTATCGCCGTGATGAAGAAGGTATCGGAATTCATCAGATCATGCAACGCTCTGCCACTGTGCCAACGTCCAGTGCCGAAGGTCACGTGCCAATTCCTGTCGTAGTTGCCGATGCCGTAGTGTTAACATTCGCATATTCATGGGTCGTCGGCGGCGGACTCCCATCGTTAGGAGTTTTCGATGCACTGTATTTTCAAACATACTTGTACTCTGCCCAGTATTAAAGTCTGATTTTAGTTCCGCCACAGTTCGCAGCCTGTCTGCCCAGCCTACATCGTCCGTCATCTGTAATGATGGGTGGTCGCCCAACCCTACGACGTCTGGGCGTGGCCTCACCTTGGTTTCGACACTTGTTGAAGTTACTCACCATAGCACTTCTCGAACATTCGACAAGTGGTGCAAAATGCTCGTGCCAAGTCTGCGCGTTATCACAATCTGCCCTGGACTAAACTCGGATAGATCGCGCACCTATTCTCTTTATGTTACACTGAATGAACTTAAGTGTGTTAATCAAAAGTGAATAAATACACGTGTGGGACTCTGAGTTTAAAATACGAAATTATGCTTACTATGTAACCCAAAAGCACTGAAAATGTACTCATATACTCGCCCTGTTTCCTTACCAAACATGCAAAAAATAGGATAAAAAAATTAAATAAATCTCATTCTCCGGCATTAAAAATATATTTTCCACAAGTATGTAATACCAATGTCGTTAAATAACAAGTATGCAAGCACTCAGTTACACGGAATTCACTGATGCGCCACACTTATGCAACTCGTGTATTATTGTAAACAAACCAGACGCAAATACGTGTTCACCAGCTGTGAGATTCGACTAAACAGGCCGCGGTCCTCAGCCAACGGCGGGTTGCAAAGATGTTCGTGTCCCAAACGTATTTATTACGTGAGAAACTAGACGCTACTAAATATGACAAGTGACAGCAGGTGTGACTATTATTTCAGTAAGCAGTAGGGTGCAGGAAGGGATCCGGGGCATGCACTACATTTATATGGTACCACTGTTGCAATGGCCATATTGACATAAACCGACAAATTATTATTTTACAACCGGAACAACACTCTATTTAAAGAGAAACCAAAGTACTACATTACTGTAGCAATTGAGACTCTGATTGTAATTAGCAGCCTTTTTCATATATCTCCGCCTTGGCTGCGGCTCATCTCGTTACAAGTTTCCGAGACACTGTGGCGACGTCGACGCGCGATGCTAATACGGGATTCTACGTTGGAAATAATGTCTCCAGATCATTTATCCATCTGCTGCAGCCTTTAGTACTGTAGCAGCTGTCGTCGCGACCTTGATGTCGTGGAACTGCAGTTCCAGCATGTGCACAATTTGAGTTTCGCGGCACTGACGTATTTACGGAGTGTATTCGTCTATACGATGTTCTATTCCGTGGCTCCGGCGAAACACTCTTAGTTCAGTAACTGATACGACACAATTTAAGGCTTACTCACATCAAAGTACAGTCCTCGAAAAAATGTCAACCTGACGTCGTACACGCGCACTGTTTCACTAGTGACCCACCGATATGAGTCCATTGCACATGTATAATCTGTCTTAGTTCATCCATGCATAAAATCTTAGCTTACAGCTCGCAGTTTACTCGATATTAATCACTGTCTCTCTTTCTAGATCACATACGTGCGTTGCATATAGTAATTTAAATTGTTTATATGTTCCTTTACTCACAAAAACCAGCACACTACCCACGCCGTTGCGTTAACAGTCATCGTTCTTGTTCGCCATCGCCCTACCACTGGATAGTTTAGTCTCTGTACTCGAAACAGGCCCTCTTATAGCAAAGATGTACGGAATTACGTTGAAATCTCTATATTCAAATAATGTGTTATTAAAATGTGTTGACATTGACATTTACAGCAAAATGTAATGGGTAAAGTAAAATAATAACAGGGAAAAATACTTATACAGGTTCCCTGGATCTGTATATTATATTCTGGTGCCACGTAAACGCGGAAACCCATCAAGAACAGCCGCACGGGGTAGCCGTGCGGTCTGAGGCGTCTTTTGACGGCCCGCGGAGGTTCGAATCCTCCCGCGGTCATGGGTGTATGTTGTCCTTACTGTAAGTTAATTTAAGTTAGATTAAATAGTGCGTAAGCTTAGGGACCTATGACCTCAGCACTTTGGACCCATAGGAACTTACGACAAATTTCTAAATTTCCCCCAAGAACTTGTCGACTCCACACCAGGCAGGATCTGTGCTGCAGTCCATTCCAGAGGTGGACCAACATTCCATTAAACATGTCGTTATAATGTTATGGTCCGTCACTGTATAAACTCTTTTATGTCGAATGTGATCAAATAGTAATAAGACACAAATACCGCAAATCAGTGTCCCAGCATTACGACAGGACTAACAAACGTTACACAGCACCTTCTTGTGATCAAAAGAACGTTGATAGCTGTATCTACATGACTGTTCGGCAATTCACACTTACGTGGCCATCAGAGGGTTCATCGAACCATCCTCAGACCATTTCTCTACCGTTCCGATATGGAACAGCACGTAGAAGAAATTAACACTTAAATCTTTCTGTACGACTTCTGATTTCTCTGATTTTTATTAAGATGCTCATTTCCTCCGATGAAGGTCACCGTCAATAAAATATGTTTGCGTTCAGAAGAGAAACTTGGTGATTGAAATTTTGTGAAAAGATGTCGCCACAACGAGCAACGCCTTTGTTTTACTGATTGCCAATCCATCTCGCTTATCATATACCTGACACTCTTTCCCATATTCCGCGATAATACAAAACGAGCTGCTCTTCTTTGGATTTTTTCCATGCCCTCCGTCAATCCTGTCTGGTAAGGATTCCATAACACATAGCAATGCTCCAGCAGAGGACGGAAAAGAACAGTGTAGAAAGTCTCTTTAGTAGATGTGTGGTATCTTCGAAGTGTTCCGTCAGTAAACCGCAGTCACTGGCCCCCTTCCCCACTATATTATCTATGTTATCGTTCAAATTTAAGTAGTACGTTATTGTAATTCCTAGGAATTTAGTTGACTTGACAGCCTTTAAATGTGTGTGATTTATCTCGAAATCGAAATTTAACGGACTTATTTCCTTATTTAGAGTCAACTGCCACTTTTCGCATCACACAGATAACGTATCTAAGTCATTTGGCAGTTGGTTTTGATCTTCTGATGACTTTACTAGATGAAATGACTGCGTCATCTGCAGACAATCTAAGATGGCTGCTAAGATCGTTTCCTACATCATTCATATAGAAATAGCAGAGGACCTATAACAATTCCTCGGAGAAAATCGGATACAGGATGGCGCACGAAATGTGTTACCAATTGTTTCTTCCACAATTTACGACGCACATTATACAGGGTGATTCAAAAAGAATACCACAACTTTAAAAATGTGTATTTAATGAAAGAAACATAATATAACCTTCTGTTATACATCATTACAAAGAGTATTTAAAAAGGTTTTTTTTCACTCAAAAACAAGTTCAGAGATGTTCAATATGGCCCCCTCCAGACACACGAGCAATATCAAGCCGATACTCCAACTCGTTCCACACTCTCTGTAGCATATCAGGTGTAACAGTTTGGATAGCTGCTGTTATTTCTCGTTTCAAATCATCAATGGTGGCTGGGAGAGGTGGCCGAAACACCATATCCTTAACATACCCCCATAAGAAAAAATCGCAGGTGGTAAGATCAGGGCTTCTTGGAGGCCAGTGATGAAGTGCTCTGTCACGGGCTGCCTGGCGGCCGATCCATCGCCTCGGGTAGTTGACGTTCAGGTAGTTACGGACAGATAAGTGCCAATGTGGTGGCGCTCCATCCTGCTGAAATATGAATTGTTGTGCTTCTTGTTCGAGCTGAGGGAACAGCCAATTCTCTAACATCTCCAGATACTGTAGTCCAGTTACAGTAGCAACTTCGAAGAAAAAGGGACCAAAAACTTTATTGGCTGAAATGGCACAGAAAACGTTCACCTTAGGCGAGTCACGTTCATACTGAGTTGTTTCCCGCGGATTCTCAGTGCCCCATATACAGACATTGTGACGGTTGACTTTCCCGTTAGTGTGGAAAGTTGCTTCATCACTAAACACAATCTTTGAAACGAAAGATTCATCTGTTTCCATTTGAGCAAGGATAAAATCACAGAAATCGATTCTTTTAATCTTATCAGCTGCAGACAGTGCTTGAACCAATTTCAGACGATAAGGTTTCATACCTAACCTTTTTCGTAGGACTCTCCATACAGTTGATTGTGGAATTTGCAGCTCTCTGCTAGCTCTGCGAGTCGATTTTCCTGGGCTGTGAACAAATGCTTGCTGGATGCATGCTACATTTTCATCACTCGTTCTCGGCCGTCCAGAACTTTTCCCTTTGCACAAACACCCATTCTCTGTAAACTGTTTATACCAACGTTTAATACACCACCTATCAGGAGGTTTAACACCATACTTCGTTCGACATGCACGCTGAACAACTGTCGTCGATTCACTTCTGCCGTACTCACACACAAAAAGCTTTCTGTTGAGCGGTCGCCATCTTAGCATCAACTGACGCTGACGCCTAGTCAACAGCGCCTCAAGCGAACAAATGTACAACTAAATGAAACTTTATAGCTCCCTTAATTCGCCGACAGATAGTGCTTAGCTCTGCCTTTTGTTGTCGCAGAGTTTTAAATTCCTAAAGTTGTGGTATTCTTTTTGAATCACCCTGTATATCCCGCTGGGATCTCTACAGAAGTACCAGCAGAGCTTGGAAAACAAATGAGTTACGAAATGACGTGTAATTCACGATACTGCCGCTAGGAGACTAGTAAGCAGCAATGGCTGACAATGGAAGACTGACGACACAACAACGATCGGCAATTGTGTTACTTTCTCATGAAACGAAAGGCCTTGTTGTGACTCAGAGGCGTTTTCGACAACAGTTTAACACACGATGGGCCCCTTGCAAGAAGACCATCCACAGGTTGTACTATAAATTTGTACAGGAAGGAACAGTATTGGAAGCGAAGCGACCTCGGCCTAAGCCTGTTTGTTCGCCGGAGAATATTGAAGCGGTACCAGTTGCTGTACAGATAAGTCCCGGAAAATAATGTAGAAAGGCAGCAGTGTAACTGAGAATATCCAGACGCTCCGTTCAACGCATTCTTAAAAGTGACCTCCATATGTACCCATGCAAGATGACCTGTGCACAGAAGCTCACTGAAGAACACAAGCAGCAGAGACTACTGTTTGCTCAGTGGTCGGAGGATAGGGAAGAAACTCTCAACAACGTTTAGTTTTCATACGAGGCTCATTTTCATTTAGACGGTGTAGTTAACAAACAAAATGTACGCTTTTGGGCCACTGAAAACCCACAAGTGCTTAATGAACAACAACATTGTACTCCGAGGATTACAGCGTGGGCAGCAATTTCCAGTCACGGACTTATTGGACACTTTTTCTTTGAAGAAACTGTGAACAGCTAGCGTTATTTGAGCATGTTTCTCAATAGCTTCATTCCACAGCTTCTTGCTACTGCCTTGTCCTTCAACATGCAGTGGTTCATGCAAGATGGAGCAAGGGCACATACTGCAAACACTGTGTTGGACTTTTTACACGAGCATTTCGACATGCGGATCATTTCACTCAGGTTTCCAGGTCGCTTCAATGACGGACAAAATTGGCCCCCCTAATAGTCCAGACCTCAATCCATGTGACTTTTTTCTTTGGGGGTACCTAAATGAAAAAATTTGCCCGAAACGTCCACGTGATTTAATGGAGCTCAGAAGACTTATTCTTCAAGCTTGCAGTGAAATTACGGAGACATGTGCCGTAGGGTAATCACTAACTTCAGTGTTCTTTTGAAGGAAGTTAGGAAACGAAATGGTGGACATATTAAGCGTGTGCTGAGTTAGAACAAATCTGCATGGACGGCTCTTCACTGTAGTGTATGTTCCTTTCAGAATGTATTGACAATGAAGTTTATATTCAAAAACAAAATGGTAACACATTTCGTGCGCCACCCTGTATTACTTCTGTTTTGTTCGATGACTTTCCTTCAGTTACCAGGAACTGTAACCTTTCTTACAATTAATCGTGAATCCAGTCGCACACCTAAGACGATCAGAAAAATGCATGCAGAAACAGTGCAAGAGGTGGGGGGGGGGGGGGGTGGAGCGAAGCTATTTTTGTGCTGTTTCCGAATCGAGATCCTCCGTATCGACGAGAGGAGAGATGTCTGAGGAGATAGCGCTGAGGCCCCTGGCACTCCGCGACCCGCCTTGCAGCAGAGCGTCGCGGGCAGCGGTCTAGTGCGGCGCGGGGGGTAACAACCTCTGGCAGCTTGTGGCGTGCCAGGAAGGACCGTCACAGCCCAGCGCGCCCCACTCCCGCTCTGCACTCTAATCCACTCTCCCTTGCAGTCTGCTACACTATCCGCCAGCTCAAGAGAACCTCCTACGACGCCCACATTCTAGGGAGGTAACGGAACTGCGTCTCTGTCTCTAATGAGTCCCAACTTCCGGCTGAAATTCCACCTTCGATTTCGCCTTCAACTCCGATAGTTTTGAAACGGAGAAACGTATGAACCTGAAAACGGAAATTAACCTGCCTACCCGATGCATATAATAATTTCTCCTCAGCCCCCAGTTTGATGGATTAGTTCACAGATATCTACTGAAAAGTATTGTCTTTAGACGATCGTAAGGAAATTCTCTCGTGCCTACTCGTCATCAACGATTTCCTCCAGGTTTATGCTATATGTAGCACTTAGCCTGAAATCAGAATGATGGGAGCTCGAGGGCCAAGCATTTAGAAAGAATAGCATTTTTGGAGTGGGTCAGGCAAGGCATGAGCTATTGACACTGATATGACAAAATTCGTGGAATATCTTCTAATAACCAGTCGAAGCTCCTTTTGTCCGGTGTAGTACAGAAACTGGATGTGGCATGGACTCAACAAGTCCTTGAAAATCCCCTGCAGAAATATTGAGACATACTGACTCTATAAACGGGTGATGCCGGTGTAGGATTTTGTCTGGTCAGCAGCACAAGGTCGGCGATATAAAGTTAGTTCGTAGTAAAAATATTTCTGTTACTGATAAGTTAGATATATGTACAGTATTTAACAATCATTTTCTGAGCATTGCGGGTGAATTAAATAAAAATTTAGTTTCTACAGAGAATCACATAACTCTCTTGGCAAATGCCTTTCCGAGATTGATGTCTGAAATACTCCTCTGTGGAACTGACAAGGGGGAGATTGAGTCAATAATTAAATCACTGAAGACTAAGGGCTCTCATGGATATGATGGAGTACCTAGCAGAAATCATTGAAGGCTAAAGGCTCTCATGGATATGATGGAGTACCAAGCAGAATATTAAAGTACTGTGCTGCACATGTTACCCATGTACTTAGCCATATTTGTAATTTTTGCTTTAAGAATGGTCAGCTTCCTAAACGATTAAGGTACTCAGTAGTAAAGCCACTTGATAAAAATTGAGAAAGAGATAATGTAGACAATTTAAGACCGATTTCTATGCCATCAGTGTTTGCTAAAGTTATCGAAAATGCGGTGTATGTAAGGAAAATTGATCATTTTATATCGCATAATTTGCTATCAAATGTACATTTCGGGTTTAGAAGTAGTTTAACAACTGAAAATGCTATATTCTCTTTTCTCTGTGAGGTACTGGATGGATTGAACGAAAGATTTTGGACGCTAGGAATATTTTTTTTATTTAACTAACGCGTTTGATTGTGTTGATCACTAAATATTGCTTCAGAAGTTGGACCATTGCGGAATACGGGGAGCAGTTCACAATTGGTTCACCTCTTACTTTAGCAACAGACAGCAAAAGGTCATTATTCACAGTGTTGAAAATAGCAATGATGTGGGGTCTGAGTGGGGTACGTTCAATTGCGAGGGGGGGGGGGTGTCCCAGGGTTCAGTATTGGGACCACACCTGTTTCTCATTTATATACATGATATACCTTCTACACTCCTGGAAATTGAAATAAGAACACCGTGAATTCATTGTCCCAGGAAGGGGAAACTTTATTGACACATTCCTGGGGTCAGATACATCACATGATCACACTGACAGAACCACAGGCACATAGACACAGGCAACAGAGCATGCACAATGTCGGCACTAGTACAGTGTATATCCACCTTTCGCAGCAATGCAGGCTGCTATTCTCCCATGGAGACGATCGTAGAGATCCTGGATGTAGTCCTGTGGAACGGCTTGCCATGCCATTTCCACCTGGCGCCTCAGTTGGACCAGCGTTCGTGCTGGACGTGCAGACCGCGTGAGACGACGCTTCATCCAGTCCCAAACATGCTCAATGGGGGACAGATCCGGAGATCTTGCTGGCCAGGGTAGTTGACTTACACCTTCTAGAGCACGTTGGGTGGCACGGGATACATGCGGACGTGCATTGTCCTGTTGGAACAGCAAGTTCCCTTGCCGGTCTAGGAATGGTAGAACGATGGGTTCGATGACGGTTTGGATGTACCGTGCACTATTCAGTGTCCCCTCGACGATCACCAGTGGTGTACGCCCAGTGTAGGAGATCGCTCCCCACACCATGATGCCGGGTGTTGGCCCTGTGTGCCTCGGTCGTATACAGTCCTGATTGTGGCGCTCACCTGCACGGCGCCAAACACGCATACGACCATCATTGGCACCAAGGCAGAAGCGACTCTCATCGCTGAAGACGACACGTCTCCATTCGTCCCTCCATTCACGCCTGTCGCGACACCACTGGAGGCGGGCTGCACGATGTTGGGGCGTGAGCGGAAGACGGCCTAACGGTGTGCGGGACCGTAGCCCAGCTTCATGGAGACGGTTGCGAATGGTCCTCGCCGATACCCCAGGAGCAACAGTGTCCCTAATTTGCTGGGAAGTGGCGGTGCGGTCCCCTACGGCACTGCGTAGGATCCTACGGTCTTGGCGTGCATCCGTGCGTCGCTGCGGTCCGGTCCCAGGTCGACGGGCACGTGCACCTTCCGCCGATCACTGGCGACAACATCGATGTACTGTGGAGACCTCACGCCCCACGTGTTGAGCAATTCGGCGGTACGTCCACCCGGCCTCCCGCATGCCCACTATACGCCCTCGCTCAAAGTCCGTCAACTGCACATACGGTTCACGTCCACGCTGTCGCGGCATGCTACCAGTGTTAAAGACTGTGATGGAGCTCCGTATGCCACGGCAAACTGGCTGACACTGACGGCGGCGGTGCACAAATGCTGCGCAGCTAGCGCCATTCGACGGCCAACACCGCGGTTCCTGGTGTGTCCGCTGTGCCGTGCGTGTGATCATTGCTTGTACAGCCCTCTCGCAGTGTCCGGAGCAAGTATGGTGGGTCTGACACACCGGTGTCAATGTGTTCTTTTTTCCATTTCCAGGAGTGTTGATGACACTAACTTGATAGTAAAAGGATGTTATGTGCAACATTGGCTCGGTTTCAAATAGTGCAGGTCATGACATAAGTTCATGGCTTGTAGAAAATGAACTAACGCCAAATCACAGTGAGACTCAATTTTTATAGCTTCTAACACACAATTCGACAAAACCTGACGTTTTAATTTCGCAGAATGGGCATATGATTAGTGAAACTGAACAGTTCAAATTTCAAGGTGTTCAGATAGACAGTAAACTGTCGTGGAAAGCCCACGTTCAGGGTCTTGTTCAAAGACTTAACGCTGCCATTTTTACTATTCGAATGATACCTGTAGTAAGTGATCTTTCGACGCGAAAATCAGTCTAATTTGCTTATTTCACTCGCTTATGTCGTATGGTATTACATTTTGGGATAACTCTTCCCATTCTTAAAGGATATTTTTGGCTCAGAAATGGGCAGTTCGGGCAATATCGTGCTGCATCCATTTTCAGTAAGCTACCACAAGAATTCCAAAATCTTAGCAGTAATCCACGCGCTTTCAAATTTAAGCTAAAGAGTTTCCTCCTGGGTCACTCCTTCTATTCTGCTGAGGAGTTCCTTGAAAAATCAAGATGATTCTTATGTTATATTGTTGACTGCGTTTACTTAAACTTATGGTTTGACTTTTTTGGGTTCATAAACATTGTATTTTCTGTCGGTTATTAATTGTAATTTCAGGTAGTGACGCGTTCCATGACCTTGGAGATTTGCTCCTAAATTTAGTCCTACGAAGCTAGACGTGTAAATAAATAAATAAAAACTCCATTACGTCCCATTAAAGTTCTTTGGGACTCATGTCGAGCGATCTGGGTAGCTATTTCATCCACTCGAATCTTCCAGGATGTTCTTCAAACTAACCGAGAACAATTGTGTCCAGGTGACATGGCGCGTTGCCCTCCATAAAAATTCTATCGTTGTTTGGGAACATGAAGTCCATGAGCAGCTGCAAATCGTCTCCAAGTAGCCGAACATAACCATTTCCAGTCAATGATTGGTTCAGTTTGACCAGTGTACCCAATCCATTCCAGCCACACCATTATGGAGCCACCACCAGCTTGCACAGTGCCTTGTTGACAACTTGGGCCAATGGCTCCGTGAGGTTTGCGCCACGCTCTTTCCAACCAAAATCGGGATCCTCTGACCTACACTCATCTGTGGCCCATCCGATACGTTCACGAACTCAGGAGAGGTGCTGCAGACGGTGTCGTCCTGTTAGCAAAGGAACTCGCGTCGGTCGTCTGCTGTTGTAGCCCATTGACGCCACTTTTCGCCGCACTGTCCTAACGGACAGTTCGTCGTACGTCCCATACTGATTCATTTTTGAATTGCTTGTCTGTAAGCACTGACAACTCTACGCGAACGCCGCTGCTTTCGGTCGTAAAAAGTGAAATTGTTAGAGGTAATGCCTGAAATTTGATGTTATCGGCACGCTCTTGACTCTGTGGATCTCGAGATATTGAGTTCCCTAACGATTTCCGAAATGGAATGTCCCGTGCGTCTAGCTACAACTACATTCCACGTTCAGAGTTTATTAATTCCCGTGGTGCAGTCACAATCACGGCGGAAACTTCACACGAATCACCTGAATGCAAATGACAGCTCCGCCAGTGCACTACCCTTTGATACCTTGTGTGCGCGATAAAAATGGTTCAAATGGCTCTGAGCACTATGGGACTTAACATCTGTGGTCATCAGTCCCCTAGAACTTACAACTACTTAAACCTAACTAACCTAAGGACATCACACACATCCATGCCCGAGGCAGGATTCGAACCTGCGACCGTAGCAGTCCGGCGGTTCCGGACTGAGCGCCTGAACCGCTAGACCACCGCGGCCGGCTGTGCGCGATACTACCGCCAACTGTACATGTGGCTATAGCTATCAAGTGACTTTTGTTACCTCAGTGTGTGTTAGCATTGTTTCCATGCTCCGGCTGGCGCGACGGAAAGAGTACCGAACAGTAATCCGAGGATCGTGGGGTGAGTCCTTATACGGAATGTTTTCTATTTTCGCGTTACTTACAATGCAAGTAAACCGAAATAATTCTTTATATACTATATTTATCTTTTCATGAAAGGCATAAAAAGGAACAAGCGATGTTTCGAAAACAGTCTATAAGATGAACAGCTAAAAAAGTAAAGCACAGATAATGAAGCGTTGTCGAATTAAGGAAGAATTAAGATACAAGGCTTCAAGTACTAGTTTTGCTATTTGGATTGCAAAATCATTCATTCCGTTTATCTGTCCTCTAAGTCCTTTGCCATCTTTGACACAATTATATTTTCATCTTCATTGTCAAACCTCAAAGTTGTTATTTTTTCACCCTGAACTTTTAATTTCTTTTCAGAATTTCTCATTGGTTCCTGTACTTCTTGTTCCACATACAAATTGAATAGCGTACAGTATAGGGTACCCTAACGGGAAACGTTGACTTCCTGGTTACATCCGTTACATTTGCATGGAATGATGATGGTACCTATCTACAAGAGGAAATACTGGACGATGCACTCCATCTGCTCCTTTTATAGAATGATGACGATACGTACCTACAACAAGAGGAAATACTCTACTAAGACTTGTTTCGGCACTTCCTTAGAACACAGTGGATCTTCCTCGAGACACCGGGCTGTATGTTCTGCCGACTTGTTTCCAAGCGAAATTCTCCATAGCAGATAAATGCATTTCTTTTGTGGGACACGCGAAGTGTTAACACTTGTGCAGAGACTCTTGCGTGACATAACCTGAATGCCAGAACGTCTTCCTTGTGTAGCACGCGTTCAGCTACAAAGCACAATGTCAGCTTTGACGTCAGAAACCATTACTTGTTCCAGATATTGTTTTCGCAGGCTTGGAACTCTGGCAGGGGCGTCTTAGCATGCTGTCAGGTACTTGCACGTGCTTACCAGTCTGTACTGCCGTAGAAGAGTACGCTAACGAGTTAGACATTTTTTTGATAACCCACATCTACACACAGCAAGTTACTTCAAGTTGTGTGGTGGAGGATAACTGTAGGACCACTACAGTTTCCCTCCTTACCTGCGTCAAAAGATGATGACACGTGGGAATAACCATTGTCGATAAACCTCCATATGAGCTCTGTTTTCTCAGATTTTCTCATCGTGCTCATGGCACGAGGCGTACACTGTCTGATCAAAAGTATCCGGACACCTATTCGTGGAAATTAGAGTGTATCCACACTTGGCCTTTACGACGGCCTTAACTCTTCCAGTGAGGTGTCAGGATGTCTGTGGACGAATGGCAGCCCAGTCCTCCTCAAGACAAACCACAGAAAGTCGTGATGCTGGACGCTTGGATCTGGAGCGCAGTCGACGTTCTGATTCACCCTAGATGTGTTCCATTGCGCTCTATTCAGGACTCTGAGCTGGCCAGTCCATTTCAGAGATTACACTGTCCAAAGCCGTTACCTCACAAATACTGTTTTATGACAGGGTGCATTGTCGTACTAATACTTTCACCGTCCCCGAACTGTTCCTCTACTGCACGTAGTAGGCACTGCTGTAAAACGTGTTCATGTTCTTCGACAGTCAGCTTTTTCTCAAGCGCAGTAATGAGATCACACTCTAACGATCCTACAGTCGCAGGTTCGAATCATGCCTCGGGCTTGGATGTGTGTGATGTCCTTAGGTTAGTTAGGTTTAAGCAGTTCTAGGTCCAGGAGACTGATGACCTCAGCAGTTAAGTCCCATAGTGCTTAGAGCCATTTTTGAACACACTTACGACGAAAAACACCCCGAACCCGTAACACTACCTCCTCCAGACTTTACTGTTGGCACATGATGGCATACCAAACCAAAAATCTTACATCGGATTGCCACAGAGTACAGCGTGGCTCATCAGTCCAAATCACTCGTTTTAGTCATCCACTATCCAGTGGTGTCGCTCATGCTTCGCTCAAAACTGGCTACAGAAATGGATGGCTTTTGAGTACCTGCGCCGGCCGGAGTGGCCGAGGGGTTCTAGGCGCTACAGTCTGGAACCGCGCGACCGCTACGGTCGCAGGTTCGAATCCTGCATGGATGTGTGTGATGTCCTTACGTTAGTTAGGTTTAATTAGTTCTAAGTTCTAGGGGCCTGATGACCTCAGAAGTTAAGTCCCATAGTGCTCAGAGCCATTTGAACCGTTTTTATTAGTACCTGCTCCGCCACTGTACCCCATTTTTGTAGCTCCCTGCTCAGTCATTGTGCCAGCTGGACTGCTGGTAGCGCTTTGGAACTAACGAGTCATTCGTTCCACTGATTTCATGCGATTTTTTACAACGACACTCTGAAATGTTCTACGGACCGTTTCCGCCAGTACATGAGGTCCGCCACGTCTTGGTTGTTCCTTCAGCTTTCCTCTTCACTGTCACATCACCAACAATCGAATTGGGCAGCTTTAGAAGGTTTAATTTTGTTGATGGCTTTGTTATTCAAGTGATACCCAATGACTAGTCCATATTCGACGTCACTGAGCCCTCTTGGCAGACCCATTCTGCTGTTACTGCTTCTCTACTAACAACAGTCCCCGGTTCCTATCATGTGGGCCCGCATCTGGTGGTCAATTTTCGTGCTACAAAGAGGTGTCCGGATACGTTAGATTAGATAGTGCATTTGGGACGAAGTAATATGTTTACCCACTCTTTTTCAGAAAGTACGCTCTTGGAATTCCAGCCCCTTCATGATGATTAGTGCCCCTTACCATTGGTGTCTGTTAATCTCCTCCATAATGTTCTCTCGTTAACGAAATGACCCCGTGATACGGACAGGGAAAGTAGTAGTCTGCAAAGCTGGAAGGACGCATATATGTCTAAGGGGGATTTCTTGCTCAGGTAAGAGGAGGTAGTTAAAGCGTCATTAGGTAGGACGTGAAGAGCGTGTATGTGTAAGATTGCGGAGATATGTCGGAACAAGCGCGGCAAGGAAGGAGAGTTTATTTGCAGGGATGAGGCAGTAGGGCGGTTAGGGTCAAGTTCTACACGAAGTTTAGGAAATTCGAAGGGTTCATTATTGGAGAGGAGGCAGGAACAGGGATTAATAAGTGGACACAGAACTCGATTAAGGGGGGTGGGGAGGGAGGGAGGAGATGGGGACAGGTATGTAAGCTGAGGCGGAATACATGACGTTCGAGGATTTGGAAGGGTGGTAAAATTTTGGTGCCGCGATATACAGGAGATCTTGGCATGGGTGAGAATTAGTCAGATTATGGCTTTGTAGCTGTGTGGTGTGGTAGAGAGATGCAGCCTCAGTGTGAAACAGGGACTTTTCAGAATGAGATTTTCACTCTGCAGCGGAGTGTGCGCTGATATGAAACTTCCTGGCAGATTAAAACTGTGTGCCGGACCGAGACTCGAACTTGGGACCTTTGACTTTCGCGGGCAAGGGCTCCACCGTCTGAGCTACCCAAGCACGACTCACGCTGGAGCTGGTAGGGTAGGTTATTGCTGAAAGGAAGGGTAGTTTTCAGGGATGAATATGAGACGGGAATGCGATTGAAATTATGCTAGTATAAAACATGGAGTGTACGGAGTTGGGAGGAAAATGAAACTTGTTGATAGAGATGCGGCAGGAAGCCAGGGTCTTCACAGATTTGGGAGATTGCTAGTCACTGGGACCCAAGTTTATGGGGAACATAGAAGAGGCGAAGGTGTCTCGGAAGAGGTATGCAAAATTTTTAGCTTTTTCAGAGTATAGGTTGAAGAAAGTAGTCCAATACAGAAAAACAGACGGAGTGCTTGTTGGCAAGTTTCAGCATGTGGAGGGAATAATAAAACTTGGGAAGGGCGAAAGTCCGTGATACATTAGCATAGGTAAGTGCAGGATGGTTGAGGATTTTTACATGTGTGGCTAATGGCCATCGACATGTTCGGCTAGTTAATAGTTTGTCTACTCTGGGCTACCTTTAGGACTGTTAGTAGCTGAGGGTTCCATGCTAGTTTTTAATCGAGTATTAGTCCACCGTACGTTAGCGTTTTAGATAAGTGGACTGGGTGATTGTGGATTGCCAGGTAAAGGCCTCTGGGACGGATGCTCAGATGTTTTCGCCTATAATTATTGCCTAGGTTACCACTGGCTACGCCTGGAGGTTAAGTTGTGGAGATGGAGGGATCGCTGGAAAGGATGGAGGGTAGGATGGATTGAAAGGAGGTTGATATCGTCAATGTATAGGAGTAGGTACTCAGGGTAGGGTGGTTTTGGTTTTGGTTGTCTATAGGCGATAAAGGAGTGGTAGTGGGACAGACCCTTCAGGCACGTCTGCAGCTGGATGGAAAATTCGAGAGCGAGCTTTGCGATAGTTACATAGGATGGACGTCAGAAAGGATGCAGTTAGGCGGATGTAATTGATTGGAAGCGCATACGTGCAGTTTCAAGAGGAGATCAAAATGCCAGACACAGTGGTAGACTTTATGATGTCTTGGTAGAGGATGAGAAGCTGACGGCGCCTGTTCCGATGTTGGTGTAGGTTATGAACTAGGGGAAGGGGTTGATCATCGGCGGAGGAGTCAGGATGGGAACAACGCTGGACGACATGGAGTGAGAGGTGTTGTTTAAGGTGCTTGTGGATGCATTTGGAAAGGATGGATTCAAGGACCTTGCTGAAGACTGAGGTATGGCTAATGGGTCTATAAAAAGAGATTTTACTGGAATGGTTCAAATGGTTCTGAGCACTACGGGACTTAACTGCTGACGTCATCAGTCCCCTAGAACTTAGAACTACTTAAACCTAACTAACTTAAGGACATCACATACATCCATACCCGAGGCAGGATTCGAACCTGCGACCGTAGCGAATAACAAGCAAAAAAAGTCGATATTGTCGATTCCCCGAATGGATGAACTGTACATATACATAATTATGTTTGTACGAAATCCTCAGTATATGAGTCCTTTTCGCACCTGGCCATTTTTTTTTAAATGCGCCGTAGGTCACATCTGAAAGTGATGCTACATCTTACTTCTCTATGAGGTTGGTAAACACTCTATATTTAAAACGCGTGCGCACACAATAGTGTCTCTCTCTCTCTCTCTCTCTCTCTCTGTGTGTGTGTGTGTGTGTGTGTGTGTGTGTGTGTGTGTGTGTGTGTGTGTATGAAAGAGGTGCTACTTACGGACCGATAGCTGCAAATAACTTCGCTATATTCTTCGAAGGCTAAAATGAAATTAAACTAAAAAAAGACAGGAGGCCGTATTGGAGGCTGCATTGCGTTACTTTGCAATAGTATTGTTGAGTATGGTGAAAGTAGCCTGAAAGGAAGAGGCGAAAATGACTGTTTCACTTAGGTTGCCAGGGAGGGGTCGGTTGTTGTGGAGGACTCGATAGTTTGGGATAGGTTTGCGGCCGGTAAGTAGGTGGAAAACTTCCCAGTAAGAAAATGAGATTTTCGGTAGAGTTATATTGAGTTTAGTGCATGTCTGTTACCAGTCGCGGCGTCTTTTTCCATTCGGTGAATTAAGGATGTTTCTTCGTAATTGCCTGTGGCGTGTAATTGTGTCCAGACAATCGGTGAGGAAAAAAGAACGACAGACCCTGCAATATGCTCTGATTAGTTCAAGTGTGGTATCGTGAATCGATACCACCCCACAGGCGTCGCGATGTTGGCAACGGAACAGCAGGTTTCCATCTAACGGCAATGGCAGTCGTGTGGGATATGGCGGACCCAGTGATGCGCGCCCGCTGAGCCACACCTTCAGTGCCTCTGGACCATGAGCGCCCTCTACCGCACAGTATAGCGTGGCCAGTAGCGGCTTGCACTTGGACCTCGTCGCTACGACACCACCGATTGTGCTTAGTACAACGAGCTTCATCGTAGTTTCTATTGCATGATCTGGACTCTAATTCTTGCTACATTATTTATAATGAGTCTTCTTTTGCTCGGAGAAATACAAGTGAATCCTCTGTTTGTTGTGTCAACTTGTTCTCTAATCATTTCTACTCCTGTCCAGCTTTCCCAAGACAACAGTTGCGCACCATTCTACAGCCCACTTCTCCTGTGTACGAAGTCGTACATGGGACGAACGGGCATGTGGATAGCAACAGCTCCCGTGAACGATTGTTGTACGAATGTAGAAAGGAAGCAGTGGTAGAGTTATCTGCAGAGGGAATGTGCGACGCGGAATGTAATGCCGCCGAAACGCCGGATGGAAGCTAGCGGGAGCCGCGTGGGAAGGCAAGCGGTGGCGCGTTTAGACAGCTGGCGAGCGCAGTTTATGGCCGAGCCCGTCCCATACAAAACACATGCCTCCTGGTGTCCCAGCGAAATGTCACGGCCGACTTCCTCTGCCATTCGGCCGAGGCCGGCCACAGCAGGTGGACAGAGCCAGCTGACGGAAGGGTGCAGTATCGAGCCAACATCCGCCGCTGCCCCACTGGAGCTTACGTCTCGCTGAAGCCGCCACTACATGACCACACTTGCAGATACAATCAAATACCTCATACACTACACTTCTGTACCGAAACTTTTTATAAGAACTGGCTGGTCCATGCCACTTCTGGGGCAACTTACACTGCGGTGACAAATGTCATGGGATACCTCCCAATATCGTGTCGTACCTCCTTTTGTTCGGCATAGTGGAGCAGTTCGACGTGACATGGACTCAGAAAGTCATTGGAAGTCCTCTGCAGAAATTCTGAGTCATGCCGTCTAAATTTTAAAAGTGTTGTCGATGCAGTAGTATAGCAGGTCGACGTGGCGTGGACCTAACATTTCTCTGGGAGACCTCTGTAGAAATATTGAGCCATGCTTCCTCAATTGCAAAAGTGTTGTGGGTGCAGGATTTTGTGCACGAGCTGACCTCTCGATTATGTCCCATACATGTTCGATGCGATCGTGTCGGCCGATCTTGGTGGCCAAATCATTCGCTCAAAGTATCCAGACTGTTCTTCACACCAATCGCGAACAGTTGTATCCCAGTGACATGTCGCATTGTCATCCATAAAAATTCCATCATTGTTTGGTGCAAATGGTCTCCAAGTAGCCGAAAATAACCATTTCCAGTCAATGACCGATTCAGTTGGACCAGAGGACCCAGTCGACGCTGTGTAAACAGGGCCCACACCGTTACAGAGCCGCCACCAACTTGCACAGTGCCTTGTTGACAACTTGGGTTCGTGACTTCGAGGGGTCTGCGCCATTCTCGAACCCTTCCTTCAGCTCTTACCAACTGAAATCGGGACTCATCTAACCAAGTCACGGTTATGCAGTCGTCTAGACTTCAACCGATATGCTCATGAACCCAGGAGAGGCTTTGCAGGCGGTGTCCTGCTATTAACAAAAGCACTCGCGTCGGTCTTCTGCTGCCATAGCCCGTTAACCCCACATTTCGCTACACTGTCCTGACGGATACGTTCGTTTTATGTCCCACATTGATTTCTGCGTTTATTTCACGCAGTGTTGCTTGTCTGTTTCCACTGACAACCCTACGCAAACGCAGCTGCTCTCTGTCGTTATGTGAAGGCCGTCGGCCACTGCGTTGTCTGTATTGAGAGGTAATGCCTGAAATGTGGTATTCTCGGCACACTCTTGACGCTGTGGATCTCGGGATACTCAAATCCCTAACGATATCCAAAATGGAACGTCCTGTGTGTCTAGCCTCAGCCACCATTCCGCGTCCAAAGTCTGTTAATTTCCGTCGTGCGGCTATAATCACTTACGAAACGTTTTCACATAAATCACCTGAGTACAGATGACAGCTCCGCCAATGCACTACCATTTATACTCCCGAGATCTGTATATATGCGTATGGCTGTCCAGTGGCTTCTTTTACATCTACACCATACTCCCCAAGCCACCTAATAGTGTGTGGCGGCGAGTGCTTTCGGTACCACTATCTGATCGCCCCAACCCTGTTCCACTAGCGAATAGTGCGTGGGATGAATGTCGGTAAGCCTTTGTACTGCCTCTAATTTTCTCCTCGTGGTTAATACTCGAGATGTATGTGAGCGGAAGTAATATGTTGTCTGACTCCTCCTGAAAAGTGCTGTCCCGAAATTTCAATAGTAAATCTCTCCTTGGTGCACAACGCCTCACTTGTAATGTATGCCAGTAGAGTTTGTTTAGAGTCTCCGTAACGCGGCCGGCCGCTGTGGCCGAGCGGTTTTAGGCGCTTCAGTCCGGAACCACGCGGCTGTTACTGTCGCAGGTTCGAATCCTGCCTCGGGCATGGATGTGTGTGATGTCCTTAGGTTAGTTAGGTTTAAGTAGTTCTAAGTCTAGGGGACTGATGACCTCCGATATTAAGTCACATAGCGCTTAGAGCCATTTTTGAACCATAACGCTCTCTCGCCAGGTCAACGATCCCGTGACGAAACGCGCAGCAGCTGTCACGGGATTAAGAATTTCATGCTTCCTAAGGCAGTAACGATCTTTGCAACTGAGCTTATGGCGCAGTTCTTCTATATAACTAGAAGGATCTGGTTGTTTTGATCATTATGTGTGAGTGTGTGAATTCCTAAGGGACCAAACTGCTGAGGTCATCGGTCCCTAGACTTACACACTACTTAAACTAACTTATGCTAAGAAAAACACACACACACCCATGCCCAGGGAGGACTCGAACCTCCGGCGGGAGGGGCCGCGCAATCCGTGGTATGGCGCCTCAAACCGCGCGGCCACTCCGCGCGGCTTTGATCCTTATCCTCTCTGGTCGCCGATCAGCGCTTTAATTACTGAGATACCTCTGCAGTGTACGAAACAGTCATCCAGAGGGATAACACTTCACGAATCTGACATTAAAGCTCGCAACCGGGATTTGTGTGTTACTGTATGCTGGGTGTAGGCTCACTGCGTCATTCTTGGAAATGAAGTGGCAACAGTCTGGTCAAAGCAGCCACTAGCAACAGATAGAGAATAACTTCATGGAGAGATGGAACACATAATGGCACACTCATAATAAATTAAGCCGCTCCTGGTGAATAATTTCTGTCACGAGAAACATTAGTGCTCCAGAATATTCAAGAATGCTATAACACGCCTCGGGTTCAACCACGGCTGCTACGGGAAACATCTGCGTCGCATTGGCTTGGTGTTGTGCCCATTATGCGACTGAGTTAAAAAAGAGGATGCCAAACACTTCTCGTCTTTCACAGACACGATACTAGATGTCAGCTTTACTGCATCCGGTGACAATGGACTGTCCTCTGCCGACTTGTATAAACGTCTTTCTACGGCAAAAAACTTCAGAGAATGCCACCTGTTATATTGTTTTTGGGACTCAGCACCTCAGTCGGTAAATACGAAGCTATTATAGAATGACTTTGTTGTTCGTCTGCCTGTCTCTCTGTCTGTCTGTCCGACTGTCAAAAACCTCTTTTCCTCAGCAATCGGTAGACGTATCAAGTTATGTCACATGCTAAGGCCTGTGGCTGGCGTTGAAAAAAACTGAAGTCAATGCAATCAAAAGATACGGCCATTTCTGTCACATAATTATTTTGATACTCTCAAATCTTTCATCAAAATCTATAGGCTACTTCCTTTTGACCTAGAGTGATGAAATTTAGCAAGAAGCAAGGTTTCGCAATACAAGTAAAGGACAAAAATCCGAAAATTATCACACGAAAAAATGTTTCTGTTGTCATTTGTTACGTGATTCTCTAAAATCTTGGAATTTCTGGGACCGATATGTTGTCAGTATCAATGTCAGTAATAGGCAAAAAAAGTCGATATTGTCGATTCCCCGAATGGATGAACTGTACATATACATAATTATGTTTGTACGAAATCCGCAGTGTATGAGTCCTTTCCGCACCTAGCCATTTTTTTTTTAACTGCGCTAAACACTCTATATTTAAAACGCGTTCGCACAAAATGGTTCAAATGCCTCTAAGCACTATGGGACTTAACATCTGAGGTCATCAGTCCCCTAGACTTAGAATTACTTAAACCTGACTAATCTAAGGACATCACACACATCCATGCCCGAGGCAGGATTCGAACCTGCGACCGTAGCAGCAGCGCGGTTCCAGACTGAAGCGCACAGAACCGCTCGGCAACAGCGGCCGGCTGCGCGTTCGCACACAATGGTGTGTGTGTGTGTGTGAAAGAGGTGCTATTTAGGGACAGATAACTGTAAATAACTTCTGCTATATTCTTCGTGGTCTAAAATGGAATTAAACTAAAAAAAAAGAGCTGACGTAGCCAAAGCTCGTTTAGATTCGGCAAGAACGTGTATGGTACCCGCGTGTGAACTAGCTACACGCACAACGCAATTGAATGACACCCTCATACAGATAGAACGTATTCCCTCCAGGTTAAGCGGACGAAACGAGACGCTGAGTTTGTGGTCATCCATGCTAGTAGAGTCAGAAAGACGTCCTCGGCGAATTCCTGTAAGTCGCTGAGTTCTCGAACTCGCTTTTTGCTGTCGGTGGCGGAGAACGGGGAGGGACGGTGCGCTGACGTAGCGGTTTCGCTCTAGGCGTGGCGTCCCTGGCTTGCAGAACTGTACTTCCGTCGCTTCCACATGTTGCCAAAAGGTGCGAACTGAATCAGTATCCAGTATTAGAACACTTTGTCAATACACGAGGCATGTGAAGTACACTACAGCTTGTGGAAATTGTAACACCAAGAAGGAAACGCACGAGTTCAAATTATTTAATACCACAGATTAGGTATATGACAAGTAACAAATGATTACTTTTTCAAATCTGTGCATGTCCTTTGAGCCCTACTATTCAATATGTCGTGTGGCCACCATGCGCTGCAGTTAGAGCTGCTATACGCCGTGACATTGAATCAATAAGGTTCTGAATACGTTCCTAAGGGATTTCCCTCAACCCAGTTTGTATCTGAGCCCACAAATCCGTGACACCAGTTACTGGAGGACCGTGACGCACCAGGTGCCGACCAACCATATCCCAGATATGTTCGATGGGCGACATGTCTGGCGAACGTGCAGGCCAGGGAAGCAATGGTATCCGTCGCTCTTCAAAGAAGCCCTGTACATTCCTCGCAGTATGTGGCCAGGCATTGTCCTCTTGAAAGGTGGCCTGTGGAGATGCCCGCAATACGTACGAGGCGAGATGGGTTATTGTAAACAATGGCGCCCCAAACCATCACACTTGGTGTTTGTCCGCTACGCCGCTCCTCAATGCAGCTCTTCAGGTTGCGCTCACCACGGTACCGCCGGACACGTATGCAGCCATCACTGTAGGACGCGTTGAAGCGGGACTCATCCGAAAAGATTACATATCGCCACTGAGCACCCCAGTGACAGCGTTCATGTGCCCATTGCAGTCGGAGAAGCTTGTGGTTTCTGCAGAATGGAAGCCGACGTAATGGCATGCGTGCAACCAGTCCATCCTGCAGCAGACGGCAACGAACCGTCTGGTCTCGCGGTTCTAGGCGCGCAGTCCGGAACCGCGCAACTGCTACGGTCGCAGGTTCGAATCCTGCCTCGGGCATGGATGTGTGTGATGTCCTTAGGTTAGTTAGGTTTAAGTAGTTCTAAGTTCTAGGGGACTGATGACCACAGCTGTTAAGTCCCATAGTGCTCAGAGCCATTTTTTGAACGAACCGTCGATACAGACAAGTTCGCACCTGTTGCAGAGCTCCAGCGACGAGCCAACACTGTGGATGACGCTGTACGGACCGTAATGGCCATGCGGACAAGACGACGGTCGTCCCGTGCTGTGGTCACATTCCGTGGTCCAGTTCCCTCTCGTCTATCCACTGCTTTCACAAACGCATCACTTTCGTAGCAGCATGCCCTGCACGAGCCGAAATATCACGGTATGACAACCCCGTTTCCCGGAGACATATCATTCTGCCTCGTTCGAACTCGCTCACATGCCAATATGGCTCCCTTTGACGTTGAATGTGTGGAGTGTCGCATTGTTGTGCTGGAATGCTCAATGGATCTGAATGTATGTAGGTGATCAGACAGGATGCTTACGTACGTATCACCTGTCAGAGTCGTGTCTAGACGTATCAGGAGTCCCATATCACTCCAACTGCACACGCCCCACATCATTAAAGAGCCTCCACCACCTTGAACAGTCCTCTGCTGACATCCAGGTTCCGTGGATTCATGGTCTCCATACCCGTACACGTCCATCCGTTCGATACAGTTTCAAACGAGACTCGTCCGACCAGGCAACATGTTTCCGGAAATCAACAGTCCAATGTTGGTGTTGACGGGCCCAGGCGAGGCGCAAAGCTTTGTACCGTGCAGTCATCAATGGCAGCACACGAGTGGGCCTTCGGCACAGAAAGCCCATATCGATGATGCTTCGTTGAATGGTTCGCACGCAGACAATTGTTGATGGCCCTGCCCTTAAATCTGCAGCAAATTGCAGAAGGGTTGCACTTCTGTCAAGTTGAACGATTCTCTTCAGTCATCGTTGGTCCCGTTCTTGCAGGATCTTTTGTCAGCCGCAGCGACATCGGAGATTTGATGTTTTACCAGACTCCTGATATTCACGGTACACTCGAAAAATGGTCATAAGGAAAAATTCCCACTTCATCGCTGCCTCGGAGATGCGCCGACTATAACACCACGTTCAAACTCAATTAAATGTTGATAACCTGTCATTGTAGCAGCAGTAACCGATCTAACAACAGCACCAGACACTTGTCTTATATAGGCATTGCCGGACGCTGCGCCGTATTCTGCCTGTTTACATATCTCTATACTTGAATATTCATGCCTGTACTAGTTTCTTTGGCACTTCAATGTGTTAAAATTTTCCACAAACAGTACGTTTTCGCGCAAAATCGGTATGCAGTGTCAGAAGTCGGTTAAAAGACCCTTCTGACGATACTTTATTCTTTCCTGTACGATTAGTATGAGTTGAGAAAACGGGATGTTTACTTGAGGAATAATATATATTATCTGTCAGGAATTCCTAGTACGTAGACGCTACTCTTAGCGCGTAAAGTGAATGATCCTACGCTATTTGTTAAACCAAGTGCATGTAGAAACTGTGCTCTCCACGCTGGTGCATAATGGATCTTTTTGAAACGTCACACTCACAACTTCCGTGGTTACATTACGTCGTCACCATCACAGGAAGTACCTACATTTCAAACAAAATAAAAAAAATGCTTGTAAATACCCGCCACCAGATAGTGACCCTGCAGTGGCTCCGAAATGTAACTAATGGGAGAATAAAAGCAAAAAAAAAAAAAAAGACTGGTTACTGTTTCCATATAAATGATCCGCTTTTTTAATCACGTCATTCGGAATGGATACTGTAGGATCTTCGACATAGTGAGCGCTAGTGGGGTTGACAGAAGCAAAATGAAATTTTTCCCATCAGAACTTTCACCTTAACAGTGGCCGGATTAATGTCGGTGCACGAGGTATGATTTATTTGATCATATATCTCTACGCGCAACAAATCTCCATAAACCTCGTACGTCCACTTGACAGAGTCTGAATCTACTGCCGACCAGCCATCTGTCAATCTAGAAAACGAACTTACAGGAACAAGAGGCTACGCTCTCGCAAGGGATTACGTATATTCAGTTTGGGATATCAGTTCTTAATTACTCTTCTGTGGTCGGTGTTTGCAATTTGTCTTTACAAAAAGTGCAAACAAAGTGTCAGAGGCGCAAAAACGGCTTAGATTGCCAGGACTGCGGCTCCTAAGGCGACGGCACTTTCCCTTTAATTCGTTTAGCAAGGTACACGGCGAATCCAAAGACTGGGGAAATTATTTGTGAATGGTCTTATTAATATACAACCATCTTTTGTAAATCCAGAATGAGATTTTCACTCTGCAGCGGAGTGTGCGCTGATATGAAACTTCCTGGCAGATTAAAACTGTGTGCCGGACCGAGACTCGAACTCGGGACCTTTGCCTTTCGCGGCCAAGTGCTCTACCACCTGAGCTACCCAAGCACGATAAGAATTTGAAATTTTCCATTGCACTGTCCTAGCTAGCTCTGTCGGAACTTGCAAAGCTACGCTGGGGTGCCAAAGAGACTGGTATAGGGATGCGTATTCAAATACAGAGATATGTAAACAGGCAGAATTCGACGCTGTGGTCGGCAACGCCTTTATAAAACGACAAGTGTCTGGCGCAGTTGTTAGATCGGTTACTACTGCTACAATGACAGGTTATCAACATTTAATTGAGTTTGAACGTGGTGTTATAGTTGACGCAGGAACGATGGGACACAGCATCTCCCAGGTAGCGATGAAGTGGGGATTTTACCGTACTACCATTTTACGAGTGAACGTGAATATCAGGAATCCGGTAAAATATCAGATCTCCGATGTCGCTGCGGCCGGTAAAAGATGCTGCAAGAACGGGACCAACGACGACTGAAGAGAATCGTTAAACTTGACAGAAGTGTAACCCTTCCACAAACTGCTGCAGATTTCAGGGCTGGGCCATCAACAATTGTCTGCGCTTTCGGAGCCGAAGGCCCACTCGTGCGCCCTTGATGACTGCACGGCACAAAGCTTTACGCCTCGCCAGGGCCCGTCAACACCAACATTGGACTGTTGATTTCCGGAAACATGTTGCCTGGTCGGACGAGTCTCGTTTGAAATTGTATCGAGCGGATAGACTTGTACGGGTATCGAGACAACCTCATGAATCCATGGATCCTGCATGACAGCAGAGGACTGTTCAAGCTGGTGGAGGCTCTGTAATGGTGTGCGGCGTGTGCAGTTGGAGTATAAGGGACCCCTGATACGTCTAGACACGACTCTGACAGGTGACAAATACGTAATCATCCTGTCTGATTACCTACATCCATTCAGATCCATTGAGCATTCCAGCAGGACAATGCGACACCCCACACGTCCAGAATTGTTACAGAGTGGCTCCAGGAACACTCTTCCGAGTTTAAACACTTCCGCTGGCCACCAAACGCCCTAGACATGAACATTATTGAGCATATCTGGGATGCCTTGCAAAGTGCTATTCAGAAGAGATCTCCACCCACTCGTACTCTTACGGATTTATGGACAGCCCTGCAGGATTCATGGTTTCAGTTACCTCCAGCACTACTTAAGACATTAGTCGAGTCCATTCCACGTCGTGTTGCGGCACTTCTACGTGCTCGCGAGAGCCCTACACGATATTAGGCAGGTGTACCAGTTTCTTTGCCTCTTCAGTGTATATACGCTGCCCTGACCCAGGATTTTCTGAGACCGAGTGAATATATTGCGTTATATTACTTAACTCGTCACAATGAAACGTCCGTGTCCATTTTTATTTTTGTACTACAGTTTTTTTTGCTGCAAGATCAACTGCTATAATTTTCTCTATTAGTTTTATAAGCCTTCTTATCCTAATCGCTGTATTCTTTGCTCTCATCTTTCCGAAGTCATATGTGACCCCTATAGGTTTCAATAAATTTAGCGATGAACTCTCTAGAGCAATACTGCATGTGAACCCTTTTAGAATACAGTGTGCACATGAAGACTAGAACCTCTAGACTGAACAAACAGTTGACTCAAACACGTTTCGCGCGCCAGATTTGCGGCGATTCCTAGACAATCCGATACCATTTTTATGTATGAATGTAGTAAATGCATGCGGTTGGACGCCACTTCGGCGACTAACCTGACCCCAGTCATCTAACCTGCGAAAGAGGATTTACAGCTTAATTGACGATCCGAACCACATAGCGAGCGAGGTGGCGAAGTGGTTAGCACACTTGCGCATTCGGGAGGACAACGGTTCAAACCGGCGTCCGGCCATCCGGATTTAGATTTTCCGTGACTTTCCTAAATCGCTTCAGGCAAATGCCGGGATGGTTCCCTTGAAAGGGCACGGCCGATTTCCTTCCCTATCCTTCCCTAATCCGAGCACGTGCTCCATCTCTAATGACTTTGTTATGGACGTGACGTTCTACATTATCTTCTCCTAGAATCACGTATTGTTGTTGGCGATTCCTCCCGTCGTTGAAAGGTGACGGCTAGATTAAAGTTAAAATTTCTGTGGGCTGACAGCGGTTCGATTCCGGGACCCGTCGGTTTCTAGGCACGGCTTCACCTTTGGACCAACAAGCCGGGCGGCGCAGATCTGAGCAACAGTTTTGCTCAAACCTGTGATTTCAACTTCCATGTTTGCGCACTTCTCATATTTGCTTAAATTGCTAGTGCACGCGCTACGATTTGTCAGCGCAGAAGAATCTCCACGTGCGGAGCAGCTTTAGGTTGGCGATGCAGCTTTTTTTTTGCGGAGTTGTTTGAGGGGGGATTCAAGGACGACCCATAACTCTGGAGAATCCAGAGAGACATCTACATTCCAGCCTGCTACTGGGAGACACGAGTACGAAACGGATTCTCGGCGTGAAGGAAGGAAGTTTGTTTGCGGGCAGTTGGCAGTTCCGGTTGGGGCGCGCCTCGCCGCCTCGAGTCGGTGACCGCTGCGACTGCGACGGAGCAGCGTCCTCCCCCCCCCCCCCCTCCCCCGCAACGCCGACCTCCCCGAGCTCTCCCCCCCCCCCCCCCCCCCCACTCATTCTCAAACTAATTGACGACGCCGGCGGGGCTGGCTTTGCGGGCGCCTGCTAAACGCAGCCGACAGACCGGCGCACAGTAAACAAGCCAGCAGCCCGCTGCAAGCACGCACATGCCGCTCGTTGCCGTTGCGGCCCGCTGGGAGCTCAGTCCCCCTGCTGCACGAGTTCCTGAAGGCCGCATACGGGATCAGGTGTAAAGGTTCCTGGTAACCATCAGACTAGTTTGTCAAATTCGCTGGTTTCCATCCACGCGTCAAACAAGCGCACGGACATGGCAACCGAATTTGTCAAATTTAACCTCACTTTTGAAGCGGCTGTCATTCCGAGCTCTCGTATCGCGAAGTATTTTGGCACTAGTGGAAGTAACTACAAACGCAGACAATGCATTTCATGCATTGACTTTAGCACTGTGTGTAAATAAGGAAAAGGAAACGAGACGCTGCTCCAGGGAAGAGAGATAAATATATCCACGAAAATCTACTAAATAAAACATTACACTCAGAACCATAGACCTCATAAACATTCTCCGAATGCACAATCAAACTTTTAATAGCCTGTTCGAATTATTTCGTGCTCACAATGAGAAAGAAAACACAGTTACTAGAAAATCTGCTCTCCTCTACTTGGCCCTCGAATGACAGTTCATTACAATACCACAACGCGGGAACATATGAAGGGCTTATTTCAATAGTGGTACAAGTCCATTTTTGTTCATTCTGAGATACAGGGTCCTTAAGTTAAAAGAGCGCTGAAAAATCTGCAGTTGAGATACCAGAAATATTCAAGTATATATACTTTATTATATAAGTATATATACTTTAAAAGAGCGCTGAAAAATCTGCCGTTGAGATACCAGAAATATTCAAGTATATATACTTTTAACTTTAGGACTCTGTATCTCAGAATGAACAAAAATGGACTTGTACCACTATTGAAATAAGACCTTCATATACATCGTTTCGTGGAAGAATCGGAGAGTTTCGATTTCATTTTATTTTATTGCATTCACTCTTTTATGTTGTGCGTAGAATATTGATTTTCTTCGACATCTTTCTTGTAGTATATGACTGAAAAAGACACAACACTGTCATTTTGATACTTGTCAGTGCTCTTTTGTTTTCATCCTTGATCCTAGTTTTCACAGTTGTGGAACCAACGATACAGTGAGATAAATTATACTCTTTCATGAAACGTCAACACAAGCAATGTCCGCCGTCTTGTTGAATCTGCCGTCAACCGAAATTTCTCTTGAACACGGTCTATGTTTGCCAATCACGTCAAACATAGCCAGACTCTGTCAAATAATTTGACAAACTAGTGAAATTTCACAAACTGTTTGATCGTATACGAAGACCTTAAAACTGTCGTCTAATGACACGTGTTTCTTATCGCGAAGCACGCCGAACGTGGACAGTGCACGTTCAGGAAGGAGCTCGTTCATCACACGGAACGTGCGCCTCTTTAAAAATGGTTCAAATGGCTCTGAGCATTATGCGACTTAACATCTGGGGTCATCAGTCCCCTAGAACTTAGAACTACTTAAACATAACTAACCTAAGGACATCACACACATCCAACCCCAGGCAGGATTCGAACCTGCGACCGTAGCGGTCGCGCGGTTCCAGATTGTAGCGCCTAGAACCACTCGGCCACACCGGCCGGCGTGCGCCTCTTCACCTACGCACTAAATCTTCAGCCATACGCAGCAAGCCACCGTGATGTGCATGGCAAAGGGTCCTTTCCATTTTAGTACTTACAGCCCGCGCAAACTAAGTTGCACTCGGCGCGGTGGCTGATGGGAACGACCGTGCGTGGGAAATGCCTCTTATTAGGGCTCCTTCCCGTTCCATTTACGTGTGGAGCGCGGGAAGCAAGGCTGCTTAAACGCTTCTCTGCGCGTAGTAATTAGTCTACTGTTGTCATCGAGATATCAACGGGAGCGATACGTAGGGGGTTGTAGCATATTCCTAGATTCATCACTTAAAGGTGGTTGCTGAAAATTACTAACAAGGCAACCACATGGCAATCAGGTTTTTGTATTTTTATATTTATCGTGCGTGAAGTTCAAAATTCAAGTGCCAGTCATCAAAAGCAATTAGACACAACCCTCCGACAGGCTTCACTATGCTAAAGCAAGGTCTATATTTCCTCAGAGGTCGTGTGGCTATGTGGTAGAATGTTCGGCGATCACGTGTGTGGCACGGGTTCGATTCTCAGCCCGGGCAAAATTTTAATCACAGATCCACGTTCCATGAACATTTTCATGTTGCGTAAAATACGAGGGGCGTTCAATGAATAATGCAACACATTTGTTTCTGATAGCAGGTTGGTTTCATGCACTATTTCAGTACACCGTATTATTGCCCACTCTTTCGGCTGCTGTTGTTGTGGTCTTCAGTGCGAAGACTGGTTTGATGCAGCTCTAGATGTTACTCTATCCTATGGGAACCTCTTCATCTTCGAATAACTACTGCAACCTACATCGTTCTGAATCTGCTTACAGTGTTCATCTCCTGGTCTCCTTTACCACCCCCCGCCCCATACTTCCCTCCAGTACTAAACTGGTGATCCATTGATGTCTCAGAATAAATCCTGTCAACAGATCCCTTCTTTTGGTCAAGTTGTCCCACAAATTTCTTGTCTTCCCAGTTCTACTCAGTACCTCCTCATTAGTTGTGTGATCTATCCATCTTCAACATTCTTTTGTTGCACCACATTTCGTAAGCTTCGCTTCTCTTTTTGTCTAAACTGGTTACCGTCCATGTTTCAAAAATGGTTCAAATGGCTCTGAGTCCTATGGGACTTAACATCTGAGGCCATCAGTCCCCTAGACTTGGAACTACTTAAACCTAACTAACCTAAGGACATCACACACATCCATGCTCGAGGCAGGATTCGAACCTGCGACCGTAGCAGCAGCGCGGTTCGGGATGTCCATGTTTCACTTTCACACATACCTACGCTAGAGACAAACACCTCCAGAAAAGACTTCCTACCACCTAAATGTACATTCGATGTTAACAAATTTCTCTTCTTCAGGAATACTTTTCTTGCCATCACGAGGCAACATTTTATATCCTCTCTACTTCGGCCATCATCAGTTAGTTTGCTGCCCAAACAGCAACACTCACCTACTACACGTACTTCGAGTTTCTTGAGTAAAACAAAGGATCGGTTGATAGTGCACGTATGGAAGTACCAAGACTAGTTAATTTGGGAGTAGAGGAAAATGTGGAGGATAAAAATTGCAGATGGAGACAGAGGCTTTACTACTGGAAGCAGGGTCGAATGGCTGTAGTTTACAGCAGACATGGAAAGACTTACAGAGGACAGACTAGCATAGAGACCTGCGCCAAACCGTTCATCGTACTCAACAATGACAACGACATGTAATTCACGACAGCGGTGCAAAATTTTTTCAGCTGTTTGTGTCTTATTTTTCAAAATTTACTTTACCGCGAAACTTAAAGTAATAATGCTGTCGGTGTAAATTCTTTCTTCTGCGGACGTTCATCCATGCAGCTCGCCGCAAATCCGGACATTTCAATCTGCAGCAGTCTGTTAAATGTTAGAGTACACTTTGTACACATTCATTAGGTGTATGTTTCATTTGTGTCATTTGTTTATTCTCCTGTGTAGGAAACATGCCCCGTGTTATACTGAACGTGGTATTTGAAGTTATCTGAGTGTTTTTATTCCTTAACGCCAGGGTGGCACTCGAGCGGGATATCGTGATGTCGAGTGGCGACTTAGTGATCAGTGCTGTGTTGTCCGTAGTCAATCTGAAGTTCGACGTGAATACATTTCTACATCTACATCTATACTCCGCAAGCCATCTGACGGTGTGTGGCGGAGGGTACCTTGAGCACCACTATCTGATCTCCCTTCTATTCCAGTGTCGTGTTGTTCGTGGAGAGAAAGATAGTCGTTATGCCTCTGTGTGGGCTCTAATCTCTCTGATTTTATCCTCATGGTCTCTTCGCGAGATATTCGTAGGAGGGGGCAATATACTGCTTGACTCCTCTTTGAAGGTATGTTCTCGAAACTTCAACAAAAGCCCGTACCGAGCTACTGAGCGTCTCTCTTGCAGAGTCTTCCACTGGAGTTTATCTGTCATCTCCGTAACGCTTTCGCGATTACTAAATGATCCTGTAACGAAGCGCGCTGCTCTCCGTTGGATCTTCTCTATCTCTTCTATCAAACCTATCTGGTACGGATCCCACACCGGTGAGCAGTATTCAAGCAGTGGGCGAACAAGTGCACTATAACCTACTTCCTTTGTTTTCGGACTGCATTTCCTTAGGATTCTTCCAATGAATCTCAGTCTGGCATCTGCTTTACCGACGATTAATTTTATATGGTCATTCCATTTTAGATCACTCCTAATGCCTACTCCCAGATAATTTATGAAATTAACTGCTTCCAGTTGCTAACCTGCTATATTGTAGCTAAATGATAAAGGATCTTTCTTTCTATGTATTCGCAGCACATTACACTTGTCTACATTGAGATTCAATTGCCATTCCCTGCACCACTCGTCAATTCGTTGCAGATCCTCCTGCATTTCAGTACAATTTTCCATTGTTACAACCTCTCGATATACTACAGCATCATCCGCAAAAAGCCTCAGTGAACTTCCAGTGTTATCCATAAAGTCATTTATATACATTGTGAATAACAACGGTCCTACAACACCCCCCTGTGGCACACCTGAAATCACTCTTACTTCGGAAGACTTCTCTCCATTGAGAATGACATGCAGCGTTCTGTTATCTAGGAACTCTTCAATCCAATCACACAATTGGTCTGATAGTCCATATGCTCTTACTTTGTTCATTAAACGACTGTGGGGAACTGTATCAAACGCCTTGCGGAAGTCAAGAAACACGGCATCTACATGGGAACCCGTGTCTATGGCCCTCAGAGTCTCGTGGACGAATAGCGCGAGCTGGGTTTCACACGATCGTCTTTTTAGAAACCCATACTGATTCCTACAGAGTAGATTTCTAGTCTCCAGAAAAGTCATTATACTCGAACATAATACGTGTTCCAAAATTCTACAACTGATCGATGTTAGAGATATAGGTCTATAGTTCTGCACATCTGTTCGACGTCCGTTCTTGAAAACGGGGATGACCTGTGAACTTTTCCAATCGTTTGGGATGCTACGCTCTTCTAGAGACCTACGGTACACCGCTGCAAGAAAGGGGGCAAGTTCCTTCTTGTACTCTGTGTAAAATCGAACTGGTATCCCATCAGGTCCAGCGGCCTTTCCTCTTTTGAGCGATTTCAATTGTTTTTCTATTCCTCTGTCTGTCATTTCTGCAGAATGTCATTTCCAATCCAACAAAGAGTGTTTATTGTTGAAACTTTTTCTGATGTAAACCGTTTAAAACGTTAAATGCCGTGTGGCTAGGGCCTCCTGTCGGGTAGACCGTTCGCCTGGTGCAAGTCTTTCGAGCTGACGGTCCCTGAGCGGAGAAAATTTCCGTCCCGTCCGGGGGATCGAACCCGGGCCGTTAGGTATGACACTGCGTCGCGCTGACCACTCAGCTACCAGGGGCGGACAACATTAAATAAAAAGTTCACGATAAAATATACGGAGACAGCTGCTCCTGCAAAAAGTGTTGTGCAGACATTGATCACTAAATTTAGAGCAAGAGATTCAGTCGATAACGCCAAACGTAATCATGAAAAGAAAATTTGTCAACTTGAAAACACTAAATGTGTTCATGAGACTATGGTAAAAAGCCCACGGAAATCAACTAGACGTCTATCCTCCTAATAAAAAATCAAACGAACGTCATACCAGAACATGTTGAAGCTGTTACATATGCGAACGTACAAAGTAAGAGTGATGCAAGCATTAAAACCAACGAATTGCGCACAACAACACTACTGCGAATAGCTACTCACGAATGTCGCTGATGGTTATCTGGATCTGAATCTTTACTTCAACTCAAAGGAAGCATGGTTTCACCTTAGCCGGTACGTGAACTCTCAAAACACACGCTATTGGTCAACAGACAATCCCAGGAAACCCTTTGAAGTGCCTCTGCACGATTTGAAAGTAGGACCCATTTTCTGTAACAGCACTGTGAACGCCCGATCTGTCTATCTGTGATTCTTATTTGTGGCTAGTGTAAAGGGTAAAATGGCAATGAGCGTACAGCATTGTGGGGCGGGAGTGTCTCATTCGGGGAAATTCGGCCGACGAGGACAAGTACTTATTGCATTCGACGCCACATTGGGCGACTTGCGCGTCGGAGATAGGGATGAAATGATGATGAGGACAACACAACACCCAGTCCCTGAGCGGAGAAAATCTCCTGCCCTAGCCGGGAATCGAACCCGGACCCCGCAGCGTGGCATTCCGCCGCGCTGGCCACTCACCTAACGGGGTCTGACAGTGTAAAGGGTAAAGTCTACAGCAACAACCCGGTTACTGTTGAATAGAGCAAAACAAACATGCTGTTGAGGAAATCGCATCAAATGAACTGGCAAAAGTTTACAGAAACATGTTGTGACGTGCTGAGTTATGTTTCTTAGTTTATGGTGAACATTTTCAGCACCTCCTGTGAACTACTGACCTACTGAATGTTTAGTACGTTGTTTTTCATAATAATAATTTACTACACTGTATTCTGTACTTAAGATAAACAAGTGAATTGTGTTTGTGTTGTTTATAAGACATGGGGCCTCTTTTATTTTGGCCACCCTGTACAATAACAGGACATCTAAAACCGCCGGTCAGCCGGGTAGTAACGGTCTGTGTCCACCGCTGCATCGTACCGTGGTGGTGATATTTCCGTCTCCTTACTTCGGTCCTCGTAACTGTCAACACATTTCATTTAACGGCACTCGACATTAGAGAGACAAGCCAGGGGACAGGAATCAACCGCCATATGGGGCTTTTCAACTTCTGCATTAGGAACAACACTTTTAGCTCTGGTTTATTCACAAGCAGAATACTTCTGTCTGGTTTAACACCCCTAACACCAAGAAAATAGACATCGACCTAAATTGCATGATACGAGTGATGCGAGGCAGGATTAAGAATACTCCCGCCGCTACGGTCGCAGGTTCAAATCCTGCCTCGGGAATGGATGTGTGTGATGTCCTTAGGTTAGTTAGGTTTAAGTAGTTGTAAGTTCTAGGGGACTTCTTAAAAACATTAGAAAAATTCAAAACAATCAACAACTTCAGTTTCCTCGGTCTGTGATTATATGAATAATAAACGAATCCGCTCTAGTTCAAATGGCTCTGAGCACTATGAGACTTAACATCTGAGGTCATCAATCCCCTAGAACTTAGAACTACTCAAGCCTAACTAACCTAAGGACATCACACACATCCATGCCCGAGGCAGGATTCGAACCTGCGACCGTAGTGGTTGCGCGGTTCCAGACTGTAGCGCCTAGAACCGCTCGGCCACTCTGGCCGGCTGAATCCGCTCTAGAAAACCCAGCATCTAAAGAAGCTAAATACTGAGAAAATAAAAATTTTGATATTGTGCAATACTGGAAGAAAGCCTGCAAAGATAGCCTAACTGGGGATCTCAAGAAATTCCGATGTTTTTGTTAAAAACCAAATAGCTTTGATCCCCCAAGAAAATTCCCCATGGCAAATGAGCAGATTGATTATATAAACGGAAACTGAACACATTTCGGAAACGCAACTGTAGAGCAGTAAGGCACACACAGTCCAGCATGCAGTGGAGACATGTTCAGTATGAGCCTACACGGAAAATTTGAAGAGTTCCTGAATACGATAATTTAGTTAACTATGTTTGTAACCATGTTTCTTTATTGTTCTTATACCATTAGTTAAAGAAAGAACCTGGTCTGAGCAGCTTCTGTTTCGTCGGAAGCCGATGTGTTGGGGGTGGAAATCATTCCAATATTTGGAAACGTGAAATTTATGGTAAGGTCTTATGGGACCAAACTGCGGAGGTCATCGGTCCGTAAGCTTACGCACTACTTAACCCAACATAAGCTAACTTACACTTTGGACAACACACACACCCATGCCCGAGGGAGGACACGAACCTCCGACGGGGGGAGCCGTGCAGGCCGTGACAAGACGCCTCAGAACGCGTGGCTTCCGATATTTTACGGCTAACTCTGTTGAAGATGATACTTTCTAACAGTTTCTGGATTTTGCTGAGTAGAGAAGTTTGACGGTAGTTTGAGAGCTATTACTTTATTTCCCAGGTTGTAATATGGCTGTAGCTTTCATTATGATGTGGTATCTTTCCCGTGAGCAATAAAATGAGAAAGAATCTAATGCTTTTACAAATTATAAGTCGTTTTTAGCAACAGGTTTCGGTCGGAGTACTGGTCAGCCGTCGACATCCCATCTGCAAGAAAGTGGACTCGTCACTTCGGTTGGGCATTCAAAAACAAGTCGTCTGTCAATAGCCGTGACAAAATGACAGATGAAACTTACTGCTTTACAATTAATCTTTTGCAGATTGACATCAGCTATCCGAAAGAGTCTCCACATTTCAAGAGAAGAACCTGGCGAAGGCGAACGCCTACGATGCCCTGCGGAAACATTTGATGCGGAGCGTGTATGCTTCCACAAAAGGGAATACGGACAGTTTTGACGGAGGTCAGAAAAGTGGCTTATTAGAAAAGCAGAGTGAGTCTGAGACTAAAAAAAGTGCAACAGGTGGCAGCAGTGAATTGTAAAAACCAATATGGCGGCGGTTGTTTCACAATTAACTAGATATTTTGCGGCGCTGATCACAGACATGCGCTGTGATGGATTTATGCACGTGATACTTCGTCAGAATTACCACCATTACATGGAAGGTACACACTGTTCCTGGAAAGAGCATCCAGCATATGGTAAAAACAGATGCCGCACAGTTGCTGTCGTCTCGTGTGTGACTGGATTAGTCACTGTTACGACAAATTAAGTAGATAAGCAGCCAACAGACCGAGAGAAAGCATCCATCCTCAACTATGGAAATGCTGCACGAATATCCGACCCCTCCCAGGTGTTACGACTCCATCCTAAACGTCAAAAGTCATACACTTTGCTGCGTTTTCTGTAATTGTATCTGTTTACGCTACCTCACTCGTATCGTGTACCAGCTCAAAAAGTTCCCACACCATCTCAGCACCTTCAGTACCTTTGGTATTCCTGTGTCTCCCAACACCCAATTATATCCTCCACCCTACTGGCACGCCTCGTTCTTCAAATGTCTGTATACTCCACATCCTTTACATTTACAACCACCTCCTGCTCCGAGACCACCAAAATCATTCCTCAAATCTATCCATCCTGCCAACTACGACCTACCCGACTTACTACTCCAAATGGCTCTGAGCACTATGGGACTTAACTGCTGAGGTCATCAGTCCCCCAGAACTCAGAACTACTTAAACCTAACTAACCTAAGGACATCACACACATCCATGGCCGAGGAAGGATTCGAACCTGCGACCGTAGCGGTCGTGCGGTTCCAGACTGAAGGGCCTAGAACTGCTCGGTCACTGCGACCGGCCACTTACTAGTTCAACACTGGTGTTTCAACCTGCTTAGTCTCTTGCATAGAGATACCTGCTGTTATCGATACCGCTTATAAGAAAATAATACGGCTTTAAATCGCTTTCTGATACCCAGTCGCACAAATAATATTGGGGGGGGGGGGGAGGGGTTGCAAGAAGTACTGTTAGCAATAATGGTAACCTAGTCAATCGTACCCCTTACGCACTGGCTGTATAGAGGATTCAGAAGTGAGCCTCCTTTTCTGGAAGGCGGTTTTGTCTTGCTCTTGAGGAAAATTTGGCAACATCGACAACAAATCCTTCTCTTTGCAACTGATAAACATGGCTCTGGACGAACGGTTATAGGCGCTTCAGTCCGGAACCGCGCGACCGCTACGGTCGTAGGTTCGAATCCTGCCTCGGGCATGGATGTGTATGATGTCCTTAGGTTAGTTAGGTTTAAGTAGTTCTAAGTCTAGGGGACTTATGACCTCAGATGTTAAGTCCCATAGCACGTAGAGCCATTTGATTTTTGATTTTCGGCATGGTGTCATCTTCCATGATCTTTCCCCTGTTAAATAAATCGACATTTTTTCTTTCATCTGTGTCAGAATAAGAAGTTTAGTAACTATTTGACATGGATGAGTATGATACCCTTTGATCACACTGCTGTTTACCTTTTTACTGTTTTTTAAACTCCAGTACAATGATGTTTTATTGATACAGTCCAAAGCTTGCATGCACTTTGCTTACCACACACACTGTACGTCAACTAAATGGAGCAGACCTTGACACATCTCACTTGGAACTTCAGAGGGCCGCAATGCTTGGCACAGAGACCATGAACCGTCTAGTAATGAATATTTTAAACATTTTCTCCGAGATTTGTCACTTGGAACAAGTCTAGGGACATGCAACAGAGCAGCGAAAACGCAACAGCACTGAAAACACTTTCGCGAAAAAATGGCCCTTACAGCGTTTGAGGTTTACACTCTGTAATTGTGAACGCAACAATGCGGCTTGCGTGCACTGTTCAGTCCGTCAACGAGCCTCGAGGGGTAATTTCCAGCTTAGCTCTTGCAGATGTTGGCACTTTGGGCAAGAATGATTATTAGCACAGGAAGTTGCTCGCCGATTTAGTGTGGAATAGAGCGGCGTCTTCAGAACATTCAGCTGCTATTGTTAGACATAAAACATCCACACCCTGCGCCGCTGTGATTGCCCACGGTCAAGAACGTCAGCTACTGGCCAATGCCTACAAATTTTGCGTCGTATGTGGTCCGAGGAGGATGCAACAGAACTGTTTGTCATCTTCTTGCAGGCTACTGGGAATGGTGGTGGTTAAGTTCCTATGGGACCAAACAGCCTACGCTAAGGACAACACACACACCCATGCCCGAGGGGGCAGCCGCGCGAACCGTGGCAAGGCGACCAAGACCGCACGGCTATCCCGCGCGGCAACTGGAAATGCTGTGTCGACGCAGACAGTAACTGTGCACACACACGATCAATTAGCCGGCAAGGTGCCCATTATGCACAAAGAAGGTATGCAACGGCGTACTTAGATTGGAACCTGAATCAGCAGCGTCGGTGTGTCTTCACCAACGGCTGCAGGATCTGTGTGACGCCTGATGACCGTCGGAGAGGAGAGAGAAGGCGGCCAGGTACCGATGTTCATCGCAGGCTTGAAGTTACACAGGTTCAGCAGGGAGGTGGACAGTTCGTGTTTTAGGCCAGTATCACGTACCGGTCTAGGATGCCCATCAGCGCTATCGAGAGTAATTTTAACGCTGTGCAGCACTGGAGCAGGATGCTGCACCCTGTAGTCCATCCCTGCAGTCAACACTTCGCCAGTTGGTTCGTTTGTCAAGACAATCCACAAGTAAACTACACTCGTGGATATGGAAAAAAGAACACATTGACACCGGTGTGTCAGACCCACCATACTTGCTCCGGACACTGCGAGAGGGCTGTACAAGCAATGATCACACGCACGGCACAGCGGACACACCAGGAACCGCGGTGTTGGCCGTCGAATGGCGCTAGCTGCGCAGCATTTGTGCACCGCCGCCGTCAGTGTCAGCCAGTTTGCCGTGGCATACGGAGCTCCATCACAGTCTTTAACACTGGTAGCATGCCGCGACAGCGTGGACGTGAACCGTATGTGCAGTTGACGGACTTTGAGCGAGGGCGTATAGTGGGCATGCGGGAGGCCGGGTGGACGTACCGCCGAATTGCTCAACACGTGGGGCGTGAGGTCTCCACAGTACATCGATGTTGTCGCCAGTGGTCGGCGGAAGGTGCACGTGCCCGTCGACCTGGGACCGGACCGCAGCGACGCACGGATGCACGCCAAGACCGTAGGATCCTACGCAGTGCCGTAGGGGACCGCACCGCCACTTCCCAGCAAATTAGGGACACTGTTGCTCCTGGGGTATCGGCGAGGACCATTCGCAACCGTCTCCATGAAGCTGGGCTACGGTCCCGCACACCGTTAGGCCGTCTTCCGCTCACGCCCCAACATCGTGCAGCCCGCCTCCAGTGGTGTCGCGACAGGCGTGAATGGAGGGACGAATGGAGACGTGTCGTCTTCAGCGATGAGAGTCGCTTCTGCCTTGGTGCCAATGATGGTCGTATGCGTGTTTGGCGCCGTGCAGGTGAGCGCCACAATCAGGACTGCATACGACCGAGGCAAACAGGGCCAACACCCGGCATCATGGTGTGGGGAGCGATCTCCTACACTGGCCGTACACCACTGATGATCGTCGAGGGGACACTGAATAGTGCACGGTACATCCAAACCGTCATCGAACCCATCGTTCTACCATTCCTAGACCGGCAAGGGAACTTGCTGTTCCAACAGGACAATGCACGTCCGCATGTATCCCGTGCCACCCAACGTGCTCTAGAAGGTGTAAGTCAACTACCCTGGCCAGCAAGATCTCCGGGTCTGTCCCCCATTGAGCATGTTTGGGACTGGATGAAGCGTCGTCTCACGCGGTCTGCACGTCCAGCACGAACGCTGGTCCAACTGAGGCGCCAGGTGGAAATGGCATGGCAAGCCGTTCCACAGGACTACATCCAGCATCTCTACGATCGTCTCCATGGGAGAATAGCAGCCTGCATTGCTGCGAAAGGTGGATATACACTGTACTAGTGCCGACATTGTGCATGCTCTGTTGCCTGTGTCTATGTGCCTGTGGTTCTGTCAGTGTGATCATGTGATGTATCTGACCCCAGGAATGTGTCAATAAAGTTTCCTCTTCCTGGGACAATGAATTCACGGTGTTCTTATTTCAATTTCCAGGAGTGTATCTGATCAAAAGTATCCGGCCACCTATTAGTCGACTCTCCACCCTTCGTCTTTGTGATGGCTTGAACTCTGCAGGGACAGGTTCAATAAGACGTCGGAATCCCTACAGAGAAATGGCACCTCATTCTTCCTCAAAAGCCGAAACCATAGAAGGCAGTGATGTTGGACCCTGGGGTCTGGCGACGTTCTGACTCATCCCAAAAGTATTCCAATACGTTCAGGTGCAAGTGCAGTCCAGCGCGTTTCAGGAGTGCTTTTGTCCTCAAACCATTGCCTCACAGGTGCAGCTTTATGGCAGGTTGCGTTGTCATGGTGTTTAGCTGTGGTGGTTCCTTCGCCTTTCCATTTCACGATCACGTCACCAACAGTGGACTTGGACAGCTAGTTCACGTTCGACTGCGTCAGAGAAACTGATCTCAGACAGTGGATGACTTCAGTAGGGCCGCCATCGAAGACTGGGACGAACTTGAGGAGCAACTTGTCAACCAGCTTGTGGACACCCTGCCAGTGAGGATCCAAGCATGTTAAAATTTGCGAGGTGGAGCCACAGGGTCCTGATTGGTACCCATCAGCAGTTTTTTAACTCAAAGAGGATAACTTTCGCACAAACTGCTTTTATTGTGTTTGTTTTGTTTCTGTTCCACAGCTGAGTTATTTTATTTAGTTTCCCAACTCTTAGGCTTTCGTTCTGTGCTCCCCAAATGCAGGAACTAAACGTGCTCGCGATCCGCACTGCAAACAGAAAATACGTTCCGGGCGGCAGCGGGCACCGGGGTAATTTTTCGCTTGCTGCAGCCGGGCTCGCCAGGTTATCGGGCCGTGCATAACGGGCCGTGTCACATGGCGGTTTGCGTCAGCGTCGGCGCTCCGCCGGTATCGGCAGGGCGGGCTGTGACGGTGCCGGCGGCCCGACACGTGTTGGTGGAAGCTCGTGCCGTCTGCACACGGCAGCACGGGGTGGGAATCTGCAGCGGCAGCAGGCAGCGGCCGGCGGGGGGTCGACACCCGCCAAAAGAAGACCTCGTGTCTACACTACGACGCAATTACTTGTAGCGAAACGTCAGTTCCAGTACCCATAACGAAAACATTTTGCCCTCGAAAACATTTTGCCCTCTTTCTTCGTTCTGAACCTTCAAAGAGCGCCTTCCAGTTCGACGGCTCTCATTATTATTACGAGGGTCGTTCAAAAAGTGATGCAACACTTTTTTTCTCGGCGAGTTTCGGTGGAAAAAATGCGGAATTTGTTATGGACATCGTCGAATAGACCCACTTTAGCTCTGTACTTCCGTGAAATTCCGATAGGTGGCGGTGCTATACGTAGCCTTCAAAATGGCGTCCGTAACGGAGGTGCGTTCCAGAAAACCAGACTTTGGCAGTGGGCGAAGCCACGGTGAGTCGTTGGGTGAGGCATCTGTCATCTTCGCAACAAGACAGCGCAGACCAATCCTGCAACGTTGGAACGTGTGGACACTCTCATTCGAGATGACTGATGGATCACAATCAAACACCCCGCTGCAGAACTTGACGTCTCCGTTGGTAGTGGCAAGACACTCTTCCACGAGTTTGGGTACTCGAAGGTGTGTGTCCACTGCTTTTCTCGCCGGCTAACAGAATCCCATAAACAGCAACGTGGAGTTGTTGCGCGCGTTATGAGGCTGATAGTGACAACTTTTGATGAGACATCGTCACAGCTGATGAGACGTGGATTCATCACTTCGAACCGGAAACAAAACGGTTGTTCATGGAGCGGCGCCACATCACCTCTCCTCCGAAGAAAAAGTTCAAAGCCGCACTCACACCTGGTGACAAAGTTATGGCGACAGCCTTCTGCGACTCTGAAAGGGATATTCTGTTTGACGTCCTCCCTCAAGGTCCATCTCTGAAGTGTACTGTGCTGCCCTCAGGTAATTGAAAAAACGACTTCAGCGTGGTTGTCGTAACAGAAATGCAAACGAACTTCTCCTTCTCCACGACAGCGCAAGACCGCACATAAGTCTGCTCACCCAACAGGAGCTCACAAAACCTCAATGGACTGTTATTCCTTATCCGCCCTCTATCCTTGATCTCGTATCTGCCGACTTCCATCTGTTTGGCACAATGAAAGATGCACTCCACGCAAGCAGTACGCGGAGTATGGGGAGGTTATTGATGCAGCAAGACGTTGAAGCCGGCCGGAGTGGCCGAGCTGTTCTAGGCGCTACAGTCTGGAACCGCGCCACCACTACGGTTGTAGGTTCGAATCCTACCTCGGGCATGGATGTGTGTGATGTCATTAGGTTACTTAGGTTTAAGTGGTTCTGAGTTCTAGGGGACTGATGACCTCAGTTATTAGGTCCCATAGTGCTCAGAGCCATTTGAACCAAGCCGTTGACTTCGACGTCGACCATTAGGATGGTACCATGCGGGCATACAGGCACTCCCAGTAAGGTGACATAAGGCCGTCGAATTGAACGAAGATAATTTTTAAAAATAAGGTTTCGTAGCCAAAAGAGTCGGGAATAACATTATTTATCGTAATCCTGAATGAAAACAACATGATTTCAGAAAGACATGTGTTGCATTACTTACTTAACGACCCTCGTATTAAATAAGGTCCCGAAAGTAAGGTGGAACATGGCAGTTGGAGATATATGCCGTTACCTTCCATTTACCCTCGAATGAGCTTACTCAGCCAGTTATAAGGGACTGGGATCACGGTGTAACTCTGCATTTATCACGTTAACTTACATTGTCAGAGGGGAAATAAGTGATATCTTCTTCTGCTTTTCCATAACCGCGCGACTGCTGCGGTCGCAGGTTCGAATCCCGCCTCGGGCATGAATGTGTGTGATGTCCTTAGGTTAGTTAGGTTTAAGTAGTTCTAAGTTCTAGGGGACTGATGACCACAGCTGTTAAATCCCATAGTGCTCAGAGCCATTTGAACCATTTTTTGAACAAGTGTAAACAACAGATGTGCATTCGGCCAGTCAGTTACGGGGAGGCGGTGTTAAGCAGTCGACGTTCGACTGTATCCAGGCTGTTACGAAGAAGAGAAAAGTGTGTGCGAAGTCTGTCGCGCACACCTCCACACCCGAAAAAACCACTCGTCGGTGCCTGTCGCGACTTGACTGAAATGAAAAACGCGGACAAATCTTTTCTGGAAAGGAACGTCATCTGCCCCGACCGATATTTACCCGTCTGCCGATCGAGACGCCATGCGTTGTTTACCCCATGTACGGTCTCATGGAAACTCAGCAACGCAGTTCCACTGGATTCCATGAAAGACACTACGTGGCTTTGCGACGTGAAATTACACACAGCCCTCAGGCTTCTGTTACATACGGTTCTTCGTGAGACATTAGTACTATGCTAGTACTATGCATCACTGAACTTTCTCCCGTTGCCTGTGTGCTACCTCCCTGTGTGAGAATGTGTGTGTGTGTGTGTGTGTGTGTGTGTGAGAGAGAGAGAGAGAGAGAGAGAGAGAGAGAGAGAGAGAGAGTTGAGTAAGGTGACTCCACACAGCGAAGCTACATTTTGCTTCGAACACCACATGACCCCGCGCACTTTAATCACGGTTCAGACCATTTGGCCTGGCCTTGGACTTCGCTGACAGCTGAGCACACTACTTTCTTTTTATACGCCCTGTACCGTAGAATCCTGCTGCTATCACCCGTACGTGTTAACCTCTCCAATTGCCGAATACCCCCTTTTTGTGATGTCGTATGCATTTTTTTCCTTCCTTGAGACAAGAGTTTTAGGCATGCTGTAATGTACTGCGTGAAGGGCTGGCATTCTGCCATGCTTCGCCCGTTTATCGCGCCGTTCTTTTATTCTGTTTTCTGCAGTCCACTTAAGCTTCAAGACGTCAGCTTCCTCTTCTTGCACTCTCTCTGTTAGGTACGACATTGTGTTAAAAAGGTCCGTTTGGTCCAATAAAAGGAAAACCTACCGTCAATCCGAAGATTGATTGAGAACCATAGTTCTTTTCTAGGCATAGTCCTTTCGGGCGTGGTATGCCCATGCCTTCCTTCGACCTTTGATGCCATTTTCCCTGTAAGGCGGTTTTAAATCAACAAAAAATTACCTATCCGTCACTATTGGATAATTTAGAGTATTCTGTGATTTTGAAGCGTACTTATGTACTAGGACAATAGAAATAAAACTGAGAAGCTGGATCTTAAAACATTAACAAAAATTATCTCGTCATATAAAAAGCACACTGCAAAAATAACAATTAAAACATGGAAAACTTACTGTTATGCACACAGGTTTACGATCAAACATATTATAAAAGATAGGATATAGTATCAGTCAGACGTTAAATCCGTATGGTTCAATGGTTCAAATGGCTCTGAGCACTATGGGACTTAACATCTGAGGTCATCAGTCCCTAGAACTTAGAACTACTTAAACCTAACTAACTTAAGGACATCGTTCCAGACTGTTCATAACCACAACAACTACCACAGTACAACGACTATAGCGCAAAGCGATGAACCAGAGGTAGCACTAAACACGAAAAACTGTGATCGAAGGTGAGTAGTATTGGAGGTATTGCAACTTCACCCACAAACACTGAGCGTGAAAGAGCGTGAAACACCCAAAAGACGTGGTCGGATTCAATATAGCTTCGCACATGTACACACGGGTATGGAAATGGCTAGAGTTGAAATTCATTGCGACAGGTACAACGGCCCCTAGTGTGGATTAGTATTGTTCGTTGATCTGGTTGGTTTTTTGGGGGGAGGGGACCAAACAGCGCTGTTCCAGACTGAAGCGCCTAGAGCCGCTCGGCCACAGCGGCCAGCTCTAATGACCTCATTGTCGACGGGGCGTTAAACGTCGGGTTACGGAAGGATGGGGAAGGAAGTCGGCTGTGCCCATTCAAAGGAACTATCCCGGCATTTGGCAGAAGCGATTTAGGGAAATCACGAAGAGCCCAAATGAGGATGGCTGGACGCGGGTTTGAACCGTCGTCCTCCCGAACGCGGTACTGTTCGTGTTTAATCTTGCTATCTCGCCTGGTAGATCGGGCCCAGTGGTTACCACACTGGCCTTGCATTCGGGAGGACGACGGTTCAAACCCGCGTCCGGCAATCCATATGTGGGTTTTCCATCCTTCCCTAATCCGAGCGTGCGCTCCGTCTCTAATGACCTCAAAAATGGTTCAAATGGCTCTGAGCACTATGGGACTTAACATCTGAGGTCATCAATTCCCTAGACTTAGAACTACTTAAACCTAACTAACCTAAGGACATCACACACATCCATGCCCGAGGCAGGATTCGAACCTGCGACCGTAGCAGCAGCGCTGTTCCGGACTGAAGCGCCTAGAGACGCTCGGCCACAGCGGCCAGCTCTAATGACCTCATTGTCGGCGGGACGTTAAATGTTAATCTCCTCCTCCACGCCTGGTAGGGCATATAAAAGGGCGTGAACAGCGTCAGGCGTTGAGTGATCACCGTGAAGCTCACGGAGATGGAGTGTACTCATTTGAGACAATGTTATCAGCACCTGTCTCTGTTTGAAAGGGGCCTCATTTTGGGTCTCCATTTGGCCAGCTAGTTAAATCGTGTATGTAATACCCAGATTTGTGGCGCAACTTGATGTGTCGGTGGTCCTATGTTTGACTACATGGGAATGTGCGGGCAGACATACTCTTGGTCAAGATTCCGGTTGACCACCTCAGACCACTAGGTCCAGGGAGGATTGCCGAATGTTGCACCGAGAATAAGTATTGGGCTCCCTGCAACATTCTGCGCCATCCACGCACCATTGGTCGGAGACTAACAGCGGCCGGACTAGGGAATTACCGTCCCATGCGGAGGCGGCCGCCAACACGAATGGCTGCATTTGGAAAGCTTCCGTGTCCAGGAAGCATCTACTGCTCATGAATGGCGCCGCAATGGTTCAAATGGCTCTGGGCACTATGGGACTTACCATCTGAGGTCATCAGGTATCGCAGTTCTGCACCTCCCCTGATGACTATCGTCGGCTAGTATGGTTTCGACATGGGGAGGGAGCCCATTCTTCCAGTGTTTTGGGGAGGCACAGCGTTGTTCCTTCTGGTATCATGGGATGGGGAGCCATCGGGTACACCTTCAGTCACGGCTTGTAATGCATGAGGGTTTTGAGTGCCCATGGTACATCACGGACACGCTGCGTCCTCATGTGTTGCCTCTCATGTGAAAGTATCATGGTGCCACTATCCAACAGGACAATGTTCGTCCACACATGGCACGTGACTCTGTAAACTGTCTGTCGTGATACTGAGGTACTCTCGTGGCCAGCCAGATCTCCAGATTTGTCCCTGACGGAACAAGTGTAGAATCAGTTCAGACGTCAACGCCTGTATCCTGGATATTAAAAGTACCAATTGTAACAGTTGCGAGCCAGGTTGCCTCAGGAGACGATACAATGGCTTGTATCAGTCGATGTATCCGGGCTAAACTGGAGGAACGTCTTACTGACAAATGGGCTCATACTGCCAAGTTCTTTGTAAATTTGACTCAATTCTGTTAATCACCGCAATAACTTCACATACGCTCTCAGCCTGTCAACCTGTGAAGTTACGTTTCGTTTCCTACATTTATACGGCCAACCACCTTAGGTAGTGAAACCTCCTTCCCTGGCCTACACAACAACCACAGAAACGAACAGAGAGGTGCACCCCGGAAACGATATGTTACAGAGTATTAAAGTGCGCGTCATTTATGACGGCGGCCGAGTTTAGGTTCGTTCTGCGCATCTGACGTCACAGAACACAGTCAGCCAATGAACAGAGAACGACATTGCCAGAGCTCGACTGCAATGCAGAGCACAAACGAGTGTCTTCAGTTTTAGAAACGTTCAGTCATAAATAAAGTAATTGAACAAATGCAATGTCTTGATAGCAGACTTTCTTTTATAGAAAGTTTGGAAAAAGCATTCTTTATACCAATTGCTTCATATTCTATTAATTAATTAAACCAAACAAGCAATAAGCCTCTTAATTCAGGCGATAGCAAGGAAAGGTGTCTGCATCATTCTCACTAACCGCTGTTTCGCAATAAAGAACAGCAGTAATTGTTTATTTCCTATTGTACTTCGACGAAACGTGAGTAATTCATAATCATACCAACAGTGTTTGTCGGTATTTTGCGTGATGGTTTAAAGCCCTCCAGGTGGTATAATGACTGCAGGTGGTATAATGACTGATGAGCTGTGTTGGCGTAATGGTTATGGTCCACGGCTGCTATGTGTAAGGTTCTGAGTTCAAACCCTGGTTGGTGTTTAATATTTTTTTTTTTTATTTAATAACAATATCGGAGTGTCTTACTTCATGAATTTTATTCGTTTGAAGGTAATTTTTTGAAATATCTATTGGCAACTAAAATCGACCATATGGAAAGTATACGCTCTGGACTTTTACCTCTGCAAACTCTTCAAAATTCCGTGCAATGGTTTACTACATCTAATGCTGCACAATAACTGCGTTGAACATCGAAACAAAATTAAGTCATTTATGGGGGAAGGTATCAGTCGAGAAGATGTGTAAAAATCAAATTATTGGGCCAAATAGTTTTTGTGAAATCGAATGATAAAGTGTGTCAAAGCAGTCGAAACACCATGTGTCTGCACAGGCGAGCAGCGCAATGATGACAAAATTGCGCACATCGCCGAATGCGGGGAGCACGTCTCTGTAGCAGCGAAAGGGTTAATGCGGCCGTGGTGGCTTTACTTCATAAACTGCGCGCTCCCCCCTAAACGTAAGTTCGCGGACTATACTATGGCGCTGCTTGTCTTGGCGTGTACAACTGGCAACGCAGCTATCTCCCGCGTCTGGGCGGACATGCGCGAACCGCCAAGATAAAAGAATTCAACTATAGTAACTATCCAGTGGCCTGACGTCACGTTGTCGAATTTCTTAACAAGCTTCGTCGACTCTCGAAAACCAAATCCGTGCTATTGCAGGTGGTATCATTGGCCGTCTACTTACGTCGCGGCCCTGCTATCAAACGCAGATATATCCGGATGAGAGATGGCACTCAAGACAAGAGCTAATATTACACTTCAGTTAGTAAATGACGTCCATATCATATAAGAAAGTGTCTCAGATGTGGTGCGTGACGCATTGACGTAAAAGAGCGATAAGAAGAGCGAATACACAACAATTATCTTCGAGAGTCGAATGAAACAGCGTGGCAGGATGGACTGAGCATCGAGAATGTATGTCTACAATGTGCGGAATCGGAACTTTTGGAAAGTGATGAAGTGATAGATTTTGTGTTTCAGCGAACTTAATTATTGGTGTTTGAAGTCAATCTCTGTCTTGGTGTGGCGAGTGTACCTGAGCGTAATAATACCGCAAACCGCTGTAACCTGCATGGCCAGGGCTACATTGTACCATCAATCTACATTTACAATCACATCTACATCTACATACATACTCCGGAAGCCACCGTATGGTGCGTAGAGGAGGATACTATGCACCGCTACTAGTCATTTCCATTCCTGTTCTACTCGCAAGTAGAGCAAGGAAAAAATGACTATCTATATGCATCCGTACGACGGTGCATCCGTACGACCCTTAATTTCTCTTAACATATCTTCGTGGTCCTTACGCGAAATGTACGAGGGTCACTCCAAAAGAAATGGACACTATTTTTGTAAAAATACAATTTTCATTCTGCATGTGTGAAAGTTTTACAGTGTGTAGATACATCCTTCCCGCTTGTTTTCAAACTTAGTTCAACCTGTTTCCGTGAGTGGTGCAGTCACAGCATGTCTTCAAGCTGGCTGCTACACTTGACGTTCGTCAGAAGCAACGTGCTGTCATAGAATTCCTGTGCTGTGAAAACGAGACATTGGGAAACATCCACAAGAGGTTGAAAAAGGTGTATGGAGATGCTGCTGTCGATCACAGTACAGCGGGCACGGCAATATTGAGGACTGTCCTCGCAGCGGCAGGCCTCGTACTGCACACACTCCAGACAATGTGCAGAGAGTTAATGCATTGGTGACTGCTGACAGATGCATCACAGTGAACGAATTGTCACGCTACGTTGGAATAGGGGAAGGAAGTGTTTGCAGATTACTGAAAGTTTGGCGTTAAAAAATGTTTGTGCCAGGTGGGTTCCCAGGATGTTGACAGTGGCTCACAAAGAAACAAGAAAAACGGTATGCAGCGAACTTTTGGAACAGTAGGAGAATGGTGGAGACGAATTTCTTGGAATAATTCTGACAGGCGATGAAACATGGTTCTATCACTTTTCACCAGAGAGGAAGAGGCAATCAGTGGAGTGGCATCATTCAAATTCACCCAAGGAAAAAATTCAAAACCACACCTTCTGCTGGAAAAGTTATGGCTACGGTGTTTTTCGATTCCGAAGGACTCTTGCTTGTGGACATCATGCCAAGTGGAACCACCATAAATTCTGATGCATATGTGACGACACTGAAGAAACTTCAAGCTCGACTGAGTCGTGTTCGACCACATCGGCAAAAGCAGGATGTTTTTCTGTTGCACGACAATGCACGGCCACATGTCAGTCAAAAAACCATGGAAGCGATCACAAAATTCGGATGGACAACACTGAAACACCCGCCTTACAGTCCTGACCTGGCTCCATGTGACTATCATCTCTTTGGGAAACTGAAAGACTCTTTCCGTGGAACAAGGTTTGAAGATGATGACTCCCTTGTGCACGCTGCCAAACAGTGGCACCAACAGGTTGGTCCAGAATTTAACCGTGCGGGTATACAGGCGCTGGTTCCAAGATGGCGTAAGGCAGTTGAGAGTGATGGAAATTATGTGGAGAAATGAAAATATTGTTCCTAAAGGATATATCTACACACTGTAAAACTTTCAAACATGTAGAATAAAAGATTTTTTTTAAAAAATAGTGTGCATTTCTTTTGGAGTGATCCTCGTATGTTGGCGGCAGCAGAATCATTATGTAGTCGGCTTCAAATGCTGGTTATCTAACTTTCCGCGGAAAGAACGTCGTCTTCCCTCCAGGGATTCCCGTATGAGTTCACGAAGTATCTCTGTGACACTCGCGTGACCATTGAATTTATCGGTAACAAATCTAGCCGCACACTTCTGAATTGCTTCGGTATCTTCCTTTAATCGGACCTGATGGGGTTCTCAAACACTCGAGCGGTGGTCAACCATGGGTCGCACCAGTGATCTCTCCCAAAATTCTCCCAATAAACCGGAGTCAACCATTGGCCTCCTTACTATCGTCCTTACGCGCTCGTCCCATTCATATCGCTTTGCAACGTTACGCCTAGGTGTTTAGCTGACTTGACTGTGTGAAGGAGTACACTACTAATTCCGTATTTGAACATTACAGGATTATTTTTCCTACTCATCTGCATTAACTTACTTACAGTAAGCTTTTCACATTGTTAGCTGGTAAACACTGTTTGGAATTCTAAAGTTAGCAGGAACAAAATACGGGGATATAGCCTGTACAGAACCAGAGTCGAAGAGCATTAAAGATAGGCGGTAGTTAAGAAATAGACAGAAGATGTTGTGCCCTGCTCCTAGATTATTCAATCTGTACATTGAACAAGCTGTAAAGGAAACTAAGGACAAGTTTGGAAAGGGATTAAACTTCGGGAAAAATAAATAAAAAAAGTTAAGATTTGCTTACGACATTGATTTTCTGTCACAGACAGAAAAGGCCTTGGAAGCAACTAAAGTTAAACAAGTGCACGGAGTGTAGTTGAATTAAATCGGGAGATGCTGAGGGAATAGGTAGATAAAAGAGACGCTGAGGTAGTAAGTGACTTACGCTGTTTGGGCAGCAAAATAACTGACGAAAGCAGAAATAGAGGGCGGATGTAAACTGTAGACTGGCAAAAGCAAAAGAAGCTCTTTCTGAAAAAGAGAACTGTGTTGACACCTAATCTAAAGTTAAGCATTAGGAAGCTTTCTCTGGAACTATTTGGAGAGAGTAGCCCTCAAGAAAAAATGAAACATGGGCGGTAAATGGTAAAAACAGAAGCTTTTGAAGTACAGTGCTGTAGAAGTACGGTGAAGATTAGATAGGCTAGTGTGGAGTGCTCAACAAACAGTCTTCGGACTACAGACTAGAACAACAACAACAACATATTGTACTTTTGTTCTTTTCGTGGGATATGCGACGGAGGCCATGAGATCTTGAAATTCTAATGACTGAGGAAATCCGTTTTAATTGGGAATTACGCATATATTCTAATTAGTGGACTACTGCAGTTACAAATAATGTCCTATACCTGTGCAGGTCTTGTGGGCCACGCCCACCTGCACCTGTTCTGAACAGACTAACAATGAAGTGAGTTAATATTGCGTTGTCATCCAATTCTGATCTGAGATATATATATCTCAAAAACAACGAAATTGTATGGGGCATGGGGCGAAGTCGTAGAATGTGTAAGGGCTTCCCAGGGAAACCTTTGCCGCGCACTAGATACAACCTTGACAACATGTGAGCGGGTATTTTGTAAGCAGGTAGTTTCGACCATTCTGCGGAAGTTTCGCTGTTAAGTCCTTACGTATCCTCCATAAAGTCCTGATCCCTCCCCATGCAATTTCCATATTTTTGGAGCGCTGGAGAAAGACATTCCCGGCAGTCGTTTTGCTTCGGATGAAAAGGTGCACACCTAGCTAAAATTATGCTTCTGTAGGCAACCGCAAGAATTTTTCCATGAAGGCATTGACCATCTTGTCTCCCAGTGGTATAAATATATTAACAGTTATCACGATTACTTGTGAAATAAGAAACAGTTTACTTACTTCATTTTCATCTGTCTCGCTTTCATTTAACTACCCATTACATAAGAAGTGAGTCGTTATAATAATTCAGTAATTCGATATTCATCGTGAAACTCGTCAATACTGTAATCTCGCGCTCTTGTTAAAAACTGTTATCTGGAAAGAGATTTGGCAGTCTATCTTCGAAGAGTTAAGTATATAGATGTTCAAGAGTGTTGTTGGTCGGTAGCTGAGAGGCCAGCGATAAGAAATGACACAGTACCCTATGGTCTCCAGAGATTAATTTTTATCCTTCATATTCTTCAATTGCATCGATTCTTTTTCCCTCGTAACCTACTTTCAGAACAATTAAATCAGCTATTTCCTCTCTTCCTAATGTGTGCGCTAATGTTTCAATTTTGTCGATCATTCCCTCACCGCGCAAAATTTCAAAGTAGTAAAACAACGGATGGCGTTGGAGAGAAATCTCCGCAAGTAGAAGTAACTTCGGGCATACCGTACGAGAGTGCTGTAGGACCATTAGTGCTCACAACAGACATTCACTGAAGTGTCAGAAGTTATGGGGTAGCGATATGCATTATACAGGTGGCGATAGTATCACGTACGCGAGGTATAAAAGGGCAGTGAATTGGAGGAGTTGTCATTTGTTCTCTGTGTATTACTCTGTAACGAGCTGTCGGTGACCAGGGTTCCCTCATACTGAAAGACTCAGACAGTATCCCTGAACAACCTCTGAGAAAAAAAGAGGAATCGCTGTGCTGGAGAACTGTAACGAAACGGAGGACGTCCAGAAGAGGATCGAGACTTGGTGCATGGATTGGCAGTCGACCTTACACATAAACAGGTGTAATGTATTTCGCATAAACAGCCTCGTTATTGCACGATTACACGATTGCCGAACAATCAAAGGTAGCAGTCGCTCCCATTACACAGTCTTCGACTATGCGTACGGAGCGATTTAAAGTGGATCGATCACATAAAAATAATCTTAGGAAAGGCAAGCACCTGACTCAAGAGTCATTAGAAGAAACCTCAGCAAGTATTGTCCACTCACGAAGGAGGTAGTATATGAAACCCTCGATCAACTGAAAATTTTCGCGCCTACCCTTACCACGTAGGACTGATAGATGATGCAGGGAAGATCCAAAGAACATCAGCAGGTTCGTTACGGGTTCGTAATAAACGCGGAAGCGTCACGGCGCTGCAAGAGAAGAGATGTGCTTCACGATGTAGGTTACTGTGGTAATTCTGAGAGCGTCGTTGCTAGAAGAATCAACGAACATAATACTTCTTCTTACATCCATCTCACGAAAACGGCTTGAAGATGATATTAGAGACATTCAAGCTGAAGTGCAGGCCTACCAGCAGACATTATTCCCAAGCACCACTAGTGGAAAAGAAAGGTAGTAAATCACAGAAGTGTTTCCGCATTTCGTGACGACCTACCCTACATAACGAAGAAATAACACCGTCTCCGTACCGGAGGTCGGTAACGCACAAGTGGGTTTCGAATCCTGGTGGTGGCAGATGTTTTCATCGCCAGTATTTGGCCGGCAGTGAGATGAAAAGATACCTCGAGACTAATGAAAATCTGTGACAAACCAGGACGCCAACACACATTCCTTTGTCTTTGCGAGCAGTTTATTCAACCGTTAGGCTTTGTGAGTACACCCCCAGGCTTCACTCGAGCTGTCAGGTCACTCGTCTTCCTAATGTTACTTCCGAACAATCGCAGATGGGTCTACATTCCGGAAGAGAGCCACCAGAAATATTACTAAAAGGCTGAAACAATCATCCATTCACCTGGACCCTTTGCAAGTTGCCTATCAAACGGCTTCCAGGGGTAAAAAACATTGATTTTCAGTATTTCATATAATTAGTGACCGAATTTAAAAATTTAAAATGTTATTATAATCTAGTCAATAAGAGGTATAATATTACATTAATAGTTTAACTCAATACGTCTAATAAGTTAGAAACTGAAAAGTTTCCCTAGGCTAGGATCAAATACTTGAAACTCATTCTGTCATTTAATACACTGTACATAATACAGTTAGTGAATTTAATAATGCTGTCATAAAGATTCTTGAAATTATCAGTTAATCGCGAGTATCTGCAAAAAATGAATCAGTGGGTGAACTCGTTGAACATATACTTAACTTGAGTTATTTGCATCGTAGAGTTAATCTGCTGTTGTTGTGTAGAAAAGAAAGAAAAGTCCAAATTCTGGAATAATAGCGACTGACCTAAGTGGACGAAATGCTCACATTAATTCATGCCATACATGATTTTGAGTTTCAACGTAATTTATTTCTATCTTGAACTTATTCAAATGCTGCAACAAGCCATTGTACAACTGAACTAAACTGGCACAATGTATACCTCTAAGAATCTATTGCATATTTACAAATCAGATCACCACAGAGGCCTCCTCGAAAGACTGAGCAAAACTGGCTTACAATAGTTGTCCTACATTGGCCTTGTGTACATTTTGCTACAGTGTCAGTCATTGTTAAAAATTAATGAAGTACAATGAATTTTGACATATATTAAAATAAAAAATAACACAGTATAAATCGTAAAATAAAATGACATTACGAAGTATATGTATCTTGTTACACAAGTTTCATTCACAGTGAAAATAGGCATGTATATAAATATAACAATACATATTGCATTTTAGTGGGTTACATGAAAAATATTGAATATAATTTCTTCCTTGGATGTTCCCTACCTTCAATAAAAATGTACTTAATTTTGGCAATAACAGTTGTTGTTCGAAAGTCTGGAAGTTCCTTGAAGTATAATGTTTATATTATTTGCAATTATCGTTCCTGTTAACGACAATAATTACATTTCACACAGACAGGATAATGCTTTGCAATTACATAGTGAAACTCATATTTTAAGTTAATGTTGTTTTGAATTTCAAATAACGTCAGATTTAAAATATATGCAATGATCTTAATGGTATTTTAGTGATGTTAACTACAGACTACAGTTTTAAATGTTCCTACCAATTAGTGTCCACTTGGGGCATAAGAAATACTGCTTACAGGTTTATTTCATCATAACAGTTCCCAAGGTATAAGAGGTGTGATTGGAAAGTTTTAAAAATGGGCTTGTAATTGCACAATGGTGGTCCTTACAAGCTACTGTGATGCATCTCCTTCAAAACAGTCCTCTTCTGACTGAACACACCGACCCCAACTGTGTTTCCACTTTTGGAAACATTCCTGGAAATTTTTTTCCTGAAGTGTATTGGCCTGGATGTCTTCAATCGAGCCAAATTGCTTCCCTTTCAGTGAAAATATCAGTTTAGGAAACAGGCAGAAGTCTGCGGGCGCCAAATCAGGGGAATATGGCGGTTATGTAAGCACAGGAATTTTGAATTTGGTCAAAAATTCAACGATGAAGAAGTCACGATGAGCCGGAGCATTGTCATGGTGTACCACCCGATTCTTGTCCTTCCACAATGCAGGCCTTTTCTTCCGCACCTTTTCGCACAAATGGTCAAGAACACAATTGTAGTATTCCTGATTAGTTGTCTGTCCTCCTGGGGTAAATTCATGATGCACAATACCGGTAGGATCGAAAAAAAGCACCAACATTGTCTTCACCTTCGACCGACTTTGCAGTGCTTTTTTCGGTCGTGGTGAACCTGGAGTCTTCAACTGCGAAGACTGCACTTTGGTTTCAGGATCATATCCATATACCCACGATTCGTCACCTGTAATTACTCTGTTTAACAAAACTGGATCATTTCTAGTCCGATTAATCAGTTCTTAGCACACTTCAAGTCAGTACTGTCTCTGGTCACTTGACAACACTTTTGGAATGAATTTTGCGGACACTCATTGCATGTTCAGATCTTCAGTTAAAATTGACTGAACTGCATAGAAACTTAAATTAGGTTCATCAGCCCTAATTGTAAGTCTACAGTCAGAGCACACGAAGTCGCGAACTTTCACAACATTTTCATTTGTTTCTGAATTGAAGGACAGCTGGACTGTGGTTCATCTTCAAATGATTCAGGGTCATTTTTAAATCTGTTGAACCAGAGAAAAACATTTGACTGGGTCATACAATTATCTCCAAAAGCTGTTTTTAATAATTCGTAAGTCCCAGAAGCTAATTTCCCGGTTTTAAAACAAAATTTCACACAAACTCGTTGCTCCGTTCATACGTCCATTTTCACGCAGACAGAATCCGGCAACAAGCCCTAACAGATCCGCACTCAACCAGCTGCCACAACGAACTGAATAAAGGAAACTGCGTTTCCTGTCAGAGAACGTTCAAGGACGAGGCAATGACTCACTCCCCATCCTCCATGTACCTGCCCGCGAAACCAGTAAGCAGTAGTGGATCCATTCTTAGCCGCGCAGTCTCAGGCGTCTTGTCATGGTCCGCGCGGCTCCCCCCCCCCCCCCCCCCCCTCCCCCCTTTCCCGTTGGAGGTTCGAGTCCTCCCTCGAGCATGGGTGCGTGTGTCGTCCTTAGCGTAAGTTAGTTTAGGTTAGGTTAAATAGTGTGTAAGCTTAGGGACCGATGACCTCAGCAGTTTCGTCTCATAAGACCTTACCACAAATTTTTAATTTGATCCATTCTTAAAACGTTCCAATCACACCTCGTAGTATCACCTATATTGCCCTTATATGGCTATGCTTAGAACTGCTGTTGACGTGTTATTAGCTTTTCAATTAATTTATGCGAATGAGAATCTGGTGGTAACTAACGTTAAAGAAGAGTAAAGAGCGTATCTGTTACGTTTCATCACTGAGTGCAAATTACCCAGGCTCTATTCACCTAGTATTCGAGAATAGCAGCACTTAGGGACTTCCCACAAACTTTACATATTATTTCAAACTTTTTCGAAACTTTCTCTCGGTGACACCCCACACAATATAGTGGGAGGAAAAACGTTTGTCACTTACTACATTTTCGCTGTGCATGCAGTAAAACTTCATCATCACTCATGACGTTTTAGGTTATTACTTCTTTATTCGCAACACATTTCGCAGACAGTATCCACATATATCACGGAATATACCTGCAAAATAACGTCATTTTATGAGGCATAAAGGAGGAGATTGACCTCATAAACACTGAGATGTGTGGAAAACTATGTTAGCTTAAAATGGAACGTAAATTACCCAGACTACACTCAACCGTGTTTGACAACACTAGGGGTAGGGAGGGGGGAGGTGGAGTCGTAGTTACTTTTATACAGCCTATTAGGTGCTGGTTAAAAAAAAATTATTTCAGTTTATGGTGGTGGTACTTACTATTCGTAAACAGTGGTTTCTCCTTGCTGTCCGCATAGTGTTAGTGATTAGAGTAATGTCCCTTACGTTGGCAGATAATAGTCCAAAAATTAAGTGAGCAGCATCTGTTAGTGGTTAAATTAATGAAATAAAATGGTATTAGACGTTACGTACAAATGTTATAAAACAGACGTATGGCAATGGTAATACGTTTAAAAATTTGAAAAGGTAATTCAGTTCATTAAGTGCTACAGACCACGCACCACCTAAAACTGCCCCTGTACCGAACGGAAGTCAAACAATTTCGAACCATTTTCACGTTGGGCTCACTGTGGCACCTGTCACGGGTGTAATCTTTATTTTGTTTTTTCTTTTTTTCAAAAACTCATTGTTTATTACTCTAAAAATACCAGTGCATTCACAACACGCAGCACACTTTTGTCATATGAATTACTCAAAAACCATTGATAAATATAACATCACCATTCATATTGAGACCTCGTACTGCTCCCACATGCCCCAACTGAAGTCAGCACTTGTGCACTGCTTTTGCTAATTGTCCATTAGAATCTTCGTCTTGGCTGCTCCATCGCCCTGCTGTGTTTGTGTCATCAGTTTCTTCCTCTGCAACCTCTTCTGGGTTGTCTCGGTTCAGCGTGTAGTGTTAGAAAACACGGTAACTTGGCCTTTTCTAACTGCAGTGAAAGACATTTCAGAACTATCAATGCAACTGTGCATGTGATAACACACTTTAACTTAGAAGAGTGATCAAGTCGCCCATCTCAGATGCTTCATCTGTTTTCCCACGCAGCACGCGTTTGTAGATACTGCGTCCATTAGCAGGGGCAAAAGCACCAAATTCATTGGAGGAAGCTGACAAGACAGAAATTGCAATAACAGCTTTCACATACCTGTATTCTTTCTTCCCCTTTCTTTCGTCTCATATTTTCATTAGTTCCAGTGCTGACATATAATATACATACTTTTGCCTAAATTTAGCGTCTTTCGTTAGTAGTTGTGCCTGTGTTGCCCGGATACGGTCGCTCTTCCCGGTCTCTAGCTACATAATGCAGAGTACATCCTACCAACCACGTCCAAGCATTTTTCTTGGTTGCTATTATGCCAATGAACGCCGCATTCCCTCTACACCATTCTCATATGACGTTGTTCTTTCCACAGAAGTTTCTATGTGGCAGGTTGTCGATGAGGTAACACTGCCTACATTTGTCAGTTTTAGATAAATGTATTTTGTCAAGTTTTCGTTAGTATTGTTTCATTAATCATTTTGTACCAGGTTGATCTTAGTCGGTTCCTGGACGTTTCTCCAGGCTACATTCCAGTCCTTAGAGGAGTACTGTACTTTCATATCGCTGACTCTTCCGTTATTGTTCATTAGCGGATGTAGCTGGGTGGTGGTTTCTTCTAGCAATGTGCTTGTCACCCTGTAGAATTTCCGACCACGGCGTTGCCGACCGTTTTGAAAGTGCCTCAGGTACTGTGGCACTTCCTACCACACAGTTTCGCACCGTAGTATTTCCGACCAGAGCCGCCCCCACTTTTGCAGCTTCTTTTGATGCAGTAACAGAGAGATCCATCATCATAGGTGCTCGTTTCACTCGTAGCAACATACGCGTTACCCTATGGTTCCCTTTTAACCACATCCAAGGAAACCGCGACGTATTCAGGTACGAACAGCCAAGTATTTGTGACCAGGAAAAGTATAAATGTCATTGCTGCAGGCGAGACGAATATCAAAATTTTAGAAATCTTATAGTGCTAAGTGACAGTAGAGGTGCGTAAAAACAATGGGAATATTGCAACAAATGGAATCAAGCAAATAAATATGTGACAGATATTTGGAATGAACAGGAATTGCGAATGTTAAGTATCAACTGGATAATTTAATTTGGATTAAGGCTCATGCTGAAGTCAAACAGAATGGAGCTAAATTAACATGTACTCTGTTAATAGCCAGTTCTAAGTATAGAGTATAAATATCTATGGAGGGAGCATTCAGAGAGGAACAACGAGAATTCTGTCCGCATCACCTAGTGCAGCTCAAATCACGTGATTTTGGGACGGCGCATCTTAGCCCGTATAGCGTTTAGCGTGTTTTTTTTTCAGTGTTATTACTTTGGTGCTACAGATGGATGACATTCAGAAGTGCCGTGAAACTTCGTATACGCGTTTTACTGACATCTTAACAATTCGATACTAGGAACTGAAGTTGGCTTAAAGATGTGAAGAGCGATGGTACTGTGCTCTTTCGCCACAGTATCATGCCTCAGATTCCACTTTATTTACGTTTTACCGGTAACGGGCTAATAAGTGACAGCCAACAATTTTTTTTTACGTCTTCTGTTGCACTTATTCACATGGTCGAATCTCTGTTCTAATTAATTACGTTACAACGACACTGTAGACGGCGCCGCATTGTCACGAAAAAACAACGCATTTGGAACTATGAAGTTGTCACAGCCAATGCGATAAGCTATTTATAGAATTATTTTCTATTTTTCCTTGTTTACCCTTCTGCTATTGATATACAAGTAAGATATATATAACATTTTTGGTCGTTTCATCAGAAAAGTAAAACCATACACTATGCACAAAAAATTAAAAAAATACAAGATCAGTGCTCGACTTTTGGAGTAATAAAGGAAGTAACAGATAACAATATTTTACGCTTTTTATTGCACTGGATCATATTGGCAAATCTGTTCTAATTAATTATGTTACAGTGACACTGTGTAGGAAATTGTCCAATGCAGAACTACTTTGATAACCGCAGGATCTCAGAACTTACGAAGACTGGAATAAATTAATCAGACTGTCATGGATAAATTTTGTTTGCATGTGAACATAGCACCAGTATGTAAACACTGACTGTCAGTTTACTCGAACACGCTTGCAAATTTGCACCGGTCTCGTAAACACACGGCTGTAAAATTACAGAAATTGTCCCTACAATACAAAAAAAATGGTTCAAATGGCTCTGAGCACTATGGGACTTAACATCTGAGGTCATCAGTCCCCTAGAACTTAGAATTACTTAAACCTAACTAACCTAAGAACATCACACACATCCATGCCCGAGGCAGGATTCGAACCTCCGACCGTAGCAGTCACGCGGTTCCGGACTAAAACGCCTAGAACCGCTCGGCCACCGTGGCCGACCCCTACAATACAAGACCGTATAATACCGTGTCGCGATATTTTTCAACCTACAAAGTGCCTCATATCAACATAACGTTGACAGTTATACATTTGTTGCACTTACCTATGGAAAGTAACTGGTCCTCCTTTCACACACTTCACTTTATATATGTAGCAAAGACAATACTGCACCGTAGTTGTTGGTAAAACTCAAACGTGAAGAACGTATATAAGACAAGGCGAATAGATGTAACATTCAGATTTCGCAATTACCGCAAATTGTAAACAAGCAACGTCGTCCCAAAGTCATGTGACTACCCCAGTTTGGTGTAGAGAACGTGCGCAGCAGGCCATGCTCACTCCATGGATATATCAACTCTGTCGCCCTAAGCCTGGGTAAAGCGTGAAAGGATATTCTTAGCACGAAACGGTCAGAAAAGCCATGGCTAACAACAACCAGTTTTGCGCCGTGGTGTTTCCTACCAGAGCCTCCCCACTGTTGTGACTTCCTCTGAAGATGGGAAAAGCGCGGCCAAACTTCCTAGAATTTTTATGGTCGGAAACAACACGTTGACGTCACGGGTCGCAAAGTCTGCGGTCGGAAAATCCACGACGCCGTCTTTGTTTCCCCCGGAGGTAACATTTGTCCAGTAGAAACATTCTGATGGGGTTCGCCGAGTGGTGTATCCGAACGCAATTATCGAGCCGCGTAAGCGTTAGTGGAAGATGGTAATGCCAGCGTGTTAGCGTCTCTCCTGCTGCGGCTCCCGTTAGGTAAGTACGCAGAGCACTTGGCGTCCCGCTTAACAGCAAGGAGCCAATGGCAGCGAGCAGCTTCCGGCAGCGGCGCGGCTGGCGCCAAATTATCGCGCTCCTCAGATGTGGAAACGCGGTTCGGAGATCTCGCAAACTAAACATCGTTTTACACGAGGGACTTCCTGCTCAAAATGTAATAGTCGTGGTGGTTGCACATCTCGTGCCTACGTGTGGATCTATTGTGTCACGACCGGACCAGTGACTGTACCGAGTGTGGAGTTCTAAGCTCCTGAGTATGCTGAAGACAGCGCATGCGCAAGAAGAGGTGGCAGTGACGTCGTCCGCCGATGCTCACACTCCTCTTGTAGCAATGGAACTTGTGCTTTCGTGTCTTCTCATTCTTTATTTTGTTGTCCGTTTGCACGATGACCTGCCACTTTTCCTACTAGTGTAATTTCGCAACAAATATCTGAAAACGGAAAGGTATTTGCGTTTTACAATATCTGGACAAAAATGTCTACACTGTGCAAGAATAAGATCGTAAATAAGTGCAACAGACGTTTTAATGAAAGTTGTTTCAACATTGAAAAAACCAGCTCAGTCAAAAGAAAGAAATAGTTTTGGATGTCATTTGACATTTATATAGAAACAAGACCCAGACGATAAGACAGTAATGTGCTATTTACTGCCTTCTAACTATAGTTTGTCCGCCCCTCGTGGTCTCGCGGTAGCTTTCTCGCTTCCCGAGCACAGGGTCCCGGGTTCGATTCCCGTCGGGGTCAGGGATTTTTCCTGCCTCGAGATGACTGGGTGTTGTTGTGTCGTCTTCGTCATCATCATTCATCCCCATTACGGTCGGAGGAAGGCAACGGCAAACCACTTCCATTAGGACCTTGCCTAGTAAGGCGGTGCGGGTCTGCCGCATCGTTCCCCTACGCTCTGTAAAGAAGCATGGGACTTCATTTCCATTTTTCCAACTATAGTTTAATGTGTTTGGACGTACATATTCTCTCGAGCAATAAATGTTGACGTTCTGTAATGCTTGACTACACTTTTCCTATTCTTCTAGTTTTTAACAGTGTGGAAAATTCATTATACGACCCTTGTCAACAATATCTACCATGAATTTTGACTTGTTCAAACTATTGTCATTCAGTTACTTTGTTTTGCCTCATAACCTCACTTTCAAATTTCGGGTGCTGAACTTCACACCAAAAGGTCTCACAACTGGCCACTCCAGGTCGGGGTTCTTTATCGCAATTTCGAGGAAAAATATTTTTTTGGGGGGGGGGGGGGGGACTTTTGGGGAAACTGAAACATTGGGGAATTTTTTTGGGAAGAACGGTACTGGGGAAATTGGGGAAGTTTTTCTATGTGCCTAGCCTTACTGCTAATCTCATCTCTGATATTTTAGTTCAAACAACATGTACTTAGTTTTCTAGATATTCACTAGATGACACTCTCTCTTCAGATTACTCGATACATCTTCCCTTTAGTGGGAGACGCTAGACTCGTCGTGGTGATACCTCACTGTGACATCATTATGACGGGTATATGCCCAGTTTGCACAATTTGGCATATCTGTTGACTTTCATGGTCGTATTGAGTGTTGAGGAGACGCCATTCTGAATTTCTTCGATTTAAAATAAGCTTGTACTTATTGCGTTTTATGTTATAATGTATGTCGTATGAATATATGCTGTTTGAAACATTGAGAATCTCTCGAAAACGCGCCGGTATTGGTATGATTTGTTATATGTAAGGCAATGACAAATCGGAGGTTAAGAGCCTTCAGGAGCAGTAAGTAGAAAACGCCGGCACGAACTTTGTGTGCTCACAGTAGCGTAGTGGATAGAATTGTCGAGTTGCGAAGAGATGTTGCACTGATGGTAAATCAACAGAACAATGAACAAAGCATGAAGAAAGCAAGTGTGGTGCTCCTAGAGCAGGAGTCCTGTTTTTCTTGTCGCCCTTTTCTTTTTATGGACTCGATACGATACTCTGTCCGAACAGGCCGTGAAGGCCAACGGTACCGACCGACCGCCGTCTCGTCCTCAACCTACAGGCGTCGGATATGGATATGGAGGGGCATTTGGTCAGCACACCGCTCTCTCGGCCTTTGTCAGCTTTCGACCGCAGCCGCTACTTCCTCATCAAGCAGTTCCTCAGCAGGCTTCACAGCCTGGTTCTAGGCGCTTCAGTCTGGAACCGCGCGACCGCTACGGTCGCAGGTTCGAATCCTGCCTCGGGCATGGATGTGTGTGATGTCCTTAGGTTAGTTAGGTTTAAGTAGTTCTAAGTTCTAGGGGACTGATGACCTCAGAAGTTAAGTTTCATAGTCCTCAGAGCCATTTGAACCATTTGAACAGGCTTCACAAGGGCTGAGTGCACCCCACTTGCCAACAGCTCACGGCAGACCGAACGGTCACCATCCAAGTGGTAGCCAAGCCCGACAACGTTTATCTCCGGTGATCTGACAGGAACCGGTGTTATCACCGCAGCAGGGCCGTTTGCTTTTGTTTTCATTGACTACTTAAAAATATTAGTTTATGTACTATAATATTTTGATATGTTCGATAATTTTACAGTTCTGAACACATAATTCCACCTCTTCAGGCTGCCAACACTGATAATTAATAGTAGTTTAAAAGGAATTGGTATGTTTAAGATATTTGGGGAAAACTTGCCGATGGGGTAACCTTTAGCGATTTTTTTTTTTGTCTGCTATGCTGGAATTTCTAAAACTCGATCTGGAAACGCTGCTCATAACACAAGCAATTTCGGCGACAAAATTGACCACTCGTGACAGGCGAGGCTGTCCAGAAATAAAACGCCAGGGGCGCTGCAGTAGACTCACTTAACACTACTAATTGAATGAGAGAAGAAAGTCGCTCCTGTGAAAGGGGAGTGAAACTCGGTAGCTTCACTCAAGGGTGAGGGGGGATGTTGGAGCGGCGATGCGATTTCCGAACCGGCGGGCGCGACTTGAGCAGCAGTACACCACGCCGGAGAAAGGCGAAGGCGCTCGCTTCCACACACCTCCCCTTTGTGATGTAATTGTACTGATCATACTTAAAATCATTTAATGATGATCAAATTCTTTATTATAATAACGCATCTATATGATGTTCCTTTCAAAAGATACCTATTTTCTATCTCATGAAGCATAACTGGACTAATATAGATAATACAGGACTATTAAAGGTGAATGTAGCGATTACTGAGGCGGTAACTAATGTTCATCCAAACGCCGATAACAGTTATAAAAAATGTAAAAGTAAGTTCAAAATTCCGGTCGTTGCGCAGGCGCAGTGACTCGGAAGCTGGCGTATGTGTGATACATTCTGTTTTTCTTCATGCACACAAGTGTTTTAACAAACATTTATTTACCTGAACATCCTTGAGCAATGGTTGTTGGCACTGCTTGATACGGATTCCACGCTTCACATCTTTCCCCACATTAGGCTATAGACGTTTGCACATTTTTAATTTAACACCTTCCAAACCGGTGAATCGGTCGTGCTGGACATGTCGACGTTGTGTTCGGCTCTTAGCCACCTACATCTTCAGACCTGACATCCATAGATTTCTTTTTATGAGGTTATATGAAAGACTTTGTTTATGTGCCTACTTTGACAGAGCTCAAAAATGCGCGTTTCTGATGCGCTAGTGTCGAAGACTCCGTATATTCTTCAGAATGTGTGGCGTGGAATGAATTATCGCTTAGATATTTCTGCCTGACCAATAGTAGCGTTGTAGAATTCGTATAAACTTAGAAAGTATGTAAGAAGAAATTTTAAACTTTCCGTATTCTTACCGGCATGTAGCTATGCATTAAATAGTTATAGTCGCTTGTAATCGCTATATTCATTTCGAACTGCCCTGCATGTATTGTGAAACTATAGGAAAGAGGCTGAAAAATCAAGGTTGGTCGCAAGGAATCGAGCCCAGAACCTCTTCGTCAGTAGCCAGCATTGATAAACGCTCTACCACAGGAGACATCAACGTTAACGGGTTAATTACAGAAAGTAGAGTAGAATGTTGCTAAGTAAAAGACCGCTTTGTTATAAAATGGGGTCTCACGAAATTGAGACTAATGGCAATGGGGTTAATTTTAGTATTTTTCAATAAATAACTCTTCCGAACGTTGTGTAAATTTTACACATGGTGCTGGCAGCTAAGGCGTGCCGCCCACAATGTATCGAGAACGAGCAAATGCATCGAAGAGCGGTCTTCAATAAGTTAAAACGACAGAGTGATGAATTTCCTGACGCACTGGAAGTACCGAAAAAGATGTAAACATGGGAACAGAAGGTGCCGGAAACGTGACTAACACGATAAGGCGGGGTGATCATATCTCGGGTCGTGCGTGGCAACTAAATTTGAATAGGTTCTTAAAGACCGGGTTCAAGTAAACTATAACGGATTGTTAAATGTTACAGTGGAGATACTGAGAGACAATGCTTTGTAGATGATAATGGCCCAACAATAACAGTGCCGCAAGGAATTCGTCGCTATCGTCCTCCAGCTACTCTTTTACTGTTGGCGACTGTTGCGAACCGTGTTATTACGTGAAAACTAAATGAAATATTAATTCACTTTTTGCTGCGAAGATACATGATGTACGCGAGATTTTATTGCAGAGGTAATGATGGAGTGATTATCTCTTCTCTATTTATATTCTTAACTAAACTTCCCAAAACCACAGACTAACAGAGAATCAGTTTACTAATCAATATCTGTACTGTCCTCTTTTCTTTCACGATTAATATGCTGTCAATGATGTGCTATAATTTGTTGCCTCTTGAAATATACTTGTACGTGCCATGTGGCTTCGGTACGATATTCCGAGCTTCGGTGAGTAGTTTAAGCTTCGGTGACGAGTTTACAAATTTGAACTAATCACTGGGCAAATTGGCTTCCGTATTTATAAGTTATAACAAGTGAATTCAACACTGCTGTTAATAGCAGTTTGGATACTATGCGACAACCTTCTAGAAAAGAAATCAGTTCTGAATATGGTGCCATCCTGCAGTACCTGGCTCTTACGTGGCATGGGTAAATATTATTTTGCTGCAACTACATGCCCATTGGGCACTGGAGTGTAGACTCCTTGTGCTAGTCCACGTGTGCTAGTAACAAGGATCTCACAGCAGATGCGCCAAGGAAATCAAATACTCTTTTAGTAGTGGTGGGGCCCGAGGATGGTGGTAATGTGCCGCCGAAGCTAGTGGTGCGATAGAATAAAGACATTCTCCAAGACACAGCTGTGGTGGTACTTTTTGTTATATACAGGGTGGTCCAATGATCGTGACCGGTCCAAATATCTCACGAAATAAGCGTCAAACGAAAAAACTGCAAAGAACGAAACCTGTCTAGCTTGAAGGGGGAAACCAGATGGCGCTATGGTTGGCCCGCTAGATGGCGCTGCCATAGGTCAAACGGATATCAACTGCGTTTTTTAAAATAAGAACCCCCATTTTTTATTACATATTCGTGTAGTACGTAAAGATACATGAATGTTTTACTTGGACCACTTTTTTCGCTTTGTGATAGATGGCGCTGTAATAGTCACAAACATATGGCTCACAATTTTAGACGAACAGTTGGTAACAGGTAGGTTCTTTAAATTAAAATACAGAACGTAGGGACGTTTGAACATTTTATTTCAGTTGTTTCAATGTGATACATGTACCTTTGTGAACTTACCATTTCTGAGAACGCATGCTGTTACAGTGTGATTACCTGTAAATACCACATTAATGCAATAAATGCTCAAAATGATGTCCATCAACCTCAATGCATTTGGCAATACTTGTAACGACATTCCTCTCAACAGCGAGCAGTTCGCCTTCCGTAATGTTTGCACATACATTGACAATGCGCTGACGCATGTTGTCAGGGGTTGTCGGTGGATCACGATAGCAAATATCCTTCAACTTTCCCCACAGAAAGAAATCCAGGGATGTCAGATCCTGTGAACGTGCGGGCCATGATATGGTGCTTCGACGACCAATCCACCTGTCATGAAATATGCTATTCTGTACCGCTTCAACCACACGCGAGCTATGTGCCGGACATCCATCATGTTGGAAGTACATTGCCATTCTGTCATGCAGTGAAACATCTTGTAGTAACATCGGTAGAACATTACGTAGGAAATCAGTATACATTGCACCATTTAGAAAGCCATCGATAAAATGGGGGCCAATTATCCTTCCTCCCATAATGTCGCACCATACATTAACCCGCCAAGGTCGCTGATGTTCCACTTGTCGCAGCCATCATGGATTTTCCGTTGCCCAATAGTGCATATTATGCCGGTTTACGTTACCGCTGTTGGTGAATGACGCTTCATCGCTAAATAGAACGCGTGCAAAAAAATCGGTAATCGTCCCGTTATTTCCCTTGTGTCCAGTGGCAGAACTGTACACGACGTTCAAAGTCGTCGCCATGCAATTCCTGGTGCATAGAAATATGGTACGGGTGCAGTCGATGTTGATGTAGCATTCTCAACACCGACGTTTTTGAGATTCCCGTTTCTCGAGCAATTTGTCTGCTACTGATGTGCGGATTAGCCGCGACAGCAGCTAAAACACCTACTTGGGCATCATCATTTGTTGCAGGTCGTGGCTGACGTTTCGCATGTTCCTGTTTCCTTAAATAACGTAACTATCCGGCAAACGGTCCGGACACTTACATGATGTCGCCCAGGATACCGAGCAGCGTACATAGCACACGCCCGTTGGGCATTTTGATCACAATAGCCACACATCAACACGATATCGACCTTTTCCGCAATCGGTAAACGGTCCATTTTAACACGGGTAATGTATCACGAAGCAAATACCGTCCGCACTGACAGAATGTTACGCGGTACCACGTACTTATATGTTTGTGACTATTACAGCGCTACCTGTCACAAAGCGAAAAAAGTGGTCCAACTAAAACATTCATATTTCTTTACTTACTACACGAATAAGTAATAAAAATGGGGGTTCCTATTAAAAACAAAAAAAAACGCAGTTGATATCCGTTTGACCTATGGCAGCGCCATCTAGCGGGCCAACCATAGCGCCATCTGGTTCCCCCTTCAAGCTAGACGAATTTCGTTCTTTGTAGTTTTTTTCATTTGACGCTTATTTCGTGAGATATTTGGCCCGGTCACTATCAATGGACCACCCTGTATATTATCTATGATATTCTATAATTTGTTGCACCTTGAAATATGCTTGTATGTGCCACGTGGCTTCGGTACGATATTCCGAGCTTCAGTGAGTAGTTTAAGTTCCGGTGACGAGTTTACAAATTTAAACTGATTACTGAGCAAATTGGCTTCCGTATTTATCAGTTATAACAAGTGAATTCAACACTGCTGTTAATAGCAGTTTGGATACTATGCCACAACCTTCTATTTCAAAAAAAAAAATTTCTGAATATCGTGCCATCTTGCAGTACCTGGCTCTTACTTGGTACTTGGCATGGCAGGTCCCTCAATCATGCAATAAGATGGATATCCACTGATTCCTTCATTGTTTTTCTCTTGTATTTCTTTAACCTACTGTCTCATGACCTTGCCTGATACCAAATCGTAGACATCGGCGAGAGCCCATCGCCCTACCGAACTTCTGCGTTAATTCTGAAGGGTTCTGAAATTTTTCCTACGAATTTAAATTTTGAAATCGTCTCTGTGAATGTCTTCCAGCTCTGTAATGGAGAAAAATGTGCTACGTAACGTTGTTCTGGTGTGCCGCAGCGATGGAGGGCGAGTGCTGGCCGCTGGCTGCGGGGTCCCGGCGTACGTCGCGGCCGCAGCCCACGTCTGCGGGGTCGGCGTCAGTGTCGGTGGGGTCTCCGGTGCTGGTGAAGGACGAGCCGCTGAGCGAGCCGCCGTCGCCCTCCGACTCCTGCCCGCTGTCGCCGGGTTCCTCCGACCAGGACGTCGATGTCGACGTCGACGTGGACGTCGACATGGAGGCGGAGCAGGAGGCGGAGGCGGAGGCGGAGGCGGAGCACGTGCCCCAGCAGGCCACCGCCGCCCCCGCGGTGCGCGACCACCAGCAGCAGCAGCCCCAGGGCGCCGCCGTGCGGAGGGAGATAAAGGCCGAGGGTGTACGGGTGAGCGAATTGGGAATTGGCACAGTCTAACAGTCGCGACACTCACTGCTGTAAAAGTTGTTACCGTTTGACAGATCGAGCTACACTAGCGCTCCAAGCGGCGAGTAAGGTGAACGTCAGACACGTCGTAAGCATGCTGTTCGTTTTGCAACCATTTCCTACGTAATTTACGAAATATTTGAGTTATTTTCTTGCCTCCAAGGGTTTGTGTAGTATCAGAAGGCATATATGTTTCTAAAAATGATTCTAAAATAAGCGCAAGTATGGACAAAAGCCGTGAATCGGGTGGCAAGTTACAACACACTCGTGAAGAAACACTTGTGACGTTGGATAAAACTGCAGCTTACCACGTTGATATCAAAAGAATATAAACACACAGATTCACATGTAAGTAGCACAGCGATCGACAGCTCATTTATCGTTCTGTAGGCCTACTGTGTTTGTCATTGTCGTCGCCTGTTGTCACAAGTACGACCTTCATCTTTATATTATTCTATGTGGGACAAGCAACTGCCAAATAGTGGGAGAAATATGTTGAAAACATTATAATGAGCTGATTACATTACATTTCACGCAAAACCAAATATTTGAATAATATTCGAACAATCTGTCAGTGAACAAGTTGCTAACAAAATAATGTCATCACGTGAAGGAAGCAAGGAAAATTAAGTGACTAACAACATAAGTGAATGAAATACATACCAAACATTACACTTTCGTTAGACACGAATAACTGCACTTAATCTGACCACTTCATCGTCAAAGCAGGTCTGTGTTGACGATTCACACGAATCTGGCACTGATACATGGAGAGTTGAACTGCCTGCTTCTGCGCCATAGGACTGTTTTACAGGTTTAGATGGATTGTCGAATCTTTGTGGCAGTTTCCTCTTCATCGTCAGCTAAGGCGGCTTATTTTGGATGTCAAACAGTGTGGGTACCGCATTTCATACGAGTTTATTATTGTGTGCGTTCATGAACTGGTTTTGTTCGAAATGTAGCGAACGAAACCTAATATTGTCTGCTATTAACTAGCCATTTTCTGCTCTTAAAACGAAACATTAATCATTAATACACGTGTAGTTTGCAAGTGAATCCTGACGATACAGTTTAGTAACATGATCCTTAGGAAACTTAAAAAAAGACAGCTGTGGTGTCTTCTTCCTGTTGTTGCTGCAATTTATTGCGCTACAAACGCTCCCGCTTGTAAAAACCATTGTAGAAGTCAAAATAAACAACCACTATTAGCTTTCACGATCGCGCCGAACTCACAGTTTAAGTTATTGGCCGCTTGGGGCGCTGCTGGCGCGGTAGGTAACAAAATCAAGGAGAAGTGTCGCGACTGTTACGTTAGACTGTGGTATTGGGTTGGTGGATAAGATCGTAGCGTTTCTCGATAAGTTCGATAAACACGACAGATACACATAAGAGAGACTTTAGTCACCAATAATATACTCTCCTTCAGTACTTACAATAGTGCGCCAATTATTCTGAGGTAACTTTTCGATTCCACGACTGTAGTAATCGGACGATTCGAGACGAAGAAATCGTCGTGCCGTGTTCAGAGGACATTTTCAACCGGAAGGAAGTTCTTGAAGGCCGTTCGATAGAGGGCGGAAAAGGCGAAAATCTGAGGGCGCAATATCAGGTGAATAAGGCGGGTGTGGAATGACTTCCCAACTCAACTCCTGTATAGTGTTTTTTTGTCAGTCTAGCGGAATGCGGGCGGGCGTTATGGTGGAGTAACATCACTTCACGCTGTCTTTTTATTAGTTGTTCTCGGACTGCATCAGCAAGATGTTGCAATTGTTGACAATAAATGTCAGCATTGATAGTTACGTCTAGAGAACTCAATTCGTAGTACATCGCACAGTCACTGTTCCACCAAATACACAACATAACTTTTGCGGATGCCCGCAGGCCTTGGTACGGGAAGTTGCTGCTTTCTTTTGGTTCGACCATTCCTTTCTTTTCCTTATGTTAGCATGAAGACAGCATTTCCCGTCACCAGTAACGATACAGGATAGAAATGACAAGTTTTGTTCACGAGCCAACTGATGACGAGCGAGCAGAGATGCATTTTGTAATTTTGGCTCGGAGCATGCAGTACCCGCACACGCGATATTTGAACGTTCCCCATTGCATGAAAATGTCGCATGACGGTGGAATGATCACAGTTCATCACATCTGCCAGTTCACGAGCACACTTACGTGAACCATTGTGGATTAATGCACCAAATCCCCGAAGATAGTACTGTACTTGGAAAGTCACTAATGTCAAAACGATCATCCTTATAAGGAGAAAACCATTTTCTTACCGTGCTCTGTCCAATGGCGTTATTCCCATACAAGGCGCAAATGTTTCTGTCTGCCTCCGCTGCTGTCACCCCACTACTGAACTCAAACACAAGAATATGTCAGAAATGTTCCGAATTCTCCACTCGGCACTCAATTTTCTAGCATCGACAGCACCACTCACTATCTCCAAATGACGATAGGTAAACTGAAATAACAACAGTGAAGCACAAATAAAAAATAACATTCGATAAATATACCCGTAGCAAGCAGAATACCAAAATACAAAACAAAAACGCTACTAAATTATCCACCGACCTTATATACAACATACCATATATGTGGATGTGGGAATGAGAGATCTGAAGAGGGGGAAAATAATTAGAGGAGATCAACACAAATGGGCTGAAGGTAGAGAAGGTGTGATGGAAACTTCCTGGCAGATTAAAACTGTGTGCCGAACCAAGACTCGAACTCGGGACCTCTGCCTTTTGCGGGCAAGTGCTCTACCATCTGAGTTACCCAAGCACGACTCACGCCCCGTCCTCACAGTTTTAATCTGCCAGGAAGTTTCATATCAGCGCACACTCCACTGCAGAGTGAAAATCTCATTCTGGAAATATCCCAGGCTGTGGCGAAGCCAGGTCTCCGCAATATCCTTTCTTTCAGAAGTGCTAGTTCTGCAAGGTTCACAGGAGAGCTTCTGTTAAGTTTGGAAAGTAGGAGACGAGGTACTGGCAGAAGTAAAGCTGTAAGGATGGGGCGTGAGTCGTGATTGGGTAGCTCAGACGGTAGAGCACTTGCCCGCGAAAGGCATAGGCCCCGAGTTCGAGTCTCGGTCCGGCACACAATTTTAATCTGCCAGGAAGTTTCATATCAGCGCACACTCTGCTGCAGAGTGAAAATCTCATTCTGGTCAAGGTGTGATGGGACGTAGTGTGATGTTGGGTACATGGGTGAATGAGTGAGTGAATGAATGGAAGAAGGAGGGAGGGTGATGAATTATACTCTATCAGGTCAAAAGTACCCAAACACCTTTTAGTGGACATTAATATGAAGTGTGTCAAGACTTTGTATTTATGGCGGCTCGAACTTTGCTGAAGACAATTTCAGTGAGATGTCTGAATGTCTGTGGAGGAACGGCAGTTCGTTGCCAAAACCAGAGAAGCTAGTGGTGTCGGAAGCTGGGTTCTGGAGCAAAGTCGACATTCCGTCTCACTCCAAAGCTGTTCCATTGGGTTCAGGTTGGGACTCTCGGGCAGGTCAGTCCATTTCAGCAATGTTATTGTCTACAAACCATAGCTTCACAGATTCTGCTTTAAGACATGGTGGATTGTTATGCTGATACATAGCATCATCATCTCCAAACTTTTCCTGTATTGTACACAGTAAACAGTGCTGCATAATGTGTTCATATCCTTCCACATTTATTGTTTTCTTAATACAATCAGGAGATTATGAAAAATACTCTCATACAATGACATTATGTCCTCCCTACTTCACTGTTGGCACTACACACAATCACAGATAATGTTCTCCAGGCATTCACCAAACTCAAACCCTTCCATCAGATTGACACAGAGTTTAGCATTACTCATCACTCCAAATCACTCAATTCCAGTCATCCACTGTCCAGTGGCATTGCTCTTTCCACCACCTCAAGCATCAAATACAAATGTGTGGCATATGACTAACTGCTCACCCATTGTACCCCATTCTTTATAACTCCCTGCAGGCAGTAATTTTGCTAGCTGGACTGCTGGTGGCACTTCGGAACTCACAAGTGATTCCTTCCACTGATGTCATGTAATTTTTTACAATAACACTCCACAATGCTCAGCGGTCCCTGTTAGTCTGTCTGGTCTTAGTATGACTGTGGTTGTTCCTTTGGATTTCTGCTTCACAGTCACATCACCAGCAGTGGAATGTAGAAGAGTAAAATGACTCTGGTGTATTTGTTACTCATGTGACGTCACATTTGAAGTGGCTGAGCTTTCCTGACTCACCCATTCTTCTGTTGCTGCTTTTTTTATTGACAATGTAATAGCCTTCACATCTTGTGCCATATAGTGATCAATTCCTTGTTATGTAGTAGCATCTGTACACGTTTGATCAGCTAGTGTAAATGGAAGAGGGAGGGAGAATAAATTAAAGAAGGAAGTTATAAATGAACAATAGAAAGGAGGCAGAGGGAGGAATGAATGAATGTAGCAAACTACAAGTAAATGTATGAAGGAAACTAGGTACTTACTGTTAGTGTTCGTTTTCCATGGATCATAATTGTGACTTATCACTATGAAATGGAGCAAGTCAGTGTTATAATTACTGTACATCTTCTCAGTGGAAAATATGGCAACATACAGACCATTTATATAATTCCTTAACTTTTTCTATTTTTAAATATTTTTGAATTAATGAAGGCAGCACTGAATAAATGGTTAATAAGAATGAGAGGCTGAAGCTTAAGTGAATGCAACTATGATGAAATGAATGAATATACTGTGTGATCAAAAAGTCAGTACAAATTTGAAAACTGAATAAACCACGGAATAATGTAGATAGAGAGGTAAAAATTGACACACATGCTTGGAATGACATAGGGTTTTATTAGAACAAAAAAAACAAAGTTCACAAAATGTCTGACAGATGACGCTGGACAGCAAAACTGCTACCATGACAGGTGAGAGGTACGCTGATATGTTACAGAATCGCATCACCCCAGCCTGGCTGATAAACACCTGCTGGAACGTACGATGTTTATGCAGGATGGCGGTCCATCCCATATTGCTAGACACGTGAAAGATCTCTTGCTCGCGTCGTTTGGTGATGATCGTGTGCTCAGCCGCCACTTTTGTCATGCTTGGCCTCCCAGGTCCCAAGACCTCAGTCCGTGCGATTATCGGCTTTGGGGTTACCTGAAGTCGCAAGTGTATCATGATCGACCGACATCTCTAGGGATGCTGAAAGACAACATCCGACGCCAATGCATCATCATAACTCCGGACATGCTTTACAGTGCTGTTCACAACATTATTCCTCGACTACAGCTATTGTTGAGGAATGATGGTGGACATATTGAGCATTTCCTGTAAAGAACATCATCTTTGCTTTGTCTTACTTTGTTATGCTAATTATTGCTATTCTGATCAGATGAAGCGCCATCTGTCAGACATTTTTTGAACTTTTGTATTGTTTTGGTTCTAATAAAACCCTATGTCATTCCAAGCATGTGTGTCAATTTGTACCCCTCTATCTACATTATTCCATGATTTATTCAGTTTTCAAATTTATAATGACTTTTTGATCACCCGGTGTTAATGAATGAAGCTTGAATGAATAAAATTGGGATGAAAAGAATGAATGAGGGAGAGAGTTTATTCTATTCAAGGCTGCACTGTTAAGACTACTGAAAGAAAAATTTTACTTAGTTAACGGCAATTTCTGGAACAATTGCATTAATGTGTTGTGCAATTTGGAAGTGACTAGTGCATCTGTAATTTGCACACAAAAAACATCCAGTCTCTGAAGCTGAAAGAGCAATTAAAATTCATTTCATATTTCCAGAACAGACCTCTTTGAAGTGTTGATGGATGACACCATAGAAAATGTTGAGAGCATAGGGATATAAATGTGACTTTGGAAGCTGTGTGTGTGTGTGTGTGTGTGTGTGTGTGTGTGTGTGTGTGTGTGTGTGTGTGTGTGTGTGTGTGTGTGCTGACATTTTTGGAGTGTTGTCTGAAAGCTGGAGACTTTTGTTGCAGACAAGTGGTCAGCAAAGCGTCCTGAAGCAACCCACCATCCTGCTGGCGACACGCGGTACCATCTTCGCACAGCAGAAAATGGTCATACCAAAGCTCAACATCAAAGTTGAACCCAACACTTCAGGTGTGTTTGCGTGCATTTTGCGGTATCAATAATTTCCTCTTTATATCTCTTTTGTTGATATTCACATACTATGAAGGTACAAATATGCAGATTTGCAAATAATCCCCTGCTGTCACCCTTTAAATTTAATACTGTTAAAGTTTCTGTGTCTTTCTTTGGTAAAAATGTTAATAGAACAAAAATTTTATGATATATGTAGACAGACAGAAAAGAGACAATGAAATGTCTGGACAAACACCACCAAATTAACTTCTGGAGAAAATGTCTCATGCACTAAGCCCTCTGTGTAAGTATTCATATATGTATGGAGCATCTTGTTCTAAGTGATCTGTATGAATTCCTAGGATTGTGCTAGCCCCAGGAAATGGCTACAAAGTGCCACAATTTTGAAGTGATGTTTTTACACATTGCTTACACTGTAGCTCCACAAAGTTATTTTTTCCATTACAGGTGGCCACCATTACTGTCTTAACCACAGAGTGTTTCAATCCATTGTTTACATAGTCAGTCCACTGTCTGCATGTTTGTGACACATTGTCTTGACTAGTCAAAGCTGAATTTTGTTTCGTGGTTATGTTGTATGTATTAAAAAACCTCTTTCACAGGTACACGGTGACAATTATTGAACTATATGAAATAAAATCATCATAACATCTGAATGGTTTGCATTAGGATGTTCAAACTGCATGGTTGTCCACAGGGCATGATGGGAATTAGTATGGTTTGGTTTAACAATGAAGCCCACTATCATTTGGATGAGTTCGTCAATAAGTAAAATTGGCGCATTTGGGGAACTGAGAATCTGCATTTTGATATCAAGAAATCTGTTTGTTCTCAGCAGGTGACTGTGTGGTGTGCAATGTCGAGTCACAGAATTATTGGTGTGATATTCCTTGATGGCACGGTGACTACCAAATGGTACATGAAGGTTTTGGAAGATTATTTTATCCCCATTATCCAAAGTGACCCTGATTTCAACATGATGTGGTTCATGCAAGGCAGAACTCGCCCCCATCAAAGCAGGAGAGTGTTTGATGTCCTGGAGGAGCACTTTGAGGACCGCATTCTGGCTCAGGGGAGCCAGAGGCCACTGGCATGGGCCTCGATTATCCGCCATATTCTCCAGATCTGAACACATGTGACTCCTTTGGCGGGGCTATATCAAAGGCAAGGTGCACAGCAATAACCCTAAAACCATTTCTAAGCTGAAAACAGCCATTCAGGAGGTCATCAACAGCATCAATGTTCCAACACTTGAGCGGGTCATGCACAATTTCCCTGTTCGTCTGCGCCACATCATTGCCAATGATGGCAGACATATCAAACATGTAATAACCTAAATCTGAATATCTGTAGTCACGTTTACATGTTAAAAAAAGTGTGTAATGCTGTAGTTTGTAACTAATTTACATTTTTTTCATATAGTTCATTAACTGTCACCCTCTACATCCTGACAATAACTAAAAGTGAGGATCAAGGCCACTGTCTTCAGTTGCTACACTAGAGTTACAGATGACTATTTAGAATTGTGAGCTGGCACAATAGTAATGTTCTGCATATTTTATACATGTGAACTTAATTTTCACAATATCTGACCTGCTGCTTTTTATCAGTATGGAAAAAGTGTGGTTGATAATACTCAGACAACAAGTATGTCTAGTTGTTTGTGTGGTAAAAGTGAAAATCAACTTAGAATATCAATGTTGAAGTCACTATTTCATAATATACTGTATTTTTCTTTCATGTTAAATTGTTCTCTATTAATATTAATAGTTGTGTTACATACATGGACAATTGTTAGAAACCCTCAGTTTAAACGTGGTTTTAGCAGTGTCTGATCATATCTACGATCCTTGCATTATTTCAGTTTGCTGGGATTTATCATTGTGCACATCTTTGGACCTTGTCTGGCCAGTCTATTGCATTATAAATAACATTTAAGTTTCCTGAATAGAATTTCAAGGAATCAGAGGCATTTTCAAGATCACAGAATAAATCAAGAGGATAATTTTGCATTCTTATCCCTGCCAGGAATTGTGAGCTTTCTCTGGAGAGGAGGGGGGGGGGGGGGGGGGAGGCTACAGGCTGTCAGCAGGTTATGCCATAAAAATGAATCAGTAGTCTATTGTAGGACATTTTCTCAAAATTTGTTATAAGGACTAGAAGGAATGAAATGGATCTGTAATTAGAGGGGAATTACTTCATTTTTATGGACTGCATATTTAAGTTTTCCATAATTATTAGGTAGATGTGTTCTACCTGTTCGTGGCATATGAAAGTTTGTGCGAAATAGGGACTTAAACCTGGGTATCCCACCATCTCGAGTGGTCACCTTACCATCAGGCTATCCATGCAAACTGACCAAATTTCCAGATGTCACACTATCTACATCCTTATACTACAGTATTGAAAGTAAAAAGACTGTGGTATAGGGCTGTAGATAGCATGACATATGGAAATGTGGATCTGTCCAGGATGCATGCGTGGGTAGCCTAATGATAAGGTGACCACTCACAATAAAGAGGAAATCTGGGTTCGAGTCCTGGTCTGGTACAAATTTTCACATGTCACCAACAGGTAGAACATCCATACCTAATACTGCGGATGCCAAGTTATTCGCATTCAGCAAATTTATTTCAATCTAATTTTGAAACGGCGTCATTCTTGATCAATGTAAAAAAAGAGTCACTGACTCATTAGCTAGTGGTATTGATGATTTTCTGTATGTAGCATCACACAGAGATGAGAGTTGCTGACTTGGCCATTGCTCACACAGGTTTCACACTGCCACCGACACCACCGTCCTCAACCACTAGCGACAGTGAAGGCAACGCATCTCCAGGGCGCGAACCGACATCCCCAGGAGTAGGTGTAGCATGTGTGGGGGGCCGCGTGCAACGCTCCAGCTCTGGCTCAACCACTCAGCAGCCTCGCCTCCTGCTTGCTGCCCCTGGCAGGCAGCCCATCCAGACGCCACTCATCAGCAACCAGCCAGTAAGTGTACCAAGTGAAACAATACCAAATAATGCTTCTATATTAGCGCTTTCATATCCTTCACAAAACTGCAGTATAGAAAATGCCTGTCGTTATTTACATTCGTCCCCTGTAAAATATCAGAAAATACCTGTGTGAGGCTGTCCTCGGGAAAAACATCAGAAATTGGTGCACTTTCTGAAATATTTATAAATTATATACACAAACATTTCTTGGAAATGTCTACCTATTAGTGAAAATCATATCAAAATCTCTACAGTCACAGTCATCCTGAGATTAGCCCAGACATACAGACGGAACCATAACAGATGACTTCAATTTATATACCTGTGTGTATTGATAGATAAATTTTGTAAAGCATTATTAAAAGGAAAAAAAACACAAAATAAATTTATGTGGAGCAGATTGATGTTTCAGATTTCTCGGAAAAATTATGTGAAACTTAAGTGTGGCTACAAAGTTGACTGCATTGATAAGTGCTGTATGAGCTATCATTGATTGTAAACAGGAAATGAGAAGATTAGGGTGTAATGTTCCATTGAGACCAAGATTGTTCAGGAGGAAGGAGGTTACCATGGCTAAGATGTCATCTGGGTATTCATACCAAATTTTCAGTGGTGTTGAACCACAGTCATGCAGTAATTTTTAAGAGTGCAAACTGCCATTTCAATGTGTATAACTATATTTATCTACTGTACTATCTAGATTTCAGCTTTTATGCCATTATCAAGTACAATGCCAAAAGTTGTTAGACCATTATTACATCATATCTGTTAAGGCAGTCCAAAGCATGTAAACAAGACCACACATCACATGACATGACATAATAACAGTCTAACAACTTTTAGCATTGTAATTGATAATGGCATAAAAGCTGAAATCTAGATAGTACATAAGTGAAATATAGTAATACACCATCAAACGGCAGTTTACTCTTTTAAAAATCATAGCAAATTATTGGGGAGAACACTGTAAACTCCAGTTAGAGTCAAGCAATTGTGTCATTTCCCTTGGTGCAAGTATTGTTAGTACATGACAAAGTCATATCAGAGGGAAAAACTGAATGGATTCAGAAACATGATGATCTAATTTTGCTGTTTATCAGTACAAGAATATTACAGAATTTCTTAGTGAGTTTCCGTAAGGGCCCTTGGAAAAAAAATAAAAAAAATTACATTATTGCTGCAAGTGCTATTAGGCAACTTTGAAAAAGATTGTAAAACAGTTCTATTTCTCTCATCGTTTATCTCATAGAAGGATTGTGTGAATAAGGAAAGATACGTACATATGGAAGCATATAATGAAGTCAATCCATTACCTGCCCTCCCTCCATCCTCCTCACACTTCATTTGCGTGCAGAAAAGAAAAGGGAGGAAAAATATTGGTACAAAGTACCCTCATCCATATATTATATAATGGCTTATGTAGTATTTATGTAAAAGTAGATATTAAATACAACATCTGCAATGATGGAAAAATTATTATTTCAAGATTTTAAACATGGCTGCAGCAGCAACTGTTGAAATTCTTCGCGATAATGGATGACAGCCAACTGCTTTTGGCTGTCATCCATTATCGTGAAAAATTATTATACTCTTTTACAAATTCAGACAAAATGATTAAAAACACAATACATTTTATGCATAAAATATACAGTACCAGGTGTACACATTAAAAAATTATGTTTTGTGCTAGAAATATGCAGTGTCTTTTAAAATTACTGATATGCATGTTAGTCACCTACTTCATGACAACCATTTCATGGCCATTTACTCAGAAACAATGTTTCTCAGATAATACAATAATATAAGGGGATCATAAAATTTAAACAAAACTGTTGAAAGCTATTTGAATAATTAACTAATTGTATGATTGTCATTTGTGAACATGTGGGAGATGGTAATGACTTAATGAAGCATACAAAACTATAGTTATTCGTTTACTTTGGTGCAATTCTGTCATGACATGTACTGTAGCACTTTGACGGTAGGCAATGAAAATCTCGAACTCCATTTTGCTATACTTCACAATAGAAGCAAAAATGGTTCCTTAAAAAAATATATATAAACTCTTTGCCTTTACAAATGTCTGCTTGTGTCTGTGTATGTGTGGATGGATATCTGTGTGTGTGCGAGTGTATACCTGTCCTTTTTTCCCCCTAAGGTAAGTCTTTCCGCTCCCGGGATTGGAATGACTCCTTACCCTCTCCCTTAAAACCCACATCCTTTCGTCTTTCCCTCTCCTTCCCTCTTTCCTGACGAAGCAACCATTGGTTGCAAAAGCTAGAATTTTGTGTGTATGTATGTGTTTGTTTGTGTTTCTATTGACCTGCCAGCGCTTTCGTATGGTAAGTCACATCATCTTTGTTTTTAAATATTATATAAACTGATTCAGATAAAGTTCATACATGTGTAACAAGGTAGTAGAAGCCCAGTTATTGCCAGATCAGAGAAACCCAAACACTTTCAAATATATCTTTGATAATGGAGTTACTGGGTACTAAATTGTGAGGTTTTCAGTGACATATGGAGTTACGAGGTTTTCATCAACTTTCAGATAGCAAAAGTAACATCCATATCTCCATAGCTTCAGGACCTGATAAAATCCCTCTCAGATTCTATATTGAATTTGCAGCTGAGTTAGCCCCTCTTCTTACTCTAATCTATTGTAGGTCTCTCAAACAAAAAACTGTGCACATTAATTGGAAGAAAGCACAGGTAACACCCATCTACAAGAAGGGTGGTAGAAATGACCCACAAAACTACAGTCCAATATCTTTGACATTGATTTGTTGTATAATCTTAGAAAATATCCTGAGTTTAAACATAATGAGGTGTCGTGAACAGAACAACCTCCTCAATGCCAATCAGCATGGATTCTGAAAACATCGATGATGTGAAACCCAACTTGCACTTTTCTTACATGACATACTGAAAGCTTTAGATCAAGACAGTCAGGAACATGCAGTATTTCTTGATTTCTGAAAAGAATTTGACTCAGTACCACACCTACACTTACTGTCAACAAGTTAAATTTGTGACTGGACTGAGGACTTTTTGGTAGGGAGGACACAACATTTTACATTGGACAGAGAGTCATTGTCAGATGTAGGAGTAACTTCATGTGTGACCCAGGAAAGTGTGTTGGGTCCTTGCTGTTCATGTTGTATATTAATGACCTTGCAGACAATATTAATAGTAACTTCAGGCTTTTTGCAGATTATTACAGTAATCTATAATGAAGTACAGTCTCGAAGAAGCTGCATAAATATTCAATCAGAGATTGATAAGATTGTTCAAAGTGGTGCAAAGATTGGCTACTTGCTTTAAATATTCAGAAATGTAAAATAGTGCACTTCACAAAATTGAAAAACTTACTATCCTATGACTCTAATATCAATGAGTCACAGCTGGAATCGGCCAACTCATACAAATAGCTGTGTGCAACACTTTGCAGGGATATGAAATGGAATGATTGTATAGGCTCAGTTGTGGCTAAAGCAGGTGGTAGACTTCAGTTTATTGGCAAAATACTGGGGAAATGCAAGCAGTCTACGAAAGAGATTGTTGATAAAACACTCATGTGACCCATTCTAGAATATTCCTCAAGTGTGTGGGACCCATACCAAATAAGACTAGCAGGGGATATTAAACATACACAGAAAAGGGCAACACAAATGGTCACAAGTTTGTTTGACTCATTCAAAGTGTTACAGTGATGCTGAAGAAACTGAACTGGTAGACTCTTGAATATAGATGTAAACTAACTGGTGCAAGTCTTTCGATTTGATGCCACTTCGGCGACTTGCGCGTCGATGGGGATGAAATGATGATGATTAGGACAACACAACACCCAGTCCCTGAGTGGAGAAAATCTTCGACCCAGCCGGGAATTGAACCCGGGTCCTTAGGATTGACAGTCTGTCACGCTGAAAACTCAGCTACTGGGGGCGGACAACTATTCAGAGAAAGTCTACTAACAAAGTTTCAAGAACCAGCTTTAAATGATGACTCCCTATGTATCACTCACATAGGGATCATGAGGACAAGATCAGAATAATTGCAACAAGCACAGAAGCATTCAAACAATTCTTCTCATCCCCCACTCCATACATGAATTGAACAGGAAGAAATCCTAATAACTGGTGCAATGGAACATACCTCTCCCATGCACTTTGCTATGGTTTGCAGAGTATCTGTAGATGTAAATATATTAAGGCGTTATTCTTATGAATCATTTCATTTTTCTCTGGAATCATTCAGGTAAAACGCAAATTCTGTGGTACCTTAGAAACAGACTTTGTTGTGTGAAGGTGGTGATGATGATTTGGTCTCACCATTAAGTAATGCTAATGTAATGGTTAACATACAAGCAAACAGAATGTTGCACTTGGATAATGCTTAACTTTCCATGTTATAGGATTTCTGAGGGATAGTACTCTTTAGTTTTAAAAACAATTTGTAATCATTGTGAGAAAAAGCCTGATTCAAAAAATGTATCTCTTACAGAAAGGGTCAACAGGAATGTTGATACTGACAGAGGAAGAGAAGAGAACACTTCTGGCTGAAGGATACCCAATCCCAACAAGACTTCCACTCACAAAAGCTGAGGAAAAGTCCCTAAAGAAGATAAGGAGAAAAATCAAGAATAAGGTAATTACTGATGCAGCTGCAGTTTATTAACAGTCTGAACTATACTTACTCTCTTCTTACTACCTGAAAATATTTTTTATATCACTAAAGAATTTATATAATAATGCTTGCTTGTAGAAATATTCATGCAAAATGCACACTGTGTGATAAATGTTGAGCAATCATTGCCATACAAAAAGACACATTAAATTGCTTATAGATTTCTTTCAGCTACATCTTATTTAATTTGTCTTATCCTGATTATAAAATTTGAAATTGTACTATAGGTCCTTACAAACAACATTTAATGAAATATATATGTTATGACCATTTGATTTGTAAAAGAGAGTTAATATTTTTGTCAAAAAGTTTGAATTGTTGTAAATCCTTACCATTTACGTATTTATAAGTCTTACCTGATTTGTTTTCAACTTATTTGCAAATGACTCCAAAAACAATATATTTCTCTGGCATATGCTATTTTTTTTAATATGCAAAATGTTTCAAACAGCAAGGAGAACTTTGTTTATAGCTAAAATATCCTAATTGCTTGACAAGTCAGTTGTCAGACAATTTTTGAACTGGTAACAGTACCTTCACCATCACTGTCCATTCTCTAAACTATGGTATCTACTTTTTCATATTTATTTTGAGTTGAAGCTGAAAACAGCTCAATACCATACAAAACTTAGAAATTTGTACCTAAGTAAAAAACTAGAAATATAAGAGAGAGGAAACAAAGGCTCTGACTTTACTCAAAGCAATATATGTATATTGATTTCTGGAGCGTAGGGATTGCTCACTGACCTGGTACTCCTGCAACCCTTTATATGGTCAAAAAGTGATCACCATGAAACTCAAAGCAAAAGTATACTTAATGAAGGACATTACAAGAAACAATCAATGAGACATATATTAATTTGTGCAAACTGCAAAACTGAGGAAGTATGACTGAAATGAACGTTATACTGCTGATTGGGTTCATTACAGTACACAAATAACAAGTTCACAGAACTGTAAATAATGTCTCACTTGCAAAATTCAGTATGTTGTAGAGCACCTCCATGCTGCATTCAAAATCTGTAGGTGTTTCTTATCAATGTTGTTGAACTCCATAGATATTGTTTGATGAAAGATTGTTGATGGAGATCACAACCAGCCTCACATTTGAGGCTGTTTGTGGTGTTCCCACCCCCCACCTCCACCCACCCCACCCTCACCCTCACCCCCAGCAGTATCGAAGACTCTGTAAACATAACGGTATGGAATTGAAGAGAGCCTGAAAATATTCCTGATGAATCTTCCTCCATGCAATTTATATGTGACTCCACAGGGCACCAACAGTGGTTCTGAAAGGACTGTGATGGATAAATTGCTAACAAACCATGTTCCATTCCCATGCATGTACACACAGCCACGCAAGCCAAGGAAGTGGCAGTGCCCATCTTTCCTTGAAAAATAGGTGCACAATTCTTGTCACATGGAGTATGACTTTACCACAAAATATGGCATGTAGAGTTGCATGAAGGATGGACTGCACCTACTGCTCTAAACCAAAGTGAGCTAATAACAATCCTGTTGGAGGAACATCTGCAGCTGAGCATTATACCAAAGATTGAAAATACCAATACAGTTTAAAGTTCTTTTACTATTATCACACAACTAGTTTCGGGCTCTCATATGCCCATCTTCAGGTGTCGTAACTCGGTGCTGTGAACCCAACCATTGGCCTGAAAACCACTGATGTGGGTGTGCCAACTGTAAAAATTGTTAGTTCATCTAAACAGGTCATTCCAAAGGATTCAAATATGCTAAATCTCATGTTAGTAAATTGTCGAAGTGTCTGTAGCAAGATCACTGAGTTACTCTCTGAAATAAACAGCATTGTTGACAGGATCGATTGCGGACCTCTGGTACTGAGCCACCTGGAGGCTCTGAATCAGAGGCTCAAGACGGTTCTGTGACCATGCAGGCTGCAGGTTCCTCAACTTGCACCATAGGGGTTTCAGGTTCCGCTAAATAGGTCAGGTGTCCACTACACACAGGAGGTGGCTAGACGGGTATCAGGGGCTGTGTGGCATGGACTGGGCAGTGTTTTAGGTTAGACAGTCTCGGGAAAGATCAAAAGGGCTCCAGTCTCAAAGGGTACAGGGCAAAGAAATGACGAGAATCGACCAAGCAACAGTCGGTATTGTAGTTATAAATTGTCATAGCTGTGTTGGAAAAGTACCAGAGCTTGAAGCACTGATAGAAAGCACTGAAGCTGAAATCATTATAGGAACAGAAAGCTGGCTAAAGCCAGAGATAAATTCCGCCGAAATTTTTACAGAGGCGCAAACTGTGTTCAGAAAAGATAGGTTAAATAAAGTAGGTGGTGGTGTGTTTGTGTCTATTGGTAGTAGTTTATCTTGTAGTAAAGTTAAAATAGATATTTCCTGCGAATTACTATGGGCAGAGGTTATACTCAACAGCTGTACCAAAATAATAATTGGCTCCTTCTACCGACCCCCCAACTCAGCTGATATAATAGCTGAACGGTTCAAAGAAAGCTTGGATCTCATTTCAAATAAGTACCCCACTCATACAGCTATAATTCGTGGAGACTTCAGTCTACCCTCAATTTGTTGGTGAAAGTACATGTTCAAAGCCGGTGGTAGACAGAAAAAAATCTTATGAAATTGTACTAAATGCTTTCTCCGAGACTTGCTTTAAACAATTAGTTCATGAGCCCACACAAATTGTAAATGGTTGCAAAAAACACACTTGACCTCTTAGCCACAAATAATCCTGAACTAATAGAGAGCATAATCATAGATACAGGGATTAGTGAACACAAGGTCATTGTAGCGAGGCTCAAAACCATATCAACTAAAACCACTAAAAATATATTAAAAACAAAGATTCCATGACTTACCAAATGGGAAAGCGCTGGTAGATAGACACAATAAAAAAACACACAAACACACACAAAATTTCAAGCTTTCGCAACCAATGGTTGCTTCGTCAGGAAAGAGGGAAGGAGCGGGAAAGACGAAAGGATGTGGGTTTTAAGGGAGAGGGTAAGGAGTCATTCCAATCCCGGGAGTGGAAAGACTTACCTTAGGGGGAAAAAAGGATGGGTATACACTCGCGCACACACACACATATCCATCCACACATATACAGACACAAGCAGACATATTTGGCCTTTACTGGCTAAGTTTGACAGAAGCTTGAAATTTAGTGTGGATGTCAATGCGAGATGCTTTTAATAGTTTCCACAAGGAAACATTGTCTCAAAATATGGTAGAAAACCCGAAGAGATTCTGGTCATATGTAAAGTACACCAGTGGCAAAAACAGTCAATACCGTCACTGTGCAATAGCGATGGAGATGTTATCGATGATGGTGTCACTAAAGCGGAGTTACTAAATACAGTTTTCCATAATTCCTTCTCAAAAGAAGACGAAGTAAATATTCCAGAATTCAAAACCAGAACAGCTGTTAGCATGAGTGACATAACAGTAGATATCTTAGGTGTTGCGAAACAACTCAAATCATTTAAGAAGGGCAAATCTTCCAGTCCAGATGGTATACCAATCAGGTTCCTTTCAGAGTATGCAGATACAATAGTGCATTTCTTAGCAATCATATACAACCGCTCACTTTCCTAAAGACTGGAAAGTAGCACAGGTCACACCAATATTCAAGAAAGTAAATAGGAGTAACCCACTGAATTACAGACCCATATCACTGTCCTCAAATTGCAGTAGGATTTTGGAGCACATACTGTACTCGAACATTATGAATCACATTGAAGGAAATGACTTATTGATACATAAGCAACACGGATTCTGAAAATATCATTCTTGTGCAATGCAGCTAGCTCTTTATTCCCATGAAGTAATGAGTGCTGTCTACAAGGGATCTCAAATCGATTCCATATTCCTGGATTTCCAGATGGCTTTTGATACCGTTCAATTCAATTCAATTTATTAGCATCCTTGTAGTACATCATCGAAATGATATAGGACTTGTCAATAAACATTGCAATTTAAAATACATATACATGAAAATTTGTAATTGAATTTACATGTCACTTAGACATTACAATTTTAATAGAACTTTTAGAACATTAACATAAAAATACACAAGTAGGATAACAACGTACAAAAAAAAAAAAAGTTACTGATTCTCACATCAAAGATTATTTACATTCTTACATTAACAGTTTCACACTTTCATAGAAACAGCAAGTATTTAAATGTGAGCAATTACACATATTTAGTATGTCAGGGAAATATTAACTGCGCTTTTATTGTCAACGATTCACAAACTCTTCAATACTGTAAAAACTATTGCTTAATAACATGTTTTTTAATTCTCTTTTAAATACGTACAGTTTTGGTATTATTTTTAGTTCTTTGGGGAGAGCACTGTAGAGGATTTTGGGTTGGTATAGTACACTTTTGTGATACATAGCTGTTTTATGAATTTCTCTGTGGAAATCATTCCTATTCCTTGTTTCGTAGTTGTGAAATTCTCTGTTTAATGTAGAAAATTCCTCGTGTTCTTTTAAGAAACATATGCTTTCATATATGTATAAAGATGGTAGTGTCATGATTTTTAATTCTTTGAAAGCTTGCCTACAAGAGTCTCTATATCCTATACCTTTTATTATTCTGACTGCCTTCTTTTGTAGTCTAAATGAGTGTTTTGTTAGACTGATGTTCCCCCAAAACTGTACGCCGTATCTTAATAAACTGTGCATGAATGAGAAATAAACACATAACACTGTTTTAATATTACATGAGCTTTTAAGTTCCTCACAAGTGGCTATTAATCATATTGCATGCATATTGAGTACCATCTCAGTTGTGTGACTGGATTCATGATTTCCTCTCAGAGAGGTCACAGTTCGTGGTGATAGACGGTAAATCATCTAGTAGAACAGAAGTGATATCTGGCAATTCCGCAAGGTAGTGTCATAGGCCCTCTGCTGTTCCTGATTTACATAAATGATCTAGGTGATAATCTGAGCAGCCCCCTTAGATTGTTTGCAGATGACACTATAATTTACCATCTAGTAAAACCATCAGATGATCAATTCCAATTACAAAATGATCTAGAGAGAATTTCTGTAGGGTGCGAAAAGTGGCAATTGGCACTAAACAAAGAAAAGGGTGAGGTCATCCACATGGGTACTAAAAGAAATCCAAAAAATTTTGGGTATACGATAAATTGCAGAAATGTAAGGGCTGTCAATTTGACTAAATACCTAGGAATTACAGTTACAAGTAACTTAAACTGGAAAGACCACATAGATAATATTGTGGGGAGGGCAAAACAAAGACTGCGATTTGTTGGCAGAACACTTAGAAGATGCGACAAACCCACTAAAAAGACAGCCTGCATTACACTTGTCCATCCTCTGCTGGAATATTTTCGTGCAATAGGGGTGAGAGTGTCAGTGATATGATACGCGAGTTGGGTTGGCAGTCACTGAAACAAAGGCAGTTTTCTTTGCAGTGAGATCTATTTATGAAATTTCAATCACCAAATTTCTCTTCCAAATGCAAAAATATTTTGTTGACACCCACCTATGTAGGGAGAAAAGATCATCACAATAAAATAATAGAAATCAGAACTCAAATGGAAAGATTTAGATGTTCCTTTTTCCCACGCACCATTCGAGAGTGGAATGGTAGAGAAGTAGTATGAAAATGGTTCAATGAACCCTCTGCCAGGCACTTAAGTGTGAATTGCAGAGCAACCATGAAGATGTAGATGTAGAATGCCAGTATTGTATTAGGTATTGAAAACTGGTTGAAACCAGACATAAATAACAGTGAAATTTTGAACTCGGATTGGACAATATTTAGGAAGGGTAGGACTGATGCTATGGGAGGTGGTGCGTTCATTGCAGTTAAAAGCTGTTTAAATGAAATTGAGATCGATACTGGGCCGGTCTGCAAAATAGTCTGGATAAAGTTGTCAATCAGACAAGGAGTGACCATTCTATTAGGATGTTTGTATAGACCACCAGCATCTGCAACAAACATCACAGAACGTTTCAGGGAAAGTACATAGGAAATAAATATCCAAATTATCCATAGTTACAGGTGAAGACTTTAATCTGGCGTCCATTGACTGGGAAAATTACGCATTTATCACAGGGGGCAGAAGCAAAGACACATGTGAAGTTATTTTAGGAGCACTCTAAACATACAACCTTGAGCAATTGGTTAGAAAACCAACTTGAGATGGGAACATATTAGATATCTCGGCAACAAACAGACATGATCTTTTTGACGAAGTTAATCTAGAAGAAGGTATTAGCGACCATAACATCATTGTGGCTTCTATGTCAGTGGAAGTTGCAAAACAAAAAACAAAGAAACTGCATAGAGTTTTCTTGTTTGGAAAGTAAATAAAAGTGTCATTAATGAATATCTTCATAGTCAGTTCCAAGCATTCACCATGGGACACAAAGATATTGAGCACCTTTGGTCAGAATTTGAAGGTATTGTCCACCACATGCTAGAGAAATATGTGCGTAGCAAAAATGTAGGGGAGAGAACAGATCCACCTTGCTGAGAAAGCAGAGAATTTTACGCAGTCATTTTAAATGTAGTCACTGGTCTGCTGACAAAGAGAAATTATGCAAAATGAAAGCAGCTGTCAAAAGGTCAATGAAGATTCTTTTAACAAGTTTGAAAGCAATATTTTATCTGCAGATTATAAAAATAAACCCAAAAAATTTTGGTCATACGTAAAATCTATGAACACTACAAATAATTCAATACCTCCTCTTGCTGATAGTATGGGTAATGTAAAGGATGATGGTAAACAGAAGGGCAAAATTCGAAATCTAGCTTTTAAAAACTCATTTATAGTCGAGGATTGCAGCACCTTTCCCCCTTTCAATTATCGAAGAAATGCAAGGATGGCTGACATAGTGTTTAGTGTATCTAGGATTGTAAAACAGTTAAGATCCTTAGATGCCAGGAAGGCACCTGGCCCAGACAGTATCCCCATAAGATTTTATGTTGACTATGCTACAAATATAGCACCATTCTTAACCATCATCTATCAGAGATCATTGGAACAGCAGAAGGTTCCACAGGACTGGGAGATGGCCCAGGTCATAGCAATCTATAAAAAGGCTAGAAAATCGGATGCACATAATTACCGGCCAATTTTACGGACATCAATTTGTTGTAGAATCATGGAACATATTCTGTGTTCAGGCATAATGACCTTTCTAGACTCTGAGAAGCACATCTGCAGGAACCAGCATGGTTTTAGGAAACAGCAGTCATGCAAGACACAGCTGGCCCTCTTTGTGCATGATATACAACAGGCTCTAGATACCAGCTCCCAGGTTGATGCCATATTCCTCGACTTTTGAAAGGGGTTTGACTCAGTTCCACACTGTCGCTTGCTTCAAAAAGTGCGTGCTTATGATCTATCCAATTATGTATGTGGTTGGATAGAAAGTTATGTAACAGACAGAGAGCATATGTCATCCTGAATGGGCAGACTTCAACAGAAACAAGCGTAACATCAGGTGTGCCCCAGATCAGTGTAATAGGTCCGCTGCTTTTTACGATTTACATAAACGTTCTAGTTGATGTTATTGACAACAGCATTAGACTGTTTCCTGATGATACTGTAGTCTACAGGAAAGTAGTATCACATGAAAGTTGTGAACAAATTAATGAGGATTTGCAGAAAATAAATGCGTGGTGTAATGACAGGCAGGTATCTCTCAATATTAGTAAGTGTAACCTACTGCATATAACAAAGCGAAAATCCCCATTAATGTTCAAGTACAAAATAAATGCCCAGTCTTTGGAAGTGGTAACATCTGTCAAGTATCTGGGAGTGACTATTGGAAATGATCTCAAGTGAAATGATCAGATTACACAAGCAACGGGTAAGACAAACTCCAGATTGTGGTTTATTGGTAGAATCCTGAAGTGATGCAGTCCTTCAACAAAGTAAATTGCTTACCATACTTTAGTTCGACCAGTCTTAGAGTATTGTTTGTCTGCACAGGACCCTTACCAGTTGGGTCTGATTCAAGAGATTGAGAAGGTCCAAAGAAGAGTAGCAAGATTCGTGACTGGTACATTTAGCCATCATGAGAGCGTTACAAATCTCATAGAAAGTTTGAAGTGGGACTCACTTGCAGATAGGTGATGCACAACGGAAGGGGCTGCTCATTAAATTCCAAAATCTGATCTTCGCTGAGGATGTAGAGCATATATTATTACCAACAACTTTCATATCGCGCTATGATCACCATTCAAAGATAAGGGAAATTAGAGCTCGTACTGAGGTGTTCAGACAGTCGTTTTTCCCTCACATGATCTGTGAGTGGGACAGACGGGGGGGAGGGGGGGGGGGGTGGAATATGACTTTAGTGCGAATAAGGCCCTCTGCCACATACCACTTGGTGGCTAGCGGAGTATATATGTAGATGTATAAGTACAAGTCCACCACGGCACTCGAGGGTCACAGCACCAAGTTATGACACCTGAAGATGGCCGTATAAGAGCCTGAAACCGGTTGTGTGATAATAATAATAGAACTTTACAACTTTAGCAGTATTTTCAACCTCTGGCCAAGTGTGCTAGCACAATTGTACTGGCACTAGACACAGGGATCAAAAATTCATCTAGCTATCTAAATTTAGATTTTCCACAATTTTCTCAAATCACTTAAGGGAAATGCCAGAAGAATTGCATAGAAAAGCACGCAATCAGTTTCTTTTTCTGTCTCTTGGCAAACTGCAGAGGTGTTCAGTCTCTAGTTACCTCATCATCAATGGCACATTCAACCCTAGTCTCCCTTCATATTTTGCTCAAAAATCTCTATGGTGAAGGAGCTATTATCATACTGCTCTCAGTACCAGATTTCATCAAAAGTACGCAGAATTGTTTAGTTTTATTTTCTAAGTTTATATGTCCAATTGTCACTTTTTCTGATGTATTTTGACATTATTATTCATATTGAGTGTTAACTCTGTTGGTGGTTGTCGAGAAGTTTACACATTTTCAGTAAGCTAAGTGCTTTTTAACTTGTAAAAATACTGTAAGAATGGATTTGCATTAAATGTTACTTTAAGAAAGGAGTAAAATGCAGCACCAAGCATTGTAAATGTTAAATTTTACTTTTGTCAAATATTTTATGAATAAAATACATTTCAAAGAAGGCTGTGCGAACTTGAATATCATGAACACATCGGATGCCCCAGTATGTTAAAATGTGATGCACAAAATTATTGGCAATTGCTAAATCTCTAAAAAGAAGTTGCTGATGAAGTTGGTATACCACATTTTTCATGTTAGGGAATTTTTAGATGTTATGTGTGGCAGCTGAATATTTTCAGAAATTATATGAAAAACAGTAGTGGATGAACATTATTAATTAGTTGTGGGATGAAGTCCATGACCCCTGAGTCATACTGAATAGATGTTATTTATCTTCCATTGGCAGCTTAATATTGACCAGACTGTACTGGCATTTTTTCAAAGAAAGTAGTTACCCACTTGTGTACAGACTGGAGTCTGTTTACAATAGTACACTATAAGGCACACTTCAACTTGCCAAGTAATTAACAGAAATGTTGAGTAACTGAATGTAGATAATCTGATAATTTATAAAAGAAGTGGCTAATGGGGTATATTTTAAATTTTCTTTTGAATAGGAAATGTTTTCCGATTTCTTGCTTTATATTAGTAACTTGAACACATTTGCACCAGACTGCATAAGGCCACTCTGAATCCCAGGCAAGATGGCAAAATCTTCACAAATAATCATTTTTATGTGTTGTATTGTGACTGTAAAAATCACAATTAATTTAAAACTGGCTTTTATTATCAGAAACCATTAAGAAATAAATGTACTGGGAAGTGACTGTAAGTATTCCAATATCCTTAAAGAGACATCTGCAAGTTGTACACTTATCTATTTTAGGTTATTTTTAGTACACATTGTGCTAAATTAATAATTTATTTACTTTAGGTGCAGTGCCCCAGAAAACAATTTTAAAAAGCCTGTTTTATATGAGTGACTTTATTTTCTAAAGCATCAATGATAAATTCTAGAGTTCTAAAATGCTAATAATGTATAAGACTTCATACATTCAGAAACAGCAGATTGTTGCATTGTCTGATAACATTGGAAGTTATAACCAATTCCTACCACACTCACTGCGACTCTAGTAGTAGGTTTTTCCTTCCTAACCAAGTGAGGTGATGCAGAGATTACCACACTGGACTCACATTCGGGAGGATGATAGTTGAGATCCATATCTGGCCATATTTATTTGTTTTCTGTGATTTCCCTAAACTGCATGAGTCAAATGCCGGGATGGTTCCTTTGAAATGGCATGGCCAATTTCCTGCCCCATCCTCGAAGCAATCCAAGCCTGTGCTCCGCCTCTAATGAAGTCGATGGGATGTTGAAAGCTAGTCTTCCTTCCTCCCTTTGTCTTCTTAATATTTATTTTTATTGTTTCTCTATTTTTGTGACAACTGCAAAGCTTGAATGAGGACTTGGTATTTTCCTACAACAGTCCTTGATTGACACATCTGAAAGCAACAGGTTACTTATGTTTTCCAATATCTGGACAAGGAAAGAGCTTATATTATGCATGTATAAAAATGTAAACAGATGAAAAATGATTTTAATGAACACTGTTTCAGATGTTAAAAAGTCAGTTGTATTGAAGGAGAAAAATAATTTGAATGTTATTTGATACCTCAAAAGAAAATAAAACACAAACAACAAAGTGCCTTTAGCTATACATTTTCTTCAGCAAATAAATGTTTATGTTTTGAAATGTTTGGATGACACTATCAGTGATGTGAAGAGCTTACTATATGACCTTTGTCAAGAAGATCCATTATGAATTTTGTTTTGGTTATTGATAAACTCTTATTACCACTGCTTATCCTTAAAGCTGTTACTATATACCAACTGTTCTGTTACTATATACCAACTGTTTATAGGAGCAGTCTCTCATAACCCAGCTTCCACCATTCAGACACAAAACTACACAGCAGATGGCACCCAGGGCTCACTATTTTTGCACCAATATGTTAACGTAAACAACCACCCATAACCAACAAATCTCTTTAAAATAAATGTGATGATACAGTTGTTGGAAAAATAATAACTTATCTAGAATATAAATAGAAAATGTGAATAATAAGTGTTGTTTTCAGCTGTATTCTGATAAATCATAAGAAATATTGACTTAACCTTCTTTGTATTTGATCTCATACATCAAGAATAAGAACAGTATTCTAGACAAACAATAAGCAACAGTCAAATAAAAAAATTTGTTTGACTATTAAGGTAAATTGTAATGTTGTCTGTTAACAGATATCCGCACAAGAAAGTAGACGGAAAAAGAAAGAGTACATGGATGCACTAGAAAGGAAGGTGGAAATACTCCAGAATGAGAATTCAGACTACAAGAAGAAGATAGAGACACTAGAAGACAGCAACGCTTCACTGTTAAGTCAGCTGCAGAAACTACAGGCCATTGTAGCGAGAGGAGCAGCAGGAACTGTAGCTTCAAGGGCAGCAAGGAATAGTGATAGTTCTTCATTTTTAACAGTAAGTTTCTTATTATATTTTATAATGAATGGCTTGTTTTTTCTATCTGTTGAAGTGTATTGTGTGTGCTGATCTTATGTATATATCCTACTGAAACAAAATAACTTATTAAAAGGTGCATTACTGGAAGGTAACATTATTTTTAATTGTGAGAAACAGTTTGATTTATGGTACTGAGTGGCTCTTATAGGGCTTGAGATGACAGACATTGCTGAGTGCAATTGAGTATTGAAAATTCGTAGGAAATGTCTACTTAAGAATTCATGCATAAAAAGAAATGTGTTACACGCCTGAAAAGCCTGAATAGTATTAGTGCACATGGAAAGCTGAAGTAAATAACTCATTGTGATCCCTCACAATGGAGTTTCGATGGACCATGATGACAATTGAGAAAAAGGAAGATAATTATTAAACTTCCTGGCAGATTAAAACTGTGTGCCCGACCGAGACTCGAACTCGGGACCTTTGCCTTTCATGGGCAAGTGCTCTGCCAACTGAGCTACCGAAGCACGACTCACGCCCGGTACTCACAGCTTTACTTCTGCCAGTATCTCGTCTCCCACCTTCCAAACTTTACAGAAGCTCTCCTGCGAACCTCGCAGAACTAGCTCTCCTGAAAGAAAGGATATTGCGGAGACATGGCTTAGCCACAGCCTGGGGGATGTTTCCAGAATGAGATTTTCACTCTGCAGCGGAGTGTGCACTGATATGAAACTTCCTGGCAGATTAAAACTGTGCGCCTGACCGAGACTCGAACTCGGGACCTTTGCCTTTCATGGGCAAGTGCTCTGCCAACTGAGTTACCGAAGCACGACTCACGCCCAGTACTCACAGCGCACACTCCGCTGCAGAGTGAAAATCTCATTCTGGAAACATCCCCCAGGCTGTGGCTAAGCCATGTCTCCGCAATATCCTTTCTTTCAGGAGTGCTAGTTCTGCGAGGTTCGCAGGAGAGCTTCTGTAAAGTTTGGAAGGTGGGAGACGAGATACTGGCAGAAGTAAAGCTGTGAGTACCGGGCGTGAGTCGTGCTTCGGTAGCTCAGTTGGCAGAGCACTTGCCCGCGAAAGGCAAAGGTCCCGAGTTCGAGTCTCGGTTGGGCACACAGTTTTAATCTGCCAGGAAGTTTCATATCAGCGCACACTCCACTGCAGAGTGAAAATCTCATTCTGAAGATAATTATTGTTTGGTTTGAGTACAGTACACAGTGAGGAAATTAGTTTGTGAATAAACAATATATAATAGGTATAAACAATTAAAATATTAACCTGAGAAAGAATGTTCCAGATGCTGACTAACTAAGCCAAGATGAAGTGTTATTTAATAAGAAAAGAATGCTGGTATCAGTTACTGATATGATTAGGGAAGAAATTTTGATCACAGCACCATATGTAAGTAACAGGGAGACTGAGGAATGAATGGAAAAGAGCAAGCTAGAAATATTTGGAATTTCATACTGTGGATGGCAAACATTAAGCACAATGATGAGCTATAGCACACCTCGAAACTCATTGTCCCTTGCCTATAACTGATGCATATATGACCAGTTTAAGGTCATGCAGGGGCTGCAGCAATAATGAACTCTGTGACCCCTATTCAGCAGTATGTAGTGTTTCTTCTACAACATATTCTTTTACTTCAATATACAATGTGCAGATAATCTCTAATAAAATTTTATTTCACTAATTTAAGCACTAGCTCACCTTTTAAGAATAGTATGTCACTCCATCATTAAGTTGAAATAAGAATTTTGGATTTGTGCCTACTTAGTCTGCTTACACATTAAACCTGATTAAGTGACTAGGACACTTGTTTCCAGTAACAAGTAGAAGGCCTGAGACACATCCAACATATTTTGCTCATATTTCGCAAGTCACTTGTGCACAACCTAAAATGAAAGTCTCAAAGTTATTTTGCCTCAGTGCCCATCTGTTTTTGAGAAAACCAGCCTTAAGTTCAGGACATGCAATCGACCCAAAACTGATTAGATTGATAGATAATTGGGAACTGAACATTTTTCATTATCATATATGGGTCCATGAGCACAAATTTTCCCAGAAATTAAGAACAAAACTTTTATGATTGCCACTTACATTCCCATATGGTAAACGCTTATCATCGAAAGTGTTGCTGGCATAACAACTGAGACATCTGGCTGGAAAGTGGAGAACCTTGTTCAATTCTCTCCCCATTCTCTCTTCCATATCAATCCCTATAACCTTCATTTGTCCTCCTATCCTCTGTAAAAATATTTTCCAGACAATATGACATCCCAGACTCCTACCCCTAACACTCAAGATTCCTATCCTAGTAATTGTTTCCCATTGTGAAACCTGGTGCTCTCTAGACCCACCACTAGAAAATGCTACAATATCAAAGGCAGAGCAATGTGTGAAAGCTAGTCTTTTGTTCATCAATGCCAAGTGTTCACTGAATATGTGATCACTAATACACTGATTGAGCAAATGAACAGACACAACAGAACTGTGTCCATAGCTCATCATCTAGTGGTTAGCATTGTTGCTTCTAGGGTCCCAGGTACATTTCCTGGTTGAGTAGGAGATTTTATGCACTTGGGGATTGGGTGTTTGTGTTGTCCTAAACTGTTCACCTCATCTTCATTCGGTGCACAAATAAAAGAATTTGCATCCGGCACTGAACAACCCCACACTGGGTCTTCTGATCAATAATGCCATACGATCATTTCATGAAGCAAAACTGTGTGCCCTTGGGGACACTCAGTACTCAAGTACTGAGCATGCTCTACAGCATAACTCTAGAGACCTGAGTGCCTGCTGCAGCAAACACACCGTTTGTGTCATAACATCCAGCACTAGTTTCTGTGAACTCTGGAAATAGGAACTTGATCTCTACCATATTTTCACATCAAACTGCCCTCTTGGACCTAACGTCTATAATAACTAACCCTCCTTCCCCCACTTTTCTTCCCTCTCTCCCCAATGATAGAATTATTTTTCTTCATCAGTAAAATTTAATTATTTTACTCTTTCTTTGTCATCTCCCCCTTTTTCTCTCTTCTTGGTTTTCCTCCATTTCCCTTCCTGCTTTCCTGTTACTTCTTAACTGCACTTTTCTTTATGCATCTCATTTATCTTTCTCTTAATTAAATGATTATAATAGAGGGAAACATTCCACGTAGAAAAAATATATCTAAAAACAAAGATGATGTGACTTACCATATGAAAGTGCTGGCAGGTCGACAGACACACAAACAAACACAAACATACACACAAAATTCAAGCTTTCGCAACAAACTGTTGCCTCATCAGGAAAGAGGGAAGGAGAGGGAAAGACGAAAGGATGTGGGTTTTAAGGGAGAGGGTAAGGAGTCATTCCAATCCCGGGAGCGGAAAGACTTACCTTAGGGGGAAAAAAGGACGGGTATACACTCGCACACACACACACACACATATCCATCCACACATATACAGACAAAAGCAGACATATTTGAAGACAAAAACTCTTTGTCTTCAAATATGTCTGCTTGTGTCTGTATATGTGTGGATGGATATGTGTCTATGTGTGCGAGTGTATACCCGTCCTTTTTTCCCCCTAAGGTAAGTCTTTCCGCTCCCGGGATTGGAATGACTCCTTACCCTCTCCCTTAAAACCCACATCCTTTCGTCTTTCCCTCTCCTTCCCTCTTTCCTGATGAGGCAACAGTTTGTTGCGAAAGCTTGAATTTTGTGTGTATGTTTGTGTTTGTTTGTGTGTCTGTCGACCTGCCAGCACTTTCATTTGGTAAGTCACATCACCTTTGTTTTTAGATATATTTCTCTTAATTAATCTTTACTTTTCAGTTGCTCCTTCTATCATCTATGGATTGAAGCTTATACAGTGCTTAGCAAAATACTATTTTTGATCTCTTACTCTCTCTGATGTTCCCCTCTCCCCTCCCCCCTTCCCTCCCACATTATCTTTGTCTCCCCTCATCATTTCAGTAAGACCATCCCTCTCAATCTGTGGTCTGAGTGACCAGCTGCTCCTTAAACATCTCTGTCTTTCCCATCTGAGGAAGGAACTAAGAGTTCCAAGGTGTAGGGATATTTTTCTACTTTTAAATGTGTCTTTTGGCAGTACTTAGATTTTCACTTCCGGAAGGTAATCACCAACCAGCAATACGGTCTCCTTGCAGTTTTCAGTTTACTCAAATGAATTCTCCATTTGATTGATATGTGAGTTACTTTCTGATGTAAAGTGGTTGCTACTCACCATACAGCAGAGATGGTGAGTCACAGATAGGTACAACAACATTCCATTCTGGATTTTCCATTGTTTGATGTAATGTGGTGGACAAAGATAGAAGATGGTTGTCAAATTATATCTGTAATTTCAAATAATTGTTATTCATGTGTATTACAAATTATTATTTTTATTATTATTGTTATTACAATAAAGTTAATGTGTTTCTAAGATAATACACACTATTAAATACATAGTTTCCACTGAGCACTTTAACACTTTTCGTCCAACATCATGCATCATTGTCTTCTTAAAAACTGTAGACTCTCATGGCTGAGAGATGAGGCATCTTTTGTCTCAGTTATTGTTGCAACCAAAACTTCTGAACATGTTAAGTCTAAAAATTGCAAGTCTTATTATCCCAATGCTGCTCATTAGGGAAGAATGTAAATGATTCACTTTTAGACTGTAGTTTTTCAAGTCCGAATGGATCATCAGTACAATATTTGTCATGATATAGGAAGGGTTTTCATATACTTTTGCAGTGGAAGTATTTTTTTTCTCTTTAACACTATTCTTGATAAAATAAGTATATGATAGGCAAGAGCAACAATGTGCACAGCACATAATCAAATTGTTTGAATGTGGGACTGACGTACTGGAAAATCCAAGATGAAATACAAATGTTCTGAGCACAACAATATGAAGAGGATAGTTACTATTCACCTTATAGTGGAGATACTGAGTCGCAGATAAGGCACAACAATAAGCACTGTTGGAAAATGAGCTTTTGGTCTACAAGGCCTTTGTCAAAAATAGACGACAGACACACACACATGACAACAGGAGCCAAGTCTGGCTTCAGCTGCCAGAGACTGTGGTCATGTATGTGTGAGTTGGCCAAAAGCTCACTTTCCAACAGCCTTTTTGCTATGCCCCTCTGCGACTCAGCACCTCCACTATATGGTGAGTAGCAACTATCCTTCTCATAATATTGTTACACTCCATCCTGGATTTTCCATTGTTTAAATGTTCTAAATGTGCTTATGAACACACCACTACTCGCTGAGTAGAGGCAGCAGACAATTGTGATCTGAGAGTATATACCCTCTGTTTCAGTCACACCAGCATTCTTCACGGAGCTCTATGAAGTAGAGCCTTCACAATAATGCTGCTGTCTGGCGCAGTTATGCTGTGTGTGTGTGGTAAGTGGAATCTACGTTTTATAAATACAACTTTGTCTTCAGAAAATGTTGGAAAGTAAGACACTGTAGTAAAAAATAGAACTAATACAAACTTTGGATAAGCAGATAGAAATTAAAATTTTAAACAGATCAATAGAGGAACTCATTCAGTGAAAAGAAATGCGACATAGTAGAGGAAAAGAAAACCAAAATAACATAAAAACTGACAATTTTTATACTCTGGAAATAAAGATGGAAAGGTAAAATGGAACGAGGAGGATTTTTGTGTGATTTTGGTTTTCTTTTCTTTCATTTTTCAAGATATTTAGTGGTAAAGTAAGAAATGATAAAAACATTCTTCTTACTCTGTAACTCACATCACACTTTATTTGCAAATTCATGAAGAAATGTTTTATACTGTGCTGTTCTGCATTGTTTTTGATTCTCCCTTTTGGATTAAAATATAAATACATTGCCATTCTAGATTATAGTTCCTAAATAATGAAACTTTAGTTTTGAAAGAACTTGCAGTCAAGAGCAAACATATGATTGTTTGTGTTGGTTGGGGGGGGGGGGGGGGGGGGAGGGAGGGAGTGGAGGACCTGGGCTGTTTTTAAACACATTGTTGAACACCGTGACTGTATATTAACTCAATTATATCTACAGATGGCTGCAATCAGTGTGTTATGAAGATTTTATATCATAATCTGCACTTCTTTGTCATTAGGAGTAGTTTACCAAAAGTTTCAAAGCTTGCCCCTCTAGTCCATGTACTTTCTTAATTCATTTCACTGTCAATATAGAATAATTTCCAAATGAAGTTATTATGTGTCAAATATGTGTTAAAGAAATATTGTGTTTGCTGAACAACAAAGTATTCATTGCATATTTCCTTTCCACAGATTGGAATGCGTTTGAAAGTCTGCCACAGCGTTCCAACCCATTCATCATTTTAAAAGCTCACTGCTAGTCTTCCATACATCATCGGAAAGAATATTAGGGAAGTGTGTGAAATAATGTGAAGTGGATTGTTGAAATGTGAATGCTTATTACTTGTTAAGCAGTCTGAAAACTCAAAATTAAATTAGTATTCCTATGGAAGAATAAAATGTTTGAATATAAAATGTACTATAAGCTCTGCGCAGTGAGATGTGGTAAATTACAATTTAATTTTTTTAATGACACAATTTCTGTGCAGAATGAACTTTACAAATTATAGAGAAATGGAAGTTCTCATTATGTAAATAACGTATGCATTATCATCCATACATAAATATGTACATGTAACATGAATGACAAAGATGGAAATTGTAAATGCAATCATGCTCTAATTTATCACAATTTCACTGTAAAGTCTGGATTATAAAGTTACGTCCATTTCTTATCAGACTACACCAATCCCTGTTTGTTTGTCTCAGGGGCCATTTAAATAAAAGATTATTCAGCTAGGAATGCAAAATATTTTTATAAGACTTTATTTCTAAGCAGTAGCATGATATTTTTGTTCAGGGTATGATAAATTAGATGCATGCCACTACAGCACAAGTGGTAAACTATTCTCAATATAGATTTTAATTTGGCTCTAATTTAAGGTGTGTCTCTTTGTGACATTTGTTCTCTGATGTCATAATTGTAGATTTCTCATTACCTACATTAAAACTAATTAAGTACTATCAGTATAGTAGCTGCAGGTTAATTAACTTTGCATCCAAGCTTTGAATGTTCTCATCTTATCAGTCAGGAGCAAGGCTAGTGACTAATGTTACTATACTGAGTGTATTTCATAAAGGGATGCTGCTGCTGGACACTTTGTGTCAATTTAAAAGAAGTAACATTATGCTTAACTCGAACTAGTTACATTCCATTGAATAATTTAAATTTGTAGTTGTATTGGTGTCATAACTGTGTTGTAATTAAAGGTACAAATGACTACAGTGTACATTAATAGTCAGTATTTTTTGAAAAAATGGTTTATGTATGATTGTGTGAGTGTTGAAGAGTTTGGCTTGACAGAAAAAAACTGTACTTACAGTTTATGTTGACTGATGCATAGGTGTTGAGACTCATTTGGCTGTATGTAAAAGCTTACATGTAACACAGTTTTATGCAGACAGTTTTAGCTCCTTTGACCATATTGGTTTATTGTGAAGTTACTGCACATTCAATTCCCACAGCCTACAACTATTATTTTGGCTATTTCTGCTGAATGAAACTGTTTTTTAACTTCACTGTAACATCGACATGATGATAAATAGGTGCAGTTTTAATTTTTATAACATGCCTCATAAAAAATGAAAAGTTCTTTTATATATGTACATATAAGCACATTTAAAAGTACCCAGAAATTTTGCTTGAGGAGTTGTAATTCAGAAAAAATATCTGTAACTAAATTACAATAGTACCAGCATTATCATCTTTTAAAAATCATGGCTACATGCACACCAAGTCTTTAGATGAAACATGTATCAGTTCCAGTCTTGACGTCCTTAATTTGTCCGTAATATGCAGCATAGTACTACACCACAGGTGATTTTTATATCAGTTTAAATAAACAAACTTTTATCTCACACTTTTGAATAACACATTGCTCCAGTGTTGCCTTATTGGTTTTTATAAAACAGTGACATTTAGATTTTATCAGATACTTTGCAACACAGTGTGAACTATTTTTATTTTTGAAGGTATTGAAAAGCATCTTAAATTGAAGTTCCTTTTAAAAATAACATTTGTACTAGTTAAACAGGCAAACTATTTGACAAATATAACAGGTACCAGATATGCATATAAATTGATTTATTGATTCATCCTATAAATATTTCCAGATTGTGGGATACAGAACAGACACACACATAATAAATGTTTCATGCAAAATTACTTTTTGTGCACTTGTCAGACAGTGCTCATATTTTATTTTATGGCCACTAAAATAACAAAAACAAATAACTCAGTCATTTTACTGTTTCAGTAAAATTTGTGCAGTGTTCAGAACCATTTTTCCTGAAAATGAAATTTCCGATAGATGGTACTTACCTCCTGCTTTATATACCTATGCTAAGATGGAAAAATTGTGTTCTTTCTTCCAGAATGAATTTTGATCAACTGCAATGAATTGTTAACATGCCCATAATTATGTCACTCCACACAGTCAGCCTGTTGGAACTCCTCTGTCCAACTAAATTAACCATTGAAAAAATTGTGCCAATAATATAATTCATTGTCAATTGAGGAAAGTAATGCAAACATTTAAGTGCCTGTTCCTTAAGAAGTTGTGCAAAATGTGACTATTATAAATATTTTTATAGCCTGTAATGATAATGTTTTAAAAGAGCAGCATGTAATTATGCAGAATTTTTAGCAACTTGTATATAGAATTTCTGCAAAAAGATGCTAAACATGCTGTGGTAACTTTGTACATATGAATTATACATAATGAAACCTGTTGCCGTCTTAAGAAAATGCTAGTTGATATATTGCTTTGCAGAGCCGAGTTACTGAAGGTACGTTTAAGATATGTGCAACGGATTTCCAATGGCAAGAGGTATTAGACATACTGTAAGAGGAAATAATGGTACTTACTATTTCAAATAGAGTTTATATAATAAAATATATTGTTAAATCAAGCTATAATATTATTGTGAATCTTGTGTATCAGATGGTCATTGGTAGCTAATATAAATGAAATAAGTCTTGAAAATGTGATATCATTGCCTTAACAAAGCAACAAACAAATAAAATAAATTTTTATTTCTGCTATGGTATATGTAAATATAATATATATTTTGTGATTCTGACAAGACAAGGCAATTTTTGTCTCATCTTTTGTGGAAAATATGCTCTAAAACCAAAAATTAGTATGAATAAAATAGTCATGCATTGTTTGTATATATTGGCACTGTTAAGACATTTCACATTACCATCAGACATGAAATTTGTTGTTATTCAATCAGTTCACTGAATAGTATTTTTAAGAGTTGTTATGGTAGATTTTTGTTTAAAAATCAATGTTATTCCTTAATTGTGAGGTGTTTCGTTTCATAGAGATTTTATTTATGAAGATACATAAAATACATGTATTTATTTTAAACATGAATTATGTTACCCATACATTTTAGTGATGTAATTCACTTCGTTCGATATCATGTTGTTGCATATGTTATTATGAGCTAAGCATTTTCACAGTTTTATGCACATTTTTAATTTTGATATTGAGCTGAGCATTTTAATCCTATACAATTCAAGTTTTATTGTGTGCTGTCTATACTTCATGTGTGTGCAATATTTTACTAACTTCCTCCTAAGTGGCTGAATTTGTTGATCTTGCCAAAATAGAGAGGTTATTGTTGATCTCTTACATGTATTAAAAAGGGAAGTAGTGAAGTTTACGTAAAGTAGTTTGTATGGTGGTGCAGTGTATCCACAGAATTCAACAGGCATTTATGGAGTAAAAAAAAAAGTATATATGTTCATGTCACTTTGCACTTTTGAGTATGTAGTGTGGGGACAACAGATATAAATAAAAAAATATGATATGAAACAATGTGTTTAAAATTAATGCAACAAGGCAATCCTTTAACACAAATATCCTTAAATATATATCCATTTCTGGTGTAATCCAAAAAGGTTTTTGCTTTTTATTATTCAGTCATCAACAGTGTTCACTATACAGGGTGGTTATAATTGAGCTTTCGCTACTTGAGAGGGCTCCCAACAAAAACAATAGATTGTAAGATGATGAAACTTTGTAGAAATATTTGTAAGGACATGCAGAAGAGAAATAATGAATAACTCATTGAAAGAAACACGAGAAGGTAACATTTGTTAAATGTGTAGCATTTATGTTCCAGCTTACAAATGTTGCTCAGTGTGATGACCATCCACATTGATTGCAGCCTGGGTACAATGTAACAACTTCGCAGCACTTTTTGAAAGGTGAACCATGGAATGTTTGGTTGTCTTGACACAGCTCAGGCACATCTTGAAGATCACACACTGCATTCAGCAATCTCACCCATGGCAACAGTAACTTCTTCAGCAATTTGTGATGTAATTAGCATGTGGCCATTCTCAGGAGTGATTCCCAAATCGCCAGTTAATTTGTACTTCCACAACATGTTCTGCAATTCTGGCGTGGAAAGATGACATCTCAGATTTCCTTTAATGAGTCAATACCCACAAAAATCAACAGCACTATTGCTGTTGTTTTGATAAAACAGCTTTACTAGTGAAGCCCTGCTTGGCACATCCAGGGCCTTGTTGACTGTCTGCAACTGTAATGCACACTGATGCTTGTGCTTCAACCAAACATCGCCTTACCAGCAATGGTGTCAAATGGCAAGTCATGATGCTAACAACACAAATCCTGCCCTGCACAGTCTGAACATCATTCCTATAAAGTTGGGTATCCATACTGTAAATAGTTTTCTGTCTACACCAGCTCAGGTAGCAAAAATTTAACTATAACCACCCTGACTGAACTTCTGTAAATATATTGCCAACACCCATAAAAGAGTATCTCAAGTTATTAGTGACCTCTGAGACCCACCCCTTTTCCAACACTTAGATAACGGGAAATGATAAAATATCAAACAATAGAAAATCCAGGATGGTATGTAACAACATCCTCCCACCCCTCCCACAGTGGTATTCCACCATCCACCGAACCTATACAATTCACTCGTCCATCCCTACACAACCCCCGCTCCCAACACCTTATTCAATGGCTCATACCCCTGTAATAGACCTAGATGCAAGACCTGTCCCATACATCCACCCACCACCACCTACTCCAGTCCGGTCACAGACATCACCTATCCAATCAAAGACAGGGCTACCTGTAAAATGTGATCTACAAGTTAAGCTGCAACCACTGTGCTGCATTGTATGTGGGCATGACAACCAACAAGCTGTCTGTCCACATGAATGGCCACCGACAAACTGTGGCCAAAAAACAAGTGGACCACCCTGTTGCTGAGCACACTGCCAAACATGACATCTTTCATTTCAATGACTGCTTCATAGCCTGTGCCATATGGATCCTTCCCAACAACACCAGATTTTCTGAACTGCACAGCTGGAAACTTTCCCTGCAATATATCCTATATTCCCATAAACCTCCTGGTCTCAAACTTCGTTAGTCATTGTCCTCACCCATCCAGCCCCATCCCTGTTCCCATTCCAGCACTATACAGCCCTCATTCCACCACTGCACCATTGCACCCAGTCTTTTTACTTCTCTCCTTTTCCGTTACCCCTTCTCCTCACCACCTCTCCCCTGCCTGCCATGTAACCTCCCAACTGCATATAGCTGCTCTACCCTCTCCCCACCTCGTCCCTGGGCTGTCCACAGCAGCACTTAACTGTCCACCATCCCTACCCTACTATCCCTCTCCCTCCCCGACCCAGCCTTTTCCTTATCCTACCCAGTCGCCACTCCCATCATGCACTCGTGCTGCTGTGCGCAGTGTAACTTCAGTTGCCCAAGACTGCAGTGATGTGTGAGAGATGTGTTTGCGTGCAAGTGTATGTCTGTGTGTGTGTGTGTGTGTGTGTGTGTGTGTGTGAAAGCTTTATTTATGACGGTCTTTTCGTTGTGACTATTTGAGACTCAGCATCTCTGCTAAGTGATAAAATACGGTATAATCAAACAATTCATGTATCATTATAGGTATCTCAGTTATTTACATACTTATTCTTATTCACCTTTCCTTTTCAACTGAGATGGTAGGAACACCTTCACTCAGAAGCTCCTGCACTCAAATAGACTGTAACACATCTCCTGCTCTCATGATTACCCTGTTGTTGTCCTGATGTAACTCTCCCCTAGGATCACCAAAAACTCTCACCTCTTGGCCACTATGACAATTAACTTTGACAGTCTCTCATTCATTCATTGTGTTCCATAGATTCTACCAAGAAAGAGAACTTTCATGGATGATGAACAGTTGAACGCATGCATTACCATGAGACAAAGACATTACAGAAACTTAATCTGTGTACTGTATTAACAGTGAACTATCACCCTACTGCTTAATGCTATTCATGCATTATGCTATCTAAATCCAATTGAGTAAATTGGCAAGAAAGTTGCTACTTTGAAAATGGGCTGCCACCTTCTCTGATTTATTATACAGTTGCTGTTTATCTGCTATTAGTAGCTTAATATTTGCTACATTACAATGGTATTTTTCACAGAAAATAGTTAAATATTTATTAATATAGAGTCCTATTAATACAACATTGTTACTCATCATATAGCTTTATAACAAACACTGCTACTTGCCTTATAGCAAACAGAATTTTTCTATCCCTGAATATACACTGGTGTCCAAAATATAAAGCAACAAAAGGAAATGTTGCGAGGTTGCATTTATTATACCACAAAATAGTGAAAACAGTAGATAGTAAAGTATAAACAATGTAAGGAATACATAACGCAAACGAGTGTAACATGCATAACAGTTGACAAAAATCTTCATTTTTTTCCAACTTAATGGACTTGCACACACATTCTGGGAACCAATTAATGTGTTCAGTATGGGGTGTGACCACCTCTGGCAGCAATACAAGCCTGACAACAATGGGGCATGCTGTGAATAATGTCATCTGTCTCATGTTGAGGCAGTCTTAGAGTGTGGTTGGTGGATGATGACATGATGCAAGCCACCTCTCTAGTGCATCAAGACATGCTCTATGGGATTCAAATCGGGAGAGTGAGCAGGCCACACCCTGTGTGCAATATTTTCTGTTTCCAAGAAAACATCAACCACCCATGCTCCATGAGGTAGAGCATTATCATGCATCAATACAATGTCTGGGCCCACAGCACCTTGCAACAACTGCACATGAGGTCCCAAGATCTCATCACAATAGCTGACAGCAGTTAAACCTTGCCGATTCACCCGTACAATTTCATGAAAAGGGGTTCGAGTGGTAAACATAATCCCTACACACATCATTAGGGATCCTCCTCAATATTGGTCTCTTTCCACAATGTTTGGGTCCCAAAATCATGTTCCACATTCCCCCCAGATATGAATCCATCGAGAATCACTCTCCAGACTAAATCGGAACTCATCTGTGAAAATAACATTGGCCCACTGCTTGACCACCCAGGTGGCATGTTGAGGGCTCCACTGTATACGTTCCCTTCTGTGAAGAGACACCAGAGATAGACATACAGCATGTCTCTGACAATAAAGGCACTCTGCCAAATCCTTCTGCACACCGTTTGCCTCGATACAACATGTCCAGTGGGTGCTGTGAGCTCACGTGCCAGTTGCCATGCAGTACTATGGCAGTAATGTTGTGCCCTTACAGCCAAATAATGGTCCTCTCTTCTGAAGTTACATGTGGAATGCCCTGTCCTGGTTTTCAGGATACAGTTTCAGTCTCCCAAATAACGGTCCTCTCTTCTGAAGTTACATGTGGAATGCCCTGTCCTGGTTTTCAGGATACAGTTTCAGTCTCCCAAATAATGGTCCTCTCTTCTGAAGTTACATGTGGAATGCCCTGTCCTGGTTTTCAGGATACAGTTTCAGTCTCCCAAATAATGGTCCTCTCTTCTGAAGTTACATGTGGAATGCCCTGTCCTGGTTTTCAGGATACAGTTTCAGTCTCCCAAATAATGGTCCTCTCTTCTGAAGTTACATGTGGAACGCCCTGTCCTGGTTTTCAGGATACAGTTTCAGTCTCTATAAAATGTTGCCATATCCAAGAAACAACAAAATTATTCACATTAAGCCATCAGCCCAAATCAATTTGCAACTGTCCTGCTTCCATCATTTCTATGCCTCTCCATCACAGAGAGTCTGGTATGCGTCTTCTCTGTGCTATACCACACCATTTGTGAATGTGTAGATAACGACTGTGGATGTGGGGCTACCCGGCAATCACTACCCCATTTCATAGGTGACTTGATATTGCCACTGGCAGGGTTGTCCATTGAACGGAATGTCATCTTCCATGCGGAACACGATTCTAAGGACATCTGGTTGACAGATTGTATAATTATATCATTACTTAAAAACAGGAAGAGGAAATAGCAGTTTGTTGCTTTAATTTTGGACACCAGTGAAGATAGTCAGACACAGTAATTTGTAAAAGAGTGGCTAATGAGACAGGGTTTTAACTTTCTTTTGAATTAGTGGGGAATCCCAATTTCTTGCTTATGTTAGATGGGAGCCTACTGAATATCTTATCACTAGAGTGCATAACTCCATTCTGAGCCCTGGGCAAGAAGGGGAAATTATTTTTGTGTGTTTTATTGTGATTGTATATATCATAGCTGATCTGACATTGATTTTATTATCAGCAAAAACAACCATTAAGGGTGCCTTTGAATGCATAAAAAAAGTTGATATTCATAATTATTTCTCCAAGTAAAATAAAAATTAATGCTAAATTAGATGGTATAGTTTTATTCCTTACACCTTTGTCTATATGAAATCATTTTTGTGTCCACGTCAGATGCTCCCTGTGACTGCTGCAACATATGGAAGTACCCCTTGCAGCCGGAAAAATGGTCATTGGCGGGAATTTCTGAAGTCTCCTTATTGGAGCTGTAACAAAATAATCTTACTTAGTCATTTTCAATATATTTTCTATCAACATACATAGGTTAATTAAAAAATATTACATTCTAAAAAAAATGTGAGGTGTTGAAACAAATGTCATTTTCTCCACTCAAAAAATTGAGGCAAAAGTGTGCACCAAAAATAGACTTTTGATGTTATTGCTAAACAGTTATGTATGCTCACAGAGAATTCAATTTAAAATGCTGGCATAAAATTACAGACAGTATCATACATACTATTAACAAGTTATGATTCCTGTCAATTTGAAAAATACAATTTCGAGAGAAACATGTTTGAAGTTTCTGGTTACATTTTTTGTAATTAAGTCAAACATACCCTTAGCCAGTGATCCCTGAACCATACAGAAATCCCTCCAGATCCAAAAAGAGGTCCTAAATCATCTTCATTGCAATGGTGATCCTGTGGGCCTCTCTGGCAGCCTTTTGATCTGCTTTTGTTCTGGTCCAATCTCAAGTTAAAGCACATCATAATTTCTATAATCACCATTGTTGAAATTACATGCTGCCACATTGGCCAAAATTTTGTCTATTTTTTCCCCACTGTGAATGGTTTTTGGATACACTTTTTCACAAATTGCCTTGGCACTTGGTAACAGAGTTTCTGGCAAACGTGGGTGGAACCTTTCAATAAAGTAGTCATCCCAGAGAATATTTTCAGTAAAAAAAAAGATTTTTTTTTTTTAATTTTCAAAGAGGACTGCCCCCTTAAGCAGTAAATGTATTGGGAAGTGATTATAAGAATTCCATGATCTTTAAAAAGTGTTCCACAAGAAGTATGAATATCAACTTAACACCATATTCTTATATAATAGGAATATGTGACTCTGCATTGAGCAAAAACAATATTTCTTGTTTTAATATTCAAACACGTTTTGGAGGAGTTTCCCCATCTTCAGTGGGTTCATTTATTCTCTGTCAAATAATAAATAAAGAAATTTTTGCATCATAATACAGAACAGTTTTTGAGATTATGGTATCCACACTGATAAAAGTATTAAAAATGCATATTAACAAGAAAATTCTCACTTCCGACTTCTGCTGAACAGACACTTCATTTACTTCAAATGCACTGCCTCAGTAGACAATTCCATGATACAACAATGAAAACAAGGCAACAGTCTCATCCTAAGTCAGAACAATTGGATATGATTGTAGGGGTCTATCGCACTGAATTGCACTTTTTCATTAGTTTATACATGTGTTTACTCCATTTTAACTACTTATCCACCAAAAGGAATTTTAGTGTGTACTTTATTTAGTTTATGACCATTAGTGTCCATTTCAGATGCTAAAGGGGCACTATTACTTTTTGAAGTTGTAAAATATGAGTCTTTGTAAGATTAAGTCTTAAATTGTTAGCTGTGAACCACTTGCAGGCCTGTTCAGCTGCCATCTCAGCTGTATCTGCTGCGGTTGAGTTTGGACTCTTTATTAGTACATCTGTGTCATCAGCAAACGTCACAGTTTTTGAATTGCCCTTTTAAAGTAATTGAAAGATCATTTATGTAAGCTAGAAACAAGAGCCGGTTCAGAATTGATCACTGTGACACTCCATATTTTATGTTTCCCCATTCTGAAGTTATTTTTATGCTTGAGATACTGTCTGTTAATGAGATCTATTCATTGCTGTTATAGAATTTTAAATTCATCTGTACGAGGGGGATGCCATTAGCATCATAACTCTAGTTTGCCAAACAGAATTTTGTGTTCCGCACAAAGGATTTGACAAGGACACAGGATATACCAACAGGATAATTTTTCTTGTTTAGCTCTGTTACCACTTCATTTGTGAGGTCTTGTATTGCTTTATGTGAGGAGAATCTCAGACTAATATGTGGTTAACAAGTTATATTCAATTGCTGTTGCACAGGAAGACATATTGAGAAGAGGTACATAATGTTGAACTCGTAAATCTGAAGCAGCTATGTCTGAGGCAGCCAGCTAAATACACTGAGTGTCAATGCTGGTGACACAAGTGAGTGGAGCGATCCTCAAGCAGTAGTGCAACAGTGACGTTGACTGGTGAGTGTACTGTGTTCAAAGATTTGGAGGTTAGTACACCCATACAACATCAAGCTTTTACACGTCACAACACTTAGATCACCAAAAAGATCATTTTTGACAATGATGGATATACCCTTACATGGCAAGAGGTGGGAATATTTAAAGCATCCAGGAACATCATTTAACACAGTTGTTTTGGTGGTCCATGTGTTATCGCATGTGAGGCATAATATTGCATGGAAGTACTAATGTTCAAATTTTTGTGACACTGTACTCCTTCATGTTCATTTTTTCAGGGGGGCATTTAGCCCTTATTTCATTTTTACGGATTCCTATTCATGACCACACTGAACAGTGCAGATGGGGGAGCTCTTGGAATGAGAAGTTATTTGGTGACTGGACCTGGCCTGCTCATTCCCCAAGTTAAATGCTTTCCAGTATATGTTGGATGTGTTGTGGAGCCATATCACAGCATGTCCACATGCACCTATGACCATCCGGCATTTGTTAACAATGCTGGTGAAGGGATGGAACATCTTACCACAAAAACTACTTACCAACCTTGTAGCCAGATAGGGAACATGTTGCTGAGCACGCATTGCCATCCATGGTGGTCACACACCCTATTAAGAACCATATTCTGCCTTTTGTAATGTCCAGAGATTTAAATATGCTGTAGTGCCACCCACCTACAAAACTGGAGATAATCAATCCACCTTCAATTATAGACTTATAATACGAGGGCGGTTCAGAAAGTAACCTCCGATTGGTCACAGTGCGGGTTGTGGGGGGAGTAGCGACGCCATCTGTGCGTTCACGCACTCAACAGGTCAGTCGGCATCAAGCCGTGGTCGAGTGAACGTCGTACCTGCACTAGTTTAGTTTTTGTGGCAGTTTGAAATGTGTGCTGCAATAGAAAACCCCGCCAAATGTGAAGTGCGTGCTGTCATAAGGTTTTTTACAGCCAAAGGATATTCTGCAGCAGCTATTCATCGTGAGCTTTGTGCCGTGTACGGACCAAGAGTTATGAGTGAAGGAGTTGTCCGTGAATGGGTACGTTTATTTAAAAGTGGACGAGAAAACGTTCATGTTGAAGAGAGGAGTGGTAGACCATCATTGGTGACTGACGAACTCGTTCAGACAGTTGATGCAAAAGTTCGTGAAAATCGACGTTTCTCAATGTCGGAGTTGTCTACTGGTTTTCCACAGATTTCTAAGACTCTCTTGTACGAGATAGTGACAGCAAGATTGGGTTACCGTAAGTTCTGTGCATGATGGGTGCCCAAAATTCTTACCGACCACCACAAAACTCAAAGAATGGCCTCTGCATTAGACTTTCTGTCACGTTATGAGGACGAAGGAGAACCATTGTTAAACAGAATCATGACCGGTGACGAAACCTGGATTAAGTACGTGAACCCTGAGACAAAAGAACAATCAAAGATGTGGGCACATTCAAATTCGCCTACCAAACCAAGAAAAGCCTCGCAAGATTTTTCTGCCAGAAAACTGATGGCAACGGTGTTTTGGGATGCCAAAGGGGTGTTGTTGGTTGAATTCATGGAACGTGGTACGACCATTAATCAAGACGTGTACTGTGAAACAATAAAAAATTTACGACGGGCTATACAGAACAAACGCCGTGGTATGCTGACTTCCGGTATCGTTTTTTTGCACGATAACGCCCGTCCTCACTCTGCTCGCAGAACAACGGCCCTTCTCAAGTCCTTCAAGTGGGACGTTATCAACCATCCACCTTACAGCCCAGACCTGGTGCCAAGTGATTATCACCTCTTCATGCATTTGAAGAAATGGCTCGGGTCACAGCGGTTTGATGACGACGAAGAGCTCAAAGATGCGGTCACAGGCTGGCTCCAGGCACAGGCGGGTGATTTTTATGCAGAAGGAAGTTCAAAGCTTGTGAAGAGATACGATAAGTGCCTCAATCGCTATGGAGACTATGTAGAAAAATAGTGCAAAGATGTAGTTGTAAGATGTATATATTAAAATATTTTTATTTAACTTGGTGTATTTTTTTAAATCAACCGGAGGTTACTTTCTGAACGGCCCTCGTATATTATCACTCCTTCCAGTCTTTTCAAAGGTAGTTGAGAAAGTGGCCAAGAAGAACAAAAAATTTTGAATGAATATGATAATATAAATACTGTGGTATCTTGTGCAGAGTTGCAGTTTCAAGAGAGTGCAGTGCTGGCTTAGAATGTGCAACTCTTTTTATGTAAACAGCTCTATTGGTAACAACTGAATGCAATTAGGCATTACACTATTTTCATGGTTACCACTGGAAAACAGTTTTGTATCTTCAATAACTAATATCTCAGTATGTCTGGATTGCCACAGGTGCCATACATAACAGTGCACAATTGTAAATCATTACAGAACTGTATACATTGCTGAAATTGTGAAGCACTCACATGTAATAATCAGAGCCTTGAAATGATGCAGCAGAGAATCAGAGCGAGCCTGGATATATTAATAGAGAATCTCCTCCACCATCCAATTTGTAAGAGTTGCCTCGAACAAGATGGTGATCAAATGTATCCCAGACGTGATGGCTGACATGACAAATGAACATGTGGGGCAGATAAGTACTGGTACCCCTCATTGCACATTTCTCACAACATGAGACTAGGTACACTGCTGTTTAAATATGGCATGTGAAGTTACCTTAAGGAGGAACAGTACCTGTTTCAATTTATCCATTTTAGCACAATCTCTCCCACACCATCACTCCACCCACAGAATCTGGAGGAGGAGCACAGAAGTGAGCAGCATTTGGGTCCATCTTAGCACGTTTATGTAAAAGAGGATGGTTTTTTTACTTACTTATTTGTCCCCTGAATCATTCTTGTAGGCAACATGTACATGGCGATGCACAAAACGTACATTATGATATTAGACAAGTCATTTTATGAGATGATGGCTGATGAAATGAGTTGATATTGTGACGATTCACCTTCTTTATTATTTCGATGGTTGTCCTCTGTGGCGACGTACTGCACTGTGATAGTGGCTGAAAAATGGGGTGTGGAAGTACAACACTGACTACTTTAAATAATGTAGCCGACATGTGCACAGTTGCATTTCACAGTAGTTTACTTTCACTGTTCACAACCCTCCAATAATACACAGTTATATATGGCTAGTGCACTGTTGTTTTAACTTTCCATAAGTCTCATTAATAGTTTGCAGGCAAACCTCCGCATACTGCTACAATAGTTTACTATTGAACATCTACAAGCATTAAAAACCTAACCACAAAGTTCACAATTCTTGAAGAAATATGGAGCAGACACTGTCATTGTTTTAACACACAGCCTAATTGTGTTACACTTATTTCACGGATGCATTGTTGTTGATATAACCAATACAGATACTTTGTCTGAAACTCAGCCATGGACTGACTGTCTTGGGACCAAAAATTGGGCCCTTATATAGCCTCATAATAACAGGTACTGAAACTTCACATTGTTCGATGTTCAATTTGTATTGTATAGAACTGGGGACCTGGAAACGACAGAGAGGCTTTGTCCCCGCAGTAGCCTTCAGTGGTACAAAACCCCACAACAGGTTACAGCAGTCCACTCACCCCACTGCCACTGCTGCCCCACACCAAACCCAGGTTTATTGTGGAGTTCGGCCCCCAGTGAACCAGACCCCCCCCCCCTCCCCTGATGAGTGTAACCCCAAATGTTTGCGTGGTAGAGTAATTATGGTGTACGCATATGTGGAGTAAGTGTTTGTGCAGCAATCACCAACATAGTGTAACTGAGGCAGAATAAGGAGAACCAGCCCACATTTGCCAAGGCAGATGGAAAACCACCTTAAAAACTACCCACAGACTGGCCGGCACACCAGACCTCGACACTAATCTGCTGGGCGGATGCGTGCCGGGGACCAGTACACCTTCCCACCCAGAAAGCAGTGCGTTAGACCACATGGCTAACTGGGCGGGCAGTGATTAATTTACAGAAATTACAATTAAAACTTAACTCATTACATTAACTGAATACATCAAAAAATTCCGTCTTTTTAACAGTTTCTTCTACCACAAGAGTTAGGCCAAACTATTTGTTTAAATCATGAAATTAACAAATATAAGTACGCAAACAATACTTTGGACAAAACTGTTAATTACTTTGGAATTAATTAAGAGCCAGCTTTGCTAACATGTTTTCGAATAGAGCCAAATAGATCCATTAAGAATACTATTAGTTGTTCCCCCAAATGTTTGTAATTAGTATAGAATTTATATTTGTTTATATGTCAACAACATAATTTAAGTTATGAAACAATTATTGATTTCACCCTATAACAAAAGATACCAACTAGGAATAGTCAAAATTCATCACAATGTAATGAGAATTTATAAAACATAGGTATTGTTTATTCTAATGTTATTTTAGTTTCACAACCCACTCACACACAGACTGTGTGCTTATAACCAAACTTTTGCTACTTAAGCCAGTTTAGACAGAAAACTTTTTGCCATAGGGGTATCCAACTCCACAGGAGTGATGTTCAGACTGTGTGCTGCAGAATTTACGTTGTTGGTAGTGTTAGTGTCATGACCTGTCATTAGGTGATGGGTCTGGTATGGTGACATAGTGTTGAAACACAAGCATCAGTGTGGATTACAGTTGCAGACAGTCAACATGGGTTTGGACAAGTCGAGCTAGAATGAGATGTTCACTCTGCAGTGGAGTGTGCACTGATATGAAACTTCCTGGCAGATTAAAACTGTGTGCCCAACTGAGACTCGAACTCGGGACCTTTGCCTTTCACGGGCAAGTGCTCTACCAACTGAGCTACTGAAGCACGACTCGCACCCCGGTACTCACAGCTTTACTTCTGCCAGTACCTCGTCTCCTACCTTCCAAACTTTACAGAAGCTCTCCTGCGAACCTTGCAGAACTAGCACTCCCGAAACAAAGGATATTGTGGAGACATGGCTTAGCCACAGCCTGGGGGATGTTTCCAGAATGAGATTTTCACTCTGCAGCAGAGTGTGCACTGATATGAAACTTCCTGGCAAATTAAAACTGTGTGCCCGACCAAGACTCGAACTCAGGACCTTTGCCTTTCGCGGGCAAGTGCTCTACCAACTGAGCTACCGAAGCACGACTCACGCCCGGTACTCACAGCTTTACTTCTGCCAGTACCTCATCTCCTACCTTCCAAACTTTACAGAAGCTCTCCTACAAACCTTGCAGAACTAGCACTCCCGAAAGAAAGGATATTGCGGAGACATGGCTTAGCCACAGCCTGGGGGATGTTTCCAGAATGAGATTTTCACTCTGCAGCAGAGTGTGCGCTGATATGAAACTTCCTGGCAGATTAAAACTGTGTGCCCGACCGAGACTCGAACTCGGGACCTTTGCCTTTCGCGGGCAAGTGCTCTACCAACTGAGCTACCGAAGCACGACTCACGCCCGGTACTCACAGCTTTACTTCTGCCAGTACCTCGTCCCCTACCTCCCAAACTTTACAGAAGCACTTGCTGGTAGAGCACGTGCCCGTGAAAGGCAAAGGTCCCGAGTTCGAGTCTCGGTCGGGCACACAGTTTTAATCTGCCAGGAAGTTTCATATCAGCGCACACTCCACTGCAGAGTGAAAATCTCATTCTGGAAGCATCCCCCAGGCTGTGGCTAAGCCATGTCTCTGCAATACCCTTTCTTTCAGGAGTGCTAGTTCTGCAAGGTTCGCAGGAGAGCTTCTGTAAAGTTTGGAAGGTAGGAGATCAGGTACTGGCAGAAGTAAACCTGTGAGTACCGGGCGTGAGTCGTGCTTCAGTAGCTCAGCTGGTAGAGCACGTGCCCGCGAAAGGCAAAGGTCCCGAGTTTGAGTCTCGGTCGGGCACACAGTTTTAATCTGCCAGGAAGTTTCATATCAGCGCACACTCTGCTGCAGAGTGAAAATCTCATTCTGGAAACGTCCCCCAGGCTGTGGCTAAGCCATATCTCTGCAATATCCTTTCTTTCGGGAGTGCTAGTTCTGCAAGGTTTGCAGGAGAGCTTCTGTAAAGTTTGGAAGGTAGGAGACGAGGTACTGGCAGAAGTAAAGCTGTGAGTACCTGGCGTGAGTCATGCTTCGGTAGCTCAGTTGGTAGAGCACTTGCCCGTGAAAGGCAAAGGTCCCGAGTTCGAGTCTCGGTCGGGCACACAGTTTTAATCTGCCAGGAAGTTTCAAGTTGAGCTATTTTACCATAACAACAGCAATAGTCCTTGTGCTCTTCGCAAGTGTCAGTGCATTTAAGGAGTACAGAGAGGTTCTCTTTCTGCACTGGGGTTGAACAAAGGGATTCAGAAGTTCGAATTAACTGGCGATTCAGGAGTTGCTTCTGGGAGCAGCCAAATGCTAATTGCACCAAAAACTGCTGAAGAGTTACTGTTGATGTGGCTGAGAATACTCGACACAATTTGTGACCTTCAATCAGTGAACAAGCCGTGTAATGAGAACTGAACATTCAATCGACCACCATTCAAAAAGTGCTTCAAACAATTGTGAAATGGTTTCTTGAGTGTAGTTCCACCAGTTGTAGTTGCAGGTGATCATCACTTTGAGCAACATTTATACCACTGACTACAAACATGGTACACTACAGTTAAATGTTACCCACTTTTGTGGAAATTAAAATGTGCTTCTTTCTATGGTTTATTCATAGTTTCTCTTTCACATGTCCTTGCAAATGTTTCCACAAAGTTTCATTGTCCTATGATCACTCGTTTTTCATGTGCGTGTGGGGGGGGGGGGGGGGGGGGGTCGAGGTCCTCTGGGGTAGCAAAAGTGTACTTATGATCACCCTGTACAAAACAAGGACCTGGTTGGTGTCGTCACAGATTATAACTTATTACAAGGAAATTACAGTTTCACACACCTTTCCTTGTCGCGCTCTCTCTCTCTGCCTCTCTCTCTCTCTCTCTCTCTCTCACACACACACACACACACACACACACACACACACACACACACAACACACACACACACACACACACTTCAAGTAAGCATGCATTTGTCATAGTTGCAGATGATCTACACACAAAACATTTATTTCTTTTACAAAAATCATTCCTGCAATCAATTTCATATTTCTTTGCACAAATTTGGTTCAAAAATTCAAATACAGTGTAAAAGCAATGATCAAGGAAGAAGATTTTCATTTTCTTATTGAGCAAAGACAGATATCATACTTTATTTTACTTTTTTATTTATTTTTTTCTTATGGTGGGCTCCTGCAAAGTTGAATGCCTTATTTAAACAGTCAATTTTTATTAGCAATTGTATGCATTCGTTGGACATGGAAATTTCACTTTCTGTTTTGTACCAAGATCATAGACATTCATGGTTTTTCCACAATTTCATGATGTTACTGTCTACGAACTTACACATTTATAATACGTGAAGACTGCTAAAAGGTAAATGAGTGATTTTTGGAAGAGAAGTCTGCAGCTGTCATTTGGCTTTGCACTGTTTATAACTCTTGCAGCTCTCTTCTTAGTTAGGAGAATGTCTGAGCTATTGGGAAGTCTCACAAGAATATGATACCATATTGAATTACACTATGAAACTGTGCATAGTAAACAGTAGGAACAATCTCTTGATTTATGCAATATGCAAGGATATGTAAGATGTAGCTCCCTTTACTCAGTTCACTACTGTACTAGCTTTGCTGAGGTGTGTTTACCATATGAGGTTCACAGGCCTAAAAATTTTGTTTCTGATGTGGTGGATATATCAGAGCCATGTATTTTCATACTGGGCATAAATTTCTTTGTTATCAGATGAAAGTTCAGGAAGGTGGGTTTCTTCAGGTTGATTATCAGGTTATTTCTGTCAAACCAATCACTCAACTCACCTATATCTTCAGCCATGCCTCTTAGGGCTCATGGTCATTTCTGCTGTTAAGGAGGATGCTGGTATTATCCGAAAATAGTGTACTGGTAGTGGCACTGATGTTCAATGGTAAGTCATTTACGTAAAGAAGGGACAGAATTGGTTGAAGCATCTTAGTCACTATCTCCATAATCAAAGTAATAAGTTCCGATATGTCATTGATCTTTGTATTTAATAGTAAATTTCTGTTTCCTGAGCTGAACCAGTTCAGAGGGATGCATCTGAAGCTATAGAAGTGCAGTTTGTCTAATGCATAGTAGAATTTTATGGGTATGACATCAAGTGTCTTTGGTAAATGTGGGAAGATCCAAATTGCTTTTTTGGTCTAAAGCATATAAGGTGGACTGTTCATACTTTGCATCACGGATTTATTGTTGCTGAAGCCATGCTGGGCTTCAAACAATTTGGTTGCTTTCCTGCAAATTAATTAATCTTTAGTAAATGAATCACTCCAGAAGTTTTCCAAACACAATAACAATGACATGGGTCTTTAATTTTCCACATTATTTTTCTCATCTTTCTTAAAGGCTGAGATGGCTTTTGCACTTCCATACATTTGAGAGTGGGGCAGCTATTTTATTTATGCAGCTCTTTATGATAAAATTTAGGATGTCATCAATGCCAGATGATTAGTTTTAAGGCTCTTTGCACTTAATACACACACCAAAAAAAAGCTTTGCATCACCTTGGTTCCGAGAGTTGTGGAACCTATATAGAAAATGGGAATAGAGATCAACATAAACAACACTTCTGCCCTTTTTATTGTTCACGAAAACCATACATTGCATGTTGTACCACCATACAGTAAGAGCTTCAGAGGTGGTGGTCCAGATTGCTGTACACACTGGTACATCTAATACCCAGTAGCACATCCTCTTGCATTGATGCATGCCTGTATTAGTCGTGGCATACTATCCACAAGTTCATCAAGGCAATGTTGATCCATATTGTCCCACTCGTCAATGGCGATTTGGCGTAGATGCCTCAGAGTGGTTGGAGGGTCTCATTGTCAATAAACAGCCCTTTTCAATCTGTCCCAGCCATGTTTGGTAGGGTTCATGTTTGGAGAACATACTGGCCACTCTAGTCGACCGGTATCGTTATCCTGAAGGAATTCATTCATAAGGTGTGCATGATGGGGGCGCAAATTGTCATCCATGGAGACAAATGCCTCGCCAATATGCTGCTGATATGGTTGCACTAACGGTCAGAGGATGGCATTCACGTATGGTACAGCTGTTACGACGCCATCCATGACAACCTGCGGCATACATAGGCCCCACATAATGCCGCCACAAACCATCAGGGAACGTCCACCTTGCTGCAGTCGCTGGACAGTGTGTCTAAGGTGCTCAGCCTGACCGAGTTGCCTCCAAACACATCTCCGATGATTTTCTGGTTGAGGGCATATGCAACACTCATTGGTGAGGAGAATGTGATGCCAGTCCTGAGTGGTCTATTCAGTGTGTTTTTGGGACCACCTGTACTACCCTGCATGACGTTGTGGTTGCAAAGACGGACCTCACTATGGACATTGTGAGTGAAGCTGCGCATCATGCAGCCTATTGCACACAGTTTGTGTCGTAACACTACGTCCTGCAGCTGCACGAAAAGCATTATTCAAAATGGTGGCATTGTTGTCAGGGTTCCTCTGAGCCATAATCCGTAGATAGCAATCATCCAATGCAGTAGTAGCCCTTGAGCGGCCTGAGCGAGGCATGTTATCAACAGTTCCTGTCTCTCTGTATCTCCTCCACGTCTGAACAACATCATTTTGGTTCACTCTGAGATGCCTGGACACTACGCTTGTTGACAGCCCTTCCTGGCACAAGGTAACAATGCAGACATGATCAAACTGTGGTCTAGGCATGGTTGAGCTACAGACAACATGAGCCTTGTACCTCCTTCCTGGTGGAATGACTGGAACTGATCAGCTGTCAGACCCCCTCCGTCTAATAGGCACTGCTCATGCATGGTTGCTTACATCTTTGGGTGGATTTAGTGACATTTCTGAACAGTCAAAGGGACTGTGTCTGTGATACAATATCCACAGTCAACGTCTGTCTTCAGGAGTTCTGGGAACTGGGGTGCTGCAAAACTTTTTTTGATGTGTGTATAATTTTGTCAGCAGTAGTTTTCCAGAAGGATGTTGGGGCTCAAAGTCTTTATTTTATTTTGTTTATTTGGTGTGGGTTTGTTGGTACTTTGTAGTACTTTCTTTACAATACTTCCATAGTAGTTGTTGAATATATTTGCAACTTCTTGTGGATTAGTGACTCTGGAGTTGTTGTGAATCATAGTTCATGTGCATGAGGCAGTTGATATGTTTCATTTCTTATGATACTCCAAAATGCATTTGCCTTTTTGAGGATGTTGCCACACAACTATCATTAGCCATTTGCTAGGCTTGTACTGTAAAGATTTTGACATACTGCTTAATTTAGTTATCTGTCTTGAGCAGAGAGATAGATACATTTTATGCACTACAACGGAGCTCTCTTCCTTTCGCAGGAAATCCTTATGTCATTTGTTACGCATGGCTTCCTTTTAGATTAATTGACTTAATGTGTTTCACTATGAGAAGTCAAGGGATAACAAAGCAACAGAGAAAGATATTTAAGAAGGATTACAACTTTTTGTCTGTATCATCTGCTTCATTTGCTTCAGCTTATTTTTCTGATGCTCGGATGTTGTTGAAGGTTCTCATGTTTTTGCCGCTCTAACTTTTTACTTTAATTATGTATTTTTTGTTGCAGCTAAAAGGGAGGACATTCATAAGGTAGGGGATTTTGCTCACAATAGCCTGAATGGGCAGGTACTTTGGACTGATAAAGACTGTTTGCAAATATCTGGTCTAGAGCTGTCTCGTTTTTTAATCTCATGGGGCATGTTACAGTAGCTTTCAGATTGAATGAGCTTGTAAGACTCAATAGAGATTCTCTCACTGCCCTGCAGTTTCAAAATCAACGTTAAAGTCTCCATAAAAGATTGGTACATTTTTTGGTGAAGTCTGTTTAGAGAAAACTATTTGCATTTCTTGTTGAGCTACAATACTATTACATTTTTTTCTAAAAGTTTCATATTTGATCCTCATATTTATCTAAATAACCAAACTGGTCATATATTTCAAGTCTGTTGTAAGTAAGAAATCAATGTCTCCGAGTTAATTAAATATATTCTGGCTGGATACAGAAAAGTTGTGTCTCTCATTTTTTTGGCAGGAGTAGTAGACTATATAGTCTGTTCACAAAGGAATGTACACAAGCTCCATAATAGTGCATTGGTGGAAGTTGGCAGACTTCAGCACACTCACATTTTGTGCCCAGCTGCTGCCAACCTCAGTGATCTAATACAAACCTTACGTGTGTATCCATTGTGAAAGGATTGTTGTGCCATGTTGTGCTGTGTCTCAGATACAGCTCCTGTTGAGTGTAGAAATGTGTACTGGACCATAACAGGGGGATATTCTTTCCACTCTTTGGAGAAAGCCAGTGGGTGGTGAGTGACGGAGTGGAACTAGAAACATAACTAGTAATGTCGATGAATGTTGCAAGCAGGAGTGCAAACATAAAGTGTTGCTCCATGCTCTCTCTCAGATGACAAGATAAACAATACACAGGAGCAAGCTTCATCTCTGTGAGAATTCGAAATTTTTGCAAAGAATCATGGGAAATCACTAATAATTCCCAGATGAAAGAGATAAATTTCAATTCAAATTTTTCACTTTGACAGTGCTATGAAACTACCTTCCCTTTTGTGTGAATTACTTTAAAATTATCATTTTGTTTATGTATGTAAAAACACCATTACTTATTGCAGTAACTTGCGTTACTGGTTCCTGAAACCCTCTCAGACCTGGCATCCAGTATGTTGTACATTGACTTTTTACAGCAGTAAATGATTTTGTTCACCATTGAAGCCTAGTGGCTTGTTTACTGGACATCTGTCACTTTTAGTTTCATGCTCCTTGCTGCACTCTGTTGCTGGAATAGTGTACTATGTTGAAAAACAGATAAGGTGGTGGACCCATCGTGAAATGCTCCAGGTAAGTCATATTTACATATCGACTACTGCAATATAAAAAAAAAAAAAAAAAAAAAAAGGGAAGGAAAGAAAATGTTGTGAAAGGGCCATCTGTAAAGATTGAGTTTAACCAAATAGACTATGAACGTAATTGAGCTATTATGAAATTAAATGTCGGCCAAAATTCTGGACATCAGGAATCTGTGGTAAAATTTTTCATCTAGTATGCTGCAGTGTAGGCTTTGATATAATGGCTGTTTTCAATCCACTACTCTCTTATAACGTTCTTTCAAGTAATGTATTATTTCTCTTTTGTTTCATAGCATAAAATATTAGCTAATAAATTATTTTAGGGACATTATCCAGTAATATGTATGTATTTTATGACATTTTCATCTGTGACACACATTGTTCACTTAAATTCGGTTTTGGTGCTGGTGTTGCTTATGATTTCCTAATTTATTAGGGTAGTATTGGTGAGCTTGATGAACAGAACAAGAAAATATTTGGTTTAGGTGCATCCGTCATTCTCCATTTGTGTGACAGAATAAAAAGTAAAGGACACAATTACTTCATCTTCTTCAAGTATTAAAACACAAAAAAAAACTTTTGCTACTGGAACATTTCATGTAAATACCTCTTTTTCTTCAACTTTGATAAATGACAGTGATATCAGAAAGAAGGAGAGAGGATTTTCTGACCAGCTTGTCAGTAGAGACAATAATGTAGTGCTGACAAAGTGGCCTGATAACAGAAATGTGGTATTGCATTCAAATTTTGTTGAGCAATGAGTTAAATCATCAAGATAATATGTAAAAATCAGGTGCCCCAAAGTTGTTAAGCTGTATACACAAGCAATGGGTACAGTAGACTTGTTTGATCAGATGAATGGGCTGTATAGAATCTTTGTTAGATCCAGAAAATGGGCTCTAAGCATGTTGAGACATTCTATTGATTTTGTTTTAGTCAACAGTAGTTAGAATATCTGAAACACTGTGCAATAAAAAATAAAAAAAAAAAAAAAAAAAAAAAAAATCAAGATAACAAAGTATTCGCCTTACCACATTTTTGAATGAGTGTAGCTGAAGGTCTTGTGAAGACATAGGCAAATTCAAAGAGGAAAAGAGGTAGGCCTAGCAGTGAATAAGTGAAAAACAGATTGAAGAGAGAAGATCCAGAACAGAGAGACAACCTCCATCAAAAGACGTAAAAGCACCCCACGTCAGGGGAAATCAAAAATAATTTGTTCAAAACTGATGTTCACATCTGCCTAAAACATGAAAATATGGCTTTTCATAAGAAATGAATGTTAAAAAAATTATTTTCTGTAACTGTTCAATTTATTAATTGTTCTGTAAATATAATATCATTAATTAAAATTATTAATATTATGTATAGATTCTCATATTTTGTAAAAATTCTACTTTTGTAAAGATTTTTCACAATGAATAATGTTATAAAATGTGTAACTATTGTCTTCTTATTACTCATCCTCACTACCTACAAGACCCAATGTACAGTTTATTGGAAAAATTTTTATTTTTTACACTAAGTACGTCACATTTCAATTTTGGCAAATAGGTCCACATAGACACAAAAAAGGGCAAACATATTTTTTTCTATTTTAAAATAATTCAGGGCTGAAAGGATTAAAAGGAGAGGTCCTTAGGGGAGGAATCAACTATTTAATACCACAAATGTGGTTGTGTAGGTTAGAGTCCCAGGTATGACATCACACCCTTTGCCTTTACAAATGTCTGCTTGTGTCTGTGTATGTGTGGATGGATATGTGTGTGTGTGTGCGAGTGTATACCTGTCCTTTTTTCCCCCTAAGGTAAGTCTTTCCGCTCCCGGGATTGGAATGACTCCTTACCCTCTCCCTTAAAACCCATATCCTTTTGTCTTTCCTTCTCCTTCCCTCTTTCCTGACGAGGCAACCATTGGTTGCGAAAGCTAGAATTTTGTGTGTATGTTTGTGTTTGTTTGTGTGCCTATCGACCTGCCAGCGCTTTTGTTTGGTAAGTTTCATCATCTTTCTTTTTAGATATATTTTTCCCACGTGGAATGTTTCCCTCTATTATATTCACACCCTGTAATATATTTATTTATTTATTTATTTTATCCATCTTTCAGCATTAACATGCAATCAATGTCGTCAGAAGAATTACAGCTATTTGTACATTACGTTTTACATAACAAAATATTACATGGTAAAAATATAGCAGTGTTGTACCCTATTAGCTTATAATTGTCTCTACACCCATATCTATATAAAACAGTAAGCCTTAATTTATCAGCATTGACATGCAATTGATGCCATCAGAAGAATTATAGCTATTTGTACATTATGTTTCATATAGCAAAATATTACAGGGTAAAAAAATAGCAGTGTTGTACCCTATTAGCTTATAGGTGGCTCTATACCCATCTCTATACATAACAGTAAGCCTTAACTTATCAATAAATTAGGTCATCTTTACAACTATTCTTAAGTTCTTCTATACTGTAGAAAGTATTTTCCTTCATCCACACTTTGGTTTTAGTTTTGAGAATATCCAGTGAAACCAATTGAGCCTGTATGGGTAAAGTGTTGAATAATTTTGTGCCTGTGTATTCATAGCTAGATTGGGTTTTCTTAAGCCTAGTTGTGTTTATATCAATCATATTTGTTTGTCAAGTATTGTGTTGATGAACAATTTCCTTACAGTGTAGTGGTTTAAGTTTTCTTTTATGTTTAATAGACAACAATATATACAAAGAGATGGGACTGTGAGAATTTTTAAGTCTTTAAAATAAGGTCTACATGAGGTCTTCCTGTCAGTGATTCCATAATGATGTCTAATTGCTTTTTTCTGCCAAGTGAAAATTTTTTTGGCTCCTGGGAAGTTACCCCATAAAAGAATGCCATATTGCAGATGGCAGTGATAAAAGGCATAGTGAATAGTGTTTTATTTGTCTCATAACATACAATTTCTAATCATATGATTAGTGTACAGGAGACACGTCAAAAAATGGATAACACAACTTAGGCCTAATTGGTACAAAGAATTTTAACATTAATATAAACTTTTATTTTTCTTTCCTCCCTTTTGTGAAGGACAGCTACATTTACACACAAGACTATATGTAAATTTATCCTGCTCAAATGTTCAGTTCATCCTTCATGAACTCCTCAACAGTGTAGTAGCAGCGTTTGACAAGTATATCACATAGCTTTGTTTTCAGTGTCTCTAGCTTCATACTCAGAACATTCTTTCCTTTTAGCTTGTTATGGATTTTCATTGCCATATACTGAGGATACTGCGCATAAAGGTTTAACCGATGAGTGTTATATGAGTGACTGAAACAGTTTTTCTCGAATAACTCTAAATTGCTATGTAGAAAGATGATAATATCATAGATGTATAAGGAGGGAACTGTTAATAACTGTTGTTTTTCAAATAGTGGGCGACATGATGTCCTTGGATGGGTGGTACACATGTTCCTTATTATTCTTTTCTGTAGCTTTAGTATGTGCAATATATTGCTTGAATTTCCCCAAAAAATAATACCGTACCTTACAACTGATTGAAAGTAGCTGTGGTATGCAATTTTCCTTGTATTCATGTCTGTTGCACCAGCTAATATTTGCATAGCAAATGCAAAGCTACATAATTTGTTTAACAGGTAGTCAACACGTTTATTCCAATTTAAATTTTTATCTAGGTTTAACCCTAAAAACTTTACAGAATCTACTTCTTCTATATCCTGATTTTTATGAGTTATTTTAATTTCTTGGGGCTTTGACCGTTTTGTTCTGAACTGGACTATGTGGGTTTTGGGGATGTTCAATCTTAATCCATTCAGTTGGAACCATGTTTTTAGTTTGTTCATTGTGTTTATTACGTAGAGGGGGATGTTTTCTGGCTCCTGGTTTTCAATTAATACAGATGTGTTATCTGCAAATAAAATCGATGGAGCATTTATATTGTTCGGTAAATCATTAACATAGAACAAGAACAAAATAGGTCCTAGAATCGAGCCTTGAGGGGCACCTAGGGCTACTGTTTTCCATTTTGAATAGTAATTTGCTGTATTTGATGAGACAATCACTCTTTGTTTCCTATTTGATAAGTATGAAGTAAGCCAATTTAGAACATTACCCTTGATCCCATACTTGTCAAGCTTATAGATAAGCAGTGCATGATTTACAGAGTCAAAGGCTTTTGTGAGATCACAAAAGATTCCTGCAACTTTATTATAGTTGTCTAATGATGTGCTGATCTCGTCGATAAACTTGTTAATGCATCGGTAGTACTTTTGCCACGCTGGAAACCAAATTGGTTTTCCGTAATAATATCATATTTCTCGATAAAATTTCGAATCTGCATAGCAGCAGCATTTTCAAAGATTTTTGAAAGGACTGGAAGGAGGGAGATGGGACAATAATTCCCCATATCCTCTCTTGACCCTTTTTTGAGCAACGGTTTTACTTCCGCATATTTCAGCACCTCTGGGAAGCTTACTTGTTCAAAGGATTGGTTTATTATTTTAGATAGTGGGTATCCTATTATTTTACACACAAATTTAAGGACGTTTGCTTGTATTCCATCCCAACCTGCAGAATTTTTGTTTTTTAATTTTAATATAATTTTTTCTACATCTATTGTTGAAACTGTTTTGAATTTTGTGAGGTATTCAGAATTATGATTTAGTCCAAAGGGACATACATTGTTCCCATAATCTGCAACATGAACATCTGGTTTCACTACATTAATGAAGAACTCATTGAAGCATTCTGAAATTTGAGCCGGATTTACAATGATCTCATCTTCAAGCTTAATTGTACTAATTCCATGTCTAGAGGCTTTGATAACTAATTCGTGTTTTACAACTGACCACAGTGCCTTTGATTTATTCTCGTGTTTTAAGATTAATTTATTATTTGTCATTTGCTTTGCTGCTTTGACAACTTTCTTAAATGTACTTTTGTATCGTTTAACATATTCAATAAATTCAATTTTTTTATTATGTCTTAGTTCCTTATGTAGCTGCCTTTTCTTAGCACTGGAGATTTTTATACCTTTAGTGATCCATTTTAATTTTGTCATTTTATTAAAATAAGTTTTTTGTGGAAACATTTCATTGAAAACACTTAGAAAATGCCTTAGAAATGCTTCAAAATTTGCCGTGCATGAAATATTTTTATCAAAGTGCCATTCTGTCTCCTTGAGCTTATCATGGAATAGAGTCAAAGTTTCTTGGTTGAAGATCCTTTTTACATAAGCTTTTTTACATGGGACTTCTCTACCTGCTCTGGGTAGCTCAATGAATAATGCTAAATGATCAGAAATTCCTAGATCTAGACAAAATTTATATCCATTTTCAAATACGTAATTCGTTAAAATACTGTCAATGCATGTGGCTGACTGAGCATTTTCTCTTGTAGATTCAGAAAAATTTAATTTGAAGCCATATTTTTCTATTAAGTCTGTAAATTTTGATACCTCACATGTTTCATTCAACACAATGATATTGAAATCAGCAGCAACCACAATTTTTTTTCCTCTTTTCTTTACTGAGGTATTCTAACAAACTCTGAAATTTACATAGGAAATGCTCAGTTGTCACCTTCCCTGGGATTCTATAAATTGATATTATAACAACATTTAAGTCCTTTAACTCAACACAGCAACTTTCAAAAATACACTCTTCATTAAAACAATTGAAGTCACATCTTACATGGTAATCTAAATCAGAATGAATGAGTATGCATGAACCTCCTCGTGACTTATTTATCCTACAAAAGCTGGTAGCTACCTTGAAGTTTTCAATTTTATTTAAGATTTTTATGGTATCACTACTAAGCCAGTGATCATTTAAACAAATTACTTTAACACTTAGAAATTCAGATAAAAAAACTTGTAGCTCATCCAACTTAGAGCTTCTGTCACATGAGTATTCAGCACTGAAACCATTTATATTACAATTTTATTTTTTAAAGACCTAATATTTAAATAATGAGCCATCCTCACAAAAGGGTAGGTCTGGATTCTTCTGTAGCATCCCATCACCTTGCTCACTTGGCTTGTATATGTCTTTGTCACTTTGATGTTGTGTACTTACATCCATAGTTAGATTCTTGATGGCACTGGATCTGGATGGTGCTGAAGTGATTTCCCTGGTGCCAGCCATTAAAAATCACTGTTCCTCTCTGGAGCTTTCCTTGTTCTGGAAGACACACGTACAGCAGCTTGTTTGTCTTCCAGTATTTTTGAAGCTTGCAAAATTTGTGCTTCATTTCTTTTTGGCTTGAACCATTTCGTAATTTGAGTTTGTTTCCCAGCTTGAATGTTACTTTCTGGCCTATTGGTTTTAAACCATTTCGTGATTTGACACTGATTGATGGCTGTATTGTTCGCTGCATGAAAAGAACACTTTGTTACTTGCGATTGATTTCCACTTGTCCTGGATACTTCATTGCACCGTGAAATACGAGTAAAATTTTTTTCCGTAAGTACTTCCTTTCCTAATGCATTCAAATGAAGACCGTGAACTGTATGGAGCCTTCGCTCCAAACTGTTTGTCAATAACGTCTGTATTTACAATGTGAGAACATATTTCACTGAAGCTCTTGTTTGCGGCATGAATTTCACTGTTTACACACGACCACCTTGGTAAATCGTGACAATGCGGGATATTTACAACGAATACATTCGTGTGAGATAAAGTATTGAGGCATTTTCTCAATTCTGTTCTAGCCTTGAACGACTCATTTCTATATACGTCATTTGATCCTCCCAGCAATACAACAAAGTCATCCTTACACAAACTAGTTACTTCACGTAATTTTGTAAGGTTTTTCAGTTCACTTAATGGAGCCCCAGGCTTCACGAAACCGTTTGCCCTGTAATTGTATTTTTCCGTTAGCAATGCGGCAATTCCACGGCCCTGGCTATCGCCTAACACGCATATTTTTCCGTATTTTACAATGTTAGCAGTCGGAAGTTCACCGTGCAACGGTTTGTTTACTTTTTGTGGTTCATTTCGAAACTTTTCGACTTCGGCTGGCGTGTTCATTGAATCTTCAGTAGTGAATACTCCCACAAGGTCGTTATACGTTCTAGTTTGACAGTTTTTATGCATTAAAGTTTCACTGTTTATACACATTGAAGTTTCACTGCTACTTTGAGATTGTACTTTCTGAGTGCAGTTTTTATGCATTAAAGTTTCACTGTTTATACACATTGAAGTTTCACTGCTGCTTTGAGGTTGTACATTCTGAGTGCAGTTTTTATGCATTAAAGTTTTACTGTTTATACATACTGAAGTAATAAATTTTGTGTAACACATGAGTGTAGTTTGGCTAGTAGATAGATAACTCTTGATAACTTTTCACATACATAATCTGTATGTGTGTCCCACATTAATTTCGAGTCAACGTGTATTCCTAGTAGTTTAACAGAGGATAACTCAGTGTTACTGTCTGATAGACTGAAGATTATCTTGACAGTCTTTTCATGGTTCATAGTTAATTCATTATCTTTAAACCAGATATTAGATATTTTGAGACATTCTTCACTTTCTTCCTTCAATCTGTTTATATCCTTTCCGGAATTAGCTAATGTTGTGTCATCAGCATAGGGTAAGTTACTTGGAAAGTCATTTACGCTGATGGGCCCTCATTTGCAAGTAATTAACAAAAAGGAATTTCTTGTGATCCACTAGATAACTAAACCTTTTTTACCCCTTAAAATTATTGTCATCATTATTTTTATTCAGTTAATTGTGGCAGCATGGTGTGCTATCTGGGACTATAACTTACACAACCGCATAGCTGGTTTCAAAAAGTTGTTCCCACCCTTGAAGACCTCTCCTTGTTAATGGTAACCATTTCTGCATAGAAAGTAGTCCTAATTTCTGACTTTTTAAAGAAATGCTCGTCCACTTAGGCCAAGATGTACTGGGAAAATCCTGTTGGATAATATCGACAGGAGTGTCGGAAGACAAACAATGGAAGACTTCTACTTGGTGCAGAAGATGCCCCCCCCCCCCCCCCCAATCTGTGGAAACTTTGACAGGATTCCAGGAAAAGATCAGCTGGAGTTGGTGTACTACATCTCTGAGTAATATTTTGTTGTCCATGGGATTCACATGGAAAAAGTGCAAAATAAGAGGTCTTTACTGCTAGAGCATGGAGCCCTTATTGCTTTTCAATTGCATTTCACTGTAGAAATGAAACATATTAACAAAGCAGCCATAAAAATATTCTCTCTCAGTTAAACTTTGGTAGACAGTTATATGACAATTGGGAAATGTTGGCAGGATGATGATGTTGTCTGTGTACAGTACAAATCATATTACTTCTTTTTATTGCCCTTTGGCATGTAACACACTTCCTAACAGCCACATTTGTATTAACAGTTATGCTTATTCCACCATCATGCTGCAGTTGCCATCACTGCACTACATTTGTGAATTAATCTATCATGTTACCAAAGTTCAAAGGGTGATATGTTTTGCTAATGGGAGCTACTAATAGCAAAAATGATGCTGCTTCATTTACAGTTTTTGTAAATAATCACTTGCATCTTTCTGTGAATAAACCGAATCATCAATTACTTTCACCTTATGAATCAATGTAATACTTTCAAACTCATAATCTTCATTTTAGAAAATTCAGATAATTCATGTATGACACCACTCCTTATGAAACCTGAGCAACAACTCCCTTCTCACATGCACACTTGTGACCAGTAGCACTTGGACATTGTTGACATTAATAGAAAGACAAAGTCCTCACCTGAAAAAAAAGGCATGCTCAGATCCATACACTCCAGAAACCAGCAATTTGTAAGGAGTATGATTTATTACATCATAACACCAGTACCAAGTGAGGTGGCACACTTGTTAGCACACTGGACTCTCATTCCGGAGGACGGCAGTTCAAACCCACATCCAGCCATCCTGATTTACATTTTCTGTGATTTCCCTAAATCTCTTAAGGCAAATGCCAGGATAGTTCCTTTGAAAGGGCACAGCTGACTTCCTTCCCCATTCTTCTCTAATCCGATAGGACCAATGACCTTGCTGTTTGATCCCGTCCTCCAAATCAACCAACCAACGATAACACCAGTGATTGTAGTACTCCTTACACTCTATTCTCTTTAATTCAAAAAGATGCATGTGGTCCACAAAATGGCTAAAGATAAAAGTCACACTGTTTTACCCTCACCATTTTATAATTGTGATTTAAGTGGAGTGGAACTGGTATGGGCAAAAGTGAAAAGATTGTTTATGGAGTACAACATTTTAGGAGACATATCCAAAGAGAATCTGTTTAAGACTGCCAGAGAGCCCATCTTCTAGTAACTGCTCAGAGGGCACGGCAGGAAGGCGCAACAACTACAAGAAGATTACTAGAAGAGTAACAGTGTCATCAAACTTGAAATTGATGAAATCATTATTGATACTGCTGAATTGGATAGTAGTGACTTTAATAACAGATTATGTATAGCTGAGGAATATAATGAGATTCATTCTGATTTATGGGTGCTTCCAATTCAGCACATCTGTGGTAATGAATTTTCAACATTTTAATCATTCTTCTTGCCCCAAGGTAAATTTTACTTCTGGCCCTACCAGAAATGATACGGCATTAGCAGCAACAACAACCATCACTCAACATGAAACTGTCAGTTTTGATTTTATGAATTGTATAAGATTCCGTTACACCCGTGTCTCAGTGTTTACTTTTGTAGATGTGCAATACACACAGCAGCTGACAGCTGTCACAGCAGCCAGTAGATGGCACTATCAACTTTGCTTGGAGCATAAGTTACTATGTGAATGCAAGTATAGTGTTGTAGTGCCACGACTGCACGATTTAATGGCAGCTTATCCCCCTCCGCATCCCCCCCCCCCCGCCCCCCCGCCCACACCACTTCACACCTTGGTACCCTATGTGCTGTGAGTCAGTGGACAAAGTTTGCTTCCTACACACCCCACACCCACCTTCCCTCTCAGAATTCATTCACCTCATTGTGAACAGACTGTACTGTTGCCTAGGGTACCATGAGTATTGGTACTCATGAGGGCTTCATCATGTTTGGTCTCTATAAAAAAAGCTCATTGGGTCTGTAAGCTGATGGTTTCTGTTTTCTTGTGGAGCATCAAGTCTTTTTTAGTGTAGGGCTGCTTGCATTTTTTGATTTGTCCTCTTCTGCACTATATACAATTGTAAATGCTGACATTCTTCTGACGTTTTTGTTGGATAAGATTATTGAGCGTCAGAAATAGTCTGTCTGGCTTCACGAGATGTTGTTGCCACTGGTACTGATCTGTCACGCATTTCTATTTTTGTTTGCTGCCCGTTTCCTTTTGTTGCAGTGATAAAAGCATTTATTATGCATATCACCATTTCCACTTTTCCTTTGTGGTTCATATATAGGCCTAAACTGTGACGTGAGAAGTGCATTCTGTTTGAACAGTTTATATTTATGAAATTTGCATTTTTGAAACCTCACAGGTTTTTTCCATCTTTCTCTTTGTTTTTGTGATTTCTGCATTACCACAAAACACCTAGTTGAGAACAGTAGTCCACGAGGAGACTAGGGAAGCCAGGTCGCCACTGGTACCAGCGACGGCTGCAACACAATGGGCCACTTCTTCAGTGTGCACTGTGGTTGTGGCATTGCCACCACTTCCGTGGCATTGGGCTCTCTGACAAACTGTGGCGCGCAGACCCGAAATTTGACCAGATACGAGATGTGTGCAAAACTGAAATTTGGAGCAAAACTGCTCTCATTTGAGGACACTAATCAATTCTGCAGATATCGTAGTCTCGAAATCACTGCAAATCGTTGATTTAATTTTTTATTTGGTCATGTTAATTACATATTGTACAAATGGTGTACTAGTAATATATAGGACAAGTCAAGTGAAATAACACAAAATTATGTGAGCATTTTATATATCATACAAATACTTATTTTCTATAAATAATTGTAGACAATATTAAAACCTGCATTTTATTGGTTTAAGTTCAAGTGAATACTTAAAATACCAGAATGTATGGAAGTACACATTATTATCCCAGTACCACAATCAAATAATGAAATTTACATTTTGTAACTATGATTTGAATTGAAATACAAAAGTATTATCTTCATCACTTAAATAAGTTCAAGTGAATACTCATTAGGGTAGAATAAATGGTAGTGTACATTTTAACCTATGATATAAATATATTTACATTTTATCACTATTATTTATGTTTGAAGTACATGATTTTGTCTTCATGACATTGTGCAAAAAGTATAGAAACAAAAAAATTTTGTGTAGAGAAACATATAGAAGCATGTGCCTGTGAGCTTAAATTAAATAAAGGCACATTTATAATTGTAACTGTATATAGGTCCCCATCAGGAAATTTTCATCTATTTCTGAAAAATTTGGACTCCTTGTTGTGCTATCTGTCAGACAGCGGGAAGCAAATTATTATTTGTGGGGACTTCAATGTAGATTCTCTGAAAGAGGGTAATAGGAAAAATGACCATGAAGTATTACTCAGTTCTTTCAATATGACACCTGTTATTGATTTTCCTACTCGGGTGGTAAAGGATAGCAGCTAACTGATAGATAACTTCTTTATAGACCAAGATAAGTTTAACCAGGTAAATGCTGAGCCTGTTGAAAATGGTCTTTCTGATCATGGTGCACAGCTAGTTACAATATATGACATAGCTCCATTCAGCAACACTAAGCAGTCCTCCAAAGTAGTACGTTCAGTCAACGATTTAACAATTGCAAATTTCAGGGAAAGCCTACAGCAGTTAGACTGGGATGAGATGTACCGTGAACCTGATTCCAATTTAAAATATAATTTATTTCATGACATTTTTGTAAATGCATTTGAAAACTGCTTCCCCAAGAAAATTGTTAAATATACTCGTAAGAAACCTTGTAACAAACCATGGCTTACTAAGGGTATAGAAATATCTTGTAACCGGAAAAGGGAACTGTATCTGACAGCAAGAAAGAGTAGTGACCCAGAAACTATCAAAAATTATAAAAACTACTGTGTTATATTAAGAAAAGTTATTAAAAAATCCAGGAGTATGTGTATCATGTCTGAAATCAGCAACTCTGATAATAAAATTAAAACAATTTGGAATATTATTACAAGAGAAATAGGTCAACCAAGAGCAGAGGAAGACAGTATTACCATCAAATTGAATGAAAGCTTTACGAACAAAAAGTCAGAAGTTGAAAATATTTTTAATAATCATTTTCTAGATGTTGTGGATATAGTAGGATCCAGGTGTTCATTAGAAGATGCTAGACTGTTAATGGAAGAGGCCATACCTATGCAATTTGATACAATTGAAATCTCACCCACTTCTCCCTCTGAAATTAGGAAAATAATAAACTTGCTCAAAAGCAAAAACTCACATGGAATTGATGGCATTTCCAGCAAAATACTAAAAGCTTGTTCTCAACAGATAAGTAAGATTCTCAGCCACCTGTGTAATAGCTCTCTGGAACAGGGCATTTTCCCTGATAGACTGAAATATGCTATTGTTATACCTTTGCATAAAAAGGGGGATAGATCTGATGTCAACAATTACCGTCCAATCTCCCTTCTAACAGCTTTATCCAAAATTTTTGAGAAAGTAATGTATTCAAGAGTAGCTTCACATATCTGTAAAAATGAAGTACTAACAAAATGTCAGTTTGGTTTCCAGAAAGGTTTTACAACAGAAAATGCCATATATGCTTTCACCAGTCAAATTTTGAATGATCTGAATAACCGAACACCACCCATTGGGATTTTTTGTGATCTCTCAAAGGCTTTTGATTGTGTAAATCATGAAATTCTGCTACACAAGCTCAAGTATTGTGGCATGAGTGGGACAGTGCACAAATGGTTTAATTCGTACCTAACTGGAAGAGTGCAGAAAGTTGAAATAAGTAGTTCTCGTAACATGCAAAGATCAGCACATTCCTCAAACTGGGGAACTATCAAGAATGGGGTTCCACAAGGGTCAGTCTTGGGTCCTTTGTTGTTCTTATTATATATTAATGACTTGCCATTCTACATTCATGAAGAGGCAAAGTTAGTTCTCTTTGCTGATGATACAAGTATAGTAATCACACCTGAGAAACAAGAATTAACTGATGAAATTGTCAATACTGTCTTTCAGAAAATTACTAAGTGGTTCCTTGTAAACGGACTCTCACTGAATTTTGATAAGACACAGTACATACAGTTCCGTACAGTAAATGGTATGACGCCATTAATAAATATAGACCTTAATCAGAAGCATATAGTTAAGGTAGAATATTCAACATTTTTAGGTATGTCCATTGATGAGAGATTAAATTGGAAGAAACACATTGATGATCTGCTGAAACGTTTGAGTTCAGCTACTTATGCAATAAGGGTCATTGCAAATTTTGGTGATAAACATCTTAGTAAATTAGCTTACTACGCCTATTTTCACTCATTGCTTTCATATGGCATCATATTTTGGGGCAATTCATCACTGAGGAATAAAGTATTTATTGCACAAAAGCGTGTAATCAGAATAATAGCTGGAGTCCACCCAAGATCATCCTGCAGACATTTATTTAAGGATCTAGGGATATTCACAGTAGCTTCTCAGTATATATACTCTCTTATGAAATTTGTTATTAACAACCAAACCCAATTCAAAAGTAATAGCAGTGTGCATAACTACAATACTAGGAGAAAGGACGATCTTCACTATTCAAGATTAAATCTAACTTTGGCACAGAAAGGGGTGAATTATACTGGCACTAAAGTCTTTGGTCACTTACCAAATAGTATCAAAAGTCTGACAGATAACCAACAAGTATTTAAGAAGAAATTAAAAGAATTTCTGAATGACAACTCCTTCTACTCCATAGAGGAATTTTTAGATATAAATTAAGAAAAAAAAGAAAAAAAACAAAAATATTAAAAAAATAAAAATAAATAAAAAATAAAGAAAAACAAAAAAACACAAAAAAAAATAAAGTTGTTATATCAACTTAAGTATGTTGTTAAATTAACCTAATTATGTCATGTATTGGAAAGTTCGACTCGTTCCACATCATTACGAAATATCGTATTCATGATCCATGGAACTAGTATTAATCTAATCTAATCTGACATATGTAAAGATTTTCTTTCCTCTGTTTTTACTCAGAAGGATGCCTTATTACTACAGGAATTTATTCATTTTATAACAAGTTTGTTCTGTGAGGAATGTTTTTAGTTTCCTTTTGAGTACCTGTGTGTTATCAGTTTCCTTTTTTATGCTGGTGGAAAGCTTGTTACATAGTTTTATTCCTGACTCAGTTACTCCGCTGTGACTTTTTAAGAGATGCAGACCCTTGGTGGAAATTTTTCCCCTGTCTTGTGTCTTGTGATGTGCTGGTGAACGTCACAGTTTTAATGGAATAATGCCTTGTTGCTGGTTACAAATATCATCAGAGAGTATAGACATTGATTTGTAACAGTAAATACCCTGCGAGTCTTAAAGAGACCTATGCAAGATGTTCTGTTAGAGACCCCACATATCAATCTCACTGCTTGTTTTTGTAATTTGAAGACTGTATCAACCCCTGTAACATTTCCCCAGAAACCTGTGTAAGCTGTACACACTAAGTTCTTAGTGGCTGATATGCATGACTGCTCTAGAGAGCCCATCACTGAATTTATTGAAATATATAGGACTCACACATGTTTGTGGATAGTTGAGAGCAAGGAATACAGCAATTGGGACCAGAAGGCAGAATTCTGAATGTCTATAACAGGTATTCTGGTAGACTTCAGATAGCAAATTGGAAATCCCCAACACTCAGAAACAAAGTAAAAGATACCTTACTGCCCACATCCATAAATTGTTAGTCTATAGCAGTAAAACTCCAATTCTTTAAAGAACAGAACTCCCATATATATGCGGTCTGTTTAAAAAGTTCTGGAACTTTTTCCACAAAATTCTTTTACTTATTGTGCAACCAATACATTGCTTCCAATGCTGTTTCCACTTCCGAAAGCAGTCATGGTACGCCTCTAACTGAACTGTGCGAAGCACCATCTACGAATTTTCTTTTATCTCTTCTATCATTCCAAATCTTCGTCCTTTCAATGGGGTTTTCGATTTTGGAAGTAAAAAAAGGTCAGCAGGGGCCACGTCTGGAGAGTAAGGAGGATGAGGCAGCACTGTGATTTCGTTTTTTGTGCAATAGTCACGCACCAATAAGGAAGAAGATGCAGCTGTGTTATTGTGATGCAGGAGCCATGAATTATCTCACCACATTTCAGTCTGTTTCCTTCTCATATTTTCTCGCAGGCATTGTAACAGGTCCTGATAGTACCATTGATTAACAGTTTGTCCCTGTGGCACGATTTCATGGTAAACTAATCCTTCAAAGTCAAAGAAAACTATCAGCATGGCTTTGAAATTTGAAGTGACATAATGAACTTTTTTTGATCTTGGAGAACCTTTCCCGACTTACTGTGAAGATTGAAACCAGGTCTCAAAAACATAACCGTCGACATACGTCTCATCACCTATTCTTACCAGTTCTTACGGAACATCTAGTTCTCATTTGTGGGATCCAAAAGCTCTTCACAGATTGCGAGGCGAAGGTCTTTCTGGTCTTGACTCATGAGCCTTGGGACGAACTTGGTGGCAACATGATGCATTCCAAGATGCTGTGTCAGGATTTCATGATATGATCCAACTGAAATGTTATGTTCTTCTGCAATCTCTCGGACAGACAGTCTTTGACTGGCATGCACAATTTCAATGACTTTCCTGGCATGAGAGTTGTCAGTAGACATCGATGGGCGTCCTGAATGAGGGCCATCCGTAACTTACATCCAGCCATTTTTAAATCGTGTGAACTATTTGTAACGCCGAGTGGGCCTATGCCTTAAGCACTCCTCACTGTAGGCTTACTGCATCATTTGGTGTGTCTCTGTAAATGTTTTTTTGAGTTTCACGCAACATTTTATCCAGATGCGTTTAACTCTGCCATCTCGAAATTCGCAAACTGCACAACACAACGTTCAACTCAATATAGCACTGAACAATAACTAACGGACATACAACAAAGAAACTTCCGGAAATTACACATTACACACACGCATGTGCTGGGATGACAACCGCATTTCGCTCCAACACATCACTGGTGCGAAATTACGAATGTTTCGGAATTTTTTGAACAGACCTCGTGAAGTGGCTTCAGACGCCTGATTACTTTCGAAATAAGTTAATGTATTCAATATTTAATGTTAAAAACGTAATCGAGAAGAAGTTTGGAAAAGGTTTGACATTGTGCTTAAGGTTTATTGACAGCCACTAATTGCTCTCATCGTCAAACTTTAAACACTGGACGGAATTGTGTAGATAATTTGCGCTCCATTCCAAGCAAAAGCAAATATTTCAGGAATCTCAATGTTTATGACTTCATATCTCCTGGACTATGTGTCGTACAATGACATTATTTTGCAGGTACATTCAGTAGATACTGTCTGAGAAATGTATAACAATTAGTAGTAAAGAGATAACAAATTAAAATATCGTGGTTGACGCTGAAGCTTTACTGTGCGCCATTTTGAGCAAAAGCTAGTTTTCTTGCATCAGAATGTTTGTGACATCGTATCACCTGAACCGAAGCCCACGAGAAACTCAAGCGGTGGCGCACACGTCACAGCCCTTGACACTGCAGGTCTTTACGAGTACCAGCATCCATCTTCGGCAGGGTGCGAGTAACTATTTCAGATAAGTTTAGTAATTCTTGAATGCGTCTTTAAATGCATGCGCTATATCTTTGGACTCGAATGTCTTTGGAATGACTGTGTACTGATAATGTTGTGCATATAATAAGCTACTTTGATAGTTTAATGAACTTAAGCTAAACATATTATTGTGTGTACATGTGGATCAGTAATTGTTCCCTGCTAGTAACGAAAAATACGGCGATCTGTTGAAAGAACAGGGACATATTGTGTTTTGTAACTAACTCGTGCACAATGGCCGCGACCAGTTCGGAAAATTGGAATACTATTTACGAAATAAGTGAGGAAGCGTGGGATAAAACGTGTTCCTGTAACAAAGCAGTAAGAAAAGGCGTGAGTTGTGCAAAGAGTAAGAGGAAATTCCATTACTCGTGTGTAAATGCAACGAATAGAGTGAAAAGCTGTAAATGTAGTGATTGTTTTCGTACTGAATGTGACGATATGGACGAAATCTAAACAGACCTGTTGAAAACGTGTGTGCGCGAAAAGTTAAAGAATGAACTCAGAATAGTAAAACAGGAACAGTATTCGAAAACAATTATACCTGTACTAACTAACGAACTACAGAAGCGAGAATCAGCCAAGAAAAAAATGTGTAAAAATTGCAGATTTGAGGCATCCAACATAAAACAAGATTCACAACACAGCGTGCATACCACAACACAGAACGCAGTTCAAAAAGGAAAGCAAGCTAATAGTGCAGCAACGAAAATGCAAACCTTTGCTCCTGAGAAGCAGCAGATGACGTGGCAGGAAAGAAGACACCATATAAGAAGAGAGACCTACTTGCAAAAAGAACAGCAACTCAAGCTCAGGGAATGAGAATATCAACAGTTGGAATATGGCAGTCTACCCAAAGACAGAAACTGCAACCAAGGGACCAGGATTTTTCGTGGGATCAACGGTGGTTTCACAGAAGAAAGCAATTAAGAAAGTGAGTCATCAAGTGGATGAACAGGTATGTGACTATCATAACACAGATGATCACAGTGCATCAAGATTAAATACATTAACTGAACCTATAACTTCAAATATAGAGCCAAATTGCTCTCGGAGGAATACAGACAGAGACAAACTACTTACTTTTCTACAAGTTAACATATGTTGTATTAGAAATAAGATTTTAGAATTAGAACATTTATGTAACACTGAGCATGAAGATGTTAGATGTGTATCTGAGCACTGGTTAACCCAAGAACAACAGAATATATTTGTTACCCATGCATATGTTGTGGGAGACATGATATGTAGAAAACAGAGAAAGAATGGTGGGGCTGGAATTTTTGTCAAAGAAGGAAAAAAGTTTTCCAGAATTGATGTATCTATGTACTCCTCAGAATTAGATGAGGAGTTCAGTTGTGTAAAACTAGTGAATGAAAATATAGTGGTAGTTAGTCTATATAGGTCGCCAGATGGTGATGTAAATTTGTTTATTGAAAAATGTGAATTAATAGTTAAAAAGATATTGAAGAGTAAATTAAGAATTGCTATATGTGGTGATTTCAACATGGAAATGGTAAACACACAGAGGCCAGTTTCTAGAACATTTTTCAATATGCTAAGATCATTAGACCTGTATTGTACAAATAACCATGCCACACATAAGAATGTCTGCATAGACAATATTGTTGTGAATTACCATATGGAGGATTTCACAATCAGACTTGCAGGAAGTGGCCTTGCAGACCATGAGCCACTACTCCTTACACTCTGTAAGAGGCAGGCAGTTACAATTGAAGAACATAAAGTAGTAATGGTACAAGGACAAAAGGAAGAATACCTAAGTATGTTTGTTAATAGATTAGGTAGTGCAGATTGGGACTTAATATAAAATTATCAGTCTGGAAAAATGAAAGCTGAAATTACCTTCGATAACTTCTTTAAAAAGTACACAGATTATGGTATTCTTGCTCACCAGTAAAGAAAATTAGATATCCAAGTGAAATAAAAAAGAAAAGTCTGAAATGGTTTACAGAAGAGCTAGCAGAAATTAGAGGAAATATGCATACGCTTTACCAGATGCATAAGCAGACCGCTAACCAAAGAGCAGAACAGGTCATATATGAAATGCAAAAAATACTACAAAGCTAAACTTCTTCTGGCAAAAAAGCAAAGAGTGGAAAACTATATAGAAGGGTCTTCCAATAAATGCAATGCAGCATGGGAAATAATAAAACAAGAGAATACACCAAAATGCACAGAAACAGCTCTACTTGAACCTGAGGGATTAAATCAGTACTTTTTAAACTCATTTAAAGAAATAAGTAACAGTATTACAGCAACAAATTCATCTGCAATGGAACTTGTTGAAACACCACTGCCTGTTAACCTGGTATTTCAATGGAGGACTGTCATACATGCTGATGTTATAAAAGCTGTATCCGAATTTTCAGATTCTAAAAGTATGGACTGTTATTGGTTATCAAATAACATAATTAAAAGGCAATACACTCAATCGCTAAACAATTAGCTTTTATTTTTAATAAATATGTAGAATTTGGAGTTTTCCAGATGCACTTAATGTATTAAAAGTAGTCCAAGTTTTTAAAAAAGGGGACAAACATCTTGCCCAAAGCTACAGACCAGTCTCCATTGTTCCAATATTCTCAAAGATATTTGAGGCACTGATACACACACAAATAAGCAGCTTCTTTGAAAAACACAATATCCTATGTAGCAATCAGTTTGGTTTTCACAAAGGGAAAAACTCAACAGGGGCCATCTTGGAAATCACTGACCAAACCTTAACAGCTTTTGAAAACAATAACATGGTATCACTGGTATTATGTGACCTAAGCAAAGCTTTCTATTGCATTCCTGTTGATGTACTACTGGGGAAACTAGAGTTTTATGGGGTGAAAGGGAGCACAATAGCTGTGATAAATTCTTATTTAAGTAACCGAAAACAATTCGTTTCAGTAAGAAATGTAAATTCTTGTGTAATGGAAATCAGCACAGGTGTACCACAAGGGTCTATCCTTGGGCCCATCTTCTTCATTTCAGCTATTAGTGATTTACCTAAAAACATAGCCCACTGTGTCATGTGTTATGCTGACAATACAACACTACTTACCACACATCACAACATTGCAGATCTGAATAAACTAAAAAAGAAATATTTGATAAGGCTCTGGACTGGTTTACAACTAATAAGCTCCTATGCAATCCTAATAAAACCCAACAACTTTTAATGGGAACATCAAAGGAAGTAGGCAATAAGTCGGTAAAACTCTAAGGTATTCACATTGACTCAAAACTTCATTGGGAGGAACACGTCAATCATGTATGTGAAACAATATCTCAGGTGGCATACCTTATCTAGAAACTAAAGGAGGTAGTGAGCTTGGAGTACCTTAGGGTGACATACTTTGGGCTATTCAAGTCACATATTTCATATGGTCTGATTATGTGGGGGCACTCGCCTCACATCAAGAACATCTTGAAATTACAAAAAAAGTTATGCATAATATGTAATGGAAGTCATAGGGAGCAATGTCGTCCTCTTTTTCCAGACTCAGAACACAGACAATTATACATTTATACATCTATGTGTCTGTACTCTATATTAAAAATAATATTCCAGAATTTATTGCCACAGGGGAAATACATGAACAGAACACCAGGGCTAAGGGTAATTTAGATGTACCATGCCACAGATTAGTAATAACAGGAAATTCCCACAAAATAAACCCACTCAAAATGTTCAATAAACTAACAATTCATGTTCAGTCTATGAATATAATTTTTTTTTTAATTAAGTGGTACAGCTGGCTGTCAGATCATCCATTCTATGACATTAAAGAATTCATTGAGATGCCTGAGGAGGATATTGGCATTTAAAAGTTGTCTGTAGTTAAACATATTATTGTGTGCTATGGTTAATTGTGTGTAATTACATAGTGTATACAATAGTCAATACAATACTATATTATATTAGATTATAGTATAGCTTATTGCATTAACTTTTAGAAGCTATCCTGGTGTAATTTTGTACTCTGCCATGCTTGATATGTATTCTATAATATACTGACACTTGTTTATTTTATTATTCTGTATGTACTAGTACATCCTGTAGGACGAAGCCAACATCATTGTAAAATAATCTATGCTGAATAAAATTCTTGATTCTCTCAGCGCACTATGTTTGTACACTTACTTCTGTGCTAAATAAATGTATATTCGACGTCTAAAGTGTGTTATTACTATCCTACAACACGAAATAGTCACATGTCTGATGCTCAAGTTTCACTGCACGGACAGTGAAAATATAATGAGTGATAAACTTTTTTTCCTTTCATCATTTTGTGGGGAGTGTCAGTGAGAAAAAGGTTTGAAATTATGTGTAAAGTGTGTTGGAAGTCGCTAAGTGCTCTCATTCTCAAACACTGGATGAATAAAGACCGGGTATTTGTGCATCATAAGTTACACTGCTTAAAGACAAACATAGGTTTTTCAACTAATACTTGTCACATTGTGTTAAACTTCTAATGTAAGATTATATCTCTTCATGAGTATATTATGGTACGATTTGAAATTTTGAAATTCAGTCAGTTATTACACAGAACGCTGAAAATCAAATTTTTTTTGCCCCTGGAAGCCTTTAGATAGGCACCCTGCAACTAGAGAGAAGTTACAGGTTGTGGGTTGGTGGCTTAGTAATATACATGCACTACTAAAGACATCTAAAAATGTAAGACAAGTCTGTAACAGTTGATAAATTACATAACTGAGATACTCTATTTTGTGAAATGTTTCTACAGAACAGTAAGTATATGGCTTTGCTTGTGTTAGGTATTATTTTGCTAATTGCTTGCTTGGACACTGAAGTTGAATGTTCTAAATCTTTGAAATTTTAATGTCACTGTTCAAATAACTTACAGGTTTGCTGCCGGGTGACATCGTCTAGCACTGCCAATATTTTGACAGGAGCACACCCCGCCATTCTCAAGGCACAACTGCAAGGAGGAAGCAATGTGCAAGGGAATTTAATACCTTGGTTCATAGAGTAGAAACAAGGAAGATACCACACACAGAACAAGAAACCGCCGAGTCAATACACAACCGAGGTATTAAATTCCCTTGCACATTGCTTCCTCCTTGCAGTTGTGCCTTGAGAAGGCAGGATGTGCTCTTGTCAAAATACCAGCAGTGGTCGATGATGTCACCCAGCAGCAAACCCGTAAGTTATTTGAACATTCAATTCGCCGGGAAAAGTTAAGGTCTCACATTGTTTACCTCTACGGGGAGGAAATGTATCGTTGATTGTGGAGGTTGGATAAACTTCGCAGCAGCAGAGTAAGGATGGAATGTGCATTATCGTTTTTATTGAAGTGTCGAAATCATAGTGTGGTTCCAACGTTTGCTAAGGTTGTGCATCATATTAATTCTCCTGCCGCCAATCGCCTCAAGCAATGTGCTGGTTTAGCTCTTGTTCGTGAAAGGATCCACTATACTCGCCGTCAATTAGATTTTGTTTCTAAGAATTATTTCAGCTTCATCTAATGATGGCGTCTAATGTTTCTGAATTTTCTTGGGATTGGGTGGATGGTGGCTCTTGGTCACAGTCTGACTGGGAATTTCAGTCTGTAACTGCTCATCATTCGGCGAAGTTTGAACGTTTCCTTGGCTCAGTGTCTAATTATAATTTTTATTCTCGATGTTCTGTGATCAATCTCACGGAGAAAATGTTTGACGACACAGCTTTGCCTGTGCTGGGGAAAGGTTTGAATTTTGCACTGACGCCTAAGAGTTTACCAGTCGTTGATTTTATTAGTTCTATTGAACAGGCTGTTGATAAACTACCTTCTGAGGCTGCGGAAGAGGTTAGGAGAGAAGCTTGTTGTGTGTTGACTGGGGCCCGTCCACCCAAGTCCAACATTACAGCAGCTGAGGCGGCTGCTTTACATTAACTCAGAATGGATCCTGATATTGTAATTTTACCTGTGGACAAGGGAAATGCCACGGTTTTGTTGAACAAGCATGATTACATTCAAAAGATGCAGTGTCTACTTTCTGATCCGGCGTATCGCAAAATCGGTGTTGACTCTATTAAGAGTGTTGAGAGAAAGACTAATAACCTCCTGAAGAAAAGTTCTTTGTCACAGGAGACTATCAAGAGTCTTATTTCTTACTGTGTTGTACCACCTAGATTATATGGCCTCCCTAAGGTCCATAAAGAGGCTGTCCTGTTGAGGCCTATTGTTTCTAATATTGGTGCTCCGATATATCGTGTAGCTAAACATCTTCCTAGTTTGTTGAGCCCACTAGTAGGTAGGTGTGAACACCACATTAAGAACTCTGCAGATTTCTTACATCGATTGCAGGGATTGCATTTGAATGACTCTGATATTTTAGTCAGTTTTGATGTGGTTTCTCTTTTCACTCGCTTTCCTCTCTCTGATTCGTTGCAGCTAATTGAGGTTAAGTTTGGTGTCGAGTTAATAAATTTGTTTCAACATGTGCTGACTTCCACTTACTTTTTATTCAATGGTCAGTACTACGAACAGACTGATGGAGTTGCAATGGGAAGCCTGTTGTTATCTATTGTGGCCAATTTGTTTATGGAGAACTTTGAGAAACGTGTGTTGGAGTCAGCGACCTTGAAACTTGCGTGTTTTTTCAGATATGTAGACGATACTTTAGTTGTTTGGCCTCATGGTAGTGAGAATTCAAACCCGTTTTTGGAACACCTAAATACAATGCACCCGAATATTCAGTCCACTATGGAGGTGGAAAAGAATGGACGCCTTCCCTTCCTTGATGTGTTGGTCAGAAGGAAGACTGATGCTACGTTGCGACATTCTGTTTATAGGAAGCCTACTCACACTGACTTGTATCTGTGAGCTGATAGTTGTCACCATCCATCTCACCGTGAAGAAGTACTTCATACCTTGGTTCACAGGACCCATGTTATCTCAGACCCTGAAAGTTTGGCAGCTGAGCTATCACATCTTGAAGTCACCTTGTGGGGCGGCGAATAATTTGTAAAAAATCTAATTGCTGTATAAATGCTTGCATGTTGAATCAGTTTCAGGCTTTTAGAATGTTGTTAATGCTGTCTTTCGCCGTTCTCAACACTGGCTCTCTATTTACTTTTTAGCACCCAGAAAGTGATTTAACAAAACTTGAAGCCTGTAATTAGAGTTCCTAGTGCCCACTTCATCTGAGAATACAATTATAGCTGCAGCTTATAGCTCTGAGGAATTAGGAGATTGTCCGGGATTTCTAATCAAAAACGGTTTTCCAAAATAGTTGAGTATATTCTGAAATTCACTGATAAAAAACACAAGTATCCCTACAACCTAACTAACAGAGCAGTTCAGAGTCTAATGTGCTGATGCAACTATAAATGTCCGAATTAAATGTTAAAAAGAATGCTCGCCATAATTTGATGAAAATATTTCATCAAACGCCACGCTAAATATTTGGTAGAATGTCTGTCCCGCGACGGCACGTGAAAATACGACAATACGCAAACTGAAGCTAGATAATGAAAATCATCCCAGAATTAACACTTCACTTGAAATGTTTTCATGGTTCCGCGTATCTCTAGTAACTTAATACGGCACCCGAGGCTGTTTGTAGCAGTGATACCGATGCGACGCGACTCCCGACACAGATGGCGTGTCATTCAGCGTCTGGAGAGAACTGGGGCCTTGCTTCCTCGCGCAGCGTTCTTATATATAAAGCCGCGGTGCGAACGGCTAAGGGAACGCCTGATCAAATCGGCTCTCCCGACTAGCCGCTGGGCTAGTAACGCACCACTTCAAGTTACATAATAAATTATAGCTTCTTTTGCTGATGGCCGATGAAGCTCTTAATTTAAACGTGCATTCAGCACGCAGGTAAGTATTGATAATAAAATTTTGACGTGGCTAAGTTAAATATTTTGGGCGAGAGGATTAATTTAATTACACTGCACGCAGTAGATGAGCTCTGAACTGGCCCTTTTGAGATCCGCTATCGCTATAATTTTATAGGTATTAAAAAGAAACTTTACACACCTTCATAGTCATAGCGGACCTCCAACCTATTTAAATCTAAGCATCCTAGCCTTATTTATTAGCCTACTTAATCTATCTTGCTTCCTTCAGTTTTGAGATGAAAACCAGAAAATCATGAATTTCCACTAAAATCTTAATTTGTGAAATCCAAAGTACTGTTTTTATTAAATCATTATGAAAGATGAATCTAAATATAAATTTTGAAGTCTCTAGCTCTTTTCTGTTGCGCCAGTGATTTTTCAGAAAAACGTCCAAATTTCGAAAATGGCTGAGGTTATCGAACTGATATTTAACACACATTAATTTAGTATTATTCCTGACATTCTAGAAAAGTTTTAGGTCATTTGCTTGATTTTTAAGGTATTGCACAACATTTATGACGTCAGAGCTAGTTACAGCAGACTGATCGACACACAATGGAAACTGATGTGAATTTACTACAGCGTGAGTAGGCTGCTTCCCTACAACCTTTCGTCAGAATGGTTATAGCGAGAGCTAGATCAAACGAGAGTTGCGCTATCGGCCTTCTGTGCAACGGGTGAGTGACGATAGCAATAAAGCGGCACCTAAGTCTACGGCCTTTTTGCCTTACGCAGGAAGCATTTCCAACAGGATTGGCCGTATTTTGCGGAAATATGATGTGAAATGTGTTTTTTCTACCACCTTCTAAGATTAAGGCCCTGTTGGCGTCTGTAAAAAATGATCTTGGTTTGTGTAAGGCTGGTGTCTATCGTATTCCTTGCAATTATGGCATGTCATAAATTGGTCAGACAATGAGGATTGTGGAAGACCAGTGTACTTTACATAAGCATCACACACGCTTACAACAGCCAAGCAAATCCGCTATTGCAGAACATTGACTTGACACCGGTCATCTTATGGCATATAACAACACTGAGATTCTGGCTTGCACGTACAGCTATTGGGGTAGTGTTATTAAGGAAGCTGTTGAAATCAAACTATCAAGCAACCTTACAAACAGAGATGGTGGATTTTGTTTAAATGCTGCTTGGAATCTGGCTCTGTCTCTCATCAAAAAACAGAGGGACAGAATTAGTGCTACCTCACCTGTTGATTAATAGTCACTATCGACATTTCTGATGTTGGTCAGGCAGGCCAGGGTGGCCGAGCGGTTCTAGGCGCTACAGTCTGGAGCTGCGCGGCCGCTATGGTCGTGGGTTCGAATCCTGCTTCGGGCTTGGATGTGTGTGATGTCCTTAGGTTAGTTAGGTTCAAATAGTTCTAAGTTCTAGGGGACTGATGACCTCAGAAGTTAAGTCCCATAGTGCTCAGAGCCATTTTAACCAATTTTGATGTTTGTTTTCTTTGGTTGTGTGTTGACTCTGTGGTTGCTTGTTCTGTGTGTAGTATCTTCCTTGTTTCTCCTCTGTGAGCCGAGGTATTAAATTCCCTTGCACATTGCTTCCTCCTTGCAGTTGTGCCTTGAGAATGGCAGGTTGTGCTCCTGTCGAAATATCGGTGGTGGTCAACGATGTCACCCGGCAGCAAACTCGTAAGTCATTTGAACATTCAATTCGCCGGGAAAAGCTAAGGTCTCCTAATGTCACTGTCAGCCACTTATGTGATGAAACTGCTTTCGCCTTATAAGTATTTCTTTGTATTTCGTGAGGTACAGTTCAACATCTCCATGTCCATTTGTAAATAATTATATAAGACATTGGGTTCATCCAGCAGCCTGGGAAGTAAATTTGTATATGTAAACTGCTGTCACTTAAGGAGGCACTGTCTTTACCATTTAGATGAGCTGAGACTTGGCATATTTTTGCAAGACAAGTTGCGAACACAGAGCGCTAAAGAATTTCTGCTGTTAAAGTGCAAGTGTCCTGAATTAAAATATCCTTAGGGACCCTTTACAAGTTCGTGTTTGTCTGAGCAGACTGTCCGCAGTGACTGTCTGTACATTTGGTCTGAAGTATTCAGTCCGCACTTAAATCTTCCTATCACAATGCTGCTTTTGCACAGTTCCCAGTCAATAGTCCGAGAGTGCAGAGCATTTTTGCCCATGAAAATTTGCTTATACAATAATTATTCTGTCTAGTGCTGTTTTTTCTAAATTTGTAAAAAGAAAAAGATCGGCACCGTAAAGATGGACAAAACAAAAGAGCGCCCTCTAAATCCTATAACGCCTTACCATGTTAATCTTTTGAAAGGGCTAAAAATTGAAAAATAATACTGGGTTGTGTATGGAGCAAGATTTTAAACATGGCTGCAACAGCAACTGTTGAAATTCTTCACGATAAAGGATGACAGTCAAAAACAGTTGCAGAATAAAAATTTATTAAAATTGCATGATGTAATTTTAGTAAGTAACTAAAGATTTTATGCCTGTATTACTCTGGTAATTTCACTGTTACTTAAGCTTTTGTGTTTCTCACTTCTGATGCTAAGGCTTTTCTAATGAAAGTGTCTTCCTGTTCAGGATTTTTTACTTCTGATGAAGGAATATTTATATGTACCAAAACATTGGTCAAGAATTTTAATAAATTTTTATCCTGCAACTGTTTTTGGCTGTCATCCTTTATCATGAAGAATTATGTATGGAGGATGGAGAGACTTTCTTTGAGTTGTTGCAGTGTGTTACACAGTAAACGTATATGTATAAATGATGCTTATGAAAGACTAACAGAAACATTGAGGTGCTAACTGCCAGAAGCTATGCTGATGTGAAATTTAATGCTGTGGTATCATTTGCGTCGTTGAGCAAAATCGTTCCACAAACATTTACTACGATATATTAAGTACTAAAGCACTTCATCTGGTCTGCATACCTAGTCTGCGTCAGTTTAAGCGCCGCCAGACTTTGCAGAAGCCGAACACAGACACTAACTCAAAAAATTTATAAGTCGGCGAATCATTAACAAGCAACGATTTGTCTGTGCAAACACTGACCTTTCAGACAAGTCGGTGCAAATATCTGACCATTTGAAGGGCCCTTAAGCGAGAGCGTAGCCGCTCGGTGTCGAAATTCCTTTCCTGGACCGACAGATGGCGGAGCAGCACTAGCCTGAAACTGCGTAGTGTGGACGCACAATATTTATGCCTATTTGCTGCACGCAAAGATACCTGTGCAGGCAAACCGTAGCATGTGAAACGGCCTTAATGCTCAACAAGAAAGCAGGCAAATGCTGAGACTGACTCTATATTGTTCCTCAGAGAATACTATTCACAAGCAGCTGAAACAGGTTAACAATACCCTGATCGTGTTATCCACAAAAAGTGTAACAAACAGAAACCTGAAACCCCCCTTTCTTTTTTGTTCTCTCCCTCTCTCTCTCTCTCTCTCTCTCTCTCTCTCTCTCTCTCTCACACACACACACACACACACACACACACACACACACACACACAAATATCCAGATATAAAAAAAAACCACTCTCACAAGAAACGGCATATAACAAAATACACACACATACAAAACAAATGAAAAATATCAAACCATACACACACACACACACACAACACAAACAAAAGACGAAAGATAAACACACACGACAGTTGGCAACACTCGACGAAAGATAAACACACAGCTACAAATGGTATCACTACACACTTTAAACACACACATACAGATCACAAAATGAAATGTACGAGTGACGTGTTATAATAAATGTGGGTGAAAAAACGCCGGAAATCGGCCAGCTGGAGCATGAGGACCGAATGACCGTATCTCCAGGACCATGAATATGGACTAATATGGACTTACAACACACTAAATCGTAAGTAACATCAAATGGTAATTTAACATCAGAATATTTGTGCTACAAAAGTTGTTTCTACTCTAAATAACAAGAGAAAAATATGACAAAATTTACCACAATAACACAGTGTAACTACTAATAATACATTTCAAAAAATGCTCTGACCACTATGGGACTTAACTTCTAAGGTCATCAGTCCCCTAGAACTTAGAAGTACTTAAACCTAACTAACCTAAGGACATCACACACATTCATGCCCGAGGCAGGATTCGAACTGTAGCGCCTAGAACCGCACGGCCACCCCGGCCGGCTAATACATTTCTTTTGTATATTAAAGGAAATATGAATCACATGTCACTGTAGATGCTTCACAAATAAAAGAAGCGAAACGGGCATGGCAAAGAACAAACTGCTTTTCATTTAGTTGCACAGACAGAACACACCTCCAAGAAAGAGAACAAAGCTTATATGATTCAAAACCAGATTACTTTGATGGCTTGACAAATATAATTAACATAAGTAAACTTTGCTACCTGGAAACCTTCATAGGACGTATGGAATAACCTACCAGCGTCGTCTGTGAGGAGTCTTACAGAGCTACAGCCGTTGTATTCCATGTCATTTATATTTGTCGGTCCCATTATTCCAGCCTGAGGTTCACTAGACGCTACTACCGCTTCTGACGATGCTTCTCCATTCTGAGTTTTGTTTTCTAGAAAATATTACTTACCTGTTCGAATATTCGGTTGCATGTACCTTCGTTACTAGGCGACAGTGCGGAAACATTCCTTTACAGAGGAAAGTCCATGAGTACAGCCCCAGTGTAACTGTCACATCACTGAAAAATCGACTGATACAGGTGTTAGTGGAGAAATACATCCACGGCAGAGGCAGGCAATGATTCAGATTTGACACAACTTTGAAGTATGGAAAGGTCCTGATCGCACAATTCTTTATTGAGTGTTAAACGTTTCAAAATTTCACCATCAGGCAGGATCTGTAGGATACACTGTACAACGGAATTAACGATAATGAATGTATACATAGTAACAGAAGTATGCATATTAGTGATCCATATACAGAATTTTCAATTAGTTTCATACTTACATTTAAATCAAACTTTAGTTAAAGGCTCAGGAAACTGAGGACATAGACTCAATATAATGCAGATCTCATCTCATATAGGCATATTTGGATGTGCCGTTTTCTGTTCGAAGAGAACAAGTGCCAAACTGACTGTGGTGATTAGTCGTAGAAGTAAACGATGGCCGGTAGGTGGTGCTAGCATTGGCCACAGAAATGAAGTTAAAGAGTAACTATACAAAGAAACCATACACAGCGACAAACAACATGTTAGATCATAGTGAACAACTTCACAAAGACACGTTTATGCTACTTATCTAGAGAATAAACTCGTATTGACGTTAGATAAAATTTACATAGTGTCAAATGTGCATCATAAGGTAACATCGTGAATGACGAATCAGAGATACTCGCTATCAGTAATCGAAACAGAAGACATATTTGCAACCATTAACTGGTGTAGTACAATGTAAACATAAAACAGGTATACATCGCAAAATAAAATAAAATATGAATTGTGAAACCATGAGTTGCAACCGTCACAAGCTAACGTGTTACACGAGTATTGCCAAAGGTAGCCATATTGCAATAGTGAGAGAGAAGCGTGTGACGAGGGCCTCCCGTCGGGTAGACCGCTCGCCTGGTGCAAGTCGTTCAATTTGACGCCACTTCCACGACTTGCGCGTCGATGTCGAACATTCAATAAATGACATACAACGGAAGCATTTAGGTAAGCCTAGATGAGTGGCAACAACTTGAAATATGAGCTACGTCCACAAAGTAAGTTTCGTTTGGTTATATAAAACAAACGTGTACAGATACAGAAAAAAATATTTCTTGAACAAAAATCGACAGTTGTTAAACTACTTTACTACATAGCTTCCGAAATTGTGTAGGCACTTGTCCTAGCGTGGTACAAGTTTTTGTATGCCTTCTTCACAGAAGGTTGCCGCCTGTGTATTCAACCATGTGGTAACATATTCTTTCAGCTCGTCATCATCGTTGAATTGTTGATCACCAAGGACAGATTTTAGGTGTAAGAAGAGATGAAAGTCGCTAGGAACGAGGTCCGGGCTGTACGGAGGATGATCAAACGCGTCCCAGTGAAATTCACGTAAGAGTTGTTTGGTCATATTCGCCGTGTGAGGTCGGGCATTATCGCGGAAAAAAAGTTTTCGAAATTTCAGTTTTTCAGTAACAATTTCATGAATTAGTAATCGTCAGATTTATTGAATTTCCATAGCAAGGGCATTAAGTGTAAACTTACGGTTGTGCTTAATCTTCTCTTCAATTGTGTGAACCAGTTCATCAGTAACCACAGACGGGCGTCCACTTCTTTCTTCATCGTGCACTTGATCACGTCCTTCATTGAACAGTCTGAGCCACCTTCTAACCACTGAATCACTCATAGCATTTTCTCCGTAAACCTCGCAGATTTACCGATGAATTTCCTTTGGTTTAACTTTCTTTGCATTTAGAAAACGAATCACATATCTGATTTCACACACGGTGGCATTTTAAATTAAGGCTGACATTACAAATAAGCACTACAAGGCACACGTCGGCAGCAGCGATCTGAAAATGGCGTACATGTCTTCTCCCTGAGTCGGAGTAACTGCAGTGCATGCTCGGAACTGCGATCGTAGCACTGCCGCGATAGAAATAGAAACAGAACTTACTTTGTGGATGACCCTCGTAAATTAGAAGCTAGCATTACAAATAAAAGCATTTCTTACATTTATACCATCACTCTGTGAACCATGGACCTTGTCGTTGGTGGGGAGGCTTGCGTGCCTCAGCGATACAGGTAGCCGTACCACAGGTGCAACCACAATGGAAGGGTATCCGTTGAGAGGCCAGACAGACATGTGGTTCCTGAAGAGGGGCAGCAGCCTTTTCAGTAGGTGCAGGGCAACAGTCTGAATGACTGACTGATCTGGCCTTGTAACATTAACCAAAAGGGTCTTGCTGCGCTGGTAAAGCGAACGGCTGAATGCAACTGGAAACTACAGACGTAATTTTTCTCGAAGACATGCAGCTTTACTGTAAGGTTAAATGATGATGGCGACCTCTTGGGTAAAATATTCCGGAGGTAGTCTCCAGGTGGGGACTACTCAGGAGGACGTCATTATCAAGAGAAAGAAAACTGGCATTCGACGTATCGGAGCGTCGAATGTCAGATCTCTTAATCGTGCAGGTAGGCTAGAAAATTTGAAAAGGGAAATGGGTAAGTTAAAGTTAAATATATTGGGAATTAGTGAAATTCGGTGGCAGGAGAAACAAGACTTTAGGTCAGTTGAATACAGGGTTACAAATGCTAACTCAAACAGGGGTAACGCAGGAGCTAGTTTAATAATGAGTAAAAAAAAAAATAGTAGCGCGGGTAAGCTACTATGAACAGCATGGTGAACACATTATTCTAGCCAAGATGAACACGAAGCCCATGCCTACCGCAGTAATACAAGTTTATATGACACCTAGCTCCACAGATGACGTAGAGATTGAAGAAATGTATGAGGCGACAAAAGAAATTATTCAGCTAGTTACGGGAGACAAATATTTAATGGTCATGGAGGACTGGAATTCGATAGTAGGAAAAGGAATAGAAGGAAAAGTAGTAGGTGAATATGGACTGGGGGTAAGGAATGAAAAAGGAAGTCACTGGGTAGAATTTTGCACAGAGCACAACCTAATCACAGCTAACACTTGGTTTGAGAATTATGAAAGAAGGCTGTATACGTGAAAGAGACCTGGAGACACTGGAAGGTTTCAGATAGATTATATAATGGTAAGACAGATATTTAGGAACCAGGTTTTAATTTGTAAGGCATTTCCAGGGGCAGAGGTGGAATCCAACCACAATTTATTGGTTATGAACTGTAGATTAAAACTGAAGAAACTGCCCAAAAGGTAGTAATTTAAGGAGATCGGACTTGGATAAACTGAAAGAACCAGAGGTTGCAGAGAGTTTCAGAGAGAGCATTTGGGAACAACCGACAAGAACAGGGGATAGAAATACAGCAGAAGAAGAATGGGTAGTTTTGAGAGATGAAATAGTGAAGGCAGCAAAGGATCAAGTAGGTAAAAGAGCGAGGGCAAATAGAAATCATTGGGTAACAGAAGAGATATTGAATTTAATTGATGAAAGGAGAAAATATAAAAATGCAGTAAATGAAGCAGGCAAAAAGGAATAGAAACGTTTCAAAAATGAGATCGACAGGAAGTACAAAATGCCTAAGCAGGGATGGCTAAAGGACAAATGTAAGGATGTGGAGGCCTATATCACTAGGGGTAAGATAGATACTGCCTACAGGAAAATTAAAGACTCCTTTGGAGAAAAGAGAACCACCTGTATGAATATCAAGAGCTCAGATGGAAAAGCAGTCCTAAGCAAAGAAGGGAAAGCAGAAAGGTGCAAGGAGTCTATAGAGGGTCTATACAAGGGCAATGTACTTGAGGCCAATATTATGGAAATGGAAGAGGACGTAGATGTAGATGAAATGGGAGATAAGGTACTGCGTGAAGAATCTGACAGAGCACTGATGACCTAAGTCAAAAGAAAGCCCCAGGGGTAGACATCATTCCATTAGAACTACTGGAAGCCTTGGGAGAGCCAGCCATGACAAAACTCTACCATCTGGTGAGCAAGATGTATGAGACAGATGAAATACCCTCAGACTTCAAGAAGAATATAATAATTCCAATTCCAAAGAAAGCAGCTGCCGACAAGTGTGAAAATTACCGAACTATCAAACTGATAGTCACTGATAAGTCACGGTTGCGAAATACTAACACGAATAGTTTACAGACGAATGGAAAGACTAGTAGAAGCCGGCCTCGGGGAAGATCAATTTGAATTCCGCGAAATGTTGGAACACGCTAGGCAATACTGACCCTAAGACTTATCGTGGAAGTTAGATTAAGGAAAGGCAAACCTACGTTTTTAGCGTTTGTCGACTTAGTGAAAGCTTTTGACAGTGTTGACTGGAATACTCTCTTTCAAATTCTGAAAGTGGCAGGGGTAAAATATGGGGAGGGAAAGGTTATTTACAATTTGTACAGAAACCAGATGACAGTTATAAGAGTCGGGGGCATGTAAGGGAAGCAGTGGTCGAGAGGGGAGCGACAAGGGTTGTAGCCTATCCATGATGTTATTCAATCTGTGTATTGAGCAAGCAATAAAGGAAACAAAACAAAAATTTTGAGTAGGAATTAAAATCCATGTAGAAGAAATAAAAACTTTGAGGTTTGCCGATGACATGGTAATTCTTAATTCTGCCAGAGACAGCAAAAGACCTGGAAGAGCAGTTGAACAGAATGGACAGTGTCTTGAAAGGAGGATATAAGATGAATGTCAACAAAAGCAAAACGAGGACAATGAAATTTAGTCGAATTAAATCAGGCGATGCTGATGGAATTAGATTAGGAAACGAGACACTTAAGTAGTAGATGAGTTTTGCTATTTGGGGAGCAGAATAACTGGTGATGGTCAAAGTAGAGTGGATATAAAATGTAGACTGGCTATGACAAGGAAAGCGTTCTGAAGAAGCGAAATTTATTAACATCGAGTGTAGATTTAAGTGTCAGGAAGTCTTTTCTGAAAGTATTTGTATGGGTGTAGCCATGTATGCATGTATGGAAGCGAAGCATGAACAATAAATAGTTTAGACAAGAAGAGAATAGAAGCTTTCGAAATGTGGTGCTACAGAAGAATGCTGAAGATTAGATCACGTAACTAATGAGGAGGTGCCGGCCGCGGTGGTCTCGCGGTTCTAGGCGCTTCAGTCCGGAACCGCGCGACTGCTACGGTCGCAGGTTCGAAACCTGCGTCGGGCATGGATGTGTGTGATGTCCTTAGGTTAGTTAGATTTAAGTAGTTCTAAGTTCTAGGGGACTGATGACCACAGATGTTAAGTCCCATAGTGCTCAGAGCCATTTTTGAATGAGGTGGTACTGAACGGAACTGGGGAGAAGAGGTATTTGTAGTCCAACCTGTTAAAAGAAGGGGTCAGTTGGTAGGACACGTTCTGAGACGTCAAGGGATCACTAATTTAGTACTGGAGGGAAGCATGGAGGGAGACCAAGAGATGAATACACTAAGCAGATTCAGAAGGATGAAGGTTGCAGTAGTTACTTGGAGATGAAGAAGCTTGCACAGGATAGAGTAGCATGGAGAGCTGCATCAAACCAGTCTCTGGGCTGAAGACCACAACAACAACAACGACCATTACGCTATTTAAAAAAATTACGGTGTTACTTTATGACACACATTTAATGCAATGTACATTTTATCAATGTAAGTATGAGTTTTTTCTCTAGATAAGTAGCATAAATGTTTATTTGTCAGGTTGTCCACGATGTTCTCACATGTAGTTCGTCGATATGTATGGTTTCGTTGCAAGGTTACTCTTTGATTTCATTTCTATGCTCAATGCTAGCGCCACGTACCAGCCTACGTTTACTTCTTAGCTTAATCAGCACAGCCAGTTTAGCTCTCTTTTCTTGGAATAAACAACGGCACTGTTAATTATGCCAATGTGAGATGAGATCTGTATTATATACAGTCTATGTGCTCACTTTTCCCGAGCCTTTAGCTAAAGTTTGATTTAAACGTGAGTATGATATTAAATTCTGTGTTTTTTTCTTTTTTTTCCAAGGAGGATATATAATGTGTTCTTGGGTGGAGAGAAATTGACAGATGTAGAATTAGCTTCAGCAGAGCGTGATGGGATCCTTGCTGGCTACGTTGTGTGTTAATGGCTTTGAAGACAAGATTAATACTAATCTCCGCTGTTTTGTTGCTGAAGCATTATCAATCACAATGTGCTGTCAAAAAAAATCTGCACAAATACTCAGACACTGATTGGATATCAAAGTGGTACATAGATTGACAACTTGCTGTAAATGATCAGAAAAATAAAACCGTGCACTACACAAAACAACACAAAACATGTTTTGTGCTGTGACTACAGTATCAGTGGGTCACAGTTGGATCCAGTTATCTCATATAGATACCTGGGTATAACAATTTGTAGGGATATGAAACGCCGTGATGGCACAGGTACAGTCGTCGGCAAAGTACGTGTAGATTTAGGTTCATTTATAGGATACCAGGAAAATACAATCAGTCTACAAAGGAAACTGCCTACAAAACGCTCGTGCCACCCCTCTTAGAATATTGTTAAAGTGCATGGGACCCATATAAATAGGCTGACAGGGGATACTGAATGTACACAAAGAAGGGCAGCAGGAATGTTTGCAGGTTTGTTTGTCCAGTGAGACGTAAATGGTGAGATACCTGAACTGAGACCAGGCAGATCTCATATACTGACGGACAGGGACCGTCAAGCATTGATGAGGACGGTTGTAAAAAGTCACATGAAATCAGCAGAAGGAATGACTCGTGAGTTCCCCAAAGGGCTACCAGCAGTCCAGCTAGCACAATGACTGTGAGCAGGAAACTAAAAACCATGGGGTGCACTGGCCGAGCACCTCCGTAGCCAGCGCTTAGCTATCCTTGTGATGGTATAAAGAACGACGCCACCGAACAATGGATGACTGAAAGGAGTGGTTTGGAGCGATGAATCATGATGCTCTACCCTACAGTAATTCGATGGAAGTGTTTGGTTTTGACAAATACCTGGAGCAAATTATTTCGCTTACGAAAACGCTGAACGTGAAAGGATATGAACACATTTTAGTGCACTGTGTGCTGCATACTGTGGATGAATAGTTCTAAGGCGACGGTTGTTTGCATCAGCATCACAACACACCCTGTGACGAAACAGCTTCTATGAGGCAATGGTTTGTGGACAGTAAAATTCCTAAAATGATGTCCTGCTCAGAGTCCCAGTCTGGACCCAATGGAACTCGTTTGGTATGAGTTATAACGTCGACTTCTCTCCAGACCCCAGAGTCCAGCATCACTATATGTGAGTGCAGGCTTTCCCAGCGAATTTCATAAATGAAGTCTTCACGGGTTGTCAGCCGAGTAGCGTCGTCGTCTCGTAGCAACGTTTCGATGGAATGCGTCTCCATCATCTTCAGGCGAAGTGTCGGGATATCGTCGGTCGCGGGCTAATATCTCTGCTGGACCGCTCTCCGCTTCCCGCGCCGGCCAATCACGCGTCCACGGAGTCGCCCGATGCGCCTGAAGAAGCCGGTTGGTGGGTGGGGGAGGGCGGGGGGGAGGGGGGGGACGCGTGTGCAGGATTCGTGTCCCGGCGACCGTCTCCGTCTGCTCCGTCCGTGGCCCTTGGTGGAACGGAACGTTGTTCTCTGATTTTCCTGATTGCAGGCTCCCAGGCTGTGCTGAGATTGTAGCCACTGTCACAGTTGATTAAGTTGCCATGTAACAGTATTTCTATGGACTCTTTGATTACTGAGTACCAAAATCCGTTTGTACTGCACATTTTCTTTGTGTCCTCGAAATCGAAGGTGTGCTTCGTCAGTACTATGTTCCACTACAGCAGATTTGTTGGTCTGACCCAAGCGTACATGCCTAATGTGTTCACTGCGGCGCTGTGGCATACAACGCTGCGTCTGTCCTATATATTGCATCCCACATTCGCATCCGATCTCGTACACACCAGGTGCCGTCAGACCTAGTGGATCCTTGGTTGAACCGAGAAGGTCTTTGATTTTTCCCGCTGCGCGGAAAACGGTCTTCACTTTATGTTTCTTGAGGATTCTCACGATCTTGGCCGTCGGAGGACCCGGGTATGGAAAGAACGCACAGCCCATTGCTTCGTCTTCATCCCGTCTCTCTTCTCTCTTCTTGTGGTCGGTCTTCAGAGCTCTGCTTGTGTCTCACAGTATCCATTTTTCTTGAAGGTGTCCTTGAGGTGTTGCAATTCTCCCGGCAAACTTGCCTTATTGCAGATCGACCTGGCCCTGTGCACTAAGATGTTGAGTACAGAATTGCGTTGCATAGGGTGGTGGCAGCTGTTGGCATAAAGATAGAAGTACGTGTGTGTTTTCTTTCTGTACACTGTCTGGGTGTTGTGTGATGTCCCTAGGTTAGTTAGGTTTAAGTTTTTCTAAGTTCTAGTGGACTGATGACCATAGATGTTAAGTCCCATAGTGCTCAGAGCCATTTGAACCATTTTTGTACACTGTCTGGATATCCTGGTCACAAGAAACATGGACGGCACGCTGGGACATGCAGTCCCAAAATCGAGTTCAGACAGCCTGGAAACCACAAGAAGAAGAAGAATAAGAAGCCACCAGAGACATCTGGCCGATAATTCTTTCTTTTACAGGTAACCAGAGACCCATCCAGAACCAGAGGCAAAACATCCCAAACAGCGAGGAATTGTGGAGGAATAGCTTAGTCAAACTTAAACTCCTATGCCTCAGTCCAAGGACAAGGCCCGTCACTTTAGCGACAGTGACAGTGATATCTCGACACTTCGCCTGAAGATGATGGAGACGCATTCCATCGAAATGTTGCTACGAGACGACGACGCTACTCGGCTGACAACCCGTGAAGACTTCATATATCCAACATCACTACTTTCCATCGTTTAGGCGCTTGAGGGAGAAGGGTCTGCCGTTCCTCCAGACATTCAGACACCTCCTTGAAAGTATCCCCAGCAGAGTTCAAGACGTCATAAAGGCGAAGGGTAGACACGAGCCATATTAATGTCTGCTAATAGGTGTCTGGGTACTTTTCATCAGATAGGGTGATGGTCCCTTGAAAAGGCACGGCCGATTTCCATTCCCATTCTCCCGCAGTCCGAGCTTATGCTTCGTCTCTAATGATCGCGTATTCGACGGGACGTTAACCTCCAGTTTACCTTCCTCCTCAGAAAAAAATTCTGAATTTCAGCTCGATTCTTGTGTCTACACCTACCAGAATTTCAAATGAAATTTCAGACCCACAACAAATTTTCTGGCCTTTTTTTTTCTTTTTAATACTTCAACATTTTACTCACTAGAACAAGGATACTCTGCTTTTCAAGTAGGCTACAATTTAAATTAGTGACATTAACGACAAGTAATCGCATATGTCCATGAAAGCATTTCCTGGGTTGCATTTCAAAACTTGCAGCGCGCAGCACTTCCTGTGTGGCGGAAGATGCAGGTTGTTACAAGACAGAGCAGAGTTCCACCAATGACAAGGATAGCAGGCTGCTCTTTCGAGTAGAAGTTAATTCGTTCACCGGTAACTGTTTCGCTAGCGCGGTGAAACGAGTCTGCGAGAATTTTACGGTGCGTCGGTAAGAATGGAAGGAGGTTTCTGGCAGCAACCGGACGGTATTTCAAGAACTGCTCCCACTAGGAAGTCAACAGTCGCCAGCCAACTCCGCAGAACGCTTGGGAGCAGACAACAGTAGTTTTGTGCAGAGCTCAAGATTTCGATTATTTTCAACATATTAATAGGGAGGGCAGTAAAATAACTCGTTTAAATTGTATTAGATCACTCTGGTTGCGTTTTTGAAAAGTTCTACGTCACAGTTCGGACACATGATTCTTTTCCAATCACATGGAATTGACACAACGCTTAGACAAACGCATACTTTACTTCACATACAACGTTGAAAACAATATTTAAAATACGGTACTTTTCGAGAAAGTAAATTATGTCTCTGGTCTAGCAGTGAAGGGACAAAGCGCAGGTAATTTAAATCTCTGCCTTCGCCAGTGATCTCTACTCATCACATATGCTTTTGCTCGCTGATTTCGATTTGACAGACGAAGACGAAAATTAATATCATTGTATTTTGAGTCACTATACTGACAAGATACTAATCGGCATGTTACGCACGAATAGGTCGCCATTTTGTGAACGGAGACAATAAAATATCTTTCTGTATATCCTGGTGAGCACTGACCTTATTTTATTATGCTTGACATTATTACCAATGGTTATTTATATTACAGTTCAGTATTTTTTAATTGGTTTCAATGAAGATTCAGAACAGACGCGTAAAGAAAGAAACGCGTTCTAGTGTGCTGATGGAGGCCAAAAGTCACGGGAAGAGTTATCTCTTTTATAGAGGTGGCTTACGAGCACTGTTGTCATCAGTCCCGCTATATCGGGACCTTCACCATTATGGACTTCCTTGTCCCGACATCCCAACAAGTCCCAATTTTTTTCCCGATCTTGCAAAATACTATTACGAGCTTGGCTCAAGTACTAAAGTAACGCCATCTGTTAGTGTAACGTGTAAATGCAGCCTCAGTTTTATTTATGTCAACAAGTTTATACTGGCAAGGTCGTCTCACAAACGGCGTTGCATGTTGTGTATCCTGTGCTGATGGTGCAAGCACCTTCTACGTCTAGCGCTGTCAATCGAGAAAATACCAGGCTTCTCCAGCAGTACGGCGCTGGAACTACACTACTGCCCGTTAAAATTGCTACAGACGCGAAATTTAACCGACAGGAAGAAGATGCTGTGATATGCAAATGTTTAGCTTTTCAGAGATTTCACACAAGGTTGGCGCCGGTGGCGACACCTACAACGTGCTGACATGAGGAAAGTTTCCAACTGATTTCTCATACACAAACAGCAGTTGACCGGCGTTGCCTGGTGAAAAGGTGCTGTGATGCCTCGGGTAAGGAGAATAAATGCGTATCATCGCGTTTCCGACTTTGATAAAGGTCGGATTGTAGCCTATCGCGATTGCGGTATATCGTATCGCGATATTGCTGCTCGCGTTGGTCGAGATCCAATGACTGTTGGTAGAATATGGAATCGGTTGGTTCAGGAGGGTTATACGGAACGCCGTGCTGGATCCCAAAGGCCTCGTATCACTAGTAGTCGAGATGACAGGCGTCTTATCCGCATGGCTGTAACGGATCGTGCTTCCACGTCTCGATCCCTGAGTCAACATATGGGGACGTTTGCAAGACAACAACTATCTGCACGAACAGTTCGACGTTTGCAGCGGCATGGACTATCAGCTCGGAGACCATGGCTGCGGTTACCCTTGACGCTGCCTCACAGACAGGAGCGCCTGCGATGGTGTACTCAACGACGAACCTGGGTGCACGGATGGCAAAACGTAATTTTTTTCCAGTGAATCCAGGTTCTGTTTACAGCATCCGTGTTTGGCGACACCGCGGTGAACGCACGTTGGAAGCATGTATTCGTCATCGCCATACTGGCGTATCACCCGGCGCGATGGTATGGGGTGCCATTGGTTACACGTCTCGGTCACCTCTTGTTCGCATTGACGGCACTTTGAACAGTGGGCGTTAAATATGTGATGGGTTACGACCCGTGGCTCTACCCTTCATTCGATCCCTGCATAACCCAACATTTCAGCAGGATAATGCACGACCGCATGTTGCAGGTCCTGTACGGGCCTTTCTGGATACAGAAAATGTTCGACTGCTGCCCTGGCCAGCACATTCTCCAGATCCCTCACCAATTGAAAACGTCTGGTCAATGGTGGCCGAGCAACTGGCTCGTCACAATACGCCAGTCACTGCTCTTGATGAACTGTGGTATCGTGTTGAAGATGCATGGCCAGTTCTACCTGTACACGCCATCCAAGCTCTGTTTGACTCAACACCCATTGCGTATCAAGGCCGTTATTACTGCCAGAGGTGGTTCAAAAAAAAATAAAATAAAAAAAATAAACGGTTCAAAATGGCTCTAGGCACTATGGGACTTAACATCTGTGGTCATCAGTCCCCTAGAACTCAGAACTACTTAAACCTAACTAACCTAAGGACATCACACACATCCATGCCCGAGGCAGGATTCGAACCTGTGACCGTAGCGGTCACGCGGTTCCAGACTGAAGCGCCTAGAACCGCACCCAGAGGTGGTTGTTCTGGGTACTAATTTCTCAGGATCTATGCACCCAAACTGCGTGAAAATGCAATCACATGTCAGTTCTAGTGCAATATATTTGTCTGATGAATACCCGTTTATCATCTGCATTTCTTCTTGGTGTAGCAATTTTAATGGTCAGTAGTGTATTTAAGCAGCGCCACTCAGAAGAGTCGGGCAGTTCCCGTTTGAACAGTGATATGGTAAGACGATTTTTTCTAAACTTAATACGAACAACGAGTGCAAGCTAGTAATGTTTGAAGTGTTTAGTGCGGGTGTGAAGGGTACAGTACTTCGACGACTAAATTGTTATTGTCGACTGTTTGCCGTCTAATAAATGCCTACGGAAGGAAAGAGGAAGTGTCACTTTTCGGATGATTGCGCAAAAGAGCGGTCTTTTGTCAAGAAAGGACGTACGGATCAGGAAGTATTGTGTGAAATCTGTGGCTATCAGTAACTCAAGGAGGTAACGCAGATGTGAGGCAACACATTTCTACGAAGAATCATATTTGTTTGTTTTAAAGAGTATAAGGGCGCTGATAACCTCGCCGTTGAGCGCCCATAAGCTCCAAACACACACACACACACACACACACACACACTCACTCACACACGCGCGCGCGAAGAATCATACAAGTAGATACCCGATAGCATCGACAGCAAAACCTGTTTCTACAGTCATGTTTAAGGAAGATCCCCAAGAAGAATGCTCGTTCCTGCTGCAGAACCAACAACAGCTTATAAAGTTGTCAAGCATCATCAGTCCATCAGTTCTCCTGACTGTACCGTAAAACTGAATGCCGCAATGTATCGTGCCTCCAAAGTCGCCGCAAGGCAGTCTACAGCCGGACCAAAGCAACAGCGATTGTTAAAAATATTCTCGCACCACAGTCCATGTTAGAATGCATAAAACAGTTGCAAGAAGTTTCGTTTTGCGGTGTAGACACCGACACATCAAAACACGAGGCTGAAAAGATATTTCCTTTAGTTGTTCAATACTTGATTGAAACTGACGAAATCCAACAGAAGCTGTTGAAGTTTGATACATCGAAGACAACTTTAAGGCAACTGCAAATTCAATTACACAAATTAATTGCTTTTCGTGGAGACAGTGCCAATACCAACTTCTAAGGGCTTCAGCGGCATGTGTTTCACCAAACTGAAGTAGAACTAGGCAAAAATGTAGAAGGAATTGGATGCCCTGCCCATCAAGCACTGCTGGAGTCTTAACAGTCAACATTAAAATAATCGTTATGAAAGTATTTAATAATAATAATAATGAGCGTATGGCATTGGTGGCCGGGAAACCCTTCGCGGGGCGGTTCGGCCGCCGCTCCACAAGTTCATTAACACCACTACGGCGACTTGCGAGTGAATGAAGGTGAAAGACACACAACACCCAGTAATCTCGAGGCAGAGAAAATCCCTGACCCCGCCGGGAATCGAACCCGTGACCCCAGGACCACGGGAAGCGAGAACGCTACCGCAAGACCACGAGCCGCGGAGTTATTTAATTAATTTTCAGTACACACTGTCAGGACAGAGAAGCTAAAAGGGTTCTGCTCGTACGTTGATGTCAATCATCAAACTCTGTCTCACTCAAAAACAAGATGGCTGTCGTTATTACCTGCAGCGGAGAGAATTCTTAAGCTTTGGGTTTTATTAAAACAATTTTTTGACACCGAAGGCAGGCTACCCAAAATAATTTCAGATTTTTTCAGTAGTCCGATCAGTGAAATATACTTCACGTTTCTGTAGTCAAACTTGGCTTTGTTTGAAAAAATATATAAAAATCGCGGAGAAGAATGAATTCTCGATACTAGAAATAAGAAATATATTAATTGCACTCTAAGATATCAGAGTGAAAGGAGGACTGCCAGTTTTTCTGGCATGCAAACCAAGATGAAATTGAAAAAAAGAATGAGAATCGTAACCAAGAAATAATTAATTTTTCGAAATTTGAAGAAGAGACAATGACTTTCTATACCATACATTCGATTACTTACAAGGGAATGGTCCAATAAGACATGTCGAAACCTGCTCTGAAATTTTCACACAGGAAGAACACAACGAAAGAAATGCAATGCCAAAATTTTAGCAGCTAAGAGGCACTGCAAGTATTATAAAAAATAACTGGAAATTGCTAAATTTGTAACGTACCCAGCGACGGTAGAAATGTACACCCCTACTGGCTCTGTAGCTGCTGCGCATGAGCAACTAGGCACACACATACACACACACACACACACACACACACACACACAAGGTCGGCGGTACATTTGTAAACAGGAAAAACGACACAGCCTGATCGTAATTTGTAAAGGACGTTTCAGATTACCGTTCGTTGATAGTTTCTTTGACGCTACAGTACACAGTTATTCTTCTCTCGAATTAGCCACTCAAGTAACATCTATTACAAATTATCAGTTGCTTTTTGCAGTATTGGTAAGTATTGACAATACAGATAAAGCTGAATTAATATTTATTGTGCTTTCGTAAGGCATGCCTTCTAATAATACCTTTTTTTTCAGATAAAGCTGAATTAATATTTATTGTGCTTTCGTAAGGCATGCCTGCTAATAATGCCTTTTTTTTCTTCCAGTTTCACAGTAATATGGAATCCAGTTAAAGTTCTCAATTTAGCAATGATGAAATATGAAGAACATGGTTTCCAGCTGGAATCACCTGCTTCTCCTGAGGACGTACATATGTGTCATTTGTTAGTTGATTTCGTTGACATTCATTCGAATGATATCGACATTTCGTTAGAAATTACAGGTACGTTAGAAGAAGTAGGAAGTAACTGTGACGATTACATGAATTGTGGTTCGGACGACGTCAGCTGTGCCAGTAACAGCTTTCAGCGACAGAGAAAAGGCAGTGAAATATTGGTTAAACTAAGGAGGGGGAAAACGTTTGAAGTTACGCAGTGTGCAATGGCGTTTTCGTTTCGTAAAATCGGAGCCTGAACTGTACAAATGGAAGAATGAGTTACACAAAGTAAAAAATATGCGCCAAACGGAAACCCGACATCAGATGAACTAAAAATTGTTCAAAAGATTTAGAACTGCTCGTGAGAGGCTATGCACCGTTACTGATGGGACAATGTGCCCTCCGAAATGCATCTGACATGGACGTTGCTAATTTCCAAGCTTCGTCGACGTGGCTACGCAGGTTCAAGAAATTGTACAGAATAGAAAGTCCCAAAATTACTAAGTTTACGTCACGTAAACGGGTAAAGCAGCTGCCAGTGATAGACAATGCTTTAGAGAAAGTCATAGCTGACATAAAGACTAAATTTGCTGTTATCCCCGCAGCTGCTGTTTATAACGCTGATCAGGCAGGTTTCGTAAAACAGCTGCTTGCACATCGGACTTTATCATTTCGGGGTGAAAAAAGACGAAGTTGGTTGCCCAATTAATGAATGCAATGACACATTCATATTCGATAATGCTGGTTTTAAGTATAAGTGGTTCAAATGGCTCTGAGCACTATGGGACTTAACATCCGAGGTCATCAGTCCCCTAGACTTAGAACTACTTAAACCTAACTAACCTAAGGACATCACACACATCCATGCCCGAGGCAGGATTCGAACCTGCGACCATAGCAGTCGCGCGGCTCCGGACTACAGCGCCTTAAGTATAAGTGGTTTACTGTTTCCGCAGCTGTACATCTTCAAGAACCGCAAGGCAAATTAGGACCAAAAATAAAAAAACTGACTGCTTAGTTGCAAAAAATCTTGTAATAGATCTATCAAAATCTGCAAAAACAGGAAAGAACAATTTTCAACATATCCTTCGAAACGTATTCCTAATCATTGCTTTTGTTGAATTCATGATATGGACATAACGACACCTTTGCTTTTGTGGAGGACGACGAAAAATCTATAGATGTAATGTGGATTCAGCCTGGAACTACTAGTACGATTCAACCTCTCGATAAAGAATTTTTTCGACAGTGGAAAGCATTTTTCAGGAAATTATCAGACAACATAATTTCCGATACGTCTCTCTCATTTCAGGTTCATCAGCGGAACAGTATACTTAAGCTCCAGTCATTTGTGCATTACCAGTTTTCTTCGCCACCCTTTACGAATTTGATAAAGTATGCAGCGCAATATGCAGAACAACGACCGGGACCATTGTTGACTCCATTCTAGTTCTGTCTAAATAAAACTGGCAACGGCCTTGCCGCAGTGGATACACCGGTTCCCGTCAGATCACCGACGTTAAGCGCTGTCTGTTGTGGCCGGCACTTGGATGGGTGACCATCCGGGCCGCCATGTGATATTGCCATTTTTCGTGGTGCACTCAGCCTCGTGATGCCAATTGAGGAGCTACACGACCGAATAGTAGAGGTTGCGGTCACAGAAAACCATCATAACGACAGGGAGAGCGGTGTGCTGACCACACGCCCCTCCTATCCACGTACTCATCTGAGGATGACACGTCGGTGGGATGGTCCCGATGGGCCATTTGTGGCCTGAAGACGGAGTGCTAAATAAAACTAGTGGCTACTGCCTGACTGCATCAATTTTTCGTTTGTCCGGAGCGCCTGGTGCAAGAAAAATGTTTGTTTTTGTCATTAAATAGACACTTCGCATTTTTGTGATGACTACAGGGAATAAACAAACAAAGAACTGTTTCACTGATAGTCAAATGTATAACATTCAAACATTATTATAAAGAATGGCCTACAGGAGTTGTTATAAAATGTTCTACTGCAGAACACATTTCATTTCAAGAAATTACAAGTTCTGACAGATGGAAGTCGTCTGACATCAAACACCGCCACTGTTTTATTTTCTCTGCTAGCTACTTTTATCAGAATTACATGGGCAAGCATTAAACTGTCGATATGAAGTTATTAAAAAAATGTTGGTATAGTTTAATCCATGTTTTCAGCGGAACAAACAAGCTAACAAGCACAAGCAAAAGAGAACTCTGTCTGGTGTACCTGGTAGGCCTCCTGCAAGTCTTTCAACTGGACGCCACGTCAGCTACTTACGTGTCCCTGGCCTTTCCCAGTTACCTAATCGGAAAATGGAGACCTACAGTTTAACGTGGAATCCGAACCACATGTCTGTCGTGGCAGCTGCAACATCTGTGAGAAGTGACTGCTCGGTGAAAAATCTTAGTGAAAAAGTTGTGGTCTGAACGGGATTTGATCCCGCGCTCTCTGGATCACGAAGCGCGCGCTTTGCCACTAGACCATTTTTGTTTTAGAAAAAAAAAAGAATATGACTATTGCACCTGACATGCATAGTGGAAACGCTAGCTATCACCTCTTGAGATGATGCTAGACGTCGGTAATTAGTGTTCTGTTTATAAATTTCCCCTCAATGGTAATGAGAAGCCAGGGAAAATAGCAGCTGACATACAAGGAAAATTTTGGACCAGTGCTAAGGAGAGATGGAGATGCAATTCCGTGTAAAGTGCACGGCACGATCTCTACGCATGCCGCGCTACCGTACAAATTGAGGCACTTAAATTCTTCCTTCCATGCGCCATTTTGCATACTCCGTCAAGAGTAGTGCGCTCGCCATGCAAAATAATCCTCACTGAATAGCAGAGTTTCGCATTGCGGCTCTAACAAGGTAGAGTTGTACCCTGCATGCAGGGTATTAGTTCCAAAAAATTAGATCTAATAACACAGCAATAATAGGCAATGTTCGCTACCTCGTGTTCTCTTCCGTTCCCTCTAGTATAAACTATTCTACCCATATACAAGCGAATGGTAGTGAATTTTCTGCAAATGCTCATTAGCACGTATTCGTTTCCATTCGGTCCATTGTACACCAGGCTTTAGCCGCTTAAAATTGGTGTCTGTGAACTCCGGCTAATTTCGCTACACGGCGCTGCATGAGTGATTCGCGCACTAGGCGGGCAGGGCTGCACAAACCGCTGTTATAAGCTGTTCTTAGCGCGCTAAAAATGTAAACTTCCACCATTTTTTTTACTAAATATTTGCAGTGCCTCTTAGCAGTTAAAATTTTGGTAGTGCGTTTCTTTCGTCGTCTTCTTCCTGTGTAAAAAAATTCACGGTAGGTTTCGACATGTCTTATTGGATCATTCCTTTGAGAAATAGGTTCTTTCATTTAATAAATATCAAGCATTTGATTTGCTGACACTATCTGAAACCTCATATTGCGTGATGATTGAAAACACTATTATATACCTGAGTAAAAATGGTGTGAAGACTTAGGCGACTATTGTTTTCAGGAATACATGTATCTGAAGAGCTTTTTAGAAAATAAGCGTGACTTGGAAGAATCGATGCCTAAACACTCCATGGAAAAAAGTGAGTTTACTTTCGTAAGAATACTGAAAATCTTGAACGCAAATGCCAACTGCTAAAATTATGCGAGTATTTGTTTTCTCTTCCCGCAAACAACGCCACAGTGGAAAGAGTATTTTCGTTGATGTCGGCCCAGTGGACTGATAAAAGAAATCGACTGCTGCCGGGAACTGTGGAATCAATCTGAAATGGCTCTGAGCACTATGGGACTTAACATCTGTGGTCATCAGTCCCCTAGAACTTAGAACTACTTAAACCTAACTAACCTAAGGACATCACACACACCCATGCCCGAGGCAGGATTCGAACCGTAGCAGTCGCGCGGTTCCGGACTGCGCGCCTAGAACCGCTAGACCACCGCGGCCGGCAATCAATCTTACAGGGGCAGTTTAACTACAAGCTGACTTGCTGAAAAATGTGAAATTTTCTTCTACTTCTGCCACAATAAGTTCCATCTAATTGTGTTCTAAATAAAAGGTAATTATATTAAATAAAATTTTTTCGTCATCAGAGTGTGCCGACGAGGTCCCAGTTAGATATGGCAACACAAGATGCTCAAATGTTGCGGCTAGATATCGCATATGGCGCGAGTGCAGAAACGGTACATGACCTGTCTCTTAAGCCAAGTCCACACTCACAACAGCGTCTGCCATACTGCAGTTGCATGTGTGAACTCCCAGGTTTTAGTGGTGCAACTTAAGAGACGCAACTTTTGTCATGCCACAAAAAGTCCAACTTGGTTGTACTTTTTTGCGCCACTTTCCTTCCACCACTGCTCCCTGGCGGCTTTTTCTCGAAGCACTAGCGTTCTGTCGCAATTACCGTAGAATAATTGCTGATGTATTATATTTCAGTGTGTTTTCATTTTATTACTGAAAAAAGTGTTAACTGTTATTGGCAGGTACAGTTTTGCAGCTACTAGAACTAAGAGAACAACAACATATGTTTAATTTTCTGTTGAAATGTGTGTGTGTGTGTGTGTGTGTGTGTGTGTTTGAACAACCTAATGATGTATCTCCACAATTTTTAAAGATTTTTGATTGGATGAACAATCAAATAAACTTCATATTACCCCCAAAAAAACGAGTCGTATAAACTTCGAGATTTGTGAGACCAAGCACTGTATAAACTGTGGATTATATGCAGGAAATATAGCCTCCGAGTGTGACGTGCAGCTGTTAAACTAAAAATTATTTATTCGAAATGCCGACGAATAGAATAAATATTCTAAAATCTTGGAAGAGTGGCTGTCTGCAGATAATATTTACATGCCAGGAAGGTTAGTTAGCATTGCAGACCGCATTTTCGTCTCCGAGTGGTTCTTTTTTTTTTTTTTTTTCAGTGTGTCTGTGACCCTTGACTTCTCCCTGTGCGACATCTCTTTTCGGATTCAACATTTGGGTTTCGTCTTCCCTGTATTTAACTCTTGTCACAGCTCTCCTTCCATAAACTGCATTGATAACCGTCCATATGATTTTATTCGATGCCATTTTGAAAGCTGTGCAACTACGTACAATTTGTAGCGGCTTCTGTGAATGGTGGCTCACGGTGCCATTACAGAAAGCCATAAGCCTTTTCGTCACATTACTTGAGTGTGTGAACCCGACTTTAGGCTGTGTTCACTGTGGCACCGACAACGGTTGTCAGACGCCATCGCCAGGGGTCGCCCAGTAACGTCGGCCGACAGTTTGGTCATACTGCGTCCGATCTCCTTCGTCTGTTTTGGCGTGGTCAAGGACATTATGTTAGGTTAGAATCTATTCTATGTATGAAGCAGGTTAAATTTTAACTTCCTACATTGGGATAGGTTATCACGACACCCCTATGCTTGGAGACGGGTGTTGCATTGCAGCTTTTGCCATTAAAAAGGCGCCGAATACATATGAATGAGCCCCCAACCAGTTGCCACGCCTTTACCATTGTGTCCCACCCTCTCTCCATCTCCACACCCTCCATCTCCTTTCCCAATGCAACTTCCACTGTCTACCCCTCCCGGATGATGAGCTTCACCCTGACATCTACCCTTCCTACCAACTCTAACCCCATCTTCCTGCCTCCTCCTCAGGGCTCCCTCTCCTCTCCCTCCCTCCTCCTGAGCGGCTTCCCCCTCCTACTCCCCCTCTATCTCTTGTGCCTCCTTTCAGTGCCTCTGCATTCCCTCCTGCCTTGTCTTCCCTCTTCCTCTCCCGCCCCACGTGTCTCCCGCCTCTTCGTGTACCCACTGATGCCCCTCCTCTCTTCGTTCCGCCGCTTCCCCTGCTGCCACTTGCTCTCCCCTCCTTTTCCATCCTCTCTGCCCTTTCCCTCGGCAGGTCCCGCCTGGCAGTTTTATTCTTCGTCGTGTGTGCTCCAAGTGGGTTTTAAGTGTGTTGTTCCGGAGTGTTTTTACTACTGTGGCCGACTTTTAACGTGTGCATGTCCATTCAGTGTCTTCTCTGAGTTTTGAAGACTCGCCGACTGTGTTTTTTAACTTTCTGGTGACTTTTAACCGTCCTTCATGAACGTCTCCATGTTAGTCTATTCTTTACCTCCATTTTCTCCCATTATTCTGTTTTAAGTTCCCTTTCTCGCCTTATGTATGTAACATTTCATTCTTATTTTAAGTTTTTATGTCACTTTGCTGAAGAGCGGCGGATTGTGCCACTGACAGCCCTCCCCTGCCCATATGGGGCAGGGGAATGAAATCATAATAAAGAAGAAAAAAAAATATGAATGAGCTAGACCTGTCTGGAAAAGCACATAGCGATTACTGCACACTTTGTCCTCAGTTACTGGAATAACCAGACATGCCTACGAATATGTGAGATGAAGAGCGAAACGTTCGATTACACTTACATACTCGAGATGTGACAATGAACATCAAGATTACAAGCACTCTCACAACTTCAAATAAATTCAGCCAAACAAACATAACCTTCAATGACTGGCTTTCAGCGTATGTTTGAAGGACGATCATAATTTTTAGAACGAGATACTCTGAACACCTGAAGCATTGAAAAGTGGGAAAACAGACACAACATTGGCAAACCATCTCATATAGCAGAATCACCACCCTACTGGCATAAAAACGCCAGTAATCAGTAATAATAATTCGCTGACAGATAATGCCCACATACCACAACACAAAAAAGATACACAACTGTAACTTTAAGCATAAGATAAGCAACCTTCTCACTTGAACATATTGATTTCTGAGAATGTAATTTACACCTAAAATTTCCAATCAAGATTTTGCCTACTTGGGGTTTCCAATAAAGCAGCCATTTCAACCCATAGATTCTGAGCCATTTTCCGATTAAGATATTTTTCATCCTCAGGATTCCACAAATTCTTTCTCTCTTGAACTAAACAGTTTCTCACAATCCATATTACGTGTTTGAGAACATCGACCAATTCTACCGAAGAAAACAAACTGATCTGAATTTCACTGATTATCGTCCGAAATCTCTAAGTTCGGACCACAGGTGCCGACTTTCGAAAATCTTGTGCTATGCTCATCATGTTACACTTTAAAACTCATAATTACCCTCTGCATAATTACAGTAAATGTAAATGCTACAAAGTAACGCAAAATACATGATCAGTCACTTAAAAAGGGAGAGACTGGAATTCGCTTCTCCAGACTGTTGTTTTGCTCATGAATTCGTTGATCAGAGGTTCCAGGTTCAGTTCCCTTGCGAGATCACACTTTCAAAGCTATCTAGCGTATCATTATGCTGTTTTACATATCCTACAAAATATCTCTAAGATGTCAGTCTCACACAATCGAAATCGTCACTGTAAAAAGAAGTAACGTAACAACTATTCCTTCTTTGCCTAATAAAAACTGTTCTATTTTGACAAGGTAAAACATTGTTTCGGGCGGAAATCTGCTTTTAAAGCTGCTTACTGTTTGATCCACAAACTCAAAAAATAAAATTCGCAACTTCTCTTGAATATCTGATGAATTATGCTTGTCACTACCTGCTAATTTTAATGGCAATTTCCTACAGTGTTAAACAGTGGGGAGACATAAGCGCAATGCATCACACACTTCTTTAGCATGTTCCCAAAGTGATTAAAATGTATATGTATAGATAAAACAGAATCTACAGAATTACGAGCAAGGCGGAAATTCAGTGAAACTTTTTGAAGTACTGCATTAAGTTATTCTATTTTTTGGAATACAAAAATTAGCATCTTGAAATGGAACAGATTTTCAATTTTTTGCAGACTTTTAGAAATCCTTTAGCTTTTGCACCAACATCATTTCTTTCATCTTGCTTATCATTAAGAAATTGTAAAAGAACATAGTTATCGTCTATGCACAACAGAGACACAACACGCAAGCACTATCTCGTTGGACAGTACCTGCTTCAACGTATTTAGAATCTGAAAGCAATTGTTTACGTTTTTCGAATTTTCCTAGCCTCTTGGATAAACCACGAATAAATGAAATCCAATCTTTGCGAACTGACGGAATATCTCTTAATAATGAATGTTATTAAATGAGTCTTGAACAACTAACTTTATGGAATGAATGAAGGAGTGAAAGTAAATAGTCCCGGGTTTAGTTTCTTTTATCAGTGACTGTAAACCTAGCAGGCAACCGCTAATGTTTGTTGCACCGTCATAGCACTACCCACAACAATAGTTCACAGAAATAGAATATCTTCATAATATATCCTTCACAGATTTAAACAGGGTATCTGAATCAGTTAATGGGAGCTCAAAAAGCACAAAACATCTCATGAACAGCAAAATTTTGGTCAACAGTACGAAAACGAACAGATATCTGCTCTCTAATTGATATATCGGATGTCTCGTCCAACATGAAGGCATATAAATCATATTCTTTTATTTGTCGAATCACAATTCTCTGAGGAGACATGCCTATCAAAGTTATAATTTCTTGATTATGTCATGAGACATCCACCTAATAAAACAGTAGTTTCAATTCGGGTACATCCTCGGAACGTAATTTCAGAAGATTGACAAAATTAGAATACTGTCTTGGCAAACCAAGAACAATACTAAAGTAACAGTGTTTCTGAAACAGCCATTAAAAAAAGCAGTCTGCATATCTTTTGCTTTAGAACGACTAACTGTTGGCAGAATATTAACTCCTTTTTTCATAGAATTATTTGTACTAACTGAACACATACACAAATTACTTTTTTCATGGCATTTGAATCGTTTTAGAGCAACGGACCAGTTCCTGAAGCCATATTTAACGAATGCATTGTAAGAATCCTTGTTCGCAGTAACAGTTTTTGGAGGCAGTCTCTTGTTTTCACATATAGACCTACAAAAAAGCAATCTGTCATTTTTCGTGATCCTGACCCAGTGTTTTTGAATAGTTGCTACACGGTGTCGATTCAATATCACCATCACTATAACGATTACCAGTCGATGTCCTTTCGTATTCCACTATGTACAGGGCTATTACAAATGATTGAAGCGATTTCATAAATTCACTGTAGCTCCATTAATTGACATATGGTCACGACACACTACAGATACGTAGAAAAACTCATAAAGTTTTGTTCGGCTGAAGCCGCACTTCAGGTTTCTGCCGCCAGAGCGCTCGAGAGCGCAGTGAGACAAAATGGCGACAGGAGCCGAGAAAGCATATGTCGTGCTTGAAAAGCACTCACATCAGTCAGTCATAACAGTGCAACGACACTTCAGGACGAAGTTCAACAAAGATCCACCAACTGCTAACTCCATTCGGCGATGGTATGCGCAGTTTAAAGCTTCTGGATGCCTCTGTAAGGGGAAATCAACGGGTCGGCCTGCAGTGAGCGAAGAAACGGTTGAACGTGTGCGGGCAAGTTTCACGCGCAGCCCACGGAAGTCTACGAATAAAGCAAGCAGGGAGCTAAACGTACCACAGCCGACAGTTTGGAAAATCTTACGGAAAAGGCTAAAGCAGAAGCCTTACCGTTTACAATTGCTACAAGCCCTGACACCCGATGACAAAGTCAAGCGCTTTGAATTTTCGGCGCGGTTGCTACAGCTCATGGAAGAGGATGCGTTCAGTGCGAAACTTGTTTTCAGTGATCAAGCAACATTTTTTCTTAATGGTGAAGTGAACAGAAACTATGTCCGAATCTGGGCGGTAGAGAATTCTCACGCATTCGTGCAGCAAATTCGCAATTCACCAAAAGTTAACGTGTTTTGTGCAATTCCACGGTTTAAAGTTTACGGCCCCTTTTTCTTCTGCGAAAAAACGTTACAGGACACGTGTATCTGGACATGCTGGAAAATTGGCTCATGCCACAACTGGAGACCGACAGCGCCGACTTCATCTTTCAATAGGATGGTGCTCCACCGCATTTCCAACATAATGTTCAGCATTTCTTAAACAGAAGATTGGAAAACCAATGGATCGGTCGTGGTGGAGATCATGATCAGCAGTTCATGTCATGGCCTCCACGCTCTCCCGACTTAACCCCATGCGATTTCTTTCTGTGGGGTTATGTGAAAGATTCAGTGTTTAAACCTCCTCTACCAAGAAACGTGCCAGAACTGCGAGCTCGCATCAACGATGCTTTCGAACTCACTGATGAGGACATGCTGCGCCGAGTGTGGGAGGAACTTGATTATCGGCTTGATGTCTGCCGAATCACTAAAGGGGCACATATCGAACATTTGTGAATGCCTAAAAAAACTTTTTGAGTTTTTGTATGTGTGTGAAAGCATTGTGAAAATATCTCAAATAATAAAGTTATCGTAGAGCTGTGAAATCGCTTCAGTCATTTGTAATAACCCTGTACTTATACGTTTTAACGATTTTGACAGGCAAGGCAATAAGACATAATATAATTTCAAACACAGGTAGCACAAGTCAAACAGAACACTAACGTCCAGCGGGTTACACGTTCTACATCTACATCTACATCTGCATGGATACTCTGCAAATCACATTTAAGTGCCAGGAAGAGGGTTCATCGAACCACCTTTACAATTCTCTATTATTCCAATCTCGTATAGCGCGCGAGAAGAATGAACACTTATATCTTTCCGTACGAGCTCTGATTTCTCTTATTTTATCTTGGTGATTGTTCCTCCCTATGTACGTCGGTACCAACAAAATGTTTTCGCATTCGGAGGAGAAAGTTGGTGACTGGAATTTCGTGAGAAGATTCTGTCGCAACGAAAAACGCCTTTCATTTAATGATGCCCATCCCAAATACTGTATCATTTCTGTGACACTCTCTCCCACATTTCGCAATAATACAAAACGTGCTGCCTTTCTTTGAACTCTTTCGATGTACTCAGTCAGGCCTATCTGGTAAGGATCCCACACCACGCAACAGTATTCTAAAAATGGACAGACAAGCGTAGTGTAGGCAGACTCCTTAGTAGGTCTGTTACATTTTCTAAGTATCCTGCCAATAAAACGCAGTCTTTGGTTAGCCTTCCCCACAACGTTTTCTGTGTGTTCCTTCCCATTTAAATTGTTTGTAACTGTAATACCTAGGTATTTAGTTGAATTTATGGCTTTTAGATTAGACTGATTTATTGTGTAACCGAAGTTTACCGCGTTCCTTTTATCACTCATGTGGATGACCTCACACTTTTCGTTATTTAAGGTCAACTGCCACTTTTCGCACCATTCAGATATCTTTTCTAAATCGTTTTGCAGTTTGTTTTGATCATCTGATAACTTTATTAGTCGATAAATGACAGCGTCACCTGCAGACAACCGAAGATGGCTGCTCAGATTGTCTCCCAAATCGTCTATATAGATAAGGAACAGCAAAGGGCCTATAACATTACCTTTGGGAATGCCAGGAATCACTTTTGTTTTACTCGATGACTTTCCTTCAATTATAACGAACTGTGACCTCTCTGACAGGACATCACAAATCCAGTCACATAACTGAGGCGATATTCCATAAGCACGCAATTTCACTACGTGCCGCTTGTGTGGTACAGTATCACTCAACACTTCATGCGAATAAAGACCTAGTTGTGTTTTCTAAACCCATGTTGACTGTGTGTCAATAGAACGTTTTCTTCGAGGTAATTCATTATGTTCGAACACAATATATGTTAAAAATCCTGCTGCATATCGACGCTAATGACATGGGCCTGTAATTTATTGGATTCATACTACTACCTTTCTGGAATACTGGTGTGACCTGTGCAAATTTCCAGTCTTTGGGTACGGATCTTTTGTCGAGCGAACGGTTGTATATGATTGTTAGATACGGAGCTAATGCATCAGCATACTCCGAAAGGAACCTAATTGGTATACAGTCTGGACCGGAAGACTTGCTTTTAGTAAGTGATGTAAGTTGCTTCACTACTCCGAGGATATTTACTTCTACGTTACTCATGGTGGCAGCTGTTCTCGATTCGAATTCTAGAATATTTACTTCGTCTTCTTTTGTGAAGGCATTTCGGAAGGCTGTGTTTAGTAACTCTGCTTTGGCAGCACTGTCTTCGATAATATCTCCATTGCTATCGCGCAGAGAAGACATTGATTGTTTCTTGCTGCTAACATACTTCACACGCGACCAGAATCGCTTTGGATTTTCTGCCAGGTTTCGAGACAAAGTTCCGTCGTGGAAACTGTTATAAGCATCTCGCATTGAAGTCCGCGCTAAATTTCGAGCTTCTGTAAAAGATCGCCAATCTTGGGGATTTTGCGTCTGTTTGAATTTGGCATGTTTGTTTCGTTGTTTCTGCAACAGTGTTCTAACCCGTTTTGTGTACCAAGAAGGATCAGGTCCGTCGTTTGTTAATTTATGTGGTGTAAATCTCTCAATTGCTGCCGATACTATTTCTTTGAATTTAAGCTACATCTGGACTACACTTATATTATTCATTTGGAATGAGTGGAGATTTTCTCTTAGGAAGGCGTCAAGTGAATATTTACCTGCTTTTTTGAATAGGTATATTTTTCGCTTATTTTTCGAGGATTACAGTATTCAATCTTGCTACGACAGCCCTGTGTTCACTCATCTCTGAAACGGTTTTGATGCTCGTTTTTAACTGAGGATTATTTGTTGCTATGAGGTCAAGTGTGTTTTCACAACCGTTTACTATTCGCGTGGGCTCGAGATAATATTCAGAGAGTGCGTTTAGCCCAATTTCGGAAGATATTTTATTCGTAACTCCGGAATTAAACATGTATTTTCACCAACATATCGAGGATAAATTAAAGTCACCACCAACTATTATCGTATGAGTCGGGTATGTGTTTGAAACCAAACTCAAGTTTTCTTTGAACCTTTCAGCAACTGCATCATCTGAATTGGGAGGTCGGTAAAAGGATCTTATTATTATTTTATTCCGGTTGCCAACAATGACCTCTGCCCGTACTAACACACAGGAAGTATCTACTTCAATTTCGCGACAAGTTAAACTACTTCTAACAGCAACAAACACGCCGCCGCCAACCGTGTTTAGCCTATCCTTTCGGAACACCGTTAGGTTCTTCGCAGAAATTTCGGCTGAGCTTATATGTGGCTTTAGCCAGCTTTCAGTGCCTATAACGATTTGAGCATCAGTGCTTTCTATTAGTGCTCGGAGCTCTGGTACTTTCCCAACACAGCTACGACAATTTACAACTGTTACACCAATAGTTCCTGTATCTACGTTTTTCCTGTGTTCAGCCTGCACCCTTTGTGACTGAACCCCTTCTTGTGTTTTCCCGAGACCCTCTAACCTAAAAAACCGCCCAGTCCACGCCACACAGCCCCTGCTACCCGTGTAGCCGCCTCCTGCGTATAGTGGACACCTGACCTATTCAGCGGAACCCGAAACCCAACCACCCTTTGTCGCAAGCCGAGGAAACTGCAGCCTACACCGTCGCAGAACCGTCTGAGCCTCTGATTCAGACCCTCCACTCGGCTCTGTACCAGAGGTCTGCAATTGGTCCTGTCGATTATGCTGCAAATGGTCAGCTCTGCCTTCATCTTGCAAGCAAGACTGGCAGCCTTTACTGCTTGTGTTAGCCTCTCGAAACCAGAGAGAACCTCTTCTGATCCAAAGTGACACACATCATTGGTACCGACGTGAACAATCACCTGCAGTTGGCTGCACCCTGTGCTCTTCATGACATCTGGGAGGACCCTTTCCACATCTAGAATGACTCCACCCGGTATGCACACGGAGTGCACATTGGATTTCTTAGCCTTCTTGCCAGCCAAGGCCCTAAGGGGCCCCATAATGCGCCTAACGTTGGAGCTCACAACTACCAATAATCCCACCCTCTGCGATTGCCCAGATCTTGCAGGCTGAATGGTTTCCTCTGAAACAGGACAGGCAACAGCATCTGGCTCAGCGACAGTGTCAGTCACAGGCAGCACTTGGAACCTGTTTGTCAGACGAACCGGGGAGGCCTTATGTGCGGCTGCCTGAGAAGTCTTTCGCCACCTGCTTCGCCCCAGGGCGACCTCCCACTCGACCACAGGTGAGGGGTCAGCCTCAGTGCAAGCAGTAGCTGGGTTGGCCATTGGTGAGGACCGATTGGAGGACTCTGACGTGCTGGACGTCCGTTGGATCCCCACGGCCGGCCCACAACAGTGGTGCCCATCCACTGCAGCCTCAAGCTGTGTAACTGAAGCCATCACAACCTGAAGCTAAGAGCGAAGTGTCACCAACTCGGCTCACATCCGACTACTTCATTGATCGTTCAATTGCTTAAGTCTGGAAATTCAAATTCAGTTTAAGTTACACCATATGCAACATTATTTTAAAAGAAAAAATATCTCTCTGGTTGATTCGTTTCGTGATTGTTGCAGAGCTGCCAATGAAAGCACAAAGAACTTCGCCAAGCTATTATGGGTACTGTCCATTGGCATAATGTTTTAACTAGCAGGGATGGGTCGCTCTTTGCAGCAGGTATTTCGGCTCACTGGTAACGTATGTGGTTGTATTAAAAGGTTATCTTAAGAGAAACTGCAAATTAAATTCGTACTTCATAGTATAAACGTTTTCATCGTATCGTACGCAGCCGGCTTCATTTCTAGTTATTTAATACAATAATAATAATGAAAAATACCGCCTACAGTTTACATTATTGACTTAACAACTGTCATTCCCTTAATATTCGGACTTTTTAGAAAACGGTCACTTCACTTATATGTCGACGTGGATTTTAATTCGTACGAATTAAGTTACCCGTCTGTTTCAAGGTAACCATTTTACAGTGGTGCATTACAAAAGCCAGCCGCCCATCAATGTCATCAGTGAGTCGATCATACCCATAATCGGCGTCTGTGGTTCGGACGATTAGATCGGGTGCACTGTGACCGCGCACGTACTGGCAAATTGATTTTAAACTCTCGGCCCTAGTCGGCTGATGTCGGTCGTCGTCGGAATTCACCGACGTCGTTGTCGCTGTGACTGCGGTCTTACAGACAGCCGTGTATTGATCACAGCTGTACCATTTCCGAACGTGGGTTGATAATCGGTACAAGAAACATACACTACTGGCCATTAAAATTGCTACACCATGAAGATGACGTGCTACAGACGCAAATTTAACCGACAGGAAGAAGATGCTGTGAAATGCAAATGATTAGCTCTACAGAGCATTCACACAAGGTCGGCGCCGGTGGCGACATCTACAACGTGCTGTCATGAGGAAAGTTTCCAACCGATTTCTCATACACAAATAGCAGTTGACCGGCGTTGCCTGGTGAAACGTTGTTGTGATGCCTCGAATAAGGAGGAGAAATGCGTACCATCACGTTTCCGATTTTGATAAAGGTCGACTTGTAGCCTATCGCGATTGCGGTTTATCGTAACGCGACATTGCTGCACGCGTTCGTCGAGATCTAATGACTGTTAGCAGAATATGGAATCGGTTGGTCCAGGAGAGTAGTACGGAAAGCCGTGCTGGATCCCAACGGCCTCGTATCACTAGCAGTCGAGATCACAGGCATCTTTCCGCATGACTGTAACGGATCGTGCTGCCACGTCTGGATCCCTGAGTCAACTGATGGAGACGTTTGCAAGACAACAACCGTCTGTACGGACAGTTCGACGACGTTTGCAGCAGCATGGACTATCTGCTCGGAGACCATGGCTGCGGTTACCCTTGGCACAGCATCACAGACAGGAGCGCTTGAGATGGTGTACTCAACGACGAACCTGGGAGCACGAATGGCAAAACGTCATGTTTTCGGAAGAATCCAGGTTCTGTTTACAGCATCATGATGGTCGCATCCGTGTTTGGCGACATCGCGGTGAACGCACGTTGGAAGCGTATATTCGTCATCGCGATACTGGCGTATCACCCGGTGTGATGGTATGGGGTGCCATTGGTAACACGTCTCGGTCACCTTTTAACATTTTTTAAATGTTAAGGATAATAAGTTGCCGTCTCTTCATCTAAGAATAGATGATGAATGCAGCTAGCCGCTAACTTTGTGTAATGTCTTGTCTGTATAGACGTGTATCTGTTGCCTTTGAGATCCCTTCACCTTCACACAAATCTATACAGTAAAGTAAGGGCCTCCCATTTCTTGGCTGATCCGTGATAAGACAGGCGAAAAGTTAGACTAATGGAGGATTATTAGTATTATCTCTATTTTCATTCGCTCTCTCTCTTTCTCTCCTTTATCTCTGTACAGTTTTTAATATAATATTTCATTACGTGAAATCAGCCAAATAGGATCTTTGGTGGAGTCCTTCGTCTTTGTAATCAGCGGCTGGCTTGCTGTAAGAGATATTTACATTTATTATTACTGTTAAACACTGCATTCAGTCGGGAGAATCAATCGTGTGGACAATTTGTTCCTTTTACGAAAGATTGCGAATTCCAGATGTGTACGAAGCCTTTTTGGGCGATTTAACACAGACTCAGTGATTGCAGGCTCTCTTCGACACATCTGAAACTTCCCCACTAATTACAGGGCCAACGTGATCATCAAATGATTCAGAAAAAACTCATTCGTTCATTCACTCCAGAACAAAAAAATCACAAACCCTATTTATGAAGGAAATCGTGTATTAAATCCATTTCCAATACATGTCCAGATCTCCGGTGATTCCACGTCTTAATTATTTTCCGTTTACAGTCTCTTTCTCTTCAAACAAACCGCTAGCGGCACAAATGTTAATTGGCTCGCTTTAGCGAGAAGAAAAGCAGAATATGTATCTCTCAGAAACACGTCAATCCCTCAACAGATACTCCAGAAGCTGTCCTAGTTACCACACTAACAACCATGGAGAATGCAGATATGCATCTCTGTTATTTCATAGAATAAACGCACTAGAAAATACTTTGGCGTTGTCGAGCTGTCGCCGCATATGTTACGAGAAAATCAGATCAGATACTTTTCCAAAGTGAATGGATATGGATGGTTTGATTGACAATGATTAATTGGTGCGTGGTAGAGGGTATTTTCTGTGGGGACATTACAACCTCTTCTTCGCATTGACGGCACTTTGAACAGTGGACGGTACATTTCAGATGTGTTATGACCCAGCCGGCCGAAGTGGCCGTGCGGTTAAAGGCGCTGCAGTCTGGAACCGCAAGACCGCTACGGTCGCAGGTTCGAATCCTGCCTCGGGCATGGATGTTTGTGATGTCCTTAGGTTAGTTAGGTTTAACTAGTTCTCAGTTCTAGGGGACTAATGACCTCAGCAGTTGAGTCCCATAGTGCTCAGAGCCATTTGATTTGTTATGACCCATGGCTCTACCCTTCATTCGATCCATGCGAAACCTACATTTCAGCAGGATAATGCACGACCGCATGTTGCGGGTTCTGTACAGGCCTTTCCGGATACAGAAAATGTTCGACTGCTGCCCTGGCCAGCACATTCTCCAGATCTCTCACCAACTGAAAACGTCTGGTCAATGGTGGCCGAGCAACTGGCTATTCACAATACGCCAGTCACTACTCTTCATGTACTGCGGTTTCGTGCTGAAGCTGCATCGGCAGCTGTACCTGTACACGGCATCCAAGCTCTGTTTGACTCAATATGCCCAGGCGTATCAAGGCCGTTATTATGGCCAGAGGTGGTTGTTGTGGGTACTGATTTCTCAGGATCTATGCACCCAAACTGCGTGAAAATGTAACCACATGCCAGTTCTAGTGTAATATATTTGTCCAATGAATACCCGTTTATCATCTGCATTTCTTCTTGCTGTAGGTCATAGGGTATCACAGATACCGCTAGAACTCGAGTGTCTGTGGTGTATCTTCAGTATCACAGAGACAAAGATTCCACGCAAGTAAACCACCTCACATGACGACTTGAGGTGTTCGACGAACGGTCGTCACGTCGTCACTGCAGAGCCATATGGTGTGATAGGCTACTGTTGTGAATCAGAATGTGAAACGTTAGGAACCTTTGCGTACCAAGACTGTACAGGGACAAATTCACCGCTTAGGCTGAGCGTCCGCTGGAACCGTGTTCGTCCGACGAATCCCAATATATGTAGCACCGATCAAGCCGACCTCATACGGTACATGGTCGGCTGACGGACGTATCCCAGCGTAATGGGAGTGGTCGGACGTAGTCGCTGCAAGCGAGTGTCTGTTGTTGCTTAAGTCTGTTTTCCGTACTTAATTACCAACTATGGACGTTGAGGTTATAAGTTACGTGAATGAGAATAGATCTATGTGCTATATATAAGACAAGAGATATTACCACTGCGAATTACAGAGGCAACTATGGTTGAAAGCTGCTGGGGATGTGACTGTGAAAGCTAAGTGGAAACTTTAACTTTAATGAAGCAAGAAACCTAATACTGTGCGATCAAATTTAGTCAGTATGTGATGCCTGACGTTCAGTGCACATTCAGTAACAATGCTTAAAAATGCTAGGGGCGATGCTTAAAAATAAAATACATTCTAAGGCAAAAAAATGACGTATCTCGAAGGAATTAGCCAACTGAAATCTGTAAATGTGATGTATATGTACAGACAAACAGATGATTATAATTTTAGAAAAATGGGATGATTTATTCAAGAGAAAGAGCTTCACAGACTGAGCAAGTCAATAAGGCGTTGGTCCACCTCTGACCCTTTCGTCAAGCAGTTATTCTGCTTGCCATCGATTGACTGAGTTGTTGAATGCTCTCCTGAGGGATTCCGTGCCAAATTCTCACCAATTGGAGCGTTAGATCGTCAAAATCCCGAGCTAGTTGAAGGACCCTGCTGGCCAGGGTAGGCTTTAACAATCACGAAGACATGCAGCCGAAACTCTCGCTGTTTACGATCGGGCATTATCTTGCTGAAATGTCAGCCCAAGATGGCTTGCCAAGATGGGGTCGTAGACGTACCATTGTGCTGTGAGGGTGCCGTGGATGACAACCACGGGAGTCCTGCTATGAAAAGAAATGGTACCTCAGGACAGCACTGCTGGTTGTAAGGCCGTATGGCAGGCGACAGACAGACTGGTATCACATCGCTGTTTGGGGTGTCTCAGGACAGGTATTTTCTGGTCGTCATGGCTCAGTTCGAAATGGAACTCACCACTGAAGACAATTCTACTCCAGCCAATGGAATTCCAGCCGAAAACGTCACTGGAGTCGCCCCGAACAGCAGTGGGATACTAACCTGACTGCCGCCCACCATATGGCCCGACATCCAGGAATGATGCCACTTCTTGTAATAGCAGGACCCTTTGGTTGTTACATGCGGCACTCTAATAGCTTCGCGGTATGTCGACGATTTTCTACGCCTTGTTTAGTTGGCCTTTGGGGCAAGCCAACCTGGGCTTACATTTTAGGAAGAGAATGCCCGCCAGCACGCGGAGAGAGTTTCTACTGCTTGTCATCCTGCTTGCAAATCCTACCGTGGCCAGCAAGGTTGCCGGATCTCGCCCCATTTGAGGAAGTTTGGAGTATCATGGATGGGGATTGTAACCTCCCCACCGTAATTTTTTTAAAAGATATTATTTTAAAAATGCTAATGGACATTGAGCTAAGTGTAAGCTTTCAGGATCTCCAACCATCTCGGGATACTGACGCACCCATTGGACAGATTTTGGCAGAATATCCCTCAGGAAACCGTCCAACAACTCTACGAATCAACGGCAAGCTGAATAACTGCTTGCATAAGTGCAAGAGGTGGTCCAATGCGCTACTGACTTGCTCAATATCTGAAGCTTTTGCTCGTGAATAAATCATCCAATTTTTCTGAAATTGTAACCATTTTCTTACCTGTACATGCACATCATACCTATCGATTGCCGTCCCATTCGTATGATTCTTTCGTGGTGCGTCACTTTATTTCTTTCCTTAGAATGAAAGATAAGAAGGCCTTCAACCAAACGTTTAGATTAGATTAGTTTTTCATTCCATGGATCCGTGCTGAGGAGATACTCGTGGATGTGGAACATGTCATTTTTTTTAAATCTGAAATAACAGTCCTAATAGTATGAATATATACAATACATCATTTGTTTCTATTAAAAAATTCGTCAATGGACTAAAAGGAGTTGGCCACTAGTAAGTCTTTCAGGCTCCTTTTAAACTGATCTTTATTTGTAACTAAATTTTTTATGTTTGCTGGCAAATTATTGAAGATGAGTGTTCCTGAGTACTGGACCCCTTTTTGAACTAAAGTAAGTGCTTTTAAGTCCTTGTGCAGATCATTTTTGTTCCTGGTATTGTATGTATGAACTGAGCTGTTTGTTGGAAAAAGAGATATATTATTTAGGACAAATTTCTTTAGGGAGTAAATATACTGAGAGGCAGTAGTTAGTATACCCAGTTCCTTGAAGAGGTTTCTACAGGACGTCCGTGAATTTACTCCATAAATAATATGTATTACACGCTTTTGGACTCTGAAAACTTTTGTTTGACTTGAAGAGTTACCCCAAAATATTATACCATATGACATTATGGAATGAAAGTAGGCAAAGTATGCAAGCTGTTTCATATTTATGTTGCCTATGTCTGCTAACACTCGAATTGCAAATACAGATCTGTTAAGGCGTTTCTGCAGTTCTGTGGTGTGCGTCTCCCAACTGAATTTATTATCAAGTTGTAATCTCAGGAATTTAAGACTGTCAACCTCTTCTATCTGCTCTTCTTCATACTTTATGCACACGCTGGGTGGGAACCTCTAACAGGTTCTGAATTGCATATAGTGAGTCTTTTCGAAGTTTAATGTCAGTGAGTTGGCTTTAAACCATTTATTAATATCCATGAAAATATCATTAGCAGATCTTTCTAGAACTACACTCGACATACTATTTATTGCAATACTTCTGTCATCTGCAAACAAAACGAACTCTGCTTCTGGCAGTGTAACTGATGAGAGATCATTAATGTACACAAGAAAAAGCAATGGCCCTAAGATGGATCCTTGTGGGACACCACATGTAATTTCTTCCCATTCTGATGATGAGTGTTGACTTAATTCACTAGTCCCTTGCGCTGACACCCTTTGTTTCCTGTTAGTGAGGTATGACTTGAATCATTTTGCAGCACTGCCCATGACATGATAGAATTCTTATTTATTTAAAAGGATGTTGTGGTTCACACAATCGAATGCGTTTGACAAATCACAGAAAATACCTGCTGCTTGTAACTTGTTATTTAATGAATTAAGTACATTTTCGCTGTAGGTGTAAATAGCCTTCTCAATATCAGAACCCTTCAGAAATCCAAACTGTGTTCTTGATAATATGTTATTTGTGGTCAGATGGTTGAGAAGCTGCCTGTAGATTACTTTTTCTAAACTTTTTGAGAATGCTGGCAAAAGTGAAATCGGTCTGTAGTTTGATGGTATGTCTTTATACCCTTTCTTGAATAGAGGCTTAACATCTGCATATTTTAGGCAGTCAGGAAACGTCCCAGTTATAATTGACTGGTTACACAAGTAACTTAGAATTGTACTAAACTCACAAGAACATGCCTTAACTAACTTTGCTGATATTTCATTGAAACCACTAGAATGCTTTGTTTTTAAAGATTTTATTATGGAAGTTATTTCTTTTGGTGAAGTAAGTAACTAGTATTCTGTAAAGAACTCAAACTGTTCAACTTTTGTGGTCCTGTCCTCCTCAGTTGCGCGTAATACTACGGTATATTGATAATTTTCACTTATGGACCGTCTGACAGCAACTGAATAAAACACAATTTTAGTGCCATACGCGTTTCGCCTTTATCTTCTGCAAGGCATCATCAGTGGCAGGTTGCGTAGACAGTTTCTTACATATTACGCTCCTGTTGCATTTTTGGTGTTGTTCTTCTTCCTATGAGCGCCAATTTGCTGTTTTTTCCGCATTCCACAGCACTATGCACTGAACGCTGTGGAATGCGGAAAAAACAGCAAATTGGCGCTCATAGGAAGAAGAACAACACCAAAAATGCAACAGGAGCGTAATATGTAAGAAACTGTCTACGCAACCTGCCACTGATGATGCCTTGCAGAAAATAAAGGCGAAACGCGTATGGCACTAAAATTGTGTTTTATTCAGTTGCTGTCAGACGGTCCATAAGTGAAAATTATCAATATACCGTAGTAACTCAAACTGTTTTCATTTGCGCACTTCCCCCGAGTAAATAAACGTCGTAAATTTATCTCAAATGGAACACGCTGCACTGACGTCACGGTTCTCACTGACAGTGGTGTATGTTTTTGTCGATTGTGTTCGGTGGCAAGTGAATGCAGCTGCTTGTTCGTCGCTCTACTTGACAATTAGATGTTGTGCAACATGATACAATGATGCGAATATTAGTATGTTTATCAATTTCTATACTACTTTGTAGCAATCTTCGTTTACTAGTCATTAATCAAAACGCACATTCTATTACTTGTCAAGCCTCAGAAAGACATTTGCTAAGAGCAGTTCGCATTAGTCCATGTTTTGACACCAGGAACGGTCTCATCCGGCAAGTCTTCAGTTCAGTTTCTGGCTGTGTGTCGGACTTGGCTGCAGTAGATGAGCTTCATCGGTCGGCCGTAGTCGTTCTACCTTCAGCCGTTGACGACCGACGCCACACACAACGCTTTCCCATGTCTTTTGGACATTCAGTTTCAATGTGACGTTACACGGAAATACTGAACCCGATTCGTCAGGAACAGTGGGGTTCGAGACCTGACACGCACAAGAAAAATTTGTTTATTTTACTTTAAGTCAATGGTTCCCAACCGGGGGAGGGGTAACTATGGCCTGAGAGGTTAAAAGAATTTTTCTGAGTGTTAAAAACTAAACTATTCGATTCCGTTTCAGTCACGAAACTAAATTACTTCCAAAAGATCATTACTATCATCACAATTTTGTAAGGCTCTAATATTAATTATATGAGTTGTCAATAATTATTTTTTCTCAGTTAGTAGCATTAATGTCATGGATGTTACAGGTACCCCACGCAGTCCACCCACTACACATATATGTTGTGCTTTGTCCCGTACATTACTGATCCAGAAATTGCTTCATTACTCGCTTCGAAACAGATTAGCGAATTAACTGACAGCACGACACAGCAGTAGCTACCTAATGCTGTAGACAGCATTATTGTTATTACTATTACTATTAGTGGCTGCGAACAGACGCGAAGCATTAACAGCCTGTAGCCTTCCAATTTCTGCCAGTTCAGAAGTAAGGAGTGCAGCAGAAAAGTGATCTACGAACAGTATGTATAGTGTGTACACATTGTAACTTGGTTGATTTTAAATGGGTTGCAGTGTGCAAATGAAGCAAGTGCCGCGTGTTGCTGTGGAGTGGTGTAATCCAGGGGAAGTACGTATTGTAACAAGCGTCTGCCCTCACTGTGGGTAGCTATCTTTCTTATCTGAGAAGGAGTTGTGAGTAGCACTTGCGATGCACCACGAAATCCTTCGTCATTCATTCTAACACACACACACACACACACACACACACACAAACTAACTAAATATCAAATATTCTTCATCATTTTAAAAATAAAAGTGATCCGAGAAAAGTTTTTCATTCTACAGTTTAGTTACGTACTAAAGTTGGCGGATAATGAGGGAGCATGGCGGGGCGGGGGGGGGGGGGGAGGGGAGGGGAGGAGTTGGAGGTGGCTACTAGCTAATGTCTGATTGCACTCAGGGGTAATGGTCTACTCTGCTACCGTTCCACTCTCGAAAAGCATGTGGGAGAAACGAACACTTAAATATTTCCGCACAAGCTCTGGTTTATCTCAATTTACAACGACGATAATTTCTTCCTATTTTGGTAGGCGCGTTCGATGGAGAGAGTTGCTGATTGAAACTTCGAGAAAAGATGCAGTCGCCTCGAGAAACGCCTTTGTTTCAATGTTTCCCACCTCAGTTCGCGTAACATATCCGTGACACTCTCTCCCCTGTTCCCCGAAAACGAGTGACCATCTTTGAAGATTTTCGATGTCCTCCGTCAATCGTACCTGATAGGAGTCTTATTCCGCGCAGCAAAACTCCAGAAGAGGACGGACAAGTGATACCTGACGTTTCCCACGGAAGTGTTGTAGGCCTTCTGCTGTTCCTAATCTATATAAACTATTTGAGAGATAACACGATTCTGTCGCTTACCGTCAAATAATGTCATCAGAAGATCAAAACCAATTGCAAAATGATTTAGACTATATACTTGTGTGGTGTGAAAGTAGCAACTGACTATAAAAAATAAAGAGTGTGCGGTCAGATCGTTGTTGGAGAAGCAACGAAAAAAGCATGCCAAATTTAAAAGAACGCAAAATCCCCAAGATTGGCAGAGTTTTACGGAAGTTCGAAATATGGCGCGTACTTCAATGCGAGATGCTTTTAATAATTTCCAAAACTAAATTCTGTCTCGAAATCGGGCAGAAAACCCAAAGAGATTCTGGTCATACATAAAGCACACCAGTGGCAAGACGCAATCAATACCTTCACTGCGCGATAACAACGGGGAAGTCACGATGACAGTGGCACTAAAGCAGAGTTATTAAACACGGTTTTCCGAAACTCCTTTACCAAAGAAGACGAAGTAAATATTGCTGAATTCCAATCAAGAACAACTGCCAAGATGAGAAACATAGAAGTAGATATCCTCGGAGTAACGAAGCAGCTTAAATCACTTAATAAAGGCAAGGCCTCCGCTCCAGATTGTATACCAGTCAGGTTCCTCTCAGAGTATGCTGATGAAATAGCTCCATATTTAGCAATTATATACAACCACTCGCTCACAGAAACATCCATACCTAAAGACTGGAAAATTCCTCAAGTCACACCAATACCCAAAAAGGGAAGTAGGAGTAATCCGCTGAATTACAGGCCTGTATCACTAACGTTGATTTGCAGTAGGGTTTTGGGACATATGCTGTATTCGAACATTATGAAGTACCTCCAAGAAAACGATTTATTGACACATAGTCAGCACGGTTTCAGAAAATATAGTTCTTGTGAAACACAACTAGCTCTTTATACTCATGAAATAATAAGTGCTATCGACAGGGGATGTCAAATTGATTCCATATTTTTAGATTTCCAGAAGGCTTTCGACACCGTTCTTCACAAGCGTCTTCTAACCAAACTGCGTGCCTACGGAGTATCGTCTCAGTTGTGCGACTGGATTCGTGATTCCCTGTCAGAAAGGTCACAGTTCGTAGTAATAGACGGAAAGTCATCGAGTAAAACAGAAGTAATATCCCGCGCTCCGCAATGAAGTGTTATAGGCCCTTATTGTTCCTGATCTATATTAGCGACATAGGAGACAATCTGAGTAGCTGTCTTGGATTGTTTGCAGATGATGCTGTCATTTACCGTCTTGTAAAATCATCAGATGATCAAACAGACTTGCAAAATGATTTAGATATGATATCTGTATGGTATGAAAAGTAGCAATTGAGCCTGAATAAGGAAACGTGTGAAGTTATTCACATGAGTACTAAAAGAAATCAGCTAAATTTAGATTACGCGATAAGTGACACAAATCTGAAGGCTGTAAATTCAACAAAATACTTAGGGATTACAAGTACAAATAACCTAAATTGGAACATTCACATACATAATATTGTGGGTAGAGCAAACCAAAGACTGCGATTCATTGGCAGAACACTTAGAAGGTGCAACAGGTCTACTAAAGAGACTGCTTACACCGCGCTTGTCCGCCCTATTATGGAGTATTGCTGTGCGGTGTGGGATCCGCATCTGGTGGGACTGACGGATGACATCGAAAAAGTACAAAGAAGGGCAGCTCGTTTTGTATTATCGCGAAATAGGGGAGATAGTGTCACAGACATGATACGTGAATTGGAGTGGCAATCATTAAAACAAAGGCGTTTTTTCGCCGGCCGATGTGGCTGTGCCTTTCTAGGCGCTTCAGTCTGGAACCGCAGGACTGCTACGGTCGCAGGTTCGAATCCTGCCTCGGGCATGGATGTGTGTGGTGTCCTTAGGTTAGTTAGGTTTAAGTAGTTCTAAGTTCTAGGGGACTGATGACCTAAGATGTTAAGTCCCATAGTGCTATAGTGCTCAGAGCCATTTGAGCCATTTGAACCAAAGGCGTTTTTCGTTGCGACGGGATCTTCTCTCGAAATTTCAATCACCAGTTTTCTCCTCCGATTGCGAAAACATTCTTTTGGCACCCACCTACATAGGGAGAAATGATCATCATGGTAAAATAAAAGAAATCAGGACTCCCACAGAAAAAATTAAGTGCTCGTTTTTCCCGCGTGCCGTTCGAGAGTGGAACGGTAGAGAGACAGCTTGAACCCTCTGCCAGGCACTTTATTGTAAATAGCAATGACGTAGATGTAAATCTAGATGTAGATGTAGATGTCATCCACATGAGTTCCATTAAATTTCGGTTACACGATAAGTCATACAATTTCAACTAAATACATAGGAATTACAATTACGAACAACTTAAACTGGGACGATTATATTTTCTATGTGTTCATTCCAATTTCATTTGTTCGTAATTGTAATCCCTATGTATTTAGTTGAATTTGTGTGATTTATCGTGTGACCGAAAATTAATGCAACTCATGTCGATGATGTTACACTTCCTAATTTTTATAGTCAATTGCCACTTTTCGCACCATACAGATGTTGTTGTTGTTGTTGTCTTCAGTCCTGAGACTGGTTTGATGCAGCTCTCCATGCTACTCTATCCTGTGCAAGCTTCTTCATCTCCCAGTACTTACTGCAACCTACATCCTTCTGAATCTGCTTAGTGTATTCATCTCTTGGTCTCCCTCTACGATTTTTACCCTCCACGCTGCCCTCCAATGCTAAATTTGTGATCCCTTGATGCCTCAGAACATGTACTACCAACCGGTCCCTTCTTCTTGTCAAGCTGTGCCACAAATTCCTCTTCTCCCCAATTCTATTCAATACCTCCTCATTAGTTATGTGATCTACCCATCTAATCTTCAGCATTCTTGTGTAGCACCACACTTCGAAAGCTTCTATTCTCTTCTTGTCCAAACTATTTATCGTCCATGTTTCACTTCCATACATGGCTACACTCCATACAAATACTTTCAGAAACGACTTCCTGACACTTAAATCAATACTCGATGTTAACTAATTTCTCTTCTTCAGAAACGCTTTCCTTGCCATTGCCAGTCTACATTTTATATCCTCTCTACTTCGACCATCATCAGTTATTTTGCTCCCCAAATAGCAAAACTCCTTTACTACTTTAAGTGTCTCATTTCCTAATCTAATTCCCTCAGCATCAGCCGACTTAATTCGACTACATTCCATTATCCTCGTTTTGCTTTTGTTGATGTTCATCTTATATCCTCCTTTCAAGACATTGTCAATTCCGTTCAACTGCTCTTCCAAGTCCTTTGCTGTCTCTGACAGAATTACAATGTCATCGGCGAACCTCAAAGTTTTTATTTCTTCTCCATGGACTTTAATACCTACTCCGAATTTTTCTTTTGTTTCCTTTACTGCTTGCTCAATATACAGATTGAATAACATCTGGGACAGGCTACAACCCTGTCTCACTCCCTTCCCAACCGCTGCTTCCCTTTCATGCCCCTCGACTCTTATAGCTGCCATCTGGTTTCTGTACAAATTGTAAATAGCCTTTCGCTCCCTGTATTTTACCCCTGCCACCTTTAGAATTTGAAAGAGAGTACTCCAGTCAACATTGTCAAAAGCTTTCTCTAAGTCTACAAATGCTAGAAAGTGGTCTAAATCGTTTTGCAATTGGTTTTGATCTGATAATTTTAATAGGCGGTAAAAGACTGCATCGTCTGCAACAATCTAAGAGGGCTGTTCAGATTGTCTCCCAAATCGTTCAAATAGATTAGGAACAGCAGAAGGCCTATAACACTTCCGTTTTTTTGGATGCCTTTCTGTAAATAGCTAGGAGCTGTTACCTATCTGATGGCAAATCACGAATACAGTCGCACACCTAAGACGATACACCATAGACACGCTATTTGATTAGAAGTCTCTTGTGAGCAACGTTGTCAAAAGCCTCCTGGAAATCTAGACATATGGAAGCAATTTGAAATCACCTGTCGATAGCATTCATTACTTCGTATGAATAAACCCCCAGTTGTGTTTCACAAGAACAATGTTTCCTATGTATCAATAGTTTGCATGTTCCCCGACTACTACACTGAAAATGGTCGAAATGTGCTGGACATAGGGTCAGGGCTTCACTTCGTGGTTACATTCACCGAATGCACGAGCTAGCAGGAAGCAACGCCAACGAGAAGACAGCAGCATGACTGAGTCACTGGTTCCGTGAATGTAGGCCTACGTGACTTACCACTTCTTGCGTTCGGCTCCGTCTGACGGACGCTAGATATCTTTCCAGGAAGGAGCTATACGTTCGGTACTGCACCAATACGTAGCTGTTCATTCCTTAGACAGAAGCATCAGCGCCTCTTATACGTACGTAAACGTGATTCACAAAGTTTCACAGCATCTCGAAATACAACATATAGCCAGTTTCTACGAATGATGTTTGCCGCTAGTTCCAAGTATCTGGATCATGCAACATGTGGCGTGCAGCACCTTCTTCTGCTAGGTTTAGCTATGGGGAAAGGGTTTCCACTACAAGCTGATGTGCAGATGCTGGTGTGCTCCCCTTCCACGTTTAGCACAAGCAACAGCTGTTGCCAGGTATTGGGGTATCCAAGCAAAGTGGATCCATAGATACTTGCACTTTAAAACGTCGTTAAATTTTTTGATAAAACGTTCTTTTATGTTTTATTCGTGCACTACGGCTGCTGGGATGCTACAGGCCAGCATTCGCTTCCAAACAGGTCATCCAGCATCCAGAGACACACACACGCAGTGAAGAACATTAGCGCATAGGAACACAAGAAAATGAAGCAATATGTTATTACTACATCTGCAAATAATAAATTATACCTGGTGTGTTTTCTTAACTGCAAATGAAAAGCTCTGTTGCTATGAACCTCTACGAACAGACAGGTGTGATAGGCATTAATGGACCCAGTTCACTGTTTAATTTTATTACCACTCATCGTCAAACGTATGGACTGTCGTAAATTTCGTAACTTCACCAAATTTTTAAATTTTGCATTAATTAAGTTTATAAAAATATAAATTCAATAATAAAAAGTAATACAGTTGTGCAGCATATATAAGAGGACATAAATGATGTAAGTATCACATAACGAACACACAGAATTAAAGTATGTAGCATGCGAGACAAGCTGTTGACTGTACGTTGCTGTCCAGATATAGTATCCACTTTGCAGCACGAGGTGTGTCTTCTGTGAAGTCCTCAGCTGACCCCGAACATTTTCTTACAGGACACACTTCCAGAGTCCGCTCAGGTACTCCATAGTCAGAACTTAGGCTGTCGACAAGTCCTCATTACTTGATGACCACCGAGTTCTTCCAATCCTTTATCCATATGTGTCACATTAAACGTGCTCTGTTTTCTTACATAGTAGTTGTTCCATGTCAGTTTCCATGGTTTGAAGTGTGTATTTGGTAAATTCATTACTGCATCTTGAATAGGTAATTTTTTTGCGTCGGCTATCTGCAGTATTTTCCCCATATATTTATGATACCAGGAGTTACGAAAGCAGCAGTTTTAGTCCGTTAACGTTGTTAAATATTTTATTGTATGATATCCCCCCTCCCCTTTCTGTATACTTACAGTTTTTAACTTTACTCAATTCATGCTTATTTTATTGTATGTCAGTCCAGCCAAGCACTGTTTCTATAATTATGTGACATAGAAAACCACGCTGGCCAAAGTACGTGCATTTACCCTGTTCTGTTTTTATTCAGTCGACAAAACAAGCGATGGTTGCTTTATGTTTTAATTACGCTATTTCTGATATGTACGAGGTGCATTCAAGTTCTAAGGCCTCCGATTTTTTTTCTAATTAACTAATCACCCGAAATCGATTAAACTGGCGTTACTTCTCGACGTAGTCGCCCTGCAGACGTACACATTTTTCACAACGCTGACGCCATGATTCCATGGCAGCAGCGAAGGCTTCTTTAGGAGTCTGTTTTGACCACTGGAAATTCGCTGAGGCAATAGCAGCACGGCTGGTGAATGTGCGGCCACAGAGAGTGTCTTTCATTGTTGGAAAAAGCCGAAAGTCACCAGGAGCCAGGTCAGGTGAGTAGGGAGCATGAGGAATCACTTCAAAGTTGTTATCACGAAGAAACTGTTGCGTAACGTTAGCTCGATGTGCGGGTGCGTTGTCTTGGTGAAACAGCACACGCGCAGCCCTTCCCGGATGTTTTTGTTGCAGTGCAGGAAGGAATTTGTTCTTCAAAACATTTTAGTAGGATGCACCTGTTACCGTAGTGCCCTTTGGAACGCAATGGGTAAGGATTACGCCATCGCTATCCCAGAACATGGACGCCATCATTTTTTCAGCACTGGCGGTTACCCGAAATTTTTTTGGTGGCGGTGAATCTGTGTGCTTCCATTGAGCTGCCTGGCGCTTTGTTTCTGGATTGAAAAATGGCATCCCCATCTCATCCATTGTCACAACCGACGAAAAGAAAGTCCCATTCATGCTGTCGTTGCGCATCAACATTGCTTGGCAACATGCCACACGGGCAGCCATGTGGTCGTCCGTCAGCATTTGTGGCACCCACCTGGATGACACTTTTCGCATTTTCAGGTCGTCATGCAGAATTGTGTGCACAGAACCCACAGAAATGCCAACTCTGGAGGCGATCTGTTCAACAGTCATTCGGCGATCCCCCGAAACAATTCTCTCCACTTTCTCGATCATGTCGTCAGACTGGCTTGTGCGAGCCCGAGGTTGTTTCGGTTTGTTGTCACACAATGTTCTGCCTTCATTAAACTGTCACACCCACGAACGCACTTTCGACACATCCACAACTCCATCACCACATGTCTCCTTTAACTGTCGATGAATTTCAATTGGTTTCACACCACGCAAATTCAGAAAACGAATGATTGCACGCTGTTCAAGTAAGGAAAACGTCGCCATTTTAAGTATTTAAAACAGTTCTCATTCTCGCCGCTGGCGGTAAAATTCCATCTGCCGTGCGGTGCTGCCATCTCTGGGACATATTGACAATGAACATGGCCTCATTTTAAAACAATGCACATGTTTCTATCTCTTTCCAGTCCGGAGAAAAAAATCGGAGGCCTTAGAACTTGAATGCACCTCGTATTGCAGATACCTTAGAATCGCTACACAGCCGAAACTACGTATTAGTGAACAACACAAAATAAAGGATGGTTTAATCGCAACAATATCTTTCAATATATAGGCAAGGTGTGGTGGTGTCATGAAACAGGTAGGTTGTTAACCTCTGCAAAGCACCTTACCGTGACTTGGGCAGTACTGATAAACACTGAGATGTAGACTTGGCCACTGTTTCTATGTTTCGATACAGTGTATCGATACGTGGAACTGTTTCAGTGTTTCGGAACGGCTATGGTTCACTGTTTCGAAATGGTTGTGTTTCATTCCGCCCCTGTCTCGGATAACCGGACCAGATTCGATCTCGAGCCACACGCAAAAGCTGTATTGTTGTTTCAAAATGCGGCTGTTTCAGTCCACCTGTGCTTGGAACGGACTAATTGTATCGAAACAGTGATGTTTCATTCCGCTGTATGTCGGATGAGATTCGTGCCCAGCACAGGTACTGAAACACATTTAGCAAACCACTTCATAAAACACTTTCAAGAGTGTCGAAATCTTTTCGACAAGCAATAGCAAGAAGCTTAAGATTTCCGAAAATAAAGCTTCGTTTCTAGCTAACTGCCCTAGTCCGAAATGGTGTAACATCTGCTTTATAAACACTAACCAAACAATAAAATAACGCACTCTATTTCCATTAAAAACTAATAAATGTGTGAAAATCATTCAGTTAAATCACACATTTTTATAACATACGCTTCTCTGTTCATGTACAGTACCGTAATCATATTAAGAAACGCAAGTAAGCCTACAACATTTTGAATAAAAAAAAGGCGTAGAGTGACAGTTATTAGACATATACATAAATTTGGTGTGGGTATATTTGTAAGCAATCTGTTTGACGTATCACTGATAGTGTAATGGTGAACGGGAAGGGCTGGGAATCATAGTGAATTTACAATGATGTTTCGAAACACCTTGAAAGACAAAAATTTTTTCTGTTATATTTTGTTATTTATTCGAATTACTTGGCTTTATTTGTGAGTCTATAGTCACTGTGCTATTATCCACACTGATTCCTTTTGTGTGCATGGAAATTAGCAGGATGGGTATATTACCCATACTAACAGAATGTGACAATCCCAGTAGCGTATCCGTTGTTTCTACAGTTTGCTCCCACCTCCAGTTCCGTTCGTGGTGGTTCTTCTGTCTTCAGCTATGGCGTTACGAATCACGCTGTGGTATTATTTTATGAAGATGAATCCTGAGGAAATTAAGTGTAACTTGTGCACGGCAGTGTTGTCGTTTAAAAGTGTTTCAACCTCTTGCTTAAGCAGACATTTGCGACATAAGCATCCAACAGTTAATTTGAGTGAAACTCGTTCGAAACCAGTTTTTATGAATCTGGGCAGTGACGAAGTCAGTTCAACGTCCACAGCAACTGCTCAGGTATCTGCCGGTACAGTTCTGGGTAGCTGTGGTAGACAAACAAACATTACTGGATCTGCACCAAGACCAGTGCCTTCATCCAAGCGAGCCATAATAGACGAACAGATTTTAAGACTTGTTGTTAAAGAATATCTTCCGTTTAATGTAGTTGAGAGTCTAGAGTTTAGAAAAATGAGTTATTTATTAAATGAAAACTGTGTACCTCCCAGTAGAAAAACCGTCTCCAAAAACTTACTCTCTCAAATGTTCGAGAACACACTAATGTGAGTAAGATCTGCAGTGCAAGCTGCATCCTCCATCTGGTTTACGACTGCTTGATGGACATCTGTGAAAAATGAGAATTATATTGCAATGACTGTTCACTTCATTGATGAAAACTGCTATCTGAAGTCATATTTGTTATCTAGTTTTAAATTCCATAACAAGCATACAGCTGGAAACATTTACAGTGAATTACAAAATGTGATTTCAACTTGGGGTATTACCAATAAAATTATAGCTTGTACTACAGATAATACACCTAATACAGTGAAGGCAGTGATGATGTGCAAATGGTGGCATATACCTTGTTTTGCACATACACGGAATTTAATTGTGCAAGTAAGCTATGAACCAATTACACAGCCAAGGACAAAAGTGAAGTCAATAGTGGAATTTTTCAAAAGAAGCCCTCGACCATTTGAAAAATTACACAGTATTCAGAAGCAAATGGGCTTCTGTATTTTAACGCCGAAACAAGATTATCCTACGAGATGGAATTGCATGTATGAAATGGTTGACAGTCTTTTGAAAATTAAACAGCCTTTGCACCCTCGCCATCCTCAGCTTGGATTCACAGACAAAACTGACCAATGAAGACTGATCAGCCATTGAAAAATCTTGTGAAATACAATCTCCTTCTGAGCAAGTCACAACAGAAATTAGCAACAAAAGAAATGTAACCTTGTCAAAAGTTGTCTTATTAAGAAAAGGTTTACAAAGTCAATCTCTCAGGCTGAAAAACTCAGATTACAGCAATGAAGCCATTAAAACAGTAATTGCTAAACTTGACTATGGGATCTGTACGCGCCTCGTTCAAAAGTTTGCAGATAAACCAATTGCTTGCGGAGCAACTTTACTGGATCCTCTCTTCACGGAGCATAGATTTCCAAAAACCGGGCAGCGATTAAAAGAAACAAAAGATGCCATAATTAACAAGTGTTGTTTAATACGACAGAAACCCACAAGCTGTTCTACAGACAATCCACCACCAGCCAAACAAGTTGAGGGGAGGACATTCATCTCTAGTAGTGGCAACATATGGCAAGATTTTGACCAGGCTGTGGAAGGGTTGATCCAAAGTGAAGACAATCCACGTGCTACAAGTATAGTCGAACTTGATAAATATATGAAGATGCCAGATCTATTGCTGTGATGGAAAGAAAATCATCTGTTGTTTCCTCCGCTGTTTGAAATAATGAAATGATGTCTTTGTATTATGGCCACCTCTGTTCTATGTGAGCGCATATTTTCAAAGCAGGAGCAGACAATAACAGACAGACGATCCCGTCCTTCAAGAGAAAAAGTATCAAAAATGATATTTCTAAACTACAACTTAGAACAGGTACAGTAGATCTACTCAGAAATGAAGCAGTAAAATTTATATTGATTATGTTCTTCTCTAGACAATGTGCACTGAATTTGTATGCGACTGTATTTTGTTTAGTCCACTAAATCTTACGTATAGCTACCTTACAAGAATATATTTCTCAAATTTGTTGCACACAGAAGATACGTTTTTGTTCACCATTAAGTGAGTTTAATTTTTAATTACGCTTATTTATGTGTTTGAGAATAATTATCTGATTTATGTATGTGTATGTTTGTGTGCTTATTTTTGTAAATGTGCTATGTTTGGTTATCACACAATATAGTTGTCTGAATACTTGTGTACCATAAATAATTCTCAGGCAGTTCAAAAATGGTACTTTGATACTTTTGTTTTTGTCGTTCGGATACTGTGATAAAAATTGCGTTCCAACAGCAACTTAACTTCATCTCTGATTTCCTGGGGAAGTTCACAATAAAATGAAAATATATCCACTTGCTGTGAGAACTTGAGTGATCCCCATATGACTGTACATCAAACAAACTTCTTTAGCAAGAACTGTAAGTGATGTAAAGCCAGACCTGCCATGATGTAGGTATCACAAGGGCATTGCACTGCATGAACTGTTTTAATTTTTGGTCTGGATTTTATACTTCAAGTAAACGTATCAATCTCTGCATTTCAGTTACCTTAAAATATCTTAACATGTTTTCCGTTTCTATCAAGTGTACATATTAAGAGCTGTATACAGCTGACTTGTGAATGTTTGATGAAAAACTACCATACTTGACCATTGCGTTATATGCTCCAGTCTGTCACGGTAATTTTTTGATCTGCATGCATCAGTCACTTTGCAGGCCTGCTCTGTGTGACAAACAACGGAAAATTTAACTGTAAGAAAGGTGTGAGTGGCACATTCATAAATGTTAATTCAGTGCCTCACTTCCCAGAATGCTATCTCAATAAATTACATCTCATGATATGCCTTTTCAAGATCACATACGGATTTTCACTCATAAAACCTATCAAAACTAGGAGCTAGAATACAGGGAAACGAGTTTGGCAAAATCTATTATGTCAAACGTACAAACTCTATCCTCATCCAATTGAAAAGTATGAAAGCCACACGACAAGAAAGCAGCGCATTTGCTGCAGGAAATACGAAACTGCCAAGACACCTAAGTGAAAGTTTCATACTTTCTGCGATATGATTAGCGCTCTCGCACCTCATTTGTGTCTATATGGACATACTTTACAGTAGACATTCAAGATGATAAAATGTGTAGGTCTATTCGATTACAAAACACAAACTGCTTGCCTGTTTGGAAACAGCGTATCGAAACGTTATATTGTTGTGTTTCATTTGTTTAGAAACAGTTACGTGTTTCAGTTTGCCCATCACTACTGAGATGATAAACGTGATGGGATAGCGATATACAAATATACATATCGCAGTAGTATAGCGCACACAAGGTGTAATAGGGCAGTGCATAGGCGGAGCTGTCATTTGTACTCAGATGATTGATGTGAAAAGGTCTTATGTGTGTTTATAGCCAGATGACGGAAATTAATGCACTTTGCACGCGGAATGTTAGTTGGAGCTTGGCGCATAGGACATTCCATGACGGAAATTGTTTGGGAATTCCATATTCCGCCATCCACAGTGTCAAGAGCGTGCAGAGAATACCGCATTTCAGGCATCACCTATCACCGTGGACAACGCAGTAGTCGACGGCCTTCAGTTAATGACCGAGAGCAGCCGCTTTCTGTAGAGTTGTCAGTGTTAACAGAAAACAACACTGGGTGAAAGAACCGCAGAGATCAATGTGGGACGTACGACGAAAGTATCCGTTAGAACGGTGCGGCGAAACTTGGCGTTAATAGGCTATGGCTACAGACCACCGACGCGAATGCCTTTGCTACCAGGAGGACGTCGCCTGCAGCGCCTCTCCTGGTTTTGTGACCGTATCGGTTGGACCCCAGATGACTGGAAAAAAGTGGCCTGGTCAGGTGAGTCCCGATTTCAGGTTGTAGGAACTGATGGCAGGGTTCGAGTGTAGCGCAGACTTCACGAAGCCATGGATTCACGTTCTCCCTGTGCAATCGGATGGTGACTCCACAGTGGTGTGGGCTGTGTTTAAATGGAATGCACTGGGTCCTCTGGTCCAAATGAACTGATTGTTGTCGTTGTGGTCTTCAGTCCTGAGACTGGTTTGATGCAGCTCTCCATGCTACTCCATCCTGTACAAGCTTCTTCATCTCCCAGTACCTACTGCAGCCTACATCCTCCTGAATCTGCTTAGTGTATTCATCTCTTGGTCTTCCTCTACGATTTTTACCCTCCACGCTGCCCTCCAGTACTAAATTGGTGATCCCTTGATGCATCAGAACTTGTCCTACCAACCGATCCCTTCTTCTAGTCAAGTCGTGCCACAAACTCCTCTTCTCCCCAATTCTGTTCAATACCTCCTCATTAGTTATGTGATCTTCCCCTCTAATCTTCAGCATTCTTCTGTAGCACCGCATTTCAAAAGCTTCTATTCTCTTCTTGTCTAAACTATTTATCGTCCATGTTTCACTTCCATACATGGCTACACTCCATACAAATACTTTCAGAAACGACTTCCTGACACTTAAATCAATACTCGATGTTAACAAATTTCTCTTCTTCAGAAACGCTTTCCTTGCCATTGCCAGTCTACATTTTATACCCTCTCTACTTCGATCATCATCAGTTATTTTGCTCCCCAAATAGCAAAACTCCTTTACTACTTTAAGTGTCTCATTTCCTAATCTAATTCCCTCAGCATCACCCGACTTAATTCGACTACATTCCATTATCCTCGTTTTGTTTTGTTGATGTTCGTCTTATATCCTCCTTTCAAGACATTGTCCATTCCGTTCAACTGCTCTTCCAAGTCCTTTGCTGTCTCTGACAGAATTACAGTGCCATCGGTGAACCTCAAAGTTTTTGTTTCTTCTCCATGGATTTTAATTTCTACTCCGAATTTGTCTTTTGTTTCCTTTACTGCTTGCTCAATATACAGATTGCATAACATTGGGGATAGGCTACAACCCTGTCTTACTCCCTTCCCAACCACTGCTTCCCTTTCATAGCCTTCGACTCCTATAACTGCCTTCTAGTTTCTGTACAAATTGTAAATAGCCTTTCCTTCCCTGTATGTTACCACTGCCACCTTCAGAATTTGAAAGAGAGTATTCCAGTCAACATTTTCAAAAGCTTTCTCTAAGTCTAAAATGCTAGAAACGTAGGTTTGCCTGTCCTTAATCTTTCTTCTAAGATAAGTTGTAGGGTCAGTATTGCCTCACGTGTTCCAACATTTCTACCGATTCCAAACTGATCTTCCCCGAGGTCGGCTTCCACTAGTTTTTCCATTCGTCTGTAAAGAATTCGCGTTAGTATTTTGCAGCTGTGACTTATTAAAGTGATAGTTCGGTAATTTTCACATCTGTCAACACCTGCTTTCTTTGGGATTGGAATTATTATATTGTTCTTGAAGTCTGAGGGAATTTCGCCTGTCTCATACATCTTGCTCACCTGATGGTAGAGTTTTGTCAGGACTGGCTCTCCCAACACTGTCAGCAGCTCTAATGGAATGTTGTCTACTCCCGGGGCCTTGTTTCGACTTAGGTGTTTCAGTGCTCTGTCAAACTCTTCACGCAGTATCGTATCTCCCATTTCATCTTCATCTACCTCCTCTTCCATTTCCATAATATTGTCCTCAAGAACATCGCCCCTGTATAGACCCTCTATATACTCCTTCAACCTTTCTGCTTTCCCTTCTTTGCTTAGAACTGGGTTTCCATCTGAGCTCTTGATATTCATGCAAGTGGTTCTCTTTTCTCCAGAGGTCTCTCTAATTTTCCTGTACGCAGTATCTATCTTACCCCTCGTGTGATAAACCCTTACATCCTTACATTTGTCCTCTAGCCATCCCTGCTTAGCCATTTTGCACTTCCTGTCGATCTCATTTTTGAGACGTTTGTATTCCTTTTTGCCTGCTTCACTTACTGCATTTTTGTATTTTCTTCTTTCATCAATTAAATTCAGTATCTCTTCTGTTACCCAAGGATTTCTACTAGCCCTCGTCTTTTTACCTACTTGACCCTCTGCTGCCTTCACTATTTCATTCCCCAAAGCTACCCATTCTTCTTCTACTGTATTTCTTCCCCCCATTGCTGTCAATTGTTCCCTTATGCTCTCCCTGAAACTCTGTACAACCTCTGGTTCTTTCAGTTTATCCAGGTCCCATCTCCTTAAATTCCCACCTTTTTGCAATTTTTTCAGCTTTAATCTAATGAACTGATTATTGACTGGAAATGATTATGTTCGGTTACTTGGAGACCATTTGCACCTTTTCGTTCCCAAACAACGATGGAATTTTTTTGGATTACAATGAACTGTGTCATCAGGCCACAATCATTCGCGATTGGTTTTAAGAATGTTGTGAACAATTCGAATGAATGATTTGGCCACGCAGATCGCCCGACATGGATCCCATCGAACATTTATGGGACATATTCGACATGTCGGTTCGTGCACAAAATCCTGCACCGGCAACACTTTCGCAATTATGGACAGCTACAGAGGCAGCCCGGCACAGTATTTCTGCTTGGGACTTCCGACGACTTGTTGAGTGCATGCCATGTCCACTTGTTGCACTATGCAGGGCAAAACGAGGTCTCACTCTATGGTAGGAGGCATCACATGGCCTTTGTCACCTCAGCGTAAATGCAGAGGAGAAAATGCGAAGCTATTTTTGCCGATTCATTGACCTATTTGCTGGCGAATTGCGCAACTGCGGGACGCGGCCGAACTATTCTGGCGGTCTGGCGGCGGCTGTCCTCGGAAGCACGTCTGGAGATTTACGAGGCGTCCTGGCACAGCGCGCGGCGCCGCAGTCAGCTGGGGCCGCGCTATTTTAGCCGCAGCCACAGCCTCCCTGCTGCTCTTGACACACTCAACACACCGCCAAGGTTGCTGGCGCTCTGTCAAAAGCCGTCGGCCAGCACATCGGAAGTGAGCGCCAGCGCGGAAACGCTCCGCCCCGGCAAGACTGGGCTATTACAAGAAAGCCTACACACTGAGGATCGTACCACAGAAAACTGCAAGCGCGTGCCGTATTGGCACGGTAGTCACTCGATTGGGGTAACCGAGACAGAGGACTAATAAACTTTGCACAGCCTGACGGCACGGTAGTCACTCGATTGGGGTAACCGAGACAGAGGACTAATAAACTTTGCACAGCCTGACGGAATTTGCCCGAGGTGACCGACGCTACCTCGCCCAATGACACAGTCGCCTGCGCGGCTAGCCTAGCGACGCAGATGAGCGCACACCACGAATTTGCTCTTCCTGCACACCTCGCGCTGCGCTGAGACGCGTTTCCTCAGCCGCTGGGAAGGGGCTACACGCTAGAGCGCTCCATCGCTAGCGAAGTCGCCTGGGCAGCGTTCGCTCCCCATCAGTCGCTTTGGACTATGTGCCGGCGCACTCGTCGGGCAGTTTCTGCACTCGCCAACACGCCGTCGCGCACTCTCTGAGTACGGAGTAACATATGAGTGGTCCTACCGCGACGCTGAAGTCTTCCTCACACGGGACGAGGCAACTGACGTTGACATGGACGCGGATGTAAATCCAACCTCGCGAAACACCGCGCTATCGGCACACGGGACGGACTGGTTAACGTCAGCCTTTTTTGGCCCGCAAAACTACACAGTTTTAATAATTTATCTCGGGCTTCCAGGTGGTTAAAATCCCACGTGCTTCCGATCGAGCTCTCCTCAGTCCTTGTCAAGTGGTAACAATGACTGCTGTGTCGCCGTGGCCGCATCGTTATATAGCCGCACTGCTGGCTGTGACGTCACTGGTGCTCTCTTCCTCCCATATACGGTAAATGTTTTCATCCCACGACCGTCGCGCCCGTTTTAACATCGCGACAGCCGGATCTCAGGCTGCGCTGAGCTGCAAACCGCCGTCCTCGTTGATTGCGTTTTCAGAGGTTGTTATTTCAATAGCTTCTTTTATGACGCTGTCCCAAAATCCCTTCGTCTTCATAACGACAGATGTTTCATCGAACAGAATTCGGTGTCTATTTGCTAAGGCGCGTTCTGCCACGGCTGATTTTTCTTAATAGCGTAGGCGTAAGCACCTCCCGTGTTCCGTCCGGCGTTGCTCCACTGTGCGTACTGTTTGGCCGACGTAGCAACAGCCACACTGATATGGTATCTTGTACACTCCAGGCGTTCTAAGCTCTAGATCGTCCTTCACAGGCCTCACGAGCTGACGAATTTTTGCTGGGGGCCTGAACACCGATGAAATGTTATATCTCTTCACGATCCGGCTAATCTTCCCCGACACTGTACCACAGAAAGGCAAAAACACAAGTTTCTTGCTTTCTTCTTCGGTGGTGTTCTCTTCTCTGTTGATGTGTTTCTTGCGTGTCACACCAGATATTGCCTGTGACACCTGTCCGTGGCTGCACCCGTTTTCCCGGAAGACTTTTCGGAGGTGGCTCACTCAGTTCTAGTGGCAGACTTTCTGCGTCTGAGACGACTTTAGCACGATGGACGAGGGTGTTCAGAACGCCACCTTTTTGTGCCGGACGGTGGTGGCTGAGAGCGTGCAGATACCGATCTGTGTGTGTCGGTTTCCTGTAGACACTGTGGCTGAGGTGTCCATTGGTTTCCCGTCGAAAGCTCGTGGGATTTTAACCACCTGACGCGGATGGAAGCCCGAGAGAATTTTATTAATTCATATCGCCGCGATACCATGCATTCATAAACTACACAGTTTGTTTACAAAAATGAATACACGTACAATTCCTACGTTAGCTCTATTAAGACGCACATTTCCTCTCTTGTCCATATGATAGTCATGTTGTCCTGTCTATGCTATACATAAATAAAAACTTCAGTATCCATGAACATGTTGTCAGACAAAAAGGAAGTCCGTGTCAGACCATGTTACAAAACTTCACAAAATCAGACAAACACGCTCTCGAGAGGCAGCCCACTTATATTTACAGAACATCAAATACTGCAGATATTACTCTGCCAGGAAAAGTTAATAACCTGGAAGGAAGACGTCAGTTTTGATCTGATGACGGCATATGTCACCTGGGGCATAGCAGAAGTACTGATAATGGTTTCAATGTCGTTCACCAACATATAGCGTACTGGCATAGTCAAGAGTGCCATCTTTGTCTACCCTATAATAGGGATTGCCCAGTCAGAAGGCTCAGTGTTATGCAAACGTGTGAAGCAAGCAGGCAACTATGCCATGGAGACGCACTCGTGCTTCCTGCAGCCAAATGATTGAGCTTGAAAGTGGTCAAATTGTGACCTTCTAAGTGGTGGGACGGTACCTTTGGAGAATTGCCACTCAAGTTGGACATGATGCAACTGCTGCGCAACAGTGCTGCTATCAGTGGTCACATGAACATTCTCACACTCGTAGACGAGATTCTGGACGTCCATGCAACCCAGACGCCCACTAGGATGGTCGTATTGCAAGGGCAGCTGTGGCAGATCGCACAGCTACCACAGCAAGATAAGAGAAAATGGTGTAGCAAGAATAGGATTCGTTATGAAAAGGATGGTAGAGTAGAGAATGAGTTACAGTGTAGTGATAGGGTTGTTCCCATCAGCATCGCCAACAAACCATCACCAACAACAATAGTTCAGGTATACAGGCCAACGTCTCAAGCCGAAGATGAAGACGTAGAGAAAGTGTATGAGGACACTGAACGGGTAATTCGATATGTAAAGAGAGATGAAAATCTAATAGTCGTGGGCGGCTGGAGTGCAGTTGTAGGGGAAGGAGTAGAAGAAAAGGTTACAGGAGAATATGGACTTGGGACAAGGAATGAGAGAGGAGAAAGACTAATTGAGTTCTGTAATAAATTTCAGCGAGAAATAGCAAATACTCTGTTCAAGAACCACAAGAGGAAGCAGTGTACTTGGAAAAGACCGGGAGATACGGGAAGATTTCTGTTAGTTTACATCATGGTTACTCAGAGATTCCGAAATTACATACCGGATTATAAGGCGTACTCAGGAGCAGATACAGACTCAGATCACAACTTAGTAGCGATGAAGAGCAGGGTAAAGTTTAAGAGACTAGTAAGGAAAAATTAATGCGCAAAGATGTGGGATGCGGAGGTATTAAGGAATTAGGGAATATATTTGAAGTTCTCTGAGGCTATAGATATTGCGATAAGGAGTAGCTCAGTAGGCAGTTTAGTTGAAGAGGAATGGACATCTCTAAAAAGGACAGTCACAAAAGCTGGAAAGAAAAACGTAGGTATAAAGAAAATAACTGCGAAGAAAGCATGGGCAACACAAGAAATAATTCAGTTGATCGATGAAAAATGGAAGTACGAAAATGTTCAGGGAAATTCAGGAATACAAAAATCCAAGTCACTCAGGAACGAAATAAATAGGACTGCAGGGAAGCTAAGGCGAAATAGCTGCACGAAAATGTGAAGAAATCGAAAAAGAAATGTTTGTCGGTAGGACAGACTCAGCATACAGAAAAGTCAAAACAATCTTCGATGAAATTAAAGCAAGGCGCTAACATGAGGAGTGCAATGAGAATTCCACTGTTATATGCAGAGGAGAGAGCGGATAAGTGGAAAGAGTACATCGAAGGCCTCCATGAGGGAGAAGACTTGTCCGATAACGTGATAGGAGAAGACACAGGAGTCGATCTAGAAGAGGTAGGCGACCCAGTATTAGAGCCAGAATTTAAAAGAGTTTTGGAAGATGTACGATCGAATGAGGCAGAACCGATGGACAACATTCCATCTGAATTTGTAAGATCATTGGGAGAATGGAAACAAAACGACTATTCACGTCGATGTGTAGAATGTATGAGTCTGGCGAGATACCATCTGACTTCGGGAAAAACATCATGCACACAATTCCGAAGATTGCAAGAGCCGACAAGTGCGAGAAGTATCGCACAATCAGCATAGCAGCTCATGCATCGAGGTTGCTGACAAGACTAACATACAGAAAACTGGAAAAGAAAAATTGAGGATGTGTTAGATGCCGATCAGTTTGGCTTTAGAAAAAGTAAAGGGACCAGAGAGGCAATTCTAACGTTGCGTTTGATAATGGAAGCAAGACTAAAGAAAAATCAAGGCACGTTCATAGGATTAGTCGACCCAGAAAAAGCGTTCGACAGTGTAAAATGGTGAAAAATGTTCGAAATTCTGAGAAAGTAGAGGTAAGCTACAGAGAAAGATGGGTAATACACATTATGTACAAGAACCAACAGATAACAATAAGAGTGGGAGACGAAGAACTTAGTGCTCGGATTAAAAAGAGTGTAAGACAGAGATGTAGTCTTTCGCCCTGTACATCGAAGAAACAAAGATGGAAATAAAAGAGAGGTTCAAGAGTGGAATTAAGTTTAAAGTTGAAAGGATATCAATGATAAGATTGTCTGATGACATTGCTATCCTCAGAGGAAATGAAGAAGAATTACAGCATCTGTTGAATGGAATGAACAGTCTAATGAGAACAGAATATGGACTGAGCGTAAACAGAAGAAAGACGAAAGTAATGAAAAGTAACAGTAGAGAGAACAACGAGAAACTTTACATTAGGATTGGTGATCACGAAGTAGATGAAATTAATGGATTCTGTTACCTAATCAACAAAATAACCCACGACGGTCACAGCAAGGATGTCATCAAAGGAGACTAGCACTGGAAAAAGGGCAATCCTGGCCAAAATAAGTCTACTATTATCAAACATAGGCCTTAATTTGAGGAAGAAATTTCTGATAATGTATGCTTGGAGCACTGCATGTATGGTAGTGAAAAATTGACTGTGGGAAAACCAGAAAAGAAGAGTATTGAAGCATATGAGCTGTAGTGTTACAGAAGAGTGTTGAAAATTAGTTGACTGGTAAGATAAGAAATAAGGGGGTTCTCTGGAGAATCGGCGAGGAAAGGAATGTATGGAAACCACTGACAAGAAGAAGGAACTGGATGGTAAGACATCTATTAAGACATCAGGGAATAACTTCCATGTTACTAGAAGGGGCCATAGAGGGCAAAGACTGTAGAGGAAGATCGAGACTGGAACATATTCAGAAAATGATTGAGGACGTAGGTTGCAAGTGCTACTCTGATACACTGAGGTTGCACCGGAGAGGAATTCGTGGCGGGCTGCATGAAACCAGCCAGAAGACTGATGACACGACAAGATCAAAGGATTGTGCAGCTGTCTCTGAAGAATGCACGGATGACAATGGTCGAAAGAGGGGCAGTTGTTACAAGCGGAGTTTCGCCATAAATCGTCGGGAACAGACGAATGGAAGCTACATTGAGGTCCTGAATTGCCATACATCATTTGCCGTTCCCACCACGTCACGGGCAAGAAGTACACTGGTGTGCAAAACCTAATAACGAAAGGAATTTTCACATGATGTGTCACTGCCAAGTAATGTTTCTCAATGAAACTTGGGCCATGCATGAAAAGAACTGCAACAATATAATAGAGAAGGTAACTGACAGGGTTACGCAATGAGACGAACAGGATTGACATTATTATACAAGAAAAATAATTACATTGAAGTTACCGCACTTTATGATGGTCCCCTGGACATTATAAAAGGCGGAACACGGTTCTTAGTACGGTGTGTGATCACCACGAACAGTTGTGCATGCTCCTTCAACCTCCTGTCGAAGAAATGGTAGTAACACAGGGATAACAACCTGTGCAAAGTAGAGGGCACTGCTTACTTTACCCCGCAGAAACACCAAATGTGACTGTGACTTGTAACTGACGGCGCTCCACACCATGCAGCCTGGAACAGGACTTATGTGTTGCAGGCGATTACACTCTGGAATAGACAGCTCACAAAATCAATCATTCGCGTACAGAGAGAACCTATTCTCATCACTGCAGACAACAGAGAGCTATTCCACTCTGCAGTCAACTCTTTCACACACCAGAGTAGCCATGTCTGTCAGTGTCGTGATGTCAGTGGAAGCCTGGCCTCAGGGACACGTGATGTAATCCTGCCGCAAGCAGACAGTTCGCAATTGTCCGTGGTTACGCAGCAAGTGCAACATGTGCCATATTTCGCCCCTGGATGACATTCGGTTGGCCACCAGTACTTCCACAATGCGTCGATCTTGATGTGTGTCTGCACTGTATGGACGTCCAGAACTTGGTCTGCACGTGTGGGAATGTTCCACAGCCCATTGCTCAAAGCAACAACCCAGCGCCAATACATCCTACCAAAAAGACACAGCAACCCGCTAGTATGTCCATCCAGCTTCCCCAGTCCCGCAGTGCGTCCCCGTTCAAACGGCTGAAGCTGTTCAACATGAGTATGTACTCGTCGGTGAGGCAGGGTTATAACTGAGAATGAATATTGCAAACACTGTTCATCTCTAAGCTCAGCATAGTTACTGCTTACATAGGCAAAACAGAGGGTGAACAGACAGGTCTCCTGAATGTCAAATGAATCACTAACATTACAACCACTTAGTATGCACATACTATGTCCAGATACCACTGAATATAAGTAGGGGGACAGGGGCGGTGCGGCCCCTCTCGCCATTGCTGTCAGATGTATCCTAGATGGCGGCGATAACGTCATCCAAGATGGCAGCGTGTTCACTTGGCAACAGCACATAACGTCATCGAAGATGGCGGCTGTGACATCAGCTGATGACGTTATACAAGATGGCGGATTTTGGCGGCAAGTATGATTTATGGCGGGAAGATAGGTCAATTGGGCTACATCCACTAACCTGACTCCCCTCCCCCAGAAAATGCCGGGAAGTTCAAATTCTATCAGGATAATGCATCACACCACACTTACCTCTACTAACCTAACAATATGGCGAGAAGATAGATCACTTGGACTACCTCCACTAAGCTAAGTCACCCAACCGCCACCTCGTCCTAGAAAATGGCATGGGGGACGACTTGGCCTATGCTGGACGTAAGTCTTTATTATTTTGCATGCACCAGTCTTTATTTAAACAAGTTGATGCAGTACAGCCATCCAGAGAGTTCACCACAAAGTCCGGACTTCAACTGACCTAGTACACAGTACCACCACCAGAGGGTGCTGTCATCTCTCCTGTTACATAATCCAAGATGGTGGTCTCCAGGGGGAAAATGGCCCGAAAATGACTCAGCCTGCACTGGGCTGCTGGAAAGAGTAAGGAAGGAGTGTACTTTATTTATTTTGGAACAATTTATTTAGGGATGGATTTGGAAAGATAGTATATATGTCACACTGATACAAAACACACGCTCTGACATGTTTGGGGTCACACAACACAGCCCACAGACCTGTCAACTACTCCTAAATAATGCTCTGCAGACACGCAAACAACTCCTAAATTACCGAAATAATTTCGGTACCGACATGCAAACTCCTCCTAAATAATGCAGTACTCTGATGTGTAGACACACTGAGAACTCGTAGACTGTCCAAATAAAGCAAAGTGCAGCCTACAGATCTGCTCGCAAAGTAATGCAACAGACATGCGCAAGCACCACCCACCGCACCCTGTCCACTAGGTCGCACAGAAGGCTACTGCACACACTCCCAGAAATTGAGATGCGCCGGCAGCTGCAGTCCACGCACGGGTCCCCACAAGCATGAGACGGCGACATCCCTTGAAATCCCTGAGAAATTCCTCTCGAAATACATGATCACCTAGGCACCATTGCTGACAAGACTGGATGGGAGTGAAGACCTATTTGCAGAGGGCAGACACTCCAAGCGCATGCACCCGTCTACCCCGCTGCAAGCCACCTCCAGACACAAGCCAGCACGAGCCATCACCCTCACGCCATTGCCGATGGCATGTGAAAGTTCTTCAAATGTTATACTGATGTCACAAGTCTATCTAAATAAGCACCAAGTCATCCTCTGGAATGTGCATGTATTTGCTCACTATGGCTGAGGTCATCCCTCTCTCTACCTGTGGTCCAGCGAAGACCTATTTGCGGAACAACTCACCCTCACAGACGCTGTAGGAAACTATTGCATCATTTGTGGCATGTTTGTGACATGCATACTGACGTCACATATAGTCCAATAGAAATCTGTTCGACTGCTAGCGATTCTAACAGGACATATGTCCCGTGTGGCTCACGCATTGCTGCGCATAGCTACATACCATCACAAGTGCATTTAGAAACATTCTCAATGTTATGCTCAAACCACATCACTATCTAAAATAAGAACCAAGTCGAACGCTCGGAAATTGTATAGTGCCCCAGAAATACTTCACGTCTGCTTTCTTGATGTCTCAGCTTGTCTGCATGAATATTCTTTTCCTAACAGGACCTGTTTACGAAAATAGCACACAATAACATCGAATGCATTCTTCCTCGCAGTCCTAACGTGGCAACCTGTCCATGATGTGTTACCCGTCCTGCTCTCAACATACACAGACATTCTCACCGCTGTGTAGAGACTCCTATATCCCAGCACAAAGGATGTCTTCTGAATGAATGGAGCATTATGATTGGCTCTTATCGAACTTATCCTTCGAATTACTGATGCTGCCAGTGTGGAAGCACTGTCCACCTTTTCTTTCTTTCTGCAGATGGGACTTTCAGAGGCAAAAAACTATTTTACACCGATCGCCATATTGTAAAGACAATTAAACCCTTCAAAGTGCCACTACATATCGTCAGATATGGAAAGACTCTTACTCAATCACACTGCTCTCCCACTGGGGACAGGAGCTTGAATATTAGATCGTGAAACCTATCTCCAACACAGCCATATGTGCTAACAGAATCTTTCGTTGGTTCTTGGCAGAACAACATTATAATAAATGAAAAGCACCAGTTTGGTTTTGTTCTACAATAACCCAGGAATATATCACCGCCTACCATCTCGATGTAGTAAACATACAATTCAAATCCTGTGCCATACAAAATCATCCCTTTTACATCACTCATACATAAACTGCAAAGACAGACAGCGCTGTATATACCCCTCACAGCACTAGATATTTCCCTGTGAGGTTGGCGGTCATCCACGCCCTCTAACACATGTATACACAGACATACAGAAAACAGAGTTAGTTAGATAGATAGTTGGTTGCGTGTTTCACTGATCTATCGCATGGAATGGTAGCCGTTATGATGTGGAATGTGTCAATTGCACTAGAAATGCACATATGAAACAAGATATATATATATATATATATATATATATATATATATATATATATAAACTATTTATTATATTAAAGAGTTAAAGATTAATATTTCTATTAATTACCCCATTCCCTTAAATGGCACGAAATGTATATACTATATTTATAGATTTATTTATTCCTATTCAAGAATTCATCTGTGTTATAGAAGCAGTTGTCAGTGAGATATGATTTCAGTTTAGTTTTGTAGCTATTACTGCTGTCTGTCACGCATTTTATTTCATCTTGTGATTTGTCGAAAATTTTTATAGCAGCATATTTTACCCCTTTCTGTGCCAAAAATAGGTTGAGTAAAGGATAGTGTAAGTCTTTCTTTTTTCTGGTATTATAATCAAGAATGTCACTGTTGTTTTGAAACTGGTCCATGTTGTTGAGAACAAATTTAGTTAGCGAGTAAATGTACTGTGAGGGTGTTGTAAGAATTCCCAATCTTTAAAAAAGATGTCTACAAGATGTGCGACTATGAACCCCACACATTATTCTAACCACTTTCTTTTGAGCAGTGTCTAAATGTTGAGTTACCCCAAAATATTATTCCATATGACATCAGAGAGTGAAAGTATGCAAAGTATGTTATCTTACTAATTTCTATATCCTCAAAATTGGCAATTATTCTGATTGCAAAAGTTGCTGAACCTAGTCGCTTTAGAATATCCAAATATGAATTTTTTCCAATTAAGTTCTCATCTATATGTACACACAAAAACTTAGTATGCTCTACCCATCTACTGATTTCTGTTGATGTGTTATATTTATTGAAGGAACCGTACTTTTTGCAGCAGAAAATTGGATGTACTGTGTTTTTTCAAAATTTAGACCAAGCCCATTTGCAGAAAACCAATTAATGACTTTTTCAAAGACCTTATTTGTATCATTTTCAATTGGAGTTTCTTTTACTGGATTAATAATGATGCTTGTATCATCAGCAAACAGCCCCAGTTCAGCTTCCTGTTTCACATAGGAAGGGAGGTCATTCAAATACATCAAGAACAGAAGGGAACCCATGGGTGAACTCTGTGGAACACGTAATATAATTTCACCCCAGTTAGATGAAGTGGTGAACTTATTTAAATCACTCGAACCATATAAAGAAACTTTTTGCGTCCTGTTCACTAGGTATGACTTAAACCACTCATATGCTATTCTATTTATATGATAGGATTTTAATTTCTGTAACATAATGCCATGGGTCACACAATCAAATGCTTTGAACAAGTCACCGATAATTCCTATTGGTGACATTATAATATTTAAAGACTCTGTTATTGGACAGTGAAATTGTATATTTCTGTCTCAGTGGAACAGAACTTTTGAAATCTGAACTGTGATTTACTAAGTATCCTATTACTGTTGAGATGACTAACCACTCTTGTGTACATTACTTTCTCGAAAATTTTTGAAAATGTTGTAAGCAATTGTGGAGGTGACTGGATACAATCGAGTACAGTGCTATACCACACCCTGCGATCAGTGCATTTGGGATAGGTGTTGGCAGCTGTACTACATTTACAAGCAATTTTAGAATGCAGACGGAGAGGTTATGTCATGATTGCATGAATAGAATTGACATAAAATGATAGAATTGCGAGAAATGACGGGGAATAGATATAAATTGACCGAATATACACCGAAATGCGGGGAAATTGAGGAAATACTTGTGTATCTTCTGGTTCGCGCAGAACAATTCGTACATGGGAACAAGTATACAGCAACAAGAGGAATCTGAGAAAATGTCGACATTGAAGTGAAGGGAATCAGGGAAGCAGTCAATTTTTTCCGTCGCGGTAGCATTACCCTGTATGTCTATTGAGGCACCAATGATGCACACGAGTTGACTACTGTATTTGATACTTTTCAGGAAGACAGAGAACCATCCACCTTAAACTTACTTGCATCTGTGTTAAAGGATAACAGAGAGTGGATGGGGTGATCGACTGAGATGGAGCTCTAACGAGGTACAATTTAATGGTGGACTGATGATGCATTCTAGAGAGGGGGAAGTTGCTGCAGGTCAATTTTTCGACTGTTCTGTCAGGATGCATCAGTCACGTGACATAGCCTATGTTCGACTCGTATACGGCCATGTGTTCTGTATGTGATTTAAAGCACTGTCTACTTGCGATCGTTAACGGTAAACCTGTCGGTCATCAGGGGACTTCCATCTCATGTGTGATGAAACGTGGCACATTCCTCTAAACAAACTTTGATTTTTGCGATTTACTCCATCCCCCTATCGCATCTTGGGTGTAAAATCGAGACTTCAGCTTCATAATTAAGTTAGCGATGGATGCTTGTGAGGCACTGCAATCCTCAAATATACATTTGCCTGACAGAAGTGCTGTTTACAGAGTTAGTGGCAGAATGATTTGTAATTTTCACATGTCGGACGCTGCTGCTACGCGTTTATCTGTTTCCATGTAAGAGGTATTCGCCATTACTAACGATCATTTTATATAGGGCTGATGCAGGCATAGTATAATTTCCGAACTGTGATCGGATGTGAACAGTGGGCGCTATACATCTCTCGAAAGCTATATTGTACTTGAATCACACAGAGCCTATGTTTTAAGGCAGTAGTTTTTTCGTTTTACCATTCGATAGCATAGTTTATCGTAGAGAAACCGTGAAGAAGGACGTATGCCATTAGCTTGAAATATATTTCTTACATTGGAATATTAACAGCACCACATTCAATATGGAAACGCAAGTGATCTAACATTATAGAACGTTTTAAGTACAGAACGTTGTAGCCTTATGAGTGTGTGTGTTTATGTTCTCTCTTACCAATACCTTCCAGGTACTGATCCTAGACTCTGGAACAATACTTTAGAGTTGATAGTTTGATTGATTTACGTAAAAATGGGTCGAACTCCATCCGTCTGGAGCTCCATCTTGCATAAAAATCATCCATTTCTTTTTCTTCTTAACCGTCTGCTATTACATCACACCACTTTCAAATCTGCTACTATTCGTCGATAAGGAGTGCTAACCTCCTCGACATGGGCACATCTCGAGAAATCTTGTGCACTTGGATGGGTGATGACTTGGCAAGCTCCATTCATTCACGAGATGGCCTACTTCTGGTCAGTTGCAGATTAAATCGGTAACGGTGCTGCAGGGCGGTTTGGTCAATGTCAGTGTGAGGAGGTTCTTTCACTTTCTAATTTTACCCTAAGACAGCGAGAATGCTCTGTAACTCCCATACGCAAAGATCGTAAATTAAGCACTAAGCTCGAGGAGTTATAAATATGTAGAGCGCTGTTTAATATATGTCAATGGTGTAAGTGATCGAGAATTAACAATGAATGGACGTACTGCACAGTCATCTATCCACGTTCGCAATGATACTCGCAAAGTAGAGTAGAGGTGGTTTAGCTAGGATACTGAAATTGGGAAACATGCTGACCCATCATTGGTCGGTGTTGAAAGATGGTGTCTTTTCCACTCCATCCATCCACTGGCACACTGTCGGTTACCACATAATGGCTGACATCGCTTGTTTGAGTTGGAGAAAGAGTTTTGGTGGATGGACAACACCTCCTGTGGTGGATACCACCGAAACAGTGATCGTGTTCATGCTTGCAATATGACCGAGCGAGGTGGCGCAGTGGTTAGACACTGGACTCGCATTCGGGAGGACGACGGTTCAATCCCGCGTCCGGCCAACCTGATTTAGGTTTTCCGTGATTTCCCTAAATCGCTCCAGGCAAATGCCGGGATGGTTCCTTTCAAAGGGCACGGCCGACTTCCTTCCCCGTCCTTCCCTAATCCGATGAGACCGATGACCTCGCTGTCTGGTCTCCTTCCCCAAACCAACCAACCAACCAACCTTGCAATATGATGAATCAGTCGAAACGGAACGTAGAGTCATCAGCTATTCCATGACTATGACAGATGAGTTGAAATGTAGAGCTCGTGAATCACTTTCGGACTGTAGTTTGGGAACCATCCACAACGCTGCAAAGCTCCCCCAATTTGCTTATGTTGTAACTCTCTTTTATTTAATATCATCCAGTGTTTGTGGTGTGTTATTGTAGCCACAGTAACAATATGATTTACAATGTGCGATGTCTAGTTTTCTGTGAGATCATAGCGTCTTAATGTCAGTTTAGGACCTGACACAGACCTCGAAGTCATGGCAGAAAAAAAAATGTATAGCATTGCACAAAGCGTGTTAGAGAACAATGTTTCAAACAACGACACAGGGTCACAGGGAGCACGTCTTGTGACTTACAGTATAGTCTGTGGGATACAGCCATCCTCCTACAGTATGGGTGATGTAACCTTAAACTGGCCTCTGCAATGGATCAAACACTGTATATTTAATAGGATCGTCCCGCAGCAGCAGCTGTTTGACAGGTAAATTCGATGACGGATGGGGTGTCCCATTAGTAATGCTATTCTGGGAAGCATCACAACTCTCTGTCTGCATTGGGCCCACATCGCAGCTGTGTGTCATCGTGCTAGCAACGGCGCCTAGATGAGTTCTATATCGGATGAAGTTAGTGGAGATTTTATGGTTCGTAATTTTTCTTTGTTGGATGGTACAGAATAACGATGATAGCATGTTGGGGAGATGGATGTGAATGGATACGGATCTGCTTCGGGTTGTAGTATCTGTATCTAGTTTGGAGACACACCACAATGCGCGCATTTCCACTGAATGGCCAAAACATGGTCCTGTTGCACTGACTCACGTCGTTCTGTTTCTACACAGGTTGCATAATGTGCTGGATATGGCTTTCTCCGACTTCTGTTCAGTTGCGACTTAAATTGGAACGATCACATGCACAAAGCTGCAAAAATGGGAGCAGTTGCAGGATGCGTAGGGACTGACTAAAATCACTTTCGAGTTTTACTGTAGCAGACAGATTCGAGAAAGGTGTATCGTTTCGAGATATGAGAGTGCCAGAAATATGATTCACTAGTGACTGTGATCGTTAGAGGACTTCTCCTTAGGATCCAACGCAGGTATACGGTTGAATGCAGAGGCTCGATTCTAAATCACAGGCATCGCTTCTAGCAGATAACGTAACACTATAGATCTGAAAAGCTAGTGTACATTTCTTACCACCTTAATCAGTACACCATCTACTGCTGTTTGTGATCCTTCCCAACCAGTCATCGCCTTTAACTCAGTGGATACAGCGCAGAACCTCTGACATGGTATCGAGACAGAATACATTAGACATACAGTAGAAATATCTAGCAGCGTGAGGGAGTTGCAGATAGCGGTTTCATACCACGTTCCTTTGCCGAAACACTTTCAAAATTGAGCGATTTTATGACGGGGTTGCATCGTGGGTTACGTGTAACCTGACTGCTGGTATGATAATATACACTCATACGATCATCGTCTCGGTATTTGTCCGGAAAAACGACGTGATTCGTAGATAATGCCATACCTCGATTTATAAAGCCAGTATAGCTTTTAACATGTATGCTTGTGTGCACCTGAAGAACCAAGACCGCTTGAGACAGTAACAACAATAGTTGTTGCAATCGGGTTATTTTAACATCTGGCCGATTACGCCTCTGTTTCTAAGACACAGCGGTAACACTCGCATGAAAATCGTATGAGACATGTCCACCCATTTTGTATCGTGTGGTATCATTTATTGGTCAAATATTATACTTATTAGTAGTAGGGGATGTGTGATAGGTTCGGCTTGAGCATCAGGCTTACAAAGTATGTGTTTGTGTTCCGACATGTGCAAAGGAGATGACTGTGGAATACTGTGATAGCAGATTGAGAAGTATGTCAAGTTATAAGAATGGTACACATATTTCTATTTCCAGAGACACAACGGTCAGCAGGGTGTATTTCCAATAGTTCACTCATTGTCGAATGTCATTCAGTTGAGACCATGATCGTAACATTTAATTGTAAGTGCAATGATAAAACATACATGTGACCGGTTTTCTAGGATGATTCTGCCCATTCGTGGTCTGTGGTGGGCCTGATTCACGTTTACCATTAACGGTAGGATCTGTCTGAATGGAGAGGATTGTGGGAATGTAGTTAACTTTGTCGTCCTCTAGACGGCAGAATAGCGAACTAATACTTAGTATGTGTTGGATAGCTTTCGTGATCCCGTGGAAATTTGAGAAGATTCAATATGGACGTGTGTTTGTGCTGGGTCATTATTCCAGCCCATGTAAATTGTTCAGGTCATTGCTTCTGCATATTTCGCGCCTTTATTTAGTTGAGTGTTATTTAGTTGGTGTGCGCATCTAGCAGGTCAAAGACATATTTGCTGGTTCTCTAGACATGAGAAACACGTTATTTGACTTTGTAAATTATAGGGACGATTTGGAATCTGTTACATGACCGACATCGATTTTTGCAAATGGAAATACCAGTTTCCTCTATTTTTCTTTTATCGAGTTTTTTCACGTTAAGGTTCTCGCACACGGGATAAGTTTCTAGTTACTCAGTGCTCTACAGCACGCTCCACCTCGCTAGTGTTTAGGGTTTGTAGAGAAATAATTTCCATTCTATATTTTGGGAATTATGTTGCATGAGTAGGATGCTGCTGTGTGCTTGATATCGAGAAGTAGCGCGAAATGGTGTAATATTATCGCAAACCATGCGAAAATACATCTGTTCTCGTAATACCAGAGTCCGGAGATGGGTGTAGAAAAGCAGAAAGCAATCACGACTGGACCAGAAACAGTAATGCGTTTGTGCCTTGGGAAGCGAGCCCAAATTTATAGAACTGTTCTGAGAGTGACTTCGGTCCTCTGAGGGTGTTCTGGTCACCCATTGGGCGTGGATGATAGCCGACCTCACAGGGAAATATCTAGTGCTGTGAGGGGTATATATGGCGCTGCCTGTCTTCGCAGTATATGCATGAGTGATGTAAAAGAGATGATTTTGTATGGCACATGATACGAATTGTATGTTTACTACATCGAGACGGTAGGCAGCGATATATTGCTGGGTTGGAGATCGGTTTCACGCTCTAATATTCATGCTCCTGTCCTCAGTGGGAGAGCAGTGTAATTAAGTAAGAGTGTTTCCGTATTTGACGATATGTAGTGGCACTTTGCAGGGTTTAATTGTCGATGCAATATGGCGATCTGTGTAAAATAGTATTTTGTCTCTGAAAGTGCTACCTGCAGAAAGAAAGAAAAGGCAGACAGTGCTTCCACACCGGCGGCATCAGTAATTCGGAGGGTGAGTTCGATAAGAGCCAATCATAATGTTCCATTCATTCACAAGACATCCTTTGTACTGGGATATTGGTGTCTCTACATAACAGTGAGAACATTTGCTTATGTTGAGAGCAGGAAGAGTAACAAGAAGGCATTCGACGTTATTATGTGCTATTTTCGTAAACAGGTTCTGTTAGGACAAGAATTCCCATGCAGACAAGCTGAGACATCAAGAAAGCGGGCGTTAAGTATTTATGGGGCACCATACAATTTCCGAGAGTTCGGCTTGGTTCTTATTTTGGTTAAGGATGTGGTTTGAGTATAATATTGAGAATGTTGCTAGATGGGCTTGCGATAGTATGTTGCTATGAGCAGCGATGTGTGAGCCACACATGATGTATGTCCCGTTAGAATCGCGAGTGGTCGAACAGATGTCAATTTGACGACCTGTGACGTCAGTATGTGCATCACACACATGTCGCGAGTTGTGGAATAGTTTCCTATAGCGCCTGCAAGGGTGAGTAGTTCTGCAAATAGGTCTTCGCTGGACCATAGGCAGAGAGAGGGGATGACGTCAGCAGTGGTGAACACACGCACACACACACGGTCCAGAGGATGACTTGGCGCTTATTTAGACAGACTTGTGACATCAGTATAACATTCAAAGAACTTTCACATGCCATCGGCAACTGCATGAGAGTGATGGCTCACACTGGCTTGTGTCTGGCAGTGGCTCACGGTGGGGTCGACGCACGCACACTCTTGGAGGGTCTGCGCTCTGCAAATAGGTTTCCACTCCCATCCAGTCGTGTCAGCAATGGTGCCTAGGCAATCGTGTATTTTGAGAAGAATTTCTCAGGTGTCAAGTATGAAAAGGATGTCGCTGTCTCCTGCTTGTGGGGACCTGTGCGTGATTCGACAGCTGCCGGTGCATCTCAACTTCTGGGAGCATGTATGGTAGCCTTCTGTGCATGTGTCTACATGTCAGCACAAAAAAAAAAAAAAAACACGACTGTCCAGGCTAATCCTGAACATGTTTCAGCTAAGTTATGTCTCGATGAAGGAGCAGAAACGTCTAGGAACACTTGTCGGAATTCGACTGCAGCAACCGCTGCTTATGTTTGTCAGGAGCCCATGACTGTCATGTGAATAAGGAATCAGTGGGTTCTATAGGATCATACTCAGTGGCATGTTAGATCTCAATTGCACCATGCGATTAGCGCCCGAAAGGACAGACATACAGTGAGGTGACAAAAGTCATGGGATGGACCTCCTTTTGCCCTGTTTGATGCAGCAACTGAACATGACATGGGTTCAACAAGTCGTTGGAAGTCCTCTGCAGAGATACTGAGCCATGCTGCCTCTATAGCCGTCCATAACTGTGAAAGTGTTGCCGGCGCTGGATTTTGTGGACGAATTGACTGTTCGACTATGTCCCACAAACAGATTGCATTCATCATCATCATAAGGGTCCAGCATCCTATGTGATGGTACAAGAGCCATAGGGTACACAATTGGATCATGTCCAATTTGCATAGTCGAAATTCGGACAGTAGCTGTTACATTTCTGACGTGTTAAGGCTGGGAGCACTGTCCTATCTTCGTGCTTTCCATGGCCTTATCTATGAACAAGATGACGCAAGACCTCTTGCTGCCCATGCTGTCCTGACCTACCTCCATACAAATGGCGCTCGACAGTTGTCATAGCCAGCAGTTCTCCAGATATCTCACCCACAGACACATCTGGTCACATGTTGCCGAAGGACTGCCACATCAGAACTTGCCTGCTACTACGACTGATGAACTCTGACATAGAGTTGAAGTGGTATGGAATGACTTACCCGTATTTGTCGTCCAATCTCATTTACAATCGATGCCCAGAGCCACTATTTCTGCTAGCTTGGTGTAAAAAATTTCGCATTCTATATGCCTTCAAATATTCTTCATGTTTAATCATGTGTTCTATACCATATATCCATAAATATAATCTAAGACGAAAAGGAGGCACTACGGAGGAGTTAAGCCAATTAGCCACAGACAGATATTGATACAAGTATCGATGGGAAATGGAAAATTGTTATGTATGGCAGTCGATGAATGAAATGTTTGGTGCTACAATGCAGTTTCACTGTGCAGCTGATAAGGATAGTAAACAGGGGACATGTCGACACGAAGGTATAAATTCTTTGAGAATTTCCTTCCAATGTACGACTGGTGCTGCAGTGACCCCAAGGACCATTAACAGATGGGGGTGGGTGGGGTTATTTTGGGGGAGGCGACCAGACAGCACAGTCACCGGTCTCATCTGATTAGGGAAGGAAGTCCCTTTCAAAGGAACTATCCCTGCATTTGGATGGAGCAATTTAGGGATATCATGGAAAACCTAAATCAGGATGGCAGGATGGGGAAATGAACCATCGTCCTCCCGAATGCGAGTCCAGTGTGCTAGCCACTGCGCCACCTCTCTCAGTCATTAACAGACAGCTCACGGCAAGGGGTTGAGCTGAAGGCGCCCCTTGTGAAGACTAGCATTGACCTCCATACACCACCAAGCCCGTTTGGAGTGGTGTCGGAGACATTCGGCCTGGAATCTCATTGACTGGAGCAGAATTGTCTTCAGCAATTAGTCCCACTTTGAACTAAGCCCCAATGTCCAGCGAGACAGCCCAGACAGCGATTGGATACGAGTCTGAGTGTCGCTCGCCATAAGGTCTCCTAAGGACTCCTTTGGTTTTTTACGATCTAACGCACCAATTTGACGGAATTTGGCACAATATCTCTCAATAGAACATCCAACAACTCTCTCAATCAGTGCCAAGCCGAATAACTGCTTGCATAAGGGATAGAAGTGGGTGTACCCACTATTGATTTGCTCAGTTTGTGAAGTTCTATCTCTGGAAAAAAAATCATCTAGTTTTTTTTTTAAATTTGTACTCATTTGTTTGTCTATACATGTCCATCGTATCTACCGATTAATTTGTCTTGGACTGTATTATTATTTTCTACCCTTCCTGCAGTTGCAGTTTTAATAACCAGCACTGCAGTCTGATGTAGAATGCATACACGAGGAAGTTTTTCTCCATCCTGACCACTCAATTTTGTCGATTTCCGCTGTATTTGGAATATTTTTCTCGAAGCGAAATCCGACTCTCAAATTGTTTCTTCAAGAGATGTCTGGCATCACTGTGTTAGTAGTAGGTCAACAGCGCCATCAGCACAATTTCGGTGTCACCTACATCAGGGGCAAGTATACATTCAGGGGCAAGCTTATTGATCTCCTTTGACTGACAAGTCCTTGAACTATTGTTCTGATAAGAGGACTAAGACACCCCTGGGGATACCCCATCCTTTTGATTGACAGGTTATGACACCCTGGGGATAATCCTTCGTTTTGAGTCGCACACCCTTCATCTATTGTTCCCCACTCCTCCCCCTTCTTCTCCTCCCCCTCCATCTCCTCGTCTGCCATCCCTCAGGGAACTCCCCTCTCCAATACAAGCATACTTTTGATATTAATTTGATTGACTAAGTAATTAAATCGATCAATTAATTAAATCTACCCTCTGGTAAACACCCCATCCCTCCCTCTCCCATCCCCCTCCTGGAAGCTGGCGGGAAAAAGACTCAGTTGATCGGTCATTTGGAGGGAGATCGATTGCAGTGTATGGAATATGTTTAAACAATTTAAAGAATGTGTAGCATAGTGTTAATTTAAACAATATGTGGGATTCAAGGAGGTGAATGGAATATAGTTTATTTATTTAGTTAAAGAATTAGTCAGGAAAGCGATTGCCGTGAATGGAATATTGTTTAAACAATTTCGACAATGTGTAGAATATTGTTTATTTAAACAATTTACAGGATACCAGAACAATTTATAGGATACAATATGGTACATGGAATGTAGTTTATTTAAAGAATTTGTCAGGAGATCAAGCGCAGTGCGGAATATTTAAACAACTGTGGCGCCTTTTTATTCTGATTGCACTTGGAAACGCTCAGTAGGCTTAGTTATATTTGCTGCCAAAGTCAGGGATGTTAAGGCTATTATTGTTTATTTAGTCAGACTGGTGACTAAACACAGATGGGAAAATCGGAACAACTACATATTTAAAGGTTCATGGCATACAGTGTGTTTGAAAAACAACTCCCTAGTTTTAATGTGCCCTAGAATTCATACAAACTGACATACACCATTCTAGTTTGTGGTGTTTGATTCATCATCTCTCCAAGTTTGGCTCCCCTGCATTTGGCAGGTCTGCTTCGCCTTGAGAGGTCACCAGTGCTGCTTTTTTCCTCTGTTCCCTCAGTTCAGTCCAGGTGTGCATGCAGTGCAGTGCAGAGCAACTCAGCAACAATGTGTACTCTGTAACAGAAAGCGCAGTGTGTTATTTCGCTTGTGAAAACTGAGTCAGTTATAACAGCGCACCGTAATTTTAGACGACAGTATGTTCGTGAACCACCTACAGCAAAAAGTGTATGTCATTCACTAAAGTCTTTCAAGGAAACAGTGGTGTTTTTAAAGCAAAATCACCAGGTAGACTGAGAGATTCTGAAGATGTTGTTGAACAGATATGTGTTTCGTGTTTTCGGAGCCCAAAGAAGTCATTGGCCAGACGTAGTCTACAATTAGGAGAACCTAAAGGTATGTGCGTGCAGCTCTTGACACTCGCTTTCCAGGAAGATGGATAGGCAGGGCTGGCCCAATACCGTGGCCACCACGAAGCCCAGACTTAACCCAAATGGACTTTTTCTTTTGGTGCCACATAAAGTATGTTGTGTACAGTGAAAAGAACAGAGACATCAACCATTTACCAGAAAGAATCGTCGCGGCGGTTGGGACAGTTATACCTGAAATGTTGGTCAATACGTGGCGAGAAGTGGAATATCGTCTCGGCGTGTGCAGGGCAACAAATGGATCCCCCGTTGAAGCCTACTAACATTAAACTAAACTTGAAGGAATTCTCCTTCATCATATGTACTTATTGATGTAATTTTTCATTAATTTCCCCATTAATTTTATACTTAAAACTAGGGAGTTCTTTTTCAAACACCCTGTATTTCAAAATCCACTGTCACTTTCTGCAGATGGACAAATTACTAGGGGTCAGGGAGGACGCGCCCGCCAACCACTACTCAATATTTTTTGAAAAGTAAGCACGAATCTACTTGGTATTGCCGTATGTTTGAAGGAGGGATGACCATGAGGCAGACAGCTAACAATCGAACGCCACACAACAATCAGTTACAGGGCTGCGTTGGCGTAATAAAAAAGTCATAGTCACTGCAAGAGTCAACTGGAATTCTCTGAAGGTAGTTCAGGGCAGTTCATGAGTATTGTCTTTTTTAAAAGGCAAGCAATGATGGTAAGTAAATATTTATTACAAAATGTATTCCAATTTACTAAATTTTACAAGAACAGTGTTGTAGAACACCTAGTTCGTAGGTATTTATCATTTGGTTTTTAAATTGATCTAAATATAGCATATAGCCTATTATGTTCTGCACATATTTTTTTCCTTGATTCTTCCTATGAAAAGGTTTATAGCTAATAATTCACCAGTAGCAGCTTCTCCCGTGTTACTCAGTAAAAGAAAACTAAGCAGTACTGATTTTGGACGGTATTCTTGTAAAGTAATAGATTTCCTGTTTTAAAATCATAGGTCTATACTTTAAACTATGAAACAGTTTGTTTTTCTGTTGGATTATTTTCACTTTCTGAAACTGGTTTTAACAATCAAGCTAATACAGTATTTAAAAATGTAGAGGTCTCATCTGTTCATAATCGAAAAATATGTTTTAACTGAGGCTTAAATTGGCACGTTTTAGGTGTGAAATGTGCTGTCTGAGGCATCCTGAATGCTCAAAAATTGGTTTTAGATCCCAATTTTTTTCACATTTGCTCAAGGGGATCTCCCATTTAGACTCCCTTGTGATTTACAGTCTATCTGCTGCTCCCCCCCCCCCCCCCCCAAATTAATCAGTGTTGGTGGACCTCGTGTCTGAAGTGATCAACAAACTACCATCCAATATTTGTGACATCGATCTTATGTAAAATTTTAGAATATTTTCTGGGTTCAAACATAATAAGGTATTTTGAATAGAATGACCTCACCCATGTCAACCAGCTTGAATTCCAAAAGCATTGGTCATGCATAAGCCCAGTTTGTGTTTCTCTCACAAGACATACTGAAAGCCATGGACCAAGGCAATTGGATGTATGCAGTATTTATTGATGCCTGAAACTTGACTCAAACATGACGAACGCTTATTAACAAAGGAGCGATCGAATGTGTTAAGCAAATTTGTGACAGAACTCTGCATATGGTCATAGTTAGGACGCAGCATACTGCTTTGGAATGGAGGAGGGCAGCCAGAATGTCACAAGCTCATTTGACTCACGGGAAAGCCTGATGGAAACAGACGCCATCTCTCCTGTGAACCAGTATTATGTGAGTAACCTAAAATATAATAAACACCCCTAAGTATCGTTCTTGTAGGGATCGCAAAGGCAAGATTAAAATAGTTTCAGCGCCCGTAGAAGCATTTATACAGTCATTTTTTTTCACATTCCTTACTCGAATTTCTTTCTGGAGTGCAAGCTGTGCACATTACCTTCATAATTTGCGAATCTCTATAGCCATTTCTCCACTTAAACAGTCAGCAAATCGAGGTCTTGTAGTTAAAGTTGCCGACTCATAATCACGTGGTCCCGAGCTCGAATCCCCAGTGGGCCATGAACTTTTTCTTCTGCTTGCGACTGGGTGTGTGTGTTGTCCTCATCATCATCAACGCGCAAGTCGCCGAAATGTTGCCAAATAAAATGATCTGCACAAGGCGACCGCCATATGCACATCTCAAATCCTTTACACCTCCCTCAGATTGTGTCATTATATTTATTTTATTAGGAAACTGAGCAATAAATTAAAACGAAAAAACCAGACTCTCTATCTTGTGAGTGTCATCGAGAGTGAAACTGAAATTCCTTGAACTTATTGTCTCTGTAAAGGATTAATTTTTGGCCAGCTTAGTTTCAAGGCAACCATAATTATTGGTGTTCAGCAAGACGGCGGCCCCTGAAATCTCCTCGGTATGAGCAAGGACGCCAGGAGCACAGGAGTCTATTCCAGAGAAGACTTTGACGGTTAGGACCAGCCAGATAATGGTAACCCAACAAATGTGGAGAATTCTCTCAGAAATTGCTGGTAAGACACATATAGCTTGTTGTAGGAATGTACATTTAGGGTTGCAATAGAAAATAGTGTCTATCCTTACAGTATGGTGTTTCCTTTCTGGGACCGAGTTTTAAACAGGACACATCAGGCTGAATCAGCTTCACTTTTGTCGGCGCCCTGTAGCAGGCAACAGGCAGCATCTGTGTCCATCACAGAAGACCTAGTGGACAGCTGCCAGGCGCTGTCGGCACAACACAGCGAGATGCTGCGGTTTACAGGAGAAGTAACACACACTATCATGCTAAAGCGTAACAGCTCATTGCTAGCATTTCTCTCGCTCGCTGGTCTCCAATTCGAAAGTGCTTCATTAATCAAACTTTTGTAACTTTTATTTTAATTGATGCTTGATATTTAACGCTAGTGCACTCTTTCCTCCTGATTTCAGTGCTTAATATTCGTCTTCCGTAGTTTCTGTAAATTCTGAATGCAGAATATATCCGAATTAAGGAGTAGAATTTGGGCTTTTCCCTTTGTTATGATTGTGATACTGCCTTCTTGTTCACCACCATCTCCATACTTAGCTTGTAATAATCAATGTATAAAGTGATTGCATATCTGCAGGTAGGATTGAGTTAGATGCATCCAAGATGACAAGATATGGAATCACTTCATTGGGTTCCATTTATTAGTAGAAGCGGTGGGCAGGCAATATTTAACAGCACATGTCGCAGTTTGGTAGACACGCTTTCCTGGTCACCCTTTGTAACATTAGGACTGTAAAAATGGGTGATAATTCCCAACCAGCCCCTCACTTCATTGCAACAGCAGCTGCTGGCTGTTGGGGTAACAAGACTGAACAAAATTAACGAGCCCATCAGTGAAAGACATCCAGGAGGAGACGGTGCCTTTGGGAAAAAAGGACCAAGTTTCAGTCAGAAGGCATGTGGTATTAGTAGTGACACTATTGTGACACCAGCACACTTTTGGAACACTTTGACATTCATTGTGGACATTGACCTTCAAGGGCATCACATGATCATGAGGGTCACGCAAAATCTCAGCTGCGATTTTGAACTCATGACATCATCACTCTTCCCATGACATCATCATCTTTACCAGTGGGAAGCTGTGCCACCTCCCCCCTCACCACTCTATCTTTAGCCAATTGTAGCACAGTATTAAAAATGGAACAACAGATTAAAACAATCCAAGATGGTGAAAATAGCCCAACTGCATTAAAGAAAAATTTAAAGCCTTCTCTCATTTTTCGTCAGTGGAAATAGCCCAACTGTGTTAATGAAAAATTTAGAATAACCTCCTCTTCCTCCCCCCCCCCTCTTCCCCTCCACTCCTCACCTTGTCTCCAACCAATCATAGCACAGTATTTAACATCCAGATGGTGGAAATAGAACAATTTTATGCGTTGTATCCTGCTCCCTCCTCATTTCAACACATTGGTGCATAGTATTAAAATGGTGTAACAGGTGTACAATAAAATATAAAGTAAACACCCCTTGAAAGTCAAAGATATTCATTATTTCTGGCATAATGATGTCTTGATGTTGTGTTACATTATTTACACACACACACACACACACACACACACACACACACACACACACACACACAAACATGCACACATACCTCTTATGTATTCTATACTCCTTACAAACATGTATCTCTCTCTCTCTCTCTCTTATAAAGTAATTCAGATAGTATAGTGTGTTTCATCAAAAACAAGCCATTTTATGAAAGCTTTATTTCCTTTCCTTCATATGACTTTTTCTACTATATATGTGGATGGATTCTGTTTTTAGTTCTTTGCTGTAGAAATCTCCTGCTATAGGTTTTGACACATCATCTTGTGGCAGATACATTCTTGGTTTAGTCTCCTGAACTATATGAATTTTAAATACCTCAATAGATCCATTTGAGGTATAGTTGTTCTCGAAAACTGATTTGTGTTTACTTATTCTAACAATATCACTAACACTGAATTTAGTTTTTGTGGATCTATTATGTTGGCCTTATTAGATTTTGTACCATATCTGTCCATTTGAAAAAACTCTGACTGCTGAAACGTTTGAACATTTTTCCTTCAAGAGTTCTATTGAGTAGTTCCACAACCGAAGCTTTCAATTTGGAAAACGATGAATAGCGATTAATCTTATGTTTCTCCACCAGTTTCTTGAAATGGCTGTTGTAAAACCTTACCTTAGTCTGTAAATGATTTGGATTTCAGTTACTCTTTCTGTAAATTTTTCTAAAAGCATATCCAACCTCAGCGCCAGGTTTAGTTTTGGAAGCAGCAATCCATGCATTATTTGGAGTACACATCCATTACTATTAATAAATAATTATAACCTGAACTGTATTTGGATTACGCAATCAGGCCAACCAAATCAGCTTGAAGAAAGCTACGAAAAGTCGTTCAGGTTCTGTAAGGTACCAACAGGGATGTGGAGCAATGCTGATTCCAGTTCCATGGCCTGTGCAAGGTTTCTCGGTTGAGGATCCATGGTGCAAACAGCCCAGTTGGGGTGGTCCCACAAATTCTCGACTGGGTTTACATCTGAGGAGTTTGGTGATCGGGTGAGTACAGTAAACTCATCCTGGTGCTCTCTGAACCATGCACTTACACTGTGGGTTGAGTGACACTTTGCATTGTTGTGCTGGTAGATACCATCAAGCTAAGGAAAAATAAATTCCATGTAGGAGTGGACACGATCCTCAAGGATAGATGTGTACTTGTGTTGATCCATTGCACCTACCAGAATGACGAGATCACCCAGGGAATGTCACAAAAACATTTCCCAGACATAACCCACACAGGGTCTTTGCTTTCAGATGTTTCACACCATACATGCCGAAGGCCATCACTCCGATGGGGCATAAAACGTGATTTATCTGAAAGGGCCACCTGTTGTCACTCAATGGACATCCAGTAGCGTGTTAATTCCAGCCTTCATCGCCAATTAACAGCTGTCAGCAAGGATGTATAGGGCCAGGCGCCTGCCGTGGAAGCACATATGCAGTAATACATGCTCAACGATCGTTGAGGGGACATTGTTGGTAGCCCCTTGGTTCATCGAGGCTGTCAGTTGCTCAACAGTTGCACATGTATTTGCCCCTACACATCTCCGCATCCATTGTTCACCCCTGTTATATGTTATATATGGCATGGTGTCCTCCACAGTTGCCTTGGAGTCAGCTTTGGATAGTGCCGTTTTTCCATGCATTGTATACTTTAATTGTAGTGTTGTGAAAACAGTTTACAAACTTAGCGGTTTTAGGAATGCGTCGACCCTTGGCCCCACGACCAATGATCATGTCCAATTGGGTATCAGTCCCCCCAATATGCTTTATATACTCTCCACTGCTACTGCTGCCACCTACAATGTGTGGGTGGTTAGTGCATGTTGGCATCGAATACACACTGTCATCACATTAATGGACTGGACTGTGTATTATTTTATGTAGAGTGTTACAGGGAGTGAACAAACAGAAACAAAACAAAATTGCTCTCTCTCTCTATATATATTATATGTTTAAAAACATTACATGTATTTCATTGTTCGAAAACATTACATTTCTTTCACTTTTCAGCTGCAGGATATAAATTTTACTATACATTTATTTCACTGCACAAAACACATTACATTTCTTTTATTGTTCAACAACAAGGTCCATTCCACTTGTTGGCGTCATATGAGAAATTTCACAATTGACAACCACACCCCCACTCTTCTAACCATAGTGTGGCACTATGGTACCACTGTGTGTGCTTGGCTTAACAAATTAGGAATGGCTGGAGCATGTGGGGGAACTGAGCATTGTTTGTCCAAAACATTTTTAGATTGATTAGGCCATAAAGTTGTTATTATTATTACAAATGCAAACTGAGCACCAGATAATTATTGCAAATAAAAGTGATTTTAACAAGGGAATCACTATTTCATTAGAAATAAAATAAAACAGAGGCATTAAAACTTACAAGCCAGGTAACAGAATTTAGGTTCTCTTTCAAGACTCGTTTGAGTTTCATCCAAATGTCCATGTAAACAGGTTTAAGATTCTTTATTTTAGAAAACGGAATACACACAAACAATAGTAAACTTTACAAATGGTAAAAGATAAAGATGCCAAACATAACAAGCAGATTACAGACAGAAATGGTGCCTCTAAAGACTGGTCAAAGTTCTGAGCTGACACATTGATCAAAACAGGCATGCACAAGGTCTATCCAGGCTGTGCAGGCACACACCAAGGCTGACAAAATTATAAATGACTTCTATAACACACCAACACTCTTTAAGACAAGTGAGAAATCGCTTATTAAAACCACCCTTTCTAGAGTAATTAAAAAAAAGGAGGTACCCCGATAAAGGTTGCAACTTTTAAAAAATTCAAACGTGAAATGCCAAAAGGTGGCTCAAATAGCAAAAGAATTAACATTGGTTACACTAGCCCAAACATGATAACATATAAAGATCAACTCAATAAAACAGAAATGCTTGGTAATAGAAGCCAAAAGCTAAAGCAAATTACATCCTAGAGTTAGGGTGAGCTTTGCGTTGCTCGATTGCCAAAGGTGCACAAAATTATCACTACGGGCACATGTCAAAATAAAGAAGAAAGCAGCGCAAACGGGCAAGCCGCCAAATTATATTCCAGAACTATGCTAACACTCCATTGCCCATACCTGAGAAAAACTGCCAACACATGAGGATTATTAAAATGCTCACCCAGTCTTAATAAGTCCAGGAGCAACATCGCTTTGTACTCCAGATAAACCAGGACCAACAGCGAGATCTGGAAAACAGGAGGTGCCACAGGCCGCGCGTCTTCTGGTCACGTGTGCAGGAACGTCCTCCTTAATCGCCCAGTGTTGTCCTTAATCACCCAGTGAGCTCCAAAGTCCTTCCTTATCCACAGCCTCAAAGCCAAAACAAAACCGCCTGCGATCTCTTTCAACGGAAACGGCCAGAAATCTTTCCCCTTATGCTGCCCCAGACTGCTCTGTTCAAGCAAACCAGAGAGCCTCACATCACAGCACCACAGACATACTCACAAATTGGGTGCGAGATATCGACCTTGCAGCATGGCTCACTAACAACTATACATTTAATTCTCCAGTCACTGCTTCCTATTTGTCAACATGGGTTTTCGACTGGAGCACAGTACATGAGGGATGGCCTTTCTTATCAATATTACATACATCATATTCTGGCAACAAGTCTTTAATCCACTTCACTTTCTCCAACCTCATCACATAGACATGTGACTCAGGTGGAGTACACAGTCATAGATAAAGCAAGTTTTACTCTTCGGTTCATTGGTAGAATACTAGAGAAATGCAAACAGTCTACAAAGAATAGTGCTTATAAAACACTTTTGCAAGCCCATTGTAAAATTTGCTCTAGTGTGTGAGACCAGTACGAGAAAGGACTACCAAGGGATATTGAACATATGCAGAGAAAGGCAGCACAAATAGTTCCAGCTTTCTTTGACCGATTATTCCCCCCCCCCCCCCCCCAGAAGAACTTATATTTCAGAATTGTGTAGAATATGATTCAACCTAGTCGCTAAACTTTGTAAATCACACACAGTTCTGTTACTGATAGCACAAACACTGTAGGATTAGACTCTACATCTGTTCACTTACCCCTATAATCAAAAGTGGCTCTGAGCACTATGGGACTCAACCTCTGAGGTCATCAGTCCCCTAGAACGTAGAACTACTTAAACCTAACTAACCTAAGGACATCACACACATCCATGCCCGAGGCAGGATTGGAACCTGCGACCGTAGCGGTCTCGCGGTTCCAGACTGTAGCACCTAGAACCGCACGGCCACTCCGGCCGGCCCCTATAATCATCAACAACCAAGTTATTATTCGTAAAAGTGTGGTAACATGATCCTAAGTACGATGTAAACATAGCCTGCTTGGTTTGACAGCTATCACATTCAGTTTTGCCCACGCCATGGAGCTTAGACCAGCAGTGGACAAGCACGTTTAATTCTATTGGTTGGTGCCCAGAAAATAATAATGGACGCCGCTGTTTACGCTCGTGACCATATAAGACATTATGGTATGCCAACTCACGTTGAGAGTAACACTGCACATACATTTATAATACTTCCCTCTAGAAGTCACACACAAAAAAAAAAAAACAAGCAAATGCAGCAGCATTAATTCAAAACAAAGAGATAATTGAAGCAAATGAAAAATGCTTATAACTAATGGTGGACAAGTAAGCTACACTGAAAGTTAGTAACTCACTTCCAGCAATTTGATTTACATAGCGAAAGTTAAGAAAAGCAAAAGAAAGAGTATCCTTTTGTAATGAAACAAAATATTTGTAACAGGAACCGCTGGATCCTATTAGTGTCTTATTCGGGGGAGTACGCAGCAATGCAACTTATCTGTTCATTGTTGGAGAGACGTGGCGGAATGTTGAAATGAGGCTGGCAGCTTGTGATGATGCAGATAAAGTTACCACAGCAGCGCCGTTCATCGTAGTTTCACGGCGAAGTATGCTGGTAAAGTCTGTTCTCAGTTAAGCTACAAAGTCATCTGCTGTGGAGTTTAAAAGGCCACTGGCTGAAAAGAAGTAAATGTTGGTGATAATCCCCCAGGTTTAACATGAACACGTTTATTACCCGTTAGACACAGCTGTTTCTCATTTCAGTACCTTACACACCGTTCGCTATAATTTCCAATCCGATATAGCAATTCATCACGTTTGCATAAGACTACCGCAGTCACAAATTCTCAGTCAGTAAAGCCGCGCTTGCACCTGATCCACAATTATGTTCACCGCGACAGCTACGGCTTCAAACACTCGGCTGTTCATTAAGAAAACAAATACAGTGTGTACATAAAGTCCAGGAACACTTTCAATTATTTATTGCGCAAGAATTAAACATTTTACATATGTCATACATATTGCATTTTGAAGAGAAACTCTGAAAATTTTCTTTACAAACATTCGATATGCGAACCATGAGTGACCTGGCAGACGTCAATGTGGTAATCGAATTCTGGCCATACCCGTCCTAGCGTGGTATCGTCGACTGCGGCAGTCGCTCAGTCGCTTCTCGTCGTTACGAATTTGTTGTGCCAGTGATAAATGGCCTTCCTTCTTGGTGGCTTCTTACCGTACTTTGTTCTAAACATCCGTTGAACAGCTGTAGCACACTTGTTTTTGTCGAACTCCAACACACAGAAAGCTCGCTCCGCACTTGAAATCGCCATGTGTTCTACTAGCGCTGACTATCGGCCAATTACTAAGCTACGCTGTGGCGGTATATATGAAAAAAAAACAACTTTCAGGGTTTCTCTTCAAAATAACATAAGTATGATGTCTGTACAATGTTTCCTTCTTGCGCTATAAATAATTGAAAGTATTCCCAGACTTTATATACACCCTGTACAGTACACAGGTTTCAATGGAGCCTTGGCCTTCGCGACACGGTTAAATATAAAAATAGTTTCACTCACTCCGTAGCAATAACTGTAATTACTAGCAGCTGTTGTGTAAGAGCACATGAACAACCTAACTTTTGACACCTTGCGAATTTTTTTATTTATTTTTTAATGCCGTTAAACGTAACATAGATGCGGTAATATGATATTCACTGCACTATATCTACCGCGCTATGGTACATTGCTGCTCCTCTAGACTCCATGAAACTTTTCATCAGGGTCGCGAGCACACCTTCAGTCGTGCATGTTTTAAGAAGCTATTGCGCATGTGCAACGGACGTGACGAAATTGCCTTGCTGGGCCAAAATACATACGGCTTTGATAAACCACGTCCAGAGTTCACGGCGTGCACAGCTGGCCCTTATTCAAGTTTGCGCTAATGCACACTGCAGCAGACTTTTATCCCCTTTTGCTTGGCATAAACCTCGTTAGACGGCAGCACACTCCTCAGAAATGCCAATTCACTCACTACATGGTAAAATTAGATTGGACATCAATACATGATATAGTTATACTGATGGAAAAACTATTTTGTGATATTCTGAATGAGATATAGAGTATTAAGATTTGGATTTTATCATACAGTAATCCATTTGAGACGCTGAGAACCACAAAGCACGTCATCGTCGATTGTGAGACTGTGCCATTTTTTCACGGTTCTGACATGATCTTCTGGTGGGTCAGGTTTATCTGTACTGTAGGCCCATACTGTATATATGAACATTCACGAAAAGCTGCCTCACTGTTTCCTCTGGTACTCTCTTAAATGTTGGGCTGAAGATGATGGCTTTTGGTCGCTATGGTTCTCAGCGCCTCATCTGCATTCGAGTCAAGAACTATTGTTGGCAGACAGTACTTGTTAGATTTAATCATTTCCACAAACGGTTGTTTACTGCGCAAGAATCGGCTTCTGTGTGCAGTGGCAACATGAACTCTGTTGAATCTGTTTTAAGTGCTAACAGAAAAGAAAATACCCAAGAAAAGTTAGCTGCAAAGGAACTACGGCCTCCCAGACCACATCTTGTGACTGAGATAGTGACGAATTCAAATATGGGTGACTATAAGCGAACATTCAACAAAGAATTGTATAATAAGCGTAAGCTGTTGTGTGGGTGCGACGAATGAATGTCTGATTTTCAGCCTGAACGTTAATTCGTTAACTAATACATCTGTTAGGGATCTTGTACACTTGTCTGAAAAATATTAAAAAAAGCACGTCAACTCCCACTTACACAAAAATGCCAAACAGACAGTAGCGAAAGCTTAAACACTATTTCCTCCTTGCCCTAAATTGTACTTATTTATGTACAAAACGACAAAACTCCAGAAATACAATTCTTTCTTTTTTCAGACAAGTTATGCCTATTGTTATTATTATCGTTGTTATTTTTATTATTGACTGTAGTTGTATAAATATGTTGATGAGCATAACTGTTACACAGCAGATGCCATTAATTTCACACTCTCAGATTTATCTGAATCTCAAAATTTGTGGAAACGGGCCGCCACTGACTTTAATGCCTACTCGCGTAAACATTGTAGATACAAGTTGAGACACAGCCCACCTAATAAATACTCAAATCGTACGATCTTTCTGTTCATAATGATCGCTTCAGCTTTCATTATGCACTACTATGGCAATCCCAACAGTCAGTCGTTAAGTTTCACGATTCACAGTCTCGTCAAGTTTTTACGTATCAAATCAACAAATGTGCATGTTGTCATAGAGCCGCACATACACCGACGCTAACTCTCCCTGACTATATATCGCTGCTCCTCTGTGCTTTCATGTCTACGATTTACACAGCAGTTCTCCACATGACAGTTAATATTACAAATTCAGATAAAATAAACAAAAGAATTTAGAGTCTTTCCACATTCAAATAAAAAAATTCATCCATTAGAGCAAAAGAAACAGACTGCAGTTACGTTTTAACAGTGTCACCAGAACACTTTTGCTACATCATCAAAGATATAAATACTTGGTCTAAGAAAGCGAAAGAACTGACAGAAAAAAGAGCAAAACATTTACCAATTGCTAATGGGTATATCTTCACATGACGAAACTAGGAATATATCACAACCCGCTACATATTACTGCCGTAGGGAGTAGAATGATTGCAGTGCACACAGACCTATTTAAGCAATAATTCTTCCAGCGCTCCACACCTGAATGGATGGGGAAAAAGCCTTAATCATTAGTAGAAAAGGGAAGTATCCTCTTCCACGCAGTTCACAGTGGCTTTCAGAGCATTGATGAAGACGTAGATGTACATTCAATCGACTTGCGTGCAGGTAGAGTATTATATATGCATCCGTCATTTCCTTTGAGAAACGTCACAGTTCGTAGTAACTAACAGGAACTCATCTCGTGAAACTGAAGTTATATCAAGGATTCCACAAGGTAGCGATATAAACAATTTGTAGAGCCCTCTTACATAATTTGCAGATATTTCCGGCCTTCACCATCTAATAAAAGTCATCAGAAGGTAAAAATCAGTTACAAAATGATAAGTCAAGGTAAGAAAAGTAGCAATTAGTCCGAAACAATAAAAAGTGCGAGGTCTACCACATGAGGTCTAAGGCATTCCATTATATTTTGGTTACCGGATAAATCACACAAATTTAGAGATATAGAACGCGTTTTATTGGCAGAACACTTACAGCAGAAAGATCTACCCTAGAGAATGCCTCCACTACGCTTGTCCGTCGTCTTCTTGAGTATAAATGTGTGGTATAGGATCCTTACTAGATAAGATTGACAAAGGAAACCGAAAAAGTTTAACGAAGGGCAGCTCATTTTGTATCATCGTGAAGTAGGGGAGGGTTTCAGGTTATGACACACGAGTTTTAGTTGCAATTATTTAAACAATAGCCCTTTTAGCTGTGGCGAGATCTGGAAATACAATGCGGCAGTGCTTTCAGCCTTGTTTCAAAATTTCCATTTTCTACAGAAGCGCGCTCAGCCTGAGTCATTTGTTTGTGCAAAGGATCACATGCCTAGAAGGTTTGACAGGCCAGCGGCAGACATCTTTCTGCTCTGAGTGTCATATCTCGATCAGTTTACGAACTTCGACCGGCGAGAGCCAATGGGGGTGCAGGCCTCTAAAATTTAGGTGTACCGATAAGCTCTGAACGAGGATGCTTTTGCTATGTCTTGTTTCAGACGTTCTGGCAGAAGATAGTGGTGTTTCAGTGCTTCAGTATGCTGTATGGTACAACAGGGTGAGATTGCTGCCTGTTATAGGCTCTCATTGTGCAATTCATCAGTGTTACATTCGCGGTTCTTGCGTTGAAAGTGTATTTTCAAGTAATTTTTGTTCAAATCAGCTTCTCATGTCGCATAGTTGACGATTTGCAACGGGATTTCGTTATTTCTTTGTGACCTATTTGAATCCATATGCGCAACGTGAGTTGTAGTATCCATTTATAACTATCCCTTCCACTAACATAAATGCCTTACAATATCTCCCTCTCTCGTAAAACCCATGAGAAACATTTCGCAGCTTTCACTGTGGATTTAATAAACTGATTATATGGTTTGCAAACAATTGGTGGTTTCCATCCATGAATATAAATGGTTTGCAATCTCTCTTTCTCTTATAAAAATGATAGAAAACATTTTTCAGCTTTCATTACGGATTTTATCTACATTATTACTCTGCAATTCACAATTAAATGCCTGGCAGAGGGTTCCTCGAACCACCTTTATGTTATTTCTCCACCGTTCCACTCTCCAACAGCTGTGTGAGCTCTGATTTCTCTTCTTTTGTTATGATGATCGTTCTGTAGGTGGGCGCCAAAAGATATTTTCACACTCTGAGGAGAAAGTGGGCATTTGAAGTTTCATGAAAAGATCCTGCTGCCATGAAAAACGCCTTTGTTTTAATGATTGCTACCGTAATTCACGTATCATATCTGTTGCGCATACACCCCTATTTCGCGATAGTACAAAACGGGCTGCCCTTCTTTGAAATTTCTCGGTTTCGTCTGTTGATCCTATCTGATGCGGGTCCCACATCACACAGCAATACTCCAGAAGACGATGTACAAGTGTAGCACAGGCAGCCTCTTTAGTAGACCTGCTGTTTTTTATCAATGTTGTGCCAATAAATCGTAGTCTTTGATTTCCTTTACTCACAACATTACGTATGTGACGGTTTCCACTTAAGTTATTCGTAATTGTAATCCCTAAGTAATTAGTTGAATTTGCAGCCTTTAGATCTGTGTGATTTATCAAGTAACCGAAATTTAGCGGATTCCTTTTGGTATTCATGTGAATGACTTTACACTTTTCATTACTGAGTTTCCATTGCCACTTTTGGCACCATACAGATACTGTATCTCGTATAAATAGTTTTGCAATTTGTTTTGCTCATCTGACGACTTTACAAGACGGTAAATGATAGCATCATCAGCAAACAATCTAAGAGAGTTACTCAGATTGTCTCCTTAATCATTCATGTGGCTTATATGATTCACAAACTTGTGCATCACTTGTACTGATGTTTTATTTTGTCCATGTCAGACTACCTTTTCTGTAATATTATTTCGAACATTATAATACTCATTTCTCACATTTTTATAAGTGTATTAATTGCAGTAGATAATTTCCAAGTGGCTCAGTTAGTTTATATCGATATGACGTGGCCTTTGGTATCCAGCCCCATTTCCCTGTGTGGTTTGGTTTAAAAGCAAAGCACCATCACTTTACTATGCATGCTCTAGCTACCTTTCGTAATATTTTACGGCTCCCAGGTAAGGATACCTTGGAGCAGAGCTTTGATAGTTTTCAGATCCACAACTGCTCACTGTTTGATAATTTTTCGAGTGACATTAAGTCTGTGTTAGTTAGCAACGCATTACAAATAACCCTTGTCGCGCTTGCGAAGGTTCTGATTTTCCGAGGTAGATTCGGTTATCTACGATTAATATTTGAAAATATGCTATGAAAATATGGTGAAACTCGTTCAAAACTTCGTTTGCACTTTCAGTTTAAGTTTTATAAGATGTGGCAGGCTTTTAATCTCCTCAAGAAATTTTAGTCAACTCCTGGTGCCATAAAATTGAACTCATGGTCGAGGCTAGTGTACATGCTTATCTGGGAGACCTTCCTGACAGAGGTTCTAAGATGCGAGCTCATAGTCCCAGCTAGTGCAGCCCTCAAACAGCTTCTGCAAGATCTGCGTGAGAAGACAAAAGACGCTATGCAAAACAGGACCTGGATGGAAGCTAAGCACGAAATGCACCACGTGACGATGAGACTGGCAACCCAGGGTTTTCACAACAAGGTGCATTGCAACAAATTATTTCACAAACCAAATGACGAATGTGAGTGTGAGTTGTGCTTGGACTTTTGTGACCGATACCATATTATCAAATGCAGAAATAGACAGAAATTCATCGTAGCTTGAGAGTTGGCATGCCTTTACTATGCACACAGTGATTTGCCCCCCCTCATATTTATATTTTACTCTGAGCAATTCCATTTCGGGAAGTATAGCCGAGTATGGTCATTACAAGGATAATATTGAGAACTCAGGACATATGAATATTTTCCTCTCTAATTGCATGCAGTGAAAAGTTGCTATTCCTTCATACGCAGACTTCCCACGCAGCGTCTCTCATCACCCAGGTGGTCCGGTGACAGGCGGGTACTCCTGATCTTGAAAGGGTTATGCTGACGGGTGTGAGGGAGTCGAGTGGATGCTGTCCAGACGCCGATATTGTCATAAGAGCGGGGGCGACACGCCCGCAGGGGCCTGAAGGAGCGGCTGTGGTTTGAGATTCTGTTAGTTCGCAGAAACTTAGTGAAAACACTTTCTGACGGGCTACCAGCGAGGCGTGGGAATGATTTGTGTTCCCAGGCAGTCTTGGCGGGAAAATTCACACGTTTTCTGCAAAATCATAACTGTGACTGGCTTGCCCAGAGGATAGCTCCGTGACGTAGCAAAATCGGCGCAGAAATTGGCGCCAAGTATCTCCATTGGTGGAATAGTAGTGCTTCGGCAACAGAGTTAAATTTTGCACCGGTTTTCGAGTTGCTGATTGGCACGTTTAACTACGGCCACTGTGATGCAGGCAGTAATGTTCTGTGTTCGGCTTGTACGGGAGCTCTTGGTAGTGTCGAGTCTCGCCTTTCGGTCAGAGTAGGTTATGAGACTGAGCCCTCGCTGCTCTGGACAACCTGCCTTCCATTGGCTGTCTAATATACTTTCATTTAATTGTAACTGTTTGACAAAGTTGCTGAAGTTTTGACTTCAACGTAACTTTCCGAGTACAGTTGGCAATTGAGCGTTCTGCGTACAAGCGGCCTATGTTGTCCCCCTTGAGCAGTTTTGGCGAAAGTTACTGTATTGGAGTTACAGTGTGACTTCGCTTGTTAAAATCAATCACTGTACCGTCAGTGATTGTGTGGCGAGCCTTCTTCATCTCCCTCAGAGGCGCATATGTATTGCTAGGAAGTCTTTAGTCTGGAACAACCAGACAAGGATAATTTGTTTCAGGCTACACTCGCGACATTATCATCACCACGACGGGACATCGAAGCAACCAGCCATCGCCTCCAGTGCGCCAGATCGTGTCCTTGCAGTTAAGAAGGCAGCTTGGTAATGTATGTCCGCAGCACCGGGAGTTTAGGGAATTTTGCTATGTGATAATCAGAACTCAGCAGAGCGCGCCTGTTCCCATCTTTTCTAAAGTGGTTCGGTCTTGGGTGTTCATTGCCTGAGTTCTCACTACTGTAGCAGCAATTAATGTTGGGTTGGCTTGGTGTTTCTCTTAAGATTTGAGTTGCAAGGAATTGGCTCCACATACCACTTGGTCATAAATGACACAAGCTAGTTTATGGACAACTTCACCTTCACAGCATTTATTTGAGAATCCAGTTTGACGTATTGTAAATGTTTCACGAGTTTTGTTTACTATTTTGAGTTTAGTCATAACAAATCAAATTGTTATTTTGGACAGAACTTTCATTCTGTAGATCGGTAGAGCAACCCTTTCATTTCTCACTATGTTAATGAAACTTTCCTTTATCATATTAAGTTCTATCAAATTAAATTATTGCTGGTGCCAAACTCTTTTCTACTCCACTTGCAGGGTCGATTACAGTCGGTTCGCGTTTCTTCTTAATCCATGTGCAACAGCAAAAGTCGGTGTTAGAAAAGGGGGGGGGGGGGGCTTAGAGCATCATTTCCATAAGAAGATTCTAGAAGAGTTTAGTGTTAAATACACTGCTTGCCCCGGTCATTCGCAAGCTTATAGCAAAGACAAGTAATGTAATGTGAATGTAATCCGTTGCACGGCATGGGTGCATTTACAATAAATAAAAGAATTAAATTTGTTTAACTCTCACTAACAATGGGAGAAATGGTTATCATGATAAAATAAGAGAAAACAAAGCTCACACGGAAAGACTTGAGTTCTTCATTTTTCTCACTTTCCGCTCGAAAGTGGAACGATAGAGAAGTAATCTGAAAGTATCCAGAATGAGATTTTCACTCTGCAGCGGAGTGTGCGCTGATATGAAACTTCCTGGCAGATTAAAACTGTGTGCCCGACCGAGACTCGAACTCGGGACCTTTGCCTTTCGCGGGCAAGTGCTCTACCAACTGAGCTACCGAAGCACGACTCACGCCCGGTACCCACAGCTCTACTTCTGCCAGTACCTCGTCTCCTACATTCCAAACTTTACAGAAGCTCTCCTGCGAAACTTGCAGAACTAGCGCTCCTGAAAGAAAGGATATTGCGGAGACATGGCTTAGCCACAGCCTGGGGAATGTTTCCAGAATGAGATTTTCACTCTGCAGCGGAGTGTGCGCTGATATGAAACTTCCTGGCAGATTAAAACTGTGTGCCCGACCGAGACTCGAACTCGGGACCTTTGCCTTTCGCGGGCAAGTGCTCTACCATCTGAGCTACCGAAGCACGACTCACGCCCGGTACTCACAGCTTTACTTCTGCCAGTATCTCGTCTCCTACCTTCCAAACTTTACAGAAGCTCTCCTGCGAACCTCTTCTGCAAACATTCCCCAGACTGTGGCTAAGCCATGTCTCCGCAATATCCTTTCTTTCAGGAGTGCTAGTTCTGGAAGGTTCCCAGGAGAGCTTCTGTAAAGTTTGGAAGGTAGGAGACGAGATACTGGCAGAAGTAAAACTGTGAGTACCGGGTGTGAGTCGTGCTTCGGTGGCTCAGATGGTAGAGCACTTGCCCGCGAAAGGCAAAGGTCCCGAGTTCGAGCACACAGTTTTAACCTGCCAGGAAGTTTCATATCAGCGCACACTCCGCTGCAGAGTGAAAGTCTCATTCTGGAAACATTCCCCAGGCTGTGGCTAAGCCATGTCTCCGCAATATCCTTTCTTTCAGGAGCGCTAGTTCTGCAAGGTTCGCAGGAGAGCTTCTGTAAAGTTTGGAAGGTAGGAGACGAGGTACTGACAAAAGTAAAGCTGTGAGTACCGGGCGTGAGTCGTGATTCGGTAGCTCAGATGGTAGAGCACTTGCCCGCGAAAGGCAAAGGTCCCGAGTTCGAGTCTCGGTCGGGCACACAGTTTTAATCTGCCAGGAAGTTTCAACTCAAATCGCTTGATACGGGCAAGTCTTCAGGTCCAGATTGTATACCGATTAGGTTCCTTTCAGATTACACTGATCAATAGCTCCCTACTTAGCAATCATATACAACCGCTCGCTCACCAATAGATCTGTACCTATAGATTGGAAAATTGCTCAGGTCGCACCAGTGTTTAAGAAGGGCAGTAGGAGTAATCCATCGAATTACAGACCTATATCATTGACATCGGTTTGCAGTAGGGTTTTGGAGCATATACTGTATTCAAACATTATGAATCACCTTGAAGGGAACGATCTATTGATACGTAATCAGCATGGTTTCAGAAAACATCGTTCTTGTGCAATGCAGCTAGGTCTTTATTCGCACGAAGTAATGGCCGCTATCGACAGGGTATCTCAAGTTGATTCCATATTTCTAGATTTCCGGAAAGCTTTTGACACCGTTCCTCACAAGCGACTTCTAATCAAGCTGCGGGCCTATGGGGTATCGTCTCAGTTGTGCGACTGGATTCGTGATCCTGTCAGGAAGGTCGCAGTTCGTAGTAATAGACGGCAAATCATCGAGTAAATCTGAAGTGATATCAGGTGTTCCCCAGGGAAGCGTCCTGGGACCTCTGCTGTTCCTGATCTATATAAATGACCTGGGTGACAATCTGAGCAGTTCTCTTAGGTTGTTCGCAGATGATGCTGTAATTTACCGTCTAGTAAGGTCATCCGAAGACCAGTTTCAGTTGCAAATCGATTTAGAAAAGATTGCTGTATGGTGTGGCAGGTGGCAGTTGACGCTAAATAACGAAAAGTGTGAGGTGATCCACATGAGTTCCTAAAGAAATCCGTTGGAATTCGATTACTCAATAAATAGTATAATTCTCAAGGCTGTCAATTCAACTAAGTACCTGGGTGTTAAAATTACGAACAAATTCAGTTGGAAAGACCACATAGATAATATTGTGGGGAAGGCGAGCCAAAGGTTGCGTTTCATTGGCAGGACACTTAGAAGATGCAACAAGTCCACTAAAGAGACAGCTTACACCAGACTCGCTCGTCCTCTGTTAGAATATTGCTGCGTGGTGTGGGATCCTTACCAGGTGGGATTGACGGAGGACATCGAAAGGGTGCAAGAAAGGGCAGCTCGTTTTGTATTATCGCGTAATAGGGGAGAGAGTGTGGCAGTGAAAGGGTACAGTACGGCCCGACATTGAAAATAGGTACAACATACTTCATTATTTTTGTCAGAACAACACATTTTTTTTGTAAAATAACTCAATTTCAATTAATACAGCGAAGCCGGATACCAGTGTGGGAAAGAATGACAATTTATTTATTCAATTTATCACATGTGCACTCCCACAAAATAAATCCCTACATCCAGTTTGGTGAGATCTGTGAAATGAATGAACGTATGGCCGTCTGCTAACCGCAGATAGTGAATGTGAATGTATGATCATCATTGAGACGGTACTTGGGTCACCTTTGGTGGGACCAAAGAGATGAAATTTACCTGAGCTTTGAGTGCCTGAAATGTAGCTGACCAATACGGTAGCAAGGTGCTCCCCCACTTCGGCAGAGGTGCGAGAGGACCTGAAGAACGACCATGTTTCAGCACTCTGCCGCTGGATCTTGTGCTGTTAAGACCTGTCTTAGGTGTGCTCTGACAAAAGAGTGGAGACATGGTATGCATGTGGAATATTTAAGAGTAGTTTGAAATAATAATTTCTCTATTTCAGGAACTTTTGTGGGGAGAATTAAATGTCAGGCAGGTAATATTAATGGGATCGTAGTAATCTTCGGAAGTGACCAACGGTCACGATGAAACCACGTGTAGCAATAAGTTGAAATACTTCCGTGTGCTTAAGTTAAGCTGTGTACTATAAGTTGAAATATTTAAGAAATAGCGTGTGCAGGACTTGAAATTAGAGGCGAGTACTTCCACGTGGTGAGTACTGTGTGAGTCTCAATCTGTGTATGAGACAAAGGATAAAGAGAAGTACTCGTCCATGGTATCAGTTGAGGACTCGCGTGTGTGACGAATATGTTTTTAATATTACTTTGCGTGATATGTTTCCGTGTGATGCTTGATTCATACTCTGAGAGAGAAGCAAGGTGAGTCAGCCGTCTATCCAGCAACGCCACTTGGCTTGGATTGCACAGGAAGACGTGCATATATCTCCAGAGTTCGTAGTAGGAAAGTAGAATTACGAAGTGGGGCAGTGTCGTGTGAAACTGGGATAAATATTAATTGAAGTGGGAAAGCTGAAAGTGATAATATTGTGACTATTCCCTGTGTTGTATTTCATGTTGTAGTGTGGTGTATGTCATGTAATTTGAGTATGTGTGGTTTGCATGGGAGAGTAGCAAGGTAGTTTCAGAGGTAGTGGGTTATGCGTGTTCCTTTTGTACCGCTCGGTCTGGAGGAAAGTTTCGTGATGATGGTTGTGAGAGTCGAAGTGTGAGATATAGCAAAAGATCCACCATCCTATCCAGAAAGTGCACTGTAGCGTTAAATACACTCCTGGAAATTGAAATAAGAACACCGTGAATTCATTGTCCCAGGAAGGGAAAAATTTATTGACACATTCCTGGGGTCAGATACATCACATGATCACACTGACAGAACCACAGGCACATAGACACAGGCAACAGAGCATGCACAATGTCGGCACTAGTACAGTGTATATCCACCTTTCGCAGCAATGCAGGCTGCTATTCTCCCATGGAGACGATCGTAGAGATGCTGGATGTAGTCCTGTGGAACGGCTTGCCATGCCATTTCCACCTGGCGCCTCAGTTGGACCAGCGTTCGTGCTGGACGTGCAGACCGCGTGAGACGACGCTTCATCCAGTCCCAAACATGCTCAATGGGGGACAGATCCGGAGATCTTGCTGGCCAGGGTAGTTGACTTACACCTTCTAGAGCACGTTGGGTGGCACGGGATACATGCGGACGTGCATTGTCCTGTTGGAACAGCAAGTTCCCTTGACGGTCTAGGAATGGTAGAACGATGGGTTCGATGACGGTTTGGATGTTCTGTGCACTATTCAGTGTCCCCTCGACGATCACCAGTGGTGTACGGCCAGTGTAGGAGATCGCTCGCCACACCATGATGCCGGGTGTTGGCCCTGTGTGCCTCGGTCGTATGCAGTCCTGATTGTGGCGCTCACCTGCACGGCGCCAAACACGCATACGACCATCATTGGCACCAAGGCAGAAGCGACTCTCATCGCTGAAGACGACACGTCTCCATTCGTCCCTCCATTCACGCCTGTCGCGACACCACTGGAGGCGGGCTGCACGATGTTGGGGCGTCAGCGGAAGACGGCCTAACGGTGTGCGGGACTGTAGCCCAGCTTCATGGAGACGGTTGCGAATGGTCCTCGCCGATACCCCAGGAGCAACAGTGTCCCTAATTTGCTGGGAAGTGGCGGTGCGGTCCCCTACGGCACTGCGTAGGATCCTACGGTCTTGGCGTGCATCCGTGCGTCGCTGCGGTCCGATCCCAGGTCGACGGACACGTGCACCTTCCGCCGACCACTGGCGACAACATCGATGTACTGTGGAAACCTCATGCCCCACGTGTTGAGCAATTCGGCGGTACGTCCACCCGGCCTCCCGCATGCCCACTATACGCCCTCGCTCAAAGTCCGTCAACTGCACATACGGTTCACGTCCACGCTGTCGCGGCATGCTACCAGTGTTAAAGACTGCGATGGAGCTCCGTATGCCACGGCAAACTGACTGACACTGACGGCGGCGGTGCACAAATGCTGCGCAGCTAGCGCCATTCGACGGCCAACACTGCGGTTCCTGGTGTGTCCGCTGTGCCGTGCGTGTGAACATTGCTTGTACAGCCCTCTCGCAGTGTCCGGAGCAAGTATGGTGGGTCTGACACACCGGTGTCAATGTGTTCTTTTTTCCATTTCCAGGAGTGTAATTACGAGACCGTAAGGTAGAGAATCATCAATATAAAGCCATGCCCACTGGGCGGAATTTCTCATGTGTTATTGTTGTAGGTTATAGAATTTGTGTGTTTAGGTTATAGAATTTATCGGAATAAATAAGATAGTGAAAAGAAAAAGATTGGTGGCCTTTTCCTTCGAATTGTATGTTGTCATGATACCCAGAATTTATAATGTGTGCGCCACTCATATTCAGTGCGATGGCCAGGTGTTGATAAAAGCCGTTAAATAAAAAAAGGAAAATGTGGTATTGCCAGTACGTAGTGAACAGTCAGAGTTCTGTAAATTACTGATAGTCAGATGTGTGTTTCCGTTGCATATTATTCATATAGGAGGATAACTTGTAACTTAATTGTGAGTACGAGAGTTCATGTTACTCGATAAATAAGAATGAATCCACTCGCTTGGCAGACCACTCATCTTGCAGGCCTGACTGCTTGATGCCACAGTATGAGCAAGGCATGTGGGTGCCTCTCAGCAGATATGATACGCGAGTTGGGATGAAAGTCATTAAAGCAAAGATGTTTTTCGTCGCGGCGTGATCTATTTACGAAATTTCAGTCACCAACTTTCTCTTCCGAATCCGAAAATATTTTGTTGAGCCCAACCTGCATAGGTAGGAATGTTCATCAAAATAAAATAAGAGATATCAGAATTCGAACAGAAAGGTTTAGGTGTTCGTTTTTCCCACGCGTTGTTCGGGAGTGGAATGGTAGAGATATAGTATGATTGTGGTTCGATGAACCCTCTGCCAAGCACTTAAATGTGAATTGCAGAGTAATCATGTAGATGTAGATGTAGATTATTGACATGATATGAGAACAGAGCAGCAAGCAAGAATGAGCAGAAATTTTGGTGATGGAAGCCATCTACACAAAAGGTAAATCACGCGATGCTTGTCAGAGTGGTCGTGTCAAGTGCCACAGCAACACTTACTCTGCTTTCATTTACAAGAAACGGAGCTTGGAAGAATGGTCTGAACCAGCTATTATTCAGATCCCAATGGACTGCATTTCCAGAGCCTAAGAGCCAATGGGGGATATCGGAAATGCAGATTATAGTGCATTTAAAATTAGTTGCGACTTTTGACGTTTGGCTGCCTGGAGGGGGGCATGACGCCATTGCCCAGGTAACACCAATGGCAAGCCGGCTCTCCCTACCACGCCGCCAGTGGTTCGGCTGGTAAATTGCCCCTGTTGCCAAACCGTGAGTAAACAGTACCATGTAGTGTCACGCTGTAGGTGATCAACATTTGTCAGCTCTCGTAGTAATGTCGTATTTTCTGGCTGGTATTATGAACAAGTGTTTTGTGGTGATGTTTCATTAATGACAACAGTGCAGTACATCTGAATATGAGATTTACAACAAAAGTGTCGTCCAAGAAGGTGTTCACCGACTGGGAAGATAACGTTCTGCTGTGAAACACTTCTCGAAATTCGACGATAGTAATGGACAAAGCCCATGCCACACTCTTGTGATGAATAAAGCTCCGGCAACGCAATGGACGAAAGCGGATACAAAGAAATGTTCCATGAGATAAAGTTTAACCTAGTATGTAGAAGGCGAAGTTAATGGAACTTTTAGTGTTGTACAAGCGAAAACTTCACACAAACTGACAAATGGTAAAGGACATAGTTTAATCAGTCTTCATCCGTATCATGCTCATTTAAATCCGACAGAGTATATGGTTCTAGGTGGCAAGTAATGTGGCAGGAAACAGCAAGAAGTTTCGCTCTGTGACTGAAAATGCTGATAAAAAAAGCTACTGCAAATGTTACACGGCAGGGCTGGTCTTGAGTTGTCAGTCATAATACCAAGTAGATAGTTGACAAGACAGTGATTTGTGTAGGACTGTGACGAGTTTTGAGAAATACATTATTTCTCCTGCTGCCACATTAAAATCTTCTGTTGTTAAAACACAGCAGAGTTTAGTAATATTCATCTAACTAACACTGTAATGCAATTGAAATTGCGACTTAATCCTGAAATAGTGTACGAGTATTATTAAAAACTGAATGCAAGTCAGTTCATTAGTTTATGAAACAGCAAATTCTCAGTATAAAAGTAAAGGTGTAACTTTTTCACTTATATTGTTACAAAACCCACAGCAATTCTAGTTTCACCATGGTCCTCAATAATTATATTATTTCTTTGAAAAAATCTGTAGTCGCTTGACTATCGCTGTAGATATGCAAATTCCGCACATTAATCATACGGCAAAACAGCCTCACAATCGTTATCATTCACCAAAATCTTGTTTCGATATCTCAAAACATTTATGAGATACGAAGAATTTATGAATATTTCATTACAGTTTTTTCACTGACGCACGAGCTCGTGCCAGAGCGCTCTATGTACATTTCATTGTCTCAAGATTGGAAACAGACAGCGACATCCTGGCAAGTTTAAAGAGTAATTCAATTTATTATCTACTTTTAATACACGGAAACATGTAACCTAACACATATCAAACAAAAGGTAAATCACGCGTTGCTTATCAGAGTGGTCGTGTAAAATTCTGCAGCAACACTTACTCTGCTTTCATTTACAAGAAGCGGAGCATGGAACAATCGGCTGAACCAGCTACTATTCAAATCCCAATGGACTGTATTTCCAGAGTACAAGAGGCAACGGAGGAAATCGAAAATGAAGATTATAGTGCGTTTAAAATTAGTTCCGGCTTTTGACATTTAGCTGACTGGAGGAGCACATGACGCCATTGCCCAGGTAACACCAATGGCAACTGGCTCTCCCTACCACACCGCCAGTTGTTTGGCTGGTAAAGCGCCCCTGTTGCCAAATCATGAGTAAACAGTACCATGTAGTGCCACGCTGTAGATGCATCAACGTTTGTCAGCTCTCGTTGTAAAGTCATATTTTCTGGCGTTGAAGTGTTGCGTGGTCGTAAGGTATCGTGAACAAGTGTTTTGTGTTGGCATCGCATTGATGACAACAGTGCAGTACATCCGAATACGAGATTTGCAACAAAAGTGTCGTCCAAGAACATGTTCACCGGCTGGGAAGATAACGTTCTGCTGCGAAACATTCCTCGGAATTCGACGACAGTAATGGACAAAACCCATACCACACTGTTGTGATGAGAAAAGCTTCAACAATGCAATGGACGAAAGCGGGTATTTTGCTCTGGATACAAAGAAATGTTCCGTGAGATAAAGTTTAACCTAGTATGTATAAGGCGAAATTAATGGAACTTTTAGTGTTGTACAAGCGAAAACTTCACACGAACTGGCAAACGGTAAAGGACATAGTTTAATCAGTCTTCATCCGTATCATGCTCATTTAAATCCGACAGAGTATATGGGTCTAGGTGGAAAGTAATGTGGCAGGAAACAGCAAGAAGTTTCGCTCTCTGAGACTGAAAATGCTGATAAAAAGAGCTACTGCAAATGTTACACGGCAGGGCTGGTCTTGAGTTGTCAGTCATAATACCAAGAAGGTAGTTGACGAGACATTGATTCATAAAGGATTGTGACGAGTTTTGAAGAATATTTAATTTCTCCTGCTGCTACATTAAAATCTTCTCTTGCTAAAACACAGCAGAGTTTAGTAATATTCATCTCACTAACACTGTAATGCAACTGAAATTGCGACATAATCCTGAAATAGTTTATTATTAAACTAACAACTGAATGCAAGTCAGTTCAGTAGTTTATGAAACAGCAAATTCTCAGTATAAAAGTAAAGGTATAACTTTTTAACTTATATTGTTACGAAACCCATAGCAGTTCTAGTTTCACCATGGCCCTCAATAATTATATTATTTCTTTGAAAAAATCTGTAGTCGTTTGACTATCGCTGTAGATATGCAAATTCCGCATATTAATCACACGGCAAAACAAGTCTTGTAATCCTTATCGTTCACCAAAATATTGCTTCGATACCTCAAAATATTTATGAGATACGAGGAATTTATGAATATTTCATTATAGTTTTTTCACTGACGCACGAGTTCGAACATTCCATTTTCTCAAGATTAGAAACAGACAGTGACATTCTGGCAAGTTTAAAGAGTAACTCAATGTACTATCTACATTTAATACACGGCAACATGTAACCTAACACGCATCAAACACAAATTCATAGCGACACCAATGTTTCACTGCAAACTAAGAATTTCTTGCAGTAATTTACTTGCTTGTGAAATATCACAATAACTATGACCATTAACGAAATGATAGATGGTTCGTCATGAAGCTGACGGCTTAAACTATAGGATGTGAGAGAATGAGAGTTTATTACCGAAGAGTTTCTCTAAAATCGTTTCAGAAATATCGCAGTTCGGTCAGCTTGCTGTCCACACAGTCAAGCGACACTGCCACGTTCCGTGTGTGGTAATCTGCTGACGCGCGCTACACACGCTGGCAAATACGCTTCCCTCCACTTAACTCTGTGCTGAACTGTCAAAAGTCGCTACTTATATTAACGCACTATAAGTGGAAGTGCTTATGAGTCAAAGGGGGCCAGCAAGAAACCGTCAGAACTTAGGATAGGTATTGCATAAGAAAATAATAGTGGTAAACCTAGTAAAGGACTGAAAACAAAATGGTTCAAATGGCTCTAAGCACTATGAGACTTAACATCTGAGGTCATCAGTCCCCTATGACTTAGAACTACTTAAACCTAACTAACCTAAGGACATCACACACATCCATGCCAGAGGCAGGATTCGAACCTGCGACCATAGCAGTAGCGCGGTTCCGGACTGAAGCACCTAGAACTGCTCGGCCACACGGCCGGCGGCTGAAAACAGAATAGAGCCACACAGAGAACTTGTTACTTTAGACTGTACAAATGTAAGCTAGATTTAAGGCGTCCCAAGGGACCGGGTCTCGCTGATGGCGAGGGTAATGTAGTGCACCAACCACATTAGGCCATAAATGCTCAAAGTTAAAAGCGGGTTGCAGCAGAGCCAGCCGCAGGCGAGCGCAGGTGTTGTGCTTTGTGAAATTGTTGTGAGGCAGGTCAGCCTGGTATCGTGTGGAAGTAGTTAACACAGCAGTACTCAAGCAGCAAGGTTTCACAAGCCTTTCCAAACCAGCAGCCGCCGAAGTGTCTCATGTTTAAGTGCCAAATGGTGTAGCACAAGCCAAACACGTACAACACTGGTCAGCTATAACATTGTGCCCACCGACCTACCATGAATATAAAGCCATCCAGGCCACAGCAGCGTCACCTGGCGAGGAATGAGTGCTAGGTGGCAGTAGCAGGGAAGCCAGAATCAAATGCGGTCCATGCATGTTCAGTCAAGTGGAGAATGCTGAAGGAGTTTGTCCAGATAAAGGTGCAGCAGTTGTCAAATTTGGAGGATAAAAGCAGGCATGAAAAATGAAGGAAACCGAATTGCAGACGTGCTATATAAGGAAGATCACAGCATATTCAAACAGGGTAGCGAGGGAAGCCCAAAACTCATGCACAGTGAAATTATTGTTGGTGAACACACAGTGCATGCGTTATTAGTCAGTGTGCTCTCTGTGTACAATGGGGAAGGCACGCGATTTGTCTTAGCTTGACTGAGGGCAGATTATGATGGGCCGGAGGGTGGACCTGAGCATTTTGGAAACTGCATGACTTTTTGGGTATATGAGGAGTGCTGTGGTGAGTGTCTTCAATACTTGGCGAAACCAAGATAAAACAACGTACAGACATTGAGGGGTTTGGTGGGCAACACTCATTACAGATGTAGGCCATCTTAGGCTGGGCAGACTCATAAAACAAACAGGTAACGAACTGAGGCAGAACTAACATCAGACTTTAACTCTGGGCAAAGTACAAGTGTGTCTGAACAAACAGTGCATTGTACACTCTTAACAGTGGGCCTCCATAGCCGACAGACCGTGCATATGCCAATGTTAAAACTGTGACATTGACAACAACTACTGAAATGGGATCGTGACCATTGGCACTGGAAGTTGACGCAGTGGCAGAGCATTGCATGGTCTGATGAATCCCAATACCTCCTTCATCGTGCCGATGGGAGGGCGCAAATCCGTCGTCTTCCAGGGGGACAGCTCCTTGACACCTGTACTGTGGGATGGAGACAAGCTGGTGGTGGCTCCATTATGATCTGGGAAACATTCATGTGGATATCCATGGGACCAATGGAGCTCGCGCAAGGCACCATGATGGGCAAAGAGCATCGCACATTGGTTGCAGGCCACTTACACCCTTTCATGACGGTCATGTTTCCCAGTGGCTGTGGCGTTTTTCAACAAGATGATGCGCCATGTCGTAAGGCCACAAGTGAGGGAGTGGCTTAAGGAACACAGCGGCAATTTCCAATTGATATGCTGGCCCCCTAACTAGCCAGATCTCAAACCGACTGAACACATCTGGGATGTGATCGAACGTGGCGTCAGAGCCCTTCTCCCCGGAATTTATAAGAATTAAATGACATGTGTGCAGATGTGGTGCCAACTTCTTCCAACGACCTACTAAGCCTCATTGCTTTCATGGTACGATGCATCACTGCTGTTATCTGTGCCAAAGGTGGACCTACAGGCTATTAGGTATTTCGTCATAATGTTCTGGCTGATCAATCTATACCCAAGTCATTTGTACTAAAATCACTTCTGTCAGTACCATAGCTCTATCACCATGGGGGCTGTCGTCTGGCCACCATATGGGATGGTGATTGAGGACCACAGTTCTCTTCTACATGGGGACAACCACCCTGATGCTGTCCTGGAGCTACCGCTCCAGCCAACTGACGTTGGCCCAGGGTAGCAGCCTGTCGACCAACAGCCAGGGGCAGTGAGTCACTACCTGCAACGCCACCAGTCCCCACCTTCCAACAACAGAGGGAGGGGGGGATGGGTGAGGATTGCACCATAGCAGCACGAGGGCCTTGCAGGGGCCGTTGAGCATAGAGAAGCACTGCTGGTATAGGAGGTAGCGCCACGATGCACTCCGTAAGCTACCCCAGGCATCAAAAATACCCAAGGCAGTGGATCTCCTCGGGTGAGTTGCCGCCATCCTGTACTCGGGGGCGGCAAGATGCAGTAATAAAGAGCACTGAAAATTTGCAGATTGTTTTTCTGGCGCCGTCAGGCGTCCGTCCAACAACTCCCAGGTACCGACATCCAATGGCTGCATCTACAAGAGGGTACCAGAAGTCACCAGCCTCAAAGTAGTAACGGATTCGCTCTTTATGATCCGCGTCTTTAAATTCTTGCACTACTGTCTATACGGGAACAATGTCAGTGTTTGCCTCACTGCTTTATGCACAGTTGCAAGCCCAGTATCTTTTACTTTTGCCAACTTGCACAATGATTTTGTCAGGCTCTGATGCATAGAGTCAGTAATATCCAACAATTTCTGTTTACTTATTTTAGGTGGTCTTGCACTACATTTGGCATCTGACGTGAGCCTGTTGCTCGAAATTTCTCAAATAGTTGATGAACTGCTTTACGATGAGGCAGAGCCGTCTCTGGGAATTTTTCAGCAAATGTCTCTAGCACTAAATCCATGTATACTTTCCTCAGTGGAAAGCACCATAATTTAAAAACAAATTGAATATCTAAATGCGCACGTCACACGCAATAGCTTTCATCAACTGAACCAAACGGTTAAATGTCATACAACATAAGAACGAGTTAAAAAACAATCATGTATTTATGAAATAACAGTTTGCCAACTTGTGTTCTGGCAAGTTTTTTTTCGAACTACCAACGTAATTTAACTCCATATCCTGTAGTCCAGTGCACAGCTACTTTCCGGATGCAATGTATATAAAAGAAGCACAGAAAAGGAAGCTATTGAAAATGGCCAGTGGTGGCCTCATGAACAAAAACAGAGACTACAAACTGAGCCCTGCTTGGGGCCCATAACTGGCTATAATATGTTGCGGGCACCTGCTCAGATAGCAAATACAGGGTGTACAAAAAGTCTGGAAACAATTTCAATTATTTATTGTACAAGCACCGAACATTGTAGAGATATCATAAACATGTCATTTTGAAGAGAAACCCTTAAAGTTTTTTTCCATGTATATCGGTGCAGCGTAGTTTGGTAATTTACCGTTAGTGAGCGCTAGTCACAAACATGGCGAGTTCAGGTGCGGAACGAGCTTTCTGTGTGTTGGAGCTCGACAAAAACAAGTGTGCTACAGCTGTTCAACGTATGTTTAGAACCAAGTACGGTAAGAAGCCACCAACAAGGAAGGTCATTTACCACTGGCACAACAAATTCGTTACGATGGGTTGCTTGTGCCTGGCAAAGAGAACCGGACGTCCCACTGTGAGTGAAGTGAATGTGCAGCGCGTACGAGAGACATTCATAAGGAGTCCAAAGAAATCGGTACGTCGTGCATTCTGTGAACTCGAAATGGCTCTAATAACAGTATGGAAAGTCCTGCGACAGAAGCTTTCTATGAAACCATTCAAATTATAGCTAGTGCAAAAGCTCAATGAAGACGACAAAGCCAGCCGTGGTGGCCGAGCGGTTCTAGGCGCTTCAGTCCGAAACCGCGCGACTGCTACGGTCGCAGGTTCGAATCCTGCCTCGGGCATGGATGTGTGTGATGTCCTTAGGTTATTTAGGTTTAGGTAGTTCTAAGTTCTAGGGGACTGATGGGGACTGATGATCTCAGATGTTAAGTCCCTTAGTGCTCAGGGCTATTTTAACCAAGACGACAAAGACAATTGTTTGAGTTTTGTTCGCAGTTGCAATAATGAGGATGGGAATGGCATTGTTAACACGCTTAATTTTTAGCGACGAAGCCACTTTTCACGCTAATGGTACGTCGAAAACAGTACGGGCCATTTTTCTTCGCCGAGAGCACTGTCGCTGGATATTCCTACTAGGACATGTTGCAGCAATGGCTGATGCCTCAAATGCAATCCGACTCTCCGTTCATCTTTCAGCGGGATGGGACTTAATCCCACTTTCATCGTGAAGTTCGTGGCTACCTGAACACGGAGCTCCCGAATCGATGGATCGTCCTTGCTACAGAAGGGGACAGCTGTTTCATGGTTCACACATCGAATGTTTGTAAAAAAAATTTTTTTGTAAAAAAAAAATTCATAGTTTCTCTTCAAAAGGCAATATGTATGACATCTGCACAATGTTTAGTTTTTGTGCAATAAATACTTGAAAGTGTTTCCGGACTTTATGTACAGCATGTATTTATATATTCAGATGGCATTCTGATACCTCACCAGAAGATGAGAGAGTACCACGCTTTGGAACGTACCGCCATTTCTACCAACTCGCCAAGCTGGCAATCCGAGAAGCTTCTACTAAATTACATCATTTTATGTGTTTGTGAGGTGCGTTATAAAATAATGGGACTTGTTCTGTCACAGAGTAAGCACGTATGAGCCAAAAATGAACGACCAGTAGCTGTGAATCGTGAAGCATTCTCAATGACAGACGAATGTGGCACCTCTGCTGTCTCTAGAAAAATCAGAGAGGCCGTGGCTTTCGTTCATGTAAAAGCTGTTAATTTGTTTTATCAGAAAAAATCGTAAGTGCAATAATAAAGCAACGAATTGTTGTGAGATTTCACATGAAACCTATATTTGACTGAAAGAAGTGTATGACGAAGACAGTTTATCATGTGCACGAATTTTTTAGTGGTTCGAGAGTTTCAAAGATGGCCGAGAAGACATTGAAGATGACTCACGCCCGAGACGCCCTTCAACATCAAAAACGGATGAAAATATCGAAAAACAGGTAATCTTATTCGATCTGACTGTCGGTTCAGTATGCGACCGATTGCTGAAAATTAGGAATTGAAAAAGAATGCGTAAGGCAAATTTTACATAACCAGTTGAACATGAAAGAAATGTGTGCGAAACTGGTGCCGAAAACTCTCACTATAGAACAAAAGGAAGCGCGTATAGATTTTTGTCCAGACACTTTGAATACCACTGAAAACGATCTTAATTTCTTGGAAAGAGTGATCACATGTGACGAATCTTGGGTTTTCACTTACGATCCAGCAACTGAGCGCCAATCCATGCAATGAAAGAGACCAACTTTTCCGAGAATGAAAAAAGTCCAAATGGGCAAATTAAGATCCAAAACTATGAAATTTTTTTCCCCAGTATTCATGGAAATATGTCTCTTCGCTGGGTTGCTGAATGCCTATGTCTCTTCGCTGGGTTACTGAATGTCTAACTATTAATCGACATTATTACCTCGAGATTCTTGCTCAACTCCGTGAAAAAATGAGAAAAAAGACCCGATTTGTGGAAGAACAAGTCATGGATTCTGCAAGACAACGCACCAGCTCATACTGAATTGTCTGTTTATTTAAGATGTTTCTAGTGAAGTACAGTATCCCACTGTTTGAACACCCACATTGTTCGCCTGATCTAGCACCATGTGCTTTTTTCTATTCCCTGATGTCAAACCTGCATTAAAAGAAACAAGATGTCAGTCTATTGAAGGAGTGAAAGAAAAAACAGCGCGCCCCATCGAGGAGCTCTCAGAGGAAGACTTCTAGCACTGTCTTCATTAATGGAAAATTCGCATGGAGTGTTGTAGGGATAGCAGAGAGAAGTATATTCAGGGTGACAATTACTAAATATGTTTGTTTCTTAAGTAAAAAGTTTTACAGCAATAGTCCCATTGACAAACTGCCTATTGGCTTCTGTCTCGGGTTCATCGGCCGACGTTCATCTAATGATTTTTCTGACGTTTCGCCAGCACGAGTGGCTGGCATTGTCAAAGCTTCACCCTCCATTGCCGGTGGTGAACCGGAGCCGAGCTCGTGGGCGCAGACTATATGTACCTGGCGCGCCAACGTCCGAGGGCTTCTCCGCGGTCATTTCCGGTTTGCAAGGTGTGGTACAGGTACGTCGATGATACTTTCGTGGTGTGGAGCCATGGTGAAGAACAGCTCGGTGACTTCCTAAGACACTTGAACAGCCTCCATGCCAACATAACATTTACCATGGAAGTAGAAAAGGACAAGAAACTGCCATTTCTAGATGTGCTGGTCACAAGGGACGGCGAAAACCTGGGACACAGCGTGTATCGAAAACCGACACACACGGACCGATACCTGCACAAACTGTCAAACAACCACCCGAGCCAGAAAAGAGTCATGATTAGTACGCTCGTAACGAGAGCAGGGCGAATATGTGAGCCGCAACACCTAAAACGAGAATTGCAACACCTGGAAACTGTTCTGAGGAGCAATGGGTATTCCAAAAATTATATTGGTAGTGTAACAGACCCAAACACTTGGCGAAGTAAGGAACAGAAAAAGAAATGTCGGGTACGGCCTTTCTGGCATACATTCCCAGAGTGACGGACAGAATCGGCCGTATATTGCGCAAACATGGCGTAAAGACGATTTTCAAACCGACAAGGAAGATCAAAGAGTGTCTTAGATCGGCGAAGGAGAAAAGAGACCCACTTGCAATGTCGGGAATATACCGTATACCATGCACATGCGGAAAAGTTTATGTCGGAATGACTGGACGATCCATCAACACCAGGATCAACGAGCATAAGCGACATTGTAGGTTGGGGCAGGTGGAGAAATCGGCCGTGGCAGAGCACGCACTCAATGAGACCGACCACGTAATAAAATTCGCCGACACGGAAGTTCTGGCTGTAGAGAAGCACTATCACACGCGCTTGTTCAGAGAAGCTGTAGAAATACAAAAGCACGCGAACAGTTTGGACAAGAAAGAGGAAAGCCTTAAGGTCAACGGATCCTGGCTTCCCGTACCGCAGCGAACGACCGTCGCAGGTAGCAAGAGGAGAACCGCATCGGAAATGACCGCGGAGAAGCCCTTGCACGTTGGCGCGCCAGGTACATATAGTCTGCGCCCACGAGCTCGGCTCCAGTTCACCACCGGCAATGGAGGGTGAAGCTTTGACAATGCCAGCCACTCGTGCTGGCGAAACGTCAGAAAAATCATTAGATGAACGTCGGCCGAAGAACCCGAGGCAGAAGCCAATAGGCAGTTTGTCAACAAGTGGCCACGAAAGCCTTAACAATTTTGTAATAGTCCCATTATTTTATAGCCACACCTCATACATGAGAAATATGAATCCTCATTGATCAGAACTGTTGTAGCTCGAGGGATATAGCAGTCACTGCATTCTGTTGCGAATAAAAACAAAAAGATATATAATTGATGAAATTTAAATAAAGGATGGTTCTTTTATTTTTAATACAAAGTCCACCTTTCCTAAGCATCCAACACTCCATTGAGTTTTTGAGGGATGCAGTGAAGAAGAACTACAAATATGTTGATGGCGCTTCATGGTCTCCCACATGAGACTGATAAGTCTCTCGCATATCAAGAAACAAACGAATTAAAGACATTAGCTACCAGTGGACACTGATTTATATCAATGGAGCAAGTTGAATATTTGTGCCAGACCGAGATTGGAAGCTGGGTCTCTTGCTTATCAGGTAGATGTGCCATACAGACACAGGGGTCATCACAACCACATGGACTACCTTAGCACGCCTCCCATCAGACAAAATTCTCAACTTATACCACACATTACTGATGTAGTGCCCCTGCTCATTAGACTCATTACTCGCGGCATCTCGGTGGTTCTCTTAAGAATTGGAGCTTAGTGTGCATCTGCACTGAAGGAATCATTGATCATCATTAACTTGATGATGGCCAGTGAGCACTTCAGTGCAGACGCACACCAAGCTCGAACTCTTACAAGAATTGGTGAGAGGCCATGAGCAGTGAGGCTTATGAGCAGGAGCACTACTTCATGTATGTGGTATAAGTTGAGAATTTGGGTCTGGAGTGAGGCATGCCAGGATAGTCCGTGTGGTCATAGTAACCACTGTACCCAGATGGTGTAGTGGTCGGCGCATCTTAGTAAGCAGGAGGCCTGGGTTCGAATCCCGATCTGGCACAAATTTTCAGCTTGCCTGGTTGCTATAAATCAGTGTCCACTGGTAGCTAATGTCTTTAATTCGTTTGTGACTTGATTCATAGTGGCTGCAGGATCAAAATCGTGTCCGTTCTTTTGGACGTGTCCAAAAGAACAGATACTACGTATATCTCTCGGGTATGTCAATTACCAGGAGGCGTGGATCTATGAAGAAGAGTGGGGAGGGAACTGTCAAGACTTCCCTCGCCTCCCCCCCCCCCCCCCCCAATAACGTATGGCATGAAAACAAAGTCTCGAAAACTAAAGAAATTTTGGAAAATAACGAACTGTGCTTAACACAGAGAATATGTAGAAACAACAGACCATACGAGTTGAGTAAGGTAATGCAGAAAAGGAAAGATTCTGTGCTAAGAAATAAACATAATACAAAGACTGGCGTTCTCGAAGTTAGGTGGAAACGACTGAAAGATACAGCATTCTTTACATGTGCTTACTCCCACAGCTGTACTCTGTAGACCTTTGTACACACCCATAGTGCTAAGTGAAACACTGACAATGGTTACTACACGTGATTTTATGTAGTTTAAATTAGGACTTTGTCAAATATGTGTGACTTTGTCACTACTATGGCTCTTAAATCAATTGGGTGAGACATTCTCAGATTTTCGGACAAATGCTTCTCAGATGATGTACTGCTCAGAATTGCAATTTATTGGAAGTTATTCTGGTGTACTAAGCATTAATGTCAACAAATTATTTTAGTTATATTAAAATATTTGATATACACTACTAGGCCATTAAAATTGCATACCATGAAGGCAGCAAGCAACAAAAATTGAACTGGCAAGAAAGGTACTATATTCTTGGGTGTGGAAATGATTAGCAATTAAGTGTAGCTACAGAAACTAGGTAGGAATAATGCCATCTAAATTCTCCGTTAAGAAAAGGTAATGCAGTGTATTTTCATTCAGAAATGTTGGTTGTTTCTGAAAAGATCGAGCCGTGCCTCACCCCAGAAGAAGAAACGTGTACTAGCGTGTGGCAGATTCGTCAATGGCAGGATCGAGGTCTATAATGGACACTGCTGGTTGCATTAGTCGACATCCGACAACTCATTTCAATATGGAATCGATGGGTTCGGGAAGGTCATACTCAACGTAGGAACTCAACAGCTCCGCGTAACTAGGGTCTGAGAAGGCAGACATATTGTTCAGTCGGTCATGCAGGATCGTACAACTGCGCCACATACCTTGAGTGATTCTGATAGCAACATAACAAGAATAATGCAATAGCTCACACATCACTAACGTCACGCCTAAAAATCACACAACACAGGAAAAATGCACTTGATAATCGGAATTATTTCCCGACAAGCGTCGGGCAGAAAATAACAAAGGAAAATTGTGACTGGCAGCAGTAAATCTTAGTGTATAACAAACAGAAGCATTGTCTTTACAGTCCCATGTTTTCATAAAGCATTTCTAATGATGAAATAAAGATAATAATAAAGATATTAATCTTGTTTTAGGATTCAGACAAAAACATATTTTGCAGAATCTTGATTTATCATCTCATCACACATCCACATCTATATTACTAAACTGCTGCTCTGATTCATCGTTCATGGTGTATCGTCCCAGCTGTAGGCTGCCTATGTAACGGCTTCCACGGACAGCAAAAATTTAACTTCAGTATTTCATACAAATATTGAACGAATTTAAAAATTTAAAACATTGTCGTGATGTACTCATTTATAGGTATAATCTTATATTAAATACTTAACACAGTAATGAAGTGTTACGGTTAGGAACTGTATACATGTCTTAAGGCTGTGCAACTCGCTGTATGCAGATTACCCAGACTATATTCATCCAGTATTTGAGAATGAGAGCACTTAGCGTTTTTTTAACAAACTTAACACGTAATTTCAAATCTTAAGATAATTTTTTCTCACTGACACCCACCACAAAATCAAAGGAAAACAGTTTGGTTCAAATGGCTCTGAGCACTATGGAACTTAACTTCTGAGGTCATCAGTCCTCTAGAACTCAGAACTACTTAAACCTAACTAACCTAAGGCTATCACACACATCCATGCCCGAGGCAGGATTCGAACCTGCGACCGTAGCCGTCGCGCGGTTTCGGACAGTAGCGCCTAGAACCGCTCGGCCACTCCGGCCGGCGAAAACAGTTTATCACTTACTATTTTTCGCTGTTCATGGAGTAAAACTTCAGCATCCAGCATGGCGTTTTAATTTATTACTGCTTCCTTGCTAATTGTAACATATTTTGCATGCAGTGTTCACAGGTGCCACTGAATGTACTTGCAAATTTATATCATTGTATGATACATAGTCCGGGACATATTGTGTCAAACATTTAAATGCGTGTGAAACTATCTTTACTTGTTCAATATTCATGTCAATTACAGGGATGAAGCTGTAGTAGGAGAGAAGGTTGCTGGCCTCAGTGAAGTAGGTTGCTACGAGTTGCGACATCTCAGCATCAGCATCTCGCCCTTGAGGCAGGCAATGCGTGAGGGAAGGTGCCCTCATGCGATGCCCGCGGCAGCTCCTCATGGCTTGGCTGCTCTGTGGTATCTGGCATGGCCAAAGATGTCGGCGTGCACCCATATAGGGTGGAGGTCAGCAACAGTGTAGGCCCACACAGACTGGATGCCAGCAACACTGTAGCTGGGACAAGTCAGTCCACGCCTGAACTCGTAATCCACCAAGGAGGTAGCCAGCAACAGCAGGTAGTCACCCAGTGGATGAGACAGCTGAGCAAAGGCACCAAGATCAGGTGGGAGCCTCAGGTTACTGGCAGCTATGTCTGTGGGGGGCAGACAGTCATTATCTGGCATAGACTGCACCACACAGCATACTACTGCACCAAGATACTGCTCAATACAACGAATATCTGAGAATGATCGTCTCATTTGTGAGCGAGGAGGGGGGGGGGGGGGGGGGTATATACTATGGTGTCCAAAAGTTAAAGCAACAATCTGCTAGTTCACAGAAGGCTTCGGCAGAGTGGTCTTTACTGTCAGAGACGTGCGTCTTCACAGAAGGGAACGTGCCACCTGGATGGTCGAAAAGTGGGCCAAAGTTCTTTTCACAGATGAGTCCCGAATTGGTCTGGGGAGTGATTCTCAGCGGATTCGCATCTGGAGGGAACGTAGAACGCGATTTCGGGATCCAAACATCGTCGAAAAAGACCGATGTCGAGGAGGATCCCTAATGGTGTGGGCAAGGATTACGTTGACCACTCAGACTACTTTTCGTGAAATTATATGGGCGAATCGGCAAGGTTTAACTGGTTTCAGGTATCGTAACAAGATCTTGAGAGCTCATCTGCGGTTACTGCAAGACGCTTTGGACGCAGGCATCGTACTGATGGACGATAATGCTAGACCTCATAGAGCACAGGTTGATGATGTGTTTTTGAAAACGGAAGATATTCCACGCACGGCGTGGCCTGCTCGCTCTCCCGACTCCAATCCCATAGAGCACGTTTGGGATGCTCTGAGGAGACGGGTTGCTTCACTTCAGCATCCACCAAGCACTCTCCAAGACTTGTTAGCTGCTCTGCAGAAAGAATGGACGTTATTGCCTCACCGTGAGACTGGCGATATCGTTCGCAGCATTCCCTGATATTGTCAGGCCTGTATCGTTGTCAGAGGTGGTCACACTCCATACGGAGCACGTTAACCAGTTGTCGGAATGTGACTGCAAATCCCTTAAGTTGGAAAAAATGAAGAACATTGTTGTCTACCGTTATGCATGTTGCAGCTGTTTAGGATTTGTATTCTTTACATTGTTTCTTCTATACTATCACCTGTTTGTACTGTTTTTTGACAGAATAAACGCAACCTTGTAAAATTTCCGTTTGTTGCTTTAATTTTGGACACCAGTGTATGTGAACCCCTGTACCCCTGCTAGTCATTTCTGTTTCTGTTCCACTCGCAAATACTTGTAGAGCGAGGGGAAAACGACTGCTGTATGCCACGATACGATTTCTAGTCTCTCTGATCTTATTTTCATGGTACTTCTGGTTCAAATGGTTCAAATGGCTCTGAGCACTATGGGACTTAACATCTGTGGTCATCAGTCCCCTAGAACTTAGAACTACTTAAACCTAACTAACCTAAGGACATCACACACATCCATGCCCGAAGCAGGATTCGAACCTGCGACGTAGCAATCTCGCGGTTCCGGACTGCGCGCCTAGAACCGCTAGATCACCGCGGCCGGCATGGTACTTCTGCAAAATGTACGATGGCGGCACTAGAATCGTTCTGCAGTTAGCCTCTAATGCCCATTCTCTAAATTTCCTCAATAGCGCTGCTTAAAAAGAACGTCACCGTCAGTCCAGTGATTCCCCTGTGAGTTCCCGAAGCATCTCCGCAATACTTGCATGTTGTTGTAACCCACTCGTAACAAATCCAGCCTTCCACCTCTGAATTGCTTCGATGTATTCCTTTAATCCGAGCTGGTGTCGATCCCAAGCACTCAAACAGTACTCAACAATGGATTGCGCTAGTGTCCTATATGCGGTCAACTTTACAAATGAACCACACTTCCCTAAAATTATCCCAAAAAATCGAAGTCGACCTTCCCTACTACAATCCGTAGATGCTCATTCCGTTTGGTATTGCTTTGTAATGTTACACATAGATATTTAATCGACAGCACAGTACTAATACTGTATTCAACCACTATAGGTTTTTTTCCTACTCATCTGCATTAACTTAAATTGTTCTACATTTAGAGCTAGCTGCCATTCATCACACGAACTAGAAATTTTGTCTAAGTCATCTCATATCCTCCTACAATCACTCAACGACGTCACCTTTCCATACACTGCAATATCATTAGCGAACAGCCACAAATTTCCACTTTGTCAGCGTCCTGAAGGAGTGCTCTTGCCGTCTGAGTACACCCTCTTGCATAACGGTACCTGGACTTCAGCCTGTCAACCACTTCCCTATCTATGATGTCGTTCTGCTGACTGACACAGGAATGGTTCATTGCCCCGACAGAGACATGGGGCGACATAATTTAGAAAAAGATCTTCCACTGTGAACTACTGCGACTGGTAATGTAAGCTAAGGTCAATTGTAAGAGCTGGAACAATATCTGGAAATACTGAAATAAATTTGTTTGAAAATAGCTTAGTGATGGATGGTGCAATCAGCCTTCATTTCACGCTAGACACAGCAACGCTGCATCTCTTGGTAGGGCCACTTCTACATGTATCTTTTCTGTGTTCTGTAGGCAGAAATGGTATCCACACTCCTGGGAACCTATCATAATGGAACTGTCTAAGAAGATATTAATGTCGTCGTAATATGCACTGCCTGACAAAAAAAGTTGAGCACCCAAAAGAGATGGTAAGATTTCATTGTATCCTCTCTCTCTCTCTCTCTCTCTCTCTCTCTCTCTCTCACACACACACACACACATACACATGCATACACACACACTTAGTGATTTTTCTAAAAAAATTACATTATAATGCATTAAAAGAATAAGATTTGCGTTATCAACCCTCCTTTCATATTAATGAAAGTATTTTATTTTTTTAGATCATTGACTTACATTCAGGTTAAATGGCTGTTATGAGGAACTTGTTTTTTAACAGTTCAGACTGTTATACATTTAAAAGTTAAAAAATCTTTCCGAGGCTAGTTGTGTGAATGCTGTCCAAAATCCGTTGCATAACTTTTTAAAACAGTTCAAATTCCATTGAGTACAATTAGTATAAACTATGAACTAATATACAGTTCAATTTCATATTATTCTACATACGAAATAAACAGAAAGCGAAAGATATGATACAGAACGAACCACAAAAACTATACGTAAACAAAGGATTTTCCACCAGAGTGAGATTTGTGAAATGTTAATGCCTATTGCTGAGCTTTCCAGAGTAGACGTTTAAGTGTGTTCCGTTTTCCTTTCCACTTGCCTAATACGATCAATACAGAAAAATTTGGTACACTTAGGTTTAATTTTGAAATCAGCCATATTGCTAGCGGCGGATTTTTATTTTCCAAAAACATCTCGAAGACACTGTGCATAATCAGTATCTCGCTGCTTTCTTAGATTTCTCCGCGGCTATGTTTCACTACAGAACACGGAGAAACTTCTCACATTTTCACAGCGCATACAAACAAGACCATATGGACACTACTGGCTGGACAGAGAAAGTAACTGTCCATGTCAATGTTTTCGCATTCACGCTAGAATAACAACGGAATAACTGTTATATATATATATATATATATATATATATACTAGCTGACCCGGCGAACTTCGTACCGCCTAACAGTCAATGAATGTCGTGTTACCTTTTAGCTGAACTAATTTAGGCTTTGATGAACGTAATGCAATGATACAAAATAATATTAATATCGATAGAAATATAAAAGTATTTTATTTTGATGAATGATGATGAATACATACAGAATGAGAATAAAAATTAAAAAAATAATAATAATTAAGTATTTCAAACACATGTCAGAAAAAAATCATTGAAAACTATGTTGTGCAGGTTGGGATACACTCTGATTAATTCATTAATCGGATTTTCATTCAAGCACCTTTTGGTAAACGACATTCTTTGTTTTTTGGTCAGGCGCAAGAACAAATTATGCGGATGGTTTGCCGACACGTGAGCATGCCACGTACAATTGACCATGAGAAAAACACGCATTTTCTAGATTGAGGCCACAAATAGTCAAGGATTGGCCCTTTGATTTGTTGATCATCATGGCGAAGGCAAGACGAATCGGGAATTGAGTTCGTTTAAACTCAAAGGGCATATCTGTTGGGATCATCGGAATCCTTGGAATAAGAACTTCCTCATCTTTAAATTTTCCTTTAAGTATCGACGCGTGAATCACATTGCTCATCAGTTTTCTTATCACCAAACGCGTTCCATTGCACAGTTTTGGTTGGTTTAAATTTCTAAGCATGATGATTACCGAGCCAACCTTCAGTTGTAAATTGTGCGGTGGTAAACCAGGCACATCCAAGGAGTTCAAAAATTCAGTTGGATAATTAGTGGCTTCTTCTTCGTTTGTTACATAGTCGATAGATTTGAATGAATACAGAGTACCTACGATTTGATTTTGAATTATAAAATTGAGGTCATCTACATCTTTATTTTTAGCCGCCAAAATTGCTCGCTCACTTATCCATTTAGTATTTTTGTTGTTAGCAATGATATCCGGAAATACTTTGTTGATAAGCTCGTCTTTTGAAGAGACGAAATTGCAGAAATTTGGAGGAAATGAAATCAAACCGCTCGATTCGTCAACAGGAACACGGCCATTACCGATAGTCAGCAATTGCTTCGAGAAATCATCAGCAGATAGATCGTTCAACAATGCAACTCTCATATTTACAGACAGTTGAAGTTTGTTTACATATCGCCACAGATTTGATGCTTTGAGGCAAGCGTTTATTTCGTCGGCAGCAGTAGATCTTGGAATTACTGGTAGCGTTTGTCGGAAATCGCCAGATAATAAAATCATTGAACCACCAAAACATCTCGAGTCATTGCGCAGATCTTTTAATGTTCGGTCTAGTGTTTCCAATGCGCCTCTGTGCGCCATTGTGCATTCGTCCCATATGATGATTTTTGATGCTACTAAAAGAACTTTTAGGGAAAATAACGCATTTTTCAAGTATTCGTCAATTTTTCATTATTTTTAAGATGTATTCTGCTATTCGGGGCGGAGACAAATCCAACAAATCAAAAACCTGGTCCAGCAGATCTCGAGTTATAAGTGTTGTAACAAACCCGACTTTGTTTTATATATATAGATATATATATATGGGTTATCTCCAGCGGCGCCAGAACGTCTGGAATAGTTGCGCTGTACTCGATGACCAATCAGAGAGCGGGCACTGTTTTCATCAGATTTAAACATGCTATGAACAAAGCATAAATGGTGTGATTACCATTATTAAAGACTGTTGTCAACAAAACAAATGACTTCCCACAATCCTCAAGAAAGCGGCAGAAGCTGCACAGTCTACCACGAAGCAGCAAGGATTCCTGTACCTTGAACTGAACAACAAAATTCACAGCCGAGCAGGGAAAGGGACGAAGTTGTTCTTCGGTGTGCAGAATATCTGCGGCAGAAACAGCTATGTAGTTCCGTAGTTGATTGCGTTCAGATGCTGCTCGTTAAAGGGCAATATTGATTTTTGCAGCGTTGTGATAGCTTCTCACTTTTCTGCGCACTTGGTCTGTTAGGTTCAGACAGCCTGACTCGCAAAATAAACGCGTTGCATGGGGAAGCAGAGAATACAATGAAAACGAATCACAATAACATTACCGATGGCAAGCCTCGTCCGCAAGCGACTGAGACAACCAGTATCTGAGGTAGTAGAGCGATATGACGACAGAACAGAACAGAGTGCGACAACGGGTATTCATCAACAATTACTTACATGTTCTGAAAACTACTGTGAAGCGAATGGGAAAGATACTTCTCTTTGTGCCTGTTACTATGATCCTTCCCGTCCCATTCAGGAAGAATGAGTGTTTAAATGTCTCTGTGCATGCTGTAATTAATCTAATATTGTCCTTAGAATCCCTATGGGGCCGATTGGTAGGGTGTTGTAGTATATTCGTAACGTCATCATTCAAAACCGGTTCCTGAAACTGTGTCAGTAGGCTTTCTTGGGATAGTTTACGCCTATCTTCAAGAGTCTGCTAATTCGGTTCTTTCAATAACTGTGTTACACTCCCTCGCAGGTCAGGCAAACCTGTGAGCATTCGTGCTGCCCTTCTCTGTGTACGTTCAGTATACCCTATCAGTCCTATTTCGAACGGGTCCCACACACTTTAGCAATAATCGAGCATGGGTCGCACCAGTGATTTGTAAGAAATCTTCATCGTGGACATTGCATATTCCTAGCATTCTATCAATACATCAAAGTCTGCTACTCGCTTCATCCGCGACTGGGCCTATGTAATCGTTCCATTTGATGTCCCTACAAAGTGTTACACCCAGGTATTTGTTTGAGTTTACGGGTTCCAGTTATGACTCGCTGATATAGTAGACACTTGATTTTTTAAAGTGCACAGTTTCAAATTACTGAACATTTAAAGCAAGTTGTCAATCTATGCACCTCCTTGAAATCTTTTCAAGAACATTTGTGCAGTTTCTTTCAGACTGTACTACATTATACAGTGTTCTACAGAATGAAAATATCGCTTTTTCTAAACCTCTCAATTGTGTCCAGTCGCGATGTATAAGTCAAAAGCAGAGCGCCCTACGACCTCACACTCAGGTTCGGCGATGCTTCAAACAGTCAGGTGCCCAAACATGGGCAAAAAGGCCCCAGTTCGGAAGTTCATGTGACGTGTAAGGTGGGTTAATGATGTCACATTGGCACCAAACTTCGCCACAATTCTGTCCACTGCCATCGTGTACTTATCGCATGGTGGAAAGGTCGTCACAGTTCGTTTGACAACTCTGCGATGGAGGTCAGAACAGTGACGGAGAGGCCAAGAAAAACGTTTCAGACACACTGCCACTCAGAATAGGCATAAATGGCGTCAATGAAACCACCTCATTCACTGGGCGTTGACTGCGACACATTTCGTGGCCGAAAACGACGGCTCGCAGTGCTATGATCAAGAGAACGACGTTCTTGACGAACTTTGACACTCGGACGTTTCCACCCTTCTCTAAGGAGATTGTGGGGCTGCACTCCCGTCAAACGTGGTCTGACCGTTTTGGAGGGCAGTGCGACCGCAATTTTTGCTCTCGTGTGCGGGTTGGAACTATTAGGGACCGTTCACAACCATTCGACGAAATCTGAACGTGATCCGTGGTGGAAAAGGGTTTACGCATTTTCATTCCTCCTATTTCGCGTCCTCCTGTGGCGTGATCATGGGGTTTGTGACGTTCACACACGTGAATAAAACGGCTAAGGGTCGCACTAAAACGCCCCATTTCGGCAAAACCTTTGATGGCACCTGCTCACCTTTACTGAGATTTTCAAAATGATCGTACACTGAAACAACCTGTAAAGCAGTCAGAGGGCGTCTGCAGATAGGCCACATCTACATCTACATCATTACTCTGCTATTCACAATAAAGTGCCTGGCAGAGGGTTCAATGAACCACCTTCATGATATCTCTCTACCGTTCCACTCTGGAACGGCACGTGGGAAAAACGAGCACTTAAATTTTTTCTGTGCGAGCCCTGATTTCTCTTATTTTATTGTGATAATCATTTCTCCCTATGTAGGTGGGTGCCAACAGAATGTTTTCGTAATCGGAGTAGAAAACTGGTGATTGAAATTTCATGACAAGATCCTGTCTCAACGAAAAACGCCTTTGTTTTAATGATTCATGTATCATGTCTGTGACACTATCTCCCTATTTCGCGATAATACAAAACAAGCTGCCCTTCTTTGTACTTTTTCGATGTCATCCGTCAGTCCCACCTGATGCGGATCCCACACCGCACAGCAATACTCCAGAATAGGGCGCACAAGCGTAAATTAACCAGTCTCTTTGGTAGACCTGCTGCACGTTCTAGGTGTTCTGCCAATGAATCGCAGTCTTTGGTTTGCCCTACACACAATATTATCCATGTGATCGTTCCAATTTAGATTATTTGTAATTGTAATCCCTAAGTATTTATTTGAATTTACAGTCCTCAGATTTGTGTGACTTATCGCGTAATCGAAATTTAGGTGATTTCTTTTAGTACTCTTGTGAATAACTTCACACTTTTCTTTATTCAGGGTAAATTGCCACTTTTCGAACCATACAGATATCTTATCTAAATCATTTTGCAAGTCGTTTTGATCATCTGATGACTTTACAAGACGGTAAATGACAGTATCATCTGCAAACAATCTAAGACGGCTACTCAGATTGTCTCCTATGTCATTAATATAGATCAGGAACAATAGAGGGCCTATAACACTTCCTTGGGGAACACCGGATATTACTTCTGTTTTACTCGATGACTTTCCGTCTATTACTACGAACTGTGACCTTTCTGACAGGAAATCACGAATCCTGCCGCACAACTGAGGCGATACTCCGTAGGCACGCAGTTTGGTTAGAAGACATTTGTGAGGAACGGTATCGAAAGCCTTCTGGAAATCTAAAAACATGGAATCAGTGTGACATCCCCTGTCGATAGCACTTATTAAAAATGGCTCTGAGCACTATGGGGCTTAACATCTATGGTCATCAGTCCCCCCCCCCCCCCCCAGCACTTATTACTTCATGAGTATAAAGAGCTAGTTGTGTTTCACAAGAACGATATTTTCTGAATCCGTGCTGACTATGTGTCAATAAATCGTTTTCTTCGAGGTACTTCATAATGTTCGAATACAGTATATGTTCTAAAACCATTCTGCAAATCGACGTTAGTGATATAGGCCTATAATTCAGCGGATTACTCCTACCTCCCTTTTTGGGTATTGGTATGACTTGAGCAATTTGCCAGTCTTTAGGCCACTCTTTGACACCCGTGAAAAACCAGTTGCCTGTCTGCAAGCGCCGGCCGGGGTGACCGAGCGGTTCTAGGCGCTACGGTCTGCTTCGGGCATGGATGTGAGTGATGTCTTTAGGATAGCTACGTTTAAGTAGTTCTAAGTTCTAGAGGACTAATGACCTCAGAAGTTATGTCCCAAAGCGCTCAGACCCATTTGAACCATTTGTCTGCAAGCGTCTCGGACTACTGTAATTGTTCTTTCTGTACACGTTCAAATGGTTCAAATGGCTCTGTGCATTATGGGACTTAACATCTGTGGCCATCAGTCCCCAGAACTTAGAACTACTTAAACCTAACTAACCTAAGGACATCACACACATCCATGCCCGAGGCAGGATTCGAACCTACGACCGTAGCGTGTACACGTTCATTTTTAAAATTTCTGGTGAAGGCGGGCGGGTTCCACAGGAGGTTTTGCCGACTTGCCGAACTGGGGCGTTTTAGAGGGGGCCTTTGCGGTTTTATTCATGCATGTGTCAACGAACGTCGCTACCCCACCCCTACCTCTCTTCCCCATGATCTCACCGTAGGAGTGCGTGAAACAAGAGGGATCAAAAAGCATAAGAACCCTTTGCTGCTTTGTGTCGCGTTCAAATTTCGTCGAACGGTTTCTGAAGGTCCCTGGCGGCTCCAATCCGTTCACGAGAGACAGTTACGGCCACGCTGCCCTCCAAAGGGGGTCCGGCCTCGCATTGTCCTTAGACAAGGTTGGAAACGTCCGACGGTGCCAGCAGTGCCAAAGTTTGTCAAGAACGTCTCCTGTTGTTCATCGCACTGCGATCCATCAGTTTCGACCACGAGATGTGTGGGAATCAACGCCCGGTGGAAAGGGGTGACGTCACTGAACCCTTTATGCCACCCCATGAGGCCTTTTCGTGCCGATTATGAGCGACGGTGCCTCTAATATGTTTTCCTCGGCCACTCATAAGAAAACCGCGTGATTTCAACGCTGTGCGTCGTGGTTCTGACCTCCATCCCAGAGGTGCCAAAGATGTGGTGAAATGTGGGTAAGAGGACCTGTGACGGCCTTTCCACCACGTGACAAGTCCACGGTAGCTTTGGGCACAATTGAGGTGAAGTTTGGTGCCAAAGCCTTGCAGACAAACAAAAATTACGCGAAGGGAAATGTAATGTAAGGAGGGCTATGTGAGAGGCGTTCAATGAATTCGAAAGTAATGTTATATGTACTGACTTGGCAGAAAATCCTAAGAAATTTTGGTCTTAGGTCAAAGCGGTAGCTGGATCAAAACAAAATGTCCAGACACTCTGTGACCAAAATGGTACTAAAACAGAGGATGACAGACTAAAGGCCGAAATACTAAATGTCTTTTTCCAAAGCTGCTTCACAGAGGAAGACTATACTGTAGTTCGTTCTCTAGATTGTCGCACAGATGACAAAATGGTAGATATCGAAATAGAGGACAGAGGGTAGAGAAACAATCAAAATCGCTCAAAAGAGGAAAGGCCGCTGGACCTGATGGGATACCAGTTCGATTTTACACAGAGTACGCGAAGGAACTTGCCCCCCTTCTTGCAGCGGTGTACCGTAGGTCTCTAGAAGAGCGTAGCGTTCCAAAGGATTGGAAAAGGGCACAGGTCATCCCCGTTTTCAAGAAGGGACGTCGAACAGATGTGCAGAACTATAGACCTATATCTCTAACGCCTATCAGTTGTAGAATTTTGGAACACGTGTTATGTTCGAGTATAATTACTTTTCTGGAGACTAGAAATCTACTCTGTAGTAATCAGCATGTGTTTCGAAAAAGACGATCGTGTGAAACCCAGCTCGCGCTATTCGTCCACGAGACTCAGAGGGCCATAGATACGGGTTCCCAGGTAGATGCCGTGTTTCTTGACTTCCGCAAGGCGTTCGATACAGTTCCCCACACTCGTTTAATGAACAAAGTAACAGCATATGGACTATCAGACCAATTGTGTGATTGGATTGAAGAGTTCCTAGATAACAGAACGCAGCATGTCATTCTCAATGGAGAGAAGTCTTCCGAAGTAAGAGTGATTTCAGGTGTGCCGCAGGGGAGTGTCGTAGGACCGTTGCTATTCACAATATACATAAATGACCTTGTGGATGACACCGGAAGTTCACTGAGGCTTTTTGCGGATGATGCTGTGGTATATCGAGAGGTTGTAACAATGGAAAATTGTACTGAAATGCAGGAGGATCTGCAGTGAATTGACGCATGGTGCAGGGAATGGCAATTGAATCTTAATGTAGACAAGTGTAATGTGCTGCGAATACATAGAAATAAAGATTCCTTATCATTTAGCTACAATATAGCAGGTCAGCAACTGGAAGCAGTTAATTCCAAAAATTATCTGGGAGTAGGCATTAGGAGTGATTTAAAATGGAATGACCATATAAAATTAATCGTCGGTAAAGCAGATGCCAGACTGAGATTCACTGAAAGAATCCTAAGGAAATGCAATCCAAAAAGAAAGGAAGTAGGTTACAGTACACTTGTTCGCCCACTGCTTGAATACTGCTCAGCAGTGTGGGATCCGTACCAGATAGCGTTGATAGAAGAGATAGAGAAGATCCAACGGAGAGCAGCGCGCTTCGTTACAGGATCATTTAGTAATCGCGAAAGCGTTACGGAGATGATAGATAAACTCCAGTGGAAGACTCTGCAGGAGAGACGCTCAGTAGCACGGTACGGGCTTTTGTTGAAGTTTCGAGAACATACCTTCACCGAGGAGCCAAGCAGTATATTGCTCCCTCCTAGATATATCTCGCGAAGAGACCATGAGGATAAAATCAGAGAGATTAGAGTCCACACAGAGGCATACCGACAATCCTTCTTTCCACGAACAATACGAGACTGGAATAGAAGGGAGAACCGATAGAGGTACTCAAGGTACCCTCCGCCACACACCGTCAGGTGGCTTGCGGAGTACGGATGTAGATGTAGATGTAGAATGTGACGTCATTAATCCACCTTACACGTCACATGAACTTCCCAACTGTGGCCGTTTCTCGCATGTGTCGCATTGCTGTTTCAAGCGTCATCGAGTCCGAGGTTGACGTCGCAGGGCGCCGTGGTTTCGCACCCTTGGAGGCGAAGGTTGTAGAGAAAAGAAACATTTGAGCCAAATTTCAGACTTGCTAGTGGCAATGGGAGACAATTATAGATTTTCGAAAAATCAATCCTTTAATTCCGTTGGAAATTATAGGTAACCGCTTCATGAGCAAAAAGTCCGAGGTTACTGTTAATAATATGAATGGTGGGCACCATGTGGTTCCCTAGTTGTGCAGCGACCGTAAACCATAAAATTACCATATATGCAGCAACCAGTCGCAAAATCTTGTTTTATTTATTCACTTTTGCAAACCTCTGTCTTAAGCAGAGGTCAAACATAAAGTCACAGTATTACTAATCACGGCACATATTGGTTGAAAGCACCGATGATGGCTGATAATCAGTTGAAATCGATTTGCAAAAGTGAATAAATAAAACATGATTTTGCGACTGGTTGCTGCATATTTGGTAATTTTACTGTTAATATTGGCTGCAAGGTCATTTAACCCTTTCGTGAGCCGTGGGAAACATGCTTCCCACTACAATGAACTCGCTCCTAGTCCCGTGGGATTCACAGTTCCCACCTCTGTTTGGTGCTACCACTCTAGTGAACAGTATAGGGTGCTACTTCCAATCGGAAGTTCCCGCCGTTTTTGCTGTACCTTCACGCAGAGACATTGTATAGCTGAGTGTTGCTCTATAGAGGAGCCTTTCAGTGCTGTTTGCGTGACATTTTGTGATTTTTTCCTCAAAGCTATAGTATAAGGTAAATACTTTTGATTTACCCAAATTTATGAAGGAAAACGTAAAACTGGAACGAGGAGAGTTCCAGTTTGAAACAAAAGGAGGCATTTCTGCAGTAAAATGGATGGATAACCGTCCAGTCACTATCCTGTCCTCAAGTCATGACCCATGAGAAACAGTCACAGTGAAAAGGAAAAACAAGGATGGTACTAGTACAAAGATTTCTTGTCCTGAAGTTTGGCAGAATACACCAAAATAATGGGTGGTGTCGACAAGTTTGATCAATTACGAGACAGGTATGCTATTGGCAGACGTTCTGTAAAATGGTGGCACAGAATATTTTATTTCCTGGTGGACGTTGCTGTAGTGAACAGTTTTATCCTGTGGAAAATAAGGAAAAGAGAAAGTGGACAGCATGATCAGCTCACATACAGGATCCATCTAGTCAGACAATTGATCGTTGGTTTCTGATTCCAAAAAAGGCGTGGACAAAAACCTGTCTTTCTGACAAAAAGGGGTAAAGCACCTGAAGATTTTCCTCATGTGGCTGTAGGGGAGCATCAACCCATTTTAGGAGAAACCTACTGGACGTGCCGTCATTGTAGTACCAAAGCTGCGGAAAAGAGCACTCGCTGTGTTTGTACATATTGTCAAATACCACTTTGCATAGACCCATGTTTCAGAAAATTTCATGGCAAGTAATTGTGAACAATCATTGTAACAAGAGAAGTAAATTTATCAAATAAATATGACATATATTGAACAAGTTGTTTTTGTCATTTGACTCCAAGGAAGGGCAGTGGGAAGAATACTTCCCACCTTGTTGTGTGACCTCACTTTCACAGTTGGAGCAAATTTGATATTCTGTATGATAAATATACCTATCTGTTAACTACTATCTGCTCTCCATTCATAAAAAAAACTGCTCAATAATTTTGCCCACGAAAGAGTTAGCGTTTGACAAGAATAGCATGAAACGCAACACACTTCTCTGGGAAACGTCCGAAGTTACCTCTACATTTGTCGACGACTCTCCATCCAAAATTGTCGTAGCTGTGTTGGGAAAGTACCAGAGCTCCAAGCGCTAATAGAAAGCACTGATACTCAAATCGTTATAGGCACTGAAAGCTGGCTAAAGCCGGATATAAGCTCAGCCGAAATTTTTGCGAAGAACCTAACGGTGTTCCGAAAGGATAGGCTAAACACGGCTGGTGACGGCGTGTTTGTTGCTGTTAGAAGTAGTTTAACTTGTCGCGAAATTGAAGTAGATACTTCCTGTACGTTAGTATGGGCAGAGGTCATTGTTGGCAACCGGAATAAAATAATAATAAGATCCTTTTACCGACCTCCCAATTCAGATGATACAGTTGCTGAAAGGTTCAAAGAAAACTTGAGTTTCATTTCAAACACGTACCCGACTCATACGATAATAGTTGGTGGTGACTTTAATTTACCCTCGATATGTTGGCGAAAATACATGTTTAATTCCATAGGTACGCATAAAATATCACCGGAAATTGTGCTAAACGCGTTCTCTGAAAATTACTTCGTGCGGTTAGATCATGAGCCCACGCGAATAGTAAACGGTTGTGAAAACACACTTGACCTCTTGGCAACAAATAATCCTGAGTTAATAACAAGCATCAAAACCGATACAGGGATTAGTGAGCACAGGGTTGTCATAGCGAGAATGAGTACTACAATCCCCAGATCCTCCAAAAATAAGCGAAAAATATACCTATAATAAAAAAGCAGATAAAAATTCTCTTGACGCTTTCCTGTGAGACAATCTCCACTCATTCAAAATTAATAACATAAGAGTAGAAAGATGCGGCTTGAATTCAAAGAAATAGTATCGGCAGCAATTGAGAGATCTATACCAGACGCAAAATCCCCAAGACTGGCGATCTTTTACAGAAGCTCGAAATTGAGCGAGGACTTCAATGCGACATGCTTATAACAGTTTCCACTACGAAACTTTGTCTCGAAACCTGGCAAAAAGTCCAGAGAGATTCTGTTCGTATGTGAAGTAGGTTAGCGGCAAGAAGCAATCACTGTCTTCTCTGCGCAATAGCAATGGAGATTTTATCGAAGACAGTGCTGCCAAGGCAGAGTTACTAAACACAGCCTTCCGAAATGCCTTCACAAAAGAAGACGAAATAAATATTCCAGAATTCGAAACGAGAACAGCTGCCAACATGAGTAACGTAGAAGTAAATATCCTCGGAGTCGAATGGTTCAGATGGCTCTGAGCACTATGGGACTTAACAGCTGAGGTCATCAGTCACCTAACTAACCTAAGGACATCACACATATCCATGCCCGAGGCAGGATTCGAACCTGCGATCGTAGCGGTCGCGCGGTTCCAGACTGAAGCGCCTACAACCGCTCGGTCACATAGGCCGGCCCCTCGGAGTCGTGAAGCAACTTAAATCACTTAATAAAAGCAAGTCTTCTGATCCAGACTGTATACCAATTAGGTTCCTTTCGGTGTATGTTGATGCATTAGCTCAATACTTAACAATCATATACAACCGTTCGCTCGAAGAATGATCCGTACTCAAAGACTGGACAGTTGCACAGGCAACACCAATATTCAAGAAAGGTAGTAGGAGTAATCCACTAAATTACAGGTCCATATCGTTAACGCCGATATGCAACAGGATTTTGGAACATACACTCCTGGAAATGGAAAAAAGAACACATTGACACCGGTGTGTCAGACCCACCATACTTGCTCCGGACACTGCGAGAGGGCTGTACAAGCAATGATCACACGCACGGCACAGCGGACATACCAGGAACCGCGGTGTTGGCCGTCGAATGGCGCTAGCTGCGCAGCATTTGTGCACCGCCGCCGTCAGTGTCAGCCAGTTTGCCGTGGCATCCGGAGCTCCATCGCAGTCTTTAACACTGGTAGCATGCCGCGACAGCGTGGACGTGAACCGTATGTGCAGTTGACGGACTTTGAGCGAGGGCGTATAGTGGGCATGCGGGAGGCCGGGTGGACGTACCGCCGAATTGCTCAACACGTGGGGCGTGAGGTCTCCACAGTACATCGATGTTGTCGCCAGTGGTCGGCGGAAGGTGCACGTGCCCGTCGACCTGGGACCGGACCGCAGCGACGCACGGATGCACGCCAAGACCGTAGGATCCTACGCAGTGCCGTAGGGGACCGCACCGCCACTTTCCAGCAAATTAGGGACACTGTTGCTCCTGGGGTATCGGCGAGGACCATTCGCAACCGTCTCCATGAAGCTGGGCTACGGTCCCGCACACCGTTAGGCCGTCTTCCGCTCACGCCCCAACATCGTGCAGCCCGCCTCCAATGGTGTCGCGACAGGCGTGAATGGAGGGACGAATGGAGACGTGTCGTCTTCAGCGATGAGAGTCGCTTCTGCCTTGGTGCCAATGATGGTCGTATGCGTGTTTGGCGCCGTGCAGGTGAGCGCCACAATCAGGACTGCATACGACCGAGGCACACAGGGCCAACACCCGGCATCATGGTGTGGGGAGCGATCTCCTACACTGGCCGTACACCACTGGTGATCGTCGAGGGGACACTGAATAGTGCACGGTACATCCAAACCGTCATCGAACCCATCGTTCTACCATTCCTAGACCGGCAAGGGAACTTGCTGTTCCAACAGGACAATGCACGTCCGCATGTATCCCGTGCCACCCAACGTGCTCTAGAAGATATAAGTCAACTACCCTGGCCAGCAAGATCTCCGGATCTGTCCCCCATTGAGCATGTTTGGGACTGGATGAAGCGTCGTCTCACGCGGTCTGCACGTCCAGCACGAACGCTGGTCCAACTGAGGCGCCAGGTGGAAATGGCTTGGCAAGCCGTTCCACAGGACTACATCCAGCATCTCTACGATCGTCTCCATGGGAGAATAGCAGCCTGCATTGCTGCGAAAGGTGGATATACACTGTACTAGTGCCGACATTGTGCATGCTCTGTTGCCTGTGTCTATGTGCCTGTGGTTCTGTTAGTGTGATCATGTGGTGCATCTGACCCCAGGAATGTGTCAATAAAGTTTCCCCTTCCTGGGACAATGAATTCACGGTGTTCTTATTTCAATTTCCAGGAGTGTATATTGAGTTCAAACATTATGAATTACCTCGAAGAAAACTGTCTATTGACACACAGTCAACATGGGTTTAGAAAAATCGTTCCTGTGAAACACAACTAGCTCTTTATTCATATGAAGTGTTGAGTGGTATAGACAAGGGATTTCATATCGATTCCGTATTTCTGGATTTCCGGAAGGCTTTTGTCACTGTACCATACAAGCGGCTTGTAGTGAAATTGCGTGCTTATGGAATATCGTCTCAGTTATGTGACTGGATTTGTGATTTCCTGTCAGAGAGGTAGTAATTGACGGAAAGTCATCGAGTAAGACAGAAGTGATTTCTGGCTTTCCCCAAGGTAGTGTTATAGGTCCTTTGCTGTTACTTATCTGTAGAAACGATTTGGGAGACAATCTGAGCAGCCGTCTTCGGCTGTTTGCAGATGATGCTGTCGTTTATCGACTAATAATGTCATCAGAAGATCAAAACAAATTGCAAAACGATTTAGAAAAGATATCTGAATGGTGCGAAAAGTGGCAGCTGACCCTGAATAACGAAAAGTGTGAGGTCATCCACATGAGTGCTAAAATGAACTCGTTAAACTTCGGTTACACAATAAATCAGCCTAATCTAAAAGTTCAACTCGCTACCTAGGTATTACAATTACGAAAAACTTAAATTGGAAGTAAAACATAGAAAATGTTGTGGGAAAGGCTAACCAAAAACTGCGTTTTATTGTCAGGACAGTTAGGAAATGTAACAGATCTACTAAGGAGACTGCCTACACCACGCTTGTCCATCCTCTTTTAGAATATCGCTGCGCGGTGTGGGATCCTTACCAGATAGGATTGACGGAGCACATCGAAAAAGTTCAAAGAAAGGCAGCACGTTTTGTATTATCGCAGGACATGGGAGACAGTGTCACAGAAATGATACACGATTTGGGCTGGACATAATTAAAAGTAAGGTATTTTTCGTTGAGATGGAATCTTCTCACGAAATTCCAATCACAAACTTTCTCCTCCGAATGCGAAAATATTTTGTTGACACCGACCTACATAGGGAGAAACGATCACCACGATAAAATAAGGGAAATCAGAGCTGGTACGGGAAGATATAGGTGTTCGTTCTTTTTTCGTGCGCCATACGAGATTGGAATAAGAGAGAAGTGTGAAGGTGGTTCGATGAACCTTCTGCCAGGCGCTTAAATGTGATTCGCAGACTGTCCGTGTAGATGTAGAGCTGTGGGTGGTTGTGTATCATCATATTGTCATATTTATATAAATACTTCAAGAAACTGAGACGTAATTTCAAAGTGATCACCAAATGATTCGTTACAGTGGTTTAGTGTGTTGTACATTTACAAAGGTGGGCCATTTTATCGGCTTTCATGTACAGGCGAAATTACTGTGCGGAGTGGACATACACTCCTGGAAATGGAAAAAAGAACACATTGACACCGGTGTGTCAGACCCACCATACTTGCTCCGGACACTGCGAGAGGGCTGTACAAGCAATGATCACACGCACGGCACAGCGGACACACCAGGAACCGCGGTGTTGGCCGTCGAATGGCGCTAGCTGCGCAGCATTTGTGCACTGCCCCCGTCAGTGTCAGCCAGTTTGCCGTGGCATCCGGAGCTCCATCGCAGTCTTTAACACTGGTAGCATGCCGCGACAGCGTGGACGTGAACCGTGTGTGCAGTTGACGGACTTTGAGCGAGGGCGTATAGTGGGCATGCGGGAGGCCGGGTGGACGTACCGCCGAATTGCTCAACACGTGGGGCGTGAGGTCTCCACAGTACATCGATGTTGTCGCCAGTGGTCGGCGGAAGGTGCACGTGCTCGTCGACCTGGGACCGGACCGCAGCGACGCACGGATGCACGCCAAGACCGTAGGATCCTACGCAGTGCCGTAGGGGACCGCACCGCCACTTTCCAGCAAATTAGGGACACTGTTGCTCCTGGGGTATCGGCGAGGACCATTCGCAACCGTCTCCATGAAGCTGGGCTACGGTCCCGCACACCGTTAGGCCGTCTTCCGCTCACGCCCCAACATCGTGCAGCCCGCCTCCAGTGGTGTCGCGACAGGCGTGAATGGAGGGACGAATGGAGACGTGTCGTCTTCAGCGATGAGAGTCGCTTCTGCCTTGGTGCCAATGATGGTCGTATGCGTGTTTGGCGCCGTGCAGGTGAGCGCCACAATCAGGACTGCATACGACCGAGGCACACAGGGCCAACACCCGGCATCATGGTGTGGGGAGCGATCTCCTACACTGGCCGTACACCACTGGTGATCGTCGAGGGGACACTGAATAGTGCACGGTACATCCAAACCGTCATCGAACCCATCGTTCTACCATTCCTAGACCGGCAAGGGAACTTGCTGTTCCAACAGGACAATGCACGTCCGCATGTATCCCGCGCCACCCAACGTGCTCTAGAAGGTGTAAGTCAACTACCCTGGCCAGCAAGATCTCCGGATCTGTCCCCCATTGAGTATGTTTGGGACTGGATGAAGCGTCGTCTCACGCGGTCTGCACGTCCAGCACGAACGCTGGTCCAACTGAGGCGCCAGGTGGAAATGGCTTGGCAAGCCGTTCCACAGGACTACATCCAGCATCTCTACGATCGTCTCCATGGGAGAATAGCAGCCTGCATTGCTGCGAAAGGTGGATATACACTGTACTAGTGCCGACATTGTGCATGCTCTGTTGCCTGTGTCTATGTGCCTGTGGTTCTGTTAGTGTGATCATGTGGTGCATCTGACCCCAGGAATGTGTCAATAAAGTTTCCCCTTCCTGGGACAATGAATTCACGGTGTTCTTATTTCAATTTCCAGGAGTGTATATGTAACCTGAGATCACTACATTGGAAATTGCCAGTTCAACTTTCCAGTAACTAAACCAAATTTCCTTCCCTTCCTTGTATTATCGCGAAATATGGGAGACAGTGTCACAGAAATGATACAGGATTTGGGCTGGACATTATTAAAAGACAGGTGTTGTTCTTTGCGACGGAAGCTTCTCACGAAATTCCTATCAACAACTTTCTCCTCAGAATACGAAAATATTTTGTTGACACTGACCTAGAGCGGGAGAATCGATCACCACGATAAGATAACGGAAATCAGAACTCGTACGGTTCTTTCCGCGCGCTATACGAGATTGGAGTAATAGAGAATTGTGAAGGCGGTTCGATGAACCCTCTGCCAGGCACTTAATTGTGATTTGCAGAGTATCCATGTAGATAGATGTAGATGAATATAACTTGCTGTGTGCTCCATACCAAGAAATTCTTAATCCAGTCACAAATTTCGCTTGATACCCTGTGCGATCATCCTTTTGATACCAAGCGTTTGTGTGGTACTGAGTCAAATGTTTTTCGGAAATCTAGTAACACTGGATGTACGTGACTGCCTTAACCCATGGCTTTCGGTACGTCGTCTGAGAAAAGTACAAGTCAGGTTTCACATGATCGACTTTTTCGAAATCCGTGCTGGTTGGCCTAGAGGAGGCCATTCTGTTCGAAGTATCTCAGTACCTTTGCGCTCAGAGTATGTTCTAAGTTTCTGTAACAAATGGATGTTAAGACTATTGAACGGTAGTTCTGTGCATCACTTCTGCTACCCGAGAGTGACCTGTGCTTTCTTCCAGCTAAATCGACACGATTTTTTTTTTTTGTTCTAGGGATTTACAGTAATTAATGGATTATAGTTATAGTTAATGGAAGGTATAATGTACACCCTCCTTCCTACTTGCAGTGATTGTCCACAATAAGCTAGGTCTTTTATGAAAAAGTTGAGAATAGCGAAGATGACGATAAACTTTCTAGTTTACATAGCTTTTCGTGTAGAATTCGCTCCAGTTCTTCTTGTCTATGGGATCCGATTCTTGAAGCTGAAAATGTCACATTTTAGGTCCTCACGGTTGGATTATCTAAATAATTTTGAAGATTGTTGTTGTAGAATTTTTGTTGCTGCGTTAATATATTTTGCCACATTTCAGTATATCATACAGTCTTTCGATTTTTCACATTAACAAAGCCGAAATTGCATTGTTCGAATAAAATGCAAAAATACGCCCGATCACATCAGAGGCACGCATACTACTGTCTCACTAACCGGAAATAACAGCATTCCAAAGGGTTCTACTAGTTGCTGTTACGTTATTACTTTCAATTATTATTTCATAAATGGGTCCAGAAATAAACATAGTAACTGTGCGATATTGTGTAATTAATAATAGAAATTTTAAGTGTGCCCAATAATTCGTAATTCCAAATATTTCTTTAAGAAGTAATTTTGACGGTACATTCAGAACTAGTACTTAACGATTTAAACATCGAAAATAAAGTAATTTCTTTTCACAAATTTTGGCTTGAAATATAACATACTGTGTATAAAATTATATGAAAGTTTTCAGAAAAGCAGCTGAGATAATACTGACCTGTCCAAAATTCGAAAAATAATACTGGTATCGACAACTACTGTTGAGGAAAAGTAATTCTAGAGGAGGATGTCCCGTTACAAGTGGCTAACTCATCTACAAATTGGGTTTAGAATCTGACAGGGATGCCATCAGACCCTGGTTTGAAGTGTCTGTCAGTTTAGTTATCCTGGAATCTCCACGACGCACTCCCTTTGGCTAAACAAACCTGTGACTATTTGTGCTGCCCGTCTTTGAATTTGATCAGTATAGTTCGTTAGTCCTGTTTAACACGAGCCCTACGCACGATCAGTACTGTGCAGAGCCCGGCAAAGGGACCTTCCATATTTGGAGAAGCAGTGTATGAGTTGTGGTGGGGTTATTGGCTCTGAGCACTATGGCTGCGAGCACTATGCGACTCAACTTCTGAGGTCATCAGTCCCCTAACTAACCTAAGGACATCACACATATCCATTCCCGAGGCAGGATTCGAACCTGCGACCGTAGCGGTCGCTCGGTTCCAGACTGTAGCGCCTAGAACCGCACGGCCACTGAGGCCGAGTTATTGATGTGGAGGAAGTATCAGCGGATAGCAGCGTACGTGCCATTTCCAACAGGTGCAATGGCTTCGCTAGGTGAGCATCGTGCATTTGTTGTGGAGGAATATATTCCTAATTGTGCTTCTGTAATTACTACTCAAGCGAGCGTTTCGCATTCAGTTCGAATTTGGCCAACGTGATTCTCTTCCTGATGGGAAAACTATTCGAGTTTTGGTATGAACATTTTTCGAAGAAGATGCCGTAATGATACCGGTTAATTCAGATTGTTACTGTCACATGATAGAGACCTAAATTAAACCAGCTTTTTTGGGACCGTGACTAGGGAGAAGTCTGGTTCCAACAATAGGGAGCCACAACTCACACTTATCGGTGTTCTGTAGAAATTTTGAAACAGTTATTTCCTCAATGTCCTCTCTCTTCGCGAGGATACATCATCCGGCCTCTAAGGTCACCCTGTTTATCACCTTGTAGCCTGCCCAGCTAGCCGCGCGTCTAACGCGCCGCTTCCCGAGCGAGAAGGCGTGCCGGACCCCAGCACGAATCCGCCGGGCGGATTAGTGTCGAGGTCCGGCGTGCCGGCCAGCCTGTGGATGGTTTTCGGGCTGTTTTCCATCTACCTCGGCGAATGCGGGCTTGTTCCCCTTACTCCGCCTCAGTTACACTGTGTCAGCGATTGCTGCACAAACACCGTTTCCATGTATGTATATACTATAATTATTCTACCACACCAACATTGGGGGGGGGGGGGGGGGGGGGGTGTTCCACTGGGGGCTGAACTGCACAATAACCCTGAGTTTGGTGTTTGGTGTGGTGTGGGTGGACTGCTGTCACCTGTTGTGGGGTTGCAAACAACTGAGGGCTTCGGTGGGATGAAGCCTCTCTGTCACTTCTACATCCCCGGATTAATACACACATTCATACATACATATCACCTTGTGATATTTTTTTCTTTGCGGACACTTAAAGGGTGAAATGCACAAAAATAGCCCCCTCAACCCTGCAAGCGTGTAAGGAGGTAATTACCCAGAAAGTGGCTGCCATTGCTTCGGAAATGACCCAAAGAACTACGGACAACTTCTGGGAAAGGCTTCTTTTGTGTGTCAACAATGGAGAATGCCATTTTCTGCTCATAATTTTTAAAACCAGATGATGTAAAAAGGCATAGTATTTATTGTTCACAAATAAAGGTATTTTCACTATATCTTTTCTTTGTAATTACCTTTTGAAATAAGTGAGGTCCTTTTGGTGGACCTTGTAGAATGACTCGCATTGAGTGCTTTGTAATCAATCTTTTTTGTAGACTGCTTAGATTTTTCTAGTGTCCTGTCACTGTCACCTGCTTTATTTATGGCTGAGCTTATGTCGTAACCACGTTTTATATCCCTACAAACTGAAACACACAGATATTTGTATGAGTTTACAGATTCCAATTCTGACTCGTTGGTATTATAATCACAGGACACTACATCTTTTCGTATTGAAAACTGCACAGTTTTCTTTTCAGAACATTTTCTAATCAATATCTGACTGAGTATTTGTGCAGCTTTTCACAGGCAAAACAATTACAGATAAGTGCATCATTTGCAAAAAGTTTGACATTACTATTAATTTCACCTGAAGTTACGTCTACATCTGTCAATGATTCTCCATCAAAGATAAAATGCTGCATCCATCCTACCATAAATCCTCAATTCCGTCACGAATCACGCTCGATAGCACATGTGTGATCTTACATTTGATAGTGTGCGTGGGTGTGCTAATTTGCCAAACGCTTTTCGGAAATCAAGAAATACTGCATCTACCTGACTGCCTTGATCCACAGCTTTCAGTATGTCATGGGAGAAAAGTGTGAGTTGGGTTTCACATGACCGATGTTTTTTTGGACTCTGTGTTGGCTAGCATGGAGGAAGACATTTTATTCGAGAGACCTCATTATATCTGACCTCATAATGTGTCCCAAGATTCTACAATGGATGGGTGTCAAGGACACTGAACAGTAGTTTGGTGGATCACTTCTGCTACCCTTCTTATAGATGGATGTGAACTATGCTTTCTTACAAGTACTGGGTACAGTTTTTTGTTCGAGGTATCTACAGTATGTTAAGGTCAAAAGAAGGGCTTACGAACGCAACCGCAAATTCTATAAAGGATCTCATGGCGATTCCACCGGCCTGGATGAACTTTTAGCTGTTTCTAGATGTTACTGCTAGTAATTTAAATGACCTGAGTCAAAGGAACATGTTGGAGTGTGTTTTTTGAAGTTTTCCCAGCAGGTAGAATATTCCACCATCTTTCGAGAGTACATCTAGGATAGCAATAATTCTTCTTCCTACGCTCCGGCTAGTAACAGCATAGCTATCTTGAAAGTGAGTTGGTTACTTGAAGATATCAGGACAGTTACTTGCCGAAATATCAGAAAAGGAAATATTGTTATCCCAGGTGAACGGCTGAAAGATGATTGACTAGGATGGAGAGTCTTTGACCTCTATGAAGGTAACTGGGGGATATTTGAAGCGTGTCGCTTAGATGTCGTCTACAGCACATCCATTTCCTAAACTGCGATCTTCTGGGCTGAACAAGTTGTAGATTATAGCATTATCGATCTGTGATTCATCATTTTTCCTATTCTTGCTTCCTTGCATTGTATGCTCTCATTTTTTGAAGAATATGATCAGATGCATTGAACTTGAGGACAAGTAAGCGCTTGTTAAGAGTTGCATTCTTTGTGAGGAGGGACACGTACTCATTCTGCTGAAGGGTTCTTGTGCAACAGTACCAAGAGAAAACCCACTAAGGTTCCCTACTCCTTGTCTACGCTAAAACGTTTAGGAGGCTATCTGTGCCAGAAATGACGCATCGTAAACGCCAAAATAAACTCTATTTTCTTTTAAAGAAAATCACTTAGTTCGTGTGAGTTTCTTGAAGATATAATCTGGAGTAAGAAAGAACGTAATTTCGGAAGAAAACTCAAGGACAGTCAGGCATTTCCCACGCTCCTGTGTCTTCAAAGGGCTCCAAAACAGCGGAAAATTATATGCTTCAGCGAAGATCTGTATAAGATTTGTTATAATTTTCAGTTTTATTAAGTTACAAACCAATCTCATTGTGTAATTGGTGACAGGAAAAAGGCGGGAGGATAACAGTAGCCAGGGGTGGTTAGAAGTTTGACGAAAAATCTTAAGGTCAGTCCTCGGAATTGTTTTCTGTCGCTTATCGCTTCTATCCATTCAGGGAACACTTTGTGTCTGTGAAAAAAGTTGTGTTGTTCTGTTTTTCTCACCGTGGGTTTGACTATAAGTCAATCTAAAACTGGAAGTGTAACTCAGCCATGCAACAAAGGGCACTTTGGGAACAAACAAATATCAAAGTTGATAACAGCTTTGCTTTACTCTCTCCAGGAGCGTTTTCTGCCCTTTGTCTCTATTGTGCAAAACCACCCTGTATGTACAACTGTAGGTGTATAGGTGTACTAACAGCTGTCAATGCTGTGAAAACTTAATAACAGAGAAAAGCGAGCCCTTTGATCGAAGAAAAATGACTGCCAAGGTGTTAATTTCTGAATTTTGTGGCAAAAAGGTTTTGTAAAAAGCACTCCATATCACCAACAGAGAATTGCGTGGATTAGGAGGAGGAAGTAGTCTTCTTATTTCGTGAATTCAGAAAGCGACGCCCTGACGGCGTGTAGCAAGTACTTTTTGACACGTAACGAGACGTGATATGAGGAACAAGCAAAATACGCAATAGCCCTGAGATACTGCTGTGTTCATCTGCCTAAGCTGGCTGTTGCTTTTACGCTAATATTGCAAATCGTTCCGAAAATATGAATGACTGTCCGACGATATTAATATGATGACCAGCAAGCAATATAAAACGCACAGATCCTTGACGAATCTCTTATGGATACAGGGAAAACAACCCGGTGTAATATCACCAAGGAACTGTATGATTTCGAATGCATTGAAAGCGCGGCGGTCTTTTGTTTCTTACGAACTTGCGTCAACGAACTTGGCGTATAAATAGGACGCGGCTAGATCCCGAGGCGGTTGACCGCGGCGTGCGGAAGAGGGCGGTGGAACGTGCGCGTTCAGTACCGCTGGCTTCCATCCTGAGGTCAGTGCTTTGCACCGTAATATGGAATTTATACTAACTCGTTCTAATCACTGCTTAGACCTTTGTACTTGTGCCTCAGACAAATGTTTCGCTACAGTCATTTGTGTCAAAAGTGCTTAACCCAACAAATGCATTTAATGACAGCGGAAACAGAGTGGTCAATATACTGAGAAATATGAGTGATGAAGTATACGAAAGCGAAACATACATAACTGTGCATGAGTTGAATGTAAAAAGATAGACAATTACGAAGACTTACTCGCTGCAAAAAGATAATAAAAAATCACTGTGGACCATATATCCGACATTCGCATGCCGTCTGGAACTTGATGGCCTTTCTTTCGAGAAAATGTTTTAATGAATTTGTCACTGCAATGACTTTCTCTTCCCTTCGGTTTCAGAAAATAAAATTACAATAAACGACTGTGCAGATATTTCCAGTACTGTAGCAACAAGTCTCTTTTTATAGTTTTCAGTACTTGACATTTCTGACAGGGAACGATAAGGAATCCGTACAAGTAATATCGAACATATCAGTCGACAGCTCTAGATCGATTTTAACACAGCGCTATACTGGATATACACGCCCCTCCTCGGTCTCTTGACAGAATTGGAATCGCAATTCCGTACTGTGCGGATAGTTCATTTTCATATGGTTTTCTGTCTGAGCTTCAGCTATTGAATGCGTTCATACGTACTTGATTTCCCTGCTACCATTGCTTTTCCGTTTTTGTGACTGTGATTCCTTTACTTTCAATAAATACACCTGTAGCAGGTATACCACCATCAAATAAAACAAAAGCCACCTGCTTCCCATTCATTACATATTTTGTTTTGAAACAAAAAACAATAGCATACAAAATGGACATGTTTTCGTGATCGGTTCATTCTTCCTGTAAACACAAGGAGAAATTCGTTGGAAACGGGGAGTGACACGTCGGATACGGAAGTGTGTGTACGTACCTTCGCGGCAAGTATAGTGTTGTGCATCAAACAGCCGAATGCAGAGATGTTATGCGTGCTTCCAGGTGTAGCATCTTTGCAGTTCCTATCGTCCCAGCCAAACTTATCGATCAATTATATTTGCAGACCTGTCTTTAAATTATTTGTTTTGATGCCCATGATTAAATGTTCGTGTACAGTTCTGCATAGTAACCTTTGTATTTTAAGCAATACAGAAATTTTGCTTACGATTTTATAAATTCTGTGCTGCGCAGTCAACAACATTCTATGAGCTCACAAAACAAGGAACACGAAAGGGAGGACGGCGAGGCCTCAAGGTACGTTGAGTGGTGTGTAGCTAACGTCGTGGAAACATAAATATACGGATATCTTTGAAATGCGTATTTTACTTCGTTTCTTAATCTGCTGACTGCGTATTGTGATGCGTGTAGTTCTTCAGCTGCATCGTCTTCAGAGTTAACATCAACGTCGCATTCAACAGACACAATGAAGCGAGCAGCTGCCAAGAAATTGATAGAGCGTTATTTTTACCAGTTAACCGATGGCTGTGGTAACACCAACTGTGATAATGAATTTTGTGCGTCGAGTGGGAAAGTATGTAAACATTGTGTGATTTCCTATTGGTTATATGTTACATTGAATTTATTCTGGTTTATTTACGTAACTAACGTGTTAATTTCGTGGTGAACAGGTTAAGTCGTTGACACCAAACCAGGCAGCTGTACAGGCCATTCAGTTGTTCTCTCAGGAAGCACGACTTTGTGATGCACAGCCTACAAAAGTTGCAAGGACACAGCAAACCATGACGACCAAAAATAATGAAAAGGATTCAGTGAAGGGAGATGATGTGACAAAGAATGACTCGTGCATGGGTGCAATAACCCCAACTAAAGTATTTACCATTCTCAATAAATTGGAGACGAATGATTCAGCACACTGTACAGGTAAGGAAGATGGCACAATATAAATTTTCATTTTAGCATCTAAATGGTTTCTATGTTTCCTATGTAAAGATATTGACGAAATTTGTTACTGAATAGTTGTGAACAAGGCCTGAATTTATCTTTGCATAACAAATATATGCTGAGACATTCACGAAGCAATGGAAATTGGCATACATTTCATTTTTCTTTCTTAAGCCGTATCAGGAACCTGAAACTATTATTTCGGAACTAGGTTGAGAGGAACAGATGATACTGTTTGATTATGATTGATTTTGAAGAATGTAGCCTACATTTTCTGTATGGGAGTACATACGATCTGTATAACCACACACACAGTATTATTGTGTACCTTTTTGAATGAATGAAACTCATGTGTTTACCATTTACCTAACTGATTTAACCTATAATAGCATAGACAGCCTCATAGTCTGTAGTTAGATGCTCTGCTGTGCTCATCACTATCATTAAATATCACTGTCTCCCGCATATGCGGCCTACTAGAGACAGTGAATGTAAAATTAGATTATTAACTGCCCCCACACAAGGGGTATAAGCAACCATTCTTTTCTCTCATCAGTGACCGAAATGATAAGAATCCTAAAGAAACATATGTGGTAGGACACAATACTGTCCCATATGAATTGCAGATTAGATGTGGAACAGTTTTTAGGAGGATGAAATGGCAAGCAGGTGTGAGAAAAGTGCTGAAATATCTAACAGATAACTTCTGTTTTTTGAGTTACTGTAGTTTGGTACTGAGGATAAGTACTGAGTGCAGAGTGATGCAATTGTCATACTCACAAGGAGAGGTCCCCAGCAGTTTGATACTTTTTTAAACCGTCTGTACTGTGGTATAGGTTAATGTTCCAGCTATCACACCTGCAGCCATTCATCCTGGTAGGCACTCATTTGTGAGTTGGAGTTTTGTATGGCACTCAATAATAGCAGCATATTGACTGGTTGATGAGTAATGAAATGCAGAAGCTCATGGGTTCAAATCTCATCACGTATTTTAATTTTTTATTTTTAAATATGTATTGTAGTTAATTTGCTCATTATTTTAATTCAGTTAATTGGATTAAATGTAATTTCTTATTCCTATGTCACATCATTTTAATCGTCATATCAGCTTCTTCGTTTGCTCTTTTTCCTCCCTATCATTCATTTTGCACTTGAAATCTTTGTTAATGTGATTTTAATTAATTTTGATTTAATTTCTTTAATTGTCCAACTTTTTTGTCCATGTTATTGCAATCATTATTTCTGTTTCTCATTTTTGTTGAATTTGGTTTTATCTATAATTCCTTCTTTTGTTTAAATCTTCATCTCCATTATTTTGTCCATAGTGCATTAGGAATTAAGGCTATGTTTTAAATGTTTGTACAATAATTACCATAAAAAACCCTTGTAATGAAAAATGTTTTGACACTGTTGCACAGCCGATGTAAATAGATAATTTCATGTTTTGTTTTTAACCAGTAGATTGTCATTTTCAGAGATAAATATAATTAAATTAACATTCACAAAAGTTTCAAGTTGAAAAAGACTGACACAAAATAAAAATGAGAACAGATGAAAAAATTGATAAATTATGATATGACAAAGAAACAGAAATAAAAAATACATTTAAATCAATTAATTGAATATAAATAATGATCGGTTATTTTGATAAATATTTAAAAATAGAACAGATTTAAGGCACGTGATGAGATTCGAACCAGTGACCTTCAGCATGTGAAGGCCTTACGCCATGCGTCCACTGTCCATAAGTCTTCTTTTTTATAGTATTGAACGTCACATGAAATTACAAATTTTCTTCCCCCTTCGATTACTCTCTAACGAGGGCCCACCATGGTGAATGCCTGCTGGGTGTGATAATCTTAACACACATCACCACATAGGTGGTTTCCAAAAGTTGGTCCCACCACTGGGGCTCTCTCCTTGTCAGTGTGGACTTTAGGCTATGTGGAGCTGGGAATAATTAAAAACAACCTGTGGTGTTGTAGTTGATTTAAACCAACTAAACGCATTCTCTGAAAATTATTTCGAGTAGTTAGTTCATGAACCCCTCACGAATAGTAAATGGGTGTGAAAACACACTTGACCTCTTAGCAACAAATAATCCTGAGTTAATAACGAGCATCAAAACAGATTCAGGGATTAGTGAACACAGGGTTGTCATAGCAAGATTGTATATTGTAATCCCCAAATCCTCGAAAAATAGGCTAAAAATATACCTATTCAAAAAAACAGATAAAAATTCACTTGAAGACTTCCTGAAAGACAATCTCCACTCATTTCAAATGAATAATATAAGTGTAGACCAGATGTGGCTTGAATTCAAAGAAATAGTATCGGCACCAATTGAGAGATCTATGCCAAATAAATTAACAAACGACGGAGGATCATCCTTGGTACACAAAACTGGTTAGAACACTGTTGCAGAAACAATGAAACAAACATGCCAAATATAAACAGACGCAAAATCCCAAAGATTGGCAATCTTTTACAGAAGCTTGAAATTTAGTGCGGACTTCATGCGAGATTCTTATAACAGTTTTATAACTGTTTCCACTGCGAAACTCTGTCTTGAAACCTGGCAGAAAATCCAAAGAGATTCTGATTGTATGTGAAGTATGTTAGCGGCAAGAAGCAATCAATGCCTTCTCTGCGTGATAGCAATGGAGATACTGTCGAAGACAGTGCTGCCAAAGCAGAGTTTCTAAACACAGCCTTCCGAAATGCCTTCACGAAAGATGACGAAGTAAATATTCCAGAATTCGAATAGAGAACAGCTGTCAACATGAGTAACGTAGAAGTAAATATCCTCGGAGTAGTGAAGCAACTTAAATCACTTAATAAAAGCAAGTCTTCTGGTCCATACTGTATACTAATTAGGTCCCTTTTGGAGTATGCTGATGCATTAGCTCCATATGTAACAATCATAGACAACCGTTCGCTCGACGAAAGGTCCATACCCAAAGACAGGAAAGTTGCTTAGGTCACACCAATATTCAAGTAAGGTAGTAGGAGTAATCCACTAAATTACAGGCCCATATCATTAACGTCGATTTGCAGCAGGATTTTGGAACATATATTGTGTTCAAACATTATGAATTACCTCAAAGAAAATGGTCTATTGACACACAGTCAGCATGGGTTTAGAGAACATCGTTCCTGTGAAACACAACTAGCTCTTTATTCACATGAAGTGTTGTGTGCTATTGACAAGGGATTTGAGATCAATTCCGTATTTCTGGATTTCGCGAAGCCTTTTGTCACTGTACCGCACAAGCGGCTTGTAGTGAAATTGCGTGCTTATGGAATTTTTGATTTCCTCCCAGAGAGGTCACAGTTCATAGTAATTGAAGGAAAGTCGTAGAGTAAAACAGAAGTGATTTCTGGCTTTCCCCAAGGTAGTGTTACAGGTTCTTTGCTGTTCCTTATCTGCATGAACGATTTGGGAGACAATCTAATTAGCCATCTTCGGTTGTTTGCAGATAGTGCTGTCATTTATCAACTAATAAAGTCATCCTAAGACGAAAACAAACTGTACTGAAAGGAACTCATTAAATTTTGGTTACACGATAAATCAGTCTTAATCTAAAAGCCATAAATTCAACTAAATACCTAGGTATTACAATTACGAACAACTTAAATTGGAACGAACATACAGAAAATGTTGTGGGGAAGGCTAACCAAAGACTGCGTTTTATTGGCAGGACACTTAGAAAATGTAACAGATCTACTAAGGAGACTGCCTACACTACGCTTGTCCGTCCACTTTTTAGAATAGTGCTGCACAGTGTGCGATCCTTTCCTTATAGGACTGATGGAGTACATAGAAAAAGTTCAAAGAAAGGCAGCACGTTTTGTATTACCGCAGAACATGGGAGAGAGTGTCACAGAAATGATACAGGATTTGGGCTGGACATAATTAAAAGTAAGGCATTTTTCGTTGAGATGGAATCTTCTCAAGATATTCCAATCACCAACTTTCTCCTCCGAATGCGAAAATAGTTTGTTGACATTATCTTACATAGGGAGAAACAATCACCACGATAAAATAAGGGAAATCAGAGCTGGTACGGGAAGATATAGGTGTTCGTTCTTTCCGTGCGCTATACGATATTGGAATAATAGAGAAATGTGAAGGTGGTTTGATGAACCTTCTTCCAGGGGCTTAAATGTGATTCGCAGACTGTCCGTGTAGACGTAGAACTGTGGGTGGTTGTGTATCATCATATTGTCATATTTATATAAATACTTCAAGAAACTGAGACGTAATTTCAAAGTGATCACCAAATGATTCGTTACAATGGTTTAGTGTGTTGTACATTTACAAAGGTGGGCCACTTTATTGGCTTTCATGTACAGGTGAAATTACTGTGCGGAGTGGACATATATGTAACCTGAGATCACCACATTGGAAATTGCCAGTTCAACTTTACAGTAACTAAAGCCAAATTTCGTTCCCTGTCATCACATTTGTTGGTCTGCACAACTCACTATGAAACTATTACTTTCCAACATAAATTAGACCAGGATATGCATTACAGAGCAGCATTTGGCCAAATCATATACTAAACAACAGCTGTAGATTAGACATTTGTCACATCTTTATGCCAACAAAGTAGTAAAGAAAACTGATCTTCCCATTGGATGCATAGAGGAATACAGTACCATTACACAAAAATAATTCCAGGAACAACGTGAAAGTAATGGCACAACTGTAGGATTTTTGGGGTTGTGGCCAGGGATGAATAAAAAAAAATGGCATTTCTAATGTAAAACAGTTGGATTTCAGTTGTTTATTACAGGTAAATTATGAAATATAGAAACACATTGCTCCTGGCACTGGATAAAGGAATGTTCAAACTTTTATGTTTGCACAGACACTGTGCCATACATTTGACATTAGCACCATATGTTGCTAGAGAAATATTGAAACGGTACTCCATTTCATTCCACTCATGAATCAATGGGTCCCTGTTTACTGAATCGACAGCCTCAACAATTCAGCTTTTCAGGTGTTGAAGGGTAGCTGCCATAGGTGGGTCAAAGACTCTTTATCACTTACGTACCCCCACCAAAAAAAAAATTGCAAGGCGTGAGGTCTGGTGTGGGATGCCAAAGGCAGTGAATGAGATGGTGTTGTCCACTTCTTCCAATACAATGTTGTGGAATGCTGGAGTTAAGATAACTCTGCACCTCAAGCTGAAAGTGAGGTGAGGTGCTGTCGTGTGTAAAAATGAAGTCATTGAATACCTCTTAATGTTGAGGAAACAATCAGTTTTGCAGCATGTCCAGGTATAAGATTCCTGTCGTAGTTCCCTTAAAAAAGAAAGATCCGTGAACTTTGAACAGAAACGGCACAAAATACACTCGGTTTCAGTGACTCCATTTTATTTGCCATGTCCTGGAGAAATGAAATTCAAAATCCGTACCTTCTGTTATAATCACTGGAAAGCAAATGCTGCAGTAACTGCAACTTATAAGGCCTTGTATGCACATGTCATTTCAGAACACAACAGACCATTGTTTCGAGGAAGTGGCCCCCTGCAGGTCCGGAGATTAGAATAGGCCCGAGGTATTCCTGCCTGTCGTAAGAGGTGACTAAAAGGAGTCTCTCACATTTTGGCCTTTATGTGATGGTCCCCTGTAGCGTTTGACCTCCATTTTTCAAAATTTTCCCGAAGAGTGAGCCAATTGGGAAGGGCGCCTTACATGGTGCATTGTGTCCATCGTGCCTTGAGATCTTTAGCCCACTTTCTTGTCATAGCACTGCAGTCCAGCTCATTCTCCATCTCTTGGGCAAGGACATCTTCCTGGGTGCGTTTTCCACCATGCACTATGCAGTGTCACTTTTTGCACCCACGATGACCATGGACTTCTTTGCATCTGGTATCCAGCACGGTAGCCAGTCCATTGTTGTAGGGCTGCCATGAAGCTGTGGATGTCAGAATAAGGACGACAAAGGAAATAACTCTGCAATGTGTATCTTCCTCCAGATGGTGCAGTAACCCTGAATGTATTAGCTGCACTGATTGATCATCTCCCTAAACCTTTCCTACTTCTGGGAGATTTTAATGCCCATAACCCCTTGTGGGGTGGCACCGTACTTACTGGGCGTGGCAGAGCTGTTGAAACTTCACTGTCTCAGTTAGACCTCTGCCTCTTAAATACTCGGTAGTTACTTGGCCATTGATTTATCCATTTGCAGCCCAGGACTTCTCCCATCTATCCACTGGAGAGCATATGATGACCTGTGTGGTAGTGACCACTTCCCCATCTTCCTTTCACTGCCCCGGCATCAGGCCCATGGACACCTATCCAGATTGGCTTTAAACAAGGCAGACTGGGAAACTTTCACCTCTGCAGTCACCATTGACTCTCCCCCAAACGGTAACATCGATGTGACGGTTGAGCAGGTGACTACAACAATTGTTACTGCAGCGGAAAACGCGATCCCTCGCTGTTTAGGGTGTCTTCGTGTCACCGGGGAAAGGTGATCCCTTGGTGGTCGCTGGAAGTCGCTGAGGCAATTAAGAAGTGTCGGCGAGCTCTACAGTGGCATAAGTGGCACCCTTCCCTTGAGCACCTCATAGCCTTTAAGTGGCTCCGTGCCCATGTTCTCCAGCTTATCAAAAGATGGTACCAGGAGTGTTGGGAGAGGTACATCTCCACCATTGGGTGCCATACATCACCTTCCCGAGTCTGGACGAAGATCAGATGTCTTTTTGGGATCCAGACCCCAACAGCTGTCCCTGGCATTAACCTCGATGGCGTGTTATCTACCAACACAAACGCGATTGCTGAACATTATGTTCGGGCCTCTGTGTCGGAGAACTACATCCCAGCATTTCACACCATCAAATGGCGGATGGAAAGGAAAGTCCTCTCATTCGCTACACGCCACAGTGGACCCTATGATGCCCCGTTTACAGAGTGGGAGCTATTAAGTACCCTTGCACATTCTCCGACACAGCTCCTGAGCCAGATTGAATCCACAGTCAGATGATTAAACATCTCTCATCTTACTACAAGCGACATCTCATCGTCATCTTCAACTGGATCTGGTGTGATGGTGTTGTTTCCATTGTATTGGCTGGAGAGCACCATCATTCCGGTGCTTAAACCCGGTAAAAATCCATTTGATGTGGATAGCTATTGGCCCATCAGACTCACCAACGTTCTTTGTAAGCTGCTGAAATGTACGGTGTGTTGGTGGTTGGGTTGGGTCGGGTCCTGGAGTCACGTGGCCTACTGGCACCAGGGTCTCCAAGGACTGCTCCCGATTTTTATCCAGAATTTCCTGTCGCTTCATACTGTCAGTGTCCAAGTTGGTGACTCCCATGGTTCCCCCCATATCCAGGAGAATGGGCTCCCGCAGGGCTCGGTATTGAGTGTGTCTCTATTTTTAGTTGCCATTAATGGTCTAGCAGCAGCTGTAAGGCCGGCCGTCTCACCTTCTGTGTATGCAGACAACTTCTGCATTTCGTACAGCTCCACCAGTACTGGTGTTGCTGAGCGCTGCTTACAGGGAGCCATCCACAAGGCACAGTCATGGGCTCTAGCCCACAGGTTCCAGTTTTTGGCCGCAAAGTCGTGTGTTATTTCACTTCTGTTGGTGTCGTACCATTCATCTGGAACCAAAACTTGACCTTAATGATGATCCACTCACCGTAGTGGAGATATATCGATCCTTAGGACTGGTTTTCTATGCCGAATTGACTTGGCTTCCTCACCTCCATCAGCTTAAGCGGAAGTGCTGGCAGCACCTCAATGCCCTCCGCTGCCTGAGCAACACCAACTGGGGTGCAGATCACTCTACGCTTCTGCAGCTATACAGAGCCCTTGTTCAATCCTGCCTTGACTATGGTAGTGTGGTTTATGGATTGGCAGCACCCTCAGCATTGTGTTTTTCGACCCAGTGCACCACTCTGGCGTTTGCCTAGCGACAGGAGCATTTAGGACGAGTCCGGTGACCATTGTCCTGGTGGAGGCTGGAGTCCATTGCAGGTTGCTGTTGTTGTGGTCTTCAGTCCTGAGACTGGTTTGATGCAGCTCTCCATGCTACTCTATCCTGTGCAAGTTTCTTCATCTCCTAGTATCTACTGCAGCTTACATCCTTCTGAATCTGCTTAGTGTATTCATCTCTTGGTCTCCCTCTACGATTTTTACCCTCCACGCTGCCCTCCAATACTAAATTGGTGATCCCTCGATGTCTCAGAACATGTCCTACCAACCGATCCCTTCTTCTAGTCAAGTTGTCCAACAAGCTCCTCTTCTCCCCAATTCTATTCAATACCTCCTCATTAGTTATGTGATCTACCCATCTAATCTTCAGCATTCTTCTGTAGTGCCACATTTAGAAAGCTTCTATTCTCTTCTTGTCTAAACTATTTATCGTCCACATTTCACTTCCATACATGACTACACTCCATACAAATACTTTCAGAAATGACTTCTTAACATTTAAATCCATACTCGATGTTAACAAATTTTTCTACTTCAGAAACGCTTTAATTGCCATTGCCAGTCTACATTTTATATCCTCTCTACTTCGACCATCATCGGCTATTTTGCTCCCCAAATAGCAAAACTCCTTTACTACTTTAAGTGTCTCATTTCCTAATCTAATTCCCTCAGCATCACCCAACTTAATTCGACTACATTCCATTATCCTCATTTTGCTTTTGTTGATGTTCATCTTATACCCTCCTTTCAAGACACTCTCCATTCCGTTCAGCTGCTCTTCCAAGTCCTTTACTGTCTCTGACAGAATTACAATGTCATCGGCGAACCTCAAAGTTTTTATTTCTTCTCCATGGATTTTAATACCTACTCCGAACTTTTCTTTTGTTTCCTTTATTGCTTGCTCAATATACAGATTGAATAACATCGGGGATAGGTTACAAGCCTGTCTCACTTCCTTCCCAACCACTGCTTCCCTTTCATACCCCTCGACTCTTATAACTGCCATCTGGTTTCTGTACAAATTGTAAATAGCCTTTCGCACCGTGTGTTTTACCCCTGCCACCTTCAAAATTTGAAAGAGAGTATTCCAATCAACATTGTCAAAAGCTTTCTCTAAGTCTACAAATGCTAGAAACGTAGGTTTGCCTTTCCTTAATCTTTCTTCTAAGATTCAGGTTAGGCGTGCGCAGTTGTTCTCCAGTTACATTGCACATGTTTGTAATTCTCCTGCGCATCTGAATTACCGTCTCCATTTCCCGCCCATGGCTGTTCATCTCCCTCATTGGCAGCCCAGGTCAGGGCTTACAATTGCAGTTCATGTGCGATCCCTTTTCTCCAAACTGGAGTCCTTGCCTTTACCACCTATACTTGAGGTTCATTCACGAACACCTCCGTTGTATACACCTAGGCCAAAGCTTCGCCTGGACCTTTCACATAGCCCTAAGGACTCTTTTAACCCTGTGACTCTCTGCTGTGACTTCCTCTTGGTTCTCGACATGTACTTGGGCCGTGAAGTGGTTTACACCGACGGCTCAATGGCTGATGGTCTCATTGGCTTTGCCTATGTTCGTGGAGGACATATAGAACAGCACTCTGTACCAGATGGCTGCAGTGTTTTCACTGCAGAGCTGGTGGCCATATCTCGTGCTCTTGAGCACATCCGCTCATGCCCAGGTGAGTCATTTCTCCTGTGTAGTGACTCCTTGAGCAGCCTACAAGCTACCGACCAGTGCTACCCCCGTCTTCCTTTGATTGTGACCATCCAGGACTCCATCTATTCTGTGGGACGGTCCAGTCATTCAGTGGTGTTTGTCTGGATCCCAGGTCACGTGGGAATCCCAGGCAACGAACTTTCCGACAGGCTGGTCAAACAGGCTACGTAAAGCCGCTTATGGAGATTGGCTTCTCTGAAACTGACCTGCATTCAGAATTACGCCGCAAGGTTTTGCTGCTTTGAGAGACAAAATAGCATAACCTCAGTACGCACAACAAGCTGTGTGCCATTAAGAAAACTACGAATGTGTTTTAACATTTTCTCTAAGTTTTAGCACATGTCCTTTGTCCCTGTGTGTCCTCCACCCTAGTGCCTTCAGGGTGGAAGTTTTAGTGTGTTGCAGAGTGGCTGGCTTTTCCTTTTTATCTTCGGAACAAGATACTGATGAATTCGTAATTTGGTCCCCTTGGCCCTCTTTTAAACAAACCAACCAACCGAGGAAGTGGAAGTTACTGGACTGCCTGTCTTGTGGACTTCAGAGGGCTCCATGGGAACGCATCTTGGATATGCTCGACATTTTCATCAGCCATGCTGACTGACCAGTGGTCTTCCCTTTGCATATGCAACCAACTTCCAAGAATTTTGTATACCATTGTAACTATGATTGTGCCCCCCTGCGGGTTCGGGGGTTAGAATAGGCCCGCGGTATTCCTGCCTGTCGTAAGAGGCGACTAAAAGGAGTCTCAAACTTTTCGGCCTTAATATGATGGTCCCCTAAGGGGTTTGACCACTAGATTCCAAGATTTTCTGTTAGTGCGTACCATTTGGGGAAGGACGCCTTACGTGGTGCATTCTATATCCATCTTGCCCTAAGATCTGGCACAACCGATATGGTCATGGTGTTGGTCTTACACCGAGCATCTGGCCACGTCAGCTGCAGTGTGTTCCGGGTGGCATACATGCCCTCCATTATGCACTTCCATCTCCGCACTCATGACACATATGGATATTTGACACCCAACATCCAGCACGGTAGCCAGTCCGTTGTGGTGGGGTCGTCATGTACCCTCTTGGTGGTAGCCCCCTGACTACACAGGGATCGCACTGCTGATGCCTGAGCTGCTACCTCCCCGCGTCTGCCAAGGAGTAGATTCCTATCCCTCTGGGGCATCGGGACTCCCGGCAAAGGCCATCCTGCCAGGTGGTCTTTGCTGCGGCTGGGTGGCGCCCGTGGGGAGAGCCCCTGGTCGGAGTGGGTGGCATCAGGGCGGATGACCCGCAATGAAGTGTGGTACATCATCTCTTGCTGGTGGGCCTCCACCAGCAGTCTCTAAGCGATCTAAGTCTAACCCCAACGGCAAGCAATACAATCAAAGATCATTTCCCTCCCTAGCCACACCATGGGAGGAATGCATGGCTAAAGACAGCAGTGGAGATTATTCACCCCAGTACCTTGTCTGTACGTGGGTTGATGGTGACTCTTTTATGCCAACCAAGCCTCAGTTTTTTGTGGAGCATTTAGAGGACAAGTTCGGGGAGGTGGAGGGCTTGTCCAAAATGCGCTCTGGGTCAGTTCCCATCAAAACAGCTTCCTCTGCCCAGTCACGGAGGTTGCTCGCTTGTGACAAGTTGGGGGATGTTTCAGTTAGCATCACGCCCCATAAGAGTCTCAACATGGTCCAGGGTATTATATTCCACAGGAATCTTCTTCTGCAGTCCGACGATGAACTGCACGCCAACCTAGAACGACAAGGTGTTCACTTCGTCCGGCGCATCCATCGGGGTCCGAGGGATAATCAGGTAGCCACCGGTGCCTTCATCTTGGCCTTTGAGGGTGATGTCTTACCCAAAAAGGTTAAGGTGATGGTTTACCGTTGTGATGTGAAGCCATATATCCCTCCTCCGATGAGTTGTTTTAAATGCTGGAAGTTTGGGCACATGTCATCTCGCTGTACTTCCAGCATCTCGTGTCGGGATTGTGGACGTCCTTCACATCCCAATACTCCATGTGCCCAGCCTCCTATCTGTGTTAACTGCGGAGAACACCATTCCCCCTGCTCGCCGGACTGTAGGACATTCCAGAAAGAAAGGAAGATAATGGAATATAAGACCCTGGACCGCCTGACCTACCCCGAGGCTAGGCGGAAATATGAGCGGCTCCATCCTTTGGCAATGACATCAACCTACGCCGTTGCTGCAACGACGGTTCTCCCATCGTCACGAATCGGCTCTAAGATCCGTCAGAATTTACCAGCCCCCTTGCTTGTGGGGGGCACTTCACAACCTGTTGCTCCTGCTCCATCTACTTCAGGAGCAACACCCCCCACCCCCCCCCCCAACAATCGGGGACATCAGTTCCCCCTTCCCAGCCAGAGAAGCGTAAGACTTCTTCGGCTACTCTCGCAAGGAAGGGGTCCCTTGGGGACCTCCCTTCACAAGTTCCGACTAGCGGCACAGCAGACACCCGCAAGTGGCTCAAACAACCACCAGTCCCTGGTCATAGGGCCTCACGGTCGTCGTCCGTCCCTGAGACTGACCCTGTGAAGCCCTCCAAGCCTGCACCACCGAAGGCACAACGAGAGAAACAGAAACAGAAGAAAGTCCCAAGAATACCGACATTGCGGTGGCACCCGTCCCACCGCTTCCTACAAGCTCTACGTCTGAGGACGAGGTGGAGATTCTGGCGTCTGCTGAGGACCTCGATCTCGCCGGTCCCTCAGACGCCATGGATAGCGCTAGCACCGGTGCTCAATTGGAGGCAGCAGGTGACTCCGCGGTGTAATCTGCCTTCCACGTCCCGTTACGCTTTTCTCAGACACGGCCAATACCATCCTCCAGTGGAACTGCAGCGGTTTCTTCCACCATCTAGCTGAGCTCCGCCAACTTATCAGCCTTCACCCTTTCTTCTGCATTGCTTTTCAGGAAACTTGGTTTCCAGCAATGTGAACCCCCGCCCTCCGTGGCTATCGGGGTTATTATAAGAACCGGGCAGCTTATGAAAGGGTGTCTGGTGGCGTCTGCATTTATGTCCTTAACTCTCTTCACAGCGAGTCTGTCCCTCTACATACAGCTTTAGAGGCTGTCGCTGTTCGGGTGTGGACGCCACAGGCTGTTACTGTCTGCAGTCTTTACCTTCCACCGGATGGTGATGTCCCGCAACCTGTCCTGGCTGCGCTGATAGCCCAATTGCCGCCACCTTTCCTGTTACTGGGTGACTTTAACGCCCATAACGCTCTGTGGGGTGGGTCGGTGGTGACAGGTCGAGGCGCCACCATTGAGCATTTATTGGCACAGCTCGATCTTTCGCTTTTAAATGATGGTTCCTTCACACACTTCAGCGTGGCGCATGGCACGTACTACGCCATCGACCTTTCGATTTGCAGCCCTAGCCTGTTACCGTCTGTTGACTGGAGTGTGCATGACGACCTGTGTGGTAGTGACCACTTTCCGATCTTTGTCACTGCCACAGCGTCAGTCTTCTGGGCAGCCTTGCAGGTGGGCCATGAATAAGGCTGACTGGGACTTGTTTTCCTCCACTGCTGTTATTGAGCCTCTCTCTAGTGATGACATTGATGCGGTGGTTCAATCGGTCACCACCGGCATCGTTACTGCCGCCGAATCTGCCATTCCCCATTCTTCTGGGTCCCCTCGGCGGTAGACTGTGCCTTGGTGGTCGCCTGAGATCGCTGAAGCGATTAAAGATCGCCGGCGGGTGCTCCAGCGTCACAAGCGACATCCCTCCATCGAAAACCTTATCGCCTTCAAACAGCTGCGTGCGCGAGCCCGCCGCCTTATCCGCCAAAGCAAGCAGGAGTGCTGGGAGCAGTATGTGTCCACCATTGGCCTCCATGTCTCTCCATCACAGGTCTGGGCCAAGATCCGACGCCTCTATGGCTATCGGACCCCTGTCAGCATCCCTGCGCTCTCACTGAATGGAGCAGTTTGTACAGACTCCGACAAAATTGCCAACAGCTTGGCAGAGCATTTTGCTCTGAGTTCCGCTTCTTCCAATTACCCACTGGCCTTCCGCCCCATTAAAGAGCGGATGGAACGTCGGAGCCTTTCTTTTCGCACCCACCATTCTGACTCCTACAATGCTCCATTCAGTGAGTTGGAATTTCACAGTGCGCTTGCCGCGATACCACTCCTGGGCCAGATCGCATCCACTGTCAGATGCTGAAACACCTTTCAGTGGACTGCCAGCGACAGCTCCTCGACCTTTACAACCGCATTTGGGTTGAGGGTGAGTTTCTGTCGAAATGGCAAGAAAGTATTGTTATCCCCATTCTGAAACCTGGGAAGAACCCTTTGGAGGTGGACGGCTACTGTCCCATTAGCCTCACCCACGTTCTTTGCAAATTGCTTGAACGGATGGTGAGCCGGTGGTTGAACTGGGTACTGGAGTCAAGGGGCCTTCTGGCTCCATCTCAGGGTGGGTTCCGTAAAGGCCGCTCCGCCACCGACAATCTGGTGAGTCTGAAGTCGGCCATCCGTACTGCCTTTGCCCGCCGTCAGCACCTGGTCGCTGTCTTTTTCAACATGAGGAAGGCGTACGATACGACATTGCGTCATCACATCCTTTCTGCGCTTCATGGATGGGGTCTTCGGGGCCCTCTGCCGATCTTTATCCACAATTTTCTGTCGTATCATACCTTCCGCGTGCAAGTCGCGGCCTCCCATAGTTCCTCCCGCGTGCAGGAGACCGGTGTGCCCCAGGGAACTGTTTTAAGTGTCTGCCTGTTTTTAATAGCCATTAACGGGCTTGCTGCGGCGGTGGAGACGTCTGTCTCAGCGTCCCTGTATGCTGACGACTTCTGCCTTTACTACAGCTCTACTGGCATTGCAGCTGTTGAACGTCAGCTACAGGGTGCAATCCGCAAGGCGCAGTCTTGGGCTGTAGCGCATGGTTTTCAGTTTTCGGCTGCCAAGACCCGCGTTATGCATTTCTGCCGGCGCCGAACAGTCCATCCTGAGCCGCAGCTTTATCTTGCCGACGACCTCCTTGCTGTGGTGGAGACCCACAGGTTTTTGGATGTAGTTTTTGATGCCCGGCTGACTTGGCTGCCTCATGTTCGGCAGCTTAAACAGGCGTGTTGGCGGCTTCTAAACGCTCTGAGATGCTTGAGCCACGCCCGCTGGGGCGCTGATCGATCTAGCCTGTTGCGGCTCTACCAGGCGTTAATCCAGTCCCGTCTGGATTATGGGAGCCTGGCTTATGGCTCAGCATCCCCATCTGCGTTGCGGGTGCTGGACCCGATCCTCCACAGCGGGACACGCCTAGCCATTGGTGCTTTCCGTACCAGCCCTGTGGACAGCATACTAGTGGAGGCAGGTGTCCCTCCCCTGCGGTTATGGCGCCAACGTTTGCTGGCCGCTTATGCTGCCCATGTTTTTAGCTTGCCCGGGCATCCAAACTATCGTCTCCTGTTCCCGCAATCGGTCGTCCATCTGCCAGAACGTCGGCCCCGGTCAGGTTGTACGATCGCGGTCCGCGTCAAAGAGCTTCTCTCCGGGCTTAGGGTTTTCACTGTTCCAACTCCTTTTCGGGCCACTTTGCATACATCCCCATGGTGTGTTCCTCGCCCTTGCCTTCGGCTCGACTTGGCACAGGGCCCGAAGGACTCAGTCCCTCCAGAGGCCTTCCGCCGCTGCTTTTATTCCATCCTGGCCACGTATCAGGGCTCTGGAGTTGTATACACTAACGGTTCGATGGTTGCTGGTCGTGTCGGTTATGCACTAACTCTAGGGGACCATTCCGAACAACGTTCCTTGCCGGACGGCTGCAGCGTTTACACTGCTGAGCTGGTCGCCATCTTTCGTGCCCTAGAGTATATCCGCCCCTGCTCAGGTGAGTCCTTTGTTATCTGTAGCGATTCCCTGAGCGGTTTATGAGCTCTCGACCAGTGTTTCCCTCGTTCTCGTCATTGCTATCCGTGAGTCCCTGCATACTCTTGCCCGTTGCGGCCGCTCTGTGGTCTTTGTGTGGACCCCCGGTCATGTCGGTATACCGGGCAATGAACGTGTTGACCGCCTGGCCAAACAGGCCACCAGTGAACCCACTCTAGACATTGGCCTTCCAGAGACTGATTTGAGGGCAGTCTTACGCCGCAAAGTTATCTTGCTTTGGGACGCTGAATGGCGCAGTCTGGCCACCCCTAACAAACTCCGTGCCGTCAAGGAGACGACGACTGTGTGGCACTCCTCCTTGCGAGTCTCTCGCAAGGAGTCTGTTGTCCTCTGCCAACTGCGTATTGGGCACACACGGATGACCCACGGCCACTTATTGCGCCATGAGGACCCCCCCTCTCTGTCGCTGCGGCTCGGCATTGAAAGTGGTCTACATTTTGTTGGACTGTCCACTTTTATCTGTGCTCCGGCAGACGTTTGCGCTGCCTGACACACTCTCTGCCCTTTTAATAGATGACTCTGCCATGGTGGACTTAGTTTTGCGTTTTATTTGGGCAGGGGGGTTTTTATCGTTTAATCTGAGTGTTTATGTTCTTTTTTTTTAGTTTTGATTCTGGCTTTTAGCCTCTGATTTTAAACTGAGTTTTTAATGTGTTCTTGGTGGTTGGCTTTTCCTCTTTTTTTTTTTCTCTATGGTCGGCCAACCACCGTCACACTCTGTGTGATTTTAATTTGTTTTGTCTGATCTCTGTCGGAGTATTTATTGTCCTGTGTCGTCTGACGTCTTTCCTGCTGTTTGTTTTTATTCTCTTTGGGTGGTTTTAATTTTTTGGAAAAAGGGACCGATGACCGTCGCAGTCTGGTCCCTTTAATCCCACAAACCAACCAACCAACTATGATTGTGCAGAGGTGGCTTCTTGCTGAGTCGACGGCAGAGTACACGTTGTATTTCAGCAGTGGTTTCACTTCATGCAAATTCCAACATACACAGGATGATTTCTCTTGTGGTGTAGTTGCCATATTGCTACGAACAAACAACAGCACCCCTGTCTCAAAACTTTGAACCTTCCTCTATCCAGTGACATGTTCAACGTGTGTTTATCTTTTATAGTTTGTTTATAATAAACAATTAAAATCTGTTCTGGTTCTTGAAGCACCAAGTACTTACCCAAACAAAAAGTTATTCAAAAGTGAAGTAAGCCAAAATTACATCAAATCCACAAAATTGGTGTTGGAAATTTCATTTGACCTGTGTATTTAGAACGAAGTCGACATCCAAAACTTTTGCTCTGGTATTGAATACATCTAGGACAAAGCCAACAACAGAAAAAAAGATAGAAAAAGCCTTGCTGGTATAACTATTATCAAAAATCTAATGTTACTGAAATAGCTAGAACAACCTCTTTGATACCCACCAATCTTAATTAATCATTATTAGCTATAGCTAACACATACAACATGCAAACTCAAAAAAATTACATAAATATAGATTTCCATATAAAACACATGTACCATACTTCTAGAGTAAACAAGTCATAAAACCATACATAACACTGGCCATATTCAACCACCAGACCAGACAACTGGAGGACATGTATCTTTGTCACCAAATCACCCATTGTGTGTGCAATGACATGATAGTTAATTTCTTTGTCGCAACAAATATAAAGCAAAAATTAACTCTCCAACCATTAACAACATGCCAAACTAACAATTTCAAAGCCAGAAACATATATGTAGCCAGGAACTGTTGGTACTATAACTCATTAACAAAGCTCTAAATACACAATTCCAATACAAAGCCTTCAAGTAATATACAATGACTGACAAAGAATTCTACACCATTCCATTCAATGCTAGTGCCACAACGTACTGCAAAACACCACCTTCAAACCCAATCCATTTCAGGCATACCGGCAACGTTCACATAATACAACACAGTTACATCACGGATCAGACTGACATCCGGTACTGGGTGTTTCAGTTGGCCTGGGTTAGGGTGGCATATCTCACATAGTGTAGAGCATAGAGAGCAGAGAATTCAGTTTGCTTCCCTATAGAACCAAGGCTCTCGACATGTACAGTAATGATATAATCCTCAGAAGTATTGACTGATTCTCACAGATCAGGCAGTGATATTATCTGATATGTCATGCTAGTAGAGGCAGAATGAGAACACAGCCCAGGTAAACAATGCAGAACATGTTACTTAATGAACACAAAAACAAAAAGCTGCTTCATGAGTGAGGTTTTATTAGGACTGTTCATAGTAAAGTTTTGGTTAGTACTTGATTAACAGAAGTTCATAATTGGGCAGATGACCCCAATAAATGACAAAGCTAAAGTATGAGTTCACTTTGGTGTTGAAAGTTATAACACAGAGTAACGGTAATGCCCAGTACTAAAATTCACTGCAGTCTTCAGTGTAGAGGCCCCTTCCTGGCAATGCCTGAGGTACCATCTGCAGCATCGTCGACAGGACTGACTGCGGACCTTTGGTACAGAGCCGAGTGGAGGGTCTGAATCAGAGGCTGAGACGGTTCTGCGACGGTGTGGGCTGCAGATTCCTCGACTTGCGCCACAGGGTGGTGGGGTTTCGGGTTCCGCTGGATAGGTCAGGAGTCCACTACACGCAACAAGCGGCTACACGGGTAGCAGGGGTTGTGTGGCGTGGGCTGGGCGGTTTTTTAGGTTAGATGGCCTTGGGCAAGTACAGAAAGGGCAACAGCCTCAACGGGTGCGGGGCAAAGTCAGGACATGCGGGGACCAAGCAGCAATCGGTATTGTAATTGTCAACTGTCGAAGCTGCGTTGGTAAAGTACCGGAACTTCAAGCGCTGATAGAAAGCGCCGAAGCTGAAATCGTTATAGGTACAGAAAGCTGGCTTAAGCCAGAGATAAATTCTGCCGAAATTTTTACAAAGGTACAGGCGGTGTTTAGAAAGGATAGATTGCATGCAACCGGTGGTGGAGTGTTCATCGCTGTTAGTAGTAGTTTATCCTGTAGTGAAGTAGAAGTGGATAGTTCCTGTGAATTATTATGGGTGGAGGTTACACTAAACAACCGAACTAGGTTAATAATTGGCTCCTTTTACCGACCTCCCGACTCAGCAGCATTAGTGGCAGAACAACTGAGAGAAAATTTGGAATACATTTCACATAAATTTTCTCAGCATGTTATAGTCTTAGGTGGAGATTTCAATTTACCAGATATAGACTGGGACACTCAGATGTTTAGGACGGGTGGTAGGGACAGAGCATCGAGTGACATTATACTGAGTGCACTATCCGAAAATTACCTCGAGCAATTAAACAGAGAACCGACTCGTGGAGATAACATATTGGACCTACTGATAACAAACAGACCCGAACTTTTCGAATCTGTATGTACAGAACAGGGAATCAGTGATCATAAGGCCGTTGCAGCATCCCTGAATATGGAAGTTAATAGGAATATAAAAAAAGGGAGGAAGGTTTATCTGTTTAGCAAGAGTAATAGAAGGCAGATTTCAGACTACCTAACAGATCAAAACGAAAATTTCTGTTCCGACACTGACAATGTTGAGTGTTTATGGAAAAAGTTCAAGGCAATCGTAAAATGCGTTTTAGACAGGTACGTGCCGAGTAAAACTGTGAGGGACGGGAAAAACCCACCGTGGTACAATAACAAAGTTAGGAAACTACTGCGAAAGCAAAGAGAGCTCCACTCCAAGTTTAAACGCAGCCAAAACCTCTCAGACAAACAGAAGCTAAACGATGTCAAAGTTAGCGTAAGGAGGGCTATGCGTGAAGCGTTCATTGAATTCGAAAGTAAAATTCTATGTACCGACTTGACAGAAAATCCTAGGAAGTTCTGGTCTTACGTTAAATCAGTAAGTGGCTCGAAACAGCATATCCAGACACTACGGGATGATGATGGCATTGAAACAGAGGATGACACGCGTAAAGCTGAAATACTAAACAGCTTTTTCCAAAGCTGTTTCACAGAGGAAGACCGCACTGCAGTTCCTTCTCTAAATCCTCGCACAAACGAAAAAATGGCTGACATCGAAATAAGTGTCCAAGGAATAGAAAAGCAACTGGAATCACTCAATAGAGGAAAGTCCACTGGACCTGACTGGATACCAATTCGATTCTACACAGAGTACGCGAAAGAACTTGCCCCCTTTCTAACAGCCGTGTACCACAAGTCTCTAGAGGAACGGAGGGTTCCAAATGATTGGAAAAGAGCACAGATAGTCCCAGTCTTCAAGAAGGGTCGTCGAGCAGATGCACAAAACTATAGACCTATATCTCTTACGTCGATCTCTTGTAGAATTTTAGAACATGTTTTTTGCTCGCGTATCATGTCATTTCTGGAAACCCAGAATCTACTATGTAGGAATCAACATGGATTCCGGAAACAGCGATCGTGTGAGACCCAACTCGCCTTATTTGTTCATGAGACCCAGAAAATATTAGATACAGGCTCCCAGGTAGATGCTATTTTTCTTGACTTCCGGAAGGCGTTCGATACAGTTCCGCACTGTCGCCTGATAAGCAAAGTAAGAGCCTACGGAATATCAGACCAGCTGTGTGGCTGGATTGAGGAGTTTTTGGCAAACAGAACACAGCATGTTGTTATCAATGGAGAGACGTCTACAGACGTTAAAGTAACCTCTGGCGTGCCACAGGGGAGTGTTATGGGACCATTGCTTTTCACAATATATATAAATGACTTAGTAGATAGTGTCGGAAGTTCCATGCGGCTTTTCGCGGATGATGCTGTAGTATACAGAGAAGTTGCTGCATTAGAAAATTGTAGCGAAATACAGGAAGATCTGCAGCGGATAGGCACTTGGTGCAGGGAGTGGCAACTGACCCTTAACATAGACAAATGTAATGTATTGCGAATACATAGAAAGAAGGATCCTTTATTGTATGATTATATGATAGCGGAACAAACACTGGTAGCAGTTACTTCTGTAAAATATCTGGGAGTATGCGTACGGAACGATTTGAAGTGGAATGATCATATAAAACTAATTGTTGGTAAGGTGGGTACCAGGTTGAGATTCATTGGGAGAGTGCTTAGAAAATGTAGTCCATCAACAAAGGAGGTGGCTTACAAAACACTCGTTCGACCTATACTTGAGTATTGCTCATCAGTGTGGGATCCGTACCAGGTCGGGTTGACGGAGGAGATAGAGAAGATACAAAGAAGAGCGGCGCGTTTCATCACTGGGTTATTTGGTAACCGTGATAGCGTTACGGAGATGTTTAATAAACTCAAGTGGCAGACTCTGCAAGAGAGGCGCTCTGCATCGCGGTGTAGCTTGCTCGCCAGGTTTCGAGAGGGTGCGTTTCTGGATGAGGTATCGAATATATTGCTTCCCCCTACTTATACTTCCCGAGGAGATCACGAATGTAAAATTAGAGAGATTAGAGCGCGCACGGAGGCTTTCAGACAGTCGTTCTTCCCGCGAACCATACGCGACTGGAACAGGAAAGGGAGGTAATGACAGTGGCACGTAAAGTGCCCTCCGCCACACACCGTTGGGTGGCTTGCGGAGTATCAATGTAGATGTAGATGTAGTCACTGACGGGTCCATTTTGCAGTGGTGAATGGCAGTAGTGTGGTGTTGGAGATTCTGATGATTTCCTTAAGGAAAACTCTGAGTGATGGACCACTAATGTGGTCAGCACATGGCCCAGAGGACTCATAGGAATGAACTGACCTGGCACAGATTGGCGCCAGCCTAAATACACTTGTAACGCCAGGATACAGCTGGATCTGTTTGTGGCCACCCACAGAACTGAGCAGGTTCACTGGGCCAGGGACCTTTGGTGACGTTCGTGTTGCCACCTGTCAGCCCAGCAGGCATATGAGATCTTCTGGTAGTCTTCAGTAGGTGAAGCCCCTGTGGCTTCACTGTGTAGGCCACTCGCATGATGGTGGTGTGAGAGGGGTTAATGGAACAGCCCACTCATGTTAACACTAGTTCATCCAGATCAAGTCTAATTGGGTTTACTTCTAGGAACAGTTATCCTGTTAAATGAATTGCCAGTAAAGTTCAAGTGGTCATATGTATTGCCTTTGTTGTACCAGAAAACACATTTTGTCATGCGCAAAATGAACACTGCGCAACAGAATCAAACACAGCATTCAACAATAGCTGCTACAGTGCTACTGTGTGTATTGTTGTTTCGTACTTAATGTTAGCTGTAGGTGGGTGCAAGAGATTGGAGACTGCAAATAATGTTCTCTTGATAACAAACCAAGACAACAGCTTTCACAGCATTCTGGTTTTTCCATCACTGTAGTATTCAAATTGTTGCTGCCTGCCATTGTTTAAACAGTTTTTCTGGCTGGTGAATGAATAATTCTGTACATTAATTGGCCAATATTGATGGGTCATATGTGATTACTTTTGTTGTGAATACTAAATCCAGTATCAGAACATTTCGATGTTTTTTCATTTGAGTTGTGTGTTTTGTTAACATCTGATATGTTACCTTCGTGATAAATCTGTTTTATTGAAGTTGAAGTTGCATCAAGAGAAGTTGGTGTGCAAGTGGAACTCCACTCTTCAATAACATAAAAAGCTTGAAAGGCAAGCGAGTTCTAAACAGGGAATAAAAAGCTTAGAGGCGTGGAAAAAATATATAGTTGAGCTGTACAGGAAAGGATGTAATGGCAATATTATGGAAAGAGAGAAGAAAATGGGTTAAGATGAAATAAGGATACAATATTGTGAAAATAATTTATCAAAGTGCTGAAAGACCTAAATCTAAACAGGATGCCTGGATTAGACACCATTTCTTCACAATTGTTAAAATACTTGGCAGAACCAATCATGACAAAACTCTTCCGTCTGGTATGCATAGTATATGAGACGGGCAAAATTCCCCCAGGTTTAGACACCCAGGGGTCTAATGACCTTGGTTAGTTCATGTGTGGCGCACAAGGGCCCCAAGCTGTTGCTGCCCTGTCTTCCTTACTGGCTGCATTATCTTCCCTGTGCCCCTCCCTCCCAGTGTTCACTCCTTCCCCTCTCTTGGCATCCTTGCTTACACCAGTTGGCTATCCTCCTGGTTTCTGCCATCCCTTACAGTTTTATTCTTCTTTTTTTTCTGGCATTTTTGGTCTCCACTTTGGGGTTTCACCTCCATTTCTAAATCTTGTCTCCATATTGCGAGCCAACTAGGGAAGAACACCTACCTTAGTCTATTTGGTGTGTGACTGTACTGTCTCTTTCATCCGTTCATTGATGCTATTGTCCTTTCAGCACTATATAGCCCGCACAGTAACCAGTCTGTGTGATGGTTTCATTATGTACACACTCGGTTAAGACTCCCGATGAGACAGGGATCACACTTCTGACACCTTACATGCTACCTTCCTGTGTGTGTCTAGGAGTGATTGCTTGTTATTCTGGAGTACCAGATCTCCTGGGAACAGCCACTGTTGCAGAAGGCTGGTGGTATGGCTGGTTGGTGCCTGTGGAGAGAACCCCAGACTGGAGTGGTTGGTATAAGGTGGATGCTTTGCATATGAAACATATTAAGTTCCAAAAAACTGTTTGTTCTTCTTCAGCAGTCTTTTTAGTTGGGAATGGATACTTTAATGCTACTTATTATGACCCCGTGGCCTTCTCCTCCCTGGCTACTCCCTGGAAGGTGGGCCAGGATCACCAGCTTGGATTGAAACCCTCTCCCCACTACCCGGTCTGCACCAGGACTGACTGGGACACTTTCGCTGCCACCAAGGCATTATTTTTCATGGACACTACGGAAAATAAGTTTTGCGAAATGGAGTCAGTGAGATATGGTCAGGTTTGGTGTTGGTCAAAACTTCTTTTGCCACCCAGTCTATCACCACCTTGGTGACATCCTGGTGTCCATTGCTGCTCGCCACTTTTCAAATATGGTTCAGAATGTCATTTTTCATGGGATGTTTGAAACTGATAAGGAAGTCCAGGCCATTCTGGAATGGCAGGGCATCAGTTTTGTTCAGTGTATTCAAAATGGCCATGAGGACAGTCACATTGATACTGACATATTTTTTCTGCCATTTGAGAAGGTCAAGGTTATGGTTTATTATTGTGATTTAAAACCGTACATCATGCCACCCATGAGGTGTTCTCAGCATTTGCATTTTGGATCCATGTCTCCTGATTGACAGCGGACCCTCTATGTTGTGAAAGTGGATGCCCACACCATGAGGGGGAGCTCTTATGTACCACCACCAGTCTGCATTATATATGATGACCATCACTGTCTATGCTCGCTGGATTGCCCAGTTTGTAAGAAGGAAAAGAAGACATAGGAGTGTAAATCCTAAGATCGTTTATCCTATCTATCCTGAGGCTCAACATATTTGCCCAGTGTCTGTGACATCCAACTTTACCTCTGTTACATCCTTTCCCCCTCTCCTTTCCCTCACCCCTGTGGTTCCCTGACCCTCCCCTCTACCTCCCCCCCCCCCCTCCCCGACCCAACTGGTGAAGTGTCCCCATTCTGCTGCATCTGACATTGAGAGGCTCCTTCCTGCTGAGACCTCTCCACCTCTCCCAGATTGGAGGCATACTGCCACATGTCTGCTGCACGACCCACAGTCTGTGCGCCCCAAGATCGCCTGATCTCTATCTTGGTGAAGCCTGCTCGCTCTCTCTCTCTCTCTCTCTCTCTCTCTGTGTGTGTGTGTGTGTGTGTGTGTGTGTGTGTGTGTGTGTGTGTGTGTGTGTGTGTGTGTGTGTGCAGGGAGCAGGAAGCTGCAAGCTGCTTTCTTGACCCATGAAGGAAAAGAGGAAGAAAACTAAGTGCCTAGAAATAGCCCTCTGGTGTCCATATATTGTGTCTGACCTCTTGTTCATGGATGTTGCCCTGTCCTTGTTGATGATGGATGGTGACCCAACGGCATGACTGGGTTTGAGCTGTTCACCTCCCATTTGGATCACTATTCCATGCTTACTCAATGGAGTTGTATCTGATACTGCTATCACCTTCTGGAGTTGCAATCCATTATTTCCTTTTACTCCATGGCTTGTGTCATTCTACAGAAATCTCATTTTACTGATACTCACTCCCCGACCATTCGTGAGTTCTGCGCTTTGTCAGGATCAGGTCAACCCTTTGATGGCATCCAGTGATATTTGCATGTTAATCCTTATGAACATTGTTAGTGCCTTCCTACCACATTGGAAGCATTTGCTGTCCAGATACAGTTGGACTCTGCTGTCACATTTTGCAATCTCTATCTCCCTCCTGACAGACCACATACCCCATCAGCCCACCCTCACAGGGGGCTCACAGTTCTTTTGTGAGTTTGTGCATGGCGCACACAGGGCTCCAAGCTATTGCCGCCCTTCTTACTTCCCGGGCTGCATTATTGATTCTACATTTTCTGTCTGTAGTGTGAACTGTTTGGGGAAGAATTCCCCCCCTTAGTGTCTACTGGATGGATTCCTCCCTGCCGTAACCCCCCCCCCTCCCCCCCTCCACCCCACTAGGTCACCAGTCCATGTGGATTACAACACTGGGATTACACTTCTGACACCTAGCTGCTGCCTCCCCATGTTATGCATAGGAGTGGTTGCATGTCGTTCTGGAGCATAATACCTTCCGGCAGCAGCCTTTTCGACGGCCATCTCTTAGATTGGGAATGGATCATAGAACGCAACTTTTATGTCCCTACACCCTAGGAGGAGGTCTAGGTCGCCGGCTTTGGGTGAAACACTTTCCACACTATCTGGTTTGTACCAGGATGGATGAGAACACATTCAGCATCACAAAGCAGTTTTTTGGGGGGGGGGGGGGGGGGGAGGGAATACTGAAGACAAGTTTGGCAAAGTGGAGTCTCTCAGTAAGTGAACAGTCAGGTTCCTTGATGATCATAGCTGCTTTTGCCACCCGATGTGCAGCTCTGTGCTTTTGATAGTCATGGCGATGTCCCAGTTCTTATTACACCTCACCAGTTCTTCATTCCGGTCCAGGAAGTGTTTATCATAGGGACTCGTGCTTCAAACTGATGAGGAATTCCAGGCCATGATGGGGAAATCATTTCATGTGCAGAAAAGTCGTAAGGACATCTGCACCTGTAGCTACACCTTTATTATGGCTTTCAAAGGAGATACACTCCTGGAGAAGATAAAGGTCAAGTGTTAATGGTGTCATGTGAAGCCGTACAACCTGCCACACATGAGGTGCTTTCAGTGTGTGCGTTTTGTGCTCGTGTTTTCCCAATGTACCGAGGACCGTCTGTGTGGTGACTGTGGACACCCATTCTGTGAGGGAGCCTGTGTTCTGCCACCCATATGTGTTAATTGTCATGACTGTCACTCTCTGTGCTCACCAGATTGCCTGGCTTATAAGAAAGAAAATAAGGTCTGGGAGTGTAAGTTCCTTGATCAGTTATCTTACACTGAGGCTGGTCAAACATACGACTGACTTCACTGTGTGTCCATGACTTCCACTTTTGCCTCTGTTATGTCCTTTTCCCTCCTCCCTCTTCCTTACCCCAGTCCCATCCTGCTCTCCTCCCCCCTCCCCTGCTGTTCCCTCGCCCTCCCCAACAGGTATGACTCCCCCTCCCGGCTGAAGAAGTGCAGCCATCTTTGGTGCCCATAGAGACGGGGCTCCTTCCTGGGATCCCCCTCCCCCATAGCCCCCAGAGGTGCCATCTCCCACCTTGCAACCTTTTATTTATGGATGCCACACCGACCCCATCCTTGGTGATAATGGATGGTGATCTGGAAGTGTGATTCCCTCCAACCCATATGCCTCCCATTTGGATACCTACTCCGCCCTTAATCAATGGAATTGTAATGGTTACTATCTTCACCTCCCACAGTTGCAGTCCCTTATTGCCTTTTACTAGGTCATTTCTGTCATTCTACAGGAATCTCATTTTAAAGATGCTTACTTGGTGACCCTTTGTGGGTTCTGTGCTTTCTGTTGGAACTGGGTCAGCCCTTTGTGGGCTTTCAGTGGCGTCTGCACGTTGGTCCTTATAGATGTTGTTTGTACATGGATCCCACTTCATACCCCATTGGAAGCAGTTGCTGTTCATGTCCACTTGGATTCTGCAGTCATGGTTTGCAATCTCTGTCTCCCTTCTGACAGACCACCTGTATCTGCCACCCTCCCTCCCCTCCCCGCCCATCAGCCGTTGTGGGGCAGTGCTTTCTCATCTTGTCTGGGTCATTGACCACTTGTGCACCATACCAATGCATTCTTAATGATGTTTCCCCTATTCATTTTAGTGTGGCATATTGCACTTTCTCTGCCATTGATCTTTCACTTCCTTCTCCTCCCATTCATCCTTCCTTACACTGGTCTCCACAAGATGACCTGTGTGGTAGTGACCATTTCCTGTTGATTCTCTCATTCCCTTCCTATCTCCCAATGACCAGGTTACCCCAGCGGGCTTCCCATTCATACTGATTGGTCTCTATATAACTCCTAGATTGTTTTTCCACCTTCTTTGTCAGGTTGTATTGATGAAGTCATCCGTGACCTTGCTGATAGGGTCATCTGTGCTGCTGGCATTGCTGAGCTTGCTTGACTGGACCCGCTTGCTGACTGACTGTGGTCCCCCAGTTCCGTTTCTTGGGTCTTCTTTGTGACAACAGGCTTACTTGGTTTCCCCATATCTATCATCTGAAGATTGCCTTTTTCTGTAAACTTTGTTCATCACTTCCTTACCCACACATTTTGAGGTGTAAATCATTCAACCCTTCTCCACCTATTCCAGGTATTACTTCTGTCTTGTCTTGACTATGGTTGTCAATTTTATGGATCAGCTGCCTTTTCCATGCTGTTCCTCTTGGACCCAGTTCACCATCATGGTATCCGTTTTGCACTAACCCTGTCGATAGTCATCTGGTTGACACTGGGATCCCTTCCCTTTTGATTTGGTGGTCCCAGCTCCTGGTTTCCCATGTCATTGCTATCCACTCTTCCCCTGCTCAACCCTCCTATTCTCTTCTTTTCGTGGCTTTGGACAGTCACCCGCCCGCTGCATCCCTCGGTTGGGTTTACTGTTTGAGCTCTGCCTCACTTCTCTCTGCTGAGACTTCCATATTTCCTCCTTGTCCTCTTCCCCACATTCTCTCCTGACCATCCCTCCTTGATTAGTTGCTCAGTGTTGGATCCGGACGGATTTCTTAAGGGATCCAAAAGCCTCTACTGCTCCAACGGTGTTCCATTGTTTGTTCCAATTACTCATGCAGGAGGTTCAAAATGCCATTGGTTTCAAGATGCCATTGTGTTTTGCGCCAAGGCTCTAAATCGGTTCATTATGTGGCGCATGCCTTAATGTCTCCTGTTGGCATGGAACACCATCTCTTCTTGCCTGCTACATGTGGGGTGTTTACTGCGGAATTGATGGCAAACTACCGGGCCCTCTGCTTCCTTAAACAGCCCTCACTCAGCTGAGTTTTATTATGTACAGACTGAATAGTGGCCTTCAGGCTGTCGCTCAGAGTTTCTCCCGCAACTCCTTGGTCTCTGCCATCCATAACTTTCTCACTGATGTTGGTGATGCTGCTTGTTAAGTTGATTCTCTTTGGGTTCCTGGCCATATAGGTATCCCTACTAATGAGCTAGCTGCTCATCGGGCTGGGGGAACAGGGGAGGGAGGGGGTGGCTTCCAACTACCCATCTCCATTCTCCGTGACCCATCCAGAGGCGGATTTGTGGCTTTACATCAAATCCATTTTTGCTCTATCATGGGGTGATTCTTGGAAGGCTACCCCCCACCCTTCCTGCCATCTAGAAAAAAACTTTGCGCCATCAGGGAGACTCACACCATAAGGCATTCTTCCCTATCATTCTCTGCCATCTTCTTATTGGTCATACTAGGTTGACCTGTGGTTTTTTACTCCGCAAGGAGTTGCACTGCCCCCACCCCCACCCCCATTTTGTAGTCGTGTGGCTCCCGTCATGGTGATTCATATTATGCTGGACTGCCCCTACCTTGTGGACCTTCACACTAAATATGCCCTCCCACATTCCTCGTCTTGGGTGTTAGCAGATGACCCTTGCAGGATTATGTCTGCGCTCAGTTTTCTTCATGAAAGTGGTTTGTACTCTCAGGTTTAAGTCCTTCAGTTTTCCTCTGGAATTTGAGTCCCTCAGTTGGCGTAGACGTTAGTTATAGAGGCGTTGACCTTGCCTTCCCACCAGCCATGTTCTCCCTGCCTTTTTCCCTGCATTTTGTGTGGTCTGTTGTGCAGTTTTGTTTCCTCTTTTCTTTGTCTTCTTCCCCTTGTGTTGTCCCTGTTGTAGCATGATAATTGTATGGTGTGGGTGTCAGGGACGATTCGGTGGCGGTGCTGGTGCCCCACTATGCGTAGCATTTCTGGAGCACCCCTGCTCTCCCCATTTCCACCCATCTCCCTCATGTCCTTTCCTCTTCTTGCTACCCTACTGTTCCTTTCCCTTCTTTGTTTGCTCATTATCCCCTCCCCTTGACTGGACTGAGCTGTTTGCATTGTTCCTCCCTTGATTCCTCCCTTCTTAAATCATGGGACTGATGACCTCATTGTTTGATCCCATTCATGCACACAAGAAAGCACACCTTATGCACACGACTGCCAACTCCTGCAGCTCGGGCCAGAATGCATCTATCACGTGGGATGGAAGCAGCAATCTGGAGGGGACTGGAAAGGGGGCGGATGAGATAATAGTGTACAGGTGTGTGTGTGTGGGGGGGGGGGGGGGGGGGGGGGGGACACTGTTAAGTGACGTGTGCAAGGACTAGAATGCCAACAGGCACAGTGTCAAGAGGTGGGAGATGGAGAAAAAAAGGAGAGGAGCAGGAAACAGAGTGTGGGAGAAAAGCATGGGGAGGAGATCTCAGGAAATGGGGGGACAGCAACTGTTGGGCGGAGGGTGTGAGGACTATGTTAACATAGTTGACACCAGGATAATTAGGGGAGTGGAGAATGTATTGTAAGGATAACCCCCATCTGTGCAGTTCAAAAAAGCTGGTGGTTGAGGGGGTATTATGAAGGCTTGGATAGTGGAGCAGGCATTGAAATCAAGCATATTGTGTGCAGCTGCATGTTGTGCCAAATGGTAATCTACTTTGCTCTTGGTCACAGTGTGGCAGTGGCCGTTCATGCTGGTGGATAGCTGGTTGGTAGTCATATCAATTTAAAAAGCTACATAGTGTGTGCAGCAGAGCTGAAATGTATGAACAAAAATGGTCCTGTTAAATGTATGAACAATAACAGTCCTGTAACACTACTTTGAGGTTCATCTCACGCTACTAAAGATTTCTCTTCATTGCAAACGACCCCCTCTCCCTCTTACACACACACACACACACACACACACACACACACACACACACACACACACACACACACACACGTGCGCGGGCCAAGGGTGAGAGCATTTGTGCCACATTCCTATCCCATTATCCTGCTGTCTTTCCCTGTCTCATCCCTTTGCTGAATGTCCCTCCCATCTATCAGCCACAATTTACTGCACCCTTCCTAGCTTGTTGCTCCTCTCACCCACCCACCCTACCCGACAAAACTCCCTGTCCCCAGTAAGATAGCAGCACTGGGAAAGTGTATTTATTTTGTACTGTGGTTCTTTGTTATATGTGAAGACTGATTTGAAAACCTTATTCTGAAGAAATTTCAGTTGTTTTATTGTTCTAGAACTCGAAAATAATAAAACCTGCACACAGTTCACATATATGGGGACATGATACTCTTTTGGAAATTTGATGTGAAGTAATCAAAAGGGATGTAAACAGGGACAGGAGAAAATGGTTTTATTTTTTGCCAAAATTGGTGTTACATTTACAAATTGGTTAATACTTCTGCCAAATTTGGTGTAATTTTTACCAAATTTGGTGACCGTTTTGCCAAATTTATTGGTAGTTTTTATCAAATTAGGTGTTATTTTTAGCCAAATGCAATGTTACATTTTTGTCAAATTTGTTCTTAAGTTTTTGTCAAATTCAGGGTTTTTTTGCCAAATCATGTGTTAGTTTTTCTAATGTTGGTACTGTTTTTGTAGTTACATCAAAGTTCCTTATGTGGGAAATGAACTGTCAGTTTAATGTTATACACAGACTTCAGCCTTGAGGTGATTAGAAGTTAAAATGCAGTTGTAACATTGAATAACTATCAGTTACGCCTATTAGTAAACAGTCATCCTCAGATTTATGACTTTTTTTATGTGGTAGAATTACAAATTTCCCGATATCTACTAAAAATCTCAGGTCTTTAACTTTTTTGCCAAAAACTGCTAATTTCATGACATTGTGTTTGTGAAATTTTCCTGCCCCTTGGTACAAATAATGGAAGTATTAAAGGTAACAAAACACTGTATAGTTGCATTGTACGATTGGCACACAGAAGCTCAGCAACATTTTCACACCTGTTTTTATGCCTGTCGACCACTCAATGCAATGATACAGTGAGTGGTTACATTGACACATTCAATTATTGTACTGCAATCAATAGTCATAAAAAGTTTCAATTATCACCACAATTTTTTTTCCCTGGTGTATTACTAGTGTTTGGATCGATATGCAGTTAAAACCCACGAAATATGTGCCAAAACTCCTCGAAATATGCAGTTAAAATATTGTCTTACTGCCAGAAAATGCTTTTAAATATGCAGGTAAAATTCTTTAATTATGCATTTATCTAAGATAATTTTTTTAATTATGCATGTTACTTGGGAAAATTAATGAATAACCATCAAATATTTTCAATAATGGTTATAATTCAATGAAAAAATGAAGTATGACAGAGGTACTTACACGATAAGTTTGCTAAATTCTAAAAATGTTTTGAATTGCCAACATTTTCTCCATATTCTCTACGTGAAAATTTTTCCTGTGGCCAGATAATAACATTTTCAATCTTGAAACTGATCGTTCAACATCACATGACTACAGGGAAAAATTTAAGAGCAGCAACGTCAGACAATGTGAAATCATCTAGATTCTTGGAGCGTTTCTCTCCTTCCAGTAACTGAGCGATCTTCTGAATCGTAGGCCAACCAGGATTTCTATGAAGAACTGCATCCAATTTTCTTCTAAGTCTCTCACCGATCGGACCTGGCCAACTCTTGCTCTGTGTCCTGAGTCCTTTGACGAGAGCCACTGCCTTAGTAACTTCCATGTTATGAGTCTCGTGTTTCTCAATTAGGTCTGGAAGGCTACCCAAGTGTGCTCGGATGAGAGATAGGCTGTATAACATGCTGGAATTTTCAGGGCATCCTTGGCTTATGTTATGGCTAAATTTTCACTATCTTCAAAGCCCTTTAGGGCCTGGAACAAGAAAGTAGTAATCTAGTGAATATTGGTTTAAAGCTGAAAAATGCTGTACATGTTGTGTTCGGTTTTTTTTTTTTTTTTTTTTTTTTTTTTTTTTTTTTTTTTTTTTTTTTGCTTATTCAATTTATCCAGAACTACATATGCATTCATACCTCTTCAACTTTCCTGTGGTTGTCTGCATAATAGTCCGCAGCTGAAATCCACGATCCCCACCTCGTCAAGACTGGTTCAGGTGGCAGAGGACAGTCTGGGTGAGCAGTCTTGAAAGCTTTCACTTGACTTGGTGCCTTGATGAAAACGTTTGCTGAAGATATAAGGCTGTTGAACTCGGGCAATGTGGCTCTGACCTCTTCAGCGACTCAATGGATGCCGTGAGCCAGACACGTGAGGGGAATAATTTTAGAGTAAAACACCTGGAGATACTCTGCGGCCTTCAGCGTATATGCGGCACTAAGTAGTCTGTCTTAATGGCCAAAACCTTGTTCTCCCTACGCTTCTGATCTTAACTTCTCCATAGTACACCTGAAAGAAAATCAAAGGATTTTACAATTTTTTTTTATTATTTTATTATTGGCTCAGGACATGATGTGAAAAACTAATTATTGGCTCAGGATATGATGTAAAAAACTGCATTCTTATATTAAGTCTAATTTATTTTAAACTATTCAATATTGGTGAAACTTACACAATGCTTCCTGCACAGTGTGTGAAATCGTGGCGTGTGTCGTTCGCTCCACTTCTTTGCACAGTGTGAGGGGTCCTCGTCCAGCCTCTTCAGCAGAGAGTTTTCCAACTATGACTTGCACCATATACCAACCACAAGAATCAGTGGTTTCGTCAACGGATAGCCAGACTGGAGAATCACCAATGTCTTTCCTAATATTCTCCAATGTCTGTAATAGAGAAATTAAATTAAAAAAAAAAAAACACACACACACACACACACACACACACACACACACACACACACACACATAAACATGTGGACATTACATAGGAGAGATACATACGAAAACGAACTATATCCGTTTTAGCACTTACCTATATTTTGACTATTTTATTACGTATCTATATATTGACCAAAACAATAGTCATTTAGTTCACACAAAAAAATTATACTCTTTAAAAATAAATTTACTTTCTTTTTTGCAGTGAACATTTTGAGACAGACTGTCTCCTTCTCAAGTTCTTTCTTCATTTGTCTTTTCCTTTGCTTGAAAAAGCTCACTCACTTTAAATTTAGTTTTTTTACGTTCAAGTAATTGTTCATTTTACAAAAATAAACATTCAAACATAATTTAAATTTTTTTTCTAGGTCTTTTTTTAATTAAATGACTATTATTTTGGCCCATGTATGTATCAGATTATATCCATTGACTTTCATGTACCTACGTTCATAAAAATTACTGAAAGACCTTACCTTTTCATACAATGGGTCCACATAGTTCTATCTGAGTGTTGCCTTCGTGAGGAATATCTTTCCCTGTGTATTTTTTCAAGAAGGTCCTCAATCCTTCATTCTCCAGCTTATTCAAGGGGATGTTTTCTTTCATTAAAGTCTCGCAAAGATCTTCATTGAACTCATTTTTGTCGTCCATATGCTTAGAAAATGTGGAGATCAGTGGTTGCTGTGAAGTTTTTAACCATGTCTTGGTTACATTGTTCTGGTGCTGAGATGTCTTTTTATGCTGATCCAGTTGAAATTTTTCTCAACCCTGACCTAAAGCGTCAGAGAAGGGAATAAATATCAATAAGTATGTGCAATTGTACCGGCGAGATAGTCACTCAAACAAGTGAATTAAGACTACAGATAAGTTTCTAAAAATTGAAACTTCGATCCCCTCACAGCATTTTTTTTAGTTTGCAAGAATGCCGAAGGTAATTCCTAAGGGTCCCCCCCCCCCCACCCTCCCCCCCCCCCCACCACCACCACTACCACCACCACCAAAATTAAACTTACCTCTTTTTCACATAGTTGGCAGAATATTATTTTTCAGTCCGTTGTGACAGCACAATCGCTCTTGATCCATTTCCTTAAATTATTGGTTTTTGGCCTGGGCATATTTGTAATTTGAAGAAGGTAGCAAAGATTTGATGTGAACAGTACGGAAACACACACAAGAATGATTCATATTCTGAAATGCCAACAGTAACTAGTAGGGCATTGTTGGCTCACAGCAGAGATCAGGTGAGCGACCTGAACACGCATGAACTGCGGGCAACAAATACCGAAGCACGTGTCTACACCAATAATCCATCTTGCATCAATGAACCATCACAAGTCTTTTGCCTCCTTAACCGAGAGACTGCCGCAGTGGAAAAACAAGACTATGTCCTTCTATAAACTACCCACGTTTACCTGAAAGGCTTTTATTCTGATGGCTCGTCCCGTATTATCTCATTTTGGAAATTTGTTGCCTAATATTCTGTGAGGTTCTTGGGTTGTCAGGGAACAAAATGAACCTCAGTACGACCTCTAAATCCCCTCTGAGTATGACAATAATATGCTCAATTGCCAAAAATATGCAAATATATGCATTTTAAATTTGAATTTAAAGTAGCCTAGTACCTCCAAAATATCATAATTCATAAAGGTACAACACTAGGCACAATTAAAAAAATGATATTCAAAATATGCAAAATCTGAACTCTATATATAACTGCAGTCCTGTTACACACTGAAATTCCTGCAGACTAATACCTTAGTCTGCCACTAAAGGAGACACAAGTAAATAGCACAGCCAGTTGCTGAAATGTACTGTCTGGAAATTGGTTCTTGTCAGCATTGGAAATGGTGCAGATATTTCAGGTCAGTCCAAGCCCGTATTACTGTTTTAGCTGTAGTTGGCCTGACATAGCTGCCACATCTCTGCTGCTGGCAAAAATTACTACATGATTCCCTCTTTTATCAGCAGGCTTCAACTTTTGGTTCTCACTCCTGTAGACAAGCTCTGGCTCTGTCGTGCAGGGATTTCAGTATGTGCCAGGACTGCAAGTATACACATACAAACAAAGTAAAAATTAATTAAACAACTTTACTTTCTGAGGTTATAACCAAAACTTTGACTACCCCTCACATCCCTTTTGATTTCACATGTAATTTCACTTACCTATGAATTGTGTGAGGCTTCTATTCTCTTCAGAGCCTAATACATTAAATAATTATATTTTTAAATGAAATTACTTCAGACATATTCATACATTCATTAATTTATTTACAGCATGTTCCATTACATTAATGGTAATGCTACATGCATGTATTTTGATTGTGTGTGTGTGTGTGTTTTAAATATTGTTTGCCACAAACATAAGTGTTTCACATGCTACCACTCAAATAATTTGTATATTATATTACAGCTCAGAAGACTGTTCCTTACTTGACAGAAGAGAAACTGATGGAAGTAATTAGAAAGTGTAAGGAGGCAGATTCGTACTCCTTGCTTATTAGGACTCTGGGTGAAGTATACTCCAGTATCCCATCTCTGAGTGCAAGCTTCAGGAAGGAGCATCCAGATTCTCCGATTGATGCTGTGTTAGAGAAAGCACCCAAGAACCTGAAAAACCTGAAGAAGGAAGATGTGCGTATCATGGAGGGAGACATGGACAAGGATGAGGACAGTACAGAAATGTCTTGTGATGTGGAAGGAGCTGAGTGTCAGTCAAGTGAGAGCAAGACTAAGAGTGTGAAGGATGAGGTCTGGATAGACTTTGCTTCATTGCGTCGAACTTATGAGGCACTTTTTGCCCTTCCTGTATCGGCTTTTGAGAGTGCACTGGTGAATGCTCTAGTGTCATTGGCTGGTGACGTGGAACTGGATCTTATGTTCGGTGTACACTCTGATGAAATTTTACATGCCCTTGTTGTGGTATTTGAAATTCCAGAACTGGGAAAGTCAGAGTTCCTTGAGGTTTGTCTGTTTATAATTTAACACACAAATCAAAAAGAGTAAGAGAGAGAAAATATGCAATGATCATTTTAATTTTCGTGCTGAAGCTGTTTATTCACAGATTTTTGAGTTTGGGATAGAATTAATGTTGCCATGATATATTGTGGCTGTCTCTTTGACTTTGGTCTTATTGTGAAACCAGATGAAGACTGGTAGAAATCTGTGCTTGGCGTACAAGAAGAAGACAATGAGGGGACTTTGCAAAACATCATGTAACATGACAACATTAAGTATCTACATCTACATATATACTCCGCTAGCCACCAAGTAGTGTGTGGTGGAGGGCACAATTCGCCTAAAAGTCATATCCCCCACCCCCCAATCTGTTCCACTCGCGGGTTGCACGAGGGAAAAACGACTGAACGTCTCACTACGAGCTCTAATTTCCCTTATCTTTGAATGGTGATCATTGCGCGATTTGAAAGTTGGTGGTAATAATATATGCTCTACATCCTCGGTGAAGATCAGATTTCGGAATTTAGTGAGCAGCCTCTTCTGTTCAGCACGTTGTCTATCTACAAGTTTATCCCATTTCAAACTTTCTGTGAGATTCGTAACGCTCTCACCATGGCTAAATGTACCAGTCACGAATCTTGCTGCTATTCTTTGGACCTTCTCAATCTCTTGAATGAGACCCAACTGGTAAGGGTCCCCATACAGATGAACAATACTCTAAGACTGGATGAACTAACATATTGTAAGCAATTTCCTTTGTTGAAGGACTGCACTGCTTCAGGATTCTACCAATAAACCGCAATCTGGAGCTCGCCTTGCCCGTTACTTGTATAATCTGATCATTTGAGATCATTTTGAATAGTCGCACCCAGATACCTGACGGATGTTACTGCTTCCAAATCCTGGGCATTTATTTTGTACTCGTACATTAATGGGGATTTTTGCCTTGTTATACACAGTAGGTTACACTTACTAATACTGAGAGATAACTGCCAGTCATTACATCACGCATTTATTTTCTGCAAATCATCATTGATTTGTTCACAAATTTCATGTCATACTATTTTCCTGTAGACTACAGCATCATCGGCAAACAATCTAATGCCACTTTCAGTACCATCAATCAGATCGTTTATTTAAATCATAAAGGGCAGCAGAACCTATTATGCTGCCCTGGGGCACACCTGAAGTTACGCTTGTTTCTGTTGAATTCACCCTATTCAGGACAGACATGCTGCTCTCTGTCTGTTAGAAAACTTCCTATCCAACCACATATGTCATCGGATAGACCGTAAGTGCGCACTTTTTGGAGCAAGCGACAGTGCGGAACTGAGTCGAACACCTTTCGAAAGTCGAGAAATATGGCATCAACCTGGGAGCCGGTATGTAGAGCCTGTTGTATATCATGCACAAAAAAGGGCCAGCTGTCTCTCGCGTGACCGCTGGTTTCTACAAATGAGCTTCTCAGAGTCTAGAAAGGTCATTATGTCTGAACACACAATATGTTCCATGATTCTGCAACAAATCAATCTCAGTGAAATTGGTCGGTAATTATGTGCTCCGATTTTCTACTCTTTTTTATAGAGTGCTATGACCTGGACCTTCTTCCAGTAGTTGCAAACTTGAAAAACTGGGGAAATATGCAATGTTGAAGCACATAGTTTTTTTATTTTTTTTATTTATTTTTATTTGTGTGTGTGTGTGTGTGTGTGTGTGTGTGTGTGTGTTTGTGTGTGTGTGTGTGTGTCACTTATTTATTTTTCGGAACTGATTCTGAATTACAAATTACAGTATGGAAAGTCGTGGCAGAAAAGTAAGTAAGTTAGAGTATAGGATAACAACTCACTGCATAGTGGAGACATGGAGTCATTAGCAAGCACATAAAGAAGATTGAAAACTGTATTAGCTTTCAGGCAAATTCTATTTCCTGTTATAATACATGCTTGTGCGCACGTGCGCGCACACACACACACACACACACACACACACACACACACACACACACATTGTATATTCGAGAGCTGTTAGGGAATCTTTCATGACGATGAAGTCTCAGTTTTTTGTTGAGCATTTAGAGGACAAGTTCGGGGAGGTGGAGGGCTTGTCCAAAATGAGATCTGGATCAGTCTTGATCAAAACAGCATCCTCTGCCCAGTCACAGGAGTTACTCGCTTGTGACAACGTGGGGGATGTTTCTGTAACCATCACGCCTCATAAGAACTTAAATATGGTCCAGAGTACATATTTCACACATACCTTCTTTTGCAGTCTGACGATGAGGTGCACGTCAATTTAGAGCGACGCACTGTACATTTTGTCTGGCGTGTCCACTGGGGTCTGAAAGTTGCCACCGGTGCCTTCATTTTGGACTTAGAGGGTGATACTTCACCCAAGAAGGTCAAGGTGATGGTCTACTGGTGTGATGTAAAGCCCTATATCCCTCCCCCGATACGATGCTTTAAGTGCTGGAAGTTCGGCCATATGTCTTCCCGCTGTACTTCTAGAATCACATGCCGAGATTGCGGATGCCCATCAGATCTCAGTACTCCATGTGCCCCGCTTCCCATCTGTGTCAGCTGTGGAGAGCACCATTCACCTTGCTCATCTAACTGCAGGATTCTCCAGAAAGAAAGGAAAATCATGGAGTACAAGACCCTTGACTGACTGACCTACACTGAGGCTAAGAGAAAATTTGAACGTCTGCATCCTGTGCATATGACATTGTTTTACGTCGCCGCTACAACAGTCCTGGCACCATCAGCTCTGCCAACCCAGGTCACCTCTCAGAGCCGGAAGACTACATCTGCCCCGTTGATGGTGGTGTGGGGGGGGGGGGGGGGCATTTCCATCCCTGCTGCTCCTGCACCATCTACTTCGGGAGCAACAACCTCCCCCCAACCATATGGGATGGCAGCTGGTTGTAGGGCTTCACGCTCATCCTCAGTCTCGGGGACTGAGCCAGTGAAGTCCTCCCGGCCAGGGAAACCCAAGGAGCAGTGAGAGAAATCCAAAAAGTAAACCTCCTAAGACTAAGGAAATTGCGGTGGCACCCACACCACTGCTACCTACAAGCTCTGCGGCTGAGGATGGGGTGAAGATTATGGTGTCCGCTGAGGACTTAGATCTCACCAGGCCCTCAGACACAGTAAATATAGACTGCTCAGGCAATAAATTGGTGGCAGCAGGTGACTCTGAGGTATAAACTGCCTCATTGAATGTTCCATGCCTTCCCAGTCTCACAATGTCATCCTGCAGTGGAATTGCAGTGGATTTTTCCACCGCCTGGCTGAGCTACGGCAACTGTTAAGCTTTACACCTGTTATCTGCATTGCCCTCCAGGAAACCTGTTGCCTGCAATGCGGACGCTTGCCCTCCGTGGCTATAACAGATATTACAGGAACCGTAGCGACTATAATAAAGTGTCAGGTGGAGTTTGCGTTTCTGTCCTAAACTTGGTCTGTAGTGAACATGTGCCCCTTCAAACCCCTCTGTCAGATTAAGGACGACTCAGGAAATAACTGTCTGCAATGTATATCTTCCTGCAGATGGTGCAGTACCCCTGAATGTATTAGCTGCACTGATTGATCAACTCCCTAAACCTTTCCTACTTCTGGGAGATTTTAACGCCCATAACCCCTTGTGGGGTGGTACCATGATTACTGGCCGAGGCAGAGATGTCGAAACTTTACTGTCACAATTCGACCTCTGCCTCTGAAATACTGGGGCCGCCACTCGTTTCAATGTGGCTCATGGTAGTTACTCGGCCATTGATTTGTCAATTTGCAGCCCCGTACTTCTCCCATCTATCCACTGGAGAGCACATGACCTTTGTGGTAGTGACCACTTCCCCATCTTCCTGTCACTGCTCCAGCATCAGGCACATGGACGCCTGCCCAGATGGGCTTTGAACAAGGTGGGCTGGGGAACTTTCACCTCTGCTGTCATCGCTGAATCTCCCCCACACGGTAACATCGATGTGATGGTTGAGCAGGTGACTAGCACAATTGTCTCTGCGGCAGAAAATGCGAACCCTTGCTCTTTAGGGTGCCCGAGGCGCAAGGCAGTCCCTTGGTGGCCGCTGGAAGTCGCTGAAGCAATTAAGGAGCGTTGGTGAGCTGTACTGTGGCATAAGTGGCACCCTTCCCTGGAGCACCTCATAGCCTTTAAGCGGCTCTGTGCCCGTGTTCACTACCTTATCAAACAACGGAAGGAGGAGTGTTGGGAGAGATAAGTCTCCACCATTGGGGGCCACACTTCACCTTCCCAAGTCTGGGCAAAGATCAAACGTCTTTTCGGGTACCAGGCCCCAACAGCTGTCATCGGTGTTACCATAAATGGCGAGTTATGTACTGACATAAAAGTGATTGCCGAGCACTTTGCTCGAGCCTCTGCGTCAGAGAATTACCCCCCAGCCTTTCATACACTCAAACAGTGGCTGGAAGGGAACATTCTCTCATTCACTACATGCTGCAGTGAATCCTGTAACGCCCTATTTACAGAGTGGGAACTCCTCAGTGCCCTTGCACATTGTCCCGACACAGCTCCTGGTCCTGATCGCATACACAGCCAGATGATTAAACATCTCTCATCTGACTACAAGCAACACCTTCTCATCATCTTCAACTGGCTCTGGTGCAATGGCATCTTTCCATCGTAATGGCGGGAGAGCACCTTCATTCCGGTGCTCAAACACGGTAAAAACCCGCTTGATGTGGATAGCTATCGGCCCGTCAGCCTCACCAATGTTCTTTGTAAGCCGCTGGAACGTATGGTATGTAGGCACTTGGGTTGGGTCCTGGAGTCACGTGGCTTGCTGGCTCCACGTCAGGGCGGCTTCTGCCAGAGTCGCTCTACCACTGATAATCTTGTGTCCATCGAATCTGCCATCGCCGGCCGAAGTGGCCGTGCGGTTAAAGGCGCTGCAGTCTGGAACCGCAAGACCGCTAGGGTCGCAGGTTCGAATCCTGCCTCGGGCATGGATGTTTGTGATGTCCTTAGGTTAGTTAGGTTTCACTAGTTCTAAGTTCTAGGGGACTAATGACCTCAGCAGTTGAGTCCCAAGTTAGTGACTCCCATAGTTCTATCCGTATCCAGGAGAATGGAATCCCACAGGGCTCTGTATTGAGTGTGTCTCTATTTTTAGTGGCCATTAATGATCTAGCAGCAGCTGTCGGGCCCTCCATCTCACCTTCTCTGTATGCAGACGACTTCTGCATTTCATACTGCTGCTCTAGTACTGTTGTTGCTGAGTGGTGCCTCCAGGGAGCCATCCACAAGGTGCAGTCATGGATTGGGGTGCAGATTGCTGTACACTGCTGCAACTCTACAGAGCCCTTGTCCAGTCCCGAATTGACTATGGGAGTGTGGTTTATGGTTCGCCAGCACCTTCAGCATTGCATTTACTCGACCCTGTGCACCACTGTGGGGTTCGATTAGCGACAGGAGCTTTTAGGATGAGTCCGGTGACCAGCGTACTGGTCGAGGCTGGTCTCCCTCCACCGCATATCAGACGTGTGCAACTGCTCACCAGTTGTGCAGCACACATTCATAGTTTCCCTGAGCATCCGAATTACCGTCTCCTTTTCCCGCCCGTGGCAGTCCATCTCCCGCATCGGTGGCCCAGATCGGACCTAACGATTGAGGTTCGCGTGCGGGCCCTTCTCTCCGAACCAGAGTCCTTCCCTTTATCACCTTACTTGCGGTCTGTTCATGTATGACTCCATGGTGTACACATCGGCCGCAGTGTCATCTGGACCTTTTGCATGGCCCTAAGGACTCGTTAACCCACCGCTCTCCGCTGTCACTTCCTCTCGATTCTTGACGTGTTTCAGGGCTCTGAAGTGGCTTACACCGACTGCTCAATTGCTGATGGTCACATAGGCTTCGCATACGTTCATGGTGGACATATTGAGCAGCACTCCTTGCCAGTTGGCTGCAGTGTTTTCACTGCAGAGCTGGCGGCCATATCTCGTGCTCTTGAGTACATCCACTTGTGCCCTGGTGAGTCATTTCTCCCGTGTACTGATTCATTGAGCAGCCTACAAGCAATTGACCAATGCTATCCTCATCACCCTCTGGTAGTGTCCATTCAGGAGCCCATCTATGCCCTGGAATAGTCCCGCCGTTCCGTGGTGTTTGTGTGGATCCCAGGACACATCAGAATCCCCGGCAACGAATTTGCCGACAGGCTGGCCAAACAGGGGACCTGCATTCTGTCTTACCCCTCAGGGTTTTCCAGCTTTGGGAGACGGAATGGCATAACAGCATGCACAACAAACTGCATGTCATTAAGGAGGCTATGACTGTGTGCAAGTCTTCCATGCAGGCCTCTCGCAGGGAGTCAGTTGTCCTCTGCCAGCTCTGCATTGGCCATATGTGGCTAACGCATGGTTACCTACTCTGTCGCAAGGACCCAACTCAGTGTTGCTGTGGCTCCCAAATGACAGTCGTCCACCTCTTGCTGGACTGCCCACTTTCAGCCGCTCTGCGGCAGACTTTTAACTTTCCCAGCACCCTGCCTTCGGTGTTGACAATGCCTCCTCAGCAGCTTTAGTTTTACGTTTTATCCGTGAGAATGGGTTTTATACTTCTATGTAGGTTTTAGCGCATGTCCTTTGTCCCTCTGTGTCCTCCAGCCTTGCAGAGTGGCTGGCTTTCTCTTTTTATTCTCGTGGTTGGCCAGCCACTGTAATCTGCGTGCATGTTTTGCTCTCTTCTGTTTCTAGTGTGTCTCTGTTTTCTTGTCCTCTTTTGTTCGTTTTAGTGTTTGTTGCCTTCCCTTCGTCTTTGTGGCTTTCCCTTTCTTTCCGTTTTGTGTTATATGTTTCGTCCGTTTTATTGTCACATTTGTGGCATTGTTTTATTAGGAACAAGGGACTGGTGACCTTGTTGTTTGGTCCCTTCTCCCACCTTTAAACCAACGAACCAGACAAAGTCTACCACCTGCTTTACCCATGACTGAACCGATGTGATCATTCCGTTTCATATCCTTGCAAAGTGTTAGACCCAGTTACTGGTATTTACAATTTCCTGCCTTGTATCTGTTATTGATTTTGCACCAGAATGTAAAACTCCATTCTGAACCTTAGTCTGTATGAAAATTTACCTGTAGTATTCTGATCTTGATTTGCAGAGTTGATTATAAATTTACTCCTGTTTTACCCACAGATCACAAATACCACTAGGGAGTGAATATATACACTATTGTTTGGAAAAAGTGAAATGAAATGCCAAGGCTGGGAGATTTGTTCTCAGTGAAATCATGCCACTGATTAGGGACAAACACTACACAAATGGTTAGCATTACAGGCTTGTACATGCACTGTGAGTGTGGAAATTCAGTACAGAGTAGCACCACCACATACTGCAATTAGAGCCGCTAGACAGCATGGCATGGAATAAATGGCACCTGAATATGCCACTGAAGAATACACTGCCATGCTGTTGGAAGGCGTGTCCACAAAGCATCAGTTGTTGCTGCAGGAGGACCTGAACATACAAGTTGCCGACCAGCCAAATTTCAGGTCGTTCGATGGGTGACACACAAGGCAAAAAGGCACACCAGGGAAGCAGTAGTACCCATCGAAGGAGGCTTGCACATTCCTTGCTACATTGGGTCGCTGTTGCTCTCCTGAAATATACCAAGTAGAACGTTCTGCAGTAGGGACAACTCCTTGGGCTGTACAACCTCCCTAATGTAGCGGTAGCTGTTCAGATTACCCCTGAGACATAAGATGCAAGACTGTGTGTTACAGGCGGTGATGCTACAAACCATCACACTCGGAATTTGTACTCTATGCCAGTGAACAATAAAGTCTGCCCGATTTTGTTCACAGTGGCAGCATTGAAGTCGTATTCAGTCATCACTGTAGGACAGGTTGAAGAAGCAGGTCTTGTCCGAAAACACGAAATTTTGCCAGTCAACATGCCAGTGTCTGTGTTCATGTGCCCATATCAGTCTGCAGTGTTGGTAGGATCTAGTCAGTGGAAGTCAACACAAATGCATGCGTGCCACCAGTCCAGCCCACAAAAGACGGTGTCTGTCTACACAGACTTGTCCACACCTGTTGCGGTGCTCCAATGTTATGTCAACACTGTGAATGAAGCTGTTCTGTCTGTTATGGCCAATCAAACAAGATGGCTGTTATCTCACACTGTGGTCACATTGTGTTGGCCAGTACCCTGTCATTACTGTGTATGACCCTCTTCTCTCCATTGGTTCCATGTCGGGCATTCTGTGTAAGCAGAAGTCCTGTGGGTGTTTGCAGATGATGCTGTGGTATATGGGAAGGTGTCATCTTTGAGTGACTGTAGGAGGATATAAAATGACTTAGACAAAATTTCTAGTTGGCGTGACAAACTGCAGCTAACTCTAAATGTATAAAAATGTTAGTTAATGCAGAGCCGTGCGGTTCTAGGTGCTACAGTCTGGAACCGCGTGACCGCTACGGTCGCAGGTTCGAATCCTGCCTCGGGCATGGATGTGTGTTATGTCCTTAGGTTAGTTAGGTTAAAGCAATTCTAAGTTCTAGGGGACTGATGACCACAGCATTTAAGTCCCATAGTGCTCAGAGCCATTTGAACCATTTTTAGTTAATGCAGATGAGTAGTAAAAACAAACCCATAATGTTAGAGGTTTTGTATGTCCATTCTTCTGATTGAAGGTTTGAGACTTGTGTAATAAAATGGAACACATAGTCGTCCTTATTTATTATGTGGCTGCCAGTTCGTTGTTTCAGTACATCGTCTTCAGGCCTCAACTAAAGCTGAGAGCGTTAACTCTAATTGAATAAACAATTCCATCAGCGTTTGTAGACATTTGAAACATTCACCTCAGGATCACCACCAGATCAAGTTCACACCAGCCTTTTGCAAACAGGTTGCTGCTCTAGTATGTCCCAATGGCATCCTTTTACCTGACTTGCCTAAAAACAGCTGGACCTCGCATACGTCCATGTCATTCTAGAAAACTAAAGTCAGGCATTTCTTGACCCGTTCCCTTTGGCAGAGATACAGCTCTGCTGTTGGTATTCACACACATATTTTCCCATCTTCAGTCTGTCCCATCCCACTTGGCAGTGGCGGTGGTGGTGGCAGTGGCGGTGGTGGATGGTGTAACACTGAACGGTGCCAGTGGGAAGAGCCCATGATCGGAATAGATGGCAGCAGGGTGGACTTTCCCCTCGTGAAATGTTTTAAATTACACCAGAACAGTGGCCTTTCTAATCCAGCTGTCTCTTCAGACAGGAATCAGAACTCCAATGTGGACAGTTACAACCATACTTCTTTCCATAAGCTGGCTACCCCTTGGGAAGAGGGACAAGCCAGATATCTAGGAGTGAAACAAGTTATACAATACTTAGTATGTAGCCTGACTGATGGGGAATTGTTTCATTGTGACAAAGCCATTGTTGTTTGTGGAAGAGAAGTTGAGCGATTAGGAAAAATTTGCAATGGATTGCAATTGATTAAAACCTCTTCTGCTGCACAGTATACAGCTCTTCATGCATGTGAACATGTGTGTGACTTACCAGTGGCCATTGTCACACACAAGACTTTGAATACGACAAAAGAAATCACCTTCCACTGAGACCTTCTGCTCCAAACAGACGAGCAGCTACGAGCTAATCTTGAGTTTGAGGCATACATTTTGTCAGATGCACCCAAAAAGGTCCCAGTGGTAATATAATAGATACAGACACCTTCATCATAACCTTTGAGAGGAATATCCTCCCAGAAAAAGTTGGTTATGATGTAGAACTGTAACATGAAACTTTAGGTCCCACCACCTATAATGTGCTTTCGATGCTTGGGCGTTGGTCATATGTTGTCCCGCTTCACAACAGACCTAAATTTTAATAACTTTGGACAATGACTCCATGAAGGTAGTCATAGTGAACAATGGCCTTTTTGTGTGTGTGTGTGTGTGTGTGTGTGTGTGTGTGTGTGTGTGTGTCAGTTGCACTCACCACCACCCTATACATTCACTGGTTTGTTCAACCTTCAAGAAAGAAAAGAAAATACAGGAATATAAATCTAGTGCCCGCTTGACATATAATGAAGCACGTAAAATTATGATTGATTGTATGAATGACTAAATCTCTTGATACAGTGTTCAATTTCTTTGAATTCACTTCCCCCCCCCCCCCCCCCCCCCCACCCACACACACACACACACACACACACACACACACACACACCACCTCTTTTGTGGTTCCTATGGTATTGTCTTCAGTTCAGTAATGCAGCCAAAGGAGCAGCTTCCTCCTCAGATGTCTACTGGTGACAGGGCTCCCTCTCGAGACCGTTCTTCCCAGAAAACCACAGATCAAAGGCCCAACACCAGCTGATGACTGGCTCTGGTCCCAGAGCTGCCCGCTCTTCCTCCATAGGCCCTCACAAAAATCTCAGCTACCAAATGCTGTGGAGGAGGAGAATTAGGACAAGGCTACTGTGGTGACCTTGGAGTTGCCAGATCCCCCTATGTCATTGGATTCTGAACCAGTGCTCATTGATGTGGTTCGCTGCCATCAGTGACAGGCATGATCAGTCCTGAAACTTCCTGGCAGATTAAAACTGTGTGCCGGACCAAGACTTGAACGTGCCGGACCAAGAATTGAACTCGGGACCTTTGCCTTTCGCGGGCAAGTGCTCTACCGGCTGAGTTACCCAAGCACGACTCACGCCCCATCCGCACAGCTTTAATCCCGCCAGTACCTCGTCTACTACCTTCCATACTTCACAGAAGCTCTCCTGCGAACCACTTGCCCGCGGAAGGCAAAGGTCCCGAGTTCGAGTCTCGGTCCAGCACACAGTTTTAATCTGCCAGGAAGTTTCATATGAGCACACACTCTGCTGTAGAGTGAAAATTTCATTCTATGATCAGTCCTCCTGGCCCCTTCCTACCTAACCTCTACATCCATAATGTGATCATTCAGTGGAATTGTAATGGATATTACCATCACCTGCCTAAACAACAACACTTTATTTCCTCTCTTCTGCAATGTGTATTTCTCTACAAAACACACGTACCTGATGACTATCCACAGCATTCCGTGATTATTGTGAATTGTCAGAACTGTGCTGGCCCAGAGGGCATATTACTTGGGGATTTCAGTGCACATCACACTGCGGGTGAGTACTACTTTGTCTGGTAGAAGCCTTCTGTTTGACCAGCTTCCTATCGACCGTGATCTGTACCTCCTCAGTGCCACCCGTGCCACCTTCTCAGGTATCGATTTCATTATCTTTTCCACCCGTCTCATGGTTTCACTGCATTGGTCACTATATATCGTCTTTGAGACAAGGATCACTTACTGGTGATCCCTCATTTTCTTGCCACTGTATGAAGGTCCAGTTGCTACATAGGATGCTTCAAAGAGACAACTGGTAGTTATATACCTCTTTTGTCATCTTGCCCCCTCTCTGTCTGATTCCATCTATGAGGTTGTGTGAGACTTCTACAATGCCATATCACCTGTGCCACTGGGACTGCTATTCCCCTTTACACAGGCCCCTTCCACAGCTTGCTGGTGCCATGGTGGATGAAAGACATTGCAGTAACTGATTAGGATCACTGAAGAGCCCTTTAGTGTTTCAAGTGACAATGTTCACAGACCAACTGCATCACTTTTAAGTACTGTGTACCAATGCTCATTGTTTACTTAATTGCTGTAAGATGGAATGCTGGGAACATGAAGTCTCCTCCCTGGGAATGTGTACCTCTTCATCCCAGGTGTAGGCCAAGTTCTATAGTCTTCTGCACCACAAACAATCAACAACTTTCACAGGTCTTGTCCTTCAGGATGGCCTTTTTATCAATGTGTCAGTTCTTGCTGAATGCCTTATAACACACTTTGTGACAGAATCTTCATCCTGTTCTTCTCCATCTGCTTTTCTGCTAATGAAATAACAAGTTGAGAATGTTCCCTAATATAATGAGCCATCCCCACATTGTAATTATGGAGCCTTACACACAGTAGTCCTTGTTGTGGTGGAATGTCCACTTTTTCTGGACCTCCATGCTAAGCAAGGCATCAGAGTCCTTGGAGTCCTTGTCTCAAACACTGGCAAATGATTCACAAATGATTGAAATGGGAAATTGTTCTCCATTTTCTCCATGAAATTGGTTTTTATTTTTCAATAGGTTTTGTGCTACGTTCAGGGCAGGGACACTGCCTGTTGGGTCTGAGGGATGTGTGATCCTATCTCCCTGACCACCTCACTCTTTCCTCCATCTCTTAGTTCTCTTGTAATTGCTTTTAGATGTGGTTTGTCTCCTTTATTGCCACACCGCTTTTTCTGTTTTACAGGTAGTTGTTTGGATAGTGGGTGTTCTTTAATGCCTTGATTACTCTGGAGCAGGGGCCAAACGGCTGTAGTTGGTCCGATCTCCTATTGTATGTAGAGTCCAGGGGGGCACTCATATGCTGCTTAACTATTTCTTTCCTCCTCTTTATATGGTCGATGGTCCAACTGATTCCCATTACATTATTATTACTGTTCTAAATATGTCAACTTGACATTCTTTGCTCTTTTACTGTTGTCACCCTTAATCAGTTTCAGAGGTCAGACATGAGGTAGAGTTTTTTTCACTGTTGGATGAGCCCTAGGAGTCCCCTCATCTACTCTGACCTACGTACAAGCCCGATCCATACTTATCTCCATAAATTCTTTCTCAGCTTTGGCGTCATTGCCCTCAAGGCCTTGATGTTACCGATCGTATGTACCTTCATCATACTTCAGATGTCACTAATTCTGGATGAACTATCCCAGATCGTGGAATTGAAGACATTGCTGTTTAGTCGTTTAGTCCCTTAACCCCCCCCCCCCCCCCAAAAAGCAACAAACCATCATATTGTTTGTGGCAACAAGTCTGTATATTGGTGTAACTGTTCAAGTAAACATTTGACCCACATAATGCCCGATATACCCTTGATATTCAAATGAGGATGTACTCTTCCTACCAACTAAAGCACATTCCACCTCTGCTTATGTTTCCACAGCTTCATAATTCAAAGGGAATGCCATCAGGGGGAAATGGAGAGCCCACTGACATTATAATGGTTGACTACTCAGCCCCTGCCAGTTATTCCTCTCGTTCCTACAGTTTGGCTGATTGTGCCCAACCACACCATTCATTCAACATGGTTGTTGGTGACACTGCCTCTGCCTTTGTACCCAAACATCCACATCTATTACGTTTTATGTCTATAGAGAAAACATATCCTTTTTCTTGTGCTCTTGTTGCAGTATCTCTCCTCAAGCTCTGTAGCTATCCTAATGGTGACCCTTTCAGGGTTCATGCCCATACCCGCCTTGTCATATCAGGTGGCAGCCCCAATTGGAAAGGCACGTAGCACCCAGTGCTCCTCCTCTTGGAGAATAATTTTTGTCAATTTGTCATTCTCCATTATCTCATACATAGTTGCACTGGCCTTTCTGATTCTAATTTACAAAACTCTCTACTGTCTCATTATTCCTCTGTGACACTTCGCTCAGCTGCTCCCAAAAGAATCTTGTGCTATTCTGTTTCGTATAGCACTGTCAGAGACCTTTCCTTAGCTTCTTGAATTAAAGTGTATTTCTCAACCCACCATGGTACCTAACAAATGCTTTTGCTTCCCCTGTCAAACATAACTGAGTCATTTGTAATAATTGCCCACCCATCCAGTACTCCAGCCTCCAGTCTAGCAGCTGCCATCAAGCCATCTGTACATGATCTCACACTAGGGAGCACTATTTGCAGCCAGTGAGGTGCATACAGTGCAACATATTAGATCGCAATGCACCGTGTACCTAGTCATTACCAGTGAAGTTTTATGCAGGCCATCACTATGGCTGTAGTGCCAGGCAGTGTACAACTCTGCTGTGGCAAAGTCCTCCAGGATGTTTGCTGAAGACAGTGGGTGTGAAGGCACTGATGCAAGTTAGCTGCCTGTGGCCACGGGCAGCGTTTGGTGATGCTAGCGACTGTAGAGAACTGCCGACTCAGATACACGTGCTGGTGCTTGCATGCCATATTGATGCTGCTTCATAGCTCAGGGCAGGACACATGGAATGTGTGGAACCCTGCTGTGGACCATGTGGAGGAAGACAGCCCTCAGCAGTAGTGTCTGTCCTTGCAAGCAGAGGCAGACAGCAACAGTATGCTCACACAGGTGAAGGTGGTTGGGTGGCTGCACTGCTCTGGTGTTGAATGGCTGTTCCCCAGGGCAGAAGGCCAGCAGTGCCTGGAAGTAGACCTGGCAGATGGTGTTCTGGGTGGAAGGTGTTAAGTCCACAGCATCAGAGTCAGCAGTAGGCCTACTGGTAGTGGAGGCCAAGTCTTCTGGTGGCAGCTTGTAGAACCATGTTGCATCACAGACTAGTGTAGACCTCTCCTTGTAGGTGGTAGCTGTTAGACTGCATACATCCGTCAAAAAACAGTGTTTGACATAACAGTGTGTGATCAGTCTGGACTCACCGACCCTCATGGCCTTTTGCTATAGCCATGGTAATGTTACTATTTTAGTCAGCTGTGCCAAAAAAATAGCGGTGATGCTACATCTTGTACCATTCATTGCCATATGCCCAACTGCTCCTACACTTCTTTCTCTTTGTTTCCCCAAGTCATGTATAACCTTCACCAATTCTGGTTCATCTTTGGTAATTCTTATCCATCACAACAATGAAGATCAGTGGTGAAAATACACTTGCCTGCATCAAGCCATTCATTTATTTCATCCAATCTGATCTGTCCTTCGCCCTCTGACACACAGCTCACATTCTATTTGTATATTTCTCCTACCCTCCTCATAGTCTGCTATTCTCCTCCTCTGTTCTCCATGGACTTCCATTCCTCTTTCTCTACATTAGAATAATATGCTTTTTCACTGTCCACCAAGGCCATAAGTTGATCTACTCAGTATTTATAGTGGTGTTGGTGTATCCATCATATGGTGAAATTTATATCTCCTGTGGACCTTCCTATTCTGAACCCATGTTCTTCTGTCAGCTTTCCATCAGTTTTTTGTCAGATTTTTGGTTTTCAAATCTCTCAAAGATCTTTGCACAGTGGCTCATTAATATGATTCCCTGATAGTTTTAAAGCTCTTTTCTTCATTTTTTAATATCTTTCTTAAAGTTTGAGACAATTATTGTCTTCTTCCAGTCTTCTGGGTCATCCTCTCTTTTCACACAATTTTCATAAGTCAATAGACACATTGTATCACAACATCTGCTGCCCATCCACCTGTACACACAGCTCACCCAAGTGTAGTACTTTGCCTCCTCTCATAGATCACAGTGCTTCTCCCTGTCAAGTCCTCTTTTGTTTGAATTTCTTCTTCTCCTGCCTCAATTTCTTCCTCGTTACCTAGGTCTCCATTTTGGTTCCGGAGTTCTTCAAAATACTCCCTCCCTATGATCTTAAGTTCCTCCTTATTTTCTATCTCTTGGGCACTTTTATTCACCATTTGAATACAGTCCGTCATATCATTGCATCTTTTACTTTTAAGCATTCCATACAGGACCTTTGATGAATCTTTGCTGTCCTTTCTGCCACCATTGTAGTGCACTCTTCCATCCATCTTCTTCTCTCCTTTGCCACCACTCTTTTTGTGTTAGTTTTTTTTTTATGGTACTCTTCTGTCACAACTGTTGACTGTCCTGTTCTGGATCCATACCCTAAAAGATCTATACTTCTGCACACTCTTTCATTTCTTCATTACACCATGGTGTTTCCGTCTCTTTTTGTTGCGTGTCCATCCACATATGCTTCCGGTGCACTTAGTCCATCTTAAGTCTATTTCACACCTCTGTCACAGTTTTTGGTTCGTCTATTGGGAGATTTTCTTTCGCTGTTGTGAGATACTCTACCCTGCTTTCTTCTTCTTTCAGCTTTACCCTGCTTTCTTCTTCTTTCAGCTTCCATATCCTTATACGCCTATCCTGGTTTTCTGTTGGAAGGTGAAAGACTATTGGATTTCCACTGAAGGAAAGGTTTGTTGAACATGACTTCCTGGTTCAAGAAAATGGAGAGCCCCAAGATTGCCTGCTACAGTATTGACTTGAGTATAAAGTTGATAGTTGACTATATCCTCTGCAGTAGTGAAATGTGTAGGAACATTACGGATATCAAGGTAGTATCATAAGAGTTCTTGGATTATGACCATTGACTATGAGCAACAAAGCTGAAACACACTAAGGATAAAAAAGAGACTGAAAACATACAGTAATGTGGTGCTAACAAGTATGTGTCTTGGTGCATTTATATCTATTATGCTTAGTACATCTGTAGGAATACCCTTAGATTTGTCAGTTTGCTGTAATGATGTGAGGAGCTTATCTTTCTTATTTTATGAGCTTCTTGCGTGTTTATCTAAAAATCCAAATGTATTGTACTTTCGAAGATGCCATTTTTTGTTTCTTCATTGAGTGTCATAACTGTGTATAGTTATTGGGGAGCTTGGTCTTTTGATAACATTTACAGTAAAATGGTGTAGTGAAAATACTGTAAATCATAGGGATTGGACTGATAAAGGCTCTGGTTACGCTGAATGCTTCTGCAGGCACATACATTTTATAGTTTTTCAGTGTTTCCTGTACCAAACATAAATTGTTTAACAGAGGAAGAGAGATAATACTGATCAATTTAAAATAAAACTCAAAGCAGTTTTGGTTGATAATCTGAATATTTACCATTAGGTGTGGACATCAGTATACGTGTGTGTGTGTGTGTGTGTGTGTGTGTGTGTGTGTGTGTGTGTGTGTGTGTGTGTGTGAACCATAAAGAAGTTACAAGTGAAGTGGAAGAAAACTTATAGTATAACAGTGCTAAGGGCAGAAATAAAATTCTGTCTTTGGATGCAAGAAAGTACAATCTTGATGACATATTTAGTTGACTGGATAGATGGCACTCACTCACTCAAAAAAAACTTTGAAATTTCAACACAAATAGGAATAATACTGGATAAATACCAGAGTTGACACTTGTTTTCTGATTAGAGAAGAATAATGTTGCTCAGAAGGCAGAATCATTGAAATCAGTTAAAAAAAAATAAATAAATAAAAATGAAAAATAAATAAATCTGTATGAGCATTATACCTGTACCTGGTTGAATGCTCCACAGTTTCTTCAATTTTGAACTAAGAAGTCAATAAACAGATTGTAACAGGAAAAGGTCTCTCTTTTCTCAGGAAAAGTATACATGATGTAACTGTCTTGGAACTTGTATCTGTATGGCTGAAGGTGTGAGAGAATAATCTGTGCAGTACTTCAAAAGCAGACAAAGCAACTGTAAATATTTGACTGTTGTGAATGTTCATCACAGCTTCATGCCTCTGTTATGTGGTTTGAATGAGATAATAGATTCTGGACCACTATTCATGAGGAGCATTTCTCAGCTTAGGAACAGTCGTGGGATGTACTGTGCTAACTGAAGTACATCCTTCCAAGTGAATCGCAAACAGTTTCAACAGGATTAACATTGGGAAGAGCATCTAGCCAGGGTGTTTTATTGATACCAACACCTACCAGTATGCCATTCTAGATTAGCCCAGATATAAAAGTTGCCAGTGTGTATCATAACAGAAGGTTGGAGTTTTTCGTCCACGTACTGTCAAGCTGCCAAAGAATTGTATCATATGGTTGGGATATCTGTATGGCCACCAATTGAGACCAGCATACTTTTCTTGTGAAAAGAGAGGCCTTTTAGTGCATATTTGGGGAGTTTTTGTTAAGTGCCAGCTGTTGGTGTTTTGTTAAACAAGGCACTCACTAAACTACACAGGCCAATGAAAAATTTTTAAAAAACTTTTTTTACTTTTATGGCTGATCTTTATAGATTTTTATGAGCTGAATCCAAATCCAGCCTTAGTTTTTTATATCACCCATAGTTTTGAGCCATATACTTTTTATTATATAGTAAAAATCCTGTGCTATACAGAAAATGGGGAAATTAATGAAACGCTTTGTTACAACATAAGCATAGTTTGTATTTACAGTAAGCTACTTAAAACAATGATATGTGTTAATAGTGGTTTCACTTGTCAGCTGGAATTGGTTTGTATTTTCTTTCTCTTTTGTCTTTAAAGCTTCTTATATAGCTTTTTCTACGATGAGTCACTTGCTGAACTTCTCGGTAAAGTGACCAACAATAGTCCCCCGTCATGTTGGTGTTCCAGCGGCCTTGGTAGCGTTTTTCCAACACTTTAATGTCCTGGTGAAAATGCTCTCCTTGCTCCTCACTAACATCTACCGTATTGTCTGGGAAATAATCAAGGTGACTGTTCAAAAAGTGAACTTTCAGGCTCATTAAAGATCCTAAAGTTTTAAACTTCTTTAACATTGTAGTTATAATAGAAACATATTCTGTGTCTTTTTCATGTCCCAAGAACTTTGTAATGAGTTGCTTGAATGATATCCATGCCTTTTTCTCATTTAAGGTCATCGTGGATTCAAAGTTAACATAAAAAATCAATTTTCTAATTTCAGGCCTGACAAAGATGCCTTCTTTTAGTTTATCTTCTGAAAGGCGTGAAAACTTTTGGCAGAGATACTTAAAACATGGTCCATATTTAGGCAAAGCCTTTATAAACAGTTTCATTAGGCATAACTTTATATGTAGATGTGGTAGGAGTATGTTTTTTGGATCTACAAGGTTTTTGTGTGGAATGTTCTTCTCACCAGGTTTTAAACACTCCCTCACAGACCAGTTCTTTTTGCACTTGTGTTGATCCCTAGCCCTACTGTCCCATCCACACAAGAAACATGGAAATTTGGTAAAGCCACCTTACTGACCAAGGAGCATGCATGTTACTTTTAGATCGCCACATACCATCCAACCATGAGCAGAATAGCCTATTTATTTCGCACTATTTCTAGGTTTTCATAGCTTTCTTTCATATGTACAGAATGTCCAACAGGTGTAGTTGCACACGTTACCATTGTTATAAAACGGCCTTTAAACTTGTTTTGGATGAATCAATAAACAGCCTCCAGTCTACCTTTTTGCATTCAATACTAAATTCATTCATCAGACTGGGAATATCTGAGCAGTACACTAAATCACCTTCTTGTTGAAAAAGCGTTGATAATTGCTGCTCTATCTTTTTATACATGTATATGCTGGTTCCAACTGCCAAGAAGTTCTTTTATCTTAACCTAGAGCCAAGCAGTTCAGCTTTTTCTTTTGTTAAGCCCAGATCCCTAACCAAATCGTTAAGCTCAGTCTGAGTAAACAATTTGGGTTCTAGACTTTCTGTATTATAAAGGAATTCATCATCATCTGGTTCATGTAAATCAGTTGTACATCAGAAAATACTTCTGTTGGATGGAATTTAAATCATCTGGTGGTTCAGGAACTGGCAAATCTACACCATGCCCTAGTGGTCGTATGGTGGACAGGTGGTTAGGGTAGCTTATTACCTTCTTGTTTTTCGAATTATGACCAGTAATATCAACACTGCAAAAGTAGCAGTCATCGAAATGATTTCTTGGCTCCCTCCAGATCATAGGAACAGCAAATCTAAAGGTCTTTTTCCTCCTTTTTGGACCATTTTCTCAGATCTTCAACACACACACACACACACACACACACACACACACACACACACACACACACACACACAACATACCGTATGCAGCGCCCATGATTTATCTTGATCACCAAGTTTAGGTCCAAAGTGTCCAAAGTATGATAGATAAACCTTTTTCACGTGCTATCAATGTCATCTACAGTCATTACACCTCCTTTTCAAATTACTTTAACTATATAAAATCTGTTAAATTCTTTTAAAAATCACTTAATTTAATAAATTTAACTGTAAAATGTGAAGAAATGGCGGGTGATACAGTTTTTTAAACGTAAATTCTAAAAAACATAAGAATAAGGTATTTTCAGCAAAAAGTTTTTCCATTGTTGGCCTGTGCTATTGTCTGTCCTAGAACCAAACTAGACTCAATTTGTTATGAACCCATCTGTGGTGATGCTCTGTCATAATTTCTTAGATCCTACTGTACCATGTTGTTAATGGGCAACATGCTGTGGGTCTGCAAGCATAAAGGCCAATTTTTCAGATAATTACTGCAGATAATTTGGAGTAATCTTAAGTTTCAAATGCATTCTGTAGTTTATTCTGACACATGAAGATTATCTTATCGTGACCTCCATGGAACATACTGCCTATCTCATTCTTTGAAGGCAAGTCCACATCCTTGGAATTACACTTAAAGAAACTCTGATAACATTTGCTATCACACATTATGTCTCCCCAGTATCTGTCATACAAACCCCTCACTATGCCAAAGATTGTAGTAGATATAATTGCTTATATTTGCAACATCTGTATTAGTATCATAGAGGTTTATTATCCGTGTTTTGCTGATAGTACATGAAATGCTTCAACCATTAAGACGACACTGGACATTAGTAAGGGGATGCAGTAATTCATCAAGATTGCAGTTCTAGTAGAATCTTCACTACTCATATTAAAAATGGCTGTATAATCTGAAATAACAATAAAGGTAGTGGTAACTTCCTGAAGAGCAATATCAACCACAGTGGTGTACCAAAAGTCGGCAAGAGAACAGATTTTATGGCCACACGTTATCAGGTTAATATTGAGTGTAGTGATACGATAACTCTGGCACTGCATTGGGAGGTTGTGTGTGCATTGCGGTTGGTGGTGGCATTCCATCTTGATTTGGCATACCGGGGATGTTGCAGGTGGGTCTTTTTCCATGGCTGTAGTGCCAACAGTGTTATGGGGTGTAGATTCCAACTAGGGTGCAGCACCCTTAATGGACGTGACCATTTTCAATAGAGTAGGCTTTAGTTGGTCAGCTTTCCTCTGTGCCTCAGAATGCATGATGCAAATTATTTTCTTTATGGGTGACAAATGTAAGGTGTCTCCTGTTCCTTTGCCAGTTGTGCTCTTGTTACATCACTGTTCGGTTTGTATTTCATCATTGGAACACTGAGTGGAGCCTATAGAGTTAAGGATGGCCACATCGTTACTTCTAATTGGAATTACACTGCTCAATTCGCCAGGAATATCAAATGCCTGAATGAGTGGCAGATGTCACCCTTTCGGCATCGACGGTGCCTGCAGTGGGACATTGGGTGTCACCCACACCTTCCATGTTGTGGGATGGTGCCTCTCCCATCACCATAGCTTCCTCCAATTCCCCTCAGTTAGGGGAAGTGCAGCTGCCAGCTCCAGCTGCTGATCAACAGCAGTGGGGTTTGAGTCAGCGGCTGCACCAGCCGTGTCGTTCAAAACATTGCGCAAGAGTGCAGCAGTGTAGCTGTTTGCCTGCTGGAGAAGCGGCTGGCTCGCTTGAGGGGAAGTTGCATCAGCCTGTGCTTATTACAGGTTTCCCGCGACTTCTCAGTTGACCCGCAAAAACAGCAGGTGGGGCGCCTGTACAATATGAATGTCCATATGCCACCAACGGACAGATACAAAGGTATATGCTTCTTCAAATCAGCTCGAATATTCTTAACCCCGCTGTCAACTTGGTAGATGCAAACAGATGACCAATTTTCATTAGTGATGCAAAGAACAGTTCCACAGGGACATATTGTCACTCAAAGCTTCTAACAGCAGATTGAATATGTGTACATTACAGATCCGGTAGCCAGCATGTACAATTTCCTCGTCACTAATCGAGCCATCAAAATGTTTAAACTATAGATTACCACCAGTGTAAGTTACAATATTTTCACATAACTCTGAAATTTTCAGCCTTATAAAGAGTGTGTTCAAAATGAAATCCAATTGAAATCCCATAATATCTACACGAACAATCTTAAGTTCCTCGCGTACCCAGCTGTGAATATCTAAAGCAGTAGGACACAAAGAGTTCCAATCGTAGATGCACTGGATACAATCTGTTCTGTTTAAGTTATACATGTTACGGGATGTTGTTATGACAACACAAAATCACGAACCTCTCACGAGACATAAACACACAGTAGCCACGGCAGTGGACGAGAGACTGCTGCCGTGCATCTGCTCGTTGTCACGACTGCGACGCAACTGTGGGATTGGGGAGGGGTTTAAAGATAACTTTTCGTGTTTTTCTGGGATAACTTGAAAATTGCCACTTCTAGTGTAAATGTTCCCTAGTACAAAGTCAAACAACACTAAATTTCCTACAATAGAGGCAGAACCAGTAGTTCCAGCATTGCAGGGGACAGAGAAATCGCAAATTATTAAAAAATTGATGTTTTAATGTTGAAAAATTAATGTTTAATTTTAAATTAAGTGGATTAAGGACAAATATTAAATGTCTGTATGTCAGTAAAGCACAGTTGAACCATATTGAGGTATTAATTGTGTTATAGGGATGAAATGATGTTGTGAAGCACAGGGCTGTCAAGATTAAAAGGGTGCAGTGACTGAGTAAGCTTGGATGAAACATTTTAACTAAAACATTTGTTGGAACTGTGATTAAATTCAACATTAACCCTCTTCAACATGCCAAAGCCAACTTACATGTAGTCACAGCTCCAAGAAATGTGAATTTAAGAATGAGCCAAAGTTACTTAAGCCTTCACTAATATAAATCAGTTCAGCAAATAACTGTTAATTGAGACAGATTTAGGCAACATGTCTTTCAATTATTTGAACAGGTTTTGCCAGTAACATGAATTCAGAAAACACAATATTAAAGAAAAGAAAGGCTGTCATGCAAGACAACAGTAAAAAATTCTCACCTGAAGGAACAATTAATGTCCTTGTGGAAAATATATTTTAATTGAGACAGGCCAGCAAATGCGGCTTAATTGTAAAAGAGTAAATCAGGCAATACACACTTACAGCCATAACGACCAAAGAAAATTCTCTATCATATGGTTCTCTTTGGCAGATTGTTACACAAACATAGGCAATGAAGCTACCTAGAAAACTGTTGCAGAAGTCATAAGAAAAACTATCTTTCAAACACCCAACTAACATTAGAAAATACTATTATAATAGATTTAGTACATTCATAGTAATATAAGGAATAAAAAATGTTGGCTTACCTTGTTCCCTACATGCTGCACGTGTCACTCTTTCCCACATGTGGCAGACATTTAGCACATCATTCTTTCAGGTAATAAATGTAAAGGCAATTGAATATGCAACAGACTACGGTTAATAACCAGTAATCACTGTTCTTAACATCAAGGCAGTTTAACATTTGTTTCTTGCACTAAAACACCTGGCCAGTGTAAATATTAGTACACATTCCAGTAACTGTTAGTTAATCACATGAGTGCAACTCGGATTTAGAAAATAGCAAACAGAAATGTCAGCACAGAAAGACAGACTTGTGTTCTTTAATACAGGAACACAAGTCTGTTTATGGATTCGATACAGCTCACCGCTGTCCAACACTGCATTCAGAAAAAAATGACAATACCTTTTATCACAAAGAGTAAGTGCAGTCCATGCTCATTACACACACCACAAATGCACACTCCTCCATCGTACAGGCCCAGCAGGATACAGATGTCAGATACAAAAAATTTTCAGCGCATAAATGTACGGGCACAAACCAGACCAGCTGCAGAAGTCTGTTTACGAGGAATGCAGTCCCAACTGGCCACTTCCTCCTCCCGCTCAATACTGTTACTGTCCACCTTCTCCTTGCTGGCCTACAGATAAACAGGCCATTTAGCAGTGATCTCATAAATTGCAGTTGTGGCAGTATTGCCACCTTAGGTCATTTGTTGGATCAGTGCCAACCAAGGCACAATAGGATTAGGGGGGGATAGTCATGTGAGGGAAGGAAGGGTGCCGGATTATGGTCATGGAACTTCCTTCCTTCATAGGTCTGCAAACTGGTGAGTGAGAAGATGCTCCCCACTTTCCCTACCCCACTACGTCACTGTAAAACAACTGCAGGCTGTTGCATAAACTTACATCAACAATTCCACTAGTCACCTTATGACTCACTGGCGACACAGTGCACAGATATGCATGGAGGTGTTTTCCACTAAGTGCATTAATTGGAGTACTGGCATGAGTTACTAATAATACTAAAACATATGGACAAATTCAATGTAAATCTCTGCATACTATTCTACACTGCTAGAGGGAAAATAAATTCTTAAACATGTAGGGCAGCTGTAGTGTTCTTCCAGGAAAGGCAACTTCACCCTATACAAGCCCTGCTCGCATTTCATTTACAGACAGAATACCTTCTCAGCATTTCCTGTCCACTTATCGTATGTGGGTTGACAAAACTACTCTGAGCTTGTTAAGTGACCTATTCTATAAGAAAACTCAACAGTGGTAGCTGTCATGTGTCTGCCTTATTGAAGAGCCTGTCCCAAATGTAAGATGCTGTCAGTGCATATTCGACAATGTCGATTTTGTTGTTCCCTATATCAGTGACTGCAACATTTTCCACATGAGGGATGTCGAATGCATCACCCCAGCAACAGCTGTACCAACATCTGAAATGGCCCAGAGGCTTAAACTAGCTCCTTCTGCAACAGAAGTAAGTCTCCTAGGTGTTGTGGAAATTCATGTTTTTCAACATATGTCAAGCAATACATTACACCAGATAAATGTTCTAGGGTTGAACATGGTTAGTCCCATTCCATCTGACATATTCACACCCACCTTGCAAGATATACTGTGGATGTGTCCTAAGTGGCTCCACTCAGTGCAGCCTCCTCTACAAGTGCCAACAATCCCTGAATGGAAGAGATTCATGCAGTAATACAATTAATGGTGAGATTAATGAAGAAATTTTATCATCATTCATTAATTCTCAACCAACTGACAACATGGTTGTATGGCTGTGCAATAAGCTGTTAACAATAAACAGTAGCAAGGTGCCATATTTACCAATCCAGTCCCTTTCCCACTAGCACTACATGGGTAACTGGCAACATAATTAAAAATTAAACACTTCTCAGCCACTGTTTATTGTAACATCATTTAAATAAAAACTCACATAATAAACTCAAAAGAACTCCATTATATAAACACAAAACCAACATAACAGCATTGGACATGAAATGCTGGAGAGGTGTATTCTCTCTGTTAACTGAAAACTGAGCAGTGCTCGTGATGGGTGAAATTGCATTCCTTGGAAGAACCCATACAGGATGACTACGCGTCAATTTCCCCTCCAGCAGTGTAGAACAGAGTGCAGATATCTACATAGAATCCGTCCATATGTGTTTGTATTATTAGTAACTCATACTTGTATTCCAGTTAATGCACTTTGTGGAAAATAAACCACCTCAGAATTGTTCATGCATTGTGTAGCCTGTGATTCATAAGGCAAGCAGCAGAAGAGTTGTGCATTTTTAGTGTAGAAAATGAAATAATCGACCTAACTTGGCGGTGTACACACACACACACACACACACACACACACACACACACACACACACACACACACACACACACACACCACTGTTTTCTCCCTTGTATAAGGGGTGTTCAAAAAGAAATGAGGCAGAGGCATAATTACAGAAACTAGTACCTGTATGTTAGAAGTATTGACCCTGGCTGTTGAGACACTTGTCCCGCTGTGACACAAGGCAGTGAACAGCTGTCTCATAAAATTCCCGGGGCTGCGATGTTAACCAGTTCCGCACGTACAGCTTGACGTCGTCATCTGAAGTGAATCGTTTGCCCCTCAGTGCCTTTTTAAGGTGACCAAAAATGACGTAAACACATGGGACAAAAGTGAAAGCCCAGCATTACTCGCAAACCTGGACCACCCTTCACCAAGCAATCAAATCAAAATGACCAGCCAATCTCACCCATGGGGTCATTCTGCTCCACGACAATGCAAAGCCTCATATGGACAACACAGTGACAGCACTCCTGCAGAAATTCAAATGAGAGGTTCTCAGCCACCCTTCATACAGTCTCCCTGTGATTACAGCATTTTTGGACCCCTTAAAAAGGCCCTAAGGGGGCAAACAATTCAACTCAGATGACGACGTCCAGCTGTACGTGCAGCACTGGTTAACATCGCAGCCCCGGGAATTTTATGAGGCAGCTATTCACCGCCTTGTCAGAGTGGGACAAGTGCCTCAACAGCCAGAGTCAATACTTCTAACATACGGTTCTGGTTTCTGTAATTATGCCTCTGACTCGTTTCTTTTTGAACGCCCTTTATATACGGTATAGAAATTCTTCAAATTCTCGTCGTCATTTTCAGACAGTTTTAACCATACCTTTGTGCATTGCAGGTATCCCTCTTGCAGTTGCTCCAAACTCACATCTTTACATAATATTGTTGTTGTGTCTTGTCCTGCATAAGCAAAACCCTAGGTTCAGAATTCTGTTCTGTGAATTCTAAGAATTCATTGAGCCCTCAAGGTAAACTTGACAAAGTTTGTTTTGTTTACCCTTGATGTACACAATTTCAGAACTGAACTCCTGCAAGTACATGCACCACTTTTCTAACCTTTGATGTAATAATTTGCATTTCAGTAGAAAAGAAACTGCTTGATGGTCACAGTAGACTTGTGGTGTGCTTATCCCATTACTTGTACTCAAATTTGTTAAATGCCCATGTAACCCTGAGTTAGCCTCTTTGTTGTGAGTAACTTCAACTGTCTGCTCATAGTGGGCTTGACCTCGCCAGTTCGTGTCCTATATTGCCCTGGAATTAAATTCTCCTTGACCTTGAATTCCCACTGGATATATGATTGTTATTGTCAGAGGAGGACTGCTGGATGGTCTATTTGCAGTCAGTTCCTGCTAATTACTGTATTGCCACCTGCAGGAGTGCGTTATGAACTTGGCCACAGCCCCTCTGTTAGGTATAAGCCAGTCTATTGTAATTCTATTTGTAATTTCCTTGGAAATCTCATTTTTACTTTTGGTTTCCCCCATTACCATAATAATTTCTTGTGTTATTATTGCAAAGGGCGTATGAGTGCCAGTCTTGTTGGTTATTGCCATGGTTCCATTCTGCTGTTATTTTTTGTGGAGGTGTGCACTATGTATTAATGTTCTGTGGTTGCTGTTGCAACATCTTCGTATATTAGGTTAATCAAGTTGAGTACAGATAAGAAATACTATATCATTTTCAGGTGTAGAGATTAGGTTTTCCCTAATTGGTTGGGCAGGTGACTTTTCAGTTTTTTACAGTACATCCACATGGGAAACTATATGTGTATAATACCTGCTTTTGTTTAAGTATTTTTTTTTTTTAAATACATCCTCAGCCCCTCATGTTTACTACTGAATGGTGATGGGTTGAAACCCTCTTGACATAATCGCTTTGGACTGCTATGGACCAGTGTTTGTCCAAGAAAGCCTGTTCAAATTGCTCATAGGTATGGCATCTCGGTCATATCTGTTGCCCACAATAAAACATCACCCTGTGTGTATCTCACAACAAACCAGATCTGTGCTTCTGCCCAGTGTGGGGTAACATGTTGCGAAAAGCTCTGATAAACAGTACAGGGTTTGTTCTATTACCCTCTGCTGAGAAAATTAGAAATTGCCTATGACAGAGCAGACCCCCATGTGCTAATTAATTAGACAAACATGCAGTATTGTCTGTTGCCACCGTGGCATTCTTTGGACGTGCGTGATTATACTCTGGATATGTTTGCACAGCTGGTATTGACATTGGCAGTGCTCGTTGAATTTTGTAATTCCTTTCTTCTCCATCTGAAGAGCTGGTAGCAAATGGTTGATAAGTATTACTACTGTATATCGTGCACAACTGCACCTGATTGCTTGCTATTGGCGTCTCTCTTGTGACATCTGCAACATGAATTAAACTGCTCTGCAACTTCTCTTCCACAGCCTTTAAGCGTAGCTCAGTCCTAGCTAGCAATCAATTCATTTTTCCTTTCCTTTACTACCTCTTCAACTGCTTCAACAAAAGTCTTATGTTCTTGTGTGAATTGTGCGAGGGTCGTACCTTTATTTAGCTTTTCCACTTCGTCTCTGCCCTTTAAATTCTTTACATCTGTTTTGATTTTTATTGTGCTTTCTTTATGAACTTAGTGCCTAAATCTAAGTTGCTCAATTTTTTGTCAGCTCGTGTACTTTTTTCAGCAGATCTTTATATAAAGAGTGCATCTCATAAACGTTACCCGTCCTAGTTTCTAAATTTCTTCAAATTTTCGATGGAGACTCTTGCATCTGAGTCTGTGCATCACTAACAATATTTAGCTTACCTGCCATTGCTTCCTGTGCCTAGTCTATTGGTGACACTTTTTATCTTGGTTATTTATCTCCTGAGACAAATCAATGAATAATTTCCCCTTTAATTTCCTCCCCATATCTGTAAGTTTTCATGTTAAATCATTAGAATGGTCAGTACATAGATTTTGTCTTAAATTGTCAAACCTGTGCGATAAGTCATACTTAAAACCATTAGATGTTTGGTTTTGTTCATTTATAAAATCATGAAATCTTTCCTCAAGTTTTTTTTGGTTTGTTATGTAGAAAAATTATTAAATAAATTCTTCATTAGGTCAGCGAGGCCTTTCGATGTGCCCTGCATTGAATGTATTGATGATACACTAGTGCCTTCTGTACCTACTGTGTCTTATTCCACCACATTTGGAACAAGTTCTAGTGCCATGGAGAAATTGAATATTACTGATTGCACAGTAGTGTCTCTTTCACTGGCTTTATGCAAGAAAATGCTTCTCAGTGAGATTTGGGAATTAGTGTCATCTACCATGAGCATGATAGTGTGATGAGGTAAGACATTGTCATCCACTTAAACTGAATTTGTGTAATATTCCCTGTTGTTATCAATTTGATCGATATTTTCAGTGTCACTATCATTTGCCATCACATTCATTGCAGCAACATTTTGTATCTCTACACTAATTTTATTAGTCAGCACAACCTTTTTAACTGATTCCATTTTTTAATCTTTTTTAAAGTTGTAAATACGAAATAAAGTTGAATTTTAATCTTAAAACTGATTTCAAGAGTGTTCCCAATCAGTACATGATGTATCCTACACCAGTATTGCTGCTTATGGTTGCTGTTCAGTTTATGTACCCACATTTCAAAATAATGTTAACCCAAATCTCTCTTGCTGTAAAAAAAAAAAAAAAAAAATGATTTAAATTTATGGCTGGATAGGGTATGGTCCTGATATTACTTTTGATCGAGGCATTGCCAAGCGCAGTCATGCAAGCTGTAAGTTGGAGTTCTTCCCTCCCTAATAGACAATCTTCTTAAATGTTGTTGGTACAATTCCTCCAGTTAACCATTTATAATTTATGCACACCATGTGGTGTTTACCCTTGGTTTTCTCTCAGCAATGTTATTCCCATTGTGAAACAAGGTAAATAAAAAACAGTTTGTACAATAGGATGTTAAACAACATGTTTCATATTGTTTAATTATTGCACCTGTCTAATCTATCTTGCAATGTTCAGGGCATGGTCACAAGTTCTGCTAATAAATTAATAATGTTAAGAAAAATAATTATGATGGAAATTCCCTGGCACCGAAACAATAGCAATTTGCTGGGGAACATGTGTCTCAGCTAATTTACGTACAGCAACACAAACTCTAGATGCCAGGCTTATGATTTTTCGTACACACGAGAAATCTGTAATATATAATATTGGAATATTAGATAATAGTTCTTCAAACCTTGAAGTTAGTTACCTCGTCTTCTTCTTTGAAGACAGTGTTACAGTACCCAGCTTGCTTTGCTTAAATTTCTTGCTTCTCTGAAGTGTTACAGATACTGGTTACGCAGATAGATAGATTGGTGAAATAAGGAATTTGTAAATGAAGTTGACTTTATAGTATAACAGTTAATGTATTTCACATTATTAGTGAACTAAACATAAATCTAAATCTTCTCTCTATCATGGATGGGAAAAGACAGACAATAGAAGATTGATGAAACATCCAATAGGCATTTTTACAAACATGAGAAAATTGATGTTTTCATCTTGTCTCGCTAGCTAAGCAGGCTTGATTGCTGCAGGTGTACTGTGTTTTAATCTTTAGGCAAATGAATGGATAAAAATAGACAGAGAAAATAAAACATACACCCATATAGGTAAACCACCATAAAAATTTATGGAACACACTGTAGTTGTTTCTAGTGACATAGTGGCGTAGATAGTTGGGAATCACCTGCTTACTCTTCAGTTTGCTGACCTATAAAGGAGGGAAGTGCATGAGTGCATGACCACAATCCAGCAACCTGCTTTTCCTGCGCGACAGCCCCCCCCCCCCCTCATTCCCCATTTTATTATAGCCTGTTAATAGAATTTATACCTCAGTTCGGTTTCACTGTGCTTAGTTGTGGTACACAAATTTAATGTTTGTTCTTAACCTCCATCATTTAAAAGTATACATTAATTTTATGCTATGAAACACGACTTTTTAATAATTTGCTCACCCCCTCTTGCACAACTGAAACTATCAGTCCTAAAGAAAATGAATAGTACCTTTTTTCTAGTAGTTTTAATGTAGTTTGATTTTGTACTGGAAATCATTTTCACTTATAAGCTGTGCTTTTCAAGTTATTTAGGAAAAACATGAAAAAGTGACGTTTAAACACCTCCCTCCTACCACAGTACAAAAATTTTCAACTCTACAGTTTTTTCCCCTATTCAACCTTTTTCAGTCTCCATTAACTGGGCTATTGCCCCCAATCCTCCCTTCGAAATCATAATGAGCTCCTGGTACTACAAGCTAGTTGTCCGGTTGAACAGGCTTTCTAATTGTAATGTTGACAGACATTGATTTCTCCACCAGGAGTGTAATAAATTTTCCTTATTCTGCTAATTTAAATTGCGTAGCGAGGCTAGTCAGGCTTAAGCACAGTGCTGTTTAAATGCTTATGCTTAGAGAAAAGTGAAATGCGCGTGCATAAGCATGTCGTAATATTTATTTGCATAGTGAATGTACTGCTGGACTCAGTTTGACTTTAAAAATTGGAGCTGAAGACCACCTCTGCTGTTATTATTTTCATGTTTTATTGTATACCACTTGTCTTAACCATAGAATATATTCATATTCATCTTTTGGACAGTAAAATTTGCATAGTTGGTATATCAAATAGTGAATTTGCAAAACCTATTTTTATTTTTTGTAGCTTTTAGCAACCAAGCAGTTGTTTTAAAACAGAGTACAAGCAAAGTACTGCATGCATATATTGGTGATGTATGGTACAGGGGAAAATATGGGCTGGAACTGAACTCATTAATCTGTTCTTTTAGCACTCAGTATAAATATAATAGATTATTGTTATTATTATTATTATTATTAATTGTATTACTTTTAGTTAGTTGTATCTATATATGCTGTTTCATGAAAATTAATCAAAGATGTAATAACATGTGCTTGTATAGATTAATCTGTTTCGTTAACATGCCTAAAAACAATTGAAGTTTCATGTTTCACAGTATTGATTAAACTGTTTCAGGTAGCATTGCCCCAGCTTTGCAAGGCAGCCTCTCACCTGTCAGTGACGGGACAAGCATGGCTTGCCAGAGTTTGGTCACGCCATTGCAAGACACGGCTGAAATCTCTGCTTGAGGCACTACAGGAACTCATCACACGTAAGGTTCTCTCTGGTCACTTCAACCGAGAGTATGTCGTGCAGGATGATGAGTACATAACATCAGCAACAAAGCTTATGAAGGTGCGGAGGCTTCTAAAGTAGTCTGTAATTTGTATGTGCCATCTCCTGTTAGACACTGAATGCCTTTGGTTTACTGATTCTGCAAAGCTTACAAGTAATTTCAATAAGTGTGTATCCTATTACCAGTGATTATATGTTACCACTTCAAGATCGTACATTAAAAAAAATGTTTAACTAAATGGCTTTTGTGATCTAAAGTAAAATTTAGTTATAATTCTGAATTATTTTGACAGTACATAATACAAGTGTCTGTATTACGCATCACAACTATAATCATTCATTAATATAGTGGGGTAAAGTCCTATAACCAAATGTCATTATAAATGTTTTCCATAATTTCTTTAATGACTCCAGACACATGCTCTTTTTTTTTTTAAACACCCATAGTACAAAATCAAACAATGGAGAATCCAGGATGGAATGTAACAATATTATGAGAAGGAAAGTTGCTACGCACCATATAACAGAGATGCTGAGTTGCAGATAGGCATAACAAAGACTCTCACAATTGAAGCTTTCTGCCATTGGCCTTTGTCAACAATAGACACACATGTGCCAAAAGCTTTAATTATGAGTCTTTTTGTTGTGCCTATCTGTGACTCAACGTCTCTGCTATATGGTGAGTAGCAACTTTCCTTCTCATCATATAGTACAAAATCATTTACATAAATAATGACTATTTGTGATTGAAGTATGGAGTGAAACGATCTGTTCTCTGAATGGAAGCTGCACTTATCAGGTTTAATAAAGCTAGCAAGTGTGTGTGCGTGCACGTGGTTGTGGGTATGAGTGAGCGCTTTCCAGTCTTTGCTTAAAACAGTAACAAAATATTAGTTTTAGACAATGATGATACCTTCATATATGCATTCAAAGATGCTAAAAGGGAAGCCTAGTGTGAAAATCTTCCCCTTTAACTGTAATATCAGATAGTAAAATACAAAACAGCAATCGTTTCTGTTGTGTATCACAGTATATGAAGTATTCTCAAGGGCCAACAAAAGCTTACTGTGAAAATGTACCATTGTTGGATCTGAACACAGATCTGGAGATTTTCATTACTAGGCAAAACTGGTAGTTGTACATTACCATTATGAGCAAAGACTAGAATAAAGCATACTTGATGACAGTGTCACATTTCATTGTCCGTATGCATGTGCATCACTGACTTAGCTGTGAACTGTCTCATGAGTGGTGGAAGTGTTCTTGGTGGTAGTAGAGGAACACAGGTATTAAAAAAAAATCTCCATTTCTGCATGACATATTCCCCTAGACTCTTTTTGTCAGAGTTTAACACTTAGCTCACAGATTCCTAGAACTATCCAAAGGAGCAAGCAGGGGTAAAGCTATTTTTATTTACTTACTAAAACGTAAGTATACCTTACATTTTATGGTTGTCTGCAGTAATATTTGTCTAGTATGCTTTATGATGAATGCAATGCACTTTCAAATGGTAAAAGATAATTGTTATGTGATATAATTAGAATTTAACAAGTTTCAGATTTTTTGCTTTACTTGTACTGTGAAACCATGCTTCTTGCCGAATTTAGAGATTCTAGGTCAGTGGGAAGGAGCTACATTTTGATTGAGATAAGTGGCTGTATCTTTTGATTGCATTAACTTAGGAGATTAAAATTTTTGCACCTCCAAGGGACCTTAGATCTTAATATGTGACATAAATTTGAACCTGATACATGTACCCGTTCCTGAGGAAAAGGGTTCTTGACAAACTGTTTTTACAGATTGATGCACAACTTTAAAAAGGGAAGTGAGAAAGATGTTCCAATTATATACAAATATCACTAATTCCTACCTTGAGCTAAGCGTGAACACAACTGTTAGGAAGCTCTTTTGTGAAGTGTACTGTCTGTCAGACCAGAAGATGCAGATTGCAGATATATTTTTAGATTTGACCAAAGCTTTAGTCACAGTAAGCCATTGGTTACATTTAAAAAGTCTGAAGTCTTATCATATTGGGGATCCATCCCACATCATCTGGCCACTTTTTTTATTTTTATTTGTAACCAATACACTAAATTAACATACGTAGTGACTTCAGAAAGTATGTTACACATGCGCTGTCTGGTGCTAAGACCATGGGGGAACAAGAGTGGTACGTTGTCAGAAGAGAGTACGTGTTCCAGATTTCCTGCACACACAATTCTGCTGTGGTTCAGGTAACAGATGCATCGTAGTGTCAACTGAAATGACAAAGCAACTGAAAACATATTCCAAAGTTGAAGTACTCAAGATGGTACAGTGCTCGTGGGCAAAATGTCTAAATGTACACAGATTAACCGCAAATTTCTGGCAGTATGTGGACCACATGCAATGTCATGTCCAGCTCTAGAGAAATGGTGCCAACAATTTGGCCATTGCTATGTAGACATGGTTGATGCTGGTCAGGAATTAAAGTCATCGACATCAACCACAGAGGACAGTGTCTAGGCAATTGTGGAAAAACATCTGAGATAGAGATTTTCCAGAGGATGTTCAGTAGTGGTTCTTGAATGGCTCCACGACCAAGAAGCAGATTTCTATCATCAAGGGATGAAATGATTGGTGGAGCTTTCTAACTGCTGTTTGCAGAAATTTGGTAACTATTTTGAAAAATGGTGTAATGTATCTGTGTCACTTTGAAGTGTAGTGCAGCATTCATTAAAAGTTGACCTGCAATAATAATGTGTAACTCACATTTTAAAGTTCCTTCATTCAAATTAAATTATAAAATCATAAAACTTTCAATCCACTAATGAAACAGTGATACAAAGTTTACCTGAGGGCTCAGTCCGTGCTTCCTTTCTCTTCCTCATATACACTGCCTCAATAAAAAGTGAAGCACCCAGAAACGGAAGACAATTCAAAATGAAACTTGAGAAGTTGAGAGGGTATACAATTGTATTTCAGTGATTACAAAACAGAGGCAGGTTTGTAAAGAATTTGATCCCATTTATCTGTATGATGTTGCACTTTCTCTGTGCTGGGTGCTTGCACTGATTCGGTTGGGAAGGATGACATAGAGCAGTTGTTTCTGCTCCTGAGGCAAGCTGGCACACAGCTGTTGTAACTGTTCCTTGATATCCCAGACACTGGCACTGGGATAGAGTTGACATTCAAGCTTGTCTTACATGTTCCATTGAGGTCAGATGTTGGGATCTTGCTGGCCATAGGAATACCTCAATGCCAGGTGAACACAGTATAGAGGTACATGCCATGTCGTGTGGTCAAGAATTTTCTTATTGAAAAATGACACCACGATATCTACACACCAGAGGTAACACTTAAGGATGAATTATGGTAATGATGTACTGTTGTGTCATCTGTTTCCTCAACCGCTACCAGCTGTGACCTGAAGGGCCACACGTGAGGCCTCTCCACATGATGGTTCATCCATTTTAGTGCAGAATGAGATTCATTGCCAAAGACAGTTGTGATGCCATTCTTAGACAGTCTATGCTATCGGATCACAACACCACCTCACAAAGCTGTTTGTGATGTGTTAATAGCAGCCCATGCATGGCTGCCCGCCTGCTGCTAGTCCCAATGAATTGTTTAGGATGACACAGTGTTGCAGAGGGTCCATTCCTTGTTCTGACATAGCAGGTGCAGATGTGAAGGGGTTTGATGTGCTTTGTGCACAATATGCTGATCCTCCCATTTGTTGGTCAAATGTGGTCACCAGAAACTTGACAAGTATTCCTGCCCTCATGTTCCATACAGTCCAACATTAGGCCCCTGTCACATCTGAATGCCCCACAGATGTGGATATTGCACAGTTTGACCCACCAACCAAATGCAGATGCACATTGAGGCCTCTTTCAAACACCATTAGGTGCTGATAATGTTTTCTCACACCATTATGTGGTGTCTCCATGTCCTTCTCAGTGATTACTGAGCATATGACATTACTGACACCTTATATATCCTACTATCCCTGGTAACAACAGTAAACATAAGAAACACTAATGCACTCTGGTTGCCATTGTACCTGTCATCAAGAAAGGCAACTCTTAATCATTTACATACCCACTGGTAGTGTGTACATGTACAAAGTTACTTTGATACCCAACCATGACTTATAGGTGATTAACTTATTGTCAAGCAGTGTATATTAACGATATTGCACAAAAACTCGCATTATAAACTATGCAGACCTATATCTTATTTGTGGTAGATAATATACTGTTCAGTCTCATTAATGTGACCTCTGTCAAAAGCCTGAGTAGATACCTTTTGCAGTGTGGACCTCTGAGAGACATACAGGAAGAGTCAATGATGAGGTTCTGGAGGATACCGACAGGGATGTAGCGCCATGCTGACTCCAGTTGCACTAGGTTTCTGAGTTGAGGATCTGTGAGAGCGAACGAGCTGGTCCCACACATTCTCGATTAGGATTAAATCTGGGGAGTTTGGTGGCCTGGAGAGAACAGTAAACGTAGCCTGGTGCTCTTTGAACCACACATGTACACTGCGAGTTGTGTTACACGTTGCATTGCCCTGCTGGTAGGTGCCATCGTGCTAAGGAAAACCAAACTGCATGGCCCCCATTGATAGATGCATACTTGTATTTATCCCTAGTGCCTTCCAGAATGACGAGATACCCATGGATCTCTTTATTATCCTCTTTTCACTATTTTTAAACTATTATTTTAACTTCCATCCATTTGTTGCAACCTTTCAAAACAAGAAAAGTGTCACAGCATGAGATATAGCATGCAAATTCCAGCCTTCATTGCCAGTGAATAGCAGTCCTCATGGGTGCATGAAACGGGCGCCTGGCTGCCGAGGCCCATAGTTAGCAAGGTTCGATGAATGGTTGTTGAGGAGACACTGTTGATAGACATTTGGTTCATCTGGACGCCCAGTTGCTCAACAGTTCTCCGCAGCCATTGCTCAGTTGTCCCAGCGTCGGTTTTGGATAGCATCATTTTGCCATGCACCGAATGCTTTAACCACGACAGCACCCGAAAAGCTTACAGCCATAGTCATTTTGGTAATACTGCCACCCTTGATGCAAAAGCCAATGATCATGCCATTTTGGACATATGAGAAATTGCTCCATTTCAGAGTTATGACGATTACTACACAGTTTTCTGTGTCTCCGGACACTCTTTATATACTCTCCACTGCTAGTGCTGCTACCTGCCATCTCTGAGTGGTTATTGCACATTCACATCGAACATGGGCAAAGGTCACATTAATATGACAGGACTTTGGATAGAGAAGTAGATTCATTTGCTAGTAGGCAAATGTTACTGAATCATAAGTACTGGCACTTAAAATGGGCACTTCCCACCACACCAATGTGAATGGAGTGTGTAACTGACAACAAAAAGTCTCAGCTGTAAGTGTGTGTGTGTGTGTGTGTGTGTGTGTGTGTGTGTGTGTGTGTGTGTGTGTGTGTTTAATTTTGCATGTGTTAGTCAGTAGTGGCTTATAGCTCCTTAACCAGCTTGCAAAGACAGTTGCTAGACAGACATTGAAAAACGTATGATAATATGTAATGATTTACCCCATTCTTAACTATGATATTGTATAGTGGGGCTGCACAGCTGTTGTCCTTTTAGAAAGAATAATGCAGTTGCAAAAGTGAGCAATAAGACTACATGTGAGACAGACCACAGAGGATCATGTTGTGGTGTGTTTGTGCATAACAAATGTTTCAAAATACATTCGTAATATATGTTTTAATTAGTTACATTTTTATATTTCAATCAACTGAAGTTACCTAGTACAGAATTAAAAATAACAGATTGAAGCCCACACATCAGTGATTTGCTGTGGTCATAACAAACCACCCAACTGTCTAGGAACACGTCAGGGGATTGACATTAACACAAAATTTAAATTTTTGATGGTAGAATAATGTTCATCTTCATTCAATGGATTTTAAGATACAGTTTGTAATGTGAACCACCAGAACATCAGAAATGCAGTAGTAAATATAAGATGGAGCAAGCATAATTATTGTCGTACTATTATTTCTGGGCTGGAAGTGACAGGGCATAGTAGGTGTTCTACCTGGCTTATGTTTAGTTTTCCTGTGCAAATTACCTTCCAATGTTTAAAATTAGCTTATTGACGCAGAAATTGCTTCCGAGGATAAAGCATAGATGAGATTGTGTTGTTCATGCTACTACCTCACTACACTTTGCCACACAAAGTAGTGGAAATACAGTGCGATAAGTGAAACATCTTCTCCAGTGGCAGTTCTGTGGTTGCTATTCTGCTGTAGTATAACAGATTTGTAGAAGTAAGCATTTAATGCTTAAAATTTACTTTTTGTTCAAACCATAAGACTTGTTGAGATTCAGAACTAGGGAACTGTGAGTAATAAAAATGTATATGAATATTGATACTTTATGAAAGTACAAAGAAATAAGTGTATGCATGTCAATTGAAAAATAATATTTTATTTATATCAGTACAGTTACCTGAATATTACCCTGTCGTTTAGCACCTGTAGTTTTTCTTTTTGTACTGTCGTTAATAGTAAAGCTCAAATTTTGCTCTGCAGGTCTTGTATTATGCGAACATCCTCGCCGGAGAACTGGATCCACCTGAACTGCGGCAAGAAGTTCCAAACAGTAGTGGTGATGAAGTAGAAGAGGGCCATTTTTTTGCAGAAGCAGCAGGAGACACGAAGAATGGAAATCCGCAACATTTCGAAGATCCTCTGTCTGTTGAACTTGGTGTGAATGTGCTAGATTCTCGGGAACCTCATATACCATTTACAGAGTTCTATCATGTGCTTCTCAATGACGTAGTAGAAATGGACAAAGACTTTGCATACTACAAGAGTGATTCTACAGATTCTTTACCACATATGACAAAGAAGTTTAGTTTTATGAAACATTCTTTCATATTGACACCTGCTACAAAATCATTGGGACTGTATTATGACAACAGAATACGAATGTATAGTGAAAGACGGATGAGCTTTTTCCACACAGTTGTGGGACAACCAACAAATCCATTCTTGAAATTAAGAGTTAGAAGAGACCACATTATAGAAGATGCTCTTGTAGAGGTGAGTATGTCCACCTTAATGTACATGTTTGACTGTAATAAGTATGTCAGAATAAGTATTTGTAGTTTCATTATTGTTTTGCAGAATAATTGTAATTTTTTAGTGTTCGTAGCTGATCAAATTAAGCAGAGAGATTTTTGTAATAGATCATGAAATGTTGCATGGAGTGTGAATGTATTTCTGTCCACTGACAACTATGAGGGTTGGAACTTAAATATTGGAAACTATTCACACCGATACAAAAGAGTTACATGTTTGCAACTGTTAATGTCCTTCTAAGTAGTCCCCAGAGTTCTGTAGAACCCACTGCCAGCGATGTGGAAGGCATAGTATACTGTTAGCAGAGCTTGTTTTGTTGATGGTGCAGATGAAGCAGTCTACTGCCTGTTGAATCTCTGGAACAGTTCTGAAGCAAATGCCATGAAGTGGTTCCTCCGTCTTCAGAATAAAATGAAAGTCGCAAGGACTTAAGTCCGGGGAGTATGGTCGATTGTAAAGTATTTCCCAGTCCCATCGACTGAACAGAGCAGCCACAGCTTGCGCTGTATGTGCTCACGCATTGTCGTGCACAATGATGAGTGGGTTGTGCAGAAAGCGTCGCAGGTGATGCTCCAGAAATGAACAGTAATACTGTGCATTGACAGCCTGCCATGGAAGAACGTAATGCGTTAGGATAACAACATTACAGTCGTACATGAGAATCACCATACCGGGGCTCTGACGCACTTTCAACTTTCGCAGCGACCCATAATGACGCCATTCATTGGATTGGCGTTTCAGTTTTGGTTCGTACGATGTGGCCCATGTCCTGATCCATTGTTATGATACGGCATAAGAAAGCCTCTCCTTCGCACTCATAGCGCTCAAAGTGCATCTGAGCAGCGTCGTAATGCATCCATTTCTATATTTCCGTCAAGTTGTGCGGAACCCATTGCGATACAATGTTTCGCATGCCCGGGCATTCCTTCAGGATGCGAAGCACAGTCATATGTGCTAATCCGGTTTCGTGGGTTAGCTCGCAAATCATATGGCGTTGATCACTGTCCACTAACGCGGCAACAGCATGCACTTCTTCTTCAGAGACACAAGGACAACCTGCCCGGTGCTTGTCCGCCGCAGTTTGCCGACCTTCATTTGAAGGCTTTTACCCAGCGTTAACACCATTCTGTAAGGCAGTGCAGATTCCCCACACACCTATTGAAGATCTTGAACTGTTTTGCTGTACAACCTCTGGCACATTAAATCTCGATCCAATTCTGTTGTTCTTGTTTTGAAAACATAGTGACACCATTACGTTAGACCACTCACTCATGATTAACTGTGTTTCCCTCGACTGTGCGCACGCCGGTGATGTTGGACGGGTGAATCCACTTGCTCAGAGGTAAGGTAGGTATGTCAGCAATGTGTGCTATCAGCGACAATAGTAGATTCCATTGCATAGTGTCTCCACAGCAGTGTTGCCACTATTTAAGTTCCAACCTATGTATATTGCATTTTTAGAATATTGAAGAAAAGTAAGATTGATGCTGCGTGACCTCTACAGTGCAATCTTATGGAATTTAGGGTCAGTCACAGTTCTGTAATACAGATGAAATAATTCGTTAAAATTTGTGAAACATCAAGAAGCAAGTGACTGAAAGGAACTTCATACCATATATTAGACTCATGACAATATGTAAGCTACTAACATTGCAGAACTGTACCTGATCATTGACCTTAATAACTCATAATGACCGAGCGAGGTGGCGCAGTGGTTAGACACTGGACTCGCATTCGGGAGGACGACGGTTCAATCCCGCGTCCGGCCATCCTGATTTAGGTTTTCCGTGATTTCCCTAAATCGCTCCAGGCAAATGGCGGGATGGTTCCTTTCAAAGGGCACGGCCGACTTCCTTCCCCGTCCTTCCCTAATCCGATGAGACCGATGACCTCGCTGTCTGGTCTCCTTCCCCAAACCAACCAACCAACCTACTCATAATGGTGAGGAGCCCTCATGTGCTGTAATAACCTCTAAATATCTGACAATGAAATCCGTGCCTGAAAATGTCCTGGGAAACCACAGTCCGTGTCATTCATATAAGTGTGTACAATATGGTTCTTGCAGAGGACTGTGACAAAGAAATTGATCGTCATTTATATTGCTGACTTATCAACTGGCTGACACATGAGGCAATTTGCCGATCAGAAAAGCAGTAATGTTTGTCAATCTTCATAGGGTTTGTATCTTTCTCACTGTGTGTGACCAGGTGTTATCTGGGTAAAATATGGAATTATCTAAGGGGGAAGAAGTACTGCTGGTTTGGAAGTAGAATAGCTGCTGTTAACCAATTACTTCCTCTATAAAATTGAGGAGACATCCTCTATAAAATTGAGGAGCTACTAAACTCGATTTTACATCCTCAGCTTGCAGGGACCTCTAATAATCTGCTTATAAGTAGCTGCTACCTCCGCCTTTATCAGTTGTCTTTGACATCCTGCGACTAAGAAAGTATGCATTGGTATACTTTTACTGTAGTAAAGACACCCAAGTCACCTCAGAATGAATGTGAAATCAAATCTGAATCCCAGTCTTGCAGCATAGGCCCACACATCCTCCCACTGATCAAATCTTTAAGAGCCCCAGACTGATCTAATTGACTCAACTGATCTCTAGATTTCCCCTGCTTGGTAGTTTAGTTTTTTCCCTCACACTGTCCTTCAGGGCACTGAATGTCCCATTACACTGTCTTTGTTGTTTACAGTTTCAGTATACACTGTCATCCAATGAATGAATGGTACTGGATAACTGCCCTTTCAGTCTCTGCAAAGGGTGCCAAACTTTTTGACCTTGCTTCAAAAAGTCCCTGGGCGGCATCTAGCATATAACATGTGAACTCCAGCATTGTTCTCACATTGTGACCTGTTGCAGCATTTGTGACTGTTGTCTTTTGGTTCTCTTAGTGGCTTACGTGCCAGATTTTCTTGTGAAAATTGCTGAGAATTTCTTCAGGCGTTTCTTGGTCTTCCTGGTTTGTCAAGAAGGCTGCAGCTTAATAAGCAGCCCACTTGTTTGTGATGGGAATGCCTTTAAGCCGCCACTCAAGATTCCCTCAGTGGTCACTTGGGGGCTCAGCAGTGTTTCTCTGCTTGGGAAACCCTTTTCAGTGTGAAGCAAATGTTTCAGTACCTGTCTGTCTTTTGTGGCTTTTGGTAGAGTCTCACTGCATCCAGGTGCACTGAAGTGGAACCCTTTTGTCCTCAGCATTGGACCATGAATTAGGAAAGTACATTCTGACCATACAATAGCAGTCATCCCATTAAAATGCACCCATTGTTTCTTGACTATACAAAAGTCTAAATATTGGTTAATAATTCTTTGGTGGGATGATCTTTCACCCTATAACAAGGACTTCCCATAGCAGTGAAATTCCTATGAAGAAATACAGTTCTTAACATTCTCTACCTTGTCTTGAGTGCCAACTCATCAGAAGTCCCAGCAATATTAGCTGACTTCAGGCCTAGCTCATAACTCAAAGAAAAAACACGCAACAGAAATCTAACTACCAGACTTCAGATCAAACAGAGACTGAATTTCACTAAATTGCTCCTAGTAATTCTCTTACAGGGTACATGAGGTCAGTGATCACAGGAGGAAGGACGTCTTGTGAGTGTGCACATGTGAGCAAAGTTTAACGAACTAAATGGAAACTGAGATACTATTTATTTAGAAATTGGAGTATTCTCCTGAACTGCTTTAAACATGGAACACACTTAAAATTCTAACTCCATGGTTCCATAAGAACAAAATGTATTAATCATAATTATTCAGCAAGGATTGGGTGGATCATAGGCTGTAACAGGGATTCACAAACACTCTGGTGCAAAGTCTCAGTCATTCATGGAATTACCAAATAAAATATTCACCATTTTCTCATAAATTGTGAGTCATTAAAAATTGCTTGTGCATCATAGTGAAAAGAGATCTGAAACCTAATCGGAATCACGATTCATGAAATGTATCAGGACTAGGTAAAGAGCAAGTTCACGCTATATTCAGTAGTTACTATTCGTATTTCAATCTTTGGCTGTAAATGTTTTTTGCTTGTCGTAAGTTGTTCACTAACAACTACACATGAATATATTGTTGCTCCAGATATCATTGCTTTTAGTTCTTTCCCATTAGTGTACAGTGGTTAGTTTGGCAGGTAGTAAATGCTGTGCTTATAAGTAGAATGATTGTTTTTGTTTATAGTTGGAAGTGGTAGCGATGGAGAGCCCAAAAGATTTTAAGAAACAATTGGTTGTTGAATTTGAAGGTGAACAGGGTATAGACGAAGGCGGAGTGTCGAAAGAATTTTTCCAGTTAATTGTTGAAGAAATATTCAATGCGGATTATGGTACGTTTACAAAAAAATTTATTATATGGAAATAAAATATTTGAATTGTGTGTTTTCTGTGCTTTACAGTAATTTGTGTGTCTCCCCAGGTATGTTCACCTTCCAGCAAGAAACTCAGACTGTCTGGTTTAACCCCACATCATTTGAGAGTGATGCCCAGTTCACATTGATTGGCATAGTCTTAGGTTTAGCAATATATAACAACATTATTTTGGATGTCCATTTTCCTATGGTGGTGTACCGTAAGCTGATGGGAAAACGTGGAACATTTTACGATCTCCAGGACTGGAATAAGGTTTGACATTCATTACATTTAAGTTGTTTCATTTCACAGAACAATAGTAGTATTGTAGTAGTATTGTAACTTGTCTTATAGTTGAACCCTCTCCCTCCACCACCCTCCTGTGTGTATATATATATGTGTGTGTGTGGGGGGGGGGGGGGGTGCATGCACAGAGGGTACATTAGTTCATTGCCTTAGACAAAAGGTGACCATGTTGACACTAATGATTATACACTTGTCTTGGTCACCAAAATTGTTCTGTATTTAACTTCTAATGACATGTTAGAGGTTACCCCATTATCAAATCATTGACATAAGAATACAAAGTAAGACATAATGTAGAAATGAATCTTAAATTGAAACAGTGGAGTCAAGTTAAAAGAGAGAGAGAGGACCAGAGCCATAATATATAAGGGCATAACAGTTAAATTTAAATGCTGTTCGGATTCTAATGTAGGATGTGATCTTCACAGAGGCTCCATGTATTTTACAACTAATATTAATAGAAAAGATACATCTTATTACAAAAACCAACACATGTAAAATGAGATAGTAGGAAACAAGGATATTAATGGAATCAGGATCACCTCTGCCACATACAGCAGGCCAGTGGCCAAAAATTTTTGTAGTATGTAAACTTCCATTCCCTTACATAACAATTCACCAAACAAATGCACTAAATTTTTTTAAGAAAACTATATCCTGCGTAATATATAATGCAATTGTATCCACCTTATCTGACAAGCCATTTAACACCAGATATTTGAAAATAATAAAACAGTGCTTCAACAAGTTATTGAGTTGCCCAGTGTGAGAGTAAATGGCAGAACCTAACAGTTGTAAAATATCTGAAAGAAGGAAGCACATCATGTATCAGTCAACATCAGCCATTTTAAGTAAACATCCCTAAAATACCATGCGTTATCCCAGTGAAACAAGATATCTCCTGAGAGACAATAACAGTACACTATAGTCTATTGAAGATGGCATGGAATCTGCGCCGAAAGGCACCACACTTGTTGTCCTTGAAGAAACTGAGGTCAGTGCTCTCCATAAAAAGAAGCAGATCACATGATAAATGAAAAAAAGTGGCTTCATCAGGAATTGATTTTTCTGGTGTTTGACAGCCTCTTGGAATAAACTCTGACCACCAACTACAAATATATAAAAAGCAACACTATATCAGTTATATCCTTCATTCAATGGCACATGTAGCTTACAGTTGATTTACTTAAAATTATAAACAGTGCCTGTGTTATCCCTCGAAAACTGTTTAAACATTATGTATTTGTTTTGTTGAGTATTACAATGTGTTCTACAATTAGCATACTGTCATAGTTGAGATCTTATGTTATATCAGAGGGAGTAAGTATGACATTTTATTGAATACCATTAATTTTTGATATTGCAGTATGTTGACTGTCATGTACCACTGTTTTTAATTAAATTATTCTTGTCCCACATGTCACACTCCATTTCAATAGCTCCAAGGCTGTATTTACTGCTTTTATTGTACACTGTCAATAACATATGGTGCTCAACTTTAGTTTCATGTGTAACTGGTGCTTGTATTTTAAAATTGCATAATGGTTTTCACATGCAGTGCATTCCATTGCAATTCAGTAGCACGAAGCATTGTAGCAGCGGCTTACATAATAGCATTTATCTGTGACTCATTTGCTAGTTTCTTACTTTTGTATCGTGGATATAACAATACTGCAATCTATAAAAAAAAAATTGGCAAAATTTTTTTTTTGGAAGTTAGTTTATTTTATCTATGAACAGTAGGTCAAACATTTTAATATTTCATCATGTTCGATGTTATGTGCTATATTTTTACAATTATCTCAATACCACTGTGTGACTGTTTTAATTAGCTGAGAGATAGAGAGAGAGAGATAGAGAGAGAGAGAGAGAGAGAGATATGTTATATTACTTTGCTGCCAGGTACCACTGTTTAATTGATTTAAAGTGCACTTGATTTCCTATATGCTCTTTAGTTCATTGTAACTTCAATAGTTTGTTGTGCTACGGGTACAGCCACTCACAATAGCACTCGTTAATTACACCCACTCATAGTAGCACACATTAATTACAAATGCTACTTGCTTCTTTACAAGCAGTGCCTGTACTTCACAGTTGGCCTTGTAACAAGTTTCAAAATTTTAAATTTCGTTTTGGTGTTATTTATTCCATTCTGCACTTCTAATAATATCACGGATGTGGCTGTGTTGTGTTCATTGGGGCAAGGCATCGTGTTTGTAACATCAGTATAGGAAGCAATAATATTTTACTTTTGTGATGTACATGGTGTTTCAAAAAGAATGACCTTATTTCAAAACTCCATATTTATCAACAAAAACATACTACAAACATGGGATAAATTGCAAAATACTCATGAAATCTTAGTTTTAGCTTTGCTACTACAAATGCTCTGTGTTCACCAGCAGCAGCATGAACAACATCCAGACAATAACTAAATTCATCATAAACTTTATACATTGTATCTGCTTTTGCAGAAGTTATATAGGCTGTTATTCCGTTCTTCTCTTCTTCAATGTCATGAGGTAAAGGGGAGATGAACACACTTTCCTTCACATATCCCCACTAGAAAAAATCAAATGGGTTCATGTCTGGCGATCTTTGAGGCCAAGAATGGGAGGCAGTGTCCATGCAACCTACCCATCGTTGAGGCAGAGCGTCATTGAGAAACTAACCCACAATGTTGTGCCAATCTATTGGAGCTCCATCTGTTGGAAAATGAAGTTGTCAGAGTGCTCCTGAAGCTGTGGAAAAAGGAAGTTGTGCAGCATTTGAAGATAGCCCATTCTAATCACTGTGTTTTCCTCAAAACACGAGGACTGTGCACTTTTTCACAAGAAATGGCACAAAAAAGTTTGCTTAAGGTGAGTCTCTTTTATGCTAAATGTCATGAGGGTTCTGGATTCCCCATACGCACACTTTACCACTAATGTGAAATCTTGTTTAAACACTGAAAATTAACTGTGATAAAAATGTACCACGGTTTTCATTTTTGTGCTGTTGCTGATGGACACAGAGTAGTTGTAGTAGCATAACTAAAACTTTAAGACTATGTGAGTATTTTGCAATGTATCCCATGTTTATAGTAATTTTTTATCAATAAAAATGGAGTTTTGAAATCAGGTCATTCTTTTTGAAACACCATTTAATATTATTTCTTATGTTGTGTGTAAAGTTACATGTAATTTCCATATGCACCATACTCCATCTTAGTGAGGGCAACATCCCAATGGTTATCTTAATGAAGGACCCTGCTCCCACTGTTCCATATTTTACAATTTGGTATAGCATTATGCTCTGTATTCTGTAATTGACATGAGGTTTTATATTGTTTCATTGTGGCAATTCAGTTATGCCAATTTGAAATGTTATGTTGACCGTTACATGATATGAGTTGTGAAGTGGTATATGCATTCCTGTATGCACCCCATTCCTTTTCAGATAAAGAATTGGCATTCCGTTTGGTTGCCACAATAAATGCTACTGCTCCCTCTTTCCCATATTTTACTGTTATGTTATGTCATTAAATGTCATGCACCGTGTAACTCGGTGGCTTGTTAAAGTATTGTTTGCATTATTTTTAAATATCCTGTGTTAAATGGTGAGTTGTATACAATTTCATTATATATTTCCCAGAATACAGTTTTGTTAAAAATGTAGTGAATTTGTTTGGCAAATTTTGATGTAAATGTGATGACAGTTTAGATATTACAAATATTTTTGGCTGCTGGGCTGTATATGGCAGAGGTATCTTGTAAGTACAATAATATCCTTATTCCTCTACTACTATCTTTTATGTATGTGAATTTTTTGAATTTTGATTTACCGTGTATTAGTTGTTGTTAACACTAGTTGTGAGTTAGTGCCCTGTTGGGATGTGGTTTGAGAAAACACAGGCACAACACATAATTATTGAACAACTTTATTCATAACTCATTGTGTAGAAATTAACACAGAACTAAGAGCAACACACTTGAAAACGTGCATAGTGACATTATAGACACCAAAGGTATTAGGTAGGGGTAAAATTTGAATCTCAACATGCTCTCTCAATTTTTACAGTCAGTTACAAATTAAGAATTGAGTCTTATGTTCATAGCTTTGGGATTGAAGTCAAAGTCCTTCAGCACATTTCTTGCACTTCAGTGCAGAAAGAGATGTCATTAGTACATCTACCATCAGATCTTCTGTTGACTGATAATCCACTTTCAGCAGCTACTGACCAAGTGTGCCTGTGCAGTGATTAGCTCACTGGACTCGCAGTCAGGAGAACAACTGTTCAAATTTCTGTCCAGGCATACGGACTTAGGTGTTCTCTGATTCCCTAAATTGCTCCATGCAAATGCTAGGATGGTTCCTTTGAAAAGTGCACGACTTATTTCCTTCTCTATCCTCTTCACCTCCGCCTCTAATGACCTCACTGTTGACGGGACATGAAACACAAATCTTCTCTTCCTCCTTCAGTGGGTACTAAAGTAGAGCTTGACGTCTGAAGTGGTATTTTACATGAATGTGCTTCATCTTTAAGTGGAAAACTGACTTTTGTGCTAACTTTTCAGCTGATTGTCATTGAACAAGGTGGTGTATGCCGAAGATAACTTCCTTATCCCTTTGATGTAGGGCAGTTTCTTGTCTGTGGTTCCTTTGAATCTAAGGGTTTGCTTAGCCATTGTCAGTGAATAAAATCATGGCTGTTACTGTACTGGCTTAGCTTACTGACTGCATAGTATATGTCAAGTCCAGTACTGAAGACAGTGTACATCAGTGCTCCAACCAGTTGTCTGAATATTATGTTAAATCCATGTCATCTAATTTCCAAACTTAGTTTATTTGGCTACAAGTTTCAGTTATTTACTATGCCATTTTCAGGTCCCCTAACAGACGTGTAGTAAAATTCCAACCTTGATTCTAGTGAAAATACTGGTATCTATAGATCTATGCTTGATACAACGATCACTTCAACCATTATCTGCCACAGACGATGATCTCAGTAGCAAGCAGAAATCTACAGACATCAGTACTTGAATGCTGGCCTCTATTTTGACCAGAACCGAAGTAGGGATTGTCCTATGCATTGGTCAGGGGACCTGAAGATGGTGCGGTAAATTGCCAAAACTGGCAACGAAATAAAATAACAGTTTGGAAATTAGACAGCTGAAAGGTGTCTGATTTGGCATCCTGTATCAAACAGCCGAGTCCCCACACCATCACTGAAAAGATGGACATATAGAGTTCTCCAAATGGATAATGAGTGCCATCTTCTGTACTTGTAGCTTTTGCATCCAGTTTGCTCCTGTGCTGCATCCAACTTGGTATACCACAGTCGACCAGCTTGGTGCAGCCCATAAATGACTTTTCTAAGTTTACACACTGTAACGATTTCAGAATTTGTAGCAGGTGTCTTGCCTTCTTGACAATATGGCTATCTTTCTCTGCATCTTTAGTGGCAATTCAACCAGTGGGCAAGGCTGTTCCATGAATATTTCCTTGTCAATTTCACCATTGAGAAATTCTGTGGTGATACCCAGTGTCACACACACAAGTGAAATTTGGCTGAAATTCAAAAGTAATATATATGATTTTATTCTTGTAACTGGAAAGAATATTTCCATGAAGTGAACTCCAGGCTGCAACTATTCCCTTTTTTTTTCCCCTCATCAGAGATCCATCACTTCTGTATTTATTCCTCAAAACAGTCCTACAGTCAATTCCCTTTCATTTTTTAGGTCTACAATGTTCCAGGTATAATTTTTCACCAGTGCGTGATTTCATCATACGTACATCAAAACAAGTTTTGCATAACCCCGGTTCCCAGAACTCCTAAAGATAGATGTTGACTGTGGATATTTTATCACAGACACAGTCCCTTTGACTGTTCAGAGATGTCACAAAACCCGCCCAAAGATGTAAACAACCATGCGTGAGCAGCACCTATTAGATGTAGCGGGTCCGACAGCCTATCAGTTCCAGTCATTCCTCCAGGAAGGAGGTACACGGCTCATGTTGTTTGTAGTTCAACAATGCCTATACGGTCAGTACCGCAGCTGATTGTGTCTGCATTGTTACTTTGTGCCAGGAAGGGCTCTCAAAAAGGGAAGTGTCCAGGGGTCTCAGAGTAAATCAAAGCGATGTTGTTTGGACGTGGAGGAGATAAGAGACACAGGAACTGTCGATGCCATGCCTCACTCAGGCTGTCAAAGGTCTACTACTGCAGTAGATGATCACTACCTATGGACTATGGCTCGGAGGAACCCTGACAGCAATGCCACCATGTTGAATAATGCTTTTCGTGCAGCCACAGGACATGGTGTTACGACTCACTGTGCACAATAGGCTGCATGATGTGCAACTTGACTCCCAATGTCTATGGCGAGGTCCATCTTTGCAACCACAACACCATGCAACGTGGTTCAGATGGGTCCAACAACATGCCGGATGGACTGCTCAGGATTGGCATCATGTTCTCTTCACCAATGAGTTTCACATATGCCTTCAACCAGACAGTCGTCAGAGATGTGTCTGGAGGCTGAACACCTTAGACCCACTGTCCAGCAATTGCAGCAAGGTGGAGGTTCCCTGCTGTTTTGGGTTGGCATTATGTGGGGCTGATGTACGGGACGATGTGACCCACTGACCACTATGAGGGATCTACGCCAAATCTCCATTGAGGAGTGGGACAATCTGGACCAACAGTGCCTTGGTGAACTAATGGGTAGTATGCCACAACAAATACAGGCATGCATCAATGCAAGAGGACGTGCTACTGGGTATTAGAGGTACCGATGTGTACAGCAATCTGGACCACCACCTCTGAAAGTCTCGCTGTGTGGTGGCACAACATGCAATGTGTGGTTTTCATGAGCAACGAAAAGGGCAGGTTCTCGAACTCTCAGAACTGAGGTGACGAAAAACTGTTTTTGATGTGTGTATATGGCCTGAGACCGCATTCAGTGATCTGGACCATGCAGTGCATCGTTGACAGTGATCTCTATTGTATTTGCAGTGAAGTTAATATCATGAATTAAAACATCTGATGAATCTACACCTGACACAAACCATTGAACAGGTGTGATGCTTGATGAATTACAGTCATCACCACAGAATAATTTATCTTCAAGATTGAATTCTTGGCCTGAAGTGATTAGAAGCCAGTCTTCATCAAAGCTGTAGGGTACTTTGTCTGACAGTGGCTCTAATTCATTGTTTTTATCACCATTGAAATTTCTTCGCATGGAATTCATATCGATGCCTTCTCTTGGTGATGGTCTAGTTAATTGTCATAAAAGCCCAGACAAGTGTGTTTGGGCTCAAGATTGTTATGATCAAGGAACTTCACATTTCTTAAAATGTGAATCCTCTGATCTCTTGGTACCCACACCCAACAGACTTTCAAATAGTTAGAGTAGCCTACAAAAATCCCTTCTTTGCCCTTAGGATCAAACCTTCATTTGTTTGACGATTTATCTTGGATGACAGCCTTTTGGCTACATATACAAAGATGAGACAGGTCAGGTTTCCTCTTCAGCCACGTCTCATATAGAGTTCCATCAGATAGTCTTTTAGTTAAGCAATGGTTTCAGATGTAGTTAGCTGTGTTGCTGACGTCAGCCCAAACTGATGGTGGTGGTCCTGACTCGAGCAGCATGCAAAGAGCCACCTTGACCACTGAATGGTTCTTTCATTTGGCAACACCATTATGCTGTAAGGTGTGTGGTCATCTATAAAGGGCACAAAACCTCTCACACCACCAAGAAATGTTTCTCTTATTGCCCACAATCATCAGAGTGCGTAAACTGTAGAAGTTTGCGTTACCTTCTTGTTTGGTGAAGAAAATGGACATGATTGTTTCCTCAAAGACACACAATGCATCTAGTGAGATTGACATCACTGAATTTCAGATCTGTCGCATACTTGTTTTTGAGCATTTTGATCGTATCTTATAGAGTTCAAGTGGCGTAATTGAGCATGCCAGATTTGGGTTTCACTTTGCATATCTTTTGCCTCCTCAACAGTGCTTAACTTTGGTCCATTTTCTTGTAAATAGAACAAGCTCCCAGCTCTGCATGATTTCAGTGTTTGTAGCAGGTCTCTTGCCTTATTGACAGTATGGCTGTCTTTCTCCACATCTTTCATCTTTTGTAAGTTCATAAGAAGCCTAAACATCACTGTGTTTCTTTCACGTGTGAACACTTTCAAATCGTTGCATATGTGTGATGTGCAACCATTGTGCATGCATTAAAAATGTTGGAGTTGCAAAATTTCAGAACGGGTTCATCCATAGAGAAACAGCTGTGAGCTCAGTTGACACTGTTCGCAGCTTGCACATTATGTTACAAAAGCTGTGAACGAACAGTGCAAGCAGAGTTTAGCGTGGTCAGTGCATGCAGAATCTGCATCGATTCTTACAGAAGAGCTTTTCTGCCTTCACTCAAACATATAATATGTTCGATAATTTAACAACAAACTGTCTTTGAGACATCTGTAATTTTTCACGTATGTGTTCCTCAATGATATGAGATGCTAAAGTAAACATTTTGTTAGAAGAACCAATTCTTTTTCATATTTGATATAGTATGTGACTGGTTCAGCGGTATTTGCTGTATCGAACATCTTCAGCTTTTTTCCCATTATGTTGTATGTGCAATGTCATTTTTGTGTCTGTGCCATTATTGAAAGTATGTATTTTGTGATCTTTTTAGGTGAAGTAATTTCAGAAGACTGAATGTAGCATTTCAAGCTTCATTTCATCATATTCTGTTTCAGTACCAATATGGTGTCTTTGAGTATCTGGACATTTAATAGGTTAATATGGTCACTGAGAACCAGGTCAGTTAACTTGAATGCATCAATGAATTTGGCATATGTAGGGATTTCAGAAAGTAAGTTAACCATATTGTCCCACATTTTGACCATTGTGTAACTATAATGGTGGAGGCAGGACAGTACAGTTCTTGTGGGCAAAACATTTAAATTTCACCCAGATTCACTGTGAAATTCTGTTGGTATATGGACCAGCTTCAATATTGTGTCCAGCTGTAGTGAAATAGTGCCAACTATTTGATCAAGGCCACACACAGACATGGATGATACTAAATGGGAAGTCCAGATCCCGTCTCCATGCTTTTTCATGTTTTTGGTAGTCTGAAAGAACATCCGGGGGAAAGAGATTATCAAGTGACGAGGATACGGCGGTTCATAGATTGATCCGAGGCCAAAAAACTTATTTCTATTGTCAAGGAATGTTCTGACCATTGTTTATAGATACTTTGTGTCTAAGTTCAAAAGTTGTGTCATGTAATTGGGTCACTTAGACGTTCATTGGAGCAATCAATAAAAGTTACTTGGCCTACCATAATCATGTACAACTTACTTTTTGAAGTCTCGTCATAGGAAATGCAAGGGAAGGAAGGAGCAAAGGGAGATGCTCATTGTATAGCTGAGGTGTTGAGTGTAACATTACTGATCTTCCATTCCCATTTATTTTCACTTTTGTGATCACCAGCTTGCTGATCAGAAGTTTCATTATTATTACAAAATAAATGAACACTGTAAAAATACTGTCTCTTGCTGCTGATGAGTGTAGTCTTGTTCATGGTGTCTATATAAAGATATGTGTAGGAAGATGTTTTATAAGATGTTAAAATCAGAGTAACTACATATTTAATAACTACATTAAAGATGGCAATGATAAATAATTCTTTTAATGGCTTTTATGCAAAGCTCTTTTTTCATTAACTGGTTTTTTAGGCACCATTTTTCTCCCCATCTTCTACTAAAGCCTACCATATTTATTCTAAAAACGTAAATTTTAGTTTGCACTAACTATAATTGTGCTTTACCATGGACACATCAGGCAAGCAACAAGAGTCTTTAAAACTAGTTGCCTAGTAAAGCACAGGTGGGAATAATCAGCAACATACATTGCGGATCTTGCTCCCCCTCCCCCCCCCCCTCCCCCTCTGTAAAACATCACATTACAATAGTATTTTCTCTATAGTAAACCAGACAGTCAGTTATTAATGGAACAATAACTGGAATATGTGAGAGATACACGGATCAGCCGGAGCACTGTGACCACTGACCTACTATCAATATAAACTCATCCATATATGGCAGTTTCATCTGGCAACGGATGACTGCTAGTCAGATACACATTCGGTGAATGTAGTATTGGAGAGCGTGCTGTCCGTCTGTGGAATGGGGAAGACGTGTGATCGATCAGAGTTTGGCATAGGAAGATTGTGATGGCCCGGAGGCCTGGCATGAGCATTTCACAACCTGCACAATTTCTCAGGTGTTCGAGGAGTGCTGTGGTGAGTGTTTTCAACATGTGGCAAAACTGAGGTCGTAGGACATCGTACGCCGGATAGATTGGTAAAAACGGGATAGGCAGCGAACTGTCGCAGAACTACCATCAGACTTTCATGCAGGGCAGAGTACAAGTGTGTGTGAACACACATACAATGCACCGAAGACTTCTAACGGTGGGCCTCCACCAATGACCCATGCATGTGCCAATGTTAACACAACAATATCGGTAACTACGACTGAAATGGGCATGTGACCTTCAGCACTGGACATTAACTCAGTGGCAGAGCATTGCATGGTCTGATGAATCGCGATACCTTCATCATGCCAATAAGAGGATGAAAATCTACCATCTTCCAGGGAAATGGGTCCTTGACACCTGTACTGCAGGACGGAGACAAGCTGGTGACAGCTCCATTATGCGCTGGAGAACATTCATGAAGGCATACACGGGTCCAGTGGGGCTCGTGTGAGGCACAACGCCAGCAAAGTGTATCGTACACTGGTTGCAGACCATGTACACCCCTTCGTGACAATCATGTTTCCCAATGGCTGTGGCATTTTTCAGAAAGATAATGCACCATGTCACATTGCCAGGAGCATAGTGGAGTGGTTCAAGGAACACAGTGGTGAGTTCCAGTTGTTTTTCTCGCCACCAACTCGCCAGACGTGAACCCGATAGAACACATCTGGGATGTGATTGAACGTGGCATCAGAACTAATCACCTCTCTCCCCAGAATTTACGGGAATTAGGTGACTGGGGTGCAGATGTGGTGCCAACTCCCTCCAGCATCCTACCAAGGGCTCATCAATTTGGTGCCACAATGCATCCCTACTGTTATCTGTGCCAAAATTGAAGCTGTGAGGACAGGTCATGAGTTGTGCTTGGGTAGCTCAGTTGGTAGAGCACTTGCCCGCGAAAGGCAAAGGTCCCGAGTTCGAGTCTTGGTCTGGCACACAGTTTTAGTGTGCGAGGAAGTTTCATACTAGCGCACACGCTGCTGGAGAGTGAAAATTTTATTCAGGTGATCGTAATGTTCTGCCTGATCAGTGTACGTTACACATTACGTGTCTGAAGCTTAGAGTGTGAGTAACACTGTACAATAATTATCTTGTTAGCCAACAGTCATTCTAGATTAAATAATTTCAGTGAACAACTTGTTTACATGCAGAACATAGTAGGTGCTAAATTCTGGTTTAATTGTACATAATTGATGAGTAGTTCTGAGTTATCTTTAAGACAGTGATTGTTGTTTTTGTTGTTGGGTCTTGAGTCTGAAGAGTGGTTTGATGCAGCTGTCCATGCTAGTTTATCCTGTGCAAGCCTTTTCATCTCTGCGTAATTTCTGCAACCTAAGACCATTTCAACCTGCTTACTTTATTTAAGGTTTCATCTCTACCCCCGACACTTGCTTCCGTTACCAGACTGATGATTTCTCGATGCCTCAGAATGTGTTTTATCAACAGATCCCTGTGTTTAGTCAAGTGAGCCATAAATTTTTCTCGTCTCTTCATTTCATTTGAGTACCTCCTCATTATTCAGTCTACCCATCTAATCTTCAGCATTCTTTTGTTGCACCACATTTAAAAAGCTTCTATTTTCTTCTTGTTGGAACTGTTTGGTCAAGTCCACTCCTGGACTTCTGTACAAGCTTCCACTCCAGAACAAAAACATGTTCATAAAATAATTTCTAACACTTAAATTTATATTAAATACTAACAAATTCCTCTTTCCAGAAAAAAATTCTTGCCTTTACTAATTTGAATTTTATACTCTCTCTACTTTGGCCATTGTCAGTTATTTTGGTGCCCAAATTCCAAAGCTCAAACTATTATCTCTCATTTTGATTAGGAAATGCAATACTGGTACCAAACCATTTAATAACTCTCGCAACACAGGTTACTTCTGTCTAGGTGTCTTACTGTATACCATTAAAAGATATGTTAATGTTTGTTGCTGTACTGTCATGAATTACTCACATCTAAATTTGGACATTTAAAACAGCATGCCAACTTAATCATAAAAGACACCATTTCACTTGCAGTGAAGCCAACTAGGGCTATACCTGTTACATGGAGGCAAAAGCAGTCAGCCTTTCTCACTTGATGCAGCTAATAATTTGTTTAGTCACATTTCATTGTAGAAAGTTAGAAACCTGACAGCGTTTTGAAACACTCTTGTAGCTGTGAATGTAATTTCTAAATTCATGGAACTGCATTTCTGCAATATTTTTTAATTTTTTTGTCTTTTTACTATTCAGGCACTGTACAAAGGCCTGACAGAACTACTAGAGTATGAAGGTGAAGATATGGAAGAGACATTTTTGCAAACTTTTCGAATTTGCTATCAAGATGTATTCGGTGCAACTTTGTACCATGAACTCAAGGAAGGTGGTGATGAAATATATGTATCACAGGATAATAAAAAGGTGAGTGGAAATAATTTGATATAGTGACTCAATTTGCTTAACTGACTTCAGACAACAACATTCAGAAGGAATTAAAGTGAAGGTTTTGGCAGAATGGTCTGGTTTTTTTTTTCTTTTCTTTTTATTATAATAGAACTGACATAATTACCATTTGCAGACATTCATATCCTTTCTTCTGACTGCTGTGGAAGACGTGTATTGGAGAGCCATGTCTGAAGAAGCTATTGATTTTAACTGAACAGCACATACAGAGATCATAATGTATGCTGAAGCCTCATTATGCTTTATTCAGCAACTGTCATAGCTGCCATAACACTGCCTTTCGAAGTTCCATACTGCCTGCTGTCACTGATAAAAATTTGTTGATAACATTGTTGCCATCTATGAAAATAAGAAAGAATTATCGGACCTCTTGAATCAGATCTGCCATATAGTTAGAACATAATAGATTGGGGTAAATCAAAACTGGACTAAAATACTTAGGAGCAACAGAAATGACAGTAGCAACAAAATCTACATCATTTTCCAAAATTTTTGAGAAGGTGATGTATTCCATAATGGAATCTCACTGTAGCAACAATATTATCCTCAGCAAATCCCAGTTTGGGTTTCAGAAGAGTTGCTCTACTGAGAATGACATTTATATGTTCACACACGAGATTTTACAATCATTAAATAATAAAATAGCAGTAGTTGGTATTTTCTGCAACCTATTTAAAGCTTTTGAGTGAGTGAATTAAGATATTCTCCTAGATAAATTGGAGTTTTATGGGATTGATGGTGTAGCCAACCAGTGGATAATGTCGTACCTAACCAAAACAACACAGTTCTACATAGCAATTCAACCATTTTAGGCCAGGGACATAATTCTGACAGGAGAAATCGTGTATGAGTTTCCACAAGGCTCAGTCTTATGTCCACATTTCTCATACATGTGAACGAGCTTCCATCCAATGTACAACATGCTGAATTGACTCTTGTTACAGGTGACACTAGTATTGTGTACTGCATCAGACATTGCGGTTCCGGCTTCCTCCCTCTGTTACCCATGTTCTATTCCATAGCTCTCCAAAGACAAAAATGCTGTAAAATCTCACATTACAATAATATTTCATTTACACTAAACCAGACAATCAGTTATTAATGGAATAACAACTGGAATTTGAGAGGAATACATGACACATTAGTTGTCTGAAGCTCAGAGCGTAAGTCTGTATGATAATTATCTTGTTAACGAGCAGTAATTTTAAATTAAATAATTTTGTTGGGTAGCTGGTTATATGCATGTAGCAGGTGCTAAATTCTGGCTTAATTGTACATAATTAATGACTAGTAGTGAGTTAACTTAGGAGGCGATAGTTGTTTTTGTCGTTGTCGTCATGAATCCGAAGGCTGGTTTGATGCAGTTCTCCATATTAGTTTATCGTATACAAGCCTCTTCATCTCTGCACAATCACTGCAACCTAAGACCATTTCAAACTGCATACTTCACTTAAGGTTTTATTTCTTTATCCCTGACACTTGCTTCCATTACCAAACTGACAAATTCCTTGATGCCTCAGGATGTGTCCCTTCGTTTAGTCAAGCTGTGCCATATTTTTCTCCTCAGTTCAGTAGAGTGTCACCTCATTATTCAGTCAACCCATCTAATCTTCAGCAGTCTTCTGTTGCACCACATTTAAAAAGCTTCTATTCTCTTCTTGCTGTAGTTGTTTGTAGTCCAGTCCACTCCTTCACTTTTGCACAAGGCTACACTCCAGACAAATATCTTCGGAAAAGAATTGTGTATGGTCATGGTTCTGATTTGTAGAATAAATTTTATTGTATCTCCATCTAATGGTTGCAAGTTTCACAAACAGTAATATAATTTATAGCTATTGTTGTTATAAAAATGCATTACTCGTTCTTTGATGCTATTGATGATAGCAGAGAAAGAATCTGCCAAAAAATGACAGAATGACTTATGCAGAAACTGAACAAACCAGGCAGCACATTATATCTGTATAATCATCTGAAGGACGCTGTTAGGAGAAAAACCTCAACAAAAAGGTACCTTCTATCTCACTGTGCACTATCAGAAAAGAACGAAGGGTACACCCACTTGAGGCAAGTTGGAACAGTCCAAGTTTAACTTTGTACCAAAGCTGTTGTACCAGATGACCATTCATATCAAGAAACCAAAAAAGTATACATGTCACACATGTGACAAATTTATATACTGATTTCACATGCTTCAGAACAACAGAAGCTGGAACTTCAGAACAAATTAACTGTTCACTAGGCATTGGCTGGCATGGCATAAAAGGTGAACTCTATGGATAAATATAATGCACTAACTGAGAGTAGTCACCTAATCGCCAATGTTGATGTACAGCAGTGTCTGCTGCACCTCTGCTTGAAAGTGGTGTGGCTTGCTACAATCATCTTCTGTGGACTTTTTACACTCCTGGAAATGGAAAAAAGAACACATTGACACCGGTGTGTCAGACCCACCATACTTGCTCCGGACACTGCTAGAGGGCTGTACAAGCAATGATCACACGCACGGCACAGCGGACACACCAGGAACCGCGGTGTTGGCCGTCGAATGGCGCTAGCTGCACAACATTTGTGCACCGCCGCCGTCAGTGTCAGCCAGTTTGCCGTGGCATACGGAGCTCCATCGCAGTCTTTAACACTGGTAGCATGCCGCGACAGCGTGGACGGGAACCGTATGTGCAGTTGACAGACTTTGAGCGAGGGCGTATAGTGGGCATGCGGGAGGCCGGGTGGACGTACCGCCGAATTGCTCAACACGTGGGGCGTGAGGTCTCCACAGTACATCGATGTTGTCGCCAGTGGTCGGCGGAAGGTGCACGTGCCCGTCGACCTGGGACCGGACCGCAGCGACGCACGGATGCACGCCAAGACCGTAGGATCCTACGCAGTGCCGTAGGGGACCGCACCGTGACTTCCCAGCAAATTGGGGACACTGTTGCTCCTGGGGTATCGGCGAGGACCATTCGCAACCGTCTCCATGAAGCTGGGCTACGGTCCCGCACACCGTTAGGCCGTCTTCCGCTCACGCCCCAACATCGTGCAGCCCGCCTCCAGTGGTGTCGCGACAGGCGTGAATGGAGGGACGAATGGAGACGTGTCGTCTTCAGCGATGAGAGTCGCTTCTGCCTTGGTGCCAATGATGGTCGTATGCGTGTTTGGTGCCGTGCAGGTGAGCGCCACAATCAGGACTGCATACGACCGAGGCACACAGGGCCAACACCCGGCATCATGGTGTGGGGAGCGATCTCCTACACTGGCCGTACACCACTGGTGATCGTCAAGGGGACACTGAATAGTGCACGGTACATCCAAACCGTCATCGAACCCATCGTTCTACCATTCCTAGACCGGCAAGGGAACTTGCTGTTCCAACAGGACAATGCACGTCCGCATGTATCCCGTGCCACCCAACGTGCTCTAGAAGGTGTAAGTCAACTACCCTGGCCAGCAAGATCTCCGGATCTGTCCCCCATTGAGCATGTTTGGGACTGGATGAAGCGTCGTCTCACGCGGTCTGCACGTCCAGCACGAACGCTGGTCCAACTGAGGCGCCAGGTGGAAATGGCATGGCAAGCCGTTCCACAGGACTACATCCAGCATCTCTACGATCGTCTCCATGGGAGAATAGCAGCCTGCATTGCTGCGAAAGGTGGATATACACTGTACTAGTGCCGACATTGTGCATGCTCTGTTGCCTGTGTCTATGTGCCTGTGGTTCTGTCAGTGTGATCATGTGATGTATCTGACCCCAGGAATGTGTCAATAAAGTTTCCCCTTCCTGGGACAATGAATTCATGTTGTTCTTATTTCAATTTCCAGGAGTGTATTTGACCGTCCATGATCTCAAGGGAGGTTAAGTATACTACTACTTGTGGAATGACCAGGCTGAAAGAAGTCCTTGAAGCAGTAAACTTTGTAAGTGTTGGATACCTTTCAAAGAATGATGCAATGAAGCCTTCCTTGAGTTATCGGGTCCTGTCGCCATCATCTAGTGTGATGAAGCAAATTGGGATAATTTTAATTCCCCTCTCGTTTTGCCATCTGCCTCCATAAATTCGTTTTGTTACTTTTAACTAATTATCATTAACATACGTGAATATAATCTGCATTTCCATAAAAGAGAAAGATTGACCCTCAGTCTTAAAGTAAATAACACCAGATCTAAATTTGTGCTTAGTTTTATGTATGTATTTGATTTCTAATTTATTTTGATTGTTCCTAGTTAGTATCTTTCATTATAGGGCAAAGTCAGTAATTGTTTCATAACTTAAAATTCTAATGTTGACATATAAACAAGTATAAATTCTGTAATAATTGTAAACATTTGGAAGACGAAGTACTAGTAATCTTAAAGTATTTATTTAGCTCTATTCAAAAACATGCTAGCAAAACCAGCCCTTCATTAATTCCAAAGCACTTAACAGTTTTGTCAAAAGTATTGTTTGCATAACTAAATTTGTTAATTTCATGATTTAAACAAATAATTCAGCCTAAACCTCATAGTAGAAGAAACTGTTAAAAAGATGCAATTTTTCAATGCAGTCAGTTAGTTGAGTGAGTTAAGTTTTAATTGTAATTTCTGTAATTTTAACTTCAAACAATGTGTAGTTTCAGTACCAATTATTGTGATATATATAAGGACCCCGATTTTTGGTCACGACAATCAGTCTGCGGCCGAGTTTCTGACGAGTAACCTGTGCTGGTTAGAACAACAACAATGCTTCAAATTAACTGTGGAATAAGTGTTAAACAATTAGGCCGTGTGTAAAAACAGTGACAGTGTCTGCTCCATACGTAACTGATTATTCTTCAAGAACTGTGGACTTTGTGGCTAGGTTTTACTGCTTGTAGATGTTCAACAAGAAACTACTGTAGCAGCATGTGGAGTTTCGCCTGCAAACAATTAATGAGGCTCATGGAAAGTTTAAACAATAGTGCACTGGCCATATAACTGTGTATTACTAGGGGGTTGTGCGAAGTGAAAATTTAAAGTACTGTAAAACATAACTGTGCATCTATCGGCTACATCATTTAAAGTAGTCAGGGTCTGAATCCACAACCCATTTTTCAGTCAGTGTAGCAACGCAGTACAAAGACACCGAGGACAATCAACAAACATCAAACAAACGAAGAATTAAAAGCAAGAGGAACCGCCACACAGACACAAGGCAAACAAATCTTATCGCTCTGCTGCCCCATAGTAGGGTATTTGACTGTTTTGTGGAAATTGTCTTGAATGATTAATTATGTCATTTTACACTCCTAAAATGCTTTTTTTCCTCTTGAATTTCAGTATTCTTTTACAAAATTGGAAATGAAATTCAAATAACTTGAAAGCCGACTAAAATGCTCCATTCAAGGCATGTGATGCCTATGGCGCCGCAGGCTAGCTCACTGCTTCTGCTGTCAATGGTAATTCACAGTGATGTCTTGTTTTGAAATTTACATTTCAGAAGATAGTTACAAATGTGTAGTAGTACCATACTGTACAAACACATCTATAAAAATCTCTGAAAGTTTCTTTGGGTGTTCCAGAGAATGAGATGTGTAAAATGTGATTGCACTGTACCAGCAAATTGCCAGCACATCAGTGCAGAAGTTCACTAACTTAGTTAAAAATTTGTTGCACTGTGAAGCTGACATTAATTTACCTCAGAGATATGCTTTCCCAATGTTAAAAAGGAAGAATAGCGTCACTCAATGACATAAAACTGATACTGAAAATTGTCATTCTACCCAACTTTACATAAATTATTTGATAGCTCAGTTGTTAGTGGTAGACTGCTGAATTTTATATGAGAGAGTCCATAGATCGCTGGTTTGAATCCAACCTAAAATAATATTTATAATAATATTTATAAAATGAAATCACAATTACAAAACTTCACTACACTGATCAGAAACAGAATATTTTTGTATTTTCCTTGCTGTTTACATGCACTTACATTTGTAGTTACTGTTTGCACATGTCATGTTCAAAGAGACATATTCTAGTTAATGTGACCACATGCTTTTTACTTTATTAGAAACTATATTGTTGTTTTAGAAAAAGTCTGTGTACTGTCCACCTAGGATCCTTATTGTTTAAACTTTTGGAGTTTCATCATCTTACATAAAGAAGAAGTAAATTTGCTTCAGACACTGGTGTTAGGTTACACACACAAATATCTCAGACATTTGTTACCTGTATGCTGTACATGCTGTCTCTCCATACGGAAAACCTCATTGTCATGCATCTCGTTGTACTGTGGACATATGGTGATGTCTTCACTACTAGCAGTGTCGACACTAATTATAATATACTGACCCATTTCCTCAGTTTTCAGCGAGATTAATGATGTTGCAGGGGGCGATGAAAAGAATGTCGGTCATTGCACATATCGCCGCTGTAAATGGATGGAGCATAAAAGCATCAACTTTTGCAAGATTTCCACTATCAGCATTCACAAAATTATTTTCTATTGTTATTTGTTTAGCTAAATAGCTAAATTGTGGGCAGAAAAAGTACGTAATAGGTTCATAACTTCAGCTAACACTCCTATCACACACATATAGCTTCATCTTGCTCCAAGCCTGTGATGTCACCAGAGCAACAGCCAGTAACAGTGTGTTTTTGATCACATGACCAAATCTTGATAATTAATGATTTTTTAGCTTCAGTTATATAAAAACAACAAATATTTTGTGAGAATATTGACTGTAAATTCTATTTGAATGTATAATCAATCATAACGACCATTGAAACCGTATTCTTACACACAAAGAAACCTATTGTCGTGTATTCAAGTCATACAACTGTAACAAAGTGTCAACAGACAGTGTGTATAGCGCTTTGCCAGAGGCCCCATCAGACAACTCTAAAGATGATCATCAGGGCAAGTGTGTACCAGAATGAAAATTCCGGTGAGTGGCGGAATGCCAATTGGAGGCGTGGCAGGCATGATCATAGGGAGATACTACCATATCATGGCAGTTATGATTTCAGCTTCAGATTATATTCGCATGATTCTGTACATAGTGTCTCTTCACATTGTTTTATAATTCTTATAAAATGACTTTAATATCCAAAAGTATTCTGTTATACTAAACCATTAACTATCTTCTTATATCTTACATAGCACCTAGATTCGCCCTTGCTATGTGAAGAACTTTGAACTCGTGTGGGCTGAGTTTGGTGGAAGCAATGATGAGGGGAACCCCACACTATCAAACCTCAGTTGCACAACTCAGCTGTGCTTTGCCTATGAAAGGAGCGATTGAGCTTTGTTGAGGTCATCAGTGTTGTGTTGATGGTGTACAAGTCTTCTACATCTATATCTGTACTCCGCAAACCAACATGAAATTCTTGGCAGGGGTACTTTCCATTGTGCCAAGTGCATGTAAAAATGATTCTTCAATTGCCTCTGGCCTGTTGTAATTAGGCTAATCTTGTCTTTGAGGTCACAACAGGAGTGATGTGTAGGGTGTTGTAATATAATCCTAGATTCATCATTTAGTACTGGTCCTTGAAATTTTATAAGTGGGCTTGTAAGGGATGCATCTGCTAGTCAGGTTTTTCAACATCTGTCATGCTCTCTTACACAGATCTAACAGATTGACTATTCATGCTGTCCTCCTTTGTGTTCATTCAGTTGCACTTTCAGTGATATTTGATATGGTTCACACAGATTTTAGCAATATTATAGGTTCAGTCTTGGAAGTGTGCTAACCAGTGATCACTGGGTTGCACTCAGTCTCTCATCGGTGGAATTTTGCTGTAAACTGGTTTTATGATAAATTCTCAATTATTAGACACAACACAGCATTAAAGCACTTTTTAACTGTTTTGCATATTAAATAACACTCGAAATAACACAACCACCAGTCTCATGTACTGACCAGAGGTAGACACATGCAGTAATCTCCAAAACAGACAGAATGGGTAACAGTTTTCAGTGCACTTTCACATATGAATCCTCATAGTTGAACATTCCAAAATTAACAGATTACACAACCAGTAGGCTTAGTAAGTTTCATCATAACTGATGTCAATGCACTGACATGTATGTAATGAAGATGCACTGAGATTTAACCAAAGAGATTCATAAAGATAAGGCACACAAAATAACCTAATGTTTACACGGAGATGTTAATCACAGTAACACAGAAGTATTAGTGTGGTCATAGCGGAATGCAGGTGGATTTTGGAAGATATATATTTGTTTATAAGACTGCTAGATTGAAATTAAGAGTAACTGTGCCATGTGTTCAGTCAATAATTTGATTTACATAATGAGTAATTAGTAAATTACAAAAAGTTACAGAACTATTTTTTACACCTACACTGTGGATTCCCTGTTGATGAGAACATTTGTCATATTTGAAATTATGATAAATTATACAGAGTTTTGATTAGTGGCTTAATTGATTAATAGTGATTGTCATTCAGTCTAGAAAATTTAAGGAAACTAAATTATAGCATCAGACTTGACAATTAAATGTGTAATGTCTCAGTGTGGCTTGCTGGCTCAGTGCTATACTGCCAGACAAAAAAATGAAAGATGTCCGATTCATTCTCTGATCACTCCTAGGATTTTTATTTGTCACTTATCCTTTTTTCCACCACTGACAGTTTTTGTTGATTTGTAAAATGCGAAATTATGTTCCAAGTCCTCCCTACCAAGCAATCCTCAAACCAATGAGAATTTCAAAGTAGACACCCCCCCCCCCCCCCCCTCTCCTAGGTCAGATCTATCTGTTATTATTAGATCCAGTATATTTCCATCATCAGTGCACTTCTGAAGAGTCTGTTGTAGGTATTTTTCAAATAAAGCATTTCGTATTGTCATGCCTGAAAATTACAAAAGTTTAATTACCCCACTTGGTAGTTTGACAGTAAAAGTTGCTTCAGCTGAATACATGATTGGGAAACTTATGTACTAGTGAGCTGAGGTATTCTCAGAAAGTTTGTGGGTACATTTGGGGGAGGGTGGGAGTCTTTGATAGAAGGCTCCAGTTATAAATTTATGGCCACTTTTTATACGGAGTCTTGCTCAAACATTCTCGAATACACAGTCTTCAGTGCAGCTTCAATTTCTATCTTTGTATATATGTGTTTCTTGTCTATTGTAAATACACCACTTCCATTCTACATTACCCCAATCTTTCAATGTACACTTAGATTTGTCAAAAATCTCACTGCTGCCAATTTCCGGTTTTACCCAGCTCTCTGTGCCTGGTATTATGAGAGTTAAACTTCTTGAGCTGTCGATTAGTATTATTTTAACTGTCTGACCTAATGGGGGTGGGTAGGAGGGGGGGGGGGGCGAGATGTCATTTCTTTGGGTCTTACACTAATATTTTTGGGTGTCCTATAGCTGTCTTCATGTAGACTCGCTGGGAATTACCTAATCTTACTGTCAGTTATCTTGATAGAATCCTATGATGCAAGTCTAGGAAGTGAAATCCTAGTTTGTCACACAACCTTCAAAGTACCTTGTTTAATTCTTATTCGCAAATCACCACATAGTGGAGATCTTGAGTCGGAGATAGGTACAACAAAAAGACTGTCACAAATAAATAAGCTTTCAACCAACAAGACCTTTGTCGAAAATATACACACACACACACACACACACACACACACACACACACACACACACACGTGTGTGGCTACAACTGCCACAGACTGCAGTTTTGTGTGTGTGTGTGTGTGTGTGTGTGTGTGTGTGTGTGTGTATTTTCGACAAAGGCCTTGGTGGCTGAAAGCTTATTTATTTGTAACAGTCTTTCAGTTGTACCTATCTGCTACTCATCATCTCCGCTATATATTGTTACATTCTGTCCTGGATTTTCCATTGTTTGAATTTTGGACTGAAGTGTGCAACATACTTATCAACTGCTAATGTTCTCACACATGAGCAGCGAACTATAGAAATCTGTTACCAAGTTCCGCACCCCGTCCACAGATCACATGTGTGGGCAAATCGCAGTCCCTGATCACTTATAATTCCCAAGCAATCTGAAAGTTTTAACGTCTAAACATAATATGGACATATTTATTCAGGTATCTAAGGCATACATATTCCAAAACTATACATTTCATATAACTGTCCCTCATGCAATGCTCAACAAGTGATAAGGAAAACAGCATTGCTGCTATTAACATAATTTCTGTACACCCATAAAGATCACAAAGCCACTGTATAGATACTTAAACTAAAAGAGTGGAAAGATCTACACAGTACACATTGTGACAATGAAAAATGTAATGGTGCAATAGTACCTGTTGTTATAAAGCATAGCAACACATTTCAGTTTACTTTTACTAGACCAGTGAAAGGTATGCGTGTGAAAAAGTGACTATAATTAGTTGTAGTGTAAAGAGCATCTACTGTGCCCAGGACGTTGAAATTTATGTGAAGATATGAGAAAGAAAAATGTGGACACAGTGCAGAAAGAGATGATGGATTTATAATTGGACTGGCCAGTGGGGTGCCACTTGCACTTCGCAGTCATGCTGTGTGGGGTGCTGTGGGCTCAAGAAGAAAGGGTCCCAACGACAATGCTCGAGCACCAAAGAATAGTGAATGTGTTTCTATTGACTCTGTGCCATTCTGTATGGTGTTAAGTACGAACTTATGCATTTGGTCAGGCATTGAAACAGCATGCATGAACATGTTGTCTGGAAAGCTTCCTTAATTATCAGTTGTTGTGAGTTGACGACTTATTTGAATATAGAATAATTACAGAAACAGTGTTTTATGATTTCGTAGTGAGTTGCTTAAATGTAGAAGATCTCTTATAGCCTCTCCACTCTGCAGTCAGAAAGAAAGTCAATGGTCAAATATGTGGTTCAGCATAGCAGGACCGCAACATCAAGAGAAAACAAGACGACGACTGGAAAAGGAGGTAACTGTTATTACTGGGAATAAGTAGAGATGTGGCATCTCGCAATATATCGATCACTTAAAATAAACCCACAACAAGAAAAACACCTCAACAGATGCTGTAATATAACTTAAAGTTCCCAAGAAAACATTCCAAGACAAATTTAATAAATTTTATATAAATGTTGAGATTTAAATTCCATAGCAGAACATCACGACGCACTGGTGCTGGAAATACTGACTGAAATTGCATAGTAAATCACTCGTGTTTGGCAGGATTGAACAAAGCAACTGTCCGCATTCAATATCATCTGGGATTGTCACTTGTGTGTGGGCCCCTTAATATTTTTAAAAAAATGTTGGAGTATGTAATGGTGTTCGGTGGTGTATTAAAAGTGGCAGAACTGAAAGAACTAGGATTCGCTAGCTTCAGATTCCTAAGAAAAGTAACTTTGTATTGATTTTCACTTGCATGAACAATTTTGAATTCAAATGTGAATCCCCAGTGGTGTTAGTCATGAGCTGCCACTGTATTGGGGATTGATGAATTAACAAAAACTGTTGCAGAGTATGTGATAAATTGAGTGCTTGTTTGCAACTAGTTAACGGTGATGCTAGATGCTAAATAAATAGAAGGAGAAAAAGAACCACTTCTTTTTCTGAATATTGTGATTCACAAAAAAGTTATAATGTTTATCGCAATTAACACGACTGAGATTTATGAATAAGCAGGTGCTTTTATTTTAATTTTACTTCAGTTTCATATTTATTAACAAATGAGCTTGATATATACTGAAGCGCCAAAGAAACTGATATAGGCATGTGTATTCAAGTACAGATAGATGTAAACAGGCAGAATACGGCACTGCAGTTGGCAATGCCTTCGTAAGACAACAAGTGTGTGGCAGGTTAGTGAGATTTAAGTGAGGTTGTACGTGGTGCTATATTCAGTGCACAACTGATGGGACACAGCACCTCCAAGGTAGCAATGTTGTTGGGGATTTTCCCATACGACCATTTCACTAGCACAGTGTGAATATCAGGAAACCGGTTAAACATCAAATCTCAGACATCGCTGTAGCCAGAAAAAGATCCTGCAAGAACGGGACCGACAACAACTGAAGAGAATCATTCAATATGACAGAAGTTCAATATTTCTGCAAATTGCTGCAGATTTCAATGCTGGGCCATCAACAAGTGTTAGTGTGTGAACCATTCCACGAAACATCATCAATATGGGCTTTTGGAGCTGAAAGCCCACTCATGTATCCTTGATGACTGCACGACACAAAGCTTTATGCCTCACCTGGGCCCATTGACACCGACATTGGACTGTTGATGACTTGAAACGTGTTGCCTGGTTGGACGAGTCTCGTTTCAAATTGTGTCGAGCGGATGGACACTTATGGGTAGGGAGACCCCCTCGTGAATCCATAGACCATGCGTTCAGCAGTGGATTGTTCAAGCTGGTGGAGGCATGTGCAGTTGGGAGTGATACGGGACCCCTGATACATCTAGATATGACTGACACATGACACATATGTAAGCATCCTGTCTGATCACCTGCAACCATTCATGTCCATTGTACTTTCTGACGGACTTGGGCAATGCCAGCAGGACAATGTGACACCCCACCTGTCCAGAATTGCTAGAGAGTGGCTCTAGGAATACTCTTCTGAGTTTAAACACTTCTGCTGGCCACCAAACTCCACAGACATGAACGTTATTTAGCATATCTGGGATGCCTTTCAATGTGCTGTTCGGAAGAGATCTCCACCCACTCATACTGTTACGGATTTATGGACAGCCCTGCATGATTCATGGTGTCAGTTCCCTCCAGCACTACTTCAGACATTAGTAGAGTTCATGCCCCATTGTGATGCGGCACTTCTGCATGTTCGCGGGTGCCCTAAACGATATTAGGCAGGTGTACCAGTTTCTTTGGCTCTTCAGTGTAAATTGGATCTTAATTTTTAGTAAGATGAGACTTTTATTTTTAATTACTAATCACATGAACATGCAAGTATTTAGAATAAATGAAAATTTGGTACAAAAGAGTGAAACATTGAATAGAAAGTGGAATACATTTTTTTTATTCTGGAAGTTGAACTTTATTATTATTATTATTATTGGTGGTGGTGGTGGTGGTGGTGGTGGTGGTGGTGGTGCTGCTTCTGCTGCTAGTAGTAGTAGTAGTAGTAGTAGTAGTAGTAGTCAAATTGTTCTTAACTTCAGTTACCCAGGGTATTAATACGTTAAGTGATGTCGATAGTCCAATAGACGTTAAGTTAGTATTTTTCCAGATAATCTGTCGAGGTGTCCATTGAACTTCATTTGCCTCTTTCTGATGTCAATTTCAATGTTTGATACTGTTTCTGTTGTCTCGATGGTTTCAGTCCGTATCCATCTTGTGTGTATTGTAGTCCCAGGATTTTCCTAATAGTATTTCTCTCTACTTTCTTAATTTCTTGTAAATATAGTTTTCTGTTCAATGAGAGTGTTTCTCTTGCATTAGTGGCTGTCAGTTTGATTACTGTGTTGTAGTGTCTGATTTTAGAGCCTTTCAACAGGCATTTTTTCTTATATGAATTTGAAACAAGGCCGATCACTTTCTCAATTTTCTGCAATCTGTAGTTTTTTTTTTTTTTTTTTTTTTTTTTTTTTTTTTTTTTTTTTTTTTTTTTTTTTTTAAGTCCTGTTTGTTTAATAATTTCACTTAGATACTTAAATGTTTGATTCCAGTGATTTCACCATAATTTTTTTTAAGTTTCAGAAAATCTAACTTGGAACACATGAATTCACTCTTCTGAAAGGAGATTTGCAGGCTAATCTTCTCTGCACATTCTTTGAGGGTCTCGATTTATTTTACTGCTGTTTTTTCACTATCAGGTAGAATTGATAAGTCATCTGCAAATGCTAAATATGGAATGTTCAGTTTTCCTCGACCTCTTCCTAGTTAGATTGGCTTCCAAAAGTTTCGTTTTCTTAGTTCCATTCTTCCATTACTTTGTCTAAAACTGTGTTGAATAATAGTGGTGAGATCCCATCTCCTTGTCTTAAAACTGTTTTAGCTAAGAATGGTTCTCAAATTTCATATGTGACAAAAACCAAATCAAAAATTAAGATTAATGTTTATTCAATCAGTTTCAGAGTTTTGGCATCTAGTCCACATTCTTCTAGAATACTGTGTAGAGATTGTCTGTCTATATAATTATGTGCTTTCTTAAAATCAACAAATGTGCAAATTGTTGGTTTTGACTTGATTGCTTTAATTTTTAATACAGTTTTGAGATTAAAGCTCTGTTCTGGATACAATCTTTGGTCAAAAGCCCACATGGTCATCTGAAATTGTTTCTTCTTGTCCTTCTTGTGCCTTCTTTAGGAAAAACATGAGTAAAATTTTGTAAGTGGCTGGCAAAAGTGAAATGCCTCTGTAGTTGTTTACGTCTGATCTCTCTCTCTCCCTTTTGTGCAAAACACACACACACACACACACACACACACACACACACACAAATGCAATTCACACACACGACTGCAGTCTCAGGCAACTGTAGCCACACTGCAAGCAGCAGCACCAGTGCATGATTGGAGTGGCATCTGGGTGGCGGTAAGGAGGCGGCTTGGGTGGGGAGGGGGATGGATAGTAGGGTAGGAGTGGCAGCGAGTAAAGTGCTGCACCTTTGGCGGAAGGCAGGGGTGAGGTGGGTGGGTGATTTTTTTTTTTTTTTTTTTTTTTTTTTTTTTTTTTTTTTTTTTTTGGGAGTGGGGGGGGGGGGGGGGGGTGGTAGCAGAAAAGGAGAGAAGCAAAAAGACTGGGTGTGATCACGAAATCAGGGCTGTGTAGTGCTAGTGCAGGGAAGGGGATGGATGGGCGAGGTCAATATTTAACGAAGTTGAGGCCAGGAGGGTTACGGGAACGAAGGATGTATTCACAGGGAGAGTTCTCACATTTCAGAAAAGCTGGTATAGGTGGATAGGATCCATATAGCACAGGTTGTGGAGCAGTCATTGAAATGAAGGATATCATGTTTGGCATGTTCAGCAACAGGGTGGTCTACTTGTTTCTTGGCCACAGTTTGTCGGTGTCCATTCGTGCAGACAGACAGCTTATTGGTTTTCATACTTACATAGAATGCAGTGCAGTGGTTGCAGCTTAGCTTGTATGTCACGACTAGTTTCACAGGTAGCTCTGCCTTTGATGGGATAGGTGATGTTTATGATCGGTCTGGAATAGGTGGTGGTGGGAGGATGTGTGGGACAGGTATTGCATCTAGGTCTATTACAGGGGTATGAGCCATGAGGTAAGGGGTTGGGAGCAGGGGTTGTGTGGAGGATTGACAAGTATATTGTGTATCTTTCGTGGGCAGCGGAATACCACTGTTAGGGAAGGAAAGGGTAGTGGGCAGGCCATTTCTTATTTCAGGGCATGACAAGAGGTCTCGAAACCCTGGCGGGGAATATAATTCAGTTGCTCCAGTCCTGGGTGGTACTGTGTTAACGCTGTGGCTGGACGTTGTGACTTTGGGAGGTGGTGGGAGAATAGAAAGATAAATCACGGGGAATTTGTTTTTGTACAACATTTGGAGGATAATTAGTCTTGGAAGGCTTCAGTGAGACCCTCCGTATATTTTAAGGGGAACCACTCGTCACTGCAGATTTGATGACCACGGGAGAGCTTCAGGAGTTTATGTTCTGGCTTCTGTGTGGTGGTGGTGGTGGTGGTGGTGGTGGTGGTGGTGGTGGGAGGTAGGTAGTTTTGGTGGGTGGGGTAGGTGTAGCAGGTCTGCGAGACATGGTTTGTCAGCTATGATGGGATGTGGGGGGAGGGGAGGGGGGTTGGAGGTTGTTGAAGTGTGATGAACGGCGGTACTCCAAGTCTGGAGTAGGAAGTGAGCAGGGTGGAGAACTTTTTTAGGTGGCATTGTGCATGTTGCTCCAGTTCCAGGACAAGAGTTTCAATGTGTGGTATGGGTTTCAGAAATCTGGGATTGCATAGCAGGAGAATTTTGCAGATAGAAAGACGTTACTGCAAGGAGGTTTGGGCTTGGTTGATATGGTTTTGCAGGACTATGTTGGCGAGGGCTAAGGATTGGCGGAACCTGAACAGGTGGATGTCATTGTGGAAGGACGGGTGGCAGCCAGAGACAGGTAATTTGATGGTAAGGCCATTTGGGGGGGGGGATTCCATGAGCCAAGCGACAATGCAGGAACAGTATGTGGGACTGGTTTCCGGCTAGGGATAAGGAAACTTCTCTGTAATGATGCAGATGGAAGGAGCAAGAGTCCTTCGTGGTGGAAATAAATGTGAAAAATTACTTAAATAATGTAGAATTACATCCAAAAACCATGCAAAAATGCACCCAAATACATGTGAAAAATTACAAGGATGAAACGGATGCAAAAAGGGGGAAACAAGAAGAAATCTGAGGGAATCTACAATAGTGAAAGGCGAAAACTCATGACATCTTTCATTTCAATGACTGCCTGACAGTCTGTGCCATATTTCCCTGCAATACATCCTATGTTCCTGTAACCGCCCTGGCCTCAACCTTCGTTATTCATTGACCTGACCCATCCAGCCCCTTCTCTGTTCTCATTCCAGCACTAGACAGCCCTCATTCCACCATTGTACCCAGTCTTTCTACTTCTCTCCTTTTCTGCTGCCCCCCCCCCCCCCCCCTGCACTCCACACCTCCCCACCTCTCTCCTGCCTTCTGTCTTAACCTGCAGCTCTTCACTCTCCACCATCCTCATCCTACTATTCCTCCCCGTCCCCCACCCATTCGCCACTCCCATCATGCACTGGTGCTGCTGCTCTGTGCTGCTATAGTTGCCTGGGATTGCAGTCATGTGTACGAATTGCGTTTGTGTGTGTGTGTGTGTGTGTGTGTGTGTGTGTGTGTGTGTGTGTGCGTGCGTGCGTGCGTGCGTGCGTGCGTGCGCATGTCATCTATTTTTGACGAAGGCCTTACTGGCCAAAAGCTTTATTTGTTGTGCCTATCTGTGACTCAGCATCTCCTCCATATGGTGAGTAGCAACTTTCCTTTTCATAATATTGCTACGTTCCATACTGGATTTTCCATTGTGTGACAATTTTCTTTATTTATTGTATATCTGAATAAAGTGTTTGACACTACTATAACTTCATAATGAGTGAATTTTATTTTTTCTTTCTGCAGGAATTTGTAGACCTGTATGCCGATTTCTTATTGAACACATCAGTTGAAAAACAGTTCAAAGCTTTTCGAAAAGGTTTCCACATGGTCACAGATGAGTCACCACTTCAGTTACTTTTCAGGCCTGAGGAAGTAGAGGAATTGGTGTGTGGTAGTAAGGTAGGCATCTCACTGATAAAACATTGTGCATTACCACGACATCTCAGAATTGTTATGTCATGAAATTGTATTTTGTGATCTGTTGCAGAATTTTAATTTCAATGAACTGGAAGAAGCTACAGAATATGATGGTGGATATACATCAGACACACCGATAATACGCGATTTCTGGGATATTGTTCATAATATGCCTTTGGACTATAAGAGGAAGTTACTACAGTTTGCTACAGGTAGTGATAGGGTGCCTGTTGGTGGTCTTAGCAAATTAAAATTAATTATTGCTAGAAATGGATCTGATTCAGACAGGTTAGTGACATATTTTTTTTAATGTATCAAAAACAGATATTTTGTATGTTTTTATTTTATTAGCTGATTGTAGTGTGGTTGGTACAGCATGTATTGAAACAAGCTCGTATTACAGGTTTTTAATAATATTTGCTTCTGCGAATATTATAATGAAAATTTAGCAGTATACCATTTTGTTTCTATCATGCAGTTGCAATGTGATGACTTCTGTCTGTCATCTCATTATTTGTTTAGGTAGCAGTATATTTGTCAACTTCACTACTAATTTCCCATGTCACAAAATAATTAAAACTAGAACTATCTTCTAGTATGTTACAATAGTGTTTCTTTGCTCCTGTTCCTTAATTACATCTCTCATTAAGCAAGTTATTACTTTATGTACAAATTACCATTGCTTTTGCTTATAGTTTCTACTATCTACCCTGTTGAAAGTGTTTGCTCTTTCTTCTTTGATTTGCTAGTACCTGGCTTATTGAGTGTTAAATGTGCTACCATTCTCCTAAGTAAAACTCCAATAACATTTATTTATTATACTCTTTTGGTGTCTACTTTTTCTGTTCAATACTCTGTAGTCCTGCCTGATTCAAGGAGGAGATTATGTTCCACTCGCCTAACCCCTCCCCGACTAACCCCTGTCCCTTCCAACCAACACATAAGTCATTTTGTTTCCATCCAGGAGTGTTGATTACTTGCATAGTTTAAGGTCATCTTTGATTTCCAACCAGGTATAGTCATTGATACAGCCCTATGAATTGCTGTACCCAGTTGAGCACACAATAAGAATTTAAATTTTGACAGGAAAATCTGTCATTCAGTTTTGGCCCACATTTGTAAAACTATAAAAGTTTTTTTCCAAATTAGGAGATTATAGTAAATGTATCTGTGAAGAAGTTCCAAAAATCAGTCTGATCCTTGATTGTTATATTGATATGATAATATCTCAGCATCTTGAAACATTTATCCAATTTCCGGCTTACTGTACATTAGATTATTCCATTCATCACCACCAAAGACTGTAATGATGTGTCCTACAGCCAACTCATTGACCATAGGAGTTTATAACAAGAAGCAACAATGACTCCTTTGTAAGTTTTTACAGAAAGAATTAATTGTTTTCATATACATCTCTTTATTGTTTCTCAAATTAATCACCATTAAAATTTATACACATTTGCAAGCATTGTAACCAATTCTGGAAGCAGTTTTCCACTCTGTTCTTGGAACCTGGAAAATGATAAGATGCTGGGAATTTTAATCTTAATTTTCTATGAAATATGGAGGTATATCCTAAGAAAAGAGAAAGTGTAGAAGCTATTAAAAATTAGACCGAGTAAAGGAAATGTGTTAGTTGAGAACTAAATACAATCCTTAGACGTAGTAACCTCAGAAACAAAATTAAAAAGGTTACGAACAAAACACTAACAGAAAACAAATGTATATATGTATAATGGGTAAGGAAGTTTTGGAAATAAGGAAGAGACAAATGATCAGCTGCGCTGCAGAAATGGATTACTGGAGACAGTGCTGCAGTCTCAAGAGTAGACAAGTCAGAAATGAAAAAATCAGAAAAATGGTGGAAATGGAAGGGAACATAATGGAAGCTAATATATTTTCAGGAGGCAACTCTCCAGTATTAAAGCCAGTTACAGTTTTAATGTGAATGAATACACTGACTAGCACAGTTCTTACAGATTGATGACATAATTTATATTATGATAACCTTTGTATTATTCATGGTTATATTTCACCTGACATGATTCTATGAATACTTTTATGAACTGGATGATGGTTAGATGACTGAAACTGGTTGTATAACTTAAGTATTTTACGGCAGCTTAAGGCAGTACATTTTTCAAATAAAGGAAGCTGTTGAGAGGAAGAGGTTGCTGTGTTATGGCCATATAAAACAAGTGAAATAATAGACGGCAAAAGAAAGAAATGAAGGTGGATCACAAAGGGGGGAAAAAAATAAGACTCAGATCAGTGGTTTGTCAGAGGAGCTCCAGGAGGGGATCTGAAGTAATCATAGACTAAGAGACTTCGGAGGTCGAGAAACCAGAAACGGCATTAACTGCAAGCAACTTGAGTGTAAAGAGGTCACTAGATGATAAATCAATTGAATAAAGGCAATGAGACATTAATTCAATGGTTTTTCTCTGTTAAATAATCGATTGTTTGACATGCTGTTGACAGCTTGCATTGTCATAATGAAGAATGGTGTGATTGTTTTGTTTCTTGTTACTGACTTCTGTGGTGACTTGTGGAAAATAGATAATTGTATACTATTCAGAATTAACTAGTTTTAGATCCTCTAAAACAATGATTCTTAATCTTTTCAGCGAGTGGAGCACTTTGGCATGCCATTTTTGTGACAGAACCCCTGGTTTGTTTCTTTAGTATGTTTTTAATCCGACATTGTGAAAATTTATTATTTGCAACAAAATTGGCAATAATTTGAAATAACATTTATTTACTTCAAAAAGTAATTCCAAAATTAATCTAAATCCTCTTAAATTTGAAATAACATGATCAGTTAGGATTTTTAAATTTTAATTAAATAAGTTGTATTGGTTCTTATTTTTGCAATTAGACTTACCATTGCACTTTATTGATGAAAGCTGAATTCTTGTAACAGGTTTGGCAGTGAGTCTGTTGAGATTTAGTTTTTTACAAGCATTCTACACTGCAGCAGAATTTCGGTAACAACATAAATTCAAATTTTTCTTCCAACAATGAACTAATGTCAGTTTCGTATTCTTCTGCAGATATGGTAGAAGATCGTGCATTCACAATGTATAGGCTTGTAACCCACTGCTCATTTTGCTGTATAATTTACTATTCATTTGGAAAATACTAATTATAAGTTTCATTCAGATCTTTCAGGTACTGAATAACTTCAATAAACAAATCTTCTGTTTTAAGCCTTTCCTCTTCTAAAATGTCTTTTATTGTCAGGAAGCAATCAAACCCATTGGAGTATATTCAAATGGTCCAGCTTATTTTTCTTGAAGGCAAAAGGGTTTTCTTGATTAGTAGATTCATTTACTTGCCTTGAAGAGTTAAATTGAGCCCTTGATTTTCCTACACTGCATGAAACTGCCAAGGAACAGAGACATTGTTGGACAGGAACAATCACAGATAATGATGTACAACATGAAACACAGTACATACAGAGTAGAAATGGATTGGTATATTTATAACATAAAATTATACAGACTTCACCATATGCAAAAGCGGAATAACAGACAGACAAATAATGTTCTTGGTTGATGCCGGTCAGACTTCAAAACATGAAGGTCGATGTTCGACTCTTAGTAAGGAGTATGTCCTTTTTGGGCACTAATGCACATTTTTCACCTGTTATTCATGCTGGCTGCCAAACTGTTGGGGAGTCCTTGAAAGGAGAATATTGTCCCACTCTTTCAAGGCAGTTTTCAGTTCTTGCATGGTTCAGGGAGGGTGTTAGTTGAGAAATGAGTCTGCCAAGAGCATCCCAGACATGCTCTATAGGGTTTAGGCCCAGGGAGTATGCAGGTCATTATTTATGTTCAATGTGTCCACTTTCCAGTGTGCCAGACATCTCAGTGGTCTTGTGTGGGAAGGCATCATCATCCATAAATAGAAAGTCAAGACCTACCGCATTCCTAAACAGACAGGCATGACACAGAATAAATTCCTTACAGTACCGTCTTGCTGTAATCTAGGAGTGAGATGTCTGTTCCTTTCTGCCACTATGGCTACATATTTATCCTCTTGTGATGTGATGGTCCGCCTACAACCACCCGCAAGGCATTTCCACCTTCAGTGGCCTATTTTAATCATGTGATGTCACTTTTGAACATGCCTACTACTGTAGCCACAGTAGTAACATTTCTGTGACCAGGGTTGTGGCACTTGAGCTGGCTTCAAGCTGTCAGACTACTCGTCCACAAACACAAGCACTGAAATGATGTCTTGCAGACATGTTGCTGTACCACACGGAACGTCGCACTAATCAGTTCCACATCCACCTTCATCAAATACTGTACCACATGAACTGTCAAATGCATACAGTGCATTCGTGCACAGGCTTCACTGCTGTTAACACATCCCGCCATCTAAGTTTTCTTTAACTGTCTTTGGTCAGTTGTTCCTTAGCATTTGCAGAACAGAGTAAAAAGGTGCTTAAATAGGCCATTTGAAGAAACCAGTTGCTACTGAAAATTTGATAGTTCAATTCGAAGCTGTTTTTTAAACAGAAAGCACACACTTGTCTCTCAGTTCAAAAATATGGCTTATTATCTTTTCTTTAGATAATCCTCTGACTTCAGTATGTGAAATAAGAGATACATGTACACTCCTCAGGTTTTCACATTATTTAGTGGCAGAGATTCTAGGAAGTTAATAATTTTGATCTTGTGAAGAGGATACATGCAACTGGATGCTAATTATTTTGCAGCAAGTGCCTGCCTGTTAATCGTGCAGTGGCTTCTAGAATAGTTTTTGTTGGCGATATTCTTAATAAGCTGTACAGCTCTATTAATTACACCACTAATGGCCTTTGATCCATTGGCAGAGAGTTGATCCATTGGCAGAGAGAAGACTGCAATTGTTCCATGGTATTTTATTCTCTTCAAGAAAAGAGTTTCAGAGACCAAGTATGTAGACTCCAGTAGTACCTGTTACTATAGATTAGCATCAAAGAAGATTCTGCAGTAGTATGTTTTTGTGTTAGCTATTGCAGTCAGTACTGTGAGTCCTGTTACATCATTAGATTCAATCCATTTGTTATGAAAATTTGCATCATTAGAGACAGAGAGTAAGCTCATTCTGTATGTTGGTTGGTAAATCTGCGAGGGTGGTTTGAACGAGTTGTTCACGTGATATTCATTGGACTGTTGCCTGTAAACACGTGCCACGTCAGTGCTCTTGGAAGAGAGCTGTGGCAGTGATGTTGCTCTGTTGTTGTTCCTGCATAGTGATTTGCGATGATGGGAAAAAAGGACATTCATGCTGAAACTTCCTGGCAGATTAAAATTGTGCCGGACCGAGTCTCTAACTCAGTACCTTTGCCTTTCGCGGGCAAGTGCTCTACCAACTGAGCTACCCAAGCACGACTCACGCCCTGTCCTCACAGCTTCAATTCCACCAGTATATTGTCTCCTACCTTCCAAACTTCACAGAAGCTCTCCTGCGAACCTTGCAGAACTAGCACTCCTGGAAGAAAGGATATTGTGGAGACATGGCTTAGCCACAGCCTGGGGATGCTTCTAGAATGATGTTTTCACTCTACAACAGAGTGTGCAGTGATATGAAACTTCCTGCAGATTAAAACTGTGTGCTGGACCGAGGAAGTTTCATATCAGTGCACACTCCGCTGTAGAGTGAAAATTTCATTCTAGAGACATTCATGCTGATTTCCAAAAAACACTGGGAGACTGCTCCTTCATATTCAACTGTTGCCAAGTGGACAAATGAATTTAAATTTGGTTGGGAGAGCTTAGATGGTGATCCACAGTGTGTCACTACTCCAGAAATTGCAAAAGTGCACAAAATGGTCATAGAGGATCACCAATTGAAAGTGCATGAAGAATTAGAAATGGAAAAAATTATCTGCAAGATGGGTGCTGTGACTCCTGATGTTGGATCAAAAACGCACGAGAATAGACATATCGGAACAATGTTTGGCCCATTTTAGGAGAAACGAACAAGGTTTTTTGCTCCAGTTTGTGACCACAGATGAAACTTACATGCACTACTATATCGCAGAGACAAAACAACAGTCAAAGCAGTGGAAACATGCTGATTCTCTGCCACCAAAGAAAGGGGAGACAATTTCCTCGGTGGGGAAGGTCATGGCCTCAGTGTTCTGGGATGCGAAGGGGATTCTGTTTGTAGATTATCTCCCCACTGGGCAAGCAATTACTGGAGAATACTGTGCTAACCTCCTGAACAAATTGCAACAAAAGATACGCAAAACAAGGCCAGATTTAGCAAGGAAGAAAGTCATCTTCCATCAAGACAATTCACCTCCGCACACATGTGTCATCACCATGTCAAAATTACATGAACTAAGGTATGAATTCACCTGATATGGCTCCATCAGCCTTCCATCTCTTTCCAAAACTGAAAATTTTTCTTGGTGGGCGAAAATTCACTTCAAACGAAGAATTGATAGCCAGAGTTGACTACTATATTTCAGGCCTGGAGGAAACTCATTTTTGAGATGGGATCAAGGCACTGGAACATCGTCATACCAAGTGCATTAATCTACAAAGAGACTGCATTGAAAACTAAGAAAAGTTTCAATGATGTAAGTACTTTTTTTCTATTCCATTCCGAGAACTTTTCAAACCACCCTCGTATTACGTGTTGAGCTACTGTTTCACTTGAAAGTGATACACAAGGTGCATTCAAGTTCTAAGGCCTCCGATTTTTTTTTCTAATTAACTAATCACCCGAAATCAATGAAACTGGCGTTACTTCTCGACGTAATCGCCCTGCAGACGTACACATTTTTCACAACGCTGACGCCATGATTCCATGGCAGCGGCGAAGGTTTCTTTAGGAGTCTGTTTTGACCACTGGAAAATCGCTGAGGCAATAGCAGCACAGCTGGTGAATGTGCGGCCACGGAGAGTGTCTTTCATTGTTGGAAAAAGCCAAAAGTCACTAGGAGCCAGGTCAGGTGAGTAGGGAGCATGAGGAATCACTTCAAAGTTGTTATCACGAAGAAACTGTTGCGTAAGGTTTGCTCGATGTGCGGGTGCATTGTCTTTGTGAAACAGCACACGCGCAGCCCTTCCCGGATGTTTTTGTTGCAGTGCAGGAAGGAATTTGTTCTTCAAAACATTTTCGTAGGATGCACCTGTTACCGTAGTGCCCTTTGGAACGCAATGGGTAAGGATTACGCCCTCGCTGTCCCAGAACATGGACACCATCATTTTTTCAGCACTGGCGGTTACCCGAAATTTTTTTGGTGGCGGTGAATCTGTGTGCTTCCATTGAGCTGACTGGCGCTTTGTTTCTGGATTGAAAAATGGCATCCACATCTCGTCCATTGTCACAACCGACGAAAAGAAAGTCCCATTCATGCTGTCGTTGCGCGTCAACATTGCTTGGCAACATGCCACACAGGCAGCCATGTGGTCGTCCGTCAGCATTCGTGGCACCCACCTGGATGACACTTTTCGCATTTTCAGGTCATCATGCAGGATTGTGTGCACAGAACCCACAGAAATTCCAACTCTGGAGGCGATCTGTTCAACAGTCATTCGGCGATCCCCCCAAAACAATTCTCTCCACTTTCTCAATCATGTCGTCAGACCGGCTTGTGCGAGCCCGAGGTTGTTTCGGTTTGTTGTCACACGATGTTCTGCCTTCATTAAACTGTCGCACCCACGAACACACTTTCGACACATCCATAACTCCATCACCACAGGTCTCCTTCAACTGTCGATGAATTTCAATTGGTTTCACACCACCCAAATTCAGAAAACGAATGATTGCACGCTGTTCAAGTAAGGAAAACGTCGCCATTTTAAGTATTTAAAACAGTTCTCATTCTCGCCGCTGGCGGTAAAATTCCATCTGCCGTACGGTGCTGCCATCTCTGGGACGTATTGACAATGAACGCGGCCTAATTTTAAAACAATGCGCATGTTTCTATCTCTTTCCAGTCCGGAGAAAAAAAATCGGAGGCCTTAGAACTTGAACGCACCTCGTATTAGCTGTTTCTTTTGTTGATGTTTCACCTAACGTACATTTTACCATCTCCGTAGTGGAAAGTTTATTAATTTTTGTGGAACTGAGTAGGCTTCTCCACTTTGCAATATCCAACAGGTGACTATGTAACACACTTCAATTGCTTTTTTTATTCGCTCTTTTCGTGATTTCTGACGATTATCATTATTGTTAGTGAATCCTAAGAACCTGTAATTTCTATCATACTGCCAAAGCTATATAGCAACTAATCTGGATCGATTTTTTGTAGAAGTATTGACTATTTTCAGGACAATTTCATTGGTATCATTCTCATTACTATCATAATTACCTTTAGCAAATGAGCTTGTCATTGATTTGGAAGAAGAAAAATCAAGTTCTGCATTAGAACACTTCAGAGATTTTTCTTTTTTTAGCCATTACATCATGCTGCAATGAAGTGTTGGTAACAATTTTAAGACAAACAATTTAGATATCTTCTTTTCAGTTCCCCGTCATCTCTCCATTCCCACTCTCCACTCATCTCCCCTCTCCTTCCTTTCTCTTCTTTCCTCTCCAGGAGGAAAAAAGTTTAAATGACTACTTATGTTGATAACGATGTTAACAGCAAAATATAAAACTCTCACAAATCTCTTCTTAAGCAAACATACATTTCCTTTTATATGATTTCCTTAAAGAGCTGGAAGAGGTTGACTGTCTAAATGTTTTGTAGACATGGACATCGATAGACAGCAGAGTGATATGGACTGCTTTGGAAGCGGGTGCACTATGAGATGAGTGAGAGTGGTTCTTTGAATGGCCTGCTACAATCATATTCTGTGCAGTCCTTCCTTCATTGTAGAGTATGCCGTCCGCAAGGTTGCCTTCAAGTCTGATATACAGCCTTATTTGTTGTCGGTGTCACATTCTTACCAACTATTCAAATTTGCAATTGAAAACTAGGGTTAAATGGTGTTTCTTTGCAGAGGCATTAGTTGTTATTGTTTTTTGAGTTACTTTGTTGGATGTTTTGAAAAAGTTTTGTGGAATCCTTGAGCGAACATGAAACCCCCAGGGTTCTGTGACATGACACACAATTTAAGAAACACTGCTCTAAAGCCGTGGTCGCTGCAGTATAGAAAGGGCGAGGAGGGGAGGGGGGTGTTGCTATCATTTACTTTGAAGTACTTGTGAATGAACCATTTGTGTGGGTTTCTATTCATCTTGGAACACACACACACAGTTGATTACTGCTTAGTTTTTTATCTTACAAATAGATTACTTTTATTTTATGTTATGATGCTATATGCAGATTTTGCATTTCTTCAGTTGGGTTTTTTAATCATTTGTTTCACTTGTTGACAATTGCCTGTTTTTGAGATTCAGATAAATTGTGCAGAATATATTGGGAACAGATCTTTTTCATGGCTAACTGTGGATGCAAAATCAAATGTAGTGCAGTCTTTGGTATGCTTAAGTGCTCAGCTTAAATCACAGAAAGGCACAACAAAAAGACTGTCGGAAAGAGAGCATCTGACCAACAAGGCTTTTGTCAAAAATAGACCACAGGCATGCGCGAAGCAGTGGGCAAACAAGTGTACTGTAACCTACTTCCTTTGTTTTCGGACTGCGTTTCCTTAGGATTCTTCCAATGAATCTCAGTCTGGCATCGGCTTTACCGACGATTAATTTTACATGGTCATTCCATTTTAAATCACTCCTAATGCCTACTTCCAGATAATTTATGGAATTAACTACTTCCAGTTGCTGACCTGCTATATTGTACCTAAATGATAAAGGATCTTTCTTTCTATGTATTTGCAGCACATTACAGTTGTCTACATTGAGATTCAATTGCCATTCACTGCACCATGTGTCAATCTGTTGCAGATCCTCCTGCATTTCAGTACAATTTTCCATTGTTACAACCTCTCGATATACTGCAGCGGATATACTACAGCGATATACTACAGCGATATACTACAGCTTCATCCACAAAAAGCCTCAGTGAACTTCCGATGTTATCCACAAGGTCATTCATATATATTGTGAATAGCAACGGTCCTACGACACTCCCCTGCGGCACACCTGAAATCACTCTTACTTTGGAAGACTTCTCTCGATTGAGAATGACATGCTGCGTTCTGTCATATAGGAACTCTTCAATCCAATCACACAATTGGTCTGATAGTCCATATGCTCTTACTTTGTTCATTAAACGACTGGGGGGAACTGTATCAGACACCTTGCGGAAGTCAAGAAACATGGCATCTACCTGGGAACCCGTGTCTGTGGCCCTTTGAGTCTCGTGGACGAATAGTGCGAGCTGGGTTTCACACGATTGTATTTTTCGAAACCCATGCTGATTCCTACAGAGTAGATTTCTAGTCTCCAGAAAAGTCATTATACTTGAACATAATACGTGTTCCAAAATTCTACAACTGATCGACGTTAGAGATATAGGCCTATAGTTCTGCACATCTGTTCGATGTCCCTTCTTGAAAACCGGGATGACCTGTGCCCTTTTCCAATCCTTTGGAATGCTACGCTCTTCTAGCGACCTACGGTACGCCGCTGCAAGAAGTGGGGCAAGTTCCTTTTCATACTCTGTGTAAAATCGAACTGGTATCCCATCAGGTCCAGCGGCCTTTTTTTTCTATCCCTCTGTCATCTATTTCGATATATACCATTTTGTCATCTGTGCAACAGTCTAGAGAAGGAACTACGGTGCAGTCTTCCTCTGTGGAACAGCTTTGGAAAAATACATTTGATATTTCGGCCATTAGTCTGTTATCCTCTGTTTCAGTACCATTTTGGTCACAGTGTCTGGACATTTTGTTTTGATCCACCTACCCCTTTGACATAAGACCAAAATTTCTTAGGATTTTCTGCCAAGTCAGTATATAGAACTTTACTTTCAAATTCGTTGAACGCCTCTCGCATAGCCCTCCTCACACTACATTTCGCTTTGTGTAATTTTTGTTTGTCTGCAAGGCTTTGGCTATGTTTATGTTTGCTGTGAAGTTCCCTTTGCTTCCGTAGCAGTTTTCTAACTCGGTTGTTGTACCTCGGTGGCTCTTTTCCATCTCTTACAATTTTGCTTGGTACATACTCATGTAATGCATATTGTACGATGGTTTTGAACTTTGTCTACTGGTCCTTAATACTATCTGTACTTGAGATAAAACTTTTGTGTTTAGCTGTCAAGTACTCTGACATCTGCTTTTTGTCACTTTTGCTAAACAGAAAAATCTTCATACATTTTTTAATATTTCTATTTACGGCTGAAATCACCAATTGCTGATTCCCTGTTCTGCTTTAACTGTTTCAAATAGTTTGGGTCTGTTTGTCACCAGAAGGTCTAATATGTTATTGCCGTGAGTCTGTTCTCTGTTTAACTGCTCAAGGTAGTTTTCAGATAATGCACTTAAAAAAATTTCACTGGATTCTTTGTCCCTGCCACCCGTTATAAATGTTTGTCTCTCCCAGTCTGTATCTGGTGTATTAAAATCTCCACCCAAAACTATAACATAGTCGGGAAATTTACTCGAAATATTTTCCAAATTTTCCTTCAGGTGTTTTGCCACAACAACTGCTGAGCCAAGGGGCCTATAGAGACATCCAGTTATAATGTTTGAGTCTGCTTTAACCGTGACCTTCACCCAAATTATTTCCCATTTCGGAACTCCGTCAATTTCCTTCGATACTATTGCACTTTTTATCACTATAACACGCCTCCCCCCTTCACTGTCCAGCCTCTCTCTGCAGTATACATTCCAATGTGAGTTTTAGAATTTCATTACTGTTTACATTGGTTTCAGCCAACTTTCCGCCCCTAGTACTATGTGGGCATTGTGACCGTTTATTCATGAGAGCAGTTCTGGGATCTTTCTATGGACACTCCTGCAGTTTACTACTATCACATTAATATTGTCATTCCCTGTTGCGTTTTGCCTACTGCTACCTTGTCGCATCTCAGGAGGCATCTTGTCGGGCCTAGGGAATTCTCTAACCTAAAACACTCACATGTGCACTCCACACGCATTCCGCTACCCTTGTAGCCGCTTCCTCTTGTAGCCACTTCCTGTGTGTAGTGCACACCTGACCTATTCAGGGGGACCCTACATTTCTCCACCCGATAGCGGAGGTCGAGAAATTTGCACCCCAGATCTCCGCAGAATCGTCTCAGCCTCTTGTTTAAGCCTTCCACTCGGTTTCAAACCACAGGACCCTGATCGGTTCTGGGAACAACACTACAAATAGTTAGCTCCGATTCCACCCCGCAAACGAGGCTTTCCGCCTTCACCAACTCTGCCAACTGCCTGTATGAACTGAGGATGATCTCTGAACCCAGACGGCAGGAGACATTGGTGCCGACATGAGCAACAGTTTGCAGTCAGGTGCACCCAGTGCTCTCTATCGCTCCCAGCAAGCAGACAGAGTGAACACTGGCCTTCTTCCCCGACCTTTCCGCTATTTCCCTAAGGGGCTCCATCACCTGGAGCTCCCAATCACTAATAAACCCCTCCCCCATGTACCTGCTCGGACCTTGCTGAAGGAGTGGTCACATGTCCACTCACAGGCAGAGCGGGTGATGTCATGTGGCCAGCCTCCACATTGACATTCCGCCTCGTGTGATGTGAACGCCGTTGAACCCGCCACTCCCCTTGGGGTGGCCCAACCGCGCCCGGTACCTGCAAAGATGTCTCGACAGAAGGGACTGTGGGTGAAGCATGTAACACCTAGGGTGTACCAGGCAATGCACCAGATTCCCCACTGCCACTACACTCCGTGGCAGCAGCCTGAAGATGGCTGTCTGTGGCCATCAGCATGCTCAGCTGTTCGTGAACAGTGGCCAGCTCCTCCTGTGTCCCTACACAGCAGTCATACATCCTATCCATCCTAAGAAATCAACAATTTAATGTAGAGAGTTGAGTAAGCAACTTTTAACTAGACTGCTAATTCACTAAAGGCGGCTGATAGCTGACTAAACTGTGGTTACTATACACTTCATGTTGGAAAAATGTTTTTTAGAAATTCATCATTATTGTATATTTTTATTATCATTTGTTGACAGAATCCTAATCGTTACCACAATCGATGTCCTTCAATTGTTGCACCATTTGTAGTTTGTATGGATAAAATTTTAAATCAAGATGAAGAATTCTGGGAACACACTCCTGGGACATTCCAACCACTGCTGCTTGCTTACGAATTGAACACGGAGGGGCGCCGTAAGACAGACTCGCATACATCAATAATCTTTGCTGGAGAACGCACACTTCTTGGTCGTCCTGTTGGTTTCTTCTTGAGGGCAGATCCAGTCTCTTCAAAGATATTAATCCAACATTTTATCAAGTGCTTGAACAGAATGCCATCATGACATCGTAAATTATAAAAATGTCGAAACTCCCTCTGCGCCGCTACCAAACTGTCATTGTTTTTATAAAAAAAAAAATTATGGCTAACACGCGCTGTTGTCCGTTCCACTGACCCATGATTACTGAAATGGCAGACCGTTTACTCGCTAACTGTTATGAACCTACAGTGCTACCACCTGCCCATAGGTGCCACTACTCATTTCAAACATTCCTGTTATTCTGTGTCACCCTGTACGTTCAGGAGCTACCTCCTGACACTTAAATCTATATTTGATGTTAACAAATTTCTCTTCTTCAGAAATGGTTTCCTTGCCATAGCCAGTCTACATTTTATATCCTCTCTACCTCGACCATCATCAGTTATTTTGTTGCCCAAAAAACTCATCTACTACTTTATGTCTCATTTCCTAATCTAATACCTTCATAATCACCTGACTTAATTCGACTGCATTATATTATCCCCATTTGTTGATGTTCATCTTATATCCTCCTTTCAAGGCACTGTCCATTCCGTTCAGCTGCTTTTCCAGGTCCTTTGCTGTCTCTGACAGAATTACAATGTCATCAGCCAACCTCAGAGTTTTTATTTCTTCTCCATGGATTTCAATTCCTACTCCAAATTTTTCTTTTGTTTCCTTTACTGCTTGCTCAATATACAGATTGAATAACATTGGGGATAGGCTACAACCCATGTGTCACTCTCTTCTCAACCACTGCTTTCCATTCATGCCCCTCAACTTTTATAACTGCCATCTGGTTTCTGTACGAATTGTAAATAGCCTTTTGCTCCCAGTATTTTACCCCTGCTACATTCAGAATTGCAGAGAGGGTTTTCCAGTCAACATTGCCAAAAACTTTCTCTAAGTCTACAAATGCTAGAGACGTAGGTTTGCCTTTTCTTGACCTATCTTCTAAGATAAGTTGTAGGATCAGTATTACCTTGCATGTTCCGATATTTCTGCAGAATGCAAACTGATCTTCCCCGAGGTTGGCTTCTAGCAGTTTTTCCATTTGTCTGTAAAGAGTTTGTGTTAGTGGTTTTGAACTGTGACTTATTAAACAGTTAGTTCAACACCTGCTTTCTTTTGGATTGGTATTTTTATATTCTTCTTGAAGTCTGAGGGTATTTCGCCTGTCTCATACATCTTGCTCAGCAGATGGATGAGTTTTTTCATGGCTGGCTCTCCCAAGGCTATCAGTAGTCTTAATGGAATGTTGTCTGCTCCCAGGGCCCTGTTTCAACTTAGATCTTTCAGTGCTCTGTCAAACTCTTCATTCAGTATCGTATCCCCTGTTTCACCTTCACCTTCATCTACGTCCTCTTCCATTTCTGTAATATTGCTCTCAAGTACATCGCCCTTGTATAGACCCTATATATACTCCTTCCACATTTGTTTTCCCTTCTTTGGTTAGGACTGGTTTTCTAACTGAACTCTTGATATTCGTACAGGTGGTTATCTTTTCTCCAAAGGTCTCTTTAATTTTTACCAGTCTGGATTTGGAACACTGCAACTGTCTTGTTAAAGTTTTCAGGAATTACTGCAACCAATCGCCATTTTTTCTTCAATTTTTATTTATTCATGACCAGTTTCAAATTGCCTGGTGATTTATCATCAGATGATACCATTTAGTTTGGAGTATTGTGGGGGTTGTGCATCTGTGGTGAATATAGAGACAGAAAAGAACACACTGTATGTGGGAAGAATATTGTGGGGAGATTGTAAGATTAATTTGATGGTATTGTTCACTGTTTTTATTCTTGTGGCAGGCACTGCTCTGGAAAATATAATGTATACTTTCCAGTATCATTAAATGTCAAGTGGAACAGGCAATTTTTCACCGATGGTGACTCCCACATACTTTACAAAATATAAACAATCCAAAGAGTGTGGCTGTTGTTGTCTCCAAAGAGTTTTGTGGAGACAGAGAGTTTCTTTGTTAATTTTTTGTTTTGTGCAGCATTTGTAATAAAATATATATTTATTACATTACTTCCTATATAATAATTAGTATTGTGTTTTCACTTTGGAAAATTTTCTTGTGCTATTTACAACACTGTTTAGGACAATATTTCTGGTAGTGAAGTTATATTTGGCATGTTTCTCATTGCTCAATAAAGAGGATAGTGTACATATGGGGAGAGGAGGGGGGAAGGGAAAAGAGGGAGAGGGGAAAGAGGTGGGAGAGGGAGAGGAGAGAAGAAAATTTTGTGTGTGTGTGTGTGTGTGTGTGTGTGTGTGTGTGTGTGTGTGTAAAAGAGAGAGGTGTTTAGGTGTGGTATGAGTGAGGTTGGGAATGGGTATGGGAGTGGATGAGTACAGTATTTATTAGTTTTTCAAATTTAAGGACTCTTTAAAATTTTAGATGAATGGGTTATTTGCTAAATCAATTTGTTCATTTAAGATGGTGTGGGGTGTTTTATTGTTAAGCATGAAAATTTCAAGTTGTTCCAAGAGGTCTATTTTTATTCTTTTGTCTACAATGTGTAGAATGTGGAGGTTGGTTTTTATATCTGTGATTGAATGACTATTTTGGGCTAGAAGGGCTGCAAAAGTGGATTTATTTAAATTATTTAAACGGAGTGTGTCAGTGTGCTCTTTCTATCGGATTTCAAAATATCTTCCTGTCTCTCCTATGTAGTAGCAAGAACAGCTGTCACAAGTTAATTTGTATGTACCTGATTCGTGATATCGTTGGCTGGTTGTTTTAATGTTGTGAATTGTTTTGTTTTGTATTTTGCTGTTTGTGTGGAAACTGATTTTGACTTTGTGTGTTTTGAATAGTCTTGCAAGTTGGCATGATATATTACCAAGGAAATGCATACAGACATATTTAGTTTCTTCTGGTGCTGAGGAAAGGTTTGTTGATGGTTTTTGCTTAGTTTTCATCTTTGCATTTAGGTTGTCCACTATGGTTGGGTCATAAGCATTGTTGTGGGCTATTGTTTTTAAAATGTTTAGTTCCTTAGTTTTTACAGCAGGTTCAGCATGAATTTTGTTTACACAGTTGAGTGCTGATCTGAAAAACGCTAGTTTATGCTGATTTGGGTGGCATGATGTATTATTTATAGCAACATGGTGGGTTTCCTGTAAATTTTGAATTTGTGTTTGGAGTTGTGACATGTTACGTTTAAGTCAAGAAAATTAATTCCCTGTTGTGTTTGGTGCTCAACTGTAAACCGTATTGTGGGATGTATATTATTCAGTTTAGAGGCTAAGTTTTCTATATCAGTTGTTGTTCCATTGTATAGTATCAATGTGTCATCAACATAGCGTTTATAATAAATTACTTTCTTTTTCCGTTGGATTATCTTTAAAGAATTTGTTTTACAGATCATTAATATAGATGTCAGCTAGTAGGCCAGCTAAACTACTGCCCATTGCTAAACCGTCTTTCTGAATATGGATTTTATTGTTGAAGGAAAAGTAATTGTGAGACAACACTAACCCAAGAAAATCCATCAGTTCATAGATTTCTATGTTACTTAGCTTTTTATGATGCAATAAGTTGTTTTTGATTATGTGGAATGTTTCTGTTGTAGGCATGTTGGTGTACAGATTTACTATGTCGAAGGATGTAAATTGTGCTGTTGCGGGAATAGTGATATCTTTTATGCTGTTAATTAGTTCATAGCTGTTCTCTATGGAGTAGTTATTTGTGAATGTGTAGGATTTACTGAGAATTTCATGAAGTTTTTTGGTTTTTTGTATCCAGGACTGTGTATTGAGTTGACTGTTGGGCGTAGTGGGTGGCCTTGTTTATGAACCTTGGATTGTGATCTGAGCTTTGGAGCTGTTGGGTTTATTATTATGCAGTGTTTGGCTTCAGAAGTTGTTAGGAGGAAGTTGCAGTTCTTTAACAGGTTTTTTATTTTGTTTTGGTATTTTGGGGTAGGCTCAGATTCTAGTTCAGTTATGTTGGTATTTTTAAAAAATTCTATTGTTTTGTTAATGTGCTCTGATTCATACATTATTACAGCTGCATTACTTTTGTCAGCCTTAACCACAAGAGCATTATTATCAACTAGGTTTTTTTAAAATTTGTTTTAATGTTGTAGTCTCATTATGAGTAATATTGTGGAGTTTTTTTGTTTTCATGTTTTTCTTTATTTTATTTGCTTAATGTGCTAGAGCATTGTGGTCATTTTGATTTAGTTTTGCTGATAGGCAGGCTACCTTTGTGTCAGTTTTTACATCTTTGACAGTGTTTTCATCAAGTTTGGTGGAAATATTGTGATTTAGCCCTTTATTTGGCAAATTTAGTTCTGTGTTGTTGAAATTAATGTTTGTTGTGTTAGCACCCTCCCAGAAAAATTAAGATTTTCACCAGGTAAGTTGGGGTAGCAGTTGGTGGGTTTTTTTGGCAAAGAGGTTTGAGAGCTTTTTCTTTTGTTTGGATAAAATTTTCAACATTTCTTTACCCACAGATTGTTGAACTAACTCTATGAACGTTACATTTTGGGACAGCATAAGGTGATTGCTTAACTCTCAAGTGCAGCCTGTAGATGTCTTTATTGAGTAAGTCTTTTGGTTTATAATGAGACCTAATTTCATTTTTGATTCATGTGACTTTTGGCTGCCTAAGCTGATTTACTCTGGTCATTGATTACAACTTTGACATAATTAGGAATAATGTTTTCTAATATGCACTGCTTATTGAATTTAATAGCAAGAATAGTTTTCATTAACTTCAGTTTACACTTTCTGTATGTATTCCTTGTTCCTTTTACCTGGTTAGGTAGCGAAATAAAACTTTATTCATTCTGGATTTGGAATACTGTACTCCTCCACTCCCATACTCATTCCCAACCTTGCTCATATCACACCAAAACACCATTCTCTCTACCTCTCTTTTTTACACACACACACACACACACACACACACACACACACACACACATTTCTCCCTCTCCCTCCCTTTCAACCCTTCCATTCCTCCCTCCCTCTTTTCCCTCCCTCCTCTCCCCATATGTAGACTATCCTCTTTATTGAGCAATGAGAAACATGCCAAACACAACTTCACTACCAGAAACATTGTCCTAAACACTGTGTTGTAAATTTCTACATCCACAAGATTACTCTACAGTTCACATTTAAGTGCTTGGTAGAGGGTTCATCGAACCTCAATCATACTATCTCTCTACCATTCCAGTCCCAAACAGCGCGCAGGAAAAACGAATACCTAAACCTCTCTGTTCGAGCTCTGATTTCTCTTATTTTATTTTGATGATCATTCCTACCTATGTAGGTTGGTTTCAACAAAATATTTTCTCATTCGGAAGAGAAAGTTGGTGACTGAAATTTCGTAAATAGATCTCGCCGTGACGAAAAACGTCTTTGCTTTAATGACTTCCATCCCAACTCGCGTATCATACGTGCCACACTCTCTCCCCTATTACGTGATAATACTAAATGAGCTGCCCTTTTCTGCACCCTTTCGATGTCCTCCGTCAATCCCACCTGGTAAGGATCCCACGCCGCGCAGCAATATTGTAACAGAGGACGAACGAGTGTAGTGTAAGCTGTCTCTTCAGTGGACCTGTTGCATCTTCTAAGTGTCCTGCCAATGAAACGCAACCTTTGGCTTGCCTTCCCCACAATATTATCTGTGTGATCTTTCCAACTGAAGTTGTTCATAATTTTAACACCCAGGTACTTAGTTGAATTGACAGCCTTGAGAATTGTACTATTTATCGAGTAATCGAATTCGAACGGATTTCTTTTGGAGCACATGTGGATCACCTCACACTTTCCGTTATTTAGCATCAACTGCCACCTGCCACACCATACAGCAATCTTTTCTAAATCACTTTGCAACTGATACTGGTCTTTGGATGACCTTACTAGACTGTAAATTACAGCTTCATCTGCGAACAACCTAAGAGAACTGCTCAGATTATCACCCAGGTCATTTATATAGATCAGGAACAGCAGAGGTCCCAGGAAGCTTCCCTGGGGAACACCTGATATCACTTCAGTTTTACTCGATGATTTGCCGTCTATTACTACGAACTGCGACCTTCCTGACAGGAAATCACGAATCCAGTCACACAACTGAGACGATACCCCATAGGCCCGCAGCTTGATTAGAAGTCGCTTGTGAGGAACGGTGTCAAAAGCTTTCCGGAAATCTAGAAATACGGAATCAACTTTAGATCCCCTGTCGATAGCGGCCATCACTTTGTGCGAATAATTAGCTAGCGGCGTTGCACAAAAACGATGTTTTCTGAAACCATGCTGATTACGTATCAATAGATCGTTCCCTTTGAGGTGATTCATAATGTTTGAATACAGTATATGCTCCGAAACCCTACTGCAAACCGACGTCAATGGTATAGGTCTGTAGTTCCATGGATTACTCCTACTACCCTTCTTAAACACTGGTGCAACCTGAGCAATTTTCCAATCTGTAGGTACAGATCTATTGGTGAGCGAGCGGTTGTATATGATTGCTAAGTTGGGAGCTATTGTATCAGCATAATCTGAAAGGAACCTAATCGGTATACAATCTGGACCTGAAGACTTGCCCGATCAAGCGATTTGAGTTTCTTCGCACCCCCAAAGGTATCTACTTCTAAGAAACTCATGCTGGCAGCTGTTCGTGTTTCAAATTCTGGAATATTCCATTCGTCTTCCCTGGTGAAGAAATTTCGGAAAACTGCGTTCAATAACTCCGCTATAGTTTCACAGTCATCGGTAACAGTACCATCGGCACTGCACAGCGAAGGTATTGACTGCGTCTTGCCACTTGTGTACTTTACATACGAGCAGAATTTCTTCGGATTTTCTACCAAATTTCGTGCCAATGTTCCGTTGTGGAACCTATTAAAGGCATCTCGCATTGAAGTCTGTGCCAAATTTCGCGCGTCTGTAAATTTTAGCCAATCTTCGGGATTTCGCATTCTTCTGAACTTCACATGCTTTTTCTGTTGCCTCTGCAACAGCGTTTGGACCTGTTTTGTGTACCATGGGGTATCAGTTCCATCTCTTACCAATTTATGAGGTATGAATCTCTCAATTGCTGTTGCTACTATATCTCTGAATTTGAGCCACAATACTCCAAACTAAATGGTATCATCTAATAATGAATCGCCAGGCGATTTGAAACCGGTCATGAATAAATAAAAATTGAAGAAAAATTTGTGATTTGTAAATAGCATAAGAAAATTTTGCAATGTAAAAATGTATTACTAATTTTATAAAGGAAGTAATGTAATAAATATATATTTTGCTACGAATGTCGCACAAAACAAAAAATTAACAAAGAAACTCTCTGTCTCCACAAAACTCTTTGGAGACAACAACAGCCACACTCTTTGGTTTGTTTATATTTTGTAAAGTATGTGGGAGTCACCATCGGTGAAAAATTGCCTGTTTCACTTGACATTTAATGATACTGGAAAGCATACATTATGTTTTCCAGAGCAGTGCCTGCCACAAGAATAAAAACAGTGAATAATACCATCAAATTAATATTACAATCTTCCCACAATATTCTTCCCACATACAGTGCTCACTTTTCCATCTCTATATTCGCCACAGATGCACAGCCCCCACAATACTCCAAACTAAATGGTATCATCTGATGATAAATCACCAGGCAATTCGAAACCGGTCATGAATAAATAAAAATTGAAGAAAAAAGGCGATTGGTTGCACTAATTCCTGAAAACTTTAACAAGACAGTCGCAGTGTTCCAAATCCAGACTGGTAAAAATTAGAGAGACCTTTGGAGAAAAATTAACCACCTGTGCGAATATCAAGAGTTCAGTTGGAAAACCAGTCCTAACCAAAGAAGGGAAAACAAACGTGGAAGGAGTATATATAGGGTCCATACAAGGGCGATGTACTTGAGGGCAATATTACAGAAATGGAAGAGGACGTAGTTGAAGGTGAAACAGGAGGTACAATACTGAGTGAAGAGTTTGACAGAGCACTGAAAGATCTAAGTTGAAACAGGGCCCTGGGAGCAGACAACATTCCATTAAGACTACTGATAGTCTTGGGAGAGCCATCTATGACAAAACTCGTCCATCTGCTGAGCAAGATGTATGAGACAGGCGAAATACCCTCAGACTTAAAGAAGAATCTTAATATTCTTCCCACATACAGTACTTACGTTTTCATCTCTCTATTTGCCACAGATGCACGACCCCCACAATACTCCAAACTAAACGTTATCATCTGATAATGAATCGCCAGGCGATTCGAAACTGGTCATGAATAAATAAAAATTGAAGAAAAAATGGCGATTGTTTGCAGTAATTCCTGAAGTCCCTTTAATTTTCCTGTAAGCAGTATCTATCTTACCCCTAGTGTTACATGCTTCTACATCCTTACATTTGTCCTCTAGCCGTCCCTGCTTAGCCATTTTGCACTTCCTGTCGATCTCATTTTTTAGGCTTTGTATTCCATTTTATCTGCTTCATTTACTACATTTTTATATTTTCTCCTTTCATCAATTAAATTCAATATCACTTCTGTGACCAAAGGATTATTACTAGCCTTTGCCTTTTTACCTACTTAATCCTCTGTTCCCTTCACTGTTTCATCTCCCAAAGCTACCTATTCTTCTTCTGTTGTATTTCTTTCCCCTGTTCTTGTCAGTCGTTCCCTGATGCTCTCTACAGTGTCTGGTTCTTTCAGTTTATCCAAGTCCCATCTCCTTAAATTCCTACCTTTTTGCAGTTTCTTCAGTTTTAATCTACAGTTCATAACCAATGAATTGTGGTCAGAGTCCACATCTGCCTCTGGAAATGTCTTACAATTTAAAACCTGGTTCTTAAATCTCTGTCTTACCATTATATAACCTATATGAAACCTTCCAGTGTCTCCAGGTCTCTTCCACGTATTCAACTTTCTTTCACGATTCTTAAACCAAGTGCTAGCTATGATTTGGTTGTGCTCTGTGTAAAATTTTACCAGACGACTTCCTGTTTCGTTCCTTACCTCCGTCCATATTCATCTACTATTTTTCATTCTCTTCCTTTTCATACTATCGATTTCCAGCCCCCCATGACTATTAAATTTTCGTCTCCTTAACTATCTGAATAATTTCTTTTATTGCATCATACATTTCTTCAATCTCTTTCATCATCTGCGGAGCTAGTTGGCATATAAACTTGTACTAGTGTGGCAGCCGTGGGCTGAAGGGATTACACTGAAGATAGTTGGTAAAGTGTTATTCTTCTATATTTTATGAAACTTTTGTGTAGAACTAACATCTGTACTTGAAGCTGCACTTTCATACAAAATTTTCTGAGAAAACTTTTCTCAGTATCAGGAGGAGCAGTAACAGTTGCAGTTGACTATGAACTTTAAATGACTCTGTCCTATTGTTGCAGCAAATGAAAATTCAGTAGTGGAGTTTCACAGGAGAAAATGAATTTTGAGGAGAGAAATTTGAAGCAAAAAAAGAAATTTTAAGTCTGGTTGACGTTCTTGAAACAGTACTTGTTGGTGGAAATAAGGAAGTGCTTACATGTTAGAAACATTCCTGCAAGTGACATATTTCTGCATTAATTCCTTTTTCTACATAAAATGGATATTTATATGACGATGCAAATAATCACTTGTAGACAATATAATGTAAATGGATAGATAAAAAATGTACTCACCAAGCGATGGCAGGAGAACACACACGCACACACAAAAAGGTTTAACTTTTACAAGCTGTTGGAGCCAGTGGCTCCTTCTTCTGGCAGAAGAATTGAAGGGGAAGGAAAAGGGGTGAAGGAAAAGGAATGGAGGGGTTTAGGGAGAACTTTAGGTAAGGGTTACTTACTAGATGGGATAAGAAGGAAAGACTGATTCAGCCTGACTGAGCTTTCAGCAAAAGCCACCTTCAGAAGGGAAACACACATTCACACAAACGAGCACACCATACACTCGCATGACTACTACCTCCAACAACTCCAGCTAGAATGCAGTTGTGTTGAACGGAAGCAGCAATCCAGATTGGGGCAGGGAAGGGGAAAGGATTGTGTGTGATGACGAGCAGAGAAGGGAAGAAAACAGGTGGGTGCTGTGGCCTAGCAGTGCACAGTGAGGCTGAGGGGATATGAACTGGATGGAGGTTATAGGATAGAATGGGTGGAAACTGTTGGGTGGAGGCTGTTGGGACAGTATGTTACCATAGGTTGTGCCTGGGATGACTTTGGGAGCAGAGAATGTGTTGTAAGGATAACTCCCATCTGCACAGTTCAGAAAAGCTGATGGTAGAGGAAAGGGTCTAGTTAGCCTAGGTTGTGAAGCAGCTGTTGAAACCAGCCATGTTATGTTCAGCTGATCGACTTTGCTCTTTGCTACAATTTGGCGGTGGCCATTTGTCCTAGTGGACAGCTGGCTGATAGTCGTACCAATTTAAAAAAATCTATGTAATGATTACAACAGAGCTGGTATATGACATGGCTGCTTTCACAGGCGCCCCAGCCTCTGATGGGGTAGGATAAGCCTGTGACAGGACCGGAATAGGAATGCTGGATGGGTGGGTAGAGCAGGTCTTGCACCTGGGTTTTCCACAGAGGCATGATCCCTGTGATTTAACCATATTGGACTCTTTAAAGTGCTACTTTCCTCCTTCTAGTCAACACTTCTTTGCCATCAACCCCTCCAACCGAAGCCAACATAATCCCAACACTGAACCGTGTCTCTCCCAGTTCACATCACAGTTCAACCATGATCCCCCCCCCCTCTACCACCGCTGGTCAGCTCCAACTCTGTCTTGCAATCCTTCCCCAGGTCCATTCCTAATGACATCAACCTTTTGTGAAAGGTAGGGCAGCCATACATTGCCTCAAAACAGATCCTGACCTAATAATCCTATCTGCTGACTCCTCTACCTATAAACTCTGCAGCAGTGATCCCACCCAGAAGTCTAACATAACCTGCAATCCTGCTTAAAGCCTTAGGACCTATCGAGAACCTCTCCCCTGAATCCATTCCCCTCATCACTTCTATGACACCGCAAATGCCCACCTCCTGCATGTTCCCCAAAAGCCACAAATCTAAAACATCCTGGACTCCCTGGTGTAGCTGGTTATTGTGCTCCCACTGAAAGAATTTAGGCTCTCATTGTCTAACACTTCCTTCCAATTGTCCAAAATCTAGCCTCCCATGTCAAAGATACCAATCACTTCCCTAACTGACTCTCCACCATCTCTGCCCAATTACCTCCTGGATCCATATTAATCACTGTTGATGCCACTTCCTATTCACCAACATTCCTCATGCCCCTGGTCTTGCTGTTATTGATCACTACCTCTCCCAGTTTCCTTCAGTATGTAAACTCATTTCTCATACATCTTACTAACTTTATCCTAATGCAAAACCACTTCTCTTTTGAGGGGCAGGTATACGAACAAATTCACAGCACAGCCTTGTCCAACAGCCATCTAGTACCTGCATGCTCCGCCAGGCAGTGTACACTTTTCTCCCTCCACTGGTGCTATGCTATCCCTCCCCATTCCCCATCCCACTCCGGACTGCTGCTTCCATTCGACGCAGTTTTATCCTGGCTGGAGCAGCCAGAAACAGCAGTTGTGTGTGTTTGTTTTGTTTTTGTTTCCTTTCTGAAGAAGGCTTTTGCTCACAGCTCAAATGTCTGAGTCTTTTGATTGTACCTGTCTGCAGCTCAGTATGACATATCTAAGGTAAGTAGCAGTCTATCCTTATTATAATATTGTTGATATTCCAACCTGGACTTTCCAGTGTTTGTATTTGCATCATGAGATAAAACAATTTGAATATCATAAGCTTTATTGGGAAAGTGTTGTTTGGTAAACAATAGGCCTGTGCCCAAATGCCAGATGTTTTGTGAAATTCAAGAGGTAGCTTGTTGAGTCAGCCTTAAAGGTAATCCTGCCTACTGTAGTTTTCATACTCATTTTTAAAAATCTTAATATTACTTATCTGGAAATGAATGGCTCCGACTACATCAGAACACATCAAACACACAGGGAATTGGCATTGCCTATTTTCAATGAGAAGTAAAGAAGTATTGCCAAGTTTTTCAGTCTCACATTTGGAATTTTAAATGTTAAATGGCATCTGGTCATGCACACAGAAGACACTAAACTACATCCCATGAATGTGAAATGTTTTCTTAGCCAAAACTTTAGTAAGCCGTGATGGGCACCAGTTACATTATTTAAATCCTTTTTATTGTGAAGAGGAAGGAAGAAAAATAGTGATGCCTAAAGTTTGGTTATGATGTTGCTGAATAAAGCCCAAGCCTATTGTAAAATAAAGACATTGTGAAGAGTATTTGTGCAGAGGAACTAGGAAGGTCAGTCTTGTAACTTAGAGTGATGAAGTTGGTATGTCAACTGCTAGGGACATTGTAGAAAGTAAGAAGATACATTAACATTGTTGTCAGCGCCCCTGCTGCATTCTGTTATTGACTAATAATTCTACTAGCATTGTTTGAGATATGCAACTCATGCTCTTTACATTCCCATTATTCATTAGTGTCTTATAATTTCAGGTTACCTACAGCTCATACGTGTTTCAACGTTCTTCTGCTTCCTGAGTATGAGACAAAGGAAAAGTTAAATGATAGACTTATGAAGGCAATAAAGTATTCCAAAGGATTTGGAATGTTGTAACCCACTTCGCTTTCCTCCTAAAATTTAGGAAACAAATTACTTTGAAGTTCCCATCATGTCTAAAGATTGTGGAATTTGTTAATAAACTCCTGTGAAAATGAAAATTTTTGGTGCAATTTAGCAGTGGATGAAATATGGTGCAAAATGAGCTGCTCATTAGTGTTACATAAGTGTGTAATAACAATTTGTTCTATGTTACCACTCCCTCTTGCCTCTGGGCTGTTAGTCCAGTGATGAATGTAAACTGATTTGTTAAATATCAGTGACAGTTTCCTGGTGGTGTTTAGTAACAAAATTATTAATACTACTGACAGTGTCTAAATATGGAGGTATCTGCAAAATACTACTGTAATTGACTTTGTACAAAGTGCTAAGAATATTGTCATCTTCAGTGAAGCTTTTATGAACATGGGGAGGAAGAATGAGGTGTCTGTTTAGTGTGTATGAATGAAATTCACAGTGTATGATTCATTTTGTGTGTGATGACTAATTAATTTGTCTCTTGTACATTTTCCAAAATTTTTGAGGCAGCTATTCTGTTTCCCTCCAGAAAAGTGCAAAAAAGGAATGACTTCATATCCTTACAAATTTGCTTCATATCTGGTGCACATACACACACACAAACTAATCTATTACCTGTCATGTTTACACATAAAGTTTCCAATTTTTGAAATGAGGATAGTGGACAATTGAATGAAATTATAAAAATAAAATATTTTTGTGAAGAAATGCTTATTTTAAGTGTGTACATTTAAAGATGAAACTTTTTCAATATATGTACAGTGAGATGTTAAAACCTACATTTAGTGTAAACTTATTTTTAATAAACAATGTTGCCTGGTAAATACAATTTTAGAAATGAAATGACCATTTCCAAGAATTCTGATGTGGTCCTACAAAGAGACTGATAGTTTACTGCTCTCATGTTGATTTAGACGAGTCAACAACAAGAATGTTTCTGTAATAAATAATTTTTGAACTATTTATAATAAGTTTTGATACAGTAAACTAGATATTTTATTCATCATATTTAATTATTTCGAAACAGGGCTGTGCTCATTTGTAAATAATTTTTCATTTGTAATAAATAGATTTAAACTTTCATTCAAATTTTTCCAACCTACATTGTTGCAACAGGAATGTTTAAAGTTATACTATTCTCAGTTTTCCTTTTTCCTTGTGCTCAAATTTCACAAAGTGAGAATTACTGGTAGTATTTGACCTTTTTTATTATCTTTATTGGTTTGCATTCTATGAGAAATGCTATTTTATTTGGTATAGTAGTATGTTACTGTCAGTCGTAGACTGTTATTTCATTCTGTTTCTTGTATTTGTAATTTGCTTTCATTTCAGTCTTCATTGTGTAAAATAGCTGAAGCATTGTGACATCCTCAAACTACTTTCAATTTATGAATTCTAAGCTTTATGTAAAAGTTAGATTGTTAATGTACATTTGATTTGTGAGAAGCATGTAAAGCTGTTAATAAATCTTGTAGAAATGGTTTATATATTTTTACTGATGTGTGTGTTATAAAGGTAATTCCTGAAGCTTGGTGCATCTTAAATTACAAATAGAAATGTTGGGATATGCTCACAGGCTTATTTATATCTAGATGTGCAACAGGTTAACATGATAGGATAATTGATTTCCATAATCATTTGCAGCTGGGGGAGGATTACAGTTGCAAATCCTGCTGTCATAAACTGTCAAGGCACCTTTTTAAATCGGAAAAATTAGAATGGACACGATTTGGCAAGAAATTGATAACTTGAGCAGATTTGGACATCAACTCTATCAAAAACCTATGTTGCTCTCTTCATCCTGCACCTTTTGAATCATCGAGTGATGTAATTCACTTCAATGTAATCCACTTCAAAGGGGAAATCCCTTGTGTGCATGTACCATCTGCCATTTCATATTGTTTGAAAAACACTTTTTCATATTAATGCCAGATGCCTTAACAGTTTGCATTTGGCTCTGTTTGACTCATCACACATTATCTACTAACAGAATACAATCCAGAAATTAAGGCAATGTTCTGTGAGGACAGGTTTAGCAAATGTGGGGCCCTGAACAGGGGCTAATAACTGATATCATCCAATTAATACTCTGCAAAACATTTTGACAATATGGTATACATCCCATTGTACAACATTTTTTTAAAGTTTCTTGCCACTCCATTTGCACATACAGCACAGAATGTCTCTAGAAATGACTGTGCATGTGATGTCTCTTATTGTTTTTGCAGTCACTATGGGAGTGATATGTCAGGAGCTGTAGGATAAATCCTAAATTCCTCGTTCAATAATGGTAATTGAAATTTTATAAGTAGCCCTTTCCCGAATAGTTGGTGTCTTTCTTCTAGTTTCTACCAGTTACAAATTTTTAACATTTCTGTGAAGCTCTCCCTTGAGTCAAACCTGAGATAATTCATGTGCCCCTTCTTTGTGTGAATTCAGTGTCCCTTGTTAGTCCTATTTGATTGTAGTCCCACTTCTTTCACAGCTGGGTGCCTGAATCCTGACTCTGACCATCTGATACCAGAAATCACAAGGATCTTGCTTTTTATGACAGTGCAAGAGTTAAACTGTGGCAGTACTCTTGGATTTTCCTAAGAAACATTATAAAACAGTTCAGTATTTCTGTTTTTGCTTTGCTACCCTCAGTTTCAGTTCCTGCGAGATCCAGGGTGGTCCGGACACTTAAGTTTGATGCCACTGATAGCCCTTACATACGACGAGAATTTCTTCTAGGTTTTTTGAGAGATCTTTTGATAAGATTCAGCTATGGTAGTCATTACAGGCTTCATGCCTTGTGCTTTTAACGACCAAACATGTTTCATTTGTCTTTGTACTTGTTTTATTTCTCCTTCAGATTATGCTGCTACTTCCTCTTTATCTAACTTGTTTAACAAACAAAATTATTTAATTGGATAGTAAAAACTCTACTTACCAAGTGGGGATAGAACACACACATAGAAGACAGTTGTAATTGGCAAGCTTTCGGAGCCAGTGTCTCCTCCTTCAGGCAGAAGGCTTGAAGGAGAAGGAAGAGGGTTGAAGGAAAAGGACTGGAGAGGTCTAGGAAAAGGGGTAGATTTCAGGACGGTCACCCAGAACTGCAGGTCAGGGGAGACTTAACATACAGGTTGGGGACTGCGTTGGACAAGATTTGGAAACCTGCGAGCTTAAAGGTGGAAGACAGGATAATATGCAGAAAGAGGTCATTGCTTAAACATCGTGCATGAGTTAATAAGAGTGAAAAGCTAAGTGCATTTTAGGTGGGAAGGGGGCGACGTGGGGGGGGGGGGGGAGGGAGGGAGGAGATAGAAGGGAAAGACAACGAAAGATGTAGAAAAATAAAACAGTGAAGCAAAATGTAGTTACAGTTAAGAAATTAACATAAAATAAGGCCAGGTGCGTGACGAGAATCAAGGACATGTTGTTGTGCTAGTTCCCACCTGCTTAGTTCTGAGAAGCTGGTGTCTGGGGGAAGAATCCAGATGGTGCCTGTGGTGAAACTAGTATTGAGATCATGAATGTCATGTTGTAGAGCATGCTGTGCAACAGGATACTGTAAGTTGCCAGTACACCCTCTGCCTATGCCCATTCATCGTAATTGTTAATTTGGTCATAGTCGACGTAGAAGGCCAAACAGTGTTTACATAATAGCTGGTATATGATGCATCGTTTCACAGGTGACTCCCTTTGATAATATAAGTTTTGCCAGCTACAGGGCTTTTATAGCTGGTGGTAGGAGTGTGCATAGGACAAGTCCTGCAGCAGTAATGGTCACAGGGGTAGGAGCCATAGGATAGGGAGATGGGTGCAGAAGGAGCACAGGGTCTGACAAGAATATTGCGGAGATTGGGGGGACGACAGAAAGCTATTCTAGATGTGGTCAAAATTTCCCACAGAATGGATCTGATTTAAGGGCATGGTTTTAGGAAGTCATGGCCCTGTCAAAGTAGCTGATAACACATTCCAGACCAGGATAATACTGAGTCACCAGTGGTATGCTCCAAAGTTATTTTTTGGAGGGATCAGCAGTACCAGGATTGTATGTGATGGCCTGGGAAATCTGCTTTTTAACTAGGCTGGTAGGGTAATTATGTACAGTGAAGGCTGAGGTGAGAATGGTTGTGCATTGCTGTAAAGAGTCTGCATTTGAAGAAATACGTTTGCCTCAAATGCCAAGGCTGTATGTGAGGGAATGTTTGACATGGAAAGGATGGCAACTGGCAAAAGGTAAGTAGTGTTGTTTGTTAGTAGGTTTAATGTGGGCAGAAGGGTGTAGCTGGCCTTCGGTGAGGATGAGATCAACATCAAGGAAAGTGGGGGATGCGGAATAGGACCATGTGAAATTTAATTGGAGAAGGTATTCAGAGATTCCAGGAATTTTAGCAGGTCAGCTTCACCATGAGCCCATATGGTAAAAATGTCATCAATATGTCTAAACCAAACCAGGGGCTGAAGACTTGAGGACCCCAGGAAAGCCCCCTCCAAGTGATCCATGAAAAGGTTGGCATAGGAAGGAACCATCCTGGTTTCCATGGCTGTGTCCCTGATCTGTTTGTATGTCTGACCCTCAAAGGTGAAGTAGTAGCTGATAAGTATAAAGTTGATTAAGGTGAGTAGGAAGGATGTCATAGGTTTGGAACCAGGTGGGCACTTACTGAGGAAATTTTCAGTAGCAGACAGACCATGTACATGGAAGAGGGTACAGAGGGAGGTGGCATCAGTGGTGACAAGCAAGGTGAATGGTGGGAGTGGGATGGGCACAGATTTCAGACGATCCAGGAAATGGTTGCTATCTTTGATATAGGAGGGGAATCTTTGTACTATGGGCTGCAGATGTTAAGAGCAACTAGGGCGAATATATGTTCAGTGGGTGCTCTGAAGCCAGCAACTAAAAGACAGCCGGGATGATTGGGTTTGTGGATCTTAGGAAGAAGGTAAAAGGTGGGGGTGTGTGGTTTGGGTGAACATACAAATCTTGTACTTGTTTTAGTTGCCCTTATCACTTTGGTAATCATTGTTCCTTGTCTGCCTCTGTAGCCAAATGGTTAACATCGATGCCTTCTGTGCAAAAAAAAAACTGGGGTTTGATTCCCAATACCTCTTCAGGTTTTTCTGAGGTAGAGAGGTCTGGTATTGGGTCCACTCAGTCCCTGTGAGGCTAAATGAGGAGCTGCTTGAATAAAGAAGTAATGGCATCATCAAAATTCATCTACTGACAGTAAGGGCTGAAGGGATTGGCTACGTGTTGATCACATGTCCCATGATCCTAGATTGCTCCTTGGAGGTAGCATTGACCAGTCAGAACATGCCTAAGGCCTAATCTGTGAATGATGTTGGTAATTCCACCCTTTTACAATGGCCTCGTTGTTGTTGTGGCCTTCTGTCCGAAGACTGTTTTGAATGAAGCTCCCCATGCTACTGTCCTATGTGAGCCTCATCATCTGAAAATAACTACTGCAACCTACATCTTTCTGAATCTGTTTATTGTATTCATCTCATGGTCTCCCTGTAAGGTATTTTGCTCCCACACTTCCCTCCAACTCTGAATTTGTGATCCTGATGTCTCAGAATGTGTCCTATCAACTGATTCCATCTTTTGGTCAAGTTGTGACACAAATTTCTTGCCTCCCCAATTCTATTCAGTACCTCCTCATTAGTTACATGATCAATCCATCTAATTTTCAGCATTCTTCTGTAGTACCATATTTTGAAAGCTTCTATTCTCTTTTTTTACCACGGCTACACTCAAGACAACTTCAGAAAACGTAAATCGGTATTTAACGGTAACAAATTTCTCTTCTTCCGAAATGCTTTCCTTGCCATTGCCAGAGGACATTCTGTATCCTTCTACCTACAAACAGTACTCTACATCATTGGCCCCTTACTTAGTTTGCATTTATCGTGAATCTCTTGACCAGCGCAAAGTGCCAAGCGACTGGAAAAAAGTGCAGGTGACTCATGTGTATAAGAAGGGTAAAAGAATGGACTTGCAAAATTACTGATCAATATCCTTAACATTGGTTTGCTGCAGAATTCTAGAGCACATTCTGAGTTCGAATATAATAAATTTTCTAGAGACCGAAAAGCTCACATCCACGAATCACCAAGACTTTAGAAAGCATTGCTCGTACGAAACCCAGCTAGCTCTTTTTTCACATGATATACTGCAAACTATGGGTGAAGGGCAACAGATTCCATATTTTAGATTTCTGAAAAAGCATTCAACACAGTACCCCATTGCAAAGTATTAACGAAGGTACGTGCTTACAGAGTAGGCTCCCAGATAAGTGACTGGCTTGAAGACTTGTTAAGTAATAGAATCCAGTATGTTGTCCTTGAAGGCGAGTGATCATCAGAGATGGGTAACATCAGGAGTGCCCCAGGGAAGTGTGATAGGACCACTGCTATTTTCTATATACATAAATGATTTGGCAGACAGGATGGGCAACAGTCTGCACCTGTTTGCTGATGATGCTGTGGTGTACAGGAAGGTATCCAAGATAAATGATTGTAGGTTGAAACAAGATGACCCAGAAAAAATTTCTAGTTGGTGTGATTTATGGCAGCTGGTTCTTAATGTAGAAAAACGTATGTTTATGTGGATGAGTAGAAAAACAAATCCATAATGTTTGGATACAACATTAGTAAAGTCCTGTTGATACAGTTGTGTCGTTTAAATATCTGGGCTAACATTGTGAAGCGATATGAAATGAAACAAGCATGTGGTAGGGAAGGCGAATGGTTGACTTTGGTTTTTTGAGAGGTGTGTTTCTTCTGCGAAGGAGACCAGCACTAGTGTGACCTATTCTTGAGTACCGTTCAAGTGTTTGGGATCTGCACCAGGTCAATTGAAAGGAGACACTGAAACAATTTAGAGGGTGAGCTGCTAGATTTGTTACTGGTAGATTCGATCAGCATGCAAGTGTTATGGATACACTTCGGGAGCTCATATAGGAATCGCTGGAGGGAAGAAGATATTCATTTTGAAGAACACTACTAAGAAAGTTTAGAGAACCAGCATTTGAAGCTGTCTTGAAAACAATCCTTGTGCTGCCAATATACATTTCACAAAGAGACCACAAATGTAAGATACGAGAAATTACGGCTCCTACAGAGGCATATAGATAGTCATTTTTGCCTCACTCGTAACTGCAACTGGAACTGGAACAGGAAAGGAAACAATGTCCTCCACCACACACTGTACGGACGTTTGCAGAGAATGTATGTAGATGTACGTCATCAGTTATTTTACTTTCCAAATAGCAAAACTCATCTTCTGCTTTAAGAGTCTCATTTCCTAATTTCATTCACTTAGCATCATCTGATTTAATTTGACTACATTCCATTGTCTTTGTTTTGCATTTGTTGATGTTCACCTTATGTCTTCCTTTGAAGATGCTGTCCATTCCATTCAACTGCTCTTCCAAGTGCTTAGCTGTCTCCGACAGAATTACAGTGTCATAAGCAAACGTTAAAGTTTTTATTTCTTCTCCCTGAACTTTAATTACTACTACAAATTTTTCTTTGGCTCCATTTACTGCTTGCTCAATGTAAAAATGGAATAACATCACAGACAGACTATGACTCTGAATCACTGCTTCCTTTTCAGGCCCTCAACTATTCCAATTGCTGTCTGGTTTCTGTACAAACTGTAAATAGCCTTTCGCTCCCTGCATTTTACCCCTGCTACATTCAGAATTGCAGAGAGGGTTTTCCAGTCAACATTGCCAAAAACGTTCTGTAAGTCTACAAATGCTATAAATGTAGGTTTGCCTTTCCTTAACCTGTCTTCCAAGATAAGATGTGGGGTCAATTTCGCCTTGCATGTTCCTACATTTCCCCAGAATCCAAACTAGCCCTGCGCCTGCTATACGGACGAGTCACAGCTCTCGTACAAGATAAGTAATTTAAGTAGTAATAAACTGTTTTTAACACTTTAAACTAATTTATTACGTTAATTATAGTGCTCTTCAAGCATACCATTAAAGGTTTTTGTCTTACTCGCGTATTTTCACAGTAATCACGTAAAGTTCGTTTTGTTTACATATCGAGGCCACGCCGAACTTTTGAGCTTTCAGATTAAACTTCATACGACATTTTTAAGTGCATTTACTGATAGTTTAGTGTGCTAAATACGTTTGCTGCCCCTTTATATCTGTAGAGTATCGTCATCTCTTAAGTAATTTCCAGTAATAAACTTCTGAACCACGGTTTACATTGTTGCGAGTAGGCCTAATTTTTCGTACACCTATTTTCATTGTTTCCCGGTAACTTAATTGTCTTTCTGTCACTAAAATCGATTTGTACCATGAGTGTAAAGTGCCTGACGTGCCGTAGAATCATTAGCTCCGGGCTCTGGTGTGATGGATGTAGTAACTTTTTTCATTGGGGTGATTGTAGTGGCGTGGGAATCGGGAAAATGAGTGAGACTCATCAGTGGTTCTGTAGGCTATGCTGTAGAGATAGGAAGATTGTGGAACAGGAGAGGAAAATTGCTGCCCTTCAGGCTGAGTTAGATGAGGCTAGGCGAGAACTGGGCAGGTTAAGGGGGGAGAAGGGTAAACAGGGGTGGGAAGTGGCAACAGGCATAAGGAACAGGCCAAGAAATTCTTCTGACAGCTTTGTTATTAATGTAAAAAATAGGTTTGATCTGTTGCCTCAGTCAGAAACTGATGGCCTCTCACAAAAGTAGATGTAGACAGGGCTCCTCAAGCTTTCAGAAGCAAATTGAATAAGAATGTAGGGAAGTCTGCAAAGAGAAAGAAAGTCTTGTTGCTAGGTAGTTCGCATGCTAGGGGTGTGGGCCAAGTTCTGCAGGATGAATTAGGGTCAGAATACCAGGTCACAAGTTTTTTCAAACCTAGTGCTGGACTGGGGCAGGTTACAGAGGATTTAGGTTCACTATGTATAGGCTTTACTAAGGAAGATACCATGGTTATTGTGGGTGGGCCGGGCAACAGTATTGACAGAGATCCGGGATACAGCATAGAGTGTGACCTGGCAAAGGCTGAATCAACATTGAGTCATACCAGTGTTTCTGGAACACCACTACCGACCTCATTTGAGCTCTTCTGTCAGGAGAGTTAATTTGGAGTTGGAACGGCTACTTGGATCTGGTGCATGGTCACACATTGATGTGGTTCCTGTTGATTCACTCTGTAGGTGGGACTATACTAGACATGGCCTACACCTCAACAAGAAAGGGAAGGGTAAACTGGCTGGGCTGATAGCAGGATATTTAAAGGGGGGAGGAACTACATCTCATGATGGAAACTCTTTTTTAGTGTAAGATCAGTGTCCAGTGGGAAACTCAGCCAGGCAAGTACTAAAGATGTTAAAAAAGTTCAAGATACTCACAAAAGTAAAGTGAAAAATAATGTTAGTATATTTCATCAAAATATTGGGGGATTGAAGAATAAAATTGATGAGCTTCTGCTTTGTTTAGAAGATATAGAAACTGAGAATGTAATAGATGTACTATGCCTGTCTGAGCATCACAGTGTCACTGATATGCAAAAGGTTAGCATCAATGGGTAAAAATTAGCTGCACATGTAAGTAGAGATAATATGATGAGAGGAGCAGTTGCCATGTGTGTCAAAAGCTTTCACAGTGTAAAAAATTTAGAAACTAAAAAATTTTGTGTAGAGCAACATATGGAAGCATGTGCCACTGAACTAAAACTAAATGATGGCACTTTAATAATTGTGACAGTGTATAGGTCCCCCTCAGGGAATTTCCAGCTATTTCTAGAAAACTTGGATGCTTTGTTGTGCTATCTGTCAGACAGGGGGAAGCAAATTATCACTTGTGGGGATTTCAATGTTGATTCCCTGAAAGATTGTAATAGGAAGAATTACCTTGCAGTATTACTCAGTTCTTTCAATTTGAGCTCCGTCATTGATTTTCCTACTTGGATAACAAAGAACAGCAGGACATTGATAGATAACTTTTTTATAGACCAAGATAGGTTTAAGGACATAAATGCTTATCCTGTTGAGAATGGTCTTTCAGATCATGGTGCACAGCTAGTTACAGTACATGACATAGCTCCATGCAGTATATCAAATCAGAATTTCAAAGCAGTGCGTTCAATTAACAATATAAATATTGCAAACTTTAGGGAAAGCCTACAGCAGCTAGACTGGGATGAAGTGTATAAGGAACCCGATGCAAACTTGAAATATAACTTATTTCACGATACATTTTTAAGGGTATTTGAAAATTGTTTTCCCAAGAAAATAGTTAAACATAATTCCAAGAAAACATATTAAAAACCTTGGCTAACTAAAGGAATAAGAATAAATTGCAACTGTAAAAGAGAACTGTATCTAACAGCAAGAGGGAGTACTGACCCCGAAATTGTTCAATATTATAAAAACTATTGCGCGGTACTAAGAAAAGTTATTAAAAAGTCCAGAAGCATGTGTATCATGTCTGAGATCAGTAACTCTGATAATAAAATTAAAGCAATTTGGAATATTATTGAAAGGGAAACAGGGCAACAAAGAGCACAGGAAAACTTTAGTGCCATAAAACTGAATTACAAGTGTACTATAGTTCAATTCTTTTATCTTGGCGGCTCGCGCATGCCCGCCCAGACGCTGGAAATTGCTGCGTTGCCAGTTGCACACGACGCACGCGCCAATAGAAGCAGCGCCATAGTATAGCATAGTTCGCAAGCTTACGTGTAGCGGGGAGCGCGCAGTTCATGAAGTAAAGCCACCACGGCCGCATTAACCCTTTCGCTGCTACAAAGACGTGCTCCCTGCATTCCGCGCTGTGGGCGATTTTGTCACTGCACTGCTCGCCTGTGCAGACACATTGTGTTCCGACTGCTTTGACACACTTTATCATTCGATTCCACAAAAACTATTTGGCTCAAAAATTAGATTTTTACCTACCTTCTTGACTGATACCTTCCCCCCATAAATGACTTAATTTTGTTTCGATGTTCAACGCAGTTATTATGCAGCATTAAATATAGTAAACCTTTGCACGAAATTTTGAAGAGTTTGCAGAGGTAAAAGTCCATAGAGTATACTTTCCGTATGGTCGATTTTAGTTGCCACAATGTTGAGAATGAAATGTGGACAAGATACCTATACATTTCATTTCATTTAAGTACCACATAAGTGTCGTAAGTAATATTGAGAAATATTCCACCTTTCGCGACTGTAACAAAAGTTTTACTTACACTGGGCACGTTTGGCTTTATTTTAAAGCACTTCAATCAATCAAAAGGAAGTAGACAAAATACATTAAACAAAACTGTGGACTTACAAAAACATTAGGACTTGAATATACCGTCTGTCAGTGAAGTGCTCAGAGCTATGTCAAATATAATTTTATGTGTGGCACACACAAACAGCATTTATTTGCTAAAACACTGATGAGCCAACACAAACGTTGAATATTGTGCTACAGCAGCACAAAACTACGAAAGATGACTTGGCAATGGAGGACACAAAATACAGTCCTCTTATGATGCTTCAAAAGAGAGAAACGCGTCTGGTCTAAATAAGTCGCTTATTACAGTTGCAGAAGAGGGATATATTTCAATACCATTGGTAAAACTGCGACTGTGGAACAAAAACAAGAAATAGCACATGAATACCATTGTGTATGTGCCATACCTTTCACCGATGGAAGTGCTTTAAAATAAAGCCAAATGCGCCGTGTGTATATAAAACTTTTATTACAGTCGCGAAAGACGGAATATTTCTCAATATTACGAGGGGCGTTCAGAAAGTAAGCTCCGATCGGTCGCGAAATGGAAACGACTATGAAAATCCGATAAAGCTTTCCACAGATGTGTTGGGTAGTGTCTCTAGTATAACCCCAGTTAGCATCACGTCGCTCTTCTCATTTCTGAGCTCGCAGTGAGTGCGTAACGATGTCTAGAAAATAGTGTCTGCCGCCAAGTACGAGGGCCTGGTGAGAAATTTCGCCTGAAGCTATGCAGCTAACATTACATAACTGTCGTGCTGTTTCTTCTTCAAGACAATTCTGCAGGGGCAATGAAGATGCTCCTGCATCGTTTTCAAATGGAAATGTGAGATTACCCACAATACAGTCCGCAATTGTCTCCCCCTGAGTTTCATCTCTGGTCACATGAACCGCTGTCTTTGAAGACAACATTTTGACACAGACAACGAGGTGTAGGCCAGCGTGGAGAAATGGCGGAAAGCACTGGCGGCTGCCTTCTATGATGAGGCTATTGAAAAGTTGGTACAACGCTATGACAAAAGTCTAAGTCAGAACGGCAACTACGTAGAGAAGCAACTGAAAGGTGTAGCTAATTGTTACAAGTAAAACATTTCTGATGTTCACTGTGGTTTCAATTTGGCAATCAATCGGAGCTTACTTTCTGAACAGGCCTCGTACATATGATACCTATGTGGTACTTAAATTAAATGAGATATTGTTATACAGTAAATATTGTATGAAATTTAGGTATCTTGTCCACATTTCATTCTCAACTTTGTGGCAACTAAAATCGACCATACGGAAAGTATACGCTATGGACTTTTACCTCTGCAAACTCTTCAAAATTTTGTGCAATGGTTTACTACATTTAATGCTGCACATCAAAACAAAATTAAGTCATTTATGGGGGGAAGGTATCAGGCAAGAAGACGTGTAAAAATCAAATTTTTTGCCCAAATAGTTTTTGTGAAATCGAATGATAAGTGTGTCAAAGCAGTGGGAACACCATGTGTCTGCGCAGGCGAGAAGTGCAGTGGTGACAAAATCGCGCACAGCTCGGAATGCGGGGTGCACATGTCTGCAGCACCGAAAAAGTTATTGAAGAGGCAAAGCACTAGAAATTTCATTCAAACGAATAAAATTCGTGAAGTAAGGCACTCAAATATTGTTTTTAAAAAAAGAAAATATTAAACTCCGCACAAGGTTTGAACTCATAACCTTTCACTTGGCCGTCCAACACCTTGACCGTTCCGCTACTTCAGCTCATCAAATAGTGTAACTCCATAAGGACTCTAACACTTCATGCAACTACTTATAAACATTGTTGGTACGACTATGAATTACTCACGCTTCGTCGAAGTACAATAGGAAATAAACAATTACCACTGTTTTTTATTGCGAAAAAGCAGTTCGTGAGATTGAAACAAACACCTTTCCTTGTTATCGCCTAAATTAGGAGTCTTACTGGTTGTTTGGTTTAATTAATTAATAGAATATGAAGCAATTGGTATAAAGAATGCTTTTTCCAAACTTTCTGTAAAAGAAAGCCTGCTATCAAGACATTGCTTTTGTTCTATTACTTTATTTATGACTGAACGTTTCTAAAACTGAAGACACTCGTCCGTGCTCTGCACTGCTGTCGGGATCTGGCAACGTTGTTCTCTGTTCATTGGCTGACTGTGTTTTGTGACGTCAGATGCGCAGAACGAACCTAAACTCGGCCGCCAAGATATATGACGCGCACTTTAACAAACAATCAGAAGTTGAAAATATTTTCAATAAATATTTTTTTTAATGTTGTGGAGAAAATAGGATCTAGATCTTCACTAGAAGAGGCAAGGCTACTAATAGAAGAGGCCATACCTGTGCAGTTTGAAACAACTGTATTTCCACCAACCTCTCCCTCTGAAATCAGTAAAATAATAAACTCACTGAAAAGTAAAAGCTCTTACGGAATTGGTGGCATTTCCAGCAAGGTACTTAAAACTTGTTCCCCACAGATAAGTGGGATTCTCAGCCACGTATGTAATAGCCCTTTGGAGCAGGGTGTTTTCCCCGATAGACTGAAATATGCCATTGTAAAACCATTGCATAAAAAGGGGGATATGTTGGATGTCAACAACTACCGCCCAATCTCTCTTCTGACAGCTCTATCAAAAATTTTTGGGAAAGTAATGTATTCAAGAGTAGCCTCCCATATTTGTAAAAATAAAGTACTAACAAAATGTCAGTTTGGTTTTCAGAAAGGCTTTTCAACATAAAATGCTGTATACGCTTTCACTGATCAAATATTAAATGCTCTGAATAACCAGACATCACCAATTGGTATTTTTTGTGATCTCTCAAAGGCCTTTGTTTGTGTAAACCATGGAATTCTTTTAGATAAGCTAAATCATTATGGTTTGAGGGGGGCAGTGCACAAATGGTTTAATTCATCCTTAACTGGAAGAATTGTTGAAAGTTGAAATAAGTGGTTCATGTAATGTTAAAACAACAGCTGATTCCTCAAACTGGGAGGGGTATCAGATACGGGGTCCCACAGGGTTCGGTCTTAGGTCCTTTACTGTTCTTGATATACATTAATGACTTACCATTCCACATTGATGAAGATGCAAAGTTAGTTCTTTTTGCTGATGATACAAGTATAGTAATAACATGCAAAAACCAAGAACTAAGTGATGTAATTGTAAATGATGATTTTCACAAAATTATTAAGTGGTTCTCAGCAAACGGACTCTCTTTAAATTTTGATAAAACGCAGTATATACAGTTCCGTACAGTATATGGCACAACTCCAGTAATAAATATAGCCTTTGAACAGAAGTCTGTAGCTAAGGTAGAATTTTCAAAATTTTTAGGTGTGTCCATTGCTGAGAGGTTAAACTGGAAGCAACACATTGGTGGTCTGCTGAAACATCTGAGTTCAGCTACATATGCTATTAGGGTTATTGCAAATTTTAGTGATAAGAATCTCAGTAAATTAGCTTACTATGTCTATTTTCATTCACTGCTTTCGTATGGCATCATATTCTGGGGTAATTCATCGTTGAGTAGAGAAGTATTCATTGCTCAAAAACGTGTAATCAGAATAATTGCTGGTGCCCACCCACGGTCATCCTGCAGACATCTATTTAAGGATCTAGGGATCCTCACAGTAACCTCACAGTACATACATTCACTTATGAAATTTGTTGTTAATAATCCAACCCAGTTCAAAAGTAATAGCAGTGTGCATAGCTATAACACCAGGAGAAAGGATGATCTTCACTATGCAGGGTTAAATATGACTTTGGCACAGAAATTTTGCTGCCACAAAAGTCTTTGGTCACCTACCAAACAGCATCAAAGGCCTGACAGATAGCCAACCAACATTTAAAAATAAATTAAAAGAATTTCTAGATGACAACTCCTCCTACTCATTGGCTGAATTTTTAGATATAAATTAAGGGAGGGGAAAAAAAACAACTTAAACATTAGTGTCATGCAATATTTTGTGTAATGTAATATCTTGTACAGACATCTTTTATTAACCTGACACGTTCCACATCATTACGAAGTGTCGTATTCATGATCTATGGAACAAGTATTAATCTAATCTAATCTCCGAGGTCTGCTTCTACCAGTCTTTCCATTCTCCTATCAAGAATTCATGTTAGTATTTTGAAACCATGAGTTATCAAACCGATAGTTCGATAATTTTCACACCTGTCACCATTTGCTTTCTTTGGAATTGGAATTACTACATTCTTCTTGAAGTTTGCGGGTATTTCACTTGTCTCATACAGCTTGCACACCAGATGGAAGAGTTTTGTCATGGCTGGCTCTCCCAGGGTTATCATTAGTTCTGATGGAATATTGTCTACTCCCAGGGCCTCATTTCAAACTATGTCTGTCAGAGCTTTGTCAAATTCTTATCGCACTGTCGTATCTCATTTTCATCAATGACTTTCCTTTCTATAATACTGCTTTCAAGTACATTCCCTTGTATAGACCCTCTATTTACTCCTTCCACCTGTCCTTTCTTTGCTTATGGCTAGTTTACCATCTGAGCTCTTGATATTCATACACTTGCTTCTCTTTTCTCCAAAGGCCTCTTTAATTTTCCTGTAGGTGGTGTCTATCTTTCCCTAGTGAATTATTATTCTAAATTCTTACATTTGTCCTCTAGCCATTGCTGCTTAGCAATTTTACACTTCCTGTCAGTCTCATTTTTTAAGTGTTTGCATTCCCTCTCACTTGCTTCATTTGCTGCATTTTTAACCCCTTACTTCATGACTTTTTCAATTGTTGTAAAAAAATGCCATGTTAATTTCAGTGTCCTGATGTCTGCAAAAATGCTTAACAAATTATATCTCTTATGTGTGGTCCATTAGTTTTGATTTAAGGGTATGCGCCATATATGGGACAGTACATGTGACACTAGTTTCAGGCTGGATGAGAAAACACTTCGAAAATATACAAGAAGATATAAACATACATTAGCAGAACTATGTTCATTTTTTTAAATAATTACAATTTCTGTTCATTAATTTACATGTTTATCAGAAATCAAACAAAATTATTTATTATTTAATCTATTATTATGAAATTTCATGAAACAGTTTCTCTCCTTATTCAAACATAAAGACACACTGCACTTCAGACATGCTATGTAGGATTTTCCATTGCAATCTGGATATTTGCAACGACCACAGTTTTCTAACCAGACTGGCATGCGATCTGTGCCATTCCGTCATACCTGACGCTGTGGAAGATCTGCCACAGGACCTTTCTTCTTCTTACTGTCCAGCTGTTTTCGGACTTCGTTGCTTGGTCTACCTCATTTTTTGGGTAATGTTTTGCCCTTTTTACAGAGGGCATCTGCGACTGCTACCTTGAAATCCACTAGGGGCATGTAAGCTGTATTTCTCCTTCTCCACAGTAGCTAGCTATTAACACAAGCCAGATCAATTAGATGAAAGAATATCTTCACATGCCATTTTTTTTATCTGATTTGAATTCTGCAATATCCAAGCACAGAATCTAACAGATCGACACCACCCATGTAGTCACTGTAGTGGACAAGGTATCATTTTGTATTTTTTTTTTTTTTTTTTTTTTTTTTTTTTTCGTTTCTGAAAAGCCTCCCATTTTCGCCTTCTGGCTTGGATCCAACATATTTGGACAAAGTGTTGACTACTCTGTTGTCAAACCAGGATACTACTGACAATTGTACACCATCTACTGTTGCTACCTTTTCCTTCATGCTACCCTCAGCCACTCTTCTTCATTTCTGCCTCTTTAGGAAAAATGCAACCTGGTACACAATTGGCATGGACTGTTCCTAGTGACTGTATTCCTTCCTTATGCAATTACACTTCCAAAGGTATATTAGTGAACCAACTGTCAAAAAACAGCTTGTGGTTCACATGTCGTGAGACTGTTTGCGTAAGATGCACAACATTGCTGCTAACTCCTAGTTCCATAGCACCAGGTATTATAACATTATTCTGAGCTCCAGCAAAAATTTCATAATCGTAGCTGAATCCTGACACCCCACTACAAAAGCTTTGAACCACCATGTGGTGTACTAGGATTGTATTGTTTTAGTGAAGATCTGCACTTTGTTGGAATAATCTGTTCATCCACAGCAAAAAATTCCTCATTTGGTACTCGCAATAGTGTTTTATGCAACTGGTCTGGCAGTGGGTGAATTTTGAAAAGTTTGTCATGGTTGGGGTCACTAGCGGGGACTAGATTACTGTTATATCAGAAGCATTTCAGTTACAGCTCATTATTTCACTTGCAGCAGGGTGGCCCAGATTTGATATTAATAATGCCTTGTTGCTGGGAGTTGAATAATGGACATAAGCATGGTCGTACCAGTAAATTGTTCCATTTCTTCTACAATAAAATTTACACTTTTAGTGGGGTTGGCATTGTACAGAATACAAATTTGTTTGGTTATGTACTGCACTACGTCTTCAGTAAAGAAATACTGAAAATATTCCATAGGAGTGTCAAGATCCAATATTTCCTCAGGAATATTAGTATTACTGGTGAATTTTATCTCTTCATCTTTTATAATCAAATGTCCTACTTTCCAGTGTATTGTAGGTTTCTCTATCTTAATAGGATTCATTGCTTTGCTCTAACCCTATCTGCAACAAAATTATCGTCAAGGTCACAATGAGCAGTAAGCCTCATCTCACCGTCATCTTCTGACTCTGATTCCATTTCTGGCATCATCACAGTTATTTTCTTTGTTATATTATAGCTCTTAGGCCTGATATCATCTTCAATATCTGACTGAAGGAAGCACATCTTCATTTTGAAAATATTGTTCTGCAAAAAATGTTTCGTCATATGACATATCTGGCTCTTCACTAACATTTCCACCCTCAATAACTCTTATTATGGCAGAAGAGCTGTAAAACTTTGTTACATTTATTGCACTAACACAGCTGAAAAGAAAAGATATATTTTACTGCAAAAGTTAGGTTATGATAAATGTTTACTCTATGCTACCAATAATGCATGTTGTGCCATATGTGTCACAAACCAATTTTTCATTATATGTATTCTAATTGACAAATATAAATTTACATCTTTACATCCACAGATGTCCTTTCACCCCTAGAAATTATATAAACTCCGAACTCAAATATTTACTGTGTCAAATACAACTTTTCATATGACCAAACTTGAGGTAAACAGCTTGGAGCACAAAGCAAAGGTTCTTACTACATAGCTCCTTACTATCTCTACAGATGGCATTCATTGTTTGCAGAGATATTCTTAACGGGGTACCATTTCTGCCCCAACATAAGTTTACGAAATATATTTTCAAATATGAGCTCCAGAATGATGAAAATGGTATATGCCATATCTGACCCAGTATGCAGTAAGGAGATAAATTTTCTCCTTTCATCAGTTTAATTCAATATCTCCTGTTTTATCCAAGGATTTCTACTAGGCCTTGTCATTTTACCTATTTAATCCTCAACTGTCTTAACTATTTCATCTCTTGAAGCTACTCATTCATCTACTGTATTCCTGTCCCCTGTTCTAGTCAACCGTTGCCTAATAATCCCTCTGAAGCTCTCAGCAACCACTGGTTCTTTCAACTTATCTGGGTACCATCTCCGTAATTTCCTACCTGTTCCAATTTCTTCAGTTTTCATCTACTGTTCACAATCAATATGTTGTGGTCAGAGTACACAGCTGCCTCACAGCCACTGATATCAGTTTCAATGTGGATGTTCTCAGAGAGTTCAGGTCTTTCTCTTGCCATTAGAGCTTGTGTATCTCCATGATGACTGGGTTGTAGTTATGTCTTCTAATGTGTTTTCAGAGAAATCATTTAGTATTGTTGTGCAGAATGTCTTGCCACACCTGCCACTTATAAAACTCTGATTATCCCAATGGATACTTCATGGATGGTTGAAGTTTTCTTCAGTGATGACATTATGTTTGAGGAATAAGTGTTCAGCTGAGCTGAGGTGAAGTTTACTTTCAAGTTATTGGGTACATCAGAGGGTGTATCTGGTGGTCAGTAGAAGGATAATCACTTTTGATAAAGAGTCTGTCCAGAAGATGTCACTTCAATTTCTGTCGCAGTGGATTTAAGTTTCTTATCTACTACGGTGAATATACCACTTTCATTTCATAGTTTCTGGTCCAGCTGCCCAATATCTGTACTGTGCTTGCTTAAGGACAAGGGTTTCTGTCAAGGCAAACGGTGTAGGTCCAAACTATATGCAAGCCTCATAAAAAGACCTTTGGGCTTGGGCTCACCTCCATGGTGAATGTTGCTCCTGGTCTTGGCTGTTAAAATCTTTGACCAAATCAGTTGAATGTGGTTATATTTAAAAAATTGTCACACGTTACATACAATATATGAAAATGTATTTGTGATAGGATGTTATTCTGGAAGTTGACGTCTTTTACTCTAAAGAAGAATTGTATGCAACAGTTGAATTGTACACATAGATAAGAACCTGTTATGAACAGCAGCTGCAAGCATAATTGAAAATATTATATTAGCATTATTTAAAAGAATAGAGAGAAATAAGAATGGATAATATCACAACATGAAAATGAAAGGATGAAAATGTAAATCTGTAATTATGGTCACGGTGTACTGGTGGGCTTGCTGGAATTGGTACTGATTAATGCTTTAAAAACATCCTGGCAAAGAATATGAAAAAGGAATTGCCAACGTCCTCCTTCACATTTACCCTTCCTCAGACCTGCTACCCCCAGTAATATATACATTTTTTATTAGTTATTCCTTACTTTGATCCTTGTGACTTCTCGCCATTTTCAGTGAGTTTTCGCCTTTCGCTATCCTTGACTCCCTCAGATTTCAACTTGTTCCCCCCTTTTGCATCCATTTAATCCTTTTCGTGAATTTTCACGTGTATTTGGGTGTATTTTTGCGAAATGTTTTGGACATAATTCTACTTTATTTACATAATTTTTCCACCACCATGGATCCTTGCTCCTTCCATCTGGATCAATACAGAAAAGTTTCCTTATCCATAGCCAGATCCCAGTCCCACATACTGTTCTGCATTTTTGCTTGGGTTATGGAATCCCTCCTAGTGGCCTTACCATCAAATTACCCTTCTCTGGCTGCCACCCCTCCACCTGTTCAGATTCCGCCAATCCTTAGCCCTCACCAACATAGTCTAGCAAAACCATATCAACCAATTCCAGACCTCCTCACAGTACCTTCTCTCCATCTGCAAAATTCTCCTGCTATGCAATCCCAAATTCCTGGAGTCCATAACACGTAATGAAACTCTTGCCCTGTAGGAACTTGAGGAACATGCACACCACCACCTCAAAAAACTCTCCATCCTGCTCACTTCCTACTCCCACCTTGGAGTACCACTGTCCACAACCTCTACAACAACCTCCTCCACGTCCCCTCATAGCTGACAAGCCCTGTCTCGCAGGCCTACTACACTTCCACACCCTCCAAAACTCCCTCCCTCCACCACAGAGAATCCAGAAGCTAAACAGGCCCGCAACACAGTTATGAACCTTTCCTCCAGAAGCCTTAGCCCCATAGAAATAGAAATATCAGTCCTTTCCAAAGCCCTCATCTTTCGCTCCACTACCAAATTCACTCATGCAGGACTTGATAAAAACCTTCTGTCCTTCTCCCGGTCCCTACAGTGGGAACACTTTTTCCCTGCCAACCCTACCAATCAGACTCAACCACAGACCAATATTGAACCTTGCCTAACTCAGTTCACTCCTCCATTCAACCGTGATCCACCCCCACTGCCCCCATACAACCCCATGTTAACTTTCCAGAATTTCTTAACCTTGAATCTTGCCTCACCATCATTCCCCAAATTCCTCAACATGCAAACTAACCTTACATCCACAGAAAAAACTGCAGTGCATCATCTGTAACTGATCTTGATCTTATAATCCTACCTGCAGACAAAGGCTCCACCACTGTTGTTTTGAACCACAAGGATTACCTGTTAGAAGGACTCTGCCAGCTGTCAGATACTTCCACCTACAAACCTTACCACAGTGACCCTATTCCAGTAATCCAGCAGGATCTCCAGTCACTGCTCAAATCCTTAGGCCCATCCCAGAACCTCATCCAGAGTCCATCTCTCTGCTCAACTCTACCACTCCCCACACTCCTACCTTCTATATGCTTCCTAAAGTCCATAAACCTAATCATCCATGTTGTCCCATTGTGGCCGGTTACTGTGCCCCCACTGAGAGAATCTCTGCTCTCATAGACCAACGCTTTCAACCTATTACCTGGAACCTACCCTCCTATATAAAAGATACCAACCATGTCCTCCGCCGACTCTCCGCAGTTCCTGTCCCTTTACCACATGGTGCCCTGCTTGTCACTATTGATGCCACCTCCCTGTACACGAACATCCCTAATGCCCATGGCCTTTCCTTCCTAGTCACCATGACCAACTATATCCTCACCCACATTCACTTCTCCTTTGAAGGCATTACCTACAAACAAATCCGGGGTACGGCTATAGGCACTCACATGGCACCATCTTATGCCAATCTATCCATGGGCCATCTAGAGGAAACCTTCCTAGAAACCCAGAATCCTAAACTGCTCATCTGGTTCAGATTCATTGTTGGGATCTTTGCTATTTGGATCAAAGGTGAGGACACCAAATCCACATTCCTCCAGAACCTCAACTCCTTCCCCATTTGCTTTACCTGGTCCTAATCAACCCAACAAGCCACCTTCCTAGATGTTGACCTCCACCTCAAAGATGGCTACATCAGCACCTCCGTCCATACCAAACCTACCAACCACTACCAATCCCTCCACTTCGACAGCTGCCATCCATTCCATACAAGAAGCCCCTTCCATACAGCATAGCCACCCATGGTCGTCGGATCTGCAGTGACAAGCAGTCCCTCTCAAAATATACCGAGTGTCTCACTGAAGCCTTCACTGACCATAATCATCCTCCCAACCTTGTACAAAAACAAATCTCCCGTGCCTTATCTTTCCAATCTCCCACTGTGAATGGTGTGACTGTGTTCAGCTTTGAATCGTGGTTCTGCATTACCCAGGGCGAGCATTATTGTTTTTTTTCTTTGTTGTTATGGTTTTAGGGTGTAAAACTGCTACGGTCATTAGCGCCCGGTCTGTGACTTAGGAAGAGGTAAAAAAACGAAACTGGAAACCAGCAGCAATGGGAGCGAAACTCAAAAAAGTGGGGAAACTAAAAACAGAAGGAAAGCTTATAAAACCACTATAGAAGCGGGGTTGTTTGTCCTCAAAAAGAGCTTCAAATGACTGACGTCATCTCACTGGCACTAATAAACTCAAGAACGCGGTTGGCTGAGCGCGTGTCATCTGCTAAAATGGATGATATATCAGGCAACAGCTGGAGACGGGCGCGTAACGGAGTAAAATAGGGGCACTCAAGTAATAGGTGTCTCACCGTCCACAGTTGAGAGCAGTGGGGACAGAGTGGGGGAGGATCGCCACTTAAAAGATGGCGATGGCTAAAAAGACAGTGCCCTATCCAGAGTCTAGTTAAAATTACCTCCTCCTGACGATGAGCTCGGGAGGAAGAGGTCCAAGCACAGGGAAGAGCTTTCACGTCCCATGATTTATTATTGGGAAGTGTTGACCAATGCCATATAAGAGCAACATGATGACATAAAACACTCTGTAGATCAGTGAAGGGAATCATGCGAAGAGCAGGCTGAAGAAGAGAGACGGCAGCCTTGGCCGCTATATCGGCGGCCTCATTTCCACAGATACCAACATGTCCTGGGATCCAGAGGAACACCACAGAGATGCCCCCTAAGTGGAGCAGTGGAGGCAGTCCTGAATCCTCTGGACCAGAGGGTGGACAGGGTAGAGAGCTTGGAGGAGCATTATTGGTGAATACCCTGACAACTGAGGGAGAGAGTCTGTTCTTCAAATGTTGGACCCATTGGGTACGAATTTAGGTCACAGCCCATAGTGACAACACATGTTGTCTGTAATGCAATAGTATTTTAGTTCCATTTTTCTACAGGACAATGTTTATCCACACATGGAACATGTTTCTGTGAAATGTCTGTGTGATGTCTGAGGTACTCCCATGGCTAGCAAGTTTGCCAGACCTGTTGTCCCAATGGCAGATCTGTCCCAGTGGAACATGTGGGACCAACTTTGATATCTGTTCCATCCTAGTGCCAATATCCAGAATGTCAAGGACAGGCTACATCATTTGTGGACCAGCTTGCCTTGGGCGACGATACACTGGCTTTATGACACCCTCCCCATTTGAACCAGTGCATGCCTCCAGGCCAGAGGGGATGCAATGCTACTATATTGATAAGTAGGCCCGTAATGCTAAGTTCTTAGTGAATTTTACTTGATTTTTGAATCACTGAAATAACATTATGTACCCTATCAACCTGTGACATTTTATTTTGTTTCTTCTTCTTCTTCTTCTTCTTCTTCTTCATTCTACACAAACAAAATCTTAGTGTGTTGGGTTGTTAAGTACTGGCAAAAAAAAAGGTTCCAGTTACTCCATTTTACAAATTTCAGTATCTGGCATTTGTACTGTGTATAAGGATATCAGAAGGACTAGGAATGAGAAGGACAGGAATTGGAAGATACACAGATGTAACAATTTTTCACCCAAACAATGAAGTCAGTAAAAAATAATGCTTTACATTGAATTTCAGTCTTTAGACAGCACTGTAGCATGTACCACAGTATGCTAGTGTAGAGAAACAACATTTAACCAATAGGCTAATATTACCCTCATGAGGAAAAACAAGGCAAGTCCTTGATCTTTTAATGTGCCACAGAGAGGCTCAGTCAACCATTATTTCTAAGTAGTCAACCAGCCACAGTCATCTATTCCCCTTCTAACGATGTCTGTACTAGCATTTTATTCTTAATTTGATCTAGTTGTTGTTGTTGTTGTTGTGGTCTTCAGTCCTGAGACTGGTTTGATGCAGCTCTCCATGCTACTCTATCCTGTGCAAGCTTCTTCATCTCCCAGTACCTACCACAACCTACATCCTTCTGAATATGCTTAGTGTATTCATCTCTTGGTCTCCCTCTACTATTTTTACCCTCCACGCTGCCCTCCCATACTAAATTGGTGATCCCTTGATGCCTCAGAACATGTCCTACCAACCGATCCCTTCTTCTAGTCAAGTTGTGCCACAAACTTCTCTTCTCCCCAATCCTATTCAATACTTCCTCATTAGTTATGTGATCTACCCATCTAATCTTCAGCATTCTTCTGTAGCACCACATTTCAAAAGCTTCTATTCTCTTCTTGTCCAAACTATTTATCGTCCATGTTTCACTTCCATACATGGCTACACTCCATACAAATACTTTCAAAAATGACTTCCTGACACTTAAATCTATACTCGATGTTAACAAATTTCTCTTCTTCAGAAACACTTTCCTTGCCATTGCCAGTCTACATTTTATATCCTCTCTACTTCGACCGTCATCAGTTATTTTGCTCCCCAAATAGCAAAACTCCTTTACTACTTTAAGTGTCTCATTTCCTAATCTAATTCCCTCAGCATCACCCAACTTAATTCAACTACATTCCATTATCCTCATTTTGCTTTTGTTGATGTTCATCTTATATCCTCCTTTCAAGACACTATCCATTCCGTTCAACTGCTCTTCTAAGTCCTTTGCTGTCTCTGACAGAATTACAATGTCATCGGTGAACCTCAAAGTTTTTATTTCTTCTCCTTGGATTTTAATACCTACTCCGAATCTTTCTTTTGTTTCCTTTACTGCTGGCTCAATATACAAATTGAATAACATCGGGGACAGGCTACAACCCTGTCTCACTCCCTTCCCAACCACTGCTTCCCTTTCATGCCCCTCGACTCTTATAACTGCCATCTGGTTCCTGTACAAATTGTAAATAGCCTTTCGCTCCCTGTATTTTACCCCTGCCACCTTCAGAATTTGAAAGAGAGTATTCCAGTTAACATTGTCAAAAGCTTTCTCTAAGTCTACAAATGCTAGAAATGTAGGTTTGCCTTTCCTTCATCTTTCTTCTAAGATAAGTCGTAAGGTCAGTATTGCCTCACGTGTTCCAACATTTCTACGGAATCCAAACTGATCTTCCCCGAGGTCGGCTTCTACGTTTTTCCATTCATCTGTAAATAATTTGCGGCGTTAGTATTTTGCAGCTGTGGCTTATTAGACTGATAGTTCAGTAATTTTCACATCTGTCAACACCTGCTGTCTTTGGGATTGGAATTATTATATTATTCTTGAAGTCTGAGGGTATTTCGCCTGTCTCGTACATCTTGCTCACCAGATGGTAGAGTTTTGTCAGGACTGGCTCTCCCAAGGCCGTCAGTAGTTCTGATGGAATGTTGTCTACTCCTGGGGCCTTGTTTCGACTCAGGTCTTTCAGTGCTCTGTCAAACTCTTCACGCAGTATCTTATCTCCCATTTCATCTTCATTTACATCCTCTTCCATTTCCATAATATTGTCCTCAAGTAAATCGCCCTTGTATAGACCCTCTATATACTCCTTCCACCTTTCTGCTTTCCCCTCTTTGCTTAGAACTGGGTTTCCATCTGAGCTCTTGATATTCATGCAAGTGGCTCTCTTTTCTCCAAAGGTCTCTTTAATTTTCCTGTAGGCAGTATCTATCGTACCCCTAGTGAGATAAGCCTCTACATCCTTATATTTGTCCTCTAGCCATGCCTGCTTAGCGATTTTGCACTTCCTGTCGATCTCATTTTTGAGACGTTTGTATTCCCTTTATCCTGCTTCATTTACTGCATTTTTATATTTTCTCCTTTCATCAATTAAATTCAATATTTCTTCTGTTACCCAAGGATTTCTACTAGCCCTAGTCTTTTTACCTACTTGATCCTCTGCTGCCTTCACTACTTCATCCCTCAGAGCTACCCATTCGTCTTCTACTGTATTTCTTTCCCCCATTCCTGTCAATTGTTCCCTTATGCTCTCCCTGAAACTCTGTACAACCTCTGGTTCTTTCAGTTTATCCAGGTCCCATCTCCTTAAATTCCCACCTTTCTGCAATTTCTTCAGTTTTAATCTACAGTTCATAACCAATAGATTGTGATCAGAGTCCACACCTGTCCCTGGAAATGTCCTACAATTTAAAACCTGGTTCCTAAATCTCTGTCTTACCATTATATAATCTATCTGATACCTTTTAGTATCTCCAGGATTCTTCCATGTTATATTTTGTCCAACTTTTATTGATGGTATTTTATGATGCCTGCCATATCAGGGGTGTCTTTTCAGTCCTTGTGTTTGAATACAATTTGGTTTCCTGATTTTTTTGTTATTTTTAATAAATTTTCACCATTCTCATCTGTATTTATTAAGGCAAGGATGCTGATGACCTTGCTGTTTATCGCCCTAATGCATAAACGTCATAATCATATTTGTACCTGGTAAGAGTTCCGGACTGATGTGCAATACTTAAGAATTTATCAACAAGTATTTTTAAATGACTTCCCTCATGGATGAATTACATTTCCTTAGATTCTTCCAGTGAACCTCACCCTGGCACATCTGCTTTCCCTACATTTAGTTTTATGTGATCACTCCACTGTAGGTTGGTCTGGACAGTTAGTTCTAAGTATTTTACAGCAGTTACTGTGTTCAGTGATTTACTGCGGTTAGCAAAATCAAACAGCATTGAATCTCTTCACCTACATACATGCAATATTTTACATTTGTTTACAATCAGGGTCAGCTGCCAGATCCATTGATCCTCTGCACATATTTCACTACAGTCTTCTGGAACTAAATCTCACTACCAACAATGGCATGGTCCACAAACAGCCTCATGAAGCTCCCAACTTTACCACTTAGATCATTTGTGTATATTGTAAACAACAGTTGCCCAATAACTCTCTTGAAATTATCTCTACAGCCCTTAATTTTGACCCCTCAAGAATAACACGTTGAATTCTACCTGCTAAGAAGTCCTGAATCCAGTAATAAAGTTGGTTGAATATTCAGTACGCTTGTATTTTCTTCACTACATTACAGTGCACAACAATACTGAATGCCCTTTGAAAGTCAAGGAAGCATAAAACATGTCCCATAATTCAGTAACTAATTAATGCCAGCAATGTAAGTCTATTACTACGTGCATCTGTCAAACTTCTTGTAAACAGGCATGGGATGTCATTTTTTCCAGTTGCTATGTACCTCTCATTGCTGCAATGATCGACGAAAATCTGCTGCTAAAACAGGAGCAAGTTCTTTTACATGATCTTTGTAGAATATTATGGGTATCCAGTGAAAATGCTTTTCCACTGTTGAACAATTTTAATCACTTATCTCACAATCTAACCATTTCAGCACTCCTGCGATGATAGAAAAGAGGAACTGGCAAGGGTCAATGGGGAAACAATTCCAGAAGATGGAATTCACTTTGTCAGCTTTCTTTCTGTCATTTCGCATTTTGGTTCCAGTATAGTGACTAAGCAATTACCAGGCAGTACACTGGCTTGTGAGACAGAAAGATGAGCCACACTTGAGATTGAAGCTGTTCAGTGTATTAACTACTATGTCTTTTGAACCAGCTATCCTCAGTGTGGCTTTTAGGCAAATGCTTGGCTAGCCTCCAATTTCTGCCCCATAAAATATGATACACAAACAGTTAACAATTTACACGATTTACAGACAGGTGGCACACATGAGCTCCCTCACTTAGGTATATAATGACAGCAGCAACAGGAAGGACATACAACCACAAATTTAAGTAATATAAATCTGGCAAAACTTGAATACAGCAAAACATGTACTAAAAGCAGGATTAATGCTAAGTGTAAGAATAAGAAGATGGTGACTAGATGATTTCAATCCACGTATTGACTTTAGGTGAAACCGAAACATTCCAGGATTTTTTTCTGATTAAGTGGCAATTTTACTTTTTAATTCATTGATAGCTTTGTGCATTGTGCTCCTTATGCTAATTTTGGCTTAACTCAGCTGTTTTTGTCAACAAGGTTTTGCCCCAACTTAAATCTGTGATAAACCTCTCTTTGCTTTCTAGCATGGCATTTGAACCACGGCAGGTCCTTCCTGTTCCTCACTACCTTGCTTGGCTCATAGAGGTCTTAGGTGGATTGTACAACTATTTTGAATTTTACCCATTCGCGCTCCTGATCTTAATCCCCAGAACTGAATGTCTGATGTCGACTGTTCAGATATTCTGCAACTAGTTTCCTCTCATTCTTACCAAGCAAAACTATTTTCCTAGCGTTATTAATATTCCTTGTAACACCTTTAGTCATTGATGTTATAATAGCCTTAAGCTCACCAATTCCCTCCTCTGCATTAACTGTTTCTGCCACATACAGCAGCAAAATGCATAAAAAAAAGACAAAGAAGATAATGAAATAGAACTGCAAATGGGATCAGCAAGCATTATCAACCATCTCTTATAAAAAAGCCAAGAAAGACAAACCAGGAAATAGCTATCAGAGGTAGAGTCCAGGTGATGTTCTAGAGGGCTTTCCCTCACATGTAAGGTGAATGCCAGCATTACGATTTACAATCTCAAATCCAAATAACAAAAAGAAAAACAGGCAATACACTCAAAACTGTCCTTTCTCCTCCCTGTAAAAAAAAAAAATAAATAAAAAGACACAAATCACAAGATCCCAATGTCGCTGCTGCTTACGGCAGCCTGAAGCCTGTTGACTGTGGCCAAACCAGTGCCTAGATTTCCAAACAGCAGCTAATTCAGCTTGCACCGGCACATGACAAGCACAGTTCATATCTGTCTCCTATTATGTCAAACTCCATATAATCATCAAGGAACTGTCTTAACCCAGAACAGTCATAAACTGAGGAATTACAGCAGAAGGCAACAACAGATCAAACTACTCAACTGTGATATTGTCGGTGACATTCATTTGCACAACCAAAATTATAACACACACAAAATATAAACAAGTACAACAACAACTAGCTCTACTGCCTTTTAGTACTAAATATTTTGACACAAATAATAAGTTTAAGCTGCTACATGAGCACCAACTCACTGAATACAGATACAGAGAGATGTGGAAAGTGTTGTTATTACTATCCTAACATAGTATTAGTCCACTTTACATAACTAACTATTAAGGCTTGGAAAATCATGACATTGGAACAGCTCAACAAAAAGCATGCTGGTGCCGTAAGTCAGGGAGACTATCTTGTCTGGGTCACCAACTACTGTATGTCCAAATTGTTACCACCATATCTGCTATTACTACCTCATCCTCAGCCCTGAAATCGATATAAAAATGCTTGTGATGAGGTAATACATGCCTAGCATTTCCTGCAACTCAGGGCCTATACCTCTCCCACTGCTACTACCACACAGCTGAACTTTGCTCTTTTTAAAATTTTTTACACCACAACTGGGATCTGTTGTCTTACTTGATCCTCAGCAGTTCTCTCATAGCTGCCTCCAACTGTTTCCCTTCCCACTCATTAATCAAAACATACCTAGACCAGACCCTGCTACTCCTGAAAAGGGCTTCTCTGGTTTTTTAAAGTTTTCCAAAATTTTGAAGCTTTTTTTGAAAATTTCAACTCCAAACTCGGAAATGTTGCCAGCTTATTGACTTTAATTTTCTCAGTAAAGAATAATTATTTATTATTCAACATCAAATACTCTCATACAATGATTGAAACAATACAATTTCAGCACACTGCACTGATTATGCTTTGAAATTAGTTAGCTATTAATATTAAAGTTTGAATTAGCAAATACAATTTACATAAATGAATAAAATAGCTTTGGAGTTTCAAACATTTTATGTGTAACAGTTTATCATTTTTAAATTATTTTGAATTTATTGCAGACTAATAAAGATAATAGTTTATGCTACAAAATGGAAGGTATTATGAATTTAATAATTATTTGTTCATCAATTATACAGACATTGCCATTTATTTTGTATAGAAGCATATAAGTCTTTTTGTGAATATAATTGATTATTAGTCAAAATGTGTTTAATGTTCATTCTTAATTTGGTGGTAAGAAGGGCAGCAATAAATCTGGAGAGGATATTTGCTTGCTTCAGTCCAGTATGTAATCCATCTCTTCATATTATGCTGTTCTCTGACTATCAGGTTGTATTTTTATTTGATTGTAGGAACTCCTACTACAAAAGATCATTCATAAATTCCAATTCTATTAAACTTAAAGGCCACCCATTCTTCTTGCCTATCTAAAAATTGGCAGTCAGTTCTTTGGTGAGTCGAACTTTTACCCTATGATAGCGACTTTTCAAAGCTGTGTGTGTGTGTGTGTGTGTGTGTGTGTGTGTGCTAGTGAAGGCCACTGTTTAAATCTTGTTGGACTGTTTTAGCAAACAATAAAAATTGTAGGAAATGACTGAAGTCAGAGGAAAAGCACTACAAAAGGAATGTACAAAAGTATATTCAGAATGTCTGCAGAGGGAGTTTATTCCCAATGTTGTAACTGTTCTACATCACAAGGTGTGAGACACACAAGATTACAAAATATAACCAATCATCCTCTCGTCCACAAGGTACAAAATATTCACTACAATTATGACAAACTGCATAGTACAACATGTGGAACAAGTGGCTTCAGAATTGAATGTAACATAGTGGACCAGTTGCAACTAGAGAATAAAATCATTGAATGAAACAATTAGCAGAGAATTCAGAATTAAAGGGAAGTCAAACAAGGAGACTCAAATCACCATGGTATTATCAGCAGCCCTAGAGGAAGTTAACGGATCCTTAAAATGGGGAAAGTTGGAAGAAATACGAGATAATGTAACATACCTGAACCACCTTTGTTTTGCTTTTTATATTTTATTATTTGCCTTTAGTGTAGATTACCTTAAATAGGCCTTAAAATCAATTACAATTATATGAAGGCAATGCTGTGTTGGTACTGCGAACGGCTGAAAGCAAGGGGAAACTACGGCCGTAATTTTTCCCGAGGGCATGCAGCTTTACTGTATGATTAAATGATGATGGCATCCTCTTGGGTAAAATATTCCGGAGGTAAAATAGTCCCCCATTCGGATCTCCGGGCGGGGACTACTCAAGAGGATGTCGTTATCAGGAGAAAGAAAACTGGCGTTCTACGGATCGGAGCGTGGAATGTCAGATCCCTTAATCGAGCAGGTAGGTTAGAAAATTTAAAAAGGGAAATGGATAGGTTAAAGTTAGATATAGTGGGAATTAGTGAAGTTCGGTGGCAGGAGGAACGAGACTTCTGGTCAGGTGACTACAGGGTTATAAATACAAAATCAAATAGGGTTAATGCAGGAGTAGGTTTAATAATGAATAGGAAAATAGGAATGCGGGTAAGCTACTACAAACAGCATAGTGAACGCATTATTGTGGCCAAGATAGATACGAAGCCCACACCTACTACAGTAGTACAAGTTTATATGCCAACTAGCTCTGCAGATGACGAAGAAATTGAAGAAATGTATGATGAAATAAAAGAAATTATTCAGATAGTGAAGGGAGACGAAAATTTAATAGTCATGGGTGACTGGAATTCGAGTGTAGGAAAAGGGAGAGAAGGAAACGTAGTAGGTGAATATGGATTGGGGCTAAGAAATGAAAGAGGAAGCCACCTGGTAGAATTTTGCACAGAGCACAACTTAATCATAGCTAACACTTGGTTTAAGAATCATGATAGAAGGTTGTATACATGGAAGAACCCTGGAGATACTAAAAGGTATCAGATAGATTATATAATGGTAAGACAGAGATTTAGGAACCAGGTTTTAAATTGTAAGACATTTCCAGGGGCAGATGTGGACTCTGACCACTATCTATTGGTTATGACCTGTAGATTAAAACTGAAGAAAATGCAAAAAGGTGGGAATTTAAGGAGATGGGACCTGGATAAACTGAAAGAACCAGAGGTTGTACAGAGTTTCAGGGAGAGCATAAGGGAACAATTGACAGGAATGGGGGAAAGAAATACAGTAGAAGAAGAATGGGTAGCTCTGAGGGATGAAGTAGTGAAGGCAGCAGAGGATCAAGTAGGTAAGAAGACGAGGGCTAGTAGAAATCCTTGGGTAACAGAAGAAATATTGAATTTAATTGATGAAAGGAGAAAATATAAAAATGCAGTAAATGAAGCAGGCAAAAAGGAATACAAACGTCTCAAAAATGAGATCGACAGGAAGTGCAAAGTGGGTAAGCAGGGATGGCTGGAGGACAAATGTAAGGATGTAGAGGCTTGTCTCACTAGGGGTAAGATAGATACTGCCTACAGGAAAATTAAAGAGACCTTTGGAGAGAAGAGAACCACTTGTATGAATATCAGGAGCTCAGATGGCAACCCAGTTCTAAGCAAAGAAGGGAAGGCAGAAAGGTGGAAGGAGTATATAGAGGGTTTATACAAGGGCGATGTACTTGAGGACAATATTATGGAAATGGAAGAGGATGTAGATGAAGATGAAACGGGAGATAAGATACTGCGTGAAGAGTTTGACAGAGCACTGAAAGACCTGAGTCGAAACAAGGCCCCAGGAGTAGACAACATTCCATCAGAACTACTAACGGCCTTGAGAGAGCCAGTCCTGACAAAACTCTACCATCTGGTGAGTTAGATGTACGAGACAGGCGAAATACCCTCAGATTTTAAGAAGAATATAATAATTCCAATCCCAAAGACAGCAGGTGTTGACAGATGTGAAAATTACTGAACTATCAGTCTAATAAGCCACAGCTGCAAAATACTAACGCCGCAAATTATTTACAGATGAATGGAAAAACGTAGAAGCCGACCTCGGGGAAGATCAGTTTGGATTCCGTAGAAATGTTGGAACACGTGAGGCAATACTGATCTTACGACTTATCTTAGAAGAAAGATTAAGGAAAGGCAAACCTACATTTCTAGCATTTGTAGACTTAGAGAAAGCTTTTGACAATGTTGACTGGAATACTCTCTCTCAAATTCTAAAGGTAGCAGGGGTAAAATACAGGGAGCGAAAGGCTATTTACAATTTGTAAAGAAACCAGATGGCAGTTATAAGAGTCGAGGGGCATGAAAAGGAAGCAGTGGTTGGGAAGGGAGTGAGACAGGGTTGTAGACTGTCCCCGATGTTATTCAATTTGTATATTGAGCAAGCAGTAAAGGAAACAAAAGAAAAATTCGGAGTAGGTATTAAAATCCAAGGAGAAGAAATAAAAACTTTGAGGTTCGCCGATGACATTGTAATTCTGTCAGAGACAGCAAAGGACTTGGAAGAGCAGTTGAACAGAATGGATGGTGTCTTGAAGGGAGGATATGAGATGAACATCAACAAAAGCAAAACGAGGATAATGGAATGTAGTCGAATTGAGTCGGGTGATGTTGAGGGAATTAGAGGTGGAAATGAGACACTTAAAGTAGTAAACGAGTTTTGCTATTTGGGGAGCAAAATAACTGATGATGGTCAAAGTGGAGAGGATATAAAATGTAGACTGGCAATGGCAAGGAAAGCGTTTCTGAAGAAGAGAAATTTGTTAACATTGAGTATAGATTTAAGTGTCTGGAAGTCGTTTCTGAAAGTATTTGTATGGAGTGTAGCCATGAATGGAAGTGAAACATGGACGGTAAATAGTTTGGATAAGAAGAGAATAGAAGCTTTCGAAATGTGGTGCTACAGGAGAATGCTGAAGATAAGGTGGGTAGATCACGTAACTAATGAGGAGGTATTGAATAGGATTGGGGAGAAGAGGAGTTTGTGGCACAACTTGACCAGAAGAAGGGATCCGTTGGTAGGACATGTTCTGAGGCATCAAGGGATCACCAATTTAGTAGTGGAGGGCAGCGTGGAGGGTAAAAATCGTAGGGGGAGACCAAGAGATGAATACACTAAGCAGATTCAGAAGGATGTCGGTTGCAGTAGGTACTCGGAAATGAAGAAGCTTGCACAGGATAGAGTAGCATGGAGAGCTGCATCAAACCAGTCTCAGGACTGAAGACCACAACAACAACAACAAGAGTAAAAATGTCCTGGACAGTTTTGGTAAAATTTTTTGTTTATTTATTTACACGTCAAGCTCCGTGGGACCAAATTGAGGAGCAAATCTCCAAGGTCATGGAACATGTAAGTACATGAAATTACAGCATAAAAGTAATAACAGATAAAAATAAATGTTTATGAACCCAAAAAAAGTCAGTCCATAAGTTTAAGTAAACACAATCAACAATGCAATAAGAATCAGCTTAATCTTTCAAGGAACTCCTTGACAGAATAGATGTGCAGTGTTTTCAGAACAGAATCTCCAATGTGTTTTTAATGAAAAGTTTACAAGTAATGCATGTTATCAAATTTTATTTATGACAGTGAGACAATAACTTGTATCACAGAATCATTCAAAAGCTGAGGGTTGTTCATTGAAGAATGTAGAAGTTAAGTTTAGTTGTACAGTACAGTACGGAGACAGAAGAATAAGTAAATGGACCAGGGAACAAATTGGAGTGCAAAATGATAACTGTGATTAAATGGAGGCAGATGGGACTCGTATCAAGGCAAATGCTTGGTGGATGGACCAAGGAAGTACTTAGCTGGATACCAAGAGAGAAAAAAAGACTGACCATTATGTAATGGAAGATGGATAGCTGATACTAAGAAACATGCAGGAGCAACATTAACGCATATACCCGAAGATCATAATATGCAGTAGAGTCAAGAGGTGGTTTTTACCCAGCAGTTGATACTAAATGAGTGATGGAAATGAAACATGAGGCAGTAAGCATATCCAACTCGGAACAAGTTATGACATGAATTCACAGGTACGGCACCGCACAATATTCCTTGTATAGATGCAGTCTTATCTTAGTGATAAAAAATAAAGGACAACATTACCAAATCATACCACAAGAATAAGACTAAATTTGGAGACGTGAAACATTGAAGATGGTGCTCCACAATGTTCAGTGTTTTGGCTACTCCTGTTTTTGCCAATCAAGGATGCTTGAAAACTGTGATGTTTGTTGATGGCACAAGTTTTCTGACACAGGGAGCAAACATATCCATACCGCACAAAGCCGGGACAATAAAGGAACACATTTACACAAATTCACAGCAAACGGTGTAACCATTAAACTTACAAACACTCACATTATGCAGTGCCAAACAAATAAAAATGACTTAGAGGTACCAGAAATAGATGTCACTGGGTACAACCTGGATGATGGGCCATGTGTGAATTTCCTGGGTATCCAAATGGATAATGATCTGAGGTGGCAGCAGCATAAGGATAAACACCTCATTTCCACCTGCTTTGCACTTAGAAATCTCTGGTATTTTATATACCTGCAGATGAGAGTGCAAGCAAACTTTTACTCAGTACTGTTGTATGACACAATAATCTGGGTTATAAAAGTATTTATTTTACAGAAACATGAAGTAAGAGTATCATGCAAAATTGATAATTGACAATCTCATAGAAGCCTCTTAGGATGAACAGTGCAATTCACACCCACAATACTGGAAGTAAAAATAATTTCCAAATAGACAACACATTCCAATGTATATTCATGGTGGAGTTTTATATTCTGGTGCAAAAATTTATAAGATTGCTGCTAGACAAGAAGCAAGACATTGAAAATACTTAGATATTTAAAAAAAGTAAAAGAGTATGTTACTGGTTATTACCCCACAATTTTTCAGATTATTGTGGCCATAGGGATGTAAATTGTAATTAACTTTGATTATTTCTATTCAGCAGACTTTGTTAGTTTGAAGACAGCTGATGGAGATCTGTGGAAAGTTGTATAAAAGTTTTGTTTGAAGAATTATATATGTGAGGACAGCAACTTGCAAAGATCGATGTAGCAACTGCAATTGGGACCACCAAAGAACATAATACAGCAGGCTGTTTTGAAACTTTCTAAGGATGCTGCTGAAGAGATTAGGTGTGACATATGCCACATCTTGACTCAAGCTACATCTAAGAGAACCAACTTTAACATCACCTCAACTGAAAGAAATGCTCTATGAGAAGAACAAGGCATTGTCATCTTACCTGCTGACAAAGGAAATACTAATGTGATTCTCTCACACACAGAATATAACAGCAAGATATACAAACTGCTCGATGATCCTGCATATAGTAAATTAAAAAGTGATCCGATGGGTAGAATCCAGAGAAAGACTGTGGAACTCATCAGGAAAAGCTCGATTCCAGCAAAAGTTGCTAAGTGTTTGTGACAGCAGGCTGCAGTTCCTCCTAGACTCTATGGCCTACCCAAGATCCATAAGAGTGGGGTCCCTCTCTGTCCTATTGTAAGTAACATAGGAGCACCTACTTATTTTGTTGCCAAATACCTGTCATCACTATTGGGACCACTCTTAGGCAAGTGCAACCATCACATTTGAAACTCTGATTTCATAGGTCACCTGAAAACTCTTAGATTGCAGTCATCAAATATCTTAGTAAGTTTTGATGTTGTCTCTTTATTTACAAAGGTGCCCTTGCAGGATTCCTTGGAGCTCATTAGCAACAAGTTTGACAAGGACATAGTAGCATTATTGAAACATGTGCTTACTTCAACATACTTTTTACTTCATGACCAATATTTTGAACAAGTGGACAGTGTCACCATGGGAAGCCCTCTGTCTCCTGTGGTGACCAATTATTTTATGGAGGACTTTGAAAAAAAAAGCACTAGAGTCAGCCACTCTCAAGCCCTCTTGTTTTCTGTGGTATGTGGATGATACATTTGTGGAGTGGCCATATGGACTTGATACTCTACCTACATTTCTTCAGCATCTGAATTCACTGCATCCAAATATAAACTTCACAATGGAAGTGGAAAAAGAAGGTACTTCACCTTTTCTTGATGTTTTGGTATGAAGGAAAGCAGAGGGAATCTTGGGGCACAGCATCTACCGTAAGCCAATGCATACAGATCTATATCTGCAGGCCATAAGCTGCCATCATCCTGCACAGTGTGGTAGTGCATTACATAAGTTAATTCATAGAGCACATGTGGTATCTGATCCTGAAAGCCTGTCAAGTGAACTACAACATTTGAAGACAGTCTTCTGACAAAACGGTTATTCTGAGAGACAGATACGTAATGCATTCAGGCCCAGGCATGTTCAATCTATGGAGCAGAACGAAGATACAAAGACACTCACCACTTTGTTCTTTTTGCTGTATTTTGGTTCCATGTTGTCAAGAATAGGAAGAGTCCTCAGAAGATATGGAATTTCAACCATCTGCAAAACTGAGAAACCTGTTGGGTTCAGTTAAGGATGACCTTAGCTTGAGGAAATGTGGTGTGTACAAGATTCCTTGTCAATGTGGGGCAACGTATACAAGCCAGACATGCCGCACAGTACAAGAACGCTATGAAGAACATCAGTGTCACACACGACTTCGTCATCCGGAAAAGTCGGCAATTGCAGAACACTGTCTGAATACAGGACATCGGATGATTTATGAAAAGATGGAAGTTTTATCCCAGGCATCATTTTTCTGGGATTGCATCATTAAGGAAGCAATACATATTCATACAGCCGACAATCTCATCAACAAGAATGCAGGATTTCAACTGAGCACAGCCTGGAATCCTGGTGGAACCCTGCATTGGCTGCTATTAAATCATGACTTGAAAATCCAGATTCTTCAATAACAGGCCCGTCATAACATTGATCTAGTATGGCCATTGGTGAGTAACGTCTGGCCACTCTGTTGGCAAATGCAGCATACAGCGCATGCGCAGGAGAGCCGCTCAGCGATTTTCGGCAGAGGGAGTTTGAATATTGCACCATCTATCTGCAAATCATTGGGCATGTGCGATTTCTGCACCTGTGCATTCTTCGCACGTGTGTTCTAAAAACGGGGCGTCAATGTGCGGATACAGTCAGTCAAACGTAGCCACCAGCACGGCAGAACCACCTGATGATGTTGGACAGTTGCTCCAAGGAAATATTGTGGAATTTGCACAACGTGATCTGGCGGAAAACCCGTGAAGACTATTTACATTACAACATAATGTGTGTCTTGATGTCTTTCTCTTTTAGCTCTTTGGACAGTCTGTTCATGAGATCTGATTTAAACATGTGTGTTATTCTGTGCTTTGTATTTATGCAAATGAAGTGAATCGATTTCATTACAATAGTATGTGAGTGTTATTGCGCCTGCTTACCTGCACAGAATTTCCCACTCTAGTGAGCCATGACAAACATACCATTTCATTAGCACTTTGGAAATACGCAATGCAGCATTCCCACCAAACAACCAACAGTTATACTAGACAAAGGTTATTGGGAACTTTTGCCTGATCAAATGCTGTTTGTAGTGAATTACAAAGTGTGATGAGCAATACGAAGTAGTTTATTTAAGAGGTGAACAGTGAGAGTGATTATATTTCTCCATCTACTCAAGTGGAAGACCACATGGAACAATTGCAAAAGGTAATGTGACACACTGCTCAGACCTTACTTACTTCATTATGGAGGGTATCAAAATACACCAGTCCAAACATTTGTTTCTGGCCTGAATAAAAATTTTCATGTGAAAGTGCACCATCTGACCCTCCCCGCATACTTACTATTGCCCTTCCACGCCAGAAATTGAGCAGGCAAACCTGTCCCTTCCTCCTGGAGATTGAGCAGATGAACCTGTTCCTTCCCTGGGTCACACATGAAAAATTACGGTTTATCTCCCACACTCCACACAATTACACCCCCAGATCACATTACTTGGTGCCCTATGGACGCAGTTTCTGTGATGTAGACTGGGTTAACCATTGTAAAAACAGTCCTGTCTATCCACAACATCGTGGTGAAATATTTTGCTTTGTTGTGTAACATTGGGGACTATGTATTACGCTCAGCGACACCATACTGTCATCCCTACTACTTGCAAGTTTCAAACACCAAATACAGCTTTCCTGCAGTGGTTTTGCAAATCACAAGAGCAACGAGTTTGTCAGGAAATTTATACAGAAAAGTTAAATAGCAGGACACCTTCCCAGTTCTGGAAGCATCTAAAGAAATTAGTAGACACTAATCTTTTGCCTGATGACTCATTGTGGGAGATATGGACAAGCAAGTTACCCTCTCATATCCAAGTTTCTTTAATTACTAACAAAGTTGACATGCATCATAAAAAATTAGAGATTGTTGACTGTATTGTTGCACTAGAAGACCAGCAACATTCCCACCCAGGAGCCAGCGGCAATCTACAGTAGCGGCAGCTGTATTGCACCCTGACACAGTGACAGGTAGCTGAAATGAGCCGAACATGCATAAAGAAACATAATGCATTTGGTGGATGTCAATACCAGCTGGTTCCCACAATTCCTCGCAATCACACAATGTACCACGTCCTGACTGATGTTGCTCAGTTCCAGCTACAGCTGTCAGAGTGCACGCTGGTGTCGGTTTCATTTGTGGTTTGGACCAACCGCACACAAATGCACCACACAATGCTCACACTCAAATGCTGATAGCAACCTTCTGTACGTGTCACAGGTTGCCAGAATAAGAAAGTATGCCTGAACTTTACATGCGTAAGCTGAACCACATTGCCTCATGAATTGAAGCATAGTGGCCTTTTATATATTCATAACAGAAATACAGGCCAATAACTTCTCACTGACTTGTGTTCTGAAATGAGCACAATCCTGAATACAGCTGCCTCTTCTACTGCTCTGGGCAGTGAATGATACACCTATTAAGCTGTATAGTATTATCACCTACATTGTCAACATTGGTGTGGGCACACTGTTTAGATGAAAATTCTTGGTGTCAGATGTAAATGGAACACTGTTTGGCTCTCCCCAACTATTGATTTCTTCAAGCACCTTTTACAGGTCAGTGACTTTGATGTCAGTGAATCACCTCACCCTCTCAGTGTTACTAGTGTTTCATCCAGTGTTTCTACGAGGTTCATTCAATAAGTAATGCCACACTTTCTTTTCTCAGAACATATTTGTTGTTAAGAGTCAGAATTTGTTGGACAGTAATACATCAGCATGTCTTGTCCAAGTCCTATTTTTCTATGTAGTCTCCATCATGTTCTGTGGGTGTATGCCGATGTTGTGGAAGAGCATGTATTCCCTGCTGGTAAAAGCTCTTGTCCTGTAGGCATAGCCATGTTTTCTCTGCACGACTGTCACTCTCGCCATCTTTAAAGTGTGTTCCCCGTAAAAAATCTTTAATCGGTAACCCAAAGAGGTGGAAGTCTGAGGTTGCCAGGTCTGGACTGTAGGGCAATGATGTCCAACCCAATTTGGCGATGTGTTCCCAGGTTTTCAGACTTGTGTGTGGGCAGGTGATGTGTTCCCAGGTTTTCAGACTTGTGTGTGGGCGTGCATTATCATGTTGGCGCAAGATTTCTGCTGGATTCTTGCCCAATTGAACACAGCAGAAACAGTTCTTGAGTTTATTCAGAGTTTTCATGTATGCCTCTGGATTGACGGTTGACTCTCTTGACATCACATTCACGAGTATGACGCTATCACAATTCCAGAAGATTGTCACCGTGACTTTTCTGGCAGAGGGGGTTGTCTTGAAATTCTTCTTTTGTGGTGAATGAGGATGATGCAACTCCATGTCATTAGCACCTCATCAAATATCCACGAGTCTCGATCATTGCAGACTCACTTCCAATGCTGACCGACAACTGTAGAGCCAATTGTCGAGTTGTGATGTGCCATTCAGCACAAATAATGGCATCTGCACAATTCAGCATGTCTGGAGAAGTGGCTGTGACAGGACATCCTGTGCATGGCTGATCATGGAGCTCTGTTCCTGCATTTCCTGAGGCTGTAACTTTCTTTACCCACTGCCCAACTGTACTCGCATCAACTGCAGCATCGCCATACACTGCACACAACCGTTTATGGGTGTTCCCCATGGTTTCATTTTCTTCTTCTTCTTCTTCTTCTTCCATTGGCACTATATCCTGGGATGGGACTTGGCCTCCTCAATAATTTTCTGCCATTCCTCTCTGGACTTCGCCGTGGACGTCCACTTATGGCAACCGACTCTGGCAGAGTCCTCTCTGACCTCGTCGTTCCATCTCAACCAAGGTTGTCCTCTTGCTCTTCTTCCTCCAGGTTCACTGGAGCAGGCTTTCCTTGCAGGATCTGTCTCATCGAGTCACATTACATGTCCAGCCCATCTCAGTCTACAAAGCTTTATGAACTTTACCACGTCATCCTCCTTATAGCACTCATAAAGTTCACCATTTCTTCGCCTTCTCCACGCCCCATTTTCATAAACAGGTCCAAAAATCCTCCTCAATATACTTCTTTCATGTGAACGTAGTTTGTTTTCACCCTGATTCGTAATTGTCCATGTTTCTGAACCATAAGTAAGTATTGGGTGTATCAGCATTTTGTAAAGTTGGCACTTCCCTCATGATAGAAGCTTGGATTAAAATGTTGCAACATTCCAAAGTAGCATCGGCTAGAGGCACTTATGCAAGCCATAATTTCAGTAAAGCAAATTCATTTGCTTCTGTCTTTGAGTCCAGATAGGTGAAACGTTCCACTTGCTCAAATGTCATTCCATCAAGGGTTATTGTGGTCTGTAAGGGTTGGTTAGTGCCATTACACATATACTTCATCTTTCCTTCATTAATTCTCAGGCCGATCTTTTCTGCACTTTTTTTTAGAGCTGAGAATGCACTTTGTAGATCTCTAAGTGTTCTGCTCATTAAATCCAAGTCATCTGCATATCCCAGCAATTGTACAGACTTATAGTAGACAGTTCCTCTTGTCTGAATACCTGATTTGTGTACCACTTTTTCAAGCACCAGGTTGAAAAGTAGGCAGGAAAGACCATCTCCTTGCCATAGCCCAGATCGAGTGGGAAACTGAGGTGATAGCCTTGACTGCACTCGCACTGTACATTGGGGATACTTTAGGGTGACCTCTATTAAATGCACCAGTTTTCCAGGCACTCGAAATTCCCGCATTGCCTCATAAAGTTTGGCTCAGTTTGTTGTGTCATATGCAGATTTAAAGTCAATGAAAAGATGATGCACACAAACACTGAATTCATTGGTCTTTTCTACTATTTGTCAGAGAGTAAATATCTGGTTTACAGTTGACTTTCCTCATCTGAACCCACATTGATAGCTTCCAATAATATCTTCTGCTGTAGGTGAAAGTCTAGTAACAGGATATTTGATAGTACTTTATATATAATATTTAAAAGTGTTATGCCTCTCCCTTCATTCCATTCTTCTGGTAACTCTTCCTTTTCCCAGATGAGGCACACAATCTTGTAGATCCTACGATTTAGCTCAACTCCACCAGCTTTCAATAGTTCAGATGTTATATTGTCAGTCCCTCGCACTTTATTGTTCTTCAATCGGGCAATTGCTGTTTTCACTTCTCCTTGGGAAGAGGGAAATACTGTGGCATCATCTTCTGGTGTGACTGGGATACCATCAATAGGGGATTCTGAAGCATCCAACAGTTCACTGAAATACTCTACCCAACACTCCAATACCTCTCGATCATTGGTTAGTAGTTTCCCATTTTTACTTTTACACAGGTTGATGCGTGGCTTAAATGCTCTTCTTTCACTATTAATTTTCTGATAAAATTTTCTAACATCATTTGTTTTTCCAATTGTCTCCTGTTCTTCAATCTGCTTTCTTTCCCATTCCCCTTTCTTTCCCCAATGCATTTCCTTCTCTTCTTTCCTTTTATCCTGATAATTTCTTACTGCTAAACGAGTATATGATTTCTAAAGCATTTTCCTGTATGCCAGATTTTTCTCCTGACTTATTCTCTTACATTCTTTATCAAACCAGGAATTCCTCGGTTGCTTTCCTTCTTTCCCTAGCACTATTTCTGTTGCTTTAATGACTGCACCCCTGCAAATGTTCCATTTCTGGTCCTGATTATCACTTACACTAGGGGTATGTAATGCAAGATTCTCAGCAACCTTCTCAGAGTACGTTTTAAAGTACGTTTTTAACTTCGATATCACATACTTACTTTGAGGTGTTCCTCTGACTTTTCTTGCATTGGATATTCAAGCTCTTAGTTTCGTTATTACAAGGTAGTGGTCTGAATCTACATTAACTCCTCTGTAAGTTCGTACATCTAGAAAGTTTGAGAATGCCTGCCATCAATAATTACATGATCAATTTGGTTGAAGGTATGCTGATCAGGGCTACACCATGTTGCTTTATGAACCCTTTTGTGTGGGAACATAGTGCTACCTACAGCCATGTTATGTGACAGTGCAAACTGAATGGCTCTGTGGCCATTGCTATTTGTGTATTCATGGAGGCTGTGCTTTCCTCTTACTGGGAGGTAACGTTCTTCTTTACAAATCTGTGCATTGAGGTCTCCAATAATTATTTTAGTGTCATAGACAGAGAATCTGTCATAAGTTCTCTCGAGGTTCTCAGAGAAGGTGTCTTTATCCTGGTCATCTGATACTTCTGTGGATGCATGAACATTGATCAATGAGTAATTTCCTTTTCTGCACACAAGAATTCATTAACAGCACGCCGCTTGTAATGTGAGTTGTATGTAGGTGCCATTTTGATGTGGTACTACGGCTCTGCCATCTGCCAGAACGGTTCGAAACTTCACTGGCGCCCAGAACAAAGATCAAATGTGAAGCACTAACAAGGATGTTTGTCTACGTATATTAATGGCTTCTTAAAAAAATGTGGGCTATTACTTATTGAATGACCCTCGTACATTCCCTATTGTAATGGAACTGGTCAGAGCACCTATCTCCGTCACATATTGGAGAATACAATTCTCCCATTAAAATGATGACATGATCCAATGGAATCGAAATTGTGTTTCTGAATTTACTGTAGTTTTGATAACATAACCAAAATGATTTTTTATTTTTATAAACAGAAATAATACATGAAAAGTAATACAAGTTTTATTTTGAGGAGCAACAAGTCATTTTATGGAAAGTGATGGGTTACACTCTTGGTCCTTCTAAACCAGGGGTTCCCAACAAAATTTTCTCGAAGACCCCCCATCGAGCATGATTGGTACCTTGTCATATCACAGTATCAAGTACCTATAAAAGCCAAATTAAGAGTCTTTTTATACATTTTCTATTTTTGGTACTTATAAAAAACATTGACATATTCATTATTGAAAAAATATTGAGATTAAAACTTTTTCAAGTTATCCATTATTTTTATTGTTAAATTTTTGATTATTGTTCAAAATCTTTGTCTTCAAATCTGGGCGTTTAGTATCACAAACTCCTTAAAAAAATAAAAATTGCGTATGAACTGAAAATGTCAGGAAAAAATTAAAACTGAGTGTATTGGTCTTTCAAGTGTACTACACTTGATATTGCATTGAGTAGACATGCATGAAAAATAAGAAAACACTAATTTCATATATGGTATTATTTATTTGAAAAAATACAGTTACTACAGAGCACTCCATCAGTATACAGTTAGTTTTAATTTTCAGTTCTTAATGAGATGAGTTCAATCTGACCTTTGGGTCCATTATTTCCGAAATATTAGGTTCCAAACTTGAAACTTTCACTCTGAAATCTGACCACTTGTTGAGTCAATTCCTGTATTTGTTTTTCATGAAACACATGTAAGAAAATGCTTGCTCATACCGATATGTGGTTGCAAATGGAAGGATGTTTTTCATTGCCTTATCTCCAATTTTCTTGTAGTCTTGCATGCTGATGCCCAGAAGTCTGTAATTTTATCACCGATGAAAATGTTTTATCATCGTACCACAGCTGGACAGACCCACAAGTTGTTCTTGCTCTACTTCAGTGAGGCCTTGTATTTTGTCTATTTCTTCGCAGCTGAACGGATTTCGAATCCATCTGTCACCAGGGTCAGATTCAGGGAAATACTCTCTAAAAGTGGTGGCTAGGCTGCGTAGATGCTCAGCTACATTGATCTTGATCTTGTCGGGCAAACTCTCCTCTGATGACTCCAAGAATTGTTTTAAAGTAGAAAAGTTAGTTAGTGACTCGTTTTCTATCCTTGATGCCCAGATCTGACGCTTGTTGACCATAGCACTAATCTTATCCTCAACTTTGAATATGTCTACATTTTTTCCTTGTAAACTCAAGTTTAACACATTCAAGTGTTCAAACACATCAGCTAAGTGCGCAACTGAGCAAACCCAAGAGAAGTTAGCGAGAAAATCTGCGTACTTTGTGTCAAGAAGGAAGACACGAACCTTGCTCTAAATTCAAAAAATCTTCACAAGATCCTACCTCGAGAAAGCCATCTTACTTCTGTATGAATAAGAAGCTGCCCATGCTCACTGCCAATCTCTTTACACAACAAAGAAAATAATCTGGATTGCAGATGTCGAGTATTAATCCAGTTGATGATTTGAACTACACATCAGTAATTTGTCCTTGAATGGTATTATTTGAGAGCAGGACAGTTCCTAGTACCTTAGCAGCTGCATCACGTAACATTCTCTTGCAAAGTATTATTGCTGATGGCAGTTTAAGTTCCTCAGCAATTGTGTGGTTTTTCCCACATTTAGCAACAAGCTGAGCCACCTCGTAAGACGCAAGGGTTGCATTTTCATTTACATTTGTACCAAAGTGTTTGGTAATTGTTTTATGAGATGCTTTCAACTCTCCTAATTTATTTTTGAAAAAATCTAATGACTTACTTTTGCACTCTGGGTGCTTTGTTTCAAAATGGCACCAGAGTTTTGCTGGTTTCATACATTCATTCGAAAGGCTTCCATTGCAAATTACACATTGAGGTTTAGGCTGTTGCTAAGGTCCAGCAAACGTAAAACCGATTTCCAAGTAATCAGAGTTATATTTTCTAATTTTTCCACTAAGCTTAACACTGATCTTGGAAGGGTTAGGTTCAAGGGATGCCGACAATTTAGGTTCAATGGACACTGACACCTTCGGTTCTAGAGTCACTGACTTACTTGCTTGAACATCAAATGTATTAATCTTCCTCTTCATCTGTAGGCCTTTCTCATTTTAATGAACCACTTCTTAACCAATGGTCCATTTTTAACTACGTGAACTGTAGCTTCCGCAGAAAAAACAACGCTTTACAAACACTACTATTTTAATACAGAATACTGAATATGTAAAGAACACAGTCTGTGAAAGCACTGGCAATAAATTAACACTGGCTGATTGTTGTCTGAAATGCGAGTTTCTGTGTAAAATGACTGTCAGTTATCAGATGCAAAGAGGCAGCACGCACAGTCTAACGGCATACAGCAGAACTATTTGCCTCTATCTAATTCTAGTTTTGCGCTAAAGTGTGCTAGTGTCAGTTAGCTCTAGGAAGACGCTAGACGCAGAAGTTAGCGTTCGCTAAAGCTCTGCTCATGTAGGATGCGGCCAAAACAAAAAAATCTGTTATCATACGAAATATATTTAATATATTTTTTATTCTAATAGAATCTTGCGGAACCCTCTGGCATAGCTTGCGGACCCCTGGGGGTCTGCGGACCACTTGTTGAGAACCACTGTTCTAAACAATGAAAGATGATTTGACTTTTAATGAAAATTCTTACTAGTAGTTAAATTTTGGACAGCATATTGTCAAAGAAATTGCTTATTATTATGTGCAGCTAATGCAAGCTGCTTGGGTGCAGCATGTCTGTGAACATGACAAGTTTAGCATGTCCACCAGCTGTGGGCCATTTGTTCATATCCATCGCATCTTGGCCGTGGAAGAATGGCCACTCACAACAACAATAGTGACGTCACAAAAATAGGAACAAAAGATGTTTTATGTTCTTGGTCATTTGGATTGTCGAAAAGTACTATTGTCGAACAACATATTTGTACCCAAACTTTTGTGATATTCTAATATATGTGTCTGATGAGAGTTAGTTCAATGTGTAAAGAAGCTGAACTAGACATGAAAGAAAAAATATTGCTGGTCAACATGTAAAATTGAGAAGGCTTCCAGACTGCTTCACCCTCTAGCACTGAAGACACAGCAAACTATCAAGATCAGAAGTATGGTTACTGAGAATTTACTAGCTGATCTAGATTTTATGAAATATGTGACCATGGAGAATATATCAAATGGGGAAGAGTAAACTTAAAAATAAATAAATTACACACTTCATTTTGGTGACTGTGACAGGACACAAATATTGTGGAGCTAGAGAAGAATAGGAATATTTTTAAGAAATTAATCAAGAATAAAATAAAAAGCCACTGTGAATGAATAAAGAGAAAGAGTTAAGTATAGTCAATCAATTAACAATTATTTTTGACTATGACAATGGATTCCAACTCAGGAGAAGTTTGATCAGTCCAAGAGTCTGAAAACCAATGACAGCAGTTCATATGATATCTGACTGTCATGACAGCTTCACTACAATGTATTAGTTGAGGTCTCCTGTCTCATTTCCTGCTGCCATTCCAGCTTTGATGACATATTTGAGTTAGCCAACAAGATGTGAACAGCGATGGGTTAACTTTACACCAGCAGTTCACCACAAAAGGTGCACTATATTTACTGTATGCTTGTGGTTACCTGTAGCACGAATGGCAATTTACAGGAAATATTTAAGAAATTTACTTAAGAAATTACTTTAAAACTCTAGTGATGAATTAAAAATGAATTATGCAATATGACAGAGAATAATAATACTGCAATTTCAAAATTGCAGGCTGTTATAACTATTTTAAAAGGGAAGATATGTATAGAGGTGAAGAGTTACTGTGATCTAGCATGAAATGAGGTCAATGAACAGTTTCATTAATTAAATGATGAGCTGAAACCAATGAAAGAGCAGGAGTTTAACAATATTAATGAGCAAATCTCAGACACCCAGGTAAAGGTGAACGTACTAGAGCAGACTATGGATCTGAATGTAATGATTAGCCCCCAACATACATTTACTACTTTGGAGGAATTAATAAACAAATCAGTCAACACCCTATCTCATTGTGTATGCCAGTCGGAATCTAATACTTGTATTCATATTAGACCTGCATTCAAGACTTAGTCAGTGAACAGTGATGACATGTGTCCTACACAGTGTGCTAAAGTGTACAAATATCCTAAGTTACAATATGAAAAGTATTTAATTTATAAGGAATGTGCTCATGAAGACTTAACCCTGTGTGCCAAGGAGGAGTAATTAGGAGTAAAGATACTGAAGTACAATAGAAGCCTGATATACAGCGGTCCAATATATCGCGGATTCAGATGTAATGCGGTACAAAGTATATCTCCCACAATAAAATATCATTTCTGAATGATTTTTTCACTCTCTGTACTTTATAAACTTAAAAAAAAAATCTTATTAGAATCCGCATGTAAGACTTGCTGTTGCATAATTTACTGCTGTAACCCCCAAGCTCTCTAAACAATAAGCAAAATATGAGAGTTGCCCCAGAAAGTAATGCACCACAATTTTTTCCTCAGCCAAAAACAATGCTATGAAAGTGAAATGTTACGTATGTATTATTTGAAGTCTTCTGAGTGAGTGCACAAAGTTTCCGTAACTTCCAACAGATATTGTAGCTGCAGGAAAGTTTCAAAATGGCATCTCTAGGTGATGTACATTACAATAAATGTGCCGTGATTGAATTTCTCACTACAGAGAAAGGAACTGTGGGGAATATTAGCAAACGCTTGTGCAAAGTCTATGGAGAATCTGCTGTCAATAGAAGCACACATAGTCACTGGGACAAAGGGTGAGGTCATCAGAAGGTGGTTGGGTGGAGCTCCACGATTTGCAGCTGTCGGGAAGACCATCCATGTCTGTCACATCTGACATGATGCAGTGAGTTGCTGATGTCATTCACGAGGGGCCATTAAAGGATGCCATTCATGGAAGACATTTTGAAGATGTTAAGGAGGTGATTCACAAAGTGAAGCACTGGCTTCGCTACTAGGACAAGAATTGGTACTGACAGGGCATACATGCCCTTGTTTTGCACTGAGGGAAGGCCATAGAACAGAATGGCAATTACATAGAAAAATAGGTTGAGTAGATAAAACACTATTCTCTTGTGAAATTCTCATTATGTTCAATAAAGAATTGTTGAAAAAAAATGTGGTGCACTACTTTCTGGGCAACCCTCATACATGGATGTAATTAAACTCAACCTTTGGTCTGTCTTACCAGCGTATCAGGATCATTGCTGAACAGAAGCTTTGAATATGCATCTCACAGTTAACACTGTGATGCAGTCAATAAAGTGACTATGCATAAGTGCTTGCAGTAATCAAAATGAGGATCATGTGGATCATACATTATTCATTCATTGTCTAGATTTTTGTGTGCTTGCAATGATGTCATGAAAATGAAAACTGTGTTCTATGAGTGATAAACTACAAATTATTGCTTGTGTGAAGAAGGGTGAAACTAAAGCAAGTTTATTACATGAGTGTGGTGTACCCAAAGAGGCTATAAGGGGATGGGTGAAAGAAGAAAATAAACTTAGAAGTTTTGTAAACACAGTTAAATGTGGCATGGAAATGGACAGAAAAAGGATTAAATTATGAAAAGATAGTGAGCTTGATGAATGCTTTATTGGTGGAGTCTAATAAGGAGAAGTGAAGGTGTGCCACTTTCCGGCCCAGTTATTAAAGCCCAAGCTTAAAATTTTCACTTTGATCTACATGACAACAAAGATTTTATAGCTTCTGACAGATAGTTTTCAAGATGGAAACATTGCCATGGAGGTCACCAAATGATATTTGAAGGAGAAGCAAGGTCTAACGACAGTGAATCTGCTTCACAGTTCCTGAATACTACACAAAGTAATGGCAGATGAAAAAATGATATCAAGTGTATAATGGTGATGAAATGACACTTTATTATTGATTTGTTCCATCCAGAACTCTAAAAACAAAAAACAAAACAAAAATCAGGAAATAAGGTGGGTATGAAAATGACTGAAGATGGAATAACTTTTCTCTTTGCCACAAATAAATCAGGTGGCCATAAGCTGACGCCTCTTTGTACAGATAAAAGTAAAAGCCCAAGATGTTTCAAGCATGTAAACAAATCATCATTACAATTCATTTACAGGTATTCAAAGAATGCTTTGATAACATATGACATTCTCACCAATCAGTTTCAAGAAGAGTTTGTTTTGTCAGTGACAAAGCACCTATGGTCACTTAAACTGAAAGAAGCAGCTCTGCCAATACTTGGTCACTGACCAGTTCATCGACCTGCTGATGTGTTCCAATCAGAAGACAGAAAAATAAAAACTCTGTTTTTGACAAAAAACATGACAGCATTAATTCAGTCGTTGGATCAGGGCATCACACGAGCATTTAAGTAAGGTTCGTTATCTCCATGGACTGCTCACTTCAATAGTAAATTCAGATGAGGAAATGGAAATGTTCTTGATATCTGTTGCACATTCAGTAGGCCGGGTGTGGCAAAGCATTGGTCTGACTATTATTAGGAATTGCTGGAAAAAGTGTTCCACAGAAGAAAATGCAACAGATAAACATTGTCATGATACAGATTTCAACAGTAGTGACATCAGTCTGTAAGTGATGTTCTACAGCACAGTATTGATCTCTAACACTTGAACCGTTGAGTAGTCATCAACAATGAAAAATCGTTTTCAGAGATCATAGATGACAAGGACATTATTGATACTGCCCAAAATAAGAGCAGTGAAGCAGTCACAGATGAGGATGATGACACTGAAGAAGAAAGTATAGATGATGTTCCCTGTACCAGTACATGTAAAATAATGGATAATGTAAACAAAGTGATAATATGGGTGGAGTGACAAAGTGAACCAAATCAAATTGAGTTGTTGCACCTGATGAGCGTAAACAACAATACACATTATAGAAATGTGTGAAATGACCTGCCAAATAAAGCCAACTGACTCCTTTAAAGTAAGTAGAATAAAGACGTACTGTAGTTTGCAAGCAGTGTTGTAAATTATCATACCAGATTTGATGATGTAATGTGAGCAGATAGATAAAAAAATCTACTGTATGTGTGTGTTCTCCTGAACACACACATACAGAAAGGTTTAACTTATGCAAGCTTTCGGAGCCAGTGGCTCCTTCTTCTGGCAGATGAGTCGAAGGGGAAAGAAGGGGGATGAAGGAAAAGGACCCCTCTTCCTTCCCCCTCCAACTCTTCTATCGGAAGAAGGAGCCTCTGGCTCCAAAAACTTGCCTAAGTTAAACATTTGTGTGTGTGTATTTTCCTGCCACCACTTGGTGAGTAGATTTTTTTATCTATACAGCCACATTGTATTGTCAAAAATTAATTATTTTCATTGTTGCATTTGCTAGCGTACTTTATTGAAACATGTGTTATTGTTTGGTCAACATTTGAGTGAAGTTTGTCTAATTGCTGTGCCCTATTTGGTAAGTTTCTGGAATGTTTTATTTCTAATGCTCTTCAAATTTAAATACAGTATGCATAATACTGTTTTGTTTGTGCTTCCTAATTTTGCATGCATAATTTGTCACCACACAGCTCACTCTTGATATACTGCAGGTACACTATAACGTGGAGTAAAGTATGCCGCCTCACAACTACATTATATCGGTGTTCTACCGTATATAGTAATTTTAAGTTTTATGATGAGTGTGTGAACATTCATGGATGTGTGGGGGTGTTATATAAAGGTAATGCATTGGCAAATAAGAAGTGTCTGGTTTTTTTGCAGTGATTGGAGGTAAAGATTTAAGACATATCTATTGTCCAAACCCAGGTGTTGGTTATATTATTTTTTGCTGAGGGCACATATAATCATTGCTGATGCGATGTTCTTCACTCAGATAGCCACTGACAGAACTGGAAAGACTTATATTTAGTTCAAGAGCTGATAATTAAGATTTATAGATTTATTATTTTATTTTTGTTACCTTATTAGAGTTTTATCTCTTTACTGTCAAACTTGGAAAAGGAAATCAATAAGTTCTCCCCACATAAAAATGACTATATAAAATAGTTGACACTCCCCATCCTAAAGCTTTATTTCTTGTAGATCCCAGGACTCATCAAGAGAAAGGGTTATGCAATATTGATAGGGTGAAGAAATTTAAACACTCAGAGGACTACAATCTTTGCAGATTTTGTAGCTCGACAACCACCAGGTTTCTTTCAGCCTTTCACATCTAGTTTTCCCTATAACACTTTCTTGCACTCTTACCTTTTCTATTGTATATGAATGTACTTTACTTCTACTATCCTATCCTAGTAACTAGGATTAGAATCTCAAAAGTGATTATTCTGTCAAAGACTGATATGTGAACTACCACAAAAGTAAAAGTCTGTTAATTAGTGAGTATATAATACTTACATTGAAACTTCCTGGCAGATTAAAACTGTGCGCTGGACCGAGACTCGAACTTGGGAACTTTGCCTTTCATGGGCAAGTGCTCTACCATCTGAGCTACCAAAGCACGACTCACGCCCCGTCCTCACAGATTTACTTCTGCCAGTACCTCATCTTCTACCTTCCAAACTTCACAGAAGCTCTCCTGCGAAACTTGCCGTCCTAACACTCCTGGAAGAAAGGATATTGCGGAGACATGGCTTTGCCACAGCCTGGGGGATGTTTTCAGAATGAAATTTCACAGTTTTGCAGGAGCGTTTCTGTGAAGTTTGGAAGGTAGGAGATGCGGTACTGGCGGAAGTAAATCTGTGAGGAAGGGGCATGAATCGTGCTTGGGTAGCTCAGATAGTAGAGCACTTGCCTGCGAAAGGCAAAGGTCCTGAGTTCGAGTCTCGGTCCAGCACACAGTTTTAATCTGCCAGAAAGTTTCATATCAGTGCACACTCCACTGCAGAGTGAAAATTTCATTCTGAATACTGACATTTACTATCTTTGATTATAGGTACCTAGTTTTTTATTGATTTTTACAATTTGATAAATTGATCCACACTGGATCATCAAGTGGAGCATTGAAGTCATTATTATAATGAGCAATCAAATTACTTTTGCATAGTTAAATACTATGCAATGGATCCATAAATATAAAATGCTGAAAATCACTTTCTGAGTTTGTATGCACAATTCTGTGATTTTCATGAATATTGTAGGAAATCATATCAGTGTAGTTTGCTGCATGTTGGCAACATCACGTTGACAGGAGAAAAGGAAGGAAATTGCACTCATTAGTTACAATGTGCTAACATCCTGACAAAATGGTTGTAATTTGCCTAGGGGTACAATGCGAGTGTGACAGCAAACCAGGCAATTAACATATGACAGTACTGCTATCCACATAGAACATTAACTGAGGAGCATAGGTGGGAGCTTTCCTGGTGCAAAGAAGGGCACTGCCATTTGAACACAGATGTAATAGATCAGTGAAGTCATGCCTACAATGGGAAATTTCTTCAAAGTAGGTAAATACAGAAAGAGGAGGGTGTACCTCATATAAATTGTATGTGGGAGGAAAAGGGAAGGGAGGGCCTCCTATATCGAGGTTAGTTGTATCCATAGAAGGGATGACCTGTACAGAGGTTAGGTGGACCCATAGAAGTGATGGCCTATACAAAGTTATGGAGACAGATTTTTAAGAAGAACACTAGCACCGTAGGCATTGTAAATGGTTGAAAAGTATCCTTCTACAAAAGGTGTTTTATACAGTTCTTAAGAAGTAAGGAATGGTAGTGTGCTTTGTTTCCCAATTCTGAAGAGTTCTTCAAACTAGTAAAGTATAGGGAGACTTACCTTGATTGTGCACATTAGTGGAACAGACATGTCCATATATACATGAACATAAAAAGCAGATGCTGGTGCTATGCTTTTGATGATATGGGCTTGATAATACCACACAGCATGCACCTCCTTGGATATGATGGAGTAAGGTTCACTTAAGAGAAACGCAAATGGCTGATGAATAAGCTAGGGTAAACCACAGCAACAAGTAAGTGATTACTGTAATAAACTTAAATATGCAACATAGATATTTGAGGTGGAAAACTAAAAAGGTTTTTTTTTTAATTTCTCTCGTGTGTGTATTCTATTGTATTGCAACAGTACTGGTGAAGTAAATAGTTAACCAAGTTGAAATGATACTCACTGATTTGTTTAAATACATAAAGATGAATAATTCAGCTAAGTGTAAGTTGTAAAGTAAAGTGGAGATTTCCAGCACATAAATAATAATATATGACAAATATAAATAAAATAAAACAAGCAAAACTTATAAAAGTAACACCAAAATTAATAGAGGTTAACATAAGGTTAACCACATACATTGTGCTCTGTAGAGCCAATCATCAAATTGGAGAGAGGAACAGAGATCAGCAGGAGTTGTTAACTGAAAGGAGAAATCTCCTGTTCCTTTTTTCAATATTGTAATGAAAGTTTTTTCTTTTGGTTGAAAATATGTTAGAATTATTAGAAAAAAAAGTGGTAACATTTACTTGTTATGGTAAACAGCATGAAAAGAATTATAAGTTCTTATCAGTTATTTACAGACAGTAACTTTCATGGTGCAGGGAGGGGGTGGGGGGAAGAAGATTGGTGTCTAACAACATTTTAGGGAAAATGATGGGTTATGCTCTCGGTCCTTCTAAATGATAAAAGTGATTGTGACATTAACGAATGTTTGTATTGGTAGTTTTGGAAAATATATTACTGGAGAAATGGTTTATTATTATGGGCACAACATATCTGCAAGATGGAATGACAAGTTTCGAATTTCCTCCTTATGTTGGCCGCTTGTTCCTAGGCACTGTGGCTTGGAGGTGTGTTGTGGCTATAGAAGATCGGTGCTCACAATAGCAATAATGATGTCATAGAAGCAAGAACCAAATAAGTTTTAAAACTGGCATTCTGTCTCACATTCTAGGTCATTTGGCTTGTCAAAAAGTACTTTTGTTGAACAAGATATTTAAATACAAACATTTGGGATATGATTCTAATATATATATATCTGGTGACAATTACCTCAATGCATAAATAAGCAGAGATTTGGCATTGAAAGAAGAAATATTGTTGGCCAATATGTAAAATCAAGAAGATTTCCTGCCTTCTTTCAGCCTCTAGCACTAAAAACACTACAAAGGAGGAGAAGTCCACTAGCAACAGATGAAGCACAGTTATCCGGAATTTACTAGCTGGTCTGGGTTCTAGTTAATTTTATGAAATAGGCAACCTCAAGAATATATCACACAATGAGATGGAGTGAACACAAAATAAACAAACTACACTCCATTTTGGTTCAGTTCCATGACAGCTCTGAGGAAACAAAAACAAAGAAATTTATAATCCACTTTTCAGAAAACATAAATTTTTTCATACCTCAAGTTTCATTTGAAATTATCAATGTGACTTTATAATCTGTCCTGTATAATAATTTGACATTGTTTTCAAAAGAAATAATTATTTGTGTATTAATGTTTCTGGGTGTAAAATCATTATTATTTAATATGCTATACTGCAACTTCTTGTATTTTGGTACTTCATGTCTAATGAGTAGTAGTTGGCTGCGCTGTTATGGTGCAAGTAGTGTTTGTTATGGAATTGGCATGAGTAAATTTTATTGACAGGGCTCTCAGTCACCTGCTATTCTGATTCTCGTACCTAGACGATATACTGATTTTTATTTCCTCTTCGCCCGAACAATACAATGAGCACCTTCACTTGGTCTTTGTGGAATAGTGTTAAACAAGGACAAATGCCAGTTATGCCAGAAGGATGTAGTAAAATATGTCACTATTAACTGGGGTCGAATGGATTTCATAATTAAACCTAATGTTTTGTCCCCATCTGCAAAGAATATTTTCAAGGAGGACTGTAGCTTATTTGAGTGTTAGTGACGCGAGATGGAATCATACTAATACAAGACCATATCGAACTCAGACAAGACACCACGCCCAACCACATTCCATGAACTTTGAAGACTTCTGGGATTGGTTAATTTTTATAGGCATCACATCTGCCATGCTGCAATGATTCAGGCCTCCTTAACTAACGCCTTGGTGGCTAAAAACACTTGTGGTAAACAGCTTCTGCAATCTACCTTGGAGATGCAACATGCATTTGACACTATCAAAACATACCTTCACGATGCCATCACTTCAATACATCCTTCAACTTCAGTGCAATTGTCCATAATGGCAGATGCCACAGAAACTGAAATCATGGCAGTTTTGCAAGGTTGGAAACAGCCAACAGCAATGACTAAACTTCGTTTTGCAAAAGGTTACCAAGTCACAACAACTATGGTTGACTTACGACTGGGAGCTTTTGCCCATGTATGAAGCCATTTCTGGAAGGATACTGAGGGTCATCCACTTACAATATTCACCAACTAGCGACCACTAGTACAAGCAACACACAAACCCAGTCAGAACTGCACTCCTCACTGTTTCCATTTTCTGGATTACATTGTGTAATTCACTACTGACATATCCCACATCAACGGGGCGAAAAACCTGTCACACATTAGTGCGCTTAGGGCCTGGATGGCATTTAGTGAAATGGCAAAGGGACAGAGGAAGGACTAACCAATAACCACACTGTTGGTGGATAGAGCCACCAGATCAAAGGTGAAACATGAAACACATACTGATCCCAGGCATGACCTTGCACTTGTGGTGTGATACTTCACAAGACAAATTACACTCACTTCTCCTACTTACAGTCAGCAGAGCTAATTTTGACAAACTACGCACTGCAATCCACCCTACCACAAAGTTAGTACTGGAACATTTTATGTGGCTCAGTGTTAAGGTCGACTGCAGGAAGTGGACGCCTGCTTGCCTTGACTGGCAGATTATGTTTTCCCAGAACAAGCAAAATTTGACCTTCCAAAAGGGAGTCTCAGTATGCCCACTTGGATCTGGTGGGACCACTGAAAGAACTGCTCTGTTTCCCCTATATATTATCAGCCACCGTGAGAGTTACAAACTGGGTAGAAGAAATTCCACAGACAGGCACAACAGCAAATCGTCCACTCTTGCCTTCACACACACATGGATTGCATGTTTTGACTGACAAGGGCCAACTGTTTGAGTCCCATCTGTTCAAAGAGTTATGCAGTCTATGAGAGCATCCAATGTTTTCAAACTACAGCATATTACCCACAACGTAATAGGCTGGTCGAATATTGGCGTCATACTCTGATGTGCCATTCCTTGCGATGGACTGAAATGCTGCCCTGCATATTGTTGGGCATACATACTGCTTACAATATTTGTGGCTGCCATTAGCGGAAATTTTGTATGCCAAATGTCCGGCACTTCCCACTGACTTTCTGTTTCAGCCTCCATCTCTGGTAGACTGAGTTACCAGTTTCAGTTACTAGGGTGAAACAACATATTGCTCTCATTCGCACACCCCCTCCTCAGGTACATGGCGCACAGTGGGTGTTTATCCACATGGCACAGACAATCCAAAGAGCCCTATAACAACCACATTCCAGACCTCAAACTGCTACAGTATCGCAATCAAACATTCACTTTTCACTGAACAACAAGGCCTAAAATGTGTGTGTTCAACAGCTTACACCAACATGGGTACTCCAGGATCAAGAAAGGGACGAAGGACTAGTTCATCACCAAGAGAATCTTATATCTACCTCTGATACACCTAATTATGGTCTTCAGCCCAATCCCCCTCCACCAGAAGACGAAAATGATGCACCAACATCATCACTATTTTAGGACAACTCCAACACTCCTCCCCACTAAGGCTGGCTCCTACAGACCTCACCCTACACGAGTACATTCGGGAATAATGGCGTCTCCAGCCCCACATGCACTTTATGTATGTTAATATAAAGGGAGATGGCATCTATACTGATGAGCAGGGCACCAAGTGGTAAAGGGACAGTAAGTGTGGAGAGTCAGTGGAGGAAATGGTTGGTATCTTCTATATATAGGAGAGTAGGTTGGGGGTAATAGGCTGTAGGTGTTGGTCTATGAGAGCACAGATTCTCTCAGTGGGGTCACAGCAACCAGCCACAATGGGGTGTCCCGAGTGGTTGGATTTATAGACTTTAGGAAGCATGTAGAAGGTACGAGTGCAGAGAATGGTGGATGAATACGACAGGTGGCAAAATCCTTCTACAATATAATCCTTGCTGTGTTTTTCTCACAGTCTGGCCTTGGCAGCCAGATACAGTTGTTATGTGTGCGCAAGTGAGCGTGCGAGTTGCCTAATTCAGAAGTCTTTTGGCTGAAACCTTACTTATTTGACAGTCCTTCTTATGCCTATGTGCAATTCAGCATCTCTTCTGTACATTAAGTAGCAATCTATCCTTTTCATATCAATGTCATTAATCACAAAATTATTTAATTCAAGCTATAATTTTCGTCTGGAAAGATCTCTATTTCACTAAAGTTTCAAAATTTGTAGGATACAAATTTAAGATAAATTACCACTTTAAATAATTAAATAGTTTTTTTTTCTTTTTCATTATCTCTCTTTGGTAATTTAATTTCAGCTATGGCCAAAAAGTTGTCTGTTTCTGCTTCTATTCTCCTATAACATCTTATGTTTAATACTCACTGGTTGTCAATAAAGGTGAAGCACCCAGAAGACATGGCCAGATGCCAATTCAACTTCATACATGCATACACTACTGGTGGAAATGTAAAGGAATAGAGTGGTAATTCTCCGTGACAGGAAGAGCGGGCCCCTCCCCTTCGTCCCTAAAGGGCATCAATGTTATAACCATGCCTGGTAATGTATACAGGGGGCATGAACAGCATCAGATGTTGATCAACTACTATGGAGGACAAGATACCACCTACTCCTGAGAGAAAGCATTGTCTAACAATTTGGATGGGGCCTCATTATAAAAACTACTGTGCTATATTAAGAAAAGTTATTAAAAAATCCAGAAGTATGTGTATCATGTCTGAAATCAGCAACTCTGATAATAAAATTAAAACAATTTGGAATATTATTACAAGAGAAACAGGTCAACCAAGAGCACAGGAAGACAGTATTACCATCAAACTGAATGAAAACTTTACGAACAAAAAGTCAGAAGTTGAATATATATTTAATAATCATTTTCTAAATGTTGTGGATATAGTAGGATCCAGGTGTTCATTAGAAGATGCTAGGCTGTTAATGGAAGAGGCCATACCTATGCAATTTGATACAATTGAAATCTCACGCACTTCTCCCTCTGAAATTAGGAAAATAATAAACTTGCTTAAAAGCAAAAACTCACATGGAATTGATGGAATTTCCAGCAAAATACTAAAAGCTTGTTCTCAACAGATAAGTAAGATTCTCAGCCACCTGTGTAATAGCTCTCTGGAACAGGGCATTTTCCCTGATAGACTGAAATATGCTATTGTTACACCTTAGCATAAAAAAGGGGATAGATCTGACATCAACAATTACTGTCCAATCTCCCTTCTAACAGCTTTATCCAAAATTTTTGAGAAAGTAATGTATTCAAGAGTAGCTTCCATATCTGTAAAAATGAAGTACTAACAAAATGTCAGTTTGGTTTCCAGAAAGGTTTTTCAACAGAAAATGCCATATATGCTTTCACCAATCAAATTTTGAATGATCTGAATAACCAAACACCACCCATTGGGATTTTTTGTGATCTCTCAAAGGCTTTTGATTGTGTAAATCATGAAATTCTGCTAGACAAGCTCAAGTATTGTGGTATGAGTGGGACAGTGCACAAATGGTTTAATTCATACCTAACTGGAAGAGTGCAGAAAGTTGAAATAAGCAGTTCTCATAATATGCAAAGATCAGCACATTCCTCAAACTGGGGAACTATCAAGAATGGGGTTCCACAAGGGTCGGTCTTGGGTCCTTTGTTGTTCTTAATATGTATTAATGACTTGCCACTCTATATTCATGAAGAGGCAAAGTTAGTTCTCTTTGCTGATGATACAAGTATAGTAATCACACCTGACAAACAAGAATTAACTGATGAAATTGTCAATGATGTCTTTCAGAAAATTACTAAGTGGTTCCTTGCAAATGGACTCTCACCGAATTTTGATAAGACACAGTACATACAGTTCCATACAGTAAATGGTATGACGCCATTAATAAATATAGACCTTAATCAGAAGCATATAGCTAAGGTAGAATATTCAACATTTTAGGTGTGTCCATTGATGAGAGATTAAATTGGAAAAAAAAAACATTGGTGATCTGCTGAAACGTTTGAGTTCAGCTACTTATGCAATAAGGGTCATTGCAAATTTTGGTGATAAACATCTTAGTAAATTAGCTTATTACGCCTATTTTCACTCATTGCTTGCATATGGCATCATATTTTGGGGTAATTCATAACTGAGGAATAAAGTATTTATTGCACAAAAGCTTGTAATCGGAATAATAGCTGGAGTCCACCCAAGATCATCCTGCAGACATTTATTTAAGGATCTAGGGATATTCACAGTAGCTTCTCAGTATATATACTCTCTTATGAAATATGTTATTAACAACCAAACCCAATTCAAAAGTAATAGCAGTGTGCATAACTACAATACTATGAGAAAGGATGATCTTCATTATTCAAGATTAAATCTAACTTTGGCACAGAAAGGGGTGAATTATACTGCCACTAAAGTCTTTGGTCACTTACCAAATAGAATCAAAAGTCTGACAGATAACCAACAAGTATTTAAGAAGAAATTAAAAGAATTTCTGAATGACAACTCCTTCTACTCTATAGAGGAATTTTTAGATATAAATTAAGGAAAAAAAAGTTGTTATATTAACTTCATTATGTTGTTAAATTAACTTAATTATGTCATGTATTGGAAAATGACTCATTCCACATCATTACAAAATATCGTATTCATGATCCATGTAACTAGTATTAATCTAATCTAATCTAATCTCTCATTGTAGGGTCTTCATTTGGCCAGCTAAAATTGTGTAATGTCTCAGAGCTGAGGGGCATTAGACATGATAGTGTCCCAATGTTGGACTGCAAGGGAACATCATGGTAAATATACTTATTGTCAATTTCCAGTCAACCACGTCTGACCACCCCAAGCGAGGGTCACTTTATTATGCACCAAACTCATCATATGCCCTTCACGTCTGCGCATGCTATCCAAGAGAAAGTAATGGATTCCCTGAAACATTCTGTGTCATTCTGCACTGTCGACTGGAAACTAAAAGCAGCCTGACAAGTGAATTACTGTCCCATGTGTAGGCTGCCATGAACATAACACAAACAGCTGCATTTGTAGTGGTGCTGTGACCAGGCAGTACAGACTGCTGATGAATGGTACTGCACTGTGTTCACTGATGAATCGCAGGTCTTCATTATGCAAGATGACCATCATCCGCGAATATGGTGCCAATCTGGGGATGGGTCCCATTCTTCAAATGTTGGCGCTATTGGTATGACTTAAGTTGTGCCTGATACCGACTGAGTGAACTCTGACAATATACCAGTATGTCACAGATGTCCTCACAGGTTACCGCTCATGCAATAGTATTGTGGTGCTGTTTTACAACAGGACAATACTCATCCATACATGGCATGTGTTTCTGTGAAATGTCTGTGTGATGTTGAGGTACTCCCATGGCCAGCAATATCGTCAAGATCTGTTCCCAATAGAATGTATATGGGACCGCCTCCGATGTAAACTGCGTTCCAGTTTATCAAAGACTAGTTAGAACATTTGTGAGCCAGCTTGCCACAGAAGATCTATCAAGATTCCTCAAACAAAAAACCATGCCCATTCTTGGAAAGACTGGTGATGATAATGTCAATGATGATGATGTGGTATTTGGTTTATGGGGCACTCAACTGCATGGATAACAGTGCCGTACAAATTCTGAACCTAGTCACTGTCCTGTCTCGCCACTTTCCCAAATGATGAGGCCAACACAAACATACAGTCCCTGGGCATAGAAAATCCTTGACCCAGCAGGGAACTGAACCCAAGACCCCATAATCCACTGGCAGCAATGCTAGCCACTTTACCACAAGCTGCAGCCTGCTAAACACAGATCACACCTGCCTATGTGAAGGGTAGCAGAAGTGATCCACAAAACTATCATCCAATACCCTTGACATCCATTTGTTGTGGACTCTTAGAATATATTCTAAGCTCAAACATAGTGAGATATATTGAACAGAATGACCTGCTTGGTGCTGACCAGCATGGATTTCAAAAATATTGATCATGTGAAACCAAACTCACACTTTTCTCACATGACATATTGAAAGCTTTACTGTACTACGCTTATTGTCAAAAGAACGATCATATGGGGTACCAAGTGTAATTTGTGACTGGAATGAGGACTTTTCAGTACGGAGAACACAGCATGTTATCTAGGATAGTCATTATCAGATGTAGAAGTCAATTCAGGTGTGCCCCTGGGGAGCGTGTTCAGACCATTGTTGTTAATGTTGCATATTAGTTACACTGCAGACAATATTAATAGTAAAATCAGCCTTTTTGCAGATGATGCAGTTACCTATAATGAAGTACTATCTGAAAGAAGCTGCATAAATATTGAGTCAGATATCCAAGATTTCAAAGTGGTACAGATTTTGGCAACTTGCTTTAAATGCTCAGAAATGTAAAATTTTGCACTTCACAGAACAGAAAAAAATAATAGTAATATCCTATGACTACAATATCAATAGGTCCCCGTTGGAAAAGACCAATTCACACAAATACCAGGGTGAAACATTTTGTAGGGATATGAAATGAAATGATCACAACGCTTCGGTCATGGGTAAAGCAGATGGTAGACTTTAATTTATTGGTAGAATACTGGTGACGTGCAATCAATCTATGAAGGAGATTGCTGACAAATCACATGTGTGACCAGTTCTAGAATATTGCTCAAGGGTGTGGTACTCCTACCAGACAGGACTGACAAGGGATATTGAATGTATACAGAGAAGGGCAGCACGAATAGACACAGGCTTGTTTGATCCATGGGAGTGTGTCATAGAGATAATGAAGGAACTGAACTGGAAGACTAAGTAGAAGTGAACTGTCTCGAGAAAGTCTATTAACAAAGTTTCAAAAACCTGTTTTAAATGATTACTTTAGGAATATACAACAAACCTCTACGTATCACTCACAAAGGAACCATGAGGATAAGTTTAGAATAATTATTGCACGCACAGAGGCATTCAGTCATCCTTCCCATGCTCCATATGTGAATGGAATAGGAAGAAACCCTAATAACTGGTACAATGGGACGTACCCCTTGCCTTGCCCCTCACACTGGTTTGCAGATGTAGAAGACTCACCGACTTTGTGACACCTTACCCAGCCAAATCTGTGCATGTATCCAGCCCAGAGGGGAGGGGTGCAATATTTTAACTTTACTCACATTGCACAGATCATTGTAAATTTGACTCAATTTTGCAATCACTGAAATTACACCACAGGCCCTGTCACAACCTCTGAAGTTTGATTTCATTTCCTCCTGCCCTTTTGGGTCTGGCAGTGTAACAAAGCAACAGTTTTTCTTCTCTATAACACACTGTGTTAATAGTGGCACCAACAACCATCTTAACATAAGCTATTTTTGGCAGGGTCAAGGACATTAGGTTATGTACTGTGACTACAGCCATAACGAGTTACACAGCAGCTACAGGGAGTTGAAAGGTGAAGCTCCACCTCTCTCAAATGACACAATGTGGTACATAAAAGCTATCACTTAGGTTAGAATCTGTTCTATGTATGAAGTAGGTTAGCTTTTATCCTATAGGCTTGGGATGGATAGCACAACACCTCTGTGCTTGGAGACAAGTGCTGCAATGTGGCATTTGCTATTAAAGATGCCGAATGCATGTAAATGAGTTGTCTCTGAAAGAGCGTAGTGAGTACCATACATACTTTCCTCACAAGGGAACCTCCCCTTCGCACCCCCCTCAGATTTAGTTATAAGTTGTCACAGTGGATAGGACTTGAAAAACTGAACACGAATCAATCAAGAAAACAGGAAAAAGTTGTGTGGAACTATGAAAAAAATAAGCAAAACAAACAAACTGAGAAGTCTATGTGCAAGATAGGCAACACAAGGAGAATGTGAGATCAGGAGCGCCGTGGTCCCGTGGTTAGCGTGGGCAGCTATGGAACTAGAGGTCCTTGGTTCAAGTCTTCCCTCAAGTGAAAAGTTTAATTTCTTTATTTTCGCAGTTATGATCTGTCCGTTCGTTCATTGACGTCTCTGTTCACTGTAATAAGTTTAGTGTCTGTGTTTTGTGACTGCACCGCAAAACCGTGCAATTAGTAGACAAAAGGACGTGCCTCTCCAATGGGAACCGAAAACATTTAATCGCAAGGTCATAGTCAACTGATTCCTCCACAAGAAAACACGTCTGATATATTCTATACGACACTGGTAACGGCATGTGCGTCACATGACAGGAATATGTTGTCGACCCGCCTAACTTGTACACTTGGCGAATGGGTAAAAAGATTCTTCTACCTTGCCCGATTTAGGTTTTCTTGTGGATGTGATAATCACTCCCAAAAAAGTGATGAAAACATAAGAGTTTGTCACATAAACTGCAACAAATGAATGCAACAGTTTCACAGTCGCACAGTTTTCCCTGTGCTCTGTCAAAACATATGTTTTTAACTTTTTCAAATTTTTCCGTGTGTAGACCGTCAAATCCTGCATATGTCCAAGCAAATCTGAACATGTCCTGGAATTTTGGAGAGCGAAGTTGATTGTGTGTGAGTGCCTGTACTTTGATAATTGTCTGAAAATAAAAAATTAAAATTTTCACTCGAGGGAAGACTTGAACCAAGGGCCTTTCCTTCCACAGCTGCTCACATTAACCACAGGACCACGGTGCTACTGAGCTCATATTGTCCTTAATGTTGCATATCTTCAGCATGGACTACTTAGTTTGTATATTTTGCTTATTTTTTTCATAGTTCCACACAACTTCTTCCTGTTTTCTCTATTGATCTGTGTTCAGTTTTTCAAGGCCTATCCACTGTGCCAACTTATAACGAAATCTGAGGGGGGTGCAATGGGGAGGTTCCCTTGTCAGTTACTGGAAATAACAGGAAGTTTGGCAAATTATGTAGACCAAGGGGGGAAAAGCCCAGCCACAAAAGTTAAAAACACTAACTCTGACAACTCTCCTTCTCCCACCACTGGCTGGAGTCAGAAGAGGTTGCAACCTTTTAATCTAACATGCCTTACTTGGTGTATTTCATAGTTGTACGTGTGTATTATGAAAATATGTGGTTTCAATGGTACACTGAATTATGGATCTGTAAAACACATAGTTTTACCATGATTTATTGCACTACAGTGGCAGGATGTGCGACTTCGGCGTATAAAGTTTTTGCCAAATATGTTATGAGCATATAATGGTTAATTTATGAGGTGAAACTAGATGTTTCTATTACATTATGCATGAATAAAATTTGTGTGTGAGTAAGCAAGTATTATTTAATTATTGAAAGGTATATTTGTGGCTTCACAGCAGCTCACTTTACAAAAGGTGACAATTAATGCAATATATTCAGATTCTAGTACTGAGAACTTCAATGCTCTCTGAAAACTTGCTCGGTGGATTTAAGAAAACAAATAAAGTTTATGGTGGAAATATTATTTCAGTTTAGGTGTAGCTTTTAATAAAGGAAGTCAAATTACTGTGTCTTAGTTCACTTGCATAAAACATAGTACCAAAATTTGGAAGTTACTTAGCACCACCTTTGGACAGTTTTTCAAAAAATCATGTAACGAATAGTAGTTTCATAAAATGACTTCTGATAATCTAAAACTATGTAAAAACCATCTAATGACATACAAAGATATTTTTTGAAATTTTATATTGTTTATTGACAGGATAACAACTTCGGTCAATGTTACCCACTCTAAAATTTGTGTTACCCAACAGTACCATAGTAAACCAATATTTACGTACTTTTTGGTATTAAAGGAACAAAAATAATAATAATAATTCAGGATATTGCAACTTTTTTATTTAAGATGCAAAAAAGTAACAAACATGAATAAAATTGGTTGTTGACTTGTTATCAAAGAAAATGCTAATGTTTCATTAGGTATGCTGGTCTGCCAAAATGTTAGTGACTATATTAGCAAAATTCTCAGCAAAACTTTTGCACAAATTCATCACCATTGACCAACTGCGGCACTGAGAAAATGCCCTTTTCACTCAATCGTTTTGAGGGGTTCATGCCTTCAACTATATCAGCCAGTGGTGAAAAGTGCACCTTCATTCACAGCGATAAAACTTTCAATATCTTTAATGCTTATTTTCATTCTGTGTAATCACAAACAGATCAATATGTTTGGCAACTGTTTACAGTTTTTCTTGTGGTTTTGATACAGTCTCTTCACTTTCTGTAGATGCTGCTAAAAGTTCCATTTGACTTCTGTATGGTTCTCAAACTCTGTACGAATTTTTGTCATGAATCTGTTGTTCTAATATGACTTCCTCACTACAATAATCAAACATTGTTCAGATTTTTCTATTATTAATCTGTTTACTAGCACCTGGCACAAGTTTAGAAGCATTTTGTGATATTTCGAGCAAGTATTCAATTTTTTATGGATTGGTTGGTTTTGGGGGAGGGGACCAAACAGCAAAGTCATTGGTCCCATCAGCTGAGGAAAGTATGGGGAAGGAAATCTGCCGCCCTTTCAAAGGAACCATCCTGGCATTTTCCTGAAGCAATTTAGGGAAATTGCAGAAAGTCTAAATAGGGATGACCGGACACGGGTTTGAACCATTGTCCAGCATTTCTTATGGATGCCAGACATTCTTGCAGATTTTTTGTGCTATAAACAGCATACTGGTGAGATCCTAGCAGTCATTTACACTCATACCACACTATAACATTAACATCTTAGCAGTACTCTTTAAACATAATAAGATTAAACTTGAGCTGAATCAGGTCGAAAAGTAATGAACATACTGTGGAGCTACTTTGATCCACTTTGTGAGTGGAGCGAAGTTGCCACAGTTTTCCCACAAAATAACCTTTACAACCACTTTCAATCATACATTGATAAAGAACATGTTGGTTACAAGTTTGTGGGTACAATTTATACAACAATTTCTACACCTAAATGAATACCACCAGCCTTCTGTTTAAAGTTTTCTGGTAGCAAAATACTTTTCCTCCACAAAAATTACTAGTAATTGGCAGAATAACGCCCCAACATATGAGCTAGTAGAAACTGTCAACTATTGGACAAAATCAGAACTATTACAAAATGTTTCTTAAAATAGATGCTAGGCAGGACTGAATCTTTTTTCAGAGTTGGAGCAAGTTAACCCTCCTAGGAACAAAGTAGGCCTGCTATACAGTATAGTATAAATTTTATATTTCATAGTATTTGGGGTGCAATAATGAAGATGGTAACTTCTAGATTAGTCTTTAGGTAATTGTAAATAGCAACCAGCATAGCATTCAAAGACTTTTAAATGGATTTCCCAGAATGTGGGATACACCTAAAAATTGGAAAGCTGTAATCGCCAGACGTCAAATATAAGAAGTGTCACTTCTAGCTTTACTTGAGGCAGAACAGAACTGTCTCTTCAATGAGTATCTGATTTTTTTAAATGGAAATCTAATCACACCTCAGCAAGTACTCTAAATCAGCTTTCATTATCTGAAAGGGTTTCACATACTTGAGATTATTGGTGATGAACCTGAAACACTGTTTGTCTGAATTTATTTCAAGTTGTGCACACATACATCAACTTGCCTTCAATGACTGACATTTGGCATACATGTGAAAGAAAGTTTAGAATTAGATACTCTTTGACACCTAAAGCATTGAAAAGTTGAGACACATACACCACATCTGTAAACCTCTTCATATAATAGTATTACGACCCTACTGGTACAAAAAGCCAGTAGTCGACAACAATTTTTAGTATGCCAGTAGGTAGTAATAATATGTAGAAAGCTAATGTCCACATACCACAACATAAGAACAGTCCACTACAGTACTTAACCATAACATACACCATTCTCACTTAAGTATTTTTTGAGTTTATAATCTACACCTAAAATTTCCAGGAGGATTTTGCCTATTTGTGATTTCTAATCCAAATGTAAGTTTGTTGATTTGACCGAAATAAATAAACTGATTTAAATTTAACATATTACAGTCCAAAGTCTATATGTTTGGGCAGTGAGATCGGCTGCAGTGTGAGCGCACACATAGTAGTGTCCTGATTTGAAAAGATGGGCCGATATCAGTTATCACGGGAATACTGATATTCGTGCCACTGTGACCACAGCCTAATACCAACACAGTGTCCAATTGGGAAAAGTGGCCAAGGTGTTCACCCCAATAACAGTTAATTCTTAAAAACTCTTTTCTATACAAAGCTATCATCTGCCTTTCTGACAATTTTGAATAAGATATATTATTTAAAACTGCCTGTTCTATTTGGCATAACACAAAAGGCCAGTTATAATGGTCTGCTGCAACTGCTTGGTATTCTTTCAGATACTAGGGCATGAAGACTAACAGAAAATGTTCCTGAAAAGCAGGAAAACAAACATGGGACCTTTGTGGTGCCACTGGCCACAGTACACAACTAGGTCCAGAAAATTGTGCACACTTAGGCTTCAGAAAAATGCAAGTATCAACATATTTTTTTCACTCAAAAATATTTGTTGTGATACCTTACAATAATTCTGTTAAGCTATCAGTACCCCCTTTCCATCCCAGGTGCTGCCATACAGTGTTAGTAATTACTCTCCAGCAGAGAAGACTGACAACCACTGCTATATATTAGGGTGAGCTGAGGACCTGTATTTTATGTGACTGTCCATATTTAGCTTAAATGTCCAAGTTGTCTCGATAACATTTATATGGAATGCATATTGTCACATTTTTTTGTTAAAATTCCCATATATTTTGAAGTAGTGTGTTTAGTAAACTGAAGCTTAACCAAGCGATCAACAAATGTGGTCATAACTGGAGAGTAAAGAAAATATCTCTTTAATTAAACTGAACTGTATGAGGTTTTCAGGACATCTGCTGCAATAATTTGCACCTCATTACTATGACTGTGCTAGCTCCACTTGCACTAACTCTACAGAAGAAACCGTGTTCTAACACAAATGCTTCGTGGACGCATGAAAAGGTTTAGTGTGGAAACAGTTAATGAAATAATTATAGCTAACACTCATTGTCAGGATACTTCCAGTGTTGTTTTTTTTACAAAATTCTGTTTGAAAATACAAAAGTTCTGACCGAAACAGTCTTCTGCAAAATATAATAAATATTTTTGAGGAACTACACACAGTGAAACTTCCAAGACCAATTGAGAGTGAAAAATAAGTAATATGTACAGAACACTAATATTCTACCCTAGTTAAAGACCTCATTACATTGAAGTGATGTACTATGTTCGCATGTGGCAACAATAAAATATTTACTCGATTAGTAATGTGAGGTATTTTAATGTTTTTGTAGGAAATTTAGCAAATGAAGATCTATACACTTTTAGCACAAGCCAAGTACTCGAAACACCTCTACTGTACAGATATAATAGTAAGTTTCCACAAAATGTCAATTCATTTTAACTTCTACTTTGGTTCCTATATTTTTATTTTGGAAATCTGGTCACCCTGATCTATCTGTAATTATGTTTGCATGGAATCATCAGAGTGTGTGCTCTACTCCCATTTGTCTGGTTTGTTTTATATAGGATGTTTGAGAAAGACTCATCCAATTACACTCTAAGTGTGTCTTCTGCACCTGCATTTAAGCCTTTCTGAACTGTGTATTGGCTGCAATTGACAAGTGAACTTACATTGCAACTGTTAGCCTCCACACTATTTATTGTGGTGGTTGGTGAAAGATTAGCTATGTTCCTCTGATTCTAACAACTTTGGGAGCATTGCATAACAGTTGTAGTGAATGCAGTAACTCCAGACATGTTCATGTTCAAGTAAGTGATAAATTTGATCATCATTTGGATGTTGGTGGGCATCCGATGGAATGCACATTGAACATTCGTGAAAGGCAAATAAAAACTTTGATCCGAAATGTAATTCTAAGAAGTACCTCAGGGCTATATTTTACGTGCATGCAGAAGATATGCCCTTGTAAGTCAAGTTCTTTTGAAAATAATAATGTGCAAATTTCTATACTTATTCACAGTTCCTATCTTCATACACGTAGAATGGCAGTCTTGTGAAATCAGATTAATCTTCTTGAAACATTCCATCTTTTATATGGTTATCAGTTTCAATCTTCAAATGAGAGCTAAAAAAAAATAATGTAAGCCTAGAAAAGCAGTGTTAGAAGTATACTACGTGACAGGGCTAGCAGAGAAAGTGATACAAAATACAAATATACTTTCTATTGGTATCCTGGTTAAAATGGTTCCTTATGCTTGTATGTATGTATCCAGATCCCTGTTCCAGCTACTACCGAGTCTGGGTGCTGATGAGTCCTCTTCCAATTGGCTCAGTCGTCCCATCACTTTTCTTTCTCCACTTGCTGCCAGGTCACACCTCCTTTCCACAGATATTCTCACTCCTGTTCTCCAATGTGTTCTGGGGAGCACTCTGTCTTTTTCCATCCATCTATAGTTCTTCCATAATTTTGGGAAGTCTCTGCCCTGCATCCTCTTAACATGCCCTTTGAGTACTTTTAAATTTTGAAGAACAAAGTGTGTGTCAGAACATATCTCTCTCATGTGTGTGTGTGTGTGTGTGTGTGTGTGTGTGTGTGTGTGTGTTTTAATACAGAATATAACCTATACAAATATTTTCACAGATCACTGTGTTCTTATCAATGAGTAGAACAGTACTGCATGTTTTGCACATACCTTTATGAATAACAGAAGAAAAAATTTTAGATGAATTCTCCAATTTAAATGTAATAAATCAAAGGGGGTGAAAACTGTGTTAAAAGCTGAGATACTCAAAAGACACTTATCAAACAGTATCCAAACCCCAACAGCTTGGAAATTTGCCATCTTTGTGAATGGCAAACATAGATCATACTACACATAAACCATATTTATACTAAAGTTTCATAACCTCTGAAGCATTAGTTGGTTGATTTGGGGGAGGGGACCAAACAGTGAGGCCATCAGTCCCATCAGGTTAGGAAAGAATGGGGAAGAAAGTTGGCCATTCCCTGTCAAAGGAATCATCCCTGCATTTGCCTGAGGCAATTTAGGGAAATCACAGAAAAACTAAATCAGGATGGCTGCACGCGGATTTGAACCATTGTCCTCCCGAATGTAAGTCCAGTGTGCTAAGCACTGCACCACCTTACTCTGTAGTTTATTTAGTCAGTACACTACTGGTGATTAATTTTTCACACGTATCAAATATCCGATTTGGTGGCAAGATTTTGTTCGCACATAGGGGTGATAACTCCAAAAGTAATGAAATGTGATTTTCAAAAATTAATAATTCTGAAAATAGATCAACATATACTAACAGCTGAATTAAACTTGCTGTTTCCGTATACAGAATTAAACCTCAAGTGTCTATGGCAGAACTATGAAAGATGAGGTAAAATCATAATCTATGTAACAAACCATACTAAGAAGATCTTTGAAGCAGTTTTTAGAGTTATCCTACAGTCAAAGACCACACACCTGTTTCTCTACATATTTATAAGGACCAGCAACCTACCTCCCACTTCTGACCAAAAAAAATTACACACAGTACTGGCAAAATATGCCTGTCACCAAGATTAACAACAACAACAACAACAACAACAGTAGTAGTAATAATTACGGAATTAAAATCTGCATGCTGATACACAAGATATGCACCTCATTCAAGATGGTATTAAGTTTCTGCAATTTTAATCCGAAGATACTGTTTTATGTTGTACTTTCATCTGCATTCTACTGTATTACGTTTTAAACTGCGTAGGAATGGCTCTGAGCACTATGGGACTCAACTGCTGTGGTCATAAGTCCCCTAGAACTTAGAACTACTTAAACCTAACTAACCTAAGGACATCACACACATCCATGCCCGAGGCAGGATTCGAACCTGTGACCGTAGCGGTCGTGCGGTTCCAGACTGTAGCGCCTTTAACCGCTCGGCCACTCCGGCCGGCAAAAACTGCGTAGGAATCAATGCTTCAGAATACTGTTGCTGCTTTCACAATGGCACACAAAAAACAAACGAATAATTTGGGTGACAGGAAATGGGATGGGAAAAAGAGGAAGGAAATAACAGCCTCCAGCTGCACAGGGCATTGTGGCAACGTAATGGTGATACCCGAAAGTATGTCACACAGACTTGAACCCGGATGCTCAGCTTCTCTAGAACACTTGACTTAACCATATCAACCACGTGGATACACATTACATCAGACCCAACTCCCCATTCAACTCACCATTATGACCCCCACCCATTAACACTTTCGCTGCGGCATCGGTGCAGGCGCGCAACTCTCCAGTGCGGCCCGGTAACACTCTGAAACGGCAGGTACCGCTCGGAGCCGACGCTCCTAAGCTCACCTGAGCTACAGGCCGACGTCAAGACCTCGTAACATCTGTAGGATCATGTTCGATACTGACTTAATGATGACGCCTTAGATGCATTACTTTTTCGTCGTCGATTTCCACACAATCGTCGTGATCCGTATCGTCAGATTCGGAACGAAACAGATTCGAAAGCTGTGCATCTGCGCTATCATCACACTGCAATTCTTCAGCAGCCTCTAAATGACAATCTCTGTGGTATGCCTCGTCCTCACTAGACAGAAAATCACTGTCGTCTAGTACACTAAGTGTTTCACTGTCAATTTAACTCTTTTCCTGCTCCTTTTCACGTAGGAAGGTCCTGGTGTCTGTTCATTTGCCGCCATTACGAACAATATACGTTCGATAACTGACCACACAAAACAAAATTTGACACGCTTTGATGCTGCAACTAGACAGTAATCCGACAGTGAGCGCGGACGCTTATCGGCGGCAGCCGCACTGGCTCGTAGCTTCTTGTGACGCTTATAAGCGTCAGCCGCAGCGAAAGTGTTAACCACATGCTCGCAAATTTCCAATTCCCGAAGGAGTTATGACATTTATTGTGTATACACACAAACTTTTTCATCAAAACAGCTGTTGCACCCATAGAATCATGGATATGGGTAGTTTTTTCAGTTTGATATGTCCAACAGAAGAGAGACCGATCATATCTATAAAACAGACACAGAAAATTATATTTTTAGCAGAAATGTTCAGCATTTACTCGAAGCAAATCAACTTTCAAGCCAGCAATTTTGGTTAGATCATAATTTTTCTCTTTAATGTTAATTATGCAGCAGTAGTTCATATTAGTTATATTTCAACAATACTACAATTATCTGAAGAACTCACATAGTGAGATTAACTATCACTTCCATAGAAGATACCACTACAAAAAGAAATTTCATTACCCAGTGTATTGAAGTTTTAAATCATCTACTGACCATAACACAATCTAACTATCTGCATTCAAGTTACAGATTGAAACTCGATATAAGTCTAGTGCTATATATGCTGGAAAACAGATCCTAATTGTTGTTGTGGTCTTCAGTCCTGAGACTGGTTAGACTAGATTAGTTTTTCGTTCTATAGATCCATGTTGAGGATGGATGTGGAACATGTCACCCTTTTTTTTTTTTTTTTTTTGTTTAAAAAAAGCTGAAATAACAATACCAATAGTATGAATATATACATCATTTGTTTCTATTAAAAAACTCGTCAATGGAGTAGGAGTTGGCCACTAGTAAGTCTTTCAGGCTCCTTTTAAACTGATCTTTATTTGTAACTAAATTTTTTATGTTTACTGGCAAATTATTGAAGATGAGTGTTCCTGAGTAGTGGATCCCTTCTTGAACTAAAGTAACTGCTTTTAAGTCCTTGTGCAGATCATTTTTGTTCCTGGTATTGTATGTATGAACTGAGCTGTTTGTTGGAAAAAGAGATATATTATTTAGGACAAATTTCATTAAGGAGTAAATATACTGAGAGGCAGTAGTTAGTATACCCAGTTCTTTGAAGAGGTTTCTACAAGACGTCCGTGAGCTTACTCCACAAATAAGACGTATTACATGCTTTTGGCCTCTGAAAACTTTTGTTTGACTTGAAGAGTTACCCCAAAATATACCATATGACATTATGGAATGAAAGTAGGCAAAGTATGCAAGCTTTTTCACTTTTATGTTGCCTATGTCTGCTAACACTCGAATTGCAAATACAGATTTGTTAAGGCGTTTCTGCAGTTCTGTGGTGTGCTCCTCCCAACTGAATTTATTATCAAGTTGTAATCCCAGGAATTTAAGACTGTCAACCTCTTCTATCTGCTCTTCTTCGTACTTTATGCATATGCTGGGTGGAAACCTCTAACAGGTTTTGAATTGCATACAGTGAGTCTTTTCGAAGTTTAATGTCAGTGAGTTGGCTTTAAACCATTTATTAATATCCATGAAAATATCATTAGCAGATCTTTCTATAACTACACTTGACATACTATTTATTGCAATACTTTTGTCCTCTGCAAGCAAAACGAACTCTGCTTCTGGCAGTGTAACTGATGAGAGATCATTAATGTACACAAGAAAAAGCAATGGCCCTAAGATGGATCCCTATGTGACACCACATGTAATTTCTTCCCATTCTGATGACTTAATTCACTAGTCCCTTGCACTGACACCCTTTGTTACCTGTTAGCGAGGTATGACTTGAACCATTTTGCAGCACTGCCCGTGACACCATAGAATTATAATTTATTTAAAAGGATGTTGTGGTTTACACAATCGAATGCCTTTGACAAATCACAGAAAATACCTGCTGCTTGTAACTTGTTATTTAATGAATTAAGTACATTGTCACTGTAGGTGTAAATAGCCTTTTCGATATCAGAACCCTTCAGAAATCCAAACTGTGTTCTTGATAATATGTTATTTGTGGTCAGATGGTTGAGAAGCTGCCTGTACATTACTTTTTCTAAAATTTTTGAGAATCTGGCAAAAGTGAAATCGGTCTGTAGTTTGATGGCATCTCTTTATCCCCTTTCTTGAATAGAGGCTTAACATCTGCATATTTCAGCCAGTCAGGAAATGTCCCAGTTATAATTGACTGGTTACACAAGTAACTTAGAATTGTACTAAACTCACAAAAACATGCCTTAATTAACTTTGCTGATATTTCATCGTAACCACTAGAATGCTTTGTTTTTAAAGATTTTATTATGGAAGTTATTTCTTTTGGTGAAGTGAGTGGCATATTCATGTACCTGAAGCTATTTGTAAAGGCTAGTTTCAGATATTCAAGGGCATTATTTACTGTTCCTGACAATCCCATTCTATCAGTAACGGATATAAAGTACTTGTTAAATAGATTTGCCACACTATGCCCATCGGTTGCTAATGTGTCATCTACCCTTAGTGCTATTTGCTCCTGTTCCTTTCTGGTTCTACCACTCTCCTCTTTCACTATATCCCATATTGTTTTTATTTTGTTCCCCGACATTGCTATCTTCTTCTCGTAGTGCATCTGTTTAGATGCCTGAATTACTTTTTTTAATATTTTACAGTATTCCTTGTATTTAGTTAAATCATCAGCATTGGAGCTATTCTTGGTTGACAGATACATTTTCCTTTTTGTCTTACAGGAAATCTTTATTCCTTATGGTTTGATGCAGCTCTCCATGCTACTCTATCCTGTGCAAGCTGCTTCATCTCCCAGTCCCTACATCCTTCTAAATCTGTTGAGTGTCGTCATCTCTTGGTCTCCATCTACGATTTTTACCCTCCACCCTGCCTTCAATACTAAATTGCTGATCGCTTGATGCCTCAGATCATCATCTACCAACTGGTTCCTTCTGGTCAAGCTGTGCTACAAATTCCTCTTCTCCCCAATTCTATTCAATACCTCCTCATTAGTTATGTGATCTACCCATCTAATCTTTAGCATTCTTCTGTAGCACCACATTTTGAAAGCTCCTATTCCTCTTCTTGTCCAAACTATTGTCCATGTTTCACTTCCACACATGGCTACACTCCATACCAATACTTTCAGAAACAACTTCCTGACACTTAAATCTATACTCGTTATTAACAAATTTCTCTTCTTCAGAAACACTTTCCTTGCCATTGCCAGTCTACATTTTATATCCTCCATACTTCGACAATCAGTTTTTTGCTCCCCTAATAGCAAAACTCTTGCCACTTGAAGTATCATTTCCGAATCTAGTTCCCTCAGCATCACCTGACTTAATTCAACTACATTCCATAGATACTAACTATACTAAACAAAATATGAGGACACGACTGGCAATGTAAGGGCTTTCCACAACATCTGGATAAAGTTGAACAATTCTATAAGAACGGAGTTAAAACCAGTTGGCATAAGTCAACTGAACAGTAGGTCACACACTGTTTCTTAGACATTCAGGCAAAAGGAGCAGCTGAGGCAACTCCTGTTGTACAGTTATTTTATACCCAACTTGTTCCTAAAAATGCAACTATTTCACAGTATTTATTGATCTAAAAGATTGTGTGCTATTCTCACACTGCCTCCTCGGGACTGACTCAAATCAATCTTCCACTATTCCAAGTTCCTCCACCAATCTGACAAGTAACCTTGTTCCTCTGGTATTCCCACCACTACAGTTTTCACTCAAAGAGGGTCAGGCATGCCAATCACCAATTGTGCTTACTGAAGTATTCTGACTTTTCTTTTCCCCATGATGTTAGATTGTTGCCGTATTACTATTTCTGGTTTTTTCCGTCTCTGTCTTCCTACAGCTTTCCTACTGAATATGAACAACTGTTCACATTAACAAATGCCCTTGTAAAAGTCTCATTTCAACATACTTCCTCATGCATGGGACAACTAAAATGCACAAAGCATGTCATTTGGATGAAGTAGTGAAGAAGGAAGAGTCCCCTATATTCAATACTTTTAGCAAGTAGCTAAAGTATGCTTATCTGACAATATCCATAAATTAAATTATCATTAAATTTTAAGCTCTTTGGGAAGGAGCTAAGGCAGAACATATAAAATACTAATCTATAAACAAGTGTGAATTACTTACAAGGGAACCTCCCCATCGCACCCCTCTCAGATTTAGTTATAACTTGGCACAGTGGATAGGCCTTGATAAACTGAACACAGATCAATTGAGAAAACAGGAAGAAGTTGTGTGGAACTGTGAAAAAATAAGCAAAATATACAAACTGGTCATCAGTCTTGGCCACATAGGCAACATAAAGGACAAAGTGAGCTCAGGAGCGCCATGGTCCCATGGTAGAGTGAGCAGCTGCAGAAGGAGAGGTCCTTGGTTCAAGTCTTCCCACGAGCGAAAATTTTACTTTCTTTATTTTTGCATAGTTATTATCTGTCCGTTCGTTCATTGACGTCTCTGTTCACTGTAATAAGTTTAGTGTCTGTGTTTTGCGACCGCATCGCAAAACCGTGCGATTAGTAGACGAAAGGACGTGCTTCTCCAATCGGAACCGAAAACATTTGATCGCAAGGTCATAGGTCAACCGATTCCTCCACAGGAAAACACATCTGATATATTCTATACGACACTGGTGACGGCATGCATGTGCGTCATATGACAGGAATATGTTGTCGACCCACCTAACTTGTACACTTGGCGAATGGGTAAAAAGATTCTTCTACCTTGCCCGATTTAGGTTTTCTTGTGGATGTGATAATCACTCCCAAAAAAGTGATGAAAACATAAGAGTTTGTCACATAAACTGAAAATAAAAAATTAAAGTTTTCACTCGATGGAAGATTTGAACCAAGGACCTTTCGTTCCGCAGCTGCTCATGTTACCACGAGACCACGGTGCTGCTGCGGTCCCAGCGTCCTTAATGTTGCCTATCTTGCCATGAACTACTCAGTTTGTATATTTTGCTTATTTTTTCACAGTTCCACACAACTTCTTCCTGTTTTCTCAATTGATCTGTGTTCAGATTTTCAAGGCCTATCCACTGTGCCAACTTATAACTAAATCTGAGGGGGGTGCGATGGGGAGGTTCCCTTGTTAGTAGCCGTGACCCAAATCGCAGGGTGTTATACCTTTGATACTTACTCCTGTACCCAGTCTTAGGACAGACTATCATTTTCTAGATCAACATTCCTTAGCAATACAAAAAGACATTATGATTTGTTTTCAAGACAACTATCAACATAGATGTGCAATAAAACAAGCCAGTTCACAGATGAGTTTACCATTAGGTTCACGAGTACATTCCTTTATTTTCTCAGGAAGACTTGCAAGTACGTGGAAGATCATATACATTAGCCTGCTAGTTATAAATGAATCTGTGACATACAATCATGTAACTACATTAATTGATTAAAATAATGAGTTAGTTGGTCCTTAAGGAATTTGGAAAATGCTGGCACATGCTCAAGCAAAGAAATATTAGGTTAAATAACTTAGGAGCAGAGAGAACTCATCGAATAGTTGTTACCTCTGCTCCCAAATTATTTACATTCTGCAAGGACTTTCCATTACCATAAATAACTGATATAATTGCTGCATAATTCCAAGCAGTCAGTGACACTACCACACAATCTAGAAAGCAAAAGAGTCCTCAAAACCTGTGTCACTCATGGGATAATACTTAATGTAAGATTTGTCAATCTCAGCAAATGATTTTTCAAAAGCAACAAAAACTGCTTCAACAGCACGTAAAAATTCTAACAACTTCAAAATGAGCCATTTGTACAGTTTCAGATTGTTTGAATGCAGCTTTGGCAAAATGATTACTCAGAAACGCCACTGAAACTCATAAAAACTATGGCCATCTGCGTGCTAAACGTAAACATTGCTGCTTTATACAAACTAACATTTAACAATCTGCAAAATATACTAATGTAATTGATGAGAAGGGTAAGATTCCTCTAACTCTAGTTCTATAAATTTTACAGATAATATTTCTTTTTAAATCATGTCTTGACTTTACAGTTATTTTGCAAAATTACAAACCTCAAGTAATATTCTGTAAATATACAACAATATTACTGAAAATTTATTCACGCTTCTGTACCTACTCGTTATGACTTGGAATAACAGTACCTTATTCAATGGAAGATGGGGCTCGAGTGTATGAATTGAAAAGTGGCAACAGCATTGCTTTTTCCTTTTGAAATATGAATCAAACTATATTTAAAAAGCTGTACAACATCGCCTATCCTGAGAATTTCAAGCAACAGGAAGACTCAAAATATTTCTTGGGCTTCTGACAAATTTTTCAAAACCTGCAAATAGAGGTATTTCTCAGGGCAGATGGGTAGGAGGTCAGGAAATATAAAGAATCAAACTATATTGTAGTAAACAAATATAAGATTTGAAGCTTATCGTACAATCTTACTAGTATAAGAAAACATGGGCACATCAAATTTTAGTCTATTGGAGTCTTCAGCTGGATGAGCAGATTTCGGAGCTTCAATCTCACATGCTCCATCATAAGTCATCCTGAACCTGACAAGCCTTGGGCGAGTTCCATCTCTAGTTCTCTAACTGGACCTGTAGGAAAAGACACTTCTACTTTTAGAAAGTAGTAAGGATTGCTGCTCAATGGCTAAAGGTTTCAGATGTAGCTTCAACAACTGTAACTGGTGAACAGTTGGACCAAGCTGCTGCAAACACCTCCATACAATCTTCAGGAACTTCTGTTTGAGCTTTCTGGTTTATAAGCCCCATGCTTTTATCACATTCCAAATAATAACGTCTTCTTATTGGAAATATTTTACAGTGTCAAATTTTCTCTCTACTGAAACCAAATTGGGCAAAAACTGAGTAATTGTGTATTCTTATTTTGGCCAGAACATTACTCACAAAACAAAGATTTGTCACAGTTATGTCAAGATAATTGAAACAAAATGTATGAATGAATGAACAGATGTCACTACCTCTTTTTTTTTTGGTTTTTTTTTTGGCAACACATTCAAGATAAAGGGAAAATGTACACTCTGCATTTGATAAACAGCAGACATTTAAAGCATACATAGATAATTGCTGTCTATAGTATACAGCATTAGTTACAGCAATGTTAGGCAGAGGCAGATTCTTGCCGAAATCCATACATATGGTTTTCCTTTCCAAACCCTTTCGGCTTTTCTCCTCAGCTTTTCTCTTCCTTTCACAAAATGTGTTTGCAATTGGTAGAAATGGTTTAAAGTTTGCAAATTCTTCACTTTAGTCTCAATACTTCTAATTTCTGTTGGTTCTGTTAATTTTCATTTTTCCATTTCCAAGTATTTCATTTTACCTGTATATTCAGGTGTATCCATGCAGTGATACCCAAAGGAAATATTGAAGTCTGTATTCAATTTGTGTATTTTTCATAATATGCCATAAGTTTTGAGTAAGCCTCCTTGCACAAACAAAATTTTACTTACATCTAGTTCCTCAGAGAGGAATATTATAGTTTCATCATCTTAACCCATAATGACTTTCTACTCAAAAGAAGCAATACGCTGGTGGATGCTATTAACTGTTTCATCACTCACTTTCCAATGCTGTTCTCATGTTTCTCCTACCAGTAGTTCAAAGAGCAGACATTACATATTAATTATGGTGATTATTATTATTAATAATAATAATAATAAAGTAAGGTCTATTGTGCCCTTACTAAATTGTAATGACAAGCGTGGAAGAATGTCATTAAATCTTACATCTTTATACACTGTGCACTGCCATTAATGCTCATCTTTCCTAACACCCTACACTGTATTGAAAGAACAGAAAGGAGGCTACATAAATAAGCGTTCTGCATATCCAGCACTCACAAAATAGCACTTACCTAAAATTTCCATCAGGTTATTTCTCAAATCAACTAAACTGTATTATTGATGTAAGTACAAAGCCTTATGTAATGAAGCTTTCCATGCTAGTTTACAGATTTTAAGAACTTACAGTGTGTCCCTCCTAAAAGGTGCTAGGTGCATTTTTTCTGGTGTTTCAGCAGATAATTTCAGCAATTTTTGTCTTTGCAATGTGTAGTTGGAGACAGTAAAAAAAAAGGGGGGGGGGGGGCGCCTGGTCATCATGTCTTGTGTGACATCCTGTGTCAAGGGAAAGCATCAGTTTGTTTTCTGTTACAAACAGAACGATTTTTAAAGAAGAATCTTACATGTCCTTTAGATAGAGTGGTACCAAACGTGCCTTACAACTCTTATGAAAGAAACCTGGTATACAATGTTGTTTTCTAATATTTCATTCATGGGATATTTTATATTGGGGATCAATTTTTAAGGGCCTATTTGTTGTCTTGTCAGTCAGTACACAATGAAGAAAAATGACAAACTTCATTAAATATTATCAGTAAATTATCTGGTTCAAAGAAAAGAAGACTGTTTGCAGAATATGAAGTACCTACCGTAGCAACCAAAGATTTTTTCTGCAGCAGTGCAATGGCAAAATTACATTAAAAAACTGGTCACTCCCATCTCCTCCATATACTGCAGTTCCACTTAAACATATTAAGAATGCTGAGCTACAGTTTACAACATTTTAAAAGCTGTTTCTCAGCAGACAGTTCATTTGCAAGGTGGAAAAAGAAACAAACACTACATTCACTCTTTATTACTGAAGTTTACAATACAAGAAGTAAAGAAATTATATTGAAAATAAGCCAGATTATATGAAAAAAATTGTAGGAGTAAGGAATGGGGGACCCAGTACGGAAACTTAACTCATCACAAAATTCTCTCTGCTTAGCATAATTAGCATTGCTTCTTAATGTGCCTTATGTGCTAAGGGATTTCACTAGTATAATCTGTTCATCACTACTACAGATGACATACTTTTTATGTTCAAAAATTAAACAAAATCAATAACTTCATTAATAATTTCCTATTGTAGGAGACTTAAGTTACACAACTTATCTGTCAATCATTTAGGCCAGTACAGATTAAATATTTGCTAACTACATTCTGTTCATAGTGTAACTGATACACATTTCCTCAAAAGTTTTAAATGCCAATCTCTGCATGGCACTAATATGATCACCCAGTTACAGTCAAAACACGATGACTATTACTCTGTGCATTTGTCAGATCCAATAAAGTTATTTTAGCTGCAAAATTTGATCAGACAGTTCATAAAGAATTTAAGTGACCACTATGGAGATTCAAAATTACTTGTCAAGATCAATTTGTAATGTATCAAGGTAATGAAACTGTCACGAACAGTTTCCGACCTTTTACAAAATCAATTTACTCGACATTTGAATACGAATAAAATATTGGCATGATGGTAAGGATTTGCCAATCCACATCTGCATAGTGTAGATGTAGCTCAAGACTATTCAGTACAAACATACAATGGTCAACAGACATATTAACATAAAGAATTCAAATTCAAGCTTGAACATGTCTTACTGTAAGTTTATGTTTTTATTTAGGCTACATGACTAAACTTAAGTAGAACAGATTAATTCTCCAGGAAAGTGAGGGAAGGAATTGTGCTAATTATTTAATCAAATGGAGCAAAAGTCATTATAACAAACTGTATTTATTAAGTTCACTGGCACAGAATCCTGCTAGAATACAGTTTACAGATTGAATGAGATAAAAAGTTAATGTTAACCTAAAAAATTACTAAGATCAGATCAGTTCCATTGTTACACTGCAATTATAAGCTGACTGCTGGTTTACAGTTGACTTCGCCTATCCCAAGACCTTATCATATCTCCGTCCAGTAGTCACATACACACTGGACAGGAGAATGACAAGGGCACGGAGTAGGCCAGTTACTTGCTGCATACACTTACTTGTCTGAAAAAATATAAATGGTGCTGTCATTTAAGAAAAGTATACTACAATACACTCAATTACTTTTTAATCAAAAGGTAAATAATTTCTTACAGGTTTCAGAAAACTTGATTACTGGGAAATATGAGCAGACACTGCAGGCCACAATGGGTCACATTTACTTATCTAATGAAGCAAACTTCTATGAAGTGACCGCTTACTGTTAAGTGTAACAACCACTAAGATAACATGCAACATATACCTTGCTTCATGCCACAAAATTTTAATAGCTACTTTGCAATTTACTACACCACATCAAACATGATATTCTCTAAAAACATACAGTGAAATCAACACCACCAACAGGCATTTCACAGAATGCTGCCTTCCTCTTTTTTCCAGTTGAATTCCTAAAGACGGCAGTTTTCACAAGGAAATTGTTAATATGTGACAGTTATGCAGTATAGAAAGCTACTAATTAGTACCACAAGAGATTTATCAAGCAAATTTTAACTATACATCCAGCAATAATTCAACCAAGTTGGAAAGTTAAACCAATACTCATGTTACTCATCTACCTCTATCAGTTAAAAGAAACCATTAAAAACAACTGTTTTTAATTTCTCATAAAAATAAAAATGTTAAGAGTGGTCACTAGAGGGTCAACCTACATCAACTTACTGACAAAATTATCAATTCTATAAATTTCAGACTGACTGTATTTTACAGCAAGTTTTATATAATGAATGCAATAAAACTTCACTAACTACACAAGTGTCTTCTAAAGATGATGCAGTTTCACAAAACTATGAACATTAATTTCATGAAACTTTCCAAAATGTTATTTCATTACAAAAAAAACTGCACTCAATACGGTAAACACACTCACTAAAAAAAAGTAATTATGCGTCCTCTGAACCAGGGTGTTTCTTTGTCTGCTAAATGAAAGGCAATAGTCAGAAAAAAGTACATTATGTAGTTATCTCTTAAAAACCACAGAGGGCCAACAAAACAGAAGGAAAAAGAATAATAAACCACTTAACAGATGAGACTTGGAAACCTGGATTCTATCTGTTAGAGAAGGCAGCTGATAAATTAGGAATAATGACTAGACTGAGTACTGAAGCTTCTATCACAATGTTTATTACAAATTTCATTTTCACATTGGATCTTTAACAACTTCATATGTTTTTAAATGTCTTCTGTTAAGTTTTCTCTCTTTTTTCATCTTTCATTGTACCCTGTTATCTCTCAAGCTGGGGCCATGAGACACTTTCCTGTTACCTTTTCCCTCGTTGCCAGACTGCCAGACACTGTGCCGTCCTGTGGGAGCCAGTTTTTTTTTCTATCTGTAGCTGTATTAGTTCCATTATTGTAACATTTTACTTCTGTTATTTACCAAAATTGTATGTTAAATGATAACACCACCTACGTTAGAATTGTGAGAAACCTTTCACTCCGTCCAAATGATAAGACCTATCATTCAGGAATGGACAATTCACCAATTTCATACTGAACAAACTATTAGTTTCTGGACTGGAGTATTTTGAGTTTATAATCATAGATATCATCAACCACATATACAATGCAAATGAGCAAACTGTTGCAGACCCTTCCCTACAAGTGAAAACTCAAAAAGTTGTGTACCATGAGTAGTGCACATAATTCCACATTCTTCTGATCAGGAAAGTTTCATCCTTTATTACTTTGTCGCCACGAAGTGAAAATTTATTTTTCAGTATACTTTCTGCTACAATCATTAGAAACAAATTTTCCTTTCACTGCATACAATATTAAATTTGCTGATTTGACTCCACTGGAGATTACAGGAAGTACATAACACCAATACTTGCTTGTGACCAGCACATGAAACATCATTTAAATATTTGAACAGGAAGTGTTTTTGAATGGGACCCAATTTTGAACTTTAAAAATGTCAGTGGTTGCAAAATATCACTGTAAACTTTGATCTAAATATCTGCACAAAATTTATTTAGTTTCAAAAGAAAGCTACCAAAAACAAAACACAGACCACAACAAAACACTTTCATCAGAATGGAAGATAGTTTTATAACTGCCATGTCAATTTTCAAATATAAAAATGTGACCATATGAAATACTAAGCAATGGGCAACTGCTGACAACCTCAAAAATGTGTTTTTTTTTTAATTTACATCATACAACAGAAAACTTTTCTTATCTGAATGGCAAGAAGCACCTTTCTAAACACTTTGCCCTCAGTGTTTCAGTATAAATAATGATAGAGAAGAAATGTATCACCAAACAGTTCTGGATATAAATTATTATCTGCAACAAAAACAGAAAACTCTGTAAGTTACAGGCCTTCAATCATTATAACACATACAAAGCTACCTTACACATACTGTTGTCCCCACTCTAAAAAAAATCACCACACAACCAAAAAGCTTTAAAAACCCTTTAACGCTAACTTTATTCCATCATACTGCTCCAGAATTTTACCTCTGTATTTCATACTACTTGTCTTCTTGTACCACTCACATTTCAACATATCAGAATGTAATGTGTTACCTGCTAAAAAGATGGACTCATTATGCAGATGTAATGTAATATTAAGTTCTACTTAACAGATTGCAGAACACAGGCACAAAAGTGAGCCAAATACTACCCTCAAAAAGCAGACCTATTTCATCTAACAAAAATACCTATGTATCCTACCCCTTTCAAGACACTGAATTTTTTTAGTTCTTGAGAAAAGTACTTTTTACTCAAGTCACTAAAGTCGTGGGCAGCTGTAAAGATAGGTGTATTGTGCATTCTGCAAAGAGAGGAAATTGCTCCAATATTCTTCTGTTAATTTAGGCACCGTGACAGCTGAATGTGTGCTATACACATTGTTCCACAATGAACAGAATCCTTAGAAATGTGAACGCATGCGCAGCATCCACAGAAATTTAATATATTTAAAGCATTTATTTTGGAATTAAGAATGTGTGGCTAAGGATATCAAAAATAATTGTTTAATGGATTTCATTGTGCAACCTGCTACAGCATTATGACATATGTATTTAATTGAATGAAATATATTTTTTGAAGGAAACTGCATTATTATGAAACCAAAAATGAATACTTTAGCTATTAATTTTTAATGCAGTTGCAGGGACAGTCATACAAAAGTCATATGCAGCAGTAATTAATTCTTACATACTTCACAGTAAGAAATCCACACCATAGTCTTTGCTGTCTGAGATAGATGTCAGACTTTCAGCAAGATTTATAACGAAATGTTCTATAACAACATTCCTGCTCATTTCTCTGCGGTAATCTTCACCCTGCAGTTTTCTGCTTGTCTTATGTGAGCTGCCCATGCAAATGTTAAGGTGCTGCGTATTCCTCATTGTTGTTTTCCACAATGTATGTTATTACCTGAGCCCATACCAGCTAGACTGGGTTGTAATGGCAATGGTATGGGGGTAATCTAACAGTGCCATTTCAATGCTGCTCTACAATTTCACATGTCTGAAACACTGCATGCAGACTTGTTGCACTGACACGAACCAGCAATTCTGCACTGGTATGCGACTAACTATAAGGTATTGCATTAGATGATAACCATGCAATAGTATCTGCCTTTTGGAATTCGTAGTTGGAGCTTTGTTCACTTTCACGTGTGGATGCATTATCCTCGACAATAACTGAATGCACAGGGATATTTTTCTTTACACCACCATTTGAAGACCCTGTCCAATTCTGAATAGTTTTCTTCAGAGTTCTTAACCTTTGACACCTTAAAAATCAGGGTGAACAAAATCAGTTTCTGCTGATCAGACATGAAGCACTGTAATTAAATTAACCTTACCGACAGGAACTTTTAATCCACCATGTACTTATCACTCATCTTCTGGCACATATCCCTTGCACGTGTTTGACTGATGATTTTGACATACATGCCAAATACTATGCACTGCAATTTTTTTTTAATTTTTTTTGCAGTATCATCTGGGTCATTTAATTCTTTTTTGTGGTTGAGTTCCTTGCCTGGTGACAAAGACAGCTGAGTTACAGGATTGCATAGACATCTTACTTCACTAGATATTCTCTGAATGGTTCTAAAACCAATACCATACACTTCAGCTGTCTGCTGTCACTGGTGCGACATCTTGTGCCGGTGTGGAGTCAACATAAGACTGTCTTGAAGTACTGATACACATGAAACACTGTTCCTCTTCACTTGTTTGTGCAGCACTGAGTGATCGCTTACCATCACTCATAATGAATGCTGTGAGCGCAAAATAATCACTCGGCACATAACATTATGACTGAACAGTAAGTTTTACAAATACAGCATGAACAAAGACAAAAATGTCACTGATGTGTGATTAGATATCACTCATGTGGTACACTTCCACATGGTTCTGTGCAGCCAACACTGACTGGCTTTCCAGCTGCTCTTCACTTTAGCAGCTCTGAAATCTTGTGTACACCACCTCTATGCCTGTGGCAGCTGCCATCTGCTAAGTAGAATTTCTGCAATCTATAGTTATTTCTTGTTTAATTTGCAGATGATATGTATTACAGTTTATTAACAGTCAAATATTAGACATTCACAAATACATGAAACTTAAACATGTAGACCATAATACTGAATTTTCATTACGGCAAAATCTACATATATTTCAAGGTGGAGCTTGTTATTTTTGTTTTTAAATTGGTTTCCTTTTTCTCTGCTCTCATTCCAAATCAAAACAATAGCATCACACACTCTCAATAGGGGTTTGAATCATTACATAATGTAATTTAATGACAAAAAACACACTTTGAACCTAAATCTCTGAACACAGCAAAGGTACATTGAAAACAAATTCACCAAAGGATTCATACAACACTGCACTTGAAAATTTTAAGTATTTTAAGAATGACAATGCAATAAAGGACAAAGAAAAGCTTACTTTTATCTACACTAAACAATAAAAGCCAGAACATTCTCACCCAGAAATTATGAGAAGATACCTACACAATATGTAGCCTGGATGCTCAATCTCTTCATATTCTAACTTTTCAATTACTAAGTATCATCTTCAGATCAACCCTCCTGTAATATGTCTTTTCTTTACATGTGAGCAAGTCTCAACCCAATCTCCATGCAACCAAAAATGCCTCTAATTTTATGCTCACACTGTCTACGAGCCGATTTTCCATCTCACTACAGGACTGCAATTTTTGGGAATTATTTACATCACAAACTTCTCAACACTGACATAACATACATGACCAATACCTGACTATGAAAACACTTCACTAATTTCTTATTTCTGTGAAAGGGTTTCAATGCTTCATCATATCCTAACTACCAACTGAATATCAAGGTGCCCAACCAGCAACAATTACTGAATATTAACCTCTACAGAACAAAATAATCCAGTGTACTTATTTACATTAATATAATTTTTTATTCAACCTCATTGTGTAGACATCATCAAAACATTGATCTCTACTTAAAAAAACCAACTGGGGGACCACATAAGGTAACAACTAACAACATTAAGAAAATGACGTACACCAACCATCAGTTTTATTATTAATTTTTTTTAAAGGTTACACTGGCAATTTGTCACCTGCAAAACCCATACAGTTGGTAGGACAGTTTAGACAATGATCAGAGAAAGGGATTCCAACTGTTTTCAGCCTATCTTAATTGGAAAAGATGAGAAATTGTGAAAAATTTCAATTTGACAGCTTGTCTTTTATTGCAGCCCACGATCAACTAACAGTATTTTACCTCACTAATGTATATTTCTCAGTAGCTGTTCAATACTAACCACTTTATTTGAGACACATTTCACACACACGTACTACGAGTTCCTGGGTTAGAATATTCACACCATATTTATGGTGGAGCATAACTTATTACCACCAGCCCCACTACTATGAAGCATTCAAACATAGAACCTACCAGAAAACTCTACGATCTGCAATGAATATGTTATGTTTAATTCATATACAGGAATAAATGTGATTTGTCTCAGGATGAAACGTTTCCTTTTTGATCACTGTAACTGGGAAAGTAAGAGCAGCAGCAGCACACTAATTTGTAGTGCATCAGGTGCAAAAATCAAAATTATTTAATTTCCTCCAATGTCTTGATTTCTAAACAGTCAGAGAAGATAAACCTATGGGCAGATGTTACTTCAGGTGTGCCTAAGTTGAACATCAAGATACCAAATGTGTGTTGTCTCCAAGGGTAGAACTCAACTGCCTTTGACACAGGGGGGTTTGGGGTAAGTAAATGCACTACAAAAGTCAGAATATGTAATAATCAAGTTCAAGAAGAGTGTTTACTGATCAAGGACAAACATTGCTTGCAGAAGTCTTAAGTGATCATTGTAATTTATATACAGATGAACTGCCACAAGTAATTTTATTTACTATTATTTTTGCTCATCATCAGACATTGGCATCTTCAGGTATTCATTGCCCTGTTGGCAACACACAAAGTTTAAAGCTCTTCTAAGCACCACTGTCAACGCAACTGCACTAAGCAAAAGTGTACACTAATGTGTTACCATTTGAGTAATAAATATTTAAAGGTGCTAATGTCAGATGAGCAAAACTAGTAATAAATAAATCACTGCTGTCATTTTATCTGTGCATTACAAAGGTTTAAATAACTATAAGCACGTCTCATGTTGCCTTACAGAACAGATCAGACACACACATTTAAAATATGTATATATTCCAGAATGTATATATTACATTTAATGCAGTAGAGAACGTACCAAACCCAGCATTTTCTATCACAAGAAGCCAACACACATACTACTGTTCTCCTGATTAATGCAGCAGTAAAATTATTGTGCCCTGTCATTTTCTGACTTATGTACATACAGAATTTGGCCTCCAAATTTCATTTGCCAGCTACCTCTCATATCAATTTTTGGTTTCCTTTTTTGTGTTCTCTTTCTGAAATATCTTCCCTTCCTTTTGTATTTTTTGTACTTCCTTTCATGGGACCAAAAGCAATATTCACTTAGCTGTGGAAGAGCAGGAGTTTGTGAAATCCCAGTTATTCTATTGCAGACATGAACATCTACACAGTGAAAAATTTAATTTGTGCCCAGATTTTTAAATACAAAAACAGATCTAAATGGCTCCAAGAACTAATGTTTTAGATATCTATAGTCTCTTTCAGCTTCACACATGGCAATTTTCATATTACATGTTTTTGACATGCAAGACAAAAAAAATTAAGCAAGAATGGGTAAAAAAAATTTGAAATGAATGAAACATTATGTTCACATCTAAAGCTTCAGCATAATAAATCAGTTATCTGAAATAAGGGAACTTCCATTACAAAACACCCATTATCCGTAAATGGAGAAACAGAACGGAAAGTATGGCACAACGTGTGCTGCCCCGTACAGATATAACACAGAGGCGCGTTTCACGAGCAACAGCCAAAAGAGAAACGTTTTTTAATTATTTTCACAATCTATGAACTACTTGTGCCTACTTGTCCCCAACAATGATGAGCATGACCAGTAAAGGTTGAATTTTGCATCTGCTGTGTTCTATGAATATAGTTATACAAACCAAGTATGGCTATTCAAGAGCTTTAAAATAAAATATCTAATATGGAACATGTTATGGTACAAAAGATGTCTACATGCTACAGGTGCCCAACGAAAAAAATTAAGAAGGCAAGGTAACAAATATTCGTCTTAGAGGAGTAAAATTTTACAAAACAATTTTAACAGATATTTATTCAAAGTTATTACATGTGGAATAAAAAGTGTCTGAGGCTAGCCCAAACGAGTAAAAACAAGACTGTAAAAGTTTTTGGAACAATTAGCTATAGTGTTTACGTATAATAGTCCATTTGTATATTACCAAACAAATACGTATTTTACACATTTCACATTATTCAGTTGTATTTCATATTTACATACAAGCAAAAAGCTTAAAATTGTTACAAAAATATGATTATTTTTTCAAAAACTGTTACTATCACAGATAAGCTGTGGGCTCTATCACTCTGTTTGTTCTTTGTAAAATTGTCACTTTCATTAAAAAAAAAAAAAAAAGTATTTCTAACTACTTGTAGCTTAACAATTCAGCTACAACACAATGTTTCCTCATGCTGAGGAAACGTGTTCTCAAAACGAGAGAGGTAAATGAGAAAGGAGTGATGGAATCAAACTTCTGCGAGATGCCACATAAATAAAAATTAAATATAAGTTACAAACCAAATTCTGCTACGAACTTCACAACAGTCCAGCACACAAAACATTCAGCACTCACAAATAACAGATGCCAGTGTCCAAAAAAACAGGCACAATATTAAAACACCTCTTCAGCACAATATTTAACTAGTTCAACATTGATAGCGATTACATCAGGAATTGTGCATATAACATACCTTCAAATGCATCATATGAATCAGACATGTCACTATCATATTCATCAATACCACTACCAAAGTCATACTCGTTGTCAGAGTCGATGAAATCATCATCACTGTAGTCTTCAAACATAGGGAGAAGATAATCGTCTACAAAATCAGGCCTAAGGTGGTCTGTGCAGTTGTTGTGGAAACTCAAGGCCACGGAGCCTGGAGGCTGGAGTGAGCCTTCTGATACAGAAGTTCCTACAAAACAGCAATGAAATACAATTTGATTTCTTAAGTAAGCAACAAAATTAACCTAACTTTCAATAACAACGACAAAACCAGGCTTTGGTACACATATTAAGAGCACATTTATTATCAAATTTGCAATTCATTTTTCCCCCCAACAGAAAATCAACACATTTTATTCAACTTTATTACATTTTGAATTATATGTACATATATTACGCAAAGTCTCTCTTTTCACGTAAAAGCTGACCATGTGTGGCGCCTCTGAAGACAGGCAACACTGAAAAATATCTGGTCACATGCCACAATGTCCTGAAGACAATCACCAATCAAAGCAATGACCACACACTGAAAACGCCCTCAAACAATATTATAAAAATTCTACCTGGTCCGAAGAGGTCTGCTAAGGGTATTACACAAGAAGTGACAGCATTCAATAGGATTGTTAGTGCAGATATGATTGATTCACTTGTGGAATGCACCAATCTGCATATCAGAAACTTAGTATCACAGAACATCTATTCTAGAGGGGGAAACATGAAGGAAACTTCTAGGGAAGAGATACATGCCCTCATTGGAATCCTTATATTGACTGGCTTGAAGGGTGGAAATAAAACAGATGCTTAGGAACTTTGGAGTAAAGATGGTACTGGTATGAAGATCATTATAGCTTGCATGTCATACAGACTGTTCTTATTTCTCCTCAGAAGCGCGAGATTTGACGACAAATTGATGAACACAAAAACACGAGACAGACAAATTAGCAGCAATCAGGTCATATGTAGATAAATTTGTCACCGACTGTAAGGAAAGCTGCGGTTTGGGAGTGTTTGTGACCGTAGAATAGATGCTGATACCTTTCTGAGGGAGATGTTCGTTTGTTCAGTGCCTACCGAACAAACCAACAAAGTACGCAAGGTGTCAAGTAAACCGTTCCATATTGTGCATCGTCCGGCAGAACCGCTGCTGTGATCAAATCAGGATATTACTTTTGATAATTGGTATACCAGTTATCCTCTGGCAGTCTCACTTTTGCACAGAAACTTCACATGCAGTGGAACTCTGAAGAAAAATAAAACTGAAATCCCTCCAGAATTCCTGCCTCTGAAATCTAGGAACATTTGGTCTTCACTGTTTGGATACCACGAAGATATCACACTGGTTGTTCTGCTTAGCACCATGCACAGTGAAGGCACAGTTGATGAGAATACCAATAAACCACATATTATCACGGACTACAACATGACGAAAGGAGGGGTTGACACAGTTGACCAAATGTGCAGTAAATATTCTGTTGCACGAGTAACAAGGAGGCGGATGATGGCTTTATTGTTCGCTTTACTAAACAACGCTGGTATCAATACCCAAATACTGTTTCACTGCAACGCCGAAAACCCAAAAAACCAAGGAGGCCATTTTTGGAACAGTTGTCCCAACAACTTATGAAAGATCATTTAGTTACAAGATCCCAGATTTCAATGCTTCCAAATTATCTCAAAATATTTTTGGCACCTTATAAACCGTAAGAACCTCCAAACAAAGAAGAGTCGCTGTGTTGTGTGCAGCAGAAAAAAAATGTTGTAGCCAGTGTAAGATGTTTGTACGCAATAAGTATAGCGCGTGTGTGTGTGTGTGTGTGTGTGTGTGTGTGTGTGTGTAGCACTGTGGATGAGGTAAAGGAACAGGATGAGTAAACACTTTATGTAGAAACAATATAGCCATGTTTAATAAAGAGTATAATCCAATAAATGCTGTATGAGTAACGTGCTGTATAATAAATGCAGGTCAAATGAGATTTAACTTTATCCCATGTGTTAGGAATGTATTGTTAAATGAAAAACTAGGATTCTTTAATTAGATTTTGTAACTGTATCTTTAGAAATAATGAAGGTCAACTATTAAAATTTATATTTCTATTAATTAAAAAAACAAATTTTTTCAGTAGCAAGCATAATATGGTAGAACTTTTCACATCCTGAATGAAAACGATGGCTGGTTGACAGAGTCAACCATGCGACCACTTGTGTTACAAAAATTGATGCAACCACTGGAGGGTTAAGAGCTCTGCCCGTGATTTTGCAATTTTTTGTACCTTATCATATAGCAATGTAATTTGCGATGCCCAATCTCCTCTGCTCATCTGCTGCTAGTACTATCTGTTCATACCTTCAAGACTAATGGCATGTCTGTTTCAGAGCACTTAATGCACTTAAGTTAATGGATAAGTTTCCTGTACACAAATACAACAAATTGTTTCCAGAAAAACGAAGGCAAAATGATAAGTGAATGACTACGTTATACTGATAAAAATAACCTTCTTGGAAATAGACAATTCACTGTTCAATTCACTGAACATGTGCTGTGTTTTACATTTCTGATTTACATTCAAAATATATTCTTTAGCACATGGTGTAAGTACAAGTGTTGATGCATTAATTCATTGAGAGACACTCAGATTCAAATAACCTAAACAGTTAGTCCAGAAAACTGTTTTTACAGCTACATTTAGGGGAAGAAGGTGCAGTAACATGGGTCAAAGTTCATCTTATGCCTTGCATTTGTTGCCCTATCTGCAAGTTACACAAATTTTTTGTTGGATAAAAAAAGTGAACAAAATTTGAAGACCACTTTAATCATGTCCTTTACCAATACCTATATGAGTAGGAATTTTCTATTAATAGAGGGCACTATATACGTTAACAGTCTCTGAATAAAAACAAAATAAGTTTAATTACTCGAAGAAAATATATGTAGTGTATAAAACTAATTGGAAACCACATGATATTATGGCACAAAGGAGTCTCAACAACTGACAAATTAACTAGGGACAGTGAGGGGGGGGGGGGGGGGGGGGGGGGGAAGGAGAAATTATTTCCACTTTGAAAGCTTTAGCTCTCAACTTACTATTATGCAATATTTGAGTTTCTTCAAAGTGCCGTGGCAAGAAATACAACTCATATTTCTATTATTGTAAGTACTTCTAAATACTTGAGATTACATGTACTATCCAAATGCAATAGCAGTTTCATATGGATATGAAAAAAACACACACACACACACACACACACACACACACACACACACTGGAACACAGGAAATACTAGTTAATATCTATTCCAAGTTAACACTCAAATTATTTTAACCCTTTCACTGCTCTGGACGTGTTACAGCGCATGCCTTTGTACCTGTCCCCGTGTGCTCTGAATGTATTTACGCATGCCATCAGTCCTTCTACCTAGTACTCTGAATCTGTAAGCGTAGACATGTTCACAGTACGAGGTAGAAAGACTGGTGGCGTGCAGAAACACGTTCAGAGCACACAGGGACAGGTACGAAGGCGCACGCGTTGACACATCCAGAGAAGTTAAAGGCTTAACCATCATTTTTAGAAAACCTACATCATAAGCTCAGAGGTAGTCTAAATTCATAAAATAACACATAAGCAGCAAAAGCTGATGTACTGTCTATGATCTGTCTTACCTCCTACAATAATCTGAAGCGGAACTGAACTTTTACGTTGTGCCAGTGCACAACTAAGGCCTTTAGTGGTGACACACTGACAGCCACTTATATCAAGACACTCAAGTTTGCAACAAAGAGACAGTATACAAGCGGTGCCAATGTCTCCAAGGTAAGGGCTGCCACGCATCTGTAAAAAGAAGATTACCAAAACAAGTCAGTCAGTCAGTATTCTGACTATATGTTACCCAAAGACTAACCATTTTTAACGGACACATGCATTTTTTCAATAAAACTACAAAAGTCCAACAGCACCAACCACAGTGAAATCAATTACCTTATGGATGAAAGAAATTAGCACAAAAATGCACATCACCCCAATCACCACTTGCACATTCACTTAACAGAAAGTCTAAAGGGTATAAAATGAGTATTCTGAACATGCAACTCGGGTAGCATCTATTGTGTTATAAATATGAACTACTCCTTAGATGCACAAGAATCGGGGAATGAAACGTAAGAGTAGGCTCCAAAGGGGAGAAAATATATTTGAGGATCCTGTCCTGGTACTGCACAGCCCTCAAATTGCCTTAAACTGTTATGAGAGTCATGGTTTGGGTGCATATATATCATATTCGGGTGTCAGATGCCTAAGACATGAATTGGTAAGTGACCACCACGACACACTTCTGTGACAGTTATCCCATGTCAAATCTTGCATTTATCCAGAAAGAGGACCTATGTCACTCTAGTTTCAATTCCAGGTGACTTCTTGCCCATCTTCACACACCACCATAATGGAAAGGGTTTTGCTTTTAACACACACCAAGAAATAATTGTGAGCAGCTAGCTGCATATTACCTGGGTCCACAGTCCTCCCTTTTGCCTCCAGAAAGACAGCATGCAGTACTGTTCATTCTCCTTGGTGTATCAATGGGCCTTAATTTATAGATAATGGTTGGCAGACAATGTTAACTGGGTAGTCACTATGAGGCATACTAATTTGTAGGGTTATTTCCCATGCTGACAACCTTGTAACTATAAAGTTATAACGTGCACACAGTCTAAGCTCGAAATGACCGTTTTAAGAATACTGAATAGCGTACAAAATTTAATACATCAATTTTAGTTATTATTTCTGTAAATTAACGATGAACCATAAGCACTTGATATACATGTAATTGACTGCTTCAGAATGACCTTTGCCCATCAACAAATTTACAAGTGAAAGTTGGATCTGATATAACAAGGTACATTTTCAGCCACAACAATGCCTGAAGCTATCAGTCTCTTCATCTTAGTCTCTTTACTCATATATGCTTTGTCAGCTTTCTTGATGTGATTTAAGTTTCCAAGAGTGATTACTATTATCATCATCATCATCATCATCATCATCATCATCATCATCATCATCATCATCATCATCCCAGCATTACAAACATTTATTGGAAATCTGAAGCACATGTTATTTGCAGCGACAAGTGAATTTTTGGAGGATAGCTCCCATGAACTAATTATGCAAACTGGTTAACTTAAACTGCCTCTGAAAAAAATTCTGAAACAATTTACATATTAAGGTATGTTGTTGTTGTTGTTGTTGTTGTGGTCTTCAGTCCTGAGACTGGTTTGATGCAGCTCTCCATGCTACTCTATCCTGTGCAAGCTTCTTCATCTCCCAGTACCTACTGCAACCTACATCCTTCTGAATCTGCTTAGTGTATTTATCTCTTGGTCTCCCTCTACGATTTTTACCCTCCACGCTGCCCTCCAATGCTAAATTTGTGATCCCTTGATGCCTCAAAACATGTCCTACCAACTGATCCCTTCTTCTAGTCAAGTTGTGCCACAAACTTACCTTCTCACCAATCCTATTCAACACCTCCTCATTAGTTACGTGATCTACCCACCTTATCTTCAGCATCCTTCTGTAGCACCACATTTCGAAAGCTTCTATTCTCTTCTTGTCCAAACTGGTTATCGTCCATGTTTCACTTCCATACATGGCTGCATTCCATACAAATACTTTCAGAAACGACTTCCTGACACTTAAATCTATACTCGATGTTAACAAATTTCTCTTCTTCAGAAACGCTTTCCTTGCCATTGCCAGTCTACATTTTATATCCTCTCTACTTTGACCATCATCAGTTATTTTACTCCCTAAATAGCAAAACTCCTTTACTATTTTAAGTGTCTCATTTCCTAATCTAATCCCCTCCGCATCACCCGATTTAATTTGACTACATTCCATTATCCTCGTTTTGTTTTTGTTCATCTTATATCCTCCTTTCAAGACACTGTCCATTCCGTCCAACTGCTCTTCCAAGTCCTTTGCTGTCTCTGACAGAATTATAATGTCATCGGCGAACCTCAAAGTTTTTATTTCTTCTCCACGAATTTTAATACCTACTCCGAATTTTTCTTTTGTTTCCTTTACTGCTTGCTCAATATACAGATTGAATAACATCGGGGAGAGGCTACAACCCTGTCTTACTCCCTTCCCAACCACTGCTTCCCTTTCTTGTCCCTCGACTCTTATAACTGCCATCTGGTTTCTGTACAAATTGTAAATAGCCTCTCGCTCCCTGTATTTCACCCCTGCCACCTTCAGAATTTGAGAGAGAGTATTCCAGTTAACGTTGTCAAAAGCTTTCTCTAAGTCTACAAATGCTAGAAACGTAGGTTTGCCTTTTCTTAATCTTTCTTCTAAGATAAGTCGTAAAGTTAGTACTGCCTCACGTGTTCCAACATTTCTACGGAATCCAAACTGATCTTCCCCGAGGTCCGCTTCCACCATTTTTTCCATTTGTCTGTAAAGAATTCGCGTTAGTATTTTGCAGCTGTGACTTATTAAACTAATAGTTCGGTAATTTTCACATCTGTCAACACCTGCTTTCTTTGGGATTGGAATTATTATATTCTTCTTGAAGTATGTGGGTATTTCGCCTGTCTCATACATCTTGCTCACCAGATGGTAGAGTTTTGTCAGGACTGGCTCTCCCGAGGCTGTCAGTAGTTCAAATGGAATGTTGTCTACTCCCGGGGCCTTGTTTCGACTCAGGTCTTTCAGTGCTCTGTCAAACTCTTCACGCAGTATCTTATCTCCCATTTCATCTTCATCTACATCCTCTTCCATTTCCATAATATTGTCCTCAAGTACATCACCCTTGTATAAACCCTCTCTATACTCCTTCCACCTTTCTGCCTTCCCTTCTTTGCTTAGAACTGGGTTGCCATCTGAGCTCTTGATATTCATACAAGTCGTTCTCTTCTCTCCAAAGGTCTCTTTAATTTTCCTGTAGGCAGTATCTATCTTACCCCTAGTGAGACAAGCCTCTACATCCTTACATTTGTCCTCTAGCCATCCCTGCTTAGCCATTTTGCACTTCCTGTCTATCTCCTTTTTGAGACGCTTGTATTCCTTTTTGCCTGCTTCATTTACTGCATATTTATATTTTCTCCTTTCATCAATTAAATTCAATATTTCTTCTGTTACCCAAGGATTTCTATTAGCCCTCGTCTTTACCTACTTGATCCTCTGCTGCCTTCACTACTTCATCCCTCCTCAGAGCTACCCATTCTTCTTCTACTGTATTTCTTTCCCCCATCCCTGTCAATTGTTCCCTTATGCTCTCCCTGAAACACTCTACAACCTCTGGTTCTTTCAGTTTATCCAGGTCCCATCTCCTTAAATTCCCGCCTTTTTGCAGTTTCTTCAGTTTCAATCTGCAGTTCATAACCAATAGATTGTGGTCAGAATCCACATCTGCCCCTGGAAATGTCTTACAATTTAAAACCTGGTTCCTAAATCTCTGTCTTACCATTATGTAATCTATCAGATACCTTTTAGTATCTCCAGGATTCTTCCAGGTATACAACCTTCTTTCATGATTCTTGAACCAAGTGTTAGCTATGATTAAGTTATGCTCTGTGCAAAATTCTACAAGGCGGCTTCCTCTTTCATTTCTTCCCCCCCAATCCATATTCACCTACTATGTTTCCTTCTCTCCCTTTTCCTACTGACGAATTCGTCACCCATGACTATTAAATTTTCGTCTCCCTTCACTATCTGAATTATTTCTTTTATCTCGTCATACATTTCATCAATTTCTTCATCATCTGCAGAGCTAGTTGGCATATAAACTTGTACTACCGTAGTAGGCATGGGCTTTGTGTATCTTGGCCACAATAATGTGTTCACTATGCTGTTTGTAGTAGCTAATCAGCACTCCTATTTTTTTATTCATTATTAAACCTACTCCTGCATTACCCCTATTTGATTTTGTATTTATAACCCTGTAATCACCTGACCAAAAGTCTTGTTCCTCCTGCCACTGAACTTCACTAATTCCCACTATATCTAACTTTAACCTGTCAATTTCCCTTTTTAAATTTTCTAACCTACCTGCACGATTAAGGGATCTGACATTCCACGCTCCGATCCGTAGAATGCCAGTTTTCTTTCTCCTGATAACGACGTCCTCCTGAGTAGTCCCCGCCCGGAGATCCGAATGGGGGACTATTTTACCTCCGGAATATTTTACTCAAGAGGACGCCATCATCATTTTATCATACAGTAAAGCTGCATGTCCTCGGGAAAAATTACGGCTGTAGTTTCCCCTTGCTTTCAGCCGTTCGCAGCAAGGCCGTTTTGGTTAATGTTACAAGGCCAGATCGGTCAATCATCCAGACTGTTGCCCCTGCAACTACTGAAAAGGCTGCTGCCCCTCTTCAGGAACCACATGTTTGTCTGGCCTCTCAACAGATACCCCTCCGTTGTGGTTGCACCTACGGTACGGCCATCTGTATCGCTGAGGCACGCAAGCCTCCCCACCAACGGCAAGGCCCATGGTTCATGGGGGGAGTATGTACAATGTCTAAATACCTCGATACACGTGGACACAGGTGTGAGTGCATTTGTACTCTAGCTCAAAGCATTAACTCTAAAAACTGTGTGCCTGTTGATTTCTGCTTTTCGGTGTGCAGTCTCCTTTACTCCCTTATTTATTTACATTCTAACGTAACAATCCTACTAAAATAAAATGTGATTCAGAAAACAAATTTCAACATAGGGCTTCACTGACTCCCTAAGACAGGCATCACAAACCAACATGATTAGGAAGCCACCTTAGCTGAAAGAGTGTTTAGGCCAGTTACTAGCAGAATGACAGGAGCAATTTGAAAATCCAATTGAGGTGGGGTGGAGGTGGGTAGGCACGGAGGCAGCTTGCATTTAACACAAAAAATTGAACAAGCCTCATATCCTCATTCACAGTATACACTACTGAACTACACTGAGAATGCACCTTTTCTTTTACTTCCTATTACAGAGGTGGCTGAACACAGCAATTTCCAGTACTTAGAGTATCGAGAAACATTAGAAATCTAAAAAATTAAATTTGAGAGATGCAACTGATGAGCATGCTATCGAATAGAAATTTTAATTATATATTCTGAAAATGTGTAACCCTACATGCAAATACGGTTCAGTGTCTTAATATTTTAAGAAATCATTAACAATATGCACGCACCTCCAACTTCTTGAGTGCTGGAAAACCTTCCTCTCTAAACTGCAGCATACATGAATCCGATTTCCCTGGCAGATAGCTCAAGATCAAGATCTCCAGATTCTTCAGTGCCGAAAGGCATTCCATAATCAAAGCAATGTTGTTCAATGCACAGCAACCTATTTAAACATAGAAATGTTTTACTGGAGACACAAAAAGTAATCTAGTGCACAAGTTTACATTTATATGTATCACATTTTACATTAACTGCACCTGATTTTGCTAAGAAATACCAACAAGAACAGCATTACAACATAATGGAAGTGGCTATCAGAACCCATGTCTAAATGCAGTTGATTCAGAACCAAGGAAAATAATTATAACAAAGCTGGCACCTGGTAATATGAAATAAAAGCGCATATATGGAATTATTTATTCAAGTTAACATCTTCACTAAGGGTCTAAAGTCTAACAGTGTTACGGAAAGAAAAAAAATAAAACTAATATGACAAACTGCCCTCTATATTATTCATACTTAGGCCAAGTTAATATGTCTGAGGCATACAAAATTTGGAAATACAGAAGCGTCCGATCTTACCCGTCGGCTTTGACCCATGACGTCACAAATACCGCGGAAACGACTATAAACAATTCCAATATGGCGGATATAAAAACATCGCATACGTATTGTAAACACTGAAATACACAAGTTTCACAAAAAGCCTAATGACTGTAACGGGACAAGCGTGGGAAATTAGGGGTTTTTGGGTGCGGAGAAACTAAATATACAGAAATGTAGCCACCGACCGCCATTCAAAACCACGCAAAACAACGAAATAAATCAACATCACAAAACTGACCAAATACCAAAAAACACATTCCTATCCATAATCGGACACTTCCCTTAACCTATATAGCTCAACAGAACCTAGCGATCACATCCCCCAATAGAAAACTAAGAAACGAAAGCTTCCCTTACACCTACATACATCGGCACTTATGCAGTTTAGCAGGTACGGAAAAAATTTTCCATTCTTTTTCAAAATTTGATCATCATGTGTCGTTATGCGGTGGGGGGAGTCTGCAGTGCCCCCCCATCCCCCCACAGGCTTCATTAGTGTCAAATCAATATTTTCGAATCATAGGCGGCCGCTGCCGCGGCCGCATTCCAAAAAAAAACTCCCAACCTAACCTCAAGTGGGCTACGCTACAGATCAATATGTTCATCAAATTGCTTCATATTACGTATACATGTTCATTAGTGTGAAATCAATATTTTCGAATCATAGGAGGCCGCTGCCCCGGCCGCATTCCAAAAAAAAACTCCCAGCCTAACCTCAAGTGGGCTACGCTACAGATCAATATGTTCATCAAATTGCTTCATATTACGTATACATGTTCATTAGTGTCAAATCAATATTTTCGAATCATAGGCGGCCGCTGCCGCGGCCGCATTCCAAAAAAAAAACTCCCAACCTAACCTCGTATTCAGGGCTACGCTACAGATCAATGTGTAGGTCCCTTACGTCACGGGTCAAATCCGACGCGTGAGATCGGATGTTTCCAACCACAAAAAAAAAAAAAAAAAAAAAAAAAAAAAAAAAAAAAAAAAAAAAAAAAAAAAAAAAAAAAAAAACGGAACTTACCTCAAAAAAGTTCCAGCTCCACAAACTAGATTGGCCACCACAATCACACACAAATGCACGCACGCACGCACGCACCCCAACGAAAAAATACTGAACTAAAATAAAAACCCAACCCACCCAAACGTCAACCCCCTCCCCCACAACTCCAAAGTACAACACACAAACACTATACAACAAAATAAACCACCCACCCACCTACCCAGCCCACCCTAACTAACCACTTTCGGTCTATACATTTTACCCACAGCCCTTAAAAAAAAACCCGAAGAATGCAATAGCCCTCTGGGACACTCTTCCGCCAACAGTACTCATCTAAATGAGACTGAAGGTTGGAAGAGCGCCTCTTCCCCCTCCCAAGAACTGACTTAACCGCTCCCCACATCCCCTCAATTGTGTTAGTGCAAGCCCCAGTATCATAATTCTTAAACTCTAGACTGTGGTTCACTACTAAATGATTAAATCCCCTCTCACCCAACCCCCTATATGAAGAAAACGCATCTGAAACTACTGTGGACCCCGGCTCTACATACTCCTCAATTAACCCCACTAATTCAGGCTTCGACCTCCCCTCCACAACCCTAAAAACACATTCAGTACCCCCACCCCCCTGAACAACAGCCCCCCACACCCAAAGACCAGCCACAGACTTCCCCCTCCCATACTTCCTTTTACGAAACTGCGACTCATCCACCTCCACAAGCACCCCATGCCCACCCAACTTACCCCTGTACTTAATAAATTCGGAACACACCTCACGACAAAAGGAATACCAGTCTAAAACAGTCCTCTCACTCACACCAGTCTCAAACGCGCAAAAACTCTGCCCGCAACTATAACAAAAATAATACGTAATAAGCACAATCTCACGCATGGCCAATCTATACTTCTCGAACCAGGTACCACGCCTTACAGAACGCCATACGCCATCTTTCCGGCAACACCACATGTCACCTGGTCCGAGAGTCCGGAACTTTAACCAATTTCATAGGTTCACCGCACACACCGCACTTCACGACCTCGGCAATTAAGCCAAATAGCTGAAGAAATTTAATCAGCTCTAAAGCTGTCTCCCCCATCATCGCCCTCAACCGAACACTGTTAAGGCGGTCTTTCATATCCATTCCTGAACAAAAAACCACAACCAAATACACTCAATAACAAACTCACCCGACGTACAGCAATGAGCATTAAATTAACCATTAACTCACTAATAGAAATTCCGCTTCAAATCCAACACCTGAGCAACAGAAAACTGACCCCACCACACGAAACAAACGAAAACCATGAACACACCACCAGAGAGCACGACAAACAAAAACAAGACATCTACAAACACGCCACAATCGCAAATCAAACTCCGCGCCGTAATGACGTCACACACCACAACACGCTTACGTCACGGGTCAAAGCCGACGGGTAAGATCGGACGCTTCTGTTGACCCCAAAATTTGCATGTCAAGGAGAAAAGCAAGTGAGAGTGGGGTGGGAAGGTGATAGGAGATATTGCAATGAAAGGGATCGCAGCCTTATTCATTCTATTATATATAGAGCGCACATGCCAAATTATTGCTTTCATTTATGCAACAATACTTCTCACAGGAAAGTTCTAAATGTGTGCTGTTCACTGGATATTTGACATTTAAGTATATGCCATTTTTAAGAGTTACTGCACAGGTATATCTGAAGGCTGTCTAAAACGAAATTTTTTGTATGCCTCTCAAAAATAACTTCACATACAATGTAGGGATTGTGATTCTGAGGTGTGGTTTTTTTTATCAAGGTACATGTGCATGCACATGCGTGTGTTTCTGTAGGGGGAGTTGCTTACCGAACTTTTTACATGATGAAACCTGAGTCCCTTGCAAAGAGAAGTGGAAATCAAAGGATAAGCTAGAATATCAACACAAGACTGCAAGGCCACCCTTAGCTGACTATTATAGTATTTTAGACAAAGAATGAGTTTCCAAATGGCACTTGTGCGTACTACCTAGAGGTAATTTAACATTCATATGTAAGTTTGAGAGTAAGGCTCTAAAAACAATAACAGGTCCTACAAATCCAACAGTGCACTAACTCAGGAATATTTTTGAAATTCAAATGGCCACAAAGGGCACTAAAATCCCCATTCTACTTACCTCACTTGGAACACAGCATTTTATTTTTTAAACTCTAATATAAAAAACAGCACACTTTTTATATGTTTAATAAGTCATGTTATAAGTTTTCTGTGATGGCATAATTTTGAGTTTGCTTGGGAAGCTAATGAAAGTAAATGGAGAAGTAAAAAAGCTCGGGGAAAATGGTTTTGAGTTTACAATGGATTTTTCCAATAAGAGATTTTTTACAATACTAGGGTGTTAAATTTGCCATATAATTGCAAATGTCAGTTTACTGCACATTCTCATCTTCAATCATGTGCCTAAATAAGTTTCTATGAAGGCAACTTCATTGAGATCAATGGGACAAAAATGGAAATTATTTCAAGTTTTAATTAGTTGTTTCATAAAGGCTACACACAATGATAGTTACATGCAGCTATTGGGTCACGTATAATAAAGCCTCTAAAACCAAGATAACTTATTGCAATGATGAAAGTCCCTGCATACAAATGCATACCCCTGGACAATAGTAAGAGAGCTGCAGGACACGAACAAGGGAGCAGAATCCAAAGTACTGTTCACATACATGATTCTTCCAACTCCTTAACATAAAACCACGAGTTATCTTGTTTTTATATCTTCAGAGAAACTTCTGGTACCACATTTGTAGCCTGGGTGTCAATTTCTGGTTGAGGAGGTTGCCACTAGATATCGTCTTTACCTGGTGCAGCTTTGCATACTCTACAACGAAACACACGTTTTTAGATGCTCTGCTACAATGCCGTTTAGACAATGCTTAAAAAAAGTATTACTACAGTGATCCTTTGTCCGACACTGAATTTAGCAGCAGTAAAGATGAAGGTGATTTTCTTCAAGAAAAAGTGACAATTCATCAGTTAAACAACGAGTGTTTACCAGAGGTACGTAATACAGCCACTGTGCCCCAATCAGCTCTTTCAAGACTTGTATTCACAGGAAATCTTTGTGAAATACAAGATTAGACTTCATAGCTACACAGAAAGTAGAAAATGACTTCCAGTTTCAGGATTTTTGGTGAAAATCCAGTGCACAAGTGTTCTCTGGATTTTATTGTTGATTTTCAAAATTTTGCAACTCATTAATCTAAACTTTAAAAGCTGTCTTTATATGTCTACATGTAATTTCATTCATTAAAGGATTTTTCATAAATAAAAGAACCTATTATTTTTTGCAATATAATTTGAAAAAGTTCACAGGTTAGAACAGTGGTGTGTGTCTTCTTTACAGTCATTTAAACTGTACAATGTCTATTCTGTGTGTCCTAATGCTTCAGATGTCAGTGCATATTGTGGTAACAGAGTAAAGACAGTACTTTTCAATGGATTTGGGAGGGGGGGGGGGGGGGTGTAAAATGTAGGAAATGACTAAGTTTTACAGATTATGTACAGGGGGGCCCCTTTCATTTTTGTAGTTATGTATGATATATGCCACTAACATAACAAAATACTCATCAGGGATTGTTTATTATTTAATAAAGATTATCTGAATTTAGTGCCATGTTTAGCAGCTGACAACATTTAGTGACACTTTAGCACAACAAGTCACACTAAAAAAACCCTAACCAAGCAGCCACCGTGTTGATTGACGTGCCTGCAAAGCTAAGGGGATGTAATTGGCAGTTTCAGTATTTATACTTTAAGCAAATGAAAAGTGCAGATCAAGTATACACTCCATTTTTACATTTCTCTAACTTTCCTGCAAAAGTGAAGTCAGCAGATGTACACAGTATCAGCCACTTATCTAACAGTTTTAGAGTATGTGAATACATGTATGTGAAACATTTTGGAGTGCATTAAACATGGCACTACACTACAGATCAGTCAATCACTGCAGCCTTCATTTGACATTCACCAGCTTCGTCAGCTTGCAGCCAAATTTTCACCTTCAAATCAACAGACTGAGGTTATGCTGTATCCACAGCCAAGATTACAGGGAAGGATACAGTACGACAAGCATTTTAAGCACACATTCATAAAATATTAATAAACCACTGTTTTTATTATACTGACATTTAATTTGGATGGTCTATATGCGATGTGAACAAATGGGTTCAGTAGTTACTACTTTTTAGCAAAAAATCCAGAACTGTGGGTTGATTAATTTTTTATGTGGTTTTCCAGTTCATAAACACAACTGAAAACTTTGCCATCAACATCTGCAGCTGAAATTATTTTTCACTGCTGCATTTACAACTCCAATTGAGGGAATCTTACTGTCACTGTCTGCACTTTCTTGTGTGTGAAAGTCTGTGTGTATGAAATCTTGAACCAGATGCTGCCACTTTTCCCATAATGAAGCAAGCAGGTTCTCAGCGACGTCATTAGCACTTCGTACTGGTGTGCAATCCACGTCCATCTTCCCTGGCCTCTATCAAAGTTAATGCTTTCTGCACAATCTCCTTCCTGTAGGATGTTTTTAAGACTGGGATAATACCCAAATCCAAAGTTTAATTTGTGCAGTTTGGTGTCAAACTGATTGCACGTTACATAAACTTATATTTTTGGGATGTGCAGTTTAACAATCCACTAATGAGAGAATTATTCTGTTGGGAGTCTTGCATCAACGCAATGTAACTGCTTCACGAATAATTCTGACATCATCCGCCCTTCATTGCTGGCATTGTAGTTTGTTGGCAATGTTTTTATATTTTTAAAACAAGGTGTTTTTTTTTTCGATTTGCCAATCAAGAACAGTTTTAAAGTTTTTTGGAACCATCCGAGTTTGTGCCTAACATTACTGTCACACAAACTTTACCGTATTTAACTACATGGCAATTTTTGCCTTTGAAGGCAAGTGTTTTGTTTGACAGTATGCTGAAAGAGAGAGCCGTTTCATCAATGCTGAATATATCCTTCAGTTTATATTGTTTCATAAGTTCCTGTAACCTACCACTGCCATTCTGTGAACAGATTTTGTATCTACATCGTTTTCTTCACCACATTCAGTTTTATACACTACACTGTACTGCTTCTTAAAACCACCCTCTTGATACTATAAAGTTCTCGAATCCAAGAACACTGAATTTTCAGCACTCTGTCGCACATCAGTTTACTGGGATGTTCGATGCACGTGCTGGCTGAAACCATTTGTTCTTAATTTCTTCTAGCTCCACACATTCTGAATAACTGGCATATTTCATTTTTTGGAATTTGGCACACTGTTGCTTGCACTTTCCAAAATAGGTTCTCTCTCTCTTTTTCATGACAAGTGTTCAGTGTAGACACAGGTATTCCTATACTCTGTGCCAATGCAACCCGTGTTCCATGGTGAGCAACTTTTCCCGGAGTTTTTACCTTTTATTCCACAGAACAAGTTTTTCTGTCTCTTTTGGCAATACTGGCTTTTTCAGTATTAAAATTGTGACAGAAAACAACATGAAAGAAAGAACTAATGACATTTCAATCACTTAAAACAAAATTACAAACATTACACACAAACCCTTGGCAAGCCAGTTGTCTAGAGTAGCCTTGTCGATTGAAATTGACTCACTTTGGTTTTAGGAAGAGGCTTATCAGCGTTGTCAATCTTAGCTAGCAAATGACACTATGTACAGAGCTATACAAACTATAAAGGAAATTACCGTATATGATCAAGTTACAAATGTGGGGAAGTGGATGTCCTCTGCATATGATCATTATCACAGGGAGAAGTTAATGCCAAAACAACTTTTATAGTCCTGTCTTCCTCAGTTGCGAGTAATATTACAGTATATTAATAATTTTTACTTATGGACCGTCTTACTTATGGACGCTTAGTTAACCTAACAGAGACAGAACTACACGAAAATGAAAACATGCCCTTGGAAAAAGAGTTTGAAACACTGCACCAATAGCAAAGTGAACAATCAATACATAGAACATTTCATAGTAGAAACCGAACACATCCTTACACGTGAAGAACAACAAAATAATTGTGAAATAAACATAGGACTGTCAAGAGAACTAGTAAAAGAGGAAATAAAAGGAATAATAAAACAAACACAGCAGACACACAATAAGAACAACCAAACAGAATCAGCTACTATGAAAAGGTTAAAACAAAAGTTAACAGACAATAACGTATTAATAACAAGAGCAGACAAGGGAAATTTAACAGTACTCATGGATAAAGAGCAATACATCACAAAAACCAAGGAATACATAAACACCAACGCCATACAAAAACTTAAGTCAGATCCAACTACACGATTCCAGGCAAATGTGAAACAAACGCTGAAAAACATTGAACACACACTCACAGACAAACAGAAATACTACTTAACACAGAAAAACCCACAAGCACCGACACTCCGCAGTCAACCGAAAGTACATAAAAACGGAATGCCAATGACAGCTGTTATCAACTTCAAGAAAGCCCCAACATACCACATAGCCAAACACCTCCAAAAGTTAGTTACAAAACACTATAAAGTAGAAAACAACAGAACAGTGATAAACACAGGAAACCTAATAGAAAACATACAGAACATACAGGTACCACACACAGCATCACTGATTTCATTCGATATAGAAAATATGTATACCTCCATCCCTATCACAGAAACAATAGAAATCATAGAACAAAATCTCTCATCCCACAGCAACCTTACCACAGATGCAATAAAAGAAATAACAGAAATGCTCAGACTGACAACTGAACAAAACTACTTTCAGTTTGAGAAAGAATATTATCTACAAACTGATGGACTGCCCATGGGATCCCCAATATCAGGAACACTAGCAAACATTTTCATCAGTCACCTAGAAAATCAGATATTTGATAAGATAACCACAAACTGACCTTACGACTTATCTTAGAAGAAAGATTAAGAAAAGGCAAACCTACGTTTCTAGCATTTGTAGACTTAGAGAAAGCTTTTGACAACGTTAACTGGAATACTCTCTCTCAAATTCTGAAGGTGGCAGGGGTAAAATACATGGAGCGAAAGGCTATTTACAATTTGTACAGAAACCAGATGGCAGTTATAAGAGTCGAGGGGCATGAAAGGGAAGCAGTGGTTGGGAAAGGAGTGAGACAGGGTTGTAGCCTTTCCCCCGATGTTATTCAATCTGTATATTGAGCAAGCAGTAAAGGAAACAAAAGAAAAATTCGGAGTAGGTATTAAAATTCATGGAGAAGAAATAAAAACTTTGAGGTTCGCCGATGACATTGTAATTCTGTCAGACACAGCAAAGGACTTGGAAGAGCAGTTGGACGGAATGGACAGTGTCTTGAGAGGAGGATATAAGATGAACATCAACAAAAGCAAAACGAGGATAATGGAATGTAGTCAAATTAAGTCGGGTGATGCTGAGGGAATTAGATTAGGAAATGAGACACTTAAAATAGTAAAGGAGTTTTGCTATTTAGGGAGTAAAATAACCGATGATGGTCGAAGTAGAGAGGATATAATGTAGACTGGCAATGGCAAGGAAAGCGTTTCTGAATAAGAGAAATTTGTTAACATCGAGTATAGATTTAAGTGTCAGGAAGTCGTTTCTGAAAGTATTTGTATGGAGTGCAGCCATGTATGGAAGTGAAACATGGACGATAACCAGTTTGGACAAGAAGAGAATAGAAGCTTTCGAAATGTGGTGCTACAGAAGAATGCTGAAGATAAGGTGGGTAGATCACGTAACTAATGAGGAGGTGTTGAATAGGATTGGTGAGAAGGTAAGTTTGTGGCACAACTTGACTAGGAGAAGGGATCAGTTGGTAGGACATGTTTTAAGGCATCAAGGGATCACAAATTTAGCATTGGAGGGCAGCGTGGAGGGTAAAAATCGTAGAGGGAGACCAAGAGATAAATACACTAAGCTGATTCAGAAGGATGTAGGTTGCAGTAGGTACTGGGAGATGAAGCTTGCACAGGATAGAGTAGCATGGAGAGCTGCATCAAACCAGTCTCAGGACTGAAGACCACAACAACAACAACAACAACAACCACAAATGAAAGTTTCAAAATCATATATTGGTACAGATACGTGGATGACATTATTTGTCTGGTAGATGAGCCAAGTGAAAAAATAGATGAACTCCATTCAGAAATAAACAAAGCTCATCAGAACACAAAATTCACACTTGAAAAAGAAAATCAAATAAATCTTCTTGACATCACAATTAAAAAAGAAAACGGTAAACATACATTTAACATCTTTAGAAAACAAACAGCCACAGACACAATAATACATTCCACATCCAACCACCCCCACAGCCAGAAACTTGCAGCACTAAGACACATGTTACATAGATTAAACAGAATCTCACTCAGCAAGAGAAACTATGAACAAGAAATGAGTACAATCATACAAATAGCTGGGAACAACGGGTATGACACACAAAATATAAAAACACAAAAAACAAACACAACAGTTCGAAAATACAAAAGAACTCACAAGCTGAAAACTTACAAACACACTCAACAAACACACACAATGACAACACCACACAGAAAAGGACCAGATGGTACACCATGACCTACACACACAAACTAACACACAGCTGCAAACGTCCTAAAGAGACAGGGCTTCAAAATAGCATATAAGCCTGGGCAAACCCTTCAATCACACCTAAGCCAGCCAGCTACCAAGAGAGACAAATTCCAACAATCAGGAATATATAAACTTGAATGTCAAAGTTGTGATGCAGTATACATAGGCATGACATGCAGGAATTTTCAAACAAGATACAAAGAACATATCAGATGTTGGAAGTATGAAACAAACCATTCCACATCTGCAGAGCATTTAAAACACTACAACCATCATCCTACAAACATGGAACAAGAAATGAAAATAATGAGGACAAGCAACCATGACAAACATCTTATACAAATGCAAGAAAACTTCCACATCCAGAAAGCCATAGCAGAAAACAAACATGTGATAAATGAACACACACACATCGGCACAGGCTCCCTACTACACTTAGTAAAGGAAATGATAACACAAAACAAAAAATAATAAAAAAAGAAAACTCTTCCCCCCCTCCCACACACACGCACACACACACACACACACACACACACACACACACACACAAATGCATACACGAACAGACCACAGATACTTCAATAGTTACACTCATAAGTTTGGCAATAACATTCGATCTTTGGCAAAAACATTTGACAGTTGGCAACAGAAACCACAACATTGCTTTAAAACAAGCGTTCAGTGCATAGTGTTGTGGAATGGGGAAACAAAACCTCAAATCGGCGTTCATAAGAAGTAGAACAACAAAAAAAATGCAACAGGAGCGTAATATGTAGGAAATTGTTCACGCAACCTGTAAGTACAGTTCAAACCATTACTACTTAATAGGAAATACCAACCACCAGAACTGTTTATAACCTATAGGCACAATGACAAAAATGTAAATAAAATAGCTGACATATGTACATATTCCAGGCCACTGATGATGCCTTGCAGAAAATAAAGGCGAAACGCGTATGGCACTAAAATTGTGCTTTATTCAGTTGCTGCCAGACGGTCCATAAGTAAAAATTATTAATATACCGTAATAATGCCAAAACAACGTTGCTACAATAATATAAGGATCCTATTTATTATAGCACACAGTACTGAAAGAAAATTGCTATCAACACGAAACAAATTAATGTTCCTCTGAAGTCCATACTTTCTTCCCACTTCTATTGGAACAGTTACTCCCCTCAGCCACTGCGGCTGAGTTTAGGTTGGCAGTGGCAGACAGGATACAAATCGCGAATTGTTCTGACTTTTACCGATTCATAACTGCTGAGTAGAGTGCCTTTGTGTCCAGAAAGTTAACACTGAAGCATTTGCACACACTACTTTAAGGCTAACAGTGCCTCGATCATTTTGTGCCAATCATGCCAGTTTTCCTCCACAAACATTGTTTCATAAAATGTATATCATGGGGAAATTACTGATATGTTAACGTAAAAATGGGTGCAAATTAACATTGTTAACATACGCAATTTGAAAAGAGCAATAAAAAATGTCAAATGGTGGGAAAGCATTAATTCTAGGAATGTGAAAGTGGGGGTTGTACTTCAACTGCTTTGATTGATGTTGCCTACGGTACGATTTTAACTGACTGGCTTGTATGTAGCAGTACAATTACTGATGGCTACAATACAAACATACAAGTAACGTGATAATAAGGGAGTTCATATCAAATTGAACGGAGGGGGGGGGGGGGGGGGGGGGGAGAAGAAGAAGGAAATGGACAAAGACTGCAGACAGGTGACACACTGTGGGTCGGTTGTGAGAGTGCCAAGATAGTTCACGCAGTTATTACACTGTCCTGGGTGGGGCAATGGTTAACACAACTGCCTAGTAAGCACAAGATCCTTGGTCCGGCACACATTTTCACATGTCACCACTGGTTTTGCACACAGTCCTGATGCAGCTAATATAAAGAATTCCTTCTCTTTCTCCTCCTCGAATTAAATTGTATATTTATTCTTCTGAAAGGATACATCTAAAATTAATTACTAATCAGGAGAACAACACTGCAGTGACACAGTTTACTAGAGTTCCATTTCTTAAACTGCTTCTCCCTATTAATTTAAAGAAAATTTTAGAATATATGAATTCAAAACCTCAGACTTAAAATCCTGTCACACTGGTTTTACACTTTCCACATCAATTTCACTACCATGTGAACTGCACGTGCTTAAGATTCATTTAAATTAATTTCGTTTGCAGTGTAACAATGGACTGCTTATAAGTGTGTGAAATCAGACCTATTTGTTAATAACTAACATGGAAGTTCCATCATGAAGTGGGTTGACAAAAATCAGTATTTCATAAAACAAGATGTGCGTGCGCGCACACACTTTAGCATTTCATAATGTACAGTATGCATCTGACCAGCTCTACAGCATGGTGTACTATTGAGAATAACTTTTTACAGCACAACATACTTCTACATCACTGGCATGCATTTCTGCCAGACACGGCACAGATCAAATATTTAAGGATTATTGTTACTTGGGAACTGGAAGAGACTGCACTGGCTGTTCATAATGAAGCTAAATTTAGTCCATGAGCATATTTCCAAGCCATTACAGACAAGTCTGTCTGTTTCCGAAAACAATAACAGTCACCCAATAATTTATGTAACGGTTCAATTTTTGCAAGCCTATAGTTGTACGCACCATAAATTTCAATTTGAGATTCATTACTAATTTAACCACAGCAGAAGTAACTATCTGATTAAGAAGATAATATAGAATTATAATTATGTATTAATACTGTAAAATGTCGCTTACCTTCTACATTCAATTCTTTCATATTGATACAACTATTTACAATAGAAATTAACAGCTCATCAGTTAAAGATGCATTAAATTTTAGATCTAGAAGTGTAAGCTGCTCGCCCTTGGCAGCAATGGCAGAGAATGCCCTCCCATTAAGAAGAGGAAATAATTGTGCCATTGTAAGCTCTTCCAAATTTTTGGCACTATCCAGTATGTGTTTAACATCTATATCACCCAAGCTGCAATTTGCACTCAAATCCAGCTTTGTTACAGTTTTAACCGCACGTGCAACCTGGAAGATATATCAATTGTTAATTACCTTAGCTATCTATGGCATGTGCAATTTGTTATTGCTGTCAGTATGTTAAATAATTTACTCAAAGCAAAGACTAACAAAATTCATTACTTTAATAAATCCATTTTGGCGAAACAATGTCTACAAGCTGAGCCTGTACAATATTTACAGGGCACATTGGTTACCAAGATTCTTAAATGTCACGGGGGATGCAACAGATTGAAATAAGGGTGAAATGGAGAAAAGCTGCACTGTACATTAGGAAGCTAAACTATGTCTATAGTATTAAACATGAATTAAACTGCGAAGTACAAATTAAGCAAAATACATGAACATGTAGCAAATTTAGACAGAATCCCCTCATTAAATCAAGATTCTAATCACACAGATCGAACAAACAAAAAATTTTACTGAATAGGCTTGAAGGCAGCAGCAAAAATGTTTTACTTAAATTTCTTATATTTACTTTACAGTCACAAGGCCTTGGTCCCAGGTATAATTATCTGCCTAAAGTTCCATCTTTCAATGCTGGAAGCATTTGAACCTGTAACAACTCAAAAAGCAATTAGAGTCTTAAACAAGCTCAGCAAGCCAAATTGTTTATACTTATATACACCATGTAGGTTCCTGACAGACTGCTACCTAAGATCGCAGTCACATCAGTGTGCGTTTTGGAGCTTGTGTGCAGAAAAATTGGCAGTGCTTGTTTTGTTTAGCACTAAGGACCACAACTTGTGTAATTTCAGACCACCTCTTCTTCTGTTAAAGTAGTTGTGTTTTTGAAGTTCTACGGCCCCTGTACAACCTAGCAAAGTAATGATTAGTTTTTAATAAAATGACAGTGTCAAAGGAAAATTTGGCGATTCCCTAGTCCCAGTGCCTCATCTGCTACAGCTGATTTATTCATTTTGCCCAGGCAACAATTGCTCGTTTCTATAAGCTGCGCGATAATGCTTCTTTTTGTACTTTGTAAGTGCACTTGCCAAATGTGAGGTATTTTATATACTCCTGCAGTGGCAACCAGTGCACATAGATCATCTGCTGTGTTCAAATATTCACGCACCTTTCTAGTTGGTTTAAACACTGTATCAATACCAGGTTTTCTCGGTACGCTGCTGATATGTGACAGTTTTTACAAATGGAAAATTTCCCGTTTAGCTGGTTCTTTCTGATCAGAATGTCTTACTTTTTGGAGTGTAGTGTCCTGCTTACCTCCATAAGAGCAGGTAATTCTTCTGATGGAAGTTCTTAAATGATCTAGCTCATCCTTGTGATTGAATGTTCTGTGAAGGTATTTATACGTGTTAACTGGCTTTCTGTAGACTTTAAGGTATGTAGTTCCATAGTGCTTTTGAAGTACTTATACATCAAAAACTGAAACTACTTTCTTTTTTTCATAGTGAACTTTATATCAAAATATTATTTAGAAAATTATGAAATTCCGAGGATTGTGTGGATGCATATAAAAAGTTTGGCACGCTGAACTTATTTAAGACTAACTGCTTTCTGAGTAAAAGCCTCTGATGATGTTTCCAGCACAGAGAAGACTAATCATTATGCAGAGATTTTAAGCCTTGGACCACAGCCTGATGTCCATACAAGGAATATCAGCAAAAATGCAAATACCAGCTGGGAAGGTGAATTATAAGGTTTTAACTAAAGAGAATGTTATAACAATCATTCAAATTAATTGTGCAATCATCCAAGCTTCACCCCCCCCCCCCTTACAATGTGTTCCTAAAATTTAAGTTCAGAATGTATACCAACTTAATATTCTTGAACTTAATTATTTGTTAGCACACACCTGTTTGCCATCAAGCCCTGTGCACCCATCTAATGTGAGGTGGCGGAGTGAGTTGCTGACACGTCCCAGACCCCAGCCACTGAGACGGAACCATCCTGCAACTGACAGTCTCTCCAACACAGGGCACTTTACTAATAAGTGAGATAAATCCCGATCTGATATTCCACAGCAGCCTGTTAAATCCAGGACACGTAGTTGTGGTCCATTGAGAGGCCGCAATGTAGAACCATTAAGCCGAGAATGTGTTATGCGCAGTTCTTCCAGCTCCCTACAATAACGCCCTGCAACAGTCAGTCTATAAGGTCTTGCAAAAAACTTTTACATCCTATTGCTTCAGTGGCGCGCACACACACACACACACACACACACACACACACACACACACACACACACACACACACACACACACAGAGAGAGAGAGAGAGAGAGAGAGAGAGAGAGAGAGAGAGAGAGAGAGAGAGAGAGAGGGGGGGGGGTATACATCATCTGATCAAAAATTTCCCGACACCCCTACGCAATGCGGAACTGGTCAGCAGATGTCCTGATAGACTCACTAGTATAAAGAGGTGGGAGGGCTGTGTTGTTGGCACAGAAGCAGAGACAGCAGAATGGCTCAGCCAGGAGAGATAAGCATCTTTAAACATTGACTAGTCATTGGCTGTTGTCTGAATAACAAATCTATCAGACATTTCAATCCTTCTAATGGTGCCCAAGGCAATTGTTGGTGATGTGAGTGGAATGGAAACATGAAGGAACAATCCCTGCTAAACATTATATACATACAGTCCAGCTGAATGTAGGGAGCTTGTACAAATGGGACACAATGCACAAGAAGCTCCTCATAAGATACACATTTCTGGAGTCCATATCAAATAACACTTTTATGTGGTGTAAAGAGCGATACCACTGGACAGTGGACGACTGGAATGAGTCAACTAGAGTGATGAATAACCCTGTGGTAAATCAAAGAAAGGGTTTGAGTTTGCCCTATGTCTGGAAAATGTTACCTGCCATTGTGCATAGTGCCAACAGCAAAGTAGAGAGGTGGTGGTATTACTATAAGAGGGTGTTTGTGATCAGTGTGAGATCCCTTAGATGTGGAAGGATAAGAATGCATTTTACAGTGCTTTGCACTGCACACAGTAGAGGAACGGTTTGAAGACTATGAGATCAGTGCGACAATAAATTTTGTTAAAGCAGCACCTGGGAGGCAATGGTTTGTGAACAGTAACACTCTTGGAATGGTATGGCTGCCCAGAGGAAAAACCTGAATCCAGTGGAACACCTCTGGGACGAATCAGGGTGTATACTTCACACTGACCTTCCCTGATTTTGGCTTTAGAAGACTGGCCAGCCACTCGTCCACAGATATTCAAACACCTCATTGAAAGTGTCCCCAAGAGGCCAAGAGAAGGGGGTAAAAAAAGACTCATACTAATTTAACACACAAAGATATTGTGATAGCAATTATCCACAACTAGTTGTCATGGTGATATTACTATTTGCTCTAGAACCCAACAACTAACCACACTGATTGAAATTACTGTCATGAGTTTCATATTAAAAACAGACCTTGTTTTATTTAACATATGTAGATATGACACTATTAAAATCTTTCCTGGAATTGTTGGAATGAGTATATAATTTAACTTTATGCATATCATGGAAACCCCACATATAAGTTGGTAATGCTTACAACGAAAGCAGTATGTGAATCATTTAAAGTTTTGTACTTACCAACACAAACAACTGTCTCTCTGCTTATTGTCTGTGTATCATGTGACAGGTCTAGTTTCTTTAGACTGCTACCACAGCGCTGTATAATGGCTGGCAAACTCTTATGTATATTCCGCAATTTCTTTGCACAGAGTTCACGAGTTGATTTCCACATCATTTGGCTGATGGACTGCCACCTTTTGCACACTAACAATTAAAGAATGTTATAAAGCACTGCAGGGTTCAACAATCAGGAAGAGACATCTCTCAGAGAATTTACTGGTACAATTATGCACATAAAATACTTGTTGTATAAAATAGACCAGTGAGAACTAAGAAAGATAACACTTAAGAGAAGCTGAGTAGCCACTTACTAACAGTTTATCTTGTCCATCAACTTCAGGCTATATTTTTATCAAGTCTTACACTGTATCTCTTATTTCCCTTAATTATCATCTTCTACTGCCATTTATTACAAGTTCTACATACAGCCTGCCATTTTTAAAATTTTCAATTAACTTTAATGTAAGACTATATTGTTGCCCCACCATTTTTTAGGAACTGTCAACATGAATGTATTCCAGTTAAATAACAGGGAGGCCAAAATAAAACACCCCTGGAAAATTTAAGTGGCTTGCATAGAAACCAATGGTGGGATTTTATAGAACTGCTTCAGAAAACAACATGCAATACAGCCTGTAAATAGTATCTAAAAATTGCAATGAGTCAGCTGCTCACGTAAAAATACATAAATATCATCCAAGACAGTTTCATTCTGGCCACCCTGTGGCATACAGCTACTTTAAACTGACCACTTTTCTCAATATGCGAATGTGGCGAACTTAAATGGCAATACTTGTGAGATAAACACTCTTATGAAAGAAAGATTTATAAATTTAGAAAATTATGAGGATGGTTTGACAAAAAGTGAGCGAGCGAGCGAGCGAGAGAGAGAGAGAGAGAGAGAGAGAGAGAGAGAGAGAGAGAGAGAGAGAATGTTAGTTTTGTAAACAACTCTCCTTACTTTTCAATATAGTCTCCTTTGATGGAGATACACTTGGTCCACAGCAATACTCCAGCTTTTTCATTCTATGGTAAATGTAGGTTCCATCAAACTCTGCAAAATACTCATTGACTGTTACTATCAGTTCCTCATTTGATGAAAATTTCTTCCCAGCAAATTGAAGCTCAAGTTAGGGAGCAGGAAAAAGTCACTTCAGCTGAAGTTCGGTGCATAGGGTGGATGAGAAACAATTCAAAGCGCAATTCATTCACTTTCGCCATTATCATAATTTATGTCCGTGATGGTGCTTTATCCTGGGGAAAGAGCACTTCATAGGTGCCAACCTTGGTCTTTTCAGCTAATCCAAGTATCAAATATTCCAACAATGAAGCAAAACAGAGTCCAGTTAAGACTCATTTTTTACAAGTAATAGATGATGACTATTCCTTGGAAATCCTAAAACACATTGGCCATCACCTTACCAGCTGACAAAATGATCTTTGCCTTCTTTGGTGCACTTTCACCAGCTTCTTTTCATTGTTTTGACTGCAGAATCATGATGGATCCAGGTTTCATCAGCGCACAAGTCTTTTAGATTCTGATTAAACATCGCCGGACACTGTGTTGAAATGTTGTGCCAAATGCGCTTTTGTTTGACTGACCAATTGTGGCACCCACCTCGCACACAGCTTATTCATAGCCAATTCACAGTGCAGGATACTATGCACTCACTCGGTTGAGATGCCTACAGTCTCAGCAATCTCTCAATATTTTATTTAGTGGTCTTGCATTACCATATTACGAATTTTGTCAACGGTATCCTGTGCGGTGACAACTGGACAGCCAGAACACACTGCCTTTGGTAATCGTCCTATCACATTTAAATTCACTGATCCAAAAGTAAATCCTCTTCAACGATGGTGCAGAGGCAATGTAAACTTCATCTAACTCTGATTTGTGTGATAGTCCAACCCTTCAAATGAAGATGTTTATTAACAGCAGAAAAAACTGTTTTCTCCACTTTCAATCACAGCTGACATGACCAATTCAGACAGTGTCAACAAACTACACTGTACATTGTTGAAATTCTTTATACAGTCCTTGGAATAATCAAGCTCACCAAAATTGAAGGCACAACAAAAATGTTCCTTTCTTTCATGGAAATTTACCAGACTTGTCAAACCACCCTGATACTGGTGTTCATAGGATCGAAATAAGGCACGAACTGCAGAGATGCTATGACAATTGACTTGCTGTCACTACAGGAAGTAAGCTGCAACATACATTTACCTTACATAATATTGCCCCATAATAACATTAACACCTTATTTGTCCCTTTTCATAATTCAGTCAAGGTTGTCCCACGTCCCAAGCACACACTATACCAACAGACAAGAATCACTCGCCAACTTAACTTCCCATTGGAAGTAAACACTATTCCCAAATCATCTCACGGGGCGACAGTGCATTCACCTCATCACGCAGTGCCTTTAAAAGGGGGGAAGGTGCAGGACAGGTCACTCAGCAGCTCCTCTATGATGGGAAACATTGTGGCTGATAGTAAACTCTAAAGGCCAGTACAAGGTGGTTGTTTTTTGTTTTTTTTTTGGGGGGGGGGGGGGGGCGGGGCGGGTGGGGGGGGGGGGGGGGGGGGGAGGGGAGCGGCGCAAATCTGCTATGGTCATTAGTGCCCGGTCTGTGACTTAGGAAACGGTAAAAACAAAATTGGAAAGCAGCAGCAATGGGAACGAAACTCAAAAAATTGGATAAACTAAAAGCAGAAGGAAAGCTTAAAAATCCACTACAGAAAGGGGTTGGTTGTCCCCAAAAAGAGCTTCAAATGACTGACATCATTTCACTGGCACTAATAAACTCGAGAACGCGATCGGCCGAGCGCATGTCATCTGCTAAAATGGACGATATCTCAGGCGACAGCTGTAGATGGGCGCGTAACTGAGAAATAGGGGCACTCAATTAAAAGGTGTCTTACCATCCACAGCTGAGAGCAGTGGGGACAGAGTGGGGGAGGATCGCCGCTTAAAAGATGTCGATGGCTAGAAAGACAGTGCCCTATCCGGATTCTAGTTAAAATTACCTCCTCCAACGACTCGTTCGGGAGGAAGAGGTCCAAGCACAGTGAAGAGCTTTCACGTCCCGCAATTTATTATGGGGAAGTGTCGACCAATATGCGTGCCATGAAAGAACAACACGACGACATAAAACGCTCCGTAGATCGGCGAAGGGAATCGATCGAATAGCTGGCCGAAGAAGAGACTGCAGCCTAGGCCGCTATATCGGCCGCCTCATTGCCACAGATACCAATGTGTCCTGGGAGCCAGAGGAACGCCACAGAGACTCCCCCCAAATGGAGCAAGCGCAGGCAGTCCTGAATCCGGTGGACCAGAGGGTGGACAGGGTAGATAGCTTGGAGACTGAGGAGAGAGCTGAGAGAATCTGAACAGATGACATACTGTATCCGCTGATGGCGGCGGATGTATTGGACAGCCTGGAGAACAACAGAAAGCTCCGCAGTATAAACTGAACACTGGTCGGGAAGCTGAAATCTATTTGGGGTGTCGCCAACAATATAGGCACTCCCTACACCTAACGATGTTTTCGAGCCATCCGTGTAAATAAATGTGGCTTCATTTGTGCACATAGAGCAGAAAATGCCCGACGATAAACAAGTGAAGGTGTACCATCTTTGGGAAACTGACAAAGGTCACGGAGCAGGCAGATCCGGGGATGGAGCCAAGGCGGTGCTGTACCAAGTTGTCAAGAAGGTTTTAGGAAAGCGGAAGGAAAGAGAATGGAGCAGTTGACGGAAGCGGACTCCCGGTGGTGGTAGTAGGGAGGAGGGGGCACCGGGGCAATGCAGAGGTGCGTGGCATTGAACGTTCCGCAGTTGTAAGAATAACGTCGGTAATATGTGTGACCTCATCGTAGACGCTAGGAAAGTGTCGGTATCAAATGTCGCTAGAGACGAAAAAAAGTGTCCAATCGGCTTGACCAAACTTCCAGCGTCGCGGGCGAATATATGGCTGTTGAGACTGCAGTCTAAGGACACATGGAAAGTGGTCACTCGAGTGTGTATCATCAAGGGCGAACCATTCGAAGTGCCGAGCTAGCGGAACAGTACCGACCGAAAGGTCCAAATGAGAGAAATTTGTCGTGGAGGCAGACAAAAATGTAGGGTCCCCAGTGTTGAGGCAAACTAGATCCGCTTGGTGGAAGACGTCTAGCAATAGTGAGCCACGCGGACAAGGATGTGGAGATCCCCAAACAGCTGGTGGGCATTGAAGTCCCCAACCAGCAAATAGGGGGGTGGAAGCTGACCAAGGAGATGAAGGAGATCAGCTCGTGCCATTGGTGTGGACGATGGAATGTATACAGTAGAAAGAGAAAAGGTATATCCAGAAAGGTAAAGACTGACAGCGACAGCTTGGAAGGAAGTTTTTAAGGGGGTTGGGTGATAATGGAGAGTATCATGGAGAAGAATCATGAGCCCTCCATGTGCTGGAGTGCTTCAGCAGAGGGGAAATCAAATCGGACGGACTGAAAATGGGGGAGAACAAAGCGGTCATGGGGACGCAGCTTTGTTTCCTGAAGACAGAAGATGACCGGCGAGTAGGATAGTAAGAGGATCGACAATTCATCCCGATTGGCTCGAAGGCCGCAGATATTCCAGTGGATAATGGACATACGGTGAACAGAAAATGGAGGAATGTGACCAAGGTTGCCGTCAACTCAGCGACTGCTCAGAGCTTGCGACCGACAGCATGGAATGGCATTCAGCCAACGGCAAAAGATCCTGATCCATAGGTTGCTCAGGAGCAGCTCCTGGCACCAGCGATCGGCCAGTTGATCGGCCACCAGCAGTGCGCCTCGGCGACACAGAAGACGGCCGAGGGCGATTACCACCAGGTGGTGCTGTAGATGAGACGCCTTGGTGGAGAAGGAGATGAACTGGGTTTCTTACTAGCCTTCTTGGAAACATGATGTTCAGATGAAGGAGGAACTGATGGTTGTGAAGTTGGGGTACGTAAAAAATCTTCACGAGTATGCTCTTTTTTCGAAGTCTTGGTGTCTGACTTTTGGGCTCAAGATTTAGCAGAACCCGATGAAGGGTGAGCCATAGAGTGGGCAGGCGAAAGTGGGGAGGTTGAACGGGCGATCTTTGCGCTGGCTGATCTGACAACCGTGGCACGAAAGGTAAGGTCACAAGTCTGTGTGGCTACCTCCTTTGTTGGCCGAGGAGAGGCAAGGACAATGCTGTATTTTCCTGTCTGAGGCACGGTGGGCTGTCGACTGGCGAATAATTTTCGAGCAGCAAAGGTAGACACCTTTTCCTTCACTCTAATTTCCTGAATGAGCTTTTCGTCTTTAAAAATGGGGCAATTTCGAGAGGAAGCAGCATGGTCACCCATACAGTTGATGCAACGAGGGGATGGAGGTGGACAAGCACCCTCATGGGCATCCTTGCCACATGTAACACATTTGGCCGGATTCGAACAGGACTGGCTGTTGTGATTGAACCGCTGACACCGATAGCGACGCATAGGGTTTGGGATGTAAGGGCGAACGGAAATTATCTCATAGCCTGCTTTGATTTTCGATGGGAGTTGAACTTTGTCAAATGTCAAGAAGACAGTACGGGTTGGAATGATGTTCGTGTCAACCCTTTTCATGACTACGAACTGTCGTTACGCCCTGGTCAGACAGGTAGTGTTTAATTTCCTCGTCGGACAATCCGTCGAGGGAGCAAGTATAAACGACCCCACGTGATGAATTTAAAGTACGGTGCGGTTCTACCCGGACAGGGAAGGTGTGTAGCAGTGAAGTACACACCAATTTTTGTGCCTGGAGGGCACTGACTGTTTCTAACAACAAGGTGCCATTTCGTAATCTGGAACACGACTTTACAGGACCTGCAATTGCGTCGACACCTTTCTGAATAATGAAAGGGTTGACCGTGGAGAAGTTGTGACCTTCGTCAGACCGAGAAACAACAAGAAACTGTGGCAACAATGGAAGGACTGTCTGTGGCTGAGACTCATTGAACTTACACTTGTGAGCTGACATAGTAGAAGATGAGGAAACCATTGCGAAAGTATCCCCCATGATTACCGGCGTCTCCGATGGCGCGCTCCTTCTTTGTGGGGGCCCTCTCTGAGGGCACTCCCGCCTTAGGTGATTGTTCACACCCCAGGTCACACCTCCCGACAAACGGACGGATGGACCAATCGGCACTTTCGGAAGGTATCAGCTCGGGTAATCACCCCTCCCTGGGCCTGGCCATTACCAGGGGGTACGTACGTGTCCTACCTGTCTACCCGGCGTGGGGAATTACGCGTTACCCCATCACTGGCTACGCATGGAATTGCGTGGGTCGGCCTTCAGACACGCACAGGGAGGGAAAAAAGAGAAAGGGAAAGGAAAGAAGAGAGGTCTCAAACGCCGCAGTGGAGAAAAGGGCAAAGAGAAGAGTTAAGGAAAAGAGAAGGACAAAGGAATGACGAAGACTTGCAAGCGGAGAAAGCAAAGAATTTGTTACAGTTTCAAGCATCCGACTCCGGACGTTGGCACGAACCATACTCCTAGAGGGGGAGAAAGGGAAGGAAAGAGGCTGAGGTGAGGGGGGATGGCGGGAGGGGGGGGGGGGGAGGGGGCGAAGATGGGGGATGGGGAAGGATGCGGAAAGGAAAGGGAAGGGAAGGGAAGGGAAGGGAAGGGAAGGGAAGGGAAGGGAAGGTATGCAGCCCGGAAAGGAAGGAAGGCCACATTAGCTCGGGGTCCCGTGCTCGCCACGCACGTATCCACAAAAGATTTGTGGACCCCCTGGGGGGGGGGGTAGTAGTACAAGGTCTGTAGCCTCAGCAAGTTACCGTACTAGAAGGATGTCTTCACATACAGGCAGGTTAACCAACCTTCCCAACCCATCTTGTACCTTCTGGATTTTGTCTTAAGTCTGCCATTGGTGGGTGAACACGTTTGAATCCAAATTGTATTGTGTCATCCTTTATCCCTACAACAGTGATTCAGTGCAACAACACAAGACAAGTTTTGCGAGTAATTCCTACAGGAACTTAATTGTGGATAGTGTTTAAGATTACACAGACAGCAAAACATTTTGAAGAATAGAAACACTTTAGAGGCTTCAGCAATGCTATAATGTTGTGAAGGGCACTGTTTCTTTACATTGCACAAACATGTTTCGAAGCCCACAGAAAGTGATTGGCTGATAGTTTGTCACAACCAGTCAATTGGCAGTTAATTTACCGTCCCCATTGTCAGTCCCATTATCTTCTACAGATATTTTTGAGATAGAGTAGAAGAACACAAAATAATTTAAAGGTCAAAGGTTTGTCATTATCCATCCGAATTACAAGCACTTTTTATAAACATCCTGAAAAATGTCACTACAGTAATTCCTCTACAGATAGACACTGATGGGCACCAAAATAAATACTGGAATATTTTAGGCTTCATAACAATTGTGTCAGATTGATAATCATGAGATCAAAAGAAGCAATCCATCTAATAAATTTACTAAGAAGAGCAATAGTGGCTGCCAATGTAAAATAATTGTTTATGGACATTAAGCAAATTTCTTATCCAAATAAACAATTGGAAGAGCTGATATAAATACCATTTTCAGAAAATATATCAGCCTGTACAGCTGATACACTATCATCACACACAATAGGAAGGAAGGTCATTAGAAACAAAGTTTAAGTTTAGACTGGAAAAGGATAGAGCATGAAATCAAATTTTGCCTTTGCAACAGAACTATCCCAATATTTGCCTCAAATGATTTCAGGAAATTACAGAAGATCTAGAAGGTGCTGTGCTGAGTGTCCAGTGGCATGAACAATGCACTTCTCAACAGTTATTTACTTTCCCTTCCTTTCCCTGGAAATGAGGAAACCATTCCACAGAATGTAACTCTTACAGCAAGTAACTCCCAAAGTGGAAGGAGTGCTTAAGGCTAAAATGTTAGGTTTTAGAATAATATTCCTTACACAAGGCGATTAAAGAATGAATAATTCTAAGTTATTCACAACATTCTCTAACAGCAAGGTATACAAACTTCAGCACAAAGACAGCAGAAAAAAATTCGAATGACAAAAACTTTTCTAATTACTTTCTCACATTATCTTTTCCTTGACAAGACTGGTACACATGATACACACGCACACACTATTCAACAGCTTACTATTTATATACAGAAGTTCACCGAAACATTTAATAATTACCTCGTTCAATTGCAATCCTTTCATAGCATGACAGATAGGAAAAAACATGCATAAGACAGTCATCGTTGAGGATATTGACCATACACAGAGACTCTTCTACATCTGTATCTTGCTGCAGTATGGGAGCTACTTTCTTGGTACCACCAGCACTAGCACTTTGTGATCCCCGCCATGGATCAAGGACTAATGTACCATCCGCTGCTTGATATGGTTGGTGCCAGCTGTCAGCGGGTGCCACATACAGTCTCTTGCCATTCAGTGTGATACCATGCAAGGTTTTACTCTTCATCATGGCTCTGTGAATATGTATACAGAGATCTGATTTGGTACACAATGGACAGGTTCTAATAGTTTTATACAACAACAATAAATATTTATTAAGCAACAGCTACAATCACTACACTAGAGAAGAAGTACCTTCTCACTGACAAAGCAAGCTGGGATTATTTTAATTCCTCTTGTTTTGTCCTCTGCCTCCTTGAAATTCATTTTTTTCATTTTGACTTAATTAACATTAACTTACGTGAATATAATCTGCATTTTCATATCAGAGAAAGGTTGACCCTCAGTTTTAAAGATTATAGCAGCAGATCTAATTTTTTGCTTAGTTTTGAGTATGTATTTGATTTTCTAATTTATTTTTGGTTATTCCAAGTTAGTAAGTTACATTATAGGGTGAATTTGACACACAAACAAGTATAAATTCTATACTTATAATAAACTTTTGGAAGACAAAATATTAATAATCTAAAAGTACCTATTTAGCTCTATTCAAAAACATGTTAGTAAAATTGGTTCTTCATTAATTCCAAAGTAATTAACAGTTTTGTTATATGTATTGTTTGCATAATTATATTTGTTAATTTCATGGTTTAAACAAATAATTCAGCCTAAACCTCAGAGCAGAAAAAACTGTTAAAAAGATGCAATATTTCGATGTATTCATTTTATTGAGGAAGTTAAATTTTAATTGTAATTTCTGTAAATTTAACTTCAAACAATGTGCAGTTTCAGTACCAATTACTGTGATTATATATAAGGGCCCCAATTTTTGGTCAGACAGACGGTCCATGGCTGAGTTTCAGACAAGTGACCTGCGCTGGTTAGAACAAAAAACAACAATGCTTCAAATTAACTGTGGAATCAGTTTTGTATGGTATTCTGCCTTACAGCAGGTCTTGTCATGGGTTAAGCCTCTTCCACGTTTGTCTGTCCATAGCCAGTCTTTTCATTTCTGAATATTTGCCTCCTTTGATATTGTCCAGCATTTTATATCTTCTTTTTCCTCTTCCCTTTTTCCCTCCACCATTCCTTCCTTCAATAAACTGTCCCTCAAACAATGTCCAATCCAGTTCCGTTTTCTCTTTCTGACTACTTTCAGCATGTTTCTTCTCCAACTCTTCTTAACACTTCCTCATTCCTTACTCGATCTCCCCATTTCACGTTTTCCATTCTTCTCCATATCCACAACTCTAGTGCCTCCAATCTTCTTTCATCTTCCTTCCTCAATGTCCAGGTCTATGCACCATATAGTGCAACACTCCAGATGTAACATTTAACAAGTCTTTTCCTCAGCTCTTTTTTAGTGGTCCACAAAGTAATTTCTGTTTCCTCTTGAATCTTTCTTTTGCAATTGCAATTCTTTTCCTAATTTCTGTTGAGCAGTAAATATCATCCATTATTACACTTCCCAAGTAACTGAAGTTACTCACTTGATCTATTTCCTCTCCCCCTATTTTCATATGGCATTTTCTCTCCTTTCCTCCAATTACCATGCTTTCCGTTTTCTTCCTCTTCTTGATCTTCATTCCGTATTATTCTAATTTGGTGTTTAGACCATCTAACATTTGTTCCCTCTCTCTTGCACACTCTGCCATCACAATCATGTCTTCTGCAAATCTTATACACTCCACTATCAGTCCCCCTATACAAACTCCTCTCCTTCCATCAAAACTTTCACTAATAATTTCCTCCAGATATATATTAAGCAGTGTTGGTGATAAACAACAACCTTGTCTTACACCTCTTCCCAGTTCAATTTCTTCATTCATCACACCACCTATTCTTACTCTTGCTCCCTGGTTCAAATGTAAATTTCTAATTAGCCATCTATCCCTCCAGTCAACTCCATGTTTCCTTAGGATTTCCATCAGTTTGTCCCATCTGACAGTCAAAAGCCTCAAGATCAATGAACACAACATACACCTTCCATTTCTTCTCCATGTACCTCTCCCCTATCACTCTCAGTAGCCCAATGGCATCTCTAGTTCCCACTCCTCACCTGAAACCAAATTATTAGTCACCACCTGCAACTTTATCTTTTTCTTCTATGCCACAGTCTTCTTCACTTGGTTGGCTGTCTGCAGCGTATAGCCATCCTATATATTCTTTCCATCTTCTCATTATTTCTTGGGGTACACTCACCATTTTACCGTCTGCTGCCTCTACTTCCTTTAGTTCAGTGTTGTTTCTCTTTTCCCTGAATGTCAAATCCATTGCTTCTTTGTACATCAAATCATTTTCCTTCTCTCTCTAATTTCTCTATCTTGGCACTTTTCTGTCAGCCATTTCTCCTTTGCTTTTTCTGTTTCCCTTCTTAATTCATTATTTAACCTCCTGCAGTTGTGCTTCCCATCTTCTGATTTTATATTTTTCCATTTCCTGCAATCATTCATCTTCGTTATCATATCTGCTGTTACCCATTCTTTCTTTACTTTTTTCCTTTCCTTGACTCCCAGTGTTTCCTTAGCTCCCTTTCTGATCCCATTTTTAAAACGATCACATCTTCCTTCTATGCACTGTCTCCTGTCCTTTCATCACGATTTCATTATATGCATTCTCGAATTTTTCACAATTGCCTTTGTCTTTCAGTTTCTCAAAGTTAATGTGCTCTTTCTTCTGTCCTTTCCAGGTTCTTTTCAATTTAACTAGAACCTCAGCTATTACTAATATATGATGTGAATAAATATCTGCCCCTGGATAGCTTTTGACATTCTTTAGGCAATTTCGGTGCCTTTGTTGTATCATTAAGTAATCAATTTGATATCTCTTGTTGTCAAATTGACATATCCAAGTTTAACGTCTTGTGGTTATCAAATAGATTATTCCCAACTACCATGAAATTTTCATTGCAGTATTCCAACAATCTTTATCCTCTCTTATTTCTTTCTCCCAGTCCAAATTTTCCCAGAGCTTTTCCTTCTGGTCCTTCGCCAACTACGGCATGCCAATCACCCATTATAACAATACATGCATTTCTTTTCTCTCTCTCTGCTAAGTTTCCCATCATCTCATTTTCTATCTTTTCATCTAAATGATTACTTGTTGGCATATAGACCTTGATGATAACTAAGTCTTTCTTTTTCCCTTTCAGTCTCATCATCATTATTCTTCCACTAACATATTCAACCCTGATAACCTTGTCTTTCAGTCTTACCTATTAAAATTCCAACCCCATACATTCCATTTTTATCTTCACCTGAACAGCACAATCTGAAGTCGTCACTTTCTAGTTCTCCACAACCACCCCATCTCACCACACACATTCCGAGTACATCCAATTTGTTTCTTGTCATTTCATGTTTGGCATGTTCTAATTTCCCTTCCTGGAGAAGGGTCAAAACATTCCAAGTCCCAATCCTCAATAAGTCTTCCTTTTCTCCTTCCTTCCTTCTCCATTTGCTCTAATCTCTGGAGTCCTCTTATTCCCCTCCCGAAGATCCGATTGAGGAGAAGCTTTACCTCCCGAATATTGTACAGAGAGGTCCATCCCATGAACATCTAGGGAAGTAATTCAAGTGGTGGTTTGCCAGAGAGCACCAGAAAACAGGCATTATTGCAAATACACAGCTGCATTAGTGTAGGAAGCCCGCATGTATAAAGCACTAAGAGAGCTTACATTATGCCATTAAACAGGACATCAGAGGATACTCCAAAAGCATCGAAATTTCGTAAACCATACTGAAATGCATAATTTGGCTTGCAGTGCACATTGATCTTTTTCCAGATTCACAATCAAGTAGGTCCCATCTGATATTAAGCTTTTCAGTGTGGTTTCCACGATGTAAATTTTCTTGGAGTACCAGTACTGTACTCTCTCATATTTGGTTCTTTATTATAGCATAATGCCATACACGGCAGAAGATGAAAACGTGCACTTGAAAATCATCGAACAGTTTGAACTAGTCAATGCTGTGGAACGAGACACTTCATTTCAAATAAATTGATTGCCTCTGCAGAAAGATTAATGAAGTCAAATTTCTTTAGCAAGCTGACAAAAATAGCTTCACTGTTCTGCAAGGCGATTAATGCTCGACTTAATAATTTGGAAACCAAAATAAAATCGTAAAACTGAAACTAATAGTATATTTTTCCCCTCCGTAATTATGTGAATGTATTATAATTCACTTGATAGCTCCCAGCCGCAGAAATTCTTTTTGTTTTCATTTAACGTGGGAGCTGTAAACTAAGAGGAAACAGCACAATCACTTAACGCAAACAGGGGTCAGGGGAGACTAACTCCCTCCCACTACAACTCTGAGACCTTTGCACCTGCGCATGCGGGAATCTGGCAGCTAGAGTGTGAGAAAAAAATTTTCTCGTACTGTTCATACGCAAGTCAACTGCGCATGTGCACGAGCCTGCTGGCCAACTGGTCAAACGAACCTAATGTAAACAGTTGTGACGTCACGCTCATAGGAAACAGTTTATTGTTACAAAGTATTACATAGTCTTCGCCTAAGGCCTTTGACATATTTTTTCTGTTCACAGACGCTTGTGAGGGCACGGTGTTTTATTGAAGTAAATGGCACATTTCCTTTGCCATTAATGTTTTATTTTTTTCCTCTCATTTATATTTTATTGCTGCAGTATCATTCTCTAGTAGCAGGACTCAGTAACATTCTTTGCTAGAGAATCAATTCTTACCAGTCAAAGTTACAAAAATTTAACTGAAGTTAAAACAATGAAAAATTCCCGGGTTTTATACAACCTGTATTAATGAGGCTTATGGAAAGTTTAAACAATAGTGCACTGGCCATACACATATAGCTGTGTATTATTAGGGGGTTGTGAACAGTGAAATTAAAGTATTGTAAAACGTAACTGCGCATCTATTGGCTACATCATTTGAAGTAGTCAGTGCCGGAATCCACAACCCTTTTTCAGCCAGTTTGGCAACACAGTACAAAGACACCGAGGACAATCAAAAAACATGAACAAATGAAGAATTAAAAGCATGTGGAATCGCCACATCACTACCAAAAAAGTTGAACTTTTAAGGAAATTAATGTTTAACATACTGTCAACAATGAAGTTGTCAAAGACAAAGCCATCACCAAAGAATTCATCTTTAAAGATTTACAGAAATCACACAAAACCAAAACCTAGATGACCTGGTAGGAATTTCAATCCTTCTCCTCCCACATACCAGTCCAGTGCTTTAATCGCTGTTGTAAAAATTGGAGGCATGTCAATACACACATGAAAACAATACTATTTCTAGCTCTTAATAGGAATGAAGTAGCAAACTGACTCCATTAGCAACACATACTTCTGCTAAAAGTATTCTTGAACGTATCACCACCAACATAGTATCTTTCTAACTAGTGTTATTTGCATTGTCGTGTTAAATGAGAGTTTCCAAAACAAATTTCAGAACAGGCTCTTCAACACATACTGACACTGTGATTTTGCCATCTAATAAATATGAATCCCAGGTTTCATTATGTACAAAAAGTATAATTACAACTAGGTAGAACAAATTGTGAACAATTTTCCAATGTACACAGAGTTCCTTCTCAGACTGCTTGTCCAGTGACCAATTTCATAGATGGTTAAGTGTCATGAAATCCGTAACAATGCAAAGTCAATAAGTACTGTATGATTACTGAATGACACATGCAAGTAATTCACCGCACTGAGTTGGTTTCTGGGATATGTTGTCAACATTATCACAAATCTTTAGACTGTTTTAATAATAGTATTTTCCCCACAATTTCAGAAATGAAACCTACATTCTACAAGTCTTGTGAAGCCGTGGGGTGGGGAATCATCTCACTAGAGGACGACTTCAACCAAAACTAACTACTCTGATATGCAGTGCAAAACTGATGGCCAATCTTACATAAAAAGTGACTTGCAATACCAATATACAGAGTGGTCTGTGCACCCCTCAGTTCACTGTTGTCTACCATTCAAAGTCCACTAAAAAAAGAAGAAGGAAAAAGAAATCCCAACACCTGCAAAAGTCTGACAACAATTAGATTTCATAATGCTGCAATTAATTGAATGAAACCTGTGGGCCTACTGAAAATGGAGGCAATTATGCCTTGACATTAAGAAGATCCATTCAAACATTCACAAGAAGCACAGAAATGCCGGGCTAGTGTCTGGATTGACGATCTACAATGGTGATTCAAATGAAATCTTTAAAAGTGCAATAAAATTTCTAGAAGATGTACTGTTGATTTGGATGTTGACAGGAGTTATCCTTGTTTTTCGAAAACTGACTAACCGTTTGCTGTAGAGAGTTTGTGAAGGATAGCAATCTCATTACTGTAAACAAAATAGCCATTTTTTGGATATTAGTGTTGGTTCAGCACACTATATTGTCCATGATGCATTGAGCTTCCATAGCAAGACTGCAAAATGGGTGCCAAATCTGTTGAGAGTTGAACTGAAAGATCATTGTGTCAGGCCCTGCAATGAACTTTCGCATTGTTTGCAGGTGAAAGGTAATTGACTTCTGGACAGAGCTGTAACTGGACATGAAACATGGGTTTTCTATCACAGGGTGTATACGTGGTCAAGGAAAAAAATTCCCGGATTTTTCCCAGTTAAACATACACTTTCTCCCAGGTGAAAAAACACTTTTTCCATGTTAAGTGACAGTATATTCTCCCAGGTGAAAAAACACTTTTTCCATGTTAAGTGGCAGTATATTTTCCCTGCAAAACTTATTTGAATGCTTATGGTTTTATACACGGGCATTGAATTTCCCGGCACTTTAGCAAACGAAACTCACGGAAAAAGACACATTTTGGAAATATCTTTGACTTGCAGCAACGTGTGCTCTGCATATTTTCGTATTACGCAAGTATACACTGGAATTCCACCAAACACTGCATGTTACTTTCCAAATCATTGAAATCCAGATTGCGATGCGCTTTTGTAAGCCAGTCATAGCTCATGTCACGTGATCTCACCAGCCGATGACAGCAGATATTCAGAGCACAGGACACGTGATGTAGTCAGCCAACAGAACATCTCTTAAGTAGCACGAAAACACAAACAGGGAAAGTTAACAGTTTAAATTAATATACATAGTGTTCATACAAGAAAAGCAAAGCTTGGTCTCTAAGGTTCATATGCCGCAAGGAAAGCTAAGCTTTCGCATATAATGTTGATCTTTTTTGCACGTGTTACACTTTAAGATGTGTCATACAAATGCACCAGTAAAATTTTTAACAATGACAAATGTCTGATCTTCAGGGTTCAAAATTCTAAATGGCTCCTCATCAAACAGGAGATTTTTAAATAAGAGTCAAACACTCAGAGTCGAGAAATTCATGGTACATTCTTGCACACAGTTCAACTTACGTAAAAGGATATTTACTTTGAAAGTAACACTTTTCAAACCACCATTCGCAATATTTTCCCACAACCTGTCAGAAATAGGTTAGTTTCAGCAGTTGCCAGAGAGCGCCGATAACAGGTGACACCACGCTTGTGCAGCTATCATGACGTAGGAAGCCCGTATGTAGGTACGTGTAGAACGTATTATGTCATAAAAGAAAGACATCTAAGGATACTCCCAGAGCATTGGAATTTTGTGAACAACATTTAAAATGCATACTTAAAGTGCACATTTGTATGTCCAGATTCCCAATGAAGAAGACCTCGACCTGGTATTAAGCTTTTCATTGTGGTTTTCAGAATGTAAATTTTCTTGGAGCACCAGTACTGTATTACATCATGTTTGGTTTTTTATTATGGCATAATGCCACACATGCCAGCAGATGAAAACATGCACTTGAAATGCAGCAAACAGTTGAAACTAGCCAGTATTGTGGAATTACACATTTAATTTAAAATACATTGACTACCTCTGCGGAAAAGGTTAATAAAACTCAAATTTCTTTAGCAAACAGACAAAAATAACTTCATCATTCTGCAAGGTGATTAATGTTTGACTGTCAGGAAGGTGGAAATAAAATAAAATCAAACTAATAACATTTTAGCCTTCCATAATTATGTGAATGTATTTTAATTCACTTGATAGCTCCCAGCCACAGATAATCGTTTTGTTTTCATCTGACATGAGAGTAAATGATGGACAAACAGCAAAATCACTAAACGTAAACACGGGGCACGTGGAGACTACCCACCGTAACTCAGACTGCTCTGGGCATCAGCCCCGGATCTACGATGTTTGCTAACGGGGTCAATAATTAAAAAAATTTGAATTTTCAAAACTATGTTCATCTTGTAGCGCACATATTTCTGAAAAGTCTGAAACATAAAACATACATGTTCAAGGAAATTTAAGGCATGTTGTTTGGTCTTGGTGTGCCAAAGTGCAGTGTCACGCCTATTTATACAGCATTCTTCTATCGCGCGTCACTGTATTTGCTCTGTGGTATTGAAACGTGTATATTTTGTAATGGATGCCATCAAACTATATGTCCTGTGGTGCCTCTCCTGCTCCCAGTCAGCCAGTTTGACAGCCTGACCCTCTTAAAAATCTCACAATTAATAGCGAATGGGATTATTTGTAATCGGGAGAACAAGAACTCTTCAGAATATTTGCACTCTTTATTGCCTATTTGCTAATAACTTGCTGTTGTGTGACAAAATTAATATAGGATACATAAAACCAATAAGGACAAGAGGAAGTACACATATCTCCATCCTTAGCTCCTAGCATTTTTTTCTCTCTAATCTTGCTAGAGCTTTACATGGCGTGCTTTCCTTTCTGTGAAAGGATCTATTACCTCAAAGTTCGTCAAACGATTTGCTACATGAAAAATCGAAATGTTGTTACCTAATACTGAAAAAGCTGTTAATACAAATAATACCCAAGACTGGTGTGGTTTCTTGATCTGATTACGTCTATTTCGTCACTGTCTGCTAGATAAAACAAAATAGGCCTTTCTCCTATTGCAGCAATTTTGTAACACACACCAAATAAACAAGACTATTTTGGCACAAATGGTCATTTTTATAACACGACAGAATAGAATTCACGAAGTACCAATATCAAATGCCTATTAGCAGGGTGTATACGACCCAGGACAACTGGGAGATTTGGGAAAAACCTGGGAATTTTTTCATCCGGGAGAAAACAGGGAAAAACCCGGGAATTTTTTACAGTTCTGGGAATTTTCCATTGTTTTTGTTTTCAGTTAAATTTTTGTAATTTTGACTGGTAAGAACTGATACTCTAACTGCAGAATAACACTTCAACAATAAAACATAAAGAAGAGAAAAAATGGAAATAACTTAAATTGCAAAGGAAATACGCCATATACGATGACGACACACAGTGCTCATGCAAGCGGGCGCCAACAGCAAAATGTGTAAAATGGTTTAGGAAGACTACGCAATGCTTCATAACAAATTGCCTCCAATGAGCGTGAAGTCACAACTGTTTATATTAGATTCATTTTAGCAGTTACACGCGGGATCATGCGCATGTGCAGTAGAGTAGTATCTTCTCCCACTTCTGGCTACAGAAATGTGGCTGTGGCCTGTATAAGCAGTCGCAGCAAGCAGCTAGATGCTACTGGGAAAAATTTTACTGGAGCATCCCAGCTGTCCGATTCCTGCATGCGCAGCAGGCCCAGATCTTGGGGGTGGGGATTCTTATTCTTCTGGGGGAAAAACCTTGTTTCACAAAGCAACTAGCATTCAGTACACGTTCGTCTAACGATTACTCCTGACTTTGAAACACATTCCTGTCAGTTTTTGAACACATTCAGAGTTGATTTCTGAATGAATCTCAAGTTGATTTGTGAATGTACGCATAGTGTACCTGATGTCTCTGTCGGGGGAATCCTCGTCGCATTTAGAAACAAACTTTCCTACAGACAAAAAGGGGCTATCGAGCTGAGCGGAGTAAGGACGAATGGATGAATGCCAACCACTGTCTCTGTGGTTGATTCGGTCTGCGAATGAGGAGGTTGTTATAATTACTAGCAAAATCCATAGATTCAGACTACAGGAGCGGAAATAATTGAATAACAGGTAAAAAAGATTACATATTACCTTCTCTGTGTAGCCAAGAAAACGAAATTTTGACAAAATTTTTGCCCAGATCACTATACTAGTAAGGGCCACTTGTACAGTCCCCGGCTAGCAGCCGCTCTAAGTTCTATTCTGGAATAAGCGCGGAAAACGCGTTATACGAACATGTAACAATGCCTAACCAGATAATAGCGGGTTAACTAAACCGGTGATTCTGGCAGAGTTAGTGAAGTTAACCTGCGAATAAGCTTTGACATTGGCAGGAATAGTTACAGAATTAGTGATAACAAGACTTTGTTAGAACGAGGAAGGAGAAGAAACGAGGACATCACACAAATTATGGAACAATGTGAAAATTCCAAGTTTTTATAAAAATTTCGTACTACTACTTTTCGATCTCATGCTTCATGCTTCAGAAACTGAAGCATATGAATGAAGTGTGAAACTATTTCCTACTGTAAAGCTTTTTGCTAGTAGTAGGCCTTACAGGCATTTGATATTGGTACTTTGTGACTTATATCCTGTTACAAAAAAGATCGTTTGTGCCAAAACAGTCTCGTTTATTTGGTGTGTGTTACAATTGTTGCAGTATTAGAAAGGCCAGTGACAAAATAGACATAATCAGATCGGGAAACCATACCAGTCTTGGGTCCTATTTGTATTAACAGCTTTTTCAGTATTATACAATGACATTTCGACTTTTCAGGTAGAAAATGTTTGATGAACTTTGACGAGGTAATAGATTCTTTCACAGAAAGGAAGGCACGCCATGTAAAGCTGTAGCAAGATCAGAGAGAAAAAAATTCGAGGAGCTAAAGATTGAAGCAATGTGTAATGTCTTGCTTGTCTCATGTCTTTACTGGGTTTATGTATCCTTTATTTAATTTTATGTCACACAAAGTAGCAAGTTGTTAACTCATAGGCCCAAGAGGGCAAATTTTATTAAGAGTCTTCTTTTTTTAAAAAAAAAAGGAAAGGGGGGGGGGGGGGGGGGGGGCAGAACGTCAAACCCACCGATTGTAAGCAGGAGAGGCACCACAGAACACTTTAATTTCCACTGTTATGAATATGGTTTAATGGCATCCATTACAAAAGATACACGTTTCAATTCCACAGAGTAAAGTAGAGTGACGTGCGATAGAAGAATGCCTGTGTGAGAAGGCGAGACACTGCACTTTGGCACACTTACGCCCAAATAACGTGTTATTACATTTCCCTCGAACACATATGTCTTATGTATCAGACTCTTCAGAAAAACGTGCACTACAAAATGAACACATTTTTGAAAATTCTATTTTTTTTTAGTTTTTAACGTCCTATCTCAAAGGCTCGAGGGAGTGGCGGGGTATTGCCCCGGTTTGGAAATATCTTAGATCAAGGGCTGATGCACAGAGCAGTCTGAGTTACAGTGGGAAAGTGGGTAGTCTCGACGTGACCCATGTTTACATTTATTGATTTTCCTGTTTCCTCTTCGTTTACTACTCTCACGTCAAATGAAAAAACAGATTTCTGTGGCCGGGAGTTATCAAGTGAATTAAAATAAATTCACATAATTACGTAAGGCTAAAATGTGTTGTTAGTAGCAGATTTTATTTTATTTCCACGTTTCTGACAGTCAAGCATTGACCTCAGTCCGTGGGTCCACATGCGTGGACTTCGTGGTTTTATTTCACAAAGCTTATGAACAGTTTCTATCGACTGAATACTTCTAGTACACGTTTGTGGAAGCTTCGTAGTTTCAGTCCATGCCACCAGATTGCGCCACAATCTGCTTGCAGTGCCATCTGATGTTTTGAAGATTCGGGTCGGCAAAATTGCTACACACAGCACACACTCTGAAGGTAATTCAAAATAATTCCTTATTCTATACACTAACTTTACTTTATTTTTTGCTTTACATATGTAAAAATAGTCACAAATGTGATATGTTTTTTCCAAATTATCTCTTACTGTGTATACAGTGGACATCGAAAGTCGAATTACACATATGAGTACTTCAGGTCTCAACCTCAAAGTTTTCCTGCTTACCTTATTCATTGTGAAGTTTTAGTTGTTATGGTATTGTGTGAAGAAATCTTCAATTATCCAACTGTTGTGGCAAAATATTATATAATGTTTACAATCTCGATTATTTAAACATCAAAAATTAATTTATGGCATTATTTTCAGTAATCAACGATGAAGATGTACTTCAGTTGCTGGAGGAGAGTGGCTTCAGCTCACTTTCAGATGATGAGAGTCTACAATTGTCAGATGAGGAGGCTATCCCCGAATCTAGTCACTACTGAACAAGCAGACATCAAAATAGAAGACCCTACACTTGGTTCGTCGCAGGACAGTGGACGTTAAAGTGAAGTTGAAATGGAAATGCTCAAAAATGGAAAACAAGGAGCCAGGTGAATATAATTTCGAAGATATGATGTGTTAAGGGATCCTGCTGAATACTTTTTCAAATATTATGATAAGAATTTTTGGAATGTTGTTGCAGAACAGACAAATCTATATCATGTGCAAAGCAATAGTAAGAATTTGAACACAAATAAGAACGAAACTCTTTCCTTTGTTGGCATTGAAATTCTAGTGGGCATGCTCAAGCTACCACAAGCCAAGATGTACTGGAGTAGGCTACTTGATCTGCCTCTCATCAGTGATACTCTAACTTGGGACAGATACTTCAAGTTACGCAATCATTTACATTTTGTAAATAATTTACATGACCAAGATAGGAGTGACAAACTTTGGAAAGTGAGGTCTTTGATTAATGTTTTCAGGAATAAGTGTCTCGCTTTGCCATGATCTAAGCACCTATCCATTGATGAGCAGATGATTCTCTGGCAGATGTGCAATGAGAACTTATGTGGCATCGAAACCCAATCCTCTTGGGTTGAAAAACTTTATTTAGGCATCATCAGATGGTTTAGTTCTTGACTTCATAATATGTAGTGGCAAAGGAACAGCGCCTGACACTGAATTAAAAGAAATAGGTTTAGGTGCAAGTGTAATTAAGCTGTTGACTGACAGTTCCAAACAATGGGCAGCATGTGATATATAGTGATGTTTTTACAGACTAAGTCAATTGAGCTTCTCTTAAGCAACAACATATCAAACAGGTACTGTTAATGAAAAACAGAATTTCTGATGTGGCTTCAAAATTCAAAACTGATTGTGATCTAAACAGAAGTGAATGGGATGAATATGTGAGAGAAGACAAAAAGGTGTGTGCACTTAAATGGAAAGATAACAAGGCTGTCATGTTGGTATCATCTTGTGTTGGGAGTGAGCCGCAAGTTATTTGTAAGTGATGGTCAAAGGTGCAGAACGGAAGTATTGATGTACCACAACCAGCTACTGTGAAGAGTTACACTTTCAACATGGGTGGTAGTGACCTATGTTACAGATTCATGGCCTGCTACAGGTCAAATACCAGAACAAGAAAATGGACTTTCAGACTACACTCCTGGAAATAGAAAAAAGAACACATTGACACCGGTGTGTCAGACCCACCATACTTGCTCCGGACACTGCGAGAGGGCTGTACAAGCAATGATCACACGCACGGCACAGCGGACACACCAGGAACCGCGGTGTTGGCCGTCGAATGGCGCTAGCTGCGCAGCATTTGTGCACCGCCGCCGTCAGTGTCAGCCAGTTTGCCGTGGCATACGGAGCTCCATCGCAGTCTTTAACACTGGTAGCATGCCGCGACAGCGTGGACGTGAACCGTATGTGCAGTTGACGGACTTTGAGCGAGGGCGTATAGTGGGCATGCGGGAGGCCGGGTGGACGTACCGCCGAATTGCTCAACACGTGGGGCGTGAGGTCTCCACAGTACATCGATGTTGTCGCCAGTGGTCGGCGGAAGGTGCACGTGCCCGTCGACCTGGGACCGGACCGCAGCGACGCACGGATGCACGCCAAGACCGTAGGATCCTACGCAGTGCCGTAGGGGACCGCACCGCCACTTCCCAGCAAATTAGGGACACTGTTGCTCCTGGGGTATCGGCGAGGACAATTCGCAACCGTCTCCATGAAGCTGGGCTACGGTCCCGCACACCGTTAGGCCGTCTTCCGCTCACGCCCCAACATCGTGCAGCCCGCCTCCAGTGGTGTCGCGACAGGCGTGAATGGAGGGACGAATGGAGACGTGTTGTCTTCAGCGATGAGAGTCGCTTCTGCCTTGGTGCCAATGATGGTCGTATGCGTGTTTGGCACCGTGCAGGTGAGCGCCACAATCAGGACTGCATACGACCGAGGCACACAGGGCCAACACCCGGGATCATGGTGTGGGGAGTGATCTCCTACACTGGCCGTACACCACTGGTGATCGTCAAGGGGACACTGAATAGTGCACGGTACATCCAAACCGTCATCGAACCCATCGTTCTACCATTCCTAGACCGGCAAGGGAACTTGCTGTCCCAACAGGACAATGCACGTCCGCTTGTATCCCGTGCCACCCAACGTGCTCTAGAAGGTGTACGTCAACTACCCTGGCCAGCAAGATCTCCGGATTTGTCCCCCATTGAGCATGTTTGGGACTGGATGAAGCGTCGTCTCACGCGGTCTGCACGTCCAGCACGAACGCTGGTCCAACTGAGGCGCCAGGTGGAAATGGCATGGCAAGCCGTTCCACAGGACTACATCCAGCATCTCTACGATCGTCTCCATGGGAGAATAGCAGCCTGCATTGCTGCGAAAGGTGGATATACACTTTACTAGTGCCGACATTGTGCATGCTCTGTTGCCTGTGTCTATGTGCCTGTGGTTCTGTCAGTGTGATCATGTGATGTATCTGACCCCAGGAATGTGTCAATAAAGTTTCCCCTTCCTGCGACAATGAATTCACGGTGTTCTTATTTCAATTTCCAGGAGTGTATTTAACCATTTTATTGATTTAGCTATTGTTAATTGCTGGATTATGTACAAAAGAACCTGTGCAAAAGAGGAAGTACCAAAGTGTAACAGACTGTCCCTAATAAAATTCCGACAATTTGGCCAATGTACTGATAAAGGGTTCTCATGTCAAAGGGTCCTCACAACTCTCCAAAGAAATAATCTTCGATGAACAGGAGATCACTGACAGCTCAGGAGAAGATGAAGACAGTAAATCCAAAAGAAGAAAAGTTGTTTCCATGCCAAGGAAGCCAACTCCATATGACCAGATTGATCATCTTCCCCAATACATAGAGGCAAAGAATGCTTCTAAATGTCTTTTTGAAGATTGCAAATCCTGCACAAGAACCTTGTGCAAGAAGTGCAATGTTTATTTGTGTGTGACTAAAAACAACTGTTTTTTTTAAATTCCATCAACAAAAACTTTAATCTGTTTTTCAATGTATTATTTATTTACCAGTTAAGACCTGAAGTCCACGTGCACCTAAAATATTTTGGACTGTACAAAAAATAAAAATACAAATAATGTAATCCTGAATGTAATTATTTTATCTTCGCGACTCAAGAGGTTAATTGCCTTGCAGAACAATGTTATTTTTGTCACTTTTCTAAAGAAATTTTCTTTTATTAATCTTTTCCGCTGAGGCAGACAATATATTTGAAAATAAGTGTTTAATTCCACACACTGTTTGTTGCATTTCAAGTGCATATTTTCAACTTCTAGCACATACGGCATTAGGCCATAATAAAGAACCAAACATGAGAAAACACAGTACTGGTACTCCAAGAAAATTTATATCCTTAAAACCACATTGAAAACTTAATATCAGGTCATTGACTACTTCACTGGGTACCTGGACATACAAATGTGCACTTTAAATGTGCACATTTTAGTATGGGTCACGAAATTTCGATGCTCTTTGAGTATCCTCTGATGTCTTGTTTCTTTTATGGCATAATGTAAGGTGTTTTAATGTTTTACACATACGAACATACGGGCTCCCTACGACATCGAAGCTGCACAAGTGTGGTGATGCCTGTCATCTGGCGCTCTCTGACAACTGCAGAAACGAACCTATTTCTAACAGGTTGCGGGAAAATATTCCAAACAGTGGTTTGAAAAGCCTTACCATCAAGTACCATTCTGGTAGTTACACCGGACCTATATGCGAAAATGTGCGATGAATTTCTTAAATCACAGAGCATTTCACTCTCATTTAAAAATAAATTCTTTGATGACTAGCCATTTAGAAGAATTTCGTGCCCGACCAATATTATATGTGGAAGCATTGTGTTTCATGTAGCAACACTATGTATATTAATTTAAACCATTAACTTTTTCTGTTTATGTGCTCACACTACTTAACAGTGATGTTGCTATTGGCCAACTACATCACTTGTTCTAAGCTCTGAATACCCACTTTCATCAGCTGGTGAGATCACGTGACATGAGCTATAACTGGCTTACAAAAGTGCATTGCAGTCTCGATTTCAATGCTTCGGAAAGTAACATGCGGTGTTTGGTGGAATTCACATTTATACTTTCGTAATACGAAAATATGCAGTGTATGTGTTGGTGCACATCAAAGATCTTTCCAAAACACATTTTTCCCTGTGTTTAGATTTTGATAGCACCGGGAAATTCTATGTCCATGTATAAAACCATAATCATTCAAAGGACTGAAGTTATACAGTTCCGAGAGAAAATCTGTCATCAGTTAACAGGGAAAAAGTATGTTTTCATCCAGGAGAACGTGTATTTTTAACTGGGAAATCCAATTTTTTTTTCCTTGTTTGCGGATACACCTTGATTAGGTCCACAACAAGCAAAAAGTTTTCTGTTAGGAAATTGTTTCACATTTCATTCATACGCACCAGTTTCTCAAGCACGAGATCGAAAAAGTAGTATTACGAAATTTTTATATAAATTTTGTATCTTCTTATTCTTACACAATTAATGCGATGTCCCCATTTCTTCTCCTTCCTCATTCTAACAAACAATCTTGTCATCAATTCTGTAGCTATTCCTGTCCTTGTCAAAATTTGTTCATCGATCAACTTCATTAATCCTACCAGAATCACAGGTTTAGTTATCCTGCGATTATTCTCTGGTTAGGCGTTGTTACATGTTCGTACAACACGTTTTCCGCGTTACTTCCAGAAAAGAACTTTAAGCGGCTGCTAGCCAGGGACTGTACAACTGGTCCTTATTAGAGTAGCGATCTGGCCAAAAATTTTCTGTCAAAATTTCATTCTCTTGAATACACTGAGAAGATAATATGTAATCTTTCTCACCTGTTATTCCTGTTAGTCGTTTATTTCCATTCTGGTAGTCTGAATCTATGGATTTCGCTAGTAATCATAACAACGCCGATCATTCGCAAACCTAATCAACCACATAATCAGACAGCGATTGGCATTCATCCGTCCGGCTTTACTCCGCTCAGCTCGTATAGCCCCGTCCCCTTTTGTCTGCAGAAAATTATTTCTAGATGAGACGAGGATTCTCCCAGAGACATCACATACACTATGCATGCATTCACAAATCAACTTATGATTCATTCAGAAATCAACTTAGATTGTGTTAAAAAATGTTAAAAACCAACAGGGATGCATTTTGAAATCATATAAATAATTGATATACCAACGTGCGCTGGATGCTAAGTGCTTTGTGAAACAAGTTTTTTTCCCTCTAGAATATGAATTTGGCACCCCCTTTTCCCAGTAGCATCTAGCTGCTTGCTGCGATTGCTTGCACAGCCAATAGCCACATTCCTGTAGCCAGAAGATGGAGAATCTACTATGCAAATGTGGCTCAACTGCACATGCACATGATCCCGCTCGTAATAACTGCTAAAAAGAATCTAATGTAAACAGTTCTGACTTCACACACATTGGAGGCTGTGTGTGTGTGTGTGTGTGTGTGTGTGTGTGTGTGTGTGTGTGTGTGTAAGTACAATCTATGTTCTGCACCATTTCATTTCAGTGCAGTAATGTATTCATTGTAATAAGTATTATAGTAGTTGTATTACACGTTTATTACCTTATAAATATTGCTTTGCCTTTACAAATGTCTGCTTGTGTGTGTGAATGTGCGGATGGATGTGTGTGTATGTGCGAGTGTATACCTGTCCTTTTTTCCCCCCTAAGGTAAGTCTTTCCGCTCCCGGGACTGGAATGACTCCTTACCCTCTCCCTTAAAACCCACATCCTTTCGTCTTTCCCTCTCCTTCCCTCTTTCCTGATGAAGCAACCGTTTGTTGCGAAAGCTTGAATTTTGTGCGTATGTTTGTGTGTCTATCGACCTGCCAGCACTTTCGTTCGGTAAGTGACATCATCTTTCTTTTTAAATAAATAAACTTTATTTTAAATTCAGTGCATTAGTATTTGTAAAATGACTTTCATATAGTGTTCATTAAAAAAAATGACGATCATTCCACTTGGGACCTGTGGAATGGTAAATTAGCTTATTTGTTTTAGTTGTAAATATTTGTCATGTATTATTGTTTTTCTGAGATGTTCTACATCCTGGAGGACCTCCTCATTATGAATCAATTGGAATGAAAGTAAATCTAATCTAAAAGCATTGCATAGTCTTCCTAAAGCCTTTGACACATTTTGCTGTTGGCACCCACTTGCATGGGCACTGTGTGTCATCGTATATGGCACATTTCCTTTGCAATTTAAGTTATTTTTGTTTTTTCTCTTGTTTATATTTTATTGTTGAAGTGTTATTGTGCAGTAGCGGGATACAGTTATACCATTTGTTAGAGCATCGGTTCTTACCAGTCAAAATTACAAAAATTCAACTGAAAACAAAAACAATGGAAAATTCCCGGAATTCTAAAAAATTCACGGGTTTGTCCCAGGTTTCTCCCGGATGAAAAAATTCCCAGGTTTTTCCCGGGTCGTATACACCCTGCTATCACCAAGCTGAAACAAGAGACTGTGCAAAGAAAGGCACCATAGCTCTTTGTCGACCACTGGCATGAACAGTAAAGCTCCCATTCCAGCACTACACAGCCTTCTACTCCACCAATGCACCACTAGTCTTTCCACTTCACTTATCTCCTTTTCTATCACCCAGACTACATCTAGCAACCCTACCTTTCCCCACTATGTGTCTGCATGCTCTCTCAAGCAGCACTACACCCTCCTCCACCACCACCCTGCTATCTTCCCCTTCCCCACCTCAGCCCCTTCCTTACCCTCACATGGCTGATTGCAGTCCAGCTTCAGTTGCCAGAGAGTGGTTACGTGCATGCGAGTTGTGCTTACGTGCATGTGTGTGGGTTTTTTTATTTTAGGAGGAGGCCTTTTGGGCAAAAGCTGAAATGTACAGCAGTCTTTTTGTTGTGCATGTCTGTGACTTCAACATCTCTATGTGGTGAGTAGCAATCTATCCTTTTCATGTTGTTGTTATTCTACAGTGGATTTTCCATTGGTTAAGCCAAGTAATGTGAATATTAGATAACGCGTTTAAAGAACGACAATATTAGGAGGCAGACAGCGAGACATGCAGATGTCTGGGTCAGTCTGAGGAGCTCGCACAGATCCCAAGTGGTCAAGCCAATAGGTTGCTATAATGGGGAAATCCCAGGCTGGCTGAAATTTTCATGTGTGTTTTGAATAGTAGGTCCATCCAAACAGGGTGAATGTCAATTCAATTGCAATCAGCAAATTAATTTCTAAACAATCATAACTGAACTGCTTTTAAAACAATCATTCTTTAAATATGAACCACAATTCATATCCTCCATTACATTCCAATGTTACCACTGATCGAACTTATGACTAGGGGCCTGAAAAATTTACATTTTGCAATAAATGTGAATACAGGGGCAAATTCTGCATGAAAACGCACAAATGTGAAGTTACCTAATAGGCACTATTTTGAAATAGGCGTTGTCCGATACAAGTCTTTTTGTGCCTAAATATCTAAAATGTAACCAATTTTCAGTCACTGGTATTGCATGTCATCTGACAAAACCCAGTTTGGGAAGATAATATGTGTAAAAATGTGTTTGCTAGATAGAAAGTGCATGAAAACAATGACCTACCAGTGCACTCTATTATCTGGTGCTATGAAAACTGCAGGTGGCAGAATGGTCTGTGTAAGATACACGCCACATAATCAAGCTTAGGCATAAGACCTAACATCTTAGAGCAAACACTTTTGTCTGCTAGCAAACATTCATATAATGTGGAAACTTTTATCATGGCAGTTTTAGGTCTTGAGTGTTTTGAAAAGGGCTTGCATCAAATACTGTACGAGGTAAGGCCTGAACTATTTTGTTTACAATACTATGCCAACCTCAACAAGCAATTGTACAGTAGCTGTTCCCTTGCTCCTCTCTTCTCATTTTGAGAGAAGTGAAAAGACTAATTCTAATTTGATTAGGACCCTCAACACTGGAAGGGATTGGCAATCCTGTGACCTTGTGTCAGTTCCGCTTTCTCAGAAATTCTGAGCATGGATAAAAGATGCTGCTAGAGGCAGGCAGGGATTGTTTTGCCAGATCACTCACTCCCTTCTCCTCCCCTTGGGTAGTCAAACAATAGTTGTTTAAACTTGAGGCTGTCTGCAAATATAGTGTCCAGACATTGCACTATAGCGACTGGAAAACAAAATCTGTTAGTGTATCTTGGCTACACCGGAATTATTCTTCTGATGTGTGAATGGAGCTATCTTCAGTTCTAGTTCTATAGTTCTATGCTATGTGCCTTGTCAGTTCTATTTGCAGTGTTGTAAATGGAGCTATTTTCTATTCTACTTCTATGTTATGTGCTTCATAGGTTCTATCTGTAGTGTTGTTAAGTATGAGTAGCACAACTTAACCCCAACAAAAGGCTGAAATTAATATTCTGCAGATTTTGTAATTATTGAACTGGGTGGGAAAAAAATAATGTTGAATAACTTAAATCAGATACACATGCAGCCCTCAGTGAGACAATGCTGCTGATTCTCAACAGACCGAGTATTTGTTGGAAGCTTGAAGACTGACAAAAGAATAAGACAATTTCAGAAAAATACTTGAATTTTTGCAAACGTCTATGTTCCAGCCAGAAAGTTCCCCAATCATTTTTTAAAGAGCCAATTTCAAACCACTAATACCTTGTCTCCAGCAGGTAGTGTGACAACCTTTTGTCATCTAATCATTTATAAATAAAAAAGGATACAAATTTTGCAATTTTCTGGTCCCTAATTATGGCAGAAGGTCATTCAAAATGGAGCAAGAGTTTCGATCATTTTTCAACTAGACAGAACCTTAGTAAAATATGGTGGTGGTGGTTGTTTAGACATTGAGGCCGTCAGAGATTTAGTACTCAATCAGTTCGGAAGTGACAAGAATTGACCACGATTTTTAAAAAGAATAATCTCTCAAATGATTAAAAGCAATTGTGAAAAATCTTAGTAAAGTGCATCAGACATTAAAAGCATAGAGGAGAATTGATGGGAAACACTGCTCTGGCTGTAAGCCATTAATCTGATATTTACCTGAAAATAAGGGCAACAAAGATTTTAAATCCACTTATCAGAATTTGAATCCTACAAGCATGAGAATTTAGTGGCTTAGCTATTTTCTCCCAGTGAGAATTATAAGCATGAAGAATACTGCCAACACTAAGATTTAAACAACCTTGTGTGCATCTGAAGTGACAGAACAATGTGACAAAGGAACTTTGGGGAAAATTAGCAATCAGCGATGAGACATGCATCTCCACATAGTTGGATGAACTCGGCCCAGGTACTCCACCCACATTTCTTAGTGAGTGTCTATTCTTGTAAAGGGAGAATCTTTATATACACAACAAAACATCAATTGAAACAATCTCAATCAGACCACAAAGCATGCATACTTTGACAGCATAATGGGCTGGCTACTGCTTGTTCAAAGCAGGAAATCCTGATCCAAAACATCCTGGAACAAGTTTTCAATTGTGTCTTCACATAACGAAACAGCCCAATGGACTATTATGGGTCTGTGTATTAGTATAATCCAAGGTTAAAAAGGTTCCATCTTTGATACGATCATCTTGATCTAAATGTTCATTGCTCAATCGAACTTCAAGATGACTACTACTTTCAAAAAATAGAAAAGTTCATAATGGGTGAAAAAGCTAAATAATGTGCAATCAATGGCACACATTGCTTGTATTGGACAGTAATTCATCCATTAACACTGTAAGATTACACATAAAATACAAGCAACTGGCACCTAATTAAGTTCCTCTGATTTCCCTGATAAATTACTCAATCCTACAAAAAACCACCATCCTAGCAATGATTAACAAAGATGGAAATTCCACTTGTGCAGACTCAATTATCTGGACCTCAGTTACACAGATTCGCAATATCCGGACTGCCAACCCTGAGCAAATATCTTTGTAGTTTAGTCCATGCACATACAGACATGTCATGCTGGACTACCATCCTGCACCCTGTGCAGTCTCTGCCCCACCCATTTCATTACTGTTAGAGTTAGAGAGCTTGCTTTTAATTATAGTTTAAGACAGTTGCCAATCGATACTGTGCTGCACTGTGTTGCACCACGTCTATGCTTTTGAATGTCAGAGTTCAAGAGAGGAGTTATCTCTCAAAGATAAAATAAACATTACCAATTCATAAAAAAGGGAGGAACTGGTTGCAAGGCAGCCGATAAATGTGGCTACAATAAGAGAAGTTCTAATATAAACTTTGTATTGTTGATTTTTACAAAATAATCAACTGGGCAACTGATATCTATTCCTTCACTCCACGAAAAGACATTACAGTTAAATGGCAAGTAACAGATGGTAATACAGACTGAAATCTCATTATGGAATTCATGAATTGGAAATACAAAGTGAAAAAATTCAGCAGATGCAGCAAATTCTTTTAACTGTAATTTTAAAAAAGTGGACAAAAATGACTGATGTGGACTTTGTTTACAACACTGATGAAACCAAATTAAATTATAAAAAATTATTTTCAAAACCTTTAAATTCTTGGTGAGCTTGTTCAGCTCCACAATAAACTAGTAAAGAGCAAGTAACAATATTAGTTTGCACAAACACTACCGAGACCCATAAAATGCCTCTGCTCCCCCACCAGAAAAATCAAAAGCTCCAGCCACCAGAAAATCAAAAGCTCCAGATACTTCAAAATATCAGAGTTCCTCCTCCTCATAGAAACCGAAGAAGCGCATGGATGAACACCGAAATCTTCACTGACTAGTATGACAACACTTATCCATGAAGTAAAAAAAAATTGGCAGACGTGGAAATGTCTTGCTTTTACTGGATAAGGCACCAACAGCTGAACTGCTGGCAACAGAAAATGACATGTTTCCAGTAAAATTTTGCCTCCTAATGTGTCATTCTTGCTACAACCAATAGATCACAAGTGTTACTGAAACAGCAACACAAATTTACAAACATCTTTTATATAAAACTTCCTGGCAGATTAAAACTGTGTGCCCGACCGAGACTCTAACTCGGGACCTTTGCCTTTCATGGGCAAGTGCTCTACCATCTGAGCTACCGACTCACGCCCGGTACTCACAGCTTTACTGCTGTAAAGTTTGGAAGGTAGGGGACAAGATACTGGCAGAAGTAAAGCTGTGAGTACCGGGCGTGAGTCGTGCTTCGGTAGCTCAGATGGTAGAGCACTTCCCTGCGAAAGGCAAAGGTCCCGAGTTCGAGTCTCGGTCGGGCACACAGTTTTAATCTGCCAGGAAGTTTCATATCAGCGCACACTCCGCTGCAAAGTGAAAATCTCATTCTGGATCTTTTATATAGATTTACATAGATTTTTTACATAGTACTTTTGTTATTTTTCCAGGCAAATGAATTTGAAGGAGTGTCATTACAGAGTTGAAGGTGCCTGGGATTTGATTGAAAGGAAGACTGAACAAAGCTTCAAACCAAATACAACAATGAAAGCATGAAAATTCAGTAACTGATACAAATGATTCTGTTTTGGAGGATGTAAATAAGCTACTGACACATGCTAATATGCTAGGAATGTCATGCTGATATGAAGAAGTGGCTCACTTGTGACACTAATGATTAAAGTTTTCAGATCATGTCGGATGATGACATTGTTGGAACGTATTGCATGCAGACAACAAGAAGTGTAAGAAAGAAAAAGAAAAAAATGAAAATGCAGAAAATGATTGAGACCATCTCGTGCAGAAGCACTTCAAGCCCTGGAAATAGCTTTCAAATGGTTTGAAAACTAACAGATTGATAGCAAATATTTTTAAAAATTAAACTCCAGTTACCCATTTTATGACCAAGGTTGCAATACTTCAGTAATTTTAAGAAAATGTGTACATAAATATGAAAATTTATCTCTAATCTAATAGACATTGATTTGTGTGATTTTTATCAGTTTGAATAATTTTTGTTGTTTTGAATAATCATCTAACATTGTGTATTAACCCTAGAAAGATAACCATATGACAACATACCCAAAAAAATAACCATACGCAGTCGATGCAGGTTACCTTTCTAGAGCTAATCATACAAAAGTTTTTCCTTAAAACATTCGATTATCCGGATTTTCAATTATCTGTATGCCCTATGACAAAAATTAGTCCAGTTAATCAAGTCGCTGCTGTATATGAAATATTTTAAATTATTTGTTGAAGTCCGCAACTGTGTTTCAGAAACACTATTTGAAACGCCAATGATTAAGCATAAATGATGCATAGGAGTAGGACACCAAATGCAGCAGCTGTAATGAGTAGCACAACACAGTCTCAACATTTTGTACGATTTGTTTCAGGTTAATACCAACCGTAGGCAGAGAACACAGCACCATACAATGCCGCTGTAGTCACCATATTACACTGGCTTCACTGTGCCGAGTTATTTCATGTATTGTTATCTCACATTACATCTGCTTTTGTACACAAAAGTTAACATGATACTTTCAGTGTTCTCTGCTAAGTCATTTTGGTTTGGCAGTGAAGGGAAGTTGTCTGTGCCAACAGTAAAGTATCTCCAATGTCAATCGATTCACATTGCCCCTATCAATCACTACTTTTGTGCCCTAAAGGAGTGCATGAACAATGTGAAAGCAACAATATTCCTTGAGTTAGTGACTTGATAATCTACTTTTTTACTCAACATGACTAATGAGAATTATCATTGCAGTGGTACCTGTGGCAAGAATTTAGGAGTACACTACAATTTCAAGCATAGGGGCCAAAGAAAAACATTTCAGTAACATTCAGTAATCAAGACTCAACCAAAAATTTTCCTCAAGTATATATATTCAATTAGAGAGGGCCAATCCACATTCTGACAGGACACAATCATTCATTCAAAATTTGTTTGACTGCCAGATGTGCACAATTTTGCATAAATTACAGTGTCAAAAGAACTGTTTTACATGAAAAAATGCAATCTCAAGAAATCTAAATGACAGACACTTACGAACAAGCCTGTGCTGGGACCAGAAATGTAACAAATCCATAATATTTTCTTTTGCAGGCATTCTTATCCACTATAACAACTGCATCCAGGACAACACCATATGTGTCAAAACATTCCTTTAACTCAGCCCGAGTCGTCTGAAATAAATGAGCTGTGTTACGGAGAATTAAAATATTTTTCCTTAATTTACAAAGTCATTTTGAATTCTTACTTACACCTGGACTAATGTTGCCAACAAAAATTTTCCGTATTGGACGTTCTGCATGGCCATTAGAAGCATCTTCACCACCTGAAAAAAAATTTCACCTATTTAATTTTTACGTACCTTTGTAGCTCTTTATGCACATACTCAGCAGAACACTAAAACAGAAACAGCTTATGATGTATCAATACTTAACATTTAGAAATCTAGGAAAGGAATTCATCTTTAAAGTGTCAAACAGTTCCGATTTTGTATGTTGTAAAGCACCAGAAATTTTAAGAAGCAGCACAATGATATTGAGAAATTAATCTACTCAGAAACCTACAATAGAAAATCCGTTAACAGTTTACTGCATTTTCTACGTACCATGCACGAATCTTCTATAAGTAAGTTGCTAATTATCCCGTATTTTGTGCATCTTTCTATCTAAGAACTTTCCATTATTGTTAAGATACAAACACCACTGCCGAATTATAAAATTAGCTTTTCAGATGACAGTAGTAAGTCAATGTGGAGTTCACTATGAAGTACAACAGGTTCTCATAAATCTGTGTTTCAATCATGTCATTACAACAGTATTGTCTCTGATAGTTAGAAGTATACAATTCATTGAGACTAAACTAAATGCTCTGAGAGGAAATTTGGTTAAGCTACAAACATTTGTAAATTTCTAAAACTGATCACAAAAATAAAACTATTTAGTCATTAAAATATAAGCACCTACAACTGGATGTAGAACCATTGTATACCCGTCCTTTTTCCCCCTAAGGTAAGTCTTTCCGCTCCCGGGATTGGAATGACTCCTTACCCTCTCCCTTAAAACCCACATCCTTTCGTCTTTCCCTCTCCTTCCCTCTTTCCTGATGAGGCAACAGTTTGTTGCGAAAGCTTGAATTTTGTGTGTATGTTTGTGTTTGTTTGTGTGTCTATCGACCTGCCAGCACTTTCATTTGGTAAGTCACATCATCTTTGTTTTTAGATATATATTTCCTACGTGGAATGTTTCCCTCCATTATAACTATATATATATATATATACATAAACAAAGATGATGTTACTTACCATACGAAAGAGCTGGCAGGTCGATAGAAACACAAACAGACACATACATACACACAAAATTCAAGCTTTCGCAACAAACTGTTGCCTCATCAGGAAAGAGGGAAGGAGCGGGAAAGACTAAAGGAAGTGGGTTTTAAGGGAGAGGGTAAGTAGTCATTCCAATCCCGGGAGCGGAAAGACTTACCTTAGGGCGAAAAAAGGACGGGTATACACTCGCGCGCGTAGAGTAACTATATTATAAATGAGCATTTTGAGTATTTAAATTTCTTTCAGCACAATAAACACATACATAAGGTCACACACACACACACACACACACACACACACACACACACATCCGTCCACACATATACAGACACAAGCAGACATATTTAAAGACAAAGAGTTTGGGCAGAGATGTCAGTCGAGGTGGAAGTGCAGAGGCAAAGATGTTGTTGAATGACAGGTGAGGTATGAGTGGCGGCAACTTGAAATTAGCGGAGATTGAGGCCTGGTGGATAACGGGAAGAGATGATATATTGAAGAGCAAGTTCTCATCTCCGGAGTTCTGATAGGTTGGTGTTAGTGGGAAGTATCCAGATAACCCGGACGGTGTAACACTGTGCCAAGATGTGCTGGCCGTGCACCAAGGCATGTTTAGCCACAGGGTGATCCTCATCACCAACAAACACTGTCTGCCTGTGTCCATTCATGCGAATGGACAGTTTGTTGCTGGTCATTCCCACATAGAATGCGTCACAGTGTAGGCAGGTCAGTTGGTAGATCACGTGGGTGCTTTCACACGTGGCTCTGCCTTTGATCGTGTACACCTTCCGGGTTACAGGACTGGAGTAGGTGGTGGTGGGAGGGTGCATGGGACAGGTTTTACACCGGGGGCGGTTACAAGGGTAGGAGCCAGAGGGTAGGGAAGGTGGTTTGGGGATTTCATAGGGATGAACTAAGAGGTTACGAAGGTTAGGTGGACGGCGGAAAGACACTCTTGGTGGAGTGTCTCATTTGGTAAGTCACATCATCTTTGTTTTTAGATATATATTTCCTACGTAGAATGTTTCCCTCTATTATAACCATATCATATATATATAATCTCCTACTCCAGACATTATAATAAATTGTTAGTTTGGTTTAAGAACAGATCAATACGAAAACGAAACGAATGGGAACATAAATGTTACAAAGACTGTTACAGAAGTCACATTGACAAACACATTTAGAAAACTATCATGACTGACCATAAGTATTTATACGATAAAAATTGTTTTCTTATACGCCAAACTTATAACCCATGGTTTGTTACTTAACTATTACTTAGAAACAAATGTGTATTAGTACTGCTTAACACCCAAGAATTTCAAGCTTTCAACACACAAGAAGAATCAAGCAACAAAGGATGAAGTTAAAGACTGGAGTGTGGGGTGGGGGCACAACTGCTTGCTTCAAGGTAAATTGGTTGAGACAAGCTCTAGTGTTCCACAAAGGCAGTTAATTTATAGTACAACTCGCAAAATGTTATACAAATCTGACAAACTACTGCACTGGCTGAATCGATGTTAACCCTCTAATACGCGCACCTGCGAATAATGCCCACCAGCCACAAATACCATTTTTTGGTAGCATTCCATTGTTGTTTTACAATTGCAAGCCCATACCTATTCATTCATTACTGCTTCAGCTATCACAGTGATAAGTTTTGTCATTCTTCCAAGTAAGCAACAGTAATATAAAATAAGCAGCATACTTGGTCAGAAAAAATTTACGATTGCTACAGAAAATGACCCATATTCTGAGCTAGCAGGAAAGTCCCACAATGAAGCCACTGTCTATGAGATAATTAGTAACCAAGTAAGTGGCTGGCTGAGATCCGATGCAACTGTACTGTTTAATGCTTCAAGTGGGTCATTACCGTATGGTAACACACAGCATCAGAGTGATAATAAAAGATTATTTTATTACTATCCAATTAAAGAGTGATTTAGCTGATATAATGTATGTTCATTGTATCGTTTAATTAAACTAAGAATAAACTGTGATTCTGCTCATCCATGTTTACCTTGGTAACAAAGACAACTATTCTTTACCTGTGTACGAATTACACTAATGTTATGAAAAATGGCACATCTGCTCAATTACTAACAAATGCAGAGTTTCAACAGTCTAATATGTTACTTCTGTGTTACACAGCAAGTGATACCAATGCTACTCAAATGGCAGTGTGAACCACTTCTTGGTTTTATTTTTCATGTATTTCACAACTTATTAGCCTTATAGAGCCTAGGACTAACACCTAATCCCTTGTCTCAATGCCAGTTGAAATTATTTTACATAAATTTTACTTTTCTGTCCACTTAACACTACACAATAAATAAAAGGATTCATTTCAAGTGCGGTGTATATCACTATGTCATCTTTGTGGGCAAGCTTTTAGGTTTCTGTTAAACAGTTTACAGGTGTCAAGACTTCTACTTCACACATACAGGACAATCACAATGAATGGCCATAACTAATGGGTAACAACACACACAAAAACTACACATTTTCTTTTTATGTACTCCACCAGTGTTTTATATTAATTCCCTTTATCACACAGATAGCATATCTAAGCAATAATCCATACCACGTAATACATTCTGAAATGTAGAGTAACTATATTATAAATGAGCATTTTGAGTATTTAAATTTCTTTCAGCACAATAAGCACATACATAAGGTCCTTGCCATAACTGCACAAAAAGAAATCATCTGATGTCAAGTTCAAAGATATAGATGCCCAAGAACAGAACGGTGTTGACATGTCCAGTATAACAAACGCAACAGTTTGAAAGACATTCATTTAATAATGTGCAAACCTCTTCAACCCAATGTGGTGATTTTTCACCTTGCAGAAATACGACATTCTTGGCATGTAACAGCCATTGCTCAAGCTCGTCTAGGTAAATTATATAAACAAACACTTACTTCAATGAAGAAATTAGACCCTACAGTTTTTTTTGACTGCACAGAACACATTAAATTTCTGAGTCATGAAGGCCAGATTTGAATGCTGTGCCAGTTAACATTATCACAAGGTGGAAGATTGTTAACATTATCACAAGGTGGAAGACTGCGTTATCGCAAAAAACGAGGTGTGCTCCAAATGTTTCTCCCCTTATGGCTTCCAGTATTGCCATAAGATATGCTGACTCCAGATTCACTGCACATGTGCAGCTGTCAAAATTTTGAACCTTTGTATTCTTATTGCTACGCATTTAATAGTTAGGCAATTTGCAACTGCTACATCCAAGAACCTGACAATACTTTTTTTTTGTTTGTTTGTTTTTAATCAAATTTCTTGCACACTGATACAAGGGTGGTTTGAAAAGTTCTTGGAATCACAATGAGAGGTCAGCACTAGTGCAACAAGTTGTCCACATGATAATTCATTGGTCTGTTGCCTGTAAACACATGCCACGTCAGGGCTCTTGGAAGAGAGCTGTGGCAGTGACGTGGTTCTGTTGTTCCCGTGTAGGGATTTGCCAGATGGAAAGGGGTGGGAGGGGGGGGGGGGGGGGGGGGAACCAAGATTCGAGCAGTGATTAAGTACTTCGTAAAGAAAGGTATGAAAGCAAAGGACATTCAAGCCGATTTCCAGAATACACTGGGAGGGGAGGGGGACTGCTCCTTCATATTCAACTATTGCCAAGTGGGTAAATGAATTTAAATTTGGTCGAGAAAGCTTAGATGATCATCCATGTGGTGGTTGGCCAAGATGTGTCACTACTCCAGAAATCATTGCAAAAGTGTACAAAATGGTCATGGACAAATTGCGTGAAACTGCTCACACTTGCCAGATGTCATCTGAAAGGGTATATCACATTTTAACTGAAGAGTTAGAAATGAAAAAATTATCTGCAAGATGGGTGCCACGATTCTTGACACTGGATCAAAAACACTTGAGAATGGACATATTGGAACAATGTTTTGCATGTTTTAGGAGAAACAGACCAGTTTGTGACCACAGATGAAACTTGGGTGCACTACTATACCCCAGAGACAAAAAAACGGTCAAAGCAGTGGAAACATACTGATTCTCTGCCACCAAAGAAAGCAAAGATGATTCCTTTGGCAGGAAAGGTCATGGCATCAGTGCTCTGGGATACAAAGGGGATTCTGTTTGTATATTATCTCCCCACTGGGCAATGAATTATTGGAGAATACTATGCTAACTTCATGGATAAATTGCAACAAAAGATACGCGAAAAAAGGCCATGTTTAACAAGGAAAAAAGTCCTCTTCCATCAAGACAATGGGTACCTGCACACACACATACTGTTGCCATGGCATAATTACACAAACTAAGGTATGAATTGTTGCCACACCCGCCCTAGTTTCAGCGATGTAAGTACTTCTATTCCGTTCCAAGAACTTTTCAAACCACCCTTGTATTTTCATATTTCATACTGAGAAAAAGTTACTGCAGCAAACAATGTCATTGCAAATTGATACTAATTTACTTCCTTTTTACCGATTCTCTCTCTCTCTATCTCTCTCTCTCTCTCTCTCTCTCTCTCTCTCTCTCTCTCTCGTGCGTGCATGTCCAAGTCTTTCTGCAATTCTGTATGATAGACTAATGATACTTTCCCATACACAACAGTAAGGTCAGTAAGTAATCTTTATGTCACTGCTACTCCCTAATAAATCATACATTGAAATCAAACGTTCTATTACACTTCTTTGGAGAAAACCTGAATGTTACTTTTGTTTTCAAAGAACAGTTACCATCCACTATTACACACAGATTTCTATCCATCAAATATTCCTCAAGCTACTCACACTTGCATGGAATCCATATGACTATAGATGCTGTCTAATCAAGTTACTGCACAGCACTCAGAATAACATTTCTGTACCTGTTTCACTTTCATTTATTCTTATTGTTTGTTGGCACAATGCTACACACAAAACCCACTCACAAAGATAAGGTACCATCAATTGCAATAACCTTTACACATATTGGAGAAACATTTTGTATGTTCTTATATTGTGTTGCTCGTAGTGATCAATCCACGTTCAAAAATGAATACTTCAGGTTACAGTACACAGCCAGTACACTCAATCTTTGTCAACTGCCTTCTTTTCCTCTGTTGAGAAACAGGATGAAATTTTTTTTCAGTACAGTGGTAGGATGCTATCTTCTGGAATTCTGAAAGCAGTATGCTGAGAAACAATTTACTGGAAAATCTCTTCCATTTCAGGGTAGCACTTGCACTTTGTCCCGTATTTGTTGGGTATACTCCAATCTGTCTTTCCTCATAATTTTTACCTTATACACCTCTCTCGTTCTGTATTAGTTCACCTAATTTCAACATCCGTCCACAGCACATCTCATATCTTAGAAACTCTTCTTTGCCAGTTTTCCCACAGTTAGCAGTTCACTACCATACATTCTGTACTTCAAATGAATTCTCCAAAATTTCTTCCACAACTTAAGACTTTTATTCCACTGGTCAGCTACACCTTCTCTGCTTGGGCTAGCCTGCTTTTTATTTGCTTCTTGCTTTCTTTGTCCATGTGTTTTGCTTCCAAAGTAGCAAAAATTCCTGATTTTGTGATCACAAATTTTGATATTGACCCATTATTGCCTAGCTTCACATTAATAGTATAAGTGGCAAGACTGGACTATTACTGGTTTTTAGGCGAACTATCAATTACAAATTCTGTTATACTTATTTAAGGATGGTTAACAGCTGTTCTTTCATTTTTGTGTTAGTAGTCTTAATAAGTAGTCCACTACTGTGAACAGTAAGCAGTTTAATTTAAAACAATTTCTGCAGCCTGACACCACACTATAGATTTCATGTATGTAAACAAAATATTTTATCATTAAGGTTCAAAAATTTTTAGTAGATCCTTAACAACCTACCAACCTCATGCCTTTTACTGAAATTGCAGGGACATGCTAAATTTTCAGTATTACTTTTACATAACTGAGCACTAATGAGTTATTTCCACAACCTATTTAAAAGATTGTTAATTTTTTGTAGAGATTTTGAGGACTCAGTTGCAGAGAGAAAATCATGTCACCCAAAACTGTCCCCTTCCAGAGAAGGAAATAGAAAAAGATGAAAGAATTACTATTTTTTCTGCCATACGAAATAGCACAAAAACTCCATTGTTTCTGCAGCATCAAATACAACATGATTGAACCCAGCAACTAATCTCAAAATACATTATCAATGATCAAGGAAACTAACTCCCTCAAAACTCCATCCTGACAATACAACAAGCAGATGCATGGAACTGATTGATTGGATCTAAATGTTAGTCAGCATGGTGATAAATACCCACAGCACAAAATGAAACTGACCTCTTTTCAGTAGGATATTGGACATGCCTGGATACTCTACCACAAAACTGGAAATGCAAACAGGGATAATGCGATTGTACTTTAGGTATGCAATACGACCAGAAGAACCTGTACAAACACCACACAACAGTACAGTAGTAGATTGGGTTCAAATCGATAGTATGAACCACCTGACTGCGAAAATCAAAAACACAAAAGAAGAATGTGTTGGAACAAAACTGTATTACATCAGCATGTACTTAATGCAAGAAATGTGATGTAGGACTTTATAATGAATGTTTTGCACCTTGTCATAGGATGTAATGTATTATTTTTGCTTTTGATTTGTAATTTGTAAAAACGTTAGAATGTGGTGACCTAAGTGACAAAGCCCGAAGAAAACGGGAATTTAAAGACAGAAACCGAAAGAAGATATTAGGCATTACCAAAGCCTAACAAGATATGAGAGCTGTTTCCAGTAATCGTTTTGAGCCCAATAAACCAATGGAAGAAAGTTGCGAGTGCAACGCAGTAGAATACGTGGGAAAGTACTTGCGGAGAAAACTGGAGAGAAGACCTCAACTTTTTGACTAAGAAGATTGGGTGTGGAGAGTAAGCAGTCTTCACACATGTACATCATGCCAACACCGACACAGTAAGCAGCCACCAACACCGACTGCACCAGCTTTTGCTCACCGGTGCTGACTCCGCATCCACTCGCAGCCGCCGACGCTGAAACCAACATTCGACACCGCCAGTGCCAGTGCCATCCACTGGTGCTGATTACATATTCGCTCACCAATGCAGCTAGAACTACACCAGCTGAGCGAAAACCAATAATTATTTGGTAAAAGTTGAGGGGACGGCTGAATAACAAACTTATTATAGTTATTGTACTCAGTGGTGACTATTCTTTTAGATGATTACTAGGTCTAAGATCAATAAAATTATGGATCAAGGACAGAAACTTCAGGATCAGCCATGGCCATGACAGTGAGTAGGGACATGCCAGACTTTAGGTTAGGATACACCAAAACACATCTACACACATACAAAGATACACTTAAACACAGACAGGAGAAATACAAATTAGAGACACCTGAAGTGATGTCAGAACCACCAAATGATGTAGGGGAATAAAGATAAATGTACATCTGAGCAAATGCACATATTCCATTGTTGATATGTTACGGTTCTGCATCTTTTTTTGTCACTCTCAAATGTATATTTACATGTATACATATTGTGACTTACCAAACGAGAAAGCGCTGGTAGATAGACAATAAAAAACACACATACAAATTTCAAGCTTTCACAACCCATGGTTGCTTCATCAGGAAATAGGGAAAGATGAAAGGATGTGGGTTTTAAGGGAGAGGGTAAGGAGTCATTCCAATCCCAGGAGCAGAAAGGCTTACCTTAGGGCGAAAAGGGACAGGTATACACTCGCACATATGTGCGGATGGATGTGTGTGTGTGTGTGTGTGTGTGTGTGTGTGTGTGTGTGTGTGTGTGTGTGTGCCATCACTTTCTCGTTTGGTAAGCCACAGCATCTTTGTTTTTAATATATTTTTCCCATGTGGAATGTTTCTTTCTATTATATTTGCATGTATATAAAGACAGAATAATAACAATCAACGCACATGCCTTGATAGTCCTTTGAGAAAAGGCACAGTACCTACTGGGAGTTGGTAAATACAGAGACATAGCATCTGCTACGTGTGGCCACGATATCTGTCTATATAGTAGGAGTGAGGAGTGAAAGAACTCTTGGGTATTAGAGGGAGTATTGGAAAGTGGAGTTAAGGTGTAAAGTAGATTTGTAATTTTACAAGAGAATATTCAACTCTTTCGTGACAAGCAAGGTAGCTCCCTCGTCGGTCAGACAGTAACCCAAAAAGACGATCGACATAGCTCCTACGTCGGCCGATTATCAGCGATGTTAACGACTCCCAGCGCATGACTTTCATATTCTGTAGGTTTATAAGTACTCTCTGGTTATCCTAGTACCAAGAAAAAAAATTATAGATGGCAACACATGTCACTGTTTGATGTGGTACAGGAGTATATTTTGAGTCATTTGCTTTGCCACGTTCACGCTCGACTTACAACAGTTATAAACTTTAGATTGTTGTCGGCTGATAGCTTTGCGCTTTATTTTCGTCATGGCCTTGCGAGATGAAGAAATAGAGTTTTTATTGAACAATAGTGGTTCAGAATTAGATGAAGAAATGGCAGATTTTGACATTAGTGATGGTAAGCTATTTTTTGCCCAAATTTTCCGTAATTCTGTGGTTTGATTCCTGGTCAGAAAAAAGATAGTTTTTACAAATTTTCTTATAGATGAAAATGATCCCTCGGACGGAGAACCGTCAGGAAGACCCTGAAGATGAGGCTGTTGACATCATTGTCACAACAAACAACTGGTCATTGCAATTTGCCACATTCTTCTGGCCAGTGGACTGATGACGATACAATCACTCCCCAGCTTCCTGTTTTTTCTGAATCCTGTGGAATTCAAGATGGGATTGACCAACAGTGTGAGTGTTTCACGTACTTTTTCGATGAAGAACTGGTGAGACTGATCAAAAGAGAGACAGACCGCTACGCTAGAACGACAATAGAGACACTAAGTGCTACATGAAAACTGAAGCCTCAGTCAGGCTGGCGTAAGCGGACAACAATGAAACTCAGTGAACTGCATAAATTTTTTGGTATTATTTTGCATATGTGCCTAGTCAAGAAACCAGAACTGACTACTGGCCAACAAATCCCGTGTTGCAGTCCTCATTTGCGGCAAAGTGTCTGCCAAGAGATAGATTTTTGTCAATTCTACAAATGTTACATCTCTTAGATAACGCAACATATATTCCTAAAAACCAGGTAGGTCGCGATCCTATTCATAAGATAAGACCTATATTCGACAGATGTGTGACCCAAAGTGGAAAGGCTTACAAGCCAGGTGAAAATATTACTATAGATGAACGAATTTGCCCTTTTCGTGGTAGACAGTTTTAGAGTGTATATGAAGAATAAGCCTAATAAATGTGGCATAAAATTTTTTACGCTATGTGAAAGTGGGTACGTCCTAAACTGTGAAATTTATTCTGGGAAACAGTCTAATGCCGATAACAGCATTTTACACATTGTAGACAGGTTGTGTCATTCGTTTCATAATAAAGGTCACACATTATACATGCACCGATTTTACACCAGCCCTGATTTACTGGATTACTTGTGGGGGAAAGAACTAAGGCAGTTGGTACTGTGGAGAAAAATAGAAAAGGACTACCAAGCAATCTTGTTGGTCAGAAATTGAAAAAAAAAAAAAATGGACTTTCGTTTCGCAGGCGAGATCACTTACTGTTTGTAAAATGGAAGGACAACAGACTTTTTTCTTTTGACAACAAAGCATAAAATGACGGCAACAAATGTCATTGTAAAAACTAAATTTGGAATGGTGGAAAAAATAAAGCCAGACTGTGTTTTGGACTACAATAGTAAAAAAGCTGGTGTGGATCAAAGCGACCAGCTAATGGCATACTATCCTTTTGAACGAAAACAAAGTGGTGGAAAGTTCTTTTTCACATTTTCATGCTCATGACTAAATTCATACATTTTGTACAAAACTAATGTAAATGTTTATTTCTTTGCAGTACTCTGAAGGGAATGGACATAGTTTTTAAATGCAAAAGAGCAATCTATTTTCCGTGGTATAGAATCTGCTGTAGAAAATTCAGAAAAACTGAAATCACTCAGTACCAGCTGGTTGAGCATCCACACTCGTGCTCAGCCCTCAAAGTGTTAAGAATAGTATACATGAAGATGTATGCTAGGGCAATGAACCAGGAGGCCTACTCAAGGATATGGAGGGCGCACTTGACATTTATTGGATGAGAAAACGGGCGGATACGCAGACCTACAAAAGGTTGACCTATACTGCACGGACAGGGCACCACGAAGGGGATTTACCAGTACCATAGGAGGATAGAAATAAGAAAGGGGAATACCTACCAAAACGGATCAACCCATGTAGGATATAGGTACTGCTCCTAAATGAAAAAGGGCAGTATCTTGAAAAAAGTCACGTGTTTTAACGTTTAAAAGAAACAGTCTAGTAAGTTGAATTCTATGCACCAATAGCCTTATTTACAAGTGTCAGAAGAAGTGAACACTTATTCTACCCAGAGTTCCTCCAGATAACAATAAGTAATGAGTAAGTACATACTTAGGGGAAGTAGTACGGGAAATAAGAAGAAAGCAGTAGAGTATTCATGAGTTACCTACATCTGAAATTCACAACTGGGCGAGGAATAGAAAACAAAAATTTGGTACTCACGAATTTTTTGTGATTGAAAACAGCTTACTCCAACATGGATTGAAAGGTTTACATTTTATAATTGTGGTAAAAAAGGCATGGTTATTAGTAGAAAAAGATATCTTGTGCGAGATTATTGTACACAATGAATACGTATACAATATTGCATGCTCGATTTAAGGGGAGGGATATGTAGTGCCTCAAGAATTTCTGTGTAAATTCTAGAAACACTGCCTTCCACAGTCTAGCACCCGATATTTTAGGTACGAGTGCGGGAGAGAGAGAACGTTTCTACTGATCCACCTGTTTCTAAGTGCAGGTCGGAAGTTTGTTATTAGAAGACTACGAGGGGCGAACGACAAGTGTTTGCTGCCAGCGCCACCGAAGATGTGATGAAAATCCAAGGAATAATTATGTAGTATTCTTTGGTGTGTTAGTGTGTGTTGATTGAAAAAAAGCTAATGAACAATTGAATATAGATTTCTATACACATTCATGTGTTGACTCGTTTGAGACTTATCTTACTTCACGTCTTAGCTCTGCATGAGGCAGGACGCATGTGACGTCCATAAATTATTGGATTGTTACTGTGATATTGAACTTGTGTTCTATCGAGTTTTACGCTTAAAGACAAGTTGGCTTGCCAGAGTTTAATTACGTATGTCAAAAAGAGTAAATGTTGCTTTGTGTTGAGAGATGAAAATATACCAAGAATGAAAAAGTGTTCCACAAGTACACAAATTATTTCAAGAATAGAGCAGTAGCTTAAATTCCTATAATCCACTATAGGCTTCGGAGAAGAAGGTTTTGGGAGATCAACGTAGCTGCCTACCCAGAGAAGAGAATCGGCTGCACACACTACGTAAGTCAACTGCGAGAGACGTGAGAGTCTTGCACCTCAGTACCACACTGTCTTGCGTCGTCCGAAAAACGTTATAACACAAAAAACACACCTTTCGTTCCCATCATACCTCAAGGCAAGCAATGACAACATTCCTCCAAGAACAGTGTTAAGTACTCCATTGGCACTATTCTAGACTTACCATTTCCCTGCAATAGCTACAAAATCTAACTTCTTATAAACATCCAGAATCCCAGGTCAGTCAGTCCCTCTCATCCCGTCTGGTAAGTCTCCCCCAACCAATGGTTCTAGGTGACTTCTGAACGGTACCCTCTTTCCTAAACCTCTCTAGTCTTCTTTCTTCACCCTTCTTCCTTCCCCTACAACTTTTCTGCAAGAAGGAGCCACTGGCTCCTAAAGCTTGTAAAAGTTCAACCTTTTTGTGCATGTGTTCTCCTGCAGCCACATGGTGAGTAGATTTTTTGTCTATCCATATACATTATATTGTACATAATTTTCACTGTTATAAACTTTACAATTTAACTTCACTGTCTAAGTAGTGGAGATAATGGTAATAAAATTGTTGCGTATCAGCTGTAGCACTCAGCACATACATAGCTGGCAGGTTTTACGTAACCATCACATTGCGTAAATTTTGGCAAAGTTCACACCAGTTTATTTGACATTGTCTGGACTAGATTGATGTTACACAGCATTATTAGTATGTCTACTGTGTAAAGCAGTTGATGCACTAGTTTCATTGGTTTAAGGTATATCATACTTAGTGTTAGCATAGTTTGCTGTTTATGTGAGTGTACTGATGAAAATTTGTGTAAATGAGTTGCTAAGGTCCATGGGGAATTAACCATTGTTGGTTCCTTTTAAAGTGAGAAAGGCAGCATCACCGTCGCCATAGGGGCCACGCCCAAAAGCTGTGCAACAGCAGCCACAGGTGGGTCTCTACATCTATACTCTGCAAACCGCCATGAGGTGTGTAGAGAGAGTACATCACATTGTATGAGTTATTAGGATTTCTTCATGTTCTGCAGGAAGAACGGACAATAGGAAGACTGACTGACTGAATGCCTCTGTGCATGCATTAATTATTCTAATCTTATCCTCACGGTCCCTATGTGAGCGATAAATAAGGAGTTGTTCTATATTCCTACAGTAATAATTTATAGCTGGTTCTTGAAACTTCGTTAACAGACACTCTCAGGATAGTTTATGTCTATCTTCAGAGTCTTCCAGTTCAGTTCCTTCAGTATCTCTGCAGACACTCCTATGGATTAAAAAAACCTGAGACCATTCATTCATGCTGCCCTTCTCTGTATACATTCAACATCCCCATTAGTCCTTTCTGGTACAGGTTCCACACACTTGAGTAATATTCTAGAACCAGTCATTAGTGATTTGTAAGCAATGCCCTTTGTAGACTAACTGCATTTCCCCAGTATTCTACCTATAAACCAAAGGCTACCACCTACTTTACCCACGACAAGCTATGTGATCATTCCTTTTCATATCCCTAACCAAGTGTTAGGCCCAGGTATTTGTATGAGTTGGCAGATTCCAACAGTGGCTTACTGAAAGTCATAAGATATCATACTTTTAACAATAAGCACATATGCTGTACCGAGTCAGTTACCATAGGTTCCCAAGCCTTATGATACATTTTTGTCATGGGCTAAAGTTAAACAGAGACATCTTAGAATCTTAGGCTTATGTTTACTTCAAGCTGTTTTAACTACCGACAGGTGCCAATTTGCTGTAAAATGTTATAAGAAAAACTTTACCACCAGACCGATGTCACGGATTGGATTATTTGGGAAGAAATTTTGCTAAGACAGAAACCAAAAAAAATTACACTTTTCAAATATGATTACCTCAGATTATTAGAGCCACAAAAAGAACTATTTTTATTGGCTTCCTTATTCCATTTCATTTTATAAAAGAATTTTGTGGAGTTTGAACACTAGAGATGTTTAAAATAAAACAGCACTTATAACTCAAGATCATTTCCTAGTCATCAGGACTTTGGTATCTTTCACAGAGAGCACTAAAAAATTTTACAATTTAATAAACAGTGCCAGATTTCAGTACCAGTGGTTATCAGGGGCCCATTTTCAGTGCACCTCCCCCTTATTTTTTGGGCCTTACATGCTCTCATTGAAAAACCAGATCCTGCTTTTCAGGTGGTTTAGAACACGGTCTTCCTCATGAACATAGTTCAAAAGGGTTTGTAGGAGACTTTAGTAAAAATGGGCCAAAAACAGCCATTTTTTAACATTTTTACAAAAATCACCTTTGCCCTCAATTTTTAAACTATTCAAAAGCAGCAAGAGACAAACGTTGTATCTTAACAATTAAGTACTTGTATTGGTAAATTATTACATGCAAAGTTTCATGATTATCCCCAGTTTCTTCCAGAGATACAAGAATCTAAAACTTCACATTTTTCAGACTTTTTCAGCTGAATTTGCTTAAAATTATTCATACAAAAACTGCCCAGGAAACTTTTCTTTTCACTACTTAGCTTAACGAAACATAAATGTTGTACAAGATGGCATAGCTTTGTTTCATTCAAGAGAACACTGCCAGAGACACAATGTTGCCAAAAACTCGTGGGTGCATTATTGATAGCTGTGCCATGGGCATCAAGCAAATAACTATCTCTGGAATTACTGAATTAATGATCATGAAACTATACCAGTGTTCATTGGGAACCTGTGTGAATGTTCCCACAAAATGTCATCAAAATCGGTGATGTGAGAACTTCTCAAATTAGACCACTTGGGATGGAATGGCCCAGCCTTGTGATCAATCAACTTACCTGCAACCATGCGCTGGACAACTGTAGCTGCCTGCCCACATGAATTACCACCACCAAACTACAGCCAATAGACAACTGGACTACTCAGTTACTGACCATGCCACCCAACATATGCTAACACATCTGGCTAATCTTCTGGCTGCACTGAACTCCACAGTCAAGTACTCAGCCTGAAACATACCCTTTGTTGCCATAAACCACCTGGCCTCTAACTTCAATAGTCTGTCCTCTACTCATCTACCCTCTTCCATGCTGCCTCTTCAGTACCACACAGCTACATCGTGTATTCCGCTTCTCTCCTCCTCACCCCCCCCCCCTCCGCACAGCTTCTCATTTTAAACTGAGCAGCCCTATCCCATCCCCACCATATCCTCAAACACTATATTGCTGCACACAACAGTTGCAGTTGGGACTTGGCATCCACACTGGCCATGGTTCGTTGGGCGTCTTCTAAACAAGACTTTGCCCTAAAGCTAAAGCAGTCTTTGTTGAGCCTGTCTGCAACAAGTCATTTTTACATTGAGTAGCAATCTACCCTTTTCCTAACATTGCTGATATACCAACCTTGAGTGTCCACTGTTTGTTTGAAATTTGAAAGACTGGAATGTAAATGGGACTCTGGAGGGGCCAAGGTAAAGATTTGCTCCAAACTTGGTGTAAACCATCAAAACTGGGTACAATCCCTTGCTAGAAGGCAAACCGTCACGAGAATACCACAGGGCCTAATCGCTCGTTGCCGATTATAAAAACATCTTTCCACTGATAGCTGATCCATGGTATGGTATGCAGGTGTGTACAGCATGGACAGCGTATTATAGTCATGTCACATCATGAAGAGGAGTGACGCAAAGCAGCAACTAACTAGTCACAGCTAAAAGGCTCAGTATGGGGCTACAGAAAATTAATATGATCTTGGCACAAAAGCTGTAAGATTATTAAAACCTGAGAGAAAAACCAAACTATGGGGTGATTCTTTTAATACAGAGATTATGCCAATGCCAGAGCTTATAGTTAACAAGAAAGACTATATAGCTTCACATGCAAAACCTAAGGGTCTACATTAAACATTTTGATTATAGAACAGATTGATACAGGTCATAAGCGCCATGCCCCACAAACACAAAGTGTAATATGCACCATCAACCTCTGACACTATGTAAGGTTGCATCAAGTCTCCTTTGTGATACATGTTAGAACACCTTGATTACATGAAGGTAGACAAACAACAGCACTTCAGCTAATATAAAGTTCTACACCATTACACACACAAAGTTGAGAAGCATCATGTCTATTACACATTAATATGGAATTTAAATGAATAAAATATGCAACCATTATAAATGTTTTTTTGCAATTCAAAAATTTAAAGTTCTATGGTCAAAATTTGGTTTCACAAGATTGGTAAAGCAACAACTGTGATACCAAGCTAGGCGCCACTGATTCCCCTCTAATAAAATTAAACCCAATGTCCACTACCCCTATTTTATAAAATAATAAAATTCGTAAATATAAGTGAAAAATTTACAGAAAAAAATTAATTCTATGTGCATCCCTAGAAAGGTTGTCTGAAGTGCAAGGTCAAAATCTATACTCCACTAACGTATTAAATTACGATGTGTGCGACTAAAAAATACTTACTCTCAGACGTAACAGGTGAGTGGGGAAACATTGCGGCTGCCATTGCCACCACCAAATCCTCCATTTTCACTTCTAGCTCCTAAAAAAGGGCAAAAAATGTTTTTCATGATCCAGTCAATTTAGAAATCTAAAAACGCAAAAATTAAATTTTATTAATTAACATATTCTGATGATAATATCATTGCATTAAACAGTTACGGTACATAAACACTAACATTACGATAGCCATAAAATAGGGTCCAGATGGTTTACAAAGCAGAAGAGTACTTTTGACAATACACACACATCTGTTACGTACTGTTTCACGAACGAAACTGAATAACGAAAAGAATTCGTCGCGGCGTTTGAAACGCACAAACGGTCATTCGCAACCATTTGTAACCCATCGGCTATACCGCTTCAGCTTGAAGATCTGTTCCTTATACGATTAGAAAACTGGGCGTATGCTACACTATTTTAAGTATATTACCATCACATTTACCGGCTTCATCAATGGCACACCTAAACTTATAAATGAAATATTCCAAATTGTCATACTTTATGACAAGAATAGCCATTATTTTAGGCAGCCTGTATCCCTCATAATTTTTAACACTCCCATGTTTGCTACATCATTTATATTTTATTGTTTGTGTGAAACAAACTTCATAGATACCAATAAATATGGAAATTTTGACAAAATCTACCAATTTATCAAAAGCATAGAGGCTTACACACAGTCACAAGAACTCCGTCGGATAACGATATTAGTGAACTATACTCGGCACCCACCATCCCAGCAACATCCAGCACTAGAGACTCTAAGTGTGGCCTATCGATTTAGATAAATGTATTCTATCACTAGCACTTTTAGAGTAGCTCATTTACTAGGACCTAGTACTGTTCCATGGGAGTCAAATTGATAATATTGTACTGATGAACGCCCGAAGACGCAACACTTCCATTCTCTCTTAACAGAAAATCGTTACAGGACAAAAAGAATTCAGTTCACAGAGAACACAGTTCACCACAGCTCGATACTTCAGAATCGAAACAGTAAGTTGAATCGACCTGATGACGTCCACAAGGAATGGTAACAACAACCACATTAGACAGAGCATTCCACTACGATAGTGGGTGTCATTGTTGTTTACATGGACTTGCTTGTTAAAAAAAATAGCAACCTATTCACAACGTTGAAATGAAATTTAGCTCAAAACAACACACGGACAGTTCAGTCGCCTTAGAATATCCCAAATGTGTCAACAATAGCACGTTTCTATGGAAAAATTGTTTCCGCCAAATTTCTTAAACTTTATAGTGCAATTCGAGTCACAGGGTTGAGTTCGAGGCTGTGTGGGAGGAGATAAGTAAGAACAATGAACTCCAAATTCCACACAATGAGCAGTTAAACTGAAAAATACGTGTCACTTCTTATGACATATAAATGGATTATTCATTACTAATTCAGTGCTACAAATACTACACGGATCCTTGTTGTTACCTGTCATTAATGAATAGAAAAAACAAAGACAAATAGGCTTACAGTAACGCTTTGTAATTTTGTTCAATAATAATTAGTTGTTCAATCGTTTTCAGATCACAACCGACAACAACGAAAACAGGCCGGCATGAGTACGAATGACACCTTTCATGAATTCGTAACGAGTCCAACGTATTGTAGCGAGTCGAGTTATGCTTCAACCAGGCGTCAGCAGGCAAAGTTACTTCTAAACTATATTAAAAGCTTCTTACAACGTGGGCCGGTATACTCACATTGTTACTTTCTTAATACAGCTTGCAGGGTGGGCCAGAACTCCACAGATAAACTTTCAGAAATTGCTCAGGATACCTTCTGAGTATTTTGCTGTACAGAGGGCCCAATGTTTTCGGGTGACTCGTTACCGAGTTACTGCATTTCGTTTGGTTTCTTGCCCCAATTAACTTTGAAGCTGCATTGAACCGAAAGCAGTGCGCAATATTGGAAATATCACCGGTATATGTTTCCTGTCTTAACTGGAAACATTTTTTTCTATTCACTCACGGAACTTGTGACAAAAATAATGCCTTTATGTACCTTAAGCTTGCATCTCGGGTTTCTATCTACGACAGTGTTAGTTGTATGTTAACAGTAGGGATAAATTTAGTGATGATGAGTATGCCTCGTGTGTGAGTACACTGAACACAGTGGAAGAGTGGCACAACAATAATGCTATGCTGAGCTTTTGCTGCAGAAATGGCAACATTATAACAGTACTTATGAATCTCTACCTACGAGCCTACATGTTACAATCACCGCTTATCACACTCATTTTCATTAATGGGAAGGTATTTTCCCATAAACAATGGTTAGTAGCGTTATAAATTGAATAAGCCATACTTACATATTGTGGAGACCGTTGGACCCCTACACTAAAATTCTCAGGAAGGTGTTCCTGAAAACCCTTTGAAAGTTCGTCAATGGAGTTAACTTAATATATTATTATACTGTGTAGGGGAGAGCTGGCCACATTAAGCAAAATCGTATATAAATTTGAGTAACAATTAGAATGAGCTACAACAATGCAACTTTTTAACACAAGTCGACCAGAATATTACTGCACCTGGATGGGCGCGTTGGGCAGCTCATTGTGAGTTAGCACCTTATCGGTGTTAATTGTATACACACGAATGACCGTAAAGTATTTGCTATGCGTTTTCTTCAGTTACTACTTCACTTGTTTACTTTAACGTCACTGTGTGTATCAGATAAGAGCTAAGTGAAGTATTGTCGTGGTAGTGTAATATAACAGATTTAACTCGCACACAAAAACAAAAGCCGGCCGAAGTGGCCGTGCGGTTAAAGGCGCTGCAGTCTGGAACCGCAAGACCGCTACGGTCGCAGGTTCGAATCCTGCCTCGGGCATGGATGTTTGTGATGTCCTTAGGTTAGTTAGGTTTAACTAGTTCTAAGTTCTAGGGGACTAATGACCTCAGCAGTTGAGTCCCATAGTGCTCAGAGCCATTTGAACCATTTTGAACAAAAACAAAATCATCTGTTATAAAAAGGAAAATAGAAACATTGAAACGCTTCCTACACTGACCACTCTTCCCAAATTGGAAAATAATATTATACACAATAATGAAGATCAAGCAAATAAATATGTAGCCCTCTCCACTGTTCACAGGTTTTGAGTGAGAAGACGCTTTGGCACTGCAGCTCGTCTTATAGGATGATGACACTAAAAGAAAAACGACTCATGATGAATGAATAACCCAAACGGGACGGAAATCGATATGTGTGATGCACATGTACGGACAAAAAAATGATTACTATTTCAGAAAAATCAGGTGACTTATTCAAGAGAAAGAGCTTACCAAATTGAGCAAGTCAATAACGAATTGTTCCACTTCTGGCCCTTATGCAGGCAGTTATATGGGTTGGCATTGACTGACAGAGTTATTGGAAATCTTCCTGAGCGATACTGGGCTAAATTCTGTTTAAAAGGCGCCCCAGATTGTTAGAATTCCTGGCTGGTTGGAGGACCTTGTCAAAAATGTTCCAAACGTTCTCAATCTGGGAAAGATCTGGCTACCTTGCTGGACAAGTTAGGATTTGGCAAGCACTAAGAAGAGCAGTAGAAACTCTCACCCTATATGGGTGGCTGATAGATTGCTGAAATGTAAGTCTAGGATGGCAACAAAACGGATGCAGCGAATGACAGCCAAAGGGGTCCTGCTATAAAAATAAATGGCGCCCCAGTCCATCGCTCCTGGTTGTTGGGCTGTATGGCAGGCTACAGTCTGACTGGTATCCCACAGTTGTCCGGGGAATCCGCAGGGAAGTCTTCGCTGATCATTAGGGCTCAGCTGAAAGTGTCATCATGAAGACAAATCTACTCCAGTCATTGAGATTCTAGGCTGAAGACGTGTCTGGAGATGACCCAGACAAAGATGGGACACCAACTGACTGTCACCTGCAATATCGCTCGACAACCAGGAGTGTTACTCTGGGGTGCCATTTCCTTTCAAAGGAGGACCACTTTGGTTGTCATCTGCGACTCTCTTACAACACAGTGATACATTGACGATACTTTATGCCCTGCTTTGTTGCTTTCCATGGCAAGCCATCATAGGCTTACGGTTCAGCAAGATATTGCTGCCCACACACGGCGATAGTTTCTACTGCTTGTCTTCGTTTTTGTCTGACAGACCATATTTTGGCCAGCCAGGTCGCCGGATCTCTGCCCAATCGATAACGATTGGAGCATTATGGGTAGGTTCCTCCAACCAGCTCTGGAGTTTGACGATCTAACGCACTAGTTGGACAGAATTTGGCATGATATTCCTCAGGAGGATGTGCAAGGACTCTGTCAAACAATGCCAAGCCGAATAACTGCTGTAATAAGGAACAGAGTGGACCAGTTTGTTATTGACTTGTTCAGTTTGTGAGGCTCTTTCTCTCGAACAAATCATCAATTTATTTTGAAATTGTAACATTTTTCTGTCTGTAGATGTACATCACAACTATCATTTTCTATCTCATTAGTATAATTCCTTCATGGTGTATCTTTTTTTGTCTTGAAATGTAATTGAGGAAATGATCGAAAGGAGAGATGAGCTGTGGTCCGTGATCTCATAGTCCACTAGACTTATTAATTTGTAAATGAAAAGTAAGAATTCGCGGTCTGGTTTAGTTAAAGGTACATGGAAGACGTCGGCATTTGTGACTAGTACAAGACTCATGCAGTGTTCCAGAAAAGCGTAAACATACGTTCATGCTAAAATGTATAGTAAACACTGTACGGCTTGTCTATTCGATACGTTCATGATTCGTGCAGTGGCTGCCGGGTATCGCAGGAGGCGTGCCTGCCACCGCAGTAGGAGTACCGAGGGGAGAGGAGCCGTGAGTGAGGGGAAGGCAGCGTCGGCTGATAGTCGCACCAGTGGCACAATTATCGTCAACAATATGTACGGTAATACTTCGCGTCCACGGGCAGGTTAACATGGGCAATGATCTGGGACAAATGAATATCGTTCAACTAAGCCGATTCTCTCCACTTTTGGACCCACCAGTAAAATTATTAAGTTGTAATGAAGAAGCCGTATAGTGTGCTCACACTGTCAGATTACCACGACTGAAAGCTGTTCTATAAATCATGTTGCATTATAGAAGAGCGCTGTTTCCAGCCTCCTAATGTGACATTATTTGCCCTATCAGATTTAAGCTGCAACTCTAGAAGAGGGAACTCTCATGTTGCTGGTCGTGGACTGCTCTACTTTTGTAGGAAGCAGTGTAGCCCTAGTCACACTACATTTACAGTTTTAGGCAGTGCACTGCTCGTATTGTGTTGTATTGCTCGTCCAATAGGTACTACATGACCACGATACTGTACACTCAGAAGTCCACCACGAAAACATGCATCACATCCCTGTAGCTGGCAGCTCCAGAGCGACATGGTGTTTTTCACTCAAGTGCTCAACAAAATCTCTAAATAAACTGAAGACACGATAGTTTGTGATAGCGGTGAAAACAGTTTTCCTTCAATTATTGAGTTCAGATACGATGTGGACTACAAGTTCTTTGTGACACAGTAAGTACATCATAGGTAACTTATTGGTAGTGTAATCCACTCATGAATTAACAACAATAATCAAATCGAATAATGAAACTCCCTCAGTTATGCTCCAACAGAATTGTTGCAGACAATTGTTGTTGTTGTGGTCTTCAGTCCTGAGACTGGTTTGATGCAGCTCTCCATGCTACTCTATCCTGTGCAAGCTTCTTCATCTCCCAGTACTTACTGCAACCTACATCCTTCTGAATCTGCTTAGTGTATTCATCTCTTGGTCTCCCTCTACGATTTTTACCTCCACGGTGCCCTCCAGTGCTAAATTTGTGATCCCTTGATGCCTCAAAACATGTTCTACCAACCGATCCCTTCTTCTAGTCAAGTTGTGCCACAAACTTCTCTTCTCCCCAATCCTATTCAATGCCTCCTCATTAGTTACATGATCTACCCACCTTATCTTCAGCATTCTTCTGTAGCACCACATTTCGAAAGCTTCTATTCTCTTCTTGTCCAAACTAGTTATCGTCCATGTTTCACTTCCATACATGGCTACACTCTATACAAATACTTTCAGAAACAACTTCCTGACACTTAAATCTATACTCGATGTTAACAAATTTCTCTTATTCAGAAACGCTTTCCTTGCCATTGCCAGTCTACATTTTATATCCTCTCTACTTCGACCATCATCAGTTATTTTACTCCCTAAATAGCAAAACTCCTTTACTACTTTAAGTGTCTCATTTCCTAATCTAATTCCCTCAGCATCACCCGACTTAATTTGACTACGTTCCATTATCCTCGTTTTGCTTTTGTTGATGTTCATCTTATATCCTCCTATCAAGATACTGTCCATTCCGTTCAACTGCTCTTCCAAGTCCTTTGCTGTCTCTGACAGAATTACAATGTCATCGGCGAACCTCAAAGTTTTTACTTCTTCTCCATGAATTTTAATACCTACTCCGAATTTTTCTTTTGTTTCCTTTACTGCTTGCTCAATATACAGATTGAATAACATCGGGGAGAGGCTACAACCCTGTCTCACTCCTTTCCCAACCACTGCTTCCCTTTCATGCCCCTCGACTCTTATAACTGCCATCTGGTTTCTGTACAAATTGTAAATAGCCTTTCGCTCACTGTATTTTACCCCTGCCACCTTCAGAATTTGAAAGAGAGTATTCCAGTTAACATTGTCAAAAGCTTTCTCTAAGTCTACAAATGCCAGAAACGTAGGTTTGCCTTTTCTTAATCTTTCTTCTAAGATAAGTCGTAAGGTCATTATTGCCTCACGTGTTCCAACATTTCTACGGAATCCAAACTGATCTTCCCTGAGGTCGGCTTCTACCAGTTTTTCCATTCGTCTGTAAAGAATTCGCGTTAGTATTTTGCAGCTGTCAATACCTGCTTTCTTTGGGATTGGAATTATTATATTCTTCTTGAAGTCTGAGGGTATTTCGCCTGTCTCATACATCGTGCTCACCAGATGGTAGAGTTTTGTCATGACTGGCTCTCCCGAGGCCATCAGTAGTTCTAATGGAATGTTGTCTACTCCCGGGGCCTTGTTTCGACTCAGGTCTTTCAGTGCTCTGTCAAACTCTTCACGCAGTATCTTATCTCCCATTTCGTCTTCATCTACATCCTCTTCCATTTCCATAATATTGTCCTCAAGTACATCGCCCTTGTATAAACCCTCTATATACTCCTTCCACCTTTCTGCCTTCCCTTCTTTGCTTAGAACTGGGTTGCCATCTGAGCTCTTGATATTCATACAAGTCGTTCTCTTCTCTCCAAAGGTCTCTTTAACTTTCCTGTAGGCAGTATCTATCTTACCCCTAGTGAGACAAGCCTCTACATCCTTACATTTGTCCTCTAGCCATCCCTGCTTAGCCATTTTGCACTTCCTGTCGATGTCATTTTTGAGACGTTTGTATTCCTTTTTGCCTGCTTCATTTACTGCATTTTTATATTTTCTCCTTTCATCAATTAAATTCAATATTTCTTCTGTTACCCAAGGATTTCTATTAGCCCTCGTCTTTTTACCTACTTGATCCTCTGCTGCCTTCACTGCTTCATCCCTCAAAGCTACCCATTCTTCTTCTACTGTATTTCTTTCCCCCATTCCTGTCAATTGTTCCCTTATGCTCTCCCTGAAACTCTCTACAACCTCTGGTTCTTTCAGTTTATCCAGGTCCCATCTCCTTAAATTCCCACCTTTTTGCAGTTTCTTCAGTTTCAATCTGCAGTTCATAACCAATAGATTGTGGTCAGAATCCACATCTGCCCCAGGAAATGTCTTACAATTTAAAACCTGGTTCCTAAATCTCTGTCTTCCCATTATAAAATCTATCTGATACCTTTTAGTATCTCCAGGATTCTTCCAGGTATACAACCTTCTTTTATGATTCTTGAACCAAGTGTTAGCTATGATTAAGTTGTGCTCTGTGCAAAATTCTACAAGGCGGCTTCCTCTTTCATTCCTTCCCCCCAATCCATATTCACCTACTATGTTTCCTTCTCTCCCTTTTCCTACTGACGAATTCCAGTCACCCATGACTATTAAATTTTCGTCTCCCTTCACTACCTGAAGAATTTCTTTTATCTCGTCATACATTTCATCTATTTCTTCATCATCTGCAGAGCTAGTTGGCATATAAACTTGTACTACTGTAGTAGGCATGGGCTTTGTGTCTATCTTGGCCACAATAATGCGTTCACTATGCTGTTTGTAGTAGCTAACCCGCACTCCTATTTTTTTATTCATTATTAAACCTACTCCTGCATTACCCCTATTAGATTTTGTATTTATAACCCTCAATGACCTGACCAAAAGTCTTGTTCCTCCTGCCACCGAACTTCACTAATTCCCACTATATCTAACTTTAACCTATCCATTTCCCTTTTTAAATTTTCTAACCTACCAGCCCGATTAAGGGATCTGACATTCCACGCTCCGATCTGTAGAATGCCAGTTTTCTTTCTCGTGATAACGACGTCCTCCTGAGTAGTCCCCGCCCGGAGATCCGAATGGGGGACTATTTTACCTCCGGAATATTTTACCCAAGAGGACGCCATCATCATTTAATCATACAGTAAAGCTGCATGTCCTCGGGAAAAATTTCGGCTGTAGTTTCCCCTTGCTTTCAGCCGTTCGCAGTAACAGCACAGCAAAGCCGTTTTGGTTAATGTTACAAGGCCAGATCAGTCAATCATCCAGACTGTTGCCCCTGCAACTACTGAAAAGGCTTTTGCCCCTCTTCAGGAACCACATGTTTGTCTGGCCTCTCAACAGATACCCCTCCGTTGTGGTTGCACCTACGGTACGGCCATCTGTATCGCTGAGGCACGCACAATATCAGATGTAAACTACAACATAGCTGTCACAAAATGTTATTACAACACAAAAAAGAAAATACTTTTCGATTCCACTTCCTGTCAGGCTGCCTGTCAGACTTTTGATGTCATTTGGCAGATGACTAAAGGTTTTTGTGCCAACATAGTTCACACTTTTCTATGCCAAAATCATATTTAACCCAGAATAGAGAAGATCATTACAGGTTATTGAATCACATGTTGACATAAGATTCAAAACCAGAAGGAAGGAAGTAATTCATTATCACATACACATCAATGGAAACTTTTGTATGTAACTACAACGTGGAGGCAATACAGACAACAGGAATCTGCAGGCAGACTGAACTTCTGTACTCAGAAATCAGAGTTCCACAGCCATATTACATTACATTACATTAATACTTCTTCTATAGATCAAGGATTCAACATTTCATAATGATGTGGAACGTGTCAGTTTAACATAACTTTTCTTTATATGATACACTTTTTAAAAATTTTTTAATCATTACTACTTCATAGTTATCAATTCATCTATTGAGAAGAAGGAGTTGTCATTCAGAAATTCTTTTAATTTGTTTTTAAATGCTGGTTGGCTACCTATCAGACTTTTGATGCCATTTGGCAAATGACCAAAGATTTTTGTGGCAGCATAGTTCATCCCTTTCTGTGCCAAAGTCAGATTTAACAAAGACTAGAGAAGATCATCCTTTCTTCTAGTGTTACAGTATGGACTTTGCTATTATTTTTGGACTGGGATGGTTTATTAATAATGAAATTCATAAGTGAATATATGTATTTTGAAGGTACTATGAATATCATGAGTTCCTTAAATAAATGTCTCTAAAGTGATCTTGGGTGGGCTCCAGCTATCATTCAGGTTACACACTTTTGTGCATTGAATACTTTAACTCTTGGTAATTAATTACGCCAAAATATGATGCCATATGAAAGCAGTGAATGAAAACAGGAATAGTAAACAAATTTGCTGATATATTTATCACCAAAATTTGGAATAATCCTAATACCATAAATAGCTGAACCTAATCGTTTCAGCAGATCATCAACATGTTTCTTCCACTCCAATTTCTCATCAATGCATACATTCAGAAACTTTGAATATTGTATCAGTGTGCTGGTTCCCCGTCAAAACAGAGTAAAAAAACCTATAATTACATCATATTGAAAGAATCAAGCGACACTTCAGGGTCAAGCTTTCTATCAGACTCTTTCAGAAAATCTACACTAAAATCCCCCAAAACAATCATTTGTTTCCCTATGTCTAACAGATAGCATAACAAAGAATCCATACACAATAAAGATCGCTGGTTCCACCACAACAATCAAAGGTACTACTAATATACACAACTAGGTATCACGAGGATGAAATTGATATAGGGACTTCCAATAACGAATGCTGCAACTATATCAATCCTAGGGAACCTAATCATTCCTTCATCATCTCCTTTTCTTTATTACTGGATGATTTAAAATCTTCCATATTGGTTCTTGTTTCGTAGTAAAAAGAAACTGATTTCATTGGATCATTGGTTGGTTGATTTGGGGGAGGGAACCAAACATTAAGGTCAACAGTCCCCCAGACTGGGGAATGGAATTGGCCATTCCCATTGAAAGGAACCATCCCAACATTTGCCTGAAGCGTTTAAGAGAAATCACAAGAGCACAAATCAAGATGGGCAGATGTGGGTTTGAACAATCATCCTCCCGAATGCGAGTCCAGTGTGTTAACCACTGCACCATCCCTCACAGTCATCATATTGTGTTTCTGATTGTAATGACATGTTTATAATGATTAGTAAATATGATGCGAGTGTTCGGCTTGATTTCTGTACTCATCTGTAATATTGTCCAGAGTAAATAATTCCATGTTTGCTCTTGTTTTGTATAAAACTGAAACTGGTTTTGTCATATGTCTTCTGTGGACTTGTGTACATGTGTTACCCATACATCTGTGAACTCTTCGATTTAAATGTATATTCAACTTTATTTTTTGTTTGTGTCCATAACTGTAGTTTCTCGCATTTAATGGAGAACTTCATGTTAGCAGTTGTTGAAAGAATTGGTAACTATTCAGCTTTATTAGTACGTCTTGACACAGAATAAATATGGTATGAAATTCTGTTTTGATTAGTACTGCTTCTTGCCGCTGGGTGCCATGCATATCACAGTCATTTCCAGAGTAAGGACAAAGATGTAGGTGAGTATGCTTTGTATTTTTAGTGACTAGAGCAGTCTTCCCCACAAATGCGCAAATGCTACAGTAGTTAAGCAAATGTGTTCACATGCTGTTAACATTTACTATATACAACGCAGTTTTAGTAGAAATCAATGCACCATAGTCATCCTCTTACTCCAATGGAAATTTTGGAAGCCTCAATTAAATGCAATGAGTATAAGAAACAGATGCAAACTAAAATAATGTGGAATACGAGAAATACACTTACAATGCATATAAATCGAGCAGTTCATACATGTAATCATAAGCAGCAACAAATAGACATATGCCCACAGAAAACCATACAATGAAACTAAATTCCAATTTAACTATACCGCTATATAAAGACGTCGTTTTTTAACATTGTTACCAAAAATCCCCGGGAAGTACTTGAGCATTTTACTTCATATTTTTATACGATTCCCTAATAAACGTTCAGATGGACGTGTGATAAATATTTTTTTAATACACATTGAACATACACTGAAGGGCCAAAAAAACTAGTACACCTGCCTAATATCATGTAGGACCCCCACAAGCACGCATAAGTTCCGCAACACAACATCGCATGGACTCGATTAATATCTGAAGTACTGCTGGAGGGAACTGACACCATGAATCCCGCAGGGCTGTCCATAAATCCGTAAGAGTATGAGGTGGTGGAGACCTCTTCTGAACAGCACGTTGCAAGGCATCCCAGATATGCTCAATAATGTTTGGTGTGGGAAGTTTGGTGGCCAGTGGAAATGTTTAAACTCAGAAGAGTGTTCCTGGAGCTACTCTGTAGCAATTCCGGACGTGTAGGGTGTCGCATTGTCCTGCTGGAATTGCCCAAGTGCGTCGAAATGCACGATGAACGTGAACGGATGCAGGTCACCAGACACAATGCTTACGTACGTGTCACCTATCACAGTATCATGGGTCACATATCACTTCAGCTGCACATGCCCCACACCATTACAGAGCCTCCACCAGCTAGAACAGCTCACTGCAGACATGCAGGGTCCATGGATTCATGAGGTCGTCTCCATATCTGTACAGGTCCATCAGCACACTACAACTTGAAATGAGACTCATTCCATTCATCAACAGTCCATTGTCGGTGCGACCGCAGCGTCGTATTCTGCCTGTTTACATATCGCTGTATTTGAATACACATGCCTATACAAGTTTCTTTGGCGCTTCAATGTAGATATATACTTACTGTAGCAATTGGGAAAGTTGTTAGCCAAAATCTCGACAAGTTCTTGATGGATTTACGGATTTACTCCAAATATTATACAATGGTCTCTTAAACCTTCAGGAGGACATAGCCCACAGTCTTCTTTTTAAATATGAGTTGTAGTCAGATATGTATTTAAAATCTGTACCACTATACAAAGACAAGTTAATGTCTAACGACGTTACCAAAAATCTTGAAACATTCTTGACCGATTTACTCCAGATTTATGCTTGATAACCTAATAAACGTTCAGGCGGACATACATAACATGTTTTTAAATATATATGGTATACAAAGACGTATACAGGGTGTTACAAAAAGGTACGGCCAAACTTTCAGGAAACATTCCTCACACACAAAGAAAGAAAATATGTTATGTGGACATGTGTCCAGAAACGCTTACTTTCCATGTTAGAGCTCATTTTATTACTTCTCTTCAAATCACATTAATCATGGAATGGAAACACACAGCAACAGAACGTACCAGCGTGACTTCAAGCACTTTGTTACAGGAAATGTTCAAAATGTCCTCCGTTAGCGAGGATACATGCATCCACCCTCTGTCGCATGGAATCCCTGATGCGCTGGTGCAGCCCTGGAGAATGGCGTATAGTATCACAGCCGTCCACAATACGAGCACGAAGAGTCTCTACATTTGGTACCGGGGTTGCGTAGACAAGAGCTTTCAAATGCCCCCATAAATGAAAGCCAAGACAGTTGAGGTCAGGAGAGCGTGGAGGCCATGGAATTGGTCTGCCTCCACCAATGCATCGGTCACCGAATCTGTTGTTGAGAAGTGTACGAACACTTCGACTGAAATGTGCAGGAGCTCCATTGTGCATGAACCACATGTTGCGTCGTACTTGTAAAGGCACATGTTCTAGCAGCACAGGTAGAGTATCCCGTAGGAAATCGTGATAACGAGCTCCATTGAGCGTAGGTGGAAGAACATGGGGCCCAATCAAGACATCACCAACAATGCCTGCCCAAACGTTCATAGAAAATCTGTTTGATGACGTGATTGCACAATTGCGTGCGGATTCTCGTCAGCCCACACATGTTGATTGTGAAAATTTACAGTTTGATCACGTTGGAATGAAGCCTCATCCGTAAAGAGAACATTTGCACTGAAATGAGGATTGACACATTCTTGGATGAACCATGCGCAGAAGTGTACCCGTGGAGGCCAATCAGCTGCTGATAGTGCCTGCACACGCTGTACATGGTACGGAAACAACTGGTTCTCCCGTAGCACTCTCCATACAGTAACGTGGTCAACGTTACCTTGTACAGCAGCAACTCCTCTGACGCTGACATTAGGGTAATCGTCAACTGCACGAAGAATTGCCTCGTCCATTGCAGGTGTCCTCGTCGTTCTAGGTCTTCCCCAGTCGCGAGTCATAGGATGGAATGTTCCGTGCTCCCTAAGACGCCTATCAATTGCTTCGAACGTCTTCCTGTCGGGACACCTTCGTTCTGGAAATATGTCTCGATACAAACGTATCACGCCACGGCTATTGCCCCGTGCTAATCCATACATCAAATGGGCATCTGCCAACTCCGCATTTGTAAATATTGCACTGACTGCAAAACCACGTTCGTGATGAACACTAACCTGTTGATGCTACGTACTGATGTGCTTGATGCTAGTACTGTAGAGCAATGAGTCGCATGTCAACACAAGCACCGAAGTCAACGTTACCTTCCTTCAATTGGGCCAAAACATTACCATCCTTCAATTGGGCCAACTGGCGGAGAATCGAGGAAGTTCAGTACATACTGACGAAACTAAAATGAGCTCTAACATGGAAATTAAGCGTTTCCGGACACTTGTCCACATAACATCTTTTCTTTATTTGTGTGTGAGGAATGTTTCCTGAAAGTGTGGCCGTACCTTTTTGTAACACCCTGTATGTAACATATCAAGAGGAAACGTTGCCAGCAAATTTCTCGAAAAGTTCTAGGCCGATTTCAATCAAATTTTTACATGGTACTCCAATAAATGTTTGGACGGACATAGGCTACATATTTTTAATTTCTATATTCGGTTCTAGTACATTCTAGAAGTATCCACAAATGTCAAGAATCATTGTACTGGAATATTCTGTAACTGTATGAATAAGGTATGTGTTCTGGCCGGAGGCAGTTCGCTCCGCGCTCTTGTATGTGGAAGTGCTGAATAAACCTTCGTTAAGAGAAGTTAATGTTCGTCATTCATCTAATTGCACCTTCTTCTACGTGACATTATTCTGGTGGAGACGTTGGGTAACAGAAGTAGTGATAGCACACATTATCGACGACACAGTGGCTCCCATCAGGCCACGACAGAATCGCCGTTTCAACAGATCGCAATCTATCGGAGACAGAAGAAGAAGAGGACATTACGGTGACAGCAATCATGTGCCACCACATGAGACATCCTTCCAGGTTTTCTGGTGACGATGGCCACTATCCAATCAAGTGGCTGATGGTATATGAGCGTATAGCCAAATTTAACAAATGGGATGACACCGTGTGTTTTGCTAACGTATTTTTCTACTTGGAGGGCACTGCCAAGCAATGGTATGAGAACAACAAGGAGAAGTTCACAAGCTGGGAAGTATTCCAGGTGGAATTGCGCAAGTATTTCGGCGACACTCAACGACAGAAGTACAATGCTGAAGATAAATTAAAGTGCAGGGCACAGCGTCCAGGAGAAACTACAGCATCCTGCATTCAAGATGTCTTGGAGCTGTATAAAATAGTGGATCCTAGAATGAAGGAGGAAGATAAGATTGCACATCTCTTGAAGGGTGTTGCTGAAGACATGTATCAACCCCTACTCCTGAAGGAGGTTTCGACAGCAGACGACTTCATAAAATGGTGCCAGTCTATCAAGACAATGCATCAGAAAAGTATTACAAGCAAGAAGTTCGAACGGCTTCCAAACGTCGTACCGACGTCTGTGATGGGGGAAGGAACTGATTTCACAAGTGTTCTTCGTCAGATAGTGAGAGAGGAAGTTCAGAAGACACTTGGATTGCATAGCGAGCAAAAACCCAAGACGCTTCAAGAGGTCATAAGGGAGGAAGTGGAACAGACATTGAACCCAATCTCTCGTCCCTCATTTCCCTTTAAAATGGCGAAAAAGTAGAGACCCAGCCGAAGTTACATTCCTACAATGTCGCATGGGGAACCTGTTTGGGCACCAAGGAAGACTGACGTCTGGAGGACCCAGGATAACCAACCACTATGGTTCCACTGCGGACGACCGGGACATGTAGTGCGCTATTGTCGAAAAAGGCGGCGGATACTTGGTGACGCCCGTGCCAGAAGACAGCAGACCGATCTTAGCCGACGCCAGCTCCGGGACGACGAAGATGAACAAGAAGATGTGGGTGCAGGACGACGTAGGTCTCCATCGCCGTTTAGAAGCTCCAGCCGATCATCTAACCGCCGCAAACTGGAGAACTAAAGGGTGCGACCTTCCTTGGAGGTGAGACCGCCGAAGAGAAAAATCTTCCACCGTCGATCACCACAAAAATGATAGGAAACTACGACGATATTCTCGTGGATGGCCGACCAGCACAAGCTATTGTGGACTGGAGCATCATATTCAGTCATTTCAGAGAAGTACTGTCGCCAGTTGCAGAAAACAGTATTCGTCGACAGCAAACCATCTCTACTGAAGGTGGCTAATGGGAAATATGTAAAACCTACAGGAAGATGTGTCATTCGTGTGGGTATAAGTGGCCATACACAGCCCTTAGAATTCATCATCTTACAAGAGTGTAGTCACGATGTCATTCTCGGATGGGAATTTTTCGAAAGCTTCTCGGGCTAGACGAGATGAGATACTGTGGACAGGAAGATGCGCATCCGAGTGTGTGGAGACTGTGTGCATGGTGAAATGATCAATCCTGCAGTCAGAGCTAGAAAGGTAACTGTCATGTGTCATGCCATGCATCAACCCATGGATCTTGTAGTGGACTGTAAGAGAAGCATACCACTGAAGAATAACTTAGTTATCCCAGCTTCTGTCGCCTCGTTTAAGAACGGATTCAGTGGTTTGTGGATAGTTAACTGTCGCCGAGAACCGCAGATCCTTCTAAGACACATGTGAGTAGCAAACGCTGAGCCGTTAATTAAAGAACAGCTGAGCATCACAGAGGCCTTTGTATAACGCTTCTCAAAACACATTCGAAACATTTTACCGCGACCTATTAAAGAAATGTTCTGTGACTGTATATATACCATGTGTGTTCTGACCGGAGGCAGTTCACTCCGCGCTCTTGTATGTGCTGGTGCTGAATAAAGCTTCGTTAAGTGAAGTTAGTGTTCGTCATTCATCTAATTACACCTTCTTCTACGTGACAATATGAATTACGCTAAACACAGCCTGTTAGACTCTACAGCCCTGAAATTGAGACTGCCCAGCACAATGCACTTTTGTGAGCCAGTCACAGCCCATGTCACACGATCTTTCCAGCCAATGACAGCAGATATTCAGAGCATAGGACACGTGATGTAGACAGCCAACAGCAACATCGCTGTTCAGCAGTGTGAGCACGCAAATAGGAAAAGTCTTCGGTTTAAATTAATATATATGCAGTATAGCTACAAGAAAAGCTAAGCTATGACATTTAACACTTGTTGTCAAAAATTTTTGTATTGCTTTTTTCCAAGGGTATGGTTAGGCAGGAGCCAGAGCACAGCTTAAATTGCAGCAGCTGAATATTTCCGACAAGCTCGATCATAAGTTTCACTGCTGTACATCGAACATTTCGTATGTCACCTGGCTGAACACATGTCCCGTCAAGCACTTTGATATTTCAATAGAAAAGCCATATGCGTGTGGAATTGCTCAAGAGGTCACCTTTTTTTTTTTTTTTTGTTTTGTTTTTTTTTTTTTTTTTTTTTTTTGAAGGATGATTTTTACCTTTTGCCAACTTTATTGAATAATTTGTTATCTATGAAAGAGCTAAAATAAATATGAAAAACGAAACATGCAGCTTGGTCTTCTTTTTTTAGAGCGTGCTATCCTTTAAGATATATCAAACTCTAATGTGCCAATAAAATTTTAAATAATGGCATAATTGGCTGGTCTCCTGGGCGCATAATTTTTCGAAATGGCTGGTCCTCTCAGTGTCAAGTCTTGAATGAAAGTCAATCGCTCCATGATTTCAAAAATTCATCGCAGTTTCTCACACATAATTCGTTTTTGCATAGAAAGAAAGTAACGCTTCTCAAACCACATTCGTAACATTTTCCCACGACCTGTTGGAAATTTATACAGTATCGACGTCACACCCATGAAACGCAGTTTGTTGTATTGCATAGTCTTCGTCCTTAGACTTCGACACATTTTGCTGTCGGCAGGCGCTTGTGTGTGTATTGTGTTTTTTTTTAATTGTAAATAGCGCATTTTCTTTGCAATTAAAGTTTTATTTTGGTGTTATTCTCTCGTTTATGTTTTATTACTGCGGTATTATTCTGCAGTAGAGGAGTTACAGTAAAATTCTTTGTTAGAGTACCAGTTCTTACTAATTGAAATTACAAAAATTAATTGAAAACGAAAACAATGAAAAATTCCCAGAATTCTATAAAGTTCGTGGGGTTCTCCCAGATGAAAAGACTCCCGCGTTTTTCCAGTTGTCCCAGGGCATATACACCCAGTTTAAATAACGGCACCCATCTGATGCTCCAAGATGACACCATCTGTGCTGTTCTCCAACAACCTTATTCTGGCCCCCATAACGTACTCCAAAATGGAGAACAAACGTTTTCTATCTTTCTGCATGGTAAACCGTCAACAATCTCTGTCCAGTGCCTCCAGCCAGCTTGGGTGAGGGGGACCAGGAAGAGGTAAACAACCTGCGATCGCTATCTGAGCATCCTTCATCCATTTCCACTACAAACGACATGGTTCTTCAGTCAGACCATCCTACCCTCAGGGAGGAATTCGACATCTGACTACCATATCCAAGTATGTATCATTCATGGTGATCCACCCCACTCTCACTCTGGCAGGTCCCTGCACCCTCCTGATTTTCTGAAAGATTACATTCAGGAGAAGGATCCCCCTCCTATCCTGTGAGGTACTATCCAAAATTTTCGGAACTGGTGCTGCCACCTGTTGAAAACCATACCTTTAGACTAATGGTCACCATCACCCTCAAAGTAGTTCCCATCCACATGTAAACATTGGTCCCAGTGCTTCTGCCACTGGTCAAACGTTTTCTTTGAGGGTGTTCATCACGACCAGCAATGCTTCTTGAATCCTCTCTAGAGCGTCGAACCAATGGCCTTTCAACTTGAGTTTCAGTTTTGGGAATAGTGAAAAGTCGAAAGGTGCCAAATCGGGCGAGTACGGTGGGTGGGGTACAACCGCCATGTTGTTTTTTTTTTTTGCCAAAAAGGTCCTGGTGAGCAAGGACGTCTGACAGGGCGCATTGTCGTGATGCAGCAGGCAGTTCCCTTGACGCCACAGTTCGGGCCGGCGTCGCCGTACGTTTTCACGGAGCTGTCGCAAAATGTCACAGTAGTACACGGAATTCACTGTTTGCTTGGGTGGGACAAATTCTTTGTGCACAATTCCCTTGGTATCAAAGAAAACGATGATCATGCTCTTCACTTTACTCTTCACCTGTCTCGCTTTTTTGGGTCTTGGACAGCCCAGGCTCTTCCCACTGGGACGACTGTTGTCTTGTCTCTGGGGCAACTGTAAATCCAGCTCTCGTCACCAATGATAACCCATGACAAGAAGGTTGGATCATCAGATGCGGTCTGACGAAGCTCCATGCACACTTCAACATGCGCTGTTCTGTTCGCAGATCCATCGTAAAATCGCCACACACCAAACACAGAGTATTACGGAAATCACTCTGGACACGCAACACGTCCTCCCAGCTGAATGCCTCTCCGCACACTGACTCATCATGGTGCAAAGATCTACTACTCCTACTTTCCAGATGGCAGCACCAGTCCAGAAAATTTTGGATTCCACTTCATGTTCTCTGTACTCTGCACTGGAGGTGCAGATACATACAGAATCGATATGAAGAATTATATGAATTTATGTCTTTGAATATTATAATGTATTTGTTCTTCTCTCTTGTTATTGTCTTGCCATGTCATTGTGTATTAAAGTGAGTGTATCTTATTGTGAACTGATTCATGTGAATAAATTGGTTCAATTCATAGCAACGGTAGCCGCACATTTTTCCACATACTCACCATTATGAAACTCCCAGAATAATTTTCCATGCAGCTTGCCACTTATTGGTATAGTTCCCATTACTACTAAGACTGCATGGTTTTTTGGCTCATTCTTACATTTAACATAGGTTGGTCTGGCATGGTAAGTCTTCAGAGTATTGTATATACTGAACAACAGCATAATTTGGTTTTTACAATTTGTTGTTCGCTTAGCACACCAGGGATCTTGTCTGCATGGAATTTTGGTTGTGAACCCTTCATCAATTATTCTCTATGTCTTTATGGGAACACTGCCTGCATTGTATCTAAAATGCTTTAACAGTGTAGCAGATATTATTTTTGCTGACATATCATTATGTAAAATAGATTGTGTGTCATAACATGAATCAAACCAGTCTCTGTCATCAAGGGACTTACGAAACCTGACAATTTTATCGTCAGTGACAAGTTTTATGATCACAACTTTTATGACAGGTCAAGTTACATTACTCTTATCAAGAGGGAACCTATTTGTGTTACAGAATTATAGTCTGAAAATTGAAACACTATCACATCATACGATTTTTCTGTGGTTTTAAAACTGACAAAAATATTGTCAATACATATTTGATTTCTTATGGACCTATTATTAATGGAGTGTAAATTGCACTAACTTAATAGATTGTTCAATTCAGTGACACCACATTTATGTGTTGTCATACCAAAATCTACATCAAGATCTCCACCTATTACGATGTCATAATGTATGAATCCAGTTTCTCTAAATATGTCTATCAGAATGCCAAATTTTCCTAAAAATACATTAATGATACTCTTAGGTGATCTACACAATCCAATAAAACAGCCCCTTGGGCATCCTTTGTCACCCTCTGAAGAGACTGCTTTTATTTTATGATCAATTAGTTGTTTAATGTACAATGCTACAGCACACCTATGTCAGTAAATACCCTCTTTAACGCAACTTACGTAAAATCTGAGTTTGCTGTTTTAGTCTGTGGACAGTAACAAGTTTGTGAATATGCTAGGTTTCTCTCATCTCCTTGCCACTGTAGGTTTATACCATAGGAAGCAAGGAGAGGATGCTGTTTGGTGGCCGGTATCCTCATTCTATAACACAACAGCACACATGTATTAACAGAGTTCTTTATTCATAAGACTATTAAACTACTTGCCTTTAACCTAGTTGTTGTGGTACTGGATCATCTGTAATAGTCCAAGTTAGCCTCACTGCTTGTGAGAAGTACAAGTCCTGCTGTACACGGTGAGGGCATTGACGATGGTTGTTTGTGAGTCTGTCATTGCCCTCTCTCCTGATAGTCTCACTTGCTCCGCTGCCTACTATCCATCTTGTCACAGCCTCTTTGCCAATTGGAGTGCTGGCAACAGCCTACACCAGCAAATTCCTCCCCCCCCCCCCCCCCCCGAAATGCTGTACCATTGTCATGTAGTGAGGCTGTGAACGACAACAGGGAGAGAGGCAGGACTCTAGATGTAGAGATGAGCCTGGAGCCGTAGCTGTGGAGGATGGCATTCTCTCGACTATACCCCATATACCCCACCATCTGGCAAAAGGAGCATCCTCCGAAAAACTGCTGCCATGGCAAATGTCCAGGTCTGAGGGCATGTCCTGGGGTGACGGTGGCGATGGAGACGGCATTGATGGGTCCAGATCCATAGGGTCGGCGAATGGGGATTGCTCCTCCTGGGGTGCCCTGGTGGCACCATCGGGCGGCGGCGAAGGCCGTGCAGTACCATGAGACCGTGAACCTGGGAGAAGAAAAGCAGCAAAATCACGGGGCAAATGCTGTGCGCGAATTTGGTTCTGGTGGCGGCACTACAAACCATCGGGACCTGCAAAAAAATACTCAAAAGAGTCAATGTGTTCCTGAATCACGCCTCTTTCCCAGCGCCCACAGTTGCCGTAAACCCTGAAAAGAACAAGATCATGAGTCGGAAAGCGAAATTTGCTAACCATTGGCGGCACTGGATGCTGCAGTGGGTGTAGCAAGTGGAGCAGGGTCCGATGGTGGCAGCCATGCAGAAGTTCCGCCGATGATGGTTCATCTGGAGAGTAGGAGGCGAGTAAGAGTAGCAGCACTTGTTCCCGTGTGTGGGTGGTGCAAAGCTTGGACATCTGTTGTCTGAACGTGTTGTAACGTTCCCTGGCAAACTCACGCTATTAATGAACAAGAGTTTATTTGTACCATATACGCCGCTCTGAGCAAGTTGTATATACCGTAATTATTGAACAAAAAATATTATTGAATTTTGTGTAAAAGACATTTGTTATTATCGTAATATTTTTTGTAGTAATATTCTCTCTGTATTTAGGATAGTAATTTTTCTGTATTCATTATGTGATTGCGAAATGTGTCAGTATCTGCGATAACAGAGATGTGAAATTTAGCCAGAGGAGAATAATACTGTCAAATTACAAAGAAATGTTAATAGTCAGCAGTAGTATAAAAGAACCCTGTTCAGCGTATTCTTTGGTCTTCTCTGTGTAGAGCTGAATGCGAGAGGAAGCTGTGTCGAAGCGATTTATGAATGGGTAGACTTCTTTTGTCTCTGTCTAGATTTAGCCGCCATTAGAGCAGAAGTTACAAATTAATGTGAGTTGAATTATTGTTTGATCTAAATATATCAGAATTTATCAAAAGTGTGTATTATTAGTGTAAATTAGCTTGCCCATGTCATCTATAAAATTTCTTTAAAGAATTTTCAGCATTTTTAGCGGTGTTGCTGGGCTGTGCCGCGACCGATCGATTTGCAGCGGCGGCACATTAAAAAAATTGTTCCGCTAAAGGAAAAATCAACCAAACCCATAAATCGGGAACAGATAGATAAAAATTAACAGTGAATTAAGAAATTGTTCTTCTTTTACAGTGATCCTGAGACTGATGAATTTTAAACTAATTATACGTTTGTGCATTCGTAGGCGGATAGTTAATGTTAGTTAACATTGAAATTTAACAATTTTGGTTCTTTCAAATAAGTTAAATGTATAGCGAAGTAGGTTTGATCAGTGATAATTAAATGTCGGCTTGGCAATAATTAACCATTTTCTGCTAATAGAGATAATCTTGTGTTCCATAGTTAACGCCGGGATAGAATTCAGTAAATATTTAACAAAAAATCCACTGCATTTAGAAAATGTGTGCCAAGGCCGAATGATGTAAAGGATTTAATTCTCAACTAAATATTCTTAATCAGTTAATATGAGTTCACGTAATTTTTAAATGTACGTAATTCTTTTGAAAGTGAATTTTTTTTATTACCACACGTAAATAAGAGAGAGGTTCTACAACAAAGTTCGTACTTACAGAAGAAAGTTAAAGAAAGGCAAATTAAGTAACTAAAAGCAATAATAATTAATAATTATTCTTTAACGAAAACAATAGCAATTTCGTTAAATTGGCGCCCAGCGTGGGGCTCGAATATGCAGTGGCCACTAAATACCCATGAGATAACTAGGGAATTATTATAGTCGAACTTTGTTGGAGAACATTTAATAATTTTTCCATGTATTGTATGTGTTGCATAACCAATATTGTGTGGTAATACCTGTATATGATTTTTTGCATGAGAACACTATATACCCAGAGGCAAGCTGAAGAAGAGAGCTCATTATTTCGAAAAATTAATTACCTACCACAATATCAGGGGGCAGCTGCACCCAAGATAGATCACCAAAAGGTAAAGCTACAGTGTAGTTGTCCTGTGGGTAGTAAAGTAGCCTCAGTGCAGTGTTCTCGGATCATTAGTGGTGTGCTTGTTGTTAGTGCTTTGTTTTAAAATAACAGGACATTTGAGTAGTTAGTCACTGTAGTATATAATAAGTGTGTTTTAACAAATGACCATTTCTTGTGTGATTATGTCAGTGAAACCTGAGTGTTAGGATATTTAGTTCAGATTTTATTTCTTTTGTTTACTATGGTTAGATTGCGTAGTCAGAAGGATATCAACATGGATAATGAACAACAGTTAGTAAGTAGTGATACCGAGTTAGAAAGTGGGACACAAAGTAATGTTAGCGACGTAGTTCAGGAAGTACAATGTGAGAATCTTGGGGCAGAAGGGCAAGAAATGTTGCCACTGCCACCCAGTGATTCAGTTGATAGCGGAAATACTGTGCCACCCGCACGCACTGGACACGGACCAGAGAGTGGTGAGGTGTCAGAAGTGCAATCATTAAGAGTTATGTTCGAGCGCATGCTCAATTTCCAAGCTGAATTTGTACGTATGCAAGCAGAGCGTGAAAGAGAACGTGATGCTGAACAAGCAGAGCGTGACCAGAGATTGGTAGCTGAATTTGCATGTAAACAAGCAGAGCGTGATAGAGAACGTGATGCTGAACAAGCAGAGCGTGACCAGAGATTGGTAGCTGAATTTGCCCGTATGCAAGCAGAACGCGAAATAGAACGTGATGCTAAACAAGCAGAGCGTGACCGATGCCTGCATGAGAGAGACTTGCAGTTAATGCAATCTTTGGAAGCTATGCAAAGTGAGATAGTTAGTTTGAAACAAAACTATGAAACCATACCCAAAACGGTGCAAGAACTAACCGAAAGAGTAGATAGTATCCAAGTGGCTAACGCCAGTATCGTAGAGGAAATCAGTGTACTGACCAACAGGGTGGAACAATTAGAGATTGACACAAATCGAGTAATTGAGCACAAAGTGTCCGAACAAGTGCACAAAATGGAAGGCGAATTTATAAAGGAAATAGACGAGAAAGTGCACGCCGCGATTGAAGCCAAAGATGTGGGCTCAAATGCGGAAGTGCAGAACCTGAAAAAGGTGGTACACACTGACATTCCGCTGTGGCATTCCGTCGTCTTGCCGAAATAGAAATCAGCTTGCGGCATGACGACTCACAGCTGTATGTCACGCCAGCCAGGTCCAACAATGATAGGCATATAAATACAGCAGTAAAAAATTGCGACTGCGAGACAGAACATGCAACCAATGTAAGCGAAACAAATAAATGTCATTCCAAAGTAGTGATTGAAGAAAGCCTGATTAGAAACCGACAGTTTTAGATCTTTACAACGGAGAAGAAATCTGTTCACCCTGTAGTGTTTGTCAACGGATTTAGAAACATTTTGCCTAGTGTTTGGAGTCATACACAGAAAATACAGTTCGTTATGTCTTACATACAAGGAGATGCTGTATTATGGGCAACCGAAGCAGCTGACAGTTACGATACATATGAGCAATTTGAAAAGGCATTCTTGGCCAAATATTGGTCAACATGTATTCAGGAGAGATTACGGAAGGAGGTATATAATCCAGAGCCGTATTCTCCACGATTAGGCAATTTGCGAAAATATTTTGAGAAGTACATTAATAAGACCCGGTATTGGGACGAGCAGATTTCATCCCGGGATTTGATCAGACTTTTGAAATCACACTTGCCGATACACGTAAAGGAAAAACTTATACACGTGCCCGAAAATGACATGGAACATTTCTTGTCTGTTCTGGACTCAATTGACCTGATTCAGGAGGACGTTAAGGCAGCCTCTGAACAGGATAGAAGTAACGGAAACGGTTACAGAAATGGTCGAAATAACACGCCTCCACCAAATAATGGAAACGGCGGAGGTAACAATAGGAGACAAGATTATGTACAAAACGGAAATAGAGGTAGAGACCGGAACGGCAATAGTCCGCCGGTGAATAATGACCGGAAAAGGAGGTTCGATGACCGGTATGAGACAGGCCCACCAAGCAATAGTAGATGGAAAAATGCCAGGGGGCCGTGGAACACTAATACCTATAATGATGCAACCCGAACTTGGCCACAAAACCAGAGGCCCAGTACGGACCGGCCAAACAGTGAAGGATATGACAATAACCGACCGCCACCACAAAATGCGCCAATTGCGCAACCGTGGCGGCCGACGCAACACAACTTACACATAGTGGAGGTCAGTGACACAGAGCAGCCACACCCATCCACCTGTAATAATTCAACAAACTAGATTCAGCCGAGATACGCTCTCCATCGTCGGCTGAGGTTTGGAGTGAGAGCAGCCCGACACCGAACAAAACATTGGGAATCTGTATCCTCAGGTATAATGACGGGGTACAGATGGGACATGAATTGATAACTGAACCATCCACGTGCATAAAGGAGCACAAAGACAAAGTACAAGCGATAATAGAGATCAAAATTAACAATATTGATGTGCAGGCGATCGTAGATACAGGTGCTACTGTCAGTGTCATGAGTATGGACTTATTCAAAGTACTGGGGAAGGAAAGGCGTATGCTGACTTTTCCTGTGAACAATTGTAAAGTCACTGGAGCCATAAGTGCACAGCGACAAATAATTAAACTCCAAGTGCGGGTAGAGATGTATATAGGGGAAGAAGCCATAGCGTGCTCATTCCTGGTAGTAAAGGGTTTAAGGGTAGCCTGCATTTTGGGGGTAGATTTTTTGAGAGAAAGGGACGCAGTAATCGACCTTTGTCGGGGAAAATTAAGTTTGATGAACGCTGGTAGGAGGATAGAATTGTCCATGCTCAGATCTGAAGAGGTACCTGTGCCTAATTGTAATGCTATTAACATAAAGTGTAGGAATCAGTGGATACTACATTTAGACAATCATTGTCAAGGACAAAATCTCTATTATCCAGACGTACAAAGTGATCAATTAAAAGCAAATGCGGACGCACTAGTGAACAAAGTATCACAGTCCGAAAATTTGAACTCAATGCAACAGCAGGATTTGGTACAGTTATTAACTAATTATGCAGATGTATTTTCAGAACGACCAGGAATTGTTAAGGGATATCAGTACAATATCGAGGTGAAGCCTCACAAAACCTACTGTCGAGCCTCATACTTCATTCCTTGGTCCAAGAAGGAAGTAGTAGCTAAAGAAATAAGAAAACTGATCGAGTGGGGAATAATAGAACCGTCTTTGTCCCCTTATAGTAGTCCTTTGGTGGCGGTAGCAAAAGCAGACGGAGAGGTACGGTTAGTATTAGATGCGAGAGACATAAACGAAATTATTGTACCTGTCAGGACTCATCCGGAAAACTTAGATGAGCAAATTCAAAAATTCCATGGAGTGCAATATTTGACATCTATTGATATGAAAAGTTCATTCTGGCAAATCCTGCTCACACCCGAGTCGAGGAAATATACTGCATTTATATTTGGGGGAAGGAGCTACCAATTTAGGGTACTACCTTTCGGCTTAAATGTAAGTGCAGGGGTTTTCATAACAGCCCTCGACGCGGTTTTAGGTCCGGATTTGCTGCAAAGGGTAACAGTGTATGTAGACGATCTGGTGATTGCTACTGCCACCTAGGAGGAGCACGTAGAACTACTGGTTAGAGTCTTAGAAAGGTTTAAGCAAGCGGGAGTAACAGCGAATCTTGAGAAATCCAAATTTGGACGTAATCAGATTAAATTTCTAGGTCACATAATAACACCACAAGGCATCAAACCTGACAGCAAAAAACTTGACGCAATTCGTGGGTTTCCTAGTCCGAGAACTAAGAGACAACTCAAAGCGTTTATAGGTCTTGCATCCTTTTTTAGACGGTTTGTTCCAAACCAATTAATGAATAACGAGTCGTTATTGAGCCTGTTGCGTAAAAATGCGCACTGGGTGTGGACAGAAGAATGTCAACGCGCATTTGACGCTATCAAAAACGCCTTGGTGAATGCAAACATACTGCGACACCCAGACATGACAAAAGATTTTTGCATAGCGACAGATTCGTGTTCATACGGTCTGGGCGCTTGTTTATTTCAGTGGGACAGGAGCAACGACCCCACAACAATCAATGTAATCGGATTTGCCAGCCGCACACTAAACAGCTGTGAGAGAGCATATTCCGCTACCGAATTAGAGGCTCTTGCAGTGGTTTGGGCGGTAAAGAAATTCAATTATTACATCTATAGTAAAGAAGTCAAAGTATTCAGTGACCACCAGGCTCTGAGCTATTTAATGTCTTGCAAATTATACCATACCCGCTTGCTAAGATGGAGGTTAGCATTGCAGGAATATAAAATTAAGATTATGTACCTAAAAGGACAAGATAATGTTGTAGCTGACGCCTTGTCAAGGCTTCCACTAGGGCGGGCAATCCTCAATGTCAAAGATTTTGGAACAATCGGAGGAATATCGAATACTCTTAGTACAAGATAAGGTACATAGGAGGGACTTTTTACATATGTTTAAGAATATGTCTATATTGCAGGAAACTGATCCGATTTGGCGAGGTATCATTAGCAAAATTAAAGAAGGAACCAATCTTAAAAGTGTTCAGAATTTCAAAACAGTAGATAATATTCTGTATTATAAAACAGGTGTGTCAAATGACCATGAAGTCGTGTGTATACCGCAACAGGCTATCCCAGCTGTAGTGTGGCACACGCATTTAGCATGGGGTCACGCTGGGATAGGCAAAACAATAAGGATTTTATCCAGATTCTGTTACTTTAAGGGAGTAAGCCAGCAGACTCGCACCATTATCAGGACTTGTCCTCTGTGCCAAAAAGCTAAGTTTCAAAATAAGTCCACAAGGTTTGAACTGCATCCTATAGTGCCTCATCGTCCACTTCAGTTAGTATCTATAGACATAGCAGGACCCTACCCACGAGCCAGGGGTGGATTAAAGTACATTTTAGCGGTGTATGACCTTTTTCTAAATACTTAAAAATGTACTGCCTTAAATCAGCCACTGCTCGTGGAATAGTTAAATAGTTAGGGAAAGAATATTTTACACAAGTGGGTAAGCCTGAAGCGATAATATCGGATAATGCTTCCTATTTTACAGGCCATACCTGGAAAAACTATTTACATGAACAAGATATAAAGCACATACTAATATCCCGTTTTCACCCACAAGCAAGTTTAGTAGAGAGAACATTTGGAGAGTTAAATAAATTTTTCAGGTTATACATTGCATATAAGCACACAAGATGGCCAGATATGATACAAGTCCTCGGCATCCTTGAAACAGAATAGCAAGTGGCAATTGGTGTACAATGGACCTTTTAGAGTAGTAAGTGTGCCACATGAGTGTAGCTATCTCTTAGCAGATCCCCACTCAGGGAGAGTACGGGGACTGTATCCGCGTAAGGATGTAAAAATATTTCTACAGTAAAAGACTAATAGTCCTATATAGATACGCCATTCTTTTGTAAATGAATGAACATTAATGATGTGCTATCTGTAGACATAATGTACTAGTGTAGAAGTATTTAGTTATAAGAATATGATTGACTTTCTCTTTTGTTTATGAATATTTGTGTTGTGTCTTCTTTTCATTAATGTTAGCTTAAACATGCTCTAAATGTCTGCACAGATAACCTGATTAGTGCAATTATTTATAGTGTTAAATTGTGACAGGGATCAGTCAGGAGGAACATTTTAGTAATGATTAGTTTGTGTACTACATAATATTCTATATGTGTGTCAAACTTGAAATATTTCTTGTACAATCTTTTCTATTATATGTGTATATATGTGTAGCTGTCAGATTGACAGATTCGAACCCAGAATAATATCAATAATATGAGGCCCTGAGAACTTTATTACCTAACCAATGTTATCAGAGAGAATAATGCACCCAGTAGTGACCCGAGGGCACCATGGGAGGCAAACTTATTGCAAATTTAAGTAGCGCAAAGTTACGCACAAAGAAGCTTCAATTGAAGCATGTGCAGATTCAATCAGTAAAAAAGGAGCTAGCCTGATACAGTCCAAGTCAATTTTAGCCTACAGAGACTACACTATAGTTACGTAGGACCTTGCAAGTGAAGTAAGACATAATTTCAAAGGAGTTATTGAACAATATGCCTGAATCCGGCTGGAATGCACAAATAAAATCTACTCGAACACGAATATAGATGATTTTTGGGCAAACTAATACGAAATTTTAATATTTGTTACCATGTACGCAAATATCACACACCTTGGTAAAGAGTTACGAATGTGCTGTTACAAAAATTGCACAACGGACATTGTAAATAAAAATAAAGGAACTTAAACAAAAGTGCAGTATTGTGTGGCAGAGACAGACAGTGACTGTTAAACCTGCAGCAATACGTCACGAAGTTGTTGTGTATAAGTAATAAAAAACTGTATCATCGCCGTGTGTGCAAGTGGACAAGGAACTAGCACGACACGAACAGTGAGCCGGTAACGGACGGTGGACCAAGTTAGTGTCAAACTTTAATTCTTTGTGTGTCAAGGGACGCTAGGAAAGCGCATTGACTACAGAGATACATTTTGTCATAAGGTGAAAACTTGCGTGTGACTAATGACAAGTCATGACATGGTGAAAAATATTGTGTGCCCATAAAACGTGTTACTGTGACAACGAAACATTGTGCAAACCAGACTAGTTGGTTGGTTGGTTTGGGGGATTAAAGGGACCAGTAAACCAGACTAGTGAAGGCCTACTGAATAATAACTGCCAATAACTGTGTGCGTTTTTTCCACAGCAGGAAAAATGCCCATAAGGATAGTACACTGTTTGTGCGAGCTGATATACAACGCGCATCCGGCTACATCAGCCATGCAGCGGCCTCAGCAGCCCGTAGCAGACCAGACAGCCACACGCCTCTCCGCGCCGTAACTGTCAACACCGGGGGCGGTGACCTACACGGAGCCGACGCGCCGCGCCGAGCACCGCTCAACAATCACTCCGCACCGCTCACCAACTACAGCATTATTGACTTTTTCCAAAATATTTACATAAACTGCATAACATGTCAATGACTCCATTTTGATAAACATTGAACATTTATTATGTATGTCCGTAAACTGATAAGAGAAAATGAACACTAACAAGTGCAAGAGATGAATTTGTAACACGTAGGTAGTGGAAACATTATGAAAAGTAATCCTGTGCTAAGTGATTTTAAAAAAAAAAAACTAAGTGATATATCCTAGGACAAGTGACCTTGCAGTATATCCCAAAATTAATAATAACGAGTAGTTAATCACACACACACAAAAAAAACTTTCGTTGAACTGTATGTGACTGTGATATTATGTAACCGTTGGTGACAAACTGCTAAATTAATTCAAATGAATGACTGTTAAAGAGACAATATTAATCATGAACCAACTGGGATGGCTGGGCTCCGGCACAGTTTTGCCCAGGTTTCCTGTCTGCCTTCGCCCAAATGGGGGAGCCATGAACATATATAACCCTGGGACTAATTAAAACAGCCATTCCATAAAAAATACAGAATTGTAAAGAACGTTACTCGCACCATTGTGTCAAAGTATAGAAACACTTTGCCAAATGCTGCCAGGGGGCAATGTAACGTTCCCTGGCAAACTCACGCTATTAATGAACAAGAGTTTATTTGTACCATATACGCCGCTCTGAGCAAGTTGTATATACCGTAATTATTGAACAAAAAATATTATTGAATTTTGTGTAAAAGACATTTGTTATTATCGTAATATTTTTTGTAGTAATATTCTCTCTGTATTTAGGATAGTAATTTTTCTATATTCATTATGTGATTGCGAAATGTGTCAGTATCTGCGATAACAGAGATGTGAAATTTAGCCAGAGGAGAATAATATTGTCAAATTTCAAAGAAATTTTAATAGTCAGCAGTAGTATAAAAGAACCATGTACAGCGTATTCTTTGGTCTTCTCTGTGTAGAGCTGAATGCGAGAGGAAGCTGTGTCGAAGCGATTTATGAATGGGTAGACTTCTTTTGTCTCTGTCTAGATTTAGCCGCCATTAGAGCAGAAGTTACAAATTAATGTGAGTTGAATTATTGTTTGATCTAAATATATCAGAATTTATCAAAAGTGTGTATTATTAGTGTAAATTAGCTTGCCCATGTCATCTATAAAATTTCTTTAAAGAATTTTCAGCATTTTTAGCGGTGTTGCTGGGCTGTGCCGCGACCGATCGATTTGCAGCGGCGGCACATTTAAAAAATTGTTCCGCTAAAGGAAAAATCAACCAAACCCGTAAATCGGGAACAGATAGATAAAAATTAACAGTGAATTAAGAAATTGTTCTTCTTTTACAGTGATCCTGAGACTGATGAATTTTAAACTAATTATACGTTTGTGCATTCGTAGGCGGATAGTTAATGTTAGTTAACATTGAAATTTAACAATTTTGGTTCTTTCAAATAAGTTAAATGTATAGCGAAGTAGGTTTGATCAGTGATAATTAAATGTCGGCTTGGCAATAATTAACCATTTTCTGCTAATAGAGATAATCTTGTGTTCCATAGTTAACGCCGGGATAGAATTCAGTAAATATTTAACAAAAAATCCACTGCATTTAGAAAATGTGTGCCAAGGCCGAATGATGTAAAGGATTTAATTCTCAACTAAATATTCTTAATCAGTTAATATGAGTTCACGTAATTTTTAAATGTACGTAATTCTTTTGAAAGTGAATTTTTTTTATTACCACACGTAAATAAGAGAGAGGTTCTACAACAAAGTTCGTACTTACAGAAGAAAGTTAAAGAAAGGCAAATTAAGTAACTAAAAGCAATAATAATTAATAATTATTCTTTAACGAAAACAATAGCAATTTCGTTAAAGTGTGTACGAAGCATTCTGCTTCTCCATTGGACTGTGGGTGAAACGGAGCACTTGTTAGATGACAAATGCCATTTCGTTCACAAAACTGTTCAAAATCACCTGAAGTAAACTGTGATCTCTTGTCCGACACACGTATTTCTGGCAAATCTTGTATGCAAAATATGGAAGACAAAGCTTGAATGGTGCTGTGTGATATGGTAGAAGCCACAGGCAACACAAATGGGAACTTGCTAAAAGAGTCTATCACTATGAGCCAACGAGTGTTCTAAAATGTTCCTGCAAAGTCAATGTGCACTCGTTGCCATGGGGATCGAGTCTTAGGGCAAGTTGAGAATGTCTGTGACGGAGCGCGTTGGTTCTCCGCGCTTGCGCGACACTGTGACCTAATCTGTCCAATGTGGGCGTCCATGCCCTGCCAAGTATAATGCCGGCACGCTAACTGTTTAGTGCGAACAATTCCCCAATGTCCTTGGTGGAGCAACGGCAACACATCCTTTTGCAACACTTTTGAAGTAAGCACACGCAATTGTCCACTGTCATTTTGAACTAGAATCACATCTTGTTGTGAAATGAAATGATCGTATAGCATTGTTGGTCGGGAAGTTCGGCCGCCGTATTGCAAGTCCTTTTTAGTTGACGCCACTTCAGCGACTTGCGAGTCAATGATGATGAAAGACACACAACACTCAGTCATCACGAAGCAGAGAAAATCCCCGCCGGGAATCGAACCCGGGACCCCGTGCGCGGGAAGCGAGAATGCTACCGCAAGACCACGCGCTGCGGACACATCTTGTTGTACCAAAAGGTTATGCTGATGAGCAAAGCGTCAGCGCAAAACTAAGTTCTGGTTTACTGTTCAATGAGCGAGACCAAGACATGCGAACGTAATGCAACAAAATCTTGAGATATGGGTCTACTTCCATGGCCTGTGCAAATTTTCTGTAGGGCAAGGGAAAAGATTCCAGCAATTCACAGCCCTGCGCATCGATTTGGCAACAAGATGCGGCAGATGCATCAAAATCAGGGTCTGGGCCGATCGGAAGGCAAGATAGAGCGTCTGCATTGCCAAACTTTCCCGTAGGTCTGTAAACAATTTCATACAGATACTGTGAAACCAACAAAGCCCATCGTTGCAATTTTTAATTACTGCGAGTGGGAACCAGATTTGAAGGATGAAACAAGGACTGCAAAGGCTTGTGATCTGTCACTAAATAAAACCTGCGACCATACAAATAGTGATGGAATTTTGTCACACCATTTTTCAATTTGAGAGTAATTGCACTGAGTTCGAGTTAACAACTTTGAGCCAAAAGCAATAGGTCTGTCTTGTGCACCATTTCTGTGTGATTCTGTAGGAATAAGCGCTGACTTGCAAAACTGACGGCTTGTCAGGGTCAAAATGCACTAAATATCTGCCATCAAGCAAAGAATTTTTGAGTTTCCGAAATGCGTCTTGACACTCTTCTGTCCACACAAAAGGTACATTTTTGTGACACAAGCGATACAATTGAGCCGCGATCTGAGCGGCATTCGGCATGAACCAAATGTAGTATTTCATCTTGCCAAGTACTGACTGCAGTTCAGACACATTGCGAGGAACAGGCAGGTCATGGATTGCAAGCAAATGAGATTGGAGGCGCTGCACGCCCTAACTGTTTATCACATGACCTAAGTGCTATAGCTTAGTTTGAAAAAAGGCACACTTTTCGGGACGACACTTGAGTCCTGCTTCTGACAACACTCGAAAAAGAGTATGCAAATTGGCAATGTGTCCCTCTGGCATATGACCTGAGACGACAATATCATCAAGATAGTTTGAAATAAATGCCACTTTTGCAGTCGGCTGTTCCAAGTAAGGTTGAAAAATGGTGGGTGTGGAAGCGCTGCTGAAAAGCAAACGCAAATACTTGAACAGTCCAAAGTGTGTATTTACAACAAACACTTTCTATGATTCTTCATCCAATGGAATTTGCAAGTAGGCATCACACAAACCTACACTCCTGGAAATTGAAATAAGAACACCGTGAATTCATTGTCCCAGGAAGGGGAAACTTTATTGACACATTCCTGGGGTCAGATACATCACATGATCACACTGACAGAACCACAGGCACATAGACACAGGCAACAGAGCATGCACAATGTCGGCACTAGTACAGTGTATATCCACCTTTCGCAGCAATGCAGGCTGCTATTCTCCCATGGAGACGATCGTAGACATGCTGGATGTAGTCCTGTGGAACGGCTTGCCATGCCATTTCCACCTGGCGCCTCAGTTGGACCAGCGTTCGTGCTGGACGTGCAGACCGCGTGAGACGACGCTTCATCCAGTCCCAAACATGCTCAATGGGGGACAGATCCGGAGACCTTGCTGGCCAGGGTAGTTGACTTACACCTTCTAGAGCACGTTGGGTGGCACGGGATACATGCGGACGTGCATTGTCCTGTTGGAACAGCAAGTTCCCTTGCCGGTCTAGGAATGGTAGAACGATGGGTTCGATGACGGTTTGGATGTACCGTGCACTATTCAGTGTCCCCTCGACGATCACCAGTGGTGTACGGCCAGTGTAGGAGATCGCTCCCCACACCATGATGCCGGGTGTTGGCCCTGTGTGCCTCGGTCGTATGCAGTCCTGATTGTGGCGCTCACCTGCACGGCGCCAAACACGCATACGACCATCATTGGCACCAAGGCAGAAGCGACTCTCATCGCTGAAGACGACACGTCTCCATTCGTCCCTCCATTCACGCCTGTCGCGACACCACTGGAGGCGGGCTGCACGATGTTGGGGCGTGAGCGGAAGACGGCCTAACGGTGTGCGGGACCGTAGCCCAGCTTCATGGAGACGGTTGCGAATGGTCCTCGCCGATACCCCAGGAGCAACAGTGTCCCTAATTTGCTGGGAAGTGGCGGTGCGGTCCCCTACGGCACTGCGTAGGATCCTACGGTCTTGGCGTGCATCCGTGCGTCGCTGCGGTCCGGTCCCAGGTCGACGGGCACGTGCACCTTCCGCCGACCACTGGCGACAACATCGATGTACTGTGGAGACCTCACGCCCCACGTGTTGAGCAATTCGGCGGTACGTCCACCCGGCCTCCCGCATGCCCACTATACGCCCTCGCTCAAAGTCCGTCAACTGCACATACGGTTCACGTCCACGCTGTCGCGGCATGCTACCAGTGTTAAAGACTGCGATGGAGCTCCGTATACCACGGCAAACTGGCTGACACTGACGGCGGCGGTGCACAAATGCTGCGCAGCTAGCGCCATTCGACGGCCAACACCGCGGTTCCTGGTGTGTCCGCTGTGCCATGCGTGTGATCATTGCTTGTACAGCCCTCTCGCAGTGTCCGGAGCAAGTATGGTGGGTCTGACACACCGGTGTCAATGTGTTCTTTTTTCCATTTCCAGGAGTGTATTTTAGAAAAGTAGCGTTCTGCACCAAGTCTGTCCATGGGTTTCTCAGGGTGAGGTAACGGATAAGTGTCAACAACTAGACTTGAAGTTAACACAAATGGCCGGGCAGATTGGCCGCACGTTTAGAGGCGCCATGTCACGGATTGCACGGCCCCTCCCGCCAGAGGTTCGACTCCATCCCCGGGTATGGGTGTGTATGTAGTTTTTGGCATAAGTCAGTTTAAGTTAGTTTAAGTAGTGTGTATGTCTAGGGACCGATGATCTGAGCAGTTTCATCCCTAAAGAATTCACACACATTTGAACATTTTTGAACACAAATGTGAATGAGACCAGAAGGCTTAGGCAACAAAATGAGAGGACTTGCCCATTGATTAGCTTGAATGGGAGCAATTAGACCACTATCTTGCAAGTCTTTCCATTGAGTGGCCACTTTGTCTCTTGAAGCATTTGGGACAGGGTGGGTCCCGGAACAACTTATGCTTTCAATGTGACATGCACTACAAAATTATTAGCTTTTCCCATTCCTTATGAAAGTAGTTTAGGAAATTCTTTAAGCAAGCTAGCGACACTGTTCTTTTGGTGCAAACGCTGATATGGAAAGTACATTCTCATAGATGATAAGTCCAAACAAATCAAAGGCATCTAAACCGAGAATGTTCCCAGTGTCTCTCGATTTCAACACAGTGAAATTCGATGTCCTAGTGTGAGATTTGTAAGTGACATGCAAACTACACTGTCCACACACTGGAATTTCCTGTCCGTTGTAAGCAATGAGGCGCTTGCTAGATTTAGCCTAACTGTTCATACGTGGCATCATTAAGCAAAGTTACTGCGGTGCCTGGGTCTAACTGAAAGTTCACATGATGCCCAGCAATTGGTAGTGAGACAAATAGTTTGTTAGAACGTCATTGCGCAGCACTAGGGCGAGAAGGAGGCACAAGTTTATTCTTACTTTTATCAGAATTTGTTTTCGGTTTGGAAAACACAACGTTCACTGCGGGTGCATGAGCCTCTTTTTTTCTGAGAGTGGGCAAAATTGGCGTTTTCGTACCGTTGCAGTCAAACTGCAGGGACGTGGCCTTTTTTCCCTCACGTGCAACACGCTGCATTACGTGATGGGCAACCCTGTCTTTTGTGGCGAGCAAAACATTTAGAGCAAGATTTCACTAAGTTCACAGGTCTGCTTATCTGTCTATGTGGCTGTCAGCGGTATATGCTCTAGTTGTTGTGGCTGCTGGGGGCGGTCACAAACAAGGAGCGACTCGATCCGACAAGTCGGGTCCTGATCAAACTTATCGGCCGTTATGGCACGCAAATCATATTGCTCTAAGATTTGCAACTTTTCTGGAAGTGAGGGATCAGAGTACTTCAGAATCTGTTCCCGATTCTACTATCTGGGACACAGAATGTTATTGCATACCTAATCATTAAATAACTGTAGAAGTTGCCACAACTACAATTAAATTTACACTTCCTAGTCATGCCAGTTAATTCTGTACATCACTGATGGTACATCTGTTCCGGCTTTTCCTGCAAGCGAAAAAACTGATGTCTGGCTGCAGCTACTTGGATTACTTGGTCATAGCTGAGCCTTCAGGAGACGCAGCTGGGAATAATTTTGGTATAAACGTGAACACTGGGGACCCCGTGATCGAATGAAAGTTTTGTAGCTTTACAGTACCACGAACTCGATGAACTTCACAATATGCTTGGAATTGTGTCAGGCATTCACGCCATTCCTCTTCTATGTCATTAAATTGCCAGAATGTTGGTATGCTGATCGGCGGCACTTGTTGGGCTGGTCGGTTGGGCGATGCAGCTTGTTGGTTGGTTGGTTGGTTGGTTTGGGGAAGGAGACCAGACAGCGTGGTCATCGGTCTCATCGGATTAGGGAAGGATGGGGAAGGAAGTCGGCCATGCCCTTTCAGAGGAACCATCCCGGCATTTGCCTGGACTGATTTAGGGAAATCACGGAAAACCTAAATCAGGATGGCCGGACGCGGGATTGAACCGTCGTCCTTCCGAATGCGAGTCCAGTGTCTAACCACTGCGCCACCACGCTCGGTGATGCAGCTTGTGCAGTGAGCAGTTGTTGTACTGTTGTCAGCAAGGTAGCAATTTGTTAGTTCTGAAACTGAAAAGCTTGTGATAGATCTATCATATTGGCCATCTGCAGCTGTGGCGTGGGGGCAGAGGGTGGAGGGGGTGTGGTAGCCATGGTTTACACAAATATGTTATAGCAAAAAGCAAGCAAAGCCTCTGAAAAGAGAAATTTGATTAGGTCTGCGGACCCACTCCTGGAATACATACAAGACCACAAAATCACATTATCAAATAGAAGCAAGCTAAAACACAAGAGAAGCAAGCAAAATCTGAACTGAATTATACTCATCACCAGTTCTGTCATTTCGTTGTCACTGGAGGCTTGTCATGGGAAGCAAGGAAAGAATGTTTGGTGGATGGTATCCACATTCTATAAAATAACAGCACGCAGGTATCGACAGGGTTCTTTATTCATAATAATAAGAGATTACATATCTTTGAGCTAGTTGTTGTGGTACAAGCGCTTTTGTAATAGTCCACGTTAGCCTCACTGCTGGTGAAGTACAAGTCCTGCTGTACACACAACTCTGGTCGCTATGTGCTGCCTGAGACTGAGACTCTACTTACACCTGCGACTGCAAATGACTGGGCTGTGACTGATGACTCGACACGATGACTCACTGAATAACTGACTGGGCTCTCCGGTCTGCGGCGGCGATCTAAATACTGGCGGTCGGGACGGCGTTGGCGGCGGGTTGTTAACGAGTCTGTTGTTGCCCTCTCTCCTGACAGGCTCGCTTGCTATAGTGCCTACTGTGGATCTTGTCACAGCCTCTTTGTCAATCGGAGTGCTGGCGACAGCTTTCGCCAGCACACTAGGAATATTTTGTTTTAAATTATTACTAACTTATTGATCTAAACTTGCAACTACACTGAGTCTGTTAAATGATATTTATCAAAACCCGAATATACTTACATAAAGAAAGTGTATCTTGCAGTTTACAAATTTATACTTGGCAAATTGGCCAGCTATTTTTGATAAACACATTACTTGGAAGTCATACACATGGTAAGAATACTTTTTGTTCTTTATTTTGACTGTGATTAACTGATACGTAATATGTACTACTGTTTTATGGAAATTTGCAAACTACTTCGGAATTCTTAATGAAATTATGTCCATGACCACACAAAATTTTAAAGCATTATTTTCGTTATTTTTCTATGAATGTGAGTTAATTTTGTTACAGACTTTTAATTGCTGTTTCTTAAAATTTGTAAATTCTGATTGAAAATGATTTTGCAAATCATATAAATACTACCAGTTTTCATACAGCAGAGAGTCAGTTTGTTACCAATTATCAGCAGCACAGCATGTAGAACTTTGCTTGCAAATTTTTCTCTGCCAAATATCTAGCGTGTGACTAAAGTAATTTTGTGGTAAATCTGCACCAGGAATTTATTTTGTAAATTACATGATTAGTTTTGCATGCACAGCAACACAGCTCAAGAACTCAGGAGTATTTGCAGGGAAGCTACTTCTCAAGAATAAAGATCTACAAGTTATGTAAATGTCACAAACATTTTGGTGACAATATTTCATCTCTAAATTAATGAGCAGTTCTGCATTTTTCAGTTCAGTCAATTTGTTGAGACAGTTGCATCTCAGCTGGTGGAGGCCCATTCTTTAAATTCTTGTGGTTCACTTTGTCATTGTGGCTGTGAAACTTGGTATAACGTTTGACATAAACTTTCAACTTTTATAAGACTGAAAATATTTCATTTATTAGCAATCCGTATTACACACATCCAAAACCACACTGACTTCTTCATTGTCAGCAGTTCCATTTTAATATTTTAATGTGGTGGAGGAGATCAGATGTGTATAAGTGTGTACACGTGTTAATTCATGTTGAGTTTCGGGTACAATAATTGGTTGCAAAAAGTGCTGTACCTGACTTTGGATATGGACAGACCCAGCTGGCAAAAAGTGTACACAGAAAAGAGTGAACCATCGCCAGACCATGAATTTTTGTCATGTGAGTACATTTATTGATTGTCTTTTCTTTCTCTGGTTTCAGTGATTAAAGAATTTGATAGTAGGAAGTGATTTCACTGTCCATACCTTATAGTTAGTTAGAGAATACTGCGTGTGACATTTCTGAAGGAATTTATTAGTGAAAGAGTTTTTGCGTGATTTTTTTTGATAACGAGTTTCACCAATATGTGTGAAAGTAATTTAGACCAAATATGCGTGATGACCATATATGGATGTCAGCTACACACATCGCCTCCAACATTAAATTTTCCAGAGCAGAATCAGGGATATACAGCCAGCAGTTTATCATCACTATTTCAAAGTTATCAGCAGATAGGATAGCCAGTTAATTTAATTGAACAGCTGGTTCAAATGGCTCTGAGCACTATGGGACTTAACTTCTGAGGTCATCAGTCTCCTAGAACTTAGGACTGTAGCGCCTAGAACCGCTCGGCCACCCCAGCCACCAATTGAACAGCTCTCTCAGCTACTAGATATTAAATTATCAGAATAAAATAGAAAAATGTATAATAATTTTAAAAATGTTTGTAAAAATATGGACCAAAAATTTAAAACAGTAGATGTAATGTGCAAAAAAATAAAATAATAGCCTAAAGTGAATTAAGTAGGTTACTGTTGCAGCAAATAAAATATTAGATGCTACTAATGAACTACTACATGTTGTAGAGTTGGAGTTCGATTGTCTGAAGAAATTCATACATGTTGAATTAAAATCGGTTAATGATCGAAAATATTGTCATTGACGAGTTAAGTAGGAGAAAATCCGATTTCAAAACAATTCAAAACTATACTGTACTAATTATACTTAGGAAAAATTAAATTCCGTGCTTGTTACAGACAAACTGCTTCCATTAACAATAGAGTTTACACAGTTGCTCAAAATCTTCAAACAGTCAACTCCAGTGTAGGCGGTTTGGAAACAAATATGTTTAGTAGCACTTATGGTAGCGGCAGCATGTTTGTAAATAATTGTAATAGTGTTACACTGAGTGTTTTCTCACGAGATTTTAAATTGCATCCCATGGATTTTATATACCAGCGCAAGAACAGCTTCACATCTAGTATGCCAGAAACGCTTAAAATTAGAGTAGTGAAGTGTTTTCTGGATGGAGAAGCTTTCCATTGGCCTAAAAAGCATGTCATCTCAGAAATTACTTTTGCCAATTTTGAAAGATTATTTTTAACAAATTTTGGTCAGTAAATAAACAGGCCAGACTTTAGATACAATTTCTAAATGGTAGGAGATGTCATGAAAGAAATATGATGATGTGCAAATTTTGTGGAAGACCGCTTAGGACATTAGTGCACCTTGAAAGGCCATTACATTAGCTCATACATACTGACGCACTGAAATGGAGCTTGCCTTACTGTGTACAATGGGGTCTGGTCTGTGGGCCAGACGATTTGGTAGAAGAATTTCTTAAATATTTTGACAAACTGGATTGTTCCTAGAAAAATAATGACAGATGACAGGTCAAATAACAGCCACAGTCATAGAGTGCACCAATTTCAACGTGTGTGTGTGGGTGTGTGGGTGGGTGGATAGGGGGGGGGGGGGTCCTGTCAACACCATAAAAACAATAGGCACAATAATAATAATAATAATAATTGAGGATATAACAGTTATAATAACCATTACACTCAGAATGGGAATAATGATAATATTAGTAATAAACACAAAAATAATGAGAGTAATAATAGGGAGAGGAGAAATGACAACAGATCAAGCAAGAATAGTAGTAACAGTCAGGAAAACAGATAACCACCTCACTGGATGCCTGTCGGTTTGAGGTGAGAAGAACTGCTAGAAACTGGGCTAAGAGGAGAAGAGCTAGATGTAGTTCAGATTACAGATACTGCAGCAGACACAGTAGTGATTACTGGGTAAACACAGTCAATTCAGGGAATGAATTTTGGGACTGCACGCTACAAGAGATGAGCAAAGATGACAGAATAGTAGGAAATCAGTTTGAGCTGACTAGTCTTCTTGATGATCAGTGTGTCTTTAAAAATGATGTTGTATGTAATGATTTTGATAAATATGGTTTAGCCAGTTTGTTGTATGATGATGTAGTGTCAGTCTTATCTGAGGTAGATGTGGCAGAAGCTGATAATCTTGTACCAAAGAGAATGATAACTTGATAACTGATTCTGCCTGTATGTCTGCCGGCACAAATACAAGTGATATTGATGATGATTTAGCTGTAAAGAGTTTCGAAGTAGAATGAGATGTTCATATTGATGATAGTAATAATATTGATTATTTTGATGATGATTTTAGTAGATGTGATAATACTACGTATGTTGTTGCTGATCCATTCCTCTGTGATGAATTAGATGGTATGATTTTTGTAGAAATGTTGGATGATGAAGTAAGTTGAAAGATTATATAACTTGATGATGATACTTTGATGTTAGTTGAGAAGGTGCCTGAGAGTCAACTAATCCCCATTAATGTCAGTGAGACCTTACACAGCTGCAGTAATAAAAATGAGAAAATTAGGCAGACCAGTGACAACACGCTTGAAGTTTTGAACAGATCAAATTATGCTGAAGTTAATTGTAATACTGTTTGTGATACATATTTTAATTTCGCTACCAAATGTAAACACACACAAACATCTTCTAATACTTTAGATACAGGCAGTCAGATTCTTTCGCTTAGTCAACACACATACACATTTGAGAGTGATTTGTCAGTTTTAGAAGATACACACTTAAGTTGTAAGTTGTCACTGAGAGTGATACAACCTACAGCAGCTAGTGAACTACAGCTGAACACTGATTTAAATTTTAAGGAGATTGAAGCTGATTTACTAGCAGAAGATGAAAATATTGATAAGCATAAGATACCTGGTAGCCCATAGATTGGGACTTCTATTGTTACTTGGAAAAGGATTTGTTTAGTAGCTACTGGTAGTCCTGTTCGTGTTTTTTATTTCTGTTAAGTTCAGAGATAGATGGAACAACATTGAATGTTATACAGGATTTCCTATCGCCAATATTAGAATTAAAGGAGCCACAGGAAAATTTAGTAAACTGATTAGTAGACAAGCTTTAATTTCATTCAGTTGATAATTTTACTTTTGAACAAGGTCGTCTAGTGGTAGCTGGTCTGAATGAACACATTTTGTTAGTGAAGGACTGGATAGTTAAAGCCAGTTTCAGTTTTGACTGGGAAAATTATGAATCAATTAAGTGGTGTTGAAGTTTTTGATGATAGAAATTACATTGAGCAGGATGATGAGTTTTATAACAACCATTTGTTTTATGACAGCTTTTCACATTTAGTTCCAGATAAAATAAACACAGCAGATAATTTGAGTATCACAAAAAAGAGATGATTTAGACAAAGATTTGTGGAATTACTGTGAAATCTTTAGTGAGAAGTCAGGTAGAGTGACAGACTATATGTGTAGACTGAAACTGACACAACATGATCCTTTTTTCATCAAATCCTGTGATGTTGCCATTTGAAAAAGAAAAATAGTCAAAGAGAATTACAGAAATGGAGGATAGTAGAAAGGAGCTGTGGACAGTGTAACAATCCACTGGTTATAGCTGCAAAAGTCACTACAGAACTGAAAGTCGCACCCGTCAACTCTCAGCACCAAACTGTGCAGCAATTTAAGAAAGTCATTGGCTTGGACGAGTCTTGTTTCACACTGTTTCCAACTTCTGGCTCGGTTTACGTCCAAGTAGTGAAACATGGTAGGCGTTCAGTGATGATTTAGGCAGCAACATTGTGGAACTCCATGAGACTCATAGTTACTTTGCAAAGTCGCATAACTGCCAAGGAGTGTGTGACCATTTTGATTGATCAGGTCAGTCCCATGGTACATTTGTTTGTCCCCAAACAGTGATGCCATATACTGAGACGACAGAACCCCTGTTTGATATACAGGATTGGTTTTTTGATCATGAGCAGGAATTGTAGCATCTCCCCTGACTACCATAGTTACCAGGTGTAATTGATATTGAGTCGTCGTGGTCTGCTTTGGAGAGGAGGGTGCGTAATCGCTATCCACCTCCATCACTGTTACCCGAACGTGCAACTATTTTGCAGATTTGGTATAAGATTCCCTTGAAAACTATACAGCACCCGTGTCTATAGATTCCAAGGCATCTGGAATTTATTTTGAATGTCAGCTGCTTTCCTACCACCTGTCAGGCATGGTAATATGTTGTGTTTTTATTGTTTTCATATTTCTGTCCTCCCACTGTATATAAGGCCGAATATGGATCGACTGACAGGGTTAGATTCGCTTTAGATTCACAGAAATGTTAGTGTTAAGACCTACCCCATAATTGAGAGGTGCGCCATAGTGAGAAATTAATGCGCCGCATTGACATGTAAGACAATCTTTCGATCGTTGTTGTTCTTTAATTTAAGTATCATAAATTTCTAAAGTTTATGTCCAGCACTTTGTATTCAGATATTAAAGATAGACTGTTTATTTTCAAATTAAAAATGTTATTACTAAAAATGATGCACTTTTTTCGATTTACACAACGGGCGTAAATTTCATAATCTGGTTATTGGTAACGCAAAGCATCATTAGCAGTTTAGTTAAGTAGGAATATACAACAACTTCAGATCACTGGAAAATTTTTTCACCTCTCTCCACTGGAGTCCGTCCTGGATCAGCCCCTGAACTCACTCAAGGGGCTTCATCAAAATATCAGCTAACTGACTCTTTTCATTTCATGTTGCAACATAATTCCGCAACTCAGAAATCTTTCATGAACTCTACTGTTATTAAATTCTGTGCCTCTATCACATCTACATTTTTAACAGACTGTCCTTTGGTTTGAGTTTCATTTAAAAATGGTTTACGCACATTGCACACTCTGTTTTTGTGCTTCAGAAAGAAAATTCGAAGAAATTTACTGAAATCGTCTTTAAAACATACATAATATCGAACACCAATATTCTGTGCCCTTTGATCCACTGGCATCTGCGTGGATTAATACGCTAGTAACGGTGGAGTGGTTTGCTCGTTGTTTCAATGGCATTCTATGCACCTTTCCTAATGCACGACCATCACAGAATTCACCCTTACAAGCTCCTACATTGATCCCGAGTTTCTTCAAGATGTTCTTCACGTGTTGGTTCTTTTGAAGTCCATATCTTTCGTGGCACAATGTAATATTTCGTGAAGATGCCACACGATTACTCTTTTCTGGGCTAACAACACACATACTCAACACATACAGCTAATTTTGAACACAGCCTGTAATGACGATGTCGTCACTGGTTTTTTCCTAAATCCTAACACTTTTTCAGTCGAACTTCATACACTGAGGTGGTAAAAGTCACGGGTATCTCCGAGCAGCTCGATGGGGCGTGGACTCAATAAGTGGTTGAAAGTCCCCTGCAGAAATATTGAGCCAATGCTGACTCTATTGCTATCCCTAATTGTGAAAGTGTTGCTGGTGTAGGATTTTGTGCACGATCTGAGAATGTTCTTCAAACGAGTTGCGAACAGTTGTGTCCCTGTGACATTGCACATTGTAGCACCCAGTTCATTTCGCGTAAACATAGCCTGCATCGTTATAGAGCCACCACCAGCTTACACAGTGCCTTGTTGACAACAAGGGTCCATGGCTTCATGGCGTCTGTGCCACATTCGAACCCTACCATCAGCTATTACCAGCTGAAATCGAGACTCATCTTACCAGACCACGGTTTTCCAGACGTCAAGGGTCCAACCGATATGGTCACGAGACCAGGAGAGGCAAAAAAATGTTCAAATGTGCGTGAAATCTTATGGGACTTCACTGCTAAGGTCATCAGTCCCTAAGCTTACACACTACTTAACCTAAATTATCCTAAGCACACACACACACACACACACACACACACACACACACACACACACACACACACACACACACACACACACCCATGCCCGAGCGAGGACTCGAACCTCCGCCGGGACCAGCCACACAGTCCATGACTGCAATGTAACATTTATTTCTTATGTTGTGTGAATGTATCTCCCCCCTTACTGTGAAGTTACTCTGGTTTTCTTTGATGTCTATCAGACAGTGGTATATGAATATTTCAGAGAGAGTCATTATTTTCAGCTCCCTGAATACTGGTCTGCATGATTCATTGTCGGGTAAGTCCTTTATACCCCTAACTGCCCTCTTCTGCCACTTAAAAACTGAGCCCCTGAAGAGTTCCCCCAAAGTATTATGCCATAGACCAGGTGCGACTGGGAAAAAGCATAGTATGCCTGTAACATTTGGCTCTTACTGAGACAAGTCCTAAGTTTGCGCAGTAAAAAAATTACTCTGGACAGTTTCTTGCACAGTTGTTGCGTATGTTCGCCCCAGTTCAAATTTGGGTCTAAATACATTTCTAGCAGTTTGACAGATGTGGTTACCGTCCCTTCTGGTTTCAACTTACTCAAATGAAAATATATTGCCTCTGTTTTATTGTCATTTAAGACCAATTTATTGCTTTGCAACTATGTGGTGTTTTCTACCATGTCTGTATTTTTGTCCTGTAAAGTTTCCAGATTTCCATCTGATGTTATTAAGGTGATGTCGTCAGCATATAGAATTGCTTTGTCTGGCAACTTATGTAGGAGGTCATTGGTATACACTAGAAAGAGAAATGGACGAATTACTGACCCTTGAATAACTCCGGTTTCAATTTTGAGTATGTCTGATAGTTGGTTCTCAATTATGACCATTTGTTGTCTGTTATCAAGGTACGATTCTATTAGCGATAACTGTGAGCCCTTTATTCCGTATAGTTTTAACTTAGGAAATAAGATCTCATGGGAAATAATGTCGAAAGCCTTACTGAGGTCTAAGAGTGTAATACAAGTAATTAAATGTAGCTCGAAATTGGTAACAATCTCGCTGATGATATTGTCTACGGCTTTAATGGTTGATTTACCTGTCCTAAATCCAAATGGAGCATTGTTAAATAAATTGTTCGTTTCAAAGTACTTCAATAGTTGTGTTTTCATGCAATATTCAATGACTTTGATAAAATAGGGGCAATCGAAACTGGTCTGTAGTTATTTGGACAGTCTCTGTCTCCTTTCTTGTGGATTGGAACCGTGATAGTCATTTCTAAACAATCTGGAAAGATTCCCTCCTCAAGGATGCAATTTATGAGATAAGTTAACGTTGACAATATTGTCTGGGATTTGTTTCAATATAGCATAAGAGAAACCGTAATAATCCTCGGTTTTGGAGTTATTCAATTTTGCAATTATTTTAGACACATCCCTATGGGTGACTTGTTTCCAACTAAAATTTAATTCCCTAGTTCTATCTGCTATATAGTTGCTCACTCCATGTTTATGTGTTAACTCGAGATTGTCAGTGGGAGTAACGCCAAATCTCACCGCACTGTCCTAACGGACACGTTCATCGTACGTCCTACATTGATTTCTGCGGTTATTTCACGCACTGTTGCTTGTCTGTTCGCACTGACAACTCTACAGAAATACTGCTGCTCTATCATTAAGTGAAGGCAGTTGGCCACTGCGTTGTCCGTAATGATAGGTGAAGCCTGAATTTTGGTATTCTTGGCACACTCTTGACACTCTGCATCGCGGAATACTGAATTCCCAAACGATTTCTGAAACTGAATGTCCCATTTGTCTAGTTCCAAGTTGCGTTCTGCATTCAAAGTCTGTTAATTCCTGTCGTGCGGCTGTAATCACCTCGAAAACCTTTTCACATTCACCTGAGTACAAACAACAGCTCTGCCAAAGCACTACCTTGTACCTTGCGTACACGATACTACCGCCAGCTGTATAAGTCACCTCAGTGTATTGTAGCTGTTCTGGCTGAGGACAAATTGGCACTTGCATGGGGCCCATATAAAACATTTTGTCTATTTCGATGTTCAATGTTCTTTGACTAAATGCATTAACGGTACGTCAATATAATTATATTGACTACTCTATGACAAAATCTGTATGTTATATATGTAAAAAGGGACACTAAAAATTTCCGATCTATAATTTATCTTCATCAGAAAATTCAGAGGCTTCAGCTTTCAGGAATTCTGTTAATTTCATGTTATTGTCATGTCATATGTATATGACCACTGGAGTGGAGTGCAGTTACGAAGGCGGGTTGCGTCGTGCGTCTGCGCAGAGAGGGAGGGAAGATACGTTGCGACGCTGCCAGTTTCCTTCCGTCAGTTCACGGACTTCACGCACTGAGACAGCTGACGACGCGCTAGCATAAACAGTGTTCCACAGTGAACTTTAAGAACTGCATTCTTAGTAACGAGAATCCTTACGCACGCACACACACACACACACACACACACACACACACACACACACACACACACACACACACAAGTTTAATTAATGTTGAACTCAATGACAACATTCCTAATCGTATAAAATATCGAGATAAATAATTTCTCTACATTAAGTTCTATGTGGTTGAAGACGACAGACTCTGAAAGTAAAACAGCTGTAATGAAAACATAAAAAACAGGAAAATCACTGCATGTGGTAACAAGGTATACATGCAAAACTTTATGCTGTTTGTAAAAACTTTCTTAAAAACTCTAATTTAAGTAAGTAATAACGAATATTTTTCTTTCGTATAACAGAATGCCAATGAAAGCCCAGCAATGATGCTGAAACCTCAACGATACGTCTCTGGGTGATAGCACAAAAACAAACAATTGTGTTTTGCGCGATGAGGACCCCTTCCAAAAGACCAATTTATTTATAAATCAAACACAGACGGAAGAGCTTCAACCTCAATACACACACTATTTTGTCAATCGTGATGTAGCTTCATTCTTTCTTTAAATGCTGTCAATGTCTAATGTTCCTGTCTTATGAACTACAACGATTTGTTTCGTTAATGAAACAAATTATTGCATTGCTTACATTAGGCAACCACAGTGATCGAATAATCTAAAGCATTTTCAAGTTTTAGTAATTTGTGACCATAAGGATATCAGATGTGTTACTACAAGCTAATTTTCTTTCATTGTTCAACCTGCTACTGCGTTATAGTATGTGTTCTTAACTGAACGAAATACGTCTTATGAAGAAAATGGCATGGTTACGAGGTCAAAGATGAAACTTGAGCCACTAATAATTTTTTTATGTTGCTGCAGGCACAGTCACACATATAGTCATAAGTAGCAGTAACTGGTACTTACATACGTCACAGCAAGAAATCAACACCATCTTCTTTGCTGTCTCACGTAGATGAATCAGATTCAGCAATATTTATGACGAATGGTTCCGTAACGGTGTCCCAGTTGAGATGCTGTTTATTGCCTCATGTGTAAGTCTCTCAACATCTGCAATTTTGAATATATTATTCTTTTCTGCAATATAAGCTTTCACCTGAGCTCGATTGGGTTGTACTTTCGCAGCTCAACACAAGTTTAACTGATTTAGGGCACTTGTTACCAAACCTGTAGTGTCTGCATCATTTTTTTGCAATTCTGCATATGCTGCCTTCTATTCACTTGATTCCTAAGGCAAGAGCACAGATTACCAATAATAATGTTTCAAGTTCATATGAACAGCATCAGAGATACGCCATTCCCATTTCCCACAATTATCAGGCCCTTCAAATTTATCAATATTCACTTTATGATTTCCATTTCTAGCCATGTTTTTACTGTATAACTCGTTTGAGAAATTCTCTAGCATCTTTAGTGATTACCTTGAAATTGCATTCCCTCTTAAAACACAAGTAATAAAAGGCACAACTCGGAAAGCAAAGACATGGATAACAATAGGTATGAAAATATCAACAGCAAGGAAAAGAGAATTACTCTGATAAAGGAGAAAAAATAACATACCCCCACTTCTGAATAGCTACCTTCAGAAATACTTTCACACCTACAAAGAGTAATATGCCAGGCACAAAAGAAGCCAATGATAAGTTCGTAACAGCGTCAGCAAATAAAATAAAATCCAAGCAGTATGGAAGTTAATAAAAAGGAAGCAAATAAAGTGTTCCTTAAAATGGAAAATATCACTCTGAACCATGAGGACAAGGGTGTAATTGATCCCAAACACAACCCAAATCTTTTCAGGTGTTACTACACAGATATCACAAATAATTTAATGGTCAGTGGCAAAACAGATACTGGAAAGAGAAAGAAAGGCAAAGTGCACTCATGTTCCTCTTTCAACTATGTTTGTGGAACAACTCCAGGTGAAACCATATGTGCTGCACCAACTCTTAAGAAAATGGCATCAGGAAATGATAGCGTTCCTGATTGTGTCGTAAAGCAATGTATTACCAACACTTCACTGCCTCTTGCAGATATAGTCAATTCATCTTTTCTGATGGGCACATTTCCAGACTGTTTAAAAATTGCTAAAGTGGTCCCTATTCATAAAAAAAGGAGACAAATCAAATGTAGAAAACTATAGACCACTTTCCTTATTATCAGGTTTTAGTAAAATCATAGAATAAGTAATGTATAATAGGTTACTGAAATTTGTAGAGAAGAACAAAATTGTCACTGATAATTAGCATGGATTCAGGAAAAATATATCAACAAGTGGTGCTATCTACAATTTTGTGCACCATGCTCTACAAACAATGGGCAAAAAATAAAGTGCCACTTAGGTTAAGCCTTTTACATACTGGGCCACAACATACTGCTGGACAAATGCCAAGTATATGACATTAGAGGTACTGCACTAAAGTGGTTCACATTGTACTTGAAGAACAGGAAGCAGAAAATACAGACAAGACATGAACTAAAGAAAAATACTAGGATATGTTTCTCAGATGCAGAAATTTGAAGAAAAAGAGAGAGGCCCTCAGGGATCCAGTCTTGGACCAATCCTCTTTCTCCCGTATATAAAGAATTTGGACCTAAACACTGAGTCACAAACAAATACTTTTTTTTGCAGATGACACAAGCATCCTTATTACAGGGAACACCCCAAGTCAGTTACAAGTAGCTTTAAATAAACCTACAGCACAGCTAAACAGATGGTTTGAGGGGAATTAACTACTGATAAACACCCCTAAATTTCTGTTTAAAAGGTGATGCATGCAACACCAGTGTGTCAATAAACTCCAACCAACTTTCATCTTCTCTGGAAACAAAGCTTTCCAGCATATAACTTCAAATGGCATACACATACAAACAAAATAAATGAAACACCAAAAAAGTATGTTATAGCATATGATTAATCTCCATTAAAGCGATTTTTAGCACTGTCCAAATCGCCTACTTTGCTCAGTTCCATAGCATCCTACAGTGTGAAATTAAATTCTGGGGTAATACACCACCTAGTTCACTTATTTTCCTAATCCAGAAAAGAACTGTAAAAGCAATGCAACATGCTGAACAAACATTCTTGCAAACCCTCTTTCAAAAGTTGTCAATCCTCCCACTTCCAGCCTACATCACTTCCACAATAAACAGTGGTATACAAATTTACAATAGTCTTCCACATAAGATAAAACTCATATCATCATACACATACTTTTGTAAAACCCTAAGGGAATTCGTACTAGATCATTGCTATTGGTTCTATTCAGTAGCAGAATTTTTAGAATGTTTGAGATACAAGAGACTTGAAAGAAGAACTTTTGTGGATAAAGCTAAAAATTATGTATCTGCTGGAATAATATTGTATTTTTACTGTGCTGTGTTACTGTTTTGTTTTGTGTTTGTTCTGTGTTCCACAATCTGGAAAAATCCATTACTTTTTTAATTATTTTACATCCTGATATATTTGAGGTACATACATTACACCATAGAGTTTGGACAAAAGTTCATTAATTTAAACATTGTTATATTTAGTATTATTATTTGCTAGAATCATTTGTATGATATTCATGTAAGCATATTTTACAACAGAGAAAAATTCTTAAAATATGCATTTTACATAATTTTCTTTTGTTAAGTGTTATATGTTTAACATATAATACAATGCAGTTCAATATACCTCATGCAACTTAGCACTTTTGCACTGTCATTTTTCAGTACTTGTATGTACATATTTACCAGGAGACAGCTTCTTGGCATCAGCTGTGCAGTATATTTACAAATTCAGTTTCCAAGATACTGTGATACTGAGTAAAATTAGTTTTCCAGAGAATATAAAGTTACAGATTTTTAAAAGATATGGTTTGTTAATGGCCTTGAAGTAACTTGCCACCCTCTTACACAGCTGTGATCATGAGTGATATACATCTTTCTTGTACAGGGTGTTATACCAATGATTGCTATGTTCATCATTATTTTACTTTGTATGGTATTCATGTACAGTTTTATTTTGTATAAATACATTTTCCTTTTTTAGTATGCACCTTTTTTACATACATGAGAACCTCAAATATATAGAAACATGGTAGGACTAGGATCCCAAGTACTTTCAAGAACGGTTTACACGATGTTCAGCTGTTTGCATTTTTCATTATCCTCATAATGATTTTTATTTTGCGTCATACGGAAGTGTGTGGCGACTGTTTTTTGAAGGTTTACCACTAGCTTATTCCTCACAAACTACTCTGAAATCTTTTCCATTTGCGTCTTTGGCATACAGATTACGAGCCCTTTCGTTTTCACCTTCAACAAATATACTGGTATCGTCTGCAAATAGAACTGGTTCAGAGTGTTGAACATGTAGGGGCAAGTCATTTATGAAAACTAAGAAGAGAGAGGGACATAAAACTGAGACTTGGGGTACACCAAGGGTTAATGTGGAAGGTTTCCAGTGATAAGCTTGGAGTTTCAGGTGTTTTTTTTTTTTTTTTTTTTTTTTTCCCTTCTTCATATGTTTGACCTCTCTTATCTGAGAGCGATTTTCTAAGTAGGATTTCAGTCATGTACTTGGAAGATCTCTTACACTAGAACACTCTAACTTTCTCAGAATAATTTCATGATCTATTAGATCAAAGGCTTTGGTTAAATCAAGGAGAACCCCTGAAACATTTCTGCGATCATCCCCAGCATATAAAATACGATTTGCGAGGGTGAAAGTGGCTGTTTCAGTACTGTGCTGTGGCCTGAAGCCATGTTGACATCCTGTTGTTAAAAAAGTTGGTTGACTGTGACAGAACTAATTTTTCAATGCTTTTTAAAAAGCCTGACGACACAGATCTATAGTTGACCATCTTCTACTGAGGACCGTTTTGTAACTTTTCCAGTTTTTAAGTGCTGCAGGAAGATACCACTTGATAGTGGATAATTGCAGATGTCTAGCAGGGATGTGTGTGTACATTCTGCTGATATTTTTATGATATAGTCTGGCATATTATCAACTCGAGCTGAACATTTATTTTTTAATGACTTAATAGTGTGTAACAGTTCTTCCCTGCTTATTGGTCAAAGGAACACTGGCGTAACTCAATCTTCACAAAAAATTTAAAAAAAATTGTATTTTGTTCAGTTAGATGTGGGCTGTTATTAAGTCTAAAGAACACAGTTACATTTACAAACAGCAAATATTCTCACAATACAGCTTCATTTAGCAACTAAAACTAGCTTCGGAGGTACTATATGTGAAACAATCATATTTTTAAAAAAATATCAAGTAATAACACTTTAAAACAATGATTTGTAAGCATCCAAAATTCTCAAAAATACCCTACTTCTCACGTAATCACACAATGAAATTACAGAATGATTGTTTGCAACAATGATAGACCTACTGCGCTCAACAATTTTAAAAGAGCACAAATAAGTTAAAGCCTACAACTGACGATAACATTAAGAGTTTTTCACGACACTTGCGAATGTTAGAATTTTTGCAATACATCACAATTCAAATGTGTTTTGATACAATCAGTGGAAGATTATGCAGAACTGATGAGAACAGTAAAATATGTATTTCAAATCGGCACACAAATCTTGCACACGCTGTCTTACACAAAAGTAAATTCAGAAGTTGGCTTTTATATATAAACAAATGTGCAAATTGCACAGATTTTTCATTTATTAGTCTCTGTGCCAACGTCCACAATGGCATGCCAAAGTAGAACATTGCAGCTTGAATTTAACAAAATCCCTAAAATGTGCAGCACCAACAAAGCATGTTTCTGCCTTTTGCAGCCAACAATACACAAAAACTATGTATGTACGGGTGATCAAAAAGTCAGTATAAATCTGAAAACTGAATAAATCACAGAATAATGTAGATAGAGAGGTACAAATTGACACACATGCTTGGAATGACATGGGGTTTTATTAGAACCAAAAAAATACAAAAGTTCGAAAAATTTCCGACAGATGGCACTTCATCTGATCAGAATAGCAATAATTAGCATAACAAAATAAGACAAAGCAAAGATGATGTTCTTTACAGGAAATGCCCAATATGTCCACCATCATTCCTCAACAATAGCTGTAGTCGAGGAAAATGTTGTGAATAGCACTGTAAAGCATGTCCGGAGTTATGGTGAGGCATTGGCGTCGGATGTTGTCTTTCAGTATCCCTATAGATGTTGGTCGATCACGATACACTTGCGACTTCAGATAACCCCAAAGCCAATAATCGCACGGACTGAGGTCTGGGGACATGGGAGGCCAAGCATGACGAAAGTGGCGGCTGAGCACACGATCACCACCAAACGACACGTGCAAGAGATCTTTCATGTGTCTAGCAATATGGGGTGGAGCGCCATCCTGCATAAACATCGTACATTCCAGCAGGTGTTTATCAGCCAGGCTCCGGACGATGCGATTCTGTAACATATCGGCGTACCTCTCACCCGTCACAGTAGCAGTTACAAAACCAGAATCACGCATTTCCTCGAAGAAAAAAGGCCCTATAACAGTAGATGTGGTAAATCCAACTCATACCGTGACTTTCTCGTCGTGCAATGGACTTTCCATGACAGTTTTAGGATTTTTGGTAGCCCAAATTCTGCAGTTGTGGGCGCTGACAGACCCTTGGAGCGTGAAACGAGCTTCGTTGGTCCACAACACGTTACTCAACCAATCATCATCTTCCCCCATCTTTTGAAATGCCCGCACAGCAAATGCCCTCCACTTCACTAAATCGCCAGGTAACATTTCATGATGCCGATGGATTTTGTACGAATAGCATCGGAAGGTACACCTCAGTGGTGTATGGAATGCCGGTGTGATGTGCGACTGCACGAGCTCTGACTTCCCCGTGCATAGACGAACCCGCTACAGTCTCCATTTCTTCCTGAACTGTCTCAGCAGCATTACACCTTGTGCTCGGTCAGCCACTATGGGGTCTATCGTCTAAACAACCCGTGGCTTCAAACTTCGAAATCATTCTCGCCACAGCTGCATTTGTCAACGGACCTTGACCCGTTCGAATCCCCTTCCTATGGCGATAGGATTGTAACGCTGAACTAGCACATTCCCCATTCTGATAATACAGCTTGACTAAAAGCGTATTACTTTGTGTCATGGTGCTCAAAACTAGAACAACCAACTGTCCACCACATAAAATAACATTCAGAATTTTCTAATTATGATAGGACATACTATTTGACAACCGAAAACATCAAAATCACTAAAAAAAATTTTGAAACATTTTATTAAAATCTTTTTTGCACAGTTCAAACAGTACATTTTAACACTATACACTTTATTACAAAAAATGTTTTTCCAGTGCCTTGCATAAATACTACCAAGAATTTATGGAATGTCTGCCTAAAAAACCTAAAATTTCAAATGTACCGCAATCTTATACCTGCACAATGCTACCGCTGATGCATCAAATGATCAAACGAATTTACAACCAGTATCTTTAACAATGGTCACACTACATCATTTTATGCCCGACATGCTCTAATGAATCATCTGATACACTGGACTGATGGAGGTTTTAGGCAAAAGACAAGATGAATAGCTGAACACTTATTCTATAATTTGCGCCAGAAGGTTGTCATCGAGTCGCTGAAGTTGCAGAGTTTACCCACTGCACGATGTTCTGTAAAATAGCTTCTATTTCTTCTGTGCCTTTACCATTATTGGAAATTGTCCAGTTCCAATCAGTAATGGAATCAAGGCCACACTCAGATACAGCATCATCAATACCTGTCACATGAAATGAAGCACATCACTTATAGTTAATCTGTATGGATAATGGGATAAAATCTGTAATATCTAATGATTTTAATCTTTAATGTCATGGGAATTTTACAACAGAACTTTCACATTGTACATATAAAATGAGAACAAGCGACCACTCACCTGCACCGGTACTCTGAAAAACGGTAACTTCACTATTTAAATAGGACAAAAGCTTGAAAGATAGTGCAATTATTAGTTATTCGATTGAGTCCATGTGCCATTTATTATTCCACTGGAGGGAACTAGTTGCCTGCCGCTTTTGTATGCTAACAATCACTCATTTATATAAGCACAAACTAGATGTTTTTGTCTAATGGCTCGTAGAGTTATAAACAGAAGATAAGGAGTAAACACTAAAATAAATAAATAAAATAAATAACAATAACTTACAGTTTAAATTCAATGACAAAATAATATATATTACAGAAAATTAAAGCAAATTGTTGTATGTTATAAAACAAGAAAGTGGAAAAGGTAGCCAAGTACAACAACATACAAATCACAGGTGGAGGTAGAATAATAGCAAGTCCTCATGAATTAGCAAGTTTTGTACATGATTATTTCTCTGGTATTTCAGAGAAGCTCCAGCAACATCTTCTTAAAACACATGTAGCACCCACAATGATTTACACATCACAATGATTTGTTTCCCTCAAATGAGAAAGACAGTACAATGATCAAAAAAGTTAGGAGTCAGCAGGCATAGATAAGGCTCCCGTCTCTGTTCCGAAGGCATGCGTACTTGTACACACCATACAAGCACCATCAATTAACACAATGAATGAGTCCCTTAATTCAGGTGTTTTCCCAGAGTACCAAATGCATGCATGATTGGTGCCCTTACTGAAGTAAGGTAACATGGAAAGTACAGAAAACTACAGGCCAATTTCACTGCAGCCTTCATTCTCAAAAGTAACTTAAGCTATCATCAAAGAGAGATTACTAAGGTACATGAGTAAATACAGCCTCTTCAGTGAAGCAAAATTTGATTCCCGAAATGGGAGATGTACAATACTGGTCATTGCAGAGTTCACAAAAGTGTTACTTGAAGCTTCTGATAGGGATGATTGTGTTACAGGCATTTTCTTAGACTTGTTCATGACTTCTGACACTGTTGTCCATAAAATATTATCGAGCAAGCCATAGGCACTACGTCCATAAAATATTATTGAGCAAGCCATAGGCACTACGTATAAGAGGAATGCAAATGTCTGGTTTCAGTCTTACCTGGAAAACAGGGCGCAAATGGTGGACATAATTCACTTGTCTGATGATGATAAATTTTTAGTAAAACAATTGTTAGACAAATGAAACTATACGGTTCCAGAGGCCTTTTCAAGTCTCAAACATCTATGGTGTACACATGCAGACTGAAGCGAAGAATGAAAATTTCTACCTAGGTCAGGATTTGAACCTGCGTCTCCTGCTCCTTTCAGTTGTGCACAACCAGTGTGCCAGGGTGGCGGAGTGTTAGCACATCTGCATAGTGAGCAGGACACCTGGGTTCGATTCCTGGCCTTGGTACAAAATTTTATTTGTCGCTTCAGTCTGCATATATGAGATGCCTCTTGTAAGAGTTGTTATGTGCATTTTCTCTGGTGTTTCAGTAGATATTTTCAATTTTGTTTTTGCATTGTGTAGCTGGAGTCAGCACTGGACATTCCATTTCAGAAACTGTTAGGAAATTCCATATTCCTAGATCCACAGTGTCAAGAGTGTGCTGAGATTACCAAATTTCAAGCATTAGCTCTCACCACGGACAACACAGAGGATGACAACAATCATTTAACAACTGAGAGCAGCAGCATTTGTGTAGAGTTGTAAGTGCTAATGGACAAGCAACATTGAGTAAATAAATGCAGAAATCAATTTGAGACATACTATGAATGTATGTGCAGTTAAATTTGGCACTAATGGACTATGGCAGCAGACAACCGATGTGAGTGCCTTCGCTCTTGCAGTGCCTCTCCTGGGCTTGTGACCATACTGGCCGGACCTTAGACGACTGGAAGACTGTGGCCTGTTTAAATGTGTTGGTAAGAGCTGATGGTAGGGTTTGAGTGTAGTGCAGACTCCATGAGCCATGGATCCAAGTTGTCAACAAGGCACTGTGCAAGCTGGTGGTAGATCCATAATGGTGTGGGCTGTGTTTACATGGAATAGATGGATCCTCCAATGGATCCAACTGAACCAATCATTGACTGGAAATGGTTATATTAGACTACTTGGAGACCATTTGAAGCTATTCATGGACTTCATTTTCCCAAACAACAATGGAATTTTTATGGATAACAACGCACCATGTCACTGGGGCACAACTGTTCATGATTGGTTTGAAGAACATTTTAGACAATTAGAGTGAATGATTTCACCACCCAGATCACCCATCAAGAATCCCACTGTACATTTATGGACATTATTGAGAGGTCAGTTCGTGCACAAATTCCTACGCTGGCAACATTTTCACAATTATGGACAACTATAGACGCAGGATGGCTCAATATCTCTGCTGGGGATTTCCAACAACTTGTTGAGTTCATGCCATGTCACGTTGCTGCGCTACGCTGGGCAAAAGGTGGTCTGACACAATCTACATCTACATCTACATCTACATCTACATTGATACTCCGCAAGCCACCCAACGGTGTGTGGCGGAGGGCACTTTACGTGCCACTGTCATTACCTCCCTTTCCTGATCCAGTCGCGTATGGTTCGCGGGAATAACGACTGTCTGAAAGCCTCCGTGAGCGCTCTAACCTCTCTAATTTTACATTCGTGATCTCCTCGGGAGGTATAAGTAGGGGGAAGCAATATATTCGATACCTCATCCAGAAACGCACCCTCTCGAAACCTGGCGAGCAAGCTACACCGCGATGCAGAGCGCCTCTCTTGCAGAGTCTGCCACTTGAGTTTATTAAACATCTCCGTAATGCTATCACGGTTACCAAATAACCCTGTGACGAAACGCGCCGCTCTTCTTTGGATCTTCTCCATCTCCTCCGTCAGACCGATCTGGTACGGATCCCACACTGATGAGCAATACTCAAGTATAGGTCGAACGAGTGTTTTGTAAGCCACCTCCTTTGTTGATGGACTACATTTTCTAAGCACTCTCCCAATGAATCTCAACCTGGTACCCGCCTTACCAACAATTAATTTTATATGATCATTCCACTTCAAATCGTTCCGCACGCATACTCCCAGATATTTTACAGAAGTAACTGCTACCAGTGTTTGTTCCGCTATCATATAATCATACAATAAAGGATCCTTCTTTCTATGTATTCGCAATACATTACATTTGTCTATGTTAAGGGTCAGTTGCCACTCCCTGCACCAAGTGCCTATCCGCTGCAGATCTTCCTGCATTTCGCTACAATTTTCTAATGTTGCAACTTCTCTGTATACTACAGCATCATCCGCGAAAAGCCGCATGGAACTTCCGACACAATATGTGGAGGTATCCCAAGACTTTTGTCACCTCTGTGTATACAGGGTGTTACAAAAAGGTATGGCCAAACTTTCAGGAAACATTCCTCACACACAAATAAAGAAAAGATGTTATGTGGACATGTGTCCGGAAACGATTAATTTCCATGTTAGAGCTCATTTCAGTTTCGTCAGTATGTACTGAACTTCCTCGATTCACCGCCAGTTGGCCCAATTGAAGGAAGGTAATGTTGACTTCGGTGCTTGTGTTGACATGCGACTCATTGCTCTACAGGCCTAGCATCAAGCACATCAGTACGTAGCATCAACAGGTTAGTGTTCATCACGAACGTGGTTTTGCAGTTAGTGCAAATGTATACAAATGCGGAGTTGGCAGATGCCCATTTGATGTATGGATTAGCACGGGGCAATAGCCGTGGCACGGTGGGTTTGTACCGAGACAGATTTCCAGAACAAAGGTGTCCCGACAGGAAGACGTTCGAAGCAATTGATAGGTGTCTTAGGGAGCACGGAACATTCCAGCCTATGACTCGCGATTGGGGAATACCTAGAACGATGAGGACAACTGCAATGGACGAGGCAATTCTTCGTGCAGTTGACGATAACCCTAATGTCAGCATCAGAGAAGTTGCTGCTCTACAAGGTAACGTTGACCACATCACTGTATGGAGAGTGCTACGGGAGAACCAGTTGTTTCCGTACCATGTACAGCGTGTGCAGGCACTATCAGCAGCTGATTGGCCCCCACGGGTACACTTCTGCGAATGGTTCATCCAACAATGTGCCAATCCTCATTTCAGTGCAAATGTTCTCTTTACGGATGATGCTTCATTCCAACGTGATCAAATGGTAAATTTTCACAATCAACATGTGTGGGCTGACGAGAATCTCCATGCAATTGTGTAATCACGTCATCAACACAGATTTTCTACGAACGTTTGGGCAGGCTTGTTGGTCATGTCTTGATTGGGCCCCATGTTCTTCCACCTACGCTCAATGGAGCACGTTATCACGATTTCCTACGGGATACTCTACCTGTGCTGCTAGAACATGTGCCTTTACAAGTATGACACAACATGTGGTTCATGCACGATGGAGCTCCTGCACATTTCAGTCGAAGTGTTCGTACGCTTCTCAACGACACATTCGATGACCAATGGATTGGTAGAGGCGGACCAATTCCATGGCCTCCACGCTCTCCTGACCTCAACCCTCTTGACTTTCATTTATGGGGGCATTTGAAAGCTCTTGTCTACGCAACCCCGGTACCAAATGTAGAGACTCTTCGTGCTCATATTGTGGACGGCTGTGATACAATATGCCATTCTCCCGGGCTGCATCAGCGTATCAGGGATTCCATGCGACAGAGGGTGGATGCATGTATCCTCGCTAACGGAGAACATTTTGAACATTTCCTGTAACAAAGTGTTTGAAGTCATGCTGGTATGTTCTGTTGCTGTGTGTTTCCATTCCATGATTAATGTGATTTGAAGAGAAGTAATAAAATGAGCTCTAACATGGAAAGTAAGCGTTTCTGGACACATGTCCACATAACATATTTTCTTTCTTTGTGTGTGAGGAATGTTTCCTGAAAGTTTGGCCGTACCTTTTTGTAACACCCTGTATAAATGACTTTCCAGGTAAGGTAAGACATGGACCAAAAGTTCTCTTTGTCAATGACACCAGCATCATAGCCACTCATAAAACATCAGAACTTGTATTACAGAGAGCAAATGAAATCCTTAAGTATGTTTATTATTGGGCAGTATGTAATACATTAGTGTTGAACATATACAAAGCAAACAGTATGTACTTCACCACTTCACCATAAAGAAGGGAAGAAACTCTGTCACTTTAAGCAAAGATAATAAATCTAAATATCGTGTAGCAAACACAAAGTTTTTAGGAATGAACATTGATTGTCAGCTAACATGGAATGAACATACAAAGATATACAAACAATATACAAACATACAAAGGGGATGTCAGCAGATGTTATGGTCTTAGGGTGTTAGCATCAGTTTGTAACAACCACTGTATTGTGGTGACATACTATGCCTGCATACACTCAAGTCTTCTCTTTGGAATTCTTTTCTGGCGATCAAAGGCAGCTACATGGCCTCAGTTTTCAACTGCAGAAAGGGGCCATAAGAATAATAAGTGAAGTAGCAATCTGACTCACTCTAAAGAGCTATTTAAAAAGTTGGGCATCCTTACTGCATGGCCGAACTGTTCTAGGCGCTACAGTCTGGAACCGCGCAACTGCTACGGTCGCAGGTTCGAATCCTGCCTTTCCTCTTGCAGCGCCTCTCCTGGGCTTGTGACCATACTGGCCGGACCTTAGACGATGTGTGTGATGTCCTTAGGTTAGTTAGGTTTAAGTAGTTCTAAGTGCTAGTGGACTGATGACCTTAGAAACTAAGTCCCATGGTGCTCAGAGCCATTTGAACCATTTTGTGGTTCATATCAGGGAAAATATTACTCAATACTGCACTAACAGTTTTATACATAATCATGGAACAAGAGCCAGTTTGGAATTACATTTACTGAGAAAAAAAACCTCAAAACAGCATATTATATTGGGGATAAATTGTAAAATAAATTATCAATGGAAATGAAAAAGATTACTAAACTACATCTGTTTAAAAAGATAGCTAAAACATTCTTCATAAGTAATGCATATTAAACAATCGAAGATTACTTAGATGACAGAGTAGTGGATAGTAATGAAAGGGTAAACAACAGCACCTTGCTGCATTTCAATACATATCCTGTTGTAGAGCATGCTCTACAACATGACATTCGTGACCTCGGCATTTGTTTCACCACACGCACCATCTGGCTTTCCCCCCAGACACCAGTTTCACAGAACTCTGCAGGTGGGAACTAGCACTACATGTCCTTTGTTCTCACCACCCAACTGGCCTTGATCTACATTAACTCCTTCTGTCTCCGCATTTTTTTCACTATAACTACTGTTTGCTTCACTCCATTTTAGTTTTCTACATCTTTAATTGTCTTTCCCATCTATTTTTCATCCTCCCCCCCCCCCCCCCTCCCACCTCTGTTGCTTACAATGCACTTAGCTCTTCAATCTTATTAATTCATGCATGATGTACGCAGTAATCTCTGTCTGCATATTATCCTGTCTTCCACCTTTCAGCTCTCAGGTTTCCAAATCTCGACCAATGCAGCTGACAATCAGTCTTTCCTGCCTGGCCTGCGGTTCTGGGAGACTTTCCTGAAATCTACTCCTTTTCCTAGACCTCTCCAGTCCTTTTCCTTCACCCTTCTTCCTTACCCTTCAACCCTTCTGCCTAAAGAAGGAGCCATTGGCTCTGAAAGTTTGCCAATGTGCGTGTTCTGCCGCCACTTGGTGAGTAGATTTTTTTATCTATCCAATTAAATAATTTTATGATTATGGTTTACTGCTTTCACAAGGAAATCATGTGTCAAGATGGAAAATGCATGATAGTAATGTCTGTTGGTTTAGTTTTTCAGGTGGGAAGTGACACATAGTTGGTTATGGACGGAATGGTGTCTGGAATTGATGTAAGAAACACAGCAGGATCTTCACTGAGCTTGTCCGCTATTGATATTCAATGATACCGAGGCCGTGTCTAATGGCAACACCTTCCCTGGCATCCTGTTAAGAGGCAGTGGGGTCATGGTATGAGGCTTTAAAGTGCTGTACATGGACTGGCTCATTGTCTTGTCGTTTCCAGTGCATGCAAGAGGTAGCAAGTCTTGTGTGACAGCAGAGGAGCTGTTTCCCTGTGAAACTGATGCCGTGGGTTTGGCACAGTGTTACCATGGACAGAAGTTTGGAGGCAGCATTTATAGCAGATGTTCACAAGATCACCTGCAGGTGGAGTGTAGTTCAAATTATGTCTGGAATTTAATCTGCGCACTGACATGAAAGTGTTATGCTTGCTGCAGAAGCTAATTCTCCACCGAGATTATGAGTTGTGTCTGCACTGTTGAATTGATAATTTCTTGGATTTCACAGTATTGCTTATGGATTTTCATCATAGCAAAAGAAAGGAGAATACAAATGAATAAACAGTCACATTTACAGTTTGATATGCAAACGCTTGACGGTTGGTGTTAATGTATGCCACCAATTAATGTTGTTTACTAATCTGACGATGTTTGAAAGCACTGTGTTCAAGTCTATTTTGTGAGTTGTATATTGTGTGGTCAGGTATTACCCTGATTCCACTTAACTCTTATGTTTGTATTAAACATATCTTTGATGTTGTCAATATACCGACAGCTGATAATTTGTTATGCAAAGATACATAAATTCTATGTTTGAAGTATAAAAACAGAAGTTGATCTTTTTCACAACAGGAGCAGTTGCCTTTTTAAAGGTAGATGTTTTTCTCATAAAAATCATATATTAAGTGATCTAGAAGTAATTACCACAATTGTCAGTGTGAGTACATTAGTTCCAGTTATAATTTGTTGTTTTTATATGTTACAGAAGTAAACTTGTAGTGACTGCTTCTCTTTGTTTATGAGTACGTTGACTCAGTCCATACCACTGGATGTTCTCCTTCATGATGGGATTTACAGAACATGATGTGTGGGTGAGTGACTTTTAGAATGCTCTGAATTTCATTCTGAACTGTGAATTACTAAAACAGAATACATTCTTAGGAAAAAAATAAGAGCAGGTATGGAATCCTGATGAACATCTTTTGGCAAAACGAACTTCACATATAGTCACAACAAGCAGACTTCACCAGAATTGAAAGTAACATATTTGAAGCAGGGAAATGTGCTATGACCATTATTATTCACAAAATATATTAAGGAACCAATAGCTCTATGTTACAGATAATTCAATTCTGTATCATAAAACTACATCACTAGTATCCTGTTCTGAAACGGACAACCTGGATATGAACAAAACTAGAAGGTGACCCTCAAAACAAGGAAATGTAGTGTAATGTAAGAAAAGACTTTATACTGTCTGCTTAAAGAATGTGAAAAGACTTTATACAATCTGATTATAGAATAGTTAAAAATAAGTAATACTAGTCATATCCATCAAACAGTTAGGGGTAATCACCCAGAGCAATTTAAGATGAGTCAATCATATACAAATAGTTGTGAAGGCAGGCCCCAGTATAAGATTCACTGGAGAATCCTGTAACATGTCAATAAAAGAAATTGCTTAAAAAATATAAATCTTTGTGAGTCTTGATTATTACTCATTTGTCTAAGTCACTTATCGAGTTGAAGATCCAGAAGACTCAAAGAAGAGCTGTGTATTTTATCACAAGTTTCTTTATTAAGTGAGAGAGCACCGCAGAAATGTGCAAAGTATTGCATTAGGAGATGCTACAAGAATAATGTTACATTACATTACATTAATACTTGTACCACAGATCATGAATATGACAATTTGTAATGATGTGGAATGTGTCAGTTTAACATATGGTAAGTTTTCTTGACACTTTTTTATCAGTTACTACATCATATCTAAAAATGTATCTATTGAGTAGAAGGAGTTTTCATTCAACAATTCTTTTAATTTGTTTTTAAAAGCTGGTTGGATATCTGTCAGACTTTTAATGCTATTTGACAAATGACCAAAGATTTTTGTGGCAGCATAATTCATCCCTTTCTGTGCCAAAGGCAGGTTTCATCCAGAACAATGAAGAGCGTCCTTTTTTGTAATGTTGCTATGCACTTTGCTATTATTTTTGAACTGGGATAGAGTATTAATAATAAATTTCATAACTGGATATACGTACTGTGAAGATGTCATGAATATCAAAAGTTCCTTAAAGAAATATCTGCAAGGCGATCTTGGGTGGGCTCCAGCTATTATTCTGATTACATGCTTTTGTGCAATGAATACTTTTTCTCTTAATACGATTCCATATGAAAGCAATGAATGAAAATGGGCATAGGAGGCCAACTTACTAATATGTTTACCACCAAAATTTGCAATAACACTAATAGCATAAGTAGCTAAACCTAAACATTTCAGCAGACCATCAATGTGTTTCTTCCACTTAAATTTCCCATCAGTGCACACACCCAGAAATTTTGAATATCCTGCCTTAGCAACATACTTCTGTCCAAAGTCTATATTTATCAATGGTGGTGTGCCATTTACCATATACGAGGGCAGTTCAATAAGTAATGCAACACATTTTTTTTCTCGGCCAATTTTGGTTGAAAAAACCGGAAATTTCTTGAGGAATATTTTCAAACATTCCCGCTTCGTCTCGTATAGTTTCATTGACTTCCGACAGGTGGCAGCGCTGTACGGAGCTGTTAAAATGGCGTCTGTAACGGATGTGCGTTGCAAACAACGGGCAGTGATCGAGTTTCTTTTGGCAGAAAACCAGGGCATCTCAGATATTCATAGGCGCTTGCAGAATGTCTACGGTGATCTGGCAGTGGACAAAAACACGGTGAGTCGTTGGGCAAAGCGTGTGTCATCATCGCCGTAAGGTCAAGCAAGACTGTCTGATCTCCTGCGTGCGGGCCGGCCGTGCACAGCTGTGACTCCTGCAATGGCGGAGCGTGCGAACACACTCGTTCGAGATGATCGACGGATCACCATCAAACAACTCAGTGCTCAACTTGACATCTCTGTTGGTAGTGCTGTCACAATTGTTCACCAGTTGGGATATTCAAAGGTTTGTTCCCGCTGGGTCCCTCGTTGTCTAACCGAACACCATAAAGAGCAAAGGAGAACCATCTGTGCGGAATTGCTTGCTCGTCATGTGGCTGAGGGTGACAATTTCTTGTCAAAGATTGTTACAGGCGATGAAACATGGGTTCATCACTTCGAACCTGAAACAAAACGGCAATCAATGGAGTGGCGCCACACCCACTCCCCTACCAAGAAAAAGTTTAAAGCCATACCCTCAGCCGGTAAAGTCATGGTTACAGTCTTCTGGGACGCTGAAGGGGTTATTCTGTTCGATGTCCTTCCCCATGGTCAAACGATCAACTCTGAAGTGTATTGTGCTACTCTTCAGAAATTGAAGAAACGACTTCAGCGTGTTCGTAGGCACAAAAATCTGAACGAACTTCTCCTTCTTCATGACAACGCAAGACCTCACACAAGTCTTCGCACCCGAGAGGAGCTCACAAAACTTCAATGGACTGTTCTTCCTCATGCACCCTACAGCCCCGATCTCGCACCGTCGGATTTCCATATGTATGGCCCAATGAAGGACGCAATCCATGGGAGGCACTACGCGGATGATGAAGAAGTTATTGATGCAGTACGACGTTGGCGCCGACATCGACCAGTGGAATGGTACTGTGCAGGCATACAGGCCCTCATTTCAAGGTGGCGTAAGGCCGTAGCATTGAATGGAGATTACGTTGAAAAATAGTGTTGTGTAGCTAAAAGATTGGGGAATAACCTGGTGTATTTCAATGCTGCATAAAACAACCCTGTTTCAGAAAAAAATGTGTTGCATTACTTACTGAACTGCCCTCGTAGAACTGTATGTACCGTGTTTTCTCAAAATTTAGCGAGAGTCCATTTGCAGAGAACCACTTAATAATTTTCTGAAAGGGGTTATTTACAATTTCCTCAGCTAATTCTTGTTTGTTGGGTGTGATTACTATACTTGTATCATTGGCAAATAGAACTAGACTGCATCTTCATGAATACAAAATGACAAGTCATTAATATATATTTAGAACAATAAGGGACCCGAGACTGGACCATGTGGGATACCTCTCCAGTTAGAGGACTCTGCCGATTTTTGCAGACTATCTGTACTGCTAATTTCAACCTTCTTCCAGTTAAAGATGAACTGAACCATTTGTGCATTATCCATTTCATATCACAACACTTCAGCTTATCTAGAAGAATTTCATGATCCACACAGTCAAAAGCCTTGTGCATTAAGAGAAAGGCTTGTCCTGAAACTTAAGTACTACACTGAAACATAACCGCTAGGACTTTACTGCTTCTTTAAAGTTTGTTACCAGCAGTTTCTCACTCATACAACTGAAAAGCTGGTATCATGTCAACAACACTCCTAAGCAAAGCCAAATATCGGCAATACCAGTAATACTATACTTTGGGAACTGCGATCATGAAATAAATGTACACAATGTATTCGTTCTACCTCAAGTAGACACTGTAACTGGTAGGAATGTTTAAAAACATTCTATTCTCTTAATATTACTAAAATTCTAGTACCACCATTGTTGATAATACATTTAAATCAGAGGTAATTGGAAAGTATTAAAATCAGTAAAATATAGTTATAATTGTTATTGATGATACATAATTTAAAACTAAAGTAATTCAAAAAGACAAAGAACAAAATCCAATCAATATACGAGTGTAACTGTGTAATTACAAACCATTATCCTGTCTGGCACACTTACTTTTGAAAAGATTGTTTCACTGAAATGAAGTACATTTATATTAAACTTAGGAAACATGATAGGAAGAATTTATATTCTATTTATATGAAGAAATCCACTAAAATATAATATGTATTGTTGTATTTACATATCTATTTTCATTGTGAATGAGACTGTTCTGTAACAAAATTCAAACATTATGTAATATCATTTTATTGTTTGACTTATGCAATGGTATTTAATGTAATGTTATCTCCCAAAATTTTCTGTTTTTTGTAATCAAGTCACTGTAGCAAAATGTACATAAGACCAACGTGGAACTACTGTTGTTAGCCCAGTTTTGTTTGAAGTATCAACACAGCACCTGTGTCAATCAGTTTCGTAAACATTTAATCGATTCTTATAGGCCCACGCTGTGGCAACTTTTCACAGACATACCTTGAAATAAAGAAGATGGCAACTCAATACTATGTGTGGCATGAATTAATGTCAGCATTACTACCCACTTGGTGGGTGTTTGTAAGAACAGGACTTCTGTTTATTCTTGTTTTATACAGCAACAGCAGCAAGATCAACTCCTTGAAGCAGATAACACAGGTTAAGTATTTGATCCCAGCTGAAAAACTTTTTATGGGAAATTTCTCAACTCAAAAAACATATTACTTCTTCCAATAAACATCTTGCGCTAATGACCAAACAATCTGAATTTCTCTTGTTTTAATAATGGAAATTCAGATTTATGCCTGGATATGTTGCTGTATGTATTCTGGGTGTACACTGTCTGACGGCTTGTGAAGTGCAGATGTTCTGATACAAATGAAGCATTGGGAATTTCTAATTTATTTTAAAAGTACTGCATAACACATACATGTCCTTGAAGTGTTTTAATGCATAGAGATCTGGATCCTTGCTGATTTTCTAGTTTTACTGACTGATGAAACAGCAGCAATAACATAAAAAGATGGGCGCTGATGACCACGCTGTTTAGCGCCCGAAAACCTCAAACCACACACAACATAAAAAGAGCATTCTGATACCTGGCGTGTACATCCACCCACGCTGTTTCCGGACTGCATCATCAGCAACAACTCTTACAGTGTGAACCACAGAGGGCCCACCACAATTATCCAAGAACCATTTCAGATCAGACAGTCTCCTGGTATCACTCACAATCCACACACTGAATTGGGTGCCTGAAAAGTAAGAGCATTTACTGTTATGAAAGTAAAGATTCTTGTGAACAAACAGAAGTATACTTTTTACTTGAAAGATCTTTATGCCAGTTGAAGATAGAACCCCAAAGAAGATGTTGAATTTCATATGCTATTTACATAAACAAAAATTAGCAGATGTTTGTTTTATTATTTCCTCTGTACTACGTATATCAACATTGAAAGTTACATTTGGACATGTCTGAGAACCACTATTTTGGGGCATGGCAACAATATTACAATCCAGAATTATTTATAAATATTAATAAAAGATAAAAATCAAACAACGGAAAATCTGGGTTGGAATGTAACAATATTATGAAAAGGAAAGTTGCTACTCACCATATAGCGGAGATGCTGAGTTGCAGATAGCCACAACAAAAAGACTATAACAAATAAAGCTTTTGAACAGTAAGGCCTTTCTAAAAAATAGATGACACACACACACACACACACACACACACACGCACACACAAAACTGCCTGTTGTGTGTGTGAGTAGCATTTACGTGTGTGTGTGTGTGTGTGTGTGTGTGTGTGTGTGTGTGTGTGTGAGAGAGAGAGAGAGAGAGAGAGAGAGAGAGAGAGAGGGGGGGGGGTCTATTTTTGATGAAGGCCTTACTGGGTGAAAGCTTTATTTGTGACAGTCTTTTTGTTGTGCCTGTCTGCCACTCAGCATCTCCGCTATATGGTGAGTAGCAACTTTCCTTTTCATAGCATTGTTAGTAAAATGTAATACAGTTGAAAGCTCCAAACAAATATGTGAATAAGATTAAGGAGCTCCTGCTGGTAGCAGGTATACAAATCAGATTGGTACATTTCTATGAAATATTTAATTACAGTTGTATACATTTCACGTATCTGAAATGTACGATAAGCAATATCTTCTTGGCTGCTAAAAGTCTCCAGCCCTGATACAGTCTCCACTTTACCACCACGAACTAGAGCCACGGTAACACAACCATTACCATGTGCACTAGCATCAGCATTAGTAAGTGTAAAATTCAGCATGCATCCACAAAACGTTGAAAGACCATGAAGAATAACTTGCACACCTACTCCGCTCTTCGTAGTAACAGATATATTATCAATAGCTTAATAAACGGTAAGGTGCGAATGCCTTCTTCTCCTAAAATAAAGTGGCATAACTAGTCTGTGTAAATGCTGCTGCACGTGCGGTGCTCAACGACTGACGCCATCTTACCAGAAATGTCACTTATATAGCTGCCAGTTATCAAACCGCAACCTCCGGCCGCCAGTAGTGAGCCGAGTCCCTTATCTACTGTTCTATATGGTGAGTAGCAACTTTCCTTTTCATAACATTGTTAATGAAAGGTAATACAGCTAAAAGCTCCAAACACAGATGTGAATAAGAGTAAGGAGCTCCTGCTGATAGCAGGTATACAAATCAGATTGGGACATTTCTATGAAATATTTAACCACGGTTCTTTGCAGGTATGTTCAATGGTGCAAATATTTAGGAAGTCACACAGTATGAAGCAAAGTGTCATGTATCCTAATAAGTAAAAAAACCTGCAGATTACACTGCAGTGCTCTCCTTGGCTCATGATCATATTGGTTGGACCCCAGGTGACTGGAAAACTGTGGTCTGGCCAGGTGAGTTCAGATTTCGGTTAGTAAGAACTGATGGTAGGGTTTGAGTGTAGCGCAGACTGCACAAAGCCATGGACTCAAGTTGTCAGCAAGTCACTGTGCAGGCTGGTGGTAGCTCTGTAATGGTTTGCCCTGTGTTGACATGGAATGGAGGGGTCCTCTGGTCCATCTCAACTGATAACTGACTGGAAATGATTCTGTTCGGTCGCAGCCATTCATGGACTTCATGTTCCCAAACAATGATGGAATTTATATGGATGAAAATGTGCCATGTCATCATGCCACTATTGTTAACATTTGATCTGAAGAACATTCTAGACAATTCGAGTGATTGTATGTCCATCCTTCTGATTGGTGATTTGAGGGATTTCAGCCGTTCACTTATTAATAAAATGGAACATCTACAGCTGTCCTTGTGGTGTCATTTATTATATGGCTACTAGCTTCAGTGCTTCAGTGCACTATTTTCAGCCTGTAACTGACACCAAGGGGGTTAACTCCAATTGTATACATGATTCATTAGTGGCCAGCATCTATGAACAGGTTTCTGCAGATTACCTGTAACAATGATGTTGTGTCTCCAATATCAATTACCAACTACTGAGTTGGTAGCTGATGGTTGGAGACACAACATCATTGTTACAGTAGTCTGTGAAAACCAGTTCATAGTTAACCCCCTTGGTGTCAGTTATGGAATGAAGATAGTACAGTGAAGCACCAAAACTGGTAGTCATATAATAAATAACGTCATAAGGACAGCTGTAGGTGTTCCATTGTATTACATCTGAGAAAATGCTTTGGCCACTGTGAAGTAATGGGTGAGTTGTGGCACTCTGAAAATACTCTAAGTTTGGAATTGGTGTGGTCGCACAGGCCTCTCAGCAAGCCAGGGCTCGTCAGCAACCACGTGGTGCCGAACGGTAGCCGGACCAAAAGGGGTAGCCCCAGCGCTTAGTCCAGGCCTACCCCGTGGCTGGGAATTCCATGCTGACGCTGTGTCAAGGACTGCGCTTTGTGTCAATGAAGGAGATTTGTATGCCAGGAGTGCCAAAGATGGCAGACTTTGTGAAACCATGATGGCAGACATTTAACAGTTCATGTAGAAATTAATAATAGCCAGAGGAATCATGATACCTTAAAAAGAAACATGTACATTACCATTTTTTGCACTGCGATTCTGACAATATCTTTAGTACTTTAAAGTTGAGTATCTGATTGTAAATTATACAAGTAACACCCAGCAACGAGTTTACAAAATCTAAATCGTTAATCCGATTTTGTCGATCAACATGTCTTTAGAAAGCCATTAGTATAAACCTAAATTGCTATGAATTACAGGCATGTAACTTGAATAGTACAAGAGTTATTGGAGGTCAAAGTAGCCAATTACTATTGATCACGTTAGCCGTAAGTACTCCATGGTTACACGAAAAAACAGTAGCAGCATGCTTATAAATATATTTATTCGTCTATGTCTTTGTTTATATCTGATATATACTATTGAGGAAGAAATTGGTCAAATATTTACTGTGGTTTAGAAAGCACAGAGACATTAGGCTACTGGCCTACTTTTGTTGGTATTTCTGTGATATATGTTTACTTAATTTGTTTATGTATTTAATAATGTGTATTACAGTGTGGTCCAGCTGTAGGAATATTTATTTAATTTCAAGTTATTTAAATGTAAACCCAGTAATTTGTATGTGTTTCAATGTGTATGTGAGTGTGCGTTGGCTTGGAGACATGGCGGGAGCGCTTTAATATGGTAGGTGACTACCGAAGTCAATGGAAAGATTGTATGGAAGTGGGGGAGGAGTATCGGGTGAGAGGACATGGGAGAGTGCTGGATGGGAAGGCGTGACGGACTGTTGCAGGAAATACTTGGAGAGTGTTGAGCAGTTTGCGCACGGTCGCGGGAGAGAGAGAGAAACAGAGAAATATTTTGTAGTGACGACTTGTGCACGTGTACGATTTCCGTGGCTTCTGCAGTGAAGACATGTATGCATTTAGAAGTGAATATCTTGTGAGCTATGTTGTTGCTCATAACTAATCATGTGAAGTAGGAATCTATTGTTTCCCTTTATTCAACTTATATTTTATTTAATTGCTGGACCATCAACGCCAATAAGTGTTTTACAGTAATAAATGGCATTCTTAAAGGTACTTCTGCTATCGTACTCATCATTTAAAATTGCTAAAATAGTACCTGCAGATTTTATTTAATTGCAGTCTTTCATTTATAAATTTCTATGTTACATTCAAAATTTGCAATCCGAGGGATAGGAACCTTCAACCATTCGATCCATGTGTGTATTCATATTGTATGCTTTGGACTCGGCAGTATTTGGCTTGTAATGCGGCAACTATCTATCCCAGCCCCTAGACAATGAAACCAGCCAAAGCTTTTAATATTTCAACTCTGAGTCTGAGAGTACATAGTTGAGGGCCACCATTATTTTTTTTGAAAGCCCGCACCACCCAGATCACCTACATGAATCCCATCAAACTTTTGTGAGACATAATCGGATGGTCAGTTTGTGCACAAAATCATGCACCGGCAACACTTTCACAATTATAGGTGGCTACAGAGGCCACATGGTTCAATATTTTTGCAGGGTACTTCAATGACTTGTTGAGCCTATGCCACCTTGAGCTGCTGCACTACGCCAGGTCCTACATGATATTAGGGGGTACCCTATGATGTTTGTCACCTCAGTGCAGTAAATAATGAATGTGAGAAGAGGGAATATCTAGGATGCAGTAATACAGTACTAAAAGAAAATGGAATGTTCATCAGTGACTCAAAGACCGTATGTAATGCTCTCATAGAACAATTTAATAAGGCATACAGGGAAGAAATGGATCGTTCAAGACAAGGAGTAAACTCAACTAAAACAGGAGGAGTGTAACAGAATATGAGGTTCTGAAAATTATCTCACAGCTAAAGTCAGAATTAGTGCTTGTGACAAGGACCATACTGGAAGTTTTAAAAATCATCGAGATACTACTAGTGTATAAAAAGGGAGCAACCACTGACAAAGGACTACAAGCCAATTTCATTCATCTCATTGCTTCACAAGTTACTTGAAAGGAATAGTTCTTGACCAAATGAAATCTTTCATTTCGAAATATAATCTAGTAAACAATTCACAGCATGGACTACAAAAAGGGTGATCCACAATAACAACAGTCGAAACTTTTTTCTATGGAGCACCGAATACACGGTGTAAGGGAACCAAGGTGACTACAGCTTTTTTAAATTTGTCTAACGTCTTTGTTTACGTGAACCATTCAGAGATTTTATGCAAACTAGAAACTTATGGAATAAGAGTAGTAGCATTAGATTTCTTAAATTTATTATCTCTAGAATAGAAGACAATGTGCCAAAATGTGTTATAAAAATGAAAGCAAGACCCTAACAGTGAAATCATAGCACAAAATTCTCAGTTGTGGAGTCCCACAGGTATATAGTCTTGGATTATTTCTGTTTCATATATGATAATATACAGTCACAAAACTCTTAAGTGAACTATGCTGATGATATGCGCTTCATTAGGTAGTGCTGTAATGAGTCAAAAGCAATGCGAAACAATAAAGAGAACTTTGGTTCGATCACAGAATATATCATGAATAAATTTTCACTGAATAAAAATAAATTGAAGTTTTTGTTAAATTACAATAAATTTGAACTGGAATACATGATGAATAATTGTACTCAGATGAAACATTTGATAAGCATAAATTTCTTGACAATGTGATGGATGAGCATCTTACACAAAAGGAGCATATCAGCTACACCTGCAAAATGACTAGCTACTATGTTTACATATCGAAATATCTCACATTTTCAAGAACTACTCCTGTCTCATAACGAAGCTATGCACATGAATAGGGTAATCTGGCTTTAGAAGAGAGCAGGTGCAATGCCTGTTAATCCAAGTAAACATCAATCCTATGGTGACTCTTTGTATGTTCTTATGCAATTATATTCTTAAAAGAGAATGTAGAAAATAGCATAATGAATAAAAACATTCATGTAGAAGAATGGAAAGACTGGTAGAAGCTGACCTCAGGGAACATGAGTCTGGGTTCTCGAAAAATGTAGAAACATGTGGGGCAATACTGAGCTTACAACATATCTAACAAGACACATTTAAAAAAGAAAAAAACCTATGTTTATAGGATGTGTACATTTAGAGGAAGTTTTTGACTATGTTGACTGGAGTACAGTCTTTGAAATTCTGAAGGTAGCAAGGATAAAATACAAGGAGTTTAAGGTTACCTACAACATGTACAAATACAAGACTGCTACTGCAGGAGTCCAAGGAAGTGAAAGAGAGTGAGGCAGGGTTATCCCAAGTGTTATTCAAACTCCACATCGAGCAAGGTGCGAAGGAAACCAAGAAGAACTCCAGAGAGAAATTAAAAGTTCAGGGAGAAGAAACAGAAACTATGAGGCTTGCTGATAACACTGTACTTCTGTCTGAGATGGCTAAGGGCTCCGAAGAGAAGTTTTATAGAGTGGGCAGTGTCTTGAAAAGATAATGTGAACATCAACAAATGTAAAACACTGGTACTGGAATGTAGTCTAATTAAATCAGGTGATACTGGGCGAACTGCATTACGAAATGAGACACTAAAAGAAGTATATGTGTTTTGCTGCTATAACAGAAAAATAACTGATGATGGCTCTAGTGGATAGGATATACTATACAGACACGGTAGCAAGAAATGCATTTCTATAAAAGAGAAATATGTTAATATCAAATACGAATTTAAATTTTAGGGAGTCTTTTCCTGAAAGGTATTTATCTGGAGAATGGGTCTTTTATGAAAATGAAAATTAATGTGAATAAAACAGCTCAGACAAGAAGAGAACAGAAAAAGAATTCTTATGTTTAGATGAGCAGATCAGGTAACTAATTAAGAGCTACTGAATCGAACTGTGGAGAAGAGAGATTTATGGCAGAAATTGACTAAAAGAAGTGGTCAGTCAATAGGATATGCCACAAGAAACGAACAATTTGGCAATGTAGGGAACTGTGGAGGATAAAACTTACGTAGGGAGACTCATGCTGGCCTAAAATAAACAGGTTCATATGGACGAAAACCGCAGTAGTTATGCAAAGATGAAGAGGCTTGCACAGGATAGCATGGAGAGCTACATCAAACCAGTCTTCACAGTGAAGACCACAACAATAACAATTACATATACATTACATCTAATTACATTTAATACTTCAGCATCAGGAAACTATACTAACACAAAATAAATAAGGGAGCTCACATTATGCCATCACATTTCATTAAAACTGATCAATGTAGGAGTTGTTGTTGTTGTGGTCTTCAGTCCTGAGACTGGTTTGATGCAGCTCTCCATGCTATTCTATCCTGTGCAAGCTCCTTCATCTCCCAGTACCTACTGCAACCTACATCCCTCTGAATCTGCTTAGTGTATTGACCTCTTGGTCTCCCTCTACGATTTTTACCCTCCACACTGCCCTCCAATGCTAAATTTGTGATCCCTTGATGTCTCAGGACATGTCCTACCAACCGATCCCTTCTTCTAGTAAAGTTGTGCCACAAACTTCTCTTCTCCCCAATCCTATTCAATACCTCCTGATTAGTTACGTGATCTACCCACCTAATCTTCAACATTCTCCTGTAGCACCACATTTCGAAAGCTTCTGTTCTCTTCTTGTCCAAACTATTTATCGTCCATGTTTCACTTCCATACATAGCTACACTCCATACAAATACTTTCAGAAACGACTTCCTGACACTTAAATCTATACTCGTTATCAACAAATTTCTCTTCTTCAGAAACGCTTTCCTTGCCATTGCCAGTCTACATTTTATATCCTCTCTACTTCGACCATCATCAGTTATTTTGCTCCCCAAATAGCAAAACTCCTTTACTACTTTAAGCGTCTCATTTCCTAATCTAATTCTCTCAGCATCACCTGACTTAATTTGACTACATTCCATTATCCTTGTTTTGCTCTTGTCGATGTTCATCTTATATCCTCCTTTCAAGACACTGTCCATTCCGTTCAGCTGCTCTTCCAAGTCCTTTGCTGTCTCTGGCAGAATTACAATGTCATCGGCGAACCTCAAAGTTTTTATTTCTTCTCCCTGGATTTTAAAACCTACTCCAAATTTTTCTTTTGTTTCCTTTACTGCTTGCTCAATATACGGATTGAAAAACATCGGGGCTGCTTCCCTTTCATGCCCCTCGACTCTTATAACTGCCATCTGGTTTCTGTGCAAATTGTGAATAGCCTTTAGAATTTGAAAGAGAATATTCCAGTCAACATTGTCAAAAGCTTTCTCTAACAAGGGGAGGTCGCCAATTGTGAAATTCAGATTCGATTCATACTGCGCATAATAAAAGCTCATGGCCAGAGGTGTAATGTGGCCAAGCACCAAGATGCACTTCTCAGCCGTTGTCGAGAAAATCGACAGTTAAAAGAAACCGTTGCTGCGAAATACTCGCTAGGCTAAATAACTTTCTACAGCGTCGTGGCGCAGCGGTAAGCGCTCGGGTTCGTAATCCGAAGGTCGCCGGATTGAATCTCGCGCCATGCAATTTTCTTTTTTATTATTTGTTTTTTTGTAATTCAAATGTATATATACACACACACACATATACATATACACTCGCACATAATTAACAATTAGTGACCACCATTTGTCTTCTCCGATTTTTGCCCATATGATACGATATGCGTGGTATGCATCAAACCTGACGAACGATAGAACAATTTTTCAGAATGTCAATCAGGTGTGTTTCCCAACAGATAATTTAAAAAACAATTATTCTTGTAAAAACACATCGTTTATCAGGTGTGCTCGATGTCGTGCTGTTTTCTGCTTTCCATGTTTCTATGATAACTATCACTCTGGTTCGTGCGATACTCCAGCTACTTCTGATCACTAATTGTTAATTATGTGCGAGTGTATACCGAACTTATCAATAAATTGTATCCACTTGAATATTATTTGTGATATTGTATTTTATTTCAAGTTTTATTTTTTCACGTAGGAAAAATATATCTAAAAACAAAGATGATGTGACTTACCAAATGAAAGTGCTGGCAGGTCGACAGACACACAAAATTCTATGTTTGTGTGTCTGTCGACCTGCCAGCACTTTCTATGTTTGTGTGTCTGTCGACCTGCCAGCACTTTCATTTGGTAAGTCACATCATCTGTATGTGTGGATGGATATCTGCGTGTGTGCTAGTGTATACCTGTCCTTTTTTCCCCCTAAGGTAAGTCTTTCCGCTCCCGGGATTGGAATGACTCCTTACCCTCTCCCTTAGAACCCACTTCCTTTCGTCTTCCCCCTCTCCTTCCCTCTTTCCTGATGAGGCAACAGTTTGTTGCGAAAGCTTGAATTTTGTGTGTATGTTTGTGTTTGTTTGTGTATCTATCGACCTGCCAGCGCTTTTGTTCGGTAAGTCACCTCATCTTTGTTTTTATATATAATTTTTCCTACGTGGAATGTTTCCTTCCATTATATATATATATATATATATATATATATATATAGAGAGAGAGAGAGAGAGAGAGAGAGAGAGAGAGAGAGGGAAACATTCCACATGGGAAAAATCTGAAGGGAAGGAGAGGGAAAGACGAAAGGATGTCGGTTTTAAGGGAGAGGGTAAGGAGTCATTCCAATCCCGGGAGCGGAAAGACTTACCTTAGGGGGAAAAAAGGACAGGTATACACTCGCACACACACTCATATCCATCCGCACATACACAGACACAAGCAGACATTTGTAAAGGCAAAGAGTTTGGGCAGAGATGTCAGTCGAGGTGGAAGTGCAGAGGCAAAGATGTTGTTGAATGACAGGTGAGGTATGAGTGGCGGCAACTTGAAATTAGCGGAGATTGAGGCCTGGTGGATAACGGGAAGAGAGGATATATTGAAGAGCAAGTTCCCATCTCCGGAGTTCGGATAGGTTGGTGTTAGTGGGAAGTATCCGGATAACCCGGACGGTGTAACACTGTGCCAAGATGTGCTGGCCGTGCACCAAGGCATGTTTAGCCACAGGGTGATCCTCATTACCAAAAAACACTGTCTGCCTGTGCCCATTCATGCGAATGGACAGTTTGTTGCTGGTCATTCCCACATAGAATGCGTCACAGTGTAGGCAGGTCAGTTGGTAAATCATGTGGGTGCTTTCATACGTGGCTCTGCCTTTGATTGTGTACACCTTCCGGGTTACAGGACTGGAGTAGGTGGTGGTGGGAGGGTGCATGGGACAGGTTTTACACCGGGGGCGGTTACAAGGGTAGGAGCCAGAGGGTAGGGAAGGTGGTTTGGGGATTTCATAGGGATGAACTAAGAGGTTACGAAGGTTAGGTGGACGGCGGAAAGACACTCTTGGTGGAGTGGGGAGGATTTCATGAAGGATGGATCTCATTTCAGGGCAGGATTTGAGGAAGTCGTATCCCTGCTGGAGAGCCACATTCAGAGTCTGATCCAGTCCCGGAATGTATATATATAATTCCCGGCAATCAGTTGCAACATTATATATATATATGTGTGTGTGTGTGTGTGTGTGTGTGTGTGTGTGTGTGTGTGTGTGTGTGTGTGTGTGTGTGTGTATATATACATTTGAATTACAAAAAAAAACAAATAATAAAAAGAAGTTGCATGGCGCGAGATTCGATCCGGCGACCTTCAGATTACGAACCCGAGCGCTCACCGCTGCACCACGACGCTGTAGAAAACTATTAATCGTAGAGAGTATCTCACCACAACGGTTTCTTTTAACTGTCGATTTTCTCGACAATGGCTGAGAAGTGCATCTTGGTGCTTTGCCACATTACACTTCTGGCCATGAGCTTTTATTATGCACAGTATGAATCGAATCTGAATTTCACAATTGCCGGCCTCCCCTTGTAAGTCTACAAATGCTAGAAACGTAGGTTTGCCTTTCCTTAATCTTTCTTCTAAGATAAGTCGTAAGGTCAGTATTGCCTCACGTGTTCCAACATTTCTACGGAATCCAAACTGATCTTCCCCGAGGTCGGCTTCTACCAGTTTTTCCATTCGTCTGTAAATAATTCATGTTAGTATTTTGCAGCTGTGACTTATTAAACCGATAGTTCAGTAATTTTCACATCTGTCAACACCTGCTTTCTTTGGGATTGGAATTATTATATTCTTCTTGAAGTCTGAGGGTATTTCGCCTGTCTCGTACATCTTGCTCACCAGATGGTAGAGTTTTGTCAGGACTGGCTCTCCCAAGGCCGTCAGTAGTTCTAATGGAATGTTGTTTACTCCCGCGGCCTTGTTTCGACTCAGGTCTTTCAGTGCTCTGTCAAACTCTTCACGCAGTATTGTATCTCCCGTTTCATCTTCACCTACATCCTCTTCCATTTCCATAATATTGTCCTCAAGTACATCGCCCTTGTGTAGACCCTCTATATACTCCTTCCACCTTTCTGCTTTCCCCTCTTTGCTTAGAACTGGGTTTCCATCTGAGCTCTTGATATTCATACAAGTGGGTCTCTTTCCTCCAAAGGTCTCTCTAATTTTCCTGCAGGCTGTATCTATCTTACCCCTAGTGAGATGGGCCTCCACATCCTTACATTTGTCCTCTAGCCATGCCTGCTTAGCCATTTTGCACTTCCTGTCTATCTCATTTTTGAGATGTTTGTATTCCTTTTTGCCTGCTTCATTTACTCCATATTTATATTTTCTCCTTTCATCAATTAAATTCAATATTTCTTCTGTTACCCAAGGATTTCTACTAGCCCTCGTCTTTTTACCTGCTTGATCCTCTGCTGCCTTTACTACTTCATCCCTCAGAGCTACCCATTCGTCTTCTACTGTATTTCTTTCCTCCATTCACGTCAATTGTTTCCTTATGCTCTCCCTGAAACTCTCTACAACCTCTGGTTTAGTCACTTTATCCAGGTCCCATCTCCTTAAATTCCCACCTTTTTGCAATTTCTTAAGTTTTAATCTACAGTTCATAACCAATAGATTGTGGTCAGAGTCCACATCTGCCCCTGGAAATGTCCTACAATTTAAAACCTGGTTCCTAAATCTCTGTCTTACCATTACGTAAACTATCTGATACCTTCTAGTATCTCCAGGCTTCTTCCATGTATACAGCCTTCTTTCATGATTCTTGAACGAAGTGTTAGCTATGATTAAGTTATGCTCTGTGCAAAATTCTACCAGGCGGCTTCCTCTTTTATTTCTTCCCCCCAATCCATATCCACCTACTATGTTTCCTTCTCTCCCTTTTCCTACTATTGAGTTATAGTCACCCATAACTATTAAATTTTCGTCTCCCTTCACTACCTGAAGAATTTCTTTTATCTCATCATACATTTCATCAATTTCTTCGTCATCCGCACAGCTATTTGGCATATAAACTTGTACTACTGTAGTAGGTGTGGACTTCGTGTCAATCTTGGCCACAATAATGCGTTCACTATGCTGTTTGTAGTAGCTTACCCACACTTCTATTTTTTTATTCATTATTAAACCTACTCCTGCATTACCCATTTTTGATTTTGTATTTATAATCCTGTATTCACCTGACCAGAAGTCTTGTTCCTCCTGCCACCGAACTTCACTAATTCCCACTATATATAATTTTAACCTATCCATTTCCCTTTTTAAATTTTCTAACCTACCGGCCCGATTAAGGGATCTGACATTCCACGCTCCGATCCGTAGAATGCCAGTTTTCTTTCTCCTGATAACGACGCCCTCTTGAGTAGTCCCTGCCCGGAGATCCGAATGGGGGACTATTTTACCCAAGAGGACGCCATCATCATTTAACCATACAGTAAAGCTGCAGGCCCTCGGGAAAAATTACGGCCGTAGTTTCCCCTTGCATACAGCTGTTCGCAGTACCAGCACAGCAAGGCCATTTTGGTTAGTGTTGCAAGGCCAGATCAGTCAGTCATCCAGACTGTTGCCTCTGCAACTACTGAAAAGGCTGCTGCCCCTCTTCAGGAACCACACGTTTGTCTGGCCTCTCAACAGATACCCCTCCGTTGTGGTTGCACCTACGGTACGACTATCTGTATCGTTGAGGCACGCAAGCCTCCCCACCAACAGCAAGGTCCATGGCTATTGGGGGCAGGAATGTAATTCTGTAGGAGTAGTGGCGAAGAACAGTGGAAATAATTGAGGCAGATGTGTTGGCTCTTATCATTTCTGCCATGAAGGCATCTACCACTAAGTGAATATGCTTTGTACATGCACAAATCAGTCTTGTTTCTATTGTGTCCAACCTTGTACATGACATATTTTGGCAGAGTGCACATATGCAGGTGTAGTAAGGAGCTTATCTACAATAACTGAGTTCACTGATCTGATAAAACTTGTCTCAGCCTCAGAGCACATTCCAACATAAAAAACCAACTGTAAACAAATAAGCCACAATGAATAGTTCCTGAGTAACAGAATCCATCTTATTTATTTTATTCATGGTAGTATATCAACGAAGGAAGAACAACCTTTGCAATATCATATATTAGCTGAAATGTAATTACCATCAGCGTTTTACACTGACAAAATTAGCAGCTTTGGTGTAAAGAACAGCACACAATTAACAGGTAAACAATACATGATTTGTACACAAGATCGGCAAATACCTGGAGATATACATTTGATATTAATGGATGAACTATCTGCAGACTTGGAGATGAAATCCTCCACTTTACAGAGTTAAATACATACTAATTTTGATCTGTAGCTTCCCATTCATTGTTCATGATTACTGGATTCTCTTCAATTTGATTTGCTGTCAGATCCCCCTTCCCTCTAGTTACTTCTGTCTAGATTTCTACATACAGATTGTATAAGAAACTTCCAGGCAGATTAAAATTGTGTGTCGGACCGAGACTCGAACTCTGGACCTCTGTCTTTTGCGGGCAAGTGCTCTTGCCCATGAAAGGCAAAGGTTCTGAGTTCAAGTCTCAGTCCAGCACACAGTTTTAATCTGCGAGGAAGTTTCATATCACCGCACACTCCGCTGCAGAGTGAAAATTTCATTCTGGAAACATCCCCCAGGCTGTGGCTAAGCCATGTTTCTACAAAATCTTTTCTTCCTGGAGTGCTAGTCTAACAAGATTCACAGGAAAACTTCTGTGAAGTTAGGAGACAAGGTACTGGCGGAAGTAAAGCTGTGAGGACAGGTCATGAGTTGTGCTTGGGTAGCTCCAGCAATTGCCAGTGAAAGGCAAAAGTCTTGAGTTCGAGTCTTGGACCAGCACACAGTTTTAATCTGCCAGGAAGTTTCATATCGGCACATACTCCACTGCAGACTGAAAATTTCATTCTGCAGATCATGTAACATAATATGAGAATGTTTAACACGATGTGACAATTGCAAGCCTGTGCAATAGGCAAGCCTGAGCAATAGAAAACTTTTGCTGAGCCTCTGTTGTGAACAACTCTTCTGTATTCTGCTGGACAGGAATGTGATTTGTAGATCATGTTAAACTGTACGTCTCCCAATATTTGGTAGGGTAAGCAAGTTTAAAGGTCGGATAAAGGTAAGGACTTATCACCTCCAATGACACCCTGGCTAATAAAGCACAGAGATGTTCAAAAAAACTTTCAAGTTGAGGAAAAATTTACCTTGCTTGTAAAACAATGGAAAATCCAGGGTTCACTGCAACAATATTATGAAAATGATAGTTGCTACTCACTATATAGCGGAGGTGCTGAGTCGCAGATAGGCTCAACAAAAAGACTGTTGCAAAGTGAACTTTCAGCCAGCAAGGCCTTCATCGAAAATGGACAAAACACACACACACACACACACACACACACACACACACACACACACACAAATGCAGCGCACAAAAACATGACCGCAGCCTCTGACAGCTGAAGTCAGACTTTGTTTTTCTGTCGTGCCTATCTACAACTCAGCATCTCTACTATATGGAGTGTAACAACTATCTTTTCATAATATTGTTACTTTGAGACCTCCAAAACATTTACACACATAAGAAGAACAGACATAGCAGTTAGGATCAATAGGCTCAGCTCAACATTGCAGTCAAAGGAAACACTTCTCATAAATAACATACTATGCTTCTCCTATGACCTTAAAGCAAATGTTGTGGTTTAGCTACAATAAAAAACTATCCTTCCCAAACATCTGTGATATATAAAATGTGGGCACCTGCCTTTCTTGTGAAATGCCCTTCCAGTTGAGACATCTGAGGACGTTGAGAGAGTGACTGGGGGTCTCAACCTACAGGATCTTCTCTCCTCTCAATTCTGTCCCAGCTCCCAGCCAATTACTCTTTCTTTTTTTTTTAATACATATTCTTAATGTGTGTCTGAAAATGCAATTTCTTAGACTTATGAGGCATGGACATTTGTCATCATATTTACTCACTGCCAAAATACAAAGTAGTCTTCAGCAAACCACCAGAAAAAAGTGCACTGAAAATTCTCTTACAGTCTAATATATGTGGCAAATGTTTGCCTACTATAGGGTTTTCATTTATATCCTTGATACATTCCTTTTTGGTGAACTGCATTACTGAACCATATGTGAAAAGTGTAAAGAAGTACTGTAAGAAATGAATTGAGTTGTTAAATTTTCTTAAACAAACACTAAATGTTTCCATACTGGGGAAGGTTGTGACACCAATTGGAACTAACCTAGACTTCAGGTTGCACTACAGATAAGTCTGTCACCACAATCATGATTTCAAAGGAGATGGGGGAGGAAATACTACACTCTTGCCAAAAGTTTCATATTGTACCTCCCTTCCTCTTCACAATAAATTACTAAATAACTTACGATCTATACATAGCATATTCATCTGCCAACTTCACAATATGTGACACTTCATCACAACCAATCACACACACATTTTGAAGAGATACTAAATGTAGTGCATGTCAGTCTTGCTGTTTGCTTAGTGTTTTCTCAGTTTTAATTCTAAACCGGAGATATTACCATATTCTATTGCACTCTAGCAAGACATTTGCAAACTGAGCCCTACATTAGATAGTCTTGCCAATGTCAGGAACAAAATCTATTCAAAACACTTTCAAAAAATTACTACCAAACATTAATTTAGTAGAGCCTTCGGGAGATCCATAGAAGCTGTACTTTGTAGGAGCGCCCACAAACCCCTATTACAAAGAGCTAAGCAGCATTTCTAGGTGCAGCCTTAAGACTAGCTACTACCTATTTGAAAAACATCACTCAATATCAACAGTTCCAAAAAAAGCCTGTGTCCATTCATGCGAATGGACAGTTTGTTGCTGGTCATTCCCACATAGAAAGCTTCACAGTGTAGGCAGGTCAGTTGGTAAATCACGTGGGTGCTTTCACACGTGGCTCTGCCTTTGATCGTGTACACCTTCCGGGTTACAGGACTGGAGTATGTGGTGGTGGGAGGGTGCATGGGACAGGTTTTACATCGGGGGCGGTTACAAGGGTAGGAGCCAGAGGGTAGGGAAGGTGGTCTGGGGATTTCATAGGGATGAACTAAGAGGTTACGCAGGTTAGGTGGATGGCGGAAAGACACTCTTGGTGGACTGAGGAGGATTTCATGAAGGATGGATCTCATTTCAGGGCAGGATTTGAGGAAGTCGTATCCCTGCTGGAGAGCCACATTCAGAGTCTGATCCAGTCCCGGAAAGTATCCTGTCACACGTGGGGCACTCTTGGGGTTCTTCTGTGCGAGGTTCTGGGTTTGAGGAGATGAGGAAGTGGCTCTGGTTATTTGCTTCTGTACCAGGTCGGGAGGGTAGTTGCGGGATGCGAAAGCTGTTTTCAGGTTGTTTGTGTAATGGTTCAGGGATTCCGGACTGGAGCACATGCCTTTGCCACGAAGACCTAGGCTGTAGGGAAGGGACCGTTTGATGTGGAATGGGTGGCAGCTGTCATAATGGAGGTACTGTTGCTTGTTGGTGGGTTTGATGTGGACGGACGTGTGAAGCTGGCCATTGGACAGGCGGAGGTCAACGTCAAGGAAAGTGGCATGGGATTTTGAGTAGGACCAGGTGAATCTGATTGAACCAAAGGAGTTGAGGTTGGAGAGGAAATTCTGGAGTTCTTCTTCACTGTGAGTCCAGATCATGAAGATGTCATCAATAAATCTGTACCAAACTTTGGGTTGGCAGGCCTGGGTAACCAAGAAGGCTTCCTATAAGCAACCCATGAATAGGTTGGCGTACGAGGGGGCCATCCTGGTGCCCATGGCTGTTCCCTTTAATTGTTGGTATGTCTGGCCTTCGAAAGTGAAGAAGTTGTGGGCCAGGATGAAGCTGGCTAAGGTAATGAGGAAAGACGTTTTTGGTAGGGTGGCAGGTGATCGGCGTGAAAGGAAGTGCTCCATCGCAGCGAGGCCCTGGACGTGCGGAATATCTGTGTATAAGGAAGTGGCATCAATGGTTACAAGGATGGTTTTCGGGGGTAACAGACTGGGTAGGGATTCCAGGCGTTCAAGAAAGTGGTTGGTGTCTTTGATGAAATGTGGGAGACTGCATGTGATGGGTTGAAGGTGTTGATCTACGTAGGCAGAGATACGTTCTGTGGGGGCTTGGTAGCCAGCTACAATGGGACGGCCGGGATGACTGGGTTTGTGAGTTTTAGGAAGAAGGTAGAAGGTAGGGGTGCGGGGTGTAGGTGGGGTCAGGAGGTTGATGGAGTCAGGTGAAAGGTTTTGTAGGGTGTCTAAGGCTCTGGGGATTCCTTGAAGCTCCGCCTGGACATCAGGAATGGGATTACCTTGGCAAACTTTGTATGTAGTGTTATCCGAAAGCAGACGCAGTCCCTCAGCCACATACTCCCGACGATCAAGTACCACGGTTGTGGAACCCTTGTCCGCCGGAAGAATGACGATGGATCGGTCAGCCTTCAGATCACGGATAGCCTGGGCTTCAGCAGTGGTGATGTTGGGAGTAGGATTAAGGTTTTTTAAGAAGGACTGAGAGGCAAGGCTGGAAGTCAGAAATTCCTGGAAAGTTTGGAGAGGGTGGTTTTGAGGAAGAGGAGGTGGGTCTCGCTGTGACGGAGGACGGAACTGTTCCAGGCAGGGTTCAATTTGGATAGTGTCTTGGGGAGTTGGACCATTAGAAGTAGGATTAGGATCGTTTTTCTTCGTGGCAAAGTGATATTTCCAGCAGAGAGTACGGGTGTAGGAAAGTAAATCTTTGACAAGGGCTGTTTGGTTGAATCTGGGAGTGGGGCTGAAGGTGAGGCCTTTGGATAGGACAGAGGTTTCAGACTGGGAGAGAGGTTTGGAGGAAAGGTTAACTTCTGAATCAGGGTGTTGTGGTTCCAGGTTGTGTGGATTGGAATTTTGAGGTTTTGGGGGGAGTGGAGCTGGAAGTGGGAGATTGAGTAGATGGGAGAGACTGGGTCTGTGTGCAATGAGAGGAGATTGAGGTTTGCTGGAAAGGTTGTGAAGTGTGAGTTGCCTTTCCGGAGGTGGGAAACCAGGAGATTGGATAGTTTTTTGAGGTGGAGGGTGGCATGCTGTTCTAATTTGCGATTGGCCTGTAGGAGGATGCTCTGAACAGCCGGTGTGGATGTGGGAGAGGAAAGATTGAGGACTTTTATTAAGGATAGGAGTTGACGGGTGTGTTCATTGGCTGAGTTGATGTGTAGGTGAAGGATTAGGTGGGTGAGGGCAATGGATTGTTCCGTTTGGAACTGGTATAGGGACTGATGGAAAGAAGGATTACAGCCAGAGATGGGAACTTTAAGTGTGAGGCCTTTGGGGGTAATGCCAAATGTCAGACAAGCCTGGGAAAATAAAATATGGGAGTGTAATCTGGCTAGGGCGAAGGCATGTTTGCGGAGGGAATGTAAATAAAACTTAATGGGGTCGTTGTGGGGATGTTGTGAGGGTCACATGGCATTAGAAGGTGGAAAGTGTAACAAGAGGCTGAAATGAAAATGAAAATAAAAATATATGGCGAGAGATAAGGTGAACTAGAAGGCAACTGGAGATCTGGTGTGAAAAAAGGCGAAAGGGTGTTGGTTATAGCTGGGCTATGTTGATCCTGTGGTGAACTTGGGTTGGTAGACAACGATGTGCACAAAGGTTATATGGTTGTGTTGCCGCCAAAACACGTTAAAGGGTGGAGCAATTCGGGAAAATTTAGAAAAAACTGCGTGCAAATGTAATGGGTGACAGGATACTTTCCGGGACTGGATCAGACTCTGAATGTGGCTCTCCAGCAGGGATACGACTTCCTCAAATCCTGCCCTGAAATGAGATCCATCCTTCATGAAATCCTCCCCACTCCACCAAGAGGGTCTTTCCGCCGTCTACCTAACCTTCGTAACCTCTTAGTTCATCCCTATGAAATCCCCAAACCACCTTCCTTACCCTCTGGCTCCTACCCTTGTAACCGCCCCCAATGTAAAACCTGTCCCATGCACCCTCCCACCACCACCTACTCCAGTCCTGTAACCCGGAAGGTGTACATGATCAAAGGCAGAGCCACGTGTGAAAGCACCCACGTGATTTACCAACTGACCTGCCTACACTGTGAAGCTTTCTATGTGGGAATGACCAGCAACAAACTGTCCATTCGCATGAATGGACACAGGCAGACAGTGTTTGTTGGTAATGAGGATCACCCTGTGGCTACACATGCCTTGGTGCACGGCCAGCACATCTTGGCACAGTGTTACACCGTCCGGGTTATCTGGATACTTCCCACTAACACCAACCTGTCAGAACTCCGGAGATGGGAACTTGCCCTTCAGTATATCCTCTCTTCTCGTTATCCGCCAGGCCTCAATCTCCGCTAATTTCAATTTGCCGCCGCTCATACCTCACCTGTCTTTCAACAACATCTTTGCCTCTTTACTTCCGCCCGACTGACAACTCTGCCCAAACTCTTTGCCATTACAAATGTCTGCTTGTGTCTGTGTATGTGCGGATGGATATGTGTGTGTGTGTGTGTGTGTGTGTGTGTGTGTGTGTGTGTGTGTGTGCGCGCGCGAGTGTATACCTGTCCTTTTTTCCCCCTAAGGTAAGTCTTTCCGCTCCCGGGATTGGAATGACTCCTTACCCTCTCCCTTAAAACCCACATCCTTTCGTCTTTCCCTCTCCTTCCTTCTTTTCTGATGAGGCAACAGTTTGTTGCGAAAGCTTGAATATCGTGTGTATGTTTATGTTTGTTTGTGTGTCTATCGACCTGCCAGCACTTTCGTTCGGTAAGTCACATCATCTGTGTTTATATATAAAAACAAAGATGAGGCGACTTACCGAACAAAAACGCTGGCAGGTCGATAGACACACAAACAAACACAAACATACACACAAAATTCAAGCTTTCGCAACAAATTGTTGCCTCATCAGGAAAGAGGGAAGGAGAGGGGAAGACGAAAGGAAGTGGGTTTTAAAGGAGAGGGTAAGGAGTCATTCCAGTCCCGGGAGCGGAAAGACTTACCTTAGGGGGAAAAAAGGACAGGTATACACTCGCACACACGCACATATCCATCCACACATACAGACACAAGCAGACATATTTAGTCTGAGACATATTTGGTCTTTAAATATGTCTGCTTGTGTCTGTATGTGTGGATGGATATGTGCGTGTGTGCGAGTGTATACCTGTCCTTTTTTCCCCCTAAGGTAAGTCTTTCCGCTCCCGGGATTGGAATGACTCCTTACCCTCTCCTTTAAAACCCACTTCCTTTCGTCTTCCCCTCTCCTTCCCTCTTTCCTGATGAGGCAACAATTTGTTGCGAAAGCTTGAATTTTGTGTGTATGTTTGTGTTTGTTTGTGTGTCTATCGACCTGCCAGCGTTTTTGTTCGGTAAGTCGCCTCATCTTTGTTTTTATATATAATTTTTCCCACGTGGAATGTTTCCTTCCATTATATTGACATCTGTGTTTATATATATATACTCTCACAGAAAAACAACAGGTAAAATAACTCTTAATATCAAACCATTCACAATCTATATGAACAGCTACTTAATATCAAACTCCAAGTTTTGTCAACAGAGAGAGAGAGAGAGAACAAAGTGAAATGGCACAGAGATCACATAACAGATAATTATACAACACATTGTGGTAACAGAGACTGAAAAAAAAAAAAAGTATTCCAATACTCTCTGAAATGGATAGTACATGAGATTTTTCTACAACTCAGGCCAGTTCCTTCCAGCAACAGGAATGATATGCAAACTTCATTGTGGAAATTTTAAAATAAATGCTTGCCGTTTATGTGATGATAACCGAGCAAGTTGACTATGAAAGCAACTACACAACTACATCATATTGTTTACTTTACTTTACACACTGAAAAGTTCCCCTTCCCTCGACAAAGTAATCTCATGCTTACTGACCTTATTTGCTTCCTGCTTTGTGTTACCATACAGACAAATTTTACACACAGACACATACAAAAGCTGTACAAAAAGAAAAAGCACAGAAATGTTATACCTGATATTATCTAGATAATATTTCTAATTATTTATGTCACAGTCTTTCAATACATGTAGATCTTTGTTTGTTAGAGACAATCCATGAGTCGTGGATAATGTATTAATGCTGTTAAACAGAACAAAACAGCACCATTTCCTTCATTAGACGACAAAGAACAAAACTGAAAATCTACACTTGCATACGAAGATAACAAATTTATAAAAAGCTGAGGAAATGCATTATTACAAAAAGGAACATTAACTTGTAGGACATTTCTACCGTCAATCAGACTGAAAAATTGAAATACTTTTAATATAACAAGCTGATTTATATAAATTCTTAAATGTACGTCTGAACTTTCATGCTGCCTGCTGATATGGTATAAAGTGTTCTTAAAGCATTCCAGTAACCCTGGAAGCAGTTGTCTTATCATGGCCACAAAGCTGGTCTCTCAAAAAAACCACACACACACACACACACACACACACACACACACACACACACACAGAAAAGTACAATTAACACGTTGGTAAAAAGTAAGAATGGAGATATCGTATAAAACACAGTAATGTGTCAAAATGTTACTCCTTTACTAAAGTTATAAATGCTACTTCTTATGTAACTATCACAGGTATTGAGATAAGTGTGCCCTCATGTATTTCAAGGATTTCCCCAAATGACATTCAACAATATGCTAAATTTCTGACTGTTTTTGGATGTCAATGCAATTTCACATATTTCTCTGAAATGAAACAAAACTTAATAGAACAGACTTCTACAGTAAGCACTTACCACATACCTCCTCCTCCCGCAAGCTGTGAGTAATAGCTTATATGTCAATAGGCAAAAATTGCACCAGTCTCTCAACACTATTAAAAAAATTCTGCACGACATGTTTCAGTTGCATTTCTTTGTCATATCAGTTCATCCTTTGGTTTATCTCATTTTATAAAATAGGTGATGTGAGCAAATTGAGTACACCACGAGTACCAGGGTGTACCATCATTGTTAAGTCACATATCCGTTATATGTGCAGCAGCACTGTTATCAAGAATCCAGTAAAGCTTCCCATCTGTTGGCTTCACTCTAGCAGCTGGCAGAGGCTCTTCGTCTTTCAGGACACGCTTGACAATGTCTGCTTTGCCAGCACCAGTAAGAGCAAAAATGCAGCACTCTGCATTGTTCACCACAGGAAATGTTAAAGTAATTCTTGAGGCTGGTGGTTTAGGTGAATTAGTTATGGGTGCCACCCACACTGAGGTTTCCTCCAGAAGTCTGTGATCAGGAAAAAGTGAGCATGTGTGCCCATCTGGTCCCATTCCAAGCAACAACAAATGAAACCTAGGTAGTGAATCTGGAGGAAAATGCACTGCCATTTTTTGAATGTAGTCTTTTGCTGCTTCCTCAGCTGTGTTTTAAGTGTGGATCGATTTTGATGAACTGCTCCTCGGTAAGAGGTACGGTCCCAATTAGAGAACTCTTGTAAACCCCATAAGTTGAATCCGCGCTCTCAACAGGCACAACCCTCTCGTCACAAAAAAATAGTCTCCACTTCGCCCAATCTGTTTCAATTTTCGGGAGACCAACCGTAAGGAATTTTGTAAGAGATCCACCTGACAATCCAACTTTGAAAACATCGTCTCGCTGTATCGCCGTTCTGGCAATGTCTTGAATTAATTCACAGAGTGTTTTGATTACTTCTTCTTCACTTGGGACTATTTTTACTTCTTTCGGTGACATTTTAATAATCACGCAACTTTAAGTACACTTCATCAACTTTCACAGACAAATCTGCAACACTTCACTGACGTTAGAATTCAAATGTTGGTGTAGGCTCCACAATGGGACACTGTTTCTGCATATGATACTATCTTGAAAATATTGTCTACTCAGAAGAACTATTGCTATCATTTGTTAATACAATATCTGCATTCACTTCACATCACCCATGCTGTATGATGACCTAGTCTCACCACACCTACATTAACATGAAAATCAACGTAAAACGTTCCATGCGCATCCTGAACAGTGCGCCACAGGTAGATGTGGCAGAACAACATTGTTGTCTGATGTGTCACATGATACATTGCCTATTGCTACTGTGGGAAAAGAGGGGGGGGAGGGGGGCTTCAAATGGCTCTAAGTACTATGGGACTTAACATCTGAGGTCATCAGTCCCCTAGACTTAGAACAACTTAAACCTAACTAACCTAAGGACATCACACACACCCATGCCCGAGACAGGATTTGAACCTGTGACCTTTGCTGCAGCACGGTTCTGGACTGAAGCGCCTAGAACCGCTCGGCCACAGCGGCCGGAACTATTGTGCAGTGACCAATCAGCCGCCTCATGTGCATGTGAGTCTAACCCTACATTTGACACTGCTTAAAGCACATAAGGTAGTTCCTCAGGGAATTTAATAATCAAATATTTCTAGTGTTACCTGCCTGAATTTTTCACTCTGCAGTGGAATGTATGTTCCCATAAAACTTTTCCATACATTAAAACTGAGTGTTTTATTGAAACTTCAACTAAGATCCTTGCTGGGCACAGTTTTTAGTACTGATCCAGCACACAGTTTATATCTGATGTGAAGTTTCATTTCTGGTGGGTTGTCACCATATATTGTGACAAAATATGGAATTAAAAATGATGCAGTTTTTTTTTTAAATGATTTCTTCCATAATAAGTACAAATGATATTTTGTGAGAATTATGTACTTATTTTCATTACAGAGAAACTGAAATGTAAATTAAGTTAAACACTGATTTTATACTGATTCAGGCAGCACACTTAGAGATATCACTTGGTAAATTCTTTTTCATTAAATTATAATGATAGCTTTGGAAAATAATGCAAATAGTTTTGGACAATAATGCCCACATCTTTATACAAAATATCCAGTTTGAGCAACTCATGCAGTATTTAAAAACCAAGAACCAATGCCACACAGACATATCTGAACAACTGGAAGAAGTTTTGAGTGTTTATCCAGGGATAACACACAAGCCTGATTTAACATAGAATTCAGATGAACAGCTCGCACCTATGAGCTAATTTTATTTAGTTTATTTACAATTTCTGCCAACAACACATTTGTTAACCCCATACTATTAATTGCACTGGAAACAACTACTGAGAGTATGGAGGTCTTTTTCTAAAAATCGTCTGACAACCATTGTTATTTGACTGGTGTGTGTTGCTCACGCAACTTCTCACATGGCTACAGCCAAAGTAGTAATGCAGCCTTTATATGGGGAAAAGAAATAAAAAAAACATAGAAGATATTTCTCATACAGCCTTAACCAGGAAGACAGTGTGACAGAAGAGCCCATGACAATAGGTATTATATATACTTATTTTTACAACAGAATTTCTTACCGTTGGACATTTCTATTGCACGCTGACAGAAGTAGCCTGGGTCTTTGGCCCTGACTGACTCTCCCCAACGTATCATTTCTAGCCGATAATTTTCTTTGTATGCACCTGTACCAAGCAGCTGATCAAAATCGAGACCCTTACTTTCAGCCCAATATTTTTTTATTGGTGCTGACAACCGCAGTACCACAGCATCATTAGGCTTCAGCCTAAAAAGGAAAGTTGTTTAAATTTAATCCTTACTACTATCTATAGCATTCTGTAACTAAGAAGGTGGTAGTGTCGGGGAGGGGGGGGGGGGGGGAGGAGAAGAAGAAGAAGAAGAAGAAGAAGAAGAAGAAGAAGAAGAAGAAAAACTTAGTATTATATTTCAGTGTCATTTTTTCTTTCACCTTTTCATTTCAGTTTTAAAAAATCTTAATGTATCTGCATTCTCAATACTTTATTTTAAATATGGAGCAGCACATTCCTTTTACAGCTGCATTTCATTATTTCAGTGTGAATGCACTGCCTTTTTTTTGTCATCTCTTTAAGCACGTACAGAACTATTATAGAAGTACCGTCAGTTGACATACTGATGATTTCCTTTAGGCCACTGCTGGTAACCAGTGCAAGCACCGTTTATAACATACGCAGCAGCTGTAAAAGTTTGAAGCGAGTCACTTAGTGCTGGTAAAGTGTCAAAAGTTCTTTGGAATCATGCTATCTTCGTGCTTCCACAACAGCTGGAGGATGTTTGACAGATAAGACACACTGTGAACATAATGAACGAGGTGGTTGCAAATGTGCTCACTGGGTTAAACTCTGTGCAGTCTGTAGTTACTCATGTATCTTGACTATACAGATAAGAAGTTAAAAGCATTACTTCACTGAAGGAGCCCAACCAACAGAAAAGATACTAATCATTTACTGGCCCAGTCAACTTTGGCAATTATTTTTGTATTTGAGAAGTGTCAGGCGGCATAATCGTTGGAGCCCATGTTAAACTGTAGGTCCTCTTATAAATGGTTGAGTAAGTTGATTCAAACATCAGAGGGAGGCGAGGGCATACCAGCTCCAATAGCACTGCTGTGTTTACACCAACCTTCAGGTTAAGGTTGCACCTATTTGCTTTACTATGGAAGAACATAATATGCAGGTGGAATCAAATGGAAATAGACCAAAACTGCCTTTCATGTGGATTAATGGTATCTAGAGGATGTCACAATAACAATCCTTCAAGTGTAATGTAGCCCCTGCCACACTGATCTTCCAGTAGTAGTTTCACACTGAGATTAACATGTTTAATCAAGATTTTTTATAGGTTAAATAAGAGCAGTGCACACATAAATTCAAGTTTTATTCTAGCGAATAATTATAGCTAACATAGCATAATTTAAACACTCCAATCATGTTTCCTTACAAAGTAAATTATTGTTTTTTTCTGTATTTTTTTATATGAATATATGCTACTTATTATAATATGTACTAAATGTGCAAATCACTTTTGTTGAAATCTTTTGTTGCTAGGTCTAGATAATTACTGTTCCTGATGGAGAACTATTGGAGACAGGGAGAGGTACATTTCCCTTTATTCAGTTTTTAATTGGCTCTTCTTCTTGAATTCTTGACAGAGAGACAGAATAACTTCTCATTTCTACAATCACAGTACACTGTCTCACAAATTCCAAGGCATTACAGGTGTCTAGGAAAATCACAATGGCTTAAAATAATGTTCATTAAACTGGAATGCTTCTTTGGCTGCATTTGGTTTTGTGGAACCAAGGTTCCAGTGGCACCCTGTCTTGAGCTTCTGCATGTTAACTGCCTTTTAAATCCTTTACTGTGTAGATTTCTACTTGCCAAAAGAGATGAATGTGGGATTTAATGAAGTTATTAAATTCTGAGTAGGGTAATATTATCTTTAAAAACATTGTTCCCTACACAAGTGTATCAATTTCTTCATTGTATCTGATTCCATAATGTGCTTTCAGACAAGTTATTTCTATGATTTTCCCTTTTCGATTACAGTGAACGCACTGATCTATTATTTTGATGATGTAATAACGTACATATTCTGCAGTAATTTGTCATTATATGCTTTAATATAGACATACAATCAGTGATCAAAATTTTATTTGGATCCATGTCCATACTGCACTTCTGTGCTTCTAAAATTGTGATGCATTGTGTGATAAAAGTAAGATCCCTTTTGGTAACCTTCTAATCGTAAACAGAAAAAGGTAACCTAATACGAGGGCAGTTCAATAAGTAATGCAAGACATTTTTTTTCTCGGCCAATTTTGGTTGAAAAAACCGGAAATTTCTTGTGGAATATTTTCAAACATTCCCGCTTCGTCTCGTATAGTTTCATTGCCTTCCGACAGGTGGCAGCGCTGTACGGAGCTGTTAAAATGGCGTCTGTAACGGATGTGGGTTGCAAACAACGGGCAGTGATCGAGTTTCTTTTGGCGGAAAACCAGGGCATCTCAGATATTCATAGGCGCTTGCAGAATGTCTACGGTGATCTGGCAGTGGACAAAAACACGGTGAGTCGTTGGGCAAAGCGTGTGTCATCATCGCCGCAAGGTCAAGCAAGACTGTCTGATCTCCTGCGTGCGGGCCGGCCGTGCACAGCTGTGATTCCTGCAATGGCGGAGCGTGCGAACACACTCGTTCGAGATGATCGATGGATCACCATCAAACAACTCAGTGCTCAACTTGACATCTCTGTTGGTAGTGCTGTCACAATTGTTCACCAGTTGGGATATTCAAAGGTTTGTTCCCGCTGGGTCCCTCGTTGTCTAACCGAACACCATAAAGAGCAAGGGAGAACCATCTGTGCGGAATTGCTTGCTCGTCATGTGGCTGAGGGTGACAATTTCTTGTCAAAGATTGTTACAGGCGATGAAACATGGGTTCATCACTTCGAACCTGAAACAAAACGGCAATCAATGGAGTGGCGGCACACCCACTCCCCTACCAAGAAAAAGTTTAAAGCCATACCCTCAGCCGGTAAAGTCATGGTTACAGTCTTCTGGGACGCTGAAGGGGTTATTCTGTTCGATGTCCTTCCCCATGGTCAAACGATCAACTCTGAAGTGTATTGTGCTACTCTTCAGAAATTGAAGAAACGACTTCAGCGTGTTCGTAGGCACAAAAATCTGAACGAACTTCTCCTTCTTCATGACAACGCAAGACCTCACACAAGTCTTCGCACCTCACACAAGTCTTCGCACCCGAGAGGAGCTCACAAAACTTCAGTGGACTGTTCTTCCTCATGCACCCTACAGCTCCAATCTCGCACCGTCGGATTTCCATATGTTTGGCCCAATGAAGGACGCAATCCGTGGGAGGCACTACGCGGATGATGAAGAAGTTATTGATGCAGTATGACGTTGGCTCCGACATCGACCCGTGGAATGGTACCGTGCAGGCATACAGGCCCTCATTTCAAGGTGGCGTAAGGCCGTAGCATTGAATGGAGATTACGTTGAAAAATAGTGTTGTGTAGCTAAAAGATTGGGGAATAACCTCGTGTATTTCAATGGTGAATAAAACAACCCCTGTTTCAGAAAAAAATGTGTTGCATTACTTATTGAACTGCCCTCGTACAATTGCTTAGAGTTCACTTAGACTATTGGTGCAGACAAAATTATAAACCAGCTCTGTATTGTGCATCTGTCCATACTTTCTTGAATGAATACTGACAAGTCCCCTGTTTGCAGCAACAATTAAATCTGCGGATAGAGTGTATGTAATGATGGAACATGCATTCACATATATGAGCCAATTTTATGATAAAATTTTCATTTTGACAGTCCATGACTTGTGACTATCGTCACTAATTTTTTTTCCTGTTATGGGGTGGGATAGAGACATGTATTTCCAACCCCCTGGAAGGTAAGCTGCAATGGTGGCTTCAGTACTGACAAAAATGTAAAAGGCAACTGCCAAGTGAAACAGCAGCTGCATATGTGAAGGAAAGTTTCGTTTTTCGCCACAGTGGCACAAGTAATATTCAGACTTGTTTAGTGCGGCACTTATGACATGATAATTAAGCAGCATTCATAATCTATATTACTAAACAGTAGACCCAGTTCACAGCACCCAGACACAGTTGCAGGTTGCCTATGTACAACTTAAAGGGGCAACAAAATTTTGATTTTCGATATTTACATAATTATTGACTGAATTAAACATTTAAAATGCTGTCAGGAACTACTCATTACAAGGCATAATCTTATGTTAAAGGCTTAATGCAATAACAAAAGTATTACAGTTGGATCTGCTTATGTCTTATGGCAGAATGGCTTACTGAATGCAAATACGCAGACTATACTCACTCAGTATTTGAGAATGAGAGCACTTCATGACTTGCAAAATAGTTTACACATAATTTAAACCTCTACAAAACCTTTTCATGCCAACAACCTTAAAAAAATTATGAAAGGTGGAATATTTATTGCTTACTATGAGAGGGAGTCAACTGAAAACCTTAAATATTTTTCTATGAACGAAACTGGAACACAAAATCAAACAATGAAAAGTTCATGTTGGAATATCAATAATATTACGAAAAGGATAAATTGCTACTCACTTCAAAGTGACACATTAAATTACATATGTGCACAATGAAAAGTCAGTTACACATTTAGGTTTCGGCCCAGTCTTCTTCCGAAAAGAAAAAAACACATTCACACAAGCAAGTACACCTCATGCACACAAGACCACTATCTCCAGCCACAATACAATTGTGCTGTGTCGCAAAGCTGCAATATGGAATGGAAAGGGGGAGGATAGCAGGGTACAGATGGTGGGAAAGAAGTCAGCACAGCCTGACGGAGTGTCGAGGGGGCTAGATGGTAGTGGAACAAGGCCAGGTGCAGTGTCGTGAGGTTGTGGGGAGGGAGGGAGGGAGGAAGAGGGGAATGGGAACCAGAACGAAAGAGGAGCAGAGAAGATGAAAAGGCAGGTGGTGCATTGGCAGAGGGAGGTGCACAATAAGGGTGAGGGACTATGAACTGGTAGGAGGTGATATGACAGAGAGAATGTAAACTTTTGGGTGGAGGGTGTGGGAACATTAGCTTGCCATAGGCTGAAGCCAGAACGACTTTTGGAGCAGAGAAAGTGTTGCTAGTATAATTCCCATCTGCATAGTTCAGAAAAGCAGATTGTGGAGGGGAGGATCTGGATGAGCGGGTTGTGAAGCACCCATTAAAATCAAGTGTGTTATGTTCCACTGCATGTTGTGTGCCACCGGGGGACCACTTTGCTGTTGGCCATTCGTCCTGGTGAACAGCTGGTTGCCAGTCATACCAACACAAAAAAGCTGTGCAATGATTGCAGCAGAGCTGGTATATGACATGGCTGCTTTCACAGGTGGCCTGATCTCTGATGTCGCAGGATAAGCCTATGACAAGACTGGAACTGGAAGTGTTGGGTGGGTGAATTGTGTAGGGCTTGCACATGATTCTTCCATGGGGATATGCTCCATGTGGCAAAGGGTTGGGAATGGGAGTGGCATAGGGATGGACTAGGATGTTTTGGAGGTTGGGTGGGCAATGGAACACCATTTTAGTGGGGTGGGAAGGCTCTTGGTTAGGATGTCCCTCATTTCAGGGAATGATGATAGACAATCAAAGCTGCTGGTGGGAGGATTGGAGGTGTGTAGGGATATTGCACAGGAAATCTGTTTGTGGACTAGGTCTGAGGAATAGCGCCTGCCTGTGAAGGATTTTGAGGCTTTCAGTATACTGGTCAAGAGAGTTCTTGTCACTGCAGAGATGCTGTCCCCAGGTGTCCAGGCTGTGTGGGAGGGATATTTTGGTGTGGAATGGGTGGCAGCTGTCAAAATGCTAGTACTGTTGCTGGTTGATGCGTTTAATATGGAAAAAGATGGGAGGTGGTCCATGTTCACGAAGGGTTGAAGAGGACCAGGTGAAGCAGTTGGGTGAGAAGGTGTTAAGGTTGTGAAAGAATAAGGATAGGGTGTCTTGGTCCTGAGTCAATGCCTCATCCAACCCAGAAGCATCAGCAAAATCTTCCCTGCAGATAGCTGTGTCCAGAATTTCTTGTGTTTTGGTGATAAGGTGGTGGTGGTGGTTGTTGGGATGTTTAAGGGGGACTATTGGTGATAAGGGATTGCGTCAATCCTTGCCAGCTATCTTTGTTTTAGGTTGGTGGTAATGTGCTCAGCTTTTGTCTCCTGTTATGATTTTCACAAAAAACAAACATCTTCTGTTACAAAGCACTGCAAAACTTCTTTACAGACATCAACGTTTCACTCTTTCAGTTCTGGAGTGAGCTGCCATTGCAAAGAATTTGCAGAAACTTTGCAAAACTTAAGTGCTGAGCCTTTACTAACATTCAGATCTGCAGTTATTTCATCCATCGACGTATGGTGATTTTCCATCACAATGGCTTCAACTGCTGCAGTAGACTCTGGTGTCACAATGTGGTATGCCTGACACGAACAATGAGCACCTGTTATAGAAGTCACGCAATTTTCAAGATTTCTACTCTACCCATACACTTGCTGCAGTGATAGACATACATCACCATACTGGACCTTCACTAACCAATGAATTTCAATAGGTTTCGTACCTTCAAAAGTCAGAAAAGAGATATGACGCAACTCTGTTCTTTCTTGGTGCTCCTCAGAAGCGAGGCAGGCATTTTGAACTGGTATTATAGCAGTGTTCTGCTTGTCTGTAGTAAGCTGCCCGTTGTAGGGTTTTTCTTACATCCTTGGGTACACTACTGCCGACTTACAGAACAATGGCACAAAATGTCAATTTTTAATTACACTTTTAAGGTTTTCATTTGACTCCCCCTCATAAATTTTTGCTGTTTACACAGTAAAACTGCCACATCAGGCATGATGTTTTAATTTATTACTTATTTACTTCTAATTCTATTTGCAACACAATTCGCAGACAGTATCCACATATACCACTGAATGTACCTGCAAAATTATATTAGTGTATGACACATAGTTCAGGGGACATGGCATCATTAACACATATGCATGAAAAACTAGCTTTTGCTTAAAACAAAGCACAAATTACTCACACAATACTCAGTCACTGAATGATAGCACATAGAGATTTTCAATAAACTTTAAACACTGTTTCAAGCCCTTTCGAAACATTTTCTCACTTACATGCTTAATGCAAATGTTTGACACATTAACTTATTTGTGAAGTAATGAGAAGTCTGAAGCTGTTTTATACATGGGAGTTTTATTTTTTAAAGAACTGGGGGTTTGCTGGTGAACACTAGAGAAGCAATGAGTGACATCCACACCCCAGGCTCTCACCAGCTGAACATGATGTACCAAGTATGGTGCTGGCATATGCAGCTCATTACGTTTTTCTGAGTGGTTAGTCATGATGATGCCATTAATAAAATTACAATACATTTTCACTGCAAACGCATGCAAACTGTTTCCAACTTCACTGTAGAATGCAACTCCCGTTGACCCAAAAGTAGCACTTCAAATCACAGTGATGCACAAAAATGCCCCACTAATGCTCTGGATCATCATGGTTCCCTGAAAGCACAGTCAACAGTGAAGTATGATAAATTTGCACTGAGAGCACATTTATAATGAATACCAACATACAGACAGAGGCTAAACTGAGTTCCTAAGCAGAGAGTGCTGAGTATTCCAGAATATGCAAACATCACAAATGTAAGAAATTTCAAGTTCCTTTCAGAAATGATAAATACTAAATAACATATAATTATATCAAAGCTTCACAATCATCATGCAAGTCTTCAGTTTCCTTGTATGAGAAGCCCCTATGTTGAGCTGTACCTAACGACTGCAACAGGGTTTCATACAGAAAACATGGATGATATCCCTACATTTTTAGCTTCTTGATGAAGGGTCATAATCCTCGACTTCGTATGTGATTGTCCAGCAAGTATCGAAGGCTATGAGGAGGCCCAAAGTAGTGATTTAGTAACTTTTCTGGCAGTCTCAATTTCTGCAAGAGTAAAAATCCTTAGCAACTCTCCTGGGCTTTATCTCACTGGGTGGTGCTCAGTATTACAGCACTCTTGGTCCTTCCACTGGGCATCCAGGGTCTGTATGCGAGCCAGCTGTCTTGCTTCTTTGATCCTGGTGTTTCACATAGTCATCCTGAGCATCATCCCAGTGAAATGGGAACAGCATATCTACTGTCGTTTCAGTATCACAACTATGGAACAGAATGAACAGTGTGAATCCTGTAGTGTCTCACTTCACTGTGTTATATGCATGTCACAATGGACAGCACTGTACTACACTCTCTCAATTCAAAATTAATGTACATTGAAAGCATATCTGCCAACATCTTATCAAAGTGTTCTGTGAGGCTATTCATTTGTGGATGGTAGGCAGTTGCCATCCTGTGGGTGATGTTACAACCTGAGATTACCTCTGATACCAGTCCCAACTGCAAAACTTTTCCACAATCAGAGACCACCACACAGAATGCTTCATGCTTCCAAATGATGTCTTCCACAAGGAGCCTTTACAGTTCATAGAACTTCGACAGTCGGCACAGCTTAGTGACAGTAGAAAGCACGAAGTAGTCAGTGCAGACTATGATCCATCAATTCCAACTTCTGGAACCTCTGCAAGAGAATTATGCCAATTCAGTAGAATGGTGCTGCTGCAAAGCAAATTGGTACCAGATGCTTCTTCTAGGGTTCTACAGTTCATTGTAAACCTTGGCCTCTTCAACAATTGTCCATCAGCTTATCACAATTCACCACTTGAGCTTTCCTTCCCCTACAGCCGTTTTTCTACATGTCCTACATTGCTCCATCCAGCCATCTGGTTCAAGGTCAACCTCATCCTCTTTAACCCTCCTGGATTTCTATCACATGTTCTTTTAAACAATGGAAAGTCCAGGATGGAATAATGGAAATTTTTATATCCTTTTAGTTACTTCCACAGCACTCATCCTTGCCACTTGCCCCACCCATCTCAATCTGGATGATTTCACCATTCTTCTAATTGGTGGAGCTTCATATATAGTGTATAGCTCATGATTGCATTTCCTCCTGCTTCTCTTCCTTCACAGTTTGGGCCAATGATTCTTCAAAGTACCTTTCTCTCAAAGGCTTCTAGCATTCCAATATCTCTTGTCGTTAACAACTAAGTTTCCCCGGCATATGTAAACAATGGTCTTTCAAGTGTTTCATATATTGTTAATTTAGTGATACAAGTGAAGGGTCTTCAGAAAATAATTTTAATCTCTGTTTAACTTCATAAGAGGTGCCATTTGAGTGAGTGACTCTTGATCCCATCCATTTAAACTGCTCTACTCTCTCAAATGTATAATTACCCAATGGTACTGAGGGAGCATGATTTCGCTACATGATTTCCCCACACCCACATATTAAGTTTTCTGTTTGTTGATATTCAGTTCCATATTCCCATTGGCATGCTCAAGTGTGATGAATGTCTTTCCACTGTCTTCCAAGTTCTTGCAACTGCAATTGTTACCTATGTCACTGGTATAAACTAGTATCTGCACTGGTTTATAAAAGACCATTGCACTGCATACAAGGTTTGTATCACACATGACATTCTCCAAGGTATCATGCCAAAAATTTTTTTTTGCCTTATACCATTGAGTATGAGTAATGGATTAGACCCCATTCTTTCCATTCTTATACTAGTCTGTACCTCATTCATTGACAATCTCATAAACCTTATCAATTTTCCACAGTTCCTAGTTCAGCTGGCATGGTACAGTACACTGATTCGTAGTTGATGAAAGGATGATGCAGGCCAATCTTGAATTTAATTTTCTTTTCTAGAATTTCCCATACAGTGAAGATCTGCTGCACTGTTTATTTCTCTGGGAGAAATCCTCATTGGTATGAGCCACTCTCTCTAAACAATTGGGAGGAGATGGTCAGACAGTATGTTGGAGAATATTTTGTAATCCAAGTTTAGCAGTGTAATTCGTCGATAGTTGTCACACAGTCCAATATATCTCCTTTCTTGTAAATAGGGCATATAATCCTTCTCTCCCTTGCTGGGATATTTTCTCCTCAATCTATACTGAAATGACCACTTTCAGGACAATCTGGTTCAAATTCATTGTCACCTTGTTTGAACAGTTCTGCTGGAATATTATCTGCACCTGGTAACCTATTGATCTTCAGTTTCTTGAAAGCAATTCTTATCTCCTCCAGAGACTGTGGGCCAGTATTTTTGTTCGAGTCATTTATTCCTTGTACCTCTATTGGCTTCTATCCTGTTGTTCAACAACCAGTCTGGTATGACAATAGAAGATAGCAAAACAAAAGCTGAAGTCTTAAATTTCGCATTTACGTCACGGTTCATTCAAAAAGATCATACAGACATACCACTGTTTGACCACTGGTCAGACTTTAGTATGGAGGACATAGAAATAGGCATTCCTGGCACTAAGAAGCAATTGAAAGAGATGGAAGCAAATAAGTCTCCAAGTCTAGATGGTACTCCAATTTGGTTTTAACAGAGTACTCTGCAGCACTGGCCCCTTACCTAGCTTGTATTTATTGTGAGTCTCTCACCCAGCACAAAGTCCCAAGCAACTGGGGGAAAAAAAAACATGGTGACTCCTGTACATAAGAAACGTAAAAGAACAGATCCCCAAAATTAGAGACCCATATCCTTAACATTAGTAGGCTGCAGAACTCTTGAACATATTCTAAGTTTGAATACAATAAATTTCTTTAAGACAGAAAAACTCCTGTCAACAAATCAGCACAGATTTAGAAAGCATCATTTTTGTAAACTCAGTTTGCCCTTTTCTTCCACAAAATCCTGTGAACCATGGATGAAGGGGAATAGGCAAATTCCATGTTCATAAATTTCCAGAAAGTGCTTGACACGGTGCCCCACTGCAGACTGTTAATTAAAGTCCAAGCAGACAGAATAGGTCCCATATAGGAGTGGTTTGAAGACTTCTTCAATAATAGAATCAGCATTGCTATTCTTCTCTATACAGGGTGTTACAAAAAGGTACGGCCAAACTTTTAGGAAACATTCCTCACACACAAAGAAAGAAAATATGTTATGTGGACATGTGTCCGGAAACGCTTACTTTCCATGTTAGAGCTCATTTTTTTACTTCTCTTCAAATCACATTAATCATGGAATGGAAACACACAGCAACAGAACGTACCAGCGTGACTTCAAACACTTTGTTACAGGAAATGTTCAAAATGTCCTCCGTCAGCGAGGATACATGCATCCACCTTCCGTCGCATGGAAACCCTGATGCGCTGATGCAGCCCTGGAGAATGGCGTATTGTATCACAGCCGTTCACAATATGAGCACGAAGAGTCTCTACATTTGGTACCGGGGTTGCGTAGACAAGAGCTTTCAAATGCCCCTATAAATGAAAGTCAAGAGGGTTGAGGTCAGGAGAGCGTGGAGGTCACCGAATCTGTTGTTGAGAAGAATACGAATACTTCGTCTGAAATGTGCAGGAGCTTCATCGTACATGAACCACATGTTGTGTCATACTTGTAAAGACACATGTTCTAGCAGCACAGGTAGAGTACCCTGTAGGAAATCATGATAACGTGCTCCATTGAGCGTAGGTGGAAGAAACTAAAATGAGCTCTAACATGGAAATTAAGTGTTTCCGGACACATGTCCACATAACATCTTTTCTTTATTTGTGTGTGAGGAATGTTTCCTGAAAGTTTGGCCGTACCTTTTTGTAACACCCTGTATACATAAATGGATCTAACAGGCAGATTGAACAGCAAACTGCAAATGTTTGCTGATGATGATCATGTAGTATACAGCAAAATGCTGCTGTTTAGTAATTACAGAAGAATATAGGATGACTTAGATAGAATTTCTATTTGGTGTGATGAACAGCAGCTTGCTCTAAATGTAGAAAAATGTAAGTTAATGCAGAGGAGTAAAGAAAACAATATTGTAATGTTCAAATACAGTGTGAGTTGTGTGCTTGATGAGGTCACATTGATTAAATATCTAGACGTAGTGTTGCAAAGCAATATGCATGAAGCCTTCAGTGACTACCATAGCAGAATATTGTCAAATGATCTTTCACAAAACCCAAAGAAATTCTGGTCATATGCAAACACTATTAGTGGCATCAAAGTTACTGTCCAGTCTTCCAGTGAATGAGACAAGGACTGAAATTGACAGCAGCAATGCAAAAGCTGAAATGCTTCACTCTGTTTTTGAATGTTCTTTTACAAAGGAAAATCTAGGAAATTTGCCCCTATTTAATCGTTGTAGCACTGAAAAGATGAGTGAATTTGGTATTAGTGTCGATGGTGTTGAGAAACAGCTGAAATTGTTAAAATAGAACAAAGCTGCAGACACCAATGGAGTCCCTATCAGATCCTATATTGAATTTGCAGCTGAGTTAGACCCTCTTCTAACTATAATCTATTGTAGATCCTTTGAACAAAAACTGTGCCCAGCAGTCGGAAGAAAGCACAGGTAACACCTGCCTACAAGAAGGGTAGTAGAAGTGATCCACAAAACTACTATCCAATATCCTTGACATCGATTTGTTGTAGAATCTTAAAACATATTCTGAGCTCAAACATAATGAGGGATCTCGAATAGGATGGCCTCCTCCATGCCAACCAGCATGGATTCCAAAAACATCGATCACGTGAAACCCAATTTGCACTTTTCTCACATGACAAACTGGAATCTTCATATCCAGGTAGTCGGGTAGATAGAGTATTACTTGATTTCTGAAAAGCATTTGACTCACTAGCAAATTTACACTTATAATCAAAAATTTGATCGTATGGGGTATCAAGTGAAATTTGTGACTGGCTTTTAATAGACACTGTCAGACATAAAAGTATCTTCGGGTGAGCCCCAGGGAAATGTAGTGAGACACTTGCTGTTGAAGCTGTATGTTAATGACCTTTTGGACAATATTAATAGTAACCTCAGACCTTCTGCTGATGATACAGTTATCTATAATGAAGTACTGCCTGAAAGAAGCTGCATAAATATTCACTCGGATCTTGATAGGATTTCAAAGTGTTGCAAATACTGGCTACTGGCTTTAAATGTTCAGAAATGTAAAATTCTGCACTTCACAAAACGAAAAAAAAACAACATAGCATTCTATGACTACAATATCAATGAGTCACTGTTGGAATTGGCCAACTCCTACAAATACCTGGGCATAAAAATTTGTATGGATATGAAATGGAATGATCACACGGGCAAATACCTGGGTGTAACATTTTGTATGGATACGAAATGGAATGATCACATGGGCTCTATTCTGGGTAATGCAGATGATAGAGTTCAGCTTTTTGGTAGCATACTGGGGAAGTGCGATCAGTCTATAAATGAGATTGCTTACAAATAACTTGTGCGACCCATTCTAGAACACTGCTGAAGTGTGTGGGACCCTTACCACATGGAACTAATATGGGATATTAAACACTGACAGAGAAGGGCAGCACAAAAATTAATGGATTTGTTTGCCCTGTGGGAGAGTGTTTCAGTGATGCTGAAGAAACTGAAATGGTAGACTCTTGAAGATAGACATAAACTATCCCAAGAAAGTCTACTAACAAAGTTTCAAGAAACAGTTTTAAATGATGATTCTAGAAATATATTACAACCACTTACATATGACTTGCATAGGGTTTGTGAAGACAAGATTAGAATAACTAAAGTGTGCACAGAGAAGTTCAATCATGCTTCCTACTCTCTATATGTGAATGGAACAGGAAGAAACCCTAATAACTGATACAATCGGATGTACCCTGTGCAATGCATGTCAAAGTGGTTTACAGAGCATGGACGTAAATGAAGTGGAACAAGCACATATGGATGGTATGGAAAGCGAATGGTCAACTTCCGTTCACTGGGAGACTTTAAGGAAAAGTGTAGCTCATCTAAACAGCAGACCATGTACAGAACAGTTGTGTGACCCATTCTTGAGTACTGAAAGTGCTTGGGATTCACAACAGGTTGGATTAAACAAAGATGTCAAAGTAATTAATAAGCATGCTGCTAGATCTGATCAACACGCAAGTGTTATGGAAATGCTTTGTCAATTCAAATGGGAAACCCTGGAGCAAAGAAGACATTCTTTTTGTGAAACGTTATTGAGAAAATTTAGAGAACAGGCAATTGCAGATCTCTTGGTATTATTCTGGAGTTGAGGAGTTTATCAAACGTTGGTGCCACCTCACACAGATCTCTTCCCCTAACTTATGGTTTGTCCTCTTTCACCCTTTACAAAGCTTGTTTTTCCACTGAACTGTTTCCAAGCAGCTTTTACCTTCCTACACAATTCCCTTGCCTCATTCAATTACTCAGAAACTATAATACTCTAATGTTTGCTTTTATCTACTCTCTCTTTTTTCATTGATGGATCCTTTTAGTCCTCCTTTTTCTTTACAAACTCTCATTCACGCTCTTCTGCAATTTGACTGTAACATTTTTCTGTATACCACATTCTTTTCTTCTGTTGCAATCTCATAATCAGTATCACACTATGGACATCTTATGTGCCTTGGTTCGTTGCTGACATCTCCGCTGTATTCTTTATCTTTTTTGTGAGATCTTCTCCTCATACTGCTTTGTAACTACAGATGATTTTAGAGCTCTCACATTATATTTCTGTTTTTTGGTTTGAGGTCCTTTAGATGCACTGGAGAGTCTAACTCTCACTTGTGCCCATACCAAAAAATGGTCAATGTCTCCATTTGGGCCTCTGAGGCTCCTTAAGTCCAGGAGTTCTAACTTGTGCTTTGCATTAATCAACACATGATCAATCAGGTTAGCAATGTTCCCATTTGGTGACTTGTGTTGGTTCAAATATCTGTGGTCTTCACACTTGAGGATTTAGATCATCAGTGACTATTTTTACATTGTAGACTGGGCAGTAATCATGTGTTCCTTCCTTGAGTTCATAAAACAAGTCCTTTTCTTTTTTCCTCAGTTGGAGCATGGGCATTGATTATTAAATAATTGAAAATTTTCACTTTCATCCAGTGTTGAGAGCCTAGCACTGGTACAAGTGAACCCAATCACAAGGCGCTTAAGCCCATACCGAGCTCATACTTATCCACACTAAAACTGAAGGAGGAGGAGGAGGAGATTAGTGTTTACTGTCCCGTCGACAATGATGTCATTAGAGATGAAGCACAAGCTCAGATTAGGGAAGGCTGGAGAAGGAAAGCGGCCATGCCCTTTTGAAGCAACCATCTTGGCATTTGAATCAAACGATTTAGGGAAAGCACAGAAAATCTAAATCAGGATAATTGGATGTGGATTTGAACCATCGTCCTCCAAAATGTGAGTCCAGTGTGCTAACTACTGTGCTACCCCACTTGGTTGCACTAAAACTATAGAACATACTAGCTCCTCGCTTTCCTAGGATTCCACTTTTGTTTCACCTTACTTCCTGTAGAGCTATGATACTCCATTTCAGTTTCATTATTTCACCTAGTTGCTCTGTCAGGCTCCCTGGGCGATACAGAGGATTCACATTCCAGATTACATTAGATAAATCTGATTTGCACTTTATATTTCTACTCTTTCTCCCATGACTGTTTGTCCATTATCACTAACCTTTCCCTGTAATTTTTTGTCACAACTGATTGGTTCACCTTCAATTTGTTGAAGTTCCGTGACATGAGTTCTTTCTATGGAGCAGGTTGTCAGGCATATGTCCAACTCCTTCCAGAGGACGGGTAGTTTTTAATCAGGGTTTTCTTTCCTTTGTCTTTGGGAAGCCAACCAGACATACTACAAGCCACCACATCTTCACCAGAGTCCCGATAGTCCTCACTTTTCAGGGTTCCTGCTGGGTCTTCACAGCTACCAGAATGGTCCTGGGGTACACATAGTCTCCACCGTACATCACCCCATCAGTCACATCCCTACTTTGGGCTGCTGCCCATTTACCATGATGTGGGCGAGGGTTTGGACTTATGGGAGACCCCAGATGTAATTTCAGTAAGTGCTTCTGTCACTGCCATCGCTTACAGTGGTTAACATAATGCCTAATGGATCAGTACAGACCTGGACAGTAATGCCTTTGTCTGATTCTATCTAGTGTCTTCACAAATTCCATGTGACAAGATGTCAGAGTATCATGGGAATATTTCAGAATATCTGGCTGTAGATGAGGTGGGATGACGAACAACCATTTATGAACCATTGGATTATAGTTCCTCATATACAATGTTCACTTTATTAATTGGAATTCTTCTTTTGTTGGTTCCTCATCCTTAAAGGCTTCTATGGTCTTCAGCAATGCTGGATCTGTTCAGTAGCAATGTGATTTAATGAAGTAATGACTGAGATTTTGTCCACACTGCTGTCTTCTGCCACAGGATGCCTTGAAAGGCAGTCTGCAACCTGTTTTTGTGTATCACTGTGACCTTGCATTCCTGAAGCCTAAGTGCCATTGTCGGCAGTCAACCTGATGGATCCTTCAGACTAGTCAGTAAGCATAGAGAATGTTGGTCTGTCAGAATGGTGAGAGGGTTAACCAAGTTTCATCCCACTGGATAACAATAAATGAAGCCGGAACATGTTGATGGCCCAAACAACTGCAAGCCACTCATTTTAGGTAGTACTGTAGTTCATCTCGGACTTGGACAGTACTCTACAAATATAAGTTAGCACCTTTTCAGCACCTTCCTGAATTTGTAATAGAACTACACCCATCCCATAACCACTAGTGTTGGTACGAAGTTCTGTCTTGGCATCCTTGTCTCGCAACACTAAAGACTGGAGATGGTGTTAGGACCTTCTTAAGAGCAAAAAAAAGTCTCTCTTTGCACCTGGTTCCAGGAAAATTTGGCATCTCCCTGTAGTAGTTCTTGCAAGGGACCATGCCTTGGTACAGAAGTCCTTTATGAATCACTGATAATATTAGCACATTCCAAGAAAACTTCTCACATCACAAATGTGCTGAGAGTCAGAAAATCTCCGACTGCTCTTATTTTCACTGGATTGTGATGGACACCACTGCCAGTCACTAGGTGCTCAAACATTTTTATTTCTCTGGCAACAAAGAGGTTCTTTTTCGAATTGAAGTTGAGATAGCCAGGCAGAACACACGTCAACATGGTTATAAGGTGGCTTAGATGTTCTCCAAATGTTTTTGAAAAATGACAATGTCATCAAGACCTCCATTTAAGGTGCCAAAACAAGTTGTTCATTGTACATTCAATGGCGGCTTGAGCATTACATAGTCCAAATTGAATAACTCTGAACTCATGCGTAGCTTTCCTGAAGGAGCTCTATAAGCAGTTATCACATAAATAGGCAGTGTATTAAAAAGGATTTCAGTGCAATGTTCTCACGACACTGTTCTGCTGTAAATTGCAGTCAGAGTTTGTAGGGAGTGTACTAGCAGTTCTTTGAGTTAGGTTAGTCCTGGAAATAAGGCTGGGTACCAAAAATCAAGCAGAGTTGTGTGTTTCCCGTTTCTTGTGCTGCTTCTGCTTGCCTCTGATACTGCTGATGATGTACACACACCAGGTAGTGAAAGGTCTTAAACTGCTAAAAGACTGTGGAGGGACCAATATTGACGAAGGGTCTTGGGTGACAGTACTGATGAAAGGTCAGCAACAGATGAAGTTTCTGAAATTGCTGTTGATGAAGGCACGAAGATAGTTGTATGTTTAATGGTTGCTTTTTGAGACGGAAAAATCACTGTTGCTGCACCTAAAGTTTGTGACAATGTTTCTATCAGTTCTTCCACTGTTTGCACAGGTATAGTTGGGCCCTCTACATTTGCCATTGCAGGCAGGAGAATTGGAATTCTGGTGACTTTAAATGCTGATAAAATGGCTTTTATTATTTTGGCACATACGATTTCTTTACCTCTGTTACTCCTATGCACACCATGCTTTGTAAAGTGTTCACTTACACAGCTGTCAACAGGTATGAACATTGCATTAGGAAATGATTTACAAAATTTTTGTAAGCATCTGCATTTATTAGTCACCTGGACATTAACTTTCAGGAATAATTTCCATTGCCAAAAAACTGGATATACAGTGCAAGATTATATTCAGTTCGTAAAAATGAACCAAAACCAAGAATTCCAACTGGTACTGGGCAGAAGTGTGTTATAAAGAGTATGATGTACAAAACTTTTAGGAAAGTATGTTGATCAAGACAAACTGAAAGATCATGTAAGAAATCTCTCACAGAGACTCAGTTTGAGAGCTTTTCTCTGAAATACACTCCTCAGAAGGTGCTAGAATGGCTCACTTTGGTTACTTCTAATCCCTTATAGCTTATAAAATAGTTTTCTGAGGTGAAACTAAGAGTCTTTTAAATGAAATTTTTACATTACAGAAAAAAGGTATTTGAATCTTATCACATAGGGCTATTTAAAAAGTTGTGTATGACTACAGTACACTCCCCATACACATACAAATGTGAGTTGATGACAAGGGCTTATCTTGCAGGCCTGCAAACTAAAAGCGATTACCATAGTTATAACACTCGCAACTGTGGGTCCCTCCATCTACAGCAAGCAACAACAACTCATCTTCAGAGACAAGTGAGCCACTTTTGTGCTATTGTTTATCATGCATGCCCAACACACATAACGAGGATGGAGAAGGAAATGACTTTTAGAGCAGAGCTAAAAACATTTGTCATTGAGTGTTTCTAGAGTGTAAGTGAATATGTTACCTTACAGAAATACCAGGTCCTCATTTATTGTTGAGGACTTCTTAATTTGTTAATAGATGTAGCACCTATGCCGTGTGTGTCTTTGCAAAAGAATGTTGCTGCTGTTGGTATCCTGTTTTCTCTATTTCAGACTCCTCAGAAATAGGAATCTGTTATAAGAACAGTTGTAATGGGTATAGTATTGGCAGGTGTGTGTGTGTGTGTGTGTGTGTGTGTGTGTGTGTGTGTGTGTGTAATTTTATGAAGTGGTTCATGTTTTAGTTACATCACTGATTATACTTCTTGTGCATGACATACACTTCTTGTAAGCTAGATACATATCTTTTCTTTGCAAGTCATGTACTGAGCAAGGTGGCTAAGTTAGTTTTAATGTATTGGATTCACATATGGGAGGAGTGGGGTTAGTGCCCCATCTGGCCATCCTGACTTGGGTTTTCATGGTTTTCCCAGGTTGCTATACTCTTACTGAAATGACCTTGTGACTGATGTTTCAGTGAGCCGAGTGGTAGAGAGCAGCTGCCACCCAGTGGTAGTTCTTTCTTGAGTGCCACATGCTTGCTGTGTTCTTTGTTATGTAGGTACATGCAGCACCTTGTGAAGTGTGGCTGTCTACAAGTTGGCAACACTGCTGCCCCGCCTCCCCACACCATTGCTCTGTCAGTTACCACAGGGTAATTTTAATTCATCACAAGGTGAATGCTACACAATTTTCAGAATTTTAGTTCTTTTCTAGTTTTCTATATAATTAAATAGTTAATTAAAAAAGAAAAACAAAACAAAAAACAGAAGATATACTTAATATGTACGTTTATGCACATTTTTATAAAGTTCATATTTTACAGTTTGCCTCTTATACATTTCACAAATTACACATTTACATGTTTGAAAATAATGACCTAAAGAACCAAATAATTATTTGTTTTACTTGTACAAACAGGAAAATTCATTGTTTTATTTCTATTACCTACTTATTTCTAAATTCCATGTTTGTGTTACTTGTAGTATTGTTGTTATTCTGTCATCTGCTACTACGACTGTTGATATTTTTAAAAATATTGACATACTACCCTATAAAAGTAACTATACTGCTGGTTTTAGAGCTGCATATTTAAGTATTGACTTATTATTAGATATTCTGTTCATCAACAAGTTAACAGTCTGCTTATCCCCCTTAGAGCAAGAATTGAAAGGAAAATGATGCACCCTCACACTTGGCAATAACCACTTTGCTAACAATGGTAACTCCTTGTAAGTGGCACAATTAAAGGTGTCCCATGGGTCCGTCTTTTGCTTTTGTCACATATCGGATTTGTCCAGAACACTTCATGTCGACTTCCCTGTTTTTACATTTCTGCCAACGCCAGTGGCCTAGCAGTTGTAGTATCCAAACTACATGGTGAAGCTAAACGTTGCAGTTTCTGTTGGTATCACCGATCACGTCAGCATTCCCTCTCACACGTCTCTGTGCACTGCAAAGACCAATCTTCAGTCTATGGCAATATCCCAGAAAATTGGTGCACAGACTGAGCCTTATGGGCATCCTTTTGTGTTCCTGCTACCCACTGCATCAACCTATCTTTGCAGTAGTTGAGTAAGCTATTGTTAAGACTGTTGGTGTCTGCATATATAGATTCGTGAACAAGGCAGGCCACCAGAGATTATTGAAAGCATGTGCTATACCTATTGCTACTGCTTATTTTTCATGTATGTCCTGTATTATTTCCAGTACCTGGTTAACTACATTGTTTATTGAGATTTTTGGCCTAAAACCATAATCATGCGGACTAAGGTCAGATAGCGTCATGTGTGACCATAGACGGTTGCACAGGAGACCCTCCTGCACCTTAGCCAAAGTGTTCGAGAGCCAGATGGGCCTGTAATTCTTTGGGTCTGCTGGGCCCCGATCCTCTGATTTTTTTATGATTACTGCATTCACTGTTTTCCACATGGCAGTGCTTCATTCAGTGCTCTGTTACAAAGGGGCTGACATGTGCAACAGTATTTTTAATGTTTTCTGGATGTATGCCATCTGGACTGCGAGTCTTCTTATTCTTTGTTTTATTGGTAACACTACCTCTTCCTGGGCAAGTGGGACAGTAATGGAGCCATTTGTGTAGGTGTCCTCCATTTGTCATCATAAGTCTGTGTGATGTTGCTGGTCATTCGCTTTTTCATCATCAGGAATTGTATTCAGCAAGTTCTCTGCTGAACACCTCCAGCCCCTTGAAGTAGTGCCATCCATGTGCCTAAAAGCTGACTGTACTGTCAGCATCTTTACCTTACCTATTAGAAGTGTAAACGGTTTTGTAGCTGAAATTTGAAAAAATTGTTCCAGTGATCTTGTCTGGTCTTGCATAATTTGTTTTTTCTTTTTGCTTCGCATCACGGTATAGTTCCAATCTTACACCCCCCTCTCTTGTGCCTGTTTTTGCTTTTTGGAAATGTTTCCTTTTGTCTCTAGCATCTGCCCTTCGTTTTGTTAACTTAGTGAACCAGGGGAGTTTCTGTTTCAGTGCATGGTCGGTCTTTGGGATAGTTAATTGTTGTGCTTTTTGAAGCAGATCTGTCAGAATATCAGCTTTATAGTCTATGCTACCACTGACAGTATGGAGGGAAAATTCTTCAACCACATCCCTAATTATTGCCAGTCAGCCTTGCTTAGAAGAAAATGTTGTTTTTGTGGATGTGAAGTTTGTGTGTTCGTGTTTGTGTATGTTTGGTTTGGTTTTCTTTTGCTTTAAGGCGCAAAAACAACTGGGGTCACTTGCGCCCAAGTCAAAACTATAGAACATGAAGACAGAGAGGACAGACAGACAGACAGGAGCAAACGGCTATACATCAGTTTTAATTAACATAAGAGAAGACAGCTAAAAACAGGGACATGGAGAAAGGGCTAAAAAAGACACCATACAGAAACAGAGGTCCAAAACTAAAAATTAAATGGCCTTCGCCATATTGCTTTGCTGGATAAAAAGTAAAACGTGGTCGACAGCCTGCACATCATTTGTGAAAATGGCCAATAACTCAGACAGCAAACCGAAGCGAGAATGTAAACAGTTAAAAAATGGGCATTCCATCAGCAAGTGGCGGACAGTTAAAACTTGGGTGCAATGTGTATGAAGTGGTGGAATAGCGCCACTTATCAAATGACGATGGCTGCAAAAGGCTCTATGTCATATGAATACTGTGCACACATGGATATGATAATCCAAAATTCTTATCCATGCATAGCTTCAGCTGTGGTTACATGTCCAGAACAAACCTGTGTTACTTTTCTGACTGTGTAATTTATGCTCACTATTACAATTTCAGCCTTCGCATTTTAGGACCTGGTAACTGTTATGAGATGTTTGGGAAGGCCTGGAAGTCCCGTGCAATGCATATATGGCTCTTGGAGACATATTGTATCTGCCTGTACTTCATTCACAAGTCTGCGCAGTTCCACTCCAACCAAAGTGCTCCTATTGCAGTTTAGTTGTAAGATCGTCACAGTGGGGGGTTTCTAGTACAGGCATAGCACTTACGTGTTGTCTCTTTAGCATCATAATAAATGTGCCCATTTGCCCTGATAAAGACCTTATAAACTTTGTCTATGTTCAAACCTTCACCTCTTTATGCACACGCTTGTCCTAAGAGTCTGCAGAGCTGGCAGATTCTCCATCCTAAGTATCATTTTGTTGGTATGCTCTGTTGTAGGGAAACAGCTGGCAGGTTCTCGGTCCTAAGTACAATTCCATGGTACATTTCCCTTATCCTCCAAATAATCTGTTTTGCTCCTCCTTTGTTCTCCAGAGCTTTCCACACTTTACTTCTACGTACACTATCATACACTTTTTCATTGTCCAGGAAGATCTATTCCATATTCATAGTGTTGTTCCTGCAGCTGTCTTACAGCAAAAATTAGATCCACCATGGACCTTCCTGTTCCGAAGCCATGTTGCTCTTCTCTCTTTCTTCCTTCTAATTTTGTCCAAATTCGTGCTTCCAAAATTTTCTCAAAAGTCTTTGCACAATGACTCATCAATGTAATCCCCCAATAGTTCTTGCATTCTTTTTTATTTCCCTTCTTAAAGACTGGGACAATTATTCCATTCTTCCAGTCTTCTGGGATCATCTTCTGTCTTCACACAATTTTCATTACTTGATATAGCCATTGTATCCCTACCTCTCCTGCTGCTCTCACCATCTCTACACTTAGCTCATCCAGAACTGGTGACTTCCCTCCCTTCATCTTCCTCAATGTCTCTTCCACTGTAACTGTTAATTAGTGGGAAAAAAAATTAAGGAGGCAGATGGCAAAACAAGAGGGGAATTGTGCGAGCTTCGTTCATCACATCACCCCCTCATTGGATTGACCAGATAAGATATTGCTAATAACTAAATGGGCAATTCAGTGACCACAATCGGGTTTAACAATGTACACACAAAAAAATTGTTACATAAGAAATCTTATAAAAACTACAGTACATATGTTTTTTTCAAATTTATACTTATGTGAACTGGCCATATAAAAATCCCCATACAAAATAATTACATACAGATCACAACAACTGAAGTTACGAAACAATTACCGATTTTGCCCTGTAATGAAAGGTACTAACTAATAACAGTCAAAATAAATTAGAAAATCAATTACATACATAAAACTAAGAACAAAATTAGATCTGATGTTATATTCTTCAAAACTGAGGGCCAACCTTTCTCTTTTTTGAAAATTTGGATTATATTCACGTATGTTAATGGTAAATAGTTAAAAGTGAAAAAATGAATTTAAGGAGGCAGATGGCAAAACAAGAGGGGCATTCAAATTATCCCAGTTTGCTTCATCAAAAGCAGTCTGGAAAATTTCCCTATTTTCTAACCTACTTATGCATAATCTACCCACCAATCGGCAGCACAAAACAAACACACACACACACACACACAAACACACACACACACACAAAAGACTGTTGTGGTTGGCAAGCTTTCGGAGCCAGTGGCTCCTCCTTCAGGCAGAAGGGTTGAAGTGTTCTGCCACCACTTGGGGAGTAGATTTTTTATCCATCTAATTAAATAATTTTATCAATAATTGATTGTTTTCGCTGTTATCTACTTATGCATAAGTTACTCTCAAAATTGCTGTAATCAATTCATTATGATTGTGTTGTTTGGGGTTTCTGGGTGTGTCCTGTGAAACATCCTGAGATTTGTCTTCCTCTATTGTTTGTGTACACTGGGAATTGCATATGGATGAAGTATTTTTAACTGTATTATTAGGTAGATTGTTTGAGTTTAACATTCTACTTCCAATATCTCTGTTTTTTGAATACTGTTTGCCTATTTCAAAGTTATTTGGCAATTGAGTCTTTTCTTTGTGGCTATTTTCACTGTGCGTCCATGCCGTGTGTGCTGCTACCATATGTAAAACGTATGGGCTTTATGTAAGGCCTGCATTTACTAGAATCATGTTCTGAATGTAATTTTAATGCTGTGTTTTGACCTAGTGAACTGTCAACAGGTGTCGTACCTTTTCATGTTTCTTGTACTGGTGTGTCAATATGTATAACTGTTCCTTATTTTTCAGTGCTGTGAAATGAATATGTATTGGTCTCAGTGAGGTGCCCTATGTATCCTTTTGTGTTTGTTTTCTGACTGTTTTGTTACATTGCCCACTACATTGGTAGAAAATGTCCTCTTCCAGCTCTTCCTCTTGTAGCAGAAGTTTGGTCTGGAAGATCGTCCACTGGATCATTTTGTGTTTTATCTGCCTTCCTATGAGGTACTCAACGGCTCCCTGCACACACCTCATCTATGTAATCAGTGATGTTAAAATATCTTTGCCATAATTATGTCAGTTTGCAGTAATGTAAGTGTGTTTGTTTCTAGCTTTGTTAATTGTGCAATACCCACATGTTGTTGCTAAGGGCACACCACCAATCTCTCATTTTAGTTGATGGTTTCTTATGTTTTCACTTGCATGTATTGTTTCTTTGCACATCTACATCCACCTGTAAGGAGGGCTTCAGTGTCTGACCATTGTACTTGTGCTCCTTGTTAGTGAATGTTGTCAATAACGTCATATTCGATGTGCTCTAATTGCCTGTCCTACAATTTCTTGTAGATAGGGCAGTCAGGTCCCCCTGCCATATCACAGGTCCTGTTCCTGTAATTTCATGGTATACATCCAACTGTGGCTTCCTCTCAGCATTCTAACTTCTTGTGGCTGGCTTTGCACATTTTTCACATACAGGTTCTTTATTGCAACATTTTGGTGAGTGACCTAGTGCCCAGCAGCTGAAACATTTCTGAACTGCCACACAATCTTTGATGTGTAAAGAGTAGAACTCAACATTAACTTTTTCCCTTTGCAGCAGAAAAAACAAACCCTTGAAGTGACTTCCAGGATGTTATTAACTGCTCATTTACATTGTGAGCCCGTTTTGAACTTCATTTTGACTTCCTGGTAGAACTCCTCCTTAGAGATGTGCTCACTTAAACTGATGTCATATAGTTACTCCAGGAAGTCCTGATCAGTTCCTGAGTAGTTCCAACTTGATACACTGCGAGGTGAGGTCAGAATTTCCTCGGTTCTTCATATCTAGTATCTTTTAGTTGTGCTGTCTTTTCTACAATTTTCCTTTTATCTGCTTGTGTTTCTGTTTCTAAGATGACTGTGTTTGTTGTGGATCTGACTGCTTTTATTTTTACTTTGTCTTGTGTGGGATTGATTGGCATCGTGATTGTTTTCCAATTTGAAGAAAAGAACACTCAACTGTTTTGATTCAGATTGCCGTATGCGTTCTCCTACTCTGCTCTTCAGCTTTGAAGCTGAGCCAGCGGCCGCAACTGTGGCAAAGGACAGTGGAGTTGACTTACTTTCTGTTCTTAATCTTTGACTTTCTGATTTGAGATCAGTTATTTCTGATTCCAGATGGTGCATTCGTTCTAGCGCATCTGGTGCATTGCCATTAGTTAATTCTTTATGTAACTGATATTTATTTATTTATTTCCCTCATTCTGCTCTTCTAATTTTGCTCGAGTGATGACAAGTGTCCAAATTTTGTTTCTCCCTGTTGCTGGTATAACTGTTAAGGTTCTTTTATGCCTCAGTTCATTTTGAAGCTCCATAAGAATATCGTCAAGTATGGTGATCTTTTCTACAGTCGATGCAGCCGAAGATGTTACCAACGATGCCGTTTCACAAAGGTACTTCATTTTATAGCCCGTTTTTCTACCGCTTAGTGTGCTGTCATTTTGTTTTCCTTCTGAAATAATGTTGATTACTAGTTTTGGTGATCACTGTCGCTACATGGACTAGTGGTGGCTGCCACCAGCAGAGAGCGAGTAGTTTTCTCCAGTACCCATGATTTCACATGGATATGGAGACAGTGCAATCAGATAGGCACAAAGAGCGCATCCCAAATTCTTCACAGCATGAGGTATTCGGAGCAAAAATCACTTCTATTTTTCTAAAATATAGTCAGTTTCTGGTCTCTTTGGCTGTAGGCTAAAAACAGAAAAAACAGGGCAAATTGTCACATGCCAGTTGAATGATGTTCCTCAGTCCTGATTCTACTTTGCTTGGTGCCACCCACATACAGACACCATTGTTGCTGACACGTCTGCTGTTTCTGCTATCGCTGATGTCACATGCCACCTCCACTGCTGAAGCTGATGTCTCAGGTGGCCGGTGGTGTGTCAGCTGATACCATTGCTGCTGATGTAAGCCACGCTGACATTTTGCAAACCGACACTGTGCATCACAACCCAGGCAACTGAGTAACAACTGTTACACACATATAAAATCACGAAGAGTATTTACACACCTTTAACAATCACAGTATCAACTGCACAGACTGCACTCACTGACAGTGGCATCAATGGCACTATGTGCACTCGCAAACAAAGCACAGAGCGGACGTCAATGCACCACTGACACGGTGGCCATTGTGTATGTGTGTGTGTGTGTGTGTGTGTGTGTGTGTGTGTGTGTGTGTGTGTAAGTTTCTGGTACGTCCTATACGCTTATGTTGTGCCGAATGGTCAAAGGGTGAATAAATAAATAAATAAACATTTGAAACTATCTAAATGCTATCTCTGGTGGTATACTTTTCAGTTATGAATTAATGGCTTAAAACAGCACCAATACTCGTTAATATTGAAATCAATATTTCACTGAATAAGTGAGTCTACATGAAAATTCAAGGAAAATTTGTCACGCACAGCAAAATCAGTGTAAAGAATGTCAGAGTTGTACCATGCAGAAAACTATACAACATCTTATTTAAAAAAGTTATACATTTTATGCTTGGAGGTATGGTGATTGCTATTACCACTACACAGTTATGGAAAGTGGTTAATAATTTTGAAATTTCAAACTTGTCCAGTGACTGGTTGAATAAAACTATATTGAATGAAACCTATAGCCTGCAGCAGCAACTTGCAATTTCAGAATGACTGAAAGGTCTTATTGAGACCAAAATGAACTTAAAAATACGCAGGTGGGCTTGACCACATCACTAGATTAAAATCAAACTTTCAGTATAAGCCAAACATCCAAAATAGCACAGCACTCCATACACAACAAACCAGACTGCCCGTTTACATCAGAAGTTAGGAGATGAAAAAAATTTAAATTAGAAAATATAAAACTTGAACAATGTTTTTTATTCTATAAGTGACTACAATGACCATTCACTTTTTGATGTTATGTATATATTAAGCCAAAACTGAAAATACCCTCTTTCACTCATTATCATTTTCATTATGTTTATATATTTAACAGCTGTTGTCTGATGATCATCTAATAGTTTATTCACCTTGGAACATTTTACATTTCATTCGTGTAAATATTTACATATAATGCTATCAAAACATGAGGTGCATAAAACGTTATGATATTTACATCAATGACACATCATTACATATAGCATGAAAATTATATATGCAGGAACCTTTTACCCAACAATTTGTTTCAACTTAGTATGACAGTAATTTGTCAGAACTTTTACGTCACTAAGTCTGATTCCTCATACTCTTTTATGGAGTAGTATGCTTTCGCCCTAAACCACTCCTCTAAACCAATTTCAAATATACTGTAGTAAACAGAATGGGCATATTTTGGAAGTCTATTGAAAAATCTGGTACCTAGATATTTGTAGCTGTTGTAGCTTAGCTGACCTACTGTTGGGCGTAGCAATTAATTATCTGGTTCTTGGGTTGTGTTCATGTACAGACATCTTAAGGTTAAAATTATTTAAATTCTCTCTGATACTTAGAAGGCTGCTTTACATATAGAGTCCACGGACTGTCATAATACTGAACTCTTTCTAGTTATCTTCAGAAGATTCTCTCTTACTTCCTTCCTTTTTTTCTGAGCACAATTTTTCTGTGTAGCTCGCCCAACTGAGTTTCTGATTTATGTAGAAACCTAACAGTTTAATTATTTTGTAATCTTCATTGGAGACACTTAAAGTGAAAACAATGTCTTTAGTATTACTATTAATTTGCAAACAATTTGCCTGTTATCAATTATTGCATCAACCTGTATGATTAGTGTTATCTCATCTGCATACAACATGGGAAGAATGATGGTAAATCATTGTGTGTACATTGAACAAGAATGGAGCCAGTACCCAGCCCTGTGGAATGCCTTTCGTAACAGGTAATGAGCCTGATCTTTGGTTGTTTATAGCTGCCATCTGCCCTCTGTTGCTTAGGTATGACTCAATAAGGTGAAGAGCATACTCTCAAACTCTGTAGTACCGGAGCTTTTTGATAAGTATACTATGAGTAGGTATTAAAATCCATGGAGAAGAAATAAAAACTTCGAGGTTCGCTGATGACATTGTAATTCTGTCAGAGACAGCAAAGGACTTGGAAGAACAGTTGAACGGAATGGACAGTGTCTTGAAAGGAGGATATAAGATGAACTTCAACAAAAGGAAAACGAGGATAATGGAATGTAGTCGAATTAAGTTGGGTGATGCTGAGGGAATTAGATTAGGAAATGAGACACTTAAAGTAGTAGAGGAGTTTTGCTATTTGGGGAAGTAGAGAGGATATAAAATGTAGACTGGCAACGGCAAGGAAAGCATTTCTGATGAAGAGAAATTTATTAACATCAAGTATAGATTTAAGTGTTAGGAAGTTGTTTCTGAAAGTATTTGTATGGAGTGTAGCCATGTATGGAAGTGAAACATGGACAATAAACAGTTTGGACAAGAAGAGAATAGAAGCCTTCAAAATGTGGTTCTACAGAAGAATGCTGAAGATTAGATGGGTAGATCACATAACTAATGAGGTGGTATTGAATAGAATTGGGGAGAAGAGGAGTTTGTGGCACAACTTGACAAGAAGAAGGGACCGGTTGGTAGGAAATATTCTGAGGCATCAAGGGATCACAAATTTAGCATTGGAGGGCAGCGAGGAGGGTAAAAATCGTAGAGGGAGACCAAGAGATGAATACAATAAGCAGATTCAGAAGTATGTAGGTTGCTGTAAGTACTGGGAGACGAAGAAGCTTGCACAGGATAGAGTAGCATGAGAGCTGCATCAAACCAGTCTCAGGACTGAAGACCACAACAACAACAACAACAACAACTATGAGTGACAGTATCAAAAGCTTCTGGCAAATCCAGAAGTGTTGCACCAGTTGTTTTCTTACTCTCAAAGGAATCATACACTTTTGTGATGATGGTCTCAACAGCTTTGACAGTGCAGAAAAGATCTGAAACCATCCTGTGCGGAGCTAAGCACATTATTTTGCTCGAAGTGCAGGTTCAACTGTTGGTGCATACAATATTCTATAATTTTTTACATGAGTCGTATGAATGAGATCGGACAATAATTATCAGGGGATGTTGATGTAAAACTATTACTGAATTAAAGTGCGTGGAAAACAATTTGCTGATTAGAGAATACAAGAGTACAGGCATATGAGGAACAGACTATGAATATGTAATAATACAGGCATGTGCACAACACATATAAATTTCTATATTTAGTTTATTTAGTTTCAAGTTCCATGGATCATTTGCATTATTTATTGTAATAATGTGTAACGAGTCATTTTACATTCACATTATACATTAATAGCAAAACTTAAACCACTGCCAAAAAAGGAAATCTGGAAGGCATTTCAAATTATGGGCCAAAAGCCCTACTGTCTGTATTTTCAAAAATTTTAGAAAATGTTTTTATACGAGATTGTCTGATTTCCTAAATAAACATAAAACTCTCTCTCGCTCACAGCGTGGTTTCAGGAAAGGCTATACAACTAAGAGTGCAATACTTGAATTTCTTAAAGAAATCTATGCTAAACCGGATAAGAGCAATTTTCTGACAGGCAAATGCCTTGATTTATCCAAAGCTTTCGACATCATTGACCATAATAATCTACTGCAAAAGCTTGACCACTTAGGAATTAGAGGTATATCCAATGAGTGACTCAGGACATACCTATGTGGACGCAAGTAGGTGGTTGAAGTGCAATATACTGACCGTAACAAAATCAGCTACTACTACTTAGGTTATGAAAACGTGAAATATGGCGTCCCTCAAGGATCAGTATTAGAATCCATTCTGCTTCTCCTCTATATCAATGACCTTATACTGCCAAACTACCCTCCAACCCTTATTAGTGGGAAAACAAGAAAAACTAAGAGACTCTGCTATCCAAACAATGAACAGCATAGAACAGAAGTTCAGCTATAACAAGCTTATTATAAACAAAGAAAAGACAGTAAGCCTAACACTGAACTTCTACAATCCAAAAAGAAGGCACCAGCCAAATATACAAACAGAACTAAGGGGCAGAGTTCTTGAAAGTACTGACAGCACAAAATTTCTGTGTCTCTGGCTCCACAACAACACAAAATGGGAGATACGCACTGAATATTTGCAAAGAAAACTAAGAAAAACCTGATACATAATGGGGATCTTAAAAAGTTGTTGCAGCAAAGACAGCCTGTTAAATGTACACTACTTCTATGTACTGTCTGTAATTAAGTATGGCATAATCTTCTGGGTAATGTAACAACAAAGGAAATCATGCAGAGCCATATTTAAAAAAAAAAAGTTAATTCTTCCTCTTCCTTGCATTTTTATCTACGAAATGACAGTTTTTGTAAAACGATATATTGATAGACACCCACATATCTTATTAAAAATGAAGATAAACATGCATACAATAAAGACAAAAATCTGATCTTCATACGAAGCAGATGAGAACATCACTAGTACTAGTACAAAAATTTACAACGATCCACCAGACCAATAAGTAAACTCAGTAGTTTTAAGGCTGAACTAAAGGCATATTTAATTGATCATTGCTTTTAAGTCTGACAGAGTACCGTGCTTAGAAACCAAACAACCAAAATAAATATGCATTATGAATATTCTACTTTGTGTGTTGTCTCTAATGTTTATTGGATGTATGATTCTTTGCTAAATTACTTAAATATCTAGACCCTAGGACTGCATACAAACAGTATTTTATGTTGTAAAGTCTTAACCATGACAAATATCCTTGTACATGTTCTATACATGTAGGATTCGAATGACTCAATAAATAAATATATCTGGATCACTTTCTTTTTTATCTTACATGTGCTATTTTATGTGTGTACTTGTATCTTCTATTTTCATTATACAGTATTCACATAGAATTTACTTGTACATTTGCACAACAACAAAGCAAATATGCTATTGAAAAGACAAGGCACATTTTCTATATAGTTGTCCAGGTTAACAACCTTTGAACCACACAATCTTACCGAGGTCTGACTGAACGGTTGTGCAGCTTTTTTCAACATTCGTTCATTACTGAAAAGTGCAACATATGCAAAACGTTAAGATTGTTGACTCCATTTTACCCTTTTATCCCTTTAGACTCCTAGTATTTTACACAAGGTATTTCGTGTAGTTTGTGACCATTAAATTCCACTTCTGTTGTTACCGTCGTAAGATCGCAACAAATCGTGGTCTATTGTGATTTCATTTCTAAAATGCGCAAATGAATTTTCCATTCCAGAGCGCGGCTTGCCGTTCTATAAGTATACCTGAATTATTCATAACCCAAGGCATAGAGTCTAAAACAGTGATCATCATAGCTGTTAAAGGCGTTTTCCAGCCATTGACAGGCGATTTCAGAATTATACAAAAGCAGCAGCAAGTTTGCATTGTCGAAGTGTGTTTATTTTGTTCGTTACGCTGACGGCGATTCTTGCAGTTACACATAAACATTATACACGATACGGATCAAGTCGTAAGCAAATGTCACCACAAATACCAGACAGCTTTCTTTTATTGCCACCCGGCGACTTACGTCAGTATAAAAACTTCTCAATTACAGTATTTATCTTACCTTTGTAGTAGATTTTCGACTATGTAATCTTTACCAGACTTCCGTTTTCCGCTAAACAGCAATACACATCGGGGATTTGACATACTATCAGCCATGGTACACACTGTGTTGTCTTGTGGGTGTTGTCATTCACAAATCACAAGTGTTGAACGCGTCGACCGGGACCCGTCGGTGAATCATTCTCGAAGTGTAGAAGTGAAAGATACATGGGCGACGTTTGGCGGTGAAATTCATACGGGTGCTATAGACAACTGAACATAATATTTTTGTAAGTCCTATAATATGGATTTGTCAGCTAAATGAAGTTAACAAAATATAATCTCCGTGTACTGTATTTTAAGATGGAGACGTAACGTACAAATGAGGTTAAAACTTATTAGAATAGAGTGCTGTCACATATTTGAGTAATTATTAGTGTAGTCGCGTACATTGTTTTGGCGTAGAGAAGTAACTCCAACGGTAGGCCTACTGACGGATTACCTCATTCCATGTAGCTTTATTTTTTAATAAAAAGTCTTTCGGACAGGTTGCCCTCTGATTTCGCCCGTTATTGTACTGCGTATACAATGTCACAAAAATAATTGCTCGAGGTTTTCTGTGGCTGCAGTCGGTATGGAACAGCTCTTATTTTCGACTGTTTATTATTATTGACACTGATCGTACAAATTCCGTAACAGGGAAATGGCGATATGATTGGTGTCGCGAGGAATTTTGAGCAAGAACCTAGCCTTCATCGAGAAATAATTGGGAACGACATAAGGGTATGCTCATTATTGGAATCATTGTATAGCAGTTTACTATTAGTTCTTACTGTAAACTGTTAGAAAACGCTGCTGCTGGTAATCTTCAGAATCATCCAAGGCCAACCGAGGTAGTTTCTCAGCTACTGTGAAGTATGCAATAAGTAACCATTATTCAGAGGAGCAAAAGAACATATGGGAAACTATCGCAAAATCTCTCGTCTTCCATCACTTTCAAAAATTTTTGAAAAGGTTGTGATAATGCAAATTCAAAATTCCATACAAAAATAAAAAAAAAAATCAGTATGGGTTTTAAAAAGGCAAAAGCATAGTATCTGCTGTGAGCCAGTTTGTAGACAAAATTAGCTCCACTCCAGCCAACTCCCTGCATGACACAAAATCTTTTGCATGACCAATTGAAGGTCTGTGATATTGTGAATACTGCTTGCTATATACAACTTCTGAGGGAGGAAAGTAACCTTCAGAATGGAAAACCATTACACAAGGAGTAGGCTAAAGTTAGGGTAACTGAACCAGTTTTTACATTTTGACTTTTTGTATTTTAATATTTAACAAGAATTACATGTTTAGCACATAACTGCTTTGGTTTCTATTCAAGGAATGTTTGGAAAAAAATATTAAGAGTATAATCTAAATATCATCAAAAGCAGAGGCCAAAATGTAACATACTTGCAAGTGGCCCACTTAACCCTCTGCTGGAAGTTAACTGACACACGTAGCAGTCTTAACGGAATCACAGATGACACAAGTATAGTTACAGCCAGCAAAACTTCCACTGACGTAGAATTAAATGCCAACGAAGCACTTGCAAATGTTCTGAACTGGTTCACAGCAAATTCTCTAGCAATAAACCTCAGTAAAACAAATCACATGCACTTCCAATTCAGATACATAAGCCCAGAAGGAATTGACATTGCACGCGAGAGCCAACAGTTACAGAGCGTTCAGTGCACTAAGTTCCTAGGCGTTCACATAGATAACCGGCTCAACTGGGAATTCCATACAGCAAACACCAATAAAGGTTAGCTCAGGAGAAATTTGCCATCTGAATAATCTCCAAAATTGGAGACATCAGCATATCAAAGTCTGCATATTTTGACTACTTTCATTCAGTGATGTGCTATGGAATAATCTTTTGGGGCAACTCACCACTTTCAAAAAAAATTTTTGTAAGCCAGAAAAAAGTAGTCCGAATTAGGCCTGTATGTAGTGTTCCTCCAAGAACCTGATGTCGCAATCTTTTTAAACATACCTCACATCATCTCCTCTCACTCATGGCTTTCACACTTCTCAATTCCTCTGAATAGGAAACAAATGATGCATATCATCATTATAACACAAGACGGAAAGGTGATATGCACTGTGAATAGAGAAATCTCTCTCTGGTACAAAAAGGGGTAAAGTACACAAGTACAAAAACCTTTAACACACTCCCGTGTAATATAAAGTGTCTAAAATAAATAAAACGCTATTTAAATAAAAAAAAGAAAAAGAAAAAAGAAAAGCTTAAGGAATTCCTACTGGAAAAATGTTTCTACTCTTTAGATGAATTCTTCAGCAGAGATACATAATTTGAGTAGTAATTCATATTCCTTTATTTGTCATTGTCTCTGTATTGTTTTTTTATCACTATTGTATTTTTGTATTGCATTGTTTATTATCTCTGTTATATTATTGTATTGTACCAGTTTTGAATCATTCATCTACTTTGTGTAATATACCAGTATGTATTGTATTGTATGGTATCCATATTGTATCTTCTTTGACTCGTTCCACATCCATGTGTAATCACGCCATACTGGATATATGGAATATGTATCTCAAATAAATAAAATAAACTGTCATTAAAATGTATACATTTAGAAATGAAATACACGTCCAAATAGCCAATGACTACAACCTATGTAATAAATTGTAATGACACAAACAATAAATTGTAGAATCACAACACACTGGCACGTAAGTAGTGTGTGCAGTGTGGTTTGTAAGGCTACAAGAGAAACACAGGAAAGAAGAGAAAGGACAGACAGACATTGGGTATAGTGATGCATTAGAAAATAGTAACAAAGGAAAACAGCACTGGGTTAGGATCGAAGAAAAGCTGTCCAGCAAACATCAAACAATGGAAAATCCAGGATGGAATGTAACAATATTATGAAAAGGAAAGATGCTACTCACCATATAGGGGAGATGCAGAGTTGCGGACAGGCACAACAAAAAGACTTTCACAAATACAGCTTTCAGCCAGTAATGCCTTCATCAAAATTAGAACACACACAACTGCAGTCTCAGGCAGCTGAGGCCTCAGTTGCCTGTGACTGCAGAGTTGTGTGTGTCAGTTGCATTTGTGTGAGTGTGTATGTTTGTGTCTGTCTTCTAATTTTGATGAAGGCCTTACTGGCTGAAAGCTGTATTTGTGACAGTCTTTTTGTTGTGCCTATCTGCAACTCAGCATCTCCAGTATATGGTGAGTAGCAACTTACCTTTTCATAATATTGTTACATTCCACCCTGGATTTTCCAATGTTTGATTTTTGGATGCAGAAGTAATATAGCCAGAAACTGTTCTCTTCCACTTTTGTGAAAATTTTTAAACATTCATTTGAGGGCCTAAAATTGATGTTGTCAGTTTCTATTATTAAGTATTTTCTATGTCTCATTTCATCTTTCATGGTATTTGGAGTATGGAAAACAACCCTCATTCGCCAGGTTATTCATACATCAACTATGTAACTTCTGATTGATTTCTATTAGTGTCATTAAACTTAATGTATTTTTTTCTACAAAGTATTTCTTACATTTGCTTTTTTAGTGGTTCTAGACACATGTACTAATTAACTGCTGATGTTTACCAGACATCACAAGCAGAAATGAATAGCCGTAAAGGTCAGCATATTATTTAGTTGAATGACTGAAAAAATGTAACTGAGATAAGAACTGCTACAGATAAATAATGAGGCAAAAGATCTGATGTATGTCAAATAATGAGCTGTGAGTAGAGTTGATGGTTTGGTATTTTTCAGAAGTACATAGAACCTCCAAAGTAAAAACACTTTCACCAGGTTTTTGGTTTTTTGAATTGCTCAGTTTATTTTTAGAAGTTATAATAATCATAGAAGTGACATGTGCAGACTGCCTCAGCCACAGAGGGACTAGTGTAGTGTGTGTGCGCCATGTTGTAATATTGTAAATATGGATTCAGGGGGTTGTAAAAATGATTAATCATACTGAGTTAAGGGGGTTTGAAAAGGTGAAAGGTTGGTTGCTGAGAAAAGAGACAATTTAAGGTGTAGCAAACTTTCATTCTTTTGCCTCTCTATCTTTTCTTCATAACTTTCTACTACTATTCTTGTCTTTCAACCTACATCATGGGTGCCTAGTAAAAAGTGATCACTTGTTTCTCACTCACACATTTCAACAGAAAATATTTCATATTGTCTCTGGAAAAAATCATTGTTTGGCAGGGGCAGGAAAAAATGTTATACAAGCAGCACAATGTGCAGTAAATCTTATTACTGTAATTTCATTTAAGTTGTGAAATTCATGGAAATGAGAAATGTTCGTTTGTATCTGCTGTGGAAATTGTCACATGCAGTGAAATCATTTTCACTGAAATTTTATTTTCATTTAAAGGATCTGTTTTTTTAAATCTCACTCCAGTGATAGTCCAACTTTTTTTAAAGTTTGGTGGCCAAAAACTTTCAAGCACAGCAGGTCAGGAGTGCCAGCCACTGTTCTAAGGCATGAAAACACGACCACTAATCCTCTTATTGTGTGATAAATGGTACTTAAGGAATACTCGGAAGCAGTAAACAAAACTTTTAGTAGCTTCTCACATGGAAAAAAGGTTCACATATCCAAGTACTGTGTAGTAGTTATTAAAAATAGTATTTTTTCATCAATATATATTGACATGGTGATACAGCTTGCAATATAAATTCTTAATATTGACTTACTTGACTTATTTTCTGTTGTTCCTGTCAGATCACAGGGTAGCATCTTCCATCTGGTTCTTTTGGCAGCCAAACATTTCACTTCATTCCATGTTTTACCAGCTTTCAGAGCTTCTTCTTCCAACGTTCTTTTCCATGTCTTTTTCGGGCGGCCACGCCTACATGTTCCTAGTGGATTTCAATCCAGTGCTGCCTTTTCAACAGCTCCTTGTTGTTTGTGTATTGTGTAACCAATCCACCTCCATTTTCTTTCCTTTATTTGTTTACGGATTGGTCGCTGGTTTGTCATCTCCGATAATTCGTCATTTGATATAACATTTGGCCACCTCTCATTTATAATTTGCCGAAGACACCGGTTTATGAAGACTTTCAGGTGGTTTACATTCATGTTTGTTACCTTCCATGTTTTGCAACTATACAGGAGGACTGATTTTACGTTGCTACTGAACAAGTGCAGATTGGTTCGTCTCGAGATGTTCTTATTACGCCAGACAGGGTACAGCTGTACAAAGGCTCCATTTGCCTTTCATATCCGACTCTTTACATCCTCCTCGGCTCCTCCATCTTTACAGATAGTACTTCCTAGATATACAAAGGAGTCTACTTGTTCCAATTCCTTTCCATACACTGTTAGCTTTGCTTGTTTTTCAGATCGCATTCTCATTTCCTTAGTTTTCTGAACATTTATTGTAAGTCCTGCAATTTCTGCTTCCTCTTTCAGTCTTTCCAACTTTTCTTCCATGTCACGCAATCTTTGTGAGATCAGAGAGATATTGTCAGCAAAGTCAAGGTCTTCAAGCCAGTCTTGCATTCCCCACTGAATACCTCTTCTCCTACCATCTACAACACTTTTTATTATGCTGACCAGTACCAACAAGAACAAGGTAGGTAATGGAATGCATCCCTGCCTCACCCCAGCATTTGCTTGGATAGATTCAGTAAGTTTCATATCCATCATACATGGCTTTAATAATATTTATTATCTTTGATGGTATTCCATATTCTTCCAAGGTATGCCACATAACTCTCCTATTAAGAGAGTCAAATGCCTTTTCAAAATCAATAAATGTAAGGTAGAGTGTGTTCTGCCATTCTGCACTCTGCTCAAGTATTATCCGCAGTGTGCTGATGAGATTGACACAACTTCTGTGCTCTCTAAACCCAGCTTGCTCTTTTCTCAATCGTGCCTCGACTGAGTCCTGGGTGCGATTTAGCATCAATCTACAGAGTACTTTACTTGGTTCAGATAGGAGGGTGATGCCTCGCCAGTTATTACAGTTGGTAGTAACCCCTTTCTTTGGCAACTTAATAATCACCCCTTCTTTCCAATCCTTTGGTGTTTTCTCTTCTGACCATATCTTCTCAAACAATGGATGCAGTACGGTGGTGTCAGTGTCTGATTTTAGCACCTCAGGTGCAATATTATCCATTCCTGGAGCCTTCCCGTCCTTTATCTGTTTGAGAGCTATTTTAATTTCAGTCTTAGATGGTGTGTTTATATTGATTCTATCACTGGCATCTGGAAATTTTCATTGCCTCTCCCTGTCTTCAGGTTACTCTCTCTGTTTAAGACTTCAGAAAAATGTTCTCTCCATCTTCTAAGTTGGTCTTCTCTGTTGTCAACAGACGGCCCTCCTTGATTTTCACAGGTCTGTTCTTGTTGAAACCTTTTTTGGACAACATTCTAGTGATGCAGTACAGTTCTTTTGCATCATCCCTTGCTGCTGCTGTCTCTGCTCTCAGAGCTTGCTCATCCATCCACTTTCTCTTATCATTCCTCACACTCCTCTTTGGGAGTCAGTAGCGGCATACTCAGCTTGCATTCGAGTTTTCTGCTGTCTTGTTTTACTCATATTTAATTTTGCCTTAATCTCCTTGCTACAGCCGATCAAATTCCATGTACGCTCGGACATCCAATCTTCTTTCAAATGGTTTTTAAAGCCCAGGGCCTGTTTGCTCACATTGCAGTAGACGTCCTTAATCTGCATCCATGTATCAACAACACTATTTTCATCATTTTCCTGTGTTTCTTGGAGTGCCTCTTCGCAGTTCCTTAGCTCAATACAGAAAGCTTCTTGTTTTGCTGTTATTCTAAGTTTTCCCGCATCATATTTTTTGTTCCGTTGTTCAAACTTTCTATTTGTAGCCATGATTTTTAGTCTAAAATTTGCAACAATAAAGTGGTGATCAGTACCAATATCAGCCCCACATTTATTTCTCACGTTCATCAGTGACCTTCTAAATTTTTTGCTTAGCGCTGTATGATCAATTTGGTTTTCTGTTCTGTGATCAGGGAATATCCATGTAACCTTATAGCAATTCTTGTGTGGGAATAATGTACCTCCAATCACCAAATCGTGACTGGCACATAAATTTGAAGTTTCAGACAAACATTCGAAATGTCACAGTCATCCAGTGTTACGCTCCTACAGAAACCTCAGATACTGAACAGAAAAAGTGTTTTACCTCTCCTTAAGTGACATCTTGATTGTCATGGGAAACCTAAATGCAAAAGTTAGAAAGAACAATGAGGGCCTAGAGCATGTAAAGAGTCCATGGTATCAGAGAAATCAATGAAAATAAGGATATGTTTTCAAATTCTTAATATAGTAAGAAATTAAGCTGCTGATAGGTATCTGGTTGTGCAATGGTTGCTGTATTTCCAGAACAACACAGGGATAAAAAAAAAATTTTTCCTTCCAAAAATGTGGTTGATAATTCAGTAATTTACAGATTTATTTTTGGGAAATCTGTTGGCCCTTATGTCTGTTAAGCATTGACAAGAAATTGCTGAGTAAGTAGAATAAAGATATGAGATACTGAGAAATCCATTTCATTGTAACTAAATAACATAAAAATATGCTCTCCAAATGGGAATCACATAATGGCATTGGCTGTCAATTTTCTCCTGGACTGAGGCAATGTGTTCTTCCCCATCTTAATTTTTGATTTGAATTAATTAACTTTCAAGGTGCAGAACTTCAATATTTTCTGTGCGTCTCATTATTTTGTTTCCCTCTGCAAAGAGGTAGATTCTGAAGCAGAAAATTTTATTCAGAGTGCTTGAAAATGCTTAAGATCCTTTGTAGTCCAGTCCTACAGAATTTTGCAGTGCATAAGTTCATTTCTACCTGGATTTAGTAATTTCCAGCTTCTGCTTCTGCCTATTATAATTACTATTTTAACTGATTTTATTTCTGTACTTTTAGGAGGGTTGCTGAGATGTCAATTGAAAATCCCAATATTGAGTTTCCATGGCAGTTTCACTTCCCACCATTCTTCACATTGCAACCACATGCAGAGACAAGAGCAAAGCAGATAGCAGCATGGAGGTTTGAAGATACTGATACGTATTCCTGCATTGTAAAAATGTTGACTTAGAGAATAAATTATCTATTTTTAATATATTCGTCATGTGCAAGATGGGGAATAGCTGACGCTGTCATTGCCTAAAGGCAATGTGTGAAATTTGAAATATGTCTCATCCAATTTTATACATTGTTGAGTATTTTAAGGCGTACCTGTAAGTTATTCTTTGTTCACTTCTCTCTTCCTTTGAATACCAATAGAATAAAGAAATCATCTTAGAAGAATAGGTAATGGAAAAGAAATCCAGTTCCATCACATGAAGCTGGAAATTTGAATTTAATGTCAGAGGAGTCCTGTGAATAATGAATTGACAGGTGTAAAGAATTAAGATGTGAAAGGAAAGCTCTGTGTCTTGAAGCCTTTTGTGGCGACATACTCATATAAAAACATCACAGTAGTCAAGCTGTATTAAATTCAGTATAATTCTTAAGCTTCCACCACCACCACCACCACAAAAACAACATCAATAACACCTTCATCATTAGGAATAAAACTACCCTAGCATCTGGGTCCAGAAATTTACAGAGGTGGACTGAATTTTGACACGAAATATCACCATGAATCACCTTGACCCAGTGGGGTGTGCACAGCAACAACACAAAAATTGTTGAGGGAGACTGAAGTTTGACCACAGTAAGAAACTTGAAAAGGATGTAGGTTGCAGTAGAAATGCAGACAACCTGGGGAGGATGAGTGGGGGTGGGGGGTGCAGGTTCCTGCAAAATGCAAGAAAATCTTGTTTCATCCTGTAGTACTGGATTTAGTTGCTTAGTTGTGACTTTTGCTTTCCATATTTTATTTTGTATATCTTGAACGCCCTTACATCTGGTGGTAGAGTAAGGTCCAACTACTTGTAAGAGATTGTATTTAAGGGAAAAAAAAGCCTTTTCAGTTCGTAAGTTGCCTACAGCTTCTATGGATATAAACTGCAGTTTTCAAATGTACTCCACTCTTTATATTCCTCTACTAATTTTCTAAACAAGTTAGTTATGTTTTTTTCATGTTTGATGTGAATTGCTTGAAAACAATAGGCTTCAAATACTCCTATTCCATTTTTGTGGAAACACACTTTGATATTTTCTCCTCTTGTGTCTTAGAGTCTTTTCAGTATGTATTTTGATCAATGTAGCAGTGATGGAATAACACTGTCTCAGTCTCTTGTTAATTGTAAACTTTTCAGTTAGGTAGTTACATGTTTTGATTGTACTTTTATTATCCTTGCACAGCTCTGTCACGGACTTGGTACAAACTGCGGAAAGATTTTTTTTTCCTCTTCCCATATGTTTTTAATTGACACACTGTCATAAACCTTTTTAAATGAATTAATATTATGTGCAGCTCCTTTTTGCATGCTATTACTTTTCTGCTCGTTGTTCTGTAAGAATATATTGCCTGTGCATTGTTTATTAGTCCTAAACCCACTTGTTCTTCCACATCTTCTACCTGTGGTCTAGTCTTTCTTTTATGGTTTGTTTGAGCATCATACCAGATGAGGGAATATCACTTATTCTCCTATAATTATTACAGTCTTCTTAGTTATTGGAATCCCATTGAAATCTTAGTTGCAGTGAGACTGATATGTAGTGCAACCGGAGGTCTTCTTGGATGTCTTCTTGGTTAGGTATAGGCACTGCACTGCACAGAATACTTAACGATTTGGCTGCTGTGTTATAGGGGCTTAATTTGATGTTCAACAACAGGTGGTTGAAGGTGTAAATTTTTCTAGAGGCATGGTATGCCCTCTGTAGTTTGATTTTCCTTTGTTCAAGAGCTACTGTTTCAGTGAAATCATTTGAGATCCATTTCAAAGGTACTTTACAGTTTTGGCTGTCTTGATATCCTTGGTATAATTGAGTCTCACCATTCTAGGAGCATCTTTACAATTTGTAATGAATTCAGTCTATGTGATGTTGATCAATAAAGCTGTTTCACTGTTGTTAAATGTCATACTTGGATTTGCATAGAAACCTGTTGCAGGTCCTTTGCCAGGTAAGGTCAGGTCATCAGCAAACACCTGTGACACAGAATCTTTAGATTTTCTGCTTTGTTTCCCATCATTAGTACATGGTTTGTTGGTAAAGGTATGGTCTATTCTGTGCTGGTTTTTCTTTTTTTTTCCCATGGCACTGTTACATAATATACATGAAATATCCTCTCCTTGCCTGACCTTTGTATTAATTGGGAAACTCTTGGAGAGTTGTCCAATGTACTTTACTTTGGATTTGGTGTTGGACAGGGTACAGTGCACCAATCTACTGAGGTTTTCATTGAGTCCTAGTTCTCTTAGTATTCCAAAAGGAGTGGTTCTATCTGTGCAGTCATATGGCTTTTGGAATTCTAAGATAGCTACCCCACTGTCTGGTTTGTTTCTTGCTGTATTGGAGGATGATCTTGAGATTTTCTATTTGTTCAATAAATGATATTGATGCTCTGAAACCTGCTTGATATTTCCCTAACTCACTGTCCAGCTGTTGCGCTACTGTCTTTTGAGGATCATGGAAAAGAATTGTATGTGATTGCAAGGAGTGAATTCCTCTGTAAGCTTACTTTTTATTTCCGTAGTGACCAACTTGGACCATGTAATGACTTCACTTCCTCTTCTTTCCCTGTTGTCATTTTTTATTTTTCCAGTATGCCCTCATGTTCTGTAAGATCATTATTTATTTATTTACCATGGGTTCCAAATAATTTGCCCATCAGGTGTCACATCCTTTTTTTGTTTTGGTTATATAGTTTTTTATGAAGGATGATGATGATGATGATGATGATGATGATGATGATTATGATTGGCTTGTGGGGCACTCAAGTGCACGGTCATCAGCGCCCACACGACGTCCCAATCTGTACACAGTCCAATTTTAGCCACATTCACAAATGATGATGATACTTATGAAGGAGAATAATTTAATAATTGTTCCACTTTTTGGGTTTTTTTTCTGTTGCAAATAATTTTTAAATAATTTTGTTGTTTTTCAATAAAGTGATTAAAGAAGTGGAAAAGTTATGCAAAAGGTGCACACTTTAAATTGTTGTGGATGTGCATATATGGAGGAGGGAGAGGAAGGGGTTGTATTTACTGTGTATTACATGTTGGTGCCTCTGTGATTACCTGTGTCATCAGTATATAGATGTTCAGATAAATGAACTGGAAAGGTAGTGTTAGTTACATTCAACACTTGGAACTGATAACAGTTGTTCTACAGAACAATGATAATATGCTTGCACATACGCATCATTGCTGGAGTTTGTTTGTCACTGTGCTGACACATCTGTGTGTGTATTGTGTTATCAGTATATCTGCTGTGTTTTGGTATTTTCTGATCTACAGTCATGTCAGACCTTACAGACCTCCACTGGAGATAAAACCAATGCCAGTTTAGTTGGTGTAACTGTGTTAAATCATAAGTTTATTATGTGTATGTGCAATTGCTGTCTCTAGTACCACGATGGCATACAGAAGCTATGGGGATACTTAACTGCTAATGCTCTTGCTCTTGTCGAGAGTGGCAGTAGGGAATAAATGAAAGTGTTACATTTAAGGACACTGCCATGGCAGTTATTGCTAAACTTAATACACGGATGGGAAATGTAGTGTCAGTATATACTTTTACAACTGTATCAGAGGAAAATTAAACCAAATAAACTAACAAACTGACAAATTGTAAGACAGAATTGCTGACTAGTCAAAAAGTGTATCACTCTTGAGAGATACGTATAAAAGTGATAAACTTCCTACCTTGCGCTACTAACATTTCTTTCCTTTGGGAGGGGAGAGGAATAAGTTGGAGAAGGCGAAAAGAAAGGGCCATTCAGTAAGCCACAGGATGAGAGGGACTGACCTGTAGTGTGGATGAGAGTGGACAAAGATGAGTGGGGAGGCATCAGTGAGAGGTGGTCAGGGAGGGTACATTGGCAGGTAATGTGGCAGCTACAGTCCAGAAAATGTGATGACAGTGTGGGGAGTAAAGGTAGATTAGGGAGAAGAGTGATGAATAGTATAAATAGAAATGAGAACAAATAAAAATAAAATTTCAGCAGACCCTTGTCTCATTACTTGTAGATCCCTTTCATTCTGAGGTCTGAGTGGCCCCTTCCTTTTTAACCTTCCCCGAACTATCATTCTCCCCTCCCTGAGGAAGTAATTATTAGTTCTGGAAGTTAGAAAGTGTCTTATCAGCAGTACCACACATTTGACCTCTTTAAAGGTGGCTGCAATTCTATCTCATAATGTACTCCTTTTACACTATTACAGAGCTGGTGGAAGGGGAAAGTGAAGTGCTAATAACACAACTGGAGGAGAAAAGGAAAGGATGAAAAGAGTACTTTGACAAACTGCTAAACATGAAAAATAGTGATAGTAGGGAATAGGAGTGCAATGGGGGGGACCTGGACTTGAAAAGAGAAAGATATTAATGTTAGAAGTGGAACTAGCAGTTTAAGAATGAAAATATGAGACGCAGTTGGATAGATCAAATACACGTAAAAGTGATAAAAGCATGTGGATCTACTGGGCTACAGTGGTTACATAGATTGATAAGGTGCATATGGACTCAGAGATGTGTGCCTGAAGAAAGGGAAAAGGGAATTATAGTTCCAGTGTTCAAGAAGGGAGACAGATAATGAAGACATGCAATAGTGACCACAGAGAAAGTTTGGGGACCTTGGGAAGAGAGAGAGAGGGGGGGGGGGGGAGGGTTGGAAAACAAACAATTGGAATTCTTCAAGCAATGTATGACGAAATCTTCAAATGTGTTCAGATCCAAGTTGAATCAGGATTGAGTCAAGGAAGTATATTGTCGCCATTATTATTTGTAATGGTGATAGATGAACTCATGACAGAGAGCAACAAAGCTCGTAGAGGAAGGGAGATGAAATTATAATTATCTGCCAATGGCACATTTGTGGGAGAACCAATAGCGGAATTGTACCAGAGCAACTAGACATCTTAAATGAAAAAATTTGAGAAATATGGGATGAAATGCAGTGTGGAGAAAAATAACATTATGGTGGTAACCAGAGCAGCTAGAGAAAGTAAAGGGCAAATTAGCATGAAAGGATAGGGTATTGAAATTGTGGACAGCATTAAATATTTAAGTAGTGTGATAATGAAGAATGCAAAGATGGGACACAGAAATCAACAAAAGAGGACAACCAAGCAATACATTTTGTTAGTGTGTGAGGGGCTTAATATGGGGAAGGGAGATGCCAATGAAGTGTAAGGAAATGCTGTGCAATAAGCACCTTATATCCCATTGACATATGAGTTAAAGACATGGACAGTGCAACAAGACAGAAGAGTAGCATCCAAGACAGTGAAATGAAATTCTTAAGAAATATGTTATGGAAAATGAGGAGAGACAGTGTGAGAAGTGTAGATGTTAGGAAGGAAAGGGAGAAGAAGAAGAATTGAATGATAGAGAGAAAGAAAGATGGAAGAATACCAAAATGAATGATATAATGTCCAAGTTTGAGGGCAAGAGGGATAAGTGGAGCAATAGGTATTGACTCAATCAAGACCATGTTAAGAAGAAGGAATCTGGACTGGAAGAAAACAGTTGTAGAAGAAGAATGATGGAAAGGTGGAGGAAGTGGAGAAGCACCATAAGTGCCCCAATGTGGCTTGATGATGAAGAAATGAAGCAAAGAATTTTTCTAATTTACAGTCGGTACATATGGGCAGAAAAAGAAGTTAAGTGTACTATCCAGTTTTCCTCCCACTTGTAATGCATGGTAAAGTTTTTATATGGTTTTGGTTGCTGTTTTGTTGTTTTCGGTGGGTTATATAATCACACTGAAAGGAAATGTAACTAATTAATGTGATATGTGAAACAGGAGGTGGTCATATTTGTTCAACAACATTGCTAATTCACCACTAGGGATTGTATCTTCAAAGATGATAATGGTGTCACTGTAAGTTTCCATGATTGGTTTGATAAATGTAGGATGTGGAATAATGTATTTCCCAAAACTCTATAAGCACTATTCCTACTTTTTGGAACTGTCAATTCCTTTTCTTAAGAAAAAAGGTATAGATTGGAAATGGTTGAGATGGAGTAAGTTGCTTCAATGTCAAGTTGAGTGGAACTCACCTGTTGCAAGGATGGGGGAGAGATGGAGATGCTAGCCTCAGGATATATTAGATTAGGTGCTCTTTCAGTCAATAAGATATGTATTTTATGGCCAAAATCCTGGTTTAGCTTTCAGATTTCTGAATGTTAGTATTTCTAATTAAACATACTAAATTTTGTTAACCGGTGAGTTGTGCCTTATTTTGCACAATGAGACAAACTTCTAAGAAAAATGAGCTAAATTGAGTGTCTTAATAAGTTTTTTGTGTTCGACTCCATTTTAATTCATTGTGTTGGATCCTGAGGAATTTTAGGCTCAGTGTTTAAGTTAAGAGTATTTCCCATAATATGAGTCCTTGTGAGCGTAAAATTAAAACTGCTAGCCTGTTCAGAATACATCTGAATAGTGTTTAATACTATGGCCTTTGATTAATATGCTACTACTGTCAGCGAGCATTATAGTTTTTATATCTCCTTGTAAGACATTGTCAGCACATTTGTGTAGGTTAAGAATAAGAGTGGACACAATACTGATCTTCACAGGTCTCACATACCATGTTCCTGCAGTCTGAGGTTAGTTTCATTCCTGTGACATCGTCTAACAAAATTATTCACTGTTTTCTTTTATGCAGTCAAGCTACTTTTCATAATTTACATGACTTCTCCTAAAATTAACATAAAAATAGTAATGGGATTGAAGTTGGTATAAAGTGTGTTGTTTTTTCGTTTAATACTTTGTCAGAGAACTGAAAAGAAATATTTCTTTACATCAGGTCACTTGTACTTGAATGGTACGGAGCGACGCGGCAAAGTAAAGTAGACGTGCGTGAAGCAGGGCGGGGTCCACCATTTGCGAATGCCACCATCAACCGACGGTTTCCCGAAGAGGGCATAACAGCTGTAATGGAAGAACTGGCTCGCACTGGTCATGCGGAACGTCTCGACAAGCAGGGCTATACCTGGGCTGTGCATTGTGGCCGCACTATAGATGAGTGGGCAGATTGCCTTCTGTCTTGGGCACGTGATAACGGCATGAGTGGTACAGTATGTACGTTATACGAACTAACGCATGGAGATGATACTGTCAGTTGTGATTTCCATGGTTTGGATGAAGACACACTGGTTCGCTCAGTTCTTCGCCTGCAGCAACGTGGTAATGCTGAATTTATGGATTTTGATGATAACAGAGGAGTGAAATTTTTCTGATTGAAATTTTTAGGGTGATATTTTGTGATTGAGCAATGTTTTATTATTTTTGCAGATTTTAATTTCTAATTTTGAAAGAAAGTTTGTTTCACAAATAATGTTAATAGATTTCTGTAACAGATGAGCTTTAATGTGGTGATGATTGCTTTATGCGGAACAAGGCAATGTATTGTTCTCTGTTTTCCCATATTTGCAGGACTATTGAAGGTTTTGTGCTTTATGAAAAAGTTACCAGTATGTTGTGCCTTTTTGCCGAGCCTCTGTAAATAAAGTGAAATATATGAATGTACAAGCATCATCTGTGTAACTTTTCTGGTTGCTGTGCTTGAAACTGGTATTTATGTTTCTAGCCATTGCGAGCATTACATATCTTAACAATAACATTGGTATGGGTAGCATTTTAGTATTCATTAAAGCTAGTACCAGTTGTCTTGTTGAGCTTCTTTGTTTGAGAATGAGTAATTAATTGTTTACTCGACACTGGAGCCATATGTGACTTGGATAATGTCTGTTAGAATAAACTATGTCACTGAATGCTGCTTCTGAGCACTGATACAGTATTCGTACTAATAAATACAACTGAAAACAAACTTGTCAACAAGGCACTTATGTATATTATGTAAGGAATTCTTGACTGTTTCGGATCTGCTTTGACTTGGTATCAAACATATAGCACACACATAGTAGGCCCCCTTCCCTTCCTGTTGTTCAACTTGTCCTCGTCCTTCAGTTTTTGTTGGCCAGAACTAATACCTCCACTTGTTGCATTCCCCTCTGGAGCTATCAGTAGTAGCTTGACAAATAATAGTGTGCACTGTAATGGTTATGAGATTGTATTTTTATAAATTCGTTTCTCTCTCGACCCCCCCCCCCCCCCCCACCTCTCTCTCTCTCTCTCTCTCTCTCTCTCTCTCTCTCTCTCTCTCTCTCTCTCTCTCTCTCTCTGTGTGTGTGTGTGTGTGTGTGTGTGTGTGTGTGTGTGTGTGTGTTTTCCATTCATGCATCAATTTTATATAACTATGTTTCCATGTTTTCCTCTTGGTCCATCTTTTATATATCAGATGCAAAGATACAGGTGTCCATTTTTAGCACAGGCTCCCTAACCAAAAGCTCCAATTAAGTAATCAGGCCCATCTAAAAACAGTACTTACTAAACATATCTAAAAACACAGATGATGTGACTTACCGAACGAAAGTGCTGGCAGGTCAATAGACACACAAACAAACATACACATGAAATTCAAGCTTTCGCAACAAACTGTTGCCTCATCAGGAAAGAGGGAAGGAGAGGGAAAGACGAAAGGATGTGGGTTTTAAGGGAGGGGGTAAGGAGTCATTCCAATCCCGGGAGCGGAAAGACTTACCTTAGGGGGAAACAAGGGGTATACACTCACGCACACACACACATATCCATCAAGCTACTTGTGTGTGCGAGTTTATACCCCTTTTTTCCCCCCTAAGGTAAGTCTTTCCGCTCCCGGGATTGGAATGACTCCTTACCCTCTCCCTTAAAACCCACATCCTTTCGTCTTTCCCTCTCCTTCCCTCTTTCCTGATGAGGCAACAGTTTGTTGCGAAAGCTTGAATTTCATGTGTATGTTTGTGTTTGTTTGTGTGTCTATCGACCTGCCAGCACTTTCGTTCGGTAAGTCACATCATCTGTGTTTTTAGATATATTTTTCCCACGTGGAATGTTTCCCTCTATTATATTCGTACTTACTAAACATACATATATCTCACAACAAACAGATTAAATCAGAATCATTGAACAAATAAGATTGTGTACTTTGCAGTAGTCTTGATTTTTCCCTGAGATATCTATGAACAATTATGAATTTTGATTGTCAGTTGTGGTGGAATCATATCCTGTTCACTAAACTAATTACAATATTTATATGAATATATATATTTATCCTATGTTGACATGAAAGTGACATTATTCCAATTCTTGCATATATTTTCCTTATGTTCCATGGAGTAATTTACTACATATTGATATTATGGAATTTATCTTCAGAGCACACTGGACTCGCAGTCGGGAGGACGACGGTTCAATCCTGTCTCCAGCCATCCTGATTTAGGTTTTCCGTGATTTCCCTAAATCCTTTAGGCAAATGCCGGGATGGTTCCTTTGAAAGGGCACTGCCGATTTCCTTCCCCATCCTTCCCTAACCCGAGCTTGCACTCCGTCTCTAATGACCTCGTTGTCGACGGGACGTTAAACAACACTAACCTAACCTAACCTAACCTATCTTCAGAGTTGGGGACTGCAAGTCTTGTGGGCAGATCATTTCACAGGCAAATGATCTGCGAACTGCACTATCAAAGCACAACTCATGACCAACTGTAAAAGCCTTACTTCTGTCAGCATCCCTGTTCTACTTTGCAAGCTTCACAGAAGTTCCCCTGTGTAAACCATTAAATTTCAGGCATGCAGCTACATAAATTCTATTTCTTCTGATATTTCAGTTGTGTATCTTTGTCATCTTCAGGGTGAGCCGACATTGTAGAGAAGAAATAGAATTTACGTGCCTATATACCGAATATTTAATGGATCAGTCATTGCCCTGCAAACATGAAGATGCTCCTGCACACCTCACAGTGCTTACTCTCCCAGAACAAAGAATATTGTGATGAAATGGTTAGTCACAGCAAAAGACAGGCTGTTCCAATTCGGCTCTGTGGAGTGCCCATCAGCTCACTTGTGGGCAGACACATGTAGTATAGGGTACCTGCCTGGCAGACTTAGTGCAGTGTCCACACTTTGTACTGCACATGCATGAAGCATTTGGTCCCCCTGTCAGAGGGCACTCGACCAAGCTACTTGCTCACATAGGCAACACGCTGGCAGCCTAACTGCCCTGGTCTCAGCTATTTGCTCACCCCTGCCTCCAGGCCAATGTTCTGCTTGCAAATCCCAGTCCATACAGAGTTTTAAACTGCCAGGAAGTTACGCGCTAGTTAGTTTGTTAACAAATGGTGAATGACCTGAGGGTGCATATTTGTTGAATTTTGAGGTGTGCAAATTTGTACAGTACTGGGAAGAACGTCACCCCAAACATAGCTGTGGAAGTGCTGACAGTACTTGAAGATTAGTTGTTTGATTGCATGAATATAAACGTGATGTGTACCCGTAGATAATCCTGTTGGGATTTCAGAAGCAACGTTCTGTGCCACACAGTTACATGCAAGAAAAGCTGAAAAAAAAGTTAAGCCAGTGGACACGTCATGGGATGAAACTGATGTAAATTATCACCACCATGGCTTGGAATTATCTGTGCGGAAGTTTCATCAGAAATGAACATTTGGAAAAAGTGTCCATTGCAATAACATTACTAAGTTTAAATATTAACAGGACTGGTTTGAAAGTGAGTTTTATAACAAAGCAGTGTATTATTGGTTCATTATCGAACCTAGTACTGCCAAAGCTATTTGCAGCTGGTTGTCTTAGGCAGATACCAATTTAAACATCTTCTGTAGGTGTGCCATCCACGGACTCATTGTATAACACTGATAAGCTGTAGTTGATGGTTGTCCTTTTAGAATGCTGAATTTTTTATGTTAATTTCATTCAGTGTTCTCACTGGTTCCAATTTAGTCCATAATTATAAATGTAGAAGGAAGACAACTTTTGAGTGAGTGTTTCTAACACCAAATGGGCTGTGATCTCGAATCCATAATTATTATACCCAGGTGTTCTGCCTGAATACACTCCCCATGTGCTCAGCCTGGTTACGCTCGGTCATTTTTATACAGCCTAAGCATTTCTCTCAGTCCTCAATTTGTTGTTCTGAGAACAAAAAATTGCTTTCCGAGGAACAACACGTCTTGGTATGAATTTCCTGTGATTTTATAGAAATGCACTACATGAGCAGTTGTCAACTAAATTTAAATTGTACTGCTATTCTATATCGAATGAGGAGTTGAATTTGTTCTAATCAGTGGTTTCACATGACTAATGTAACTGGAGGGCCACACATGAATTCAAAATATCTACGCATAATAAAATTACTTCAAAATTTGTATGGAACCCAAACAATTTTAATACAGAATATAACTACAAATGTAATAAAATAGTTTAAAATAACATTAGTACACCTATATATGACAGACAACATTATTGATGCAGTCAACCTTGTGTGTTACTCATTGTGCTGCTTAAAAGCATCAAAAATCTTTTACAGAGTTAAGAAGCATCTGCCAGCCTCAGCACTAATCATAGTCATTGTTGAGACAATTATATGTGATTGTAGGCTTTCCTGCATATTCCATGATAAAATCTTCTTAGGTGATCAGCCGAGTGGTGACATTGTATTGTTGCAATGTTTCAATGAGTTTCGTACCCATCATCTTCAGGTGAATTGTCAGGATGCCTTGTTCTGCAAATCTATACAACTACTGATGTCTTCTGTGGGCAGGCCGATCATGTGCCTCTGGAAGAGGATGGTGCACCAATGGTGAGGGAAATCAGCTTGGCCCTGGTACAGGCATTGAGTCCCAATGTTTGTCCATTCTGTCTGTGGATGCTGCTGCCTTCAGAGTGGGGCATTCCTGTCATATTTTTGCAATTGCGGAATCCCACATTGTGCTGAGTTGTAATCTATCCTGCTTTATTATATTGTTGTGTAGACCTATTTCTTACACCTCTGTGATGTTTGAGTCCCAAAACCTGTTGGCACTGTTCAGCTTTTTCGTTTGTTCAGAATCATAGGTGTATTCCTCATTCATTCTGTGCTTTGCCACCATGAAGTTCCTTACGTGTTCTGCATGGTACTGTGATATGCATTGTTGTGTCTGTCGGATGTACAGCATCTCACATTCACACTCAATATTTTAAGTGCCCAGTGCCTAAAGTCCTAACTGGTCTTTGCTCAAACTCAGCACGTCCTTAATTTCCTGTGTTGTGTGGAAAGGTCTTTATTTGATGCTTTTCAATTATTCTCATGAACTTGGCTGTCGGCGAGCCCCGATGCGGAAGAATGCATCACATTTGGCTTCTTCTTCTTCTTCTTCTTGGTTGTCCACCCTGCTCTTATCAGTTTATAAGGCACATCTAATTTGTTTCTCATAACCATTTTTATAGAAAGTTTCCCTCAGATGCTACGACTGATCCAGCAGGTTCTGCCTGTCGCAGATGGACCTGACACTATGTACCAAGTTGCATTGCACTGGATGGTGGCAATGCTGAGCATTAAGGTAAAGGTCCATGTGCATCTCCTTCATAAAGACTGAGTGCAGACCAGACTGCTCTTGATCAAAATGTCCAAGAAAGATAGGCGTCCATTCTCTTCTTTCTCCATGATGAATCTGATGCGGTCATGTATACCACTGAGATGATGTAGGAACTCGTGTAGGTTTTCTCTGCCATGTGGCCACATCAAGAAGGTGTCATCTACATGTCTACAGAATGCATTTGATTTTAGGTGGGCAGTATTCAGTGCTGCATCCTCGAAGTGCACCATGAATAAATTGGCCATACCCAGAGCTAATGGAGAAACCTTGGCAACTGCATTTATTTTCTCATAGGATTCTCTACCACATTTGAAATAGTTGATGGTTAGTACGTGTTGAAAGAGTTTTCTGTGTCCTTGTCAAAGAGTCCCTCGAGTAGAAGGAAGGATCATCAAGTGATACCCGGATGAAAAGCGATGTGACTTCAAAGCTGACTAGTAGGCTCTTCTTGTCCAAGATTAATCCTTGGAGTGTTTCCACAAATTCAATGGAGTTGATGTAGTGTTAGCAGTGACTGACGAGAGGTTTTAGCAACTGTGATAAATGTTTGGCTACCCTGTTTGCTGGCGAGTTTATGGTGTTCAATACAGGCTGCAAGAGTACTCCCTCCTTTTGTATTTTCAGGAGACCATATAGTCGTGGTGGTGCCAGTGCCCTGAGGTAAAGCCTTCTGATGATGTCTGTGCCCATTCCTGAGCTGCAGAGTAGGTTGATGGTCTTAACATGTCATAGATGTTGTTGCATCATTAAGGACATGCTTGGCTCAACCAAAGACCAGCTTGGACAACAGACGTTGAGTGTTTACAGTATTGAGTGTGAATATGGGATGAAGTATACTGACAGATGCAGTGATGCATCTCAAGCACTGTACAAAACATATCAGAAATGTTCGAGTAGGGCAGAAAGACAAGTGCACATTGGTAGAGCTTAGCATGAATGAAGAACACATCTTCGATTTTGAACAAATGAAGAAGCTATGCAGTGTCAATGAATTCTGGGACTCAGTTGTCAGAGGCAGTAGAAATAAGTCTGCACAATAGCCTAATAAACTGGGATAGGAGATTTCAACTCAGCAGAGCGTGGCAAACTCAGCAGAGCGTGACATGTTGCAATAGTGAAAATGCGACAGGATGCTCCATTCTGAAGTAGCGGTATCCGCAGCCAGAACAGACAAACATCAGGACTCAATGTCTCTCCAGGGCTAAACCATGCTCCCCCACCACCAGCACAGCACCTTCTTCCAGAGGCACCTACGGAAGAGCTCAGCTGTCCAGCGGTTATATAAATATACAGAACACGGCATCGCAACACTTTTTCTGAAGAAGATGGGTACAAGACTCACTGAAATGTTCTGACAAGTCAATGCAACCACCCAGATGATCATTTGAGAAGATTTTATCAGTGGTGACTATTGTCAAAATTTTGTGTTCTCTCAAAATGTTGATTCCAGGTCATTTCACTTGTGAACTAAAAATGTTAGTGTTACTCATGAAACAAAAGTCCTACTTCAGTTTTTAGACTTTGCTTCTCTGAAAATTAATATAATGCTATTGGCTGTGCGATCATTTCAACAGGGAATCATTTTTCATATTTCTCAAAGCCCTCAGCATGAAAAAATGATAGTATAGTTGAAAATTACAAATGGAAAAAAAATCTTTCCTATATTCGATATGCTATTGCATAACATGCATCTGTTACTTTGACAGTTCTGTTTATATAATCCTTTTGACTTCTTCATTTCAAAGTCTGCTCTGGCAATGTTTATCCAATATCCTGTACTTCGCATACATTTTTTATCTTTCTGTTTGAATGCATGTGTGATAATTATTGGTACATATTTTAGTTTTTGCAGCATCATTGCTCTTTATCTGCGGCTGTAGTATAGTGCATCCATAGTTCTATGAAATACTGTGTGCCAAAATACAAATACAGGATCACCAAACCTTAGCTAAATGGCTTGGTTAATTGTTGACTGTTCGTGTGACAATTCAGTTCTTTGAAACAATGGAAAATACAGGATGAAATGTTGTTGTCGTCATCGTCTTCAGTCCAGAGACTGATTTGGTGCAGCTCTCCGTGCTACTCTATCCTGTGCAAGCCTCTATCTCCAAATAATGCTGCAACCTGCATCCTTCTGAATCTGCTTAGTGTATTCATCTCTTGGTCTACTTCTACAATTTTTATCCCTCCACACTTCCCTCCTGTACTAAATTGGTGTTCCTTTGATGTATGAGAACATGTCCTCCTTCTAGTCAAGTTGTGCCACAAATTCTTCTTCTATACCCAATTCTATTAAGTATCTCCTCATTAGTTACATGATGTACCCATCTTATCTTCAGCATTCTTCTGTAGCACCACATTTTGAAAGCTTCTATTCTCTTCTTGTCTAAACTATTTATTGTCCCTGTGTCGCTTCCATACACAGCTACACTCCATACAAATACCTTCAGAAAAGATTTCCTGACACTGAAATCTTTACTCGATGTTAACAGATTTCTCTTTTTCAGAAACACTTTCCTCGCCACAGCCAGTCTACATTTTACATCCTGTCTTCTTTGACCATCATCAGTTATTTTGCTCCCCAAATAGCAAAACTTGTTTACTACTTTAAATTTCTCATTTCTTAATCTAATTCCCTCAGCGTCACCTGGTTTAATTCTACTACATTACATTATCCTCATTTTGCTTTTGTCGATGTTCATCTTACATCCTCCCTACAAGACACTGGCTATTCCATTCAGCAGCTCTTCCAGGTCCTTTGCTGTCTCTGACAGAATTACAATTTTGTCAGCAAACCTCAAAGTTTTTATTTCTTCTCCATAAATTTTAATTCCTACTCCAAATTTTTCTTTTGTTTTCTTTACTACAATGAATAATATTGGGGATGGGCTACAACCCTGTCTCACTCCCTTCCCAACCACTGCTTCCCTTTCATGCCCCTCGACTCTTATAACTGCCATCTGGTTTCTGTACAAATTGTAAATAGCCTTTCGCTCCCTGTATTTTACACCTGCCACCTTCAGAATTTGAAAGAGAGTATTTCAGTCAACATTGTCAAAAGCTTTCTCTAAGTCTACAAATGATGGAAATGTAGGTTTGTCTTTCCTTAACCTATCTTTTAAGGTAAGCCATAGGGTCAGTACTGACTCACGTGTTCTGACATTTCTACAGAATTCAAACTGATCTTCCCAGATTTTGGCTTCTACCAGTTATTCCATTCGTCTGTAAAGAATTCATGGTAGTATTTTGCAACTGTGACTTACTAAACTGATAATTCGGTAATTTTCACACCTGTCAGCACCTGATTTCTTTGGAATTGGAATTATTGTATTCTTCTTGAAGTCTGCTGGTATTTCACTTGTCTCGTACATCTTGCGCACCAGCTGGAAGAGTTTTGTCATGGGTGGCTCTTCCAAGGCTATCAGTAGCTCTGACAAATTGTTGTCTACTCCCGGGACCTTGTTTTGACTTACGTTTTTCACTGCTTTGTCAAATTCTTGATTTGGTATCATATCTCCCAGTTCATCTTCACCTATGTCCTCTTCCATTTCCATAATATTGCCGTCAAGTATGTCTCCCTTGTATAGACCTTCTACATATACTCCTTCCACCTTTCTGCTTTCCCTTCTTTGCTGAGGACTGGTTTTCCATATGAGCTCTTTATATTCATACAGGTGGTTCTCTTTTCTCCCAAGGTCTGTTTAAATTTCCTGTAGGCAGTATCTACGTTACCCCTAGTGATATATGCTTCTACATCCTTATGTTTGTCCTCTTGCCATCCCTGCTTAGCCGTTCTGAACTTCCTGTCGATCTCATTTTTGAGATGTTTGTATTCTGTTTTGCCTGCTTCATTTACTGCATTTTTTATATTTTCTCCTTTCATCAATTAAATTCAATATCTCTTCTGTTACCCAAGGATTTCTACCAGTCCTTGTCTTTTTACCTACTTGATCCTCTGCTGCCTTCCTTATTTCATCTCTCAAGGCTATCCATTTTTCTTCTAATATATTTCTTTCCCCTGTTCTTGTCAGTTGTTCCCTAATGCTATCTCTGAATGTCTCTACAACCTCTGGTTCTTTCGGTTTACTCAGGTCCCATCTCTTTAAATTCCTACGTTTTTGCAGTTTCTGCAGTTTTGATCTACAGTTCATAACCAATAAATTGTGGTCAGAGTCCACATCTGCCCCTGGTAATGTCTTACAGTTTAAAACTTGGTTCCTAAATCTCTGTCATACCATTATACAATCTATCTAAAACCTTCCAGTGTCTCTAAGCCTCTTCCATGTATACAACCTTCTTTTGTGGTTCTTAAACCAAGTGTTCGCTATGATTAAGTTATGCTCTGTGCAAAATTCTACCAGGCGGCCTCCTCTTTCATTCCCCAGTCCATATTCACCTACTACTTTTCCTTCTCTTCCTTTTCCTACTATCGAATTCCAGTCCCCCATAAATATTAAATTTTCAACCCCTTAATATCTGAATAATTTCCTTTATTGCACCATATGTTTCTTCAATCTCTCTATCATCTGCCGAGCTAGTTGGCATATAAACTTGTACTACTGCGGTCGGCGTGGGCTTCATGCCTATCTTGGCTACAATAATGTGTTCACTATGCTGTTCATAGTAGCTTATCCACATTCTTATTTTTTTATTCATTATTAAATGTACTCCTGCATTACCGATATTTAATTTTGTATTTATAACCCTCTATTCATGTAACCAGAAGTGTTGTACCTCTTGCCACCAGACTTCACTAATTCCACAGGATGAAATAATGACAATATTGTTAAAAGGATGGAGTGTTATTCACCATACAGCAGATATCCTGGTTTGCAGATAGACACAACAAAAAGACTGTCCAACAAGTAAACCTTCATCAGAATTACACACACACACACACACACACACACACACACACACACACACAATTCTCACACTCATGACTACAGTGTCTGACTGTTGTGCCAGGCTGCAAGCAGCAGCGCATGATGAGGAAAGCAGTCTGGGTGGTGGGGGTAAGGAGGAGGCTGAGGCATCGTGGGAGAGGGATAGTGGGGTAGGGGTGGTGGACAGAAAAGTGCTGCTTGTGGAAGCATACATGGATGAGGTGGAGAGAGAGGGTAGGGAAGCTAGGTGCAGTCTGGAGGTTGGACAGAGAACAGGAGGGGGGGGGGGGGGGGCAGCGGAAAAGGAGAGAAGTAGAAAGACTGTGGGTGCATTGGTGGAATAGTGGGTTGTACAGTGCTGGAGTAGGAACAGGATAATGGATATGTGTCTAAAGGACAATGAGTAACAAATGTTGTGGGTTGGAGCGTTATGGGAACATAGGATACATTGCAGGGAGAGTTCCCACCTGCACATTTCAGAAAAGCTGATGTTGGTAGGTAGGATCCAGATGGGACAGGCTGTGAAGCAGTCATTGATACGAAGAATGTCATATTGGGCAGCGTGTTAAGCAACTGGGTGGTCCAGCTGTTTCTTGGCCACAGTTTGTCAGTGGCCGTTCATGTGGACAGAAAGCTTGTTGGTTGTCGTGCCCACATAGAATGCAGCACAGTATTTGCAGCTTAGCTTGTAGATTAAATAACTGGTTTCACAAGTAGCCCTGCCTTTGATGAGATAGACAATGCTTGTGACTGGACTCTTTGACAAAGCAAGCTGGGATATTTTTACTTTCCCTCTTGTTTCACCATCTGCCTGCTTAAAATTCATTTTTTTCATTTTTGAACTGAATACCATTAACATATGTGAGTATAATCTGCATTTTCGTATACAAGAAAGGTTGGCCCTCAGTTTTAAAGAATATAACACCAGATCTAACTTTATACTCAGTTTTATGTATGTAATTGATTTTATAATTTATTTTGACTATTCCTAGTCAGTGTCTTTTATTATAGGGTGAATCAGTGATTGTTTCATAACTTAAATTCTATTGTTGGGCGTATAAACAAATATGAATTCGGTACTAATTATAAACATTTGGGGGAACAACTAACAGTATTTGTAAAGTATCTATTTGGCTCTATTCAAAAACATGTTAGGAAAGCCAGCCCTTAATTAATTGCAAAGTAATTCCCAGTTTTGTCAATAGTATTGTTTGTATAAATATATCTGTTAATTTCATCATTTAAACAAATAATTTGGCTTAACCCTTTTAGTAGGAGAAATTGTTAAAAAGAAGGAAGTTTTAGATGTATTCAGTTAATTTAATGAGTTAAGTTTTAACTGTGATTTCTGTAAATTAAACATCAAACAATGTGTAGTTTCAGTGTCTATTATTGTGAGGATATATAAGGGCTTGATTTTTGGTCCTGAGGCAGTCAGTCCGTGGCTGAGTTTCAGACACACAACCTGTATCGGTTAGATCAACAGCAATGCATCAACTTAACTGTGAAATAAGTGTTACACCAATAGGTCATATGTTAAAGCAATGACAGTGTCTATTCAATTTATTTGAAAGACTGTGAAATGTGTGGTTAGGCTTTTACTGCTCGTAAATGTTCTACAGTAAACTATTGCAGCAATATGTGGATGTTTGCCCGCAACCTATTAATAAGGCTTATCGAAAGTTAATCAGTAGTGCAGTGGCCATGTAACTGTAAAATAAGGGGGAGGGGGGGTAGGGTTGTGAACAGTAAAAGTAAAGAACTGTGAAATGTAACTGTGCACCTGTCGACTACATCATTTATGGTAATCAGTACTGCACTTCCACCCCACCCCCCCACCCCCCCTATTTTTTCAGCCAGTGTCACAATGCAGTATGTCGACACCGAGGACCATCAACGAAGAAATAAAGCAGGCTAACATCACAACTGGAGTGGGTGGTGGTGGTAGGAGTATGTATGGGACAGGTCTTGCATCTAGATATATTACAGGGGTATGAGCCATGAGACAAGGGTTTGGGAGCAGCAGTTCCAGGCAGGTCATAGAGATTGTCTGTGGCAAAGGGCTTCAGACAGCTGATGACAAATCTGAGAATGATATCAGCTTGCAGAGTTGCACCAGATAAGGAGGTATATTCATTAGTGGAATATCACACTGCCAGTGCTATTGTTTTTTACTAAAGGTGGTTTAGCACCCCAGTGTTAGTCTACAGTGTTCTAGATGGTATTGTTTTTGCTACTTTCATTTCGGACTTTGCACAATGTTACTTATGTGAGGGTGCTCTCCAAGATGACTAAAAATGCTTTGAGGTAAGACAGTGCTCCAATGAAGTTCCTGTACGTTTTTAACTAGAACCCTCATGATTCATACCTGTTACATAGATGAAAGGTGCAAACCCTATTTTTTGTGGTGTTATGTGCAAGTTGATTCTGCTGAAAATAATCTTTTTTTCTGTTTTAAGATTACTTGCAGTTGTTTCAAATTGAAAAACAGTCTGTGTTGCAGTTTTACTTAATTTCAATAATGCATTTCACCCATTTGGGGCATCATCAGATTCTCTATAAAACAAGAAAACAATCTATTAAGAACAAATTGGGGGGAGGGGGGGGGGGTTGTGTCTTGTACAACTATGTGAATAAAATACGAAAACATATAGTGAACCAAAAGTAACTAGACGTGAAACGCATCTGTACCAGTCACAAAGAATGAAAGTTGAACCTAATTAAAAGAAGGAAATTACGACGATAAGCCATCCTGTGTATGAAGGAGATGGAAAAGTTTCAGAAGTTTCAAATACCCATTTGTTACCTTAACCACATTAGCAGGCACCATCATAGCAGCACAGCATAGGCCCACACTTACAAAATAATAGAAACAGTATCAACCATACACTGTGCAATAGATCTGTTAAACCCTTACACAGATACAACTATGACAAACTAGAAAGCACACACACCACTAGTGTGGCAAAAGATAACCAGATGGCACACAAAACTAGCCACAAGGCATTTACATGGATATAAAACTGTGTAAAACAAATACTGATAAGCCAAAACATTATGACCACTGCCCACTGCGACGTTGGATACCACCTGGTGGTGTTATAGGTAAGTGATGCCATAACAAAAGTATGTAAGTGGAGCACACACGGGCGGGGATCACCCTAGTGAAGGTGTGGGCTGCAAAATTGGGAACTCCTTTGAGATAAGCACTTTGACAAGGGGAAATTATTATTACGTTGAGCCAGTGAAAAAAGCATGTCGAATGTGCATGGGCTACTGTCATGAGCATCTATGGAAAGAGGCAGGACAGTGAAACTACAGCTAGACGCAAAATGGATGAATGTCCATGACTCTTCACATTGGATGATTGTCTAATCTGTGAAGTGGGATAGGTGGTTACCTGTGGCATCTCTGTGGAAACAGCACAATGCTGTTACATGAAACAAGTGTTTCAGAGCACACCATTCGTTGCACATTGTTGAACATGGAGGTCCACAGTAGACCACACCTACATGTTCACATGTTGACCCACCGACATCGTTAATTTCGATTGCAGTGGGCACGGGATCATCAGAATCTGACCGTCGATCAATGGAAAAGTGTCGGCTCTTCAGGTGAATCACATTTTTGCTACACTAGGTCGATGGTCGTTTCCACAAATGCCATGATCAAGGTGAATGGCATCTTGAAACGTGCAGTGCATCACGGACTCAGGCTAGCAGGATCAGTATTATGCTATAGGACACAGTCTCCTGCGCTTGCATTTGACGTGCGGTGGTAATCAAAGGCATGCTGACAGCTGCAAACCACCTGCATCCCTTCATGCTTTATGTCTTCCCCAACGATGATATTATCTTTCAGCTGTATAATTGTCAGTGTCTCAGAGCCAGAATCATGCTACAGTGGTCTGAGGAACATTATAGTGAACTCTCGTTGATGCCTCTGTGACTAAATTCACATGATGTTAATCCTAGGGAATCCATTTAGGTCGCTATCTGACGCAATCACCGCATATGCATATCAGCAGCCTGCTATTTCCACAAATTACATGAACTGTGCATAGACATTTAGTGCCACATACCTCCCCCCATGAACCGTGGACCTTGCTGTTGGTGGGGAGGCTTGCATGCCTCAGCGATACGGATAACCGTACCATAGGTGCAACCACAACGGAGGGGTATCTGTTGAGAGGCCAGACAAACGTGTGGTTCTTGAAGAGGGGCAGCAGCCTTCTCAGTAGTTGCAGGGGCAACAGTCTGGATGATCGACTGATCTGGCCTTGTAACACTAACCAAAACGGCCTTGCTGTGCTGGTACTGCGAACGGCTGAAAGCAAGGGGAAACTACGGCCGTAATTTTTCCCGAGGGCATGCAGCTTTACTGTATGGTTAAATGATGATGGCGTCCTCTTGGGTAAAATATTCCGGAGGTAAAATAGTCCCCCATTCGGATCTCCGGGTGGGGACTACTCAGGAGGACGTCGTTATCAGGAGAAAGAAAACTGGTGTTCTACGGATCGGAGTGTGGAATGTCAGATCCCTTAATCGGGCCGGTAGGTTAGAAAATTTAAAAATGGAAATGGATAGGTTAAAGTTTGATATAGTGGGAATTAGTGAAGTTTGGTGGCAGGAGGAACAAGACTTTTGGTCAGGTGAATACAGGGTTATAAATACAAAATCAAATAGGGGCTATGCAGGAGTAGGTTTAATAATGAATAAAATAATAGGAGTGCGGGTTAGCTACTACAAACAGCATAGTGAACGCATTATTGTGGCCAAGATAGACACGAAGCCCATGCCTACTACAGTAGTAAAAGTTTATATGCCAACTAGCTCTGCAGATGATGAAGAAATTGAAGAAATGTATGATGAAATAAAGGAAATTATTCAGATAGTGAAGGGAGACGAAAATTTAATAGTCATGGGTGACTGGAATTCGGCAGTAGGAAAAGGGAGAGAAGGAAACGTAGTAAGTGAATATGGAATGGGGGTAAGGAATGAAAGAGGAAGCCGCCTGGTAGAATTTTGCACAGAGCACAACTTAATCATAGCTAACACTTGGTTCAAGAATCATAAAAGAAGGTTGTATACATGGAAGAAACCTGGAGATACTGACAGGTTTCAGATAGATTATATAATGGTAAGACAGAGATTTAGGAACCAGGTTTTAAATTGTAAGACATTTCCTGGGGCAGATGTGGACTCTGACCACAATCTATTGGTTATGAACTGTAGATTAAAACTGAAGAAACTGCAAAAAGGTGGGAATTTAAGGAGATGGGACCTGGATAAACTGAAAGAACCAGAGGCTGTACAGAGTTTCAGGGAGAGCATAAGGGAACAATAGACAGGAATGGGGGAAAGAAATACAGTAGAAGAAAAATGGGTAGCTTTGAGGGACGAAATAGTGAAGGCAGCCGAGGATCAAGTAGGTAAAAAGATGAGGGCTAATAGAAATCCTGGGGTAACAGAAGAAATATTGAATTTAATTGATGAAAGGAGCAAATATAAAAATGCAGTAAGTGAAGCAGGCAAAAAGGAATACAAACATCTCAAAAATGAGATCAACAGGAAGTGCAAAATGGCTAAGCAGGGATGGCTACAGGACAAATGTAAGGATGTAGAGGTGCATATCACTAGGGGTAAGATAGATACTGCCTACAGGAAAATTAAAGAGACCTTTGGAGAAAAGAGAACCACTTGTATGAATATCAAGAGCTCAGATGGAAACCCAGTTCTAAGCAAAGAAGGGAAAGCAGAAAGGTGGAAGGAGTATATAGAGGGTCTATACAAGGGCGATGTACTTGAGGACAATATTATGGAAATAGAAGAGGATGTAGAGGAAGATGAAATGAGAGATATGATACTGCATGAAGAGGTTTGCCGATGACATTGTCAGAGACAGCAAAGGACTTGGAAGAGCAGTTGATCGGAATGGATAGTGTCTTGAAAGGAGGATATAAGATGAACATCAACGAAAGCAAAACGAGGATAATGGAATGTAGTCGAATTAAATCGGGTGATGCTGAGGGAATTAGATTAGGAAATGAGACACTGAAAGTAGTAAAGGAGTTTTGCTATTTGGGGAGCAAAATAACTGATGATGGTCGAAGTAGAGAGGATATAAAATGTAGACTGGCAATGGCAAGGGAAGTGTTTCTGAAGAAGAGAAATTTGTTAACATCGAGTATAGATTTAAGTGTCAGGATGTTGTTTCTGAAAGTATTTGTATGGATTGTATCCATGTATGGAAGTGAAACATGGATGATAAATAGTTTGGACAAGAAGAGAATAGAAGCTTTTGAAATGTGGTGCTACAGAAGAATGCTGAAGATTAGATGGATAGATCACATAACTAATGAGGAGGTATTGAATAGGATTGGGGAGAAGAGAAATTTGTGGCACAACTTGACTAGAAGAAGGGATCGGTTGGTAGGACATGTTCTGAGGCATCGAGGGATCACCAATTTACTATTGGAGGGCAGAGTGGAGGTTAAAAATCGTAGAGGGAGTCCAAGAGATGAACACACTAAGCATATCCAGAAGGATGTAGGTTGCAGTAGTTACTGGGAGATGAAGAAACTTGCACAGGATAGAGTAGCATGGATAGCTGCATCAAATCAGTCTCAGGACTGAAGACCACAACAACAACAAACTCCACAAACTGTCAGATCCCTGATATGCAGACTCAGTGGTGTATTTCATACAGAAGATGGACAAATAAGCTATTAAGCAAATGGTCACAATGTTTTGGCTCTTCAGCGTAGATTAAAATGCATATATGAAAACAGAACTAGTCATATGAAGTATGTAAAACCAAATATATATTAATGTGCCCATATATGAGCAAAAGAAGAAGGTAAAATGATGGTAGAATGACAAATAGCAAAACAAGATGTAATAAAGGCACAGTAATGTTCAGTAAATGGGCTAATACTGTGTGTGATTTTTAATCTGTCGTAGTCATATTTTTGTGAGTACTAAATGGACCTATTGTGCCCTGCATAGCTGATACTGTGTTTATACTTTTGTATTATGGTCCTGTGCTGTGCTGCTATTGCACTGTCTGCTGTTACACTTAAGGTAACATACAGTTTTTGAAATTTTCCTGTGTCCTTCACACAGCAGGTGGCTTATTGTCATTTTCTTTCTTTTTATTGTGTCCATGCCTCATTCTTTATGACTCTGTGACTCTTACTTTTGTGCAAGTTTCTATGTATGTTTCAGTGTTTTTTGTTTTTTAGACATTCTGATGATGCTCTAAAAGGGTGAAACTTAACATTGAGATTAAATAACTTCATAACACAGGCTATTTTTCAATTTGAAACTATTCAAAATTTTACTTCTCAGTTCTATTCCTGTAACTTGTACTTTATTTATTTTTCCTTTTAATTTGTAACTTGATGCTTTGGACAGAAAGTAAACTTAAAAATAAAGTATGTCAGACATTTTATATCACTGGGTAAGTGATCAAAACGTTCGGTTGCAGTATAGTTCACGCCTTTTTATAGTAAAGACTACCTTAATGTGGAGTAGTGAATGTCATCATTTCTTGCACCACATATTATTCTTACTACACAATTTTGAACAATGAAGACTTAATTTAAGATGGGTTACTCCTGAACATTAGTCCATATGATATTATTGATTGAAAATATGCAAAATATCTTGACTTACTGATTTGTCTGTCGCAAGCTTTTGCAATGATTTAACTGCAATTGTGGCTGAACTGAGCTGTTTTAGGAGTTGTAACGTAGCATGTTGGAACTATTCCATCTGTTGTGACTTCAACTTCTGTGAGCAACTAATTTTTTCCTCTAACTAGTGTTAATGTGGAAAGTGTCCGAATATTTCAAAGTGTCAACTAAACTGGTTCCTTGGTTGGATCCATTATTCTGCCATGTTGCATACCAAGAAAAATTATTGTGATCTAGTAGGTATTTCTGGGCATGGTGAATCCGCTGGATATGAAGATTAGTAGGTAGGTTGAACTTTAAAATAACATAATCCAAGTTCTGCAGATAGACACAACAAAAAGGCTGTTACATAATGAGCTTTTGACCAAAGCCTTCTTCAGAAAGGAAAGGACACGCAAGCGCGCTCACACGCACGCACGCACGCACGCACACACACACACACACACACACACACACACACACACAATGTCTGGAGGTAGTGGTTTTTTGTTGTGTGTGTGTGTGTGTGTGTGTGTGTGTGTGTGTGTGTGTGTGTGGTGTGTTTTCCTTTCTTTTCTGAAGAAGACTTTGGCCGAAAGCTCAGTGTGTAATAGTCTTATTGTTGTGTGTATCTGTAACGTAGTGCGTCATATTTGTGTGTGTGTGTGTGTGTGTGTGTGTGTGTGTGTGTGTGTGTGTTTGTTTTCCTTTCTTTTCTGAAGAAGACTTTGGCCGAAAGCTCAGTGTGTAATAGTCTTATTGTTGTGTGTATCTGTAAGATAGTGTGTCATCTTTACTGTGAGTTGCAATCTGTCTTTTTCGTAGTTGTTCATATGCCAACCTGGACTTCCCATTCTTTAACATTAAAGTTCATAGGTAGCTAAATTTCATATTACCCAATTTGTCATAGTATTGTTAAGTTTTGACCTATTCCATTGTACTTTGTTTAGCCCAAGTTTTATACACCAAGTGACATAATTAATTAATTGATTGAATCATTAATGAAGAATTTTGTATAATTTACAGTAATTTTCAATATGATGCTCACTCTCGTAAGTAAAGTACTCCCAATGCACATGCATAAAGTGATTCCATAAACTTTTCAAAATTCCTAGAATACCACATTTTTCTTAAACCAAAATTTTATCAGTCGGCCTACTTATAGTCCATTCTGAATAGAAAAATTTAACATAGCCGTTTATCAAATGACATGTAGTTTCTCATATAACAGTTTCTTCATATACCAATCTATAATAGTCAGACGCCACTCAGCGGTCTGTGCCCAATCCCTGTCGAACGAAGAAGCACACAACACATACATTCCCAATGTTTGCTCATGCTCTGGTTATGTGCTGTTTGTTTGCAGAAATACACCTGTATTACAAAAACTAAGTAATATTGATACCCACGAGTTGCAACATACTTAGTTGCAGTAAGGTTCTCCAGCAATTCAGAATTATGTTTTTTTTTTTTTGGTAAATTGAGTCATGAACCACAAATGTTTATTAATCGGGTAGTTGATTTCAGTTAATGATTACTGTCTTCAGACTTGAGTAGATGGAATAATCTACACAGTTCATGTCATTGTTTATTTTTATGGTGCAGACACATTAATTAGTCATAAAATTGATGAGTGACAGGTACCAAATGTGTTTAATACTAATTTCTTAAATACAACAGAAAGCATAGGGACAAACAGGCGAAGAGAAAAATTACAGCAGTATATTGAAAAATCAAATCTCATAAAATTCAATCATATGACTGTGTCACCAACTTCTCCTAAAGAGAATTGTACATTCTCTCAAAAATAAAAACTCATCTGGCTTTGATGGTATTTGCAATAGCATACCAAAGATTTGATATATGATGAGCCCAGTTTCATTGGAAACATGTAATGCCTCACTGACTCAAAGCGTTTTTCCAGAGAGACTGAAATATGCTGTTGTTAAATCCCTCTTTAAGAAACATGGTAAGAGAGATGTCAATAAATACTGACCTGTTTCACTGCTGACATCACTTTCAAAAAATTTGATAAGGTGATGTAGTTTGGAACAATAATACCGTCAGAAAATGACAGTTTGCATTTCAGGAGAGTTGCTCTACTAAGAATGCATTTTCATGTTCACTCACCAGATTTTACAAGCATTAGATAATATAAGGGGCATTCAAAAAGAAACAAGCTGGAGGCATAATTACAGAAACCAGTACCTGCGTGTTAGAAGACCCCGACTGTTGAGACACTTGTCCAAGTGTGACACAAGGCAGTGAATGGCTGTCTCATAAAATTCCCGGGGCTACGATGTTAACCAGTTCCACATGTACAGCTGGACATTGTCGTCCGAGGTGAATCGTTTGGCCCTCAGAGCCTTTTTAAAAGGACCACAAATGGCATAATCACAGGGGGAGAGGTCTGGACTGTATCGAGGGGGGCCTAGAACCTCCCATTTGAACTTCTGCAGGAGTGCCGCGATGGTATTTGCCGTATGAGGCTCTGCATTGTCGTGGAGGAGAATGACCCCATGGGTGAGATTGCCTGGTCATTTTGATTTGATCGCTTGGCGAAGGGTCATCAAGGTCTGCGAGTAACACTGGGCATTCACTGTTGTCCCATGCTGCAGGAAGTGAATCAGAAGGGGGCCATCGTGGTCAAAGAAGAACGTCAGCATAACCTCCCCTGCACTCATGTGGATGGCCTTGGCTTTTTTTGGTGCTGGTGACCCTGGATGCTTCCACTGGAGTCTTTGTCATTTTGATTCTGGTTTGAAGTGATGACACCATGACTCATCTCCGGGCAACACTCGTGCCAGGAACGCATTCCCTTTCTGAGCATAGCGCTGCAGATGAGCAAGACAGTGGGCCATTTCACATGCTTCCTGATGTGGTTAAAGACTCTGGGGCACCCATTGGGCACACACTTTGTGCATGTGCAGTCATTCATTCATGATGGGTTGAACACTTCTGACACTCAATCTGACCATGGCAGCTGCGGCTTTCACTGTCACTCGGTGGTCCTGGGCAATGAGTGCATCCACTACCTGGACGAAGTCATTGGTAATGCAGTGTGGTGCTCCAGACTGTGCATCATCAGCTAACGACACCTGTCCTTCCCTGAAGCGCTTGTGCCACGCCTTGCCCCTGCAAGGGACATGCAGTGTTCGCCGTACACTTGTGATAGTCGTCGATGAATCTCCGTTCCTCCTACTCCTTCCACTGTCAGAAAATGAACAACACTTCTTTCTCTTCTGTTGAAGCTTCCATGTCACTGTTTGCAATGCGACTGGCAGCGTTGGACAATTGATGCATGCTGCAGCTAGCTCTGTATAGTCACATGATGTGCACGCGTGCCCTCTAGCAACTGCCTGTGAACTTCCACGCTCTGGCCGGAACCACACCTCCTTACACACGCCACGAATTACCCTCCTGTCATTGGTTCGCACCTTCCAAACTCTGGCTCGTTTCTTTTTGAATGCCCCTTATAAAATTGCACTGATTGGTATTTTCTGTGACCTATTTAAGGCATCTGACTGTGAGTCACAGTATTCTCCTGGATAAATTGAAGATTTATGGGATTGGTTGTAAAGCCACTCAATGAATAATGTAATACCTAACCAAAAGAATGCAGAAAACTGGACTTTGTAATTCAACAAATATAGGCCAGGGGCATAATTCTGACTGGGGTGAAATTCTTTATGGGATCCTCCCAAGGTTCAGTCTTAAGTCCACTATTGTTCCTCATATATGTAAACGATCTTCCATCCAATATGCAAGAATCTCAGAATTACTTATTTTTGCTGATGACACTAGCATTGTAATCAATCCAAGCATACATACAGAAACAGAAGAAATTGTAAACAAAGTTCTTAAAGGTATCATTAACTGATTTTCTGTGAACGGTCTCAACCTCAATTTTAAAAAGATACAATGTATTCAGTGCTGTACATCCAGGAGTACTACGCCAACGATAAATTTAACACATGGTGAGGTAATAATAAAACTTCAAAATTCTTAGGGGTCCATGTTGATGGGAATTGAAATTGGAAAAGAAACATTTTGGAACTCCTAAAAACAGCCTCGTTCAGACACACTTGTGCTCAGAATCATAACAAATCTTTGGGAGAGACAAATCAGTAAGTTGATGTATTTTGCATATTTTCATTCTGTAATGTCATATAGAATAATGTTCTACATGTACAGTCTTAGACATAAAAACTGATCGCCGGCCGGCCGTCACAGAGTTGTTCACTTAAGGTGGCCAATAAAACTGACCGCACAATCTGGCAATACTGTAAGATGCGGAAGTGTTAGGAAGAAGTGTTGGCTACTTCATGGATTTTTTTTTTTAACCGCATTTCGACCCCCGTCTGAAGTTATGAATCTTATTCAACATCGAAGATAATTCGCTTCACATTCTACCCACCAGAAATAACAAGTATTCCAGAAACAATTCCGCAGGACAGCTCGTGGCTGTGTCGCGATCATTAACAGCTTACACTTGAGCTGCAGCGGCTACCGGCCACCGGCCAGACGTCACTCGCCGCCTGAAATCCGGCACCACCCATGTGAACGCAGCGCGACGCTATCAGTGTATGTATCAACTGTCATTTTCGAATTTGAAGTTCTAGTTACCATCTTGCAGTTAAGCATTGGATTTTGCATACTTGAAAATCATGAACTACAGTTAAGCATTGTAAAATTTAGTCGCGAGTGGAAAAAGGTGTAACATCTGCAACACAATATTTACTTTTGGTATAACAGAAGGGTGAATGCAGAGGAGGCAGCTATAAAGAATTGAACTGTGTGGAGCGAGTGCTTTTGGGAAAAATACGCCAGAAAAAGATATTCTTGTTTCAACAAAGATTGTTCTGGCATGAATGATTTTCCACTTTAAGGAAGTCTCGACTACTGATACATGTGATGGATTCTACCATTTAACCATCATGCGACGTTTGCATTCAACAGGCAAAGTTCAGAAGTCTGGTGTAGGAGTACTGCATGCTCTAATTCGAAACAACAATAATCATCGGAGTGACTATTATTGAACGTCATCAGGTCGCTCATTGAGCATTCCTATGCAGTACTGTTACTGGTGACGTGTTTTGATACCTTTATCGTTAACTTCCTAGGAAGAAACGAAAGGCTGAGCCCCACCAAAAGACGTAAACTCGAGAAAATAGTGTGAACATAATATTATACATCTGATAGCTCCAAAAGTGTGTTTTGGGCTACGAATTCTGTCCCAAGGGGTGTGTGCATCACAACTGGAATTTGTTGCCAACAGCTGAGACACCTTTCGGTCGCAGTGCAAGAAAATCGAGCCACAAAACTACATCACCTGTGCTACTGCATGATAGCGCACTCTGTTGATTTGAGAAACAAAACTGTCCAGGAGATTGATAGGAAAGTCGTCTCTCAGGCACTTGTTTTGATAGGGAAGTCCTCTCTCAAGCACTTGTCCCTCTCGTCATATACCCGTAAAATTTTACCTTTCCCCCTCTTGATCGATCAACCGTCAAGGCAATTCATTTCTAGATGAAAATACTCTTCAAACTATACTGATTTTATGACATCGTTAGAACCAGTAGGTTTCTACGGGCGTAGAATTTATAAACTACTTTAGCATTGTCAGATTGTTTTAGATATCGTGAAGAATTACTTTCTCTTTGATGATTACTGTTGCGTTTAGTAAACTAATGGAAAACGCAATTACAATATTCACTGTACTAATACAAATTAAATTCAGCTTACTACAGAAACATCACGACGGCAGTCTATCTTAATAAAGCATTAAGTGTCTGTAAGACGATTGAGCCTATTTTAACACGAATTAGTAGGATATTTCCGACTTCTGACTTCGAAAAGATCTGTGTTTACTTCATTTCCTGTATCATTCGCAAGTATTATGAAAATGTGGCAGTTGCTAGATAAAATTATGTATTCAGAACAACAAAAAATATGTCGGCAGAAAACAAAAGTGGCAATATGAATTAGGCAGTAGCGTAAGGTTTTCGCTTTGACACTAAGGGTTACTAAAAGTAGCAAGACGAATTTTGCTCGAGCGTTGTCTTACGATTACCTCATTGAATTTGTATCTGCCTGCTTGTAGCTGTGCTACAAAAGATTTAAAAATCTGGCTTTCAGCGAGTCTCGAGAGGCAAACAAAGGCAGCGTGCATTTGGCAGCCAAGCACGTTACCTAGGAGCTAGCGAAGAGTTCCGGTGTCTTCGATGTTCCTTTTGGCTCAGTAGGGGCTGTGGCAGAAAAATCGCAACATATGAGACGAGAGTAGTTGTATTTCCCATGTGGAACGACTTCCGTTACTCAAAAGCATTAAATGATATCCTTATGTCACATCTCAAGGTCATCAACAGCAACATCAAAAGATGTAAGGGGCAGTCAGTTTTATTGGCCACCTTAAGTGAACGACTCGGACTTGGTCTCTGTGGCGGCCGACCGGCGGTCAGTTTTTATGTCTAATACTGTACATCTACATCTGTTCTCTCCAGACCTCCCTGAGGAGTATGGCAGGGCTCACTTCCCGCTGTACCTGTTATTAGGGTTAGGTTGGTTGGTTCACTGATTTGGGGGGAGAGGACTAAACAGCAAGGTCATTGGTCCCATCGGATTATTGAAGGATGGGGAAGGTAGTCAGCTGTGCCCTTTCAAAGGAACCATCCTGGCATTTGCCTGAAGAAATTTAGGGAAATCACAGAAAACTTAAGTCAGCATTTGAACCATTGTTCTCCCGAATATGACTCCAGTGTGCTAACCACTGTGCCACCTTGCTCGGTATATTAGGGTTCTGCTTATGAGCTATGTGTAGGGGATTGTACTATATTCCTAGAGTCATCCTTTAAAGCCAGTTCTTGAAATTATGTTCATAGATTTTCTCAGGATAGTTTACATCTATCATCAATAGTTTGCCAGCTGTGACACTCTCCCATGGATGAAACATACCTGTGACCATCTGTGCTGCCCTTCTCTTTACACATTCAGTATCCCTTGTTAATCCTATTTTGTATGAGTCCCATACACTTGACAATATTTTAGAACCAGTCTCATGAGTGATTTGCAAGCAATCTCCTGTGTAGACTGATCGCACCTCCTCAGTATTCTACCAATAAACCAAAGTCTGCCACCTGCCTTACCCATAACGGAGCCTATGTAATCATTACATTTCATATAATTACGAAGTGTTACACCCAGATATTTGTATGAGTTGGCCGATTCAAATAGTCACTTATTGATATTATAGTCATAGGATACTATGTTTTTTTCATTTTTTGAGATGCAATTTTACATTTCTGAACATTTAAAGCAAGTAGCCATCTCTGCAACACTTTGGAATCTTATCAAGGTCTGACTGAATATTTATGCAGCTTCTTTCAGATAGTACTTCATTATAGACAACTGCATAATCTGCAAAGAGTCTGAGGCTACTATTAATATTGTCTGCAAGGTCATTAATACACAACATGAACAGCAATTATCTCAACACACTTCCCTAGGGCATACCCGAAGTTACTTCAACATCTGACGATAACAACCCATCCAAGAAAACATGCTGCGTCCTCCCTACAAAAAAGTCCTCAATCCGGTCACAAATTTCACTTCATACCCCATATGACTCTACTTTTGACAATAAGCATAGGTGTGGTACTGAGGCAAATGCTTTTCAGAAATCAGGAAATGCTGTATCTATCTGACTACCTTGATCCAAAGGTTTCAGTATGTCATGTGAGAAAAGTGGAAGTTGGGTTTCATATGATTGATGTTTTCAGAATACTTGCTGTCCGGTATTGAAGAGGTCATTCTGTTTGAGATACCTTATTACGTTTGAGCTCAGAAAATGTTCTAAGATTCTACAACTAATCAGTGTCAAGGATATTGGATGGTAGTTTTGTGGATCACTTCTACTTCCCTTCTTGTAGATGGGTGTGACCTGTACCTTTTTCCAAGACCTTGGCACAGTTTTTTCTTTGAGGGATCTACAAGAGATTACAGTTAGAAGAGGAGCTAAATCAGCCACAAATTCAATATGGGCTCTGATAGGGATTCCACTGACACTAATAGTTACTTCATTCATCTTTTCAGTGGGTCAGAGATTAAATAGGGGCAGTTCTCTTGGGTTTTCCTTTGTAAAGGAATATTTGAAAAGGAGTTAAGCATTTCAGTCTTTGCTTTGCTACATTCAAGTTCAGTTCCTGTCTCATTAACTAGAGACTGGACACTAACTTTGGTGCCACTAACAGCCATTACATATGACCAGAATTTCTTTATGTTTTGTGAGATATCATTTGACAATATTCTGCTATGGTAATCATTGAAGGCATTATGCATTGCACTCTTGACAGCCAAACACGTTTTATTCAGCATCTCTCTGTCTATAGCTCTACAAGTTTCATTCAGCATTTTTCTACCTGTAACCCTACACTTTGTTTCACACGTATTATGCAGTAATCTCTGTTCATCTAGAAGTTTCTTTACAGCAACGGTGTGCAACAGAGGTTCCTCCCCATTGTGAAATGTTGTACTGGGCACACAGCTATTCAGTTTGTGGTGAAATGTTCTTTTAAACTTGAGCCAGAGTTCCTCCACATGCTCCTGCCCTGTGCTGAAAGTTTCAAGTTCCTTATTGAGATATGACACTACTGATATTTTATCTAGTTTGCTGAACTTATCTATATTTCTGCGTAATTTTTTTTTTTTTGTGTGTAGTCATTGATGCCACAACTGCAGCATGGATACATTTTCATATGGACATCCTCAAAGAGGTCAGGTCTAATTGTTGCCATTGGATCCAATATATTACCATCATGATTGGGATTCCTAACTATCTGGTCTGATAGTTTTCAGAGAGGGCATTTAGTAACGTCTCACAAGTTGTCTTACCATTCCCACTGCTAACAAAACTGTAGTTTTCCTCATTAACTGTTAGATGATTAAAATCTCCACTGATGATTGCATTATAACTGGAGAGCTTTGGTACAAGTGAAATGATGTTTTCTATAAAGCTTTCAATTACATCACGAGACGAGTCTGGTGGGCAATAGAAGGATCTGTGGGATGTAGAACCACTGGCTCAACCCCTCCTCTCCTCCTCCAATAATATCACTGTCCTACCCCAGCAAGAATAATTGTATCTTTGCCAAGTGAGTCCTCTGTAGTACATGCTCTATGCTACAAGATTTTGTGTATACACTGCTAGAATAAAATTATTCATAGTAAGTGATGGGAGAGTAAGTGATTGTTTATTGTCATAATTACCACGCCCACTCCCCACTACCTACAGATCCAATTATCAATTTTATTCCCACCTCGGCTACTGATTGGTCTTCTTGTACAGACTGTATACCAATTAGGTTCCTTTCGGAGTATGCTGATGCATTAGCTCCATACTTAACAATCATATACAACCGTTCGCTCGATGAAAGATCTGTACCCAAAGACTGGAAAGTTGCACAGATTACATCAATATTCAAGAAAGGTAGTACATCTACTACATTGATACTCTGCAAGCCACCCAACGGTGTGTGGCGGAGGGCACTTTACGTGCCACTCATTACCTCCCTTTCCTGTTCCAGTCGCGTATGGTTCGCGGGAAGAACGACTGTCTGAAAGCCTCCGTGCGCGCTCTAATCTCTCTAATTTTACATTCGTGATCTCCTCGGGAGGTATAAGTAGGGGGAATCAATATATTCGATACCTCATCCAGAAACGCACCCTCTCGAAACCTGGCGAGCAAGCTACACCGCTATGCAGAGCGCCTCTCTTGCAGAGTCTGCCACTTGAGTTTATTAAACATCTCCGTAACGCTATCACGGTTACCAAATAACCCTGTGACGAAACGCGCCGCTTTTCTTTGGATCTTCTCTATCTCCTCCGTCAGACCGATCTGGTACGGATCCCACACTGATGAGCAATACTCAAGTATAGGTCGAACGAGTGTTTTGTAAGCCACCTCCTTTGTTGATGGACTACATTTTCTAAGCACTCTCCCAATGAATCTCAACCTGGTACCCGCCTAACCAACAATTAATTTTATATGATCATTCCACTTCAAATCGTTCCGCACGCATACTCCCAGATATTTTACAGAAGTAACTGCTACCAGTGTTTGTTCCGCTATCATATAATCATACAATAAAGGATCCTTCTTTCTATGTATTCGCAATACATTACATTTGTCTATGTTAAGGGTCAGTTGCCACTCCCTGCACCAAGTGCCTATCCGCTGCAGATCTTCCTGCATTTCGCTACAATTTTCTAATGCTGCAACTTCTCTGTATACTACAGCATCATCTGCGAAAAGCCGCATGGAACTTCCGACACTATCTGCTAAGTCATTTATATATATTGTGAAAAGCAATGGTCCCATAACACTCCCCTGTAGCACGCCAGAGGTTACTTTAACGTCTGTAGACGTCTCTCCATTGATAACAACATGCTGTGTTCTGTTTGCTAAAAACTCTTCAATCCAGCCACACAGCTGGTCTGATATTCCGTAGGCTCTTACTTTGTTTATCAGGCGACAGTGCGGAACTGTATCGAACGCCTTCTGGAAGTCAAGAAAAATAGCATCTACCTGGGAGCCTGTATCTAATATTTTCTGGGTACTGTGGTTGCACCTACGGTACGGCCATCTGTATCGCTGAGGCACGCAAGCCTCCCCACCAACGGCAAGGTCCATGGTTCATGGGGGGACCCAGTCACATAACTGAAACGATATTCCATAAGCACACAACTTCAATACGAGCTGCTTGTGTGGTACAGTGTCAAAAGCCTTCCGGAAATCCAGAAACACGGAATCGATTTGAAATCCCTTGTCAATAGCACTCAACACTTAATGTGAATAAAGAGCTAGTTGTGTTTCATGGGAACAATGTTTTCTAAACCAATGTTGACTGTGTGTCAATAGACAGTTTTCTTCGAGGTAATTCATAATGTTCGAACACAATATATGTTCTAAAATCCTGCTACATATCGACGTTAATGATATGGGCCTGTAATTTAGTGGATTACTCTGGGTGGTACGGCTGAAAGCAAGGGGAAACTACAGCCGTAATTTTTCCCGAGGACATGCAGCTTTACTGTATGATTAAATGATGATGGCATCCTCTTGGGTAAAATATTCCGAAGGTAAAATAGTCCCCCATTCGGATCTCTGGGCGGCGACTACTCAAGAGGACGTCGTTATCAGGAGAAAGAAAACTGGCGTTCTACGGATCGGAGCGTGGAATGTCAGATCCCTTAATCGGGCAGGTAGGTTAGAAAATTTAAAAAGGGAAATGGATAGGTTAAAGTTAGATATAGTGGGAATTAGTGAAGTTCGGTGGCAGGAGGGACAAGACTTCTGGTCAGGTGATTACAGGGTTATAAATACAAAATCAAATAGGGGTAATGCAGGGGTAGGTTTAATAATGAATAAAAAAATAGGAGTGCGGGGTAGCTACTACAAACAGCACAGTGAACGCATTATTGTGGCTAAGATAGACACAAAGCCCATGCCTACTACAGTAGTACAAGTTTATATGCCAACTAGCTCTGCAGATGATGAAGAAATTGATGAAATGTATGACGAGATAAAAGAAATTATTCAGGTAGTGAAGGGAGACGAAAATTTAATAGTCATGGGTGAATGGAATTCGTCAGTAGGAAAAGGGAGAGAAGGAAACATAGTAGGTGAATATGGATTGGGGGGAAGAAATGAAAGAGGAAGCCGCCTTGAGAATTTTGCACAGAGCATAACTTAATCATAGCTAACACTTGGTTCAAGAATCGTAAAAGAAGGTTGTATACCTGGAAGAATCCTGGAGATACTAAAAGGTATCAGATAGATTATATAATGGTAAGACATAGATTTAGGAACCAGGTTTTAAATTGTAAGACATTTCCAGGGGCAGATGTGGATTCTGACCACAATCTATTGGTTATGAACTGCAGATTGAAACTGAAGAAACTGAAAAAAGGTGGGAATTTAAGGAGATGGGACCTGGATAAACTGAAAGAACCAGAGGTTGTACAGAGTTTCAGGGAGAGCACAAGGGAACAATTGACAGGAATGGGGGAAAGAAATACAGTAGAAGAAGAATGGGTAGCTCTGAGGGATGAAGTAGTGAAGGCAGCAGACGATCAAGTAGGTAAAAAGACGAGGGCTGGTAGAAGTCCTTGGGTAACAGAAGAAATATTGAATTTAATTGATGAAAGGAGAAAATATAAAAATGCAGTGAATGAAGCAGGCAAAAAGGAATACAAATGTCTCAAAAATGAGATCGACAGGAAGTGCAAAATGGCTAAGCAGGGATGGCTAGAGGACAAATGTAAGGATGTAGAGGCTTGTCTCACTAGGGGTAAGATAGATACTGCCTACAGGAAAATTAAAGTGACCTTTGGAGAAAAGAGAACCACTTGTATGAATATCAAGAGCTCAGATGGAAACCCAGTTCTAAGCAAAGAAGGGAAGGCAGAAAGGTGGAAGGAGTATATAGAGGGTTTATACAAGGGCGATGTACTTGAGAACAATATTATGGAAATGGAAGAGGATGTAGATGAAGATGAAATGGGAGATAAGATACTGCGTGAAGAGTTTGACAGAGCACTGAAAGACCTGAGTCGAAACAAGACCCCGGGAGTAGACAACATTCCATTAGAACTACTGGTGTTCTTGGGAGAGCCAGTCATGACAAAACTCTACCATCTGGTGAGCAAGATGTATGAGACAGGCGAAATACCCTCAGACTTCAAGAAGAATATAATAATTCCAATTCCAAAGAAAGCAGGTGTTGACAGATGTGAAAATTACCGAACTATCAGTTTAATAAGTCACAGCTGCAAAATACTAACGCGAATACTTTACAGACGAATGGAAAAACTGGTAGAAGTGGACCTCGGGGAAGATCAGTTTGGATTCCGTAGAAATGTTGGAACACGTGAGGCAATACTAACCTTACGACTTATCTTAGAAGAAAGACTAAGAAAAGGCAAACCTACGTTTCTAGCATTTGTAGACTTAGAAAAAGCTTTTGACAATGTTAACTGGAATACTCTCTTTCAAATTCTGAAGGTGGCAGGGGTAAAATACATGGAGCGAAAGGCTATTTACAATTTGTACAGAAACCAGATGGCAGTTATAAGAGTCGAGGGGCATGAAAGGGAAGTAGTGGTTGGGAAAGGAGTGAGACAGGGTTGTAGCCTTTCCCCGATGTTATTCAATCTGTATATTGAGCAAGCAGTAAAGGAAACAAAAGAAAAATTCCGAGTAGGTATTAAAATTCATGGAGAAGAAGTAAAAACTTTGAGGTTCACCGATGACATTGTAATTCTGTCAGAGACAGCAAAGGACTTGGAAGAGCAGTTGAACGGAATGGACAGTGTCTTGAAAGGAGGATATAAGATGAACATCAACAAAAGCAAAACGAGGATTATGGAATGTAGTCAAATTAAATCGGGTGATGCTGAGGGAATTAGATTAGGAAATGAGACACTTAAAGTAGTAAAGGAGTTTTGCTATTTAGGGAGTAAAATAACTGACAATGGTCGAAGTAGAGAGGGTATGAAATGTAGACTGGCAATGGCAAGGAAATCGTTTCTGAAGAAGAGAAATTTGTTAACATCGAGAATAGATTTAAGTGTCAGGAAGTCGTTTCTGAAAGTATTTGTATGGAGTGTAGCCATGTATGGAAGTGAAACATGGACGATAACTAGTTTGGACAAGAAGAGAATAGAAGCTTTCGAAATGTGGTGCTACAGAAGAATGCTGAAGATAAGGTGGGTAGATCATGTAACTAATGAGGAGGTATTGAATAGGATTGGGGAGAAGAGAAGTTTGTGGCACAACTTGACTAGAAGAAGGGATCGGTTGGAAGGACATGTTTTGAGGCATCAAGGGATCACAAATTTAGCATTGGAGGGCAGCGTGGAGGGTAAAAATCGTAGAGGGAGACCAAGAGATGAATACACTAAGCAGATTCAGAAGGATGTAGGTTGCAGTATGTACTGGGAGATGAAGAAGCTTGCACAGGATAGAGTAGCATGGAGAGCTGCATCAAACCAGTCTCAGGACTGAAGACCACAACAACAACAACAACAACAACAACAACATGTGACTGGGTTTGTGATTTCCCGTCAGGGAGGTCACAGTTCGTGGTAATTGATGGAAAGTCATTGAGTAAAACAGAAGTGATTGCTGGCGTTTCCCAAGGTAGTGTTATTGGCCCTTTGCTGTTCCTTATCTATATAAATGATTTGGGAGACAGTCTGAGCAGCTGTCTTCCGTTATTTGCAGATGACGCTGTCGTTTATCGACTAATAAAGTCATCAGAAGCTCAAAACAAACTGCAAAATGATTTAGAAAAAATCTCTGAATGGTGCGAAAAGTGGCAGTTGACCTTGCATAATGAAAAATGTGACGACATCCACATGAGTGCTAGAAGGAACTCGTTAAACTCGTGTTACATGATAAATCGGTCTAATCTAAAAGCCGTAAATTCAACTAAATACCTGTGTATTACAATTGCGAACAATTTAAATTGGAAGGAACACACAGAAAATGTGGGGAAGGCTAACCAAAGACGGCGTGTTATTGGCAGGACACTTAGACAATGTAACAGACCTAGTAAGGAGGTTGCCAACACTATGCTTGTCCGCCCTCTTTTAGAATACTGCCGTGCGGTATGGGATCCTTACCAGATAGGACTGACAGAGTACATCAAAAAAGTTCAAAGAAAGGCAGCACATTTTGTATTATCGCGAAATATGGGAGAGAACGTCGCAGATATGATACATGATTTAGGCTGGAAGTCATTAAAAGAAAGGCGTCTTTCGTTGCGACGGAATCTTCTCACGAAATTCCAATCACCAACGTTCTCCTCCGAATGCAAAAATATTTTGTTGACACCGACCTCCATAGGGAGGAACGACCACCACGATAAAATAAGGGAAATCAGAGTTCGTATGGAAAGATATAGGTGTTCATTCTTTCCAAGCGCTATACGAGATTGGAATAATGGAGAATTGTGAAGGTGGTTCGATGAACCCTCTGCCACGCACTTAAATGTGATTTGCAGAGTATCCATGTAGATGTAGATGTAGATTCTTGCTCAAACAGTCTCATATGCAGTTCAATTTCTATCTCAGTAGATTTGAGTTTCTTGCCTACTGTGACAAATACATCACTTCCATTTCCCAACTGTCTGTCCTTTTGATATACACTTAAATTTTTCCCAAAAATCTCACTCCTGCCAGTTTCAGATTTTAACCTGGTATTATGGGAGCACTGCTTTTTATGAGCACTTCAAACTCTGGCACTTTGTTGTGAATGCTTTGGCAGTTTGCCATTAGGATTTTAATACTCTCACTGGTGAGAGGCATTTCTTTTCACCTTACACTGATTCTTCTGGGTTTCCTACAGTTATATGGACTGGATGGAGAGTCGCCTAATCTAAAAAAAAAAAACCTTGTGTGCAACCAACACATAGCTACTGAGTAACAGCCTCTGACGTGTAGTGCACACCTGACCCATTTAGGGGCCCTACAATTCTCAACCTTATGGTGCAAGTCCAAGAAGTTGCAGCCTAACCTGTCACAGAACCTTCAAAGTCTCTGGCTCCGTCCTTCCACTTGACTCAGAACAAGAGGGCCACGATCATTTCTGGGAACAGGCTGCAAATTGTGAGCTCCGTTGACACTCTATGTGCAAGGCTGGTCTTCTAACCTTCTATGCCAATTGCTGCAATGACCCTAATACGGCCTCGGAGCCCAGACAACAGGCATCATTTGTTCCAGCTGGCACCACAATCTGCAGTTGGTTGCATCCTGTTCCCTTAGTGGGTGCTGGAATAGCCTCTTCAACATGTTGAATGAGGCCCCCAGGTATACACACTCAGTGCACCTGATGTCCTTTCCTGTCCCTTGCTGCCATTTGCCTAAGGGAATGTTCTGGGGTTACTCCTCTTTAAGAAGGAAATTCTTCAGTGCTCAAAAGTGTGCTGAAGTTTGTTACAAATAACCCACTACAGTTCAAAAGGAACAGTGACATGGGCGTACCCAGCGATGGGCAAGGAGGAGAGGGGGCAGCTGCCCCCCCGCCCCCCCCCCCCCCCCCCTGGAAGATATTCGCGGTTTTTCACTAGTTTACTGTTTTATTTAATAAGAAATGCTGCATGTTTTCTCGGATTGTAGAAGTGCATTCTTGTATTTGAAATGTGTATTAAAAGCAGTTTTTCACTGGTTTACTGTTTTATTTAAAAAGAAGTGCTGTATGTTGTCTCGAATCTTTGTTTCCTGATACTAGTATGACCTGCCGCCCCCCCCCCCCCCCCTCCCCACAGTTCAGATCCTGGGTACGCCCTTGAACAGTGATGTACACAGACAACAAAGTAAAATTTGAAAGCAAAATTAGAAAGTTTCTCCTTGACAACACCTTCTATTCTGTAGAATTTCTTTTATTGTAACATGTAAAAGGTAGTCTGTATGAACTACTCACTCACATATGTAAATCTTTCTTCTTTTTCTGGTCCCGTCCTAAGTCCGTTGCTTTTTCTCGTGTATATTAATGACCTCTCATCTGTTACAGTGCCAGATGTTAAGTTTGTTTTGTTTGCAGATGACACAAATATTGCAATAAATAACAAGTCAAGATCAATTTAGAAATGCCTGATATAATTGGACATTAATAAATGGTTTAAAGCTAATTCACTGTCATTAAACTTTGAAAAACACAATATACGCAGTTCAGAACATGTAAGAGATTTTCTTCCAGCATGTGTATAATGTGTGAAGACGTGCAGATACGAGAGGTTGACAATGTTAAATTTCTGGGATTACATCTCCACAACATATTCAGTTGGGAAGGGCATACTGCAGAATTGCTGAAGAGCCTGAACTAGTCTATATTCGCAATGCGAATGATGTCAGATGTAGGAGCCATACATATTAAAAACTTATGTACTTTGATTACTTTCATTCTTTTATGTCGTATGGGATCACATTCTGGGGTAAGTCGTCAAAACAGCAAATAAATTCAGGAACATTATGTAGAAAGTTGTTCATGGAACAGGGTATTCTAACCACTGCCTCTCAATATATATAGTCCTTAACAAAGTTTGTTAGGGACTGATAACCCTGTAGTTTGGTCCCTTTCTTTCCAAACAAACCAACATAGTATCAAACTACGAATAAGAACAACCTACATAAAGGCCTAAAATCAATCACTTTGGTCCAAAAAGAGGTCAAATATTCAATAACACGTATTTTCAATAAATTGCCAGCAACCATTAAAAACTTGCTTTCAGATGAAGCATAGTTGAAACAGAATATGAGAGACTTTTTGGTAGGTGACTCCTTCTACTCTATAGATGAATATCTTAACAAGGAATGTTAGACCAGCTTAAGTAAAGAAGTCTGTTAATTTAAGTATTTGCACCACTTTGTCACAACAGTCAAGATTATGTATTTTGTGTATGCTAAATTTATTAATGGTGCATAACTGAATTTCATTCTGACTGTATTAATTCTGTACATATTGTCGGCTGTAATGTATCCACATATTTTTGACAATCGCCTAAAAAAGGAGCAGGGAAGTGAGTATTGTATTCAAATGTTCTATGTTTTTTATGTTATACTTTCTGACACATTCCACACTGCTGAGAATCATCTCATTTTTGGGTCTGTGGGACGAGAACTTAAAATAATCTAAAATTGTCCATGGAACCAGAAACTAATAACAAGCTTTGCGAATGTAGACACATTTACAAAATGGCGTTGTTGGCGCGAAGCGCCTGCGCCCAACGTAAAGAAACTGTCCATGTTCATAGAGACTGTACTTACCACATTTGTATATTATGAAAATTTCCTTGTATGACTGACTCTTTTCAAAAAAAAAAAAAAAAAGACGCAATTTTAATTTGAAATTTGTGAGTCAATACAGTATTTTTTTATTGCAATTTCCATTTGACAAAAATATAGAATTTCAATAAAAGTAAAAAAAACAAACCAAATAATGCTGTAACGGAGATTTGAATCGGACTCCTCCGTCACCTTAATTCAACGCTACGCGTTCAGATGTAGGCATCTGCATAAAATGCAAATTGTTTTGCCCTTAATCGTTTGAGTACCAGTGCTTGCAACCACCAGTTTATTAACATCAGTTGTGAAGTACCTGTGACTTTCACATGAAATCACCGATGCCGTTGCGAGACAGATATTTAGGGTGAGCCTTATTCATGGAGGTAAAAAAGTAAGGGAGGTGTCATTACGTCACAAACTTGAAGCCAATGCCGACCAAAAAAAAATAAATAAATAAAATTGTCATATAATATCTTGTATAAACACCTTTTCTTAAGCTGACACGTTCCACATCATTACGAAGTGTCCTATTCATGATCTATGGAACAAGAACTAATCTAATCTCATCTAATCTAATCACTTAACTAGCCCAAAACATAAGGTTTGCTGTAATGATACTCCCTTGTGACGTCACTCTGACACACCCCGAGGCCTACGTCATCGGCCACGGACGTGCCTGTACCTAGCGATGGGTCAATTCGTGTTTACGCCAAACCGAGCCAACTAAGTCGGAAGTACGCGTAAACACCGAGTTAAACCGAGCTGGGACTAAAAATCTGATACAACTTGCAACGCCGTTCTGTCTCTCGCATCAGTGGAGATTACCATTCAGTTCACCAACCTGAGCTTCGTGGTTCCTCAATCGGTGCTTACATAACTACGAACGTGGCGGATACTACATAGGGCGCAAGTTCTCGTCTTTCGGCTTGAAATTTTGACGATAGAATTGTGGAGAACCTGAAACATGCTGTATAGATTTTGAGGGCTAAGGTAGCCGTATCGCTGTTCACGACTATGCATATCGTACTACAGGCCACAATATTGGGTCTTTTGGTTTGAAACTTTGAAAACAGATTTGTGAAACATCCGATAAATGCAGTATAAAATTTGACATCCATTGGTCAATCGTAAAGTTGAAAGATGGCTGTTCACGAGCATAACCACGTACCGTGCTACAGACTGCAAAGTTGGATATATTGTTTTGAAATTTTGAAAATAGACTTGTGAACCCCCTGAAACTTGCTATATAGATTTTAAGTCATCGGACGATCTTCAGATAGCTAAATGGAGCGTCACGAGCATAAATTGATATCGTGCTATGTGCTGTAAATTTTTTTTATTTTGAAGAGAGACTTATGCGACACTCAAGAGTTTACTGTATCCTCGTTACCGTGATGAGCGCCTAAGTAGCGCAAAGCAAAGCATAACTCAAACCGAGTTGGCAGGAGAAGCTAAATTAACATTTGCCACGTCAGTGTCTACTTGGGTCGTGACTTAAGATATGGTAACCAAACCGAGTTGCTAGGAACATTCTGATAGCATTAGTTTCTCTCGTTAGCATCTGCGCGATTTGGGAACTGGTCCGATTGCAATTTTGTTTCTTATATCAGTTCGGCGATCAAACTGAAAACATTTTGTTACCGTCTGATACCAAAGCAATATGTTCCACTTTTTCTTTTTCTTGCAAGCTACATATTCAATATTATATAAACCTTCTAACGTGCCAGTCACTCTTTTTCTTGCGGGCAGTTCATAATCGGCGATCTAGTAGCCAAGTGCCACGACAAACAGCATGAATGGCTACAGCACTGCAGGTAGCAATATCGAATCTTTTGACATGAAATTTTTAAGGTAGTGATATACTTGGAATTAGCTGTAATGGTTTGTCGGCGATATGACGATCTTAAACTAGCCAAATGCCTCATCATGAGCATTAATATGTGCCGCACTACAGGCTGAAACCTGAAAGTGCGCTCGTGAGGCTCTCCGAATTTGCTAGAAGATTTGGACGTTGACTGGACATGTAGATGCCTCATTGTGTCCATGAGCGGTTGCCGTGCTATAGGTCACATTTCGAAAATATCTTCAGGAGAAACCAGGAATTTATTTTAAGGATTTTGACGACTAGTGGACGATCTTAAGTTAGCCAAACATTACGGCTCGAACATGAATGGTGTAAGCTTACCGCTTCTTCATCATTTCCCTCAGATACTTTACATTCAACATTTAATTGTATATACAGGGCGCATCAAATAGAATCATCCGATTTAAAAACATCGTAACTATAATATTAGTGGAGATATGCGTGTGAATAACGTACTGTTGAAAAGAGCAAACTCTCGAGTTTTACGTGGTTCCTGATAGGTAGCAGCAGTGTGCGCCCACTTCAGTTCTAGTAAAAATTGTGTCGGGACAACAGAAAGCGTTTTGTGTTCTAAATTTTGCGCAGTGCGGGTCAGTAATAACTGTTCAGCGTGCCTTTCGTGCTACCTATGGTGTGGATCCTCGTACGGCGCAGAGCATTTGACGATGGCATGAACAAGTCCGAGAGACAGGTTGTTTGTGTAAAGGCAAATCGCCGGGCCGTATCCGAGTGTCTGACACAGACGTCGAACGCATCCGCCATAGTTTCACAAGGAGTCCGCAGAAGTCCGTTCGCCGTGCAGCTCGACAGCTCAACATGCCCCCCAAGATGTCCATGTGGCGTGTGTTGCGTCGACATGTACACACGAAACAGTACAAAATTCAGCTACTGCAAGCTCTTCGTGAAGGGGACAAACAGCAACGTGTGGAGTACTATACTTTTCGTTTTTGACTTCCATGATTAGTGTTTAGTGACAAGGTAACATTCCATTTAAATGGAATGGTGAACCGCCAAATGTGCCAAATCGGATGATTCTTTTTGATGCACCCTGTATTAATTCTGAGTTTCCTCGACGCGCAAGTCGCCGAAGTGGCGTCAAATCGAAAGACTTGCACCAGGCGAGCGGTCTACCCGACGGGAGGCCCTCGTCACACGCCATTATTATTATTATTATCTGAGTTGCCATGACGCTAATGTTTCTAATACACTCCTGGAAATTGAAATAAGAACACCGTGAATTCATTGTCCCAGGAAGGGGAAACTTTATTGACACATTCCTGGGGTCAGATACATCACATGATCACACTGACAGAACCACAGGCACATAGTCCAGGGAACAGAGCATGCACAATGTCGGCACTAGTACAGTGTATATCCACCTTTCGCAGCAATGCAGGCTGCTATTCTCCCATGGAGACGATCGTAGAGATGCTGGATGTAGTCCTGTGGAACGGCTTGCCATGCCATTTCCACCTGGCGCCTCAGTTGGACCAGCGTTCGTGCTGGACGTGCAGACCGCGTGAGACGACGCTTCATCCAGTCCCAAACATGCTCAATGGGGGACAGATCCGGAGATCTTGCTGGCCAGGGTAGTTGACTTACACCTTCTAGAGCACGTTGGGTGGCACGGGATACATGCGGACGTGCATTGTCCTGTTGGAACAGCAAGTTCCCTTGCCGGTCTAGGAATGGTAGAACGATGGGTTCAATGACGGTTTGGATGTACCGTGCACTATTCAGTGTCCCCTCGACGATCACCAGTGGTGTACGGCCAGTGTAGGAGATCGCTCCGCACACCATGATGCCGGGTGTTGGCCCTGTGTGCCTCAGTCGTATGCAGTCCTGATTGTGGCGCTCACCTGCACGGCGCCAAACACGCATACGACCATCATTGGCACCAAGGCAGAAGCGACTCTCATCGCTGAAGACGACACGTCTCCACTCGTCCCTCCATTCACGCCTGTCGCGACACCACTGGAGGCGGGCTGCACGATGTTGGGGCGTGAGCGGAAGACGGCCTAACGGTGTGCGGGACCGTAGCCCAGCTTCATGGAGACGGTTGCGAATGGTCCTCGCCGATACCCCAGGAGCAACAGTGTCCCTAATTTGCTGGGAAGTGGCGGTGCGGTCCCCTACGGCACTGCGTAGGATCCTACGGTCTTGGCGTGCATCCGTGCGTCGCTGCGGTCCGGTCCCAGGTCGACGGGCACGTGCACCTTCCGCCGACCACTGGCGACAACATCGATGTACTGTGGAGACCTCACGCCCCACGTGTTGAGCAATTCGGCGGTACGTCCACCCGGCCTCCCGCATGCCCACTATACGCCCTCGCTCAAAGTCCGTCAGCTGCACATACGGTTCACGTCCACGCTGTCGCGGCATGCTACCAGTGTTAAAGACTGCGATGGAGCTCCGTATGCCACGGCAAATCGGCTGACACTGACGGCGGCGGTGCACAAATGCTGCGCAGCTAGCGCCATTCGACGGCCAACACCGCGGTTCCTGGTGTGTCCGCTGTGCCGTGCGTGTGATCATTGCTTGTACAGCCCTCTCGCAGTGTCCGGAGCAAGTATGGTGGGTCTGACACACCGGTGTCAATGTGTTCTTTTTTCCATTTCCAGGAGTGTAGATTCACTTGTAAAAAGCACTTACCAAACGCTTCACGAATTTCGATCAAACGAAATAAATAATGGTAATAATAAGCTATTGCAATTTAGAAGATCACAGTGAGTGACATCCCGTTCTGTAGGCACAGACTAGATTCAGCTCGGGTTAGGTCGGCGCGATAGCGGTAAACTCCAGCCTCGCGCGAAGCTGTCATCCATAGTGGTGGCGTCGTGCACTGCATGGGTACAACTCGAGTTAGTAACAATTTAACATGGGCTGACCTGAAATCCCCTCAACCCGAGTTAATCCGGTTTGGTAACTCGAGGTGACTCATCCCTACCCATACCCAGTTTCGACAGTGTTAGGTGCTTTGATTGTGTGCAGAAGTAGCTGTTTCATCAAAAATGCCAGCCTGCGTTTTTCACGGGTGTACTAGTTGATCCGATCGTAATTTAAGTTTCAAGGAATCACATTTCATGTGTAAGTGGAGTAATTCAAGCAGTATTTTTTTTTTTTGTATACATGAATTATTGTTCCACTGTTTACTTTTACTGTAGTGGTTTTATTTCTCTCATTTGACTTTAGATTTGCCTTACTTTACTCAGTGTCCATTCTCTCTCTTCTTTCCTGTTGTTTTCATTGCCTTCCAAGACAAATGCTCCGAAATCCAGGCCACACTGTATCAACGGTCTTGTCCCCAAACAACACATGGCGACGTAATCGCGCTAATTGTCAGGGCAGCATTTCACGCCCTAAATTCCTCACGCCGATAATTATTATTCATTTTTCACATCTCCTCACACTTTTCAAAAGATTCTGGCTAGGACAGCTGGAGACAGCGGTCATGCATGCTTGAGTTTTGTGTGTGGTTTTATTATTATTATTTATCTCTTGTTCCGGTGATCTGTGTTGTGACAGTATCACAGGATATGGAACGTGTCAATTTTACAAGCTTTTGGCCAGAATTTATGGTAATACATAAAACAAAACAAAAACAGTAAACAGTAACTTAGGTCCCACTACAAAAAAAATACATTTTAGATATAGCTAGAGATTACAAAACAGTAAACAGTAACTTAGGTCCCACTACAAAAATACATTTTAGAGAGAGATAAAGATTACAAAATAATAAGTCTTACAGAGAAATAAATATTGCAAAATATATGTTTACAGTAACAATATTCGGTATTACAAATACAAATTTGTGCATACATTTGCAATTTACAATACAAGAGATGTTAAACACTGTAGTTCAGGAACTCTTCTAATGTATAAAATGATCCTTGCAATAGGAACTGCCTTAAGGTTTTTTTAAACAGGAGATCATCATCTACCAAGCACTTAATTCTTGAAGGGAGGGCATTAAAAATCTTACAGCGACTGAAATGGACTCCTTTCTGCACCATACCTAGATTTGGCTGTTCATAGTGGATATCATGTTTCCTTCTAGTATTGTGACTGTGATATGCACTATTCAGTTTAAAGATGGATTTTTCTTTTCTTATGAAGCACATCAATGAGAATATATATTGCACAGTGGATGTAAGTATTTCAAGCTTCTTAATAAGATTCCTGTGTGTGGCTCTAGGACGGACTCCACACATGATCCTTATGGCTCTTTCTTGTGCACACAGTACTTTTTTAGCCAGTGGCTGATTTCCCCAAAATATAATTCCAAATGCTATAATTGCATGAAAGTAACCATAATACGCTGACTTCACGGTTTCCATATTTCTATAAGAAGAAACAATGTGCAATGCATATGTTGCTGAACTTAGTCTTTTGCAAAGATCCACGATGTGGTTGGACCAATTCAGTTTGCTATCAATATGCAAGCCTAGGTATTTTGAGGAATCTACCCTGGTTATTGTCTGCTCACCTACCTTTACAAATATTTCCTCATCTTTGGATGTTTTGTGGAACTGAATGTAGTTTGTTTTACAGTAATTTAAAATAAGGCCATTAATGTTGAACCAGTTCACCATTTCATTTAAAACCTTATTTGCCGTTACCTCAAACTTATCTTCCGAATTATCAATAAGTAGTGTAGTGTCATCCGCGAAAATGGTGAATCTACAATATTCCGTAGAGAGAGGAAGATCATTTATAAATATAATAAAAAGTAGGGGGCCCAGAACTGAGCCCTGCGGCACTCCACATGTAATGGTACCCCATTCTGAAGATATTGGGACACCATCTTGACTACCTACTACAACTTTTTGTTTTCTGTTTGACAGATATGAGTCGAGCCATTTCCCTGCTGCACCACTTATACCGAGATGTGCAGCTTTTTGTAAAAGAATTTGGTGATTTACACAGTCAAATGCTTTTGTTAGGTCACAAAATATGCCAATCACTTTCAGTTTTTTGTTGATAGATTCCAAGAGTTTGCCAGTAAAAGCAAATATTGCATCTTCTGTTGACAAACCTTTTTGAAATCCAAACTGACTTTTGCTGAAGCTATTGTGTTCACTGAGATGCTTAACTATCCTGGCATGCATTAGTTTCTCTAAAACTTTTGAAAAGCTTGTCAGTAGTGATATTGGCCTATAGTTAGCAGTATCCGTCTTATCCCCCTTCTTATACAGCGGTTTTACAACTGCATACTTAAGCCTCTCAAGAACTATTACTTGCTTAAGTGACGCATCAAAAATGTGGCAAAGGACTTTACTTACATGACGGGAGCAGTATTTTAATAATTTGTTAGAAATGTTGTCAATTCCAGCAGAGTTTTTACTTTTCAGGGATTTAATAACTCTTTCAATTTCTTGAACAGTGACTGTTTTTACCTTCATGTGTTGCACTACACCAGGTACTCTAGCTTTCAAAAGATTGATGGCTTGCTTCATGGACCCTTGTAAACCTATTTTTTCTGTTACTGTTAAAAAATTGTAGTTGAATGTGTCTGCAACTGTTTTTGGATCGCTAACAAGATTACCCTCACTTTTGATTTGGATATTTTCACAACAAACTGCATTTTTCCCCGTTTCCTTCTTTACAAATTTCCAGATAGTTTTTACTTTATTGCTCGAGTTGTCAATTTCTGCCTTCAAGCACATGTTCTTTGCTGCCTGAATTGTCTTATTCAGAACTTTATTGTAGATTTTATAGTGTGTAATCCTACTGTAATCATTTGAACTCCTGGCTGCAGCATATAGTTCTCTTCTTGTTTTACAAGAGATTTTGATGCCTGTAGTAATCCAAGGCTTGTTTCCAGATTTGAACAGGCTTTCTCTCACTGATTTTTTAGGAAATGCTTCTTCAAAAAGGCTTGTAACTTCATTGATAAATATATTAAATTTTGAATTAACATCAATGGTAGCATATACAGGAGACCAGTCCACAAGCCGTAATTGCTGATTAAAGGTTTCAGTGGTGTGTCTGTTTATAATCCTAAGTGTTTTCCAAATGAAATTTTCTTTTCTTTGTACATTCATTTGGTTTAGAGTGAGGAATTGCCCTTCATGATCAGAGAGCCCATTTATAATATTTTTCATGGTTAAATTATTGCAAATATCCTTATCTACAATTACATTATCTATTAAAGTGCTAGAGCTGGCAGTTACTCTAGTTGGAGTGTCCACCACTGGTACTAAATTGTAACAGTACATTAAATGTTCAAAATCTGTCTTGTTTCTATTTTCTGTTAAAAGGTCCACATTGAAGTCACCCATAACAATGATAGATTTAGTTTTCCTACATAGGTGGGCCAGAAGTGATTCAGTTTGTCTTAGAAATACCTTTAGATTTCCAGCAGGTGCCCTGTAAACAGCCAGAACAATAACAGTTGCATTATCTGCTGTTAACTCAATGCCACACTCCTCAAAATGTTGTTCATCACAGTATTTGCTTAAATCTAGGGATTTATACACTATATTATTTTTTATAAATATTGCAACACCACCTTTTTCCATAACAGATCTGCAGTAATGAGTAGCTAAACTAAAGTTCTCAATCTGTATCATGTGGATCCCATTCATAACGTGATGTTCTGAGAAACACAGTATATCAGGCTCACTTTCACACTCGTCTTTTAAATTTATTAGCAACTGGTCTATTTTATTCTTGAGGCTACATATATTTTGGTGGAATAAAGACAAAGTTTGATTTTTTCTCCCCTCTGCATTGGCTTTTTTTCAGTACATTAGTTGATAGTATTGCTTGAGGTGTGGAAAACTCATATTGAACACACGAGAGAGATGCTTCACGCAACTTTGAATCCTCATCTCTCGTGTTACTCACCATAAAAAACGCTGAGTTTGTTTTCTGTTGCGTGTAGGACGGGCAATAGTTCCCGCTGAATATGTTGTTTTAGCTGTTGGTTCCGCCACTGACGATTCTGCTGCTTTTGAGGATGCTTCTTTTTCTTTTGCTGAGACTGGTCCCATACAGGTACATGGAATTTTTCTGTTCGCTTTCTCTCTGTTCGCAGTGATTTCTTTTATCATTTTACATACAAAGTTTTTTCCTTCATAATTTAGATGCATTCCGTGTTTGGTATGCTGGCACCTGTCCAATTTGCCTATATCAAGGACGCTACATTTTCCAAACAAAGAACACATCTGTTTTATTTTAATGTTAGTTTTACGAATTTCTTTATTTACACACGAGTGATACATTAGATCATATCTGTGTGGTAATGTTGCAACTATCGTATTTTTTTGTTTACTGCGTTCCAGGAATTTCGTTAGTTCAGTGAGACAGTTATTTGCTTCGTTTTTCGCAACATCATTTGCACCCGCTATACACACGACATAGTCATTTTTTCCCGACATTTTGTCTTGTAAATCAACACCAATAATGTTTTTTTGCTGTTGCTCCTGGCTTCACAAAACCTGTTGCGTCGTATTTCGTGTTTTCTTTGAATAGTCTCGTCATTTTCTGCCGTGACTGTCCGTCAAAAATAATACATTACTTTCGTCTTTGCACTGTTGTACGTTTTGATTGATAGTGTCTTTCTCATTACTACGTGCAATAGATGTCCCATTATTATGTACAATAGACGGCATGCTCAATTTCGCACCTTCATTGTTTGCGTTAATGCTGAACTCAGAGCCTGTATCACCATTCTGATTACAAAGTTTGTTCAAAAGTTCATGTTCCCTTACCGATGTTAGGCCTAAATCCGCCTCTTCACTCACGGAAATAACTTGACATTTGTTTTTAACAGCCAATTGCTTGGTGTTTTTACTCCCTGGTGATGCTTTCGTATTCACACCTCTGTTTTTATATGGTATATTTGTCCTCGCGTTAGAGTTTTTTTGCGGAAGAGAACTGGCCGTTTGTTTGACTAATGACTCACTTATTTCTTTTCGAAGTTCTGACATCTCACTACTCAATACACTGGAGGCTAGAAATACACTCATTTAACTATTTAATTTCGTCCTTACAATTCACACACACTGTACTTTTACCGATATTATTTTCGTTTTTCTCTGATTGCATGAATGTGTATGTGTGATGTGCTTTCTTTCTGAAGAAGGCTTTGGCTGAAAATTTATGTGAACACTCTTTTCGTCGTGCCTGCCTTGTGCTCGGCTTGTGAGTAGCTGTCTATCCTTTTCGCAGTATAGTTATTTTTTCATGAAGTTTGTTGAAAATAACCCACTGCACTTCAACAGGTATAATGATGTACGTAATTACAATACCAGAAGAAAAAAAGACATTCATTACGCCACATTAAGGTTGTTTGTAGCACAAACAGTGGTTGACAATGCTGCAACCAAAAGTTTCGATCACTAGAACACATACACATTTAAAAAAAAATTCTAGTTCAAATTGCCATCCTGACAGTATTTTATTCATGTAAGCTCTATAGTTCTTAGTATTTGAAACAGTTTTTGCGTGCACACGTCAGGAATAATTAACAAGAAGCAGTTGTAAACAGTAGTCTGCTAATGTTTTGGCTACCTAAAATGGCGACGGGCCCCACCCGCTCTGGCTTCAAAATAACATATAGTCTAAGTCTGTAAGGCCACCTCCCTTCTTTTCTTACCTCCATAGTCTTATTGCACACTGGTCAACTCAGGTGCTACGTCATTATGACGTGGACTGTGGCCTCTAATAAATGCAGGCCTGAGCTCACGTCTGTGTGACGTCAGCAATGTAGTGTCGTCCATGGCCAGCGATAAATACTTATCAAAGCCCTTTGGTCAAATCTTGGAAATACTGAAGAATATGAAGAAATATGAATATTATTACTCAATTCACTCGCACCAATTTAAGCTGTACTCTTAGAATCCTGCCTAACCTATCCTATGGAAGTGCAACATGTCCGGAAATAAAGAGACAAATACTTCTAAGAAGAAAAAATACAAATTTTAATGCAGCTCGTTTCAGTCGCAACATTTAAATCTGTACTCTTAGGTTTCAGCCTAACCACACACTCGAAAGGCGGCACATATTCGTAAATAAAGAGGCAAATATTTGTGAAAAGGAAGAACATGAATTTTATTGTTGCTCATGTCAGCCACAGAAATTTAAACTGTCCTCTTAGGTTCCTGCCTGACCACGTACTCGGAAATCAGTAAATATTTATTTCACCCTTCGTTCTCAGATCAGACAGAATTCAAATAACGACTAGTATTGCGGAACATATTTGCATTACATTCATAAGAAACTAACAGAAGGTGCCAACAATGCTAACATGGAATAGAAAATTGCATGTAATGGGATGCGAACCAACAACTTCCGACTCCAGAAATCACGACGCTATTTACTACGCAAGCGCTTAATCATGCAATGTTTTAACTCTGGTTTTGGTTATCATATCCTATCTTGAAAACTTTTATCGTTGATGTATTATTAAGTGACATTTAACGATAATTACGATGTTTTTGTGATAAATTTTCAGTGTTTCGTTACATTGAAACGACATACTGCAAATAATAAAACAAGTGTGTTTCTTTCTTAATTTGTAAATTAGTGACGATAATAACTCACTTCTAAGAGAGTGTGGGGACGTACAGCCACTGGCTCTACCCCCCAATAATATCGCTCCCCTACCGGAGCAAGAACAACTATGAGAAAGTAATAGAAAACGGGGAGTTGAAAGTGCTTATCACACCGAAATGTGTTGTTACATTTAAATCTCAACAAGTTCCCCAGTATGTATATTTGCGTGGTATACGATGCCCTGTTGCAACTTATGTCCAGTCAGTTTTGCAATGTCACGACCGTCTTAGATATTTCCGTTCAAGTTTGCAATGTCGCACCAGTGCCCGCTGTGCCAAATGCACGGGAGCCCATGAGACCTCACAGTGCTCACATGCCGGAGAGACCAGGTGTTTGCATTGCAACGGAAACCACCTCACTACTAATCGCTGTTGCCCAGTTTATCAGCAGCACATGGAAGCAAAGCGCAGCGAAGCCTATGGCGGTTCTTACGCAACTGCCGTATCGTCACCGCGACCATCATTTGCACAGACTACTGCTAGTGTTTCTACAACACGAGAGCTCTCTCCTAGTGACTGGCCTAAAATATGCGAGAAAATAAAAGTTTTAACATGCTACAACGGGGACATGAGCGTGCAGTTATGTTGGTTCCAGCTCCCAGGTCTTACAAAACTAAACCATTTACTCGCAGTCCATACGAGCAGGGTTATTCTGATGTGGTATACGAATTTCAAGGTCCACAGAACTCAATACAAAACAATCCATATCCTCCCACTCCTCTAGCAACATCTTATACTGCTCGAGAAACTGCTATTTACAGCCTTTGTGCTTTAATAATGCAGATATTTCTTTCTCTTAAAGGGCATAGGCTCTTATACTTAATACTGTTGAAGACTTCTGCAAATCTGACAATGGCTTTTAAAACACTCCAGTGGAATGCACGGTCAGCAGTCTCTAACAGAGAAAGTCTTTATCAGGAGCTTAGCAGCAACCACATACCAGTAGCTTGTATTTGCGAAACTTGGTTTCAGCCGACCCAACGAATACAATTGAAAGGATATGCTGGTCTCAGAAACGACAGAGGCAATGGAAAAGGAGCAGTAGTAGCCATTTTGATGAGAGAGAAGGTTAAGTTTAAACTATTGGACATCGCTATTAGGATAACAGAATGCCAGGTAGTTGCTGCTGTAATTTACACTCCCAACAGAGCATTCACCATCGTCACGATTTACAAACCACCTAACTGTAAAATACAAGATCTTTCACAGGATCCGATTGTAGCCCAGCTTCAAACGCCATTTCTCTTTTGTGCGCACCACTCACTACGCGGTTGCAAAATAGATGACGTGGATGGCAGAGAGGTAGTTACACTTTTTGAAAAGTTCAATTTGATTCTACTAAATGATGGTTCTTCTACTACGACACATAACCCAAACAGACGACCGTCAGCCGTCGATTTGAGATTGTGCTCTGTTGACTTCAACCGTGTAACGGAGTGGACGGTCAAACGAGACCCTCCTGGCTCAGATCATTTCCCTCTGGAAATCACAATACTTACCTATGAATACAGTAGAAATTATCTACCCAAACAGAAGGTGGAAAACAAAGAATGCTGACTGGCCAAAGTATACTGCAACAGTCCATGTGAAGTTTCAATCTTTTAACAATTTGTTAGCTCCGAAAGAGGCCTACCAACAGCTAATTTCAATTATTGAAGACGCTGCAACAATTTCCATTACAAGAAAAAAGTAAGTCATCGTTTCGAAGCAACAGCCCCCAGTCTGGTGGACACCAGAGTGCTCTAGAGCCATAGCACAGCGCGAACTTGCGTGCAGTAACTTCTGTAAACAACAAAATGTAGAAAACTTCATCGTATATCGGAAAATAGCAGCGAAAGTTCGAAGGCGGTTAAAAGACTGTAAAAAGAATAGCTAGCAAAATTTCTGTGAATCTTTAAATAACAATGTTAGTATCGCTGATGTTTGGAAGAAATTAAGATTTTTCAAAAATAAAAACTCCACTATGTGTCAGCCATTAAGTGACACATGTCCTGAAGACTTTGTGAATTTAATCTCACCAGCTTCCGCAACCGAGCAGCCATTTTGCCCCCCGAAGCAAAGGGGTTACAATCATCCGCTCGTGGTACCGTTTTCGTATGAAGAAGATGAATGGCATCAAAAAGAGCGTAACTCCCACACCTGGTATGGACAGTATACACTATCAGATGATAGAAAATCGCCCTGACATAGCACTCAGAAAACTGTTACAGATATTTAACCAAATATGGGTGAATGACACGCTAATAGAAAATTGGACAACTCAAGTAATGGTAGCCACACTGAAACCACATAAGGATGAAGAGCAGGCCAAATCATATAGACCTATTTCTCTTTCTTCCTGTATCGGTAAAACTTTAGAACGCCTGCTAAAAAATAGCTTGGAATGGTGGTTGGAATCAAATCAGTCCCTGTCATCGAGTCAGTATGGGTTTAGAAAAAGGAAGGAAACAATAAATAATTTAAATATCTTAACCTCAGAGATCAACGACGCAACAACAAGAAAAGAGAATGTAACAGCTATATTCCTGGATATAGTTGGAGCGTATGGTAATGTTCTTATACCTGCATTGCTGCCGAAGTTGGAAACCATTGGAATCCCGCCACAACTGATTTATGGAATCAGCACTTTCCTCACTGAAAGACACATATTGGTTCGGTTCCAAAATAAATTAATTGGACCACATCGTCTTACAACAAGTCTTCCACAAGGAGGTATCTTCAGCCCACTACTCTTTGCACTACATACTAACGAGCTGGCGAGGATTATCCATTTTCCAGTTAAAATCCTCCAGTATGCAGATGATATTTGTTGTATGTGTGGACCAAAGGAATGGAGGAGGAGGAGGAGGATATTAGTGTTTAACGTCCCGTCGACAACGAGGTCATTAGAGACGGAAACCAAAGGAATGGATCAGGCTGTGTGTGAGCTACCAAAGGCGATGGACACACTGGATCAAACATTACCAAGCTGTGGGTTACATATTTCGGCAGAAAAATCGGTACTTGTTCCTTTCATGAACCAAACTATACCAGGCTGCTTGAATAGTGTAAAATACCACTGACATCCCAGGCGAGGTTTCTTGGTGTTCTCTTCGATTCCAGGATGAGTTGGATACCTCATATTCAAACCGTTGTCAGTATGTGTGAAAAAGCATTGAACCTTATCAGATCAGTGACAAGTGTATGGTGGGGGGCTCACCCAAACACTCTGCTCACTCTCTACCGCACGTTGATACGTTCCCGTACAGACTACGGATGCACGGTCTATCACGCTGCTGCTAACAAGTACCTAGCACTACTGGATAAACTGCAGTACAGAAGCTTACACTTCTGCCTCGGAGCTATGCATTCTTCTCCCACCAGCGCCCTTCTCCTGGAAGCATCAGAAATGCCTCTACATATTCGCAGAATAATGTGTGTGGTCGCTATATCTTACAGCGGACTAAACATCCACTGATAAAAAACTGTGAAACGCTCTCTCAAGTAGGGAATAACAGAAATGTCAGGAAACAGCAGTTTTATATCTACAAGCAGTACGAAGACTGGAAATATCTCCAAAAGAAAGTATACCGAAGCGAGGTTCTTCCAATGTTCCTATATGACTATCACAGCTCTTATCACGATATTCCTATAACATAAGTCGACTAGTCCAGCAAAGGAAAAGGATATGGGCAGTTTTCACCTACATCGTACCTGGTAGAAAAGTAGGCAGGATGTCTTAAACTATATACAGATGGATCAAAAATGGGGGCGGAAAATCATACTGGGTGTGCTTTCTTCTTTCCAGAATGTGTAGAAGAAAGGAAGTTTCAACTACCAGGTGATGCTTCCATATTTCTTGCTGAAACTTCCGCTATTAAATAGGCAATCAAATATGCAAGATCTCTCAAAATACCCAAAGCAGTAATAATCACTGACTCTAAAAACGTTCTGAAATCCATTAGTTACAGGAATTGGGACAAAAGAACTAGGAGATACACCCCCGACATACTGGATCATTATCACAAAGCTAAGAAGACTGGCCAAATTATAGAATTTGTATGGGTCAAATCACATTCCGAAATTCCATAATGACAAAGCAGATCAACTGGCGGGAGTTGCGATTAACAGTGGAAGACCTATGGACATTAAACTCCCATACACAGAATACCTCCTAAAAGTAAAACAACAAGCGATTCTCTCATGGCAGGAAGAATCGAATGAAAGCCAACAAACGAGAGGTAAAAGCTATGCACGTGTACAGACATTCATACCAAGACAGACGTGGTTTGGGAACTTCAAACATTCAAGGAAAATTATAACGTCCACTGTGAGAATGTGTCTCAATCATGGATCTTTCCCTGCCCACTTACATAGAATCGGCGTATCGGAGACACCCTTCCGTCGATGTGAAGAGGAAACAACTGGTGATGTAAATCACATCTTATTTCAGTGTAGACGGTATGAGAAAGGCAGAGTCAACTTTTTAAATGACTTCTTAAGCGGAGGTTTACTATCTTTGGCCCGAAAAAAGCATGTTCTTTGAGAATTTTTTTCTTGGGATGTGTTATAGGTATCAATGTCAAATTTGGTCAAAATGTTTATTGATATTTCCTCTACAATCTGGAATTTTTTCGACCGGAAATATCTAAGAGCAAAGGCGGAAGTGCCATCGGAACGAAACAAAATTTCGATGTAGACCTCCACGCGCAGTATGTCACAGATCAGCCGGCTCGTCTGAAATTAAAATTGAGTTGACGTTAGCGAAGTATGTAAGATTCTTTATTTGTACCTCGCTTAAGTTATTTGGACCAAAGGAAACAAAACGGCGAGCATTTGAAAAAAAAGGGTTTTATTCATCGATTTTTCGACTTCGTCGGTCAAGTAAAAATATTTATAATTGATTGATCGGAATAAAAGTGGTACTACTCCTAGACAATTTAGTTAGCTTCATCAGAAACAAAGAATCATGCCAATCGGTTCAGTAGATTTGAAGTTACCATACCGCGCGATAAAAAAAGTCATTTCGAGAAAAACGCATTCGAAGTTTTGACTACGTATAAATGCAATATTATGCAACTTACGTTCAGTATGCTATTTCGGGTCCATAAACTAATCTTTCCTCTTCCTCATAGAGAGCGTTCTGTTCGATCTGGGCAATCTGCGCTGCTCCAGAGCCGCTCGTACGGCCGGTGACAAGCGGTTTTCGGCCGCTTGAATCCGGTGGTCGTCCGAATGCTTGGCGAACTGCGTCGAATAGAGTCCCAAGGTGACGTCCATTGTTGTCACGATCTTCAGAATTGCAGAATACCCTTCGTTGAAGCTGCTCACTGCCGGGAAAGTCGCAATCTCCACAGTCTTCGCACCAGAATGCAAATGCTTGGGGGCTAACTTCCAAACACACGCATTCAAACTTTCATTTGAATTTTGTGTGTTTCCTCCCAACCACGGGTACAATAACTCGCTTCCGAAAGAAAAAAAACTGGTGGGTGAAAAAGGCCGATTTCAGTCACGTGCATTTCCGTTCTGTATTCAGAAAAACCGTTTCAGGGGTGGATTCTAAACACTTTTATGGATCCAAAAATACAATTTAAAAAAATCGATTTTTGAACCAAAAGATAGTATACCTTCCCTTAACTTAATTAACTTACAGTGCCGGCCGCACACGCGACCCTTAGCGGCGCGTCTTAATCAAGTTGTGCATTCCTAGGAAAATTTTATAATGTACAAATATATTTTTATCTTTAGCGTGAGCACTGTTGCTCTAAACCATTTCATAACTTTTTACTCTATGTAATGTAAAATTTTTTTTACTTCTGATGAAGGCTGCCTTAGAGCAGTTGAAACCTAGGTAAAGTTGAAAATTTTTTACCTGTGCAACCGAAGAGCTGTATTTTCAAGTAATATTATAAATTTCGTCTACGGTTGCTGCATTATCGGCCATGTTCAAAATTGTAGGTTTTTTATGCTGTTATTACTGATGATTTTTTTTTGTTTTGTGGATTGTGCACCCTTGGAAGGACTGACGGGGTGATGAGAGTACTTTTGTTCTACAAGTGGCGAATACATAAGGGCATCCTGGGGAACGAGGATGGTCCTGTCGTTGCTGTACGTCTGCAAGGGCGACGAAGGGCACGTAACAGTTGTTCAGCTTCTAGAACTGGATGTGACGTTCTCGAGACTACTGGCTTATAAGTCATAAATGGAGATCTGGGAGATTGGGAATGAGGTGTATAGGTTGGACGATGCCTTTTCGGAATTATATAAAGAGACAAATGGGAATAATTTATTTAGGGAGATAGAGGGAAGTCCAGGAGTTGCAGTTCACTTAAAGTAAATTAAGGATGCAGTTGCTACAGTTGGTGGATGTGGTTCCTCTAGATAGGAGTTGGCAGAAGAGGCCCTGGGTATATATGCTGGAGAAAAATTGATAAAGACAATGTTCTGAACAGCAGATAAAGAGGAAGTGCAGGAGGTAAATAGCACAGTTGTTCAGGTTCAGCAGATGGAAAGTTCTATGAAGGATGCCTTAAAATGGCACATGACGTGGTTATTGAACTTATAACAAGGGGTGTCGAATCACATGAGCCTAGTATGGGAATTAGTACGGAGCTATCCTAGTGTGCTAGCGAAATGAGGGAGGTAATGAATAGTGATTTGGGGAAAACACAGAAGCAACTGAGTGCATTGGACAATTAACTGAATGTGGCGAGATTACTGCATGGGCGAGTGGACCAAATTGGAGCTGCTAGGAGTGAAGCAGCCATATTGCATGAGGTGATGTTTCATGCACTGAATGGGAAACTTAGTAGCTTATTGGTACACCAAGAGAATTCATGATGGGATTGTGGCAGGCAGAAAGGCAGTTTCCCATGGAGTTACAGCGATATAGCCAAATGTCGCAGGAGAATCTAGCGCTGTTCTTTCATTTAGGTGGAAGCAGTTGGAGCTAGGGTGCATAATGCGATCTGTGTACCTGTTGTAGGGACAAACTCGGAGTTTCATTACTACAGCATTCACCCATATCCAGTGAAATGGGGAATATTGGTAAAGTGGGTGCTAGTGAGAATACGGTAAGTATTACTAGTCTCAAAGGACAAGCAGGCTCATGTGACAATGTCATGGGTAGAGTTGGAAAGGTTGTACAAGGGAGAGTTATGATCTGTCTGGCTTGCCAAGTATGGAATGATATGCGAATGGGTGAAGCAAGTTTGTTTCTAGAGGAAGTAAGTGGGACGAGTTGTGGGAAGGAGCTTCTGCCAGCACAAATGTACTATCAGAGGATAGGTACATATTGATTATACTCCATATTCATGCAGTAACCTGTGTGGTTGAATTGCTACGGAGGGGGCAGACCGGTAGGATTGAAAAAAACTCGAGTTTCAGGAAAACCGAATGATCATTACTGACATGACTTATGGGACACTTGGGGACAGATTTTTGTCTTCAGGCTATGCTTACAGGCTCAACCGTTTTGACATTGTCGTGGATTACGTTGTATTGGTCAGAAAGACTCTGAGGGTAATTCCATTCACAATTTAATGTATTTGAATGAAACTCTCAGTCCAAAACTTTTGCAGTCCTCAGACAGATTAATAGAGTTCCGAGAAAGGGGAATTTTGGTGCAACAAATGTGGTATCATATCACCATTTCTGGCAAGAACAGGAGCACAAACTATTAATGGCGAGCACATCGGTCGCCAGTTGCAGAGTGTTTGTAGCAAGCTTTCGTGTACTGTATTTCTGGGTAATATGCTAGAGTGCACAAGCTGTGGTATGCCAACACACCAATTATCAGTAGAATGGTTCACCAGCACTGGTAAGGGAAGCAGTTAGTTTTAAGGTCTTAATTAATGTATAAGGGTGTGATAAGGGGTATATATTGTCGTATATGGTGTTGGTGGAAAACAAGTAGGGTGAATTCAGGAGATTGTCCTCAATATATAAATTATTAGTTAAAGTAGTTGAGTGGGAGCACAATGTTAAAGATTCGGGACAAATCTTCTTAGAAGGGAGGAGGTATGCTGCACCACAAATAAGTACAGTTGTGGATTTGAGGAATTCTTGTAAATTTCGCGCAACTGTGGCTGGACGATAGTAATGAATGGACCAATTGTCACATTGGATTTCAGGGATGGGCGATGTTGATATTTAGCAAACAATTCTGCAAGGCAGTTTTGCGATACCGCTCTCAGACGAGAATGTACAGCCTACTAGGCACTGTATACATGTGTAGCGGCACCACCGTTTAGGATAGGGAAAGTTAGTTTTGTGTGATATTCTGAGCACAACTTATAGCCAGGTGTGGGGCACATTGTAGTGGGTTACGCTTACCAACAGTTGCAAAGGCAAATAGATGCCACAGGTGCGTAGCACTGCCAGAGAAGGCACACACAGCAGTTTGCATGGCGCAAGTCAGAGGCAGAAGGGGCCCACTGGCGCAACCTAGGTATTGGGAGTACGTGACTTGGAGCAGCATGTTAGCATAACACGGGCTCACAGCCGAGTATAAATAGGTATCGTTTTCTAACGGGAGTTATTCAAGTGTGGCAACTCTCCTGGACGGTGGGGCGTGTCACACCACCAGGCTACACGCAGTAACAGAAGGGGCGCCAGCGTCTCAGTCCACGGCGGGTCGTTGGTTCAACCCTCTGAGGCTGATGCTGTGTCTGCAGCCAGCCAGCGGCGGGCCACTCTTTGGCTCACTACCGCAGGCAGTTGTCTCAGCTCCCAGCACACGCCGGAGACATCCTGAGGCAAGGGCTACAGATTCAGACGCCGGATCGCAGGTGCTTGTCGTCGCCGCGATCTCAGCCACGCCGGCGAGAAGAAGGACGCATCTGGCCGCCTGCAGCTCACACTGGAGGCCGGTTCCCACTAGGGCTGCCGCGCGTCAAAACCGCGCGTCAGCGGCGTGGTTGCCATGGAAACGGCGTCAGCGGCACGGCGCGGCGGGCTCTGCGTCGCGGTTTGCCCATGTCGAACCGCTTCCGCTGCCGCGTGACGCGCTCCAGGTGCGCGCCGCCAATCACAGAACGCGCTGAGCGTGACGTCAGGTACGGCACCCTGGGCCACACGAACTTCTGCCGAAGCGCTGGCGCGGACGCGGCGGCAGCTATGAAAAACATATCATCCGATTCCAAGGAAAGTATTCGGTAGAAAAATTTGATTCTTGGGCATGTTATAGCCTGATATCTTCTCTCGATAAAGGACCGAATTTCTTTTCGTTATTCGTCGTAGTTACTTGCTGTATCGCATTTACGTAAACCTTTACACGAAATTTTAATGAGTGTGCAGAGGTGAAAACGCATTGCGTGGACTTTGCGTACAGTTCATTTTAGGTTATACATTATTGCGTATGAAATTTAGTCAACATATCGAAATTGTTTTTAAAGCTGAGAGCAGATCGATAGCTATCACCGTTCTCGAGATATTGAGTGATATGTCGGCGGACGGGCTGTGCCGTGACCGACCGCGGCTCGCTCGCGACGCGACCGATATTTCGTCCTGCTCGTCGTAAACCATGTGGTTGTATCAACCGCAAATTTCGTAAACGTTTCAAGAAATCGAAACTTGGGTTTTTGTAAACGATAACTTGTGAAAAGTCATGTATTTCGTCGCATGATAAATATCCTAAATCTGTTTATCTACCGAGATATGAAAGTAACTACAGTTTTTCAGAAGGGATAGATGAATTTTTTTAAACGGCATTAATAGCATGTCGAATGAGAAGTTAAACCGAAACTAATTTGCTGGTATGTCATAAGATGTAATTTACTAAATATGTAGAGCTATTGATTATTTCCTTTCTTTTTTCTTTATCCAGTGTACTTTACTGACTCAAGACGCGTTTCGCCTTTTACTTTAAGGCATCTTCGGTGGAATCTAGAATGATTCAGTTTTGTTTTGATATGTGATACTTGCAGATTATAAAACAGTTCACATCTTTTTTTTACGTGAATGACTGATTACTTTCAGTGAATCGAGTTTTTGGCGGACATATACGTTTCCCCTCACCTGGTCACATGCTGGAGGTTGAACTAAAACTTAGATTATGGAACATAGGCACATTTTCATGTTTGCTCTTTTTTCTTCTGTCACTAGCAGTAGACGGTTTACTGAAAACTCTGATTTGACGTCGTAACTACAGTGTGTTCACCTAATGTCCCTTCCTGTCTGGTTTGTTTATGTACATGTTGGCAAACTGCAGAATTATATGCTGAAAACTAATGTTTGTTTATTTTCGTTCTCCTTATATCTGTATGTGTGTGTGGCTAGCCGGTGATAGTTATAGAAAGTTGAAAGTGAATCCAGTAGTTGTCAGACAGTGGTTGAAAGATTTGGTGTTCAGCTGATTTCAGTTTTGGTTTAAATGTTTTGTGGAGGAGTACATGGAAGAGTAAATTCACTGCTTACATTAACAGATAAAAATAGTAGAATAGTATTTCAACAGATGATTATTATCAGAATAGTATCAACCAACCCCTTTGTCCTCACTCTTTGACGCCCCATAATACGTCCTGTCAACTAACCCCGATTGTTGTCAAAGTTGTGCCGTAATTTCCTCTTCCTCCTCTATTTAATTCCGTACCTCTTCTTTAGTCACACGATCCTCATATCTAATGTTCAGCATTCTTATGAATCACCACGTTTTGAAAGCGTCTATTGTCTTTTTGACAGAACTGTTCATCATCCACGTTTCACTTACGTACAAGGCTGCACTCCACACAAATACCTTTGTAAAATAGTATCCAACCATTAGAATTTATATTCGGCATGAACAAATTTTCTTTTTCAGAACGCTTTTCTTGCTATTGACAGTCTTCAGTCAGGTTTGCGTCTGCATCAGGAAATGCCTTACAATTTAAAATCTGGTTTCGAAAACTGTTCGAAACATATATTATTCTTTCCTGATTCTTAAGCAAGGTGCTGGCGATGATTACATTATGCTCTGTGGGAAATTCTATCAGGTGGCTTCCACTTTCATCCCTTCCCCCTAGCCTTTGTGTTCTTACTGTTTCGTGTACCTGCTACCGTATCACATTTTAAATTTTTGTCTCGCTTAACTATCTGAATAATTTCTTTTGTCGGTCATTGTTTCAATGTGTTAGGAGATAGTGAACAATCGTGAACGGTAGTCATGAAATCTGTTCATGGTGAAATGAGAAAACATGAATAATGAAATATGTGAAAGAGTACATTGCACAGAAAATGAAAAATTGGTATGTCTTCACCCAACTTCGTGTTTCTTTCATGTAGGTGTAAGATATAGTTAATCAAACGCACCGCGCGTTTCGGTGGGTCCCACCCCGTACCTCAGTGGCTGTCCGTCATTGGCTACCGCTAACGTCTGCCGCTTCCAGATGGGAACGCCAATTCCGCGAGCCGCCGCGTCAACGCGGAAAACGCTTGCCGCTGCCATTACCGCACGCCGCGCTGCCGCGCTCTAGTGGGAACCGGCCTTGAGCGGCGCTGAGTCGGCAGGGACGCAGGCCGCTGAGTCAACTGTGGCATCCTGACGATGACGCAACTCGGTTGGCGTACAAGGCTGGCTCGACACAGCATTGCATTACACCGGTCACTGGGGTGCTTCCTCAGCATTGTGGGGCCCTGTGATGCAGACCAAGAGGAACGAGGGCACTCTAGCTAAAAACCAATAAATCACTTGGAAAGTTCTCGCTGAGTTTTAATACGGCACCTCCTGACAACCATCCACTACACATGTATGAAGTTGTTAGGGTAACACAGGGCACTGACATGTTGTGGAGAACCCATATGTTGCAGTTACAACAACGCCTAGTGACATGTGTGTAGGGGCTGAAGTGGGCTGAGAAAAGCTGACGTTGTAATTATAAAAAATCACTCCACTTGTCTCCTCCATAGGAAATACGTCAGAGATGTAGGGAAAAGTCGTATAAATAAGCGAGCCTGAAGGCTCAAATTCAGGGCAGTCTTATCACCATTCTGTCCACATCTTGAGCTGGAGGGAATGACGATTGTTTAAGTTCCAGGCAAACCACAGCGCCATTCTGGTGATGGATATTGGCGGCCCACCAGACCACTGAAACTACCACCAACCTCCACTGCATGGACACACCACAGGTGTGGTGGGGCGGGTCACACCTTGGAGCTGCACCAGTACGAGGAGTGAGACGGTGATAGCCATCACTCTCTGGGTGACATTGTCTGGTAGACTACAAGCTGCTGTCCACAGGGGTGGAGCCTGGGCTGTGCATGAAGAGGGTGATGCAACACATAAATCAAGTTTGTGTCGTATCAAATGAACAGTTCGGATTTCGAAGCAGCCATTTCACCTTTAACCAAGTGAGGCTGGTGAAGCTGGCAATAATAGCACTGGACACAAGGGAGTATCTTGGGGCAGAGCTTCTCGAAGTGTTCAGGGCTTAAGTCTCCATGTGGGATGATGGCCTCAAATGCAAACTCTTTGTACTCGGGGTCCCTCTTTAGATCTACCTTGCTGGGAGGACCTTTCATGTGTGGTCATATGACAGGTCATACACAGAGTGGCAGATACTTGCAGGGGTGCCACAGGAGTCTGTGCTTAGCCACTTGCTTTACTCCCTGTACACTGTCAGTGGAATGCAGGAGGTGCATATAGAATTGGCGCATTATGTCAATGATGCAGGGACATTCACCAACAGCATGAAAGTCCAAACAATGAGACAGCGTCTACAACTCGGTTGCGAGGCACTGTGAACATGGGCAATGAAGTGGTGACTTATATTTAGTGCTGCCAAGAGAGCGATGTAGTAGTCTTCACCTGAAAGTTGCTGCTGCCAGTTCTGCAGTCTGTCAACATCATAGGAGGCCCCACCCAATGGATGAAGACCATTACATACCTCTGAGTGATCCTCGACCAGAGGCTCACACGAGTGCAGCATAGATGTGATATTAGAAGCAGAGCAGTGGGACATCTCTGCACCCTATACCCTCTGCTGAAATCCCAGGTGGTGATGCGTCCACACCATGGCATTATGCTCTACCTAACACTTTCCAGACCAGTGCTAGAGTACATGGCCATGGTGTGGGGATAGGGTGCTGACCCACACATCACAACATTACAGAGGGTTCAGAGCCGAGCTCTGAAACTCGCTCTGCACCTTCCGAGTTGGTATTCAACTCGTCTGTTACACGAGAAAACTGACATCTCGTTGCTGTGGGACAGAATCCAGCGGACTTCTTGCACTTTCTATGAGAAGTAAGGTCACTCTCAAAATTGCCTCGTCGTGGAACTGGACCTCCAGCAATACTGCAAGCTGACGTTGGCTGGTCCTGGCTGCTGCATGAATAATTTTCTGTCCAGTTGCTTGAGGACAACCCATCTCCACTTGACCTAATGCCAGTCCAGCAACTCAGATAATCATAACACCACATCGAGCGATTTAGCAGGAATAACATTCTAATGTTTAAGCTGCACACATGCCAAGCAAGGAACGCTCGCCGGATAAATTACTAGCGACTACGATGAACATTATTCAGCCTCCACAAGGCCATCGATGTTTTGGTTGTTCCCTGTATGCCAGCCCAAGGTTACCTCCGGCTCCCACCCTAGACGAAATTTTCCTTTCTGTAGAGGGATAATGGCCTGATATCCACGATGCGTTTGCTGCGTAGCTCAAACCTTGACACAGTTTGCAGGAAGTGTTAACCAAGTAATTGTTTATTTGTCAAAAACTAATTACTGAATGCGGGTACTATGTGCTCCAAACTGCTTGATTTTGCTGGATAACATGCAACGCTGGAAGATAATCTCTAGATTTAAAAAGGATGGAACCATATACAGCGTGTGGACAAAAGCATTACACATTACCATACCTAACATGGTGTAGGAAAACCATTGGCACTCAAAATAGCTTCCAGACGTCCCAGAGTGGATAAGTACAGGACCTGTATAGTTTTCAAGGGAATCATACGCCATTCTTCCTGCAAAATAGGGCAAATCCAGGCGATGACGATGGAGGTAGATACTGATCATGCACTCTTCTCTCCAAAGCAGACCACAACGGCCCAATAATATTGAAATATGGTGACTGTCGTGGACAGGGGAGATACGAAAATTCATCCTCGTGCTCACTAAATAGGTGCTGGACGATGCGAGCTGTACTGTATAACAGGGAACTTGGCATCTTGGACCACAGCACCACCATTGGAGAACAAATATTGTAGCATGTTATGGACCTAATGGGCCAAAATGGTCACATAGTCCTTGGCAGTAATGCGACCTTGTAGAATATCCATGGTACCCACAAAATGCCATGATATGTTTGTCCAAATCATCACTGGACCTCCGCCATTTTTCACTCTTGGGACGTAAACTTGACCAGAAGTTGACAATAGTATGCAACAAGACTCATCCGAACAAATAATTTTCTTCCCTTGCTCCATAGTCCAATATTTATGGCTTTGGAACCACGTTTTTTGTTCTGGACATTTGCATCACTGATGTGTGTTTTGAATTACAGCTCGCCCTGTAGTTGCCATCTTATGGAGTTCCCTTCATGTTGTTTTGGTGTTCACAGGGTTCGCGTGTGCGACATTCTGTTCTGTAGCGACGTTTGCAGCTGTCGTCCTCTTATTTTTCCTCAAAGTCCTCTTCAAAGGGCGCCTTTCACGATCACTAAACACACATTTTCGTCCAAATTTTGACTTAACAGATGCTATTTTCCCGCTTTCTTTGTATGCGATATAAATCTTCGATATGGTGCCTCTCGAAACACTAAACACTTTGGCAGCCTTGGTTACAGAAGGTTCCACCAACAATTTGACCATGTCCGAAGTCACTTACACTATGTGATCAAAAGTATCCGGGCACCTCCAAAAACATACGTTTTTCGTATGAGGTGCATTGTGCTGCCACCTACTGCTACGTACTCCATATCAGCGACCTCAGTAATCATTAGACATCATGAGAGAGCAGAATGGGGCGCTCTGCAGAACTCACGGACTTCGAACGCGGTCAGGTGATTGGGTGTCACTTGTGTCATACGTCTGTACGCGAGATTTCCACACTCCTAACATCCCTACGTCCACTGTTTCTGATGTGGTAGTGAAAGCGTACAGGCCGACCTCGTCTGTTGACTGAAAGAGATCGCCGACCGTTGAAGAAGGTCGTAATGTGTAATAGGCGGACATCTATCCAGACTATCACACAGGAACTCCAAACCACATCAGGATCCACTGCAACTACCATGACTATGAAGTGAGCAAACTTGAATTTCATGGTCGAGCAGCTGCTCATAAGCCACACATCACCCTGGTAAATGCCAAACGACGCCTCGCTTGGTGTAAAAAAAAATGGTTCAAATGGCTCTGAGCACTATGGGACTTAACATCTATGGTCATCAGTACCCTAGAACTTAGAACTACTTAAACTTAACTAACCCAAGGACATCACACAACATCCAGTCATCACGAGGCAGAGAAAATCCCTGACCCCGCCGGGAATCGAACCCGGAAACCCGGGCGTGGAACCGAGAACGCTACCGCACGAACACGAGCTGCGGACGCTTGGTGTAAGGAGCGTAAACATTGGACGATTGAATGGTGGAAAAACGTTGTGTGGAGTGACGAATCACGATACACAATGTGGCGAGCCGATGACAGGGTGTGGGTATGGCGACGGGGAGGAGGGGGGGGGGGGCTCATGTAACCCTTGTTGTTTTGCTTGGCACTATCACAGCACAGGCCTTCCCACTGTTGCAGAGCAATTCGGGGATGGCTATTGCATCTTTCAACATGATCGAGCACCTGTTCATAATGCACGGCCTGTGGCGGAGTTGTTACAAGACAATAAAACCCTTGTAATGGACTGACCTGCACTGAGTCCTGACCTGAATACTGCAGAACACGTTTGGGATGTTTTGGAACTCCGACTTCGTGCCAGACCCCACCGGCCGACATTGATACCTCTCCTCAGTGCAGCACTCCGTGAAGAATTGGCCGTCATTCCCCAAGAAATCTTCCAGCACCTGATTGAACGTATGCCTGCGAGAGTGAAAGCTATTATCAAGGCTAAGAGTGGGCCAACACCATACTGAATTCCAGCATGGAAGGCGCTACGAACTTGCAAGTCTTTCTCAGCCAGATGTCCAGATACTTTTGACCACATAATGTAGCTCCAACATAGTGAAATCACAACTACACAGAACACTGTTCTCACCACGATTGGCAGTTGCAACATATTGAGGACATTGAACAAGAGCCGTTCACGGTCAAATACAACAGCACAATGTGCAGACCCAGACCACAGATCAGATGTGATTCGGTTTGCAGACTTGACTAACATCTGCATTTATTTTCAAGAATTCATTTCTCGTGGTGTTCCCATATTTTTGTCCAGTCTCTGCGTATATGTACAGAGAATAATCTAGCTACTAAAGTAAAAGATAAGGAGAAAGTTCACCAATGGTCAGTTAATTTGAAATAGTAGCAGTTAAAGTAATTCTTTTAGTTACTGAGACCTTCACAGCACTAAAAAAAATTTATTCAAATTGAACTGCTCCACAGAAACTGTTTTTTCTGAGAACATCAAATACTATGTATGCACTCTCGTAATCTGTTTTTGAACGTGTGCACGATAACATTTGCGCACTCACACTAAAATCGCTATATGTACACCGTCTTTAGTTGCTAAAAAAGGTTTGTGCTATGACGCCGGCACACACGTGCTCGCTCCTAAATGCTTCCGCCACCCACCACAGCTAACCACGTATTATGACCTCCTGTTGTGCCTACCTCGCTACGATGAAAGCTGGTTCTGGCTGTCCCATTTAACTTGTCGGACTAGCTTCCACAGATATTTTTTCAATTGGTTTTGTTCTTTTATCCTTTCTTGCAGACATATAATTTACATTCTTATTGTCTCTATTTAATTTACATTTTAGTTTGCTTAATTTCATTCCATTTTAATACCTAAGGCATTAGTAATTGAACCGTTTAAATCGGCCTCCTCGCTAGCTCCACAAATCGGTTAGCTTCTTGAAACGCTTCCTTATTTGGTCATCCTACAGATGACACAGAAAAGCTTAGTTTCTAGCGCTACAGCCCTGCGCAACACGTCGACATCGAAGATTTTTTTGGTTTTTTTTTCACTGAATGAAACAATTGTTACAAACCTACTTCCAACTTTTCTAACGGATACGAATTTGATACTTCTGCAGCTTAATTCTGCAAATACGTTTTAATTCTGGTAAGATGCAACAGTGGTAAGATGTAACAGTAATTTAATCTATATACGGTGTCTGTTCAAAAACTTGCAGAACATTGATAATTTCGCGCCAATGGTGCGTTGGAGCGAAATGCGATTGGCATCCCTGCACACGCCTGTGTTTAATCTGTAACTGCTGAAAGTTTCATTGTTATATGTCTGTTAATTATTATTCATTGCTATATTTGGTAGAACGTTGGGTCGCCCAGTTTGCGAATTTCGAGATGACAGCGTTAGAGGAGCAACGCGTCTGCATTAAATTTTGCGTGAAACTCAAGAAAACCTTCACAGAGATACACCAAATGATGCAGGAAGCCTACGGTGATGAGTGCTTAAGCCGTAGTCGGAATTACGAATGGCTCACTCGGTTTAAAAACGGCCGGTCGGAAGTTAAAGATGACCCTCGTTCAGGACGCCCTTCGACGTCTACCGACGACGCTTAGGTCAGGAACATCAACGAAATTGTGCGTCCCAATCGAAGAGTGACCCTATCAGAGGAATTCCTGAAGAATGTAACATTTGAGTTGGATTATGTCATGAAATCCTGAAAGCATTTTGGAATGCATCGTGTTGCCGTCAAGTTCGTCCAACGGCTCATGAGTCAAGACCGGAAAAGACCTTCGTCTCGCAATCTGTGAAGAGGTTTTGGGTCGCGCAAATGAGAACCAGATGTTCCTTAAGGGTATCATAACTGGTGGTGAGACGTAGTCTACGATTATGATGTTGAGACCAAGGTTCAGTCTTCACACTGGTTCGGGAAAGGTACTCCAAGACCAAAACAGGTCAGGTCAAATGTCAAAGCCATGCTGATAGTTTTTTTTGACTTTGAAGGATTAGTTCATCATGAATTCGAGCCACAGGGACCAACTGTTAATCGGCGGTACTATCGGCACGTGTTGCGATACCTCCCAGAAAATGTAAGGAAACGGGCTGAAATGTGACGAGACAATTCATGCCTCTTGCATCACGATAACGCACCCGGAAATTCATCTCTGTTGGTGCGTGACTACTGTACAAAAACGAAATCACTGTGCTGCCTCATCCTCCGTATTCTCCAGACTTGGCCGCTGCGGACATTTTTTTTTATTTCCAAAGTTGAAAACCACGTTGAAAGGACGAAGATTTGCAACGATAGATGACTTAAAACAAAATTCGCAGACAACGCTTCGCACGCTCCAGCGAGAGGTGTACAAAGACTGCTTCCGGAACTGGAAACGGCATTGGAAGCGGTGTGTCAATTGTGGAGGAGAGTATTTCGAAGGCTACCATGCACAATAAGTAAAAGGCAGGCGTAGAAAAATTTTGTAAACGAAGTTCCGGAATTTTTTGAACAGATCTCCTACATGAAAGTCTGCATCCCGACTGATTGACTCATCATCCACTAACCCTAACCACCAAGAATAGAAGCTTTAAATTTGGAGAGGATGTTGTTCTTCTTCTGTAGGCATCGTTTAAGAACGGTCTTTTCGAAATTCCATCTCTAATGGGTTGAATATCAGATGAACGTTCTTGAAAATATGTCACAATTGAGGCAATTTTGAAGCTAGAGCTACAAGAACTGGTATTTTGCTTCTCGATCAGAAGTAAAGAAATACGTTATTCAGCATTTTTGGAAATCTAACCCCTATGAGAAAGAAATAGTGGGTAAAAATTTATTTTCCAAAATAAATCATTAAAAAACTACACTACTGGCCATTAAAGTTGCTACACCACGAAGATGACGTGCTACAGACGCGAAATTTAACCGACAAGTAGAAGATGTTATGATATGCAAATGACTAGTTTTTCAGAGCATTCACACAAGATTGGTGCCGGTGGCGACACCTACAACGTGCTGACATGAGGAGAGTTTCCAATGGATTTCTCATACACAAACAGCAGTTGACCGGCGTTGCCTGGTGAAACGTTGTTGTGATGCCTCGTGTAAGGAGGAGAAATGCGTCCCATCACTTTCCGACTTTGATAAAGGTCGGATTGTAGCTTATCGCGATTGCAGTTTATCGTAACGTGACATTGCTGCTTGCATTGGTCGAGATCGAATGACTGTTAGTAGAATGTGGTTTCGGTGGGTTCAGGAGGGTAATACGGAACGCCGTGCTGGATCCCAACGGCCTCGTATCACTAGCAGTCGAGATGACAGGCATCTTATCCGCATGGCTGTAACGGATCGTGCAGCCACGTCTCGATCCCAGAGTCAACAGATGGGGACGTTTGAAGCACAACAACCATCTGCACGAACTGTTCGACGACGTTTGCAGCAGCAAGGACTATCAGCTCGGAGACCATGGCTGCGGTTACCCTTGACGCTACATCTCAGACAGGAGCGCCTGCGATGGTGTACTCAAAGACGAACCTGGGTGCACGAATGACAAAAAGTCATTTTTTCAGATGCATCCAGGTTCTGTTTACAACATCATGATGGTCGCATCCGTGTTTGGCGACATCGCGGTGAACGCATTGACGGCACTTTGAACAGTGGACGTTACATTCCAGATGTGTTACGACCCGTGGCTCTACCCTTCATTCGATCCCTGCGAAACCGTACATTTCAGCAGGATAATGCACGACCGCATGTTGCAGGCCCTGTACGGGCCTTTCTGGATACAGAAAATGTTTGACTGCTGCCCTGGCCTGCACATTCTCCAGATCTCTCACCAAGTGAAAACGTCTGGTCAATGGTGGCCGAGCAACTGGCTCGTCACAATAAGCCAGTCAGTACTCTTGATGAACTGTGGTATCGTGTTGAAGCTGCATGGGCAGCTGTACCTGTACACGCCATCCAAGCTCTGTTTGACTCAATGCCTAGGCGTATCAAGGCCGTTATTACGGCCAGAGGTGGTTGTTCTGCGTACTGATTTCTCAGGATCTATGCACCCAAATTGCATGAAAATGTAATCACATGTCAGTTCTAGTATAATATATTTGTCCAATGAATACCCGTTTATCATCTGCATTTCTTCTTGGTGTAGCAATTTTAATGGCCAGTATTGTAGTAAAGTATTTTTGTAGCTAAATCTCTGAAAATTGGCATTTGGCTTCTCGGTTGCAAATGACGAAGTACTGGTACGTGTTTCAGTGGTTTTGAAAATTCAACCCCTGATGGAGTGAAATAGGAAACGAATGTTTTATGAAACCATTTCATTATGAAATAATTTTTAAAACCAGATCTGTGAAAATTTGAATTTGGCTTATCAGTTGGAAATAAAAATATGTGTTCACCGTTTTTGGGAATTCAGCCCTATTGGATGAAATAGGGGATGAAAGTTTTTATGGAAGTATTTCGTTGCCCTAAGAGGTTGAAATAGGGCGTGAAATGTCTTATGAGAATATTTTATTGTGAAAGCATTTTTATATCTTTGAAAATTGGTATTTGATTTTTCAGAAATGAAAAAAACACGTGTTTCACTGTTTTTGGAAATTCAACGCCTAAGGCCAAACCGTTAAGGATAGAAACTTGAAATTTAGAGAGGCTGTTGATTTTCTTAAAAGTTGGATGAAATTATTTCAGTATGAAAGGGTTTTCACAGCTAAATCTATGACAAATTGTACTTGATTTCTCTGTTAGAAATTAAAAAAAAGTACGTGTGTCACTGTTTTTGGAAATTCCCTATGAGGTGAAAGACAGGATGAAAATTTTTTAAAAAGTATTTCGATATACTAAAAACTTTAAAGTTAAATCTATGAAAATGGTATTCCACTTATAAGGTAAGATGTGTTAGGGAATGAAAGCTTCTATGGAAATGTCACCACAAGAACGCAAAAAGTATGATCAACAAAAAATCTTGGACTTCAGCTATCAGAATAGCTTTTTGATCAGAAGTACATTCTGAAAACAATCATGCTTCTATGTCCTTAATTAACGTGAAAAGTTTAGAATGTGTGCAGTTGGTGTACGACATAAAAATTCAGTTACAGAAAAAAAGATGTACAGACCATACAGTCAACATAAGCGAAGCAAGGGGAGTTGAGCTAATTATTATTGTAATGTTAATGTATAATATTTAGGCAATATACTGCTCGACAAAAAAATGAAGCCCCCAGAAGACAGAGCCGAATGTCAGTATAACTTCGTAACTGATCGTCAGTGGGTATGTTAATAATTAGAATTGCAATTTCCTGTGGCAAGCAGAACAGTCACCATAGTGCTGTTCACAGTTAGTATTGTTGCCACGGGTGGTAGGGTATATAAGAGGCGCGAACAGCGTCCAGATGTTGAGTGATCACTGTGAGGGACACGGAGACGCTGTGTACCTGTGTGAGACAGCGTTATCAGCACCTGACAGAATTTGAGAGGGGTCTCACTGTGTTTCCCAATTTGGCTGGCTGGTTAATGTTTCAGTATCCAGATTTGTGGGGCATTCGGATGGGTCTGTGGCCCAGCGTTGGATCGCATGGAAGCATGAGGGCAGGTGTACTCACTGTCGAGGTTCTGGCCAACCGCATCTGATCGCCGCAAGAGAGGATCGTCGTATTGTGTGCCAAGCACGTCGTAATCCCTTTGTACCTGTTCCTACGATCCGAGAACAAGTGATGGACTACCTGCAACATTCCGTTTTGTCCCACACTATTGGTCAGAGACTAGCAGCAGCCGTACAATGGAGTTACGGGAGAGGGCAGAGCAACTCGCTTATCTAGAAATGCAATTAAAAAAAACAATAATGCAGGTGTATATTTAATTGTTTGAACGGCATCAAGTACAACATTTTATGTTTACGAAGCTTTAAAAATATTAGGCAAATGACATACAATAGTCTCAATACATTGTGTTGACTGAACACGGAAATATCGTTCAACTGTTTCCAACGTATCGACAGGTATGTTAGCGACAGCTTGAAGAATGTTCTTCAGGTGACCCAGGATCCTAGGACGACCGTTGTAAGCAAGCGATTTTAGATAGCCCCAAGAAAATAGTTATAAGGGGCTAAATCAGGGGATTGTGCTGGCCACTGCAGATAACCTCTCAAGGAGATGAGGCGGCATGGAAAGTGTTGCCGCGAAACAGTGATTGATACACGCACTGAGTGTGTCGTGGCACCGTCCTGCTGGAACCATACATATCCCACATCCATCACGTTGAATGTTAGAAGGAAAAATTTCTGAGTTATATGAAGGGCTTATTTCAATAGTGGTACAAGTCCACTTTTGTTCATTCTGAGATACAGAGTCCTAAAGTTAAACGAGCGCTGAAAAATCTGCAGTTGAGATACCAGAAATATTCAATCATATGGCTTCTTGCTAGAGATGAACCTTTCTTTCTGTTTGTTTGGATCATTAATTTCTAAAGCACTATAGGCATAAAAGTGGAGGTAATGGACTTGCACCACTATTAAAATAAGCCCTTCATATGGACATAACGGTCAGAAGTCACCATAATTGCCCGTTCGTTTTCTCCAAAAAATCACGGATAAATTATTCCAACTCCCTATAATGCACATCAAAAAGTTACACATCGTGAATGAAGAGGACGCTGATCAAGTTGTCTGGGGGTATCAGGGCTCCAATAGCGCTGGTTCCACTTATTTACAGAAGCCGAAAGATGGAAGAGCTTCATCACTGAACAGTTCAAGTGCATCGTGAGGCACGCCAAGAAGCGCCATTTTCTTGAGCAACAAAATCGCGTGAATTAGGTTCCTGTATCACAGTCAATTTGTACGGATGAAATTTTAATTCTTCATGAAAGGTTCGCCCCACAGGACGAGTAGAAAATCCAACAGCAGCTGCGTGCTTGCAGGCAGAGCGCTGAGGGAACCGCAAAACAGAAAGCCTTACCACGTCAATGTTTTATGGTGACCTTGCTGTTCGTGGAAGCCCAGGTTTGTTCTTCTTCAGCTCACCAGTGTCGCTCAAGTTGTTTACTCATGAAGCCATCGAATGCCGGCAAAGATCACGACCATAGGGCGCAATATTGAAATGGGCAGAGAATGTAAATTGTGTGGCGATGATTGAGGGAATGTTGGAAAAGTATGCGTCAACAGCGTACGCGTCCTCCACCTTCAACCACTCCATGATGCTAACTAAATCATGTGGAGCTACAACTTAAAGTTGGGTTCACACATGCAACAAAAGTGTCGCCACAGCTAGAGGCATACTGCAGTTGCATGTGTGAACTCTCAGTTCTTAGTGGCGTAATTGAAGAGAAGCAACTTTTGTGACGCCATAAAAAGTTGTGCTTTGTTGCGCCACTTTCCTTCCACCACTGATCCCTGGTGGCAGTATTTCGAAACACGAGCATTCTGTCACAGTTATCGTGGAGTAATTGCTGCTGTGCTCCATTCGATTTCAGTTTATTTTCATATTATTATTAAAAATGTGAAAACAGTGGTCGGCAAGTACACTTTTGCAACTTCTGAAACTGCAAGAACAACAACCTATGTTTAATTTTCTGTAGCAGTGTGTGTGTATGTGTGTGTGTGTGTGTGTGTGTGTGTGTGTGTGTGTGTGTGTGTGTAAGCCAGTTACATATCCCACAATTTAAAAAGATTTTTGGATGGGTGAATAAATAAACTTAATATGACACCAAACAAGCGAGTCGTATAAACATCAGGATTTGTGAGACCAAGCACTGCATAAATTGTGCGTTATATGTAGGAAATAGCTGCAGAGTGTGATGTGGCAGCTGTTAAACTAAAAATTAATTATTCATAATGCCTATATCAAGGAATGCAATAAGATTGTAAAATCTTGGAAGAGTGGCGTGTCTGCAGATGATATTTATATGCCAGCTGTTAGTTTGCCATTGCGGATAGCATTTTCGTCTCTCAGTGTTGTTTCTTTTAAAAATGTGACTGTGGCCCCTGACTTATCCAGTGGCGGATACAGAAAAACGTCAAGGAGGGGGCGCTGCCGGCCGCGGTGGTCTAGCGGTTCTAGGCGCTCAGTCCGGAACCGCGCGACTGCTACGGTCGCAGGTTCGAATCCTGCCTTGGGCATGGGTGTGTGTGATGTCCTTAGGTTAGTTAGGTTTAAGTAGTTCTAAGTTCTAGGGGACTGATGACCACAGATGTTAAGTCCCATAGTGCTCAGAGCCATTTGAACCATTTGAGGGGGCGCTAAAGATATCTTGAACTACCTTTACTTTTACTGTAATAAAAAATAATCAAGACACATGCAAAGTTTAAGAAAGTTTTATTTAAACTGATTATACACATATACAAGACAATGCCATCTTATAAACAAGTTATAGTTGTGGTTCTCTTCCTTAAATGATGAATTCTCTGCCCCTATTCTGCCTGGCAAATTGGTTAATTACATCTTCAATAGGACAATCAATGTCAAGCTGAGTGTTCAACAGAGCTAAGCATTAAGTCGATCCTCCATCATTATCGACCTCAGCCATGTCTTTGTACGCCGCAATGTTGAAAAACTTCTTTCTACTGTAGCAACAGATGCAGGTAGACAAGCAAATATTTTGTACAGCATCTGCAAAGTAGGATAGTCAGATCTAGGACAAACAGACAATGCTTGCATAACAGAATCACGATTATTAACGGCGTTTATGGTCGTTTGTTTGTATTGAAGAATCTCTCTCATTAATCTCTTTTTAATCGCAAAACAGCAGAATATTCTCGACTTTTCGTGAACAAATGCCAGACAGAATAACGTATCGAGATCACTAGACCAGCCGCGACTTTTCTCATAGGTATGTGTTAGCTGTCTATGTGCCAGGCAGAAACGTATAAAATACGATGACGCTGACGTGCGTGCTACATAGGAAAGTACAACTACTCGATAACTCGATTCAGTCGAGTCGATTGACGAAAGAAACGAGCGAATAGCGTGCAGGCTGACCGGCGGGGGCGGCGCAGGTGGCAATGCGGACGACCCCTCAAGGGGGGCGCGCGCTCCCCATGCGCCCCCCCACCCCCAATCCACATGTATCCGCCGCTGGACTTATCCCTGTGCGAAATCTATTTCCGGATCCAACATTTAGTTTCGTCTTCCTTGTGCTAAACTCTTGTTAGAGCTCTAAAGCGATAACCTGCAAGTAACACTTCAGTTGACGCCACACTGAATCTGTGGCGTTCTGTGCGAAAATGTGCTTGCGATGCCACTACAGAAAGCCACAAGCTGTGATGGCATATTAGATGGGTGTGTGAATGAGCTTTACGCTCTGCCCTCCCGAATGTGCCTACCTCCACCCTCATTGGAGCAACCATAGCTTCAAGGGACCAAATTCAGATACGAAAGTTGCTCTGCCACACCCTGTACAATCCCATGCCTAGGCTGCCATTAACACAACACGAATGGCTGCATTTGCAGTGAGTGCTGTGAGCAGAAAGCCTGGATTACTGATGAATAGCGCTGCATCGTGTTCAGTGATGAGATACAGTTTGGCATTACACCAAATGACCATCACTGGCGAGTATGATGCTGACCTGGGAAGACGTTCCATCCTTTGATGTTTTGGGGAGGCACAACGACATCACTCCTGGAATCATGGTGTGGGGAGCCTTCATGCATGGCTTCAAGAGATGACTGGAGTATTGGGACAAGGCGGTTCTGCCCCAAAGTACCATTATCCAAGAGGGTGGCGATACCATCATCCAAGATGGCTGCTATGATGTGAGCTGATGACGCAAGTACCGTTATCCAAGATGGCGGCTTTTGGCGGGAAGTTTGAATTTTGGCGGGAAGGTGCCACGCCCTCCTCCCCTGGAAAAATGGCGGGAAGTTCAAATTCCAAGAGGATAATGCACCACACCACAGTTATCTCTACTTAGCAAAGAAAATCGTGGGAAGATAGCTCACATAGCCTACCTCCACTAACCTAAGTCATCCGACCGCCACCTCATCCTACGAACTGGCGCCAAGTTCGAAATCCAACAGGATAATGCATCATGCCCTGGTTAACCCTACTAAACAAAGAAAATCGCGGGAAGATAGCTCACTTGGGCTACCACCACTAACCTGTCACCCAACAGCCACTTCCTCCAAAGAACTGGCACCAAGTTTGAATTTTGGCAGTAAACAAAGGTCACTTGTGGTTTCACTGCTAAGCTAAGAAAATGGCGCGAAAGAAAGGACACTTATACTAATCTCAGTCGCCCGACCGCCACCTCCTACTAAGGATTTGTGGGAAGAAAGAACTTGGACACAAGTCTTATTTAAATAACTTCACGCAGGTGTGTTCACCATGAGGTCTGGACTCCAGCTGACTTAGTACACATCACCACCACCAGAAGGCGCTCTTACCGGTGATGTAATCCGAGACGGCAACAGTCAGTGTGTTCACCACGAGCTCTGGACTCCAACTGACTTAGTACATATCCCCACCGCCAGAGGGCACTACAGTGACGTCAGATGATGACGTAAGTACCATAATCTAAGATCGTTGAATACAGTGTGTTCACCATGAGGCCAAGTACATATTGACACCACCAGAGTGCGCTACCCTGGACTTAGAATGAATTTTCGCGAGTGCCACGCCCACCTCGACTTAGAAGGTAATAGTTAAAGTCTCCACTACCATCCTCAACCGACCGCCACACCCCGTTACCAGCCCATGTTGTCGAGCTAACATGAGCTAACGTGTACTAACGTGCACAGCGCATGACGTCATCCAAGATGGTGGGGCGAAATGACTGGAAAACGGCTCTGCCTATGCTAAACATAAGTCTTTATTATTTTGCAAGCAGTGTCTGCACCATGAGATCTAGACTCCAACTGACTTAGTACACATTACTGCCACCATTACTGTGACCTAATCCCAGATGGTGGTCTGTAGGGGGAAAATGGCGCTAAAATGACTCAGGCTGCGCTGGGTTGTTAGGGAGAACAAGGTAGGAGTGCACTGTATTTAGTGTGGAACATATCATTTAGGGATTGAGTATATTTATAACACTGACGCCAAACAGTAGCCTTGATGTGCTTGGGGTCACAATACACAGTCTGCAGACACGCACACAACTCCTAGTGTACCAAAATAATTTCAATACAGACTTATAAACTGCTCCTAAATAATGCAGAGCGCAGATGTGCAGACATGAAATCAACTCGTAAACTGTCCGAATAGAGCATAGCACAGCCTACAGGCCCACTTGCAAAATAATGCAACAAACAGACACGCATTCAACGCACGCCACGTGAAGTGATGCACCCGTCAGATGTCAAAGCACACACAGACGTCCGTCCAGGACCACACGCACCGTCACAGCTGCGAGCCGCCGCCGAACGCAGGTGAAAGTTGCCTGTCTCTATTTTCGTGTATACAGTCACGGTTATACTGACGTCACAGAATTCCAAGGCGTACTCACACGAGACACCTCCGAGCAGCACATGTCTTTACTGCCGATAACAGAATAGCACAGGGCGCATTGCTCCTAGCGTAAAATGACACACTCGTTTAACCATACTTAACTACCCAGTGTGGCTCTCGCCTTGCCGCGAAACCTGTGCGTGGCGACTCGCCATTTAAAACGTTCTCAATCTTATTCTTACGTCACATGGGTCTGTAAAAAAAAAAAAAAAAAAAAAAAAAAAAAAAAAAAAAAAAAAAAAAAAAAAAAAAAAAAAATTTAGAGCCCAGTCGACCTCTCGGGGATTGTATAGCGTTCCAGAGATAGTTAATGCTCACTTTCTTGATGACCCAGCTTGTATTCACGTCGAGCGGTCTAAGGTGCTGCAGTCATGGACTGTGCGGCTGGTCCCGGTGGAGGTTCGAGTCCTCCCTCGGGCATGGGTGTGTGTGTTTGTGCTTAGGATAATTTAGGTTAAGTAGTTTGTAAGTTTAGGGACTGATGACCTTAGCAGTTAAGCCCCATAAGATTTCACACGCATTAACATTTGTATTCACGTTAATTCTTGCCCTAACAGAACCTGTTTACGAAAATAGCGCGGAATATACCGAATGAAGTCTTCCTCGCGAACCTAACATGGTACCCAATCCATCGCGTGTTATCCTTCCCGCTTACAACACACTCAAACGTTCACTCCTCTATGTAGAGGCTCATATATCCCAGCACAAAGGATGTGAATGAATCGAGCATTATGATTCGCTCTTATCGAATTTACCCATTGAATTACTGATACCACCGATATCAGAGGACTGTCCGCCTTTTTGCCTTCTGCAGACATGACTTTCAGCGCTATTGAACTGACAATTAAATCATACAAACTACCATACATATCGTCAAACATGGAAAGACTCTTACTATAGGACACACAGTCATCCTCTCTAGTCATACCACTACATAAACCATAATAACTTTACAATGCAATGTATACACATTTTACAGAATGTAAGCTACAGTAACTTTACAATACAATATATACACATTTTACACAAACAGTGCAGTTATCTTTTATATCTATATAGCACCCAAAAAAATTATGGTATTCCTACACTCATACAGATTACATGTCACGACGCTTGCCAGTCCTAGGGAAGCACCGTCAGCCTTTTCTTATTTTCTACAGACGTGACATTCAGCGCCATACAAAATCATCCCTTTTACATCAGAGCACCCTCAGCGGACCGAAGTTGCCTCAGAACTCTTCTACAAATTCCAGATCGTTTGTCCTCGGCACAAACGTATTACTGTTTCTGCTCCAAACCTGCTCGCTTTTCTGCAGACATCTCCAGACTCAGGGATTACAGTAACACACGTATTTTCGCATGGTTCACCACAATATTATACCATTTTCGCGGTACTTCTCGATATCAAGCACTAGGCAGCAGCCGTAAACCATTGAGTAACTAGAAACAAATAGAGGAAATTGACATTTCCACTCTCGAATACCGATGTCGGTGATGTAACAGATTCCATATCATTCCTATAATTTACAAGCCAACTAAGGTCTTTCCCTAACTAAGGTCTTGATAACAGCCAAACGTGTCTTCCACATACCAGATGCACACATTATCTGACCTAAAATCGTTAGAATTGCGAAAAATGACGAGGGAATAGGTATAAATTGACACAATATACGTAGAAGTGCTGTGAAATTGAGGAAGTACTTGCTTATCTTCTGGTTCGTGCTGAACAATTTGTACATGTATGCAGCAACAGGAGGAATCCGGGAAAACATCGACATCGAAACAAAGGGAATCAGGTAGGTAGTCAATATTTTTCCGTCGAGGCAGTATTATACTGTAAATCTGTTGAGGTACCAGCGATACACGTTAGTTGACCACTTTATTTAATGCTTTTCAGGAGGACAGAGAACCATTCACCTCTCAACTTATTTGCATCTGCGTTAAAGGATAACAGGGAGTAGACGGGGTGATCGGTTGAGATAGAGCTGTAACAAAGTACGATTTAATGGTTACTGATTCATTCTAGAGAAGGAGAAGTTGCTGCAGGTCAATTTTTTTCCAGTGTTCTGTCCGGATGCGTCAGTTGCGTGACGTAGCCTGCTTTCTACTCGTACGAGGTGCATTCAAGTTCTAAGGCCTCTGATTTTTTTTCTAATTAACTACTCACCCGAAATCGATGAAACTGGCGTTACTTCTCGACGTAATCGCCCTGCAGACGTACACATTTTTCACAACGCTGACGCCATGATTCCATGGCAGCGGCGAAGGCTTCTTCAGGAGTCTGTTTTGACCACTAGAAAATTGCTGAGGCAATAGCAGCACAGCTGGTGAATGTGCGGCCACGGAGAGTGTCTTTCATTGTTGGAAAAAGCCAAAAGTCACTAGGAGCCAGGTCAGGTGAGTAGGGAGCATGAGGAATCACGTCAAACTTGTTATCACGAAGAAACTGTTGCGTAACGTTAGCTCGATGTGCGGGTGCGTTGTCTTGGTGCAACAGCACACGCGCAGCCCTTCCCGGACGTTTTTGTTGCAGTGCAGGAAGGAATTTGTTCTTCAAAACATTTTCGTAGGATGCACCTGTTACCGTAGTGCCCTTTGGAACGCAGTGGGTAAGGATTACGCCCTCGCTGTCCCAGAACATGGACACCATCATTTTTTCAGCACTGGCGGTTACCCGAAATTTTTTTGGTGGCTGTGAATCTGTGTGCTTCCATTGAGCTGACTGGCGCTTTGTTTCTGGATTGAAAAATGGCATCCACATCTCATCTATTGTCACAACCGACGAAAAGAAAGTCCCATTCATGCTGTCATTGCGCGTCAACATTGCTTGGTAACATGCCACACAGGCAGCCGTGTGGTCGTCCATCAGCATTCGTGGCCCCCACCTGGATGTCACTTTTCGCATTTTCAGGTCGTCATGCAGGATTGTGTACACAGAACCCACAGAAATGCCAACTCTGGAGGCGATCTGTTCAACAGTCATTCGGCGATCCCCCAAAACAATTCTCTCCACTTTCTCGATCATGTCGTCAGACCGGCTTGTGCGAGCCCGAGGTTGTTTTGGTTTGTTGTCATATGATGTTCTGCCTTCATTAAACTGTCGCACCCACGAACGCACTTTCAACACATCCATAACTCCATCACCACATGTCTCCTTCAACTATCGATGAATTTCAATTGGTTTCACACCACGCAAATTCAGAAAACGAATGATTGCACGCTGTTCAAGTAAGGAAAACGTCGCCATTTTAAGTATTTAAAACAGTTCTCATTCTCGCCGCTGGCGGTAAAATTCCATCTGCCGTACGGTGCTGCTATCTCTGGGACGTATTGACAATGAACGCGGCCTCATTTTAAAACAATGCGCATGTTTCTATCTCTTTCCAGTCCGGAGAAAAAAAATCGGAGGCCTTAGAACTTGAATGCACCTCGTACATAGCCACGTGTTCTGTAAGCGGTTTAAAGCACTGTCTACTTGTGATCTTTAACGGTAAACCTGTCGGTCATCAGAGGAATTCCATCTTAATGTGTGATTAAACTTGACACATTGCTCTACACGAACTTTGATTTATGTGATGTATTCCATTCCCCCTATCACATCTTGGGTGTAAAATCGAGACTTCATCGTCTTAACTACGTTAGCGACAGGAGCTTGTGAGGCATTGCAATCCACGTGTACACATTTGCCCGACAGACGTACTGTTTACAGAGTTAGTGATGGAATTACTTGTAATTTTCACATGTCGGACGCTGCTGCCATGAGTCTGTTTCCTTGTAAGATGTATCCCCCGCTACTAATGATAATTTTATATCGTTCTGATGCATAGTATAATTTCTGAACTGTGTTTGGATCTGAACAGTGGACACTACACATCTCCGGAAAGCTATATGGTGCTCATATCACGCAGAGTAATTGTTTTACGGAAATAATTTTTTCTTTTTACAGTTTGCTGACGTAGCTTATCGTAGAGAAACCGGGAAGAAGGATGTGTGTCATTCCCTTGAAATACGTTTCTTACATTGGAATATTAACAGAGCTACATTCCATTCGACTGATAGGTTGGAGCCGCAGGCGATCTAACATTGTAGTTCCTTTTAAGTGCAGAACGTTGTAGCCTTACGAGCGCGTGTGTTTATGTTCTCTCTTACTGATACCTTCTAGGTACCGATCCTAGACTATAGAACAATACTTTAGAGTTGATAGTTTCCTTGATTTACGTAAAAAAGCGTCGAGCTCCAGCCGTCGCTATCTACATCACTCATAGGAATCAGTTGTTTCTTGTTCTTCTTAACTGTCTGCTATTACATCATGGCACTTTGAAATCTGGTACTATACGTCGATAAGGAGTGCTAAAAGCTCCTTGACATGGTCGCATCTCGAGAAATCTCGTACACTTGGACGGGTAAGGACTCAGGAATTCGATTCATTCAGGAGACGTGGAATGTAGCGGTCTTCTTCTGGTCGGTTGCAGATTAATTCGCTAACGCTGCTGCAGGACTGGTTGGTCGATGACAGTGTGAGGATGGTCTTTCACTCTCTAATTTTACCCTAACTCCCATACGCATAGAGATAGATCATAAATTAAACACTATGCTTGAAGTGATAGAAATATGTGGAGCACTGTCTGGTTTACTTTGATGATTTATGTGTTTGAGAATCATAAGTGGATGGAAATACTGCACAGTCATCTATCCATGTTCGCAATGATGCTCGCAAAGTGGAGAGGGGATGGTTAAACTATGATAATGAAAGTGGGGAGCCGGTCGGTGTGGCTGCGTGGTTCTAGGCGCTTCAGTCTGGAACCGCGTGGCCAGTACGATCGCAGGTTCGAATCCTGCCTCGGGCATGGATGTGTGTGATGTCGTTAGGTTAGTTTGGTTTAAGTAGTTCTAAGTTCTAGGGGACTGATGACCTCAGATGTTAAGTCCCATAGTGCTCAGAGACATTTGAACCATTTTGAAATTGGGGAAACATGCTGTCACATGATTGGTGTTGAAGTTACTGTAAAATACTTCACGCTATCAGCTGTGATGTTTATTATTAGAGTACATCGATGGTGTCTTTTCCATCCCATCCATGCATTGGTTACCACATCATGATTGACTGCTATGGCTTATTTGAGTTGGGGAAACATTTTTGGTGGATGGACAGCAACTTCTGGGGGTTGCTAGCAGTGAAATAGTGATCGCGCACATGAGTGCAAAATAAGGAATCAGTAGAAAGGGAACGCAGAATCATCAGTGTAAGAGACGAGTCCAAATGTAGAACTTGTGAATGACCTTTGGACTATAGTTTGGAGACCTACGCCAACGCTGTAAAACTCTTCCACTTTGCTTAGTGTAGCTGTCATTTATTTAAAATGATCCAGTGTTATTGTATCCGCCGTACGAATATGATTTACAACGTGCAATATCTAGTTTCCTGTGAAAGGCCGTGGATCAGAACTTCTTAATGTCAGTTTAGAAGCTGGCACAGGCCTCGAAGTCGTGGCAGAAAAAAGACATGTTTGGCACTGGACAAAAGCTTGTTAGAAAACAGGACCAGAGGCATTTAGTATAGTCTGCGGGATAAGATCATTGTCCTGGAGTATAGCTGGTCAAACTTTAAAGTGGCCTCTGCAGCACCTGTATATTTAATAGGCGGCAGTAGCAGTAGCAGTTTGAAGTGTAAATTCGACGAGGGACTTGGTAAACCGTTAGGAATACTTGGATGGCTGCACGCTGCGGTATTCTGGGGGAGCACTGCGAAATCTCTTTCCCTGTACTGGAGCTCCACAATGGCTTTGCGTAATTGCGTCAGCATCGGTGCCTAGGTGGCTTCTAAGTCGGTTGAGAGCTTTTATAGTCCTTAATTTTTCTCTGTTTGGGGGTAGAGAATAACGATGATAGCATGTTGGGCTGATTGATTTGAATGGACGCTGATCTGTAGTACTTGTATGTAGTTTGCAGACGACTCAGATTGCGCGCATTTCCAATGAATGGTCAAAACATGCTCCTGGTGCACTAACTCAAGTCGCTCTGTTTCTACACGGGTTGCAGAAGGTGGTGGGTATGGTTTCCTCCGACTTCTGCTCAGTTCCGACTTAAAATGGAACGAACACATGCGCGAAGCTGTAGAAATGCGCGCAGCTGGTGGCTGTGTAGGGACTGGCTAAAACCAGGTTGTAATTTTACTGTAGTACACAGGTTCGAGGAAGGTGACTCATTGCGAGAAATGAGAGTGCCAGAAACATGACTGAGTAGTGGTTGTAATCATTAAAGGAATTGTCAATAGGATCCAACGCAGGTATGTGCTTGAATGGAAAGAGCTGTTTCCAAATCCCAGACATCATTTCTGAGAAGCTAGTGTACATTTTCTCACGACCTCAATCGGCACATCATCTGCTACTACTCCAGAATGAGATTTTCACTCTGCAGCGGAGTGTGCGCTGATATGAAAAGGCAAAGGTCCCGAGTTCGAGTCTCAGTCAGTGCACACAGTTTTAATCTGCCAGGAAGTTTCATCTACTACTACTGTTTGTGTTCCTCCTCAATCAGTCATCGCCTATAACTTAGTGGATATATAGCAGAACCTCTGACATGGCATTGAGACAGAATGCGCTAGAAATACTGTAGAATTATCTAGTTGGGGCGGTGTGAGGATTCACTAACGAAATGGGGTAATTATATCCTGAGGGGCATCGTGGACTTACACACTCCTACGACCACAGTCACGGTATTTGTCCGGAAAAAACCACCTCATTCAGAGGTAAAGTCGCATCTCGATTCGTAAAGCGGGTATAGCTTTTAACCTGGATACTTGTGTGCACCTGTAGAACCAAGACCACTTGTGACAGTAACTTACGGTAGTTTCTGCGATCGTTTTTTTTAAACATCTGACTGATAACGTCTCTCTTTCTAAGATACAGTGGCGGCACTTGCAAGAAAAACATAAGAGAAATGCCCACCCGTTGTTGATTTTCGGTCAGTATTATTTAGTATTGTAGGCAATCAGTTATTGACGAAGTATTATACTTAGTAGTAGTGGTGGGTGCGTGATATGTTCGCATTTGTGAATCAGGAGTATAAAGTATGTGTTTGTGGAACGGAAATGACTATGTCCAGTCGTATGGATGGCATGGGTTTGACTTGGAGTACTGTGATAGCAAAGGGTAGAGTATGTAAAGTCATAACAAAGGTAATGATATTTCTATTTCCTGAGTCAGGACCGTCAGCAGGGTGTATTTCCGATACTTTGCTCATTGTCGAATGTCGTTCAATTGAGACTGCGATCGTAACATTTAATTGTAAGTATAATGATAAAACGTATATGTGACCGGTTTTCTGGAATAATTCCGTGCATGCATGGTATGTAGTGGGAATGATTCACGTTTCCCATTAACGGCAGCAGCTGTCCGAATGCAGAGACCTGTTGGAGTGTCGGAAAGTGTCTGAGTTAACTTTACTGTCCTCTAGACGACCGAATAGCGAACTGATAGTATGTATTGGACGGCTTTAGTGATCAAGTGAAAATTTGAGAAGATTGTGTATGGAAGTGCGTTTGCGCTGGACTGTTATTCCCTCCCATGTAAATTGTTCGGTTGACTGCTTCTGCACATATCGCACCTTTATTTAGTTGAGAGAAGATCGATTGTGGTGTGTGCATCTGGCATGTGGAAGACACGTACACGTTTGGGTGTTGTCAAGATATGGGTAAGACCTTAGTTAGCTTGTAAATTATAGGGATGATTTTATTACTTCACTGACATCAGTAATCGAGAGTTAAATATCAGTTTCCCCTATTTGTTTCTATACTATTGGCCATTAAAATTGCTACATCTCGAAGATGACGTGCTTCAGAAGCGAAATTTAACCGACAGGAAGAAGATGCTGTGATATGCAAACACCTACAACGTGCTGACATGAGGAAAGTTTCCAACCGATTTCTCATACACAAACAGCAGTTGACCGGCGTTGCCTGGTGAAACGTTGTTGTGATGCCTCGTGTAAGGAGGGGAAATGGGTACTATCACGTTTCCGACTTTGATAGAGGTCGTATTGTAGCCTATCGCGATTGCGGTTTATCGTACCGCTACATTGCTGCTCGCGTTGGTCGAGATCCAATGACTGTTAGCAGAATATGGAATCGGTGGGTTCAAGAGGGTAATACGGAACGCCGTGCTGGATCCCAACGGCTTCGTATCACTAGCAGTCGAGATGACAGGCATCTTATCCTCATGGCTGTAACGGATCGTGCAGCCACGTCTCGATCCCTGAGTCAACCATCTGCACGAACAATTCGACGACTTTCGCAGCAGCATGGACCATCAGCTCAGAGACCATGGCTGTGGTTACCCTTGACCTGCATCACATACAGGAGCGCCTGCGATGATGTACTCAACGACGAACCTGGGTGCACGAATGGCAAAAAGTCATTTTTTCGGATGAATCCTGGTTCTGTTTACAGCATCATGATGGTCGCATACGTGTTTGGTAACGTAGCAGTGAACGCACATTGGAAGCATGTATTCGTCATCGCCATCCTGGCGTATCACCCGGCGTGATGGTATGGGGTGCCACTGGCTACACGTCTCGGTCACCTCTTGTTCGCATTGACGGCACTTTGAACAGTGGACGTTACATTTCAGTATGTGTTACGACCCGTGGCTCTACCCTTCATTCGATCCCTGTGAAACCCTACATTTCAGCAAGATAATGCACTACCACATGTTGCAGGTCCTGTATGGGCCTTTGTGGATACAGAAAATGTTCGACTGCTGCCCTGGCCAGCACATTATCCAGATCTCTCACCAATTGGAAACGTCTGGTCAATGGTGGCCGAGCAACTGGCTCGTCACAATAAGCCAGTCACTACTCTTGATGAACTGTGGTATCGTGTTGAAGCTGCATGGGCAGTTGTACCTGTACACGCCATCCAAGCTCTGTCTGACTCAATGCCCAGGCGTATCAAGGCCGTTATGAAAATATAATCACATAGTATAATATATTTGTCCAATGAATACCCGTTTATCATCTGCATTTCTTCTTGGTGTAGCAATTTTAATGTCCAGTAGTGTATATTATGCATTGTGCAATTGGCCTTAGTCAGAGGGGTAGGGTGAGGAAATCCCGCGATGCGTCGATAACGTCATCCTTGACGTTATCAGTGATGTCATTGGTGACCTACTTTGTCCCAGAACTGTTCTAGAATAATTACGCATTGCAACAGCACTCGCTTTAGACGAGTGGCATGTTGCTCCATCTTGCTGGTACCAGCCAAGTGTCAGTTCCATCTCATCCAGTTGGTTCACAAATTTATGACACAATACCTGGTATAATTATCTGGTGACAATAGCTTGAAGAAACCTCTGACATCGCATCAAGACAGAATGCGTTACAAATACTAGAGAAATATCTAGCGGCGGTGGCGTGAGGGAGTTGCAAATACCCGTTTCATACCACACTCCTTAGTCGAATCACTTTCAAAATTCGGTAATTTTTAACGCATCTCTCCTCTCCCATATATCAAAAATAAATACCGTGTGCGTGCCGGCATTGAGCACATGTGATGATCCTATTAAATATACAGCTCTTGATCCATTCCATGGAGCAGTGTAAAGGTGCATTGCATGTACTGTAGGAGGATGACTGTATCCCACAAACTATACTGTAACTCGAAGACATCCTCCCAGTGACCCTGTGTCGTTGTTTGAAACATTGTTTTTCTATGCTGTAATGTGCTTTGTACACTACCATACATTTTGTTTTTTCCGCCACAACTTCGAGGACTGTGTCAGGCTCTAAACTGACATTAACACCTACTGATCCATTGCTTCTCACAGAAAACTATACATCGTCCAGTGTAAGTTATGTTGTTACTGCTGCTACCATAGCACACCACACACACTGGATGATTTTAAATAAAAGACAGTTACAACATAAGGAACCTTGCGTTACAAATACTGGAGAACTATCTAGCGGCGGCGGCGTGAGGGAGTTGCAAATACCGGTTTTATACCAGGCCCCTTAGCCGAATCACTTTCAAAATTCGGTAATTTTATTACGAGGCTGCACCGTCGGCGACGTGTAACCGCACTATTGTCTGATACTATACAATCCGGCGATCACCGTCTATATTCAGTGTCATGGTACTTGTCTGGAAAAAAACACTTTATTCAGAGGTAATGGCATACGTAGATGTATAAAGCCAGTATAGCTTTTAACATGGATAACTGCATGCACCTGTAGAACCAAAACCACTTGTGATGGTAATATGGTTGTGTTTTTTAACATCTGGCAGCTTGTAAGATGATTACGTATCTCTTTCTAAGACACAGTGGTAACACTCACAAGAAAACTTATGAGACATGTCCACCCATCATTCATTTTCGCTCAGTATTATTTCGTATCGCCAGCAATCAGTTATTGACGATGTATTATACTTAGTAGTAGGGGATGTGTGATAGGCTCGCCTTCAGCATCAGGTTTATGATGTACGTGTTTGTGTTCCGACATGTGCAAAGGAAATGACTATGTCCAGTAGTAAGGAAGGTATCCATTTGACGTGGAATACTGTGGAGTACTGTGATAGCAAAGGGACGAGTATCTCAAGTCATAAGAATGGTACAGATATTTCTATTTCCGGAGCCACAGCTGTCAGTAGGATGTGTTTCCGATACTTCGATCATTGTCGAATGTCGTTTAACTGAGACCATAATCATAACATTTAATTGTAAGCATAGTGATCAAATATTTTTCCTAGGGTGATGATGCATGCTTTGCGTGCAGCACCATTGGCATGTGGCGCGAATGATTCATGTTCCCTGTTAATGGCAGGAGCCATCTGAATGGAAAGGCCTTTTTGGATGCAGGAATGTAGCTGACTTAATCACCTCACTAAAGTTTCGGGCATCTAGAGAAATAATTTCCAGTCTATATCTTCGGAATTATGTTGCGCAAGCTATACTGCTATGCAAGTGATATTGGTGTGTGCTTGATATCGAGAAGTACCGCGAAGATGGTATTATATTCTGGCAAACCATGTGAAATACATGTGTTCTTGTAATCTCAGAGTCTGGAGATTGGAGTAGACAAGCAAGCAGGCAAGCAGGTCGGGGCCAGAGGCAGTAACGCTTTTGTGCTGAGGGGAGACGGCCCCGAAGTTATAGAACAGTTCTGAGAGAGACTTCGATCCGCTGAGCGCGAGGCAGAAAGTAGTCGATGTTATTCTGGAACAGAGTTCTGTAGCGTGACCTGTGATGTCAGTATCAACAGGTAGTGGGGTATGACACCAGCAACGGTAAACATGCATGCCCAGAGGCATTTCGCATATGGGACGGCGTGAGCGCGCCACCCGGTGTGCGCGCCTTGGAGTTCTGTTCGGAAGCAGTTTACTGATACATTGTCGTTGACTATAGTTCGAAAGCGTTTTTTATGTGCACTGAGTGTTTGTGCAGTGAATTGTTTTCGTCTGTCTAGGCGTTGTCAGCCGGCCGGGGTGGCCGAGCGGTTCTATGCGCTACCGTCTGGAACCGCGCGACGGGGCGTGAGTCGTGATTGGGTAGCTCAGATGGTAGAGCACTTGCCCCCTAAAGGCAAAGACCCCGAGTTCGAGTCTCGGTCCTGCACACAGTTTCAATCTGCCAGGAAGTTTCTTTTCTATGGGATGTTGTTTGGGAACATGAAGTCCATGAATGGCTGTAATTTGTCTCCAAGTGGCCGAACATGACCATTAACAGTCAATGATCAATTCAGCTGTACCAGAGGACCCTATCCATTACATGTCAACGCAGCCCACACCATTATGGAGCGACCACAGCTTACATAGTGCCTTGTTGACAACTTGAGTCCATGGCTTTGTGGGGTCTGCGCCACACTCCCCTACCATCAGCTCTTATCAACTGAAATCGGGACTCATCCGACCAGGCTACGGTTTTCTAATCGTCTAAGATCACGAGCCCAGGAGACGCACTGCAGGTGACGTCGTGTTGTTAGCAAATAAACTCACGTTGCTCGTCTGCTGCCATGGCCCAGTAACGCCGGATTTCGCACTACTGTGCTAACGGATACGTTCGTCATACGTCCCACATTATTTTCAACGGTTGTTTCACGCAGTGTTGCTTATGTGTTAGCACTGGAAACCATTAAAAGAGTCCGCAGCTCGTGGTCGTGCGGTAGCGTTCTCGCTTCCAACGCCCGGGTTCTCGGGTTCGATTCCCGGCGGGGTCAGGGATTTTCTCTGCCTCGTGATGACTGGGTGTTGTGTGATGTCCTTAGGTTAGTTAGGTTTAAGTAGTTCTAAGTTCTAGGGGACTGATAACCATAGTTGTTAAGTCCCGTAGTGCTCAGAGCCATTTGAACCATTAAAAGAAAAACCCAACTGCTCTCAGCCGTTAAGTGAATGCTGTTGACCACTGTGTTGTCTGTGGTAAGGGGTATTGCCCGACGCCATACTCTTGACACTGTGGATCTCGGAATGTTGAATTTCCTAACGATTTCCGAAACAGAATGTCCCATGCGTCTTGCTTCAACTGCCAACCTGCGTTCAAAGCTGTTAATTCCCTTCATGCGACTGCCACAATCACGTCAGAAACCTTTTCTCACGGATCATCCGAGTACAAACGAGATCTCCGACAATGCTGTGTACGCGATACTGCCGCCATCTGTATTATGTGCATATCGTTGTCCCATCTCTTCTGTCACCTTAGCACATAGTCCAGACGAATGTGTGGCGATATGACACGGGATTCACTTCTTTCGGTAACATTTTCATCGATTTAAGCACAAAGTTCAGTGATTTGTCTTGAATGTGTACTGGATGAGAAAAACAGGTTTTTGCTGTGCTATGTTCTTGCTTCCTGCGTCGATGTTATTGGTCAATTTGTAATCGTGGCAAATGCGAGATAGCATTGCTTGCGTGCCACTGTTGATTGCGTCAATTTAATATCCTATTGTTCTCAACAACATCTTGTGAAAAGAACGCCTGTGCACACTCACACCAAAAACTGTTTCGACCTATTCCTAGCAGATGCGAAGAAGGGCGCCGTTGTGCACCATAGAGGCAATAGTATAGAAGACGCTAGTTTGATCAATTCTAGACTGAATTTTAAAATTTCACTAGCAAGGACGATATATTATATTGACCATATTGATCTTATCACTTTTTTCCGATATAGTTTGAAGCAAATATCTGATGCTCACATTCTCAAATTTCCCTGCCATTTTAACTTAGGTCACAATGGGCTGTGGTTTTAGTGTCATTGCAGACCTTATATTAGTGGTATAGGAATGATGTACCCCTTCAGAAGCCTATAAATGATTTGTGTCAGGCTGAATCGATGTTGTATTTGATGTACAATGTAATAGCTTCATCCCCTTAAAGTTTGTGAGCATTGTGTCTGGAGCTCCATGCAAGAGAAATTTGGTAGGTGAATGTACGTCAGGTGCTTGAAATGGTTTACCTATTATTACAGAGTGCGCCAATTGTGGTGGAACACACTGTCCCTGACATACAATAGGCGAACACATGCTTGCATTCAAACTGCATGTCAGGGTGCTGGATGCTCCAGATCCGTCTCAGGCAGGAGAAAGCACGCGGTCGCAGTCGAAGACGACAGTAATTGGCCTGTGGACTCATACCACTGCGTGCTTATATGGAACTGTGTGACGCCATGTGGACTGGGTCGAGTTCTGAGTGGTGAGTCTGCAGGACCATGTAGGCTACTTCTGCAATGGCACATTAGAACCGTCCCAAGGCGTTTCTGTAACACAACAGACGCAGTCTTGTTCTAAAATTATGATATGTGTCAGTGTAAAATCATATAGTCTTACAAATATGTCTCAATGCTGTGTCATCTTGTGGTGAGATTTAAGTCGGGCGATAGGTGAGCGGTGTCTGCTCATATTCCTCACTGTATGACATGGCGACTATTGCTCTAGATTCAGAAGTGAAAGTAGGGATTCCATAGCGGTGCATTGTGCACTCTGCTAGCTTCGGGCGCCAGAGTGTGACAACGTTTGAGTACAGCCTTAGAGTGTCACACAAAATTGTGCAGTCACTGGTAGTGGTGGCGGCGCACCTGTGCTTCCTGGCCCACTGGCCAACTGACGAGAGCACAGAGATGCTAAGTGTAAGCTTCTCAATGCATGTGGAAGTGTTCGTTTTAATAAAAATGCAAGTTTACGTGCTATATAGTATACAATTTGGACTTTAACTTAGGGGGAGAAATCTTGGTGATGGCATAGGTGCCTTTTCCATCCTCAGTGTTTGTTTGAATTAAGATGCTAGTGAACAAATTCCAACTTATAGTTAGAAGAAGCAGTATACAGTGACCATACACCTCTGAGTGAATAGTATCTTGGGAAAGCATGTCAAGTAGGACACACTTTGTTCAGCAGACAGGGATTGACCTGCACAAACATCCTTTGTCTCTAACATCATAGAGCCAGGGCAAAAAAACCATAAGTCAGATTCTGACAATGGAGCTTGACCCAGTATTCCCTGATTGCCATGTTCAATGTTTCCGGTCACCCATCTCGGACTCTGCGTCATAGTAGAGCTGCACCTGTTACTTGAGTCTGGGCCAGCATGTCAGAATTCTGCACTCACTGTTATTAATAGCTCAATATATCATATCAAGATTCTGACGTCATAGAGAAAGGACCTGTATTGCATCTCTGGGCCAGTATACCAGAATTCCACACTGTTATATAAATAGCCCGACAGATCTGAGCTAGATTGTGATGTCATAGGGCCATGCCAGTATGCCCCAGTTGCCATATTCGACTGCCATCTTGGATTCCAGGCCAGCCATCTTGGATTCATAATTAGGCTGGTGACCATATTCTAAAGCTTGGAGTGTGACGTCATAGAGCCCAGGCCAATATTTCATGCCAGCAAGCATGACAATGCATCATCTTAAATTTCCCGTCAACTTATACTCAAACAACAGCTCTACTCCCACATGAAACACACTAACAGTTGTGCTATTTATTCAGTTTCCTTCCAATATTTTGAATTTATAGCCAAAATTACAACTACTGTTATATTATACATTGTGCAATTGGCCTTTTTTAGAGAGGTAGGGGGGGGGGGAAAATCCCGTGATGCGTCGATAACGTCATCCTTGACGTCATTGATGATGTCATCGGTGACCTACTCTGTCCCAGGACTGTCCTAGAATAACTACTCATTGCAACAGTACTCGCTTTAGACATGTGACATGTTGCTCCATCTTGCTGGTACCAGCCAAGTTTCAATTCCATCTCATCCAGTTGGTTCACAAATTTATGACACAAACCTGGTATAATTATCTGGTGACAGTAGCATGAAAATAATGGCCCCATTATCCGACACTGTGATAATGCACACTATACGCCCAAATACTGTGAGTGAAGGGTCTGCTCAACGATTGCATGCTGGTTGTTGTTAGTCCATGAACATGTGTTTTGTGAGTTCATGTACCCTGACAATTGGAACCACACTTCATCACTGTTCCTTGTGTCCTGCAATATTCCTGACCTTTCAGCACTCAATAGCTGAAACCACTGACAATATGTTAGGCATTTCTTATGGTCTGTCTGTAGAGTTCATGAACAACTATAAACCTGCAGAGATACAAGCCTCCTTTCTTAGCAGGTCCGTGGCACACACTACACGATAGTTCGGATTCCTCTGACAAATGGCGAAAAGACTTAATGGGTGACACCAAAAATTGTGTCTTTACCTCACCGACACTTTCGCCCAATAACTGTAGGTGCCCATGCTGTGCAGATCTCACAACATTCCCTTTGTCTCCATCTTTGTCACCTAGCCACGAATGCAGTGTGTAGATGGCTTTCGGCGACAAACGAAACGTTCTAAAAACAGTCACTGATATATCTTAGAGGAACCACTTATGCAATATCGTTTCACAAGAAACAGGCACTCTTTCACAATGTCAGAATCAAATGGCACCGGAAGATGCAAGTTGTAGGGAACACTGCAAACAGTAATTCACATTACACTGAAACACAAGACCAGTACACAGTTTGCAGAACCTCACTGTTGCCACATTTCACAGCTGCCGCATCGACGAGTTACGTGAGAACATCTGTTATGAAATCCAATACTCTGGCAGCTACAATCATGAACATTCAGTGCTATGTTGAACTGTGTATACAGGTGGGAGGATATCACTTCAAACAACTCTTGTAATATACCTTAATTTCTCAACCATAAAGGTATTTCATGTACAAATTACTTTTCATATTCTCTTTTATTAAAATTTTTATATAACTTTTCCTGGAACCCCTTACGAGTGTGACACCCTGTATAACTGGTCTGCAGCAGTCCTTGACGTATCAAAACGACTCGTCCGATTTGGCATGTCTATATTTCTGAAACTAATAAACATAAACAATGAATTTTGTTTTTTGATGAACAAGAAACTCAGAAAGTTTTTTTTCGTAACTTTTCATAGGTGTTTAATATGCACACCTTGAGACGCATGGCATTGTCAATATGGTATTCAAATTGTTCCCACACTGCATCGAGCATGTCTTGACTTACAGATTCCACAGCTGCTGTATGCGATGTCTCAGTTCATTCATTGTTGTAGGTAATAAAGACATATAAACAGAATCTTTTAAAAATTCCCATAAAAATAATCACATAGAGTCAGGTCTGGTGACCTTGGAGGCCAGTAATGTAAGGCTAAATCATTTGGTCCAGTGCGACTGATCCATCATTCAGTAATACTTTGATTTAAAGACTCTGGGACTTAGAGATACCATTGTGGCGGGAACCATATAAAACTTGAGAGTTTGCTCTTTCCTGTAGTACACTGTTCACGCACATAAGGCAAATAACACAATAGTTACGATTTTTAAAAATCGGATGATGCTTTTTGATACACCCTGCATAACAGTAATGGGGAATTAGGCATAAGAGGCCGCCCCGCATAGTTGGCAAATTTTTGATCACCTGTTTCCATTGTCAAAATCATGCAACGTTGACAGGTTTCATCCCCACTCCTCCCCTATCCCTCTGATGTCATGACAGAAGTAGGTCACTTGTGCTAAAAACAGAACCCAAGATGGCAGACCTAGCCTACTAGCCCTAAATGTAAAATGGCAGGAAGTCCTTGGTCCCCCCCCCCCTCGCCCCCCCCCCACTTTTCTGATGTCACAGTGGTAATAGGTCTCTTGTGCTAATTTAATAATCCAAGAGATTAGTTTTCCTAAGTTTAAACTGACAAGAAATTCAAAAAACCCAAGATGGCAGACTTGGCCCAGTCATCATAAGCTTAACATGGTTGGAAGTTCAAAATGTTCACTGGATTTCCACAAGCCCACTTACTATGAGTTTAAAATGCCTTAGCCTTGTGATCTACTATGTTTAAATAACTACTTCCACCTCATAATCACATGCTGCTCTGTGGTGTTTGCTTGTGTGTGTGTGTGTGTGTGTGTGTGTGTGTGTGTGTGTGTGTGTGTGTGTCTGTGTGTTTGTATGTGTATGTGTGTGTGTGTAGAAATATGGGACTGGATTTGTTTATTTGTTAAAATAGTTGCAGATCATGTGAGGTTGGATGCCTACGCGCCGGGGGCCGATGTGCTGCCTCCATACCACCTCATTCACTACCTCCCCCCCCCCCCATCCCCCGTGCATACCAGCATACCGAGAGATTATCCACAGACAGCAAGTCACGCCTTAGCCAGCAGCTGTGGAGGTTTCAGCAAGGAGAGGGCTGGTCAGTGCTTGCCATCCAATGGAACTGCTAGGAACTGCCATCCATGTGAGCATTGCTACATCGGGTAGCACCACAATTCCAGGTGCTCTAATTTTAGATCTAACGCTACACGATTTTACACTTAACCTGCCACTGTATTGGAACTGGATGGCAGAAAGACCTGAAGGGCTACGCTGTGCAACATTGTATAACACTTGAAAAGAAGTGCCAGAGATATAATGGGTTGTTGATATTTTTGCAATGAACGTTCTAAAAAAAAGCAGACAGAAATTTACAATATGTGATGTTCCAGACAAAAATTTTTACATACAATATTATGTGAATGAAACTGAGGAGAACTTTATTGCCTCAATAGACTTGGTTTCTGCCTGTTTTTTCTAAATATGTCCTATGAAATCAATGATACTTTTGAACTTAGCTCTCTGAACTAGCAAGGCAATGACATTGCAAATCTGCATGTCGCTTACAGGCAAGTTTTATTTTGTGTTATATTCGAAACTATCTAGTCTGAGGCCCAATTAAACAATAATGTTAATTAAATTACTAAAATTACTTCTTCGACATTTCTGTCTAGAGCAATAAATTCAAGAAATGTTTATAGCTGCTATTGTGGGAAAAAGGATTGCAGATAGGCTCTGCCTATGTTAACTCTTGTAGAAATCAGAAGTCGAAAAGGTATACTCTTCTTACTTCTCTTGATGTTGAAGTAGATGTTATTGCTGGTTGCCCTATAATAAAATGGGGAATGGTGTATGTGAGAGAGGCTGGGGTTTTTTCAGGTTTCAGAACAAAATCTGACTCTTCGTAGAATCGATGTTTTGACATAATCCATTCATCACACAATTCGGATAATAATGAAGTACTATACATTTCCGAAATGATGCAAATGGGCAAACTCGATATATTCTTGAATGATCACTCTTTAAAGCACCACTTTTATATACTTTGCATATTTGCAAGTCACATCTTCAATGCTGACACTTTTTGCACACCAACTTAACTTTATATATCTAGTTTACATGGGTGCAATGGGGAAAGTTTCACTCTTGCCTCCCCACATTTACATCAGTTAGTTAGTTAGCTACATGTTCCATGGATCATCTTCCACAATAGATTGTAATGATGTGGAATGAGTCATTTTACATCCACATCATAAATTAACTTATACATACAGTTACATTATGAACATTTCTAAGTTTTTATTTTTATTTTTTATTTATTGTTTATTAAAAAAATAAGAAAAAGATGTACAGAAGCGAGTTAGTAATCCTTAACCACCACCTTTTACACATTACAGTAAGAGAAATTTTTCTGCAGAATAGAAGGAGTTGTCAAGGAGAAACTTTCTCAGTTTGTTTTCAGATTACTTTGCTGTCTGTCAGACGTTTTATATCACTTTCTAAGTGATCAAAAAATTTTGTTGCAGCATTGTACACCCATTTTGTGCTAAAGACAACCTTAATGTGGAGTGATGAATGTCATTATTTCTACTGGTATGGAATCAGGTACAACATTGTTCCTTTTGAACTGCAGTGGATTATTTACAACATATACTGTATACTTTATACTGTGAAGCAATAGTCAGAGTGCCCATCTCCTTAAACAGATGTCTACAACATGATCATGGGCGAGAACCACATATTATTCTCACAGCATGTTTTTGAGCAACAAGATATTCTTTCTTAAAGATGAATTACCTCAGAATATTACTCTATGTGACATTATTGAATGATGATATACAAAATACGTCAGCTCACTGATTTGTCTCTCTCCAAGATTTGCATCAATTCTAAGCACAAATTGGGCAGTACTGAGTTGTTTTAGGACTTTCAAGGTGTGTTTTCTCCAATTTAAATTCTCATCAATATGGACCCCTACTAATTTTGAAGTTTCTGTGCTATTTATTATTTCCTCACTATGTGTTACATTTATTATCAGTGTAATACCCCTAGACGAACAGAAATGAGTATGTTGTGTCTTTTTGAAATTGAGGCCATTCGCAGGAAACAAATCAATGATACTTTTAAGAACTTTGTTTAACATTTCTTCCATTTCTATGTGTAATCTTGGACTGATAACGATACTAGTGTCATCTGCAAAAAGAACTAATACTGCTTGTTTTATATTAGACACAAGATTATGTTCATATGTGAGGAGCAATAGTGGACCTAAGATTGAATCTTGAGGAGCCCCATATGTGATTTCTCCCCCATCAGAATTATGTCTCTGGACTATATTGCTTGAATTATGAAGTTCTCTTTTTGTTAGATATGATATCTTTTGTACGGAAAATAATATACTAAAAATAAGTACTTTTGTAAAATATAAGTTGTTAGGTAATTTTTAAATATAGTGTTTTATGACACATTTTTAATATTGTATATTTGGCAAGAATAAGTTTTTCTGCTGAGAGCTGGTATAGAAAGCAACACTGATGACACAGCATAGTTATTGTTTTCAGTGAATAGACAAAAGTAGGGAGAAGCTGATATCCAAAACATAATGAAAAAATTTGGTAAATATTCTTTCACAAGATAGTTACCAAACATAATAATGAATCCGCTAACTCACACAGAGAAAATTTGTTTCGCAAATGCCACGAAATATCATTAGAATGAGAAGGGTATCGAAAGGCTCACATGGCAAAGCTATATTGTCGTCCACTACTGTACAGATATCTTAAAGATATGTGTTCATTTCAATAGTTACATGACTTTGAAGTCAGTTGAGGAATCTGAAGGTGTGACTGACTAACAAGCAGTCAAGATGAAAGTGTACACTTCAAGAAAATCAATACTGATGAACCAAAAGATTCAGACCACCTGCTCAGTAGCATGTTGGTCCACCTTTTGCACCCAATACAGCGGCGATTCTGCTATGCATGAGTTGGACAAGCCCTTGGTAGGTTTCCAGAGGTTTGTGGCAGCAAATGCTTACAAAATTGCCACAAACTGCGGGCACAGGGAGGCGTTCTGACAAAATGTACAGTTACCTTGAACAGTTGGGGAATGGTCGGCAGTGAGTTAGTTAGTTAGTTATATATTCCATGAAACATTTTGTGTGATAGATCATAATGCAGAGGAACGATTTCTTCTACATCCACACTGCAAATTAATTTGTACATATGGTTACATTTTGAACATTTCTAAGTTCTTTGTTTTTATTTTTTATTACAAAAGGAAGAAAAGTTATACAGCTGTGAGTTAGTAATTCCTACCGAACACCTTTCACACATTACTGTAATAGAAATTCTTCTGCGAACTACAAGGAATTGCCAAGGAAACTTTCTCACTTTGTTTTCAGATTACTTTGCTGTCTGTCAGACATTTTGTATCACTGGCTAAGTGATCAAAACTTTTTGTTGCAGCATTGTGCACACCTTTCTGTGCTAAATACAATCTTAATATGGAGTAATAAATGCCATTTTTCTTTCTGGTATTGTAATTATGTACATCATTGATCCTTTTGAACTCTACTGGATTATTTATACCAAACTTTATGAGGAAATGAATATACATGAAGCACTTGTCAGAATACCACACTCCCTAAACAGATGTCCACAATATGTTCATGGGTGAGCACCACATATTATTCATATAGCACGTTTTTGTACAATGAAGACTTTCTTTCTTAAAGATGAGTTACTGCAGGACATTATTCTATGTGACATTATTGAATGAAAATATGCAAAGTATGTCAACTTACTGATTTGTCTCTCCCCAAGATTTGTAATGATTCTATTAGCACAAATGTGGCAGAACTAAGTTGTTTTAGGGGTTCCATAATGCTTCATTTCCATTTTAAACTCTTGTTAAAATGAAACCATAAGAATTTTGAAGTTTCTATATTATTATTATTTCATCGTGTGTTATGCTTATCATTGGTGTTGTACCCCTTGATATATAGAACTAAATATGTTGTGTCTTTTTAAAATTCAGGCCGAAACCATTCACAGAAAACGAATCAATGCTATATTTAAAAACTTTGTTGATCATTTCTTCTGTTTTTGTACACGTGTTTGGACTGATTATAATACTATGCCATCTACAAAAAGAACTAATTCTGCTTGCTATATATTAGATGGAAGATCGTTTCCATATAAGAGGAATAGCAGCGAACCTAAGATTGAACCTTGGGGAGCCCTGTACATGACTACTGCCCAGTCAGAATCATGTAGGTGGCCTAAACTGGCTGAATTACTAAGTACAACTTTCTGCATTCTTTCTGTTAAATATGACATTATCCATTGGCAGGCTGTACCATCAATCCCATAAAACGTCAATTTATCCAGGAGAATACTGTGACTAACACAGTTAGAGAGGTCAAAGTAAACATGAACTGGCACTGTTTCTTTATATAATGGTTGTGAAATCTAGTGAGTGAACATATGAATGACATTCTCAGAAGAGTAGCCCTTCTGAAATCAAAACTGTTATTTGCTAAGGATACTATTGTTGTGAAGGGAGATACTGTTCTAGAATACATCATCTTCTCAAAAATTTTGGAGAATGATGTCAGCAGTGAAACAGGTCGGTAGTTACTGTCATCTCTGTTATCACATTTCCTAAAGAAGGTTTTAACAACTGCATATTTCAGTCTCTCTGGAAAAATGCCTTGTGTTAGTCATGCATTCCATTTTTCAGATGAGACTGGACTTTTGAAATGGAAACATATCTTTAGTACTCTATTGGGAGCACCATCAAAACCATATGATCTTTTATTTTGGAGAGACTGTGAAAGTTTCTTAATTTCAGAAGGAGAAGTTGGTGATACATTCATATGATTGAACTTTGTGAGAGTTTAATTTTCATGATACTGTCGTGATTTTGCTCTTGAACTGTTTGTCCCTACACTTTTTACTATATTTAAGAAATGATTATTAAATGCATTTGCTACCTGTGACTCATCATTTATAGGCCTTCCATTCATTTCAGTAGTGACATTGTCTTGTGCTGTGACTGGTGTCCTATCCCTCATTTCTCTACATTCCATATCGCCTTAAGTCTGTTGTCAGAAGTACTGATTTCTGACATTGTCTGCATAATACTTGACTTTTTAATAACATTTCTTAGTAATTTTGAGTAGTGCAACTATTGCAGGATCCCTAATTGTTCTTGCCAACAGATACGTTTCCATTTTCCTTTCGCAACATATGCCAATCCCTCTAGTGATCCATAGTTTTTTACATGGCTGTTGGGTGTCCTTTCTGACTAGCTTATGTGGAAAGCTGTACTCAAATCATGATATTAATTTATCTTGTAATACATTAAATTTTATGTCTTTCTTGTAGAGCTACGTAGAACATAGAACACGAGCAAAATAGTAGTCACAGTTGGGACTGCTGACAGCAATGTCTATTGATTTGCTACATTAAGAGTGTTGTGGTTAGACCTGAAGGGGTCAGGAGGGCAGAGCATGCCCAAGGGTCATTGCCACTATGGAACAACATCAACGAGTAGCGATTCCGAGTCTGGCCGTATGTGAGCTAAGAGGACATTTGGCAACAGTCCTTAAAATAAAATCGGCTTGAGAGTACTGAATTTTTGTGCGGCAGATGCACCTAAGAACGCTATTTAGACACTGAACTTTTCCAGGGGATTTCTAAATCACTTCTTACGAATGCCAGTGTGGATCCTTCAACAAGCTCGCCACCGATTTATACTCTCACATTGTGAGCTAGTACTATGTCTCTAATGATCTCAGTGTAGATAATATGTTAAACTCATATTGTGTTTCTTATAAGCAGAAAGAGATCTACTGTTCAGGACATCACTGCATTTTAAGTGATTTTTAAGCGATTCCACATATAAATTGTAATGAACGACTCAGTTTTAAACCAGGCTACTTGCAAGTGTGCCAGGTAGGACAGGGAAATAGTTAATATCAGCCTTTCACTTCATTTTTTGACTAACTCAAATGTCACTAGAAAATGCAGATTGATTCGCACTTCATCCATCCTTGTTTCGAAATTGCCTCTCAGTCATTCTTGATTCTCTTGCTAGTTACATGTTGTTCTTCTGCCTTCACATTTGCACAATACTTTTAATATTCTTACGTCATCTGTTGTTGCGGTCTTCAGTCCAAAGACTAGTTTAATAAGGCTTTTGTTTGTAGTCTATCCTCCACAAGTCTTCCCCTCTATACAAGTAAATATTGCACCCTGCATCCACTGACATTCTGTTAATATATTTGGTAACAAAGTCGCGCAGGAGTACCATGACTGTGTCAATTAGACTGTCGTTACTGTGAACTGAGCAATGTAGACCTTCAAATCACTGTACTGCGATTCAGATCATGTACCACAAACAGTTATCCTGCTGGAAGCCGTCAAGCATGGAGGGGTGTGAACATCAGGATGAGAGAAAGACATCGCCTGTAGGAGTGGCTGTAACTACCCAAAACGAAACGGTTGTACACTGTATAATGCATAGATATAGCGAATTTTGCTACAAACTTATGAAAATTTATTGCTATTCCTCTGTAATTGCCATGGTATTGTATAGCTTTATGCAGAGAACTCCCAAAATTGGCTGTTACCTATATGTATATGCATGTCCATGAAACGAAAGTTCTGGCACAGCTTCTCAGAGCTTCATCCAACATTTGAACATTGACGATCTCTTCTCTTGAGTGTAATTTTTGATTACCTGTTAGGCACAGACTTGGCCCTGCAGCAGTCTGTTGCTATCAGTGCATCTGATACCATTCTTATGGTGTTAATAAACCATAATATCTGACCTAAGAGACTTCAAAGGAGGAGAAATCGTTAGTAGAATAGGAGACAGTCGTCACAGATCTACTAGAGACATATACTGATAGCGGATTATGTGTTGTGGTGGCACATATAGTCCATGCAATATGTAACATAGGAAGAATAACCAAATTTAGTTATAGGCATACTCGTAAGATGGTGTGAGAAACTTCAAGTGTGGTCTGAAACAGCAAAATGCTGTTATCCTTTTGTGTTCAGGGTACTGAATAAGTTTTTAGACAGTCTAAAACCATTCTAATTGCGACTAACTATTTTTATTTGAAATGTTTTAAGTCTTTAGTTGAGTGAGATTTAAGTAATAAAACACAATAATATAAATGATGAACATCCCACATTTGGATATACTGAAACGATTTTAGCAGATAAGATCAGCAGAACTATAAGGCAGTTCAGTGGTGACACTGTTGCATAGACGAAAGTATCATCGTTGGATAACATAAGGAACTACAGAAAAATGAGAACAAATGGCTATAGCATAGAGAAAGAAACTGTTATTATCTAATTACAAGAAGTGGTGACCATTGTACAAGTACTTAGGGGTAATACTATAAAATGGAACAATCAAGCAAAATCAGTACTAGGAAACACAAATGAAAGGACTCTGAGAGAAATTAAGAGGGATCACACCATCATAGAGTGAGATATTAAGTAATTTGGTTTAAAATAAACAAACTGGCTTGTCTTTTTCTTATCAATCTGCTACATGTGTTGTTATCTTTCTTGGGTCATGGTCATTTTAAACTTCTGGTAATTTTATGTGATAGGTTAGGTTTCCCTGTACAGTTAACTATGTTCTGTTATCATCCTTAATATGATTCTTATTTATATTTATTCATACAAGTGAGCTGCTATATTTACACAGCAGATCAAAATGGAGCAGAAATAAGGCCGACTGACACTAGACTTCAACAGAACAGAGCAGACTGAAATGGTGTTGTGTTCACACTACACACAACATCAAAAAATAATTAATGTAGAGTAATGAAAATTTGGAAACACATTTGCCTAGCCAATATATTTAAATGATTAACATTGCAAGGTCACTTGTTACCGTAGGGGCGAAATAAGCCACTGCAAATGTGAAATGCTGGTACATTAATAACCTGTGTAACCACCAGAATACTGAGTCCAATCGTGCAAATGTGAATGCATTGTGTTGTACATGTGCCAGATGTCAGTTTGTGGATAGAGTTCCATGCCTGTTGCACTTGGTCGGTCAACACAAGGACAGTTAATGCTGTTCGTGGATGACACTGGAATTCTCATCTGATGATGTTCCATATATGTTCGATTGAGGACAGATCTGTCAATCGAGCAGGACAAGCAACATGTTGACAGTCTTTAGAGCATGCTGGGTTACAACAGCAGTAAGTGGGCGATCTATCCTATTGGAAAACATCCCCTGGAATGCTGTACATGAATGACAGCTCAACGGGTCGAATCACCTGATTGACATACAAATTTGCACTCAGCGTGTGCCTGATAACCATGATAGTGCTCCTGCTGTCATACGAAATCCAATACTAGACGAAAACTAAAGGTGTAGGTCCAGTGTGTCTAGCCTCCTTCTAACCAACATATGACCATCACTGGCACCGAGGCAGAACCAGCTCTCATTAGAAAACACAACAGACCACCACTGTACCCTCCATGAGGTATCACTTGACTACACTGAAGTCGCAAATGGCAGTGGTTTGGCATAGTGGAATACATGCTACAGGGCTTCTGGCTCGAAGCTGTCTTTCAAGTAACTGATTTGTAACAGTTCGTTGTGTCACTGTGGTGCCAACTGCTGCTCAGCTTGCTGCTGCAGATGCAATATGATGCCCCAGAGCTATACGCCAAACACAATGATCATACCCCTCAGTAGTGCCATGTGGCCTACTGGAACCCGCTCTTCTTGCAACCATACATTTTCGTGACCACCACTGCCAATTCTTTCTGCACAATTGCAGAAGGAGCATCCAGCTTCTCTTAACCCTATTACACAACCTTCTCCAAACTCACTGGGGAGTTGATAATGGCGCCTTTGTCTACGTGATGGCATTCTTAATTAACATCAGTTCATCACGTCCAGTCTCACTGGCGTCTAACGCCCATGACCGTTACAGCGTTTATTTAAAGCAAACATGATTTGCAAATCTTATACGACTGGCGCGAAATTGGAATAGACATCATCTTCCAGATGCAGAAACACGCCTGCCAGCATTCGTTTATGTACACAACTCCTTCTTGGTGTTATGTTTTTTCCGTCAGTCTAGAATCTGAAATTAGGGTAAGTGGTAAAGTTTATTAATGGCCAAAGTAAACTTCATAATAGACGTTCTTGATAAAGTTTGTATTGCAAACTGCAGCCAAGTGGAACAACAGTAAAAGTGTCGTTCAATTATTTGAAAACATCAACATTTGTCTGCTATCGAAAATATGTACATAGAGACACATTAACCAATATAGCGACTGTTAGTGTTATTCATTGTATTTCTTGTTCCCCAGTACGAATAATGTCAAAAACGGATGTATATTGCTCCTTCAAAAGAGCTGACTTTTTTTACTGTTAAAAAGAGATTATTATATGAAAGTTGCTTCATGAACGTATGTTCTCATTTATACAGAATGTAGTGTTTTTCACTCCAGGTACTGTAAAACTTAAATCAATTTTTGCTTTCAGATATCTATCCTCCCTTGTGGAAGAACGTCCTATGGAAAAAATATCGAAGTCGTCATGGATCATTTGCATTGTATCACAGAAACAAAACAAAATAATGAAGTAAAGGCTAACAAGAAATAAAAACAATAACCCCACTACTATAACTCGAGTGGACAAGGCGATAATAGGTTGATTCCGATGTTAACAAACGACGATACCGTCCCCTAAGCAACACCAAAACTTTCTTCCAGAAGCTTGACTTCGGCTTCCCATTCCATTACCGAGCGAGGTGGCGCAGTGGTTAGCACACTGGACTCGCATTCGGGAGGACGACGGTTCAATCCAACATCCGGCCATCCTGATTTAGGTTTTCCGTGATTTCCCTAAATCGCTCCAGGCAAATGCCGGGATGGTTCCTTTGAAAGGGCATGGCCGATTTCCTTCCCAGTCCTTCCCTAATCCAATGAGACCGATGACCTAGCTGTTTGGTCTCTTCCCCCAAACAGCCACAACCCCACCCCATTCCATTCCATTGACACACTGGGGGGAGCACTGCATCCGCATTATGATGCCGTATGAATAACTTTCGTCTACATCAAGTGCTATGTACGCGCACAAAGATGCATGCGGTTGACAGTTCCCACACTCAGTATCATGCGGCGCTCACTTACCGAGTGCTGGACCGCGCGGCTAAAGCCGCGGTCACAGTGGTACTGATATCACTGGATTCTTCTGCCGATCCACATCGGCCGAACACTGCTGATCTTTTCAAATCACTATATTTTTTTTTATAAGATGCTACATATGTGCTCACAATGTTGACAATCTCATCGGCCAAATGTACAAATTTCGGACTACAATCGTTGGAGTTCAAATCAGTTTGTTTCCATCCGCCATATTGACTTACACGACACAAAACATGGACTATGAGAAACTGATAAGATCAGCCAAAGAAGGAGCTTGTGGGACGCTGAGGATAGAAATATCACAATGGGGATATAATTCGGAATCTATGGACTGAAAAGGTACGTTTATTGGAAACTACAAGTAAGCAAAACTTTTTATCAGTTATTTTAGGAGTATATTATAACCTCAAAAAATAATTTTTACGAGTGAGAAGGATTGCACATCTTATGCTTTAAGTTACTGTAGTAGATCTTTTTTGGGTTGTCTTAGGTAGATATTAGTTGTCTACAAATTATTATTACTGTTTACTCACGTTCAGATGGCAGTAGCATGGCGATTCTGTTTCTTATAAAATCTTTATTTGACACCATAAACAGTCATCAAGCCACATTCAGTAAAACAATGAAATTTTTTAAATATTACATAACTACTTTTGACTCAATGAGTCGTCATTTTAAAATGTAATCACAAACCTGGAAAACTGCATTAATAATTGCAACCACAGTTAGAACTGTCAAATATTACGAAAAATACACTAAAACTGAAGCAAAGGCAGCAGAAACAGGTCATAAGGTCTCATAAAATTTTTTGGTTGATCAGTCATTTCACATCTAAATGCAGTGTAGATGAAAACTGCATTAAGACGTGAAATTTTCATGACATATTATGGCTCGTTTCCGCTGCTTTGTTTCAGTTTACTGGTTTTAGTGTATTTTTCGTAATATTTGACAGAAGTGTGGTTGCAATTATTAATGCAGTTTTCCAGATCTGTGATTATATTTGAAAATGACTCAGTGTGTCGAAACTAGTTATGTAACCTTTTAAAAATATCATTGTTTTCAATGAATGTGGTTTGATGACTGTTTGTAGTATCAAGTAAACATTTAAAATGTCTTCCAGTCACACTCCTTGATGACAGTTATGAAGAAATAGAAGATTCTGTTTCTATTCCATGAGATGGTTTGCAAACATGGTGTATGAGTTTCCACTTTTCGGTGCTTTAAGTGTTCAAAGTATCTTATTCTAATTTTATGATTGTCTTTCACACATATGCTCAATGACAGTCATTGAAGGTTAGTTGATGTATGTCTGCACAATTTAAAATAAATTCAGCGAAGCACAGTGTTTCTGATCTTGGTTTTCAGGGTCACCACGAATCATCTCGAGTATGTAAAAGTTTAGGTAAGTATTTGTAGAGGTATGATTCCAGATCTATTAGAAAATCCGATACCATATTAAAGTTATAAGCAGTTCTGGTACACTTAAGTAGAAGAAACAATTCAGTATTTAACATTGTGTCATTACTGCTTTCCAGTATTTACGGCTATACCATAGACTGAAAATTACAATTTCCAAGTTGTGTAATACATTGGATGCTATTTATGATACCCTAAAGACTAATTTAAAAGCTAATATTTTCACTCTTGCAACCCAATACTATGAAATATGAAATCTTGTTATTCCCTTTCTCCAATCCACTGAGCAAGTGTTTCATAGGCATTGAACTTTCCAGTACTAGAATCTCATCTTCTGTATATACTGCTAGTATTGCATTTATTTCCACCTAAAAGTGAGCTGCTGTGAAACATCAAACCTACATTTCATTAATTAATAATACTTGCTTACTTACATACACATTTTATCCATGCATCATGTAATAGAAACATCATCTACTCTCACCATTATTTTAACCATTATGTGCTCATAACCTCATTGGCAAAATCTTTATACACTGAAGTCGCACATTTTACCACCACAGTATAATAAATCATATTATTAGGAAGATAATAGTTTTTCTCTCAATAATAAAAGCTCACATGGAATTGATGGCATTTCCAGCAGGATAATAAAAGCTTGTTCCCAAGAGATAAGTTAGTTTCTTAGCTACATTTGTAATAGCTCTCTGAAGCAGTGTATTTTCCCAGGTAGACTGAAGTATGCCATTGTTAAACCACTGCATAAAAAAGGGTATATGTCTGATGTCAACAACTGCTGCCCAATCTCTCTTCTGACTGCCTTATCCAAAATTCTTGAAGAAGTAATGTATTGTAAAGTAGCTTCACACCTTTGTAAAAATAAAGTTTTAACAAAATGTCAGTCACCTAACGTTATCGCTGGATATATTTCGTAAACCACATCAAATACTGACGTACCGATTCCACAGACCGAACGTGAGGAGAGAGGCTAGTGTAATTGTTTAATGCTGTACAAAAATGCACAGAAGTATGTTTTTTAACACAAACCTACCTTTTTTTAAATGGAACCACGTTAGTTTTGTTAGCACATCCGAACATATAAACAAATACGTAATCAGTGCCGTTTGTTGCATTGTAAAATGTTAATTACATCCGGAGATATTGTAACCTGAAGTTGACGCTTGAAACCTCCGACGTTCAGTTGCGTGTTGTAACAGCTGCAACATACATCGCGTTTCTACGGAATGATCTGCCAACGTTGCTCGAAAATGTTCCACTGGAAACGCGTCGACATATGTGGTATCAGCATGATGGTGCACCTGCACATTCCGCAATTAACACTAGGCTGACCCTTGACAGGATGTTCGACGGGCGTTTCATAGGACGTGGAGGACGCATAAATTGGCCAGCCCCTTCTCAAGATCTTACACCTCTGGATTTCTTTCTGTGGGGTACGTTAAAGGAGAATGTGGACCGTGATGTGCCTACAATCCCAGAGGATATGAAACAACATATTGTGGCAGCCTGCGGCGACATTACACCAGATGTACTGCGGCGTGTACGACATTCATCACGCCAGAAATTGCAATTGTGTGCAGCAAATAATGGCCACCACATTGAACATCTATTGGCCTGACATATTGGGACACACTCTATTCCACTCCGTAATTGAAAACGGAAACCACGTGTGTACGTGTACCTCACCCCTCATGGTAATGTACATGTGCATCAGTGAAAAAGACCAATAAAAAGGTGTTAGCATGTGGACGTAATGTGCTGTTCCAGTCTCTTTTGTACCTAAGGTCCATCACCATTCCCTTTGGATCCCTACGTAATTCGGTGCTCTCCGATACACACGATCAAACAGCAGATGAGTGGTACTCAAGCGTCAACTTTAGGTTACAATATCTCCGGATGTTATTAACATTTTACAATGCAACAAACGGCACTGATTACGTATTTGTTTATATGTTCAGATGTACTAACAAAACTAACGGGGTTCCATTTAAAAAAACGTAGGTTTGTGTTAAAAAACATACTTCCGTGCATTTTTTTGTGCTTTGTATTAACCAGTTACACTAGCCCCTCTCCTCACGTTCGGTCTGTGGAATCGATTCGTCGGTATTTGATGTGGTTTACGAAATATTTGCAGCAGTAATGTTAGGTGACTCACCCTGTATATTCACTTATGAAATTTGTTATTAACAATCCAAACGAATTCAAAAGTAATAGCAGTGTTCATGGCTACAACACTAGGAGAAAGGATGATCCTCACTACTCAAGGTTAAATCTAACTTTGGCTCAGAAGGGGGTAAATTATGCTGCCACAAAAGTCTTTGGTCACTTACCTAATAGCATCAAAAGTCTGACAGATAGCCATATAGCATTTAAAAGGAAATTAAAAGAATTTCTCAATGGCAACTCCTTCCACTCATTAGATGAACTTTTGGATATAGTAAGTGGGTAATTTCCCCAACCCCCACAAAAACATTAAAAATATTAAGTGTCATGTAATATTTTGTGTAATGTAATATCTTGTGTAGACACCTTTTATTAACCTGACACGTTCCACATCATTACAAAGTGTAGCATTATTGATTTATGGAACAAGTACTAATCTAATCTAATCTCTAATCAAGTGTGAATCGATCTATAGTCATTTTTCATCACTGTATTTACAACTTGGCACACACCCCACCAATGTTTTGATCGTAGGGTAGCAACATGATTAATTGGATAGTTTTGTTTGCCTTAACTTTATGAATGCTTTTCAGTGACGTTTTCTAATATTGCTAAACACATATAAACTTCTCATAGGTGTGAAGACATTTTATCACGACCCCCTGACAAGTGAAGACGACTTCACACTGCAAATCAAGTCACATCGAAACATTCCACAATGCATTTCAAATGGCGACATTCACACAGACTGTCAGCGAATGTCACGTCATGTGATGTTAAGCTTCCACAGGAAGAAAGTTTTGACGGTATCATTGTCTGCTAACATAGGAAGTTAAGCAATTACAGTGCACTCACGCATGGTATAGTAGCAAAATTAATCTTTATTTTATTATTGTTCTTTTTTGTTTTTGTGGCTAATTGCAAGTGCTACATGGCGACGTGGATATTTTCCCATTGAGTATTCTCCCACCAATGAGATCAGATATCTGGAAGCGAAAAGTTATTTAGCTTTTACGGTAACAGAACAGAGCCGCCACCCACACTGTATATAAATGAGAACATAACTACACTAAGCAATTTTCACTGAATAACATTTTAAATGAAAAAGTCAGCTCTAATGAAAGAGAAAAATACATAAGTTTATGACGTTTTGGTAACGTTAGTATCGCTGGGCAGACAAAACGACTCGCAGTATTATCTGAGATGGACGACAGGAAGAGTTGAGTACGTTCTGTGGCTCGAGTGTAGTATCTTGTGTACTGTTGTATGTATCGAGTTTCTATGAAATAAAGTGTGTTGTGTACTCATACTACTGTGTCGTCTATCATTCGCTATCAATACGTACCGAAATTCCACATTGGTGACCTCCGCCTATCGCGTTGCGCCATTTTACTCGCTTTGTTACCGAGCCTGTAACCGCGCAAGCACAGTCCACCTATTATTGCTCCCCGCTGCTACGCTTTTCGCGCGACTTGACAGTAATTTTCTTGCCGTCTTCTCTTACGTGCCATGCTACGACATAGAACATTTACGTGCAATGCATTAAACTGTGCTCGAAACTGAAACGTCGACACAGCTGTGTAATGTACCGACTGTCCAGTGCATCTACGGTGTTCTGCCCTCTATCAGCGCGCTAGAGATGGCTATTTGGACATGGAATATATAATCGACATATTTGATGCTCCACTATGTCCCATTCAACAGTCGCCAAGGGACTTAAATTCAGATACGAAGCATAGTCTAACATAACAGTCGCGACACTTCGCCTCGATTTTTACTGCGCAAGCCAGTGGCGGATTTAAAAATTTTGCGGCCCTAGGCACACCTTATTCTATGCACCCCCCCCCCCCCCCCAAAAAAACATGGTTTACATGATAACTGTTACCTGATCACTTTACAATTGCCGTTTGGGTGCGAGCACTGTGAGCTGTTTCCGAACTCTGCTATTCGTTGTTCTGAAGGACGCGTCAGCGGTCTTGTCGCGCTCAATCAAAATGCAATATGGTTCCTGAACTGTAGTTGTGTACGGCAGCGGACAGAACAAACTTAAAACTGCATTGCGTTAACACATTCTTCTGGCGAAAGACAACAGAAACGACCACAAGGAAAATTACTTTTCTTTTATGGCCTAAGAATTCAGCAGAGCGTGCAGGAGACAACGGACTTTGGTTATACATTCGCTTTTAATATGTTCTTTTACTCGAAACCGTTGAAAATGAAAATAAAAAAGCTGTGCCGCAATCTAAAAATTGAAGCGAACGTGTCATACATTAGAAATTAATACGTACTTTTACAGAGATGCGTTAAAAAATAAAATTGAACTGTCGTTTTACGATCTAATAACTTGAATGTGTAGCAGATAAGAAAAACACGTTCGGTATAAATATGTGAATCTATAGGAAAGTGTAAGAAATGAAAATGAAATAGAGATTTCTGTGCACGAACAAATTAACTAAATACAGATGAACAAACACAGAACTGAATTTGCTATTACGTAATTTTACAGACTAGTGTAGAAAAATCAAATTTGCTTATAATATAATAGTTAACGTGTATAGCATCAGGGTCTGTGTAGCTAGCTGCTGCATGATAAGTGTACACAATACCTTTAATCCATGTAAGGGCTGAACAGTTTTGTACTGCAGCTACTGCTCCCACCATAGCTCTTTCTAACAGTATTAGCAAAGCTTTTACGTATTTATCGACAGAACTGAACTACGTTATTTATTAACATTTTTTATCTGAACATATATTTCCGTGATAACTACACATTTCAGCAGACGCCAATAGTAAGTATCAGTTGTAATATACTACAGTATCAGTATGACTTGCCTGTACAGCGCCGAGCGGCCTGGGTCATTCGGGTATTGTTTAGTATTGACGGGCACCTTCGATCACATCTGCACGTAGACGAGGTTAGGTTGGTTGGTTGGTTTTGGGGAAGGAGACCAGACAGCGTGGTCATCGGTCTCATCGGATTAGGGAAGGATGGGGAAGGAAGTCGGCCGTGCCCTTTCAGAGGAACCATCCCGGCATTTGCCTGGAGTGATTTAGGGAAATCACGGAAAACCTAAATCAGGATGGCCGGACGCGGGATTGAACCGTCGTCCTCCCGAATGCGAGGTTAATTCCGCGTTTTGCCATCGACAATTGTAAGATAAACAGATAATACGTAGTTTTTTAATCCAATGAATGTGATCTAAGTTATAATAAAAATCACATTATAATCTTAAATTTTTAAAACTAATATGAATAAAGAAAAAAACTCATCAGTCAGCAAAGTTTGCGTCTCGCTTTGACGGCAGAAAATTCGTTGATCATATCTTCATAGTTCAGACGGTTATCAGTTAGGAGGTCAGCTTCGATGTGAAGAATGGACAAGGCTTTCAGTCTTTCCTCAGACAACGTAGAACATAATAATGTACGAGTTCGGTATTTTAAGAGCCGAAAACTAACGTTCTGCTGAACAATTTGTAAGTGCCATACATAGATATATTCTAAGAGCGATGTCAACATTCGGAAACATGGACTGTAACCTCTCTTTTCGTAAAAACTTATTCATTTCGGTTGGTATATCACCAATCTCGGAAGATTTCAAAAGTTCCGCGAAATGTACACATTCACTAGGGAAGGAAGGCTAATCCGTCTCATATGACGCTTGCAGTTTTGCTCCACGTTCAGCAGTATCATCAGGTGAACTGCTATTAAAGTTACTGAAAGCCGTGAAGGAGTCCAGCAGTGTTCTATAGCTTTCCTTCTTCCTCACTAATTCGGCGTACAAGTTGTCGAGTACTGGGAGAAATGTTTCAACTCTAAATTTTTCCCCTTCAGTCAGAAAAACTTCTTCAGAGTCCGCTTGTTCGCCATCATGAAGTCTGCGTTTTCGTGATCTTTCATAGGTGCATTCATAGTCTATATCATTTACAATCTCGATAGATTTATTTTCATAACAGTCGAACATATCACGAATAGATGCAATAAATCCTACAAGTGATTCATGTAATTCGTGCACTATTTTAGTATCAATATTTACACTTCGCAATTTCAGATTTTCACTATTAAATCTCCGGAGTATTTCCTTCCAAACTGTCACCATGAATACTGTTTCTAGTCTGCTGAGCTGATTCAATAAAGCTGAAGCCTCATTTCGCACAAGTGGTTCTTCAAGCGTATTATTGGCAATATGTGTGAGGGCATTGATAACGCCCTCCCAGTTTCCATATAGACTTACACACACTTCCTCTCTTGCTGACCAACGTGTTTTTGTTAACTGTACACCGTTTTGCTTCCTGGTTTCACGAAAGAAAGAAGTTTATCCCAGCACTGTGTAGAAGCAGAGAAAAAATTATAAAGGTTCTGCACTACACTGAAAAATAAACGTGTTTCCTGACAACAGCTTGCAGCACCAGTGCCGACAAAATTCAAAGAATGTGTTGCACAAGGCACATAATGCGCTTTCGGATTTTGTCCTTTAATGCGTGCCTGCAAACCAGTGTAGGTCCTGGCATATTGCTTGCGTTTTCATATGACTAGCCTCTTCAGTCAGTAATATCAATGGAATTTGTAGACAGGACTTTTAGTACGGCCTCAGCTAAGTTTTCGTACTTGTGTCCCAGGTTTGTTAAAAACAGAAGTAAACGTTCAAAAGGTTCACCATTCTCGTTCACGTATCTTAATGTAAATATAATTGATCAATATGTACCACGTCCACAGTAGAATCTACTATTATAGAGAAATGTTTGGCCTGTTTTATTTCACTTATGACAATTCTTTTTATTCGTTCAGAAAGAAGCTCTATTATTTCATCACATATTGTCGAAGGAAGATAACTTGTATGTCCCTGCCCTGGATTTCCATATCGTTCAGTGTGCTCCACGAGGAAAGGATCAAATTCGGCTATAAGTTCAAGAGAAATCATAAATTGACCATTATGTAATGAATGGAATTTTTCAACGTGTCCACGTAGGGAAAGTCCATGACTTGTTACCTTCTTCGCTACTGCAAACCCCCTTTTCAATACACTGCGCCAGTACATTTTTTCTACCTCGACATATGACTCGAAATGGTTATCTGTTGTTCCAAGTGACTTTTTTCTTGTTAAGAGTGATAATTCAGAATCTTTGTGTTCAAGTGAATTCTCATGATGAGATAAAATATTAGAAATCTTTTTCCAATCTACAATCCCAATAGTAGCAATCGCTGCCTTACCTCTGAACAATTTACATGGTGCACAAAAAACAGCACCAGTGCTTCAGGAGTATACTAGAAAATCACGAGAAGTTGATTCACCGTTTAAAAATTTACAGTAAAATACATTTTTGTTCAAATATCTGGTTTTATCGCCTATTGATCTTCTTGAATTAGAAAAATCACCATTACAATTTTGATTAATGCCACCTTGTAAGAGAATGTCGATTGTTGATTCATTTACTCATCACTAACGAGATTATTTCTTTTTGTAATGTCTGATTCGACACTTAGTTTTTCGTGAAACTCGAAATCAGGAACAACTTGCTTTTTTCATTTTTAACTTTTGTTTCGTCTGTATTTACTTCTTTTACGACAGCTGCAGTGCCAGAAATATCATCCATACTACTTGAAGTCGAACCAGCAACGTTTAATGGGAAAAATTTATCTACTCTACCAACCGTTTTTAGAACATTGACTTCTCGTTCTCGCCTTTATTTGATAATTTCCGAAATGCCGCCACGCCTAGTTTTGCACATTTGCTTTTTTCACTGTTATTCATGTTAAGGCACATACAAAATTGTCAACCAACAATCAAAACAAAAGAAAAATATTCAAATGGCTCCGAGCACTATGCGACTTAACTTCTGAGGTCATCAGTCGCCTAGAACTTAGAACTAATTAAACCTAACTAACCTAAGGGCATCACACACATCCATGCCCGAGGCAAGATTCGAACCTGCGACCGTAGCGGTCACGCGGTTCCAGGCTGAAGTGCCTAGAACGGCACGGCCACACCGGCTGGCAGAAAAATATTGTAAAAGGAAAGAAAGAAAGACTGTATCCAGTTCCAATCGAACTACACCACACATGAGCACAAAGCTTTTTGCTTTAAACACTGTACACGAGCACAAAGATTTTTCCTTTAAACACGGAGCGATGAACTGACCAACTCGGATTTCTCGACATAAGTGTGCTATGAAAGAACGACAATGCAGAATAATTTAATTTCATTGTTGCCTGTTTCTCTGTTTACAGCACACCTGCTGGCTGGAATTCGTCTCATAAAGAAAACAGCACAGTCCCGTTTTTGGCTTCTGTTTGCTGCGTAACTGGAATTTTAGCTGGGACGCCGATATGCCCTCAATATTCTTGACACTGTCCTTCTAAATCAAAAAGCAAATAACTTTTGCAATTTCTTGGGATTAGGTGTGCTGGATCGACTGTTATCCCACTTATTCTTATAACATTTTAGTGGTTTCTGAGGCCGGAGAAGACAGACTACAAAGTTTGACTGGTCTTGTTGGCAGTTGATGTGGTGTGTTGTCATTTGTGTGAACACTGCTATTATGTCTATACGCAAATGCACCTTTTGTTCCAACATAAAATAAAAATAACCTTTCCTTGAAGAAGAAAAAGCTTAGTTAAGAAGTTTAATATAAAATTTGCAATGCCACATAGTATTCAATCGCACAGAGTGGGCACTTTGATATCGTGCAGGCTGCAGCACAATATATGAGACAAACGAAAGTTGGTTTCTTCTTCTTTTTTCACGAAAAAAAGTAGCTAAGTAAATAAATAAATAAAATTTTTTAACTGTTGTTAAGTGTTTTTTACACATTATTAGATATTCTACTTGTGTTCTTTTCATACAAATGTTGTTGTTGTGGTCTTCAGTCCTGAGACTGGTTTGATGCAGCTCTCCATGCTACTCTATCCTGTGCAAGCTTCTTCATCTCCCAGTACGTACTGCAGCGTACATCCTTCTGAATCTGCTTAGTGTATTCATCTCTTGGTCTCCCTCTACGATTTTTACCCTCCACACTGCCCTCCAATACTAAATTGGTGATCCCTTGATGCCTCAACACATGTCCTACCAACCGATCCCTTCTTCTGGTCAAGTTGTGCCACAAACTTCTCTTCTCCCCAATCCTATTCAATACTTCCTCATTAGTTATGTGATCTACCCATCTAATCTTCAGCATTCTTCTGTAGCACCACATTTCGAAAGCTTCTATTCTCTTCTTGTCCAAACTATTTATCGTCCATGTTTCACTTCCATACATGGCTACACTCCATACGAATACTTTCAGAAATGACTTCCTGACACTTAAATCAATACTGGATGTTAACAAATTTCTCTTCTTCAGAAACGCTTTCCTTGCCATTGCCAGCCTACATTTTATATCCTCTCTACTTCGACCATCATCAGTTATTTTGCTCCCCAAATAGCAAAACTCCTTTACTACTTTAAGTGCCTCATTTCCTAATCTAATTCCCTCAGCATCACCCGACTTAATTAGACTACATTCCATTATCCTTGTTTTGCTTTTGTTGATGTTCATCTTATATCCTTCTTTCAAGACACTGTCCATTCCATTCAACTGCTCTTCCAAGTCCTTTGCTGTCTCTGACAGAATTACAATGTCATCGGCGAACCTCAAAGTTTTTATTTCTTCTCCATGAATTTTAATACCTACTCCGAATTTTTCTTTTGTTTCCTTTACTGCTTGCTCAATATACAGATTGAACAACATCGGTGAGAGGCTACAACCCTGCCTCACTCCCTTCCCAACCACTGCTTCCCTTTCATGTCCCTCGACTCTTATAACTGCCATCTGGTTTCTGTACAAATTGTAAATAGCCTTTCGCTCCCTGTATTTTACCCCTGCCACCTTTAGAATTTGAAAGAGAGTATTCCAGTCAACATTGTCAAAAGCTTTCTCTAAGTCTACAAATGCTAGAAACGTAGGTTTGCCTTTCCTTAATCTTTCTTCTAAGATAAGTCGTAAGGTCAGTATTGCCTCACGTGTTCCAGTGTTTCTACGGAATCCAAACTGATCTTCCCCGAGGTTGGCTTCTACTAGTTTTTCCATTCGTCTGTAAAGAATTCGTGTTAGTATTTTGCAGCTGTGACTTATTAAGCTGATAGTTCGGTAATTTTCACATCTGTCAACACCTGCTTTCTTTGGGATTGGAATTATTATATTCTTCTTGAAGTCTGAGGGTATTTCGCCTGTTTCATACATCTTGCTCACCAGATGGTAGAGTTTTGTCAGGACTGGCTCTCCCACGGCCGTCAGTAGTTCCAATGGAATATTGTCTACTCCGGGGGCCTTGTTTCGACTCAGGTCTTTCAGTGCTCTGTCAAACTCTTCACGCAGTATCATATCTCCCATTTCATCTTCATCTACATCCTCTTCCATTTCCATAATATTGTCCTCAAGTACATCGCCCTTGTATAGACCCTCTATATACTCCTTCCACCTTTCTGCTTTCCCTACTTTGCTTAGAACTGGGTTTCCATCTGAGCTCTTGATATTCATACAAGTCGTTCTCTTATCTCCAAAGGTCTCTTTAATTTTCCTGTAGGCGGTATCTATCTTACCCCTAGTGAGATAGGCCTCTGCATCCTTACATTTGTCCTCTAGCCATCCCTGCTTAGCCATTTTGCACTTCCTGTCGATCTCATTTTTGAGACGTTTGTATTCCTTTTTGCCTGCTTCACTTACTGCATTTTTATATTTTCTCCTTTCATCAATTAAATTCAATATTTCTTCTGTTACCCAAGGATTCCTACTAGCCCTCGTCTTTTTACCTACCTGATCCTCTGCTGCCTTCACTACTTCATCCCTCAAAGCTACCCATTCCTCTTCTACTGTATTTATTTCCCCCATTCCTGTCAATTGCTCCCTTATGCTCTCCCTGAATCTCTGTACAACCTCTGGTTCTTTTAGTTTATCCAGGTCCCATCTCCTTAAATTCCCACCTTTTTGCAGTTTCTTCAGTTTTAATCTACAGGTCATAACCAATAGATTGTGGTCAGAGTCCACATCTGCCCCTGGAAATGTCTTACAATTTAAAACCTGGTTCCTAAATCTCTGTCTTACCATTATATAATCTATCTGATACCTTTTAGTATCTCCAGGGTTCTTCCATGTATACAACCTTCTTTCATGATTCTTAAACCAAGTGTTAGTTATGATTATGTTGTGCTCTGTGCAAAATTCGACCAGGCGGCTTCCTCTTTCATTTCTGTCCCCCAATCCATATTCACCTACTATGTTTCCTTCTCTCCCATTTCCTACACTCGAATTCCAGTCACCCATGACTATTAAATTTTCGTCTCCCTTCACAATCTGAATAATTTCTTTTATTTCATCATACATTTCTTCAATTTCTTCGTCATCTGCAGAGCTAGTTGGCATATAAACTTGTACTACTGTAGTAGGCGTGGGCTTCGTATCTATCTTGGCCACAATAATGCGTTCACAATGCTGTTTGTAGTAGCTTACCCGCATTCCTATTTTCCTATTCATTATTAAACCTACTCCTGCATTACCCCTATTTGATTTTGTGTTTATAACCCTGTAGTCACCTGACCAGAAGTCTTGTTCCTCCTGCCACCGAACTTCACTAATTCCCACTATATCTAACTTCAACCTATCCATTTCCCTTTTTAAATTTTCTAACCTACCTGCCCGATTAAGGGATCTGACATTCCACGCTCCGATCCGTAGAACGCCAGTTTTCTTTCTCCTGATAACAACATCCTCTTGAGTAGTCCCCGCCCGGAGATCCGAATGGGGGACTATTTTACCTCCGGAATATTTTACCCAAGAGGAAGCCATCATCATGTAATCATACAGTAAAGCTGCATGCCCTCGGGAAAAATTACGGCTGTAGTTTCCCCTTGCTTTCAGCCGTTCGCAGTACCAGCACAGCAAGGCCGTTTTGGTTATTGTTACAAGGCCAGATCAGTCAATCATCCAGACTGTTGCCCTTGCAACTACTGAAAAGGCTGCTGCCCCTCTTCAGGAACCACACGTTTGTCTGGCCTCTCAACAGATACCCCTCCGTTGTGGTTGCACCTACGGTACGGCTATCTGTATCGCTGAGGCACGCAAGCCTCCCCACCAACAGCAAGGTCCATGGTTCATGGGGGGGCTTACAAATATGTGTTTAAAAATGTAAAACATTTACAGTATCTACATGTTTTGTTAAACGACTGTCATTAAATCAAAGCTCAGATATTGAAGACCACAGAGATTTCACACTAATTACGGTGATGGAGGGTTCACTTGATACTTCCCCACTATTTCTACAAGACATTTAAGTAGAGTCAGGTTTTACACACTAAGGCCCACACATGTTACCGTATTTAAGAAACTGATGAGTAGTTTATCACTGCTTTTCAGGAGTCCCAGTATTTTCACAGGTTAAATATGGTAAGGTTAAGCAGAAGCTGACAACATTCTCAGAGTAATAACGCTTCAAACTTTGTATTGTAGACTGATGTCCTGGCAGCTTACTTCAAAATATTTTGAACAATCATGAAGATGATAACAGACAGAAGCCCAATGTTAAATTTCCGTTCACTCACCAAGTAAACCATGTCTGTCTCCAAGGTTGTATTGTCGAATTTCGTTCTTAAGGCTTATTTAAATTAGCAAATTGTTTAACAATATTAAAAAATTTTGTCGTTTGTAAGCGCAGTTATTTTAAAACGTAAAAGGTTAAAATGAGAACAGAGCAAAAAATGCTGCCCCCCTTAAAGTGCCGCCCCTTGGCACATGCCTAGTGGGCCTATAAGTAAATCCGCCGCTGCTGCCAGCAGCGCGCCTAGTGGCCAGTAAGTTAAAATGTTGAGTTTGGCACGATCGTGAAAACGAAAGCGAATAGTAGTTGTTTATTTTGGTTTGTACAATGGTTTTTACAAATGGGAACGTAGCGTAGCGCAATAAATTACAGCAACAAGTAGAAGAAGATACCACACCTGTCTTTCTTTAGGTTTCCTAAAGACCCTGAGAGGTATATATTATCATGTTACTAAACTGTATCGTCAGGATTCGCTCGCAAACTACATGTATATTGATGATTAATGTTCCGTTTTAGGGGTAGAAAATGGATAGTGAATAGCAGATGAGGACATTTTTATGAAAAAAGATCTTGTTTAACTTCATAATAATGTTAAGTTTTGTCCACCACATGTCGAACAAAACCAGTTCATGAATGCAGACAATATTAAACTAGTGTGAAATGCAGTTAACCTCACTGTTTGGCATTTCAAATAAGACACCTCAACTGACAATGAAGAGGAAACTCCTACAAAGGTTCGACAATTAGTCTAATGCTGTAAAATATTCTATGGCACAGAAGCAGCCAGTTCAACTCTCCATATATCAATGCCAGATTCATCTGAATCGTCATCACAGACCTGCTTTGACGATGAAGTGGCAAAATTAAGTGCGGTTATTTGTGTCTAGAAAAAGCTTGTGGATTATCAGAATGTGCAAATCACAAGACTTCATACAAAACTGTTATGGGACAAGGAAAGTGCCTATCATTTTAAGTACAGACAGTAACAGAAACTGTATGAGAAGGATCAAATGAAGAAGGAAAAACAAATTTTGAAGACTATAGGATCCCGATATTTAAAAAGAGATGCCAGATTAAAATGCCATTTGCAAGATGGAAAGACAAAAATTTACTGTTTGCTGTTTTATGTTCCCATCAGTGCATACATTACAGAGGTATGTGGAAGGCATACAAATTAACTGTGGGATAAATGACATTATATTCCACCTTTTATGCAGAAGGTACAACATTTCTCCGATACTGATAAACTACTGCATATGTCATTGGATGAAAAGCATTTAATGACAAATTTAGCAGATGACAGACCTTCTGACAATGTTATTGGCTGTGAGGACTTGGGGTTTACACTCACAGTATATTTCTCCCACTATTTTGGAGATGCTCGTCCCACTTATAACAATATAAAGATGAAGGTCTTACTAGTGGGAACAGGCGGAATTGACTAAACACAGTAGACCTATGGAACAACAGATGGGGTGTCGATCCCTTTTGCATGTAGAGGTGTGAATTATGTGATTATATTCCGTTGATATCTATGTGGTAAGCTGCAGTTCTATCAAATATTACAAGCGTTTCTTCACGAATATTTTATTACTTGCCACTGGATTCATGATTTTATCCCTACTTGCTCTTATTTTAGAATCATTTTAGAAACATCTACGTCTTCTGATAATACAATCTTGGAGGCAAAAAAATAGTTCAAATATTTCGTAAATCACGTAAGAAATGGATGCAAAACAAACGTTATGCTTACGACACATGTGAAGTTCTGCTTTCTCGTCGCTTGGAACCCTAGTGTCACTCCAGCTCTCAAACGGTAACAGCTTTTACAGCAGTGAGTGTCGCGACTGTTATATTAGACTGTGTACGAAGTGTCATTACAGTGTCGGGCAGACATGCTATTCATAGAGTTGCCCTATCTAACTGCGACCTCGCTGGGACACTCTGAGATAGGTTTGTCAAAATTAAGTAAAAAATTTATTCAATATAATTGCTTTTTATTTAGAACACTACCGATATTACATGGAAATGCTGCGGTAGAAGTAGTTGGTACACCACGTTTTTCGGAAGATTTCATCTTCTTCAGCAAGTCATTTTTCCCATTTACGTATTTGTAAAACTCCATGTAAGTCAGCTTGTAGCTAAACTGGCATTGGAAGATTGATTCCACAGTCCCTGGCAGCAGTCAATTTCTTTTATCACCCCACTGGGCCGACGTCAGCGAAAATACTTTTTCCACAATGGCATCATATGCGGGAATAGAAAGCAAATACTCACATAATTTTAGCAGCTGGTGTTTGTATTCAGGATTTTCGTTTTTCTTAAGAAAGTAAATCCACCTTTCTTCTAGGAGTGTTTAGACTTCCATTCTTCCAAGTCCATTCTAAAAAGTTCTTCAGACACATATACTGCTGAAAACAACTGTCACCTGAAATCCTCACACCATATATATTCAGGTATATAATAGTGTTTACAATCATCCCCCAGTTTGGGGTTTCAGATAGCATCATCAAATCAAATACTTGACATGTATTAAAAGAAATAGCCCATTTCTCTAAGTAATCAAATGCTATGGCACAGAAAGCCATTCTCTCTCTCTCAAATTTCGAAATGAAGTTAATTATTTCTTGCTTAGGGTTCTTATCTTTTAATTTGTTCGAATTCATTTGGTTTGCATGGCAATAAAAGTGGCAGTCACCTTTTCATTCAAATGCCTTTGAGTGTCGATTGATATTTTCTTATTTCAACTATCGAGACTTTTTTCTTCTCCATGCTTTCTACATTTTTTCCCAAACAGAACCAAGTTTGACTGCAGAAACATGAAGTAAGTTTCACTGATTGGACTACTGAAAAAATCTAAAACTAGTTTAGGTAGCCTGTCTTTGGCTTCAAAAATTTGGAATCCAAAGCTTAATAATTCTCTCAACTGTAAACATTAATGACAGCTGCATCTTGTTTTTGAGTGAGATGGAAGACTGATGATTGACAGCAATGGATAAGCAGAACTCTTTCAGCTTCTCTGTCCTTACCATGTGTATTGCAAAATAATTAAATAATTTTTCATGATGGTTATTTCATTTCTGACAATTAAGACTCCAGCACTGCTTGAAATAGCATTGTGGAGACTATGGACAGCGCTTGATGGGCAGGGCATCCAATTCTTTCTACCTTTTTTTTCCTAGTTCTTCTTTGATTTGGTCATGTCTATGAAGCCCTCCACAGTTGGCATTGGTATTGGTATGTCTCCACAAAAAGTTATTAATTTATCTAATAGAATTTGCAGTTATCTTAAAGTATCTTAACAAAACTATGTAACTGTCTCCAGTGTTTCGTTATTCAGCGAATCAAACTTCAACAGCTTCTGCTGGGTTTTGTCAGTTCCAGTAAAGTACTAAATAATTAAAGGAAAAAACATTTTGAGCCTTGTGCTTCGATACGTCGGCGCCTATGCCATAAAATGAAACTTCTTGCAATTGTTTTATGCATTCTAACATGTAGTGTGATGCAAGAATATTTTTAACAATCGCTGTGGCTTCGGTCCTGGCTGTAGACTGCTTTGCGGCGACGTTGGAGTCAGGCTACATTGGAGCATTCAGCTTAATGAAACAGTCAAGAGAACTGAAGGACTGGTGATGCTTGACAACCTTATAAACTGTTGTTAGTTCTTCAGCAGCAACGAACAGTTCTTCCTGAGTATCTTCTTTAATGTAGAGATAGGCTTTGATATTGATGCTTTTGTGAATCTATTTGTACAATTCTTCGTAGGAATATCATGCCTCACATCTGCCTTACCTTCGTGAGTTACTGAGATGAAACAGGAACATATCTCACACAACACTTCCTGATCTGTACGTCGTTTCTTGACAAAAGACCACTCTTTCGTGTAATCATCCGAAAAGTGACACTTTCTCTTTCCAGCCTTAGGCATTTTCGGATGCTATGATAAGTTTATTGGGCGGTAAACAGCCGACAGTAACACTTTATTCATCGAAGTACGTCACTATACACTTCACGCCCTATATACCCACAGTAAACACTTCAGACATTATTAACTTGCACTCGGTCGTATTACATTTACAAAGAATCGTCTTATCAGATAGCTATTCGAGAGGGAACTGCACGATTCTTCCACGTGGCGCTGTTTAAATAGTTCCAGCCCCGTACTACTGGAGAAGTCAGGTACTTTATCGAATGATGACGCTAGATCTAGAATGTGCTTTGATCATCGATAAACGATATGCAGCATGCAATGTCATCTGTGAGACAACTTAGTCAACGTATACTTGCTGACATAAATAAAACTAACTGAGGCTGTATTTACATGTTGCACTAACAGACAGCGTTACTTCAGTACCTGAACCAAGCTCGCGACAGTATTTTGCAAAATCGAGAGAAAATTTGGTGTTATTGGGATGTTGGGACAGAAAGATCCATAATGGTGATGGTCCCAAAATATTGGGACAGATGGCAACCCTACCTATCCAACTAGTTAGACATGTTCTTATCGATGCTACTGTTTCGACTGCGCCGCTTGTGGACAGTAAACATTTTCATGATTGTGGCTGTCAGCCAGTTGAACAGTGCTCAGACGTTATTTTCCCCCTACTATTTTGCTCAATAATGTGTAGCCGATGCCAACAACAACTGCATCCATCTTGCCTCGCCGCGACCTTAACTCGCCTCCTGATGAATTCAACCGATTAACATCAAGCACGACACTTTCGTCATCTTGCCATCAAGGTGTGGACCACACCAAACGCACACCCGCCCATTTCCATGAGTATCATCTCTATCTACACTCTGCACCAGACCGCAGACCACCCTCGCCCGTGTTTCTGCCCTTCCAATCATCGCCTCCACAGCGCACTACCCGGTACGTGGGAGGGGGGGGGGGGGGGGGGGAGCGGTGGAAGGGGGCTGTGTGGCAACGTTAACGACGCTGGCCAGAGAAAACTACTCGCAGTCTCATCTGTGACTGTTGTTGTGAGAAGTTTAGTTCGCTCTGTGACTCGAGTGCGCTAGGTCGTACATCCTTGTATGCATTGATTTTCTGTAAAATAAAGTGTGTTGTGTACTCTGTACCACTGTGTATCAATCATTCGCTATCAGTGCGTACCGGAGTCCTACGTTATTAGTTTGTGAGAAAAATAGACAATGTAAATGGGCTAGCCGGCCTAAGTGGCCGAGTGGTTCTAGTCGCTACAGTCTGGAACCGCGCGACCGCTACGGTCGCAGGTTCAAATCCTGCCTCGGGCATGGATGTGTGTGATGTCCTTACGTTAGTTAGGTTTAAGTAGTCCTAAGTTCTAAGGGACTGATGACCTCAGAAGTTAAGTCCCATAGTGCTCTGAGCTATTTGAAATATTTGTAAATGGGCTGTATTTATACCCTCATAAATGTTATTTAGTGTATATATAATGTCGATGGTTTGAAATTTTGAAATGTTGTTTCACTTCGCAGCACTTCACCACAGAAAACTGATTAATAACTTACGTTATAAAGTTTGCTTTGGCCATTAATTTCACCGTTCGTAACTGGGCTACGCGAAATGATGTGACGTGACGGACAGCGTGAACTGTGAATACATCCCGACGTGACGGTGACGGAACGTGACCATCAGTCTGAATCGGCTTTCGAGACGATATGACAATGCTCGTTTGATGCTGATAATCGATTTTTATATCGATAAAACGTTGTCTTCGATGCACCCAAACTGGTAAACAAACGACGCACGGGTGAATATGCGGTGGGTGCTTGTCAGAATTCGATAATAGTGTTTGAAAGTTTACTACATTTTTGGAGGTGTTTGTGCATCACTTATAAATACATTAAATAGATAATGTGACACGGAGCTCAATGCAGGACGTGATTGGTGATACGAGAACAATGGCTCTTGAGAAAAGGAAATATGAGTGCAGTGCTTTACCTAAGGGATGGCAGCGAGAAGAAGTAATCAGAAAGTCCGGCCTATCTGCCGGAAAAGTCGACGTTTATTATTATAGGTGAGAAAGAAGTTGTGTATCATAAGCAGTTGATTTAAACCATTAAGCTATTCTTTGCTACTCAGTAGACGTTTATATGCATACTACACAGCCCCAAGTTTTTTAGGGTTATTCAATAAATTGCTGTTTGTGTTAATCTTTTTTACTACTCTCAGTGTAAATCTTCCTTTTGCTGGCAATACCTTTTTCGAAGTATAATTGCCTCTCATGGTACGTGACATTTCCTTCCATTATGAAATTTCAGTTTAATTTTCTGACAGTTTCTTAAGCAAAAATTTTAAACCTGACCAAAGAGAGTCGTATCCTGGGTATGTTGAAAATAAGTTTTGGCATTCATTGCAATTGCGCGAGAATTATTGCAGTATCAATTATTTGGTGTTACAAAGGCTTGTGTTGTTTTGAAGTAAATGATTAACAACTTTTATAACTTGTAGGGTTGTATAGAGAGAGCAGTTTATTATATATCTTTGTTAAGTCCACGTGAATCAACTTGCTTTTCGAAGATTTAAAATTTTAAGCAAATGCTAGTCTTGTGACTGTTGCTTTCCATTACATAACCGTTTTCATTAGTTTTCTTTGTGGTCACAATATATATCACCTTGTTTCCTGAACCTCACTGTGTGGGATGAATTTGAATTTATTGTAAATAAATGCGTCACCTTCACATTTTTTTTTTTAAAGAGTAAAATGTTTAATTCACTCGTTTCTCTTCCTCGCTCGATAGATTAATATTATGCATTTTCTGACTCAGGCAGCATGTATCAAGGACAGTGCTGCTGCAAATGCCTGTCGATAAATTAATTTACTTTTATTAGATAAGGGTATTAAAATTCGTACATAATTTGGAGTATCTGTTCTTTTTTGCCACCAGCATTTGGAGATTGTTTTTATTGCTCATAACCTATTGTTCAGTATCAATAATACAAATCATAATTTTAGTATGTGGTGGCACTGTTTGACAATGTTGCAGTATGGAGCAGTATACTACCCTGCTGAAATCATGCAGTGTGGTGTGCAATTGCATGGCATTTCTCTGTGTAAATGCCCTCTCAATTTAACTAAATTTTAAATTAAATATGAGTGAGGTAAGAACAAGATAGGCCGCGACTGAGCAGCTGTTTTCCAATTCCAGCCCAAATGGGAAGAAGTTTCGCAGCAAACCACAACTGGCTCGATACCTGGGCGACGCTCTAGACCTCGCCACGTTCGATTTCCGGTCTGGCAAAATCAATTCCCTGCTTCTCCGAAAAAACAAGAAGCAGAGGGGAACTCAGTTTGATTACAGGTAGGCTTAAGCCTACAGACTTGCACTTTATACCTCACTGAGAGGGCTGCGGGTGGCAATTGACTGTCTGTAGTCACTGAATTGGCTCCATACTAATTTATGTTTATTAACAATATCCAGGATAGTTTGTGTGGTATATGAGATAAGATCATGTGTTCATGTTTTCTACTTGCTTTTCGTGTACACTGTTGTGGAATCTGTTGTAAAATGTGACCCAATTACTTTCAAACAAATTGTGTTGATAATAAAATGATTTGTTTTGCATGAGTACTGTGATTATTTCCATAGTTTTGCTACACTTTGTTGGTGGTGTTCATGTGTTGTGCTTTAAAACTGGCTTTACTCTGTTTTACTAACTTTAAAACAGTAAATTATGTTGGTTAAATTTCTCTCCTCTTTCCAACCCACCCAAGAGAATCTGTAAATCCACTGCCTTGTATACGTTTAGCATACAAACTTAAATATGTTTTGTGTCTGGTTAAGTTGGTTGGTAACTCAGCAGCTTTTGCACCTCCTCCTTCCACTTTTACTTATATCAAAAAATTATGCTGCAACTCTGTCTACACTGATCAGCAAAACTGAAGATTGCAGAACCTCCTGTCTGTCTGGACCCATGATGTCGCCAAGATGGTGGCCACCCCTATTTCAACTGTATACAGTATGGCAATCATGGCATCACTGGTTACGCGTGTGAACAGACATAAATAATTGAATAAATATGTAACTGTAAATATACAATGAAACTAATGGCATAACCACAAGAATGGGTTTTTTTGGGCAGGGACAATTTAAATGTACAACAAACCTAATTATGAAGTGATAAATTTTTAGTTTCTCATCCTCAAATAACATTCACAAAATGTTAAAGACTATTATTAGTTGGTTTTATTAAATTGAAAAACAACTGAAGACAACACCCCTCCTCAATACAACGATTTTTATATTTAACGGTAACAAAAATGAAAGTAAACCCAATAAGCTTCTGAAAGTGATGAATCTAGGAACTGGTAAGCCTTTGGTAAAGATATGTGCAATCTGGTCCTCCAAACGTACATGCTCAGCAGTGATGATGATGTGGAGGTGAAACTAATCCACAGGGTCATATTTAACGTTGATGTGCCTCAACCGATGATGTTCCCATTTTTCAGGAACTATATACAGGACTGATTGTCATTGAATGTACAAATTGGTAGCTGAAGTGGAATTTGAATATCGTCTTTGAGCCAGAGTAATTCAGCAGCAGATGTTGCCGAAACTACGTGTTCTGCCTCTGTAGAAAACAAAGCAGCACTAGTCTGTCTCTTTGTTGCCCAACAGACAGTATTTCCAAATATTTGTAACAGATAACCAGAGGTAGATCTTATGTCTTCCTTTTTGTTTCAGTTTGCATCAACATAGGCCAGTAGAGGCTTCTTGATTTCCCTTTCGATGATGTAGTTTCATATTGATGGCTCCTTTGATATAGCTCAAAACTCTTCTCAAGTATCTCCAGAGTTCTTTCAATGGATTGTTTTGGTACCTGCTTAAGAAACTAACCACAGCATGCAAATCGGTCCTTGTTTGCTATCATTACACACATCTTGCATGTTGAATCATTGTAGCAAACTCTTCAAATATGACATTTGGCTCATATACATTTCTTCTTTGTTCCATGAAATCTCGATTCCCAAGTATGATTGTGACTCTCCTAGTTCCTCCATTTAAACTACTACTTTTAAGTTAAAATTTTTTTCTTGGATGGTTGGTTGCTTGATTTGGAGGAGGGAACCAAACAGTGTGGTCTGTCCATCAGTTCCATCAGATTAGGGAAGGATGGGGATGGAAATCAGCCGTGTCCTGTCAAAGGAAAGCGATTTTGGGAAATCATAGGAAACCTAAATCAGGATAGCCGGATGTGAGTTTGAACTGTCATCCTTCCAAATGTGAGTCCAGTGTGCTAACCACTACACCACCTCATTTAGTAAATTTCACTCTGTCCACTATCTTTCTGTGATTTCCTGCCATCAGACTGTCATCAGCACATAGAGCACAATGTAAATGACAACTTCCTTTAAATAAAGTAGTAAAGACATTATCTGCTTCTGACTGAGTGACTCTTATAGAAATAAGAAACATATGAATAGAATGATTCCATGCTAATGGTTCTGGCTTTAAGCTATATAAATACTACTGTAACATGCAAACCAACCCAGTTGCATCTTTCAGTTCTTCAGGAATAACCATGTATATTTGCTCCATGGCTAATCCTTGAATAAAAGCATTGGCAACATCAAATTGTTCCAGAACCAGTCCTTGTTAAATTGTAATAACTAGCATTATTCTGACAATTGCAAGTCAGATCACTGATGCATATGTTTCCTCATTGTCAAATCCTTTTGTCTGTGAACATCCTTTAGCCACAAGTCTAGCCTTGTGTCTTAAGATATTTCCTTCTTCAATTTGAATTCCCACTTACTGCTGATGACCTGTCCAGGGGATAATTTAACAAATATCCAAGTCTTGTTTTCCTTTATAGAGTCAGTTTCATCCAGTATAGCTTTATAACAGTATTCCTTATCTTCATGACTTGCAGTTTCCCTCTAGCTTTTCGGTACACCATCAACAAATGATTCAGCATTCAGTGCAAGAACATTACAGCCATCTAGGTGTTTAGGAGGGTTCCCCTTCCTGGTAGAATGTCGAACAGCTTCATTTTCAGTTTCCTCTTCATCACTGGTCAGTTCTGGTATGAGAACTCTTTTGTGACCTCCATCATTTGATTTAACATTGTCTTTGGTGAGTTCTCCTCCATTATTGTCCTTTTGCTGCTTCTATGATGATTTCTGTACAGATTCTGGTCTCCAGTCCTCAATTGGTATATGTTCAAAGTCAAATCTGCAATTGTAGAAAACAATATTGCTTCCTGTGACTTTTTTTTTTTTCTCCCTATGGATACCAAAGTCTCTAGCTATTAGGAAAGCAGCCAGTGAAGGAGCACTTCAAAGATTTGCAATTGAATTTCTTTGTTCTAAATTCCTTTGGTATATGTAGATAAGCAATATGTCCAAATGCTCTCAGCTTATTCAAGTTAGGTTTCTCATTGTACCACAAAGCTGCAGGAACCTTTCCTTTCAAAGCCGCAGTAGGACTTAGTAGGTATACAGCGGTACAGACAGCTTCTGACCAGAACATCTCACTTAATTTACATTGAAGTATCAAACAGTGAGCTCTCTCAGTAAGAGTGTTGTTCATTCGCTCTAAGAGCTCATTTTGCCAAGGAATGTATCTGATTGTGAACCGAAACTGTATTCCTTGTTCTTCAGAAAATTGCTAAAAGTCATTCAAGATGCATTCAAGACTATTGTCACACCACAGTCTGCTGATCCTCAAGTTGAAATTAGTTGCAGCCATGGCGTGAAACATGTTCAGATATAGCAAGTTACCTCCGACGTCAATTCCAATGTGTAGTCCACTGTCAAATGTGTAAAGTCATCGATGAACATGAGTACATACTTCTGATCGTCGAACGATTCTAGTGAGATTGGCTGCTGTCGATCACCTCAAGAGATCTGGTGGCACATTTCCTAGTGTGATTGTATAATAGCTGTGATTGTTTTCCTTCGACACAATCTGAGCATCGTTCTGTGGGGATCGTTGAAGGGTCCAGTTCCATTCTGTCAATGTGTGACTGTAGGTGTTTAATGCTATCATACCTCAAATGGCCTAATGTGCGGTGCCACAGTTTCACCTTAGTTTCAGTTGAAGCAGCTGACAAGGCTTTACATTGCAAAAAATTTAAAACATATAGCTGAGATTCATTCCTATTTGCAGTAGCAATGATTTCTTTTCCCTTTTTAATTTAACCTTGAGCTTTTTCAAATGTGATAAAAAAACCATTCATTTCCAATTTTCTAACTGACAGGAAACTATAATTAAGACTAGGCACAGATAAAACATCTTTGATCGTTATATGAATTTCCCCTCCTTTTACAACACTGTTGACTTTAATGTCTCCTTTTACTTTAGCCTCATGACAAATGCCTGATTTAGCTACTTTAACTTCAATTGGTTGTTCCAGTTTCTTTAAATTAGTGAGAGGTATCTTATTGCTAATCAACTATTCCAGAGTCCAAGAACCAACTTATGTTGTTCACTGATTTATCTTCACTTGATGCTGCAAAGCAAAAACCATCTTCCTCTTTGACATTAGCCACGACCACTGAATTACTGGTTTCTGAATTCTTGTTTGGTGACTTAACTCTGCAGTTGGCCCTTTTGTGACCAGGCTTTCCACAGTGATGACAAACAAAGTTGAATGAGTTCCCTGAAGTTCATTGCTGACTTCTTGTTTTACTGGTGTCTGATGAATCTTTTTTTCTGATACCATTGAGTCTAAAAGGCTGTAGGAGGTGCTGTATCTTCACTGTTGTTTTTACTGATGACTCCTGCTTTGACTCTTCATCCAGTAGCCCATTTTTCACAAAACTCAGCATCAAGTCTTTCATTGAGAACGTTTTGATTCCAGTGATCACTATGTTGTATTTTGCAAGCATTGTTAAAAGTAGATGGCATACAATGACGATTTCTTCAAAAGTAGCCCCAGTTGAATGTAAATCTCAAATCAGTATATCAAACTTAAGAAATGATTAACTAGCATATCATTTGCCACATTAAATTTCGTATTTAACAACTGTTTTCTCAATGGAAGTTGACTAGCAATTCCTTTTATCTCAAGCTTATTGCACAGAGATGTCCATAAATCGAAAGTGTTAATCTTATCTTTTGCATATTCCAAGTGAATGTCGGTGATGCATTGAATAAGATGAGACTTACATTTCTGATCTTGTTTAGCCAGTTCAGCCAATCATGTTTCCTTTGTGACATACTGCGTGTTCACCTGTCCATCTACAAATTCCAACTTTTTCCGATAATTCACTTGCACAGGTGGTAAAAGTTCCAGTTCCTCAAGCAGAGTTTCCATCCTGAATTTCCAATTGTTGAAATTTGTTCCATTGAATAAAGGAATACAATATTTTTCAACTTTGCTTACCACCACAAAAAAAAACTTTGTGAGGATCCACTTGTGGCCAGGTATTTTGTTACAAATTCCATTTTGAAACAAACCTTGGCTCATGACCTATTAGATTTTTGGTTTCTCACCCCCAATAATATTCACAACATGTCAAACACTGTTATTAATTGATTTTATTAAACTTAAAAAAAACCAAAGACAACTGAACACAAAATAACAATGGCAGGAAATATGCTTTTTATCTTTGAAATTATTTTACATAAATCACAAATATAATCATTGAAATCACACTCAGTGTGAAGACTGCCAAAACAAATACTAACACAAAAATTAAACATACAAAGCCTTCAGCAATTAACGCAACCTACGTACCCCGATACCACACACAACTTCATGACGTGGTATCTAGCCCTTCACTTAATCTATATAGCTAGAGTGAAGTTAGCAGTACCATAAAACCAAAACTCATTGGTACAACTAATATCTAAAACCTAACTTTACCAAAAAAAAAACAAAAAAAAAAAACTCCACAGTATTTACCAATCAGAATCCAACAAAATTAACAATAAACAAAGCAACCCAAAAATTCATAAAAAAAACTGCATGAATACCAATTTCAGTATACGAGAAACATGCATGTAATACAATAAAACCATAAAAATGTACTTACCAAGTCACAGCCAGCCAACACACAAATTTAGCAATCTAGTGATAAGAAAAATAATTTCATCAACACAGTCTCTCGAGAGGCCAGCCAACATATGAACCAGAAATTGTGGATAAAATGCCATATGTTGTCCCACTGACAAGACCACAAGTCTTGGTCCCTGATCTGAGCAACTTTGCTCAATCTGATGCCTTCTCCACAAATGTAACACTTCACATACTTGCCAACTAAACCAAATAACTGTAGGAATTTAAGCACAGTCAGTATGTTGCCCCCTATTTAGGTACTAGCAAACTTCTTTGTAATATCCAAAATAAACAAAAATATGAAACATAAAATTAAATCTCAAACCATAAACAACACTGCAGTAATAATTACAAACCTGAAAAGTACCCACAACTGCCAAAATCCAAATAACTCACTCAAAGAATGCCACAAACTCTTCCAATATTATTCTCACAGGCAGCACTCTGACCCAGTGAATCACTAACATCTCTTACAAACAATTTAGAAAGCTAAGCATCCCACATGAGAGTGCCACCACTTAATTCAACATGCCCTCTACAGTCACAATCCATTTCGAATAGACTGCGCCCCTTTGATGTCATACGATGCAGTTACGTCATGGGTCAAAGCAGATGGGTGGTTCCGCAAACTTTGGTTGATGCTGGAGCCTGATGTGAACCTGTGATCTCTGTGATTAACAATCACCATTGTTCCTTGACACTACCATAAAAAGAATTGTCAGGTGTTACAATATATTATTTTCAAATATTTATGCAACATTTTGAATTGATTTTAAAATGTACATGCTAGATTTGATGCATTAAAACTATACTTTCATTCAGTTGGACACTATATAAGAAGCTGTTTCCAGGAGTATCTGCTACTTATATAGAATTTTATTGCAGCAGGGGTGTCCGCAATGATGCCTCTCTAGTACCTCCAATCAGGCAGACAGCATCAATTTTCAAACAGCCTGTGACTGTGCACAAGATGCAAGAAGGCAAAGTGAAAACAGATTTCAAGCATGGTCCACAGGAGAAGCCAAAGCAGGTTGATACATTAACTTTATGGAAGCATATTTTGTAATTGGACTTTGTTGCATCAGAAAAAGTTATATTTCAATAGTGGCTAGACTTACAGTGTATGAGACTTCATTTATTTTTTTATGTGTAAAATACCAGTCCCCAACACTTATTAATAAATCTAAGAAGGCATAACATATATGTAATGTAGGGGAGTTATGATTATTATATTGGATAACTAAAACAAGCAGAAAGATAAAAAATCCACTCACCAACCGGTGGCAGAACACACACATAAAAGAAAGTCATAATTAGGCAAGATTTCATTGCCTGTGGCTCCTTCTTCATGCAGAAGGGTTGAAGGGGAAGGAAGCGACATGTAGGAGAAGGACTGGAAAAGTTTAGGGAAAGGGGTGGATCTCAGGAAAGTCACCCGAACTGCAGGTCAGGGGAGACATATTGGATGGGATGAGAAGGAAAGACACTTTTGGAGACTGCATTGGACGAGATTTGAAAACCTGAGAGCTTAAAGGTGGGAGGCAGGGTAAGATGCAAGACAGAGATTACTGCTTAAACATTGTGCATGAGTTAATAGCAGTGAAAAGCTAAGTGTATTGTACATAACATGTGGAAGGGAGATGATAAAAAATAGATGGGCAAGACAATGAAAGATTTAGAATACTAAAACTGAGTGAAGAAAAGAGTAGTTACTGTGAAGAAATGTAAATTACGGCCAAGAGGGTGGCGAGAGCCAAGGACATGTTTTAGCTTTGGTTCCCACATACCACGACCTGAAAAACTGGTGTCTGAGGGAAGAATCCAGATGGCACATGTGGTGAAACAGGTACCGAGATAACGATTGTCATATGGTAGAACATGCTCCGAGTCCATATAGACTATGATGAGGCTGGCCTGTTAAAATTCCTGGAATCTCTGAATACCTTCTCCCAATTAAATTTCACATGGCCCTATTCCAAATCCTGTGCCACTTTCCTTAATGTTGATATTGTCCTCACCAAAGGCGAGCTACACTATTCTGTCCACATAAAAACCTACTAACAACCAACAGTACTTACATTTTGACAGTTGCCATCCTTTCCATGTCAAACATTCCCTCCCATACAGTCTTGGCATTCAAGACAAACATATTTGTTTGGATGCAGACTCTTTACAGCAATAAACCACCATTCTCACCTCAACCTTCACTGGACGTAATTACCCCACCAGCCTAGTTCAAAAGCAGATTTCCCAGGCATCACATCCTATTACTGCTGAACTCTTCTAAAAACGACTTCAGGGCACACCACTGGTCACTCAGTATCATCGTAGTCTGGAATGTATTAATTAGTTACTTTGACAAAGCCATGACTACCAAGAACCATCCCCTGAAATGAGATCCATTCTGTCTGAGATTTTACCCACCCCACCTACAACAGCTTTTCATCGCTCTCCCAATATCCACAATATTCTTGTCAGATCCTACGCACATTCTACACACATCTCCCTACACTATGGCTCCTACCCCTGTGACCGTCACTGCTGCAAGACTTGCCCTGTGCACCATCTTACCACCACCTATACCAACCCTGTAACTGGCAAAACACCTACTATCAAAGGGAGGGCCACCTGTGAAGTGACACGTCATCTACATCTACATGACTACTCTGCAATTCACATTTAAGTGCTTAGCAGAGGGTTCATCGAACCACACTCATACTGTCTCTACCATTCCACTCCCGAACAGTGCGCGGGAAAAACGAACACCTAAACCTTTCTGTTCGAGCTCTGATTTCTCTTATTTTATTTTGATGATCATTCCTACCTATGTAGGTTGGGCTCAACAAAATATTTTCGCATTCGGAAGAGAAAATTGGTGACTGAAATTTCGTAAATAAATCTCGTCGCGACGAAAAACGTCTTTGCTTTAATGACTTCCATCCCAACTTGTGTATCATATCTGCCACACTCTCTCCCCTATCATGTGATAATACAAAACGAGCTGCCCTTTTTTGCACCCTTTCGATGTCCTCCATCAATCCCACCTGGTAAGGATCCCACACCGCGCAGCAAATATTCTGACAGAGGACGAACGAGTGTAGTGGAAGCTATCTCTTTAGTGGACTTGTTGCATCTTCTAAGTGTCGTGCCAATGAAACGCAACCTTTGGCTTGCCTTCCCCACAATATTATCTATGTGGTCTTTTCAACTGAAGTTGTTCGTAATTTTAACACCCAGGTACTTAGTTGAATTGACAGCCTTGAGAATTGTACTATTTATCAAGTAATCGAATTCCAGCAGATTTCTTTCGGAACTCATGTGGATCACCTCACACTTTTCGTTATTTAGTGCCGACTGCCACCTGCCACACCATACAGCAATCTTTTCTAAATCGCTTTGCAACTTATACTGGTCTTTGGATGACCTTACTAGACTGTAAATTACAGCATCATCTGCGAACAACCTAAGAGAACTGCTCAGATAGTCACCCAGGTCATTTATATAGATCAGGAACAGCAGAGGTCCAAGGACGCTTCCCTGGGGAACACCTGATATCACTTCAATTTTACTCGATGATTTGCCGTCTATTACTACGAACTGCGACCTTCCTGACAGGAAATCACGAATCCAGTCGCACAACTGAGACGATACCCCATAGGCCCGCAGCTTGATTAGAAGCCGCTTGTGAGGAACGGCGTCAAAAGCTTTCCGGAAATCTAGAAATACGGAATCAACTTGAGATCCCCTGTCGATAGTGGCCATTACTTCGTGCGAATAAAGAGCTTGCTGCGTTGCACAAGAACGATGTTTTCTGAAACCATGCTGATTACGTATCAATAGATCGTTCCCTTTGAGGTGATTCATAATGCTTGAATACAGTATATGCTCCAAAACCCTACTGCAAACCGACGTCAATGATATAGGTCTGTAGTTCGATGGATTACTCCTACTACCCTTCTTAAACACTGGTGCGACCTGAGCAATTTTCCAATCTGTAGGTACAGATCTATTGGTGAGCGAGTGGTTGTATATGATTGCTAAGTAGAGAGCTATTGTATCAGCGTAATCTGAAAGGAATCTAATCGGTATACAATCTGGACCTGACGACTTTCCCGTATCAAGTGATTTGAGTTGCTTCTCAACCCCTAAGGTATCTACTTCTAAGAAACTCATGCTGGCAGCTGTTCGTGTTTCAAATTCTGGAATATTCCATTCGTCTTCCCTGGTGAAGGAATTTCGGAAAACTGCGTTCAATAACTCCGCTTTAGCGGCACAGTCGTCGATAACAGTACCATCGGCACTGCGCAGCGAAGATATTGACTGTGTCTTGCCGCTTGTGTACTTTACATACAAGCAGAATTTCTTCGGATTTTCTACCAAATTTCGAGACAATGTTTCATTGTGGAACCTATTAAAGGCATCTCGCATTGAAGTTCGTGCCAAATTTCGCGTGTCTGTAAATTTTAGCCAATCTTCGGGATTTCACGTTCTTCTGAACTTCGCATACTTTTTCCGTTGCCTCTGCAACAATGTTTGGACCTGTTTTGTGTACCATGGGGGATCAATTCCGTCTCTTACCAATTTATGAGGTATGAATCTCTCAATTGCTGTTGCTACTATATCTTTGAGTTTGAGCCACATCTCGTCTACATTTGCATAGTCAGTTCGGAAGGAATGGAGATTGTCTCTTAGGAAGGCTTCTAGTGACACTTTATCCGCTTTTTTAAATAAAATTATTTTGCATTTGTTTCTGGTGGATTCGGAAGAAATGGCATTGAGCCTAGCTACAATGACCTTGTGATCGCTAATCCCTGTATCAGTCATGATGCTCTCTATTAGCTCTGGATTGTTTGTGGCTAAGAGGTCAAGTGTGTTTTCAATTCGTGTGGGTTTGTGGACTAACTGCTCGAAATAATTTTCAGAGAAAACATTTAGGACAATCTCGGAAGATGTTTTCCGCCTACCACTGGTTTTGAACAAGTATTTTTGCCAACATATCGAGGGAAGGTTGAAGTCCCCACCAACTATAACCGTATGAGTGGGGTATTTATTTGTTACGAGACTCAAATTTTCTCTGAACTGTTCAGCAACTATATCACCGGAATCTGGGGGTCAGTAGAAGGAGCCAATTATTAACTTAGTTCGGCTGTTAAGTATAACCTCCACCCATACCAATTTGCACGGAGTATCTACTTCGACTTCACTACAAGATAAACCACTACTGACAGACACAAACACTCCACCACCAATTCTGCCTAATCTATCTTTTCTGAACACCGTCTGAGACTTCGTAAAAATTTCTGCAGAACTTATTTCAGGCTTTAGCCAGCTTTCTGTGCCTATAACGATTTCAGCTTCTGTGCTTTCTATTAGCGCTTGTAGCTCAGGGACTTTCCCAGCACAACTACAACAACTTACAACTACAATTCCGACTGTTCCTTGATCCAAGCACGTCCTGTATTTGCCATGCACTCTTTGAGATTGCAGCCCACTTCGTATTTTCCCGAGGCCTTCTAACCTAAAAAACCGCCCAGTCCATGCCACACAGCCCCCGCTACCCGTGTAGCCGCCAGCTGAGTGTAGTAACATATACCAGCTGTTATGTAAATACTGTTTGGCCTTTTATATTGGCATGACTACCACCATATTATCAATTAGGATGAATGGACATAAGCATATGGTGTATACTGGCAACACACAATATCCTGTTGCAGAGCATGCTGCACAACATGACAATGTGATCTCTGTGCCTGTTTCACCATATGTGCCATGTGGATTCTTCCCCCAGACACCAGTTTCTCAGAACTCCACGGGTGGGAGCTAGTGCTATAACATGTTCTTGGCTCTCGCCACCCACCTGGCCTTAATTTACATTAATTTCTTCCGTCTCAGCATTTCTTCACACTTACTACTCTTTTCTTCACTATGTTTTAGTCTTCTACACCTTTCATTATTTTACGCTTCTATTTTTGACCACACCCACCCCCTCTCCCGCCTCTGTTATATACCATGCACTTAGCTTTTCACTGTTATTAACTCACGCATGATTTTTAAGCAGTAATCTCTGTCTTACATATGATCCTGTCATCCACCTTTAAGCTCTCGGGTTTTCAAATCTTATACAATGCAGTCTCCAACAATCAGTCTTTCCTTCTTATCCTGTCTGGTAAGTCTCCCCTGACCCATGGTTCTGGGTAACTTTCCCGAAATCTACCCCTTTTCCTAGACCTCTCCAGTCCTTTTCCTTCATGCCTCTTCCTTCCCCTTCAACCCTTTTGCCTGTATAGGAAGCCACAGGTTCCGAAAGCTTGCCTAATTATAACTTTATTTTATGTGTGTGTTCTGCCACTGACTGGTGAATAAATTTTCGATCCATCCAATTAAATTATTTTGCCAAAAATTGATTGTTTTTGTTCTTATAAAATGAGCAGAAAGATGTATATGTTCAGAAAACTGGGTAAAAAATCAGTATGTTTCAGCACAGGGCTCAAGTTTAAAAGAATAGTTGACCATGCACTGTACTCCATGGTATGCAGTCTCTGTAAAGAAACTTCTGAAAAAAAAAACAGACTACTGTATAATAGCTGTAAAACATTGCATAGGACTATTGGCAAAGAGACGCTGGATGAAATACACATGGCTGTCAGGAGAGCAAGTGTGAAGCCTTCAGTGATTACCGTAGCAGAATATTGTTAAATGATCTTTCACAAAATCCAGAGAATTTTTTTTCGTATGTAGTGGCTGTTATTGGCACTGCAGTGAGTGTCCAGTCCCAAGCGAACGGACAGAAACTGAAACCGAGGGAAGCGAAGCAAAAGCTGGAATGCTTAACACCATTTTCAAATGTTATTTCACAAAAGGAAAGCCCAGGAGAATGTCCCCAATTTAATTCTTGTATCACTGAAAAGATGAGAGAGAAAAGTATTAGTGTCAGTGTTGTTGAGAAACAGCTGAAATTGTTAAAATTAAACAAAGCTCCAGAGCCTGATGGAATCCCTATCAGAGTCAATACTGGATTTGCAGTTGAGTTGGCCCCTCTTCTAACTAGTTGAAGTGATCCACAAAACTGCTGTCCAGTATTCTAGATATTGATTTGTTGTAGAATCTTAGAACATATTCTGAGCCTAAACGTAATGAGGTATCTCAGACAGAGGAACCTCTTTCATGCCAACCAGCATGGATTCAAAAACATAAGTCATGTTAATGACATACTGAGATCTTTCGATCAAGGCAGTCAGGTAGATGCAGTATTTCTTGATTTCCAAAAAGCATTTGACTCAGTACCACATCTGTGCTTTTGTCAAAAGTGCAAACATATGGCGTATCAAGTGAAATTGGTAACTGGATTGAGGATTTTTTGGTAGGGAAGTTACACTTGTGTGTTGGGACCTTTGCTGTACATGTTATATATTAATGACGTTGCAGACAGTATTAATAGCAACCTCAGACGTTTCATAGATGATGCACCTATCTAGAATGAAGTACAGCAGAGTCCCACTAATCTGAACCCCGGTAATCTGAATGTTCAGTTAATCTGAACATGAAAAATGTTAGTTTAAGTATGGGAAACTGTGCAGTAAACTGCTTGTACATACACACTATTTTAATTTACACAGTACATTAAACATGTATTAGAAAAATTGACAAGAAAACCTTAGGTTTAAACAATGCATAACAATGAAAGAAATGCTGTCAAACTTACTAAAATACAGCAGACATTTTATCCCTACTTTTTTAGATGACAAAAACTCAGTCGTCGTGTTTTGGTGTAATGAAGACAGTCTGTTATATGATGCATAATTGTGCCATCGTCTCATAAACATCAAATCAGCAGGTGTAGCAGTGGGCTGTTGCTCCAAATAACGTAGTGTGAGGTCAAGGGCTTCTGCTGCATCACTGTATGGCACCAGCTCTCCTTTGTCACTTTCAGGCTCACTGTCACTTCCGTCACAGCAGTCCACTTCTTCCTCGTCTGGAGTCACAGCAGCAATTAAATCAGCATCAGTAAGGTTCTCCACACATGCCCCATCCGCTGCCATTCACTCATCTAAGTCTCCTTCACTAGCTTCTTCACATTTAGGGGTTGTCTGTATCATTTGTAGTAGATTTTTCTCTTCATTTTCAACTAGGTTGTCCTGAAATTCAAGAGATGTCCACAGTTATCTCCATGATTTTCTCAGCATATTTTATGAAATATTCTGCCATGTCTCAGCGGCCCAATCACATTGGTCTTTTTTATTTTGTCCACTAAAGGAATGCTATCATCTTGAATCATCATTCTTAAAAATTGTTTTCTATAAATCAGTTTTAATGTTTGTAGTACGCCCTGGTCCATTGGCTGTAGAAGTTGTGTAGCTTTCAGCGGAAAAAATTTTGCCACAATTTCTCCATCACATAATTCCTCAGTGCTGGGGTGAGATAGCACGTTATCAATGAAAAGGGTTGCGTGGGGAGACATGATTTTCCTTAGAAAACCATCGAACAGAGGGGACAAACTGGCCGTAAAACCATTCTTTGAACAGGTTACCACCCATCTATGCTTTTTTCTGGTTGCAATAATATGTGGTTGGGGACTTCATGTTGCAGTTTTTAAAAGCTCTTGTCCTAAGAGATTTGCCGATCAGCATTAAAGGCAGCTTGTGATTACCAGCAGCATTGCTGCACGCTAATAAAGTCACACGATCTTTGCACATTTTAAAACCAGGAGCATGGTCTTCTGCTTTTGGTGCCAGGCTTTTTGTTGGCAATGCCCTAAAATTAAGGCCAGTCTCGTCAGCGTTATAAATTTGTTGGGGAGAATACTTTCCTATTCTTATCATTTTTCAAACTCACTCAAATATTCCTTTGCTGCATCATGGTCAGAAGAAAGCTTCTCTTCAGTAATTGTTAGTTGACGGATTCCATGACGTTTTTTGAATCTGTCCAACCAACCCGTACTCACACTAAAAGACTCATCACCATTCATTAGCTTGTTCAGGTAAACAGCCTTCTCCTAAACCAGTGCTCCACTCAGAGGAGTTCACGTTTGTCTTTATTGCATAAACCAAAGGAAAAGAGCATCATCCACTTAATCGTACTGGGACTGTTTCAGAGTCTGCTGAATTTTGAGTGTTTTTCCTGAAGAGGTTGCACAGGACTGTTCAAGCTTCACTTGGTTCTTCTTCGAATCACAAATGATTACTTTGCCAACACCCAGTTCTGTTGCCAGTTTAGATACATTCTCACAATTGTCTATCCACTTCAAAGCATTCAGTTTTCCTTTGAGAGTTAACATTGTATGTTTCTGTTTACTCATGACGAAAATATGTACACCACTACACCCGAATGAATGCAATACAACTGTTACGTGTGCCAGCGATTGATAACTAACATAACCAAGCACTCTGCGAGCCAGCTGGCAGTGCACTGACCTCAGACACTACAAAGGTCTCAACAATGCACAACAACACGGGCAGGGAATGAGAGTGAGCCATTGTTCCCATTTGTTACCATGGTGTACCTACTTATCTGATTTGTATACTTCATTGTAGTAACTTGTCACCATAATTTTGGCTAGTCCAAGCAAATCAGTAATCCGAACAAGGTCCAGTCCCAATTAGTTCGGATTAACGGGACTGTACTGTACTGCCAAAAAGAAGCTGCATAAATATTTAGTCAGATCTTGATAGGATTTCAAAGTGGTGCAAAGATTGGCAACTCACTTTAACTGTTCATGAACTTACAATTGTGCATTTCACAAAACAAAACAAAAAATGTAGTATCCTATAATATCAATGAGTCGTAGATGGAGTCGCCAACTCTTACAATTAGCTGGATGTAACACTTTATAGGGATAAGAAATGGAATGTTCACATAGGTTCAGTCATGGGTTAAGTATGTGGTACACTTCTGGTTATCAGTATGATACTGGGAGATTCAATCAGTCTATAAAGGAGACTGCTTATAAATCACTCGTGTGACCCACTCTGGAATACTGCTCAAGTGTGTGGGATCCTTACCTAATAGGGCTAACAGGGGTATTGAACTATACAGAGAGGGGAAGCACAAATGGCCACAGGATTGTTTGTCTGAGAGAGATATTGAAGGATCTGAAGTGGCAGACTGTTCAAGATAGACGTAAACTGTTCTGAGAAAGTTTACTAGCAAAGTTTCAAAGACTGGCTATAAATTAGAACTCAAGGAATATACAACAACCCCCTATTTATCGCTCACAAAGGGATTGTTAGGCCGAAATAAGAGTAATTGCGGCAAGAACAGAAGCATTCAGACACTCAGTCTTCCTGCACTCCATATGTGAATTGATTGGGAAGAAACTGTAATAACTGGTACAATGGGAATGATCCTCTGCCATGAATGTCACAGTGGTTTGCCAAGTATAGATGTAGATGCAGATGGATGGACATGGCCATAACTTCTTCACCAAAGTTTTGGACAGAAAAAAAAGAGTACAATTTTATATAAGGGGCATTCAAAAAGAAATGAGCCGGAGGCATAATACAGAAACCAGTACCTGTATGTTAGAAGTATTGACTCTGGCTGTTGAGACATTTGTGCCACTGTGACACAAGGCGGTGAATGGCTGTATCATAAAATTCCCGGGGCTGTGATGTTAACCAGTTCTGCACATACAGCTGGACGTCCTCGTCCAAGGTGAATCGTTTGCCCCATCAGAGCCTTTTTAAGAGGACCAAAAATGGCGTAATCGCAGGGAGAGAGGTCTGGACTGTATGGAGGGTGACTAAGAACCTCCCACTTGAATTTCTGCAGGAGTGCCGCGACTGTGTTGGCTGTATGAGGCTTTGCATTGTCGTGAAGCAGAATAACCCCATGGGTGAGATTGCTTGGTTGTTATGATTTGATCACTTGGTGAAGGGTGGTCAAGGTTTGCGAGTAATGCTGGGCATTCACTGTTGTCCCGTGCTGCAGGAAGTGAATCAGAAGGGGGCCATCTTGGTCAGAGAAGAATGTCAGCATAACTTTGTTGTTTTGGTTCTGATTCAAAGTGACGACACCATGACTCATTTCCAGCCACCAGTCGTGCCAGGAACGCATTCCCTTCCGGAGTAAAGCGCTGCAGATGAGCTAGACAGTGGGCCATTCAACATACTTCCGGGTGTGGTTGAAGATTGTGGGGCACACATTGGGCACACACTTGGCACTTGTGCAGTCATTCCTTCACGATGGTGTGAACACTTCCGGTACCCAATCTGACCACGGCAGCTATGGCTTTCACTGTCACTCAGCAGTGCTAGGTAATGAGTGCATCCACGAGCTGGACGATGTCATCGGTAATGCCGTGTGGTGCTCCAGACTGTGCATCATCGGCTAATGATACCCGTCCTTCCCTGAAGTGCTTGTGCCACACCTTGATCCTCGCAAGGGACATATAGTGTTCGCCGATGAATGTCCATTCCTCCTCCTCCTCCTCCTTCTACTATCAGAAAATGAACAACATCTCTTTGCTCCTCTGTTAACGCTTCCATGTCACTGTTTGCAATGCGACCGGCAGCATTGGACGATTGATGCATGCTGCTGCTAGCTCTGTATAGTCACATAACGTGCATGCGTTCCCCCTAGCGATGGGCTGTGAACTTCCGCGCTCTGGTCAGAACCACACGTTGTTACACTCGCCACAATATGACCCTCCTGTCACCGGTTTGCGCATTCCAGACTCTGGCTCATTTCTTTTTTAACACCTCTTATAGTTGCTGATTACTGGGAAATGTAAAGAAGGTCTGTGGTGAAATTCAGGTTTTGAGAAGTTAATTCTCAATCTATTTGCCAATTAGTGCCCATAACTGTAAGAAACATTTTGCAATTCTAATACAGAATCTGTGAAATACTGTAGTTTTATAATTAATTACCCTATCCATAGTTTTCATCGAATCTATAAAGTAATTTTGCATGAGTGTTGTATTAGCATACTGAGCAAGGTGGCACTGCGGTTAGTACACTGGACATGCTTTCGGAAGGTCAACAATTCAGTTCCACCTCTGACAATCCAAATTTATGTTTTCCATGATTTCCCCAAATCACTCCAGGCAAATGCCAGGTTGGTTCCTATGAAAGGGTGCAGCTGATTTCCTTCTCCATCTTTGACACAATCTGAACTTGTGCTCCATCTCTAGTGACCTTGTTGTCGACAAGATGTTAAGCTATGATCGTCCTTCCACACATTAATGTCAGTAACATTTTCAAGACGGTGGTTGTAGTAATTTCTGACTTCTAAGAAACAAGCTGGCTACATCTTCACAGCACTCTTTGTGCTACCAAGTTGACTTTATATGAACTTGGATAGCCATGTGAACCAAGAATTTCTTGGGCATCAGATTCTCTGTGTGATTGGCTGTTGTGTTTTAGGTAGCTTATCCTGTTAAACTGAACTGTACACAAACATCAGCTCTCATAGTATTGAGCTGTTTATTCAGATACAATAGTTTACCTCCAAGCAACTATTCCAACTGTTAGTGAAAAATAAAGTGATTTGGTTTGCTTTAGATTTTGTATTTACAAACATTAAATGCAGATATCTGTAGAGGAGGCTCGAAAACTATAAATTCTCATACTTTGTCTTTTGAGTCAGTTTGTGAGGTGTCCTCAGGGTAGTAAATTTGGTACCCACACCTGAAATGTCGTAAATTCATATAGAAATGATTTACTACAATAACTGAGATCTTTGTGGAGTATCTCAACAGGTTTCAGTTTCTAGAATGCCAAAATTTTGAAAAATATTGCCTGTAGATAGATTAGTTTTCAGATGTTTGTGGAGTTCTGACTATAACATTCCCTGTTGAAAATGTCTGCAGCTTGTATCTCCTTAGTAGATTGTTACAACTACTCTATAAATTGAATTAGGACTTGCCTGAGGAGGAAACAAAAATTACATAGATTAATCCTCCTGGGCTGCTGACACACAAAACAGTTCTGAAATAAGCTCTCACATCCATCAATTTTGAAAGCAACAATGTAGGAAAAGGCAGATTGCTACTTACCATAAAGAAGACATGTCAAGTTGCAGGTAGGTACAATTAAAAGACACTCAAACATAGTTTTTGTGATGCAGGCCATGTCCAAAAGCTATATGTAAGTGTCTTTTAATTGTACCTCTCAGCAACTTGATGCGTCTTCTTTACAGTAAATAGCAATCTGTCTTTTTCCACATTGTTTATATTGCTACCTGAAGTTTCCATTGTTTGATTTAATTTTGAAACCATTGAGACATTTAGAGACCCTGTCAGCATCTGCTTAGGGAAAAATAATGCATCCATAAATGCACAATATGATGCTCAAACTAGTTCACTAGCTTCTAATGCAAGTGTAGAAGTCATAAGGTTTTCAAGTTCAAAACATGCTCAAGGACAAATTTTCCAGTTACAAAAGCACTGTACAAAATATACTGCATGCCAGAGAACAGGTGGCACATGATGCATGTTAAAGAACATCTGGCTGGTGCTAGCCAACTTTTTCTCACTTGTGGCTGTATTCTCACCATCCAGACAAATGCAGCTACAAGGTCACTCCGTTCTGTTGAAAACTATTCTATCCTTCATAAACACGAAAGAAAGAAAAAAAATGCTGTTTTGCTTCATGTTTGTAGTGTGTTGTATTTTTAAGAGCCCATAACAGGAAGAGGTGAGCTTCAATCACCTTATTGTTTTTGAGGGTGCAAGTACTGCACTAACTGATCCATTTTGTGTTCATAATTTGCTACAGTTCATATTTAAGAATATTTTATGTTTTTCATCCAATGCATTTTTTGTAAAAATTTAACCTTTATACTTCAGAAGAACCAGTACAGTTTAATTCATTTCTTTTGAGTCAGAGTAATTTTATTGTCCTCATATGGTCATGGGCATACAGTAGTGTAGCTGCTGCTTCATGTCTGCTGGTTATTAGATTTCTGCAAGTGTTGACAGATGTGAAAATTATCGAACTATCAGTTTAATAAGTCATGGCTGCAAAATACTAACATGAATTCTTTACAAACGAATGGAAAAAATGGTAGAAGCTGACCTTGGGGAAGATCAGTTTGGATTGCGTAGAAAACAATGAACATGCGAGGCAATGCTGACCCTACGACTTACCTTAGAAGATAGGTTAAGGGAAGGCAAACCTACGTTTCTAGCATTTGTAGATGTAAGAAAAGCTTTTGACAATGTTGACTTGGAATACTCTCTTGCAAATCCTGAAGGTGGCAGGGGCAAAATACAGATAGTGAAAGGCTATTTACAATGTGTACAGAAACCAGATGGCAGTTATAAGAGCCAGAGGGCATGAAAGGGAAGCAGTGGTTGAGATCCCTGATGTTATTCAATCTGTATATTGAGCAAGCAGTAAAGAAAACAAAAGAAAAATTTGGAGTAGGAATAAAAATCCATGGAGAGGAAATAAAAACTTTGAGGTTTGCCGACAACATTGTAATTCTGTAAGATACAGCAAAGGATGTGGAAGAGCAGCTGAATGGAATGGACAGTGTCTTGAAAGGAGTATGTAAGATGAACATCAACAAAAGCAAAATGAGGATAATGGAATTTAATAGAATTATATCAGGTGATGCCGAGGGAATTAGATTAGGAAATGAGATACTTAGAGCAGTAAATGAGTTTTACTATTTGGGGAGTAAAATAACTGATGATGGTCGAAATAGAGAGGATATGAAATGTAGGCTGGCGATGGCAAAAAGGAAAGTGTTTTTGAAGAAGAGAAATTTGTTAACATCGAGTGTAGTGTTATGTCGGGAAGTCTTTTCAGAAAGTATTTGTATGGAGTGTAGCTATGTGTGGAAGTGAAACATGGACGATAAACAGTGAAGACAAGAAGAGAAGCTTTCGAAATGTGGTGCTACAGAAGACTGCTGAAGATTAGATGTGTAGGTCACGTAACTAGTTTGGAGGTACTGAATAGATGTGGCACAACTAGGCTAGAAGAAGGGATCAATTGGCAGGGCATGTTCTGAGGCATCAAGGGATCACCAATTCAGTATTGGTGGGAATCGTGGAGGGTAAAATCGTAGAGGGAGACCAAGGGATGAATACACTAAGCAGATTCAGAAGGATGTAGGCTGCAGTAGTTATTTGGAGATGAAGAGACTTTCACAGGATAGAGTAGCATGGAGAGCCGCATCACACCAATCTCTGAACTGAAAATAATAACAACAACAACATATTGGTAAGATTGCACTTAACTTCACAGCCATTCTTGTGTTCTAGTCATTTTCGTATTGCAAGTTGGATGGGATGCCTACAAGCTTCAACGTTCTGACTAGTCATTTCCCTAAATGTATACATAGAACACAATTTTAAAACATAGAAAAAGTTGATTTAAGTCTCTATTTATTTGTTGTTTTATGTTTCCAGGAAAGATTAGGTCCATCTGGCCCTCCTTTCAGCTAATCACACATTATGCAAATATTGCACTACTTTCAGATGGACACAAATGATATAATAGTTCATACATCTAACGTGGAATCCAACACATAGAGAGAACTATAATATAGATACTAGAAATGAAAAGTAGAACAACAAAGGCAAATTACAAGGAGGTAGATTTAACTGTGAACACTGGCAGCAGTGAATGTGGAAAAAGGGGAGGAAGGAATAGATGAGTGTGATCAGGGTTGATAAAAACCCATGTATTTACTGTAAATGCTATATCTAATTAATTACCTGAAATAAATTCTGAAAAATATGTGGTGAACACTTGAAACTATAGTGATTTAAATCATGTTATAAAAATTAATTGTTTACAATGTTTTTTTGAGAGTGATAGAGCTCAAATCATGGCACAGTACACAATTCTGGGTTTACAGTAAAAATGTTGCATATGTATGATGTGTCTCTTCTTTGCTGTTTTGTTGCACACGGCACACATCTCCTTAGTGCTATCTTCTGGTTTTTGTTGCTAGATTTGCTTATGGGAAGTGTCTACCAGTAAATTGGTGACAGTCGTTTGTGTTCAGTGGCACTGTGGTGGTAATTAGTTAGGAGTTCATCTATCAGTTTCACTCTCAACTCTAAATGGTCCTTCTTGTCTCCATTCTGGCAGTACAGTATGTAAGTATTTAGAACAGCCACATTTAACAAATGCTTAAAAACTTTTTGTATCAAACTGTACTCTGCTTTCTTTCCACAAGGAAGGATTCCAGTAACTGGTCTTTCAGGTCCACTCCTGCCCATGTTCTGGTTGTAGTCAAAAATATAGAGCGATATCTGGGTCACTTGCACTTCTCCCCCTTTTCCTCTACTTTGCACATCTTATCGTTGATTCACCATGCTTTGTTGTTAGCATTGTAACTTCCCTTTTATCCTTACATTTCAGAGCCACCAGTTTCCCCTTTTGTGCACTGGTCTTCTTTCATTTCTGTAATTTCATATTTACTATATGTGACATTCCTTTACTACAATTTCTAGTTATTCCTACTGCATCAGTATTCCTGTACACTAGTCTTTTGGATAGGTCAGGACTTGAGCAGTAATTGTCCATATACACACACCTACCTGCATCTAACAAGTTTTCACACAAATTTAACACCACCTTTGTCAACAGAAGATCATTATCTTTTGTTATTTGACAGTTAAGATCAATATCTCTTCCAGTGTACAAAATAAAGTTCCCTAAATAACTGTTCTTGTCTCACAGTTCGGAAATTTCATACTAAAGTGTTTTGCTTTCAAAGGTTTATAGTGCTTCCACAAGAGTCTCCCTTTCCACAGTAACAAGGATTTGTCAACACTTACGCTATTTTGTGGCTCATAAGCTCTCTGAAATCTTGCTTTCAAATGATTTATCAGAGGCATAATTTTATAAATGTTTTTACAGCCGTGTACATTGTAGATATTCTCTGTTGTCAGCAAAATGTAAGAAGCTTGTCAAGAGATGAAATCTTTCTTCACTGATAATATTAGGGAGGAAGGGCATTTCTAGCATGTTCTGTCTGACAAAATAAATTTTAACTGATCTTTTAGACACTATCCCCATCCATAAAAATGGGGCTAAAAGAACTCTGACTTCATCATCTTTGGTTGGAAACCACTTTACAAATTGCGATTTCATCAGAGAAAATATTTTTTTCATGTTCATTGTGTAAAAAACCTTGTGTATATTTATTTGTTCCTTTTTCAATCATTTCTATTATTTCATTGTCAAAGAACAATTCAAAGGAAGCTAATGGCCCTGCATTACCAGGAATTTAAAGTTTCAGCCTACCTTCAGCAGTGCTCAATATAAATGCAGTTGGTGCTGAAATATTGTCATGTCCTTCCAGTTAGATGAGACTGCATTCTGCTCTGTTAATTAGTCATCTAAAGAATTATCAGACTCGTTGTCCTCATTATCACTCTTCATCAAAAGTCATAGAACTTCAGCTTCATTCAGTCCTGCCATTGTGCACACTCTACAAAAAATTAGCACGCACACAAAGACAAAAAACATTCATAACCCACACGAGTAACAAATGCAAACTCTGTCAGCATGTAGCTAAGGAATGTACGACACTACCGAGGAAAAACATTCAAAAACCACAGATGGCATATGACATAGCACATGCTGATCGAGGGGTAAGCGGCGGTCGAAATATACCGTCGCACATGCCTGAGGGGTTAAAGGAAAAGAATGATCTTATGCCGAATCTCCCAATTTCTATTGGATGGAGTTCCCAGCCTGATTGTCTTCACATCTTTATTGACAATTATTCTAAATATGTTTAAATTGTAAATGAGCAGTATGAAGAAGTCCATGCTAAAAATCTTATAATTTATAAAGATTCCACTCATCTATGATAATTGTCAGAGGTTTGTAGAATCCTGGACCTCCTTTCAAGCAGACACAAATATTGCACAAGCCGTTGAGCCATGGGTCGATTTTTTAGAAAGTCCTGACATGGAACCATATATGAAAGTAATAAAGAAAATGAAAGGGACAAGAAGTAGAATCCTTTCACTATCTTGATAATATGTTGCATCCAAGATTCAGAGAGAGAAGATTAACTACTGAACAAGGAGAAACTGCAGAAAACTGGTTCATAGATAGGCATCCAAAGTGGATGGCAAGTCTTATGTCTTTTTAAGATTGCTGATGATGATTCTGATTGTTTTCCACCCACTATGTTTTCTTATACAATTGTAACAGTTCCATCCAAACAAATGGTAAATGGAGGAAAAAAGTACCAACATGATTTATTACTTTTGTAAAAAGCCTCATTTCTTATCCTGCCAGTATTGCATCCACTGAGAGAATCTTCCCTAGCTAAGGGAATGTTTGTTTAAAATGAAGAAATAAGTTCAGAAAGAAAGTAATTAGTGAACATCTATAAATTTCTGCATGCTTCCAAAAAGGACTTAATTATACTTTAGTCATTCTAGTTCTGGAAGTCTAAATGTTATTTAATTATATTTCTTATATTGCAAGAAAAGTTAAAATACAATATTACTAAATTTCTTGTGACTGTAAATAGTTGCCTTCAATAAATATTGTGGCACTTTTAAATTTCTGTCGGGCTAACTAGTAAGATTTCGTATGTTACTTAAATTTTCTTAATTATGTTTAGTTGAGTTTTATTGTGTTTTTGCTGGTAAAATTCATGGGCTTTTTGGTCAGGTTAAATTACAGCCACACTAAGCATGATAGACCACAAGTAACCATGACACGGTGGAGGGGGAGGACTGTGGGGAAAAGATAGAGAGAGAGAGAGAGAGAGAGAGAGAGAGAGAGAGAGAAGCATCAAAAGGGATGATTCACTGTGTTGTTTAGCAGAGAGGACTGGCTGTGCACAAGGAGATATACGGTTTTAATTATTACCTATGAAGATACAACCAGCAATATGAAACTTTGTGATAGTATTGGTCTCTCTGCACATATTCATCCTTTAACGCAACATATTTTCTCTAATGATGGATGGCTTGACTGAGGGCATGGTTGTAGATGTCTGCATTTTGGCTGCTCAGGAAATGTTCCACTTTGAAAATCACCTCATCGTTATTCAGGAAATGCCTGCTATGCAATGATTTCTTCATTGGTGTAAAGAACATTCCATTGGGTGTATTACCAGGAGAATACTGGGTGTGAGACAAAATGTGATAGCTCTAAGAAGCACAATTTGCAACTGTGTACTGTGTAAAATGAGTTGGGGCTTGTTGTATAGCAAAAACACCGTGACACTTCTTTCTGACTGCCTCTTGTAACCATGTCAGGCGATTTCAGTAGTTTGCTCCTGTGATGGTATGCCCTGTGTCGGCATAATATGTTAATACCGCACCATGGCAGTCCCAAAAAGCATATCGTATTGCCCGATGATGGCTGGGTTGCCTCTTTTTATGAGAGTGATGAATCAATGTGTTTCCACTGCTTCCTCTGTTACTTTCCTCGGAGTCCTAATGATACACCCAACAATTGTCTATGGTGATTTGCTGGCTAAAGAAGTCATGAGGATTGGACAGCTGTAACATTTCCAATGCTACCACAGTTTGACAGCCTTACTGAACTGATTTGAACAGCCAGGAAGTCTGGGGGGCAGCTAACTTTGTCATGTTTAAAATGTGTAAGATGTTGAAAAATCATACATGGCTAATTTTCACTTTTCCCACTATCATCTCGATTGTGATACCCTGGTCTTCAAGCACCAGGGTCTCCTCATCTGTGCCACCTAACCACTGTGTCATATGATGATATTTTGTTGCCGTATACTTCCACTGACTCAGTACGGATTGTTGCTGCATTGTTCCCCTTCAAAGGTAGAAAACGAATTATGGCTTGATATGAAACTTTAATTAGTGTATTAATTTGTTATAAACAAATATAATGTAATAGAAGAAAGTCCTTCATTTTACCCATGAATGCATTGGGATATTGAGGCTCCTTCTGCTGCCAGGAGGTGGAAGGGGAAGGAAGAGGGATGAAGGAAAAGGACTGGAAAAGTTATGCAAAAGTCATCCAGAACCCAGAGTCAGAAGAGACTTGCCGGATGCGATGAGAAGGAAAGACTGATTGTTGGAGGCTGCACAAGATAAGATTTGAAGGCCTGAGTGGTGGAAGGTAGACTAGTAAGCAAGTCAGAGATTATTGACAAAATATCATGCAAGAGATAATAAGAGTGGGAAGCTAAGTGTATTATATGTGATAGCGGAATATGCGGGAGAGAATCCAGATGGTACGTGTGACGAGACAGGCATTGAGGTCATGACTGTCGTGTTGTAGACCATTCTCTGCAGCAGGCTATTGTGTGTTGCCATTATATTCATCGTGGTAGTCATGCCAATGTAAAAGGCCGAACAGTGTTTACATAACATCTAGTATATGACATGTTTTGTTTCACTGTTGGCTCTCCCATCGAGTATATTTTTACCAGCTACAGGGCTGGCAAAGCTGGTGGTAGGAGGGTGTATAGGGCAAGTCTTACAGCGGGGATGGTCACAGAGATAGGAGCCACAGGGCAGGGACATGGATGCAAAAGGTGCATAGGGTCTGACCGGATATTGGCGGAGATTGGTAGGAGGGAGAGGGGAAGGCAGCTACGAAAATCTGTTTTAAGTGTGGTGAGCAAAATGCCAGACAGAGTGGCCCTCATTTCAGGGCAAGATTTTAGGAAGTCATAGCCTTGTCAAAGTAGCTGATTAATACATTCGAGACTTGGATAGTATTGAGTGACAAGAAATGTACTCCCAAACTGTGTTTTGGAGGAATCAGCAGTACCAGGATTGGATATTATGGTCCAGGAAATCTGCTTTTGAGCTAGGCTGGTGGGGTAATTGTATCCAGTGAAGGCTGAAGTGAGAATGGCGGTGCATTGCTGTAGAGTCTGCAGCTGAACATACACGTTTTCCTGCAATTAATTGTGCACAGAGTACAAGGTAGCTTGTCACAGACGCAGAAAGCAGTAACTGAGAACAGATTTGTGATTTTTTGCATTATAGGTTGGCACCTAGGACAGTAGCTAAGCAAGACATTGTTTTGTGATTATTAGATGACAAGTACTTGTTGTCTGATCTCAAGGTACTGGGATGCGTCCACTCTAAGGAGCTGGTAAAGTAAACAGAGCATATGGTAATCATTTAGCTTGCCTGGCCAAAGACATCGTAATTCTACATCTGAAACAGTGAGATGAGGAAACGGATGGATGCTACAGGTGTAATGCAAGCAACCACACATGGCTGGTTCTAACCGCCAGGAGCCTTCACTACTCATTCCATATTAGATTACATTGCAACTGTGGAGGTATGACAGAATGAGTGATTGCACAAATTTACGTTTAACTTACTGTGGAAGTGTGTTTTGAAACTTCTAGAGGGCCATTTATTTAGACAATGGTAGTGTTTATAGCTTCAAGTTTGGCACATAGGTAAAGCTGGCAGTTATCAGCACAGAAACAATATTTGTGGAACAGAAATGATGAAAAACAAAGAGAATATTATCAGGCCCAGCTCTGGCACTCAGAAGTAACTTGCTTCCCAGACAACATGTTATTTTCACAGACAATACGTTTCTTTCTGCTTCTCAGTAAGCTGTCGGATCACTTCAGTACCTTATCTGAAAATTTTAGCTGTTGTATTTTTCTGAGAAGTGTATTAAAGTCTGCGGTGTTGAGTGCCTTCTTGAAGTCCTAATATTTCCAACATTGTGGCCCCATAGTCATCTACGGCATGTTTCAGATATCAGTTACCTTAATTAGTGCAGTGTTATTGTTGTGGTGTTTACAGGAGAGTCCTGAAAGGAAGGGGGTGGGGGGGGGGGGGGGGGAGCGGAGATCTTGCGCTAATAGTTCTGTACAACATTGGGGTTGGCTGATGCTGAAGGAAATTCATTCAGCTGGAACCTATACACTACACAATTTTTTCCATATGATTAAGGAGATCTCATTGCTGCATACAATGGAGCAAGTGTGTCCAATTTTGGCAGTATAAACAAATTACTTTTCCACGATTTGCAGATTTCTTTGTTATTCTTAGTATCTAGGCTTCAAATTTGACTAGAAATATCTGATAGAAGCATCCCTTTCCATCATTTGAGGTGAACACACTTGTCAGCCAAGGCGTATGAGCTTCTCTTACTGAGATTGTACATACAGGAGCACATGGGTGTAGAGGGTTGTGAGTTTAGGTAAGTACATTAATTTTGCTATCTATTGTGGCTGGCTGATTATCTGGCACTATTGGTTTTCTGAGCAGTAAGTCCACTTTTTCAGTCCAGAACCATAGTGACCACTGTGAAGCTTGACCAACTGGAATCATTGACAGGGCATTATACTGTAATCTTTCTTTCCTTCCTTCCTTCTCTCTCTCTCTCTCTCTCTCTCTCTCTCTCTCTCTCTCTTTTTACCACCACTTAGTCGGCAGCCTGTTCGAGGAATCATAATGAGAACCTTCTGATAGAATGCAGTTGTTTGACCTTTTTGAATATATGCAAGCATTTACATACATGCAACTCTGGTTTGACAAAGATGGATAGATAGTAAACTGTGTTCTATAGTAGGAATCATCCCCACCCTGCGTATGCCTGAAGTAATTTAGGTGAACTTTGAAAAACTAACCCAAGATAGCCAGGTGAGAATTAGACACCTCATCCTCTTGTATTCAATTCCCATTTGTTAGGAGTAGCACAACTTTGTTCCGTTTAGCCCTTGTGTAGAATATTGTTTTGTTTATACATTATTACAGAGTAGTAGTTATTTCATTATGTAGATTGCTAGTGCTACAATGTTAAATTTCTCAATATCAATCACTGCATGTATTACACATAGCATATCCACCATATCACCTGACTCAGGACTGTGATGATTGGCTTCTATTTTGTATACTACAACTTAGCATTTGCATGCCTAAAAAGCTGACACAGTACCCCCATCCCCTCTCCCCCACCCCTTAACGTGTTGTACATTTTAGATTGGAAAGAGAAGACATTGAATTATCCATTGCAGAGATTGGGCGTAGGGTTTTCTGGAGAAAAAGGGAAAAAAAGATCATTATAGTGCAAAAGTATGTCATGAAATGGCAGACGTTTCATTATTATTTATGTTACATTTTTTATCAAATTTCTACACTTTTTTATCGAAGCCTTCAATGTGTCTAACATATTGCACAGGCACTTTTTAACCACCTTTTAAGAAGTTTGTTTCATGTAATATCTGAAGTATCTTTCTGCAGTTTATTGTGCAATTTGATTGCTTGGCAGAAAATGCTGTTTCTGAGCTTTGTTTTTACTTCCATGTAAATTCAGTTAGGTCTTGCTCCATGGCCAAGGACACAACTGTTTGTGCTGTAATTATCATATTTTTTTATGCATATGACTGATTGGTAAATTTATTGAAGTTGTGTAGTTAAAATACCTGCCGGCCAGTGTGGCCGTGCGGTTCTAGGCGCTTCAGGCTGGAACCACGTGACCGCTACGGTCGCAGGTTCGAATCCTGCCTCGGGCATGGATGTGTGTGATGTCCTTAGGTTAGTTAGGTTTAATTAGTTCTAAGTTCTAGGGGACTGATGACCTCAGATGTTAAGTCCCATAGTGCTCAGAGCCATTTTTTAAAATACCCAGTGTTTTGAACAGATATTTATAGTGAGCCAGATTAATATACTTGGTTATACATTTGTTTCCCAGTAAAGAACTACACAGCTTAACATCCAGAAAAGAATTCCATAGCTTAGCAGTAAATGTGTGTTCAAATAGTATGTAACCAAAAGGCACTGGCTGTGTGTGTGTGTATATATATATATATATATATATATATATATATATATATATATATATATATGAATATAATAGAGGGAAACATTCCACGTGGGAAAAATATATCTAAAAAGAAAGATGATGAAACTTACCAAACAAAAGCGCTGGCAGGTCGATAGACACACAAACAAACACAAACACAAATTTTGTGTGTATGTTTGTGTTTGTTTGTGTGTCTATCGACCTGCCAGCGCTTTTGTTTGGTAAGTTTCATCATCTTTCTTTTTAGATATATATATATATATATATATATATATATATATATATATATATATATATATATATATATATATATATATATATATTTTTTTTTTTTTTTTTTAGCCTATATGATGCTGTCATGTGCAAAGAGAATTCTTTCCTCAAGACTAACATTATTGGGAAAGTCATTTCAGTGTTGGTTCTTATATGCTACAATGATGAAGTCATGTATTAAGGCAATTTGGTTCTGATAAGTGTTCCACTAGACATTTGATATTTGATTATCTCTACTCTTGTACCCTATCTCTCAGCAGCAAACAGAACTAGCCATTAATTGCGCCTCTTTTGTAATCTTCGTACTGACCAACTAGGGTCATGCAACAACCTCATCCTTCTTCTTTCTTTGTTTTTTTCCTGTTTTACCAGCACTCTGTCAATTTGTCCTAATGCTGTCTTTTCCTTTCTTCTGTCCACATTGTTCCAAATTTCTTTTTCCTTCCACCTTAAAAACTTTCTAAATTCAGAATTTTATTCTTAAAAAGATTTCATTCTGTTATTTCCAATTCCTTGTTTTTTGATTGTAGCCCTTTTCATATTTCTGTTATCCATGCCATTCTTGATTTCTTTTTTCATAAATGGAGGCATATTTGTTTTATTAGCTTGTTCTCATTTATTCAGTTGAGATAACCAAAGGAGCTTAATCTTTGTTTTGCCATTACTTTTTATGTTTTCTGTTTTCATAGAGTTTATTAATTCTCATCTTCTACCATCTGCAGTTTTTTTTGTTCACTCATTATTTTTCTAATAACCCATCTTTCAAGTACCTTTATTCTGCTCACCTTATAGTTTGTTCAGCATTCACATGCATAAAAACATTCTGGCCTTACCACTGTGATGTAGTATTTCAGTTATATTTTTTTAAATGTGCATTTCTTGTTATAGGCTGTTTCCATACTATTAATTTTTTCATTTATTGTAAATTTCTCTGGTCTATTCTGTTCAATGTATTTGAATTTACTAATACTATTTCCCCATTGGGGGGGAGGGGGGGGGGGAGAAATGAAAGAGGAAGCCGCCTGGTAGAATTTTGCATGCAGCATAACTTAATCGTAGCTAACACTTGGTTCAAGAATCATGCAAGGAGGTTGTATACATGGAAAATGCCTGGAGATACTAGAAGGTATCAGATCGATTATATAATGGTAAGACAGAGATTTAGGAACCAGGTTTTAAATTGTAAGACATTTCCAGGGGCAGATGTGGACTCTGACCACAATCTATTGGTTATGAACTGTAGATTAAAACTGAAGAAACTGCAAAAAGGTGGAAATTTAAGGAGATGGGACCTGGATAAACTGAAAGAACCAGAGGTTGTACAGAGTTTCAGGGAGAGCATAAGGGAACAATTGACAGGAATGGGGGAAAGAAATACAGTAGAAGAAGAATGGGTAGCTTTGAGAGATGAAATAGTGAAGGCAGCCGAGGATCAAGTAGGTAAAAAGATGAGGGCTAATAGAAATCCTGGGGTAACAGAAGAAATATTGAATTTAATTGATGAAAGGAGGAAATATAAATATGCAGTAAATGAAGCAGGCAAAAAGGAATACAAGCGTCTCAAAAATGAGATAGACAGGAAGTGCAAAATGGCTAAGCAGGGATGGCTACAGGACAAATGTAAGGATGTAGAGGTGCATATCACTAGGGGTAAGATAGATTCTGCCTCCAGGAAAATTTGAGAGACCTTTGGAGAAAAGAGAACCACTTGTTTGAATATCAAGAGGTCAGATGGAAACCCAGTTCTAAGCAAAGAAGGGAAAGCAGAAAGGTGGAAGGAGTATATAGAGGGTCTATACAAGGGCGATGTACTTGAGGACAATGTTATGGAAATGGAAGAGGATGTAGATGAAGATGAAATGGGAGATATGATACTGCGTGAAGAGTTTGACAGAGCTCTGAAAGACCTGGGTCGCGAAACAAGACCCCGGGAGTAGACAACATTCCATTAGAACTACTGACAGCCTTGGGGGAGCCAGTCCTGACAAACCTCTACGATCTGGTGAGCAAGATGTATGAGACAGGTGAAATACCCTCAGATTTCAAGTAGAATATAATAAGTCAAATCCCAAAGAAAGCAGGTGTTGACAGATGTGAAAATTACCGAACCATCAGTTTAATAAGTCATGGCTGCAAAATACTAACGTGAATTCTTTACAGACGAATGGAAAAACTGGTAGAAGCCGGCCTCGGGGAAGATCAGTTTGGATTCCGTAGAAATAGTGGAACACGTTTGGCAATACTGACCCTACGACTTGTCCTAGAAAACAGATTAAGGAAAGGCAAACCTACGTTTCTAGCATTTGTAGACTTAGAGAAAGCTTTTGACAATGTTGACTGGAATACTCTTTCAAATTCTGAAGGTGGTAGGGGTAAAATACAGGGAGCAAAAGGATATTTACAATTTGTACAGAAACCAGATGGCAGTTATAAGAGTTGAGGGGTATGAAGGGGAAGTAGTGGTTGGGAAGGGAGTGAGACAGGGTTGTAGCCTCTCGCCGATATTCAATCTGTATATTGAGCAAGCAGTAAAGGAAACAAAAGAAAAGTTCGGAGTAGGTATTAAAATCCATGGAGAAGAAATAAAAACTTAGAAGTTCGCCGATGATATTGTAATTCTGTCAGAGACAGCAAAGGACTTGGAAGAGCAGTTGAACAGAATGGATAGTGTATTGATAGGAGCATATAAGATGAACATCAACAAAAGCAAAAGTAGGATAATGGAATGTAGTCGAATTAAATCGGGTGATGCTGAGGGCATTAGATTAAGAAATGAGACAGTTACAGTAGTAAAGGAGTTTTGCTATTTGGGGAGCAAAATAACGGATGATGGTCGAAGTAGAGAGGATATAAAATGCAGACTGACAATGGCAAGGAAAGCGTTTCTGAAGAAGAGAAATGTGTTAACATTGAGTATAGATTTAGGTGTCAGAAATTCTTTTCTAAAAGTATTTGTATGGGGTGTAGCCATGTATGGAAGTAAAACGTGGATGATAAGTAGTTTGGACAAGAAGAGAATAGAAGCTTTTGAAATGTGGTGCTATGGGAGAATGCTGAAGATTAGATGGGTAGATCACGTAACTAATGAGGAGGTATTGAATAGAATTGGGGAGAAGAGGAGTTTGTGGCACAACTTGACTAGAAGAAGGGATCGGTTCATGTTCTGAGGCATCAAGGGAGCACCAATTTAGTATTGTAGGGCAGAGTGGAGGGTAAAAATCGTAGAGGGAGACCAAGAGATGAATACACTAAGCAGATTCAGAAGGGTGTAGGCTGCAGTATGTACTGGGAGATGAAGAAGCTTGCACAGGATTGATTAGCATGGAGAGCTGCATCAAACCAGTCTCAGGACTGAAGACCACAACAACAACAACATTTCACCCATTTGTGTTTGTATGTATTTTGGAGCATGTGTTACATTTTTCAAGAATTTAGAGTTTTCATCTGAGATTTTGAGAGTTACTCTGTTATTTACTTTTTTCCAAAATATTTATTTGAGTAACTACTGCTGTCAGATTTTCTGAAAGTAGCAAAATTGTTCACAAAAGCCATTTTATTTCTTTCCCAGAATTATTGGTTAAGTTTTGTTATTTTTTAGCTCAAAATTCCAGATCTTTACTATTTGCGCTAAAATGCAATTAAAAGTAAAGGTAGTCAAAATATCCACGGGTGTGCTGCCGGTCTACAGTGTCCAACGGGCGCATGGTGTTGAGTGAGGATGCAGTCTCGGTTTTGCAGAAAGGTCTCAACTTCGCTCCCACCCCCAAGTTCACTCCGGTCGCAGAAATTGTTAGTGCTGTTGAACAGGTTGCAGCTCGACTTCCGCCAGAATCAGCCGAGGAAATACGTCGTGAAACTTGTCGTGCGTTGTTGACGAAATCCAAGCCGATGAAGTCAAATATCAGCAGTAAAGAGAGAGCGGCCATTCGTGATCTGAGGGAGCGCTCTGAAATTGTTGTCTTACCGGCTGACAAAGGCAATGCTACAGTTGTTGTCTCCCATAAGGACTACACTGATAAGATGCAGAGCCTGCTAAATGACGATTCCTACCGGAAGATCAGCGTTGACCCTACAAAGAAGGTGGAGAACAAGACTAGGGCGCTTCTTAAGGACGCAGATTTACCGGAGGGTGACGCTAAGAAATTGTTACCCCAAGGTCCGGTACCGCCTAGATTATATGGACTCCCGAAGGTTCACAAAGAGGGGATACCATTACGCCCCATTGTCAGCAACATCAGGGCACCTACATATTTGTTGGCCAAATACCTGACGGGAATATTAAGTCCTTATGTGGGTAAATGCCCTCATCACATCCGTAATTCCGTGGATTTTGTTAAACGCCTTGACAGCTTCAGGTTGGATGAGTCAGATATCATGGTGAGTTTTGACGTCGTTTCCTTGTTTACGAGGGTACCCCTGCGAGAGTCACTAGAATTGGTTAGTCAGAAGTTTGACGAGAAGACCACTGAACTTTTTAGGCATGTCTTGACTTCCACGTATTTTCTTTTTAATGGAGAATACTACGAACAAACGGAGGGAGTCGCCATGGGTAGCCCACTCTCACCGGTGGTAGCGAATTTGTACATGGAGAACTTCGAGGAGGAAGCCCTGTCGTCATCCGTATGGAAACCTACTTGCTTTTTCCGTTACGTGGACGACACGTTCGTCATCTGGCCACATGGTATGGATAAACTCCTTGACTTCCTTACACATCTAAACTCCATACACCCCAACATCAAATTCACTATGGAGACTGAAACGGAGGGTAAATTACCTTTCCTTGACGTCTTGGTCAAGAGAAGGGCTGACGGCACCCTAGGTCATGGGGTGTATAGGAAGACTATGCACACTGATCTGTATTTGCACGCAGACAGCTGCCACCACCCTTCACAGAGGAATGGGGTACTTAAAACTCTAGTACATAGGGCGCGCACTATCTCTGACGCAGAGAGTCTACCCCAGGAATTGGAACATCTGAGAACTGTATTTCGAAAAAATGGGTACTCAGAGTGGCAGATTCAACGTGCTCTCCGCCCAACCGCTGCAGCACAACCTCTTGAGATGGATGAAGTCACGAGGGAGGAGGTAGGCACTGCATTTATTCCTTACACAGGCGCACTCTCGGGGAAAATCGCTCGCATTCTGAAGAAACACCGGGTCGGAACTGTGTTTTGTCCTCCAAATAAAACTCGTGCACTGGTGGGGAGTGCCAAAGATGACGTCGGTTTGAGGAAGGCCGGCGTGTACCAGATTCCGTGTCAATGTGGCAAGTCGTATATTGGTCAGACGATGCGTACCGTCGAGGATCGATGCCGTGAACACCAGAGGCACACTCGTCTGATGTATCCGAGCAAGTCGGCGGTCGCTGAACATTGTTTGTCGGAAAATCACGCCATGGAATATGACCGCACGAGGATTCTGGTACAGACGTCGAGATATTGGGACAGCGTTGTTAGAGAGGCCATCGAAATTCGCACCAATGACGACCTCATAAACCGTGACTGTGGCTATAATCTTAGCAAGGCTTGGGAACCAGCGATCGGGTTAATCAAGAGTAAATCGAGCAAACGTATAGTTGTGACGACCACGGCGGACAGAGCCATCACTCCGACGTCGTCTCAGATGCCGTCGCAATCTGTTCCACCGCGCGACCGTGGCGCGGACGGCGGAGGGAGCGCGCCGCGGGCGGAGGGTATTTAAATCGGCCGCCGCCGCGACCGAACCCAGTTCCCTCTGAGCAGCCATAGCGTACGGATCTCCGTGCCGGCACGTTCACAGGAGCTCAGTCCGTCAGTTCACCTGATGATGGCGACATGTATGATCGCCGAAATATTGTGCCCGTTGGACACTGTAGACCGGCAGCACACCCGTGGATATTTTGACTATCAAATACGCCGGGAGAAACTCAAGAATCACAAAAGTAAAGGTGATAAGCTGACATATTGTCTATCACCAGTCGTCATTTCAAATGACTGAAATACTTCTCTCATAAATTTAACTTTAGATACTATACAGGGTGTATCAAAATGAACATACCGATTTTAAGGCATTGTAGCATTTATTACATTCCACTTACAATCATAAATAATACACCAAATGAAAGAGCAACTCAGATGGTTTTGTTTGTATACCTGTGCGCAATGGGAACGTGTTGAACAAGTGCGAGTCTTTCACACTTAACCCCAAGAAATATCCCCGCAGATAGTTTATGGGCCTTTCTTTTTTGGTGAATCAGTTGTAACTAATGTTTCTTACTTTGATGCGCTACAGCTATGGCCCGTGCCTCAGTGGGAAGAAATTGAACAACACATCTTTATATGGGAGCAAGATGGTGCTCTGCCTCACTGGCATAACTCAGTGCGTGACTGGTTGAACAATGTTGTATCTGACCTGTGGATTGGGCACAAGGGGACAGTTTACATAGCATTTTATGCATGATCTCCACGTTCGCACACAATCTGATGCGATCATGTGTGTGTGCTTCCAATACCAGCTGATCTATCTGACTTCAGAAACAATGTTGACACATTGATCAAGATTCCAGAACAACTTGCCTATTGACTCGATGTGTGATCGGTGTTCACACTGAATAATTGTAAGAAAAATGTTTCTCTTTCATTTGGTGTATTATTTTTAATTGTAATATAATAGAGGGAAACATTCCACGCGGGAAAAATATATTTAAAAACAAAGATGATGTGAATTACCATACGAAAGTGCTGGCAGGTCGATAGAAACACAAACAGACACACAAAATTCAAGCTTTCGCAACAAACTGTTGCCTCATCAGGAAAGAGGGAAGGAGAGGGAAAGACGAAAGGAAGTGGGTTTTAAGGGAGAGGGTAAGGAGTCATTCCAATCCCGGGAGCGGAAAGACTTACCTTAGGGGGAAAAAAGGACGGATATACACTCGCGCGCGCGCACACACACACACACACACACACACACACACACACACACACACACACACACACACATCCATCCACACATATACAGACACAAGCAGAGGTGAATATAAATCTACAAAACCCATATATTCATTTTGAAACACCCTGTATTTTTCATAGTTTCATGAATTATGCCAGCTAGTTTTGCTTTAATGCCTTATTATTTGATGATTTTATCTATTGTTTCCCTGTCTGCAGAACCAAATGCTTCATGTGATAGGTTTAGTTGTTAACATTCTATGGAAAATTGCTGATTTTGAAGTTAAAAATCTATTCTGCGCAGTGATTCTGGCGGAGGTTCGAGTCCTCCCTTGGGCATGGGTGTGTGTGTTTGTCCTTAGGATAATTTAGGTTGAGTAGTTTGTCAACTTAGGGACTGATGACCTTAGCAGTCCCATAAGATTTCCCACACGTGTGAACGTATTCTGTGCAGGATCTTCCCCTTTCAAAAACCACCCTGTTGTTTGTCCAAAATTTTTTCACCTCTGCTCAGGAGAAATTTTTATAATACTTTGTATGCTACTGGCAGAAGTGACATTACTCTGTAGTTGTTGATATTTTGTTTGTTTCGTTTTATTTATTATTATTTATTCTATTATCACTCGCCTGGAATCTTTTGGTTTTCAAATGTTCTAAAAAAGCAAGTGCAGATCACAGTTGTGATTGAGTCTTACGCTCTTGGTTTGTTGTTTTGAGTGCTTCAACAGCATCACGAATTTCTAGGAGATTTTCCTAAAGAGTTTTCTGTTTTTGCTGAAAATTTGAATTTAAGTATTGGAACTGGGCAATTTAACAGACTTTAAAAAATGTTTTAGCACTATGTGATTGATACAAATATGAAATGATGAATTTCTTTTTGAAGTCAAACTCTGTTAATTTGGTAGGTGATATTTGGAAGTGTTTTTTCACCAACTGTACAAAGGTCATGTCTCAGTTTAAAATGTGTTCATTTCTGACATACATAGATGATATGCTACCAGCAAAGAAGTCCTAAAGTAAGAGTCTGACCTTTCATCCAGTAATAATACTACACATTGCAGCTTTTCGTCTCTGCACCAGTGTTCTGTGACTTTTACTACATCTACATCTATAATCTGTGAACCACTGTGAGCTGCATGGCAGGGGATACATCCCATGGTACCAGTTATTAGGGTTTCTTTCTGTTCCATTCACATATGAAGAACAGGAAGAATGATTGTTTGATTGTCTCTGTACATGCAGTAATTATTCTTTACTACTATACAGATCAAATACCAAAGTTCAGTGTCAAAATGCTGTATTTTAATTTTTACTGAGTGCAAATTTTGGTGAAGAATTGTTAAGTCTGTGAAATGTTTGATGTAGTCCCAATGTTTTCTTTTTCTTTATACCATATTGTAAGTGTGCCATTTAGCTTGTCAGCATCTGTCCTGTGAATAAGTAATAGCAATTTCTTTTAACTGTTGGAGACTGTCTTCAAGGAGAGAAACACGTTGCCTTGATGTATTCCAAAAAGAACCCAGTTCTCCTGGCCGTAACAACAGTTACCTATGTGTGGCCAGAGACCCACTCATACTTACACTAATTAGCTGTACAAATCTTCCCTTCCATTTCCTGTGTAGGCATTGCTCATGCCTAGTGAAACCCTACCCCTGTTGGCAACAGCACAGTAAGTGTGAAATCAACTGCCGTCAATGACATTTCAAACCTCACATTAACCTGCCTCATTCCTCCGTTAAGGTGTGCTCAATCATAATGCTGGAACAGCTTGACAAAGTGTACATTGGTGCCACAAGGCAGCGAGTCTTGACTTTTCTAGATCACCTCCGATTTCATATGCTATGTCCCTGTTCAAATTATTTACTGTCCCATCCAGTGGTATTACATGGGCCTCTTTTGTAAAGTCCTTAAATAAAGGGTATAGGTCAGGGCTTCACAACATACGTGCTCGCGGAGCAAGCTGTTAGCAGCAAGGCGCGAGCACGGAGCAGCGCGAGCACGCTACCCCCACTACCGGACTAGAACGGCGAGTGGGGAGAGTCATGTGGGGCACATAACGGCTGCCGCCAGTCAATGTAAATCCGCGGCCACCCGCAGGGATATCACTCACGAATTATTACTGCGACAAATGAAACAAATAAAGGAGAATGTACACGTGCCACATAATTTTATTAGCTTAGTGTATGCATCTACATTCTTATTAATTTGTGAACTGTTACACAATAAAAGGTGTCACTGAAGTGTGGGATTCTCGGTTATCTTGTACTTTTTGCCCTTTACAATTGCGTGTATGTTCGAAGTAATGTTCTTGCGCATTGTAGGCGCAGCATGCAGTTTAAATTTCGATCAGACAGTGCGTTTCTCAGGCGCGTCTTGTTACATTTCATTGCAGAGAACAGTTGTTCACAAACATACGTGGAACCGAACTTTGATATTATTGTAGCCGCCAGTTTGTGCAAACGAGGAAATCTATCCTGAGGGAAGTGTCTGTAGAATTCCAAAATGTTTTCCTTGTTCTGAAATTTGTCTCTGTATTCTCTGTCACACTGCAGGTCAATAATTTCTAGTTGCAGCTCAGGACGAATCTCTTCAATATTCGCTGAATATGGAGAGGAGAACAGATCAAAATCACTGTCTAGTGCGGTCAGATCTTGAAAGCGTTGATCAAATTCTTCCTTATAGGCAACTAAACTATGTGAATAACGTTCACAGTCTTTGTGAACATCTTGCATGAATGATAATTTAGGAAAATGAGCTAGATTTCCTGTTTCCAGCTGACTCACCCAAAGTGTCAATTTCATTTTAAAAGCTCGTATTCAATCTATGAAATGAGTAATTAGCAGATCTTTACCTTGTAGTGAAATGTTCAAAGCATTCAGATGGCTAGTTAAATCTGCTAAGGACGCGAGATCACAGTTCCATGATGGCTCTTTCAATTCAGGAACACATGTTATTTATTTCCATGAACATATTTATCTCATCTATAAGGGAAAAAAATCGATTTAATAATTCACCACGACTAACTCAGCAGACCTCGCTGTAATAAGGCAGGCTACCATACTGGCTTTCTACTACATCCTCAAGAAAGCTTTTAAATTGCCTGTGTTGTAGCCCATGCTTCCTTATATAATTGGTTGCACGAACAACACCACTCATCATTTTTTAGAGTGATACTCTTTGCACATAAGTTTTCCTGGTGGATCACACACTGAATGCCCCTTATTTTATTCGGCACGGTCAGTTTTTGCATTTTCTCCTTCAACAGCGCAACGAAACCTGATTTGTTCCCTGTCATCGCTGGTGCACCGTCTGTAGACACTGAAACTAAAGAATTCCACGACAATCCTATATTTTCAACACTTTCTTCAACACTACTTAAAATATCACCTCCGGCTGTAGTGTTCTTCATGGCTACTTTATCGAGGAGCTCCTCCCTCACCTGAAGATCTCTATTAACACCTCTAATAAATATGGCAAGCTGCACTGTTCCACTGATATCAACACATTCGTCCAGAGCTAGAGAATACGCCATAAAATCTTTACAGATCTTTGCAAGCTGGCTCTGGACGTTGTCTGCCACGTCCTGTATGCGACGCATAATGGTCATGTTAGATAATGGTACAATCCGAAACTGTTTGACTTGAGATGGACACAAATGTTCCGCTGCAACTACCAAACATTCTTTTATTAAATCGCCATCAGTGAAGGGGCGCAGGGATTTTGCTAAAAGCAAAGCAGTTTTGTAGCTCACTCTGAGAGCTGCCTCAGTTGATTTTTCTTCGTCATCCAGATCTTCTTCGGATAGCTTCCTTTTAAGTTTAATAACTTCCTGTGCACGATCTGGTCCATCACATTTTGCTCTTCCGTAGTCTTTCGCGTGGTACGACATATAATGTCGCTGCAAATTAAATTTCCTAAAAGAATTCAGCATTTTGTGACATACTAAACATTTTGCAGCACCATCTTTTTCTGTAAACAGATACAATTCCTCCCAGTGGGGGTTCAACTGCGAAAGCATGGTTGGGGTTACACAACGGCGACTTGACATGATTCTTAACCAGCGAAGTGACTGTTAGAGCTGATCGTAATACTTTAAACGTTACACAGTCGGCGCGAATTCAATAGGCACGCTGCGGCCCTATTCAGACGTGCGCGCGCATTTCCCCTCCCTCCCTACTCCGCGACCTTGCACCTGAATGAGATTTTCACTCTGCATCGGAGTGTGCGCTGATATGAAACTTCCTGGCAGATTAAAACTGTGTGCCCGACCGAGACAAGAACTCGGGACCTTTGCCTTTCGCGGGCAAGTGCTCTACCAACTGAGCTACCGAAGCACGACTCACGCCCGGTACTCACAGCTTTACTTCTGCCAGTACCTTGTCTCCTACCTTCCAAACTTTACAGAAGCTCTCCTGCGAACCTAGCAGGACTAGCACTCCTGAAAGAAAGGATATTGCGGAGACATGGCTTAGCCACAGCCTGGGGGATGTTTCCAGAATGAGATTTTCACTCTGCAGCGGAGCGTGTGCTGATATGAAACTTCCTGGCAGATTAAAACTGTGTGCCCGACCGAGACTCGAACTCGGGACCTTTGCCTTTCGCGGGCAAGTGCTCTACCAACTGTGAGTACCGGGCGTGAGTCGTGCTTCGGTAGCTCAGTTGGTAGAGCACTTGCCCGTGAAAGGCAAAGGTCCCGAGTTCGAGTCTCGGTCGGGCACACAGTTTTAATCTGCCAGGAAGGACCTTGCACCTGTTCGCGAGCACGGGCCTGAGCAGACGCGAGTACTCGTGCTCAAAACCGGCCAGTTGTTAAGCCCTGGTATAGGTGCTCTATAACTTGCATCTGATTTGAATATGCTGGCAGTCTGGTATGCTGCCCCTAAATTTTTCCCTAAATGATGGCCTAGACTGTCTAGCTGTAGCGCTTTCTTCAAAACATTTTGCTCATTCTTGGGCTTCCTGTTCACTGTAGAAGTATGTTCCACATTGCAGCTCAGCAGAAGAAACTGTTCAAAGAGTTTGTTCTATGACCGCTAGTAGTTCTAAGGAGATCTACCACTTCAGTTTGGCTAATTAATGCCTTTTTGTGGCAAATTTATTTCCTTAATCTGTTATATTGATGAGATATACCAGTGCAATGAAGCTTACATATCTTTTAATTGATGAGGCATAGAAAAGGTCGGCTAAGTAGGAAATGTGATATTTGTTACAACTGTTGCAGCCTTATAATGAATGACATTTGTGGAAAAAGTTTCAGTTGGCATCAACATATATCTTGTGATGACTATTTTATTTAAACATTAGAAATAGAAACATTGTGTCTCAGTGAATACTGCTTATTTTGCTTTTAACTAAAGCATCAATGTCTGACACCACTTTCTGAGCACTGTTGATTTGAAGATGCACTTTTAAATTGAAGTCTGTCAATGAGATTCTGTAGGTTAATATTGTTTTCTTCATTGCGGAAAAAAGATGTTTGCACATGTATGTTGGTCCCAACAATGACAATCATAACTGCAACTTTATGAAGTTGTGAAAATTCAAGTTGAAGAAAATTTTATATGAATCTGCATGACTTATAACAGAATAAGTCTTTCATAACAGAATGAAATTGATCACTCAACTGCCTGTCACATTGCAAGTGCTAACTGTAGCTAGGCAATCTGCACCAGCATGTTATAAATTGACACTGGTGTGTCTGACCTTTGATTTGAAATTCCTGATCTGGTTGTTGTGCTGCTTTTCATCAATTTTAAAAGAGCTACTCTCCACTTTAAGCACCGCACCTTTAAGCATATATGTTTGTTATTAAAACTACAGCCAGCTTAACATATTGTCATTCCTCTGAAAACGGTGCACAATTTGCACTTCCCCTGATAGACATAATGATGTCTGGCCTGTGATTTTACCACAAGCACTGACTAACAGATCTGGTCTACATTACCTTGCTGGTCTTGCCAAACACTCGCATCCAGGTGATTTGCACGTACACGTAACACATATCAATAGAACACTGTGCCAGGTAGCTTATACTACCTGCAGCTGCCTGGGTACGAGCTGACAGGTGCTCACATGTGATTGTGCCACCTGGAACAGCCTGAAGTAGGGATTCATTCCCAGATCTTTCAGTTCTCCTGCAGAGCCTATGAGCATTACTTTAAAATTTTATTGTTATCATTTGTGAATAAAAAAATTTGTGTCATAGTTATTTGAGACAGAAGAGGGATTTGCACTTGTCAGTTGTTCGCCTTTCACAAATTAGTAGGCAGATGTGTCTCCTTTGTGTCATAGTTTCCTAATATTTAAACAGTGGCATGAATATCAAGGCTGTGGCAAACATTTGCATTTGACAATCGTGTGATGTCTTGTTCGATGATTCTGGTGTTGCACAATTTACTAGGCAGTTCAAGGGATTGACTGCAGACTAAGAAGTTATTACAAAGAAACCTGTATTTTTAAGTAAAATGAAGTACCAGTTACCATGTGAAGAATTAGTTTCATCTTAATTTTATATAAATAAAAGAAATTAGTTTTTAGTACAAAAATTACATGGTTTTCTTCTTTTTGAAAATTAAGCTGTAGGAAGTAGTGAATAATCTCATTAGGAACAATTGTTGCTTGTTAACTTAACACACACAATTTGATACATGATTTGTTACATGTTTCATTATAAATGTAATTTTTTCAGCTGTTCTGGGAAAAACGCTTAGAGGGGCTTCGTGCATGTGATCTCGACGGTACAGAGTTCGATGCTATGGAGCTGCCTCGTGCGCTTCGACCAGTGGGCCCACATGTTGGTGATGAGACGTTGCTGCAGTCAGTTGCAACAGCACTGCATGTTTCTGCTCAACCTGTTACTGGTCAGACAGGATCTCGAACTGTTCTAGACAAAAATCCTGGTGTATTTCTCAACCCTGAGCAACCCCTTGTGCAGGTACATGTTTGCACATTAGTATCACAAATTGAGGTGAATTAGTAAGCATATCTCTCTCTCTCTCTCTCTCTCTCTCTCTCTCTCTCTCTCTCTCTCATTCTCTCTCGCTCATATGTACCGCTTACTACAGCAGTTGATAATGACTATGTGGCCAAAATTGGTCCATTAGTGACAAATAAACCATTTCATTCAAATAAGACAGCCACAGCAAACTCTGGCATCTTTTGATTAATTTTTGATGGCTGTGAAACAACATTGGGGAAGCAGGAATTTCAAATTAAGTCATTGACATACTCTAGTTTAGCAAGGGAATTTTTTTCATCCTTGGTCTCTGGGTACTGTCACTTCCGTGAATCCCATTTATAGGTTAAGGCATCTCTTTCATTTGAGATACTTTTTTATACTAATGATATTGATAATGTATTTTCCTTGTAGTCACAATGGGCTCATAAAATTGCAGCCAGCTTGTTTCCATAACCTTATTAACTGCCAGAATGCAGTCACAAAATCCATTTTTTTTTTTTTTTTTTTTTTTTTTTTGGGTGTAGCTGTTCAGTTTATTTGTTTAAGAAGTGTATTCTTGATGAATTCTGTTGTTCTTTATATCTTCATAATAAAGTGTCAACCAATTTTTCCATAATAAAAGTCATTGTGGGCCTAAAAAGCATTTACACATTAATATTGATCTAACACTATAAATATTTTATGGATGGCACAAATTAAATTTACTTTAGTCTGTCTCCAATACACCCGATGTACATAGACCATACTTCATTCATCCCACATAGGGGCAACACACAATTAATCAAGTATTTCCTGTCCCATCAGAAAAGTTTATTGTTAAGATAAGTATAAAATTCGTAGTGATGTGTCATTCAATCCACTACAAGAATATTATGAAACCTGTATTAATACATTTTTACTCAGCAATTTCTTCCCAGAACAACAGAACAGTTATATTACTAAAATTGATTAATTATTACAGACTCTGAACTTTATTATATAATTTTATAGATACAAAAATCTGCTCACCAATCAATGGCAGGGAAAAACACACACAAAATTTGAGGAATTGTGTTTTCTTCTGCCACCAATTTGTGAGTGGATCCTTTATCTATCCAATTATGTTATAATTTGAAAAATTATTTTTGTTGATACATTACACTCTGAACTTCATTATTGTCATACATAACTAACTTCAAGTAACATTATTACTTAATGTGCTTCAATTTCTTGCAGGCTGTAACCATTGCAGATGAAGATATCAAACGCCAAGAGGAGCGTGTTGCAAGTGCTCGTAAGAAACTTCAGGAAGCTCTCAAGAGAATTGTAGCATAGCAGAATATCGTAATTGAAATGTGACTGTTTGGGTACTGACAGACAGGTTGTCTTATTCACTCAGGTTGTGGCATGTGTTGCAGGAAGGTGTAGTTGTGTGTGAAACTGTTGTGTGGTTCCATTGGTATACACAGTGCAGCAGTGCTCTTTGATCTCACATTTTGTAAGCACAGACTGAGTCAGATTTGTTCTTGGACTAGTTTTCTTATATTGCCTTGACAAAGCAAAGAATCTTTCCCCTTGGAGGACACTACGAATTAACAAAATAAATGCAATAATTCTGTCGATATAAAGACTAAAAGTGATTTTTATGGCCTATGACAACTAAATGTACTTCATTATTGTAATACTTCCATTAATGAATAAATGTGTACAGGTTGTGTGTAAATTATTAATATCTAAGATTCAGGCTTATGGATGTCTAATGATAAAAATTCCAAAATCAAACAAAAAAATATGACTCTTAAAAAATATTTATTGTGATTAAAATTTCAACATTTTATCAGTTGAGTATTGTGGGGTGTTAAAGCCCACTCTTCACCATTAAGTTGTGACCTGCTGGAACAAAGTTTCAGTTTAATGTTGTAGCAAGGGCTTTAACATTATGTTGAAATTGCAGTCACAGTAAATATTTTCAACAACCATGTACAGTATGACTTCATTCAGTAATTACACTAAGGCTGTGGACCCGTTCCTCATCAGAAATCACATTTTATATTGATAAATATAAATTTGGAGATTAAATGACAGAAAATAATACACAGGGGTATTCAAAATTATAGTCTCAGTTCGTACTTTTGTATTTAATGAACTATACATAATACAAACACAATTTAACTTATATTTGATTATACTGATATGACAGTTTATGGGCATCAATATGCCCCCTTTGGCTGCACAGATAACATCCAATCAGTAACTGAACCATTCCATCTGTTGATAAACTTATTGTACCACTGAGTGAGTTTACTGTAACTGTGATGTGGTCTTTAAATTTATCCAGCATTGTTGTTAGAGAAGCTTCTTTCACTAATCCCAACAACAAAGAACAAAAGAAGTCAGGCTGGTGACCAGAGCGGGAACGCGAGTTCACCCTCCTGACACAAGATATTTAACAGAGACTCATTGAGAAATCGTTAAATATTTAGTTTTCAATCAGGTGGGTCTATGTCCTGACTGAAATTCTGCATTTTTTGAGAGTATAAATCACCATTTGACTGTGTATTATTACATTTATCTTCTGTACATCCAGATTTCAGCTTTTATCCCATTATCAGGTACAATGTTCTTAGACCATGATCATGTTACTAGTCTAAGAACTTGTAACATTGTACTTGATAATGGGATAAAAGATAAAATCTAGATAGTACAGAAGTTAAATACAGTAATACACATGAAAATGGCAGTTTATTCTCTCAAAAAATGTTGCATGATTATGGCTTAACATTATGAAAAACTTTTAAAATCTGCATTGATTTGCTACAGAAGCCTTGTCTACTATATTGAGTCATATGATATGCCAGTAGTCATGTTTTCATGAAAACAGAAAACCTTATGTTGGTGATACAATGCAATTTATTCACCTTGAACTGTAAACTACATGCCAAAACCAACCATTGCTGATGTGTATAATTTTCTCTCCTAATTTACAGTCTGCTGGGCCAATAACTTAGCACAAAGAACCAGGTTGTGTGTTCCACTCAAATTCTCCTCTTCACTAGAGGTGTAATGTGTAATGTTGAAATGACAGCTCATACAGCAGTTACTTATTTGATTTTATTGAACCTATAAACAAAAAACATTTGGTTCTTCATATGCTTCACCCTCAAATTGAAAGTTATTTAATTTCTTCAATTAATTAATAACTAAGGCATTGTCAGCTGTTTTATCCAAGCAACAATTTAAAAAATCTGGTTTTCTTTTCACCTGTGACTGGTGATAAAATTCTCTCTAACTGTGGCTGTACACTTCACGAACACTATTTGACTAAAGAAGTTTGACCATTATCTAATTTTATATTGTGTCAGTTGTGTCCAAGAAATCTTCCAATTAGAGATGGACTAAACTATTAATTACAAGTAACAGGCTACAACTGGAATGTTGTAATAATAAATGCCACATAGGTCACGAAGTGCAAGAAAACCAGAGAAATACAGAAAATTGCTACACTAATGCAAATTAAGTGTTTTGTATGGTTAATATAATCAGTTTGTTTAAGATGCTAAATAGTATATTCATGCTTTCTTTAACAAACCACGTTTCGAAAACAGAACCTTTTTTACAGACTTCGTGCTTAAGCGAGTATGATTATAATTGTGAACTGGTAAATTTATTGTTGGATGCCTTTGCTCCAGATGTTTTCTCAGGTTGCAATAATTTTGAAACGTAATGTTTGACCAAAATATTTTCCCAATAAGTAACTAGGACTTTTATTAATTATTGACAACATGTGACTACACACAAAATTGAATGTAAAATCCCTGTACTTCACTTTCCTGTAATGTGTCACATTTGTGTAATACATTTGGAGCTGTAGACATGTGATGGCTTCCACATTTAAACAGCACTCCACAGTCTGCAGACAGATAACTGTTACCGAAAGTTCCAAGTGTTTGCGACCACGCAGAGTTGAAATAAATCACTGCTGCGAAGGAAGAAATGTAATGCAGTTATTTGATTAACACCCAGCCTGGGCAGAGTTACTTGCGCATATTGTCTATTGCAGTGCAGTTTAGTGCAGGAATGGTACTGAGTTGTTTAACACATTGATTGTCAGGTGGCCGTCGGCAGCCACAGCAGAGGCTCACGCCTGATGCTGTGTGTCCACCAGCCAGGTGGTGAAACTATGTGTGATAGTCATTGTGTTAAGATTACAGAAATTTTAACTAAAATAATGGAAACTCCAGGTAGGAATCTTAACAATGTAAGAAAAGATTGACTGCTACTTATCGTATAATGGAAACTCCAGGTAGGAATATTAACAATGTAAGAAAAGATTGACTGCTACTTATTGTAAAGGTGACACTTTATGTTGCAGACAGGCACAATTAAAAGGCACTTACACATGAGCCTTCAGCAGAAAAAGGGAAACGCACACTATTCATTCACACAAGCAAGCATACCTCAAGCGCACATGACTGCCAACTCCCTTGCCCAAGCTGCCGGAGTTGCCGGTCATGCGTGCGTGGGGTATACTAGTTTGTGTGAATGAATGGTGTGTGTTTCTCTTTTTCTGATCAAGGCTGTGGTCGAAAGCTTATGTGTAAGTGCCTTTTAATTGTTCCTGTCTGCAATCTAATGTGTCATCTTTACAGTAAATAGCAATCTATCTTTTCTTACATGGTTAAAATTTTAACTGCATGAAGAAATGAACTGTAACAAAAACCGAGTACTTTTCTTGTTGATATCCAAAATGGTGTGACTGGCAGAAACTCAATTTTCTGTTGATGAATACAGAATTTAATACGGTTCATTGTGGTATTATTTGCTTTATAGGATGACTCCATAACTGTTGTTTTAATAGCTAAGTTCAGTTTCCCCAGCAACATTCATTTTCTCATAGAACAGTAGCCAACTTGTGTGTGCTAATTTATTTGCTAGAGTGTCATTGCAGAAGTCAACATTAGTCCTTTGAGTTTTCATGACCATTTCCCTGCATTTCACAAGTTTCATTCATACACTTCTTTAGACAACAACACCACTAATACCAAATCAGTATTCAATAAACATTTAATGTTTTATGGCTTTCTCTTTCTTTCAGTCTTGCTGATTTTTCAAAATAATAATAATAGTGGTTTTTAAGTGTTGTACATAATGTAAGGCAATCTGTAATTTCCAAATATAAAAGTGGCATTAATGTATTAAGTGCAGTATAGGACTTGATCTTTTGCCATGATTCTGCTGCCAGTTTTTGTGCTATTAAATACGTTACAACAGCTTATGACAGTTTGTAATGTTTCGGAATATACATTGAGTCTGTAAATAAGGTGAAGTCCTGAAGTGCTCTGAGGGGAATGAATAACATTTTAATCTATGTTGAGGGGGGACAGAAGAGGAAACTTTACACAAGGATAATACAAAAAGTTACTTGCGAGTAGAATACCACTGGCAGTACCAAAGCTGCACTGTATAGTAATTAAACTGGGAAATGTTTGTTGGTGAACTTAATGTCCATTATATGCTCAACATTACCTGAGATGTGGTTGAATAAAAATTTTGTATGTGATCTCACCTGTGAGGGTATTACATTTACTTTGCATTCGTTCTCCACATCATTTTCTGTAAATCCCATTGTAAAGGAGAGCCTTCATGGATGTGGCATGTGTCAAGTTATGCATTAACATTCAGAAAACAGACACTACAGGCTACATCCGTAAGGCGTACAACAATGAATTATTACAACTAGAGCTAATCTGCTCCAGCTGTTAATTAGAGGAATTACTTCTAGTTTGAAGTGCCGAGGTGCACCACTGGAAAAATGTGTGTTTGGTTTTGTGTGTGTGTGTGTGTGTGTGTGTGTGTGTGTGTGTGTGTGAGAGAGAGAGAGAGAGAGAGAGAACATAATTTTATAAAAGTCGCTGCTCCTCCTCTTGCACACTACTCACCTGCAGTTTAGATTTGTACTAAGCTTTTCTATAACTTAACTGATTTCAGAGACCTGTAAAATTGACAATATACTAGAAAAATTAAAAACCTGTTTAACAGGAATGTTTGTGTTAACTGAAAAATACATCCATGAATCAAATTACAGAAGTAGTGGTTAATACACTACTGGCCATTAAAATTGCTACACCAAGAAAAATTGCTACGCCAAGAAGAAATGCAGATGATAAACAGGTATTCATTGGACAAATATATTATACTAGAACTGACATGTGATTACATTTTCATGCAATTTGGGTGCATAGATCCTGAGAAATCAGTACCCAAAATAACCACCTCTGGCCGTAATAACGGCCTTGATACGCTTGAGCATTGAGTCGAACAGAGCTTGGATGGCGTGTACAGGTACAGCTGCCCATGCAGCTTCACCACAATACCACAGTTCATCAAGAGTAGTGACTGGCGTATTGTGACGAGCCAGTTTCTCGGCCACCATTGACCAGACGTTTTCAATTGGTGAGAGATCTGGAGAATGTGCTGGCCAGGGCAGCAGTGAAACATTTTCTGTATCCAGAAAGGCCCATACAGAACCTGCAACATGCGGTCGTGCATTATCCTGCTGAAATGTAGGATTTCGCAAGGATCAAATGAAGGGTAGAGCCACGGGTCGTAACACATCTGAAATGTAACGTTCACTGTTCAAAATGCCGTCAATGCGAACAAGAGGTGACCAAGACGTGTAACCAATGGCACCCCATACCATCATGCCAGGTGATATGCCAGTATGGTGATGACGAATACACGCTTCCAATGTGCGTTCACAGCGATGTCACCAAACACGGATGCGACCATCATGATGCTGTAAACAGAACCTGGATTCATCCGAAAAAATGACGTTTTGCCATTTGTGCGCCCAGGTTCGTCGTTGAGTACACCATCGCATGCGCTCCCGCCTGTGATGCAGCGTCAAGGGTAACCGCAGCCATGGTCTCCGAGCTGATAGTCCATGCTGTTGCAAACGTCGTCGAACTATTCATGCAGGTGGTTGTCGTCTTGCAAATGTTCCCATCTGTTGACTCAGGGATCGAGACGTGGCTGCATGATCCGTTACAGCTACGCGGATAAGATGCCTGTCATCTCGACTGCTAGTGATACGAGGCCATTGGGATCCAGCACGGCGTTCCGTATTACCCTCCTGAACCCACCAATTCCATATTTTGCTAACAGTAATGGGATCTCGACCAAGGCGATAAGATAAACCGCAATCACGATAGGCTACAGTCCGACCTTTATCAAAGTCGGAAACATGATGGTACACATTTCTCCTCCACACACAAGGCATCACAACAATGTTTCATCAGGCAATGCCGGTCAACTGCTGTTTGTGTATGAGAAATCGGTTGGAAACTTTCGTCACGTCAGCACTTTGTAATGTCGCCACCGGTACCCACCTTGTGTGAATGCTCTGAAAAGCTAATCATTTGCATATCACAGCATCTTCTTCCTGTCGGTTAAATTTCGCGTCTGTAGCACATCATCATCGTGGTGTAACAATTTTAATGGCCAGTAGTGTAGTTAATCTTCTAATACATTTCAAGCCAGGCATTAGGCTGTCTCCTTAGGTGGATGTATATGGTCCTTACACCTTACACAGGTGAGGAGAAAATTTCTTGACTTGAGAATCGAATACCTTGTATGTGTGTCAAAAACCTCTAATTTTTTGACATAGTCACATTTTAGACCAATGTAGGTTTCCCCAAGTTTGTCATGAGTAGGTTCTGTCCAAGAAGTACTGATTCTTGAAGAGCTGTTACATACTTATCTGTGGCTTCACCAAAATCTCTTCCCTGTATTCAAAACGTTTTCCAGTCGCGAGTTTCTTTAGATTTTGGAATAGGTGGAAGTGAGAGAATGCCAAAATGGTGAATATGGTGGATGTTTCAGCGTATCATACCTCAGATTTCTCATTGATGAAGAGGCTTTGTGAGCAAGTCCATTCTCCTCATAAAAAATTACTTTCCTTTCAAAATCAGGGTCTCTTGTCGAATTTCATGTATCCACAAGATTAATACAGTAGTTGCCCTTTCTTGAAGTAATATTTAAATACATAATGGTTAGTAGTAAATGTTTCTATTTTTCAAGGTGCAAAGCTATCAGTTGCTACAGGAAGTAGTATACTGTATGTTGAATTTCATTATCAAAACAGGCCGTTGAAGTTCAAGCTACAAATTCTTTGTATATGCTTGCAGCTGGCAGCAAATCCATTGGTCTTGTGTATGCTAGTGTGAGCATCTTCCCCTTGGTGCTACAGAATGGGGGCCTGACCTTGACTATCAGTGATGTAGCTCCCTGTTCTTATCACCTACCGTTCTCTCTCTGATAGCTCCCACCTATATCATTACTTAAAGCTTACACACACACACACACACACACACACACACACACACACACACAAGTAAGAAAGGTATGAAATTTTGAGGTAATGAGAGACTCATAAACACACCTGTGTATCAGATCCGATAACAAATCTGTTTATGACCAAAGCAAATACTGGTGCTTGGAATGATACTCAACATGGTGTCAGTTTATACATTGCTGATTTGTCAGTTCTATGTGTCATTACACATACAGGGTCAAAAAGCAGTGCATGTATTTGATACATACATATTTAACACTAGAAGGATTGGGGATTTCAATCTACTTAGAAGGACCAACCCATCATTTTGACAGGTACAGTTCCATTTGCCATTTTTAAAAAAGTAAACACATTCTAACATATGTCAATTTATTTCAGACAAGTTATACTGTTTACTAGGATACAGTTTTACTTTTTTCTGTGGAATTCATAGTAGAATGAACTTTTCATACCTAAAAATTAATCAAAATATTATGTAACAAAATGTGGAACGAATAACTTTCTGTAGAAAAGAAAACCACGTGTTTTAACACAAATATCTGAATAGCACAATATATTCTAGAGAAAACGTTTATAACCCTGCCTTTACTCATTGAAAACAATCTGCTGCATTGCGACACGTCACACAGGTGTATTCAGCATTGCCTCAACATGGTCCACAAACATATGTGCCACACTTTATACATAAATGCTTGCTTCTATTCTTACCTCTGCACCCTCCAATTTGATAAGTCTGGTGAATGTTGCAATATCATGATACTGTAAAGGAGGAGTATTCTTACCCTTACGGCCTTGTCTGCTGAAGCCAATTCTTCTGCCTATTTGTATATAAAGTGATGTCTGCTTAATTTTGCTCCTGTTACTTCCTTACAGAGTACCCAAGCATTTATAGCTGCGAAGTCCAGGACATTGAAAAAAAATGTGCATGGGCCATCTGTGGCATTCACACTTCACAGTCTAAAGCCAAACCATTTGATCGATTATGTGAATGCCATACTTGGTGTTATTGTAGTAGGCCACTCACTCTGGTAGCTTTTTAGGATGTCATTCACCGATAGTTACTGTGTCATGCACTGAACTCAAAATAAGCCATTTTTGTTCTTTTTCGCCTGATAGCATGTTAGAGTCATGTCACCTGATTTACAAAGAATAGTTGTGTGCAACGGTGCTATAGCAGATTTTGCTGATCGAGGTATTTCCCTTCTAGATTTCTTCCCTGTGCCTACAGTGCTTGTACTCTTACATTTCAAATTTTCTGCAAGGCATTTCGGTGTGCAAAAATTGTCACAGGTTATGTTTCTTCCTGTGGAAACAAAGGGCTGAATAAGACACATTACAAAATGCTTTGCAAGGGGAACACTTGTGGGACACTGCTCATCTTTGCCTAGGTAAGGAGACCTATTCACCAGATACTTAGAATTCATATCAACTGCAAACCAAAACTTTATTCCAAATTTGTCTGGTTTATTGCTCATGTATTGAATGAAAGAGCATCTAGCCTTGCATGGAAACAGTTTCTCATCCATAGTGACATTTTCTCCTGTAATATAACACAGCAAGGAATTGACAATGAAAGGATTCCACACAGGGGTAGCAGGTGCAAAATGATCTGTCTTCAGTCTACGAACCTGAATATACAGTATATAATAGAATAATTCAGTTACAACAAAAACAATGAATTTCAAATTATAATACAGCAAAATAGAAAACATTTATAAAGCTTGCTGAAATATCAGTTGCGATAAAATATAAAATAATAATACAATGGCTATACAAACGTGCCTGCTACAGGTAAAGCAACATTGGTTTGCAACTTCTCGGCTTGCTCTTGTCCAGTAGTTGCAACATTGCTGTCTGAAGAGTCACTGATTTCATTGATGCGAGGGATAAAATTCCTCAATATCAATAGCGCTTGCAGCAGCATCATCATCTTGTAATTCATCAGCTTCACAAATATCAAGAGGATCTTCTCCTTTGGATTCACCATCTGACACTGACATAAAATATTTTAAAATTTCTTCATCAGACAAACCGCGTCTTTGAATTAAGAACACACACCGCGCCACTTGAGCAACAAAGCTTTGTTGCTCGTCGATAGTGGGTCTGCAGAAGACAATAAGCAAATCAGGGTTGTAAACAACAATAGCTTTGGACACGTCTGAAAGCTATTGTTCACATTTGGGTACCCATCAAAATGACAGATTTTGGTCCTTGTAGCAGGAGTTGTTTGGGACAATATTCAGAACGGTCCTACTGGGTAAATTCTTTGCAGATGTCTACCTAACAAATATTTATGAAATGTCATAGAAAATAGGACCAGTAGAAGTATCCACTTAGGAGAAATAAGTCTACAGAAGTAGAATACCTGTCAAAATGACGGGTGCGGTCCTTCTAGTGTTAACATGGTAACTACTGGGTTCCAGCTGCTAGTGCACAGTTGAATAATACACTCCTGGAAATGGAAAAAAGAACACATTGACACCGGTGTATCAGACCCACCATACTTGCTCCGGACACTGCGAGAGGGCTGTACAAGCAATGATCACACGCACGGCACAGCGGACACACCAGGAACCGCGGTGTTGGCCGTCGAATGGCGCTAGCTGCGCAGCATTTGTGCACCGCCGCCGTCAGTGTCAGCCAGTTTGCCGTGGCATACGGAGCTCCATCGCAGTCTTTAACACTGGTAGCAAGCCGCGACAGCGTGGACGTGAACCGTATGTGCAGTTGACGGACTTTGAGCGAGGGCGTATAGTGGGCATGCGGGAGGCCGGGTGGACGTACCGCCGAATTGCTCAACACGTGGGGCGTGAGGTCTCCACAGTACATCGATGTTGTCGCCAGTGGTCGGCGGAAGGTGCACGTGCCCGTCGACCTGGGACCGGACCGCAGCGACGCACGGATGCACGCCAAGACCGTAGGATCCTACGCAGTGCCGTAGGGGATCGCACCGCCACTTCCCAGCAAATTAGGGACACTGTTGCGCCTGGGGTATCGGCGAGGACCATTCGCAACCGTCTCCATGAAGCTGGGCTACGGTCCCGCACACCGTCAGGCCGTCTTCCGCTCACGCCCCAACATCGTGCAGCCCGCCTCCAGTGGTGTCGCGACAGGCGTGAATGGAAGGACGAATGGAGACGTGTCGTCTTCAGCGATGAGAGTCGCTTCTGCCTTGGTGCCAATGATGGTCGTATGCGTGTTTGGCGCCGTGCAGGTGAGCACCACAATCAGGTCTGCATACGACCGAGGCACAAAGGGCCAACACCCGGCATCATGGTGTGGGGAGCGATCTCCTACACTGGCCGTACACCACTGGTGATCATCGAGGGGACACTGAATAGTGCACGGTACATCCAAACCGTCATCGAACCCATCGTTCTACCATTCCTAGACCGGCAAGGGAACTTGCTGTTCCAACAGGACAATGCACGTCCGCATGTATCCTGTGCCACCCAACGTGCTCTAGAAGGTGTAAGTCAACTACCCTGGCCAGCAAGATCTCCGGATCTGTCCCCCATTGAGCATGTTTGGGACTGGATGAAGCGTCGTCTCACGCGGTCTGCACGTCCAGCACGAACGCTGGTCCAACTGAGGCGCCAGGTGGAAATGGCATGGCAAGCCGTTCCACAGGACTACATCCAGCATCTCTACGATCGTCTCCATGGGAGAATAGCAGCCTGCATTGCTGCGAAAGGTGGATATACACTGTACTAGTGCCGACATTGTGCATGCTCTGTTACCTGTGTCTATGTGCCTGTGGTTCTGTCAGTGTGATCATGTGATGTATCTGACCCCAGGAATGTGTCAATAAAGTTTCCCCTTCCTGGGACAATGAATTCACGGTGTTCTTATTTCAATTTCCAGGAGTGTATAAGTGCTGAACTGTCATTAAACTGAGTAACAGCATAAGTTCTGAACCGGCATTAAACTGAGTAACAGCAAACATTTATCAGAACACACTTAAAAATGATTTTATCCACAAGCAACAAAATTTTTCTTGTATCTGCCAAAGATTTTCTGGATAAAATTAAACTTTTGAAAACCACTGGAAAATTATGATAAAATCACTTGTAGCAACAGAATTTACACGAGTCAAAAACATTCGTAGGAATTTCTGAAGCACTAGTAATGTAAGTACTTTGGCACTTGTTACAAGAGTAGAATTTTATTACCAGTAAATTTGTTCACGTGCCATCTACATACATACTCCACAAGCCACCACACTACACTGCGGAGAGTACCTTGTACCACTACTAATTATTCCTTCTCCTGTCCACTCTCAAACTGAGTGAGGGGGGAAAAATGACTATCTATTGTATATACTTACATTTGAGCCTTGATTTGTCTTACCCAATTTTCATGAATCTTGTGCAAAATGTACATTGTCGGTAATATAATCATTCTGTGGTCAGCTGCAAATGCAGTTTCGCTAAATTTTCTCAATAGTGTTTTACAAAAAATACATCTTCCCTGCTGGGATTCCCATTTAAGTTCATCAAGCATTTGCAACATACTTACTTGTTGATTGAACCTTCTGTAAAGAATCTAGCAGCACCCACTGGAACCGCTTTGACGTCTTCCTTTAATATGACTTAGTGGGTAGTACTCAAGAATGAGTCGTATCAGTGTTCTGTATGTGATTTGCTCTCTAGATATTTAATTGACATGGCTCTGTCAAGCAGTATTGTATTTAAACATTTTCCTACTTCTCTGCATTGATTTCCATTTTCCCACACTTAGAGCAGCTGCCATGCATCACACCAAACAGAAATTCTAAGTTGTCATGTGTTGTCCTACATTCTCTTAACAACGACACTTTCTGGTACACATCAGTGTCATCAGCAAACAGTCACAGAATGCTGCTTGCTCTATTTGTCAGATTGTTCGTTTATATAGAGAACAAAAGTGGTCCTATCATACTTTCCCCGTGGCACCTAATGATATTCTTGTCTCTGATGAACACTTGCCTTCCAGTACAAGATACAGGGTTCTATTGCTTAAGAAGTCTTCAAGCCATTCATATAACTGAGAAACTATTACATATGCTCCGATCTTCAGTAATAGTTTGCTGTGGGGCCCCGTACCAAACACTTTCCACAAATCTAGGAATGTGGAGTCTGTTGTCCTTCATCTCCAGTTCACAGGATATTGTGTGAGAAAAGGGTGAGCTTAGTTTTACACAGATGAAGCTTTCTAAATCTGAGCTGATTTGTGGGCAGAAGTTTCACTGTCTCAAGAAAATTTATTATATTCAAACTAAGAATGTTCTCAGGAATTCTGCAACAGTCTGATGTTAAGGATATTGATAGTAATTTTGTGGGCCTTTTCATTTGCTCTACTTATATGCAGGAATCAACTGCATTCTTTTACTGTCACTTGGGACTTCACGCCGGGCAAGAGATTTGTGATAAATGTGAGCTAAGTACAAGGCCAATGCCGTGGAGTATTCTTTGTAAAACTAAATTGTGGGTCACATCCGTACCTGGAAAATTACTTGTTTTCGACTCTTTCAGTTGCTTCTCAGTGTCAGGGATGCCTTTTTCTATGTCCTCCATAGGGGAGTCTGTGTGACGGTCAATCCTAAAGTGTAGATGATTTTTGAAACTTGAAATTTAAACTTCATCTTACCTGTAGCTGCCTTCTAAGGGCACACAAGACTGGTCAAAGAGTGACTCAATAGAAGTCTTTGACCCACTTAGTAGGACCTGAATTTTCTCATCAAGATCTTTCACTGACTTTTATGACAGTGGAAACTGTATGCTTTGGGCATCGATATTTTTATGCGTTTGTGAATTTTTACTAACATTTGCTCATCAACATTTCCATGTTCTTTTTGAACCAAGAGTACAACAACCTCTGTTTCCTCAGCATTTTCTGAACTTTATTATTAAACTATGGGGTCATGACTGTCATGTTGTAAAGGATTCATCCTAACTGATAACTTGGTGGTAGTCATGCCAATGTAAAACACCGTACAGTTTTACATAACAGTTGGTACATGACATGTCATTTTGCAAGTGGCTCTCCCTTTGATAGTATATGTTTTTCCAGTTACAGAGCTGGTATAGATGGTGGTACGAGAATGCATAGGGCAAATCTTGCAGTAGAGACAGTCATAGAGTAGGGAGATGAATATGGAATGAGGATAGGGTCTGACAAGGACATTATGGTGATTTGGAGAGAGGTGAAAAGCTATTCTAGGTGTGTTGGGAAAAATCTCAGAAAGAATGGATCTCAGTTCCCAAAATGCAGCTATTTACTGTAACTTAAGAGACAGTAGAATTTTAGAAAGTGACAGCTTTTTTCTAATTTACTTGATTAAATTTAAGTGATGCAAGCATGAATACCATTAAGCAATATAGTGGTGGCTTATTGTTAATATAGTATACAGATTAAGCTTCTATGATTTGCTTGTGTCTCATTAATGTCTACCTTGACTTGGTTCACATCCCTGAAGATTCCCTTCGTGATAAGGCCTAGGGAACATGCTGAATGAATGAATGAAATGCTGGACAAATTGGATTTATCTGGGGATTATGTATTTAAAACACTCAGGGTACCAGGTCAAGAGAGATATGGTATTACAAGATAAGAGGAATACTAGCAATACTAGATATTTCAAATCAGATGTGACGAATGATGTTAACAGCTGTGAGACAAAAAAATTCAAGTACAGATAAATCTTAATACATATAAAATAATTTAATTGGATAGATAAAAAATCTACTCACCAGCGGCGGCAGAACACACACATAAAAGAAGGTTATAATTAGGCAAGCTGTTGGAGCCAGTGGCTCCTTCTTCAGGCAGAAGGGCTGATGGGGAAGGAAGAGGGGTGAAGGAAAAGGACTGTAGACATATAGGAAAAGGGGATAGATTTCGGGAAAGCCACCCAGAACTGCGGTGTCGGGGGAGACTTACCAGATGGGATGAGAAGGAAAGACTCCTCTCATCCTGTCCGGTACATCTCCTCTGACTGGTGTTCCTGGGTGATTTTCCCAAAATCTACCCCTTTTCCTAGACCTCTCCAGTCCTTTTCCTTCGCCCCTCTTCCTCCCCCTTCTGCCTGAAGGAGGAGCCACTGGCTCCGAAAGCTTGCCTAATTATAACATTCTTTTATGTGTGTGTTCTGCCACTGCTTGGTAAATAGATTTATTATCTATCCAATTAAACTAATAACCGGGAACTCCTCTCAGGCACCAGAATTGGACGAAATTTGGCACGCAAAGCCTTTGCCCCAAGAGGACTGACATATGGGGGTTCATAATATTCTAGTCTAATACTTACAGATATACAGACATGCAATGCTTTTTAAGCCCCTGCTATATATGCTGCACTGCATGACAGGTGTGTGGTGTGGGAATTGTTTTGGCTTACATTATTGACATGTTCTGCACGGTAGCCTATACATCAGGGACAAGAAACAGTTTTCAAGCCCCAGGCTACCAGGCACAGCAGGTGTGTTATGTCAGAGTAGTGTCAAGCTGCTTTGCATGGCAGCCTTGACATCATGGCACAAAAAGGGTTCCCAAGCCCTTGACATATTTTCTGTACTGCTCCAGAGCACGTCGTGGAAGTAGTACCAGTCTGCTTTATTGACGTCTTTTGCAGGGGCTACACATGACGGTGGTCATGCCTGGAGGAAGGTCGAGGAGATGTAGAGAGAGAAGGGGTGCAGGAGAGGATGGAGAGGGAGAGAGGGGAGCAGGAAGGGATTGCTGAGGTAAGGGGCAAGAGGTGACGTAAAGATAGAGAGGGAGGGGGAGGTCAAAATGGAGAGAGAGAGAGAGAGAGGTGGTGGAGAAGATGGGAGGGAAGAGGAGATGGGCTGATACGTGGGAGGAGGAGATGGACAGATTGGGGTGAGAGGACGTGATGGGCAGAGAGGAGGGAGGATGAAATGGACCAACAGATATGCACATTACATGTGATATACACGTACGCAGGGGAAGCTGTGGGGAAAAGGCTAGTGAAAAACTAAATGCAATAAAGAAAATACGAGAAGTTTCAAATGATACAGGAAAGTTAGATGAAAATCTTGAATACAGACACTGGAAGAACACTACACTGTAAAAAATGGACAAAACAGAAATGAATGTGAAGCAGTGGGAACATAATGTTAGGAGAGATCTGAATAAGTCAAGGCCAAGAGGGTGCCAGCAGGAAAAATACAAATTACAACTTCAGTGAAGCAAACAACAAGGTCCCAGCTATTATGAGTAGACCATGTTGTATGATAGTGTCTGGGTATTGCTAATGTAGCCACTACCTTTGACCTAAATTTTTATTTTTAGCTTTTCAATGACCACAGTCTCTGGCAGCTGAAACCAGAGTCTGGCTTCAGCTACCAGAGACTATGGTCATGTGTGCTTGAGTTCCAGTTCCGTTTGTGTTTGAATTTTGTCTATTTTCAACAAAGGCATGTTGGTTGAAACCTCACTTTCTGACAGTCTTTTGTTGTGCCTATCGGCGACTCAGTATCTCCTCTTTTCAGTATATTTCATGTCTACCTTTAACAGTCTCCAATTGAGTTTCTTCAGCATCTCTGTGACACTCTCCCATGGGTCAAACAAACCTGTTACCATTCATGCCACCCTTCTCTGTATACAATCAATATGCCCTGCTAGTCCTATTTGGTATGGGTCCCACACACTTGAGCAATATTCTAGGACTGGTCACACAAGTGATTTGTAAGTAACGGTCATCTTTGGCTGCACTACTACTTTCTTTAAGCATAATCTTTGAACCCACATTTTATTCCATGTAGAAGTAAATATAGGCCTAAGAGGTGCAATCACAAGACAACAATGCGCCTTTCTTGGTGCTCCCTAGGTAAGGTAGGGCCAAGGAATATCTGGGTTTAACATCTCAGTGATGACTAAGCCATTAAAGACAGAGTGCAAGTGTGGAATGGACAAGTATGGGAAGGGAACTGATCATTCTTTTTGCAAGGGAACCACACCAGTATTTACCTTAAGCAATTTAAGATAATTTCATTCACCATATTTAATGTTTCAGGAAGCCTGCAACTGTGTCATTCACGATTTAAATAATGAAAACTGCACCAATTATTTTTTTTTTTTTTTTTTGCTTGCTTAACACAACACATTTTGAGAATTTATTCTCATTTTCATGTATATTTGTTTACATGAATATTTTTGGTGATTTTGTATATGTGACTTTCTGCCTCTATTGCATCTTTTTTAGGTTATATTACAATCAGAAAATTGGACAAAATGAATCTTTGAGTGCTTTTACATGGTAATGTTAGAAATCATTCTGTATAACGAAGGAGGCACAATACCTGTAAGTAGACAAGCAAAAATACCATTTCTAAAATTATCATTTAAAAACACATGAAGATGCATTTTGCAGGATAATCTCAAAAAGATTCAAGAGAGGCAGAAAATCACACATGCAAGCATTACCAAAAATATTTATATGCACAAATGCACTTGAAAATGATAATAAATTCTTAAAACGTGTTGTGCTAACCCTGAAAACAATAAGAAACAAGTGCAGTTTTCATTATTTAAATCACGTTAAGATAACCAAGGTAAGCCTATATTTGGATGGCTAGGCAGGAATTTTAATCCTGCTCCTCCTGAATGCGAATCCAGTGTCTTAACCATTACGCCCCCTTGTTTCGTGTAGTATATTCCAAGTCCTGGAACAAATGATCCTGGAAGCCAGATTGATGTAAAACAATAATCATTACATCCAAAGAAAATGCAATTCTATTAGGTACCAAGGTACTCTAGAGTAGGTGGAAATGTTTACAGTGAAGAAGCATTAAAGGGGGCTCCCAGAAGACATTGTTGCACAAAATTCCTCTTTGCAAATGATGCTACATCACTGTCAAATAGGCAGAAATATGTCACTGGTAGAATGACTGCATGACAAGTAAAGAAAACCACAATACTTGACTGAATTCATCTACATAGTCAGATAGTATAAGTTGAATTTTATTTCCACTGTCCACGTAGTTTGGCTACTTGTTTTCATAACACGCCACATATTTTTATTTGAAATAAAACACTATAGTAATCCTTATATTTGTTTTATCATACATTTTAGGTAGCAGCAAAGAAATGTGGTTTGTTTTAAAGTTATGTGAAAATGGCAGGAAGGGAAGTATAGGGTCTTGTGTCCCATCAGTGATGACAATGTGAGAGATAAAGTACAAGCTCACATTAGAATTGGATGAGGAAGGAAATCTCCTACATCCTTTTCAAAGGACTCACCATTTTACTGCCTAAATTATTTAAGGTAACCATCAAAACCTAAATCTATCCACCTGGATAGCTACATGTGTTAGCAGATCACTTCTGGGATTCAGGCAGGCCACCGGCCTCGAATTGAATCTGCCCGGCAGATTAACGACGAGGGCCGGGGTGCTGTCCAGCCTGAATGTGGTTTTTGATGGTTTTCTGCATCTGACTAGATGAATACTGATCTGATATCCTGCCATGCTAAACAAGTTTGGACCCACTTGTCACAGCTGTGTTAAATGTAAGGCCCCACACATCTGTCAGTGACCATACAAACAGTGTAGCCCGTTCCTGAGTGTGCAAGGCTGTGTATTGAATTAAAAAAATGTCTCCAAAAAGCATGAGGCACAAACAGGTGAGGCTGATTTGTGGAGACATCACACTCCTATAAGTTCTTGAAGCCCTCTAAAGGAAGCTGTTTTAGTTCCGGTCCAGTACCTAGCCTGCTTATAAGTTCTCGTAAGTGGGCATCTGTGGCTTATCTCCCCACCAGTAGTTTATAGTTGAGGTCACTAGGTATTGCACTGACTCTAGAAAAATAACCTGCCACTAGACTGTCTGCACCTGTGATGTGGCAAAGCTCTATTGTGAACTGGATGATAAATTCCAGTAGCCAGAACTTCTTAGGTGAAAAGGATTTGTGTGGTGTGGTAAGTACAAATGAAATAGGTTTGTGGCCTGTAAACATGATGAAGTGTCTAAAGAGTTTAATAGCCTCATGAATGGGTAACAGTTTCCAGTCATACACACTCCAGTTTACCTGAGAGGATGTCAGCTTCCAAGAGAAAAATCAGAGTGGCTGGCACGAACCACGTATCTGTAGCCAGCTGGCTGATGTCCATTATGATAGTGATAGGGGCAGATTACTTTTATGCCACACTATGATTCTTTGGCGTTTAGATGGGGGGTGTGAGGCCTTGAGCCACTGGAATCGGTGTCAGCCATTGTGGTATCCAGTGCAGCGATGCAGTGAGCATCACTAGGTTATACTGTGCTGAATGACAGAATATAATGGAAGGCATGAGTGATTCATTTTGCTCAGACATCCTTTAATAGTTTCAGAACAATACAGATGTGCGCCCAGTGCAAGGATACATAAGGATGCAAAAAATCATTGCCAAGGATAGGTTCCATGTCAGCTAGCAAGAAAGTCCCCTGCAAATATCTCTTGAAACATAGATCCACAATGACAATCCACTCCCCAAAAGTAGGAATTTTGGAGCTATTAACACATGTAGGCCAAGTGGCCAAGTGTTGGCCAGAGATTGGTTGTCTTTTGTTTTCTGATTAATTGTGTTGCCACAAATCCCAACATGAAAAGGCTTCAGGGATGTGAATTAATCAGGCAAAAGCAACCACTGCAAGCTACTTCTCTAAAGCATACCAAGAACAAATTACAGTCAGTGCTAATTTACTCAAACTGAAAATTATGGTAATTAATTCTAGATTACATTATATATATGTATATTAGGAGAAAAAAAGCTATTTTTAAAGAAGCCACTACTCGTTCTCCTATACTACTTGACTTCTGTTTTTATCTAATAATTCATATGAAACATTTACATAACTTTACACAGGCAATTATCAGCTGCCTCTAGCAAAGTAAGGATTATCTTTTTACTACATATAGCCTGCTTGGGCATTTTCAATTTTTTGCCTGATATTCACTGGCAACCATTTCTACACTTTAGCATCAGAATAAAACTCATTCTGAACCCTAAAAAGGGACACACTGTTGGTATGGAAATTGTTTCTATATGTAATATTGTGGTTGTGAATTGCTGGATTCATCATAAATTTTCTCTTGTTATTTACCACAAATACTATTATGGAACATATGTATTGGTAGGGAAGTGTAAGAATCCCTTGGTCCCTGATGGGGCTACTTCAATATGTTTGGCTATAACCTTTATAAAATATTTTTATTGCACTCTTCTGTAGAATAAATATTTTTTTCGTCTTAGTTGCTCTTCCCCTGGAGAATATGTCAAAGGTCAAAACTAAGTGAAGTATGTCAGCAATCCTGCCTGCTGATCAAACAGAGTGTAAAGTAGGGAGAACTCAGTTGCTTGCTTCAGGTATTCACATGCTTGTGCCATCTCAGTTTATTATCCATAAGCCCAGGAACTTAAAATATGGAGCGTCATCCAGTAAATTACCATTGCTATTTACTTAGCTACTCGGGAATCAATTTTATTTGCTTGGAATTGCAGAGCATTGTGTTCGCTTATTGTTTCTCTCTCCGCTGTCACAACATATGAAAGTATAATGTGATACCTTTATACCCTACATATCTATCACTCCATCTAAATTCACAACAGAGACTGCGTATTCTTCGCTGTTTTACTGTCGTTACTAGTTAGTTAGTATGTTCAGGCACACCAACATCAGCACTATTACGCGAATGCACCGTAATGTGAAACATTGAAGCAGCTAAATACGACTTATCATAACTACGACAAAAAATGCAAAAAGCGAAAACAACATCGTCGTTATACTTTTTAAATTTTAATCCTGCGATATAGTTTCTTTTTTACGATTGTTAACTAGGAGTCCAATGTTTTGGTAAGCAATAATTCTTTGTTCTTAGCGAAAATAAATATTTAAATAGAGATTACAGTGTAACTACTGATTGTTAAATGTAACATGTGTAAATTCGCCGTCATTAAACACGAATATGTCAAGGTTCAAGGGACGACCATGAGAAATTTATATTTAGTCACACTGACATCGCTTGTTTTTTAACCGCAGATTGCTTCCATGTCAGCTGAAGAGTTAGCAAATGTCAACTCATACTCTTTTGTGCGTCGTTCATAAGAAAACATGTACTATCATAATTTTTGACGGAGTAAATAAATAAGTGGCAGTCAGTATCAAGAATATTTATTACAGTTTGATGTTGATGATTTAACTAGACAGACTGGGTAAGTAAAAAACGAATACAGCGTAGCTGAAACTTATTCGTCAGTTGAGTGTTTATTTATAATTTGATTCTAATAACGACATTAATTGCTATTGAAATTGCGTATTGATTTAATGTCAACACTTTATCACAGTGGATGTTGTATTTGTGAATTTCGGATAACGCGCTAGTTAATTATGGCATATGTTGAACTGACTGCCGTTGATTGCAAAGAAAGTAAAAGTCGCGTTGACAATTATTTAATGTGTAATCTGTGTTCTGATAGTTATTAAGATTCCTCTGTTTACAAAATAAAGAGCAATGCAGATGAGAGGTCACTCACTCGCGTTGGCAGAGTGACATATCAAAAACTTAATACGTATGGGAGGAATGGGGCATATTTTGTGATAAAAAATGTACATCTTTTTACTGTCATCTCGTGTACGTTAAGTAGTTATAAACGTCGCTGTTAGTAAACACAATTAAATCGTTTGCCCTGCTTGATTTTTCATGCAGACTGCTTTTATCAGGTAAACAGCCTTATGAGGAAAAATATCTTAATTTGCAGTACGTTTCTCACTCGTTGCAAAATAGTTTGGCATGACCAATTACATATAATTTGTACTTGCTGAAGATCAGAAATACTCAAGTTGGTTCATTCAGACATATATATTTAAGGTTTTTGTTACGTCTGATATGCTGCTTTGACTGTATTTAAATCCGCTGAAAACCAGTGTCATGCTCAAAGATAAAACACTTAGAGATGTGTATCATTTGTATCTAAGATTTGATTGCTGTAATTATTGTGTGGTTCCATTTGACCATCTCAAGTATGGTGTACTTGTTTTGTAATATATGGAAAGTCGGCTTACTCTAATGTAACAATTAGCTTGTATTTATTTGTATGTTTATATTATAGTGACTAAGGCACATATAGGAAGAAAGCACACACACACACACACACACACACACACACACACACACACACACACACACACACACACACAGTGGTTTTAATCTTATATTATTTGATGCACTGTTTCCACTTCCTTGTATTCCATGCTGTAAGCATGGATCAAAAAGGCCGTTTTGTTTGTGTGCTCTCCCTTTTCTAGAAAGTGTTGAACCAGGCAATACCACACATCTGCTTTGATCCATAATGTCAAAATGGTGCACATAAACTACTCACAAAAATTCAGTATCAATAAAATAAGTGCTATAATAAGAATTATAGTTATTCTCATGATATCACATTTGTCACCATATTATCTAACCTAGACACTGGTCGGTGCTACAGATCAGTGTGTCACCGCAACCTACATTCCAAAAAAAAAAAATTAATATAAAAGACAAAATAGCATTGTCATTTTTTGTTTCTCTCTCTGAATGTATATTACGTGACACACCACACCATCATTAAGACATGGGTCAAAGCCGACATCTGACATCAGTAGGTGTAATTTAGCTCTACATACTACTGTATGCACAGCAGAGGGTACCTCCATTGCACCGTTCATTAGGGCTTCTTCCTGTTCCATTCACATATAGAATGTAGGGAGAATTACTATCGCAACACCTCTGTGCGTGCTGTAATTAGTCTACTCTAGTATTTGCAACCTCTATGAGCGCAATATGTAGTGGGTTGTCGTATATTCCTAGATTGCTCATTTTAAGCTTCTTCCGTACACATAAGTAGACTTTCATGTAATAGCTTGCGTGTGTTGTTAAGTATCTATCAATTCAGGTTTTTCAGCATTTACGTCAGGCTCCCTCATATGTCAATGAAACCTGTGATCATTGGTGCTGCCTTTTTCCTCCTTTATGTTTATTATCCATGGTTAGTCTCATTTGGTATTCATTACAAACCCAAGAGCAATAATGTAGGATGGCTCGCACATTTGTTTTGTTAGTAACCCTCTTGGTAGAATGCTTGCATTTTCTTACTATCCAACCCATGAAGTGAAGTCTTTCACCTACTTTAAATATGATTGAGCTTAAATGATCATTGCATTTCATGTCTGTACAAATTATTACTCACAGATATTTATATGAATTGGCTGAATTCCAGTTGTTGTTGTTGTGGTTTTCAGTCTGAAGAATGGCTTGATGCAGCTCTTCATGCTGCTATATCCTATGCAAGCCTCTTCATCTCTGAGTAACTACTGTAATCTACAACCTTCTGAATCTGCTTACTGAATTTCTCTTGGTCTGCCTCTAAGTCCCCCTCCCCCACACGCTTCCCTACAGTACTAAATTGCTCATCCCTTGATGTCTCAGAATGTGTCATACCAACCGATCCCTTCTTCTAGTAAGGCTGTGCCACAAATTTCTTTTTTCTCCAATTTTGTTCACTACCTCCTCATTTGTTACATGATCTACCCATCTAATCTTCACCATTCTTTTGTAGCACCACATTCCAAAGCTTCTATTCTCTTCTTCTCTTAACTGTTTATCATTTGTGTTTCACTTCCATACATGACTATACTCAATACAAATACTTTCAAGAAAGACTTCCTGACACTTAAATCTGTACTCAATGTTGACAAATTTCTCTTCTTCAGAAACACCCTTCTTGCCAGTTGTAACTCATAGATGTTTGTCATTTTACTGGATGTAATTATACATAAAGTGTGGTGCATAGAAACACTCAACATTTACATTAGCTTTCGAGCTCTTGCTCTTCCTTAAGCAAAAGTACACACATTCACACATCCCTGCGACCACAGCAAGACTGACTTGATTGTCAATTATTGAAGGCAGTTACCTGGGTAGATGGAGGTGGAAGGAAAGGGGTGGGGAAGGAAGCACAAGGTGAGGAGGGGGTAGTGGGATGGTGAGAGACAGGTATTTTGACTGGTGAAACAGTGGCTGACAACAAGAAGAAAAGAATTCAAAAAGTAGACCATGTAAGACGTAGAAGGAGTGGGGGGAGGAAGGAGACTTGCTGGGAGGTGAAGAGGGAGAATGGAAGAATAGAAGGGTGGAAAGGTGGTGGTGGGGATCTTACCAGGCAGGCTTAAAATTTTATTGAAGTTCTAATGGGTGAGCTCAGAACAGAGTAAGTTAGTGCTGGCCTGCTGTGTCAGTCGTTACGTCAACACAGCATACCACTGATGCAACAGACCTTGGAACAGCGCAGACAGAAACGCAAACACCGCTGTGTAACTTAACAAGGCACTGTGTGGTAACACCGTGTAACTTCGCTAACTGAACACCACTATAAAAACAGAACGAACTGAGCTCAGTGACCCAGAAGCATTATTGAAATTACCAGTGATACATGGAGTACTGACAGGTCCGATAAATGGGGACAAATGTGGGGACTAGTGTAGCAGGGGATACAACCCGTCGGCTTTGGACAATGACGTCACAAGTCGCCAAATGAGAAGCGATTCTTCTTAGTGTTGTAGCTTCCTTCAGTAGCTGATAAGTGTCTTTTGGCTTTTTAAAAAAAAATCTCACAAGATAGAATAAACAGATCCACTTTATTAAGCAATCAGTAAAAAAACGAAACTGAAACATAACAGCAAAAGCGAAAATGGTAGACTGCTCTCTGGCGACTTGTGACGTCATTGTCCAAAGCCGACGGGTTGTATCCCCTGCTACACTAGACCCCAAATGTGTTCATACAACCAGAGCCACTAAGTCACAGACACATGCTTAACGTGTTAAATAGAGAAGCTTTTGGAGCTCATGAACACATTATGTCATACTGTCATTCTGTCTGTGTTGCTAAAACCAGAGAGCATGACAGTCTTTTTGAGTTTTAGTAAAACCACTAAATGCTGATCGATGGCAATCCTGATACTTGCATGCTGACTTCAAACACCGAGGGGCAGCCAACTGATGCGTACCAGCTGTTGTGTGCCGCTGCTGTCTAATAGGACATCACGGATGGGAAGACCGGTGAGCAGCCACTGCTCCTCCACCATTGGATCTTAGCGGATGATGTGCAAGAGCAGACATCTTTGCACCATCCATGTGAGATGTGTCAACACAGCTTCCTGACCAACTTGGGAGCATCTGCTGCAGTCTGTGGTGGATAACTGGGGTCTAGTCCTCATAACAATGGGCATCCTGGATCACAATTGGCAATCTCCACCTGAGCACACGACAGGCTGTCTTCGAGGGCGTTAAGGTGATAGCTGCCCTGGGTCATTGCAGTACATCTGGGTGGGACACACCTTCCATGTTCTGCTACCATCGCCAGCACAGCATGTGATCATGGCACTGAACTGTGGTGGCAACACAACAACTTGTTGACAAGGCATTAGCATTCCATCATGGCATGTGCACCTGCCACTCTGAAGACATTTATATCTTTATAAACTCTGCTCCATGAAAAATTGCTATTTGAGGTAACAATGTATCACTGATGCCTCCAGACATGCATTGGACATTCACCCTCACTCGTCATCTGACTTTGTGATCACGACATACCACTGCCGTGTGTCGCAACAACTAGTATCTAAAATGGTCCTCTCGTGTACTGATATTCTGGAACTGGTGTCAGAATTGGCTGTCACCTCAGCACTTCAGTGGTAGTGGAGCTACATCTACAGCACCATTTAGCAGTACCAGTGCAGTGTGTTATGATGAGTGGTATTTTTCTTCGTTTGAAGGCCTTTGGAGTTTGTTTCTGTGTTTTTGCTTTTGTCCATATCAGTTCGCAGAAACATCAGTAGCACACTGTTAAATCAGAAAAGCCTGTTGATCTGCCAGTGTTTAAAGGAAGTGTTGGGAAACTTATTTAAGTTCTGTAACCTTTGTGGGCAGATGCTACCATGTACAATGGCTGTGTTGTTTACGTGTGATGCTTGTAAGGGATTTGGACATATGCTTAAAAGGTTGTTTTGAATCTCATTGGGTGGTGATATGTTGGAAAGATTTGTGAGTTGTTATTGTTCGTGTTGGTGGTACAGTTTTTCTGTTTTGTTGTTTTTGCTGTAATCATCAGAAGAAAATTACACAAGTGCCAGACACAATTCTGTTACCAACGATGAGACTATTGCAGCTTTGATGGAGCAGGTAAGGTATTTTCAGGGTTGAATATCCAGCAACAGCAGGGAAAGGCATAATCATGTTGGCAGGTAGAAGCTTTACGAGCTGCAGTTCAGCAGTTAGTCAGGGTCTGAGGAAGCAAAAACAATAGACCCCTTCTTTTGATCCTTCGGCAGCTTCATTAACAACACGTTTCAGTGAGTGGTTGGTCAAATGAGATTACTCTCCATGTAGTAATTTATGATTGGCAGCCAAAGAAAAGACATACATATTATAACACAAAGTTCTCAGTAAGGCAGAGACATTCCAGCATTAGCTGGTGGTTACAGGGATGTTATCAAAAGCAGAAAAGCACAATGTTTATCCAGGAAAAATTAAGTACATTAGCACAGAAACGTAAGGTGGTGTAGAAACAGTTTGGGATAGGATCCTGAGCATTAGTGTGCAAACATAACACCTGACACAAAGTTTTGGAGGCAGAGTCGTGCTGTGGGAAGCAGAAAATAGAGCATTGGACATTTCTCTAAATGGTATCCCAGCAGAGATGTCATGTAGAGTGATAATGGAAAATCCTGGGTATCTAATTGTGGCTCTTAGTGCTGCAATGCAACTAGAGGGAGTTCACATTGCGACTAGAACGCATATTGACCATGACGTTTTTTCTGTAGAAGTGAAATATTATAAGTGGACATAAAGGTCACATGTTGAAGCAGTCTCGGCCACCTGAATACTTTAAGTGCACAGGATTATGGGAAGAATAGGAAGGAAAAGCAGCGGCAACAGAAGCAGCTGTTAAATACTTCTACCATCGGAAAGGATTCCCAATAGGCCAGGACATTGCACAAATAGGTGTGCAGATGGAATGCTGCTTGTCAGGCTGTGTAAAAGGCAAGGGACATAAATTTTTGGTGGACACAGACATGCACATGTTAGTTGTCGGTCAGGATCTTGTAAGCAAGAGGAGACAAGATCCTCCACACTACAAATTGCGTGGAGTGGCTCATAACACTGTAGAGTCATAGGGTATGATGCAGCTCAGGGTTAGTATTGGAACTAGGGACTTCCAGGAATATATGGTTACCATACATAGGTGAAGGGTAATTTAGCAATTCTTGGGCTAGATTGTCTCAGCAGACATCATGCCAAAACTGATCTTTCGCAGTATATAGTGGAACTCGGTGTGACTTTGTTTTTGTTGGGGGATACAGCTGCAAATGAGGCAATGTTACTAGGTGCACCCCCTTGTGAAGGTGTTGCTGACTAAACTGTGAACACGTGTCTAACTTTGGTTCTCATGGTTAAAGTACCAGCAGGCATGGTGAAGTTAACGTGGGTTTCTGTTGATACTGATTTGCCACGGGAAGCAATACTTGTGGTAGAGCCACTAAAGGACAATCAAAAGTCAGATAAAATATATTGCTTGGTATGAGTTTATGGTTCCTGTAAGCCTGGATAACTTCGATGTGGGGACTTGGTTAATCTGTTGAAGGGCCTAATGATGGCTACAGTGGAGGTCTTAGATGAGAAGGATGTTATTAGGTCAAGTGATGGACCAGAGCTGCAAGCAAGCCATCAATGCAGCAGCATTATGAGAAAAATTAAGTCACTTTCATGGCAATGATGAGCAGGTAATGGAAGTTTTGTTACTATGGTTTGTGGATTTATTTAACGCAAAGGATCCTTCACTAACAACACCAGTTATCCAATACCATATACCTACAGGCAACAATGCGCCAGTTTATAGGAAGCCATACTGCATAGTGAGACATATTCCAACCCATAATTAACATTTAGCGAAACGTGCTATAGAGTACAGTGATAGTCCATGGGGTGGGGCGTAGATGGTTTCATCGTGCCAAAAGTCAACAGATGATGCCAGGAAATATAAATTCTGTTGCAATTATCACTACCCAAATGCAAAGACTGTGGTGGATACATATCTGATTCACAATTTTACAGAAACATTACACAACCTAGGCCAGTGCCAGTATTTTAAAACAGTGGATCTCAGAAACAGGAAACACATGCTGGAGGTAGTCTCACAGGATAGACCAAAGACTGCTTTCATGATCCAATGGGGACATTACCAGTGTACACAAAAGCCTTTTGGGCTGAAAAATGTGCCAACTATATTCCAAAGATTATTGGATGAAGATCTACATGGGTTAAAGCCAAAATTTTGCATGGTATATTTGGATATTATCATCTTTTTCAAAGGGTATGCCAGAGCATGTGAAATGCTTGGAAAATGTATTCAGGAGGCTGCGATCTGCACATCTGATACGTAGCATAGACAAGTGCCATTTAGCATACACACAAGTAAACTAGTGAAAAGGTGTTCAAACCAATCCCACCTAACAGAGCTAATCAGGAACTTCGCAGCGCCACAAACAAAACTGCAACAGTCATTCCTGGGTTTATGCAGTTATTAATGCAAATTCATGAAGAATTTTCACAGATCTTGGAACCCTTGAATTGTTGTTGAGGAAGGGCGTGAAATTCCACTGGTTGGCAGAATGTCAAACAGTGTTTGAGGCATTGAAGGCAGCATTAGTTTGTGACCTGATACTAGTCTTTCCTGATTTTGGAAAGGGATTTATCCTCTCCTGTGATGCCAGCAATAGGCGGTTGGTTGTATTTTGAGCCATAACATTAGTGGGCAGGAACAACCAGGAGGGCTAATCGTAAAGGCAACTAAACAAAGTTGAGCCTATCTACTCCACCATGGAAAATATGATGTTAGCAGAGATGTATGGGATAGTGTACTTTCATTGCTATTTATACGGATGGAAGTTTAGGCTTGGCACAAATCACGCTTCATTAAAATGGTTGTTGGCTAAAAGACCTGTCAAGTTGATTAACAAGATAGACACTGAGTTTAATTAAAAGGTGGTCCACACACCAGGCAAGAAGCACAGAAATGCGGAAAAGCTAAGCAGTAAAGTTTCAGTTCTAAATGCCCTTGGCAAAAGTTAAGTGGTTGGACTCGATATTGTAGGACCTATTAATAGGATACCCACCAGAAATAAATATGTACAGAGAAGATAATTTCTTTTAGATTCTTAAAAAAGTGACAATTTCTGATCAACAGGCTAGTACAGTAGCCCAGGCTTTTGTAAAAACTGGGTACTTAAATTTGCGGTACCTGATACCTTAGTTACAGATCAGGATATAAATTTTACATCAGACTTGATGAAACGGTTATGTCATATTCATTCCATACACAAATCATGGCAGAACAGAAAAAGTGCACACGACAATCTCAAAATGTTGAGTTTTTATGTTATCAGTAGTCATACAGACTGGGATATATATCTGAATTACATAGTTTGTGTGTACCAAGTGCATACCGGTACAGTTTTCAACTTTTGAGGCATGTACAGTAGAAAAAAATGCTGTGCCCCTTTGATGTCATGATTCCTAAGTTACGACCAGACTGTGAATTGGTTAAGAACTCACGGACTTTGAATGTGGTCAGGTGATTGTTTGTCCTAAACATCCCTAGGTCCACTGTTTCTGATGTGATAGTGAAGTGGAAACGTGAAGGGACATGTCCAGCACAAAAGCGTACAGGCTGATGACCACCTCTGTTGACTGACAGAGATCGCCAACGGTTAAAGAGGGTCGTAATGTGTAATAGGCAGACATCTACCTGGACCATCAAATAGGAATCCCAAACTGCATCAGGATCCACTGCTAGTACTATGACAGGCAGAAGGAGAGAGAACTTGGATTTCATGGTCGAGTGGCTGCTCATAAGCCACACATCACGCTGGTAAATGCCAAACGATACCTTGCTTGGTGTAAGGAGTGTAAACATTGTATGATTGAACAGTGGAAAAACATTGTGTGGAGTGACGAATCACAGTGCACAATGTGGCGATCCGATGGCAGGGTGTGGGTATGGCAAAAGTCCAGTGAACGTCAGCTGACAGTGTGTGTAGTGCAAACAGTAAAATTTGGAGGTGGTGGTGCTATGGTGAGGTCGTGTTTTTCATGGACAGGGTGTGAACCCCTTGTTGTTTTGTGTGGCACAATCACAGCACAGGCCTAAATTGATGTTTTAAGCACCTTCTTGCTTCCCACTGTTGAAGAGCAATACGGGGATGGCGATTGCATCTTTCAACACGATTGAACACCTGTTCATAATGCACGGCCTGTGGTGGAGTGGTTACACAACAATAACATCCCTATAATGGACCGGCCTGCACAGAGTCCTGACCTAAATCCCATAGAACACCTTTGGGATGTTTTGGAACGCCGACTTCATGCCAGGCCTCACCAACTGACATTGGTACCTCTCCTCAGTGCAGCACTCCGTGAATAATTGGTTGCCATTCCCAAAGAAACCTCCCAGCACGTGATTGAACATATGCCTGCTAGAATGGAAGCAGTCATCAAGGCTAAGGGTGGGTCAACACCATATTGAATTCCAGCATTACCGATGAAGGGCGCCACAAACTTGTAAGTCATTTTCAGCCAGATGTCTGGATACTTTTGATCACATAGTGTACATTAATTGGATGCACTGATAGCATCTTAGCAAAACAAAATTTCCATGGGGTAAATGTTGCAACGTAGTCAACAGTACCATGAGAACCAACACCAAAATGTGGTACCTGTAAGCATTACGGCCAATAGTTTTGCCATGTTACTGTTAGAAATTTGTGTACTTTTGTCTCAAAAGTATTCATCCTCCAGACTTGCAACCCAACATGGACGATACTTGTTGAGTGGTTACCTAGCACAAATCGAGAATCGTAGAGTAAGGGAATTGTAAATTAGTATAACTTGTAAGAAAAGGAAATAAGGATAAAGGAACATGATTATAAAAATGGGCTTAGCAAACAAAACTTTTAGAATGATAATACAGAATTAGGAAACAATTCCTGTGAGTCAGCTCCCACGAGCAACAAAGTTTTTCACGTTGTACATTTATGTAAGGAGATCTGTGAAGTAGTGTAGAGGATAAGCAGATGCAAAATTTTCTATGAATTTTTTGAAATACTGGAGGAATGTTGCACAGCAGAATAATTTTATTTGGCAAGCTTAAAATTTTGTTAAATTTCTAATGGGCAAGCTCGGAACAGAGCTAAGTTAGCACTGGGCAGGTGCATCAATTGTTCTGTCAACATGACTTACCACTGACGTGCAACAGACCTCAGAACAGGGCATACAGAAACAAAAGCACCGTTGTGCTACTTAACAAGGCACTGTGAGGCAGTACTATGTAACTTCACCGATAAAGTGCCATCATGGAGCCAAACATAGACAGGAAGACCTTAGGTCAGTGATCCAGAAGTATTATTGAAATTACCATGGCGAGGCAGAGTGCTGATGAGTCCAATAAATGAGGACAAATGTGCTCATGCAACCAGAGCCCATTACGTCATGGACACAGGCCCGACCCATTAGAGAGGCTTTTGGACCTCAAGAACACATTCTGTCTACCATTCCGTCCTTCTTGCTAGAACCATCTTGCTAGAACCATGTAGAATAACAGGCTGTTGAGTTTGTCAAATGACATGCTGATTGATCATGGTCATCCTGGTACTTGCTTGTTGACTTTAACACCGAGGAGCAGCCAACTGATGCATACCACAGCTGTTGTCAGCCACTACTGCCTACTGGGATATCGTGGACGTGAAGATGGTGAGCAGCCAGCCCTCCTTCGCTGATAGGTCTTCAAGGATGATCTGCAAGCATCTAATTTTGCACTGACTAGGTTAGGTGTGTCTGCATAGCTTCCTGGTCAATTCTGAGCATCTGCTGCAGTCTTAGTTGATCTCTGGTGGGTGACCAGGGCCTAGGCCTCATGACAACAGCATGTGTCCGTGGCACTGACCAGCACTTAAGATGTCGCAACTCATTGACAGGCATCAGCAGTCCATTGTGGCATGTGTGCCTATAGTTCTGAAGACGTTTATACCATTGTAAGCTGTGCTTGAGCATTAAATTTTATTATGGATAACACTGCATGACTGACGCCTCGGGGTGTGCACTGAACCACGCACCCTCAATCTTCACTTGACTTGCTGATCACAATGTCACACCCCTGCCCCATTTTGCTACAGTATGTCTGCCAGGGGGAAACAGGGAGTGAAGAGTGGTAGGAAAATGCAGTACATGATTGGGATGTGGAAAGAATGGTGGGGGCAGAAGAGGGAAGGAAAAAGTTACTATAGGAATGTGGGAAGCAGGTTAGCAGAGCTTTAGGCCAGGAGGAGTGAGAGAGTGCAGGATATACTGGAGAGACTATTCCCGTCTGTGTAGTTCAGAGAAAGTAGTGCTTCAAGGGAGTGTCCAAATGGCTCATATAGTGAAGTAACTATTGAAGTCATTTGTAGTGTGGTGTGCTGCACATTTGGCAACTGGATGGTCAAGTTTGCAGTTTGACACAGTTTGAAACTGGTCATTCATGCAAGTCCAGTTGTTTACTTGTCATACCCACCTAGAATGTTGCACAGTAATTGCAGAAGAGCTAATATATAACATGACTGCTTTCACCTATAGCATTGCCTTTTATCAGGTAGGAAATGATTATGACTGAACTGCCGTCGGAGGTGGTGGGTGGGGCAGAACTTGCACCTGGGTCCACCTCAGAGAAATTGTCCGTAATGTGCAGGAGTGGGAGAAGGATTGGGATAGGGAAAAATCCCTCATCTCAGGGCAGGATGAGTGGTAATTGAAGCTCCGGTGAAGGAAATTGTTGAGCTTTTCTAGGTCAGGTTGATACGGGACAGTGTCTGTTAAACAGGTTTGCTGGTATCTGTGGAGGAGATGGCATAGATCTGCTTGTGGATGAGGTGGATAGCATATTGTCTGTCATTAAAAGCACTGGTAAGGTTATCGGTATATTGTGACAGTGCCTACTTTCCACTGCAGATACAGTGTTCACGCATGGCAAGGCTGTAAGTAAGAGACTTTTTGACATGCAATGAGTGTGAGCTGTGAAAGTGGAGGTACTGTTGGTAGTTGGTGTGCTTGATATGAGCAGATGCATTTATGGAACTGTCTGAGAGATGGAGATTGACAGGAACATGGCTCGGTGAGATGAGAAAGACCAGATCTGGGACTAGGTTGTGGAAGAAAGGGCAAAGATTGTCCCTGCCTCGAGTCCAGATCATGGAAATGTCATCAATGGGCAGAACCTGACTAAGGGTTTTTGGTGTTGACTGTATATGAAGGGTTCCTTCAGATGGCCGATAAATAAGTATCCATGACAGTACCACGAATTTGTTTACAGAGTTGGTCCTTGAATGTGAAATAACTTTGGGTCAGGATGTGTTTAGCTAAGAGTGGTGATGTGGGCCGGACAATTGCCAATTGGGCAGGACATTTGTAATTGGGAATGTGCCCAAAGCCAGTTTAAATGCCCAAAAATCTGAGCATTTATAAAAAAAGTACTTTTTAATGTTTTTGCTGCTAGAATGTATAATTTACTAATTAAAATAAGGATGGGACAATAGTCTCTCTCTCTCTCTCTCTCTCTCTCTCTCTCTCTCTCTCTCTCTCTCTCACACACACACACACACACACACACACACACACACACACACACACACAGTATCAGAAGAAAAATGTCCTTTGGTCATTGTTTTGTAATGTTACACACTTTATAATCCGTGTCAAATCTCTGATTATTATTGAAAAAAATTACTGAATGTATTACACAGCTGGCATTTGTTTCTTGATGATAAATGTATTCTTCAATGTTAAACTGTTTTCAGTGAATATTTTTGTATTACTACCCTGCCGTGAAGATAAAATGAGAACACTAACATAAAAAAGATTTGATAACAAAGAATCAATGCTCAAGATGCTGCATTGAATCCAGTTAAGGACAAAATCCCCTAATATTGTTCCACTTGGGTGCGTAGGTCAACTATTAAACCTATTGTGCTCAGATATTTTAGGCTATCAAACAATCAAAACTTCCATGGCAAATGCAGTAGAGGTTGTCAAAACAGAAAAACACAGCCACAGTGTTCAATGAAATCTCAGGTGCAAAAAAATTCAAAGATATGATTTCACTGAAGTTTCCAGGAAAGAGAGGGTGGGGGAGCCATACTTTTTGTTTGGAAAGTTTGCAATCAAATAAACTTGGCTTACAAACCTTAGTTGTAAACATAAAGGTGCCATCCTACCTGCAACCTGAAATAAAGAGGAGAGTTCTGGATGATGGACGAGAGTTGAGAAAATGATACATCTTATGAACGCAATTGCTTATTTGATTACAGTTTTAGAGTTAAAGGAGTCTTAAGTTCTCAAAATAGCCACAAACATCAATAAGGTGGTAGAAGTTCTCGTTGAGAAACTGCCATCCTCTCTACTGCAATCTGCAGAAGAAAAGTCAGTCTTAGCTAAATTCCAAGCTAGGAAAGAATTTGTCATCTTTTATCCATCTTTCAGCTAATCTTCATTATCCAGTGGTACAAGGTAGTAACCTGAAGACTATTGAGACATTTGATGCAACTAGGTCGGATTGTGGCACAGCAAAGAACATTTTATTTAAATGTTATTCAAGTTAGAGAGATCTTGGCTAATTATAGGGAGAAACAATGAATTTGGTGCAGACAGTTTGTGTAAGGAGTGGGCCCTCACCCTCAGGAAGATAAAAATCATCATGTGTATCCTTTATTGCAGTGGTGAGGTTAAGATGAACTTGAGAATTGACAGAAGTTGCTGTAAAAATTCTGGGTGCATCAGTTACATCTACTGCTACAGTGTGTTCCTTCGGCGCTTTTAGATGGATCCACAGAGAGAGAGAGAGAGAGAGAGAGAGAGAGAGAGAGAGAGAGAGAGAGAGAGAGCTGCAAAACTAACCCACCTCTCCTACAGCTGGAAGTAGATGAATGGAGCAAATGAAGCAGGAACATGCCCTAATCCTGCTGATGCTGAGGTAAAACCCATACTGAACGTCCAAGCAAAGACAAAATGGAAAGGAAGCCAATAATCAGTGAAGAATCAGATTCAGGAGAATCTGAGGCAGCATGAAACTGACTGAGAACAATTTTTTAATTTTTTTTTTTTGCAGAAGTATAGTATAAGTAAAAATACTACCTACAGGCCAGCTAGTTAATATATACTGTTTTTAAACTTGAGTGTTGTTTTTGACGTCATTGAAGAAGTAGAAAGTTATTTTTTTACCCAACCACTAAAGATGCCGATTTGCAAAAGATATTTTCCAATACAAAATATCAGCTTAATTTTTTTTGTAAATGTCACTTATCGATTAATCTATAAAATGCATAAATACTTGGGCATTTATGAATTTTGGGCATTTGCCCTGGCATATATCCTGGGTGTTTTACACCACGAGCTAGCAGTATTAGGAAAGGTGGTGGATGTGGCATCAGGAGAACATTGGGAATGTTGGTGTATAAGGATGTTGCATCCACAGTGACCGTCAATGCATCTGGAGGTAACAGGACAGGAGCTGGGGAAAGACATGAGTGGTGTCTTGACTGTAGAATGGGAGCTCATGGATGGTAGTTTGATTCTGATCATTTGATCAACAAAGGCAGAGATTTGTACCATGGTAGCATTGCAGCCAGCCACAATGAGATGACCAGTAGGAAGATATGTGGGGATGTTCTGTTGCACTTCTGGGATGAGATCACAGCTATAAGGTTTGTATGCAGGGGTGTCAGAAATTTGATGGAGACACTTGGCCTTGTAGTCACTACAGTTCATGGCCTCTGTGGTGGAGCTTTTGTCTGAAGGAAGGGTGATAGTTTGGATCGATTATCAGATTATGGGTAGCTGTGTGTTCTATAGGCATGATGTGTTTGAATCACTGGGGAGGAATTTAGGAAAGGAAGGAGAGACCAGGCAGGTTCAGAGTGAGGAATTCCTGAGAGGTTATCAGGGGGCGATTGGGGAGGAGGATCACGGTTGGAGGAAGGCTGGAACTGTTTCAAAGAAGGTTATATGTGTAGCTTTGGTTGACTGTTGTCAGTGGGGCACATGGGAAAACATGTTTCCACTGGAGAGAACAAGTAAAGGAAAAGAGGACATTCACAAGTCAAGCATTGTTCAACTGAGGTTTTTGGGCTAAAGGCGAGGCCTTGAGAAAGTACTGAGACTTCTGCAGAGGTGAGAGTTTTGGCAAAAAGGTTGACAACATTGTTAGAGGATGGCTGTTCATCAGCAGTGTGTTTCATGAAGGGTGGAGCAGATTTTTGGGGGATATGGAGGGTGGAATTAGTGAGCAAGGCATGGTCCAGGAATTACGAAGGGTCGACAGGGGGAGTGGGGGTTGGAGAGTAGATTGAATGGGTGGAGGGAGGGGGGGTTTGGATCAGAGTGGTTGGCTCTTTCTTGGCCCTAGGTAATTCCATGTGGCTGCCCAACTTGATGGTTAGCCAGTCGCACATTTTTACTATCGCATTGTATCATCGTGTGTGTCTATTAATCATCACGCTTGTCAATTTGTGATCAAACTTATTTATTTATGACCCACTTACTCCTGTTTTTTTGAAATATTTCCTGATTTGTGCTGTAACCTTCCCATATTGTTTTCTACATATAGTTAGTAATGAATGATGGTAGTCAAATTTAACCTCGTTCTGCACTCCATCGTGCATTCTCCGATGGATGATGAGTGTTTAGTAGTGTTTTGAGCATGCTGCTGTGAATGTCATAGCCAGTGTGGACATTAAATTTGATCATAGCAAGTTTTTGTAATGATTTTTTATTCCATTTGTTGGGAATTGTCATCGCTGATAGTGATGGTAAGCAAGTGATGTAATCTGCAGGCTGTGTGCTTTCTTCCTGCTTACCCAACTGTCTCTTGGAATTGGCAACACTGCAATCCCCGTCGGTGGCTTGACCTGTGTGGACCACCATCATTCATGGGTCACACTACAGTACCTACCATTTATTTCTGTTATAACACATCAACCATAAATTTTTACCTTCTTACTTATCAACTTTTTTAACCATTTTTTTTACCTTTTGTCTGTCACTCCTTTTGCTTCCCAACCATGAATCTCTGCTCATTCTGCATCTTCCAGTTCCAGAACCCGTCCTTTGCCCTAGCAGAACTACAAATACACATCTTGTTTCTGAAATAATGTGTGACACATGTTAGCCCACCTAATTGGCTTAGCATTAAAACTGGCCTCTTGGGGTGTCATCTACCCTACTGCAAGAACCTTCCACCAGGGGATGCCACACCTGCATTGGAATGTGGAAGCTGTCGAAAATACTGAAAACCTTACCAGAGCTTTTAATGACAGGCAGTATCTGACCCAACTTATTCAGAAACAGATCTCCCATGCCATCTCCTCCTGTGACACCAGTAAACCTGTTAACCAGCTGCTGACCACTATCACCCTGGCCTTTTGGCTCAGCCACTTCCTAGTGCAGGGCTTTGAGTACCCTCTTGCCCTGTCCTGAGATGAAGGATATCGTACCCACATCACCCAGTCTTCTGTTGCCCTTGCCCACCCAACCTACAGAATATCCTTTTCCATCCCTATCCCAACCCTGCAGTTTGTGGATCACTCCCTTATGGTCGACCCAATTGCAAGACCTGTCCCATACGCGCACCCACTACCCCCTACTGCAGTCCACTCACAGCCCTGCACTGTAAGAAGCAGAGCCAAATGTTAAAGCACCTGTGTTTTGTATCAGCTCTGCTTCAATTTCTGTGCAGCATTCTATGTGGGTGTGACAAGTGACCAACTGTGTACTCACAGAATGGCCCCCACAAAACTTGAAAAACTGCAGTCTTGACCATCCAACTGCAGAGCATTTGAAAACAGAGTTGAATACCTCTGCTTTTGCTTTGCTACCCTCAATTTCTGTTCCTGTCATCTATGAGTCTCTGGACATGAACTTTGGTGCCACAGACTGTCTTTACATATGATTAATATTTGTTTGGGTTTTTTGAGAAATTTTTTGATAAGGTCCTGTTACAGTTGTAATTGAAGGCTTTGTGCACAAAACTTTTGTCAATCGAACATGTTTCTTTTAGCATTTATCTGTCTATAGCCATGTGCTGTGTTTTAGACCTGTTGTACTACTACTTAATTTGAGGTTTCTTTACAGAAAGTCACTCCCACCATTATCTGTTCTACTAAGTACATACGCTGGTGAGCCAAAATGTTATGACCACTGCTCATTGTGAGATTGAATGCTGCGTAGTGGCTTTTTGGGCTTGTAAAGCAGTTTGGCAAATGTATAAGCAGAGCAAATAGGGAAACATTGTAGTGATGATAAGAGCCATGAATGAGGAAAACCACTAACATGACAAATGGCAAATTGTTTTGGCCCAGCACCTAGGAACAAATGACTTTGCAATGGTAAAGTGTGTCACAGCCAGAGAGAACGAGTCACTCCCTTTTTTTTTAAAAAAAAAAGCAATTTCAATTTTTTGTGTCCTAGTTGGCAAAAAATGACACCCTGTACTCTTTGGTGGGCTGTGTCTCAAAGAAATATTGTTCTAAATAGTGGAGAATGAGTTGTACACACAATGAAGCCCTTGTTGGTGTTCTTTCTACTATTCCTCCTTTTATCATTGGAATTACTGGTTGTTGAGTTTTCAGTCTTTAATATGTTTCACATTCTTCTGTGTTACTATATAAAAGCGTGAAGGTTCAGATATATATATATTTAATGTTGCACCAGGTGCTTCTGCTGTTGAATCAATATGATCTTCCTGGTTTTAAAGATTTTCTTTCAACTGTCACTATGGCTGTTTATTTTTAGAATTGCTGTGGTCTGCATTTTGACTCTATAGCATATTTTCTTTCTTCCTTTTAGTTTTATATCTAATTGTATCCTTCTAATTCTAAAAACTAACTGTATCATTATGCATTAAAGTGTGAAACAAAGGAAGTGGCTTAAGTTACATGTTAACGAAAATCAGGTGCATGCATACTGCTAAAAGTGTGTGTATTTAACCTGATCTGATTATAACCTATCCTTCACTGGTCTCATGAAGGACATAATAACAAACCCTTGGGATGTGTGATACTACCTTTCTCAATTGTGACTTTGTGGTGCCTGACATGACGTTTTGCTGGCGAGACATTGGGTATGAGTGAAATCATTGCACTACATTTGGCAAGAAATGGAGGCTGCTAAGTTTGGCATGTGAACTGTTGAAGTCGTCAATAATGCCAAAGGCTTGCCTGAAGTCTAAGAAGCACATGATAGTTGCCTCTTCTGCATCCATGGAAGCTTTAGGTCATGTATTACATTTATTAAGGCAGAAGATATGCTGTGATGTGTACAGAAACCTGATTGGTATTTGTCTAGTAGGTTGCTTGTGGTTAGTTGGTTTGTCAGCTGGTTGTGGATTTTATATTCTAAGCCTGTGTACAATGCAGGAAGAATGCAAATAGGTCAGTAATTAGAGGGTGCTGTGGTAACGTTCTTTTTAGGTAGTGGCTTAACTAGTCCCAGTTTCCAGGACTCGGGAGATACACTTGTGGTTAAGATATTCATTATAGTGGGTCAGTAATAAGATTCGTCATTTAGACATAATCCATGAGTCTCTGTTTTGTTTGTGGTTATAGATAATGAGAAATACTGGTTCAGTTCTCCATCTGGGACAATTAAGTCAGCTGCAGTGTTTACTTTGCCTATACCAAGACCATACAGATTTTTCTGTAGGGCAGCTAGTTTTTTCTGTTGACAGTTAATAATGGGCATTCTTGAGTTTTGCATTTCTCACAGCTTGACTGACTCTACCCCACTTCTGTTTTAAGCAGTATGATTTTCAGGCATGGGGCACTGTTTGTTATGCAGCATCCGAGATTCACGAGTTGTTTTAGCTCTTCAGTTAGCGAGGGTGTTTCCTTCTTACTTTTCCAGTCATTAAGGGAACATATTTGTCATAGTTGAGTAAGTTTGTTAGTAAATCCATGAAGTTTAGGATTTATGTCAGAAAGTGAATACAAGACAACTCCCAAACTATTGCTTGCTCCTCTGTTTTAAGTTCAGATAAATTAATGCATTTGAAGTCTCAGTATGTAGTCAGTTGTGATTTCTTTCTGGGACATTCAAGTGAGTACGTCATGAAAATTATGTCACGTGCAGATATTTGAGAGGTACAAATTAATCTGTAGGTTTTGTTGCTAATATATTTATGAGTCTGTGACTACTGATCGTATGATGGGTAGGAGCAAGATGAAGTAATGACACATTGGAAAGAAGCACTTGCATAAATTTTGCAGTGGAAGGACTTTTTATAGAAAATTTATGTTAGTGTCATCAGCTATAATTAATTATATGCTCATATGTCAAGACTTGAAAGAGCAGTTTCATAGAAAGCAAACCCATCTACTTTAGAAGGTTTGTAGAGGACACACATCAGGCACTTTCTGTTAAAGGAATTGACCTTTATGAACATGTGTTCCACTTGTTTACCTTCATTATTGTTGGATGTGTGTAGCACAGTGGGTGATAAATCAGAGTGTACATATGCCCCTGCTCCGCTTTCTCATCTGTTACATCTGCCATGTCTCAGAAAGAGGTAGCTGTGTATATTTACTGTACTTGGAATAATACTTGGTTTGAGCCAGGTCTCAACAGAAATACTACATGGATGTCTATGTCTTGAAATATACAATGGAACTCATTATGATGAGCAGCCAGAGATCGGACATTTGCATATGCAATGTGGAGGAAAATACTTGTTCTTTTTGGCTATTTGAGAAGGAAGTTAAGGTTAGATAACATGGTATTTAGAACCTTTTTTTTATGAGTGTCATTTCAGTCACAACACAAATCTGTACTGTGTAGGAATGTTAGTTTTTGTGATACATTGTTTTTATTTTTATCTCAAGATTTTCTCTTGTATTCATTCGACTTAAAATAGCTGTCATCATTTGTTGACAATGAGCTTTATTAATATTTTTGTTGTTGGCTATGTAATAGTTGTTAGTGTTAAAATGGTAAGTTAAAGAGTTGTTTTATTTTCATTTTACAGAAATGGACTGTGAGGAATTCTCTCTCCCAGATATTGACATGGAGCAACCAGTACTAGATGAGTTTCCTGATTCTGCCAGTAAATGTGTAGAAGTATGGACAGAAAAGCTTGAAAAGGGCATATTGTCCTGTGCTCACTTTAAAGAACACTGGCGTATATACGTGCCGAGGATATATAGTCCAGATCCTAAGGGAAATTGTTTGGACTTCAACTACGATGAAGCAAAGGCCCAAGAAATTTTATTTCAGCCTCTAGAAAGATTCATCTGCAATGGGGACCCTCAAGAAGTTTTTAGTGCACTAACACAGACAGCAAATCGATCAACTGTATGTGGTAGAGTCTTCAAAATAGGTGAGCCGACATACAGCTGCAGAGAGTGTGGTATGGACTCAACATGTGTTCTCTGTGTTGACTGCTTTAAACAGTCAGCTCATCGTAACCACAAATATAAGATGGGAACCTCTGGTGGTGGTGGATGCTGTGACTGTGGAGATACGGAAGCCTGGAAAAGTGAACCTTTCTGTGATATACATGCTGCCGGTTCTCAAGCAGGGCAAGAACCTGTCAAGTGCTTACAAGAGGATATGGCAGAAAGAGTACGTGCAACTTTCAGTGCTGTTCTCAAATATGCATATCAGATGTTGACTGTGGAACATCTGAGAGTGCCTTCAGATCTGAGCATTAAGGAATCAGAAGAAGGAACATTAGGTCTCTTTGATACTGACACTCACTGCACTGTTCTCTATAATGATGAGACTCACACCTTCGAACAAGTGATTACTACTTTGTCAAGAGTTATCAAATGTTCACAGAAAGATGCTATAGATTATGTGACGAATATAGACAGAGAAGGTCGTGCTGTTGTGAAGTGTTCCACTTTTCCACATTGCAAAGAACTGAAAGCAGAAATTGAGCGTTTTACTGCACGCCATGGAAACAGACCTTTGAAAGTACTTGTTGTGCATGCTCATGTAATTGCTCATCAGGTATTTGCAATGGAGCTTTTAGAGTGGTTACAAAAAATTCTTGGCTACGGGGAAGGCTTCCGTGTGGTTTTCAGTGAGGTAGCACTAGAGCTTGACCATCAGGAATCTTCAATAATAGAGGGCATTTTGGTCAGAGATTCCCATTTGTGGAAATCTGCACGCACCCACTGGCACCGTCTTATTATTTCTGGACTCCTGATGGAGTATGAGAGCAAAAAGGCATTTGCTAAACTCTTCACAAAGACATACAATGTTGTCCTCAAAGACTTCATGCGAGATGATCACGATCACGCATTTTCTATTGCCTCTATGTCAGTGCAGGTCTTTACAGTCCCTACATTGGCTCATTATCTCATAGCAGAGGAAGATGTTCTGTATATCCTGTTGAATGCTTTTATATCAGAATGCAACCGTAAATGCAATAAAGCAGGGAAACTAGAATTTGAAAGAAATTCATCAAATGGTACTTTCAAACGTGCCCAGTTCATACTTTATGACTTGCGTTATCTCCTGAGTGCAAAGCCGACTGTATGGACAGATGAGCTACGTAAGGGATTCCTTCACGGTGTTACGTACTTGCTTAATCTGTTATCAATGATGCAAGGAATGGACCAGATAACCAGGCAAGTTGGACAGCATATGGAGTATGAACCTGAATGGGAATCGGCTTTCAATCTCCACATTAAACTTGCACATGTAATAACATTGGCTCTGGAATGGTGTGGTACAGACAGAACAGTTCTGATAAAAGCATACAGAGCTACTCTAAAAAAATTGCACGATCCCTCTCAAGTTGGAGAGGTGCGGGAGTTGGCCGATCACAGTGCACCGTGTTTAATTTACGATGTATCTCAGCAGCCAGTCTCTATACATCTACCATTATCTCGTTTTTTAGCTGGCTTACATCTTCATTTGGAGAAATTTGGTTTAGAATTTAGAAGTAATGAGTTCAAGAATATACCTAAACCAACTCCAGAACTAATTATTGAACCAGTACTAAGAACACAGGTAATGATTTCTCAAGTGCATGCTGGAATGTGGCGTCGCAATGGTTACTCTCTTTTGAATCAGCTTTATTTTTACCACAATGTCAAGTGCCGATCGGAGATGTTAGACAGGGATATCATATTGTTACAGGTGGGAGCATCATTGATTGAAAGCAATGAATTCCTCATACATTTGCTCAATAAATTCAATCTCTTAAACTGGGCAAATCCTCAGTTTGAAACAAATATCCTCAGAAACCCAGAGGAGGATAGTATGAGGCAGACAATAAATTTAGTTGAAGAGTTCCTTGGTCTTCTTATAACAATTGTTAGTGAAAGGTACACACCTGGTGTTGGTAAAGTTACAGAAGATGACAAAATAAAAAAAGAAATAATCCAACAGCTGTGTATAAAACCACTGCCACATTCTGAGCTAAACAAAACTCTCCCTGAGGATGTCAACCATGAAACTGGGATGGAACGGGTAATTGATCAAGTTGCAGTGTTTAAAAAGCCTGCACAGGGAACAGGGAAAGGCGTGTATGAACTGAAACCTGAATATTATGATCAATATGATGTTTTCTTTTACCACTATACAAGAGAAGAATTGTCAAAGTCAGAAGAAGCCCAGAGGAAGAGGAGAAAAGCTCTTGGGGAGTTGGAATGCTGTCCTCCTCCTGTTCTTCCACCACTCAGTGAAGCTTTTATGATGATGGCAAATCTGTTGCAATGTGATGTAATGCTGCACATTATGAAAACTGTGTTGGAACGTAGCATTAATCTTAGAGCAAGAAGTTTTTCAGAAGCTCAGCTCCACAAGGTGCTTCACCTCATAGGTTACGCTTTGCACGAAGAAGAACAGAAGCATTACCAATATATGGTATTTGTTGAACGTGCAGAGAAGTGGGGACTTGAAAACCTAATTGAAGAGTTGTGTGGTAGTGCAAGAGTTGAGGCGCACAAAGATTTGCTGCAGTGGACACTAGGAAAGTATAGGCAAGTTGCTGCAGCTCGCAAACTTGGTCACGTACAACCTGCACCTCAACCTCAGCATCAAGAGGGGGTAGGTCAGGCAGAAGATTCTGCAAATGAGGAAAAGGAATGGAGAGCAAAAATGGCAGCTCAGAAGAGGGCAAAAATAATGGCCCAGATGACAGCAATGCAAAAGAACTTTATGAAGGAAAATGCCAAGTTATTTGAATCAGCTCTTGCAGAGAGCTCTTCACAAAAAGAAAATGTGGAAATGTTCATGGATGTTTCAGAACAGTCAGAATGTCAGCCCATTGCCCTAGGACCAAAACAGACAACACGGGCAACAACGGACCGCACACATACTTGCATTTTATGTCAGGAAGATCAGACAGTTTCTGCTGGTGGACAAGCACTTGTTGTTTCTGCTTTTGTTCAAAAATCAACAGTACTCTGTACTCACAGGGGACTGTCTGAAGAATATCTGGAAAAAATGTCTGAGCCTTTATTTCTCTCAGCTTCTATTGGGCCAGCTCCATTTACTGGCACTTGTGGTCACGTAATGCACAGTAATTGCTGGGAAAAATACTTTGAGAATGTCCTGGCCAAAGAGTCGCGACGACCGTATCGGCTCCGGCAGCCGGCAAGCTTTGACATTGAGAAACAGGAATTTCTGTGCCCGCTTTGTGAGTGTCTCAGTAATACACCGTGCCCACTTGTTCCTCCTGTTGGATCTCTAATATCAAATTCACAAGCTGCTTTGACAAATTTATCATTTGAAAAATGGATCTCAGGTTTGCACCTTGCTTTAAAATACAAGAAAAAGATTAGCAAGACATTAAGAAGTATGGAGAAAAAACAAACTGATTCAGCAAGTGACAGTGGAGGTGGAACTGGTGAAGGTGGAGAGGAAGAAGAGGAGGATGTACAAGTCATGGAGTCACTTTACTACACATGCCCAATCCACCAGGTTGTTGTTGAACTTGGGGAAGATGGAGAAGCATTTGCGTCACTGTTTTCACGCAATAACCTGAGGACCGAGTTTTCGGAAAATCTGTCTACATTCATATTACTGTTTGCACAAGCCACTTTCACTAAAAGTCTGGGTTCACACCCTAAGTATGGTGATTCAAGGATTGTTCTGATGGCATGGAAATCTTGTGCATACACAGTTCATGCTATGGAATGTCTTCTCAGAGATACTGGCAAGCCATTGCTTGGTGATCTATCATCAAGACAGCAAGACTGTCTGGAAGGTCTGATTCGTCTTGTAGCAGTGCTTGGAACGACGTGGAAGTTTCCAGATATGATAAGCAGCCATGCTTTGAGATTACTTACAATAATTTTAGAAAGCCCACATGATGAACCTTGTATCCTTGACTGGGATACATTTGGTGTGCTTTTACCTTTGACGTTGTCACTATCCAGTTTGTTTTTAACTGATGGTGCTGTTCCTATTCCTACTGGGGGTTTGCAGGAGCTATATATTTTTCGACTTATGTTGTTGTGTAACATTGTAAAAGTACTGTTAACCAATGATTTTGAAAGCACTGAAATGAGTATGGAAGTAGAGGGTGAACCAGACGAAACTGAAAAGCTCATTGGTTTTATTACGGATGTCAGAAGAGCTGCTGGAATTGCACCAGAAACTAATATTCAAGTAAAGGCAGTATGCAGACTTGTGCAGGAAGCATGTATACCATTTTTGCGTTGTTGTGTCCTGTTTTACCACTTCTTGACAGGCGTTCCAGCTCCACAGGTGTTGCTGGAGGTTGGTGGAGACACTTTTGATAATATGTGCACTTATCTTGGATTGAACATTACACTTTCAGAACTGGTATGTGGAGATGTGAACAGAGACTTGGTTGTGCGATGGTGTCAACATCCGAAGGTGCAGCAGTACCTGTCTGGAGCATCAAAGTATCCATTTGTTAAAGTTCCTCAGCCGGTAAACCAACTCATTTCTTTGCCTGTTGATTACAGTGAATTAATCAACACTGTTTCACTCTTCATTTGCCCGAACAGTGACCGTGAAGATTCTCGTAATCCGACTATGTGTCTAGTGTGTGGTGACATGTTGTGCTCACAGAGTTATTGCTGTCAAACTGAACTGAATAAGACATTAGTTGGTGCATGCACTTACCATGCACACGAATGTGGTGCAGGAGTCGGTATTTTTCTTCGTGTACGTGAATGTGAAATTTTGTTACTGGCCAGTCCCAATCGAGGATGTTTCATGTCCCCACCCTATTTAGACCAGTATGGTGAGACAGATCAGGGATTGCGAAGAGGTAACCCATTGACATTGTGCCCTGAGAGATACAAAAAATTACAGTTGTTGTGGTTGAGTCATGGTATCTACGAAGAAATTACTCGACACTTGGAGTCTACAACTAATATTGTTACAACACAGTGGCAACATCTTTAGTCACTTAGATTATTATTGTTTATGGAGGTCATTGTTAAACTTCTGTCAAGTATTAATATCTCATTCACTATGAATTTTTCCAAACTTCATAAACTATATTGCCATGCAACCAAAATTAGCAGAATGTCATTTTAAAAAATACTGTTCTTCTGTTTCATGAAGTTCTTTTGATGTTATTCATTATATGACTGTTTAGAACTGTAATGTATTTCTAATTTGATTTCCAGGTGTATATAATTTTGTTCTTAAGGAACAAAAAAAATCTTTGGAGGCTGTAAGAAGGAATTGTACAGAATAGTAAATAGTAATTAATTTTTTACTTAGAAGTGTCTAGTTAATGAGTTCATTTTTTTGTTTGTTTTTCTGGATTGTTTCTTGTCTTAAATTGTTTGTAGTGTCTGCTGTGATACTCTCTCCGTCATTAGAAATGGGTTATAACTGTTTTACAGTATTTATTAATGCACCTCTTAACAACGAACGCTGCCACATGAAGATGTGTGAATAATGAGAGACTTGTCATGGCAGTGTTAAATGGTATAGTTTTCTAGGAGATTTTAAACCCTTTTTACATATTCTATTTATTGCAGAGATGTGAGCAGCTGCAAATAATTCTGAAATATCATTCACCAGATGCTCAGCATATCTTTTGAAGATATACCAAGTACCTCTATAGTATTTTCTAGTTACATGTACATATTGATAACGTGTACAGTACAATAATTGACAAAATGTAAATAAATATGAAACATGATCAAATATTATTGAGAAAACTATTTTGTTTGGTGGTGATGGTAAACTGAAAATTCAGTTGTATCGTCCCCAGCACATGGTGTGGATTAGTGTAACCTGAAAAGTCTTTCACATTATTTTTTAGTGGAGTTAATGTAATGGGCATTGGAAAATTGGTTACATAGCTTACAGGTGGTTTCAACTGTCTAGATTATATTGCTCATTTGTGGAATGTTTAGTTTGAAACCCAATTTCATGGTCAGCATTTGCCAGTGCAATACCCTGTTTGCTTGTTATAAACATGTACAGTGATTATTGATCTGATGGCTGCATTGAAACTAATAGTAAGTCAAACATAGGTTTTTGGTTGTACTTATTGTGCGAGTATGACTCGGTATATTTCGCTGGAAGTGTTGAACTAAAACAGATCTCAAACTGCGGTTAAAAGCATTCATAGAGGGCTGAAACTCAGGATTTGTTATTTTGGAATTGTACTGAATAATTGCATAATATTTAACTTTGCTGTGTGTTCGTCGAAATTATGTTATTTGTTGACAGATTGTAATATAAACATGTATTCTTTTTTGTTATGGAGCTTACAATGAGATTTTTGCCTAGTTAATGAATTCTTGTAAAAACAAACATTTCTTGGACATAGTTCACGGAGATATGGCAGAAGTTTCTGAAAGCAAATATTTTATTCTATGTTTTAAGAACTTCAGAAGTTACAAAGATAGAATACAATGCAGAACACAGGGTCAGTGGACACAACCAACTGAAGAAATGAATAAAATATTGCTAGAGAGATGGCAGCTACTGTATTTGATTGAATAGCTACAGCAAATAAAAATATATAGGGATTTTGTGTGGGTGTGGAAAGGAAGTAGATAAATCAAAAATGAGTTTGAAAGTATGACAGCAAAAGAAAAAGGCAGAAAGGGGTGGGAACAACAGAATTGGTCATGGAAGTAATGTTTTGTTGAGTGTGCAGTGAGTTCCATTGTGTTGACACCATTGTAAAATGCCTCTGAGAACTTCCAAAGGAACTGCTGCACAGTGCATATTGTTTCTTAACTAACACGCAGCATTACAGTGGATGTGGCTGCATGACTGAAAGCAGAAGACATGAGGCATTTTTTGCATAATGAATTTGCATATGTATGTGAAGTAAATGGTTCTGGAGGTACAATAATTGCAAAGAAGGGTTGTTAGGTTGTGACATGCCCTAGAAACTATTGAGAGAATCTTAGTGACATTAAACTTCCATTTTGAAGAACTTTATGAGGGAGTCTGTCATATTGAAGAGACTGGCTTGCTTATTCCATCCAAAAGTTGTGAAAAATAATGCCCTGACATTTTGAAAGGCTGCTGAGATAAAACATCCAATTTCAGGGGGCTATTTGCATTCTATTGGTGTTTATTCCCAAAATAGTTTTAGATTAGGATCTGCCACTGACTTTTCAGTTTGGAAGGGGTTGGGAGTGTATACGAAGAAGGGTGTGCAACAAGAGCTGCTTACACCCACATAGATTATTATTTTCAGTTTCATTCTCCCAGCAGAAATATTTCTGCTGCATTGCCACTGGCTATTTTTTGATTATCTTTGAATTTGTTTTGACTGCTGCATCGTGTCTGACATTACAGATTAATGCTTTTTTTTAATCACTGACTCAGAATTAGTTTACAGCTTTCTCTGACAGAGGGCATATGTATTTTATTTTACAGATACATATACTGTTAATGAGTTATTAGTAATTATTCCAAACTATTTTTCAGTCTTGAATTAGTCGATAAAGGTCCAAATAAGTAAATTTCGTTCAGCGGTGAAAATCTTCAGTTCTGTGTAAAAGCATGTAGAAATCACAAACATCAGACAACTGCACCACAGCTATGCAATCACAATATTCACATAATCAAAATATGACTCATTCTGACTTAAAACTCGTGTAAAACAACAGTTCAATAAAACCCATGTTGTGACTGCCCAAGATTATGATAAGCAGTTATTTATATCAGTTACAGCTCTGAGAAGGTATAAATGATTACTAGTGATTTCAACCATCAGAAGCCATCTTCAGATTTATAAATCATAAGAGTGGAAGACGTATTAGCTCATTTTGTATATTTCTCCCTTTACATGGATATGGGAAGCCCTGGTGGAATTTCTAAGGAAACCTAACAACTCGACAGATAGTAGAGGTACGAAGTCACCGAAAGGCACATCAAAAAGACTGCTGGCTGAAACAGATTTGAAGATGGCCTGTAATGGCTGAAATTAGTTATGATCATCATCATACATCCTAGCCAAAATAAAAATTTTGTGTAGACACTCTATTATCCATTCAGTCTGTTTTTGTTGTTCCAATATCCATGAAGTTTGCCTAACACATCCTTCATACTTCTGTGGCAGTGCCCTTTACATAATGCAATTAGTTGTCTCAAGCAGTTGCCACTCAGAATAAGCAATGTTTCAAGAGAAAAAATATTCATAAAGCTGGGTATATTGTGCAACATTGTTTGAGCAAAGCTATAAGGAACACACTACTGTTGTGTGACCACCAAAAGACTCTGTAAGAATGAGTGTGGTAGTGTATACTTCCAACACAAACTACTTTGTTAATGAATGCAGTTTTTTTTTGTAGAGCCGTAGAAATTGTAATGCATTTTTATAAGCATAGTTTTCATTTTCACATTGCTTTCTAAGTATTTGCTAAATGCTAGGAAGCTCACATTTATTTAAATACCTGGTGCTTAGGTAGTGCTCATATCTCTCTCTCTCTCTTTTTTTATGATTTCATTTATCAACTTTTGTATTCTTAGAATTCTCTATATATTGGCATTTGTTCTTTATCCTTTCCTCTTCTCTCTTCCTTTTCAATACATGTAATGCTATAGTGTGCATTACTCACGATTACTGGTCTTCTGCATTGAATCATTATCTCCTCTGACATGAAATGTATCACACTTAATTGATAATACTACTGTTCATCTTGATACTCAAGCACATTAAAAATATAAAACAATCTGTTTAAAAGGTCAGTTGATGGATACAAATATAATATGATGCAAAATACTAGCTTCCAGAACCATCCACTAGAAAAGTTTGGTATAGTGGGAGTACTTAAGAATAAAAGTTGTCCACAACTCCAAATCAAGAGACAGACGAAGACAAGGTGAGAGGAAACTCCATATCCCTCTTCTCTCTCCCTTTGTAGTATTTGATGACAATACTACTTATCATTGAATAATTTGATGTTCTGCAATCTTACCTATCTTTTGCTTGATGACAGAAACTGTCTGCTGCTGCCTAATAAGCAAATGCTATTTGTATCTTGTTTTTGATGTAATTTAACTTGAGGGATTCTTTTCCTTTACATTTTGTGTTCATGACATTTGAGTTTTGAGCAATCTATTTTTCAGTCTGTCATTTTTCCCTACCATTCTGCCTTCTAACAGCCCCTATAACTGTCCTTTTTTGCCCAATGCCCTCGTGACTGTCAAGTAGTTTTAAACTGATTAAGTATGAAATCAATGTGATCTTATCAGTTAAATGTTTATGGGTTTTAAGTTAAAGAAAATTTTGTTCCTGATTTATGCCATTCAACAGTAGTTTGTGTATAAAAATAGTTAACTGTGTCAGTACTGGTATTATTTGCAATTCATTATGTTTAAAAAGAAAGAAGCTATCCCTAGGAGACTTGCCATCCGAATTTTCATCTCTTTTTTTCTCATTCCAGCTGTGTCTGGTTCCACTCTAGTTACTTGTGTTCTCTTTGTGTTCCATTAATTTAACTTTTCTGTAATTTATTTAGTTGCCTGTATATAGTTGCCTGTTATTTGTTAATATAAAATATTTGTATTCTTCATTGTTGAAATTTTATTTACTGCGTGATAAATAAAAACTGTTGTAATTATTCTGAGCTATTATTTCTGTGCAACTTGACCTGCAAAAATATTTGATTTTGTTAAGAATTGCTGTACTTTAATTAACTATGGTTATTGCTCATAGCCAGTGCTTTCTACTTATTAACCATTTAATAATGTCTCATTCTTTTTATATACCTAGTACCAGAAGCTTCTTTCACAGTCTCTTGAACATACACTTATATTTCTCAATTGTCATGTAAATAATCTGGATCTTTTTTAATATTAAATAATAAGACAATTCAAGGACACACTGTTATAGTCAATGAAACTGTTATGTTACAATGAGGGAGCAGCTAAATATAATGGGTGTCCTTTTTACAAGGGAAAATGTCAGCAATTTTATTGCAATATTTTTTTTCATTGAGGACAACTGAATTGTAGCCCATCATTATATTCCGTAATACCTTTGTGAATGTTTGTAGGGATCTGGAAACTTATCTTTCTGTAAAGAACGTTAATGCCTAGATTTTCTCTCAATTCATGTGACTGTGATGTAAATGTTAAGAAAATTTGTTAATTTTTCTCCTGAATCTGTATGTCTGTTACATGAATATGTGTGACTTTAAAGATACAAAAACACATAAACAAGTTACACAGTTTCTGATGCTTTTCTTGATCTGATCAACAAACAGTGTGTTGTGGGTCTCTTCACAAGGAACATTTGCGTGCAAGGTTGCGAATTCCAACTTTAGTGAGGCTCATTTGAAAGTGTTGTGTTAACAATTATGACAGAAAAAAATACCAGCTGCTAATGAATCACTGTGCATCAGGGGAGTGACAAAAAATTTGTGTGCGGGAGGTGCAGAGATCAACCATCTATGGTACGTATGTATTACGCTTCACAAAATGGACAATGTTGAAAATAAACCATTAACTTGCACCATGAGCACCAAATAAAAAATGCCATGCCACAGTGATCACACAGGTTCGCACCATCAAGATTGAAGGTGAACTCCTTGGGAATTACAAATTGCACAGGATATTCGCCTACATATCCGCTCATAAAGAATGCATATAGTACCATATTGGTATAACAGGGTGACAAGAACTGATGGAATTTGACACCATGTAACTGAATGCGAAAGTCTGTGCTGGAAGCTCATCGTGAAACTGGCTAACCTTTCGATGTAGCTGCAGATAGTATTATGTTTTGTGGTGCAGAAAAAAACAAAAGTCCAGGTTGAATTGGTGCAGTGGCTCCATGTGGTATGGATTGACAATGTCTCACACTTTTCAGGAGGGATGGTTTGCTCTAAATGTCTTAGGTTCTTTTACACAGGCCAGGCCATTGATAGTTGATTTCGATAAAATTCTCTTGGTACCTTTCATATGTATTTCCTCTTGAAATTTTGATCAGTCAGAGTTAAACGCAAATTCCTTACTGAACAATGGGATAAGCTTGTTTCTCATTTACAAATTTTTGCACTGAGTCTGCAGTATGCTCTGCATTGTAAAGTTGACATTTTGTTTGAAATTTTATCGTCTTATGCCTACCACTTCTGCAGCACTGTTTGAAGTTATGCAATCGTCCACTGCTTCCCTTGAAATCACTGTGAGCTATTTCACTTGCAATTTGGTGTGCGTAACACAGTAGATCACTATCATGCACATCCTGTAAATTGTATGGAACATCTTTGAAACGCACAAACACCAGTTTTTCTACCACCACCACCTTATCCTCCCTTGAAAATCTGTAGTTTTCCTTATGCAATACATGAATCATACTGCTGTGGACTTACTCAAGACAATGAGGTCACTCAAAAATGGTGTGAAAGACTGGAATTGCCACTTTGGGTGGACTCCTGAAAATATACTCTCTGTACGTGCTGAAAATATACTCTCTGTACATGTAGTAGTTGAATCCCAGCTTGGTAATTTACACATGTAGTGAGGGAGGGAGGAAAGGACGGAATAACAGAAACAGGATTACAGGAATTGTACACATTACATTTCACCCATTTAGGGTAAAAGAGACATAATTACAAAAACATTGTTTTGAAATAAAATGATTTAAAGGTTTCATACTGAAAACTGGGTACTTTCTATCACAACAAAAAGTATATTTCATTTGTTGTTTTTCTACTATGAGTTACACAGTCTACTCACTTTGTAGACACTACTGAAATATTTTATGAAATTATGCATGTAGTTACGTTTGTCCAATTTTCACCTTAATGGCTGCAGCTGTATAACATATGGTCGTCAAACAAATATGCAGCTTTGGGTAACATTATAAGAGATTACTGCAGCTAAGTTTATAATGTCTTTATCAATACAGATTACTTGAACAAACAATGGGAATGTGTGCCATTCAGTGACTACAATAAACAAGATAACTGTTTCTCAGTATGTTTATTGTCAATTTATGAAGGAGAGTATATAAAGGCAGGTATTATTTTCACAACACACTATTGGTCCACATTAACACTGAATTGAGAGCTATTAGAAACAAGATTCTTGTAGTTTTATCTTCACAGACAAACATAGGAACATTCACAAAGCCTGACGTTATCATGAAAGGAGATAGCTGTCCTACCACAGTTTTTATATATAACATTATGCAAAAAACTTTTGATTGCTTGGATTGAATTTTACACAGTTAGAAAATAATATCCAGTTTTGGTTCTGTATAACAACCATCTCCAGATCATTCATATCGTAAATGCAAGTGAATATGCATTGAACAGTATCAATAGCTGGTATCATGCATCAGTTATTCTTAGAATGGGAACTTCTTGCTTTTAACATCAGTATTTCCTTAGTCGGGTTGTTTTCTAATATAAATGCATGTTTTTGCATGATACTGTTCAATGCATGTTCACCTGCATTTATAATTTAAACAGTGTGAAGACACGTGTTACACACAATCGAAACACTTGTTTACTGTTTGTGAATTATGGTAATGTAATCTAAAAGTGGTTTACATGAAATAGCTAAGGCGACGAACTAGCAACAAATACAGAAGAAAAAACATGAATATTACTGTGACTCTGCCAAGTTTTCCTTAGTTCCTAACTCATTAACAGTACAGAGTTTTTGATGTAGTGTGTGATGCCTATAGTCTGATTGAAATTACTTCATAGTTGGCACTTCATGCACTGGAGCTGGTTTCCTCCAACCAGAGCGCTCAACATTATGGCCGAACTCTTTGCCATTGCCAAACTGCCATAAAATTTGGTCAGTTAATTTCCAATTCCTTGTCCAGCATTCTTCCTAGACTTGTTTGGATCCTGAATCATCATGGGACTGGCACTTTTATTTCATATTTCATCACATGTGATAACACCTCTCTCTCTCTCTCTCTCTCTCTCTTTCCCCCCCCCCCCCCCCCCCCCCCTCCCCATCGTACACATCACTAAACAAACGCCTTTGGATAGGATACTTCTGCACAAGTTGTGATTCAGCGTCGCATATACACTTCTCACAATCACAGATATCGGCTTACATTAGATAAGCTTTGCATGACATTGTGTGAAGCTGAATTTCTGAAGGCTGCAATTCGTTGTTTTGACTAGACATGACACTCATAAATATGAGGGTTGAACTAAGCGTTATAGTGTGGAAGCCTACCGCATACAAGATTGTAGGTTTGAATCTCGTCAGATCTAAAAAAAAAATTTCTAATCTAATCAAAAGAGTTTGATTGTTACTTTTATTCAATTAACTAGTTTAAATTTAATTTTTTATTTCCAATGCTTTGCTACATCATCGTATTCACTCTCTTACTTGCTCTTATCTTTCTGCCTATCCCTCTTTTTATGTCTGGTATCTGCCTGTGCCAGCTATAATCTGCAACCAAGTGCCAATGGGGACTGCTCCTTGGTTGGTGACATGGCAGCTTGTGTAGCCAGTGTGAGGATAGTTTCAGGTAATCAGTGACAGTGAGAAATTATAGTTTGTTTTTAGCCCTGAAACCGAATTTTTCTATCTTGAGATTGCTCATAAAGGTTAGCTTTAATTGGTGCGAACAAAGCGATCGTGATTTTACTTCTGCTGCAGATTGTTGATTGCTGTTTTCTCGGACACATTGGTTAACTTGGGACACGAGTTTAAATTCAGGGCTACAAAACACGTTGTCTGCCACAGTTTAGCGATTGGTTGTCTAAAATCAAATGTCGATAGAGCATCATGCATTCCAGACACCATCGCAGTGGCCACTACCAACATCTCTTTGCATTACACATTAACAGCATTTGTAAAGTGAGCCGCTGTGTTTGTGGGTCTCCTATAATCGAGTGGCAGCTGATGTGACAACACTGCAGCTGCAAGTAATTTTAATCGGACTATAGGAAGTCAGAGCAAGAAGACAAGAGCAGGTAGAATTTCTTGAGATAGATGGCAACAGGTTCAAGAGAGAAGACCAGTTCAAATACTTGGGATCTTGGTTTACCACGAACAACAACATAAAAATGGACATCAAGGAAAGAATAGCAGTGGGAATGAAATGCATGCATTCCCTCAGAGAGACACTTGGCTCTAAACCTATCTCAGTGAACACTAAGGTGAAAATCTACAACACAGTGATATGCCCAGCAGTAATGTACGGTTTCAGAAACATGGAGCATGACTAAATGAGAAAGGGAAAAACTATTAATATTTGAAAGAGGAGTAATGAGGAAGATATGGGGACCAGTTTTAGACAATGGAGAATGGAGGAAGAGGAGGAGGAAAAGCAAGGAAATCTACCTTCTGATGCGACAACCAACTATCCTACAGAAGATAAAGAGCAAAAGAATACAATGGGTGGGCCATGTAGCCCTTATGCGAGATGGAAGACAGGCAAAGAAGGCACTAGCGAGGAAACCAAACACCAAACGTTCCATTGTTCCATTGGATGACCAAGGCAGTGCTGGATGGACGACCTGGCGAAGAACCTAGCAGCCCTGGGAATTGCAGACACCTGGAGGAACCGGGCACAAAACAGGAAGAAATGGAGGCAGTTTGTGGAAGCAGCGTGTGGCCTGCAGGGCCTGTGATCGCTGAATATCTACACTCCTGGAAATTGAAATAAGAACACCGTGAATTCATTGTCCCAGGAAGGGGAAACTTTATTGACACATTCCTGGGGTCAGATACATCACATGATCACACTGACAGAACCACAGGCGCACAGACACAGGCAACAGAGCATGCACAATGTCGGCACTAGTACAGCGTATATCCACCTTTCGCAGCAATGCAGGCTGCTATTCTCCCATGGAGACGATCGTAGAGATGCTGGATGTAGTCCTGTGGAACGGCTTGCCATGCCATTTCCACCTGGCGCCTCAGTTGGACCAGCGTTCGTGCTGGACGTGCAGACAGCGTGAGACGACGCTTCATCCAGTCCCAAACATGCTCAATGGGGGACAGATCCGGAGATCTTGCTGGCCAGGGTAGTTGACTTACACCTTCTAGAGCACGTTGGGTGGCACGGGATACATGCGGACGTGCATTGTCCTGTTGGAACAGCAAGTTCCCTTGGCGGTCTAGGAATGGTAGAACGATGGGTTCGATGACGGTTTGGATGTACCGTGCACTATTCAGTGTCCCCTCGACGATCACCAGTGGTGTACGGCCAGTGTAGGAGATCGCTCCCCACACCATGATGCCGGGTGTTGGCCCTGTGTGCCTCGGTCGTATGCAGTCCTGATTGTGGCGCTCACCTGCACGGCGCCAAACACGCATACGACCATCATTGGCACCAAGGCAGAAGCGACTCTCATCGCTGAAGACGACACGTCTCCATTCGTCCCTCCATTCACGCCTGTCGCGACACCACTGGAGGCGGGCTGCACGATGTTGGGGCGTGAGCGGAAGACGGCCTAACGGTGTGCGGGACCGTAGCCCAGCTTCATGGAGACGGTTGCGAATGGTCCTCGCCGATACCCCAGGAGCAACAGTGTCCCTAATTTGCTGGGAAGTGGCGGTGCGGTCCCCTACGGCACTGCGTAGGATCCTACGGTCTTGGCGTGCATCTGTGCGTCGCTGCGGTCCGGTCCCAGGTCGACGGGCACGTGCACCTTCCGCCGACCACTGGCGACAACATCGATGTACTGTGGAGACCTCACGCCCCACGTGTTGAGCAATTCGACGGTACGTCCACCCGGCCTCCCGCATGCCCACTATACACCCTCGCTCAAAGTCCGTCAACTGCACATACGGTTCATGTCCACGCTGTCGCGGCATGCTACCAGTGTTAAAGACTGCGATGGAGCTCCGTATGCCACGGCAAACTGGCTGACACTGACGGCGGCGGTGCACAAATGCTGCGCAGCTAGCGCCATTCGACGGCCAACACCGCGGTTCCTGGTGTGTCCGCTGTGCCGTGCGTGTGATCATTGCTTGTACACCCCTCTCGCAGTGTCCGGAGCAAGTATGGTGGGTCTGACACACCGGTGTCAATGTGTTCTTTTTTCCATTTCCAGGAGTGTATCTATCATAGGAAGTTAGTACTCGTATTATATAAATCTATAAGATTTTTTTCTTTTCTTTATTTATGCAAGGAGGACCATCATATGCTGGCCATGGAATTTTGTCTTCAAGTTCCAAATTCAATGAATATTGTAGGTCAGGTCTTTCCTTGGTGTGCGAAATTTGGAATTCACAGTCACCATATGAAGGAATACTTGGAAAATAACATGTTGGGTTGATCTTTCCAATATTACATCCAAACAATCTTAAGGCATTTTACAGTTTCTCCACTTCTTATTTCAAATTATTTTCTTACAAAGCTAGTTGCAATCTAAAATTTTGAGTATTATCCATTTCTGTCACTCTTCACTTGTTAGAGGCCTTTCTTACAATAGTATACCCAGCCAGTGGGATCAAAAGCATCCACATGTGTGAGTCTACCACCATTTGTGACTGTCCAGGCTAAAAAAAAGGGGGGGGGCCGAGGGGGCATTGGTTGATAGTTGGAATGTCCAGTATATTTACTGCATGCAAATACATAGTATTAATGTGGCCATTTCTGTTCTGGCCCACACACGTATCAGAAAACATGGTTACTGGTTTTTGGTTGATAGTTGGAATAGCCAATATATCTGCTGCACGTAAATACATGGTATTCATGTTCACATTCCTGTTCTTGCACTCACATGTATCAGAAAATGAGGTTACCAGTTTTCTTTGTGCACAATTTCTCAAAAATTTCCACACAAATGAAGCCACCTCTATGGAACCCGTTTACCCCTTTTCACTGTTGCCTCATGCCATATGTTGGAATCAGTTTTGTTTCCACCTACATTAAGAACTGTGATATTGTAAATAGATAGCATTCTCTTGTAGTATACCGCCTTTGCATTCACCATAGAGCAGTAAAGCACAGCTTGCAAGTCAAATTCAGCCAGCAGAGGTTCACCTTCTGTTGCACTATCTTGCCATTTCTTTCCTCATCGTATACTCTTCCTGTTCCCTGTCAAAAACTTCATTCTACTTTCCTCAGCTGGAAGATGTGAAAATTTTAAACCAGTGGCAGATCATGGGCCAAAGTTCTGGGTAGGACAGGAAATGTATTTAAAAATTTCTTTTCCTTCCCTTTTAATGTACACATTCCTAGCATTCTTGATGACGATGACCACCACCACCACCACCACCACTGCCCCGACTACTGCTTCTACTACTACTAGTACTAATAATAATAATAATAATAATAATAATGACATGTGGCATCAGGATAAAGTTGACATTATACCAATTATACCCAATTATACTATCAACTACAGGAGTCATACCACACAATATCCACCAGTACATCAATGCAATACAGCTACATCCAAACTTATATATACAACTACAGAAATCTGTAATTATTGACACTTGTTCAATTACCCGAAAGTTCCTAAATGCAATGTAACATATACCATACAGTTAAAAGGAAGTCACGCTTGATCAAGGTCCGCGTCACCTTCCATTTTTAACCAGACATAACGTCTGAGACAAGAAAGAAATAATAATAAAAATAATAATGACGACGACATTAATTTTATTTTAAATGAGCTGGTAGACTGGGCATTTGAGCATTGCTACAAATTAGCTCAGTGATCCTTCTTCATCCCAAATCTTTAAATGACAATCTCTGGTTAAATATGTAACCATGATCGATTGCAGGATGCATTATAATGAATGCAAAGTGTCTACAGGGAAGTGCTGAGCATATTTGGTGAACTGAGTAGCAATGCTTAATTTAAGGAAGTGGAGTTTGTCATAATGTGAAAATTTTGTTTCCAGCTATTTTACAATATTATCCAATACCTTGAAGTACCTGTGTTAGTATTTAGACATCAATGGACTGCCAATGCATTCATCCATCATTCAGTTCTATTCACAGAAGTTTCACATTGTGAATTACTTGAGCATTTTGTGGAATTGGAAAAGTTGATAAATTTATCTTCATTGCATAACTTTTTCATGTAAGTTATGCATTCTGAAACAGCTTGGTTACAAAACTGTGCACCGTTGGTTTTTTCCTGAGGAATGTTGAAATGCTGTTCAGTCTTTAAAAACCTGCTTTGAAAAACAGAAGAAGAAAAAGTAAAAGTCAAAGTCTAGGAGACTATTTTTGAAACCACGGACTTCTCTTGTAGTCATTGCAGTAGAGTCAGGGCTCACAATTATTTTATTTAAAGTGCTGATAAGCCCTGGACGGTTTTCATGAATGGTAGATATTATTTTGGCGTTACAGCTCCATCTCATTCACTGTCTGAAGGAATGTGTTACCAACAATACTGTCGAGAACTGCTGTGGAGGACATGAAAGGAAGAAACAATACCTTCAAGTGTGGAGAAAAAAATCCTTACTATTATTTTAGAAGAACAGCTCTGTTGCAAAATTAAACAATGTTCAAAACAATGCGCAAAAAGAGCTTCAGAGGAGGGCAATTTTATATTATGGCAACCGAGCATTTGCTGGTGCCCTGGGATGCTCTGGCCTCCTTGCCTTATGTTATGTGCCTCTGGCTGCCCTAGGTTAGGTTCATGCTGCTGCACTTTGACTTGCTCTCTAGTGCTGATGGTTTAGAAGAAATAACACCAGCCAAAGTCTTACACTCCCACTGACAAAGTGCATAAAGTGATACAAGAATGTAGGATTCCGCGGCCGGTGTCATAGTGATTAAAATCCTTCTGGGTATTATGCTACATCATTGGAGAGCTGCCTACATAGGAGAAACAGGGAGACCTGTCAGCTTACGAGTAGCAGAACACGAACGCTATGTACGATTACAACAACATAATAAATCGGCGATAGCGGAACACCACAGTGACTGTGGACAACCTATCAGGTTCCAGGAAGCCCGAGTACTGGCGAAAGAATCGTGGATGCGAGAACGCAAAATACGGGAGGCGATCGAAATTATTAAGCAGCCTGACAACATCAACAGAGAAGATGGCTACAAACTTCTGGCGTCCTGGCTGCCGGCCATCCCAGTCCAACGGGCTGCGAACGGTCGTGGGGCAGAAGCTACACAGGACACGGACGTATCTGCACAAACAGCTGTAGAGCAACTGTCAGTCCACTTCCGCAACACCAGGAGGAAAACTTGCCGACCAGAAGCTGAACGCTGATTGGCAGACAGCTACCAATCGTTGATGACATGCACATCCACGAATAGCCTCTTTCCTTCCATCTTCCCTTACGTCATGACTAGCCAATTATATTAGAGGGCCAATTGAAAGTTTTACTACAGTGACGTCAGGCATCAATAGTCTGTAATAAATAGAAGTACCTAACCCCACGCAAAACCAGTCATGCCCTGAGGAAGGCCATTGCAATTCGGCCGAAACGTCAGTTTTAGTTTATTATTGTTGCTAGATTTTAGCAATGATGCGGCATAATACCCAGAAGTATTTTAATCACCAAGAGCATAAAGGTTTAGTGTAAAAACAATTATTGCTTCTTCTTCTACTACTACTACTGCTGCTGCTGGTGCTGCTGCTGCTGCTGCTGCTGAAGCCTGGCATCCCTTCCTTCCTCTGATCAACTACCACTGCTTTAAACATTTATCAAACATGTCTTTTTGGCTCTTATGAAATTTCAGATTAAACTCTGTTGTAAATATCTACCGATACAACCATAATGTTTCAGCTGTCTTTCCTTCTTCATGGCATTGTTCCCGATGTAACTCATACAATATCTTAATACTCATAGCGACTGATAAAATAATCGTCTTCTAATGAGAAGGAAGGGTAGGAAAACTCTTAATGTGTTTCCTTACAGTTCTTTACTATTTTCTGGTCTCTTTATATTTGGTCCATGACATCCTATTCTCTCTATCTCTCTATTACATGATGTTCATCTCTTTTTTTTTTTCAATAGTATTTCATGCAAAGGTTTCACAAACATCAAATGTCTTGAGAAAAAATGGCATATGTACTTGTATCTTATTTCTCGTTACTAGATACAATGTCATGCTCTTCTTCCTTTGTGAGTTATTAGATTTTGTTTTCATACTTTGTTTTTCTTCTTCCTCCACTAACTTATTTAGGTACTCCCTTCGTAGCTCAACTGATCCAAGATCACACAGTAGCCTCAATGGGTATTTTGTCTGTCTCACTCAGTGAAGTTATGGTTGCAATGTTGTCAACATTTAGAGCAATGTTTCGGCTTCACATTTCTTGTAGGGTATTTGTAATTCTTTGCAGAAACATATGACCTAATCAGCATTATCATCTACAGTTTCTGTGTCCTGATTGTGATGATTTTCTTGTGTACTGTTTACATCCTCAGCAATTTTTCTGACTCTCTTTACAACAGAGGTTACATGTTCAATGCTGCTGTCTGAAACAAGGCAAGTATTCAGAGGAAGGGAAAAGAAGATTAACTGCCGACTGCAATATTCTCCTTCACCCCTTTCATGTTGCAGTTTTTCCTTAGCTATGGAGAGAAAAAATAACAACAATTAAAATGAGAGCAAGTATAATAATAATAATAATAATAATACCTACTACTGAAAAGTTTGCACTAAGAAACAAACACTAACACTTTCAATATTGGACTCCAAGACAATCCTAGTTGCTTGTAAACACATTCACAACTGAAAAAAATGTTAATTTTCCTTACTGGAAAATCACATTTCATTGTCGTCATGGAGCAATTGGCAATGCTTCTAAAAAGAAGTACCGGGAAAAGTGTCTTCTAACAGTTCTGTTGGGATCAGGAAGTTCAAAAAAAGATCTGTTCAGAAATTAGCACGACCTCCTATGGATCTTCTGGATCATCTCTTCCACCTGTTTGATCCTTATTATTTTTTTTGTAATAATGTATATACATTTGCAGCTAAAACGGAAACCAGTTAAGATGAGAGTTATGCTTATTTGGTCATAAGATAGATCTTGATACCGTGTAGTAACAACTCAAAAGTGGCAAAAGTATAACCAAGTCATTCTGATTTTAAATGGGCACTATACATGTGCAGGTATGCATTTAAATTCTTTTAACCCTTTAATGCTGAATAAATTTTTATACGAATGAAAAAAATTAAAACTAATGTTGCTGTATAAATACCCAAAACACTCAGCAGATGGCTGTGCTAGCCATAAGCATTGGTAGCCTCATCTAGAATCTGCATCTTCTGACACTGGTGCTCAAAAAGAGTTAAACTTCTACTTATGAGCAACACAATGGTATGATGTGAATTTGTGAAACTCGATATTAAAGTCATTTTAATTGAACCATCTGTGGGTTCTTGGTGAACCATTGTAAAGTAACTAAACAAACATTGCTTTTGGCCTTGTTTCTCAATATTATTATTAATGTTATTGCACGACCTAGGTTTCGTGTTATAAGCCCATTTTCAAGTACATTACTGATTCTCAAAGATGATAATGCATAGATAAACATGATGACTAGGCAAAGATAATCATATCAACTTCTTAAAATATCGATCCATAGCTTAATGAACATTTACGTCAATGATTATTTTTAACAAATTTCATACATTATTACACATTCAGCAATTACACTACAATGACCGGACTAAAGTTATGCATCAGCCAAGAGATTTTTTAACTACGAAGGACTGGGACCCAAAGTTTTGCTTGTATCCTGGGGTTGTGATCTCATCAAAAAGAGGCGAATAACTGAATTGGGTTTGCTCATTTAATAATAGGTGTGGGGATACACACATCTGTCTTTTAATTTCTAAAATTTCTAATTGGTTGAGTTTGGCCCCATTTCCTTTGTGCATATACATCTATTGTGTATTTGTGGTTATTGTTCAGGCAATGTTCTGCAAAGGCTGAATCAGGCTTCTTCAATCTCCAGCTTCTGTGGTGTTCTTTAAGCCTCGTACAGATTGACCTCCCAGTCTGTCCAGTGTAGCAAGACTGACACTCACGGCATGTGATTTTATAAACCCCACTTTTTGTGATAACTGGTTGTTTGTCTTTTGCATTGAGCAAGAAACTACCTATTGTCTGAGGGACATAGAAAAATACAGAGAATCCCCTTGCCTTCAAGATGTTACTTATGCTAGTTGATGTTTTCCCTATAAAAGATAACCTGCACCTTTTCTTTTCCAGTTTATCTGCATTTTTCATTGGAGACAGTAGGGACCTGACTTGCTTCTTCATCTTCTTACCTAAAATTTCATCAGTGGTGTTGGGGTCAAATTCATTATTTATGGCTATTGTTTTTATTGTGTTAAGTTCCAGATCAAAGTCTTCTTGGGACACAGGGATAGAAAGGAGACAGTGGATCTTGTGATGGAATGCTGCATGTTTGTAGGTTGTAGGATGTTAGGAGGAAGCCGGGATGAAAGTGTCAATGAAGGAATCTTTTAGGTAAATTTTTAATCTATGGTTACCTGTCTTCTATCTTTAAGGTAATGTCCAGGAAATTTATGCTGCTCCTCCCCCTCTCCCCTTACTCCATGCTGTCCTTTATGTTAGTGTGTCACTGGTTCATATTTTCCACAAATTTATGGAGTTTTCTATTAGAACCTTTCCACATACAAAGAATATCATCTACATATCTCTACCAATACACAAGAAGTGGGAGACTGATTTTCCTAAAGAGAGAACCACTGGCAAAACATGTTGTGTATTGGTACAGATATGTAGATAATATTCTTTGAATGTGGAAAGGTTCCAACAGACAACTCCATAAATTTGTGGAAAATATGAACCAGTGGCACAATTTTTTAAGTTTTTAACAGTAGCATAATGCTTTTTCTTGTAATGACCCTGACTCAAGTCTGTCAAGTGCCTTAACATGAATTATGCAGATCATTTTTGTAACACTTCCATTTTTTAACTCCTTTAGGATCCTGCGCACCTTAATAAAATAATCAAAATTGTACTGAATCAGAATGTGTTATGTAGAACTGAGCTATGTGGTGCCATACTTAATAGAAACTTAGAAAATCGTGGTTCATGTCACAATCTTGCCATTGTGCTTTAAGGTTTTTCGGTTTTCCTGATACTTAGATGATTTCTTCAACAAATTCAGTGCTAATTTTGTTCCCATCTGTAATGAACTGAGCTAGTACTATCTATTAAGATCTCATTTTTAATGAGACGTCAAACTCTGTCCTTTGTGACATACAGTCCTCTTAAGATTTTCCCAGTAAATCACATTCTACTATTAGCATGTCCTGCATTATGTTCTGCAGATCTTTGTAGCTCTTCCTCTTTTTGCTTTGTCATGAATTGTTACTTAATATACATTTCAAGTAAAAAGCAGATACGGCTGATTGGTAAGACATGTTTTTACCTTTTTTGCTGTGGAGTGGAGTTGGGCACGTGTTTTAGTTCCCTGAAGAAATCTGCTGGTCTAAAGTAAATGAATGACCATTCTTATTATCAAAGAATTTTCTCTGATGGAAGGAAGGACAGAAATTGTAGAGTAGAACTTGAGAAGAATTGGATGTAAGGGAACTGCCCAACCTCTCGATAACTCTTTAAATTAACCCTGTGTGACAGCATGTTATGGTGTTATGTGAACACTTGATGTGGTGTTGTGGTAAAAGTATAAAATTCATGCAGGCAACTGTTTAAGATTCTGCCATTCACTCTTAGACACTCTCTTTTCTTGTTATAAAACATAATTCTCTCTTTTCTTGTTATAAAACATAATTCTCTCTTTTCTTGTTATAAAACATAAAGCTAGCCCCAACCCAAAAGTTGATTTGCATACTACAGTCCTTTACTACATTCTGATTAAACTTACTTTGTGACTGACAATTGTAATGGCTGCGGGCAGTGTTTTGGCATGCAGCCAGCCACGCTTCACAAGGCACTGCGCGTACCCACAAAACAGGCATCACAGTGAGCACATAACCGCAATTAGGTGGTGGTTGGCCCCTACCACTCTACTTGCTGAAATGACAATCACAAAGTAATTTTAATTGGAATATAGGAAGGGTCATATTGGAAGTGGTTTGCCCTTGCCCTACTCTGACCTTTGTGCGAACTTACCGCTCCTTGGCACTACAGCCCTTGTAGGTCCTTGGCCTCCTGGACAATCTCCGCCCACTCTTCTCTGCTGGCTGCCCTGGCTCTCCATCTTCTAACTCCCATTCTTCTCGGGGAAGTCCTCCTCCATGTTGTCAAGCCATCTGGTTCTCGGTCTGCCCCTTATATGGCATCCACCTGGTTTTCCTTTAAAAACTTTCTTGACTGTGCTGCTCTCCACCATTCTTTCTACATGTCCCAACCAATGTAGTCTATCATCCTTTATTTCTGTCACGATATCTGGTTTGTTGTACAACTCACTGATCTTATTATTTCTGATTCACCAAAGCCCCTATCATTTAATGGCCCGAAGATTTTCCTAAGTATCTTCCTTCACCATCTCTGCAACAACTCCTCATCATTTTGTGCCACTGTCCATGTCTCCAAACCATAAATCATGTCTGGTCTCACTACTGTATGATACACTGTCAGCTTGAGATTCCTATTAAGGCTTCTTGCTTTAAATACTTTAATCAGTGCAATGTAGTTCCTGTTACTAGCTGTAATCATTGCATGTATTTCTTCCCATATATCATTATGCCTTTTCCTAGATGTTAACATATATTTTGTCTTGGACTGATTAATTTTCAGACCCATCTCCACTCCACATATTTCTAATTTTTCATACTTTTCTTCCAGGTCCTGTTTCCTCCTGGATAACAAATCAGTATCATCTTCATCCCTCCCATGAACCATGGACCTTGCCGTTGGTGGGGAGGGTTGCATGCCTCAACGATACAGATAGCCGAACTGTAGGTGCAACCACAATGGAGGGGTATCTATTGAGAGGCCAGACAAACGTGTGGTTCCTGAAGAGGGGCAGCAGCCTTTTCAGTAGTTACAGGGGCAACAGTCTGGATGATTGACTGACCTGGCCTTGTAGCACTAACCAAATCGGCCTTGCTGTGCTGGTACTGCAAATGGCTGAAAGCAAGGGGAAACTACAGCCGTAATTTTTCCCGAGGGCATGCAGCTTTACTGTATGATTAAATGATGATGGCGTCCTCTTGGGTAAAATATTCCGGAGGTAAAATAGTCCCCCATTCAGATCTCTGGGCAGGGACTACTCAAGAGGACATCGCTATCAGGAGAAAGAAAACTGGCATTCTACGGATCGGAGCGTGGAATGTCAGATCCCTTAATCGGGCAGCTAGGTTAGAAAATTTAAAAAGGGAAATGGATAGGTTAAAGTTAGATATAGTGGGAATTAGTGAAGTTCGGTGGCAGGAGGAACAAGACTTTTGGTCAGGAGGAATACAAAATCAAATAGGGGTAATGCAGGAGTAGGTTTGATAATGAATAAAAAAATAAAAGTGCAGGTAAGCTACTACAAACAGCATAGTGAACGCATTATTGTGGCCAAGATAGACACGAAGCTCATGCCTACTACAGTAGTACAAGTTTATATGCCAACTGGCTCTGCAGATGATGATGAAATTGATGACATGTATGATGAGATAAAATAAATTATTCAGGTAGTGAAGGGAGACAAAAATTTAATAGACATGGGTGACTGGAATTCAATAGTAGGAAAAGGGAGAGAAGGAAACGTAGTAGGTGAATATGGATTGGGGCTAAGAAATGCAAGAGGAAGCCGCCTGATAGAATTTTGCACAGAGCATAACTTAATCATAGCTAACACTTGGTTTAAGAATCATGATAGAAGGTTGTATACATGGAAGAACCCTGGAGATACTAGAAGGTTTCAGATAGATTATATAATGGTAAGACAGAGATTTAGGTACAAGATTTGAAATTGTATGACATTTCCAGGGGCAGATGTGGACTCTGACCACAATCTATTGGTTATGAACTGCAGATTAAAACTGAAGAAACGGCAAAAAAGGTGGGAATTTAAGGAGATGGGACCTGGATAAACTGAAAGAACCAGAGGTTGTACAGAGTTTCAGGGAGAGCATAAGGGAACAATTGACAGGAATGGGGGAAAGAAATACAGTAGAAGAAGAATGGGTAGCTTTGAGGAATGAAATAGTGAAGGCAGCAGAGGATCAATTAGGTACAAAGACGAGGGCTAGTAGAAATCCTTGGGTAACAGAAGAGATACTGAATTTAATTGATGAAAGGAGAAAATACAAAAATGCAGTTAATGAAGCAGGCAAAAACGAATACAAACGTCTCAAAAATGAGATCGACAGGAAGTGCAAAATGGCTAAGCAGGGATGGTTAGGGACAAATGTAAGGATGTAGAGCAAGACCGGCCAAACGCTGCACAGTGTGCAGATGTGCGGAAGTGCTGCACATGTGCGCACGTGTGCGACAGTGACATCTGTTATTAGACATGTGTCCCAAATGAACGGCGGCGGCTCCTCTTCCCTGTTTATGTGGTACAAGCAAGAGCGCAACATACCCAGTCTCGTTTACCCCTGGTGACCGTAACCTTAACAGAAAAGTACTGAGAAATGGCAGATACTGTGAAAAAGCAAAGGACGACAGATCTATGTTCTCAGTCGTTTAAAAATGACTGGGAACTGCAATTCTTTTTTGTAGCCGTTGGTGAAAACTCACAGTGTTTGCTATGCCGCTGAATAATAGGTGGCCAGCGTAAGTTTTCAATTGAAAGACACCACAATACATATCACAAAGACGAGTGTAGTGTACTCAAGAGTGAAGAACGGCAAGCAAAATTGAATGTCCTTAACAAAATGGATGAGACACATCAGCTCGATTATCATTTCTCATGACCAGTGATAAACGTGTTTGGATTTATTCCTTTCATAAATTAAAATTACTGTTTACTAACTGTGCATTAGTGCCTCATTCGTCTCCATGTTACATTATTATCAGGAAAGTTGGTCATTAAACCGATTGTTCCAATGTATACTTACATTTAGGTTTTTTTTTAATGTGTGAAGGGCTACGCTCAGTTGAAGTCGATAAAACGTGGCACTCATCTAATTGTCAGTTATTATGCAGATTTCAGACGGAGTTGATGAAAGATGTAGCAATAATGGTATTGAAATAACAGGTGATCATCCAGAGGTCTGCGGTTATCATTCTGTTCAGAGGTCAGTGAGACAGAATTTATGTGGGTGTAACTGAGGGCACCGCGAATTAGTAATAGCAAACCTTGCATTAGTTTAATGTTATTTGAAATCATGAATAAGGTTCGTTGGAAGTCGCTAAGTGGTCTCTTACTTAAACACTAGATCAAAAACATTACTCGTATTTACGTGCCGTCAGTCAAGCTGCCTTAATAAAAACCCACGGTTGTTAACTGTATTACTTGTCTTACTGGGTTAAACTGTTAACATAAAAGTAGACATCTCAATGAGTAGACTGTGACAGTATTTTAAATGTTTAATGTGCAAAATACTGTCCCATGGTTAGCTTGCAAGTTGTGGAAAGAGCACTAGAATGCGCCGGTACAGAGTATCCCAGCGAGTGGATAAAGCGATATCTGTGGGTAGAAACATGCACTATATGAACGCTGACGGCTGCGGCGTCCACGCTATGACCCGGAAGTTGCACATGTGCAGGAGCACCACATGCATGCAGAATTTCTGGCCGGCCCTGATGTAGAGGCTGATCTCACGAGGGGTAAGATAGATACTGTCTACAGGAAAATTAAAGAGACCGTTGGAGAAAAGAGAACACTTGCATGAATACCAAGAGCTCAGATGGAAACCCAGTTCTAAGCAAAGAAGGGAAAGCAGAAAGGTGGAAGGGGAATATAGAGGGTCTATACAGGGGCGATGTTCTTGAGGACAATATTATGGAAATGGAAGAAGACTTAGATGAAGATGAAATGTGAGATATGATACTGCGTGAAGAGTTTGACAGAGCACTAAAAGACCTAAGTCGAAACAAGGCCCCAGGAGTAGACAACATTCCATTAGAACTACTGACAGCCTTGGGAGAGCCAGTTCTGACAAAACTCTACCATCTGGAGAGCAAGATGTATGAGACAGGCGAAAATCCCTCAGACTTCAAGAGGAATACAATAATCACAAAGAAAGCAGGTGTTGACAGATGTGAAAATTACCGAACTATCAGTTTAATAAGTCACAGCTGCAAAATACTAATGCGAATTCTTGACAGACAAATGGAAAAACTGGTAGAAGCTGACCTCGGGGAAGATCAGTTTGGATTCCGTAGAAATGTTGGAACACGTGAGGCAATAATGACCCTACGACTTATCTTAGAAGAAAGATTAAGGAAAGGCAAACCTACGTTTCTAGCATTTGTAAACTTAGAGAAAGCTTTTGACAATGTTGACTGGAATACTCTCTTTCAAATTCTGAAAGTGGCAAGAGTAAAATACAGGGAGCGAAAGGCTATTTACAATTTGTACAGAAAGCAGATGGCAGTTATAAGAGTCGGGGGACATGAAAGGGAAGCAGTGGTTGGGAAGGGAGTGAGACAGGGTTGTCGCCTCTCCTGATGCTATTCAATCTGTATATTGAGCAAGCAGTAAAGGAAACAAAAGAAAAGTTCGGCGTAGGTATTAAAATCCATGGAGAAGAAATAAAAACTTTGAGGTTCACCGATGACATTGTAATTCTGTCAAAGACAGCAAAGGTCTTGGAAGAGCAGTTTAACAGAATGGACAGTGTCTTGAAAGGAGGGTATAAGATGAACATCAACAAAATCAAAACAAGGATAATGGAATGTAGTCGAATTAAGTTGGGTGATGCTGAGGGAATTAGATTAGGAAATGAGACACTTAAAGTAGTAAAGGAGTTTTGCTATTTGGGGAGCAAAATAACTGATGACGGTCAAAGTAGAGAGGATATAAAATGTACACCGGCAATGGCAAGGAAAGCGTTTCTGAAGGAGAGAAATTTTTTAACATCGAGTATTGATTTAAGTATCAAGAAGTCGTTTCTGAAAGTATTTGTATGGAGTGTAGCCATGTACGGAAGTGAAACATGGACGAAAAATAGTTTAGACAATAAGAGAATAGAAGATTTTGAAATGTGGTGCTACAGAAGAATGCTGAAGATTAGATGGATAGATCACATAACTAATGAGGTATTGAATAGAATTGGGGAGAAGAGGAGTTTGTGGCACAACTTGACTAGAAGAAGGGATCGGTTGGTAGGACATGTTCTGAGGCATCAAGGGATCACCAATTTAGTACTGGAGGGCAGCGTGGAGGGTAAAAATCATAGAGGGAGACCACGAGATGAATACACTAAGCAGATTCAGAAGGATGTAGGCTGCAGTAGGTACTGGGAGATGAAGAAGCTTGCACAGGATAGAGCAGCATGGAGAGCTGAATCAAACCAGTCTCAGGACTGAAGACCACAACAACAACAACAAATCCAACAACATCTTCATATGCAAGAGCCTGCATCACTCTATTTAACAGTGTTCCCCCAGGGTTGCCACTCTGTGTCTTTTGAATTACCCTCCCTGAGGTGACGTTAAACAGAATAGTGAAGAGCACATCACCCTGTCGCAATCCTTGGTTAACTTCAAATGCCTTTTATAAAGTGCCCCCAACCTTAACTTTACGTACTGTTCTTCTCAAAGTCATTTGGATGAGCCCAATTAGTTTTTTGGGTACTCCTTTATCTTACATTGCTTTCAAGAGTTGGTCCCATTTGGTACTATCATAAGCTCATTTGAAATCAATGAACAGTTGGTGGACATCGATGTTATACTCATAACACTTTTAAGGATCTGTCTGATGGTAAAAATCTGATCTTTAGTGGATCTATTAGTTCTGAAATCACACTGGTAGTCTCCTAGATACTCTTCTACATATGTACTGGATCACTTGGCCATGATTTTCTCTCAATACTTTATATACTATACATAGCAGTGCAATTCCTCTATAATTTGCACAGTCAGCTTTGTCAGGTTTCTTCTGTATAGGGTAGAGTATAGCTGTATTCCACTGTTCAGGCAGATTTTCTTTCCGCCATATTTTCACTATAATCTCATACAAAACCCTTACTAGTTTTTCTCCACCATATTTTATCATTTCTGCTGTAATATTGTCTTCTCCCAGAGCTTTATTGTTTTTTAGAGTCTTGATACTAGCTTTAACTTCCTCCTGCGTAGGTTCCTCAACAGTTCCTGGTACTCTTCTTCTCTGTTTACTTCTGCTCCATCTCATCTACCATAGCAGCATCTACTTCATTTTCTGATTCTGTATTCAGTAGTTCTCTAAAATACTTGACCCATCTATCTAGAAGCTGATCTTTTCCTTTAATCAGAGAATCTGATCTTTTCCTTTAATCAGAGAATCTGATCTTTTCCTCCAATAAGATTTCCCTCCTTATCTTTACAGAAAACTGCTCTGGATTGGAATCCTCATATATATATATATATATATATATATATATAATAGAGGGAAACATTCCACGTGGGAAAAATATATCTAAAAAGAAAGATGATGAAACTTACCAAACAAAAGCGCTGGCAGGTCGATAGACACACAAACAAACACAAACATACACACAAAATTCTAGCTTTCGCAACCAATGGTTGCCTCGTCAGGAAAGAGGGAAGGAGAAGGAAAGACAAAAGGATATGGGTTTTAAGGGAGAGGGTAAGGAGTCATTCCAATCCCGGGAGCGGAAAGACTTACCTTAGGGGGAAAAAAGGACTTTCTTTTTAGATATATATATATATATATATATATAAAAAAAAAACAAAGATGAGGTGACTTACCGAACGAAGGCGCTGGCAGGTCGATAGACACACAAACAAACACAAACATACACACAAAATTCAAGCTTTCGCAACAAACTGTTGCCTCATCAGGAAAGAGGGAAGGAGAGGGAAAGACGAAAGGAAGTGGGTTTTAAGGGAGAGGGTAAGGAGTCATTCCAATCCCGGGAGCGGAAAGACTTACCTTAGGGGGAAAAAAGGACAGGTATACACTCGCACACACACACATATCCATCCACACATACAGACACAAGCAGACATATATAAAGACAAAGAGTTTGGGCAGAGATGTCAGTCGAGGCGGAGGTGTAGAGGCAAAGAAGTTGTTGAAAGACAGGTGAGGTATGAGTAGCGGCAACTTGAAATTAGTGGAGATTGAGGCCTGGCGGATAACGAGAAGAGAGGATATACTGAAGGGCAAGTTCCCATCTCCGGAGTTCGGATAGGTTGGAGTTGGTGGGAAGTATCCAGATAACCCGGACGGTGTAACACTGTGCCAAGATGTGCTGGCTGTGCACCAAGGCATGTTTAGCCACAGGGTGATCCTCATTACCAACAAACACTGTCTGCCTGTGTCCATTCATGCGAATGGACAGTTTGTTGCTGGTCATTCCCACTTAGAATGCATCACAGTGTAGGCAGGTCAGTTGGTAAATCACGTGGGTGCTTTCACACATGGCTCTGCCTTTGATCGTGTACACCTTCCGGGTTACAGGACTGGAGTAGGTGGTGATGGGAGGGTGCATGGGACAGGTTTTGCACCTGGGGCGGTTACAAGGATAGAAGCCAGAGGGTAGGGAAGGTGGTTTGGGGATTTCCTACGGATGAACTAACAGGTTACGAAGGTTAGGTGGACGGCGGAAAGACACTCTTGGCGGAGTGGGGAGGATTTCATGAAGGATGGATCTCATTTCAGGGCAGGATTTGAGGAAGTCGTATCCCTGCTGGAGAGCCACATTCAGAGTCTGGTCCAGTCCCGGAAAGTATCCTGTCACAAGTGGGGCACTTTTGTGGTTCTTCCTCATCCCCTCAAACCCAGAATCCCCCACAGTGTTACACCGTCCGGGTTATCTGGATACTTCCCACCAACACCAACCTATCCGAACTCTGGAGATGGGAACTTGCTCTTCAATATATCCTCTCTTCCCGTTACCCACCAGGCCTTAATCTCCGCTAATATCAAGTTGCCGCCACTCATACCTCACCTGTCATTCAACATCATCTTTGCCTCTTCACTTCCGCCTCGACTGACATCTCTGCCCAAACTCTTTGTCTTTAAATATGTCTGCTTGTGTCTGTATATGTGTGGATGGATATGTGTGTGTGTGTGAGTGTATACCTGTCCTCTTTTCCCCCTAAGGTAAGTCTTTCCGCTCCCGGGATTGGAATGACTCCTTACCCTCTCCCTTAAAACCCACATCCTTTCGTCTTTCCCTCTCCTTCCCCTCTTTCCTGATGAGGCAACAGTTTGTTGCGAAAGCTTGAATTTTGTGTGTATGTTTGTGTTTGTTTGTGTGTCTATCGACCTGCCGGCGCTTTCATTTGGTAAGTCACATCATCTTTGTTTTTAGATATGGGTTTTAAGGGAGAGGGTAAGGGGTCATTCCAATCCCGGGAGCGGAAAGACTTACCTTAGGGGGAAAAAAGGACAGGTATATACTCGCGCACACACACACACACACACACACACACACACACACACACACACACACACACACATCCATCCGCACATACACAGACACAAGCAGACATTTGTAAAGGCAAAGAGTTTGGGCAGAGATGTCAGTCGAGGCGGAAGTACAGAGGCAAAGAAGTTATTGAAAGACAGGTGAGGTATGAGCGGCGGCAACTTGAAATTAGCGGAGGTTAATTGAGTTAAATCCATTTATCCTCATATGATAAAGTTGACTTCTGTTCATACCAAAATATGAACTGGCAATCAACTTTATAATGGATGTAGAGTGACATTAAAATTTCATAATAAATAGCAATAAAAACTCTGTTGAAGGTAAAGTTGCAAAAAGCAAGATTCAAGCTGAACATGATATTGTACCTGATTTCCATTACACTGGCATCAACTCAATCCAGAAATGCAGAGTAGTGCAAGAATGAGATTGGAGCCTTTAGCTGCTGGTGGGCTACTCGCAGCGTCACACAAGGTTCTGCTGCATCTGCCGGCAGCCTCATGGCAGTCAGTTTGCCAACAGGCAGACTCAACCACTACTGGTTATTTCTGCAGACTGTAAAACAATAATTATAACTTGTTACTCACTATGATAATTGCTGTTGTTGTGGTCTTCAGTCTGACGACTGGTCTGATGCAGCTCTCCATGCTACTCCATCCTGTGCCAGCCTCATCATCTCTGAATAACTACTGCAACTTACACCCTTCTCAGTCTGTTTGCTATATTCATCTCTTGGTCTTCCTGTACAATTTTTACCTCCCACACTTCCATCCAATACTAAACTGATAATCCCTTGATGGTCTCAGAATGTGTCCTATCAACCGATCCCTTCTTTTGGTCACAAATTTTTTGCCTTCCCAATTCTATTCAGTACCTTCTCATTAGTTACGTGACACAATTTTTTTTCTCCCAATTCTATTCAGTACCTCCTCGTTACTTATGTGGCTTACCCACCTGATCTTCAGTATTCTTCTCTAGCACCACATTTTGAAAGCTTCTACTTTCTTTTTGTCTAAATTATTTACCATCCATGTTTCACTTCCATACATGGCTACACTCCAGACAAATACCTTCAGAAAAGACTCCCAAACACTTAAATCTATATTTTCTGTTAATAAATTTTTCTTCTTCAGACATTCTGTTCTTGTCATTGCCAGCCCACACTTTATATCCTCTCTACTTCAGCCATCATCAATTATTTTGCTGCCCAAATAGCAAAACTCATCTACTATAAGTGTCTCATTTCCTAATATAATTCCCTTAGCATCTTCCATTTTAATTCGACTACATTCCATTATCCTTCTGCTTTTGTCAATGTTTATGTTATATCCTCCTTTCAAGACACAGCTTCTCCTCCCATGTCCTTAGAGAATTACAGTGTCTTCAGCAAACCTCAAAGTTTTTATTTCTTTCCCCTGAAATTTAATTTCTACTCCAAGTTTTACATTGGTTTCCTTTACTGCTTGCCCAATGTACAGATTGAATAATATCAGGACTAGGCTACAACGCCGTCTCACTCCCTTCTCAACCAATGCTTCCCTTTCGTGCCCCTCAACTCTTGTAACTGCCATCTGGTTTCTGTAAAAGTTGTAAATAGCCTTTCGCTCCCTGTATTTTACCCCTGCTACCTTCATGGTTTCAAAGACAGTATCCCACTCAAGATTGCCAAAAGCTTCCTCTAAGCCTACAAATGCTATAAACATAGGTTTGTCCTTCTATAACCGATCTTTTAAGATAAGTCGTAGGGTCAATACTGCCTTGCACGTTCCTATACTTTTCTGGAATCCAAACTGATCTGCCCTGAGACCATCTTCTACCAGTTTTCCATTTCTTCTATAAAGAATTTGTGTTAGCATGTTGCAACCATGACTTATCAAACTGATAGTTCAGCAATCTTCACCCGTCAGCAACTGCTTTCTTTGGGATTAGAATCATTACATTCTTCTCGAAGTTTGAGGGTATTTCACTCATATCATACATCTTGCACACCAGATGGAAGAGTTTTGCCATAGCTATCTCTGTGATAATTATGCAAATTAATTTTAGATTGTATTTGTTAGTGTAGATGTGGCTTGTGGGCTCAATGGTAGTGTGCTAGACTACGGATCTAAATGTCCTGCATTTGATCCCCTGTCGGTCATAGGATTTTTATGTGTCACTTATCACTTCTTCCGCCTCTGGCAATGTTTCTTAATGCGAAAAATACTGAGTTGCACTGTAATTCAGAATCCACATTAACTTACCGGTCCCATTATAACTGGCTGGGTAGGTCAGTTCAAAGGTTGGAGGAACACATTGGCATATCATGTCCAATAGAACCATGCCTTGTAAGCACTATGGTGTTCAACCCAGCCTTCCACTTGATGACAGCTTTATCTTTTTATTAGGATACACACTGCTACTTTGAAAAAAGCCACAGCTATTTCTCTTAAAAGCACTCAGCTGGTATTTTTTCTAATAATGCAAACACAATACTTACTTTCCACAGATCACTATCACCTGTCTGTATACTGACAACATCAAGTTCCATTTAATACAAACATTAAAATTAATAATTTAAGGTTTACAAATAGTAACTCATCATACACACCATTAATACTCCAACCAACCCCAGGAACCAGCTGCAAAGCATCCCTTTTATCATTTAATATGTCCTTCACCTGGGCTTTGACTGCTTATTATCATGCCTGGAAATGAGGAATGTCAACACACGATTCTTACTTCCCCTCCCAGGGTGATATTCCACTGCCTACTAAATTTGGAAAATATCCTAGTAATCTGTATCCCATACAGATTTGTAAGTCAACCAACCTGATTTTTGTAGTCTCTTCTCTATTGCTTCTTTGGTAAAATGTCAGTGTATAGTTGCGAAGCAGAAAACCTCCCTGAGTACTGGATGGTGTTTGCTCAAAACTGTACACAACAGCACAATTCTGGTTTCACTTTTCCACTCATTTATTATCCTCAATATTCTACTGTTCTGACTATGACCAGTTTCTTAATTTTATAGGAAAAATAGCACATAAACCAGGTTGTCATTCATGAACAAATATGTTCTTGAAGCACAGTTTTTATAAACACTGTCCACGAACCAATAATAGCCCTAACAAGTCATTAAAACAAAATGATTGTTTGTGGCACAGAACACTGTTCATATTTACACCATACGTCACGGGGGCAGCAGCAAATAAGGTGTCCACAATTAAAGTTCCAGTTTCACAATGATGTAGAAAGAGAACCACTGCTCAGAATAGCATCAAATTTGAACACTGAATCATTGACACAGGGGGAAACATCACGGAAAAAATTGAAAATTTTACCAAACGTGTCTTAATGTAAATGGGATCAGCTACAAATGACAGATGAATTGCAATATGATAGCTATGGTTTGAGCTGCACATTACACAATCTGTGTCATCTGATGTGCATGACTGCACAAGTTCGGCAATCAACATGTATGGCACTGTTAATTAGGTAAGTCCGTCCACTATGACAATGCTGTGAAGTACTGGATGGGAATAATCAGTTTTAATTGTCCTGGGGCCAACAACTGCATAAATAGCAAAATAACATTGGTTTGTAATTGTCGTGAGACTGGCACAGTGTGTGTGCACCATATGCTATCCAACATTTTCTAACACAAGTTGAAATTGAGAAATAGCATGTTCCACAACAGAATGGAGTGTCTCAGCAGTCACATTCAGAATGCGTTGTGCAATGTACGCCTGCCTTCAATTCAACTACATTTGTAATTGGAGCACTGAACATAACATCTTTCAGATACGCCCACAATCATAAGTCACACTATTAAGACTAGGTGATTCAGATGGCCAAGTTGTAGAGAGATGACGGTTGATAACTCTAGAATTTCCAAAATTCCTGTGCAGCAGCCTCTTCACTGACCGTGCAATGTATGGAGGAGCACCATCTTGCATAAAAATGATCCTATCCATGTTTACTGCTGTTGAAGGGTTGGAATGATGGGTGTGGAAAGACTCTCATAGTGTTTATCAGTGATGGTACAGGTAACACGACCTGCAGGACTCATCTCTTCATAAAACTGCAGCTCTACGATAAACAATGCTCTCAACCAGCACCACACACACACATTTGTAGAATGAAGTGGTACCGGTTGATGTGCATGTGGATTTTCTGTTGCCCATATTCCACAATTCTGCTTACTCACATGTCCTTGGAGATAGAAATGGACTTTGTTTGTTCATATAATTCTCCATGGCTGTTCACGGTCCACTTCCATGCGAGCAAGAGATTCCAGAAAAAACTTCTGTCTTACTGGCAGGTCAACAGGAAGCACCTCATGAACATGGGTGATTCTGTACGAATAGGAATGCTGGATGTTTCATAGGATTTTATACATCATAATCGCTGGCATGACAAATGTTTGGGTAATTCCCCATGCACTGCATGTTTGCACACCACCATTCAACTCCTGCAATGCTGTGGCCACATCTTCAACCGACATCAGATCAACCACTTTCCTCCCTCTGCAACATTGCACTTCAAAAGATCTCTCTTTTGGAAATGTGTAATCACTTTCTCCAGACCCTTAGCAGACATTTGACCAATGCCTTTTTTTTTCATACCCTTGAGCATCCAGGCGCACAGTACCCACTGTTGTAAATCAGGGTGTGATCCTCCACGGAGACAGTCATGCTGGGCACCATGGACGCAAACCGAGGCACAGCCATGTGCACTGCATCTGTCAGTGTGCGTATCCTGACGCTTTTAGCACCATCTGTTGGTCATTTTTTTTTTTTTTTTTTTTTTTTTTTGTTCCATGACATTTTCCACACATGATTCTGAGCAGTGGTTCTCTTTTTTCTACAGCGTACTGAAACTGGAAGTTAAATTATGTGCGCGCGCGCGCGCGCACACACACACACACACACACACACACACACACACACGAATTTCCTCTTTGTCTTGCAGAAATTCCTTCAGTAATACATTATCATATAATCACTTAATCATAAAAATCCCTGATTTGTTTCTTTTTCACAAAATGGCTCTAGGGAAATAACACTTTATAGTAACAAATCAGTCATTTAACAATTCTCTATTAGTGATCAGACAAAATCTTGTTCTTTTCACTTCACTTCAGTTCATTATGTGAGGATATTACTTTACTTTAAAAATACTGATTTTGTTCTTATCTGGCCTTAAAGGGCTTGCTTGTGCCAAATGCTTCTCTTTTATAATCACTACTTTAGACAACACTGTAAAATTATTTACTTTAGTTTCAAGGGCATGATGTTGACATATATCTATAATTATGGGCACATTATGATGACAAACTGATCCTATTTCTATTTTTAAATAACCAAAATGATGGTAAATCTACACCTACTGCTGTGCCATTAATGGCTGATTACATTCTTAGATTTATACATTAAGCTGGAAAAGAATTTGGAATTAATTACATTTATTTTTCAACATTACTACTATTACACAAGTTTCTTTACCAAATGTTGCTAACATATTCTTTGACAATGGAAAATCCAGGATGGAATGTAACAGTATTGTTAGAAGGAAAGTTGCTGCTCACCATATAGTGGAGATGCTGAGTCGCAGATAGGCACAACAACTATCACAAATAAAGCTTTTGGCCATTAAGGCCTTTGTCAACACACACACACACACACACACACACACACACACACACACATGTACAAATGCAACTCACACACACGACTGCAGTCTCAAGCAATTGAAACCACGCTTGCCGAAAGCTTTATTTGTGACAGTCTTTTCGTTGTGGCTATCTGCGACCCTGCATCTCTGCTGTATGATGAGTAGCAACTTTCCTTTTCGTAATATTGTAACATATTATTTGAGTAGCATGTATAAGGGACAGACAAATGAAAACAAGTTAGATGGAAAAACTAAGTAAACTGTTTATTATTTCAAATGTATTCATCATAACAGCCGCTAACAAATTTATCCCACTTGGAGACAAGACAGTCAATGGCTTCAAGGAAAAATGTTTGCGGTTGAATACAAAATCTTGATTGTACCTTAGATGTGCACCTCTTCATCCAAAGCAAGTCAAGAGTTCAAATGTCTTCCTTCAGGACTTCAAAAATATGGAAATCACGCGGGGAGAGATTGGGACTGTATGGAGGATATGTAAGGACCTCCCAGCAAAATTTCACAGTGTAGTAAAAACAAGCATGGTTGTTTGGAATACACTGCAGAAGTTTCTTGCTGGGAAGCCTTTACACATCCTCGATGTGGTCTCAATCTCTACCCATGAGATTTCCATACTTGTGGAGCCCTGGAGAAAGACATTCATGGCTGTTGATTTGCATCACAGTGGGATAAATGTATTAACAGTTACGGTGATTACTTATGAAATAATAAACAAGTTACTTTTTTCCCCATATGGCTCATTTATGTTTGACTGCCCCTTATACTTCCACCATTTGACATACTGTTAGCATTTGCTGATGTGCAAGAAGCCAATCACTGAAATACTAAACTATTATATACATAAGGATTGAGCGAAGTAGATGATAAACTATGTTTCTTATAATCTGTTGATAGGATAGTTACAGAAGAATAGTAATTTATGAAATGAAGAATAGAAATCACGTACCTGGAGAGGCATTACTCATCACATAGTGTATTGACTGCAGAGCAGTGAACTCCCTACATACTCACAGGGTCACAGTTAAAATGACTCCCTGCCCTTCCATCTAGTTTTGCAACGCTGAAATTCCACATTTACTTTTCAAAACATTCACAATTCCATTGTAAAACACAACAAATTATTTGAACCTTTCAGCACCAACAAAAACAAATGCACTGAACACTACATCTACATAGAAAATTACCTTCTGCATATTTACACGGAAAATTTCTTTCTTCAGATTGCTTACATCACTGTCAAGTGTACTTGTACAGAGCTACTGCTGGTGACTTCACAACTTCATTTAAACATTACTTACAATAACTTTTACTAACTGCACTCCATTTACGTAGTACAGGTCCCACACTTTCCTTCAACAAGATCATCAACTTTGTCCACAATTCCATTTAATGCCAGCAGACATTTTGTTCGAATTTTGTTACTTATAGCAGCCTTAATTAATTGCATCTCCTATAGCAGCACTGCTAATTATTAATGACTTACTTCCCTTTCAGACTGAAACTCATCTACATGGTCATCTACTCTGACAAAAAGTACATTCACTAATTGCACTCATTCTGTTTCAACATCATCACATGTATCAGTATTTACATCAACAATTTTCTGTCTACCCCACATTCCAAATATCAAAAGTATTTGCTTGTTTTGTGTTGGTAACAATTTTGTTACTAACACTGCCAAAGCAGGTCTACACTACTTCTAATAATTCAGCCTGACAGGAATCAACAACCTCAACTTCCATCTCCTTGTTACATACTTTCTCAACTGCATCTCCACTATTCTGTAGATTTTGACTCCAAGTATCTAAGGATTATCTCAAATGTTCTCCAATCTCATCAATTTTCTTCCCTGTGCAAACTTACATTGAATCCCCGTCTGATCGTTCTATGCATGATACCTTAGACATTTCATCAGCTCTCTAATTTTATCCTGCTGCCATCAAGTTTATTTTTGATTATTACATCTTCTTCTTTACTAAATTCTAGTTCTTACTCAATATCTTCAAACATACTGTCATCACAAGGTTCACTTTTGATTTTTCCTGCCCGTCTTGTCCTTTGTCACTCACTCTGGCAAACAGTTAATCATACTCAATAGTAACAACACTTTGCCTTCAAATTATCCCACCATCAACTGCTGCTGCCACCTATAGCTGCCGTCTGTTTACTGCTACTGTTTGTAGTCCCTGAATCTCCTCGTTGTGTGTTTACGTCCTGAATTTCCATCTGGCTGGTTCCTCATTGGCTGCTGCTCCGCCCAAAATGATGTCAATCTCCAAATCCAGGATTCAATGAAGTCTTCATTATATGGTAGCGTTATTTTGATCAGTTGCACAATATCGAAATTTATTTTGTTCTTGTCATTCACATTAAATAGACTGACCTATTCAGACTTCTGCCACACAAGAGGTTCATGTTGTTCATTGCCACTCAGGCACCAATTGTATGTCAACCAACCTTCATAGTCTCTTCTCCATCGCCTCTTCAGTAACATGTCAGTACATAGCCACGAAGCTAAAAATCTTAATGAGGATTGGATGGTGTTTGCTCAAAAATGTACACAACACCACAATTTTGGTTTCACTTTTTCCCACATTTATTATCCTCAAGATCCTGTTGTTTGGACTATGACCAGTTTCTTACGGAGAGGACCTAGTCAAGAGGCATGAAAAATGGGTCAAATTTTGTACACAACACCGTAATTTTGATTCAGATTTTTCACACCTTTATTATCCTCAAGACCCTATTGTACGGACTATGACCAGTTTGTTAAGAAGAGGTTCTGGTCGAGAGGCATGAAAAATGGGTCAAGTTTAGAATTTTTTTCATACAATGATTGTTTTTATTACTTTATTATACATACACTTCACATGAAAAGAATTTTTATATCTCATAACAAATTAAAAATGGTGGCTGCCACCTTTGTTAAAAGTATGTACCTCGTGGCTCATCTTGGTTTGTGCAAAGCATTGTACAGACTCATGGCTACTTTTGGAGGATTGAAATTTTGGAATACATTTGTCTAGGTAACATATTTGAGTGATTAACACTGCATGATCACAGGTTAATATAAGCACAAGATGAGCCATTGCAAATGTGAAATGCTGGTACAATATCAACCAGTGTAACTCCCAAAATGTTGTATGCAAGCATACAAATATACATACAGGCGCTGGATGTCAGTTTGTGGGGAGGAGTTCGATGCCTGCTGCACTTCATTGGTCATTACAGGGACGGTTAATGCTGTTTGTGGACAACACTGGAGATGTCGCCAGATGATGTCATATGTGCTCGATTGGGGGACAGACCAGATGATCGAGCAGGCTGACGAAACATGTTGGGTTACAACAGCAGTATGTGGGTGAGCATTATCATGTTGGAAAACACCTCCTGGAATGTTGTTCACGCAAGGCAGCACAACAGGTCAGATCACCAGATCGATATGCAAATTTACTCTCAGGGTACGTCAGATAACCATGAGAGTGCTCATACTGTCATACGAAAGTGCACCCTAGACCATAACTTCAGGTGTAGGTCCAGTGTGTCTAGCATGCAGACAGGTTGGTTGCAGGCCCTCAACTGGCCTCCTCCTATCCAATATATGACCATCACAGGCACCCAAGCAGAACCAGCTTTCACCAGAAAACACAGCAAACTTCCACCCAGACCTCCAGCAAGCTCTCGCTTGACACCAACGAAGTTGCAAATGGTGGTGGTTTGGGGTCAGTGGAATGCATGCTACAGGGCATCTGGCTCAGAGCTGTCCTTGAAGTAAATGATTTTTTAACAGTTTGTTGTGTCACTGTGGTGCCAGCTGCTGCTAAAATTGTTGCTGCAGATGCAGTATGATGCGTCAGAGCCATACCCTGAACACACTGGTCCTCCTCCTCCATAGTGCTACTTGCCCATCCAGTACCCGGTCTTCTTGCAACCATACATTCTCGTGAACACCGCTGTCAGCAACCACGTACACTCGCTACATTCCTGTCAAGTCTTTCTGCAGTATCGCAGTAGCAACATCCGGCTTTTCGTTTACATGACATTGTTCAAAATTAACTTAGTGAGGTGTTGATAATGGTGTCTCTGTTGCCTTACAGGCATCCTTGACTAACATCAACTCACCATGTCCATTCTGAAGTGTAACTAGCGCCCACGATTGTTACAGCGTGTATTTAAAGAAAATCTGATTTGCATCCTTACGGTGGTGCTGGTAGCGCCACTCTTCTGTGACTAGTGTGACATTGGAATACGCATCATCTTTCAGATGTAGAAACGTGCCTACCAACTTTCATTTATGTTGCTCAACTGTTTCTTGGTGTTGTGATTCTTTTTCCGTCAGTGTACTTGAAAAAAAAAAAAAAAAAAAAAAAAAAGGAAAAAAAAACATGTCAATTTCTTGGCACCTTTTCCTAAATTCAAATGTTAAATAAAAAACAGATAAAATAAAATTCAAATGGAAACAAATCTCTTGCTAAGGTATCCTTAGTTTTATCATTTTTCATTCAAAAATCAAATGAATTGGTCAATTTGTTGAGGCACTAGAGCACTTCATATGCTGAAAAATGTTGTTTCAAGAAAAACACGTTTAAATTTGGGAGTAACAGGGGGAGAAGTTGTTTCAGAACTTACAGGTAATCTGCAACCCCAGAGCCATAGAAGCATCCTTCCTCTTCCTCAAACATGCTATGGTTCTGATTTGGTGCTGTATTTTTTCAATCCAGGCTCAACTGAGACATTTCTTGCTCTGCAGTATCCTGCATTTCCTGTTAGATAACTCCTCAAAGTTTTTGCTGTTTGTCCCTATGACAATTCTTAACATGTTCATGAACTTCAGAATAGATGAATAACGTTGGCTGAATACAGCTGCAGCTATATATGCTGGTATTTCAACAGTTTCTGCTCCACAATGAAGATGTTTCGGCACCAGTTTCCAAATGCATGCACTGAAGCTCTCATTGTCTTTTTCTGTACTGGAACTGGTGCATCTTTTAAGTAAATCTTCATTGGACAGTAATTCATATACTGGTTGAATGTTTTCTTGAACTAATACACTGAGCGCCTATAGCTGCCCATATTTCGGTCAGTGCACAATTCCATTCAATGTGCAACAACTTTTGAAATACTTTCACAACCAAAAAATCCTTTACAAGACATAATCTATATACTTCAGGGATGCAAATTATGGAAAATAAATAAATAAACTGAAAAAATAAATTTCTCACCTGTCTCGAACAGAACCTCCCCATAACTTCATAGGAAAAATAGCCCATAAACCAGGTTGTCACGCACAAAGAAACAAACGGATCCAGTGGCAGAGTTCATCAAACAATCCATAATGTTCCTATAGACCAGTTTTTATACACACTGTTCGAGAGTCAATAATAGGCCTAACAAGTCATCAAAGCAGAATAACTGCCTGTGGCACAGAACAGTGCTCATGTTTACCTCAAAGTCACAGAGCAACATTTCACTCAGAATAGACCTTATCAAAAATCAACACACGCAACAATCAATAATTTCAGTGATAACAGTGGTCAAACCCTCCTACTGGTGATGGGACAACTCGAGTTTATGCCAAACCAAATTAATTAACAGAGTAGACAGTTTGTGTAAATCAAGTTAAATCAGTTGGGACGAAAATACTGAGATAACATTCAACCCTATTTTTTCTTTGGTGTCTGCACAGATTACAATTTAGTTCAGTTAGCCACCCCAAGATTCATGGTTTCCCAGTGGGAGATAACATATATAGTCATGAGCGTGAAGGATGCTACATAAGGTGCAATTTTTGATCTTCTGGCTTGAAATTTTGAAGATGGACTTGTGAAAAACCTGAAACATGCTGTACAGATTTTGACACTCAACAGGTTATCATAAGGTGTCCAAAAGCCTGTTCACGAGCTTGATTTCATACCACGCTACACGCCGCAATTGTGGGTCTTTTGTTTTGAAATTTGGAAAATAAACTTGTGAACCATTTGAAATTTACTGTACACAGCAATCAGGCGATCTTAAGGTAGCCAAATTCCCATTCATGAGCATGACTACGTATTGTGCTACAGGCCACAGTTTTGAGTCTTTCGACATAATGTTTTGAAGGTAGTGGTATGCCTGTAATTTGCTGTAATGGTTTCTCAGTGATCTGATGATCTTAAGAGAGTCAAATGTCTTAACATAAGCATTAATGGGTGCCACAAAACAGGCTGAAATCTGAAAATACACTCATGAGAAACTTTGAATTTGCTGTAAGGTTTGGACGATGATCAGAAGATCTTAAGGTAGCCAAATGCCTTGTCATGTCCACGAATGGTTCCCATGCTATAGACTGCAACTCAGAAATACACTCATGAGACACTGGAATTTGGTGTGAGGATTTTGATGATGATCCAACTATCTTAAGGTAACCAAATATCACAGCTCGAGCATGAACGGATGATTTCATCATCATTTCCCTGAGTCACTTCATTTTCCAAATTTTGACATACATGTATTTCCGAATTGCCATGATGTTAGTGTTCTGTATAGATCGACTTGTAAATAACAGTTACTAAATGCTTCCCAATTTCGATCAAACGAAGTAAATCATAATAAGCTACTGTGCTTTTAAAGACCACAGTGAGTGACGTTCCATCAGTAGGCACAGACTCAAGTTGGGTTCAATCGGTGTGGCAGTGGTAAACTCAAGCCTCCCACAAAACTGTCATCGACAGTAGCAGCTGTGCACTGTGTGAACACTACGTGACTTAGTTACAATCTAACTTGGGTTGACTTGAAATGCCCTCAACCCGAGTTAACCTGGCATGGTGGCTTGAATTGACCAATCTGTACCCCCTACCAACCTCAGCACAATTCAGTCAAATACTCAAAAACTTGAAGCAAGGAAAACACTCATAAAATTCTTAGACACTGAAATTAATGTGTTTTCTTGGATGCCAAAGTACATATATTTGCAGACATGTGACACATAGCTATTACGTAAATAATTACCAGGAACTGACTTGATATCAAAGTGACTTGTTTATCAACTGGGCTGACTATTTTCTGTGACGTTAGGCTATTAAAGGCCAGTGCATGAACAAATTGTTATTTCAGTAACCACACATTAATTTGAAAAACTGCTAGATCAGACACAATGAGTGGTGTCTTCATTTTCAAATCTGCTCGTTAGCTCAAAATGTTTTGCCAATATGTACTGTTGTAGAATTTTTAATTAGGAATAACATGGTTTGAAAGAAAACTAATTATGTTTCTGCAGTCCAATAATCTGAGACTACAACTGTAATAATGCAATGGAATGTAGTAACTAGAGCAGGTGGGAGATTTAGCTTGCTGTGTCTCATACCATTTTTAACAAAATAAATTGTAATATTTTATAATACAAGTTGACATAATGCCACTAAGAATGTTATTTAACCTAAGCTCTGTATCTGTTTTCTGTGGTGTTTTAATGATTCTAAGAAAATATGTATTTTCTTTTTCTGTATTGCTGCCCAAAGAATTTACTGTATAAATTTTTATGTAATTATCTACTCAAATTTCTGTATATGCTATACGATTATCAGATTGTATTTGTAAAAAAGTGACTCGTTCCACAACCTTGTGAATCCAACACAGTTGGACCTATGGAACATGAAATAAATCAAATCAAATATACTACCAGCTCCTTGGCACATCATTCATTGCCCTGTGGAAGATCCAGGTGCAAGATTTGTGTGATGCATCCACCCAGCACATTCTGCTCCAGTCCTGTCCTACCCCACTAAAGTTAGACCCACCTGTGAAAGCAGCCAAGCTACCTTCACTCTAATTTATGCACAACATTTTGTGTGAACATGAATACTAACCAGCTGTCAATCCAAAAGAATGATCAGTGCCGAATTGTGGCCAAGAGCACAGTTGACAACCCAGTTGCAGCACACTGCTGAGCACAAGCTCAATTTCAATGGCTATTTAACAACCTGTGCCATCTGGATCCTTCCTTCTGAATTATGTAGAATGGAATTGTGCTTACATGAAATTCACGGCCTTAATTCACTAACTCTACCACACAACCACCTCCACTTCTCACCCATTACCCTTTCTTCATTCATCCTGCCCTCAAACCTTCTTGCAGTCTCTCTGTTCTATCTCTTTATCTTGCTTAGCAATCAACTTGTGGAAGAAATTGAGACAATCAATTTCCTTGGACAAGAACTTAAGCTACAATACACATACTGATTTCCTATCAAATAAATTGAGCAGTTTTGCATTTGTAATGCAAATATCTGTACTAGCAAATTCTACTGATGTGAGTACATGATTTGATATAGATTAAATATAGCTGGTTGTAGGGTCACTGTACATTACATACAACGTTTCCACCCTGTAATAGTACGTTTTCATTTCCTCTGGCAACATGAAACAAAAATTTTAATTCATTCCACTGTTCCAAAATGCGAAATACAGTTGGCTCACCCGAGCGGGGTGACGCAGTGGTTAGCACACTGGACCTGCATTCGGAAGAACAACGGTTCAAACCTGTGTCCGCCATCCTGATTTAGGTTTATTTCCCTGAACCGCTTCAGGCAAATGCTGGGCTGGTTCCTTTGAAAGCACACGGCCGATATCCTTCCCCATCCTTCACTAATCCGATGGAACCGATGACCTAGCTGTTTTGTAACCTTCCAAAATCAATCGACCAACCAACAGCTAGCTCAACGGAGATCCGTCTAATGTTACGCAGTTGAGGAAGATTCACAGGCTCTGTCTAACCAAAATCATATGTAATAAATTTTCGCTTTAATGAATGACGACCCAATTATACCTTTCACGAATTAGACAACCAATATCCCTGGGTAACGTTTCATTCGAGGCAAGAGGCGCAGATAATTGTAAGGAATGGTGGACACAGCGGACTAATCTTAAGTCTGTTTCATTTTTACGTAATTAGTGAACTCTGTTTGTTGCTCCTATTATGACGGAGGCATTATCTGTACCAATGCTGATAAAGTTTTTGATGTTCGAATTTAATCCGGAGAGCAATGGCTTTAAGCCACTCACTACGCTGTTGGCCGTTCCAAGCTCGAATTCAACTAATGCCGAATTGGCAGCAACGATATGCTGAAATATCTGACTAGTTCACTTAACACTTTGCTCACTGAAACATTGATTGATTCGTCAATTAATACATTTCAGATCTCCAGTGTCATCTACTAATTCCCGATAAAAATATGGTACCAATACTTTCTTCATTACATTTTCAGCTGTGTCTCCGTACGTCAGCAGTTTCGCTATCGCTGAATGTTTGGTCAAAATAGAAGCATGCTCACATACAAATATCACTCCTGTGCTTGCAGACTTTGGCGTGTTTAAGCTTTTTGTTTTTAGGAACTCTGTTGACCTTTTAATTTTGAAAGACGTTTTCTTAAACAGTGGGTTTTAGCCAGAATATTGCACTTGCAATACTTACAGTATGCTCTTGTGGTGTCGGTTTCGAAGGACTGAAGCCACTTTTTAAACTCAGGCATCAATTCCCCTTCTGAACGATAATGCCGGTTATATTATGCGGTCATTATCGAAATATTACTGGTGAATTGATCACTAATCCCATCTCACCTTCAGCACGAATTATCTGCCAACGAACAACCTAATCACTACAGATTAACCGACACATAATCTAGCTTTGAGCCCGAACTTCTGGGACTCCCCTTTGCAACGACAATGGGTGATAATTACGATATTATTGACACCAGATGTCAGTCGATTCTCGATTAAGCAGTACGGTGACGCGATGCAAACCAAAACGTTTAATTTTATTTCATTTCATCTATTTGGTCCGTTTAATTCATTACACACTTATATACTATACTGAACACAGGACAAGTCAAATTTTAAAAAGAAAGAGAGAGAGAGACAAAATTAACTTTAAAAATAACAATTATAAGATCGTAAATTTCAAGTAACATAAACGACACTATTTGAATTTTGCCATAATTACATATTAAGTTTGCAAGTCTGCTTTTTGTAGCTTAAAAATTCTTTTATCTTATCTCATCACAGTTTTAACTCACTGGTAAGCAGCTGAATAACGTAACTCTTTCGGTGTGCAATACTGTTCTACACTGAGGAATGTGGATATTGCTGATGTTTCTTGTGTTGTGGCTACGAAGATGTTTATTTTGTTGTGGAAGTCGGTACTTTTTAAAAAAATACTTATTTCCAAACAAAATAATTCATGTATGTAAAGGCTTGGTAGGCTCATTATTTTAAGCTGTATAAAATGTGACCTACATGTTTTCAGTTTCTTTAGGTTGCAGATAGCCATGCCAGCTCTTCTCTCCATCCTAAATATTTTTATGCTTGTGGCCGAGTTTCCCCAGAAGAACAGCCCATACCAGAGTAATGAATGGAAATACACATAAATACCTGAATGACTGTTGACCTTCTTGCACTTTGGCTTAACACACGAAGAGCATAACAAGCCTCTGAAAGCTTTTCTCCAAGTTCTTTCATATTCCATTTTAAATTTTCTTTTACCCATATACCTAGAACTTTAGTTTCAGTAGCGGATTTCAGTAATGTGTTGTCAAGATATGATATTGGTATCAAATTCTTGCACAAGTGGGGAAGAGTGGAAATTCATAAAGACAGTTTTTTCTTTGTTCATTATTCTCTTATTTTTTTGAAGCTAGTTAGTAACTAGGGATATTGAAGTACCTATTACTATTTTCACAGAAATTTTGTCAACAGCTGTTATTAAAATGCTGGTGTCATTGGCGAATAAGATTCGTTTTTCCACTTTAATAAAGCCATTTAATCATCAGTGTAAAGGGGGAACAATAAAGCTCCAAGGATAGAGTCTGGGGGCGCTCCATGCTTTATCGTTGGATAGATGTGTTGTTGTTGTAATGACATTTTCTTTCATGTTATCACGACTTAAAATCATCATTTGCTGTCTGTCTTCTATGTAAGATCCACTGATATGGCAGCCCTCTGACACCTTTTTGAGATTATTTTTGAGCAAAAAAGTCACAGCAAATTATGTCAAATGGTTTTGAGAGATCTAGGAAAATACTAGTAGCATGTTCTTTGTCATCCAGTGCTTTACAAAGCGCTCCTAAATACTCATACAAAGCTGCTAATGTAGACTTATATTTGTTGAATCCATGCTGATTTGATGAAAGTAATGAATTGTTTGTGATGTAGCTTTGAAGCCTGCTGTGGAAAAATCTTTCAAATATTTTGAGGAAACACTGAGTTGGGAAACTGGACGATAGTTATTTGCCTTTTTAGTGTCCTCTTTTTTGAATATAGGAGTTACTTTAGCTTTTTTAAGCTGTTGGGGAAGGTTTCAGTCGGTGAGGATGTGTTCACCACATACATTAGTGGTTCTATTACGTAATCAGGGGACTTTTTAAAAACATAATCTGGCATACTATCCAGCTCACATGAAATTTGTTTTTGAGTGACATTATTTGCTTCATCTCTGTCTCTGTGACTACTTGAAGGAACAAACACTTAAGATTTGCATTTACATAATTTGGTAGGCACATAACTCTGTCTTCAGGCTGATTTTGGATTAACTGATTTGCTATATTAATAAAATACACATTAAATTTAACAGCTACCTCTTCTGGACCTGACAGTCTGTTGTTTTCAATCCGTAGAGAGATATTCTTTGATGATGATTCTGTGCCAGTTTCTGCCCTTACAGCCTTCCAGACAGCTTTCATTTTGTTTTTTGCTCTTGAAATGTAGTTATCATTATTTCACTCCTGATTACACAATTTGGTTTTTTAAACAAAAAACACACAATCATTGAGTTATCTGAAAAGTGCTAAAATATTCTGAACTGAATTTTTCATTCTAGATCAATTGAAATTACACTAAATTTAGCCATAAAAGCTAAATTAGCAGCGACTGCATAACAGACTTAATTAAAAGGTCAACTCTGGTGACAATGCTGCATATCCAAGTAACTTTGTCGAATTTGCTTTTGTGTAGGTACCAGTTCCAAGAAATAGAATTGTCAACAATAATGAAACGAGACTTACTCGTAGATTCACGACAGTACAGTTACAAGTCATTCATAATCACATACATATAGCAACTAGAAAACGTAATAAATGTAAAATCAAAGTGGTGGACGTACTGAGAATCGATAATGTTTGAGGGTAGTTGTTAAGGTACAAAAATCGTTCATTTAAGAGCGTGTGAGTGAGCTTTGTCTTTTATGCTATTTTTGATTATGATGTTTTTTGTTCTCACTTCTTGTTCTTGTGTGTTCTGGATCTCATATTGCTATGTGGTATGGAAATATATAATAAAGTGTTCGTATTACCAATTTTGTGCATTTAAGTGTGTAATATTTACATCCCCCCTAAAGTGATGACCCCGAACAGAATGGTGATTCTTTCTTTTCATTGTCATGCCGCACACACTACACAATGGATCCTCACACAAACACTGTGAAGATGGAATGTCAAGGTTTGCTGTCACCTGGTAGTGCTGTACCGTCAACAACTGCTGCAGTTCCCAGTGCTGGCTCAAACCAAGACAATAACAGGGTCTGCAATATAAAAATTCCGCCCTTCTGTCCTGCAAGAGCACAACTTTGACTTACACAGATGGAAGTTATTTTCTGGCTGTATGGCATTGTCTCAGATGCTGATCAGTTTACTTTGATTATTTCTCAGCTGGAATTAAGTGTAACTGAACATCTTTACGGTGTTTTGGCTTAACAATGGTGTGAATTATTTTAAGAAACTGAGCTGCGATTCCAGCGGATTGTGGATAGTAAGTTCTGTGCCAATGATACCCCATCCAAGATTCTTCAATATCTACATGTGCTGGTGAAAAAGAACTGTTTTCAGAGCAATCAATGAAGCTACTTTGGCTCCATAGATTGCCTCAGAATGTGTGACCTGTTATCTCGGCTTTCCCTCAACTCTCTGTGGATTTATTGGTGCATAAGGCGGATGCTGTGGCGACTGTCTGCTCAAACACTAATTTGTGTGTCACAATGAGTGAAATTTGCGTTGATGGCCCCCAACTCGCCAATGCAGGCAGTGGCAGCTATAACAAGCCCAGATTTGCACATTTCACAAGCTGCAGTGAGTGGTTCGGCGCCAGAGCCATCTATGGATACACTTAGCAACAAATTGGCCACACTTAATTCGTGGCTTGCGACGAATGGACGCAACGATGAAAATAATGAATGCGGCTCTGCTGCACACCACAGATCTTGGTGCTGGTAGCACGGGCGTTTGGCAAAGCTGTGAGACAATGAATCCACCCCCGTGCACCGCAGTGCACCCAAACACCGTTGACATGTGCCAATAGGCACATGTGCTCGTCTGTATTCTACAATTTGCCTACTATTGAAAAAGAATGCTATGGTATCAGCAGTTGATAGCTCAGCAAAATTATTTATAACAGACCCAGTATTCATTTCATAATGAATACTGGGTAGTGTAATTCCACGAAGGAAAAATGAATTTCGCTGGTTCGCCGGTGTTACTATATTGATGGATGCTAACAATTCACACATTCCAACATTTGAAAAGAAGACTCTGAGACTGGTATTTGACGATGGGCTTTCCCCTACTTGTATTTTAGTCAAGCAGACTTGCTCAAGCATTTTTCGATGCACCATTGTCTGATAACAGTACTTCTGTCTGGCAAGCTCTCGACTGCTCTGCGCCATGTTCTGCTTGATGCCATCAGTATCGCATGAAGATGTCCAGGCTTTCTGTGGCTACTGAAACGGGTGATTTGCAATTGCTTCTATTCTCGTCTGAATGCGGAATGCACTTACGTGCATTGTACAAGAAGCCTTCGATTCTTTGGTTGTGTGATAGTTGAGTGCTTGCCAAGTTACTTAAAGAGCACGTGATGCTTGACGCAAAAATTCGCCTGATTAATATATACACATAGGAACTGGAGAACATTAAGGTGCTATGCGAGAAAAATGTTCGTTTGAGCTTGAGTGTGGCGACCACTGAAAAACAGTGAAACACTCGAGGATTTAGGACACTTGCATGATGCAGCAGCTGTGTGTAGGCTGAGTTCTTCCTGTTTGTCCCCTCCAGGAGCGTGCTGCTGGTGGATGGACGAACTTCGTTAATTGCTTCTGCAGGGGTTATTGGTGCTGACAGATCGCCTTGTGGTTAAGGGTAAAGTGAGACATTCTACAATTTCTCACATAAGAACTACTACTGGTCAACCTCTTACTAGTCGACTTAGATGTTTGCCTCCTGAGAAATGGCTAGTGGCTAAAGCTGCATTTGATGAAATAATTGCTGATGGGAAGGTGTCAAGATCACACAGCATGTTGGTATCACCACTACAGATAGCAGAAGAAAAGATAGGAGAGATGAATTTGCTGGAAATGTAGGGGCACCAGTACTCATACTATCCTTGATAGATAACCCACGCCCAGCGTGTCGTATTTCGATATCAATATGAATGATGATCATTCCTGCAGCATCACCAACTATGGTAATGCCTTCGCGCGGGTTCTGAAGGCTGCTCATGACAAACATAAGATGACTTCGAATGCACTGTTTTGGTATTTTTCAACTCACTGCTATGTATGCCTGCTGGCCTTCGAAATGCTGCCCAAACATGACATTATTTCATGGGTGAGGTTCTGCATGGGCTTCCTTTAATTTTCTGTTGTACTGATGGTGTACTGGTATTTTCTTACATGAGCAGCTGTGTGTATTTCTCACGAAATTAGACAAGTATGAGATTACAACTAACAGAGACAAATGTGTGTTCAATGAATAAGAATTTAAATTCCTTAGTTATACTGTCTCACAGTCTGGCATTTCTCCCAATACTGATAAAGTAGCTGATATTGTGCAGATGCCACTGCCGGTGACTTTTAAATGCATTGGAATACTGAATTACCCTCATAGGAATCTACCCCATTTAGTGGAAGAGCAAGGGCAAGTCAATGATTTGCTCAAGGTCAAGAAAACATCCGGAAGAAAGAAAGTCCTACAGAAGTCTGAGGCCACTCAAGCATGCAAGCCCTCAAAATGGCTGTAGTAAATGCTACTCTGTTGATCCATACTGTTCCCAGAGCACCCATTGCCTTGCTAATGGATGCAAGTCAGAGGCAGTGGGTGCACGGTTGAAGCAAATGATTTTGTCGACATGACACTGTTTGACATATTTCTCAAAGAATCTGTCAGAGCATCAGGAGCAATTGGAGTGCCTTCGACAGGACGTTATTGGTCTTCTTTTTGGTGGTTAAGCATTTTTGGCCATGGTGGAAATGGAAATGGAACAAAGAACACATTGACACCGGTGTGTCAGACCCACCATACTTGCTCCGGACACTGCAAAAGGGCTGTACAAGCAATGATCACACGCACGGCACAGCGGACACACCAGGAACCGCGGTGTTGGCCGTCGAATGGCGCTAGCTGCGCAGCATTTGTGCACCGCCGCCGTCAGTGTCAGCCAGTTTGCCGTGGCATACGGAACTCCATCGCAGTCTTTAACACTGGTAGCATGCCGCGACAGCGTGGACGTGAACCGTATGTGCAGTTGACGGACTTCGAGCGAGGGCGTATAGTGGGCATGCGGGAGGCCGGGTGGACGTACCGCCGAATTGCTCAACACGTGGGGCGTGAGGTCTCCACAGTACATCGATGTTGTCGCCAGTGGTCGGCGGAACGTGCACGTGCCCGTCGACCTGGGACCGGACCGCAGCAACGCACGGATGCACGCCAAGACCGTAGGATCCTACGCAGTGCCGTAGGGGACCGCACCGCCACTTCCCAGCAAATTAGGGACACTGTTGCTCCTGGGGTATCGGCGAGGACCATTCGCAACCGTCTCCATGAAGCTGGGCTACGGTCCCGCACACCGTTAGGCCGTCTTCCGCTCACGCCCCAACATCGTGCAGCCCGCCTCCAGTGGTGTCGCGACAGGCGTGAATGGAGGGACGGATGGAGACGTGTCGTCTTCAGCGATGAGAGTCGCTTCTGCCTTGGTGCCAATGATGGTCGTATGCGTGTTTGGCGCCGTGCAGGTGAGCGCCGCAATCAGGACTGCATACGACCGAGGCACACAGGGCCAACACCCGGCATCATGGTGTGGGGAGCGATCTCCTACACTGGCCGTACACCACTGGTGATCGTCGAGGGGACACTGAATAGTGCACGGTACATCCAAACCGTCATCGAACCCATCGTTCTACCATTCCTAGACCGGCAAGGGAACTTGCTGTTCCAACAGGACAATGCACGTCCGCATGTATGCCGTGCCACCCAACGTGCTCTAGAAGGTGTAAGTCAACTACCCTGGCCAGCAAGATCTCCGGATCTGTCCCCCATTGAGCATGTTTGGGACTGGATGAAGCGTCGTCTCACGCGGTCTGCACGTCCAGCACGAACGCTGCTCCAACTGAGGCGCCAGGTGGAAATGGCATGGCAAGCCGTTCCACAGGACTACATCCAGCATCTCTACGATCGTCTCCATGGGAGAATAGCAGCCTGGATTGCTGCGAAAGGTGGATATACACTGCACTAGTGCCGACATTGTGCATGCTCTGTTGCCCGTGTCTATGTGCCTGTGGTTCTGTCAGTGTGATCATGTGATGTATCTGACCCCTGGAATGTGTCAATAAAGTTTCCCCTTCCTGGGACAATGAATTCACGGTGTTCTTATTTCAATTTCCAGGAGTGTATTTAAAATTTACATGAACTACAAACCGCTGGTTTCTATTTTCAAACGTGTGACTAAGCTGAACTCTCCCTAGCAAATGCACCGTGCTAAATTTGTCACGCAGTTTTCTACTGATATCCGTCACATTCTGGGGCAGCTGAATGTGGTAGCTGACTGTTCATCTCGAAACTGCAGAGCAGTCTCCTTTATACACTGGGCAGTGGTGGCTACCAAGCAGGAGGCTGACCCCTACCTCCTGTGCTGCAGTGCAAAACTTTCTTCAACTGGAATGGGTTTCACTGCCGGGCTCTGCGCTACAGGTCTGGTGTGACATAATGTACAACAGGGTCCATCCATTCCTCTCAGAATAGAGGCATCAAGCTGTTTCCGAGGGATCCGCAAAGTTGGTGTCAGCCATAGTTGTGTAACTGACAGGAATCACAGAACATTCATTATAGACAGGAACAGAAGATGGGATACAGTACTGGTGGATTGTGTTAAGCCTGCTTGCACTGATGATGACTAATCTAGCTCATCCTGGGGACCTAGGTGATCTTTGTATGGACATCAGGGTAGTTTGTTGTATGCTTATGGGAACCTGCTCCTATACAGCCTGCCCAAAAGTTGCCAAGTTGCAGTCCAGTATAGTAGTGACATGCAGGTTTCAATCGATTTTGAGTGCACCTGGTATTTCGCAATCAATGCAGGTGGTGAATTTCTGTGATAGTGATCAATATAAAGGTAATGTTTGGCAAATGTGGCTGAGTTACAGCTCTCTGAAATGGGGGTGAGGGTGTGAGGCTGGTGGGTCAGATGCACTGAGAATCGATAAAGATGAAGATGGTCATTAAGGTATAAAACAACCATTGACCTAAGAGAGTGAAAGTGATCTTTGTCTTTTGCACTTTTTTGATTGTGATCTTCTTTGATCTGTCTTGTTGTTTCTAATGTGTTCTGCGTCTCATATCGCTGTGTGGTGTGGAACGATATGATAAAGTGTTTGTATTAACAAGCTTGCGCTGCCCCCCTAACTCTGGTATTCAGCAACGAGCAGTGACAGTGCAGCGCTGCATTTACAGTTCCAAACTAAATGGCTGCTCGGTGTAATGCAGTGTAAAATGTTGTTCTCAGTTTTACATTTTTTTACAATAGTAGCTGGTATGCATTTCTAGCTAATCTTAATGTTAAAGTGATTCAACAGAAATGGTGAACTTGCATCGACACAACATATCAAATATTAAAACGATAACTGAAGTGTGGAATATCTTTTGTTCTATCATGTCTGTCTTCTTGCCTGTTTTTGGTGTCTACCATGCTGTTTATCAGTTGTATTTCTCGTGTTTCATGTATCAGAAAGTGAGTTATAATAAAATATGTTATCTCACTACTAGCCAGGCCCAGAACTGGGGGAGGGGGCAAACTGGGGTATCTGTCCCGGGTGACTATTTCAGGGAGCGCCAAATTAAAATTCTTGAAAAAAGAAAACCTTGTTTCACAAAGCGCCTAGCTTCCAGTGCATGTTGGTCTATCAAGTATTCATATGTTATTGAAATGCATCCCAGATAGTTTTTGAACATTTTTGAACACATTATAATTTGAGTTCCGAACGAATCATAAGTTGATTTTTGAATGTGTGCCTAGTGCACGTGTGGTCTCTGACAGGTGAATCCCCATCACATCTAGAAAATAAAATCTTTCCCGCAGATAAAAGGGGATGAGGCTATACGAGCTGAGCCGAGTAAACTCAAATGGATGAACGCCAATCGCTGTTTGCTTATGTGATTGACTGAAATACATAGATTCAGACTACCAGAGTGGAAATAAACGACTAAGAGGAATAAAATGTAAGAAGGATTGCACATTATCTTCTCAGTGTATTCAAGAAAATGAAATTTTGACTGGTACTTTTTGCCTGATCGCGACCCTACTAAGGAACAGTTTTACAGTCCCCTGTTAGCAATTGCTTTAAGTTCTGTTCTCGGAACAGCGAGGAAAACCCATTGTAAATGTACAAACGTGTGTGAATTCCTAAGGGACAAAACTGCTGAGGGCATCGATCCCTTGAGTTATACGTTACTTAAACTAACTTACACTAAGAACAACACCCACACCCGTGCCCGAGGGAGGACTCGAACCCCACGCAATCCGTGACATAGCGCTTTAGACGCAAAACGCGTAGTACAAACAAGTAATAACGCCTAAGCAAAGAATAAACGCTGGATAACTGAAATAGTAATTCTGGCAAGGTTAGTGAAGTTAACCTGAGAATAAGTTTTGACAATTGCAGGAACGGTTACAGAATTACAGATGACAAGATTGTGTGTTGGAACGAGGAAGGAGAAGAAACGAGGATACCTCACGAATTATATGAAAGAATATGACGATACCAAATTTATATAAAAATGTCGTACTGCTACTATTCGATCTCACGCTTGAGAAACTGGAGCATATGAATGAAATGTGAAACTATTGCTTAACATAAAACTTTTTGCTTGTAGTAGGCCTAATGGGCATCTGACATCGGTCCTTCATTAATTATATTGTCATGTTATTTGTGTAAATGAGGTAGATAAAAATGACCATATGTGCCAAAGCAGTCTCGTTTTTGGCGTGTGTTATGATCTCTGCAATATTAGAAAAGCATATTTCGTTTTATCTAGCTGACAGTGACAAAATAGACGTAACCAAATTGAGAAACTACAACAGTCTTAGGTGCTATTCGTATCAAGGGCTTTTTCATTATTACGCAACAAAATTTTGATTTTTCATGTAGCAAAACGTTTGACGAACTTTGATGAGGTAAGAGGTAATAGATTATTTCACAGAAAGGAAAGCACGCTGTGTAAAGCTGTAGCAAGACTGGAGAGGAAAAATGTTGGGACCTAAGGGCTGAAGAAATGTGTACAGTATCGTTTGTCTCTGTCTTTACTGCTTCATATTTCCTATATTTAATTTTATGTCATACAAAAGAGAAAGTTATTAGCTAACAGACAATATTAAGTTCAAATTTTCGGAAGAGTGCTTATTCTCCCAGTCACAAATAATACTACCCAGAATTAATTGAGAGGCACCACAGGACATTTTAATTTCCACTGTCCGGGATGTAGGTTTGATGGCCTCCATTACAAAATATCATGTTTGAATTCCACAAAGCGAAATACAATGATGTGCGGCAGAAGAATGCTGTGTGAAGTGGCATGGCGCTGCACTTTGACACACCTAAGACCAAATAACTATATATCAAACTCTTCGGAAAGATGTGTGCTGGAAAATAAACATAGTTTTGAAAAATCAATTTTTAAAGAAATTTTAACATGCTATTTCAAACGCTCGGGAGGGGGAGGGGCGCCACTATCAAGTTTTTGCCCTGGTTTGGAAATCCGTATATCCGGGGCAATTATTAATAAGTTCTCACTGCACTCATTTTGGATTGTCGTCTCCATAAGTGGTGCTCTCTACAGAAAGCCATGGATCACGAGAAACATGTCAGGTGAACATACTACTGGTTAAATGTATCACATCTTGTGCACCACATAGCAAAATAGCCATTCCGCCGTATATTCTGCGACAGTCACACCTGTGGTTGAAGCTATTGGAACTTCCGTTCACTGCCTATGGTGTGTGTGATAACAATTTATAATTTGTACTTACCATCAGTACTTTAGACACTCAAACTCTTTTGTCATTGTCAGACGTTATTCGTAACACACCAGCTGTGTGCAAGTACACACACTTCAAATACCACATGCTTTGCTGTGTTCGAAAATCAAGAGAAATATGCATTCAATAACTGTTAAAAAGAGATGTTATTGGTGATGAATCTCCCATGAAAATTTTGGCTCAATCTACTACTGCTAACGACTGAAACCGAAATTTCAGTCACTACTTTCAGCTAAGTGTGGTTCAGTCAGCTACCTTTCGCTATTAAAAGTGCTATGATTTTGAATAACACCAAAGACTTGAGTTCTCAGCTGCACGTAGCTGATTAAGTGCATAATACTTCTTTTTAAATGACAATTCGAGTAGGAGCCCTCTAACTGATGGTGGCGTAGTGGAAATAGTTGCTCCTACGGCTGTTAGAGGGCTGCTGCTCCCACTGGCTGAACATGTATTCGCACGCTTCGGGATGACTTGAGGGGAGTGTCTCCCGACAGTACGCACTTGGCTGTTTTGACGTTTACTGACCGGAAGTTGGTCTCACGTGACGAGGATTCCTGTTCGAAGACGCCATTCATGTTGATGTTTATTGTGCTGATAACCAATGTTTACACAGACACAGTAAAATTGGCTTCACTTCTATAAAGAGTGATAACCACTTAGTTCTAAGACACAGGCACTGCTTGCGATTATGGGAGTAACTTTCTGAGTAGTATGTGATCCGTTTACACTTAATTCTTCTTTCTGTTTGTCACAGAAAAATTATTTCACTGGAATAAAAAAACGATAGATCACAGTATTTTTGGGCCATGTAGCATTATCCATTACGTTATAGCTAAGCTCAGAGTCAACACTTTCAAGCTTTTCAGCTGTCAAGTTGTAATGTTTAGGGAAGTTTTTTTGTTTTGCTGGAAGCTAATGACTGTTCATGTGTAGCCATGATCTTTTTTCATCATACAGCATTCTTTATGCAGGTTCTCAACAGGGCTGGAACTATACTGTGGCTACTTAAAAGCCGCTTTTCGTCGTCCAAAATATTAAAAATACTTCATATTCCCCGGTTTGGTCCCCCTGCATGTGAATGCGAAATAAACCGAGGTAGCAAACTTACGAGCAGTATAGCCTTGTGTTAACTTTTTAACCACATTTATTTTCCATATTTAACGCACATTTCGTTATAACAACTAAGATCCACAGAAAAAAAAACCGACACAAATCGACTGAATATTTCGGCGTATCTGTACGCACATATATCAATTACGTAAATTTCAATATGGGCCTACTGCGGAACTTTTATACTATTCTGTTTATTGAACATGAAGGACTAAAACATAAGATAGAAATTACTTCAAGCTTAACTAATTCCTTCAGTCTTCACGGTTGCAACTGCATGAAAACCGTCCTCGCCGCCAAGTCACATGACTTCCGGCAGCCAAACGTCAAAACAGCCAAGTGCGTACTGTCGGGAGACACTCCCATGACTTGAGCACTCTCTGGCAGCAGATTAAAGAATCTCCAGCAGCAGTGGTGACTCACAATAGCCAATACGCCAACAGCTGACAGAACACACACCGAGATGTAAACGAATGTTGTTTACACAACTGGTCTTGTTATCATTTCCGATTCGGAGAACACCCAAGAAACGGCACTTGCTCTTGCAGTTAACCTAACGACAACAACCACAAGGTGTAGGCGCTACTGGTCGTTCTGAGATGAAGCGCCTCTCCACCAACTTTTACAAAACAAAAGTGTGCAGTTTGTCCTCTGTTAATCATAATCTAAAGACAACCTATCCTAAATCAACCAAAGGAACTTTGTTCACTACCAGCATTGTCAACGTCATTATTCCAGAAACAACGAGACGACAGGTCATTTGCAGGAACCATGGTGGATCATGTCATTTGTATGTAACTGACACTTGTATTTCACGAACATATCTTACTGACTCTGGATTGGGCATCAGTGTTCTCCAGGAAACGAGCATTCTTTAGCTGACTAATGACTCACAACCGTGAACAACTTCAGAATTTCCACATTTAGTAAACGCACTATAGTGTGAACTAAAGCTTCAAAAAATCTTTACAGTGGGCTTTCCCAGTAGCTGATGTAACAGAACTCATTCTTGGGGTCGATTTATTGCACTATTTTAACACTGTCATTTCAACTCGACAAGCAGAAATCTACATGGATGGTGAAACAGATTACACCCATCCAGGTTCAACAAACAGCTGTCATACTCTAAGCTGCACCTTGCTCCTTGGTGTGCCACTATAAGACATATTGCTTAGTGCCTCTGGATTAGATGCCGCGACGATTGAGCTGGAATTTCTTGGCTCAGCCTACACCACGTAAGATTTTTCGACAAAGAAACTTCGTACATTACTGTATAGTTACAGCGATTTACTTAACAAGTTATCATTCCCTAGAGAAAATAACAAATATTACTAAGGAAAATACTGCGTTACACTCTCAAACTTGTGCAAGAGCCAATGACATGGAGAAGACCAAAGCAGAAATTTGGAGATTAAGTGAAAATATTCCTCCATCCGAGTTCTCTTCTACTACCTTGAGAGATATTAAACAGCGACCTGCGTCTATCCCCAGCGTCACACACGACTCTTGACGTCACATTCAAACTGCTCCAGGAGTCAATTTGGCCCTGAGGGCTTGCAAGTTCCTGGTTTACCTACTGTGGAGAAGCAGTGCCAGTTGCTTATATCCTAGTGGACACAATGGGGGTCTACATTTCTAACCACATGGATCTCTCGTTTTGGATGCCCCACCAAGGTCATTACTGATCAAGTATGCTACAGAAAAGAAAGTTTGATGTTTTATTAACTGTAGGTGTTATCTGCCGTTCTGACAATTCTGGGTGTCGCATGCACATCTCATAAAAAAGAAAGACAACTCCTAGAGATCTTACAGTGACTATAGCACAATGAATATGCAAATGACTCCAAACTGTATACCAGTGCGTAGCATACGGGATTTCACTAGTGTGCTAGCCAGTGTAAAGATATTCATCGTGATCCATTTTAAAAAGCTTACCACCAGATTCCTGTAGCACCTGAGGATATACCAAACACTGCTGTTATCAAGCCTTTTGGACTATTCAGACTACTTACGTATACCATTCAGTCTCAAGAATACTGCCCAAATGTGGTATCACTGCGTTGATGAAGTGCTGCGTGGATTTTCTTTCTTTTTTGGATATACGGACGACGTGTCAGTGTTTCTGCCTCTGGTGGCAGCCTCACAGGCACCTCTCATGTCCGCATCGTCCTACCAAATTAAAGTGTACAATGTCTCCTCATTTGGATTCCTGAAATGTTACAGGTGTTTGACATAGTGAAACCAAGTTTGCATGATGCTTCCATCTTAGGACTCCCTGTCCATTCCGTACCTCCTGCTACTGTATTTGACACTAGTCATTTCACCAGAAAATAGGAAGTACGTGGCAACTGCTTGATTTCTTTTCCTGGAAATCGCAAAGAAAGTGGAGCGCCTATGACAAAGAGCTGCATATGGAGCCATTCGACATTTGTGGCCACACAGAGAAGCATGATCCCCTCACGGTGTTCAGTGATCATAAACCTATTTCTTTTGCTTTAAAAACACCACCTGAATCCTTTTCACCAAGACAGTCCTGCCACTTGGATTTCGTCAGTCAAGTTACAAACAATATTCGCCGTGTGAAAAGGGCAAAAATGAGGGGCTGTCTATCTTTGTCGAATTAGTGCTGTCTCTGCAAAAACTGACTACAAGCTACTGGCAAAGGCACAGACCACTGACAGGGAATGGCAAAGACTTGTCAGAAACCAAAACATTGGACTACAATTGAAGCAGGTTCCAAAAGATGGAATCTAAAACTTATTATGGTGTAATATTTCCAAAACCTGGCCTGGCCCTATCGTTCCATCGATTTTTAGAAAACAAGTTTTCGATTCTGCCTACAGAGAGATGAATTCTGGGGCAAACTGCACAGTCCAAATTGTGGCTGACAGATTGTATGGCCATACATTAAATGTGACCATAATTTATAGGTAATAACTTGCTTAGCATGCCAAAGAGCTAAGACAGGATGCGATGTCTACAAGTCTATAGGTTCTTTCGATAGGCCTGCACAATATTTTTCTCACATCCACACTGAGTTGGTGGCACTCCTCAGGCCAGGAAATAGTTTTAGATACTTTTTTTGCAGTTTCATCGTTTACCTATTGCAGACAAGCAGTGCCAGTTACATGTATACTGGAGGAAACAATGGCGCCGACATTTCTAACCACATCTCTCGATTTGGATGTCCCACCAAGGTTACTACTGATCGAGGACGTCAGTTTGAACCAAGTCCGTTCCATGACTGGCAAATCTATGTGGTTTCAAACACCACTGAACTACCCACTGTCACCCAACCAGTAATGGGATGATGGAACGATGGCACTGCACTTTAAAATCTCCTCTAACGTATCATGGCGCTTCATGGTCTTTGTGGCTTGCACGAGACGTCTGTTGCTAGCAGTAGAATAGTTCATCAGTTTGTCGAAAATGCTGGTTCTCTAAACTTTCTCAACAGCATCTCATTAATAGAACGTCTTCCTTCCAGGCATTCCCATTTGCGTTTACGTAGCGTTTCTGTAACACTTGCGTGTTGATCGAACATGCTATTAACATATGTTGCAACTTGCCTATGAACTGTATTGATGTCTTCTTTTAAACCGACCTAGTAGGATTTCTAAACAGTCAAGCATTAAGCTATAATGGGTCACACAAGTCTTCTGTATGTGGTCTCGTTTATAGACGAACTAGCCTTTCCTAGTCTGCCAAGAAACTGAAGTAGGCGAATTACTTTCCCTACAACTGATCTTACGTGATCGTCCCATTTCATATTGCTTTGCAATGTTACTTTACAACTAGAATTTGAACAAACGTTCCAGCAAGGTGCACCAGAGCTCAGTGGCTGCTCCCATGGTCCCACACTACAAAGGTTCATGTTCCTACCTAGCCTTTAGATTATTATCTATCTAAAAAGGAGTTCTTTTAGCTTCTCACACAACATAATTTTTATGACAAACCGCCCAACCTTCTAGACACTCCAGCTGCATGTATATGGTAGACAGGTTCCCCCTGTTCTATACCTGCACAAAGGACGACTTTCTGCGCCAAACGACTTTATGACTCCCTTGTTCACTTCCCTCTCATGAGCCAGTTAAAGCCCCCCAAGGTTGCTGTTATAATAAAACTCCCTCACTGTATCAAGACTAAAGGAGAAAAAGAAATAATTAGCAATGCAGCCATTGGCAGTAATGAATATTGCCTGCAATTTTCGTGCAGCATTAATGTCTTGAATTTACTGAGTACTGGGATCTACATATCAAATTATAGAACAAGTTAAACCATGTAACAGAGTTAGTGTCCAATCATTCAAGGACGAGGAAGGGGAGTAGCAAAGCAGGAGCAGAAAAGCTTAACTCAATATCCAGAAGTATTGCCCCTATTTAATCCTTATACCAATGAAAAGATGAGTGAAACCGATATTAGTGTCTGTGGCGTTCAGAGACAGCTGAAATTGTTAACACTGTACAAACCCCAGACCCAATGGATCTCTATCAGGTACAAAGCCAATCTGTGGCTGAGGTTGAGTAATCATCTTTATAAACTATCATAGGTACCCCAAATAAAAAACCGCGCTCAGCAGTTAGAAGAAAGCGCAAGTCACACTGATGCACACCAAGGGTAACAGAAGTGATCCTTGACATTCATTTGTTTTAAAATCTTAGAATGCATTCTTTGAACAGAATGGCCTCCTGTATACCAACCATCAATGTCCATGTGAAACCGAACTCACACTTTTCTCTCATGCCAAGGATCAAGGCAACCAGGTAGATGCAGTATTTCTCGATTTCTGAAAAGAATTTGACTCAATACCACATCTACATTTACTATCAAAAGTACGATCGTAAGGGGTATCAAGCGAAATTTGTGACTAGACTGAGGATTTTTTGGTACGCGGGATGCAGAAAGTTATCTTGAATGGAGAGTCATTGACAGACATGGATGTAACTTCAGGTGTACCCTACAGAAGTGTGTTAGGTCCCTTGCTGTTCATGTTGCATATTTATGACATTGAGGACAACATTATGAGCTACAGCTGGAATCGGTAAATTCACAAAATACATGTATGTAACACTTTGTAGGGACGTGAAATGGAATGATCACATAGGCTCAGTCATGTGAAAAGCCAGTAGCAGACATCGGTTTATGGGAAGAATACTATGGAAATGCAATCAGTCTGTAAAGGAGATTCCATACAAATCACTCATGTGACACATCCTAGAATATTACTCAAGTGTGTGGGACCCTTTTCAGACAGAACTAACAGGGGATGTTGAACAAATACAGAACGAATGGTCGCAGGTTTGTTTGGCGTATGGGAGAATGTCCCAGAGATACTGAAAGAACTGCACGACAGACTTTCAAAGATAGACGGAAACTATACCGAGAAAACCTTCTAACGAAGTTTAAGAACTGTTTTTAAATGATGACTCTAGGAATATACTACAATCCTCTGCATATCGCTCCCATATGGATCGTGGGGCAAGATTAGATTAATTACAACACGCACAGAGAAATTTAAAAGTGGGACTTCCCAAACTCCATACATGAATGGGATGGGAAGAAGCCTTTGTAACTGATACAATGGGACACACCATCTGCCATGCATTTCACAGTGATTGTAGAACATAAAAGTAAATGTTATTGTAGATGTATGAGAACCAAGCCATATGCATGGACTTTTGTCAAGTGTTTGCAGTGTGGCAGTGTGTCAAACGTTTCCTGGAAATCTAGAGATATGGAGTCCGCCTGTTGCTCTTCATCAGTAGTTCACAGAACATCACATAAGTGATTTTTAAATCTGTTGATTTGCGGATAGAGTCTTTTTCCCTCTAAGGAAATTTATTATTTTAGAACTATGTTCAGGAATTATGCAGCAAGCTGACGTTATGGATATTGCCCTGTAATTTTGTGGGTCTGTTCATTTTTTAACCTTTTTATATAGGGTGTTCGGAAATTCCCATTACAAACATCTAGGACTTGTAGAGGAGAGCGAGCACATAATGTTTTGAATAGGAAGTCACGTCTGAAAACATACCATTTCCGTACTAAATCATTTGAAAGCATGTTTCCTTGGTAGGTATGCAACAGGGTAGTCATGACGAATGCTGGTTACAATGGATCAGCTGATGTCGTTTGATGTCTATCCTACTTCCCTGACATCATTTGAGTCTCATTCACATATCTCCGAGTGTTAGAGAAACGTGGCTGAGTACTTGTTTGCAGAATACACCGACATAATCCTTCTGAATGGGGATGTTCATGGGAATGGAAGAGCTAAATAGCTCTGAGCACTATGGGGCTTAACTTCTGAGGTCGTCAGTCCCATAGAACGTAGAACTACTTAAACTTAACTAACCTAAAGACATCACACACATCCATGCCCGAGGCAAGAACCGAACTCCACAATGTTCAGCTCCATCGCATACCATTTTCGGCACAATTACACAATGGCTCGAGAAACGATACCTTCATTGTAAGCAGGAGATGTCATACACTGGAAGAGGCCGTATTGCATCATATTGAAAAGAAACCGTCAATGAGTACATGATCAATTTCTTTGGCTATTAATCATAGGAACTGTAAAACAAATGATATAATGGGTTAACCCTAATCAACTAGTTGTAAAAGTGGTGACCATGTGTAGTAGAGCAAATCTGGTTCTACCCCACCCTGCATTGTAGCCAAATTTATTCAAGATGGCGGATATCGCGCTAATCCCCAAACAAAGCGTCAGGTGACTGCAACCCTTCGTGTAGTTGAGCTGATACATAACAGGTGGTAGGAAGCACTAACTTTCTGCTGCTACAAATACAGACGTGGTATCCTGCTCTGATTGCAGTGCTTCAGATTGGCGGTGGGAATAACATATCACAAAAAACCATAGCTAAAAAGACCTAAACATTCCTCACAGATCGTGAAAAACTCCCACTTAACACACATACCGCAAATAGACTCTATAAAACACTCACCTGCTAACAGCTCTGGGCAGCTGCACGGTGCCAGAAAAATAACTCCTTTACCACATTTTGCTGGGACCATCATGGCAAGACGTATGCTTCCCATGGTGCCCAGAGGCCTTGTGTCCAGGGTCTTGGACAACTAGCAAGTGATCTGAGCACTCCCTAGTGGCATTAGTGGGAACTGCTATCTGGTGATGTAGTTCATTCACGCATCTGTAGAGAGACAAAAGAAAATAAAGTAATTAAATTTCAAGAACATTCACCATATACTGAGGTCTTTATATGGGGGGTCTTTATGTAGAGATGTTTGAGAACACAAGCACACTCCTCTATGCATTACCCATAACCCACGTGATCATGAGGCAGCCAAATGCATACTGAGCAGTAGTTCACTATTCACCCACACAGGGGACGCCTCGAGTTTCGCCCTCTGGACAGTCCAACGACTGTGGAGCAGAAGCCGACGTCCTTTTGATATCTGATACCTGGGAACCACCTCCACTCTCTATCAAGTGGCTACCTCCTGTTTGTGCAAGAAACAATGTGTCCAAACACGCAGACGGAGGTTTTCATCCTTCCTCAGAATACTGCATTCGTATTGGCTAATGCTGAACCAGGGAAGGTATATAAACCCTACCTCCTCCACCCCCGTCCTCACTCTGCAATCGTCTATGGGGGGGTCAGCTTGATTGTCTTGTTCTTGCCTGCATGTGTGTCCATCTTGTATCTAAACTGAAGCGTTCAGCGGCGTGAGGCAGCAACAGAGGGAGGGCCAGAGTCGATAAACGTCCAAGACTGTCACAGGAATGAGAATTACTAGGTAAGCACATATTTAAATTCATAGCATTAGGTCGGATTTCGTAGTGTATATTTTAGTAAAAACGTTTCCTTGTATCAATCACTGTGTGTTCAGATTTCGAAGTTTATATTCGTAAAACGGTCTTATAGTATGAAATCCTTGTATGTTCAGATATCGAAATTAAAAGAAATTGTCGTAACATGTGTTCAAATTTAGGCGTTAATTTGTTTTTCTTGTTGTTTTAGCGTATATCCACCAAACCATGGATGTGTTGGAGGCAGAGAAGTAGCAGTGGCAACTGCAGCAGCAACAGCATCCTAAGTAGTATGTACAGGGTTATTACAAATGATTGAATCGATTTCACAGCTCTACAATAACTTTATTATTTGAGATATTTTCCCAATGCTTTGCACACACATACAAAAACTCAAAAAGTTTTTTTAGGCATTCACAAATGTTCGATATGTGCCCCTTTAGTGATTCGGCAGACATCAAGCCGATAATCAAGTTCCTCCCACACTCGGCGCGGCATGTCCCCATCAATGAGTTCGAAAGCATCGTTGATGCGAGCTCGCAGTTCTGGCACGTTTCTTGGTAGAGGAGGTTTAAACACTGAACCTTTCACATAACCCCACAGAAAGAAATCGCATGGGGTTATGTCAGGAGAGCGTGGAGGCCATGACATGAATCACTGATCATGATCTCCACCACGACCGATCCATCGGTTTTCCAATCTCCTGTTTAAGAAATGCCGAACATCATGATGGAAGTGCGGTGGAGCACCATCCTGTTGAAAGATGAAGTCGGCGCTGTCGGTCTACAGTTGGGGCATGAGCCAATTTTCCAGCATGTCCAGATACACGTGTCCTGTAACGTTTTTTTTCGCAGAAGAAAAAGGGGCCGTAAAATTTAAACCGTGAGATTGCACAAAACACGTTAAATTTTGGTGAATTGCAAATTTGCTGCACGAATGCGTCAGGATTCTCTACAGCCCAGACTCACACATTGTGTCTGTTCACTTCACCATTAAGAAAAAATGTTGCTTCAAAAAAATGGTTCAAATGGCTCTGAGCACTATGGGACTTAACAGTTGTGGTCATCAGTCCCCTAGAACTTAGAACTACTTAAACCTAACTAACCTAAGGACATCACACACATCCATGCCCGAAGCAGGATTCGAACCTGCGACTGTAGCAGTCGCGCGGTTCCGGACTGCGCGCCTAGAACCGCGAGACCACCGCGGCCGGCAATGTTGCTTCATCACTGAAAACAAGTTTCGCACTGAACGCATCCTCTTCCATGAGCTGTTGCAACCGCGCCGAAAATTCAAAGCGTTTGACTTTGTCATCGGGTGTCAGGGCTTGTAGCAGTTGTAAACGGTAAGGCTTCTGCTTTAGCCTTCTCCGTAAGATTTTCCAAACTGTCGGCAGTGGTACGTTTAGCTCCCTGCTTGCTTTATTCGTCGACTTCCGCGGGAACTTGCCCGCTCGCGTTCAACCGTTTCTTCGCTCACTGCAGGCCGACCCATTGATTTCCCCTTATAGAGGCATCCAGAAGCTTTAAACTGCGCATACCATCGCCGAATGGAGTTAGCAGTTGGTGGATCTTTGTTGAACTTCGTCCTGAAATGTCGTTCCACTGTTATGACTGACTGATGTGAGTGCATTTCAAGCAAGACATACGCTTTCTCGGCTCCTGTCGCCATTTTGTCTCACTGCGCTCTCGAGCGCTCTGGCGGCAGAAGCCTGAAGTGCGGCTTCAGCCGAACAAAACTTTATGAGTTTTTCTACATATCTGTAGTGTGTCGTGACCATATGTCAATGAATGGAGCTACAGTGAATTTATGAAATCGCTTCAATCATTTGTAATAGGCCTGTATATATTCTTCTTTGTATACGTAACGTGGTGCTATTATTTGGTGGCCAGTGAATCTTTGCTGTTGTACATGATTTCGAGAATCAAAATCGATTTGTCTTGCTGCTTCAGTATATGAAGGGCTTATTTCAATAGTGGTACAAGTCCATTTGTGTTCATTCTGAGATACAGAGTCCTAAAGTCAAATGAGTGCTGAAAAATCTACAGTTGAGTTGCCAGAAATATTCCAGTATATATACTTGAATATTTATGGTATCTCAACTGCAGATTTTTCAATGCTCATTTAACTTTAGGACTCTGTATCTCAGAATGAACAAAAATGGACTTGTACCAGTATTGAAATAAGCCCTTCATATGTTCCGTGGACAGTTGATGAGCTGGCTACTGAAAGCCAGCAACAGCAGCAGCATTGTGAATAGTATATTTTTGTTCTCCACAGTACTGTGCGTATATATCATATGCTGCTGTTAGATAAAAATTTCATCATATACATATTTTGCAGACTTTGTTGTTGTATTACGAGGGTTGGAACTTTAATAGTGGCAACTATTTATTTACGGCTCGTACAAAATAGATACGTGTTTCAAAGTTTTACTGACCTTCAAAGTAGTCACCAGCATTGTGTGTAACCCGTTGCCAGAGATGTGGAAGTCGTAGGATACCCTTAGCAGTACCACTTGTGTTGACAGTTCGAGCGGCGCGGTCTATTGCCCAACGAATTTGTAGCAGTTCTGAAGCGAATGCCATGAAGTGTTTCCTTCAGTTTAGAAATCAAGTTGAATTCACGAGGGCTTAAGTCAGGGGAGTGCAGTAGGTGGTATATCACTTTTTTAGTAGCCCCATCAGTCACACAAATCAATAACAGCTTGCACTGTATGTGCTTGAGCATTGTCTTACAAAATGATGGTCAGGTCCTGCAGAAAGTGTCATCACTTCTGTCTCTAGGCCGGTTGTAGGTTGTGTTCAAAAAACGAACTGATTTGTTTGACTGATGGGGCTGCTAAGTGCTATACCACCTACTGCACTCCCCTGACTTAAAGCTCTCATGAGTTCAACTCGATTTCTAAATTGTGGCATTCGCTTCAGAACTGCTACAAATTCGTCGGACAATAGACCACGCCTCTCGAACTGTCAACACAAGTGGCACTGCTAAGAGTATTCTACGACTTCCACATCGCTGAAAAAGTCTGGAGACACTTGTGTTCCAGCTGTTTCGAACACGCGTTATTTTAAAGCAGGGCGTAAGGATGAGCATGGGATACTGCACCAATTTATTGTTTGTGCAGGCGAAACTGGAAGGGAGATAATTCGTCGGCGCTGGCAAGTGTTCAGCGCGACCTACCAAGAATAAGGAAATACGGCCAGGAAGCTCCGTGGCCGGCTGCAAAGAGTAATGTAGCATTGTGTTGTTAAAAAACAAATGGAGAGACTCGAAATAGTGACTGTTTATTAGACGTTGAACTGCTGTTGAGAGTACGTGGACTGGACGTGGATAGTCAGCCACGATAAAAGCTTGTGTATTAATTGTGTTCAAAAATGTGTAATTAACTGCCGCGCGGGATTATCCGTGCGGTCTAAGGTGCTGGAGTCATGGACTGTGCGGCTGGTCCTGGCGGACGTTCGAGTCCTCCCTCGGGCATGGATGTGTGTGTTTGTCCTTAGGATAATTTAGGTTAAGTAGTGTGTAAGCTTAGGGACTGATGACCATAGCGGTTAAGTCCCATAAGATTTCACACACATTTGTATTTGTAATTAACTGATTCTGGGTGCCCGGTAATGCGTGGGCTTACGTCATAAAGTTTAGTTGTTTTTTTTGTACAAAGTGTAAATAAATATGTTCTGGTGCATTGAATGATGTTCCAAGAGTAGCGTATTTTTTAAATAAGAAGAGAGAGAGCGAGAGAGTGAAAATTTCCTCTTCCTAGCAGTGAAATCTTCGGAGAAGCGTCCAGTGCTAGCAGAAGACATTGGCTCAGCAAGAAAGCAGGACCAGCATTCTTCAACAAGTAAGTCCACGAAAACGCTTAAGCTGTATAGAGAGAGCTTAACATTACAACGGGCCACCGCAGCACCACTCCAGAAACTTGGTGAAACTCTACCTACAAAGGATATGCATATCACTCAAGGTGCATTTCCCAATGAGGAAAAGTTTCAACTCGTGACTAAGAAGGGGTTTTTCAATATGAGAATTTAGACAGTACGCCAAAACTCAATGGAGCCAGACTGCTTGACATAACTGCACTCTTCAGCAATCTTACAGACAGTGCCATAATGGATGCCGAGTATGAGCGTGCTGGGAATGACTGGCAGGAATTCAATATCTCCACTTTAGGAGAGTGTGCACAGCTTTACATCTGCACAGACGTGCACTTGGTTGTGGAAGTTTTCGAGAAATTCCGGAGTCTATGCACAACCACATATTCTCTGGATCCCGCCTTTTACTGCACAGCACTTAGGTTGTCCTTGGGCGCTATAATCACGAAAATCAAGGGCAGTGTCAAACTATTGACCGATGCTGACATGCTTTTTTTCTTTGAGCGAGGGATACAGGGGGGACTTTGCCAATGTGTCCATAGATGTGCCAAGTAAAATAACTCATATATGAGTGTCAGATTCAACACAACCCTTGTTTCGAGTTACATCATATACTTGGATGTCAATAACTTATATGGGCACACCATACAACAATCACAGCTGACTCGTGTATTTTGATGGGTGCACGAAGATAAATGCAAGGGATTAGGTGGAAAAATCAGGGTATGGTGGCTGATTGTGATGTGGGGTATGTGGTAGATGCAAAACTCACATATCCTATTAGCTTGCATGATGCACATGCCGATTTGCAGCTGTGTCCAGAGCAAATAGTTGCAGATGGAGGCTCCACCCCAAAACTGATGACAAAGCTGTGGAAAAAGCAGAGATACATTATTCACTATCATAATCTCCAGCAGTGTCTCAAATTGGGAGTGAGGTTGGTTAGAATCACCCTCGCTATCTCCTTTAGGCAGCCCATTGTTGAAGAAGTATAGTGGTTTGAATTTTAGACAGAGAGCTTCCGCTACATGTGACTTTGACATAGATTTTTATAAATTAATGAATGATTCAATTTTCGGCAAAACAATGGAGAATTTGAGGGAACTTCGTGAAATGTTGATTAGAATCCAATGGGATGAGCGCTATGGCGTAAGAAAATGGGTCGCCAGATCAAATTTTAAATGTGTCACAATATGCAGTAAGAACTCTGTTGCTGGGGAGATAGCGAATGTTGCAGCGGAGTGTGGACGTTCATAATACACCTACGCAAACCCCACATGTACTGCTTTCATTTTGCTGGTCCTAAATTACTTTATATGGGTACAGATAGCTTCGTCTACTGGGTGAAGAACTGCAATCCATATGAAGTAGTGAGATACTTCAGTAGTGAATATGATGTGTCCTGATACACAGCCGATAATCCTTATGGCATTGTTCCACATAACAAGAAGGTTATTAGCGTTGTGAAAGATGAGGCGAATAGAATGCCATTCGTGGAGTTCGTAGGTTTGTGATAAAAAATGTATGCGTATCGCATGTTGGAAGGTGCCACCCAGAGGCAGGCTAAGGGTGTGCATCATATGGCATCGAGAGCCCTCTCTGTCGAAGACTATTTGCAGTGTCTGTACAGCAGTGCTCTCCCGCAGCCACAGCACTTGGTGCAGCAAGCTAGTATTTGATCGAGAGGACACGAGGTGTACACTGTGCTGCAGTCTAAAGTTGGCCTGTCGCCTCATGACGATAAAAGGGTCATTTGTGATGATGGAATTGAACTCTCCCACACTCACACTATTCATTTGTGAGAGAAGGGATGGGGGACTGACTGAGAGGGAGTGAATGAGACTGGGTGTGTATGTGACCAAATAATATGGCGTTTTTATCATAGTAACTCTGTGTGTGAGTGTGTGTGTGTGTGTGTGTGTGTGTGTGTGTGTGTGTGTGTGTGTGTGCTTGGATAGTTTGTGTACTACGTACACACTTGTAAATATATATGCACACCATGTGTGATAAAGAATTTGTATAAATATATAGATGCACATCACCTGCAACAATGAAAAAAGTATACAACTGCACATCAAATGACAAAAGAATGTAAGTATCATATCTAACAAGTTGTATGCCATGTACATTTGTAAATAGAACTGTTTGTAAGTTTCGCTTCCTGCTAGCCATCCAAGTAAGACTAGTTTTTAAGTGTACATAGTTCACCCATCAATACTATTGTTGTTCAACCACATAACTGCTACTATCTGGGCTGTTGTAGTGTAAGAATAGTGCATCACTATTTAGTATACGTGTACAGGGTGAGTCACCTAACATTACCGCTGGATATATTTCGTAAACCACATCAAATACTGACGAATCGATTCCACAGACCGAACGTGAGGAGAGGGGCTAGTGTAACTGGTTCATACAAACCATAAAAAAATGCACGGAAGTATGTTTTTTAACACAAACCTACATTTTTTTAAATGGAACCACGTTAGTTTTGTTAGCAAATCTGAACATATAAACAAATACGTAATCAGTACCGTTTGTTGTATTGTCAAATGTTAATTACATCCAGAGATATTGTAACCTAAAGTTGACGCTTGAGTACCACTCCTCCGCTGTTTGATCGTGTGTATCGGAGAGCACCGAATTACGTAGGTATCCAAAGGGAACGGTGATGGACCTTAGGTACAGAAGAGACTGGAACAGCACATTACGTCCACATGCTAACACCTTTTTATTGGTCTTTTTCACTGACGCACATGTACATTACCATGAGGGGTGAGGTACACGTACACACGTGGTTTCCGTTTTCAATTACGGAGTGGAATAGAGTGTGTCCCGATATGTCAGGCCAACAGATGTTCAATGTGGTGGCCATTATTTGCTGCACACAATTGCAATTTCTGGCGTGATGAATGTCGTACACGCCGCAGTACATCTGGTGTAATGTCACCGCAGGCTGCCACAATATGTTGTTTCATATCCTCTGGGGTTGTAGGCACATCACGGTACACATTCTCCTTTAACGTACCCCACAGAAAGAAGTCCAGAGGTGTAAGATCAGGAGAAGGGGCTGGCCAATTTATGCGTCCTCCACGTCCTATGAAACGCCTGTCGAACATCCTGTCAAGGGTCAGCCTAGTGTTAATTGCGGAATGTGCAGGTGCACCATCATGCTGATACCACATACGTCGACGCGTTTCCAGTGGGACATTTTCGAGCAACGTTGGCAGATCATTCTGTAGAAACGCGATGTATGTTGCAGCTGTCTGGGCCCCTACAATGAAGTGAGGACCAATGAGGTGGTCGCCAATGATTCCGCACCATACATTTACAGTCCACGGTTGCTGTCGCTCTACCTGTCTGAGCCAGCGAGGATTGTCCATGGACCAGTAATGCATGTTCCGTATATTCACTGCCCCGAGGTTTGTGAAACCCGCTTCATCGGTAAACAGGTAGAACTGCAACGCATTCTCTGTTAACGCTGATGTAGCGACACATGAAACGGGTGAAAGTGGTGACGATGCAGTATGCGGATGACACTACTTTGACTCAGGCCACCGACTCTCGCAATGTCCCGTGTACTCATGTGTGGGTTCACGGCAACAGCAGCTAACACACCAACTGCACCTGCTTCTCCTGTAACGGGCCTGTTACGGACCCATTTGCGTGCTACAACCATACCTGTTGCATACAGTTGGCGGTATATGTTTTGCAATGTGCGGCACATTGGATGCTCTCTGTCCGGGTACCGTTCTGCATACACCCTGCAGGCTTCAGCTGCATTTCGTCGACACTCGCCATAGATGAGTATCATCTCCGCCTTTTCAGAGTTCGAATACACCATGGTCACAGTTCCTACAACACTACACTATCACAGACGTCTGGTAACATGGTGTACTACAGTTGGTCTGCGTGCGGAGACGAATGCAGAATAACAATAGCAGCAAGCGCTACATGCGGACACTGCGACAGCTAGACCAAACCACAACAGATGCTGCTCGCCGACCGTGGCTCGTGTTTGTTACAACATGCAAGTGAACGTCGGAGGTTTCAAGCGTCAACTTTAGCTTACAATATCTCTGGATGTAATCAACATTTTAGAATACAACAAACGGCACTGATTACGTATTTGTTTATATGTTCAGATGTGCTAACAAAACTAACGTGGTTCCATTTAAAAAAACGTAGGTTTGTATTAAAAAACATACTTCCGTGCATTTTTGTATGGTTTGCATTTAACAATTACACTAGCCCATCTCCTCACGTTCGGTCTGTGGAATTGGTTCGTCAGTATTTGATGTGGTTTACGAAATATATCCAGTGGTAACGTTAGGTGATTCACCCTGTATATATATATATATATGAACATTGTAAATATTTCAACCAATGAATTTATTGTTAAAAAAACTGTAATCTCAAGAACTGTATTGTATCTCAAGAATCAAATTGTATCTCAGGAACTGAAGAAATAGAAATATTCGGTACCATATGTCTTCGTTGTTGTTATTTACAAAAGAAAATCCTAGCCCAATCGTATACATAAAGGATGTACAGGACACAAATGACATTACCTTTGAACATGAAGGTGAACGTTAACATGCTAGATAACAAAATGTATAAAATGGTTGCTTGTGATTACACCTACTGTACAGCATGAATTGGCTTATGGGAGGAGGAGGCACATGACTGTGTCTGCTTACAAAGACATATAGCAAACATGTCTGAAATTATATCTCCAGTGCTTGAAGAAAACCACAGATATCTGCGTAATGTTGAGTACTGTATAACTATAAAAAAGTGGGAACAGGGTGAAACCAGTAAAAAAAGGTACACACATATTATGAGGTAAAGTTCGAACTTAAAAATAATTTTACGTTTTCATGAGCAGACACAACACTATTTTCACACATTTGCCTCTCATCCTGAGTTGATGGAGAGCAGGATTCCCATAAAATTTCAGATCTTGAATAGCACAGAACTTGACGATTCGACATATCCACACAATCTTCTCCTTCCCCTTCATGTAGATGATAGCATCCATCGCCATATCTTTTTATGATATTCCAGGATCACCCAGTGAAGTCCATGACAGAAACATGTTAACCACTTTGCACTCCTCTGTGTTTTAGCACTTCACATCCTTGAAAGAGTTACAGTGTTTTCTGAGAATGTCTCTATTATTCCAGCATCTTCTGTGTATGCTATGAATGCAATATCTTTAAATATGAACTGACTATGTTCATCATCATAGAAACCCTGAGCGTCTGTGGTAATGTTCACACCTTGAAATACCATTGTGGGATGCTCTGGGTATGGCGCAGCATCTGTTCATTTACACAGTTTATTGCACACCACGGATGAGTGGACAGTAGTTAATCACACGGTCATATAGAATTAGAGCATATGCTGCACTGTGTTCCAGGAAATCTGCCGAAGATTGAAAATCAATTTTCACATTTATAGATCCAAATTTAATTATCTTGTACTGTTTTGAGCAGTCTATTATGATGATTAGCGCCACCTCCTTGATGAATGGCGCCACCTCCTTGAATTTCTGTGGACTGAGTAGATATCCTTCCTCTTCATAGTATGAAGCATGGAACTTTGCACACATGTCATTTGCTAGACACCTTCCACGGAAGGTGTAGATTATCATAGTATAGAATTTGGAGTTCAGGTACACTCTGGCATTAGTTAACTTGCAATTATCAAATTTGGTGGAATAATTTGCTATATTCCCTCTTCTATTGGTCTGAAACGCAAGTATGATGAACTTGGGTGTCTCCAATTGAGCGTAGGTTTTAATTGCCTATGTTGGTCCACTTATTGTCGGTGGCACAGGGTACTCGAAAACCTCCCACGAATGGAAAGATAACTGTAAAAATACACTGGCATTCACAACTTTTAAAAGCTTCAAACGCTGCTCATCCAATATAGACATGCGTGAAATTTTCCATATCATTTTATTGATGATGAGCTTGCTCTCCTCTTGAGCTCGTTGAATGTATGAGTTGTTATCCATTGTACTCTCTGCAGAGACATACGTTTTAAGAGTTGATGTTATGCCCCCACTGCATGTACGGTCAATCCCAACCACATTAAGTTCATATCGTATCTCATGAAACAGGAATGCTGAAGGACTATGTTTAAGGTTCGGTGCCACTTTAGCAGTAGCATCCCTTTCCGTAAATGGTCCATCAAGATATAAGAAACTCTTTCGTGGGAGGATTAAAGTGTCTTGGTGCTGGATGACAATCCTAATTCCATCATTCTCGTTAAATGTGGTTGTTGCATAAGGTATACCCGAGAAGTATATAATACACTCGTCATATTCCACTGGGGTAGTCTCATCGAATGACGTCATTGTGTGGCTGCAGACCTACTGATTTAAGAAACTTATAGTTTGCACATGCTGTCACCTTGCTGTTCAGTTGTGAAGTGCAGCACTGAGCGTTGTGCACTTTGGTTTTATATCGAACACCCCTCTTCTCTTCGTTGACAATATAGGGACACTGTGATCCCTGACTGGTTGAAGATCGCCGCCGACTCTTCTGGTCCAGCAAATTAAAGGTGGTCGCTTCTGCCTCCAACAGGTCCGGATAGTTGAAGGCCACCGCCGCTTCTGGGTCTCTGCACGTTCAAGGCAACTGCTGGTTCAGCTTATATGTAGCCATATAATGATTTCCTAGCCATGAAAGTAGACACGTTGGTTATCCTGGTCCACAATATGCAGCTCCAGACAGATAGTCCAAATCCGAAACTGTTGCTGGAAGGTAAATAGCGTTGGTAGGGGTCTCAACGATCTTATACCCTGTTCCCACTGGTGGGAAGAATCCGTAAACTGTATGAATCACTGTGCTGTTGAGAGAAAAGTTTGTTACAATGTTACACCCGACATGGATTGTACTGAAAGGAAGTGTAAGCACTGAGTGGTAAGATCTGTAGACTTTATTAGGATCCTTCTTCGGATCCTGTCCTTTCGTGAAAGCCAGTAGCCATCCTATTGTACCTGTCTAGTTAATTTCAACCTTTGCACTCACAGTCTTTATTTTAGATTTTAGTGTAGTGACATTTGCACATAGCTCAAACCCTTTTCGAGACCGTTTTAAAACTTTGTTTAAATCGTCAATATCGTACACACCAGGTTCTGTTTCCACTATTTCTTTTCCACCATTAATTTCCAGGGGAAGTTTATTGTTAGCCTCTGTGATATTGTGAAAGCTGTTGTAAATCTCCAGTCCAATCCATATAATACTCCACTCCCCATTGCTTAAACCAACTGGTTTGAAAGTAATTCGCCCGTAATACTGACGATCGATCTTTTAAAACCAGAGTATATAACATTGCATCTGAACTTCAGGTGACAGATGGATGCTTAATGCATCTCCTTATATATGTGCTCCTGCGTAAACGTTAAGAGAAACACGATGCACAGATGCTCGAGTCAGTAAGTGTTAAAGTATTGGTAGTGAGAATTGTAGAATACACACATTCTGTTGGTGAAGCATCGTTGTAGGTCTTCTGGCGGTTGCAAGTCTCCAAATGAATCGAAATAGTAGATGGTATATTATTTTTCTTAATATACGCCACCCAGATGGTTCCTGGTCCCTCAGCAACATCCCCCAGCAATTCCAGATTCTCAAGATTTCCACATAAGTCCTCGGTAATGTATCCCGGATAAATACACCACGGAATCTTGGTATGCTGAATTTTTTTCTGATAAACTTGAACAGACTTGTATCTGTAAGCGGTCTATCCGGTAGGATAGGTAATGGGCTTTTATTTTAATTTATGAAGAGACTTAGTCCTTTCTTGTATGGTTTCAGGAATAGTCCTTTTCTGATGGCTGCTGCTTCCATCATGCTGTTATGTCTTCCTGCTTCCTCTAGCTGCTCCTGGGAGTTCTATGCGTTCTTAACTGTTCTAGCAATAGCCGCAGCGTCACCAGTCAGTGAACCTATCGCTGAGGTTCCAGCGAGGGCAGGAATGAGGAAGGGGCTAATGCCACCTGATGTCTTAGGTATCGGTAGAATTGCATATACTTCAATCGGGCCCACATGCTACAGGGCACTTTCAGCTTCATATATCGCTATCAGGATACAGTTTTGTAAACACCCCTTCTTTTTCTTCATCGTTGTCTTCTTCTTCTTCAGTGCTTGAGTGCAGCGTTCATAACTTTCTTGAAATTCACACCTAAAACCAACTTAATTTTACCACACATGGTTTTGTCAGCTACAAATGATGCAATGCTCTGTCCTAGACCAATATCCTTTCTCACACGTATTGTCTTGGCTTTATCAGCTAAAATTCGATCTGCAGCGTGACGTTTCGGGAGATCTTCATGTTTTTCATATGCAACGTCCTGTTCCAAACACGCCGTGTCAAGCAGGTTAATCCCGTTATCACCATGAGCCAAACGTTTTTGACACTTTGTACCAGGTCCGCAGTAATTATACCTTTAGAATGTGCAGTTCGACAGGAAGTTTGTTGAGAATACCACCACCTCCTATAATGTGCCTCCTATCACGCATGCTCTGCTACTGTGCTCGTTGTGCTTTGTGCATGCCATTATATACCAAATCGTCAGCATCAATCCAGTAGTTTTGTGTTGCAAGAAAATCAAGCCATTTAACTAGTGTTCTATTCTCTCGACTTTCTAAGACATGTTCTATAAGAAACACCGTGGTTCTGAGCTCTTCTGCATTTAAAACGTACATTCTGAGAATTGTTCTCTGCACTTTGGAAACTCTGAATATCTCACTTGACCAGTTTTGGAGATATGACTTCTCAAATGCTGTCTTGTATTTTGAGATACATGCCAAATCACACATGTTAAATTTCTGTTTACCTGGATCCATCATTTCAATACGATAGCACACTGTATCCATGGTCTCATTGTGTTGTCAAAAGGAAAACTCTCAATTGTCTAATATTTAAATCATTATCTTGTAATGCATGGTACTACTGACTGCCTCAAACTGCCATGGACACATTTATTTCATTACAAGATCCACTGAAATTTTAATTGAAAAACTTGCATTATTATCTCGTCTTTCTTTGGAAGATAAACTCCTGGTGAAAGAACGAAAGCCGACTCCAAATCTGTCTGTTAAGAAAAACTAATGGAAAATTTGTAAGATGTTTCCAAATACAATGTTACAATTCAAAACCGTGGTTAACTGGCAGTGTCGTAAGGAACAAACTTTTTGCTTTTACTGTGTCCTATTTGGAATGGGTAATGACGGTTTTGAATGGCGTAAATGAGGAGTAGGTGAACAATTTCCCTTCAGAATCTAAAATGCATGAACGTTACATTTCACACATCACAACACCTGTTAGATAAAAGGGACAATAAGAACTGATCATGTTCTTTTAGAAGCAACACTCCTGAAAGATTTGAAACATAATGAGGAGGTTGATCAGAACAGAAGTGTAATGGAGAGACTTTCTTCGAGTATCTGCTTTTTAGCAAAGAAACGGTTAGCTCTTCGAGGTCATGATGACTATGACGTGTCAGTAAATAAAGGAAATTATTTAGAACTTTTGGATTTCTCGTCACAAGAAGAACCTTAGATGAAAGATCATTTATCATCAGGTATTGTAATTAAAGACGCTTCCTCTCACACAAAGAATGAATTAATAGCTTATAGTACGGATGCTGTTAACAAACAAATTTTAAATGAAGTTAGAAATCGTCCTTTTAGATCAATACAAGCCTATGAAACGACGGATGTCTCAACTAGAAGTCAAAAGAGGGTAAGTTTTTGTCTTGCAAATAATGAATGAGGAGAAATACAGGAGAGATTCTGTAGAGTTTCATTACATATCCAAAGACCATTCTACACGAGGCATAGCCACTGTTTTGTTGCAAGTGTCAAGCAGTTGGAATATTGATAAAAACAAATTAGTGTCGCAAACATACAACGGTTGCAGTGCAATGGTAGGGAAAAATTATGGTGTCCGTTCTGTAGTGAACAAGCATATCCTCAAGCTCTCTTTATCTACTACTACACACATCAGCTGAACCTAGTCCTCTAAGCTTATAAAAATCACGAAAATAAAATTTTTTGTTGCAAATCTGTCAGGCTTCCACGTACTTTTTAGCCATTCCAATAAAGAAGTGAACTTCTGAAGGAAACGGGATTTAAACTACCAAGTCCTTGTGAAACAACGTGGAATTTTCATTTGTGCACACTACAAACCATTATTCTTCACAATACAGTCCTGAGAGCAGCATTTAATGATGTGATGAATGATGAAGGGTGTGATGATAATTCTTTACATAAGCAATTGGGCTAAATAGTATACTGGATGATCAAACTTTTCCATTTCTACTGCATCTGTACAATTCGATTTTCTAGCGTACCATGTTTGACATCATGCAAAGTAAAACTATCGACACAAGAAGTTATAAGTTCTGAATTGAAAACTGCATTAAGGCTGTTGAAAGACTGAAGTGCATAGTCGAAGCTGAGGGCCCTATAAACTAGATTCCAGGACTCACATGAAAGAAATTTTACAGAACCTGTAAATGAGAAAAAGTTTTCAGGTTATAGTAGACCAAACAATTAAATTAATCCTGATATTATCCGTGCATACCAAGTTGACACTCGCACAGTGGCTAATGGCAGAAATTGTAAAAATATTTCCCATTTACTGCCTCTCTCATCACCCATCACACCGTGTGTCAACTGGTATTTCTCTGCATATACGTGAAGTTGAAAAACTACTTAAAATATATCCTTTCTTTGACAGTGAAAAACTGAAAACAGAACTTAAACTTTTTACAGCAGTGGGGATAAACGTCTTCAGCCTAAGGATCTCCTTAAATCCATTATAAACAATGGATTAAAAAAACGTGTTCTCTGTATGTGTGACATTACTGTCACTGACTCTTGCAATTCCAGCAACTACCGCATCTTGTGAAACAAACATGACTACATTAAAACACGTTAAAACCTACCTTTGCTACACAATGACAAATGACAGACTGTCAAACTTGGCGATTTTGACTATAGGGAAAGGAACTGTGAAATCTTCAACCAAACCACAGGAGCTCATCTCTCATATTGCCGATGTTTACCCCCAGAAAAAGGATAGGAGGGTAGAACTATTTGTAAGAAGATATGATGGTGAATTACTATACATTATATTTTTATTAATGTGTAGCAGTTTCATAATTTTTGCATTTCTTTATAACAAACCCTGTAGTAGTATCAGTATAAATAGTAATACGTAATTAAGTTACTTTTGCAGTATTTCTGTTTCACAACTTTTTTTAAGTTTTTTCTTTTTTTGCAACTCGTAACTCTGCCTACCCTACAAAAATTCCACATTTTGCCACAGGATCTATTTAAGTACTTCTTTTCGACGTATTTTATAAGATCTGCCCTTCCTAAACAACAGAGAATGTTGAGCTTTTCCTGGCAAATAAAAGAGAGAGCCAACCCCTGAAAACTGAATTTTATAAATAAACAATATACAAAGTCCACCAGAAAAATGTATACACTCTTTGTCAGGCTGTATCGAGATATCGATATTGCCGTTCGATTTGAGTTACGAATGTGCTGTAGTATGGTCTTTGGCTCAACAGATGTTAGTACTTTCATCTCGGTATTGAGAAAATAAGATGGCTGGAGCACGCTTGACATTCGAGCAACGAAAATGTATTGTGAAGTCGTTTTTCAAGTTTGATAATGCCATTGAAGTGCAACGTCAGTGGAGGCGGGAGTTTGAAACAGAACTGCCAGCCCACCGGACAATTAAATGTATCATTGACAAGTCTGAATTGCATGGAACGTTTTTTGATATTCACAAAGGAAGATCAGGAAGACAGCGTACAGCTAAAAGTCCTGCTTCGTCGGCTCTCGTGTTGGAAACGTTTGTTAATTCTCCACAGAAATCTGCTACGCAATGTGCATGTGAAGTGGGATTTAGCTGTACAAGTGTACAAAGAATTCTGAAAGCTGCAAAGTGGGAAATTTACATTGCACGATTACTGCATGAGATTAACGATGACGATCCTGATTGCTGAATGCAATTTTGTGATTGGTATCAGCAAATGGTAACTGGTGACAAGCAATTTGTGATGAAGGTAGCGTGGAGTGATGTGCACAATTTAAACTTATTGGAGCCATGAATTGGCATAACAGTGTGTACTGGATACCGCATGTTTATGCAGATAAGCGACCAGTCTATTGGGGGTTCATGTGTGGTGTGGACTACCATCTAGGGGCTTAGTAGGACCCTTTTTCTTTGATGCTACTGTCACTGGAGAAGTGTACCTGTAAATGTTATGCACATCAGTTTTGCCAGGTATACATCCGCTTTATGGAGCTGATGAAGGGGTCTTCTACCAATAGGACAGAATGCCACCACACCTAGCCATACGAGCTTCTCTGGATGACAGTTTTCTTGGGCACTGGATTGGACGAAGAGGGCCCATTGAGTTCCCTGCACGCTTGCCAGATCTAACACCTATGGACTTTCACTTGTGGGGAACTGTGAAAGATAATGTTTATCGACGTAAGCCACGCATGCTGGAGGAACTCCACCAGGTGATTTCAGCAACATGTGGGGCGATCTCCACTGTAACATTGACTGACATAGTTGCGGCGACTGCTCGTCGTTCTGTTATGTGTACAGCTGCCAATGGTGAACATTTTGAACATGAAGTAATCATGTGCTAAACTGAAGGTTGTACAACATGTGTGATCAATCATTAAATGTAAAATAAACACATAAATAATACTTCTCGTTCCTTAAAGTGTGTATAAATTTTTCTGGTGGACTCTGTACCATTATATTCTCTGCAAAGCAGTTGGATTTTCTGTCATAAGATCCTTCCAGTCTAACATAGACCGAGTCATTTCTCGCAAATTTCTACGTGGGAGAGGTGTAGGGAATTGGGGAAGGGGGGCTGGGGGATTTTCCAGAGGGGAGGAGTTCATTAATTTATCGATTTAATTAATTAGTCAATTAATTTAACATCAAAAGTATGCTTGTATCGGCGAGAGAGAATGGGGAGGTGTTGGGGATATCCCAGAGGGATGGTAGAGGTGGACAGGGAAGGGTGGGAGGGTTTCTCAGAAGGCAGATTGTTCCATTGTGGTCATAGACCAACACCAGGGGGGTGGGGGGTCATAAATAAAGTATGGGAGCCACTTGTGTTTTTTCCCCAGTCACTCAGTACTTTCCACTGAGTGAAAGACTCACGGTAAATAAAAGTTAACTATGGAACTATTGTCAAGGAGTGCAACCAAATAAGGATTCGATCTGGACCTAGCAACTTATTTGTATTTAACTCTTTTATTTGCTTTTCAGCACCAGGGATGCCTGCTTCTATGTCCTTTTCTTGAGATTTTGTGTGGCAGTCAAAAGATGGCATCTCTGTTCTATCTTTTTATCTGAATGAGTGTTTAAATGTGAGACTAAAAATTTCAATTACCGCTTCTCTGTCTACTATTGTAACACCAGACTGATCTGATGGACTCATTACAACTCATAGGAGCTAAGCTGGAGGAGTACATCTTACACCTTTTCAAACATGTGCTTACCTCGACTTACTTTTTGTTTAACGACCAGTATTTTGAGCAGACTGATGGTGTTGCTATGGGTAGCCCTCTGTCTCCCATAGTAGCTAATCTTTTTATGGAAGATTTCAAGGATAAAGCACTTCAGACGGCGGTTTTGAAACCCAAATGTTTTTGGAGATATGTAGATGATACGTTTGTGGTATGGCCGCATGGGACAGCAACGCTTCCTTCTTTCCTGGAACATCTGAACTCCCTCCATCCAAGCGTCTGTTTCACCATAGAGGTAGAAAAAGATGGTGAGCTCCCGTTTCTGGATGTTTTGGTTCGTAGAAAAGAAGACGGCTCCTTGGGTCACAGTGTGTTCCGGAAGCCTACGCACACAGACTTGTATTTACAAGCTACGAGCTGTCATCATCCCTCACAGTGCAGCGGTGTATTACGGACGCTAGTGCATAGGGCTAGAGCCATCTCAGATCAGGACAGCTTATCGGCAGAGCTTAGCCATCTCCGCTCTGTGTTTGCCCAGAACGGGTACTCCGAGAAGCAGATCCGGAATGCATTTTGACCAGCACGCTCCAAACCTCAAGAACAGCCTGAAGAAGCAGAGAACACCACGGAGTTGGTTTTTCTACCGTATGTCGGTGGCGTGTCTTTTAAGATGGGCAGAATTTTCAAGAAATACCGGATTAAATGTGTTTTCCGGCCTCCAGCACGAGTGCAATCAATGCTGGGCTCTGTTAAAGACAACCTCAGCCTGAGGAGACCAGGAATATACGAGGTGCATTCAAGTTCTAAGGCCTCCGATTTTTTTTCTAATTAACTACTCACCCGAAATCGATGAAACTGGCGTTACTTCTCGACGTAATCGCCCTGCAGACGTACACATTTTTCATAACGCTGACGCCATGATTCCATGGCAGCGGCGAAGGCTTCTTTAGGAGTCTGTTTTGACCAGTGGAAAATCGCTGAGGCAATAGCAGCACGGCTGGTGAATGTGCGGCCACGGAGAGTGTCTTTCATTGTTGGAAAAAGCCAAAAGTCACCAGGAGCCAGGTCAGGTGAGTAGGGAGCATGAGGAATCACTTCAAAGTTGTTATCACTCGATGTGCAGGTGCGTTTTCTTGGTGAAACAGCACACGCACAGCCCTTCCCGGACATTTTTGTTGCAGTGCAGGAAGGAATTTGTTCTTCAAAACATTTTCGTAGGATGCACCTGTTACCGTAGTGCTCTTTGGAACGCAATGGGTAAGGATTACGCCCTCGCTGTCCCAGAACATGGACACCATCATTTTTTCAGCACTGGCGGTTACCCGAAATTTTTTTGGTGGCGGTGAATCTGTGTGCTTCCATTGAGCTGACTGGCGCTTTGTTTCTGGATTGAAAAATGACATCCATGTCTCATCCATTGTCACAACCGACGAAAAGAAAGTCCCATTCATGCTGTCGTTGCGCGTCAACATTGCTTGGCAACATGCCACACAGGCAGCCATGTGGTCGTCCGTCAGCATTCGTGGCACCCACCTGGATGACACTTTTCGCATTTTCAGGTCGTCATGCAGGATTGTGTGCACAGAACCCACAGAAATGCCAACTCTGGAGGCGATCTGTTCAACAGTCATTCGGCGATCCCCCAAAACAATTCTCTCCACATTCTCGATCATGTCGTCAGACCGGATTGTGTGAGCCTGAGGTTGTTTCGGTTTGTTGTCACACGATGTTCTGCCTTCATTAAACTGTCGCACCCACGAACGCACTTTCGACACATCCATAACTCCATCACCACATGTCTCCTTCAACTGTCGATGAATTTCAATTGGTTTCACATCACGCAAATTCAGAAAACGAATGATTGCACGCTGTTCAAGTAAGGAAAACGTCGCCATTTTAATTATTTAAAACAGTTCTCATTCTCGCCGCTGATGGTAAAATTCCATCTGCCATACGGTGCTGCCATCTCTGGGACGTATTGACAATGAACGCGGCCTCATTTTAAAACAATGCGCATGTTTCTATCTCTTTCCAGTCCGGAGAAAAAAAATCGGAGGCCTTAGAACTTGAATGCACCTCGTATAAAATCCCGTGCCAATGTGGGAAGTCTTATATTGGCCAGACGTGTCGTACGGTCAAAGACAGATGCGACGAACATAAACGTCACACGAGGTTGGGTCAGCCAGAGAAATCTGCGGTTGCTGAATACTGCCTTGACACGGGACACGGCATGAATTATGAAGAAACCAAGATCCTCTCGCATGCTTCCACATACTGGGACTCTATCATCAAAGAGGCGGTCGAAATACGTATAAGCAGTGACCTAATAAACAGAGACACGGGGTTTCACCTGAGCAAAGCCTGGGAGCCAGCCTTGGCGGCACTAAGGAATCGTCAGCCGCAGATTAGCAACCGCACCGAGTCAACGCAGATGGGAAGCCTTAGCGCAGATGCTTAAATAGCGCGCCAACACTCGCGCGCGAACGGGGTCCGTCTCTCCCGGCCGCATTTTCCCGCGCCGCGGCGCGCTTCCGCAGACCGCGACCCGTTTCTCCAGCAGAGGGCTCTGGTATTCGACGCTGTCTACGATTGGTCTTCGATGACGTTATGCCCCGCTGGCGCCTGCGCTGTTCTAAAAAGCCAGCACATAAATTGGCGAGCTTGTCAGCGACGCAACAGTAGCACCTGAAGATGGCGGGCAGTTGTCTCGCTGAAATATTGTGCGGTTTCTACAATATTATCCGGCGTAATTCCCGGGAACTTATCAAGCTTTGTGAAAGTTGTCCTTATTTCTAGTATTTATTCCATGAACTGAGCTGTTGGTTTGAAAAAAAGGATATATTTTAATGACAAAGTTCATTAATGAATAAATATACTTGGAAGCAGTAGTTAGTATCCCCAGTTCCTTAAACAGCCCTCTAGAGAATATTCTTGAGTTCAGACCACAAATAATTCATATTGCATCTTTCTGGGTTTGAGAAACTCTAGATTGGCTTGATGAGCTACCCCAGAAAATAATCCCATATGACATTATGGAATGAAAGTAAGCATAGTATGGTAGCTTTTTCAGTTTTATATCACCAATGTCTGACAACAGTCGCATGGCACATAGAGATTTGTTTATGTGCTCCAACAGTTCTGTGGTATGCTCCTCTGGTTAAATTCGTTATCAAGCTCTAATCCTGAGAATTTAAAATTGTCGACTTCTTCTATCTGTTTGTCATCATATTTCAGGCATATACATGCATGAAACCTTTTACAAGTTCTGAACTGCATATATGTTTTTTCAAGGTTTAGTGACAAAGAATTGGTTAGGAACTATTTATTAATGTCTATGAAAGTTTCATTAGCTGATATTTATCGGGCTGTACTTGATTTACTATTTATTGCAATGTTTGTATAATATGCAAACAAAACAAACATGGTATCTGGTAATATCACTGATGAAAGGTCATTGATATATACAACAAAAAGTAAACCGAGCGAGGTGGCGCAGTGGTTAGCACACTGGACTCGCATTCGGAAGGACGACGGTTCAATCCCGTCTCCGGCCATCCTGATTTAGGTTTTCCGTGATTTCCCTAAATCGTTTCAGGCAAATGCCGGGATGGTTCCTTTGAAAGGGCACGGCCGATTTCCTTCCCAATCCTTCCCTAACCCGAGCTTGCGCTCCGTCTCTAATGACCTCGTTGTCGACGGGACGTTAAACACTAACCACCACCACCACCACAACAAAAAGTAAGGGCCCTAAGATGGAACCCTGGAGGACGCCACACATTATTGGTTCCCAATTGGATGATGCCTGATAAAAAAATTGGTACACTGGGAAAGACGATGTCGATTTTAATCCGATGACATCATATGCCACCAGGGGGATAGCAGATATACTGATAATGATTTCAACATCATCCGGCAATAGATAACGTAGTGACATAGCTACCAGTGCACCATCTGTGTATATTCTTTAATATGGAATGCTCACAGCCAGAAGGCTCTGTGTGGTGCAAACGTGTGAATCAAGCAGGCTACCATGCCACAGAGACGCCCTTGTGCTTACTACAGCCAACTGAGCGAGTTTCAAGGGGGCAAATTGTGGCCTTCTGAGTGGTGGGATGGTCCTTTCGGAGAACTGCCACATAGCTTGGACTAACTGCATCAGTTTTGCAACGGTGCTGGTATCAGCTGGTCTCGTGAACATTCTCACACCCGTACATGAAGTACTGGACTTTCACACAGCACAGACAGCCTCCACAATCGTCGTACTGTAAGGGCAGCAGTGGCAGACCGTACAGCTACTACAGCACAGATAAGAGGGCTTGTGAGCCTAGACGTGTCAACATAAACTGTTGCGAATTGGCTATTAGTAGTGGGACTAAGGGCTTGCATCCTCTAGGCTGTCTTTCATTCATGTCCCTCCACTGACGTCCATGGCTCGACTGCTCCCATCAGAGGATCACTTCGAAGCCGTGAACTTCAGCAATGAAAGCAGATTATGCCTGTATGTAAGTGATGGTCGTTTGTGCATACGATGTAGACCCGGGGAGCGCTGCCTCGTGGAGTGCATTCGTCCAAGACACACTGGCCCCACTCAAGTTTTGGGATGCAGTGTGATAAGCTACAACTGTCGCACCTTTGGTGATTCTGGAGGAGATGGTAACCAAGGCTCGGTTTCTTTATAGTGTTGTTAGACCCGTTCTTTTGACATTCTTGCAAACAAGAAGGTGATGTGTTCTTCCAACAGGATAATTCTTGCCAACATACTGCCAGCGAAACTCAGCTTGCACTGCAAGACATGCAGCAGTTTCTCTGACCAGCACAGTCTCCGAAGTTGTCTCCAATCGAGCATGTGTGGGATATGACAGGTGACTCATGGGACTCGTCAGCCAACAACTCTTCCATAACTACTCGAATAGGTCGAGCAGGGGTGGAATAACGTATCCCACGACAGTATTCGGTATCTGTGGCAATCCGTATTGAAAACTGTAAAAAAGTTAGTACTTTCGTGTTAGTTGTCATTTTTATCTATGCACATTGTGCCATAATTAATCAGGAGGCATCACCTCATCATTCATATTGAAATGTTAATGTAAAAACCTAGCAGTAATAAAAATTTGTTTTGTTCTGCACATTATTTCTGGCTTTCAGTTAAAAATTACCCGCCAGTCCCCTCAAATCGTTCATTCTTTTGGGGGATTATTTTTATGTTTTCATTAAACTCATTCTCATTATCTGTGGTGTGTGTCTCCTCACCTGGCATGATTCTTCAACAAGAGCAATGGTTAAAAGTCAGATATCGCGTATAGGAGTGATGCCAGGGGGATTCTTTGTAGAATTCCGAGTTGGCATCATGCACGATCTGCATACTGCCTCACGGTGAGATCAACTTGGAGGATGTCTTCCAGAGGGCCCTGCCCATAATGGTGTACATCTACATCTACATGGATACTCTGCAAATCACATTTAAGTGCCTGGCAGAGGGTTCATCGAACCACTTTCACAATTCTCTATTATTCCAATCTCGTATAGCGCGCGGAAACAATGAACACCTATATCTTTCCGTACGAGCTCTGATTTCCCTTATTTTATTGTGGTGATCGTTCCTCCCTATGTAGGTCGGTGTCAACAAAATATTTTCGCATTCCGAGGAGAAAGTTGGTGATTGGAATTTCTTGAGAAGATTCCGTCGCAACGAAAAACGCCTTTCTTTTAACTGTTTCCAGCCCAAATCCTGTATCATTTCTGTGACACTCTCTCCCATATTTCGCGATGGTACAAAACGTGCTGCCTTTCTTTGAACTTTTTCGATGTACTCCGTCAGTCTTATCTGGTAAGGATCTCACACCACGCAGCAGTATTCTAAAACAGGACTGACAAGCGTAGTGTAGGCAGTCTCCTTAGTACGCCTATTACATATTCTAAGTGTCCTATCAATAAAACGCAGTCTTTGGTTAGCCTTCCCCACAACATTTTCTGCGTGTTCCTTCCAATTTAAGTTGTTCATAATTGTAATATCTAGGTATTTAGTTGAATTTACGACTTTTAGATTAGACTGATTTATCGTGTAACTGTAGTTTAACGAGTTCCTTTTAGTACCCATGTGGATGACCTCACACTTTTCGTTATTTAGGGTCAACTGCCACTTTTCACACCATTCAGATATTTTTTCTAAATCGTTTTGCAGTTTGTTTTGATTTTGTGATGACTTTATTAGTCGATAAACGACAGCGTCGTCTGCAAACAACCGAAGACGGCTGCTCAGATTGTCTCCCAAATCGTTTATGTAGATAAGGAACAGCAAAGGGCCTATAACACTACTTTGGGGAACGCCAGAAATCACTTCTGTTTTACTCGATGTCTTTCCATCAATTACTACGAACTGTGACCTCTCTGACAGGAAATCACAAATCCAGTCACATAACTGAGACGATACTCCATACGCACGCAATTTCAATACGAGCCACTTGTGTGGTACGATGTCAAAAACCTTCTGGAAATCCAGAAATACGGAATCGATCTGAAATCCCTTGTCAATAGCACTTTTCAACTGGGGAGAGATCTGGCGACCTTGCTGGCAAAGGTAGGGTTTGGAAAGCACGAAGACAGACAGTTGAAACTCTCGCTGTATGCAGGTGGGCATTATCTTGCTATAATGCAAACCCAGGATGAAACTTCCTGGCAGATTAAAACTGTGTGCCCGACTGAGACTCGAACTCGGGACCTTTGCCTTTCGCGGGCAAGTGGTAGAGCACTTGCCCGCGAAAGGCAAAGGTCCCGAGTTCGAGTCTCAGTCGGGCACACAGTTTTAATCTGCCAGGAAGTTTCATATCAGCGCACACTCCGCTGCAGAGTGAAAATCTCATACTGTAAACCCAGGATGGCTTGCCATGAAGGACAACAAACGGGGCGTAGAATATCGTCGACGTACTGCTGTGCTGTAAGGGTGCAGCGGATGACAGGCAAAAGCCTCCCGCTGTGAAAAACAAAATGGCACCCCAGACCAGCACCCCTTGTTGTCGGACCGTATGGGGGGTGAAAGCCGGTTTTTTATCCCGCCGCTATCCGTAACGTCTTCAGACATGTCTTCCGCCTGAAATCTCATTGACTGGAACAGAATAGTCTTCACTGATGAGTCCCGCTTCGAACTGACCCCTGATGACCAGCGAACATGTGCATGGAGCCGTTCTGGACAGCAGTGGGATGTCAACATGAGTGTCGTCCGCCAGACAAGAGTGAGCCGTGCTCACTCCCAACTACGCGTTTTTGTGAACTTCGCTGTCTATCTGTGTTTGGTTTCCCGCCCTTGTTGCGCTTACGTCTCGGTTCTTCTTCCTTCTACGTGTGGCAGCAGTAATGTGTATCGATATTTCCGCCATGTACCATCTTAAGTTTTGTTCATATAGCTAGGGGGACTGCAGTGAGTCGGTCAGTTGCTGTGCACCAGGGAAGTTATCTCCGCGCGGTGTGGTCAGCTGGGTCCGCTGGAGGTCCCTGCGCAGTGTCGGAGCGTGTGTGGAGCTGTCCGATCGCTACGAGCTTCGTGGTTCACCGACCCAGGACGTCAAAGGTGAGCAGTGGTTTCAACTACCCAAGCCACGTCCATTCATGTTGTGGTTCGTTTCGGTGGTTCTCTGTTGGGGAGGTTTTCCTGTGAGCCACATTGAGTGTTTCTATTGCTGAAATTTAGCCGCCGTGCGGTGCAATTAACTATATTGGTTGACTACAATTCGAGTGCATCAGCGGAATTTTCTGCCTTGGGGCCGTTAGTGTCCTGGTTACTTGACCTGGCCACTGACGTAAATTTAGGCAGTGTTCTTTTGGGGTGAAGTTAACTATATCGCCATATTTCAAATTCAAGTGTACCAGCGGAATTTTCTGCCTTGTGGCCGTTAGTGTTCCGGTTACCTGCTCTGGCCACTAACGTAATTTCAGGCAGTGTCCTTTCCTCACCTGTTTTCGCTGTCCAACATGGTGTGTAATTTTGACAGCTAATACGTACTCCATTGTGGATAATCACGTTCGTAACCTTCTGTGTTTGAGTTCTTATGTACTGATTGGTGGCAAGCAAGTCGTTGTGTCGGTCGGTCCGTGGCTGTCCCCTGGTTGGGTTCCAACGGATCAAGTGTAATTGGGCTCACCACCCGTCTCACCTAAGTCAACGAGGGCAGACCGACCTCCCTGGAGGCTTCTGAGTGCCGTTATCTTTATTGTCTTTCCCACTGGTGTTTAATTATCTGTTTTCACCTACTTAAAATTTAAGGCTTATGGTAATATTTTTTTTTTAATTTTGCAAATTAATTGTGGGCTTTCAGCCTTCCAACTTTATCCTTAAAATTTTCTTTCAAGCTTAAACATTGCGGCCTTCTGCCTTTAAAAGATTATGGTAATATATTTTAAAATTTTGAAGCTTAATTGTGGCCTTCGGCCATTTGTATTGCACCTTGCTTATGTTTGTTCTATCTACTTTGCCTTGAGGCTTTCCACCTAGCTGTGATATACGATTTTTAATTATTTTATTTGCTATTTTAATTGCATTTTTATCTTGTTGATTTTTAAGAATTCTTGTTTGGAGGCCTTCAGCCGTGAAAGAGTTGCATTTGGTAAAGGTTCGACTATGTGCCGCTTTGGTTGTAAATCTGTTATCGAATTACAATAAATTACAATTAGAAGGTGAAACTGACCCCAACCTTATTTGGCCCTTTCCACAATCCTAATTACCTGTTCTCCCCAGCGGGTTTAGCGGGCGTATCAAAGAGCGATGGTTTGGGGTGCCATTTCACCTTAGCAATACTCCTTTGATGCCATCCGCCGCACCTTTGCGGCACAGCGCCAAGTCGAAGATATTGTACGCCCCGTTTGTTGCCCTTCCCGGCAAGCCATCCTGGGCTTACATTTCTGCAAGACAATGCTCGCCTGCACACGGCGAGAATTTCTACTGCTTGTCTCCTTGCTTTCCAAACACTACCTCGGCCGTTAAGGTCGACAGATCCCTCCCCGAATGAGAACGCTCGGAGCATTACGTGCAGGGCCCACAAATGATCTCAGGATTTTGACAGTCTGATAAGCCAAATGCATAGAATTTGGCACGATATCTCGCAGGACATCCGACAATTCTGTCAATGGGTGCCAAACCGAATACCTGCTTGCATAAGGGCCAGAGTATAATTTCTTGGGAAAAAAAACGCTTGAAGTCATAAACGAATTTCGAGAGTATCGTGAAACTTCCTGGCAGATTAAAACTATGTGCCGGACCGAGACTCGAACTCGGGGCCCCTGCCTTTCGCGGGAAAGTGCTCTAGCCTCTGAGCTACCCAGGCACGACTCACGCCCCGTCCTCGCAGAAGAGCTTCTGTCAAGTTTGGAAGGTAGGAGACGAGGTACTGGCAGAAGTAGAGCTGTGAGGACGGGGCGTGAGTCATGCTTGGGTATGAGCAGTCGGTAGAGCACTTGCCCGCGAAAGGCAAAGGTCCCGAGTTCGAGTCTCGGTCCGGCACATAGTTTCAATCTGCCAGGAAGTTTCATATCAGCGCACACTCCGCTGCAGAGTGAAAATCTCATTCTTGAGGGTATCGTGTTTGCCGGAAAACCAGTGCACTTGGTATGGCGAACACGAAGGGGAACAGGAATTAAATATTGTGACAACAAAGTGAAAGAGCAATCTGACTTCATTTCCCATAGTGCTTGTGAGTCAATAAAAACTGGTTGTAACAAAAACATCTTGAAAGCACCGTGGGCAACATGAATGCTAAACATTTAGAAGCTACGAGTAGAATATAATCTATGGAAACTACTGCGTTAAAGGTGAGTTCCCGTAAATATTTGATCCCAACTGGGTTGGATACTGAGATAATGCAGTCAATCTAGAACAGTAATTGCTTACAAAACACAAGACTGTTACTCGCATGCCAAAAAGGACTAACGGGAACTATTTAATGAACACAAAGAAGGACGGCGGGGCTGTTCACATGTTTGCTTGGCTCACGGGAGGCATCATATGATCACGTAAATGCTGAGAAACCTCAACTGGCAAAACACTGCAGGTAGGCGTCAGCTATCCTCTGAGAGCTTACTTACAAAGTTTCAAGGAATTTAAGTGAGTGAAGACAAGATTAGACTGATTACAGCGCGCACAGAGGCGCTGAAATAGCCATTGCTTCCTCTCTCCATATGCGGATTAACGATTGAAAGAAAAGAAGCTGTGGTACGAGGTACTACGCGAAGAACCCTCTGCCATGCACTTCACAGTGCCTTGCCGAGTTTTGATGTAGAAGCAGATATTCGACAGAATGTTGAAGCATCGGATAACAGTTGTGGTGCAAAATTCGTCTGAGAAGCCTTTTCAGCTGGTGAGAGGGAACAGGAGTCTAATTCACAAGCTTAAAGTTCGGCAGTTGGCAGAAGTGTGGCTGGTGTCACATCCCAGCTAGCGGCGCCGTAACTGACGCCAGTGCAGCGTGGCGTGACACAGCAACATATGTTGTCCGCCCTGACCCCACAGCTTTCCTGCAGATGTTATAGTCGCCTGCAGTATGCACGCCCATTAAAAAGGTTTTCCGATACTTTCGGGTGTGGTGACCCAGTCTATGAAGCTCATGGACACCTTCGCTCCACACACTAGCGTACTCTGTGTTGAACCACATGTTACGGTTTCTGCAGAAGGATTCTTCCCTTACCATTCGCGTATCGAGAGCGGTAAGAATGAATGTGTGCTGTAATTAGCTTAATCTCGTCTTCCAGTTCCCGACTGGAGTGACGCGTAGGGGTTAGCAGTATATTCCTAGAAATTGCCTCTTGAAACTTTGTGGAACTTTCACAGATAATTGGCGTCTGCCTTCAAACGTCTGCCATTGCAGGTTTTTCAGCATTTCAATGCCTTGGGTCTATACAGGGTGTATTTAATCAATGGCATAAAGGTGCACAGTTGAAAGTACACTATACTAGACGCAAAAAAGTCTCACAGGGAACCTATTGAGTGCGAGGTCGCAAATTCAGTCTTTAGTAAGGTCCATTTGAACATGTTGTGTTAATCACAATGACAGGAAAAATATCAACTGCTTCTCACTCACCGTGTGCATCAGGAGGGCGATAGAAAATATGAGCGTCCGAGACGCGCTGAGGTCAAAGTTCTGTGGAATGTATCTAGTACGTTTCACAAAATGGACATCTCCGACATTCAAGCAATGTTCAAAACAAACTATTAATGTGCACCGGAACACTGAATGAAAAATGGTGCGCCACAGTGATCACAAAGGTTCGCGCCATCAATATCGAAGGCGAACTCCTTCGAAGTTACTAACTATGCAGGACGTTCATCGAGGTATCCACTCTCAAAGAATGCACACAGAATCATATTGGTGTAACGTGGTGGTGAGAACTGCTGGGATGTGGTGGCATGCAGGGCATACGAAAGTCTTGTGGAGCTTATCGTCAAACTGGCTGTCCCTTAAGGCGTAGCTGCAGATAGTGCGATAATATGTTTAATAGGTACGGAAAAATTTTCAGAGGCTGAAATTGTCCAGTGGTAGTACGAATTGCAATGTCACACACTTTTCAGGAGGGATAGTCTGCTCTAGAGGAGTATGATTTTCATAAGCAGACAAGGAATGGATCTAACGTAAGCTACTTCGACCACTTATTGGGCAAAGACAGTGCTCATACTATAGTCGTAGTTCTCTTACGCCCATTTTCTCACTCATGCTTGCTGTGACGTATATATTCGCTACTGCTCTTGCAAGATCACGCTCATGAGAAATACTCGTAGGGGCAGAGGACCTCCTGCTTCTCGCAGCTATAAATACCTCTCTTACCATCCAGATTAACAGTCGGCATAATTGTATACGAATGCATTAAGTTAGTTGATCTTAACTCGCTTCGTAACTCTAATTTCCAGGGTGTCTTTCATATGCATTTCCTCTTCAAATCCCGTTGGTCGGAGTTGAAAGCAAATTCCTTACTGAACCATTTGAGATAAGTTTGTTCATCTCGTTTACAAATTTGCAGGCCGATTCCACAGATTGTTGTGCATCGTCAAGTTGATGCCTTGTTTGAAATTTCGTTATCGGAAACACCAGCTTTTGTAACAAGTATGCTTTGTCCTGCGTTGAATGTCCGCAGTTTTCCTGATCCACTACACGGTCAAGTTGTTACAGACTTATTCTAAAGATGTTCATAATTGTTTTTTACTATGCTGCGGATGATCTTCCATGTATGTTCATAATTGTTTTTGCTATACTGCGGATGATCTTCCTTGTACATAATTATGTTCAGTACCAGCTCCTTGGACGACGACTGTCCTTTATTACGTTCCACTGGAGACGGGATATGTGGCTCCCTGTCCCACAAGGGTGATGAACTACATGGTTTGACACCTGTTTCAGTATCACTTTCACTTGTTAAGTACGTATCGTCATCACTGTACTCCTCACGTACATCGTCCGGACAGTCGAGCGTATACGACACCACACTGACTCATCTTGCAAACACGTTCTGCGAAATTCCTTAGGGGCTTTTCTGACGAAATGTCAACTTCGGCAGTTCTTCTCGTAGACGTAATGTGATGTTTACGTTGTTTGTCGTTGAAATTACTCTGCTTCGTGTCAACACCACCAGCACTGTAGCACCGTTGTGAGTTATTCGTCGACTAAGCATTTCAACTACGCTCCGTAGCCTCGCCATTGTATATCTCCTGTCCCGCCTCCCTGTTACTATTAGCAGCTAATATGGTTGCATGGTAAACAATATGTGTGGTGTCGAATGCCGTAAACATCATTGGCCTTTTGCGACCTTACAAAAAAATGGCTCTGAGCACTATGGGACTTAACTTCTGAGGTCATCAGTCCCCTAGAACTTAGAACTACTTAAACCTAACTAACCTAAGGACATCACACACATCCATGCCCGAGGCAGGATTCGAACCTGCGACCGTAGCGGTCGCGCGGTTCCGGACTGTAGCGCCTAGAACCGCTCGGCCACTCCGTCCGGCTGCGACCTTACATTCAAGGGGTTTTCTGTAAGTAGACATGTGCTCAAACGCAAACCTTAAAAAGAGCTACAAGCACTTTTTCATCTTAGATGCTCTGAAACAAATCTTTTCTGCTACAAGCTCTCTGCTTTCTGTATTTTGAGAGGTACTAGTAAGGACAAAAAAAAAGTGTAGTAAATGTGGGCTCTAAAGTGCACATCTTAAAAGAGCTATGAGCACCTCCTCATCTTCACTACTGTCAAACACATCTCTTCTACTGAACAAGTGCACATAGCTCTCAAAGTATGTACTTTAGAACCCATGTTCACTGGACATCTATTCTTGTTCTGGTCCGTACTGCCTACCGCCAAAACATGGACAGGAAAGAGCTTGTAGTAGAAGAGATTTGTTTCACAGTATCGAAGGCGAAGTGTTCATATCTCTTTTTAAGGTAAGGGATTTAGAGCCCGTGTTTGCTGAGACTTTTTTGCTTCTAGTAACGTGTACTTTCAAGTCCATGCGTTTAAACCATTAGTTGTGACACACCCTGTATATGCAACTATACTCCGCAAGCCAGCTTACGCTGTGTGGTATACGGGTCAAACAAACCTGTGACCATTCATACTACCCTACTTCGCTTAGTTCTATATCCCTAGTTAGTCCCATTTCTAATGGGCCCAACTCATGTGAACAGTATTCTAGCACAGATCGCACGAGCATCTGGTAAGCAATCTCTTATATAGATTGCCTACGTCCTACCAAAGATTTTTAAGTGTGCCACCTTTTTCTACCTTCAAGTGACCCTGTTTCATAATCCCATGAAATGTTACAGCAAGGTGTTTGTACAAGATTTATATACTTTTCAAAAACAATATATAGTATTTTTACAGAGAAATTATGTTTAAGCATCGTAACTTCTAAATCTAAATACAGGGTGACAGTTATTGAACAACATTAAATAAAATCGTCATAACTTCTGAACGGACTGCGTTAGGACGTTCAGACTGCTCGGATGGCCACGGAGCACGATTGGAATTACCTGTAGTAAGCGCATGCACTTTGGGTTAGCAACGAAGCCCTCTTTCATTTGTATGGGTTTGTAAATAAGCAAAATTGATGTATTTGGAGGACTGAGCATCCGCATTTCGCGATCCAGAAGTCTCTTCACTATCAGTGTGTGGCTGTGTGATGCGCAGTGTCCAGTCACAGAATAATCAGCGCGACATTCCTTGATGGCGCCGTGACTACCGAACGGCGCGTCAAGGTTTTGGAAGATGATTTCATCCCCATTATTCAAAGTGACCCTGATTTCTACAAGATGTGGTTCATGCAAGACGGAGCTCGACTCCATCGAAGCAGGAGAGTGTTTGATGTCCCGGAGGAGCACTTTGGGGACCGCATTCTGCCTCTGGGATACCTAGAGGCCAGTGGCATGGGTATTGACTGGCCGCCATATTCTCCGGGTCAGAACACATGCAACTCATTTTTGTGGGGCTATGTTAAAGACAAGGTGTACAGCAGTAATCCCAAAACCATTGCCGAGCTGAAAACAACTATTTAGGAGTTCATCGACAGCATCGATATTCTGACAGTTCAGAGGGTCATGCAGAATTTTTTTATTCGTCTGCGCCACATCACCGCCAATGATGGCAGGCATATCGAACATGTCATAACCTACAGCCGTATATCTGTAGTGACGTTTATATGTTGAATAAAGTGTGTGCACGCCGCAGTTTGTAACTAATTTACTTTTTTTTCATATAGTTCAGTAATTGTCACCCTGTATATACTCCACAAGCCTCTGTATGAGCTAGAATCGGGTTATGGCACATGCCGTGTTCTCCTCGTGAGTGTGAAGGTTTCAGTACAAAGAGAGACTGGGTAAAAGGATTTAGAACGTTGCGTGTTAAGAGCGTGAATATGTTCGCATGCCAAAATGTTTGCTAAGGGAGGTGGAATGAGGATTGAGACAGCTGATTCCCCACTTTTCTGTCAGAGTCTTATGAAAAGAGTCATATTGGCTTTTTCTGTGCTCCGTCAGGAGTATTTTATCCGCTGGTTCAAGTACTGGTCGAACAAGGATTTTGTAGGCTCATTCCTTCGCGTGTGTATTGCACTTCCTGAGTATTCTTCTGCTTCCAGTGTCTATTCTGCAATCGTGTAATCATACGAGGGTAATCCCAAAAGTAAGGTCTCCTATTTTTTTATAAGTACATACACCTGTTTATTTCTACAATGGTTTACGTCAGTTAACGACTTGAACATTTAGCTATTTTTCGACATTATCACCATTTTTGCCGATGCATTTTTGTAGACGCTGTGGCAGTTTTTGTATGCCCATGTCATACCAGCTCGCCGCCATGCTGTTCAGAAAGTTATGAACCTCTTCTTTCACCTCGTCGTCGGAGCTGAATCCCTGGGACCACAATTAACGCTGACAGGTGAGACTGACAAAGCTCAAACGCGCAATTCAGAACCGGAGAAGAGGAATGTTGAGCAAGGGCGTACACATTCTCCATGACAACGCTCGCCCACACATCGATCGGCAAACCGTATCTCTCCAGCAACAGTTCCAGTGGAACATAATCACCCGTCCACCCTATAGTCCTGACTTGGCGTCCAGTGACTATCACCTGTTCCCTAGGATAAAAGAATATTTGGCCGGAAAGCCATTCAGTTCCAACGACGAGGTGAAAGAAGAAGTTCATAACTTTCTGAACAGTATGGCGAAGAGCTGGTATGATATGGGAATACAAAAACTGTCACAGCGTCTACAAAAATGCATCGGCAGAAATGGTGATTATGTCGAAAAATAACTAAATGTTCAAGCTGTAAACTGATGTAAACCATTGTAGAAATAAACAGATCTATGTACGTATAAAAAAATAGGAGACCTTACTTTTGGGATTACCCTCGTATAATAATAGATCTTTCTGCTTTATACGCCGTACGTTGCATTTGTTAATATAGAGGGTCAACCGCCAATTCCTTCGACCAGCAACGATCCTCTGTAGGTATTCCTGCATTTCGTTACAGCCTGCTGAATTCTCTGTATATAACAGCACAATACGCGAAAAGCTACTTCGTTCATATTGAAAGGAGTCTACTGGGTACACTTGTATGCGGCACCGAATATGATAATAATATTAATGTATAAAATGAAAACAGTATCCTGTAAACGATGTATGTCTCTGATAGACTTTATAAAGCAGATCGCTGACTGTGCACGACCACAGGGGCAAAGATACTGCTTCTGGTATGAGATTGTAGTGCTGGAGTAAGTGAGCGTTTGGAGCACAGTTGTTGTATGTAGCTGTCTGTGAGCGAAATAGGATGAAGTAGGAAGTTTTGTGGAGCTTTCTGTGAAGCCACCAAGTGTTGGATTAATGTAGAAGTAACGATAAGAGATGTAAACTTGCAATGTTTTCGTAGCAGTAAAACAGATCGTTGAGATGTGGAATTTGGTGATTATTTCATGGCCGTCTCTCTAAGCACAGCACTGTAAAAGCATCCGGTTGTTCGCTCAGAGTCTTTACAAACCGTGTCCAGTAGTTTTGGAGTTGCGGATAACGTCAAGCTACAAAAGCATACTGATAAGTGCTGCCCTTGAACGGCGCTAGGCGAAGTAGCTCGGACTAAGTCTAGAGTCTGCGAACTATTTCTCGCTGTTTCATGTGACAAGTTCATAAACAAAATCCCTACTTTTCGCTTCTGTAATACCAGATTTGCCTAGAAAAACACGGCACAGTTATTTGGCAGCCTTTTGCTGTCTCTTGAGTGCTAATTAATCAATGTTTCCTGACGGGTATAACCCTTTTCCCCGCTGTAAATGATCTTCACAAATGTTACATAGACTTATGTTTATCATGTCTGGTTCCTGAAAGACAAGTTACATCCAGCGCGGCTAGTTTCTGCCGAAATAACTGATTAATATCTTTTATTTTTAATTCTTTAATATGTGGCTTAGCGGCAGGAAGGGAGTATGGCCAAGGGGCCACTTTCTACAACGCTTTTCAACCTGATGACTCCAAGTGCCTGATTCTATAGCTACAAAGTGAAGGGGCGTTTGGCGATGAAGTAGTAACTGTCAGCAAACCAAGAGACTCACTGCAGAAGATAGTAAGCTAGCTGAAGAAAGCTACACATTGACACCGCTGTGTGAGACCCACCATACTTGCTCCGGACACTGCGAGAGGGCTGTACAAGCAATGATCACACGCACGGCACAGCGGACACACCAGGAACCGCGGTGTTGGCCGTCGAATGGCGCTAGCTGCGCAGCATTTGTGCACCGCCGCCGTCAGTGTCAGCCAGTTTGCCGTGGCATACGGAGCTCCATCGCAGTCTTTAACACTGGTAGCATGCCGCGACAGCGTGGACGTGAACCGTATGTGCAGTTGACGGACTTTGAGCGAGAGCGTATAGTGGGCATGCGGGAGGCCGGGTGGACGTACCGCCGAATTGCTCAACACGTGGGGCGTGAGGTCTCCACAGTACATCGATGTTGTCGCCAGTGGTCGGCGGAAGGTGCACGTGCCCGTCGACCTGGGACCGGACCGCAGCGACGCAAGGATGCACGCCAAGACCGTAGGATCCTACGCAGTGCTGTAGGGGACCGCACCGCCACTTCCCAGCAAATTAGGGACACTGTTGCTCCTGGGGTATCGGCGAGGACCATTCGCAACCGTCTCCATGAAGCTGGGCTACGGTCCCGCACACCGTTAGGCCGTCTTCCGCTCACGCCCCAACATCGTGCAGCCCGCCTCCAGTGGTGTCGCGACAGGCGTGAATGGAGGGACGAATGGAGACGTGTCGTCTTCAGCGATGAGAGTCGCTTCTGCCTTGGTGCCAATGATGGTCGTATGCGTGTTTGGCGCCGTGCAGTTGAGCGCCACAATCAGGACTGCATACGACCGAGGCACACAGGGCCAACACCAGGCATCATGGTGTGGGGAGCGATCTCCTACACTGGCCGTACACCACTGGTGATCGTCGAGGGGACACTGAATAGTGCACGGTACATCCAAACCGCCATCGAACCCATCGTTCTACCATTCCTAGACCGGCAAGGGAACTTGCTGTTCCAACAGGACAATGCACGTCCGCATGTATCCCGTGCCACCCAACGTGCTCTAGAAGGTGTAAGTCAACTACCCTGGCCAGCAAGATCTCCGGATCTGTCGCCCATTGAGCATGTTTGGGACTGGATGAAGCGTCGTCTCACGCGGTCTGCACGTCCAGCACGAACGCTGGTCCAACTGAGGCGCCAGGTGGAAATGGCATGGCAAGCCGTTCCACAGGACTACATCCAGCATCTCTACGATCGTCTCCATGGGAGAATAGCAGCCTGCATTGCTGCGAAAGGTGGATATACACTGTACTAGTGCCGACATTGTGCATGCTCTGTTGCCTGTGTCTATGTGCCTGTGGTTCTGTCAGTGTGATCATGTGATGTATCTGACCCCAGGAATGTGTCAATAAAGTTTCCCCTTCCTGGGACAAAGAATTCACGGTGTTCTTATTTCAATTTCCAGGAGTGTAGATAAATTATTAGCAGCAGGCTTCGGTTTTGAACATGAGCAGAACTTTGAATATCTGGGAACTATTGTTACTAGATCCAATTGCATATCAAATTAAACGCAACCACGGACCTTAAGCGGTAACAGATGCTTCCATACGTTTAAGAAGTTACTGGACTCCATGGTGTCAATGAAACAGCACAATATTTGAAAACAAGGTGCTAGGAAATATCTATAGGACACTGCAAGATAATAATGGTGCACTGAGACTACAAAGAGCTGGCTGTAAGATCGATAAAAAATGGAAGAACCGTCTGGCTTGGACATGTTCTTAGGATGGGTGCTGGAAGAACGCAAACAAGATTTATGAATGTACGTCATCTGGAGGAGGCCAAAGAGGAAGATCACGAAAGCGACTTGGAAGAGGTTATAAAAACTCTTTAGAGTCAGAAGATGGAGAAGAACTGCAGTGAAAAGGGCAAAATCGAATAAACATGTTGAAGAATCTAAGACACACACGCGATTATTACAACACGAGAAGAAGAAGACTTCTGTGATTTCGTCTAGTGAGGTGCGCCTACACGGATTTCTTCGTGCGTTCTTGCCCGCTTAAGGCATCTAAATAAAAAATATAAAAAACTTGCCATTCCTGAAAGCAACTCTCTCCAATGCGCTATATGCTACAGGCGTTCAAGAGGACCAGTTCGCTTTCTAGACATTGTTCAATAGCCGGCCGGAGTGGCCGCGCGGTTAAAGGCGCTTCAGTCTGGAACCGCACGACCGCCACGGTCGCAGGTTCGAATCCTGCCTCGGGCATGGATGTGTGTGATGTCCTTCGGTTAGTTAGGTTTAAGTAGTTCTAAGTTCTAGGGGACTTATGACCACAGCAGTTGAGTCCCATAGTGCTCAGAGCCATTTGAACCATTTGAACATTGTTCAATAGACTCATTACGATTGTCACCAGCGTACACTGGAAGCATAAGGAACTTTTCGTTTGCTAGAAATTGCCAAGCAGCTGGATTCCAGAACGCTCGCGCGTGCGAGGTCGCTGAAGTTTTCAGTTACTGACGATGGAGGCTCAGATCGATAGAGGTGTGCTGAATCGATTCTATGGCAAGCAGTCAGTAGAAAGCGGTCGCAATAGATGACGTTTATGATCTCACCTACAATCTTTGAAAGGCAATAGATCACATAAAGGGGACTTCTTTTGTTAAGAAAGACGTCCTTTTTAACACATCGTTTATGAGATAACCGCATAGTCGGGCGCATTTGTTACTGTGTGTAACACTCGATATCCAACTCATTGTCGGTTGTTCAACACAGATGCCTTCTGTGCGCCTTACGAGTTGTTATACGTGAGATCCTGGATCAAACGTGGTTCACAGATCGTATGAGCTCTCCCAGGTCATTATGTAGGAGGGCTTCTCGAGAGACAACGAACGAGCCACTCGTATCTGCGAGCGTAGCTTCCATAACGTAAGACATCCAGTCCACAGTATCTTGCTGCACTTTTCGACCTCTTTGAAAAACAATGCTTCTTCGTCCTGATCATTTTGTCAGTAGAAGGTGATATGTGAGATCAGCACATTTCACTCGTCATATGGAATTTGTACAGTAGTTTCTTCATAAAATGCTAACGCTGTTGCCTTCAACATATACTTTACTTATGGATGTGTCCTATTTTACACTTAACGTTTATTTTATCACTCAGAGTAATCACATCTAGGACTTAGAGAATCTACTCTCTATTCCTGTTAGACTAAGCCAACAAAGATTTTCCCTATGCATTTGGGCTAGAATAGATGGTAATTATTACGAGCAGGCCTTGCCTTATTTAAAAAGATAAACCAATAAACTTGCAAAATACAACAGAGGTCCGTGGATTGTCTTGGCTTCCGGAAGCGCAGAGTGCGAAGGATATTCCATGAGCAGTCAAGTTCGAAGCACGAGATGTCAACGTTGAAACTCTTGCCGAGTCCAAGGCTGTAGTTCATAATACAAGTTATAGCCAGGTGGTGAACCAGTACTGCCAAAGAAGGGAACGCTGAGTGGTGGGAGGAATATGTAGAAGGAATATGCAAGGAGAATGATATTTAACCCGTTATTGTAGAAAAACAAGAAGAAGTAAATGAAGATGAGGTAGGAGATACGATACTGCGAGAAAAATTTCACACAACACTAAAAGACCTAACTCGAAACAAGGCCCCTGAAATAGACGATGTTCGTTCAGATTTACTGAGACCCTAAGTGCTTCGTGACTGACAGCCACATGTGTTGGCAACTAAATGGATATTTCTGTAGAGTCAAGGATCGCAGCACAGGAGAAAGTCGGTCCCAGTTCCTTAGTTGCGTTCAGAGCGAGAGACTTGCGGTGTGGCCATATGTCTGAAGAATCAGTCTCCTCTTTGTCCTTTACCCCACATCAGATTCCTTCAACTTTGTTGCCATGGTTGGTTTGACAATGTATGTACTTAATAATCTGTTGAAAGAATTTAGTAGTGCAATTACCATGCTAGGCATAATATGAGTTCATCCTGAAGGCTCTCTTGCGGAACACTATAAATATGATAGCAAATTATCCATTTTTTTAGAACTTCTGCATAGCAGTGAGAATAGACGAAGACTCATGTTTAGAAGCAATGATGCTGCCAACACTGTTTCATAAAACCCAAAATTATTCTTACATATAAAATATGGAGCTTTCCATGTTTTCATATCCAGTCTCATTTTTGAAGTATTCTCTTCGAAAATCCTTCTTTTTTTTTTTGGTCTTGCCTCATATGATATCTGGTATTTAGGGCGATTTTTGGGATTTAACAATGTCTATTACGTCCTTTATTAAGAACGAGCTGGGGTACGAGTTGATACGAGATTGTGTGGTAGTTAGAATGAAAGGATAATATTTAAAGTACAAGAGATAAAAAAAATTTGATTGGAAACATATTCTAACTATTTACAATACTTGTTTATGAACAACGTTTTTGATATTGTAATCTGGGTCATACATGAATAAATTTTACGACTTTCCTATTCAAGAGCAAGCTACATATAGCTGACCACGAGAGAAGCAGGAGTCTTTGAGATTGATGCCGCAATATTTTAAAGTTTGTCCTTGCGCTTTGTTAATTGTAAAACTATAGGCTAATTGGCTAGGATAATTGATTGGAAATTACAGTCTTTAAATTGGAATAGCAGCTCAGTAGAGATCGATGATGTTATTCGATAGCTGTTTGACGATCATTCTTATTCTATTGCATAGTTTTGGTGAGTTGAGATTTCTGAGTGGTATGATCGGAAACCCAGCTTCAAGTCGAAGGCAGTGTAATGGTATTCCTGGTACTTGCAAAGAGTTTAGAAGTTCTGTAGGGGAGTTCACACTTTTTTCAACGTTTACCATTGTGTCGATCGATTGGTATTTTCTCTCTTAGCCGGGAATTTTCTTCTGAATATTAAAGTTGAAATATTATTTTTAGTTGCCAAAATTGCCCTTTCAAATAGCCAGTCCGGTTTGGTATACTTGTGAGCAACGTTTGGAGCAGTGGCTAAGTTGCAGAAATCACTGTTGAGCTTAATGAGGCCGGTGGTCTGGCCAGTAGGACATGCGTCGTCACCCATTTGTAAAAGTTGTTGAACAAAATGTACTGTTGTTGCGTCTTCGATAGTTTAACTCTCATACGAGGGTAAATCAGTTATTATAAAATTTTATTGTAATCAAATAGGAAACTTACAAGAACATAATTTTTCAACATAGTCTCCTTGCGTTTCAACGCACTTGGGCCATCGTAGTACAAGCTTCCTGATACCCTCATAAAAGAAGGTTCTCGGTTGAGCTGCGAGCCAGGAATGCACCGCTTCTTTCACTGCTTCGTCCGAGGCAAATCGACGGCCCCTTAATGCCTGTTTGAGTTGACCAAACAAGTGATACTCAGAAGGGGCAAGATTGGGACTATATGGAGGATGATCCAGTACTTTGAATTTCTGGAGCGTTTCAGCAGTGTGCGTACGGCCATTGTCGTGCAACAGTACAACACCTTTTGACAGCAATCCTCGGCGTTTGCTTCGAATTGCAGGCTTTAGTCTGGCAGTGAGCATCTCACTGTAACGTACACTGTTTGTTGTTGTGCCCCTTTCCCCATAATGCTCCAGTACCGGACCTTGTGCGTCCCAAAAAACCGTAAGCATCAGTTTTCCTTCGAACGGTTGGATCTTGAACTTTTTCTTGCACGGCGAATTTGAATGTTTCCATTCCATACTCCGCCGCTTACTCTCCGGCTCATAATGATGGATCCGTGTTTCGTCACCAGAAATGATCCTGTCTAAGACATTGTCCTCTTCGTTACCATAGCGATCCAAATGTTTTTTGCATATGTCCAAGCGCGTTTGTTTATGTAACTGTGTGAGTTGTTTTGGGACCCATCTTGCACAAACTTTATGAAACCCAAGTCTTGTGGATGATTTCGTAGGCAGACCCGTGACTAATTTGCAGACGTGCCACTTCGTCAATAGTTAATCGGCTGTCTTAGAGAATCATTTCACGTGAACGCTCAATGGTTTCTTCATTTGTGGTCGTAAATGGTCATCCGGCTCCTTCATCGTGCATAACACTTGTGCGACCATTTCGGAATTTTTCAGTCCTTTCGTAGACACTCCATTGTGGCAAAACACTGTTCCCGCACTGTACCGAAAGTCTTCGATGAATTTCGGACCCTGATACGCCTTCCGACCACAAAAAACGGATCACTGAACGTTGCTCTTCTTTGGAGCAAACAGACAGCGGAACAAAATAAACAAGAATACAACTAAATTGTGGATAATAATTGACTTACCCTCGTAGTTTTTGTTAGTCGCAGTATTTGTATGTGTGGCCAGGGATGCGATTTTTTAAGCATGCATTGCGCTCGTCTGCTGGTGTAGATTTGGGGATAACTGGAAGCGTTTGTCGAAAGTCTCCTCAGCATATGAGTAGAGGTCCTCCCACCACTTCAGTTTCCTCACGAGTCTTGTAGTGTTCCGTCCATGGATTCGAGTGATATTTTTATGTGCCATTGCACAATCGTGCCAAAAGATAATTTTAGCTTGTTTTAGAAGTTCATCCCGTCCAGATGCTCTTGGGATTTTACATACTGGGAATTGTTCTTCGGCTATATTCAACGGTAGTTGTAGGCGGAACAGGCAGTTCGTCCTCTTTCCGTAAGAGTGGCTGCAATGCTGGATGACGCAAATGCAAGAGCGATGTGTTGTTTAGCACGTACTCCCGCCAGCAATAGATTTATTAAAAACATTTTCCCAACAGCAATAGATTGATTAGAAACGTTTTAGCGGGGGCGCCTGGTGCATCTAAGTAAATAATTCCGCCAATGCATGTCGATCCGGTCCATGATAACTGATATGGTTGGGAGCAGGATACAGGGGCTGCTGGAGTGGAAGGTTGAGCAACAAATTGAGGATAGAATATAAAATTTAGTTTATTACGCAAGAACATTCATGCAAGGTACTGGTAACAACATATTGACATATAACTTGTTCAATTTAAATGTACACAGTTGATTTAACATTATCATCAACAAGTTATCTAACATCAAACAATCTGCAAATATGACATCTAAACCTTTCCCAAAATTTTAATGCTTGTAAAATGTTATTACGAAACAAAGAAAATTACCAAACTGGTCACTGTATTTAAGCCTTACATAACCTAATGGGCACAATGGCTTACAGGAAATAATATCACAGACGTATAGCAATATCTGCCCACTAACATCACTGTCTTACGTGACCTTGTGTGCCACAATGATTCACAGAACCAATTCATATAGTTAAATGGTAAATATTACCCACAATGGCGCTTGCGCTATAGTCTTACGTAGCACACCGATTTACCAAGACAGTGCAATTAATGCCAAGTACAGTCTGGTCCAGAATAATGAGTGTCCTACCACTGATTAAACTACTCATAATCAGTAATACAGCCGGCCAGAGTGGCCGAGCGGTTCTAGGCGCTACAGTCTGGAACCGCGCGACCGCTGCCTCGGGCATGGATGTGTGTGATGTCCTTAGGTTAGTTAGGTTTAAGTAGCTCTAAGTTCTAGGGGACTGATCACCTCGGAAGTTAAGTCCCATAGTGTCCACAGCCATTTTTTGAACCAATCAGTAATGAACCGTTTTACGAGGCAAGCACATTTACTTCAGACAAGTTAACAAGACAGTGCCCTCATTTGAATTTTACCACACAAATCCATTAATAGTCGTAGGCGAGACGGTGATTCGAAAAGGATTGATAACAAGTTACCGCACTGTTGGCGGTTGGCAGTAAACCCCCGGCGTGCGATAGATGTGTGGGCCAGAAAGCGCATTGCAGCAGGAGCCGTTAACAACAGTACCCACAGAACTGTTTCTAAAACCACACCGTGAAATGACGTCAACGTGGTTTCCAAAACAGTTTAACACTCAACAGTAGTGAGTAAGAGAAAAGGACAAAAAAACAAACACACACGGCACTTACAATTAGCCATGAATTATTCCTAGCTGTGGTTAAGATTGAATTAATTTTAATCCAACAGGTAAACAGTGGTGTCACAGTAGACTTAAACTTTACTTGACTAGAGTGACAATTTGAGCGTCCCTTAACTGACATAAGTTCAGTAACAAACTGAAATGCAATTTAAAGACACTCAAGTAAGGGTATTGTGAAACACTTCATCAACAATTTAAGCAAACACGCCCACATAGCCACTCCACTTCAGACGTAAATCAAGCAGGGCACAAGTCAGTATTTCGACACACGACGTGGGAACACTCACTGCTCAGCAGCGCAAGCCAGAATACGACCGAAAGAAGTCTCGCTGTAACTCCACCAGATGAAGATGCACCAAACTAACAGCTCACCTTTAACAATATTAATCCAAATGCCGCTAATAAGGTAATGGCCAGAATAACACCAGCCCGTAGCCACAGTGTGAGAAAGGTTGAACTCGCAAACAGAACGAACGACAGCGAGTCACTGCAGCACATCCAGTCCCACTGCTCTGCCGGCCCCAATGCAACTGCCACACTCACACCACTTGCCGACGCGACTTCCGCGTTCTTCCGGCGTCGCTCCGCCCAGGCCCGCTCGTCTCTCTCTGCCCGAGACTCCCTTTCCGCTTCCCGCACGTAATCCTAGAGGGCGTACCAACCCGCGCACCGCAAACCGAATCGAAAGAGATCGAACACACTACACTGGAACAATCAGATCGCAGGAGCACACGGCACAATAATGTTGTAAATTTCCTTTTGATCGTCATTGAGGAGTGTTTTGTTGTGAGCAATATATTGAAGTACTGTAGTTCCTTGATGTTGTAGCTTTTTTCCTTTGTAATTTCGAAAGTTTAGCAGACTGATAGCTCATTTCGTGGTGCTTGCATCCCAAGTTATACTAAGGTCTGGTTGTTTATTCCTAAGCATTTATCTTCTAGGCGAATGAGTGTTTCATTGAAGATGCCGCCGTTGATGCGATGGTCAGTTCAGGACGAGCTTGTCGCATCTGGTGCAGTATGTCATCATTCATGCTCTCTTTGAGGGAGTCCCATAGGTGTCTTGGATTCGATGGGTTACATGTTGTTAGAATTATGGCGAATAAGTCTCTCATTTATTCAGCTGAGCATGTGAGCGAGGCTTCTTGTAGTGTTAATTCTCAGTTTTTTCGCTGTCCTTTTTGTTTTCGCCGTTTTGCTTCAGAATTGGCAAGATCTCTTCCTCTTTTACGCTTGGGCATTGCCTAAAATATAAATCAACTTTCTATTAACAAATATCAAGATTTTAAACATGGCTGCAACAGCAACTGTTGAAATTCTTCACGATAAAGGATGCAAGCCAAAACAGTTGCAGGATAAAAATTTTATTAAAATTCATGACCATGGTTTCGGTACATATAAATATACCTTCATCAGAAGTAAAAAATCTAAAATTACAACATGCAATGGAGATTAATAAATCAGTTGTGCCATAGGCGTCGTAGGCGAAGTACTGGTACTAAACTGTTCGCATTGACCCTGTGCCCATAGTCATGTTGTACAAATGGAGAAGATGTCTTAATTATTGACGACGCCTTTGGCACAATTGATTTATTAATCTCCATTGCATGATGTAGTTTTAGATTTTTTACTTCTGATGAAGGTATATTTATATGTACCGAAACCTTGGTCAAGAATTTTAATAAAATTTTTATCCTGCAACTGTTTTGGCTGTCATCCTTTATCGTGTATTAACAAATACGCTAAGTACACTTTTACACACATTTCACACTTTATTTTCGGTTTATATTCAGTCACTGTATCACGTTGACTACTCACACTTCACTATTTGTTTTCATTCATTCTCTGCAGTACTTTTTCGGTTCCTCTCTTCGTCACTGACAGCAAACTGACGTTTGAACCCACGACGGTCTTTACCAATGAGTAGCCCCACCAGTGGCTAATTTCAGAACATGTTAAAAAAGGCTTAAAATGGTCCACGATGTTCCAGAGCAGTCCACACACATTCGAGAGTGTTCTGGAATGTTCTACAATGATCTGAAATGTTCCGGGATGTTCCCAAACATTCTGGAATCTTCCCGAATGTTCCAGACTATTCTAGGACATTCCAGAACATCCCGGATCATTGTGGAACATTCTGTAATGTTGTGGAATGCTCTAGAATATTCTCGAATGTTCTGGACTGTTCTCGAATACTGTCGAATGTTCTGGAATGTTCTAGAGATTTCTAGAGACCGAAACTTCACAGCTCTTATATCTTCAAAACCACACTCTCCAGGTAAAAACGGGAACCCTCTTCATGGATGGGGGATAGAGGGCTACCATACCATGTAACTCCCTTGATCGTACCGAGACTCGTTTCTGAATTTTAGCGGCACGCACATCGTACACTTACTTTTATAATATAGATTGAGAGTTGCCGCAGACAATATTTTAGTCAGTATGGTCTCACTATTTACATGGTACCACTATTTACAAAAGTTCCTGTGGAGGACACACTGAAACTGTTGGCAGAGCATTTTCCTCCTGAAACGATAAAGTTGTTCCGCCGTGTTATGACGACCACCTACTTCTTTACGGGGGGTAAATTTTACGAAATGTCGGACGGAATAGATATGGGTTCTCTGTCGTCTCCGTTGTCTCTGCTGTCACCGTTGTCCGAGAAAAGGAAACGGGGAAAAGTAGAACATTCACTTAATGAGCCAGCGATTGCATTCCTTCCCTTCTGCGGCGCTACACCCAGCAAAATACGCAGAGTTCTGGGAAGACGAGGTATCAGATCTGTTTTCCGACCTCCTAATAAGATAAAGCAGATGCTACCCCTATTAAGGACAGTCTCGGCCTCAGGATTCCTGGGATTTACAACATCCCATATGAGTACGGAAGCAATTGTATCGGTCAGTCTATTCGCACCGTTTCTGACCGCTATGCAGGACGTCAACGGCATATTACAAGGTGTACAACGGTGCTTCCGCCGTTTTTTTCCCCCCAACATTTGAGGCTTTAATGAAACAAATTGGCTACACACGTATCATTCAAAGTATTTTCCATTGCTGGCCACTACTTTCTCCCATCTTTCGGGCAGTGTACGAATCCCTCGTGGAAAAAAATGTTCATCTTTTGAAGCGACCCATGAATCGATCTAATTTGTGACTTCTTCATGAGATCGGAAGTGTTGGTCAGCGAGGCCATGCGCCATTGATCTAAACAGGTGAGAGTCAGAGGGAGCAATGCCTGGAGAATACGGCGGGTTGGGTAGGACTTCCCATTTTAACGTTTCCAAGTACGTTTTGACCTCTTTTGCAACGTGGGGTCGAGCGTTGTCGTGCTGCAAAATCACTTTATCGTGCTTCTCGCTGTAGTGCGGCCGTTTGTCTTTTAATGCTCTGCTCAGACGCATTAATTGCGTTCGATAACGAGCACCTGTGATTGTTTCACTTGGTTTTAACACCTCATAGTACACGACGGCGAGCTGGTCCCACCAAATGCAGAGCATGATCTTGGAGCCGTGAATATTCGGTTTGGCCGTCGACGTGGAAGCATGGCCGGGATATCTCCACGATTTTTTGCATTTAGGGTTATCGTAATGAACCCATTTTTCGTCCCTGGTCACCATGCAATGCAGAAATACCTTCCGTTTTTGCCTCTGAAGCAACTTTTCCCAAACGCACAAACGCCGTTCAACGTCTCTTAGTTTCAGCTCTCACGGGACCTAAGTTCTTCTTTCTGAATCATGCCCACAGCCTTGAGAGGTTTTGAAATGGTTAGCTGTGTCACTCCCACTAATCGTGCCAATTAGTCTTGAGTTTGACGTGAGTCTTCACTCAGCAATGTCTCCAATTTTGCATCTTCGAAAACATTCTCTCTTCCACCACTATGCCAGTCTACGACGTTAAAATCACCGTTCTTGAAGAGTTGAAACCACTCACGACGCGTTATTTCACTAATAGTGTCCTTACCATACGCACTTGAAAGCATTCGATGAGACTCAGCCACTGTTTCCTTCATACTGAAAAAAAACAGTAACACCTTCCGTAAATGACGAGAATTAGGCACATAAACTGACCTTTTTAATCAAGAACAACTTTATGAGGCAGACACAAATCGACTAATGTTTGAATGAGGTATTGTTGACCGAGATCCAAGCTAACTGCCTGACGTCTGCGATCTGTTTCTTTCGACCGCTACTTATCTTTGTCGCCACCTAAAGGTAAAGGCGGAAGCAAAGTTGTACACCTTATAAAAAAATCGAGAACTGGAGAAATCTGCAGTTACTGAGCACAGCCTCACAAAAAAACATAAAAACTGTTTGACGAACAAAAGTTTTGTCCCAGGCTCCCACATACTGAGACACTATAATTAAAGAGGCTGTAGATATAAGAATGTGTGGGAAAACTTTCAACCTTGATGGCGGATATAATCTTAGCGGTGCATGGAAGCGAGCTCACGACGAAGAGAAGAGCCAGATATACTCGTCGCTATGTTTACGCTTCGGCGGAAGCGGTAGCGCCACCAATGCAGACGTTGACACAATATGCGACAGCGCAACGTAACTACTGACCAACCAGAAGACGTCTTTGGGCTATATAAGGCTACGACAGCAGCAATTTTGACAGTCAGTTGCTCCTGTCGAAGACGATGGTGGAAATCGGCGAAAAGCTCGAGGTTTCACCCTGAACTGACGCGGCAAGAAGTTCGAGAATGTTTTATACGTATCTTGAGACTGATGATGATCACTCTTCGCTATACAGATTGACATCAACAAAATATTTTCATGCTCTGACGACGAAGTTGATGTCTGAAATTTCATGAGAAGGTCCTACCGCAGCGAAAAACGCCTTTGTTTTAATGACTGCACCCCAATTCTCATATCATAGACGTCGTACTCTCTCCCGTATTTCGCGATATTACAAAACGAGCTGCTCTTCTTTGAACATTTTGGATGCCCTCCGTCAATCCTATCTGATGTAGATCCCACATCGCACAGCAAGACTCCAGAAGAGAATGGACAAGCGTTGTGTAAGCAGTCTCTTTAGTAGACATGTTACATTTTCTAAGTATTCAGCTTTAAATTGCAGTCTTTCCCGACAACATTATCTGTATGATCGTTCCAATTTAAATTATTCATAATTGTAGTCCCTAGGTATTTAGGTGAGTTTACAGCCTTTTGATCTGTGTGATTTATCGTGTAACTGAAATTTAGTGGATTTCTTTTAGAACTCTTGTGGAAGACTTCACGCTTTTCATGATTTAAAGTCAAATACTACTTTTGACACCATACAGGTATCTTGTTTAAATTATTTTGCAATTCGTTTTGATCGTGACGTTAAATGACAGCATCATCTACAAACAATCTAAGAGGATTGTTCAGATTGTTTCCTAAATCGTTTGTGTAAATGACGAACAAAAGAGGGCTTATAACACTTACTTGAAGCAAAAGTAACTGAAAAATTTTCCGTATTTTTTAGTTCCTTACAGTAGTTATGAAACACACACAAACAGTCCATTAATTTATAATCAGTGGCGGGTTAACATATAAGCCCAATAGACACGGGCCTAGGGGCGGCACCTTAAGGGGGCGGCATTTTTTGCTCTGTACTCATTTTAACCTTTTACGTTTTAAAATAACTGCGCTTACAAACGACAAAAAATTTTAATACTGTTAAACAACTTGCTAGTTTAAATAAGCCATAAGAACGAAACTCGACAATACAAGCTTGGAAATATACATAGCTTACTTGGAGACTGGTCTGGTATCATCTTCATGATTGTTCAAAATATTTCGAAGTAAGCTGACAGGACGGCAATCGACAATACAATGTTTGAAACGTTATTATTCCGAGAATATTGTCGGCTTCTACTTAACCCTACCGTATTTTCCCCGTGAAAATACCGGGACCCCTGAAAATCTGTGATAAACTAATCAGCAGTTTCGTTAATACTGTAACGTGTGTGGGCCTCAGTATCTAAAACCCGACTCTACTTAAATTTCTTGTAGAAATTACGGGGTACTATCAAGTCAGCCCTCCAGTACTGTAATTAATGTGAAAGCTCCGTGGTCTTCAGTATCTGAGCTTTGATTTAATGACACCCGTTTAACAAAACATGTTGATACTGGGAATGTTTTACATTTTTAAACACATGTTTATACGAAAAAACATAAGCAGAACATCTAATAATGTGTGAAATACACTTCACAACAGTCTAAAAATTTTATTTAGTTATTTACTTAGTTACCGTTTTCGGCGAAAAAAGAAGAAGAAACCAACATTCGTTTGTCTTATTTATTGTGCTGCAGCCTGCACGATGTCAAAGTTCCCACTCTGTGTAATCGGATAGTACATGGCATTGCAAATTTTGTATTAAACTTCTTAACTAAGCTTTTTTTTTTCGAGGGAAGGTTATTTTTATTTTATGTTGAAACAAAAGGTGCATTTGCATGTAGACATAAAAGCAGTATTCACAAAAATGACAACACACCACATCAACTGCCAACAGGACTACTTAAAACTTTGTAATCTCTCTGCTCTGCCCCCAGAAACCTCTAAAATGTTATAAGAATAAGTGGGATAAGAGTCGATCCAGCACATCTCACTGCAAGAAATTGCAAAAATTATTTGCTTTTTAAATTAGAAAGGCAGTGTTAATAATATTCAGAACATATCTGCGTCCCAGCTAAAATTCCGGCGACACGGGAAACACAAGCCAAAACAGGGACTGTCCCACTTTCTTAACGAAACGAATTCCAGCCGGCAGGTGTGCTTCTACTGTTCACTGACAACAGAGAAACAGGCGACAACGAAATTAAATTATTCTTCATTGTCGTTCTTTCATACCACAGTTACGTCGAGTAATCCGAGTTGGTCATTTCATAGACCCGTGTTTAAAGGAAAAATCTTTGTGCTCGTGTGCCGTGTTTAAAGTAAAAAGCTTTGTGCTCATGTGCGGTGTAGTACAATTGGAACTGGATACAGTCTTTCTTTCTTTCCTTTTACAATTTTTTTCTTTTGTTTTGACTGTTGGTTGACAATTTTGTCATTGCCTTAACATGAACAACAGCGAAAAAAGCAAACGTGCAGAATTAAGTGGGGCGGCATTTCGGAAATTTTTGAAGGAAAGGCGAGAATGAGAATCCAATGTTCTAAAAACACTTGGCAGAGTGGATAAATTTTTCGCATGAAATGTTGCTGGTTCGACTTCGAGTTCAAGTAGTACGGATGATATTTTTGGCACTGCAGCTCTGTGAAAAGAAATAAATACAGACGAAACAAAAATTTAAAATTAAGAAAAGCAAATTTTTCCTGAATTCGAGTTTCACGAAAAACTAAGTGTCGATCAGACATTAGAAAAAGAAATAACCTCGTTAGTGATGATCCTGCAGAATGGTGTGTCAGTGAATCAACAATCGACGTTCTCTTACAACGTGGCATTAATCAAAATTGTAATGGGGATTTTCCTAATTCAAGAAGATCGATAGGCGATAAAACCATATATTTCCACAAAAATGTATTTTCCCGTAAACTTTTAAATGGTGAATCAACTTTGCATGATTTTCTAGTATACTCATGTAGCAGCGGTGCTGTGTTTTGTGCACCATGTAAATCGTTTGGAGGTAAGGCCACATATGCTATTGCAGATTGGAAAAATATTTCTGATATTTTATCTCATCATGAGAATTCACTTGAACACAAAAGTTCTGAGTTATCACTCTTAACAAGAAAAAAGTCACGTGGAACAATAGATAACCATTTCGAATCATATGTTGAGACAGAAAAAATGTACTGGCGGAGGTGTTGAACAGGGTGTTTGCAGTAGTGAAGAAGTTAACAAGTCGTGGACTTCATCTACGTGGCCACGTTGAAAGATCCCATTCATTACATAATGGTAAATTTATGATGTCTTTTGAACTTATAGCCGAGTTTGATTCTTTCCTCGCAGAGCACATTGAAAGACATGGACATTCAGTGCAGGGACATGCAAGTTATCTTTCTTCAACAATCTGTGATGAAATATAGAGCTTCTCTCTGAACGAATAAAAAGAATTATCATAAGAGAAATAAAACATGCCAAATATTTCTCTATAATAGTATATTCTACTACGGACATATCACATATTAATCAATTGTCTTTCATATCAAGATATGTGAACGAGAATGGTGAACCTGTTGAACGTTTCCTTCTGTTTTTAACAAACCCGGGACACAAGTCCGAAAACTTACCTGAGGCCGTACTGAAAGTACCGTCTACAAATTCCATTGATATTACTGACTGTAGAGGCCAGTCATACGACAACGCAAGCAGGAACCAATACTGGTTTGCAGGCACGCATTAAAGAACGAAATCCGAAAGCGCATTACGTGCCTTGTGCAGCACATTCTTTGAATTTCGCCGGCACTAGTGCTGCAAGCTGTTGTCAGGAACCATGTTCATTTTTCTGTTTAGTGCAAATCCTTCATAACCGTTTCTCTGCTTCTACACAGCGCTGGGATAAACTTCTTTCTTTCATGAAACCACGAAGCAAAACGGTAAAAAGTTGATCAAAAACACGTTGGTCAGCAAGAGAGGAAGCTGTGTAAGTCTATATGAAAACTGGGAGGGCGTTATCAATGCCCTCACACATATTGCCAATAATACGTTTGAAAAACCACTTGTGCGAAATGAGGTTTCAGCTTTATTAAATCAACTCAGCAGACTAGAAACAGTATTCATGATGACAGTTTGGAAGGATGTACTCCAGAGATTTAATAGTGTAAATCGGAAACTGCAAAGTGTAAATATTGATACTAAAATAGTGCATGAATAATATGAATTACTTGTAGGATTTATTTCATCTATTCGTGGCGTGTTCGACTGTTATGAAAATAAATCCATGGAGATTGTGACTGATATAGACTATGAATGCACCTATAAAAGATCACAAAAACGCAAACTTCATGATGACGAAGAAGGAGACTCTGAAAAAGTTTTTCTAACTGGGAAAAATTTAAGAGTCGAAACATTTCTCCCAGTACTCGACAACTTATACGCCGAATTAGTGAGGAGGAAGGAAAGCTGTAAAACAAACACTGTTTGACTCCTTCACAGTTTCCAGTAACATTACGAACAGTTCACCTAACGATATTGCTGAACGTGCAGTAAAACTACAAACGTCATATGACACAGATTTAGAGCTTTCCTTCCCTAGTAAATGTGACATTCCGCGGAACTTTTGAAATCTTCTGAGATTAGTGATATATCAGTCGAAATAAGTAAATTTTTACGAAAAGAGGGGTTACAGTCTGTATTTCCGAATGTTGACATTGCTCTCAGAATATTTCTATACATGGCACTTAACAAATTGTTTAGCAGAACGCTCGTTTTCGGCTCTTAAAAGACTGAAATCGTACCTACGTTCTAGGTTGTCTGAGGAGAGATTGAACACCTTGTCCATTCTTCTCATTGAAGCCGATCTCCTAACTGATAACCGTCTGTACTATGAAGATACGATCAACGAGTTTTCTTCCGTCAAAGCTAGACGCAAGCTCTGCTCACTGATGAGTTTGTTTGTTTAGTCATATTAGTTTTAAAAATTTAAGATTATATTGTGATTTTTATTATAACTTAGAGCACAGTCGTTGGGTTTACAGACTACGTATTACCTGTTTATTTTACAACTGCCGATGGCAGATCGAGGAAATGAACCTCGTTTACGTGCAGACGTGACCGAAGGCGCCAGACAGTACTAAACAATACCCGAATGACCAGGCCGCTCGGGGCTGTACAGTCAAGTCATACTGATACTGTAGTATATTACAACGGATGCGTATTCTTGGCGTCTGCTGAAATGTATAGTTATCGCGGAAATACACATTATCGGAGAGTAAGCTCAGATGAAAAAGTGTTAATAAATAACGTAGTTCAGTTTTGGTTATAAATACGTAAAGGCTTTGCTAATATCGTTAGAAAGAGCTATGGTGAGAGCAGTAGCTGCAGTACAAAACTGTTCAGCCCGTACATGGATTAAAGGTATTGTGTACACTTATTATACGGCAGCTACACAGACCCTAACAAATTATAAAACAAATTTGATTTTTCCACACTAGTCTGCAAAATTACGTAATAGCAAACCCAGTCCTGTGTTTGTGCGCCTGTATTTAGTTATTAGTTCGAGCACCGAACTCTCTATTTCATTATCATTTCTTACGCTTTCCTTTAGATTCACGTGTTAATACCGAAGATGGTTTTTTTCATCTGCTACACATTCAGGTTATTAGATCGTAAAACCAGAGTTTAATTTTAGTTTTGAACGCATCTCTGTAAAAGTACGTATTAATTTCTACGCTTCAATTCTGAGATCACAACACAACTTTTTTACTTTCTTTTTCAACGGTTTCGTGTTAAAGACCATATTAAAAGCGAATGTATAGCAAAAATCCATTGTCTCCTACACGCTCTGCTGAATTTTTAGGCCATAAAAGAAAAGTTATATTCTTTGTGTTCGTTTCTGTTGTCTTTCAACAGAAGAATGTGTTAACACAACGCAGTTTTGTTTTATCTGCTACCGTACACCAAGTACAGGTAAGGAAACATATTACATTTTGATTGAGAGCGACTAGACCGCTGACGCGTCCTTCAGAACAACGAATAGCAGAGCACAGAAACAGTTCACAGTGCTTCCACCCAAAACGGCAATTGTGAAGTGATCGGTGGGGGGGGGGGGGGGGGGGGCGCAAAATTTTTAAATCAGCCACTGTTTATAATACATAAAATATAATACCAGGTACCGCTGGAGTACATAAAATTGAAAACTATAAACACTTTCGCCATTATTAATCTTCTGAAATGACATTTTGCAAAATTTTCGATCAAACTATAAATTGTTTCCGCTCGGTTTTCGTTTATAAGTTACAGCTGTCCCATCCCTAGCAACGACCCAACAGTGGTCTGCCAAAATAGCAGGAAGCTGCTTCTCTACATGACTCTTCTTGATGACTGCAATACCTTGATGATATCGCTAGTAGTGGGACAAAGAGGGCATCACCCCACTCTACATTGTTGCAAAATTTATTCAAGATGGCAGATCCTAGATGGCGACCATGGATGTGACGACATCGCATTGATGTCATGGTGAGGAGATAAAATTTCGGCAGGAAAATAGGTCATTTGTGCTACCTCCAATAAACGAAGAACCCAACCTCACCCATCAGGAAGTTGGTAGGAAAAGGATTCAATCTGGATGTAAGTCTTTATTCTGTATGCATTGTGGTATACTGTTTATTTAAACAATTTGAGTTGTCATAGACAGTACCTCCATCCCGTGTGTTCACGTCAAGGTCCAGAGTCTAACTCACCTAGTTCACAACACCACCACCAGAGGGCGCTGGTAACCTCCACCCTCCTACCCTCCTCTCCCATGACATAATCCGAAATGGCGATCCTGAGAAAACAGCGGGAAATTCTCTCACTCTGTGATGAGCCTCTCAAGAGGACAGACTTAATTGTTAACTGTCAACTCTGTTTTCAATACATGAGATGTCTGTGCTCCAGAAGGAGAAGCTTAATGGGAATATTACCTGAATCACACAGGTGAGGACTGTGTCGATAGTCACCTGCACAATGCTTGGAAAACAATCATATTTGGTAAACATATGAGGAAGATGAATAAGCTTCATCAAATAATGAAGATGCAGCAGGATGGCGCTAAGTTATACTTCGCATCTCAATCTGATACATGCGTGAGCTATAACTGTAGATCAGTCGATAAAAGTCCAGTCAGTCTTCTGAACCGCAAAAGCCAAAACGGTCACCCACTCTGGTGCACAAACTCCCTACCCCAGACTCTTCGCAGCTGCTGGAAGGGGCCACTCGCTGGGCTCACAGTGCAGGCATGCAGTGGCTGCAGGGTGGCCATGTGCCAAGTACTTCCTGTCACATCGGAAATACACTCAGCCTTCCTGCTTCCTATCCCCAGTGCAAGGACGCCCCTTGTTGCTGAACACAAAATGTTTCAGGAGTTACTAGATCTTGTGCCCAAGCAATGTGTGGAATATTGCCACATACATAACTTGAGGATTTCACAAGTACTGGATGTACCACTGCACAGAGACACAGAGAGGAGAGAAAGCTTTGCAGATGACACAAGAATATTTAAACAATTTGTTATGTCATTACACTTTTTATTCCGAGGAATACCACCACCACACTGGAACACAGACTCTAAAAAAAAAAAGAAATGCGGAACACTTGTGAAACCTCATTGAGACAATTCGCCAATTACTGCGTCTTTGGTCATGAGATGCTTCACAAGTTACTAAATCCAATTGAATATGTCTCTAAATACGGTTTCAAAAAGATCGTTGCACATCAGGTTGCCTCAGTTTTGCGGTTTATACCGCCACTCTTGTGCACAGACTCCAAAAATAGAGTGTGGCACACTTGTGAAACCTCCATGAGACACTTCACACACTTTTGTGGGAAATAGATCCTGATACCAATATCAGCTGCAATATTCGATTTTACACACCAAAATGACGATATTTGGAAATCGAAATAATTATCTTCGTAACTCGAAACAGGACGCTCACCACTTTTCGATTTTTAGCTGCTTGTTTGAAGGCACTGCCAGTGAGAAAAAATTTCCTGAGTCGTAAAGCTGCTGTGGTGTTCATCATTTTTCTGATATTGAGAGTGGGCTTAGTTTATATTTGCTGCAGGGGCCAGGGATATTAGGCACTTTTTTTTTCCTCACTTCTCTAAGCACACTGGTGTCTAAGCACAGAAGGGAAAATCAGAACCATTACACAAACAGTGTCCTACACATGAGAAAAATGGCTGGAATTTTCGGTGTCCTACAACTGCTGATCAGGAGATGATCTATAGCCGCAATGGTGGTCCAAACCAGAGGAGGATCGTCTGCTTGGACTTGTATCTGAACACTCGAACAAAGAATACATCACGTGACTCTCAGACATCACACAACTTTGTGCAGATCCTTTTGTCCTGTCTTGTTCGAACCATCTGTAGAGGCTCCCACACTCCACACAAAAGATGCCTTATGACTCTCTGACGTCATGGAACTTCCTGTGAATGGAGCATTCTGACTGGTTCTCATAGAATTTACCCTCCAAACTGCTGCTGCTGCCGGTGTGGGAGCACTGTCCGCCATCTTCTGCAGACAGACAAATCACTAGAATTGCAGTGGCAAACTTTTCTGTACAGATCGAATAAAATGTACAGCAGTTATGTTACGGTGACAGTTACGCCCTGCAAAAGTGGTCTGCTCATGATGAGATATGGAAACGACCTCCAGAGGCACTTCCTCAATTATACTGCTTGCTGTTGTCACTGGAAGCTTGAATTTTTTCGGTGTGAAGGAAATCTCCAACCAGGCTACAGCATCAGAAACGATTGTTCCTCCATAATTTACCGATGTGGGAAACACGGTTTGTATCCTGCACCATACAAAATCATCACTTCTGCACTCTGCATATAGCTATCGACCACTAGACGCTCGTACATATACTGCAAAGACAGACAGATGCGGAAAAACATAAGCACATGCACCATATATACTTGCATCAGCGCTAGTATTTCCCACGAGATCAGTTAGTTATCCACTGTGGCCAATGGTCACGAGTCACGTGCCCACTCCACACACTAGCCTGATGTGCGATCAGTGCACACTTTCCTGGAGAAAAGAGAACCATCTGCATCTAAAGTGACTTGCATCTGCGTTAGAGGGTGACAGAAAGTGGATGGAGTGATGGGTTGAGAGGGGCTTGTAACGAGGCATGATTTAATGGTAGACTGATGATGCATTCTAGAGAGAGGAAGGTGTTGTTGCGGGTCGTTTATCGCGCATTTAACCATATTCCCCCTTTATCTATCGGTTTTATCAGCTGTATGGTAGAACCTGTGTCCGACTCGTATACAATTGCGTGTTCTGTGTGTGTGTCTTAGAGCACTGTCTACCTGCGATCGTTAACAGCAAACCTCTCAGTCATCAGAGGACTTCCAACTCATGTGTGATGATGAAACCTGTCTATCCTCATTCTGCACCCACCTTTAACAACCAAACATTTATGCAACATATTCCATATCCTTGCTGCATCTTGGGACACAAAATCAAGTCTTCAGTTTCATAACTGCGGTGATTCTAAGTTAGTGATAGGTGTTTGTGAGGTACTGCAATCCCTGTGTATACACCTGCTTGACAACTGTCTGTTTTATGGAACTAGTGACCGCAAGGTATGTTAGTTCACATGTCAAGCATCGCTGCTCTGCATTTGTCTTTTTCCTGGTAAGAGGCATTCTATGCCGATAATCATTTTATAGGACTGATGCAAGCATAGTATGATTTCTGAACCATGATCAGATGTGAACAGTGGTCGCTATACACCTCCAGAAAGCTATATTGTGCATGTATGACAAAGGCTCTTACTGTTTCTTTGTTTGGTGTAAAAGGAAGTAGTTTTATCTTCTTAAAGTTTGTCACCATTGTGAGTGGGATAGAAAACTTGCAAGATGGTTGTATGTCAGATGTTGAACGTTTATGTCCTGCTTTAGAGTGCATGTATTCATGTTGTATGATCATTTATCTCTTATAATACATTCTTGGTACTGACCCCAGACACTAGAACAATACTTTAGAATTAATAGCGCAGTCGATTTATGTAAAATACTTCAAACTCTGGAGCTCATAATCCATAGAACTACACGTTTTCTTCTTAACCATCTGTTATACCATCACAACACTCTCATATATGCTGCACTGCGATAAGGGATGCTAACCTCCTTGGCATGCACGCAACTGGAGAGGTTTTGTGCACTTGGATGGGTGCTAGAAATATGTAGATTGCTGTCTGGTGTATATATATCATCAAGAATTACCAATGAATGGTCGTATTGCTCAATCTATCTACATTCGCAAATCTAGTACATGGTACTTGCAAAGTAGTGGAGGGGTGGTTCAAACGGTTCAAATGGCTCTGAGCACTATGGGACTTAACTTCTGAGGTCATCAGTCCCCTAGAACTTAGAACTACTTAAACCTAACTAACCTAAGGACATCACACACATCCATGCCCGAGGGAGGATTCGAACCTGCGACCGTAGCGGTCGCGTGGTTCCAGACTGTAGCGCCTAGAACCGTTCGGCCACTCCGGCCAGCGTGGAGGGGTGGACTAGCTGTGATATAGAAATTGGGAAGCATTGGTCAGTGTTGAAATTACAGAAAGTGACTGTTAACATTGCTAAAATTGATCGGACTATCAACTGTGATGCTTATTACAGTACATCGGTGGTGTCATTTCTGTCCTATCCATGTCCACCCCCGGTAGCTGAGAGGTCAGCGCGACAGAATGTCAATCCTAAGGGCCCGGGTTCGATTCCCGCCTGGGTCGGAGATTTTCTCCGCTCAGGGACTGAGTGTTGTGTTGTCCTAATCATCATCATTTCATCCCCATCGACGCACAAGTCGCCGAAGTGGCGTCAAATCGATAGACTTGCACCAGGCGAACGGTCTACCTGACGGGAGACCCTAGTCACACGACATTATATATGTCCTATCCATCCACTAGTATGCTGTTGAATACTACATAATGACTAACTGACATCACTTGTTTGAGATGGGGAGAGAGTCTTGGTGAAGAGCAATACCTTCTGAGGATGGCCAACACTGAAATAGTGATCGTGAACATGATTGCGTTATGAGGAATCAGTCGAAATGGAACATTGAGACACTGTGTGAGATGAGTTTAAATGTAGAGGTCATCAATCACCTTTGGACATCTGTCTGGAAACGCTCCACAATGCCACAAAACTCTTCCAGTCTCCATATGTTGTGATGTCTTCTGCATTTTTTTTTTTTTTTTTGCTGATAAGGAACATCACATCTGCCTTTTTTTTCAGTCATGCTATGTGTTGTGGGAGCAGCAGCAGCATAATTTACACCATGTGTAATCCAGTTTTCTGTGAGAGCCAATGGATCGAAATGTATTAATGTCAGTTTAGAACGTGACGCAGACCTCAAAGTCATTGTGAAGAAAGCAAAATGTATGATGACGTACAAAGCTGTAGTCATACACTGCTTGGACATGCTACAGCTGAAGAACAATGTATCAGACAATTACAAAGGGACCCTCTCTCGCAACTGATCTGTGGAATGTGGTCCTTCTACAGTACAGGCAATGAAACCTTACACTGGTTTGTACAGGTGACTTTAATCATTGGCCACCTGCTCCAATGGATAAGTACCTGTATATTTAACAGGATGGCCACATGTGCTCAGCATCGGCACACACAGTATGTATTGCCCGATATATCGGAAGAGAGAGATACTGTAAAGATCTTATTGAGTTCTCTACCAGATGATGTTAGTGGAGTTTTTATATTTCATAGCTCTTCTCTGCTGGATGGGAGAGAGACTGTTTGGGTGACAAACTTGAATGCACCATGAGGGATGCAGATCTTCTTCAGACTGCACTGCTAGTATGTAGTTTGGAGCTGCCTCACAATGCAGTAACTAAATACTCACCCCTCTTCCAGTTCCCATAACTGCACGTATTGCGTTTTCTACTACCTCGTGTTGCAGGAGAAAGCCCTGTTTGGCCTTAGCCTTACACATTATACACAGTTAGCAGAGCTACGACAGCATGTTCCTATTTGTGCCGAGTTGTCAAACCACAGTTCTGTTGCATTAACTCAGCTCACCCTGTTTCTCCATGCGTTGCAGAAGGTGGTAGCTAGATATAGCACTCTCCGACTTCTGCTCAGTTCTGACTTAAATTGGGACGAACACATTGTCAAAGCTGCAGGGACTGAGGAACAGTTACAAATTGCCGAGGGACTGTCTAAAATAAGTTGGAGTTTCTCTGTATGAGGTCCTTAGCAGATGGGTTTGAAAAGGGTGATTCATTTTGAGATATGAGAGAGTGCCATGAATATGATTCACTAGTGGCTGTAGTTACTAAAAGACATCGCCATAGGATCCAATGCAGGTATGTGGTTGAACGGAAAGACTTGGTTCCAAATCGCAGGCAGTAGCATTGCATTTTTTTAAGTGGTTCGTTACATAGCACACCATCTATTGTATGAACTAATTCTCAATTAACCACCATCCTCCCTCGCCTATAACCCAGTGGATATATTGCGGGACATCTGACATAGTACCGAGGTGGAATGCACTACAAATACTGTTTGTTAGCAAGAGAAACATCTAGTGCCAGCATGAGGGAGTTGTAAATATCGGCTTAATACCATTTTCCTTAGCCAAATCACTTTCTAAATTCGGTGAGAAGAATGTTTTTCTACAAGCTTACACTGCCAGCGACGTGCACCTGCGCGTTCGGTCTGTTAATACACACTCCAGCAATCACCGTCTATACTCAATGCCGCATTATTTGTGGGGAAGACCACTTCATTTGGCAGCAATATCATACCTCGATTTATAAAGCTTGCATGGTCTTTAACATGGATATTATTAACGAAACTTGTGTGCACATGTAGAAACAAGATCGCTTTTTATGTACAGTGACATCAATATAGTTGTTGCGATCGTGTTTTTAATAGCTGGCTGCTTATAAGACGTTTACATCTCTCTTCCTAAAAAACACTGTTACCACTCGCAGCCAAAACTAATGAGGCATGTGCATCCATCGCAGATTTTCGCTCAATTTGTTTAGTGCTTCAAATGGCTCTAAGCACTATGGGACTTAACATCTGAGGTCATCAGTCCCCTAGATTTGGAACTAATTAAACCTAACTAACCTAAGGACATCACACACATCCATGTCCGAGGCAGGATTCGAACCTGCGACCGTAGCAGCAGCGCGGTTCCGGACTGAAATACCTAGAACCGCTCGGCCACAGCAGCCGACGTTGCTTAGTGTCACCAGCATGCAGATATTGCCGAAGTATTATATTTAGTAGGGGATGTGCGGTAGATTTGCTGTGACCAGCAGGGTCATAAGTATGTATTGGGATGTGAAATTGCTGTGGTCAGTGTTCTGATACGTGCAAAGAAAATGACTACCTCCTGTCGTAAGGAAGTTATGAATTTGAAGTGGAAAATTGAAATTTCAGTGCGTCGATAACTGGGAGGGGAATGAAAGAATTTTTTATGTGGAAAAATATGTAGAATCATAAGGAGGATATAGATATTTATATTTCCAAAGCCACAGCTGCCAGGTGCAGTTATTTCCGATACTTTTCTCATTGTTGAATGTCATAAGATTGAGGCTGCAATCGTAATATTTAACTGTAAGTACAGTGGTGAATATGTCACTGATTTTCTGGGACTATTCTGCCTGCTATGCGGAGAGCGCGTGACTGAGGTAGCCTGTGGCCGGAACGATTGTCATTTCTGCTTATGGGCGTGTGCTTGCACTGGACTATTATTCCCTCACATTTAAATTCACCGGTTGACTGCTTGTACTGCCATTTTACACATTTCCTGTCTTTATTTTGTTGAGAGAAAAGCGATTGTGATGTATTTTGTGTGCATCTAGATGGTAAATTCAGGTGGAAGAGACGTTTTCTGGTTCTCTAGACATTAAAAACGCCTTAGTTAACTTTGTGAAGTAGAAGGATGATTTGGAATCTGTCATATGATTGACATCGTTATTTGTTAAAAAGTACGAGTCGAACTATTAGTATTTTCAGTTCTTATGTAAAGATCTTCGCAGACAAGATTATTTTCTTGTTACCTAGCGGTTTGCACGATATCCACATAATGACCTCGCCAAGTGTTGGGGTTCTAGAGATGTAATAACCACTCTTTATCTTCGGAATTACGCTGTGCAAACGATTGGTAGCATACTGCTGTGTGGCTGATATCGAGCACTATCGCGTAAACGGTATGATATTCTGGCAAACCGTGTGAAAATACATATTTTCTAGTAATCGCAGAGTCTGGAGATGGATGTAGAAAGCTAGCATCAAGGAAGCAAGCAGGTAAGGGTCAGAAACAGTAGCACCTTTGTGCCGGGAGAACCATACCATCTTTTTGTACACCACTTTGGAGAGTGGCCACAGTCCACAGAGTGCACTCTGATCGTGCATCAGGCCAGTGTGTGTGGTGGGCACGTGACTCATGACCATTGGTCACACGTGACGACCGACTCAACTCGTGAGAAATATCTCATGCTGCGACTATATATGGTACATGTACTTATGTTTTTCCGCATCTGTCTGTCTTTGCGGTATATGTACGAGCGTCTGGTGTTCGATAGCTATACGCAGAATGCAGAAGTGATAATTTTGTATGGTGCAGGATACAAACCGTGTTTCCCACATCGGTAACTTATGGTGGAACAATCGTTTCTGGTACTGTAGCCTGGTTGGAGATTACCTTCACACCGAAAAAATTCAAGCTTCCAACGACAATAGCAAGCAGTATAATTGAGGAAGTGCCCCTGGAGGTCGTTTCCATATCTCATCATGAGCAGACCACTTTTGCAGGGCTTAACTGTCACCGCAATATAACTGCTGTACATTTTATTCCATCTGTACAAAAAAGTTTGACACTGCAGTTATGGTAATTTGTCTGTCTGCAGAAGATGGCGGACAGTGTTTCCACACTTGCAGCAGCAGCAGTTTAGAGGGTAAATTCTATGAGAACCAGTCAGAATGCTCCATTCACAGGAAGTTCCATGGCATTAGAGAGTCATAAGGCATCCTTTGTGTGGAGCGTGGGAGCCTCTACAGATGGTTCGAACAAGACAGGAGCAAAGGATCTGCAGAAAGTTGTGTGATGTCTGAGAGTCATGTGATGTATTCTTTGTTCGAGTGTTCAGATACAAGTCCAAGCAGACGATCCTCCTCTGGTTTGGACCACCATTGTGGCTTTAGACCATCTCCTGACCAGCAGTTGTAGGACACCAAAAATTCCAGCCATTTTTCTCGTCTGTAGGACAGTGCTTCGAATTCTGTTTGTGTAATGGTTCTGATTTTCCCTTCTGTGCTTAGACACCAGTGTGGTTTGAGAAGTGAGGAAAATAAAAAATCAAGAGCCTAATATCCCTGTCCCCTGCAGCAAATATAAACTAAGCCCACTCTCAATTTCAGAAAAATGATGAACACCACAGCAGCTGTATGGCTCAGAAATTTTTTTCTCACTGGCAGTGCCTTCAAACAAACAGCTAAAACTCGAAAAGTGGTGAGCGTCCTGTTTAGATTTACAAAGATAATTATTTCGAGTTCCAAATATCGTCATGTTTGTGTGTAAAATCGAATATTGCAGCTGATATTGGTATCAGGATCTATTTCCCACACACCGAGCGAGGTGGCGCAGTGGTTAGACACTGGACTCGCATTCGGGAGGACGACGGTTCAATCCCGCGTCCGGCCATCCTGATTTAGGTTTTCCGTGATTTCCCTAAATCGCTCCAGGCAAATGCCGGGATGGTTCCTTTCAAAAGGGCACGGCCGACTTCCTTCCCCGTCCTTCCCTCATCCGATGAGACCGATGACCTCGCTGTCTGGTCTCCTTCCACAAACCGACAACCAATATTTCCCACAAAAGTGTGTGAAGTGTCTCATGGAGGTTTCACAAGTGTGCCACACTCTATTTTTAGAGTCTGTGCACAAGAGTAGCGGTATAAACCGCAAAACTGAGGCAACCTGATGTGCAACGATCTTTTTGAAACCGTATTTAGAGACATGTTCAGTTGGATTTAGTAACTTGTGAAGCATCTCATGACCAAACACCAAAGTGCGCGAAGTGCCTCAACGAGGTTTCACAAGTGTTCCGGATTTCTTTTTTTTAGAGTCTGTGTTCTAGTGGAATACCTCAGAATAAAAAGTGTAATCACATAACAAATTGTTTAAATATTCTTGTGTCATCTGCAAAGCTCTCTCCTCTCTCTCTTTCTCTCTCTCTCTCTCTCTCTCTCAATATTCCACACATTGATTAAGCACCAGATCTAATAACTCCTGATACAGTTTGTGATCAACGACAAGAGACATCTGTATGCTGGGGCTGGGAAAGAGGAAGGCTTTGCGTATTTCCGATGTGACAGCAAGTACTTAGCATATGGACACCCTGTGGCTACTGCATGCGCTGTGAGCCCAGCGAGAGGCCTCTTCCAGCAGCTGCAGAGAGTCTGGGGCAGGGATTGTGTGCACCAGAGTGGGTCATCATCTTGCCTCTTGTGCTTTGGAACATTGACTAGGCTTTTATTGAATGATCTACAGTTACAACACACACATTTATGAGCATGTGCTGAGAAGTGTAACTTTGCCTCATCCTGCTGCATCTTCATTATTTGATGAAGCGTATTCGTTTTCCTTATACATTCACCAAATGTGATTGTTTTCCAAGCATCGTGCAGGCGGCTGTATCCAGGTAATACACTTATTAAACTCCTTCTTCTCCAGAACAGACATCTAATCCACTGAATACATAGTACACAATAAACAATTAAGTCTGTCCTCTTGAGAAGCTCAGCACAGACTGAGAGAACTTCCCGCCGTTTTCCCTGGACTGCCATATTCGGTTATGTCACAGGAGGGGAGGGGAGAAGAGTGGAGGCTAACAATACCCTCTTGTGGTGGAGTTGGACTCTTGACCTCAAATTGACCACACTGGATGGAAGTACTGTCTATGACAACTCAAACTGTTTAAATAAACAGTATACCACAAGGCATACAAAATAGAGACTTAAGTTTGACCTATCCAGCAGCCCAGCATGGACTGAGTCCTTTTCCCGCCAATTTCCAGGTGGGTGAGAGAATGGGCATAGGGGGGAAGGAACGGGGGAGGTGGGTGGAGTTACGTCAGTGGAGGTAGCCCAACAGACCTTTTTTCCCGCCAAAATGTTCACTGCCCACATGACATCAGTTCAACATTGCATCTATGGTCACCATCTAGGATCTTCCATCTTGAATAAATTTGGCAATAATGCAGAGAGGGGTAGGGCCCCTTTGCCCTATTAATACCGCTGACCTTGTTCGCCAGAATCTGATGCGCAATTTTCAGGGAAGAAGTCGAGGTAGATGTGAATGAAGTGTATTACTGAGACATGTTCAGCCAAGCTTTCCGTAAGTCCATAAAATGGAGACATTTCCCTCATGGGCTGCTAATACTTTTGTGTTCCCTTATTTCCTAAGAAACTGAAACAAACATTTGTAAAACCTTACCAGATAGCCTTCTGATCGCCATATAATATTTCGTCAGATTGCTCGTTTGACATCTGATTACTCCAATCGTCCAAACTTTTTCTTTAAAGTCGCGGCATTTATGCTCCATTTCAGCCCATGTTGTAGCATATGTTATCATACAGTGTATGAAGGCTCACGGACCTGCAAGATACTCAACAGACAAGATCAGTAGAATATCCACTTCACAAAGGACAGGTGGTGGAAGACCATGAGAACGAAACCCAGCTGTACAGAATGGTGCATAAAAAGCTGTGATTCCCCAGTTATCACCGACGCCAAGTGCATAACTTTGATTATCCATATATACTGTTAAAATGTTTTATATTTACTTTTTAAAGCTGGCCGGAGTGGCCGAGCGGTTCTAGGCGCTACAGTCTGGGGGACTGATGGCCTCAGAAGTTAATACCCATAGTCCTCAGAGCCATTTGAACCATTTACTTTTTAAATGTTTATACAGAGTTCCAACTATGATCATACCGTTATCCAACTGATGGCTTTATAATTATGATTTCAACAACTCTAATTTCATACCAAAAGCTTAGTTAAAGGTTTCATTTAATGTTTTTTATCATTTGTGGACTGAACAAAACAAACATGAGCGCGTTCTGTTCGGGCATGCGCGAAACTGTCATCATCACTTATGGTGAGTCTAGAAGTATCTTTGAGCCAGCAAGATGTTCGTGATATGAGTGCATACTGTGTCTAATTCAAATTAAGTTGAAAACAGCATCGGGAATAGTTTGTAAAAACAGTCTGCGACTAATTTTCTTCGAGACATTATTTGTGTGGACGACGACAAGTTATTTAACGTAAGAGTGAATTGTTAATTGAAATTGCTTTGGAAACATTTATGTGTGGTTCCAACAAGTCAACAAACTCGTGTGATGACAGTTGTTACACGTTATTACGGTGCTCGATAATTGATAATTAGATTCTGTGTTCTTTTATGCAAATCTTAATACTAGACTGGCTCTTAAAAAATGTTCATTATATCATATCGTTTCCTGATTCTGAGACTGAAGCAATAAAAAATCAGGTGGCATCACAGTATATTGTAGCATCGAAATATTCATACACACTACTCCACAGATTCATTTCATGGATGCATGCACGTTAGGATCTGCAACCGACTAAGAAGAAACCCAGCAGGAACAATGAGATAGCTACAGAAAACTTGAGGTAAGCATACCTCTCCCAAGTCACGCTAGGAGACAATCTGGAGAAAATGGTGAAGTGTTTTCTCTCGAACTACTCAGTGCAGTCTTCCACATGCAACAATTCGCAAACAACAACTTGCTCTGTTAGCATGTCTAACGCAGTGTTGGATCACGGCAGGAATATTCCGTATCTCATATCAGTTAATTACTTAGGCTGAGGTGGGAACCGCTACAAAGTGCTTATAGAGCTCGCATTCATGATTAATTTTATTTATAAAATTTTTCGAGAGTAATAGAAAAATCAGTTTTGAACAAATCATAAAGACAAATTGCAATCAATACCAGCTACAATACTAAATGAAGTAAGGCATTGATCTGATTTGACCATAGTGTTGTATAATTATTTCTTTTATACTAGCTTATTCTTGTCATATATAACTGTCCAAGGCTTTAGAACATATAGTCCACGACCAGCTAACGAACTACCCAGGTACAAAAAATTTACTTGATGGATACCAATGACGCCTTCATAAGCATTGCAGCACAAAATCTACCTTAACAAAGATAATGTTATGACCTGAAACTTGCCACGGAGGCACAAGAGGTAGCTATCACCCGCTTCTTAGACTCCAGCAAAGCCTTTAACACTGTCTACTATGCCATTTTACTTGCCAAAAAAGCAGCCTAAACATCTTGCTAAGTGCACTGCAGTGGTGTCGCTCATACCTGACTTCTCGCCAGCCATGCGTTCCGACACCATAAGGTCGCAGTGGAGGCAGATAGTATCAAACGTAACCCAGCCCTCGGTATTAGGTCCTATACTCTTTTCATTGTACGTAAATCGTGTCTCATCAGTCTTGTCCTGTTGAAAATACCACGTATATACTGATAACCTCCAGTAGTATTTAAGTACAAAACCTATAAACCTGAAGACAGCTATCGAGGAATCTCAATACCGGCCTGTGTGCACTATCAAAATGGGTGCAGGGTATAGGGTTAAAGCTCAGCCCATCCAAAACCCAGCTATCCTGGTTGTGTGAAGACAAATGCAGAGATTTCCATACCCTCTGCCTTCTCTACTGTCTTATCAGTGAACACTATCCTTCGTATCTCTGCTTGACTGTGCCGCTCTTGTCTGAACAAGGCAGAAACACCTGTTTCCACCAAAGCAAAATCCTTTCTGTCCCACTCCATCGTTCAATAGCCTTCTCAAAGTCCTTCTCTCTGGAGCCACGTCCAGCAATATATTACAGAAATATTACAGAACTAAATAACATCTCCAGCTTCAGAAGACAGGTAATGACATATCTACTAAAGCAACAATAATATTACCATTGTCCCTGTTACCCCTGTACATCCCTCTTTCCAACCTGATCATCTTCATTTCCCAGTATTCTTAGCCAACGTACTCTCCATAAATTTACTTTCTTCAGAACTCCCTATATCAGTTTCGTAGACCTAAAAATTCTTGTATTTGTTACTATCATTATTGTTATTAATGTAACGTCAATTAATGTTATTACTATTAATATTATTATTATTAGTGGCTATAACTGCAGTGGTACAAGAATTTCCAATATTAACCTTGTTAGTCCATAGGGTATTTTACTCACACTGCCGCTTCAAACACTCAAATCATTTTAATACTGTCATATTAAAATTGTTGTATCTTAGGTAAATATGATGTAATAGATACTATATGTGTGAAATCCTGGCCTGGTGGCCCTAATGAGATCAGGTTGAATAAAAAATAAGTAAAATAAATATTGTACAGACGCTGGCAATAAATTTCTTTTATATGCCTTTATGAATGAAAACCTTAGTACAACAAAAAACAGAGCTAAGTTTCAGTTTTTTGTTGATATTCGTTATCAGCACAATTGAATTCTTAGAATTAGTTAGTTTCGTCCAGTTTACATTTTCACTGTTGCAGAAGCTGGTGAAAGAAGTACTAGCTGCACTTCAAGAGCAGGAAGCTAAAAACCAACCCATGGTTTTGCTGTAGTTCCCAGCAATTTATGCTGCACCATACGACTGTATTGTAAGGCAAGTCTCATCTGAAATTTTGAGCTTTATCACGTTTAAACGTTGCCTTCTAAACCAAAAATTTAAGAACTGCTTCAGAAACTTCGCCTTTGATAGGCCCCAGTTATATTTCCTTGTAAACATACATACTTCATTGACAGGCCATTCGAACACAGGTATTGGCAGCTAGATTAAATCTTTCACTGTGTAGCAGTTATATTCGTAGGGGGTAGCCGATCGAGAGGGCCTATGTAGGCGTTGGCACTTTAAATGCCAGGGTCATCACCAATCATAGACTGACACTTTTACTGCAGATGTTGTGGTCCCAGAGTTCGTGACTCAGGCTCATATTTTAAAATGTTCAAACCCAGAGGAGTAGAGTTAGCTGTAGCAAGAGCCATAAAGTGTCTACACCAGCTCAGAGAAAAATGTCTACAGAATGTGAAGATGGAAAAGTTCAGTAACAGCATATGTGTAATAATGAACATTCATTTTCATCACATTTTATTTAAGGAGCAGCAACCCATGCATTGAAAGTCTTAGCAGTTGGTCAACAACTTGAAACAAATCTTACCTAAATTGCTTCAAGATGCATGACACAAAACTGTCCTCAGTGACGCGTAATTTTGTTTTCGAAGGGGCAAACTCTATGACACTGTTATTGTTTGTAGAACATGGTTTCCGTGTGCACCTAGCATGACTTCACTCAAATGAAGCCAACGAAACTGCATGTGGAAACAATCAGTTCAGGTGGCATCACTCAAATGACATTGCTTTCGCCATGCTGCTAAGAATTAAAGCAATTTTAGTTTTGGAACGAAACTAGCCTGCATCAACCACTTAAATGCATCATTCAACTGTCACCCAGTGCCGGAACTGTGAAATGCCATCAGCCTCTTTTAGTTTTTGTCAGGCACTCCAACAAGTGCATGGAAGAATAATTCTTTGGTAATGGTAAAAGCTGAAGAAATGAATTGAAAATGTGTACCATGGTCAGGACTTGAGAGCAAGTCTCCTGCTTACTAGGCAGGTATGCTAACAGTCATATCACTGTTGCAATGTGGCAAACACAGTTACACTGACCATCGTACTCCAGTGCTACCCCTAACACAAATTCAGTTCACGCCTTCAGTCCGGACACAGGACTAGGGTAGTTTGTGCAGCTGTGTTGGCCATACTGCTATGGTGATGTAATGGTTAGCACATCTGCCTCGTAAGCAGGAGGCCTGTTTTCAAGTCCCAGTCGTAGCACACAGCTTTAATTCATTTCTGCAGCTTCTATAATAATCTAAGATAAAGTTGAGACTAGTATGTCTCAAAGAAATTGTAATTCCATCAGATCAGTAGAAGAATATCTGATAGATAGTAAAGAGTGACACTGTTTTTTCTGTATGTGGAATAATTCATGGTTCCAGAAAAGCTTGTGTCTTTCTTTTTCACTTGTACTAGTAAATAAGTCAAAATACCAATGAGTTAATTTGTGTGAATTGGACTGTGATTTAACGTTTTGTTGTAGTGGAGAGTCTTTTTACCATGCAGATAGTGTACAAAGGAACGCATGCTGTTTATTGTTCGGTGTTTCAGTCCTGTGACTGATTTTAGACTCACATGAAAGAATGCACTCAAGAAACCACTGTAAGCCGTTTCCAGTGTTGTCAATAGCTTCTATTTCAATGTGAATTTAGCCTGTAATTGGTTCTTGATAATAATTCCACTTATTTCGACTTCAGTTACTGATTAGTGGTATATGGTACAGTAAAAATGTAACAGATCAACTACTAAATACAGTACTGACAAGATTTTCTCGATTGCACCAGTTTTAAATTTCTATAGAATATTTGTCCCAAGGATGCTTGATCATCTTGTACCTCGAAACATTTTTTCATATTTGGAGAAACATGTCTTTCCCATGGTACTTTTTGTAATTTCTTCAATAAAGCCTTCAGCACACCAACAGTGAATGCTGTCATAGAAAAATGGAATAAGTAAATAGAAAAACTTTCATTACAGAGTTGGCTGGCTAGAGGCTAAATTTTGAAAAGTTTTCTAAGGTACAGTACTTTCCCCTAAGCACAACTATCACATGAAAGTGTGATGAGCACTGAATGTTGTATGCAGACATCTCTGCAGTGATAACCGAATGATAAAGTGTATAGTGTGGAACATAATACACTAATTCCACATTTCATTTAAAAACTTATGACACTTGAAATTTTTATCATTTCTTCTGTGAGATCATAGTAACAGATATATGCATAGAATGTATATGAGAGTTATACCAGCCATACCGTAGGTGCAACCACAATGGAGGGGTATCTGCTGAGAGGCCAGACAAATGTGTGGTTCCTGAAGAGGGGCAGCAGCCTTTTCAGTAGTTGCTGGGGGCAACAGTCTGGATGACTGACTGATCTGGTTTGTAACATTAACCAAAACGGCCTTGCTGTGCTGGTACTCCGAATGGCTGAAAGCAAGGGGGAACCACAGCCGTAGTTTTTCCCGACGGCATACAGCTTTACTGTATGCTTAAATGATGATAGCGTCCTCTTGGGTAAAATATGGCGGTGGTAAAATAGACCCCATTTGAATCTCCAGGCGAGGACTACTCAGGACGTCGTTATCAGGAGGAACAAAATTGGCATTCTGCAGATCGGAGCGTGGAATGTCACATTCCTTAATTGGGTAGGTAGGTTAGAAATGTAAAAAGCGAAATGGACAGCTTAAAGTTAGATATAATGGGAAATAGTGAAGTTCGGTGGTAAGAGGAACAATACTTCTGGTCAGGTGAACACAGGGTTATAAATACAAAATCAAATGGGGTAATGCAGGAGTAGGTTTAATAATCAACTATGAACAGCGTAGTGAATGCATTATTGTAGCCAAGATAGACACGAAGCCCACACCCACCACTGCCAACTTGCTCCGCAGATGGCAGAGAGATTGAAGAAATGTATGATGAGATAAAAGAAATTATTCAGATAGTGAAGGGAGACGAAAACTTAACAGTCATGGGGGACTGGAATCCGACGATAGGAAAAGGAAGAGAAGGAAAAGTAGTAGGTGAATATGGAATAGGGGTAATGAATAAAAGAGGAAGCCGCTTAGTAGAATACTGCACAAAGCATAATTTAATCATAGCTAACCTTAGTTTATGTACCATTGAAGAAGCCTATGTATGTGGAAGAGGCCTGGAGACACTGGAAGGTTTCGGATCGATTACATAATGGTAAGAGAAAGATTTAGGAACCAGGTTTTAAATTTTAAGACGTTTCCAGGGGCAGATGTGGACTCTGACGCCAACTGTTGGTTATGAACTGTAGATTAAAACTGAAGAAACTGCAAAAAGGTGGAAATTTAAGAAGATGGGACCTGGATAAAATGAAAGAACCAGAGGTCGTTGAGAGTTTCAGATATAGCAATAGGAACGATTGACGAATACAGGGGAAAGAAATACAGTAGAAGAAAAATGGGTAGCTTTGAGAGATGAAATAGTGAAGGCAGCAGAGGATCAAGTAGGTAAAAAGACGAGGGCTAGTAGAAATACTTAGGTAACAGAAGAGAGATTGAATTTAACTGATGAAAGGAGAAAATGTAAAAATGAAGTAAATGAAACAGGCAAAAAGGAATACAAAGTCTGAAAAATGAGATAGACAGGAAGTGCAAAATAGCTAAGCAGGGATGGCTGGCGGACAAATGTAAGGATGTAGAGGCATATATCACCAGAGGTAAGACAGATACTGCCTGCAGGAAAATTAAAGAGAAATTTGTAGAAAAGAGAACCACTTGTATGAATATCAAGAGCTCAGATGGAAAACCTGTTCTAAGCAAAGACGGGAAAGCAGAAAGGTGGATGGAGTATATGATACTGTGTGAAGAGTTTGACAGAGCACTGAAAGACCTAAGTCGAGAAAAGGCTCTGGGAGTAGACAACATTCCATTAGAGCTATTGACAGTATTGGGAGAGCCAGCGATGACAAAACTCTTCCATGTGGTGAGCAAGATGTATGAGACAGGCGAAGTACCTTCAGACTTCAAGAAGCATAAAGCCGATCTCAGAGAAGATCAGTTTGGATTCTGTAGAAATGTTGGAACATGTGAGGCAATACTTACCTTACGACGTATCTTAGAAGGTAGATTAAGGAAAGACAAACCTACGTTTCTAGCATTTGTAGACTTAGAGAAAGCTTTTGACAATGTTGATTGGAATACTCTCTTTCAAATTCTGAAGGTGGCAGGAGTAAAAATACAGGGAGCAAAAGGCTATTTACAATTTGTACAGAAACCAGAGGGCAGTTATAAGAGTCGAGGGGCATGAAAGGGAAGCAGTGGTTGGGAAGGGGGTGAGGGCTTTAGCCTATCCATGATGTTATTCAATCTGTATATTGAGCAAGCAGTGAAAGAAACAAAAGAAAAATTCGGAGTAGGAATTAGAAGCCATGGAAAAGAAATAGAAACTTTGAGGTTTGCCAATGACATTGTAATAATCTAAGAGGCAGTTGAGCGGAATGGGCAGTGTCTTGAAAGGAGGATATAAGATGAACATCAAGAAAAGCAAATCGAGGATAATGGAATGTAGTCGAATTAAATCATGTGATGTTGTGGGAATTAGATTAGGAAATGATACAATTAAAGTAGTAGATGAGTTTTGCTATTTGGCGAGAAAATAACTGATGGATGTCGAAGTAGAGAGGATATAAAACGTAGACTGGCAATGGAAAGGAAATCGCTTCTGAAGTAGAGACATTTGTTAAAATTTCTCTTCTTCAGCAACACTTTCCTTGCCATTGCCAGTGTGCGTTTTATATCCTCTCTAATTCGACCATCATTAGTTATTTTGCTCCCGAATAGCAAAAACATCTAGCGTATATTTAAATGTCAGGAAGTCTTTTCTGAGAGTATTTGTATGGAGTGTAACCCTGTATGGAAGTGAAACATGGACTACAAATAGTTTAGACAAGAAGCGAATAGAAGCTGTCTAAATGTGGTGCTACAGATGAATACTGAAGATTAGATGGGTAGATCACATAACTAATGAGGAGGTACTGAATAGAATTGGGGAGAAGAGGAATTTGTGGCACAACTTGTGTAGAAGAAGCGATCAGTTGGTAGGACATGTTCTGAGACATCAGGGGACCACCAATTTAGTATTGGAGGGCAGCGTGGAGGGTAAAAATCGCAGAGGGAAACCAAGAGATCAATACACTAAGCAGATTCAGAAGGATGTAGTTTGCAGTAAGTACGTGGAGTTGAAAAGCTTGCACAGGATAAAGTAGCATGGAGAGCTGCATCAAACCAGTCTCTGGACTGAAGACCACCACGACAACAACCATCTGAACCATGGATACGACTTGTTGGCACATAAATTACACTGAGGTGACAAAAGTCACGGGATAGTGAGGTGGATATTTACAGATGGCGGCAGTGGCGCGTACACAAGGTATGAAAGGGCAGTGCAATGTCGGCACTGACGTTTGTACTCAGGTGATTCATGTGAAACGGTTTATGACGTGGTTATGGTCGCACGACGGAAATTAACAGACTTAGAACCTGGAATGGTAGTTGAAGCCAGAGGCATGGGTATTTCATTTCGAAAATTTCTAGCGAATTCAGTATTCCGAGACCCGAAATGTCAAGAGTGAGCCAGAATACCAAATTTCTCACAACGGACAATGCATGGAGTGATGGTCCTCACTTAAAGACCGAGAGCAGCGTAAAGTTCTCAGTGCTAACAGACAAGCAACAATGCGTGAAGTAAGTGCAGGAATCAATGTGAGACGTAAGACGAACGTACCCGTTGGGCCAGAGAGGCGAAATTTGTCGTTAATGGGCTATGGCAGCAGAAGACCGAACCGAGTGCCTTTGGTAACAGTACGACATCGCCTGCAGCATCACTCCTGGGCTCATGACCATATCGGCTGGGCCCTAGATGTCTAGAAAAACGTGTCCTAGTCGGATGAGTCCAAGTTTCAGCATAATGATGTGGACTGTGCTTACATGGACTGGATTGGGTCCTCTGGCCCATCTGAACCGATCATTAAATAGAAATGGTTATGTTTGGCTACGTGGAGACTATTTGCAGCCATTCATGGACTTCTCGTTTCCAAACGACGATAGAATTTTTATCTACGGCAATGTGACATGTCACTGGGTTATGATTGTTCGCAATTGGTTTGAATAACATTCCGGACAGTTCGAGCGAATGATTAGGCAACGCAGATCGCCCAACACGAATCCCATCGAACATTTATCAGATGTAATCGAGATGTCACTTCGTGTACAAAACCCTGCACTGGCAACACTTTCGCACTTGTGGACGGCTACAGAGGCAGTATCGTTCAGTATTTCTGCACAGGACTTCTAAAGACTTGTTGAGTCCATGCCACTTCGAACTGCTGCGCTACATCGGGAAAAAGGAGTCCGACACGATATTATGAGGTATCCCATGACTTGTCACCTCACCATATGTCGTAGACAAACAAGAATAATCGAATAACTAAAAATATGTAACTGAAGTTCTCATTCGTTATTGGAAACATATTAAAATCATAATCTGGTCACAAATGAACTTAAAAGTCTGAAAAGTATAGACACAACAGAACTTCCTGTACACAGGAAAATCAAAATAAATTTAGATGCCATTAAAAGAAAGGGGGTCCACGTCAAGAGGAATTCCGCTGATAAACTTAGGGGAGAGAACGGGTAAGCGTAAAGAGTAAACTGAGGGCCTCTGCGAGGGGAGGAACTGTCTGATTAGAGGATGGAAGAAGAAATGGGAGTCCGTCAGGAAGAAACAGGTACTTCAGTATTGGAGTCAGAGTTTGAAAGAGCTTCAGGGCGCAATTTATAAAATGGTTGAGGAAAAAGGCAGCCACACGGTTATTCAAGTTAGTGTACAGAATGTATGAAACTGGAAACACATCATCAGACTTTCGGAAGAATATCATCCACACAATCCCAAACATTACAAAGGCAGATAAATGTGAGAACTATAGCACAATCGGCATAACGGCTATTGCGTATAGACAAGAATAATCACATAAGAATGGAAAAGAATTCTGAGGGTATGTCAGATGACAATTACTTTGGCCTTATGAAAGCTGAAGATACTAACATGCAATTCTGATGTTGTGACTGATAACGTAAGGAAGACTTAAGAAAAAGCTCTCTACAACGTAAAATGGTGGACGATGTTTCAAATTCTCAGAAAAATAGGTATAAGCAACAGGGAATGACGACTAATACACAGAAGAGGTAACATTAAGAAAGGAGGACCAAGAGAGATACGCTCCGATAAAAGTGGGCATAAGGCAAGGACGCAATCTTTCTCCTGTACTGCTACTGTAAAACCTGCTCATCAAAGAAGTAGTGACAGAAATAAATGAAACGGATTAACATTCAGAGTGATAGGATATAAATGATAAGCTTCGCTGATGATGTTACCGTCTTCAGTGAAGTGAGGTAGAATTACGGTACCTATTGAACGTAATAAACACAAATTATGGTCTGAGAAAGAACCAAAGAAAGGCGAAAGTAATGAGGAGTAGCGCAAATAGCATTAGCAATAAACTTCACATCAAAGTTGGAGGCCACATAGCATACGAAGTGAACAAATTCTGCTGCATTGAAATCAAAATAGCACATGAAACTATATGTATCCTAAAACTTGCACCGTAAATATTGCAGTCGGTTTTTACAGAATGGATTCGTAGTCAGGAGCTTGCATTGTTAGCCAATCTACAGATTGTAATAAAAATTAGAAAGTGTATTTTTTCAAATATACACTTTTTAAATGGAACAATGCCTATTGACATTGACAGACTAAAATTAGGGTAAATTAGAATGTCAGTGGCGTACGTTGCAGGATTCTAGCGCCAGTCGTTTACGAAATACACTATTTTGAAAAGTTCCCATGCTAACACTTATACAGTACCTGTGGTAGCTTACACTAATGAAAAACACAAGTGCATACACCTCTTATGTGGATTCTGATCAGCAACGAAATAACTGACCATCACAACTTGTGTTCAAAATGACCACCGGCAGCGGCAATACACGCTTCCTGTCTGGTATGGAATGACTGCTGCACACGTGTTAGCATTTCGAGGGAGATATCACAGCTTACTGCACTAATATGTCTTTACATATCGTCGGGTGTAGTTAGTGTGCCCTTGTAGACAGCATATTTCAGCTTTCCCCGCTGAAAAAAGTCTACAGGCATCACGTCTGGGGTACGGACTGGTCAAGGTAAAGGTCCTCCGCGTCCAATCCAACTACTGGGAAACAATTCGTGAAGACAAGCTGTAGTAGCACTTCGTGCACTATGGGCTGGACAGCCAGCCGCACAGAAACGTCTTGCAGCATCTGTGGGAGGTGGTCTGTTAGAAAGCTGCGATACTTGTGCATGTTAAGTGTTCCGCACATGAAAAACGGGCCTGTGAGCTGATGACTCACTATACGACACGACACTTTTACATTCCTCGGACGCTGACCTTCGACATGACGAAGTCTATGGAGATTGTCAACAGCCCAATAGTGCATGTTTTGGCGGTTTACCTGGAAATGATTGGTAAATGTGGCTTCATCACTCAAAAAGGTACATGATGCATCTGGAGTACCCTGTCTTAATGTACAGTCTTAGACATAAAAACTGACCGCCAGCCGGCAGCCACAGAGACTAAGTCTGAGTCGTTCACTTAAGGTGGCCAATAAAACTGGCCGCCCCTGACAACTCTAAGTCCGGCCATCTGTGCAATCTGGCAACACTGTAAAATTCGGGACAGCTCGTTGCTGCGTCGCAATCATTCATAACAGTTTGCGCTCGGGCGTTTCCTCGAGCTGCAGCGGCTACCGGCCACCGGCCAGACACCACCCGCCGCCTGAAATCCGGCGCCGCCCATGTGAACGCGGCGCCACGCTGTCAGTGTATGTATCAATGTCATTTTAGAATTTGAAGCTCTAGTTATTATCTTGCAGTTAAGAATTGGATTTTGCATACTTGAAAATCTTGAACTACAGTTAAGCATTGTAAAATTGAGTCGCAAGTGGAAAAAGGTGTAACACCTGCAACACAACGTTTACTTTGGTATAACAGAGGGGTGAATGTAGAGGAGGCAGCTAGAAAGATTTGAACTGTGTGTGGAGCGAGTGCTTTTGGGAAAAATACGCCAGAAAAAGATATTCTTGTTTCAACAAAGATCGTTCTGGCGTGAATGATTTTCCACATTAAGGAAGTCTCGACTACTGATATGTGTGACAGATTACCATTTTACCATCATGCGACATTTGCATTCAACAGGCAAAGTTCAGAAGTCTGGTGTAGGAGTACTGCATGCTCTAATTCGAAACAACAAAAATCAACGGAGTGACTATTACTGAACGTCATCAGGTCGCTCATTGAGCATTCCTATGCAGTACTGTTGCTGGTGACGTGTTATGATGACTTTATGGTTAACTTCCTAAGAAGTAATGAAAGGCTATGCCCCACTAAAAGACGTAGACTAGAGCAAAGAGTAGTGTGAACATAATATTTTACATCTGATAGCTTCAAAAGCGTGTTTTGGGCTACAAATTCTGCCCCAAGGGGTGTGTGCAACACAGCTGGAATTTGTTGTCAACAACTGAGACACCTTTCGGTCGAAGTGTAAGAAAATCAAGCAACAAAACTACATCACCTATGCAACTGCATCACAACGCACTATGTTGATTTGAGAACCAAAACTATCCAGGATATTGATAGGAAAGTCGTCACTCAGGCACTTGTATTGATAAGGAAGTCCTCTCTCAAGCACTTGTCCCTCTCATCATATATTCATAAAATTTTACTTTTCCCGCTCTTGATCGATCAGCCGTCAAGGCAGTTCATTTCTAGACGAAAATAGTCTTAAAACTAGACTGGTTTAATGACATCGTTAGAACCAGTGGGTTTCTACAGGCGAACAATTTGCAAACAACTTTTTTCATAGCCAGATTGTTTTAGATATCGTGAAAGAAAATCATGCTGCTGATTAATTTCTCTTTGATGAGTACTGTTGCAATTAGTAGTAGGCAAGCATGTTACCCGGGAACTGGTTTTTTCCTAAAGCGGGAAGACATCCTTTTGCGGTTGAATTGTTGACAAATGTCAGTGACACGTGTGCCGTTGGTCTAAGCGATTAGGTGTGTAGAATTTGTACCAATGATTTTCTACAGGTTTTTTCTGTCCCAAATAGAGAGTTGAAGTCTCCCACTAGTATTTTCACGTCATCTTGGTGAATTTTGCTCATAGTACGAGGGCAGTTCAATAAGTAATGCAACACTTTTTTTTTCTCGGCCAATTTTGGTTGAAAAAACCGGAAATTTCTTGTGGAATATTTTCAAACGTTCCCGCTTCGTCTCGTATAGTTTCATTGACTTCCGACAGGTGGCAGCGCTGTACGGAGCTGTTAAAATGGCGTCTGTAACGGATGTGCGTTGCAAACAACGGGCAGTGATCGAGTTTCTTTTGGCGGAAAACCAGGGCATCTCAGATATTCATAGGCCCTTGCAGAATGTCTACGGTGATCTGGCAGTGGACAAAAGCACGGTGAGTCGTTGGGCAAAGCGTGTGTCATCATCGCCGCAAGGTCAAGCAAGACTGTCTGATCTCCCGCGTGCGGGCCGGCCGTGCACAGCTGTGACTCCTGCAATGACGGAGCGTGCGAACACACTCGTTCGAGATGATCGACGGATCACCATCAAACAACTCAGTGCTCAACTTGACATCTCTGTTGGTAGTGCTGTCACAATTGTTCACCAGTTGGGATATTCAAAGGTTTGTTCCCGCTGGGTCCCTCGTTGTCTAACCGAACACCATAAAGAGCAAAGGAGAACCATCTGTGCGGAATTGCTTGCTCGTCATGTGACTGAGGGTGACAATTTCTTGTCAAAGATTGTTACAGGCGATGAAACATGGGTTCATCATTTCGAACCTGAAACAAAACGGCAATCAATGGAGTGGCGCCACACCCACTCCCCTACCAAGAAAAAGTTTAAAGCCATACCCTCAGCCGGTATAGTCATGGTTACAGTCTTCTGGGACGCTGAAGGGGCTATTCTGTTCGATGTCCTTCCCCATGGTCAAACGATCAACTCTGAAGTGTATTGTGCTACTCTTCAGAAATTGAAGAAACGACTTCAGCGTGTTCGTAGGCACAAAAATCTGAACGAACTTCTCCTTCTTCATGACAACGCAAGACCTCACACAAGTCTTCGCACCTCACACAAGTCTTCGCACCCGAGAGGAGCTCACAAAACTTCAGTGGACTGTTCTTCCTCATGCACCCTACAGCCCCGATCTCGCACCGTCGGATTTCCATATGTTTGGGCCAATGAAGGACGCAATCCGTGGGAGGCACTACGCGGATGATGAAGAAGTTATTGATGCAGTACGACATTGGCTCCGACATCGACCAGTGGAATGGTACCGTGCAGGCATACAGGCCCTCATTTCAACGTGGCGTAAGGCCGTAGCATTGAATGGAGATTACGCTGAAAAATAGTGTTGTGCAGCTAAAAGATTGGGGAATAACCTGGTGTATTTCAATGCTGAATAAAACAACCCCTGTTTCAGAAAAAAACAATGTGTTGCATTACTTATTGAACTGCCCTCGTATTTTCAAGTGTGTTCCAGAATTTTTCGACATTTTCGGTGTTTTTCTTATTTTCGATGTTGGTGGGGCCATGTGCATTGATGTGTGTTTATTTCTTACTCGGGCTCTGAATGAGCATAGTCATAAGTCGATTGTTGATGGGTGTGATTTCTTTGACAGAGTAGATGATATATCTGTGTTCGAGAAAAACAATGCTGAAAATTGTACGCCTTTCGCTACCTTTCGTTGCATTTCGCTCTTAAAGATGCAATGGTTTCCGTACTGCAAGGTAACACTGTCAGTTAGTCGTGATTCTTGAAGAGCAAGGATGAAAATTGTTTGTTGGTCGATTTCTTTTGTGAGATTATTTAGTTTTCGTGTTTGGATCAATGTATCGATGTTTAGTTTTCAAATGCATGTTTTATGCTTGTAGGGAAATATACCAGAGATCTTCGATATTCTCTGCCGTGCTAACCTGGACTCCCCAGAATCCGAAAATCCAACTGTCGACTGTCGACAGGCGGGTTGTGTACCACCTGGGATAAAACTGACTTTGCTTGCACACTTCATGTTTGCTTGTGTTTCGTTGGTTTGGCTTGGGTGATACCAGGACCGGACAGGATCAGAGGGTATGGCGCCTTTGGAAGCAAATATTTTCATCCGAGCTCATTGAGATAACAGACGGTGACCGGAGTAGCGGCGATTTTCACTCAGACGTGCCTGGATTTTAGGTTCAACGGATTGAGTAGCCGTTCAGGATTGTGTTAGTATTTGGTTCACCCCAAGTATTTGACTTTCTCGGTACCACCCATATGGGGGATGGTTTCCCCTATAGGCCCCACGGGATTTTTATTATTATTATTGTCATTATGTCATCAGCAAATCCGATGTTGTGCATCTTCCCACCACAGAAATAGATGTACATTGGTCGATTCAGTATTTCCATCACATAAATATGGGTTATAATTACGTTACATTGCTGCTAGTAGACATATTTCTCACTTTTTCTTAGGCAATTACTACCTGTTACTCCATCATAGGAATTTATGTGCGCAGTATTGTTGCAATACAGACGTTCAAATTATCCGATTTCTGTAATTTCATTTCGATACCAGATCGTTCTAATCGGATTCAGTCAGTCATGCTTAATGTGGATAACCGAATACGACTCTCATCATTTGATAGACTGGGTAAACCACATTCTTAAACGGACGGTTGAATCTAGATCACTTATTTATGACAGGGCCTGAATTCTTAAACACTGTGGAAAATAATAATACAACGTGCTTAACAGATACGTTATTTAAATATAAATATATGAACGATAGAGATAATAGTTTATTTACAGGAGCAGAGCCCCATCCATCATAGCAGAGCAGTGCGAGATTGGTTTCAGGGCCAAGAGAGGATAAAGCTGTCGCCGTTTGTTCCACGATCACCGAACATCAACCAGATAGAAAATATGTGGGCAGAGGTAACAAGGTCATTGCCATGTGGGCCTACAAATGCAAGCGACCTTTGGACGAATGTAGAAAACGTATGGTGGGAAGTAAACCATCACGCTACACTGTCGACGACTTAATGAAATCAATGCACCTACGCCTTCGAGAAATCTTACGTAATGATCGTGGGTGGGTTGGTTACTAAAAGTATACTCGTCCACAAAACTCATGTGGACAATTATCTGATAGTTGGTTCAAATGACTCTTAGCACTATGAGACTTAACATCTGAGTTCATCAGTCCACTAGAACTTTAGAACTACTTAAACCTAACTAACCTCAGGACATCACACACATCCATGCCCGAGGCAGGATTCGAACCTGCGTCCGTAGCAGTCGCACGGTTCCGGACTGAAACGCCTAGAACCGCTCGGCCACCATGGCCGGCTATCTGATAGTCAGTCAAGCTTTGCTTTGTCGCAGCTCTTTAGATACAAGTCCATTTACTTTCAGTCTCCTCCTTATAATTCTTGCAATGCAAGGTAATTGAAAAATCTCATCCACTCGACGCCAACTGAGGAATTGACTGGTGCATGTGATGTTCAACACACAGTAGTTGTCACCCTCAATGGAATCAATGACTGTTTGTGTGTGTGTGTGTGTGTGTGTGTGTGTGTGTGTGTTTTCGTGTTCACGCACAATCTGAATCAATACTATTAACGTTAGAGAGACAACCAACAATAAATATTGCATCAAATATGACAGTTAAGTATTTTAATGCGATGGGAAGTTAGAAATTGAATTTTTACCCATCCCACGACCTGCATATTACGTTAAGTAAGATGTATTAACTCCATAGTATCATTAGCAGAGACAGTGCGCTCTTGTTGTCGAGGCTCGCAAGTGCAGCGATAGGCAGTGCCCAATGCCGCCGCGATTTGTTTATGATGGCTGAGCGTGGACACTGCAGCAGACGCTTCGCCACAAACAGAAAGAAATGACCTTGGCTCTGACTGCAGTGAGCGGATATCACTGCCTGCGTGTTCTTATAGTAACCAACGTGAGACTCTACTCACAGGTGCCATGGAGCAATTGCAACGGGTATCATGTCATTAGTCATCAGAATATTAACCAGTGATGAAATGTCCACCCTATTTGAATCCCAAGGAAACAGGAACCTTCTCAGAAAGGAATGTGAGGTGATATCAAAATTTATCCAACATACAAAAATTAACTGCAGGGCTTTCATGCACGCAATGGCAGCACAGAAGGGAATCTTATGTCTTGGAAGCGTATATTTCATTTCCTCTTCTCATATTAACGCCCTTGTTTTAGTATGAAGTGAGAAAATAAACACGAAAAACTAAAGTTCCTGAGAATCATATAAGTCATTTCCTCTTCTCATACCATAGCTTTTAATTTAGTATGAAGTAAAAAAATAAACAGTTTAGGGTTCTGAAGCATAATATGACACCAGATTCTTATCGTAGTTGCTATCTGAAACGCAAAAAGCAGGGAGCTGTCCATTCTTTTGTCCAACAGTGTCTCCTTTCATGCATTACTCCCGCTAGGAGATTCTTATTTAAGGACTTGTGAGCATCGAGTTCTTCAGCAGAATAAGCCTTATGTTATTGTGCTAATTATGGTATGGAAGAAATGCAACAAAGACGAGTTCTCCTAAAGCAGTGGGGATATTTGCACATGTCTGTATTCAGCAATGACTGACAGCTGCCACAACACTTCACACAATCCTTGCGGCAGGCAACACAACTGTGCGCGCACTTCAGACTTCATTCAGTAAGACGTTAGGAGATGGATGGAAACGTCAAATTAACGTCGCTTTCCGAGTCGTATTCAATCCAGAATGAGGCGTTATTAAGGTAGTTGAGCGTTCTACCAATTACACTTTGATAATTCCCATATGAGTATTCTGATAGCCAAAAGAACCCGTTAGTGTGAACCCATCGGGAACTGCATTAACATCAAACTGCAAGAACTTGAGACAATACGTGGACTCTTCGCTAGGTGACCTATTACTGTTATTTAGGATTCTTTCCGTCCTAGGCGTAATAGGACCTACAAATGGAGCTTCAGAGGCGCTTTCCGCTATTCTTGACAAACATCAGCAACTTGTAATCACTGCGAGTTACAACTGTGTGATGATAATGGTACAGGTTGTCAGTAGTTGTGGTGTTGTTGTCAAATGATTAATGGTGGCGCACATAATTTAGCGCGTCGCTATGCAGCTGGAATGACTCATTACACAGGTACTCTATGTTACACTTGGTTAAGTGATCAGTTCGCTGCAATCCTGCTTCTACTGTTCGTAAATACTTGTATACTTCAAAAATGGTTCAAATGGCTCTGAGCCATCAGTCTTCTGAGGTCATCAGTCCACTATAACTTAGAACTACTTAAACCTAACCAACCTAATGACATCAGACACATCCATGCCTGAGACAGGATTCGAAACTGCGACAGAGATAGTTGTTAGTACGTAACCCTAAGCAACGGTAAATGAGGACATTCAAAGTCGATTTTCAAAAATTCTCCAACCAACTTCAATGCACATTTGACTTCTCTTGATAACACCACGTGTAGCTCTACTGAGGTCGTCTTTGCGTTATTTTATGAGGGCTGCACTATTCATAATCCGAACGAACAGATCGGCTCTTGGGTTTACTTTTTCTTTGTAGTCTTCGCCTTTAACCATCCACGCAGCAAAAATCCAAAGAGATAAGGTCCGGGGACCTTGAAAGCCAAGAAAAAAGCCTATATCTAATTATCCACCTTCCAGGAAATGTTAGGTTTGGATAATGTGCCACCTGACGACTAGAATTTGCAGGAGCCCCGTCATGCTGGAGAAACATATGCATTCTTGTAGCAAAATGAACCTGCATCTCGGTTCTTACAATAGTGCAATAGGTGCGCACTGGTTAGCTGTAACTGAAGAGAGACTCCAAATCGGATTGTGGTTAAGGCCGAATCCCAAGCGCATGGCCACGAACAATTGCGAGCGGAAACTTAATGTCATCGGAACCTTGTTGAAGGACCATGACATGCGATCGTTAGACCAACTGCAGAAAGTTCAGTTTATAAATACATACATACTTAGCAAAATATATCACGTCGCAGCAATCTTACCGATACTGCAGGTCGCTGCACATAAAATATTAGCTGTAGCCTCTTGGTATGTGTGGAAACAAAATATCTTCATAGTATCCTTCCACACGGTGACTTTGCAGAGGCAAAACGGAGGGCTTGGAATTAAAGACGTGCTTTTAAACTAATACATGCCACTAAGACAGGCATCACGAAACTTCTGTTCCTCTCGTTAGACCCTGGGGATAGGAACGCTCCTGTTAATGTAGCATGCCAGGCTATATTACATCCGAAAGTACTATGGCGATTGGAGCTGTATAAGACTTCCACCAGCACACACCAACACTAGAACCGTCTATGATTATATTACCAGACATCGTCTTCACAAACCAATTCCGGTAAATTAACCCACAAAAAACTGGAGGAACGTCTGGAAAAATATCAACAATAAAATTCTACCAACTAGAGTCAGTGCCGTATGGTGCGACGTTGTAAACGAAACCATACCCTCAGCGGAACGATTCAGGAAAATCAAATTGAGACCATCTCCATACTGCGACAAATATCGGCTTTTAGAAACTGTAGCGCACATCTTGTTATGTGAAAATAGAACCAGAATTTGGAACTGGATTATGTTGAAATTAGCACTATCAACAGAACCGCAGAAAGTCATATACCGATAACTGAAGCTTTACAACCCGACTGGAAATGTTACCCGTCCGCACAGAATAACAGTTATTCGTGTCTTCTGGAACAGTTTGTGTTTTACGTCGTAAGAAACAAAACTTAGAACTTAGAAGAGTACATGTTTTATACTGCAGAAGAACATTTTACGCTGAAGAAGAATAACAAATATAAGGAATGGTTTCAAATTTTTTTATCTATTGCTTTATGTGGGCTACGAAGAGGTGGACATTTTTTTATTAGAAGCAGCATGCTATTGTTTCACTTTTTTTTCCTGGAATATTCTTTTAAGTTGGTTCTAAAAATCAGAACTGTTTTAATTTGGCAAAATCCCTTCGGCTCCGAATTTTTTTTTCATTTGTTGAAAAATATATGGCTTCCTTACAGACCTCATATGCATCCAGTGCATAATAACTTAAATTGTGAATATATTTCTGAATGAATGTTTGTTATGTATCTTTCCATCACCCTTTTCACTGTTATAAGTTATGTTCTACAAGGAACGCACGCCACTGGAGGCGGCAATCTGTAATTTATTTTATCTTAATTACTACTTCAATTTTGTTCCAGAATTTAAAGGCATATATGGGTGCAAACATGGAATACATGGGAATCATGCAGTTGCTCAGTGACAGGTATGGGGGAGGCATTGAGGCCAGGCCTCGGATCTTCGACCGCTGCCCTCTTTGCCTCCGCCTACCTGGTGCTGAAAGTCTTCTCAAATCTTTTTTAAAAAATAATAGTGCAGTGATCAGCATGTCTGTCTAGTAAGCAGGAGGTCTAGGTTCGAAGCCCATTCGGTCACAAATATTCATCTGGCGTCTTTGCTGTATTTCAACGCGCTGTGACAGTGTGGACGTCGGTCCTTCGATATTTAAGATGCAATTGTTTTTTGAGGTAATAGCGGTGGTTTGCGAACATTTGTCTTGCCATCAGTGTAACGGGACTTCAACGGCATCCAACCCTTAGTCACTGCTTTGTGCCGGCGCTAACCCATGTCATATATGCGAATCAGATTGTAGTTAATATTTAGTCAAATAACGAATGGACAGTATACAAGTACGCCGGCCGGGGTGGCCGAGCGGTTCTAGGCGCTACAGCCTGGAACCGCGCGACCGCTACGGTCGCAGGTTCGAATCCTGTCTCAGGCATGGATGTGTCTGATGTCATTAGGTTAGTTAGGTTTAAGTAGTTCTAAGTTCTAGTGGACTGATGACTGATGACCTCAGAAGTTAAGTCCCATAGTGCTCACAAGGGAACCTCCCCATAGCACCCCCCCCTCAGATTTAGTTATAAGCTGGCACAGTGGATAGGCCTTCAAAAACTGAACACAGATCAATCGAGAAAACAGGAAGAAGTTGTGTGGAACTATGAAAAAGATAAGCAAAATATACAAACTGAGTAGTCCATGTGCAAGATAGGCAACATTAAGGAGAAAGTGAGCTCTGGAGCGCCGTGGTCCCGTGGTTAGCGTGATCAGTTGCGGAACGAGAGGTCCTTAGTTCAAGTCTTCCCTTGAGTGAAAAATTTACTTTCTCTATTTTCGCAAAGTTATGATCTGTCCGTTCGTTCATTGATGTCTCTGTTCACTGTAATGAGTTTAGTGTCTGTGTTTTGCGACCGCACCGCAAAACCGTGCAATTAGTAGACGAAAGGACGTGCCTCTCCAATGAGAACCGAAAACATTATTTCGCAAGGTCATAGGTCAACCGATTCCTCCACAGGAAAACACGTCTGATATATTCTATACGATGGCATGTGCGTCACATGACAGGAATATATTGTCGACCCACCTAACTTGTAAACTTGGCGAATGGGTAAAAAGATTCTTCTATCTTGCCCGTTTTAGGTTTTCTTGCGGATGTGATAATCACTCCCAAAAAGTGATGAAAACATAAGAGTTTGTCACTTAAACTGCAACAAATGAATGCAAGAGTTTCACAGTCGCATAGTTTTCCTTGTGCTCTGTCAAAACATATGTTTTTATCGTTTTCAAATTTTTCCATGTATAGACCGTCAAATCCCGCGTATGTCCAAGCAAATCTGAACATGTCCTGGAATTTTGGAGAGCGAAGTTGATTATGTGTGAGTGCCTGAACTTTGATAATTGTCTGAAAATAAAAAATTAAACTTTTCACGCGAGGGAAGACTTGAACCAAGAACCTCTCGTACCGCAGTTGCTCACGCTAACCACCGGACCACGGCGCTCCTGACAGCACATTCTCCTTGATGTTGCCTATCTTGCCCATGGACTACTCAGTTTGTATATTTTGCTTATTTTTTTGATAGTCCCACACAACTTCTTCCTGTTTTCTCGATTGATCTGTGTTCAGTTTTTCAAGGCCTATCCACTGTGCCAACTTATAACTAAATCTGAGGGGGGTGCGATAGGGAGGTTCCCTTGTCACAGCCATTTGAACCATTTTTGAAGTATACAAGTATTTACGAACAGTAGAAGCAGGATTACAGCGAACTGATCACTTAACCAAGTGTAACATAGAGTACCTGTGTAATGAGTCATTCCAGCTGCATAGCTGAGGGTAATATTTGTTAAGCATTCATTGCAGAATTAATGTAATACCCGCACGATGGTCTCTGTAGTCATACTGTCTCATTAGCAGCCCGCGAATGGAGTACTATGTTCGTTAAATAGGATTACTCAAGCTGAGGCCAAATAAAGAGAAGCGACGACGCCACAACACTATCTTTACTTAAGTAGTCAGTGCTAAATTATGTGGACCACCATTAACGTTACTGTAAGCAGTTTGACAGCATAACACCACCACAACTACTGACAACCTGAACCATATCATCACGCAGTTGTAACTCGCACTGATTACAAGTTGCTGATGTTTGTCAAGAATAGCGGAAAGCGCCTCTGAAGTTCCATTTGCATTACGCCTAGGACGGAAAGAATCCTAAATAACAGTAATAGGTCACCCAGCGAAGAGAAGAGTCCACGTATTGTCTCAAGTTCTTGCAGTTTGATGTTAATGCAGTTCCCGATGGGTTCACACTAACGGGTTCTTTTGGCTATCAGAATACTCATATGGGAATTATCAAAGTGTAATTGGTAGAACGCTCAACTACCTTAATAACACCTCATTCTGGATTGAATACGACTCGGAAAGCGACGTTAATTTGACGTTTCCATCCATCTCCTAACGTCTTACTGAATGAAGTCTGAAGTGCGCGCACAGTTGTGTTGCCTGCCGCATGGATTCTGTGAAGAGTTGTGGCAACTGTCAGTCATTGCTGAATACAGACATGTGCAAATATCCCCACTGCTTTAGGGTAAATCGTCTTTGTTGCATTTTTTCCATGCCGTAATTAGCACAATACAATAAGGCTTGTTCTGCTGAAGAACTTGATGCTCACAAGTCCTTAAATAAGAATCTCCTAGCGGGAGTAATGCATGAAAGGAGACACTGTTGGACAAAAGAATGGACAGCTCCCTGCTTTTTGCGTTTCCGATAGCGCCTACAATAAGAATCTGGTGTCATATTATGCTTCAGAACCCTAAACTGTTTATTTTTTTACTTCATGCTAAAACAAAAGTTGTGATATGAGAAGAGGAAATGACTTATATGCTTCTCAGGAACTTTAGTTTGTCGTGTTTATTTTCTCACTTCATACTAAAACAAGGGCGTTAACATGAGAAGAGGAAATGAAATATACGCTTCCAAGACATAAGATTTCCTTGTGTACTACTACTGCATACATGAAAGCCCTGCAGTTAATTTTTGCATGTTGGATAAATTTTGATATCATCTCATATTCCTTTGTGAGAAGGTTCCTATTTCCTTGGGATTCAAATAGAGTGGACATTTTATCACTGGTTAATATTCTGATGACTAATGACATGATACCCGTTGCAATTGCTCCATGGCACCTGTGAGTAGAGTCTCACGTTGGTTACTATAAGAACACGCAGGCAGTGATATCCGCTCACTGCAGTCAGAGCCAAGGTCAATTCTTTCTGTTTGTGGCGAAGCGTCTGCTGCAGTGTCCACGCTCAGCCATCATAAACAAATCGCGGCGGCATTGGGCACTGCCTATCGCTGCACTTGCGAGCCTCGACAACAAGAGCGCACTGTCTCTGCTAATGATACTATGGAGTTAATACATCTTACTTAACGTAATATGCAGGTCGTGGGATGGGTAAAAATTCAATTTCTAACTTCCCATCGCATTAAAATACTTAACTGTCATATTTGATGCAATATTTATTGTTGGTTGTCTCTCTAACGTTAATACACTCCTGGAAATTGAAATAAGAACACCGTGAATTCATTGTCCCAGGAAGGGGAAACTTTATTGACACATTCCTGGGGTCAGATACATCACATGATCACACTGACAGAACCACAGGCACATGGACACAGGCAACAGAGCATGCACAATGTCGGCACTAGTACAGTGTATATCCACCTTTCGCAGCAATGCAGGCTGCTATTCTCCCATGGAGACGATCGTAGAGATGCTGGATGTAGTCCTGTGGAACTGCTTGCCATGCCATTTCCACCTGGCGCCTCAGTTGGACCAGCGTTCGTGCTGGACGTGCAGACCGCGTGAGACGACTCTTCATCCAGTCCCAAACATGCTCAATGGGGGACAGATCCGGAGATCTTGCTGGCCAGGGTAGTTGACTTACACCTTCTAGAGCACGTTGGGTGGCACGGGATACATGCGGACGTGCATTGTCCTGTTGGAACAGCAAGTTCCCTTGCCGGTCTAGGAATGGTAGAACGATGGGTTCGATGACGGTTTGGATCTACCGTGCACTATTCAGTGTCCCCTCGACGATCACCAGTGGTGTACGGCCAGTGCAGGAGATCGCTCCCCACACCATGATGCCGGGTGTTGGCCCTGTGTGCCTCGGTCGTATGCAGTCCTGATTGTGGCGCTCACCTGCACGGCGCCAAACACGCATACGACCATCATTGGCACCAAGGCAGAAGCGACTCTCATCGCTGAAGACGACACGTCTCCATTCGTCCCTCCATTCACGCCTGTCGCGACACCACTGGAGGCGGGCTGCACGATGTTGGGGCGTGAGCGGAAGACGGCCTAACGGTGTGCGGGGCCGTAGCCCAGCTTCATGGAGACGGTTGCGAATGGTCCTCGCCGATACCCCAGGAGCAACAGTGTCCCTAATTTGCTGGGAAGTGGCGGTGCGGTCCCCTACGGCACTGCGTAGGATCCTACGGTCTTGGCGTGCATCCGTGCGTCGCTGCGGTCCGGTCCCAGGTCGACGGGCACGTGCACCTTCCGCCGACCACTGGCGACAACATCGATGTACTGTGGAGACCTCACGCCCCACGTGTTGAGCAATTCGGCGGTACGTCCACCCGGCCTCCCGCATGCCCACTATACGCCCTCGCTCAAAGTCCGTCAACTGCACATACGGTTCACGTCCACGCTGTCGCCGCATGCTACCAGTGTTAAAGACTGCGATGGAGCTCCGTATGCCACGGCAAACTGGCTGACACTGACGGCGGCGGTGCACAAATGCTGCGCAGCTAGCGCCATTCGACGGCCAACACCGCGGTTCCTGGTGTGTCCGCTGTGCCGTGCGTGTGATCATTGCTTGTACAGCCCTCTCGCAGTGTCCGGAGCAAGTATGGTGGGTCTGACACACCGGTGTCAATGTGTTCTTTTTTCCATTTCCAGGAGTGTAGTATTGATTCAGATTGTGCGTGAACACGAAAACACACACACACACACACACACACACACACACAAACAGTCATTGATTCCATTGAGGGTGACAACTACTGTGTGTTGAACATCACATGCACCAGTCAATTCCTCAGTTGGCGTCGAGTGGATGAGATTTTTCAATTACCTTGCATTGCAAGAATTATAAGGAGGAGACTGAAAGTAAATGGACTTGTATCTAAAGAGCTGCGACAAAGCAAAGCTTGACTGACTATCAGATAGCCGGCCATGGTGGCCGAGCGGTTCTAGGCGTTTCAGTCCGGAACCGTGCGACTGCTACGGACGCAGGTTCGAATCCTGCCTCGGGCATGGATGTGTTTGATGTCCTGAAGTTAGTTAGGTTTAAGTAGTTCTAAAGCTCTAGGGGACTGATGAACTCAGATGTTAAGTCTCATAGTGGTAAGAGTCATTTGAACCAACTATCAGATAATTGTCCACATGAGTTTTGTGGACGAGTATAATTTTAGTAACCAACCCACCCACGATCATTACGTAAGATTTCTCGAAGGCGTAGGTGCATTGATTTCATTAAGTCGTCGACAGTGTAGCGTGATGGGTTACTTCCCACCATACGTTTTCTATATTCGTCCGAAGGTCGCTTGCATTTGTAGGCCCACATGGCAATGACCTTGTTACCTCTGCCCACATATTCTCCATCTGGTTGATGTTCGGTGATCGTGGAACAAACGGCAACAGCTTTATCCTCTCTTGGCCCTGAAACCAATCTCGCACTGCTCTGCTATGATGGATGGGGCTCTGCTCCTGTAAACAAACTATTATCTCTATCGTTCATATATTTATATTTAAATAACGTATCTGTTAAGCACGTTGTATTATTATTTTCCACAGTGTTTAAGAATTCAGGCCCAGTCATAAATAAGTGATCTAGATTCAACCGTCCGTTTAAGAATGTGGTTTACCCAGTCTATCAAATGATGAGAGTCGTATTCGGTTATCCACATTAAGCATGACTGACTGAATCCGATTAGAACGATCTGGTATCGAAATGAAATTACAGAAATCGGATAATTTGAACGTCTGTATTGCAACAATGCTGCGCACATAAATTCCTATGATGGAGTAACAGGTAGCAACTGCTTAAGAAAAAGTGAGAAATACGTCTACTAGCAGCAATGTAACGTAATTATAACCCATATTTATGTGATGGAAATACTGATTCGACCAATGTACATCTATTTCTGTGGTGGGAAGATGCACAATATCGGATTTGCGGATGACATAATGACAATAATAATAATAAAAATCCCGTGGGGCCTATAGGGGAAACCATCCCCCATGTGGGTGGTACCGAGAAAGTCAAATACTTGGGGTGAACCAAATACTAACACAATCCTGAACGGCTACTCAATCCGTTGAACCTAAAATCCAGGCACGTCTGAGTGAAAATCGCCGCTACTCCGGTCACCGTCTGTTATCTCAATGAGCTCGGATGAAAATATTTGCTTCCAAAGGCGCCATACCCTCTGATCCTGTCCGGTCCTGGTATCACCCAAGCCAAACCAACGAAACACAAGCAAACATGAAGTGTGCAAGCAAAGTCAGTTTTATCCCAGGTGGTACACAACCCGCCTGTCGACAGTCGACAGTTGGATTTTCGGATTCTGGGGAGTCCAGGTTAGCACGGCAGAGAATATCGAAGATCTCTGGTATATTTCCCTACAAGCATAAAACATGCATTTGAAAACTAAACATCGATACATTGATCCAAACACGAAAACTAAATAATCTCACAAAAGAAATCGACCAACAAACAATTTTCATCCTTGCTCTTCAAGAATCACGACTAACTGACAGTGTTACCTTGCAGTACGGAAACCATTGCATCTTTAAGAGCGAAATGCAACGAAAGGTAGCGAAAGGCGTACAATTTTCAGCATTGTTTTTCTCGAACACAGATATATCATCTACTCTGTCAAAGAAATCACACCCATCAACAATCGACTTATGACTATGCTCATTCAGAGCCCCAGTAAGAAATAAACACACATCAATGCACATGGCCCCACCAACATCGAAAATAAGAAAAACACCGAAAATGTCGAAAAATTCTGGAACACACTTGAAAATACTATGAGCAAAATTCACCAAGATGACGTGAAAATACTAATGGGGGACTTCAACTCTGTTTGGGACAGAAAAAAACCTGTAGGAAATCATTGGTACAAATTCTACACACCTAATCGCTTAGACTAACGGCACACGTCTGACTGACATTTGCCAACAATTCAACCACAAGAGGATGTCTTCCCACTTTAGGAAAAAACCAGTTCCCGGGTAACATGCTTGCCTACTACTAATTGCAACAGTACTCATCAAAGAGAAATTAATCAGCAGCATGATTTTCTTTCACGATATCTAAAACAATCTGGCAATGAAAAAAGTTGTTTGCAAATTGTTCGCCTGTAGAAACCCACTGGTTCTAACGATGTCATTAAACCAGTCTAGTTTTAAGACTATTTTCGTCTAGAAATGAACTGCCTTGACGGCTGATCGATCAAGAGCGGGAAAGGTAAAATTTTATGAATATATGATGAGAGGGACAAGTGCTTGAGAGAGGACTTCCTTATCAATACAAGTGCCTGAGTGACGACTTTCCTATCAATATCCTGGATAGTTTTGGTTCTCAAATCAACATAGTGCGTTGTCGTGTAGTAGCATAGGTGATGTAGTTTTGTTGCTTGATTTTCTTACACTTCGACCGAAAGGTGTCTCAGTTGTTGACAACAAATTCCAGCTGTGTTGCACACACCGCTTGGGGCAGAATTCGTAGCCCAAAACACGCTTTTGAAGCTATCAGATGTAAAATATTATGTTCACACTACTCTTTGCTCTAGTCTACGTGTTTTAGTGGGGCATAGCCTTTCATTACTTCTTAGGAAGTTAACCATAAAGTCATCATAACACGTCACCAGCAACAGTACTGCATAGGAATGCTCAATGAGCGACCTGATGACGTTCAATAATAGTCACTCCGTTGATTTTTGTTGTTTCGAATTAGAGCATGCAGTACTCCTACACCAGACTTCTGAACTTTGCCTGTTGAATGCAAATGTCGCATGATGGTAAAATGGTAATCTGTCACACATATCAGTAGTCGAGACTTCCTTAATGTGGAAAATCATTCACGCCAGAACGATCTTTGTTGAAACAAGAATATCTTTTTCTGGCGTATTTTTCCCATAAGCACTCGCTCCACACACAGTTCAAATCTTTCTAGCTGCCTCCTCTACATTCACTTCTCTGTTATACCAGAGTAAACGTTGTGTTGCAGATGTTACACCTTTTTCCACTTGCGACTCAATTTTACAATGCTTAACTGTAGTTCACGATTTTCAAGTATGCAAAATCCAATTCTTAACTGCAAGATAATAACTAGAAATTCAGATTCGAAAATGACATTGATACACACACTGACAGCGTGGCGCCGCGTTCACATGGGCGGCGTCGGATTTCATGCTGCGGGTGGCGTCTGGCGCCGGCCGGTGTGGGCATGCGGTTCTAGGCGCTTCAGTCTGGAATCGCGTGACCGTTACGGTCGCAGGTTCGAATCCTGCCTCGGGCATGGATGTATGTCATGTCCTTAGGTTAATTAGGTTTAAGTAGTTCTGAGTTCTAGGGGACTGATGACCTCAGAAGTTAAGTTGCATAATGCTCAGAGCCACTTTTTTTTTGGCGTGTGGACTGTGGCCGGTAGCGGCTGTAGTGCGAGGAAACGCTCGAGCGTAAGCTGTTGTGAATGATTGCGACGCAGCCACGAGCTGTCCCGCGGAATTGTTTCTGGTAGTACTTTTTATTGCTGGTGTGTAGAATGTTGAGCGAATTATCTTTGATGTTCAATCCGTCTCATAACTTTAGACCGAAATGTGGTTAAAAAAAAAATACAGTTGGACGCGAACATGCGACTATAAGTTTAGAATGCACGACGATTACCACAAGATCACAGGCTCACTCACACCATAATGTCTCGGAAGTAGACAACACTTCCCCCTAACACTTCCTCATATTACAGTGTTGCCAGATTGTGCAGATGGCCAGACTTAAGAGTTATCAAGGGCGGTCAGTTTTATTGGCCACCTTAAGTGAACGACTCGGACTTAGTGTCTATGGCGGCCGGCCGGCGGTCAGTTTTTATGTCTACGACTGTACATGTACAGAAGTTAACACAATTCTTATAACCGTTTCCATATAGCTCTTGATGGAGAGAAGTATGGATGGAACCTATGTCGTTGGAGAATGCGTAGGGCACTTGCCTTACTCGTCGTGCCACTTCCTCGCGTGATTGCCGTCCGCACGTCTCGTACAAATTTATTCGCTTAGAGCCGGCAGCGCTAATTGGGATTACTTGGCTTGTCAGCGGCCGCTTGTCGCCTTTCCGTCGATGACAAACTTCAAACACATTGACTTTTGCGCGCTTTAATTTTTACGGAAAGCCTCTATTTTACAGTATCGTTCCACAAACTCGAATTTTCTTTTCAAGTAACTTCTCTCCAAGTTCTTCACTGTTATAATAATTATCCATGTAGAGGTGGTGCCACTTTCCATAAGAAGGTGTCAATAGTTCCAGCACTGTTTTTGCTAAAGATTGTCCAGCGCCGGAATATATCTTGAACGAGGAAATGTATCCCATACTCGAATCTCACAGCATCCGAATGAGTATGCCATACTTCGTAATTTTCGACGGATTGTAAACTTTAAAATTTAACTGTCCACGCCACGGTATCATTCCTTCATCAATTGAGATGTTTTGACTTAGATTAAACGGTTCTTTAAACTTTTTGGAAATGTAATCAGTTACGAATTGCACTTTGAAAGGCCAGTCGGTATTATCCGGTTTATTGTTGTTGTCGGTAAAATGTAAAAAATGATAATATTTGTCTGAATCGGTTTGCGGGATATCTTTTTGCGAAATGTCGGTGTGTCTATCAACGGATTCGTTGACCAGTAATCATCGATACTTGCTTTTTTTTACAATTCCCGTAAGGATAACAAGCCCAAACTACACTGCTGGAAATTGAAATAAGAACACCGTGAATTCATTGTCACAGGAAGGGGAAACTTTATTGACACATTCCTGGGGTCAGATACATCACATGATCACACTGACAGAACCACAGGCACATGGACACAGGCAACAGAGCATGCACAATGTCGGCACTAGTACAGTGTATATCCACCTTTCGCAGCAATGCAGGCTGCTATTCTCCCATGGAGACGATCGTAGAGATGCTGGATGTAGTCCTGTGGAACGGCTTGCCATGCCATTTCCACCTGGAGCCTCAGTTGGACCAGCGTTCGTGCTGGACGTGCAGACCGCGTGAGACGACGCTTCATCCAGTCCCAAACATGCTCAATGGGGGACAGATCCGGAGATCTTGCTGGCCAGGGTAGTTGACTTACACCTTCTAGAGCACGTTGGGTGGCACGGGATACATGCGGACGTGCATTGTCCTGTTGGAACAGCAAGTTCCCTTGCCGGTCTAGGAATGGTAGAACGATGGGTTCGATGACAGTTTGGATGTACCGTGCACTATTCAGCGTCCCCTCGACGATCACCAGTGGTGTACGGCCAGTGTAGGAGATCGCTTCCCACACCATGATGCCGGGTGTTGGCCCTGTGTGCCTCGGTCGTATGCAGTCCTGATTGTGGCGCTCACCTGCACGGCGCCAAACACGCATACGACCATCATTGGCACCAAGGCAGAAGCGACTCTCATCGCTGAAGACGACACGTCTCCATTCGTCCCTCCATTCACGCCTGTCGCGACACCACTGGAGGCGGGCTGCACGATGTTGGGACGTGAGCGGAAGACGGCCTAACGGTGTGCGGGACCGTAGCCCAGCTTCATGGAGACGGTTGCGAATGGTCCTCGCCGATACCCCAGGAGCAACAGTGTCCCTAATTTGCTGGGAAGTGGCGGTGCGGTCCCCTACGGCACTGCGTAGGATCCTACGGTCTTGGCGTGCATCCGTGCGTCGCTGCGGTCCGGTCCCAGGTCGACGGGCACGTGCACCTTCCGCCGACCACTGGCGACAACATCGATGTACTGTGGAGACCTCACGCCCCACGTGTTGAGCAATTCGGCGGTACGTCCACCCGGCCTCCCGCATGCCCACTATACGCCCTCGCTCAAAGTCCGTCAACTGCACATACGGTTCACGTCCACGCTGTCGCGGCATGCTACCAGTGTTAAAGACTGCGATGGAGCTCCGTATGCCACGGCAAACTGGCTGACACTGACGGCGGCGGTGCACAAATGCTGCGCAGCTAGCGCCATCCGACGGTCAACACCGCGGTTCCTGGTGTGTCCGCTGTGCCGTGCGTGTGATCATTGCTTGTACAGCCCTCTCGCAGTGTCCGGAGCAAGTATGGTGGGTCTGACACACCGGTGTCAATGTGTTCTTTTTTCCATTTCCAGGAGTGTATTTTCTAAGTTCGGACCCCGTAACGTAGACAAATTTGGCATTTTTTAAAATCCAGTTTCCTTCTATTGCAATTTTGACTGTAATACTTGTTGGTTTCGTTGCTAATATATTCAAATAGATCGTTCCCAATATATAATTCTACGATATCCACGACGCTCTGTGTATCTTTGGGAAATATGTGTGGACCCGCAGATCCTTCCAATTTATTATTGGTCCTCAGTAAATCATAGTCTCCTTTCTTCGTCTGATTCATCCGAATCATTTGACAACCGTAGCGTTCGCCGGATTCTTCTTGGACGTATTTCACTATCTTCCAACGATTCGGCTTCACTTCCATTTTCTTGATATCCAATGTCTTCCTCCATAACGGCCAAGTCGTCCGGAACGTCAGACAAGACGTCCGCGCGTTCGTCGTAAGTAATCGTTTCGTCTCTTTCGTCTGCCATCATGAAAGTGCACAAGTACTTACAAAAGCAAAACAAAAATGTTGATATATGTAACTTATTGTTACACTAACAAAACACCAACAGAATGAAAAAAATACTAAAGTGCTGTTGCCGGCCACCGCGCGATACTATGCACACGACACCACTGTAGTGTCGCCGGACGGCAAAGTGTAATTTCCCCCTCTTCTGTCGTCGCTTGCTTCCTTCTGCTACGTTGTCTAGGTGATACGCTACTATCTCTTTCACGTAACTGGTTGAAAGGGTTCATAAATAACTGCCGAGATGGTTGACGTCTATTGGGAGATCTTGCCGCATTCACCGTACAAGAACGAAATACGTTCTTCCTACACTCTCCATACATCATGAGCATGTCCGCTTTTTCTGCATTGGCAAATCCCGTCGTCCACTCACAATCTACTGCTTAGACTGCCACACACCAGCTGAACAGCAAGTCGCACTGCACTCAAGGAACACACAAGCACACTGTAAACAAACATGACTATATCGTACCTGGTAACTATGCAGGCTGAATGACACAACCAGCTGTCAGTGTGGAAACTTTTCAAAATAAGATATCCCGAAAACGACTCGCACTAGAATCCTGGAACAAACACGGCTGACGTACTAATTTACCCTTTTTTTTTATAAATGTACATTGGCACTGTTCCATTAAAAAAAAAAAAATATGTCTGTACAAAAAGTACACTTTCTAAGTATTATTACAGTCTGTTTATGGGCTAAAAATAGGAGCCTATGACTACCGAATCATTCAAAAATGGTTCAAATGGTTGTGAGCAATATGGGACTTAAAATCTGAGGTCATCAGTCCCCTAGAACGTAGAACTACTTAAACCTAACTAACCTAAGGACATCACACACATCCATGCCCGAGGCAGGATTCGAACCTGCGACCGTAGCGGTCGCGCGGTTCCAGACTGAAGCGCCTAGAACCGCTCGGCCACACCAGCCGGCCCGATCGATTCCATGAAAACCGAGTATCAATAGCACTCTCCGTTTTCGCAATATTTGCGGCGCTAGTTTTAGGTGATTCACCCTGTACAAGATGGAGATTATCGCAGGGGGCAGTCGAAATTCTTCTCTAAAAGAAACCTGTTAATATGGAACATGGGACTTTATTTGAAGAAGACATTTCTGAGAATGTTCGTCTGGAGCACAGCATTGTATGGAAGTGAATCGTGGACTGTGAGAAAGCCAGAAAAGAAAATCAAAGAGTTTGAGGTGTGGCGTCAAAGAAACTGCTCAAAATTTGGGTAAAAAATGAGGAGGTTCTCTAGGAAATGGACGAAGAAAGACATGTGCAGAACACTAGAAGAAGGGACAGTGTGGCAGAACATGTGTGAAGACGTTAGGGAATATCTTCTGTAATACTAGAGAGAGATGCAGAGGGTAAACGCTGCAGGGGAAGAAAGAGATTGGAATATATTCAAGAAGTAATCGTTCGGCTTATGGACTAGTATGAGATGAGGAGTCTGCCACAGTAGGGAAATTCACTTTGTGTCCCAGTACTTGTGTGTTATTTGCGTCATGTTCGTTTCTTGTAAATGCTTGACTGCCGCAACTTGCCCAGTGACATCAATGCCCACCCAAATCATTTCAGTAGGCACCATAATGACAACCTTGAGACCACAATTTGGACAGAAGAGCGGTTAAAAACGACAGCTCACTGCACCACTCCATTTTGGACCGTTACGTCACTCGCAATGGCGTCACTTTACTTACGTATGCCGAAACGTTCTCTCTAGTCTGTCCTCGGCCGTTCCGCGGCACCGCCTGCGGTCAGAATGTATACGCTCTCACCAATGCCCGGCAAGCTAGACAAACTGTGTGACATATCGCTCCATCGATTCGCAAGGAATCGTATACCGTCGGACGCAGATCTGCTAATCGTCATTGCTGCGAGTATTAAACAGTCTTAATAAAGGCGTTCAGTCTCGCTTGGCTCCACGAGTCAGGTTACAATATTGCTATTCTACCACAAGTAAATTTCCATAGAAACAAATCCAATTTAATGGCTTCAATTACGTCTACATTTACGTAAATACGCCAGACAGACACTGCGAATTCCGGAATAGAGCTGTATTCCGCGAGCGGAGGGTACTTTTTGTGTACTTCTGCAACTTCTCCCTTTTTCTGTTCCAGTCGCGAATGGTTCGCGAGAAGAACCATTGCTCGTAAGCTTCCGTCTTAACGCGAATCATTACATTTTTACCTTCACGATCTTTTCGCGAGATATGCGTAGGAAGAAGACATATACTGGTCGAGTCTTGCAGGAACGTACGCACAAGGAACTCTGAACAGTAAATCACACTGTGATGCGGAACACATCTTATGCACTTATTGCCACTGTTGTTGGTTCGTTATCCCCGTGAAGCTGTCACGCACATCAAACGAACCTGTAAAGAAACGCGCTGCTCTTCCTTGGATCTACTTCATTTTCTCTATCAAAAGCCTTCTGCTACGGATCCCAGACTGGTGAGCAGTATTCAAGTAATGGTCGAACGAGGGTTCTGTAAGCTACCTCCTATCTGTGAGGACTACATTTGCTCAGGAATCTTCCAACGAATCTCTATCTGTAATCTGCCTTATCTGCGATTAGTTTTGTGTGGCTGTTCAATTTTAAGTCCCTACATACACGTTCTCCTAAGTATTTCATAGATGTGACTGCTTCCAGGATTGTTCTGCAATTGTATAAACATACAATAACGTGTCTTTCTGCCGGATTATGCACAGTACGTTAGATTTCTTTATGTTGTGGATCAATACGCTATGTTCCTATCTTAAAAATATGGTTCGGATTGTTGTTATTCTGATTGATTATAACATTTAAACATCATTTATGGTCAATATTCTCATAAAATGTCTGTAATTTTTATGTAATTAAAGCTTAAAAATCATTAAATAATCAAGATCTGGTCACGTGATCGAAAAGGCTCTGTTATTGGCTGATGCTCTGGTGACGACACATACTAGGAGTAGAGTGCAACCGCATTTGACACATCTCATTCTCTGGAACACTCGAAAACACCTTTCCTGGAGTTCTCATAGATGTAATTGTACAATATGGTACTACACGCCTTTTGTAACCCATTTCCGAAACGTAAATTCCAAAACAACAAATTGCTGTGCATTAGCATTGTGACAGTCGCAGCAGCGAGCCGGTGACGTCACAGGCATCACATGACTCGAACAGAGCGTTTTAGCGGGCTTTCAAATTATTTCTATTTCATTTCTGTTTTTATAGAAGAATACTGAAATTCAAATGGAAAAAAGCATGTTAGGAGTGTAAAATTACATAATGAATCATTTAAGACAATTTCCAGAAAACAGTCAAATACCCTATTGCCACTTCCTACACCAACGTCTTCCCGCATTTCGCTGCAGTTTTCCATCGTTACGACATCTCTTTATACAGAGCATCATCCTCGAAAAGTCTCATGGAATTTCCGGTGTTATCCACTAGGTCATTCATATACTGTGAAAAGTAATGGTCCAGTAACACTCCCCTGGGCTAACACCGAAATCACTTTTACATATGAACGCCTTGAGAATGACATGCTGTTTTCTACACCTATTTTGACCTATTTTGTACCTGTATCGATATTTCTATGTCAATTTGTAGTATTTCTTATGTACAATGTTTTATCTGTCATGGAAATTCTTTGACTTTGTGTACATACACTCCTGGAAATGGAAAAAAGAACACATTGACACCGGTGTGTCAGACCCACCATACTTGCTCCGGACACTGCGAGAGGGCTGTACAAGCAATGATCACACGCACGGCACAGCGGACACACCAGGAACCGCGGTGTTGGCCGTCGAATGGCGCTAGCTGCGCAGCATTTGTGCACCGCCGCCGTCAGTATCAGCCAGTTTGCCGTGGCATACGGAGCTCCATCGCAGTCTTTAACACTGGTAGCATGCCGCGACAGCGTGGACGTGAACCGTATGTGCAGTTGACGGACTTTGAGCGAGGGCGTATAGTGGGCATGCGGGAGGCCGGGTGGACGTACCGCCGAATTGCTCAACACGTGGGGCGTGAGGTCTCCACAGTACATCGATGTTGTCGCCAGTGGTCGGCGGAAGGTGCACGTGCCCGTCGACCTGGGACCGGACCGCAGCGACGCACGGATGCACGCCAAGACCGTAGAATCCTACGCAGTGCCGTAGGGGACCGCACCGCCACTTCCCAGCAAATTAGGGACACTGTTGCTCCTGGGGTATCGGCGAGGACCATTCGCAACCGTCTCCATGAAGCTGGGCTACGGTCCCGCACACCGTCAGGCCGTCTTCCGCTCACGCCCCAACATCGTGCAGCCCGCCTCCAGTGGTGTCGCGACAGGCGTGAATGGAGGGACGAATGGAGACGTGTCGTCTTCAGCGATGAGAATCGCTTCTGCCTTGGTGCCAATGATGGTCGTATGCGTGTTTGGCGCCGTGCAGGTGAGCGCCACAATCAGGACTGCATACGACCGAGGCAAACAGGGCCAACACCCGGCATCATGGTGTGGGGAGCGATCTCCTACACTGGCCGTACACCACTGGTGATCGTCGAGGGGACACTGAATAGTGCACGGTACATCTAAACCGTCATCGAACCCATCGTTCTACCATTCCTAGACCGGCAAGGGAACTTGCTGTTCCAACAGGACAATGCACGTCCGCATGTATCCCGTGCCACCCAACGTGCTCTAGAAGGTGTAAGTCAACTACCCTGGCCAGCAAGATCTCCGGATCTGTCCCCCATTGAGCATGTTTGGGACTGGATGAAGCGTCGTCTCACGCGGTCTGCACGTCCAGCACGAACGCTGGTCCACTGAGGCGCCAGGTGGAAATGGCATGGCAAGCCGTTCCACAGGACTACATCCAGCATCTCTACGATCGTCTCCATGGGAGAATAGCAGCCTGCATTGCTGCGAAAGGTGGATATACACTGTACTAGTGCCGACATTGTGCATGCTCTGCTGCCTGTGTCTATGTGCCTGTGGTTCTGTCAGTGTGATCATGTGATGTATCCGACCCCAGGAATGTGTCAATAAAGTTTCCCCTTCCTGGGACAATGAATTCACGGTGTTCTTATTTCAATTTCCAGGAGTGTATTTCAGTAATGTGAACTTTTGAACCACGTTGTTTAAATTACGCTTGTGAATTCAAATAACTACTGAAATGATTGTTATATAATGTACTGTAAATGACTTGGTCCATAGTTAGGGAACGTAGTGTTGAATGTAAACGATATGGAGAAGTCCCGCAGCTACGGAAGCAACCTTGCGGAGTGGAAAAGGTGTGGTTGACGCGCAAGTGGCAACTCGTGCTGTGTGACGGATAAGGAGTCTGGGCTGAGCAGTGCTGTGGTTAACACCTCGGAAGCAGCAGCGGATCATTGTGTCTCATATTCTTGAAGTTTTGAGGCCAGAAGAGCTTGAGATCAGTATTTTTGGGCCTCGGATGCTGCATTTGGTGATATTATTACCATGGCATGGTTTTTGGCCCTGAAAATGTATAATTCCGACGCCAAGAAGATCAGTAATACGGCAAGGCCAACAGTACTGCCATGACTGCATCGCCGCCAAGTTAACCGCCACTGCTAATTACGCAACCAGTACCATCAGACTTCCACTAAATTGTTTATATTTGGCACTCTGTAAATGGACCAGGTATTTGTGAAATTTGGTTGATTTGAGTAATAATCGTGGTGTTACTAAAAACTCTATCTTACATCCGTGACTATCCCAAATCACAAACATCGACAGGAATCCTATCCTAGTGAATTTAATTCCGAGCGTCCTAATTTATTATGAGAAAGTGGTTGAAAATGGCTCTGAGCACTATGGGACTTAACATCTATGGTCATCAGTCCCCTAGAACTTAGAACTACATAAACCTAACTAACCTAAGGACATCACAAACACCCAGTCATCACGAGGCAGAGAAAATCCCCGACCCCGCCGGGAATCGAAACCGGGAACTCGGGCGTGGGAAGCGAGAACGCTACCGCACGACCACGAGCTGCGGACAAAGTGGCTAAACTTGAATTTAATGTTGTGTTGTCATTTGCACAGCTAATTATATCTTTTGAGTAGACCAAAATACTGCTTATCCAAGCATATTAGTTATTTAAAGAGTTATAGTTCGTTGTGCTTTACTTAATCAATACTTAATTATAAGAATACTTACCATTTCTCACCCATATTGGTGTAGTTTTGTTAATGAGCATGGTTCTTCAAACCATGGAAGTCCTCTTGTACTAGGCTAGTTAGTTAATGAGGCAATGCAAAGGCTCCTTCAGAGCCAGTGTAGTTAGATTTGCATTCTGTTTAGTTGTGTCAAATCAAGTTTAAGAAAGAACTATTTACTTTGTCATCTATTCTAACGCCGGCTGTTAATGCACAGGCATAGAGACCATGTACTAAGCAATGAAGTTATAGAATATGATCATTAGCAGACCCCCTGATTTAAATTCAGAACTTTTTGAAGCTTTTCCCTGTTCAGTATTGCTACTAGTTTCATGTTTATAAATTGTTACACCTACTTCATTAAGGTACGTGTTGTTGAGAGGCCTACTGTTTACTATCTCATTGGCCATTTGTTTGCTAGTACCACATTTATCTGCAAGGTTAGGTTACTGTGATGTAAGGAAAGAGTTTAGTGTGTGTGTGTGTGTGTGTGTGTGTGTGTGTGTGTGTAAAGGAAAGTTAGGTTAGCCTTAGCACTGCATTCTGCTTTATCATTTTTCTTGACACAAGAATACCTAATTAGGCTGGCGACCTGTTTTAATATGTAATGTTACAACTTGCTTTTGTTCTGGGAGAGCGTTTGTTCCTGCCCCACCGTTTACTGTTAGTTATACTTTGCTGGAGTGTTTCGGAAACGAAGCCCAGTTTGATTGTTCTGTTTCCATTAGGTTATCTCACGGTCACAACATTCAAAAATTCCTCGCAGAGGTATAAAGTTAGCATCTATTGCCGTTTTAAGATGGTCGGTGGTACCGATACAATCTGACATTCCATACGCTCACATTTTGCTCGGTAGGCGGCAGTGCGGAAATGTATCCAAAGCTTTTCGGAAGTCAAGGAGCGCGCGATCAACCTGGACACCGTTATTAGGCCTCGGCAAGTAGGTCTCTTTAATTAAACACCTTCTGCGGCTAGGCGATAGTTCCAAAGCTAATGCAAAGCCAATATCCTACTGATCGCGTACACTCTTAGCGACAAGAGAAGCATATAACCAATGGGCCGCCGATTTTGCTCATCCGTCGCGCGGTTCTAGTATGTATGTATATGAAAATGTCAGAATGATTCAAGCCTAAGCCACAAGAAGTAAATTTTACAGGAGAGCAAAATAAAGATTTGGAAAAATCTGTAAATCAATGTAATAAGTTTTAACGATTTAAAATACGCTTACATTACTGCAACATCTGATGAAAAATCAACAAACCACTTCACGGGCAGATAACTCTAGCTATATGCAGTCAATACATAGTGAATTCTCATTTTTCGAGGCAGTGAGGCTTAGGCTTGAACCATTGTGACTACTTGATATGCAACAGAAACTGCACTGGTACTTCTCAAGCGCTTTCGAGAAGTCGAGGTTCAAAATTTTGCGACTCTGTTAAATACCATTTGAGATAGTCAGACGTCGAGCAACGGTGTTAGCGCAAACAGATAAGGCGGTACACAACAAGTTTGTCGGTACTGCGTTTCAGTCTCATAATTTTTTCTGTTTTTTAACAAACTCTTGCATCGCTACAAAAAAAATCATGTTTCTACGAAAATGAACAATAAGAGAAATATTTACTATAGTGGTTCATTCATGGCGAAATGTAATCGAGGTATAAAAGGAATCATGATGTAATGAACAATTATTCAGATGCCCTTGATTTGCACAAAAAACTGTTTATAAACGGCCGAGTCTGTATTATGTTTTATATGGTATTCGCCAAAGGCTTCTGGGGTCTAACACATAAATCGAGCAGGAGAAAGCCACATTCCACCGTACCACCGAAGTAGTTGCTGTTATGAGGTGCTTTTTTTTGTTTTTGCACTCAGCAGCTATAAGGGCCAAATACACTTCGGTGACAGTTGTGTCAAAAATAGGTGGTAATAGAGATTAGCAATAATTTATAATAATTTATTCTACAAGTTTTACATTGCTTAACTTGGGAATTAAGTTGTGCATGGGAATGTAGTTTGATATGGCAGTTGATGATAACGAAACGAAAGCTGATGTTTTAAATTCCACGTTTAAGAAATGGTTCACGCAGGAGAATCGCACAAACATACCGTCGTCTGACGATCACACAGCGTCCTGTATGGACGACATAGTCATAAGCATCCCTGACGTAGAGAAACAGCTGAAAGAACTGAAAACAAACAATTCGTCAGGATGGAATTGCAGTTCGGTTTTACAAACAATACTCTACAGCATTGGCCTCTTACCTAGCTTGTACTTATCGCGAGTCTCTCGGTCAGCGCAAAGTCTCAAGCGACTAGAAAAAACCATAGGTGACTCCTATACAGGGTGGTCCATTGATCGTGACCGGGCCAAATATCTCACGAAATAAACATCAAACGAAAAAACTACAAAGAAGGGGGGAACCAGATGGCGCTATGGTTGGCCCGCTAGATGGCGCTGCCATAGGTCAAACTGATATCAACTGCGTTTTTTTAAATAGGAGCCCCCATTTTTTATTACATATTCGTGTAGTATGTAAAGAAATATGAATGTTCTCACAATTTTAGACGAACAGTTGGTAACAGGTAGGTTTTTTAAAATAAAATACAGAACGTAGATACGTTTGAACGTTTTATTTCGGTTGTTCCAATGTGAGACATGTACCTTTGTGAACTTATCATTTCTGCGAACGCATGCTGTTACAGCGTGATTACCAGTAAATACCACATTAATGCAAAAAATGCTCAAAATGATGTCCGTCAACCTCAATGCATTTGGCAATACGTGTAACGACATTCCTCTCAACAACGAGTAGTTCGCCTTCCGTAATGTTCGCACATGCATTGACAATGCTCTGACACATGCCGTCAGGCGTTGTCGGCGGATCACGATAGCAAATATCCTTCAGCTTTCCCCTTCGACGACCAATCCACCTGTCATGAAATATACTACTCAGTGTCGCTTCAACCGGACGCGAGCTATGTACCGGACATCCATCATGTTGGAAGTACATCGCCATTCTGTCATGCAGTGAAACATCTTGCAGTAACATCTGTAGAACATTACGTAGGAAATCAGCATACATTGCACCATTTAGATTGCCATCGATGAAATGGGGGCCAATTATCCTTCCTCCCATAATGTCGCACTATACATTAACCCGCCAAGGTAGCTGATGTCTACATCTACATCTGCATCCATACTCCGCAAGCCACCTGACGGTGTGTGGCGGAGGGTACCTGGAGTACCTCTATCGGTTCTGCCTTCCAGTCTCGTATTGTTCGTGGAAAGAAGGATTGTCGGTATGCCTCTGTGTGGGCTCTAATCTCTCTGATTTTATCCTCATGGTCTCTTCGCGATATATACGTAGGAGGGAGCAATATACTGCTTGACTCTTCGGTGAAGGTATGTTCTCGAAACTTTAACAAAAGCCCGTACCGAGCAATTGAGCGTCTCTCCTGCAGAGTCCTCCACTGGAGTTTATCATCTCCGTAACGCTCTCGCGATTACTAAATGATCCTGTAACGAAGCGCGCTGCTCTCCGTTGGATCTTCTCTACCTCCTCTATCAACCCTATCTGGTACGGATCCCACACTGCTGAGCAGTATTCAAGCAGTGGGCGAACAAGCGTACTGTAACCTACTTCCTTTGTTTTCGGATTGCATTTCCTTAGGATTCTTCCAATGAATCTCAGTCTGGCATCTGCTTTACCGACGATCAACTTTATATGATCATTCCATTTTAAATCACTCCTAATGCGTACTCCCAGATAATTTATGGAATTAACTGCTTCCAGTTGTTGACCTGCTATTTTGTAGCTAAATAATAAGGGATCTATCTTTCTATGTATTTGCAGCACATTACACTTGTCTACATTGAGATTCAATTGCCATTCCCTGCACCATGCGTCAATTCGCTGCAGATCCTCCTGCATTTCAGTACAATTTTCCGTTGTTACAACCTCTCGCTGCACGACAGCATCACCTGCAAAAAGCCTCAGTGAACTTCCGATGTCATCCACAAGGTCATTTATGTATATTGTGAATAGCAACGGTCCTATGACACTCCCCTGCGGCACACCTGAAATCACTCTTACTTCGGAAGACTTCTCTCCATTGAGAATGACATGCTGCGTTCTGTTATCTAGGAACTCTTCAATCCAATCACACAATTGGTATGATAGTCCATATGCTCTTTCTAAACGACTGTGGGGAACTGTATCGAACGCAGCCGGCCGGTGTGGCCGTGCGGTTACAGGCGCTTCAGTCTGGAACCGCGTGACCGCTACGGTCGCAGGTTCGAATCCTGCCTCGGGCATGTATGTGTGTGATGTCCTTAGGTTAGTTAGGTTTAAGTAGTTCTTAGCTCTAGAGGACTTATGACCGCAGATGTTGAGTCCCATAGTGCTCAGAGCCATTTGAACCATTTTTTGTATCGAACGCCTTGCGGAAGTCAATAAACACGGCATCTACCTGGGAACCGGTGTCTATGGCCCTCTGAGTCTCGTGGACGAATAGCGCGAGCTGGGTTTCACACGACCGTCTTTTTCGAAACCCATGCTGATTCCTAGAGAGTAGATTTCTAGTCTTCAGAAAAGTCATTATACACGAACATAATACGTGTTCCAAAATTATACAACTGATCGACGTTAGAGATATATGTCTATAGTTCTGCACATCTGTTCGACGTCCCTTCTTGAAAACGGGGATGACCTGTGCCCTTTTCCAATCCTTTGGAACGCTACGCTCTTCTAGAGACCTAGGTACACCGCTGCAAGAAGGGGGGCAAGTTCCTTCGCGTACTCTGTGTAAAATCGAACTGGTATCCCATCAGGTCCAGCAGCCTTTCCTCTTTTGAGCGATTTTAATTGTTTCTCTATCCCTCTAAAAAATGGTTCAAATGGCTCTGAGCAATATGGGACTTAACATCTATGGACATCAGTCCCCTAGAACTTAAAACTACTTAAACCTAACGACATCACACAACACCCCGTCATCACAAGGCAGAGAAAATCCCTGACCCCACCGGGAATCGAACCCGGTAACCCGAGCGTGGGAAGCGAGAACGCTACCGCACGACCACCGGCTGCGGACTATCTATCCCTCTGTCGTCTATTTCGATATCTACCATTTTGTCATCTGTGCGACAATCTAGAGAAGGAACTACAGTGCAGTCTTCCTCTGTGAAACAGCTTTGGAAAAAGACATTTAGTATTTCGGCCTTTAGTCTGTCATCCTCTGTTTCAGTACCATTTTGGTCACAGGAGGGAGCAATATACTGCTTGACTCTTCGGTGAAGCAGCCATAGTGCATATTATGCCGGTTTACGTTACCACTGTTGGTGAATGACGCTTCGTCGCTAAATAGAACGCGAGCAAAAAGTCTGTTATCGTTCCGTAATTTCTCTTGTGCCCAGTGGCAGAACTGTACACAACGTTCAATGTCGTCGCTATGCAATTCCTGGTGCATAGAAATATGGTACGGGTGCAATCGATGTTGATATAGCATTCACAACACCGACGTGTTTGAGATTCCCGATTCTCGCGCAATTTGTCTGCTACTGATGTGCGGATTAGCCGCGACAGCAGCTAAAACACCTACTTGGGCATCATCATTTGTTGCAGGTCGTGGTTGTCGTTTCACATGTGGCTGAACACTTCCTGTTACCTTAAATAACGTAACTATCCGGCGAACGGTCCGGATGGATGATGTCGTCCAGGATACCGAGCAGCATACATAACACACGCCCGTTGGGCATTTTGATCACAATAACCATACATCAACACGATATCGACCTTTTCCGCAATTGGTAAACGGTCCACTTTAACACGTGTAATGTATCACGAAGCAAATGCCGTCCGCACTGGCGGAATGTTACGTGATACCATGTACTTACAGGTTTGCGACTATTACAACGCCATCTATCACAAAGCAAAAAAAGTGGTCCAACTAAAACATTCATATTTATTTGCGTACTACACGAATATGTAATAAAAAATGGGGGCTCCTATTTTAAAAAAACGCAGTTGATATCCGTTTGACCTATGGCAGCGCCATCTAGCGGGCCAACCATAGCGCCATCTGGTTTCCCCCTTCAAGCTAGACGAGTCTCGTTCTTTGTAGTTTTTTCATTTGATGCTTATTTCGTGAGATATTTGGCCCCGTCACTATCAATGGACGATCCTGTATATAAGAAGGGCAAAAGAGGGGATCCGTAAAATTACAGACCATTATCTCTAATATCGGTTTGCTGCAGAATTGTAGAAATGTTCTGAGTTCAAATACAACAAAATTTTTAGAGGCCAAAAAGCTGATGTCCACGGATCGGCACAGTTTTAGAAAGCGTCGTGTGAAATTCGCCTTGCCGCTGTCTCCCATGATCTACTGCGAGCTATGGATGAAGAGCAAGAGCAGATTTCCGAAAAGCATTAAACACGGTACCCCACTGCAGACACGTCGTTTAAATATCTGGACGTAACGTTGCAAAGCGATATGAAGTGGTACGAGCATGTGAGAACTGTGATTGCGAAGGTGAATGGTTATCTTCGGTTGATTGGGAGAATTTTAGGAAGGAGTGGTTCGTTCACCTGTAAAAGAGACCGCACATAGGACACTGGTGCGACCTATTCCTGAGTACTACTCGAGTGTTTGCTATCCGCGCCATATCGGGTTGAAGGAAGACATCAAAGCAATTCAGAGGCAGGCAGCTCGATTTGTTATCGGTAGGTTCGAAAAACGCGTAAATGTTACGGAGATACTTCGGGAACTGAAATGGGAATACTTGAGGGAAGACGACGTTCTTTTCGAGGAACACTATTGAGAAAATTTAGAGAATCGGCATTTGCAGCTGACTGTAGAACGATATTACAGCCGCCAACATACATTTCGCGTAAGGACCACGAAGATAAGACACGAGAAATGAGGGCTTATATGGATGCATACAGACAGACATTTTTCTCTCGCTCTGCCTGCGAGTGGAACAGGAAAGAAATTAGTAGTGATGCAAAGTATCCTCCAACACGCACCACACGGTGATGTACATGCAGAATATAGTCCCATGTTCGCTTGCCCAGATCTATCTTTAAACGCCAGTACTAAATTCAGTGAAGAATGACTAATATCACTTGCATAATGTCCAGCTTCTCTGTTGCTGACGACGATTAATTTGAGGTACTACATGCTGGATGGAGCCGTGTGTCTGCTTATGCATTTGGCGTAAGGATATCCACTTGGGAACTATTTGTGCGTCGTAAGGCGGATGCATAACATAGTCCTTGCCATGTGCGCCCTGTCTTAAGTCTAACCTTATTATGTTGCGCCTGAGTCGCAGGCAGCTCTTCGCACTTCTATGTACGCTGCGTCCCGGTATCATCTGAAGAACACGGCATTCTCCATCGTTTTATGATAGATCCTACTCTATAATGGTGTCGGCCTACCAATGATGAAGAAGAATTACAAGTGCGAAAACAATTTTAATAAGTGTATGGCCCTATCAATAAATAAACCTTCGTTTCATTGCGATTCCTCATTATACCTCTATTATATCACGTCACGAATGTACCACTACGATTTAAATTACTACTAAAATATAATGTATTACTCTACCATTAATGTGAAAAGATCTAACGTAAACAAGAATAATTGTTTTTCGAAATATTAAAAGTCTGGTTAACAGAAAGCTACAAAAGCTATAAAGCCACTAATAAACACTATCCAGACACAGTAATGCGACCACCTGTCAAACCTTGTTTAACTACCATTCGCCGTGTTTGCAGAGTCAGTAAGGTTCTGGACTGTAGGAATAGGGATATGGAGGCACGCCGACTCCAGTGCTGTGAACAGCTGCGCTAGGTATCTTAGTTGAGAAGCTATGGCGCGAACAGGCCGATAAGGTGCTCCCACACATTCCCAATTCGCCTTAAATCTGGGAAGTTTGGTGGCGAGAAGAGTATGGTGAACTCACCTTGGTGCTCTTTGAACCACGCACACACACTGCAAGCTGTGTGACACTTTGCATTGTCCTGCTGATAGATGTCATGGTGCTGAGGAAAAACAAACTGCGTGTAGGGATGTACATAGTCCCCAAGGATAGGCGCATACTTTTACTGATCCTTTGTGTCTTCCAGAATGACAAAATTACGCAGGTAATTCCACGAAGACATTTCACAGACGCCGGCCGCAGTGGCCGTGCGGTTCTAGGCGCTACAGTCTGAAACCGCGAGACCGCTGCGGTCGCAGGTTCGAATCCTGCCTCGGGCATGGATGTGTGTGGTGTCCTTAGGTTAGTTAGGTGTAAGTAGTTCTAAGTTCTAGGGGACTGATGACCTCAGAAGTTAAGTCCCATAGTGCTCAGAGCCATTTCCCAGACCATAACCCTCCCTCCTCCGGCCTGGTTCCTTCCGAATATTCTTTCAGGTGCTTGCTTTTAAGCGTTCCATGCCTTATACGCTAACGGCTATGTGTCGGATGGAGCATAAAACAAGATTCACCTCAAAAGGTCATCTGTCGATACTCAGTGGACGTCCATTTGTGGGATCTGCATGCAAACTCCAGCCTTCATCGCCAATGACCAGCACCCAGCACGGGTGCACGAACTAAGTACCAGTTGTGCAGGCCCATACGCACCAACATTCGATGAAATGTCCTTGAGGAGCCACCGTTGGTAGCCCCATGGTTAATTTGGGCCGTCAGTTGCTCAACGTTGCGCTTGTCTTTGCCCATGTGTATATCACCTTCCGCTGTACGTGCCTGTCGTTACGGCTCGTTGTGCAAAGCAGATTTGGGCAGTGCCATTTCGCCATGCATGGTATACTTTAACCAGGATAGCACACGAACAGTTTACGAACTTAGTTTTGGAAGCTCGTACGACTGTCAATGATCATATCCTTTTGGATGTCAGATAAATCGCTCCGTTTCCGCATGATGCCAACGACTGCAGTGTTTTTCTGACGTCCCCTTACACACTTTGTAAATCTTCCAGTGCTCGTGCTGCCGCCTGCCGTCTGTGAGTGTTTATTGCACGTTGACGTCGAACACAGGCGGTGGTCACGTTAACGCGACTGGACCGTGTATACAGGGTAATCAGAAATAGTCTGAAAAGCTTGTAAGGGTGTTGCACGGCAGTTTGTGGTGAGAAACAATTATTAAGAAAAAAAATTGATAAGTAGCACCATGTGTTAGTCTGTAGGTCGATTTTGGAATAACCTGCTGAGAGGCAGCTCAACAGTTAACACAAAGAGTAGGAACCGGCATGAAATTTACGTAACGAGAGAATGCTACTTGCAGTATTGGAATTAAAGCATGGACTCATGTTGAAACTAAATTGGTGCCATGAACAGTCTTCTTTGCAGTGTAGGGAAAATACAATGCAGTACTAAAGGCGCAAAAATGAATAATGTATCTAGGATAATTTCTCTTACTCTGTCGACGTAGTTTTTTTTTAGAATGTGTGCTTTTTGCAACAAACTTGCTGCTTAACAGAAAGTCAATTGTTCAATTATTACACACACACACACACACACACACACACACACACACACACACACACACACACACACACACACACACACATATATATATATATATATATATATATATATATATATATATATAAGTCATTAAGTTACGCAGGCATCATTAATTTACCTCTAATTTTCTGTGGTTGCCGATCATACAGTCCATCCACTAAATCTTAATGATTAGCACATATATATTTTAAGATGTCTTGCAGGTTGGAAGAAATTACTTCCTCTTTTTACGATTGCAGGAAAAAGTCAAGCTTGTGAGCGAATATTGGCGTAATAAACAAAAATATTCTTGCGGCTATGGTAACTCTCAATAAATATATTTTCTTGCATTTTATAACACACATAGCATTTACTATACATTTTGTTGACGCACGAGTAAAAATTAGATGTCCTTTTTGTATGAGATCTAAAACATAAGTACTCTCAAGCGAAACTGAAACAAAAGTTGTTTTAAAAAAATTGAATATTCTCCGGGCATTGCTCTTCTGTTACAAAGATAATTTTAAAAGCTTATCATTGCCGTCTTCTGCGACAATGTACAAAATTCTTATCACTAATGAGGGAAAGAAAACATTCATATAAACTAATAACGAGAGAAAATAAGAAAAATAAAAAGATATGATATTGGAAGTTGTTTAGGTATTACACGACCGTTTACGTTAGCATTGAAGCCAGTCACTCAATATTCCGGGGCTGTTACGATTTCATTGAAATTGCAGAACTATCTCGATGTTAATAACAAATACTTCAAGCGTGAACCTGCAATGTTAACAACAAATATTTCTAGCACCAAAAAGGAAGTCCATCCTAAAGCCTAGTTTACACAAAGACATTGAGTTGCGCCACTCGTTGCGTGGAATGAGTTGTACGCAAATGTTTTCATACATGATGGAGTTAAAGCTTGTTGCGTGGAATTGATGCATAAGATAACAATTAGAAACGTGTTTCGATTCGTGACTAGATGAAAAGACGTCAGCTCGGTTGCTCACCATCCTTGCTGAAATAATATATAACAGAAGATCCAAGTAGTCCTTTTAATTATCTTCGAATGTCACCAGAACTGTTCACGTTTCTTCTAAATAGAATTAATTATGCGATAAGGAATAAAGGTATTGTAATGCATGAAGCACTGTCGCCAGAACTGAAATTACATATCATATTGCGTGCATTACAATCGAGAACACTCGGCATGCTATAAGATAAGGTTTTAGTTGGTGATGACGCTATTTCATTAACACCAATAATTATTAACATTAACAGTAATAATTATTAACATTAGCAACAATAATTATTCGAAGCAGGCAGCATTAAGAAGAGAATGGTTTGCAGACTACTCTCTCCAAGATAGATCTGTACAGTGTCAATATTTCAAAATTCTAACATATGTGGATGGGGAGCAGTGCAGCGACGTTTTAAATAGATGAATATTGAATACAGACTGCAGCTTCTTGAATTTGTTTAGCCTTCCATCCTGTCAACAATATTCCTTAACAAAGAGTTGGCCAACTCGAATGATGTGATTTTAGTCTTGTGGACGAGAGCATTGCCACAGCTAGAATTACACTTGCTTGTAGTTTTCTTAATTCAGTTGTATATGTGCTCGTAACTCAATAAATTTTGCCCTGCTCGAAAAAAGTGTTGTGTAAGCCACTTCTTTCGTGGATGATTTACATTCCCTTTAGATTCGCCGTATGAATCTCAATCTCACATCGCTCCAGATGGTTATTCATAGATATTTTCCATTACATACAGTTTATAGCAGTTTGTCATCAACGGTATAGTTTTACAGTAATGGATTTCTTCTACTGTGTATGTGCAATATATTACATTGGTTTAAAATCAGGGTCAACTACCAGTTCCTGCACCATTCATCAATTCTCTGAGGTCCTTCTGCAAATCACTACAGCCTTCTGGCGTTGCTTCGTTCTTATAGACAGAATTTGTACTAGATGATTTACATACGTTGTAAACTGCAACGGTCCTATCACTTTTCCCTGAGATACTCCAAAAGTTACCTTTGCATCTGTTGATTTTGTTCCGTTAATAGCTACGTGTTATGTCTACAGGGAAGTCTTGAATCCAGTCGCAAATCTGGTCCGATATTCGCTAAGACCGTATTTTTTCCACAAAATGATAATGCTCTCATGCCTTCTAAACGATACCTGCCGAAGCGCGCCACTCTTCGTTGGGCGTTCTGTAACTCTTCCGTTACCTTAACCTAGTAAGAATCGGAAAGTGATGAACAGTATTCAAGAATCGCTCCAAAAAAGTGTTGTGTAAGCCACTTCTTTCGTGGATGAAATCAAAAACACGGCATCAGCTTGAGCACCGATTTTTACAACACTGTCGATTTCATGGAGGAACAGAGTGAGCTGAGTTTCGCGTTTCTCTGTTTGTAGAATCCATGTTTATTTTTATAGAAGAGACTCATTCCCCAAAAACGTAACAATATGAGAGCACAAAACGTGTTCCATAATTCTACAACAGATTGATGTCGATAATTGCATGCAGTAATTACTGAAACGACCGCCAAACTCGCAGGGCAGAACAGGTGATTACGATTGTGGAAAGGGCCAAATAAGGTGGCGGTCATTTTCACTTCAAAAATTGTAATTTAATAACACATTTAAACCAAAACGGCACACAGCCGAAATTTTACAACAAAGACTTTCAGAACAAGATTCTTTCACGGCTGAAGGCATCCAAACAAGAAATCTTAAAAATAAACAATATAAATTTCTACTGACTGAAGACACACAGTTAAAATTGCAAATAAAATAATTAAAATATGTATGTATATATCACAGCTAGGCTGAAAACCTCATGGCAAAAGTGGCTAGAACAAACAAACAAGGTGCAATAGCAACAGCTGAAGGCTACAATTAAATTTCAACATTTTAAAATATATTACCATAATCTTTTAATGCAGAAGGCCGCAATGTTTTCGCTTAAGGGGAAATTGTAAGAATAAAGCTTTAAGCAGCTGAAGGCCCACAGTTGATTTTCCAAACATTCAGAAAATAGGTTAAACCTCTAAGTTTTAAGTGGCCGAAAGCACACTAAATGAAAAGACAACGCAACGACAATAACAAAATTTATGAATAAGGGTTTTAGCAGCTGAAGGCTCACAATTGATTTTACAAAAATTTCAAAATAACTTAAAGGTTTAAGTTTCAAGTGGCTGACAGTGCACTATATTAAAAGATACGGAAGCGTCCGATCCCGCCCGTCTGCTTTGACCCATGACGTCACAAATATGGCGGAAACAAAAACACACACACACACACACACACACACACACACACACACTTTCCACAAGAAGCCTAATGACACTAACGGGACAAGCGCGGGAAATGGGGTGTTTTGGGTGGGGGCAAACTAAGTATAAACAAATTTAGACGCCTTGCGTAGCTACAACGTGTAAGTGAAGACAGCCATGCATGAATACCCACCCACCTCCCCAGGGGTCGTAACCCCTGCAACCCATAGAAGATAAAGATGCTTCAGTAGCTGATTAGTGTTTGTCTTTTTAAAAAAAAAAATCTCACGGGATAGAACGAACAGATCAGAAAGATAAATATAATAAACTAAAACAGAAATTGGAGGACACAGATAATTAAAATAAGTAATAAGTTTTTAAATTTAAAAAAAAATCTCACGAGATAGAACGAACAGATCAGAAAAGTAAATAAAATAAGAAAACAGAACTGGAGACAGCCACACTCAAACCAAACTCCGCGCCGTCATGACGTCACACACGACAACACCCTTACGTCACGGGTCAAAGCCGACGCGTGGGATCGGACGCTTCTGTTGACCCCACCACCAGTACCCATCAGCAAAATATCCACTTGCCAGAATTCAAACTTACTTATATAGGCTGAAGGCCCTTGATTTACATAAAACAATAATAAAATTTCTTTTAAAGCATTGGCTATAATAGATTACAAACAGACCATTAAACACCCATAAAAAGGACAGTATAGACAACGGCACTCAGACGCCTCCAGGGGGTGGGGGGTGCCCTCGAAACATTAACGTTTACTTTTACTTAGGTGAGACAGGTGGTGGGCGCAACTACACTTGATCCGTCGGTAACCCAACCAAGACAGTGACGGACCGACCGACCAAACGACTTGCTAGCCACCAATCGGTACATGGAAACTCAAAGACCAAACTGTTACGGACGTGATTACCCACAATGAAATATGTATTAAGCTGTCAAAGCTACACACCATGTTGGACAGTGACAACAGATGAGGAAAGAACACTGCCTGAAATTACGTTAGTGGCCAGGGCAGGTAACTGGAACGCTAATGGCCACAAGGCAGAAAATTCCGCTGGTGCACTTGAATTATAGTGAACCAATATAGTAAATTCCACCTCACGGCGGCGCGATTTCACCACTACAAACACTCGGTGTTGATCACAGGAAAAGCTCCACAACAGCGAATACCAAACGAACGACAACATGAATGGAGTGGCTTGGGTACTTAACACACCACTCAACTTTGATGTCCTGTGTCGGTGAGCCACGAAGCCCGTAGCAATCTGACAGCTCCACACACGCTCCTACAGTGCGCAGGGACCGCCAGCGGACCCAGCCGACTGCGCCGCACGGAGATACCCTCCCTGGTCCGCACCAACCGACCGACTACCCTCAGAATGCCGACAGCATCTAAAATAGTCGTCAGTGGAAATAACGCCAACTACACACACAACCTGACAAACACTTGCTCAAAGACCTGAACGATACACAACAGTAACTAATCACACAAAAAGACCAATCGGGAGTCGATGCACACATGCACAGCCGACTCATCAACGATCGGCGAGCCAAAAGGCGTCGTCCGGTAGGACGACCGACCGACGATCCACCAAGCCCGAGGCCCGGCTCAAGTGATGCGTGGCGGCAATGGTCAGGCGATCCATGTCGACAGACCTCACAGCTCCAACTCGACTACACTAGTGCCGCATTACAGCTCCCTGACTGGCAGCCTGAACTCGCGACCCGAACTGCTTTACGACAGACAACGACCGGAAAGTAATAGCAGTCGAGCAAAGATACTACGAGGGGGGAAGTATTGATACGCAGTGCTAGCGCCACTCATGGTCAGGCAAAGCAGCAACTCAGTGACGCCAGTAATTTAAATTAACGTAGTGAGGTGGAAGTACGTTTAAAACAGGGTGTAAAATACATTATGGCTGGAACAAGAGCCACGCATGGCTCAATTACATGCATCCTTATTACTACCGTTCTTGAAAACAAAAAGGCCTGCACTTTTTTCTGTCGTTAGCTACTCTTCGTTGCTTCAGCGGCCTACCATAAACTGCTGCTAGAAGGGGAGCAAGCTCTTCTGCATAGTCTCTGTAGCATCTTACAGGTCTCTCATCTACTCCTGATGCCTTGGCACTATTAAGTGATTGTAGTTGCTTTTCTGTTCCATAATCGCTTATGTTAAACAATAGAATAGTAAGCTAGTGCAGTAATAAAATTTTGTTGGGAATTGACTGAGACAGTGCTAGGTGGGGGCGTGTCTGCTGGCTACGCAACAGTGTCTTAACTCAATATCAAGACAGATGGTCCAAAGTACAAAGAATCTGGAAGATTGTACCGTCAGACTACTTGAGAGAGAAGCCAAGGACAACTGACACAGCACTTTGACAACAGTGTGAAGCTGAAAAACTGCGCTATTGTTGTTGTTTTTGTGGTTTTCAGTCCTGAGACTGGTTTGATACAGCTCTCCATGCTACTCTATCCTGTGCAAGCTTCTTCATCTCCCAGTACCTACTGCAACCTACATCCTTCTGAATCTGTTTAGTGTCTTGATTTCTTGGTCTCCCTCTACGATTTTTACCCTTCACGCTGTCCTCCAATACTAAATTGGTGATCCCTTGATGCCTCAGAACATGTCCTACCAACCGATCCCTTCTTCTTGTCAAGTCGTGACAAAAATTCCTCTTCTCAGCAGTTCTATTCAGTATCTCCTCATTAGCTATGTGATCTACCCATCTCATCTTCAGCATTCTTCTGTAGCACCACATTTCGACAGCTTCTATTCTCTTCTTGTCCAAACTATTTATCGTCCACGTTTCACTTCCATACATGGCTACATTCTATACAAATACTTTCAGAAAAGACTTCCTGACACTTAAATCTATACTCGATGTTAACATATTTATCTTCTTCAGAAACGCTTTCCTTGCCATTGCCAGTCTACATTTTATATCCTATCTCTTTCGACCATCATCAGTTATTTTGCTCCCCAAATAGAAAAAATTCTTTTACTACTTTAAGTGTCTCATTTCCTAATCTAATTCCCTCAGCATCACCCGACTTAATTCGACTACATTCCATTATCCTAGTTTTGCTTTTGTTGGTGTTCATCTTATATCCTCCTTTCAAGACACTGTCCATTCCGTTCATCTGCTCTTCCAAGTCCTTTGCTGTCTCTGACATAATTACAATGTCATCGGCGAACCTCAATGTTTTTATTTCTTCTCCATGGATTTTAATACCTACACCGAATTTTTCTTTTGTTTCCTTTGGTGCTTTCTCAATATACAGATTGAATAACATCGGGGAGAGGCTACAACCCTGTCTGATTCTCTTCCCAACTACTGCTTCCCTTTCATGTCCCTCGACTCATATAACTGCAACCCTGTATTCACCTGACCAAAAGTCTTGTTCCTCCTGCCGCCGAACATCACTAATTCCTGTAACGAGGCTATCATGTTATCTTCTTTTTATTTCTCGGCCTCACTTAGAGACGTCATAAGAAAGCCTTTCAGGATGCAAACTTTGCATAAAGGAACGACCTGAAATCTTGAACTTAAACACTAGAGCAGTAAAGAGTTAGACAGTCTCTGAGTGAGGGCGTCCAACCTGCATCAAGAATAGCCATGGTAGACCAACTCTACTAAGTTGCAGGATACTCTGGTGGATCCAACAAGTGTCTATAAACTGCTGCCAACTAGGAGTCCATTGTTGCAAGTCCACAGCTGTCAAGCTGTGGAAGAGACTTCTGATCTGCAAGTCGTAGTTACGCCACTCAAAACGGAGACTGGGCTGATCTTCCATGGATGAATAACTGATCTGCCTGTCTGCAGTTTGGCTGCCGGGCGCCTGTGCCGCCGCTACTGTGTCAGTACATGTACCACCTTACCAGCTGTACGCTGGGACTGCCACTCGAGCTGTCTTTCATGTTGCTGTTGAGGCTGCTCCCTTCACGGCATCTTGGCAACCGATTGCAGAGGTGTGCAGTATTCTGGGAATAAACCTAAGTGCAGCTTCACTCATCAAGAGCACTGAGACTCCGACAAAGATTGTTTCATTAGCGCATTAGCGCTTCAGCTCTCGACAGGATCACTTAGCCCCACACTTTGCACGACCTCCTGATAACAACACGACTCCCACTCAGATCGTAACACGTTTCTCAATATATGCCATTCTGATGTCCATACAGTTGATAGTAGAGACTGTGTTATAATCTGTGGTGAAATAATTTCGTAAAATCGAATTCATTATCTTGGTTTTCTCTGTCAGCTTCCATATCAATGACTGTATGGTACTGAGTGACTGATAAGATTATTTCCATCTGGATACTGATTTTTCATAAGACCCAAATCTATTAGGGATCTTGGTCAGATGGGCTGCCAAATTTTATTTGTCCTCATATCTATAGGTTGCCATCTTGAATCGCCATCTTGGACTGTCTTGTGACAGCCAGAGCGAGAGCACCAGCAGCAGCGAGTACTGTTTGTATAAAGCGTTTATTTTGCATTTTGTTTACGACCTTCCACTAAGGAAGGGATTCTATTTGTGTTTATCTGCTCTGCATAGTAACTAACAGTTCCTGATAAAACTTTACGTAGTTTTCGTGTTAGATTTCTTAGTGTTTTCTTGATCATTTAGAACAGAAAGCGCCCTAAAACCGTCTTTTGTTTGTTTCGCGGCCGTTAGCCACTAGTCACTTGAATCAGCAGTTGTCTTGTGACAGCCAGAGCGAGAGCACCAGCAGCAGCGAGTACTGTTTGTATAAAGCGTTTATTTTGCATTTTGTTTACGACCTTCCACTAAGGAAGGGATTCTATTTGTGTTTGTCTGCTCTGCATAGTAACTAACAGTTCTTGATAAAACTTTACGTAGTTTTCGTGTTAGATTTCTTAGTGTTTTCTTGATCGTTTAGAACAGAAAGCGCCCTAAAACCGTCTTTTGTTTGTTTCGCGGCCGTTAGCCACTAGTCACTTGAATCAGCAGTTGTCTTGTGACAGCCAGAGCGAGAGCACCAGCAGCAGCGAGTACTGTTTGTATAAAGCGTTTTTGTACTTATTTGCTGCGCTTAGCTTTTAAATAGTTTTTCTGGGAAAACCTAGCGTAGTTTTCGCGTCTCGTATTTCAGTGAGTGTTTCTTGATTATCAGAGTAGCTCATCAGAAGGTTATCTTGGGAATTTGTCACCGTATAGAGTAGGGTAAACATAGTCATGTGTAGGGACTGTGGTTGTTGTGAGCGGACGCAAGGAGAATTGGCCACTCTTCGGGGGCAGGTGGAGGCTTTGTCTGTTAGGCTCATCGAGCTCGAGGCGCAGGCGTCGGCTCGTAGTGGCGTTGGGGCAACTGTGGTGAGACCTATGGCTACTTCGGTGGCCTTGGAATCACATGGAACCCCTGATGTCGCTGCGTCTTCCGGCAGTGAGCATCTTACCGGTCAGCCATCACTCCAGGGTGAATGGCGGACAGTGGTGGGCTCGCGCGTGCCTGGCCGAAAGGCGAAGGTGGGATCTGGCCGCGTGGCAGCTGCCTTACCCCTTTCCAACAGGTACGGGGTGCTTCCTAGTGGTGATGACATCGTTTCCGAGCCACCACAGGATGCCTCGCCTGTTGGGCCAGTGGCCGATTCTCCGGCAAGGTCCCGACAGTCACAGAGGGCGGGCCTATTAGTTATAGGGAGCTCCAACGTTAGGCGGGTTATGGAGCCCCTCAGGAAAATAGCGGGTAGGTCGGGGAAGAATGCCAGTGTGCACTCGGTGTGCTTGCCGGGGGGTCTCGTCCGTAATGTGGAGGAGGCCCTTCCGGCAGCTATTGAACGCACTGGGTGTGACCGGCTGCAGATAGTAGCACATGTCGGAACGAATGACGCCTGCCGCTTGGGTTCTGAGGCCATCCTTGGTTCCTTCCGGCGGCTGGCTGATTTGGTGAAGACAACCAGCATCGCACGCGGAGTGCAAGCTGAGCTTAATATCTGCAGCATAGTGCCCAGAGTCGATCGCGGTCCTCTGGTTTGGAGCCGTGTGGAGGGTCTAAACCAGAGGCTCTGCGACTATAATGGTTGCAAATTCATCGACCTCCGTTATTGGGTGGAGAACTGAGACAGGTCAGGCGTGCACTACACACCGGAAGCAGCTACTAGGGTAGCAGAGTACGTGTGGCGTGCACACGGGGGTTTTTTAGGTTAGAGGGACCCCCCCTTGGGCGAAACGATAAAATACCTGACGGCTTACCAGAGAGGACATTATCATCGTTGATAAAGAACGTCCGTCCTCAGAGACCAAAAACAGGAAAAGTTAACGTAATATTGGTAAACTGCAGGAGTATCCAGGGCAAGGTTCCTGAATTAGTATCTCTTATTGAAGGAAATAGTGCGCATATAGTATTAGGAACGGAAAGTTGGTTAAAACCGGAAGTGAACAGTAACGAAATCCTAGACACAGAATGGAATATATACCGCAAGGATAGGACAAACGCCAATGGTGGAGGAGTATTTATAGCAGTAAAGAATTCAATAATATCCAGTGAAGTTATTAGCGAATGCGAATGTGAAATAATCTGGGTTAAGTTAAGTATCAAAGGTGGGTCAGATATGATAGTCGGATGCTTCTATAGACCACCTGCATCAGCAACCGTAGTAGTTGAGCGCCTCAGAGAGAACCTGCAGAACGTCGTGAAGAAGTTTCGTGATCATACTATTGTAATAGGGGGAGACTTCAATCTACCAGGTATAGAATGGGATAGTCACACAATCAGAACTGGAGCCAGGGACAGAGACTCTTGTGACATTATCCTGACTGCCTTGTCCGAGAATTACTTCGAGCAGATAGTTAGAGAACCAACTCGTGAAGCTAACGTTTTAGACCTCATAGCATCAAATAGACCGGAACTTTTCGACTCCGTGAATGTAGAAGAGAGTATCAGTGATCATAAGTCAGTGGTTGCATCAATGACTACAAGTGTAATAAGAAATGCCAAGAAAGGAAGGAAAATATATTTGCTTAACAAGAGTGATAGGGCACAAATCGCAGAATATCTGAGTGACCACCATCAAACGTTCATTTCTGAGGAAGAGGATGTGGAACAAAAATGGAAAAAATTCAGGAACATCGTCCAGTACGCCTTAGATAAGTTCGTACCGACTAAGGTCCAAAGCGAGGGGAAAGATCCACCGTGGTATAACAATCATGTACGAAAGGTACTACGGAAACAAAGAAAGCTTCATCATAGGTTTAAGAGTAGTCGAATCATAGCTGATAAGGAAAAGCTGAACGAAGCGAAAAAGAGCGTAAAGAGAGCAATGAGAGAAGCATTCAACGAATTCGAACATAAAACATTGGCAAACAATCTAAACAAGAACCCTAAAAAGTTTTGGTCATATGTAAAATCGGTAAGCGGATCTAAATCCCCTATTCAGTCACTCGTTGACCACGATGGCACCGAAACAGAGGACGACCGAAGAAAGGCAGAAATACTGAATTCAGTGTTCCGAAACTGTTTCACTGCGGAAAATCGTAACACGGTCCCTGACTTCAGCCGTCGCACGGACGCCAAATTGGAAAATATTGAAATAAACGATATCGGAATTGAAAAACAACTGCTATCACTTAGTAGCGGAAAAGCATCCGGACCAGACGAGATACCCTTAAGATTCTACAGTGATTATGCTAAAGAACTTGCCCCCTTTCTATCAGCAATTTATCGTAGATCGCTGGAAGAACGTAAAGTACCTAGCGACTGGAAGAAAGCGCAGGTCGTTCTCATTTTCAAGAAGGGTCATAAATCAGATGCGAATAATTATAGGCCTATTTCGCTTACGTCAATCTGTTGTAGAATAATGGAACGTGTTTTGTGTTCTCGTATTATGACGTTCTTAGATAATACAAATCTCCTTCATCATAACCAACATGGATTCCGCAAACAGAGATCATGTGAAACTCAGCTCGCCCTATTTGCCCAAGAAATTCACAGTGCCGTAGACACTGGCGAGCAGATTGATGCCGTATTCCTGGACTTCAGGAAGGCATTTGATACGGTTCCGCACTTACGTTTAGTGAAAAAAATACGAGCTTACGGAATATCGGACCAGGTTTGTGATTGGATTCAGGATTTCCTAGAAGAAAGAACACAACATGCCATTCTTAACGGTTCAAAATCTGCAGATGTAGAGGTAATTTCGGGAGTACCGCAGGGAAGCGTGATAGGACCTTTATTGTTTACAATATACATAAATGACTTAGTTGACAACATCGGTTGCTCCGTGAGGCTATTTGCAGATGACACGGTTGTCTACAAGAAATTAGCAACATCAGAAGACTCGTACGTACTCCAGGAGAACCTGCAGAGGATTAATGCATGGTGCGACAGCTGGCAGCTTTCCCTAAACGTAGATAAATGTAATATAATGCGCATACATAGGGGCAGAAATCCATTCCAGTACGATTATGCCATAGGTGGTAAATCATTGGAAGCGGTAACGACCGTAAAATACTTAGGAGTTACTATCCGGAGCGATCTGAAGTGGAATGATCACATAAAACAAATAGTGGGAAAAGCAGGCGCCAGGTTGAGATTCATAGGAAGAATTCTAAGAAAATGTGACTCATCGACGAAAGAAGTAGCTTACAAAACGCTTGTTCGTCCGATTCTTGAGTATTGCTCATCAGTATGGGACCCTTACCAGGTTGGATTAATAGAAGAGATAGACATGATCCAGCGAAAAGCAGCGCGATTCGTCATGGGGACATTTAGTCAGCGCGAGAGCGTTACGGAGATGCTGAACAAGCTCCAGTGGCGGACACTTCAAGAAAGGCGTTACGCAATACGGAGAGGTTTATTATCGAAATTACGAGAGAGCACATTCCGGGAAGAGATGGGCAACATATTACTACCGCCCACATATATCTCGCGTAATGATCACAACGAAAAGATCCGAGAAATTAGAGCAAATACGGAGACTTACAAGCAGTCGTTCTTCCCACGCACAATTCGTGAATGGAACAGGGAAGGGGGGATCAGATAGTGGTACAATAAGTACCCTCCGCCACACACCGTAAGGTGGCTCGCGGAGTATAGATGTAGATGTAGATGTAGATGGCGTCATAGAGACTGTCCTCTCATCCAAAGGTCGTCATCTTTGATCGCCATCTTGGATTCTGACGACAGAGAGATTGACCTCGAATTTCACATAAACTGAATAATGCACTGTTTTGGATTTTTGAGTTCTTAGGACAACAGCCTTACTCCCACAGTGATGTCATAGCAATGGGGGGAGGGGAGGGAGAACTTGCAGGACAAGCTATTTTTAATTTGCAGCCAATTTTTTAATTTCCCGCCATTTTATACATAGGGTAAGTGGTCTATGTCAGAGGCGCGTGAGAAATCTGATGACTTTGCATGATGTCATAGGGCGAGGAGGAGACGAGAGTTGGATGGTGGCATCTTTTGTCCTCGTATGCCTACCACTATACTACCTCCATTCGTTGAACCAGAACGTATCACTAAGCCCATGGCTGTACCAGGATCAGAAGACGACAATCCCCTCAACTACTTGATGTGAACAAAATACGCCGAAACGTGTCAGCTTTCGCTGCGCTGCAGAAGGTGCCCCAAGGAAGGGGAACAGAGAGCGGCGCACGGAAATACCCTCGTCAGCAGCAGGAACCATTACGAGCATGGAGGACAGAGGATGTCCAGGTTGGTTGGTTCGTTGATTCCTGGGAAGGGGCCAAACAGCGAGGTCATCAGTCTCATCGGATTAGAGAAAGATGAAGGAGGAAGTCAGTTGTGCCCTTTCAAACGAACCATCCCAGCATTTGCCTGAAGCGATTTAGGGAAATCACGGAAAACCTAAATCAGGAGCGCTGGACGCGGCATTGAACCGTCGTCCTCCCGAATGCGAGTCCAGTGTGATAACTGGTGCGCCACCTCGCTCGGTTCAACGGCAGGTAATACTACAATAATGACAGTTACTTGGCGCAAGAAATAGCCCGGTCAAGGAGTTAAAGAGGAGCTCTGTAATCCTGGGCTTCAACAGGAGGCAGATTAAATTTATGCTAAGTCTACTGACTGCTCATTGGAATTTCAAGAACTACTTGCAGACGATGGGAATTGAGAAAGAAACCTCTAAGCAGGAACGCAAAGTATTTGAGTCACTGATTGCTGAAGAATTCTGGCTAACGGAGGCCTAGAAAATGGATTTTTACTACTCTACTACTAGGGTACTGACGGCTTTTCTAGAACAACAGAGAGATACACTGTAGAGTAGGTGATTCTTGTTCTTCAACTTTCTAGAAGTTTAGCTCCCACACACGATTTTGTTTCAATAAATTACAAAAAAGAAGATTTGCGAAAATTTAAGCTCAGTCAGACAACTATAAGACAAATCTCATCGACCATGAAGTTTCGAATTTCTGTTGTGTGAATTTTGTTCCAATTTTTCATACTCATGCTTTAAATAAAGTTTTATAACTAGAAATAGTTATATTAATAACCTTCTCTTGAGAGTTATACCCTAATACATAATATTATGTAACAATATTTGATCATAATATATAACAAGTATCATTCAACACAAAGAAGGCAAGGAAACAGAAGCTGTGATGACAGTGAAAACTCCTCTACAGTCAGTCAGCAAATATCACTAAGAGTAAAGATCGCAGCAGAAACAAAAATTCAAGGTAAACTGCAGATTTGAGCTCTCTGTCACTCTGTAGTTTTTATTATGGGCAAAATCAGTTGTAGAAATGGGGTTTACGTATTTCTGGCTATTGTAAAAGCTTTTGGGCATGAAACTAAAAACCTGGTTATAAATCGAACTTCTTTTGAATTCCTCAGAAAAAAATTAGGGAAGCAAAACATGCACAAACTTAGAGAAGCAAAACGTGCACAAATTTAATTAAATGATTGCCAAGTATTAGTGTAGTACTGGGATGGAAAGCTTGTTCCTGTGCTCAAAGGTGATAAAAAGGCAGACAGAGTGGGGCAGTATTAGTTTTCATATCAAGCAAAAATTGTTAGGAGTGCCTGAAATTCGAAGGTCTTCTGGAGTAGAGCAATAGGGTATAGCTGACAAAATTCTGACACTTTGCTGTGATACGACAGCAAGCAGGTCAATTAAATGACAGCTGCAAAAATCTAGAAAAATTGAGTTTGTGTTGCGTATCTCTTTTGAACTAGAAGAAAATTTAGAGTAAGTTGGTCGAAACTCGTCGAGAACGCTTACATAACCGATCGCAATGAAATACCTGATGATGAACGCTCTATTTCTTGAAAACTAACTTTTTACGCAGGAGAAACTGCGAAATAATTACCGAGAACTGACGGTGATCTTTCATGATGGCATTCCAAAAAACCTCTAGTCGTTTCATATTCCAGGAGCCGCAATTCATTCCAAGTGGATGCGAAGGCCATGTATCCATTCTAGTTATCCATAGTTCAAGATTAATTTCATTTATTTGATACTGAGAAGAACTTATTAAAAATAATATGTATTATTATGGCAGACTGCAACATACGCAATTAAGGTGCCTTACCACGGTTTCCTGTTCGTGAGCCAATTGATAAATTATCAGGATACTGCTTCAATAATCAGTCACGCAGCAGAACAAAATTCGAATCGCCTCTGGCACTTGGCTCCAAAAACCGTGGCTTTAGGTCCCTTTGACGATTGTTGTTGTTGTAGTCTTCAGTCCTGAGACTGGTTTGATGCATCTCTCCATGATACTCTATCCTGTGCAAGCCTCTTCATTTCCCAGTACCTACTGCAGCCTACATCCTTCTGAATCTACTTTGATGATAATGTTCCAAAAAAGGTCAAGTTATCTTGGAACTCGGAAAATATGAAGAAATTGATGAAAAAAGACTAAAAAGGTACATTATATGCAAAAATTATCTTTCTTCCATTATGAATGGTGACTCTTCGTCTTTTGTAACACCTGTTGCGAAAATTGTCTTAATGGGGTTTTCTATCAGTACCGATTATCTCCTCAAACACTCTTCAATGCGGAAAGATGACTCCCATTACAAAAGAGCAGTTCAAAAACTGGAGGAGATGATTGTTGTGAATGATGCAGAAGGAGACGTCAAACTCATTCAGTGCTACAGTAACATTCACACAAAAGACAAAACTGCATAACATTTGTTTTACATATTGTTGTTGCAGACCATAAAATTACCCAGCTGCTACTAAATCTTCTCATAGGAGTAAATAACGTTCCATATTTTGAACATGGCTGCACTACAGCAACAGTGACAGAACAGCAGGCATAAAAGACAACCAACCAGTTGCAACAAATATTGGTTTTAAAATAACTGTTACCATGGTTTCAGCAGATTGAATCCTGCCTTCTTCAGGAGGACAAATAAACTTCACACTAGCAATTCACTCAGTAAAAGCTGTCTCCACATGACATGTATTGGCAATGGTCTGTATGTCCATACGTAAAAATTAAGGCCCTTAGAGTCAAGGGATTGTCACATCTGTAAAACCAATTACTTAAAATGACAGACCGTGTTAGTAGCTACATGCCATCTCACGAAGCTGTCGATTTAAAAGTTGAAAGTGGAAATAAGTACAGTTGAACCAGGGAAACAGGAGAAAATTCTGACAGTCTCAAGTTCACAGAGGACACGTTGCTAGCTGTGAAAATGAACTGGGTGTTAATTCTGGCGATGCACAATTTGGAAATGGACGACAAGCAGTAGACCCTGATTCACACCAACAGATTGTTCTCAACTTCAAGATAACCAATAAAACTGCATCTTTTAGCTGTTGGTAGAGGATTATTTCAGGGCAAAATTAATGAAGAGACTAAACCAAACATTTTAATATAGATGTCCAGAAAAACACTGTCAGTGAACAGTTACTGAAATCAGTTACATTGTCATTCAATTTAATTTCTACTGTAAATTTCCCATCTAGGATATACAAATGTTCTAAGACTGCCATTGATAATATATTTATAGACAATTCTAGGCAACGAAGCCACTTTACAAAACCAGTAGTAAATGGGCTATCTGACCATGACATGCAACACATAACATTAAATTTTGAAAATTGTCAGGCTAAAACATCTATCAGAACTGAGAACAGAAGGCCAATAAAACAGTCAAAAACTGAGAAATTTAGGAGATTGCTCAAAGAAATTAATTGGATGGATGTTTACAGCATCCAAGTCACAAATGGAAAATACAAAACATTCATTAACAAAGTTAGTATGTTATTTGAAAATTGTTTTCCTCTGAAGGTAACTCAAATTAAGCAGAAGTCTAATAAGAAACCATGGATCACACAAGGGATAAAGATATGTGAGACAAAAAGGAAACTCTGTCTGATACATAGGGACACCTTTCATACTAGCATTATAGCTCATAACAAAAATTACTGCAAAATATTGAAGAAGGTTATCCAGAAATCTAAACACCTGCATTATGAGAAGAAGATAAATACATCAAACAATAAAATAAAAACACTATGGGATATAGTGAAGTCAGAGACAGGTAGGACCAGAAATGAGGAGAAACAAATAGCTCTAAAAATAAATGAAACCCTGGTAACAAATGCGTGTTGTGTTGCAAACCATTTAAACAAGTATTTTGTCTCTGTTGCTGATAGCATGGGGTTGCCAGGTTCAGTAAATAATGCAATGGAATATCTGAGACCAGTGCACACAAGCAATCTCAGTAAAATGGAATTGACACTTACTTCACCCAAAGAAATAGAATCCATCATAAAGTCCTTGAAATCGAAGCATTCTAGTGGTTATGATAACAATTCAACAAAGGTAATGAAAGAGTGTTCATGTGAGCTTAGTCATATCTTGAGTTATTCGTGTAATCAATCACTTGTCACAGAAACATTCCCGTACTGGCTTAAATATGCTGAAGTTATACCTCTCCACAAGAAATGGGACAAAGAAATGCCGTCAAATTACCGACCAATCTCACTTTTGCCAGCTTTTTCAAAACTCTTTGAGAAGGTTATGTTCAAGCATCTATTTAAGCACCTTAGTGAAAATAACATACTGTCAAAGTCACAATTTGGGTTTCTTAAGGGTCCTTAATTCATTGGACAACAAATTAGAGGCAACTGGCATATTCTGTGACCTGTCAAAGGCGTCTGACTGTGTGAATCACAGCATTCTTTTAAGTAAATTAAAATATTATGGCGTCACTGGCAGTGCTGCAAAGTGGTTTCAGTCATATCTTACTAAAAAAAAAACAAAGGGTGTCATTATGCAACACTACAGCAGTAGGCAATCAGACATCATCTGACTGGGAAGAAATTACATGTGGTGTTCCCCAAGGTTCCATACTAGGTCCACTACTGTTTCTCATGTATATTAATGACCTGTCATCTGTTACATTACCAGATGCCAAGTTTGTCTTATTTGTAGGTGATACAAACATTACAATAAATAGTAACCAAATATAAATTTAGAAAGGGCAGCTAATCAAATATTTACTGACATTAATAAGTGGTTCATAGCCAATTCACTGTCATTAAACTTTGAAAAGACCCACTATAGGCAGTTCAGAACTTCCAAGAGATTTCCTTCTGGTGTGTGCATAAAATATGATGACATGGAAATAGGAGAAGGTGAGAGTGTAAAATTCTTGGGATTACAACTTGATAATAAATTCAGTTGGGAGCAACATACTAACGAACTGCTAAAGCACCTAAACAAGTCTGTGTTTGCAATGCGAATGATGTCAGACATAAGAGATATAAAAAAACTGGCATATTTTGCTTATTTTCACTCCATTATGTCATATTGTATCATATTTTGGCGTAAATCCACAAACAGAGAAAAATTTTTAGAGTACAGAAGTGTATAATAAGAGTAATGAGTAGTGTAAATCCAAAAACATCATGTTGAAATCTATTCAAAGAATTGGGCATATTAACCACAACTTCTCAGTATATTTATTCCTTAATGAAGTTTGTTGTAAATAATACATCTCTTTTTCCAACTAACTGCTTAGTACACAGTATGAATACTAGGAATAAGAACAATATACATAAAGATTTAAAATCACTTACTCTTGCGCAGAAAGGAGTTCAGTATTCAGCAATGCATATTTTCAATAAGTTACCAGAAACCATTAAGAATTTAGTTTCAGACAAGGCACAATTTAAACATAATTTAAAAGAATTTTCGGTGGCCAACTCCTTCTATTCCATCCATGAGTTTCTCAACAAGTGCAGTAGACCATTTTAATGAAAATTGATTATACTTTAATTTTTGACAATACTTGGTTATAACAGCCAAGTAACTACCTTCTGTGTGAATGATGGATGTATGTAAAGTAGATGTAAGTATTAAGTCTGTAAATAGTGGAAGTTTAATTTTAAATCTTCTACATAATCTGACTGTTCTTAACTGAAGACCACTGAAATGAATAATTTAATTTAATTTTTGACAATGCTTGGTTCTAATAGCCAAGAAACTAGCAAATGTCTAAATGATGGATTTAATGAAAGCAGATGTAAGTATTAAAACTGTAAATATTAGAAGTTTAAATTTAATTCATCTACATAAATTTACTGTTTATTGACTGAGGATCATTGAAATTAATGACACTAAAGTTTTTTCTAATTACATTTTTGTAATGTGTTTGTCTGACATGTTCCACACCCAGGAGGATTCCTTCTTTTATGGGTCTATGGAATTAATCTAATCTTACAAACAGCAGGCCATGCAACCCTCAAGGTCTTTCCACTATATATACTAAGATCAAAAAATCATTTAGCTGCGATTACTATTATAATTATAGCAAAACAGACCAAAAAATCCACCCATTTTGGCTGTGCTATTCCTCTGATTCAAAAATACAGTACATTGTGTACCATGCTGGGTATTCAGAGAGGGAGAAATTGCATGGCGTGATGGACAAATTAATGACTGGCAAGGTTTAATAAAGAAAATAAAGTACATAGAACTTGCACTACTCATTTAAATGCTTGTATCACTTTCAGCATTTGGATACATGGCAAAATCAATGAATAAACTTTTCTATGAAGGACATGACCAAATGAAAGTACAATTTCTAGAATACTGGCTGTAACAAGGATGTTAGCTCTATGTCAAATTGCTTTCCACAGCAATCGTGATTCTGAAGTGGGGGGAAAAAGTGGCAATTTCTGAAATATAGGGAACGTCCTATAGAGATATGATTCTTCTCTGATTGCACATCTTTCAAATGACAAAACTAGAACTAACTATCTGAGCCCACAGACTCAAAACGAAATGATACAATTGTTAAATGATTGTGTTTCAGAGTGCATTAAAGAGCAGCCATTCATTTCATTTACTGTAGACACAACCCCTGATATATCGAGATAATACCATCTTAACTGTGTTGTAAAGTATTTGCACTTATATTTAAGCAAACCAGATAGAAAGTAGTTTGAAACAAAAAATCGTTTTCAAGGATTCCGTGAGGTAAGAGGTCATAATGCTGAGAGCTTTGGGAAAAAAATAATTTAGACAAAATGAACATACAACTGGATAGGTGCAGAGGTCAAGGATACGAATGTGCTGCGTCCATTAGTGACAAATACACAGGCCTGTGGACTGCAGTCAGGAATTAAAAGTACCGTCTCAAATCCTGAGTTTAATAATTGTTCAACACATAACTTAAATTTGGTACTAAACGATTCTGTCATGAAATAGTGGAACTTCAACAGTTATATGAGGAAATGCAATGCATTTACGATTCTTTAGTGTGTCTGTGGTTCAAAGGCAACAAATAAAAGAGACTATTACAACTGGCACAGGTGTTTCAACGTCTCTGAAGACACTGTGCCCCACTGGATGACCTTCAACTGTTATCAATCAAACAGAATTTTATACAATTTTTACAGTACACATCCAGTGTCATTTTAGACAGCAAGAAAAAGCAGAGAGGGAAGAATCCTCTAATTTTATAAGATATATTAATAACTTTTGTCTTTCTCTCGCATTTCCATGCCAGGTTTTGTAAAATATTAACGCAGTTTCCAAACTACTGCAGTGCCCGAATGCTGACACATGGAATGCCTCTCAAAATCTTCAAGCTACAAGAAACAATTTAGTCATATTAAGAAGAAATTTTGAAATTGTAATAGGGGAAGCGAAAGTTGACTTCGAAACATGCCCATATAATGAAGAAAATTTTTGATGAGCTTTCTGCAGATCATAGAATACTGGGTCACAATTTTCAGTGCGCCTGTTGATATTGTAATCCGATAAATGACCTAACGTTTTACCAGCAAACATAATGCTAATTATTATTTTACTTTCTTACACATTATTCATCTTTTTAACCCTTTATAAGTTACTGGTAAGTATAAGTACTCTCTGCTGCTTTGTACAGAAAGATCTGTTTATGTAGCCTTTTATTATGACAAATAACTTCCTTTAATGAACTCTGGCAGAAATACTTCCTACTTTTTTAATTCGCACCTCACTACCTTCTAAACGCATAATAAGGAGTGAAAATGGTAAACATTCTTACTGTTGAATGGTTCAAATGGATCTGAGCACTTTGGGACTTAACATCTGTGGTCATCAGTCCCTTAGAACTACTTAAACCTAACTAACCTAAGGACACCACCCACATCCATGTCCAAGGCAAGATTCGAACCTGCGACCATAGCAGCCACGTGGTTCCGGACTGAGGCGCCTAAAACCGCTCGGCCACAGCGGCCGGCTCTTACCGTTGAGTGTCTCTGATTGTGGTATTGTGTACAGTTGACAGTAACTTGTTCTGCAGATTAGTGCATTCCAAGGTAAGGGAATAATTCTACACCCAATGTGCATATATTGCGGCATGTATTATTCATTTTCGTTGTATGTTGAAACACTTGTACGATAATTAGCTTATGCTTTGTGCAAGCCAGACCAAATACTCAGTATTGTTCATTTTCGAATTTAAACTTCTCGTCTTTGTAATGAAATTGTTGAGTATAATTATATTTTATTAATCCCATGGTGGGTACAATTTCGTTCTCAAAATAATGGCTAAGATGTTACAGTGTTATAATCGTATGTGGGTCTCTGAAAGTTAGGTTACAAACGATTTCAATGACGAATGTCATTTATTAGTTGAAACACCACTGAAAATTTATTGGTTGTAATCCCAGCGTCCATTTTGTTGTAGCCTAATCATTGCTCTCAACAGAAGATGTCTGATGGAAGAGGAAATTTTAGAGGATCTAAGTAGAAGTAAAAATTGTTCCTTAAATTTTGTGCGTGCAGCTACATAAATTTCACTTCACTTCCGATATTTCGGCTTCCATCTTCAGAGTGAGCCGAGGTGATTGACGCTCCAGCACTTGCTCTGTCCTAAACCCACAGACCGCGCTACTGTGCATGCGGCCACAGACAGACAAGGTGCCAGAGACGTTGATCAGCGCTAAAGAGATACAACATACGCATGGGATTAGATCTGTGACTGCACGATCGATCCACACGGTGATGTATCACTGTGAGCTGCACCGTTGCAACGTCTTCATGAGTTTATTACAAGAAGTGCAGGATTCCATAGTTTATCCAAGCTGAAGCCGCTATCTCTATGAATTAAATTCGTCACCAACCGAATTTCAGTTGCTTATATCACAACTGAGACCCCAGAAAAATTAAATCGAGGCTAAAATTTCGATGTTATCTTACACCATAGTGTCCAGTGTCAATACAGTGATCTGGCATCACCAATTTATTAGGTTGTATGAGTCAGCTGCACGTGCAGTGCTCTCTGCATCTCTCATGGACTGTACTTGTTGTATTTCCAATGTATTAATGGCCAGACTCACAGGGGATCTTGTAAACCTCAGGCTTCCAAATCACCAAATCATCTTTAACGGAACACAGCAGTGCTGGTGTCTTTGGTGGAGAGTGAAAAATCACTCTTTGTGATTGCTAAGGATTCGTTCTATTTCTTATAATTGGGTTCCCTCATAAGGCATAAAAGCCATGGATTCCATATCTTCTTCACTATTCCTTATGCTCATTGTTCGTTACATTCTTAGTGCCTTACGTATCTACTGTGGAGAATACCCACTGGCTTCAAAAGTTCTTCTCAAGTGTAGAAGCTCATCCTCCAGACTGCTCTCTTCAGCAATGATGTGTGCTCTGTTTACCAGAGTTCTGAGAACGCTCATTGTCAGCGAATGATGGTGGCAGCTGTTTGCACATAAATAGGCACTGATGAGCCAAAGAAACTGTTACACCTCCCTAATATCGAGTAGGGCCCGTGCGCGCACACAGAGGCACCACAACACTATGTGGCATGGACTCGACTAATGTCTGAAGTAGTGCTGGGAGGAATTGACACCATGAATCCTGCAGGACTATCCATAAATACGTAAGAGTACGAGGGCTGGAAATCTCTTCTGAACAGCACGTTGCAGGGCATTCCAGATATGCTCAATAATGTTCATGTATAGAGAGTTTGGCGGCCAGCGGAAGTGTTTAAACACAGGAGAGTGTTCCTGGAGCCGCTCTGTAGCAATTCTGGAGGTGTCGGAAGTCGCACTGTTCTGATGGAATTGCCCAAGTCCGTAGGAATCCACAATGGACATGAATGGATGAAGATGATCAGACAGGATGCTTATGTATGTGTCACCTGTTAGAGTCGTATCTAGACGTATCAAGGGTCCCATATCACTCCAATTGCACATACCCCACACCATTACAGAGCTCCACCAGCTTGAACAGTCCCCTGCGACATGCAGGACCATGGATTCATGAGGTTTGTCTCCATACCCATATATGACCATCTGCATCATACAATTTCAAACGAGTCTCGTCCGACAAGGCAACATGTTTCCAACCATCAACAGTCCAATATAAGTGTTGACGGGCCCAGGTGAGGCATAAATCTTTGTATCGTGCAGTCATCAGGGGTACACGAGTGGGCCTTCGGTTCTGAAAGCCCATATTGATGATGTTTCATTGAATGGTTCACATGCTGATGGCCCAGCATTGAAATCTGCAGCAGTTTGTGGAAGGGTTACACTTCTGTCACGTTGAACGATTCTCTTCAGTCGTCGTTGGTCCCGTTCTTGCAGGATCTTTTTCCCTCCACAGCAATGCCGGAGATTTGATGTTTCACCAGATTCCTGATATTCAAGGTTGTTGTTGTTGTTGTGGTCTTCAGCCCTGAGACTGGTTTGATGCAGCTCTCCATGCTACTCTATCCTCTGCAAGCTTCTTCATCTCCCAGTACTTACTACAACCTACATCCTTCTGAATCTGCTTAGTGTATTCATCTCTTGGTCTCCCTCTACGGTTTTTACCCTCCACGATGCCGTCCAATGCTAAATTTGTGACCCCTTGATGCCTCAGAACATGCCCTACCAACCGGTCCCTTCTTCTTGTCAAGTTGTGCTACAAACTCCTCTTCTCCCCTATCTATTCAATACCTCCTCATTAGTTATGTGATCTACCCATCTAATCTTCAGCATTCTTCTGTAGCACCACATTTCGAAAGCTTCTATTCTCTTCTTGTCCAAACTATTCATCATCCATGTTTCACTTCCATACACGGCTACACTCCATACAAATACTTCCAGAAACGACTTCCTGGCACTTAAATCTATACTCGATGTTAACAAATTTCTTTTCTTCAGAAACGCTTTTCTTGCCATTACCATTCTACATTTTATGTCCTCTCTACTTCGACCATCATCAGTTATTTTGCTCCCCAAATAGCAGAACTCCTTTACTACTTTAAGTGTCTCATTTCCTAATCTAATTCCCTCAGTATCCTAGGTACACTCATGAAATGGTCGTACGGGAAAACCCCACTTCATTGCTAACTCGGAGATGCTGAGTCCCATCGTTCGTGCACTGACTATAACACCATGTTCAAACTCATTTAAATCTTGATAACGTGCCATTGTAGTAGCAGTAACCGATCTAACAAATGTGCCAGACACTTGTTGTCTTATATAAGCGTTAACAACCGCAGCGCCGTATTCAGCCTGTTCAGATATCTTTGTATTTGAATAAGCATGCCTATACCACTTTCTTTGGCGCTTCTGTGTAATTCTGTATCGGTCAGTTTCTGATGTACTGCATGTTCAAAAGTGTGATCATCTTTGCATCATACCAAAACATCCAAAAATGGAAGTCATCTACCGTTTTCGATTTCCATTGTGAACTGAATTTGTCTATGGATGGAAATCAGATGATTTAAAAATTATTTTCTTTTATCTTGACCATGGGGCCACACTACAAATGTGTCATGAACATACCTCCAAAATACTGTGGGCTTCAAGCTAGCAGATTCCAGCGCCTTTTCCTCGAAGTTCTCCATTAATTAGGTGGCCAACAAGGGCGAGAAAGGACTACCCATGCCAACACTGTCAGTCTGTTCATAAAATTCATTATTGAATTAAAAATATGTCAAGGTCAAGACATGTTCAAACAAAACTGAAATCTCCTTATCAAGGTTTTGCCAATGTGAAATAATGATTCTGAAAGAGGAACCTTTGTGAACAACAACACTACATGTATCAGAACTGTTCTGTTTGAGTGATTTTCGTTTGCCAATGAAGTCCACAGAGTTACATATGTGATGAGCGCATTTCCCCACAAGAGGCCTTACTATGACACTAAGGGTGATTGTATAAGACAGAGAATGACCTCAGCTTAGCTTAACCTGGAAATCTGTATAAACGTTAATCCTAGATCATATCTCCATGAAGTCAATCATATTTGACTGGCAAAAATTCTCAGTTCAAAGTCAGGTTCAGCTCTAATTGTTAATTTATAATGGAGTGGCACTATGATATGTCGATTTTGTTTTTTATCAACTGAAATAATAAAAAATTTGTTATTAACACTGAAAATATAAAGTAAATATGTGACTACGCCATTCCCTTGCTGCTGATGCTATAAATCGTTGTTTTGTTGAGCTGGAAGGTTAGTATAAGAAATTACAAGCTACTGTGTGTACTTAATGATCAATCTCATAACAGCACTGGGCAGATGACTCGTAATTTGTGTGATTAGTTCAAAGATATTTTATAAAGACTTAGCAGCAGAGTTACAAAGGAAAATTCGAAACATTTGCAGTGAACAGTTAATTACGTATTAGTCTTTTGGCACCAATCAATACTGGTTCAACTTCACCTATACCCCTTCTCTTTCAGCTCGAGTAGTAGTAACTATGCAATTCATATTGTAATTTAACTACCGAAAAATCTTTAAACTACTCTGACAATTCCATGTGCATTGATAAATAGAAAGCAAGCAAATAAATTGAAATATACTAACCACAGAACGTTATTTCATTCATGTCAGTGGCTCAGAGATTGCATTGTGGTCTTCAGTGCAAAAGATTGCATGTTCTAAAATGTTCAAATGTGTGTGAAATCTTATGGGACTTAACTGCTAAGGTCATCAGTCCCTAAGCTTACACACTGCTTAACCTAAATTATCCTAAGGACAAACACACACACCTTGCTGCTGATGGGGAGGCATGCATGCCTCAGCAACACAGATAGCCATACCATAGGTACAACCACAATGGAGGGATATCTGGTGAGAGGCCAGACAAACGTGTGGTTCCTGAAGAGGGGCAGTAGCTTTTTCAATTGCTACAGGGGCAACAGTCTGGATGACTGACTGATCTGGCCTTGTAACATTAACCAAAACGGCCTTGTTGTTGTGATACTGTGAACGGCTGCAAGCGAGGGGAAACTACAGCTGTTATTTTTCCTGAGGGCATGCAGCTTTACTGTACAGTTAAATGATGATGGTGTCCTCTTCGGTAAAACATTCCAGAGATAAAATACTCTCCCATTGGGATCTCTGTGCAGGGACTACTCAAAAGGAAATCGTTATCAGGAGAAAGGGAAGTGGTATTCTACAGATCAGAGCGTGGAATGGCAGATCCGTTAATCAGGTAGGTAGATTAGAAAATTTAAATGTGAAATGGATAGGTTAAAGTAAGGTATAGTGGGAATTAGTGAAGTTCAGTGGAAGGAGGAACAAGACTTCTGGTCAGGTGAACACAGGGTCATAAATACAAAATCAAATAGGGGTAATGCAGGAGTAGGTTTAGTAATGAATAAAAAATAGGAGCACAGGTAAACTACTACAAACACCATAGTGAACACATTGTTGTAGCCAAGATAGACACGAAGCCCACACCTACCACAGTAGCAGAAGTTTACATGCCAACTAGCTCCGCAGACGACGAAGAGATTGAAGAAATGTATTATGAGGTAAAAGAAATTATTCAGATAGTGAGGGGAGACGAAAATTTAATGGTCATGAGAGACTGGTATTTGATAGTAAGAAAAGGAAGATAAGGAAAAGTTGTAGGCGAATATGGAATGAGGATAAGGAACGAAAGAGAAAGCCATTGGGTAGAATTTTGTGCAGAACATAACTTAATCATAGCTAACACTTGGTTTAAAACATCATGAAAGAAGGTTGTATATGTGGAAGAGGCTTGGAGACACTGGAAGGTTTCAGACAGATTATATAACGGTAAGACAAGTATTTAGGAACCAGGTTTAAATTGTAAGACATTTCCAGGGACTCTGACCACAATCTGTTGGCTATGAACTGTAGATTAAAACTGAAGAAACTGCAAAAGAGTGGGGATTTTAGGAGATGGGATCTGTATATACTGAGAAACGAGAGGTTGTAGAGAGTTTCAGAGAGAGCATTAGGGAACGATTGACAAGAACGAGGGAAAGAAATACAGTAGAAGAAGAATGGGTAGAATTGAAAGATAAAATTGTACAGGCAGCAGAGGATCAAGTAGGTAAAAGAATACAAACGTCTCCATAATGAGATAGACAGAGGTGCAAAATGGCTAATCAGGGATGGCTAGAGGACAAATGTAAGGATGTAGAGGTATATATCACTAGGGGTAAGATAGATACTGCCTACAGGAAAATTAAAGAGACCTTTGGAGAAAAGAGTACCACCTATATGAACATCAAGAGCTCAGATGGAGAACCAGTTCTAAGCAAAGAAAGGAAAGCAGAAAGGTGGAAGGTATAGATTGGCGATGTACTTGAGGGCGATATTATTTAAATGGAAGATGTCTTAGATGAAGATGAAATGGGAGATATGACACTGCGTGAAGAACTTGACAGAGCGCTGAAAGACCTAAGATGAAGCAGGCCCCAGGAGTAAACAACAGTCTTTTAGAGCTGCTAATTGCCTTGGGAGAGCCAGCCCTGACAAAACTCTACCATCTGATGAGCAACATGTATGAGACAGGCGAAATACCCTCAGACTTCAAGAAGAATATAATAATTCCAATCCCAAAGAAAGCAGTTGTTGACAGGTGTGCAAATTACCAAACTATCAGTCATGGGTGCAAAATACCAAGGCGAATTCTTTACAGATGAATGGAAAAACTGGTAGAAGCCGACCTCGACGAGGATTAGTTTGGATTCCATAGAAATGTTTGAACATGTGCTGCAATATTCATCCTACGTTGTATCTTACAAGACAGATTAAGGAAAGGCAAACCTATATTTCTAATATTTGAAGAATTAGATAAAACTTTTAACAATGTTGACTGGAACACTCTCTTCCAAACTCTGAACGTGGCAGGGATCAAATACAGGGAGTGAAAGAATATTTACAATTGTACAGATACCAGATGGCAGTTATAAATGTTCAGGGGCATTAAAGGTCAGCAGTGTTTGGAAAGGGAGTGAGACAGGGTTGAAGCCTATCGCTGATGTTATTCAATCTGTATACTGAGCAAGCAATAAAGGAAAAACAAAATTGGACTAGAAATTAAAATCCATTGGGAAGAAATAAAAACTTTGAGGTTTGCCAGTGACATTGTAATTCTGTCAGAGACAGCAAAGCGCCTGGAAGAGCAGTTGAATGGAATGGACAGTGTCTTGAAAGGAAGATATAAGATGAACATCAACAAAAGTAAAACGAGGATAATGGAATGTAGTCGAATCAAGTCGGGTGATGCTGAGGTCATTAGATTAGGAAATGAGGCATTTAAAGTAGTAAACGAGTTTTCCTATTTAGGGAGCAAAGTAACTGATGATGGTCGAAACAGAAAAGATATAAAATGTAGACTAGCAATGGCAAGAAAAGCGTTTCTGTAGTAGAGAAATTTGTTAACATCTAGCACAGATTTAAGTGTCAGGAAGTCTTTTCTAAAAGTATTTGTATGAAGCATAGCCATGCATGGATATGAATCATGGACGATAAACAGTTTATCAAGAAGAGAATAGAAGCTGTCGAAATGTTGTGCTACAGAAGAATGCTGAAGTTTAGATGAGTGGATCACATAACTAATGAAGAGGTACCAAATATATTCGAAGAGGAGAGGAATTTGTGCCACAGCTTGACCAGAAGAATTGATCGGATGCTAGGACATGTTCTGAGGCATGAAGGGATCACAGATTTAGCACTGAAGGCAGGGTGGAGGGTAAAAATCGTAGAGGGAGACCAAGAGATGAATACACTAAACAGATTCAGAAGGATGTTGGTCGCAATAGATACTTGGAGATGAAGAAGCTTGTGCAGAATAGACTAGCATGGAGAGCTGCATCAAACCAGTCTCAGGACTGAAGACCACAACACACAGCAAATCACGAATAAAACATTTTGTAATCCTTTTTTTTTTACTACTTCAGATCTAAAAATTCATCTGTTGAGTAGAAGGGCTTGTCATTCAGAAAGTCTTTTAATTTGTATTTGGATGTTGGTTGGCTATCTGTCAGACTTTTAATGGTATTTGGCAAATGACCAAAGATTTTTGTGGCAGTGTAGTTCAACCCTTTCTATGCCAATGTCAGATTTAACCCAGAATAGTGAAGATCACCATTTCTTCTCGTGTTGTAGCTGTGCACTTCATTATTATTTTGGAATTGGGGTGGGTTATTACTACCAAATTTCATAAGTGAGTATATTTGTATTACGAAGGTACTGTGAATATATCTGGTTCCTTAAATAAATGTCAGCCAGGTGATCGTGGATGAGCTCTAGCTATTATTCTGATTACATACTTTTGTGCAGTGAATACTTTTCTCTTAGTGATGAATTACCTCAAAATGTGGTGACATATGAAGACAGTGATTCAAAATAGACATAGTAGGCTAATTTACTAATACATTTATCACTAAAATTTGCAATAACCCTAATAACATAACTAACTGAACCTAACCATTTCAGCAGATCATCAGTATCTCACCAGTGCACAGATCGACAGATTTTGAATATTCTGCCTTAGCAACAGATGCCATCTACTGTACCGAATTGTGTATACTGTATTTATTCAAAATTTAGTGAGAACTCATTTGCAGAGAACCATTTAATAATTTTCTGAAAGACATTATTTGCAATTTTCTCAACTGATTCTTGTTTCTTGGGTCTGATTACCATACTTGTATCACTGGTAAAAGGAACTAGCTTTGCATATTCATGAATGGGACCCAATACTGAACCTAGTGGAACACCACCCTTGATACATGCCCAGTTAGGGGACTCTGTTGATTTTTGCAGACTATCTGTACTCTACTACTTCTCCAGTCTTCCAGTTAAATATGGATTAAGCCATTTGTGCACTGTCCTACTGATGGTTTAACAATAGTGTATTTCAGTGTATCTGGAAAAACACCCTGTTTTATTGAGCTGCTACATATGTGGCTGAGAATCCTACTTATCTGTTGGGAACAAGCTATTAGTACTCTGTTGGAAATGCCATCAATTCTATGTGAGCTTTTACTTTAGAGAGAACTTATTATTTTCCTAATTTCAGTAGAAAGGTGGGTTGAATTTCAATTTTATCAAACTGCATAGGTATTGCCTCTTCCATATACTGCCTTGTATTTTGTAATGAATAACTGCATACTATTTTCTCTACAACACTTAAAAAATGATTATTAGAAATGTTTTCTACTTCTGATTCTTTGTTAACAAACTTTCCATTTGAGTTTGATAGAAATGCAGTCTTCCTGTGCTCTCGATTGCTCTGCTTCCCTTTTAACTATATTACAAATTGTTTTAATTTTATTATCAGATGCGCTAATGTCAGATATAATGCACATTCTCCTGGACTTTATAATGACTTTTTTAATACAGTGCAGTAGTTTTGTTAATGTTCCATTGTTTCTGGATCATTACTCCTTCTAGCTATAAGACACATTTCCATTTTATATTTACAAGACATTTTCATCCCTTCAGTAAGCCATGGCTTTTTAGATTTTTTTTACTATTATATATCCTTGTTTTCTTAGCAAAACTGTTTTCAAATAAATTCACAAAGGTATTGTGAAAGATTTTAAATTTTAAATTAGCATCAGGTCCCCTATACAACTCATCCCAGTCTAACTTCGCAAGCCTTCCAAAAAATATTTGATTCTTAAATCATTACTTGAATGCACTATTTTAGAGGACTGTTTTGCACAACTGTATGGAGCTTGGAGCTACGTCATATAATGTAACTAGCTGTGCATCATGATCAGACAGACCTTTCTTAACAGGAAAAGTTTTTGCTTGATTAAATTTATCTTTATTTATAAAAACATTACCTATCAGTGTTCTGCATTCCTGTACTACCCGAGCAGGACCATCGATAACTGACATCAAACTGAAAAAAACCAAGTAATTCTTCAGTGTCAATAATTTGTTTCTGTCTGCCTGACAGGTAGTACAACAACAAAATCCAAGTTTTTCAAAAACAGCTGAGAATTTCCCAATAGGGACCTACACATAGCAACAATTATAAAAGTATCGTTTTCTATTTTAAGCTCACATGCACATGTTTATACATGTCAATCTACAAAATTTTTTTAGTTTCTATATTTTTCACACAATGACAGATTTTAGCATATATGGCAACCCCCCTCACTCCATAGTGTCTCTGCTTACATGTGTTGTAAGCTTATATCCACCTACATTTACGTTTTCCATATCCATGACTGTATGATGTTCAGACAGGCGTTGTACACCTATTGCACCTCAGTTTCAAGATCTTCCAAACAAACAAGAAGCTCATCTATTTTGCTTTTTAATCCCCTGATATTCTGATGCTGTATACTAAAATTATTTTTCACTCTACTTTTATCAGACTCTTGTGACATAGTAACATTATTTTCCATTGTAATTTTATGTGAGTCTTCTGGTATTTTAACATCTCTAGTGCCTTCCTGTCTGAGCTTCTCATTAAGCTTAATTTCATTCAGTGTTGAAGCATTGTCCACTGATCTTCACCTAAAAGAGAGGTACTCCTATGAGTTTCAATGCCCCCCTCCCTTAAAGATTATGCTACCATCCCAGCCAGTTTACCCTTCCCTTTCCTATTGAGATGCAGGCATATCTTGTGAAGTCCCACCTACCAATACCATCTACAGGAACCAAACATACACCCAACAATGTAGCCTCCCAAAGCAGCTGATCTAGCTACGTACTGAAACGCCTGACACGGATGTTCAGTTGGAGCCGATCATACCACATGAAAACAAGAACCAAGCCAACATTTGTACGGTTTGTTGCAGATGCTGTTTTAACAGGTCACACTCAACATTGTCGCCCTGGTCCTTATCAGTAGTGTTTCCCACTCCACCCACTCCCACAATGTGATCCCACTATGTAAAACCCTTGCATAGTGATCCTACATCCTCTCTCACTTGGCTAAGATATGCACTGAGTTTGAAAAAACTTGTGATCTGGTACCCAACACATAATGTTTACTGTAAGATCTGGCCCACACCTCTTCCACAGCTACTACCTAACAACACAACATTCCTCCTACACACCATTTTTGGAAACATTTGGTTTCCTGGCGAAAGTCTGTTGAGTGCTGAGTGCACTTACAACTACCTGAGCCTCTTCCTTAGTTAACTGAGGTAGCAACGCAAATCTATTGTTTGTGCCAATGATGAAACGGTCAGATAATGTTCTCTTTCTGTGGTCCCTGATCCTTGCTACCACCTCCTACCTATCTTCACAGTTCTCCACCTTAACCTCGTCAGCTCCTACCTAGCACTACTCAGTTCAGCCTTAAGGGATCTAATCTTCTCTTCCTATTTAGCTATTTTCCCATCCCTTGAACATGCTCTGCAAATACCATGAAAGAGACCCATTTACTTCCCCAACTCCCACGCCACTACATTCCCCACAATGTAACCATCTGCCACAACAGCTGCATAGAAGTCCAGAACTAACATTCCCCCAGCAACTCAAACACTTCTCGCTCATGTATGAATGCAGAGTCTCGCGGCGATAACATTGAATAAAATGTTCTCGGGTTTCCAACAGCGTCAATTGCTTAAAACTACACGATCTTTCGGCCAAGCACTCCTTGGCCATTGTTAAGTGAAATGACTGCCAGTGGGCTGTAGGTGCGCCCTTATATGCGCTAGCTGCCGGCTGTGACGTCACTGGTGCCCGTGACATTGGCATATATGGACATGTTTTGAGTCGGCGTTCGATGTACCCTCTTCAACCGCGCTATCGCTGGATCCCGAGCAGCGCTGAGCTGCAAGCCACCCTCTCTATTCAGGGTGTTTGCGGTAATTTTTATTTCAATAGCTTCCTTTATTAAACTGTCCCAGAAGCTGTTAGTGCGAGCCACGAGAGAGGTATCGTCAAATTTTACGTGGTGACCGTTTTCTAACACGTGCTCAGCTAACGCAGATTTCTCTGGATAGCGTAGGCGATATAATACCTCTCATGTTCTTTCCTGCGTTGTTCCACTGTGCGCACGGTTTGTCCGATGTACTTCTGGCCGCACTCACAAGGTATTTCGTAGACTCCAGGTGTTCTGAGACCTACTGCATATTTAACTGGTCTCAGTAAATGACGGATTTTCGTTGGAAGATTGATTTGATCTTGTGTCTTTTCAGCAGGCGGCTTATCTTGCCCGACACAGAGCCACATAATGGCGGCAAAGCAAGTTTCTTTTCCTGCTCTTCGTCGGTGGTCATATTCTGATATTTCCCAGAAATCACTTCTTTCACTTGATGGGCGCTGTAGCGTTATTCCTGAAAACCTTGCGTAGGTGGCTCAGTTCATGGGGCAGGTTATCGTCGTCTGTATTACTCTTGCACGATGTACCAATGTTTGTAATACTGTGCGCTTCTGTGCTGGATGATGATGGCTGGTGGCGTGCAGGTACAGGTCTGTGTGGGTGGGTTTTCTGTAGACGCTGTGGTGAAGGCACCCATTTCGTTTACGCTGGGCGAGGACGTCGAGGAAGTGCAATGCATTATCTTTTTCCACTTCCATGGTGAACTGGACATTACTGTTGATGCCATTGAGGTGTTCCAAAAACTCGTCTAGTTTCCCACAGCCGTGTGGCCATATGACGAACGTATCGTCAACGTATCGAAAGAGGCACTTCGGCTGCAATGGCGCAGTATCTATGACAATATCCTCAAAATTCTCCATGAAGAGTTTTGCAACGATACGTTCGTCATTTGGCCACACGGACGCGGCAAACACTCTGAATAGAGACGGTAGCTTGCAGCTCAGCGCTGCGTGGGATCCAGCGATCGCGCGGTTGAAGAGGGCACATCGAACGCCGACTTAAAACATGCCCATATATGACGTAACGTTAGCGACACCTCCGTACGGTGCACAAGTCCCGCCCAATCACCCCCCTCCATGCCAATCCATATCCTAAGCTCCGCCCATGGTCTGCCGCATGTTCCAACATCAAAGTTGTTCTTATCACAGATATGCCAGTCACAACAAGGGAGAAAATCAGTAGTTTGTACGAAGCACAGTTTTTCCTGTACCATTGTGAAAAGAATTAGAAATATGTTCATTGAATATGCAAGTTGAAAAAATATCAATAAGAAAGGAAAATAAAAATGGCATCCACACTGTCTTTTTTATTTCATGAGCTTTCATCTGCACTATATCAAAAAATCTGATATTTGTTAACTGTAGTGAGCGCAAATTTCCGTCACCTAGCGCAGTGTAAGAAATTCTGTTGGGAAATATTAATTGGTAGTATCGCCAAGGATGCTGTCCATTATCTCGATTGTCTAAAGTCAATGTTGTGCATAAACAAGGCAAAGTCGATGTCTTGGTTTGTTTCTGAGTACCTCATTAAGACTAAAGAGTATAAGAGTGGGCTAGTGTAGAAATGCGTAATGCAACAGTCAGACATTTATACAGTGACATTCTTCATTAATATTTGCCTGTGTAATGGGTGAATTTTTACTTGTGAATTCTTATGACTGCTTGCATATAGCAGACACGAGATTACTTTGCGTTCTTCTACAGTGTTTGAGAGCTTTATAGCTTCCTATTGTTAAACATATGTACATAATTTCGTCAGTGTCATTCCAACACATCTTATTGTACTTTAATGTCTGTTAGATATCTGCTTTGACAGAAGTTGGCCACAACAATCAAGATTAGGTACCTTGTGTATGATAGCTTTATTGAGAGTGCATATCTATGTTTAATTTTGACAGTATTACATAATCTGCTAAGAAGTATTAACAGCACAACACTGCTAGTATGAACAACCGCGGTAAAACAAAAAACGACGAACAAAAACACGATAGCGACGAGATCTACCAAAGATCATATTGATGCGCTCTTGGTTGGTGTGGAGGGGGGTAAATGGGCGGGGCTTGTGCAAATGTCCGGGGCTGTCGCTATCGTTTCCTCATATGTGGCAATGTCACAGGCACCAGTAACGTCACTGCCGGCAGCTAGCGTATATAAGGGCGCACCTACAGCCCACTGGCAGTCATTTCACTTGACAATGGCCAAGGAGTGCTTGGCCGAAAGATCGTGTAGTTTTAAGCAATTGACGCTGTTGGAAACCCGAGAACACTTTATTCACTTCTCGCTCATGGCCGTTTACAATATTTTTACGAAATTTATCTAGGCAATAACAATAATATTCTATTAACCACAGCTCACAAGGGTCACTAAAGTTATGTGGGACACTAATGTACGAGTATACTATCAATATAGTAACGTAATGCACTTAAACAAACGTTAAAACTCAAAACTTAAATACCCGAAAAATTAGGCCTAAGATCGTGTATGCGCAATATGGAGTTTTATGCGTTTTGAAAGGAAATAAAAGGTAGAACTTAAACCATTTAATTCTCGCAGTAAATACGGTACTGCTATATATATGTGCAATGAAAACAACGTAATTCTTCGCTTAATACGTAAGCAAACATCTTAAATTTGTATATAAACCTACGTCTAAAGTACACGGAAACTGGTTCTTCGGTTGTTTTTTTCTTCGAGAAATACTTTGAAACGAGTGAAACCTCCATGAGACAATATGAAATAAACTCTAATTAACTTAATTTCGTTGTAATATTAACTTAATTGACCGTTATTATAGAATTAACTACTTGGCTTCTCGAGCTCAATCACCAAATGTGTGTGGTCTGTGCCTGGGCTGCCAGTTACTTGTGCTGTGACAGAAAGATTTTCGATTTTATTTGTATGCGTTACAATGTCGTTTTACAGTCTTATTTAAGGACTTCATACATAAAAGGTTAAATGTATACAAAAATACACGTAATATAAACAAGCGATCGAACAGTCAAGAAAACACATAACAACTGAATATCTAGGTCTCTTAATCACATTACAGCTCTTTGTGTCATCAAATGCAGCTCGCAGATCATTTTCTAAATTGAAACTAGTCAAAACGTTTCTAAGAGACTGTGTCTGGTTCCATATTAAGTGCTTTATTATGTCTAATTACTGGACATGAAATATGTCGTTCTCTTAACTTGGGTGACAGCGTCGAAAAGTTTTTGAATGATAGGTTTAGGTCAACTGGAAAATTGTGCTTGCTTTAGCATGTAGCTCAGTTCATAAAACTGAAAGCGTTGCATCAGTCGGCGAGTTAATTTCACTTTTAACCTGAATTTTGTTGTGTGAACATCTAATGTCTTCAAATTTTTTCTTTGAAGACATGTTAGAAAAAAGGTTCCCAAAATTTAGTTGTAGGAAAGGGGGTCGAAACCATAGTGACATCACTGCACATAATGACATCAGTGCAGTGGTTAAAGGAGTAGTAAAAGTCGTACTTCATTTTTTGCCCACATACTCCATCTGATAGCAAAAGAGTCTTTTGAAAAGGTAGACAAACTGCCTGAGTTGATAACTATGATGAAATTTAATTTGGTTTAAATAGCGTTTACTAGCAAGTAGTCAACTAAGAAAAGAATCAGTTCTGCCATTGCTGGACTTCAAAATTCTATATGACTGAAACATTTTTGCAGCTGTAACAGTGATTAACAATATCAATGAGTCCCATGCTAGTGCAGCACTCTTGCTAATGGTCGCAGATATTGTAGATGTGGCAGATGTTTCTGGACAATCTGCGCTCTAAAAAAGTAGCTACTCGTGAAATTTGCATAGAAATGTACGTTGCAAGCAGCAAAGTAATGCTAATAATTAGATTGTTGAAAATATTCACACTATTTGGGACAATCTGAAGAGTGAACATGTACCAGAAATCAAAAAGTGCTCAGTACCAACAGGAACATGTTAACATGTTAGCCACATAATCGTTGCTCATTCCCAGATTCAGAATGCTTCAGCATGTTTGAGGGCAGTCAGAACCATCAAGGATTTGCTTTCACCTGTTGAGACGACTGTCAGTGGGGATGGGCTACAGTTTGATACATTATACAGCAGAAGAGAGAAACTAACTTTGATTTGTGGGGTAAACATTATAAAATAATGCAACAAAGAATAATTCGCGAACAGTAATAGGAACAAACCAACGATCACAGAACAATCGTAATCTGAAAGACCGACTGTTCGATTTTAAACAAGATCCATTAGAAGTATAAAAGCACAACAGTGGACTTACCTATTGTAAGTTACAAAAAATGCACTTCTATGTTTGACCTGCATAGCAACATCGTCAACCTCTGAAAACCTTTTCAAATATAGGATATGCCCCTCGTCAACAATGCAATAGACTAAAGAAGGAAAATTCTCTAAAAACATTTTTTTATAGTCGAAGACAAAAAATTTGTGGGATGTACACTGAGTTGGCAAAAGTCATGGAACATCTCCTAATATCATGTCGGATCTCCTTTTGTCTAGTGTACTGCAGCAGCTAGATGTGACACAGATTCAACAATTCATTGGAAGTCCCCTGCAGAAACGCTGAGCTGTGCTGCTTCTGTAGCTATCCATAATTGCGAAAGCGTTGTTGGTGCAAGATTTTGTGCACTAACTGACCTCTCGATTATGTCCAGTTAATTTTCGATGAGATTCATGCCATGCCATTTGGGTTGCCAAATCATTTGCTCTAATTTTCCAGAATGTTTTTCAAAGAAATGTCAAACAGGTGCCTGGTGACATGGAGCATCGTTGTTTGGGAACATAAAGTCCATGAACGGCTGCAGATGTGCTCCAAGTGACAGAACATAACCATTTCCAGCCAATGATCAGTCAGTTGGACAAGAGGACCCAACCCATTCTATATAAACACAGCCTGAACCATTATGGAGCCACCAGTAGCTTTCACAGTGCCTTGTTGGAAACTTAGGTCCATGGTTTCGTGTGGTCTGCACCACACTCGAACCCTGCCATCAGCTGAAACTGGGACTCATCTAATCAGGCCAATGTTTTCCAGTCATTTAGGATCGGACCTATATGGGGCCAGCTGTACAATCTCTGGTTAGCAGCCGATTAAGCTCTATTCTCAGAATAGCGCAATAAACGCGTTGTACTAACCCAGAATAACGCGTAACCGGCGATTTATGGCCGGTTAGTGAGCTTAACATTTTGTAAACACCACAGCAGTCTCAGAGCAACTATCCACCATTTAGTGAAAATATTAGGATCAGAGTCCTACTAATGCTTCAGACAAAGAACATTGTCTCCTACCTACCATTATTCACTGAAGCTAGCGAACTATTTGTTCTTACTCAGGCTAAGGTTAACACAGTAAGATCAAGAGGAAAGTTAGCTTTTTTTAAGATGATGCTTCCCCAGTTATAGAGCAAAGCTATTCTATCTCAGTTATTAGTATCATCCACATAAGCCCACCCATATTTATCATAAAACAATAGCTGCATTTGTATGTTATAAGAACAAAACAGGTATCTAGTTATTGAATCTGCATAGTTGAAGCCGAAGGGGTGTCTGAAACACTATGTCATTAACTTTCCTTGAGTGTCAAGTTATTTTCAATACTCTCTTTTATGTTAAACTGTAGGTAGTAGAAGGTCACGTAAATTGAAATATCTTATATTGTACTTGAGTTATGTACCACTTTCCTGAAATTGAGGTCTTATTATGATTGTTTAATGTAACAAAACATTTGTTAGCACACTAATGCCACTACTTCACTAAGCCCAATATGTAGCAGTCAGTATTATTTACTCTTATCTCCCACTGGGATAATAACTTCCCATCTTTTAGTGAATGCATCAGACCAAAAAAATTGTTCACCATCTGACATTATTCCCATAAACAAGTAAATTATTTTTAGGTACTCAAGCTAAGCTTAAAATAGTAATAATAATAGAAAAGCTAGTTTTTCAAAGAAAGCTAAATCAGATAGCTATTTTATTTCTCAGTTATTAGTATTATCCACATACCACATCCATATTTGTCATAAAGTAATTCTCTCTGTGTTACATGAACACAGGTACTTTTCATTCAGCTAATGGAATCTTTAGTTATTGAATCTACATAATCATAACAGTAGAAGGAATGGCTGGCAAATTATGTTTTTAAATTTCTCTTGAGTTGTCTCATGTCATTCTATTCTTTCTTTCAGAAATGACTCTGTTCCCTCAATGAGCCATCTACTACAGACACTTTCCCTCTGGTGATTTATATCTTTCAATTAGACACTTCACTGTTACTATCAAAGGACAGCCAGCAGGATTATTAAAACGATGTGTATAACGCTAGCAACATATACAGGAGACAGCTCTGTTGATTATTTCACTTCTCTGAAAATAAAATAAACACATGTGTATGAAATAATATATTTTTATTATGAAATCATTTGTTTAGTTTGTATTTTCTGATCCTAGTTTTTTTCTCCATTTTCTGGTTCTTGTCAAGCTACTTTTGGAACAGCACCATCTGCAGCTCTGCTAATTCTTTCACATTTTGGAAGAGGTATTTTTATTCTGGAAACAAAGCTGAGATGACAAGAAAAGGTGAATGAACACAGTGGAGCTGTCATGCCAGCACTTACCTCCCCTTCCACTCCCAGGTTACATATGGCTGCTAGAGATGATTGCACAACCCAAAATTATATGAAATAGTTAACGTTCCTCAAACATTTAGTGCGAGATACAACACCTTCCAATTTGATATATGCCACAGGTACATTTCTACCCATCGATTACACAAAATAATCGTTGCTTATTGTAAATTTTGGCATCTTGTTCTTCATATCTACTCAATCTAATTAATAATCAGCACATTATAGAAACAGAATTTATATATGCCCAACAACTGCAAAAGTGGATGCACAAACAGTGTTTAGTAATGAATGAATCATTCTAAGACATAAATACAACAGCAAGCTAGCCAGTAACGCCTCTCAGAATTTTCTGTCAGATCAATCTCCATAATGTGTTGTCACAGTTTGTTGGAGAGACTGAAAAAAAACCAACTTTTCATAAAGCAGACCGCAGTTCACAGCTGCTTCTATATTATGTGCTACTTAGAATTTACCATCAACCATACAGCTTCATTTGATAGAATGGTATCGTGTAGGAATGTTGCATCTGAATCGAGCTGACTGTGGCGTCCTTCTGTTGAAATCTTTATCAAATTGTGTATTTCACTTACACAGTATGTAACTCACATTACACATATGGGGCGCCTCCTATCTGTAGCCTCTGCTGCCTTTCTGTGTACCATACTTACGTGTTTCTTTCTTTAGAATGATAATAGTACTAATAATAATCGTACATCTGTTGGCGCTGCTCTGTCGATCTATGTGAAGTAGTTTGTGAATGGAAACTGTTACATATTTTTTCCTATATTTTATTCGGAAATCTAGAAAGATCTCTTACTGGTCAAGTAACAAATACTTGATCATTTAACTATTTTCAAGATAGATCGTTATACATACAAGTACCCTAATATTTTAATTGAAAGAGACTGCAGCAGGTTTCGTGTTTTCTACTATACTCTTGGACTCATTTACAGTATCTACCAGCCTCAAAGTATCCTCAAGCGAAGGACACTCGCAACTCATCTCTGGCACGCAGACAACGTTTAAGTAAATATGAAATGGCGTATACGAAAATATCCAGAGTGCTCTTCAGTTGTTGCCATCTTAACTGGACATGAAAGCTATTCCAGGAATAACTAACTGGGGAATGAAGTGGCAACATACAACGCACAATCCAAGTTAACCTGCGGTTAGCCTATTCCTCGGTTAGCTAGCCCTGAATTTATCCCGACATTATACAACTTTCCCATGGTCACGAGCCCAAGAGAGGCGCTGCAGGCGATGTAGTGTTGTTACCAAAGGCACTCGCGTTGGTCGTCTGTTCCCACAGCCCATTAACGCCAAATTTCACTGCACTGTCCTACCGGATATGTTCGCAGGGCGTCCCGCATTGATTTCTGAGGTTATTTCACGATATTTTGCTTGTCCTTGTCTGTTAGCACTGACAACTACGCAAACGCCACTGTTGTCGGTCGTTAAGTGAAAGCTGACGACCACTGCGTTCTCTGTGGTGAGAGGTGATGCGTGAAATCTGATACTCTTGACTCTGTGGATTTCGGAATGTTAAATTTCCTAACGATTTCAGAAATGGATTGTTCCATTTGTCTAGCTCCAACTACCATTCCACATTCAAAGTCTGTTAATTCCTGTCGTCTGGCCCTAATCACATTGGAAACGTTTTCACATGAATCACCAGAGTGCAAATGACAGCTCCGCTATGCACTGCCCTATTATATCTTGTGTACACGATACTACCGCCATCTGCACTTGTGTCACCTCACTGTATAACGTTAGTTACTGCTGTGCTAGCCCTTTCCTCAGATGGGCATGACATATATTATACACATCTCCTCCTCCCTCTCTCTATGTCCACCTCTTCCAACATCCCCCCCCCCCCGCCACATCTCTCTGTGTGGGAGAAATAGAGTGTTTATTTATTCCAGTCTGTATTTGTTAATGAAATACAGTGAACTCTATTTGCAGTGCCACAGCGAGAAAATGTCATACCCATGTAATCGAGACCACAGCATAGAATTTACGAACTACTCACAGAGAGAATGATGTAAACTGAAGAGCACATCTGTAGGTGCATCATCAGCATTGAGGAAAGTAGTATGCATTATACACAATTGACTGTAGTATTTATTTAACTCAAGACATGATTGTAGACAGTGTTTCTCGTTACAACTCCAGGCACTAGGTGTATAAATTCTGGGCTGAGCCCACCCTAAAGCAAGCAGCGTATACATGCCTGTGAGAGAAACACAGGGATGACAAATACATTCCGCAGTGTGTAACAGAATGCTCCTGTGCCTCATTTATCATAACCGAAAATGCGAGTCACACGGGAAACTGCAGTCTTCATAAGGTGAAAGATAGCTCTGTTGGGATACATAGTATTCGTGAAATGTTTCACTGTTTCCCTTTCCTTTTAAGACGGTTGAGTCAATCGCATTGACCAGCACCTTTGTAACACACGGCCCTGTTCCATTGCAAATTTTCGATGCATCAAGGTTCCGAAGTAAAGTAACCGGTGCTCCCACTTTCAGACCAATTATTATCAGCCATTGATATTGAAATCAACATCATCATTAATGATCTACTAATATCGCCTGAACCTACATGAAAATGCTTAGTGGAATAATTTTGCGTTTTCGTATCAGTCTTTTTTCCGATAGTGATTACCATATGTCTGTTAGATGCTACATTGATGATATCAATCTGACCTTGTCCACATTTCAACAGAAAAGTGCTCAGGTGTACGTGATGAGTAATGTGCAAGCATTCTCCACATTTCAGCAGAACAATGCTCAGGCACATGTAGTGAATAATGTGCAAGTACTTTGTGAAGAAGCCTAGCTTGCTTATCCATGCATCATATCTGAAATCCATATGGCTGGTAATTTGTCTGTCATGGTCCTTTAGCAATCACTGTTGACACTTTGTGTGCTCACAAAAGAACCACTTGCAGGAAGAATCCCCAGGAAGACACAACAACTCTATTTGATCTCATGTCATAACATTTAGAGCCTTTTATTGCAATATTGCACAGTTTCACATCCACATTGAATGCTTAAAGTAAGCAATCTTGCACAGTTCTGTACATTTAATCCGTTATACCCGGTCTTGTCCTTAATCCGTGGTATATCAGTCACACCTAGCCTTCTTGATACTGCAATTTTTACGAAAGTTTGCAGTCAACTACGCCTACAGCTATATCTTGCAAACCACTGTGAAGTGCATAGCAGAGGGTATGTCCCACTGTCCAATTATTAGAATTTTTTCCCATTCCACTCACGTATAGAGAGTGGCAATAAGGATTGTTTCAATGCCTCTGTGTGTGCCATGTATAATCTAATATTGTACTCACAATCTTATGGGAGTTATATGTAGGAAGTGGAAACTATTCCTAGAGTCATCAATTAAAGCCAGTTCTTGAAACTTTGTCAGTAGGCTTTCTTGGGATAATTTATGTCTATTTTCAAGAGTCTGCAAGTTCAATTTCTTTCACATTACTGTGACACTCTCCTATGTGTCAAAGAAAGAAGGGACCATTCAAATAAACCTGTGACCATTCATGCTACCCTTTTCTGTATACTTTCAGTATCACCTGTTAGTCCTATTTGATATGGATCACAGACAATTTAGCAGTATTCTAGGATGGGTTGCATGAGTGATTTGTAAGCAATCTCCTTTGTAGATAGATTGCATTTCCTAAGTATTCTCTGACATGAAAACAGAATTTTCTCCCAAGAAATAAAAGAGTGCAGCTAATTGCCCAAGGAGATTGAAAAGATTACTAAAACAAACTTATTTAAAAAGATAGTTAAAAAGTACTTATGAAGCAATACATTCTATACAGTGGAGAATTGTTTGAATAAGGCACAGAAGGGACTTAGTAAAAAGAATATAACACTAGTAAATAACAATTAAACATATCTGTCATTTTATGCCATACTTTACCATCAAAATAATTTTTCTGAAAAACCTTTCTTCGAAACTGTGCAATGGATAATACTAGTACCTTATTCACTTTCTGACCTCAGTATCTCACTCATTTAGGGGGGATGTGTTGGATACGCCAGAGATGAGTGCTGAGGAATAGGTGGACGCTTAGACAGGAAGCAGAAATGAATTGCAGCACACATAATGCATAATAACTTTACTTAAACTGAACAGACATTTGTGAGAGAGACCACTAATCCGAGCCTAGTCGTCATAGACATTTACAATCACAGAAATGCTACTATACACTGCTGAGACTTCGACTGACTCCGCTCTTTGGATGCCAGCAGACTGGACTGACCTCGTCGTGGTGTCTTTCTATGCATGCTTGGTGATATCACTACGTGTGCATGCAACAGAAATTGTGTCTTCAAGTCGACCATGGATTGGTGAGGCTGTCACATGGTATACTGCCAACTTCGGGATACATTCTGTGCTATGGTATCGATACTGTATGACACCATAGAATGCTGATTCAGTTTTTCAGGCAAACGAATCAGAAGTTGCTGTACATAAAGTGGACACCAAACATCGTCGCCATAGTCCTGATTTCAGCTGATAATGTATGTAGTGTAAAACTACGAAATAATATGTGTTTAGTGTGTTGTAGTGTGTGCAGTGATCTGACGTTGAGGAATGATTGTATAGAATAGCTATTTACACTCTTCCATAATCCTTCGCAAAGACTATTGGACATTAGTGATGAACTGAATGAGGTTGCACTGCTTTAAACAAACTATGTAGTTTGGGGGATGGCCATCATGATTTACGTTTTCCCTGGTTTCGCTAAATAACTCCTGCCAAATGGTGGGATGATGCCTATCATAAGGAAACCTGTCCCATCCTTGTTAAAGTAGACCTGGAAGAATGTAAATGTTTGTATATATTAATTATGTTTCTTCTTTTGATAAACATGTAATACAATGAAATGTCCAATATTTTTTGTAAAAACTGCCAAGAGATTAATCAAACTATACTGCTACTACTACTGCTTCTGCAAAGAGCAATAAGAACTGCAAACTACCTCCATGACAAACACAATCTCATTTGTGCAGCTTCACCACCAATCGAAGTTCACTGTAGATACTATGCAGGCCATCCACTTGTGGCGCTATCGACTGCCAACATCGACAACTATTGCCAGTATCGACACAAAAAAAAAAAACAGTGAACAAGCGTACATCTGTGGAAAGGGTTGTCTTTGTCGTGCTGTACCGCTATTGTTCTCATATCTCATGGTATAGTGTAAGATATACTCTGATTACACTGCATGAACAAGAGTTAATTAAGTGCTAATGTGTACAATTCATGGCTTCACCACTTGAATATCATTTGTACTAACTGCCACCCAAATTCCTACATTGATGACCCATGACAATGGTTTGTTTCGTGCGAACTCAGTGATCACGCCACACTGCATATCGCCAAGACAATGGATATCTAAGTGCATCAAAAGCCTTTGGACGGCGTGTCCCAAGGATTGCAAAGTGCATTAAACTGTATGGAAGTACTGAAGTCCGAGAGTGCGAGTCTAAGTCACTATCAACTGCATCCCACATATATTCTTGCATAGGCTGACGCCACACGGAAAAAATTAATGCAACCCTTCACTGACCTGGTTGATTTATCTTCGATGCAAGAACATCAGAGGTTTATACCTACTTGTACTAAAGAAGCTATGCTTCATGTGAGTATACAAGCATAACACCACTGGATGACTTCTCTCATCATGATGTGTGCTACCACGCCAGACACTGAGGAGACGTCTCCGTTTTTAACTGTGGATGGAGCTTGGCCAACTGAGCCACGCCAGTAGACTTTGGAATTGCAAGCATGTAGCAGCTGGTCGACGGTGTTCCACTTGCTGATCACTCTGGATCAGCAACATTGGCGCCCTACAGATACTTTACCAACAGATACGCTGAACAACACACTTCTCTGAAGCTTCCACAGTTCTTGTCCGATCACCCACATACTAGGTTTAACGACTGTCAAATTCGCGCTTGCTGCTAACAACATTTCCGACGGTTCTGCAAAGTACACCGCCTTACTGTGTCACGTAGGTGAGCATGCAACTAGCATCAGTGATGTCATTCTCGCACCATCGCCTTTCAACAAATCTGGAGCAGAGTAGGCTGCATTATTTCAGACTTGATCACCCAATCAGCAAATGAAACACTCTGTCTACTCTGAACAGTTGAGTGGTAGCACACCACTCACAGTTTTGGCACCACTTACGTTTATTTGTGATCCTGTATTAACCCTCGACCTGACACTGTGGGTAATAGGAACAAGCAAATTATCTCGCGAAATTCAAACATTTTTTATACACGCCATAGGACTTCCACAGTAAGTTATGTTACAATTAGCAAATCGTGTTTTCATGTTGCAAGATAGCCATATTCAATAATCACAATCCACCAACAGTATTTACATTCATTAGTCATCTTGTTTGTCGATGCAGCATATGACTACTGAGCGCATCCAGTCACTTCCGATGCTTGCCGAAACGCCTCACATAGAGAAGCATGAGCCACCTTGTCCTTCTTGTATCAGGCGCCACCTGAACAGCACTGGGCACATCCGTAAATGCCTGACACTATGAATATGGGTTATTGCGCTGTGGCGCCTGATATACACCGCGCAGAGCTGACAACTGGATGCATGGCGCCATCTATCTCTTGGAGCAAGGACGGAGCCAACAGATCATGCACAACTGTTCGTCCCAAGCGTGCTTCAGTATCCCATACACAAGTGTGTTCCTCTTTGTGAACACCTAAACCCTGCTCTTCGATATTCACTAGGAGTTAGAGGTCATGACACTATTAAAGCACGCCATAGAACCATCACTGCGAAGCAAATGAGTTTTGTGCCACCATCCACTACTGAAAATGGCTGATTCCATTTACATGACCAGCATACCAGCCAGGTTTTCCTGGTAGACTTTGGCTCCAAACACAGAAGTATTCTAGTCCCCTCTACTATTCAGCCAACCACAGATATTTCAACTTGCCTCAGGGCAGTTAACATACTGAGCATTACAACAGACGGACCTACTGTACACAACATTGATTTCAACAAAAGACAGACCTTCAAGTGGACATTCATACAAGCAGAGGTGAACGAACCACTGTTGGGATCAGATTTTCTACGCTACTTTCACCTATGTCCAGATTTGTGAAATGCAATATTGTTTTGTCGAACGTGTGGTGTTTGCATCCTGGGCACAATTGGGAGATTTCTGATTCAGGCTGTCCCACAGCTCACCAACGCCCTCCAAAAACTGGCACTGATGCTTCAGCAGCTATGTTCGTCATTCAGAGAGCAACTAGAAACAACTAATGTAGTATACTGTGCCACCAGAGAAGAACATCTCGCACTACAAGAAGAAAATTCATCATTACAGGTGTCACCGTGCAAGTGATGCACTCAGCTAGTAGATGTCAAATGTCATCTCCTATCACTGTTATCTCTACCTGCCACTAATGTGGAGAACCTAAAGTCAAACGACTTCAACCTCATGGACACTCAATACGGAGCATTTGCTAATGAGAGTATACAACTTGATCTACAACTTCTGGATAACAACGAGTATGCTCATCTCAACTGGTTACTCGCCCATTCTTTACTGCATTTGTATTCGATAGAGACGTCTACACAATGTAAAGACATGCTGCTTCTGGAACGTCACTGTGAACACTGCGTAAAGCTGATAGAATCATAGCAGACGAGACAAGGCGTGGTGCCTTCCCCCAGACAAGTTACTGATCACTAAAGTAGTTGGAGATGAATTGTTATTTAAGGCCATAATCCATCTCTCGAACAGCTCTTGGGCTTCATGTATTCATTTGGCCTCCAATAGGATGGCACATTAAATATGTGTGGGAACTATAGGGTCCCCAGTGCTAGAACCATCCCATATTGATATTCGGTAACCAACATCCACGACTTTTCCCATCCACAACCCTGTGCCTCTGTTTTCGTTGTCATAGATTGAAATACGATATACTTACAAATACTGATAGAAGCACAGGACATTCTGAAACTGCTATTATTATCCTCTTTGGGCTATTTGAATTTTTATACATGTCATTCGAACAAATCGAATGTGGCAGAGATTCATCGTCTCTGCACTGTGCAAACTCCCGTTTTGCTTTCCTTACATGGACGATGTCCTCATTTTGTCTTATTTGCCACACAAGCACGAAGATCACCTTAAGCAGGTATTTAACTCTCAGGAATGGTTAGGCAGAACAGCAAACACCGAAAAATGCCACTTATCAAACAAGGAAGTAACATTTACAGGAAAGTACTTAATTAATTCATCCAACTGTCGGTGAAGTCTTACAGATAATTTGAAAGTTAAAAGGATAGCAACAGATTGGTCACCATACAGCACAGGCTACTAGCAGTTTATGAGGCAGTGAAATACTACAGGGAAGACATCTAGGGCTGAGTCCTCACACATTTCATGGATCACCATCAGTTGGTTCATGCCATCTGCAACCCAAGTGGAGCACTTCCTCCATCACTTCTGACATCTTAATTTTATTGTTCAGTTTTCAATAGATGTGTAACATGTGAATGGAGCAGTAAATGTAGTGACAGACTACATGTCCTCTATTAATGTTTCGGTACTGTCATTGATTTCAGTGACTTGGATGCAGCACAAGAACAAGACAAACAATTATGTAGCCTCCTACAGGGCCCCTACATGAGCTTGCGGTTCCAATACATTACGATACGCTGCTTATAGTACAGTTTTGGTGTGACACATCACTAGGCTGATCATCACCCTTTGTCCATATGTCATTCATGGAAACAATCTTTGACAGCTCGCGCAATCTGTCCCAACCAGATGTTCTACCTACCACAAGATTAAATAAAGAATGTTTTGTACAGCCAGGAATTACAGAGCAAAGTGCACCAGTGGTTAGCACACGGGACTCGCATTGGGGAGGACCATTGTTCAAACCAGCGTGTGGCTATCCCGATTTAGGTTTTCCATGATTCCCCTAAATCGCTTCACGCAAATGCTAGGATGGTTCCTATGAAAGGTCATGGCCAATTTCCTTCCCCATCCTTCCCTAATCAAATGGGACCGGTGACCTCACTCTTTGGTCCCGTCCCCCAAACCAAGCAAGACTAAAAGAAAATAAAAGTTAATACAATGTGGGAAAAATACTACAGATTCAGTAACATGGGGAACTATAGGAATAAGTGTGTGTGAATACAGAAACGTAACTCCAGTGACTGATAAATGCATTGATGGTTAAACTGGGATAAAACCAAGCATTTACACATCTACCGAAAAAGTTTAGATCAATCAAAATGTCATGAATTTATGAAATGAAATGATCATGTGGCATTATTGCTTGAGACACTACCTGTTGATGTCTGACACCCAGGTCTACTTGATGCCACTTCAGTGACTTGCATGTCCAATAAGATTATAAAGAGGTATAACACGAGGAAAACTGGACACTAAATTCGGTATGCTTATTGAAACTAATGAAAATTTAGTATATTGGGATAAATGTGGAGATATTTCATTCGTTTTATTTTATGATTTCATTCTCAAAACCAAGGATGCAATTGATGAATACTGCACTGAGGGAAGATATAAAAGTATAGCTTCTTTATAGTTTACGATAATTCCAAAACCATTACTCAGAGATAATTGTAATTTATTGAACATATTTTGAGAAGAGTTTACGAATTTAATTCATTTTTACCATGAAGTTCTAGGTGCAGATTTACATTCTGATAAATTTAAAGAAGCGTGTTTCTGCTTTGAAATGCTTTTTTTACGTTTTTAGTTTTGATTTTTTCGTATATAAACTGTGCAGAAGAATTAAAGGGTCACTTTTTGAAACCCCATCACTTTCTCCCATTGAGATAGAAGAGTTTAAAATTTTGCTCAAAAGTGGCTACAGCATTGCTCTGTAATGGTGCAAGACTGTGGCATCCTGAGACATCATCCTTGGGCTCAGCGTCATTTCAAACAGCAAGATGTCGATAGTTATGAAAAAAGACCACAGCTAATGTGATGTGTAGGGTGGGTAATGATGTCACATTGGCACCAAATTTCACAGAAATTCTGCACAACACCACCCTGGACTTGTCACACGATGGGGAAGATCATCACCCACCCATTCCCCAACCACACTACCTACCCACAGAAGGATGCGAAATAGAAAGGCTGTAAAAACTTAAAAACTCTTTGTTGCTTAGTAACATGTACAGATTTTGTCGAATCTTTAAGAATGTCGCACCGTACTCCAAAGGGGTCAGTTCATAATGAATGGCGATGTAGCCACACAGTGTTCTTAGAAAAGGGTTCAATTGTCTGGTGTGTGTCGGCTGCGTCAAATGTTGTCAAGAACAACGTTCTGTTGCACATCGCACTGAAAACTCGTTTACGACCGCAAAATACGTGTAAATGTACACCCCAAGGGAAGGATGGTTTCATTGGTGGCCTTTATCCTACCTCCTGAGACCTTTTCATATCCATGCTGAACGGCAGCGTATCTGAAATCTTCTCCTCAGCCAGACATAAGAAAACAGCATGGTTTCAATGCTGGGTGTCACAGTTCTGACTCCCATTTCAAAGGCATCAAGAGAATGGATGAGTTGACATTACGTGAGGAGGGGTGTGACAAACTTCCCATCATGTGACATGTCCACATGCCACTACATAGGTATCTAGTAGTACCAGGAGTTTAATGTTATGATTTTAGGTCTTACAGTAGCCTGTAATTCTCTCAAAACTTAGTATTAATATACTTTTTATGCTAGTTATCACTATATTCAAATGCAGCCTAATTAACTATATAACCAACAGCAATCCCGTTTTTAAAATTTTTTTAAACACTTGCAGTTTCTTCCATGATTTGTAACCAGCTGACTGTCTTTAAGTACATGTAGAAGTTTTTAAATTACAATGCGCATGATGCTGAGATTGAAGTAGGACTCGCTAAATGCTACTGGCTGGCCTGCAGGATTACACTATGTGATCAAAAGTATCTGCACACCTGGCTGAAAATGGCTTACAAGTTCGTGCCGTCCTCCATTGGTAATGCTGGAATTCAATATAGTGTTGGCCTGCACTTAGCCTTGATGACAGCTTCCACTCTCGTAGGCATACGCTAAATCAGGTGCTGAAAGATTTCTTGGGGAATTGCAGCCCATTCACGGAGTGCTGCACTGAGGAGAGGTATAGATGTCGGTCAGTGAGGCCTGGCACGAAGTCGGCGTTCCAAAACATCCCAAAGGTGTTCTGTAGGAATCAGGTCAGGACTCTGTGCAGGCCAGTCCATTACAGGGATGTTATTGGCTTGTAACCACTCCGCCACAGGCCATGCATTATGAACAGGTGTTCGATCATGTTGAAAGATGCAGTCGCATCCCCGAATCGCTCTTCTACAGTGGGAAGCAAGAAGGTGCTTAAAACATCAATGTAGGCCTGTGCTGTGATAGTTCATATTGGCTCTGAACACTATGGGACTTAATTTCTATGGTCATCAGTCCCCTATAACTTAGAACTACTTAAATTTAACTAACCTAAGGACATCACACACGTCCATGCCCGAGGCAGGATTCGAACCTGCGACTGTAGCGGTCGCGCGGTTCCAGACTGTAGCGCCTAGAACCACTCGACCACCCTGGCTGTGATAGTGCCATGCAAAACAAGAGGTGCAAGCCCCCTCCATGAAACATACGACCACACCATAACACCTTCGCCTCCGCATTTTTCTGTTGGAACTACACACACTGGCAGATGACGTTCACCGGGCATTTGCCATACCCACACCCTACCATCGGATCGCCGCATTGTGTACCGTGATTCGTCACTCCACACAATGTTTTTTCACTGTCCAATTGTCCAGTGTTTACGCTTCTTACACCAAGCGAGGCGTCGTTTGGCATTTACTGGCGTGATTTGTGGCTTAGAGCAGCCGCTTGACCATGAAATCCAAGTTTCCTCACCTTCCGCCTAACTGTCATAGTACTTGCAGTGGATGCTGATGCAGTATGGAATTCCTCTGTGATGGTATGGATAGATGTCTGCCTGTTACACATTATGACCCTCTTCAACTGTCAGCAGTTCAAAAAAGGTTCAAATGGCTCTGAGCACAGTGGGACTTAACTTCTGAGGTCATCAGTGCCCTAGAACTTAGAACTACTTAAACCTAACTAACATAAGGACATCACACACATCCATGCCCGAGGCAAGATTCGAACCTGTGACCGTAGCGGTCGCGCGGTTCCAGATGTGGCGCCTAGAACTGCTCAGCCACTACGGCCAGCCACCTGTCAGCAGTCTCTGTCAGTCAACAGACAAGGTCGGCCTGTACGCTTTTGTGCTGTACATGTCCCTTCACATTTCCACTTCACTATTGCATTGGAAACAGTGGACCTAGGATTGTATAGAATTGTAGAAATCTCGTATATAGACGTATGACACTAGTGACACCCAATCATCTGACCACTTTCGAAGCCTGTGAGCTCCGTGGAGCGCCCAATTCTGCCCGCTCACGATGTCTAATGACAACTGAGGTCGCAGATATGTTGTAACTGGCAGCAGGTGGCAGCACAATGCACCTAATATGAAAAACGTATGTTTTTTGTGGCGTCCGGATACTCTTGATATCATGTAGTGTATTACCGCTGTGAAACCAAGAATATCAAGTGTGCATCCCTATGGCAACGATTGGTGTCCTACTCTATACATCTTTGGTTGGCTGTTCGTATCGCCTGTTACACTTATCAAAATGTGCATAGTGTAACCATTCTATCAAATTCTAGTTGCTACAAATGGCTTTTCAAATTTTTAATGCACTTTTTAAATATTATAACATACAAGAATTTGTTATGAAAATCAATCTTGCATTACATTTGCATATACAATATGGGTTTCCTTCTGTTGTACACTAACTATTAGGTACTTTTTCACTCATTGCTTTACTCTACAGCCCACATGTGGAACAGTGGGCAGAGCTTTCCTCTTGTAACCACTAGCATCTACAAGTAGTCAAAAGTTGCTGACTGGTACGTTTTCATATGTACAGCAGCCCTGTGCACTTGCTCCACAGGTCACCAAAGGTAAATTTATATTTTATCTTGTAACTTCGTTGCTGTATGTTAGTTCGTAAGGCGACTAGCTTATACTTGGCCAGTTTTGTAAATTTTAGAGTTAGTGATCTGAAGATGGTCATGTTTGAAAGAAACTGGTTACCAGAGTAAATAAATATTTGTTGCAATCTATTGTCGTTGTTTTTATTGCTGCGACTGCCCCCTTTTTTTGTGTGAATCCATGTGGGGAGAGTGCACTTATTCCCATCTTGCTAATGAATGCTAGAACGAGTTTGTTCAGTGAATAGTCAGATGAACACAGACGCGCTTGGACATTATTATCCAGTTTGATCAAAGTTTAATTTAATGTATTTTTGTGAACTTGTGCCCATGCATGAAATGAAGTCACAATTTCTCTGCTGGCTTCATTACAGACATGTCGTTACTGGTTGTGACGGAAAATGTCGCTTTCTTCTCATTGTGTAGATGAACAAATGTCTGCTGGATTCTTATGCATCCAACCTTTCACTGTTTCTTGAATCCTGCAACATTTCTCACACCGTGCAATGCTATTCCCAAATGTAAGTGTCTATGCAAATTAGTGCGTGTAAATTCTTTTGTATTGAAGGACAACGTAGATGAATTGTCACAAGTGGTGACAGTTTGACTGATCCCATGTCCCTTTGCTTTTTTAATAATTTATATTATTTGTATGTTTCAGTTTGGTTATTGATTACAAAATCGTTGTAATAAAAGAACAATTTAAAATAAATAAAACTGTTTTGGAATTCCAATGCCACACCAGATTCTGTCCCATTTCAGAGGGTTTGTGACCACTTACTACTAACAGTTCTTCAGGCAGAGTTTGGTTGTGAGACAAGAATATCAGTTAGCAGTAAGCCTTTTTCTCTAAGCATGTGATTTCGTCTGTAGCCTCATATTCTGACTTCATGCCTGCTACTTTGTATTATGCACTGCACACACTGTCATACAAACAGGTATTGAAGGCTGGGATCACGTGTGTTTATTAAATGTGCTCCTAATTAATGTCGCTTAAGAACAGTAAGGGTGATAGTCTGTCACAGGTGTTTGAACAGAGTGAGTGTAAGTGAGTTACAGCTACTTTTCATCTGCTGACACAATCTTTGGAGATTTAACACCCCTCTTTTATTTGCTTATGCCTGACTAGAATCTTTCGAATTCTCGCTGAAATTTTCCAATAAACAGACAGATATATAGGTTGTGTAATTAATAATCTTCTTTTCAGGAGTAACAAAATTCTGATTTTGTCCACTCACAGATTTTGCTTTGACAGCTTTTAATTGTTTACTATGTGTTGAGCTTATGTGGTGTGTTGTGCATTATTGTGTATTTTTGGTTTTGTGTGTATACTTGTGGGAGATTATTTGTGTTTGTAGTGACTTTTTTAAGGGATGAAAGTGTCTATCTTGTTTTTGTTAAAAAATTATATTACCCCTTTTGTAGGTCACAAGGTGATGGCTATGACTGTTACATAGAAGAGAATCGATTGGGTAGAAAGTATGAAAATAACGACTTCGAAGTCAATAAGTATATCAAATATGGAAAATGTTCAAGATGAGCTTTCAGCTGTTGACATTGAAGATACTGACATTGTTGTTGGACAAAATGTGAACTAAATGCCACAGGGTGTAAAGAGTGCTGAAAGCAGTATTCTTAATAGTGAAATTGATTAGGGTGACCGATGAGGCAAGCCAGTGCTGCCTGGTGAGATCTCCATTGAGTGTGTGTGCGGAACCAGAAATTTACTCTGTTAACGTCACACCATTGGATGATCTAAGAGATGCACCAGTACAGATGGAACAAAGAACACTTGCACTGATAACGCAGAAGTTCGCTAAGGTCGACAGAGCTGAGGAACATCATGATAAAAAAATTTCTTGGAGATTAGGACTGCATGCCTAATGGAGACTCGAACTCGGGACTTTCCCATTTCGCAAGCAAATGTGATACACTCATCTGAGAAGGACAAAGGTTATAAGTATGAGTCTCGGTCTGGCACACAATTTTAATCTGTGAGGAAGCTTCACATCAGTGCACTCTTCACTGAAAAATGAAAATTTCATGACATGACCAGTTTGAGCAGCAATTTTTTCTTTCAACATGATCCTATTACTTGGCATATGTTGGTATTGAAACTTACTGGCAAATTAAAACTATGTGCCAGACCGAGACTCGAACTTGGGACCATTGCCTTTCCCAGGTAAGTGTTCTATCAACTGAGCTATCCAAGCATCACTCACGACCTGTCCTCAAAATTCTACTACATTCATTTGAAGCAAAAATTTTCCAGTAGTTTTAGCTAAATAACTGGGATCAGATGTGTTATATGCATTATGAAAAATCGATAATACAAAGTATTTGCAAATATACAAGTTGACAGTTTTGTTTCGTTGTTTTAAGGTGGTTTAATGATATCTATGAAATTTTAAATGTAATAAATGGAACTCATTTGAAAAACAATAGATACAGTCACTACTGAGATCTACAAAGAATTAACATATGAAGAATATTTCAAAAATAGTTCTGCTTAAGGAAATGAAAAATTAAGTCTGTTTACCTGTTATCCAATTAGTTACTGTTAATGATTGAGTTGAAGATATGGGTGTAGTTAACAAGAGATAACTGGAAACAAGAAGTAGATGAACCTAATTCTAATCTGCTAACAACATTTAACAATAATTAATCTGAGAAACAGACTGAAAAATCTTTTGAAGATTATTTCACTAAAGAAGATTTAACACCATACAGCCTAATTCAAATCGACAACATCCATGAAAGCGTATATATTAAGCAAACAGTTCAGATCATATTTATGTCAGATCAATATGGAATCTATACTTTCACACATAAGTTAGAGTTAAAAGCAGTAACTATATCTGTTAGTAACATAAATAGTGATTTGTCAATGCAAGACATTGCTGTTTCCAGTGCCAATCATTAGTTAGAAATAAAGGCTATTTTCTTACAATAATACTAGCAAATACATTTACAACACTACCTGTAGACGATAGAAGTTATTTTTTCTACAAACAAAGAATGAGGAACTATCATTTTTATCCTGTATATACAATTCGATCTGAAATAGTAACAACTAAGAATGGAAGGCAGAAAGTTGAAGACATATGTACTATCTATAAATAACGAGTAAAATCGCTAAAAAAATTGTAAACATGGTTCAGTAGCTCTAAATGTAGAAGAAGAAATTACAAATTAATTACATAAATCAATGAGAAAAAAGTTACTGAAGTATACGGGGCTTCATTTACCTTACAGAAGGAATACTATGTTCAAATATCTAAAGCTAAAATATAGGTAACGACATTCTGTGGCACAGAGCAAGTATGAAACTAAGTTGTTCCAGAAGATACGCTATAAGAGCAAGCATCATCACACGGATTCGATTTCATTCACTTGTTCTTTTAACGGTTCCACCCCTTGCTCTATCGTGTGGGCCAACCACAGGGCTCTCTGGGGCAAAGATCCATCCCCCCATTTCCGGCCTCACCGTAGCTGCCGATGTTATCGTGGACCCTACTGCTATCTCCGACACCTTGGGCCGCCATTTTGCGGAAGTTTCGAGCTCATCTTACTATCACCCTGCCTTTCTCCATTGGAAACGAGGGGAGGAGGCTCGTGTGATACCCTTCTCTTCTCTAAATCGTGAGTGCTGCAATGCCGTCTTTACTACGAGGGAACTAGATCACACTGTCAGTTAATCTTGAGCCTCCACCCCAGGGCCGAACGCCATTTCCCTTACGGGCAAGCTACAGAGGCCCAATTTAGCTTATCAAATTACGCTAATATTGATCTTGAAGCAATACTGCTCATATTTGAATAAATTCCAGGTGCTGTGCACGACCGATTCAAGGAAAAACTTGGCAAAATACGAGAATTAAGATCTATAAATTTACGGTCATCCCACTCCTTTCGTATGGTAAGGAATGCTGGGTGCCAACTAAAAAACATTAAGTCGAATACAGAGCACGAATATGAAATTCATAAGAGGAACAACATGTTACATACCAGAAATGAAACAATAAGGCCATAACTAGAAATGTATACAGTCTGTGAAGAAATAAAACAAATACTTCAATTACTGATATGACCACATATAAAGGTTTAGAAATAAAGAATGTTTCTCACTGCACATCACACAATGTAACATTCAAAACATTCAACAGTATGTTTCAAACAGCGAAATTCTCACACAGCACCAACGGAATGTAACACAATAGAATGTAAATGTCAAGCATTTTCTGGTAGAGAGTTTTGATCTTAATGCTGGTGGGATAAATGTGATGTCATATGCTGACATTCGATGTTAACCTGTCGTGCCTATACTCATTAATTTTATAGTAGTTTATCTTGTGCTTTGTTATATTCTTAATCTTTTATTATTATTATTATGTTTCCTGCCTCAGACGTTATGTCTGGTTAAAAATGGAAAGTGACGCAGACCTTGATCAAGCGTGACTTCCTTTTAACTGTATGGTACATGTTACATTGCATTTAGGAACTTTTGGGTAATTGAACATGTATCAATAATTACAGATTTCTGTTGTTGTATATATACGTTTGGATGTAGCTGTATTGCGTTGAGGTACTGGTGGATATTGTGTGGTATGACTCCTGTAGGTGACAGTATAATTGGTATGATGTCAACTTTATCCTGATGCCACAAGTCCTTGACTTCCTCAGCCAGTTGGATGTATTTTTCAATTTTTTCTCCTGTTTTCTTCTGTATATTTGTTGTATTGTGTATGAATATTTCGATTAGTTATGTTAATTTCTTCTTTTTATTGGTGAATATGATGTCAGGTTTGTTATGTGGTGTTGTTTTATCTGTTACAATGGTTCTGTTCCAGTATAATTTGTATTCATCATTCTCCAGTACATTTTGTGGTGCATACTTGTATGTGTTGTTTTATTAGTTTATGTTGTATGGCAAGTTGTTGATGTATTATTTTTGCTACATTGTCATGTCTTCTGGTGTATTCTGTATTTGCTAGTATTGTACATCCGCTTGTGATGTGATCTACTGTTTCTATTTGTTGTTTGCAAAGTCTGCATTTATCTGTTGTAGTATTGGGATCTTTAATAATATGCTCGCTGTAATATCTGATGTTTATTGTCTGATCCTGTATTGCAATCATGAGTCCTTCTGTCTCACTGTATATATTGCCTTTTCTTAGCCATGTGTTGGATGCGTCTTGATCGATGTGTGGCTGTGTTAGATGATACGGGTGCTTGCCATGTAGTGTTTTCTTTTTCCAATTTACTTTCTTCGTATCTGTTGATGTTATGTGATCTAAAGGGTTGTAGAAGTGGTTATGAAATTGCAATGGTGTAGCCGATGTATTTATATGAGTGATTGCTTTGTGTATTTTGCTAGTTTCTGCTCGTTCCAGAAAGAATTTTCTTAAATTGTCTACCTGTCCATAATATAGGTTTTTTATGTCGATAAATCCCCTTCCTCCTTCCCTTCTGCTTAATGCAGATCTTTCTATTGCTGAATGTATGTGATGTATTCTATATTTGTGGCATTGTGATCGTGTAAGTGTATCGATTGCTTCTAGGTCTGTGTTACTCCATTTCACTACTCCAAATGATTAGGTCAATATTGGTATAGCATATGTATTTATAGCTTTTGTTTTGTTTCTTGCTGTCAATTTCGTTTTCAGTATTTTTATTAGTCTTTGTCTATATTTTTCTTTTAGTCCTTCTTTAATATTTGTATTATCTATTCCTATTTTTTGTCTGTATCCTAGATATTTATAGGCATCTGTTTTTTCCATCGCTTCTATGCAGTCGCTGTCGTTATCCAATATGCAATCTTCTTGTTTAGTGTGTTTTCCCTTGACTATGCTATTTTACTTACATTTGTCTGTTCCAAAAACCATATTTATATCATTGCTGAATACTTCTGTTATCTATAGCAATTGGTTGAGTTCATGATTTGTTGCTGCCAGTAGTTTTAGACCATCCATGTATAGCAAATGTGTGATTTTGTGTGGGTATGTTCCAGTAATATTGTAGCCATAACTTGTGTTGTTTAGCATATTGGATAGTGGGTTCAGAGTAAGGCAGAACCAGAAAGGACTTGATGAGTCTCCTTGGTATATTCCACCCTTAATCTGTATTGGCTGCGATGTGATATTATTTGAATTTGTTTGGATATTAAGTGTGGTTTTCCAATTTTTCATTACTATGTTTACGAACTGTCTCAATTTTGGATCTACTTTGTATATTTCCAATATTTGTAGTAAGCATGAGTGGGGAACACTATCAAAAGCTTTTCGGTAATGTATGTGTAGTGTAGCGACCTTTGTTTAGTTTTAGCTTGATATGTCACCTGTGCATCTATTATCAGTTGCTCTTTACATCTTTGTGCTCCTTTGCAACAGCCTTTTTGTTCTTCATTTATAATTGTGTTCTGTGTTGTATGTGTCATTAGTTTCTGTGTAATGACTGAAGTTAATATTTTGTATATAGTTAGTAGGCATGTTATGGGGCGATATTTAGCTGGGTTTGCTGTGTCTGCTTGATCTTTAGGTTTCAGATAAGTTATTCCATGTGTAAGTGTATCAGGGAATGTGTATGTGTGGGTATGTTCCAGTAATATTGTATCCATAATTTGTATTATTTAGCATGTTGGATAGTGGGTTCAGAGCAAGGCAGAACCAGAAAGGACTTAATGAGTCACCTTGGTATATTCCACGCTTAATCTGTTTTGGCTGTGATGTGATATTATTTGAATTTGTTTGGATTTAAGTGTGGTTTTCCAATTTTTCATTACTATGTTTAGGAACTGTATCAATTTACGATCTACTTTGTATATTTCCAATATTTGTAGTAACCATGAGTGGCGTACACTATCAAAAGCTTTTTGGTAATCAATGTATGCATAGTGTAGCGACCTTTGTTTAGTTTTAGCTTGATATGTCACCTCTGTATCTATTATCAGTTGCTCTTTACATCCTCGTGCTCCTTTGCAACAGCCTTTTTGTTCTTCATTTATAATTTTGTTCTGTGTTGTATGTGTCATTAATTTCTGTTTAATGACCGAAGTTAATATTTTGTATATTGTTGGTAGGCATGTTATGGGGCGATATTTAGCTGAGTTCGCTGTGTCTGCTTGATCTTTAGTTTTCAGATATGTTATTCCATGTGTAAATGTATCAGGGAATGTGTATGGGTCTGCAATGTAACTGTTAAATAATTTAGTTAGATGCGAATGTGTTGAGGTGAACTTCTTTAACCAGAAATTTGCTATTTTATCATTTCCAGGGGCTTTCCAATTGTGAGTAGAATTAATTGCTTCGGTGACTTCATGTTGCAAAATTATCACTTCAGGCATTTGTGGTATCATCTTGTATGTGTCTGTTTCTGCTTGTATCCATCGTGCATGCCTGTTATGTTGTACCGGGTTTGACCATATGTTGCTCCAGAAGTGTTCCATGTCTGTTATGTTTGGTGGATTGTCTATTTTAGTGTGTGTGTTATCTATTGTCTGGTAAAATTTCTTTTGGTTTGTATTGAATGTTTGGTTTTGTTTCCTTCTATTTTCATTTTTTTTTTGTATCTTCTGAGTCGTTTGGCTAATGCTTGTAATTTCTGCTTCTTTTCGTCTAATTGCTCTGTCGCTTCTTGTTGTGAGATTTTACCTAACCTTTTTCGATTTTTTTTCTGACATTTCATTTCTTATAAATTGTGTTAGCTGTCTGATGTCTCTTCTCAGTTTTTCTATTCTGATATGTAGCCTGTGTTGCCATGCTGGTTTTGTGGGTTTCTTCTGTTTGTTGGTTGGTTCTGATCTCTGCCTAGTGTGTATATTTAGTGTAGTGAGTGCTCCTATATAAACCAGTAGTTGTAACTCTTTCATAGTTGTGTTTTCATTTATTTTGTTGTGTATGATTGTGTTGATAGTTTTTATTGTTGTTTCGACTTGTGGGTTATTTGGTGGTCTATGCAAGAATGGTCTAATGTCTGTATTTGTGTCTTTGTATTCTATATATGTTAGCTGAAATTTTTCTTCTATATCTAACATCTGTGTCACTTCGTGTTCTATTTGTGCTTGTTCTGGTGGCTGTCTTAAGATTTCGTTTTCCTCTGATTGTTTAATTTGTGCGTGGTGTTCTTTGTTTGTTTGCTCTGGGATGTTTGAGTCCATTACTGTATTTTCTTCTTCTTCTGATTGCACATTATTTTGTTCCAGTATTTGTTGTACTTGTTGTTTGATGTTTTCTAATTCTGACTGGGGTATCCTGTTATTTTTTATTATTACACGGATCTGATCAGCTAGTCGTTGTTCTGTTAAAAATTTTAATTCTGGGTATCTGGTAATAAATGTTGTGTATACTTGTGATCTGTATCCAGTTGTGTTGGTTCCTAGGTTTGTTGCTTGGTAATAACAGAACATGAGGTGTCGATTAACTTCATCTGACCATCTCATCCTCTGTCTTTGTTTTCCTTCTAGGGTGGTTGCAGGAAGCATATCCTGCAAAACACCTATATTTGGATTTAAATCATTTCCCAGTTCTCTAGCAGTGTCGTTACCATTATGGGCGGGCATAGGGTTCAAGCGTCGTCCCCGACCATGACGGCGCTTGTCCGAGGCTTCTTTAGTTCTGTCCTGAACCAACTAATCACACTAAAAGGGGGGTTAGCCCTATTAGTGGTTTGTTCTTTTCGTCGCCTTTTACGACTGGCAGAACATACCGGAGGCCTATTCTTTTCCCGGGCCTCCACGGGAATTATTATTATTATTATTATTATTATTAAATTCCTAAAGGTCCTATTATTATTATTATTATTATTATTATTATTATTAAATTCCTAAAGATCCTATTGGACGATGCAGTGCGTTTTGGTTTGGTATCCTGATCTCCCAAACAGCTCTTGTTCTCTTTATTTATTTAAAAGAACTTGTTCTATGACTGCATTGTCTGTCAGCACACCTTTTGAACAAATAGCTTCCTGTCTATTACCTTTACTGCTTGATCTGACCTCTCTCTAAGTCCTTTTTAACTTGTTGGATCCATGGTATATTCTTTAATGTTGCTTTAAAAGTTTGTGTGTTAGTTTCATTGTTGGATTGTTTGAATATGTCTTTGTCTTCTAATGCCAGCTGCCAAATTTTATAATTTCTCTACTACTTTTCGGGTTTTCAGTGTGTATCTATACTCAGTATTTTCTGGGTCCAGAATATTCTTTTTTTTTCTTCCATCAAAATGTTTTCCAGATCCCCTTTTCTGTCGAGAAATACAATTTCACCCATATAGACAGCTCGAGGTTTGATTACAGTGTTCTCACAGAGCTGATGAAAAAACTGACCAGGCAGACTCTTGAAGATAGATGCAGACTGTCCCAACAAAGTCTACTATCAAAGTGTCAAGAACCAGCTCTGCATGATGACTCTAGGAATATGCCGTACTACAAGCCCTTACATATCGTGAGGATAGCATTACATAAATAACAGCTCTTACAGAGGAATTTAAACCTTCTTCCGACACACCACACGTGAAATGAAAGGGAGAAAACTCTTATAAATGATACAGTGAAACTTAGCCTCTGCAATGCACTTCACAGTAGTTTGCAGAGTATAGATGTAGATGTACATTTGAATGTGTGGAAATGTACTTATTCATGTAGAATTCACGGATTCTCCCATATGATTTGTTGAGTTTCCGTAATCAAACTCTTCGTGCTTCCTTTTCAAACCCCATTGGTACTGTTATTTCAACGATATACTTTAAACGTTGGGCCCTGTTGATTTGCCTCTATTTTGTATTTAATTTCATTGATTGTTCTGTTTTCTAATACATTCGGAAGCTACCAGGAGGTCTTAGTTATTTTTACTTACTGAGTTCCTCCACAAAAGATCTTTCGCTGTGAATTGTGCTTTGACCGTTAATAAAGTCTACCAGTATTCCTGGTTACTTTATTAATAAACGTTACCTCAGAATTCTAATGTTTTGCATGGTAGATGGCATATTCTATTCCGTTCCGGTTCATGATGCTTTGTTATGTCCAGTATCACTCGGTCTTTCGATTAAAAACGATATGGAGGGATGGACATGGGAAATCCTAAGCAGTCATGAAAAGAACTTTTGAACAGGGAAAAAGCTAAAGGTCTATTCACATTGGATGTTATTTCACAGCAGTATGGAAAATTAATAGAAAATGCATTTTGAATTTTACTTTGGCCATTAGTAGACTTTACTATGATTGCTAAATCTTTATTTCGGTTACTCTATTCCGACATTTTGTATCCCAAATGGTATACTGGCAGTGATCTCCATATAGAGGTCACTGTATACTGGTCTAAGTGAAGTGACGTTGTGTGGATGTTCGGTCTACCGCTATGGTGAATGTCGCGTTCCCTTTTGTTCCTTTTTACGTTAAGTGTGAATCGACGTTTAAAAGCCTAATTCCTAAAACGAAAAAGAAGAACTTTTCTGTCCAGTGTACCACACTACACAAATCAGCATAAGAGAAGTTGTCGATAACTTTCTGCTATCTGTTCAATAATATTTTACTGGACTCGGTGATAGAAGGAATTTCATACATACACAGATCAGGGTAATTCTAAGCGTGAAATAATGTCTAACTCTTCACTTTTTGTAAAACTTCTCTCAAAATACACAATACCCGTAACTCTTTCAGCACCAATAAATAAATAAATTTATTGTTGTCACATTTTGAGATACAAAAGGTCGACCGTTCAGAATCGATCAATTGATCGACCTTGTGTCGTTGCAAAGCATTTCAGAAGGAAGAGCAAACTATACTTATGCGATACATGACCTCAGTTTGTCGTAGAATCGTTTCCGCGCTGTGTTTGGATTTGAGCGCTAGCTTTATTAACCTGCAATTTTTCAACATAGAAGAACAAACGCTTGTAAAAAAATAGTTTGTAACTGTTTTTCATACCTTACTTCGTATCTTTAAGATTTTTCTCTACTAAGTACGCGAAGCGCCAAAACTTCAAATCTCTCGGCGGTGTTGCAGTACAAGTAAAGAAAAGGACGCTGCTCCCAGAATTCCTATCAGTCGCAGTCGAGATCGTGTAGGAATATGGCGGAGGAGTTCAAACTGGGAGACTTAGTGTGGTGAGCGAAAATTGTTCGAACATAGTGATATTAGGAATGATTTAGTGTTTAAAATTGAAATATGTGCTGTGTTTATAACGTGGAATCTTATTCCAGGGCAAAAATGAAGGGGTTTTCTCCATGGCCTGGACGGGTGAGTGTTTTTGTTTACGCTTACGCTAGTGAGAAACCGTTAGGGCGTAAGCCTTCGGCTGATGTGCCCTGCGAACTTTTTAGGCATTTAGCAGTTAGCGAAAACCCGTGGAAAATAATTTGTTGGTGCGCCGCAAGATAAATCAGCCTCTTAATCAGAGAGCACCCTCTTCCAAGTTACTGGATGCCACATTCGCTGCTGATCAAGCTTTATGTGTTGCTGCTTGTTTACATTTTTAACCGAGGAATTGTGCTGCTATCAGAAGAATGTGCCAGATACTTTAAACTGCAAGCTGTAAAGTGATTGTAAGCTGGGTACAAAGTATTGGCGAGACGCATAATGACTGTGTTTTTGTTATGTTTACATTCACGTACAATGTTTTCGGCGGTTCGACTTACGACAGATCTTGGATTCCTCCACTAGAACATCAATAATGGCATCAAATGATTTGTTTCCGTATAACCGATTGACCCTCACCTCTCCGAGTATAACTGGTATTTTTTTCCTAGATGTAGACTAGAATGGCAAGTTTTTATATTGTTTCTCCTGGGGCAAAGTCAACTCATTGGTTGTCTTCTTGTGTGCAGGAAGGAGTATGCGCCGATTTTTACAATAAATGTAAGCTATGATGTGAATTGAAATATGCTTGATCCGTCAGAAGTGTCTTTGCTGTTTGCTGATAGTTCCTGCTTCAAATACATGAAATATATTCCATTTTTGGCCTTTATATAAAATGAGTGTGTGAAGTAAACAATTTAAATTTATAGATCGGTGGGATGATTTCATTCTTATGTAATTCTACTTTGAATTATGCATGACAGAGATGATCAACCTCTGTAACAGGCTAATTGCATTTCCTAATGGCAGGTGCTAGTTGCACTTAACATAAACTGCTTTGTCGTAGAAATGGAATTCCCTTGGTTTTGAATTACCATCAACATGCAATTGCATAGGTGCTGACCTTTCTTTTGTGTCCTCTTAGTAAGTGGTATTATTTCTTCATGGCAGTAATGTGTACTACAATTTACTGTCTCACATTACCATCATCAATTGTGAATAATTATAATCATAGTGTGAATGATGTGGTGTGCTGCTGTTCAGTAGTCACTGAGTTGATTTCATAACTGTATATCAGCACTTGCACACCATTGTTTACAAATAAATAAATATTTGAAGGTAACACCAGATATTGACGCAAACACAATCCTAGCTTGCTTGGTAATTCTGATGGTAGGCTACTTGTTGTCATGCTGCTCTTTTAAGTTCTGACCATTCGCACTGCAAAGAACTGTGGATTTTCTATTCATTGAGTGGTTATGGCGTAATAGAGAAACTTGTGTGCAAGATGAAGGGTACCCCATTGATTATTTGGTTTTGGTAGAGCTTTGTATTGCTCCCTACACACACTCTCTCGGGGGGGGGGGGGTGGCAAAATGATTCAGTTGTGTATGTGTGTTATTATTGGAACGTTGTCTTTAAATAATTTTTTAGTCCTCGTTTTTGTCTACAATATACCCCCCCCTTTTTTTTTTTTTTTTAAAAAGGTATTACCTCAGAAATATGATAGGGGGTTGTTTTTGGTTAAAGTATACTTTCTGAAAGACTACTGGTGTACAACAACATGGAACACTTACGTTTTCCTCATTTTTTAATCCTGTTTCTTCAGCGTAATAGAAATAAAAAGTCTAGAGTGAGTTGTTGTTCAAATTAATCTTGTGTCACATAATGTTTTGCCCATTGTCTCAGAATTTCCTAAGATATGGAGGAGTAATTTCTAGTTTGCTAGCTCTTTGCATGTATTACATAAAATAGACTTGATTAATCTCATCTTAAAACAAGTGTTGTGCACAATTGTCTAGAAAGGTGAAGTTGATCAATCTCACTCCAATGATTTACATTCCATAGGCATCGCTACAGATCAGTCTGTTGCCTCATCCTACATTGTGCAAGATGAAATAGATACAAGAGAAGTGTCAGTTTTCTCTTTTTTTGTTTGCACACACGACACACGATAATTATGTTACAGAACGAAGCTGACATCTGGTATCGATAGGTTCATGTGTCCTGTTGTTTATTTTTGACAGCATGTACTTAGATGTAATGGCGTGTATATTCTAAGGCTAGCTGGGTCGACAGAAGTGTCCAACCCCTCGCGTCGGCTTTGACCCATGACGTAAGGGTGTCGTGTGTGACGTCATGACGGCGCGGAGTTTGGTTTGTGAGTGTGGCGTGTTGTGGTTTGTTGTGCTCTCTGGTGGTATGTTCAGGGTTTTAGTTTGTGTGGTGTAATGGGCTCTGTTTGCTTTTGCTCATTATCCAGAATTGTTTGAGTGTCGGCTGTGTTTGTTGTGGAATTCGTTTCAGTGAATTAACAATTTTGTGTGAAGGTTAATTTAGCGTTGTTCGCTGTACATTGTGTGGTAATTTTAGTAAAATTAATCGGTTGTTGTTTTTGTTCAGGAATGGATATGATGGATAAAATTAACAGTGCGCCGGTCAAGGGAAGTGTTCGATCCCAATGTGCGGCTGTGTATGTGGATATTGGTATCGGGAGATGTTTTTGAGCTATATAGGCCAAGGGAAGTGTTTGATCCTAATTTATGGGATCGAGAGCTGCTGTTGAGCTATATAGGTCAAGGGAAGTGTCTGATTCCAGATGATATTGTGTTTAGTGGTATTTGGGGAGTTTTGTGACGTCGGTTTTTTTTCATCGTTTTGTGTGATTTTGTATGGGGGTGGGTGTCTAAATTTGTTTATATTTAGTTTGCCCCCACCTAAAAACACCCCATTTCCCGCACTTGTCCCGTTAGTGTCATTAGGCTTTTTGTGGAAAGTGTCTGTATGTTTGTTTTTTGGTGTATTTTCGTCCTCATAATGTGTACGCACCAACTTATATGCGCCATATTGGAATCGTGGTTTATGGTCGTTTCCGCCATATTTGGGACGTTATGGGTCAAAGCAGACGGGCGGGATCGGACGCTTCCGTATTTCTGGCTAGCTAATACAAGTATATACCTTTCCCTGGAGAGCACGACAACATAAGATAAAATGCCAATCTCTCTTCTGTGCTGATGAATATAATGATTATACCACACAATATAATTTTGTCATATTTCTAGATTCTCTTCTGGAGCAGTCCATACTTTGAAAATGAAAGTATTTCTGATAAATAACATTAGTGTGTATGCCGAGCAAACGTGATATTGACATTCCCCCTCCCCCTCACAGTTCCAAAATCTAGGTTGAGGTGGTATATAATTCACTTGAGTTTTCAAAGCCAACGAATGTGGATGTGTAATGTAGGTTGTGGTATTGATTTGTAGTGTAGACTTATTTCTATATTCACTCCATACTGAATACACTTTTTGTTGTAAAACTTAAACTAAAAGGTAAATTCAGGAAATCTATATTGGATAACGGACAAGTCTCCAATGAATGATTTGATGCATATTATGTAGGTCTACATATATTGTACTTAAACTGTTAAAATTAATTTATGATCCCAATTAGTGAGTAACTTTTCCGCCTACATCAGTGGGCCTGTTTTCTTATGGGGGAATAGTACATATGCTTGTAGGTAACCAGGTGTGTGCATGCACGTACCAGTTACAAAGCCAGTGAAAGTTAGTCTGCTTTAATGGTTATGTTAACAGGTATGTGTGATGTAGCTTAAGGTCAAAGTCATCATTGACAATATCCACTCCTCATAGAATTTTGTTGCCCTGTTTTCTAATTGGTTCAGCAATTTTTGAGTCATTTGTGGCTGGCAGTATTCGCTCCATTTTTTTACACACTTTTCTTTATAAACTACTGAAATTGAAAAGTAGGCCCCCCTACATTAAAAATGTATTGCGTAATGTTGCATAATCCAGCAAATTGGGTACATATACTGTCTGTCAACCATGAAACAGATGGAGGAGGGCAGCAACTTAATGAATAGCAGTGTGTTCACAATCAGTGGATGTGGGTCTATATTGTAGCAAAGTTAAAGTGGATAGTTCTGTGAGGGAGTCAGTATGAGTTGAGGTTATTATTGGCAAGCGGAATAAAATAATAATTGGATCCATTTACTGACGACCTCTCAACTCAGATGATACAATTGATGAAATGGTTAAAAAAAAAGTCTAATTTCAAACACATATCTGACTTGTACAGTTATAGCTCGCTGTGACTTACAATTACGAACAACTTAAGTTGGAAAAAAACCCACAAAAATGTTGTGGAGAAGGCAGAACAGTTAGAAGATGCAACGGATGTACTAAAGAGACTCCCGACACTATAATTTTGGAGTACTGCTGTGTGGTTTGGAACACTTACCAAATAGGATTAATGTAGTATATCGAGAAAGTACAAAGAAGAGTAGCATATTTTGTATTATCGAGAAATAGGGGAGGGTCTCACGGACATGATGCCGGATTTGGGGTGGACATCACTAAAACAAACGCAGTTCTCATTGCAGCTGAATCTAGTCTAGATTCAGATTCTAAATTTTGGTCTCGAAGTTTCTCCTTCGAATGCAAAAATATTTTGTTTACTCCAGCTTACATAGGGAGAAACAATCATCATAATAAAATAAGGGAGATCAGAACTCAAACGGAAAGATATGGGTGTTCATTTTTTCCACGCGCTGTTTTAGAGTGGAATAATAGAGAATTATTGTGAGGGGGGTTCAATGAACCCTCTGCCAGACCTTTAAGTGTGTTGTACTGAGTATCCATGTAGATATTAACTCTGCTACTTTTACAGTCTCAATCAGTGTACCACTGATAAATGCAAAACATTTTTGGTGCGTGATTTGTTATTTCAGCTATGACCATTGTTATTAAATCTTTCTCAGTAAATCAGTTTTGCAGTAGAATGTATTCATATCCTTGCCAGTACGGCCAGTGACCTATGAAATGACCTGAGTTAAGTCAGGAACATACGGGCTACCCCCGCCCCGCCTACCCCAAGGATCTCGTACCCCTTTCGTGAGTATGAGCCTTGGGGCACCAAGCCATTGCCATACTTCCTTTTCTGTGCAGCACTCTTACTCGCTAATAATATCTTTTCTCAGACTTAATCTGTAGGACAGATTCCCTTTTAACAACCTAGCTTGCTTGTAGGACACTGGGGCTTTTCCCACTTCATTTGTTTTACAATATTTACTGTAGTTAACTCATGTTTGGTCCCCACATCTGAGTTTGTCCCCCACTTTTTTCAAAAAGTAATTTTTACAGAATTGTGAGCCACGTGGGAAGGTAGTCCAGTACTTGGCATAATAGCCAGTCGATGTGGGGGTTGACGGACACTGACATAATGACAGCCCCTGACTATGCAGAGAATGCACTATTGTTGTCACATTGTTTCCTCCCTATGCATGCAAATGAATGGGATTTCTATTCGTTTGGGGAGTGGTCAGGGGTTCTGGGACTCCATGCAGTGACTGTCAAACCAGGTGGCCATTACTCTGCCTGAATGGCATATATGGAGAGGACGCTTGACCAGAGTAATTGGTAGCATGGAGGCTATGTTGCACAGTCAAGAGACCTGACCCCCAGGGGGCTCACTGCTTTTTGGTGGGTTCGTGCTTGGCTACCACAGGGTTCCAGCCTTTGCAGCATTTTTTTCTATTCTGTGCTACATGTCTGTCCTCTTACTATTCTCCCCCCCCCCCCCCCCCTCCCCTTGGGTATCAATTCTGGGATGTTTTGGGAATGTGTTCTGCATTTTCAGTAGCTGATATCAGAATACTCTTTCAACCGTTTTTCATTCCATTTTTTTCTCTCTTCATTCTCCTTCTCCTATCCTTCCTCTGCTTCGGTGTTTGAATTTGCTCTTTTTCTCTTTCTCCCTGTGCCCTCCTGAAGACCAGCCCTTGCATCTGACGCTTAACAGGTGACTGGGTAACGAGTCATTAACAGCCTCGGGTTGACAGGTAGGTTCGCACGTGCCCCCTGGTGCAGGCCAAGCCCAGGTAGGGGCAATTGCCTGAGCGGTCCCTCTGTCGGGTGTCAGGAGGTGTATACAATCACGTAAGACGGATGTGGCCCCATCTGAGGGGGGAGCCCCTAATTGGAAGGAGCACGCCAGAGGAGACGCTGACAATGATGGGGATTATCTCGCAATGAGCCAGTCATCTTCTTCACAGTCAATGTCTACCAAACATAAATAGAATGAAGCTCAGGATTCAAATACCCTCCTAGCTGCACCATGGTTCCTTGTGGTTTCACGTACCAAAGATGGTCAATCCTTTGCAACTGTAAATCTGTTTATTATTCAGAAAGGTGTTGATGCAATTGCCAGACCTGTGAAATCCTGCTCTTGCTTACACATTGGCTGAAGGTTGAAGGAAAAGTGCCTCACCCAGTCCCTCGCAAGTTGTTGGCTAGTTGCAAACCCTGCATTCTACCAGCTGGCCTTTACAGTACTGTTCTTGCTTACATCTCATTCCACAAAGGACATGGCCGCACAGACATGCGATCTCAGATTCAGCACTGTGGTTGTAGCCTCACAGGGCGAAGTTACCTGCTACACAACCGCGAGGGTGTACAGGACAGAGGGAATATTCGTGCAACAACTTCCTATTTCCTTCCAGCCAACAAACATCTGAGTCCTCCTCCTCCAGTCGGGAGAAGTCAAACTGTCTACTCCTTGGCTGACTCGGAGATCCTCTTCGACGTGGCATCACATGGTATCCTCGTCCATGTCGCCGGTGCACACCACCAATTGTTTTTCTGCCCTGGACGCTGCACTCCGACAAAACGGGAATGCCGACGTTTCTGTAGATCTCGTGGAGTAGGATCCTCCAGCCTTCGTAGGATGGCACTCCGCAGCTGTTGAGGCAACACCACCTTCATTTTTCCCTTCTACCCATTCCCTCCTCTCTCCTCCAATGGAAAGTTCGAAGCCTTTGATCCAACAAAGAGGACTTATTGCTGCTTTTGGAATCACAGTGTCCCTTGTTCTCCGCCTCCAGGAGAAAAAATTGCGTCCTCACGACCACTTTTAAACTCTTCACATTTCTTCCTGGTCTGTTGTGACACCCTCCCACCCCACCCCCTGAGGATGGCATTCCATCTTGTGGGGAGTCATGCTGCTCATACGGGATGACATTCATAGTCAACCCATCTCCCTGACTACCTGCCTTCAAGCTGTTGCACTCCACATTTTCCTTCCTCACTTGACCTCCTCTCTGCACTGTTTACATCCCTCCATCATTCTATGCCACAAGGGCAGAATTTCCTGCAGTTTAATGGGCAGCTTTATCACCCCTTTCAGCTGCTTGGTGACTTTAATGTGCACCATCTCCCAGAACCTGTCCACAAGGTGCACTCTTGTCTTACCTTCACAATCAACTTAACCTCATCTGCCTTAACACGGGAGCACCCACTTTTCTTTCAGACTCCACGCACATGCACACACCTCTCCTCGTGCACTGCTCAGTTTGCCCATCGCCTCTAGTGATCTGTTCTTTCTAACACGTTCTCCAGCGACTATTTCCCGTGTGCTGTCCATATGCTGACTCCTAACCCATCTACATACACACCAAAGCGGCAGATTTCTCAGGCCGAATGGAGGCTTTACTCATCCCTGGCGACCTTCGCTGAACATTTCCCCAGTTGCAATGACCAGGTGGAGTATCTTACAAACATTATCCTTTCCACCACAGAAAAAAGTTAGCTTGATTTCATATACTAGTTCTTCTAACAGTTCCACTCCCCCTTCTGTCATGTGGGTGCCAACCTCCGATGGCTCTCAGAGACCAAGGTCCATTCCCCAATTTCCAGCCTGGCAGTAGCAAACAATGTCACAATGCACCCTATTGCTGTCCCCAACACCTTGGGCCACTATTTTGCGGAGATTTTGAGCTCCATCCACTATTGTCCTGCCCTCCTTCATCAGGAAAAAGTGCAGAAGGCTTGGGCGATACTGTTCTCTTCTCAGAATCATCAGTCCTACAATGCCACCTTTACTATGAGGGAGCTAGATCATGGCCTCAATTCATACCAATCCTCTGCCCCAGGGCCAGATGATGTTCACATCCAGATGTTGCAGAACGTTTCTCATGCGAGCAAGCACTTTCTCCTTTCTGGGCAGAAGGCATGTTACCCAGATGCTGGCATGAAGCCACTGTCATACCCATACGTAAGCCCGGTAAGGAGAAATGCATTCCTTCTAGCTACAACTCCATTTTTCTCACCAGCTGTGTTTGCAGGGTTATGGAACGTATGATTCAGGCCCAGCTGGTGTGGTGGCTCGAGTCTCGCAATTTAATAACCGCTGCATAGTGTGGATTCTGAGCGCGCGTTTCTGCGGTTGACCATCACATCACTTTGTTTACCTATGTTATTAATAATTTTCTGTGAAACTATCTCACTCTGGCCGTGTTTTTCAATTTGGAGAAAGTCTGTGACATGTGCTGGAGGACTGGTATCTTCCATACTCTCTACATGTGGGGCTCCTGTGGCTGCATGCCCTGTTGCCTTCAGGCGTTTTAAAAAGACTCAGTTTTCAAGGTAAGTGTGTGTGCTGCTTTGCCAGACACCTTTATCCAGGAAAACAGTGTGCCTCAGGGTTCCATCCTGAGCGTCGACCTCTTTGCTATCGCCATTAATCCTATAATTGCCTGTACCGCACCAGGCATCTCCAGCTTCCTTTTTCAGTTACGATTTTGTGACCTGTTGGAGTTCTGCTTGGACTTGTCTTCTTGAGTGGCGTCTTCAGTGTAGTCTTGATCGTCTTTACTCATGGAGCATTGACAATGACTTTCGTTTTTCAACTGATTAAACCGTTTGTGTGAATTTCTGGTAGAGCAGTGCTTTCTTCAACCGACTTTACGTCTTGGGCCCGTTGTATCAAATTAGTTGAAACTACGAAAATCCTGGAGCTCATGCTTGACAGGAAACTTTCTTGGTCCTCCCATGTGTCTTACCTGGCAGCCCGCTGCATGTGGTCCCTCATTGTCTTACATGTCCTCATTGGTTGTAGCAGTTCCTCCTACTTTTATTTTTGTTCGTTTGTTGTCCTCAGTGTCAACGTATGCATTGCTGAACTGGATGGAAAATGGGGTTTGTAATTGGGACAGTGACTACTGTAAATGATGTAGCCGACAAACGCACAGTTGCGTTTCAGTGTCTTTTACTTAATGTTCACAATCCTCCAATAATACACAGTTATATATGGCCAGTGCACTATTGTTCAAACTTCCTATAAGCCTCATTGATAGTTAGCAGGTGAACCATCCACATACTGCACTGCTACAATAGATTTCTTGTTGAGCATCTAAGAGCAGTAAAAAACCTAATCACAAAGTTCACGGTTCTTGAAGAATAATCAGGTACGTATGGAGCAGGCGCTGTCCTTGTTTTTACACATGGCCGAATTGTTTAACACTTATTACACTGTTAAGTTGAAGCATTGTTGTTGTTCTAAGTAGCGCAAGTTACGTGTCTGAAACTCGGCTGTGGACTGACTGTCTTTTGACCAAAATCAGACCCTTATATATCATCACAATAAGAGGTACTGAAACTACATATTGTTTGAAGTTAACATTTACAGAAATTACAATTAAAACTTAACTCATTAAGTTAACTGGAATGAGTTAACTGGATACATCGAAAAACTGTTTCTTTTTAACAGTTTCTTTTACTATGAGGGGTAAACCGAATTATTAACATGTATAGTTATGTAAACAGTACTTTGACAAAATTGTTAATTACGTTGGAATTAACGAAGAGCTGGCTTTGCTAACATGTTTTCGAATAGAGCTAAATAGATTCTTTAAGATTACTAGTATTTCATCTTCCAAGTGTTTATAATTAGTACAGGATTTATATTTGTTTATACGTGAACAATAGAATTTAAGTTACGAAACAATTGCTGACTTCACTCTATACTGAAAGATACTAACTACGAATAGTCAAAATAAATTAGAAAATCAATTACCTACCTAAATCAAGCTCAAAATCATATCTGGTGTTATGTACTTTAAAACTGAGGTCCAACCTTTTTCTTTTTTGAAACTGCAGGTTACGCTCACGTATGTTAATAGTAATTAGTAAAAAATGAAATAAATGAATTTAAAGACACAGATGGCAAAACAAGAGGGAATTAAAATTATCCCTGCTCCTGCTTCGTCACGTGATATTTCCTGAGGAGCAGATTGAACCTGCCTCCTCTGTTAGTACCAGTCCCTTGCCTGTTTCACTTGTGCACCTGCACGTCCGTCCCTCTTATGCCACCTTCATGCTATCCACCATTGTGGCATCTGTTTGGCCACTGGCGCCTTTTACACGAGCCTGGTTGAAAGTCTGTATGCAAAAAGCTGCCGAACTACCGCTGTCCTACTGTCGTGACTTTCTGCTCAGCAGATAGGCATGCAGTTTGTCTGCCATGCGTTGGCACCCATCGTATGCCTCCTCGTTCGATGACTCCTTTGATCGCCAGTATTGGATATGTCCATCTTCTCTGTTACCTCCTGGAATTCGCTTTCAGCTCGTGCTCCAGCAGCTTAACTTCACACTCCCTGCCACTTTCCCGATGGGTGTGAACCCTTCACCACCTTGGCTTCATACGCCGACCCATGTTCCCCTTGGCCTTCATTCGCTTCCTAAGGATAGCACTCCATCTTCACTCTATCACCGTAAGTTTCACAACCCTCGCACTGAACTTTGTGATAGTACCTTTGCGTACTCTGATGGCTCTCGGACTGACCGTGGCGCCGGGTGTGCCTTTATCATTATCACCGAAGTTTTTCAGTGTCTGCTTCCAGAACACTGCTTATTATTTATAACAGAGCTCTTCGCCCTGTATGAGGCCACGGAGTACATCCGGCGACATAGGCTTTTCAGTTGCGTCTTCTGTTTCAACTCTCTCAGTGCACCTCAAAGCCTCTGGTGATGCACACCATCATCCCTTAGCACAACGGGTGCATGAAAGCTGTGGCTCCCTCTTGATGGAGCCACTGTGATGTTTGTGTGTGTTGTTGGTCACGTCAGTCTGACATGAAATGGAGCTCCTAATGCTGCTGCCAAGGCTGCAGGCCTCGTACCTCGGCCCACCATTCCTTCAGATGTCTCTGTGTTGCCGTCTGTCAGCAGGTGGTGTCACTTCGGCATCACCACTGGTCCTCCCTTCTTGGCAACAAGCTCCCGATAATTACTCTCTCCCAGCGGCTTGAACGACCTCCTCTTGGCCCTCTTGCAGTGAGGAGATTGTTTTTGCTGTGTTGCATATTGGGCTCGGTCTTTTTAGCCATCACCATTTGTTAAACTGTGCTCCCCCATCACCGTGTACTCATTGTCCTCAACCTTTGACGGTCTGCCATTTCTTGATGGAATGCCCTTTTTTAACCACTTAAGTTCTCATTTGTTTTTTGCCATTTGAGTTACCGACCGGTTTAGCAAACGACGTGTTGGCTGTTTACTGCATTGTACTTTTTATCCATCGCGGCAGTATGGCGAAGGACATTAATCTTTAGTTCAGGACCTCTGTTTCTCAAGGGTTTAATTTATAGACCATTCTTCTCATCCCTATATTAACTGTCTTTCATTCTGTCAATTGAGCCTATATTAACGTGCCTTTATGTTCTACAGTTCTGACATGGGCGTGTGTGACCCTAGTTGTTTTACGACCTGAGTAATCAGCTTGTGACCATTACCAGACTCTGGCAGTCTCTTCAGACAGCCCTGAATGCTTCAGTGTAGATCATTATGACTCCAAGAAGTTTTCTTCCTTCACCACACCGTGGGGGGAAAGCAAAAACAAGTAAACCACAAAAACCTACTCCCCTCTGTTCCTGGTTTGTGACTCGACTATGAAGGATCCTGTCTATCTATTGTAAGCAATATCAAAAATGTTTATGGTGAAATCTGTTAATCTGAACTGAACATTGTACCCAATCCTCTTGCAAGAAACTTGATTACATAACGGTTAACTGAGCCATAAGAGCCCATACATGGTTTGGGGTTAAATTTTCACCACAACTTAATGCTGCATGCACATGAGGAATTACATCAAAACTTGGAGAAGCAAGTGACCCACTTCATACATCAAGCCCCACTATACAGTAAGGTTGACACTGAAGCATCTGTCCTCACTTCTGAGAGGGATTTGCTTCCTGAGCAATTTAAAATCATGGTCTACAGCTGTGGTGTGAAGCCATATTTCCCTCACCCATAAAGCGATGCTGTATACGTCAATGCTTTGGGCATGTGTCTTCTGTTGTACGAAAAGCCCAATTTGTGGAGACTGTGGTCAGCCACTTCATGAGAACTTACAATATGAGCAGTCACTTCTGTGTCGTATCAACTGCAGAGACCACTACCCTTGCCAATACCCGAAAAGACTGTTACCTTAGTTAAGGAATATAACTGGTTGCCCCTCATATTTTGAAGCCCAGAAAATAACTTATGTGCTTATAGACCATCCCAGTGATATCTAATTTTGCTGCTATGTCAAGTACTTATTCTCTTCGTTCCTGTGACATTTCTGTCTGGTAGTCATGCAAGTAAATTAGCCCAAAGGGGAGAAAGGCCTCTTTCTTTCTATTCCTACAGCACCATCTTCTGGGATCTCAGTTCCCTGTATCAGGCCAGAAGTAGTACTGTCCTCCTGCAATGTTTAGCAGTGGTAGGTCTCCCTTCAGGGAATCATATCCCCAAGAATCTACATACCATCGACCTAGTCAGTGCTTGAAGGAGCCTCAGACTGCTGCTCCCAAGGCTTCCCACTCCTATTCAGTTCCTATTCTTACACCAGACACGCCCTTGCAAAGTACTGTAAAGTAGTTAATGAGATAAAGAAAATGTCTCTCGAGAAACACACTCCAGTGTTGCCAGACCCTCGACACTGTCGAAATCAAAACCTATGTCCCTGTATATTGTTCACTGGTGACAGACAGTAAACCTGGAGTGTGAACTGTTCTGTTGGCCTTTTCACTTGTAATATTATAATTTAATGGAACTGCATAGGATGTTACTATCACCTGCCGTAGCTGCACAACAGATGTCTCGTTTTGTTAGCTGTGTTGCTCTCCAAAAAACACATTTCTCAAATGACCATTCTCCAACCCTGTAAAATTACTGGCAGCTAGAAAGTGTAATTTGAAATGTCTATTTACCTCCAGGCAGGGTCCTTATGGACCCTGAGATGGCAACGTTAATCAGACAACCTTCTCCCCCCAACACTCACTTGGTAACTTCACTGCACACCACTCGCAAAAAGCAAGATAAGTGTTTCTAAAGATGGAGGAATTTGTTAACGTCTAATATAAATTTTAGTGTTAGGATGTCTTTCCTGAAGAGACTTGTCTGGTCTGTAGCCTTGTACGGAAGTGAAATGTGGGTGATTGGCAGTTCACACAAGAATACCATAGAAGCTATTGGAATGTGGTGCTATAAAAGAGTGCTGAAGATTAGATAGGTAGTTCTAGCAACAATTGAGGGGGTAGTAAACCAGATTAGAGAGGGAAAAAAAAAGGACAAAGAAATTTATGGCACAACTTGACTAAAAGAAGGGATCTGGCATGAAGGACTCATCAGTTTCGTAATGAAAGGCAGTTTGGGGGGTAAAAGTTGTAGAGGGTGACCAAGGCTTGAATACAGTAAGCAGCTGCAAATTTGTGTAGGTTGTAGTTGTGACACACAGAGGCTTGCACAGGGTTGGCCAGCATGGAAGCTGCATTAAACCAGACTGAACTAAAGATAACAACAACAGTAATAATAATAATAACAACATTCACCACACCACTGACTGATTCATGAACTTCTTTCCAAACTTCTCGATGACAGTACCACTATCCGCTTTGGTGTTGCCCATTTTTGCTATTAATCCTGCTCTCTCTTCCCCCAGTCTCGTGACTTTGCTGCAGTGCTTGCTATATGGTAGTTTTTCCAGTGATCTTGTCTCCTCCTTGTCTCTGCACAATGAACTGACTACCAAGTGGGGCTCTCCGAAGGGCCAAGTGGCAGCTGTATACCTCTTTTTATGGGTTCCCTTCATAGGTGACCAGCTATTCAGGACCATCAAACGACCCTATGTTTTAAGCAACACCCTTCTCTGACTGCCATCCTCAGTTTAAGTGGCTGCTTAAAGGTTTGCTATTAAATTAAACATGGTAAGAAGGAATGCTGGGAATGTACACCTCTTTTTCCAAGGTGTGGGCAAACTCTATTGTCTACAGGACTGTCACAAATCAACAAATGTTCTGGGTCTCCTCCTGCATGATGGTTTTCTACCAATGCGTCAGTTCTTGCCAAACACTTCATGACACATTTTTCAAATTTGTCAGTGTCCCTTCTTATCTTGCTACCTTCTGAAGACAAAAAAGACAAGTAGAAGACAACCCCTTACCTGGATTCGCTTTATCCTGAATATTGTATAATCATCTTTTCATTGACTGGGAAATTTTTCAGGCTCTTAAGTCATCACACGGTATGTCATCAGGCCCTGCTTCTGTTCATAATCTATAATCCAACTCACAGACTACCATGTGTTCAGAAGGTGTTTTTCCTTCGCTATGGAGAAATATCATCATCCCAATACTTAAGTCTAGGCAAAAATCCAAATTATATGAAGAACCATTGACTGATTAGCCTCACAAACTTCCTCTGCAAACTGCTTGAAAGAAGGGTAGCCTGACAGACAATTTTGCTAAGTTTTTGAATTGCGGGGCATCATTGTTACTGGGGAGGATGATCCACAACTGACCATGGGTTAGGTTGGAAATCACAATCCAAAAGTCCAGTGCTAAGGCCAACACCAATATCTCACAACAATGCTTGATGAGTCCTTCATGCCTCAGAATGTGTCCTATCAAATGAATTTGTCCTTTTAGTTGAGTTGTGCCATAAATTTCTTTTTCCCAATTGGATTCAGTACCCCCCCCCCCCCCCCCCCACTTGTTACAGGATCTGCTCATCTAATCTTTAGCCCTCTTTTATAGCACCACATTCCAAAAGTTTCTATTCTCTTCTTGTTTGAACTGCCTATCATCCACATTCCACTTCTATAAAACGCTACACACCAGACAAATATTGTCAGCAAAGACCTGTCATCACATTTTACATATCCTCCATGATTGTAGATTCCACAGCTGCTTGCCGAAGTTTCAGTTGTTATCACTATGATTCTTATGGAACAATATTATGAAAAGGAAAGTTGCTACTCACTATATAGCAGAGATACTGAGTCTCAGGTAGGCACAAGAAAGATTGTCACAATATAAGCTTTCAGCCAACAAGGCCTTTGTCAAAAACGCGCGCGCACACACACACACACACACACACACACACACACACACACACACACACAAACGACTGCAGCCTCTTGCAGCTGAAGCCATAATTGAGAACTGCATCCCTCAGGGCTCAGTACTGAGTATTGCACTCTCCCAATCATCATCAGTGGGCTAGTGACTTCTGTCTGACAAGCGGTTACCCTCCCACTGTACATTGATGACTTTTCCTGTAGCCTTGGTTGAATGCCAGCTTGAAGAAGGCATCTCTCTTGGACCATTTCCCACGGTTTCAGTTTTCTTTTGTGAAAATGCAGGTCATGCATTTCTGCCATAGTACCATGATTCTTCTCGGCCCATAACTCTACTTGTGTACCCAGTATGTAGAGACTGGGGCATAATTGTGATTTTTGGGACTCCTCTTTGATAAAAAGCTGATGCGGCTGCCCCACTTTTGTCAACTTAAGATAAGCTACATGTGAAAGATTAGTGCTCTCTGCTTCCCCTTCCCGGCCACACCATGGAAGGAATGCCAGGTTAAGGATGTAGTGAATCTTATTCGCCCCGGTACCTCATATGTACGAGAGTTGATGGGGAATCTTTCATGTCCATGAAGCATCAGTTTTCTTGTGGAGCATTTGGAGGACAAGTTTGGGGAGGTGGAGGGCTTGTCCAAAAGGCGGTCTGGGTCAGTCTTGATAAAAACAGCATCCTCTGCCTAGTCATGGGCATTACTCGCTTGTGACAAGTAGGGGGATGTTTCTGTTAACACCTCATAAGAGCTTAAATATGGTCCAGGGTATTATATTCCACATGTACCTTCCTTTGCAGTCTGACAACGAGCTGCGTGCCAATTTAGAGCAACGAGGTGTTCATTTCGTCCATCGGTGTCTGAGGGATAAACAGGGTGACACATTTGCCCAAGAAGGTCAAGGTGATGGCCTACCACTGTGATGTCAAGCCATATATCCCTCTGCCAGTGCAGTGTTTTAAGTGCTGGAAGTTCAGCCATATGTCTTCCTGCTGTACTTCCAGCGTTACAGTCCACAGCTCATGGTCTCACGGTTGCGTTCTCGCTTCCCGAGCACAGGGTCCCGAGTTCGATTCCTGTCGGGATCAAGGATTTTCATCTCCCTCGAGATGACTGGGTGTTTGTGTTGTCCTCATCATCATCATTCCTGAAAGTGGCGAGATTGGACTCAGCAAAGGTTGGGATTTTTGTGTGAGTGTTGATAACCACGCAGTTGAGCGCCCTACAAACCAATCATCATCATCCTCATCATGCAGCGTCACATGTCAAGATTGTGGACGTCCATCACATCCCAATACTCCATGTGCCCTGCCTCCCATCTGTGTCAACTGTGGAGAGCATCATTCATCTTGCTCGCCAGACTACAGGATTTTACAGAAAGGGAGGAAAATCATGGAATATAAGATGCTGGACTGACTGACCTACACTGAGGCTAAGAGTAAATTTGAGCACCTACATCCTGTGGCTGTCCTCTTATGCCACCACTATGAGAAAAGAAAGTTCCCAAGACTAAGGGAATTGTGGCATCCACGGCCCCACTACCTACAAGCTCTACATCTGCGGATGAGGTGGAGCTTCTGGCGTCCACTGAGGACCCAGATCTCGCTGGACCATGGACATAGACTGCTCAGGCAATAAATTGGTGGCAGCAGGTGACCCTGAGGCGTAAACTGCCTCATTGAATGTTCCATGCCTTCCCAGTCTCACGATGATATCATCCTCCAGTGGAATTGTGGCAGTTTTTCCCACTGCCTGGATGAGCTACGGCAACTGTGAAGCTTTACACCTGCTTTCTGCATTGCCCTCCAAGAAACGTGGTTCCTGGCAATGTGGACCCCTGCCCTCCGAAGCTATGAGGGACACTATAGGAACTGTAGCGACTATAATCGAGTGTCTGTTGGGGTTAGCATTTATGTCCTAAACGCAGTCTGTAGTGAAACTGTGCCCCTTCAGACCCCTCTTGAAGCTGTAGCTGTCAGAATAAGGACAATACAGGAAATAACTGTCTGCAATATCTTCTTCCACATGGTGCAGTTTCCCTGAATGTATTAACTGCACTTATTGATCAACTCCCTAAACCTTTCCTACTTTTGGGAGATTTTAACACCCATAACCCTTTGTGGGGTGGCACCATGCTTACTGGCTGAGGCAGATATGTCAAAACTTTACTTTCTCAGTACGACCTCTGCCTCTTAAATACTGGGGCCGCTGCACGTTTCAGTGTTTCTCATGGTAGCTACTCAGCCATTGATTTGTCAATTTGCAGCTCGGGACTTCTCCCATCTATGCACTGGAAAGCACATGACGACCTGTTTGGTAGTGACCACTTCCCCATCTTACTGTCACTGCCTCGGCGTCATGCCCACGGACACCTGCTAAATGAACTTTAAACAAGGCGGACAGGGGAACTTTCACCTCTGCTGTCACCGTTGAATCTCTCCCATACGGTAACATCGATGTAATGGTTGAGCAAGTGACTACAACAATCATTTCTGTGGCAGAAAACACGATCCCTTGCTCTTTAGGGTGCTCCCAGCAAAAGGCAGTCCCTTGGTGGTCACCGGAAGTTGCTGAAACAATTAAGGAGCATCTGTGAGCTCTACAGCGGCATAAACAGCACCCTTCCCACGAGCATGCCTTTAAATGGCTACGGGCCCATGTTCACCAACTTATCAAACGATGGAAGCAGGAGTGTTGGGAGAGATATGTCTCGATCATTGGGTGCCATACGTCACCTTCCCAAGTCTGGGCAAAGATCAAATGTGTTTCTGGCTACCAGACTACAACGTGTTCCTGCTGTTAACATAAATGGCGTGTTATCTACTGGTGCAAACGCGATTGCCGAGCACTTTGCTGAGCACTATGCTCAAGCCTCTGCGTCGGAGAATTACCCCCAGCCTTTCGCACTCTCAAACAGTGGCTGGAAGGGAAAGTCGTCTTGTTTACTACACACCACAGTGAATCCTATAATGCCCCATTTACAGAGAGGAAGCTCCTCTATGCCCTTGCACATTGCCCCGACACAGCTCCTAGGCCAGATCGGATCCGCAGTCAGATGATTTAAACATCTCTCATCTGACTACTCCTCATCATCTTCAACCGGATTTGGTGCGATGGCATCTTTCCATCGCAATAGCAGGAAAGCCCTATCATTCCGGTGCTCAAACCCGGTAAAAACCCGCTTGATGTGGACTGTAGGGCTGTCTGCCTCTGCTATTGGTCCATCAGCCTCACCAACTTTCTTTGTAAGCTACTTAAATGTATGGTGTGTTGGCGGTTGGGTTGGGTCCTGGAGTGACATGGCCTACTGGCCATGTTGGCGTTTCCCATAGTTTCCCCCATATCCAGGAGAATGATGTCCTGCAGGGCTCTGTATTGAGTCTCTCTCTATTTTTAGTGGCCATTAATGGTCTAGCGGCAGCTGTAGGGCTGTCTGTCTCACCTTCTCTCTATGCAGATGACTTCTGCATTTCGTACTGCTCCCCCAGTATTGCTGTGCTGAGCGGCGCCTACAGGGAGCTTAAGCGGAAGTGTTGGCAGCATATCGATGCCCTCCGCTGCCTGAGCAAAACCAACTAGGGTGCAGATAGCTCTACGCTGCTTCAGCTCTACAGATCCCTTGTTCAATCCCGCCTTGACTATGGGAGTCTGGTTTATGGTTCGGTGGTGCCCTCAGTGTTACGTTTACTTGATCCGTTGCACATCTGTGGCGTTCGCCTAGTGACAGGAGCTTGTAGCACAAGTCTGGTGACCAGCATCCTTGTGGAGGCCGGAGTCCCTCCATTGCAGGTTAGGCATGCACAACTGCTGGCCAGTTACGTTGCACATGTTCGTAGTTCTCCTGCGGATCCAAATCACTGTCTCCTTTTCCCACCCACGGCAGTTCATCTCCCTCATCAGCGGCCCAGGTCAGGGCTTCCAATTGCAGTTTGTGTCCGATCCCTTCTTTCCGAATTGGAGTCCTTGCCTTTACCACCTATACTTCAGGTCCATTCACATACACATCCATGATGTAAACCTGGGCCGCGGCTTTGCCTGGACCTTTCACATGGCCCTAAGGACTCAGTTAACCTCGCAGCTCTCCGCTGCCACTTCCTCTCGATTCTTGACATGTACCGAGGCCACAAAATTGTTTACACTGATGGCTCACTGGCTGATGCTCGCGTCAGCTTCGGGTATGTCCATGGAGGACATATTGAACAGTGTTCCTTGCCCGATGGCTGCAGTGTTTTCACGGCCGAGCTTGTGGCTATATCTTATGCTCTCGAGCACATCCGTTCATGCCCTGGCGAGTTGTTTCTTCTGTGTACTGACTGATCACCCTACAAGCTATCGACCAGCGCTACCCTCGTCATCATTTGGTAGTGACCATCCAGGAGTCCCTCTATGACCTGGAAAGGTCCAGTCATTCAGTGGTGTTTGTCTGGACCCCAGGTCACGTCGGAATCCCAGACAACAAACTTGGCGAGAGGCTGGCCAAACAGGCTACGTGGAAACCGCATATGGAGATCGGCTTCTCAGCAACTGACCTGTGTTCAGTACTATGCCGCAAGGTTTTGCGCTTTTGAGAGACGAAATGACATAACCTCAGCATGCACAACAAACTGCATGCCATTAAGGAGACTACAAATGTGTGGCAGTCCTCCTTGCGGGCCTCTCACAGGGACTCTGTGGTTCTCTGCCAGCCCTGCATTGGCCACACTTGTGTGATACGTGGCTAGCTCCGGCGCCGTGATGACCCACCTCAGTGTCGATGCAGCGCCTGGCTGACAGTGGCCCATATCTTGGTGAGCTGCCCTTCTTTGGCTGCCCTGCAACGGGCTCTTCAGCTACCGGACTCGTTGCCATTAATTTTAGCTGACGACGCCTCATTTGCTAACTTAGTTTTATGTTTTATATATGATGGTGCATTTTAGCATTGTGTATAAGTTTTAGCGCATGTCCTTTGTCCCTTTATGTTCTGCAGTCTAATGCTTTTAGGATGAATTGTTTTAATATGTCGCAGAGTGGCTGGCTTTTCCTTTTTATTCTCGTGGTCGGCCAGCCACGGTCATCTGCTCTCTTGATTTTACCGCTTCTACCTGTTTCTTGCTTCTCTCTCTGGTTTTCTTTTCCTGTTTTGTCCATAGTAGTGTTGGTTGTCCTTCCGTCGTTCTTCTGGTTCTTCCTTTCTCCTGTTATTGTGCTGTACGTCTCCTTTCTTTTCTTCTTTCCGTTGTGTAATTATTTTACCGGGAACAAGGGACCGATGACCTCGCAATTTGGTCCCCCCCCCCTCCCCCCTTTAACAAACCAACCAACCTATTGGGAAACAGATTGTGCTTTTCGATACATTTTTACCAGGCCATGGCATCATCCTGACTTGTAGTACGATTTCCAGGTTGATGTGTGAGCAACACATTCAGCTTTGAAATTATTGTGCCCAATACAATGTCATGTTATACAGGGTGTCCCATTTATATTGACCACCCTAAATGACAATTCAGATGCACATTACAAATCGTTTCAAGCAAATGTTCTTTAGCTGTCAGGGGGACAGCAATCAGAATGATTGCCTTCATTGTGGCTTTGTTTTTTACAAAGATGAGCACACGACAGCTTAAACACAAGATTGGTATTCCTAAAACCAGTGTACATTGTATTCTTACACGTCACACAATAAGGCAATCGTGCTGATTTATGTCCCCCTGATGGCTAAAGAACATTTGCTTGAAACATTTTGTGATTTGCATCTGGACAAACAGTTATTTATTATGGGACATCTTGCATATAAGATTAGCCACTGGTGCCTTCCTAACTAGTTCTGCAGCCCATCTCCATGCTCAGACGACGATCTTATCTCTTCAGTTCCAACAGTACCAGTTCTTGTTCACTTACACATGGAGCATCAGTGTGGCACGTTTTTTCCAGGAGTCCCAATTGGTGCAAGTCTTCTTATTTGATGTCTTTTCAGTGACTTGTGTGTTGATCATGGTGAAATGATGAGGGTGATAATACTTCGCTAGTTCCCAAGAGGAGAAAGTATCTGACTGGGGTGGGAATTGAACCTTAGCCTCTCACATGGCATTCAGCCACACTAACCACTCACCTACAGAGGCAGGCTTCACTTACACAATCACCATATGACAGTCTCCTAACCATCTTACTTATCAAGTTACATTTGACCTTGTAAAGCTCACCCTTGGGTGGATTTCCCAGTTGGAATGTGTGTACAGACCCAGTGCTGGGACCTCTGCCTCCCCCCACGCCCTTAGTGTTTGCCCCCATGTATTTCCTTGCACTCGGCCTTGGTTGGTACTCAACCCACAGATTAGGACCTGTTCATTTCAACTATCTGAAGTTTGTCGCCCCCCCCCCCCCCCCCCTGACCTTTTGGGGTCTGTTCCTCTCAGTCTTCAGGTTACTGATCAGTTTTACTCCTATCACCCTGACCTTACTTCTAGTACCTGCTCAGCAGTCTTTCTCTGGGTCCCAAATCATTCGGATATTCCAGGGAATGGACTGTACAAGTGTTTGTGTAAAGAACTGATTATTTGCCCACCATTCACTTTGAAGATCCCAGACACATATTTGTGACACGGGTAAGGCGTATACTCACGCGGAGATTGAACATCAACTGTTGGGCTACTGCCTCCTCCAATAAACTTTGTACTTTCAAGGATACTCCAGCTGTGTGGCCTTGCTGGCAGGAGGAATCCACCCTGTTGTTGCCACTGCATCCATCATACCAGATTAACCCCTAGTTCTGTCCTATGTAATGAGCTACCCCCACGTTGTGGATGCAGAGCCTTAAAGACAGTTGCTCACATCCTGCTGGAATGCCTCTCCTTCTTTGGGTTCTCCATGCCAACACGGTCTTCCATAGTCTTTGTATATAATGTTGACATATGATGTGCGGACAATTGAGCTGATTGTTTCCTCCAAGAAAGATGTTTTTATTCTCAGATGTAAAGTTTTAAACTTCTTTTGGTGTGGGGTCGGGATTGCTGGAGTTATGTTCCCTCGTGCTGCATGACCAGGGGTGCCGTGATGCTACCTCCACCACCAGCTGCCCTATTCATCCATCTCATCCTCTGTTTTTAATTACTTTTAAATCTAATTAGCACTTTTCTAGATGTCTCCTTCACATTGCTCTCAGGTGAAGGCAAGATCTTAAGGATTCCTTATCCTTAGTACTAGTAGATGACGAAAGAATAGTTCAAATTTTTGTGCTTCCTGTGAAGAAATGGTTTCTATTCTCATCTTAAACACTTTGATTACATTGGGTCTGGAATGGAATGAATGGGGGGGGGGGGGGGGTGCTTTCTCCTACATGCTGGGTCTTGGGAGACACCTTACTGTGTCCACCCACCTCATTATTTCTCTCACATTTTTTTATTGTTGGTGTTCATTACTGTTTAGCCTTTTCATTTCTGCTGTTACTGCCTCTCCACCCAATTACGAGGAATTATTTACTCTGTTACTGTCTTCCGTCTGTGTGCTGGGTTGGTTGGGGCTTCGTCATAGGGAAGGTGCTGCTCACTGCAGGTGAGCCCTTGGGCACCTCATCTGCTCTCTGATGTACAAATCGTCTTGACTCATATACTGTTAGCTCCCATGCAATTATTTCTCATCTCTGGCATCAATATTGCTTTCAGTCCTGTGATTTTACCTCTCCTGTATATTGTTATAAGAAGATCAGATTTCTGGTTGATGTCCCTTGAACAAGGGACTGATAAACTCGCTGTTGAATCCCTTAACCAACACACCAAACAATGACCTCCGTTACCTACACAAGAGAGAATATCTGTCTTAGAGCTGGTTAATATGAGAGATACTCGTATACTGAAAGTAAGACAAGTGGTACTAACTTCATTGACTGTTGCAGATTGTTCAGACAGCGTCTGGATGGAATAACTTTTCCCCTGTAATACATCCTTGTTGACTTTTTTCAACCAGCATTTGAATCCTCTCGGAAAAAGGTCAGGTGTGCGCTATTGTATCTCCTTCTTCATACCCATCTTTACCTCATCTTTTTTCAAATAGGGACAGATCCAGACCTTATGTTGGATTGGGGTGACCTTGGACAATTCCTATGTGGCAGTTGTTTGATTTATTACCAGTGGACTGTACTTTGGCATATTGTTGTGATATTTATGAATCGCTTTAGATTCTTGTATAGTTCCTCCATCTTGATGGTTTCTTTAAGCTTCTGTAGTTTCTAACATATTACTTGCTGATAATGATTTTGCTATATGTGAGAAAATTAGTGGGACGCTCTCGTCATAAAAATAATCATAGTTCTCTTTGTGCTGATTGCAGACTTTGTCTTAGGCTCTTCAAATGAAATATGTCGTCATTCTGTGGACTGATATTTTGTTTTGGATCATGATGTGTCCAAGCTTCTTTTTTTTGTGCTAGATAAGGGAAACGTTTTATATATATATATATATATATATATATATATATATATATATATATATATATATATATATATATATATATATATATATATATTGAAAACTTCAAGCAGATCTGAACTCTTCTATTCTAGAAATCAGGTATCGACTGTCAAGGTGTGCTGTTAAATACCTCAAGTCTTTCGCAATCTTCTGTTGGGCGTTGTGACTGCAATTCAGCTGTGCAGCAAGCTCACAAATTGTGATGTATTTATGTGCACAAATGAACTTGTACACTTTATGATAATTCTTTTTAGTGTGTGTCAGGCTGAACATATTGAATGCTGGTTTCCCCTTCTGTTAATTTTTTACAGCTATGTACGTAACTCTTAAGTACGTAGTCTCCTCAGATAGCAAGATTTCAAAGGAATGTAAGTTTTGAGACACTTATGTGGAAGAAATGTTGTCCAGTGTTCCTTTCTTTCTTGTTATTTATATATGAAGACACATTCTCACATAGGATAATAATTTCTGTAGTGAGCAGCACTGGTGTCACTTTGTTGGCAGTATATGTTGACAGTTACACACTGAGATGACAAAACTTATTGGATACCTCCTAATACTGTATATTGGATACCTCCTAATACTGTATCAGACCTTCTTTTGCCAGGTGCAGTGCCGCAACTTCACATGGTATGGACTCGGCAAGTTGTTGGAACTCCCCTGCAGAAATGTTCAGCCGTACTGCCTCTATAGCCATCCATAATTGTGAAAGTCTTGCCAGTGCAGGATTTTGTGCATGAAATGATCTCTCAATTATGTCCCATAAATGTTTAATGGGACTCATGTTGGGTGATGTAGGTGGCCAAATCATTTGACCAAATTGACCAGAATATTTTTAAGACCAGTCATGAACAATTGTGTCCTGCTGATATGGCGCAATTTCATCCATACAAATTCAGTCATTGTTTGGGAACATGAAGTCCATGAATGGCTCCAAATGATCTCCAAGAACAAAATTATTTCCAGTCAGTGGTCGGATCATTTGGACCAAATGACTCAATTCAGTCTATGTAAACACTGCCCACATCATTATGGAACCATGACCAGCTTTCACAGTGCCTTGTTGATAACTTGGGTCCATATCTTTGTGGGGTCTGCACTGCACTCGAGTCCTACCGTCAGATCTTACCAACTAAAATAGGGACTCATCTGACCAGGCCACAGTTTTCTGGTTGTGTAGGGTCCAACCAGGATTGTCACGAAACCAGGAGAGGTGCTGGAGATGATGATCTGTTAGTAAAGGCACTTGTCAGTCACCTGCTGCCATTGCCCATTGAAGCCAAATTTGCTGCACTGTCCTAAAAGATATGTCCCACATCGATTTTGGCTGTTATTTCAACTAGTGTTGCTCGTCTGTTAGCATTGACAACTCTACACACACGCCGCTGCTCTCGGTCGTTAAGTGAAGGCTGTCAGCCACTGTGTTTTCCATGGTTAGAGGTGATACCTGAAATTCTATATTCTTGCCTCACTATTGACACTGTGCGCAACTACCATTCCACAGTCAAATTCTGGTAATTCTTGTCATGCGTCCATAATCTCATCAGGAATCATTTCACATGAATCACCTGAGTACGAATGACAGCTCCACCAATACACTCCCCTTTTAAACCTTGGGTACATGATACTATCACCAACTTTGTAAATATCGCTATACTGTGGCTTTTGTCACTTCAGTGTGTGCTATGGCCATCTCTGGTGCTGTGGGCAAATAGAGGTTGGTGCTTTTGTGTTTTGTTAGAGTGTATTGTTTCAGCATTTGCAGGGCATTTTTTGTGCTAAATGTATCAATGTAGTACATAACCATGGGAAGGCATTGATTTACCTTGTATGATGTGTTCTCAGAGAACTGATAGTTTCATGGTGAAATGTGATGGTCTTGTTATGAGAGTACTTCTGTAATTCACTACAGTTTGACATACAGGTGGTTTAACTCTGTGAAATAATGTCTTGTACATGAAGCATGATGTGGTTCACTTTTGTAAAATCAGGACTTTTTTTGCATCATAGTAACTTAGTAACTACTAAATAATGAAGTCAGCACACTAAAGTTGAACGTAAACTGTTTATTCAACACTGAAATTTATGACAGAGACATGCGTATGAGTTAACATCACTAAAACTCATACAGTGCTGACCTCTCGTGGCTTCAGCCGCCCCCTTTAAATAACATCGTAACAATACAATACATATAGAGTAATTCCATGATGTTACATACTTTCAGGAATGATTGAGAAGGGCATACATATCCGTTTGAGGTAAGAGACCACAGTCGGGAAAAGACTGAATCAAAAGTTTAAACGAAAACTGCTTTGATATCTCTGACAGTGGAATACATGTACTGGCACTGTTGTTGCTAAGATTGTGGGGTAGGCAACTTTCAGAGGTGGTAATATAGACCAGCACAAGAGTGAAAAGCCATCTGCTAAACATGAGCTCTAAAATGCATACCTTACAAGCTGTAAGCATTTGTTCATCTTTGATACAATGAAATACACGCTTATCTTGTTCAAGTGCCCATAGCTCTCATGGTATGTGTTTTAGGGCCCATGTTTATTAGATAATTTTTCTTTTCTTGTATTAGTCCATACTACTACCTCTGAAGTTGTCTACCCTACAATGTTAGCAACAACAGGACTAAAATATGTATTACACTGTCAGATATCAGAATGATTTTTTCCTATAACTCTTAGATTTGGTCATTGACAGACCAGGATTCTGCACCCCAAATTGGTACATTTACCCTTATCCATCATTTCTGAAATTTTTGTTATTGGATAGATAAAAATCTAATCACCAAGCGGCGGCAGAACACACATGTAAAAGACTGTTGTAATTGGCAAGCTTACGGATCCTGTGACTCCTTCAGGCAGAAGGGTTGAAGAGGAAGGAAAAAGGTTGAAGGAAAAGGACTGAAGAGGTCTAGGGAAAGGGATAGATTTCAGGAAAGTCGCCCTGAACCTCAAATCAGGGGGCAGACACTAATTTTGTCGTTAATTGATTGTTTTCGTAGCTACCTCTGAAAGTTTGTTACATCTTCATGAAATCACCCTGTAGATTTCGTTGTTGGAAACAGAAGTTTTATCATTGTGCAATTATTGAGGTTTAAGTTTGTAAAAATCAAGCACATTTTAATTCATAGAGCTTTTGGTTCCCCTCTGCACCTTCTCCTGTCCTTCCTCCACTTTGTCATTTGAGGCTCCTCCTTTTGTTCTTCCTCCCTGTGCGCTCCTGAATGCCAGCCCATGTGTAACAGGTGACTTACTAACACACAAATCTCAGCCACGGGTTGACAGGTAGGGTTGACACGAACCCCTGGTATGGGCCAGGCCCAGGGAGGGGTGATTGCGTGAGCGGCCACCTTCCCAAGATGGTCCCTCTGTCAGGTGTTTGGGAGATGTGACCTGAGGTGTGAACAGTCACGTCAGATGGGTGAGCCCCACTCTGAGGGGGCGCCCAGTTGGAAGGAGCGCGCCGTCGGAGACACTGGCAATCGTGGGGATTTTCACACAATGAACCAATCATCATCTTTGCAGTCCACGTCTATCAAATGTAAATGGAGTAAAGCTCTTGATTCAAAGACCCTCTCAGCTGCACCACAGTTCCTTGTGGTTTCATGTACTGAAGACTGTCAGTCCTTTGCAATGGTAAATCCATTTCTCATTCAGAAAGGTGTTTATGCAATTGCCGGCCCTGTGAAATCCTGCTCTCATTTACGCAGAGGCACTTTGCTTTTGGAGACTACCTCTGATTCCCAAGCACAACAAATGTTTGCCGCTTCACTTCTCTGTGGCTATCTTCTTCATATTGAGGCCCGTATAATTCTGAATTCTTCCTGTGGTATTATCTACACTAGGGTACTTGACGGTCTGACCGAGGCAGAAATCCAAACGTACTTCTCTAATCAGAGTGTAATTGCCATCCATCGGGTGACAAGAAAGGTAGATGCATCCTTAGTGCCAACACGCATTCTTTTTCTCACCTTTGATAGAGTGGTGCTTCCGTCAAAGACCAAAGTAGGCTATGAAGTTATCACAGTCCGATCGTACATTCTGAATCTGATTCGCTGCTACCAGTGTCATCGTTTCGACTACACTCGAATGTCTTGTCGACACTTGATCACAAGTGTAACCTGTGGCAGGGAGTGCATGGGGACGATTATACACCTCTCTTCTCCCTACTGTATCAACTGCAATAGTGACCATGCCGCCGCCTCTTGAGATGTATCTTGATGAGTGGACTGCCCCGGAGATCTGGGTAAAGGAAAAAGTGCCTTAACCAATCGCTTGTAAGTTATTGGCTAGTCACAAACCCAGCGTTGTACTGTCTGACACTTACAGTACTGTTCTTGCTACGTCTTTCTCCATGAAGGACGTGGCCACATGGACATGCAACCTCAAATTCAGCACTGAGGTTGTGAAATCACCCAGTGTCATGGTAGCATCTTCGTCTCCTCGTCCAGGTGTGCAACAAGCCACCAAACATTCACCTTTTGGGGCGAAGCCACCTGCTGCACAACCGGCAGGCTGGATAGGACAGAAAGAACACTCCCGCGACGACTTGCTATGTCCCTCCAGCCAACAAACATCTGAGGCTTTCTCTGCCAACTGGAAAGGCTCCAAGAAGTCAAATAAAGGCAACCGGTCTTCTGCTTCTCTGGCTCGGAGATCCTTTTGACGATGTCGTCACGTGAACCCTCGTCCAGCCGGCAACGCATGTCGCGTGTTGCCAACTGTTTTTCTGCCCTGGACTCCGCATATCGACAGAGGTAGGGTGACTACGCCTCTGTAGATTTCATGGAGCAGGATCCTCCAGCCTCTGGGACCTGTAGCAGTGGGTCTTTGAAGGCTGGCATTCAGCAGCTACTAAGTTGACACCTCTTCATTTTTATCTCTTCCCTTTTCCTCATTATGGCTCTTTGTCAATGGAACATTTGTGGCCTTAGATCAAACAAATAGGATTTACAGCTGCTCTTACAATCCCAACATGTCATTGTTCCCTGCCTCCAGAAAACAAAATTGCATCCTCACGACTGCTTTGAGCTCTTGCATTTCTTCCCAATCTGCTTTGACCCCCCCCTCCCCGAGGATGGCATTCCAACTCGTGGGAGAGTCATGCTACTCATATGGGATGATGTTCACAGTCAGCCCCCCCCCCCCCCCCTCTCTCTCTCTCTCTCTCTCTCTCTCTCTCTCTCTCTCTCTCTCTGGCTACCTCCTTTCAAGCCGTTGCAGTTCATTTTTCCTTCCTCACTTGAACTTTTCCCTGTTTACCGTTTATATTCCTCCATCATTTGATGTCAACAGACCAGACTTCCTCCAGCTTATTGGGCAGCTACCTCACACCTTACTGCTGCTCAGTGACTTTAATGTGCACCACCCCATTTTTGGTTCTCCCAGAACCTGTCTGGGAGGTGCCCTCTGACTTTCACAATCAGCCTCCTCTGCCATAAAGCAGGGCCACCCACATTCCTTTCAGACTCCATGCACAGCTATTCCCATTTGGACCTATCCTTCTGCACTGCCCAGCTTGCCCATCATCTTGATTGGTTTGTTCTCTCCGATGCATACTTGAGTGACCATTTCCCGTGTGCGATCCGTTTGTTGACTCCTCTTCCACCCACATGCACACACAAATGGCAGCTAACTAAGGCTGACTGGAGGCACTACTCCTCCCTGGCGACCTTCGACAAACATTTCCCCAATTGTGATGACCAGGTGAAATGTCTTACAAATGTTATCCTTACTGCCACAGAACATTCCATTCCTCGCACTTCCTCTTTACCACACTGTATCTTGGTCCCTTGGTGGACTGATATGTGTCGCAATACAATCTGCACATAGAGGAGTACTCTCCATGGTTTTAACAGTCACCCTATGATGGCAAACTGCATTCATTGTAAAAGGCTGCGTGCACAGTGTCGCTTCATTGTTCGGAATAGAAAAAAAAGCAATCTGGATTTCATTCACTAGTTCTTTTAACAGTTCCACTCCCTCTTCTGTCATGTGGGCTAACCTGTGACAGCTGTCTAGGACCAAGATCCATTTCCCAATTTCCGGCGTGACAGTAGCCGATAATGTCGTAGTGGAACCTATTGCTGTCTCTGACACCTTGGGCTGACATTTTTTGAACATTTTGAGCTCCTCCCACTATCAGCCTGCCCTCCTCCATCGGAAACGAGTGGAGGCGGCTCGGGCGATTTTGTTCTCTTCTCAAAATAGTGAGTGCTACAATGCTGCCTTTACTATGAGGGAGCTAGAGCATGTTCACAATTCATCCCAATCCTCCAACCCAGGGCCAGACGACACCCACATTCAGATGTTGCAGCACCTTTCTCCTGTGGGCAAGCACTTTCTGCTTCTTGTACAACCGCATCTGGGCTGAGGGCATGTTTCCCAGACACTGGTGTCAAGCCACTGTCATACCCATGCCTAAGCCAGGTAAGAACAAACACCTTCCTTCTAGCTACTGCCCCATTTCTCTCGCCAGCTGTTGTGTTTGCAAGATAATGGAGCATATGATTTGTGCCTGGCTGGTATGGTGGCTTGGGTCTCACAATTTACTACCCACTGCACATTATGAATTTTGAGCACACTGTTCTGCAGTTGACTGTCTCGTCACTCTATCCACCCATGTCATGAATGGTTTTCTGTGGAAATATTGGACTGTGGCTGTGTTTTTCGATTTGGATAAAGTCTAAGACACCTGCTGGAGGACTGGTATCTTCCATGTGCTCTAACGTGGGGTTTCCATGGCCACCTGCCCTGTTTCCTTCAGGAATTTTTAAAAGACCGAGTTTTCAAGGTAAGTGTGTGTTCTGCCTTGTTGGACACCTTTAACCCAAGAAAACGGTGTGCCTCAGGATTCCATCCTGAGCGTCATCCTCTTTGCTATCACCATCAACCCTATCATAGCCTGTCTCCTGCCAGGCATGTCCCTTTTCATTGACGATTTTGCCATCTATTGCAGTTCAGAGATGTCTTGATCACCTTCACTCATGGAGCATCAACAGTGGTTTTCGTTTTTCCACGGACAAAAGCATATGTATGAATTTCTGTTGGTGCAATTGCTTTCTTCCACCATCTTTACATCTTGGGCCTGTTGCTCTTCCATTTGTCGAAACTACCAAAATTCCTCTGGCTCATGCTTGATTGGAAACTTCCTTGGTCATCTCACATGTCTTACCTGGCAGCCCGCTGCATGCAGTCCCTCAGTTTCCTACTTGTCCTCAGCGGTATTTCCTGTGGAGATCATACCACCCTCTTCTGTTTGTACCAGTCCTTTGTCCATTCAAAATTAGACTATGGATATTTTGTTTATGCATCTGCACGTTTGTCCCTGTTGTGCCACCATCGTGGCATCCGTTTGGCCACTGGTGCCTTTTACACTAGCCTGGTTGAGAGTCTGTACACAGAAGCTGCCGTACTGCCACTGTCCCACCGCTGTGACTTTCTGGTCAGCAGATTTGCATGCTGTTTGTCTGCCATGTGTAGCCACCCATCCTATGCCTCCTTCTTCGATGACTCCTTTGATCGCCAGTATGGGATGTGTCTGTCTTCCCTGTTACCTCCTGGGTTTTGCTTTCGGCTCTTGCTCAGGCTACCTGCCACGCTACCTGCCACTTTCCCGGTGGATGTGAACCCTTTACCACCTTGTCTTCATACGGCAATCCGTGTTCACCTTGGCCTTCATTCGCTTTCTAAGGATACTACTCCATCCTCGCTCTATCACTGCAAGTTTCACGACCTTCACACTGAAACTGAACTTTTTGTGTACACTGATGGCTCTCAGACTGAACATCGTGTTGGGTGTGCCTTCGTCATTGGCACCGAGGTTTTTTGGTATCGAGCTTCTGGAACACTCCTCAGTATTTACAGCAGAGCTGTTCGCCCTGTATCAGGCCACGGAGTACATCCAGCGACAAAGGCTTTCCAATTGTGTCATGTGCTCCATCTATTTCAGTGCCCTTCAAAGCCTTTTGTGTGCTGTTTACCGTCCATCCCTTAGCACAGCGGATCTTGATGGAACCACTGTGATATTTATGTGGATTCTTGGCCAGGTTGGTCTGACAGGAAACAAGACTGCTGATGCTACTGCAAAGGCTGCATTCCTTGTACCTCAGCCTGCTAGTTCTTACATGTTCTCCCCAGATATTTATGTTGCTGTCTGCAGCAGGTGGTATCCCTTTGGCATCACCACTGGTCCTCATTCATGGGAACAAGCTCTGGGTTATTAAGTGGCCTGGACGACCTCCTCTTGCCTTCTCACCATGAAGAGATCATTTTAGCTAGGTTGCACATTGGGCACTCTTTTTAACCATTGCCATTTGTTACGTGGTGCTCTCCCACCACTTTGTACTCACGCCGCTCTCCCAAGCCGATTTGTATAACTAACCTTTCACAGACTGGGCCACTGGTTCAGGCTCTTGCTTCATCCCACAGTATGGCCCCAGACCCTGATTCAATTCATGAGATGATGATCCAACATCTGAACGTTACTCAAAGTGTACAACTACTCAGTATCTTCAATTTTATGTGGCACAAAGGTGTCTTCCTTTTGCAGTCATAAGATAGTACCATCATCCCCATCCTTACGTCTGTTGACATCTACTGATAGATTAGCTTCACCAGCATGCTCTGCAAGCTGACTGAAAGGGTGGTTGTCCAAAGATATGCTGGGTTCCAAATCATGGACCCTTTGACCTCCTAGCAGTGTGGTTTCTGGAAGGGATGATCCCCAACTAATGATCTGATTTGGTTGGAAACAGCAATGTGACAGGCTTTTTTTTTAAATACCAACACATCATCGGTGTTTTTGACCTACTTAAGGCATGTGACACTGCTTGGCATCATCAAATTGTACTTAACCCCATACAACCCACCTGCCTGCTGGACTGGGGCTTTTGAGACTGCCTATCAATTTTTTATCCATAAGTTCTTATCCTACCAGTTGGTCCAGGTTAAAGTTGGTACTTCACTCACCTCTCCACAGGTCTAAGAGAACTGCGCCCCACAAGGCTACGTGTTTAATGTCACACCCAGGCCACTGGTCACCGCCTCGCTGAAGGTCCATGACTTTTGCATTTGGTACAGCTCCCACCCTGGCTGAGCACCAGCTCCAAGGTGCCACCTGAAATGTCTCCAGCTGGACCCTGTCTCATGCCTTCCATTTCTATTCTGCAAAAATGTGGGTCGTGCATATCAGTCTTTGTACAACAGTCCATTCTCTCCCAGAAATCTACTTGGGTTTCCAGCACTTACAAGTTGTTGCAAAGTCCCACATTTGGGCCGTGCCTTTAACAGAAAGCTGATTCGCGACTCCATATTCATCAACTAAAGACCAGCTGCATTTGGAAGTGAAATGCTCTCTGCTTTCTTGCTCATACCCCGTGGAGGGCAGATTGTGCTGCTACTCTGTATACTTACCAGGCTCTGGTCTTGTACTGACTGGACTATGGTTGCCAGTTTTGTGGCTTGGCAGCACCTTCAGCTTTGAATCTGTTAGATCCAGTCCATCACTGAAGCATTTGACTAGCACCTTGCGGACTAGCCCTGTAGACAGTCTCCTTGCAGAACCGGGAATCTTCTCTCTTGAGTTTTGATGGTACCAACTGTTGCTCACTTGCACAGTTACACTTAAACTATTTCTTCTTAATCCAACTTAACACATTCCTTCTGCATACAAGGACATTGACTCTCTTGGATGGAATCACGAGTAGGAATGTGCCTCGCAGGCCTCTACTTCCACCAAACCTCCTTAGAATGTAATCCCTGTATTTTCCCACACAACACCCGTTGTTTGGTAACCAGACCATGAATTAGGACCAATATATTTCATGGTCCTCAAGTTTCGATTGCCCTCATGACCTTTCAGTGTCTGTTCCTTGCGGTTCTCCGCAAATATCTGGGTGCTATTATCATTTACATGGGCAATTTCAAAGCAATGAACAGAACGAATTATGCTTTTACAACACCCACCAGTAAGGAACATCATTTATTGCCAGGAACACAGCATTTTTACTTCAGAGCTGATAGCAATTAACAGAGCCATCTTCCCTAACAAAATATCCAAAAGATCCGTTAAAAGAACAAGTAAGATCTCATGTAAGAGGAAGAGAAAAATTTATGTAAATACCAGGGTAAGTCAAGATCCAACATTAGCTGCATACTGCAAAAAATACTGTAATACTTTAATGACTTTCCTTAAAGCCAGTAGAATATCCAGAAGTATCCATGTTGTGCCAGAAATAAATAATGCAGATAATAAGGTTAAAACTATATGGGACATTGTCAAGCGGGAGATTTGACAGCCAGTAAGTGTGTACGATTCCATAACAATTAAACTAAATGCCAGTGTTGTGACTGACAATTCACAAGCTGGAGGTACTTTTAACAATAACTTTCCAGGCATAGCAACAAATATATGATTAACTGGTTTAGTTGGAAAAAGCAAGAGAATGTATTAAGTGTCATTCCACCAAACCTTAAGCAGCTAGAAGTAGCACCAACATCCTTCACCGAAATTGATATAATTCCAAAAATTCTAAAAAATAAAAGCTCTTGTGTGGTTGATATAATTTCAAACAGAATTCTGAAAAGTTAAGTAATGTCCTTAGTGATATATGCAGTGCATCACTGGAAGAGGGAATTTTTCTAGACAGGTAAAAATATGCAATTATTAAACCACTTCATAAGAAAAGTGACCTGACAGACTTAAACAATTATCGTCCAATTTCCTTACTGTCATCTTTTACCAAAATATTCGAGAAAGAGGTATACTCCAGATTAGCTGCACACTTATACGGAAACAATTTACGTAGCATAACACAGTTTGGATTCCAGAAATGTTGCTCAACTGAGAGTACTATTTATACATTCACGTAAAGAAGTTGTATGGAATTGGTAACTTCACACACAACTGGTTTGAATCATACTTGACAAATAAAATGCAAAAGGTTGTGATGAATAATTCAGACAATGTCATAATGGTAGACAGTTGTTCTGATGGGAGGGGGGAGGGGGTGGGATCACAAAGGGAGTCCCATAAGATTCAATTTTGGGTCCACTTAATGTTAAAACAACCAAAATTTGTACTTTTGGTAGACAATAATGGTGTTCCGATAAATCCCGTTAGAACGAAATTGAAAGAAAGCAATAGAAGAGTTCATTAATATTTCCAAAGAATTATTAAGTTGTTCTGTGAAAATTGACTCTCTCTAAATTTTGGAAAAAGCACACTACATTCAATTCGGTACAACAAAAAGTCTTGCCACAACAATTGATGTAGCATATGAGCAGGAGTCAGTAAGGAGGGCAGATGCTACAAATTTTTGGGCGTACATATTTATGAAAACTTGACATGGAAGAAGCATATTTCTGAGTTCCTCAAACAATAAAGTTCAACTACTTTTGCTCTTTGTGTAATTGCTAATCTTGAAAACAAATGTATCAACCTGCTGACAATTTGGCTTGTTTCCACTCAATGTTGTACAGAATAATTCTGTGGGGACTCATCCCTTAGAAAGAAAGCATTGATTGCACAAAAGCGAACAGTAAGAATCATATATGGTATTACCCACGGACATCATGTAGGTACCACTTGAAGGGGCTATGCATTTTAGCCCCGCTGCAACAATACGTATCTTTGCTAATGAAATTTTTCATAAAGAATTCATAACAATTTGAGAAGAACAGTTTGCACATACGTACCTCAACACTAGAGAAGGAAAAATGACCTTTATTATCCATTGTTAAAGCTGTCAGTGGCTCAGAGAGTAGTTCAGAGTGAAGTCATAAAAATTTTTGAACATTTTCCCAATAACATAATATGTCTGTCAGATACTGAAGCAAGTTTGAAATGTTCACAAGAAATGATTTTAAATTATTCCATTGAGGAAGTTGTACTTAAAAACAGGTAGCCAGCCCAAAAAAACCTTATTTTTAAGTGTAGCTGCATGAGTAGGAATAAAATGATAGTGTGTTCATTAATGTTAGCACTGATCTCATATACATATCGTGTAAACGGACTTGTTCCACATCATTTCATAAAAGAATCATTCAGATGATGTATGGAACATGTAATTAACTACCTAACTAACTAACTAACTGTCACCCCTGTGCCCCCTCCTATCTTCTTCCCCAAGTCTTTTTTGCTACACCTACATTCTCTCCCCCATATTTCCTCCCTCCTTTCCCCTTATCCTCTCCACTCCCCTGATAGTTAACCCCCATATAAAACCCTCTTCTCAACATCTAAACTCCTCGCACATAACATCTCCCTCTGCTCCATATCCTGCACTCTTCCCCTATACCCTGTAACACTCCACTGTATCTTCATATCCTCCGTGTCTTCTAAGTATCCACATCTCCTCCTCCATCCCTCCCGCCCCCATCCAGAGCATACCTCCCTCCCCAAGGTCCCTCTCCTGTGTAGTCATTTCATTCCCTCCCTTCCTATAACATATATGTCTTCCCTCCGCCCATGCATCCACCTTCCTTCCTTCCTGTGTCCCATGCATCCACCTTCCTTCCACCCTTCCATCCTTCCTCTGTCCCATGCGTCCAGCTTCCTTCCACCATTCCTTCCTTCCTCTGTCCCATGTGTCCATCTTCCTTCCTTCTTCCTTCCCTCCCTCCCTCCATAAAGGCATCCACATTGCTGTCTCCCACATCTTCTGTCTTCACCCACCTCTCCACCTATTTCCTTCCATTACCGTGTGTTTGCCCTCTTTATTCCTCTGTCCTTACCTGTCAGAAAACCTATTTACCTCTCTTTAGTGACCACTGGGTTGCCTCTCCCCCCTTCACCTCCTAACCGTTGGTGCCACATGTACACCCATCAAACACCTCTGTTCTTCTTTGGCCTCTTGCCCCCAACTCCCCACATGCTGCCAACCCTCCCCACCCCCACCCCCCTCCCTCCACGTACTCATAATGTATATCATTTCCATTTAAAATATTTTTTAAAGATTAATTGCAGAATTTCTAAATCAAATTCTGTCATAATTTAGAACATTTTTACTAACCCAGCAATATAAGATACCCATTTCTTAACACCATATTCTTGTTTTTGTCTTAATATTTTGCTTTAATTTTTTTCAGGTTTCTCATCCAACAAAGGATCTGAAACGACCATCGACGAAGAAGACTGCTCTACATTGCATATTCTTCTTTGGTACAAACAATTAGTTAGTATCCTCATTGAATAAATAGATGAAGTAACATAGCTGTTCACTATGTCGCTTGAGTTAATTTCGAAAGTTATCTTTTTGCAGTGCATGGATTGAAGAGACGAACATAAAACCATACTTTGAATTCAAGGATCAACTTGTGAAGTCCAATAAATCAGTAGCATTTAAAGATGCCATAAATGCAATAGAGGATTATATAAAGAATCAAGGAGAGGTAATATGATGGAAATGATTTTCGTAATATTTTTGTATTCTAATGGTGATTTTATTTATAAGTGTTAACTTTTTCATGGCAGTTTCTTCTCGGGTAGCAAATAATTTTAAATTTCTGTTGCTGAAGATTGTTTTTTTACCACATGCATTTGTAAACATGTGTGTTAGAAAAGGAGCTTTTTACACCTGTTGTAGCCCCCCCCCCCCCCCCCCCCCCCCCCACACACACACACACATACAAATTGTTATATTGTAAGTTGCCTTATAAATAATGACTTTTTTACACTAAATATACTGGAAGAAATAAAAATTTTCACTGTTGTAACAAAATATGCTGACATTACTTTAAATGGACAGACAGATAAAGAAAGTTGGTGAAAATTTCACTAGCATTATTAACTGACAACGTATTTGTTCTACTACTGGAGGTAATACAAATTACACATAGCATTATGTATATTCTGTGATACGTAGCAAAAAATAGTCTTTGCATATTTAGCAATTGCCAGTGACAACTCTGTATATTTTCATTAAAAGTACCTTACACTGACTGACTGCATATGTGTAAATGTCATAGAATTACCTTATTACATGATTATTATGGAGTATTGCCATTGGCATTTGCTAAAAAGCATTATATATAAGGCAGGTCACATAATTGATATGAAAAATCACGTACATATAAAACACCACTGTTGTTGTGGTCTTCAGTCCAGAAACTGGTTTGATGCAGCTCTCCACGCTACCATCTCCTGTGCAAGCTTCATCTCCGAGCAACTATCGCACCCTACATCCTTCTGAATCTGTTGAATGTCCTCATCTCTTGGTCTCTCTTTACGATTTTTACCCTCCACCCTGCCTTCAATACTAAATTGGTGATCACTTGATGCCTCAGAACATTTTCTACCAACTGATACCTTCTTCTGGTCAAGCTGTGCCACAAATTCCTCTTCTCTCCAATTATATTCAGTACCTCCTCATTAGTTACGTGATCTACCCATCTAAACTTCAGCATTCCTCTGTAGCACAACATTTCGAAAGCTTCTATTCTCTTCTTGTCCAAACTACTTATCATCCACGTTTCACTTCCATACATGGCTACACTCCATACAAATACTTTTAGAAACGAATTCCTGACACCTAAATCTATACTCGATGTTAACACATTTCTGTTCTTCAGAAACGCTTTCCTTGCCATTGTCAGTCTACATTTTATATCCTCTCTACTTCGAACATCATCAGTTATTTTGCTCCCCAAATAGCAAAACTCCTTTACTACTTTAAGTATCTCATTTTCTAATCTAATTCCCTCAGCATCACCCGATTTAATTCGACTACATTCCATTATCCTCATTTTGCTTTTGTTGGTGTTCATCTTATATCCTCCTTTCAAGACACTCTCCATTCCGTTCAACTGCTCTTCCAGGTCCTTTGCTGTCTCTGACAGAATTAAGGTGTCGTTGACAAACTGCAAAGTTTTTATTTCTTCTCCATGGATTTTAATTCCTGCTCCAATTTTTTCTTTTGTTTCCTTTACTGCTTGCTCAATATACAATTTGAATAACATTGGGGATAGGCTACAACCCTGTCTCACTCCCTTCCCAATCACTGCTTCCCTTTCATGCCCCTTGACTCTCGTAACTGCCATCTGGTTTCTGTACAAATTATAAATAGCCTTTCGCTCCCTGTATCTGCCACCTTCAGAATTTAAAAGAGAATATTCCAGTCAACACTATGTGTACTATAACTAAAGTGTTATAAGAAATATGTGTCTTTTGTAATACGTATGTCAGTGATGATGGGCAGTGCACAAAGCTAGTCCAGTAAAATAAACCAATATCTGCAAGCAGTTTATAACAAACAACTACCAGTATGATTTGTCACTACTTCTACAGGCTGCAGAGCACTGAATGTATACGCTTTCACTACTAGCCAGTTTCTTCCTGTTCCCTTCACAGATAGAGGGACTATCAATGTGATTTCAAATTTGCCCGGAGCACTAGTTACTCGAAGGAGTCTCACAGCTGTATTATTGTATGTGTTTGGGTTGAATATGTTGGTATATATACATTTTGAAAATAATAAGATGGACATGATAAACTTTGGTGTTTGTTTATAAATAAGTTGAGAATGGATTATTTGAATTCAAACCACAGTAATAGTATAGAGTATGTATAGATAAATTTGCAAAGTCCAGCAGGAGAATTTGATAAATAGTTGTTTCTCTGTTGTGATTTCAAAGTGGGTGTCGGCTTAATGCCACATTCATCAGAAGTCACACTACTGTCTGTACCCTGAAGACAGGTTCTGTCCATGCCATTGGCAATTGGGTTGAATTCACTAGCTGATCTGCTACATCAGTAGCTACAAAAGACTTCTAAGGATAGCAGATGGAAGGGAATGATGGAGTTTGATAAGCACATCAATGATACAAGAGTAAGATGTGTGGTGGTGGTTTTTTTTTTTTTAATTAACTTGTCCCAATAAACTTGGCAGTAAATCAGGCCATGACAATGCATTTTAAAAGACAATGCTGCTAAATTTACTGCTCAGCTCCAGAGACACTTAGGAGTTCTAGTCAAAGGCATAGTTATTGTTTTATAAAAGTTTGTACCCAGTTGTTGAAGGATTTACTTGGAAGGGTGAAGGACGTTTGAAAATAACAGCAGTTAACTTCTAGAAAGATGCATACAAAATAGAATCTAGCATCTGGTGAGGAGGAACAGCTGGTTAGTCTGTTTTGCGTTTTCGGAAGAGCTTTTACCATCAAGTGGCAAAACCTGCAGGAAGGAGAGGCTGGCTGAGTTCTGACTGTAATGTACAGTAAACTGTCTGCATACCAGAATGTGGTAAACCATTTCAAACCAAAGGCAATTACTCAAGAAAGTTCAGAAAACTAAATATGTTTTTATGGGAAAAAATTATAGCTTCTTTCTACATAATAATTAAAGATTGATACAGTAGCTAATTGCAAGAATAAACAGAAAATGAAACTGTGTACGCTGGTGTGATCTGTAGGACCTATGAACTTTAAATTCTACTTTCATAAGTGGAGTCATTAAATGTGAGCATCCACTGTCAGAAAAACATAAAATTTTATTAGTCCTAGAACAATAGAAACATAAAGCATCAAACCACTAATGGACAGTTTCCAGATTGATGTTAGGTAGCTATGTTTTGAGATGTTAAGTTTGTTTTGTTTGTATGTTGGCCAGATGCAGAAACAATGTAAAAACCAGATCCAATAACAAAGTAAGAGCTCTGTAGTTTTCCTGCTTTGCTTGACTGAAGGTATACTTACAGGAAATCAGTATGCCTGATGATTTCATTTTTGTTTTCAGTCATTTGAAAAGTGACAATCATATTTGTCAGGTGCTGTTAATAATGGTGTAAGATGTGATCTCAGTCTGTTAGCTGGTTTTGTCCAGAAAGGTTAATAGTTAATCAGCTAACTTCCCCATCCCCACCTTATATTTGGCAACTCACCTAGTAATCTTTGTTACATCCTGCAAGCCATGATTCCATCCAGATTACTTTTTAATAAACTTCCCAAAGTAGAGCATGAAATGATTGAGTCAAATGGTGAAGGTTTCAACACAAACTCAGTACATTACTGAGTCTATATTTCCTACACTCTTTCTGCATGCCCACTTGCTTGTTAGATTTGACCAAAGTTTGCATATTATCATTACAGTCCAAAACTGTTTCTGTTGTCTCCTTTCTGATCCCATTATATATTTAAATTTGTGAATGGCGAATGTATGGAGTGGGGGTACTCTTTTTTTTTCCTTCCCTAGCATTTTGTTCAATGTAACATTAAATAATACTAAAAAACAACATTGCACCACTATATACATGTTTGTATTTTCCATATGTACGTAGCACTTGTGTTTTTATGATTGAAATATCCAAAACTTTATACTAATGTTTGAATAACTGTATTAGTGGCAGATAGCTACTACAGCAATATGAAGTTGGTTCTAGATGACACAGTAGTGTATTAAGTGTCATTATTAACTTAACTGAGAAATGCAGAGTTGTGAAGATTGGTATCTGGATCTAAATACAAATAAATGTTTAGTAGGATATGTAAATAGAAGGAAAGATCAGATATGGTTTAACAGAGCAATTATTGATAATTCACCTGAATCATTTACAATAGTAATTTCTGTCCAGAGCAGGGGAAAGACACCACAAATGTAGAAGTGAGGAAGGAAGATGCCAGACACCAGTTTATTGGAATGGTTCTAAGTAGGTATGATAAGTACATGAAAAAGGTGGTTCCCTTATTGTGTGAAACCATAGTCACAAATATTCCAAGTGCCTATGTTCCAAAATGAGTTAATAAATATATTACATTATCTAGCAACAACAATATTAAGGAAAGGATATATAAGGAGACACTGAGTCACAGGCAGGCACCACAGAGACTGCTGTACATTCAAGCTTTTCGCCAAAGGCCTTCTTCTGGAGTAAAAAGCACAGAAGCATTCGCACAAGCACAAGATGCGTGCTCACACACATGACCACTGTCTCTGGCTATTGAGTCCAGACTGCGGATGCAACTGTGCCAGACAGGAAGAGCAATCTGGTGTGGATGGTGGGGGTAAGGAGGTGGTGGAGATTAAGGTTCAGTTGTGTCAGTCCTGGGTGAGAGTCTTGAGGGGAGTGCTCCTCTGTGGCCAGATGGTGGGTATGTGGGAGGTGGCTGGTGACTGGAAAGTGGCTGATGACTGGAAACAAAGTGTGGGAGATCCATTTCTGTACATGGTTGGGACGGTAATTTCACTCTGTGAAAGCCCTAGTGAGACTTCAGTTGATGATACGGAATGGGTGGCAGTTGTTGAAGTGGAGGAAAAAACCTTAGACCCACAGAAGTATCAATTCTTTCCAAGGCCGTGCCTTTGGCCTCACTACCAAAGTCAGTCAGCCAGGACTTCCGAAAGACATTCACTCCTTATTCCATTCTGTACAGTGGAATCACTTTGTCACCAACCCTACCAATTGGACTCAGCTCAAAACCGAAATTGAACCCTGCCTGCCTCACTACACTCCTCTATCCAACTGTGCCATCCTTTGTTAACATTGCAGAATTCCCCCCCCCTCTCTCTCTCTCTCTCTCTCTCTCTCTCTCTCTCTCTCACACACACACACACACACACACACACACACACACACACACACACACACACACACACACCTCTACCACTGCCCACATTCCTACCCAGTCACCCAAGGCACTCCTTTGTGAGCAGTTACTGTCCCTCCAGTGAGAAAATGTTGTCTCTCGTGGGCCAACACCTGCAGCCTGTTACCTGTAACCTGCCCTTCTGTACAAAACACAACAACTGCTTGCTCCAGCAATTTACCCCAATTCCTATTCCTGTACCACACAGCACCCTGCTCAACACTTTTCATGCCACATCTCTCTACACTAACATTCCCAATGACCATGGAATTGCCACTACTGAACACTACCTTTCCCAATCCCCAACTGACTCCATTCCTGCAACCTCCTTCATGGCCACCATGACTGACTGTACCCTCATCCACAGTTACTTCTCCTTTTGAAGGCATCACCTACAAACAGATCTGTGGTAAAGCAGTGGAAATCTGCATTGCACCATCCAGTGCCAACCTATTTATTGGTCTTCTAGAGGAATCCTTCCTAACCAACAAGAATACTTAACTCCTCACTTGGTTCAGATTCACTGATGGTTCTTTGTGATCTGGACTGTGGGTGAGGAAACCCTATCCACATTCTGCAAGAACCTCAACATCTTCTCCCCAATTTGCTTCACTTGGTCCTCCTCAACTCAACAAGGCACCTTCCTCAATGTCTACATTCACCTCAAGGATGGCTAATCAGTACTTTCATGCATATCAAACATACCAACCACCAGAAATACCTTCACTTCAACTGAAATGAGGAATAACCTACCCACTATCCTTAACACCCTTCCTATAGTGGTCCTGCCATCTGCTGAACCTAAGTAGCATCCTTGTCCATCCCTACTCCATCTCTGCTCCCAACCCTTTGCCTCGGGGCTCATACCCCTGCAATAGACCTAGATGCAAGACCTGTCCCATACATCCTCACACCTCTAGTCACAGGCATGTTGTCCTATCCCATCAAAGACAGGGCTATCTGTGAAACTATCATTTGATCTACAAACTAAGCTGCAATCACTGTGCTACTTCCTGTGTGAGCATGACAACTAACAGCTCTCTCTCCACATGAATTGCTACTGACAGACTGTGGCCGAGAAACAGGTGGACCACACAGATGCTCATGCGGCCCAATACAGTGTGCTTCATTCACTTCAATGACTGCTTGACGGCCTGTGCTATATGGGTCCTTCCTGTGAAAATCAGCTTGGTGCTTTTCCGATTTACCCAGACAGGAACTTTACCTGCAATATGTCCTACATTCTTGCGCGCACCCGCGCGCACACACACACACACACACACACACACACACACACACACACACACACACACACAGAGTCTCAATCTTTGTTAGTCCCTGTCCTTCTCCTAACTATTCCCTTCCCTGCTCCCACTCCCACATGAAGTCTTTTATTCTGCCAGCACACTTGCTAAGGCCCCCCCCTTTCTCTCTCTCTCTCTCTCTCTCTCTCTCTCTCTCTCTCTCTGTGTCTATCTCGCCCCTCACCCATGCGTCCTTACCCCACCATTCACGCCAGAGTGCTGCTCTCATCAGGTACAGTTGCTGTCCACTGTCCAGCTCAGTGTTTTTTTTTTTTTTTTGTGTGTGTGTGTGTGTGTGTGTGTGTGTGTGTGTGTGTTTTGGATTTTATTTGGAAAGTTATTGGAAATCAGTACTGATGTCAATAATCTTGAGGTTCTTCTTTGAAATTACAAGTGGTTCACCTCAATGGATATTTAATTAATATTTATAAAAGATGTACCATTTGTACATACATTTACATACTATTTTAAGGTAACAGCTACGGTCTCTTCAAACCATACATTTGGCTTCAGATTGGGCAAAGACAGCCACCACTTTCTAGTAATTACCTTACAGGCATCGGCCTGGCAAAGAAATTTCTCAAAAAATAGTTCAAAGCTAACTGCTGTTAACAATGACAAAACATAAAGTAAAATTTTTAAGAAAAGTTGATGTGCGTGATAAACTAATGTTTTTTTCCACATTTAATGAGTCAGTTTGGATCTACTGATTTATTGAATAGAAATAAACATGACAGACATTTTAGAACAGCGAGGTTATCAGCCTATGTAAACAGTCCATAAATGAATAACAGAACCAAGAATGGGCCCAACATCATTATAGATGTTAATCTTATCCCATGTGAATATAACTATCGGACATTAGTTTAAAATGTAATATGTTACAAAAAAATTTTAAAATGTAATATGTTATAAAAATTGTGTTGAGTGTTTGTTGATTTACAAGGTTGAGATTAAAAAAATTAATGACTTTATAACCATGAAGTATATTATGAACTGCAAAATTCATTAGTGTGTGCACTGTTAATCTTGTGTGTTCAGACAGTATTGCTTTATTGTAGAATCTGTGTTTTAAAAATACTAGTGGTTCGGTTCCTTGCCTATTATTTATGCTTTTATTTGTCATACTTTTTCACAGAAATACAATGACCTTATGGACCCAGATGCGGAGTTCAATAGGTTAAGGGAATCTGTAGCAGCCAAGAAGGATGCAAAATCTAAGGCATTAAAAAAGGTGTGTGTGTGTTTCTCTTCTCTCCCCCCTCCACTCCCCCTTTCTGTTAATTTCTCAACCATTTCTGTAGTCAGTATAAGTATGACAACTGGTTGAATTTTTATATTGATTTGCTACCTATAGCAACTTAATTCCAGGTTTTAAAATTATGTTGACAGTTTCTATATTTTAAGAAAGCTCAGGGCACAATTAATGGCTTGTAACACAGTATCGCATATTAAAATTACCAGTAAATGTTACTGATAATCAGTGATGTATTCTTAGTATAAGAAATATTAAATTTAAGACAAAGGCAGTATGAAGCAGTTAAAACTTTGAAAGTTTTTAAGAGCCTATTTGGAATGGAAACTAAAACATAATACATGAAACATGAGGTTTCAGAGTTCTTTGTAGGAACAGAACAAATTCAGAATTATAGAAAATCTTGATACAGTAGAAGGAAGAACAAATGTATGTGTGGTAGGGAATAATAGTCTCCTGCCCTGAATGGTGTCATTGAATGCAATATATCCTTGCCTTCATTATTATTTGAAACCAGTCACACTTCAGCTATCTTTGATTTAGTATGGACTTCCAACCTTATAATAGTTTGGAACTTATACATGTGCAAAAGTATTGGGAGATGCAAGTCACATCTGGATTATGAATACATAAATGATTGGCAGCTGATACGGTAAACCACGAGACTGGTTTTCATTTGGATATCATTATAAATTAATGTTTATGTCAAAAGTCTTGAAGTTATTCTTTGAAATAAAATACTGTTGTGTCACTGTAGTGGATTGTCTAACGACATTAAGAAAATATTAACCATTTTGGCAGAAATTGAATATTAAATCTTGATAACACAAATTTGATGTTACAATTGGAATGAATGCCCGACTCGTCTCAGTAACACTATAGACAGATCTGTGATAAGAAGTACATACATGCTAACTGTTTTAGACATTATTTTTCCTGACCCACTGACCATTACAGTGAGGTACAACATATCATAACAATTAAAATTCTCACAGAAACAGATGCACAGTATCTTGCCGGATCTGTGCTTCCTTGTACAAATGTACCTCTCAAACAGATTGCTTCACACAGTTTATTTGAAGTCACTGCCATTGGTGCCAGATGTCACAATATTAATTGACACACTTTGTAACATACAATGTGTGTACTTTCATCTCCTGATGACCTTAAGGCTTACTCCTTCCCACTTTTGTGAGACTATATCTTGGACCAGTCACTTTAATGAAACAGAAAACAAACCACAGAATATGTTGTTTGGGATAGCAACAAACTCTTTCTTGATGACTTCAAGAATGAGATAACAATTAGCGATTCTTGACTTTTATAATCTTATAAACCAGAATAAGATGAAATTAGCAGACAATCTTCCAAAGATATTTACTTTGAAAGTGAATGGGATATGTCCATAGTACACTGTTTATTTACAAAAGAAACTCGTACCCCGCCATATGGATAGAAAAATAAAGTGAATCTGTTGTCTATGAGGCATTAAAGTGTTCTTCTGTAAATAATATGATAATGGTTGACATGATGACTGAAATACTTTTTCCTGGGCCTTTGATTCACGAGCCATGCAGTGAAGGTATGCACTAACAAAGCATCATAAAATAACATTTTTTTAAATAATTAATTTTGGGTATTTATTTTGAATTAAATTGATCCATGTTTAATTCTGTCTGCTTACTGCTGTCAGAAGAAAAAAGTGATTGTGGCATTGCTGCTGTCTTCCAGGTATTTAGGTGGCTCTCTTTTCAAGGGTGATCTGTAAAGGAACATTTGAAAACAGAGTTAAGCATTTCAGGTTTTGCTCTGCTACCATTAATTTCAGTTCCTGTCTCATTCGCTAGGGACTGGACGCCACCTTTGGTGCTACTAACAGCCTTTACATGCGACCAGAATTTCTTTGGGTTTTGTGAAAGATCATTTGACAGTGTTTTGCTACAGTAGTCATTGAAGGCTTCTTGCACTGCTCTGTTGACAGCCAAACAGGTTTCATTCAGCATCTGTAGTGTTCCTTTATAGTGATTGTATATTGTGAAGGATCCCTCCCATTATGAACTGTTATACTTGGTACATATCTATCCAGTGCATGCTCAACTATTCTTTTAAACTTGAGCCATAGTTCCTATACATGCTCCTGCCCTGCACTGAAAGTTTAAAGTTTCTCTTTGCGAGGACAAGATTAGAAAAATTACAGCACACACAGAGGCACTCAGTCATTCCACCTGTGCTCCATGTGTGAAGAAACGGGAAAAAATCCCAGTAACTGGTACAATGAAACGTGCACTCTGCCATGCACTTCATTGGTTTGCAGAGTATTGATGTAGATGTAGGCGTAATGGTAGGCTGTAGTGAGCAAGCAGCACTGTCAGAAAATTGTAAAAAACAGACTGCTGCGACAGTAAAGAACCAGAGAATATTAGTTTGTAAGCAGGTTCAAAAGGATGCAGTAGTTATGTTAATATGAAAACAATTGCACAAGATAGACTGACTGGGAACAACAACAACAACAACGACATGAATAAAGAGCTTCCATTTGCTGGTTTGAAGTTGTCACAATAAATTCCTAATTATATAGAGTTAAGGTGCTCTAGGCATTGTATGTATGATGTACATTTGGCAGTGGCACCTTTGATTTTCTACCTGAACATCTCCCTCATTCCCACTCCTGTCTGCTCGCTACCTTCTTCCTTTCCACCCTGTCACTAGGCCTATTTGAGGTCTCCATTCCTCCCTCATATTATGTGCTTTCCATGTCTCAATCATGTACTCTGAATATGCTGGCTGCCTCTCCCTCCGTTTCTCTCTGATTGCTTGCTGTCTCTCAACCTCCCTTATACTCTGCATGCCATCACTCTTTTGACTCTACCACTTCCCCGTATCAAACTCTGTTCTGCAAACCTGCTGGCATTCTCTTTGTCTTTCTTTCCTTTTGCCTGTATGCCACGTACATCCCTTCCTGTGCCGCTTGTCTCTTCCTCTTCCCCTCTGCGACTTAGCCTTTCCATTCTCCATCTACCCCTTTTGTCAAACATGCGTTTTGGCATGTCAAAATATTAGTAGATGCAAGTATTGAATGTATTACACTTAAACAGCCAACAAGTTCACTACTATGTGCATCAATGAAGGAAAATGTGTATCTGGAGACTTTATATGATCTGAAGAAGTATGGAAAGCTATATAAATAATGTGCCTTCTAGGATATTCTTAAGCCATGTTATAGGATATTCTTAAGCCATGTTAGCACAGTTTTTTACACTACAAGCCGTTATTGTATACATGGCAGTTTGATTTTTGTGTTTGAAATCAATTGTGTGTCTAACAATGTAGGACTCAGAAGCAACATTTTAGTCACCTGAATGATGCTTTGGATATGGTAATCCTGTCATGAAATGAAAGCATGTTGTTAATATTTCCTACATCATTTAGAGTTTACTACTACAACTATGCAGAATCATAATTTCCCCTTTATACCAGTTAATTAGTCCCATCCTTCCTGTTTTTATTGCTGGGAGAATACAACACAGTACACATCAGAGACACCAGGGGATTATCAGGTTGATGTATGTCTTTATTTTGACTGTTTCTTTCATAATAAAGAAATGCAAGAGGACTCCCATATTAATGAATAGTAATTACTAGCCGATAGCATTGTAAGGGGCATCATTTCTTGATTTACGTTCCTCTTTCTTTCCCCAAATGCCTAAATGCTTTAGAGGCTTGGCAGTTGGAACTTGACACTTAAAGTTAAACGTGTGTTGTAGGCCGATGAAATGCCTTTGTGACATTGCACAAATGAAAAATGTAAATTACAAGGAACAGTATGGAGTTGTAATTTGATAGATAAAAAAAAACCTCACCAAGTGGCGGTAGAACACACACATAAAAGGAGATTATACAGAAAGTATATGAGTGGATTAGGACATAAGGTAGAAAACAGATGACAGTTTAAACAAGACAGACAACAACAAAGACTGTAAAGAGGATTACATAAGAAGGAATGATGGCCACATGGGCTAATATAACAACGAAAACAATCAACAGAATGGAGTTAGTTCCATTAATTATTGGAACATGGCGTATAATTTGAGCTCTACTGTGACCATTTTGTGCAGAATCAGAAAAAAATAGTTCTTTGGAAAGTTTGTGAAGGTCTGAATTATTATATATAATCTTTCAGTTTTAATCTGTTTTTTGTAGAACAAATATATTATTGATACAGTAAATGCTAAGGTAGTGCCATTTTTCCCATCTTAATATAATAGTAGACATTTAACTGATAGTGGTAATTGTCTTGTGTTACAGGAGACACCTGTTAAAAACATTAAAAGAGGGCCTTCAGATAAAATGAAGGATACTCCAACACCGAAAAAGGCTCGAAGTCAATCTTTGGAAGATGATAGTGTTAGGATAAAACATAACATTTCACCAAATCTTGTTAATCACAGCCCAAGTCCAAGGAAAGGAGCTGCATCAAATTTATTGGAGCGCCCGTCAAATATTATACGCCCTGTGAGTATAACATTCTTCAATTTTGTAGATATAAAAATTCAGTTAGGTTAAACTAGGTGCAGCAACACAATTGTAGAACACATTTAAGAGCTACAGAATAGATTTGCTTTCACCGTAGTTGTGGTGGTGGTGGTGGTGGTGGTAATGTCTGTAGGTTGTGAGACTATACTGAGGAAATAAATAATGTATCATACACAGTGTATAACTGAATATTAGAAAAGTCAATCAGGGATGATTCTGAATATTCTGTTGACATTTAGATGTCTTTTACAAAGATGCACTTGTACCCACATTAAATTTTTAAGCTTGATTGTATATATACCACCTTTTTCCATTAGGCTACAGAAGATTAAATGAGTAGATCACATAACTGATGAAGAGGTAAGGGATCAGATGTGAGAAATGAGCATTATGGCACTTGTTGATTAAAAGAAGGAATAGAGTGACAGGAGCTACCTGAAGCATCTCCGAATAGTTAATTTGATGATGGAAGAAGTATGGGGGTAAACACTATAGAGGGAGACCTAGGTTTGAATACAGTAAGCAAGTTCAAATTTGTGCAGGGTCATACAGATATGGAAGTACAAGATGGATCTGTGTGATGAGCTGCATCAGACCAATCTTTGGACTGATGACCTCAACTGCAGCTACCATCCGACAACAAAAACACATTTAGAGAAAAACATCTGTTAAATTGTGGTATAATGCTCCAGTAAATTTCTTCCTTTTCCTCTGCAATATGTTGAATTGTTGTATAGTATTGGTGTGTTGAGTATGAAACTTCTTTGCAGATTAAAACTATGTGCCAAACTCAGACTTAGAAAAGTCAATCAGGTATGATTCTAAACACTCTGCTGACATTTAGATGTCTTTCACAAAGATGCACTTAATAGACCTGTACCCACTCAGGATCTCTTCCTTTCCCAGGCAAGTGCTCCACCGACCGAGCTAACCAAGCACAACACATGATCTGTCCTCACTGCTTTACTTCTGCCAGAACCTCTCCTATCTTCCAAACTTCAGAAGTTCTCCTACAAAACTTACAGGACTAAAACTCATGGAAGAAAGAATATTGTGGAGGCATGGCTGAGCCAAAGCCTAGGGGATGTTCTCAGAATGAAAGTTTTGCTTTGCAACAGAGCGTATGATCGTGAGTCGCACGTGGGTAGTTCAGTCATTAGAGCACTTGCCGCAAAAGTTTGGCGCACAGTTTTAGTCTGCCAGGATGTTTCATATCAGCGCACACCCCATTGCAGAGTGAAAATTTCATTATGATGTTGAATGTTAACATCACTGTGTTATTCCGACTGGGTTGAGATCAGTTCTGTCTTAAGTACTCATAAAATTTCAGTCCCTGCTATTTCATCGAACCACATGATTCTGGCCTTCAGATAATATATAGGAGTTTCTTAAGTTGCCAGTCTTTTTACTGGTTTGATGTGGTGCACTGACTTTTCAATACTTGTGCTATCATCCCAACACAACTACTACACGCAGGAACATTATAACTGTGCAAACTAAAATCCCAGTTTCAAATTATTGCCACAGGAGTGGCGTGAAGAAAATGTTCAGTGTTTCCATTACACGTAATAAGAGGAACAAAAACCATTGAAGTAAAAATGGTATTAAGTGTGGATTTGCAATAGCAAGAAATGTTTATGTGTAAAATACACCTATATAAATTTGTGGTAGGAAGCCTTTTCTGAAAGTATTTGTCTGGAGTGAATCCTTAGATGAAAGTGAACCATGGACAATAAACAGTACAGCCTGATGAACCTAGAAATATTTGAAATGAGGTATTACATACAAATGCTGAAGATTAAATGTGTGAAGAGATTAAATGATGGAGAGGTGTCGAGTTGAAGAGAGAAGATCTTAAGGTATGTCCACATGATGCCTCTTTCATTGTGCGCAATCGCAGACACAAAGGAATAAAAGGGCATGCACAAAAATTCGTGGAAAGACTCTATGTATGCATAGGCGTTCTGCAGTCCATGGGTTCGCGCAAGCAGTCTGCTGTGTGAATCCCCTTATTCGCTTTGGAGTTTCTGTTCCATTTATTATGATGAAAAGGCGACAGAAAAAGAAAACAAAAGCGATTGTAGGTAAAGAAGTGTTTATACACAGTAAAAAGTGAAGACAACATTCTGTCTGCAAGTTTCAGGAGGAGGTCATGGCGAGATTTTAGATTTTCTACTTGGGAAACTGCAGCGATAAGCCTGGCAATAAAATTTTGTTACCTAGTAAATAGCGATTTATATATTCGTTTGAGTCATTTATTCCTCATTTCAAAACAAAGCATTTCAGTTCTATCACATTTGTAACTTGTAATTTATTATTTGATTGTTTTATACCTCTTTTCACTGTAGGAAATCCCTAAGCTTTTAATTATTAGCATATTTTGTTCCTGTACAATATTAAAATTTTTATCTATGAGCATCCATAAGTACTGTTCTCATGTATAATTATGACTCGTTCCATATCCATGCAGTTCCCTTGCATACTGGATCGAAGGAACACAAATAAATAAATAAATACATAAAAATAAAAAGTTATTGTTCCTAAGACTGACATATATACTTAAGGGAGGTTCTTTGTCATATGTGAAGGTTAATTTACTGTCAATGCATCATTTGTATTTAATCATGAAATGTGACATGTAGATTAGCATCCTTGGACATGGCATATTTGGGAATTTCATAAATGCCAGAATCTACTAGAACAGAGGTTGTGTTTTTCAGTTTCTGTTGTTCAGATGTCAGGCTACTCAGTTATTGTGTCTTTAAGTCACCACAGCACAAATATTCGTCCACCAGAGTTTTCATATACACTGTTCATAAATTTTTGGGTTATTCTTTTCAGTTTTCCTACTTCAAAATTTATGGTATCTTATTGTTTACAGAAATATGATGGGAGCCTTTTTATCTAATATGTGACACTCATGGCGACACATCTCAAATTTTTATTCAAATAACTGTCAGAAGCAGTTTTACATTTGATTTTTTTCTTTGTCTGTAATCACCTATAAACTTAAATGTGCTTCCTGTTGAGTCAACAGACATTATTGCACATAAATCACTTTACAGCGTAACCTCAACACAGTACACAATCAAACACATACAGATCCCAGCTGCCCATCGTCAGTTAAAAAGCGCAGTGTGCTGCCGAAGACAGGTAGCAATGTGCTTTATGCACAGATTCCATTTCCAGGAAATTACGCATGCACAAATGCACGTGTGTAGTTGCACTATTGGAAATTAATGTGCGAAGTTTAACACACAAAATTCATCGTATGGACATGGCTTTGTGGTATAACTTGACCAAAAGAAGGAGTATGTTGAAATGACACAGTCTGACCATCAAGAAATAGTCCGTTTGGTAATGGGAGTTAGTGTGGGGGGAAAAATTGTAGAGGGAGACGAAGGCCTGACTACAGCAAACAGTTTCAAGTAAATGTAGTTTGCAGCAGTTATGCAGAGATGCTATGTAAACCAAATTTGATGGTTGTCAAATGCATTTAGGCAAATAACTATTGGGTAAAATTTTACAGGCCTATTCAAGTCGCTTGCATCTAGAAATTTTGATGATGATAGGATTTGTTGATAACTCTGCTCTTTCCCACTTACCACCTTTGTTTTGAATACAGGGTCGGAAATTTTGTACAAATTGCACGTGACCATGTATTGGGTGAATCAAATTTTACACCCTCGGACACCACAGCATGATAATTGCATACTAAGAGTGAAAAGAGTCTCTAACAAAATTTCACAAAATTGGGCAGATTTTCAGAAGAAAGTATTCTTCAAAGAAAGGTAATTTGGCAACACTAATCAGTCACCTGTATGACACTTATCTGCGATCAGTATTCTGTTGGTGTGCTGCCTACTTAGTACAGTGAGTAGTGTTTTGAGATACATTACTCAAGTTTGATTCTTATTTATAATTTTAGGCAGTGTAATACATTATCAGGCTTCTTAATTGTTAATGCAGCAATTACAGGAAGTCTTACACAAAATGTGAGCAATTATTTATTTCTAACACAGAAACGAGACTACAGTTGTTTTTCTTCACATTTACACATGTATGTTGCCGCTTCATGCTATCCATTCCATTGTGAGCCTTTAAAAAAAGAAAAAGAAGAAAAAAACATTAACCACACTTACTTAATATAAGAAATTTGTTTAAAATCTCCAAATTAATATGTTTTGTGGGTATTTCTGTCTTGAAACAGATAATTTCTTTAAACTAAGTATGAACATGTTTCACTTACATGGCCAATAATTATACTCAACATTGAAGAATGCTGTAGTTGAGGTATATACACATTATTTAAGAAACACTGTACTACAGCATTTTTGGGCAGCATTAGCTGGATGTCGCAATTACAGAGTATTGAATGATGAAGCTGCTTGTCATACATGTGATTGATTACATTGTTTCCAAATTTCCTTTCGTTGACATCCATTTTCTACTGAAAATATTTAAGGGACAAGATTTTATTACTTTTTTGTAGTGCTAGCAAGGAAGAAAGCACCCTGTACTGTCAGAGTGTACGAATTTTGGATCACCCTATATTGGTATGGACATTGTGGAGGATGAGTATGGACATTGTGGAGGATGAGTATGGACATTGTGGAGGATGAGTATGGACATTGTGGAGGATGAGTATGGACATTGTGGAGGATGAGTATGGACATTGTGGAGGATGAGTATGGACATTGTGGAGGATGAGTATGGACATTGTGGAGGATGAGTATGGACATTGTGGAGGATGAGTATGGACATTGTGGAGGATGAGTATGGACATTGTTGAGGATGAGTATGGACATTGTTGAGGATGAGTATGGACATTGTTGAGGATGAGTATGGACATTGTTGAGGATGAGTATGGACATTGTTGAGGATGAGTATGGACATTGTTGAGGATCAGTATGGACATTGTGGAGGATCAGTATGGACATTGTGGAGGATCAGTATGGACATTGTGGAGGATCAGTAAGATAACAATTTAGTGTAGTGGAAGGTAGGAGGGTGTTACTCATTAACAGCAAGCTAACACAGCAATTGACTTGTTGAAAGCTGCAAATCCTTTACCACATAAATGTAATTGTGTGTAGAAATGTGACTAGAAGAGTGTTTCATTTTTAATTGATGATGGTGACTTCCTTTTAGTCATTGAAATTCTTGTTATAAATCATGTTAATGATCTGACATTGGTAGTTGAATGGTTCAGGCTAGGTACCAATTTTGTCTTTGTAAGTAATGAGATGTGCTGTGACAATATGGTTGCCAGTATATGACTTTTGTAAGAGGCATATAACACTGTGAAAAGGATTGTTGGCAGTATAAATGATGGTGGGTGTTACCATAGATAACATTGGGTTAAGAGGAATGTTTGCAGCTTTCACCAGTGATGTATCGTTAATGGCTGCTGTCACCTTTTGGTGCATATATTCATAGTTTTGTTGTTAGTTTGTGAATCCAATGACTATGAAGGCAAACAAATAAAACTGGTTGTTGTGACATACCAATCTGTAGCATAGCTCAAGGTATGTGTTATGTTGGAAGGTGACAATTCGGTTGAGTTGGCGAAGCCAATGAATGTTATGCTAAAATACCTGGTTGTGATGACTGACTGATCTGTACATTAATCCATTTGAATTAATCACAAACAACAACATGTTATAGTCGGCATTGTTTATGGCATTTGTTGCAGGTTTCCCTTGTCACTGGTCAAAGCTGACGACTCGTATGAAACATTCCTCCATTTCCGATAACATTCATATGGCAAGCAATTTGATATGAGGCACCTCATACATCCCCTTAAACAGACCATCTTCTGTAAATCTGCATACATTTGACAGAAATGTGCATGGATGTTTAGCTTTCTTAGAATGTTTCATCACAGTGATGAGCTGTTTTACGATTCTGTCTCTATCTTTGCTATTATTTTGTCACCTGCATACTTCATTGTTGAAAATGTAGCTCCTTCCGTAATTTGCCTGTATAATTCATGTGAAGCAAAGTGAAATACCAGAATGCTTTGTCTCCCAACAAGCTTTTTCCATAACGTAGTACAAACACCAAAGTAAGACCAAAACTTAGTGTATTAAGATATGGATAAATTTTAAGAGGTGAAGATGGCAATTACCTCTCACTGATAATTGCAGCCTGTGGTTTTACATAGAAGTATTGCTAAATTTCTCTCATAAATTGGCTAGTGGCTTAAAATGTGTGTATCTCATCATCAAAAAGCTCGTGGCATTGTTGTTTGATTTATCATCTTACTATTTCTGCTGTTTTTGCATTTGCACTTTTATTTTGTATGCTGTCTCATCTGGAACCCCAGGAGATTACTTACATTGAATGCATTCCCTTAAGAAATAATTATATTCAAAGTTTGTCTAATTGTCAGTTTTGTTGTAGGAAACTCCTATTTTGGATGTAGAGAGTGTTACACAGACTCTAAAAGAAAAGAATATTCTACCATCTGATCTCAAATTTGGCTTTCTCGGTCTGGGAATCATGGGCTCAGGAATTGTGAAGAATTTACTAAATTCAGGCCATTCAGTGATTGTCTGGAATAGGACGCCGGAAAAGGTAAGACAGCTATGATTTTTAATAATTAAATAGAACATGTTTGTTGTTTATGATTGATGAGATGTCTTGAAGACATTAAAAAGATAAAGCTTGAAGGTTGGTTTGAACACCAGACTGCTGAAGTTGATATGGTCCTATTTGAGGTAATATGCCATTACCTTCCTCTGACCACTGAACTGACTTACTAGCTGTTTGTAGGGGGGCTAAAGTTCAAGGTGGACACCAAACCATGGTGCAGCTTTTTTTCCCCACATTAGCACACATTGCCACAAGTGAAAATTGACAGATACAAATATGGGATCAAACCCCATTCTTGACACTTTACCACTTGCCTCAAGACATTGAACAATGAGATGACGTGAACTTTAATGAAATAGGAAACTTTCAGAAGATTTTTGAATTGTCACAGTATTCTGTGTTGTATCTATCCAATAAAACACTCAATCTCTATGAACTATGAATATTGCAATGGAGTGGTGCACACTGCTGAAATAGGTTGGTGGTGCCCATAGATCAAGATGTCAAATGTCCAGTATCCAATCTACATGTTCTGAAATTAGGTGGTTTAAAAATTTTTAGATGCAGGAAATAAAAATGACTCCTGTCGATGTAAAATATAATTAGCAAGAACTACCACATCTGAAATTTTTGAAAACTAGACATTGAAATTCATTTTAATTTAAATTTGCCATTTTTAAAGCATACTGAACAGGGCAGTTTTACATGTGACACAGTGGAAAATCTCTGGTAATGGCAGAGCTGAGAATGATATCAGTGGGAACAGCAAGCAATAGTTTTCAAAAGCTGTTTATTTTCAACATTACAGAATTACCACAAAAATATAAGTATCCATTCTCAACATTGTTACTAAAATGGTGCTTTTTAATCTCAGTAACATTTTAGCTAATTATTGTATTGAAGAACTTCCTTTGTCTAGTTTGTGGTAGGTAATGAATTTCTTTTCCATGTTTTTGTATTTCAACAGGGGGGAAAAAAAATCAGCTTTTCAAGATGAACCGTAAAGTGAAACATCCTGAAACTTACTCTGAGAATAAGTTTCATTGCTGATAGTTCAGTTCCTGTCTAAACAATACCCAACCCCTCAGTCTTTTGTATGTTTTATAATTGTATGGCAGTGTCTCCTACAGGATTTTTAACCATGACAGTGCATCTTGAAAAGCTTTTCGTAAAACAAGAAAACACTTAGTTATTGAGATTCCACAAAGGACAAGATCCCCAAGTGTACAATTAGATTGCTAAAACAAGTTCCATTACATACCATCATTTTTACTGTATTTGTGATGTTTCAGTTAAAAAATGCCAATTTTGTTGACAATGCACTAGGTAACAAACTTGAGAAAGCAGCAATTACTGTTCATTAAAATGTGACCCTACATTTGATTTAATTATTTATTGCATGAGAGAATGACTAAAGAAATTTTAGTTGTCGCTAAAACCTAAAATTTCCAAAAGATTCTTTGCAAAACATTTTGGAAATTGTTGAAACAAAAGACTACAGTAGAGATTTTAAGCTTCATCTACCTACCACTGGCAGCCATGAATGCTTATTACAGTTCATGGAAGTTGAGAAATCACAGCATAGGAGAATATCTCTCTCTCTCTCTCTCTCTCTCTCTCTCTCTGATGCGCGCGCGCGCGCACACACACACACACACACACACACACACACACACACACACACACCACTGAGCACATTCTTCAATGGAACATATCACAGTTATTTAAATAAGTAAAATACCACACCCAGCTTTCCTTAGCTCTACAGCGCAGTTTCATGACTTGGTGTTGGTTGCTTTCCCTGGTCACTCGCCACATCATCATCACATTTTGAGACAAACACTTCTGATGACCCATGTGCACTCAAATGGAGCTGGGGTAGTAGCACTGCCACTTCTTCAGGAGTACCTGCCTCCTGCACTTTCACATCACTACTACTTCCACTTCTGTTCACTTTAGCACACTGAAACACAGCACAGTCTTCCGTTGACAATTTGGTTGCTGCTACACTTCTTGTTCTCTTTCCTTTAGACTGGCACAGGACAGGAGAAAAGTATGGAGAGGTTTGTGGTTCCACAGTTTCTTCTTCAGGCAACTCTCTCTCCATACTGATGTTAAATTTAGACTCCAATTGACTAGCAGTACTCACTGGAGAAAAGTTAGGACTTTCTGATGATAATTCACTTGGTGTGTAATAGAGTGATATATGACTCTGTGTATCATCAGAGTTATTTGAATCACTTATTGAAGTGCTGGCATATGCTTTTGTTTTTAGGTAGACTTCAACATTTTCCTCTTCAGGTTCAAAAACTGCAGAGTCCGTACGACCACAGGACCCAGAGCGGCAGTTTTCAAAATAGAATCCCGGTAGATTTTCTAGAAGTTTGGCAAGTGTTTGTTGCTGGAATTTGTAAGATTCCCTGAAACGAAGTATCTGATGAGCACTGAACTTGCGAATCCTGTTGCGTTGGAAGACATAATTTTCTCGTACCCAGTTAAGCTGCCCAGTTGAATAATCTCTAACTCGCCTTATCTGCAAAGAGAGAAATAGTGTAACTTAAAAGAATTCCACCATATAATTCTTGCACAATTCTTTTTATGTATTTATTTTTTTATGCATTACCTGCTCATAGTATTGATCTCTGATGGATGTTAAATGATTTGTGCCATAATCTCTAAAATCCTTCAAGTGCTTAACTTGACCCTGGTAGCTTGTTTGGATCCATTCTACTTGCTGAGCACAATTATCCCTAATTCTATGCACCTGTGAACAAGGAAAAAAGATAGTTTTTGTTATTTTTAAATTTTACAGTTCTTCTGGGCTGTTTTGGAATATAATTTAACAAAATTGTAAATATACTTCCAAGTAGAATAATCAATTTAAGAAACTGTCCATTGCAGAATATAAAGTCAAATGCAGTACATACAGATGTTTCCACAGATCTTTGTTTCATACCTGTAATGTATAATTTTCTCTTAGTTTTTCCAATTGCTGTGTCTTATACTGCTCAATATTGTCTAGCATTTGGTAGATCTGCTTTGCTCGGGGTGATATTCTGTCTCTTCGACAGCAGCAGCAGTACTGGTGCCAGCCAGTCCTTTAATACAGTAAGCATAAATATATTTTCACTGTGCAATTACTGTAATAATAATGACATTGTAAAAGCGAAGGCAATATAACTGTGCTCTACTTACTTGTGTATTAAATAAATGAACAGTTTTATCACCAGAGTTAGGAGAAGAAAAGCAGCAGCACTTGCTATACCTACAAGAAGACTTATCACTTTTATTTGCTGAATTGTAATTGGGTCAATGTTAAGCATTACTCGAGCAGTGGCATTGGATATAGGGTTTGAGGCAAAACAAATGTATTCACCACAGTCAGAGCGTTTTATATATTTAATGTACAGGGTGCCATTTTCGAGGACTTTTATGCGTGACTTGCTGTGATCTATAGGCTGCATGTTTGTAAAGTGTGCTGGTGGATGATGATCAAAAACACCACGGATACCAGGATCAGGATTCCAGTGAAAAACTTCTGCTGTCGGTGTCATCCACGTTATAGAAGGGGCAGGGCTGCCACTAAATGAACAGTGGAGCATGGCATGAGACCGCAGTGGGTACATTTTCTGAGGTGTTGCACTAACAAAGGTTGTTGGCCTACAGTTCAAGCTCCTCAGAATTAGGATCATATTGTTTTGTTTTACGTTGTGAGGATTGTTCGCACAGTGTAGTTCAGTCTTTGGGATAGCAACATTCTGGCTCCATTCTAAAAACCAGAGCATTTGGCAGTCACAAGCCCACGGATTGTTTGCCAGTCTTATCTCTCTCACATCACTCAGGCTCCTCAATGAAATTGGCAAATGAGTCAGATTGTTACTGCTGAGATCAACATGCTGTATCCTCGGAGTGTGGTTAAGGACAAAATTATCGATATGTTCGAGATATGAATTTCTTTTTAATACGAGAGAATTGAGATTAGACAGACCTCTTAAGTCGGAACCCTTTACTTCGTGAATTTTCGTATCTTCCAGAATGAGGGTGTTCAGTTGCCCACACGGGAGAAACAGATCTGTCGGTATCCTCTGTATTGGATTACTACTCAAATTGAGCAATTTCAGCTGATGGAGCCCAAAAAATGAATTACTTGTCAGATTTTTTATGTAATTGTGAGCTAGATTCAGAGTCTGTAAAGTGCTCAGTTCCCGGAAAAGACGGCTGGGAATTTCCGCTAGTGAATTGTTGTAGAGAGAGAGCAATTTTAGTTCGTGTAGACCATTAAAGGCATTGATAGCAATTCTACTTATGGCATTACACTGTAGATTTACTGTACGCAGTTTGCTGTTGGGCAAGAAAAAATCGTCGTGTATCGTAGTGAGCATGTTAAATGATAAATCCAGAAATGACAGTTGCTTCAAGGGGGCAAATATTTGGAAAGGTATCACGTGAAATTCATTATAACTAAGAGACAGCAGTTCTAATTTATCCAGACCGTCAAATACATTTTCTGGGAGGTCGTGCAATTGATTGTAAGATAAATTGAGCACTCTGAGTGAGAGGAGAGAGTGAAAGGTGTGAGATGAGAGGGATTCGAGCTCATTGTGACTGAGATCGACGTTCTCTAAAAGCGTCAGTTTGTGGAATAAGGTTTCGTTGGCGGATTTCAGCCTACTAAACTGCCAGGACAGATAATCGAGCGAAGGGGAATCGTAGAATGTGTAATTGGAGAGGCACTCTGGCTGTACGTCGGTGAAGGAGACGCGGACGGCGCCGGCGGGGACTTGCACGTGCGGCAGGCAGTCGGTGCATTCCACGTGGAAGTGCAACTGTGACGAGTGGTGCTCCCTGAAGCAGCGGCACTCGGTGGGGCACGCGGCGCTGGAGTGCCGGGAATGGTGGCGCGGGTGCAGCGTGGTGGAGGCGCCGTGGCACAGGGCGGCCGCCGCGAGCACGGCCGCGGCCACCACGAACGCCGCGCACGGAGCAGAAGTGCCGGCATTTCTGCTCGCGTCGCAAGCTCTCATCTTTCACAGCTGTGCATTTTGCTGCGGCCGAGCTCAGTTGTCGGGGCTACCTGCAACACGCCACAAGCGGACTGCCGTCACACACTCGGGCCGCACCAGTCCACACTACTCGACAGCTGTGTATCGAACTGCATTGACGCTTCCACATATGAAGTGACGGGACGTCGGAGTTTTGGCAGCTGTAGTTAAAATGGCCGTCTGTCCGTTCCAGATTATACTCACCTTTCACCATCGGTGAAGTAACCCGCGACACTTTCCCATAATATAACGGACGTGTAGGAGTAACGTGGTGCGGGAGGCTGCTTTGCTGCTGATCGGCGTTGGCGCGAGAGTTGCGGAGCTATTCACGGCATGGCGTACGCTACACTTGCCACGACGGGAACGGATACGGAACTGCAGGCCGGCCGGGTCGCACACCGCGCTGCAGTGTCTGCGCATGCGCGGAACTCGCCTCCCCTTCCATACACGCGTCTCTCTCTCTCTCTCTCTCTCTCAACCGTTGTACGGTACCCCTAAGCTCGTTGTCTGCACCCTGTATCTAACGGAACCGATTTAGATGCTTTGTAATTCTTTTCTTTGTGGTTTTGAGCTTAGGGAGCAACAGGCAAACAACAGTATTAATAATGCTGAACGAAGTTAGTTGTGCGACGACGCCCTTGCATGAAGTATTCTCGATCTGTTAATGTCGCTCTTTATAACCAATACTTCACCCATCAGGGGCCCACCTGCGCCTACTCACGCGTCAGGCACAAGTAGACAATTTTACGATGCTGTGTTGTTAACAAACTTCTAATTATTTCAGGTTTACACTAGTAATTCAGTGGTCTGCACAAGCGTAGGTATTAACCCTTCTGCTGAAATGTTAACGTTATACACGTGTACGATATTCGTTTGCAACGTTATTGCGTACGATTTTGTCTACCTCTTCATTCTAGGTGCCGCTATGAAGAGTGCAACCATATCTTGATTCGTCGTGTTCAAAACAAGAAATATTTATTAATTGTTATAGTCTGACAGGCAACATTTAGATTAACTTGGCGATTTTGTTGAGTGAACTGCCACAAGACCTCTCAACTTTGTTTTAAAAGTTCTGTCACAAAGAGTTTAAGCGGAAGTGGTCACACAGCGCCACTCCTGGGTGGCCAATGCGTTAAATTTGCAATTTCATTACTTTTTTCACGTGGCATGCAGTATTTCTCGACTCCCGTAAAGCATTTACGCTTATTATCAAACGTGCGATCTTATCGCTTATTTGCTAGGGTGGCCGCAGCTTGTTACCTTGGATGGTGAGTTATCGACAGATGTAGAAGCAACATATATGTGCCCCAGGGAAGTACGAGGGCAGTTCAATAAGTAATGCAACACATTTTTTTTCTGAAACAGGGGTTGTTTTATTCAGCATTGAAATACACCAGGTTATTCCCCAATCTTTTAGCTACACAACACTATTTTTCAACGTAATCTCCATTCAATGCTACGGCCTTACGCCACCTTGAAATGAGGGCCTGTATGCCTGCACGGTACCATTCCACTGGTCGATGTCGGAGCCAACGTCGTACTGCATAAATAACTTCATCATCCGCGTAGTGCCTCCCACGGATTGCGTCCTTCATTGGGCCAAACATGTGGAAATCCGACGGTGCGAGATCGGGGCTTGTAGGGTGCATAAGGAAGAACAGTCCACTGAAGTTTTGTGAGCTCCTCTCGGATGCGAAGACTTGTGTGAGGTCTTGCGTTGTCATGAAGAAGGAGAAGTTCGTTCAGATTTTTGTGCCTACGAACACGCTAAAGTCGTTTCTTCAATTTCTGAAGAGTAGCACAATACACTTCAGAGTTGATCGTTTGACCATCGGGAAGGACATCGAACAGAATAACCCCTTCAGCGTCCCAGAAGACTGTAACCATGATTTTACCGGCTGAGTTTACCGGCTGAGGGTATGGCTTTAAACTTTTTCTTGGTAGGGGAGTGGGTGTGGCGCCACTCCATTGATTGCCGTTTTGTTTCAGGTTCGAAGTGATGAACCCATGTTTCATCGCCTGTAACAATCTTTGACAAGAAATTGTCACCCTCAGCCACATGACGAGCAAGCAATTCCGCACAGATGGTTCTCCTTTGCTCTTTATGGTGTTCGGTTAGACAACGAGGGACCCAGCGGGAACAAACCTTTGAATATCCCAACTGGTGAACAATTGTGACAGCACTACCAACAGAGATGTCAAGTTGAGCACTGAGTTGTTTGATGGTGATCCGTCGATCATCTCGAACGAGTGTGTTCGCACGCTCCGCCATTGCAGGAGTCACAGCTGTGCACGGCCGGCCCACACGCGGGAGATCAGACAGTCTTGCTTGACCTTGCGGCGATGATGACACGCTTTGCCCAACGACTCACCGTGCTTTTGTCCACTGCCAGATCACCGTAGACATTCTGCAAGGTCCTATGAATATCTGAGATGCCCTGGTTTTCCGCCAAAAGAAACTCGATCACTGCCCGTTGTTTGCAACGCACATCCGTTACAGACGCCATTTTAACAGCTCCGTACAGCGCTGCCACCTGTCGGAAGTCAATGAAACTATACGAGACGAAGCGGGAATGTTTGAAAATATTCCACATGAAATTTCCGGTTTTTTCAACCAAAATTGGCAGAGAAAAAAAATGTGTTGCATTACTTATTGAACTGCCCTCGTATGTTGGGACCATTGCTGATCATGTTGTATATTAATGTAACGACCCAGCGAGCAATATTAATCGTAACATCAGATTTTTCGCAGACGTACCAGTTATCTATAACGAAGTTGTGTGTGTAAAAAAAAAAAAAAAAAATAAATAAATAAATAAATAAATAAATAAATAAAAAGCTGCGCACACATTCATTAAATTCATCCTAACATTTTTAAGTGGTCCGAAGACTGGGAACTTGCTTTAAATGTTTAAATATGTGCACTGCATAAAATGGAAAAAGAAACGTAGCACCCTGTGATTTCAGTATCAATGAGTCACAGTTGTAATAGGTCAACTCGTGCAAATATGAAACTATCACATAGGTTCAGTATTACCCTAAAACAGGAGGCAGACTTCGGTTTATTGGTAGAAAACTAGAGGAAATTCAATGAGTCTACAAAGGAAATTGCTCGCTGTTAATATCTACGACCCATCCTACAATATTACTCAAATGTATGGGATGCTTACCAAAGGGATGATATTGAACGTATACAAAGAGGGGACAGCGTGAATGGTCATGTGTTCGCTGGAAGCATGGGAGAGCGCCAGGGAAATGCTGTAGAAACTGAACTGGCGAACGCTTGAAGACAAGACGAAAACTATCCCAAGAAGGCGTACTTAAGAGTTCCCAACCTTTAAATGATGAGTCTAGGAATATATTTACACCTCCTATGTATCACTACCGTAGGACAAGTTTACATTAATTATAGCGCTCACAGAGGCGTTTAAAGTCATTCCTCTCGCGATCCGTACGCGAATGGAATAGGAAGAAGCCCAAACAACTGCTCTGCAGTGCGTTTGCAGAGTTTGAATGTAGATGTACAAGGGACGGCCTGTGAATAATGCCACAATTTTTTTCTCGGCCAGTTTCGGTTGAAAAAATGCGGAATTTTTTGTGGGATGCCGTGGAATATCCTCGCCACAGCCTCTAAAGTTTCACGAAGTTCCGATACGTAGAGGCGCTCTAAGTAGCCTTCGAAATGGCGTCTGTAACGAAGGTGCGTTCGAAGCAGAGTGGTCACTTGAGAGTCTTCTGGCAGAGAACCAGAGCATCGCAGATATTCATAGGCACTTGCAAAACGTCTTCGGTGACCAGGGAGTGAACAAAAGCAGAGTGAGTCGGTGGGTAAGCGCCTGTCATTGCAACAAGGTCGCGCAAACCTGTCCGATCCCCTCGTGTGCCAGCCGGCGGACCGCACAAAACTGACTCGTGCTATGTTGGGTCGTGTGGACATTCGTCGCTATAAAATCCAAACGAACTTCTCCTTCTACATGACAACGCAGGACCTCGCCCAAGTCTGCACACCGTCGAGGAGCTCACAAAATTTCATTTCTCATCCATCGTACAGCCCGGATCTCGCGCCTTCCGACTTCTATTTGACCCAATGAAGGATGCAGTCCACGGGAAACAGGATGTGGATGACGAGGAAGTTATTGATGTGGCAAGACGTTGGCTCCGACGTCGACCAGTAGAGTGGTACCTAGTGGGCATACAGGCTGCGCAAGGTCGCCGCATTGAACGGATACAATGTTGAAAAATAGGGTTTTGTAGCCAAAATGATAGGGAATAATATGCTGTAATGGAATCCTCAATAAAACGAACATGATTTCAGTAAAAATGTATTGCATTACGTATTGAAAGCCCCCTCGTACATTGGCGATTCCTACATGTGACTGCTGACTGTTTTCCAACTACCGAAACAAATTTCGAGGAACTCAACCAATGACCTTTATTTATGATCAAGATCTGACAGGACATCGGAAATGCCCTCACCTGGAAACCACCCGAGTATGATTGGGGAGTGCAACTTAATGCTCCCTACGAATGGAAGCATCAGACAATGACTGTTCCTCTAAAATCTATATTGTCTCTCTCTCTCTCTCTCTCTCTCTCTCTCTCTCTCTCTCTCTCTCTCTCTCTCTCTCTCTCGCACGCTGGGCTGGAACTCCTAATCTCCCTGTCCCCCCAGATCGTTGATTTCGCGACCGCTACTTGTTTGTCGTGAGGAATCCGAGCAGACTGCACGTTACGTAAGTACGTAAGCCACCATGTATCTCGCTTTGTAGAGAGATCGATGAAGGGCGTTCCAATACGCAATGTGGAGTCTTTGGAGTCTTATGCACGCTTCGCACCTCGCCCCCTCCCCTCCTTTCGCGTAAGGATGATATCGCACAGCATCGTGGGAGGTCACTCCGAGTTCAGAACTGTAAGACATGGATAGGGACAGATGCAAGTGTTGACTCTCCGGGAGTCATCTGTAGCTGAGTAAACGGAAATAGCGCTGCGACCAAAAGAGAGTTCGGTAAAAACTCCTGTTTAAAATTTCACTAGACGTATGTCTGCCTTGCCAGTATTTAGGTCGCTGAAGTACTACCTATCAGAATTAAGTACTATCTATCAGTATTGCATCATTACGTAACGTTTTCATCTCCTGTGATGTGACATCGTGTGAAAATAAACATAAACAAGAGCATATTGCCAATAAGTGTAAGTGTAAAGATAAAAATGATGGGAGATTTTAAGACCCAGTAGAAGGTATTGGGAGGTACAGCATTGACATAATCTCTAGAATAGCAGTGGCAGAACTCTTAGAAGAAGATGATTTTCTCCTGCTGTGTTAAGCTGGGTTTGAGGAAAAACAATTTTGTGAAGTGTTAGTTCAACCACAATGTGGAAACAATGACACTTCGTCAAACAGCAGGGAGATTATGACAATGGAAGTTATCGGTTTAGTCTCCGTTAATAAAATACTGTCCGCCTAAAAGAAGAAATTCTCGACCGACCGTGTACACTCCATTACATTCCGTGCAAGTCCTCAACTTTTCTCTAGCACACACACTAGAATCATATACTTTTGTCTGCATCAAGATTATCTCGGTTTCGAAGTATCCCGTGCTTACGAGGCGGTTGTTGACTCTGGTGATCCCCTCCTTATGCATTCCCATTTGGAAACTCCCTTTGTCTACTCCCAACGTTCAGAGATAAACCTCTAAAACAGCCCAGTGTCTTCTATATTCAACCTTTCCCACTATCGCAAGGAATTTGATGAGAAAGGACTAAAGAGAAGGGGTCAAGGTGGAAGGAGAAATGCACTGCCGATCTACTGTAAGATGACCTGTGTAACAACATACTGATGAGAGAATGGCACAGCAGTTTACAAATCCGCCAGCTTAAGAGATTACAGGTTTGTTACCAAGTAGTTACATTTTGATAAGTCAGCGAATATACCAGTGTTTAGGTTGCGTTCTAGGTAAAGTAAGCTGCTCTTCAATTAAATAAAGAAACCTGCCACTACATTGCGTCTTCTCTCTCTCTCTCTTCCCTCCCACCCCCACATCCACTCCATCCACTCCCTCTCCCTCCCTCCACATACAACACACCGTCCACATTAACCAACAATTAAATAATCCTGACAACCCAGTCACGACCCAAATCTGGTAATGTGTTTGCATGTAGCACAAATCGATCGTGGGAGCTGCATTTCCAACAATCTAATCTTCATTTCCGGAATCGATATTGGAGTGTTCTCATGACGAGACAGATGCGGTATTGGGACATCGGGTTACGGAAAGACGAATTTGAGACCTCATGCAAAAACTAAACTCGCTGGCCCTATAGCCCTGCAGGGCATTGGTCTCCTGATCCCCTGCAGTTTCGTCGTCGGCGTGAGGCTCGTAGTACTTGAAAGAGCTGCGTGAACGATCCACCTGGCGGCAGCTGTGCAGTATACTAGGTACGAAAATGAGCCAGCAGGCGCACGGAATCTTGACGGATGTTAAGCTGCTTCCACACGGGACGTCGTCTCGACCACACTGTTGAACGCTCAGAAACGTTCTGGCTTGTGCATACGGTGCTTGTGATAGTATCACAGAATAGACAGTACACAGAAAGGAAAGTAGAAGGCGTTTCACGTGGTCTGTACGAAGTCAAGCGTTCCGCTTGACACCATATATTGAAACCGAGTAAACGCGAAACGATAGCTGCTTACTACTGCGGCTCGTACGAAACGGAAGTAATAGAAGCGACTAAATTAAACACTTGAAGTTGTGATGAATCGTTCGTTAAAAACGTGCCACGTAAGCCTTGAAATTCATAAGTCTTCACATGTGCAAATTCTGAACTGTCGCTGCTTTTAGCTTCAGAGCACAATGAACGTAATTTTTTTTTGTGTTTTTTTTTTTGTAAATGTCTCATTTTGCTTGCAAAATTTTTGATTTTTCTTTTATGGGACTTCACTTCCAACAGAAACAGCTGTTATGAGACACTGCAGGAGTTCGTCGTTTGTATCATTGCGGAAATTTTCATTGATGTCTCCACTCCGAAAATAACATTACATTAGGTGAAGGTAATAACCTGCATTAAAATTGTGTACAAATGTTTTGAATTCGGCCTAGAGCCATAAGTTCTCCCTAACATATTACGTTATGTGAATCATTCGTTTAATAAACGATTTGTGTCGCAAAGAAACTCCTGCCAAGTTTTGTCCTGAAAATGAGATGTTTCAGCTTTTCCATTACGTACCTGTTGTGGTGGAATGTTTTGCTTGTCTTTTTCTCCAAGCACTAACTGCAACAACAAACGCTTCACTAATTTGAGAAACGTGCGTCTGCTTGCACGAAATGTTGACGACGGGCTACTTGCACGTGGAAACGCCAGAGAGCGCGCTCAAATGAAATACTTCTGTTTCGTCCATACTGCAGTGAGACGTGGATTTCGTTGCAACTTTCTGGGCAATTTCGATACGATAGCTATTTTAAAGGGATAGGAGAACCTCCACCGAAAAACTAACTCACGGAGTGGTTTTAACTTTGCTTCATTTACATACAGATTTATTTTTTTTTATTTTTCAATTAACTGTTATTTGCAGGAAGAAAATTGGAAGACTCATTTTTATCATGTACTGCTATGAACCATTCTGTGGCAACCGATCGTTCTTTTCGTGTGTAGTCTTTTCTCTTACTACTGCTCATTATGTATTTCTAACTTTAACAGTACGTCAAACAGCTGCTGCGCAGTTAAAATAAGCAATACATATCCGTTCGCCCTTGGTTTCAATATGGCAGACTTCGCGCCTGTGCACTAAATTTTGGCGCATGGATTGCTACCGAGTTTCCATTCTGTATACATTCCCTAGTCTGTTATCATAACCGACGTGAGATAGAGCCTCTGAGAGACCATGGTAATTTGTACTTTTGACATCATACAGGCATTCTTCTTTAGATGCATATATAAAGAGACACTCTGTATTGAAAAGAGAAACGAGCTGCAAGTGACGTCCTTCATTGGCCCTCCCACGAACAAATGGCGGTTTCGGAATATCTGACGTGCTTGGTATTGGTATTGACGCTTGTAAGCTCTCTGCAACGTGCGTTTTCCGCGCTATTAATTTGAGGTACTCGTCACGTTTAAAGCTGACACTCCAGTTCACGACCCGTGTGAGGATGGCATTGGTCTATTGATCAGTTTAAACTATAGTTGTAATACCAAGCGGTCTTGATAACCGTCCAGAAGTTCGTTCGTGGTCTGGAAGCAACAGACATATAGGCTGACATAACCGACGTAGGACGGAGATCGGCGGAATTCAAGTCTGGTTTTCTTATGCCGAGGTTCCCAGTCGGCAGTAAATGGATTGTAAAAAAACCTGTTGGTGTAAACAAACTTCCCGAAGTAGTACACTTCGTGTAGGTTTTTCCAGAACGTGTTTTTTAAGTAATGCTTTACTTTCTAGAAGATAAACTATTTTCTCTTCGCGCAATCTTTTTGCCCCCCGTTTCTCGCTCGATTTTGAAACAGATAGTCTTTGAAAAACGTTTATTTTACAATTAACAGGATAGTTTATATCTCCGTAAAGAACTACGTATTATTTCTCAAATTGCGAAATGTAGTCATTGGGCAAGTAGTCGCATGTGCTATGCAGAATTTGAATTCAGACAATTATTATTACAGAGTCAGCGGAAGAATACCTGACAGTTCGTGTGGAATTGTCGCGGCTGTTCCGCGCGGCTAAATCAGCCAAACGCGTAACACAGTTTGTATACGTCTCTACGGCAACGCAACAGTGTTGCCGCAGTCCTATAAACGGGTATCGTTTTTGCGGATAGCCGCTTGCTCTTCGCTGTTGAAGTATGGCAACATTGCTGCCAGCAGTCAGGGCTCATCTCTGGTCGTCTGCAAGGACGTAGCCAAAGGAGTGTTCAGACCTCCCCTATCACCTGAAGGAAATTAATCACGACCTAGTTGCTGTGTAGTGAAATTTAAAGGTATTATGAATTTCAGTCATATGACGGAAAAGGGATACACACTATCGATAATCAGCCAGGCCAACGGTAGATTCAAACCCACTATATATCCATAGCGCTATCGTATATCGTCCATCCCATTTTAGCCAAGCCATTTTGTCGGCCTTGCTTGAGCTCAGTTTTTTTTTTTTAATCAGTTCCGTTCTTATTTGCAATTGAATTTAATGGAAGTACTACCGTTTATTGTTTTGGTGCTGTGTGCCGTTGTGATGTAATTTTTAATGAAGGGAAAGTTTGTAACAAGAAAGAAGAGAAAAACAGATTTTGATTTGTCCGCTAGCGTTATGTTAAATTAAAAATATGTAGGCACTACTATAATAACCTGGTTACCTATCTAGAACAGTTCAATGTTGGCACTGAACTCGTTATTTGGAGCCTGGTAGAACTTTGGGGTTACAATGTTTTTATTTCAGACGTATTTCATTAAATTAAAATAATTGCATAAAAATACCCTCGGATTTGTTTTTCATCTAAAAACCGCGTCGTGCAACAAAAAACACCGAAACGACGATGGCTGCATTTCTTCAATTTTGCTCAATATTCTAGCATTAGTAGTCCAAATGACAAAAAAGCGCCCAATGTGGTCACCGGGGCGGTACTGTTTTATGAAAACCACGGTGGAGGGGTATTTCATGACAGCACATACTATAGTACGTTCACATCAAAAAGATTTTTTTAGCGGGCTCCTTGTGTCCGTTCCACATCTCCTCCAAAACAGCTGGACCGATTTCAACCAAACTTGGTACATACATCCCTTGCAACAATCGCTGCGGGAATAAGAAGCACCTATCATAGCTGAGGGGATATGACGTCATAAATAATGAGATGCGTGAGAAACTGCCATATCATGCATTAAGTTTAAATTTTTCTTCTTCGGTAGCAACTGTACTCGCAACACATTCCGGAGACAGTATCCATATATGCCGCTGAATGTATATACACAAACATATTGTACGAAACATAGTTTAGGAGATACGATATCATAAACAATGAGATACATAAAAAAAATTGTGGTACCATGCATTAAGTTGTACTACATTTATTCTTTATTACTAAGACACTCATACAGTCCAGTCACCTTAAGGAAATCCGTGACACCGGGTAGGCTTTTACCACCTTTCAACTTCGAAGCGCAAACGACTGTAGGCGGAAACAGTAGTTGTCTATAGAGAGATGAAACGGCGTTGCCATAGAGACGTTTACAAAATTTAGTTATAGATACGCGGTGCAGAGCGTACATTAATTCTATGATCCAAATTTTCCTCATTTAGGCTCATTCATTTATCTACCAGCACAGTCTTTAATGCAAAAAGAGTAACTTTCTTACATTGCAAGGAATGATAAATGCATACTTAGGTAATGAAATTTGGGAAAGCGTAAGGTTGAATAATTTCAGATCCCTTGCATTGTCGCCACCAAGAATTTTTGTGTGTTCTCTGTCGAGCAGTGATCTCTTTATTCCAAAAGCCATGTCTGTAATAATTACAATGCCCTAAAAAATTAGCGCTCGTCCTCCCGGGTCACTTAGCTCAAATCCAGAGCGAAAGAAGAGTGTAAAATGACAAAGGAGTGTAAAGGGAGATTTGAGGAGCGTGATTGCTTATTAGTGGTTTGCCAAAATACAGCTCTCCTAAGTAACGAGATTACATCTCAGCACGGTGAAAACTCCGAGTTTTGTCGAATAAAACGGTTTATCGTTCTTTATGGAAATTTTCAAAGTAAATGAAAACCATGAGTCTCTTTAATGCCTTCATTAAGAAATCTGACCCCTCCCCCTTCGAACAAAATCGTGGCTACGTCCTTCCCGTCTTTGCAGTAGACTTCTTAGGGGCAGCTTGACCCAAAACGTGAATGACCTATAGCGTTACAGCGTAGCGAGCGCCAATATGGTTGCTTCGTTTTGGATGAGAGTTGTTGCCGTCTGGCGGAGATGCAGACGAACGAAAGCTGAATGTTTCCGTATGAAACATTGCGAGAACAATTTGTCAGCAGATGATTCATGGAATGTTTTATTTTGTGAGTGTAGCTACTTTTGTAAAAAAGAGGAGAGAAATTGAAGTTGGTCCATGTTTCCAATACGTACAGTGCTCGTTTTGCTGTCTTCTGCTTCTGGCATTCTCATGTTGCAAAGGTTCACTGAAAACTTTTTTTTGTAATTCGTAGCAGTCAGTATATTGAATAGTTCTCTTGGCGAACAGAGTTTCTTGCTACAATTAGCTGCATACTTTGTCTTTAAATGATCATTTAGTGAGATGTAAAATACGAAGGTGGAAATTATGGTACAAATTACAGTCGGAAACTGTAGCAACAGTGTCCATTATCAATTTTGCAGAAGTTCATAAAGTGTAAATTTTGACTGCTACGATTCGATCGCAGCCAAGTACTTTAACAAGCGAGATTACAAAATTCCATTGCTACTTGTTTCACTTGAAGAAATTTAAGCCGTGTTAGGTGCCTGCCCATCTACACCCTTGGAAACTGCAATATATTGGGAATATTATACGAAAGCGTGCTGGCTGTTCTTTCCGAATATGCAAAAGAATGGGCTTCATGTGAAATCCGCAACTGTGCTACATTTTATGTAAATTGAAGGTGGAGGGGGAAGAAAGCAAAGGAAAGGGAAATAACTCGTATCCTCAGCTGTATCGGGACTTTATGCGGAATCAGTGGCGACGAGTGAAAATATGCGCCGGACGGGGACTCGAACCCGGGATCTCCTGCTTGCTTATATGTAACCCAGTTGTGGATTCAGCGTGGCGCTTGTTGTTTCGGACATGACCGAAGGAAAATATGCAGTCTTTCTCGATTTTCGAAAAGCGTTTGCCTCGGTGCCACATTTACGCTTGTTATCAAAGGTACGATCATATGGGTGTGTGACGAAATATGTGAACCGGATTGAGGATTGTATATTTATGATCTTGTGGACAACTTTAACAGTAACCCCAGACTTTCTGAAGATAATGCAGTTGTCTACAGTGTGAAGTGCAGTCTGAACGAAGCTGTACAAATATTGTCAGACCTTGATGATATTTCAAAATGATGCATGATTGGGAGCTTGCCTTATATGTTCAAAAATTTAAAACAGTATACTTCACAAAATGAAAAAAACCTAGTATCCTATGACTATAATATCAACGAATCACTGTTGGAATCGGCCAACTCATACAAATTCCTGGGTGTAATACTTTGTAGGGATATGAAATGGAATGACCACATAGACTCAGTCGTGGGTAAAGCAGGTAGCAGACTTTAGTTTGTTGGTAAAATAATAGGGAAATAAAATCGTTCTACAAAGGATATTGCTTACAAATAGCTCGTGCGCGCGATGCTAGAATTTTGCACAAGTCTGTGGGACCCGTACCAAGGATAGGAGTACCGGTACCTTGTGATATACAGGGCCACTCGAAAGAGGCCCCACAAGCATATATATATATATATATATATATATATATATATATATATATATATATATGCCGGTATTACACGGTCAAATTTCTTTGTCAAAGATTTGATCATCTATTCGTTAAATTTGATCAAGATCTTTGACGTGGCGCTAAAAAGGGGTATTACACTGTCACCATATTTTTCGTCAAAGTTAATGATGGCTGACAACAACATGTTATTAACCGGAGCAGTTGCATGTACCACAATTGCTCTGTGTGCACATGTGGAAGAGAAGCGGAAAAAAAGGAAACGTACCAGGGTGAAGCCGTGTGTTTTACGACGAGACGATAAAAGCATTCAACAAAACTTGTTACGTGAGTTTGTAGAGGAGGACGTCAAGTCATTCATAATTACTTAAGAATGGATGAGCACACATTTCAGTATTTGCTCAGTGAAGTGTGTTCTAATATCAGAAAGCACAATACTCACTTAAGAACTGCTATATCTGTAGAAGACAGACTCACTGTAACACTCAGATTTCTTGGTACAGGAGAGGGTTAGGTTAGGTCTCCAATCTTCTTAATCTATTTTTTTATTCAGGGTGCCTCACGTTGTAAAGCGCCCCATCAGCTTCATACCTCTCTATTAATTTTGTAGTTGTCGGTACACACCAATTGTATTCATTGGGCTTGTTTATAAACTCACTAAAGATGACGGAACGCTGCAGCGATGCTAGTGCTCCACGTGGTAACATGTCACATTGCAGTGAACAGAAGACAAGCGACTTTTATAATCAAATCGACAGCGAGGCTCGAGATTTGATCACATTTATTTGATGACAGACGAGATTTGACAAAGTGCCCTTATTACACCATCAAACTCCTTTGACATATCAACTTTGACAAAGAAATTTGATAGTGTAATACCGGCCTAAGAAAATCCCTGACAGCTAACAGCACTGTTGTCAGCTTTAACTGAGAAGCGCCTACGGATGCAGCCGAAAACAGTAGCCATCCACAGAAATGTGACAACACTGAGGCGTTGCCATAGAAACATTTACAAAATCGCGTTACGTTATTGGTTGAGGGAGGCACGTGTCTCTGCTGCGCCTAGACCTCTGCAACTGTCAGAGTGTAGTGAAGCAGGGGATACACCCCGTCGGCTTTGACCAATGACGTCAGAATTGGCCAGAGAGCTTTTATTACACAGATGGATGAGCAGACAAAGACCCTTTAGAAACAAAGGAATACGAGAGACAAAAATATAGTTGACATATATCAAGGCAATTAGTATTTTCACGTTAAGGATATAGCGTGTTTGTATCGTATTATTTCTGTGCAAAATGAAGGGGAAAAATGGATGGAAATCCCATACTTCCATATATATGCTGCTAACGAAAACGTGGAAATGGACGTACGTTACGTTTGCAACCTGTACCGCAGTTGAACTACGCAATGAGGCAATAAGACGACACATATACAATTTGTATCCCTTACTTCACTTTTCGCCTTCGATGCTAGTAGTATCCCATTCTGTACTTGAGCTATATAGCTATACACAACATTTGTATCTTCCTCTTCAGTTGACATATGTTTGTAAATCTCATCAATGTTACTAATGTCGTTCTTTCCGAATACGTAGTGTCAGAGTTAAGGTCAACTGAAGGACGCGATACAAATTTCAGTTGTGTCGGCCGTTTCGCCTTCAATATTGCTAGTACAGATCCGAAAAAATCGTACTGATACTAATGCTGGGAAACGAAAGAAGAAAGACAGCTGCGAAATTTCTATTACTTACTGGACTACACGAAAACATACTATCGGTGTAATACAACAATGAAATTCGACAAAATAGTCAAATGCAATAAAAGAAGAAAATGGAAAAGTGAACTTACCAGACGGGAACTTCCTAAAAGAACAGAAGCTCGCCTAGAAAGACATCAGCAAAAATCACATACGGCGACGAGATACACCTGTGAGGCGCATCTCTTCTCCGCACTCACGACATCGAACATGTTCAGCAACGAGACCATACGTAACATTTGTATCCTGCTCCTCAGTTTACTTATATAGTTACAGTTTACTTACTTGACAAATTTTGGACGATACATTTGCCCAACACGTTTAAGAAAACACTTAAACGGGCAATATGTATCGGGTACACTAAGCCTCCACGAATATTCATCTAAGTGACTCTGGGTAGTGTCGAAATCCGTCCTTTTCGCCTCCCTAAAACAGATTTTATGGCTGACCAATAACCTTCTATACTATTTGTACAAGCCCCAATTGATAATCTGAATTCAGTATTGTGATTAACAACAAGCTGCTGAAAACCCCAATTCCCCAAATCCCTGTATGAAGAAAAACCATCAGAAATCACTACGGAACCCTCTGCAACATGATCTTCAATTAATGTGAGCAAAACTTCCTTCGTTCGATTGGGAGCTACTTAAAAAAACTACATCGTCACATTCTGGACCTGAAACTACAGCGCCTACCCCCCAAACCCATAATCCTACCGCAGGTTCCCCCGTTGTAATTCCTTTTGCCAAAATGCGACTCATTGATTTCGACTATAACTCCCCCCGCCCCCAAAGGCCCCCTGTATTTTATATATTCCCCACAAACTTCCCTACAAAAAGAGTACCAATCTACAACTGTACGCTCATTTACACAGCATTCATGCACACACAGCCACACAGGATACCTCAAACACCAACAGTGTGTAACTTTTATGATATCCCTCAAGGCGAGCTTAGATTTCTCGGATCTTGTTCCTCATCTAATGGACCGCCACTACCGATCATTGCTGAATCGCCATACGAATAAGTCGCGAATACGACGAATAGACACACTTGTCAGGCGCATATGTTCTCCGCACTCACGACATCGAACGTAATTGGCAACATAACCAGACATATGTAAAATTCGAATCGTGACCATGTCTGCGCCCCTTCTTTAAATAATCCCCTCCTGAAGAGGGGCAGCAGCCTTTTCAGTAGTTGCAGGGGCAACAGTCTGGATGATTGACTGATCTGGCCCTGTGACACTAACCAAAACGGCCTCGCTGTTTTGGTACTGCGAACGGCTGAAAGCAAGGGGAAACTACAGCCGTAATTTTTCCAGAGGGCATGCAGCTTTACTGTATGGTTAAATCATGATGGCGTCCTCTTGGGTAAAATATTCCGGAGGTAAAATAGTCCCCCATTCGGATCTCCGGGCGGGGACTACTCAAGAGGACGTCGTCATCAGGAGAAAGAAAACTGGCGTTCTACGGATCGGAGCGTGGAATGTCAGATTCCTTAATCGGGCGGGTAGATTAGAAAATTTAAAAAGGGAAATGGATAGGTTAAAGTTAGATAGTTAGATATAGTAGGAATAAGTGAAGTTCGGTGGCAGGAGGAACAAGACTTTTGGTCAGGCGAATACAGGATCATAAATACAAAATCAAATAGGGGTAATGCAGGAGTAGCTTTAACAATGAACAGGAAAAAGTGCGGGTAAGCTACTACAAACAGCATAGTGAACGCATTGTTGTGGCCAAGATAGACACGAAGCCCACGCCTACTACAGTAGTACAATTTTATATGCCAACTAGCTCTGCAGATGATGAAGAAATTGAGGAAATGTATGATGAGATAAAATAAATTATTCAGGTAGTGAAGGGAGACGAAAATTTAATAGTCATGGGTGACTGGAATTCGACAGTAGGAAAAGGAAGAGAAGGAAACGTAGTAGGTGAATATGGATTGGGGCTAAAAAATGAAAGAGGAAGCCACCTGGTAGAATTTTGCACAGAGCATAACTTAATCATATCTAACACTTGGTTCAAGAATCATGAAAGAAGGTTATATACATGGAAGAACCCTGGAAATTCTAAAAGGTTTCAGATAGATTATATAACGGTAAGACAGATTTAGGAACCAGATTTTAACTTGTAGGACATTTCCAGGTCAGATGTGGACTCCGACCACAATCTATTGGTTATGAACTGTAGATTAAAACTGAAGAAACTGCAAAAAGGGGATTTAAGGAGATGGGACCTGGATAAACTGTAAGAACCAGAGGTTGTACAGAGTTTCAGGGAGAGCATAAGGGAACAAATGGCAGGAATGGGCGAAAGAAATACAGTAGAAGAAGAATGGGTAGCTTTGAGGAATGAAATAGTGAAGGCAGCAGAGGATCAAGTAGGTAAAAAGACGAGGGCTAGTAGAAATCCTTGGGTAACAGGAGAAATATTGAATTTAATTGATGAAAGGAGAAAATATAAAAATGCAGTAAATGAAGCAGGCAAAAAGGAATACAAACGTCGCAAAAATGAGATCGACAGGAAGTGCAAAATGGCTAAGCAGGGATGGCTAGAGGACAAATGTAAGGATGTAGAGGCTTATCATAAGAGGGGTAAGATAGATACCGCCTACAGGAAAATTAAAGAGACCTTTGGAGAAAACAGAACCACTTGCATGAATATGAAGAGCTCAAATGGAAACCCAGTTCTAAGCAAAGAAGGGAAAGCGGAAAGGTGGGAGGAGTATATAGAGGGTCTATACAGGGGCGATGTTCTTGAGGAAAATATTATGGAAATGGAAGAGGATGTAGATGAAGATGAAATGGGAGATATGATACTGCGTGAAGAGTTTGACAGAGCACTGAAAGACCTAAGTCGAAACAAGGCCCCGGGAGTGGACAACATTCCATTAGAACTACTGACAGCCTTGGGAGAGCCAGGCCTAACAAAACTCTACCATCTGGTAAGTAAGATGTATGAGACAGGCGAAATTCCCTCAGACTTCAAGAAGAATGTAGTAATTCCAATCCCAAAGAGAGCAGGTGTTGACAGATGTGAAAATTACCGAACTATCAGTTTAATAAGTCACAGCTGCAAAATACTAACACGAATTCTTTACAGACGAATGGAAAAACTGGTAGAAGCGGACCTCGGGGAAGATCAGTTTGGATTCCATAGAAATGTTGGAACACGTGAGGCAATACTGACCCTACGACTTATCTTAGAAGCTAGCTTAAGGAAATGCAAACCTACGTTTCTAGCATTTGTAGACTTACGAGAAAACTTTTGACAATGTTGACTGGAATACTATCTTTCAAATTCTGAGGGTGGCAGAGGTAAAATACAGGGAGCGAAAGGCTATTTACAATTTGTACAAAAACCAGATGGCAGTTATAAGAGTTGAGGGGTATGAAGGGGAAGGGGAAGGGGAAGTAGTGGTTGGGAAGGGAGTGAGACAGAACTTTGAGGTTCGCCAATGACATTGTAATTCTGTCAGACAGCAAAGGACTTGGAAGAGCAGTTGAATGGAATGGACAGTGTCTTGAGAGGAGTATATAAGATGAACATCAACAAAAACAAAACGAGGATAATGGAATGCAGTAGAATTTAGTCGGGTGATGCTGAGGGAATTAGATTAGGAAATGAGACACTTAAAGTAGTAAAGGAGTTTTGCTATTTGGGGAGCAAAATAACTGATGATGCTCGAAGTAGAGAGGATATAAAATGTAGACTGGCAATGGCAAGGAAAGCGTTTCTAAAGAAGAGAAATTTGTTGACATCGAGTATAGATTTAAGTGTAAGGAAGTTGTTTCTGAAAGTATTTGTATGGAGTGTAGCCATGTATGGAAGTGAAACATGGACAATAAATAGTTTGGACAAGAAGATAATAGAAGCTTTTGAAATGTGGTGGTACAGAAGAATGCTGAAGATTAGATGGGTAGATCACATAACTAACGAGGAGGTACTGAATAGAATTGGGGAGAAGAGGAGTTTGTGGCACAACTTGACCAGAAGAAGGGATCGGTTGGTAGGACATGTTCTGAGACATCAAGGGATGACCAATTTGGTACTGGAGGGCAGCGTGGAGGGTAAAAATCGTAGAGGGAGACCAAGAGATGAATACACTAAGCAGATTCACAAGGATGTAGGCTGCAGTAGGTACTGTGAGATGAAGAAACTTGCACAGGATAGAGCAGCATGGAGAGTTGCATCAAACCACTCAGGACTGAAGACCACAACAACAACAATGAATAAGGGGGCCTATCTTTAGTTTTTTCCTATTGATACAAAATACCTAGGTACTAAGGTACCAATTGGAAAACTTTGCACTTGGTTAAGTGAGTAAAGTTAACTTCATTTTCTCATCAGAATTTAACAAAATAATAAGACATACAATTCAGTAAATATCAAGTTTAGTTTATAATGATTATTAAAAATTAAGTACTTAAAGAATCTTAAGTAGGTAGGAAATTATATTTAAAAAAGTATTAATTCGGAAAGAGAAAATAAAACATTCAGTGAGATGGATGAACCTGGTGACTATCTACCAATCTAGCTACATCCGGTTCAATATTGGTGAGTTGCAGCCTTAAATCTCCACGTTTGTTGATTTTCAAACGGTTTCTTTGTTTCGTCAAAATGTTTGTTACCACACTGAAGCTTTTTTCAACTAGGTATGATGATGGAAAAGCGATAAGGTATTTTTCAGCAATGTTTCACAATGTAGGATACTGTGTTTCAATGTTGCGTTGCAACCAGAACTTCTGATAGCCTTGGTTGAACTCCTGGTTAAGCTTTTCGTCTGTGCTGGTGGTAATCAACTCTTCTTACATTATCACATTGGCTTCTTCTATGGCTGTGGTATTGTACGGATTTATTGTCCATTGAGGAATTTGTAAATTTAAAAGATCCTCAAACCTCTCCGTAAAATCCTTGTGTAATGCGTCCAAGTGAATGACATATAATAAAATGTCACCATCGTGAAGCATATATGGTAATTTTGACAAATGCAGAAACTGCGAATATTCTTTTCTGCCTAAATTTTGTTTATAAAGGATTAGTGCACCCACGAAGGCCGATATTATTGATTTTGTTTTAATCAAGTTAAGATCGTCACCCTGCAGTTGCAAATTAACTTTGTTGAACATTCCAAAGATATCAGTCAAGTAATAAATATCTGTTTTACAATTGTTCAGATTGTTCGGATCTTTTTCTTGTAAAAACTCCAACACAGATTCAAAAATGGCTGAAAATCTTTCTAAGGAAGAGCCTCTTGATAGCCAGCGAACTTCAGTGTGTAGAAGTAATCAAGTAAAGACTTCGTCGTTTTCCTCACATAGCTGAGCAAATAACCGAGAGTTCAAAGAATTGCTTCGAATCTTGTTGATAACATTTATTACACATTGTAAAGACTTATGCAATCTAAGACTCAGCTTTTTTGCTACTAAATGCTGCCTGTGAATCACGGAGTGAATGACCAGTACATCAGGCAGTTGTCGCTTTAAGTGAGCTATAAAACCACGATGACGACCAACCATAGACGGTGCACCATCAGTCGCAACAGAAACAATGTTCACGGCCTGAAAAATCGATTCTCCTCTGGTATCAGTCTCTAAATATGTAGCAAAAAGCAGTTCTTGGCACATATTTTCATCTTTGATAAATCGAACATATCCTAACAACAGAGCTTCATTGCCGGGTGATGTAGACTCGTCCAACTGGAGAGATTGTCTGTTGGTCTGTAAGAGCTTGCATAAAATGTTTTCCACATCGCGTCCCATCTCGTCTATGCGTCTCTGAACGGTGTTATTGCTCAAAGGTATTCTCTTTAAAATATCATGTGCGGGTTTGTGCAATCATTGTTAAGGACCTCCGCAATGGCTGGTAAGATAAGCTGCTCTCCAATTGTGTGGGGTTTCCCCGACTTCGCTGTTAGTAAAGATATATTATAGGACGCTCGTAAACCATCATCTAGGAATATACTACAATCCCATTACATGTAGTGCTACCGTTGAGATCGGGAGGCTAATCGCTTTTCCCACGCTCCAGATGTGAATGGAACGGTAAAAAGCATGAATAACTGGTATGATACGAAGCACCGTTTGCCATGCACTACAGTGGTTCAGAGGATAGATATTTCGGAAAGTCAAATTGTGTAAAGGAAAAGGTAATTGAGAGTCGAATTAGATTTATAGTCTTCCCCTCAAGTTGTTCAACGTGTACATTGAACAAACAGTGAAGGAAACTGATTCCGGCTCAGAAATTCCCTCTACTGTTCATCGAGAAGAAATATAAACTTCCAAGTTTGGAGATAACGGACAAGGAAGAGCTGTTGAGTGGCATGGATGTATTGAAGAGGGGCAATAATATTAACATAAAAAAAAAGTAAAAACAGGGGTAATGAAATGATAAATTTGGACGAGCAGTGGCAACGAAAGCTTGCCAGAGAGAGAGAGAGAGAGAGAGAGAGAGAGAGAGAGAGAGAGAGAGAGAATATGGCGGGGCGAGGTGATACATTGTTAAGGCACTGAACTAATTACTGGAAAGATGCACCAAATTTTTGCGTATAAAAAGTAATCTTTATCCACGACAGATTGTTTCGGCATTTATCAACATTGTCAAGTACGTCTATAGATTGATGTGACTTCCATATTTCGTCGGTAGTGAACTGGATTATAGCTGTCACTGTTTTAGTAAGACAGTAAATGATGTAAATAGTATGAAAATAAAATGTTTATTATGGTCTGATGCTAATTTTACAGTTCAACTCTGGGATGACGGGGATTCAATAGTCCGTCTGGCCATCTAGATTGTTTCCCGTAGTTCTCGTAAATCGCTTACGTAAATACCAGTATGTTTCGAACTAGGGAACGGGTACTGAAACGAATCTGGAGAGAGGGAGTAGAGAACACATTTATGGCACAATTTTACTAAGAGAGAGAGAGTAGGTTGATGCGACACCTCCCAAGGCATCAAATAATTAATAATCTTGTTGTGGAGGAAAGTGCGGGCGGTAAAAATTGTAGACGGAGACCAAGACTTGACTACAGTAGCCATGTTGGAAAGTATGTAGGCTGCAGTAGTCATTGAGAGAGGAAGAGACTTGCACGAGATCGACTAGCGTGATGACCTACATCAAATCGGTCTTCTGAATGAAAAGTTGGGGTCGGATGTAGAAAGCTACTGTACTACTGGCAGCTGGTTGCACCCATTGAATACACGCAAGCCCCTCCTGAAACTCGTTCGTTTCGTGGCATTCGAGCTTTGTCGCAAGTATCGACTTTTCGCCCTAATGCTTTCGAGCTCCGGTCAGCTGGAATCGATAAGTACCTCCATTAAAGACAAACATCGCAATATCGATGTGTCCTTGGCGTCTATGACCTTTCCACGTCCGTAAGTGCTGCGGAACATGAAGGACCACACGTTTGTTGCGACGGATCCGGAGGGTATTGACATTTGGGAAGACCTGGTGGGGGGGGGGGGGGGGGGGAGGGGGCGGCGGCTCGATGTGCGCCGCCCCACCATTAAGGGAGATTTCTGGAAGGAATGGTTGCGTTTCAGGGCCCGTTTAAGGCCCAAGAGATATAAGCGGCCGCTTAAGGTGTGACAGTGAGAGGGGCGCCAGACACCCCCACGGTGCAGATTTTGTACACAGTATGTATCGTAATAATTAGTAATGAAAACAGTGTTTCCCACATTCACCAGGTCGAGATTTATGTTTAAAGATTTTACCGAGCCCAATGAACAACTAATATATGCGAGACAGGCGCCGAATCATATGGCACTTGTGTGAAAAAATGGAGAGGGGGAGTGCCAATGATATGTTGCTTGTGTGGAAAAGCCGGCCGAAGTGGCCGAGCGGTTCTAGGCGCTACAGTCTGGAACCGCGCGACCGCTACGTTCGCAGGTTCGAATCCTGCCTCGGGCATGGATGTGTGTGATGTTGTAGGTTAGTTAGGTTTTAGTTGTTCTAAGTTCTAGGGGACTGATGACCAAAGAAGTTAAGTCCCATAGTGCTCAGAGCCATTTTTTTTGTGTGTGGAAAAATGTTATAGAACCGGTTGTGCTGTCCTCTTACAAACTTCACAGACTCGTATACAGCGGCACTACGCACATTCGTCCGTATTGCACTCTTTGAATTGCATTGTAAAAGTGCTGCTCGTATTTTGCTTAATTTCTGCTCTTATCCGTAATATTGAGTTGGGTAAATGATTCTGTATCTATTTATGTTTCATATGCGCCGCCCTACCGTTAAGGTATAATTATCGAAGTGAATGGTTGCCTTTCAGGGCACGTTTAAGGCAGGGTTCGTCACATGGTATTCTGTGAACTGATGTCTATTTGTTACTGCTAACGAACCCACATGTGAACGGTTCAGTTTAGCTGCATTGTAAGTATGTTGCTCGTTCTACGTTGTTTTTGTTTACATCCGTTTTCGTACTCTCGCGTTTAATGGAGGCCACAGAAGTTTCATCGACTTCTACTAAAATTTATGTTTGTACTGATGTGTGAAAACATTTGCTCAACTATTGTCGCATTTTTAGCATTTATAAGGATGAATACTCCAGTCACCAACAATACAAAGCATACTCATCTACGTACATACTCCGCAAACCTTTGGGAAATGCATGGCAGTTAGTGGCAAGAGGCAACAGCATTCAAAGCAGAATTCCGTACTCATTCCGTAAAAGGTTGTAATAAAGTTAAATACCAATACTGTCAGAATCTGCTAACATTAAATGCGACAAATTGAGGAAAACCGGGGCAAACAAAAATAAAGTAGAATAAAAGCAATATACTTAACATGCATTTAAATGGAGCACTTCACATACAAATTGGCAATAACAAATACATAAAAACCCACAAGACACCATGTGACGAAGCTGGCTTCTGTTTTGTATGAAAAATACCAAATATGGAATCATTTATTCCATCCAGTATTATGGATGCGAGCAGAATCGATTAGAATACGAGTAACATATTTACAATACAAATCAAAGAGCGCAGTACATAAGAGAAGTCGTAATCAGATGTTTGTATTTTAATGGAAGTTGCTGAGTGTTCTCATTAAGAAATAATGGGTAAATATAGTCCGGTTAATCTGGCCATCACGAGCTACGCTCCCTCAAGACACATACTCACTTTCTAACTGTAATACTTGTGTTACTGTGTTTACCCCGTAATGTGTAGATTATGATAGCATTTAAAAATTTTAAATTCGATCAATAATTGTATGAAATACTTGAAATCAAATTTTCGTTGCCCGTTGGTATCCCTGCAACTAGGATCGTGTGGCATGAACTGGGTTTGCCGTTTAGTAATGCAGATAAGCTCGGCAGACAATTCAGACAATGTAAGACAATGCTGTGATGAACGGGTAACCGCAATTCTGTTGTACTACACGCGGAAAATATGTATTTAGTAATACCCAGTAGTCCAATATTTTTCTTGCCAGTTAGATTGTAATAATAGAACTGTACGATATCGGAAAACAACATTGAGATTTTCATTGAAATTTTAAGATATCTTAGTTTAAAATGACGGTTGTGAAAGCATAATTTTTTTCCGACGTATAATACAGGATGTTACAAAAATAATTTACATATTTCGAATGCATATATTTATTAAACTTTAAGACATACGAATAAACTTTACACACACATTTACGAACCTCTCAAGTTCAGATTACAGATGTTCAATATGTCCTCCATCAGCGACACGAACATCACATCGATACTCAAATTCCTCCCATACTCAGGCAAGCATGTCATTAGTCACTGATGTTATGGCAGTACTGATCCGGCTCTTCAACTCTTCCAGGTTCTGTGGCAGTGGTGGTACATTAACGTTTTCTTTAACGAAACCCCACAGGAAGAAGTCAGAGGGTGTCAAATCAGGTGACCGTGGAGCCCAGCTGAGACATACTAAGTCGCCATCTCCTTGACGACCAATCCAACGGTTCGGTTGAATTTTATTCAGATATTCACGCATTTGGCGACTCCCGTGAGGGGATGCCCCGTGTTGTTGAAAAATGAAGTTGTTAACCGTGTTTCTATCAAAGAAAAATGGGCCGTAAACAGATGATCGGGATATCGCACAAAACTCATTGTCTTTGGGCAAATCTTGTACATGTTCAGTGGCTGCATGTGGGTTCTGTAGGCCCCAAATTCGAACATGGTGTTTGTTTACCTGACCACTAACATGGAAAGTCGCTTCATCACTGAACACGATGCGTTGTGCGAAAGTGTTACCACTGTCGGTAGCATCAAGGATCTCGTTAAAAAACGCCACACGTTTGCGTTAGTCATCAGGACGCAGAGCCTGTAACAGCTGTAATTTGTACGGCTTCATAAACAGCCGACGTCTCAAAACACGCGTAATTGTTGTCGTAGGCAATTGTAACTCCCTATTAGCACGACGAGTTGAATTTAAAGGACTACGTTGGAAAGCAGTTTGAATTCGTGCAACATTTTATTTATTCAGGAAAATGAGAGCAGCCAGGACTCTTCGCCTTGTAACCACAGAATTGCACTTCGCAAACTCGAGAACACAGAATGAGTTCTGCTGCGGGGTAGCCATTTTGAACATATGACGGTTACCAAGCAAAACGGAAGACAACTGACATCTACCTGCTATTAATATAAACTAGACTACGTATTCGGTTCACCAAGAGGCGAGGCGCAGCGATCGATAGTTTGGACAAAATAATCCATTGTAATACGTATATTCTTTTTGAAACATCCTGTATATTGCCTTATCTCTGGAACTGTCGCTGAAACTACGACGAAGCAGCTGTCAGTCCTAGATGATGTCGTTAATAGCATGCTTCTCCCTGTGTGTGTGTGTGTGTGTGTGTGTGTGTGTGTGTGTGTGTGTGCGCGCGCGCGCGCGCGCGCGCGCGCGCGCGCGCGCGCGCGCGCGCGTGTCTTTGTGTGTGTGTTAATTAGATGACGTCTTTTGCCGAACGTTCATCGGAACCATCTTGAGAAACGAACACTGGCCCAGAAGGAATACCATTCAGCCACTAAAACGACGTAAATTGGTACCGGTGTTTTGCATAACACGGCGAAATTATGGCGATGGCAGTGGTCGCGGATTTTGTGTTAGCTCATGACAGAGGTGGCATGTGCGTGGTAGATAGGGTGTGTGCTACTATCGTAACAGCTGCTTATGGCCAGTTGGCAGTGGTGGAAGGCTTTACGCTTGCTCGGCGCTTGGTGTGTAAGCGTACCAAGTCGAAATGTGGAGAACGCGTAGTGTCAGTCATTGTGGGAAATTAATTTACGCGCGTCACTCCCAATTAGAGTACAGCGTCTGCTGCTAAACAAGTAGAGCAGAACCAGGCGCACCAAACACGCTAGAGAAATGTAGGATGAACAGCTACACGAGTATTCTTCTCTGCGGTATCTGTTGCACGATTTCTCCGTCTTTGAAGACGAAACGCGTATTCTTTGTTATCTATAATATTAGTCAGAAATGTTGGCTCCGTACTGCGTGATTTTTTAACGGAATATATGGCTTAGCTTTAACGGGAGCATATTCATCATGAATGTCTCACAGGCCGTAGGGATCAAGACACTGATTTAACCTTTGTTAGTATGTGCATATCACATACAAATGTTAAAGCTTTCAGTAAACATCATTGGGATGGTGGGAATTTCAAAATAGGACGAGTCAGGCAAAGAGATTTCTTATAACAAAAATTATCAAACACAGAAAGTTTCCGTATGCAGTAAACTTATTCCTTTTTTCCTCAATTTAGCCACATAAGTTTTCCGGGTGGAATTGCACGGCTTACCTCTAGTGCAGGTTAACTCCAAAAATGAATGAAAGAGCTCAGTAGAATGATTGTACGTGAGGTCGTGACTGTACTCAGTTTGAAAACAAAAAAATGTAATTTGAGCCTAACATCAAAGAAAACCATTAATTTAACACGTTTCGAAGTCACGTGCTTCAATGATCAGAATTATCTGCACACAAGTATCTTCATTGCATGGCATACATTTGGTAACGTTTATCCACCCAAAGACCTCACGATAGTGTCATTAATATATAAAAGGAATAAAAGATAGCATATAAAACTATATTTTTGGTTTCTGTGTGTATTTTTCTTTTTATACATTGACCGTACGGTGCAAACTTCGTGGGTAAAGGCTTCTAAATAATGTATTCAGTGCGATGAAGTGTGTGTAGATATTTCAGATGAAGAAGGCATGTACGTCATGCACAATCAGAATAGTGAAAAGAAAATTGTAGAAGATAATAATGATGGTGTAGAACATATTGATAAGCTTTTGTATTGAGAGCAGTTGAAGACAACGAGTGAACAGACAGAAAAAGAAATACACGGAAGAGTGAAATTGGTCTGCAGAGCATTTCGATTAAACTAAATAGGATTTTCAAAACTATAGTAGTATATGTCGTCAGTATGGACGAAACATGGACTTCACTGTGAAAACCATTGAAAACCGTAAACGTGTTCAACAATCAATTGAGAATGGACAGAGGCGTGTTAGGACTTAGTAAGAGAGGCAGAAAACAAGTGGACCCTTTAACAAAATGGAGTGTAAGACGTAAATATGGCTGTAATGAAAATGAATTTGAACTGATGGAGACATGTATCCAGGTGAATGGGTGATGGATGGACAGAGAAGACGACGCAATGGAAACGAGGGGGAGGGGGGTGGGTGTAGTAGTAGTAGTAGTAGTAGTAGTAGTAGTAGTAGATGTTAACCATGCAGGTGCTGCATGAATACTCACAACTGAAGAAGTAAGGAGGGGGCCTGTATACATCTACATTTAAAATGTCTGATGTCGCATGTTCCCAGACACTTCAATGGCCCAGATAAGGCTGAAAGGACGATCCGTGATAACCGTCGACCGCCTTTTAAGCCCTGACACTGTTTGAAGTAAACATAGCTCCGCTTTCGGGGCGGAATAAAAGTGTGTGCATTTCGAAACATGAGAATTCCATGAGAACAAGATTAAGTAACAGGTGCGAAGAGCCTGCCTCACGAAACAGCTTCGGCAAAAAGTGCAGTTCTTTTCCAGCAACGTCGACACTAAAAACAATGGTTTTAAAGCATCCTCCATAACTTTTTACCAGCAAGCAAATTTTTTCCGTACGTTCTCCAAATCTGAAAACTGCAGTTTTGATTCTCTGTTGCCTTATAATAGACAGCTCGCGTCCCCGTGTCCGCGTATATTAATCGCCGTAAGCTAGGCATTGTAGGGAGCAGAAGTAACAGAAATCTAAATAGAAAGGGAAATGTCGGCCATTAGCGCCAGTGGTATTAAAGATTCACACTAGAATTATGCTTTCGGTATTCGAAAGTTGTAACCTTGTTTCTAGGAAGTGCACGATTCAAAGATAAGAAAAGCAATGCTTTAAACTTGTGGTTCTCTTTTACATAATTAGTGTTTTTCCTGCTACAGTATTAGTATTTAATTTCCCAGGCGCATTTAGCCTTGAATATGCAAGGTATCATTCAGGCGTGACTCATCCCAGTCAGCGCATACTTTCATTCGAGTTAACATCGCACCACTATCTTACGTCTACATATTGAGAATCGAAAAGATATGACAGAATAGCTCTCATTTTATACTTCAGGTTTTATTTTCATTGCATTCGATAACTTCACTAGACATTCAAACAAGATTCACAGGTCTTTTGAAAGAACCGAAGATACCGTAGATCGTGATAACAGAGAAAGATAGCGAAATAAATCCTGTTGCTTTAATTCGCTTGTAACTTATTATGGACTTTGCTGCTCAAACATGTAAACACTATGAATATAGCAAACATTTCTCATGTGCTTTATGCATTTGTACCTCAGTACTTATTATAGTGTGTGTCCTATTTGAGATTCATGTCTTGTGTCCATTAGCTGTGTGGGTAACATTTCTGCGTCGTGATGTAACTAATAATAATGCTTCGATGGAAATACCTCGCCTACTAATCCCTAAATGCGTGGCCGACTCTCACGTCTCCTATTACTTTCCTATTCCCAATCGTCATATACGAGTGGTCGAATTCTGTGGTCGATCCAAAACTCTCATCATTTATATACGACTGGTCGATCCAAAACTCTTTAATCATCATCCCATGTAGGCTTTCACGGCCGGCGCCTTCATCAGTAAAAACTTCTACATTTATACTCCGCAATCCACCCAACGGTGCGTGGCGGAGGGCACTTTACGTGCCACTGTCATTACCTCCCTTTCCTGTTCCAGTCACGTATGGTTCGCGGGAAGAACGACTGTCTGAAAGCCTCCGTGCGCGCTCCTCGGGAGGTATAAGTAGGGGGAAGCAATATATTCGATACCTCATCCAGAAACGCACCCTCTCGAAACCTGGCGAACAAGCTACACCGCGATGCAGAGCGCCTCTCTTGCAGAGTCTGCCACTTGAGTTTGTTAAACATCTCCGTAACGCTATCACGGTTACCAAATAACCGTCACCGACTCACCTCGGAAGATGTTCTCCGTAGTTGAGAACGAAACGTCAGGGAGAAGTTCTACAGATCGACCACGGCAACTTAGCCCGGAAGTGTTTACTGATCTTTCATCATCGTTTAACTGTGGCTGGACTCATCCTAGCCTAAATATACACACATCAAAAAAGTTTTCCATCACTCCGGTTCCCAGAACTCCCTAAGATAGACGTTGACTGTGGATATTGTATCACAGACCAGCCCCTTTGACTGTTCAGAGATGGCACTAAACCCGCCCAAAGATGTAAACAACCATGCATGAGCAGCGCCTATTAGACGGAGAGGGTCCGACAGCCGATCAGTTCCAGTCATTCCACCGGGAAACAGATACACGGCCCGTGTTGCCTGTAGTTCAACCATGCCGAGACGATCAATCCCGTGGTTATCGCGTCCGCGTTGTTACTTTGTGCCAGGAAGATCTCTCAACAAGTTAAGTGTCCAGGCGTCACGGAGTGAACCAAAGCCATGTTATTCGGACATGGAGATACAGAGAAACACGAACTGTCGATTACGTGCCTCGCTCAGGCCGCCCAAGGGCTACTACTGCAGTAGATGACCGCTACCTACGGATTATGGTTCGAAGAAACCCTGACAGCAACGCCACCATGTGGAATAAAGCTTTTCGTGTAGCCACAGGACGTCGTGATAAGACTCAAACTGTGCGCATTAGGCTAGCTGCATGATGCCCAACTTCACTCCCAACATCCATGGCGAGGTCCATCTTTGCAACCACGACACCATGCAGCGCGGTTAAGATGGGCCCAACAACGTGCCGAATGGACCGCTCAGGATTGGCATCACGTTCTCTTCACCGATGAGTGTCGCATATGCCTTCAACCAGACAATCGTCGGAGGCATGTTTGGAGGCAACCCGGTCAGGCTGTGAACGCCTTTAGGCCGCCTCCTACGTAAGTGACCGACAGCAGACGACAGCTTCAGGCGACAAAGCACAACCGCGGGGTGTGTCGCTGCCTGTCTTCCGCTGCAACTGGCGACGTTTGAATGTTGTCGCTGCAGCACTCGCGACAGAGAGCGACAGCAACGTGTCTTTTCGGCTAAGCGGTAGAACGGACGCGACGGCAGCTATGAAATGCTTATCATCCGATTTTAAGAAAAGTATTCGGTGAAAAAAATTGATTCTTCCGCATCTTATAGCTTGATATCTTTTCTCGATAAAGGCCTGAATTTATTTTCGTTATTCGTCCTAGTTACTGTGGTGCACGAAATTAAGTCTTGCGTTTCGGGAATTAAGTGGTCTTAAAAATCGTCGTTGGTCATAAACGGTTCAAGATACGGGAACGACGATTTTTGGTAGTGGCAGCACGCAAGGAGGACTATTTTAGCGTATGATTAACACTAAATACGTTTTTGTAAGCGCGTCAGCAGAGCGAAAACAAGACTCCTTATAAATTACGCTTTGAAGTTTTGTCCGAATTTTCATAGCCAGACAAACAAACAGGTACACGGGGTATAGAAGTGACCAGCGTCAGATCTAGTTTTGCTTGAAAATATTTAATTACTTGAAAGTAATCAGGGTAATTAACGAAAACTTAATAGATGGATTGAGAAAATTGAAATATTTAACGAAAAACTGCTGCCAAACTATGTAAATGAAGTGTCAAAAATTTCATCTGTACAAGGCCTAGATACTTCGCACATAAAAAGATACATTGGTGCGATATTTAAATGTCAAAATCAAGTAGCAGAGTTACGAAAACGTTAGGAAGGCTAACGAGGGGTCAGTAAGATCATGCTTTCTGAATAAAACTTGAAAATAAAAAAATGAAAGTAATCGGTAAAAATTTTTATGGAGTGATTCGTATAAAAGAAATAAGTAGATAAAAGAAACGTTCTACGTGCCTTTGAATGATGCTCGAAATCACGAACAGAAAATGAGGTGCACCAAACGTTTCCCTAATATTTTTTATTTCATACTTTTAGACAAATCATTTCACTGAACTTTTGACTTTCTTTTCAAAAATTTTGTATGCTTTACTTTTACATACTATTTAGATTAATTGAAACGCTTGGTCTTAAGACTGACTGCTGATGAATTACGTTGGCAACATCAAATATCTGTAAAATTTCATGGTCCATTGTAATTTATTAGGAATTTAATGTGTATGATATACTGGGCTAGGTGTGTGTACACTTAAAGGTCAAGTTCTTTGGCAAGACCTTAAAAATATACTTATGGATGCAGTGTAAACAGTATACATAACACTTAGTATACAGAATTATAACTGAGTCTTTTAAAATATAAGAATAACATGGGATCGAACCCGGACCTTACCGAAGCCGTTATCGCAAGCTGATACGTTTCCGCTACACCACAGCTAACGGAAACTTACATTGTCAATCTGGCTATTTTATGTGTGTTTAGGGTTGTTAGCCATTCTTCCGCATTTATTGGCTGTTAAAAGTTCTTGATCATGTGAAAAACAATCGTCTTTAATTTATTGATGAGATAGTCGAATGCTCCTCTGCTCATTCACGTGTATTAGAAGAATTTGTCTGGTGATCTTTGTAGTTGACGATATTTATGAAATTGTCCTTGGAGATTCCTCCCTACGTAAATTTAATGAACAGCATTACTTTTTGCTCTATTTTCTTAAATAAACCTAATTTTGTAGCCTTACTCTCCAGCTACAGTATTCTACAGTTTAGGGGCGCCGTCTTGAACCATCTGGTTGGCTCTAAGCAGCCATCTTGTAGCGCGACATGGTCGCTCACACGCAGGACACCGGAGCTTTTAGCCAGATGCTGCTGCTTGTCGCTTGAGGGTCGCGTATCCAGAAGGCACTCGCTGTCGGTAGCTTCTGTCGCTCACGTAGGACACGGCCTTGAATGCCTTCCTCCAACCAATAGTGCAACCATATCGGCAGCATATTGGCGAGGCATTAGTCTTCATGGATGACAATTCCCCTCCGCATCGTGCACATCTTGTGAATGACTTACCTCAGGATAACGACGTCGCTCGACTAGAGTGGCCAGTATGTTCTCCGACATGCGGGGATAGAATGAAAAGGGCTGTTGATAGACGACGTGACCCATTAACCACTTTGAGGGATCTGCGCCGAATCGCTGGATCAACAGTGCCTTGATGAACTTGTGGATAGTATGCCACAACGAATACAGGCATGCATCAATGCAAGAGGACGTGCTACTGGGTATTAGAGGTACCGATGTGTACAGCAGTCTGGACCATCACCTTTGATGGACTTGCTGTATGGCGGTGCAACATGCAATGTGTGGTTTACATAAGCAGTAGAAATGGCGGAAATGATGTTTATGTAGATCTCTATCCCAATTTTCTGTACAGGTTCCGGAACTGTCGGAACCGAGGTGATGCAAAACTGTTTTTGGTTGTGTGTATATGTATTGCAGCGGAAATCTCGTCACTGCTTGTAATCACTCGCATACCACCTACCAGTTGTTGCTAATACAGTTAAATCGTCCCAGGAACATTGCGTATTGTTTGATCCAATTGTGTCCACTTACTTGGCTTGGTATCGTCCCCTTCCTTTGCGTCAGCTACAAGCTAACTAAATAAAGAAATATAGAAGATTGTTTTCTCTGTATATATGAGTATATAATTTCTTCGTGTTTCGTAACATACATAAAAAGTTTTGTACGTAGCTTATAGGGTGTTCTCCCGCCTGTATTGAAGATGATTTTAGATCTTGTAGCCTAGGTCCCCCCCCCCCCCCCCCCCCCCTGAACCATGGACCTTGCCGTTGGTGGGGGGGCTTGCGTGCCTCAGCGATACAGATAGCCGTACCGTAGGTACAACCACAACGGAGGGGTATCTGTTGAGAGGCCAGACAAACGTATGGTTCCTGAAGAGGGGGAGCAGCCTTTTCAGTAGTTTCAAGGGCAACAGTCTGGATGATTGACTGATCTGGCCGTGTAACAATAACCAAAACGGCCTTGCTGTGCTGGTACTGCGAACGGCTGAAAGCAAGGGGAAACTACGGCCGTAATTTTTCCCGAAGGCATGCAGCTTTACTGTATGATTAAATGATGATGGCGTCCTCTTGGGTAAAATATTCCGGAGGTAAAATAGTCCCCCATTCGGATGATGGTCGAAGTAGAGAGGATATAAAATGTAGACTGGCACTGGCAAGGAAAGCATTTCTGAAGAAGAGAAATTTGTTAACATCTAGTATAGATTTAAGTGTCGGGAATTCTTTTCTGAAAGTATTTGTATGGAGTGTAGCCATGTATGGAAGTGAAACATGGACGATAAATAGTTTGGACAAGAAGAGAATAGAAGCTTTCGAAATATGGTGCTACAGAAGAATGCTGAAGATTAGATGGGTAGATCACATAACTAATGAGGAAGTATTGAATAGGATTGGGGAGAAGAGAAGTTTGTGGCACAACTTGACCAGAAGAAGGGATCGGTTGGTAGGACATGTTCTGAGGCATCAAGGGATCACTAATTTAGTATTGGAGGGCGCGTGGAGGGTAAAAATCGTAGAGGGAGGCCAAGAGATGAATACACTAAGCAGATTCAGAAGGATGTAGGTTGCAGTAGGTACTGGGAGATGAAGGAGCTTGCACAGGATAGAGTAGCATGGAGAGCTGCATCAAACCAGTCTCAGGACTGAAGACCACAACAACAGCAACAGCCTAGGTTCTAGGTTCTGTACTCCTTTGGCAAACTTTATGCTACATATTATCTTTCGTTGTATGTAAGTACAATCTATGACCGGTTGCTTAACTATTCGATTAGTATGTCTTTTGTTCCAATTTCATTTGGACGCATTATTTGTAAAAACAGTTTCAAACATGTAATCTTGGAATATGCTTGCGATAATTGTTAGTGTATTCGTGGAATGGTTTCTGTTCTTTGCATCACACTGTCGCTTTGGAAGAATGGAACGTAAAGAGCGAGATTAAGTGCCCAAAAGCATTCCATTTTACATAATTTATGAACAAGGGCGTCGGTTCTGATGCGACCAAAGCTCTTTCAAAGCCAAGAACATCGCATTAGTAACTTACTTCTTTTGAGCGTGGTCTACAGTGGTGCCTTAAAAGCCCAGTTATTGCTGAATTGTGGAACGCTTTGCGCAGTTACCAATCTGCTCGGTATCAGAAAATTGCTGTTAGAAATTGGTGAAGTAGATAACTTCGACATTTTTGTCTGTGTTTTGTTAGTAGAGAAATTGAATAACAGCTGTCTGGAAAGTAGTCATAATTATTTTATTAGTTTTCACGGGGAAACCACAGTTACTTGCCACGCCGAGGAGAAGTAAATTAGTTTGACGTGCGTTGAAGATGTTCCCTGCTGTTTGAGGGCTGATTACTTATTCGATCTATCCATCTAATCTTCAGCATTTTTATAATATATTTCAAAAGGTTATAGTCTCTCCTTGTCTAAACAGCTTATCATACACGTTTCACTCCTACGCAAGGCTTCTCTCCACATAAATACCTTCAAAAAAGACTTCCCAGCATTTAAATTGATATTACCTGTTAACAGACTTTTTTTCAGAAATACTATTCTTGCTATTGCCAATCTGAATTCTATATGCCTTCTGCGTCAGGTATCAGTAGTAATTTTGTTGCCCAAATGGCAAATCTCATTCTACTTATATTGTCTCATTTCCTGATATGATTCTCCCAACATAATCTGATGTGATTCGATTGCATTCCATTACCTTTGTTGATGTTCACTTTATGTCTTTTCAGTGCGCTATTCACTCCGTTCGACAGCTCTTTCAGGTCCTTTGCCGTCTTTTACAGTGTGCCAGTGTCGCCTTCAAACTTCGAAGTTTTTATTGCTTCTCCCTGAACTTTAATTCCTTCTCCAAATTTTTATGTGGTTTCGTTTCTACTTGCTCAGTGTACACCTTGAATAACATGGGGGATAGACAACATCCCTGTCTCACTCCTTTCACATATATGGCTTCCCTTTTATGCCCTTCGGCTCTTACAACTGCAGTCTCACGTCTGCACAACCCTTCGCTCCCTGTATTTTATCCCTGCTGCCTTCAGAATTTCAAAGAGAGTATTCCAGTCGAGCTACAAATACTATAAACGTAGGTTTACCCTTCCTTAACTTCACTTCCAAGCTAAATCACAGGATCAGTATTGCCTCGCTTGTCCCTACATTTCTTCGAAATCCAAAATGATCTTCCCCGAGGTCAGCTTCTGCCACTCTTTCTTTCTCCTATATTCACGTCAGTATTTTGCAACCATGATTTATTAAACTGATTGGTAATATTCACACCTGTCAGCGCCTGCTTTCTTTGGAATTGGAATTATTACGTTCCTCTTGAAGTCTGAAGGTATCGCCTGTCTCTTATATAGAGTCGTCAGAAACAGAGTGGAAAAGCTTGTAAGGGTGTTGTAGGGTTTCCGGGTTAATTAGCTTTGAAGTTATTCAATCAGGTATTGCGCACGCAAATTCCAGCGGTCCGCCAGATACCATTAATGTCAGTTGTTTTCATAGAGTAGAAACAGCACACGATACTTCTCAGCCTTTGGCTCCAGTTCGATCCTTGCTACTGTCCCGTATCCAATTTTTGTATGGCTCTCTTGTTTGCTGTTTGCGAACCAAACGAAGAACACGGTTCACGACATACACTTTGGCGGGCCGCTTGAATTTGCATTCGCAGTGGCCTGATTAACTTCGATGCTAATTAACTCGGAAACTGCTCAACGTATCTATTTTTTTCGTAGTAATTATTTCTCTGCACAACCTACGCAGACCTGGACGGGAAACTGTAACTATAACCTACCCTGTAACCAGTGGCATATACAGAAAAACCTCAAGGAGGGGGCGATAAAGGTATCTTGAGCTACCTTAAAAAAAAAATGAAGCCACATGAAAAGTTTAATAAAGTTTTATTTGAACACACATACAAGACACTGCCATCTTATGATATAAAAATGTTACACTTATGGTTCTCTTCCTTAGATGATGAATTCTATGCGCCTATTCGTCCTGCAAATTGGTTAACTACATCTTCGATGAGACAATCAATGTAAGGGTGAGTGTTCAACAGAGCTAAGCCATTAAGTCGATCCTCCTTCATTGTCGACTTCAGCCATGTCTTTGTACGCCGCAATGTTGAAAATCTTTAGCATATATTTTGTACGGCGTGTGCAAAGTAGGATGGTCATAGGACAAACAGACAACGCTTGCATAACAGAATCACGGTCACTAAGGGTGTTTATGCTCGTTTGCTTGTATTGAAGAATCTCTCCGATTAGTCTCTTTTTAATCACAAAGAGTGATTCTTCTTCAAAGAACGATAATTCGGTTAAGCACAGATTCAATTTATGTGCCATATCATTACTGTCATGTTTCAGTAGTTGTGAGGTCAAAAGTATTTTGAATTTTATATGATAAGTATTTTCTTCAGAAAAACATTCTCTCATGCCAGTCGTAACATGGTCCATTGTTGGAACAAAAACAGTTCTTTTACAATATGTCATAGCTTCATCATTCTGATCGCAGTTTTTCTTGTGTCTTTGTCTGCCTTTAAGACGAGGAACACTCATCTCCACATCTAACGCTTCAATAACTACCTTCCCCTCTTCAGCAACAAGAGCAAAGTGGCTATCAGCATTAGCTCTCATGCCGTCTTACACTTAGAGCGTCGAGTCTAATTTTGCTTTTGCCATCGCGACGTCCAAGCTAGGGTCTTGTAAGATTTTGCTGACTGGATATGTTACGCTCGTAAGGTCACTCAGTGTAAACAGTGTGATAATAAACTCGCAATTAGAGATTAAGAACTTTGGAAAGTGTTGCGAGATCAACTGCGAATTGAATAACAGCTTCGTGTCGCTCAACCCATCTCGTTTGAAAATGTGACTGCAGCGAGTGTTTTAGGTGACTCTTCAATGTTGCGAACCGCTTGCTAGACGCTGTAAAGAACGATACTACTTCTTTAATAGTACGGGGTGACACAGAAAAACGGGAACATTTCCACAATCCAATAAAACTAGAAGTGATGAAGGAAAGAAATTGCATTCATAGTAACTGAAACCTTACAACTTCGCCATTTACGAAGCATTGATGGCACTTATCTTTTTTTTTTTTTTTTAAAAAAAAATTATGTCCTTTAGGTGGCGTCGTCCTGTACGAATACATCCGTGAAATCTGCGGTTGAAATTCGTCATTGACTGCTGCAACATCTCAGCTGGGATACTGTGAATTGCATCCCGAATTATCTGTTGTAACTCATCCAGGGTTCTTAGTCGAGTCGTGTAGACTTTGCTCTTGAGGTAACCCCAAAAGAAAAAATCGCGAACTGATAAATCTGACGATCTTAAGGGGCCAGGGAATGTTACCGAATCGTAGGATCACACGGTTGCCAAACAATTCTCGCATATGCCATTGATTGCTGTGCAGTGTGTGATGTCTCTCCGTACTGTTGAAACGAGGCTTCTTGAACGTTTGGAAAGTTGTTCAATGCAGGTGTAACGAAAGTTCGTAACATCTCCACGTAACGATAGGCATTGGCGGTTATTGTGTTTCCCTATTCATTTGCGAAAAAAATACGGCCCGATAATCCCGTGTGATGAAAACACCACACCATAGTGTCACTTTACTAGCGTTTAAAGGGCGCTCATAGACGTCGTTAGGTAGGATGTGTGTTTGCCCAGTAACGGTAGTTCTGCTTATTCGCATAACCTGTGAGATGAAAATGTGCCTCATTTTACATCCATAACTTGTTTAGTAATTCATCGTCATTATTAATTTTTGTTATTATTTGTTGACAGAATCCTAATCGTAACCGGTAATCGTTATCCTTAATCGTTGTCCTTCAATTGTTGCACCACCTGTAGTTTGTACGGATGAAATGTTACCTCAAGATGAAGAATTCTACGAACACTCTCCTGGGACATTCCAACCACTGCTGCTTGCTTACGAATTGAACGCCGTGGACTCTGTAAGACAGACCCGCGTACATCAACTTTCGCTGGAAAACCCACACTTCTTGGTCGTCCTATTGGTTTCTTCTTGAAGGCATATCCAGTCTGTTCAAAGCTATTAATCCAACTTTTTATCGCGTGTTTCGCTGGAATGGCACAATGACGTCCTAAATTATAAAAACGTCGAAACTCCCTCTGTGCCACTACCAAACTATCATTGTTTTGTAAAACATTTTTGTGGCTAACGCACGCTGTTGTCCGTTCCACTGATTCATGGTTACTGAAACGGCGGCCTGTTTATTTGCTGTCACGAATCATTTCAAACATTCCCGTTATTTTGTGTCACCCTGTACCAAGTGAGTTTCTCACACTTGTAACTTTGCAACTGCCAGAGACAGCGAGGTTGAGCTGATGACTTCGACACAGTGCTACTTGCGCGTTGATAGCTTTCTTTTTTTATTGTAGCCACAGCTCCTTTCAGTTCTGACATATTAACTGAGAAACCATCAGAATTCTCCAACGACTAATTCTACTTAGGATCTTAGTACCTTATACTTCACCAGTAACGCTACGTTCATCATCTTGACTTTCATCGTCACTGTTTCGACTACAATCATTGTCTTTATGGATGTCAACGAAACCCAAAAATCTTTCGTGTAATTTGCCGTCACCATCAACATATCTTGCAGCTAAACTCTGTTGGACGATGTTCGCAATGTCCGTAGTCTCATCGAAGATTATGCTATAATAACGAGAGTGTTTGATTTCGTCCAAGCGATAGCATCACTGTTTCACAGCGTGTAATAAGTTCGTTACACATTGTTTTACTTACGTAGTGGTCTCAATGTTGCAAGTCTGCAGCCTCAATTCTAAATCTTAGAGGAGCTCTAAGGTTTCCCTCATTATTCACTATACTTTCACGATCATTTTAGTTTTCTAATCCATCATCTCTATGCCCCCGCAGAGCCATATATTGCTTTCCGTGAAGCACGATTGTTTTTATTATAGGTACAAGACGGTCTCTGTTTTCCTAAATGCTTTCCATTCTCTGTCGTGACAATTGATTTATGACCTCAAGTTCGCGGTTGTCTCGTGTCGCCAGAAATAATTTTGCATCAGTTGACGCTTCAACGTGGTACTTGAACTGAGAGTGGGTCTCAAGTCTTACCAGTAAGTTTGGTAAACTTAGTTGAGTCAGAAGTTTCTTGGCGATAATGGATTTCTTTCCTTCAACCATTTTATTATTTACAAAAATCGAACAGTTAGTTTGGTTCAGATGGCTCTAAGCACAATGGGACTTAACATTTGAGGTAATCAGTCCCCTAGACCTAGAACTGCTTAAACCTAACTAACATAAGGACATCACACACATCCATGCCCGAGGCTGGATTAGAACCTGCGACCGTTGCAGCTGGGCGGTTCCGGAATGAAGCGCCTAGAACCGCTCGCCCACAACGGCAGGCTACAGTTAGTTTCCTTGGAGCTGTGAGAAGCTTGTATTTTGTGTCATCACTAATATTTCCTGACGCTAATATATCCAAATAATTGCCAATGCCCGTGGGACAGACGATGAACTTTGTTGTGGTAGTTTCGACGAAGTGCTGGGCTCCGCATGTACACCTGGTGTTTTTGCGGCTGAATGTTGACCGGAATCTTCAGATGTTTCTCCTTTTCTTTTTCTTATTACATAACGATCCCTTTTATTATACTGTTACGACGTAGGTAAATTAGATGCCAATTATTCTCGAATAAACATTTTATTCGCATTGAAAAATGCAACACTAACACATTTAGCACTTAAACACACACGGTCACACACAATGTATTTCTAATATCACTAAGCACAACACTGACTGAAGTCCGTAGTAATAGCCAATAACATCAGTTGCTCTCTTTTTATCACTTCCAAGTTATCGCGAAGATTGTAGCTTTCAAACTGACTACCTGGCAGCAACTGAACTTCCCTTATATAGTGGTTCGGTTGTTTCGAGAACATTCGCTGCCAGAATATTCGCTTCCACACTTTTATGGAGTGTGAACAAGTACCTACGGTGAAAGCGACAAGCTAATATGTACCTTACGACATATAATTTAAGGGCGAGTTTCCAATGATGTCATGCGGCAATTTGTGTGTGGAACTTTTATTGTCGATTCCGTTCTTTTCTAGTGCATTCGATAGAGGGCCTATATAGTAACAATGAGTTTTTAGGAATCTTCTCGAAAGTCACTATTGCCGGAGATATACGCATCAATAGTTTCCCATACCTAACTCGTATTAATGTGGGAAACTGTTGTTACGTTACTAGTAAAAATATTATTAAGAGTCTAGTAACAATATTTTTACTGAGAAATTACTATGAATTACTGTTATTAATACTTCACAATCAACTGATCACTCTCGACTAATTTTCACACTTGCACTTGCTACAACTAGGACTTTTTGTTTATTCATTCTTCAGTCTTAATATTACTGCTTCTGAATGTAAACTAGCTTCCTATTCGGCGAATAGTCCGTATTTATGACGCTACGTATCGAAGGTTCTCTGTGCAAGAAAACAGTAGAATATTCGCGACTTTTCTCGAACAAATGCCACACAGAATAATGTATCGAGGTCATTAGAATGGCAGCGAATTTTCTCGTAAGTATGTGTTAGACTGAAACGTATAAAATACGATGACATTGACGCGCGTGCTACGTAGGAAAGTACAACTACTCAATAACTCGATTCAGTCGAGTCGGCTGACGAAAGAAACGAACGAATAGCGTGCGGGCTGACTGCCGGGGGTGGCGCGGGTGGCAATGCGGACGGCCCCGCAAGGGGCCTGCAGCACCCTTATAAGTTTTTCACTGTTTCCAGACCACCCTGTACATTGCGCACTAGATACGATTTTTGGCGTGGCTGGCTCTCCGAAGGCTCTCAATAATTCTGAGGGAAAGTAATCTACTTGTGAGACCATGCTTTGGCTAAAGTCTTTCAGCGCTGTGTCAGATTCTTCTTGCAGTATCATAACTTCCATCTCGTCATCATTTACTTTCTTTTCGCATTCTATAATGTTGTCTTAAAGATCACTTGCCTTGTATAGCTCTTCTACATATTCGTTTCGCCTTCCCTCCTTTATCCGGCAGTTGCATCATTTCTGTGAGTGGTTGTTGTGCATACTTATTGACCGGCACTGGCTTCCCATCCGAGCTCTTGATAATTTATATAGTTGCTTCTCTTGCCTCCAAAGGTCTGTTAACCTTTCCTATGGGTGGCATCTTCCCCTGCTTATGCATTCCTCCGCAGCCTTGCATTTGACATCTAGCCACTACTATCTAGCCAATTTGCATTTTGCATTTTTAGGCGTCTGTATTCCCTTTCGCTTGCGTCATAAATTACTAATCAGATTAGTGCTTCTAATCTATTTTTACCTACAGGGAGCCGACTGAGGATCAAGCTGGCATTTAGGAGAATAACGCTTTTTATTGCAGACCCGAAACCTGTTCAGGAAAGCCCTCGTCTAGACCTCCCGGTCATGCTCTTCACCACATCAATACTGTGCCTGCTCCGAGCTGTAGATTTGTTATGCATAGCATCCGTGGCGTAACTAGGGTAACTGGCGCCTAGGGCAACGTTGGGTGCACTACGGTTCAGCAGAACCCTCACAACAAATATGTATTCCATTCACGTGGATTTTACGTTTTGGACCCATTTCATATAGCTTCTTAGTATTGCTCAAAATGTTCAGTACTAATTTTCTAATTAGATACGCTACGTTTCTTTCCCGTTGTTCTGCTAGCTGAGCTTACTTGGGGTTGAAACTACTATCTAACCTATATAGCTGCTGCTATTTCCAGCTTTAGGAGGCGAAAAACATGCCTGATACCACTACGTAATTATTATATAACAAGAATCAACAATTGGGTAGTATTTGAAAATGAACAAACAAGACCTTGATAAACATTGACGAAATTCACATGAATTTCCATTGCTAAGAAACTTTTCAAAACTTTTAAAGTCTAGGACTGCACGGTATTCCAGTTCATCGGTTTGAACGAAACTCAAAACGCAACTATTAAAAAAAGTATAAACAAAACTATTCTTGCGAGCGAGTTGACACTCGACTCGAGTCACCGCGCAGCACGTACCAACATATAGAATGAATATTGTACTTATATCAACACTATTTGTGCACAAGCTGTTGAAACATACTGCCATTGTATCAGGCTATTTGAGTAAAAGATTTAACGTCGACATAAATTTCAAACTAGGTATAATACTTCACAGGTGGGAAGAAAAATTTATATTAGTAAGTAACTGCAAAGGATTCTGCTAGCAGAATTACTGTTATCTTCTGGGCTTTTACTAAAAACCTGTTAATAATGTAAATTCAGCGACTTACCCTTAAAGTCCATGAAATTGCGACAGATCAAAAGTTTAAGAAATTGTAAAGGCATTGTGCCATTAGTCATTAACGAAGTTAGCGATTAAATTAATTTACTTGCTTCCTATGGACTGTAAACTTAAGTGCAACATTTCTATGCGTGGCTGTTGACCGGCACATAGACCCACTATCGTGTGCTTAGCGATATCCCATACTTACGCACCTATATACTCTATCGGATCAAAAGTATCTGGATACATATTAGTGGATATTAATGAGGTGTGTCCACTCTTCTCTTTTATGATGGCGTGAACTTTGTTGCGGACATTTCCATTGAGGTATCTGAATGTCTGTGGAGAAAAGGCAGCCCATTCTCCCGCGAGAATCGAAACCAGGAGGTGGTAACAATGTTCGACGCAGACTCGTCCCATTGGGTTCAGGACGGAACTCTGGCCAGGTCAGTGCAGTTCAGGAATGTTATTATCCACAAGCCATTGCCTCGGATGCTGTTTATGACAGGCTGCAGTGTCATGCTGAACAGTTATCGTCTCCCAACTGTTCCTCTACTGTACACAGTACACAAAGCTGTAAAATGTGTTCATATCCTTCTGTTTCTAGCATTTGCTTAAGCACAATAAGTGGACTATACCATAACAACGAAAAACATCCCCATACCATAACACTGCCTTCTCCATACTTCTGTTGATACTACATATGATGACAGGTAAAGTTTTCAGGGCTTTCGCCAAACCAAAACCGTTCCATCGGATTACCACTGGGTATAGTAAGATTCATCAGTCCAAATCACTAATTTCATATCATCTGCTGTCCAGTGGCATTGCTCTTTACTTCTCCTCAGGCGTAGCTTAGGATTGACTAATGAAATGTGCGGCTTATGAGAAGCTGCTTTACCGTTGTACTCCTTTAACTCCCTATACCCAGCCACAGTGCTGCCTGGACTGCTGTGGCATTTAGTAACTTAAGAGTGATTTCTTCCTCTAATTCTATGAGACTTTTTTTGCAATATGACTCAGTAATTCTCGACGTTGCCTGTGCATCAGTAAAAGGTATGCCTGGTCATGTTTTACATGTGGTTTTTCAATCGCGTTTCCACTTCCAAGACACTTAATCAACAGTCGACTTTGGCAGCTTTGGAAGGGTTGAAATATCCATGGATTTGCCACTCAGGTGGCCTTCAGTAACTAGTCCACGTTAGAAGTCGCTGTGATCTCCTGGCACCTGCTGGTAGTGCTTTTCTGCTGGCAACACTACACTCCCCGCCTCGTTTTATAGGCCTCTCGTGACATCTAGTGGTAAATTGCGCGTTACATGTGGGTGTCCGGATACTTTTAATGAGATAGTGTATATATTGGACTGAATATAGTATAGTCCGTGTTGATTTGACAATGGTTGGCCGATGGAACGTAACCAGTCAGTAACAGTTATCTCGTCCAGCTTCTGTCGGCACAAATTGAAACTGTTTCGGTATTCTAAATTGTGCAGTTGTACACTAGTGAAAATTCCAAAGGCAGCTCTATTTCATTAATCCGAATGCAAGTTATGCAATGTTGTGGATCAACGTACGAAGTGGCTGAGTTTGCAGGAGTTAATAAATAATCCACTCCCATCATAACATTAAGCCATGTGATCAGGTCTTTGAAAAATATTTTTCACCTTTCCATAGCAGCAATCTGAGACTGTTTTCACTCGTATGTATCAAAACAAAAGCTGCAAATGTGATTCACATGGCAAATGTATGTCCTAAAAGCAAAAAAAAAATTGTCCATTAGTTGTAAACAAGTCCACTCTTTTCTGAACACGCCTGTGAAATCCGTTTGGCAGATAATTCATTCTATGCTTATCTACGTTCGCGCCACTTCATTTCAGTTGGTTTTCTGCGATGTCAAGATATGTGCCATCTACGTTAGTAGGGTTCGGACATTACAGTTCACTAGACCAGCTATCCTCGAACTGGCTTTCATATAATGTAAGAAAAATACCTCCAGTGGACAGATATTGCTAGCGTCAGATTCTCATTTCCATGAAACAAGTTACGAAGCTCCCCCATCGTTAATTTGCTGTCTTACTTCAAAAGAGGATAGAAAAGTGAGTAACATTTCATCACACAGCCCCTGTCACCGCTGTTTAGCAAATTTCTAACAACGACTGATGACAATAAGTCGCTTGACAATGTGAACGCCAATTCCTTGCAACATCACAGCCATTGTGACTGTTCATATTATACATTTAAAGCCGGCGGGGCAGGCATAAAACGTCATCCGAAATTGTACTGAATGCTTTCTCAGAAAATTATTTTGAACAAATAGTTCATGGACCCACACGAAGCGTAAATGGTTGCGGGAGCATACTTGACCTCTTAGCAACAAATAATCCTGGACAGATAGGGAGTATCATGACGAATACAGGGATTAGCGACTACAAGGCAGTTGCTGCTAGGCTGAACACCGCAACACCCACAACCACCAAAAAGAAACGCAAAGTATATCTATTTTAAAAAGCTGATAAAAATGCTCTTAATGCCTTTTGAAGAGACAGTCTCCACTCCTTCCGATCTGATCACGTAAGCGTAGAAAAGATGTGGAATGATTTCAAAAGAGATAATATCGACGGCAATTGAGAGATATATACCACATAAATTAATAAGTGATGGTACTGATCCCCCATGGTACACAAAACGGGTGAGATCGTTGTTGCAGAAGCAACGAAAATACCATGCTACATTTAAAAGAACGCAAAAGTCCCAAGATTGGCAAAGTTTTGCAGAAGTTCGAATTACAGCGCGTGCTTCAATGCGAGATGCTTTTAATAATTTCCACAACGAAACTCTGTCTCGGAATCTGGCAGAAAACCCAGAGATTCTGGTCATATATAAAGCACACCAGTGGCGAGACGCAATCAATACCTTCACTCGCAATAACAACGGTCAAGTCACTGATGTCAGTGCCACTAAAGCAGAGTTATTAAACACGGATTTTCGAAACTTCTTCGCCAAAGACGACGAAGTAAATATTCCCGAATTCCAATCAAGAACAACAGCGAAGATGAGAAACATAGAAGTAGATATCCTTGGTGTAGCAAAGCAAGGCCTCCGGTCCATATTGTATGCCAATCAGGTTCCTTTCAGAGTATGCTGATACAGTAGCTCCATATTTAGCAATTATATACAACCGCTCGCTCACAGAAAGTTCCGTACCTAAAGACCGGAAAATTGCTCAAGTCACACTAATACCCTAAAATGTAAATACGAGTAATCCGTAGAATTACAGGCCCATATCACTAACGTCGATTTGTAGTAGGGTTTTGGAACATATATTGTATTCGAACATTATGAAGTACCTCGAAGGAACCGATTTATTGACACGTAGCACGGAGTCAGAAAACATCGATCTTGCGGAACAGAACTAGAGCTCTTTATACTCATGAAGTAATTAGTGCTATCAACAGAGGATGTCAAATTGGCTCCATACTTTTAGATATGCGGAAGGCTTTCGACACCGTTCCTCACAAGTGTCTTCTAACCAAACTGCGTGCCTATGGAATATCGCCTCAATTGTGCGACTGGATTCGTGATTTCCTGTCAGAAAGATCACAGTTCGTAGTAATAGATGGAAAGCCATCGAGTAAAACAGAAGTGTGTTATACTCCCTCTATTGTTCCTGATCTACATTAACGCATAGTGGGTAATCTGAGTAGCCCGCTTAGATTATTTGAGGATAATGGTGTCATTTACCGTCTTGTAAAGTGTTCAGATGACCAAAACGAATTGCAAAACGATTTAGATAAGATGTCTGTGTGGTGCGAAAAGTGGCAATTGACCCTGAATAAAGAAAAGTGTGAAGTTATTCACATGAGTACCATTTAAAGCCGCTAAATTTCGATTACGCGATAAGTCACACAAAGCTGAAGGCTGTAAATTCAACTAAATACTTAGTGATTACAGTTACAAATAACCTAAATTTGAACGATTACATAGATAATGGTGTGGGTAGAGCAAACCAAAGACTGCAATTCATTGGCAGAACGCTTAGAAGGTGCAACAGATCTACAAAGAGACTGCTTACACCACACTTGCCCGCCCTATTCTGCGGGATCCGCATCGGGTGGGACTGACGGATGACATTGAAAACGTTGAAAGAAGGGCAGCTACTTTTGTATTGTCGCGAAATAGGGGATACAGTGCCACAGACATGATACGTGAATTGGAGTGGCAGTCATTAAAACAACGGCGTTTCTTCTCATGCGTGATCTCATGAAATTTCAGTCACCAGTTTTCTCCTCGGATTGAGAAAATGTTCTGTTGGCACCCACCTACATAGGGAGAAATGATCATCACGATAAAATAAGAGAAGTTAGGGCTCGCACAGAAAAATTTAAGTGCTCGTTTTTCCCGCACGCCGTTAGAGAGTGGAACGGTAGAGAGACAGCATGAAGGTGGTTCTTTGAATCCTGTGCCAGGCACTTTATTGTGAATAGCAGAGTAATTCCGTAGATGTAGATGTACTCGATTTCGGCCAGGTAGTGAGCTAGAAGTTGAATTCTAGTGCTTGTCAGTGGTAGTAGTTAACTGGATTTAAAGTGAAGTAATAAGAGTTCCGCCATTCCTGCGGATAAGTGGCTGATTCGCAGTGGTAACAAGAGACCCAATGGAAGTAATTCGCCGAGTACATCTTCTGCTTCGCAAGTATACAGTTCTAATAAGGATAAAGATTCGATTTTAAGCACCAAGTACATTCTTTTTTCCCCATCTTTCTTGGTTCCGATCAACAGCAATGTTAGTTCTAAACGCAAAGCAAAAGGGGATAGTTATGAAGTTGATTATCTTGCGTTAGGCTTGGCCAGCATTCTTCTGAATTATGAGGAAAGACCAGTATGGCTTCTTTGTTTGGAGATTTTAGCCAACGATAGTTTGAAGCCTATAAATCTGAAGACACACCTGCAGACAAAGCATGTTAGTCGCTTAAGTAAACCCATCGAATCTTTTAAGCGTCATGAGTAACAGGAGAATCCCTAGAAGTATTGATTGTACTTAATTGCCAAACGTGAAACACCGCACATAATCGGTGAGAAATTACTATTTCTCGCAGCCGTCACGGAGAAAGGTTTGGCTAGAGTCTGATGTAGACGCCTCTTTCATATGATACTGACGTTCGTCGTGTTGATGCAACAGCTACTGACTCGAAAAATGAACTGCTATCACGTCTTCATGATAACCCAAAATTCGCCCAGCAACTTGATAACAGTACTGATATTCCACATATTTTCCAGCTTCTTGTTTTTGTGCGCTGCTGTTATGGAAATGAAATGCACGAAAGCTTTGTATTTTGTAAAGCTGTGGAACGGCGGACTACAGGCGAAGGTATTTTTTTTTCTTTTTTTTTGTGAATTCCTTTTTTGTTGACAACTTCCTTAATGGACAAACTGTGTTTGTGTGTGTATACCGAAGACACAGCGGCATTTATTGGAACTGAAAAGGGGTTCGTGGCAAGAGGGTGTGCTGTTTCTCCTTCTGTAAATTCACATATTGCGTGATTCTCAGAAGCATAGGCTTCTAAAGTTGTACAACCGGAAGTCAGTAAGAGCCGAATGATGCAGTCAGTGTTGTAAATTTTGTGAAAGCACGAGCTTCAAACAGTAGACTGTTTCCCATTCTTTGCGAGGAGATGTGTTCTGCTCATGATTCATTTCTGTTGCCCACGGCGGTACGTTGGTTATCTAGTTCTTTGTCGTGTCGAGAACCTGAATGATGAACATCTTTTTCCCATCGAATAGCAGTCCCACAATCCCGGCTCTGTTTCTGGATGAAAAAGGCTTCAAGTATTGTGCAGATTGTCCGACGTTTTTGAGAAACTCGATGATCTCAACGTATTATTTAAATGCCGAAATAGTAATTTATCTTTCTAAACGGAAAAGTGTTTGCGTTTAAGAGAGAACTTGGCCTCGGGAAACCTAGATGGAGAAGGGTAACTGCGAGATGTTTTCATATCTGTATAAGTTCATGAAGGAAACTGAACTGGATGTAGGTAAAATAGTAGAATTAGCTTCGTACATGTGGAAATCCTGCGTCATCAATTAGAGGATTAATTTCCGATGTCTTTATCTGAGTGAGTGATTCCACAATCCGTTCGATACGATAATAACAGACCACTTGTCAAAAGGAGAACAGTAGGGGCTAATAGAATTCTTCGAAATGAATTTAAATCAAAGTCACCTCAAAATGTTTGCGTTGCAAACGCGGAGTGAATAACCCAGTTTAGCAAGAATGGCAGTGGTGGTCTTGTTACCCTTCGCATCAACTTACATGTGTGATTCAAGATTTTCCGCAGGGTCATTAATCAAGACGAAATGTGTGTCGACTGCAGCAGGGAAGGGGATCTGCGAGTTGCTGTTCAAGAGATCCAGCCTGGACTGGATCTGCTTTCTTTCCAGGTTCAAGACAGACAAATTTCCGAATTTTGAACTTTCATTTTTACTCCTATTTCCTTTTGTACATCGTTATTTTTCAAACAGTAAAACATTCTAAATGAATAAAAAACTATATATGTGATAACAGCTAAACTTTAACTAATTTGTGAGATAATTTGCAAAAGAAGTGTTGTGAAATATACCTATTTGCTCAGTTCCTATAACTGCACACGCAGCTGTGGTTTTTTATAAACTATTTTTGTTATTAACTTTCGCTACCTAACGATAATACAGATGTATGATAATCTGCTCAAAATACGCACTCTAGTTACTATTACTATAATCGTTGTAATTTGTACTTGCAGTAATTAGACAGAGGCAAATAGCGTAGGCCGGTTTTGTTCCAAGTATGGGAAGTGCTGGAGAATGGGAGGAAAAATAGGAGACTGATTTGTTTCAGAAAGGGGCGCGTCGGAAAAAGTTAGAGAACCCCGCACTGAACGATGCATTAAACTTCATCGTATGACGTATCCTTTTCCTTCTGACAGTTCTTTTTTTCTTTCTTATTGCACTCTTTAAGAAGGGATCAGCTGTATAAAGATTGTCTCCTCATGGATATTAAACAATTACCGACGATGATGCAGGAGTTGCTGTCGTCGTTAACTTTTATCCTGGATCAGTTTATTGCCATTAGGTAACATGATTTCGTTTCTTTGTCATGCGAGAATACTTCCGTCCTATTTGACACTTATTACGTTCTTCTTAAATATACTCCAGTGAGCACATCACAGTGGCGTAATGCCAAAATTGCTCTGTAGTGAAACAATAATGCAATAATTTTGGCTAATGTGTTGTCATTCAAACAGATTTAAACTCCCTCTTGACATGGACCAATATAAGTGTTCGTTATAGTTAGGACATTGCTATACTTCCCACTGATTTTGAGGTTAATTGCTATGTTCTATACATTTTAAAATGCTCCGCCACACACACTAAATTTTATTAGATGTTGGCGTCGATCACACCGTGGACACGAAGCTCACGTGGAAGAACAGAGCCAAGACAGGAGTAGACAAAGACCGCGCTAAAAACTCGAGCGCGCGTATTTATATTCTTCGTGACGTCACACTGCTTTGCGAGACTGAATGCCGAAAATGTTTTCGATATAAACGAAAAACACTAGTTCCAGACAGCTATTTAACAATGCTGTAGAAAAACCGAAGTATTTGGAAACGGTAGAAGTCGGGCTACGAATTATTAACCCTCCCAATATCAGGGGGGAGGGGGCGCTTTGTGCCCGCCTTTTGAAAATATTGTAATCTTGTAAGGTACTTTATTTTAAAATTTTGAAAAAAATATTTGCTGTTTATAATGAAGTCTTCTACCAGATTCCGTAAATATTTTAAATTTTTCAGTTAAACTTAACCCATAAATTTAAGTCTCAGTAGTAAATGCGACGTTTCACAGTGAATGTCGTATTCAATATTTTCAGGTTCGGCACCCAACTTAGACATCAGTATCACTGTAAAAAGTATGTTCCGAGTAGAAATCAACAATAATTAACGAAGTTTGTATTTTCATGAACAACTATAAACGAGACAACATATTAAAGAGGTAAGATATGCACTACCGTCAAATAACTTACTAAACATCCCTCTGTCACTGGAGGGCTTCTACGGAGACGTGGTGGATGACTTTAATTCCTCCTCCTAAGACTGTAAATTACGCAACTTAAAATATGGCCCAAAGTTCACTGCACACACAGAAAGGATCATTGGCAAGGTCCCACTTGCCATTAAGATTTAGCAGTGACCCGTTACAGTCCTTTTCTCATTAATCTTGTCAAGGGTCTTTTTGCAAGGTCAAAACCAGGAACTCGTTCGGTCATAGCGATAAGGGTTCCATTTTGTGGGGTGTTTGTTCGCCAGTGTTCCTGCCAATTTCTTTCTTCCTCAAAATCTAATCTTTAGATGGTTTTCAAGAGTAGCACCCTGGACTGCAATCGATTCATTGTGTGTAAAAGACGATGAATTGGAAGATCACATTGGTTTGATGTCTTCTTCCACTCTCTTTTTATTACAACCTTGCGGAGGTGTTTGATGGTCGTATGTTGGCTAACTCTGGTAGCCAGGTTGTAAGGGTCGGTTTCAGTGATCTATTGAGTCATTGAGATCCACATGAACTTTTTTATGGGGCTGCTCATTGCCCATATTCGGCACAGTATTCTGCAGTACTCTGTACCAGTGCCAATGCTGATATGTGCGCAATGTGTTCGCATCGCCTCCCCATGAGCAGCCTCATGGTTGGGAGTTCTAGGTGGTGCCTGTATGAAAGTGTATGGTCAACTTCAACTCTTAAGTATTCGTTCGTGTTTTTATGTTTAATTGCATCTCCATTAAGGCTCGGCTTCCTACTACTTCTTTATTGTTTAGATGCGCAGTGATACTTTCAGGTTTGGAAGGATTTGGTTTTATGTGCCATTTGGTATAATACTGATGAAAAGTATCTAGATCACTAATTAGGGTAGCTTTTAGCTGTTCAAATGACTGTGATTGTGTGACAATTGCTAAATCATCGGCATAGACAAATTTTTGTGACTATGTGCTGGGTAAATCCGAGGTATATTAGTTGAAATGTAAGGGGAATTGCGCTAAACCTCGAGATAGGCCGTTGTGAAGTGGTTCAGGTAGTTCTTATTTGTCAAGTTGAAGTTATTTCGAGTAGCATAATTTCATCATCTCCGGCGTTTCCTTGCATTTGGTGACTTCTGCAAATTTTAGTTAAAAGCCCTTGGTCCAGACTGTCATATACCGATGTCGATCCAGCAGCCTATTCCTGTCTTCACTGCACCTTGGAAACCTGTTTCTATAAATGTGGCTAGTGTAAATACTTGTTCATAGCAGCTCTACTTTTCCTGAAACAAGATTGTTCCACAGGCATCACCTTTTCGATTAGTGGCATTAATCTCGAGGAAAATAACCTCTCAAACAGTTATCAGGTCGTGCACAGTAGCAAGATAGGCGTAAAGTTCTTTGGATTGTATGCTGTTTTACTGGTTTAAGTATTGGAATCACTTCTGTCTCCTTCGATATCTTTCGTAATTTTGCAGAGTCAGCTATTTCCATGAAGAATCTGGCCAATTAGATTTTGGCTTTTGGTCCCTTATAAAAAAGAAAAATACGATGGTAATCCATCCACACGTGAGGTCTTAAGGCTTTTCGCTTGTTTTAGAGCAGCCCCTATTTCACCAATATCAATTGTACGCGCAAATTCTGTTTCTTTAGAGCAATTTTCTAAGTAGCAGCTCATCTTGCTTCTCATTGCCTTCTTTTCTGAAATGCTGATTCTTATTTTTCAGTTTTCTGAAGTATGAAAGCAACCATTCTTGGCGAGGCACTGGTGCCCCCCCCTTGACAAGAACACTGAGGTGAGGTGACGGGAGTCATAGGATGCCTTCTAATATCGTGTCGGACCTCGTTTTGTGTGGTCTAGTCCAGTAACTCGACGTGGCATGTACTCAACAAGTCGTTGGAATCCCTCGCAAAAATGTTGAGCCGTGCTGCCTCTGTAGCCGTCCATATTTGCGAAAGTGTTGTCGGTGCATGATTTTGTGCACGATCCGATCTCTGGATTATGTCTCGGAAATGGTCGATAGGATTCATATTGGCGATTTGGGTCTCCAACTCATCCGCTCCAATTGTCCAGATTGTTCTCAAAACCTATCGCAAACAATTGTGGCCCAGTGACTTGGCGCATTTTCATCCATAATAATTCTGTCATTGTTTGGGAATATGAAGTCCATGAATGGCCGCCAGTGGTTTCCAGATAGCCGAACAAAAGCATTTCCAGTTGGATCTTAAACCATTATAGAGCCACTGTTAGTTTCACAGTGCTTTGTTGACAAGTTGGGTCCATGGCTTCGTGGGGTCTGAGTCACGCTCGAACCCTACAATCTGATTTTACCAACTGAAATCGGGAGTCATCTGACCACGGCACGGTTTTCCAGTCGTGTAGAGTCCAACCAACGTGGTCACTACCCCAGGAGAGACGCTGCAGCCGTTGTCACGCTGTTAGAAAAGGCATTCGCGTTGGTCGTCTGCTGCCATAGTCTGTCGAAACCATTTCATCGCACTGTCATATCGGATACGTTCCTCGTACTTCCCATGTTGATTGATGCGGTTATTTCACGCAGTGTTGTTTGTCTTTTAGAACTAACAACTTAACGCAAACGCCGCTGCTCTCGGTCGTCAAGTGAAAGCCGTCGGCCATTGCGTTGGCCGTGGTGAGAGACTATGCCTGAAATTTGGTGGCACTGTGGATCTCGGAATTTTGAAACGGAGTGTCCCATGCATCTAGCTTCAACTATCATTCCCCGTTCAAAGCGTGTTAATTATCGTCGTGCGACCATAATCTCGTCTGAAGCCTTTTCACGTAGACCACCTGAGTACAAATGAAAGCTCCGCGAATGCACTGCCCTTTTAATACCTTGTGCACGCAAAATTTACCGACGTGTGTATATGTGCATATCGCTATCCCATGACTTTGTCATCTCACAGTATAGAAACTGACACACAAAAAAATCAGCATTGTACTATAGAAATTTAAACTTCATTTCGAATAATATGCTGTTTACGCAATCCCGATGTAGGAGGCAAAAACCCTATATCCAAATCTTGAGATGGGAAAAATTCTTAGAAGATACTTTTATTGATAAAACACGTGTAACTTATTGTTATTTTCCTCGGGTGTGTCTGTCTCTTTGCAGTCTCGGCAGATCCTGAGGTTCTGGAACTTTCTGGCCTCTTATTCACCGGTTTATTAATCTGGGATTCACGTTTGTTCTTACTTTTCGCTTATCGTTTCCGCCGCTCTGTGGGTTCAGTTAATTGCATCATAGGATTCCTAAACTATTGGACGACATTGAATTCTAAGAAATAATTTGTGTCTTTTTTTTATTGTGTCACAGCAGTTACGGCTGTACCGTTCAGTTGGTTGCCTATGGACTTTGTTCCTTCTGTCTTTCGGACGTTTTCAATGTCAGTGATACATACTTTTAAAAAGGGATTTGCCTCGCCTCAGGAAAGGTTTTTGCATAATCCGTATGTGACATAAATGAAGTGAAGAATGTTACTTATAGTCCTATCACAAACGCACTCATTCCATTGAATGTCTGTTAGACAGTCACATGTCTACTTTTGTTTATTAAAAACAGTTTAGGGCTTTTATAAATAGTGTACGGACGTTGTGCTATGCCACGAGACGTATATCAATGTTTGATCGCGCACGAAATGTTGCTCGTGTCAATAAGGACTGTGTTCTCTTTAGTCTTTCGCGGTGGCATGCTTCAATAAAATCTTCTCGGTTTACATGCCGCGTCACCTCGAATAAATCACTGGAGTTTTCATAGCTGTGTCCGCCATCGTCAGGAGTTTGTCCGCCATCGTCAGGAGTTAAATCAGTGACTGCCGTTTGTATAAGAACACGGTGTCAGCCTTGTTAGTCAGTGATTTCAACTATTGATGACGATGGCGGAGACAGATATAGAAAGCTCGAGTATTTTATTCGAAGTGAGTTGGCTTGTAAACCGAGAATATCATTAACTGCTATCAACAATAGAAGTTGCGAGGCGAATAGCAGTTAGCGAGTGTGATATATGGACACGCAATCGTTTTCAAAACGCAGGTGCTGTTCATGACTGCCCCGCAGCGGTCGACCTACGGTAACAGCTTCAGTAGGTGACCAGTATCAGCGACTTCTAGGCGGTGTATCAGTGATATTCTGGGGTAGTTTCATGTGGGGAGCGTTGGATGCTACTGTTCTCCGTCCAGCGCGAATTCAGTACTCCAAAATACAGTGATAACGTCCTTCAACCTATTGTTGAGCCGTTTCATCGGCACTTTGGCGAAGAATTGAAGTTTACGCATGACAGCCCCAGTATCCATCATGCCAGCGTAGATTCTATCAGTCGTGCCGAATATGCCCAAGTGGACTAAACTGCATTCCCCCCTACATGAATCCCATGGGATATGTTTGGGATAGATTGAGAAGGTGTACTAGTGCGTCCTTTGACCCATCACGAGATGTGCGGGATTTATAACAGGAGCGCCACTGAAGAATGGTGAAATGAATTCGTGGGCAGCGTACCATATACAGCTCGGGCGTGCATTTATGCTAAAGGACATTTTATTCTTTTATGAAGCTGATACACATTGGGATTACCTTGAGAAAAGTGGGTTTTGTTTGATAGATTATAGAAGAAGTGATTTCTTATGTTTTGATTGTCAATAATTTCGAAGAGGCATTACTTGTGAATGACCACTTCACCTTCTACCGACTGCCTTAGAACTTTAGTTTGGTACATAGCATTTTTTTGCCGTGTGGATATTGTACGAAGACATGATCTTGAACCCACACTCGTACGCTTGGCTTTCGTATACCATTCTTGTACGTGAAGTGATTCGGAAAAGAAGAAAAAGAACAAAAAAAGGCGGAATCCAGAGAATGTGTGCATGTCATAAAACATCGCTTTCAAGAACCACTGAGCAAATCCTTAGTTTCCATATCATACATTAATCAACGCATTTTGATGGCTGGATGAAATTTCGGAATCAAAGAAGAGGCAGTGTTTAGCGACGGCTGCATTGCAGACGAGCGAAAAGTACAGTGTCGCTAATAAGTTTAAATGTACACACAAAGGCCTAGAAATATTGTGATATTTTTTGATGCCTTCTCTGAGAATTTGATTTCCAGATTTCCGGGTTTGCAAAGGATTTAATGTCATGCTTCTTCCATGATATTTCGAGAACTTCTGCATTCAAGTATTGAGCACAGACTTCGTTTCTCGTGTTTAGACGTCAACCGCTTTATTGACCTCAAACTAATTTAAGACTTACCAAAGACTATGGCAAATCGTAAAAAAATTATAAGTAAGAATAATATATAAAGTTGTACTATTCACAAAAATTTCCTTAATGGGCACTTCATCTATGAATTAAGAGAATGTTTTTCCGACTTAATTTAAGCAAGAGTGAGCGCCAGGTCCCACGCTTCACATGAATTAAAGCCACTGTACCTGTTAATTAAATTATCCTCTTTTAATTTCGATTGCCTTATTTATTACATTGTCCCAGAACTTCGAAGCCTGCACCACATCGCCCGTATATTCGTATGTCATTGCATATTTACAGGTGAGGCAGTGTTCACCGACAGCTGAAATAGTTGGCTGCGTGAATCTATTCTTTACTCCTTTTCTCAGTGGTGGTTATACTCCGTCAGCGCGCAGCGTGTCAGCATTAACTCAGCTGCAAACCCAGAAATCTAGTGGTAACAGAAATATTTTATTCTGTTTTTCTATTTGGTAATTATACCACAACTTAAACTAAATTAAAATTTAGGCATATCATTTCTGTTCGTTAATTGTCTATTTGCTGGATCGATAGTTACGGAAAACTCTACAGTTTACTTAATAATTAAAAACCATCTATTCAATAGACTTTTTTTAATACGACAGATATCACTTAAACATTATTCCGAGCAAAACACAAATAGTAGCGTGATGCGTGTGGTACAATTGTCATCCATTTTTATGACTGGGAATACCTGTATTCCGTAAGATCTACGTGATTAGATGATAGAAAGTAGTGGATATTCGTAATTAAGAAACAAACCACAAGCTGGTAAATGTCTTTTAAGCACAAACTGATCAATTTTTGAGAGTAGACAAGGCAATAAAGACCAGGGCGTCCGTAGGTTTTTAATTGGACTGAAAAATAACAGTTTGTGCTGATTTGTAACTGCCTTGCTGTCTTAGTCTCAAACGACAGCTTTTTAAAGGTTCTTTACAAGTGAAGGTTTTCCTAATGTTTCGTTGAATTTAAATTTTGTAGGCAAAGCACGTATACAGACCGTGTTTTCAAAAGAAAAATTCCTTATACACTCTTGCCTTACGAGTTTTAAACTACTATCAATCGGGATATTCTCTGTTCGTATAACAGCACTATGCTCTATACGTATAAAAACACTAGGCTTCTAAGGATGATAACCGGCATAATTGCCCATTATATTTTAGTTTGTATTTACACTAAGCCAATGAGAAATGCTTAAGTTAATCTCAGACATACGGCTTCTGCAAGTTCTAGACTGTAAGAAGTTATGATTTACTTTCTGTATTAAAACTCCTTATATGCGTTAAGAGATGGACCTTTATGTACCAAATAACGATCAGTTTCAACCAGAAAGCGCTTGTGTTTTCAAGGGCGCCATTAAATTTCTATTTCTGCACTGAAATCTCATTGTTTCGAGCTAGTTACATAGAGAAGATCACATGTGGTAGGTAGAAGTTTGAACTTCCACTTCGGAAGCTCTGTGTACGTGGGAAGCGCTATTTGCGTTGTGAGGGGAAACCAGTTCCTGTTTCCAGCAAAATGCGTTTCATAGCACTCCAGTTATTAATGAAGTTGGCCTGAGGAAGTTGGGCAGTAGTTGGCTCACCGTGTTGCCCCAATTATGGGCGCCAGCAGTCATGGCTGAGAGGGGGCGGAAGACCCCATACCACAGTCGTTGCGGGCGGTACGATCCCCACTTGACTTCCTGCCGTGCTGTCGCCATTGTGTGCAAGAAGGAGCAATTCCAGCAGCTGCAACGCTTGGCGGTCTGCACTCCGCGGAAACGAGCTTTCGAAACTAGACGGCATCGCTGTGTCAGTGTGACGCAACGTCTGTAGTCTGCTGCGCTGCTTTGTATACGAAACTTACAACATTGCGTGACTCGAATCAACTGCGTATATCATGCAAGGAAGGGGTAATTAGCCCGATTCTCCATGTACGTGTGTACCTAGTAAACCACTATACTGTTGTGGGTGACATAACTTTGCAGGCACTTTGTCCATTTCTTATTCCATTCGCGGGAAGGAAATTCGGATCCCTCCAGGTACGCTGGAATTTTGTGATAGCGTCCGTATGAGTTCAACACAACTAAAGTGCAGGAACTAGCATCACAAACGTGTTCATATGTAAGATGGAGACGTGCAAACGAAACAAAACATTAAAACTGATCGGCGTAACTATTTAGCTTCAGATATACTTCACATGGTCAGTGCCGTCAAAAAGTTACAAAAATAAAAAGTAAAAAATTTAAGCCATCTACGCTATTTGTATTTTACATTTCAGTAATTATCGTGGCCCATTTTATTGTATTATGTATGTTGGTAGCTTTTTTATTATTATTTTTTTTAATATATGAACACACATGTGATAGTTGTGCACTTACCTACCTCACGCTTCTATGTGGATCGTACTATACATTTAACATAATTTTTGGTGTGATGTATCTTGATAATGCCCGGGTGGTGGGGTGAAATGAGCTGTTGTTGAAATATGTTTCATTCAGAGTAAGAAAACAGCCTGCGCAGGAAAATAACTTTATAAAAGGTATTTTCTTCCGGCTTAGTTCAGCAATTTCTTAAGGCTTCCAAAGCGACGATCAACTTTTGTGAATTGGTTAAAAGAGGGTTTTATTGACGACTTACTTCTTGAGCGAATTACGCTTAGTCGTGATCGAAATGACCTGTCACTTACGTCCCATAAATTTTCGGGGGGTTCATGCCAGGGGATCTCGGCGGGCAGCTCATTCCTTAGAATTGTCCAGAATGTTCTTCAAATGAATCGCGAACAATTGTGGCCCGATGACATGGCGCATTTTCATCCATAAAAATTCCATCGTTGTTTGGGAACATGAAGTCCATGAATGGTTGCATATGGTCTCAAAGTAGCCGAATATAACCCATTTCCAGTTGGATGCAGACCATTATGGAGCCACCACCTGCTTGCACAGTTCCTTGTTGACAACTGAAGTCATGGCTTCTTGGGGTCTGCGCGAGGCGCTGCAGGCGAGGTCGCGCTGATAGCAAAGAAAGGTACTCGTGTCGGTCATCTGCTGCCATAGCCCATTAACGGCAAATTTCGCCGCACTGCCGTATTGGATGCGTTCGTCGTATGCCCCCTGTTGATTTCTGTGGTTATTTCACCCAGTCTCTTAGCACTGACAAACGCCACAGCCATCGGTCGTGGAAAGTGTAAAATGGACCCCCCCCCCTTTTCCCACACACACACACACACACACACACACACACACACACACACGCACACAAACTGCGTTGTCAGTGGTGTAGAGGTAATGCCTGAAATTTGGTGTTCTCGGCACACTCTTGAAACTGTTGATCTGGAGCATTGAATTCCCTAACGGTTTCCGAAATGGAGTGTCCCATGCGTCTAGCTCCAGCTACCATTCTGCGTTCAAAGTCTGTTGATTCCCGTCATGCTGCTATAATTACGCCGAAAACCTTTTCACTGTAATCACCTGTGTACAGATGACAGCTCCGCGAATCCACTGCCCTTTTATTCCTCTTGTACGGTATACTGCCGCCATCTATATGCGTGCATATCGCTATCCCATGACTTTTATCACCTCATTGTAGATGGCCCTAGTAGTGTTGCAAACTCGATCTTGGGTTCCATACCCGGCTGGGTCGGGGATTTTCTCTGCTCGGGACGGGGAGTATTGTCGTCGTCGTCGTCGTCGTCGTCGTCGTCACCACCACCACGGTTGTGGACGAAATGGCGTCAAATAAGATGACTTTCACCAGGCGGCCGAACATTCCAGATGGCGTTTTCCGACCAGTAATGCCATACGCACATTCCAGTGTAGGTTTCAGTGATTAAAATTTGCGCATGATAGCCCACGAGGCAGATGGGTCGTTCTGTCTACTGTTGCTTTAGATCCACACTCAAGAGGCGATCTCCAATAATCCCCGCTCTCACATTGAGGCTGAACCAGCGTTGATGGTTCCATTCCACCATACTATGGGGATTCCCCGTAACCCAAAGGTGGGTGCTTGAGGGTTGACCATACTACCTCTCCCAAAGGTAGCCTAATCTGTAAACAGAACGGACCACAGAAAACCCAGGGACTGTGAGACGAGACGAACCAGCGACGAAATCCTCGCCGCGGAAGCAAGTTTGTGGGTAATAAGGTCTGCGCGCGTTGTAAATGATACAGATAGTGTCAGTTGTCGTGGAGAAAGATCTACACGATCGTTTGGCTTACTTTATGATGAAGAGCCACCTGCCTGGTACTGGTACCAGAGTCATATTCTGCAGCGTTCAACACAATTATCTTCACCTCCAGGTGGGTGTACCTCTCGTGAAACGCGTCGCCGACCTTTTTTACTTCTTATTCTCTTCGGGATCGTTTCCTGCAGTTTTTCTACATTTTGCAACAACATCCTAACGGCGTCACCCACCACCTTGTACCACAACTATCGAACAGTCTGTTCTATGAATCTGGTGTGCACTTCGTTTATGAACAGTAATGGTACGATTATTATAGTTCGAGGTAGGCCGATCGCTGCTTTCGCTTCTGCGGCGGTCTCCCTGTTGAGAATGACGTACTGAGTTCCGTTTGCTAGGAAGTGTTCATACTAACTGCATAACCGTTCGGGTATTCCATACTATGTACCGTCTCGTGAAACTCATGAAAGAAAATAAGTTTGGCGCTTTCAGATTCGGTGTTGAGCTCCACTGGGGAATTGTTCGGTCTCCAGAAAATTCGTTTTTACGCCAGTCAAACCTTAGGCGATGCTGAGGCAATTAGATTAGGAAGTGAGTCACTCGAAAAAGTTGATGATAAAAGAAATTTGTGACACAACTTGACTGAAAGAAGACGTTGGTTGAGAGCTCACATTGAGAGCCATCAAATAATTGTTTGATAATGGAAGGGGAGGGGCTAACATTGTAAAGAGTGACCAAGGCTTGGTCACAGTAGGCAGGTTGAGATGGATGCTGGTTGGGGTATTTTTGCAGAGATAAAGGAGGTTTTACTGGATAGACTAGGGTGGAGAGCTGCATCAGATTAGTCATCGGGCTCGACGACGACGATAATAAGCCTCTTAGTTGTCTTTTTTGAGCATTTTAATTACAGTCAGCCCACAAACTAGTATTAAAATGTAATAAGCGTAGCTAGATTTATTTCCTCAGTTAACTTTGGTCATCATGAAGAATGTTTCTGCATATTTTTCTCGTCTGCTCTCTCATATCTCAATGGACTTCATTTCAGCTATCAGTGTAGACTACACTTAATAGATGTTGTTAGTGCTGAATACTTTCAGATAATCGTTTGACCAGATAAATGGTTGTAATACATGAAACGTTATTCGTTATCGTGATTACTGTCCAGTAGTAATTATTGATAATACATGAACTTCTACAGAATCGAATGGGACTGCGTGAATATGATCACAGATATTTACTGCCCGTAAATAGCTATCTGGAGTGCACAGTATGTAATGAAGTAATCGGCGTATCATTGGAATGCTGAGACTTAAAATAGCACTGCCCAGTAGACAACACCGGTGTCTGTTACACTCGTGATGATGTCGATGGTACTTCTCAACGAAGAGCTTCGGAATATACCACGACCTGGTACTGCACTTTCATGTAGCACAGAATTCAGCCAGAGAGAAGAGGTAATAGTTAGATGACGGGTGAGCTAAATAAACTGCCCAACCGTTCAGCTAGAGAATAGCCTTCTCTCTGCATTCGTGTTACTTCTTCACAACGAGCACTTAGAACATTGGAGAGTTTAGTGAATTAACTTGTTTTGTAGAACTGTGAAGGTATCCGCCTTAACATAACGTGGCCACGACAGAACTTCGCATCTTACTAAATGAGAACTAGCTATCCTCGCATCTGTTACCAAGAACCGTATGCGTTAAGTGTGTGCAGCAAGAACTTTTATTGGTAAGTCAAAATTCCAGTTATTCATTTTTTGTAAAGGTATTGAAGTACCAGTTAATTGCAGTTTGTACTGTTACCCGTGTTTTTATTAAGTAGATGTTGTGTTCGACTCAAATTGAAACTTCCAAATAAAACTGCGAAGAAAGCTAAAGGCTCTGAAAATTTACAGCTACATTTTGTGGGCACTTGGGGATAGAGCTTTAAAATTTGTTTTACGTACATCAGTATAAAACTGATTTTGATTATTCTATCATTTTCGAAGTTGTTTACACAACTTAGATTTAGCGCTGCCTCTGTCTAAGGCATGGCATCTCACAACATTTTCATGTGGTTTCAGTATAACTCGTGTTACTGCTTGGAAAATGCCTTTCTGTCGTCGCAAGGGTTGGTTGCTATCTTCACACGTAGAACTTCCAGCGTAAAACTGCCACCCGATACAAATCCAAAAGACGCTGCAGTGTTCTCCACTCCTGCATAGACGGACCTGCTCCACGCCAACGGTTCCTACGATCATCAAGGAATGTAAGATGTGAAGTTGATAACTTAGAAGATCGAAATTGGGCATCTAAAAATAAAAAGCTTTACGATCACGTCTATGTGTATTGAAATAAGTTACAATATTATAAAGAAGTCCGTTTTCCCCCGGAACGGTGTACCAAATAATTTTGTTTAGTGTTTGCCTCGAGGAGACACTATCACTGCTGACATCGTCTGTGAGATACTGCAAAAACAGCGTGGAGCTATACAAAACAAACTGCGCGGAATGTTTGGCGAGGAATTTGTTTAGAACACGAGGTCGCCCGTCGTTGCGCGTTTCGCCTGTAGTCCTTCCGGTGGGAGATTTCGGCGCATCCGCAGTACAGGCCAGATATCTTACCAGCCGTGGTGCAAATACCATTGCGGACGAGTATGCGTTTCAACGGGGACTAAAATGGGGTTGAGAGAGGGGACTGAATACTCGTACATATGTTCTATCTATGATTATTTGTAGTCCCTGTGTAGCAAAATATGGCATGCATTACGTAAACCTACAATGCTAATACGGGGTTATGTAGTGATTCAGAAATCTTTGTAGTGGTTAGAATCTTCGCCAACCAAATAACTTTAGACTTCGTACTGATTTGATGCCGCCCACCACAGTTTCATCTCCTGTGCTGATCTATCATCGTGTCTTCTTTCGTGTTAACATTATGCATATATTCTTTTCATCACCAATGCTGTGAAGAACCTCATCATCCTTATCAGTTTACTTGTTTTTTCAGCATCCTTCTTTGCCTTGTTAGTCTTTAAATGCCTACTGCTAATAAACTTATTTTGTCTGTCGTGAGGTACGTAGTTTCCACGGCAGCGTAAAATAACAACTCTCACTATTTCATGTCGATTTAATTCCTTATGTACTGGTGTGCTTTGACGATAGTAAAATAACAAACTTTGTGGCTGCAGTTTGGCCAAGTTGCAGATTTATGCCATCGCAGAGCTTACAGTTTATTGCGAAGAAACAAACATCCTGACCGTTAGACACTGATAAGTTTGTTGTTCCCACTATGAACTACGGATCTTGCCAAGGTGGGATCGCTTGCGTACCTCAGCGATCCAGATATCCATGTAATAAGTGCGTTCATAAGGGAGGGGTATCCACGGAGAGGTCAGACTAACTTTTGGTCCCTTACGAGTGGCAGGGGACAGTAGTCTGGATGTAGGGACAGTAGTCTGGATGATCGAATGATCTGAAGTCGTAGCACCGCCCATTGTTGCTTTACTGTGCTGCTACTACGAGCATCTGAAAAAAAAAGGGTAAACTACAGCCGTTATTTTTCGCGAGGGCATACAACTATACTATATGGTTACATGGCGTCATACTCTTGGGTAAAATATTCCCAAGGCAAAATAGTCGCCCCTTTGGATCTCCGGGCGGGAACTACTCACTAGATAAATTCCCCATCGCATGCCCCTCAGATTTAGTGCTCAAATGTCCCAGTGGATGGCCCGTCGAAAACAGAACACAGATCAAGCATGAAAACAGGAAGGTGTTCTGAACTTTGATAAAGAAGCAAAATAGAAACATTGAACCGTCCAAGCTTAAGATATGCAACATCGAGCGAAGTGCTAGAGCCGCCGCATCTTGGATATGTGATCACGGTGTCTGTACGCGGAGCGGGAGATCCGTGTTCAAACCTATCTCGTGCCCCCCCTCCTCCCCCTTCTTTTTTATTCACAGACTTACGAACTGTCCGTCCGGTCACTAACGTGTCTGTTCTCCTTCCATAATCTTGGAAATTGTTATACTATACATAGCGTATAGAATGTGTCATGTGTATTACCGTCACAAGTAAATGTGATTGGTATTGAGAGCAGGCGAGTCGCCGCATAGACCTCTTACAGAAATGACAACAAATAAACGGGCGAGAACTGTGTTACAACGAAGAAATTAAAGAGTTAAAACTTAAAAAACGAAATGAGTCATAACATGTGATACTTTTGTAGAACAAATAGGAGATACATGCCTCTGGACGTCCGTTCCTTACACCTCGCTGTTGCAGACGGACGTTACATCACGACACATATACAGATTTTAATACAGCGAACAGACACGTCAATGAGCGGATGGACAGTTCATAATTTCGTGAGAAAAAAAAGAACGGGACACGGGGGAGATTAAAAGCCAGACCATCACCTTCGCTAGCCAACACCGTGTCCACGTAACGACGACGACGTTACTATTTAAATACATTAGTCACTGCACATCTTGAGCTTGAACCATTCACTGTCTCTATTTTGCTTCGTTTTTCACAGTTCAGTCCACCTTCTTCGTGTTTTCATTCTTGATCTGTGTTCAGTTTTTGACGCGCTATCCATTCGGCCGTCTGATCACTAAAGCCGAGCGGAGTGCGATGGGGAGTTTTCCCTTGTTAGGAAGAAATTGCCATCAGGAAAAACACGACTAGCATTCTATGATTCTGAGCTTAGAATGTTAGATTCTTTAATCGTGTAAGCCGGTTATAAAATTTAAAAAGTAAAACTGGTAGGTTGAAGTTATAACGGGAAATAGTGACGTTCGGTGGCAAGGTGAATAGGACTTCTATTTAGGTAAGTATAGGGTTATAAATACAAAATACAATAGTGATGAGGAGCACAAGTGGGGCTTATAATGAATGAGACACGATGAATTAGACAAGATAGACACGAACCCAGAGCCTACCAACGTAATAAACGTTTGTGCGCCAACTAGTTCCGCAGATGATGAGACTGAAAGAATGTACGATGAGATAAAAATAAAATTTCGTGTAGTTAAGGGAGAAGAAATTTGTTGTGGAGGCTAGACTTTGATAATAGGAAGAGAAGAAAAACTAGGAGAATATGGACTGTAGGAAAATAATGAAGGAGGAAGCTGCGTGGTAGAATTTTGCACGGGGCAAAATTTATGTAATCACCACGAACACTCCTTTAAAAATCATGAAACGAGGTTGTATTCGTGGGAGGGATATGGAGACACTGGCAGGTTTCGGATTGATTATGCAATGGCAAGATGTAGTTTTGGAACCAAATGTTAAATTGTAAGATATTTCCAGAGGTTGCTGCGGACCCTGCACATAATTAATTGATTATGAAATGTTGACAAAAAGTAAGAAATAGCAAAAGATAGGAAATTATGAAAATTGAACCTGGATCAGTTGAAAGAACTAGGGGTTGCAATTGTCCACAGTCGTGACCTATAGAAAGAGTATTGGAAAATGAGTTAAACTGTCAGAGCCGTTGGCTAAGCTGAATTGTTAGCACAAGGTATCAGTCTAGAAGTTTTTTTGCTTCGTGTAAACTGGTAATCGTCAATAGCGGCGTTTCATGCGTTTAAGCTGTAGTAGTAATTAACTCGATCAGTTTCCTAAGTGAAATCTTGAGATGAGATTTGCTGGATCTACTGTTCACAAATACGTTCTATATGACGTGTGTTAAAGTAGACACTGTTTCGTTCTCAAATAAAAGAGCTGGTTTCTTTGCGAAGGCTTAGATATTGACCTGCTCAGACTACACCTAATCATCTCGGTGTCGCTGTCAGGGAAACATTAAAGCTGTATGAAGGAAGTGAATAATCGCGTTCGACATCTTACGAAATGTTTCGGAAAAATCCGTAAGAGACGCAGGACTACAAGTAAATTCACACACACACACACACAAAATCTTAATGTTATCCAACGCGACCTTTGGCTACCCGTTATCGTGACATTTTTCCGTCATTCGTCTCTCTTCATCCGTTCTATAGAGCCGATCTCACACGGCCGTATGAGAATAATTGACTGCCTCCAGCAAACTTTGTTACGCGAATCGGTTGAGCAGCTTGCGCGTCTGTGTCGCTTGTTATTTATTCGAGCAGTTCTCTCATGAGACTTCATAGACTGTGGTGATGCAGCATACATGTTATAGCTCCGTGCGATCGTGTCAAATATTATGTAAATTCTGCTGGAACAACCTCTGATAGCAGTCTTCAGAATTCATTAGTGGAAACATACAGGGCGACAATTATTGAACTATGTGAAATAAAGTCGTCTTAACTTCTGAACGTTTGCTTTAGGACGTTGAAAGTGCGCGGTTGGTCGCGGCGCATGGTGGGAATTACTATGAGCATGTGCATTTGGTTTAACGACGAAGACCTGGATGCTTTTAGCACACTGGACTCGCATTCGGGAAGACGAAGGTTCAAACCCGTCTCCGGCCATCCTGATTTAGGATTTCCGTGATTTTCCTAAATCGTTTCAGACAAATGCTGGGATGGTTCCTTTGAAAGGGCACGGCCGATTTCCTTCCCTGATCCGAGCTTGTGCTCAGTCTCTAATGACCTCGTTGTATTCGGGACGTTAAACACTAATCTCCTCCTCCTCCTCCTGGATGTTTGTCAGCCTTGACAAAAAGACTGATGGTCAGTGCGACTGCTCGTAAAAATAGGAATTGAAGGTTCGAGTCTCGATAAGGCACATATTCATTACATTGCAGGTTCTGCACATCTGCTTGTTTTTTAGTGATAGCATATCATGCCATTGCATCTTAATTGATTTCCTCCGCATAGAGCCCATATTCATTTGTGATTCCCGCACTACAAAAATTTATAAACCGACCATTCCTACACACGAACGCGAATCATTCCATGTGTAACAACATTGTCGTTGATGGGGGCGTTAAAGCCTAGTCATACTACTTCTTCCGTTTCAAGGTTATCAGCTGGATTTATGTGACCCTTCGCAGTTAATGTAAGTCAAGACAGTGCAATGATGCGTATGTGCCAGTCTGTTGGAGGGAGTTAGCGCTGTAAGATGGGCCGACGTGGTGAACTGACAAAATGACAAAAAGGAGCTGTCGTGTTTTGATGTGCCCATGCCAACAAAACGGAGTTGACCGATTTGTGTATCAGCACATGCCTACGAGGAACAGAGTACCAGTCGCCGCCATATAACTCGGCGTAATAACATCGGTCGTATAAAGAGCCTGACCGAAGGGACAGGACACTAGTGTCATGCCTTGTCAATGGCATTCGGTATCTAACCCGACAGGAATTGTTGTTGTGAGTGAGTGGTAGTTCATCTTAGTTTTCAAGCGAGGATGGCGAATGTATTTGCATGCAGTAGACGTTTGCCGCCTCCCCCCCCCCCCCCCCCCCCCCAAAAAAAAAAAAAAGAAAAGAAAAGAAAAAACAAAAAACAAAAAAACTTGCTGCCAAGCGGCAGCTGCACATCTTGAGAAAGCCAAACGACACAGATACTGTGCAGCAACTGACTGGGACGCATGTACATCCACCTGTCAAAAGCCTGAATAACCAGCTTTTGCAGCGCGGACCACTGCGAGATGTGGAGGAAGAGTCAACGATGTTCTGGAAAGTATCGGCAGGGGTGTGGAACCATGCCTATTCCAGTGCCATGGCCAGTTGCACTATGTTTCTTGGTTGAGGATCCATGGCGCGCGAACGGCTCGAGCGAGGTGGCCTCACAGATTTTCGATTGGATTGAAATCCGGGGAGTTTGGTGGCTAGGGCAGTACAGTAAACGCATCCTGGTGCTCTTCCAACCACACACGTACACTGCGAGCTGTGTGATACGTTGCACTGTCCTGCTGCTAAATGCCACCGTGCCGCAGAACCACAAGCTGCATGTACTGGTTGATATGGTTCCAAAGTCCCCAATGATAGATGCACACTTGTGTTGATCCATTTTGCCTTCCAGGACGACGAGGTCATCCAGGGTATGGTCTCTGGCCTGGACGCTTCCAACGATTGTTTCAGAACATTTGCTTTCAGACGTTTCACGCCGTACACGCAAACGGCCATTTGTGTGATGGAGAATAAAATGTAATTAAACCGAAAAGACCACCTGTTGCCACTCAGTGAAGTCTAATTGCGATAATCGTGTGTGAATTCCAGTCCTCGTCACCGATTAACAGTAGTCAGTATGGGCGCGTTAAGCAGGTACTTCTGCGGGGAGGCCCATACGCAACAACGTTCGCTAAACTGTTGTTGACTAGACACTGTTGGTAGCCCCCTTCGTTCATATGGGCAGTCAGTTGCTCCATAATTGCACGTCTATTCGCCCGTACATATATCCGCATCTATAGTTCACTCCTCTTATTACGGCCCTTTGTACACTACTAGCCGCGCGGAGTGGCCGCGCTGTTTGAGGCCCCATGTCACGGATGGCACGGCTCCTCCCGCCAGAGGTTCGAGTCCTCCCTCCTGCATGGGTGTGTGTTGTTCTTAGCATAAGTAGTGTGTACGTCTAGGGACCGATGACCTCAGCAGTTTGGTCACTTAGGAATACACACACACACACGTGCACCACTGTTACCTCGGCGCTGGCTCTGGATAGCGCATGTTGTCATACACAGTATACTTTAATTAGGGTGGCACGCCTACTATTTACAAACTTATCCGTTTCCCAAATGCTTCCACCTCTGGCCCAGAAGCCAGTTATCATGCCCTTTGGACGTCAGATAAATCGCTCCTTTTCTGCATAACGACGATTCCACTGCCCCCACCCCTCCCCCTACACGCTTCGTGTACCCCCCTCCCCCCTAGTGGAGCCCCCTGCCGTCTGTGAATGGTTATTGCACGTTGACGTCGACCACAGGCGGTGGTCACATTAATATGACGGAGCCGTGTAATACGGTCCATCAGTCACGATCTAGCCCCTTTTCCAAAGGGTGCAATGAATAGAGTTCACCAACGGTCAAGTTAGGCGTTTAACCGGCAGTGTCTGAATGGTGTAGTTGAGGCCGGAGGTGGTTTTGTGATGATTCAGTTCTCGTTTAGTTACCGCGAATGTGAACCATGATGATTATTTCAACATTCTCGGTGGCCAAGTGACACCTTCATCGTCTTCGTAATGAGTATGCCGTACACACTCTCGTCTTCCGAGATAACAGCCGTGTTCACAAGTCAAGACAAATACGTTCGTATTTTGACGAACACTCAGGTATCTAACAGCACCTCGGCTGGCTCACTAAATGATCCCGTGGCAAATGTCTGGGACCATTTGGAGCGTCAGGTGAAATGTAGTATAGATAATCACCACACTTCGGTAGCTCTAAGCCATCTATCTAATCAAGGAGCTTTTCAGGATATGTTAACCATGAAGAAACTTGTGGTCCTTCTCCCTCCCCGAATTGAGACCATTATCAAGGCTGAAGCAGGTGTTACGCGGTATTAGCGTGATTTATACTAGGTGTATAGAAGGTTTTGTTCGGAGAGTTTAATTCCGTTGATAGACGTTTTGGAAAGAATGGATGTGGATGTCCAGATAATTTTGGCCACGTCTTTTAGGTGTTCCGCGGAAATTTGAGATACCAGCAAAACGAAGTCGCGAATGAATAAATCGCAGTAAATAAAAGATTATGCCTTACTTAGCCTCCAGCTTGTTCCCAGATTTTCGAAAGCTGCCGCTAATCATTAGGATGTCTGAGTACGCTTCAAGATTAGACATAAAACGTCATACCGTTAATTTTTCCCATTGCGAACATTACAAAACTTAGATTCTTTCACGGGGTATGACAAAATATCGCCACTGGGGCAACTGATATCTTGAAGAACCGTGGCTTATTCTGCCATAGGAATCAATATACATTCAATAGAATTCACTGAAATAAAAAGGCTGGAGTCTATGGCTGTAAATCAGTGAAGATGCAATGAATCGGTGAAGGCTGCACAGAAATCCTGGATCTTCAATGTGACGAATATGTTGTGACAGTGTTCGTATCGTTCTGAAGTAATAATGTGGCTGTGAAAGTTTGAGTCAGGTATGGAGACGTGCGGAGTTTGCCTAATGGTTAAGGCGATTGCTCGTTAAAAGTAGGAAATCCGCATTAGAGTGCCTGTGCAGCATTAGTGGCAGAACAACTGAGAGAAAATTTGGAATATATTTCACATAAGTTTTCTCAGCATGTTATAGTCTTAGGTGGAGATTTCAATTTACCAGATATAGACTGGGACACTCAAATGTTTAGGACGGGTGGTAGGGACAGAGCATCGAGTGACATTATACTGAGTGCACTATCCGAAAATTACCTCCAGCAATTAAACAGAGAACCGACTCGTAGAGATAACATCTTGGACCTACTGATAACAAACAGACCCGAACTTTTCGACTCTGTATGTGCAGAACAGGGAATCAGTGATCATAAGGCCGTTGCAGCATCCCTGAATATGGAAGTTCATAGGAATATAAAAAAAAGGGAGGAAGGTTTATCTGTTTAGCAAGAGTAATAGAAGGCAGATTTCAGACTACCTAACGGATCAAAACGAAAATTTCTGTTCCGACACTGACAATGTTGAGTGTTTATGGAAAAAGTTCAAGGCAATCATAAAATGCCTTTTAGGCAGGTACGTGGCAAGTAAAACTGTGAGGGACAGGAAAAACCCACCGTGGTTCAACAACAAAGTTAGGAAACTACTGCGAAAGCAAAGAGAGCTTCACTCCAAGTGTAAACGCAGCCAAAACCTCTCAGACAAACAGAAGTTCAACGATGTCAAAGTTAGCGTAAGGAGGGCTATGCGTGAAGCGTTCAGTGAATTCGAAAGTAAAATTCTATGTACCGACTTGACAGAAAATCCTAGGAAGTTCTGGTCTTACGTTAAATCAGTAAGTGGCACGAAACCGCATATCCAGTCACTCCGGGATGATGATGGCATTGAAACAGAGGATGACACGCGTAAAGCTGAAATACTAAACACCTTTTTCCAAAGCTGTTTCACAGAGGAAGACCGCACTGCAGTTCCTTCTCTAAATCCTCGCACAAACAAAAAATGGCTTACATCGAAATAAGTGTCCAAGGAATAGAAAAGCAACTGGAATCACTCAACAGAGGAAAGTCCACTGGACCTGACGGGATACCAATTCGATTCTACACAGAGTACGCGAAAGAACTTGCCCCCCTTCTAACAGCCGTGTACCGCAAGTCTCTAGAGTAACGGAAGGTTCCAAATGATTGGAAAAGAGGTAGTCCCAGTCTTCAAGAAGGGTCGTCGAGCAGATGCGCAAAACTATAGACCTATACGTCTGACGTCGATCTGTTGTAGAATTTTAGAACATGTTTTTTGCTCGCATATCATGTCGTTTTTGGAAACCCAGAATCTACTCTGTAGGAATCAACATGGATTCCGAAAACAGCGATCGTGAGAGACCCAACTCGCTTTATTTGTTCACGAGACCCAGAAAATATTAGATACAGACTCCCAGGTAGATGCTATTTTCCTTGACTTCCGGAAGGCGTTCGATACAGTTCCGCACTGTCGCCTGATAAACAAAGTAAGAGCCTACGGAATATCAGACCAGCTGTGTGGCTGGATTGAAGAGTTTTTAACAAACAGAACACAGCATGTTGTTATCAATGAGGAGACGTCTACAGACGTTAAAGTAACCTCTGGCGTGCCACAGGGGAGTGTTATGGGACCATTGCTTTTCACAATATATATAAATGACCTAGTACATAGTGTCGGAAGTTCCATGCGGCTTTTCGCGGATGATGCTGTAGTATACAGAGAAGTTGCAGCATTAGAAAATTGTAGCGAAGTGCCACAGGGGAGTGTTATGGGACCATTGCTTTTCACAATATATATAAATGACCTAGTACATAGTGTCGGAAGTTCCATGCGGCTTTTCGCGGATGATGCTGTAGTATACAGAGAAGTTGCAGCATTAGAAAATTGTAGCGAAGTGCAGGAAGATCTGCAGCGGATAGGCACTTGGTGCAGGGAGTGGCAACTGACCCTTAACATAGACAAATGTAATGTATTGCGAATACATAGAAAGAAGGATCCTTTATTGTATGATTATATGATAGCGGAACAAACACTGGTAGCAGTTACTTCTGTAAAATATCGGGGAGTATGCGTGCGGAACGATTTGAAGTGGAATGATCAAATAAAATTAATTGTTGGTAAGGCGGGTGCCAGGTTGAGATTTATTGGGAGAGTCCTTAGAAAATGTAGTCGATCAACAAAGGAGGTGGCTTACAAAACACTCGTTCGACCTATACTTGAGTACTGCTCATCAGTGTGGGAACCGTGGCAGGTCGGGTTGACGGAGGAGACAGAGAAGATCCAAAGAAGAGCGTCACAGGGTTATTTGGTAACCGTGATAGCGTTACGGAGATGTTTAGCAAACTCAAGTGGCAGACTCTGCAAGAGAGCCGCTCTGCATCGCGGTGTAGCTTGCTCGCCAGGTTTCGAGAGGGTGCGTTTCTGGATGGGGTATCTAATATATTGCTTCCCCCTACTTATACCTCCCGAGGAGATCACGAATGTAAAATTAGAGAGATTCGAGCGCGTACGGAGGCTTTCAGACAGTCGTTCTTCCCGCGAACCATACGCGACTGGAACAGAAAAGGGAGGTCATGACCGTGGCACGTAAAGTGCCCTCCGCCACACACCGTTGGGTGGCTTGCGGAGTATTAATGTAGATGTATAAGTAGATGTCTGGCACAATGTTCAGTTGTCAACATGTTCATTACATTGGAGGTTTAACATTTCTGTTTTAACATCACTTCATACCATTTCATCTTCATAGAGTGCAACACCCATTTCCATTTTTCCCTCCGGATAACTACATTGCAGATCGTTCAGAACTTTTAAGCCCTTATGTCTTGCGACTCCTACGGTTAGTGTTCAATCATGAGCTGTTAAAAGTAACCTCGGCATTACGCAGTATACCCACCCGCCTCCGCTGATCTTTGCTACAGCATCGGCGTGCACTCCTTAGCGAATGAAGGACGTTATTGTTCCTCTGTCGTCCGCACCAACTAAATTGTTTAGACAAGTTTACGGAACTATAAACTGTGTTCTTAACACAAGTAGTTACAGAGATCCACACAATATGAAGACGTGCATTCAGCAGTCCCCCTTTCAGAGTACATTAGCCAGTTTTCAGTTGTTAATGCAAAATTTGTGCGTAACATGTTAATGAAGGAAATAAAATCATGGAAATGCAGCGATCATTAAGAAATGCTACAAACAGAAGTTCGCGTAGTTATACTCTTATCTCATTACTTACTACAATATTTTGTGAAATGTTTCGGTGTCCGCAGATTCAAACTTGCAATAAAACCTACGCAGACACGGGCGTCAACTAATTGCAATGTAAACGGTGGCCCACTTAAGTTTTTAACATTCGTACCCAAGTATCTTTGCCAAGTGCTTTGTAGCATTATTACTTTTTTCCATTTTTGCTGCATTCTCACATGAAACTCCAGAATTTCTTCGCCATTACGCTCATTAAGAAATACAGTTTCAATCATTGTGCAAGATCTTTGGTTTGAATTGCGGAAACGTTTTACTGTCTGTGATTCCAGGAATGCGTTGTGCATGTTCCTGCTTCACACACTTTCGTCACTCGTCTTTTTTTATCGAAAAAACGTGTCTGCCACTTCTGTGGACTCGTCGTATGGGCTCTTAATTTTATTACCTATCCCAGTGAAGGAATATTCCTCAAATAATAAAGCAAGTAAGATATCTAATAAAAGGGCCCATCGTGATTGGTATAAAATGTCCTGAACCAAGTTTAGCTTTAAGAAGCGTGCCATACTAAGACGTGTGAGGCGCCTATACTTATAAAAAGCAATATTCCTGTTCGCGAAACATGTCCATTACGATTCAAATGACACATATCTTAATAGCTTCAACACACTTAATCACCCTGAACACTCGAAATATCAGAGAACGTATGTCGCGGTTGTGTTGGATGATTGTCTATTTAATCTGATAATTTTAGGACCGTTGGGCCGTTTCTTACATCGGACAAAGTTTTTGAACTTGTAATGGTTTCTTCGAGAGTGGCGATCAATTTAGATGTGGTACAAGTCTCTTAAGTCCTTCCAACAAAACCCAGTTGTATAACAACACAGCCTGCACGTACAGTTCTGTGTGCGCCTTCAGTTTCGCTTCGTAATCTTCCCGTCGTAAATTTAATCGATGCAGCAGATAAATGCGTCTCACAAACGGTGCTGTAATCGAACGCACTTGCTTATCGTCATGGGATATTAGGAAGAGTCTTCTGAAAATATTTGTCTTCCTACTAGCTTACATAGGCGTGCAACATGTACGGTAAAAGATGCAATAAGAAACTTTTGGACTGTGGCGCTTCACAAGAACGCTAAACTTACGGTATGTTGATGATTTTTGCTTTTTGATCGCCTAATTACAATTGCTATTTTTAATTTTGTTTTTGAGATTACCAACACTAGAAACTGAACACTTGTTTTGACGCTATGTTGCACCAAAACGTAGCATCAAAACAAGTGTTCAAAAATAAAAAAAGAAGATTCCTTGCAACGAATAAAGGCGAAACGCTTTTGGCACGAAAACTGTTTCATTAAGTTGTAATTAGACCGCCCAAAAGTAGAAATTATCAACATACTGTAATATTACACGCACCTGAGGACGACAGGACTTCAGAAGTTAAAGATGACGCTAAACTTAAGTTCGCTAGATAGAATGACTTGGTGCCTCGATCGAGTTAGGGGGAACAGGCCTTTATGCCAAACCTCAACCACATGATGGGATATTTGGTAGGGCCATCCCGAGCCATCAAGAGAGAATTTGGTAACAGTGGGAAATGTCAGGGGGTAAAATTGTTGGAGATAAGGGTTACAACAGAGTAAGCTGATTCAGATGGTTGTAGGGTGTAATAGTAGTACAGGTGTGCTAAGACTTAACATGAGATAAACTAGCGTTGAGAGCTATGTTAAAACAGTCTTCGGGTTGATGAGTAGAACATGACAGCCACTATCTACCATTTCTCCACACTGAAGGTTGGGTGTCATTAAAAACAACAAATTATTATGGCAGTGTGACTGTTTTACAAGAGATTGTATTCTGCGGAACAAAATGCAGTATTGACACTTTTTCTTGCCTATTATTTCGCCTAACATAAAGCCATTTTAAAACAAGGAACAGTGCCCCAAAAATTACGCAAGATAGTCGATGTACTTTCATGCAAGAGTGAAATATATGAAAACACATATCCATTGGTAGGGTAGAAGAAAAATTTAACGACTCTGCAACTGAGGTTGCTTGCTGAACACTCCAGCTTCCAAGCCTAGGATATTGCCCAAATCTTCGGACAACTATCATATAGGCTGACGAGGGGTATTAAAGGTTACAAAGAAGGGCATCTCGAGTGGTCCCAGGGTTTTTACCCACTGAAGAGCGCCACTGCGATGATGAAAAAGCCTAACAGGGAGACTGTTGAACCCTACTTATCAAGTTTAAGATAACAATTAAATGAGGAGTCTAAAAATATATTACAACCCTCTACATATCGCTTCCGTAGTGGCTGGGAAGACAAGACTTAATTATAGCGCCCTACAGTCATTAAGGAATTATTCTCCTTGCACTCTGTGCGCAAAATTTTAATACACGGTACAGTAGTAAGTACTACTTCACAGTAGTTAACAGAGTATAGATGAGGTGTAGAAGCTGTTGGTCCAGCTGTTACACGTAGATGAATTTTGGTGAATGGATACGGTGTGTTCCTGTTGCTTTAGCAGTGTAACTTAGTCACGGATACAGCCGTCACAGATACGACTATGCACGAAGACCACAGTTGCTGATGCAAAAACGAGCAGTATGCGAATTCTCTACGTCGGTGGGCTGTTCTTTCCGGATGGGCTGCGAGAGTGCCGAGCTGTAGATGGCCCCGTAGCACGGGAGAGACGTGGCAACGCCGCGAGGCAGCTGACGGCTGCAGGCGCAGCCGTTATAACACCGTAGCCTCGCTCGTTCGGCGGCGACAGCCCCCACCGAGTAGCAGCTGGCTAGGGATGTCAGCGGGAGCACGCTCTCAATGAATGGCTCAGCCATCGACTTTGTAGGGCATAAAGTGGAAGACAGTTTTGATAGGAAGACTAGGGTTGCGAAAGGATACCAAGAGCCCCCTTACTTCAGCTCTAAAGCTCGAGTAAACGTATTACCCGGGGTATAATTATACTGCAGTGCCCATAACAGACAAAAATCTTGAAAGCAGACGAATCTTGCCATTAAATCTACATTCTTACTTTGCAAACCATGACAACGGGTCCTCGGATTGTACCTTGTATTAGTTCTAGACAAACATGTTTGGGAAGTTCCCCGTAGGTCAAGTGTCCAAATTAGTAATGCCTTTACAAGTATTCTCAATTGGGAAGCTCTTGATTCATTTCATTCTCGCTGAGAAAGAGCTTAAAATTCTAAAACGGCCCGTTCTGCCTACATATGCAGGGGAGGAAAAAAATTCATTAAGTCAGGCAACGAGGTACCAAGATCTCCGCTAAAAACTCTGGAACAAACACAGCTGTGGAAATATCTTGTATAGTGGTAACTGCATACTCGGATGTTTTACGTGTTATCCGCATGCCTTCATTCCCTAGATATGATGATTACTTTTCTGTGCAATGAGTCTCCGTTGAAAGTCTTGACTTCATTCTCCGGTATTATCCCAACTTTGGCCGAGCGAAGTGGCGCAGTGCATTTACGTTCGGGACGACGACGACGGTTAAAATCTGCCTCTGGTCGTCCACATTTAAGTGTTCCGCGATTTTCCTAAATCGCTCCACGCAAATGCTGGTATGATTCCGTTGAAAAGGCGACCAATATCCTTCTCCATCCTTGTAACAATCCTAGCTTGTGTTCCGTCTCCAATCATCACGATGTCGATGCGGCGGAACGGTAAACCTTAATCTTCCTTCCTTCGTGCTCCAGTCGTAGATTTTTCTGTATGTATCCAAGAGCATTTCCTTCCATCACCCACGCAGCTTTTATTTTCCAGACATTTATTTGTGTCATCTAGCTTTGCGATTGAGTTTCAAAACTTGGGTTAAGTTTTGGCAGTTGCCTATAGTTCATAACGGGGTACGCTACCGAACGAACACACTGATGTGATGGTGCCTATTATTAATTCCACAATGTCAAGCACTTGACTGTTCTTCTAGAGAGAAATTACGTACCTCTTCTTGACAGTCCTCCGTCTAAGACACACAAATTTTCTCTTCAAAGTCTTCCATCCAACTGCAGTGTTCGTAATAATGCGCAACCAATTTTGTTTGCTTTTTCTCTCGTTCACACCATATTTTTCGGCGTTCCTTATGCACAGCCTCTGTGTATTCGAAGATTTCGACTCTTTGAATCACTGCGTTGTTGTGCGATAGATTCACCTTTAATGTGTAATTATTCGACAACTCAGTAGTGTTACCAAAACGCAGGAAAAGCCTGTAGGACTACAATTCTCATTTATATAGCCGTTGTATATATGCAGGGTGAAGAATATTTTGGTACGTGGGACCTGTGGTTTCCAGTGGTTGGACTCGGTGTGATTGCAGTTCGTTTTGATTTGTTACCGCTGTTTATCGTCGCATGTGTATCACACCGAAAATATCTGCACAGCAGTGCAGATGTTGACGGTATGTGCTGTGTATCTTGTTTAGAAACAACTCGCAGCTTTTGCTGCTCGCAGCCGTAATGCCAAGTTTTCTTTCGCCACCAAGCTTGCGTTCAGTAATTGTCGAATCTGTCTCGTGTTTGTTTTTCCTGCAGTGCTAGTTGTACTATAATACAAAGCAGTATGGATAGGTTTACTGGTGAAGAGTTGGCCGGTGTGCACCTCGTGTGTGGAGTCACAGAATGAAATGCAAAAGCATCACAACGATGCTATGCAGAGCTGTTCCTAGGGCGGTGCGTGTTGTATAACTGTTTTGTTTTGTGCGATTTGTTGATTGCATATTACAGACGTTTTCACTGTTGTAAAGGTATTCCCACAGAAACAAAGGCAGTTAGGGTAAAAGACCAAATAAATAATTACATTATTACTCGGCAATACGCCACTGGAAATCACGAGTCTCTTATACCAAAATATTCAGAAGAAATCCCTTCCCTGAATAATAATCGATTTTGAACTCCAACACTATCCACAAAATTTCGCGTAAGATTCCCCAGGCAACAAGTAACTCATGTGTATATGTTGTAACCTGAAATTTAGAACCTAGTAGTCAAGGATTGCACCCCGTATTGTTTAAAAGAACGTTGACCCACCAAGGCGAAGGCCATTGTGTATGGTGATCATTTAGAGAAGAGAGTTTTTTGGTTCTTTTGTGTAACCATGTGTCATCTCACGAAAGGGGTATTTGAGTTACGAGGCGACTTACGAGTGGAACGAATGTTTTGTCCTTTCGCGTTGTCTAAAATAGCCGTTCGACTAGCGATGCGTCCTTTAAGACGAGTGGCCAAACTAGGCGCTCATGTTTGTATTTGTAGTCATTCTCGAGGGATTTAGGACGTTGATTAGAACTTGTTTTACAGATGGTCTGTGCGCTGCAGGTTTGTTTCTGAATTCATGGCCCATGCTTGTGAGCGGCTAAAATACTGTCCGTATTATTTTCGACTATCACCTGACGTAGTCGCCGGACGAAACAATAGCGGGTCGTCTTTGTTTGTAGGTTAAAGACCTTGCGCAGTCGGTACGTACTTTGGACTTAAAAGCTTTGCACATAGCAATCAAGTGTTACACAGCAAGTTCGCGCTCTTATCGCGTCTCAGCTTTCACTGAGGACAAATGCTGGTGTCATCCATCATACTGTGTTTATGTGATAGTCCATCATCCATTTTACTTTAACAGAATTACCTATGAAACACACACACACACACACACACACACACACACAAAGAGAGAGAGAGCTTATTTACGAAGCCAGGCAGCAGTTATCTTTGATTAAACGTCAACCAACTGTCTTAAGTTATTAGACAATTTGCCTTCAATACAACAACCCGTATCGCATGAAACGTTCTCCTGACATGACATGCTGAAAATCGTGCCTAGTTACAGCGGTTACAATGTTTATTACTATCTGAGGGAACATAGTTCCTACAAAAATTATAGCTCCATTTGCGCGCGCCCTCCTGCACCTACATCATCGCCAAAAAATTTCGATCTCTTAATAAACTCCATAAGAAAATTTCTCCCATCTCAAGCGTCTTGGAAAGTAACACAAACGTGTTCTTACGACGAAATACATAGGCTACTCCTCTTCCACGCAAGGCGTATACCCTGCAAATTTCAGAACTGTTTAATTCATAACGAGGTTTTCAGTAAGTAATGGTATTAGAAGGGCACGTGTTCCTATAGCGGTTTAATGATTTCAAATATTATTGTCTATTAAGAAGTGGCTCCGACTGTGGTTGTTGGAATGAAGTACTATATACTTTAATAGCACTCGATAGTCCTTAAAAAGATGCCTCGATGAAAAAAGCACCAATGTTCACAGTGAACTGTTCAGGAAAATAAATGGCGATTGTGCTATCTGTTCAGGGCAGAGTCAACTCCAAAGGCACGCCAACGACGCATAACGGGACTGTGCTGGCGCATTTCCACCTCATTACCCGGATATTTCTGCGAAAAATTACATACAGTGCCACCTGTGCTATTTGCGCGTGTTTTTGAGTGCGGAAGTCGTATAAGATATGAATGTCAGGCATTAGCATAGGACGTGACAAAGTTAATTGCCGCTTGTGCTGTTATGTACCGTAATAACAAGCGATACTGCTAACAGTAATTATAAATGGCATGATTTTTCTTGCCCTGTTAATGCCCTCTGCAGTGGCTGTTCTTTACCAACGTTTTAGTACATGCGCTCAAATAGCGGGTTGTATGGTAGCCGTAAATTCGCCGGAAGTAAAAACAGAATTTCAAGCTTTGTGGAACACGAAACACTGTGCTGTACCGGTTATACGTTTATGTACCCTTGTATAAAGTAAAGTCACCATGTGCTGGCTTCGATATGGATCTGCAGACCCGGGTAAGTGAGACCAACATCAGACGTCAATGTCAACTAAGCGTGCCAAGGCTGGGCAGAGACGTGGCTCAGGAAGTATTTGGCAGGATGGGATCAAGAATGTGTAAGACGCGCACTTTATTTATTTTCAATATGAAGGCGTGGGCTGTTGCGATGAGTGAAACGAAAGTCAATTGAGATGTAGCTCTTGTGATATGCTTTTTTAAAGTGTAATTGGAATTTTGTTGGAAACAGTACAACCATATAAATGTGATTTTTAGGACTGGGTAATACAGGTAACGCTATACACATATAAATTTACGAATTTCAGTATCTAATGCGTCAGAGATTTATGGCCTCTTCTTATTGGCAACTTGGTATTACATTAACTACGATACTGTTCAAACTTATTAGAATTTAAAGAGTATGTTGGGGAGGGGAAAATAAATGTTATCGTATAGTTTACTTTGATCAATGTCAGTGCATCACAATATGACGTGGTTCAGATTACCGTCGCCTTCTGCGTGTTCACAGTGTGGGGGAGCGTTTATGACTCCGATCTTCCATAGATGTGCTGGGTAACCTGTGTTCACCTAAAACTTATTCCGAAAATTGATGTAACACCTCTGCTCGAAAGATTCTTCTGATAGTTCCGCGGTTTTGTTGGTCCCATGAAGTGGACTGGAGTGTACGTAAACCTCTTCCCCTGCTGAGGTGTTTGCCACTGCTTTTACCTTTCTTATACGCCTCTTTACTTGAGAAATCGTTTTTCGTTCATTGATGTACTTTACAAGGTCATCAACCACTTCATTGTGTTGAATATCTGATTGTCCCTTTAACCACATTGTACAAATAGTATTTTCTGTTTTGAATTTGCTAATTACATCACGTCGGAAATATAGCTGTTGTTTCTGGATATCCACTGCAATTGCTCCAAAGCACTTTGGGTAGGTAAGAATAAGAATTTTGCTAAATTTTTGGTACCAATCGTAATTACAGTTCTGGTAGTATACACAAATTAGATTTTTTATTTGCGAAACACAGCAAGGTCAAATACGTCAATTTGGTAAATTTTAATCATAATATTTACTAAACGATGGTAGTATTTGATTCTAGGGATCAAAGAAGATATGAAACTGTGACTGCTGAATTTCAAAAAAGATATTAGATTATAGTGTCACTTTTACAGTGCGAGGCTCTTGTCCTGCACAATTTATGAATAGTCCATTATCCACGTTTTCACAGCTTTGTGTTGATATCATCATACTGACCGCCCGTTATTACTGCCTCCCTCACATAAATATGAAATGCATTACGATAGTTTTGTCAGGGCAGCCAGAAGTGTTACGCCTAGGAGCGGCTGTGTACGAAGTTTCTGAAGAAAAAACAAGCAGCAGAAAACTGCAAGTTTCGGCAGCAGTTAGTATTCACTTCGAACTTTACGAATCGTTGGCTGTTAGTCGTCATTTCACGAGTTAGTGCACGTGACTGCAACTTTAAAAAGCATAATGACGTATGATGACTCTTATTTGTAGCCCAGAGAGTGATAGTCAGTGACGGATAGCCACTGCCACGCTACACATCTTGTTACTTACGTTTAGATCTGCATATTAATGATTTTCAGGGTACCCAGCTGCCGAGTTTTCGAAGTATGGGAGCTTCGGAACTCGGCTGTTATTTCGAGAGGTGAGTGACCATTGGCCTCCAGTCAATAACGTACAGGGCGATAAAAAGTGGCGAACTTGTCTACGGTAGTGTTGTAGTGACAGCAGCCAGTCATTAGACAAAGACGATTTTGAATGTCGTTACAAATGAAAATTTGTGCCAGATTAGAATGCAATCTTCCTTCGTATTGCGAGCAGCCGCTTTAGCCATTACATAATTGAAAATTTCTCTGTCATTGACGTTTCCACGTACTGGACACTACTACCTCAGGTTCGTTCACGACTTGTTGTTGTTGTTGTTGTTGTGGTGGTGGTGGTGGTGGTGGTGGTGTTGGTGGTGGTGGTGGTCTTCAGTCCAGAGACTGGTTTGATGCAGCTCTCCATGCTACTATATATCCTGTGCAAGCTTCTTTATCTCCCAGTACCTACTGCAACCTACATCCTTCTAAATCTGTTTAGTGTATTCATCTCTTGGTCTCCCTCTACGATTTTTACCCTCCACGCTGCCCCCCAATACTAAATTGGTGATCCATTGATGGCTCAGAATATGCCCTACCATCCGATCCCTTCTTATAGGCAAGTTGTGCCACAAATTTCTCCTCTCTCCAATTCTATTCAATACTTCCTCATTAGTTATGTGATCTACCCATCTAATCTTCAGCATTCTTCTGTAGCACCACATTTCGAAAGCTTCTATTCTCTTCTTGACTAAACTATTTATCGTCCACGTTTCACTTCCATACATGGCCACACTCCATACAAATACTTTCAGAAACGACTTCCTGACACTTAAATCTATACTCAACGTTAACAAGTATCTCTTCTTCAGAAAGGCTTTCGTTGCCATTGCCAGTCTACATTTTATATCCTCTCTACTTCGACCATCATCAGCTATTTTGCTCCCCAAATAGCAAAACTCATTTAAGCTTCTCATTTCCTAATCTAATTCCCTCAGCATCACCCGATTTAATTCGACTGCGTTCCATTATCCTCGTTTTGCTTTTGTTGATGTTCACTGTCCATTCCGTTCAGCTGCTCTTCCAGGTCCTTTGCTGTCTCTGACAGATTTACAATGTCATCGGCGAACCTCAAAGTTTTTGTTTCTTCTCCATGGATTCTAATTCTTACTCCGAATTTTTCTTTTGTTTCCTTTACTGCTTGCTCAATATACAGATTGAATAACATCGGGGAGAGGCTACAACCCTGTCTCACTCCCTTCCCAACCACTGCTTCCCTTTCATGCCCCTCGACTCTTATAACTGCCATCTGGTTTCTGTACAAATTGTAAATAGCCTTTCGCTCCCTGTGTTTTACCCCTGCCACCTTCACGACTTACGGGAACATAGTACTATTAGGTTAACTGATTAGGTAGAGGGCCGTGGCTTTCCTTGCTACAGAACGATAAGAGGAACATAAAAAAAGTAGAACGAGACTAATGGAGTGTAGTTGAATTAAATTAGGTGATGTTGAGAGAATTAGATTAGAAGGTGAAACATTGACAATAGTAGATGCGGTTCCGAATGTGGGCAGCAAAATAACTGACAATGGCAAAAATATAGAAAATATAAAATGCAGGCTGGCAATAGCAAGGAAAGTGTTCCTGAAACAGTATTATTTCAGTATTAAATGTATATATTTTTTCTGTGGAATTGTATGTCCGGAGTGTAGCTTTTCACCGAAGTGATACGTTGACGATAAATAATATGCGAAAGAAAAGAATAAGAGCTTGTAAAATGTGCTGCAGAAGACTAGACTGCTAGATTAAATACCTACCTTAAAGAGAGACTGAGCAGAATAAGGGGGAAAAGAAATTTGTACCTGAACTAAAAGAAGGGGTCGGTTAACAGTACACATCCTAAGGCGACAGGGAATAGTCACTTTGGTAATAGAGGTAAAAACTGTAGAGGAGTACCAAGACTTAACAGTAAGCAGATCGAAGTAATGAAGGTTTTATGCATAGATCAAGAGGAGGCTGATAAAGATACGCTAGTGTAGAGAACTGCTTCTAACCAGTATTCGGACTGAAGACCGCAGAATAGGGCTCTACACAAATTGAATTAAATTTACTGAGATCGGTGGGATGAAATAGGTGAAGGTGGAAAGACATTAAAAATAAGTGAAAATCACCTGAATTGTTGAACCTGGAATGTAACGAGTATGCCGAGACAAATAGAAATTTGTACCATTCTGGGACTCAGACCTGGAACTACCGCTTACAAATTTCTTCGCCCAAGGATGTTATTATCACATTTCTCGTGGGAAAACCTTTGCCCGTAATATAGGGAAGTGATAGAGAAGAAATATCAGTGGAATGAAAGTAAATAGCCCCTTAGTGAATCTACTGATAGATCGCTGACCGTATAGTGAAACGATATGTGGGGTGTTTTCATCAGCCTAGTCTCATTGCATTGCCAGTTAGTTACCGACACAGTAAAACGCTGTTCATCTTAAAAGGCTTTCCGCATTTCGTAACGTTTTTCAGACGAATTTACCTCTGTACACCAGTCTGGAAAAGGTACGGAATTTATTTATCGGGTCTCTGGTTTACATTCCGCAAGTTGTCAGTTGCGTGTGGGTTCTATTCTGCACATTACTCAAAGTGAATACTGGTATCCGTTTAGTAAGGATGACGGCATATTTCTTCCCCGCGTCTAGTGTGATTTGAACTAGAATCAGTAAACACACTGTAGTAATTAAACAATACTGCCGACAAGAATTAACGACGTGGAGGCGTTTTGTTTACCTTTGACTTCAGTACTATATGCCATGGACATTTGAGTGGGTGTAGTACTTGCTGCCACCCGTTGTTTGTAGTAGAAACCCAGGTCTGTCCATAATCTGATTGGCTCGTTAAATATTTGACACCGTGGCGGACTCTCCGACGCTAATGCGATGGGCCGCTGTAGCCCCTTGTTGCCGGGCAGTGAAGTAGTTTGCGGGCCCTGCCAGCAGCTGGGAAATCGATTGACGGTAGCACGTTGTGAAGCAGCTCGTCTCGAGTGCAAGCTACAAGTAAGCGCTCGTTACCATCGAGTACAAGGGCGTCTGCTCTGGCCGCGTGTGGCCTTCTCGCGTCGCCGTGTGTCAGTGTGTGCGTACCCTGCTGCGCGTTACGTAAAGGCGGTTAGGAACAACCCGGCCATGCTCGCGCCGCTCTGCTGTGTCGGTTTTGCAGGCGCCTACGCAGCCACTAGCGCAGCTGCTGTGGCTGTGGGGACCAACTGCTGCTGCTGAATGCACTTAAAGGGGTGCGAGTTGTATCCAATTGGGGTTCCCCGACATCCCGGTTTTCCAGGATAGTCCCTGTTTCAGATTAAAGAACTCGGGACGGCCGTTTGTCCCTGCTTTCGGATTTCAGAGAAGTATTCTCATATTACTTTTTTTTTTCTCCAAGTTCTTGCGTGGATCTGTATTTCAGCTCCAGCTGTTAAGTTAAATACAGGAAGTTTCTATCAGCGCAGCTTGACTGAGTCCCTTACGGAGTATTTTGCGCTGTTAAGCTGTTGAGCTTCCATTACTGTCCCTTATCTCACTTCAGTATAAATTGTGCACCATCGTGGTTCTCTGTTTGAGTCTTATGCAGTTAATCTGTTATTAAAGTGTCTGTTAAAAGGAAGTCACGCTTGATCAAGGTCCGCGTCACTTTCCATTTTTAACCAGACACAACGTCTGAGAAAGGAAAGAAATAATAATAATATAATAATAATAATAATAATAATAATAATAGACCCCGTGGAGGCCCCCGGTATGTTATGCCAGTCGTAAAAGGCGACGAAAAGAACAAACCACTAATAGGGCTAACCCCCCTTTTAGTGTGATTAGTTGGTTCAGGACAGAACTAAAGAAGCCTCGGAAAAGCGCCGTCATGGTCGGGGACGACGTTTGAACCCTATGCCCGCCCACAATGGTAACGACACTGCTAGCCAACTGGAAAATGATTTAAATCCAAATAGAGGTGTTTTGCAAGATATGTTTCCTGCAACCACCCTAGAAGGAAAACAAAGACAGAGGATGAGATGTTCAGATGAAGTTAATCGACACCTCGTGTTCTGTTATTACCAAGCAACAAACCTAGGAACCAACACAACTGGATACAGATCACAAGTATACACAACATTTATTATCAGATACCCAGAATTAAAATTTTTAACAGAACAACGACTAGCTGACCAGATCCGTGTAGTAATCAGAAATAACAGGATACCCCAGTCAGAATTAGAAAACATCAAACAACAAGTACAACAAATACTGTAACAAAGTAATGTGCAATCAGAAGAAGGAGAAAATACAATAATGGACTCAAACATCCCAGAGCAAACAAACAAAGAACAACACGCATCAATTAAACAATCAGAGGAAAACGAAATCTTAAGACAGCCACCAGAACAAGCACAAATAGAACTCGAAGTAACACACATATTAGACATAGAAGAAAAATTTCAGCTGACATATATAGAATACAAAGACATAAATACAGACATTAGACCATTCTTGCATAGACCGCCAAATAACCCACAAGTCCATACAACAATAAAAACTATCAACACAATCATACACAACAAAATAAATGAAAACACAACTATGAAAGAGTTACAACTACTGGTTTATATAGGAGCACTCACTACACTAAATATACACACTAGGCAGAGATCAGAACCAACCAACACACAGAAGAAACCCACAAAACCAGCATGGCAACACAGGCTACATATCAGAATAGAAAAACTGAGAAGAGACATCGGACAGCTAACACAATTTATAAGAAATGAAATGTCAGAAAAAAAATCGAAAAAGGTTAGGTAAAATCTCACAACAAGAAGCGATAGAGCAATTAGATGAAAAGAAGCAGAAAGTACAAGCATTGGCCAAACGACTTAGAAGATACAAAAAAAAGTGAAAATAGAAGGAAACAAAACCAAACATTCAACATAAACCAAAAGAAATTTTACCAGACAATAGATAACACACATTAAAATAGACAATCCACCAAACATAACAGACATGGAACACTTCTGGAGCAACATATGGTCAAATCCGGTACAACATAACAGGCATATACGGTGGATACAAGGAGAAACAGATACATACAAGATGATACCACAAATGCCTGAAGTGATAATTTTGCAACATGAAGTCACCCAAGCAATTAATTCTACTCACAATTGGAAAGCCCCTGGAAAAGATAACATAGCAAATTTCTGGCTAAAGAAGTTCACCTCAACACATTCACATCTATCTAAATTATTTAACAGTTACATTGCAGACCCATACACATCCCCTGATACACTTACACATGGAATAACTTATCTGAAACCTAAAGATCAAGCAGACACAGCAAACCCAGCTAAATATCGCCCCATAACATGCCTACCAACAATATACAAAATATTAACTTCAGTCATTACACAGAAATTAATGACACATACAACGCAGAACAAAATTATAAATGAAGAACAAAAAGGCTGAAAGGCTGTTGCAAAGGAGCACGAGGATGTAAAGAGCAACTGATAGTAGATGCAGAGGTGACATATTAGGCTAAAACTAAACAAACGTCGCTACACTACGCATACATTGATTACCAAAAAGCTTTTGATAGTGTACCCCACTCATGGTTACTACAAATATTGGAAATATACAAAGTAGATCCAAAATTGATACAGTTCGTACACATAGTAATGAAAAATTGGAAAACCACACTTAATATCCAAACAAATTCAAATAATACCACATCGCAGCCAATACAGATTAAGGGTGGAATATACCAAGGAGACTCATCAAGTCCTTTCTGGTTCTGCCTTGCTCTGAACCCACTATCCAACATGCTAAATAATACAAATTATGGATACAATATTACTGGAACATACCCACACAAAATCACACATTTGCTATACATGGATTATCTAAAACTACTGGCAGCAACAAATCAGCAACTCAACCAATTACTAAAGATAACAGAAGTATTCAGCAATGATATAAATATGGCTTTTGGAACAGACAAATGTAAGAAAAATAGCATAGTCAAGGGAAAACACACTAAACAGGAAGATTACATATTGGATAACCGCAGCGACTGAATAGAAGCGATGGAAAAAACAGATGCCTATAAATATCTAGGATACAGACAAAAAATAGGAATAGATAATACAAATATTAAAGAAGAACTAAAAGAAAAAATATAGACAAAGACTAACAAAAATACTGAAAACAGAATTGACAGCAAGAAACAAGACAAAAGCTATAAATAATTATGCTATACCAATATTGACGTACTCATTTGGAGTAGTGAAATGGAGTAACACAGACCTAAAAGCACTTAATACACTTACACGATCACAATGCCACAAATATAGAATACATCACATACATTCAGCAACTGAAAGATTCACATTAAGCAGAAAGGAAGGAGGAAGGGGATTTATCGACATAAAAAACCTAGATTATGGACAGGTAGACAATTTAAGAAAATTCTTTCTAGAACGAGCAGAAACTAGCAAAATACACAAAGCAATCACTCATATAAATACATCGGCTACACCACTGCAATTTCATAACCACTTCTACAATCCTTTAGATCACATAACATGAACAGATACGAAGAAAGTAAATTGCAAAAAGAAAACACTACATGGCAAGCACCCGTATCATCTAACACAGCCACACATCGATCAAGACGCATCCAACACATGGCTAAGAAAAGGCAATATAGACAGTGAGACGGAAGGATTCATGATTGCAATACAAGATCAAACAATAAACACCAGATATTACAGCAAGCATATTATTAAAGATCCCAGTACCACAACAGATAAATGCAGACTTTGCAAACAACAAATAGAAACAGTAGATCACATCACAGGTGGGTGTACAATACTAGCAAATACAGAATACCCCAGAAGACATGACAATGTAGCAAAAATAATACATCAACAGCTTGCCTTACAACATAAACTTATAAAACAACACGTTCCCACATACAAGTATGCGCCACAAAATGTACTGGAGAATGATGAATACAAATTATACTGGAACAGAACCATTATAACTGATAAAACAACACCACATAACAAACCTGTCATCATACTCACCAATAAAAAGAAGAAATTAACACAACTAATCGAAATATCCATACGCAATACAACAAATATACAAAAGAAAACAGGACAAAAAATTGAAAAATACATCCAACTGGCTGAGGAAGTCAAGGACATGTGACATCAGGATAAAGCTGACATTATACCAATTATACTATCAACTACAGGAGTCATATCACACAGTATCCACCAGTACATCAACGCAATACAGCTACATCCAAACTTATATATACAACTACAGAAATCCGTAATTATTGATACATGTTCAATTACCCGAAAGTTCCTAAATGCAATATAACATATACCGTATAGTTAAAAGGGAGTCACGCTTGATCAAGGTCCGCGTCACTTTCCATTTTTGACCAGACATAACGTCTGAGAAAAGATAGAAACGATAATAGTAGTAGTAGTAGTAGTAGTAGTAGCCTGACAGATGCAGTTATCTGTAATGAATTAGTGACTCCAAAGGAAGACAAGAGTGGCAGCTCCTTTTAAATGGACAGAAATGTAAAATTGTGCTCTTAACAGACGCCTAACATGTAGTGTCCTGTGACTGCAGGGTCACTGAGTCGCTATTTGCATCAATCAGCACATACAAATGCCCGTGTCAAGCAATTTGTAGATGTGTGAAATGAAACGCTGACATCGAGACTGAGTCGTACTTGAAGCTGGTTACAACCTTGATCCATTTGTAGCTTATAGATGAAATTCGTGCGACACGTCCTGGAATATTGCTCAGGAGCGCGTACCAATAGCAAATATGACTAACAGGAGATACTGAACAATACAAGGAAGGGCAGCTCATGTGGTCACAGATTGGTTTTTCCCAAGGGAGAGCGCTACGGAGATGTTAAAAACATCACCTAGCACTCTATTGAAGATAAACGTCAACTATCTCGCCAATGTCTACTTGCAAAGTTTCAAGAACCAGTAGTGGATGAGAAATCTAAGAATATACTGCAGCCCCTTGGTATCACTCGTACGGACAGCGAATATAAGATTAATTATAGCGCGCACGGAGGCGCTACGCACTCGAATCGAACGGGAAGAAATTCCAGTAATTGGTACATTAGGAAGTACTTTCTACCATGCACTCCACAGCGTTTTGCAGAGTGTGGTCGCAGATGTAGATTTTGCCCGTCAGACTTTTGTGTTTAGAAAGCCGCTTTGTAAAGATTTCGGTGATTGTATGTTTACGAGTATATGATTTACGATGGCACTGTGTTGTACACTAAAGAACTAGCGAGAGTGGACTGGGTGTTTCATCTCAGGCGTCGAGTTGTTGCGTACCTAACGAATGTGGCGTGTGCGTGCGCTGCCATGGACACATGTACGAGAATTGGAACTTCAGTAGTGGCAACTATTTGTTTGGAACTTAATAAACTATAGATAAAGGTTTTAAAGTGATCCTGTCCTTCAAAGTAGTCACCAGCATTGTATTTAACTCGTTGCCAGGCATTGGAAGTCGTAGGTCACTCTTTCCAGCGTCAGTTGTGTTGATGGTTCGAGTGGAGCTTGCTTTTTCTCGGCGAAACTGTGTAACAGCTCTGAAGGGAATGCCATGAAGTGCTTTCATCATCCTACGATTCAGTTCGAAGTAACAAGGGCGTCGATCCCTCACGCCGGAGGTTCAATTCCTCCGTGGGGCATGGGTGTGTTTGTTGTTCGTAGCATAAGTTAAAGTAGTGTGTAAGAGTAGGGACCGATGACCTCGGCAGTTTGGTCCCATAGGAATTCACTCCACGGGTAATGAGCACTTCCCACCCCATCGATCGAACAAATCCTCTACAACTTGATCCATATGCGCCCGAGCATTGTCTTCCAAAATGATGGGCGGCTCCTGCAGAAGGTGTCGCAGCTTCTTTTTCTAGGCTGCTGTCCATTTTTTGAAAACAGCCTGCGACCAGCTGGCAACGGGTTATACACAATGCTGGTGACTACTTTAAAACGCAGTAAATCTTTTGAAATATTTGTCTATTGTGAATAAACAAATAGTTCCAACCCTTGTATGAGCCATATAGCATTTTGAGCTAACCAATTGTGACTAGAGGAAACTTCGACAGTCCTCTTAGTGCTGTGCTGAAGCCGGCAAGAAAGAGCAATCAATATTTGTTGCGAAATTTCTTTCTTTCCCCGACAGAAATGTCAAGAATTAAGCTGAAAGTCTGAAATAAAGCTCTTAATCACTCAGTTCCAAAGCTCGGCCGGCGAGGACGACGATGAATGGATGTCAAGGGGCCGTCCCCTGTGGCCGAGCGGTTCTAGGCGCTTCAGTCCGGATCCGCGCTGCTGCTAAGGTCGCAGGTTCGAATCTTGCCTCGGGCATGGGTGTGTGTGATGTCCTCAGATCTTAAGTCCCATAGTGCTTAGAGCCATTTTGTTGCCAGGGGGCGGTGGCGGTGAGTATTATTCCGGGGCTGTTTAGCTGCTGTAGAACAAAGGTTCGTCGGCATACAACAATAATAATCCGTCCATCGTGTCGTGTGTAGAGTTTGTACGAGTGTTGAGCATAGTACATTGCCCGATGAAACCATTTTCATTATTTAAGAATTAGCAGTCAATATATTAAAATATACGCTGAACTCCTCCAGACCATGGACCTGATCGTACTAACATGCTTGCCCCGTGACTCGTGAGAAAGTCAATATATTAAAATATACGCTGAACTCTACAAACAGCATAGTGAATGCATTATTGTGGCCAAGATAGATACGAAGCCCACACCTACTACAGTAGTACAAGTTTATATGCCAACTAGCTCTGCAGATGACGAAGAAATATATGATGAAATAAAAGAAATTATTCAGATAGTGAAGGGAGACGAAAATTTAATAGTCATAGGTGACTGGAATTCGAGTGTAGGAAAAGGGAGAGAAGGAAACGTAGCAGGTGAATATGGATTGGGGCTAAGAAATGAAAGAGGAAGCCGCCTGGTAGAATTTTGCACAGAGCACAACTTAATCATAGCTAACACTTGGTTCAAGAATCATGATAGAAGGTTGTATACATGGAAGAACCCTGGAGATACTAGAAGGTATCAGATGGTAAGACAGAGATTTAGGAACCAGGTTTTAAATTGTAAGACATTTCCAGGGGCAGATGTGGATTCTGACCACAATCTATTGGTTATGAACTGCAGATTGAAACTGAAGAAACTGCAAAAAGGTGGGAATTTAAGGAGATGGGACCTAGATAAACTGAAAGAACCAGAGGTTGTACAGAGTTTCAGGAAGAGCATAAGGGAGCAATTGACAGGAATGGGGGAAAGAAATACAGTAGAAGAAGAATGGGTAGCTTTGAGGAATGAAGTAGTGAAGGCAGCAGAGGATCAAGTAGGTAAAAAGATGAGAGCTAGCAGACATCCTTGGGTAACAGAAGAAATATTGAATTTAGATGATGAAAGGAGAAAATATAAAAATGCAGTAAATGAAGCAGGCAAAAAGGAATACAATCGTCTCAAAAATGAGATCGACAGGAAGTGCAAAATGGCTAAGCAGGGATGGGTAGAGGACAAATGTAAGGATGTAGAGGCTTATCTCACTAGGGGTAAGATAGATACTGCTTACAGGAAAATTAGACACACCTTTGGAGATAAGGGAACCACTTGTATGAACATCAAGAGCTCAGATGGAAACCCAGTTCTAAGCAAAGATGGGAAAGCAGAAAGGTGGAAGGAGTATATAGAGGGTCTATACAAGGGCGATGTACTTGAGGACAATATTATGGAAATGGAAGAGGATGTAGATGAAGATGAAATGGGAGATACGATACTGCGTGAAGAGTTTGACAGAGCACTGAAAGACGTGAGTCGAAACAAGGCCCCCGGAGTAGACAACATTCCATTGGAACTACTGACGGCCTTGGGAGAGCCAGTCCTGACAAAACTCTACCATCTTGTGTGCAAGATGTATGAAACAGGCGAAATACCCTCAGACTTCAAGAAGAATATAATAATTCCAATCGCAAAGAAAGCAGGTGTTGACAGATGTGAGAATTACCGAACAATCTGTTTAATAAGCCACAGCTGCAAAATACTAACACGAATTCTTTACAGACGAATGGAAAAACTAGTAGAAGCCGACCTCGGGGAAGATCAGTTTGGAACACGTGAGGCAATACTGACCTTACGACTTATCTTAGAAGAAAGATTAAGGAAAGGCAAACCTACGTTTCTAGTATTTGTAGACTTAGAGAAAGCTTTTGACAATGTTGACTGGAATACTCTCTTTCAAATTCTGAAGGTGGCAGGGGTAAAATACAGGGAGCGAAAGGCTATTTACAATTTGTACAGAAACCAAATTGCAGTTATAAGAGTCGAGGGACATGAAAGGGAAGCAGTGGTTGGGAAGGGAGTAAGACAGGGTTGTAGCCTGTCCCCGATGTTATTCAATCTGTATATTGAGCAAGCAGTAAAGGAAACAAAAGAAAAATTCGGAGTAGGTATTAAAATCCATGGAGAAGGAATAAAAACTTTGAGGTTCGCCGATGACATTGTAATTCTGTCAGAGACAGCAAAGGACTTGGAAGAGCAGTTGAACGGAATGGATGGTGTCTTGAAGGGAGGATATAAGATGAACATCAACAAAAGCAAAACGAGGATAATGGAATGTAGTCGAATTAAGTCGGCTGATGTTGATGGTATTAGATTAGGAAATGAGACACTTAAAGTAGTAAAGGAGATTTGCTATTTGGGGAGCAAAATAACTGATGATGGTCGAAGTAGAGAGAATATAAAATGTAGACTGGGAATGGCAAGGAAAGCGTTTCTGAAGAAGAGAAATTTGTTAACATCGAGTATAGACTTAAGTGTCAGAAAGTCGTTTCTGAAAGTATTTGTATGGAGTGTAGCCATGTATGGAAGTGAAACGTGGACGATAAATAGTTTGGACAAGAAGAGAATAGAAGCTTTTGAAATGTGGTGCTACAGAAGAATGCTGAAGATTAGATGGGTAGATCACATAACTAATGAGGAAGTATTGAATAGGAGTGGGGAGAAGAGAAGTTTGTGGCACAACTTGACCAGAAGAAGGGATCGGTTGGTAGGACGTGTTCTGAGGCATCAAGGGATCACCAATTTAGTATTGGAGGGCAGCGTGGAGGGTAAAAATCGTAGGGGGAGACCAAGAGATGAATACACTAAGCAGATTCAGAAGGATGTAGGTTTCAGTAGGTACTGGGAGATGAAGAAGCTTGCACAGGATAGAGTAGCATGGAGAGCTGCATCAAATCAGTCTCAGGACTGAAGACCACAACAGCAACAACGCTGAACTCCTTCAGACCATGGACCTGATCGTGCTAACATGCTTGCCCCGTGACTCGTGAGAAAGACTATGCTTCCGTTATATCGTGGTGATTACTGCCCATTTGCGGAATCTTTCGTATGAATGAGTAGCGTGTGAAGTGGTATTATCAAGTGCTGGTCCGCAGGCGGGAGTATTCGCGCCATTTGCCGGAATTCAATTGCTGCGGTTGAGTAGTAGCAAGGGATTTCCGAACAGCCTACCTCCGTGGTCCCAGGGCAGCATCGCTTCCTCCAATGCCACATAGAGAGTGAAACATATATTTTAATGTAGATGCTTTATTATATGCTGAAGATATTGATAAGCTATTTTCATTTTGACAGATAGTAAGTAAGACTTCATGAAGTAGTGAGCAGCCTGGCATTGTAACGATCTATCTGTTTATAATTCAATGAGATGAAACTATGCGGGTTGTTAGTTCCGAAATAATTTTGCAGGAGTTCAGCGCATATTTCAATATAGTGTCTGCTAATTCTTAATTAATGAAAATCATTGTAAACCTAAAAAACAAGGTAATAACGCTACAAGACAGAATATTTATGCCCAGAAATATTCATGGACATGGTTTTCGTTACATACTTAAAGACGTCATTATTTTTTGTCCCACTCATAGTAATTATTTTTGTGACATCGTTTTAATTGTTTGTGGACGTTAGACGTTCCGCCACCTGTGTCACAGGGCCACTCACATTAACTATATATAATCATATCTCAAGACTTTTTCGCCCGTACGAAATACTGTCGTCCACCTGAACTGTCATATAGGAAACGGAGTAGGATACAGATATGTAGCATCAGGCGGAAACGCTACCGTCTGGTGGCCTACATAGACCGGAGATTGGGTTATCTGCAGCGTACAATGACGCGGCTTCACACAGTGAAAAGTGGGCCTGCATCTTCACGCCAGTGCCTTTGAAGATAAGTTTTGAGTTCCAGTTTAGTTGGTAATGCCGTTATGCTCCATGCTCTACCATTTCCCATGACTAACAAGGTAGCAAATGCCGACGGCTACAAATAATCTGAAATCAACATATGGATGTTATATGTTGCGGATGTATTTGAGAACACTCGTTATTATCTTGCGATACACAGAAATCCATCGTATTTACGAAACAATTACTCATCTTACGTGTTAAGACCAAGAATACTCAAGTGATTATAAACATTTGGAGTTTGGCATTCCCTATCCACACGAAACTTTTTGTTGTTGCCATTAATGTCGATATTCGGGACACAGCAAAGAAGGAAACCTATTTTCGTCGCGTTCTTAAACCGGTGGAAAGCGTTCGCATGATTTTAGCTCATGTTCCGAAATTTGGGCCCGCGGTTTCTGTGACAGTTTCATTTTATGGTACTCTCATATAATGTTGCCAGTAGGCAGAATGTGAATTAATCTTTTATCCAAGGTGTCCTGTACCAACCAATCGGATACTACATCCTGATAAACCACACACATCTGGTTTCTTCCTTTCTGATTTGGCTTGTGGAAAGTCAGAACCGCTCTGGGTAGCCGTGCGGTTCGGGCCGCATTGATACGGTTCGCGCGGCTTACCCCGTCGGAGGTTCGAGTCCTCCCTTGGGCACGTGTGTGTGTGTGTGTGTGTGTGTGTGTGTGTGTGTGTGTGTGTGTCCTTAGCGTAAGTTAAAGTTAGATAAATAGTGTGTAAGCCTAGGACCTCAGAAGTTTGGTCCCATAGAACTTATCACAAATTTCCAAATTCTGTTAGTCAGTCAGTCAGTCTGTCTGTCTGCATTCACTTAAGTTCGTATTTGTTGTATTCTAGAGTTGGCCGTTCATACCTGATTCATTTAAAGCCCACAACGCGTGAAGTTAGAGGTACTCTAGTGGGAACGGCGTCACTGTGCTAAATTTTTCTTCCGGAACGGCGTCGCAGTGCTCACTCTGCATCGTTTCTGCGCAAACCGGTACCCATGAAACCCGTTTTTCCAGATAGGTTTTCCAAGGGCAACCATACGACTTGAAACGATGCTTTTAATTGAGACTTTGGGTATGGGATTCTCTTCGTGCATGTAATTACGTGCATCATCAGGTTCTGTCGCCATTGAACATCCCAATGCATAGTTTTGTTGGTGGAACAAACTTAAGTGATGAATTCAGATGGGAAATTCCTCTTTTCGGGTATTCGATTTGCAAACGCAATGTGATTTTTTCCCCTAACTTTTTATACATACACGAAGTGAGATGATGCCATCGTTAATGTACAGGACCTGGATTTGGTAAGAGAGGATTTCAGATCCTCGACCGGCTATCGAGGTTCGGGTTCTCGTGATGACCCGTACCACTTTAGACCATTATCAGGAAGGTTTCTTCGAATATAATATATCACGACATATTTTGTGCTCCATGCTTGTCCGGACCTAGTTTTTGCTGTCTAACTATCGTTGCGGAACGTAGTCGCTAATCTTATTTTTGCTCCCTCCGTCAGACTACAGCATACCTTTCCCTGTTGTTCCTTGCTTGTTTTTCAGTTTCTAGATAGGTCGGTTCTATGCAAGGATAAAGATCGTTTATTTGAGCATATTTTCTGCTCGCTTAAACTTGCCGTATATTTTTGCACCTATATGAAGTTTGCTTTAAGAACACGTTATAACTGGAACATTCGAAACTACACAACTTTCTTTACGGCGAGAGTTGTTACGCATATAGTGAGGCAAAGTGATGCGTCCACATGCTTTGACCCATAATCCGCAATGCATACACACGTAACACACTGCTCTGAAAGAGCTACGCAAACCAGAAGAAACCATTGCATCACTCACCAGACCGCGACCTATGCGACAATGTGAACAAATAAAAGATACTAAATTACCATATTTTTTTACTCAGTAAATGTTCGTTTATGAAAGCTGCTAAGAGGTAACGTATGTCTTGCATTTACATCTTGTAACCGTATGATACGCTTGTGCCTGATCGTAAGAGTCGTGTACAGTTATTGTCGTAAGTCTATAAACAGCCCTGGTCGATACTACGACCAAGCAGTGCGTATGATCCTGTTAAGTGAAGCCATATGTGCTTAGGTCACTAGAAAACATTGCGTCTGCTTATGTAAACATTCAAACCGATACTCGGTGCTTTAACAATTAGCCGATATGCTCGTAACTGGTAGTCTCATCTTTTCTGCCGTCGACTCTCGGTAGATTTGCGCACGGTTTAGCACTTGCCAAGGCCTTCGCGGATAAGAGCAAGAGCCTAACCAAGCTTCTTGTGCGATATTCGATGAGCATTAGTGTTTCTTCTAAGCATGAAAACACACATGGTATATTACGTGTTTCTTGATGTCTTCCTTACGGATAGAATATTCCAGCATCTTTCTGCTGAGCATCCGTAATATTTATTTTTTCAATATACGTGCCCGAAAGATGATGCAACATGGTATGCCGGTTGTTGTTGTTGTCGTCGTCGTCGTTGTTGTTGTTGTTGTTGTTGTTGTTGTTGGGGGTCTTCAGTCCAAAGACTGGTTTGGTGCAACTCTCCATGTTCCTGTATTATCCTGTGCAAGGCGCTTCATCTCCGAGTAACTACTGCAACCTACATTCTTCTGAATCTACTTATCTCTTGGTGTCCCTCTACGATTACCGCCCCACCCCCTCCACCACCGCCACCACCACACACACTTCCCACCAGTACTAAATTGGTGACCCCTTGATGCCTTAGAATGTGTCCTACCAACCGATCCTTCCTTTTGGTCAGGTTGTACCACAAATTTCTCTTCTCCCCTATTCTATTCAGTACTTCATTAGTTACGTGATCTACCCATGCAATCTTAGCATTCATCTGTAGCACCACATTTCAAAAGCTTCTATTCTCTTCTTGTCTAAAGTTTGTATCGTCCATGTTTCACTTCCATACATCGCTACACTCCATACAAATACTGTTAAGTCCCATAGTGCTCAGAGCCATCCATACAAATACTTTAAGGAAGAGCTTCCTGACACTTGTGTACGCGTTTTGAGTAACGCTTTTCTTGCCATAGCCAGTATACATTTTATACACTCCCAAATTCGACCATCATCCGTTATTTTGGTTCCCAAATAGCAAAACTCATTTACTACTTCTAAGTGTCTGACTTCCTAATCTAATTCGCACAGCATCACGTGATTTAATTAGACTACATGCCATTATCCTCGTTTTACTCTTGTTGATGTTCATCATATATCCTCCTTTCAAAACAGTGTCCGTTTCGTTCAACTGCTCTTCCAGAATTACAATGTCGTCGGCATACCTCAAAGTTTTTATTTCTTCTCCATGGATTTTAATTCCTACTGCAAATTTTTCTTTTGTTTCCTTGACTGCTTGCTCAGTGTACAGATTGAATAACGTCGGGGATAGGCTACAACCCCGTCTTAGTCCTTTCTCAACTGCTGCTTCCCTTTCGCGACGCTCGACTCCGTCTGGTTTCTGTACAAATTGTAAATAGCCTTTCGCTCCCTGTATTTTACCCCTGCCATCTTTAGAATTTGAAAGAGAGTATTCCAGTCAACATTGTCAAAAGCTTTCTCCAAGTCTACAAATGCTAGAGACGTAGGTTTGCCTTTCCTTAATCTATTTTCTAAGATAAGTCATAGGGTCAGTATTGCCTCACGTGTTCCAGTATTTCTACGGAATCCAAACTGATCTTCCCCGAGGTCGGCTTTTGCCAGTTTTTCCACTCTTCTGTTAAAGATTCGTGTTAGTACTTTGCACCCGTGACTTATTAAACTGATAGTTCGGTAATTTTCATACCTGTCAGCACCTGCTTTCTTTGGAATCGGGATTATTATATTCTTCTTGAAGTCTTAAGGTCTTTCGCCTGTCTCATACATCTTGCTCCTCAGATGAAAGAGTTTTGTCATGGATAGCTCTCCCAAGGCTGTCAGTAGCTCTAACGGAATGTTGTCTACTCCTAGGGCCTTGTTTCGACTTAGGTCTTTCAGTGCTCTGTCAAATTTTTCATGTAGTATCATATCTCCCATCTTGTTTTCATCTACATCCTCTTCCATTTCCATAATATTGTCCTTAAGTACATCGCCCTTGTATAGATCCCTTATATGCTCCTTCCACCTTTCTAACTTTCCTTCTTTGCTTAGGACTGTTTTTTTATCTGAGCTCTTGAAATTCATGCAGGCGGTTCTCTTTTCTCCACAGGTCTCTTTAATTTTCCTGTAAGCAGTATCTATCATATCCCTAGTGATATATGCTTCTACATCGTTACATTTCTCCTTTGGCCATTCCTGCTTAGCCATTTTGCACTTCCTGTCGATCTCCTTTTTTTTTAGACGTTTGTATTCCCTTTCGCCCGCTTCATTTGCTGCGTTGTTATATTTTCTCCTTTCATCGACTAAATTAAATATCTCTTGTGTTACCCAAGAATTTCTAAAAGTCCTCGTCTTTTTTCGTACTTGATCTTCTGCTGCCTTCACTATTATTTCATCTCTCAGAACTCTCATTGGCTACAGAAATGTGTGGCATATGAGGAGCTGCTCGACCATTGTATCAAACTTTTTTTTTCCTAACTCAATGCACAAATAATGGTGCCAGCTGGATCCCAGGTATCACTTTGAAACTCTAACAAGGGGAGGCCGCCAATTGTAAAATTCAGATTCGATTCATACTGCGCATAATAAAAGCTCATGGCCAGAGGTGTAATGTGGCAAAGCACCAAGATGCACTTCTCAGCCGTTGTCGAGAAAATCGACAGTTAAAAGAAACCGTTGCGGTGAAATACTCTCGACGATTAATAATTTTCTACAGCGTCGTGGCGCAGCGGTAAGAGCTCGGGTTCGTAATTCGAAGGTCGCCGGATCGAATCTCGCGCCATGTAATTTTTTTATTATTAGTTTTTTGTAATTCAATATATATATATATATATATATATATATATATATATATATATATATATATATATATATATAAGTATTAATGAATTGCTTATGCATGTTGGTGAAGGCGGATCGCTCTCCAATTGTACCGCCTCCATTTTTCCGTTTTTTTTAACAGGGTGTACCAAAGCTCTCCCGTCCGCACTGATTTTCGACAATGTTATAAGTTGCGCTAGGGACCGCATCTACCTTCTTTCGAAGTTAGCAGGCGACTACGCTGTTATGCGGCGGCTCGTTTCGGCCCATTCAACATCTGTCATTCAAGTGTAACGAGCGAGTAACGGAGTTTATGTTTCATACCTGCCACAGAAAATTTGTGTTCGTGGGGGCTCTATTCTAATTCGATCGTATGACTTACGCTATACGTATTCGTTTCGGAATATCGTTTCTACGTCCTCCGTTAACTACAAGTGGTTAACATTATGAAGACAATTAATAACATTTGTGAAATACAACTTTGTTTACGGAAAACATAATGATGTTCGAAGTCGCCAGTTTTTCCACGACAAACGACTTTCAACAACTTATTATATGCATAATTATTGCAACTGATTGCCGGGAATATATATATATATATTTTTTAATTATAAAAACAAATACTAAAAAAAGGTTGCATGGCGCGAGATTCGATCCGGCGACCTTCGAATTACGAACCTGAGCGCTTACCGCTACGCCACGACGCTGTAGAAAATTATTAATCGTAGAGAGTATTTCACCGCAACGGTTTCTTTTAACTGTCGATTTTCTCGACAACGGCTGAGAAGTGCATCTTGGTGCTTTGCCACATTACACCTCTGGCCATGAGCTTTTATTATGCGCAGTATGAATCGAATCTGAATTTCACAATTGGCGGCCTCCCCTTGTAAGAGTGATTCCTCCGCCGAATTCATTTGATACTTGACAACCACTTCCCGCAATGCTCGACGTTGACTGTGCGACATACATAAGGCCTGCTTGGTCTTGGTTTAACTGTAGTTGTTTCTTCGCGTTTACACTTAACGATCTCGTCACCAACAGTCGAGTTGGGCAGCTTTAGAAGGGTGGAAATGTCACTGATGGATGTGGCACTACTTATGTGACTATCTGTGACTAGTTCACCTTCGAAGTCTTTGAGCTCTCCGGACCGACCAATTCATTCTTCTTTTACTGCATCTCTACCGACAACACAATACTCCCCGCCTGCTTTTATACTGGCCGGTCCACTACCCTTAATGTCTAGTGGCCGATTCCGTATTAAATAAGGGTTTCCGCATGTTTTTGACGAGGTGGTGTACTTTCTTGTAATTCTTGATATGCGCATTGCTCTGGTTTCTGTAAATAAGCAAGAAGCCTTTCTCTGTTGGGTAATGGAAGTACCGAAAACTCATCTTCTGTGTTGCATACAAAACTTCCTGTAGTATATTTCAGAGCAAGTAACGATACTTTTAAAGCGATTGGACATATCGACTGGGCGAATCAGTGTACGTAGTCTGTCGTAGGCGATTGGTACGTCGGATATGGACATGTATATGTGTGGTTTCCGAGTGACATTTAATGCAGTGGGATTACTGTAAAAGGCATGCAGGACGATTCGTGGAGTGCAGCTGGATCGATCTGATAGTTTTCCACTTTTTGACAGGTGTGCTCGTTGCCCAAAACTGTTTTCTGGAAAATTATAGGCGGAAAGCATCCGGTGTTTGGGCGGTTTGTATCTTGCGGAAATAAGAATTTTCAGCTACGTGGCAAATAAATCTCAGAGATCTGGCTTGGGATACGAAATGTATGCATAAGCACGGGCAATGGAAACCTGGAAAAATGACAGTATCGCAGGCTCTTCCTTAGGCAGATATAACAAAATCATTCGACAAGACGGAAAGAGTGACAATAACATCAATGATAATTGCTTTGCCACAGCTGGTGACTTACTGAAAGATTAACATGGAATGATTGCTCGAGGAAATAAGGCTAACGGGCTTACGTGAATTATGAGGAATCGTAAATTATCGACGGAGACAATAAGTATAAATTCCTTGTCTCTTGTCGAACGGTGTTTGTGTATATGGGGTAAGGAGGAATGAGTGACGGTTTGATTAATTGACTTGAATCGTAGTGGTACGCATATAAGCAAAAGATGAGAAAAAGCAGCAAAAGAACTAATCACAGCGAATCATATAAAATTGTAAAAATATTTCAGATTTATGTGGTCTGCTCGTCAACAAGAGAAATTTATATAACTTTGCGTGGTCTGAGGCTCCTTGTGACGGTCCGCGCGGCTCGGAGGTTCGAGTCGCCTCTCGGGCATGGGTGCGTGTTTTGTCCTTAGCGTAAGTTAGTTTAAGCAGTGCGTAAGCTAAGGGACTGATGACCTGAGCGGTTTGGTCCAATAAGCATTTTTTTTTTCTATTACGTAATGGATTTGTTTGATCCGTTTCAGGTTTCCGAAAACCTGAAGCAAAACTTTTTTCTGAGAATTTAGCTCTCATGTTTTGAAATTGAGCAGCATGACATTAGTGCAGACGAATAAGTTTATGATTCCTCTCCTGGTGGCTTCCAGATGCGGCCGCAAAAGTTCGTTGATTTCACCTTGTTGTTTGTATACCTATAGTGCGTCTTCTTATGCGAAATTTGGTGGCACGGTGTATGGATTGCGTCTTGCCTGTTAGAGAAGATTGCTGCTTCATCACCAAATCGCTAGACCTTGTGCCTGTTCATAATTTCAAACATTATCGTGAACAACGTAGAAAGAAAGAAGTCGCCATTATTTGTACTTGCTTTTGTGCTGGAGTTCGCAGCTGTAGAGCGTGCCTAGTCAACTGTCTGTACAGCAAAACAGCATCCCAGCTGTGCGTGCACTCTGTTGCCTGGGACACGCGAGGTCACGCGGTGAATGCCACCGGGTGCCTCGCCAAACGCCGCTAAACTGCCTGCGGCCTTCCTCACCACGGGCCTCTAGCAAATTAAACCACACGTGCCGGCTGATTTACACCCGGTCGTCTGTGTGCCCCTGAAGCACCGCCTATGGTCCTCTTGTCGAGGGAAGGAAGATCAGATTTTAACGTCCCGTCGACAGCGAGGTCATTAGGGACAGAGCACAAGCTAGGAATGCTTCAGGGATGGGGAAGGAAGTCTGCCGTGCCCTTTCAAACAAAGCATTCCAGTATTTGTCTCGAACGATTAGCGAATCCAGTGTGCTAACCATTGCGCCACGTCGCTCGGTCCCACAGGCGACGTTACGCGTGTGTAGCGCGCTGGAGATGCGTTCTGAAATGTTAAGCCCGTACGTATCACGCAGACTAAAGTTTACTGACACATAATGAGATACGCTGTAAGTTTGACGGCTCGCGCGATTGCTCCCAAATAGGCGTTGTTGGGTGTTAGCCGTCCGGGGAGCTCCGCACGTTTTCTGGTGATAGCTCCGGTGCTATGTTCCATGTAAAATTCTTGGTTTCCCGTACTCACCGGTCAGGAATCCTTTCGGCGTCTGACATCAACCTGCAAGCGCTTTCACGATAGCGCCGTTAGGTTGGAACTCGGATCTCACGCTCCTTTTAACTAACGTGGGTACCTCCACAGTGGACTAAAGAAAGCATTTTTACGTTAATGGATGCATATAGGGAAGAGTCATGCTTACACGCTGAAAACTACTGATCACACCAAACATCTGCGTATTGAAGCTCTGGCAAGTTTTGTATCTTGAGGCCAAATACATTTTCTATCCTATTAGAAAAAATGACGTGTGTTGCAATCATTGTAAAGGTATCTAGAACGTCGATTCGCAATGAAATACGGTACTTGTTAACAAAGTAGTTCAAACTGAACAAAACACTTAATTCAGACGCAAATCTTTATTCTCCATAAAACACAGAGCACACCCAAACGACGAAGTTATCAACGCAAAATGTTCGCTGCATGTGATAAGACTTTCACAGTCCAAGAGTGAATGAATCATGCTCGCCATCATTTGAATCCCGTACTGTCGTCATCCATTTCTACAAGCGCGGAAGAAATTAATCTGTTAATTTATAGCGTAGTTTAAATGGAAAACTCAGTCTGTTGCGAATGCTGTAAATGGTTGAAACTGGCGTATTACACGGGCTCAATATTACTAATATCGCTAAGCAATCTTTTCTTTTTTTACAAAACAAATTCTGGAAAGAGTACCACAGTCTTCCACCACACAACTGTATGATATCGCAGTCTGTGTACCTGACGTCGTACTTGTTCGGAGGAAGGAAATATTTCAAAACATGTTGCCAAGAAGTATTTGTAACCCTTGAAACGATAGCTTCCATTAAAGTTGAGGGGGCAGTCTTTTGAGAGTTGAATTGTGTACGTCTTACATGATAAAATAGCCACGTGCTAACCTGGCAGGAGGCAATGTCTGTCGTCTCCGTACTAGCTGCAGGGCTTGCGAAACACCGGCGAGGGTCGCCGCAAACCGGCTTTTGCATCTCTCTTGCGTCCTAGTTACGTCCACTGCACAACAGGATTTTTTATATTTTTATTTTTTCTAACTGATAGGGAATTGTTCTGTGGTCATTTCGCCACGCGTTGAGGGCAGCTCTCCATTCAGTACCATGAGTGCGGTGCTTTGGAAGATATTTAGTTTTTTTAGTGTGTGTGGCAGGGGCACAACTAACAACATTGCTGCTGGTGGACAGAAGAAATATCGTCCAGTTATTCTGGATTTGAAATAATTTGAGGATAAGTACACGGGCAGGATAAATGAATGCTCATATAATGCAGATTTAAATGGTTCAAATGGCTCTGAGCACTATGGGACTCAACTGCTGTGGTCGTAAGTAGCCTAGAACTTAGAACTACTTAAACCTAACTAACCTAAGGACATCACACACATCCATACCCGAGGCAGGATTCGAACCTGCGGCCGCAGCGGTCGTGCGGTCCCATACTGTAGCGCCTTTAACCGCTCGGCCACTCCGGCCGGCTAAAATGCAGATTTCTTGCGGTGGACGCTTACGTTCTTGGTGACGTGTTTTCTGCGATTTTTGCAGCTATTTAGGGTATATTGACTGCTGTTAGTGAGGACTCTAAAATAAAAAGAAGTAAGTAAATAATATAAAGCTCACTCCTCTCTGTACGTCGTATCTAGACAGACTAAAAATTGTCAAAGGTTCAAGTTCCATTGCTCGTCGTGGTTTGGGGTCGAGGCCGTTAAAGATCAGAAGATCCCGAAATACGAGGGCAGTTCAATAAGTAATGCAACACATTTTTTTTTCTGACACAGGGGTTGTTTTATTCAGCATTGAAATACACCAGGTTATTCCCCAATCTTTTAGCTACACAACACTATTTTTCAACGTAATCTCCATTGAATGTTACGGCCTTACGCCACCTTGAAATGAGGGCCTGTATGCCTGCACGGTACCATTCCACTGGTCGATGTCGGAGCCAATGTCGTACTGCATCAATAACTTCATCATCCGCGTAGTGCCTCCCACGGATTGCGTCCTTCATTGGGCCAAACATATGGAAATCCGACGGTGCGAGATCGGGGCTGTAGGGTGCATGAGGAAGAACAGTCCACTGAAGTTTTGTGAGCTTCTCTCGGGTGCGAAGACTTGTGTGAGGTCTTGCGTTGTCATGAAGAAGAAGTTCGTTCAGATTTTTGTGCCTACGAACACGCTGAAGTCGTTTATTCAATTTCTGAAGAGTAGCACAATACACTTCAGAGTTGATCGTTTGACCATGGGGAAGGACATCGAACAGAATAACCCCTTCAGCGTCCCAGAAGACTGTAACCATGACTTTACCGGCTGAGGGTATGGCTTTAAACTTTTTCTTGGTAGGGGAGTGGGTGTGGCTCCACTCCATTGATTGCCGTTTTGTTTCAGGTTCGAAGTGATGAACCCATGTTTCATCGCCTGTAACAATCTTTGACAAGAAATTGTCACCCTCAGCCACATGACGAGCAAGCAATTCCGCACAGATGGTTCTCCTTTGCTCTTTATGGTGTTCGGTTAGACAGCGAGGGACCCAGCGGGAACAAAGCTTTGAATATCCCAACTGGTGAACAATTGTGACAGCACTACCAACAGAGATGTCAAGTTGAGCACTGTGTTGTTTGATGGTGATCCGTTGATCATCTCGAACGAGTGTGTTCGCACGTTCCGCCATTGCAGGAGTCACAGCTGTGCACGGCCGGCCCGCACGCGGGAGATCAGACAGTCTTGCTGGACCTTGCGGCGATGATGACACACGCTTTGCCCAACGACTCACCGTGCTTTTGTCCACTGCCAGATCACCGTAGACATTCTGCAAGCACCTATGAATATCTGAGATGCCCTGGTTTTCCGCCAAAAGAAACTCGATCACTGCCCGTTGTTTGCAACGCACATCCGTTACAGACGCCATTTTAACAGCTCCGTACAGCGCTGCCACCTGTCGGAAGTCAATGAAACTATACGAGACGAAGCGGGAATGTTTGAAAATATTCCACAAGAAATTTCCGGTTTTTTCAACCAAAATTGGAAGAGAAAAAAAATGTGTTGCATTACTTATTGAACTGCCCTCGTAAAAGCCAACAATCGATGCGTCAGTTCAGTAAGTGTTGCTGAACCTTTCGGGCTGTCCTGTCTGAAGACTGAGGTTTTTTTTCCGACATGAATGATGTTAGTTATTGTGTGGACTACCGTTTACTCACAAATTTAAATCATCATAGTCATAGGAACTATCTTCCCTTGATGTCAGTTTTAGCCGAGCGGTCTGAGGCGCTGCAGTTGTGGACTGTGCGGCTGGTCCCGGCGGAGGTTCGAGTCGTCCGTCGGGCATGGGTGTGTGTGTTTGTCCTTAGGATAATTTAGGTTAAGTAGTGTGGAAGCTTAGGGACTGATGATGAGCTTAGCAGTTAAGTCCAATAAAATTTCACACACGTTTGAACATATGAATTTGATGTCAGTTCCGCACAGACCTGTCGGAAAACTTGCCCAATCCTCATACCACCCACACTTGCAAAAGCAAGCAGCACTTCGACACATGCTCCGTAGACTCAACACAGTACCACTCACCAAAGAAACCTACCAAACAGAACTGGACACAATAATACAGATAGCACAAAAAAATGGTTACAATGATACAACAGTCACAAAGCTAAACAACAAAATTAAAAGTAAAATAAAAGTAGAAAGCACCAAACCACAGACAACAACACAACAGAACCAAACACAAACATGCAGTCCCATAACAACTATGCAGGATAATCAGAAAAAGATGAAAGAAAACACAAGATGGTACACAATGACTTACAAACACAAACACAAACTCACCCATATAATCACCAACATTTTCAAAATACAGGGAATAAACATAGCATACACAACAGACAATTCTATACAAAAATACACCCCAAAACTGACAAAAAAAAGACACCTACCAGAAAGCAAGTACATATCCACTGCAGTGCAACACGTGTGAAGGCAGATACATAAGACAAACATGTAGAACATTTGATGTCGGATACAAAGAACACATGAGACCCAAGAAATATGGGACAAACCACTCCACATTTGCAGAACACCTAAGAGAACGTGACCACAAACCAACCACTAGAGAAGATGACATGATAATAATTAGAATCAACAATAAAAAACACCTCTTAACCTTGCAAGAAAATTGCCACATACAGAAAACCAAAGCAGAAAGGAAAACCCTGTTGAATGACGAAGTATACATGCAAAGCAATTCATTATATACACTAACAGATAAAATAATATAACTCTCCCAAAGAGGATTTATATGATAATACTGTGCAATATAATAATAATAATAATAATAATAATAATAAATAATAACACCCAACATCTGCACACTCACTTATCCATGAACCCCTCCACAGAATATTGAAACGAAAAGTTAAATCAATACTTCCGTGTAGGTTTTAGCGCATGTCCCGCTGTGTCCTCCACCCTACTGCTTTCAGGGTGGAGGTTTTAACGTGTTGCAGAGTGGCTGGCTTTCCCTTTTTATTCTCGTGGTTGGCCAGCCACTGTAATCTGCTTTCATGTTTTACTCTCTTCTGTTTCTAGCGTCTCACTGCCGTTTTCTTGTCCTCTTTTGTTTCTTTTAGTGTTCGTTGCCTTCCCTTCGTTCTTGTGGCTTTTCCTTTCTTTCCGTTTTGTGTTATATGTTTCGTCCGTTTTATTCTCACACTTACGGCATTGTTTTATTAGGTACAAGGGACCGATGACCTCGTCGTTTGCTCCCTCCTCCCGCCTTTAAATCAACCAACAAACCGTGGAGTGCGCGCAATGTCGCTTTGAGGCAAGGAGGGTTGTCAGTACGAGTATTTGCCCGCTGAAGTGGTGTACACAACAGTGACGTCATTCAAACATCAAACGGTTTTACTGACACGAGAAATTGAAAATTGGTCTGGTGGTGGTCGTCCGCGGTCATAATCACCAGCTGATGTGTGCTGCCTATCTATTATGACTCTTATGTACGCCGATGAGTGTGCAAGAGAATTGCGAGCTGTCTTTTTGGAGGCAATTAGGAGGTTTCGTCGATCTAGACTAGTGATTTCCCAACCTTTCTTAAACCATTACCACTGAGTGGAATCAGACATTAGCTAGTACCCCGCCTCCTCCCCCTCCGTCTGTTGCCCCTAATTGAACTGTAGAATGAAAGACTTCTTGGAACACTTTTTTTAGTTTGTGTGTGTGTGTGTGTGTGTGTGTGTGTGTGTGTGTGTGTGTGCGCGCGCGCGTGTGTGCGTGTGCGCGCGCGCGTGTGTGCGTGTGCGCGCGCGCGGTGGGGAGGGGGGAAGCGGCGATAGAATGAATGGTGCTACCCACAACTCCTCCCCTACTTCTCAGATAAGAAAGCTAGCTACCCACAGTGAGTATAGACACTTGTTACTCCTCTCCATTGCTGTACTTGATTGACCTACACACTATTGAACTCCATTCAGTATAAAGCAAGTTAAAATGTGCGCACTATACTTAATGTTCGTAAATCACTTAATTGCTGCACTCCCTACTTCTGAACTGACAGAAATTGGAAGGTCTCAGGCTGTTATTGCTTTGTGTCGGACCACAGCCACTACTACTACCACCACCACCAGTAGTAGTAATTTGAACTGCACAACAGTAGGCCTTATGTAGTTACTGCAGTGTCGTCCTGCCAATTCATTTATCTGATTGGAAGCGAGTAATGAAGCAATTTCTAGACTACTCCGGGTACTATCTGCAACTTGGTGAAGACATTTTCTTTAGATACGAGGGTGAGTCAGATGAAAACCTTAATTTTTTAAAAAATATTATTTATTGTGCAGAAGTGGTACAAAGCTGTATCACTTTTCAACACGCTCAGTGCAGGTCCTCCAGCGTTTACAAAGTGCATAAATTCCTTTAGAAGAAAATTCTTATGGTAGTCCGCGCAACCACTGATGCACCTTGTGGCGTACCTCTTCATCAGAACGGAACTTCTTTCCTCCCATTGCGTCTTTGAGTGGTCCAAACATATGGAAATCACTTGGGGCAAGGTCTGGCTTGCTCGCTCTCTTAGTTTCCGGTTGGTGGCAGTGAACACAGGTTACGTCCCCAGTAACGATTCTTGCAAGGAAGCCATAACCTTCTCGTTCAAAGCGCCGAAGAAGTCCTTCACAAGCATCAACAAGTCGTTCTCTCATTTCAGGAGTCAGCTGCCGTGGCACCCGTCTTGCAGACACTTTGTGAAACTGGAGCACATCATGTACAATGTGGTGTGCTGACCCATGACTAATCTGTAAACATGCTGCAATGTCATTCAGTGTCACTCGGCGGTTTTCCTTCACTATGGCTTCAACTGCTGCAATGTTCTGTGGAGTCACATCTCGTTGTGCCTGACCTGGACGAGAAGCATCTTCCACTGAAGTCACACCATTTGCGAACTTCCTACTCCATACGTAGACTTGCTGCTGTTACAAACATGCATCACTTGGGGCAGGGTCTGGGTTGCTCGCTCTCTTAGTTTCCGGTTGGTGAATTTCAGTAGGTTTCACACCTTCTCTACGCAAAAACCGAATAACAGAACGCTGTTCTTCCCTGGTGCAAGTCGCAAGTGGGGCGGCCATCTTTATACTGACACTGCGACAGTATGTGTGCATCTGCACTGCCACCTACAGGCCATTCTGCACGCTGTTTGTAGCACGCGTACCACCTTTCAGGATAACGGCGCGAAATTTCGATTTGTTATTTAAGGTTTTCATTTGAGTCACCCGCGTATTTAGCATTTGTTACGTAATTTCTCACTTCTATCATCAGCTGTGTACGGGACAACGCACAACATGTGTTTAGTGGGTAGTTTATGTGAGGAACCTGTAATCTCTCACCATAATAATGATACTAATTGAGGAAAGGTAATTATTGATAACTTACATAAGCAGTATTAGTCTTACAAGATTGTAATAATAGTAAAGATATTTTGAAAATAATTCAGTTTTTGGCTGAAACAGAATCGAATCGTTCAGTTTTTAGCCCTCAGGGGGCAATTATGCCCAGGTTGGGCATCACTGGATTAGGCAGTACAAAAGGAAGAAGTTTGTTTCTGTACCTCCATTATTAGCAATTATACAAATTTTGCAGCACAGTGTGCGCTAGGACTGTGGGCAAGGGAATACCTGCAGCGATGGCATAGGGTTCCGTTCGTCGAAGAGTGCAAGATTCATCTGATGCCTGATGATGGTCGTGTGTGTGGAGGTTGCCTGATACCAGAGCACGTCTCAGGTATGCAATCCCACGGGTCCAACAGCGGCTGGGTCACAGATATTTGGCGCTAATATCACATCCGAACGTCATTGCTATCCGGGATAATTTTAGGGCTTTTCAGTCCCGGTACAGGATCATCCAACTTCTTGTCAAGTCCTACAGTCAACGTTTCGCCAGGAGTTCGTCATTTAATACGATAATACACGAGCACACTACGCCGAACTCTTGAATCACTCGATTAGAGTAACATGAGGTATCTACTGACATCACGTCGATATAACATGTTTGAGAACAGTTGAAACTTGCAGTTTATCGGGGCAGGCATCCTATTCGCACTCTGAATGGCCAAAGGAAGGCAGCCGTCGAAGAATGGAACAGGTCTGAACAGCAAGCCAAGGAAGATGAAAGCTTGCTTTAGTGCACCAAGTGAAGTGACATGGTATTGAATTTGTGAATGATGAAACCAGTTTTGTTGTGAAAACTGCGTTTATTCGATTATGTACCGTATATATTTCACATTACAGGCTACTTCCGGCCTTAGGCAATTTTGACGTCTGTGAATACAGTACCAAATGAACAGTAAATAGGTACGACACATTGTTGACATAACTATACTTGCATATTAAAATTTGTTAAATTTGATTAACCGGAGAGACTGTTTTTATCGTCATGTAATATGGCGGTGTTTGCTGAGTAACATCCTGTTCCTACGTAGGAATGATTTTTCTATTTTTACGAGTGACGTAATTCATAATTTTAATATACTGCTTTAGGGAAAACGAGCACATCGAACCATGTTAGTAGAGTCTTACGAAAATGGCTATTTATTTTTACCAAACGATAATGAATGTAAATGATATTATTATTTGACAGTATTTTAAACAATTTTATTAGTTCACTGATTTGCGTGGCATAGAGTTATCAGTGAAAAGTAAGGAGTGTCTTTTTAGTTCAATGGCGAGGGACAGTGATAAAGTCACTTTGTTTTTTGTAATGGCAACGAGTGTAGAGACCACTTGTAGCAGTGGCATATAACAATAGAAAATTAAATATTTTTTTATCAACACATCGAAACATCTACATAGCATAAAAGAACTGATTATACTAGCGATGGTTGTAAGTGGCTCAAAGTACATAATGTAATATTTTTATTAAGAATAACCGCAAGTACGCTAAGCTTTGTAATATGAATGTAGCGCCTTCTGTCGATAAATGTTTACTCGCCGCAAAATGGCATGCTGAAGTATATGGTCTTTGGATGATGCATATTACCCGCGTTTTTATAACAGATATGTTTATGTACGAGGGAGCAAAAAGACATGTTGTGCCGTTAAAGAAATTGGAAAGGAGTAGGAAGCTAGTTGTGTAGTGTTTGTACTAACATGACCTGTTGCATTATATGAGCTTGAAGCAGGTTATATCAGTCCCTACATAGCACGAAACAGGTGTCAAATGTGTCACAAACATCACCAGCATTGTTTAAGTAATTTAACAATGAATGTAATATACAAACTTAAAGATGTTCCTTTTTACTGTTCTTCTGGTATTGTATTCGCACACATTTCAAACTGGCCAAAGGCCGAAACTAGTCTGTAATGTGAAATACGCACACGATGCAATAAAAGCTCTTTGCATAGTAAAACTGACAGCCCACGGTGGTTTCTAAAATTTTCCCCATTTAGAAGTTGATGCTGTAGACCCATGCGTGGAGAAATGGTATTAAATGTTGCCCAGCAGCACATTTTGCTTTCACAGACCTGCAGATGTGTTCTCTTTTCGACAGGCTATCTTTATTTGGATATTGTTTTGTTTTTACTGAACAGTAAAGTTCATTATTTGGTTTGATAAAGCGTATTCTTTCATTCCATGTTCCCCTTGGACCTAAGCGCGTACACGTTCGCAGATAAGAAATTGCTGCAAAACGTTTAAGTTTTTGTCGCGGGAATGGTTGATTAACTCCATTGCTCGTAGTGTCACAACATAAAACCATCTCGACGAAACTGTAACTGTCCACTTGCTGAAATCGGCGGACATCGAAGTCACGGCTTACACGACTTCTAGATTTGATTTTTAATATTTACGTGTAAAATGGGAAATTGTTCCGGTACTTGATTTTGAGCAAAATTAAATGGGACAGAACTTGAAAGAAAGTCACCCAATGAGTGGTCAGCTTTTGTCTTTTCATTTTGCCCCTAGTTACGGTTAACTTTGGAACAGTTCTGTAGTAGAGCAGGAGACCCAGCGGCGACAGCGTGTTGCAGCGGTTAAAGACGCGCTGTGAGTGGTAAAGCTGACGCTCGGAGGCGGCGGACGACCGCATGCAACGCGTATTGATCGCGCCGCAGCCCAGGGTCGCTGCCAGCGGCTGGCGCAGCGCGCCTTCTGCTGCCCCGGGTCCCGGCAGGCGGCTGGGCGGGGAACGGACAGCTGTCCTCAGCCGCGTATTGGACAGAGGGAGCACACTGCCGACCCCGCTAGCCACCTTACGTCGTGTGTCGGACGGTACTTGCGGTACTATAATCAGGTCCTACCATTCCTGATTCCAATTTCTGCCTTCCTCTACAGTTTTTACCCTCTACAGATCCCTCTAGTACCATGAAAGTTGTTCCCTGATGTCTTAACACACCTCATGTCATCCTGTCACTTTTTCTTGTCAGTGTTTCCAATATATTCCTTTCCTCCCCTATTCTACGGAGAACCACCTCAGTCCTTATCAGTCCACCTAATTTTCAACATTCTTCTGTAACAACGCATCTCAAATGCTTCGATTCTCTTCTGTTCCGGTTTTCCCACAGTCCATGTCTCAGTGCCACAATGCTGTGGTCCAAAAGTATATTTTCCGAAATTTCTTCCTCAAATTAAGACCTATGTTTGATACTATCAGATTTCTCTAGGCCAGGAATGCCCTTTTCGCCATTGCTAGTCTGCTTTTTATATCATCCTTGCTCCGTCCGTCACGGGTTATTTTGGTGTCTAGATAGCAGAATTTCTTAACTTTATCTACGTTGTGGTCCCCAATTCTGATAACATTTTCTCAATACTTTCATCTTTCTTATATTTGCTCTTACTCCATTTCGATGCTCATTAGAGTGTTCATTCCATTCAGCACGTCCTGTAATTCTTTACTTTCACTGAGGATAGCAATGTCATCTGCGAATCGTAACATTGATATGCTTTCGCCTTGAATTTAAAGTCTACTCTTGAACCTTTCTTTCATTTTCGTTATTGCTTATTCTACGTATAGATTGATCCGCAGGGGGGGCGAAAGACAACATCCCTCTCTTTGCACCCATTTTGTTCCGTGCACTTCGTTCCTGACCTTTCACCCTCATTCTCCCCTGTTCGTTCTTGTACATATTATTACCCATCTTTCCCTACAGTTTACCCCATATTTTCTCAGAATATCGAACATTTTGCACGATTATACGTTGTCGAAAGCTTTTTCCAGGTCGACAAACACGGTGAATGTGCCTTGTTTTTTCTTCATTCTTACTTCCATTATCAACTACAACGTCGGAAATGCATCTGTGTTGCCTTTACCGTATCTAAAGCCAAACTAATGGTCATCTAACAGATCCTCAATTTTCTTTTCTATTTTTCTGTATATTATTCTTCTCGCCAAGTTGTATGGGTGAGCTGTTAAGCTGATTGTGCGATAATTCTCGCCGTTATCGGCCCTTACAATCTTCGGAATTGTGTGTATGATGTTATTCGTGTGGATGATGTTATTTCGAAAGCCAGATGGTACATCGCCAGTCTCATGCATTCTACACACCAACGTGAATGAATATTTTGTTGCCACTCCCGCAGTGATTATAGAAATTCTGACGGAATGTTATCTATACCTTCTAACTTATTCGATCTTTAGTCTTCCAAAGCTCATTTAGATTCTGTTTCTAGTACGGGACCCCTGTCCCATCTCTATGGACTCCTTTTCCTTTTTCTATCGCGTTATCAGACTTGTCCTCCCTCTCACAGAGGCCTTCGATGTACTACTTCTACCTATCCGCGCTCTCCTCTGCATTTACAGTGGAGTTCCAATTGCACTCTTAACGTTACCAAAAAATGGTTCAAATGGTTCTGAGCACAATGGGACTTAACATCTGAGTTCATCAGTCCCCTAGAACTTAGAACTACTTAAACCTAACTAACCTTAGGACATCACACACATCCATGCCCAAGGTAGGATTCGAACCTGCGGCCGTAGCGGTCGCGCGGTTCCAGACTGAAGCGCCTAGAACCGCTCGGCCACATCGGCCGGATTAATGTTACCGTTTTTGCTTTCAATTACACAGAAGGTTGCTTCGATTTTTCACTTTCCAACAATAATTTCTTTTTCGATTTCTTCAGATACACTGATGAGTTGAAACGTGATGACCACCTACATAATAGCTTGTGTGTCCGTCTTTGGAACGAAATATATCACTGATTCTGCATATGAGGATCCGACAGTTTGTTGGTAGGTTTGTGAAGGTATGTGGCATTAGATGTCTATGCACAGGTCATGTAATTCGCATCAATAACGGGGATACTGATTTGCGTACGCGGTGATGGCGTCCGATACCCATCGAGATGGCTTCCATAGAATTTACATCAGGCGAATTTAGTCGCCGAAGATATCAGTGAGTTCACTATAATGCTCCTCAAACCGCTGTTAATATGGTTCTGGCTTCGAGACTGGAACAATTATAATGCTGAAAGATGACATCGCCGTCGGGGAAGACATCACACGTGAGAATATGCAGGTGGTTCTTAACTGTCAGCGTGCCTTCCATTACTACAACAGGTCGCATGAAAGCGCAGGAGAATGTCTCCCATAGCATAATACTGCTCCCACCAGCCTACGTCCGTGACGCGGTGCACGTTTCTAGCCGCCGTTCACCCGATGGCGGCTTTTGTGGAGACGATCAGCAACATAGTGCAGCAAAAATGTGATTCACCCGAAGAGTCGACACGTTTCCATTGATCGACAGTCCAATCCGATGGTCCCGTGCCCACTGCAGTCGTTGGGTCAACAAGTGAACACGTACGGGTGGTCTGCTGCGAAGCTCCATGTTCAACATACGTGAACGGTGTGCTCCAAAACACTTGTAGTGCGTGCATTAGCATTGTGCTCTTTCGCCAAAGATGGCACAGATCACCATCTATCATATTTTACTGAACAGCCTCCGAACCCCACGTTCTGTGAAGAGTCGTGGAACGTACAACCATTTAGCGTCAGGTAGCGCGTGAACACGCGACCAGCTTCGCAGTTTTCGAGATACTCGTTCATAGGCTCTGCGTAATGCATCCAACGTCGTGGTATGCATTGATCGTAATGTTTTGGCATGTCAGTGTATTTCGTGTAACCATTTCGCCTTAGGTCCCTGTACTTCCTATTTACAAATATTTCATTCCTAAGTGACACGTATTTCTGAATTCCTCTGAATATTTTTGTACTTCCTTCTTTCGTCGAACAGCTGAAGTATTTCTTCTGCTATTCGTGGTTTCTTCGCAGTTGCCTTCCTTGTACCTGCGGTTTCGTTTCCCACTTCTGTGATGGTCGTCTTTAGAGATGCCCATTCCTCTTCAATTGTACTGCCTATTGAGCTATTCATTAGCTCAGTGTCTGTAGTTTGAGAACTTCAAGCGTCTCTCTTCATACCTTTGTGTTTCGTATCCCATTTCTTTGCTCACTGATTCTTCCTTACTAGTCTCTTAAATTTCAGCCTACTCTTCGGTACCAAATTGTGATTTGAGTCTGTATCTACCCCTGCGTACGCCAAGAACTATTGTCAGTAAATCTCCGCGTGAGTTCCAGTTTTCTCCGATAGTGTCGTGGTGCTTATTCCTCAAGATGTGGGAAGAAGTAATATGGTGTCAGACCCTTGCAACACACACACACACACACACACACACACACACACACACACTCGGAACTTTTAATGTAGCATGATGCACAAAGCCATTGGACTTTCATCAGCACATCCCTAACGCTCTCACTCTTACTAAACGAACTATGGACAACACGCACCACTCTTCCATGGATCTTCTTTATCACCTCTATCAATCCTGCCTAGTAAGGGGCCAAATTTGGCAACTAATACTCAAGAATCGAACGAACGAGGTTTCTGTAACTCACTTCTTTTGTATGTGAAGGCTAGAGGCCGTTGTTACACTGTGTTAGCATGGTGTTTTCTGAGGGTGACTAATTTTTTGCCGGTGTGCTTAAGTCGCGTAAGTTCCTCGATACTTCTGTGAGATAGCCGCTCGTCATCATCACGTGGTTGCTCCTTGCCAGCTGCAATCGGCAGCAACGGCCTGGCGATGTCGAGCAGCTGCCTCGAAGAAACATTGTGGAATTTACGCGTGATCCGTTGGCAGACGAGTTGCTCGTATTGCGGTCTTCAGTCCGAAACCTGGTTTGCAGCAGATCTCCACGCTACTCTGTCCTGTGCAAGTCTCTTCAACTCTGGATAACAACTGCAACCCACATCCATTAAGATCTGCGTACTAAACTCGTCTCTCCCTATACTATTAAGCTTCCACTCCCCCCTCACGAACCCCCCCCCCCCCCTCTCCACACACACGATATCCTCTCTCCCTTCCCCCCCTCCAATACTAAATTGACAATATATACAAGATCCGCTAGGAAACATTGGGTAGCACTTCTTTCCCTCCTGTATGTCTTCTTCGGTTTTTTTGTCCATCTCGAGAGGGGGGTGGGGCTTATGAGCCGTTTTGTGATAAATATTGTTATGAATTTCACTAATTCTTTAGTTTCTTCACCGACAAAATTACGCTCGGAATTTTCTTGTGTGCCTACTGTTGTTGATTCTGTGCAATATATAGTACGCCCACGAGAAAATTCCGAGCGCAATTTTTTCGGTGAAGAAACTAAAATATAGATTAGATTTCAACCTAACAGAAAGAAACCACCAACGAACAAAACAGTTAGAAATGATCCAGAATATCTTAAACTTAACAACAGGGGAAATTCTCCAGGAAATTGGGCAATCAAACGCAACGAACTGGAAGGAACTTGCAGAAGAACTGAAAAACACTGTGAAATTTGGCGATCCACCACGAAAGAGAAAACACAGATGGTGGAATAGCGCATGTGATCAAACAATAGAAGAAAGAATACAAGCTCGGAAAACTTTAAATAGCAACAAAACTACAGAAAAATGGTAGGAATTTTTGAGAACACAGAAGAGTTCGTCCAAGACAATACGGAGAGCAAAACATAGATATGATATAAGCCAGCTTACAGAAGTTGAACAAGAATATATCAAGAACACCACCAGAAATTTTTTACGAAATTTTCAAAGAAAACCTAACACGGTATCATCCACCTCTTCTGTGCTTTCGCCGGCCCGATGGATCACTGGAAATCAACCCTAAAAAGAACTGTCAAATTTTAGCTAAATATTTTCATTCACTTCTCAACTGCGAGCCTCCGACAGAACTAGATTTCGAAAAAACCCTACCCAATCCCGATTCAAGTCCACCATCGCTTAAAGAGGGAAAGTAAATAATCAGTTCTTTGAAGAACAAATCTCCAGGGGAAGACGGAATCACAGAAGTATGGAAATTAAATGACAATAGTCTCACACAAGCAACCCACTGAATTATATCAAACATTTGGGAAACCGAACAAATATCTGCAGAGTGGAAATGTGCATTAATTCACCATCTCCACCTAAAAGGCGCAAAAACCGATCCAAGTAATTACAGGGGAATTTCACTGCTCTCTGTAATACACAAAATTCTTTCAAAGCCGCTGTCAAACAGACTAGAACAACAAGCGGACCAGTTAATAGGGTAGTACCAGGCAGGTTTTCGCAGAGATCGAGCTTACAAATGAGAAGATGTAGAAATACTGTGGTAACTTTCGTCGATTTTAAAAAGGCTTACGATTCAATAGATAGAGTAACATTATTACTTTAGAGGAGTTTAGGATTGACAGGGAAACATGGTCAGTTATTCAACGGGCATTAACAGATACAACCTCCAAAGTTAAATTCATGGGAGAAACATCAGAAGCATTTCATATCCATACTAGTGCTCGCCAAGGAGATGGATTGCCCCCCCCCCCCTCCCCCTTCTATTTAACATGGTTCTGGAAAACGTTGTGAGGACATGGCAAAAGGAAATAAAAGGAATTCAGCTTGGGATTAAAAAAGAGCAGAAAATCAGGGTGAAGTGTCTGGCTTCCGTGGACGATCTTGCCATTCTAACGAACAATCGAGAGGACGCCAAACTTCCATTGGAAAAACTACACGAAATCTCACAGAAAACTGGGCTACAAATCTCCTACGAGAAAACACAGTACGTGGAAAACAAACCTGTAGATAATCTCCCCGTTACTAATCAGTACGGGAAAGTGGCAAAAGTTGCTCACTTCAGATATCTGGGAGAGATTATCCAACCATGAGGACTGAACTCAATAGCCAATGAAGATGAAATCTCCAGATTACAAAACGCATATAAGCTCACATGGACTCACTATAATAAGAAATCTATTTCTGTCAATGCGAAACTAAGGCATTACAACACAGTAGTTCTACCAGAAGCACTTTATGCTGCAGAAACTACAGTGATCATGGTCATACGAAGATCAGAGAGATTGAAAAGCAGGAAAGAAAAATTGCGAGGAAAGTATATGGACCAGTGTTTCGGGAAGGAATTTGGATGAAGAGGCCAACTAGAGAGATTTACAAAGACATAGAAACGACAACAGACACCATTAGAAAGAGGATGAAATTTTATGGACATATCAGCAGCACAAATAAAACCAGGCTCACAGGGCAAATCTATGAGATAATGAACAAGAGCAAAAACGAGACAAATTGGATTACTGAAACAAAGACATTAAAGAACTGGGAATCACACATTACGACATAAACAATAGAGAACAGTTTAGAAACATCATAAAGAAACACACACATAAACAAGAACACACAGAGAACAGAACGGGGAAAAGATAGTCTGAAGAATGCAAAAGAGAACACAGTGGACGTATGAAGAGAATTTGGGAAGAACGAAGAAGAAATCATGACTACTTGAGGTAAATCGCTCTCTTACAAGGGAATGAGAGAGAGAGAGAGAGAGAGAGAGAGAGAGAGAGAGAGAGAGAGGGGGGGGGGGTAGGGAGATAATAAGTTCGTTTAATTTCTTCTTCATCCAAGTAGGTCGGCCACTTGTTGCGAGGAGGGATGTGGAGGCATCATTCCAAGAGCTATGTTCCGATCACATGTGTACTAATATTTTTATTTTTGTTTGTCGTCGACTTGCCAGGTACTACACTGTATATGGAGAAGTTCCATATAACGTGATAATTATCTTCATTATAAACTATTAAATAATGGCCGGTTGGTGTGGCGTATCATGGAGCTTTACATTTGTCAAGCCACAAAGTTGCCGGTATAACCTTTCTAGAATTTGATAGTGCTCTATCACTACTACTTTGATAGACGTTGAGGGGTCACTATAATTAAATTATCAATTAAAATGTGCAAAAGTGCAACAGCGATTAAACACAAAATGTGATTAGATTCACTAACTTCAAGGAATAAATACACCAAAAAAAGTTCGTACCCTCTTGTCTTGGACCGCAAGTCCACAGTAAATATTAAATAACTTTTCATGAGAAACGAAATTTCGCACAAAGTAATTATTTTGCTTGATGGCGTTTCTTGTGTGCAGACCATTAACATATAATTGTTATTGTATCACATCAGTTTCTGATTGCAATAACGTTAATAATTTATTACACGTCAAATAGTGTGTTGGTGATGTAACGCTGATGGGGTCAGATACATGCATAAAGACTGTATTACTTAGAGGTTCAGCGATTAAGGTACCACTCCAGGAATTGAGAGGTACAGAATTCGATGCACAGTCCGTCCTGCGATTTTATTGGTCACTTTTCGCTGCTTTTGTCGTCTGGCAGTGCCTATCCGAAACACTAGAACCATTTGACTTCTCACTAGGTCACCAGCATGCTATCCGACGATGATCATCCGGGGGTTTGCAGATGCGCAGTTAATCGCTGAAGACAATGCGACGCATTCATCAGCACTCCTCGCTTCCCGATCACAGCGTCACTTCAAACGCAGCCCCTTTGTAGCGTTTACGGCAGTCTGCGCATGGTGCAGCCAGTGCTGGTCTCCGAACAGTGGCGCGGGATGAGAAAGAATGTTGCAAGGAGTCAATTACTTGTTCTTGGATCGCAAGCACGGATGTGAACAGGTTAAGATGTGCTTGGTGCGCGATACGGCGATCCTCCCTTGTGCTAAGACGTGGTCGATAAGAACCTTGACGACGAGCTTGCTAGCCTTCGCGATTCTATGCAGTCCAGCGTCGGGACACTGCCACATCCGAATGCTCCACAAATGTATATATTGCACCATTCAACCAGCGGATCAAATGAGAACCAACAGTAAAGCTCCTGTCATACTACTTTCAAGTGCTGATAACGCTGTCTCGTACTAGTACGTGGCTTCTCCGTGACCTTCAGAGTGTTCACTCAACCTCTGACGCCGTTCACGCCCCTCATATTCCATACCAGCTTTGATAACAACACTAAACACGGACTCAGCTGGCCGTTCTACATGTCTCAGAGAATTGCAAAGCTACTCATTTCCTTACCTACCGACCGTGTGTATGTGTACGAAATTACGTAGACATCTGACCATTTCTTGTGCGTACGTCAATTTTTTGTTAGGCAGTGTATTTCCTTCGGATGATAAATATAGAAATTAAGTACAAGGAGAAAAATAAGAACGATGCTCCTAGCTAGAATAGATCCAGCTACTTCGCGATTACAAAACTTAACACACTATGCCCTTAATAGTGGTGACTCTGTAAAATAGTTTGCAATATTTTGTTGTTGACAGCTCTCCAAAATCTTCAAATGTTTCAAGGCGAGATTCTTGACCATGTTTGAGAATTAGGCTATTTTCCTGTGTAAAAAATATGGTTGGGATTGTTGTTATTTTGAGTAATCATAACATTCACATAGCATTTACAGTCAGTATTCTCACAAAATATGTTTTATGTAATTAAAGCTTAAATGTCATTATATATCAATATTTGGTCTCGTGATCGAAATCGCTCTGTTATTGGCTGAAGCTCTGATTACGTCACAGACTAGGAGTAAGACGAAGCTACGTCTTACAGGAGTGGTAGTCGAAGTTATAGGTTTTTACGTACTTTTTATGGAAATAACTTTGCTATTTAGTGATGAAAACGCATTTACAACTGCAAAGAAACAATAGGAAGGAATTTTGCGAACGCAGATAGTGGAAACCTTACGAAAGTTGATGCGTTTATGCCCCACTTATTTAGAGCGATGATACGTGCAAGGAAGGACATTCTTTTTCCTGTTCCCTGCAACATCATTAAACTCTCTCAAAACTAAGGAATTGTAGAACTTTCGCAAATTGGTCCGTATTTTATATCTAGGTTGTCGACTATAAGTCGTGAACTACTACGACCCAGAGCATATTAAAATTATTCTTGGTAAATCTTAGTGCTGATTTCCGCTATGGTAATCAACAGACGTGCCGCCCCTAGCTCGCGCTATGTGGTGCATGTGAGGGAGGGTCGTATATTTTTTAAAGTTGTACGCGAAAAACGGAAATAGCTTTAGCAAGAACTCACTGTAACAGTTGTTTCGATGGTGAGATGTATTATATATAGCTTCATATTAAGGCATTTACTTTGCTCACAAACAATTACCTTTTTGGAAAGGAGTGCTAGTAGTGAAGATATCACCATGCTCCTACAGTGCAAGGAGGTGTAGGACAATGAGGTTTTGTGTGCGGAGAGGTATAAAGCATGTACAATATGAAGGTAACAGAAATGTAAGGGCTGTGCTGTTTGTGAGTGTGAACTAATGTCAATGTCTGAAGCAGACTTAACTTCATCTTGTGTCAGTAAGATAATGAAGCTTCAAAAGTCTGAACAATAAGGAGATAAAAAACATTGTTTCTAACAAAGTAAAAAGTGTATGGTCACATTACATAGAAATATCTTTTAGAACGTGACACGTGTGAATAGTTATTGCAAATGTAAGTGTATGTAAACCCCAAGGAAAACACAATATTACTCTTTTTCGAATCGGTGTGCTGAAGTTTTGTAATTGTGATTTGGTTTTCAAATGAAAGGGCTGTCGATTTGTATTACAAATAAGTTAAAATATTTTTGCAGGCTTGATTCGAACCTGCGATCTATGGATATCATCTTCTGATATTCGATAGCCCATTGCTCTACCAACCGAACTACCAAATTCTGTGAAAGAAAGCGGGTATAACGATTATTTTTACTTGGATTTAATGTCGTTGAATGATGATATCCTTTTTTGTAACAGTGGGAAAGTGTATCAAGACATTTTTAATTAAATAAGGGATCTTGGGCATCGACGTGATGGCATTTTGCCGGTACAGTGCAATCACTTTTTACACACTTTCTCATTCTTTGGAACACTCAGACATATTTTCAAGGGTTTTTATGGATGTATTTGTACAGTATGGCGCTACACTTACATTTTTAATCCATTTTCCGAAACGTAAATGCCAAAACAAGACATCACTGTGAATTAGCTTAGACATAGGAGCAGGGAGCTGGCCACTTCACATGAGTCGAATGGAGCGTTTTAACGGGCTTTCAAACTATTTTAATTTCATTTCCGTTTTTATAAAAGAATACAAAAATTCAGAAGGGAAAAAGCCTGCTATGACCATAAAATGACGTAATTAACCATTTAAGACGATTTCCAGAAAACAGTTTAATGCTGTTCTGCGTCGCACTGTTTTAGGAAAGTCAAATGCTGTATGTATGTAGGAAGTCGAAGAGGCCAGTCCGTAAGGGGTTTTGTTAGTAAATTTGCGCAGCGGAATGCAGCTTGGATGCTTGCACAGGCAGACAGAAAGGTGCCCTCGCTTGGTGGTGTCTGCAGCAGCACGGCTGCCATTGAGACGCCGGCGCCAAGGGCGCGGCTGCGGTCGCAGACGACGTGGGGACAGCGCCGCCGTGACAAGCGCTGCGGCTGCCGCACGAGGCTACGGAAATAGCGGCCCACCTCTGCCTCCGCCTCTCCCCTAGCCAATAATAACGCGCTGACCGCCATCACATTCCACGCTCCTGCCAGACACCCTCAATCATCGCTCCGCTCTGTCGCTCCAATTTACATTCACAGTTAACATATTTTGTCCTTCGCTAGCCACCACGCAAGCGCGCGGGGGAGGGTACACAGGCTACCAGAAATGAGACAACTGCACTGTCTACTAAACTTCGTAATACGCATAAATGACCTTGATTCGGCGTTATTCAGCGCGCCACGTGACTGATGTTGTTTTCAAAGTTCAACCAGGCAGACCTAAGGGCATGAGCAAAGGATATGTATACCGGTATGTGGTTTAAGGCTCCGTTGTAATAGTACCCCTCCGTCGGTCACCGTTTGATACTAGTTCTCCATGACCCATTTATTTCTTGGACTAATTGGATAATATATAGTCCGCAATGTCATTCAGTCTGAACGTAAAGCAAACTGCAAAGAAAACCAAGGACAAAACTGTAATCCTGTCAGGTACCAAAGAATTCGAAGAGCAATTGAAAATAATGCAGTGTCTTGGAAAGAGCTTGTAAGATGAAAATCAACAAAAGTAAAACGAGAGTAATGGGATGTAAATTCAGGGGATGGTTAGGTAATAACTTTGAAAATAGTAGATGAATTTTATTTTTTTTTTTTGGGGGGGGGGGGGGGATATCCGATTATGGCAAAAGTAGAGAGGATATCAAATGCAGACTGACAATAGCAAGAGAAGTATATCTAAAAAAGAGAAATTTGTTAACATCTAATTTACTTTTAGTGTTAGAATGACTATTCTGTAGGTATTTGTCTGGACTGTAGCCTTGTATGGGAATGAAAAGTAGACGATAAACTGATAAGACAAGAAGGGAGAAGAGCTTGTGAAGTGTTGCGCTGTAGAAGAATACTGAAGATTAGGTGGGTAGATCGAATAACTAATGAAGGTGTACTGAATAAAATTCTGAGAAATAAAAACGTATGCCGAGTCTTGACTAAAGGAATGGGATCGGTTGATAGCATACATCCTAACACACCAAGGATTCTTCTATTTGGTAATAGAAGAATGTGCGAAGGTATCTTGATATACACTCAGGCTCGTAAATTAAGGATAATGCTGATACATTGTGAAACAACGCTCTGGCGGGCGGTTTGCGGGTTTAAACCACCTCGGGGTATGACCATGCGGTGCATTTGACCTGCGGTCGTCGCACGGTGGCGCTGGGAGCAGTCCACATACCCAGAGGTGTGGTGCATGACAGAGTACGGTGCAGCGAGTAAGTGTGCCGACGCTCTCAGACGTGCTAATGGTGACTGTGTGTTGAAAATGGCCCAAAGAACACATATTGATAACGTTATGAGGGATAGAATACTAGTGCGACTGAAGGCTGGTCAAACAGAGCAGGTCACAGCACGGGTCCTCCGTGTGCCACAAAGTGTGATCTCAAGATTATGGCAACGATTACAGCAGACAGGAAACGTGTCCAGACGCTACAGTACGGGACGTCCACAGAGTACAACACTACAAGAAGATCGATATCTCACCATCAGTGCCCGCAGACGCCCACGGAGTACTGCAGGTGGCCTTGCTCGGGACATTACCGCAGCCACTGGAACAGTTGTCTCCAGACATACAGCCTACAGACGACTGGACGTGGTTTATTCTCCCAGAGACTTGCAAGGTGCATTCCACTGACCCCTGGTCACAGGAGAGCCCGTAAAGCTTGGGGTCACAGTACGTGGTCATTGGAACAGTGGTCCTAGATTATGTTCACGGAGGAGTCAGGTATAGTCTGAACAGTGATTCTCGCCGGGTTTTCATCTGGCATGAACCAGATACAAACCCCTTAATGTCCTTGAAAGGGACCAGTGGACCTGTACATCTACATTTATACTCCGCAATCCGCCCAACGGTCTGTGGCGGAGGGCACTTTACGTGCCACTGTCATTACCTCCCTTTCCTGTTCCAGTCGCGTATGGTTCGCGGGAAGAACGACTGCCGGAGAGCCTCCGTGCGCGCTCGAATCTCTCCAATTTTGCATTCGTGATATCCTCGGGAGGTATAAGTAGGGGCAAGCAATATATTAGATACCTCATCCAGAAACGCATCCTCTCGAAACATGGACAGCAAGCTACACGGCGATGCAGAGCGCCTCTCTTGCAGAGTCTGCCACTTGAGCTTGCTAAACATCTCCGTAACGCTATCACGCCTACCAAATAACCCTGTGACGAAACGCGCCGCTCTTCTTTGGATCTTCTCTATCTCCTCTGTCAACCCGACCTGGTACGGATCCCACACTGACGAGCAATACTCAAGTATAGGTCGAACGAGTGTTTTGTAAGCCACCTCCTTTGTTGATCGACTACATTTTCTAAGGACTCTCCCAATGAATCCCAACCTGGCACCCGCCTTACCAGCAATTAATTTTATATGATCATTCCACTTCAAATCGTTCCGCACGCATACTCCCCGATATTTTACAGAAGTAACTGCTACCAGTGTTTGTTCCGCTATCATATAATCCTACAATAAATCATACTGTATGGAGGTCGTGCTTTGATGGTGTGGGGCAGGATTATGATTGGTGCACGTACACCCGTGCATGTCTTTGACAGAGGAACTGTATCAGGCCAGGTGTTCAAATGGCTCTGAGCAATATGGAACTTAACAGCTATGGTCATCAGTCCCCTAGAACTTAGAACTACTTAAACCTAACTAACCTAAGGACATCACACAACATCCAGTCATCACGAGGCAGAGAAAATATCTGACCCCGCCGGGATTCGAATCCGGGAACCCGGGCGTGGGAAGCGAGAACGCTACCGCACGACCACGAGCTGCGGACAGGCCAGGTGTATCGGGGGTCATTTTGCACCAGTATGTCAGCCTTTCACAGGAACTACTGCTACACGATTACTCTGCAATGCACACTTGTTTGGCAGAGGCTTCTTGGAATGACTTCCAGACCATTTCTCGATCGCCCCTCTCGAATAGCACATGGGAAAACAATGCACAGGCTAATCCTTACATCCAAGCCCCGATTTCAAATATCACGATATCATTATTCCAAATGTAGGCGGCAGTTAAAAAAACTGGCATTGGGAGCAAGACGTTGGTGGTTGTAATTTCGTGAGAGACCACATCGCAACGAAATAGTCTTGCTTTACATATTGCCACCCCAACTCCGTTATCATGTCTGTGACAGTTTCTTTTTTTATGATAATAGAAAGTGAGCTATCCATGTCTCTTTTTTTTTGGGGGGGGGGGGGGACTTCCATTAATTTTATCTGGTACTTGGCGCTCTTACATTTCCTTTTAACGACGATTTTATATGATACATTACATAGTTAATTCTAAAATAATAACTTTTACGTACTTGTAATTGAATATTTGTCGTGATGGTTTCAAGTAAAAATTTGATTTAAATAGAACACAATTATTAAAGAACATTGGCTTTTACCACTCAGTACAGACATGATCACAACCAGCAGAGTTCCCACTCCTTGCTCTCACTTCCCTCTCCTGCATCCCCTACCTGACGTCGCATTCGCCAATACAGAGAATGCATTCGCTACACGAATACAAAGTCAAATATATCTCTGGTCACATTTGTAACGACTTATTTTACCCCAAGATCACACGTCCAGCTGTGTGGTGACGAGTTAAAATATTCGTATCTCTACACTGTCCCGTTAATGCGATTTGACAATGTTCCCATATCACTGAACAACAGTAGAAAGTTGAGGGAACGAATGGTTTCTAAGAGACCGCTTTCGTGCATCGATAACACCTTACAGTATAGCTGAGCCTGATATCTACCTTCTTACGAACAGCTTTTAGTGTTCGTTTTACCTTAAATTGCTGCTCATTGGCTTGGTTCGGATTGTAGTGACTGTGGATTGTCTTGTCAGATGATATCGGGTCCATTTTTATTTACGCTCTATGCTACATTTATCTTATGGCAGTCTTTGAACCAAACGCCAAACTTTTGGAAGTTTTCATAGTCTTCATTACTATGTTTAAGTGACTTCCCTGTACACAACTGGATCGACTGCGTACAGATATGTAAACGTTTTTTGTAAAGTCATTTACATATATCGCGGACAGCGAAGCTCTTATCAAACTTGTTTGAGGTAGAGCGAAGACCACTTTCTCTTCTTCCGTAGTCTAACCAATGGCAACGGCGCATTGAGTTCTATTTGGTTTTTGATGCTGTCACATACGTGTGCCGTAATGTAGTACTACGCCGGTCCAGACATCACGAAGCCGTCTCCACGCCATAAATTTAGCTTCTAGGTAGGTGAGGGAACACCTGAAACGCATCCTGGGTCATTGGCATCGCGTTATCGCCACCGACGAGCGCAGGAGTTGTCTGAAGCCCGATGTACGCCGTAGAAGAATGTGGAGGCGGCCAGGGCCAGGTACAAGTAAGTACCAGCAAACGTCTCACGCACGCGGTGCCACAGGTTCAACAAGGAGGTCCGCCAGTAATGTGCTGAGGGCAGTACCGTCCTGTCTTATCTAGGATGATCCGAGGGCTGGAAAATATCGGGGCAGGATCCTCTAACCTAGTGTTCGAGCCAACCATTTGGGGGAGTACTTAAACCTTCAAGACGATAATTAACGAGCACACCGCGCCCAATTTGTGAACACCTTCCATCAGGAGGCAGGAAACAACCGAATGGCCTGCTGCATCTGGTGATACGAGGCCAAATGAGCGTACTTGAGGTCAGTTGAAACTTAGAAACCGTTCGTTGCAGAAAACTTTTTCTCGCACTGGATAATCTCAGGAGCGCTGCCGTCGGAATGGGATAGTCACCAGCAACGACGGTCTGGGCCACTTGGCGAAGAGCATGCCCAAAGGAGGATGAGAAACATGTTACAGTTCACGGGGTGTATTAAATGTTACATATCAACAAAATTAAAATTTCCATTTCTCATACACTGTCTGACCAAAAATAATGGGATATTAGTATAGGATGTGTCACTCTTCGGTTTGAACTCTGCTGGGGACACTTTGTGAGGTGTCTGATTGTGGAGGAATGGTAGTACATTCCTGCTCAACAGCCTAAAGCTGCGGACGTGGTGGTGATGGACGCTAGGGTAGGTAGCGAAGTCGACGCTCTAATTTAGCGGAGAGGTTCTCCATTCGGCTAACCGGGGCTCCGTGCAGGCCAGTCCATTTCAGGAATGTTACTGCCCATAAACCATTGCCTCACACATGCTGCTCTGACAGTGCATTGTTACGCTGATACTATCAATCATCGTCTCCGAACTGTTACGCAGTACACAACACTGTAAAATGTGGTCATATTCTTCCACATTACCCATTTTTCTAACACAATAAGAGAAGCTAAACCTAACTACGAAAAACACTACTACACCGTTAACATGGCCTCCTCTGTGCTTCAGTGTTATCACTACACATCAAGGCGAGTAACGTTCTCCTGGTTTTCACCAACCCCAGACCCTTTCATTAGATTTCCGTGGGATACAGCATGATTCGTCGCTAAAATCACTCGTTTCCAGTCATCTACTGTCCAGTGGCGTTGTTCTTCACTTCACCTCAAGTGTCGCTTGGCACTGACGACAGAAATGTGTTGCACATGAGGAGCTGCTCGACCATTGTACCCCATTCTTTTTTACCCCCTCACACACATTGTGCTAGCTAGACTTCTGATATCGCTTTGCAACTCGCGAGTGATTCCTTCTGCTGATTTCATGCGGTTCTTCACGAGCGTCGTCCTCAGTGCCCGACATTGCGCGGTCCATCAGTACATGAGGTCTTCTTGGTTTAGCTGTGGTTGTTCGCGGCACCGACAGTAGACTTTGCCAGCTTTGGAAGGCTTAAAATGTCCCTGCTGGATTTCTTACTCATGTGACATCCAATGAATAGTTCACGTTCTAAGGCAGTGAGTTCTGACCAACCCATTTAGTTGTTACTGCTTCCCTACTGACAACGCAGCAGTCCCCAGTCTTGTTTTATTCTGGTGGGTCCACCTCTCGGGACATCCAGCGATCGTTTCCTCGTTACACGGGGGTTTCAGGATACTTTTGATTTGATGTTTTAAGTTCACTTTCAAACATTCTGCCTATATTTGGTAAGTGGACTTTTTCTCACAGTAACTTTATTTTTTAATTTGATAAGGCCTTTATTTCATTTCCTTCACCCGTAGAATATAAGCCTACACACGTTCGCAGGTACGCACATAATGCAATACTTTTTTCAGCAGATTATCACACGCTATTTGAGATTAATTCGGCTGTGTTCGGGATTCACTGCGTTGGCCAGCTGAGCTGCAACCAGTATTCAGCAGTTACTTGGCGCATTGAGCACTTTTATCACTTGTGGTGAACTGTTATCAAAATTCAAAAAATGATAACGGTAATGAACAACTGCTACGACTAGCATTCAAAATTTGACACTATCGAAATTCCATTGGGATAACTTTAGTACTGTCACCAATTTAGGGAGGACAAAAGATGACCGCTTTAGGTCCCGCCCACGACGAGCTCGAGGTATAAAACAAGCTCGGATAGGAGAAGGTTGTGGAAATAAATCGGTCGTGTCCTTTCAAAAATAAGCATCCTCCGTTTATTCTTGAGCGGAAAGCGTGGTAAAGCCTAAATCTGCATGGCTTAATCTCCTGTAGAATGAGAGCCTTGAACTCGGCACTATTTCTGTTATATCCTTTCATGGCAGCCAGGGTCGTCTACTGTGTGTTACGGCGCCAGTTTGTAAACGCGACCTGTCCGTAACGCGAAGGTTTCCCAATCTGGGTGGGTAATGCGATGGATTTTGCAAGGCGCGAAGTTTAGGCAATTTGCTTTCCCTCTCACGTCGGTTAAGAAACGCTTTCACGTCAATAGCGGCCTCGAGCTCCGAGAAGTTAACCTCGCTCGCACGGCTAAGATAATGAATCGGGCGACTCCCTCCCGGAATTTGCTGTACTATAACGCTGCTTTTTTCCCGATGGTAGAGAGAGATCAGACTGTATCTGGTGTGTTGGAGATTGAGAGCCGAGAGTCCTTTTTGATGCTCCCTCGATTTTTTGTCAGTCCTTTTCTCGTAGGTACCAGAAGCACAAACCACAAATGAACCGCACTGACGGGTGAAAAATTTGTGCCGAAGGTGGATTCGTTCCACGATCTCTACAAAGAAATAAGTCAGAGTAAGGCCCACTCTCCATCTCAATTTTTTTAACTGCCGTTCTCTCTTCATTCTGGAATAATAACACTTCAGGAATTCGTAAGTGCAGTGTTAGATGCCTTCGACCAGGTACGAAATGTGCAACACTTAAAGTAGTTCGAATCCAAAATGTGTGGAACGATGTAACAGCAATGTGTGGTAAGATAGCGAGTCTGTAAGTACCTCTGTTCAGAATGATGACTCCATTTTTTTTTCTTCCAAAATGTGCAAAATTGTAAACATGAAAGCATAACTTCGTATTGCCTGGGGCAATTTCAACCTGACATATAGAATACATATGAATTACAGCTGGGAAAAATACTGTTGGGGTAAGACACTCCTATGATCTTCGTAGTTTTTGTTTTAGGGACTTTAGGTCATGGTCCAAGACATATATCTGCCGAACATTTCGGTTCTCAGTGTTAGGGACAGCATCAGAGCCTATAAAGACTCAGAAAGCAGTATCAAACAAGCTCAGCGAGCCGAACTCCTATCCACGCAACTGTAGGTTAACTATGTAATCAGATTGCGGCATTGCACCGATGTGTGTTACAGAGCTTTAATGGGGAAGAATTAGCGCTACATCTGCGTGACAGCTCTCCAATTCACAATTAAGTGCATGGCAGATGGTTCACCGAGTCACCTTCAAGCTTTTCCTCTACCGTTCCACACACCATCAGAAACACTTAAAACTTCGTGACCTTTCTGACAGGAAATAACGAATTCTGTCGCACAACTGAGATGATACTCTGTAGGCAGGTTGTTTGATTAGAAGTTACTTGTGAGGGGTGGTGTCAAAAGCCACTTGGAAATCTGGAAATACGAAACCAGTTTCCTTAATTTAACTCTAAGGCTCTCCGTAAGTTTAATTTCAGTCCTCCTCTTCCTCTTCTGTTAAAGTTGTTTTCGTGCGTTTGAATTTCCTTGCCTCTGTATATCCTAGCATAGTAATTACTGCATCTTGATAAAACCATAGTATAGCAGAAACTAATTTGGCTGGTCCCTGGCCCTGTGCATGAAGTGATGCTACCGATCTATCTGCGGTTTCCAAACGACGATTGCACTATCATTTGTTAATTCGTCTTGCTGAGCTTGTTTTTGATACTGCTTTCTGAATCTTTATAGCCTAGAATGATCTCTCTAGTTCTGAGACACTAAATATTAGGCAGATAAATATGCCAAGGCCACTTCAAAACTTTGTGGTGTGAGTGATGGTAGGACGGGGTGACCTCTAAAGCTTGGAACAATTTCAGCTGAACTTGATATACAAATAGCTTACTTCCTGTGATAAATATCAGGACAACATGGATAATCAACTACCGTATTAGCGGGTAAATATAAAGAAGTGTAAAGGCTTCGACAGCTACTGTCAATTCAGTAAAGTCCATTTGAGTACTAGGATTGCTGTGGATACGGTCTAAACATGGTTTTAATTTCTAAACGACGCAGCCTAATGTCCAAAGGGATTTTGTTCATCGTAAAATGTGATAGTTTGGATCAATGTGGAATAAAAAACGCTATCTCAACTCTTACATATTGTGGGAGAGTTGATATAGCGCAGTACCGGGCAGGTTCGAGGTATTGCTCCTCATCAGGCAAGTCCACATGCCACATTTCAGTAGAACAGTGTCCGGACACATGGGCGGTTAATCACCCCACAACCATAAAAAGGGAACGGGTAATGTGATACCCTGCCGTGGACGCTCGCCTGATGTGTCTCCCGTTGAAGGTGTCTGCGATGTGTTAGATCGGCACGTTGTTAATCACGAACGTCCAATACCCACCGTTGTTTTTCTTGTAAACACTCATACTAACAGCATGGAGGAAGATTCCCTGGAATATGTCTAGATCCTCCGTGTATTCATGGCACGACAGTTAGGGGTTTTGAGTGCTCACTCCATTCTGCAATGTCAGAAATTATTTACAGTTCTGTAAAGTTAGGAGCTTGAGTTGTTGCAGCTTTCACAAACGTTTGTGTCTTCCTTTCTTTTCTTGAATAAAATACACCTCTATGGCTGTCTGTTGGTGACAGGATATTTTGACAGCACCGCATTCGTCTAAGGATACTGCGATATGCGAGGCCTTTTTTAAATTCTGGCTAGGTAACCAGCTGTTACTTCCCTGTACAAACAGCGATAAAACTGGCGCAGAGCGTTTGATAAGCACACTCGCGCTTCATATTGTCCAACTACTCTTACATGGATACGTTATAATACTGTCGAAAGCAAGAGTGCAAAGATCGCTCTGCCTTGCTGACAGCTTCATTTGCAATTAGTAAATATCACAGTTTTTAAACTGCACAGGCTGTAACAGAAAGATACGGTCAAACTTTTTGGACACATTACTCACGAAAAGATTATTCTAATATGAAGAGTTATAGAAAATGAATCACTTAGAGCATATCCAGACCCATGTACATATTGTTTTTCTCAATTTGGCCGTATGTTTTTTGTCACATCCTGTATGTACAGTACAGTGTTAATGAGCCTCTAATGTAAAACAGCTGTGTCTCCCAAGTTTCATCTGTACACAGCGCTAAGCGTGATCATATGTAGAGGGTAAGCCTTTGCCATCTTCCTACCCGAGATGAGATTATAAAGCCGATCACAGGAGGACGGCACAGTGTAATGTAGAATGCAAACTGTACCGTGGCATTTTTGACATACATACTTGTTGCCATGTAACTCAGTAATACCTGTCTAGCGGCCAGAAAGAACCGTATTTCCAAGAAAACTAGACGTTGAAATATATAAAGATCAGTCTTCATGCGTAACGTATGCAGGAAATCCCATATCTCGTGCAGTCACTTAGTGTTGTGTGTTAAATAGATTAGAGGAAACCTCCACTAATTACCGCCTATTGTCCATGGTAAGGCGGTTCAGTTATGGAGGTTGCAAGTTACGAGTATGTAGATTGTAGTTACTTTTTACGCTGGGCATATGAACGCAATTTATAGTTCAGGGGACAGAGGATACAAATATAAGACGCAGAATGTTGATAACATCATATTAGTGTAAGTGAACTGTACTCAGTGTATCATTTCACTGACACTATGTTACCACCATTCTTTCTAATATTAGTACACCGGACAAAAACGTAACAGCCCCTTCCCCTATAGAACGCATATAACACCGTGTGACACTGCATCTAGCCTTGGGAATGGCCTCAGTTTGCGAGAAAAAGTGTGTACAAGTTTCTGTAGGAACCACACTGTGGGGATGCTGAATGATACTTCTGCCCTTTGCTCCCAATAGTTCTAGACATTTTCTATGTAATTAAGATCGGGTGATTAAGCGGAGCAGTCGTGGTGCTGTAAGCTGCCTGAGCGTTTGTCATGCCAGAAGCATATGCGTGTAGTTCTGTGAACAGGGTTGCAGTCGCCTTGGAAGATTGTAATTTCGACAGCTTATTTATCATGAACATATAGTTGAAAAGTTATTCCTTGGCCACTGAGAATGGTTATTTTAACATCCTGGTTCATATCGTGGGAACCTGAATGAGCGGGCCCAATTCATACTGCAAAAATATCCTAAAACGTCTCAGAACCACTACATCCACCATTTGAGTGCCTGTTTCCAAGTGATTGAACGTGTCGAGTGCTTTGACGGCCCAATTGCGCTGTGTGTAGCGTAGTGTAGCCAGTCACTTTTATAGATATGTTGCATCTTCTAAGTGTTCTGCTACAAAAACGCAGTCTTTGGTTCGCCTTCCCTACATTTTCGGTGCTTTCTTTCTAATTTAAGTTGTTCGTAATTGTAATTCCTAGGTATTTAATTGAATTTAGGGCCTTCAGATTTGATTGAGTCATCGTGTAACCGAAGTTTAAGGAATTCCTTTTAGCACTTATATGGATGACCTCACACCATTTTCCTTTTTTTTATGTCCGGTAGGAGCTGTCTCCATATCCGCATCAAGCCACTTTATTTACACTACCCATAGCTCTTGTGAATCTTCTCAGTTGAATACTGGAATTGTTCCTCCAACAGCACCACGGTAATATTTTTTTCATCCTCAATTGGCTGAGGTAGTGCTCGATTCCGTAGCTGTCATCAAAACCTGTATCAGCGTCTGGAGTTAAATAAATGAAACGGTCCTGCCCGTCCACCAAATACATTCCTCCAATGGTGCTTTTCCCACATACATCGCGGGAGAACCTCAGCTTGTAGGGTTCCAAATCTTTTATTCACAAAATATGGGAGTAATAGGATTGGAACATAATTGATGCACAAAATTTGGGTCGGTCTTTGCGAAGGCAATAAAATTATATATAATCGTGGAAAGCACGCAGTATGTAATGACACAGCACCCAATCTTAAACGCAGTGAAAAGTCAAGTGTGAAGCTCGCGTCATCCTGTGACAAGATATGAACACGTAATTTTTTTCTGTAAACTGTATGCGCCAAATTGTTAAAATGCCTGTTGTGACTACTCATCATAAAGCTGCATTTTGAGTATCACCTCTCATTCAGACGCATCAGTCTGACGCCTCAAACAAATGGAAAACTCTGTTCGGGAATTCCAGCTTGTCCGTGCCAAGGAATGTTAATTTTTTTCTCTTTTTTCATTTCGTCAGACTACGTGATACCTTGCCAACAGTACGTTGCGTGCCGTAATTTTCCGTCCCCACTGGTTAGCCATGAAACGTCACGTGGACAGTCTGCTTCAGCGCAGAGCTCTGTAACTAGAAGTTCAAAGTTTACTTTGCTTATTGTGTAGCGCCAAATTTGTATTGTGTTACAAACTCTTATATGGCATCATCCGCCTATTATTACTGGCGAAAAATTAATAGACTGTCGAGAAAGTTTACGAACTCACTGTTTTGAGGATATCTAAATATAATGTTTAACACGAAGGTCTACATCTATCTGATGACAATTTTCTTTCTTTCTTTCTTTCTCGTCGCCTTGTCCCACGTCACGTAGGGTCGGCGTTGCTCTTCTGGATCCTTCTCCTCCATAGTACTCTATCCATTGCCTCTTCCTTCTTCCATCCTTTCTCCCTTAGGTCCCCGGATATCTTATCCTTCCACCTCATCTTCGGTCTTCCTCTCCTTCTCGCTCCTTCAGTCTTTATATCTTCAACTCTGTTTCCGATATACTCTTCCCCTTTTCTCTGTAAGTGTCCGTACAACCTTAGTCTGCTCTCTTGTACCTTTTTCCCCCATGGGTCCCACTTTCACAGTTCCTCTAACAAATTCATTTCTAATCCTGCCCTTCCTTGTTACCCCACACATCCACCTCAGCATCCTCATTTCTGCCACTTCCATCTTCTTTTCCTGGGCTACTGTGATTGGACATGTCTCTGCCCCGTATATCATAGCAGGCTTTACCACCGACTTGTACACTTTCTCTTTCAACCTAACGCTAATCTTAACCACTGGACTTCTACTTTTGGAGTTCTCTGGAGGAACTCGTGTATAATGTTGCAATGGAGAATGTAGCACAACTACAGCATCGAACTGAAAATAGCTGTACAATTGTGTGCCACTGGCTTCATTTACATGTACATCATTTTGAACATGCCACGGGGTGAACGTATTGTACGTAACTGAGTTTAATTTCGGGCCCATTCGTGTCGTAGCTTTCTGAGAAGAATTAATCTTGTATTTTTTGTGTCGCATTTGGGACCCCTACTCTACTGCACAATTGAAATAAAGCAGTTTCAAACAAAACTTTATTTAACGTTTAACTCTTATTTTGACGTATACATTACACCGACCTTTTGTTTCGTTGTTACGCGGCCTGTGTGTTAACAGCTTTGTAGCTGTGAGTTTCTACTGAAACGATTAACTGAAAATTCTTGTTTATTTACTCGTGAAACTGCTGCACAATCGAATTCAGCTTCAAAGCTGCAGTTTCTGAGGCAATTCTGGCAACACTTTAAAGATGGACTAATACTTGTATTTCCAGTTTGTTATTCAAGTAAAAATGCTCGAATCATTTTTTTTTTTTGTTTGTTTCTTTAAAACACATGTATATTTCTAGAAGTGGATAATTGAGTTTTGCAGGTGATCGGGATCCGTTATAGGTTCATGGTGCTGCTTCGGAAACAGTATTTGTCGTAAGTGGAAGAAATGCCAGTAAATAATATGTGTGAAAACGAAAACGTGAGTTGTTGTTCTGTGATAGCCATCAGTCTCTTTGCCACGTAAGGTGTGTTCAACGTGTTTACCAACTGTTGTTAACTTTCTGGCGGTGACTGTCGTATCCCATCACATCCTCCAGTTACGTATTCATCAGTTGATATGGCATACACGATATTAATAAATGTCCTCATTGCCAGAAATTTAAAGCGTTAAGAACAGGGAGACCATGCCACACATCTTCGATCAATCCATCGCTCATTTAACGTTTGGGTTAGCTACTGTGTCGCCAAGAATAAAAGTACGTCTTGCCCCATCGTATATAATTAACTTCCATGTTTTTCTGAAAGGTTAACGTTCTACAACAGGATAGGAAATTTGTCGCGGACAGCACTTTTTAATGTGCCGAGTTAGGTGTAAGTGTCTATAAGCCTTTCCCTCAAAATTTCTGCCTCCACATTAAGTCTAAAGCGAATGTCATGTCTTGCGTAAATGATCTATCGAGAATTGATACGCGTCTCCCTAGATGGGGATATTGTGTTAATTTATTATTTCACCCTGTGTGAACCCATCTGATGCGTAAATTGAAATATAAACTGTGAACTGCGGATCTTAAGCTCTAAGCCGTTACCAGGCTTGCAGTCATATATCGGCAGCGCAGTCGGCAAAATAAGTACTGACAAGTGAGACACACAGTCGTTACGAAATGAGCAATGAACCTTACAGAAAAACATGGTGCAGTACTGTCTTCTGAACGTTCCCGTCATAAATGCTACGTATGTCAAAATGCATTTGTTTTCGGACATATACTTTCGTGATTTCTTAAACGTCGACCAGTGCTGTCTCCTGAGTGATAATAGCTGGAGAAAGGAAGTGTCGTTGGTACTCGAGTGGATGTGTACATTTAACTCATGGAAATGCGGAGTATGCTGCTACAACTATCTGATAGTTTCCCAGTAACATCTAATAGATGCATTGTTTAGTAATAAACACCGACATAGTTTTTCTGGTAGCCTTTAAACAAAGTCAGAATTTTGCTCCGAGAATTAGTAGCACATGTGATTCAAAAGCCCTCTCTTAAGTAATTTTCATTAATTTTAGTATTTCTGTAAGTGGCCAGCATGTAACTGCAAACGAAATAAGAAGCAGGATCTTGTAAAGGTTGTATGATGCTGTAGCATTCCTCAGCCTGTGAACAAGTTAACCTCGTTATTTTTTAGGATCAGAATTGTTGTTTGTAGAAGATCGTAACTGAAAGGGACTAATTGCCAGAAATAAATGTAATTTTTTTATCGTAAGTAAATCTTATGGCAACAAATTTAGTTGTTACGCAACAGGAGACACGAACAAGAACGCTAACGAAATGACGCGTCTGCCAATCGCCCTTGTTTTGTGAGTGCTCCATTACCAACTAAAGGGGAAATCCGAGCATTTATTTCAGCTCTTTTAACATTTGAATTATTAGTGTCGTAGTTTCATTAGCACGTTGAGAATAGCTCATACACTATTAAATAAAAGGGAACTTCTGTTGTATTTACGAGCGGGAACATTAATTTGTAGAACAGAAAAGTAGATGACAAGAACGGATACCTATCTCTTTCTTTTCGCTTTCTTGTTGATAAAGATTTTAGAACATAAAATCCATGCATCTAAACAGCATACTGAATGAAATTTTGGCAGGAAATGAATGCTGTCGATAGAGGCGTCATCCTTACGAAAGCGTTAGCATATATGAAGCCTTCGAGAGAGATATATATATATATATATATATATCACTGAACGTACTTATCTATATATATATATATATCGATGTATTTTTCTTTACTGTATAAATAAGTACGTTCAGTGACTAATAATGGCCATTGGCTGCTGTTTTTTCCGGTGTAATGCATGTAAATAATTTTATGCACGTTCAACAGGGATAGACGTTGTCGGTGGACTTTAACCATACAGTTAACAGCACCATTGTATGGTTTCTTAGGTTTTACCCTGTTGGAGACCTCACAGCGTGCGCTTGTTAAGACCATCGCTTGAGGCCACTGTCGAAGACGACTAGGTCAGTCGCCGAAATGTTTTACATACTGGAGGTGAACTGGATAAAATAATCAAGGTAGGAAATCTGGAATCTGCGTATGAATCAATTAAACAGTTCTTCGGAAACAGACAAATAAAATGCAGTTGAGTCCAAAACAAAAGTGTTACATGAGCAGAAATATAAGGGGCGTTCAAAAAGAAACGATTCGGAGGCATAATGACAGAAACCACTTCGTGTGTGTTAGAAGTATTGACCTTGGTTGTTGAGACACTTGCACCACTGTGACACAAGGCGGTGAATGGCTGTCTCGTAAAATTCCCGGGGCTGCGATGTTAACCAGTTCCCCACGTACCGCTGGACGTCGTCGTCCAAGGTGAATCGTTTGCCCCCAGAGGCTTTTTAAGGGGACCAAAAATGGCGTAATCACAGGGAGAGTGGTCCGGACTGTATAGACTATAGAGGGTGGCCGAGAACCTCCCATTTGAATTTCTGCAGGAGTGCCGCGATTGTGTTGGCCGTATGAGACTTTGCATTGTCGTAGAGCAGAATGAGCCCACGGGTGAGATTGCCTGGTCGTTTTGGTTTGATCGCTTGGCCAAGCGTGGTAATCGTTTGCGAGTAACGCTGAGCATTCACTGTTGTTCGTGCTGCAGGAAGAGTGTCAGAAGATTACGCCATTTTTGGTCCCCTTATAAAGGCTCCGAGGGGCAAACGATTCTCCTCGGACGACGACGTCCAGCAGTACGTGCGGAACTGGCTAACATTGTAGCCCCGGGAATTTTATGAGACTGCCATTAACCGCCTTGTGTCATAGTGGGATAAGTGTCTCAACAGCCAGGGTCAATACTTGTAACATACAGGTACTGGTTTCTGTAATTATTTCTCCAGCTAGTTTCTTTTTGAACGCCCCGTATACATAGTAGAAAGGTGGAAATAATAACTTGAAAACTGTATGTAGGAAATTATAAAGATCTGTAAGAAGAGAGAAGACGTCCTGCGCGATGAGTTCGACTTTGGAGTCGTGTAACTAAAACCTGAGAAAACTACTGGAATTAATGCACCAGGAAAACACATCAAGGCTGCTGGAGAATAGTGCCGCCAGCTTTTTAAGATGCTGAGAGAGACTGGCGTAAATTATATGGACAGAAGAATGACGCAGAGAAGAGATGGCTTGATAAGGTGTCAAGAAGCAGCTATTATGCAGGGTGCATAACAGGGCTGCGCACTCTCTCCGGTCTTGTTCAGTGGATACATTCAGAGGACGATAGATGAAGCTAGGGAGAATCTGGGAGCTATAGGAGGAATTAAATTAATTATATGCATGCTGAGTTTTGCTAATGATATGACTATGTTAAGTGAAGATTACATCAGACGGAAGGTCAAGGAAGAATATTGCAAGCCGAATCTACCAGGCAAAAATCTTTTCACGTCCAGCAGCATAGACAAACTTCTCAGGGAAAACCTTATAAATGCGTTTGTTTGAAGTGTGTTGCTGTACGGAAGTGAAACGTGGACACTTAGAGAAGCAGAAAAACGTAAATAATAGCCTTCGAGATGTGGGCTACCGCAGAATACTCAAGATTCCCTGGATAGACAAGACATCAAACGAAGAGGTGCTCCACAGAGTGGAGGAAGAGAAGCCTTGTCTCCGCACGCGTCGGCCATCTGTTGAGTCATGATGATATCATTAAAAGTATAATTGAATGGACAGTAGAAAGGAAAAATAAGAGAGGCAGACCGAGACTGGAGTACCTCACCAGATAATGGAGGATACGAGCTGCACCACCTAAACCACACTCAAGAGGAAGGCTGAGACAGAAATGCATGGCGAATTGCTGCTAACCAGCATGATTGTTAAAGACTTAAGAAAATGGAGGGAAACATACCTCCTAAAGTTTGAGAGTATCATCGAAAGCTGTTTAAAAATTTTACAGCATTTTTGGAATTATACAGGGTATCCCAGAAGAAAAGGTCTGTGGTCAGGGATATGACAGGAACGACCATTCGAAGCAAAAAAAATCTGGTAAACATGGGCTCTGAAATGCATACCCTAAGAGCTAGGAGCACTTCATCTTCGCTACTGTGAAGCACGGCTCTTCTACTGAACAAGTGACCATAGCTGTTGAGGTACGCATTTTAGAGCCCGTGTATACTGGTCAATTTTCTTGTTTTGGTCCATACTACCACCTCTCATAAGATGGAGAGAAAAGAGTTTCCAGTGCAAGAGATCTATTTCACAGTATTGAAGACGTGGTGTCGTATACCTGAACGTTGACCATTCCTCCCGGGGCACCCTGTGTAGCAGTGGCCCAAGTGGCTTTAAATGATTGAATTATAAATTCAGTACTTACATATAGCCTGAAGTTAAAAAAAATGTAATTGTAAAACATGGATGCTGACCGGTGACATCGATAAAAAGTGTAATAACGGACAGAAATGAAGACGAAGCAGTGATTTTGCCACCCATGCGTGCGTATAGAACCGTGAAGGTACTGTATCAATCGCAGTCGTGAGAGGCGTATTTGTCTGGTAATCATGAACAGGAGGCTCTGCAGTGGAATCATATTGTTCGTATCATGCACGTCACTTCCTGTGAGAGAAAGGGCTTTAAAGGGTTCCAGCTCGTAGTTCGTAGCGCCTATCTCGAGTGCCTGTAATGACAGTGGCCGCTTTATCGACAGGTTAGCCGCACCAGTCGCTCACTGCACACAATGTTGCCAGCGCTACCTGACGGCCGACTCCCTCCACGGAGACCTCTTTAAATATTTCAACCGTCGCACAGCCGTCGTGTATTCGAGACAGTAAAATAGATGGGTGTGGCAAGAACAAAATTAACAGCTGGAAAATAAATTTAATGTACATAAATATAGAGGTACGCAGATATCTTCCTGGGCAGTTTCAGGGTGACAGAACAGTAGTCTGCTAGTTTGACAGTACTTAAAGTACTTTACACAACAAACAAATGCGCATCATGTACTTTTTCCTCATGTGTTTTCTCATCTTGCACGGCAATTCTTGCTTACTGATGCTGTGTGTTCGTGACAGCCGACCCATGCCGCCTTTCAGGTGTTATTGTTCACCAAGTCCATTAGAAACTGCCGTTGGACAGGTCGTCATAGCACATCAGCCGATACTCGGTACACCATTTTTCATATTTCCTTGTTGACACTAGGCATGTGACTTCCACTTCCTCTAATCGGGGGGGGGGGGGGGCAAATCACGTCGCTTCTTTTGAATCGTAGTGAATGTCGACAAGGCAGCTCGCTAGATGTGTTGGTTCCTATTCATTCACGGTATCCCTTACCGCACATCTTTTTTGACTACAATCAAATGGGAAAAATCACAGGGCATGAGACCTGAACCACGCGCTGGCCATCCGTGTGGACGATGTCTTCTCACCCGTCAGTTGGCAAAAGATACAGTGGCCGTAATCCAGTGCCAAACCATAATATTCGGCCGTAATTGTTCTTTTTCAGCACACACATGTCGGGTCTTGCTCGCCATATATTGACAACTGTATCTCTTAACAAAACAGTGAGAGAAACCACTTCACATGAGCGCACCACCAACAGTTGTCCGCTTTGATACCACAAAAGTTCCAGCTAATACCATCTATCTGCCACCATTGTGTATGAGATAATGTGGTTTCGCATTCTTACAGGTAATATTGTGTGTTCTTAGCATAAGTTAATTTAAGCAGTACCTAAGTCTAGGGACCGATGACCTTAGCAGTTTGGTCCCTTAGGAATTCACACGCATTTGATCACACATTTAAACACCAATTTCCCTTCCCAATTACAAAAGTTGCCGTGCGCTAGCGTGACATTTTGTCACAACAGCTTTCATATCAGTAGAAGTGCCTGAGAACGAATTACAAACAATAACTTCCATGTACAATAAAAGCTCAACGAACAGAATGGAGTACAACGGACATTTTACCAGCAGTAGAACTCGAATAGCTGTTATGAAGTTACGAAGTATGTTCAGCTGTGTCTCCGTTCTTTAGATGACTACTATTGTTCATTACGAGAGCTGTTAGGTTTAGCAGGAAAAAATGTTAACAGCGTCAGTCTCAAGTACAATATAAAAAAAGGTGACATCTAAAGTCACCTAGCTTTACTGTGTGTTAACACTGAGGCTTCGCTCATTATATGCATTAGAGCTTCAGGTTTTGGCATGTCTTTTTGTTGCAGGAAAACTTAAGGTGCGTAAGAATTAAGTAGAGGTGAGGTAGCGGTGCGGTATGAAGTTTCGGGATCACTGGTACGCATGCGAAGGCACTGAAAGGCTCACGAGGAATTCGTAATACTTTCGATAAAAATCCAACTGAACATTGTCGGCGGCAGTTGATAACTGGCAGTGTCGTGGATGCAACATAAGGAACACTGTTACTTTGAGAAAAGACGCCAATGCTGTTATCAATGATGATATGTTCACCAGAAATTTAAGAAGTCTTTGCTGGGAGTGTCTTGCGTTAATGATCTAACATCTCTTAGGGTCAGAACCACTGCGAAGAATATTACCTGTAAGAATGCGAAACCACATTATCTCATACACAATGGTGGCAGATAGATGGTATTAGCTGGAACTTTTGTGGTATCAAAGCGGACAACTGTTGGTGGTGCGCTCATGTGAAGTGGTTTCTCTCACTGTTTTGTTAAAAGATACAGTTGTCAATATATGGCGAGCAAGACCCGACATGTGTGTGCTGAAAAAGAACAATTACGGCCGAATATTATGGTTTGGCACTGGATTACGGCCACTGTATCTTTTGCTAACTGACGGGTGAGAAGACATCGTCCACACGGATGGCCAGCGCGTGGTTCAGGTCTCATGCCCTGTGATTTTTCCCATTTGATTGTAGTCAAAAAAGATGTGCGGTAAGGGATACCGTGAATGAATAGGAACCAACACATCTAGCGAACTGCCTTGTCGACATTCACTACGATTCAAAAGAAGCGACGTGATTTGCCCCCCCCCCCCCCCCCCCCCCCAATTAGAGGAAGTGGAAGTCACATGCCTAGTGTCAACAAGGAAATATGAAAAATGGTGTACCGAGTATCGACTGATGTGCTATGACGACCTGTCCAACGGCAGTTTCTAATGGACTTGGTGAACAATAACACCTGAAAGGCGGCATGGGTCGGCTGTCACGAACACACAGCATCAGTAAGCAAGAATTGCCGTGCAAGATGAGAAAACACATGAGGAAAAAGTACATGATGCGCATTTGTTTGTTGTGTAAAGTACTTTAAGTACTGTCAAACTAGCAGACTACTGTTCTGTCACCCTGAAACTGCCCAGGAAGATATCTGCGTACCTCTATATTTATGTACATTAAATTTATTTTCCAGCTGTTAATTTTGTTCTTGCCACACCCTCTGCCAGGCATTTAAATGTGATTTGCAGAGTATCCATGTAGATGTAGGAATAAACATAAATTTAACTATAAGGTGCTAACTCGAACTTTGAGTTAGATTTTTTGGTGGTTTGTTTCACTCTTTATGGCTTTACAAGACATAATTCATACTAACAAATTTCATGTATTATGGGTATAAGCTTCAAAGAAAAGTGTTAACTTTTCGTGGGTCAAAGGTAGAAGTTAATATGTTGAACCGTTTTTATTTTATGCTGAACGCAGTTTTGAAATATCAGCTCACGCGAAAAACCTGTTGAAAGCTAGTGTAAACTTTTATATGTATTATTAGTTCAATTTTTCATAAAACTTACACTTTGTTGTATTGTTTTGATGTCGCTGACGACAAATCTGAAGTTAGATTTTCAAAATGTCCACTTTAGTATAGCGGATCAAAATTTGACCAGAAAAAGTGTTTTCGTTACTTACGTTTAGACTGAAATTCCAGGACCGTATAACAACCCTTCGTCTAATTCTAATTGTTCCTGGAGATCAATTCCTTCGTTCCTCTTGGCAAGAATAGCCAGTCTAGCTGAGCTGGACGAAATGCGTTGTTAGTCACCTTATTTGCTTGCATACTGCAACAGAAATCATTTTGTGAACGTGCGTCACGGCATGACAAGTTTTCTACTGGAGCCTGACGTCTCCGGCCGAGAGCGTCCCACGGCGGCCGTGACACCGCTTGCATTAAAAAAAAAAAAAAAAAAAAAAAAAAAAAAACCACCTCTCCGTCCTAACATTCTAGACACACAACCTTTCAAAAAATGCAATAAAAATATCGAAGTTTCGACGATTTTGAATGAGAACTTGGCTGTAAGGCACTGACCTATCATTTAGGATTAGTGGGACTCAAGCCGCGTTCACCCATAGTTGTTTCCCGAAACCGTTTAAGGCGAATGTCACGATAGCTCCGTGGACAGTGCCACTGTTGATGTCTGCTGCTTAAGATACTGAAGTCCACATCGACGGGCTATTGATAGCCAAGCATTTTATATAGGACGAAAGTGCATAAAGTGTTGAAGCTGCTCATATGTTAATATATGCGATTTAGTAATGGAATCACTCTGCGGGAAAGTAAACTTTACTTACTTTCTTTCCATACAGATTGACGAAATAAGGATCTTAACGTCCTGTCGATGATGTCATTAGAGCCAGAGCACAAGTTCGGACTGGGAAAGGATGAGGAAGATAAACCAGACGAATCCTTTCCAAAGGCATTTGCATTACGCGACAAAAAGCCTGAAGCTGGGCGGTCGAACGGGAATATAAACCGTTGTCCTTCCGAATGTGTCCATTGTCTATCTGAACTCGGCGCTGCCTCGCTCGGTGCTTCCGATCTACGTATTTATCCTTACCCTTGAATTAGGCAGTGCAGCTGCTATGTTCACACGACACAGACATCCTCCAGTCTTCCATACCAACCAATCCTCGTAGGATAAAAAGGACTCATCTCGTACCATTTGAAAATCGCATACTACAGTGGTGCGCGGTAGCCGAGGTTGTGAAGGATCCAATTTTTTTCCGAAGATATGATACTTTCAGTACTGGCGTATAATGGAACGTCTGACGCTCAAGTTGACTAAAGTTAACGTAGGATGAATCATTTCAACAGTGTGATATCCCAGTCTACACTTCTCGTCGTTCACTCAATATTTCGATAAAAATTTTGACTTTTTGATCGTATATTTTTCCGATTTTATCGATTTTATAAAGCTCTCCTTGGAACTGTACGGCAATGAATGGGCACAATGCGACAAAATGTTCCACGCCATGGACAGCATGTGTGAAAGGCTTCAGCAGTGTTTTGTGAAATATGACATGGTCAATATCGAGTATAAGAAAGCCGCGTTTAAAAAGTGATTGTTTTCTTTCCTTCATTGTACCTGATGACTATCACTTATTTTTACAATGACCAGTTTCAGCTGTGATCTACAGTCTCTTCAGATCATTGCTGCAGCACAAGAAGCTTCGTAAAACAGAAGCGAGCGTTCTCACTTGAAACATCATACCAAAGCTTATGCCTGTACTACGGGGATTCTATATTGCGATGTTTATCTGTAGATGGCTGTTGAACACAGATGAAACTAGCCTCTTTGAAAATAAAGACAGTGATTGTCGTCAGGTATAGTAAAACATGAGAAAGAGTCGATAACTGTCACGAACTGAGCAATGTTACTTTCAAACTTAATTGAAAGCAATTTAATCGATTTGCTTTTTGTTAATGAAACAGAATTTTGTTACCTGTTTCTTCGTATGGTCTTTAATGCCCGTAAAATGTTAGTCTTGGCAGTAATAATGTTAGTGTTGCACTCGGCACTTTAAATAAGAGACGATGTCCGAAAAAACTGAAAGTCTCTTGAATCATTAACTGTTGTTTAAAATTACCGCTTGGCGGCTATTCAGTGTTCCCAAGTTCAGGGCCTTCCTTACACATCAGTATCTCAGTAAAAAGTATGTTGAGTTTAAAAGTCAACAACAATGAATGAAATATGCATTTTTATATATTTTTTGTGATGGACGTCAAGTCGTAGAATGATCGTTGATATTGCTAAGAGCGTGTTAAAGAAATTTTGAGGTTCTGGACAATTCCTCCCCCCCTCCCCTCCCTTGGTAATGCGCGTAATGGAAATGTCTTGGTACGGCTAGTGTTAAATGATATCCATGACGCAGTTTCGCCCACATGTGCTTTGACCAATGTTTTCGTTAACATAAGTGAGAGGCAGCAGCGAGAGCCAGTTCCGGCGAGTTCACGGCTGCGAGCGGTGTTGCCGGCGTATATTGATTTCTGCGCGAGCGCGCATGCGCGGACCCTGTGCTGCCCGAATGTACCGACCGTTCACCGAGGCGCTCCGCTCTCTCCGCTCTGCCAATTCGTGGGAAAAGGAATTTGGCTACGGTTCGCGGCGTGTTGCCTGTCTTTGGCAGCACAGGGACAAGTGATTGCAGAGATACCGTCTGGATGCCTGAAGAAATTAAATTCGTACAGTATTTTGTCAGACGAGATTACAGGGGCATACGACGTTTTTAATATAGGAATCTGATTCTGTTGATCGTAGCCTGTCCACAAATATCATACAGTTCTGTCACAGAGACGTTGGGACAGCAAACAGCAGTAATTCGATAACTTGACCCTTCTTTGAATGATCATCCACCAATGAACGTTTGCGGTCATGTTTTCCATAACATCTCAGTTTTTTGCGGTATTCGTCAGCGACTAAATAATACGTAGCCCAATTTATTGCCTCGTGTTTCACAGCCAAGGCGCTCTCCTTCTTTCAGCTCTGCATTGTTTCGGTTTCTCTTCTGCCTACAGTTACCAGCTACAAGAATCAATGTTTTTCGTTTCGCTTGATATGCTCTAAACATGCAGTCTTTTCTAAATTGTGCTGGGTGCTTCTTTGTCTCTGCTAACGCTTATAGGCTTCATTTGTCAGTCTCATGATTCTCGGTATCTTCAAGTACCCTGCAGTACATCCACATCTCGAAAACTTCGATTCTTTTCTTTAATGTCCAACTCGCACATCGCAGAGAAGTAGTGAGCATTTAAAATTCCTTAGTACACGTCAAGCTTAGATAAAAACGTTTTTAAATTTTACTAATGATGTTCTTAGAGATTGCCGGTGCGGAATTTTACTTTATCAGGTATATAAAAACTCGCCGCCTCTTTGTACGGAAAGTACAGTGAATGTTCTGTTCGAATTTTGAAACAAAATTTTCAGCAGTGTGTGGCACAAGCAACATGTGGCCTTCTCCGCACCCAATTTTACTTACTATGAAAGGCGATCCAGTAAACTTATTTAACGATTACTGTCGATTCTTGTTTTATGCTGTGGTAGCTCAACCTCTTCCACTTTCCCTTTCCGATCCGTCTCTTTTTATTAATAATTTTGGAATAAGGTTCATAATAATCCGAGCTAAAATTGGAAGATGGAGTTTGACTTATAGGCTCTTTTGGGGCGAACAACTGCTAGTATGGCCGTACGTAAGAATCCCCAGGAAATATTAATTTACCGGCACAAAACTCATTATTGGGGTTTTAGAGTACACATCTGACTCTGATGGTAAAATTCCGCCACTGCGGGCATGGCTCAACATAAGAATACTAAATGACAGAATGTGGAATAATGATTCTTAGGTCCACGTGGCAGTAAAAGAAACTACAGGCACTGAAATACAGTGAAAATAATTTCACTTCACGTTTACTCAGTTTATAAAAGAAAATCAAGAATTGCTGAGAGCAAATAAAATTATTTATTCATTAAAGAAATGTACAGGCACCGCGTTTCACAGTGATTGATTGCTAACTTTAAAAAGAATCAGTTAATATTAATTTCAATAGCTATAGCTTCTCGCCGTCATATATCACAGTTAGTCTATTACGGATACAAAACAAAGGGTACCGAATACATTTTATAAAATTTGTCTTATTAGACGCTGTAACGGCGAGTTGTCTCTCTGCTGTTTGGCCGTTGCCTGCGCCTACACCTCATGTTCTTTAATTTCCCAGGTACCGAATTCCTCGGTACTCAATGCTTGGTAGCGCCATGAGTAGATATATAATGTGAGCAGATTTATTTCAAAAATATTAATAATAAGATCTTGCCCTACTTGGCCCACTTCTGGAATCACGCTGCAGCAATTTGAAGTGAATATTTTTCCTCGCTTATAAGTTTGAAATCGATATTCTACCGAGCAATAAAAAATCATATTTATCTGGGCCGTTACCTCCGTCCCCACGTAACAGAAGCAAATCGAGCCGAGTTTGCCGAATCTATGGAACAAGCTAACTAGTTGGTTGATTGTCAACGGTGGGAAACACAGAGATAAATAGTTCTAGACACATGGGCGTGGGTGGTGAGAAAAAAGAGATAAACAGCCCTAAACATAAAGGGACTGCTGGGCTGCATTGGAACAGCTGGATGTCTCTACGGAATACCTAGGCTCTCCTTCTGGGCCACCGCTCTCCAACGCTAGATATCTTAACACGTTTTTAACGTAAGAAATCATACTTACCTTATCATATCATATATCATTTCTCTGTAACCTTTTATCTAAGTGAAAACCTTCCTTTGGCCTGTAGTGCTTTTTTACATAACTGAAATGCAGAGGGGGTCCCTATATTACTAAATAATAATTGCGGCATCAGAAACATCAAATTCGGTCATTCTCTGTCACCACTTACAAGCCAGTGTAGTAAAATAAAGTATTAAAACACCATTATTATATATTTTTCTAAACAGTCAATCTTAAGCTACTCCTCACTAAAATAAATAAACTACTCTATGTATTAGGGAACTTCAGAAAGTAATTTACACATTATTATGGCAGGTCAAGTAACTTTCAACATAGTCATCAGCTTGCTGTAAACAGACGTCGCAACGTTCTACTAATACTAATCTTTCAGTTCCTCGACAACGGATATTGTCTGCATGGTCACGGAGCCACCCGAGAACCGGTGTGTTAATGCTTTTATTGTTGGGAAATATCTTTCCTCCTCAGGTGGTGTTTCAATTGCCCACAAGAATTGTACCGTCCCGCATACTTAAGAGTATGTTTCCAGCTGCTGCACCATTTCACTCCCTCACTGTGACGCACTTCGTCATTTTACCACAGCAGAACCGTCTCTACAGGAAATGCGGAACACTCTTCTGACACTCTTGTTGCGTAGTGGTCTTACCGTGGACTACATGTGTAACTTACCTTATTATGTATAAATATGTACACACATCAAAAAAAGTTTTGTATCACCCCGGTTCCTAGAACTCCTGAAGATAGATGGATATTGTATCACAGACACAGTCTGTCACTAAACCCGCCCAAAGGTGTAAACAACTATACATGAGCAGCGCCACTTAGACGGAGGGGGTCCGACAGCCGATCAGTTCAAGTCCTTCCAACAGGAAGGAGGTACACGGCTCGTATTGTCTTGTGGTTCAATCAAGCCGCGGTTCAGTTGCGTCCGCATTGCTACTTTGTGCCAGCAAGGGCTCTCAACGAGGGAAGTATCTAGACGTCTCGGAGTGAACTAAAGCTATGTTGAAACTATGTTGTTCGGACACGGAGATATAGAGCGACAGCAGCTGTCTACGACATTCCTCGCTCAGGCCGCCCAAGAGCTACTACTGGCGTGGATTATGACTCGGAGGAACCCTGACAGCAACGCCACCATGTTGAATAATGCTCTTTTCGTGCAGCCACAGGACGTCATGTCAAGACTCCGACACCATGCAGCGCGTTACAGATGGGCCCAACAACATGCCGAATGGACCGCTCAGGATTGGCATTACGTTCTCTTCACCGATGAGTGTCGCATATGCCTTCAACCACACAGTCGTCGGAGACGTGTTTGGAGGCAACCCGGTCATGTTGAACGCCTTATACACACTGTCCAGCGAGTGTAGCAAGTTGGAGGTTGCCTACTGTTTTTTGTTTTGTGACGGCGTTATGTGGGGACGACGTACGCCGCTGGTGGTCATGGAAGGCCCGGTAAAGGCTGTACGATACGTGAATGCCATCCTGCGATCGATAGTGCAACCATTATCGGCAGCATATTGGCGTGGCATTCGTCTTCATGGACGACAATTCGCGCCCCCATCGTGCACATCTTCCTTCAGGATAACGACATCGCTTGACTAGAGTGGCCAGCATGTTCTCCAGATGTGAACCCTATCGAAAATGCCTGGGATAGATTGAAAATGGCTGTTTATGTACGACATAACCCACCAACCACTCTGAGGGATCAACGCCGAATCGCCGTTGAGGAGTGGGACAATCTGGACCAACAGTACCTTGATGAACTTGTGGATCGTATGCCACGACGAATACAGGCGTGCATCAGTGCAAGAAGACGTGCTACTGGGTATTAGAGGTACGGGTGTGTACAGCGATCTGGACCACCACCTCTGAAGGTTTCGCCGTATGGTGGTACAGCATGCAATGTGTGGTTTTCATGAGCAATAAAAAAGGGTGGAAATGATGTTTATGGTGATCACTATTCCAATTTTCTGTACAGGTTCAAGAACTCTCGGAACCGAGGTGATGCAAAACTTTTTTTGATGTGTGTATAATGAATATCTTTCCTCTCCACATCACTCCAAACATAGCTCGGCTGCCCACAATGACCTTTGACCATAAAAATGGTTTGAAAATATTTATATTTATTTTCGTTTATTATTTAAGAATCTCTCTTGCCACTGTTGAATGTTGTTATATATTTATGAAGATTGCTTAGCATCAGTATCGACAGTGTATCCATTCATACCAATCTATTCCATTTCATTCATATTTATGAGCCAATTCTACCAAAAATAGCTGCGAGGAGTTCTCATAAATTCACGATTACACCTAGGCAGGGCTTCCGATTTCGTATACTTCTCTGTTGTTTTGTATCGGCGATAATATTGGAACGAGTTCAAACTGCTGTTTTTGCTACTGCAGTTAATTACGCTAATCACTAAGATAAGTACTTTTAACACTGTTATTCTCGTTAGCTAAATAAAAATAAACATTAATGAAAATATATATTAATAAATAGGTCTCCAACTAATAAACTGTCTTTCCCAGTTGCATCACTGGTACATTAAGGAACACAGCATACGTAACGTTCATGGCGCCCTCCATACAAAAAATTGCTGCCTCCACTCGGGTCTGGATAATAGACACTTAATGACTCTTGCTCCACAATTATCGTCAGTTAATATACTTTTCTCTATTACGTTTAGTTGTTCTAAGTAGTTCTAGACCTCTGACCATGAGTCATAATTGCACATAGTGCGACATAATAATCCACGACAAATGTGATAACGTTATTTCGTTGGTTCGCGTCACCTCAGATTTTCCTGGACTTAAACTATTGGATTTGCTACACACTGATTTTTGTGTGTTGTCTCCCAAGAGCTTCTCTTTTTTTTCCAGCCACAGAGGTATTTCCTGGAACCAATTGGAGCTTTCTCACCTCCCGATTCTTAACAACCCCTTCTACTGAACTACGCCTTAGTTTCTAATGATGTTTCCTCCACTTCAAATTCATCACTGTGACCTCCCTGCCGCTTTGATAAAATTGAATAACCAGATATCGTTGCTTCTGAGCTTTCTTCCATTTCCGTGTTATCTGTAGGTTACTATTTTAAATTAATCCTCGCATTACTGAGAGGTGGTACTTAATGCCCAATTTTTGAAAACATTGTAATCTAGTCATGTACTTCGATTTTTAAAATTTTGAAAAGTGTTTATCATTTTTAATGGTTTCGTATACCAGATTCGGTTGTTGTTTTGAATTTTCAGCTAAATGTAACACAAAAATTTAAGTATTAATAGTAAATGTTACCTTTTGAAACGAATGTCATCTATTTGAAAATTGAGGGCACTTCTTACACATCTACATATCTTTAAAAGTACGTTGCGAATGAAACTTAAGGGTAATAACGAAATCTGAATTTTTAAAGAAAATGTGGTTATGAAGTACTCCTTCTCCCAGTGTACTCACAATGGAAAATGCATCGATACTGATAAGATTGTACTAAAAGACATTTTTAGATTCAGGACCTTCTTATTCATCAATACATATTTAAAAACTATGTTGCTAGTAGAAGTTCACAACAATGAACGATTTTGTTTTATTTTGTTTGTGGCGGCCATGAAGTACCTCCTTCCTGGTGTTACGCGTTGTGGAAAGTACGTTGGTATTGCTAGGGTTAAGATCACTCAATTTATTGTACTCTGCTGCACCGCCATTGTGCAGCCGCTGCCTTGGTCAGGCACGGCCAGTAACATGAACGCCGCTGTACCTACTAGACGCAGGTGCCGAACCTGCGCCCCCTGGTTGCGAAGCCATCGAAACTTCAGATAGTGAGAGCATAGTCCACCGGTCGTCTGCGACGGGTTTCAGTGACTCGCCTCGACAAGTTAAAGAGGCAATATAGTGTCTCTTCTTGATCGGTTCAAGACCCACCAGATTGTGGTAGGCCCTCGCGACGACACGAAAACCCTCGTGTCGCCACGTTACTTTCAGCAAGTCAATAATCTCACAGCCAGCTCCGAACACGTAACTGTTGTGCCGCCCGTGTCCGTCTCGGAAGTATCTGCCATCGATCACCCGGCAGCCGTTGGCGTGTTCATTCACGATATTCACCAGGCATCGCAGCAGTTGTACACCATGTATTGAGAGATGAGCAGTAATCCCGCAACTCTTCGTGCGACTCTTGCTCGCCGTACCGCATCAGAATCCTGAATCTTCACCAACTCCCTTCCTAACTTAGAAATAGCCCAGTTACCTGGTAGACGCCAGTGTGGAGAGTCCATTTTCTAACAAATTCGCCTAAGAGCAGAAATTTGAAGACTTTTCTACAGTCTGGGCCACAAACATTATGCCTGAGGCCGTAGAATGCGCATCTGACTCATAAATTTCGCAACGCCGAGCGTAGTTCAACTCAAAGAATACTGCGTACTGAATGACAAAATATGGAATAAATTATTGCCTCTACTCCAGGTAGCAATAAATGAACAATGAGAACTAATAAAACTGTGTTCCTTGGAAAAATACACACATCTACCCTCGCAGTAACTGATTGCTAAATATCTTTAAATACATCGATATTAGCTCAATAGTCTTAGCTTAGTTGACGTGAAACATTTTCTTTTTTGAAAAATATTAATAGAAGCATTTTGCGTCATTCGCTACACGTCTCTCATCATTTAGCAATAATTTGAAATTAATATTTTACTAGGGAATTACAAAATGTAAGTAACTGGTTTGGCACCCGACTTTCGAGAAATATCTATTTTATTCGGAGTTCTTGACAGATATACTGTAATTGTAGAGTTCTCTGTACCAAATTTGAGTAATTGTGCGGAATTTCGCGAAGAAAGCAGTAGCACCAGAGAATATTTTGATCTCAAGAAAATGCGAAAAAAATATAATTCCGAATACCTCCCCAAGAGTTCTACAGAAATCCCTAATGACATTCTTTGTGCAGATGATAGTTTGAGACAACTACAGTAATGAGGGACACATTTTCACTACTGCCGAGAAATATACGCCTCATGAACTATTATCTGCGCAAAAAATGTCATTAGGGTTTTCTGTATAACCCTTAGACAGGTATTCAGAATTCTTCTTTTCGCAGATTGGCAAATGACTTTTTTTAAAAGATTAAAAGTTTCGCGAATATTATTGTTTTCTTCGCGAAATTCTGCATATAACTATTCAGATTTTGTACCGAGAACTCTGGAACTATAGAATATCCGTCAGGAGCACTTAAAAACTTTTTCTTTCGTTTTGGTCGAGAGAGGGAGGTGGGGAGAATCAGTATCGCTAAATATAGCAGTAGTGTCTCAGCGTATTTAGTTTTTCAGCTGTGTTATTTGTGGCCTTGGTCTAATCGCAACTGAAATGTAGGGGCCGTTATAAGCCAGTTGAGGCGGTCTCCATTGTGTGCGTCTGATACTGACGTCCTTGTCGACAGCTTCATATGCAAGGGGCACCCACGCTCACTACAGACTCCATACGTGCCTCATTGGTTGTCTCATTCGCTACGGCGTAAAATCTGTTCGTTCGCTTGTGTTTCTTGCGATGAGAGGAACTGAACATGCGTGAATAGTGCAGATTATACTGGAGTACCGCCGAAGTGTGCGGATCACATATCACGTACTTCCTGGTGTCGAAAAAAAGACTGCAGAGACAGTTAGAATATCTACAATGGATTGCTAACAGGTTTCACGAGTGAAGAAATGTACCGCGTAGTTGTGGTGAATATTCCTAGTTGTTTAAACAGATGGCTGCAAGATGTACGAGAGTGAACTCTACTTGTAAATCTAATTACTTTCATTTTTGCATTGAATACTTTTTGTCAAATTGAGGACTTACCCCAATAGGACATAATTGAATGTCAATATACGCAAAACATTAACTTTACTGTCTTCTGTATCCCTAAAATTATAAATTATTCTTATGGCATAAGTAGCGGAATTTAAACGTTTTTGGAACATTTTCACTATGTTTTCATTAATATGGAAACCGAAGAACTTGGAACTTTCCACCCTACATTACTACGGTTATTTCTTTTTATTTTTCCCCTCTCTGAAGTTTATCAAAATAGCCCATTTGACCAGAGCTAGTTATAAATGTTAACAAAAATATCATTTATTATTTTCCCTGTGGGTGCTTCCTTAACCGGCTTGATGCATCTTTGAATAGGATTTACATTCCCTCCCGATTCACATAAAGTACGAATAATCATAATGCGCTTCATCATTTGTCCCCATGAAGATAAGACGTTCATGTTTCCATTACTCAAACATCCTAGGGTAACTTTCTGCCTCTTGTTTCTCAAGTACACACTAAACTAGGCATGTGCTGAACCGTGAAAATATAAGGCAAATAGCCAGCACAAGCGGTGGACTTTGCCTTGCACTGCCCGTAAGTGGAATGGGATGGAACCCTAATATATGATACAATAAACTTCTTTCTATCAAACATTGATGACTATGAGTATGGATGCTTATAAACACGTTTCTTCAGAGTACAAAATAAATTTTAGATATCTGAGATCAGCCTTTTTCGACAATCTTTGACACTGGGTATATTTATATCGAGCAAAATGTATAGAAACGAATATTGTGCCCAGAATGCTCATCCAAGTTTCTATGGTTGACGTTAGTAAGAGATGACATTGAAGGGAAACATTTCGAAGGCAGAAGCCCTTGATTTCATAGAGGCGAGCTGAAAGCGACACGAATTTCGAAAATACCACCACTTAAATGACAGTTATCTTTTTAACACCATAGAGCGGAAGCCCATTGTACTGAGTAATCTGTGGTTTTTGCGGACGATGCCACGTCAGTTTTCAAAAGCGTAATTGGAAACACCTGTTCCCAGGGACCTACACTACGCACCATTCTGTTCTTACTGGACACCGTATAGAGCATTGAGGAAGATGTACTTCCAGAGCTCAGGCAGCAAATTACAAACTTACACTGTATTATTACAGTAGACCATTCTACAATCGAAGTGCTGGTCAGCTATACAGCTCCCCACACCCCATCCTCCATGAAGCACATGGTGCTTTTTGTGCTGTCGGTGTGTATTCATGATATTTCAAGCACTTGAAGAGATACGTTTCACTCTGAAACAAATTATTTGGGCAACGAAATGGAAAAAGAAAAACGCAGTTTGGCGCATGGGATTTTCTCCGTATAATATAATCTATTGAACTCCGTTTACTGATAAAACTAAAGGACGCAGTCGGCCTGTCATATGTCACTGACCCTCTTTATTAATAAAATATCGGCTGTGTTATGGTAACAGACTCGTTAAGTTTCATTGAGTGTTGGCCTGTAATTGAAAGTGAGAACTACATCGGTATTAAAACGCAGAAGTCGTTGACAAATCTTTGAAAGTGGTGTGTGTTTTCTAATAGGAGTATAAGAGTTGTTATACGAACATCCACGTTGTCATGAAGCGAACTTTCCTCACCTCTGCCATTTTGCCTTCGTAGTTCGCAAATGCGCAATTCTCATTCATCATTCATTCTCTGGTGTGGAGCGATTCAATTCAGCAATATTTCTATTTTTTAAAATAAAAATATGCAGTAAATGTGTGATTATGCATCCGAGGACGTGTATGCAGTACGTGGACGTACGTCTTTGCCCTTCATCAGGAACCGCTCAAACAGCACGTCGATCCGCGCAGTGTAGCGGACGCCAGAGCCATCTATTAAGCAGAGACGTAAGCATGAACTGTAGACGCTCCTTCATGACGATGAGGTAATTGCCCAATAAACACGTCTTAACTTTAAATTGAGGTGTAGGAGAGTACCTTTTCAGTGTATAGCCCTGCGAAGCTGTTAACACCGTAGACCGCAAATGACCATAATTCGCCAAAGAACAAAATTAAAAGTTGTCCACATGATGAATTTGAAGGAAATTCACGTTTTAGAGCATGAACTTAAAAAGCGCCCGGCGACCTTTATTTGGTGCAGAATTGAGTACCACCCACTTCTTCGCTTCTCCCTCTTTTACACTAGCGTGTACTATCACACTGTGTGTTCCGGGTAGAGCATATGAAAGAAATCGATACCAAAACTACTACTTCGCTATTTGAGACACTGTATTCACCTCCTCTCCCTTAGTTTTTCTCCTCGTTCGAAAACAAGCCCTTAATGTGACTGCCTGTTAGAATTTGTTACTGGTTTACTATGTATGCCAAATTTAATAACATATCAATCCCCTTGCTACAATCGTTCTTCATGCTGTACACCTAGCTACGGTACATCTATGCATAATGTTGCAGCAGACGAAATTTAGCATTGTAAGGCAGTAGTCAACCATTGGAAACACTGACAATAGTTTACACAGCGAGAAGCAGTAAAAGCACATGAAAGCAGTTTACACAGTGAGAAACAATAAAACTACATTAATGATTAACAAACACTGTTTATAAGGAGGTATTATTGTTTCCATGCATGAAATAATTTCCATGGTGTTGCTGCAAAAGTGGGGTGGAGGAGGAGGGTTAGTTGCCTCTGTTTTTCACAGACCACTTGCACAATTGTTTGTGTGGAGCAGTCATTTTATAAACTGTGCATAAAAGATTTGTTTACGAGTATTGGATTCATACTGGCCATTTCCTAATTACTAAAGCAGCTTACATGTAATAGAAGTTAACATTTTATTCTTAGTCACTACACATGTTAGTCAAACACAAATTTAATATCGAAGTAGACATCTTTTTTTTTACTGTAAGTGTATTGTTAAACATTCATTTATGGTATAACAGCTGTTGTCGAGAAGAAATAATTCCGCAATACACTGAAAATTCACTTTGCTATCTGTCAGACATTTTTATGTTTTTGGGGAGGTGACTAAAGATTTAGGCCGCAACATAGTGGATCCTTTCTGAGCTTAACTAATGAGTAATACAGATCTTTTTTTTTTCTTGTAATTTTGTAACTATGGACATACCTTTGCAAACTGTGATGGAATATTGATGATATTTTTCATTATCGAGTAAGTATGTTAGAAAATATTTAGATAAAATGGCCAACTCCTTGAAGAAAGCACCTACAAGATAACTTTGATTGAATGTCATATATTTTTCCTCCTGCCCACCATTGTGAAGTCAGTACTATCTTCCCAATTGATGAGTTACCCCAGACAATTACGCCATAAGACATTAATGAGTAGAAATATGCAGAGTGTAAAGTGGTTTAATTATTCGTTTCCAAAACCATCAGTTATGTGTAGAGCAACCATTGCTGGACTGGACTGTTAGAGAAGCTCAATAACTAATTTTTTTTCATGTACATTTCTTCATCATAGTGCATGCCAAAAAATTAAAACTTTCTACATGATCCACACTGACTCCTGTTCACATGCTTCATTTGTTATTGAATTATTGTGTGTTATGTTGGAATGCATATGCTTTTTTTTCTTTTTGTCCTTCAAAATTGAGAATCCATTTCTCATAATTAATGACTTCATGAGAGTACAAAACATTCTAATGCTACTGTGATATTCCAAATAACATCTGAAATTTTTTATGACTTACCAGATATCACCGACTGAAGCACACATTGACGTGTTCACAAGTTTATGGAGTGGAATTGTGACTAGCTTTCTGTCTCTGTCTGTTTAGTCAAGTCAGTGGTGAACATAAAAAATAACTTCTAAGAGTGAATCTTCCACTTTGCCTGCATTATCAGCTGGGACATTTCTTTAGAAACAGATTTTTCTTTAATGACTTACCAATAGCATTGTGGCTGTTGCGAGTTAAATTCAGAACTCTTTTAATAACACTTTGTTTTTTGAAGTTCACTCTGCAGAATAGCTCGCTTTATTCAGCATTGTACAGGTACATCTACATCTGCATGCATACTGCGCAAACCAACATACGGTGCGTGGGGGAGGGTACCCTGTACCACTACTAGTCTTTTCTTTTACTGTTCCACTCACAAATAAAGCGGGGGAGAAACAACTGTCTACATGCCTCTGTATGAGCCTTATCTTTATGGTCCTTACTCACAATGTATGTTGACAGCAGTAGAATCATTGAGCAGTCAGCTTTCAGTCCCGGTTCCATAAATTTTCTCAATAATGTTTCTTGAAAAGAACATCACCTTCCCTCTAGGGATTCCCATTTGAGCTCCCGAAGCATCTCTGTAACACAAAACTTCCATATTGCTTTAACCTACCAGTAACAAATTTAGCAGCCTGCCTCTGAATTGCTTCAATGTCTTCCTTCCATCTGACCTGGTACAGATCCCAAACACTCAAGCAGTGCTCAAGAATAGGTCGTACCAGTGTCCTATATACAGTCTCCTTTACAGGTGAACCACTCTTTCCTAAAATTCTCCCAATTAACTAAAGTCGACTATTTGCCTTCCCTATCACCGTTCTCACATGCTTGTTCCATCTTGTATTGCTTTGCAGTGTTACACCCAGAGATTTAAATGACTTGACTGTGTCAGGCAGGACAGTAATATCGTATCTGAACATTACAGGTTTGCTCTTCCTATTTGTCTGCATAAACTTACATTTTTTCACATTTAGGGCTCGGTGCCATTCATCACACCAACTGGAGATTTTGTCTAAGTCGTCTTGTATTTTTCCCACAGTCACTCAATTTTGACACCTTACCATACGCCAGGGCATCATCAGCAAACAACAGCAGATTGCTGCCCGCGGTGTCCACCGAATCATTTATGTGTGTAGAGAACAACAGCGGTCCTATCCAAATTCCCTGGGGCACCACTGACGATACCCATGACTGTGACAAACACTTGCTGTCAAGGATAACACACTGGATTCTATTACTTAAGAAGTCTTCAAGCCATTCTACCTTCGTTAATAGCCTGCACTGGGGCAGCACGTCAAATGCTTTCCGGAAACCTAGAAATATGAAATCTGCTTGTTGCCCTTCGTCCATAGTTAGCAGTATATCACGTGAGAAAAGGGCAAGCTGAGTTTTGAACAACCGATGCTTTCTGGAACCATGCTGAATCATGGACATGAGCTTTGCAGTCTCAAGCCCGTCATGGGTGCTTATTACGATGTTGTCCATATTGGAGTCTGTCCGATGGTCAAATGACAACATTTGTATGATTCCCCTGTGTGAATGATTTCTTGAATGTGAAATTTAAAACTTCGGCTTCTGTTTTGCTATCATGGCTAACATTTCTTACTGCAGTTTGTACTGGGAACTTCTCAGAATTTTCAGTCATCTGAGAAAATTAAAATTATAAGACTGAGTGGCTGATGACTACTTCCTTCAACAGAAATCTACATTCTGATTCATCCTTTGCACCATGAATTACGTTGTTTCTGGTCCTACTCTGTATCTCCATGGCTAGGACACACATTCCTAACCTCCTTGCAGTTATTTATGATAAAATAGCTGTTCCCTCTCATGTTTTTAATATGGATCACGTCTTTTTCAGTGCCGAGATTTTGTGAAAGCAGGTGCTCAGCAAGGTCTCACACCCTCAGATGTAATACAGGCAGCAGACATTACCTTTTCTTGTGTTGCTGATCCACAAGCAGCCAAAGATGTAAGTATGAAAGTAGTCTCAAATTTATTGGACCTGCACACAACACTCAAATTTTACATTGAGCCCAGTCTCAATCAGGTTGACCGTATTGTCTTCTTTTTCCAGTGGATATTGTCACACAGTGCTACCTTGTACAGTTGTCTGTTAAATAAAGTGATTCTTTTTTATGAACTCATTTAACCAAAAGATGTTGAATTGAAAACTGCTAGCACCTGGAGAATGACAATTTAAACATTATAAATGTGAATGTCTCAAACCTATTTTTATAATCTGACCAATCTAAGAACTACAAGAAAGTTGCCTAATTGTATCATCATTATCATCACAGTTTCAAACAGTAATGTGATCTTGATTTGTTATGTTACAGATGGTTTTTGGCAATTGTGGAGTCCTGGTAGAAATTACAACAGAAAAAGGTTATGTGGAAATGACTGGCATTGATGCCGAGACATCACAGGACATAGCAGAGGTGATATGATTATTATTGTCATCCTTATATATTTACTTTAATCTGAAAGTATGGAAGACTTGTACAACTTGTGTCTTACCATGTAATACTGTTGTTTTAAAAATGTGAAATTATACACAAAACAGTACACACACATATCTGAAACTGCTCTTTTTTTTTTAGGTGCTCGTGGTCTCTCTCTCTCTCTCTCTCTCTCTCTCTCTCTCTCTCTCTCTCTCTCTCTCTCCTCCCCCCCCTTCCCCCCCCCCCCCCCCCCCTCCCCCCCAAGCTACTTAGGAGATGCACATTGTAGTGTGATGCCGGAAACCCGCTCTTACAAATGCATGGCATCACAAGTAGCTAACATACGTTCCAGGTTGTGATCTGTTGAATTATAGAGAGTAAATAAATATCTGGTAGCAGTGTTACAATTACCATGTCACCATATGGACTTCGTATATGAATGAAACATGTGGACTTGTATAGGTAAACAGAGGCTATTGCTGGGAAAAAGTCAGTGTTTTTACAAACATGAGTGTATTGTATATTTACTAAATGATAGAATGATGCATTTGAATGAATTCATCATTGCTGCATGGGGTATTAAACAAACTGCAGTTGCACAGAGTAGATATAGTGCCCTGCAATTTTGTATTATTATTTGTTGCAGCTCCAATTCATTCAAGTATTACCAGTGTTGAAAAAGAAGGTAATAATAAAATGTAGGGTATAGCATGGAAACTTCATTATTTTTACACACACACACACACACACACACACACACACACACACACACACACACAATTTATTGGAGATACTAATGTACCATGAACCATGGACCTTGGCGTTGGTGGGGAGGCTTGCGTGCCTCAGCAATACAGATAGCCGTACCGTAGGTACAACCATAACGGAGGGGTATCTGTTGAGAGGCCAGACAAACGTGTGGTTCCTGAAGAGGGGCAGCAGCCTTTTCAGTAGTTGCAAGGGCAACAGTCTGGATGATTGACTGATCTGGCCTTGTAACAATAACCAAAACGGCCTTGCTGTGCTGGTACTGCGAACGGCTGAAAGCAAGGGGAAACTACGGCCGTAATTTTTCCCGAGGGCATGCAGCTTTACTGTATGATTAAATGATGATGGCGTCCTCTTGGGTAAAATATTCCGGAGGTAAAATAGTCCCCCATTCGGATCTCCGGGCGGGGACTACTCAAGAGGATGTCGTTATCAGGAGAAAGAAAACTGGCATTCTACGGATCGGAGCGTGGAATGTCAGATCCCTTAATCGGGCAGGTAGGTTAGAAAATTTAAAAAGGGAAATGGATAGGTTAAAGTTAGATATAGTGGGAATTAGTGAAGTTCGGTGGCAGGAGGAACAAGACTTTTGGTCAGGTGACTACAGGGTTATAAACACAAAGTCAAATAGGGGTAATGCAGGAGTAGGTTTAATAATGAATAGGAAAATAGGAATGCGGGTAAGCTACTACAAACAGCATAGTGAACGCATTATTGTGGCCAAGATAGACACGAAGCCCACACCTACTACAGTAGTACAAGTTTATATGCCAACTAGCTCTGCAGATGACGAAGAAATTGAGGAAATGTTTGATGAAATAAAAGAAATTATTCAGATAGTGAAGGGAGACGAAAATTTAATAGTCATGGGTGACTGGAATTCGAGTGTAGGAAAAGGGAGAGAAGGAAACGTAGTAGGTGAATATGGATTGGGGCTAAGAAATGAAAGAGGAAGCCGCCTGATAGAATTTTGCACAGAGCACAACTTAATCATAGCTAACACTTGGTTTAAGAATCATGATAGAAGGTTGTATACATGGAAGAACCCTGGAGATACTAAAAGGTATCAGATAGATTATATAATGGTAAAACAGAGATTTAGGAACCAGGTTTGAAATTGTAAGACATTTCCAGGGGCAGATGTGGACTCTGACCACAATCTATTGGTTATGACCTGTAGATTAAAACTGAAGAAACTGCAAAAAGGTGGGAATTTAAGGAGATGGGACCTGGATAAACAGACTAAACCAGAGGTTGTACAGAGTTTCAGGGAGAGCATAAGGGAACAATTGACAGGAATGGGGGAAAGAAATACAGTAGAAGAAGAATGGGTAGCTCTGAGGGATGAAGTAGTGAAGGCAGCAGACGATCAAGTAGGTAAAAAGAAGAGGGTTAGTAGAAATCCTTGGGTAACAGAAGAAATATTGAATTTAATTGATGAAAGGAGAAAATATAAAAATGCAGTAAATGAAGCAGGCAAAAAGGAATACAAACGTCTCAAAAATGAGATCGACAGGAAGTGCAAAATGGCTAAGCAGGGATGGCTAGAGGACAAATGTAAGGATGTAGAGGCTTATCTCACTAGGGGTAAGATAGATACTGCCTACAGGAAAATTAAAGAGACCTTTGGAGAGAAGAGAACTACATGTATGAACATCAAGAGCTCAGATGGAAACCCAGTTCTAAGCAAAGAAGGGAAAGCAGAAAGGTGGAAGGAGTATATAGAGGGTCTATACAAGGGCGATGCACTTGAGGACAATATTATGGAAATGGAAGAGGATGTAGATGAAGATGAAATGGGAGATACGATACTGCGTGAAGAGTTTGACAGAGCACAGAAGGACCTGAGTCGAAACAAGGCCCCCGGAGTAGACAACATTCCATTGGAACTACTGACGGCCTTGGGAGAGCCAGTCCTGACAAAACTCTACCATCTGGTGAGCAAGATGTATGAAACAGGCGAAATACCCTCAGACTTCAAGAAGAATGTAATAATTCCAATCCCAAAGAAAGCAGGTGTTGACAGATGTGAAAATTACCGAACAATCAGTTTAATAAGCCACAGCTGCAAAGTACTAACACAAATTCTTTACAGATGAATGGAAAAACTAGTAGAAGCCGACCTCGGGGAAGATCAGTTTGGATTCCGTAGAAATACTGGAACACGTGAGGCAATACTGACCTTACGACTTATCTTAGAAGAACGATTAAGGAAAGGCAAACCTACGTTTCTAGCATTTGTAGACTTAGAGAAAGCTTTTGACAATGTTGACTGGAATACTCTCTTTCAAATTCTAAAGGTGTCAGGGGTAAAATACAGGGAGCGAAAGGCTATTTACAACTTGTACAGAAACCAGATGGCAGTTATAAGAGTTGAGGGACATGAAAGGGAAGCAGTGGTTGGGAAGGGAGTAAGACAGGGTTGTAGCCTCTCCCGATGTTATTCAATCTCTATATTGAGCAAGCAGTAAAGGAAACAAAAGAAAAATTTGGAGTAGGTATTAAAATCCATGGAGAAGAAATAAAAACTTTGAGGTTTGCCGATGACATAGTAATTCTGTCAGAGACAGCAAAGGACTTGGAAGAGCAGTTGAACGGAATGGATGGTGTCTTGAAGGGAGGATATAAGATGAACATCAACAAAAGCAAAACGAGGATAATGGAATGTAGTCGAGTTAAGTCGGGTGATGTTGAGGGTATTAGATTAGGAAATGAGACACTTAAACTAGTAAAGGAGTTTTGCTATTTGGGGAGCAAAATAACTGATGATGGACGAAGTAGAGAGGATATAAAATGTAGACTGGCAATGGCAAGGAAAGCGTTTCTGAAGAAGAGAAATTTGTTAACATCGAGTATAGATTTAAGTGTCAGGAAGTTATTTCTGAAAGTATTCGTATGGAGTGTAGCCATGTATGGAAGTGAAACATGGACGGTAAATAGTTTGGACAAGAAGAGAATAGAAGCTTTTGAAATGTGGTGCTACAGAAGAATGCTGAAGATTAGATGGGTAGATCACATAACTAATGAGGAAGTATTGAATAGGATTGGGGAGAAGAGAAGTTTGTGGCACAACTTGACCAGAAGAAGGGATCGGTTGGTAGGACATGTTCTGAGGCATCAAGGGATCACCAATTTAGTATTGGAGGGCAGCGTGGAGGGTAAAAATCGTAGGGGGAGACCAAGAGATGAATACACTAAGCAGATTCAGAAGGATGTAGGTTGCAGTAGGTACTGGGAGATGAAGAAGCTTGCACAGGATAGAGTAGCATGGAGAGCTGCATCAAACCAGTCTCAGGACTGAAGACCACAACAACAACAACTAATGTAGTTGACTTTCTTTACACTTAGAGGTACATTTAAAGTTCCATTTCATTAGATTTTGATAGTGATATCTTGAATGTGGCCTCCGTTTCTGCTCAAATCGTTTGGCGAGTTGAAATCTGAAGTTTCAGTCCTCTTTGTTCAGCATGTTACGGTCTTTGGCAGCTTGCCCAGGATCCACGGCTGATTGGTATACACCAAGAAAAAGTTGTACGAAGCTAAATCTGACGAGCATGATGACCACAGGTGATCTCTCCTCAAAAAGATGAGATGGTCGGGGAACTGTTGGCGCAAGTGTGTCATTGATATTAGTGCCGTATGAGCCATGGCCGTCTCGTTGGAACCAGACATCCCCCACATCCGTTTCTTCAAGTTGGGAAAGAAGGAACTCCTCAATCATCTGGACAAAATGCTCATCTGGACAAAATGCTCATCTGGACAAAATGCTCATCTGGACAAAATGCTCATCTGGACAAAATGCTCATCTGGACAAAATGCTCATCTGGACAAAATGCTCATCTGGACAAAATGCTCATCTGGACAAAATGCTCATCTGGACAAAATGCTCATCTGGACAAAATGCTCATCTGGACAAAATGCTCATCTGGACAAAATGCTCAGAAGTGATAATGAGAGCCCAATTGTTCTCTTCGAAAAACTGTGGGCCAGTAATGCCAATTTTGGATGAGGCACCCCAAGCAGTCACACATTCTACATGTAGGAACTACTTGCGAAGTTCTTTTAGGTTCGTACCAGTTCAGTGTTGCATGTTTTGGTTATTCAAGCATCCAGACAAATGAAAACGTGCCTCATTACTGAATAAAACAATGTGCGTTCTGAGGCAGGTTTTCGAATGAAACAAAATTGGGTGGATTAAGTGTGTGCAACAATGCCAGTTTGCATGGATGAAGTTTCAAGTCTTCATGAAGAATTCATCTTGCTGTGCAGTCAGAAATTGCAAGAATGGCTGTGTGTGTTCATGCATATCGCTTGGGGAATTCAAAATTACCAGCCTCATTTTCTCTACATTTTCTGGTGTCCTGGTGGTTCTTTAGGTCCTGGTTTCTTTTTCTGCACATTACCAGTATCCATAAACGCGTCCACCCGCACAACAACTGATTTTCTAGCAGGAACATGACCTGCTGGGCTATTATTGACCTGTTCGCTAAATGCACACTAGGCATGAAGTTAAGCTGTTCGCTGAATGCACGCTAGTTTGTGATGGCCAAATGGCCTCTGGAAAAGTACGTGACCGTAGCAAATACGCACTCTCCTCTCGTCCACTGCATGATCAATGCTAAGCCCACGTTAAAGAAAAGTTTGGGCCTGCACTTTCAAATGCACTTGGCCCCACACAGCAATGAGTAATGGCCGCTCTGTGGCCCATGTTTCGTGTGTGTGTGTGTGTGTGTGTGTGTCCCCTTTCCTGAAGAAAGCTTTGGCCAAAAGCTAAATGTGTAACTGTCTTTTGTTTTGCTTATGAGCAACTGAATGTGTCATCTTTACAGTGAGTTGCAATTTATCTTCTCCTAATACTATTGTTAATTAGATTCATTAGAAAGTTTCTTGTATACCACATTTAATGGAGAGCCTTCTGCACTGTCATTTAATTTATAGTTCTTAGCCTTCTCTCAACATGCACTCATAACCAGCAGCAGATGTATTCTTTGTCCTATCTTTAATTATGTTAGCTGTTTAAATACTTGAATTTATTTGTTTTGTAGCACTCGGTCCAAAGGCTGGTTTGATGCAACTGTCCATGCTACTCTATCCTCTTCGAGGCCCTTTATCTAGGAGTAATTACTGCAGTCTACATCCCTCTGAATCTGCTTATTGCAGTCCTCTCTTGGTCTCCCTCTAAGATTTTTTCCCACGTGCTTCCCTCCACTGCTGAATTTGTGATTCCTTGATGCCTCAGAATGTGTCCTACCTACCGATCCCTTCTTTTGGTCAGGTTGTACCACAAATTTCTCTTCTCCTCAATTCTAATCAATAACCCCTCATTGGTTGTGTGATCTACACATCTAATCTTCACCATTCTTCTGTATCGCCACATTTCAAAAGTTTCTTCTATTCTTTCCTTGTCTAAACTGTTTATTGTCCATGTTTCACTTCCATACATGGTTACTCTCCACACAAATACTTTCAGGAAGGACTTCCTTACACTTAAATGTATACTCAGTGTTAACAAATTTCTCTTCTTCAGAAAGGCTTTTTCTTGACATTGTCAGTCTACATTTCATATACTTCCTACTTTGACCATCATCAGTTATTTTGCTTCCCAAACAGCAAAACTCATCTGCTACTTTCTCATTTTCTAATCTAATTCCCTCAGCATCACCTTATTTAATTAGACTACTTTCCATTATCCTGGTTTTGATTTTGTTGATGTTCATTTTATATCCTCTTTTCAAGATACTCTCCATTCCAATCAACTGCTCTTCCAAATCCTATGCTGTCTCTGAAAGAATTAAGATGTCATCAGCAAACCTCAAAAATTTTATTTCTTCTCTCTGGACATTAATTCCTACTCCAAATTTTTCTTTTTTCCCTTTACTGCTTGCTCAATATACAGATTGAATAACATAAGGGATAGGCTACAACCCTGTCTGTCTCGCTTCTCAACCGTTGCTTCCCTTTCGTGCATCTCAACTCTTATAACTGCCATCTGGTTAAATAGCCTTTTGCTTCCTTTATTTTACCCCTGCCACCTTTAGAATTTGTAAGAGAGTATTCCAGTAAACACTGTCAAAAGCTTTCTTTAAGTCTACAAATGCTATAAACACAGGTTTTCTTTTCCTTAACCTATCTTCCATGAGAAGTTATAGGGTGAGCATTGCCTTGAGTGTTAATATTTTTCTCTGGAATCCGAACTGATCTTCCCCAAGTTTGGCTTCGAGTTTTTCCATTCTTCTGTAAAGGATTCATATTAGTATTTTGTAGCTGTGACTTATTAAAAACTGATAGTTCGGGTAATTTTCACACCTGTCAGCACCTGCTTTCTTTGGAATTGGGATTATTATATTGTTCTTGAAGTCTAAGGGTATTTCTCCTGTCTCGTACATCTTGCTACATCTACATGGTTGCTCTGCAATTCATATGTAAGTGCCTGGCAGAGGGTTCATCGAACCATTTTCATACTACTTCTCTACCATTCCACTCTCGAATGGCGCATGGGAAAAAGGAGCTCTGATTTCTCTTATTTTATTATGATGATCATTTCTCCCTACATAGGTGGGTGTCAAAAATATATTTTCACATTCGGAAGAGAAAGTTGGTGATTGAAATTTCATAAATAGATCTCGCCGCAAAGAAAACCGCATTTGTTTCAGTGACTACCACCCCAACTCGTGTGTCATATCGGTGACACTCTCACCCGTACTGTGCGATAACACGAAACGAACTGCCCTTCTTTGCACTTTTCGATGTCCTCCATCAATCCCATCTGGTAAGGATCCCACACTGCGCAGAAATATTCCAGCAGAGAATTGGACAAGTGCGATGTAGGCTGTCTCTTTAGTGGGTTTGTCGTGTCTTCTAAGTGTTCTGCCATCAAAGTGCAGTCTTTGTTTCGCCCTCCCCATGATATTATCTATGTGGTCTTTCCAATTTAAGTTGCTTGTAATTGTAATTCCTAGGTATTTAGTCGAATTGACAGCCCTTAGATGTGTGCGATTTATCGTGTACCCAAAATTTACTGGATTTCTTTTAGTACCCATGTGGATGGCCTCGCACTTTTCTTTGTTTAGTGCCAATTGCCACTTTTCTCACCATACAGAAATTCTCTCTAGATCATTTTGTAATTGGAATTGATCATCTGATGATTTTACTAGACGGTAAATTACAGCATCATCTGCAGTCAGTCTAAGGGGGCTGCTCAGATTATCGCCTAAATCATTTATGTAAATCAGGAACATCAGAGGGCCTATGACACTACCTTGCAGAACGCCAGATATCACTTCTGTTCTACTTGATGATTTACCATCTATTACTAAGAACTGTGAGCTCTCTAAGAGGAAATCACGAATCTAGTCACACAACTGAGACGATACTCTATATGCACACAATTTGATTAATAGTCGCTTGTGAGGAATGGTATCAAAAGCCTTCCGGAAATCTAGGAATATGGAATCGATCTGAGATCCCTTGGCGACAGCACTCATTACTTCATGGGAATAAAGAGCTAGCTGTGTTGCACAAGAATGATATTTCCTGAATCTGTAAGTCATTTTCTTCAAGGTGATACATAATGTTAAAGTACAGTACATGCTCCAAAATCCTGCTGCAAATTGAGGGCAGTGATATGGGTCTGTAATTCAATGGGTTACTCCTATTTCCTTTCTTGAATATTTGTGTGACCTGTTCTACTTTCCAGTCTTTAGGAACAGACCTTTCGTCAAGTGAGTGGTTGTATATTATTGCTAAGAAAGGTGCTATTGTGTCTGGATTCTCTGAGAGGAACCTGATTGGTATACCATCTGAACCAGAAGACTTTCTTAAGTAATTTGAGTTGTTTCGCAACACCTAAGATATCTACTTTTATGTCACTCATGCTAACTGCTGTTCTGGTTTCAAATTCTGGCATATTTACTTCGTCTTCTTTCATGAAGGAATTACAGAAAAATGTATTTAGTAACTCCGCTTTAGTGGTACCATCATCGGTAACATTTCCATTGCTATCGCGCAGTGACGGTATTGACTGTTTCTTGCCACTGGTATACTTTATATACAACCAGAATCTCTTTGGGTTTTCTACCATATTTTGAGACAATGTCCCATTGTAGAACCTATTAAAAGCATCTCGGATTGACGTCCGCACTAAATTTTGAGCTTCCGTGAAACTTAGCCGGTCTTGGGATATTGCGTTCTCCCGAATTTGGAATGCTCTGTTCGTTGCTTCTGCAACAGTGTTTTGACGTCTTTTGTGTACCATGGTGGATCAGTCCCATCTCTTATTAACTTATGCGGTATATCTATTGCTGTCGATACTGTATCTTTGAATTTGAGCCACATCTGGTCTACACTTACATAATTAGCTTGAAAGGAATGGAGCTCTTAGGAAGGCATCAAATAAATTTTTATCTTCTGTTTTAAATATATATATTTTGCGTTTATTTTTAGTGGTTTTGGTTTTTATGGTTTTTGAGCCTCCCTACAACGACCTTGTGTTCACTAATCCCTGTATCCATCATGACACACTCTATTAGATCAGGATCATTTGTGGCTAAGAGGTCAAGTGTGTTTTCGCAACCATTTACAATTCATGTTGGCTCATGAACTAATTGTTTAAAGTAATGTCCAGAGAAAGCATTTAGTACACTTTCGGAAGATGTTTTCTGTCTACCACCGACTTTGAACATGTATTTTTGCCAACAAATCGAGGGTAGATTGAAGTCTCCACCAATTATAACTGTATGAGTGGGATACTTATTTGTAATGAGGTTAAAGTTTTCTTTGAATCATTCAGCTATTATACCATCTGAGTTGGGGGGGTCGATAGAAGGAGCCAATTATTATTTTGGTACTGCTGTGGAGTATAACCTCTACCCAAAGTAATTCACAGGAACTATCAATTTCAACTTCACTACAAGATAAACTACTACCAACAGACACAAACGCACCAACGCCTACTTTATCTAATCTATCCTTTCTGATCACAGTTTGTGCCTCTGTAAAAATTTCTGCAGAATTTATCTCCGGCTTTAGCCAGCTTTCTGTTCCTATAACGATTTCAACTTCAGTGCTTTCTATCAGCGCTTGAAGCTCTGGTACTTTTCCAACACAGCTATGAAATTTACAACTACAATACCGACTGTTGCTTGGTTGATTCTCGTCGTTTCTTTGCCCTGTACCCTTTGAGACTGGAGCCCTTTTTGATCTTTCCCGAGACTGTCTAACCTAAAAAACCACCCAGTCCACGCCACACAGCCCCTGCTGCCCATGTAGCCACCTCCTGTGTGTAGTGGACACCAGACCTTTTTAGCGGAACCCGAAACCCCACTACCCTATGGCACAAGTCGAGGAATCTGCAGCCTACACGGTCGCGGAACCATCCAAGCCTCTGATTCAGACCCTTCACTCGGCTCTGTACCGAAGGTCCACAATCGGTCCTGTTGATGATGATGCTGCAGATAGTGAGCTCTGCCTTCATCTTGCTAGCAGGACTGGCAGACTTCACCAACTCAGATAGCCACTGGAAACTGTAACACCTCCGTTTTTATCCCGACCAGATCTGATCGAATAGCAGCCCAATATTTATTATTAACATGACCGTGAACCTAATGGGGCTGGCAGTCGGAATTGACCGCTACGGAAGTTGTTACTTTCCAGTTCGTCCTGTTCAATACTATAATACTGAATGTATGATAATAAGGAACACCAACACAGTTTCACTAATTACGAACTTATATTCGTCTCAAAACACAAAAAGGAGACAGCCACTGCCTTAGTCATACATATCTAATTACGGCTAATCTCAGCACAGGATTTCTTCATTTGCCATTATCGTCACACGCTAGTCCATCACTGCATCCAACACTGCAATCCAAGGTTAGGCCGGCACGGTAGACGCAAAACTAAATATTGGCACTAGTAACGTCACTGCTCACTTTTATAAAGATACTTCATCACTTTCCCGGTATTCATTTTATTATTTAGGGGTCTAACCACGGCGATGGTGACACCCTTCTCCGTTAAAAACCCTGTATTCCAATAATGGCCTCCACACACACCATTTCCGCCAACCACACTGGCGAATCTCGACACTCGCTCTCTCAACAAGTCACAATCGATTGTTCGCCCTATCGACCTGTGCCAAGTGCAAAGTTATAGTAAGGGCCTACGGACCCCTTACAAAACCAGAGAGAATCTCTTCCGATCCGTAGTAACACACGTCATTAGTGCCAACATGAGCCACCACCTGCAGTTGGCTGCACCCTGTACCCTTCATGGCATCCGGACCCTTCCCACATCTTGGATGACTCCCCTCCCGGTATGCTCACAGAGTGCACATTGGCTTTCTTCCCATCCTTAGCTGCCATATCCCTAAGGGGCTCCATCACCTGCCTAACATTGGAGCTTCCAGTGACAAGCAATCCCACCCTCTGCGCTTGTCCGGGCCTCTCAGGAAGACCGGCCACTGCCACAACAGATGAGGCTGCCCTTACTGGCTCAGAAGTACTTTCAGCAGTGGGCAGTACCTCAAACCTGTTACAGAGGCATAAGGGTACAGCCTTGAGGCCAGCACCAACTTTCGCGTTCCGCCCAGGGATTCGTGACCCTGCCACGGTTCGCCAATCACCGTCAGACAAGTGTTGACCAGCAGGGGCGTCCACATCCGAGGGCACAGTGGCATCAGAGATCCCAGGCGATGCTGCAGGCTCCAGAGGCACCAAAGCACTCACCTCAGGTGTCCCAGTGTCACCACGGCCCAGGGCAACAGCCTGGAGCCTGTAGACAATGGCCAACACAGCTTCGAGCTGTTTACGGACGGTGGCCAATTCCTCCTGAATCCGTACACAACAGGCGCAGTCCCTAACAATTTCTTTTCTTCCTCTCTTTTATCTCACAAGCCGTTCAAAACAAACAGATGACTGACGACTACGTGAATTTACACTATACGGGCACTAAAACGCGATGCTACAACTCTCAAATACTATAATACGCCTGAAATTTGTGAATTAAACTATGCAGGTACCCAAAAACACGCAAATAAATTAATTGCTTACTACATAGAAGAGTTTAATCATGCCTAGCTCTCTCAAAGTTATCAGTAGCTCTAATGGAATGTCGTCTATTCACATGGCCTTATTTTGACTCAAGTCTTTCAGTGTTTTGTCAAAGTCTTCACACCATATCATATCTCCCTTCTCTTCGTACTCTATGTCCTCTTCCATTTCCATAATATTGCCCTCAAGTGCATCTCCCTTGTATCGACCCTCTATATTCTCCTTCCACCTTTCTGCTTTCCCTTCTTTGCTTAGGACTGGTTTTCTATCTGAGCTCTTGATATTCATACAGGTGGTTGTCTTTTCTCCCAAGGTTTTTTTTTTTAATTTTCCTGTAGGCAATATATATCTTACACCTAATTATATATGCTTCTACAGATGTATATTTGTCCTCTAGACATTCCTGCTTAGCCATTTTGCACTTCATGTTGTTCTAATTTTGTAGACATTTGTATTCCCTTTCACCTGCTTCATATATTGTGTTTTTGTATTTTCTCCTGTTGTCGATTAAATTCAGTATTCCTTGCATTACCCAAGGATTTCTACTAGCCCTTGCCTTTTTGCCTACTTGATCGTCTGCTGCCTTCACTATTTCATCCCTCAAAGCTACCCATTCTTCTTCTATTGTATTCCTTTCCCCTGTTCTTGTCAAACGTTCCCTAACACTCCCACTGAAACCCTTGACAGCCTCTGGTTCTTTCAGTTTATCCATGTTTCATCTCCTTAAATTCCTGTCTTTTTGCAGTTTGTTTAGTTTTAAACTGCAGTTCATAACCAATATATTGTGCTCAGAGTCCACATCTGCACCTGGAAATGTCTTACATCTGAAAACGTGGTTAATAAATCTCTGTCTTGCCATTATATAATCAATCAATACCCTTCCGGTGTCTCCAGGTCCCTTCCATGTGTACAACCTTCTCTCATGATTCTTAAACCAAGTGCTAGCCATGATTAAATTATGCTCTGTGCAAAATTCTACCATGCTGCTTCCTTTTTCATTCCTTTTTCCCAGTCCATATTCACCTACTACTTTTTCTTCTCTTCCTTTTCCTGCTGTAGACTTCCAGTCTCCCACGACTGTTAAATTTTTAACTCCCTTAACTATCTGAATAATTTCTTTTAAGTCATAATACATTACCTCAATCTCCTCCTCATCTGCAGAGTTAGTTGGCGTATAAGCATGTACTACTGTGGTGGGTGTGGGATTTGTTTCTATCTTGGCTACAATAATGCATTCACTATGGTGTTCATAGTAGCTTATCGGTGTTCCTATTTTTTTTTTACTCATTGTTAAACCTAGTCCTGCACTACTGTTATTTGATTCTAAACTCAGATTGGAATGTATACCGCAGAGACGGGCTGGACAGTGAAGGGGGAGGAGTGTTTATAGCGATAGGAAGTGCAATAGTATCGAAGGAAATTGACGGAGATCCGAAATGTGAAATAATTTGGGTGAAGGTCACAGTTAAAGCAGGCTCAAACACGGTAATTGGATGTCTCTATAGGCACCCTGGCTCAGCAGTTGTTGTGGCAGAACACCTGAATGAAAATTTGGAAAATATATCCCGACCACGTTAGAGTTTTGGGTGGAGATTTTAATTTACCACATATAGACTGGGAGACTCAAACGTTCATAACGGGTGGCAGGGACGAAGAATCCAGTGAATTTTTTTGAACTGCATTATCTGAGAACTACCTTGAGCAGTTAAACAGAGAACCGACTCGTGGCGATAACATATTAGACCTTCTGGTGACAAACAGATCTGAACTATTTGAAACTGTTAACACAGAACAGGGAATCAGCGATCATAAAGCGGTTACAGCGTCGGTGATTTCAGCTGTAAATAGACATATTAAAAATGGTAGGAAGATTCTTCTGTTTAGCAAAAGTGACAAAAAGCAGATTTCAGAGTACTCGACGGCTCAGCACAAAAGTTTTATCTCAAGTACAGATAGTGTTGAGGATCAGTGGACAAAGTTCAAAACCATCATACAATATGCATTAGATGAGTATGTGCCAAGCAAGATCATAAGAGATGGAAAAGAGCCACCGTGGTACAACAACAGAGTTAGAAAACTGCTACGGAAGCAAAGGGAACTTCACAGCAAACATAAACATAGCCAAAGCCTTGCAGACAAACAAAAATTACACGAAACGAAATGTAGTGTGAGGAAGGCTATGCGAGAGGCATTCAGTGAATTCAAAGGTAGAGTTATATGTACTGATTTGGCAGAAAATCTTAAGACATTTTGGTCTTACGTCAAAGCGTAGGTGGATCAAAACAAAATATCCAGACACTCTGTGACCAAAATGGTACTGAAACAGAGGATGACAGACTAAAGGCTGAAATATCAAAGGTCTTTTTCACAGAGGAAGACTGCAGTGTAGTTCCTTCTCTAGATTGTCGCACAGATGACGAAATGGTAGATATCGAAATAGATGACAGAGGGATAGAAAAACAATTAAAATCGCTCAAAAGAGGAAAGCCCGCTGGACCTGATGGGATACCAGTTCGATTTTACACAGAGTACGCGAAGGAACTTGCCCCCTTCTTGCAGCGGTGTACCGTAGGTCTCTTGAAGAACGTAGCGTTCCAAAAGATTAGAAAAGGGCACAGGTCATCCCCGTTTTCAAGAAGGAATGTCGAACAGATCTGCAGAACTATAGACCTAAATCTCTAACGTCGATAAGTTGTAGAATTTTGGAACACCTATTATGTTAGAGTATAATGACTTTTCTGGAGACTAGAAATCTACTCTGTAGGAATCAACATGGGTTTCGAGAAACACGATCGTGTGAAACCCAGCTCATGCTATTCGTTCACGAGACTCAGAGGGCCATAGAAACAGGTTCCCAGGTAGATGCCATGTTTCTTGACTTCCGCAAGGCATTTTATACAGTTCCCCACAGTCATTTAATGAACAAAGTAAGAGCATATGGACTATCAGACCAATTGTGTGATTGGATTGAAGAGTTCCTATATAACAGAACGCAGCATATCATTCTCAATGGAGAGAAATCTTCCGAAGTAAGAGTGATTTTAGATGTGCCGTAGGGGAGTGTCATAGGACCGTTGCTTTTCACAATATATATAAGTGACCTTGTGGATAACATCAGAAGTTCACTGAGGCTTTTTGCAGATGATGCTGTAGTATATTGAGAGGTTGTAACAATGGAAAATTGTACTGAAATGCAGGAGGATCTGCAACGAATTGACGCTTGGTGCAAGGAATGGCAATTGAATCTCAATGTAGGCAAGTGTAATGCGCTGCGAATACATAAAAAGAAAGATCCTTTATCATTTAGCTACAATATAGCAGGTCAGCAACTGGAAGCAGTTAATTCCATAAATTATCTGGGAGTAGGCATTAGGAGTGATTTAAAATGGAATGACCATGTAAAATTAATCGTCGGTAAAGCCGATGCCAGACTGAGATTCATTGAAAGAATCCTAAGGAAATGCAGTCCGAAAACAAAGGAAGTAGGTTATAGTACACTTGTTCGCCCACTGCTTGAGTACTGCCCAGCAGTGTGGGATCTGTACCAGATAGGGTTGATAAGAGATAGTTAAGATCCAATGAAGAGCAGCGCACTTCGTTACAGGATCATTTAGTAATTGCAAAAGTGTTACAGAAATGATAGATGGACTCCAGTGGAAGACTCTGCAAGAGAGACGTTCAGTAGCTCAGTACGGGCTTTTGTTGAAGTTTCGAGAACATACCTTCACCGAGGAGTCAAGCAGTATATTGCTCCCTCCTACGTATATCTCATGAAGAGACCGCGAGGATAAAATCAGAGAGATTAGAGCCTACACAGAGGCGTGCTGACAATCTTTCTTTCCACGAACAATATGAGACTGGAATAGAAGGGAGAACCGATAGAGGTATGCAAGGTGCCCTCCACCACACACAGTCAGGTGTTTTGCGGAGTATGGATGTAGGTGGAGATGCAGATGTAGGTGGAGTCAGCCTAAGCAAATACTGCTCACCATGTCTTTCATGCTGCTGTGAATCGTAAACGTGGCTATAGTGGGGTGCCGTGCATGCCCCAGTAGCACAGATGGCTGTATCACAGATGCAGTCACATCAAATAAGTGTCTGTGGAGAGGACAGACAGACCTATAATTCCAGTAGAGGGGCAGTAGGCTTTACAGTAGTTGTAGGGGCAATGGTGTGGGTGATTGGCCAATCTGATGTTGTAACATTAACCAAGGAGAATATACAGCTGTTATATTTACTGAGCATATAACAGCTCTCTTGTATGGTTTCATGAAAAAAGAAAACAGATCTGGCATTCTATGGGTCAGAGTGTGGAATGCACGTCCCTTAATTTTGAGGGCAGATTACAAAACTAGAAAAGGAAGAGGTGGTTTTAATGTTTGTTTGAGATGGAGCACAAGCTGGGGTGGGGGAAGGTTGTAAAAGATAATTGACCATGCACTTTCAAAGAGAGAATCCCAGCAATGGCCTTGGGTGATTTAAGGAAATCATAAGAATCTAAGTCTAGGTAGGGACTTGAACTGCCATCTTCCTGAATAAAGAGTCAAATGCCTTACCAAATTCGGACAGAGAAATGGATTGGTTGAAATTAGGTACAGCAGAAGTTAGCAAAGGGGCTGCATCTAGAAATGAACTTTCCTGCAGACAGAATGGGACAGGGCTATATGAGCTGAGTGGGATAAAGCCGAACCGGTGAATGTCAACTGCTGTTTGTTTATGTGGTTGATTCAGTTTGCAAATGTTGAGCATTGTTATAGTTACTATCGAAATCCATAGATTCAGACTACCAGAGTGGAAATAAACGACTAACAGAAATAACAGGTAATAAAGATTATGTACTATCTTCTCGGTGTATCCAAGAAAGTGAAATTCTTACAGAAAATTTTTGGCCAGCTCGGTACACTAGACAGGGCGAGTTGTAGTCCCCGGCTAGCAGCCACTTAAGTTCCATTCTGGGAGTAGTGCGGAAAATGTATTGTACGAACACGTAATAACACCTAACTGGAGAATAATTGCCGGATAACTAAACCGGTGATTGTAGCAGGGTTAGTAAAGTTAACCAAGAATGGGTTTTGACAGTGGTAGGAATAGTTACAGAATTAGTGATGACAAGATTGTTTGTTAGAACGAGGAAGGAGAAGAAACGGGGACATCACACAAATTATGGAAGAATATGATGATTCCGAATGTACACAAAAATTTCATTCTACTACTTTTCGGTCTCGGGTGTGAGAAACTGGAGCGTATGAATGAAATGTGAAACTATTTCCTAACATAAAGCTTTTTGATTGTAGTAGACCTGATAGGTATTTCATATTGGTACTTCATGAATTATATTCTCGTACTATAAAAAGGATCATTATTGCCAAAACAGTCTGGCTTATTTGGTGTGTGCTACAATTGCTGCAATATTGGAAAGGCCTGTTTTGTTTAGTCCAGCATGCAGGGACAAAATTGACGTAATCACATCGAGTCTTGGATACTATTTGTATTAACAGCTTTTTCAGTATTAGACAACAACATTTCGATTTTTCATGTAGCAAAGTGTTTGATGAACTTTGAGGTAATAGATTCTTTCGCAGAAAGGAAAGCGCGCCATGTAAAGCTGCAGCAATATTAGAGAGAAAATTGCTAGGATCTAGGGATTGAAGAAATGTTCGCTGTCTTGCCTGTCTCTTGCCTTTAATGGTTTTAGGTAACCTATATTTAATTTGATGTCACATAGAAGAGCAAGTTACTAGCTAATAGGCAATGAAGAGTCCAGATTTTCTGAAGAGTTCTTGTTCTCCCGGTTACAAATAATCCCATCAAGTACTAATTGCCCCCCCCCCCCCCCCCCCCCCTCTCTCTCTCTCTCTCTCTCTCTCTCTCTCTCTCTCTCTCTCTCTCTCTCTCTCTCTCTTTAAGGGGAGGGGGGGGGCGGCGAATGTCAAACTGGCCAACTGGGAGCAGGAGAGGCACTACAGGACATTTTAATTTCCACTGTCCCGAGATACTTTGATGGCATCCATTGCAAAATATACACGTTTGAGTTCCACAGAGCGAAATACAGTGACGCGCTGTATAAGAATGTGGTTTGAAGAGGCGTGGCACTGCACTTCGGCACACTAAAGACCAAATAACATGTCTTACATTTCCTCGAAGATACATGTTTTATGTATCACACTCTTCAGAAAGATGTGCGCTACAAAATGAACTTATTTTTGAAAAGTCTTATTATTATTATTAAAAGTTCTGGTGCACAGAGCAGTCTGAGTTGAAGGGGGGGGGGGGGGGGGGTTAGTCTCTACATGATCCATGTTTACGTCTAGTGATTTTTCTGTTTCCTCTTTGTTTAATCTTCCAATGTTTGTTTTTGTTACAAATGAATAGAGAATAATCTCTGTAAGTGCAGTACTAATACAGGTCAGTTCTGTGTAACTTTTCAATACATTGTCACAGAACAGTTTGGCGACAGTGCTGTTTGTCACTGCTGGGTTAGTGGTTATTCTTAATATTTTTATGTCCCTGAAAACACACGTTATTGAAGCAAATATTGCACTAGTGATAATTTTGAACTGCTATATCAGATGCTCACATAAAATTTCACTTTAAAACATTTTGTCTGTTCTGAGAAAGAAGTCAGTGTTTCCTATTCACACTTGGTCTCACATAAAAATGTGATGAGCGGAATTTGTGTGGGGTGTCTCAATCCACACAGTATAAAAACGAAATTATAAATATTTGCAAAAACACTAGATAAAATGCATCTGACTTCTCTTAGGAGAGAACCTAGAGCTGTATGTACATGCGATAGTTATTCTCATCTTATCTTCACAGTCCATATGCAAAGAGGTTGCAGTTATTCCCAGAGTAATCATTTAAAACCAGTTCTTGAAACTAGGTTAATAGACTTTCTCGGGATAGTTTACGTCTATGTTAAAGAGTCTTCCAGTTCAGTTCCTTCAGTATCCCTGAGAGATTCACCGATGGAGTAAACAAACCTGTGACCATTCGTGCTGCTGTTCTCTTGTAAACATTCAATATCCCCTGTTAGACCTATATGGCATGGGTCCCACCCACTTGACCAACATTCTAGAATGGGTCACACGAGTGATTTGTAAGCAATCTCCTTTGTAGATTGATTGCACTTCCCCAGTATTCTACAAATAAACAGATGTCTACCACCTGCTTTACTTATGACTGAACCTAACTGATCATTCCATTTCACGTCCCTAAAAAATGTTACATCCAGCTATTTGTATGAGTTGGCAGATTCCAGCAGTTACTCACTGCTGTTATAGTCATAGGATACTAGATTTTTTAATTGTGTGAAGTGCAAAGTTTTACATTTTTGAATATTTAAACAAGTTGCCAATCTCTGTACCACTGAAATCTTATCAGTATATGACTGAATATTTATGCAGCAGCTTTCAGATAGTGTTTCATTATAGATAACAGCGTAATCTGCAAAAGGCCTAATTTTACTATTAATATTGTCTGCAAGGTCATAAATATGCAGCATGGACAGCAAGGGTCCCAACAAGCTTCCCTGGAGCATACTTGAAGTTACGCCTACATCTGGCGATGACTCTCCATCCAAGATAACGTGCTGTGTCCTCCATACCAAAAAGCCTCAATCCAGTCACGAATTTCATTTTGATAACCCGCGGTATCGTACTTTTGACAATAAACATAGGTGTAGTACCAAGTTGAATGCTTTTCGGAAATCAAGAAACACTGCATCTACCTGATTGCCGTTATCCTACACTTTCAGTATGTCATATGAGAAAAGTGCAAGTTGGGTTTCACACGATCGACGTTTTCGAAATCCATGCTGGTTGGCATTAAGAAGGTGACTGTGTTCAAGATATCACATTTTATTTGAGCTCAGAATATATTTTGAGATTTTACAACAAATCGATGTTGAGGATATTGGACAGTAATTTTGTGGATCGCTTCTACTACCCTTCTTGTAGACGGGTTTGACCTGTGTTGTTTTTTGTTAGAGGGTACTGTATCAACACATTCAGTTCACAATACTTTTCGTTTTAAATACAGTCCATGACTACACTAATGGATGGGGATTAAGCAGTGCAGTAGTAAGTTTCGACATTATTACTTGCATTTACTCTCAGGTCTGATAATGTGTGTGTGTGTGTGTGTGTGTGTGTGTGTGTGTGTGTGTGTGTGTGTGTGTGTGTTTTTTTTTTTTTTTTTAACTGCTATGAATTTGTGAGAGACAATTCCATTTTCCATCCTGGGTGTTACTCAGTCATTGTCATTTATACTATTATCAGCTGATTTCAGCTGTTTGCCATTTTTACTCCTACACTTGTAAATTTACACAATTGGCCTTTGTGGGGCTGTACAAATGTGCATCTGTCATTTTAAAACGTAATCAATGTCAAAGAAAACATGAGCAAGAACAACAGTTTTTCCCCTCATTGCTTTGAAATAACATTATTGCCATAGTGGAATATGTATGTAACCTTAAGAATTAATAATATATCACCAAGAACATTACTCTGTGTGGATCCAACACTGCCAGTTTACTGTAAACAGCTGTTGAAAGATTTACCAGCAAAAAGTCACCACTGGACAGCTGATTGCACTTACCAATATGTGCTGGGTAAATGGTGTCTCGCTATTATGTATATTTCATGGGTGTGTGTAAAATTTTGTTCCATCTCTTAAATTATATCTAATTGATCTCCAAAGTGTTCCAGTAAATTTTGTACAAAGACATTAGATAAAAATTAACTTCTTTAACTCTGAACTAACAAGACTTGGCTTCTTTGTCTCTGGAGTTGAAAAAAAGTCTGAGCTGCTACCACCCCCCCCCCCCTCCCCTCCCCCTCTTCCCTCAAGTAGTAGAATATCTCTCATCTTTTCTTTTCTGGTTCCAATAATACTATCTAGTTACAGTCTTCCCTTAATGTTCTGATGAGTCATAAAGTAAAGGCAAAGAAGCATATTGTTTAGTGTCAGATCAATGTCTTTGTATGTAATATTTGCCAATATTGAATGATGCTTGGAAATCTCTTAGCATTTCATAAAATTGCCAGCATGATTGTAATGAATGTATGTTCTTTAACTAGTGTTTCTTGCAATAGGCGATAAATGCCAAAGGTGGCCGGTACCTGGAAGCCCAAGTACAAGGAAGTAAGATACAGGCGGAGGAAGGAACTCTTGTAATCTTAGCAGCTGGTGACAGATCTCTCTTTGATGAATGTCAGTCCTGTTTCAAAGCAATGGGCAAAAATTCTTTCTACCTTGGTGAGTATACTACTGGACTTGGTCTTCAGGCTTTGTGTTATTTACTCCTTGAAATAAGAGAAAAGGTTTCATTCCAGTAGTGACTGGTAAAATTACTTAACTGGTACGATAAATGTTTTTTTACATAGTTCCCTTTAATGGAAATGCATTTTCTGCAGTGTGTGGCCAGCTTTGTGATCCCCTCTTGAAAGAAAACTGATGATCATGCCAACAGCAAATCACATATATACTGCTTAACTTCCATTTCAATGTTGGACTGTTTCCACCCAAATACCATCCATCGGGGGCGGGGGAATTGCGTATGTGCATGACATGTAATATAGTGTGGATTGTGAAAAGATTGTTAAATGCTATGATCATATTGTTTTCTGTAACACCTAAGAACTACATTCTCATACCCCTCCTCCCCTGTCCGTGTTTCTACTTATTCGTCACTTGCATATCATAGCAGTGTTCGTTTTTTTATAGAACAATTTACGACCCTTTGACTCCCGTAGCGGTAGATCCCTGTATTTTCTGTTGTACGTACATTAATCCTTCTTCCATAGGTCATGAATTTGGCATTTCATAATGATGTGGAATGTGTCACTTTAAAATAAGTTTTCTTTACACAAAATAATTTAATGTAACATTTTTTTACTGCTTCATATCTAAGAATTCATATGTTGAGTAGGAGGAGTTGTCATTCAGAAATTCTTTTAATTTGCTTTTAAATGTTGGTAGGCTATCTGTCAGACTTTTAATACTATTTGGCAAATGACCAAAGATTTTTGTGGCAGCATAATTCACCCCTTTCTGTGCCAAAGTGAGGTTTAATCCAGAGTAGTGAAGATCATCCATTCTTCTAGTGTTGTAGCTATGTACTTCGCTGGTACTTTTGAATTGGAATGGGTTATTAATGACAAATTTCATAAGTGAATATATATATATATATATTGTGAAGGTACTGTGAATATCCCGAGTTCCTTAAATAAATGTCTGCAAAGTGATCATGGGTGGGCTCCATATATTATTCTGATTACACGTTTTTGTGCAATGAATACTTTCTCCCTTAATGACGAATTGCCCCAAAATATAATGCCATATGAAAGCAGTGAATGAAAATAGGCATAGTAGGCTAATTTACTGAAACGTTTATCACCAAAATTTGCAATAACCCTAATAGCATAAGTAGCTGAACCTAACCGTTTCAGCAGATCATTGATTTGTTTCTTCCAATTCAATTTCTCATTGCTGCACACACCCAGAAATTTTAGTATTCTGCCTTAACTACAGACTTCTGTTCATTCTCTATATTTATCAATGGTGTTATGCCATTTACTGTACAGAATTGTATAAACTGTTTTTTCTCAAAATTTAGTGAGAGTCCATTTGCAGAGAACCGCTTAATAATTTTCTGAAAGACGTCATTTGCAATTTCCTCAGCTGCTGCTTGCTTGTTGGGTGTGATCACTATACTTGTATCATCAGCAAAAAGAACTAGCTTTGCATCTTGATGAGTGTCGAGTGGCAAGTCGTTAATATATTGTTAAGAATGGTAAGGGACCCAAGACAGCCTGTAGGACACTGTTCTTGATATCTCCCCAGTTAAAGGACTCTTTTGCAGGCTATCTGCACTGTTAATTTCAACCTTCTGCATTCTCCCAGTTATTCCGATGCTTCTTCTTTAGTCTTCTTCTTATTTCTTATTTATTCCGGCTTCTTGAGATCCCTTGTGAAGAGACACGATACAACATGTTCAGTAGTGATGTGGGACAAACAATGAAGTTACACAACAGTTAGTAACTTAACTTCTGAAACCCCCAGTTTATTGGCATTTCTGGAAATAAAATCACTGTCATACTCTCATGCGGTCATCAAATTTCATGCAACAGTTTGTATGTGTAATGGGACTTAATACGTCGCAAATCGTTCTAATGAATGAATTAATCTGCATTACAGTGTTGCTAAGCAACATGATCAACAAGGTGATATGTGTCCCAATTAAAACAGAACCTTGATATTTTGAATAAACTTTCAGTTCATTTTTGTCAAAATCAGCACTTGTCTCAAAATTAATTTCCAACTTCGTGCATTAAGTTCAAGCGTGTTTGCAACTATTGTACGCGATTCACTGGACAGCTCGATAATGCACTAGTGTGTAATGTATTTCAGATGAAGCGTGCAGGTTTGTTTTCCCTAATTGGCTAAATGACTCTTTTGTAATAACGTGAAGTGTCTATCTCACGTAAAGTCTAAATGAAACTGGATTTGTCTCCATTCGGGTCAAAATCACAAAATATAAAATTCACTGTGCAGGTCAGTGAACTGTACACATGCACTTTTTAGCACTCTAAGTGATAACTCATCTCAGAGTAAAAGCCGCACATAAATTCACACTTTTTCATGCACACAAAATTCAAAACGCCTTTATATTAAACAGACAGATTTTGGCCTGCAATTACTAAATAACATTTCCCATTCTGAGTAAACTTCAAGGACTTGCATTTCATAATCAATAAAATTTTATCATCTGAAAGAAACTATTAGTTTGCTAAAACTGATTCAGATTACAGTCGAGTGGTGTGTAGACGATGACATCACGAATTGATACTTGCTTGGAATGAACGAAATACCTATACTGAAAAATACTGTCTGTTGAGTAATTTACTGACTTTTATAACAAATTTGCTACCCCTTGCAACACTACACATTGAAGTATGAATTAAACCATTTGTGCACTGTCCCACTCATAGCACAATACTTCTTATCTAGAATAATTTCATGATTCACACGATCAAAAGCCTTGGAGAGATCACAAAATATACCAATGGGTGATGTTCGGTTATTCAATGCATTTTATATTTGAACGGTGAAAGCATATATAGCGTTTTCTATTGAAAAGCCTTTCTGAAAACCAAATTGACATTTTGTTTGTACTTTATTTTTACTAATATCTTATGCTACTCTTGAATATATTACTTTTTCAAGAAATTTGGATAAAGCTGTGAGAAGTGAGATTGGGTGGTAGTTGTTAGCATTAGATCTATCCCCTTTTTCATGCAATGGTTTAACAATAGCTTATTTCAGTCTGTCTGGAAAAATGCCCTGTTTCAGTAAGCTATTGCATATGTGGCTGAGAATCCTACTTATTTGTTGGAACAAGCTTTTAGTACTCTGATGGAAATGCCATTAATTCCATGTGAGCTTTTACTTTTGAGTGAATTTACTATTTTCCTAATTTCAGTAGGAGAGGTGGTTTGAATTTCAATTTTATCAAATTGCGTAGGTACTGCCTCTTCCATATACTGCATTGCATTTTCTAATGAATAGCTGGATCATATTTTCTCTACAACACTTAAAAATTGATTATTAAAAATGTTATCAACTTCTGATTTGTTGTTTACAAACTTTTCGTTGTGTTTGATAGAAATATGGTCTTCCTGTGCTCTCGGTTGCCCTGTTTCCCTTTTAACAATATTCCAACTTGTTTTAATTTTACTATCAGATGTTCTGATCTCAGACATAATGCACATACTTCTGGACTTTAATAACTTTTCTTAATACAGTGCAGTAGTTTTTATGTTGTTTCACTGTTTCAGGATCATTACTCCTAGCTATTAGATAAATTTCTCTTTTTTGTTTACAAGATATTTTTATCCCTTTAGTAAGCCATGGCTTTTTACATGGTTTCTTGCAATTATATTTCACTGTTTTCTAACCGTTTTAAAATATACTCACAAAGGTATCATGAAATAGGTTAAGTTTTAAATTAGCATCATGTTCCCTGTACACCTCACCCCTGTATAACTGTTGCAAGCTTTCCCTAAAATTTTGAATTGTTAAATCGTTAATTGAACGCACTGTTTTGGAGGATGGCTTTGCGTTACTGTATGGAACTAAGGTGTGTTCAAAAAGCCTCTCCGCAGTGCCGTATGATTGTTAGCCCCGCATGCCGTATGATTGTTCGCCTGCCTGGCTTACTTCCCTTCAAGTGGACTCTCCCAACATTCCACTGTTTCGTTATCTCAGCCAGCGTCAGTAGTATCTTTGTTGTGTGTCATTACGTGTTGACGTGAACCTTTAAGTTTAGTTCCTTTGTTCGTTTGTTTCGTTTTTGCCACTGTTAAAATGCTAACCATTGAAGAATGTGTGTTTTTAGTCGAACAAGTGTTCAAAGCTGGTGGTAAATACGCAGTTTCAGTTCATCAAACATTTAATTCAGTTTTCCCGGAGACAACATTCCCACATCACGATACTGTGCGAGATTTTATTAATAAACTTTGAAGTACAGGTTCAGTGACAGATGTTCTGAGAAGTGGTCATCCTACCGTTTTGTCCGAGGATAAACTACTTGATATTTCCGATAAAATGTCCATGAGTCCGAGCAAGTCAGTAAGTAAACTCACCCAGGAAATCAAAGTTAGTGTCGGAACGGCCCACACAGCTGTAAGGAAAAAAATTAGAACTTTTCTCATACAAAGTGACAGTCGTGCAAGAACTAAAAAATACTGATCATGGCTAGAGACTGCATTATTGTCAATTCCTCAAATTTTGTTCAACAAAATGGAAGGGATATTCTTAATGAAACATTTTTCACTGATGAAACGTGGTTTCATGTATCCAGGTACATGAACTCACAAAATTCTCGTATGTGGAGTACTGAAAATCCATTGTGTATTCATGAGGAACCACTTCATTCTGTGAAAATAGGAGTCTGGATTGCAATTTCTAGATGCCGGATTGTGGGTCCCATATTTTTCAGTGAAACAATAAATGCACAATGATACTGCAGTGATATTCTGTACCCATTCTTGTATTAACTGAAATACCGAACAGTTATTTTCAGCAAGATGGTGCAACTGCACATACAGTTCGTGTTTCAATGTCACTGCTTGCTGATGTTTTTGGTGATTGCATAATTTCACAGGGACTTTGGCCTCCATGATCGCCTGACCTAACACCACCTGACTTTTTCTTCTGGGGTGCAAAGAAAGCAACTGTCTATAAAAACCGTCCAAAATCCACCGATAAACTGAAAACTGCAGTATCCACTTTCATTGCTTCTGTTACAGAAGAAATGTTACAGCTTGTGGTTGGAAACATGATTAGATTAAATTGAATTGTGTATTCAACAACAAGGCTGACACTTTCAACATTTAATGTGAAAATATGTAAGTAAAAATGAATATTCAATAAATGAATAACTTGAGTTTCACTGAGTTTCATTTCGGTATATTCACTGCAGCATACGGAACGCGCGGCTAACAATCATACGGCACTGTGGAGAGACTTTTTGAACACCCCGTATGTCATATACTGTAACCAGCTGTGCATCATAATCAGACAGACAATTCTTAACAGGGAAAAGTTTTTATTTGATTAAATTTATCTTTGTCTATGAAAACATTATCAGTGTGCTGCTTTCCTGTGACACCGGAGTAGGAAAATCAATAACTGATGTAAAATTGAAAGAACGAAGAAATTCTTCAAGGTCAAGGTCAAGCTTTCTGTCAGACTCTTTGCTCTGTCTGACCAATAGCACAACAAAGAGTCAAAGTTTATCAAAAATAGTTGAAAATTTCCCAATAGGGACCTGTACATGGCTACAGTTATAAAAGTGCCATTATTTAGTTTAAGCTCACATGCACGTACTTCTATAGGTTGCTCTATAAAAAAAATTTTAGTTTCCAAATTTTTCACACTAGGGCAGATTTTAACATATATGCCAGCTCCTCCTCTCTCCATTGTGTCTCTACTTATGTGTGCTGAAAGGTCATATCCACCTACATTTACCATTTCCATATCTGTGACCATATGATGATCAGACAGGCGTAGCACATCCATTCCACCCTCAGTTTCTAAATCTTCTAAACAAACAAGAAGCTCATCTACTTTGTTTTTTAATCCCCTGATATCTGATGCAATATACTAACATTATTTTTCACTGTGCTTTTATGTGACTCTTGCGACATACTAACATTATTTTTCACTGTATTTTTATGAGGGTCTTGTGACTCACTGTACTGTTATGAGAATCTTGTGATATTTTAACATCTCTAGTACCTGCCTGTCTGAACTTTGCATTAATCCTAATTTCAATCAATGTAGGATGATTGGACACTGATCTTAGCCTAAAAAAGTACTCCCATGAGTTTCAGTGCCCCCCACCCCACTCCTCTTAAAAATTTTGCTATCATCCCAGGCAGTCTACCCTTCCCTTTCCTATTTAGATGCAGGCCATGTCTTGTAAAGTCCCACCTACCAATACCATCAACAGGAACCAAACCTATGCCTGACAAAGCAGCCACCCAAAGCAGCTGATCTAGCTCCATTTTGACCTTCCTGACAGAGCTGTTCAGTTGGGGCCAATCATACCGCATGAAAGCAGGAACCAAGCCAACATGTGTATGGTTCGTTACAGATGCTATTTTTACCAGGTCACACTCAATATTGTACCACTGATTCCTATCAATACTGTTTCCCACTCCACCCACTACCACAACATGATCCTGCTTTGTAAAACCCTTGCACAATGATCCTACATCCTCTATCACTTGGCTAAGACATGCACTGTGCTTGAAAATACTTGTGACTTGGTACCTGTCACTTAACTTGTCCTGCAAGATCTGGCCCACACACCTTCAATGGCTACTACCTAACAACAGAACTTTCCTCCTACTTTCAACTTTTTTTGCAACAGTTGGTTTCCTAGTGAAAATCTGTTGAGTGCTGACTACACTTACATCTACTTGAGCCTCTTCCTTAGTTGACTGAAGTAACAAGGCAAAGCTATTGTTTGTGCCAATGATGAAACTGTCAGATACTGTTCTCTTTCTGTGGCCCCTGTCACCTGCTACCACTTCGCACCTGTCTTCACACTTCTCCCCCCTTAATCTCATCAGTTCCTCCATTTCAGGCTGAAGGGCTCTAATCTTCCCTTCCTGTTCTGCTATTTTCCTATCCCTTGAACATAATCTGCAATACCATGGAAGAGACCCATTTACTTCCGCAATTCCCATGCCACTACATTCACCCCAAAATAACCATCTGCCACAACAGGTGCACAGAACCCTAAAACTGACTTGTTACTCTGCTCACCGTTAGCACTTTCTGCTATCACCTCTCCTGCTCTAGCTGTTCCGTCTCAAAGGTCCCCACATTTGTTTTGTTGCATCAGCTTTAACTGAAAAAAGTGTCAGAGTACGACTGCTTTCATTGACCCAGGTTTTTTTAAGAATAGTGTGCTGCATAATTGCGGAAATAAATAAGGAAATGTAACATAGTAGAATGCTAAAATGCTGTTAATTGCAAGTACCAGAAAAAAGGGAAATAAATTGGAAATAAGATGACAGAAATCCAAATTTTATTAGATTTTGCGACAAATTATTCACATGTGACACAGTGGTTTCATCAGTCAAGTATTTCTTAAATCAGGGAAACAGTTCATTTATCTGAAGAACCATTTACTTGAAGAATAAATATTTTTGCATAGTTAAATAACAACCCCATAATAGCATAGTACTTATTATAGTGCGATGAAAATGAATTTTTGCAGACAAAAACTGATACCAAAAACCACATAATAAATGATTTAATAGCAGGTTTAATAATTATTATATTCTTGGAGATGTAGTCCATATATGCAACTAAATAAAAGGCTATTTGTGCCTATGCCATATGTATTTCATTTATTTTTAATTATTAAACATCATGTATTGCAGGCCACTGTTAATACTTCATAAGAAAAGGAAGCTAGATGTGTGTGGCATTGAAACAAATAGCCTCGTATTTAGTTCCACGAATGGAACGTGTCTCCCAAAAAATTATTAATGATAATATAGATGAATCTAAATATGACAGAAAACATAAAATTAACATCAAGTTTTCATTGAAAGTGAGTGACCAATTTATGGCTTGGGTACTGTTGCCTCTGTATTCATCAGGTACATAAACAAATCATCTTTCTTACACTGTCTTTTCTGCCACATATACTCAAATAACTATTGAACATGTTCGTACACTATCTATTTGTGTCCAGCAATCTCCTCACGGACAATCAGGTGTCTTCAATTTCCACAAAACCACCTTAACCACAAAGTTTTTCACTTACTTCCACACACTTTTCTCTATGACAGCTTTTCCAATCTACTAATGTCTTCTCTATTATAGGCAATTATTCTGCAGTAAGAAAGTTCCTACAATGTTTAACCCAAAATTTTTATGAGATTTACATTGTTTCCAACAAACAGAGCTTCATTAAAAAAAAATCTGCAGTTAACTCTCTCTCTCTCTCTCTCTCTCTCTCTCTCTCTCTCTCTCTCTCTCTCTCTCTCTCTCTCTAACATTTTACCTGCAACTTTGCCTGCATGTAAATGTCCCTCTTTCCTTTCTACCAGCCCACTTCTCTCTCTATCTTCCTATGTCCCTCTACACCACTCCCACCTCACCCCTCTCTGTCTGTACCCTCCTCCTCTCTGCAAAAACCCTGTTAGAACATATTCCAATGCTACTCACAGAAAACATCAATCTTGCAAGGTGGCCTAGATTTCTGGTGTTAGCAACTATTTTTCAACCCCACCCTCATGCCTATGGATCATGGTGGCATTTACCCCCCACAGTACTTCTTTATAGATGATAAATAGTGTGTGTACCAAATTTGGATGAAATCTGTCCCATGCTTCAGGAATAGGTATGGAACATGAACATGTGTACATACGTACGTACACTTCATGAAATCCTCCCCACTCCACCAAGAGTGTCTTTCCGCCGTCTACCTAACCTTCGTAACCTCTTAGTTCATCCCTATGAAATTCCCAAACCACCTTCCCTACCCTCTGGCCCCTACCCTTGTAACCATCCCCGGTGTAAAACCTGTCCCATGCACCCTCCCACCACCACCTACTCCAGTCCTCTAACCCGGAAGGTGTACACGATCAAAGGCAGAGCCACGTGTGGAAGCACCCACGTGATTTACCAACTGACCTGCCTACACTGTGAAGCTTTCTATGTGGGAATGACCAGCAACAAACTGGCCATTCACATGAATGGACACAGGCAGACAGTGTTTGTTGGTAATGAGGACCACCCTGTGGCTAAACATGCCTTGGTGCACGGCCAGCACATCTTGGCACAGTGTTAAACCGTCCGGGTTATCTGGGTACTTCCCACTAACACCAACGTGTCAGAACTCCGGAGATGGGAACTTGCCCTTCAGTATATCCTCTCTTCTCGTTATCCGCCAGGCCTCAACCTCTGCTAATTTCAAGTTGCCACCGCTCATACCTCACCTGTCTTTCAGCAACATCTTTGCCTCTGTACTTCCCCCTCGACTGACGTCTCTGCCCAAACTCTTTGCCTTTTAATGTGTCTGCTTGTGACTGTGTGTGTGTGTGTGTGTGTTTGTGTTTGTGTGTGTGTGTGTGTGTGTGTGTGTGTCTATCAACATACCAATGCTTTCATTTGGTAAGTTACATCATCTTTGTTTTTTTATATATAATAGAGGGAAACATTCCACGTGGGAAAAATATATCTAAAAACAAACATTCTGTAACTTACCAAACGAAAGCGTTGGTACGTTGATAGACACAATAACACACACACACACACACACACACACACACACACACACACACACACACACACACACAGAGCCATTTTTGACATTTACTATCTGGAAAGACATTTGGGGGAATGGGGGTTGGAAAACCATGTAGCTACCATTTTGGGGTAGCGGGCAGGGATGGGTGAAGCTGCAGTAGCAGAAAATGAAAAAATTCGCATCCACAAACACAAGTAATTCATACCAGTCAGTCACAACAACCAATATTCTGCATTTCAGAGGAAATCATTAATAATATTTCACTATAAAAGTGCCAGTGGTAACCGAAATGTCCACATAATACAACTAATTTCACTATGTCCCTGGTCAGAGGCACAGTTCCATATTTTCTACCAATTAAGTTGTATCAGCCTGTCACCATTATAGATATTCTGTAGTTTAAATGTGCTCTTAAACTTCCACGTAATACTGCGAACAATAGCAGCATGTGGTCCACTCCATAATAAAGTTATTTTTGAATGGCATGTGTAAGTTGAGACTTAACAAGAAGAAGAAGTCCTTTATGTTAATGCAAAGTCATAGGGGAACTAAAACTGCATGCAATAATTATGTTGCGTGTTTTTATTCAGGTGAAGTTGGAAATGCTTCGAAGATGAATCTTGTTCTTCAGCTGATGACCGGTGTAACATTGGCTGGCTTAGCTGAAGGCATGGCTCTTGCTGATCGGGCCGGGCTCCAGCAGAAAGATGTGCTTGAAGTATTAGAACTTACTTCCTTGGCGTGTCCAACCCTAGTTGACAAGGGTCGAGGTAATTAAAACAAATTTTATATTAAAAAATTAACACTTCTCTCATTTGTATCTTTTTAACATGACCTCATTTTCATAGCAACAAAAGGAAATATTTTTCTACAAATTAGATTTTTTACACCATCATATATAATTAGACAAGTTATAATTTTTTTGTTAACATTCTCAGAGAACATATTAAAAATAATAAAAACTATAGAATTATGTATTGGCTTTTAGTATCCTCTTTACTTTTCAAATGGCAAAGAAAATTCTCTCAGAGGATAACTCAGTACAAATAGGCAGAGAAACTTTGGGTGTAGATTGTGCTCATAATCATGAACAGAAGTAGTCTGGAGGAGCTGAGGACAACACGTAAAATGTATAACATAAAGAAATGCAGATTGCCACAGAATGAAAGGCAATTGTATGAAGCACCAGAATCGCATTAGTTAGTATCTAAGATTAAAGTGATATCTGTTGGTAGGATATATACTGTATAGTGGATGGACAAAAATTAATAGGTTTTAGTTTGTGCTTCTAATTTCGACATTGCAGGATTACCAATTGTACTACAATGTTAGGACTTGTTCGTGATTTTTTGCATTGATATCAACCAGTTGTGTCATAGAAAGAAGATGGGTTGTTAAATGTGATATCAGAATACATGTTTCTGAAAATTATGTGAATTGAAAATTGGAGTGACAATCTTGTAACTTTTAATCTTGTTGTTTCATAGTGATAGAAGAGATGGAGATGACAGGTGCTAAAAATCTTATTGACGGAGAATAAAAACTATTTCTGTGCCTGAGATATAATGGAGAGTGAAGTCCAGTTTCCTCACTTTTGACTTACGATCCTGTCTGTAGTATCACTGCTTCATTTGTGCAACAATGATGGTAGTCCCGCTTCTCCTGTTAACTGATTTAGGCAGTGGTAAAAGGGCGCATATCCATCTAACATTGTCTAAATCAGCAATGGACTGGAGCAGGGCTGTCACCATTCTTCGGCAAATGAAGCAGTAGTAATACAGATATAATCTAAAGTCAAAACTGAGGGAATTAGATCTGCAATACTTATACTTCTCAAGTACAGATTTATTCCTTGTTTTTGTTACTGTTGCTGTTCTTGGGGTTATTAATGTCAGAATAGCTGTATTTATTATGTTTTATTAAGTGCAATCATTTCAAAACATGAAAGGCTTCATCCTCTGGTTTGCAAATTGATGATTGGTGTGTTACACATCAGGTCATCATCATACAACACCTATACATCACACAGTATGATATACAGTATCGTATATTGTGAGGTACCTAGAAGCTGTCTCATGACGACCTGATACCTTTCCAAGTGTGTAATACATAGAACAACATGCTATGTACCCAAGGAAAAAATCTTGTACTTTGAAAGGGATTGTAGTTAATGAAAATAGCAATTAATACATTTGGTTGAACATAAAGAATAGTAATTACAGGGAATAAATAGTCCTTAGCTGTTGCAGTTTATTAATGAAAAAGCAAAAGACAAGTCTTTCCTGGTGGTGGTGTTGGAATAGCAATGATGATACAAACACAGCCAACTTGGGCTTTGATAAATAATGTGCAGATGTACAATTTTTATATGCAGATCGTACAGCACAATAAATAAAAATTTTATGAAATATGCTGGAAATTTTTGCATGGAATACAAATAATGGAAGGATTAAGGGTAGCAACTCACAGTCTAGTTCATGTCAACAGGCTCAAAAGGAGATTGAAATTATTGTTAAACTTGTGGACAGTGTCCATAGTCAAAGTTAACTGGTAAAAACACTTTGTGGGTGTAGTGACAACAGTGTTATATGTTTGTTTCAATTCTGGGTTTTGTGTGTTGTGAGGGAGCTTTGGTGGTTTTGGTGTATGGAAGAGGTGGCAAGAGAAAGTCTGTGTGTTGTGGGGGGTTGATGGGAGGTTTATTATAGCAGGATAGTCCTGTTGTGCTGTGGTAATGAAAGACAGGAGTAGGATAACAGGAAGTTAGATAACTCTTGGAAACGGTATGTGGAGTGCTTTTCCAGTTGTTGATGACAAAGATTTTCAGTTTGGAAGTTGTATTGTGGGCAGTTAGGAAAACATAATAAGAGTGTCTTACAGAGAGGCTAAGGTAGTTCAGGGATGCCTGTGTCGTGGGAATTTGTTCTTATAGTGCTAGTTTTATGGGGGGATGGGCCTCAGATGAACCAGAGAACTGGGAGGTTGTTGTTGGAAGGAGGGGTGACATCTGCGGAAGGGGTTACTTGCGACAGTAGCATCAGCACCAGCACCTGGAGGTGAGGGGTGGGAGGTGAGATTTCATGTGTTAGGCAACATTTCAGGAAAGAGGCAAGAGACTTTGTTACAACTATGAATAGGTATGCTTCTCTGAACTGATGGATAAAGCAAAAAATTAATACCAATGGAATGTAGTTATAAGGTGAGAGAAAAAATGTGGGTAAATGCTGTGTGGAAAAACAGATAATCATTGGAGGTAAATGTGAAATTAAAAAAAAAAAATGGTGCAGACATGGGAAATGGACAAATAAAGGTGGTGACAGTAAAAAAGACCTGTGGACAATTCCCCCCCCCCCCCCCCCCCCCACCCACCACACACACACACACACACACACACACACACACACACACACACACACACACACACACACGTGCGAGGGGGGGGGGGAGGAAGGAAGGAAGGATTGTTTATATTGTTTATTATGCTTCCTTGGATAACTTGAGAACTGTGGCTTCTAGCAAAAATGTTTCCCAGTGCAAAATTAAACAACATTATATTTTCTACAAATAAGGTGCTATTCATGTTTTACTAGGACTAACACATTTCGTGTTACAGGGGATGACAAAAATCACAGATTATTAAAAATAGTGTTTTAATGGTATGAAAGTACTGTGTACTGTTAAATGAAGAGCCTACTCTCGCTTCCTACAGTGATTACCGACTCTACCTACACCACTACATCACAAGAAGTGACTACAAGGTGTTCCACAAAGTTATACCAGCCCTGTGCAGGTCTTACAAATCAATGGTGATGCAATGTGCAGACACATTTGGGGGACTGCATTAAAACTACATGAAATACATATAAGATTTGCTAATGAAATACAAATAAGATTACTAATAATACTGACAGAAGAAAAGATGAGGACAAGATCTCTGCCCACTGTTCTACACTGCTAGAGGGCAAATTGATCCTTAGTCATCCATTACAGCAGATGCAGCATTCCTCTAGGAAGAGCAACTTCCCTGCAACAAACACTGCTCTCTTTTCATTTTGTAGACAGCATATGCCTCACCAGTGTTTCCTGTCCAATTCTGTTATGGAAGTAGACAAAATAACTCCTCTGAGCTCATTTTTATATAGTGCTATTGTTTTCAATTTATTAAATGCGTAGTTCTTTGCAGTTGTTACATGAGCTTTTATATAAAATGCTTTCCTATAAACCATGGCTGAGAAGTGTACAATATGTAGTTGCGATATTTTCAGTGACCTTTGTAGTGTTGGTGGAAAGAATTGGTAAATGTGGCACTTTGCTGCTATCTCTGCCGTTGACAGCATATTGTAAGGCCATGTTACTTTGTTGTAGTCACTTGGTGGTGAATTAAGCTTTTTAGTTGCTTCTTGTGATGTAGTGGTGTAGATAGTGTGGGGAATTGCCTGCTTGCTCTTTGGTTTGCAAACCTATGAAGGAGGAAAGTGCAAGACTGCAATAGAGTGACCTACCTTACCTTGTGCTATTCCTCCCCATACAAAATATTGTAGTTTAATCAGTTATTTTATGTTTCAAAATTTTGAGAAACAAATGTTTTTGATGAATTCATCTATCAGATTTTGTAAATGTTTTAATTTTTTCAGTTAAACTTAAACCCAAAATTTAAGTCTTATTAATGAAGTCACTTTCCACAATGAATGTTATACGCAATATTTTCAGGTTCAGGACCTTACTTCCAAATCAGTTTTTCTTTAGAGTGTATGTCTTAAGTAAATGTAAACAGACTAGGACAAAATTTGCAGTTTTTAAATTTTTTGCTGTGGTCATAAAGTACCTATAGCTGGGTAATACACATTATAAAAAAGTGTAGATACTGCTAAGAGTGTTCTAAAAGGTGTTTTCACCTTCTTGACTATACTTACAAATCAGTACCTCCTTAAAGCTGTTGTTTATATAAGCCATCAACAGTTAATGATTTTTTAAGGGGGATATAAAGTACTCACCTTTTGTAATGTGCACTGTGGAAAATTTGTTGCTATTGCTAGGATTAATATGGTCCTACTGCACTTAGATGTGATACTAGCATTTAATACGAGGGTAAGTCAATTATTATCTGCAAAGTAGTTATAAAATTTTATTGTAATCAAATAGGAAACTTACAAGAACGTCAGTTTTTGACATAGTCTCTTTGCGTTTCAACGCACTTAGTCCATCGTTGTACAAGCTTCCTGACGCCCTCATAAAAAAAGGTTCTCGGTTGAGCTGCGAGCCAGGAATGCACCGCTTCTTTCACTGCTTCGTCTGAGGCAAATCAATGGCCCCTTAATGCCTGTTTGAGTGGACCAAACAAGTGATAGTCAGAAGGGGCAAGATCATGGAGGATGATCCAGTACTTCAAATTTTAGTTTCTGTAGCATTTCAGCATTTGGGCAGCAGTATGCAGTCAGGCATTGTCGTGCAACAACACCATACGTTTTGACAGCAATCCTCAACATTTGCTTTGAATTGCAGGCTTTAGCCTGGCACTAAGCATCTCACTGTAATGTACACTGTTTATTGTTGTGCGCCTTTCCCGATAATGTTCCATTACTGAACTTTGTGCATCCCAAAAAACTGTAAGCATCACTTTTCCTGCGGACGGTTGGGTCGTGAACTTTTTCTTGCACGCCGAATTTGGATGTTTCCATTCCATACTCTGCTGTTTACTCTCCGCCTCGTAATGATGGATACATGTTTCGTCACCAGTAATGAACCTGCCTAATAAGTTGTCCCCTTCATTACCATAGGGATCCAAATGTTTTTGCAGATGTCTAAACGTGTTTGTTTATGCAACTGCGTGAGTTGTTTGGGGACCCATCTTGCACAAACTTTATGAAACCCAAGTCTGTTGTGGATGATTTTGTAGGCAGAACCACAACTAATTTGCAGACGATGTGCCACTTCGTCAATAGTTAATCGTCTGTCTAAGAGAATCATATCATGTGAACGCTCAGTGGTTTCTTCATTTGTGGCAGTAAACAGTCGTCTGGCTCCTTCATCGTGCATAACACTTGTGTGACCATTTCGGAATTTTTCAATCCATTCGTGGACATTCCATTGTGGCAAAACACTATTCCTGTACTGTACCAAAAGTCTTCGATGAATTTCGACCCCTGATACGCCTTCCAACCACAAAAATGGATCACTGAATGTTGCTCTTCTTTGGTGCAAATAGACAGCAGAGCAGCCATGATTAACAACAGGACAGTGATAAAGAAACTAACCTAGTAGCTTGAAAATTGCAAGGATGTAACAGCAAATAAACAAAGCATGCCTCGTCAACGTAAGATGACAGTACTACCAAAATAAACAGTAATTCACTAAATTGCAGATAATAATTGACTTATCCTCCTAATTGTTCTTAACCCAATTTATTTAACAGTAAATGGTAATTTTGTACCATTAACACACACATTTTTTTAATCATATGTGATTTTTCCATCACCTACAACATAAGAAGTACTGGTCTTAAAAGGAAGAATGAATAGGGTCTCTTTTAATAGGAAATTTACTGTAGTTTAATTTACTACTGGGAGCCTTTTTTGCACAAAGCCATAGTTTTTGAGTTATTGAAGGAATAAAAAATTATTAAAAAAAACTTTCTTGGTCTTCATTTACAGGGTATTTTCGCAAAATACTTCCAATTGGACATTCATGGGGGTCGGGCATGTCCTTAAACTTTCTAAAATGTTTCTGGACTACCTCGTCAAACACTGTTGGTGTATGATGCTGATCTGTTACTGCTTTGCTTACAAGTACTTCATCACTAAAAATATTCTTCATGTCTGGATCAACAAAAATTCCTAGTTTCAGTTTTGCTTCTGATAATGCACAAAGTTTTCACAAATCCATTTAAAACACCCACTTTCTTTAGACAAGCCATCTGATATTGTTTCATTAACCCCCTACCTTAATCTGAAGTGACTGTGTGAGAACTTCCTTTAGAACAACTGAACATTGCTGAACTACATTTTTGCAGTCATGCATTTTTTTAATCCAGTCCTTGCTTCTGTCAGAGCTGTCACATTCACATAAAAGTTTTAGATATTTTGCTAACATTGCTTTTGTCCAGAAAATATGGAAATAATGATTTATCAATAATCATTGTGCTTCAGTTGTGTGAGAATAGAAATTCTTATAGCATTCTCTCAGTAGCATGGGAAGCTCTACAAATAGTTATGCAAATGATCTCTCTCTCTCTCTCTCTCTCTCTCTCTCTCTCTCTCTGTGCCACAAAGGAGTAGTTCCATTGTCAATATTTTTTTCCTCTTAACTTAGAGTGTAATGATTATGATAAATCCTGAGATGTAAGTCTCTGACTGTAGATTTCAATTTGGCTTTTGTGAGTATCCCAGGCTCTTGCAGTGTCTTGAAAGTCCTCACGAGAATCAAAGCTACTCTTCTCAAGAGGATCTATAAATGCTTTTGATCTCACTTTTATACCAAAATATGCATAATTCACTTTCTTCATAGATGTCGCTGTTTCTTGGAAATGAAGCCTCAGATATGCAACAAAAGTTATCAGGCAAAGGCAGATTCAGCAATCGGTTGCAACAAATAAAAAGTAATGTTATAGTTTTCATTATATAGCCACGTCTTGTGATTTCTTTTTAGTAATATCAGCAGAGTAAATGAAGAAAAATGTGAACCAACTTCTAACACTGATCGATAATATGTTGTAAAAATTCAAAAGCATGAGATCCAATGATGACAGTGTAGCTCTGTCAAAATCGGTCATCCAATAAAACGCTTTTTTAACGATCTTGGCTTGTGAAGTTTTCTTCAGTTACCGTACACTGCAAATTGCCCCCAGAGTGAACAAGTCAGAAATGGATATTATCATTTTCATAAGTTTATCCACTACAGGCCTGTATTATACATAAAATTGGTGCAAAAAGGTGCAGTGAGAAAGAAAGCTGGGTTGTTCATAACAACTTGTGAATTAGTTCATAATGTGTTAACATTACACTGGGTATGGGGCCAGTGAAAGTGTACTAAAGAAATCACTGGTCTGAAAAATTTGCTTTACCCAGAGATAAGTGATGGAGTTTGTGTATACATATTTCCCAAACACACAAAAAAAAAACAAGGTTTGGATTTGAAGACATCTGAAATAAGAGTCAGATGTTATACATGAACTTTATCAGAAATAATGTTTTCGAATAAGAGATCACTCTACTTACTAATTGAGGGACTGCATTGTATGAACATCATGTAGTATTTATTGTGTATGCTTTGTGTTGGTGGAAACTATCATTTGCAATTTTATAAAATTCTTACAGAAGCTAAGTCTAAGATTTTTACTGTTCGTGTCTTAACATTGTAGTAACTTGTTGAGGCTGATGTGTAAGAGACCTGTTTCTGTATAGTTATTGCATTTGTGTGAATAGGTGAAGTGAGCCAGTTACTGATTTCTTAAATAACTTTCATTTTCAGCCATTATAGATGGTTCTTTCCCTACGCATTTACCTCTGGAACATATGCAGAAGGACCTAAAACTTTCTCTAATCATGGGTGACCAGTTGGAGCAACCGCTGCCGCTGACTGCATCAACCAATGAACTTTTCAAGCACGCGAAAAGGCTTGGATATGGTTCACATGATGCATCTGCAGTCTACATCCGTGCACGATTTTGAAAATTTGTTAAATAGATGACTGCTGTTTTATACAATGGTTTCTTCAGGGTCGTGGAAAGAGGCTCTATATACTTTTACAAATAGTGTTGAATTATGACATATTCCACATGATCATGACAGTGCTGCAGCCCATTTATCACTGAATAGTATTGACCAGAAATATTTTTTGAAGTGGTTACATAAATGAACTGACACTTTGAAATCTGTGTAATTACTGTAACCCGATTTGTTTTATCAGTGATGAATTTTTGTCAGGCTGCTTTAATACTGGTAATTTGATACCAAACAATTCTACTGCCACCTTTGGTGGATGAAGGAAAAATTATCTTGAAAAAATAGTTTTATTTTTTAGTAATGCAAGAGTGCAATTATGAAACAGAGACTTCTGTGCTTTAAATATGACTTTCGAGAGAGCTGATATCATTCACAGAATAATGTATAGAATCTTGTATGGATACATTTCACAAATAAATTTTTATTAAAATAACAGAGAAGGTGCATTGTTGTGACTTTTTATTTTTCCACATATTCTGTCTTGAGAGAATTTTAACTTATATGAAGAGATTCATGACTGAAAACAGCTTTCACAATATTTTGTTACATTTTCCAAAATTGCAGTATTTTGTGATTTGAAACAAACAGATGTACTTACAGATGTACATAATACTTGTACATCCTGTTAGAAAAATCTTGATCTTTCATTTGGTAAGAACAAGTATGTCCAATAAGTTTTTCTGTCTGGCACACAAAGATAAGTTTGCTTAACACCCCTCCCATTACAAAAATACTGCATAACTTTCTTATATGTGATAAATGTGTGTACTTCAGCCTTCCATGCTGTTATTGCGTGTTAAACAGAATTTTTCGTGAATATACTTGAATACGTACTACATTTGTCTCTTTGGTGTAATGTATGATGGATTTGAAGGATCAAGTTGAATCATTATTGTGCTGCTCACACTTATTGTGCATTTATATTTTATTTCTGTCAAGTTAGACATAAAATTTAAGTAAAATAAGGAACAATTAAGTTATTTGTGCAACTAGTTTATGTTACTGAAACTTTTGTTCAGAGGAGTCAAAATACAAGCAACTTGTAGATAAAAAGTATTTAAAAATTACTGTCTGAAGTGATAATACTATGAGCTATTTCGTAACCACTGTTTCAAGTTTTTCTGTAACCTGTGCATAGACTGCTCTTTTGTATTTTGTACCTCAATTGAAGAATTATTATGGTGGGGGGAAGGGCAGCTTTATTAATTTTGCCATCCATTCTTTGTTGCATATGAAACTGTAGGTTGATTTTTTTCCTTTCTTCTTATTGTTACTTAACAGACAGTAAAAACCCGAAGATATCATGTTTTGGTTCTCATTTGTGATGTTAGAAAGGCAGACTCTTTCATTATATCGCACACAGCTGCTTATCCTGTAAACAAATGTGTACAAGTGTCTTAAACTGAAATAATGGCTTGAGGAACTACTACATTTTGATTTTAGAGAAGTAATAGGAAATGACATTTTTATGCACAGTTGGCTGTAGTTCATTTAGCTAACACCTCTACAACCATTGCCTGCAGCACATAACTAGGACTCAAAGATATCCAGCCCATAATGCAGTCTTCATACATCTAAAAGTATGGTTCTTATGGAAATTACACATTTTTGGGTAATCAGATGAAAAAGCCAGTGTGCTAAGTGGATTTTAGATGATCTTTGGCACGTCCAATGTGGGTTGACAGTATTTAAAAACCTGTCTTCAGGCAGTGATCTGTGAATGTTTAAAGCATTTGGATTTTCTTTCATACACTTGCTGTAAATGACGGCAAAAGTAATTCTAATCTGCCATTTTTGTGAAGTGTGCAATTAACTAACAGACTACAACTCGAAGGTGAACTTGATGGGAAGAGAGCAATACACAACAGAGACGAAAGTTTCAAGTGGTTCTTTATGGAAGTTGTTGAATAATTAGATGGACAAAGATATATAGTGAAGGCAACACCTAATGCGGGGAATGGAAATTTTCGTATGTGTTAGTGTGCAACCATGTGAAGAGTGTGTGTCATTTTTTTTATTAATTTATATGTAAACATAACATCTAAGATCCTGTGATGTGTGTCCATTCAGAGAAAATACTTTTGAAGATGAAGATGAGCATTGTGTGATCTGTGTACAACTGGCAAAAATATTCTCTGTGACGAAGAAACAGTATGGTAGTAATTGCATGAATGAGACAAGTTTCAAATGTGGTTGGAAAAAGCTTAAAATTAACTGCAAAAGCATGTGTGAAAAGCCCTGCTGCTGGTGGTGAGGAGTAGCAATATCAATATTGGCATTTCAGAATGATATTAATTCACTTATCTGAGAAGACTGACTACTTGGAACTAAAAAATTTGCTGAAAATTTCAATAACATGTTGGTGAAAACAAATTGGACTACTGTAAGACTTGTGCAAGGTGGGCTCCTACGGTACTGACCATTCCTCTCAAAGAAAAGTGTGTTGACATCTACACCAGGCTCAAAAATCACTTCGGTAGTGAAGTTGTTACATTTTTGGACAGGTTTTTAACCCGTTATGAAACTTTGACAAACCATTTTGAGCCTGAGCACAAATGTACAGTGGAAACACCCTGAATCAACTGTGTGTATAAGAAAGAAATTCAAAGCAACTGTTTCCCCTTAAAATAAAAAGGTGCTCTATATGCATATGATTACTTGTGGGCCTGACAGATAACAGTCAAACCTGCACTGAAGATGAAATGTTTGGGATCATAAACAAAAGGTATGCTGCTTCTTAAAGACAACGTTCAACCTCGTACAGCACAAGTAATGCTCATGCTGGAAGTGATGCTCCTATGCCATCCTCCGTACAACCCCAACCTTGCTTCTTTTTATAATTATCTACATTGGTGTCCAAAATTAAAGTAATAAACGGAAATTTTGCAAGATTGTGTTTATTTTTCCACAAAACAGTGCAAACAGATGATAACAACATAAAGAATACAGAACATAAACAACTGCAAAATGCGCAATAGTTGACAAAAGTATTCTTAGTTTTTTCCAACTTAACAGATTTGTGCACACATTGTGACAACTGATTAGTGTGCTCAATATGGGGTGTGACCACCTCTGGTAGCAATACAGGCCTGACAGTGACGGGGCATGCTGTGAATGATGTAATCAGTTTCGTGTTGAGGCAATAATGTCCATTCTGCCTGCAGAGCTGCTCGCAGTCTTGGAGAGTGGTTGGTGGATGCTGACGAGATGCAAGCCCTCCCCTTGTGCATTCCATACTTGCTCTATGGGATTCAGATCGGGAGAGCAAGCAGGTCACACCATGCATGCAGTGTCTTCAGTTTCCAAGAAAACATCAACCACCCGTACTCTATGAGGTCGAACATTATTTTCCATCAGTTCGAAGTCTGGGCTGACAACAACTCGCCATAACTCCAGGTGAGGTCCCAAGATCTCGTCACGATACCTGACAGCAGTTAAACAAACTAATGATGACTGGTCGAAGTAAAAGTCTTTCTGGGTGTTGACATTAGGGATCCTCCTTGATATAGATCTCTTTTCACAATGTTTGGGTCCTAAAATCCTGTTCTACGTTGCCTCCAGATGCGAATCCATCAAAAATCACTCTCCAGATTAAATCGGGACTCACCTGTGAAAAGAACATTGGCTCACTGTTCTACTGTCCAGGTGATGACTCCACTCAGGACATTCCCTTCTGTGAAGACGCGTCAGTCAGTCAGATAAAGCAGGTCTCTGACAATAAAAGCCGTTCTGCCGAAGCCTTTTGCATACCCTTTCCCTCAGTATAAAACATCCAGTGGCTGCTGCAAGCTCGCATGCTCGTTGCTGTGCAGTAATAAGGAGTTACTGTCGTGTCCTTACAGCCATTAACAGCCCTCTCTTCTGAAGTCGTACATGGTCGGCCCTGCCTGGTCTTCAGGATACAGTTTCTGTTTCTATAAACTGTTGCCACATCCGAGAAACAACAGAATGATTCGCATTAAACCATCAGTCCACATCAGTTTGCGACTGTCTTGGTTGCTTGCTTTCTATGGCCCACTACCCCAGTGTTCTGGTAGGCATCTTCTCTGTGCCATACTGCACCGCCTGTAATTTGTGTACATAGCAATTGAGGATGTGGGGCTACCAAGCAGACACTATCTCGTTTCATAGGTGCCCTGATGCCATCGTTGGTATGGTTGTCTGTTCACCGGAATGCCATCCTCCACACAGAACATGATCATATGGACACCTGGTTGACAGTTTGTATGATTATATCATGAATTAGACACAGGATGGGGAAATAGCAGTTTGTTGCTTTAATTTTGGACACCAGTGTATTTGGTCTGATGAAAGAATGACTGCATGGCATCAAGTTCATTGGTGACAGAGAGGTTAGAAAATAACACGAAACTGTCTGCCTCAGGTAACCCACTGTCCCCACAGCCTCCATCTACTAGTTTCTCTTTCCTCTGTCCTGTCACCCCCTATGAATTCATGTTCCCTTCAGCATGCATTGCTCTTCACTGGCCCCCACAATTGTGCATTACATGTCTATCCCATATGCCTGACATCCCTCCTTCCTGCATTCCTTGCCAGCAAACCAACTGCTCCCCTTGGAGCTGCTAGCCACCCATCTTCAATCCCTCTCCCACCTCCCTCTTCCTCTAACCACCCACCCCATGTGACACTACCTCTACCATATCCAGTCTACCTGCTGCAAAATAGCATAGTGCAGCTGGCATCATGTAGAAGGAGTGGCACATAATTGTGCCTCCTTTTGTGTATGCCTATTGACAAGTCAATGCTTCTGCTGTTTGGTCAATGCTTCTGCTTTTTGGTGAGTGATCACCTTTAATTCGAAAGTATTTACATTCTACAAGAAGTTTCATATAACATTTACTACTTAGTTAATTTTATTCTGATTGATTATTTTCTTGCCATTAGAATTGCTATACCGTTTCAAAACACTACCCATAAAATAATGTTTTTGTTACTCCTATATATAAATTTTTATGTAATGTATAACTGTGTGAGTAGACCTTGGGAACATGTTGTGAGCTTACCTCTGAGTCATGTTTACTGTCAATGCAGACGCAAAAGTTATTAGTAAACTCGTGTTAAAGATGGCTTTCTCCACAAGTCACCTTCAAGTAGGTCTACACTTGTGCTCTTGAGGTTGTTTGCCCGTTTTCCAGTATTTGCTAGTAATACTTTTTATATCAATTCACTCCTCAGTTGTGTTCTCAAGGCTGAGTGTACTTAGTTCAGTGCTTGGCAGTATAAGGAGTCAAACCTGAGTCTCCTACATGCTACTGATCACCTAGAGAGGATAACCTTATAATGTTGTGGCCTGCCATTTACTTCCTCCATCCAGCTACCTGGAGGCTGCAGCCAGTTAGTCACAGGGACAAGCTGCTGATGGTACTGTAATATCACTAAAGTAGACTGTGCTGCTGTAACTGAACACAAACACCGGGATCAAGCAACATGTTACTGTCACAGAAGGATACCAGCTACCAACACACAAGCCAGCCCACATCCAATAAATAAAGTCATCAGATTAGTGAGAATCGACTGTCATTGGAGCTTGTTTGTTAGTGTGGCAAACATCTGAAAACTATGCCCTTACGATAAATGTAAACAAGGCACCACCTCAATAATATAGCCCCAGGACATGCTTATTGTGTGTGTGTGTGTGTGGGGGGGGGGGGGGGGGGGGGAAGGGAAGGGAAGGGAAGGGAACCTTTGAAGTTGCCTCATTGTGCAGTAATTGCTCATTCTGGCAACACAACCCTAATGAGGTTTGCTGTCAAAAATCAATTTCAGTTAGATATCAACAGTAATGTTCATTATTATAGTATTAAAAGGAGAAAAGGCTTAAAATATCTACCACTAATGTTAACTAATTCTCCCATCACTTCTTGGTTGAACAACTTCATAGTAATTAATGAAAGACACAAAAATTACAGATGTTCTACAGTATTAATTTATTCTGTTAACTAGTTTTAGGCTTTAAAGGCCATCATCAGACTTTCTGCTATTTTGTACTTTTTATTTATAATTACCTATCACACAGTGTTAGTGTGAAATGGGAAGGAGTGAAGTATTTACTGATGAAATTCTTTGAACATTTAGTGGTGTCAAGAATCTAATAAGGAAATTTTTCTGAGGATGCTGACTGTTTAATCTTGTGGTTTTGTTAATAAAATAAATTTTAAAAACAAACTGAAACCATATCTGTTTCGCAACTCCTTCTAATCCATACAGATGAATTTTTGAGTATATAATAGTGTAATGTGTGTGACTGAACATAATTACAAATCATTTACATGGTCAATATTAGAGATGGGCAAAGTCGTTCATCCTTGGGAACTAGTTCACTGGTTATCACTCTTTTTTTGGGAACCGTTCATTTTTACTCATTCACTGTTCATTGTGCTTGGTATATGATTCTTATGAAAAATTGAAAATTAGTAGCATAGGTGACTGAAGATGGAAGGCACCAAGAGGGGGCACTTGCCTCCCCCCTGGAGTACAGAGTTTTCATTCATAACAGAATTCTCACACACTTGTAATTTTCATGATTCTGCAAAATATCTTGTTTAGGCAACTGTAGCGTTATGTGGCTGATCACAGTAAAATAATAGGGTGGAGCATGAAAAACCGGCCCCGAGTACAGACTGCTCGCCAATTACACACGGTTTGTTGACCGCTACGAGCAGAATAGATGTAATAATTAGGCAGTGAAGAAATAACAAATAAGCTAATGCAAACACCTTCGAAACAATAGGTGACAATTGGTAAGTGACAATGAGCTGTCTAGTACTCTGGGCCGATTTTTCGTGCGCCACCCTGTACTTCTGAAATAATATTGTAGGAGTTATCATATTCTCTTTCCAAAATGTGGCACCATACACTCAATTATGAAGCGCAGGCTTCATTCGGTTGTAAGTCAGTCTGCCTTCCATAACAATGAACATGCTCTTTTACCTTGGATAAAAAAAAAAGACAGAAAATGGTCGCTTGTGTCCTTTACATGTGTAATAACAAAAAATCTTGCCTTTTTACAAGTATTTCTTGTGCTGTTTATCGGAATAGTGAAGTAAGCTGACACGTCGTCTTGTTACCTGAAAATATGTGTGTATCACATACCATTTAATTTTTATGTAGTTTATGTAATTATAAAATATGTTTTAATTACGGGTTGTGGATGCTGAATAGAATACAGAAGCCCAGAGTTCAAAACAGGTTTGAAACAGATCTAGAATGGGCGTGCGAAGTGAACGAAATGAACAACAACTCGATACTGAACTAACTATGAGTAATCGGCAGTGGAACTGCGACAAGTGGCCACGTGAAGAAGGACGAGTCCAGCCGAGCGAGACAGAGACAAATGGGAATGGGACCGAGGCTGGAATGAGACCGGCCGACGTGCCGTTCGGGAATGAGTCCAACCGTTTCCCGTTCCCGGGAACTATAAGTAGAAAGCCACTACCGAGACCGAGTCAGACAAGAATGGGACCGAGGCTGGAATGAGACCGGCTGATGTGCCGTTGCGGGATCCAGACTGACCATTTCCCATTCCTGGGAACTATAATTAGAAAGCCATGACCGAAGTGAACTATGAAAGACCGTTCCTTACAATTCCTTCCTCGCTCATTCCGTTCATCTTGATGAACTGTTCATTTGGACCAGTTAGTTCATGAATGACTCATCTCTAGTCAGCATCATGTCATCTGTATATTTTTTGTTTTTCGGAATAGATATGTAACTTCTTCTCTCGTCTGTATCCCGCTCATCACTATCTTATGCTAAATATATATATAGGTAATACCATATCAATTCAACATAGAAAAGTAAAATTTTCAGTGAGACCACCTCAAATTTCTTTCAGGTTTGGTGCATCGAATGGTTTGCATAAGAGATGGAGAATTACCAATTTGCAGAGGCATATGACGACTGTGGAGAATGATACAGGTCTGAAAAAGTTAGGCAGTTGTGTGAAATTTACAGGTATATCAGAAAACGCAAATTACGGAGATATCCACATTTATGCAAGATGCTTGTCTGTACATCATAAGTTTATAAGTAATATGCAACCCACCAGTGACTATCATACATGTTGTTCTTGTGGTCTTGGTCATGGTCTTCAGTCCACAGACTGGTTTGATGCAGCTGTCCACACTACTGTATCCTGTACAAGCCTCTTCATCTCCAAGTAACTACTGCAATCTACATCTTTCTGAATCTGCTTACTATATTCATCTCTTGGACTCTCTCTATGATTTTTACCCCCGTCACTTCCCTCCAGTACTAAACTGGTTGGTGATGCCTTGATGCCTTGATGCCTCAGAATGTGTCTTACCAACCAATCAACCTTTTTTTTTTCTGGTTGTGCTACAAATTTCTCCTCCCCCCAATTCTGTTCAGTACCTCCTCGTTAGTTACATGATCTACCCATCTAATCTTGAGCATTCTTCTGTAGCACCACATTTCAGAAGCTTCTATTCTCTTCTTGTCTAAACCGTTTATCGTCCATGTGTTACTTCCAAACATGGCTACAGAAAGGACTTCCTGCCACTTAAATCTATGCACGATGTTAACAAATTTCTCTTCTCCAGAAACGCTTTTCTTGCCATTGCCAGTATACATTTTATATCCTCTGTGCTTCGATCGTCATCAGTTATTTTGCTTCCCAAGTAGCAAAACCCATCTCCTGCTTTAAGTGGTCATTTCCTGGTCTAATTCCCTAAGCATCACCTGATTTAATTCGACTGCTTTCCATTATCCTCATTTTGATTTTGTTGATGTTCATCTTATATCTTCCCTTCAATATACTGTCCATTCCACTCTACTGCTTATCCAAGTTCTTTGCTGTCTCTGACAGAATTACAGTGTCATCAGCAAACCTCAAAGTTATTATTTCTTCTCCCTCGACCTTAATTCCTACTTCCAATTTTTATTTTGTTCCCTCTACTACTTGCTCAATATACAGATTGAATAACATTGGGGGTAGGCTACAACTCTGTCTCACTCCCTTCTCAACCACTGCTTCCCTTTCGTACATCTCGACTCTTATAACTGCCATCTGGTTAAATATCCTTTTGCTCCCTGTATTTTATCCTTGATATGTTTAGAATCTGAAAGAGAGTATTCCAGTCAACATTGTCAAAAGCTTTCTCTAAGTCTACAAATGCCATAAATGTAGGCTTTCCTTTCCTTGACCTATCTTGTATGAGAAGTCATAGGGTCAGTATTGCCCTGTGCGTTCCTAAATTTCTCCAGAATCTAATTTGTTCTTCCCCATGGTCGGCTTCTACCAGTTTTTCCGTTCTTCTGTAAAGGATTCTTGTCATTATTTTACAACAGTGACTTATTTAACTGATAGTTCAGTAATTTTCACATCTGGCAGCACCTGCTTTCTTTGGAAGTGGAATTATTATATTGTTCATTAAGTCTAAGTGTATTTCTCCTGTCTCATGTGTCTTGCTCACCAGATGGAAGAGTTTTGTCATGGTTGGTGCTCCCAAGGTTATCAGTAGCTGTAACAGAATATTGTCTGTTCCCGGAGCCTTATTTTGACTTAGGTCTCTCAGTGCTCTGTCAAATTCTTCTCGCAGAATCATATCTCCCATCTCATCTTCATCTACATCCTCTTCCATTTCTGTAATATTGCCCTCTAGTACATCTCCCTTGTATAGACCCTCTATATACTCCTTCCACCTTTCTGCTTTCTCTTCTTTGCCTTGGTTTTACATCTGAGCTCTTGTTATTCATGCAGGTGGTTCTCTGTTCTCCAAAGGTCTCTCTAATTTTCCTGTAGGTGGTATCTGTTTCTACCCTAGTGATATATGCTTCTAAATCCTTACATCTGTCCTCGAGCCATTTTGCACTTCCAGTCAATCTCATTTTTTAAACGTTTGTATTCCCTTTCGCCCGCTTCATTTATATATTTTCTCTTTATATTTTTATATTTTCTCTTTTCGTTGATTAAATTCATTATCTCTTGTGTTACCCAAGGATTTTTACCAGCCCTCGTCTGATTAGCTACTTGATCCTCTGCTGCCTTTACTATTTCATCTCTCAAAGCAACCCATTCTTCTTCTACTGTATTCCTTTCCCCTGTTCTTGTTAATTGTTTCCTAATGCTCTTGCATGGAGAAGAAATAAAAACGTTGAGGTTCGCCAGTGACATTGTAATTCTGTCAGAGACAGCAAAGGACTTGGAAGAGCATTTGAACGGAATGGACAGTGTCTTGAAAGGAAGATATAAGATGAACATCAACAAAAGCAAAATGAGGATAATGGAATGTAGTCGAATTAAGTCGGGTGATGCTGAGGGAATTAGATTAGGAAATGAGACACTTAAAGTAGTAAAGGAGTTTCGTTATTTGGGGAGCAAAATAACTGATGATGGTCGAAGTAGAGAGGATATAAAATGTAGACTGGCAATGGCAAGGAAAGCGTTTCTGAAGATGAAAATTTTGTTAACATCGAGTATAGATTTAAGTGTCAGGAAGTCGTTTCTGAAAGTATTTGTATGGAGTGTCGCCGTGTATGGAAGTGAAACATGGACAATAAATAGTTTGGACAAGAAGAGAATAGAAGCTTTCGAAATGTGGTGCTACAGAAGAATGCTGAAGATTAGATGGGTAGATCACATAACTAATGAGGAGGTATTGAATAGAATTGGGGAGAAGAGGAGTTCGTGGCACAACTTGACAAGAAGAAGGGACCGGTTGGTAGGACATGTTCTGAGGCACCAAGGGATCACAAATTTAGCATTGGAGGGCAGCGTGGAGGGTAAAAATCGTAGAGGGAGACCAAGAGATGAATACACTAAGCAGATTCAGAAGGATGTAGGTTGCAGTAAGTACTGGGAGATGAAGAAGCTTGCACAGGATAGAGTAGCATGGAGAGCTGCATGAAACCAGTCTCAGGACTGAAGACAACAACAACAACAACAACAACAACAATGCTCTTTCTGAAACTCTCTACAAGCTCTGACTCTTTCAGTTTATCCAGGTCCCATCTCTTTAAATTCCTACTTTTTGCAGTTTCTCAATTTTATTCAGCAGTTGAGAACCAATAAATTATGGTCAGAACCCACATCTATCCCTGGAAATGTCTTAAAATTTAAAACCTGGTTACTAAATCTTGGTCTTGCCATTTTATAGTCAATCAGAATCCTTCAGGTGTCTCCAGGTCTCTTGCACATATACAATCTTTTTTCACGATTCTTAAACCAAGTATTAGCTATGATTAAATTATGTCCTGTGCAAAATACGTATATGTTGTCATATGTACAGGCAGCAAATCTATGTAAGTCTTAACAGCATTTCTTTCCACATAGCAATACTGTATCTTCTCTGCTCAGTACAGAAACAGAAAATGTCTTTATTACTACTATACCTATGTTATTATGTATTACACATTGAAACTTACTGGTACCTGGAATCATATTCTTGAAATGTTGCTTCAACTTGGCAATGTCATAATCATGGTGGGAAATGGATCTTTAGCCAAAGACACATGAAGGAATATTTTCTTTGCACCACTGAAATAACTGTCTTGATGTCAAAATATGGGTTTCATGGGCCGCTTGATGCTGGAAAGTGTGGATGACCTCTTTACAGCCCCTGCAATCTTATCACAAGGTCCTTTGCCATGTGCTATAGCAAAAAACTGCCATTCAAAATCTTCCTGATGGTGGGATGCATTGAAGAAATTCTGTCTGTTGTCTGTTGGTGTATTGGGCAGTATATCCATCCAAAAAGGAGTAAATATGCTTTGGGGTTGGAAAGTGACATATTAAGAACTTGATGAAAATGTGCTGGAAAGAAACACACACACACACACACACACACACACACACACACAGTATCATGTTGAAGGCAATCCATATTTCTACATATGACACATGATGTGTTTTATAAGTATTTGCATCTTGGTAGTAAGCTACAAATAGATGAATTGTAAACTGTGAATTTTTGTAGTTAAATCCCTGTACTTCATCGTGAATGGTGAAGGAGTAATTCTGAACAAAATCACAAACACCAAGATATTAATTTAATGATATGAATATAATAGAGGGAAACATTCCACGTAGGAAAAATATATCTAAAAACAAAGATGATGTGACTTACCAAAAGAAAGCGCTGGCAGGTCGATAGACACACAAACATACACACAAAATTCAAGCTTTCGCAATGAACGGTTGCTTCGTCAGGAAAGAGCGAAGGAGAGGGAAAGACGAAAGGATGTGGGTTTTAAGGGAGAGGGTAAGGAGTCATTCCAATCCCGGGAGCGGAAAGACTCACCTTAGGGGGGAAAAAAGGACGGGTATACACTCTCGCGCGCGCGCCCACACACATATACATACAGACACAGGTCTTTGAATATGTCTGCCTGTGTCTGTATATGTGTGGATGGATATGTGTGTGTGTGTGTGCGCGAGTGTATGCCCGTCCTTTTTTCCCCCTAAGGTGAGTCTTTCCGCTCCCGGGATTGGAATGACTCCTTACCCTCTCCTTTAAAACCCACATCCTTTCGTCTTTCCCTCTCCTTCCCTCTTTCCTGACGAAGCAACCGTTGGTCGTGAAAGCTTGAATTTTGTGTGTATGTTTGTGTTTGTTTGTGTGTCTATCGAGCTGCCAGCACTTTCTTTTGGTAAGTCACATCATCTTTGTTTTTAGATATAAAATATTAATTTACTTTGATTTCTTCTTTTGTGATTTTAAAAATCAGTGACTGCTGCTGGGTGGTATGCAGTGAGGTAGGAAGTGTTATAAAGTAGATGCACACACTTCAATGAATTCATCTCTTTGATTTTGTTGTACTCTCTGGAACTACCCTGCCTTGTTGATTATTTCATCAATGCAATTTGCACCAAACAGTTAAACTGGTTATTAGTCAGTTTTGTCGAAGTTGGACAATAGGGACGTGCACCTATGAAGCGTGATAGAGATACAGGATTACATGTAGCAAATGCTAGTCAGTGCTTTTATAGTGGGAATGTGTCTTCTTCACACTCCATTAGTTCTTTCAATTAATGCCCTTCAACCATGAACGTAAAATTCTGGTGTAGAACACACAAACAGCATAGGTCCCACTGGCACAGGCAATAACGCAGTGCTTTGGCTGCATCCCAGAACATTTTTAAGTAGACCAATCAGCTGACTTCAATCTAAAAAAGGTGTAGTTGTAACACCAACTACTACAGGAATTTTTCCATGTGTGGTACTACCACTACCACCACCACCACAACCACGACCCACTACACTGTCACCTATAAGCTCTGCCAGCCTCCCCTTCCCATACCTATTGAAGTGCAGGCCATGCCTAGTGAATCCCGATCTACTGATAGACCTAATTGACACCACTGAGATGTGACCTATGCCCTCTGCCATCATTGCCCTCCCCACGCTATGTTAACACGCCTAACAACCACATTAAGGTGAGGCCGATCATGACGATGAAATAGATGCACGAAATGCACATTAGTGCGACTGGTTTGAGTAGCTGTCTTTACCAGATCACCACTTAACATCACATTCCCTGTCCCTATCAAGACTGTTCCCTGCTCCACCCACTATCCCTACCTGATCCTCCATAAAATTCCTACGTAGCTCCCCTATGCTGTCAGTCGCTTGAGCCAACCCTGCACTAGGGTTCACAATTCTGGTGACCTGGTACTCACTCCCCAACACTTCCTGCAATATCTCTACTGTACGAACTACCTAGCAGCAGAATCTTCTTCTTTCTAGTAGACTTTGCAACTGACCATAAGCCTCCAAACTGCTGCATGTTTCCTACATCTACACCTACATCTACAGCTACACGAGGCTCCTCTCCAGTCAACTCTGACAGCTGGTCAAATCTATTGAATATGTGCAGAGTATAACTGTCTGAATACCTCCTCTTCCAGGCTGCCTTTGTGCCAACTGCCATTTCCCAGTCTCCAGCACGCTTCACCCTCCTCAACCTACCTAGTTCCTTCTTTTCACATCGTAACTGCACCTGAAGGGCACAGATCTTATGGTCCTGCTCCTCTATGAACTTCTTTCTACTACAGATTCTGCATTCCCAGGAGAGGATCTCGCTAGAATGCCCGCTAGCTTCCTCACTGCATTCCCCCAATGAAAGTACTTTGAACACATCCCACACTGTAACCCACTACTCACAAACCTATGACAGAGCCCACACTTCTCACTCACTATAAATTTTTACAGTTAATGGAAAAAAAACTATATGTCTATGTTACCAAAGTTCAGTTACACCAGTAGAACTATTTATAGAACTAACAATAGCGGTCTAGAAATTCTCTGTCTAAGAAACGTCAGCTGAAAACTAAAGCACGAAATTTACTAAATGACTTGAATGCACAGAAAACTCTAAAAGACACAGTGAGCGAACGTTTCCAAAAGTTTATTAAATCATTATTTTGCCACAAACAACATGAAACACCGCTGAAAACTATTGAATTTAATAACTGTATACCAGTGCACAAATAAGTTTGTCAGTACTTAGCTTTATAATCGCTACAGCTGCGTTGAGTGCTGTGTTGAATTGACATGGAATTATCTATATATAGATAGAAAATTAACCTTTAATATTAATGTGAACTTTATTTTATGTGCTTAAGTTCATATTTTTATCCTTTGCCTCTGATGGTGCAGTAATTACTCTAATGTCATTCTCGCAATCCCTATGTGAGTGAAATGTAGGGGATTGTAATGTATCCCTACAGTAATCATTTAGAGCCAGTTCTGGGAAACTTAGTTAACCCTTTCATGGTTGCTGGGACACATATGTCCCACTAATTTTGGGCCTTATTTAAAACACTGGGAAGCGAGTTGCATATTTCTGCTCAGTCCTGCCATCTGTTGGCAGCTCTTCTGAACTCGGAAAAAAATCGAGGCACTGAAATTCTCAGTCTATAGAAGGCTGTGACTGTTGCAGTGCGTTGTCGCGTGAGTTTCCGCACCAAAACTTGTATTTCTTGTGTCTCGAGACAGTTTTCGGTGTATTCTGACTACTAAAAATGCCCGAAGTAAGTATTTTTGCTATTTTCAATTTCTTATATATTTACAAATGACAACTACACTTTCTAGAACGTATTTTACTTCTAAAATATTTTTTAGCGTAGTTACAATTAGTGGGACACATGTGTCCCAGTAACCATTGTGTGACCCTATAGTTCCTGTATGTTAGGATGTTGTAGGACTTATATTTCAGAGAAAGAGCTTTTTTATGTAACATTTTGTGCTAGTAAAAGTACGGTATGTGGTTTAGAACTAAGACATATTATTGTTACTTTATGCAGATGCTGCGAGACAGCGAGATCCTGGACTTTTAATTTTCACTGCCAGATAATCCAGAAGAATTGGACATTGAAGCTGATGATGATGATGATGATGATGATGATGATCTAGAGGAGGTTTTTCATCTCATGATCATTTGTCTACTCCAAGTACACCATTAGAAACATGGACACACAATTATATGGAACAGATTGTCAACAATGATGTGCAACTAGATTCGTTGATAGATGAAAACATCAGTGTTGCGAGTGAAAGTGGAGTGAATTTTGAGCAAGATGATGAAACTGGTGAATTTACAGATTCTCACTGGGATGATGATGTAACTCACTTTGAAGAACTAAATTTATCCTCAGTGTTCGACCCAAAACCAACAATAAACTTTGCTTTGGCAGACAATGAACTTGTGTATTTTGAAAAATTATTTGACGTTTCAGTGATGCAACAGATCTGCTTTCAAACAAATTTGTATGCTTAACTGAAGAATAGTGCACAGTGGAGGGAACTCAGTTCAGGAACTAAAAGCTTTTCTGGGTATGATAATAGTAATGGGTATTCATCAATTACCTGAAGCAGCCAGTTACTGGAGCTCAGACCCATATGTAAATGTAAATGCAGTATCGAATGTTATGACACTTGGTTGCTATAAGAAAATAATAGAGAACCTTCACTGCAATGATAATTTGTTTCAGCCAGCAACAAACGATCCTGGTTATGACAAGTTGTACAAAATCAGACCACTTATCTCAGCCCTGAACAAAAACTGTTTGAAAGTATATCACCCTTCTACTTCACTAGCAGTTGATGAGTCAATGGTTGCATTCAAAGGAAGAACGAGCCTGAAACAGTACATGCTCATGAAACCTGCAAAAAGAGGCTACAAAATTTGGTGCCTTGCTGATGCAAACACAGGTTTTATTTCAAATTTTGATGTCTACACAGGTAAATCTGTTGCCAGTAGACAGGAATTCAAAGATTGCCAAATGTGTGAAAAAGTAGTGCTGGAACTCTGTAAACCATTTTTTAATTCCAATAGAAATGCGATTTTTGATAATTTCTTTTCAACATTTAGACTAATGAAGGAACTGAGAAAACGGGGGCTTTATAGCTGTGGTACTGTCAGAGGAAACAGAAAAGGCCTACCTCCATTTTTGGCGAGTAAATCACCAAGTCTAAACCATGGAGAGTTTACATTTGCTGTCAAATCTGGTGTTGCTGCTGTCAAGTGGCATGATAGCAAAGCAGTCTGTCTCATTTCCACTGCACATAATCCTAAAGATGTTGTATTCATCAAAAGAAAATTGAAAGATGGATCCACAATCAGCATTTCATGTCCTGAAGTAGTACATGCTTATAATAGTACTACGGGTGGAGTAGATCGTTTTGACCAGCTACAAGAAAGGTATATGGTTGGCAGGCAATCAGTAAAATGGTGGCACCGACTATTTATTGTTTTGTTGACTTAGCGATCGTCAACTCTTATGTACTATTTCGAATGTCAAGACAAAACGCAAACCAGCTGTCATTTTGAATGAGACTAGCAAGGCAGTTGATAAATGGATCTTCATCAAGAATGAAGAAGGGCCCATCACCTGCTTTCTATTCTAGCAAAAGAGGTGTCACTGCAGTGCCACAGGAAGTAAGGCTTATGAATGTCAGGTCTCATATTCCCATGGAGACAAAGAACAGGTGGTGGTGTAGGTTTTGCAGCACAAAAGACGCTGAAAAACGAACAAAATATATTTGTTCATCCTGTAATGTGCCACTTTGTAAGTAATATTCACTAAGTAGCAAAATGTATTTTTTTGTTGGAAATAATAAAGTACACCACATGTTTGCATATTGGCAAAATGAGTTACATTTCATTTCCAATACATTAATGTTAAATACTGGTGCAAATAGGCCTTGTTCATAAATTTTACACTAATTTGTAGCAACTTCATTGTGAGGAAAATCGGTCCCAGAAATGATCAGTGGGACATATGCGTACCCCCCCCCCCCCCCCCCCCCTCCCGTTTTTTATATATATATATATATATATATATATATATATATATATATATATATATATATATATATATATATATATATATATATATATAAGAAAATGGTTCAAGTTAAAAATTATTCAAAGGCATATTTGTAATTCTGACCCAAATAAGACTCTGTAACAGCTGAGGTACCTTAATAAATTCTAAAAAATGAGTAAAAACCACAAAAGGGTTAACAGACTTTCTCGGGATAGTTTACGTCTGTCTACAAGAGTCTGCCAGTTTAGTTCCTTCAGTATCTCTGTGACACTCTTCCATGGATTAAACAAACCTGTGACCATTCGTGCTGCAATTCTCTGTTTACGTTCAATATACCCTGTTAGTCCTATCTGGTACTGGTCCCAGACACTTGAGCAATATTCCAGAACTAGTCACACAAGTGATTTGTAAGTAATCTCTGTTCTACCAATAAACTGAAGTCTACCACCGGCTTTAACCATGACTGAACCTATGTGATCATTCCATTTCATATCCCTACAAAGTGTTACACCCAGGTATGTGTATGAGTTGGCCGATTCCAATGCTGATTCATTGATATTATAGTTACAGGATACTATGTTTTATCATTTTGTGAAGTGCAAAATTTTACATTTCTGAACATCTAGAGCACGCTGCAAATCTCTGCACCACATTGAAATCTTATCAAGATCTAAATGAAAATGTATGCAGCTTTTCTCGCATAGTACCTCATTATAGGTAACTGCATCATCTGCAAGAAGCCTGATTTTACTATTAATACTGTCTGCAAGGTCATTAATATACAACATGAACAGCAAGGATCCCAACACACTTCCCTGGGGCACATCCGAAGTTTTACATCTGATGATGACTCTCCATCCAAGATAACGTGCTGTGTCCTCCCTACCAAAAAGCCTCAATCCAGTCACAAATTTCACTTGATACCCTATATGATCACACTTTTGAAAATAAGAATAGGTGCAGTACTGAGTTGAATGCTTTTCGGAAATCAAGAAACACTGTTTACCTGGTTGTCTTGATCCAAAGCTTTCAGTATGTCATGTGAGAAAGGTGCAAGTTGGGTTTCACATGATCGATGTTTTCGGAATCCATGCTGGCATTGAGGAGGTGACTGTGTTCAAGATACCTAATTTTGTTTAAGCTCAGAATATGTTCTAAGATTCTACAGCAAGTTAATGTCAAGGATATTGGACAGTAGCTTTGTGGATTACTTCTACTACCCTTCTTGAAGACGGTTGTGACCTGTGTCTTTTTACAAGAACTTATACACTTTGTTTGAGGGATCTATGATAGATTACAGTTAGAAGAGGGACTAATTCACCTGCAAATTCAGTATAGAATCTGATAGGTATCCCCGCAGGACCTTGTGCTTTGTCCAATTTTAATGATTTCAGCTGTTTCTCAACACAACTGGCACTAATATTTATGCCATTCATCTTTTCAATAGTAAGAGGATTAAATTGGGACAATTTCCTTAGGTTTTCCTTCATAAAGGAACGTTTGAAAATTTCAGCTTTTACTTTGCTACCCTTAATTTCAGCTCCTGTCTCATTCACTAGGGACTGGACAATAACTTTGGTGCCACTAACAGCTTTTACAATTGACCAGAATTTCTTTGGATTTTGTGAAATGTCGTTTGACAATATTCTGCTACGGTAGTCATTGAAGGCATCATGCCTTGCTCTCTAGACAGCCAAATGAGTTTCATTCAGCATTTCTCTATCTGTAGCCCTATGCTTTGTTTTACACAGTGAAAGTAGATTATGACACTTGCTTATGTCTGTATGTGGAATGATGACCACCTGGATAAGTAATAAAAATATATTCGACCTTCACCACTGAAGTGATTTATTCCTCACACTACATGTTTCGTAAGGAATCTTCCTTTATCGGGAGTGTTAGGTTGAAATATTTAGATTATTTCCATGAATGCATTGCCAAGACGGGTTGCCACTGACAACATAATTACCTTTGTGTGTTATTGCTGTTAATATCCATAAATATTTTTTCTATTTGCTCATGCTTCAATTAGATAGAGAAGTAGTAGTAGTAATAATAATAATAATAATAGGTAAGTAATTGTAACTTACATTGAAAAGAAAATCCAGGAGATACTTTTAAGAACATATGTCATAAAAAGGCTTTAGCTCTCAATGAACCCACCTTCTTCCTCCACAGAAGGAAATGAAAGATTTTTTTATTTTAAAATAAGTACATCCCAAATTATTTGCCATTTTTTAATCTTAATTTTGTGATATATGCCAGATGTAAATGTTCAAAGACGGTGTGGGATTACTGAAAAAAAGCACACACACACACACACACACACACACACACACACACACACAGTCCCTTTGCAACTTCAAAATTTTATTACTACGGCAGTTGTTGAAATATTTTAATGTTTCTTTTGTTGTAATCAGTGTTTATAACAGTTTTTTGACAGTGTTTAATAGACCTCTATATGGGCACCTTTAGTTGCACGAAGCATAGAAAGACGGTACTCAATTTCTTGCCATGTTCGCTGTAGCATATCGTCATCAATGTTGGCAATGGCATTATGAGTCCTTTGCTTCAAGTCAACAATGTCTCATATCTGTGTTTGATACACAATATCTTTTACATACCCCCATAAAAAATTCCAAGGGAGGGTGAACGTGGTGGCTAAGGAATTGGCCCATTCCTCCCAATCCATCTGCCTGGAAATTTTCATTGAGGAACCAACGAACATGTAGTCCCCAATGTGGTGGTGCACCATCTTGCTGGAAAATGATAGTTGGTTGTAAGTCAGTCAGTTGTGGTGCTACATCTTCGGTCAGAAGGTCGAGGTAAACATCTGCAGTAATTGTTGACTTGATGAAGAAAAATGGACCAATTATTCGAATACACATGATTCCACACCACACATTCACTTTTGGACTATTCCGGTGAAGCTCCCTAGTCACACGGGGGTGTTCAGATCCCCAGATTCTCACATTGTGTCTGTTTAATGTCCCAGAAACATGAAAATTTGCCTCGTCACTGAAACAAACTCGCTTGAGGAATGCTTCATCCCCCAAAAGGCGTTCTAGCATGTTGAGTGCAAACTCTGTCCGTTTTGGCTTGTCATTTGGCTCAAGTGTCTGTAACAGTTGCACTTTGTAAGCGTACAACCGTAAGTTCTTGTGGAGGACCTTACGCACAGTTGAACGTGGTAGTTGCAACTGTCTGGTAGCAGTGCAGATGGACTTCGTAGGTGAATGAGTGAAGACGTTCAAAAGGCAATTGTTGTTTTTTTTCGGATGTTCTTGGTCACCTGCTCCTCTCTTTATCCAACACTGTCACTGTCTCCATAAATTTTTTGTGCCATGCACGGATTGCAGGGTGTGCTGGTGGATCTTTTCCATACTTCGTTCTGAAGTTTCATTGAGTCTGAACATCTGATTTTGTCTCAATAAACCAGGACACACACATTGTGCCTTCTCTTGAGGAGTTCCTATTTTATAGTGGTTCAGTTCCTTCCATCAACAGAGTATCTGAAACACAAAGTTTTAGTATACATAAAAACTTTAGTAAACAGTGATTACAATAAAAGAAATTTTGTTAAAATATTTCAACAACTACCATTTTGAAGTTGTAAAGGGACTTTATGGATACCCTGTATATTCTCAGTATTTGTGAAATGTTATCCAAATGATTTTAAATAATGTATATTGCTAGTGATTTTTTTACATCGTCATACCTGTTCCCCTCCATTCAATGTAGTTCCAGTGTAAATCTAACCATGAAGGTTACCAGTATATTCAGGTTTGTCCTTTTCCCATATAAATAACATAACTAAATAGCTGGTCATGAAGCCCATTTCCTTACAACAGTTCTCACTATTTAAGTAAATAAATATACAAATCGAATGAAATGGGTGAAAGAACAAGATGAGAAAGAACAGACTTCCACCAGGAGCTCCTTTGCCACAACAGTTAAGCTCTCCAACAAACAGACAGTGGGGGGAAAGTGACATGATCCCAATAAGTTATTTGACTTTGATACTAAAAATAACCTCATCTGCAGGAAATAATACAGATTCTACAAACAACAGTCTTAAGAAACACAGTGCACTCTGTTCATCTATAGAACTAGGAAGGCAGACAGTACCAGTGCCCAGCCCAAACCCTTGTTTCTTGACTTCTGTTAATATTCTCTGCACAGTTCCGCAGAGTCACCTAGTGAACAAAATATGAGCATACAGAATATCAGGCCAGCTTGTGACTGGAAACAAGACAATGCAAAATGCCATTCTTAATTGAGATAAATTTTCAGACATAGGAGTAGCTTTGGGTGTGTTGCAAGTTAGTGGCTTAGGACTCTTTCTGATCACAATATACTGAGTGCACCAGAACTCCAAAAAACTTTCAGAGGTGGTAGTGTGGACCAAAATTAGAAAAAATGTCGTGTAAACAAGGGATTTAAAATGCTTTCATTTAGAGCTGTGAGCATTTCTTCATTTTTTGCTGCTGTGTAGCACATATTTTCTACTGAACAAGTGCTCATAGCTCTTAAGGTATGCATTGTAGAGCTCATGTTTACTTGACAGTTTTTCATTCTTTTTGTCCATACTACCACCTCTGAAAGTTTGTCTGTGGACTTCTGGTTCTTGATCTAGTGGATAATGTTGGAAGCTCCACAAGCTGTTTGCTGATAATACTCTTGCATGTAGGAAATTTGCAGCTCCGAAAATTTTTTAGAGAAATATGGGAAGCCCTGCACACAATTCATGCTTGGTGCAAGGAATGGCAGCTGACTCTCAGCACATACAACTGTAACATATTACACATAAATAGGCTGCAAGACGTGTTACTGTTTGACAATATGATTCACAAACAATAAATGGGAACAGTCATATGCATTAGATATCTGAGAGTATACATATAGATGGTTTAAAGTTGAATGAACACACACAACTAATTATAAGAGAGGAAGATGCCAAAGAGATTTATTGAAAAAGTCCTCAGTGTTGTCCTCCCACAAAAGAGGTAGCAAGGCTTGCCAACCATCTCCTTCTAAGGGCTGACTGGTTACATTTCTTGCAGTGTCACGTCTCTTGGTTCGAGATTATTGTCAGTGGTGACATATCTCAGCAATGGATTCATGGGAATAATCTAAATATTTCACTTAAACACTCCTGAAAATGGACGATTCCTTATGAAACATGTCATGAGGAATAAATCAGTTCGGTGGCTAAGTCTGAAATGTTATTATTCCTTACCTAGACTGTCACCATTCCATCTATAGAGGTGGATAATTGCTATAATCCACGTTCTCAGTGAAAAGTAATATCACAGATAGTGGTAAAAGGTACAATATCGCAATTAGCTGTATTCCCATTATTTTCACTAGTGCCGAAATATTCGTCATCTGAACTATCGTCCGAATCCGACCATTCTGGATCGCTTTCAGGTTCAAACATAAAAGCTTTTCTGAGACAGGCACTAAGTTCTTCCTCTGCATTTTCATCAGGCTTTGATTTTAACTCAGTATCTTCTTTTGGCAAAACGGCCTCATTATCGGCTTTACACACATCCACTGTTACTTCATATTTAGAGTAATCCTCGTGGACTTCAATTACTTTTAGGTAATTATCTGCCCCTTCCCCACGGTGCCTTTCGGTAGCAGCGCGTACTGTTGGCGGATCATTAACAGAAGTTACTTCCTCGTCAATGCTCAGGATTTCATCCTCCAATTCCTTCCTATCTTTAACCTTCGTGCTATCGGCAGCACACGTACTTTTCGCGGCGCTATTTACTCTCTCCTCTTCAAATTTGGGCCACGTCACCTTATCGACATCCCTACTATTTCCTTTTCCACTAATTAACCTCCTTGCCTCATATTCCTTCTTAAAATCCTCCCACTCACATTGGTTGAGGCCCTTGTACAGATCGTCGATCTGCACACGCCAATCAGTTACTTCTGCTAACTCATTCACGCCTTTTACTTCATTGCTAACACTGCTAATCGCACCTCTCTGTGTATCCACTGTTCCATCTACTATTTCCTTCGCCACGGAATTACCACTCGTAATGTATTCACCAGTTCTTACGGCAATGTTCGTACCTAATGCTGCCACCTTGCTAGCGGCTTCTCTCTGAACAGCTGTTCTGCTAGGCTGGGCCGTTGCCCTCTGATGCTCCACTCGCCTGTTAACATGTATTGCTCTGCGCGGCGAAGATGACTCACCAGCGCTCGCACCTGACGCTTGTTTTGCAACAACACGTTGTGTCGTTCCACGCCTGTCTCTAACCTGTCTCATAACTTTACTGTCAGTCCGGTAACATTTCTTAAATCGGGGCCGGTATGTTCTGTCCGCTTCCGTTTGGCCCGCAACGTTCGCGGAAATCAGTTTCCCGCGTCGTTATTATTTTGCGCGGCGTACCCTCTACCGCGACCTGGATAACTCCCTCTTCCTCTTCCTCTGCCTCTACCTCTTTGTATCACGTTGACGCGAAACCCATCGCCGTCATTTCTCTCGTCATTATTGCGATTATTTCTGTCACCAAAATTCTGATAATTGGCACGACTTTCGCGCCAATGGTCTTCGTCTTTGACCCTCTCGAGAAACGCTTGGAAGCTACGATGATTGCTTCCCACGTATCTCTTTGACTCTTCTGGAAGCTTTTTATATAGCTCCCATATGATTTCAGAATCAGATCTTCTCCCTCTTAAATGTGTCAATTTTCAGTACCAATATTCGCAGAAATCTTTCAAAGAATTCCTGCCCCTGTTATCATGAAGCTTGGCCATGATAAAGTCGCGCCACAAATGATCCTGTTTTTGTTCAGACCAATATTCTTCCGTAAACTTTGTTCAGTATTCAAATTAATTCCCCAGCGCTTAGCGTCACCTGCTAAGGCGCTAATTATTACGTTTATCTTTTCCTGACCAGACAAGTGTTCAAGAAACATTCTATTGCAATTTTTGATGAAATCTAACGGATGCCATCCGTTATGTTTCTTGGCGGGATCGAAGTGTTCCTCACCTTCCAACAGCTTCGTAAGTGGTGTGCCATTACATACAACACCAGGCCTATCTTTGATTTTACTCTCGAGATCGAAATTTTTGCCTTGAATTTTCGATGTACGAGGGCGGTTCAGAAAGTAACCTCCGACTGGTCACAGTGCTGGTTGTGGGGGGAGTAGCGACGCCATCTGTGCGTTCACGCACTCAACAGGTCAGTCAGCATCAAGCCATGGTCGAGTGAACGTCGTACCTGCGCTAGTTTAGTTTTTGTGGCAGTTTGAAATGTGTGCTGCAATAGAAAACCCCGCCAAATGTGAAGTGCGTGCTGTCATAAGGTTTTTTACAGCCAAAGGATATTCTGCAGCAGCTATTCATCGTGAGCTTTGTGCCGTGTACGGACCAAGAGTTGTGAGTGAAGGAGTTGTCCGTGAATGGGTACGTTTATTTAAAAGTGGACGAGAAAACGTTCATGATGAAGAGAGGAGTGGTAGACCATCATTGGTGACTGACGAACTCGTTCAGACAGTTGATGCAAAAGTTCGTGAAAATCGACGTTTCTCAATGTCGGAGTTGTCTACTGGTTTTCCACAGATTTCTAAGACTCTCTCGTACGAGATAGTGACAACAAGATTGGGTTACCGTAAGTTCTGTGCACGATGGGTGCCCAAAATTCTTACCGACCACCACAAAACTCAAAGAATGGGCTCTGCATTAGACTTTCTGTCACGTTATGAGGACGAAGGAGAACCATTGTTAAACAGAATCGTGACCGGTGACGAAACCTGGATTAAGTACATGAACCCTGAGACAAAAGAACAATCACAGATGTGGGCACATTCAAATTCGCCTACCAAACCAAGAAAAGCCTCGCAAGATTTTTCTGCCAGAAAACTGATGGCAACGGTGTTTTGGGATGCCAAAGGGGTGTTGTTGGTTGAATTCATGGAACCTGGTACGACCATTAATCAAGATGTGTACTGTGAAACAATAAAAAAGTTACGACGGGCTATACAGAACAAACGCCGTGGTATGCTGACTTCCGGTATCGTTTTTTTGCACGATAACGCCCGTCCTCACTCTGCTCGCAGAACAACGGCTCTTCTTGAGTCCTTCAAGTGGGACGTTATCAACCATCCACCTTACAGCCCAGACCTGGCGCCAAGTGATTATCACCTCTTCATGCATTTGAAGAAATGGCTCGGGTCACAGCGGTTTGATGACGAAGAGCTCAAAGATGCGGTCACAGGCTGGCTCCAGGCACAAGCGGGTGATTTTTATGCAGAAGGAATTTCAAAGCTTGTGAAGAGATACGATAAGTGCCTCAATCGCTATGGAGACTATGTAGAAAAATAGTGCAAAGATGTAGTTGTAAGATGTATATTTTAAAATATTTTTATTTAACTTGGTGTATTTTTTTAAACCAACCGGAGGTTACTTTCTGAACGGCCCTCGTATTTTGTTCACACTTTTGTACACATCCGGTAACTTTCTTGTCTAAATCTCTTTCAATGTCTGAAACTGCCTTTTTCAACTGTGAGATTCCGTGTTGACATTCATTTACGATCTCAGTTTTAAGACCGAAAACTTTTTCGTCTACTTTTGTTTCAACCAGAGGCTCTACTTTATCTTGGATGTTGAGAATTTCAACATCAAACCTACTGTTAATGTTGTCAATTTCCCCCTGCATAGTATCCATATTTTTATTAATTGTGTCAATTTCAAACTTCATAGTATTTACTACAGAGCTTAAATTACCCACTTTTTGTTCTACCTGTTCTATTTGTTTACTAATTTTAATTCCTTGTTCTTTGACCTGTACTTTAAGCTGACCAACGTGTATTTTAAGCTGATCATTCTGTGTTTTGAGCTGATTACTTTGCGTTTTAAGCTGCTCGTCAACGTGTGTTTTAAGCTGATCATTCTGTGTTTTGAGCTGATTACTTTGAGTTTTAAGCTGCTCATCAACATGTCTTTTAAGCTGATCTTTCTGTGTTTTGAGCTGCTCACTCTGTCCGGCAATTTGTTTGGTTAATTGTTCAAATAAATTTTCACACTGTCTTGTTCTACGGAATCGGTGTGTTCCGATCCTACATCAAAATTTTCTTTCGGTTCTTTCTTTATCTGTGGTGAATCAAACATCTCAGTGGATTTGTTCACGTACCCACTATCATCTACAAAGTGACCCTCTACTTTCTGTTTTATTCCTTGCTGTGTTCTAGGCAATCTCGATATTTCAATCTGTTCGTTAACATGTTCGTGATGTTGTATGTATGCCAGTTGTCTTCCGCTAACGCTATCTGTTATCTGGCCACGTAAACTCCTGTTATTGCCAGCTGCATTTTCCATTACGCTCGGCACATCTACTGTTTCTATGTTCCTGTCCATACTGAATGCAAATTACACCACACTGCCGTACTTGATGTTCACTGCTATTTATTTTACTAAAGATTATTGCAATTCGTGCTACTGAACATCCACTGTTCGGTATTCACATTAATTTGTGACCGATAACAACTGGATGTCCTGTCACCGGGAGCCACTTGTAACACCGCGCTTTGGGGCACGATACTCATTAAAGCCTGTACTATGGTAAGTTGACGGGCTTCACCTTATGAGAAAGGATTTTTGTATAGAAATTGACCGCCTGTACCTGAATGGAGGCAAATCAGACTTACACCCACACTGTAATAACAATGATACGTCAAATAAGTCCGAAATGTAACTACACGTCAGGACGGACAAAAAGCAACACAGCAGATGCTACCAATTAGTTAACAATACAGTCACCAGCCTAATTAGGCATTAACTGAGTTTCTTTCCTGTACTACTAGGCATATATTCGTGCAAAGCAACAAGTAGTAACACTGCATAATATAGTAGAATTTTAGAACCAGAAAATCTACTGAACTGATAGTTTCACGTTCTGTACTGGTATGGCAAAACCATAAATACATAACACTACACTATAATGTATACTACAAAACTTCATACTGTCTATTGATCTGATTAAAATCGGGCATAGGTTACCCTAGAAATAACACTTTCGAGCCACACACAAAATGTCAATTTTGATAAAGATAAAACACTGATAAATTTTGGCTTTTACATTGACTTTAACTTTTGCTGGTCAAATCAATTTAGAGCACTTCAGAATTAAAATGAATAAAAAAGGGGGGGGGGGGCCTTGAAACTGTTATGATCACTGTATAAAAAAAATTAATTACTGACACCATTATACGCTCAACGTTTCCAATATATGAGTTACTACTCTCTTTATCTTATTTCCTACTCATTTAAATGCCATTATATCTGTCTTGAAATAATTAAGTTTCATTACTAAATCAATATCAAAATTATCTTCCCACTTTGTCAGACCTTTGTTATTCGTCTATTAGTTCATTAACAAAAAAAATTCTTTAAACATCATTCTAACATAGCTAGGTCTGCAGGTAATTATTATTAACACAAACTTTAATTTTTCATCTTGGGACACTCGGATTGCACAACATTTGGAAAGGACCCTGTCTAGGTTAGTTGTGAGGATAATTAAATGATAGGACAGTTCTGGTAAAATTTAAGTTGTTATTGAATAGTATGGAACAAAAGTAACACTGGTCCACACGAATACAGTACTAAAAGTTTCAACCTGTTTGTATCGATGTGGCGGTTGGCAGGTGGCGAGATGGCGAGGCACAGAGCGCACATACAGCCACAGCAATGGCTCTTGATGTATCGGCGCTTTACTTCTTCATGGCGTCGCAATACTTTTCCATTTAGTGCCTATGGAATTTTGCCATGCTGTATAGGCGTCGGAACGGACATCCGAGGCTCAATGAAACTACATCTTCCAGGAGAGCCTCCTCGATCCAGAACGTGTTACTCAGGCCAATGCCCAACTCCGACTACTACTGCTGAACCCGTTATGCCGTGCAGCACCCGTGTGCATTTTCCCGCCCTCACCTGCCATCCACCTTTTACCGCTCCCCTACAGACAGGATATTCACCAGAGGTTTTGCATTCTACATATCCTAACACATTGCCTACGTATGGACCAGACGCACAATTACAATTTTAAACATGTTACAATAGATTCAACGTTTGTTACACTTCAATTCTATTACAATATTGCTTGAAATTTGACATAAACATTAATATTCACATTGAAAATTGTTTACAGTTTCTTTAACATAATGGCATGAAACAAACAAAAAAGAAATGAAATCGGAACATCGATTACACTAAGTTATCAAAAAATCAGTAAAAAAATATTATTTGTATAATAGTACAGCGTTGTTTTTGTTACACATGCCCCTGTTTCCAGTAAATTTCACTAAGTGCAAATTTGATGGGAACACTGAACTTTATATTTATACAGGGTTCTGAATCTTTGTGTGAATGTCCCATCACAAAAGGTTATACCACAAACTTCCTTTCACTTACATTATCTAGGTCTATACTTTTTAACATATCAAGAACATTTACCTATCGTTTGCTTAAGTGCCTTTGGCAAAGTCCAACCTCCTATCACAACATGATTTAAATAGCAAATTACTCATTTTTTATTAAATTTCTCAAAGAAATAATTTCAAATTCTGGAACACTAACACTTAACAATAAAGCAGATACAAACACCTATATACACTATAAAACAATTTGTTGCTGCTTGCATTGAATGGCAGTCCATTTCCTTATTTACTAATAAACACACAATAATATTTAGAAAATTACTACACATATTTGCTGCCTATTATTCAGATTTGGGCAGTCCATTTCGCACCATTTTATCACATCTCCTGTACCACACTTACAATTCTCCTTTGACTATTTATCTGCCCCCTTTGATTTTTGGCAGTCCTTTATATTATGACTCATATACTGCCCACTTTGGTTTTCGGCAGTCCCATCTTTTATCTGGCTTACAGCATTTGCTTTTTCTTTTCAACCCTTTTCTCCATACATCTTTACATTTATAGGACATTTGGTAATCTGAAACTCACATAACTACATTAGCACACTGACATTGGTATACATACATTTACAAAGATTCGTTACATTTAGAATAAAATGGTTTCAGCGTAATATACAGCACATTTACTGCAAATTGCTCTCTGTGTGTACTTAGGTCACTCACTACTAGGAACATATGGTTTCAGGTCCACAACGTTTCTTACACCTAAAGGTCTTTTGGATTTTGGGTAGATCAGATAGTAAGCATTATTGTGTGCAATGTTCTGTATTACATACGGTCCATTATAAATATATTTAAATTTGGAAATTTCATGGTTCAGTTCACTAGATTTTTCGTGGGTTTTTAAAAGAACATAATCTATAATCTCCAGTTTTAAATTTTGAAACTTTCAGATTTTTATCATGTCTTTTAGATCTAGATTCAGCTTTTTGCTTTGCCCTTTTTCTGACTAATTCTTTCTTTTGATTCAACCCCAAGCTTGTACAAGGTGGAAACTCTAGTTTTTCCTCAATTAAACTTTTACTTCTGCTGCCTAACAAAATTTCTTCCGGTGGGAACACAGTAGTTTCATGATGTACTGTGTTCATGACATTCTCAAAGTCCAATATAAATCTGCCCCAGACTCTAAATCATGCCCCTTCCTGTTTTATATCGCAACGCACCTTGGTCGACTGTGACATCGTCCCAAGATACGTTCCTGACTTGTGAACCATTTATATCTGGTGGCTTTCTAGGTTTTTGGAGTTCAAAGTCTTTACTTACTTGAACTCTTTGCAAAATAAACACCGAGTCGTCAGGTGGTTCCTTTTTTCTGTGTTCAGTCTCAACATCTGGGTTTTGTTTTGAAACTTCGTCATCAGTAGGTACAATATCGCAATTAGCTGTATTCCCATTATTTTCACTAGTGCCGAAATATTCGTCATCTGAACTATCGTCCGAATCCGACCATTCTGGATCGCTTTCAGGTTCAAACATAAAAGCTTTTCTGAGACAGGCACTAAGTTCTTCCTCTGCATTTTCATCAGGCTTTGATTTTAACTCAGTATCTTCTTTTGGCAAAACGGCCTCATTATCGGCTTTACACACATCCACTGTTACTTCATATTTAGAGTAATCCTCGTGGACTTCAATTACTTTTAGGTAATTATCTGCCCCTTCCCCACGGTGCCTTTCGGTAGCAGCGCGTACTGTTGGCGGATCATTAACAGAAGTTACTTCCTCGTCAATGCTCAGGATTTCATCCTCCAATTCCTTCCTATCTTTAACCTTCGTGCTATCGGCAGCACACGTACTTTTCGCGGCGCTATTTACTCTCTCCTCTTCAAATTTGGGCCACGTCACCTTATCGACATCCCTACTATTTCCTTTTCCACTAATTAACCTCCTTGCCTCATATTCCTTCTTAAAATCCTCCCACTCACATTGGTTGAGGCCCTTGTACAGATCGTCGATCTGCACACGCCAATCAGTTACTTCTGCTAACTCATTCACGCCTTTTACTTCATTGCTAACACTGCTAATCGCACCTCTCTGTGTATCCACTGTTCCATCTACTATTTCCTTCGCCACGGAATTACCACTCGTAATGTATTCACCAGTTCTTACGGCAATGTTCGTACCTAATGCTGCCACCTTGCTAGCGGCTTCTCTCTGAACAGCTGTTCTGCTAGGCTGGGCCGTTGCCCTCTGATGCTCCACTCGCCTGTTAACATGTATTGCTCTGCGCGGCGAAGATGACTCACCAGCGCTCGCACCTGACGCTTGTTTTGCAACAACACGTTGTGTCGTTCCACGCCTGTCTCTAACCTGTCTCATAACTTTACTGTCAGTCCGGTAACATTTCTTAAATCGGGGCTGGTATGTTCTGTCCGCTTCCGTTTGGCCCGCAACGTTCGCGGAAATCAGTTTCCCGCGTCGTTATTATTTTGCGCGGCGTACCCTCTACCGCGACCTGGATAACTCCCTCTTCCTCTTCCTCTGCCTCTACCTCTTTGTATCACGTTGACGCGAAACCCATCGCCGTCATTTCTCTCGTCATTATTGCGATTATTTCTGTCACCAAAATTCTGATAATTGGCACGACTTTCGCGCCAATGGTCTTCGTCTTTGACCCTCTCGAGAAACGCTTGGAAGCTACGATGATTGCTTCCCACGTATCTCTTTGACTCTTCTGGAAGCTTTTTATATAGCTCCCATATGATTTCAGAATCAGATCTTCTCCCTCTTAAATGTGTCAATTTTCAGTACCAATATTCGCAGAAATCTTTCAAAGAATTCCTGCCCCTGTTATCATGAAGCTTGGCCATGATAAAGTCGCGCCACAAATGATCCTGTTTTTGTTCAGACCAATATTCTTCCGTAAACTTTGTTCAGTATTCAAATTAATTCCCCAGCGCTTAGCGTCACCTGCTAAGGCGCTAATTATTACGTTTATCTTTTCCTGACCAGACAAGTGTTCAAGAAACATTCTATTGCAATTTTTGATGAAATCTAACGGATGCCATCCATTATGTTTCTTGGCGGGATCGAAGTGTTCCTCACCTTCCAACAGCTTCGTAAGTGGTGTGCCATTACATACAACACCAGGCCTATCTTTGATTTTACTCTCGAGATCGAAATTTTTGCCTTGAATTTTCGATGTACGAGGGCGGTTCAGAAAGTAACCTCCGACTGGTCACAGTGCTGGTTGTGGGGGGAGTAGCGACGCCATCTGTGCGTTCACGCACTCAACAGGTCAGTCAGCATCAAGCCATGGTCGAGTGAACGTCGTACCTGCGCTAGTTTAGTTTTTGTGGCAGTTTGAAATGTGTGCTGCAATAGAAAACCCCGCCAAATGTGAAGTGCGTGCTGTCATAAGGTTTTTTACAGCCAAAGGATATTCTGCAGCAGCTATTCATCGTGAGCTTTGTGCCGTGTACGGACCAAGAGTTGTGAGTGAAGGAGTTGTCCGTGAATGGGTACGTTTATTTAAAAGTGGACGAGAAAACGTTCATGATGAAGAGAGGAGTGGTAGACCATCATTGGTGACTGACGAACTCGTTCAGACAGTTGATGCAAAAGTTCGTGAAAATCGACGTTTCTCAATGTCGGAGTTGTCTACTGGTTTTCCACAGATTTCTAAGACTCTCTCGTACGAGATAGTGACAACAAGATTGGGTTACCGTAAGTTCTGTGCACGATGGGTGCCCAAAATTCTTACCGACCACCACAAAACTCAAAGAATGGCCTCTGCATTAGACTTTCTGTCACGTTATGAGGACGAAGGAGAACCATTGTTAAACAGAATCATGACCGGTGACGAAACCTGGATTAAGTACGTGAACCCTGAGACAAAAGAACAATCAAAGATGTGGGCACATTCAAATTCGCCTACCAAACCAAGAAAAGCCTCGCAAGATTTTTCTGCCAGAAAACTGATGGCAACGGTGTTTTGGGATGCCAAAGGGGTGTTGTTGGTTGAATTCATGGAACGTGGTACGACCATTAATCAAGATGTGTACTGTGAAACAATAAAAAAGTTACGACGGGCTATACAGAACAAACGCCGTGGTATGCTGACTTCCGGTATCGTTTTTTTCCACGATAACGCCCGTCCTCACTCTGCTCGCAGAACAACGGCTCTTCTTGAGTCTTTCAAGTGGGACGTTATCAACCATCCACCTTACAGCCCAGACCTGGCGCCAAGTGATTATCACCTCTTCATGCATTTGAAGAAATGGCTCGGGTCACAGCGGTTTGATGACGAAGAGCTCAAAGATGCGGTCACAGGCTGGCTCCAGGCACAAGCGGGTGATTTTTATGCAGAAGGAATTTCAAAGCTTGTGAAGAGATACGATAAGTGCCTCAATCGCTATGGAGACTATGTAGAAAAATAGTGCAAAGATGTAGTTGTAAGATGTATATATTAAAATATTTTTATTTAACTTGGTGTATTTTTTTAAACCAACCGGAGGTTACTTTCTGAACGGCCCTCGTATTTTGTTCACACTTTTGTACACATCCGGTAACTTTCTTGTCTAAATCTCTTTCAGTGTCTGAAACTGCCTTTTTCAACTGTGAGATTCCGTGTTGACATTCATTTACGATCTCAGTTTTAAGACCGAAAACTTTTTCGTCTACTTTTGTTTCAACCAGAGGCTCTACTTTATCTTGGATGTTGAGAATTTCAACATCAAACCTACTGTTAATGTTGTCAATTTCCCCCTACATAGTATCCATATTTTTATTAATTGTGTCAATTTCAAACTTCATAGTATTTACTACAGAGCTTAAATTACCCACTTTTTGTTCTACCTGTTCTATTTGTTTACTAATTTTAATTCCTTGTTCTTTGACCTGTACTTTAAGCTGACCAACGTGTATTTTAAGCTGATCATTCTGTGTTTTGAGCTGATTACTTTGCGTTTTAAGCTGCTCGTCAACGTGTGTTTTAAGCTGATCATTCTGTGTTTTGAGCTGATTACTTTGAGTTTTAAGCTGCTCATCAACATGTCTTTTAAGCTGATCTTTCTGTGTTTCGAGCTGCTCACTCTGTCCGGCAATTTGTTTGGTTAATTGTTAAATAAATTTTCACACTGTCTTGTTCTACGGAATCGGTGTGTTCCGATCCTACATCAAAATCAGTAAAAAAATATCATTTGTATAATAGTACAGCGTTGTTGTTGTTACAAGGTGTCTCTTGTTTGCCATTTTTGCTGGGATAGGTTATGGTGCCTAAATAGTATTGTCTGTGTATTATTGCAGTCTGGCTTTAATGTCCCATCCACTTCTGAAGTGAGTCAAGGTACTGGTTTGTCTTATCTTCGTGCAGTATGGGTTGAAGGCACCAAGCACCTGTGAGCAGTGTCGTCTGCGTCCATCCCTAGTTTTCATTTGTCCTGGCAGATTGTGGAGTGTCTGTGTAAATTCATTTTCATATTGATTACATGTCTGGTTATAATTAAACTTTTGCTACTTGAGAGGGCTCCCACAAAAAGCAAGTGATTCTAGGACAATGAAACTTTATGGAAACATGTGTAAAGACATGCTGAAGAGAAATAACAAATAAACATTGAAAGAAACTAATTTTAATTTCCACATGAGAGGGTAACAGTTGTTATTGCTTACCATGTTTAGATTTAGGGCTCCATACTTCACCCAATGATGCGACCATCTGCTTCCATGATAGCCTGAAAGTGCACTAGAAATACTGTTTCAAACTTGTTCGCAGCACTTTTCAAATGGTGGACCTCAGAATGTTCAGCTTTTGTGACACAGCTCGTGCCCTGCTTGAAGATCTCACATTTCACCCAACATTCTCAGCCATGGAAACAGTATCTTCTTCAACAATTTGTAGCTCAATTGTCTGTCTCCATCTTTGAGGAATAGTTCCCAAATCACTAGTTAATTTGAACTTCCAATTGATGCTCTTCAACCCCTGTGTGAGAAGAGGACCTCTCCTTATTCCTTTAATGTGTTGATACTCATGAAGAGCAACAGCACTACTACTGTACTTTTCATAAAACAACTTTACGAGTAAATCCTTGCTCACGTTGTCCAGACCAATGCTAACTGCAGCTGTAATTCACACTGATGCCTGTGTTTCAACTCTACATTGCTGCACCAGTACCCGTGCCTAATGGCAAGTGATGATGTCAACACTACTAACAATGCAGTTACTGCAGCACACAGTCTGAACACCATTCCTGTAAAGTTGGGTTGCCATGTGGTAAACAGTTTTCTGTCTACACTGGCTCAAGTAGTGAAAGTTTAACCATCCTCTGCATTGCATATTCTCTTGCAATAATGTTCATATGAGTCATACTATTTTTTTCATCATTCTTATTTTTGTCAGCTTGTACAGAAGTACGTCCTGCCAAATTGTGTTGAAAGACAGCTAGCACTGAATGTCCAACATTGGTGGATTCTGTTGTGTCTGTTGTAAGTCTTAGAAAAGGGTGATTTGTTGACTTATGTTTCCAGAAATCAGCATGTGTGTCTGGTAACAGGTGGTGTTCATAAGCGTATTGTGTCAGTCGCTCAGTGATTATTCTTTCAAATGTATTTCTTATGACTCCTAGAAATGAGATAGGTCTACAAGACTTTGAGTCTGTCTGTGGCCTGTCTGCTTTGCAAATCATTATGTTCACTGTCAGTCTCCACATCAACTGTGTTGTTACTTTCATTAAGAAATACTCAATAATATGAGGGTGGTGGTGCTGGGGAGAACTGTCATAAGTGTTGTCTAGTTGTATCTGGGGCAGAATAATGTCCTGCACTCATGGCATAAGTAATTTCTTGGACTGGTCCAAGCTGCTGGAGATAGTAGTCATGAATGTGTGAGGTATGCTTGTGTGTGTGTGTGTGTGTGTGTGTGTGTGTGTGTGTGTGTGTGTGTGTGTGTTGTTGTGCCTTTCTCAGTGTACCATCTTTACAGTAAGTAGCAATCTATCTTTTCTATTCATGATGGTGAAATGTTAACAATAAAGAGGTAAAGACCAAAGAAGAAACATATTGTATCGCAAATCATAAACAATGATTTCATCATTGAATTTAGAGAGAAACTGTGAGTAGAATGCTTGGGGAAATTTGTAAAACATATAGTGTTAACTGAAAATTTAACACTTCCGTAAAACCATTCCTACAGCACTGCATCCTGTTTTCCCCTCAAACAAATATGGGCAAAATTAAAAAGAAGGCAAGGATAGGGGGTGGATAATTCCTGGTATTAAAGGATCACCTAGCAGGAAGAGAGCGCACCATGTAATTTACTGAAAAGGAGTAGTCAAGATCTGAAATACCATTACTCCCAGTACTGTAGAATCCTCCACTCTCCCATAACAAAATAAAACTCAGGTCCTAACTTCAAAAAATAAAGCACTCCAAGAATATTGCAAAAAAATATTTGGAACATTCAAGAGACAGATAAAAATAGTCATCCAAAAGAAACTGAGGCGGCGGAAAATAGTTCTTGCAGAAATGGTGACAATTTCAATCCACTGGCCACCAAATTCATCAGTGACTACTTCTCCACAATGGCAGCAAACACTGCACCCAGAAATAAACAATGATATACAGATCATTAGATTTACTTGTGGAGGTACAGCAGACAGTTATTAGTTTCAACAATGCAACTCCCACAGAGATTACAGAATTCATTGTGTCATTAAAATGTATTATTCTGATGGCTATGTGGGTGTTTCTAACACAGGTTAAAATCTTGTGCTGACTTTATAGAACTAGCCCTAAGCTATCTTTGTAATCAGTTAATGACACTGTATATATTTCCTTCCGTAAATACAATTTGGCAACACCCATCTACAAAACTGAAGATAAGAAGAGCACCTCTAATTACACACTTACATCACTCCTTCCACTTTTTTTGCTGTAACTATCAAATTTTTTTGTGTGTGCCACTTCATAGTTCATGCGTGAAGCTTGTGCTTGATTTGGTCACCAGGCCTGCTAGTATGACACCAGTTGCATGCGCAGCCTGCTGGCTGCGCCCCCTATTAGAGCTAATGACTGTATAGGTCAGAGCACACAGCTACTCTGGCCACTTGTGTGTTGTCTGTTGTATTAATTTGTCTCTCATGTGTTTACACTTTTTCATGTAATAAAGCTACTGTGTTGTAGGGTTAGAACTCATTGGCACCAAGTACAGTATTCGACTCCACGTGTTCCACTTCGGTCATTGGTCCTGTGAGTTTAATTTCCATGGAAGCAGTGCTTCACAAGCAACAGGAGTTACTATTTCCAGATTAATGTCTACATTGCCACAATGTGCAGCCCCGCCAAAAACATATGTGCTGCTGTTCCCTGCACACGATGATGCAGCAGAAGACAGGGACACTTATGAAAAACACCTGTGACAACATTTCCAGGCATTTGGGGTAACTGAAGTAAACTTGTTCAAGGCTCTTTTTTGTCTTGGATCTCACACCATGTGTATCAGTTGTCTCCTCCTGCTCCTGTTTTTTCCAGGTCCACCCAGTGCCAGTTACTCTACGAGATCAAGTAAAAGGAAAATTAGATCATCTTCAACCCCTTGATTTTATTCAACCTTTGTCTTCCACTGGATGGTCAACACCACTGGTGATGGTAAAAAAAGCCTACAAGTAAATTATGCCTGTGCAATGCACAATTAATGCACAGTCAATAATTGATACCTATCCTTTACCACACCCTGACTAGCAGTCAGCAAAATTGTCAGGGGGCCATTATTTGCCAAAGATTGACTTAGCAGATGCATATATACAGCCACTGCTATATGATAAATCTAGACATCTTCTAGCTATCAATACGTCATTTGGGCTTAATCTGTATCAGTGTTTGCATTTTACCCTGTGGCAAGCACATCAACTACTTTTCAAGGCTTTTTAGAGCAACTTATTGCAATCAGTTCCAGGCTGCATCAGCTATGTAGATGACATAGTAGTGTCTGATGTCTCTACATAGGAATATTTAAAGAACCTTTGTGCTCTGTTTTAGTCTACAAGGTTAAAGTGCAATTTGGACAAGAAATAGTTTTTTCAACCACCTGTTAGTTATTTGGGTTTTGAAATGTTGCACACTGGCAGGAAACCATTGTGCCAGCATATCGATACTATTGCTGCATTGTCACATGCCCTATCTGTCAAGTACTTATTAGCAATATTTAGGCGAAATTGCGTACTACCACAAATTCACACTGGATGCTGCCATTTTTGCACAACCACTCCATGTATTATTACATAAATATGTTCCTTTCCAATGGTCTCTGGATTGGGAAAGGGCATTCAAGTTGTTTAAATCCAACGTGCAGTCAATGTCTCATTTGCACGCTTTTCAGCCAAGTTAATTAAGCTAGTGATGGATGCATCTTAGTTTGGCCTTAGTGCCGTCCTTGCTCATAACTATGTGAACGGATCAGAACACCTTATTGCATATGCCTCTAAAATCTTAAGTTCAGCATAACACCATTGTTCTCAGATAGAGAAAGAAGCTTTAGCAATTGTGTATGCTCTAAAAAATTTCAAGTTTTTCTATATGGGTCTAAGTTTCATCAGATCATAAAGCACAAACCACTGGTGTCTCTTTTTAACCCTTTGGCATCCTTGCCAGACAAAGCTGCACATTGCTCACAGTGATGGGCTCTTTTCCTGTCATGATACAATTATGAGATACATTTTCGACCTACGGCACAGCATGAAAATGTTGACGCCTTATCACATTTCCTGATTGGTCAAGATTGCTTTGTTTTCATTAAGAAACTCGAAATGATTTTGATGGTTTTCCTATTACTAGTACTAAAATTGCAGACACACTAGCCGTGGGTCCTGTTTTTAAGTAAAGCTGTTTCTTTTGTACAACACTGCTGGGCAGACAAACCTCTGGGCCATGCTTTTGATTTTTAAGAAACTGTTTTGCATTACAAAAATGTCTATCTGTTTGGGATGGAGTTCTGCTGTTAGCTACAGAGGACACCACTCCCTGGGTTGTAGCCCTGTTTACACTTTGGCGTGAGGTTACACTTTTATTACACATGGATGACTGGGGTGTATCGCGTACAAAAGTGTCTGCAGCTCATGGTCTAGTGGCTAACATTGCTACCTCTGGTTGATTTCCAGCTGCGTTGGGGATTTACTCTGCCTGGGGACTGGGTCTTTGTGTCGTCCTTATCATTTCTTCATCATCATCATCATCATCATCATCATCATTCGTGACAGTGGCTACACTGGATTTTGTAAAAAAATTAGACTGTGTGGAAACTGGAACTTTGTATGGATGCTGATGATCATGCAATTGAGCGTCCCACAAACCAAACATCATCATCATCATCATCATCATCATCATCATCATCATCACGTACAAAAGTGTTAACACACAAGTATGTTTTTCAGCCTGACAATGACAGGGAAATAGCGCAAGTTGTTGCAACCTGCCCACAGTGTACCACCCATCAGGCCTGTGCATCTCCATCACGATGGCCAGCTCCACAGCAGCCTTGAGGATGAATTCGTGTCGATTTTGTAGGACATTTTTTTAATTTCAACAGAAATGTTTCAATTGATATGTTTTCTAAGATTCTGTATGAGGTGCATTGTCTGTCTACTTCTGCAGTGACAACAGTTTCAGCTGTGTCAAAATAATTTTGCAATGGGAGGTCTTCCATATACATTAGTTACAGACAATGGCCCCCATTTCATATCTCAGGAATCTGAAGAATTTGTAAGAAAAGTGATGTTCACCATGTCACGGCTCCTCCTTTCCACCGTCAATCAAATGGGGAGCAGAATGATGGTCTGAACATTTAAGACAGATGAGAGAATACGTTTTGGGTGTGTCACTGGAAGTGGCTCATGACATATAGGTTTACTCCTGGTAGTCCAGCAGAGTTGTTGCACAGCCATCAGCCCCAGACTCTGGCACATCTGCTTCAGTCAATGCCCGGGCATTTGCCTACATTGGCAGCGTAACACTTCCAGCCTGGCACAACTGTTTGGACTCGTGGTTTTGGCTGTTGACTGAAATAGGTGTTGGTGGTCATTAAGAGTCACCATGGCCAACACCTCTATATTATCTGCACTGCTGAGGGGAGGACATGAAACATTGACCAGCTACTACCTCATGTGGGTGGCTGTTCATCACAGCTGGTGCCCGCACCTTCTCCACCAGTGCTGCCAACATCTTCACAGCTGTATCTTTTGCTTTGAGTACCCCTTTCAGCTGTCGGCGAACACCCCACCTCCCATGCTGTTGCAGCCGTGCCTCCACTGCTGCTGCCTCCATTGCTGCTGGTGCCACCTGTTTAACTGCCTTTGCAATGACTGGCATCGAACACGGAAATGGAAGATGCGCCAGTGTTGCCTGTCCTACCATATGGTCTCTCACAGGAGGGCGGGCGCCAGTCCTGTTCACGCTCGTGTCACTTCCAGCCCTACGCACCAGTGGCAGTGCGTCGCATAACCAGCATGGTCGACAGGAGAAATGGACACGAGCACAGTGCTTACTTCTTCGCAAAGAAAGAGGAGTGCTGTAACTACCAAATTTGTGGGTGTGCACAGCTTCATAAATCACACATGAAATTTGTGCTTGAACTGGCCACTAGATGCCACCTGGACTGCCAGTACGACAGCAGTTGCATTTGCAGCCTGCTTACTGTGCTCCCTGTTAGAACTAGTGGCTGTATAGGCCAGAATGCAAGAATCTGCTCACTACTTATGTGTTGTCTGTTGTATGTGCTTTGTTTTGGATTAGAATACTTTTCAAAAGTGTTTTAGAAAAAGGCCAATGATAGAATATTGACTCATTCAACTTAGCAGAACTTTACAGCTGCCTCTCAGTGTGGCTTCCATAAAGGACTCTCAACACTCAAAGCAATACAAGATCTCACAAATGAAGTGCTGGCAAGAGCTAGTCAAGAAGTATTATCCTATTGGTATAATCTGTGACCTCCCCAAAGTCTTTGTGTGGCTCACAAATGTCTACTTAAAAACTGAAGTGCTAGGGTATCAATGGCACCCATCTTGCTTGAGTGGAGTTTTACCCCATTACAGGAAGATGAGAGTGCCATTAACAGACTGTATCTCAGGAATGAAAATAATCTCAGAGTGGAGGAAAATAATGTTGTCATTGAGTGACTATATAAGGATACATGATGACTCTGGCAAAATTTCTATTGGTGTGATGGGTGACAGCTAGCTCTAAATGTAGAGAAATTTAAGTTAATGCAGGTGAGTAGGAAAAACAATCCCTTAGTGTTTGAATACAGCATTGGTAGTGTGTCACTTGACACAGTCGGGTTGATTAAATATCTACGTGTAATTGTGGAGGTGTCAGCAGAATGATGTCTCACACAAAAGTTAGTACCCCACAAGAGCACCATAAATAAAGTCACTGCCAAATGCAGCAGTGAACCGGAGACATCGGTATAGACATGCCCCCTAAGGTTTCCATGCAACACCGCTGCAGTCGAAAAGTTGTTTATGTTTGAGCTCAGTCTCTATGTTACAGCCCAGTCTCTGTGTAATCAGTGACCACCTGCAATCATCACTTATGATGACAGTATTGTCATAGCACACATTGGTTGTGTGTGAATACAGCAGTTATTCAGAACTGGATATAACATTAAGGTCCATTGTACTTTGATCATTCTGCAATGAATAAAGTGCTCATCTCACAAGTGTCAACAACAGCAATGATTACATGTCATCTGTGTAGACAATAATTGTTTACAAAGTTAAGTATTTAACATGCTCAGGTTTTAATAAATTTTACTAATAATTTGTGTGTGTGTGTTGCAGTATCTGCTCGACGTCCTTCTGAAGTATTCATTAGTTGGTACAATACACCATAGTCATATTGCAAAGCAGCATGATATGGAACAAGCTTATAAGGATTGTAGTAGAGAAGGGGAATGATCTCTTCAGTTTATTGGCGGAGTTTTATAAAAGTGTGGTTCATCTGTAAAGGTGACTGTGTATAGAACACTAGTGCGACCTGTTCTTGAGTACTGGTCAAGTGTTTGGGATCCAAACCAGCTTGGATTAAAGGGAGACATCGAAGTAGTTCAGAGGTGGGTTGCTAGATTTTTTAATGGTAGGTTCAATCAATACACAAATATTACAGAGATGCTTTGGGAACTCAGATGTGAGCACCTGGAGGGAAGACATTCATTTTGAGAAACACTATTGAGAAAATTTAGAGAATCGTTATTTGAAGCTTACTTCAGAACTTTTCTTCTGCTGTCAATATACATTTTGCACAAGGTCCACAAACGTAATATTAGAGAAATTAGGGCCTGTACAAAGTCATATAGATAGTCATTTTTCTCCCGCTCCATTTCCGAGTGGGGCAGGAAAGTGACTAGTAGAGACACAACATATCATCTATCCAGCACTATACTGTGGCTTGCAGAATACGTTTGTATGTAATGTAGAAGCAGAAGTAGAAATTAATGATCATACATTGATTGGAGCACAGTGTGTAAAATTCTTTGGAGTCCAGCTGGATAACAAGTCAAAATGGAGTCAACGCTAGCATAAACTTATCAAGAAGCCCATTTCAGTATGTTACAGCATTAGAAGCTTCCCACATCATGTTGATCTAAAAGACAATTGGCTTCTTTTACATATTTTCACTCTCTACTGTCTCATGGAATTATCTTCTGTGCTAGTGCACCTAAAGCAAATGAAGTGTGTGTTCAGCAGAACTAAGCAGAAAGAACATTGTATACAGCAGATAATTGTGCATCATCTAGAAACCTTTTTAAGGATCTTGGAATTCTTACACTCATTTTTCAATACAATTTCCTCCTTAGTGGTTGTTGTTGATGATAATAAAAATCAGTTTCATTTAAAGTGTGATACAGAGACACAATACAAAACACAAAACAAAACACAAAAATAATTTTTGCTGCCTCATTCAGGGTCTAGAATAGTATTATGCAAGGTATTCAATAAGCATAAAGCAAGAACTTTGGAATCTCTACCAATGCAAAACAAAATTAAAAACTACTTCATTAGCCACTCTTTCTACTAATTATCTATGTATCGAAATTCAGGCATTGAGTGACAGTACAATTAGCAGTGTTTGGTATAAAGCTGTACGACAAGTAATCATGTACTATGAACAAGACTTTGTATTTATAGATGTAAAAAATATTTTAAAAAAAAACATAGTGATCAAGGAAATAATAAGCTATCAACACTGGATAAACAGCAGGTGGTTAATAACTGAGAAGGCAGCGGATTTTTCAGAATAGCAGCTTTCTTACTAATTTACCTGATTAAATTTAGATGGCAGATTCATATATAGCATCAAGCAGTGTAGTGATGGTTTATTGTTAATACAGTATACAGATTAAGTTTCTGTGATTTTTGTCTTACGTTAATGTATCATTGACTAGTTGCACGTCTTGAAGATATCCTTCTATGATGGGATCTTTGAAACACAATGTACGAATCTTCTCTAGTCATTGCTTTATGGGTAGCTAATAGTTCTTGTAATTTTCTAGCAGTGGAGTGAAATTGTCATTGAAGTATCTTATGAGAATGAGTCACCTTCTTCCAATACTTTTCTGAAGGCTTTACCCTTCTCTCTGTCATGGCCAGTGTTGCATCTATGAGAGGGTGGGAGCTGTCTGTAATGTTTTCACGTTTCTTCCATAACCCGTGTTCACCATTAAAGTCCAACTTAATACATATATCGTCACACTGTGCTGCTGTCAGTAGTCTGATTTTCTTCTTCTTTTTTTTTTTCCTTCATTATATTCTACAGAGCTTTGTGGTTGGGGTAGTTTGTCATCCTAATTTTCTCGTAAATTCTATGTTTTCCCTGTATTAGCCATAGAAATAGGCTATTTGTAGTTTGTCTTTAATAGTTCAGCTGTGCCCATAGCTGTTTGCAGTGTCTGTTCAAATCTATTGCTCATCTACCCCATATCTATGTCATCAGTTACTATCACAAGGAATTGAAGTTCTTTGAATGTAGGCTCACCTGGCTTATACTGTTCAATGAAAGGCTTTAGGTTTTCCAGCTGGGTGGTAGTGTTAAAATACCATGATGTTATGATGAGTGCCATGCTCATCATCTTCTGATGAAGTGTCGAGATAGGTGGATGCTGTAATATTTATACTAGTGGGGAGGGAAGTGAGGCTGCAGTGATGGGGGTAGAAAGTGCACCATTTGCTTCTCTTTATGAGCAGTTCAGCCATGTCTTCCAAGCTATAGGCTGCTGGCCATGCTCTCTTTGTATTGCCGCTAATGCGGTATTCGATACTGCAGTTAGTTGGTGTCCTTTGTCTCTGTTGAAGAGGTTCTCGTGAATCTGTATTTCAGTGGATTCGTTTATGAACAGTTCCAATAGATAGAGGATACCAGCTATGACACTGAATCCTGCATCATTAGTGGCAATATGACGAGAATATTGCCACAGCATCCAACTCGGAAGACGTGGCCAGAATGCCCACACAGAAATATGAATGGTACACCCACTACCCCACCAATGCACCCTCAGCCTCCCCCCCCCCCTCCCTCCCCATACTCCAACCGGACATTACCCAGCCACCTCTAACTAGGTAGAGGGGGGGCACACTGCTAGTATAAATGTTACAGAATCCACGTATCGCGACACTTCGGAAGAGGATGATGAGAATGGCACTTGTCGAAATGTCTTTTTTGGTTAAAAACAAAATAAGACTTAATAAGGCATCCCAACAGCAGAAGTGATGAATGACAGTCCCTACTTAACAATACACCTGGACCACAATGACAGAATGGTGCAGTAAGTGATAGCTTTACAGGGATGCATGATGGGACCTTTCCTTGACTTATCAGGACATTGGCAGTGTAGTCAGCCTCAGCACTGTCTTCACCTGTAGCCTACCTGCACTTACCTGGAGTGCACCCACAGTGTGTTGTTCACCACACTGTGAATTCTGTCTCTCTACAAAGGCATAAGACTAATGGATGGAAGTGAAAGTTTGCCACTAATAAAGAAAATGACGAAGTTCTGATAGAAATGAAATACATTCTTGAGGCACATTGGCCTCTATTAAATCTTCGTACACAGTTTCACAAACACCACAACTTCCGTACTGTGCAAATCAGAATCCACTATGATGGATGATATTGGTATGACCCTCTGTGTGATGCATATGCCACACTACTGCAACCTCACGTCCAGTAGATTTATAATGAATCTTGTCACAATGACACTAATCCCTATTGTGCTTTCTTGGGGATGATGCTATTTCTTGCCTCACAGGTCTTCCTTACACAAAGCCAGGATCTTTTCCAAAGGATGGATTTGGAACTACATCCTGATCCACTAAAGCCTACAGTCCAAAACAGAGTGACCACAAGCAACTGGTTATCATTGACTGCTGCTTGCAACCACAAATGAGGATTACAGCAGCAGGCGAAAACACAGCAGCTTAGTTACCATGTCTGACATAATCCATGTGGTTGTGCAGAATAAGCTTTGCTAAGTGAATTAAATTCACATAGACCTCTATTGTTGTCACAGTTCAAATCAAACTTTAAGTCAAAGTTATAAAACTGAACAATCCACGTGACAGTTACTTCACACACTCTGGCTCTGCGTGAGCAAAATGCAATTCGTACGTCTGAGATAAGGGCGAGTGATGCTGATGCCCATCCATCCCATTTGCCGCCAGAATTCCAAGTGCACGGCAATGGTGTTCCTGCTGCCCCTACCTCTCACTGCGACACTGAGACATCATCCATCATCTTTCTCATGAAATTAATCATAACCATGCCTAACTCATTCTTACTGACTCCCTAGCACTCAAATTATGGACTTACAACTTTACGTAATTTTTACCGGTGCTTCCACCTTTACATTAGTTATTCATCAACATAACTATTTTGTCTTTGCTGGAGGACACTGGTTGGACCAGTCCACCTTTCCTAGTGTGGAGGGGTGTCTGTCTATGGATATTGTGTTTTAGTTTTTGTCCAAATCTTCTTTGGCAGTCTTCTCCTGCCTTCCTGCTAATGTCATGCAAGTCAAAGTGGCGCACGTGAACTCCCAGATTTGGCTCAGTCCGTGATCATTCAGCACTGTCAACCACATGAGCAATGTTGATTCACCTCTTGCCTGAGTTCAATATCAAACTGAATTTTGATTTGTGCCTCGTAATTAAAATCACTATAACTTCTGTTTCTTTGCTCATACAGCAACCCCATTTGCTTCTCCAATAAGCAATTACTCTTATTTACACTCATTACAGTTTTAAAGTAGTACTAAGCTAGAGTGTGGCATTAGTGCTCATCACGTTGCCGTTGCCACATCTCAAGATACAAACAATCTCAATGGGTTCATAGCCCCAGGCAGAAGCTTCTGCTGACAAATTGGGAAGATTTTCCACTGCCCCTTTAATGGTCTGAGGGAATATTGAAATGTTCTATGATGTACACTGAGGTGATGAAAGTCATGAGACACCTCCTAATATCATGCCGGGTCTCCTTTTGGCCAGTGTAGTGCAGCAACTTAATGTGGCATGGTCTCAAACAAGACATTGGAAGCCCCTGCAGAAATATTGAGACATGCTGTTTCTATAGCTATCCATAATTGCCTAAGTGTTACTGGTGCAGAATTTTGTGCTCGAACTGACTTCTCGATTATGCGCCATAAATGTTAAATGGGATTCATGTCGGACAATCTGGGAGGCCAAGTCATGTACTCAAATCGTCCAGAATGTTCTGACTTGATGCATTGTCATCCATAAAGCCTCTATCATTGTTTGGGAACATGAAGTCCATGAATGGCTGCAAATGGTCTTCAAAAAGCTGAACATAACCATTTCCAGTTGGATCAGTTTAACTGGACCAGAGGACCCAGTCCTTGTCATGTAAACACAGCCCATTACATTGTGGAGCCATAAATAGCTTCCATAGTGTCTTGTTGACTACTTGAGTCTTTGGCTTTGTGGGGTCTGTGCCACACTCGAATCCTACCATCAGCTCTTACCAACTGAAATTGGGACTCATGACAAGGCCATGATTTCCACGCAACTAGGGTCCAACCGATATGGTCACACCACAGCCCATTGACACCACATTCCACCACACTGTCCTAATGGATACATTCGTCATACATCCCACAGTGATTTCTACAGTTGTTTCATGCAGTGTTGCTTGTATATTAGCACTGACAACTCTACACTAACAATGCTGCTCTCTGTCATTAAGTGAAGGATGTTGGCCACTGTGTTGTTCATGGTGGGAGGTAATAGCTGAAATTTTGTTTTCTTGGCACACTCTTGACGCTGTGGATACTGAATTACCTAACAATTTCTGAAATGGAATGTCCCACATTTATAGCTCCAATTACCATTCACCATTCAGCATTCAAAGGCCATTAATTCCCATTGTGCAGCCATAATCACATGAATCACCTGTGCATAAATGACAGCTCCACCAACACAATGCTCTATTACATCTTGTATACACTATACTACCCTCATTTGTATATGTGGATACCACTATCCCCTGAATGTTGTCACCTCAGCGTACAGCATGCTGCTCTTCACCACAGCCACATACCCCGCCAGGGGCTCACTGCTCTTTGGTGAGTTCGTGCTTGGCTACCACAGGGCCCAAGCATTCACAGCATATTTTTTCTTCCATGTTGCATGTCTCTCCTGTTACTATTCTTTTTCCCCTCCCTTGGAGAACATGTCTGGGATATTTTGGGGGGTGCATTTTCAATCCCTCCCTGTTTCTTTGTTTCTTTCTTTGTTCCTCTTCTCCTGTCCTTCCTCTGCTTTGGTGTTTGAAGTTCCTCTTTTTCTTCTTCCTCCCTGTGTGCTCCTGAAGGCCAGCCCACACATCTGACGTGTAACAGGTGACTGATAACGCATAATTCCCAGCCCCAGGTCAACAGGCAGGATTCGCGTGTAACCCTGGTACAGGACAGACCCAGGAAGGGGTGACTGCCTGAGCTGTTACCTTCCCAAATAGCCAACTGGTCGCTCTGTCAGGTGCTCAGGAGGTGTGACCAGAGGCGTGAATAGTCACCTAAGGCAGGTGAGTCCCACTCTGAGGGGTGCCCCTAGTTGGAAGGAGCACACCATCAGAGATGCCCCTAGTTGGAAGGAACACACCATCAGAGACGGTGGCAATCATGTGGGTTTTACTAGCAATGAGCCAAACATACTCTTCTCAGTCTACTTCTACTAAATGAGAGCGGAATGAGGCTAATGATTCAAAGACATGCCCAGCTGCACCACAGTTCCTCATGGTTTCACACCCTGAAGGCAGTCAGGCCTTTGTTACTGTTAATCCATTTATTATTCAGGAAGGTGCTGATGAAATTGCCAGCCCTGTGAAATTCTGCTCTCGCTTGCGCTGTGCCACTTCGCTTTTGGAGACAACTTGTGTTTCTCAAGCACAACTGCTTGCAGCTCCGCTCCTCCAGGGCTATCCTGTTCATGTCGAGGCCCATTGAATGCTGAATTCTTCACTTGGTGTTATTTACATTAGGCTGATTGATGGTATGACTGAGGCAGAAACCCAAACTTACCTCTTTGGTCGGGTGATGAAAAAGATAGATGCATCATTAGTGTCAATGCGCAGTCTTTTTCTCACATTTGATAGAGTAGTGCTTCCCTCAAAGATCTAGATAAAGTTATTGCAATGAAACCTTACATTCCAAACCTAATACGCTGCTCCCAGTGACATCATTACTATCACAACCCCTGGCTAAATGTGTAACCTGTGGTACGGATGCTCACAAGAGTGATTGTCTCCTTCTCCCTGCTGTATCAATTGCAAAGCCGACCATGCAGCCTCCTCCTGAGATCGTCCTGTGGATCTAGATGAGTGGGCCGTCCAGGAGATCTGGGTGAAGAAAAAAAGTGCCTTACCCTGTCGCTCACAAGTTGTTGGCTAGAAAACGCAGAAAATCTTTGTTTTGTCATCTGTCTCTTACAGTACAGTTCTTGCTACATATTGCTCTGTGAAGGACATGGTCATACAGACATGGGACCTCACTTCAGCAGCATGCTTGTAAAGTCATCCATTGTCACAGAAGCATCCCTGTCTCCTCCTTCAGCTATGCAACCAGCCTCCAAATTTTCACATCCTGTGGCGACATCACCTGCTACACAACCGGCACGCCGGTAAAGGCAGAAGGAGTAATCCCATGAAGACTTTTTATGTCCCTCTAGCCGACAGACATCTGAATCATCATTTGCCTAATTGAAAGGCTCCAAGAAATCAAACAAAGGCAAATGGTCTTCTACTTTGCTGAGTCGGAGATCCTCTTCAATGGTGTTGCCACATGATACTTTCACCCTGGTGACCGCGTCACCGGCGTGCACCACCAACAATTTTTCTACCCTGGAGTCTGCAGTCTGATAGAGAGAGAATGCCGATGCCTCTGTAGATCTCATAGAGCAAGATCCTCCAGCCTCCACACACCATAACAGAGAGTCCTTGGAGGCTGGCACTCGGCAGCCGTTGAGGTGATACCCCTTCAGTTTTTCCCTCCTCACTTTTCCCGTTTCCTCATCATGACTCTCCTCCAATGGTACATTTGTGGCCTTAGACCCAACAAGAAGGAGTTACATCTGCTCTTTTGAATCACAGTGTCTACCAGTTCTCTGCCTCCAGAAAACAAAATTGCATCCTCACAACTGCTTTGACCTCTCGCATTTCTTTTGGGTCTGCTTTGATCTTCCTCTCAAGGATGGCATTTTATCTCATGGGGGGGGGGGGGGGGATCGTGCTGCTCATCTGGGTTGATGTTCATAGTCAAACCATCTCCCTGAAAACCCGGCTGCAAGCTGTTGCAGTCCACATTTTCCATCCTCACTTCATCTTTTCGATTTGTACCGTTTACATCCTCTTCATTCGGTGTCCCCAGGGCAGACTTCCTCCAGCTTACTGAGCAACTCCTTCATCCCTTTTTGTTGTTCAGGAATTTCAATGCACACCATCTCTTTTGGGGCTCTCCCAGAAACTGTCATAGAGACCTCTCATTCTTCACTGGTCCACTCTCTCTGACATGTACTCGAGTGACCATTGCCTGCATGCTGTCTGTTTGCTGACTCCTACCCCACCTACACACAAACCCAAATGGTAGCTTTCTAAGGCTGACTGGAGACTTTACTCCTCCCTGGTGACCTTTGCCGAACAATTTTTTCCCATTTGTGATGACCAGGTATAATACCTTGCAAATTTTATCCTTACTGCCACAGAATGTTCAATTCCTGTCACTTTATCTTCATCGTGTCACAGACCCTTGGTGGACTGAGGCATGCCACAATGCAATTCACACGCAGAGACATGCTCTCTGCATTTTTAACCATCATCCTACAATGGAGAACTGTATTCATTATAAACAGTTGCATGTGCAATATCTTTGTGTTCCTCAGGATAGCAAAAAAGCCAACTGGATTTCGTATACTAGTTCTTTTAATAGTTTCACTCCCTCTTCCACCATGTGCTCCAACATTCAGTGGCCATGGTCCATTGCCCAATTTCTGGCCTGTCCATAGCAGATGATGTCATAGTGGAAACCTCTTTCTATATCCAACACCTTGGACCACTATTTTGTGGAGATTTTGAGCTCCATCCGCTATTACCTTGCCTTCCTCCAAAAGAAATGAGTGGAGGAGGCTCGGGCAATACCTACTCTTCTCAGAATCGTGAGTGCTACAGTGCCACTTTTACTATGAGAGAACTAGATTGTGCTCTCACTTCATCCTGATCCTCTGCCCCAGTGCTGGATGATGTTTACATTCAGATGTTGTAGCACCTTTCTCTTGCGGGCAAGCACTTTCTCTTCATAGGAACAATCACATCTGGGCAGAGGGCATGTTTCCCAGACACTGGCATGAAGCCACTGTCACGCCCATACCAAAGTCTGGTAAGGACAGACCCCTTCCTTCTAACTACTGCCCCATTTCTTTCACCAGATGTGTTTGCAAGATGATGGAAAATATGATTCATGCCCAGCTGGTATGGTGGCTTGAGTCTTGCTTTTACTAACCACTGCACTGTGTGGATCTGGAGTACGCTGTTCTGTAGTTGACCATCTCATCACTTTGTCCACCTACATCATGAATGGTTTTCTGTGGAAATACCAGACTGTGGCCATGTTTTTCAATTTGGAGAAAGCCTACAGCAGCCTCTTTGCTATCACCATTAACCCTATTACAGCCTGTCTCCCACCGGTCATCTCCGGCTCCCTTTTCATTGACAATTTTGTGATCTATTGCAGTTCTCCGCAGACTTGCCCCTTGAGCAGCATCTTCAAAGATGTTTCGATCATCTTTACTTGTGGAGCATAGACAATGACTTTTGCTTTTTCACTAATAAAACCATTTGTATGAATTTCTGCTGTCTTTACGTCTTGGGTTATGCATCTGCACATATGTCTATCTTGTGCCATGTCAATACAATCCACCAATGTGGCATCCATTTGGCCACTGGTGCCTTTTACACGAGCCTGGTTGAAAGTCTGTAAGCAGAGGCTGTCAAACTACTGCTGTCATACCAATTTGATGTACTCCTCAGCGAATATGCATGCCATTTGTCTGTATGCCTGGCCACCCATCCTATGCCTCCTCCTTTGATGACTCTGCTGACTGCCAGTATGGGGTGCGCCCCTCTTCTCTGTGACCTGCTGGAGTTTGCTTTTGGCTATTGCTCTGGCAGCTTAACTTCATCCTACCTTCCACTTTGCTGATGAGGGTGGACCCTTCACCATCTTGGCTTCATCTGGTGACCTTTGTTCACCTAAGACTTCATTCTCTTCCTAAGGACATGACTCCAGACTCAACCTATCGCCATAAGTTTCTTGACCTTCACACAGAACTTCACAGTAGTACCTGACGGGTACCCTTAGTGCAATGGGTGCAAGAAAGATTTCACTTGCTCACTCTTGAAGGTGCCACTGTGGTGTTTATGTGGGTCCCTGGTCATGTCGATCTGATGGGAAATGAGGCTGCTGACACTACAACCAGGGCTGCAGTCCTCCTACCTAGGCCTGCTAGTTCTTACATTCCCTCTGATGATCTCTGGGTTGCTGTCTGTCAGCAGGTGGTGTCACTTTGGCATCCGCACTGGTTTTCCCTTCATGGGAACAAGCTCCAGGGAATTAAACCTCTCCTAGAGGCTTAGCTAACCTTCTCTAGGCCCTCTTGCTGTGAGGAGATCATTGTACCAATGTATTGGGCACTGTTGTTTTAGCCATCACCATTTGTTAAGTGGTGACCCCCACCACTTTGTGCTTATTGTCATCAACATTTGATGGTTCGTCATTTCCTTTTGGAATGCCCTTTTTTTAACCTCTTACATTCTAATTTATGTTTACTGTCTGAGTTAATCTTTAGTTCAGTACCTCTGTTGTCTCTATGGTGTATTTTATGGATCTTTCTCCAAGAGAAAGTCCCTGTTTTTAGCAGTCTTTCCTTCCATCAATTGGGCTTAACATGTAGTCACTTTTCACCCCTTTTTCGTCTTCGTGTTCTATAGTTCTGACATGGATGTGTATAGTCTTAGTTGTTTTTGAATCCTAGAACAAAACAAATAAAACACGGCTGCATTGAAGAGAGGACTTCTGTCATCATTTGTGCAGCAGTGCTCCTCATGTGGCATTGAGTATTGTGGCCAGAATCTCCAATCTTGATTTCTTGTTTCAGAAATGTCTGTGTTAAATAGTATGTGATCTGGCAGGGAATGTCCTTGAAATCCAGTGGATGTTGTCATGGAGAGTGTCAGTCAACTTGTGTTTTTACCAATCAGAAAGTAATAAGGTTGTTACCATTATTATGGGTTGGAGTGTCACCTAATGACTCATGACTAGCATTGAAGCCTCCCATGCTCATAAACTATCTGGAGATTGTAAAGTATTGTAGGAAATTTGTTAGTGTTTCTGTGTGGGGTAATGTATAAACACTTACTATGATTAAGCTCTATTGTCATGATCTCTTTACATATCCCATTGCTGCCTTTATATTTCTGAACTGAGGGAGGTATGGGGATTCAACTGTAGAGATTCTTTTTCTCATATAAAGTGCCACTTCTCCTTGCTCATCTTGTCTGGGTTGTATGTAAGAGTTGTATCCCAGTAGATTAGTTCTACTGTCTTGTCCTACCTACATTTCTGCAAAATGTGGTAGACAAAGTAACATAACATATTATCTACTTTGTGGAAATGAATGAAAGTGTGGAGCATGTTGCCAGAGGTCTCACAGTCATACACAGAAATATTTGTGAACCACAGGCACTGCTGCCCAAAGGTGAGAAAGTGGTTGACCAAGGTTAGATACAACAGCAGATGACAACTACATTGTGCAACAGGCAAGATGAAACCCATGTCAAACAGCAGTTGCAATTACAACCACATATAATAGGACTGTATGGCATGCAAACTAACCCTCCACAGTGCCATGGTGACTGTATGGGGGTGATCTTTCTGCGTGACAACCAGTATGTTGTGCTCTGTTGGCATCTGCATGTCTGTGGTATCATTTATGATTATGCCAAGAACATAGGGACTGGACCGACAAGGAGTGGTGGCATGTGCTTATTTTGGGTGAGATTAGATTCAGTCCGAGTAGTGACTCTGGGTGTATCCTCATATGGCAAGAGGAAGGAACACAAATGCACCCAGGAACATTGTCAAATGTGATTGTTTTGTTGGTCCAGGTATTTTGGTGTGAGAAGGCATAATCTTGTATGGGCGTACTGACCTCCAAATCTTTGAATACAGTACACTCACTGGTTAACAATATTGTGACACTGTTTTCCTCCCCCATGTACATCTTTTCAGGGGTGCATTTAATCATGACTTCATTTTAATGGATAATAATGCACAACCACACAGAATAGCACAGGTGGAGGTGCTGCTGGATTTAGAGAATATTCAGCAAGGGGACTGGCCTGTGCATTCCCCAGAATTAAATCCATCAAGCACATGTGGGATACAGTGGGGAGATGTATTGCAGCACATTCACATGCACCAACAACCATCTAGCACTTGTCAACCACACGGGTTGGGGAATGGAATGCACTGCTACAAGAATTATTTATCAACCTTGTGGCCAACATGAGGGCACACTACACAGCATGCACTGCTGTCTGCGGTGATCACACACCCTACTAAGTTCCATAGCACACATTTTGTAATGTCTAGGGGAACATTGTAAGTCACAGTGGCCTCTGTGTAATTGTCTTTGAGTAAAAGTGTCATTTCTATTTGTCTCACTGTGTATTTCTTTCAGTCACCTTCTGTACTATACTGTAGCGGTTCTTTCTGTGGTTGGTTTAAGTTTCATCAAGCTGTTTTACTTGTCGGTGACATTTCATGTGAAAGTTACTTTCATCCTTAAGTTTTGCATACCATTGTATACTGCAGTGATGAACTGCATATTTAAGGAATGGCTTTTTATTTGAGCTGGCAAACAGGAGATTGAGTGACATTCTGTTTGTCATGAATTTAGCAGCTGTTTAATGAAAGAAAGAATGGATGGTCAACCTTTGGTAGCAGAGAGCTAAGTTATAACTGAAAAACAAACACCAGAATGCTCCCCTGCATTCTGTGAATAATCTCTTCACCTTTATTCCTTTCAGAGAACAAAAACTAATCACTCCTCTCATATCTTCCTTGATGTATATGAACTATGGGTTTCTGACAATAAAATACTTCAAAATCACTATCAGTATGAGTAGTTCACTGAACCAACACAAGTAACTCACAAGAGTAACTGAAAGGTTAAGATATCAAACAATTGAAGCACCAGGTAGGAATATCAACATGTAGGAAAAGATATATTGTTACTTACCATAAATAACACATGCTAGTTGCAGAAATGCACAATTAAAAGACACTTACACAAAGGGTTCAGCCACAGCCTTCATCAGCAAAAGAGAAACACCACATTAATACACAACAGTGCAAGGTGTGCTTGCTTGTGTGTATGAATGGTGTGTGTTTCTCTGTTTCTCTTTTGCTGATGAAAGCTGTGGCCAAAAGCTTAGTGTGTCTTTTAATTCTGCCTGTCTGCAACTTAACATGTCTTCCTAGCACTCTATCTTGTCCTTCATTATTAAGGTTAAGGTATGTTATTGTTACTTCAGTGCTGTCAACCTAAAGAGCAGAAAAAACGGCATTTACTTGTTGACTTGCCCTCATAATAACAAACGCATGATCATGCTCCTATGACACCCAGTTAGCAAACTCCACACTAGCAGATTATTTCACAATTATGATACATTAACAAGAAGGCTGATAGAATTGAGCAGAAGATATGGGAGGAGAAAAGGCAAATTGACTATCAAAACATACAGTCAAAAGCCAAAACATTATAACTTCCTGCTTTATAGTTTTTGGAGATGAAATAAGAGAAATATAGTGGTGGTTAAGAGTCATCAATTCATATTATTTGATGGATTGCCATGTGTGGATGATAAACTGGATTGTGCTGAGTTGAACGAAGTGTGATAACTGTGGAGTACTAGTAGAAATGTTGGAACACGTGAGGCTATACTGACCTTAAGACTTATCTTAGAAGAGAGATTAAGGAAAGGCAAACCTACATTTCTAGCTTTGTAGGCTTAGAGAAAGCTTTTGACAATGTTGACTGGAATACTCTCTTTCAAATTCTAAAGGTGGCAGGGGTAAAATACAGGGAGCGAAAGGCTGTTTACAACTTGTACAGAAACCAGATGGCAGTTATAAAAGTCGAGGGACATGAAAGGGAAGCAGGGATTGGGAAGGGAGTGAGACAGGGTTGTAGACTCTCTCCAATGTTATTCAGTCTGTATATTGAGCAAGCAGTAAAGGAAACAAAAGAAGAATTTGGAGTAGGTATTAAAATCCATGGAGAAGAAATAAAAACTTTGAGGTTCGCCAATAACATTGTAATTCTGTCAGAGACAGCAAAGGACTTGGAAGAGCAGTTGAATGGAATGGACAGTGTCTTGAAAGGAGGATATAAGATGAACATCAACAAAATCAAAACGAGGATAATGGAATGTAGTCGAATTAAGTTGGGTGATGCTGAAGGAATTAGATTAGGAAATGGGACACTTAAAGTTGTAAAGGAGTTTTGCTATTTGGGGAGCAAAATAACTGATGATGGTCGAAGTAGAGAGGATATAAAATGTAAACTGGCAATGGCAAGGAAAGCGTTTCTGAAGAAGAGAAATTTGTTAACATCGAGTATAGATTTAAGTGTAAGGAAGTTGTTTCTGAAAGTATTTGTATGGAGTGTAGCCATGTATGGAAGTGAAACATGGATGATAAATAGTTTAGATAAGAAGAGAATAGAAGCTTTTGAAATGTGGTGGTACAGAAGAATGCTGAAGATTAGATGGGTAGATCACATAACTAATGAGGAGGTATTGAATAGAATTGGGGAGAAGAGGAGTTTGTGGCACAACTTGACAAGAAGAAGGGACCGGTTGGTAGGACATGTTCTGAGGCACCAAGGGATCACAAATTTAGCATTGGAGGGCAGCGTGGAGGGTAAAAATTGTAAAGGGAGACCAAGAGATGAATACACTAAGTAGATTCAGAAGGATGTAGGTTGCAGTAAATACTGGGAGATGAAGAAGCTTGCACAGGATAGAGTAGCATGGAGAGCTGCATCAAACCAGTCTCAGGACTGAAGACCACAACAACAATAACTTGTGATTGTGAACTTTAGGACATTCAGGACAATTTAAATCTCAGAGTGAGTTGGAAGAGTTACAGCTTTTGCATCCATCTCTAATGATAACATTGTTATTGAAAGAAATGCCTCCCTTAGGTGAGAGTATTAAAATCCTGATGGTAAATTGCTGAAGCATTTGCAACAAAGTGCCAGAGTTTGAAGTGTTCATGAAAAGCAGTGAAGCCCACTTAACACTAGGCACAGAAAGCTGGGTGAAACCTGAAATTGATAGCAGTGAGATTTTTGGGGAAAATTTAAGTGTATATCAAAATGGTAGGCAAAGGGAAATGGAGGTGATCTATTTGTCACAGTAGACAAACTCAAATCCACCTAGATAGAAATTGAAGCTGCATGTGAGATTGTTTGGGCAAGGCTCAGTGTCAAGGGTGGACATAAAATGGTAGCTGGATCCTTCTATTGGCCACCTGACTCATCTTATGATGTAACCAAAAACTTTAGAGAAAACCTCAGTTCACTTGTACGTAAGTTCCCAGGTCATACTGTAACTGTTGGTGGAGACTTTATCATCCAACAATGAATCTGGAAAAATTGTTTTGTTAGTAGATCCTTCAAATGAAAAACCATGCCCAGTTCTTGGAAAAAGGCACAGGTCACACCCATTTACAAGAAGGGTAATATAAGTGATCCACAAAACTACTGTCCAATATCCTTGACATTGATTTGTTGTAGGATTCTGAGCTTGGACATAATGAGGTGTCTTGAACAGAATCACCAACTCAGTGTCAACTAGCATGGATTTCAAAAACATTGATCATGTGAAACCAAACTCACACTTTTCTCACATAACATATTGAAAGCTTTGGATCAAGGGAACCAAGTAGATGCAGTGTTTCTTGATTTCCAAAAAGCATTTGACTCAGTAATGCACCTATGCTTATTGTTGAAAGTATGGTCGTATGGGATATCAAGTGAAATTTGTGACTGGATTGAGGACTCTGTGGTAGGGAGGACACAGCATGTTATCTTGGATGGAGAGTCATCGTCAGGTGTAGAAGTAACTTCAGGTGTGTCCCAGGGAAGTATGTTGGGACCCTTGCTGTTCATGTTGTATGTTAACAACCTTGCAGACAATATTAATAGTAAGATAAGGCTTTCTGCAGATGATGCAGTTATCTATAATGAAGTACTGCATGAAAGGAGCTGCATAAATATTCACTCAGATCTTGATAAGATTTCAATGTGGTGCTGAGGTTGGCAGCTTGCTCTAGATGTTCAGAAATGTAAAATTTTGCACTGCCAAAGTGAAAAAACATAGTATCCTATGACTATAATATCAATGAATCACTGTTGGAATCTGCCAACTCATACAAACAGCTGGATGTAACGCGTTGTAGGGATATGAAATAGAATGATGATACAGGTTCAGTCATGGGTAAAGCAGGTGGTAGACTTTGATTTGTTGGTAGAATACTGGGGAAGTGCAATCAGTCCACAAAAGAGATTGCTTACAAATCACTCATGTGACCGGATCTAGAATATTGCTCAAGTGTGTGCAACCTGTACCAGATAGGACTAACAGGGGATATTGAATGTATATGAAGAAATGCAGCATGAATGGTCACAGGTTTGTGAGAGTGTCGTAGAGATACTAAAGGAACTGAAATGGCAGTCCTTTGAAGACAGATGTAAAGTCTATTAACAAAGTTTCAAGAACTGGCTCTACTGCACAGGTGTACCACAACCCCCTACCTATCACTCACATAGGGATCATGAGGATAAGATTATAATAATTACTGCATGTGCAAAGGCATTCAAACAACCATTTTTCCTGCACTCCATACATGAATGGCCAGGAAGAAACCCTAATAACTGGTATACTGTAACGATCCTGTGTCATGCATTTCACAGTGATTTGCAGAGTACAGTTGTATAAGCAGGTGTAGGTCCAACTTTGAAACAGAGTACAGCAATATTCTGTACGTCACAGATTCAACAAGGTTTCTGGTGGTATGTGGCACCACATGACTATGCACAGGTCAGTCAATCCTAATAAATTATGGGCCAGTGCTTTGTGCAAGTGGAGCTGGTGTCCAATAGTGTCCCATATGTGTTCCATCAGATTCATATATGGTTGATTTGCTGGCTAAGACTTCAACATGTGCTCACTACCATGTTGCTCAGACAACTGTATCATCATATTGGCTTTGTCACATGGACAGTTAACATGCTGGAAGATGCCATAGCTGTCAGGGAAGAAATTATGCACAAGGGGATGCGGTTGGTCTGCAGTAATGTTCACGTAGTCTATAGCTGTCATGTGCCTTTGATTACTATCACAGGTCCGTGGACACCCAGGAAAATATCCTCCATAGCATAGCACCTCCCTAAACTGACCTGCATCTGTGGTGCATTGAAAGTTTTGAGCAGCCGGTTGCCTGGATGATGGTGTATCCAGAAACGACTATCAACCTGGTATAACAAGAAACATGATTCTCCTGACTGGGTGACACTGCAGGCCAGAGGGTTGACAGGTGGAGTGTGGGTGGGGAAGAAATGCAGAGCAGAAAAGGAGAGGAGCAACCTCAAGGCCAAGACGCACTATCCTCATTCCATCACAACCTCAACACCTTCTCTTCCACCCAGTTCACCTGATCCTCCTCGACCCAGCATGTCACCTTCTTGTACATTGACCTCCCCTTCCCTCCTCTTTGATGATTCCATCCACAATTCTGTCCACATAAAACCTGCCAACCACCAACAGAACCTGCATTTTGACAGATGCCATCCCTTGCACAGCAAAAAATTCCCCCCATATAACCCGAAAAAAGAGGGAGCAGAGAAAGAGAGGAGCAAGGAAGGGGAAAGAATGGGCAGGTGCATTGGCAGAGAGCAGCATACAATGAGGATGGGGGATGTGGTGAGTGAGGAGATGATAGGACAGAGGGAGGTGGGATGGGGGATTTTGGATGGAGGGTGTGGGGGACAGTAGGTGACCATAGTTTCCTTGAGACCAGTATAATATCAAGAGTGGAGAATATGTTATAAGAATAACCCCCACGTGCACAATTCGTAACAGCTACTGGTGGAGGGGAGGATCCAGGTGGCCTGTGCTGTGAAGCAGCCATCGAAATCAAGCATATTGTGTTCAGCTACATGTTGTGCCACAGGGTGGTCAACTTTGCTCCTGGCCACAGTTTGGCTGTGGCCTTTCATCCTGGTGTACAGCTGGTTGGTACTCAAACCAATAAAAAAAAAGCCGTGCAATTATTGCAGCAGAGATGCTAAATGAGATGGCTTCTTTCACAGATGGCCTGGCCTCTGATCGGGTAGGATAAGCCTGTGACAGGGCTGAAACAGGAAGTGCTGGGTGAGTGGATAGTGCAAGTCTTGAGTCCTTGGGTCTGCTGCAGGGATATGAACCCTGTGGCAAGGGGTTGGGACTGGGAGTGGCATAGGGATGGACTAGGATTTTGGGGATGTCAGGTTGGTGAGGGAACACCAGTTTAGGAGGGGTGGGAAGGATCTAGGGTAGGTTGTCTCTCATTTCAGGGCATGTTGATAGATAATCAAAGCCGTGACGAAGGATGTGGTTCAATTTTTCCAGGCCGGGTTGGTGTTGGGTGACAGAAGGGACACTCTTTTATAGCTGGCTCTTGGTGGTGGTGGGAGAATTGGAGGTGTGTGGGGAAATGGCATGGGACAGTAGGTGTTTACAGACTGGGTCTGGGTAACAGTGACTGTCTGTGAAGGTCTTGGTGAGGTTTCAGCATACTCCGAAACGGAGTTCTTGACTGCAGATACACTATCCACTGGCGGCCAGGCTGTCTGGGAGGAATTGTTTGGCGAGGAAGGGATGGCTGCTGTCAAATGCAGGTTATGTTGGTGGGTTTAATGTGGTCTGAGGTGCAGATGGAGTCATTAGAGAGGAGGGGAGGTCAATGTGGCATGCTGGGTTGAGGAGGACCAGGTGCACTTGATGGGAGAAAAGGTGTTAAGGTTATGAAGGAATGAGGATAAGGTGTCTTGCCCCTGAGGTTGCTCCTCTCCTTTTCTGCTCCCCATTTCTTCCCCACCCACACTCCACTTGTTCACACTGTGCCTTACAGTCTCATCATGTCACCATCTAGACCCTGCTTGCCCTGCCAGACAGTGCTCTTCTCTCGATCCACTTGTACCCTGCTATCCCTCCCTCTTCCGCATCCCATTCCAGGTTGCTATTCATCTGACTGTAACCTTCTGGTCAAAGCTGCTGGTGGTGACAGTCTTGTCTGCATGAGATGTACTTGTTTGTGTGACTGTGTGCATATTTTATTTGATGAAAAAGGTGTTGGCCGAAAGCTGTAATGTGTAATGGTCTTTTTATTGTGCCTGTCTGCAACTCAACTCTTCACTTTATAGTGAGTAGCAATTTATCCTTTTCCTAATATTGTTGATATTCCAACCTGGAGTTTCCATTGTTTGATCATTATACATTGTGGTCAGATTTGCTGCAGATAGCCACTTATCCTCCTTTACAGAGTTGGCAACTGTCTGAGCTTCACATTCTACGAGGAGGTACAGACATCCAACACCTTGTTACATATTCATGGTTTCACTGTCCTTCAGCCACTTTCAATAGGTGCTCATGAGAGTAGTACACAAACAGCTGACCAGCTTTGCCATTGCTGAGATGCTTGTTCCCACATGCCATGCCATAATAATCTGCTTTCCGTCAAAGTTGCTTATCTCAGTAGATCTCTCCATTTGGTCCCATATCATCACTAGAATGATACCCCATTCATCTCTATTCTGCTTCCCTTACCATGTCATGTACCCACAACATATAGCAGTATGCAGATAGTGTTGCAAATAACAACTGGCACAAGTTTGTCATTTTATGTAATTACTACTACTACTAGTAGTAGTAGTAGTAATATCGTAATTATGTTACATATCCAATCAACAAAAGATTAATGAACAAGTAGCAAGAAAACAGAACAGCTAGGTGCCTGAAGAGGTAATCGAAGCAAGAAATAAACTGAAACTGTATTATGATCTGTCTGAGCAAGAAAGGCTGATGTATGTCATGTTCTTAACAAAATAAAAAGAAAAGGGTACTGCAGATTCATCAGAGAAATACAGGCTTTTTACATTAAAACAGTTGTAGATCAAGCAGAGAACTATTCAAAAAAATTATGAGCCTTTCATAAATGAGGAGAGTGGGAAAGTGTCAAAATATACAGAAGACAGCTGCCCAACAAAATATACTGAAAGAGATGTAGATCCTCTAGAAACAGCAAAAAACTTCAACAAAGACTTCATAACTATTGTAGAATTGTGAACTGTGTTTTATTCATCTAATGATGTACATTTGCAATCCATTTTGTTTGCGTACAGGAGACATGTCAAAAATTTATAAAAAAATTACAGTGATTTTTACATTAATAAATAATAGCACTATAATAAATAACAACACAATAAGGATATTTCTTGGACTGTGTAACACATTGTACCCAGCTCATATTTCCAGTTTGTCCCACATGAATTCATCCAATGCGTAATAACACTTCAGTGTCAGTACCTCATACTGCTTTCTTTTAAGTGAACCTAAATTCATCTGCATCAACTTGTTACCTTTTAACTTATTACAGATTTTCATTCCCATGTATTGAGGTCCCTGGGCATACAGTCTGAGGTGGTACATGATATGTAACTTCTCTCTTCTGTACCCCACTCACAACCGTCTTATGTTAAATATGTGTATGGGTAATACTATGTTAATTCAACATAGAAAAGTAAAATTTTCAATGAGACCACCTCGAATTTCTTTCAAATTTGGTGCATCCAATGGTCTGCATAAGAGATGGAAAATTACCAATTTGCAGAGGTATATGACGACAGTAGAGAACATCACAGGTCTGAAAAAGTTTGGAAGTTGTGTGAAATTTACAAGTGTCTGCCTCAACATAATGACTATAATTCTGGTTGCAATCCAGATACAGCAAAGAAACTTACATAATTGTAAAGCTAATGATTAGATCTTAACATTGATATGCAACAAGGTGCTTTTTTTTTTTTTTTAAAGAATTTTCACATTAAAGGTCATTGACCTTAACCTTTGACATTAAATATATCAAAACACCACGCTGTAATATTTAAAAAATATATATACAATGTGTTATTCAAATATGCCACTATCGACATGGTAAATATCAAGATATCACACTAAAGGCATCATGACCAAAAATTTATTTTGTCAGCATCAGTACGCTATCAAAATGCAGAAGATATCACATAAAAATGAAAGACAAATTATTAAGAAATATAATTTGGAAGTCATGTTGTACAAAAATATGGCTTCTATTATTGTATTGGTATTATGAACCATTTACAGTGTAGCTTTAATGAAAAGGCAATAAAAAGTGGTTACAGCTCTTTTCACAAACTGTTCACGTTCATCAGATTTGATGCAGGGAGAGAGCATGTCCTTCCAGATGCTGTCACTGGGTCCAGTCTTGTAAGAATGTCACATCTTCTGAAACAGATACGTCAGGTATATCAGAAAACGCAAATTATAGAGATATCCAAATTTATGCAAGATGCTGGTCTGTACATCGTAAGTCTATAAGTAATACACAACCCACCAGTGACTGTCATACATGTTGTTCTTGTGGTCTTCAGACCAAAGACTGGTTTGATGCAGCTGTCCATGCTACTGTATCCTGTACAACCCTCATCATCTCCAAGTAACCACTGCAATCTACATCCTTCTGAATCTGCTTACTGTATTCATCTCTTGGATTCTCTCTATGATTTTTAACCCCCACACTTCCCTCCAGTACTAAATTGGTGATGCCTTGATGCCTCGGAATGTCTCTTACCAACCAATCCCTTTTTTTAAATATTTTTTTTTATTAGGTTGTGCTACAAATTTCTCCTTTCCCCAGTTCTGTTCAGTACCTCCTCATTAGTTACATGATCTACCCATCTAATCTTGAGCATTCTTCTGTAGCACCACATTTCAAAAGCTTCTAGTCTCCTCTTGTCCAAACCATTTATCGTACTTGTTTTACTTCCACACATGGCTACAGAAAGGACTTCCTGACACTTAAATCTATACACAATGTTAGCAAATTTCTCTTCTCCAGAAATGCTTTTCTTGCGTTTCCCAGTCTACATTTTATATCCTCTGTACTTCGACCATCGTCAGTTATTTTGCTTCCCAAGTAGCAAAACCCATCTCCTACTTTAAGTGCCTCATTTCCTGATCTAATTCCCTAAGCATTATCTGATTTAATTCAACTACTTTCTATTATCCTCGTTTTGATGTTGTTGATGTACATCTGACCTTCTAGTAAACAGAAGTGATGTGTGTCTTTTTACAAGAACTGGGCACAGTTTCTCATTTGAGGGATCTACGATAAATTATAGTTAGAAGGGGGCTATCTCAGCCAGAAATTCAGTATTCAGGGTAGTAGACGTGATCCACAAACCTACTGTCCAGTATCACTGATATTGATGACAGGATGACCTCCTCAATGCCAATTAGCAAGGATTTTGAAAACACTGATCATGTGAAACCAAACTTACACTTTTCTCACATGACATACTGAAATTGTTGGACCAATGCAACTATGTAAATGCAGTGTTTTTTGATTTCCGAAAAGCACTTGACTCAGTACTGCACCTACACTTATTGCCAAAAGTACGATCATATGGGTATCAAGTGAAATACACTCCTGGAAATTGAAATAAGAACACCGTGAATTCATTGTCCCAGGAAGGGGAAACTTTATTGACACATTCCTGGGGTCAGATACATCACATGATCACACTGACAGAACCACAGGCACATAGACACAGGCAACAGAGCATGCACAATGTCGGCACTAGTACAGTGTATATCCACCTTTCGCAGCAATGCAGGCTGCTATTCTCCCATGGAGACGATCGTAGAGATGCTGGATGTAGTCCTGTGGAACGGCTTGCCATGCCATTTCCACCTGGCGCCTCAGTTGGACCAGCGTTCGTGCTGGACGTGCAGACCGCGTGAGACGACGCTTCATCCAGTCCCAAACATGCTCTATGGGGGACAGATCCGGAGATCTTGCTGGCCAGGGTACTTGACTTACACCTTCTAGAGCACGTTGGGTGGCACGGGATACATGCGGACGTGCATTGTCCTGTTGGAACAGCAAGTTCCCTTGCCGGTCTAGGAATGGTAGAACGATGGGTTCGATGACGGTTTGGATGTACCGTGCACTATTCAGTGTCCCCTCGACGATCACCAGTGGTGTACGGTCAGTGTAGGAGATGCCAGGTGTTGGCCCTGTGTGCCTCGGTCGTATGCAGTCCTGATTGTGGCGCTCACCTGCACAGCGCCAAACACGCATACGACCATCATTGGCACCAAGGCAGAAGCGACTCTCATCGCTGAAGACGACACGTCTCCATTCGTCCCTCCATTCACGCCTGTCGCGACACCACTGGAGGCGGGCTGCACGATGTTGGGGCGTGAGCGGAAGACGGCCTAACGGTGTGCGGGACCGTAACCCAGCTTCATGGAGACGGTTGCGAATGGTCCTCGCCGATACCCCAGGAGCAACAGTGTCCCTAATTTGCTGGGAAGTGGCGGTGCGGTCCCCTACGGCACTGCGTAGGATCCTACGGTCTTGGCGTGCATCCGTGCGTCGCTGCGGTCCGGTCCCAGGTCGACGGGCACGTGCACCTTCCGCCGACCACTGGCGACAACATCGATGTACTGTGGAGACCTCACGCCCCACGTGTTGAGCAATTCGGCGGTACGTCCACCCGGCCTCCAGCATGCCCACTATACGCCCTCGCTCAAAGTCCGTCAACTGCACATACGGTTCACGTCCACGCTGTCGCGGCATGCTACCAGTGTTAAAGACTGCGATGGAGCTCCGTATGCCACGGCAAACTGGCTGACACTGACGGCGGCGGTGCACAAACGCTGCGCAGCTAGCGCCATTCGACGGCCAACACCGCGGTTCCTGGTGTGTCCGCTGTGCCGTGCGTGTGATCATTGCTTGTACAGCCCTCTCGCAGTGTCCGGAGCAAGTATGGTGGGTCTGACACACCGGTGTCAATGTGTTCTTTTTTCCATTTCCAGGAGTGTATGTAATTGGACTGAGGACTTTTTGGTAGGAAGGACACAGCATGTTATCTTGGTTTTTAAAAGTCGTCGTCAGATCTAGAAGTAACTTCGGGTGTGTCCCAGGGAAGTGTCTTAGTACCTTTGCTGTTCATGTTGTATATTAACAACCTTGCAGACAACATTAATAGTAAAATAAGGCTTTTTGCAGATGTTGCAGTTATCTACAATGAAGTACTATGTGAGAGAAGCTGCATAATTATTCATTTATATCTTGATAAGATTTCAATGTGGTGCAGAGATTGGCAGCTTGCTGTAGATGTTAAGAAATATAAAATTTTGCTCTTCACAAAATGAAAAAAACCTAGTAGCCTATGACTATAATATCAACGAATTACTGTTGAAATCAACCACCTTATACAAATACCTGAGTGTAACACTTTGTAAGGATATGAAATGGAATGATCACATAGGCTAAGTCATGCTGCGTAAAGCAGGTGGTAGACTTCAGTTTATTGGTAGAATACTGAGGAAGCGCAATCAGTCTACAAAAGAGACTGCTTACAAAACACTGAAGTGACCACTTCTGGAATACTGCGCAAGTGCGTGGGACCAGTACCAGATGGGACTAAGAGGGTTATTGAACGTGTACAGAGAAGTTCAGCATGAATGGTCACAGCTTTGTTTAATCTGTGGAAGAATGCCACAGAGATACTGAAGGAACTAAACCAGCAGACTCTTTTAGACAGATGTAAACTATCCCGAGAAAGTCTATTAACAAATGACGTAAAAGTTTTCTGGGTACGGTACTGCGTCATAATGTATAAGACCCAGAAGAAGGCCGCTGCACCTGTCAGCGAAACATTGGTTTTTCGCCAGCAGCAGTAGTTTTATACATTATGATGCGGTACAATACCCAGAAAACTTTTATGTCGACTGACTCTGGCCGCAAAGCCTACACAATTATATCTATTAACAAAATTTCAAGAACTGTCTCTACTGAAGAGATGTACTGCAACCCCCTGAATATCACTCACAAAGGAATCTTGGGGATATTATAAGAATAATTACTGCACACACAGAGGAATTCAAACAATAATTCTTCCAGCACTCTATATGTGAACGGAACAGGAAGAAACCTAATAACTGGTACAATGCGTTGTACCCTCTGCCATGCACCTCACGGTGGTTTGCAGAGTAGATGTAGAACTGCAATTTCATCAAGAAAGTTCTACAGAGTACTAAAAGCTAGGTAATGTCCTGAAATTATAGCTAGAGTTATTTTAAGTATACAAGATAAAGGAAAAGTGGGATTCTTACCTCTCGATAAATAATCCAGTTAAAGGCCTTGGGAACTGCAAAGATGTTAAACATATTACGTACAGAATTCCATGGGAATATTAGTTGGTGCTACATGGCTTATGTGTAGAAGTGCTCTCTTTATCCATTTTTTTCCTTTGAAGAAGTACTTCACTAGCGGACTACGAGAAAATTTTTCCAAGAAACCTACCCACTTCCAGAATTGTGTAATACGAATCGGGCAGTAGCACTCTTAACCATTACATCAAATGGGCAATGCCAACAAGACTTGTCAAGAAATACTAGGGTGGACAAAAAGTATCTCACTAAGGACAACTGGAAATGGAATACAAAGAATTACCATGTTGTTAGTTTCTGCAAGAGGAGGAAAGCTACCCCATCCCCCACATTATTCTGAAACCCAAAACAGATCAAAGAAAATTTCCCTAAACAATTAGTGGTCCATAGCCTAGACGACAGAATTATCGATGGACTGGCTGGCTATCTTTTGGAATCACTGACTTGATAGATTGCTTAGTATGAGAGCTATGCTAGTGTTGGATGTCTTTGAAGGTCACTTCACAAATTGAATAAAGTTGCTGCACTGTCAACATAGCTAAATGCTGTACCTATAATTTAAGCCTATATTGAACTTCTGAAGGTGACAGATTAATGTGCTGAAACCAGCAAAGTGAAATTATAATTTTTGTGCAGCCGACATCTGATTTTTATTATGGTGAAAAGAATATGCTGTGAATAAAATGTATAACAGGATGACATAGTAAACAAACTATTTGAAGACTATCTCCAAAAATGTTGCTCTGATTAGCATCTAGAAAGGGATTATGCACTCATCCCATATGGCAAGATTCAAAAGGCATCAGGAATCCTTGTTAGTGAATGGATTTGCTCTTCATGTCACACATTACCCGATTCCATCATAAAAAGGTTCAAAGAATTGTTGTATGTCCAGCACCCTGGATAGTAGTGAGCACAACATACTTAAAGAGGAGAGTGATTAAAATACTGACAGTGATGAAATAAATACTGGTAGTGAAGTACAGTGACACCAACAAAAACTGTGATTAGAAGACTGTTATTTATCTACAGTACAACATAAAATATGTGATTAAGAGTCGGTAGATTGTAAACAGTTTTTGGTAAATGAGTAAAATGACAAATTTTTCTCACTGAGCATCTGTCTTTTTTTTTTCTCCCCTCAACATTAAAAATACAGCTTATATTTGGATGTGGTTTGTATTTAGACCAATATAGTATTATGACAGTGTCTTCACTTTATATATATCAGAATATAATAAAGACATACACGAGCATGCAACAAGAGGAAAGGATAACTTGTGCAAGACAGTGTCCACCAGACTACCAATGCCTACCCCATGTAAAAAAGCAATATGTTGTCTAGTAAGCTGGTAATAGGTCGTCTAATAAGCTACCAACACAATTAACAAAATAAAAGGAATTAAATCTTTAAAAACTTTTAAATGTATACACAATATGAATGAATATTTATGATGCAATTTAATTTCAGATAATGCAATAACAGAACATATTTAATATGTATCAATCTTTTATGTGATGCTCTTTTTTTGTTGCAAATTGGTTGTATATTTATGTAACTAAGCCCTGATATAATGTCAAGTGTTAAATGCAGTCAGAACACAGATGTCAGCTTATAAAATTATCTGGCACACAATACTCTCTGCTGGAAACTGACAGCTGAAGTTCACAAGCAAAGAATGAGTAATAAATAATGTGTTTGCTACACAACAAGCAATAAATTTCCTTCTACAGACAAGCACACGTGTAGGATACCAGCAAGAAATGTGGACAACCTGCAATCTTAGGACTGTATCTGCTGAAAATTTTGAAAGCAATGAAGACTCAATTTTTTGTGGCTATAATTTATTATCAATTATGGACATTGAATAACAACAAATATACATATTTACACAGTATGTGTGTTTGCACCAGTGAAGCTCTGAGAGTGCAGTGAAAGTTATCTACATTTTATATTATAAACAAACAATATGAAAGCACCAAACATTCACATTACACTTGTCTTGATAAATAAGTTAGTATTTCGTAACTGAATACAGTGTATTGTTCACTAGATTAGTGTGACCTCTCTAATTAAATAATTAACAAGTATTAATCAAAATCATGCAATTTAAATGGCAGTAAAACTAGGCTTCCAGAGACAAAAGGTGCTTATCCAGGAGCTGTTGTTAATAAAATGTGTGTGTATGGGAGAGAGGGAGGGACGACAAGAGAGAGAGGTATTTCGGCTGCTAGGACTGACAACTGTTGTACATTAAAGCAAACAATGAATACTGAACAGGCCTCACTTATGTGAAGATAGGTAGTTTAAAATAAATAAAAAAATGTGTTAATTAGTCAAGGTCAGGCTGGCGAATCCGGAGTTGTCTCTCCTTGTTTTGTACATGCTCTTTCAGCAGCTTCATAGCATCATTTTCGAACTCTGCAGGAGTTGGCTTAACACCAGTAACCCAGTAATATAAGTCCCAGTCATTTGATGGTAAATTGATAAGACGATCGTACTGCTGTAGCAATTCTGGCGTCATTTTTGAGAGATGTTTCGCTGCAAAAGTACTCAGCAGAAGTCCATTCTCCAGCATACCACGCTTCCGTGATTGGTACAGCAGCCTACATACAGAAAAGCATGTTTTAACGTTATAATTGTTATCTGGAATTCGGTGTTTTGTTAATATTTACTAATATGCAGTCTGTATTTTAATATATAAATCACTGTAGGAAGTTATCGTCAATCACTAATCACAGGGAGGCAAATAGGGGCTATTTGCAGCGTCTATTTTAAATGACGGTAATATTACCTGGCCCTTTTCAAGTCAGTTGGTTCGTCCACCCTTTCCTTATATGGGGGTATCTGTGGTTCAGTAATATTTTCTGGCGGAAAGAGTTCTTGACTGCTGAACTTAACTGACGTAAGATAGACAGGCCGCGTTACCCAAGGACAGACCGTCGCCTGTAAAAACAAGTATTGTACAATATTCCAGAAAATACCACAGTAATATTACAAGCATTTTCATATAAAACGCACCAGAATACCCCGACACGGTGCACATCGGCTGAGTAACACTGGAAACATTATAACACTTCGTTCTCCACAATATTCGCAACACAGTCAATCTGATCTGCGTTTCTCCGTCAGCTGTTTGATGTGTGCTTGTTTTATTTAGTGCTTATTATAACCACAGTGTTCAAACATTTTCGCAGGCTGTGAAAGACAATTGAAACCCAACAGCCAATACCAACACCGGTAGAAAAATATCTTACATTTGGCGAGCACCGATCGTATTGTTTTTTATGGCGCTAACAATGTGTTTATTGTTGATAGTTGAATTCCACTTCGCGTGACAGGAAGAAAATTGCGTCGTCTGCAAAATCAACTAATGTGCACTGATTTATATTATCTTGAACACCAGAACTGGAATGAAGGTCGAATTACGGTCGTCAGGAAGTAAATAATGGCTGCAGCTGTGAGGATTCGCGTTGCCCAGTTGGTTCAAAAGCACGCTTTTTCACTATTGACACAACCTAGGTGCTTGGCAGCTACTCAGAAACTATGTTTCCACAATTCTTACTTGCTATGTGGTATGTAAATTAATTCTATTTCTTTTTACCGGTTTAGTGTTTCAAAACAACGCGAATCTGTGTTGCAGTAATTAAATCGGCGTTAACGGGAGATTTTAGTTTATATACAAAATATTTTCACGACGTGACCTCGCAGTTGTAATTCAGGGCTGGTTATGTTTCAGTTGCTGGGCAAGAAATCAAGATGCCTTCACTTTCCCCTACCATGTCAGAAGGGACAATTGTGAAATGGTTGAAGAAGGAAGGAGATGTTGTTCAGCCAGGTGACGTTCTTTGTGACATACAGACTGACAAAGCTGTTGTCTCATTTGAAACTGAAGAAGAGGGCGTCCTTGCAAAAATCCTGGTATGTAAAATATGCAGCTGAGTGGTTACTGCCAGACGTAGTGTAAAGTGAAAGGCCAACATTAATTACTACTGTCTACATTGGCACATGACAAGTATTATAATTGCAGACAACTCCCATAGGGAACTGTTAAAGCTCTCAAACACATGTGTATGAGCACTTTTGTACTCTTGTGGAAAGAGGACAAATTTGACAGTATTTAGCTCTTAATAACTGTTAGTTGCCAAAGGCCTCATTTTGAACATCATCTTCATCTGGTGTACTGTTTTGTAGTCTCCACTGACACTATGCTCGAAGCTAAGCAGTTTCATTGCTAATATGTTAATATTTTAATTTATAGACACTTAATAGATGTAGTGAGTTGCAGGTACCAAAACTAGCCCTCATATATAACAAAGAAAGTGTCAGTGGATCCAGCTTGGTATCAACTTTAAAGCAAATCAGTGCAGTGATCAATTAATGAAGAACCTCATTTAGAAGTTTCCAGTTATACTGTTCTCATCTCATACGTGCTCTTGTGTTGAGTAATATTAACTTTGTAAGAGATTATGACCTGTTTCGGTTGCTTTGGAATTGCCAATTAGGGTTTAGGAAAAATTATCATATGTGCTGCTGTTATTGAGCTACGTAAATAATTTATAATAAATTGAACTGGAGTAAAACTGCAAACAGCTGCTAATTGATAATTTATTCATGATTGGTTTCGATTTGTTAAAGCATCATCATCAGGTGGTTAGCAGTGTCACATAGATTGGTTCAAATGGCTCTGAGCACTATGGGACTCAACTGCTGAGGTCATTAGTCCCCTAGAACTTAGAACTAGTTAAACCTAACTAACCTAAGGACATCACAAACATCCATGCCCGAGGCAGGATTCGAACCTGCGACCGTAGCGGTCTTGCGGTTCCAGACTGCAGCGCCTTTAACCGCACGGCCACTTCGGCCGGCTGTCACATAGATTGGCACATGGAAATACCCCCAGTGGTCGTAGTCGCAGAACCCAACATCATGATGAGGGGAAGTAGTCAACTAACGATAACCAGCAGAGCATTGGGTTGAATAGTGCAGGGGATGAGGCACAATAACAAACTATTCAGAACAGAGTGAACATCAGATAATTGGGGATCACATTTAGAGTCAAGAGGAATATTCGATAAGAGCTAATGGCTTTGGCCAGTTACCTAATGATAATGGCTGCAGGCGTGTCACCATCTGCTGTGTATACTCACATTTTTGTTGTTAGTTGGTTAAGTGAATGAATGTTAAAGAAAAAAAATCTATTTGTCATGACACTTGGTTAGGTTGGAAGGTGACAGTTTGATTGCTAGTTGGCGAAGCCAATGAATGTGGTACTAAAAAATCCTGGTTGTGCTGACAGTCTGATCTGTAGCTGAACCCATCTGAAAAAAATGTCAAGAACATTGTTTACAACATTTGTCACATGTTTCCTACATCAGTGGTCAGAGCAGACGACTTGTATTGAACATTCTGGTAGATCACCACATTTGTAATGGCAAACCCTGTAGTTGGTTTTTGTGAGGCTAAAGCATTGGAGGCATTCAAGTATAGGCTATACCAACCCAACACTCATACCCCATTGGTCAGGATGTTTAGTATGTTGTTCATAGCACTCCCACATACCACTGAACAAAAGTTTGTGGCTACATAAATTTTTTCTGCAGGCGACCTTTTTCGATCATCATTAACCAAGCTTTGTAAATGCAAAGTTCTTTTTTTTTAATTTATCAAAGGCTTTTGACACTGTGTGCCACAATACTCTACTGCTCAAACTAAAAACTGTAGTTTCTATGCCTGCTGTTGAAATTATCAAATCACACTTGTTTAATTGAACTCAAACTGTTTACTGCACTTCAGCAACCAGTATCCTAGTTGCTAATCTGTTAAGTACACTTTTCCTCAGAGGTCAATCTTGGTACCACATCTGTTTATATTATGCAGGGTATTAAATAATATGTGGAAAATATCTGAGGAATGGATAGAGGACGTGTATTTTTTCTTTTCAAATGTCTTCTGATGGTTAAATGAAATGCTGAAAAGGTCCACCATCAGCTCTTAACACAAACTTCTAAATGCTGCGTCAGGGGTTGTCTACTGGCTCTCATATTCCAGGTGTCTGCTGTATATGCTGAAATCCTTGAACCCATTGGCAAAGGATGTCAGCATTTGTAGTAGGTCTTGAATACACTACACCCTTTAAATGCCCCAAAATAAAAATCCAGTGCACTGGGATCAGGAAGACTACAGGACAAGATATTGCTGCTTGATGAACTATCGGTTTTTTTGGGAAACACTTATGTAAAATTTTTCTTGCTTGCCGAGCAAAATGAGGTGGTCTCCCATCAAGCATGAACCACATGTTCTGACATAAGTCTAGTGGAACATCTTCCAGTGAAGCATGTCAGTGTTCCATTAAAAATTCGCTGTATGATACTCCAGATGCTATTCCATGGAAAACAAAAGGTCTAATTAAACTGTCTCCAATTACGCCAGCCAATGTATTACTGCTAAACTCTTGTTGATGTCTTATTTCCAAAACTGCAAAAGATTTGTTACCTGTCCATACATGAGAGTTGTGAAAATGCTGCACTACATCCTTGATAAACTCTGCGTCATCAGTGAATAGTGTGGCAGACAGAAAGTGTTGGTCCTGAGCACACACCCCCAATAACCAAGTAGCCTACAAAAAGCTTTTCTGAATAGAAAATCTGTTTTACTAAGACGTGGCACTCTCTGAAGATAGCATGGATGAAGGAGTTGCTCTCTGAACACTTTCCTCACTGTCTCGTGAATCACATACTCAATTTTGGATATTTCTGTGGTGCTTCTGCCTTATTGTCCTCAATATGATGAAGTACTCGATCTTCAAATCAGATGTTCTAACACTGTTTGGTCTTCCACAATGTAATGACCTTTACTGTAAAGAGCCTTTCTCCACAAGACATACATACATTGTTTGAAAGTTTTTATTGTTTGGTAAATGTCTGTTGTCTGCTGCTCGTGGTCTCGCGGTAGCGTTCTCGCTTCCCAAGCACGGTGTCCCGGGTTCGATTCCCGGAGGGGTCAGGGATTTTCCCTTGAAATGACTGGGTTTTGTTGTGTTGTCTTCATCATCATCATTCATCCCCATTACGGTCGGAGGAAGGCAATGGCAAACCACCTCCACTAGGACCTTGCCTCGTAAGGCGGTGCGGGTCTCCCGCATCACTCCCCTACGCTCTATAAAGAAGCATGGGACTTCATTTCCATTTCAAATGTCTGTTAGGAAATTTTTCAGCATAACAATGTCTGGTCTCAGATGCACTACCAGTCCATATGTCTGGTGCATTGCCAGTCCATACGTCGAGAGCATGCTTACCATGTGTTGATTAGACAGAAGTGTATGATAACGCACAAGACCAGTAAGAGTATGACTGAGCAGGCATCATGCCTGTGACTGGAAACCAGGCACAACACATTGCACTCCAGCTGAGGTCACTAAAGCACACTTGTTCGGTGGCACCTCTCTTGAAAATAGCTGATTCACTTCCTCATGGTGGAAGAATGTACATTACACACTAAACATTAGCTCAGTAAGTACTGTACAGTAAGCTTTCACTACTGATTGTGTTCTCAATACTAAAAGCATTTATTTATTTACTAGTACCAGCAATTAAGATAACCATTAGAGGACTTTGACTTTACACTTCCCAAAACAAATAGCATTTGAAAAGAAAAAAATCTCTGTAGAACCAAGCTGGAAATTTGAAAACAAAAAGAAACAAATCAACATGTAACAACAAAAAAGTGTGTGTAACTAAGGAAATAAAAAGAATTGGCAATTTTTTTGCTTCTTTTTAAGTCCTCTAGCAATCCCCCAGGGGCATCCTGCGTATTAGTTAATGCTTTGTATATGAATTACTTGCCTAGCAAAATGGAAGGATTAGATTGCTACTGACCACATAGAGGAACAGTTGAGTCGCAAACAGGCACAGTGAAAAAGCCTGGTAAAATTTTAAAGCTTTCAGACTTAATCTTTCTTCCAAAGTAGAAAACATACACACATTTCGACATGCACAACTCGCATGTGCATGGCCACTGTTTGTGGGTGCCGGAGCCTGATTGCAACTATGTCTGATGTGAGCAGCCTTCTGTTGTTGGGGTGGATGCTGGGGTAAGGGAGAGGTGCGGGTAGGGAGGGGGAGGTATAGCTGGGTAGGGGTGGGGGGCAGATGCTGAGTTCCCTATGGAAGCGTGCAGAGATGTAATGGGGACAAGACAGGGGTGCAGTGTCAGAAGGCTGAGCTAAGGGAAGGGAGGAGTGATGGGGAGTGGGAAAGGAAGAAGAGAGGGGAGAGTAGTAAAGAAAGAGAAAAGACTAGTCAGTGCATTGGTGGAACAGAAGGCCTGTGTAGTGCTGTAGCTGCAGTGGTATAGGTAGGTGGAGGACAGGGACAAGCAAAGGTTGAAGTCAGGGTGGTTACGGGACTGAAGGGTGTGTTGTAGGGAGTGTGTCCACTTGCACAGTTAAGAAGAGCTAGTAGGGAGAATCCAGATGGCATACGCTGTGATGCAGTCATTAAAGTGAAGCACATGATCTTTGCATGGAATGTTCAGCAACTGGGTGATCCAGCTGTCTCCTGGCCACAGTGTGGCCATGGCCATTCATGTGGGTCGACAGCTTATTATTTGTCATGTCTGTGTAGAAAGGTGCATGATGGTTGCAACCTAATTTTTACATCACATGACTGCTTTCAAAGGTGGCTCCACCTTTAGGGGGAGAGGGGGTTGTAAGTGATAACTGTGACAGGAGTGGAGTAGGTAGTAGTGGAAGTATGTATGGGACAGGTCTTGCATCTAGGTGCATTGTAGGGATATAAGCTATGAGGCAAGGAGTTGGGAGCAGGGCTGGAGTAGAATAGGGTGAGGATGTTGTGTAGTTTTGGTGGGCAGCAGAATACCACTTTGGAATGGGTGGGAAGGATAATCCTCATTTGAAGGCATGATGAGAGGTAGTTGAAACACTGTCGGAGAATGTAATCGGTTGCTTCAGTCCTGGATAGTAATGGAGTCATGAGGGGAGTGTTCCTTTGTGGCCAGAGAGTTGCCAACCAACTCCCACATACCAACTGTCCGGCCATAAAGGAACTTTCCTCGCATGACTCATTACTATTCAGGACTGGAACAACTGAACCACATTCTGCACCAGGATTTTGACTACCCCTTGTCATGTCCTGAAATGAGGAACATCCTCCTCACTATCCACTCCTCCCCTCCCACAGTGGTATTCTGCTGCCCCCAAACCTACCCAGTATACTTGTCCATCCCCATTCTACCCTGCTCCCAACCTTTCGCCTCATGGCTCATGTCCCTGCAATAGACCTAGATGCAAGATCTGTTCCATACTTCCTCCCACTATCACCTTTTTCAGTCCGGTCCCAGGCGTCCCCCTACACCATAAGAGGCAGGCCACATGTGAAAGAAGCCATGTAATTTATAAACTATAAATTAAGCTGCAACCACTGTCCCACTTTTTACATGGCTATGAAAACTAACAGGCTGTCTGTCCTCAGAAATGCCTATCTCCAAACTGTGGCCAAGAGAGCTACCTAGTTGCTGAACATGCTCTCCAACATGATGTGCTTCATTTTAATGATTGTTTCGTAGCCTGCACCATCTGTATTCTAGTTACCAACACCCGGGTTTCCGAACTGAGCAGGCGGGAACTCTCTCTACAACACACACTATATTTTATGGACTATAAGATGCACTTTTTTCTTCAAAACCGAGCGAGGTGGCGCAGTGGTTAGCACACTGGACTCGCATTCGGGAGGACGACGGTTCAATCCCGTCTCCAGCCATCCTGATTTAGGTTTTCCGTGATTTCCCTAAATCGTTTCAGGCAAATGCCGGGATGGTTCCTTTGAAAGGGCACGGCCGATTTCCTTCCCCATCCTTCCCTAACCCGAGCTTGCGCTCCGTCTCTAATGACCTCGTTGTCGATGGGACGTTAAACACTAACATCCTCCTCATCCTCCTCCTTTCTTCAAAAAGTTGCCTCCAAAATTCAGGTGCGTCTTATACTCAGAATTAATGTAAAAATGGCCAGTGTTTGATATAAAATTCCCAGTAGTCTTAAAAAGACCATATATTCGATGCCACGAGAAACCTGCCTTGGTTGTTGGCAACATTGGATTCAACTTGCAGCAGCAGTGCACCCATGCGTTGAACATGAGTTGCGGGATTCACAAGCTTGCTAACACTGTCTCCCTCCTGCCCCGCCATCCAAATCTAGAACACTGTCTAGCCTGTGATGCATCATTGCAGCCCACAGTGCCATTGTATTGAACTGAAAGTGATTTGTGATATTGGTAACAGTATAAAATTTTTGTTAGTAGCTAGTTTGATAATGGATGAAAATACAAGGTATTCATAGGATGCAGGCTATATTTCAAAAGTAATAACATATGCAGAAGAATATGGAAACATAGCAGCTGAGCAACATTTCAGCCGCCCACCAACAGAAAAAGCCGTTTGGGATTGGTCAGCTAGTAAAGAAAAACGGAAAAAAATGAGGAAGACTAAATGTGCAAATAGAGAGCTGAATGCAAAATGGTCAAAACTAGAAGGTGATGTACGTATTGAAATGGATCGAAGGACACCGTCAAAATGGCAGTGGAATTAATACAAAAATAATTCAAATACATGCTCATAAGCTAGTGGTACAGTGGAACTTAACAGACTTTAAGGGTGGAATTGGTTGGCCTATAGGTTTATGAAGTGCCACAGACTTAGCAGGCGAACCAGATCCAAAATATCTTAGAAAATGCCACAAGAGTATGAAGAGAGAGGATTATTTTTTCATCATTTTGTTATTCAAAACTGAGAGAAAACCACTTTGGAACTAAGCCAAATAGCGAATATGGATGAAACTTCTCTGACATTTGACATGCCAAGTAACAGAACTATTGCCATGAAAGGTGTTAAAACTGTAACTATAAAAACAAGCGGACATGAAAGAATGCACAAGTTCCTTTCGTGTTGTGTTGATGGTACTAAACTTAATCCAAATGATCATTTTCAAGTGCAAAACAGTGCCAAAACCTTCTGAAATACCGCCAGGTGTTGTTATTCATGTACATAACAAGGGTTGGGTGGACAAGGCTGGTATGAAATTATGGATTAACGGTGTGTGGAAAAGAAGGAAAGGTGCTTTATTGAAGGAGAGTTCTCTTCTTGTGCTATATGAGTTTAGCAATGATTTGAAAAATAATGTCAAATAGAAATTGGTACAGGGAAATACAGAGCTTGCTGTTATTCTGGGAGGACTTACTTTGCAGTTGCAACCTCTTGACGTCTTGATAAATAAACCATTTAAAGTGTATGAGAGAGGAATGGAACAAGCGGATGATGGATGAAACCCAACATGAACTCTCACCGCAGGGAGCTTGAAAATGACCTACTATCAAACAAGTGTGTCGGATAAAACGTTGGTCTAGAGTGAGGCAAGACATTGTTGTTATATATTTCAAGAAGTGCAGCATAAGTTAGTGGAGACCATTTTATCTATGAAGAGGATGATGGTGACAACAAAGAGGAAGGAGGAGGAGAAGAAATTTTAGATGACAATTTTCAGATATCTTAAAGGTCAGTTTGGTTTTATGAACTAAGATGTTTTTCAATCTGGCTTTGCAGTCTAATAATAAAAATGGTAGAAATGTTATTTTTTAAAAAAACTCCTTAAAAATTTAGATGTATCTTATAATGTGTAGTGTCTTATAGTCCATAAAATACAGTACTTAGTTCCCGTAACCCCCATAGCTTCAACTTTCGCCAGTCCCTGTCCTCTATGTACTTATCCCTCTCTATCCTCTGTGTACTCATCCCTTTCCCTGCTTCCACACCAGTACCACTCCGGCCTTCATCCCACCAGTGCACCTACTATTCTGTTCCCCTTCTCTACTTTTCTCCTGTCCCTTCCCCTCCAAACCCCACACCTGACCCCACACAACGTCCCCACACTGCATCTAGCAGCCGTATCCTGTCCCCACCATCTCTCTGCATGCTCCTACAGGCAGCACAGCATCTTCCCCCACCACTGCCGTGCTATCCTACTCGTTCCCCACTCCTGCTAGCTCCATACCCCCACCACATACCCAGGCTGCTGTCTTTATACTAAAATTGTATACATCTTGACACTTACATCCATTAGATTATTTTATAAATTACCATATTCAGTTAAAAGCTGGAGAAGTTTAAAAAAGTTATAAGTAATTTATTAATTCAAAATTGTTTTTGTTCCCTGGAAGAATTCTTTGAACATAATTTTTAATTATAGTTTAATTATATATGTATTGTATTTATTATCTACTTTGTATATGTGTTGCTTATGCAAATTTTACACTCTTGTGAATGTTTTGGTTTTGGGCAACAAAATCAGTCCAATTCAAATCTAAAATATTATTTTAACAGTAAGATATTTATTTTGGAGTAGTGACCATAACAGAAAATCTAATTACAAAGTTTTCTTTGTGCTCTTGTGGCTAAATTCTCCATGAAAACTTGTTATTGTGTAAGCAGTTTGCATTTCGTGAAGAAGCCATTAAGCTGAGACAGAGTAGCACTTTCAAATATCTGGTGAAAATGGAGATAAATGATGTCTGTCTTCCTTACTTCCCTTTTTAAACCTTGATTTGACCACCCTCAGTTTTAAGCAGTCATCAGTGAGGTACAGAAAGTCCTGGCAGAATATAAACAATTTTGGAGTAAAGGCAACAACTCACAAGGTACTGGAAACATTGAATCACCGACAGGCACACAGGGAAGACTGAAAACATTGCTAGCTTTTGGATGAATTCTTTGTCGAGCTAGAGGGGATGTGCACGCGTACGCGTACACACACATGCGCACGCGCACGCACGTGTGCTAACACACACACACACACACACACACACACACACACACACACACACGTACACGTACACGTACACGTACACGTACACTGATGCATTTGGCTAGTACAGTGTGGTGATGTGCAGTCTCGGGAGGAGTGGTTGAGGAGAGAAAAGAGGCAAGGGGGCAGCGTGGTATGTTGGGGAAGAGTGGCTGATTGCTCAGAGGGAGACGGCAGGTGAGTGAGATAGGAACATGGGAAGGGGGGCCAGTAGGTGCACAGGGTAAAAATGTGGCACACAGGCATTGGAACTGGTGAGTTTGTGGTACACAGTGACATGGGTTAAGGGATTGGTGCGGGATGGCGGGACAGATGAAAGGGGAGACTGTGGGGAAGAGGAGGTGGATGCAGGGGATGTGTGTGTGGGCGTATGCGCATGGGCGCCTGCCTGTGCCTGTGTGTGTGTGTGTGTGTGTGTTTTTCATTGTGTTACCATCATGTTTAATACTTAATGGTTCTGTGTTTTACATTGTTTGTCTGTTAGTTCCCAAGATGCTTTATGTTTTTAGAGTACTTTATTACTTTGATTCTCAGCTGTTCATAGTTGTTGTTGTGGTGGTTGTTTTTGTTATTATCGCCGGAAGACAGATTTTATGCAGTTGTCCATGCTAGACTGTGTTGTGCAAGGCTTTTCACCCCTGCATGCTTACTGCAATCCTACTTTAACTTCCTTATTGTGTTCAAGCTTTGGCCTCCCTCAACAATGTTTACCCCCACACTTTCCTCCATTACCAATTTAACTGTTCCCTGCTATCTCTGGATGTATCTTATCAATGTATCCTTCTTCTAGTCTTACAGTAGGTATGGCCTGTGAGATATTGTTTTGTGTATGACACAGCAAATGTTAAATTGTGCAACAGTTGTAGTATCCTATTTGTGTGTGTTTTGTATTTATAAAAACCATGAACCATGGGCCTTGCCATTGGTGGGGAGGCTTGCATACCTCAGCGATACAGATAGCTGTACCGTAGGTGCAACCACAACAAAGGGGTATCTGTTGAGAGGCCAGACAAACATGTGGTTCTTGAAGAAGGGCAGCAGCCTTTTCAGTAGTTGCAGGGGCAGTAGTCTGAATGATTGATTGAACTGGCCTTGCAACATTAACCAAAACAGCATTGCTGTGCTGGTACTGTGAACGGCTGAAAGCAGAGGAAACTACAGTTGTAATTTTTCCCGAGGGCATGCAGCTTTACTGCACGGTTAAATGATGGTGGCATCCTTGGGGTAAAAAATTCTGGAGGTAAAATAATCCTCCATTTGGATCTCCGGGTGGGGACTACTCAGGAGGACGCCATTATCATGAGAAACAAAACTGTCCTTCTACGGATTGGTGTATGGAATGTTAGATCCCTTTATCGGGCAGGTAGATTAGAAAATTTATAAAGGGAAATGGATAGGTTAAAGTTAGATGTAGTTGGAATTAGTGAAGTTCGATAGCAAGAGGAATAAGACTTCTGGTCAGGTGAATACAGGATTGTAAATAAAAAATCCTCCCCCTTGATTGCAAATTCAGTTTTTTAACTGTCTTCTTAATTTAATTTAGTGTTTAATATTTTTGCAAATCTATTATTTATATTATAAAACTATAGCTCAGTCACATTTTACCTAAAAAATTGCATAGTAGTTACTTTATAAAAGAGATCTTGATCACATTATTCTACCTAACCTAACCAGGCTGTGTGGAGGTTTGCCTAGCAATATTTATGTAATCTCCACTGGGTTGAATATGATTGTTTCTGAGCTTATTTTTGTTACACTTTTCAACCTCCCCCCCCCCCCCCCCCCCATGAACCATAGACCTTGCCGTTGGTGGGGAGGCTTGCGTGCCTCAGCGACACAGATAGCTTTACTGTATGTGCAACCACAACGGAGGGGTATCTGTTGAGAGGCCAGGCAAACATGTGGTTCTTGAAGAGGGGCAGCAGCCTTTTCAGTAGTTGCAGGGGCAACAGTGTGGATGATTGACTGATCTGGCCTTGTAACATTAACCAAAACAGCCTTGCTGTGCTGGTACTGCAAACGGCTGCAAGCAAGGGGAAACTGCAGCCGTAATTTTTCCAGAGGGCATGCAGCTTTACTGTATGATTAACGGATGATGGCGTCCTCTTGGGTAAAATATTCTGGAGGTAAAATAGTCCCCCATTCGGATCTCCGGGCGGGGACTACTCAGGAGGATGTCATTATCAGGAGAAAGAAAACTGGCGTTCTACGGATCGGAGTGTGGAATGTCAGATCCCTTAATCGGGCAGGTAGATTAGAAAATTTAAAAAGGGAAATGGATAGGTTAAAGTTAGATATAGTGGGAATTAGCGAAGTTCGGTGGCAGGAGGAACAAGACTTTTGGTCAGGTGAATACAGGGTTATAAATACAAAATCAAATAGGGGTAATGCAGGAGTAGGTTTAATAATGAATAAAAAAATAGGAGTTCGTGTAAGCTACTACAAACAACACAGTGAACGCATTATTGTGGCCAAGATAGACACGAAGCCCACGCCTACAACAGTAATACAAGTCTATATGCCAACTAGCTCTGCAGATGACGAAGAAATTGATGAAATGTGTGATGAGATAAAAGAAATTATTCAGGTAGTGAAGGGAGATGAAAATTTAATAGTCATGGGTGATTGGAATTTAAGAGTAGGAAAAGAGAGAGAAGGAAACATAGTAGGTGAATATGGATTGGGGCTAAGAAATGAAAGAGGAAGCCGCCTGGTAGAATTTTGCACAGAGCATAACTTAATCATAGCTAACACGTGGTTAAAGGATCATGAAAGAGGGTTGTATACATGGAAGAACCCTGGATATACTAGATGATGTCAGATAGATTATATAATGGTAAGACAGAAATTTAGGAACCAGGTTTTAAATTGTAAGACATTTCCAGGGGCAGATGTGGACACTGACCACAATCTATTGGTTATGACCTGTAGATTAAAACTGAAGAAACTGCAAAAAGGTGGGAATTTAAGGAGATGGGACCTGGATAAACTGAAAGAACCAGAGGTTGTAGAGAGTTTCAGGAAGAGCATAAAGGAACAATTGACAAGAATGGGGGAAAGAAACACAGTAGAAGAAGAATGGGTAGCTTTGAGGGATGAAGTAGCGAAGGCAGCAGAGGATCAAGTAGGTAAAAAGAAGAGGGCTAGTAGAAATCCTTGGGTGACAGAAGAAATACTGAATTTAACTGATGAAAGGAGAAAATATAAAAATGCAGTAAATGAAGCAGGCAAAAAGGAATACAAACGTCTCAAAAATGAGATCGACAGGAAATGCAAAATGGCTAAGCAGGCATGGCTAGAGGACAAATGTAAGGATGTAGAGGCTTATCTCACTAGGGGTAAGATAGATACTGCCTACAGGAAAATTAAAGAGACCTTTGGAGAAAAGAGAACCACTTGTATGAGTATCGAGGGCTCAGATGTAAACCCAGTTCTAAGCAAAGAAGGGAAAGCAGAAAGGTGGAAGGAGTATATAGAGGGACTATACAAGGGCGATGTTCTTGAGGACAATATTATGGAAATGGAAGAGGATGTAGATGAAGATGAAATGGGAGATATAATACTACGTGAAGAGTTTGACAGAGCACTGAAAGACCTAAGTCGAAACAAGGCCCCAGGAGTAGACAACATTCCATTAGAACTACTGACAGCCTTGGGAGAGCCAGTCCTGACAAAACTCTACCATCTGGTGAGCAAAATGTATGAGACAGGCGAAATACCCTCAGACTTCAAGAAGAATATAATAATTCCAATCCCAAACAAAAGCAGGCGTTGACAGATGTGAAAATTACCGAACTATCAGTTTAATAAGTCACAGCTGCAAAATATTAACGCGAATTCTGTACAGACGAATGGAAAAACTGGTAGAAGCAGACCTCGGGGAAGATCAGTTTGGATTCCGTAGAAATATGGGAACACGTGAGGCAATACTGACCCTACGAATTATCTTAGGAGCTAGATTAAGGAAAGGCAAACCTACGTCTCTAGCATTTGTAGACTTAGAGAAAGCTTTTGACAATGTTAACTGGAATACTCTCTTTCAAATTCTGAAGGTGGCAGGGGTAAAATACAGGGAGCGAAAAGCTATTTACAATTTGTACAGAAACCAGATGACAGTTATAAGAGTCGAGGGGCACGAAAGGGAAGCAGTGGTTGGGAAGGGAGTGAGACAGGGTTGTAGCCTCTCCCTGATGTTATTTAATCTGTATATTGAGAAGGCAGTAAAGGAAACAAAAGAAAAACTCGGAGTAGGTATTAAAATCCAGGGAGAAGAAATAAAAACTTTGAGGTTTGCCGATGACATTGTAATTCTGTCAGAGACAGCAAAGGACTTTGAAGAGCAGTTGAACGGAATGGACAGTGTCTTGAAGGGAGGATATAAGATGAACATCAACAAAAGCAAAACGAGGATAATGGAATGTAGTCTAATTAAGTCGGGTGATGCTGAGGGAATTAGATTAGGAAATGAGACGCTTAAAGTAGTAAGGGGGTTTTGCTATTTGGGTAGCAGAGTAACTGATGATGGTCGAAGTAGAGAGGATATAAAATGTAGACTGGGAATGGCAAGGAAAGCGTTTCTGAAGAAGAGAAATTTGTTAACATCGAGTATAGATTTAAATGTCAGGAAGTTGTTTCTGAAAGTATTTGTATGGAGTGTAGCCATGTATGGAGGTGAAACATGGACGATAAATAGTTTGGACAAGAAGAGAATAGAGCTTTTGAAATGTGGTGCTACAGAAGAATGCTGAAGATTAGATGGGTAGATCACGTAACTAATGAGGAAGTATCGAATAGGATTGGGGAGAAGAGGAGTTTGTGGCACAACTTGACAAGAAGAAGGGACCGGTTGGTAGGACATGTTCGAGGCATCAAGGGATCACCAATGTAATATTGGAAGGCAGTGTGGAGGCTAAAAATCGTAGAGGGAGACCAAGAGATGAATACACTAAACAGATTCAGAAGGATGTAGGCTGCAGTACGTATTGGGAGATGAAGAAGCTTGCAGAGGATAGAGTAGCAGGGAGAGCTGCATCAAACCAGTCTCAGGACTGAAGACCACAACAACAACTTTCAACCTCCAGTCATGCAGTTGGTATAATAACTGGTTTTTATTCCGTATATGTCATCAACATATGGTCTCAACGCATTACATAGTAACTCGTCAAAAACAATTGAACATCCCAGGAGTCACTCACAATAATAATAATAATAATAATAATAATAAAATTCATATGGTGTGAAGAACCTACACTTTTTAATGCTTTTTACTTAATAGAACACTGCTTCTGGTTTCTTCCACTTTTCTACTTATTTTACAACCATGTATTGAGTATTAATCTCACTCAAATCTCTCACTTTGCTTTTGCTTCAAACCTTCACATTCAGCAAAAACCTGGTACTTGGAATCAATATTTGTGTTATAACGTCAAGTTGAACACATATATTTCAGAGACAACACAATACATGTAAGTCACAGATCAAGTAGACAAAGTAAGACATGTGTACACGGTAACAGTCAAATCAGTACTGAGTCCAAGCCTAGCGGCCGCTGGCTAGCTGGCCGCTTAGGTGGCGTGGCTGCTGCATCGCTGGCAGACAGCGCCGTATGTAGAGGACGCGTGTAACTGCGCGGCGGCACTTTGAAAGATCGGCGAGTCACAAAACTTTTCCCCCTTTGATGTTTTTGCACTGGTCATGATGGAGGTGGCCTGTAGATTGCTAACTTCCATAGGTGTTGTTTGACTGGCTGTAAAATCTCGAGGAGGAGGCTTTCCGTACGGACGGAAGTGTCCCCGATGATAACGGGTCGAGATTACAGGAGACATAGGGGTCGAATCTGCTGGGGCCCCGTGCACCAATCTGCCCGTTGTGGCAAGTCCGGTTGTTATAACAGGAGACATGGGCGATGTGTCGGCGTCCATAGGAGAAGGAGGCGAGTAGAGTTGCTCCGACAGGTGATGGTCATCCGGTTCCTGTATGGGCACGTCTCCTGGTGGCGTCCGTTCTTCCGAATGATGCACAGCATCACCCTTGTCCATCTGGATTTCATACAGGCTTCGGCCACGGTGTTGTAAGATGCGGCCAGGACTCCATTTTGGCTGCCTGCCATATCCCCGTACCCATACAAGGTCGCCGGCGGTGAACCGGCCAAGTGAAGGCACCCGCGGCCGTGAGGTGGAAGGCCGCAGAAGATGAAGTAGTGTGCGGGGCTGTCGGCCATGTAAGAGCTCAGCTGGGCTGTGGTCGCCCATGGGGGTGAAACAGTAAGAAGCCAGAAATTGGAGAAGCACAGAAGAAGTCGGGAGTTTCCTCATCTGAGCCTTAAATGTGCGGACCAGTCGTTCAGTCTCACCGTTTGACTGTGGATGGAACGGAGGGGCTGTGACATGCATGACACCGTGACGGGCACAAAAATCCGCAAATTCGGAAGAGGCAAATTGCGGACCATTATCAGTACCAAGAGTAGAGAGAAGGTTTTCCAAAGAGAAAATGCGAGCTAGAGCATGTGTGGTTGCCGCAGTGGTAGGCGACGTGCAACGGACAATGAAAGGAAAGTTAGAGTATGTGTCAATTACGAGTAGCCAATAAGTACCTAAAAAAGGTCCCACGAAGTCAGCATGACTACGCTCCCAGGGCTTCTCAGGAGAAGGCCACGGTGACAAAGATGACTTTGGGGCGGCGGCCTGTCATGCACAAGGGCTGCAGGCAGCGACCATGTGTGCGATTTCAGAGTCGATGCCAGGCCAGTACACATGACGGTGCGCCAGAGATTTTGTGCAAGAGACACCCCAGTGCCCTTGGTGAAGGAGGCGCAAGTCCGACGCACGCAAAGACGCAGGTACCACAACCAGCGGCGAAGGATTGTCGTTGGAAAGGAGGATAACACCATCCCTAGCCGTGAGGCGGTAGCGCAAAGCGTAGTAGTTCCGCAATGGAAATCTTAGCGGACAGACGATCTGGGCAACCCTTCTGAATACAGCTTAAAACCCGGGAGAGGGTAGGATCAGAACCTGTAGCAGCCGTCAGCCGGTCCCCGGTGATGGGGAACCCGTCCACAACCCGCTGCTCGGCGACATCCAGGTGGAAACACAAAAGTTCGTCCTAATCGAATGCCAGATCAGGACCCATGGGAAGGTGAGACAGTGCATCAGCATTCGCATGTTGAGCCGTCGGCCGGAAATGAATCTCATAATTGAAACGAGACAAGTAAAGAGCCCAATGCTGGAGGCGGTGTGCAGCCTTGTCGGGAGGCGACGTTGATGGATGGAGCAAGGAAACAAGTGGTTTGTGGTCCGTAACAAGATGAAATTTGGATCCATAAAGAAAAACACCAAACTTATGAAGAGCATAAATAATGGCCAAAGCTTCTTTTTCAATTTGAGAATATTTTCGTTGGGCATCCGTGAGCGTTTAGGAGGCATAAGCAATGGGTTGTTCAGAACCGTCAGAAAAATAGTGCACAAGGACTGCACCAACCCCATATTGAGAGGCGTCAGTGGCAAGAACAAGATGTTGCCCAGGTCGATAAGTAGCCAGGCACGGGGCCTGTTTCAACATAGTCTTCAATTTCTGGAAAGCTGCATCGCATGGCGCGGACCAGTGAAAGGGCACATTTTTGTGCAACAGGCGATGCAACGGCTGAGCCACCGAAGCCGCCGACGGTAAAAACCTTTGATAGTATGCTATTTTCCCCAAGAAGGCCTGCAGTTCCTTAACAGATGTAGGGCGAGGAAGGGCATCGATCGCAGCGACAGTTTGCTGAAGCAGACGAATACCATCCCGAGAGAGTTGAAACCCCAAGTATGTGGTAGATGCCTGAAAAAATTTTAATTTCTGAAGGTTACACTTAAGACTGGCAGTCTCTAAGACATGAAAAAGTGTGCGGAGATTCTGAAGATGTTCTTCACTGGTGTAGCCATTGACAACAATGTCGTCCATGTAATTGATACACCCAGGGACAGGGAGCAATAATTGTTCCAAGAATCGCTGAAAGAGAGCAGGGGCGCTGGCAACCGCGAATGGCAATCGTTGGTATTGATAGAGGCCGAAAGGCGTGTTAAGGATCAGGAACTGCCAGGAAGCAGCGTCGAGAGGAAGTTGATGATAAGCTTCTGACAGGTCAATTTTAGAAAAATACTGGCCTCCAGCAAGTTTAGTGAACAATTCTTCAGGTCGGGGCTTTGAATTCGCCACAGAGACAAATATCGCCATTGGGCTTAGCAACGACAACGACAGGCGAGGACCACTCACTGGAAGTGACAGGAAGCAAGATCCATGAAGCAGTGAGACGATCCAGCTCCCGTTTGACCTGATCACGAAGGGCCACAGGAATGGGCCGAGCCCAAAAGAACTAAGGCTGAGCAGTAGGTTTGAGCGTGATATGAGCTTCAAATTTGTTTGCACGGCCTAACCCAGGAGAAAAACGGGACAAAAATGTCGTCGACAAGGAATCCAAGTGAGTGTAAGGAATAGCGTCAGAGACAATATTGACAGAGTCATCTATGGAGAACCCAAAAACGCGAAAGGCTTCGAAACCAAAAAGATTCTACGCGTTACTAGGGTCGACCACAAATATGGGAACAGTGTGAACGACAGATTTGTAAGATACCTCAGCATAAAATTGTCCCAAGAGAGAAATCTTCTGTTTATTGTATGTCCGTAATTGCCTAGTGACAGGTGATTAGGTTGGAGAACCCAACTGAAGATACGTCTGAGAATTGATGATAGTGACTGCAGAACCAGTATCCACCTGCATGCGAACATCCCGACCAAGTATTTGGACAGTGAGGAATAACTTCCATGAAAGGGAAGAAGTACAATTGACAGACAACACAGAAACAGAGTCAGTGTCACGGTCATGAACATCATGTATGTGGTCGGATTTGCAAACGGAAGACACATGACCCTTCGTTTTGCAATTGTGACACATGGCCCAACGTTGGGGACAATCCTCTTGTGAATGTTTCGTAAAACACCGCGGACATGAAGGAAGTTGCCAGGGGTTTTGCTGCAGTTTCTTAGAGGGTTGTTTACGGTTAGGCCGAGGCTGCGCGTGGGAGCGTACTGTGGCCACGTCGGCGGGTGGGGACATGCCGCACGTGTCGTCAACAGCGCACAGAGGTTGTATTTCCCCGACGTCACCCCACGCCTCTATTTGCACTCCAGCGGTGCGAGAAATTTCTAAAGACTCCGCGATGGGATAGGGCTTCATCTAGAGTTGGCTTTGCCAACTGAAGGGCATGTTGTCTAACTTCTTTGTCGGGTGCTGACCGGATAATAGCATCCCGTACCATGGAATCGGCGTAGGATTCTTTGTGAACGCCAGTAGCAAATTGGCACTTTCGACTGAGGCCGTGAAGTTCAGCAGCCCAAGCACGATAGGATTGATTCGGTTGTTTTTGACAACGATAAAAGGCAACACGAGAGGCTACTACATGCGTTTGCTTTCGAAAATAGACGGACAGAAGTGAGCACATTTCAGCAAAGGACAAAGACGCAGGATCTTTCAAAGGAGACAATTGTGCCAACAACCGATACATTTGAGGTGAAATCCATGAAAGGAACAGAGACTTACATGTTTGTTCGTCTGCGACATGAAATTCCAAGAAGTGCTGTCGAAGACGTTTTTTGTAATCAGACCAGTCTTCCGCCGTCTCGTTGTAAGGAGGAAAAGGAGGTATAGACAACGACGAGAGACGCCCCGCATTGGATGCCGCGACGAAATCACGAATGGCATTTGTGACAAGCGTTTGCTGTTCGATGAGACCTTGCAATAGTTGCTCTAAAGTAGCCATGGAAATCTGTGGGTCAACGATGGAAAAGAAAAATCCTATCCTCGTCGCCAATTGTTATAACGTCAAGTTGAACGCATATATTTCAGAGACGACACAATACATGTCGTGACTACAGATCAAGTAGACAAAGTAAGACATGTGTACACGGTAACAGTCAAATCGGCACTGAGTCCAAGTCTAGCTGCCGCTGGCTGGCTGGCTGGCTGGCTGGCTGGCTGGCTGGCTGGCTGGCTGGCTGGCTGGCCGCTTAGGTGGCGCGGCTGCTGCATCGCTGGCAGACAGTGCCGCATGTAGAGGACGCGCGTAACTGTGCGGCAGCACTTTGAAAGATCGGCGAGTCACAACAATTTGTCTACATGCATATAATATATACTTCTTCTTTATAAACTGTTTGCAAACACTTTCAACTCCACTTAATCATTTGCTCACTAAAGACATACATGATACAGAAGTGCATACCTGAGCCCTCTTCAATGACTGGCAACTTTTATTGCAAAAAGACATGACATGACATTCTGTATCAACAGTGGTTTATGACACACTTCAAGCCCTCTTAGGAATTACATATTCCATCAGAGGCCGTGCAGGCCTGGTCAGTGTACAATGGCCATTAGATGCACCCTGCCACTTGCTCTTCTTTATACTCGGGCATTAGTCATACACTGTGCTGGGAGACTGAAAGTAATGAATAGGCCAGTATCATCTTTTTAATGTATAACTAAATAGATCGGAGAAAACAGCTGATCTTATTCATTTATGAAGTCGATGCCAAGGCTTGCACCCTTAAAACGGTCACTTTGTGTCCATGAGACAGAATGTCTAGTCTGCGTGGGAACTCTTTCACCTGGTAAACAATTCCCACTTCTCCTCTGCTAGCTTATTTTTAGGTGTGTCTGTTAAGAGCTATTCAAGTTCATTCTGGGTGATATAGTTTTTAATTTTTGACATAGCAGTGGCTAGTGAGTGATTTGTAAAACTGTTGTGGTTCATTTATTATAATTATATTTATAATTAAATAAAACTATAGATGTTGAGGACAATGATTCAGATCCCCGTCCAGCAATCCAGATTGTGGTTTCTGTGATTTTCCTAAATACTCCAGGAAAATGCCGGGACGGTTTCTTTGGCAAATGGCACAGCCGTTTCCTTTCCCATCCTTCAGTAATCCGAGCTTGTTCTCAGTCTCTAATGACTGCGCTGTTGATGGGATGTTAAACTTTAATCTTCCTTCCTTACAGGCAAATACAGAAGAAAGAAATTTGTCAGCTTTTGGATGAATCCTTTTTTAAGGTAGAGTTCACGTTCACATACATATGCATGTGCACACACACACACACACACACACACACACACACACACACACACACACACACACACAGAGAGAGAGAGAGAGAGAGAGAGAGAGAGAGAGAGAGAGAGAGAGTGAGTTTGTCTCACATGGAGAAAGGAGGCAGAGAATGGGAGGGTGGGTTGTAGAAGGGTGACTGACCGATTGGAGTGGTCAGCTGATACTCAGGATTGGAATTTGGAAGGGAGAGGCAGTAGAGCTGATAACACGACATGGTTGCTTTCACAGATGGTCCTTCCTCTCCTGGGATAGGGTAAGACTGCTGTGTTCTTAGGTCACACCCGCTCCAAATCTCTTGCCGGATGGGTCATATCTCTGATGAAGACCAGGGGCAAGACTCAGCACATCCTATTCCAGTGTTGTCACAAGCTTATCCTGTCCTATTGGAGGCAGTGCTACCTGTGAAACCAGTTGTATCATATACCAGCTCTGCTGCAATTTCTGCACAGCATTTTATGTGGACGTGAGCAGCAACCAGCTGTCTGCGTGAATTAATAGCCACTGCCAAACTGTGTGTTGGAGCAGACCAGACCATCCAGTGGCAGAACACACTGCTGAACATAACATGCTCAGTTTCAGTGGCTGCTTCTCAACCTGTGTCACCTGGATCCTAACTCCCCAACACCATCATTTCTGAGCTACATATATGGGAGTTGTCCTTGCCACATGTCCTTCATTCCTGTAATCTTACAAGTCTCTGTCTCCACTGGTCCCAGCCCCACATGCACCTTTACCTTGCTGCAGGAACCTAACTTCGCTAATCCTGCACCCACACGCTCTTCCCAGCAGTCTCTGTTTCCTAAGTTGTGTCATATTCTTCCATTTGATTCCTCCATATCATCATCATCATCATCATCGTGTGCTTATAAATTAACAGGTGCCAGTGTCACATTCCTATCCCTACTCTCATCTGAACTGTCAGCCACCTTCCCCAACTCTCCCTCATGGCTAACCATCTCCTTTCTCCCCTCTCCCACTGGACCTGACACAACCACTCACCATAGTCAGGCTGCTGAACTGCAGTTCCAGCTTTGTGTATTTAGCTGGCAAATGATCATCAATTGTACTTGTGTCTAGCCTAATTAGACTGAGTATGTTTTGTTTCTAACTGACTCAGTTTTCTTTTTGAAAATCGCAACCATATGTTTCACATGCTCACCAGCTTTTGGGTGTCCGCAGCTCGTGGTCGTGCGGTAGCGTTCTCGCTTCCCACGCCCGGGTTCCTGGGTTCGATTCCCGGCGGGGTCAGGGATTTTCTCTGCCTCGTGATGACTGGATGTTGTGTGATGTCCTTAGGTTAGTTAGGTTTAAGTAGTTCTAAGTTCTAGGGGACTGATGACCATAGATGTTAAGTCCCATAGTGCTCAGAGCCATTTTGAACCAGCTTTTGGGTCAGTGCAGTGTTTTCAAAGTGTCATATATTCTGCACAATTTTAGAAAAAGTAAATTGTTTCCCTACATCTAAGTAGCACAACTTTTAAAGAAATGATTTGAGTCTATATACTTGTATGCATTCGTTGTAGAGGAGAAACAACGAGCAAGTTGCACGAAGATCTACTTTTTAGACTAAAGGTGAACTTAAACTTCGAGTTGTTGTAATAAGGTAGAGGCAGTGTAGTAATTCTAAACAGTGACAGAACCTTTTACTGTTGTGGATCAAATAACAAGTACGAATTATTTTACAGGTTCCAGAGAACACAGCTGATGTCAAGGTGGGGACGCTGATAGCTCTGATGGTGGCTCAGGGAGAGGACTGGAAGTCTGTGGAAGTGCCGGCTTCGGCTGGGGCACCGCCCCCTGCCTCTGCTCCTGCTCCATCTGCCCCAACCGCCCCACCCCCGGCTCCTTCTGTCGCTGCGAAACCTGGCCACCCAGAAACACCACAGTGAGTCTGTTCTGTCTGGTCAAGTGGTTCAGTATTGAGATTAATAATTATTATTTTTTTTTTTTTCCTTTGTGGCATGGTAAACTGACAAGGCAAAAAATCGGGTTTAGGTTTCTAGTACTCCCTGTACAATGTCATATAATTCAGCAAAGTTCAACTGTTGAAGTTCACATGGTATCAAAAGTGAAATGAAAAGGTATATCCCTAGCTTAACAATTCACAATTTTTTTTTTTTTTTTTTTTTTTTTTCCTTTTCGTGATCACAGAACCTTAAGAAATTTTTTACACATTACAGAAATAGAGTACAGTGTGTTAACCACGGTAATTGGTACTGTTTAGTTTCACTTGTGAGAAGTGCACATAATTGCCTTAGTTGGGGTCTTTACTAAATGTGTCAATACATATAACGATTTCACTTTCATTTACAAACAGCATTTAAGTGATTTTTTACTTCTGTTTGTGACTTCTGTTTTCGTGGAAGTACGAAGCACAGTTTATGATGCTGGCACTGCAGGTGCCAGACATGGCGTATTCCCCCATATGGCTCCTTTCCCTGTGGCTCTCCATGACAGCTGGGCTTGATCCTCCACTCTTTGCCCCCCCTTCTGAAACGGGCCTACATACAGTTAACATATGGTAACACTGACTCACTTCAATAACTCTTCTTGTAGGACCTTAAATTTTTTTGCAATTATTTAAGTAGTAACAGGATTAGTCTGTGAATTTGTGCTCAGAAGGGGGGGTTAGTTTTTGTTTGTTTCCTTATGGCACTCAACATTGGGGTTATCAGCATTTGCTGCATTTTGGGAATAAGCACCTGTACTGAGAGGCTGCATACATCATTCAGTGTCTATTTGTATGTAAAAAAACTTGAGGTGCTCAGGAGCGAATAGTACTATAATCCACTGTATCCGCTACATATATTTTTCCTCTGTTGACACTAGATTGTTCAACTTTGTTTGAGCTATGAGACTGATCAATTTGTTCTTAACCTCAGAGGCAGTAATTTGTATCTGTGTCACTGAGCGGGAAGCTTGGACAACACTCACATTACCTTGAGATGCTGTTCTATGGTTCCAGAGGTTTTGTGCAGTGTCTCATATGGTTCTAGCAAATGATTGTTCTAGAAGTAAAGAATGTTTATAGATGTGATGACCCATGCAGTTCTTGTCCCACCTCACCAGCAGGGTCGCAGATCTTATAAAAGCATGTTGTAAAATAAATTTTCTTTCATTGTTGTGAATAAAAATATCTAGAGAAAAAAATCATTATTTATTTTTAAAATGATCCTCATGTTTCATGTGTGCATGTCATTGGACTACAGAGAGTCATAGGATCATACGTGAATCAGAAATTAAGTCAGTTGAATCTCATCACCGTGTCATATGTAGTGTCAGTCCATTTCAGTTTTTACTGTAGGTATGGCCTGTGAGATATTGTTTTGTGTATGACACAGCAAATGTTAAATTGTGAAACAAATAGTAGCATTCTATTTGTGTATGTTTTGTATTTATAAAAACCATGAACCATGGGCCTTGCCATTGGTGGGGAGGCTTGCATGCCTCATCGATACAGATAGCTGTACCATAGGTGCAACCACAACGGAGGGGTATCTGTTGAGAGGCCAGACAAACATGTGGTTCTTGAAGAGGGGCGGCAGCCTTTTCAGTAGTTGCAGGGGCAGTAGTCTGAATGATTGATTGAACTGGCCTTGTAACATTAACCAAAACAGCATTGCTGTGCTGGTACTGTGAACGGCTGAAAGCAGAGGAAACTACAGTTGTAATTTTTCCCAAGGACATGCAGCTTTACTGTACGGTTAAATGATGGTGGCATCCAAGTGGGTAAAAGATTCTGGAGGTAAAATAGTCCCCTCATTTGGATCTTTGGGTGGGGACTACTCAGGAGGACACCATTATCATGAGAAACAAAACTGTCCTCCTACAGATTGGTGTATGGAATGTTAGATCCCTTTATTGGGCAGGTAGATTAGAAAATTTATAAAGGGAAATGGATAGGTTAAAGTTAGATATAGTTGGAATTAGTGAAGTTCGATAGCAAGAGGAATAAAACTTTAGGTCAGGTGAATATAGGATTATAAATAAAAAATCAAATACAGGTAATGCAATTAGATTTAATAATGAATAAAAAAATAGAAATGCGGATAAGCAACTATGAACAGTGTAGTGAAAGCATTTTTGTAGCGAAGTTAGACACTAAGCCCATGCCTACCATGCTAGTAAAAGTTTAAATGCCAACTAGCTCCACAGATGATGAAGAGACTGAAGAAATATGTGATGCAATAAAAGAAATTATTCAGATAGTTAAGGCAGACAAAAATTTAATAGTCATGGGGGACTGGAATTCGATAGTAGGAAAAGGAAGAGAAGGAAAATTAGTAGCTGAATACGGCAAGAAATGAAAGAGGAAACTGCCTGGTAGAATTCTGCACAGAGCATAACTTAATCATACCTAACCTGTGGTTTAAGCATCTTGAATGAATGTTTTATATCTGGGTGAGGCCTGGAGACACCGGATAGATTATATAATGGTAAGACAGAGATTTAGCAAACCAGGTCTTAAATTGTAAGACATTTTCAGGGCAGATGTGGACTCTGACCACAATTTATTGGTCATGAACTGCCATTAAAACTGAAGAAACTGCAAAAAGGTTGGAATTTAAGGAGATGGGACCTGGATAAACTTAAAGAACCAGAGGTTATTCAGAGTTTCGGAGGGAGCATTAGAGAACAATTGACAATAACAGGGGAAAGGGGTACAATAGAAGAAGAATAGGTAGCTTTGAGAGATGAAACAGTGAAAGCAGCTGAAGGTCAAGTAGGTAAAAAGGCAAGGGTTAGTGGATTTCCTTGGGTAACACAAGTGATACGGAATTCAATTGATGTAAGGGGAATGGAGCAGGTGAAAATGAATATAAATGTCTCAAAAATGAGATTGGCAGGAAATGCAAAGGGGCAAAATAGGAATGACTAGAGGACATATATAATGATGTAGAAGCATATATCACTAGGAGTAAGACGGATAAGATAGATGCTGCCTACAGGATAATTGAAAAGACCTTTGGAGAAAAGACAATCACATGTATGATTATCTAGAGCTCAGATGGAAAACCAATCCTGGGCAAAGAAGGGGAAGCAGAAAAATGGAAGGGGTAAATAGAGGGTCTGTGCAAGGGTGATGTACTTGAGGGCATACAATGGAAATGGAAGAGGACATAAATGAAGATGACATGGGAGATATGATCCTGCATGAAGAATTTGACAGAGCACTGAAAGATCTAAGTCAAAACAGGGCCCTGGGAGTAGACAACATTCCATTAGACTACTAATAGCCTTGGGAGAGCCAGCCATGACAAAACTCTTCCATCTGGTGAGCAAGATGTATGAGACAGGCAAAATACCCTCAGGCATCAAGAAGAAAAAAAAAATTCCAACCCCAAAGAAAGCAGATGTTGACAGGTGTGAAAATTACCAAATAACAGTTTAATAAGTCACGGCTGCAAAATACTAATAAGAATTCTTTACAGACAAATGGAAAAACTGGTAGAAGCCAACCTTTGGGAAGATCTGTTTGGATTCTGTAGAAATATTCGAACATGCGAGGTAATACTCATCCTACGACGTACCTTAGAAGATAGGTTAAGGAAATGCAAACCTATGTTCCTAGCATTTGTAGACGTAGAGAAAGCTTTTGACAATGTTGAATGGAATACTCTCTTTCAAATTCTGAAGGTGGCAGGGGTAAAATACAGGGAGTGAAAGGCTATTTACAATTTGTACAGAAACCAGATGGCAGTTATAGGAGTTGAGGGGCATGAAAGGGAAGCAGTGGTTGGGAAGGGAGTGAAACAGGGTTGTAGCCTATCGACGATTTTATTCAAGCTGTGTATTGAGCAAGCGGTAAAGGTAACAGAAGGAAAATTTGGAGTTGGAATTAAAATCCATGGAGAAGAAAAAAAACTTTGAGGTTTGCCGATGACATTGTAATTATGGCAGAGACAGCAAAGGACCTGGAAGAGCATTTGAATAGAATGGACAGTGTCTTGAAAAGAGGATATAAAGTGAACATCAACAAAAGCAAAACGAGGATAATGGAATGTTGTCAAATTAAATCAGGTGATGCTGAGGGAATAAGATTAGGAAATGAGACATTTAAAGTAGTAGATAAGTTTAGCTATTTGGGCAGCAAAATAACTAATAATGGTTGAAGTAAAGAGGATGTAAAATGTAGACTGATGATAACAAGGAGAGAATTCTTCAAGAAAAATTTTTTTGTTAACATCGAGTATAGATTTAAGTGTTAGGAAGTCTTTTCTGAAAGTATTTGTATGGATTGTAGCCATGTATTGAAGTGAAAAATGGATTATAAACAGTTCAGACAAGTAGAGAATAGAAGCTTTTGAAATGTGATGTTACAGAAGAATGCTGAAGATTAGCTGGGTAGATCACATAACTAATCAGGAGGTACTGAATAGAATTGGGGAGAAGATGAATTTGTGGCACAACTTGACTAGAAGAAGGTTGGTAGGACATGTTCTGAGGCACCAAGGGATACCAGTTTAGTATTGGAGGGAAGCGTGGAGGCTGAAAAACGAGTGGGAGACCAAGACCTGAATACAATATGCAGGTTCAGAAGGATGTAGGTTGCAGTAGTTACTCGAAGATGAAGAGGCTTGCACAGGATAGAGTAGCCTGAAGAGCTGCATCACAAGTAGCAATCACAAATAATCGTTGACTTTCCGTCTGTGTGTTGAGGCTCCCCTAGGAGGCTTGTTTGGCTCTGTGTGTGTGGCCTCACTGCTCTTTCTTACCCTAGAACAGACTTGTTTAATTAAAAGGATTTAAACACATCATTGATCTCACACAAATAGGCAGCCAATATTGCAAATAAAAAATAATTGTTGGAATGAAACTATATGATTCAGAGACCTTTTCAAGTCTCAAACATCTATATATATTTCAGATCGATTCTATATTTCTGGATTTACAAAAGGCTTTTGACACTATACCACACAAGCGGCTTCTAGTGATATTAGTTGCTCATGGAATATCGTCTCAGTTATGTGACTGAATTTGTGACTCCTTGTCAGAGAGTCACAGTCCGTGGTAATTGATGGAAAGTCATCGAGTAAAACAGGAGTGATTTCTGGTGTTCCCCCTAGGTAGTGTTATAGGCCCTTTGCTGTTCCTTATCAATATAAATGATTTGGAAGACAATCTGAGCAGCCGTCTTAGGTTGTTTGCAGACGACACTGTCGTTTATCGCCTCAGAAGATCAAAACAAACTGCAAAATGATTTAGAAAAGATATCTGAAGGGTGCTAAAATTGGCAGTTGACACTAAATAACGAAAAGTGTGAGGTAATCCACATGAGTGCTACAAGGAGTTTGTTAAACTTTTGTTACATGATAAATTAGTCAAATGTAAGGGCCATAAATTCAACTAAATACCTAGGAATTAGAATTACGAACAACTTAAATTGGAAGGAACACGTAGAAAATGTGGCTAAGCCATGTCTCCGCAGTATCCTTTCTTTCAGGAGTGCTAGTTCTGCAAGGTTCGCAGGAGAGCTTCTGTAAAGTTTGGAAGGTAGGAGAAGAGATAGTGGCAAAAGTAAAGCTGTGAGTACCGGGCGTGACTCGTGCTTCGGTAGCTCAGATGGTAGAGCACTTGCCCGCGGAAGGCAAAGGTCCCGAGTTCGAGTCTCGGTCTGGCACACAATTTTAATCTGCCAGGAAGTTTCATATCAGCGCACACTCTGCTTCAGAGTGAAAATCTCATTCTGGAAACATCCCCCAGGCTGTGGCTAAGCCATGTCTCTGCAGTATCCTTTCTTTCAGGAGTGCTAGTTCTGCAAGGTTTGCAGGAGAGCTTCTGTAAAGTTTGGAAGGTAGGAGACGAGGTACTGGCAGAAGTAAAGCTGTGAGTACCGGGCGTGAGTCGTGCTTCGGTAGCTCAGATGGTAGAGCACTTGCCCGCGAAAGGCAAAGGTCCCGAGTTCGAGTCTCGGTCGGGCACACAGTTTTAATCTGCCAGGAAGTTTCAGATACCATGATGTCCCTACTTCAAGCAAAAGACCATGAGGTGAGGTGCTCCAGTACCATTCGAACCTTGGATACTAGACCATGTTAGCCAAGTTCATGTCTTGTTACAGAATTGTCATTAAAATGACCGTCATCAACAGTTCATACATTTCATTACCGTACAACATATCAAAATAAGCCTCTTCTCATTCTGATTACTCTCCCACCTTCCAAATCATTCGAACATGAGTATTAACGCAATTATCAATAAAGGCATTGAGTGGTGCTGTCATGCTCTACTTTAAGATGAATAAAACAAAAACAAACATGCTTTTGTAAATGACTGTGCCATATCAAAAGGTACACAAACTTCTACCCTTCCTTATGACATACTCAGTTCATAGTTAAGATACACCAAATTGAAATTGTGATTGATTTATGAAGAGCTTTACTTCTGTCTAGGAACATGGTATATAATTTTTCACATAAATGGTTTTTGGGAACTAACATTAAACATATTTGGGGAAAGGTTAAAGTTGTAGGGGAACACATGCTGACATTATGCTAAGATTTTTTTTTGGATTGTGTTGTGCTCTGGTTCATTTGATTGAATCATATTAATTCAAGTCACCATTACTTGAGTATCGTTTGAGTTTTAGATAAATCAAGTTATTATGTGTTTACTGTGTATAGAAGCATGAATGAAAAGGTGTGTTACTCATGAACTAGAGGCCATACAATGAACTGCAATACTGCTATGAGCTCATGAAATCAAGATGCAAAATTTGATATCATCATATTCTGTGAGACACTATTAGATTCAATTTTAGTATTTTTCATGTACTTCTAAGTTACATAGAGTAGCTGGCAATTGTCACTTGGCCACAAGTGTGCAAGTCTCCCCTAATTCTTGGGTTTTACCTGCCATTTCCTGCACCTAATCCTTTTGTGCTTGCCCTAAGCATGCATTACAGGGCCATCTTTCTGCTGTGCAGCTCGGTTGTATACAGCCAGGCCTGTAAACTAACACTTCCTCCCCTCCCCATCACCTCACCTCTCATACACCACTACAACTGCTGACATCCCCATAGCTTCTGCCAGTGCACCAGTGGTGTTCTCAACAAGGGGAGGTTATTTTATGCCATGCTTATCAGGCGATTAGGAAAGGTTCCATCCCTCTCTTGATTGAGCCTTTTTTTGGTCAGTAGTAGTCGCTCGGGTTCTGTCCGTGTCACAAAGGAGAGCAAAATCTCTCTGTTGATGTGCCACAGAATTTGTCGCACATATAATAGGCCATCCCATTGTTTGAGGGACAAGCTGTCACGATTCATGACTCGCATCTTGCAGGAGTGCTCGGAGACTGCGGGACGCTGCCCATGATACTTAATCTTTGCTGGTCCCAACTACTGCTCGGAGGTGTTGCAGCCCCATCCTGGCATATGTGGCTTTTTGTTAAGAGCTGCAGCCTGCTCTAAAGTCCAAGCACAACACTTACAACTCAGAGGATAAGTGTTAGCCGCGAACGTCATGAAATCTGCAACCTTTTGTCTCACTTCTAAGATGGCTGCTTCCTTAAAAATATGAAACACCTTGCTACATCTTTATTCTGTAATGAATTTCCCTAGTTTCGTCCTCCACATAGTATAACTTGAATGACAATAAACTAACCCTTTAATGTTTCCAGCGAACTCTGACCAAAAGGTAGGGGTTGCTGTTGCTGTATTTCAGTTTTATGTTAGGCATTTCACATTTTGTGTGATCCATTCTAGCGTGAACATTTGAATAAGTCATTCAAAAACTGAAAGCTGTTTTTAAGGAATAAGGGTTTATAAATTACTTTTTATATTTGTATAAATTTTTTCTGTTATTAGCAACATTGGTCCCGCTGTTAGACTTCTTCTGGAGCAATACGGTCTGCAGCCATCAGACATACCTGGAACCGGCCGAGGAGGGAAGGTGCTCAAGGGCGATGTCCTCGAATTTGTCAAAAAGAACGCACTGAAGCCAAAGCCACCAAAGCAAGGTACGGTGACTACTGGGACAGCTTTTTTCTTTTTTTGAATTGTAAATTGTCAGAGTAGAGCAAGTAAGTGCACAGGTGCTGAATCAGTGGCCTAATAAATAATTCCAAAACTTAAATATGCTTCTCCACACCATTTCTATCCTGGTTCAGCAACAGTGATCCAATTTTCAAATAAAAAGGCAGTCTCTGTTGCAGGTATTTATTTTAAAATTAACACATTTCATGCTAGTGGCACATCTTCAGAATTTCTGTAAATTAACATTAACATATGAATTTATAATGTTGTGACGGTTGCTTATCACTTGGTGCTTAAAACAAGCCATGCAGTTATTGTTTTCTATTGTGCGATATGCCTGTACCCTGCAAGCCTCTCCAAACACCAATTTTTTTCTATGATTTGCAGCCTGCCTACCTGCACCTCATGTTTCCTGATCCAGCATTCCCAATGTTCTGTTCCTTCTAGTTGACAGATATTCTGTTCCTTCTAGTTGACAGATATTGTTTTCTTAATTTTTTTCTCTTTGTTGTTTCTGATTGTTTTCTTTTCTCTGGTGGAATTGTGTCATATCTGTTTGATTTAGAAATTTGAAGTATGTCTCTATGTACGCTAGGCCTGCTCTAGTTGTTCCTGTTTTAGCAATGAATGATAAGTCTTTTTCGTATTTTGAATGGAAACTTAATTTATTTCTACATTTACTGAGCCCATAATAAAATCTGTATGTGATGTAATACCATTTTATCAATCATTATGTTCTTTTAGAGTAGTTATCTTCTGTTAGTCTATCTCCTCCTTCCCCCTCTCTCTCTGTCTCCATTTCATCCTTCATCCCCTGTCTGTCCATCTCCTCCTCCGCTCTTTTCCCCTTCTCCCTGTTCATCTCATCCTCTTTACTTTGTCTGTCCATCTCCTCCCCCCCCCCCCCCCCCCCTTCTCTCTCTCTCTTTCTCTCTCTCTCTCTCTCTCTCTCTCTCTCTCTCTCTCTCTCTGGCACGTCGATAGACACACAAACAAACACAAACATACACACAAAATTCAAGCTTTCGCAACAAACTGTTGCCTCATCAGGAAAGAGGGAAGGAGAGGGAAAGACGAAAGGATGTGGGTTTTAAGGGAGAGGGTAAGGAGTCATTCCAATCCCGGGAGCGGAAAGACTTACCGTAGGGGGGAAAAAAGGACGGGTATACACTTGCGCGCACACACACACACACACACACACACACACACACACACACACACACACACATATCCATCCACACATATACAGACACAAGCAGACATGGTGTGTGTGCGAGTGTATACCCGTCCTTTTTTCCCACTAAGGTAAGTCTTTCCGCTCCCGGGATTGGAATGACTCCTTACCCTCTCCCTTAAAACCCACATCCTTTCGTCTTTCCCTCTCCTTCCCTCTTTCCTGATGAGGCAACAGTTTGTTGCGAAAGCTTGAATTTTGTGTGTATGTTTGTGTGTCTGTCGACCTGCCAGCACTTTCATTTGGTAAGTCACATCATCTTTGTTTTTAGATATATATTTCCTACGTGGAATGTTTCCCTCTATTATATATATATATATATATATATATATATATATATATATATATATATATATATATTGGTCTTTAAATATGTCTGCTTGTGTCTGTATGTGTGGATGGATATGTGCGTGTGTGCGAGTGTATACCTGTCCTTTTTTCCCCCTAAGGTAAGTCTTTCCGCTCCCGGGATTGGAATGACTCCTTACCCTCTCCCTTAAAACCCACTTCCTTTCGTCTTCCCCTCTCCTTCCCTCTTTCCTGATGAGGCAACAGTTTGTTGCGAAAGCTTGAATTTTGTGTGTGTGTTTGTGTTTGTTTGTGTGTCTATCGACCTGCCAGCGCTTTTGTTCGGTAAGTCACCTCATCTTTGTTTTTTATATATAATTTTTCCCACGTGGAATGTTTCCTTCCATTATATATATATATATATATATATATATATATATATATATATATATATATATATGAATGAGGTGACTTACCGAACAAAAGCGCTGGCAGGTCGAATGTTTCATATATATAATGAGGAAGTATTGAATAGGATTGGGAAGAAGAGAAGTTTGTGGCACAACTTGACCAGAAGAAGGGATCGGTTGGTAGGACATGTTCTGAGGCATCAAGGGATCACCAATTTAGTATTGGAGGGCAGCGTGGAGGGTAAAAATCGTAGAGGGAGACCAAGAGATGAATACACTAAGCAGATTCAGAAGGACGTAGGTTGCAGTAGGTACTGGGAGATGAAAAAGCTTGCACAGGATAGAGTAGCATGGAGAGCTGCATCAAACCAGTCTCAGGACTGAAGACCACAACAACATCATATATATATATATATATATATATATATATATATATATATATATATAAATATAATAGAGGGAAACATTCCACGTGGGAAAAAATATATCTAAAAAGAAAGATGATGAAACTTACCAAACAAAAGCGCTGGCAGGTCGATAGACACACAAACAAACACAAACATACACACAAAATTCTAGCTTTCGCAACCAATGGTTGCCTCGTCAGGAAAGAGGGAAGGAGAAGGAAAGACAAAAGGATATGGGTTTTAAGGGAGAGGGTAAGGAGTCATTCCAATCCCGGGAGCGGAAAGACTTACCTTAGGGGGAAAAAAGGACAGGTATACACTCGCACACACACACACACACATATCCATCCACACATACACAGACACAAGCAGACATTTGCCTTTACAAATGTCTGCTTGTGTCTGTGTATGTGTGGATGGATATGTGTGTGTGTGTGTGCGAGTGTATACCTGTCCTTTTTTCCCCCTAAGGTAAGTCTTTCCGCTCCCGGGATTGGAATGACTCCTTACCCTCTCCCTTAAAACCCATATCCTTTTGTCTTTCCTTCTCCTTCCCTCTTTCCTGACGAGGCAACCATTGGTTGCGAAAGCTAGAATTTTGTGTGTATGTTTGTGTTTGTTTGTGTGTCTATCGACCTGCCAGCGCTTTTGTTTGGTAAGTTTCATCATCTTTCTTTTTAGATATATATATATATATATATATATATATATATATATATATATATATATATATATATATATATATATATATATATATATTCCTCTTTACTTTCTCTGTCCATCTGCTCCTCTTGACTGTCCATTTCTTCCTCCACCTCTCTCTGTCCATTTCTTTCTTCCCCCCTTCTCTCTCTCTCCATGTTATCATGCTCACCCCTATAAGATGCTGGTAGTTCTTACCCCACAGGATTTCTTTCTGGATTGTAACTAATGTGTGTTCTAAAGTTGGTTGAAATCATTGCAGGGCTTAGGATGAACTTTTTATCCATGGCTTTGCCTGTATACTACAGTCAAATATATTTCACATGTATTTAACATGTTTCAGAGAGATTTGTACATATAAGGCCCCTTATCTCTAGTGAATTTCACCTTACATTTTCAAGCAGCTTAATGTTTATGACATCGTATCTTGTGAACATTGTGCTGTACAGTGATGTAATTTAGCATGTACATCCAGTGGTATTGTGGCTGCTGTCTGTGAAATGTGTTGTGAATAGAGTTAGTAGTAAAGAAGCAATAAGTTAAAACACCATGTGTGATTCAGCAGTTTTTCACTCGTCTCAGTGTGCATGACATCATATATCTTAAAATATGTGTCATATGTCGTACAGAGATATAATGTTTTTAGTGCAGTGGTGTGTGTGAATACTGTCTGAAAAATGTGTCACAAATACAGTTAGTAGTAAAGCCGTAGTAAATTAAAATGTAATGATTCATGCAGTAGTTTTACTGCATGAACAGCAAAAATGCAGTAAGTGACAAACTTTTTTTCCTTTCATCATTTTTTAGGGGTTGTCAGTGAGAAAAAATTTCATAGATGTTTGAAATTATGTGTGAAGTTTGTTCCATATTACTAGGTGTTCTCATTCTCAAATACTGGATGACTGAAGTATGGCTACTCATGTGTTGTGTGCGTCATTGCTTTTTGCCCCCACAGCGATGATTTCCTGACAGTAAGTAATATGTGTACCAAGTTTGGTTGAAATTGATCCAGTGGATTAGGAGGAGATGTGGTACATACACATGTGCATCCATTTGTTTGGGTGTGTTTTATCTTGTGCCTGGTTTAGATCCTATTTAAGAAAAAGAATACGGTAAGTTACACATGGATGCTCGATCAGTACAAATAGAGATGCCACATAAAGTCTGCTGTGGAAGAAGTTGCAGTTGATTCAGTTGTATACATGCTAATGGGTTTGTTCTGTCTTAATGATCCACCATTTCATGTGGGTTCCAAAGAAATGTAGGAACATGTGAGGCAGTACTGACCCTGTAACTTATCACAGAAAGTGTATAGTATTTGTACATGTAGTAAAAGTTTTTGACAATGTTGACTGGAATATGCTCTTTGCAATTCTCAAGGTAACAGGGATATAACACAGGGAGCAAAATGTTATTCACAACTTGCACAGAAACTGGACAGCAGTTACAAGAGTCATAGGACATGAAAGAGAAGCAGTAATTGAGAAGAAAGTGAGACAGAGTTGTAGGCTATCTCAGTGTTATTTAATGTGTACATTGATCAAGCATTATAGGAAACCTAGGAAAACTCAGTTTCAGGCAGAAGAATAAAAACTTTTGAGTCTTGTCAAAACAATGTAGTTCTGTTACAGATAGCAAAAGACTTGGGAGATTGGTTGAATAGCATGGGTAGTGTCTTGAAAAGAAATTACAAGATGAATGTTAAAAACAGTTAAATAGGATTAATGAAATATTGACTAATTAGATCAGGCAGAGGGAATCAATTACAAAATGAGACACTGAAAGTAGTAGATGACTGTGCCGGGCAGAAAAACAACTAATGATGGCCAAAATAGGAAAGATATTAACTGCAGACTGCCAATAACAGGAAAAGTGCCTCTGGAAAAAAATACTATGTTAACATCTAATATAAATTTAAATGTTAGGGAGGCTATGCTGATGGAATTTGTGTGGAGTGTAGCCATGTCCGGAAGTGAAATGTGGATGATAAACAGTTCAGACAAAAAGAGAATAGGCACTTCTGAAATGTGGTGTTGCAGAAAAATGCTGAAGATTAGAGCTCTGAAGCAAATCAAGGAGAAAAGAAATTTGTGGCACAAGTTGACCAAAAGAAAGGATTAGTTGATAGGACCTGAAACATCAAGGAATTTTCAGTTTCATAATTGCGTGTAGCGAGGAGGTAAAAAATGTAGTAGGAGACCAAGGCTTACTATAGTAAGCAGTTTCAAGTGGCCATAAGATGCACTAATTATGCAGAGATATGAAGAAGGCTTTCACGGGATAGAGTAGGTGTGGACGGCTGCATCAAACTACACTTTGGATCGAAGACAGCAACAACAACAATGTGTAGAATACTTTTGTTTTGTTTGGTCTTCCCAAGGATGTTAATAATTCTGAGAAATGTCATCTACTTCGGGTAATTTGTTTCACATTGGTTCTCTATTTTTTTGTTATATTCTTTTCACAGTGTCACATCTCCTATCTTATCTGCTCTTCCTTTTCTGTAATATTGTCAGCAAGTTCTCATATATAGAGCTTTTCCACAACCCTCCTTGCCTCTTGTTGCCTTGCATTTGTTCTCTTGACATAATACAGCTACATGTCTTTTCTCCAAAGATTTCTTTAAGTCACACCTATCTTTCCTGTAGCTGACTGTAAAGCTTTGCATTTCTCTTGTAACCATTCCTGCTTTGCTACATTGTACTTCCTCTTAATCTCATTTTTGTGTGTCTGCTCCAGGTGCTTCATTTTTAAATCTTTTTCTTTCATCGAAGAAATTATCTTGTGTATTATCCAAGGATCGCTACTGGGCCTACTTGTCTAGTTATTACCCTGGTGCTTTCACTGTTTCATTTTTCAAAGATACTCATTCATCTTCTAGTGCATTCCTTTCCACTGTGTCAGTCAGTAGTTGTCCACTGCACCATCTGAAGCTCTCAACTAGTGTGCCAATCTTCTTTATTCCCCGATCTTTGCAATTTGTTCATCTTAAGCCTGCATTTCATAACTAATAAGTTTTGGTCACAGTTCGCCATCTGCTCCTATAAAAGTTTTGCAGTTTGAAACCCAGTTTTGAAATCTCTCTTGCATCATTACAAAATCTATGTAAAGCCTTCCAGTGCCTCCACATCTCTGTCTTTTCTATGTCTACATATATACAACCATATTTCATGGTTCTTGAGTGAACTGTTTGCATATTCCTGCAACATTCCTCCACACAGCTTCTAATTCCATTCCTTTCCTCCTGTCAGTGTCACTGACTGTTTTACGTTTTCTTCCTTTTCCCTTTTACAGAAATTCCCAATTTTCATTGTTAGGTGTACTGCTATATTCCCTCTAGTTGATTTTATGTTGCTAACCCTCTACTTGCCTGACCAGAAATCCTGTTCTTTCTGTCCTCTGTATTTCACTAACTCCCACTGTATTTAACTTTGACCTATCCATTTATTTTTTCTATTACTCAAACCTACCAACATGATTACAGGAGCTTACATCTCATGCTATGTCCTTTCCCCCTCCTTATTTGAAGATAAGTCCGTGGAAAGTCCCTGCCCAGAAATGCAGTGGGGGTCTGATGAATCTCTAGAATGTATTACCCAGGAGGATGCAGTCATGATTAAGGTGGAGGGTATAGCTCAATGCCAAGAAGACAGATACAAGCTGGAATAACAATAATTCAAATTAGGGGAGATCTCTGCTCTTGAGCCAGAGACATTTAAAAGTAAACTAAGTTATCAGATGAATCCTTCTTGATATTTAGAAAAAAACACACACATTTATATATGTGCGTACGCGTGCGCGCGCGCGCGCGCGCGCACACACACTCACACACACACACACACACACACACACACACACACACACACACACACACACAGGAAGCTTTGCATCTGGGGAAAGGGAGGGAGGGAATGGGTGGCGGCTCAGACAAAAGATCTATGCATGTGATCTGCAGGGATAGAAGGCATGTTCAAGGGTTCACAGGTAGGTAGAGGACAAGGACTAACAAAGTTCAGGCCAGGGGGCTTTTGAGAATGAAGGATTTGATGCAGTGAGAGTTCCCACCTGTGCAGTCCAGAAAGGCTGATGTTGGTTGAAAGATTCCAGATGACACAGCTGCGAAACAGTCCTTGATATCAAGCACACGAAGTTCTCTGGCCTGCTTGACAACTGGCTAGTCCAACTGTCTCCTGACCATAGTTTGTTAGTGGCCGTTCATGTAGACAGACTGCTTGTTAGTACTTATGCCCAGAACGAAAGCCGCATAGTGGTTGCATCTAAGTTGGCATGCCACATGGCTGCTTTCACCAGTGGCTTTGCATTTGGCAGCATTAGAAAATGCCTGTGATGGGACTGGAGTCTATGTTAGTGGGAGGATCTGTGGGACAGTTCTTGCATGTAGCTCTTCAACAGGGATATTGACCACGGTGTAAGGGGTTGGCAGCAGGGATGGAATAGAGATGAACAAGGATATTGTGCAGGTTGGGTGGGTAGCAAAATACTACTGTGAGATGGCTTGGGAGGATAGTCGGGTGCTATAACTCACTTCGGTGCATGACAAGAGGTAATTGAAAACTTGTCTGAGATCTTGATTCAGTTGCTCCAGTTGCAAGGCCAGCTAGTGGTTGTGTGGGGAATGGTAGGTGACAGGTGAGACACAGCATGAGATACCTGTTTCAGGGTAAGGTGTGGAGGGTAATTTCAGCCTGTGAAGGGCTAATTGAGATCTTTGGCTATTTGAATGTGTGTCACTGCAGATGTGATGACCATATGTGGCTAGGCTCTATGGAAGGCACTTCTTAGTGTGGTATGGGATTAAAAACAAAGATGAGGTGGCTTACCGAACGAAAGCGCTGGCAGGTCGATAGACACACAAACAAACACAAACATACACACAAAATTCAAGCTTTCGCAACAAACTGTTGCCTCATCAGGAAAGAGGGAAGGAGAGGGGAAGACGAAAGGAAGTGGATTTTAAGGGAGAGGGTAAGGAGCCATTCCAATCCCGGGAGCGGAAAGACTTACCTTAGGGGGAAAAAAGGACAGGTATACACTCGCACACACACACATATCCATCCACACATACAGACACAAGCAGACATATATATACATAAATATGTCTGCTTGTGTCTGTATGTGTGGATGGATATGTGCGTGTGTGCGAGTGTATACCCGTCCTTTTTTCCCCCTAAGGTAAGTCTTTCCGCTCCCGGGATTGGAATGGCTCCTTACCCTCTCCCTTAAAACCCACTTCCTTTCGTCTTCCCCTCTCCTTCCCTCTTTCCTGATGAGGCAACAGTTTGTTGCGAAAGCTCGAATTTTGTGTGTATGTTTGTGTTTGAGTGTGTGTCTATCGACCTGCCAGCGCTTTCGTTCGGTAAGTCACCTCATCTTTGTTTTTATATATAATTTTTCCCACGTGGAATGTTTCCTTCTATTTTTTATATATATATATATATATATATATATATATATATATATATATATATATATATAGACACACACACACACACACACTCCTGGAAATGGAAAAAAGAACACATTGACACCGGTGTGTCGGACCCACCATACTTGCTCCGGACACTGCGAGAGGGCTGTACAAGCAATGATCACACGCACGGCACAGCGGACACACCAGGAACCGCGGTGTTGGCCGTCGAATGGCGCTAGCTGCGCAGCATTTGTGCACCGCTGCCGTCAGTGTCAGCCAGTTTGCCGTGGCATACGGAGCTCCATCGCAGTCTTTAACACTGGTAGCATGCAGCGACAGCGTGGACGTGAACCGTATGTGCAGTTGACGGACTTTGAGCGAGGGCGTATAGTGGGCATGCGGGAGGCCGGGTGGACGTACCGCCGAATTGCTCAACACGTGGGGCGTGAGGTCTCCACAGTACATCGATGTTGTCGCCAGTGGTCGGCGGAAGGTGCACGTGCCCGTCGACCTGGGACCGGACCGCAGCGACGCACGGATGCACGCCAAGACCGTAGGATCCTACGCAGTGCCGTAGGGGACCGCACCGCCACTTCCCAGCAAATTAGGGACACTGTTGCTCCTGGGGTATCGGCGAGGACCATTCGCAACCGTCTCGATGAAGCTGGGCTACGGTCCCGCACACCGTTAGGCCGTCTTCCGCTCACGCCCCAACATCGTGCAGCCCGCCTCCAGTGGTGTCGCGACAGGCGTGAATGGAGGGACGAATGGAGACGTGTCGTCTTCAGCGATGAGAGTCGCTTCTGCCTTGGTGCCAATGATGGTCGTATGCGTGTTTGGCGCCGTGCAGGTGAGCGCCACAATCAGGACTGCATACGACCGAGGCACACAGGGCCAACACCCGGCATCATGGTGTGGGGAGCGCTCTCCTACACTGGCCGTACACCACTGGTGATCGTCGAGGGGACACTGAATAGTGCACGGTACATCCAAACCGTCATCGAACCCATCGTTCTACCATTCCTAGACCGGCAAGGGAACTTGCTGTTCCAACAGGACAATGCACGTCCGCATGTATCCCGTGCTACCCAACGTGCTCTAGAAGGTGTAAGTCAACTACCCTGGCCAGCAGGATCTCCGGATCTGTCCCCCATTGAGCATGTTTGGGACTGGATGAAGCGTCGTCTCACGCGGTCTGCACGTCCAGCACGAACTCTGGTCCAACTGAGGCGCCAGGTGGAAATGGCATGGCAAGCCGTTCCACAGGACTTCATCCAGCATCTCTACGATCGTCTCCATGGGAGAATAGCAGCCTGCATTGCTGCGAAAGGTGGATATACACTGTACTAGTGCCGACATTGTGCATGCTCTGTTGCCTGTGTCTATGTGCCTGTGGCTCTGTCAGTGTGATCATGTGATGTATCTGACCCCAGGAATGTGTCAATAAAGTTTCCCCTTCCTGGGACAATGAATTCACGGTGTTCTTATTTCAATTTCCAGGAGTGTATATATATATATCAATATAATGGAAAGAAACATTCCACGTGGGAAAAATTATATATAAAACAAAGATGAGGTGACTTACCGAACAAAAGCGCTGGCAGGTCGATAGACACACAAACAAACACAAACATACACACAAAATTCAAGCTTTCGCAACAAACTGTTGCCTCATCAGGAAAGAGGGAAGGAGAGGGGAAGACGAAAGGAAGTGGGTTTTAAAGGAGAGGGTAAGGAGTCATTCCAATCCCGGGAGCGGAAAGACTTACCTTAGGGGGAAAAAAGGACAGGTATACACTCGCACACACGCACATATCCATCCACACATACAGACACAAGCAGACATATTTAAATATGTACAGACACATACAGACACAAGCAGACATATTTAAATATGTCTGCTTGTGTCTGTATGTGTGGATGGATATGTGCGTGTGTGCGAGTGTATACCTGTCCTTTTTTCCCCCTAAGGTAAGTCTTTCCGCTCCCGGGATTGGAATGACTCCTTACCCTCTCCTTTAAAACCCACTTCCTTTCGTCTTCCCCTCTCCTTCCCTCTTTCCTGATGAGGCAACAGTTTGTTGCGAAAGCTTGAATTTTGTGTGTATGTTTGTGTTTGTTTGTGTGTCTATCGACCTGCCAGCGCTTTTGTTCGGTAAGTCACCTCATCTTTGTTTTTTTATATATATATATATATATGAAACATTCCACGTGGGAAAAATATATCTAAAAACAAAGGTGATGTGACTTGCCGAACGAAAGTGCTGGCAGGTCGATAGACACACAAACACACACACAAAATTCAAGCTTTCGCAACAAACTGTTGCCTCATCAGGAAAGAGGGAAGGAGAGGGAAAGACGAAAGGATGTGGGTTTTAAGGGAGAGGGTAAGGAGTCATTCCAATCGCGGGAGTGGAAAGACTTACCCTAGGGGGGAAAAAGGACGGGTATACACTCGCACACACACACATATCCATCCACACATATACAGACACAAGCAGACATTTGCGAAAGCTTGAATTTTGTGTGTATGTATGTGTCTGTTAGTGTTTCTATCGACCTGCCAGCGCTTTCGTATGGTAAGTCACATCATCTTTGTTTTTAAATATATTTTTCCCGTGTGGAATGTTTCCCTATTATATTTTTGTTTTCTGTTGTATGTTATGCCTGTAATAGTTTTATTAAGAGTTACCCTATCTAGTGAAAAAAAGTTATTTCTGTTTTATTCTCTTTCTAAAAGAAAAGCTTGTAGATTTATATTTAATGAAGTTGCTTAGCAACACATTGATGACAGTTGTATTTTCCAGTTCCTCCACCTCAGGCGGCCAAAGCACCTCCGCCAGGTGCTGTGCGTAAACCAGCTGCAGGAGCAGCAGCGAAAGTTAAGCCGCCGGGCGCAAAGTTCTCAGATCTTGAGCTGACTAACATGCGCCGCACCATCGCAAAGAGGCTGACACAATCCAAGGTTAGTTTGTGTCATGTTTGGTCTCTACACTGCAGATAGAAAAGTGTTACTGGGTTACACAAACATTTAATCAATTTGGTAGTCCCAAGTCTAGAATGTTTCGAGGCGCAGTACTCGATACTTGCTTGATGAGCTTTAGTGGACACATTGGTGAAATTTTGAGAATAATAAGCTTCCTAATACTGCATTTGTTTTTACTCTAATTGCAAGTTAGTGCAAAATCTAGAAAATATTCAAATGATTCAGTGCCAGAGTTGATGTAAAAGATATTAGAAACTCAAAACTGTAAAGAGAGGGACATCTGATGCACTATGGCTGTTCAGGCTTGCAAGGCTGTTTCGTTTCCATAGGACTATAGTGGCTCCTATTGACACCCATGGAAATGTTGATGAAACACCTTTGGACACGCATTGAGTTAAACCATCCGAAACAAGCAGTGACAGAAATTTGGACCTTAAAGTGCCAACAGAGCACAAATCAGTAACCAAAAGGTGTTAATGAAAGAAGAAGAGAGTTTTGAAAACTGTCACGTTGTGCAGGCTTTGTACACCTTTACAGGAACTCGGAAGTGTGCAAAACATATCAAAAATCGAACTCTACTCATACAGGATCCCTAAAATCGAACTCCAATAATGTGGACTGTGAAGTCACATCATGCTATGTTAACTTAACATTGATCAAATTCTCTGTCGGTGCTCTACAGAATGTGTCAGCAGTATAAAAAACTGTGGCAAATCCTCCAACGCCTCATCAGAACCTTCATTTCTTTGGGAGCTAGTCAGATAGTTGAAGAATGGCAAGGGTAAAGTTGCGGAACATAGAGCAAGTGTGTCCCATTTGGATATCAGGCTACAGTGCTTCAGATTGCATCTGCCCAGGACAGTTGTTCCCAACATTTCTGAGACCATTACCCCTGAGAGCAATCAGATGTTATCAGGTATTCCCCCCCCCCCCCCCCCCCCCCCCCTCCCTGTTCAGAGCACCATCACCAACATTAGCTGTAACTAAACTTTAAAATGAGAACTAATTTTTCTTCCAACACTTTTAATGTTAAAATGATGAAAGATAAATTGTATTTACTTTTTGTAATTATTTTATTAAACTGGGAACTAATGAGTCCATGAAACAATTGGTTACTGCTAATTTCTAATAACCTTTTCTATATTTGGTCTGGTCTCAGTGAGTGCACATCATAAGTCTTGCTTCAAGCCCATTCACTTTCTTGTTTATGTTTTCATTGCAATCATAGTCAGTAATGTACTTTCTCATCTATAAATCTTGAATGTCACATTTCTTTTCCATGTGCTATATTCAAGTAGTGTGTATGTGTTTTAGACTTAATGGTGAAGCAGTTCGAGGAATGTTGTATAAGTGTTATCTACAACTCCTCCTCAGAAAAGAAAGCTAACTATCCACACTGCCACACTTGTTACATAACATTCTTCCTTCGCACCACTGTGCTGTCAGATCGTTTATCTGTTTTGAAGTGAATCCTGAATTAATTTCTGGATCATTCCAGGAACTACCCATGCTTGGACAAGAAATTGTCGTGATACATTTAGCATTTGGTAATTGTCTCACTTTTATTGTCATAGAAGCACAGTACAAAGCAAAGGCATACATTTATGGGATGTATATTTGAAAAAGATTTTGTTCATATATTTGTTTTATGAAATGTTACCTCCACTGCACTGCATTATGCATTAATGATAGTATTTGAAAAGAAGTAATTGTTAGTCTTATGTAATCAAAATTGTATTAAAAGATTTATGATAATAATAATGATTTTTTTAAAAATATAGCTTGTGATTGAGACACAATCAAATCATTTTGATTTCCACCCTCTACTCATTTTAACCCATGGGGGTAATTACTCGCAGGTTGGGAGCCACTGGTCTAGTAGATCCCCATACTTTGCGGAACTGCACAGCACTTTCAGTCTTGGCCAAGGTGTTGTGACATGAAAAGACATAATGGATATGCAAAATAAGAGAAAATCATGCAATCGGAGACAGGTGGCATCAGCAATGTGAAAAACTTAACAATCAGTAAATTTCAAATGGCAGGAAACACATATACAGGGTGTATACGACCTGGGACAACTGGGAGATCCGGGAAAAACCCGGAAATTTTTTTTTCTGGGAGAAAACCGGGAAAAATTCCGGGAATTTTTTAGAATTCCGGGAATTTTTGATTGTTTTTGTTTTCAGTTAAATTTTTGTAATTTTGACTGTTAAGAACCGATACTCTAACAAAGGATATCACTGTATCCCGCAAATGCAGAATAATATTGCAGCAATAAAATATGAACAGGAGAAAAAACGAAAATAAAACTTAAATTGCAAAGGAAATGCACCCTATACAGCAACAAAATACAGTGCTCATACTAGCATCTGCCAGCAGCAAAATGTGTCAAATGCTTTAGGAAGACTATGCAATGCTTCATAACAACCAATTGCCTCCAATGAGCGTGATGTCACAACTGTTTACTTTAGATTCGTTTTAGCAGTTACAAGCGGGATCATGCGCATGGCCGGTCTCAACTGGTACCTTCTTCCTCTTCTGGCTACAGAAATGTGGTTGTTTGGCAGTGTAAGCAGTCGCAGCAAGCATCTAGACGCTACCAGGAAAAATTTTACTGGAGTGCCCAAGCTGTCAGAATCATGCATGCGCAGCAAACCCAGATCTAGGAGGGAGGGGGAAAGGGGGGGGGGGGACAAATTCATATTCTCGAGGGGAAAAAACCTTTTGTTTCACAAAGCGACTAACATCCAGTGCATGTTAGTCTATCGATTATTCTTGTGACTTTGAAACCCATCCCTGTCGGTTTTTGAACATTTTTGAACACATTCTAAGTTGATTTCCGAATGAATCGTAAGTTGATTTGTAAATACGTGCATAGTGTACATGATGTCTCTGTCAGGGGAACCCTCGTCGCATGTAGAAACAAACTTTCATACAGACAAAAGGGGCCAAACGAGCTGAGCGGAGTAAGTCCAAATGGATGAATGCCAACCACTGTCTGATTGTATGGTTGATTGGGTTTGTGAATGATGAGTTTTGTTATAATTACTAGCGAAATCCATAAATTCAGACTACAGGAGTGGAAATAAACGAATAACAGGTAAGAAAGATTATGCATTACCTTCTCGGTGTATCCAAGAAAATGAAATTTTGACAGAAGATTTTTGGCCAGATCGCTATACTAGTAAGGGCCAGTTGTACAATCCTCAGCTAGCAGTCGCTTTAAGTTCTATTCGGGAAGAAGCGCGGAAAACGCATTGTACGAACATTTAACAACGCCTAACAGGAGAATAATTGCGGGATAACTAAACCGGTGATCCTGGAAGAGTTAGTGAAGTTAACCTGCGAATAAGCTTTGACATTGGCAGGAATAGTTACAGAATTAGTGATAACAAGACTGTTTGTGAGAACGAGGAAGGAGAAGAAACGGGGAAACACACAAATTATGGAACAATATGGCGATTCCAAGTTTGTATAAAAATTTCATACTACTACTTTTCGATCTCGTGCTTGAGAAAATAGAGCATGTGAATGAAGTGTGAAACTATTTCCTAACATAAAGCTTTTTGCTTGTAGTAGGCCTAACAGGCATTTGATATTGATACTTTGTGAATTATATTCTGTCGTTACAAAAAAAGACCGTTTGTGCTAAAACAGTCTCGTTTATTTGGTGTGTGTTGCAATTGTTGCAGTATTAGAAAGGCCTATTATGGTTTATCTAGCAGACAGTGACAAAATAGATGTAATCGGATCGGGAAACCACACCAGTCTTGGGTCCTATTTGTATTAACAGCTTTTTCAGTATTAGACAACGACATTGCGACTTTTCATGTAGCAAAACATTTGACGAACTTTGAGCAGGTAATATACTCTTTCGCAGAAAGGAAAGCATGCCATGTAAAGCTGTAGCAAGATTAGAGAGAAAAAAATTCTACGAGCTAAGGATTGAAGCAATGTGTACTGTCTTGCTTGTCTCATGTCTTTACTGGGTTTATGTATCCTATATTTAATTTTATGTCACACAAAGCAGCAAGTTGTTAGCTGATATGGAATAAAGAGTGCAAATTTTCTGAAGAGGATGTCAAACCGGCCGACTGTAAGCAGGAGAGGCACCACAGGACATTTTAATTTCCACTGTCCTGAGTATGGTTTGATGGCATCCATTACAAAACATACACATTTCAATTCCACAGAGTGAAATACAGTGACGTGCGATAGGAGAACGCTGTGTGAAGAGGTGTGGCACTGCACTTTGGCACACGTATGACCAAATAACATGTCTTACATTTCCTCGAACACATATGTTTCATGCATCAGACTCTTCAGAAATATGTGTGCTACAAAAATGATCATACTTTTGAAAACTCGATTTTTTTAAAATTTTTGACATCTTGTCTCAAACGCTCGAGGAAGTGGTGGGGTATTGCTCCGATTCGGAAATATCGTAGATCGGGGGCTGATGCTCAGAGCAGTTTGAGTTACAGTGGGGAAGTAGGTAGTCTTCACGTGACCCGTGTTTACATTTAGTGATTTTGCTGTTTCCTCTTCGTTTACTGCTCTCACGTCAAATGAAAACAAAACATATTTCTCTGGATGGGAACTGTCAAGTGAATTAAAATACATTCACATAATTATGGAAGGCTAAAATGTGTTATTAGTTGCAGATTTTGTTACTTCCACCTTTCTGTCAGCTAGGCATTAATTACCTTGCAGAACAGTGAAGTTATTTTTGTCGGTTTGCTAAAGTAATTTTCTTCTATTAATCTTTTCCGCTGAGGCAGACAATGTATTTGAAAGGAAGTGTTTAATTCCACACACTGTTCGCTGCATTTCAAGTGCACGTTTTCAACTTCTAGCACATATGGCATTATGCCATGATAAAGAACCAAACATGAGATAACACAGTACTGGTACTCCAAGAAAATTTACATCCCAAAAATCGCACTGAAAGGCTTATTTCACTGGGAATCTGGGCATAGGAATGTGCACTTTAAATGTGCACATTTTAGTGTGGGTCACGAAATTCTGATGCTCTTGGACTATCCTCTGATGTCTTATTTCTTTTATGACATAATGTAAGATCTTTTAATGTTTTACACGTACGAACATACGGGCTCCCTACGACACCATAGCTGCGCAAGTGCGGTGATGCTTGCTATCTGGCACTCTGTGGCAACTGCATAAACGAACCTATTTCTAACAGGTCACGGGAAAATATCTTGAATGGTGGTTTGAAAAGCGTTACCATCATAGTAAATTTTCTTTTACGCAAGTTGAACTCTGTGCGAGAATGTACGATGAATTTCTCATTTAAAAATCAACTCTTTTATGACGAGCCATTTAGATGAATTTCGAGCCCAGAAGATCAGACATTTATGTCGTTATTAAAAATTTTACTGGCACATTTGTGTCATATATCTTAAATTTCAATATGCCCATAAAAGACCAACATTATATATGAAAGCTTAGCTTCTCTTGCAGCGTATTAATCTTGTAGACCGATATTATATGTGAAAGCTTTGCATTTTGTGTAGCAACACTGTGTATATTAATGTAAACCATTAACTTTTTCTGTTTGTGTGTTCACGCTGTTTAACAGTGATGTTACTACTGACTGACTACATCACGTGTCCTAAGCTCTGAATAACCGCTGTCATAGGCTGGTGAGATCACATGATATGAACTGTGACTGACTTACAAAAGCGCATCGCAATCTCGATTTCAATGCTTCGGAAAGTAACATGCGTTGTTTGGTGGAATTCGAATTTATACTTTCGTAATACGAAAATATGCATTGTACATGTTGCTGCACATCAAAGATCTTTCCAAAACATGTTTTTTTTCCTTGTGTTTAGTTTTCTAAAGCGTCGGGAAATTCTACGCCCTTGTATAAAACCATAATCATTCAAAGGACTGATAAGTTATACAGTTCTGAGAGAAAATATACTGTCAGTTAACAGGGTAAAAGTATGTTTCCACCTGGGAGAAAGTGTATTCTTAACCGGGAAATTCGGGAGAAACCCGGGAATTTTTTTTCCTTGTCCGCGTATACACCCTGATATAGCAAGCTTTGCAGTTATTTTTAATAACTGCATTTCAGAGACAGTGTTCCGGTATGTAAAAGCCACACAGTATGCATCTGTGTAGCAAAGTAGCACAAATCAGGAACATAATATTCATCTCTAATCCCTGTATTTGATGTTATGTCATCTGGAATTTTGATACATTTGTCTGATTGTAGGAGGCGGGTGAGGTGAAGAGGATGCAGGAGAGAAGTCACCTATAGTATATTTCAATTCAAAGTTGAAAACACCTTTCAATTGCAACTTCATTTTGAACTGAGAGTGAAAAAACTTCCTTGAAAATCAGTATATTGACATAGACAAAACCAAAACCTTGTGTCTAGAGCTCATGTCTTCTAGGCTGTCTGTACCAGTATTTTACAGCTCATAGATTTTTTCTTCCCAGCAGTGAAGCATTTCCCACAATTTTGTTTCCCCAGCACAGCTATTTTGCACAAGCAGCCTGCACTAATAGCAGGCATACCTGCAGAACACTGTGCCCATCCAATACAGGCTGTGGGCTGCAAACTCTGTACAGTTGCTGATTGACATTTAGATCACTTCAGTGGCCATTCTCAATTTGGCAGAAAATTTAAGATGGAGCAGACTCTGAAAATGAGCCACCCCATTGGCAAAGTGGATGCCCGACAATCAGTGGACTATTAAGTTTATCTGAATGGTGCACCTGAAGACATGTACCTTAGAGTGAAGAATGTTTGCTTTAACATTTATTACCTTAAATCTGTATGAAGGGGAGTTGGAGAGAGGACGGAGAGCCTGTAGACAGATGCAAGTTGACTATGATTGCACTGTAACATGTTATTCAAAGATTATTTTTTGAAATAAGAGACGCAGTTAATCAAGAGGGAATTATAAATGGGGACAATTTTAGGATGATCCGTATTGTTATTGGAGGCAACTCCTCAGGGTGTAGTACAGTGAAGGTGTAGCATATAGATTATATTCTATACATGAAGCACTCACATACTGTACTCTTGCAGTCACATAAGTCGCAACATGTGGAATTGTGCTGCAACTCTGTGAAGCCACAAAGAAATCTGAACAGTTGCTGTCTTCTCTACTGGTGTGGCAAATTGCATGTCTGAGTTAGTGAGGACACTGCTTCACAAAGCAGAGGGTGACAGTGAGCTTCAGTTTGACATGTATTACACTTTTAGTTGGTTACCCTCATACCAGTGCTGCACTGCATTGTGTCAAACTGCTCAAAATTACACGAAATTTCAGTACGGGAAGGATTTGTTGCTCGATCAGAAAGTAGCTAGTAATATATGAGACCATATTGTTGTAGTATTGTTTGTAATCGGGTACGTGACCGAGGTCAGTAAATGGCATTTACATAAATAATCCGAAGTGTCTCTAGTTCCCAAATTCGGGCAGTGCAACAGTTGCTGTAATGTGTTCCAGCTGAAAACACTCAGAGGTAGCAAGTCAGTGTTGAAGCTGAAGTTGATTGCTGTGCTGGTTATTTGTACCCTCGGATCGCTAGTGGACATGGGTTGTGGCACGTGATAGCCCGTGCCCACCTTAAGCTGTGCTGCCTACCAGTGCATTACAGTCAGTCACTACTCTGTCATCTCAAGAGACTTGATGTATCGGTATCAGTGACAGACTCCAAAGCTATTAACCCACAGCAGGTGGTATTTGAGGAGACGCCTCAGATTGGCTATGGCTCACTGGTGCACATTCTCGAGTTTGAACTCTACTCAGACTGCAGTTGAGCTGAGAATAATGCCCCCACAACCTTGGGTGGGATGCTGTAGCAGCAGAAGGAGAAGAGAAGCTTCGCAGACAGTGAGATCCGTCAGTAGAAAAGAGTGAGATCTATCAGTAGAAAAGGAGTTGCATGACTGCACTGTGCCAGTGAAGGTTTCTTTTTCCCGCTGTGATACTTAATCTCAGTACATAATGGCTTGAACCATATCTTATCTAAAATTTTCTAATTTCTGTAGAGCACCTTCATAATTTGAAAGTACAAGAATTAATCTAGAATTATGTAGCCCCTAAAATACCACTTATTTGACTGCCGTCACTTCTGCAGGATGTTCTGATCCCTCAGGTGCTGCGTAAGTTGCTATCATATGTTATGGGGTGAATTGCTAGTGAAAATATTGGATGGCTGTTGACATTTTATTCTGCAGAAGCACCAGATTCACAAATAAGTATTTTGCCAAGCATCTCAATAACAGAGGTGTTAGTCTGGCTGTCCACTGTATGTGACAACAAGCAACTGCGGGAATGCGGGAACATGCGTTACAAGCGACCTGAGTCATACACCTCTAAGCAGCTGGGATTGTCCCCAGTTAGCGATTTTACGCATATGTCAGTCCGTGATCAGTGCCTGTTGGCAGTTGATCAAAATAATACACTGAATCAGCTCAGTGGTTGCTTTGGACGTGAGTTATTTTTTGTGCAGTTCATACTGGACAAGGTTTTGGATGCAGACTAGTAAAAGAAATGGTATGCGTTGGATGAACTAGTTCAAAGGAAATCCATGGGAATTCAATGACCTTCATGTTGATTTGGAGAGTGTCTCCAGAAGTACTTTGATTATTACTTTATGTGTCCACAGCACATGCACACGCTAAACCCAACTGTGACCCAACTATGTGTTGGAGGCCCCTAGTTGGCTCAAAATGTAGTTTGGGGGCATTTCTGCACATGAATGATCTGATTACTATTCTGTATAAAGTCAGTAAGAGTGATCCCGTAATAGTGATATCTTCGGATGCCTCAGTTGTAGCCATCATTTTGTGTCCAGTAACTAATCTTCAAGGTGTTTAAACAATTTTTTGGTAATCAAATCAACTCCATCAAAGTTAATTTTCAGTTAATCTACTTTAATTTTTATTGTTTACAGTGATGATAGCTTAGAGGTAGTAAGTTCCATAATTACCACAAAATAACAGGTCTGTTGAAAAAATTCTCGAACTTTGTCCACAAAATTGTTATATACTTACCTTTTACTTATTGTGTGTGGTCTCCTTCGAAATACTCTCCGCCACAGTTGATACACTGCTTCCGACGCCATTTTCAGTTCCGGATGCCCTCTTAGTATGCCTCTTGCTGGATCGTGTGATGAGCCGTCTGCGAATTTTATTTCATTTAGTCTGTTGTTGCAAATCTTCAAGCTTTCTGCAGGGTTTTCAACTTCGGAAATAAAAAAAGTTCTGCAGGAGTCAGGTCTGGAGGGTATGGAGGATGAGACGGCACGATGATATCAGTTTTTGTGCGGTAGTCATGCATCAACAGGGATGAATATATGGCTGCGTTATCATGATGCAGGAGCCATGAATTGTCTTGGCATATTTCAGGCCATTTCCTTCTCACATATTCTTGCAGGTGTCGCAACATGCCCTGATAGTACCATTGATTAACAATTTGTCCCTGTGGCACGAATTCATGATGAACTAATCCTTCAAAGTCAAAGAAAAATGTCAGCATGGTTTTGACATTTGATCGGATCTGACAAGCTATTTTTGGTGTTGCAGAACTTTTCCTGATGCATTGTGAACATTGAACCTTAATCTCAACATTATAACCGTAAAACCACATCTCATCACCAGTTCTGATTCTCTTAAGGAACATCTCGTTCTCATTTGCACGATTCAAAAGCTATTCACAGATTGTGAGGCGATAGTCTTCCTGGTCTTGACTCATGAGCCTTGGGATGAACTTGGTGGCAACACAATACATTCCAAGATGCTGTGTCAGGATTTTGTGACATGATCCAATTGAAATGTTACATTCTTCTACAATCTCTTGCATAGTCAGTCTTCGATTGGCATGCACAATTTGATGTTCCTGACATGAGCATTGTCAGTAGACGTCGAAGGGCATCCTAAATGCGGGTCATCTTTAACTTCAGTCTAGCCATTTTTAAACTGTGGGAACCATTCATAAAACTGAGTATGGATTAAGCGCTCATCACCATAGGTGTCCTTCATCATTTGGTATGTCTCTGTAAAAGTTTTCTTGAGTATCACATAAAATGTAATGCACATGCGTTGCTTGTCTAACTCTGCCATCTTGAAATTCGCAAACTGTGCAAGGCCATGTCCTACGTGAGCGACAGAAGTGAGTGCCAGCGAGCGACTTCTAGATACACGACACTCCAGCGACAATTAGCAGCGTTGGGCGGAAAGCTTGGGTGTCCTGCATGCGAGTGACCATGTCGTGCTACAAGATGGCTGTTTAGGGCCAACCAGCTGTTTCTATAAAACGGCATCCCTAACCTGTAGAATACTGTAGCTCAAGAGTGAGGCTACAGAATTAGGTTTACTTAAGAAAATAAAGCAAAAAGGAATGCTGTGCATGAAATTTACAAAGGGAGGAGCTCCATGGAGAATTTCATAAATATCATCAACTACGAAGATCACCGGACAAATTCTTCGAATACACGTGAATGACCAGAGGAGCATTCGACTATCTCATCAATAAATTAAATACAAATGTTTTTTACATGATCAAGAACTTTTAACAGCCAACAAATGCGGAGGAATGACTACTACATGACTGACTATGCTAAATATGAACATAAGTACACAGATTGGTACCATTAAGCCAAAGCTAGCTGTGGTGTAGGGGTAGCGCACACACCTCATGATTACGTGTTGGGAAGAGGTCGTGGGTTCAATTCCGGGATTTTCTTATATTTTTACTGACTCTGTTACAATCTGTATACTAAGTTTTATGTATACTGTTTACACTGCATCCCTAGGTATATTTTTAAGGTCTTGGCAAACAACTTGATCTTCACACCTATCCCAGTATATCACACACATTTTATTCCTAATAAAGTAAATGAACTATGAAACTTTACAGGTATTTGATGTTGTGAACATAATTCATCAGTAGTCAATGTTAAGGCCAAGCATTTCAATTACTGTATTTATTGATGAGATAGTCAAATGCTCCTCTGCTCATTCATGTGTATTCTGTGAAAGTAAAGCTTACAAAATTTTTGAAAAAAAGTCAAACATTTTGTGTCATGATTTGTCTAAAAGTGTTGTTGTTGTTGTGGTCTTCAGTCCTGAGACTGGTTTGATGCAGCTCTCCATGCTACTCTATCCTGTGCAAGCTTCTTCATCTCCCAGTACCTACTGCAACCTACATCCTTCTGAATCTGCTTAGTGTATTCATCTCTTGGTCTCCCTCTACGATTTTTGCCCTCCACGCTGCCCTCCAATACTAAATTGGTGATCCCTTGATGCCTCAGAACATGTCCTACCAACCGATCCCTTCTTCTGGTCAAGTTGTGCCACAAACTTCTCTTCTCCCCAATCCTATTCAATACTTCCTCATTAGTTATGTGATCTACCCATCTAATCTTCAGCATTCTTCTGTAGCACCACATCTCGAAAGCTTCTATTCTCTTCTTGTCCAAATTATTTATCGTCCATGTTTCACTTCCATACATGGCTACACTCCATACAAATACTTTCAGAAATGACTTCCTGACACTTAAATCTATACTCGATGTTAACAAATTTCTCTTCTTCAGAAACACTTTCCTTGCCATTGCCAGTCTACACTTTATATCCTCTCTACTTCGACCATCGTCAGTTACTTTGCTCCCCAAATAGCAAAACTCCTTTACTACTTTAAGTGTCTCATTTCCTAATCTAATCCCCTCAGCATCACCCGACTTAATTCGACTACATTCCATTATCCTCGTTTTGCTTTTGTTGATGTTCATGTTATATCCTCCTTTCAAGACACTGTCCATTCCATTCAACTGCTCTTCCAAGTCCTTTGCTGTCTCTGACAGAATTACAATGTCATCGGCGAACCTCAAAGTTTTTATTTCTTCTCCCTGGATTTTAATACCTACTCCGAATTTTTCTTTTGTTTCCTTTACTGCTTGCTCAATATACAGATTGAATAACATCGGGGATAGGCTACAACCCTGTCTCACTCCCTTCCCAACCACTGCTTCCTTTTCATGCCCTTCGACTCTTATAACTGCCATCTGGTTTCTGTACAAATTGTAAATAGCCTTTCGCTCCCTGTATTTTACCCCTGCCACCTTTAGAATTTGAAAGAGAGTATTCCAGTCAACATTGTCAAAAGCTTTCTCTAAGTCTACAAATGCTAGAAACGTAGGTTTGCCTTTCCTTAATCTTTCTTCTAAGATAAGTCGTAAGGTCAGTATTGCCTCACGTGTTCCAATGTTTCTACGGAATCCAAACTGATCTTCCCCGAGGTTGGCTTCAACTAGTTTTTCCATTCGTCTGTAAAGAATTCGTGTTAGTATTCTGCAGCTGTGACTTATTAAACTGATTGTTCGGTAATTTTCACATCTGTCAACACCTGCTTGCTTTGGGATTGGAATTATTATATTCTTCTTGAAGTCTGTGGGTATTTTGCCTGCCTCATACATCTTGCTCACCAGATGGTAGAGTTTTGTCATGACTGGCTCTCCCAAGGCCATCAATAGTTCTAATGGAATGTTGTTACTCCCGGGGCCATGTTTCGACTCAGGTCTTTCAGTGCTCTGTCAAACTCTTCACACAGTATCTTATCTCCCATTTCATCTTCATCTACATCCTCTTCCATTTCCATAATATTGTCCTCAAGTACATCGCCCTTGTATAAACCCTCTATATACTCCTTCCACCTTTCTGCCTTCCCTTCTTTGCTTAGAACTGGGTTGCCATCTGAGCTCTTGATATTCATACAAGTGGTTCTCTTCTCTCCAAAGGTCTCTTTAATTTTCCTGTAGGCAGTATCTATCTTACCCCTAGTGAGATAAGCCTCTACATCCTTACATTTGTCCTCTAGCCATCCCTGCTTAGCCATTTTGCACTTACTGTCGATCTCATTTTTGAGACGTTTGTATTCCTTTTTGCCTGCTTCATTTACTGCATTTTTATATTTTCTCCTTTCAACAATTAAATTCAATATTTCTTCTGTTACCCAAGGATTTCTATTTGCCCTCGTCTTTTTACCTACTTGATCCTCTGCTGCCTTCGCTACTTCACCCCTCAGAGCTACCCATTCTTCTTCTACTGTATTTCTTTCCCCCATTCCTGTCAATTGTTCCCTTATGCTCTCCCTGAAACTCTATACATTCTCTGGTTCTTTCAATTTATCCAGGTCCCATCTCCTTAAATTCCCGCCTTTTTGCAGTTTCTTCAGTTTCAATCTGCAGTTCATAACCAATAGATTCTGGTTAGAATCCACATCTGCCCCTGGAAATGTCTTACAATTTAAAACCTGGTTCCTAAATCTCTGTCTTACCATTATGTAATCTATCTGATACCTTTTAGTATCTCCAGGATTCTTCCAGGTATACAACCTTCTTTCATGATTCTTGAACCAAGTGTTAGCTATGATTAAGTTATGCTCTGTGCAAAATTCTACAAGGCGGCTTCCTCGTTCATTTCTTCCCCCCAATCCATATTCACCTACTATGTTTCCTTCTCTCCCTTTTCCTACTGATGAATTCCAGTCACCCATGACTATTAAATTTTCGTCTCCCTTCACTACCTGAATAATTTCTTTTATCTCGTCATACACTTCATCAATTTCTTCATCATCTGCAGAGCTAGTTGGCATATAAACTTGTACTACTGTAGTAGGCATGGGCTTTGTGTCTATCTTGGCCACAATAATGCGTTCACTATGCTGTTTGTAGTAGCTAACCGGCACTCCTATTTTTTTATTCATTATTAAACCTACTCCTGCATTACCCCTATTTGATTTTGTAGTTATAACCCTGTAATCACCTGACCAAAAGTCTTGTTCCTCCCGCCACCGAACTTCACTAATTCCCACTATATCTAACTTTAACCTATCCATTTCCCTTTTTAAATTTTCTAACCTACCTGCCCGATTAAGGGATCTGACATTCCACGCTCCGATCCGTAGAATGCCAGTTTTCTTTCTCCTGATAACGACGTCCTCCTGAGTAGTCCCCGCCCGGAGATCCGAATGGGGGACTATTTTACCTCTGAAATATTTTACCCAATGACATTCCACGCTCCGATCCGTAGAATGCCAGTTTTCTTTCTCCTGATAACGACGTCCTCCTGAGTAGTCCCCGCCCGGAGATCCGAATGGGGGACTATTTTACCTCTGAAATATTTTACCCAAGAGGACGCCATCATCATTTAATCATACAGTAAAGCCGCATGTCCTCGGGAAAAATTACGGCTGTAGTTTCCCCTTGCTTTCAGCCGTTCGCAGTACCAGCACAGCAAGGCCGTTTTGGTTAATGTTACAAGGCCAGATCAGTCAGTCATCCAGACTGTTGCCCCTGCAACTACTGAAAAGGCTGCTGCCCCTCTTTAGGAACCACATGTTTGTCTGGCCTCTCAACAGATACCCCTCCGTTGTGGTTGCACCTACGGTACGGCCATCTGTATCGATGAGGCACGCAAGCCTCCCCACCAACGGCAAGGTCCATGGTTCATGGGGGGAGGAAAAATAAAAAAAAATACATTAGTAGTTCCTTTAATAACGATTTATTTTCAAGATTGTCCTAATAGCAAAATATTTTCATAAAGCCTTGCATCCCATATTTCACTCCCAGAGGAGTGAAATTTCGAACAGTCCCTTCTTAAACGCTGCCTACAATATGAGATCCACACTCGTTTCAGTTTTCTGTCATTAGTGGACTGGACTGGCCGATGTTGAGTTAGTGAATAAGTGTGGCACTACTTCACCCCCTTGGGGATTGAATTTCCAAGAACACTGAAACATATAACTTTTATTTTCGAAACCGAGAAGCCAAACACTAATTTTCAAAGATTTAGCTTTAAAAATGCTTTCACAATGAAACAGTTTCGTAAAACATTTTATCCCCGTAGGGGTTGAATTTCCAAAAACACTGAAATGCATTTTCACACCCATAGGGATTAAATTTTCAAAAATGGTGACTGAGAAATGAAATACCAATTTTCGTAGGTCTAGATTCAAAATTGCCTTAATAGTGACATATTTTTAAGAAACCTTTCGTCTCCTGTTTCACCCCTGTAGGGGTGGAACTTCAAAATATAAACAGCATAAAATCAACACTTCTCCAAATTTCTAGTTTCTATCCATAGCGGTTTGGGCTGCGCAATGATGACTCAGCGAGAAAGTCAATCAGTTGGGACATTGCCTTTTATATGTAGAGATGAAATGACTAAGGGATTGGTGAGCAAGTGGGTGAGATAATTCAACTCATGATCCTCCAAAAAACAAAAACTGAAAACAAAATTGTCAGCATAAAAAACTCAAGTGCACTGTTCTGGGACAGACAGGGCATTCAGCTTGTTGAGTTCCTTCCCAGAGGTAAAACTGTCGTGATGGTATGTTACTGTGAAACAGTGAGAAAACTTCGATGTGCAATTCAAAACACAGGTGTGGAATGCTCAGCCAAGGTATTGTGTTGCTTCATGACAGTGCATGCCCCATTCTGCTGGTGTCACTCAGTACCTTATTCAGCACTTCGGTTGGAAGCTGTTTGATCACCCACCATACAAATCCAATCTTGCACCTTCAGACTACCATTTGACTTGAATTTGAAGCATTACGTTGGAGGTAGGTGCTTTGACAGCACGACAGCACAGAAAAATGGTGTTCAGCAGTGTCTGTCTTCATTGGGTGCTTCTTTCTATGAAGAGGGCCTAGAAAAGTTTGTTTTCCATTATGATTAATGTCTGAACAATGGTGCAGGCAACCATGTAGAAAAATAGTTTAAGATATGCTTTTAATTGTAAAAAAAAAAAAAAAAAAAAAAAAAAAAAAAAAAAAAAAAAAAAAAGAAAGAGAGAGAAAAATATTGTTTGAAAAATTGGTTTCATGAATTTGTACATAGAGGGTGGTTTGAAAAGTTCTCGGAATCACGACAAGAGGTCAACGCTAGCACAACGAGTTATTCGCGTGATATTCATTGGGCTGTTGCCTGTAAACATGTGCCACATCAGTGCTCTTGGAAGAGAACAGTGGCGGTGACGTGGCTCTGTTGTTGTTCCTGAGTAGTGATTTACGAAGATGGAAAAAATCTAGATTTGAGCAGAGATTATGTACTTTGTAAAGAAAGGTATGAAAGCAAAGGACATCAATTTCCAGAATACACTGGGGGACTCTGCTCCTTCATATTCAACTGTTGGCAAGTGGACAAATGAATTTAAATTTGGTCAGGAGAGCTTTGATGATCATCCACACAATGGTCGGCCAAGATATGTCGCTACTCCAGAAATCATTGCAAAAGTGCATAAAATGGTCATGGAGGATCACTTACTGAAAGTGTGTGAAAATGCTCACACTTGCCATATGTCATCTGAAAGGGTATATTACATTTTAACTGAAGAGTTAGAAATGAAACAGTTACAAGTAAAGGATAGAGACCTACTCGCCACATAGAGGATGTATCAGGCCACACGTAGGCACCTGGACACAGTTGCCATATTTGTTTATGTATTTTCTTGTGTGAATGTGTATAACTACTTCTTAAGGACTTTTTCCAAGAGTTTAAATATTTCAGCATTCTGTTTCTTTGTGCTTATATGCTACTCAAAGCCTCCTCTGTGTGAGAAGTAGCAATCTATCCTTCACCTATTGTTTTTCTATCCTGGCCGTTCCAAAGCTGTTACATATTCAGTTAACACTCAAAAGTCTGGAATTGTTGGCATTATTTTTACACATTTAGTGATGAAGCTGTTTTGTGTAATTATTGACTGTCTGTTCTTAAAATAGTGTTAATATCAGGTTCTAATAAACTGGTCAGTACTTAACCTTTGGGAGGGAAGGATAAACAGAGATCTTTCTCTGTCCTCATATTCGTAACTGGCGGGTGTCTCTCATCCTGGGGTCTGAGCGACCTACCCATCCTTCCTCAATACATTCCTCTCTCTCCCATGAAGGACTTGGTAATTCCGAGAGCTATGTAGTGGTTCCCTTTTACTGTAATTTTTATCTTATTTGGAGTTCTATATGTTTCGCCTCCTTAAGATAAGTATTGGCCAGCAATTCTGACTCATAATTGGTTAATTTTCTAGATGATGTTATCCTGTTTCCTTCCCAGCCACAACCACCCTTTATGTGATTTGTTATTTGACCTTGTGGGTAATATACACATCAACTGTTTCTACTACAAATTTGTCAATGGATTGGAAGTCGAAAATCGGCAGATTTTTTGTGCTCCTCTGAAATTGCAGTGTTACTTCATTAGCAGCTACGTCATCTATAGTTGCTGAAAAGTTATTAAAATATGTCTTTCTGGATAAGAACACCTTTCTAGACCAAACTACGTGACTTTAACCATTTGTGTAGTTTATACTTATTTCTGCTATTCCTTCAATCTACTGCACAACGATGTTTTCTTTGATGTAGCTAGTATCAGGCTCTATTTTCTGTAGTGGAATTTCAGATGTACACATTTATCCCACAGTTCTAGCAAAGCCACAGACATTTTTCTGATTCTGTGTTTATAATATTTCACTAACATAATAGAGTGTGAAATATGATAAACATAGAATTAGAAAAATTGTTGTGACTTTGCTACAACTCTGGGATAAACGTGTGGATCTGAAATTCTATCACAAGTACACATTTTTAAATACAGAAAATACTTTAAAAAGGCAGCATTTTAAGATTCAAAATTTTGTAATTATTACAATAACAGTAAATTTGGATAAAGCCATTTCTTGAATTACACAAATTTTAGAGAAGACAAGATGTTCCTTATAAAGAAGGAACACGAGGGCTTTCAAAAGTATGTCATACCTAAAACTGATAGTAATTGGTGGAGAAGGATTTCCATGTGCATATGGTTTTCCTGACTCATAATTTTGTGAAAAATATTACTTTAAAGAAAATGTCTCATTGTGAAATTTGTGTTCAATTATTATCAGCCACAAGTAACTTATATTCTGAATAATAAACTTTAGAAAAATGCAGCCCACATGTTGTCAAGGTTGTTTCGTCTATGCTGCAGAAGTTTTGCTGGGAAGCCCTTACACATCCCCCTTTCAGTCTCTATTTTCCCCCATGCAATTTCATATTTTTGGTCATATTGACCATAAATTTGTTCTGGACGAAGAGATTCTGTAGATAACCACGAAAGTTTTTCCATGAAGTTATTGACCATCTTGTCTCACAGTGGAATAAATGTATTAACAATTACGGTGATTACTTTTGAAATAATAAACTATTTATTCATTTTTTCCATTTGTTTCATTTTCATTTGACTGCCCAGTATGTCCTCTCTCCCAAGCCAACAGTGCAGTAGATTGAATGAATAGCAGAAATAAGTATAAACTACACAAATGGTTAAAGTCATGTAGTTTGGTCTAGAAAGGTGTTCTTATCCAGAAAGACATATTTTAATAACTTATCAGCAACTATAGATGATGTAGCTGCTAATGAAGTAACACTGCAATTTCAGAGGAGCACAAAAAATCTGCCGATTTTCGACTTCCAATCCATTGACAAATTTGTAGTAGAAACAGTTGATGTGTATATTACCCACAAGGTCAAATAACAAATCACATAAAGGGTGGTTGTGGCTGGGAAGGAAACAGGATTGCAAAGAGTAACAGCAAAGGAGCAAGCCATCAGGAAGGGTGCTGTTCCAATCAAAACTGGAAGAATAACAGACTTCCCAAAGGAGTGACAAAACAACTGACCATCTCCTGAACTGTTGCAAAAAGATCATACTGACAGATTACAAATAGAGGCACAGTGTTGAGTTGCAAATTGTATATTCGGACTTGTGCCAAGAATACCAGCTGCCAGTTATGAACTGGCAGCTGGTATTGTAAGACAGAAAAGGTGGTCAGAAAAGGATTATCTTAGCTATTAGGCTCTTCGGGCTGATGAGACATTGAATTATAATTCACTAGACTTCTCAGCAGTGGAGAAAAAGAAATTGCAGATTGTTGATGTCATTATTCCAGGTGACAGTAGAGTTGCGTAAGGTGGTGGAAGAGCTTCTGAGATAAGGAGCCCTGAAAATTAAATTTCTGCAACTTTGGGATAAATTGGTAAAAGTGATCTTAGCGGTTCTCTCCGACATTGGACACGTTACTAAGACATCTTGGTGGGCACTCAGAAACATTCAGCGAAGACAGAGGTCTGTTTCCCAGCTGCAAAAAGCCACATTACTGGGAAATTCGCATATTGTCCATTGGTACGATGATATGAATTTCAGTGTAGTGATCTCATTTACTTAATTAACTGTTGTCATTTATGTCAGTAATAATGATTTAAGATCAGTTTTAGGAAGGACAAACAGAGAAGTTAAATTTATTGTGGGACTTTTGAAACTGTTGTGTGTCTGCAGACGAGACCATGCAGAGGCAATGGAATACTGCTAGACCATTTTAATCTAAAAGTGTGCTTGCAAGAAGGGTTCATAGGAATTGAAAAACACACTTAATGGTCACATGCTTGGGGAATTTAATAATGGTGAATTTACGCAAGATTATTATGTAGAGTTAAGAGAACTGGTGTCCAGTACAGACCGCAGAACAATTTTGTTTTCTCCATCACAGTTACGATGACAAAATAAATGAGTCTACTTACATGTTGTACACACTTCAACTTGGTAATGGTGCTGTACATTGGCAAGACATTAATATGTAGATGTAGAAGTCAGTAATGTAATAATGCAAATAGAAAAGAATGTAGTTAAACCACAAGAGAAGGAAGTACAGTAAGGCAGGGATGATTTGAGAGGGTAGTGTAGGAAATGAGAATAATGATTCAAGATACTAGTGATAAGAGAGAATGCTTGTCGTCATAATGATTCTCAGAGTTTTGTGCAAGTAGGAATTTATATGTTTTTGTTTGCTGAGTGGATAGCACATTAAATAGAATAATAAGCCTCATTTTCTTGAAGGTTCACAGGATTCAGTTATAAAGGATGAGAGTCAATGTGGATCTCTGAGACTGTGTGCACTACTGCCTAATTTTCTTTTGTTGCGCAAGAGCAGATGGTGTTTCGTGCCTGTGCACTGATATTTTTCCTTTCTGTTTTTTCACTCCTGTTACTATATACAGGGAGTCACATTTAATTGTGGCCTCTGCAAGAACCATGTTAAACTTGATGTTTTTTAAAAAAATATAGAGAGCACTGTTGTTTGTTTCAAGATGATGTACCTGGTACCTGCTTTTGCCACTGTAAATCACTGGAATGACATATTCTAAAACAGTACAATGGTCATAAGCATTTTCTTATGTGTAGCTATGTATCTTTTGTGCACCAGAATAGCAGATCTGTATAAGGGAATTTCATTGATATAACTATTTTCTAAAGCCAACAAGAAATTGTTCCATTCTTCACAAAAAATAGTGGTTCTCCATTGAAAAAGGAGCCAAAACAAAACAAAATTAACCAGCTTGAAGGCATTTTTATTTTTTTCAGGTCTACAGAATAGTTAATCTGCTATTCTGGTGCAAAAATACTGTAGTCCTATTTAAATTCTTTAAAAAAATGTTGAAGTTCTGGATATTTACAGGTGTTGTCTCAGTTGTGTGTGTGTGTGTGTGTGTGTGTGTGTGTGTGTGTGTGTGTGTGTGTGTAAAATTTATTTTTATTTTTTATAGTTTTCTTATGAAATTAATGTATATTCAATTGCTATTCTTTCTTTTCCAGTCAACAATACCACATGCCTATGGCAGTGTCAAATGTACAATAGACAAAATATTAGCTTTAAGGAAGCAGTTGAAATCAGATGGTATATCTGTATCTGTGAATGACTTTGTTGTGAAAGCTGTTGCAAATGCATTGCTCCAGTATCCTGAAGTTAATGTACATTGGATTGATGGAAAGGTAAAACACACAATGGACTCTCTAAATTGTAATTCTAATAATGCCTGTCATGAGTGTTGTTGTAATTTGATAGTGTGCATTTTTGCATTTATTTGTAACAAATATAACATTAATTAATAATATACTGAGTCTAAATCTGTGTGGGCACGGAGTCTTCTGTAAATAAGTTGTAAATAAAAGTGCCTGCTATTCAGTATTTAATGTATTCCAGAATTAATGTTTCACTATGCCATACATTTATATACACATTTCTTGTGATATTTATTGTGATGAAGAAAATGTGCCAAACAAAGCTCGTTTAGGAATGACACTAAGACATATTTACTTGTGTGCTTTCACGTTCAATAACAACTTGGGATTTATTGTCTCTGCATGTGTAGAGTTTGTAACTGTTATTCTTTCATAGTTAATGAAATGGCAGTTAATCAGCTGTAATGATTCATTCTGATAAATCCTCATCTGTTTGGTAATGAACTAAAATTCCCAGATGTTTTCTGTCTTTTTACATGTTCATTAGGCTGCATTATGTATAGGACCCATTGCAATAATTTTCCATAGAACCTTGCTCACTGTTGTGGTTCATCTGCTTGTGTTTGCTGGAGTCTGTGAACTGATTTCCATGGGAAACTGTAATACACTTAATGAACTGTAGCCTCACTTCATTCGATTGCAGAGAGAGAGAGAGCGGGGGGGGGGGGGGGGGGGGTCAAGGTTGCACACACATATATATGTACATGTGTTACAGTCAAAACCCGTGTTTAGTTAGAGCATGTTCTTACTAGTTTGTACTGAGCCACTTCATCAAAATGCGTTTTGCCTAGTTAAAACGAGTTTTAACAGACTTTCGCTTTTGACCAGCAGTAAATTCTAGTTGTAACTAAAGTTATCAGTATCAACTAGTTTCAACTAGTAAGAACTCATTCTAACTAAAGTAGACAGAACTAGTTTTCACTAAATTTATTTAGGGGCAAATACAAAATGAAGAGGAACTACGTGACAAAACAGGCTAAAAGAATGAAGATGGCTTCAGATTCAGTACATGCCACTGTAGAAATCAGTGACAATATAATTATACTGATCCTGTTACCGACAGATCAAAAGCAGATCTCCCCAATATTATTGGAGTTGTTCTTCAGAAAGATGAACAGGGCTTGCACAAGATTGGAACGAAATATGGGATACTCGACAAATTGTATTGCAGGTATGTATTTCTGAACTGATTTCAATAATTAAGGACAAATGTCAGACATATTCATTACTTCATTTATTTAATGCTTTGAAAATGTTGCTAACTATTCAAGTAATTAATACCTGCAATACAATTTGTCGAGTATCCCATATTGTTCAAGTAATTACTTGAACAATATGGGATACTCGACAAATTGTAAGTAATTAATACCTGCAATACAATTTGTCGAGTACCCCATATTGTTAATTACTTGAACAATATGGGATACTCGACAAATTGTATTGCAGGTATTAATTACTTGAATAGTTAGCAACATTTTCAAAGCATTAAATCAATGAAGTAATGAATATGTCTGACATTTGTCCTTAATTATTGAAATCAGTTCAGAAATACATACCTGCAATACAATTTGTCGAGTATCCCATATTTCGTTCCAATCTTGTGCAAGCCCTGTTCATCTTTCTGAAGAACAACTCCAATAATATTGGGGAGATCTGCTTTTGATCTGTCGGTAACAGGATCAGTATAATTATACTGTCACTGATTTCTACAGTGGCATGTACTGAATCTGAAGCCATCTTCATTCTTTAAGCCTGTTTTGTCACGTAGTTGCCCTTCATTTTAATATTTGCCCCTAAATAAATTTAGTGATAACTAGTTTTGTCTACTTTAGTTAGAAGTGTTCTTACTAGTTGAAACTCGTTGATGATAACTTTAGTTACAACTAGAATTTACTGCTGATCAAAAGCGAAAGTCAGTTAAAACTAGTTTTAACTAGACAAAACACATTTTGATGAAGTGGCTCAGTACAAACTAGTAAGAACACATTCTAACTAAAAATGGATTTTGACTGTAACACATGCATGGACAAATATTTGACTATTTCTGCTTTTGATTAAGAACATAAATTTGAAAACTAAATAAACATGTCTTAAAAATAATATTTACTTTAATTCTAGCTTCTGTCATTGAATATCTCAGAAATATTAAGACAAGATACAATTAGTAGCCACTAATATCCTGTATCCAATGAATCTTATCAGTGTCTGCTCGTGTTCATGAGGATGCTACCTTGTTTTTGTGTGATGAAAGCTGAATTTTGGTAGTTAAAGCTACGTTTTGTTACAGATAGTTCATATTCCAACTGTGGATGTATCAATAGCAGTTGCCACAGATGCTGGTTTGATCACACCCATAGTGAAAAATGCAGCAGGCAAGGGTATCGAAACGATCTCAACAGAAATACGCAAACTGGCAGAAAAAGCACGATCTGGGAAACTCCAGCCTCATGAATTCCAAGGTGGAAGCTTCACGTATGTATCACAGAAATTGTTACTCCTAAAATAACTGCAAACAGTGTGCATCAGTTACATTTAGTTATTAGCATTAGTGCTTACTGGAAAACAGTGCTTTTCTCAATACCTACTACTTTGAAATGTGCAGAATATTACAGTATCTCCAGAGACAATACCACAGAAGTGGTGATGTCATTTTATGCAGGAAATACGCGCAGGTCTTGGACAGCTGTTTTTGTCATCACAAAGTAGTAAAGAGGCTTTGGTTTTTGACAAATCCCTAATGTCAGTGTGACTGTTGCTTCATATTGCAACTTGTGCAATAGCTGAACTCTTTTCCATATTGAGTTCTCAATTTCTCTTGTATAGTCTTTACAGCAATGTCACAAGAGTTATAGTTTCCAGGTTGCATATAAAATATTAAATACAGGCTATAAATAGAGAAAATATTTAAAAATAGAAAATGCAAAAAAGATATTCTACCAGTAGATTTAAAAATGTTTAATGTTGTTACTAACAGCAATACATTACTACGATTTTAATGTTAGCCACAGACATGTGAGTACACTTTATTTGGCTTATTACTGTGACACAGTAGAAACACACAGTAAAGACAATAACTGATAAGTTTGAAGAAGCTAACTGGCCAATATTAAGGTCGATACATAGTTGAAGACAAAGCAAAAGTCGCCAACAGATACTGGCCGGTACAGTGAGTACAGAAGAGGATGAGTCCTCTGTGTGGCAGGCAAATGATTACAGCCGATTGGAGGTCACGGGATCTCACCAGATGATGTGACGTGAGCTCCAGGGCCTTGGCCTTTTCCCAGATCGCTTTTTGCAGAGACAGCTTTTAGGTTGTGATGCCACTTGTGGTGAGAGCTTTAGGTAAGGATTGATCTCAGACAGCTGTGACAGTTCCATGTCGCTGTCGGAGTCTGTTCCTACATGAACTTCACACACAATGGCCAGTGCCTCTTCGTCAATCTGGGAGGTGTTGCATTGGGCAACATTGAGTGTATTGGACATGAATGCTACAGGATGTTCAGAACCATCCATCTCCTTGTGGGACAGGACTACTCCGACACGACGCTGAATAACGCCTGTGGCAAGAAGGGGAATCCCTGGTGAAAATGGGATGAGGCACAGTACCCGTTTAAGTGCTGAAATAGCTGTGTCCCACTTCAGAGACCACCAGAACAGAACCCCTTTTTTCTGCAATGCGTATACTGGATAGGAAATTTTTGTAGCATGTTGAATGAAATGGCAGTAATAGTTAATTTTTTCTATAAAGAGTTGCAATTCCTTGGGATACTGGGGCTTGGGCACGTTTTCTGTGGCATGGATGCCCTGCTTGGTGGGACAGTTCCTCTGTTTGCTAATGATAATACCAAGGTAGTCAACGAACTGTTGGAAAAATTTAGATTTTATAGTTTACATTTGGGGCCAGCCAGAAGTAATCAAGAAAACAAAGACTGCAAGTTCTGAGGGTGTTCATCAGTTGGTGTCCCTGTCACTGTGATGTCACCTAAATAATTGCAGCACGAAGGAATGTCCTATATCAGCTGTTCCAAGTAATACTGGAAGAGTGGTGGTGTGCTAGAAAAACCGAAGGTTTGTCTGTTATACCTGTAAAGGCCAAAGGTGTGTTGAGCACCAGTAGATCCCGACTGCAGTGGCAACTGTAAGTATGCCTCCGACAAATCGACCTTAGTACAACAGACACTATTTTGTAACTTAGAAAACAGGTCTTCTCTGCGGTGAACCGAAAAAGTGTCGATGATGTCCTGGGTATTAACGGCCTTAAAATCACCACATAAGCAGAGAGAGCCATCCAATTTTTTCATGATTCCAAGGGGCAAAGGCCCATTTGCATGATGAGAGAAGGGTAATCACCGAGGGCCTCCAACCTATCCAATTCTGCCTTAACCACATCCCAAAGGATGTGTGAAATTGAGCGGGGCCTGCAGGAAGCAAGGCACAGACCTGTTTGTCAGTGAATTTTTACATCTACATCTGCAGCTCTTCCTAAACTAGGGGTAAACAGATACAAGTATGAGGCACTTAAGTCATCAGCGCCGTGAAATGGAATCAATGTGGCAATCAAACACGCATTCTCCAAAATCAGAAACCCAAACTGTTCCAATATGTCTACCACAAAGACGTTTTCTGCATTACCAGAAGTAACAACCGAACAGGATAGTTTTTATAAACATTTTATAGGAGATATCCTTAGCAGGAATGCCTTTCATGTGAATGTTATGGCCACTGTACACTGTTACTCTCTGACAAGAAGGTTGTAGCAGAGCAGAATCTAATGCAACATAGGTAGTACTATTCATAAGAGAAGAAGATGCACCAGTATCCACCTGAAAAGGGACTTCCAAACCATTCACTCATAACATGGTTACCAATTTGACAGGTTGACATCTAGTGGGATGAGTCATTGTTTCAGTAGAGCATTATAATGCATGGCTTCAGTAGGAGAGCTGTGAGTAGATCCCACGAGGGAAAAGACGGGAGAACCAGACTCTGCATCGTACCTGTGGTTCCGGATGTCAGATGACCGATGCACACTTTTAATGTGACCCGTAATGCCACATGAAAAACAAATAGCTGATTGATGTGGACAGAGGGAGCGAGCGTGTTAGTGGAAACACTGAGTACAAGAAGGTAGACAATACGGATTGGAGTTCCATCGAGACGGAGAACCCAGAAAAGATTCTGAAATTGAGTTATGAGAGAAACTTGAACTGTCACTTCCCTGTTTGCTTGCCTTTAGACCATTTTGTTGGCATGGCATAACATGTTTACCAGAATGGCTGGCACGGGGATGTGATTTCCTGTTGCACTGATGCGAAGATTTTACTGTCAGACAAGCGGTGACAGCAGACACTGTGGGCTGAACCTCCCAATAGCTTTCGGTTTCCTATGTGAATTTGAAAACCTGAGGAGTTTTAAGGATTTTGTCTAAGGAGGGATCCATATGCCATAAAGCCTGTGAGTGGACTCTCTTGTTGGGTGAAAGATGGAGAAGCGAGTCCTGAACCAAGGAGTCTGCATACAATTGGCAACTTGATTCTTCAGAGGACATGAAAGCACAATGTTGACTAAGACCACGAAGGTCAGTAGGTTCCCGATGTTTGTGCACAATGTCTATAACGTTTCAAATGAGCATATGCCCACACAGGATTGACACCCATAATGGTCCAACAGCAGATAACTATGTTCAGCAAAATCAAGCAATGGAAACTCCAGGTTGGGATATCAGTGATTGCCACTTACTGTAAAAGTGACAAACTAAGTTGCAGACAGGCACAATTAAAAGTGTAAGTATCTTTTAATTGTGTCTGTATGCAACTTAATGTGTCATTTTATGGTAAGGAGCAAACTAAAAGACAGACTATCAGGATGTTTCATGGGGTATAACTTTTACGGAGCAAATTCAACACACTATGAAAAGATCGGGAAACAAAAATGACTGTTTACAATCTGAATCGGTTACCTTGTAGGCAGTGAAGTGATGGAGCAGGTGTCATGAATATGTTTCCCTAAAATCAGTGCCATCCATAAATGAAGGAAACAGTAGAATGATGAAGTATCTTGTTTGTAGTAGACAATGCTGTTATTTGTTGCTGTAGTAACACAAGCTACTGTTGCTGTTGTTCCAGTAACTGCCGATCAAGAAGTGATTGTTCCTGCTGTTACTGGAGCCACTGCTTCATAAATTGTTCATCCATGTTGTCCAGTAAAGTAATGCAAAGGGTGTGCTATGACGAAGCAAGCTGGGAGAATTTTAATTCCTCTCTTGTTTTGCCTTCTGCCTCCTTAAATTAGTTTTTTCACTTTTAACAATTCACCATTAACATACATGAATATAAACTGGGACATTCAACGCCAAATCATCCAGCCAAAAGTAGATATAAAACCCAAGGTTTTTGGATTTTTCTCCAAAAATTATATGTGAAATGTATGCATAAAGATAAGAAAATATCCAAAGTTTAATCCAATTCTATCAAATAGTTTCTGAGTTATTACCATTTAAAGTCTTAGGCTAATTGTATTTCTAAGGGCGATTAAGACATAACTAAAGCATGCATGCTTTTACAGAATTTGAAGCAAAATTGTTAGTTTTGAAGCTAGAGCCTTGATATTTTCACTGGTTTATTTTAATTAAATGCTGAAACTGACAGATCTACAAAATTAAGATTTATAATGTTCAATCATATTGAAAAACTGTACTGAAACTCAAAATATTGTTAATTTCAAAATTGTGACATACCGTACTTACTTGAATCTAAGCTGCACTTTTTTCCGGTTTTTGTAACCCAAAAAACCGCCTGCAGCTTAGAATCGAGTGCAAAGTAAGCCGAAGTTCTGAAAAATGTTGGTAGGAGCCGCCACAACTAACTTCTGCCATCGGATATATGTAGCGCTGCACAGGCATGCTTTGCAGGCACAAAGATAAATACTGGCGCCAAAACCTCTGCACCAGTAAATAAATTTAAAAAAAAGGTAGTAGACGAGTTTTTTTCTTCGCCCCGAGTTTCAACTACTGCATTTTCATATATTATAGCACTGAAAGACCTAAGTTGAAACAAGGCCCCGGGAGTAGACAACATTCCATTAGAGCTACTGACAGCCTTGGGAGAGCCAGTCCTGACAAAACTCTACCATCTGGTGAGCAAGATGCATGAGAAAGGCGAAATTCCCTCAGAGTTCAAGAAGAATATAATAATTCCGATCCCAAAGAAAGCAGGTGTTTGACAGATGTGAAAATTACAGAACTATCAGTTTAATAAGAAACAGCTGCAAAATACTAACGCGAATTCTTTACAGGCGAATGGAAAAACTGGTAGAAGCCGATCTCGGGGAAGATCAGTTTGGATTCTGTAGAAATGTTGGAACACGTGAGACAATACTGACCCTATGACTTATCTTAGAAGAAAGATTAAGGGAAGGCAAACCTACGTTTCTAGCATTTGTAGACTTAGAGAAAGCTTTTGACAATGTTGACTGGAATACTCTCTTTCAAATTCTGAAGGTGGCAGGGGTAAAATACAGGAAGCGAAAGGCTATTTACAATTTGTACAGAAAGCAGATGGCAGTTATAAGAGTCGAGGGACATGAAAGGGAAGCAGTGGTTGGGAAGGGAGTGAGACAGGGTTGTAGCCTCTCCCCGATGTTATTCAATCTGTATATTGAGCAAGCAGTAAAGGAAACAAAAGAAAAGTTCGGAGTAGGTATTAAAATCCACGGAGAAGAAATAAAAACTTTGAGGTTTGCCGATGACATTGTAATTCTGTCAGAGACAGCAAAGGACTTGGAAGAGCAATTGAACGGAATGGACAGTCTCTTGAAAGGAGGGTATAAGATCAACATCAACAAAAGCAAAACGAAGATAATTGAATGTAATTGAATCAAGTCGGGTGATGCTGAGGGAATTAGATTAGGAAATGAGACACTTAAAGTAGTAAAGGAGTTTTGCTATTTGGGGAGCAAAGTAACTGATGATGCTTGAGGTAGAGAGGATATAAAATGTAGACTGGCAATGGCAAGGAAAGCGTTGCTGAAGAAGAGAAATTTGTTAACATCGAGTAATGATTTAAGCATCAGGAAGTCGTTTCTGAAAGTATTTGTATGGAGTGTAGCCATGTATGGAAGTGAAACGTGGAAGATAAATAGTTAAGACAAAAAGAGAATAGAAGCTTTCGAAATGTGGTGCTACAGAAGAATGCTGAAGATTAGATGGGTAGATCACATAACTAATGAGGAGGTATTGAATAGAATTGGGGAGAAGAGAAGTTTGTGGCAGAACTTGACTAGAAGAGGGGATCGGTTGGTAGGACATGTTCTGAGGCATCAAGAGATCACCAATTTAGTACTGGAGGGCAGTGTGGAGGGTAAAAATCGTAGAGGGAGACCAAGAGATGAATACACTAAGCAGATTCAGAAGGATGTAGGTTGCAGTAGGTACTGGGTGATGAAGAAGCTTGCACAGGGTGGAGTAGCATGGAGAGCTGCATCAAACCAGTCTCAGGACTGAAGACCACAACAACAACAACAATCCAATGAAGTAAATAGAAATTCTGTATTGTTCATCTTCCAATGTAGCAGCCTTTCACATATTCATGGCAACAAAAATAAATTTCTTTACACAAAAATACCAGCAATGCACAAGGCTTTAGGATTGTGCACGAGTTGACACGCTGGGGCTCATAAAGATTTCACGTAGCGGCACCTGTTGCTTCGTGGAATTTTGTGAAGTGCTTGTTGGTGTTAGTGAACCGTAATGAAGCGCTTTCATTATAGTGCCAAATTCAAGAGGGGAGTTATTTTTTTTTGCGGAACAAAGTTCTAATTGTGCTGCAAGTCTGTGATACTGGATTGATGAGAGCAATGTCAGGCGATGGCGACTGGTGAGAGATAAATTATTTGAATGTTCAAGTAGCAGGAAAGCATTTGGTGGGCCAAAGTGTGGCCGATATCATGCACTAGGAGTGATTTTAAATGAATCTATTAAGGAACAGCGTCAGAAATTCCTGCCTGTGAATGCCGAAATTTTAAAAATTATGGCACGTGAAATTGCTAGAGAGCAACAAATCGAGAATTTTAAGGCCAGTCGCAGCTGGATTGATCTGTTTATGAAGCGCTGGGGTTTTTCACTTCGGAGGTGAACTTCAGTTGCACAGGAGCTGCCGAAAAATTATGAAGAAAAACTTTTGGAATTTCAGCACTTCATAATTAGGCAGTGCACAGAAAAGCAATACCTTCTTATTCATATAGGATATGCTGACCAAACTCCCGTATATTTTGACATGCCGTCAAAGTATATGGTTGATGCCAAAGGAAAGAAAGTGTTCTTACATCAGGGGGTGAAAAACAGCAGATGTCAGTCATGCTGGCTTGCACAGCAGATGGATATAAATTACCCCCATTCATAGTTTTCAAGTGAAAGACTTTACCAAAAACGGAAGTGTTTCCAAAAACTGTGTAATTGTATGAGCAAACGAAACTGGGTGGTTTTCGGGGGACATGGTGCTGGAATGGATTAGGTGTGTGTGGAATCGTTGTTGTGGTGCAATGCTTGGTTTACGCAGTCTGTTGGTATTAGATGTGTACGCAGGCCATTAAACACCTGCAGTAAAACGAAAATTAGAGGAAAGCAAAACGGACCTGGCAGTAATTTCAGGCGGGATGACGTCAATTCTGCAACCACTTGATGTCTGTCTGAATAAACCATTTAAGGACAAGCTTAAACGCATGTACACAGACTGGCTTTCGAAAAGCGACAGACAGCTGACACCAACAGGATGTGTAAAACGCGCAAGTGTGCCAATGGATTTATGATGCATGAAAATGTATTCCAAATCAGACTGTGCAACAAACATTAAAAAAATGTTCGATATCCAATGCACTAGACTGTATGGAGGACGATGCACTGTATAAAGAAATGAGCAACAAAGAATCGAGTGATGGTGATTCAGAATCACGACTCATATTTTAAACATTTCATATAAGATGTATTACAAACCTAATAAAATTTTGTTCTAAATTCTAATTTCTAAGTTATTTTCATTCTTATAAAATAAGTGTTGCTACTCTGCATTGCACAGGATGGAAAAGTCTGGAGAGCTGCATCAAACCAGTGTACGGACTGAAGACAACAACAACACACCCTGCATTTCAAGTCATCACTAAATATCTACTACGAAAATCCGACTGGCAAGGCTGTTTGGAATGTATGTCAATATGGCCAACTCTACGTTCTGAATTTTTTCCTACCTGTGACAAGAGATGGTTGCTAATAGGAACTTTTATAAATCGTGATTCACATGCAGTATTCTCTTCACCATAAGAATGATACAAATGTAAACATTACGCCATGTATTATTTCGTGTTTGCTGCTATCTCATTTAAATCCTGTCTGCCTAATAAATTATGAAACTAGAGCGAGACAACAGCAAACGCGGAAGAATATACATATCATGTCATGTTGATATTCATATTATTCTTATGCTGAATAGTGATACAGTCAGAAATGAAGCACAGCAACTGACTAGATTTTTAAATCTAAGATGATTCTAATTTCCGTGCAGAATGTAATGTACTAAAGAGGCGTCTGCAAAGATTTTCAAACGGAGAAAAATTTTCGCTAAACTCTCGTTCAGAACATTTTCTATCATACGCAGTCTATTATTTGGTTTTTGTTGATCATTATCAAATAAAGCAGCAGTGTAAGTAACAACAAATAGCAGTCTCTTTGCTATTGTTTCACTAATGATACAATTGCTCTCTTTTTATTTATTGTAACCGGCTGTAGTGCACATAAAAGCAAGCCATGCTGCGAGCGGTGACAGATCGTAAACACTCGTTATCAGAATGCAACAAACAATGCACGACACAGTACAATAATGCATTTTCAGCTTAGAGTGACGTAAACACCTATAACAAAGAGAACGGCACTTATCAGATCAAAGCAAAATAAGCAATTGATTCAAACCAGACGAAGCACATGAAAAAGGAATGGTACCTGTATAAATACGGATGGAGCGCCTGGTGCATAGTAATGGCTACCTGGTGAAGCCAAACTACTGTAGCTGTATCTTCATCCATTCGACCTAAATTGTTTCTCATGTTACAATGGACCAAATTTATTTCGATTTGGAGGTGCGATATAAAACTTTTCTCTCCCCTTGAATTTCAAGTCTCAAATTTCAGGTGCGGCTTAGATTTGGGAAAAATTTTTTTCCGTGATTTCGAGTCTCATTTTTCAGGTGTGACTTAGATTCGAGTGCGGCGTGGGTTTGAGTAAATACAGTAGGCATAGAAAATTATGAATAGCTAAAATCTCCTTCCAAATAACCCAATGCAACCATATATTTTTGAAAACAGCATAAAATTACCTTTGAGATGATGCAAAAAATTTGGTGGGGTTCTGAGTTGTAACAATTTTTTCTTACATTGAAGTGGAAACAAGTTTTATCTATTCAAAATGTATGGAATGGCTATTTTAAGATTCAAAATGGTTACAGTAGAGGTTATATAGAAGTATAAGGTTTTAAAACTATAATTTGGAAGATCAGCTACTTAAAACAGTAAATTATTAGTACATCTTTTGTTATGTATTTTTAAATTGGGTCAAAGATTTTACTGTAGTTGTTATTTTATTTGTCTTTTTTGTTTTATTTAACTGAAGTTAAAGTCAAGAAACATACAACATTTTTTGAGTCATATGAAGTGTGTTGCAAGTTCAGATAAGGCAGTACTACTATGCAAGTATGCACATCAAAAATTCACCAGTCAGCAGTCTGCCTGCTGTTTCCCATCAAGACATGAAATTAAAGTCAGGACATGAAACCCTCCCTCCTGAAGTGTTCAGTAGGTTCATTACTAAATCTTTCATGCGAAAATAGTTCACTGACAAAAAGCAAAGAAATTTATTTAATTTCGGAAAACTTGTGTAAAGAAGAAGTAGAAATTTTAGTTTGGCATACTAATAAGCAGTACAGTGAAACAGATGATATTTGTTCCCATCATTTGTGTTATTTTTTAAAGTATTTTGAAAAGAACCAAAAATCCTGTTGTGATCCATTTAAGAAACATTCTGTACCTTTAACAAAGAAGAAAGATTTGAGGATAATTACCCTGGAAAAGCGAAATATGTTAAGGAAAATAAGAACACTGTTTTAGTGCCAGGAAAGCTGTTGTGCAGTACATGTAGAAAATTGTTGAATGGGACAACACCTACTTTAGATCATCAAGATATTGCTCTACTTGAAAGTGGTGAAGCAAATGAGGGTGAATTAACCAATGCAAAAAGATTAGTAGAAAGAGAAAAGTTGAATGAAATGCTTTTAGGGTTGGATGTGACACCACTTCAACGTCAGTCATTATCTACCCAATCGAAGAAAAAAAATGCCAAAAAGAAGTTTAAAAAGGCAAAAGACTAGGTTAAAAAAAAGCTGCCATTTGTTTTGAAAGTACAAGAATTCAACGATTCAAGTGAATCTGACAGTACAAGTAATGGTAATAAATTGAAGACAAAATCTAAGGATCTTGATCATTTAGTGGATACTATAAAGGAAAAATTCAAGACAAACTTGACCAAACAGGAAAAAATACAGATATTAACAATCACTCCAAAGTCTTGGTCGTGCATAAAAGCGGTGGAAAAATATAATGTATCAGAATAGTTTGTGCGAAAAGCCCGAACGCTTGCAAACGAGAAAGGTATTTTGGCTTTGACAGAATCCAAACATGGCAGAACCCTTCCCCAGTAAACAATAGACACTGTCCAACTGTTTTATGAAGATTATGAATTTTCTTACATGTTGCCAGCTGCTAAAAACAAAACAAAAAAAAAAAAAAAAAATACTTACAAGCAGAAAAGAATTCTTTTATGCAACTTAGAGGAACTACTTATTGCGTTTAAAGAAAAACACCCAAATATTAAAATTGTATTTTCCAAATTTTACTCCTTGAGACCGAAGTGGTGTGTGCTTGCTGGTTCACCTGGAACTCACAGTGTGTGTGTTTGCTTGTACCACCAAAAGGTTGAGCTTTCAGCAAATGCTCTGAACCAGCATGATAAAGAATCAATACACACTGTGATGGACAAATTGGTTTGTGATATACAAAACGTGGACTGTATGTTAAGATGTTGTGATGTGTGCCCGAAAACGAGTGAATCAATGCAGCTACATCTAAAAGAAATACTAGAAGACTGATGAAAATGAAGGCATTAAATTTTCGCAGTGGGTTTCAAGTGACAGCAGAATGACTTTACAAACAATGCTACTACTTTGCAAGGAATTTACTGACTTTACTATAAGAAAAATTGAGGCTCTGATACCTCATTCTTACATCACAAAAACTCAAAACTCTTACATGAAACAGGGAAAAGAAAATTTGGCATTTAATGACGTTTTACTTCTTATGGATTTTGCAGAAAACGATGACTTCATTCTGCAAACGAAGTGCAATCCTACCACTGGGGCCACTTGAGCTGCTCACTTCATCCAGTAGTGTTTTTTTTTTTTTCTAAAAATGAAGATTCCACCATAAAAGAAACATTATTGTGTTTCATTTCAGATGATCTAAAGCATGATGTACCATTTGTTTATTCAGTACAAGATAAAAACATAGATTTCATGAAACAAAACTTTCCTGGCATTGAACGAATTGAGTATTTTACAGATGGTTGCAGTGCTCAGTATAAAAACTTCAAAAGCATGATACATAAATTTAAAAAAATGATTTTAAATTAAATGCAAGCTGATCATGCCATGCTACGAGTCATGGTAAAGCAACTTGCAATGGGATAGGAGCACAGTCAAGAGAACTGTAACCAAAAAAAACTTGCAGAGCAGTTGGCAAAGTGAGCAGATAATAAACGCTGAACAAATGTACAATTTTTGCAAAAGTTTATTCTCAAAAATATATTTCTTCTTTTTAAAGGAAGAAGAAAATGAAGCTAAAAGAACAATGCTTGAAACTAGATCTCAAATGGGTCAAACAATACCGGGTACATGAACTTTTCCATTATTTTAAGCCAGCTTCTTGTGAAGAAATTACAGCCAAACGAGTGAGTTCAGACTCGAAAATTTTGTTGAAACAAAATATTTTTATGACTGACAACTATTAAACCTAACCTACATTCTTTCATTGCATGAGTTTATGAGAAGAACTGGCGGATAGCAATGGTTTGGGGTTTCAATGAAGAAGAAGAGGACTATGACATTCTTTTTATGCACCCTCACGGACCAGCAAAAACTTTCTTTTGGGTTCAAAAAGAAGACAGATGTCCTGTTCCACCAGCCCATCTTCTATGTGTAATAGCTCCTCTAGAGGTAGCATCTCAGTTCTGCAGATCATATAAGATTGATGCTAATTCCTGAAAGGAACTCATCAAAACATGGAACAATTGCAATGCTTTATTGTAAAAAGAAAAAAAAAAAACTTAATGGACATTTAAATGTAATTGTTGTACATACTGCTTCATTTAAACTTAGTATAATACTGCAACTGAATAATTATTAAACTTTAAAATCATCAAAAACGCTTTGTACAAAGAATTTGTTTGAAAACGAATAATTGTCAACTCGTATTCAAATGAAACTAAACATATTTTGTAAAATTCTCAATGTATGTATCTTTTATTTTAAAATAATCGATACATAAAACTTGAGTTCATCTGGTATTTTCACAGTTGTATTGACTTCAAATATTTAATTATTGTATCAAACGTGTGTTTTACAAAGTAAATTACAAAATTTGACTTCCATTTGTCATAAAATTGTTACAACTCAAAACCGCACCAAATTTTTTTGTGCCATTTGAAAGGTAATTTTGTACTGTTTTTAAAAATATGTGGTTGTATTGGGTTATTTGGAAAGAGATATTAGCTATTCAAAATTTTTATACCTATGTCACAGTTTTGAAATTAACAATATTTTGAGTTTCAGTACAGTTTTTCAATATGAATGAACATTATAAAGCGGAATGTTGTAGATCTATCAGTTTCAGTGTTTAATTTAGAACAAAACAGTGAAAATTTCAAGGCTCTAGCTTCAAAACTAACGATTTTGCTTCATATTCTGTAAAAGCATGCACGCTTTAGTTACGTCTTAATTGCCCTTGGAAATACAATTTGACTAAAACTTTAAACGGTGATAACTCTGAAACTACATGTTAGAATTGGATGAAACTTCGAATATTTTCTTGTCTTTATGCATAAAATTCAAATATAAATTTTCATAAATACCTGTGACAGGTGGGTGTAGGGCCCTGGATGACATAATATGGGATGACCCATCTGTATATTCATAATAGAGAAAGATTGACCCTCATTTTTAAAGCATATAACACCAGATCTAATTTTGTGCTTAGTTTACATATGTAATTGATTTTCTAATTTATTTTGACTATTCGTAATTAGTATCTTTCATTATAGGGCGAAATCAGTAATTGTTTTGTATCTTAAATTCTGTTGTCGACTTATAAACAAATATAAATTCTGCACTAATTATAAACATTTGGAAGACGAAATGCTTGTAATCTTAAAGTATCTAATTGGCTCTATTTAAAAACATGTTAGCAAAATGAGGCCTTCATTAATTCCAGAGTAATTACAGTAACAGTTTTGTCAAAATATTGTTTGCGTAACTATATATGTTAATTATATATAAAAACAAAGATGAGGTGACTTACCGAACAAAAGCGCTGGCAGGTCGATAGACACACAAACAAACACAAACATACACACAAAATTCAAGCTTTCGCAACAAACTGTTGCCTCATCAGGAAAGAGGGAAGGAGAGGGGAAGACGAAAGGAAGTGGGTTTTAAGGGAGAGGGTAAGGAGTCATTCCAATCCCGGGAGCGGAAAGACTTACCTTAGGGGGAAAAAAGGACAGGTATACACTCGCACACACGCACATATCCATCCACACATACAGGATGTGTGGATGGATATGTGCGTGTGTGCGAGTGTATACCTGTCCTTTTTTCCCCCTAAGGTAAGTCTTTCCGCTCCCGGGATTGGAATGACTCCTTACCCTCTCCCTTAAAACCCACTTCCTTTCGTCTTCCCCTCTCCTTCCCTCTTTCCTGATGAGGCAACAGTTTGTTGCGAAAGCTTGAATTTTGTGTGTATGTTTGTGTTTGTTTGTGTGTCTATCGACCTGCCAGCGCTTTTGTTCGGTAAGTCACCTCATCTTTGTTTTTATATATAATTTTTCCCACGTGGAATGTTTCCTTCCATTATATATATGTTAATTTCATGATTTAAGCAAATAATTTGGCGTAACCCTTGCAGTAGAAGAAACTGTTAAAAAAATGATTTTTTTGATGTATTCAGCTAATTTAATGAGTTAAGTTTTAATTGTAATTTCTGTAAATTAAACATCGAACGATGTGTAGTTCCAGTACATATTATTGTGATGATAAATAAGGGCCCGGTTTGTGGTCACGAGACTGCCAGTCCACGGCCGAGTTTCAGACGAGGAACCTGTGTTGCTTAGTACGACAACAATGTATCAACTTAACAGTGAAATAAGTGTTACACCAATAGGATGTGTATTAAAGCAGTAACAGTGACTGTTCAATTTATTTGAAGGACTGTGAACTATGTAGTTATGTTTTTCATGCTCGTAGGTGTTCAACAGAAAACTGTTGTAGCAGTATGTGGAGGTTTGTCTGCAAACTAATAATGAGGCTTATGAAAAGTTTAAAACAGTAGTGCACTGGCCATACATATATAACTGTGTATTATTGGGGGTTTGTGCAAAGTGAAAGAAAACTATGGTGAAATGCAAATGTGTACCTGTCAGCTACAGTATTTACAGTAGTCAGTGTCCAAATTACAAAACCCATTTTTCAGCCAGAGTAGCAACGCAATACGTTGACACTGAGGAGAACAAACAAAGAAATAAATATAGCAGGTGGAACCGTTACATATGGTGCCCTTGCGGGTGAGGATTATCGTATGTGGGCACAATAAACTAGAACTCATGACATTTGACAGTGAAGTGTGAACTCGAGCAGTTTACAGCTTTAAATGGAAGTGGTGTCAGCCAATGAGTGCTGGGGTTTCCTAATGAAGAATGTGCAGCAGCCAGTCAGCAAGAGGGTTCTATGGAAGCAGCCACTGAGTACAGGTGCAGCCAATCAGCATGCAGATGGACACAGCTGACCAGAGATAAACAAGACACTTGGCCGAGAGAATTACAACTTGACGCGGTCGTACAGAATGTATGGACTGAGATGATGGCAGCAGCAGCAGCAGCAGCAGCAACCACAACTGCAGCAGGAGACGAGTGATTGAAAAATAAGGTATTTCATAGCAAAAGGTGTTTTATATTAAGTGATGCATAATGAGTGGCCTTAACGAACAAGACAGTGTGCTTGAAAACAAAGCTGTAGAGGTTAAGTTCTTAAATAACCAGAAAGACTTAATGGGGACTGAGTCGCAGGACAATAGTGGTTACGGAAATTTGGAAGCGATGTTGAGGCAAATTTTGGGTAATGCCAATAGTTTGAAAGAAGGCATGAATAGGATGTAAAGTAATATGAATAGGTTTGAAAATAGAAAAGAAGTCATTAGGAGGTGGGAAAATAGTATGAAGAAAAGTAGTACATAATACTAATGAGAAATTAACATTGAGTAGTAAATGTATAGAAGAGAGGGAGAGACTTTGTGATGACAATAGTAGGAAGGTGGAGGCTTGTGAAAAACAGTGTAAAGATGAAGTCAAGGCTTCTGAGAAATTTTGTACTGAAGGTGGGGTTAAACTTGAGAACCAAATCGATCACATTAGGAATGATTCAGAAACTGAGGTAGAAACCAAGTGTGCAGTAGTGGTAGGGGAAAAAATGGGAAAAGTAAATGAAAATGTAGATGCAAAATTGGCTAAAATAGAGAAAAAGGTGGAAGAGGTCCCAAATCTAAAACATAGCGTAAGTCAGGGGCAGGCAAACGTTGCACGCGGCTCATGAGCGCACAGTGCTGCACGTGTGCTGCTCACGAGCATTCGTCGACCGGGGCAGTGGCGACAGCCGGCAGGTTGCGGCAGTGGGCAGTGTAGTCCCGGGCTAAGCTGCGGGTGTTGATGTGAAGCGACCACTATGTAAGAACGTTGTATTTCAAGAACCGGAAAATGCAGAGTGAATCAAGGAAGTGGAGATTTGCTATCTTTTGAGAAGGAATGGGAAAATCATTTTTTCTTTGTGCAAGAATGTGAAAATTCGAAATGTTTAATATGCGACAGTATCCTCGCTGGTCAACGGAAGTTTAGTATTGAACGCCATTATAATAAATTTCACAAGGACAGTACAATTCATTGTCAGATTCTGAGTGGATGGGGAAATTTATTGAGCTTAAGAAGAGCGATCTGACGATACTAGATGAATCTGACATAAGTTGCTGTTGTCACGAGAGATCTGCGACTTTCTTTCGTCATGTCTCTCATCTAACTGATTTAAGATTTTATGGAGCAATGTTTTCAATTTTTCAGGACGACAACAATGATAGCCCAGAGGTACATGCAAGTTATAAGATTGAGCTTAATATAGTGAGAGCTGGAAACCCATTTGCTGAAGGTGATTTCATAAAGGAGTGCATCTATGACGCTGCTGATTTACTTTTCCCACTGAATGCCAACTAGCTCTGCAGATGATGAAGAAATTGAAGAAATGTATGATGAAATAAAAGAAATTATTCAGATTGTGAAGGGAGATGAAAATTTAATAGTCATGGGTGACTGGAATTCGAGTGTAGGTAAAGGGAGAGAAGGAAACATAGTAGGTGAATATGGATTGGGGCTAAGAAATGAAAGAGGAAGCCGCCTGGTAGAATTTTGCACAGAGCACAACATAATCATAGCTAACACTTGGTTTAAGAATCATGAAAGAAGGTTGTATACCTGGAAGAACCCTGGAGATACTAAAAGGTATCAGATAGATTATATAATGGTGCGACAGAGATTTAGGAACCAGGTTTTAAATTGTAAGACATTCCCAGGGGCAGATGTGGACTCTGACCACAATCTATTGGTTATGACCTGTAGATTAAAACTGAAGAAACTGCAAAAAGGTGGGAATTTAAGGAGATGGGACCTGGATAAACTGAAAGAACCAGAGGTTGTACAGAGTTTCAGGGAGAGCGTAAGGGAACAATTGACAGGAATGGGGGAAAGAAATACAGTAGAAGAAGAATGGGTAGCTTTGAGGGATGAAGTAGCGAAGGCAGCAGAGGATCAAGTAGGTAAAAAGACGAGGGCTAGTAGAAATCCTTGGGTAACAGAAGAAATATTGAATTTAATTGATGAAAGGAGAAAATATAAAAATGCAGTAAATGAAGCAGGCAAAAAGGAATACAAACGTCTCAAAAATGAGATCGACAGGAAGTGCAAAATGGCTAAGCAGGGATGGCTAGAGGACAAATGTAAGGATGTAGAGGCCTATCTCACTAGGGGTAAGATAGATACTGCCTACAGGAAAATTACAGAGACCTTTGGAGAGAAGAGAACGACTTGTATGAATATCAAGAGCTCAGATGGAAACCCAGTTCTAAGCAAAGAAGGGAAAGCAGAAAGGTGGAAGGAGTATATAGAGGGTCTATACAAGGGCGATGTACTTGAGGACAATATTATGGAAATGGAAGAGGATGTAGATGAAGATGAAATGGGAGATGCGATACTGCGTGAAGAGTTTGACAGAGCACTGAAAGACCTGAGTCGAAACAAGGCCCCCGGAGTAGACAACATTCCATTGGAACTACTGACGGCCCTGGGAGAGCCAGTCCTCACAAAACTCTACCATCTGGTGAGCAAGATGTATGAAACGGGCGAAATACCCTCAGACTTCAAGAAGAATATAATAATTCCAATCCCAAAGAAAGCAGGTGCTGACAGATGTGAAAATTACCGAACAATCAGTTTAATAAGTCACAGCTGTAAAATACTAACACGAATTCTTTACAGACGAATGGAAAAACTAGTAGAAGCCGACCTCAGGGAAGATCAGTTTGGATTCCGTAGAAACACTGGAACACGTGAGGCAATACTGACCTTACGACTTATCTTAGAAGAAAGATTAAGGAAAGGCAAACCTACGTTTCTAGCATTTGTAGACTTAGAGAAAGCTTTTGACAATGTTGACTGGAATACTTCCTTTCAAATTCTAAAGGTGGCAGGGGTAAAATACAGGGAGCGAAAGGCTATTTACAATTTGTACAGAAACCAGATTGCAGTTATAAGAGTCGAGGGACATGAAAGGGAAGCAGTGGTTGGGAAGGGAGTGAGACAGGGTTGTAGCCTCTCCCCGATGTTGTTCAATCTGTATATTGAGCAAGCAGTAAAGGAAACAAAAGAAAAATTCGGAGTAGGTATTAAAATTCATGGAGAAGAAATAAAAACATTGAGGTTCGCCGATGACATTGTAATTCTGTCAGAGACAGCAAAGGACTTGGAAGAGCAGTTGAATGGAATGGACAGTGTCTTGAAAGGAGGATATAACATGAACATCAACAAAAGCAAAACAAGGATATGGAATGTAGTCGAATTAAGTCGGGTGATGCTGAGGGAATTAGATTAGGAAATGAGACACTTAAAGTAGTAAAGGAGTTTTGCTATTTGGGGAGCAAAATAACTGATGATGGTCGAAGTAGAGAGGATATAAAATGTAGACTGGCAATGGCAAGGAAAGCGTTTCTGAAGAAGAGAAATTTGTTAACATCGAGTATAGATTTAAGTGTCAGGAAGTCATTTCTGAAAGTATTTGTATGGAGTGTAGCCATGTATGGAAGTGAAACATGGATGATAAATAGTTTGGACAAGAAGAGAATAGAAGCTTTCGAAATGTGGTGCTACGGAAGAATGCTGAAGATTAGATGGGTAGATCACGTAACTAATGAGGAGGTATTGAATAGGATTGGGGAGAAGAGAAGTTTGTGGCACAACTTGACCAGAAGAAGGGATCGGTTGGTAGGACGTGTTCTGAGGCATCAAGGGATCACCAATTTAGTATTGGAGGGCAGCGTGGAGGTAAAAATCGTAGAGAGATACCAAGAGATGAATACACTAAGCAGATTCAGAAGGATGTAGGTTGCAGTAGGTACTGGGAGATGAAGAAGCTTGCACAGGATAGAGTAGCATGGAGAGCTGCATCAAACCACTCTCAGGACTGAAGACCACAACAACAACAACAACAACAACAACAACAACTGAATGCAAATCAGTTTCAAGCTATCACTCTTTCTCGGCAGACTGTAAGTCGTCGTTTAAGTGCCACGGCAAGTGACGTTTACCGTCAATAAAGGAGTGCAGTGCAGGAGTTCATTGCATTTTCCATCGCACTTGAGTTCACAGACATTTCAGACACCGCGCAATTAGTGATTTATGTCCGCGGCATGGACACTGCTCTTCACATAACAGAGGATTTTTTAGATATGATATCTTTAAAAAGCACGACCACTGGAATGAAAACGGTCGTGTGACTATGGCCTCCCGTTGGGTAGACCGTTTGCCGGGTGCAAGTCTTTCGATTCGACGCCACTTCGGCGACTTGCGCATCTATGGGGATGAAATGATGATTAGGACAACACAACACCCAGTCCCTGAGCGGAGAAAATCTCCGACTCAGCTGGGAATCAAACCTGGGCCCTTACGATTGACATTCTGTCACGCTGACCACTCAGCTACCGTGGCGGACAGCACCTGCAATGAAAGGGCAAAACTGGGGAACGTCATGCAAGTGTTTATTCGGACAGTTAATTATTTGAGATCCCACGGGCTTACACAGACAGTTTGACACATATTTAGCCGAAATTGGGGAAGAGTACGGTGACATACCATACCACAGTGAAGGCCACTGGCTTAGCCGCGGTAATGTACTCAAAAAAAATTTTTTAGCTGAGAATACCAATAAATCAGTATTTAAAGGACAACGGAAGGTACGATCCCAAGTTAGAAGATCCAGAGTGGGTTGCCGACCTTGCATTTTTAGTGGACATTACCGGACACTTAAATGCATTGAACACAAATTTGCAAGGAGAAAACCAGCTAATTTGTGAAATGTCTTCCAGACATTAAACGTATTGTAAACTCCACCTGTGACAATTAAATAAAACGTATAGTAGGTAATAGATACTCTTTCAAACCATGATTTCTTTCAAGCACTCCTACTAACCTTATTCCTTCATTCAATACAGCAAGCTAGGAAACAAAACACATTACAGAGGAAGGAGCGGAGAGACAGTATGGTGGGGAGGGGAGAGAAGCAGGTGGCCAGCTTGCCCCTGTGTGCACGCAGAACAACTGGTAACTGCACACGTGCAGGATTCCTGCCCGCCCCTGGCATAAGTGAAAGTGTGTCTGATTCTGACTGTAGTTGTAATGATGATAGCAGTGACGAATCCAGTAGTGATAAGAATTGGGTATTTGAATCTATAATTAATAATGAAGGCAATGTGTTAAGAAAGGATTAATGAGGATTTGTTGTTTGGACAAGATGACATGGTAAGTAAAAAGGAAGTGGGTCACCCTGTAATAACAGCAACTGTACAGGGTATATATGTTAAATTTCTACTGGACAGTGGTAGTCATTTGAATGGCATGTCGCAGGCATTTTCTGAATCTATTAAGAACCCAGAGGTTAGAGTAGTAATGCATGTTTCTGGAATAAAAATTATTGGTGCTACTGGTAAGCTTCTGAAGAGTGTGAAACAAGAGATACTATTAAATGTAGAATTGGCAGGACAGCTGTTGAAGTACAGTTTGTTGGTGATTCAAAAATCTCAGCGGTGATGTAATATTTGGGACTAATTTCTTGTGTAAAAGCAAGTAGGGGATTCAACATTCTGTGTTGGATTCATTATGTGGTGATAATGCTTACCCCAGCTGTCTGTCTCATTTTTCATGTTTCATGAGGCAGTCAAACTCTTCTCCTATCCTATCTGTAGTTTGTAAGTCAATCAGGGACACTCTTATCTTTGATTTTCAAGTAATTTTGTACTGTAGGATGCTTTAGTATATAAATATGTTAGAAAAGTTTTCTTCAGTGTTATATGTATATCTATATATAGTATGAATATAATAGAGGGAAACATTCCACATGGGAAAAATATATCTAAAAACAGAGATGATATAACTTACCAAACGAAAGCGTTGGTATGTTGATAGACACACAAACAAACACACAAAATTCAAGCTTTCGCAACCCACAGTTGCTTCATCAGGAAAGAGGGAAGGAGAGGGAAAGACGAAAGGATGTGGGTTTTAAGGGAGAGGGTAGGGAGTCATTCCAACTCTGGGAGGGGAAAGACTTACCTGTCCTTTTTTCCCCCCCTAAGGGAATGGATTGGAATGACTTCCTACCCTCTCCCTTAAAACCCACATCCTTTCGTTTTTCCCTCTCCTTCCCTCTTTCCTGATGAAGCAACTGTGGGTTGTGAAAGCTTCTATATATAGTATGTTGTGTTAGTGATAAGAAATGCCGTCATAAGAGGATGAAAGAAAGTAAAGTGGTACCATGGTTAAAAAATTTATGTCAAAGAGGTAAGGTAAACAGAAAATGAAAGGCGTCAGCATATGTGGATAGTAATTAACATCTGAAGTAATCAGCTCATTGGTGCGGCAGCAAGGGCAATATTCAGTAAAAAATCATCTTAAATATGAGATCTTAATATTAATTGTGGTATAGTAGAAGTGTTTGTGTTTAGTGGCATCAGTATATTGAGAAAACTATCTAACCATAGAAGTTTGTCATGTACAGCCTTTTCTAATATTAAGGAACTATAACTTGAAACATAGTTGCCTGGAGTAATGTGTGTGGAATATATTAGCAAGACTTGTATGTATATTGCCCTTCAGGCTAGAATACAGTGAAATAATAGTTTGTCTAAGCGATAATTTTGTGTGATCAGTAATGAGAGTTATGTTTGCCTTAGCATAAGGATCTGTTACTGTGGAGTGTTTTTCAGTAGAGTCAGTTTTGCATTAGATAAGCAGAGCAAGTGTTTATTTATTATATAATGAAACAACAATGAAATAAGAAAGTAATAAGTAATGTTAGGGTCTTAATGGTTAGGGAGCCTGTGTCTGCAGTAGGGATATTTTTTGAGAATGCACTCCACTGGCTAACAAGGTGAGAAATGCAAGTGAAATAATGGAGCTGACAGATATGATTAATGCAAAACATAACTGTATACAAACAAATGTAGTGTGACTGTATTAATGATCTAATTGTGAACTAGGCAGTATTGGGTACTGTACATATTGTGCAATTCATGACACTGCAGTTAGGAATGAGAGCTTAACTGAAAGAGGGAAATTTTAGTGTGGTACAAGGCATATAATGCTGCATCATTGGACCTATATGTTATTTGAAAACTTCTTTGTGTGTTCTGAGCTTGAAGTGGTAACACTGGTACGAAGAACAATAATTTTTCTGATTCACCGGAAACTATGGTGCTAGACTGATGTGAATATTCTGACAGCTAAACTATTTGATAACATTTTGTGACTTTGTGAGGATTTAATTTTCTGCTTCAGTGAGAGTAGTACTCTGAGTGGAGAAATAGGGCAATGATTTGGTACAACTTCCATCTCCTTAATTTTGATTTGAATACTAATTGAGCTGTGTAATGGTGACTATTCTTTTTACATAATGATTTGTAAATCTATGCTACTGCACATCTTGAGTTTTTACCAGAGGTAATGCACATCTTTTAGGTGATGTTTTGCAAGTGGGAAATAAACAAGTCTTTCAAGTTTAACCAGTTTCAGTCAGTTATGACTTAGGGTAATGTTTTGTAGTGTAATGTGTAATTGATTTTAAAATTTTTGTAGTCACCACACCTTCCGTACTATAGTCAGTTTTAGTGTTAATTGTTGTAATGTTATGAGAACTATGTAATGTATTTATATATGACGTAATGACTATCAGTTGCCATTAGTGTTACTTTTTTCCTTGGACTTAAGTTAGAAGTACAAAGAAAGGGTACTAAAGTAGGATATTTCATCTCATTTTTTCATGTACTGTGGCGGAGGAGAACCGCCTCCAAGGGAACTGATAGCAGTGCATTTCCTCGCTAACTGCCACTTGGACCTGTTGAAGGAGTGGACAACTTGGTGAGAAAGTGTGTAAGAGCTCATTGAAAAAGTGAAAGTGATTGCGAAAAATACTAAACAGTGAGCAAGTGAAATTTTTTGTCTAAACATGAACTGCAATGCATAGTGTAATTTAACTTCTTTGCTACCCATGAGGATTCATTTTTGTTAAGCAAGACAGGACTTGTACAAAGTGATATGTATTTTAAAATATAATCTTCGCTTAACAAAAAAGATGCAAAAATTTTGTTGAAAGTTTAACTTGTGGATATTTTGTGATATTGTACAACAACTCGCTGTATGTAAATATTTTGTATTGTGATTTTCGTATGGCCAGTTCACAAAAGTATAAATTTGAGAAGACATATGTACTGTAGTTTTGATAAGCTTTCTTATGTAATATTTTTGTGTGTAGATTTTAAACCCAATTTCTATCATCACTTGTTGTCATTGAGTTGTCCAGTTAGCTATTTCCAATATCTATCTAGTCAATTCAATGAGGGGGTGATGTGATGAAGCAAGCTGGGATAATTTTAATTCCCCCCCTTGTTTTGCCATCCGCCTCCTTAAATTCGTTTTTTCACTTTTAACAATTTACCATTAACATACGTGAATATAATCTGTATTTTCATAATAGAGAAAGATTGACCCTCAGTTTTAAAGCATATAATACCAGATTTTGTGCTTAGTTTTATGTATGTAATTGATTTTTCTAATTATTTTGACTATTTGTAGGTAGTATCTTTCATTATTGGGTGAAATCAGTAATTGTTTCGTAACTTAAATGCTATTGTCGACATACAAACAAATATAAATTCTGTGCTAATTGTAAACATTTGGAAGACGAAATACTAGTAACCTTAAAGTATCTAATTGGCTCTACTTGAAAACATGTTAGCAAAATCAGCCCTTCGTTCATTCCAGAGTAATTAACAGTTTTGTCAAAAGTATTGTTTGTGTAATTATATATGTTAATTTCATGATTTAAACAAATAATTTGGCTTAATTCTTGCAGTAGAAGAAGCTGTTAAAAATAATGAATTTTTTGATGTATTCAGTTAAATTAATGAGTTAAGTTTTAATTGTAATTTCTGTAAGTTAAACGTCGCACAATGTGTAGTTTCAGTACCTATTATTGTGATGATATATAAGGGCCCGGTTTTTGGCCACAAGACAGTCAGTCCAAGGCCGAGTTTCAGACGAGGGACCTGTGTTTCTTATTACGACAACAATGTATCAACAGTGAAATAAGTGTTACACCAATAGGACGTGTGTTACAGCTAGGACAGTGACTGTTCAATTTATTTGAAGACTGTGAACTATGTGGTTATGTTTTTCCTGTTCGTAGATGTTCAACAGAAAACTATTGTAGCAGTATGTGGAGGTTTGCCTGCAAACTATTAATGAGGCTTATGAAAAGTTTAAACAATAGTGCACTGGCCATATATATATAACTGTGAATTATTGGGGGGTTGTGCAAAGTGAAGGTAAACTACGGTGAAACGCAAATGTGTACCTGTCGGCTACAGTATTTACAGTAGTCAGTGTCCAAATTACAAAATCCATTTTTCAGCCAGTGTAGCAACGTAATAAGTCAACACTGAGGACAACAAACGAAGAAATAAATAAAGCAGGTGGAACTGCTACAGTGGGAAAGACTCATTGCCACTGTAGATGTCTGCTGTTATGAACACAATTTATTTGGCTTATCACACTAAGACAGTAATAACCCACAGTAAAGCAATAATGTATAGGACGGTGTCACACAGACAGAAGGTAGTCTGCCAGTATTAAGGTCTGTATGTAGTCCAGAACCAAAGCAAAGGTCATCAACAGCTAGCAGCCGGTACAGTGATCATTCCATCTAGGTAGTACACAAGAGAATGAGTCCTCTGCGCGGCAGGTGTACAGTTATAGCCAATCTGAGGTGACGATGTCCTGCATGTGACATGAACTGCAGTGGTGTGGTCGCTTCCCAGAGCGCTTCTTGTGGATACGGCTTGTAGATTACTGTGCCACCAGTGGTGAAGGCCGGAGGTCGGGAATGATCTCTGACAGCTCTTTGTCACTGTACAAGTCATTACTACAGAAACCTTTTGAGGTTCAGCACATTACGATCCTCTGGTCCATTTATTTTTGTCCCACTTTGACAGTATTTTTTCTATACGTTACTTCATGTGACCCACTTAGTGACTGGTTAGTGAATTTTTCATTCCTTGTAGCATCGATCTTTTGTGTTAACTATCAAAAGATGCAACTGTCTTTAGAGAGAAGTTGACGTTTTAAACGTATAGTGTATAACAATGCTCAAACAAGTTTGGTAATTTGTGAATGATAATGAAAGCTTAGCTGTATTCTATTTTGAACTGTGACAAGCTACTAGTAATTGCAGTCTAAATTTAAATGTTACACGTTTCTAGTTATCTGTGAACAATTCTGTATTGAGATAAAATTAAATTGTAGCATTTTCTGGATGTGTTCCTCATTAAACGAACTAATGACGTTTCCACATTTTAGTTAACATCTGTCCCACACGAAACATGTTTGCATTTTAGAAATGTGATAAAAAAATACCTGTAGATACAGAACTCCCTTTCTCCGAAACAGTAAGTAAGCTACAACAGTCCTAGAAAATACTAAGGGAAGTTTTATCAGAGATTGTTATTTGCGTTTTGCTTCATATTTCAAAGAAGATTTTTAATGTAGTCATTGTGTCTCATTGTAAGAGCCTAAAGCTATCATCCTCCTCCTCCTCCTCCTCCTCCTCCTCCTCCTTGGTACAAAAGTGTGCTATTCCGGCTACAGCAAAACAATACCATGACAGGGTGATTATTTTTTGTCATTTGTGTTTTGTAATAATTAGTTCCTTTTAGAAATATCATTTTTGTAATGTGTTTCAGTGTTTTTTGTTGCTTTCAACTCTGATTTGACAATTTAAAAAAAGTAAATTATATGTTTATTAAAAATTAGATTTTATGATCTTTCTTAAGCAATTACATGTAATACAAAATCTTCTGACTGTATTATAACATCCATTATATTCATAGGGTATCCAATTTGGGCATGTTTGGCATTGGAGAGTTCAGTGCTATCATCAATCCCCCACAGTGTGCCATTCTTGCAGTCGGAGGTGGGAAACAAGTAATAAGTAAGTAATTGTGCAGATAAAATTGTAGTGAATAAAAATTTAAGTGCATAGGTGGATAAATAAATGGATATTACTTTAGTTCCATAGATTCATGGTGGAGAAACCCACATGGAAGTAGAACATCTCATAAAAACAAAAATACAGATTGCATATTCATAAAAGAAGTGACATGCAAATGTTCCTTCCACAGATCCTGCATGAAATTACCTTCAGCTATTTAGAATAATTAAAAAAAAATCTGAATATTACATTCACTTAAAAATTAACAACAAACTTTGCCTCCAACACTATATGCAAGAATAAAACTCATCCATCTCTGTTTTAAAGTACAATAGAGGATTGTGGTATTGGCCTAACATTATGTTATTATTCTTGTAATGCAAGTAAAAAGCTTTAACAGTGTCTGCAGCTCTGGAAAGTTTGTAAACAGTTGCATAGAAAAAACTGCATTACAGATTGTGCACTTTATTCTAAGTTGGTACATAGTAAAATGTAAGGAAGACAAATTTTAACTTATTAGCAAAACTTAGATCATTTCAAATAAAAGAAATTAATTCCTGATACTATGTTATAGTAATGATTGTAAACATTCCTAGATCACTTAAAAGAAGCGTGAAACAATGTAATAAAAATCCTTAAAAGGTCTAGAAGGAATTATTTGTAACACATCATTAGAGATGGATCACTCAATATTTTAACTGGAGAATGGTGGGAGAAGGAAGTGGTTGGGGCAGCCTTTTAGAGGAAACATCAGTAACGTTTTCTCACATTTGCATTTAATATTTCTCCTCTATATAGTACTACATAATAAGCATAAAGCAGTCTCTATAGATTCATTGACTGTGAACACATTGGACTTCATAGTTATGAATCAATCTTTTGTGTGTCTACAGATATGCACAAAATCTCTTTGAGTAATATGGTGTACAGAAATGCATCAAAATGCACACACACAGCCCCATACTTTCAAAGAAGATGAAAGATAACAATGATCGAATCCTGTACTTAAACAGGAAGCATGAGAAAAAATGAGATGAGATGATTGTATGACATTATTGGGTGGGAGACCCCAATTTATTCAACACAACTTCAGCGGCTTGTGTGTCGATGACAATGAAATGATTATGAGGATAATACAACAGCCATTCCCAGAGCAGATAAAATCTCTGAACCAGCCAGGAGCTGAAGCCGGGCTCCAAGCATGGCAGTGAGCCATGTTGACTGCTCACCCACTGAAGAGGAAAAGCATGAGTAAACCAAAGCACAACTCTCATACTTCAGAGAAGTTGAGAGTAGCCAAGATGCCATAACCAAGTGAATGGTCCAAAACAATAACGAGGAGAGATATCCAAAAACAATAGGAAAGCAATACAGCATAAATTTGGCAAAACAAACAGCTTACTATATTGAAGCAAATTGCTTCAAACTGTTCTGAAATAGCACAAAGTACCATGTAGCTTTGGCATACAGCGATTTTCATGGACATGGTGGAAAGGGCTATTGCCACAAGTTGACTCTGTTGTAATTGCTATTATGGTCAACATGTTCATTTCTTGTGGGAGATAAGACAAAGCACAGTGACACACAATAATATTCTCTGGCACAGATCTGTACTACTTTGCATTTTTTTTTGTTTCCATTTGTTCTTTCTTGCAAGTTGTTTAATGTATTTCAGAAGGCGCATGGTTTCTTGAAAGACTAATTTTATCTTTGTGAACTAAAGTTCAGTTTCAAACACTATATATAAATTTTTTTCAGTAATAAACTTATATTCTCTTTCTCTCTCTCTGGAAGATAGAAGGCAAAGCCTAAAGGAGAAAGGGTTACAGAAAGCATAATAACAAAACTAAATATGAGAAGTAAGTTGAAACAAGACAACACTGAGGCAGGAAAAAGGCAATATAAGTGTGTTGAATGAAATAAACCTGGATTTTTTTGAAGGAGCATTGCAAAGAGGTGAATGAAATGATGAAAGTAAGGAAACTGGAATGTGCCTATAAATCAATTAAACAGTTATTAGTAAATAGATGAGTAAAATGCATAGAGTCCAAAATTAAGATGGAATGGTATTATATGAGCAGAAAGGTGGAAACATTACCTCAGAAAGCTGTATGCAGGAAATAATGAAGATCTGGAACTGGAGAACACCAAGGAATCAGATGCGGAAGACGAGGGAGACTGTATCTTGTCTGACGACTTCCAACATTGCGGTCAGACAGTTAAAACCAGGGAAAGCCACAGAAGTTGTTGTACCAGAAAACTCATCAACGCTGCTGGAGAACGGCTACATGATGAACTCTTCCATCTTGTACAAGTTGTATAGACACTATACAGAAGAGATGGCTGTGATAAGATGTGGAGAATTCAGGAAGCAGGGACTGTTAAGGAGGATCTAGGATAGGACTTCTCCTGTCTAGGCAAACATGTTGGGAAAGACCTCATAAAGACATTTGTTTGGAGTGTGTTGCTGTACGGAAGTGAAACATGGACAATCAAAGAAGCAGAACAACACAAAACAATAGCCATTGAAGATGTGGTTCTACTGCAGAATGCTAATGATTGTCTTGGTAGACAGTTTCACTATCAGGAGAGGAGGGCCCACAAATGTTTGCCTTACTCTACCAAGATTGGAGGAAATGAAGCTGTGTCTTTGGAAACATATCCAACAGAAAAGGGACACATGAGTCGGCTATCTGCCGTGACATAAATGTGTCATTAAAAGTAGCATTGAAGAGACAAAAGAGGGGAAGAAGATGAGGCATACCAAGGCTGGAATGCATCACCCAGATCAAGGAGGATACCAGCTGCACCACCCATACGGCTCTCTAGAAGATGGCAAAAGACAGAAAAGCATGGTGAGCTGCTGCTGACCAACACGATGGTTAACAACATAAGAAGAAGATGTCTCCATATTCAGGCAGATGACAAGGGCCAACAAAAAAAATATATTTTATTATATTTTGGTAGGTAATAGAGTATTTATAACGTTTTGGGGCACTAAATCCTTATCTGGCCTCAGCTTCTTTCTGTCACATATAGTTTTGTTGCAATATGACTTCGATATAAACTAGAAAATTATCAAAACACATGTAATTTGAATGAAGTGTCATGTAATTTTTCATTATGTTTTAGTGAAGTATACGTGTTGAGGGAGATAAGACAGGCCACCTAAAATATAGCCAGAGTGAATAAATATATCAAAGTGCACTTTTTGCCAAGCTATAGCAGACAATATGGCAAATTTCCTGACACTCGCAAGTAATTTTGTTCATTTTTGTAAGTTGCTGCATTACTGCACCTCTTTTTTAAATGGAACTTAACGTGTATGAGACTTGATCAAATAGTTTCAAGATAACAGTCCCACAAGCCACAGTTTCACTATCAGGAGAGGAGGGCCCCCAAATGTTTGCCTTATTCTACCAAGTATCAGGAAACACATAACATGGGTGTGGTTCTTGTGTTTACCTGTGTGCTTGAAGCCCAAAAGTCTGTATTCTGTTGTTGTAGCGATCAGATGACTTGCTCCTAAAGCTTCTGAGACATTTGCATTATATACGACTGTCAAAAAAACGAATATTGTTTGTGGCAAGTGTGGCGAACTATTAGGGCAGGAGTGTGGTTGTACGCTGAAAAGTATCCAAATCGTGCCAAGCACTCATGATCTGTCTTTGCAAACATTATAAAAAAAAGGTTCTCAAGACTGGAAATGTGAAAATAAAATACGCCAAGAGCAGGTGATGAAAGAAATGAAATTAACATTTTAGCAGCAGTAGCACACAATGCAACTATCACAAGAGGCATCTTGGAAGTACGACAGGGATCAACCAAATGAGTGTGCTCTGAACACTACATTTCATCCTCTTCATGTTTTGCCGCACATACAGCTTCAAGGCAGTGACTTCCAAAATTGGTTATAGTTCTCTGAATTCTGTCTTCGAAAAGTGCAAAGTGATGTGGCATATCTGTGCAGAATTTTGTGTAAGAAAGACGCATCATTAACAAACCATGAGCAAGTCAATCTTTGCAATATGCACTAATCATAATTTCAAAATTCACTCTAAATAAAAAAAGTAGATAAAAACAACTCTATTGGCCTGTAAATGTTTGGTGCGTGTTTTTGAAGACCCACATCGTTGGTCCCTGTTTTATCAATGAGAATCTAAATACACGCAAGTATCTCGAGTTCCTAAGATATGCTGCTGCTGCAGCAGCAGCAATTATTCGAAGACATCTCACTGTACCTAAGGCAGTCTGTGTGGTATCAACATGACTGAAGACCCTTCTACCCTACACATATAATGACAGACCCTGTTAAGAGAACATTTGGAGAGCATTGAATGCGTGTTTAGGAAACACAAAGTGATCTGCACGCTGACCATACTTAACACTTTGTTCTTATAAATTAAAACAAGAGGTCTGTTATGAAACACCTGTGACTCTCAAAGGCACGAAATTCCTTAGAACACAGGCCTGTGCTTGTTTTACCTCCAGATAAAATTCAGCGTGCAGTATTATTTCTCCAGAATCAGTTTATTACATGTAGCAATCATCAAGGTCAATGTTTGGAGCACTTGATATGACAGCCATGAGAATGAACACTTGAACTGTACCTGAGTTACACACTTGAACTGTACCTGAGTTACAAACTTGCCTACATTTTATATAATAGGGCAGACATTTGTGGAACCTCTTTCGTGACAGTGGGACAGTTATTTGTGGTGCTGTTACTTTCATACTGTTTGACCAAGTCCCATACAAGTTATGCCACTGAAGTTCTCGTAGAAGCTTCTTTCAAATGCTTCAGAAAAAGCATATTGTTCCATTAGAAAAAAAAACAAAGTCAGTGTTGTAATTCAGTGACAATAAAAAATAAAAATTACTTGAGAATGTCAGAAAACTTGTCGAAAACTGCACCTTCATTTATTTATCGTTCTGTATATATTTGGGGTTGCCTGTCGTGGGTGCCTCACCCTGTGTACATGAAAATACCTCTTTGTTGCGGAGGTATTTGTAACCACTGCCTCATATTTCCTTCTTCTCTTCTCCTGAAAAAATCAAATATAGCTTTTTCACCAATTAATTACTTCTTGTATGTGTCAGCAGAGTAACTGACAGCTGTCTTCCATTTTACTAATATTCCAGTTCCCAATACTTCCATGACTTTGATATCTTCTTGAAAGTGCTCATCTTGTTCCTCACTGACATAACCCAAATATTTAGAGGAGAAAAAAATCAATGACATTGTTCAAAAATTAAACTGTGAATATTTTTCCAGCATGTTGGCTACTATAGGAATGTAATGTGTTTTTTTTCTGTTGCTTAACAATTTAGTAATAAATAATCTTCTTGAATGACACACAAGCCTCCGTCTCTAAGTTGAGGCAGCATATATGACTCTTGAGTAGGACAAACACACCTTCATTCAGTTTCGCCTCTGCTGGCTGAGGAACCTTCTCATAGAGATACTTGAAACATTCATCATCTTTGGCTTAAAAATTTCTAGACTTACTTCAGTAGGTTCAACTTGCCTAGAATACTGTAACTGTATTACATGAAAAAATGTACACACATGAGAGACAAGGTACATATAACAGACAACCCACAATTGGCTGGCAAAGCCTTGCACTCCAGCCTATATAGTCATTATTTTGAACAGGGGATGCAGCTGCTGTCATACTAGCAGACCAGGTGGCCCCTAGCGGCTGAATCAGGCACTCAAGCACAAACTTCACACACAATCTATGAAGAAGCTCACATACAAATTTGTGGAGAAGTGAGTACTGTCCTCATGTCCATTTCTTTTGTCATATACGCTGGTTGTTGAGTCATTGAGTCATACCACCAGTGAATAGGGTTGGAAGTAGAACGATCGCAGACAGGTGTGGTGCCCCACCCTCCTGCAGGCCACCCTAGTGGGAGACCATATGGGGGGGACAGGCAACACTGATGTAGCTTCATGTCTAGTCCAACACCAGTGAAGGAGGCCATGGTGAAGGCAGCTGAACAGGTGACGCCAGCAGTGGCGTGGGCATTGGCTGTGACAGTGTGGGAGTTGGGGTTCTGCCTAGCCCCTGACAGCTGTAGGGGGCACCCACAGCAGAGGAGATAGCTGTGAAGGCATTGGCAGCAGCAGCGGAGAAGGTGAGGGCACTGAGCTGGTCGAAGTGTTGCAATGCTCTCCTCTCATCAGAGTGGACGACACAGATACATCAGCCATGATGACTCATTATGACCACCGGCACCCATTTTGGTCAGCAGCCAAAACGGCGAGCCCAAACAGCTGTGCCAGGCGGAAGCATTGTGACGCTGGTGGTGTGGAATGTCCTGGCATCGATTGAAGCATGTGTTACAGAGTCTGAGGCTGATGGCCATGAAACAACTCTGCCAGACTCTTATTTCCAACAGGGGCAAACCTATAAGAACCAAGGAACAAGTCAAGAGGCACTTCGGGGGACCCATTCGAAACATACTTTTTCGTGTGAGTCTTAAATGTTTGTACTAGTCGTTCCGCTTCCCAATTTGATTGAAGATGGAAAGGAGGAGCCATGATATGGCAGACAGCACTTATTTTTACAAAAATCTTCAAATTCCTGAGATATGAACGGGGTGGGGTGGGGGGGGTGGGGGGGGGGGGGCTGTTGTCTGTAACTACCGTATATGGAAGACCTTTCACTGTAAAAATTTTTGACAGAGCTGTAATCATTGTCCCCATAGCAGCAGACATGCAACACGCCACATACGGAAACTTAGAATATGCATTGGTTACAGCAAGATAGTAGAAATTCAAAAAAGGTGCCACAAAATCTACACAAACTAGTTCCCAAGGTGGCTGCAGAGCTAACCACAGCAACAAATATGGAAGGGGGCCACCTGGTGTGTGATACACTGTGGGCAGGCTGCAGCAACACACACTATTTTCCCCATCAGTCTATAACGAAATTTTTGGCACGGGGGAGACTGGAATTGTCGCAAAAATAATCATTGAAAGATTATTTTATTAAACAGAGAATTTGAAAAGTTTGTTGTTATACTTTTGTTCCAATGACATCAAGGACATGTGATCATCATTCATCACTCTGGCCTCCACCTCTCAGAGATAACTTAGAGACAAATACATATGCTTACTACTAGAACAGTTATCCAAATATTAAACTTTAGTAATTAGTTCTGCAGTGACATATAAAGTTTACTTTGTTTCTTATACATATCTCAGTTTGGTGTAACTCTGAGTAATCTGCATTCTGTCGCTGGTGCTGAAGTCGTCGTCCTGGTCCATTTAATCTGCAAACTGGATCTAGTTACATGAATTCCATGAAATAATCCAGGTACCAAGTTGTTTTATGGTGGTTTATTAATGACAAGCTGCACAATTTCTTCTTGGTGGCAGTACACTGACGGGTGACAGTGGTCACATCTGTCAACTGTCTCCAACTGAGCTTTTCTGAGCCTTCTGCTCCCCCAATTTGTATGTTCTTAACAATGAAGTTAAAAAAACTAGACCGCAAATTTATAAAATTAACAATTAAAAGTTCAAAGTAATTATGAATAACTATACACAAAACCTTTTGTATTTTGTGCCTAAACTGGTGTATACACATAAAAGATTTTTATGTAGTATTTACATCACATTATACAAAATACTGAAAAACAACACTGCCAACCTAATTTTTCTTAATTATGGATTAATTAGTGAATGCAAAATAATGCTAGCATATATTGGATGAACATGACATACAAGTAAACAAAGGAAATAATTAAGTTTATGAAATTTAATGTTTACACAAAATCACTCTTTAGATACAATTGGAATTACGAAACTTTCTATCTATTGCCTCTTTGGAGACTATTTCATTAGGGTGTTGAAAAAGGAATGTAAAGCAAGGGGTTGTTTTATTTCAAGTGCCTGGCCAAAAGACATGTCTTGCGTGCTAATGCTTTTGTATGTGACACCCCCTGTGGTCCACATGTGATAAAAGCATAACCTCACTGCCGAAGGGAGGATGGGAATACAGCCTGGGGAGTGGTGTCCTTTGTAGATAACAGCACAACTCCATCCCAGACAGAAAGATGATTTTATAATGCAGAATAATTTCTTAAAAAATTAGAAGCATGGCCCAGAGGTTTGTCCAGCCAGCCGTTTTGCATTATAGAAACAAATTAACTTAAAACAGGAACCGAAATTTTAGTGCCAGTAATAGGAAAACCGTCAGCAACATTTTCAGTTTCCGCATCTAAATAAATAAAAGCAATTCCTCTTTATCAAACTCTGGATCCACACCAGTCGGCAAAAAGCGATAAGGTTTTCATGTTGCACTGTAGGTCAAAAATGTATCTCATGATTATATCCTGACGGAAAAAGAGCCCAATGCTGTGAGCAGTGTGCAGCTTTGTCTGGTAAGGACATGGAAGGGTTACAAAGAGACACCAGTGTTTTGTGATCAGTTGAAACTTAGCCCATATAGAACAACGTGAAATTTTTAGAGCATGCACTATTGCTAAAGCTTCTTTCTCCACCTGCGAATAACGCTGTTTCACTGAATTTAAGGTTTTAGAGGCATATGGAGTAGGGCATTCTGGTCCATCTGCCTACTTAAGAACAAGGACAGTGCCAAGGCTGAACTGAGATGTGTTGTGGCTAACACAAGATGCTGGCCTGACTGAAAAGTAATCAAACAAGGGACCGACTGTAGCTTAGATTTCATCAATGTGCCCGGTCACAAGCCAGGGACCATTGGAAAGTAATATCGTTATGTAATAATAGATGGAGTGGTTGTGTCACAGTAGCAGTGTTCAGTATGAATTTGTGGTAGTACGCTATTTTGCCTAAAAATGCCGATAATTGCTTGATGAACGTGGGGTATAACAACACGGCAATTGTTTCAATATTCTGTTGCAATGGTTTAATGCTAGCATGGGACACTTCAAGACCCAAGTAAATAATAGATGGTTGAAAAAACTGTGTCTTGTCCAAATGCACTTTAACCCTGCAGGCTCTAAAACAGAAAATGAGCACAATGGTTCTGCACATATTTCTCTGCAGAGCCACCAGACACTGCTATGTTGTCTGAATAGCTGATGCAGCTTGGAACCGATGCAATAAGTTACTGTAAAAAGCACTGAAAAATAGCTGGTGGACTAGCCACACCAAAAGGCAAACACTGGTATTTATAAAGCCTAAATTGTGTTTTGATAACTAGAAGGCATTGAGTTTCCTCATCTAGTGGTAGCTGTAAATATGCATCTTTTAAGTCAATCTTTGAAAAATAATGCCCCCACCCCCCTCCCAAATAATTTTGCTAACAACTCGTCAGGGCGCAATAAAAGACAGGTACTAAGGATTGACAGTGTATTAATTGATTTTTTAAAATCACCATAGAGGTGTAACTCACTTGTAGGTTTGCCTACTATCACCAGTGATGGTAACCATTCTCGAGAACAAAAAGGTCGAAAAACATCGAGGGAGTGAAGACGATATATTCTGCTTTTACGCGATCCTGTAAAGTTACTGGTACTGTGTGGGACTGGATGAAACGCAGGCAGGCAGACTGTTTCATTGTAATATGAGCTGAAATTGTGATGCACGACCCAGTACTGGAGAAAATGAAGAGGAAAATGTGGCCCAGAGCGCATATAATTGTTGATATGGAACTTGATCAGAAACCAAATGCTCTTTTTCATCGATGAAGAATCTAAAGAGTTAAAAGTGTCCAAATCAAACAGATTTTCAGTGTAAGCATTGTCCACAACTACAAATGTTAATGAACTAACCACAGTCTTGTATGTCACAGGTGCAAACTATCCAAGAATAGGAATCTATTGTTTGTTATAACTCGACATCCTCTGTGACACTGTATCCAGAGGGAGAGAACCCAAATCCGTTGCTGCTGCATCCATGTCCACCTGCATTCTCAATGGGTTTTTATAAACACATAATTCAATGTAGAACTTGCTTGTAGATACCGTCACTGCTGATACACTGTTGACATCCATGTTCGTTTCGTCCTCACTCAGGTTCAGAAGAGTGTTACACACAAAAGTAGTATGTCCCTTTTTATGGCACCTACTACATGTTGCCCAGCACTTGGGGCCTGTGGTTTGTTCGTGTTGATTGAACCAGTACAGGCATGAAGGCAGTGGAGCACAAGGCTGTTGCTGTTGTGATGCGGACTGTTATTGCGAAAAATGATTACCTATACAATGCTGACATCTCTTGGAATGCTGCAGTAGCTTCTCCATTCCCTTGTGAACTGAATGAAGGCTAGGAGGGGTGAGAGAAACTGAATTTTGTAACTTTGGACCAGGCTTATATCTGCCTACCTGCAACCCATGAAACTTGAAAGCATAGGATTTTCACAATGTAGAGCTCGCTCTCAAACTTCCCTGACAGGAGCAAGATGCATGACTGCACATTGAACTATTTGATCTGAATGAGATTCCTGATGAACATTTGTCACAAAATTGTTGTTGTTGTGGTCTTCAGTCCAGAGACTCGTTTGGTGCAGCTCTCCATGCTACTCTATCCTGTGCAAGCTTCTTCATCTCCCAGTACCTACTGCAACCTACATTGTTCTGAATCTGTTTAGTGTATTCATCTCTTGGTCTCCCTCTATGATTTTCCCCCCTGCGCTGCCCTCCAATACTAAATTGGTGATCCCTTGATGCCTCAGACTATGTCCTACCAAGTGATCCCTTCTTCTAGTCAAATTGTGCCACAAATTTCTCTTCTCCCCAATTCTGTTCAATACTTCCTCATTAGTTACGTGATCTACCCATCTAACCTTCAGCATTATTCTGTAGCACCACATTTCGAAAGCTTCTATTCTATTTTTGTTTAAACTATTTACTTCCACGTTTCACTTCCATACATGGCTACACTCCATACAAATACTTCAGAAATGACTTCCTGACACTTAAATCTATACTTGATGTTAACAAGTTTTTCTTCTTCAGAAACTCTTTCCTTGCCATTGCCAGTCTACGTTCTATATCCTCTCTACTTTGACCATCATCAGTTATTTTGCTCCCAAATAGCAAAACTCATCTAATACTTTGTGTGTCGCATTTCCTAGTATAATTCCCTCAGCATCACCCGACTTAATTCGACTACATTCCATTATCCTCGTTTTGCTTTTGTTGATGTTCATCTTATATCCCCCTTTCAAGACACTGTCCATTCCGTTCAGCTGCTCTTCCAAGTCCTTTGCTGTCTCTGACAGAATTACAATGTCATCGGTGAACCTCAAAAGTTTTAATTTCTTCTCCATGGATTTTAATTCCTACTCTGAATGTTTCTTTTGTTTCCTTTACTGCTTACTCAATATACAGATTGAATAACATCGGGACAGGCTACAACCCTGTCTCACTCCCTTCCCAACCACTGCTTCCCTTTCATGCCCCTCGACTCCTATAACTTCCAAAATTATGTTGATGATTAAGTCCATGTAGTTCTGCTGCCCATGCCCTGTATGACTGTTTTGGCTGCTTTTGGCACTGATAAAAACTCCACTTAAGCATCTATAATGTGAGTACATTTACAGTTATAGGCAGACAGTAACTCACTCATCTGATCAAGAGAAAGACTTGAAGGTTCTTGTAAGGCAGCAAGCTGACACAACTGATACACACAAGGTGAGATCCATGACAATAAAAAGACCCTTGCACAAGTTTGTCTGTTACCCCAGATGCCTGGAAATGTTGTCATAGGTGTTTTTCGTTAAGTGTCCCAGTCTTCTGCTGAATACGAATGCGGAGAATCTCAAGATGATGCACACCGCTTGGTCTGCCAGAAGTTGCCTTAATCCTGTACACTTGATGACCTGGTCGCAGCAAATGTTCCAGCAATCAAGGCTACCAATTTCTGGGCCTCGAACCAAGTTTAACTTGCATAAAATCCTGTATATATATTGTAGATATGTTTTATTTTGTAAATAATTTTATTGTACTGTGCTGGATACAAAAATAATAACAATAATTCTGCTGCATTGTCCAGATGTGGCTGAAATAAAATCGGTATTGGCTGTATGGGAGCTATGAGTAGCCGTTGAAATCTATTATCCTTAACTAACTTCACATCTACAAATTTATACTGTAAAAATGAATAAGAATTACTGTAAAAATGAATAAGAATCATCAATAACTGAAATTAGTGCAATAAATATCAGCATCAGACGTTGTTTTCATATGGGATGTCACACCGTGACTTACATGGATACTTCTGCCGGTCATTCCTGGGGATGCTATGATTGCCACTTCTGCTGCACACCATTGGGAAAAGAGCAGAAAACAGGGAAGTCTACAGCCAATTTGGTAGTTGCATGGAAATAGTTAGCTCATTTGGAAGGTGCAGTTGTGTTAAGGCGGGATAAGATGTGTGCCAAATCAATGAAAAACACTAAGATATTCTGGAAGCCTGGTGCTTCCAAGGCTACAAACAAATACAATCTGGCTGCCTGATGAGTTGAGAAGCGACCTGACAAATACAGGGCATAAAGTGTATGCTAAGGACACAGAAGAAAGGAGAAGGAAATGTCAATTACCAAGTAACTGGCAAAATGGTCTCCATGTTAAATGTGATTTAGACTCTTTGGGAAAAGAGCTCGGGAAAGATGATTATATAATTATAGTTGGAGTTGTAGGCAACAGTTTGGGCCAGGGACTTTGTTACATAATTCAGAGTGACATCAGGTAGGTCAGTGAGAATGCTACTCACATTACTGTGAAGATCATATCATTTTTTGAGTGGTACAGCTGACCTCTGGTGAATCTTTGTGCACATTGTGTTACAGCAGGTCTCGGATAGTCACTTGAGAAGGTCACTTGGAAGTGTGTATGATTAATGCGTCACCTTCACAAGGCAGCACAATATGGATCTTCCTGCTTTTGATAACATCTAATAACTAACATTACACAGTGTGGCAAAAACAGATGGAGCTCCGAAACATTGCAGCTTGGTCAAATATGTAGATAGAAAGAACACTAATTTAGTATTTCCCAACGAAAAAATGAAACAGATTAACTTCTGATATCAGTACAAGAAAATAAAAGGGCATATAGATTACTAGGAGAGGTTTTTTTTACTTGTATTATCATCACTTGGAAGTCACTGAAATTGAATGGGTAAATTTATATGGATACAGTCTAATTTCATACTGTCCAGCATCCAATGGAAATACAGTTCTGGTATTAGGACCCATGCCCGGGGTAGTGAATATAAACAACAATTTTGGTGTTAGGATCCATGCTCCACAGGTTAGTAAATGTTGTTTCTCCAGTAGCGTTTGAAAGCTGTTACAAAAAAAGTTGCCATTACCAACCTGGTTCACATGCCTTTGTCTCATAGAATTTCTACTTTAATCTCCTTCCCATGCTTATTGATGGTGGTGAACTATTAAACAATGCACACAACACCTAGAATTAAGTTTTCATTTATTTTCACATTTATTAACACACAGTTTGGTTAGATGATCAGTTTTGTAAACTGTAGGACATCTGTATCTTTGCATTGGCCAGTAAGTTACACAAACTTGAATAATATTCCAAATATGCACAAGTGATTCATTGTGAACTTTACATAGTAAATTCTCAATTAAGGTTATATATTGTGACTGCTGCGCACTGACTGACTGTGCGTGCAAACAGAATACCAGCTGCAGAGTTACTGACTTGACTAGCAGAAATGAACTAACTAAACTGTAGGTGATGCTCGTTTGCAGATTCGTGTATTACAGAAGCTGTTCTGTTGTAGATATTAATGTAAAAGACAGAAAAATTAAGAGAGACAGAGATATAATAGGCAGATGAATAAGTTTGTTTAACTACTAGCTGTATGCTTAGCAAATGGGAAAGTTATCAGTACTATTTTGTGGGAAAGCAGTTTTAGTGTGCGTGAAGATTCACAAAGTTCGTCAAAAAGTTTTGAGAAAGTGAAAAATTCTAATTTGAATAATTAACAAACTAACATGTAAAATATGGGAAATGCAACCACTGACCTATAGCTGATTGATGGGTGCAGTGCAGTGACACATATTATCCCCCCCACCCGCCCCCATTTCCCTCACCTCGCGTCCAAGTTCTCCTACTATGTTTCTCTATGTTTCTTCTTCACCTTTTCCTACTATCAAATTCCAGGTTTCCGTCACAACTAAATTTTCAACTCTTGTAACTATCTGAATACTTTTGCTCATCACATAAATTCTTTCACTCTCTTTATCATATGCTTACATGTATTCCTATTTTCTTATTCATTATTAGACCAACTCCCTCAGTACCCCAATTTGGTTTTGTCTTGATAATCCTATATGCACCTGACCAGAAGCCCTGTTGTACGTGCCAGTGCTTTTCACTAATTCCCACTGTATCTAACTTCAACCTATCCATTTCCCTCTTTGATACTCTTGTGTTCCATGCTCTGACCCACAAACTGCAGATTTGTTTTTCCCAGTGGAATATTTTACCCAAGGGGACACCATCATCATTTAACTATACAGAAGAGATATGAGCCCTTGGAAAAAGTAATGCCTGTAATTTCCCTTTGCTTTTAGACATTCACAGTACCAGCAGTACAAGACCGTACAAAGCCAAGTCAGTCAGGCAGCTAGAATTTGCCCCTCCAGCTACTGAAAAGACTGCTGTCCCTCCTCAGAAACCACATGTTTGTCTGGCCTCTTCACAGATATCCCTTAGTTTTGGTTGCATCTGCAGTGTGGCAATCTGTATCGTTGAGGCACTCAAGCCACATCACCTCGACAAGGCTCATGGTTCATTATTTTACAACTGTTAAATTGACGAATGCTTACCTGATGCCGCTGTGGCTCAAAAGACACTAGTGTTGCTGTTAATATTTGTAACACTGCCTATCTCACAAACGAAAGTCAGGCAGAGTTCTATGACAGATATTATACTGCCCACGAAGTTTGGACATATGGGGCATAAATTGGTCTTGGCAAATTAAAATGGTATTACATTAATTGCATCCCTGTTTCACAGGTGGATTATACCTCCATTACTGAAAGCAAAGTGTCATAGGAATGAAATTAACATTAGAATTGGGAAACATGCCTTCCTATATGATTTGGCATTGGTTTCACTCCTGTTTATAATTAACATAAGTGGCTTTCAAGTGACAAAAGGACTATTCAGAATATGTAATGCTAATGTTGACACTAACAACACCACCATACTAAATGAGAGTTCAAACTTGAGCATATCAAACATACTCAAGCAACAGAAAAAATACTATTCCACGGCAAGCCTTAATCTCATGACAATTCATATTAAATTGAGTTACTGTGTGGATAAATTATTGAGGGAGCTAGTACAGTAAGTTTTGCCTTTGTCTTGAATGGAAGTCTGGAGCTATAGGCATTTGTTCCTTCTGCATACAGAAAAACTGGTCCTTGATAAATATCAGTTTGGTAAATATCAGGTTGGTGTATTAAGTGATAAATAGCATTAAGTGAATTTTCCCTCTAGGAAACCCTTCTCAGTGCTCTGCGAATTTACACTTATTTGATTACAAACCAGGTTTTGACTGCTTAGGCCATCATACATGCAGAATGTTTACATGTAAGAAAGTAATAAGTTTTTTTTTTTTTTTTTTTTTAAGTCATGTAGAAATAGTTACAGTAACTAATAAAGAAACTTTTTTATTTGAAGATACATTTAGCAACTGAAGGAAAATAAAGTTGGATTTACAATTTTAATCTAGTACTTGTAACTAAAACTGACTTTAACAGAGGGGAAGGAGGATATTGACTTTCATCATTTAACAATTTCTTCCCCCCCCCTTTTCATTATACAATACAGAAAGATATTAATAAATAATGCTAGAAGTGGTCTTTATCTCCATTAGCTACTGCCTATTCCGTGCTTCTTATCCATTTAATTTGCTTGCCATGTTGTAGAGTAAGGTTTTCACAGATTGGCTTTGTAGTCTTAAATCTTGGGTTACAAGAGATGGCTTTTTTACAGACTCTGAAGGACGACCGGAGACCCGCATGGTGGCAACACTGTCGTATGATAACCGTGCCATTGAGGATTCAGTGGCAGCTCAGTTTCTGCGTGCTGTTGGTGATTTTCTTGATGATCCAAATGTGCTGCTACTTGGTAGTGCCCCAGGACTTCGTTCTGAACTCAGTTCGTGAGAGAGAGAGGCATGATTTTCAAAGTAGGTATTTTCAGGGAGGCAGAAGAATGAACTTTGAAGACCATTACTCTTTGACTAGTGAAATCCTTACGAACAGTTGTTAAAAACCATAAGATGTTGTTGAATATGTTGTAAGCATTTTGTTAAATGGAGATATATTTATTTTAATGTTTTGTGTGACAGTGTCCTTGTTCATGTTGTATATGAAACAATATGCACTGCCTATTTATGTTGATTTATTTGATTGATTCCAGAAACAAGAAGGTTCTTTGGACACTGTGTAGACTGTGTAATGTACATAAGAAATAATTCGTATGACTGAACTGTTGTTTGTGAATCTTTGAACATGCATTTGTTGCTTGTGTAAATTATTCAAAATTTTGTTGTTATGAATGCCAGATTTATTTTATTGCTCAAATTGGTACCTGAGCAAGCAATTTGTATACCTTTTAGGTCTGTAGAATGTGATAACTGTGCAAACGTATAAAACAATTTTAACAGTTCATGATGGGCAAATGTAAGTAATTAAGACTTAGCTATATGTAACGTGAAGTACCTCTGCTCTAAACACTGCCAAGCAACTGGAAGCGCTAACAACATCTGGAATCCAATCCTCTATTGCCAATACCTATTACGAAACCTTAAGTTCTTGTTCATGAAGATTATGTTGCAAGTCTCAATATAACTACCACGGAAATGGCGAAGTTGCATATAAATGGATTGAGTGTAAACTTTTTTCTGTTTTGTAATAGAATGAGAGTTGCATAGAGGAACGTAATATCTCTGTATAATTCTCACTGCATTCAGAGTTTCCACTATGGGAACGCTCAACAGACACCATTGTGAATAAAATGGTGGCTTTACCTGTAATTGCTGTACTTCACAATCTACACTCCAAAGCTGAACCTGAAGTTTTCCCTTGTGAAATAAGTGTGGTAGAAGTGAAAAGCACTAGTGCCAGTTGGTCAGTGTTGTGAGGAAGGAACCCAAGTGTATAATTATTACTTGTAGAATGTGGGACAAACATGATTACATTAAGACAGAACACTACAAAATATGTCCAAAGCCTTATAGACTCGTAGATTGTCATAAACAGTATTTCTGGACAGGCAATAATCCAAAAAGCTGTTTTGCGTGTTTCAGAGAGACAACATAGTCATTCTTGCTGATGGGTACATGTGAAATTTCTTTATTTCGTATCAGTTACTGTTGGCTCGATTTATTGCTTGACCTGGTTGTCCGTGATGGTAGTGAACCAAAATTTAATCAGCAGTAACTGTTTCCCTAGGATCCATTTATGTTGTCAACATTTTGCCAACTTTCATATTACCATGGCTCTTGCAGCCTATTGATCCAGATGTCATGTGCAGCTCACAGACTGCTGTTTTTTGGAGTATTTGATAATTGTGGCTGGCGTAAGAGACTCTTCTGTAAATGCGTTTTGTAGCTACATAATGCTTCATCTTTCTAACTGCTCTCCAAATTATGTAAACAGTACTCTCAACTTTCAGTACAGCAATTCCATATTAATTTTTACACACAGGTGACTTTTATAATGCAACTGCATCTTCCACATTACATGCATTCAGTTCTCTTATGGATAGCTTTTGTTGCCTCCCTTTTGATGAACAATTCATTCCCTTTCAGCACATATTTGGCTCTGGTAATTAAGTCCTAAGAAAGGACCTTCTGTACACAGTTAATCTGTGTATAGGGGTGTAGATGCAGTTTGTAGTAGCCTTTGTTCTCTCTGACAACAAGAGGAACACAGAAAAGTTTTATGAATTTTTGTCACACACACACACACACACACACACACACACACACGTGTTGTACCAGCAGACTACATTGTGCTGGCACTGCAGTATGTTTTCTCCTGTAAAAGACAGGCTAACCTGCAAAGGTAGTAATGTCATGAAACCAGTTATACTGCAAGTTTTGCACAGCCTTTTCACTTGGCACGCCCAACGACCAGGTGTCTGCCCAAGTGGATGGGCACCATCAAACTGTGGCTGAGAGAAGAGTTGGCCACACGGTGGCCAGTGATTGGTTAAAAATGTGTTCCGTTTGGATCCTCTGTCCCTACACAACTTCTCTGAAGTATGTAGATGGGAACTGTCCATACAACCACTCCTGTCCACAATCTTCAGTGATTCATTCCATTCACCTAACCCCACAAACCAGTCAAGTTACAGTGACAGTGACAGGACAATGTATTCAACTGGGACAATGTGTGTGTGTGTGTGTGTGTGTGTGTGTGTGTGTATGTGTATGTATGTAAGTTACTGCTGGAGAAGGGTATAAAGGCCAGCAACACCTCAACTTCATGAAGAGTGGTTACTTTTACTCCTTCCATTATTTGTATCCCATCTAGAACTTTGCATTATAACAAGTTCTTTTTTCTGTGATTTTTCACATTGTGGCATTTATTGAATTGTAGGTATTTGTGTTCATAGCTAACATCAGTTTCTTCTGATTTCTAAAATAAAAAAAAAAGATCTGATTTATATATTGCAACTAGGAAGGTAAACCGTGTACTGTAAGTACAATCGTATTTCTTACTCACTAGTGAACTGATGGTTTCTCCATGCTCTGAACTTCTTGATCCATGTTCTCTCATGGATAAATAGAAACTGATAGAACCTTATACCTAACTTCTTTCTCCTGTCCATCTTTTACAGTTCCTTTAATTTAGCCCCGTAATCAAGTTTCCTGATGTGCATATACAAGTTGAATTGCATCAAGTGTAATTATAAAGCCCTTGTCACTGTGTCACCTGTGATAGATGCCATTTGTAAATGTAGCTTTAGACGCCATGTACGTGAAATTAATTATGGCTTATGTGAGATTCATTCTGTTTTAATGAAGGAATATTTGAAGTTGTGTTTGCACCAACAGTTAGTTCTTGTAAACATTGCATTTTCAAGGAATGTTGCATTGCAGCTCTTTGGAAGCCATATATTTAAGAAATTTTACAAAAAATATTCGAGAACACATGATTAAGCATCTTAGGTTTTGTGTGGTCTTAGTGATTAAAATAATTAATAATACTCAGTAATCTTATCCTTCTTTTTATGAAGTCCACTGTTGGGTTCAACACGCATCAAGTCTCACCACCATAGCATATTGCACCATTAGAGATTATTCTGCAGCCTTTTGTTGAGTTCAATATTATTGTTATTGATATCAGAAACAGGCACACACAAATCACAAAAAAAATTGCTTTCACAAGCACAGCTTTCTTCATCTGGCAGGACTGAATTTTATTTGTCCCCATACAGAATTAAGATTGATTATGTCGGTGGTCAGGGGATTTAACCATTACAGCCAATGGAACAGTTACGAAATTATTGTTGACATATTTCTCTGTTTCAATGTGCAGGAGTCTGTCACACATAGAAGATCATGCCATGTCATGTAACTGTAGCAAGTAAACAAAATAATTATCTTGCAAGAAATTTTCATATCCAGATCATTGTGACTCACAGCAGTAAGAAAACAGATGATGTTGCAGGTTATTCCTGTACCATTTGTGTTTATGAAGAGTTTGTGCCTGCTGGAATAGTGGTGCATTTTGATACTATTTAAGATGCTGTATTGTTCCCGTCACCTAGGTGCCTTCTCTCACATTCCTTCTTCAAAGAGAAGCTTAGTACAGACTATTAAGCTCAGTTCATACTTTTCATTTTCTTTGAGTGTGTGATGAATTTCTGTTTCTCATAGTGAAGCTCAGAATGTTAGCAAACTGTCTTTGTCATCCACACACACTGTGAGCTGTACAATGCACTGCTCAAACACATCTGTATGAAATACAAATTTTTGTGCTAGTCATATGTTACAATTTTGTATACACTTTACAGATTCATGTGCAAATTCATTTATTGGCTTCAAACAGCTGTTGAAAAAACACTTACCTTTCAAAATTGTATACATCTTTAAATACTCCCCTTCTAACTGCAACCCCCCCCCCCCCCCTCACCCCACCTTGCACACACACACACTCACACACACACACACACACACTCTCTCTCTCTCTCTCTCTATCTCCTCTTACTGTACCATACTATTTTATGATGGTGGAAATATTACCAAAACATGGTTCAATTCAGTGTGTCCTTTTTGTTAACCTCAACTTCATTTTAAAATAGTAGTGCTGATCTGTATATTTTGAATTTTTCATACATACAGGTGAATCCTAAATTCTAGTCAAATTATTTATTGCAAAAGCTGTGTTACATTAAAATATTAATGTTTATATTTTTTAAAGGGACTGGGCTATTAATTTGCAGTAAATTTATAATTTACTTTTATAAGCAGTTGAAATTATTTCTTCAGCTTCTCATTGTGATGTCTTTGGCTTTTCATAACATGCTATATAAAACATACAACTGAAAGCAGATGTTTCTATTGGAAATGAACTAATAAATATACAACTTAAAATTCAGCAATAGAGAATACAAGTAGTCATCCCAGACCTGTGCCTCTTTAGTTTTTAATTTTTTTTGTTCTCTGTTGATTCATAGACATGTCTGTGTTTGTCATTCATTTATTTTTCAATTTCACTGGTAAATAGATAACTCCACGTGTTCTTTGCATAGTAGAATATTCTTGCTTTCCAAAAATATCCCAAAAGACATAAAACATGGTGAAAGAAGTACAAAAAAATTAATGTATGTAATTGATATTGCAGTCTTTTAGAGCAGTATGACAAATTTAATCAAGGAGTGACAGGGGTTAATTTATGCATTTGGTCCTTGAGATTTGTAACTACCCAGTGGATGAATGTTGTGGGACCATTCCTGAAAAACTATACATTTTTAATATTAGCACTACATTTTCCAACAAGACATAATAGTATGCAATATTGCATTATTCACATCTCTTCAAATGGTGGCACAATTAGTGAAGTCCTTGTTGGGTTGTTCTTTCCCTTACTGTAATTATACTTTTTCTGTGATCAAGATGATTAATGCCTCACAGTTTCCTGGAAATGCTATTCCTTATTTCAATACCAAGTTGATATTTGCAAAATACTTAGTCCATTACTTATTACATTGACAGTTGCTGTGTATTCTCATTTTGAAACCTGTTCTCAATTTAAAGTCAGTGCAAGTATTCCATTTTATGTTTTGTTGTATCATAATGCTGGGAAGTATTGTATTCTCTGATAACTTTTTGTCCATTAGTTTAATAGGGAGTTTGGCTGATGTCTTTTTTTTTTTTGTTAGAACTAAAGTGTTTCATCTAACTGCACTACTCTATACTCTGTATCAGCTTTAATGAATTTTCAAATTATTCTCTGATAGTTTCTGTAATTTAAGACATGGTTTGATCTGCAGCTTGGAATAGTTTTCATTCTACCATTATTTTTGTTTGAATAATTTTTGTACATAGAAGCAGAATTGGGCTCAATAAGGAACCTTGAGGGACATTTTTTGACAGTTAATAAATCAGACTAGTGGGTGATTAACTATGCCATTTTCGTCTGTCCATTCTTTTTTTTCATGGCAGTAGGATTTATCCCAGCTATGCACTGCCACCCTAATTCCTAAATTTTGCTCTTTTTAAATAACATACTGTGAGCGACGGTATTAAAGGTCTTTTGTAAATTTAAGAATGTACTCAAAATGTAATAACATGTAGTGCTGCAAATAGAAAAGCAAATACAGCTGTTTCAGTCAAGTAAAGTTGTGTTCCGTTACTGTGGTATTCAATTGTATTACTATGCCATTTAATGACAATATTATGAAAAGGATAAAGTGCTTCTCATCATGTAGAGGAGTTGTTGAGTTGCAGACAGGAACGACAAAAAGACTGATAAACGTGAGCTTTTGGTCAAAAGACCTTCTTCCAAAGTAGACAATAAACACACATTCGCACAAGCTCAACTCGCACACACACACACACACACACATGAACATTCATACCTGAACGGCCAGAGACAGTGGTTGTGTGTGTGTGTGTGTGTGTGTGTGTGTGTGTGTGTGTGTGTGTGTGTGTGTGTGTGTGTGTGTGGGGCCTACTTTAGAAGGCCTTTTAGTCGAAAGATCACATTATTATCAGTCGTTTTGTTGTGCCTGTCTGCAGCTCGACATTGCTTCCATATGGTGAGTAGCAATCTATCCTTTTCATAATATTGTCATTATTCCATCCTGAATTTTCTATTGTGTGTCTTTCTTATTCAAGAAATCTAACAATAATTTATGAAAATTAATATCTCAAGTACTTTAGAAGAGGAAGACATTTAGAAAAAAGAATTGTGCCTTATGAGAGAGAATTTTTATTTCTGTAACTTAAGCAGAAAATTATAAAATAATACCTTAGCATTAGATTTAATAAGAAATATCATGCTTGTATTATGGAGATGCTTTGGGAGCTCAAATGAGAATCATTAGAGGGAAGGCAACATTCTTTTTGGGAATACTATTGAGAAACTATAGAGAACAGACTTTTGAGGCTGACTGCAGAATGATTCTACTGCTGCCAACATACATTTTGCCTAAGGACCATGAATATAGTGTAAGGACTGTGCAGTTAAGATTGTAGAGAAATTAGAGCCCGCATGGAGGTATGTACGAGGGGCATAAAGAAACCTAGAATTATTTTTTAAAAGGTATATACTTTCAAATTGTTTAAAAAAACAACCTTATTCGCTTTAAAATACTCTTCATTACAGCTAATACATTTGTCCCACTAGTGCTTCCACAGTTCAAAACATTTTGTGTAGTCACTGCAGAAATGGCTGATAGCTCTTCCCTCATGTCTTGTTGACTTTATGTACAATATGGCGGCCAGTGCAAAAGTATGTCATGCATCTCCTCAGAAAAATGTAAATATTGCCAGTAAAAAGAAATTGTGTGCAACTTGTAAGGATGAAATATCGAAATTACACAAATGAGTATCCAGTCTACAGTTTATTATCAGTACAATAAAAATGGATATTACTAAACTTCAAACACCAAAATGTGAACGAACAGCTGATAAAGAAAAGTGCGCCGAAAATTCCGCCGGAAACAATGCCCTTTCCCGACGAGTGGTCTCAAGTGATCAAGAACGAAGTTAAAAAAGTGTTGCAAGAAGAAAACAGTGCTATGAATCTAAAATGAAATTTTCACTCTACAGCGGAGTGTGCGCTGATATGAAACTTCCTGGCAGATTAAAACTGTGTGCCAGACCGAGACTCGAACTCGGGACCTGTGCCCGTGAAAGGCAAAGGTCCCGAGTTCGAGTCTCAGTCCGGCACACAGTTTTAATCTGCCAGGAAGTTTCAGTGCTATGAAGATTAAAATCAAGGATTCAGAAACAGAAATACCTCATAATGAGCAAAATGCAATGAAAAACCATATCCATGTTTCGTGTGAAAACTCGCGATCTGTTATGCCTCGAACAACTGCTACAAAAGGAAATAAAGTTCTTGTTTTAAGCGACAGCCATGGCAGAAACTGTGGGAGTATACTACAAGACGAATTAGGCAAAAAATTCAGTGAGCAATGTATTACAATACCTGCGGCGCGAATTAATGAAGTTGTGAAAAATGCAGACTAATTAACTGATGACTTCTCTGTCAACGATACTTTAAAATCATTATTGGTGGCACAATTGACACTGATAAACCTCTGGAAGAATTGCAGAGGAACATGAAAGATTCTTTGCAATACATACTTAAACTCACACAAAAAAATGTAATAATTCTTCCAATACCGCTTAGGCATGATGCACAAGATCTAAATGGAAAAATCAAAGCTGCAAACTGCATTTTGTTAGAAAAAATCAACACTGCCACAGACGTGTGTAGGAAGAGATTGTAGCATGTCGATCTGAATATCATCTTCAAACTAAGCTTAACACTATCTTTGTGCAGTTCCGCCATGTCAGTTCTGTGTAAGCATTTGACATGTTGAGGTGAGTAATGAACTACTGCAAAATGGGAGTGTTGTTTGGTGTAACTGACCTGAACTTCCTCCTCACTGGTGACCCCGAGTTGTAACGTCTTCCGTTTTCGCTGTTTTACTGTGTCCGCGTCGGTTATTTTCGCATGTATTACATCAACACAGCATTCGAACAATGACTTCGGCCCAATGCCTAATGCCGGATTTTGTGATCGACATGCATCGTGTTGCGGGCGATGTACACCCGCCAGGACTGCAACACGATGCCTCTCACTCGACGATTACGCCGATTTCGCCGGACGTTTTCGATCCTGCAACAATAGGTGAGGTTAGAAGTGTGCATGACTGGTTATCAGACGCCTTTGTTCCCACCACATGTGCCCTCTCTCATCAATGGTGCAGACCTCTTACGGATCTCCGTGCAGTGTGGGACCAATGCCAATTTCTGCAAATGCTTTGTTGGACAACCTACCACCGCCAGGACAACGATTTGCCACGGCGCAATCTGTGCAGCACCATGCGGATTCCTGCCACGTGGCCGGAACTGCTTTGTTCACAGGTCAACCTCCTCAGCATCTGACCACGCCCGCGCCTGCCTTGGTTCAGCATCAGCACATTCCTTCCTGCTTTGATACCTCGGCATGCAACAGGGACTATAGCTTGTTATCTGTGCCTGACCTCCATCTCCGTCCCACTGCTACGCCTCAGAGTTTTGTGCCACAACATTAACCTTATCCTCACACCGTTTTGAGTGGAGTGTCTATGAACAGTGAACATTCACACATTCTGTCTGGCGTTCGACATCATTTTCCACACTGTGCTTCTGGACAGCCCGCACCTCCGCAGCCTCCCTGCAACACAGGTGGCCCCGGCTCTGATCGTACGTCGAGCTTTCCGTGGACTAACACGCATTTTCAAACGTTGAACTTTTCTCACCTGTCGCCCCCGCGTCGGCTCCAATCGAGCTTCCATTACCATTCTCGGCACACCTTACTGCCTCATCCACATTGGTCTTCCGCGACACGTCAATCCGAACACACCCGCAACATGTTGAGCTTCCGCAACTGCAATCGACACATTACGGTGTCTCACCTGTGTTGGCCCTCCATGTCACAATGGATTGCGCTCAACCACAACGCGTCACCTTCACGCTACCACCCGACCGGCTGTCGTCACCACATCCCCTGGAGGCACACTACTACAGCAAGAACAGCTCGTTCCAGGCAGTGCCCCGACGAATTCAACTCAACCTGTTCTTTCGAACATTCTACAACGCATACCGATGCTGCCGCCGTTTAATCCCGACAGGGCAACAACCTGGTTCAAAATTGTGGACAAAGTGTTCAACCATTACAAACTCGACGAGTCAACCAGATTTCTGTGCCTCATCACCCACCTGCATGACCAGGAGGACTTGATTGCTGACCTGGTCGATGCCCCGGACTCAGCTACCCGGTACACTCTAGCCAAAAAGACAGTTCTACGTCGGCTTGCGCGCTCAACTGAGACAGCAATACGGCAAATGCTCCCTGTCGAGCAACTAGGCAACGACAAAACTTCCCAGCTCTGGAGACGGCTACGTGCTCTGGTCAGCGCTGATCTACTCTCTGACACAGCTCTCCTCGCCATCTGGTCAGATAAACTATCTCCTCACATCCGCTTTGCTCTGGCTCAGAGGTCTCCTGAACCTGTCGAGCAAACAGTGACAATTGCTGACAAGCTACACGATGCATTACTGATCTATTTCGCCAGCCACTGCCTACCTGACAAGTCTCAGGTTCAGGCTCATCGTCTTGCGGCCGGGGCCGCACTGTGCCAACCGTTCCGCTCACTCTGGGAAGCAGTAAACAAGCTACTGGGACATCACCGGCTCTGCCCATTGTCACGCCCCATCCTACAACTGAGCCTGCTGCGGCCACCGAACCTCGGCCACCGCCACTGGTAACGAACGTTCCGCAGGAAATGCAACTGCACTACCCATACCGTTACTTCCACAGACGGTTTGGTGAGGCGGCACGGAACTGCAGACCACCCTGCTACTTCCCAAACACTTCCTGCGCACAACGTGACAGGCACCCCCTAGTGCTACATTCTGTCCAGGAACGACCAGATAATTGCGGACGACTTTACATTAAAGACATTTCGACGGGATACCTTTTCCTAGTGGACACAGGTGCCGATGTTTCGCTGCTGCCTATGTCCTTAGCGTTGTCGAACATCTGTCATCATCATACTTCACTGTAGGCCATGAATTCAACTAAACTACAATGCTCAGGTTCAACTTCCCACATCGTCTCACTCTCCGCAAACTGCAAACTCAAGTAGACTGTTTGAGTGTGCAAAATTGATGAACCTATACCAGGCATTGACTTCTTGTGACACCACAAACTTTCACCAGACCTAGTGCGAAACACAGTGTTTCATCACCCGTCCAAGACTCACTTCCCCTGTGCTCCGTCGAGCAAACCCCCCCGTGACAAATCGATCTGGGCTTATCTCATCCGTACATGCTCGTCTCTGTCGACGACGACATAAGAAACCATGCGCCTTGTCGACCTCGAACACGTCGCTCGCCTATGCAAGGAAAACTTCGAGCTCTCCCTCCAGCTCCACAAAACACAGCTCCAGCTCTCCTATGCAGCAAAGGAATTACAGATACTGCAGCAAGGACAAAGCAAGGTCGGCAAGTGTGCCGAATCTGCTTGTAGTCCCAGCAATCAAGCCTCCGTGAGCTTACTTCCCGCTGCCCCTCGCAACTGTGCTATCAAGTCTGCCATAACGTGCACTGACAGTTCCACAGGGCCATACCCCCCTAACATGGCAGCATTTGATACTCTGCCAGACATGAGTGCGCATGTGCAACGAGCGTCACGTGTTCCCGAACTGACAGCTCCTACCCCTTCCCTTGCGGACAGTACCTCTAACTATGCAACTTCGGCTCCCATGCGCCGCCGTGCGACCGCCACTGGCAACACAAACGGTGCACTCGCACCTAGCGCTTCGCCAAACCGTGCTGCCACAGGCTGCGCCCTCAGACAATGGACTCACTAACGGCTCACAAGCTCTACCGAACTCACCTGACCTCGGTGCCACTGCTTCGGGCCGGCGGCCATCTTGTCGCGTTGACTCCTGGCACACTTAACCGCCTCGGCTCCCGTTGGATCTGTCGAGTGGCTCCGAACACCACGACCACGCCTGACCCGCCCCGCCTGCCACACGTAAACAAACCCCCTCCCTCGCTGCTGGCAACATTTCCGTTATCACCAACGGCACGGTTCACAAGCTTTGCCTCATGCCAGGTCCCCCGATCTCCAGTAAACCACGTCGACCTTGTCCCAAGTGCCTCTCCGACCTTAAAAAGCAGATTTCTGAACTACTAAGCTCTGGCATCATTGAACCATCTGTCAGTAGCTGGTCCATGCCCATACACATGACACCCAAGAAAGATGGGTCCTGGCGCATGTGCGGAGACGACCGTCGATTAAACACACGAACAATTATGGACACCTACCCCATACCCAACATTGCTAACTTTACCAGTTCCCTCGCAGGTGCAACCACGTTCTCTGTCATTGATTGCAAACGGGCCCACCACCAGATCCCCATGGCACCTGAAGACATCGAGAAGACAGTAATCACCACCCCGATTGGGTTATTTCAGTTTCAGTTCATGCCCTTCGGTCTGAAAAACGCAACCCAGATCTGGCAACGCTTCATCAACTAAGTGCTATTCGACCTAAAATTCTGCTTTGCATAACTTGATGACATTCTTGCGTTCAGCTCCTCCGTCGAGGACAGCATTCGATATGTGCAAACTGTTATGAACACACTCTCGGCAGCAGGCATTGAGACCAACCAGAACAAATTGCAGTTATATCGACCCGCTGTCACTTTTCTTGGTTTTCAGGTCTCTGCCGACAGCATTTCACCGCCCTCTGAGAAAGTACAAACAATACTAAACCTACCCAGACCTGTGTCATTCATAGAGCTCCAGCACTTTCTGGGTACGGTTAATTACTATCGCCGACATCTACCTCGGGCTGTGGAGATTCAGGCTCCACTGATGGATGCCTTGGCAGGCACCAACACTTCTGGATCTCGGCCCGTTTCATGGACCCCTGCTATGATTGACTCTTTCACTGCCCTCAAAAATCGTCTTGCTGAGGCCTGCACCATCGCGCATCCTCATCACAATGCGCAACTTTTCATCACCACAGACGCGAGCGATACTGCCATTGATGCTGTCCTTAGCCAGAAAATCGACCGCCAGACTTTGCCTCTGCAGTTCTTCTCGCGCAAGCTCACCAATGCACGACGGAAATATTCTGCGTTTGACAGGGAGTTGCTCATGGTATACGAAGCGATCAAGCATTTTAAGACTGATGTTGAGGGACACCCTTTATATGTTTTAACGGACCACAAACCCCTGGCTGTGGCCATTACAAACCCGCCAGCTGACCCGCCTCCTCGCCGCTTCAGATACATGGACTTCATATCTCAGTTCACCACCGATGTCAGACACATAAAGGGTGCTGACAACACAGTTGCTGATTTCCTTTCACAAGTTGACACCGTCCATTCGCCGTTAGACCTCTCTGAACTGCCTAACCTCCAACCTGCCGACGAGGACACACAAAACCTGATTTCAGACTCTACCTCTTCACTACACTTCGTCTGCACCACCTTCCCTGGCATTTCTGGTGAGATCTGGTGCGACGACAGTACGGGCACATTATGCCCCCTCATCCCAACCACACTCTGTCAAGCTGTCTTCAATGCATTGCATAATTTAGCCCACCTCGGTGTTCATGCGTCCACCCGCCTCGTAGCGGAGCGATTTGTGTGGAGAAATGTCAACAAGGATTGCCAGCAATGGGCACACTCCTGCGTCGCGTGCCAACGATGCAAAGTACACAAGCACACTTCACCCCCCCCTCGGCGCCTTTTCGATCCCTCCTGGGCGTTTGCAGCATATTGATATTGGCATTGTCGGCCCTCTCCCCCCCTCTAACGGCTTTCGTTATGTTCTCTCGTCTATCGACCGAACAACTCGCTGCGTCGAGGCTGTCCCTCTCCCCAATATTACGGCAGAAACTGTTGCTCAAGCTTTTGTCGAGTCATGGGTATCGCGTTTTGGATGTCCAGCTATCATCACGACTGACCACAGTAGACAATTTGAGTCGGCCCTGTTCAACGAGATTTGTAACATTTGCGGCATCCGGCGCATCCATACCACAGCATATCACCCGCAAAGTAACGGGCTAGTAGAGCGCTGGCACCGCACTTTCAAAGTGGCTCTTCGATGCCATGACACTCTATGGACGGAGGCCCTTCCCCTTGTGCTACTTGGCATTCGTGTGATCTATAAGGAAGACCTGAAAGGCACAATAGCTGAGTTCATATATGGCCAGAACATTGTTCTCCCTGGTGAACTCGTGAGCCCTTCTGCTTCTCTCCTTCAGTCTGACTTACCTTCCTTCGTGGACCGCGTCAGACACCACTTCATCAACCTCCACATCCCTCCACCCGCCACCCATTCCCGCTCTAAGGTTCACGTCCCAAAATGTCTGTGCAATTGCGAATACATCATGCTCTGAGATGACACTGTCCGTGCTCCCCTCCAACCTCCATATACCGGCCCGTACCAAGTTCTCCAGCGATCAGCCAACACCTATGACATCCAGATAAAAGATTCAGTTGTTACAGTCTCTCTCAACAGACTTAAGCCTGCTCATGTCGAGCCTGCTTCTACCCCCCTTCATGCCACAACCACGCCACTCACTGTCGTGGCTCACGATGCTCCGACCACTCCCTCCACGTAGGACTTACACAGTCGGTCGAGTGACTTCCAGCTCCAGTCGTCAAGCTCTCCTCCGACCTCGCCCCCTACTCCGGCCTCACGCACTCCGTCGAGTGACCCCATGCTCCCCATGTCGAGCTTCCCTATGATCATGCCCTTGGTGCCAGGCGCTTCGCCAGTCCCTCTCCCCTGTCGCCTGCCTCGCCCTGTCGAGGTTTCCCACACCCCCACATCTTAAACGTGCCCTTGCTCGAGGTGTTTGTGCCTGTTCCCCCGGACATAATCCACGACAACTCTATAATACTAGTGATGATACACTGTTGGTCGTGTGTTTCCCTTCATCCAGTGCTCATGACACAACCTCCGCCATTCCCTGCCACCTGGTGAAATGTGTTCCCCTCTCGCCCGACGTCGACCTGAACATGCTTCGTGTGTTCGCCACGCCCACCGGAGACATCGTCGTCGTCGCTCAGTTCCTCCCGCAAACCACCGGCCTACCTGTCGCAGCACGACGCCTGGCTCGCTTCAACGACTTCCAGGTTCGGTGGCCGAACCTTCCTTCACGACATCTTCCCACGCAGCTCCCCGACGACTCTGTCCAGCTGACTGTGGTCTGACTCCTGTGGACCACCCCTGCCGACGCCATAGTCACCCCCCCTCCCCGGCCTCTCAAGAGTACTCCGTACTGCAGGGGGGGGGGGGGTGGGCTATGTTGCGCCAATGAGGTCAACACCAGCATCGATATGAGTATCGTCTTTCAACTAAGCTAAACACTATCTTTGTGCAGTTCCGCCATGTCAGTTCTCTGTAAGCCTTTGATGTGTTCAGGTGAATAAATGAACTACTGCAAAATGGGAGTGTTGTTTGGTGTAACCGACCCGAACTTCCTCCTCAAGATTATCTGTGAATTTCGAAATCGAATGCCTGAAAAGAAATGAATATACAATTCATGGTTTATATCTGACCAAACAAAGAAAGATTCGTATTTGTAATAAGCTTGCTTCTTTCATACACATGGCGAAAACTGAAAAACCAAGTACTGGTACAGGAAAAAAGCATATGCAAACGGACAATCAGATGGAAAGTGCCAGTCTCGAAGTGAAAATGTCACCCACGAAAAAACACAGTTATGGACCGTTTTATAACAAAAAATAAGCTGAGTAAAAGTCATAACAATACACTTAGGGCCTACTAGGTCGAATTTCAAGCCATCAAATGCAGCATCAAGGCAGTCGTTAATGGACATATGGGTGAAAAAGGACGGAAAAAATTGAAAATTGGTAACATATCGGCAGAATAAAGGCAGGAACTCACAAAAGGTGAACATGAAAGCCACACGGCAAACACCATGAATACCATCCAAGAGTTTTTTACCACTAAGTACACTAGCTCAAATAGTGAGGAGAGTGGTCAAGTAAGAAATGATTCCTTCCCTGTCCCTAATCTTAAATTACTCCATCAAAATGTTCAGTCACTCCCAAATAAACTAAATGAAATAGAAATAATATTAAATGATGTAAATGATATTTCTGTACTATGTTTTACAGAACAATGGCTCAAACAAGATATATTAGAGCAAACATACCTTCCTCAGTTGAAACTTACAAGCATGTTTTGTAGGAAAATATCGAGTCATGGGGGTACTTGCATATATGCTAAAGAAAATATTGAATTCAATAGTTTAACTAAATACCATAAAGTGTCCTGTGAAAAAGATATAGCACTCTCTATTGCTGAACTACCAAGGCAAAATGCAGTTATTTGTGTATACAGGTCACCAGATGGAGACAAAAAAGTGATTTACAATCACATGGAAGAAATTCAATCTGCCAAGAAAAATATATTATATGTGGTGACCTTAATATTGATTTCTCTAAATCCAATAAATTCAGAGATGACATTATAAATTTACTACAGTCGTTCAACATCAATCCAACGGTAACTGAACCAACTCGAGAAACACCTAACTCAGCATCTATTATTGATCACATCTTGATAAATACGTGCAAATATGCCTATAGCACACGAGTTGTAAACATGGGTTTCAGTGATCATTATGCTCAAATTCTTGCAATGAATGTTTCAGGACACCAAATTCCCAGTCCAATACAACATACTGTAAGGAATTTCAGTGTAAAAAATGTGGAATATTTTTGTTCTCTCCTAGAGGATGAAAGTTGGAAAGATGTATGTGACTGTAATGAGACCAATGAGAAATATGATAAGTTTATGGCTACAGTCCAACATTTTTTTGAAATGGCTTTTCCCAAGAAAACAACTATGTTGATCTCTACTCAAAAAACAAACAAGTGGATTACAAAAGGGATAAGGATATCATGTCAAAATAAAAGGAGAGTGTATGAGTACTCCAAGCATAATACCAGTCCTGACTTTATTGCATATTAAAAAAAAAAAAAAAAAAAAAAAGCCTTGTTATTTCAAAAGCAAAAAAACTAGAAAATGACAAAATATTGTGTGATTCCAAGAATAAAACTAAAGCAACCGGGCAAATTATAAGGAAAAAAATGGGTACCAGGCCAGTAAATCACAGTAATATAGAGCTGATTATGAATAATAATAAACTAACTGACCCCAAACATGTTGCTAGTGCTTTCAACAATTATTTTGCAAATATAGCACAGCAGTTAATAAACACACACGATGACAACCAGTCCCTCAGATAAAAAAATTTATTCAAACACATTATTCCTGTATCCAGCAACACCTGAGGAACTGTCAAGAATCCTAAAAGAATTACCCAATAAATATTCAGTGGGTGTTGATGAGATACCAGACGCTATTATCAAAGCTAGTGCAACATTTATTGTTGAACCACTAACAGACATAGTAAATTCATCTTTTGAAAGTGGTGGATTTCCAAATAATCGAAAAACTGCAAAAGTAACACCTTTGCATAAGAAGGGTGCAAAAAGTGATATAGCTAATTATAGACCAGTTTCAGTTTTATCAGGCTTCAGCAAAATTATGGAAAAAATGCCCCTTAGAAGATTAACAGTTTTCTTAAATAAAGAGAGGCTGATAAGTGACTCCCAGAGTGGTTCAGAGGTGGGAAGTCAACTCAGTCAGCAATTTTTGCCTTCTTAAATGAAGTATTAATAGCAGTGGATGATAAACAACATGTATCTGGGATATTTCTGGATCTAAGTAAAGTATTTGATGTAATTGATCATGGCATTCTCTTGTGTAAATTAAGTAATTATGGAATTAGAGGCCAGTCTGAAAAGTGGATCCAGTCGTACCTCAGAAATCGTCAGCAGATTGCAGAAATATAACACAAAGATAGTGAAACACAAAAAAAAATTCTAGTTTTTTTCAGTGACGAGAAGAAAATCAAGTATGGAGTCCCACAAGGGTCAGTTCTAGGATCTGTCCTATTTCTGCTGTACGTAAATGACTTGGCTAGTAAAATACACAATGGAACTACTGCACTGTTTGCAGATGACACTAATATTCTAATTAAATCACAGAATGAGGAAAATCTGCAGGAGGCTGCAGCATCAGTTATGCGTACCTTAACACACTGGTTCAAGACCAATAGGCTCATCATAAATTCTGAAAAAACTGTGGCAGTTAACTTTCATACCACACAAATATCCAGCCTGCAAACCCTTTATTCACTATCGAAGGAAAAAATGTGTTGAAGGTCAGTCATACAAAATTTCTAGGTGTACATGTTCAGGCAGATCTGAAGTGGGAGGTACACCTAAACAATTTAAATAAGAGACTGAATTCACTAGCATATGCTGTTAGGATCCTCTCTCAAAATACAAGCTGCTCACCAGTGCTGGCAATGCATCATTGCAGTACACAGTCACTACTTATGTATGGAATAATTTTTGGGGGAATTCCACAAATACTACAAAAACATTTAAAATACAGAAAAAGATTATCAGGGTGATGAAAAAAGCTAAATGTAGGGATTCCTGTAGACCCCTTTTTAAAACTCTGAAAATATTGCCACTGCCTTGCTTGTGCATATGTACGAAACACTAATTTTCACAAAAGGGAGCATCTTAAAAAAGGAAAATCTCTTCAAACACAACTATGATATACACACATATGAAACTAAACAGAAGATGAACCTACACAGGAACACAGTAAATACAAACTTATGCAAAAGAGGAATGTATCATTCTGGAGCTATGTTATATAACCATATGCCTTCTTACCTAAAATACATACCAACATTAAATGCATTTAAAATAAACTTAAAACAGTTCTTGCATGACCACTGCTTCTATTCTTTGTCAGAGTTTATGGAACATCATAATAAGTAAACCTCATTTACCAAATTTCACTAATTTGTCAATTCATAATATAGTTTACATTGTGCTTATCATGTCATCTCACTTAATAACTGCTATTATCACATATAGAAGTAATGTAGTACACCAACCTACATTATTATGCAATTTTACTATGTCAACAATGTAGTCAAAATGACTACTGTATTGTAAACTAACTAGGTTTACCACTATCCTATATCACATGTACAAACAATGTACGAAACTTATTCTTGGACCAGTAAATAAATAAATAAATAAAATAGGACCAAATTGCAGAGAAAATCTCCAAGGTCATGGAACATGTCATTACTTGACATTACAACATAAAAGTAATAACAGATAAAAATAAATGTTTATGAACCCAGAAAAGGTCAAGCCATGAGTTTAAGTACATGCAGTCAACAATATAACACAGGAATCAGCTTAATTTTTCAAGGAACTCCTCAACAGAATAGGAGTGACCCATGAGGAAACCCTTCAGTTTAAATTTGAAAGCATGTGGATTACTGCTAAGATTTTTGAATTCTTGTGGTAGCTCATTGAAAATGGATGCAGCAGTATACTGCACACCTTTCTGCACAAGAGTTAAGGAAGTCTAATCCAAATGCAGTTTTGATTTCTGCCTAGTATTAACCAACATTAAAATGTACAGTTCGGCTTTAGAAGTCATTTAACAACTGACAATGCTATATTCTCTTTTCTCTGTGACATATTGCATTATTCTTGGGAATAAGCTGACATTGTTTACAAGAAACAACAGTAAAGAATATATATATTGAGAGGCCAATGTCAAAATACCCAGACTAGTGAACAGGGGTCAACAAGAGGTTCGTGAACTTACACAACTTATTGCCCGAACCACCTCTTTCTGAGCCAGAAATATCCTTTTAGAATGGGAAGAGTTACCCCAAAATATAATACCATACAACATAAGCAAATGGAAATAAGTAAAGTAGACTAATTTTCGTGTCAAACAATCACTTACTTCGGATACCGTTCGAATGGTAAAAATGGCAGCATCTTTGAACAAGATCCTGAACATGGGCTTTCCATGACAGTTTACTATCTATCTGATGACCCAGAAATTTGAACTGTTCAGTTTAACTAATCACATGTCCATTCACTGAAATTAAAATGTCGGGTTTTGTTGAATTGTGTGTTAGAAACTATAAAAACTGAGTCTTACTGTGATTTAGCATTACTTTATTTTCTACAAGCCATGAACGTAAATCTTGAATTGCACCATTTGAAACCTAGCCTTTACTACCAAGCTAGTGTCATCAGCAAAACAGAAATATTTTAGAGTTACCCATAATACTAGAGGGCATATCATTTATGCAAATAAGGAACAGGATTGACCCCAACACTGATCCCTGGGGCACCCCCTATTTGACTGTACCCCACTCAGACACCACATCACAGCCATTCTCAACACTGTGACCTTTTGCTGTCTGTTGTTAAAGTAAGAGGTGAACCAATTGTGAGCTACTCCCCATATTCCGTAATGGTCCAACTTCTGGTGCAATATTTTCTGATCAACACAATCAAACGCCTTAGTTAAATCAAAAAATATGCCTAGCCTTCAAAACTTTTTGTTTAACCCATCCAGTATGTCGCAGAGAAAAGAGAATATAGCATTGTCAGTTGTTAAATGACTTCTAAAGCCGAACTGTACATTTGATAGCAAGTTATGTGATGTAAAATGATCAATTATGCTTACATACACAGCCTTTCCAATAACTTTAACAAACACTGATGGCATAGAAATAGGTCTAAAATTGTCTACATTATCTGCTTCTTCCTTTTTATAAAGCAGCTTTACTACTGAGCCCCTTAATCGTTCAGGAAACTGACCATTTCTAAAGGAAAAATTACAAATATGGCTAAATACTGTAGTGCTTTGAGAATTTCCGTGTAAATGTTAGAACCACTTGGCCTTCCTCTGTCTTGAACACACGATATTTTAAAGAGAAGTGTGAGAGAGACCAATCTGACCTACTATGCCACTATGCAACCTTCTATGCATTGCATTGCATGTGTGTGCATGTCTAAAAACATTCACGAGCAAACTGTGGATGCGGCAGCCGACAAGTACCGGCTGTACGATCCATAGAGTTTCAATGTAAGTGTAGAGAAGAACAAGGAGTGTTTACATATTATTTATGTATTATTCTGTGTTTTTAGTGACTGTGGTGATTGTTAAGGACAAATGTAGAAATGAAATTAGACTTTCAAGTAATTCATATGTTGGACTTGCTAGAAGCAAGACATGTTCATAAATTGCGAGTCGTTCTTAAACCAAGTCGCTTATGAATGTTTATTTAATACATTCCTAAAGCTCAAAATACGAGTGAAATACAGGAAGATGGAGATATTTAGATGTGGAATGCAAGAATGTTATTCTACATACTCCAATACATCGTTAATTGGTGAAAACATAAAGTTTGTATATGTACTGCACACATTCTATCGTCAAAAAGCGTTAGAGCATGGTGACCAGTGAAAAGGACTCGGAAAAAAAAATGGGAATTTGAAAAGAAATCGAAGAAGAAGATATGATGTGTTGCCATAGCAACCAGATATAGCAAGACGAGAACTGTTTTGTGTAATTGGATTAAGTCCAAAAATCAAATGGAAAAAAATGTGGATGCAACAAAAGAGAAGACGTAAGGAAGTAATAACGTTAAAAGAACGGAAAGAAGACTAAGAAGAGATATGATGAGAATAATTCAACTAAGAAGATCCAGTGGGTGGAGTATACAACTCACACACATCACAGTGATGCCGACGCAGAAACAACATCCAACGCCACTGGCACCAGTTGCGGTTCACTGGTGCTGACCTGCTTCCACGGCTGCTTACCGATGCCGACCGAGCGAGGTGGCGCAGTGGTTAGCACACTGGACTCACATTCGGGAGGACGACGGTTCAATCCCGTCTCCAGCAATCCTGATTTAGGTTTTCCGTGATTTCCCTAAATCGTTTCAGGCAAATGCCGGGATGGTTCCTTTGAAAGGGCACGGCCGATTTCCTTCCCAATCCTTCCCTAACCCGAGCTTGCGCTCCGTCTCTTAATGACCTCGTTGTTGACGGGACATTAAACACTAACCACCACCACCACCACCGATGCCGACGTCGACACCAACATCTGACGCCACCAGCTTGCTGTTCACCAGTGTTGAATTGCCATCACATCCGCTTACCTACGTTGGGAGAATTCTACGCCGGGTGAGCGCAAAATAGAACTTAAGTACCTTAGCAAGGAGGGATACAACCAATAGAGTGACTTTTATTGGTGTAGTTATTATACTTAGAGTTCATTCGTTACTAGGTCTAAAACTAATAGGAATATGGATAATACACAGAGAATTGGGGAAACTTCAGAACCAGCCATGGCTATGAAAGTGAGTAAGGAAGTGCCAGATTGGTCTGAATTAGTAAATTTAAACAAAGCCCAGAATTTACAGTTAAATGAAACTTTAAAAGCTCAAAATGCTACATTAGATGCCCAGAGTGCAGCTTCAACTGCTCAAAATGCTACTTTAAGTAAAGAACTAGGCTCAGTAAATTCTCAATTAAATTTATTAAATGCCAAAGGAGAATCGCAAAGCAAAGAATTTGGTAGTCTATGCAAAAGCAAGGGGGGCTTTAAACACTGAATTTGACGATTTAAATAATGAAGTAGTGCATTTGAAATTAGAATTAAAGAATGAAGTAACTAACTCTTTAAACCTCCTTCTAAATCAACTGTTCACTGACTAGTCAGAAACAGAATGATCAAATTCAGGAGTTGATAAAAAAGTTAGAATTTGATATTGAAGGTAAATGTAATAATGTGGAATCTGAACTTAGTGGGAGGTTAGGATCATTTGAAAATGTGTATAATGTTAAGTTTGATGCTGTAAAGCAGAGACTCCATACTTTAAAAGGGAGCGTCGATAAGAATAGCGAATTAATACCAATAATCCAATGGCATTAATACATGAGTAGAAAATGTAGAAAGAAGTTTCCAAGAGAGAATAACTCTGATACAATAAATATAAGTAGTCTGGAGGAACAGGCAGAAGAAATTACAGACCGAAAAGTTAGTGAGAGTATAACCTCCTGAAATGTTTCAACTATTGCTTCGTCCAAACTTAATGATACTAGCAAGGTTACAGATGACATGTGGAAAGAATTCAAGCTTATCCAAAACAAAGTAGAAAAAGTGCATCGCCACCTAATGTTGTGTTTCCTAGGGAAGTGGTGATTGTTTTGCAGTGGGGAGACATTCAAACAAAATTTAACGAGAAGTACTGGTCTGCACTTGCTCAAGTGAAGTCAATATCAGATCCATGGGACCTGGGCAGAGTCATATATCCCCAGGGACATAAACATTCTTAGTTAACAGGTGGAGTGACGACCGTTGGGTCCCGAGTTGTTTTCGGTGTTTCTTCTTTAATAATTTCCCTGCACCGAATTTCCCCAAACTCTTAAACTATTCTATCCTCCCACACTTAGAGGTACTGGTAAAAACCTTACCAGTGAGCATTTGTTATTATGTCATCCAAAATTACTCCTGGTAAGATATTTTCTTGTTCCAGTCAGTTAGATGTCCCGACTTTGGTCAGCTGCAGCATGAGGCGGAGAATTGCACACGTGTTGTCTCCGATCTCAGACATTGGGCACAGCCTTGGGGCAGGATATATTAGGTGCCTGGTCAGTTCTTATCTCCCTCAGTCATGGGAATACTGTTCTCATGCAAAATATAATATAGTCAAGCCAGCTTTTGCCTTTTTGCATTACACGAGGTTTCCGTCCTCGCTGAGTTGGCCTTAGGACAGCTGCATTACTCTTTGTCGGATGTACCGCCATAGTTGGTCCAGAGTTCAAATTTATATTTTCTAATGCATATTTGTGTTAATGAATGGAAGTGAATATTACATTAGCAGAACATATAATATTGGATGAATAATTAAATAATGATGATACTATAGCATATAATGTTCTATTTTGTATAGAATATTTTATACCTTTTATGAGATGTGATGTAGACAGGAGGGTTTGTATTGATTTTGAAAGGGGTGGGTAGTGTAAATAAGAGCAAGATTTACACCAACAGTGAAATCATGGATAACACAGAACACACATCACACCTTTCAAACAACCCTCACAAACAAGTGTGACTGGTTCTTCACCATTTGCCGTTTCCATAGGGTTGCTAAGATTTTCTTCGGGGAGGGTGAAGGTGGGAATGTTTGTTCTGTAGGAGACGATTTAACACCATACCTCCTCCAGCTCCTCACTCAAGTACCGGCGAGGCAGGGATCCTGGGGAAGGAGGGTTCGAAGGGTTTCCTGTCTTCTTTCTCTTCTTCGATCTTAGCAATCATTTATATTTTTTCCTTTCTTACTTCTCTTTTGAGGACCTAACTATTTTTCCCTCTTTCCATGTTCATATACTTCTATCGCAGAAGTCCTTCCTAGTCTCCATGGTTTCCAATATCCTACAACTTATTTTCACATATGAAGGCCGAAGAATTAGAACACACAAACACACTTATGCATTCACACAAAGAAATACTAATACACAAACAATGAAGTCACAGATTAGAAGGATGTAAGAACCACCAAGGGTTGTAGGGGAGAAGATATATGTACGTCTAGAAAGCTACACACATTGTTTTTATTATGACGGTTCTACATTGCTTATTTACATGAAAAGCCTCCATATTGCATATGTACATAAGTATAGAAAAACTATGATGATCTTACAACGAGTATACATAAGCAGGAAGCATGAGTAATGAAGGAGAACGCAAACCAGACTGGAGTAAATTGTGATGCATATTTAAAAAAAGTCAGTGTAGCGAATAGTTGGATAAATTGATGAATAGTAGGATAAAGGGGCTTGAACAATAGGTAGACATAGTATCTACCATGAGTTGAATAATATGTGTAGAGATAGTATCTACTAAGAGTATAGAAGTTGAAAATTAGAGGAGGACTCTAGGGTATTAAATGAGGTACTAAGAAGTGAGAGTGAAGTGTAAAATAGATTTTTATTTTACCAGGAAATATTTGATTATAGTGTACATAAAGATGTATACAAGGGCAATGAACCATGAGGCATACTCATAAAGGATAAGGGAGGCATACCCGGCATTTGCAAAAGATATAGGGCAGGATGAGCTGTGGCCAGATGAGTAGGGATATTTTATAAAGGGGCGTATGTACCAGGATGGAAGGAGGAAGTGAATTCATAGGGTCAATCCACATGTAAGGTAAAGGTTCTGATCCTAGGGGAAAAGGACAGTATCGTGGTAGGAGTCACATTTAATAAGAATTATTCAGGTAAGTTTGAATTCTATATGTCACTAGCATTATTATGTTTTATGTGAGTTTACAGTCCTCCAGACTACCAACTACTATAAATAATGACACTATTACATACCAAGGAAAAAATAGTACAAGGAATTAGAATAAAGAATAAAGTACTCAAGTGTCACGAACACCTGGAGCTTATGATTGGAAACTAAAGGTTTAGTCCTCACAATTCCTAGATATAAGAAAACTTAACTACAACATTTCAATCAATGTTCACATTTTATAATTAAAGTAAAATGAAAAAAATAAGCAATAGCTAAGTAATAAGAAAAAGGGTATTTACGGTTATGAAAAGAACAAGGTATACTGTTGAAATATGAATTGTTATTATATGTGATACCAATGTACATAATGATTGTTTATAAAATATATGTTCAGTCTGAGGGGGAGGAATACATAGTGCTTCAAGAGTTTCTGCATAAATTCTAGAACCACTTGCCCTTCCTCCATCTCAAACACAAGATATTTTAATTAGAATTGTGAGAGAGATGAATCTGACCTACTGCGCATTGCGTGTTTGTGTGTGCAGGTCTAAAAACAGTCACGAGCAAATTGTGGATGCGGCGGCCAAATGGTGGCCAACAAATACCTGCTGTACAATCCATAGTGTTTCAGTGTAAGTGTGTAAGTGTAGAGAAGAACAAATAGTGTTTATTTATTTTTCTGTGCTTTTAGTGACTGTGATGATTGTTAAGGACAAATAAAGAAATGAAATTAGACTTTCAAGTAATTCATATGTTGGACTTGCTAGAAGCAAGACATTTTTGTAAATTATGTGGTTGTTAAACCAACGCTATTGTAAATGTATTTAATCGAGTCTAATGTGAGACGAATTGGTTGAGTTGCAAACTTTTGAATATTTATGTGAGAAATGGTGACTTTGTTCTTTGTGGAAGTTGAAATATACCAAGACTAAACTAAAAGTATTCTGCGAGTATCCAATTATTTCATGAGTCTTAGCCAGCTTTATTCGTTGGAGAAGAAGTTTTTGGAGATTGACGGGGCCGACTATCCAGAGAGGAAGATCGACTGTGCATACCAAGTAAGTCAACTGATGTGAGAGCAGTGTGAAGTTGGCAAATCAGCTCCACATCAATTCTTGTTGTCTAGAGCGTTAGAATACAGAGCTAACATGTGCAGCACAGTACTTTAATATTCTTCTAGGCATTCCATCATATCCATGAGAGTCCTCAGTCTTCAGTTATTTAATTATTGACTCAATCTCCCACTTGTCTGTATCACAGAGGAGTATTTCAGACATCAATCTCGGAAAGGATTTGCCAAGAGAGTTATATGATCCCCTGTTGAGACTAAATTGTTATTTAGTTCATGAGCAATGCTCAGTAAATGATTGTTAAATACTGTACGTGTATCTGATTTATCAGTATCAGAAATATTTTTAGTACAAATTGACTTTATATCACCGACCTTGTGCTGCTGACCAGACACTTCCTTCACAACTGACCATATGGTTTTAATTTTATCCTGTGAATTCTATTTGTGTACCACATACTCTTTGCCTTCCTAACAACATTTGAAGCATCTTACAATACTGTTGGGCTACTGTAGCTTTATTGTGACTACTAACATTTTGATATAATTCCTGCTTTGTTGTACATGATATCCTTATCCCACTAGTCAGCCACACGGGCTGCCTTTTACTGATAGTACACTGTTTAGAACATTCTAATGGAAAGAAACTCTCAAAAAGCATGAGAAATGTTTTAAGGAAAGCATTATATTTGTCATCTATGTTATTGGAACTATGAACATCCTCTCACTCTTGTTGCCTGATGAGTTTTAAAAAACACTATTGCCATTGGATTAGCTTTCCTACATGGTTTGTAATTATATGTGGCATTTGAGTGCGGAAGCCTTTTAGTGTTAAAATTTGTGCATCGTGGTCAGAAAGGCCATTTACCGTTTTACTAAAAGAATGCCCATATAGTAATGAAGAATGAATAAAAATATTGTCTATGGCTGTGCTACTGTTCCCCTCCACCCTAATTGGAAAAAAACACAGTCTGCATCAGATCATATGAGTTTAGGAGATCTACCTACATCCTTTTTCTTGCACAATCACATAAAAAATTAATGTGGAAGTCACTACATATAATTAATTTCCAGTACTTCCTATAAAGTGAATCAAGAACCTTCTCTAGCATGAGCAGAAATGCTCTGAAGTCAGAGTTAGAGGACCTGTAAACAACAAAAATTAGAAGTTTAGTTTCACTTAACTCAACTGCCCCTGAACAACATTCAAATATCTGTACAGTGCAATGCCACGATACATCTATTGACTCAAATGGTATACTGTTTTTTTTACGTACATGGCCACTCCCCCACCCCTCAAGGCCTCAGGGAACTCCTTGAAAAACAGCCAGCTAATCTGTACCCTGGTAAACGAAGCCCCTGAATTGTCAAATTATGTAAGCAATAATTTCACAGTCAACATCTATAAGCAGTTCACTAACTTTATCCCTAATACCTCTTATGTTTTGATGAAATATGCTAATTCCTTCTCTGCTTGGAAACATGATGTCCTCTGAAGGTGATTCCTTAGTTAGAGGGACTTCCTTTAAGCAGGTATACCTATCAGCTGATATCAATCTAAAAAAGGTACAGCTCTAACACCAGCTACTATAGGAATTTTATCCATGAGTGATCCCATCACCGCCACTACACCATCACTTATAAGCTTGGCCAGTCTTCCCTTTCCGTACCTATTGAGGTGCAGGCCATGCCTGGTGAAACCCGATCTACTAATAGACTCAACTGGCACCACTGCAATGCGACCTATGCCCACTGCCATCAGTGCCATCTAAATCCCCATGTTAACGCACCTAACAACCGCATTAAGATGAGGCCGATCATGACGCTGAAACGGTTGCAGGAAATGCAGTCAGTGCCACAAGTTTGAGTAGCTATCTTTACCAGGTCACTACCTACACCATATTCTCTGTTCCTATCAAGACTATTCCCGGCTCCACCCACTATCAGTTCTTGTCCTCCTTCGTAAAGTTCCTACATCACTCCCCTATTCTGTAAATCACCTGAGCCAACCTTGCACTAGGTTTCACAATGCTGATGACCTGGTACTCACTCCCCAACACTTCCTGCAATTGCGGCCTAGACATCTACTGTGTGAACTACCTAGCAGGAGACCTCCTACTTTCTGTTGCACTTTGCAACTGACTTAGGTCTCCTAACTGCTGAGGACTGCTGCATGTTTCCTACACCTACAGCTGCAAGAGGCTTCTCTCTACTCAACTCTGATAGTTGGTCAAATTTATTGCATATATGCAAAGTACAACTGTCTGAATACCTCCTCCTCCTCCTCCTAGCTGCCTTCTTGCCAACTGCCTGTTCCCATTCTCCAGCACCCTCCAGCCTCCTCAACCTATCTAGTTCCTCCTTTGCGTTCTGTAACTGCACCTGAAGGGCACAGATCTTACACTCCTGCTCCTCTGTCAACTTGTTTCTACTACAGACTCTGCATTCCCAGGAGAAGCTCTTGCTAGAATGTCCACTGGTTTCCCCACTGCAGCCACCTTAATGAAAAAACTTTGAAAAAATCCCACACTGTAACCCACTACTCACAAACCTACGACAGAGCCCACACTTCTCACTCGTGGCAAAATTTTACAGTTACTGAGAAAAACAATAACTATGTTACCTAAATTCAGTTACATCAATAGAACTATTTATAGAACTAACAATAGCATCACTAAGCTCTCTCTTAACTAGGGATGCAACAACTTTTATTAATACTACTAAACCACACCTAATACCAATACCAACAAAACTTCATAAAAATATACTACCTAAACCAAAAATTCAAGTGAGACTTGAACACTCAACAAAGTTAAAACAGTGAATGAAAATGTTACTGAAATATTTCACTAGAAACAATAAGAAATGTCTGCTGAAAACTAAAGCACAAATTTTCTAAATGACTTCAACGCACAGAAAATTCTACAAAACACAGCGAGCGAACATTTCCAAAAGTTTATTACATCATTATTTCACCACAAACAGCATGAGACACCGTTGAAAACTATTAAATTTAATAACTGTATAACAGTGGACAAACAACTTTGTCAGTACTTAGCTTTATAACCGCTACAGCTGCAACCGCACGCCGTGAAATGTGAACACACTTCATCTTCAGTGTTGTCAAATTGGTGTCCTTTCATGCCCCTTTTCATGCATGGCAATAAGAAAAAGTCACACAGGTGAGTAAGGTGCATGGGGTAGTGGAACCATGCTATTTTTAGCCAAAAACTGCCTAACAGAGATGGCTGTGTGTGCAGATGTGTTGTTGTGGTGGAAGAACCAGTCTCCTGAAACATCCTGGCAGATTAAAACTGTGTGCCCGACCGAGACTCGAACTCGGGACCTTTGCCTTTCGCGGGCAAGTGCTCTACCAACTGAGCTACCGAAGCACGGCTCACGCCCGGTACTCACAGCTTTACTTCTGCCAGTATCTTGTCTCCTACCTTCCAAACTTTACAGAAGCTCTCCTGCGGTACTCACAGCTTTACTTCTGCCAGTATCTCGTCTCCTACCTTCCAAACTTTCTCCTGCAGGAGAGCTTCTGTAAAGTTTGGAAGGTAGGAGACGAAATACTGGCAGAAGTAAAGCTGTGAGTACCGGGTGTGAGTTGTGCTTCAGTAGTTGAGTTGATAGAGCACTTGCCCGCGAAAGGCAAAGGTCCTGAGTTCGAGTCTCGGTCGGGCACACAGTTTTAATCTGCCAGGAAGTTTCATATCAGTGCACACTCCACTGCAGAGTGAAAATCTCATTCTGGAACCAGTCTCCTGTCTGCCTCAAAACTTCCACTAAAATTCCAGAACTGAGCTTCAAGATAATCTTTGACAGTTGATCAGTTGTCTGTCGCTGGTCTGTGAAAATGAGCTTTTTCAATATTTTTGTCAATTTAGCACTTGATGGACGTCCAGAATGAGGTTTGTCATCAGTTGACATGTCCTCATTTTTAAATCGAGCAAACAACTTGTACACTTGAGTTTTTCCTATAGCGTCACCTTGGTGAGATGTTTTCAACATTAAAACAGTTTCAGCAGCATTTTTCCTGAGTAGATAGCAAAATTTCGCAGCTGCACATTGTTCACTTAAACTTGCCATCATGAAAAATGAAATGAGAACAAAACAGCGCAAACAAAAAAAATCACTGCGGGTGAACAGAACAAGTCAGGCTGACAACACAGTCAGCACTGAACTGGCAGTGAGTTGCACTATACACGCCTAGCGACAGAAATGTATACTACACAAGCTCTGCCTGCAGCAATGTTATTCTGTTTTTTTGGATACCCCATCGTAGGCAGTCGTTCTTCTCTTGTTCTGTTTGCAGGTGGAACAGGAAAGAAAATTATTTGTAGTGGTGTAGGTTACCCTCCGCTATGCTCCATACAGTAGTTTGCAGATTGTGTATGTAGACTGAGATGCCCAGTATGTGAAATCATGATGAAGAAATAAAATAATGGCGCAGTCAGTCTGTTAACAGAGTGGAATGTTGTGGGTCAGCTAAGATTAGGGAAACATGTTCCAATAAGGATAGACTTTCTCATGAATTGTAAGAAATGCATTTAAAGTTGCCAAGGTGTTACCTCACTGGTTTTTGGCTTGTTTCAGATTACTGATAGGAAATATTGTTGCAAGACATCAGAGGATATGTAAGAATGTGCAGTGTGGTAATAGGAAGAAGATTGTCACTGAGCCACATGTGCATGAATTCTATGACAAATTCCAAGAAATCTCTTCTTTCAAAAGGACTATTATAATTCACAGCCTGCATTGAGAGTGATAAGGAAATTAAGCAAATATTTACTGAACGAAATGTGTTAAGTGACACAGAAAATCTGTCTATAGCTCAAAAGTGACATTATAAATAAAGTTACTAAAGCCTTACAAAAGAAATTTCAAAGAGATGTCTGAAAGAATCAATACAGTGGACTATAATGAGTTTGAATAAGAAATTAAAGCAGTGAAAAGCATTCATCATGAGGGCTGGGACAGGAAACACTGTGGTGGTGACAACTACATCTAAAACAGAAGCTTTTTTGTGGGCAATGTCATAAAATGTGTGAATAAGGTCCTGCAGGAAAATTTCGCAATGAACTTAAGTACAAATATGTGACATTCTATTTAATGAAACTGAAAAGAGCCTCTTTTGCATTAAGAATCTTTATTACCAGATATGCTAGCATGAGACTAATATCCAAAATGAAATGGTGTCCTACTGTAGCCATTAATAGCTAAAAGCCTTAAACAAATTAAATTGGCAGTTCAGCACTTATGATTTTGCCAATATGGTCGAAAATATAGTAATGCCAGCGTATGTGACCCTTGATATAGTGAACTTTGCACTAATGTACCAGTGAGTGGAACCTTTGATTTAATCAAAAGTAATTTACTGAAGAACAAAAAAGGGGAAACAGTAGAATTAATAAAAGTTTAAAAAACTGACATATAATTATTTTTCTTTTAACACTAAAAATTACCGTGAACCTGATGGGCAGTGGTGGAATTCTGTCTGAAATTTTTTATGGAGCATATAGAACAGAAAATCTTACCAGAATACCTAGAGATAGCTCAGAAAATAATGCAGTTGTATAGATAAAAAATCTACTCACCAAGTGGTGACAGGAGAAAACATGAATAAAAACATAAAAATGATATACTATTGTTGTTGTTGTTGTTGTTGTGGTCTTCAGTCCTGAGACTGGTTTGATGCAGCTCTCCATGCTACTCTATCCTGTGCAAGCTTCTTCATCTCCCAGTACCTACTGCATCCTACATCCTTCTGAATCTGCTTAGTATATTCATCTCTTGGTCTCCCCCTACGATTTTTACCCTCCACACTGCCCTCCAATACTAAATTGGTGATCCCTTGATGCCTCAGAACATGTCCTACCAACCAATCCCTTCTACTGGTCAAGTTGTGCCACAAGCTTTTCTTCTCCCCAATCATATTCAATACTTCCTCATTAGTTATGTGATCTACCCATCTAATCTTCAGCATTCTTCTGTAGCACCACATTTCAAAAGCTTCTATTCTCTTCTTGTCCAAACTGGTTATCGTCCATGTTTCACTTCCATACATGGCTACACTCCATACAAATACTTTCATAAACGACTTCCTGACACTTAAATCTATACTCGATGTTAACAAATTTCTCTTCTTCAGAAACGCTTTCCTTGCCATTGCCAGGCTACATTTTATATCCTCTCTACTTCGACCATCATCAGTTATTTTGCTCCCCAAATAGCAAAACTCCTTTACTATTTTAAGTGTCTCATTTCCTAATCTAATACCCTCAACATCACCCGACTTAATTCGACTACATTCCATTATCCTCGATTTTATTTTGTCACTAAAGGGGAATGCAAATGATATTAATGAATTTTCTGCAACATGTAGCACCCGCTCCCCAAAATAAATTTCTCTGTTAAAAATGAATATAAGATAATTTTTTTGACACAATAGTTGCTAAAGAGAACAACAGGCACTAATTCTCTAAGCATAAAAACTCACTTGCACTGATCTTATAATTTTAAGTCATAGCACCCAGTGAAATATAAGATGGTCCTAAACAATTTGTAGGTCAAGTGGGCAGAACTTCACTGTAGTGAGCATATTGCTCAAAGAAATATTAAAACAGCATTTGCTGATCATTTAAGTACAACTAAATACTAAATAGGCCAAATAGTTATTACCTTGAAATTTTACACTCAGTTACAAAAGGATTTTTTTTTGAACACTTAAGACCAGTGGTCATAAATATTTTTGCCCAAGAGCCAATCCTGACAGTGTCAGTCGACACTTCAGACCGCGTATGCACTGATCTTACTATTAATTGGTACATATATAAATTAGTATGTTATGAGCCCTCAAAAGAGTATCCATAGTAAGGGCGCCAGTACGTTGGTTGCTGGTCCCCAAATACTGAGAGTTAAAAGTTGTCACCATTCAGAACACTTTGCGTTGACTGTTCTCTATTTCAGTATTCTGCCACCCTCAGAGACCCCAAGGTTGTGACACTGTAAATGCTTGATGAAGTGCTGTGTTGTCTGTCTGACCAGATGATTAACTGATTTATAACAGTAATTGTACTTATACAGGGTGTAGCAAATAAAAGTGGCCCGGAGAACTGAGTTCAAAACTTCTGGGTCCTGGTCACCAAGTTGCTGAAGGTTGATCGATGTTCGATTGCTGGAATTGCTGCAGTCTCATCCAAAGTGTTCTGCTGCAGTTCTTAAAGACTATGAGGGCTCCCCACAAAGGTAGTAACCCACTGATGATCAGGTGACCTGAGTGGCCAGCTAGAGCCGTCACTCAACTGACATCTGTGAACAACCCTGCCAGGTGTGAAGCATGAAGATTGTGTAAATGTGGTCCAAAATTTGGCCGGCTCTATGGGCAGTTGCTCCATCCTTTTGGAAATAACCACAGGTCTTTTCCTCCTCCATTAACGCTACCACAAATGGTTTCAAAATGTTGGTAATGTAATGCGCTGAGGTCAGTGTCTGATAAAAGAAGATGGGACCAGTAACACAGGATGCAGACACTCCAAACCAAACCCTAAGTTTCTTATCATGCAATGGTGTTTCATGAAAGTTACGTGTGTTCTCCGCTGCCCAGAACCTGTGATTCTGTGAGTTGACATAACCATTTACGTGAAACCAGGGTTCAACAAGCTTGAAGAACAGATCCATGTTCAAGCCATTTGTTGTTATCTCTGTGAACAGCCACTCACAAAAGTGGAGACACTGAGGAGAATCTGCTGGTTTAAATCATGAACGACAGATACTCAGCTAGGATGCATGTGCGGATCTAGGTAGAGTATTCGTCTACACAATATGCTGATCTCTTGCAACAGATGTTGGGTTGATTTGGTAAGAATGAAGCATTTTCTAGCGAACTGCAGCCACATTTTCTGGTGTGGGGGTATGTTTCAGTATGTTTTTTGACTTGTTCAAAACAGTCCTGTCTGATGCCATTTTTGGACTAAGCATTGCATGGCACTCTTTACTGGCACTTTGACACCATTAAACCTCTCAGCAAACAACTTACCACACCATTTCCATGACTGTGTTGTCACATAACATTCCACATAGAACAAGCACTGCTCCACTGTGAGTACCATCGTCCCCTTTGCACTGTTCCATTCACACTGACACAGCTCACACTATGCTCTGAACTGGTATGGATCATGTGATGAGCATACACATGGTGTGCGCATCACAGGGTGTGGTTATATACATACATTCATTCCCAGTCTCATCCACTCGTCCGGGCTGCATTTATTTCCTCACCCTGTATTTAAAAGCAGTATGCAATATGAGACACAGTCATAAATGTTTATTAAATGTTTTGCAAGTAACGTTTTTTCTACTCATTGCATTGTATTACAACAGCAGTAATTTAATTTCACTTTCTTTGCTACAAAGATATACAGCATTTGAAGAAAGGTGTCTGTATAATGGACATTTACAAGTCCATGTGTAGGGGTAACGTGGGATTGCTGCGTGGGATTAGCCGAGCGGTCTAAAGTGCTACAGTCATGGACTGTGCGGCTGGTCCCGGCAGAGGTTCGAGTCTTCCCTCGGGCATGGGTGTGTGTGTTTGTCCTTAGGATAATTTAGGTTAAGTAGTGTGTAAGCTTAGGTACTGATGACCTTAGCAGTTAAGTCTATAAGATTTCACACACGTTTGAACAACATGGGATTCTCTGGAATAACACGTTCCATTCTTATCCTGTTAAGGCATCGAAAGATGTTTCTGAGAGCCGAAAATGTGAAGCACACTCAAACAATTTAAAATAAGAGATGGTAGAATAGTGTATAATAAACTGAGTGACAGTCAAAATCTGCAATAGCTGTTTATTGTGTTTTCACTGCATGATGACCAATTTCATACCCAGGAGGTATATCTTCAGGTCACATCTGCATATAGAATGAAACTACATGAGTAAAAGCACTAATAGTCAACTTATCTTACCGAACAAAGTAGACAATAAAGCAATGTACTCACAAAACTAATACTTCATATGCCATGACTTCCAAGCTGCAAGTGCGCATGAAAATGTGTCATTCCTTGGTAAAACCTTCGATGAAACAAGAGGTGAACATCCAATCTGAACCGTGCAACATCAGTAAAAATCTCCAAAACTCTTAATAGATGAGCCCAATTAGCACATAACAATACAAGTATGATAAGATGAAACCTATGAGCACAAATCATTCCAGAATGAATGTAATGTAAATTAAAGTACAGCTCGCCATATCGGTAGAGTATAAAAGAGGAGAAACCTACTATTGTCAAAAGCCACAGAGGAAACAGACAATTAAAAGACACACAATCCTTGGGAGTCATCAGTCTACTAAATTATATTGGTACGGGTCAAATAGAACTGCATGTTACAACACTAACCAAACCAAGCATGTGCCACCCCATTGTGTGTTGAAAATTGCGACCAACATCTAGTGGTAGAAACAAAATTGAAGGACATGCAGACTGCACCAAGATGGATCTCAGTGTTAAATGACAATCCAGTACAAGAGACAGAAAATATTAACGATTCCACTTATGAGAACTAAAATACACTTAAAATTACATTTAGCTATGGAAACTGAACTACTTGTTGCATCCATAACATAACAGAACCCAACTGAAATCACAGTCCTTGATGGCAAAGTATATTAAACTAATAAGAGTATAAAAAAAACAAATGTCTACAATAGTGATAAGTAATGCTAGACCAACTTAACATAAAAATCAACCCCTATCATTTTTAAAACAACCCAAATTAACATGGAGGATATAGAGACCATATGGTGTATCTTGATGAAAGCAGACCAGAGTTGACAGAGACAAATTCATGGACCAACACCCTCCTAAAACTGACCTCACAAAACCGACCAAAACTCCTCTTTGACAGGATGGGAGTGGGGAGGGGGAATGGGAGGTGGTTGTGAATAGAGAAACAATGTAGAACTGGATCTAGGCGACAGGAACAATTATTTATCCCGGATGAATGGAAACACACATGCACCCTATCACTTTTGTACTCTATCAACGCTGTGAGCTGTGTTTTAATTTACATTACACTCATTCTGCTATGTTTTGTGCTCATAGGTTTCATCCTATCATATGTGGGTTGTCATGTGCTGTCCAGGCTCGCCTATTGACAGAGTTTTGGAGATTTTTAATGATCATACATGGTTCGAATCAGATGCCCATCTACTGTTTCATCCTAGGTTTTACCACGTGCTGTGGCGGAGCACTTGTTCTTTGGACGTCGCAGCTTGGCAGTGCTTTGGAAGTCAAAGAACAGATAGACACACCCAAGAATGTCAAGGAGCAGAAACAAATGAAATATCTTTTTAAGAACTGTCACTAACTCACTTTGGATTGCTAACGTCATAGTGAGACACATATCTGTTTTAAATAGTCTGCCATGAGCTATGAGATCTGTCCATACATAATTTCGATTGAAGCTGTGAAGCTTTGTATCAAAACAAGTGGACATAAAATACAGAAGAATTTGTGCTAAGCTGTTTACGTCATTTAGTAGCTAGGATGGATTAAAGCTCTCTTCCACCAGAAATACATCACAACAAAATGAAGGAGACAGGACGGTCATGTGACACTGCATTAACTTCGAGAATGGCAACCAGAAATTACTTACGAGATAAACTGATACGCATGTATTCTGGGTGACAGATCGTGCTTTAAGTGTAGAAAGGTATTTGGTTAACAGAACAAAACACCTCACATGTTACTTCCGTTTGAAAGTTTTGCCTTAGCAGCTGATTGGTATGAGCCACCCATTAGCTGACCAATTATGTAGCGGAGTAGCATCAAGTGCTCCACTGTTGAACATGAGTGAGATGTGTAGGCGACAGCTGTGTGACCGAACGCACTGTTGCCACTTAAACCATGTTAGCGATAGACAAAAATGGCTCTGAGCACTATAGGACTCAACTTCTGAGGTCATCAGTCCCCTAGAACTTAGAACTACAGGGCTATTATAAATGATTGAAGCGATTTCATAAATTCACTGTAGCTCCATTCATTGACGTATGGTCACGACACACTACAGATACGTAGAAAAACTCATAAAGTTTTGTTCGGCTGAAGCCGCACTTCAGGTTTCTGCTTCCAGAGCGCTCGAGAGCGCAGTGGGACAAAATGGCGACAGGAGCCGAGAAAGCGTATGTCGTGCTTGAAATGCACTGACATCAGTCAGTCGTAACAGTGCAACGACACTTCAGGACGAAGTTCAACAAAGATCCACAAACTGCTAACTCCATTCGGCGATGGTATGCGCAGTTTAAAGCTTCTGGATGCCTCTGTAAGGGGAAATCAACGGGTCGGCCAGCAGTGAGCGAAGAAACGGTTGAACGCGTGCGGGCAAGTTTCACGCGTAGCCCGCGGAAGTCGACGAATAAAGCAAGCAGGGAGCTAAACGTACCACAGAAATTACTTACGAGATAAACTGATACGCATGTATTCTGGGTGACAGATCGTGTTTTAAGTGTAGAAAGGTATTTGGTTAACAGAACAAAACACCTCACATGTTACTTCCGTTTGAAAGTTTTGCCTTAGCAGCTGATTGGTATGAGCCACCCATTAGCTGACCAATTATGTAGCGGAGTAGCATCAAGTGCTCCGCTGTTGAACATGAGTGAGATGTGTAGGCGACAGCTGTGTGACCGAACGCACTGTTGCCACTTAAACCATGTTAGCGATAGACAAAAATGGCTCTGAGCACTATGGGACTCAACTTCTGAGGTCATCAGTCCCCTAGAACTTAGAACTACAGGGCTATTATAAATGATTGAAGCGATTTCATAAATTCACTGTAGCCCCATTCATTGACGTATGGTCACGACACACTACAGATACGTAGAAAAACTCATAAAGTTTTGTTCGGCTGAAGCCGCACTTCAGGTTTCTGCTTCCAGAGCGCTCGAGAGCGCAGTGGGACAAAATGGCGACAGGAGCCGAGAAAGCGTATGTCGTGCTTGAAATGCACTGACATCAGTCAGTCATAACAGTGCAACGACACTTCAGGACGAAGTTCAACAAAGATCCACAAACTGCTAACTCCATTCGGCGATGGTATGCGCAGTTTAAAGCTTCTGGATGCCTCTGTAAGGGGAAATCAACGGGTCGGCCAGCAGTGAGCGAAGAAACGGTTGAACGCGTGCGGGCAAGTTTCGCGCGTAGCCCGCGGAAGTCGACGAATAAAGCAAGCAGGGAGCTAAACGTACCACAGCCGACGGTTTCGAAAATCTTACGGAAAAGGCTAAAGCAGAAGCCTTACCGTTTACAATTGCTACAAGCCCTGACACCCGATGACAAAGTCAAACGCTTTGAATTTTCGGCGCGGTTGCAACAGCTCGTGGAAGAGGATGCGTTCAGTGCGAAACTTGTTTTCAGTGATGAAGCAACATTTTTTCTTAATGGTGAAGTGAACAGACACAATGTGCGAATCTGGGCGGTAGAGAATCCCCACGCATTCGTGCAGCAAATTCGCAATTCACCAAAAGTTAACGTGTTTTGTGCAATCTTACGGTTTAAAGTTTACGGCCCCTTTTTCTTCTGCGAAAAAAACGTTACAGGACACGTGTATCTGAACATGCTGGAAAATTGGCTAATGCCACAACTGGAGACCGACAGCGCCGACTTCATCTTTCAACAGGATGGTGCTCGACCGAACTTCCATCATGATGTTCGGCATTTCTTCAACAGGAGATTGGAAAACCGATGGATAGGTCGTGGTGGAGATCACGAACAGCAGTTCATGTCATGGCCTCCACGCTCTCCCGACTTAACCCCATGCGATTTCTTTCTGTGGGGTTATGTGAAAGATTCAGTGTTTAAACCTCCTCTACCAAGAAACGTGCCAGAACTGCGAGCTCGCATCAACGATGCTTTCGAACTCATTGATGGGGACATGCTGCGCCGAGTGTGGGAGGAACTTGATTATCGGCTTGATGACTGCCGAATCACTAAAGGGGCACATATCGAACATTTGTGAATGCCTAAAAAAACTTTTTGAGTTTTTGTATGTGTGTGCAAAACATTGTGAAAATATCTCAAATAACAAAGTTATTGTAGAGCTGTGAAATTGCTTCAATCATTTGCAATAACCCTGTACTTAAACCTAACTAACCTAAGGACATCACACACATCCATGCCTGAGGCAGGATTCGAACCTGCGACCGTAGCGGTCGCGCGGTTCCAGACTGTAGCGCCTAGAACCGCTCGGCCACCCCGGCCGGCAGCGATAGACACATCTGTTGAGCAGTAGTCATTTTCTTATGATGTAACATAGGTGAAATGACGCTGTGACAAGAGCTTGTGTTTGCAGTGATGAGCGGAATGAAAGACGTCTTCTCGTAGGCAAGAGACGGGAAAATCAGGGGTAGCAGAACTCACGTGCCTGTTCTGTTTAATTCTTAAACCATCTTTCCTCCTTTTTCCCCAACCTGCGATCAATTTTTGCGCCCTCACTGCGGGTGCACATTTGGCGGAGACATACGAGGGTTGCACAGAAAGTAATACATTGTACTTTTCTTCAACAAATCTTTATTGAACATAATGAGAATTACACACTCGAAAGAATGGTGTTTTATCTACACATTCTATTTTTCCACGTAATCTCCATCCCATTCTATGGCCTTCCTCCAGTGCGAAACAAGGGCGTTAATGCCTTGTCGGTACTAATCTTTGTGCTGGTGGTGGAGCCAGTACTTCACTGTGAGAATCACCTCCTCGTCGTCCTCAAAATGTCTTCCACGAGTGGCATCCTTTAATGCCCCAAAAAAGTGGAAGTACGAGGGGCTAGGTCAAGGCTGTAGGATGGATGGGGTAACACCGTCCACCCTGTTCTGCGATATGTTCAGCAGTCCTCAGACTTGTGTGAGGCCGAGCGTTATCGTGTTGCAGCGAAACATCTCCTGGGTTGCTGTGGCGCCAAAGTCGCCGGAAGTGCGTCTTGTGTTTTGTTAATGTGTTGACACATGCTTCTGAATTAATGGTAGAGCCTCTTGGCATCACATAAATGAGAATTACACCTTCACAGTCCCAGAACACGGTGATCATGACCTTACTAGTGGAAGCAGTTGCTTTGAACTTGTTCTTCTGTGGGGAGTGGGAACGGCGCCATTCCATCTGCTGTCGTTTTGTTTCGGTCTCAAAATGGTGAACCCAGGTTTCATCACCTGTCACAATCTGGGACAAGAAGGCCTCCCGCTCAGCTTCGAAACGTTGCAACAAATCAAGATAAATGTTTTTTCTGTGCGATTTGTGACCCACAGCTAGACACCGCAGGACCCATCTGGCACACACTTTTGAATATCCAAGAGTGCGGATAATTGCATCCACACTTCCTTTGCTGATTGACAGATGCAGTGCCAACTACCGAGTCGTAATGCGTCTGTCCTCACGAATGACATCGGCTCGCTGCACCATGTTACGTGTGACAACCGTGGATGGTCTCCCCGACCGCTGCAAATCGTGGGGCTCAGCTGAACCGCCTTCTGATGACCTCACCCTCCGTGTCCAGCTACTAACTGTACTCCTGTCGACAGCAGATGCTCCATAGACTTTGGACAAGCTTTTCTGAATATTACCCGCAGTTTCTTTCTCTGCAGTGAGAAGTTCAATGGCGGCACGTTGCTTGTAACGCACATCACCTACAGATGCCATTGGGAAACCCTCGTATGTTGCCACTTCCTCGGTACGGTACAGCCCTGGATTCGCGACTGACAACAAATTTCACAGAAGATAGAGGCCAGTCCACTTATCCCTATGAAGAGAAAATTCTCTATTAGTGCGTAGTCTTCAATGTTCATCTCACGTGGCAGATGCTTTTTAACGGTGCAGGACAATTCATTTCGAAGTACTTTTATGTAAGATCAAATTATAAAAATATTTGACATTATTCAAATGATCACATTAACTTTATTCTATAGCCATTAATCTCTAATTTTCAAAATGACAAAAAGCCGATGAACCTCTTCATTTCCGATACCATTCGCATTACAAAGACTTTGTATAAAAAGCTACAAGTCTGATGTTAAGTCTGGATTTTTGTTGCGAAGTCTTAAGTACATAAATAAAACTGTTGATTAATATGATTTGTGATGTATATTTTTGCTATCTCATCTTTTGTGTCATTTTGACAGCAAGCAATCCTCATTGCATCATCGAATTTCGGAATATCTGACTATCATACGAGACAGTATTCTCATTATAGTGCGATTAAAAATAGTTTGCACCTGAGAGCCGACGAAAGGAGCGCTCTTTGTTGCTATCTGTCACAGAGCAACACAGTATATGTCAGAGAGATGGCAACTGTGCAGACTTCGTACGCGAAGCTGCAAGATAGATATCAGGTACCACGCGGGCGTAAATCAAATGCAAAGTAATTTTAATTGCATTACAGTTGCAGTAAACATCTACAACACTTTCGGAAATTTCTCGTCCTTGCTATGCTATTTACTTTGTGGTAAGTACACCGAAAACATTTGAAATAAAACTCCCTCACTGGTGTTTGTTTCTATAATTTGAAGTGTGTTCACAAATTCCGCTTCTTTAATTACTGATCGTTTTTTATTGACAGTATTATTTTATAGTAGACACGTGAAAAGTTGGCATGCGTCCCCAAAGTTCTGATCCCTTTATGTCGGGACCATTCGGAACACTTAGTGTTGACTGTGGTCTGTTCCAGATTGCTGTCAACCTCAGTGATCTAACAGTTGTGACACTTAAGTTACATGCTGAAGTGTTCCTTTTACCATGTGTATGAATGAATTGTATTAACAATAGTATTCGTACTTGTTTTTAGATGCACTATTGAAGATGAGACACCATCACAGAAATTTGATAAATGATTTAAACGTCAGTTTGCTTCTACGCACTGTGTAGTATTACAACAGCCTTATTTAATTTAACGTTCCTAACTAGACATAAGTACCACATTTGAAGATGACCATCTCTGTAACGTACAGTGACGAATCCATGTTGCTTTCGCGTCAAAATTTATATCATAGTAGCTGATCGGTACGTGTCGCGTACGTCTGTGAGTTGTCAGTACTGCAAGACAAACAACGAAATGATCTCCCCATCACATCCTCTAACCGTGCAGTGGCCGCGCTACTTACCCCTCTGCCCCTAAGGTAAGTAGCCAACTTCACCTAATTTGCTGCCGATTCCCCACGTCATTTAAAATTTAGCACATCCAAAAATATTGATTTCAATATTTTTGCTTTTTACTGAGTGGAAAATTAAAGAGACCTTTGGAGAAAAGAGAACCACTTGTATGAATATCAAGAGCTCAGATGGAAACCCAGTTCTAACCAAAGAAGGGAAAGCAGAAAGATGGAAGGAGTACATAGAGGGTCTATACAAGGGCGATATACTTGAGGACAATATTATAGAAATGGAAGAGAATGTAGATAAAGAGGAAATGGGAGATACGATACTGCGTGAAGAGTTTGACAGAGCACTGAAAGACCTGAACCGAAACAAGGCCCCGGGAGTAGACAACATTCCATTAGAACTACTGACAGCCTTGGGAGAGCCAGTCCTGACAAAACTGTACCATCTGGTGAGCAAAATGTATGAGACAGGCGAAATACCCTCAGACTTCAAGAAGAATATAATAATTCCAATCCCAAAGAAAGCAGGCGTTGACAGATGTGAAAATTACCGAACTGTCAGTTTAACAAGTCATGGCTGCAAAATATTAACGCGAATTCTGTACAGACGAATGGAAAAACTGGTAGAAGCAGACCTCGGGGAAGATCAGTTTGGAATCCGTAGAAATATGGGAACACGTAAGGCAATACTGACCCTACGAATTATCTTAGGAGCTAGATTAAGGAAAGGCAAACCTACGTTTCTAGCATTTGTAGACTTGGAGAAAGCTTTTAACAATGTTGGCTGGAACACTATCTTTCAAATTCTAAAGGTGGCAGGGGTAAAATACAGGGAGCGAAAGGCTATTTACAATTTGTACAGAAACCAGATGGCAGTTATAAGAGTCGAGGGACATGAAAGGGAAGCAGCAGTTGGGAAGGGAGTGAGACAGGGTTGTAGCCTCTCCCCAAGGTTATTCAATCTGTATATTGAGCAAGCAGTAAAGGAAACAAAAGAAAAATCCGGAGTAGGTATTAAAATCCATGGAGAAGAAATAAAAACTTTGAGGTTTGCCGATGCCACTGTAATTCTGTCAGAGACAGCAAAGAACTTGGAAGAGCTGTTCAACTGAATGGACAGTGTCTTGAAAGGAGGATATAAGACGAACATCAACAAAAGCAAAACGAGGATAATGGAATGTAGTCGAATTAAGTCGGGTGATGCTGAGGAAATTAGATTAGGCAATGAGACACTTAAAGTAGTAAAGGAGTTTTGCTATTTGGAGAGCAAAATAACTGATGATGGTCGAAGTAGAGAAGATATAAAATGTAGACTGGCAATGGCAAGGAAAGCGTTTCTGAAGAAGAGAAATTTGTTAACATCGAGTATAGATTTAAGTGTCAGGAAAACTTTTCTGAAAGTATTTGTATGGAGTGTTGCGATGTATGGAAGTGAAACATGGACGATAAATAGTTTGGACAGGAAGAGAATAGAAGCTTTCGAAATGTGGTGCTACAGAAGAATGCGGAAGATTAGATGGGTAGATCACATAACTAATGAGGAGGTATTGAATAGAATTGGGGAGAAGAGGAGTTTGTGGCACAACTTGAAGGGAGCGGTTGGTAGGACATGTTCTGAGGTGTCAAGGGATCACCAATTTAGTACTGGAGGGCAGCGTGGAGGTTAAAAATCGTAGAGGGAGACCAAGAGATGAATACACTAAGCAGATTCAGAAGGATGTAGGTTGCAGGAGGTACTGGGAGATGAAGAAACTTGCACAGGATGGGGTAGCATGGAGAGCTGCATCAAATCAGTCTCAGGACTGAAGACCACAACAACAACAACTGAGTGGAAGAACATTTAAGATCTTCTTAACGTTAGTTGATGTTTTTGGATTCGAGTGTCAGTTGCTATATGCGAATTATTACAAAATACGCCAGAGAACCGCGGGCTCCACGAATACTGTATTCGGGTCGCAGTTTGACTATTGCTCTAGCTCCGCCGGCATCACCTGTAACAACCTGCTAAAATACTTGGTATCCAGTGTAGTTTCTGAATTTCTGTACATTTTAAGAATTTTGATGTCCCATCCAGCAATGTCGTTACTAGTCCGCAGGACACAACTGTCCCACTTGACGCAAGGTACGACTATTGTAGCAATGCGCACGCTACTAGCAGGCACTGTGGAGACTCAGCCCAGGACACAGTAGCAGGGAAACATACCATCTAGTCGAGAATAAACAGTTAAAAACACAATAAAAATGCGCTACGTATCACTCTCGTCGGTTATTTATCAAAATTAAGTTTTATTTTTGAAGTTAATCCTAATTACCTTTTTTTTAGTAAATATGAGCTCTTTTTTGGCATTTAATACCACATGATCTTGGCCCATCCCTTCCACCCCTCTCTCACACAATGATACACCACCTTCCCCCAGCTCCCTCCCTCTCCACCTCCTTCCTCTTTACCTCTTCCTCTTCACCCCCACAACAGAAATTGTTTGTAGTTTTATGTTTGACATTATTTTACGTTTGAGATTAATTTTCTTGTTTTTTAATTTATTGTTTCAAATGTGTCTATCTTTGGTTATCTAAAATAGTAAGTAACTAATTACTACGATACAAAATCATTACAATAACGAAAATCTGTAAGTAAATGCTTAAAACATAACGTTTCCTTACACCCTGCTCGAAACATTCCTCACACACAAATAAAGAAAAGATGTTATGTGGACATGTGTCCGGAAACGCTTAATTTCCATGTTAGAGCTCATTTTAGTTTCGTCAGTATGTGCTGTACTTCCTCGATTCACCGCCAGTTGGCCCAATTGAAGGAAGGTAATGTTGACTTCAGTGCTTGTGTTGACATGCGACTCATTGCTTTACAGTACTAGCATCAAGCACATTACGTAGCATCAACAGGTTAGTGTTCATCGTTAGTGTTCATCACGAACGTGGTTTTGCAGTCAGTGCAATGTTTACAAATGCGGAGTTGGCAGATGCCCATTTGATGTATGGATTAGCACGGGGCAATAGCCGTGGCGCGGTACGTTTGTATCGAGACAGATTTCCAGAACGAAGGTGTCCCGACAGGAAGACGTTCGAAGCAATTGATCGGCGTCTTAGGGAGCACTGAACATTCCAGCCTATGACTCGCGACTCGGGAAGACCTAGAACGACGAAAATGTCAGCGTCAGAGAAGTTGCTGCTGTACAAGGTAACGTTGACCACGGCACTGTATGGAGAGTGCTACGGCAGAACCAGTTGTTTACGTACCGTGTACAGCGTGCGCAGGCACTATCAGCAGCTGATTGGCCTCCCCGGGTACACATCTGCGAATTGTTCATCCAACAATGTGTCAATCCTCATTTCAGTGCAAATGTTCTCTTTACGGATGAGGCTTCATTCCAACGTGACCAAATTGTAAATTTTCACAATCAACATGTGTGGGCTGACGAGAATCCGCACGCAATTGTGCAATCACGTCATCAACACAGATTTTCTGTGAACGTTTGGGCAGGCATTGTTGGTGATCTCTTGATTGGGCCCCATGTTCTTCCACCTACGCTCAATGGAGCACGTTATCATGATTTCATACGGGATACTCTACCTATGCTGCTAGAACATGTGCCTTTACAAGTATGACACAACATGTGGTACATGCACGATGGAGCTCTTTCACATTTCAGTCGAAGTGTTCGTACGCTTCTCAACAACAGATTCGGTGACCGATGGATTGGTAGAGGCGGACCAATTCTATGGCCTCCACGCTCTCCTGACCTCAACCCTCTTGACTTTCATTTATGGGGGCATTTGAAAGCTCTTGTCTACGCAACTCCGGTATCAAATGTAGAGTCCCTTCGTGCTCGTATTGTGGACGGCTGTGATACAATACGCCATTCTCCAGGGCTGCATCAGCGCATCAGGGATTCCATGCGACGGAGGGTGGATGCATGTATCCTCGCTAACGGAGGACATTTTGAATATTTCCTGTAACAAAGCGTTTGAAGTCACGCTGGTACGTTCTGTTGCTGTGTGTTTCCATTCCATGATTAATGTGATTTGAAGAGAAGTAATAAAATGAGCACTAACATGGAAAGTAAGCGTTTCCAGACACATGTCCACATAACATATTTTCTTTCTTTGTGTGTGAGGAATGTTTCCTGAAAGTTTGGCCGAACCTTTTTGTAACACCCTGTATATATGACAGATTACAATACAGAACAAAATTCAGCAGAATTCCAAATTTTCGTAGACGACCTAAACATCCTGATTTGTATCAGGCATATTTCACTACATTGGTAAGCCTTGGCGAAGAGAATTGATTATGTACTAGTGACTGCAGCTTTATTATACTGTTTCTCAAGTGGAGATCGACATCATAATCATTCAACTGAACTAGATCTGAAAACCTTCTCACAAAGTTCTCCCAACATCGAAATCCGTCTCATGACTATCTGTGCCATCGAGTCCTTTGAGATCAACAGATGAACAAGCTCCTTGTCCTCAGGTGCCTATACGATTCTTTGACAGCTCTAAGAATCGTAACAATAATAGATTTTGCTCCCTCTTCTGGGAAAGAAAACATCTTTCAAATATCTTTGGACCTGGTCAGACATTTGTTTACCATATTTCGATGTTTTCACAAGGATATTTGGTGCTTGAAAAAGAGCGTCTCGAATTCTCAGTCAAAACTCGCCATTAGTTTCTATAAGGGGGTGGTCACTGTGAAAAAAACCGTTTTGATCATCATACCTGAGGGCAAGGAAACTGTTCGTCTGTCATCGCACAAGGCTCGATGGCACAGGCAGAGTTAAGGGACGTATACAGCTGTCGACGTTGGAAGAATTTTACGAGAAGATTTCCAGATTGAGTGACGTTAAATGATTAGGATGCCAATCTCCACTTGAGACACAATGTAATCAAGCTGCAGTCACTAGTACATAATTCTCTTTACCAAGACTCACCAATGAACTGAAATGTGCCTGATGCAAATCAGGATATTTAGAGGGTCACACACTACAATTTGGAATCCTGCTGAATTTTGTTTTGTATTGTGTTCTCTGTCGTGTGTATTAAGTGAAGAAATATCATTAATTTTATGTGCATGGCGTAAGTAATCGCTATGTTTTAAGCATTTTTTTACAGATTATTACTGTAGTTATTTTGTATCATAATAATGACTTACTTGTTATTCTCACTTTACGAAATACACGCATGTTAAAGGACAAAGTAAATAAAGAATGTGAAGGTAAAATAACAGTTCAAAACATAAAACAAAAAAGTAAAATAAATAACTGTATTAATAATAAATGTTTAGCCATTTTAGTTAGGTATGTTGAAAATACTATGTCAGCATACTGTGCACAGATTATTTTCCAGAAATGATATTTCATAAATCACCTTTATTACATATGGATGTACTTAGCTTGAAAGCTTCTTTAATTTATGTTGTGATTACAGTTTTAATTTTTCAAAATTAATTAATGGTGGTGAGGTATTTTGCAGAATTTCAGATTATTGCAAAATTCGATTTTACCGTTTTCAAGAATGTTAATTACATATCAACTTTTATATAAGGAACATTTTTTATACGCATATATCATCGTTCCGAAGATATTACCTTACACCAAATCGCCTGTCTGGAGGTGTTTTACCCCTTAAAAGTGAAATTGGGACAAACAAAAAATACATATAGCGTTGTTTCGCCCACTCTATACACCCGCCAAGTTTCACCACGATCGTTTGTTGACACCTGGGACTGTTCCCTTGTAAGTCGCACTTTTTTGTGTACTGATATTTGATGCTGGTCGCTTTCATCTAGAGTTTCGAACCATAACAAGGCAGTACCATATCTAAACACGTAAATGCTTCAGAAGCAGTCAGTAGATTTTCATCTTCATTTTCTCGACCACTAGTTGATGAGATGCTGGCGGCGTCAGATTTATCTGTAATAAGCTCAACAGATTCACTATTCTGCATGACCCGTACTCGTTTGATGTCTTGGTTGTAGATTCACCGTCTTTTAACCTTTTAATAATATCGTATTTGTCTCTCAGAGGAAGGACAAGACGTTTACGTTTAGGCATTTCATATCACAAGTTTGCTCTCCGATAGTTAAAACAAGTGATCGTAAAATACCGCAAATGGTTACAGGTTACTATTGTCGGCTACTCGGCAACAGCGGGGAAGAATTGAGAGTGGACAGGAAGAATTGGGAGTGGACGGTTCAGTAAACCGGTCGTTCAATTGGGCGGCGTTTGGACAATCGACGTTCTACTGTATGTCCATTCTAAATCCCTCGTCCGATGATCGGCAGGGTAGCTCATCATCAGCAAATTTATTCCTAAAAATTTCTTCCTTTCTGGGCCAGTGATCGCAAGGTTTTGCTTTCCATTCTATGATGCAGAGATATTTTTGTGATAGACAGTGTATACCACTGCAAGAAATAAATATATGGGAGTATCTATCATTATATTTAACTCCGCGTCATTTAGAAATTGTGGAAGCTTGCAGCTAAAAATTTTGTCTTCTTTTCCCCACTTCGGCTGAGATTGCTTTGAGTTACCGTACACTATGGCAATTAGCTCTTGCTGCTTCAGTCTCTAGAGCATCACAGTCACTGTTCTCCCCAGAACTTGAACTTGTTTCACTTATTACATCAGAAACACACTAGTTAAATGGCTGCCAATCATCGGTTTCACTATGATCATCTGCTATTTTGGTTTGCAAATCAGATGGAAATCTTTCATCCACATCCTGAAATTCAAAATCGCTTGTAAAACTTACAAATTCATTTATAATAAGTAAGTAAGTTAAACACTCCAAAATAACAAATGGATGGGAACGCTTCATAGTGAAGGATAACACACATACACACACACACACACACACACACACACACACAGTGAGAGAGAGCGGGAGAGAGAGAGTGGGAGAGAGAGTGAGAGAGAGAGAGAGAGAGAGAGTGAGCGAGCGAGAGAGAGAGAGAGAGAGAGAGAGAGAGAGTGAGCGAGCGAGAGAGAGAGTGAGCGAACGAGACAGAAGAGAGTGAGCGAGCGAGAGAGAGAGTGAGCGAGTGAGAGAGAGAGTGAGTGAGCGAGAGGGAGAGTGAGCAAGCAACAGAGAGAGTGAAAGAGCGAGCAAGAGTGAGAGAGGGAGTGAGAGAGGGAGTGAAAGAGCGAGCAAGAGTGAGAGAGGGAGTGAAAGAGCGAGCGAGAGTGAGCGAGCAAGAGTGAGAGAGGGAGTGAGAGAGGGAGCGAGCGAGCGAGATAGAGGGAGCGAGCGAGAGAGAGCGAGCGAGCGAGAGAGTGAGCGAGCGAGAGAGAGCAAGCGAGCGAGAGAGAGCGAGCGATCAAGAGAGAGACAGCGATCGAAAGAGAGAGAGAGCGAGCAAGAGAGAGCGAGCGGGCGAGAGAGAGCGAGCGAGCGAGAGAGAGCGAACGAGCGAGAGAGAGAGAGCGATCGAGAGAGAGAGAGCGAGCGAGAGAGAGCGAGCGAGCGAGAGAGAGCGAACGAGCGAGAGAGAGAGAGCGATCGAGAGAGAGAGAGCGAGCGAGAGAGAGAGAGAGAGCGAGCGAGAGAGAGCGAGCGAGCGAGAGAGAGCGAACGAGCGAGAGAGAGAGAGCGATCGAAAGAGAGAGAGAGCGAGCGAGAGAGATCGAGCGAGCGAGAGAGAGAGAGCGAGCGAGAGAGAGCGAGCGAGCGAGAGAGAGCGAGCGACCGAGAGAGAGAGAGCGCTCGAGAGTGAGAGAGCGAGCGAGAGAAAGCGAGCGAGCGAGAGAGAGAGCGAGCGAGAGAGAGAGAGAGAGAGCTAGGGAGAGAGAGAGAGCGAGGGAGAGAGAGAGCGAGGGAGAGGGAGAGGGAGAGCGAGGGAGAGAGAGAGCGAGGGAGAGAGAGAGCGAGGGAGAGAGAGAGCGAGGGAGAGAGAGAGCGAGGGAGAGAGAGCGAGGGAGTGAGAGCGAAGGGGGGAGAGCGAGAGAGAGAGAGAGAGAGAGAGAGAGAGAGAGAGAGAGAGAGAGAGTGCGAGCATGGGAGGGTGGAAGGGAGGGAGGGAGCACAAGACCGATGCCACTGCTGCATGAAGTCCATTGCGGTAGATGGATGTTTTGCGCCCATAGTGATCGTAAAAATATGTTTAGGCAGTCTCTGATTATTTAGAAATGAAGAAGTATCCATGAAGATTCTATGGGAATTTATATGCCTATCATTCATGTCAAATGCTGATAGAAATACACCGAGGTGATAAAAGTCATGGGATAGTGATATACACATACGCTGATAAGTCAAAACATTACGACCACTACCCGACGCGACGCTGGATGTCGCCTGGTGGCGTTGCGGTTCGTGAAGCGATTACAAAAATATGGAAATTTGTGGTAAGTTTCTACTGGACCAAACTGCTGATGTCGTCGGTCCCTAGCCTTACACACTACTTAATCCTTCTTACGCTAAGGACGAGACACATACACACACCGATGTCCGAGGGAGGACTCGAGCCTCCGACGGGGCGAGCCGCGCGAACCGTGGCAAGGCGCCAGAGAATGCTATTCCGCGCGGCACAAAAGTATGTAAGCGGAGCAAACACGGGTGGAGGATTACCCAAGCGAAGATATGGACTGTCAATGGGGAAATCCAATGATACAAGCGTCTTTGACAAAGGGCAGATTATTATTATGCAGAGTCTGTGAACGAATATCTCGAAAACTGCGAAACTTGTCGAATGTTCACATGATACTGTCGTGAGTATCTGCGGAAAGAAACTATCACTAGGGGCTAAATGGTTGGACGTCCACGACTCTTCACAGAACGTGGGGTTCGGAGATTTTTGTTCTGTAAAGTAGACAGATGGTTCACTGTGGCATCTCAGCCGGAAGAGCACAATGCTGGTGCACGCACAAGTGCTTCGGAGCACATCGTTCATCGTACATCGTTGAACATAGAACTTCGCAGCAGACCACCCCTACGTTTTGACATGTCGACCCAACGACGTTTGCAGTGGGCATGGGGCTATCGAGATTCGACAGTCGAACGATGGGAACATGTCGGCTCTTTAGGTGAATCACATTTTTGCTACACTAGATCGATGGTCGTCTCCACAGACGCCCTTATCGAAGTGAACGGCACCTCGAAACGTGCAGCGCGCTACATACACAGATTTGTGAGAGCAGTATTATGTTATGGAAGACATTCTCCTGCGGTTTCATGGGACCTGTGGTAGTAATCGAAGACACGTCGATAGCTGCGAACCACCTGCATCCTGACTGATATCTTCCCCGACGGCGATGTCATCTTTCTGCAGAGTAACTGAACCGTGCTACAGTAGTTTGAGGAACACTATAGTGAACTCATCTGGATGTTTCAGCGATTGAACTCGTCTAATGTGAATCTTATGGAACCCATCTGGGCCAGACGCCATCATTGCCTATGCAAATCGGTGACCCACTATTTACGCGAATTACACATGTGCGTAGACATGTAATGCCACGTACCTCCACAAACCTACCAACAAACTATTGGATCACCGATACGCTGTGTCAGTGATGTATTCGTTAGAAAGCAATTTAACAGGTTCGCAGGAGAGCTTCTGTAAAGTTTGGAAGGTAGGAGACGAGGTACTGGCAGAAGTAAAGCTGTGAGTACCGGGCGTGAATCGTGCTTCGGTAGCTCAGTTGGTAGAGCAGTAGCCCGCGAAAGGCAAAGGTCCCGAGTTCGATTCTCGGTCGGGCACACAGTTTTAATCTGCCAGGAAGTTTCAATTTAACAGGTGGTTATGATGTTTTGGTCATCAGTGTATACAGATGGAACTAGTATCGCATTGCATTGGCGGAGCTGTTATTTGTACTCTGGTGATTCAATTGAAAAGGTTTTCGACGTGATGAGACCGGAATGCAGCCCCACTGTGAATGCTGTTCCCGAACACGAGATGAGTTAGTTGACATTCGTAAGCAGCTGGGAATCGCCCTGACTACTGTCAAATGATGGCAACTGCTGTGAATCAGTGCGTTGGAAAGCTCCCAAGAGTGAAGTAGCTGTAGTACAGATATCGAAGGTACCTCATGTACCATCCTCCCTTGTAGATCTTGTCCCCTCCGCAAGAAGTACAGGATCTGTCATTACTCGTCCACTTGACTGCGAGTGGCGTTTCAGTGGTAGATCTACGAGTGCTGTACACTGTGGATAGGGGACAGGAAGGACTCAGGGTGTTATACCGACCCCCCTAACCAACAGGTTCGAGGTGCTGTCTTTTAGTGATACAGAAAATGAGCCAGTGGGACTCTCTTCAGCTGTTTTGGGGAAGCCTGTTCTGTCCGGTGTCAAGAGGAGGCAAACGCAAAATGGTAGGGCTCTATTAAGGGGGCTTCATTCAACATGCTGAAGAGGCTATTCTGACAGCCACTGAGGGAACAGTGTGCAAGCAACTGCAGATTGTCGTGCTCGTTGGAACAAATGATGCATGTCGTCTGGGCTTCAAGGTCCACTTGGATCATTTCAGCAACTGGCAGAGAAGGTTGAGAAGCCCAGCCTTGCTCATGGAGTTACTCTCAATTTGCAGCATTATCCACAGAACTGATCGTGGCCCCTTGGTTCTCAACCAAGTGTAAGGACTAAACCACAGACTTAGAAACTTCTGTGACTTCCTGCGACTCGTCACACAGGAAACTGTAGGGTGTCCCTAAATGTGTCAGGTGTGCAGTACACCAGAGAGGCTGCTACCCAGGTAGCTGACTGTGCAGATAGTTTTTTTAAATTAGAGGACCCTCCGTCTAATCCAGATAACAGTAGCTGAAGGAACCCCATAAGCATCAGTGTAAGATCGAAAAAAGTCTGCCTCAAGTGAGAATATTAAAACCCTAGTGGTTAACTGCCGAAGCTCAAATGGTTCGAATGGCTCTGAGCACTATGCGACTTAACAGCTGAGGTCATCAGTCCCCTAGAACTTAGAACTACTTAAACCTAACTAACCCAAGGACATCACACACACCCAAGCCCGAGGCAGGATTCGAACCTGCGACCGTAGCGGCCGCGCGGTTCCAGACTGAAGCGGCTAGAACTGCTCGGCCACACCGGCAGCCAACTGCTGAAGCATTCGCAACAAAGTCTCAGTGTTCGAAGCGCTCCTGAAAATCAGAGAAGCTCACATAATACTAGGTACAGAAAGCTGGTTGAAACCTAAAATTGATAGCAGTGAGACTTTTGGAAAAAATTTAAGTGTATTTCGAGAGGATAAGCAAGTGGAAATGGAGTTGGTGTATTCGTCGCAGTAGACAAGAAACTCTAATCCACCGAAATGGAAATTGAAGCTGCATGTGAGATTGTTTGGTCTTCTATCCCCCATCATACTCACCGCATGATGTAACCGAAAACTTCAGAGAAAACCTCAGTTCACTTGTACGTAACCAAGATGGCTGCCGAGCCGGTGGCACCGTATGTAGCTCCGTATTCGGATGCAGTTTTCTTACGTTAAAGTTGCAAAAAACATTTCGTATTTACGTTCGCACAGTCGTTTATCGCTTACTCGTTAGATATTGTAATTTATAGAGGAAGAGTGAATAAAGTTTTGTAGTGATTCGTTCGTCGGCGCTTTTCCGCCGCGTGAGCGTAGAGATTCGCCGCCCTCCCGCTTGGCCGGCGCATGTCTGACTCCTGCGTCGACCCGTCATGTGTCTTCTATCGCGTCAGCATGCTGCGCCGCACCTCGACGTCAGCGGCAACGGCATTCAACGCGTCAGCACCCACCATATGTTCTCCCCACTCGCCGAGCACGTCTAGACGGCTGCCTCAGCGAGCCGAACCAAACGACCGCTTTGCATATGGCGCACTTTCGTACGACTGCTGCTGTTGCTAATGGAGATGAGTGGACCGTAAAAACCTCTTTGGACAAACTTATAGAAGAGTTATATCAACACCAAGGTGGCACTAACTCTAAGTACTTCGTACAGTGAAGAATCTAAGACGTGCGTGTCGTGTTTCCTTGACGTTGCCATCTCCGTCTCCACGTTGAAGAACAAAATGGCTCTGAGCGCTATGGGACTCAACATCTTAGGTCATCAGTCCCCTAGAACTTAGAACTACTTAAACCTAACTAACATAAGGACATCACACACATCCATACCCGAGGCAGGATTCGAACCTGCGACCGTAGCGGCGGCGCGGCTCCAGACTGTAGCGCCCAGAACCACTCGGCCACTCCGGCCGGCCTACGAAATAAAATTTGGGCGCTTGCTCTTATACAATGTAAACTAGAAGGCCAAAACGAAGAACTTCGTAAAGGCAATCACAGACTGTGGAAACAACTGGCTGCTGCCAATGCCCCAGATACGCAGGACAGCACCCGACACCGGGAGGCAGAAGTAAGAGACCTTAAAGAAGAGAATTAAAGACTTAGAACAGAAAACATGCCCGTTCCACTATCATGAAAGAGTGGTGTCTTTTTCTGCACATGTCCAAAAGAACACACACTATGCAGAATCCGCAGCAGTGATACATTGTACGAGGATTTGTCAAATGAAAACCTTAAATTTGTAATAACAAATCGAAATTTCGCGCCGTAAGTTGGTAAGCGTGCTATAAACGGCGTGCAGAATGGCTTGTAGGTGGCAGCATAGAGCAGATGCACACATACCGTCGCAGTATCAGTATAAAGATGGCCGCCCCACTTGCGACTTGCACCAGGGAAGAACAGCGTTCTGTTATTCGGTTTTTGCGTAGTGGAGGTGTGAAACCTATTGAAATTCATCGACAAATGAAGATTCAGTACGGCGATACATGTTTGTCACAGCAGCAAGTCTACGAATGGAGTAGGAAGTTCGCAAATGATGTGGCTTCAGTGGAAGATGCTCCTCGTCCAGGTCAGGTACAACGAGTTGTGACTCCACAGAACATTGCAGCAATTGAAGCAATAGTGAAAGAAAACCGCCGAGTGACACTGAATGACATTGCAGCATGTTTACAGATTAGTCATGGGTCAGCACACCACATTGTGCATGATGTGCTCCAGTTTCACAAAGTGTCTGCAAGATGGGTGCCACGGCAGCTGACTCCTGAAATGAGAGAACGACGTGTTGATGCTTGTGAAGGACTTCTTCGGCGCTTTGAACGAGAAGGTGATGGCTTCCTTGCAAGAATCGTTACTGGGGACGAAACCTGGGTTCACTTCCACCAACCAGAAACGAAGTGAGCGAGCAAGGAATGGCGCCATTCCTCATCACCAAAACCAAAGAAGTTTAGAACAGAACCATCAGCAGGGAAGGTTATGCTGACTCTCTTCTGGGACGAAAAAGGCGTCATTTTGGAGCATTTGCCCAGAGGGACCACTGTCACCAGTGCATCATACACAGATCTCCTAAAGAATCACTTGCGACTTCCCCAAACTTGTCCTCGAAATGCTCAACAAAAAACTGAGGCCTCATCATCATGAAAGGTTCCCCATCAGTTCTCTAACATACAGGGTACTGGGGCGAATAAGATCCGCTGCCATCCTTAGCATGACGTTCCTCCCATGGTGTGGCCAGGGAGGGGAACGATTTGGGGTCATACTTCCGTGCGTTGAATTGAGCTCGTGATCGCTTAGAGACCGTTGGTGTTTCACCACCAGCAAGACATGGGCCACGCTTCATTGTGTGTCATCCACCCTGATGCCACCCACTCCGACCAGGGGCCCTCCCAAGGGCCCCACCCAGTTGCAGCAAAGGCCACCTAGCAGGATGGCTATTGCCGGGAGTCCCGATGCCCCAGGGAAATAGACATCTACCCCTTGGCATACGTGGGGAGTTAACAGTGCAGGCATCAGGAGAGCGATACCTGTGTGGTCAGGGGGCTACAACCAACAGGGTACATGGCGGCTACGGACTGGCTACCGTGCTGGAAATCAGGTGCTGAGAAGTCCATGGTCATCGTCGATGCAGAAAGCGACACTATATAGTGCATGGTGGAAAACGCACCCAGGAAGGTGTCCTCGCCCAAGAGATGGAGAATGGGCGGGACTGCAATGAGACGACGAGAAAGTGGGCTAAAGATCTGAATGCATGATTGTCACGATGCATCATGTAAGGTGCCCTTCCCCAATTGGCTTGATCTTCAGGAAAATTTTGAAGAATGGTGGTAAAACATGACATAAAGGCCAAACCGTGTGAAACTCCTTTTAGTCGCTCTTACGACAGGCAGGAATGCCTTGGGCCTATTCTAACCACTGGACCCACAGGGGGAGCGTGAAGTGGAGAAGGGGTGGTTTAGCTATGATACTGAAACTGGGAAACATGCCGTCACATCATCGGTCAGTGTTGAAAGTATTGTAAAATTGCTAAAATTGTTCCCACTTATTTCAGTACATCTGCAGTGTCTTTTCCATCTCATCCGTCCACCAGCACGCTGTTGGTTACCACATAATGTGACTGACAACGCTTGAGTTACAGAAAGAGTTTTGAGGAGGGGTGACACCTTCTGGGGATGGCTAGCACCGAAACAGTGATCACATCCATGTCTGCAATATGAGGAATTAGTCGAAACTAGGTAAAATCCGTCGCTAAATAATTTGTTCCAAAAATAAAGTACACTCCTTCCTCTCTCCAGCAGCCCAGAACAGGCTGATTCCTTTTCACACCAATTTTCTCCCCTCCAGATTGCCGGCAGGGTGAGCTTTGTATCAGCGTAATAAATAAACTATGTGAAATCCATCCCTAAATAAATTGTTGAAGAAATAAAGTACACTCATTTCTCTCTCCACCAGCCCAGAACCGGCTGCTTCCATTTCCCACCAGTTTCCCCCACCAGACCTCAGGGGGATCAGGATGTTGGGGCAGACGTGCAGCTGAGAAAACCATGTGACGTCATGGTGCTATGCTCCTATGGACTTAAATGCACGATCACATGAGCTGTCGTGGCACCCTCTAGTGGTTAATTCGCCAACTACCTTAGTTCTTTGGTCTGGTGGATCGGAAGCAGTTTTCTCTTGTGTGTTGGCAGCCTATACGTAGCTTTTAGAAATGACAGACAATTCGAGCAGAGACAGATGTTTCCATGCATTGTGTAATGCATCTTTAATGCAAAGTAATTATATGCAGGACCGTATTCTTCCTCTTAATATGTTCAAGCATTAATGCTGGCTTCCATTTCTCAGCTGAATGAGTGCATGTAATACAGATATGAAAACACCCCCTGGGTAGCATCACCCTTGTTGCACAGCGACAACTGATCTCGGCCTCTTGTGGCGGTAACATGACACTAATGCTACAGGTAGATTACAAACTTATACAAATTATATTCGAATTGAACGGCATCATGAGCAGCCTCTAGTCGGGACAACACCATACTAACTCCCTCAGCTGCAGCAGTAATCTCTTACAACAAAATTCCCTAAAAATTCAAAATTCAAACCCATTTTCTAAGAGGATGACGCGCCAGAATCCCAAGGTGAGCACACTTATGGTGATACTGCCTCTAATTGTTTAAATAAAGTCTGAAAATACAGATTTATGTCCGACACAGGCCAAGTCCTTTACCCACAGTTCCAAGGAAGAGGTGGCGGTCAGGTGTCTTAAGTTAGTGGAAGTAGCCCAAGTGCATTTCTTTCCTGCTATTTTCTTAGGTCAGTAGAGGTATCCCAACTGACCAATCTTCCATCCAAAAATTCTCACTTCACAACAGGAGGAACGTGGTACTTTCCCGCCGTCTTAGGTAACGGTACTCGCGTCATCAACTGACGTCACGGCCGCCATATTGGATTTGGGCCATACGAAGGTTGCCCGCCCACCTACTGGCGTACTTGTCAATTGCATTAACTTAGAAGCTTCTATTCTGTACAGAAGGAAGAGAAAGGATCCCTTAGTACGTGATAAACTTCCACTCGATGAATACAACCATTCCAGAGAGAAAGGCGAGCAATGTGATGTTCTGGCATTACATAAGTAGAAAAAAAATGACAAAAACGGCCCGTTTTCTTGAGGTTTTATTACAAATTAATACTTTTCAAGTTTTCTCCTATAATGCTGCTGCTACTCCTCGTCTCGTGCCAGATATAACGGTCCTAGGTCATCTGCATGGCACCTCAAACGCTCAAGAAATGAGTTTTCGATAACCAAAGTATGAGCCGCAATATGGTGTACTAGTCGATTGCATTAACTTAGTAGCTTCAATTTTGTAATGAACGGAGAGTTGAGATACCTTACTACGCGACAAATTTCCGCACATTACCTATTACCAATCCCAAAAGAAAGGCGAGCAATGTGATGTTCTGGTATTACGACAGCTCGAAAACAAATGACAAGAACTGAGCCTTAACTTAAGATTTTATTACAATTTATTACTTTTGGTATTTTCTCATATAACGCTGGCGCTACACCTTGTCTGGTGCCATGTATTACGGTCCTAGTACAACTGCAAGGCACTTTAAACGGTCTGCAAGGCAGTTTGTAATCAAAACAAGAGTTGTAATATGTCGTACTTGTCGATTGCATTAACTTAGAAGCTACTTTGTACAGAACGGGGAGAATAGACGCCTTACTACGTGATATAAATTTCGATCAGATAATCCCCTCTAGAGAAGAGCAAACGAAGTGATCTGTCATTATGACAGTACGAAAGCAAGTGACAAAAGTGGAACGTTTACTTGAAGATTTCGCGTTTTCTCGTGTAACGTTGGTGCTACAGCTCGTCTCGCGCAAAGTATTACTCTCCTAGGTGAACTGCAAGGCACTTAAAACGATCTGTAAGGGAGTTTTCGATAGCCAAAACAGGAGCAGTAATATGGCGTACTGGTCGATTGCTTTAATTTAGATGCTTCTATTTTGTACAGTACGAAGAGTCCGCCTACCTTAGTAAGTGACAATATTTACTCGATACCAATAACCACTCCCTAGAGAAAGGCGAGCAATGTGATGTTCTGGCATTACGACAGTACGAAAACATGGCAAAAACTGAACGTTTACTTAAGATTTTAGTACAATTTATTTCTTTTCGCGTCTTCTTGTGTAAGGTCGCCACTACTACCCTCGTCTCATGCCAAATACGAAGGTCGTCCACAAAGTTCCGTTTTTATTTCTATCCGCGGCATCACTACGATCGCAGTTCCGAGCATGCGCGGCAGTTACTCTGACTCAAGTAGAAGACATGCACACCATTTTCAGATCGCTGCTGAAGACATGTGCTTTGTAGTGCTTCTTTATAAAGTCAGCCGCAATTGAAAATGCCGATGCGTGTGAAATCAGATCTGCGATTAGTTTTCTAAATGCAAAGAAGGTTAAACCAAAGGAAATTCATCGGCAAATCTGCAAGGTTTACAGACAAAATGCTATGAGTGATTCAGTGGTTAGAAGATGGGCAGACTGGCCCATGAAGGACGTGATCAAGTACACGATGAAGAACGAAGTGGACGCCCGTCTGTGGTTACTGATGAAATGGTTCACACAATTGAAGAGAAGATTAAGCAGAACCGTAAGGTGCCCTTGCTATGGAAGTTCCTCAAACCTGAAATTGTTACTGAAAAATTGAAATTGCGGAAACATTGCTCACGCTGGGCGCCCAAAATTCTTACTGAATACAATAAACAACGGATGGGCAGTGCACTTCAGTTTTTCACTCACTACAATGAAGAAGGCCTTGGTTTTATTTCTCGGAGAGTCATGGGGATGAAAGTTTGGTAACGTACGACACCCGTGAAACAAAACTGCAATCAATGGAATGGAGGCACACTTCATCCCCAACGAAGGTTAAGCCTAAGCAAATCTTGACACCTCGAGAAGTCATGAGCACCGATTTTTGGGATAGATAAGGCATTTTGCTGATTTATTTCTTACCACGAGGCCAAACAATCAATGCACATGGTTACTGCGAGATCATTAAGAAATTGCGCTGAACAATACAGAACAAGCGCCGAGGATTACTGTCAAAAGGTGTTTTTTCCACGATAATGCCCGACATCACACGGCGAATGTGACCAAATAACTCTTACGGGAATTTCACTGAGCCACGTTTGATCATCCTCCGTCCAGCCCAGACCTCGCTCCTAGCGACTTTCTTTTTACACAAAAATCTGTCCTAGGTGGTCAACACTTCAACTGTGATGAGCTGAAAGAATATGTTACCACATGGTTGAATACACAGGCGGAAACCTATGAAGAAGGCATACAAAAACGTTGGCCACGCTATGACAAGTGCCTACAAAATTTCGGAAGCTATCTAGAAAAGTAGTTTAACAGTTTTAGATTTTTGTACAATAAATATTTTTCTGTATCTGTACACGTTCGTTTTATATAACCAAATGGAACTTACTTTGTGGACATACCTCGTATTACGGTCATAGGTCAACTGCATGGCACTTAAAGCGATCAATAATTAAGTTTCCGATAACCAAAACATGACCTGAAATATGGCGTACTTGTCGATTGCATTCCCTCAGAAGCTTCTATTTTGTACCTAACTTAGAGACTAGATACCATCGTACGGCCGGCCGGTGTGACCGTGCGGTTCTAGGCGCTTCAGTCTGGAACCGCGTGACCGCTACGGTCGCAGGTTCGAATCCTGCCTCGGGCATGGATGTGTGTGATGTCCTTAGGTTAGTTAGGTTTAATTAGTTCTAAGTTCTAGGCGACTGATGACCTCAGAAGTTAAGTCGCATAATGCTCAGAGCCAACTATCGTACGTGACCAATTTCGAGCCAATAAATGTAATCTTTCCCTAGAGAAAGGCGAGCAGTGTGATGTTCTGGCATTACGTCAGTACGAAAACAAATGTGAAAAGCGGTACGTTTTCATAAGTCTTTGTTACAAATTAATACTTTTCGCGTTTTCTCATGTAATGTGGCTGATAACCTTCCTCTCGTGCAAAAAATTACGTTCCTAGGTCAACTGAAAGGCACTTAAACCAGTTGATATTTGAGTTTTCGATAACCAAAACATGACCTGTAATATGGCGTGCTTGTAGATTGCATTAATTTAGAATCCTATGTTTTACAGAACAAAGAGACTGGATACCTTAGTACGTGACAAATTTCCAGCGGATAAATGTAACTATATCCGAGAGAAAGGCGAATAACCTTATGTTCTGGCTCTATTATTAAGTTATTAATTTGTAATAAAATCTTAAAACTTTTCGCTTTTGTCATTTGTTTCGTACTGTAATAATGCCACTGCATATTGATCGCTTTCCTGTCAGCAATGGTTATTAACGAGTGCAAATTTGTGTCGCATAAAAAGTTATTGGGATTCTTCGTTCTGTACAAACTTAAAGTTCCTAAGTTAATGCAATCGACAAGCATGCCATATTACATGTTGCGGCCACACGTAGTAAGCGTTGCTTCACGCAGTGGAGAATGGCAAAACAGAGGCAGCCGGCGACCGAGGCGTTGCGAAGTAAGCACGGCACAGATAGCCTTGCTGACAGCAGCAGTCTACCAAGTGGCTGACGCAAGGACACACGCAGACCGAGCGCCGAGTGAAGCCTGGAGAGTGCTGAGTAAGGGGAAGTGAGACCAGCACGCTAAGCTACGCTGCAATATACTGTGGGAGTAAGAACAAAAAGCTACCACCGAGGGTAAAAAACGTCCTCCTGCCGGATATAAATAGTGGAGCACAGGTAGAAACAGACAGAAGCCGTTAGGAAGCAGTTCGGATCTGAGGACGGACGTAGTCCATGTCCGAATGTTCAATCTTCATAGGTGGCGATTCCGGAAGTCTGTTCCAGCTCACAGGAGTCATCTGTTCGCCGCCAGATGTCAACTTCAGCTCTGGAGGTCGGCCCGAGTTTGGTCGGCACCATGGCTGACTAACTACAGCGAGGACTTCCAGCGGGACCGGCCGCAGCGCGGTCTTGGTCACAGGCGCCGCCGGGGACTGACGCCCGGACTTCACGGCAACACGGAGCCACGGCGCTTGGTCCATCCATGACGGGACCTCGCGGACATAGCGACTGATGGCTTCCCAGCCGCCGGTGCAACAGCGACGCGGCTCAGTGGGCGTGCCGTACTGGGCAGCGAGTGGCGACGAGTTCATCTCAACCACAGGGCATCCTGGCTTCAGCGGAGCACTGGTGGCCTGAGGCTCCAAGTGCGATCAGTTGCGCGCGTCGCGTGCATTGTCGGAGAATCTACACAGCAGCAGCCAGGTGGAGGGATCGGCAGGGCTGGGCAGCGACGACGAGGGAGGAATTGTAAAGAAAGTTCAATAAATAATTGTAAAACGCCACGCCGTCTCAGTCTTTGGCGCAGCCACTGTGTCTGCTGCTAACAAGTAGCAAGAAGGTCTAACAAGTCCAGACGTGGACATAACAAGTGGTGCAGAAGTCGTAACAAGTGCCACCTCCGTAACATACACTACTAGCCATTAAAATTGCTACACCACGAAGATGATGTGCTACAGACGCGAAATTTAACCGACAGGAAGAAGATGCTGTCATATGCAAATGATTAGCTTTTCAGAGCATTGAAACAAGGTTGGCGCCGGTGGCGACACCTACAACGTGCTGACATGAGGAAAGTTTCCAACCGATTTCTCATACACAAACAGCAGTTGTCCGGCGTCGCCTGGTGAAACATTGTTGTGATGCCTCGTGTAAGGAGGAGAAACATGTAGCATCACGTTTCCGACTTTGATAAAGGTCGGATTGTAGCGTATGGCGATTGCGGTTTATCGTATCGCGACATTGCTGCTCACGTTGGTCGAGATCCAATGACTGTTAGCAGAATATGGAATCGGTGGGTTGAGGAGGGTAATACGGAACGCCGTGCTGGATCCCAACAGACTCGTATCGCTAGCAGCCGAGATGACAGGCATCTTACCCGCATGGCTGTAACGGATCGTGCAGCCACGTCTCGATCCCTGAGTCAACAGATGGGGACGTTTGCAAGACAACAACCATTTGCGCGAACAGCTCGACGATGTTTGCAGCAGCATGGACTACCAGCTCGGAGACCATGCCTGTGGTTACCCTTGACACTGCATCACAGACAGGAGTGCCTGCGATGGTGTACTCAATCTGGGTGCACTAATGGAAAACGTCATTTTTTCGGATGAATCCAGGTTCTGTTTACAGCATCATGATGGTCGCATCCGTGTTTGGCGACATCGCGGTGAACGTACATTGGAAGCGTGTATTTGTCATCGCCATACTGGCATATCACCCGGTGTGATGGTATGGGGTGCCATTGGTTACACGTCTCGGTCACCTCTTGTTCGCATTGACGGCACTTTGAACAGTGGGCGTTACATTTCAGATGTATTACGACCCGTGACTCTACCCTTCATTCAATCCGCGCGAAACCCTACATTTCAGCAGGATAATGCACGACCGCATGTTGCAGGTGCTGTACGGGCCTTTCTGGATACAGAAAATGTTCGACTGCTGCCTGGCCAGCACATTCTCCAGATCTCTCACCAATTGAAAACGTTTGGTCAACGGTGGCCGAGCAACTGGCTCGTCACAATACACCAGTCACTACTCTTGATGAACTGTGGTACCGTGTTGAAGCTGCATGGGCAGCTGTACCTGTACACGCCATCCAAGCTCTATTTGCCTCAGTGCGCAGGCCTATCAAGGCCGTTATTACGGTCAGAGGTGGTTGTTCTGGGTACTGATTTCTCAGGATCTATGCACCCAAATTGCGTGAAAATGTAATCACATGTCAGTTCTAGTATAATATATTTGTCCAATGAATACCCGTTTATCATCTGCATTTCTTCTTGTTGTAGCAATTTTAATGGCCAGTTGTGTACATCTCATGTTTTGGTTATCGAAAACTCACTGACCGTTTTAAGCGCCATCAATTTCACTTAGGACCATAATATTTGGTAGGTGTAGCAGCAACGTTATACGAGAAAACGCGAAAAATTTGTAATAAAATCTTACGAAAATGTACCGTTATTGTCATTTGTTTTCGTTCTGACGTAATGCCAGAACATAACATTGCTCACCTTTCTCTCGGGAATGTTTACATATTTTGGGGTATAACAGATCATTAGGTGGAAGATCTGGGGGTGAGGCGATAGGCGTAATACAACAGTTCTAAGCACAATTTTACTGTAATTAACCATCCAGGAAAATTCACTCTTAAACGCAAAGTTTTAAAATTATCACGAAATAATTGATTTAAAACAAGTTAAAAAAAAAACTTTATAACGTTTACTTTAATGTGGTAGCATGACCAAGAAAAACTTTGCAACCGGAAGTGAAAACAGTTACAAAAGACAAACAACTATCAGAATTTGTCTTTGGAAGGGACACGAAAATAACCATCTGAATACAGTAATATGAGTAATATACGTTTTCTGACTCCTCCTCCCGCAGAGTCCTCTTAGTTCAATATACGCCACAGTTGAGGCACGTAGAACACGCCAGGTATTCAGCCCCCTGGGCGTCGACCATTCCAGTCACCACAGCTCACTACAAATCAAAAAAGTTAATGATCGATACTATCCACGGTGTCATCGATACCGACCAAAGTCATCTACTGTCCAGAACACGTCGTGTAGCAGGTTGACGCAGTCCGGGGCTCCGCTCTTCCGTCTCGCTCCCTGGTTGCAACCGTTCTCCCTGTAGCTGGCTCCAGCTTCCCCTCGTGGCAGTCGGCAGAGGGCGCCCCACACTGTAGTACCGGCGCGGGAAGGCTGGGCACAGGATTCAAAGGCGTCGGACATGTGGCGATGACACCATTGGCACAAGGGGGGGAGGGGGGAATTTATGTCATGTACTAACGTATACGATCTCTTCGTTCTGTACGAAACTGAAGGTTCTAAGTTAATGCAATCGGCAACTACGCTATATTGCGGTTCATGTATTGGTAATCCAAAAATCACTTTTTGACCATTTTAGGTGCCTTGCAGATCACCTAGGACCATAATATCTGGCACGGCACTATGTGTAGCAGCAACTTTACACGGGAAAACACGAAAAGTAAGAAATTGTAATAAAATCTTAAGTAAACATTCCGTTATTGTCATATGCTGTCGTACTGTCGTAATACCAGAACATCACATTGGTTGCCTTTCTCTCGGGAACGGTTATTGGTATCGCGTGGAAATTCATGTCATGTACTAAGGTATCCAGACTCTTCGTTCTGTACAAAATTGAAGCTCGTAAGTTAATGCAGTCGACAAGTACGACAAATAACGTCAGTAGTGGAACAACCTTCATATGGGTGCATTTTGTTACTGCGGGATGGCTACATCAGGGCAGGTATCCACTCAGGGGCAAACCTGTTGTTCTCCTTTGACTGACAGGTACTTGACCTATTGTCCTCCTTTGATTGGCAGGTATGTAACCTATTGTTCTCCTAAAAGGGTGCTTACTTTTGATTGACAGGCACTTAACCTATTGTTCCCCCCCCCCCCCCCACTCTCCCGCTCCCCCCCCCCCCCCCCGGCCCCACCCAGCAGGAAACCTCTTCTTTCAGGTCTGAGTTATTAGAATAGCTTCTCTCACTCTTATCAATTTGTTTTACTACTTAATTAAATTCATTAATTAATTAATCTCTCCCCCATGGTAAACCCCATCCCCTCCCTGTGGGAAATTGGCCGGAAAAAGACTCGGTTGATCGGTCATTTGGAGGGAATTCGATTATAATGTATGGAATATCGTTTAAACAATTTATACAATGTAAAATATTGTTTAGTTATTTGTGGCAGTGGATGGAATATAGTTTGTTTATTTAATTAAAATCGTTGACTGGAAATCGATTACTGTGTATGGAATACTGTTGAATCAATTTAGACATTGTCTGGTATATTGTTTACTTATACAGTTTTGGGGATTCAAGGCAGTGTATGGAATATAGTGTATTTCTCTATTTAAAGAATTTTTCAGGAAATCGATAACCACCCCTGTCAAAACTTCCCTGCCCCCCTTGATCCCTCCCCTCTCCCTTCCCCGCCCCTCCACCACCTGGAAATTGGCGGCTCTGTGGTGGTGAGGACGGATCTCACGAAGAGAAATTCGAGGGTATATTATTCTTTCACAAAAAAATAACTTTGCGGGGCTAGGGTTACACTTGCTCATGAGTCTCTGCTGTTTGGGACGATGCAGGTCTTGTGAGAAGTAATTACATCGATCGCATTTCTTTTCTTATTCTAATTGTGCAAGGAATACCGTCGCCGGCCGGAGTGGCCGAGCGGTTAAAGGCGCTACAGTCTGGAACCGCACGACCGCTACGGTCGCAGGTTCGAATCCTTCCTCGGGCATGGATGTGTGTGATGTCCTTAGGTTAGTTAGGTTTAAGTAGTTCTAAGTTCTATGGGACTTATGACCACAGCAGTTGAGTCCCATAGTGCTCAGAGCCATTTGAACCATTTTTTTTTAATACCGTCATGAAACACACATCACACTTAATTACACACAGTTAAAAATCTTTCGATCGTAAAGCACGCCACACTCGCCGTCCCTTTCCACTGGACCGCACAGGACGCTACCTCACACGATCCCAGAGGTCGGGATGCACCTGCGACCCCGCGAAGTGTTGACGTGGCCGTCAGCTGCCAAACCACGTGCAGGGGTCAGTTCGGGTCTACAAGGATGAGCAGGCGGCATCCCTTTTGATTCAGGACACCTGAGAAATACCTGTCGAAATACGTGTCCACCTAGGGACCGTTGCGGGCTCGACGACGCAGAGTTGTAGGTCCAGCGCTGAGAGAGGTGTAACGCGACAGCCCGTCCATTACTTATCAGTCCCTTCCCGGAATTCGCAGAGATAGTTAACCGTCGCTTTTGTAGGAGCTTTCGTAATGTCTCACCTTCCTGCATGGAAATTCTCGCCCTAACTGGACCTGTTAACGAAAATAGCCCAGAATAACACCGAATGCATTCTTTCTGATGGTCCTAACGAGACACCACGTGTTCCCTTCCTGGAAATCGTGACGTCCTGCCTTTATATACGTCTCAGAAACGGTAAACGTACTCACCGCTAAAAGCCCTCATCATGTCTGTGCATGCTCGCTAAATCACCGGTAATCATAGAAGTATTCTTGTTGTTTGGAAATAGCGCATTATCTAAGCACAGATGGGAAAATCGGAACTATTACGCAAACATAATTTGATGCACTGTCCTACAGAAGAGAAAAATGGCTTGAATTTTCGGTATCCTACAGCTACTGGTCTGGAGATGTCCTAATACCACAGTGGCGGATGAGTGACAGCATCTCCGCCAGATATGGATGGTCTGCTTCAACTTGTCTTTGAACACTTACTTTGTCAGAACTTTCCGTAGATACCTTGCCTCCATCTTGTTGGTGTAACTACAATTAAATATTAGGATTTCTGCCGGAATCTGACACCGAGGAATGTACTGGACATGTCTCCTCTTTACGACAGTGGTTCTGGAACGAATCTCAGTATCTATAGCGCACATAATTTTCCATGTAAAAAAAATCTTTCATTTCCCTTACGAAATTGCAAATTTGTGGTAAGTTTTATGGGATCAAACTGCTGAAGTCATCGCTCCCTAGGCTTACACACTACGTAATCTAACTTAAACTAACTTATGCTAAGGACAACACACACACCCATGCCCAATCCCCTTACGAGTATCAAATGGTTCAAATGGCGCTAGGCACTATGGGACTAAACATCTGTGGTCATCAGTCCCCTGGAACTTAGAACTACTTAAACCTAACTAACCTAAGGACATCATGCACATCCATGCCGAGGCAGGATTCGAACCTGTGACCGTAGCAGCAGCGCGGTTCCCGACTGAAGCGCCTAGAACCGCTCGGTCACAAGGCCGGCTTACGAGTATCGACGTGCTGAATATATACCTCCCTCACGATAGGACACGCAGTCGTTTTCTCTCAACGTAAGTCGCAGTAACTTTACACTGTAACATATACGCATTTCAGACAAACAGCGCAGTTATCGTTTATATGTCTAAGCACCTGAAAAAATTATGGCATGCCCATATTCACACCAGCTACGTGTTTCGATTCTTTTCAGTTCTAGGAAATTATTTGACATTTAAGTTTTCCAGTCAACGCTTTCGGAGGTGCTGCAAATTCTCAAGACTCTCTCAAACAAGTTTTATAAAGCAAATGCGACCGGCACTATGTGATAATCAACAACGCGCCCGCGGTAGAAAGGGTTGGAAAGATATCACCGATACGAGTTGGAGGACTGTAATTAACATCATTGTCGATAATACGACAAGGAAAACGCGAGGATACGCTTAGGTGTTGCTGATCAGAGGACGACTTTTTTACAGCCGTATTGCCCGTCCTGTTTGCACACTACAGCAGGTCCAGTTACGCCCTTGCATTGCTATATTGCGCAGCGGTCTACGAAATGAAACCATCACCCCTTACGTTCGGATATATTCCTCAATGCATTGAAATCACAATTCACCACGTGAAATACTTCCTTCCCTTACGACTTTCTTGTTTACGTCAATAGTAGTTTGATTACGTCCCACAAATGTCTGGTTGTATGTCGGAATATAATTCGCAGTCCCTTTACATTCAAGCAGCAGCGTAATACTTCTGTCAGTTATGGGTCTGTAGAAAAATTATGATACGTCCACACTTGCACCAGCTGGGTGTCGTTTTCGCACTGCAAAAAAGCCTCCCGCCATCGCATACTTGTCGATGAATAAAGGATGTAATTACAATTTGGAAAAAGCACTAATGTCTTTCCTGTTTATCGATTTCACCACTCCCACGAAACCTTTTGGTATTTTCCATACTGGTAAATCCAGCCAACAAACAGTGGCGTCTTATATACATATATTCAGACGGCCAAGTCTGGGTTTGCGTCAGTGTATTCCAGGCATAGCTTCCACCAACCAGATCACACAATTTTCCCCTGACTATAAAATCATTGTGAGCCATTGAATAACTAGAAACTTTACGTGAAAACTGCAAAAAATAGAGGAAACTGATATTTCCACTCGCGAATACCGATGCCGGTGATATAACACAATAATTTACAAAGTCAACTAAGGTGTTTCTCATGTCAAGATAACCAGCAAACGTGTCCTCCACCCATTTTTCACCTGCTAGATGCAGTCAACACACACCAAAATCGCTCTTCTCTCAATCAAATAAAGACGGGAATTGTGAAGACGCTGTCAGTCGGACAATTTGCATGGGAGGCAATAATGGTCCAGCGGAAACTCATGTCCATATTGAATCTTCTCAAATTTCCACGCGATCACAAAAGCTGTCCATCACATACTAAGTACCAAGAGAGAGAACGACATGGTTTAGTGAACTATATTCCTGCATCGCAACAGGCCTCTCCACTTGGACGGCTCCTGCCGTTAGCCACAAATATGAATCATTCCCTCCACAGGGCACCGCCGCCACGACAAGCCGCATACACAGAATTTTCCTACAAAAATGGCCACATATATATTTGACCGCTATACTTACAATTAAATGCTATGATTGCGGTCTCAGTTGAATGACATTCGACAATGAGCGAAGTATCGGAAATTCACCCTGCTGACGGCTGTGGCTCTGGAAATAGAAATATCTGTACCATTCTTATGACTGTCACAGTACTCCATGTCAAATCGAATACCTTCCTTACGACTGGACATAGTCATTTCCTTTGCACAAGTCGGAACAGAAACACATACTTTATAAGCCTGGCGGTCAAGGCGAACCTATCACGCATTCCGTGCTACTAAGCATAATACTTCGCCAATAACTGATTGGTACCACTGTGTCTTAGAAACAGAGGTTTGTCTTGCAAACCGCCAGATGTTAAGAAACACGATCGCAAGTATTACTGAATGTTACTGTCACAAGCGGTCTTGGTTCTACAGGTGCATACAAGTATCCATGTTAAACGCTATACTGGCTTTATAAATCGAGGAATGGCATCACCTCCAAATGAAGTGGTTTTTCCAGACAAATACCGCGACACTGAATATGGGCGGTGATCACCAGAGTGTATATTATCAGACTAGCAGTGCTCTTACACGTCGCTGACGGTGCATCCTCGTAGTAAAATTATCGAATTTAGAAAGTGATTCGGCTAAGGAACGTCATAGGTTCGATGATATATCGACTGGGTTATAGGCGATAGTTGACTGAGAAGGATCACAAACAGTAGATGGTGTGCTGATGAGGTCGTAAGAAATGTACTCTAGCTTTCCAGATCTCTAGTGCTACGGTTTCCGGTAGAAATGGTGTCTATGATTTGGAATCAAGTCTTTCCATTCAACCACATACCTGCGCTGGATCCTATGGAGAAGTCCTTTAATGAACTAGTGAATCATATTTCTGGCATTTTCGTATCCTGAAACGAGTCATCTTTTTCGAACCTATCAGCTACAGTAGAATTTTAGATGGTCCCTATGCCTCTTATAACTTCCGCCATTTCTGCAGCTTTGCGCATGTGATCGTTCCAATTTAAATAGGAGCGAAGCAGAAGTCGGAGAGATCAGTATCTGCCATCTTCTGCAACCCGTGTAGAAACAGAGTGACTTGAGTTAGTGCGACAGGATCGTGTTTTGACCTTTTGGTGGAAATGGGAACATTTCGTAGCTCTGGCAACAGAGTACGATGTGTAAGGTCAGCGCCAAACATAGCCTGCTCCTGCAACATGAGGTAGTGTAAAAGACAGTACGGGAACTGGGGGCAGGATGCGGATTTTGCTACTGCATTGCGGTGCGACCCCAAACTTTATACAAGTACTATGTCCGAAGCAAATACACGTCCCTCAGGGCCCATTCGCGTCTATCACCCCAACATGGTATCTTCGTTATTCTGTACCACAGAAAAATTACAAACTGTAGAAGCTCCACTAAATTCATCCAATAGAGAACTCGATAAGATATTTACCGTATCTCTCTCCTCCTATATATCGAAACAAATACCATCTGTGTGCTGGCATCGAGCACATGTGACGATCCTAATAAATATAGAGCTATTGCAAGTACCAATATAAAGTTGCATCGCCTGTACTGTAGGAGGATGACCCTACTCACATTCTATACTATAAGTTGACGAGATTCTCCCTGTCAACCTGTATCGTTGTTTCAAACATTGTTTTTTTTCTTCTGTAATACGCTTTGTACATTGCCATACATTTTCTTTTTCCACCACGACATCGAGGTCTGTGTCAGGTTCTAAACTGACATTGACACATTCTGATCCATTGCCTCTCGCAGAAAACTAGACGTCCCACTTTGTAAGTCATGTTGTTACTGCTGCTACCATAATACACCACACACACACTGGATGATTTTAAATAAAAGACAGTTACAACATAAGGAAACTGGAAGAGTTTGGCGGGGTTGTGGAGAGTTTCCACGCTGCTGCCCGAAGGTGACTGACGACTTCTACATGTAAACTTGTCTGTCACAGTGACAGAATAGCTGATGGCTCTGCGTTCGATTTTGATTGATCCCTCATATTGCAGTCATGTACATAATCACTGTTTCGGTGCTAGATATCCCCAGAAGGGGTTGCCCCTCCACCAAGACTCTTTCTCTGTCTCAAACAAGCGATGTCAGTCAGTCATTATGAGGTAACCAACAGCGTACCTCTGGATAGATGAGATGGAAAAGACACTGCCGATGTACTGTTATGTGCAGTTGATAGTGCGAACAATTTCAGCAATTTGACAGTAATTTCAATACTGGCCAATGATGCAACAGCATGTTTCCCAATTTCAGTATCATAGCTAAACAGCCCCTTCTCTACTTTGTGAGAACCATTGCGAATGAAGACAGATGGCTGTGCAGTATGTCCATTCATTGTTAATTTTCGAGCACATACATCATCAAAGTATATCAGACAGTGCTCTACATATTTCTAGCACCTCGAGTATAGTGCATAATTTACGAACTATCTCTACGTGGATAGGAGTCACGGAACATTCTTGCAGTCTTAGGATAAAATTAGAGACGGAAAGACCCCCCTCATTGTCTTTGACCAGGCCGCCCAGCTGCAACGTTACCGATTTAATCTGCAGCTGACCAGAAGTAGACTGCTACATTCTGTGTCTCGTGAATGAATGGAGCTAGCCGAGTCTCGCCCATCCAGGTACACAAATTTCTCCAGATGCTCCCATATTGAGGAGGTGAGCACGCCTTATTGGTGTATACTAACAGATTTGAAAGTATTGTGATGTAATAGCAAACTAGAAACGGCTGGTTTTTGTGCATAGTGGAGCTCCAGGCGAATGGAGTTCGAAGCGTTTTTATGCAAATCAGCCACGTTATCAACTCTAAAGTATTGTTCTATAGTCTGGGATCAGTACGTGGAAGGTATTGGTAAGAGACAACATAAACAAACGCACTCCTAGGGCTACAAGGTTCCACACTTAAAACAGGCTATATGTTAGATCGCTCAGGTTTCCGACCTATTAGTCGTAGAAATATATCTCCAGCGGTTGACAAACATCTTTCTTGCCGGTTTCTCTACGATAAACTATGGTAACAAACCGTAAAATGAAATAGCTACAACCGGCCGGAGTGGCCGCACGGTTCTAGGCGCTACAGTCTGGAACCGAGAGACCGCTACGGTTGCAGGTTCGAATCCTGCCTCGGGCACGGATGTGTGTGATGTCCTTAGGTTAGTTAGGTTTAGTTAATCCTGAGTTCTAGGCGACTGATGACCTCAGAAGTTAAGTCGCATAGTGCTCGGAGCCATTTGAACCATTTTTTGAAAAAGCTACTTCCTTAAAATATCGATTCTGTGTGATACATGCAGAATATAGCTTTCCCGAGATGTATAGCGTCCACTGTTCACATCCGATCACGGTTCAGAAATTATACAATGCCCGCATCATTCCTGTATAAAATGATCGTCAGTAACGGAGAACACCTCTTAGAAGGAAACAGATAAACGCATTGCAGCGGCGTTTAACATGTGAAATTAACGTCATACAACCACTAACATTGTAAACAGGAAATATGTCAGCCAAATGTATACACGGTGATTGCAGTGCCTCGCAAACACCTATCACTAACTTAGAATCATCTTAGTTATGAGACTCAAGTGTTGATTTTATACCCAAGATGCGATAAGGGAACGGAGTACATCGCATAAATCTTCGTTCGTTTAGAGGAATGTGTCACGTTTCATCACACATGAGTTGGAAGTCCCCTTATGACCGAGAGGTTTACTGTTAACGATCGCGAGTAGATACTGCTCTAAGACCCACACAGAACGCGAGGTTGTATATGAGTGGAACACAAGCTATGTCACGCGACCGTTGCATCCTGACAGAACAGTGGAAGAATTGACTTGCAACAACTTCTCCTCCTCTAGTTCTCTAGAATGCATCATCAGTCTACCATTAAATCGTACCTCGTTAGAACTCCATCTCAACCGCCCACCCCATCCACTGAATGAATGAATGTCGTGTGACTAGAGCCTCCCATCGGGTAGACTGTTCGCCGGGTTCCAATATTTCGATTTGACGCCACTTCGGCGGCTTGCGCGTCGATAGGGATGAAATGATGATGATTAGGACAACACAACACCCAGTCCCTGGGCGGAGAAAACCTCCGACCCAGCCGGGAATCGAACCCGGGCCCTTACGATTAAAATTCTGTCGCTTTGACCACTCAGCTACCGAGGGCGGACGCTCCATCCACTCTATGTCATCCTTTAACGCTGATGCAAGTAAGTTTAGAGGCAGATGGTGCTCTCTTTTCCACAAAAACATCAAAGACAGCAGTCAAAAAAATGGTTCAAATGGCTCTGAGCACTATGGGACTCAACTTCTGAGGTCATTAGTCCCCTAGAACTTAGAACTAGTTAAACCTAACTAACCTAATGACATCACACACATCCATGCCCGAGGCAGGATTCGAACCTGCGACCGTAGCGGTCTCGTGGTTCCAGACTGCAGCGCCTAGAACCGCACGGAGCAGTCAACACATGTGTATCACTATTAGCTGTATAGACATACAGTAGAATGCTGCCTCGATGGAAAAGAAAGTGACTGTTTCCCTAGTTCCCGATGCTTCCATCTCAACGTATTCTCGTATTCTTCTTTCTGTCGCATACTCATTCCCAAGTACAAGAATTCTGCTGCGCCAGCCAGAAAACAAGCAAATGCTTCCTCAATTTCCCCACATTTGAGTGTATTTTTTATTAATTTTTACGTATTTTCAGTCATTTTTCGCAATTCTGTTGATTATTTTATGTCACTTCTACCCATGCGATCATGACAGCACCTTTCGTACTGAATTCTAAAATTCCTTGTAAATGTAGTACAGCTGCCAACACCTAGCGCAAATGCAATGATCGGAAGGCGTGGTATTGTACTGTACCCGGGTGCATACAGTCGCCTCCACCCACATATTCTATATCTGCAGTCGTTTGCTCTGTTTTCTGAATGTCTGCGTATGTGCATGCGTTGTGGATGGCTCTCAGAACTCGCAGTAGAGCCGAGTTAGCGATCGAGTGTGGATCTGCCGCACACTATACAGGGCGAAAGGTATTTAAACCGACAAACTCTGGGAGATTTTAGGGGACATCAAAGCGAATATTTTTCCCTAATGTTTTTTTTTTTTTTTTTTTTTTTTTTTTGGCGGCCGCGGTGGCCGTGCGGTTCTAGGCGCTTCAGTTTGGAGCCGCGTGACTGCTACGGTCGCAGGTTCGAATCCTGACTCAGGCATGGATGTGTGTGATGTACTTAGGTTAGTTAGGTTTAAGTAGTTCTAAGTTCTAGGGGACTGATGACCTCAGATGTTAAGTCCCATAGTGCTCAGAGCCATTTGAACCATTTTTGTCATTTTTACTTAAGTGGATTATTTAAACCAGTGGAGGCCGTATTACGCTCTTCAGTTGTTAGAGGCCGTATTACGATCTTCAGTTGTTGGAAGGCGTATAACGCTCTTCAGTTGTAGGCAGCTGCTGTCCACCTGTGTAGTAGTGCATTGTCTCTGTTTACTAATGGAGCGATACAGCGGAGGTGAGTGCACTGATATGATTGGTGCGCACTACGTAGCGCACCACAACGGACGAGCTGCACAGCGGGTTTATCAACAACAATATCCTAATCGCCGTATCCCGCATCATACGACCTTTGCTGCTGTGTACCAACGTCTGCGTGAGACCGGGTCATTTAGCAGATTACCTGGACAGGGATGCCGTCGCACGGTAAGCACGCTGCAATTTGAGGAAGCTTTCTCGCAGCATGTGGAGCGGGATCCTTCAATCAGTACTCGTGCAATTGCACGTAACATGGAGACGAATCAGATGAATGTAAGAACAGTCCTTCGAGAGCAATTGTTACGTCCATTTCACTTACAGAGTGTCCACAACCTGGAACCAGTTGACTATCCACCCAGAGCACAGTACCCGGAACAGTGTGAAATGCATCATACATTTCCATCCTCTGTGTTGTTTACCGATGAAGCAAGGTTCGGGCGTGATGGAGTGTTCAACATGCACAATTCGCATGTTTGGAGTGAGGATAACCCACATGCCACAGTTACTAGCGCTCATCAAGTGCGGTTTTTCGTTAACGTGTGGGTCGGTGTTGTTGGGGAACTGTTTAATTGGGCCGTATCTGCTACCTAGGCCATTAAATGGCAGGCACTATTACAATTTTCTCGCCAGAGCATTGCCAGAATTGCTGGAAGACGTCCCGCTCCCTACAAGACAACGCATGTGGTTCCAACATGACGGGGCGCCGGCACATTTCAGTCGTCGTGTGCGTCGATTCCTAGACTGACTTTTTCCAGAAAAGTGGATTGGCAGAGGTGGTCCTGTACCATGGCCTGCTCGATACCCAGATATGTCCCCTCTGGACTTTTTTGTGTGGGGAGAGATGCGCAACATTGTTTACGTGACTCATGTTGCATCAGAAGAGGATCTGGTTGCCCGGATAGTAGCAGCAGCAGGAACAATTCAGGATACTCCTGGGGTTTTTGCCCGTGTTAGACAGAACATGATCAGACGGTGTAACCTTTGTTTACGTGTCAATGGATGCATTTTTGAAAATCTACTGTAATTGAAATTGGGTTGTGCTAATGTGTTGTGTCTTGTTCATAAAAAATGGAAAAGTGTTTGTTGGTTTAATTAATTTGCCGCCACAGAAATCTTCCTCCAGCGGTTTAAATACTCAGCATAGGAGAAAATGACATTAGGAAAAAATATTTGTTTTGAAATCCCCTACAACCTCCCAGAGTTTGTCGGTTTAAATACATTTCACCCTGTATATCCAGATCGATGTTTAGAGGCCGATCCACTACACATCACATCTGGAATACGGCTCGCAGGTGGACCATCCACGTGTTACGTCCGAAGATGTGTTCTATGTTCGAAATTGGATCCACCAGCGGCAGGATCTGGTCCTGGGAGCCATCCACGACCCATGCACATACGCAGACATACAGAAAACATGGCAAACGCACAGCAGATGTGCAATATGTGGGTGGAGGCGACTGGATACAATCGAGTACAGAACAATACTATGCCTCCCGATCATTGCATTCGCGATAGGTGTTGGCAGCTTTACTGCATTCACAGGGAATTTTAGAACACGGAACGAGAGGTGATGTCATGATAGCATGGGTAGAAGCGACATAAAATAATCGATAAAATTGCGAAAAATGACGGAAAATACGTAAAAATTGACAGAAAATACACTGAAATGTGGGGAAATTGAGGAAGTACTTGCGTGTCTTCTGGCTGGAGCAGCAGATTTCTTGTACTTGGGAATGAGTATGCGACAGCAAGAAGAATACCAGAAAACGTTGAGATGGAAGCATCGGGAACCAGGGAGACAGTCAATTTCTTTTCTATCGAGGCAGCATTCTACTGTACGTTTATTCAGGTAATAGTGATACATATGAGTTGACTGCTGTCTTTGATGCTTTTCTGGTAAAACAGAGAGACATCTGCCTCTAAACTTACTTGCATCAGCGTTAAAGGATGACATAGAGTGGATGGGGCGTTCACCCCCGGTGGCTGATTGGTCAGCGCGACAGAATCTCAATCGTAAAGGCCCGGGTTCGATTCCCGACTTGATCGGAGATTTTCTCCGCTCAGGGACTGGGTGGTGTGTTGTCCTAATCATCATCATTTCATCCCCATCGACGCGCAAGTGGCCGAAGTGGCGTCAAATGGAAAGACTTGCACCCGGCGAACAGTCTACCCGACGGGAGGCTCTAGTCACACGATATTCAACCATTCAGTGCATGGGGTGGACGGTTGAGATGGAGTTGTAACGAGGTACGGTTTAATGGTAGACTGATGATGCATTCTAGAGAAAGAGAGGAGGAGAAGTTGTTGCAAGTCAATTCTTCCACTGTTCTGTCAGGATGCAACGGTCGCGTGACATAGCCTGTGTTCGCCCCGTATACAACTTCGTGTTCTATGTGGGTCTTAGAGCAGTGTCTACTGGCGATCGTTAACAGTGAACCTCTCGGTCATCAGAGGACTTCCATCTCATGTGTGATGAAACGTGACACATTTCTCTAAACGAACGAAGATTTGTGCGATGTACTCCATCCCCTTATCGCATCTTGGGTATAAAATCAAGACTTCAGTCTCATAACTAAGATGATTCTAAGCTCGCGATAGGTGTTTGTGAGGCACTGCAATCCCCGTGTATACATTTGGCTGACAGATTTTCTGTTTACAGAGTTAGTGGCAGTATGACGTGTAATTTCACATGTCAAACGCCGCTGCAATGCGTTTATCTGTTTCCTTCTAAGAGGCGTTCTCCGTTACTGACTATCATTTTGTACAGGACTGATGCGGGCACAGTATAATTTCAGAAACGTGATCGGATGTGAACAATGGACGCTATACATCTCTGGAAAGCTGTATTGTGCATGTATCACACAGAATCGATATTTTAAGGAAGCAGCTTTTTCATTTTACGGTTTGTTACCATCGTTTATCGTAGAGAAACCGGCAAGAAAGATGTTTGTCAACCGCTGGAGATATATTTCTATGACTAATAGGTCGGAAACACTACCGCTCTAACATATAGCCTGTTTTAAGTGCGGAGCCTTGTATCCATACGAGTGCGTTTGTTTATGTTGTCTCTTACCAATACCTTCCAGGTACAGATCCCAGACTATAGAACAATACTTTAGAGTTGATAACGTGGCTGATTTGCATAAAAACCTTTCGAACTCCAATCGCCTGAAGCTCCAACACACACAAAAACCAGCCGTTTCTTGTTCTGCTATTACATCACAAGTCTGTTACTACAAACGAATAAGGGGTGCTCACCTCCTCAATATGGGCGCATCTGCAGAAATCTTGTGTACTTGGATGGGCGAGGACTCGGCTAGCTCCATTCATTCACGAGACGCAGAATGTAGCGGCCTACTTCTGGTCAGCTGCAGATTAAATCGGTAACGATGCAGCTGGGCGGCCTGGTCAAAGACAATGAGGGGGGGGGGGGGGGTCTTTCCATCTCTAACTTTATCCTAAGACTGCAAGAATGCTCGGTGACTGCTATCCACGTAGAGACAGATCGTAAATTATGCACTATGGTCGAGGTGCTAGAAATATGTAGAGCACTGTATGGTACACTTGCATGATGGATGTGTAGAACCAAGACCGCTTGTGACAGTAACATTCGGTAGTTGTTGCGACCGTGTTTTTTCAACATCTGGCGGTTTGTAAGACGATTACTCCTCTCTTTCAAAGACACAGTGGTACTACTCGTAAGAAAAACTTATGAGAAGTGTCCACCCGTCGCTGATTTTCGGTCAGTATTATTTCGTATCGCCAGCAGTCAGTTATTGGCGAAGTATTGTACTTAGTTGCAGGGAATGCCTGATAGGTTCGCCTTGAGCATCAGGCTTATAAAGTATGTGTTTGTGTTCCAACATGTACAAAGGAAATGACTATGTCCAGTCTTAAGGAAGGCATGAATCTGACGTGGAATACTGTGATAGCAAAGGGAAGAGTGCGTAAAGTCATAAGAATGGTACAGATTTTTCTTCTTCTAGAACCATACCCGTCAGCAGGGTGTATTTCCGATACTTCGCTCACTGTCCAATGTCATTCAACTGAGGCCGCAATATAACATTTAACTGTAAATATTGTGGTCAAATACATATGTGGCCGTTTTCGTATGACGATTCTGTCTATGCGTGCTTGGCGCGGCGGCCCTGTAGAGCGAATGATTCAAAAATGGTTCAAATGGCTCTGAGCACTATGGGACTTAACTTCTGAAGTCATCAGTCCCCTAGAACTTGGATCTACTTAAACCTAACTAACCTAAGGACGTCACACATATCCATGCCCGAGGCAGGATTCGAACCGGCAACCGTAGCGGTCGCGCTGTTCCGGATTGTAGCACCTAGAACCGCTCGGCCACCCCGACAAGTAATTTGTTATATCACCTACATCGATATTCGAGAGTGGAAATATGTTTCCTCTATTTTTTGCGAGTTTTCACGTAAAGTTTCTAATTACTCAATGGCTCATAATGATTTCATAGACAGGGGAAGATTGTGGTGGAATCTATGCATGGAATGCACTGACAAAAACCCCGACTTGGCGGTCTGAATATATATGTATATATAAAGACGCCACTGTGTGTTGGCTGGATTTACAAGTATTGAAAATACCAAAAGGTTTCGAGTAAGTGGTGAAATTAATAAACCGGAAAGACTCTAATGGTTTTTTCAAGTTGTAATTACATCCTTTATTCATCGACAAGTATGTGATGGCGGGGGGCTTTTTTGCAGTGTCAAAACGACATCCAGCTGTTTCAAGCGTGAACGTATCATAATTTTTTACTATGGCCATAATTGATAGAAATGTTACGCTGCTGCTTGAACGTAAAGGGACTGTGGCTGATGTTCCAGACGTTTGTGGGACGTAATCAAACTACTGTTCACGTAAAAAGGAAAATTACGTATGTTTAGTCGTAAAGGAAGGATACATTTGATGTGGTGAATTGTGATTTCAATGCATTGAGGAACATATCCGAACGTAAGGGGTGATGGATTAATTTCGTAAACGGCTGCACAATATAGCAATGCAAGGGCTCAACTGGACCTGCTGTAGTCTACAAACAGGACGGGCAATACTGTTGTAAAAAAATCGTCCTCTCATCGGCACTACCTAAGCGTATCATCGCGTTTTCCTTGTCGCATCATAGACAATGCCGTTGATTATAGTACACCAACCCGTATCGGTGATATATTTCCAACCCTTTAGACCGCGGGGGCGTTGTTGATTGTCACATTGTACCGGACGCCTGTGCTTTATAACATTTGTTTGAGAGAGTCTTGACAGGATGCAGAGCCTTCCGGAAGCGCTGACTGGGAAACTTAAACGTCAAATAACTTCCTAGAACTGAAGAGAATCTAAACACGTAGCTGATGTGGATGAGGGCATGCCATAATTTTTTCAGGTGCTGCACACACATAAACGCTAACTGCACTGTTTGTCTGAAATGCGTGTATGTTGCAGTGTGAAGTTACTGTGGCTTATGTTCAGGCATGTTCAGAGAAAATGACTGTGTGCCCTATCGCTAGGGAGGTATAGATTCGGCACGTCGATACTCGTAAGGGTAATCAAAGATTTTTTTTTACGTTGAAAATTACATGCGCTGTAGATAATGAGATTCGTTCCAGAACAACGGTGTCAGACAGCGGCAGCAATCCTATTATTTAATTCTAATTACACCAAATTGATTCGAACAAGATGGAGGCAAGGTGTCTACGGAAAGTTCTGAGAAATCAAGAGTTCAAAAACAAGTTGATGCAGATCACCCATCTCTAGCGGAGATGCTGTCACTCATCCACCACTGTGCCATTAGGACGTCTCCAGACCAGTAGCTGTTGGGCACAGAAAATTCCATCCATTTTTCTCTTCTGTAGCACAGTGCTTCAAATTATGTTTGCGTAATTGTTCCGATTTTCCCATCTGTGCTTAGACAGTGCTCTCTTTCCAAACAACAAGAATGCTTGTATGACTAACGGTGTTTTTGGGAGCATGCACAGACATGATGAGGGCTTTTAGCGGTGAGAACGTTTACCGTTTCTGAGACGTATGTTAAAGGCAGGACGTCACGAGTTCCAGGGAGGGAACACGTGGTGTCTTGTTAGGACCATCAGAAAGAATGCATTAAGTGTTATTCTGGGTTTTTTCGTAAACAGGTCCCGTTAGTGCAAGAATTTTCATGCAAGCAAGCTGAGACATAACGAAATCTCCTACAAAAGCGACGGTTAACTATTTCTGGGAATTCCGGGAAGGGACTGATAAGTAATAGACGGGCTGTCGCGTTACACCTCTCTCAGCGCTGGACCTGCAACTCTGCGTCGTCGAGCCCGCAACGGTCCTTAGATGGACACGTATTTCGACAGGTATTTCTCAGGTATCCTGAATCAAAGGGATGCCGCCTGCTCATCCTTGTAGACCCGAACTGACCCCTGCACGTGGTTTGGCAGCTGATGGCCACGTCGTCACTTCGCGGGGTCACAGGTGCATCCCGACTTCTGGGATCGTGTGAGGTAGCGTCCTGTGCGGTGCAGTGGAAAGGGACAGCGAGTGGGGAATGCTTTACGATCAAAAGATTTTTAACTGTGTGTAATTAAGTGTGATGTGTGTTTCATGACGGTATTCCTTACACAATTAGAATAAAAAAAAGAGATGCGATCGATGTAATTACTTCTCACAAGACCTGCATCTTCCCAAACAGCAGAGACTCATGAGCAAGTGTAATCCTAGCCCCGGAAAGTTATTTTTTTGTGAAAGAACAATATACCCTCGAATTTCCCTTCGTAAGATCCTTCCTCACCACCACAGAGCCGCCAATTTCCAGGTGGTGGAGGGGTGGGGGAGGGAGAGGGGTGGGATCAAGGGGGGGCAGGGAAGTTTTGGCAGGGGTGGTTATCGATATCCCGAAAAATTCTTTAAATAGATAAATAAACTATATTCCATACACTGCCTTGAATCCCCAAAACTGTATAAGTAAACAATATACCAGACAATGTCTAAATTGATTCAACAGTATTCCATACACAGTAATCGATTTCCAGTCAACGATTTTAATTAAATAACTAAACGACATTCCATACACGGCCATAAATAACTAAACAATATTTTACATTGTATAAATTGTTTAAACGATATTTCATACACTACAATCTACTTCCCTCCAAAAGACTGATCAACTGAGTCTTTTTCCGCCAATTTGCGAGAGGGAGAATGAGAGGGGAGAGGTTTACCAGGGGCGATAGGTTAAAAAATTGATCAATTTTTATTAAATAGTCAAACAAACTGATAATAGTAAGGGAGGCTATTCTAATAACTCAATCCTGCAAGTTTACTGGTAGCAGCGAAAGGGGAGGTTTCCTAGTGGGTGGGGTTTGGAGGGGGGTGGGGGGGAGGAGAGAACAGTAGGTTGAGCCTGTCAATCAAATAGAAGTCTCCTTTCAGGAGAACAATAGATCAGTCAAAGGAGAACAGTAGGTTTGCCTCTGAGTGCATACCTGCCTCTGATGTAGGCAACTCGCAGTAACAAGGTTGTTCCACTACTGACGTTATTTGTCGTACTTGTCGACTGCGTTAACTTAGAAGCTTCAATTTTGTACAGAACGAATAGTCTGGATACCTTGGTATGTGACATGAATTTCCACTCGATACCAATAACCGTTCCCGAGAGAAAGGCAACCAATGTGATGTTCTGGTATTACGACAGTAAGACAGCATGTGACAATAACGGAATGTTTACTTAAGATTTTATTACAATTTCTTACTTTTCGCGTTTTCCCGTGTAAAGTTGCTGCTACACATAGTGTCGTGCCAGATATTATGATCCTAGGTGATATGCAAGGCACCTAAAATGGTCAAAAAGTGGTTTTTGGATAACCAATACATCAACCGTAATATAGGGTATTTGCCGATTGGATTAACTTAGAACCTTCAGTTTCGTACAGAACGAAGAGATCGTATACGTTAGTACATGACATAAATTCCCCCCTCCCCCCCTTGTGCCAATGGTGCCATCGCCACATGTCCGACGCCTTTGAATCCTGCGCGCAGCCTTCCCGCGCCGGTACTACAGTGTGGGGCGCCCTCTGCCGACTGCCACGAGGGGAAGCTGGAGCCAGCTACAGGGAGAACGGTTGCAACCAGGGAGCGAGCCGGAAGAGCGGAGCCCCGGACTGCGTCAACCTGCTACACGACGTGTTCTGGGCAGTAGATGACTTTGGTCGGTATCGATGACACCGTGGATAGTATCGATCATTAACTTTTTTGAGTTGTAGTGAACTGTGGTGACTGGAATGGTCGACGCCCAGGGGGCTGAATACTGGGCGTGTTCTATATGGCTCAATTGTGACGTATATTTAAGTAAGAGAACTCTGCAGGAGGAGGGGTCGGAAAACGTATGTTACTCATACTACTGTATTCAGATGGTTATTTTCGTGTCCCTTCCAAAGACAAATTCTGATGGTTGTTTGGCTTTTGTAACTGTTTGCATTGAACAAAGACGAATGATGAAATGCAATAATTATGATAGGATGAGCGCCTGTGTTATGGTTCAAATGGCTCTGAGCACTATGGGACTCAACTGCTAAGGTCATTAGTCCCCTAGAACTTAGAACTAGTTAAACCTAACTAAACTAAGGACATCACAAACATCCATGCCCGAGGCAGGATTCGAACCTGCGACCGTAGCGGTCCTGCGGTTCCAGACTGCAGCGCCTTTAACCGCACGGCCACTTCGGCCGGCGCCTGTGTTATATTCACTTCCGGTTGTAAAGTTTTTTTTTGGCCAAGGTACCACATTCAAATAAACGTTTCATTGTGAAGTTTTTTTGACGTTGTTATAAATCAATTATTTCGTGTTTTTAAAAGTTTGAGTTTAAGAGTATTAGTGAATTTCACTGGGTGGTTAATTACAATAAAATTATGCTTATAACTATAGTACTACACCTGTTTCTGGTGTGAGGACGTCGGTGCGGTCCGAAGTATATTATTTTTGTTACTGATAGTTCACTAAGATAGAAGTGTCATATTTTGTAACGCCGAATGTACTTTGGTGTTGTATTGTTTCAGCATGGCAGTCAGAGAGGTCATTAGAATGTCGGAGTTGCAGAAGGAGGAAAAATTGTACCAAGTAAGTGTACGGTCTGCCGATACATCGGGCAGTGTGGCCGAGTTAGCGCGGCGGCCGCGGGAAGTTGTTGACCGTCCGGTCGTACCGCCGTAGGTGGAGGGAAGCGAGGTGAGTGACGCCGTATCCAGCATTGAGCGTGCGCTAGGCTAGTTACAGTCATTTGTTTACTTAGAGTTCGGTGAGCCGTCACGGTCACAGATGAATAGAGTGTGAGCTCGGAGTATACATTATACTGGCAGGGCGCAGGATCTGTGTACTGTCAACCCGTGCAACATCCAGTGTAAAGAATATTTGAGCAATTAAACGCATTGTTAGGACGTACCAAGGGGATGGTAGTATGTGGAGGAGAAGCCATTGGCAGGGAATTAGCCTACCTTAGGACAAGTTGCGAACGAGGCCCCTTCTATTTCTTCTATAAAAGGTACTGATGTTTTCGCTAAGTTGCCTAACCTTTACTATGGGAGGCAAGTACGTTATCATTAGATTCAGTTGATCAGGTACTTACAAGGGAACCTTCCCATCGCACCCCCCTCAGATTTAGTTATAAGTTGGCACAGTGGATAGGCCTTGAAAAACTGAACAAAGATCAATCGAGAAAACAGGAAGAAGTTGTGTGGAACTATGAAAAAATAAGCAAAATATACAAACTGAGTAGTCCATGGATAATATAGGCAACATCAAGAATGATGTCAGCACACGAGCGCCGTGGTCCCGTGGTTAGCGTGAGCAGCTGCACAGCGAGAGGTCCTTGGTTCAAGTCTTCCCTCGAGCGAAAAGTTTACCTAATTTATTTTCGCAAAGTTATGATCTGTCCGTTCGTTGATTCACGTCTCTGTTCACTGTAATACGTTTAGTGTCTGTGTATTGCGATCGCACCGCAAAACCGTGCAATTAGACGAAAGGACGTGCCTCTCCAATGGGAACCGAAAACATTTGATCCAGGGAAACACGTCTGATATATTCTATACGACACTGGTGACGGGATGTGCGTCACATGACAGTAATATGTTGTCGACCCACCTAACTTGTACACTTGGCGAATGGGTAAAAAGATTCTTCTACTTGCCCGATTTAGGTTTTCTTGTGGATGTTATCACTCCCAAAAAAGTGATGAAAACATAAGAGTTTGTGACATAAACTGCAACAAATGAATGCAACAGTTTCACAGTCGCACAGTTTTCTCTGTGCTCTGTCAAAACGTATGTTTTTAACGTTTTCAAATTTTTCCGTGTGTATACCGTCAAATCCTGTATATGTCCAAGCAAATCTGAACATGTCCTGGAATTTTGGAGAGCGAAGTTGATTATGTGTGGGTGCCTGAACTCTGATAATTGTCTGAAAATGAAAAGTTACTTTTCGCTCGAGGGAGGACTTGAACCAAGGACCTCTGCCTCCGCAGCCGCTCACGCTAACCACGGGACTACGGCGCTCTTGTGCTCAGACTATCCTTGATGTTGCATATGTTACCGATGGACTACTCAGTTTGTGTATTTTGCTTATTTTTTCATAGTTCCACACAACTTCTTCCTGTTTTCTCGATTGATCTGTGTTCAGTTTTTCAAGGCCTATCCACTGTGCCAACTTATAACTAAATCTGAGGGGGGGGGGGGCGATGGGGAGGTTCCCTCGTTAGCACCTTGATTTTTCTGTCAAGGTTACAGGATAGAGGGGAATTTTTTGACTTGACTGCTTTTTATTTTTATCAGTTATTGAGTCAAATAGTGAATGGGCGTCTGGTCCAACTGTTAATGGACGTTAGGCGTCGTGGGTTGTCGTTTGGTGTATTTCTGGAGTTAATCTGCCACAATTATTTGCCCCCGAGTGCGACGTGAAGCTAGAAGTCCAGCACGATAACGAGCCGTTACAGAAGTACGTCAAAAGGATAAAGAATAGTGCTAGAAGCTTATGTCTTATGGTGGAACGGAGGTAGTCGAGAATATTCTCCAGGGGATGCGTCATAGCGATCGTTGCCGGGCTGCTTTGTGAACGCCCACAGAACTTTGGGCAATTAGATGAATTGATCAATAGAGTACAAGCTCTCGTCTACGGCGCCAACAACGGGGTAAGGGAAAAGGTTGTCAACAGAAAAAGCTGGATAATAGTAGCCTCATACTACAGGCGGGTTTCATGGGAGTAAAGTGCTTAGAGTGTGAGAGCAGCGGGCATGTTAGTAACTGTCCTACAGTAAGGTTTTAAGTTCAAGAACAAGGGGCATTTTGCCGAGAATTGCCCTGAGAAGGGGGAGGACAAGAATTTAGGACGGTATTGTAAGCAGGAATCGCGTGTTAGGGGGTTCTGGAGGAGAATTGAAGCGGTTCCCAGCGATAGTTCCTTTTGTTTGCGCAGCACTAAATGAGGGACATTGGTGCTCTGCTGGATACCGGTAGTTCCGCATCTTTAGTGAATGGAAGATGGGTGACCGCATACCGCGGACACTGCAAGTTTCCGGATTTATCAGACAAAATTGGCTGTTGCCTACTAGCTAACTCAGAGCAAATGCAAATTTTGGGGACAATTACGGCTAAGATCCGAATCATTGAGTTTATGTGGAAATTTCCTGTCAAATTAGCGCGTAATCTGTCGATAGTGGCTATACTGGGTGCCGATTCAGTCGGGAAGGTAGGCATGGTGTCCCAGTGGGGTCGGAGGAAGTTTAATTTCGAGTTTTCCAGGTAAAAGCCTTAAAAGTTCTTTAAACATTGTGTATATCGCCGGATTAAAGGTTCCAGACACGTAATGAACGCAGTGGAAACCGTTTCCGTGTATGACCTGAAGCATATGTTGCCAGAGCAGAGACAGCAGATTGTCGACTTGTGTACAGATATCAGTGATGTGCTAACCGATCGGCTAGGTGAGATTAAAGAAGCAAAGATCGAATTAACGGAGATTGTTCCCGTAAGGTGTCCACCATATAGGTTATACCAGACTCGTGTGAAAGCATTAGGGGAAACTATTTGGGAAATGTTGCAGGACTTAGTGATTACACCATGTAAATATCCGTGCTCTTCACCTATATTTGTGGTGCCCAATGCGCAGGGCGGGGGGGGGGGGGGGGGGGAGGTGGAGGTGTCTGGTGGTGCATTGTAGAACGCTTAATAAAAAATTGTGCTAAAGTCTATACCTCTCCCTGATCTGCATTCATGTTTTTCCTGTTTCCAGAAGGTAAAGGTTTTTACTACCTTCAACTTGAACCAGGCGTATTATCAAGTACCTCTAGCGGAAGAATCTAAACCGGTGACAGCCTTTGCGACCGACTGGTTGCTTTGAGTACAAGAGAGTTCCGTTTGGGTTCTCGACAGGTGCAGCTGTGTTGTCCGGTATCCTTGACAGAGTTTTCGGATCTTAAGTTTGAGTGTGGGTATCATTATTTGGTTTGAAACGTTCCTGGCAGATTAAAACTGTGTCCCGGACTGAGACTCGAACTTGGGACCTTTGCCTTTCGCTGGCAAGTGCTCTACCAACTGAGCTACCCAAGCACGACTCACACCCCGTCCTCACAGCTTTACTTCCGCCAGTACATCGTCTCTTACCTTCCAAACTTCACAGAAGCTCTCCTGCGAACCTTGCAGAACTAGCACTCCTGGAAGAACGTTGCTGTAGAAGCACATCATGTCTGGGGCTTGCAGGTGAGAATATAAATTTAAAATGCATCGTAGAGTGTTAAAGTGCCAATTTCCGAGTTCAACTGGAACGAAATTTGTCGTGCAGAGTCAGTAGATGACTACAGAGTATTATCCAACTCGTTCTCCCCCAGACATTTACCTTACTGGTGTGACATTTTCTATTACAACTGTGTATGATGACTGTGCATTATGTGTGAAATCGGGTGACAATTGTGTTTAACGCACGTTTCAGTTATGGAGTTATACGATCTGGATACTGCGCTACATCTTGCATTGGAGAGATTGAGCCGCTGGTTGTCGAGCATAGACTCTGCATACGATGATGATGTAAACTTCCAGCGTGTGCATAGTGTACATGTTGATGATTTGAAGCAGTACCTCTGTTTGCACATGAACGCTGAAGCGAAAGAGAAACAGATTTAAAGTGCGTGTGAAAAACCTGAGTACTGTGAGGCACCCACTCTCTTCAGGGAGATACGCGCGCTCTTGAAATACTGCATCCTACGTATGATATTTAAATAAATAATATATATATATATATATATATATATATATATATATAATATCTCAAACCGTGTTTGTGTTTTATTTCATACCTCTCTCATTATAGTCAAAGTATTACGCTTATTAATATCATGTTTCAATACTACACCAGCTATTCACAAAATGAATGATAAAGTTGCTCTTCATGGGTAATATATATATATATATATATATATATATATATATATCTGATTTCTTTGTGTAGCCAATATAGCTCAGTCGGTTAAGTGATAGAGCTTTAGTGGCTACACATGCTATTACCGTCTCTTCAAGTGTATCTTTCTATTTATGCCATCTACTTGTCAGTACCTGGCGTAGTTAGTATCATGGCAGAGTGGGTGAAACATCCTCATCACAAGGACTTTCTTGTCAGTGACTGGTCCTGTGAAGATGCAAAAGATGACCTGAGGAAGAAGAAGAACGGAATTCTCCTTTCTGTTAATATACCAGCAATTGTTATAGGTCCATCTAATTGTGGCAAGACTAATGTCCTCATGACGCTGCTAACACATGTAGATGGAGTCCGGTTGGAACTTGTATTCTCATAAACACTGTTTCAGCCCAAGTGTCAGCTATTACAGGACATCTTGCGCGGTGTAGATGGTGTTACATGCACGACATGCGATAAAAGCGGTGATATTCCCCCACCTGAAAAAGCAGAAGTCATATTTGACGATGTTGCTGTTGAAAACCGAGACCAAATTCGAAAATATTTTTGTTTCGGTTGTCGTGTGGGTGCTGATGTATTTCATCTAAGCCAAACATATTCCAGAATCCCGAAACAGTTGGTTAGGGATAATGCAAACCTCATCATAGCCTTCAAACAAGACAATCTTAATTTAAAACGCAATTACCAGGCACATGTAGGAACTGACATGTCGTTCAATGATTTTGTAAAGATATATGTTGATTGCTGGAATCATTAAGAGTATGGGTTTCTCGTTACTGATAAAACAAGAAAACCGAGTGATGGTAGGTACAGGCGAAACTTTCCAGAGTTTCTGCATATATAGCATCGTAAGAGAGGTTAGTACTTACTTACTTCCCGTGTCCGGAACTAGACTTCAAACTTCCAAAAATCGGCAGCCAATATGGCCTTTTCATTTGCCTCCCATAAGTCATTCACTGTGCAGGACTGGTCTAAATATGGACAGATAAGCAGGTGTTGAGGATCCTGGGCAGAACCACACAGACAGTGTTCTCATTCTCTTTTAGGAAACCCCATTGCTGCAGGTTTGTCTCGAACTTTGGCACTTCTACCCTCATACGGTTTAGGGTTCTCCAGACTGTGTATGGTAGATCTCCACCAGGCGCCAGTTCTTTTACATCATTATGGGGGTTTCCCAGGTCGATTTCCCACCTTTCCAAACGATTCTCTGCAGCCGACCCTTCCAGGGCTCGGGTACGTGTCAGGAAACTCTTCCTCGAACAAAGCCGTCGGTCAGCAGGCTGGTGTCCATATAAAGGGTGACGCATGTTCTTTTCTTGCTTGGGTTTTTCGGCTTCGTCAGCGATGTCACGTCGTATGTTGGGCGGTGCGATCCCCATGATTAAGTACATGTGGTGCACTGGGGTTGGCCTCGAGCATCCGGTAACAACCCGTGCCATTTCATTCACCGCGACATCAACTTTCCTCGCGTGTGTTGACGCAGACCATACTGGAGCGGCGTATTCCGCGGCTGACACACTGAGCACAAGGGGTTAAGTTATCAGGACTTTTGGGTTTGCATCCCAAGATCCGCTGGTTAGTTTCCTGATGATGTTGTTTCTAGTTGAGACTTTTTCCCTTGTGGCATTACAATGATGTTTATAGGTCATTGTGCGATCCAACGTGACACCAAGATATTTGGGCGTTTTACAATGCTCGAGACGTTCACCTCTCCATATTACATTTAATTCACGATTTGCCTCCCTGTTCTTTAAATGGAATGCACAGACTTGCGTCTTGGAAGGGTTCGGCCTTAGGTGGTTTGCCTCATAATACTGCGAGAGAGCTTCCAAGGTACTGGTTAATTTCTCCTCTACATCCATAAAATTGTTACCTTGGGCTGCAACTGCAGTGTCATCGGCATACATAAATTGGCGCGTGATATTTGGCACTGGTTGGTCATTTGTATATATATTATACAGAGCAGAAAGAAAACTGGCGTTCTACGGATCGGAGCGTGGAATGTCAGATCCCTTAATCGGGCAGGCAGGTTAGATAATTTAAAAAGGGAAATGGATAGGTTAGAGTGGGAATTAGTGAAGTTCGGTGGCAGGAGGAACAAGACTTTTGGTCAGGTGAATACAGGGTTATAAATACAAAATCAAATAGGGGTAATGCAGGAGTGGCTTAAATAATGAATAGGAAAATAGGAGTGCGGGTAAGCTACTACAAACAGCATAGTGAACGCATTATTGTGGCCAAGATAAACACGAAGCCCACGCCTATTACAGTAGTACAAGTTTATATGCCAACTAGCTCTGCAGATGATGAAGAAATTGATGAAATGTACGATGAGATAAAAGAAATTATTCAGGTAGTGAAGGGAGATGAAAATTTAATAGTCATGGGTGACTGGAATTCGACAGTAGGAAAAGGAAGAGAAGGAAACGTAGTAGGTGAATATGGATTGGGGCTACGAAATGAAAGAGGAAGCCGCCTGCTAGAATTTTGCACAGAGCATATCTTAATCATAGCTAACACTTGGTTCAATCATGAAAGAAGGTTGTATACATGGAAGAACCCTGGAGATACTAGAAGGTTTCAGATAGATTGTAAAATGGTAAGACAGAGATTTAGGAACCAGGTTTTAAACTGTAAGACATTTCCACTGGCAGATGTGGACTCTGACCACAATCTATTGGTTATGAACTGTAGATTAAAACTGAAGAAACTGCAAAAAGGTGGGAATTTAAGGAGATGGGACCTTGATAAACGGAAAGAACCAGAAGTTGTACAGAGTTTCAGGGAGGGCATAAGGGAACAATTGACAGCAATGGGGGGAAAGAAATACTGTAGAAGAAGAATGGGTTGGTTTGTGGAATGAAATAGTGAAGACAGTAGAGGATCAAGTAGGTAAAAAGACGAGGCCAAGTAGAAATCCTTGGGTAACAGAAGAGATAGTGAATTTACTTGATGAAAGGAGAAAATATAAAAATGCAGTAAATGAAGCAGGCAAAAAGGAATACAAACGTCTCAAAAATGACATCGACAGGAAGTGCAAAATGGCTAAGCAGGGATGGCTAGAGGAAAAATGTAAGGATGTAGAGGCTTATCTCACGAGGGGTAAGATAGATACTGCCTACAGGAAAATTAAAGAGACCTTTGGAGAAAAGAGAACCACTTGTATGAATATCAAGAGCTCAGATGGAAACCCAGTTCTAAGCAAAGAGGGGAAAGCAGAAAGGTGGAAGGAGTATATAGAGGGTCTATACAGGGGCGGTGTTGTTGAGGACAATATTATGGAAATGGAAGAGGATGTAGATGAAGATGAAATGGGAGATATGATACTGCGTGAAGAGTTTGACAGAGCACTGAAAGACCTAAGTCGAAACAAGGCCCCGGGAGTAGGCAACATTCCATTAGAACTACTGGCAGCCTTGGGAGAGCCAGTTCTGACAAAACTCTACCACCTGGTGAGCAGGATGTATGAGACAGGCGAAATTCCCTCAAACTTTAAGAAGAATATAATAATTCCAAACCCAAAGAAAGCAGGTGTTGACAGATGCGAAAATTACCAAACTGTCAGTTTAATAAGTGACAGGTGCAAAATACTAACGCAAATTCTTCACAGACGAATGGAAAAACTGGTAGAAGACGACCTTGGGGAAGATCAGTTTGGATTCCGTAGAAATGTTGGAACACGTGAGGCAATACTGACCCTACGACTTCTCATAGAAGATAGGTTAAGGAAGGCAAACCTACGTTTCTAGCATTTGTAGACTTAGAGAAAGCTTTTGACAATGTTGACTGGAATACTCTCTTTCAAATTCTGAAGGTGGCAGGGGTAAAATACAGGGAGCGAAAGGCTATTTACAATTTGTACAGAAAGCAGATGGCAGTTATAAGAGGCGAGGGACATGAAAGGGAAGCAGCGGTTGGGAAGGGAGTGAGACAGGTTTGTAGCCTCTCCCCGATGCTGTTCAATCTGTATATTGAGCAAGCAGTAAAGGAAACAAAAGAAAAATTCGAAGTAGGTATTAAAATCCATGGAGAAGAAATAAAAACTTTGGTGTTCCCCGATGACATTGTAATTCTGTCAGAGACAGCAAATGACTTGGAAGAGCAATTGAACGGAATGGACAGTGTCTTGAAAGGAGGCTATGAGATGTAAGATGAACATCAACAAAAGCAAAACGAGGATAATGGAATGTAGTCGAATTAAGTCGGGTGATGCTGAGGGAATTAGATTAGGAAATGAGACACGTAAAGTAGTAAAGGAGTTTTGCTATTTGGGGGCAAAATAACTAATGATGGTCGAAGTAGAGAGGATATAAAATGTAGACTGGCAATGGCAAGGAAAGCGTTTCTGAAGGAGAGAAATTTGTTAACATCGAGTATTGATTTAAGTGTCAGGAAGTCTTTCCTGAAAGTATTTGTATGGAGTGTAGCCATGTATGGAAGTGAAACATTGACGATAAAGAGTTTAGACAAGAAGAGAATAGAAGCTTTCGAAATGTGGTGCTACAGAAGAATACTGAAGATTATATGGGTAGATTACATAACTAATGAGGAGGTATTGAATAGAATTGGGGAGAAGAGGAGTTTGTGGCACAACTTGACTAGAAGAAGGGAGCGGTTGGTAGGACATGTTCTGAGGTATCAACGGATCACCAATTTAGTACTGGAGGGTAGCGTGGAGGTTAAAAATCGTAGAGGTAGACCAAGAGATGAATACACTAAGCAGATTCAGTAGGATGTAGGTTGCAGTAGGTACTGGGAGATGTAGAAGCGTGCACAGGATAGAGTAGCATGGAGAGCTACATCAAACCAGTCTCAGGACTGAAGACAACAACAACAATATGCAGAGCTGGGGCGACGACGTTCCCTGAGGTAGGCCATTCCTCTGATTTCTTCACCTGCTCTTCTTGCCCTGGAGACAGACGAAAAATCTCCTATTATGCAGGAAAGTACCTATCAGTGATGTTAGATGGTAATCTCTTTTCACATTATATACTTTCCTAAGGAGCCTCCGATGGTTTACAGTTTCATATGCAGCTGAAAGGTTTATGAACGCCACTCCCGTGATCTCTTTCCTCTCAAACCCATCCTCGATATGTTGGGTCAGGTTCAGGACTTGACCGCAGTACGATTTGCCTGGTCTGAAACCTGCCTGCCGTGGGATGATCTGTTGTTCCAAGACGCTTTCTATGCGACTTAGCGTCAGGCGGTCCATGATCTTAAAACAGTGACATAAGAGACACAGGTCGGAAGTTTTTTGGATCATCAGAGTCCTTTCCTGGTTTCAGAAGTGCAACCACTCGGGCTTTCCTCCACATCTTTGGAATATGGAGCCTTTCTACACATGCGTTTATCAATTATAGCAGCCACTGTAGGGTATTACTGCCCATGTTTTTAATTTTCTCGACTCTAAGTTCATCGATACCAGGGGCTCTGTTAATCTTCAAGCTGGAAATGGCTGCAGTAAGTTCTGACATTGTAAATGGTGCCTTGAGATGATGATTTTACTCTGCCGGATCACGTGCTAATGGTTCCTGGTACTTTCTGCCGTGGGTTTTGCCATTCATAAGGAGTGTAGTGGCGACTTGGTCTGCCGTGACGTTAATAAATTTGTCATTTGACTTTGTGGCGTCACCGTTAAGGTTCTTTGTTTCCAAGCCCGCCTACTGTTCACTTTCACGTCCAGGTTCTCCACGAGGTCACACCATTTGGTTTTGCGGTTCTCAGTTATGGCTGACATGAGTTCATCGCCTGCTAGAAGTGTCTCATCACCAAATGGGTCCTTATCGAAGAGCTTCTGGTATCTTTCCAGTAGTGGCTTTGCTTCCTCAGACAGTCCCGTAATATACTGTGCTCTGCATCCTCGCGGTATTGTTTTCCTGGACACCTTCTGAACGAGTTTGACAAAAGAGTCGTACATCTCAGGTTGTGGGGGCATTTTTGTTATTTATACATCAATGAGCTCTCTAAATTTCTTCCAATTCGCCTTTTTAAAGTTGAACCTTCTTTTGAAAGGAACTTGTTCAGGCTTAACAACTGCATTGACCGTGCAAATTATGGGTCGATGCTGCGCATGGGGAATTGGCTCCCCGGTCAGTTTTCCACATTGGCCAGCGAGTTTCTCGCTAACAAAGATGTTATCGGGATTGTACCCTTTCTTCCATCTGTCACTATTAATGGAGCTTGGCAGTTTCGGGTCGTGTATGAGCAGTAGATCGTGTACCTCAGCCCAGGTCTCTAGTTCCACTCCGCTGCTGTTAGTTTCTTTATAGCCCAATGTAGTGCTCTGACAGTTGAAACCGCCCAATACAAAATTAAAGACTTGGTAACTGAAATTGCCAGGCTCAGTGAAGACAAAATCTGATTCTGGGGGTGTGTACACAGAGGTAACGTTATACTGTTGAGTTCGAACGGTCAATATCTCAATGTCTTGCCTGTCAGTCAGTGATGCAGATGTGACTCTAATTCCTGGCCTCGCAAATATGGCACTGCCGTACCGTTCATGTGGTCTCTCCAAGTTCACCTTCATTCCATATATTTTGGGTGTGGGTCTTGTACTGCCCCGATGAGTTTCTTGAATCAGGAGGAAGTCACATTGATATTCTTTACACAAGTCAGATAGTAAAACTTCTTTGTCTCTCGATATTCCTTCAATGTTTATCGACATCGTCACAAGTGGCCTTAGAAAAGACCGTTTGGGTAGGGTCTTATTGGTCTTCATTTTCTCAGAAGTCCGTTCAAGTTGTTGAAGGATTAACCGCTGATAGATCAACGTTGCCCGGGGTGCACCCGATTGCGGTTCTCGTTTATATCTTGCTCTCGCAATCTTTGGGGAGGCTCCTTCATTGCACCCCAGAGGTTAGTACATCAGAATACGCTGCACCACGGACAAATCCGCGCGCGTGTCCAGCTCTCAACCGAGAGAATGGGTGTACACAGACAGAACATTCGCCATGAATGCGAAAATTCAGGCTACTGTGCGTAAAGTTGGAGGTTTGCGCAAGGAACTAGTGACGTATTCAAAAATGGTTCAAATGGCTCTGAGCACTATGGGACTTAACATCTGTGGTCATCAGTCCCCTAGAACTTAGAACTACTTAAACCTAACTAACCTAAGGAAATCGCACACATCCATGCCCGAGGCAGGATTCGAGCCTGCGACCGTAGCGGTCACGCGGTTCCAGACTAGAGCGCCTAGAACCACACGGCCACGCCGGCCGGCCTACAGACGTATTACCAGACTCTTTTGAGCGTGCTGAATGCGTTAAATGAGTTAGTTAATGAAGTCAGTAAGAATGTAGCCGACTTAACTGTAAAGGTCGATGCTATTGAGGGGAAAATAGATGTAGAGTTCCTTGTTATTGAGAAGGGGGAGCAGGCACATAGTAAGAGGAAGAAGAAGAAGAAGAAGAAGAGTGGATATGTAAAGCCTCACGCTGCGGAGATGTCTGATTAGCATACACTGAGATGTCAACGAAGCAGAAAGTGATTCAAGCGCGAAAAGCAGTTCGAGAGAAATTACGGTTATAAGGTTAGGGCATATGGATCGACAGCAAACACTAAGAGAGACCTTTAAGCCGGTTACTGAATCTCTCAGGCAGCTCTCAGCAGAAACAAAAACACGCCATAACGATGGTGTTGCCATTGGAGAATTCATTATCCATCACGCCTCTGGTCAGATAGATAGAACATTCGGGGTTAGCATGGGAAGACTTAATGAATCTTATTTTCCTAAGACCTACCAAAAAACCTATAAATTTAATTACTATTAAAAACAGTCTTGATCACGATTTATTTAACAAGGTGACCGGTTTCGACCACTACTGCGGTCATCTTCAGACCTACAAAATGTATACAAAGCACTAATTAGAGGGCTACATGCATTAATGAAAATACATAGAGTTATACGGCTATAAAGCTATAAAACGTTGAATTACCATTGAGTAGGAACCCCTTTCTGTTGGAGAATCACAACTGGAAAAACCAGTGCACGTCTTACTTTATATAATGGAGGCTCCACCCACTTCTGACTGCATGACGTCATTATTAAATAGATACCAAAAGTCAGGTGTTTATAAAATAATATGTAATGATTGTGAGAAACAGTATATTGGCCAAACTGGCCGAAACTTTTTAACACGTTTCAGAGAACATACTACTGGTGCTGCACGTATCAAATCAATATTCGGTCAACATCTTGATGAATACAATCATTCTGAGGGTTGCATTTCTAGCAATCTGAAAATATTACATACTGTGCCAAAAGGACCATTGCTAAATACCTTAGAAGAAATTGAAATTTTTTCACTTCACAAAAGTAATCCATTATCTGTTTTAAACGAACAACTTCAGTTCAAAGACAAACATTTCTTTGAGCTTTTCGATGATCTGCTTTAGAATGTCTACTCTTCTGTATTTGTTTTAAAAAAAGGTCTTTTAAATTATTAAGACTTTTAGCAAATATTTTATCTTTACATTGTAATTGTATTTTACCAAACATTATTTTATGATTGACTATCTGTTTTAGAATTATTGCTTTTATGCTTTTAGACTGCATTTTGCTAATTCACATCGTTTTATTTTATTTTGACAATGGCTCATAATTTTATAATTTTAAATTCTTTCATTTTTATTTGCTTATATGACTGGTATGTAACTTGAGGAACAGCAATGAATTATAAAAAAAATGGCACTTGTAATCTACACATTAACTTCATAGATAATATTTCATATATACGGTCAACTACTTCGTAGCGTATTTGTGCAGCATGTAGTATATATATCAGCTACAGATTATTGTAGCTTACTCTTTTCGTTTCAATAAAGAGAAGTTGCTGCTCAATAATACATCGTCTGACGCCACAGTCTTTTCCATTCAACTTCGCAACAACTTCGTTGGAAAGAAGCCTGCTGCCACGTCTTTGCATCGGCGTTTGTCCTCACCATGGCAACCACTAGTTCGACTATCGACTCTACAACAACTTCAGTGGAAAAAGCTTGCTTCTTCGTCTTTGTACGGCGTCTAACTTCACCATAGCAACCAGTGGTTCCAAATGGTTCACCGACAGGCCACGAGAGGGCAACCCATGTTCTGCCAAACCGAAGTTCATTTTCCTACATATTTAAATATTTTTAACGCTTTTTAATTGACTATAGCTGTTTAATAAGCTAAGTTTTAGTGTGTATTTATTTCTAATTCTTGACAATGTTCTTTTAACTAAGAAATTTTAAATTGTAATTCGACTTATAACTCATTGGTTAATAATGACGTCATGCAGTCAGAAGTGGGTGGAGCCTCCATTATATAAAGTAAGACGTGCACTGGTTTTTCCAGTTGTGATTCTCCAACAGAAAGGGGTTCCTACTCAATGGTAATTCAACGTTTTATAGCTTTATAGCCGTATAACTCTATGTATTTTCATTAATGCATGTAGCCCTCTAATTAGTGCTTTGTATACATTTTGTAGGTCTGAAGATGACCGCAGTAGTGGTCGAAACCGGTCACCTTGTTAAATAAATCGTGATCAAGACTGTTTTTAATAGTAATTATTTACAAGACATTGATCACTGCTGTTCCCATAATGCATTCAAAACCTATAAATTACTCAGCTAATGATAGGGAAACGTACCGTGAAATGCTGCACATGGATGATGTACATAAGATCGCGAAAAGCCTGAGCAACAAGAAACATAAAACCATTATAAAACCAATACTTGATGGCGAAAACAGCAGCAGCAGCTGAGATGATATTTGGACATAAAGCAGTGAACAATCGAATCCCGCCGTATATATGACGACCCCAACGAGCTAACAGATCGACTACGGCTGCTCATGGCATCAGCTGCTGCAGGTAATACACCTCATTCGAGTGAGGCTGTTTCAGTAATCTCTGAGCTTAGCGAGAGACGTATCATCGAATAAGTATAGAGACAGTAGTTCGAGAACTGCACAAACCAGCACGCTAAACATACCCTCGTAGGCATGTTATGATTAAAGGTTTGGATGACTTATGGCAAGCTGATCTTGTAGATATGAGGGAATATTCGCATGAGAATAATGGATTCAAATATATTTTAATCGTTATTGATACATACACCAAATTTGCCTGGGAATTACCTGCTAAAACAAAAACTGGTAGAAATGTCGTGGATGTTTTTGAGCGTTTGCTACAGACAGGGATGAATCAATGCCCAGACAACCTCCAAACTGATCACGTCGGGGAGTTTTACATTAGGTATTTCAAGACCGTGATGCAGCGGTACGGAATACATCACTACTCAACGTTCACTCACCTGAGCGTCTGAACAGAACACTAAAAGGTCAATTGTGGATGCGTTTTAACCTTCGCGGCTCACACAAATGGACAGATATGCTCCCAGAAATAATTTCTCAGTATAATCGAACCAAACATAGCACAATAAAAATGAGACCAATCGACGTTCGGGATAATGGACTCACGGATACGGTGTACTACCGCATTAAAATGCTTGATCCACGCAGACATATTTAATGTAGGTGATTTGATAGGTATCTCAAAACAAGACCCCATTTGAGAAATCATACTTACCGAAATGAACACCCTTAGCTGCTACTCATTACTCGCGGCGCGTTGCCGACTCCCGTAAGAGTTCGGGCACTGTTTGTGCTTTCGCACAGAAGAAGAAGATGGTCAAGTGGCTGGTGAGCCACGAGTAATGAGTATAATGGGCGGGGCCACTGCGAATGTAGTGCGGGACAATACGTTGAGAATGTGGGTTCCGCTGGAGGCGTGCCAGAGATAAATCCCTGCAGTCGTGCTATCCTCTGTGTCCTCGGTGGCTCAGATGGATAGAGCGTCTGCCATTTAAGCAGGAAATCCCGGGTTCGAGTCCCGGTCGGGGTACACATTTTCATCTGTCCCCGTTGACGTATGTCATCGTCTGTAAGCGTTCATTTCATTGTAATTTCATTCTAACGACCTGCATGATTATATATATATATATATATATATATATATATATATATATATATATATATATATATATATATATACCGAACTGGTCAACAGAGATATTTAGTTTCAAAGGTGCAAAGAACGAATTCTAGAACTTATATATTGAAGAATAGTAAAGGTGAAGAAATTGCAGGCTACTTCTACACCGAGGAGTTACAGGAAAGCTCAGAACCGGATGTGTTTCTTGTGGACAGTCATAAGACGTCGAGGAAGTAAAGCACTAGTCATATGGATTGGTTTTCCTGTTGCACAAAACAGTTGGATTGATGCTAACGATTTGCTATATAATCTGCTCGACGAAGCGTGTATGGAACATGAAATTGCATATGCTGCAAATCAAGATGTATCAAGACGTCACATTGCAGATAGGGTTTTAACTGATAAGGCTAAGGCGATACGGAGAAGAAAGGATATTGGTATAGGTCAACGCATCGCAGCATTTGCAGTTGATAAAACCATGCGAGGTAAAATTAAGTTGTGTTTAGGAGTGATGAATTTCAAGCGGGTTATGAATGCTGCACGTTGGGCACTAAACGAGGAGGACAAGGGTGGGAAGCTGAGCTGTTTGAAGAACTTTATCCTGGCAGCGACGTATGCAGCCAAAAACGCACTGAAGCAGAAAGGTGGGGAAAGAAGAAGAGGAGGCTGTGTTAAAGCACCTCGAGTTCTACCAATACCACAACATCTGGCGGTTTTCTTCCATTTCTCATCCTGGTCCTCTCCGTGCTCTCGGCGGTAGGTTCCCTCGCTGGTCGTGCTGCAGCTATCGCTCGAACGGCCAAGAACGCGCAAAACTCCCAAGCACAGTTAGAAGAGGCAAGAAGACATAACTGCATGATGGAAGCCGCAGCCATCGGAAAATGACTATACTTGAAACCGTGCAGAAAGGGCTTGGTATATTCACAAAAAAAGCCCATTAGTAGTCATACGAGATCGACTACTCACAAATACTGATCATCTTAAGTTTGTTAGAAACAAATTCAACGTTCCAAGATTCCGTGGTGTGTTTATGTGGGATGCATTACCAAAGACTAAGTGGAAAACTGGTGAACGTGGTATTGTGAATTTACATGTTGCTGGAGATCCCGGCACCCACTGGGTACCATATGAAAAATTAGGATACCGTCTACTATTTCGACTCATTTGGTGACCTGCAATAACCAGAAGAATTACAATAATACTTCACTCACAGAAGACTTGTGTTCTACAATTATCGGCGCTATCAGGACTTTAATACATACTTCTGTGGACGTCTATGCATCATGTTTCTCTTGACGTTTACAAAGAAGCAGCAGGATGCTACATGAGGAAGAGCTTTAAACATTCCTTCATCAGTAGAGGCTCTGATCCAATGTCGTACACTTGACGTTAAAAGAAAGATCGTCTGTACTGCATGGAAATTACTTCCCGCCAATTCATTTGAGCATTGGTGAATGGAGTATTGCATTAATTGGACTGGAGACGTACAACAGCATCCCCAATATCACTGAGACTAACAGCCAACTGCATCTGGATACTAATGGTGAAAAAGACATTGTGGAAATAGAGCCGGGTGCATACGATATCGACGATTTAAACTAAGTCTTAAAACAGTCTGGAAAAGGCATTGAGCTACGTGCAAACGTCAATAAACTTAAATCTGAAATAAGGACTTCAACGATTGACCTTGACCAGAAAGATTCAATTGGGTGCCTAGTGGGTTTCACAAAAGGACAGGTTTTGAAGAAGGGTCCAAGTAAATTTTACAAATTAGATTAGACTGTGGACGTACTTCCCGTCAGCACAATCCGAGTTGGATGTAACACTGCAACGAATTCCTATCTCCACGACAGTCTGATTCATACTATTTACTGATTCTTCTCCTCAGTTGCAACTGGGTATAAAGTCGTTGAGACTCCTGCCAATGCAATATACCTTCCAGTGACAGCTCAGGCGTTGGACTATTTGGAGTTGCGTATTGTGGACCAGAATAATCGACTTGTTGGCTTTCGTGGTGAAGAAATCATTGTACGATTACATCTAAGGCAGGATGGGCGCACGGTATAAAACAAGTGCACGCAATCCACAGCACGTCGCTTCGCTACCGAACCGCAAAGTGATAACACGCCGAGCTACAAGTTTCTTAAATGACGTCCTCACTCAATATAACCAGTCCAGTAGAGTATGACGAAAGAATTATACGTCAGGAATACTTCTCGCATGAACCTTACGCTTCAACTACATTTAACAAGAACGATGAAATTAGGGTTTTCATCCAGCACCAAGACACATTGATGATTCCATGCAAGAGATTCATATATCTAGAGGGATCATTCAAGAAAACCGACGGCTCTGCATCACCCGCGGATTTGCATGGTTTAGTAAATGCAGGATAGTTCATAGACGATACGGAGGATAGAACAGCTGCAGAGTACAAGCCATTTACTGCATGCATATCTCTAAAAATGCTTATGGAGTACTTTGATGACATGAGCCAGATTATTATGAACGCTAAACAGGAACTCATTCTGGTACAGAGTGCGACGGATAATAACTCATACATTCAAGGAGCTCAAGAAGAGAATGTGATCACAATCAGCAAGATAATATGGAAAATTCCTCACATAGGTGTATCAGACGAGGAGCGTTTGAAACTTTTAAAAGTTCTGAATTTCGGTACATTTCTATCACTGACTTTCGCTCGTGTGATGTTTTCGAGTAACCCATGTTACTGACTGTGAGCAGACAAACATGGGCTATTAAAACCTCTTCGCAGTTAGAGATACCTAGATTCATCATCCTTGCATTTCAGACTGATAGAAGAGGTAATATAGCAAATGGTTCCACTGTGTTCGACAACTGCAAGTTAACTAATGCCAAAGTCTGCCTGAATTCAGAATTCTACTCATATGACAATTTACAACTGCAGTGGAATGAAAATGTATACAATCTAGGATATGACATGTACGCAAGGTTTCATACTTCTTACTATGAAAGTGCTGAAGAAGAAAGAGGCGGGTGTCTACTCAGTCCACGGAAGTTCAATAAACTATCACCGATCATGGTAATAGACGGCTCGAAAAAGAATGAGGTAAACAAGTCTGGGCCTATCGATGTGCGAATTGAATTTGAATCTTCGAGAAATTTCCCAGATCGCACTGCCGCGTATGCTCTAGTTTTACACAAGCATGTGATCAACTACTGCCCCCTCACCGATGATGTGCAATGAGCTGTATAGATGAACAGGTGCTGCATCATACCTACAGCATTTCACAATGGTATCTCGAGGTGTGAACATCATTGGAGACGCTCAGGGTTTCTATGACGGTGAGCATAGACAGTTCAAATTAAAAATGTTGCGTTCGTAGCGTGCACAGAAAATGCAGGAATAATAGACATTCTCACCAAACATAGCATCACCGAGGTCTTTCAAGTATGTGAGGTGTGCTAAGACACGGAAGAGTGCAAAGTGGTTAACCCATTTCTACCATGGAATTAACTGGGATGTTCCTGCCGTACCCTATAAAAATATAGCGATGGCGCTTAAATTATTCGACTACGTGGATAGTATCATCTACATAAAGGGGCAGGAGAAGATCTCATGGATGTGTCGAATCTTTGTTTGCTGCTATTCAAGACCTGGAATTCTACGGCTGTCCTTCTCTCCATCGACTCAAAAACATGTATGAAAGTAGTGTTGTTGTGTCTGCTCATGAAAATGTAAAATTACTTCTAAGTTTGATGAAAAATAAATGAATTTTTACCCCACAACCTGTGTTTCTTTTTTTTCAACCCTGTTCCCACTTTGACAGTGTACAGTTTTAACCACATGTTATGTCTGTGGTTTTCTTCAAGCACAGGAGATATAATTTTAGACATGCCTGCTATGTATCTTTGGAAGTGGACAAGGTCACGTGCCCCCTGCTCCCATAATCTAATTCATGCTGTACGATAGTCGTAATTCCATACAACCATTCTATATATTTTGTTAACTTCTATCTTAAGCTTCACCTCCTCAATAGCACTTATCTTCAGCAAAACTAATGTCATTTGTGACCTGCACAGCCTTTATGTACGTATACATACATAATGTAATAGGGGATAGGGGTTTTGTAAATAACATCAAAGACGCATGGTGACGAATTTTTTTCCTTCGTTTATTCAGTTCACACAAATACAATATAGTTCTGGAGGTACAATATAATTCTTGAGGTACAATGTAGTTTTTGAGGTAAAATATAGTATTATTGAGGTAGAAATTGACTGTCCTGTTCCAGTACAGAAAAACTTTTAACTTACTTGCTACAACAGTAACACTGGTAGGTAACTTTTTTATATAAATCTGCACTAAAAACTAATACGGAGATACTTTCTTTACTACAACTAAATTCACAGCCCCAGTAGCATAGCTTTTACAATAATTCTGATGGAGTTTGCATGCATAGAATCTAATTTCAACAGTCTGCAATTTTTAGTGTAAAAACTACAGACTGTTGCAGACTGTTGAAATTAGATTCTATGTATGCAAACTTCATCAGAATTATTGTAAAAGCTATGCTACTGGGGCTGTGGAATTTAGTTGCAGTAAAGAAAGTATCTCCGCATTAGTTTTTAGTGCAGATTTACAAAAAAAAGAAAAAAAAAAATTACCTACCAGTGTTACTTTTGTAGAAAGTAAGTTAAAAGTATATATATCTCTTTCGTCTATGAACTATCCTGCATTTACTAAACCATGCAAATCTGCGGGTGATGCAGAGACATATGTTTTAAGGATTGATGTTATGCCGACATTGCATGTATAGTCGATCTCAGACTCAATGAGTTCACAGCGTGTATATATATATATATCCCATAGAATACACACACACACACACACACACACACACACACACACACACTTAAAAACTATTCTGACTTGAATGCCTAGTGGCAGGTGAAAAACTTAAAAGATATATATACATTTACAGGCTACACGTACATTGGATTGCGTATGAACAAATAAATCAGTATACAAACACTTTCTATTGTTGCTTTTCTATATTTTTTTATGCTTCTTTTTATATTTTTCTTTCTTTCACACAACTGTGTTGTTATACTAATCTTCATTCTCCTTCGATCTGGCCATGGGTGTGTTGTTGCTGTAAAGCTTATCAACCTCCAATGAAAGTTTTTCGAGCTCAGTGAGTAGCCAAACTTCAGGATTATCCCGACATAAGATTTTTAGTGGTTGACTGGAATCATAAGATGATACAGTTTGGTACGCTGCCGCATATGGTACGTGTTTTTCCGTAAAGGTGGTGTACACTACAAGTGGGCAGAGCTCCTCATGGTGAGCATTCTTAAACTTAATGAATTTGTTTTCCTCAGTAGGCATAATAACACGTACCAGGTCTTTGGAAGCACAGTCTACTAGATGCGCCGCTAATAACTTGTCCGAGGAGAAATAATTCAGGCCCCTTGAGCAAATATGTTTTACACGATGATTAGTTGATAGTTGGGTGGAAAGGAGTCAGGACATGTCTTTGATCCAAACATAGTAATAATTATCACCTTCAGAAAAGAGCAGTGTGTTTACATGCAAGCACTGTCACTGACAAATTTTGAGAAGTGGAGGGGGCGGACGACAATATGCTTGTCTTGCTCATCTGACTTGCTTTTCTTCTCCAGGCCGTAAACATGAACCGATATTCCAGTATTCTGCTCCTCAAATTTAGGTATGTCCTGGATCTTGATGGGGAAGTCGATATGATCAAAGTTATAACACCCACGAATATTATCGCATACATGGTGTGTGCTGGGACGTTCAGGATGATCCCTTCGATTGTAATTTGTCTCAAGAGCCAGGATTGACCGCGCAAAAGAAACCTGATAGGTTTTATTTTCGAAATTAGTGCAGTTTAGCTGTATCTTTAGGGAGTTTGATATAGCTAGACCCTTCATTTACCGGATCATACACATGCGTATGAATGTCCAGGTGTAATATTCGGCTGAGTGCATTAGCTGATCCTCTGACTTCCATCTCAGAAAACTGGGCCAGTATAGTACTCAAGGTGGATTTACGAAACCAAAAAATGGTTCAAATGTCTCTGAGCATTATGGGACTTAACATCTGAGGTCATCAGTCCCCTAGAACTTAGACCTACTTAAACCTAACTAACCTAAGGACATCACACACATCCATGCCCGAGGCAGGATTCAAACCTGTGACTGTAGCAGTCGCACGGTTTCAACACCAAACTCAACTTTGGGGGATGCGATAATTCGATGCGTTGCACCACATTGAGTTTAATGGCTGGATACCACGGGCCATTGACTACCTTGGGAAGCTCCGTTTACATGACAGGAAGGCACGCCCTTAGAAGACCAACAGGGTTGTGCTACACTCCTGCAGGGTTCTCGATCCTCGTGAATGAGATTCACTCCTCAATCATCGAGTACTCTAACTGTGGTACGGTTTCACTGACCTGATGTCCTTCACTAAAAGGACGGGAGAGAGAACTGCCACTAGCCACAGGATCTTCTGTATTACTAATAATACTATTGAGTCCACCCCATTGACGATGGCGAGGGCAAGTCGATATGCGCCGAGGTACACATACCTTGCGTTTAGGCAGATTCTGACGAGACTCATATGATGATGAGGATGATGATGATGACGGAGGATGATGTTGCGGTGCTACCGGTTCAGAGCGATCGGAACAGCCAGGCTGCGGCAATGGTTCCCAATGCTGCTGTAGACCCGACCCAGTAACTTGAGGGGTGATGGTTCATTGCTCGGCCCATGTACGCCAGCGGCGGCGCGGCGGCGGCGGCTTCCCACGCAGCGAGTAGCGGCGCCCTTATAGGCGATGCGTGCCTTACTGGGCGCCGCTTTGGTTAGGAAGAAGGGTTAGCCGCCAGCGGTATGCGCGCCAGACTGTGTTGAGATTGCTGAGACGCGATCGCTGTAGAAGAAGAGATCATATAAATAATAGTTAAGTACATTGCTTCGCGCTGCTGGCGCGTTGAAAGGAAGAATTCTGACGATCACAAGGTTATAAACAGAGTGAGTAATTACCTTTTCTGCTCTGGCTGCAGGGCATTAACACTTCATCGGGCGACTCCATCACACCCTCAAAAAAGTCATCATCATCATCTATTATGGCCAGATCAGAGCGCCTTTCTCTGACCCATTCAGGCATGTCATTGTCCTCATCAGAATCTGGCAACTGGTTTGTCTCTCCTACAACAAAAACAACAGCAACAACAACAAACAAGATATATAAACCGATTTGTTGCAGAAAAAAATTCTTCCTTTACTACTACTACTACTACTACTACCACTACCACTAGAGGCATGTACAAACGTAATCTTTTTTTTCAACTTACAAGTATGCTTCTCAGACATCTCACTATTTGCTGGAGGTTGTTCCTGCATCTGCTGATGGAAAGCCTCCAGCTGCCTCTCCAACAGATCGAACTCCTCCTCTAGAGCTGTTCCTGTAACAGGACGAGACATAATTTTATTTATTTTGAATGTCGAATTACACAGAAAGATCACACATGGATATTTTTTTATACTTGCGTGAGTGGTGTTGTTGGTTATCCACAGCTGGAGGCTGTTCCAAATAACGTTGTTGCTGCTGCAGTGGATAGTTCTTTTCAGCCCCCAGCTCTGCCTCCAACTCAGTTTGCATTTGCATCAAGTGAGCTAGAGGGAAAAAACAAGTATGAAATAAGAATATTTTGAATCGCTACTACACAAGAACAAGATACAATGAAAATTATACTCAAATGGCAATTCTGCCTGTGAACCCACCACAGGAGGCTGGACTTGGAGAGCCTGTCACGGTCCAGCCCCCTCCTGTCTCTCCTCACACTCCAAGACAAAATCCTGGAGTTGTACTATAACAAGAAGACTGAATTAATAACGCAAATATAACATACAAACACGAGAATTTACGCCCAAAATAGAAATTACTCACTTGTTAATCCTGTCTCCAGAACTCTACGCCTCTTGCCGCTACACTCTGAAGCGTTGCCACAGCCACCTCTCTTCATCTTGCGAAGAGAAAAGAACAAGTAAACACACACAGAGAGGATGGAATGCACAACAAGGTGGACAGCAGTGGAGTGAGGACAATGGAGGTTGGCTGTGTGTTTATATATAGACCAAGGCGACCAGTGAGAAGAGCTTCGTCTGAATGTTCAGCCAGTGAGAAGCTTTTATGGAAAGTCACAATTTCTGGAAGGGCTTGATGCGACCATCGTCTCTCTAAGAAACAAGAATGCTTTTATGATTAACAGTGTTTTCACACGTGCGCACATACATGATGAAGGCTTCTAGCGATGAGAAGAATGCAGTCGGTCTTATTCTGGGCTATTTTCGTTAATAGGTCCTGTTAGGACAAGAATTTCCATTAAGACAAGCTGAGAGGTCACGAAAGCTACAGCAAAAGCGACGGTTAACTGTTTCTGCAGCACTTTACAGTTTCCAAGAGGTCGACTTGGCTTTACATAGCCATGTGACGTCAGTATAACATTGAGAACCTTTTAGATGCGGCTGTGATGGTGAGTCACCACGCTAACACTTCATGGCGATGCATCAGGAGCTCTATGTAGGTAAACATGCGTGCACGGATAGACGCATGTCCCGTTAGGATCGCCAGGAACAATGCACCCAGTGCTATTCTGGGAAGCGCAGGAACAAACTTCTAAAGCGCGAACTGTGACATCAGTATCCACAGGTAGAGAGGTATTGCGCCAGCAATGGTAAACACGCGCGTGGCCCAGAGGGTGACTTGGCTGTTATTTACATTGACATGTGACATCAGTATAACACTCGAACTGTAACTGTATACCCGAAAATAGATGCGACTTTCACCTGCTGGCTGTATAATGTGTGCAGTGACTAATAGTGAGATATGAGTGAACAATGTGGCATTACATTATTCAATAAGTTATTTGTAAAAAAAGTATTGCATACCAGGAGTAAACCTAATGATTGTCTCTAACTAGAAGTCTGTAAATATAGGTGTATACGAATTAGCTTATTTTAAATTGATCTAAATTTGTAAATACTGTGACATGTCCTATATCCTTGTAAAAAGAGATCAACGGATGAATAAAGCTACTACTAAACCACCAGACGGATTCGTGCCAGGGAACGGGACGTCTTCCTGCCCGTATTGCGGTGCATTAGACCGCTCGGCTAAACGGGTGGGTTCGATAATGGTTACAGCTACGGAGTGGTAATTTGAGTCACATATTTATATACTAGATCTCTTCGTTCTGTACAAAACAGAAGCTTCTAGTCAATACAATCGAGAAGTATGGCATGTTAAATCTTACATTGTACCATCGAAAACTCGATTATTGACCGTTATAGATTTCATGCTGTTGACCTAGGACCACAAAATTCGGCAAGAGACGAGGTGCAGCTGTTACATTACATGAGAAAACACGAAAGTATTAATTTCTAATAAAACATAAGGAAACGTTCCGTTTTTGTCATTTGTATTCGAATTTTTGTAATGCCAGATCATCACATTGCTCACCTTCCTCTCAGGAATGGTTACAGGTATCGAGTGGAAATTTGTGTCACTTACTAAGGTATTTGGTCTCTTCGTTCTGTACAAAATAGATGCTTCTAAGTCAATGCAATCAAGAAGCACGCCATGTTAATTCTCATATTTTGACAATCGATAACTCACTTATTGACTATTTTAGATGGCATGCTGTTGACCTAGTATCGTAATAATTTGCGAAAGACGGGGTGCGGCAGCAACGTCACTCAAGAAATCACGTTAGTATTAATTTTTAGTAAAATCTTAGGAATATGTGCAGTTTTTGTCATTTGCATTCGTACTCTCGTAATGCCAGAACATCAGCTTTCTCGACATTCTCTCGGTAATGGTTACAAATATCGAGTGGAAATTTGTGTCATATATTAAGGTATTTGGTCTTGTCGTTCAGTACAAATCAATGCTACAGAGAAGGCGGCATGTAATGTCTCATGTTTTGATTATCGAAAATTCACTTATTGAGCGTTGTAAATGTCATGCTGTTGACATAGGACCGTGATATTTGGCAAGAGACGAGGTGCGGCAGCAACATTACACGGGAAAAGGCGAAAGTATTAATTTGTGATAAAGTATTAAGAAAAGGTGTCGTTTTTGTTATTTGTTTTATTACTGTCGTAATCCCAGAACATCACATTGCTCGCCTTTCTCTCAGGAATGGTTACAGGTATCGAGTGGAAAATTGACATTTACCAGTGTATCTGATCCCTTTGCTCCGTACAAAATAGAAGCATCTAAGTCAATGAAAGCGAGAAGTACGGTATGTTATGTCTCATATTTTGTTTAATCGAAACCTCATTTACTGAAAGTTTTAGATGGCATGCAGTTGACATAGGACTGTAATATTAGGCAAGAAACGAAGTGCAGCAGCAACATTACACGAGAAAGCGCGAAAAGTATTAATTTGTAATAAAATATTACGAAAACGTGTCGTTTTTGTTATTCGTTTTCTAACTGTCGTAATGCCAGAACATCACCTTGCTCGCCTTTCTCTCAGGAATGGTTACCGGTTATCTAGTGGAAATTTGTCACGTGCTGTTGAATTTGTTGTCTTCGTTCCATACACAATAGAAGCTTCTAAGTGAAAGCAATCGAGAAGTACGACATGTTGCGCCTCATATTTTGCTATAGAAAACTCACTTTTTGACAGTTTTACATGCCATGTAGTTGACCTAGGACCGTAATATTTCGCAAGAGACGAGGTGCGGCAGCAACATTGCACGAGAAAACGCGGAAAGTATTAATTTGTAATTATTTTTATGAATTTATCGTACGTCATACATCACAACCTTTATACATTTGATACGGATGTTAATTACAGACTGACATCAAGATATTTAACATAATCAATTGCCTCCTCAGTTGCAGCGTGGAAATCGTTGAAGATTAACTTGTAGGCTCGAACCGAGCATTCTTCTACTATGCCTCGGACTGTTTGTTCTACAGATCCGCAGTCGCAATGTGGTGTTGGTATCCCTATCTGTAGGGGGCGCCAGCACATCTGCCATAGCCAGTACGTATGCGGGTTAGAGCTGTCCACATTTTGCGTGACTGGTTGAAGCCAGGCGGTTTCTCAGTTGCCATGAAACTTTGGCATTTTGGTGGACAGTGTTCTTACCAGTGTTGTTTCCACAGATTGTCATCTATTTAGCAAAGAGTAATGCTGGTCTTCTCGATTTAAGTCTTCTGAGCTCCAAGTCAGATATATCGCTGTGTATGGGTTATTAGTTATGTTGTTGAACTCACTGAGAAAGGTGTTTTTTCGCCGCAATTCTGGGGTGGTATATGGCTCAGGGTTGGCAGCCGTACTGTGGGCGTAGATTTTCTTGTGCCACTGATAATGCGCATGGTGTCTTCTAATACCACATCAATCCTACTTGTATGCGGGCTGTTAATCCACATAGGAGAGCAGTATTCTGCCACCGAGTAGACAAGCCCAACTGCTGATGTGCGGAGAGCGCTTGGTGTGGATCCCCTAGTGGTGCCAAACAGTTTATAGATGTTGTTTCTTATCCTCATTTTATCTGCAGCCTTTGTCAGGTGCTTCTTGTCAGAGAGCGCCATGTCCAATGTGATTCCTAGGTATTTGGGGTAGTTGTTATGGCTAAGGTGGTTCCGTTCAAAGATGACATTAAGCTTTCTTCTCGCTGAGTGGTTGCAAAGATGGAAGCATGATACTTCAGTCTTAGTCGGATTCGGCTGCAGTCTCCATTTGCGGAAATAGCTACTCAGCAGCTTCAAATCGGAGCAAAGAGTGTCTTCAGTAGCCTCGAATGATTCATGTTGCGCAGCTATAACCCACTCGTCTGCATAGTCAAACTTCCTAGATTGTGTGTTTGGGATGTCAGATGTATAAACATTGAAGAACAATGGAGCAAGGACTGAGTCTTGTCGTACCCCATTGTTGACAATTTTGGTAGAGCTCATTCTTTCTCCAGTAGTCACTTGAAAAGCTCTCCTGGTAAGCACGTTATCGACGAGTCTGGGATTGCTTCATGGGATTATTTGTATGAGTTTGTACAGCAGGCCTTGTCTCCAGACAGTTTCATAGGCTGCGCTCAGGTGTATGAATGCAACTGATATTTTTTTTTTTTTGCTTTTTCTGGTAGCCTGCCTCTCTGTATGTTGTCAGGGAAAGTACTTGGTCAGTGTAGCTTCTATTAGGTCGAAATCCTGATCGTTCTTGTGGAATTCATTCCAGTATTTTTGGGCTCAGTCTGTTATACAGGAGTCTCTCGAGCAGCTTGTATATGACACTGAGCAATGCGATTGGCCTATAACTCTTTGGCTGATGGCTTGTTTTTCCTGGTTTAAGCAGTACAATGCTCCTTCAGTGATTCATTTTCTGTGGTTTGTTCTCTGTTGCCATTATATTTGAGTAAAACTCTGCAAGACAGTTTTTTTGCATATTCTCCACAGTGAAGAAGGAATTCCAGTCCAGGTGTCTTTCCCACCTTGAGACTCCTCAGTTCTTCTCTGGCTTCACTGATAGTAAATATCGAGGAATGATGGTCCAAAGGTGTGCTGTTTTTCATAAGAACACTAAGTTCACGGCGTATTATTCTTGTATGTCTCTTGTCCTTTGGCACTAGATTTTTGCCTGTACGTGAGCCGAAATCCTATTTGCAGAAAAATCTGTTGAGTTATGGTGTAGTTTGTTAGCTCCACCTTGTTTTCGGAGGAGGGACTGGGCCTGTCTGCTAGATGTCTTGAAATCAAGGGACTCAACGGTTTCAATCCATTTCTCTCTCCGAGCGTTGTCTAGGCTGTGCAGCAGATCGTCTGCAATCTCAGGGTCCTCACTCTCAAGGAATCTCTGATACTTATTTTCGCACTCTTTGTCCCATCCCGGTGCATATTGTTTACGGAACCCCTTTGGGACAGCAGCTTTCGCTGCACTTCTAACTGCACCTATGAGTGTGTCATAATTAATCGCTGTCGGGTGAAACCATCCCAAGCACTTATCCAATTTTTACACGTAGATATCCCACTTTGCCTTTCTGAAATTGCACCTTGGGCGTTGTAGGGTTGTTATTTGTGGGATGTTGATTCCAGTTTCAATCAAGACTGGGCAGTGCTGGCTATGAGGAAAGTCTGTTAATGTGCTTCTTGTATTTCTCAGTGGTGTATGGTTATTGCCAGTCGTCACAAAGCATAAATCTGGATTACATTTCTTTCTCCAAGCCGCTGACCTAAATGTTCCTTGGTCCTTTGGGTCGAAAACTAAGAACAAATTGTTACTCTCCGCACAGTTAATAAGAACCTCGCCATTTCCATCAGCTGTTCTATATTTCCACAGAGGGTGGTGACTGTTAAAATCCCCCACGTGTATTGCTGGGTGTGGCAGGTGTGGAAGCATATATTGAGGCCAGGGAATGGTTGGTGGTTTGTACACATTGCTCTCGGACAGATCTTATGTCTTGACAACAACTTCATGTATGTCGCCATGCACTGTTGCCGAGCAAAAGTGGACATCTCCAATCGATGATCGCACATACGCAGCCACGCCATATGCACGATGATACATTGCGTCAGCTAGGTTGTAGGCTATATTCATAAATAACGTGACGGACAGGGTGAGCAGCAATTTACGGCTCTTTGGCTCAAATGGCTCTGAGCATTATGGGACTTAACATCTGAGATCATCAGTCCCCTAGAACTTAGAACTGTTTAAACCCAACTAACTTAAGGACATCACATGCTGCCTGGGGCAGGATTCGAACCGGCGACCGTACCGGTCGCGCGGTTCGACTGAAGCGCCTAGAACCGCTCGGCCACAGCGGCCGGCACACGCCACTTTGCCGATGACGGTGTGGCGTATGGGAAGGTGTCATCGTTGACTGAGTTTAGGAATATAGATGATGACTTAAACAAAATGGTAGTTAGCTCCAAATGTAGAAAAAAAGTTAGTGCGGATGAGTAGAAAAACACTCCTATAACATTAGATTTCAGCTTCACTGGAGTACAGCTTGACAAAGTCATTTCGATTAAATATGTAAGAGTAACGTTGCAAAGCGATATGAAATGGAATGAGATCGTCAGGTTGCTGGTTGGGAACAAATGCGTAATGTTCAGACACAGTGTTAGTAGTGTCCTGGTTGACACTGTTGCAAAGCGATATGAAGTGGAACGACCTCGTGAGGATTGTGGTAGGGGAGGCAAACGGTCGACTTCGTTTCTTTTCTCCTTTTTTTTTTTTTTTTTTTTTTTTTTTTTTTTTTTTTTTTTTTTTTGGGAGAATTTTAGGAAAGGGTAGCTCATCCGTAAAGGGGACGACACGTAGAACGCTAGTGCGACTCATTCTTGAGTACTGTTTCAGTGTTTCGAACCCTCATCAGGTCGGATTAAGGAAGATATAGACTAATTCCAGAGGCTTGCTGCTAGATTTGTTACCGATAGGTTTGATCAGCACGTAAGTATTACAGAGATGCTTCGAGAATTCAGATGAGAATCCCTTTTCCGAAAGGCAGTGTCGCTCAAATTTGGAGAACCGGCATTTGAGGCCGAATGCAGAACGATTCTACTTCTGCCAAAGTACCATGAAGATAATATGCGAGAAATTAGGTTTCGTACAGAGGTCACTAGACAATTGCTTTTTCCTCTCTCTGTTTGCGAGTGGAACAGGAAGGGAAACTGCTAGTAGAGTGACAAAAGGTACTCTCCGCCATGCACCGTACAGTGGTTGCGAAGTACGTATGTAGATGTAGATGTATACGAGAGAGAGTTATATTGATTTTTTAACTGAGATGTATCTCACAATTTCACGCACCTTGGGTTATCCATTACACAAGGTAGATGACAAATGCTATGTATTACCTGAAAACGTGTATGTTCTGTGAAAGCATACCACAAGTGTATAACACAGTTTGTGATATTTTTATTCTCTCGTTTGTGGGCAACTTGATAAATTTTTGGTCAAGCTACTACAATTTCTCTTGTAGAAACACAGTGGGATTTCACATATCGAATAGCATGCATTTGATCTTGGGAACAGGTAGCGATAGATCGTGTTCGATTTCAGAGGGAAATTGAAAATACAAGCAGAATTATATTACCAATAGTTTCTGTAAATAGAGCTGTGGATACTTTTGAATATGGCAGATTTTAGCAAAAAGTATGCGTACTGCAGTGTCACTGGTTGTAAAAATTTTCCCCGCCAGCGCTATCTTCATTTACCGCTAATCACCATCTTTAATTTTTAAATTTCCTACAATTTCTTAGTTTTAATTTTCCGCTGTCCCATATCCTGATCACTTAATTGGAGAAGGCGTGTGGCCTGTGATTTCAAAGTGATAGGTAAGGGGAGTGGCTTTTGACATCATGGGTAAGTAACTGACCTACTTACGTGATGTCACAAACATTAAAAAATGGGCTGGATGCCTCATAACTGTAGTACTTTTCTATCTCACTTTCCCCTATATTTTCTCACATCCAACCCCTTTCCTGCTTTCCAATCCTGTCGTTTCCTTTCTTTTGTTTCTTTTCTACTCCAGAAGCATATCCTGTCTTCTGTCTTAGCCAGTCCTACCTCAAATTCAAAGTTTCCTACTTCTCACTGCCCCCCCCCCCCCCCCCCCACTACACGTCCCCACATACCTACTTACTAAGTATATTACCGTTCTAGTCCTTAAAGGCCCGCACATCACCAGTATCCTATTTCGAATTTATCCCTTCTCAGCGCAGGTCTTAAAACGTTACACATTGAATTGGTTCATATTATTGTAAAGACTATCATCAATTTTTGGATCATGATAGAAAAAAGCAAATTTTAAATTTTAAACGTACAGCCATCCTGTTTAATAACGCGAAAAATTTGAATAAAATAAATAAGATAAAAAATAAAGTCTCTCCTGAAAAGTTCCAATGTACTGCTACCACTCCACCTCGGGCATCAGTGAAAGGGGTGACATAAGCGACAAGAGGAGAAAAAGCACGTGGGAGACCTGTTGGGACAAAGTACAGACAAACCAGACAGTTCCTACAGTACAGCCCACTGATTAATTTTCTGTATCTACATGACCATTCAGCCATTCACACTTCAGTCTTTGGCAGAGGGTTCATAGGAACATTTTTATACTATTTCTCCACCACCCTACTTACGAATAGCACGTAGAAAAAATGAACGCCTTAATCTTTCCGTGCGACTCCTGATTTCTCTTATTTTATTATGGTTATCATTTCTCCCTCTGTATGTGGGAATGAACAAAGTATATTCTCATTGGGAAACGGAAGTTGATGACTGAGATTACGTGAGGAGGCCACTCTGCAACAAAAACACCCTTGTTTTAATGATTGCGACCCTAACTCGAGTATTATATGCGTGACACTCTCTCCCCTATTTCGCGATATTGCAAAACGAGTAGCCCTTCTTTGAACTTTTCGCGATGTCCTCTGTCAGTCACAGCTGGTAAGGATCTCTCACAGCGTAGCATACTCCAGAAGACGACGGATATGCGAAGTGTAGGCAGTCCGTTTCTAGCATTGGAATATTGGTTGCGAAAATTTGGTATTCAGTTTAACTATTGGTTCCAAAAATAAGTTCAATGATATTACCTAGAAAACATGACATACAAATTTGTTGAAAAAAATACGATAGATCTCGGAAATATTTTATGGGCATTTTTATCGGTTCTGGTTTGAGGCATCTGATCCCTAATTTGTTGGAGTACTTCCAATATACTCCATATGTATTGGAAGGGATCACATCCGAACATACTGTACCTGACATACTGCTAGAATCTGTTCCTCTTGTACACTACTGGCCACTAAAATTGCTACACCACCAATAGGACGTGCTACAGACGCGAAATTTAACCGACAGGAAGAAGATGCTGTGATATGCAAATGATTAGCTTTTCAGAGCATTCACACAAGGTTGGCAACGGTGGCGACACATACAACGTGCTGACATGAGGAAAATTTCCAACCAATTTCTCATACACAAACAGCAGTTGATCGGCGTTGCCTGGTGGAACGTTGTTGTGATGCCGCGTGTAAGGAGGAGAAATGCGTACCATCACGTTTCCGACTTTGATAAAGGTCGGATGTTGCCTATCGCGATTGCGGTTTATCGTATCGCGACATTGCTGCTCGCGTTGGTCGAGATCCAATGACTGTTGCAGAATATGGAATCGGTGGGTTCAGGAGGGTAATACGGAACGCCGTGCTGGAACCCAACGGCCTCATATCACTAGCAGTCGAGATGACAGGCATCTTATCCGCATGGCTGTAACGGATCGTGCAGCCACGTCTCGATCCATGAGTCAACAGATGGGGACGTTTGCAAGACAACAACCATCTGCACGAACAGTTCGACGACGTTTGCCGCAGCAAGAACTAGCAGCTCGGAGACCATGGCTGCGGTTACCCTTGACGCTGCACACAGACAGGAGCGCCTGCGATGGTGTACTCAACGACGAACGTGGGTGCTCGAATGGCAAAGCGTCATTTTTTCGGATGAAACCAGGTTATGTTTACAGCATCACTATGGTCGCATCCGTGTTTGGTGACAACGCGGTGAACGCACATTGGAAGCGTGTATTCGTCATCGCCATACTGGCATATCACCCGGCGTGATGGTATGGGGTACCATTGGTTACACGTCTGTCACCTCTTGTTCGCACTGACGGCGCTTTGAACAGTGGATGTTACATTTCAGATGTGTTACGACCCGTGGCTCTACCCTTTATTCGATCCCTGCGAAATCCTACATTTCAGCAGGATAATGCACGACCGCATGTTGCAGGTCCTGTAAGGGCCTTTCGACTGCTGCCCTGGCCAGCACATTCTCCAGATCTCTCACCAATTGAAAATGTCTGGTCAATGGTGGCCGACCAACTGGCTCGTCACGATACGCCAGTCTCTACTATTGATGAACTGTGGTATCGTGTTGAAACTGCATGGGCAGCTGTACCTGTACACGCCATCCAAGCTCTGTTTGACTCAATCAGTACCCGTTTATCATCTGCATTTCTTCTTGGTGTAGGAATTTTAATGGCCAGTAGTGTAATATCACTGTTGTATTACAAATAACTTCAATATTTTTTTGAGTACGAGTGTGTAACTTCATTGTAAAAAGCATGACTATTCACTACAGAGAGTGTAAATTTACATTAACAAATATTATAAAAAATTTATTTCATACACTATGAGATTGAGACACTGGTGAGCTAGTATAAATATATGAAAACCATTTATTTTCATGAATATATCATTTTGTTACAACAGCTTACCAACGCCACAAGATGTACTATTACCAATATTTCCTTCAACAGGAACGACAGGAAGACAACTGTATTTCTTTCCTGGGCTCGGACATTTGCTTTGTGGATTCGTCACCATATGTATCTGACATGGTAGTCGTGATACGGTTTTGAGGAATTCCGACAAATTCCATGGATGAACGGCAGGAAATAGGAAATTTGTGGTAAGGTGTTAAGGGGTCAAACTGCTGAGGTCATCGGTCCCTAAGCTTACACACTACTTAATCTAACTTAAACTAACTTACGCTAAGGACAACGCGCACACCCACGCCCGAGGGAGGACTCCAACCTCCCACGGGGGGAGCCGCGCGAGCAGCGACAAGGTGCCCCCGACCGCTCGCCTACCACGCGCTCCTAACGGCAGGAAATAATTGTGCGAAACTCGTATGGTGCTTGAGCTAGGCAAATTTCTTAGCTGTGGAAGCAACGTTTACTCAAAAATTTAATTTTTCCGTGGATTCTAATGACAAATATTTCGGCTTTCATAGAATTCTGCTTGCTCTAGCAGCTATGGACCGATGGCTGTACAAAACTGTTTGCCCACGCATGGTCAAAAAATGCTATAGTCTGTGGACGCAGCCTTCACAAGCATACACACTGAAGAGCCAAAGAAACTGGCAAATCTGCCTAATACCGTGTCGGACCCCCGCGAGCACACAGAGGTGCCGCAACATGACGTAGCATGGACCGAATAATGTCTGAATTAGTGCTGGAGGAAACCGACACCTTCAGTCCTGCAGGATTGTTCATAAATTAGGAGGGCAGAGATCTCTTCTGAACAATACGCTAGAAGGCATTTCAGACATGCTCCGTAATGTTCACGTCTGGGGAGTTTGTTCGCCAGCGGACGTGTTTAAACTCAGAACAGTATTCCTTGCGCCACTCTGTAGCAATTCTGGAGGTGTGGGGTGTCACATTGCCCTGCTGGAATTGCCTAAGTCTGACGGACTGCGCAGTGGACATGAATGGATGCACGTGATCAGACAGGACGCTTACGTATGTGTCACCTGTATCTCGACGTATCAGGGGTGCCATATAACTCAAACTGCACACGCCCCACACCATTACAGAGCCCCCACCACCTTGAACAGTCCACTGCTGACATGCAGAGTCCATGGATTCATGAGCTTGTGTCCATACCCGTACACGTCCATCCGCTCGATACAATTTCAGACGAGACTCGTCCAACCAGGAAACATGTTTCCAGTCATCAATGTCGGCGTTGAAGGGCCCAGGCGAAGCGTAAAGCTTTGTGTCGTGCAGTCGTCAAGGGCACACGAGTGGGCCTTCGGCACCGAAAGCCCATGTCGAAGATGTTTCTATTGAATAGTTCTCAAGGTGACAGTTGTTGATGGTCCAGCACTGAAATCTGCAGCAATTTGTGGAAGGGTTGCACTGCTGTCACGTTGAACGATTTTCTTCAGTCGACGTTGGTCCCGTTCTTGCAGGATCTTTTCGGGCCGCAACGTTGTCAGAAATGGTTCAAATGGCTCTGAGCGCTATGGTACTTAACATCTGAGGTCATCAGTCCCCTAGAACTTAGAACCATATAAACCTAACTGACCTAAGGACATCACACACATCCATGCCCGAGACAGGATTCGAATCTGCGACCGTAGCGGACCCGCGGTTCCAGACTGTAACGCCCAGAACCGCTCGGCCACCCCGGCCGGCAACATTGTCAGTGTTTTGATGTTCTAGCGGATTCCTGATATTCACGGTACACTCGTGAAATGGTAGTAGGAGAAAATTCCCACTTCTTCGCTACATCGGAGATGCTCACTTCATCGCTACATCGGAGATGCTGTGTGGGAAAATCCCCAATTTATCGCTACAACGGAGATGCTGTGTCCCATCGCTCATGCGCCGACTACAACACCACGTTCAAATTACTTAAATCTTGATAACCTGCCATTGCAGCAGCAGTAACAGATGTAATAACTGCATCACACACTTGTTGTCTAATACGCGCGTTGCTGGCGCAGCGCCGCGTTCTACCTGTTTACATATATCTGTCTTTGAATACGCATGCCTATACCAGTTTCTTCGACGCTTAAGTGTGACAGAAACAACAACATGGCTGAGGGAAGTCACTTTCGTCTACCACTGTAAGTGAATCAGACGACAGTTTACAATTTCCATTATTTTTGCTTGTTTTGATTATACTCGCGCAGATGTGGACTCTGTATCTACGTTTACATACTTATTTCGCAAGTCACCGAACGGTGCGTGGCGGCGGGCACGACTCATTTCTTCCTGTTCCACTCGCAAGTAGAACGAGGGGAAAACGACTACCTGTATGCCTCCGTATGAGTCCTAATTGCTATTATCTTCGTGGTCCTTAAGCGAAATGTACGTTGGTGGCAGTACCATAGTTCTGCAGTCAGCTTCAAATGCCTGTTCTCTAAATTTTCTCTACAGTGTTCCTCGAAAAGAACGTCTCCTTGCCTCCAGGGATTCCCATTTGAGTTCCCGAAGCATTACGTAATACTTGCGAGTTGATCGAACGTACGGGTAACAAACCTTGCAGCCCGCCTCAGAGCCGGCCGGTGTGGCCGTGCGGTTCTAAGCGCGTCAGTTTGGAACCGCGTGACCGCTACGGTCGCAGGTTCGAATCCTGCCTCGGGCATGGATGTGTGTGATGTCCTTAGGTTAGTTAGGTTTAAGTAGTTCTAAGTTCTAGGGGACTGATGACCTCAGTAGTTAAGTCCCATAGTGCTCAGAGCCATTCGAACCATTTGAACCCGCCTCAGAATTGCTTCTATATTTTCTCGTAGTCCGTCCTAGTGGAGACCCCATTCACTCGAGCGGTACCCAGGCATTGGTAGCACAAATGCTCTACATGTGCTCTGATTTAGAAATGAACCGCACTTTCCCAATAGAGTAAAGCTGACCATTCGCGTTCCCCATTAGAATATTTATATGCTCGTTCCATTTCATATCGATTTGCAACGTAAAGTATGTACAGGGTGCACACAAAGTACCTTTACAACTTCAAAATTTTGTTACAACAGCAGTTGTTGAAATATTTTAACAAAATTTCTTTTATTGTAATCACTGTTTACTAAAGATTTTATACGTACTGAAATTTTGTGTTTCAGATACTCTGTTGATGAAAGGAACTGAACCTCTATAAAAAGGCAACGCCTCAAGAGAAGGCACAATTTGTGTCCTGGTTTATTGAGACAAAATCGGATGTTCAGTCTCAACGAAATTTCAGAACGAAGTATGGAAGAGATCCACCATCGCGCCCTTCAATCCGTGCATGGCACAAAAAATTTATGGAGACAGGGACAGTATTGGATAAAGGGAGGAGCAGGTGACCAAGAAATCCGAGGAAAACATCGATTGCGTTTTTAAACGTCTTCATTCGTTCACCTTCGAAGTCCATCCGCACTGCTGCCAGACACTTGCAACTACCATGTTGGACTGTGCATAAGGTCCTCCAGAAGAACTTACAATTGTACGCTTACAAAGGGCAACTCTTACAGACACTTGAGCCAAATGACAAGCCAAAACGGACTGAGTTTGCACTCAGAATGCCGGAACTCCTTTCGGAGGATGAAGCATTCCTCAAGCGAGTTTGTTTCAGTGACGAGGCAACTTTTCATGTTTATGGGACATTAAACAGACACATTGTGAGAATCTGGGGATCTGAACATCCCCATGTGACTAGGGAGCTTCACCGGGATGGTCCAAAAGTGAATGTGTGTTGTGGAACCATGTCCAACTGTATATGTGGTCCATTTTTCTTCAACGAGTCAACAATTACTGCAGATGTTTACCTCGACCTTCTGACCGAGTATGTAGCATCACAATTGACTGACTTACAACCAAATATCATTTTCCAGCAAGATGGTGCACCACCACATTAGGGACTGCATGTTCGTCGGTTCCTCAGTGAAACATTTCCAAGCAGATGGATTGGGAGGGACGGGCCAATGCCTTGGCCACCGCGTTCGCTCCCTTGGACTTTTTTTTATGGGGGTATGTAAAAAATATCGTATATCAATGACAGATACGGGACATTGGTGACCTGAAGCAAAGGATTCGTAATACCATTGCCACTATTGATGACGCTATGTCACAGCGAACATGGCAAGAAATCGAGGACCGTCTTGATGTGCTTCGTGCAACTAAAGGCGCCCATATAGAGGTCTATTAAACACCGTCAAAAATCTTTTATAAGCTCTAATTACAATAAAAGAAATGTTGTTAAAATATTTCAACAACTGCCGTTGTAATAAAATTTTGAAGTTGTAAAAGGACTTTATAGACACCCTGTATGTTTAAACGAGCTGACTGTATCTAGTAGCACACTGCTAAGCTGTATTCGAAAATTATGTGATTGTTTTTTCTATTCATCTGCATTAATTTATATTATTCTGCACTTAGAGTTATCTGCCGATCATCATACCAACTAAAATTTTTGTCTAGGTCGTCTTGTATCCTCCTACAGTCACTCGACGGCGACATCTTTCCATACATCACAGCATCATCAGCAAACAGCCGCAGGTTGTTGCTCATTAATGTACATAGATAATAATAGCAATCCTATCACGCTTCCCTGGGGCACTCCTTACCATAATCTTGTCTGATGAATATTCGCCGTCGAGGACAACTTACTGATTCCTAGTAAAGACGTCGTTCTGCGGCAATGTTTCAACAAGTAGGAAACTTGTTGGAACGTTGCCGCAGAACTACGACGATGACTCACCTGATAACCCGAGAAGACTTCACCACCGAGATTCACCGGGAAAGTCCAAATATGCATGCTGATTGCTGTTACTTAACGAGTCTTCGAGCCATTCAGATAACTGCGAAATTGTCCCGTATGCGCGTACCTTCGTTAACAGCCTGCGGTGAGTCACTGCATCAGACGCTCTTCAGAAATCTGTCAGTATGGAATCTGCCTGTTGCCTTCATCCATGGCTTGTAAGATATCATTCGAGAAAAGGCCACGACCGATGCTTTCTAAAACCGTGCTAATTTGTGAAGAGAAGTTTTCCGTCTCAAGGAATTTTATTATATTCGCTATGAGAATACGTTCAAGAATGCTGCAACAAAACAGTGGTGAGGGTGTATTGGTCAATAATTTCGCGGAACAGTTCTTTTACCTTTCTTAAATATAGGAGTCGCCGGCACTTTTTTCCAGACGCCTAGGACTCTGCACTGGGCTAGAGATTTGCGATAAATGCAAGTTAAGTAAGGGGCCAGCGCCGTAGAGCACTCTTTGTAAAAAGTAATTCGGTTGCATCTGGGCCTAGCGACGTATTTGTTTCATCTCTTTTCAGCTTTTTCTCTCCGCTATTGATGCCTATTATTATGTCATCCATACAGGAAGCTGCGTAATGTTGAAATGACCGTTATGATTGTACGATCCTTCTGCGCGAATGGTTTCTCAAATGGGAACTTTAGAACTTCAGCTTTTCTTTTGCTATCTTCTATTGACACACCAGATTGGTCAGCGAGTGACTGGACAGAAGCCTTCGATCCGCTTAACGATTTTACGAACGACCATAATCTTCTCGAAAGTAGAATTATATATTAATACCCTCAGCTGCTTACGGGCGTTGATATACGAGTATCTGAGCCACCGAGGACACAGATGATAGTGTGACTGCAGGGACTATCTCACGCACGCCTACCGTGAGACCCACATTCTCACCTTATATGTCCACACACTACATCCCTAGTGTCACTACCTAACACACTCATTGCTCGTGGAAGACATTCTTACCAAGCCCCGTAAGAGTTGGGGTAATATGTGTGCAACCGCACAGAAGAGGAAGGTCATGGCCAGTATTACCAGAATTATATACTTATATGGATGTGGTGTCTGTTCTTTCGGACATGCCCGAAAGAACAGACACAATATACATGGAAGTATATAATCTTCTCGGGTTCTCTGCTAGATCCTTTGCTACGGATCCAGGTCAGTAAGCGACGGAATCGCTGTAACGAGTGAGAGTGCAGCGATAGTGGACGTGAATGAAGACCGGAGACTTTCCGGCGATCGGGAGATACAACTTCCCTCGAATGTCAAAACGGAACTTATGTCGGGTCCTGGTTTGAAGAGCTACCTACAGATGTCCCCAAATTTAAGCACCACAATATCAAGAAAAAGAATTTGTTCAAAAATGGTTCATATGGCTCAGAGCATTATGGAATTTAACATCTGGGTCATCAGTCCCCTAGAACTTATAACTACTTAATCCTAACTAACCTAAGGACATCACACACATCAATGCCCGAGGCAGGATTCGAACCTGCGACCGTAGCAGTCGCGCGGTTCCGGACTGAAGCGCCTAGAACCGCTCGGCCACCGCGGCCGGCAAGAATTTGTTCAAAGTAGAAGTACTACTCATTTTAACAACAACACCAAATAAAAACATCATCACTTGCATTATAGATGAAATTCGTATATAAACTACGTGCGTGACTTAAAAGACAGGAACTTTCATACGAGTGAAAACCTGCTGAAAGAAAAAGAATTCGTTGTGAGTGGGTTCATTTTAACGACTACCTGTCGGATGTCGAGGACTTGAGTGCAAGTATCACTCATTTTGACGACAACTACAACCGCAACAACAACAAATAACATCACCATCTGCGTTACAAATGAAATGGAAGCTACGTTTTCAAGAAAAAATCCATGTGGAAACCTATGTCCGTGACTTCATCCTACATTACTGAACAGTACTAAAATCTGCGATTGCCGTAAGTTATTAATTTGGTATGTAACATACCATTGGAGATCTAATAATTGTAATTAGTTAATGGCAGAGGAAACAAAAAGATTCCGGTCGCCAGTAAAGTACACCAGTGGCAATAGCAATGGGATGTTACTGAGGATTGCGCTGCTAAAGCACAGTTACTAAATACAGTTAACTGAAATTCCTTCACAAAAGAAGACGAAGTAAATACTCCAGAATTAGAATCAAGAACAACCACCAACATGAGTAATTTAGAAGTAGCTATCCTCGGTACAATGACGCAGCTTAAACCACTTAATAAAGGCAACGCTTCAGGTCCAGATTGTATATATCCTCGATGCAGCGAAGTAGCTTAAAACACTAAAGAAAGACAGTGCCTCTGGTCCTGATGGTATACCAGGCAGGTTCCTTTTAGAGTACGCTGGTACAATAGCTCCATACTTAGCAGTCACATACAACTGTTCGCTCGTAGAAAGATTCTTATCCAAAGACTGGAAAGTTGCACAAGTCACACAAATACCCAAGAAAGAAAATAGGAGTAATCTACTGAATTACAGACGCATATCACTAACGTCGAGTTGCAGTAGGATTTTCGAAAATATGCAGGGCTCGAACGTTATGGTTCAAATGGTTCAAATGACTCTGAGCACTATGGGACTTAACATCTGAGGTCATCAGTCCCCTAGAACTTAGAACTACTTAAACCTAACTAACCTAAGGACATCACACACATCCATGCCCGAGGCAGGATTCGAACCTGCGACCGCAGGAGTCGCGCGGTTCCGGACTGAGCGCCTTAACCGCGAGATCACCGCGGCCGGCTATTCGTATTTCCTTTCAGAAATGTCACAGTTCGTAATAACTGACGGAAAGTCATCGAGTAAGACAGACGTAATATCTGACGTTCCTCAAGGAAGTTTTACAGGCCCTCTGTTGTTCCCGATCTACATAAAGGATTTAGGAGACAATCTGAGCAGTCCTCTCAGACTGTTTTTTGTATTCCGCCTGGATAGGCGGCGCGTCGATCTCCTCCTGTGAACTGCTTCTGCAAAACAGGTCGAGAGTGAAGGTCGCGAGTAGGAGCATGAAAAGGAAGTACTGCGTGTAAATTTAAAGCACCTTTACTATAGGAAGAATATGAATACATAAATTGTTGCGTACCTTTGGCTGAGATGCGAACGTAGGTGCGAAGCCGTACATCAATTAAAGCTAACATCGACTAGAAGTTACAAAGGCAAAAATCTGTAGTGGCTCGCCCACTATGCAATAGAAACAATCTTGCTTGGTCGTGTGCTCGTCATCAAATGGGCTGAATGTGGAGCGGCGCTCGTAGAGCTGCACGGCGTCGGCTAGAGGGCGCTGTGGTCGGCCAAGATCTTCCGCTCTCGTAGTGCCAACCTTAGAACTTGTACCTACGCCGTGGCATCGTAGCTATCAATACCACACGGTTTACAGATGCTGCTGTCATTTACCGTCATGTAAAGTCATCAAATGATCAAAACGAATTTTGAAAGATTTACAGAAGATACCTGTATGGTCATCAACAACAGCAAAACGATGATAATGGAATGTAGTCGAATTAAGTCGGATGATGCTGAGGGAATTAGATTAGGAAATGAGACACTGAAAGTAGTAAAGGAGTTTTGCTATTTGGAAAGCAAAATAACTGATGATGGTCGAAGTAGAGAGGATATAAAATGTAGACTGGCAATGGCAAGGAAAGCGTTTCAGAAGAAGAGAAATTTGTTAACATCGAGTATAGATTTAAATGTCAGTAAGTCGTTTCTGAAAGTATTTGTATGGAGTGTAGCCATGTATGGAAATGAAACGTGGACGATAAATAGTTTAGACAAGAAGAGAATAGAAGCTTTCGAAATGTGGTGCTACAGAAGAATGCTGAAGATTAGATGGGTAGATCACATAACCAATGAGGAGGTATTGAATAGAATTCGGGAGAAGAGGAGTTTGTGACACAACTTGACTAGAAGAAGGGATCGGTTGGTAGGGCATGTTCTGAGGCATCAAGGGATCACCAAATTAGTATTGGAGGGCAGCGGGAGGGTAAAAATCATAGAGGGAGACCAGGAGATGAATACACTAAGCAGATTCAGAAGGATGTAGGCTGCAGTAGGTACTGGGAGATGAAGAAGCTTGCACAGGATAGAGTAGCATGGAGAGCTGCATCAAACCAGTCTCAGGACTGAAGACCACAACAACAAACAACCTGTATGGTGCAAGAAGTGTAAATTGACTAAATCGTTAACAGTGTGAAGTCGTCCACATGAACACTAAAAGGAATCCGCAAAATTTCAATTATACGACAAAACACACAATCTAAAGGCTGTAAACTCAACTAAATAATTAGGGATTACGAATAACTTAAACTGGAAGGATCAAGTAGATGATGTTGTGGGGAAAGCAAAGCAAAGACAGCGATCTATTGCCAGAATACTTAGAAAATGTAACAGGTCTGCTAAAGAGATTGCTTAACTAGTCCGCCCTCTTCTGGACTACTGCTGAGCGACGCAGGATCCCCATCAGATAGGATTGGCGGAGGACATCGAAAAATTTCAAAGAAGAGCAGCTCTTTTTGTGTTGCCGAGAAATAGGGGACAGAGTGCCACGTATTCGATACACTAGATGGAGCGACAGGCGTTTTTCGCTGCGGCAGGACCTCCTCATGAAATGTCAATCAGCAAATTTCTACTCAGAGTATGAACATATTTTGTTCGCACCCACCTACGTAGGGAGAAATGATCATCACAGTGAAATAAGAGAAATCAGAACTCGTACGGGAAGATTGAAGCGTTCGTTTCCCCTGTGCACTGTTCGAGAGTGGAACGGTAGAAAAGTAATCTCAGTATATCCATTGTGGATGACGAACAACGACTGGGATTTAATTGGCGATTTATCTACTAATAAGTATGTAACCAGTCGCTATTTTTTAGTTTTTTGATACGATTTATTCAACGATAAACATGTTTTCGAGGCACTGCAGGCTCATCATCAGATGGAGGTGTCCAAATGGTTCAAATGGCTCTGAGCACTATGGGATTTAACATCTGAGGTCATCAGTCCCCTAGAACTCAGAACTACTTAAACCTAACTAACCTAAGGACATCACACACATCCATGCTCGAGGCAAGATTCGAACCTGCGACCGTAACAAACGCGCGGTTCCGGACTGAAGCCCCTAGAACCGCTCGGCCACCATGGCCGGCAAGAATTTGTTCAAAGTAGAAGTATTACTCATTTTAATAACAACACCAAATAAAAACATCACCACTTGCATTACAGATGAAATTCATATACAAACTATGTGCGTGACTTAAAAGACAGGACCTTTCATACGAGTGAAAACCTACTGAAAGAAAAAGAGCTCGTTGTGAGTGGGTTTCAGTTTAACGACTGCCTGTCGGATGTCGAGGACTTGAGTGCAAGTATCTCTCATTTTCACAACTACAACCACAACAACAACAAATAACATCACCATCTGCGTTACGAATGAAATAGAGGCTACGTTTTCAAGAAAAAATCCATGTGGAAACCTATGTCTGTGACTTCATCCTACATTACTGAACAGTACTAAAATCTGCGATTGCAGTAGGTTATTAATTTGGTATGTAACATACCATTGGAGATCTAATAATTGTAATTAGCTAACGGCAGTAAACACAAAAAGATTCTGGCCGCCCGTAAAGTACACTAGCAGCAATAGTAATGGTGATGTTTTTGAGGAGTGCGCTGCTAATGAACAGTTACTAAACACAGTTAACCGAAATTCCTTCACAAAAGAAGACGAAGTAAATACTCCAGAATTCGAATCAAGAACAACCACAAACATGAGTAATTTCGAAATAGATATCCTCGGTACAAATGGCTCTGAGCACTATGGGACTCAACTGCTGAGGTCATTAGTCCCCTAGAACTTAGAACTAGTTAAACCTAACTAACCTAAGGACATCACAAACATCCATGCCCGATGCAGGATTCGAACCTGCGACCGTTGCAGTCTTGCGGTTCCAGACTGCAGCGCCTTTAACCGCACGGCCACTTCGACCGGCTCCTCGGTACAATGACACAGCTTCAACCATTTAATAAAGACAGGGCTTCAGGTCAAGATTGTATTTATCCTCGGTGCAGCGAAGTAGATTAAAACAGTAAAGAAAGGCAGGGCTTCCGGTCCTGATTGTGTACCAGGCAGGTTCCTTTTAGAGTACGCTGGTACAATGGCTCCATCCTTAGCAATCATATACAACTGATCGCTCGTAGAAAGACTCTTATCCAAAGACTGGAAAGTTGCACAAGTCACACAAATACCCAAGAAAGAAAATAGGAGTAATCTACTGAATGGACAGACCCATATCACTAACGTCGAGTTGCAGTAGGATTTTCGGACAATTGCTGTGCTCTAACGTTATGAATCACCTCGAAGAAAACGATTTGTTGACAAGCAGCCAACACGGAATCAGAAAATATCGTTCTTGTGAAACGCTACTAGCTCTTTATTCTCACGAAGCAATGGGTGCTATCGACAGGGGACGTCAAATGATTCCATATTTTTACATTTCCAGAAGGCTTTGGACACAGTTAGTCACGAGCGACTTCTACTTGCGTGCCTATGGAGTATTAACTCAGCAGTGTGACTGGATTCGTATTTTCTTTCAGAAATGTCACAGTTCGTAATAACTGGCGCAAAGTCATCTAGTAAAACAGAAGTATATCTGGCGTTCCTCAATGAAGTGTTACAGGCCCTCTGTTGTTCCTGATCTACATAAAGGATTTAGGAGACAATCTGAGCAGTCCTCTTAGACTGTTTTTTTTGTATCTCGCCTGGATAGGCGGCGCGTGGATCTGCTCCTGTGAACTGCTTCTGCAAAACGGGCCGAGAGTGAAGGACGCGAGTAGGAGCAGGAAAAGGTGAAGTACTTCGGGACTGCGTGTAAATTTAAAGTACCTTTACTATAGGAAGAATATAAATACATAAATTTTTCCTTAACTTTGGCTTAGGTGAGAACGTAGGTGCGAAGCCGTACATCAGTCAAAACTAACATCGACTAGAAGTTACAAAGGCAAAATCTGTAGTGGCTCTCCCACTATGCAATAGAAACAATTTTCCTAGGTCGCGTGCTCGTGATCAAATGGGCTGAATGTGAGCGGCACTCGTAGGGCTGCACGGCGTCGGCTAGAGGGCGCTGTGGTCGGCCAAGATCTTCCGCTCTCGTAGTGCCAACCTTAGAACTTGTACCTACGCCGTGGCATCGTAGCTACCAATACCACACTGTTTGCAGATCCTGCTGTCATTTACCCATTTACCGTTATGTAAAGTCATCAGATGATCAAAACGAATTTGAAAGATTTACAGAAGATACCTGTATGGTGCAAGAAATGGAAACTGTGTCTAAATCGTTAACAATGTGAAGTCATCCATATGAACACTAAAAGGAATCCGCTAAATTTCAGTTGTACGACAAAACACACAAATCTAAAGGTTGTAAACTCAACTAAATAATTAGGGATTACAATTACGAATAACTTAATCTGGAAGGATCACGTAGAAGATGCTGTGGGGAAAGCAAAGCAAAGACAGCGATCTATTGCCAGAAAACTGAGAATATGTTACAGGTCTACAAAAGAAATTGCTTACACTAGTCCGCCCTCTTCTGGACTACTGCTGAGCGACGTAGGATCCCCATCAGATAGGATTGGCGGAGGACATCGAAAAATCTCCAAGAAGGGCAGCTCTTTTTGTGTTACCGTGAAATAGGGGACAGAGTGCCACGTATGCGATACACTAGTTGGAGCCTGCAATGGATATACTGAGATTACTTTTCGATCGTTCCACTCTCGAACAGTGCCCAGTGGAAACTGACATTTAAATCTTTCCGTGCGAGTTCTGATTTCTCTTATGTTAATATGACGATCCTTTCTCCTTATGTAGGTGGGCGCGAACAAAATATGTTCATACTCTGAGACGAAAGTTTGAAATTTCATGAGGAGGTCCTGCCGCAGCGAAAATCGCCTATCGCTCCAACTAGTGTATCGCATACGTGGCACTCTGTCCCCTATTTCACGGTAACACAAAAAGAGCTGCCCTTCTTTGAAATTTTTCGATGCCTTTGCTAGGGCCGGCTGGAGTGGCCTAGCGGTTCTAGGCGCTACAGTCCGGAGGCGCGCGACCGCTACGGTCGCAGGTTCGAATCCTGCCTCGGGCATGGACGTGTGTGATGTCCTTAGGTTAGTTAGGTTTAAGTAGTTCTAAGTTCTAGGGGACTGATGACCATAGCAGTTAAGTCCCATAGTGCTCAGAGCCATTTGAACCAATTTTGAACCTCTGCTAGGCATTTAATTGTGAATTGCAAAAAAAAAAAGAAAAAAAAGGTTCAAATGGCTCTGAGCACTACGGAACTTAGCTGCTGAGGTCATCAGTCCCCTTGAACTTAGAACTACTTAAACCTAACTAGCCTAAGAACATCACACTGATCCATGTCCGAGGCAGTATTCGAACCTGCGACCGTAGCGGTCGCGCGGTTCCAGACTGAAGCGCCTTTTCTTTTTTTTTATTTATTTATTGCATTTTGTTCGTCTTTGATCGTTGTCTTTGGTTGTTGCGGACGTCACATGACATCCGCTAAAGTTCGTTTGTTGATCCTTCCACTCAGTTTTTTTATTACAGAGGCCAACCAGCTCTCTGACCGAACACGCTGAGCTACAGTGCCGGCGTGAAAGTTCCTTTCAATCTCAGCATTCAAATGAAATGATCGTATGGCACTGTTGGCCGGGAGGCCCCATTCGGGGGAGTTCGGCTGCTGCATTTTAAGTCCTTTTTATGTGACGCCACATCGGCGACTTGCGAGTCAACGATGATGTACACACAACACCCAGTCCCCTGCCGGGAATCGAACCCGGGCGCCCGGCGCCTAGAACCGCTCGGCCACACCGGCCGGCTGTGAACTGCAGAATACCACATAGACACAGACGGTTAAGATATGAATATGACTTCCTTTGGATAAAATGCGGAGTAGTGAACTTTACGATGGTTTAGTAATACTTTAATAATTTCCGCTGTTTATTGTTGTATGGTTAAAGGACGGGAGGTTTCACACCGGTGAAAACCCGATGAAAGAAAACGAATTCGTTGCGAGTGGGTTTCATTTAACGACTTCCTGTCGGACGTCGAGGACGCGAAACCGTTCTGTTAAGGACGAGACACGGCACGAGGAATGCAGTAATCGAGTCGAAACTGCGGTGGGGTGGTGGCGAGTTCTCGGAAGCCAATTGTTCAGCTGATAACGCGGACGGTGCGGGCACATCACACAATGCACTGGCGTGGCAGAAAGAGACCGGCCGGTTTCCTGGAAGGCGTGTGACGTCACCCTCGCCGGATGGCGGTGGTCCGAAGCTAGCAATAGAGCTGGCAGTCACGTGGCGCTCTACCCCTACCCGAGCACTAGTTTACCTCGAGTCGCGCGCGATGAGCCTCGAAGCGGCGGAGCGACAGTTGGAGGTCCGAAGCGCGCCAGAGTCTGTGGTCATGTCCGGGTCGATCGAGCCGTCAACGCCGCCGGCGGTTGGTTCTGCTGCGACCAGAGGTGTCGGAGAAGCGCAAGCCGCCCGTGCGGGCTCGGCGTGCGACCGGTGGATCACGAACGGAACGGAAGCACCGCCTCGAGTTATCGGTGAGGTTTCCTTGAAATTCCACATTCAAGTTACGTACCCTCTACCGCGCTGCGACCGGTCGGTACAGAGCCGACCTGCACCCCAGTCCGAAGTGCGAGACGGAAGAAAACGGCCAGACGGATCCGCCGCTGCAACGCACCAGCGGGAGGACGGGATAACCCCGGGAGAATGGGAGGCGATGGGCGCTAAGGAGTACTCCATGAGGCCTCGGTTCAGAAAGGTGAACTACAACGTGGACAAAGTCCTGGGCGAGATGAGTAGACCGAAAACGAGTGATACTACACGGAAACGGAGCCACAGCCTTTCGGTGGACAGTCGACAGAAGGCAGCTCCGAAATCGAAGCCGCAAAAAGCACCGAAGGTGGAGCAGGAAGACGACTATTCGAGACTCCCGAGGCCTATCGCGATTCGCCACCTGCTGCGCCAGGGGATCTTGCCGGGGAAGAAGGGCGGCCACCTCGCCGGGAGGCACATCTGCACGCCGCTGCGTAGCTCCAAGCATCCCGTGCTTATGGTCACGCGACATCTCACCAAAGACAGCACGAGCGTGAAGATTGTGTACAAAAATTAAACATTTTTAGTGCATCCGTGCGTGCAAAAGAACAAACGCAGTTTTTATTTTTTCAAAGTGCAAAGAAGCTTTAAGGTCAGGGAAAGTTACGAACGTGACAAGTGCGTCGCTATCTTTAAGATGTTCAATGGTGCACGAACTTTTCTAATTACGTACTTCCTCAGATAAAACGTACTTCCTACCGAGCGATTAGTTAGATTATTGTGATATTCGAAAAGTATTATCTAGATAACGTAATATTAATATTTTCTATCTATTTTTTCAATAAGATGTACAAATAAGACAATATTTTATCACGGCATTATCTGTGATACGCTTATAAATGTTGACGTAAGATTATTTCTGATGCTTTAATTTTCTCACTCAAGTAGACTACGTTTTACAAAATAAGTTTAGATAATAGTGTTAACTTTTTAATATTGCCTGTGATGTGGTTCAGAGTTTTTACATTAACTAATATTTTAACGTTTTACGTGGTAGATATTTTAGGTCAAGGTAGTTAAATAGAGAACAATTTTTCATGAGAGAATGCTAGTCCTTTTATCAATGAGTGTATGTCTCTGCCAGTTTATTATGTTTCTTGTGATAATGACGTGATGGCAATGGTGGCTGAATTTCAGAAGTTGTTTTCTGCAAGTTTGAGGTTGCATTAACAGTGTAGACCACCAATAAAGCTAATTTTGTAATACATTAGTTTCACTATACACATGAGCAACTTGCATTATTCAGTGTTCAGTCGTGCATGATTCAAGGTCTTTGTCGCCTGTCATATGTTACATTTAGATTCACTTGAGTTGTATTTTGGTTTATCTAGTGCAGAGAAGAAGAGAACGAATGTTACTTCGCCTATTCTTGTCGAATAAGACTGTTTTAAGTATTTTTCTCATGGAATGTAGTTTTTTTATCTAGAAATACACTGTGTCAGTAGGATTCTGATATACCGAAATTTTGAAATTTAAAGGCTGTTTCCTGCGTGCAGGACATATATTGTTTTTATGTTATTACGCTTTCACTAGGTAATTTATGTGACTTACCTACTTGTTTTACACTACCACATACTATTCAAGTTTAAAACTATTTCGAGTTAATGAAAATTTTTGTAACATGTATCTGTTGTGAAATCACTAGTTTTGGATATTTATCGTGTGGTAAAAATTGTGGTGCTTGATGTAACGTCATTGTTTTTATTGGAAAATGATGAGTGGTGACCTTTCCATATGTTTATGCTGCCGCTACTTTTTTGGAATACTGTACACCATTCAGGTGCTAATGCAGATTTATGTAACTTGGACATGCCAGTGATATGATTAGTTTTGGATATTTTTATTATGTTGTGTAAATTATAGTGAATGATTTAAAGTTACTGTTTCTGCTCAAAAATGGTAAGTGGTACAGAAACAAGTCATATACACAGCGTTCAACGAAAGAATCTCTATGATTCATAAAAAATTGTCATATTTAAAAAATAATTTTGGATGAAATTTGTAGCTTTAAACTACTTTGAGTAGATAGCGTGACAAATGTCAGAACCAAGTTTGCATACTTTCTCTCATTGCAGAGTATAATACAATAGATCCTGTGACCTGATGTGCAAGTTTTTCTGTTGTTCCTTGTGAGAATAATTTAGAAAAAATTCGAATCAATTGAGGCTTGTTTCACAGAACTGACTTCCACCAGCAAAATTTTTTAATGGATTTTGTTGAAATGTAATATATCTAAAAATGATTCGTGTTGAATTGCTTTGTATCTGAATTTAAAAATGTTTACATATTGTCTATGTTTCGCTTTATGAGATTTTGTGTGTTCCCCTTAGGCTGTGTGAGTATATCTAGTCTTTTATATATGCCATATATTAAAAGTTTTCTGTGAGGTTGCTGAATATTTTTGTGATGTTATTTGACGATTTTGTATTTGCTGTTTGAGGAAACAAATAAGATGTACTCTCAGAATATTTTATTGTATTATCGTTTTCACCTGTTGTTTCGTATGAGACAAAATAAATTTTCGAACTAATTGCTGTAGATGTTCATGTTTTTTTGCTTTACGCCCAATTCAACTGTTTCAAAATTCTCAGCTAATATAAATAGTGACTATTACATAGCCGATGTGTTCTTTGGTGTCAATTCCGATGAAACATGCCATTTCAGAGAAAAGCAAAGTATGTTGATTAAGATTTATTTACATTTACTTAAATGGTCAAAACTTGAGTTGTATGATTATTTTCTACCTGATCAATATTTCTATTTCACTTCATATTTAAAGATTCAACTTATTATTAAACAACAGAATCTGATCAGCTCAGCTTGTCTTGAGATAACAGAAAGTCCCCAGATTTTTCAATCTGGAGGAGAGTCAATGAAATTTTTCATGTTTCAACGGTTTTCTTGGCGCTCTTCCCTAGATTTTGTAACGTATGTCTTGATTACTCAACACAAATGTACAAGACCTCTGTAAAAGTAATTCAGGAATGTTAACACACAATCATTCTAGACTCAGATTAGCTACGTCAGTAGCATGTAACCTCAATTCTGTTGAATGATGGGATGAGTACATCTAGTTTCCACCACTATCCACATTCATTTGTACCAGTGTTACCTTTTCCGTGGTGTCAACAGATCCCAATTTTCTTAAATATCCACATAAATACTCTGCAAGCCAGTGTATAAGTCGCATGGCAGAAGGTACAGCATACCAACTTTATCAATTTTCTTTCCTATTCCAGTTGCGTTTTGAGCGAGAGAAAAATGACTGTCTAAATGCCTCTGTAGACGACTTCGTTCCCACATTTTTTTTCCATAATCTCTACGCAACATATACGTTGGTGGCAACATAATGGCCGCACAGTCATTTTCGAGTGCAAGTTCCTTCAGTAACAAATGAAATCACCATTATTAGCGTCTTTTCATCAACGCATCTTATAAGACGGCTAAGCATTTCGGAGCAATATGGCTCGGTGGCCCAGCAGTAAAGCGCTGGATTACAGGTCTCAGATTCGATCCCCAGTCAGTCCTAGAATTTTTATGTGTCACCTATCACTTCATTCACCTCTGTCAATATCTGGTGGTGTGAAAAGTGAGGAGTTGCACCATAGTTCGGAATCCACGTTAAACCGCAGGTAAACCCCTAGCCTGACTAGACAAGTCAGTTCAAAGGTCGTAGGAAGGCAGTAGAATACTTCATCCAACGGAACCATGCCCATTGAACCACTGTGGTGTTCAAAAACAACCTTTGGATTGATGACTGCTTTACTTTAATGGTCACAGGAAGAATTACACGAGATACATTTTTAAACCACTGTACACATGTAAACAACATTTAATTACTATTGTATTGTAAAAAAGCCGAAGAGTCTTACAGAAAAGCTGTGTTTATCGTGGGGCCTCGTGATTTATAGAACGGAGTGCCGTTATATTGCAGGTGAGTGCTGAAAGGTATCGTAAAAGTGCATGTAAACAACAGCAAACCTTGTTTCCCTTCTGTGGTGCTGATTTTACTGCAGTTCACATACTGACACATATTTTGACTGATACTAAACATAATGTCGTTGCTGTGGTCTCCGATCCTGAGAGTGGTGTTGTGTAGTTTGTGCTGTTCCATCTCTGCACGTCTACAGCAAAGTGCATCCGTTTAAACATGCTTACTGTAGTGTGCCTTGGCGTTCATCTGCAATTATTGCCCTTACAATTCCCTCCATTACCAAGCTTACGATTCCTTGAAGCCTCAGGAGGTGTCCTGCCAACTGGTCCATTCACTTAGTCGCGTTGTGACGTGAATTTATTTTCTCTGTTATTCCACTCATTATCTACTCATCCGTTAACCGAGTTACCCTTGTAATCTTCATAATTCTATTGCTTGGAATTTATTAGAAGACAATAACGGAAACTGAAACAAATCTCACGTAGGTTTCACTGAGAGTATGAAATACGTTTTTCTTCGGCATTTGTCGTCATCTCACGCTGTGATGAAGTTTCCTCGGACCATGAAACGGAACTGAACAGTTTAAATAGAAAATAAAATTAGGTAGAGCATCAGCGTCAGAGGAACTAAGAAGTTCACTCGAGTAAATCCGAGAATAGACGAAAATTCCGCAATGAGCGAGACTAGAGCTTCTTTCATGCCTAATCGAGTAGTTTTATCTTACTACGCAAGTACACATAACAGCTAACTCACGATGTTACAGCAGGTCTTATATTTTATATGAAGTCCAATATTTAAAGGAGTTAATGACCTTACCTTCCTGGGGGACCACTGCCATAAATGTTTTGTAAAGAAATTTCCGCCATTGACTTAATTGTGCATATATTTTACACAATCATGATTTAGGCCTTCGTAACAATTCTCAAGTGAATGTTGAAAGGTTACAGTTTGTCTGACCTGTCTGTGACATGCTATCCCAAAAAAAAAAAAAAGACATATTTCTCGTCATATAGACCAGTTGTCGTTTACAGGATACGAGTACATATGGAAGATACGTAATATGGCTGACATCGTCGATAATGAGAAACCATTAACATACAGTATAGCGTATTTAACAGCTAATATATTCCTATGACCCCCATTCGTCACTTCTGTTCATCAACTGACGTTGACATGTAGCAGATCGTCAGTTTTTCGCGTTTTACTGTCGCTGTAAAAGTATATTGATAAAACAAATATCCCAATAGACTAATTTTGGACCACTCTATCGAACGGGTACGTAAAATTCCGTTATAAAAATCATTTTGTATGTGACGGGAAACAAACGATGCTTTCCGTCGGCACTGGGAGTGGCAGTAAACACTTTGATGGCATCCCGATGAAAAATTATGTTTGACTCTCCACCTTGTAATTTCAAGTTCAATGTGTTTAAAGATTCGAAAATATCTGACAGTAAGCCAATGCAACATGAACACTGGGCTTTCTAAATTCCACATACAATTCAGTTTGTTTGTTATTTTCCAAAAACTGCATCACTTCGTCTCGAAGTTCAAATAATCTTCCTAGCATATTTCCTTTTGAGAGCCAGCGTACTTCTGTACAGTGTGCGACTTGGAGGGGGGGATGGGGGGATCTCGCCCCCTCTGCATCAGACCATCCCCTCCTCTGGTTTTAGTTTATGCATCCCAACCTGGGATGTTTATTTCCCACGCACTGGAGTAAAACTTTACATATAATTTAAATTTGTGGAGCCAAACACTGAAAGTTTTTAATACAGTCTTACTATTAATACTATTAACATGTTTGCTAATTAATTTTGAAATAGTGTTATGTAGTAGTTAAGCATCTCAAAACATTTAGAACTAAATCATCATTCTCATGTTGTCATTGTTGCTTTCGTCTAAGGTGCGTCATCCGTTTACTTGCGAGCTTGCGAGGGAAGTAGTGTGGCAGTCATACCGCAGCAGTCGTTGTAAGACGTATGCTTTGCCGGCGATGGGCGAGACATGACAGAATCTCTGACCAAAGAGTAGTTTGTCGTTATTAAAATTCATTTAATTATTATTTTTGTGTGGGGAGGTTACGTCGTACCGCAGAGTTGGGTGAGCTGGGAGCTGGAATTCCCACTCCGGGCCCTGACACAGGGTGGTGACCGGCCCGGTACCTGTGCGAAAAAAAAAGGTTCAAATGGCTCTGAGCACTATGGGACTTAACATCTTAGGTCATCAGTCCCCTAGAACTTAGAACTACTTAAACCTAACTAACCTAAGCACATCACACACATCCATGCCCGAGGCAGGATTCGAACCTGCGACCGTAGCAGTCACGCGTTTCCGGACTGAAGCGCCTAGAACCGCATGGCCACGACGGCCGGCACCTGTGCGAACATCTACCGTTAGGCCACCTTTTGGCAACGGTATGGCGCGGACTAAAGCGCCTGGGACGAAAGCACACATTACTAAATAACGCACCATCGTCTGCCTCTAGTTCCTAGGATACTATTTCGTGGACCTTCTTTAAATACTCTTCTCTTCCAACATCGTTTTCTTTTCCTTTGGTTTTCATTTCCGTTGTTAGCTGCATGTGCAAGTGCCAAGTAGGCCGCCGCTGCGATACTTTATCATCCTTTATACTGCAAGACCGACACACGTGTGGCACAAATTCTGTTGTTTTGGTATAAATTAACGTGCCGCATGCAACATACTCGTGCTACAAGACGACGCACGCCACATTTCCGTAGCATGCCACAATGTTGCAAGACGTCGCCCCAGCGTAAACGAGGCTTTAGAGCCAGCTTTGTATTGTATGGTGGATGTGATGTGTTGCGTACGAAACTAAAACCTGCAATCAGATCCAAACGTCGTGGAAAACTGTGAAGAGGTGTCATCCTGCTGCAAGATAACGCTCGCCCACATTCTGCCAAACGGACAGCCGACGCAATAAAGGAGTTGAGATTCGAGGTGCTGGAACATCCACCATACAGTACAGACCTCGCTCCAAGTGATTTTCACATGTTTGGACCCTTAACGGAAGCACTACAGGGAAGAAGATTTGAAAGTGATGAAGACGTCATTGCTGCGGTGCAGAATTGGTTACAGATGCAACCGAAAAAAGTATTTTCTGATGAAATAAAAAAAAAAACAAACTCGTAAAACGTCGGGAAAATTGCATTGAAGTCCAGAGAGGTTACGTAGAAAAATAACGCATGTTTCAGTTTTCTATCATCAAAATAAGTACAGCTTTTCACAAATGTGCCTTTACATTTTGAATTCCTGTCGTATACCTGTATGTAGATGATTTTGTAAATAAGCTTCACCTATAATGTACTTTTAAAGATATAACAAGTGATGGCTTTTCTGATAGTGCATACGCGTGAATAGTGAGTTTCTGCATTAAAATCTATTTAGAAATAACTGTTTAACCATGGGTAACGCCACGGTCCAAGCTAGTAACATATGTAATTACACTAACCCCTAAGACATCCCCCCCCCCCCTCCACTGGTAAAAGCACAAATCGCACACTGCTTCTGTGAAATAAAAGTGTTGTATACTGTGCTCCCAAGTCTTCACAAAGAGCCGAACGAAAGCTAGCAGTTGGCAACAATTCGCAACGTCGGTACTCTCGTCTAACTGTATTGCGAAAAACTGAGATTGTTTGACGGCCGTAACTAATTGATTTTGTATGTATTCGGCCATATCATCAATCCGACGTTTCACAGTATTGTCAGAAAGCGGTATTTGTGGAAGTTTTTGTTTACTTTCTGACCCAAGAACAATATCAGCAGTTTTCAACGAACAGGATTCGACTAGTGTCTCTTCGATAACATGACTTTTTTCGGCCCTTGAAATAAGTAGCGATAACTCATACGAGGCTTCCAGTACCTTTTTTGATGTCTGAGCGAAGGATCCAGCAGTATCCAACTTCATCCGTTTCAAATTATCACATTTTGCAACAAAAAATTCCTTCGGCTTCTCTTTCAATGCACCATGCTTTGCCCACAAACGGCGTTCCAGACGAGAAGGTCTCATGGAATCGTTGCTCAATTGCTCAATACACATTGCGGCTGGTTAACACCATTTTTTGTATAGAAGCAAAACCATATTTGATATAATCATCATTATATTTACGTTTTTTCACGACACTCATGGTGAAGTAAAAAGGAAACAAGAAGTTAAGAGTATAATTTCGCAGTAACACTGATTTTATTGAGGCACAACTGTGAAAGATTCAACGCGATTTAAGCAAAATCCAATACATCAGATGTGTCAACAATTGCAAGCTACCAACTGAAATAAAGGAAAGCCAGTGTCATCTGTCGGCACCTCAGATGACTGCCTGTGTGGAGTGGGGCGAAGAACGGGGAGGCCCAGCCGCAGCGCAGGCAGTCAGTGCCCTGTCTGCCTGCGACCTGGTGGCCGAGCAGGGCTCTTGCTGGGAGAAACTGTCTTTTCCCGGATTAGGGCGGAAACAGCCCACAGGCACCCTAAGAATTTGCTACCTGTTCTGCGGTGCTGTTCTGAGCAGTGCAGCCTGGGGTTTTATGCGAAAATCGTTTTCGTGCTCCTATCTTTCGTTAGTTATAAACATAACGCTATAAGTTTTGAGATAACATCAATGAATTGGTTGTCAAATTTCACAGTAATTAAGTAAGGTCATGGACACACCTCACACATCGCTAGAAACTGTGCACAGTGTCAAGCAGTTATCTCTGTACTTGTACCAATAGAAGCCACTGTCGCAGCAAAGAACGTACACTAATTTCAAACGAAATTATGCCGTATTTAAAAAAGGCAGAAGAAAAGTAACTGTTTTGTCAGATAAGTAATCCGAATGAAAGAGTTTCCAGAACGGTATGAAGTACTCTGCTCAGAACGAACACTTGTACTAGTTTCGCATTCACGTCGTGCACATTTTTCTGGTGACAAAGGGCATAACCCTGGCGTCCAAATTACGAACCCGCCAGTTCATTTGAAGCGTATACAGTCTGTTAAAGTCACTGCAATCGCATCACATGGGGATCCGCGGGTTGACAGTGTAATGAAACGGCATTTTTGCAGTTACGCACCATAAGTGATTATTACTCTGATGAACATAGCCTACTACGGCTAAAAGTTATAACATGATTACGTTCACTTCATGTGTACAAATGTACAGAATAGTTAATACCTGACTTTTCTGTTTTCCAATTCTCAAGTAAGTCGTTTACAAATCTGATGTATTAGAATTAACGCATATCGCCTTCGTAATTTTGAGAGTTTCTGTGTGTGACATTCTAAACGTGACATTCTAAACGGGATCTTCAAAAGTTGTTTGTTCTAGGATATGTTATTGAGATAGGATTGCGGGAAGTGGGACGCCAAACCTTTGCATTTAGCACCATAATCTATCATTAATACCTGCACATTCATTTTTATTAAAATATCGATATTAAAAAGAAATATTAGGTTTATACCGCTAACTCCACCCGCGCCCCCCTCGCAACATCATCCCGCCCCCCTAGGGGGGCGCGCCCACCAGTTTGGGAACCGCTGCCCTAGGCGATTGGTAAACCGTGGCCTGGTCAGGTGAGCCCTGGTTTCAGAAGGTAAGAGCTGATGCTAGAGTGTGGCGCAGACCCTACGAAGCGATGGATCCAAGTTGTGAATAAGGCAGAGTGCACGCCATAATGGTGTGGGCTGTGTTTACATGGAACAGACTGGGTCCTCTGATCCAAAAGAATCGATCATTGCCTGGAAATGGTTATTTTCGGCTAACTGGAGACCATTTGCAGCCGTTCATGGACTTCACGCTCCCAAACAATCGGCCCGCAGTTCGCGATGGATTTGAAGAACATTCTGGACAGTTCGAGTGAATTTTTGGGCCGCCCATCGAACATTCATGAGACATAATCGAGTCATCAGTTCGTACTCAAAATCTTGCACGGACAACATTTTCGCAATTATGAACGGATATAGAGGCAGCATTGCTCAATATTTTGGCAGAAGACTTCCAACGACTTGTTGAGTCAATGCCACGTCGAGATGCTGCACTGTGTCGGACAACATAGCGTTCTACACGATTATAAGGAGGTGTCGCATGACTTTTGTCAGCTCAGCATATGATGTCAATGATAAATTATACGAAAAATATGAAATTAGTAGTCAATTTGCAACTGGTTTTGATGGCTTTGGGCGTACTAAGCGGCAGATAACGATAATTTTACCCTTTAGCTGTTCACCATTTACCGTTCACCATTTACGATTTATCACTCACCGTTCATCGTTTACTGTTCACTGTTTACCATTCACTGTTTACAGTTTATATTTCACCACTTACCTTTCACCACTTACTATTTACCGTTCACTGTTAACCATTAACCGTTTGTCGTTCACCATTTCCTATTTACCCGTTTTACCTGTTTACCTGTTTTCCGTTTACCATGTGTGCAGTGGAATAACTTGAGACGTTTGCTTACAGTCGGTTTAGTTGTTAAGAGACTTCCTAGCAGATTAAAACTGTGTGCCCTACCGAGACTCGAACTCGGGCACTTGCCAGCGAAAGGCAAAGGTCCCGAGTTCGAGTCTCGGTCGGGCACACAGTTTTAATCTGCCAGGAAGTTTCATATCAACGCACACTCCGCTGCAGAGTGAAAATCTCATTCTGGTTTAGTTGTTGATTGAGCACTGCGGTCGTCGACATGCCTCTCAATTTCATAAGACGAAAGAGTAATCTTAATAGTGAGGTATTGAAATCTCGACGAAATATCTGCAGGAAGGCGGCACCGCTAAAACAAAAAAAAGAAGGAAAAAAAGGCAGGCAAGCTGAAACTGACTCTACGCTGGAAAATGCATTTAAACCCATTTCTTAACCGCTAGTGAGATTGGTACAGCTATTCTGAAAGAAAATAAATTTGTACAAAGAAGATGAATCCAAAGACAACAATGTATTTATGAAAGCAGAAGAAGAAGAAAGGAGAAGATGAATACGAGGTGGAAGATTGCGATAATGATGATGATGAAGAATCACAAAAGAAAATTAGTGCAGAGACAGATGGTAAATTGGTAGCATCATTTTCTGTTGAACGAACAGACAAAGCAAGTGCACTGTACATGGTATCGTGTTTGATCCGATAGCAAAATTGATGGTTGGTAATTCACTGGCAGATGTCAATGGAGATGATTTTATGATACACAATGTAAGATACCTGGGAACAACAGGATTATGTACACTAATCTGTTGTTTAAAATTAAACCTACTGAAAAGAGTTACACAGCATGAAATCTGAAGAATTATGATAAAATTCTGAAGGTTAGCAATGGTCATAAGCAAAGCTACCTCACCTCCGAACAAGTAAATTCCAACAGAGGATTTAAATATATCCACTTAGTTAAGCCACTATTAAATGACATTGATAGGTCTTATTGACAGACGATGGCACACATACCGCTATGGGAGAGAATGCAGTTTCAGACTCTAATTCAGCTATGTCTAATATTGGATACAAAAATGTAGCTATGTTTCATCAGAGGAGAAGATGCATTTCACGGAGCATGGACCTCAATCCCTTCGGACCAGCTTCTCAGAGATTGGATCAAGTAGATAAGCTATTTCAAAATGAGACAGCTGAGGACAAAAACGACGTATATGATAAAATCAAATTATTTATGAAAGTAGGAGAAGTAGAAGAATTAGAAGAGTAAGCAGAAGATGGTGATTATGATGAGGAAGTTGACGATGATTTTGATGAGGAAATGAGAATAGAGACGAAGGAGACGATTGTGATGACGTTCCAGATTGGAGAACTATCTCCAATGAATTATCAGCAAATACTGACCCACATAAATTAGTAGACCAGTCAATATTCTTGTCAGCTTTGGAAAGGGTAGTCAGAATTGTACATATTATTGAAATACCAACTATTGAAGAGGATCTTCATGAAGAATCGATTACAATCTGAACTTTACAGTGCCCGTCGGGCTGTCGAAGTTTAAGTAAAAGACTGGGAAGTTGCGTACGAGCACATTCACCCAGTTAAGAGACGTTCCTAAAAGCGTGGAAAAACAATTCATGTGAGGTTTTGCAGCGCACTTTCTATTATGGGTGGGGGATCGTATTCGCTTCCGCAGAGGATTTAAAAATACAACCCGAGCCCGTATTACGCCTGCTGAGTGCAGCGACCAGTGCTGTCAGCGTCGATGTTGGAGTATCATATTGCCACAAGAGGCGGCGGCAACTCCTGACTAGTGAAAAAATGCCAACAATGTGGCTCCCGGAGGTGGGAAGTTGGGTTATGTCTATCCCCGCCGTTGCAAGAGATGGTAAGTACATATCCGCGAGACTGAGTTTCCTGCGGATATCTCGGACCTTTGGAAGTATGGTAAACAACAACAAGAATGAATGCGCTTGACATTGACTGCTGGAACAGCTCTGAGGCGTACTACAAAAGCTAGAAGGATCTCAGCAATATCTTAGTCACTGATGGTGCACCGTCAGAAACGTCACTACAATCATTGATGATGGTTCATCTGGAGGAATGCGAGGTATATCTCCCGTCAATATTATCGACCACCAGTTCTTCTGATCTTGCATCTGTATAATATATCGTGGAACAGTGAATAACAAGGACACAGTTAATCTGGAAAGCACCGGTAAGTAATTTTTTGTGCCTACTGTGAATGTAAAAATTTTAGTTCCTGTTCGCGAAGTATCACGCAGTGGATCCATAAGAGATATTAATATTGCATCTGTAGAACAACAAGGCTGTCTTGACACATTTTTAGTTCTTATTATACAGTCATTGGTGATCTAAAAGATTTGTCAGAAGTGACTGAGAAAATACACTCCTGGAAATTGAAATAAGAACACCGTGAATTCATTGTCCCAGGAAGGGGAAACTTTATTGACACATTCCTGGGGTCAGATACATCACATGATCACACTGACAGAACCACAGGCACAATGTCGGCACTAGTACAGTGTATATCCACCTTTCGCAGCAATGCAGGCTGCTATTCTCCCATGGAGACGATCGTAGAGATGCTGGATGTAGTCCTGTGGAACGGCTTGCCATGCCATTTCCACCTGGCGCCTCAGTTGGACCAGCGTTCGTGCTGGACGTGCAGACCGCGTGAGACGACGCTTCATCCAGTCCCAAACATGCTCAATGGGGGACAGATCCGGAGATCTTGCTGGCCAGGGTAGTTGACTTACACCTTCTAGAGCACGTTGGGTGGCACGGGATACATGCGGAGGTGCATTGTCCTGTTGGAACAGCAAGTTCCCTTGCCGGTCTAGGAATGGTAGAACGATGGGTTCGATGACGGTTTGGATGTACCGTGCACTATTCAGTGTCCCCTCGACGATCACCAGTGGTGTACGGCCAGTGTAGGAGATCGCTCCCCACACCATGATGCCGGGTGTTGGCCCTGTGTGCCTCGGTCGTATGCAGTCCTGATTGTGGCGCTCACCTGCACGGCGCAAAACACGCATACGACCATCATTGGCACCAAGGCAGAAGCGACTCTCATCGCTGAAGACGACACGTCTCCATTCGTCCCTCCATTCACGCCTGTCGCGACACCACTGGAGGCGGGCTGCACGATGTTGGGGCGTGAGCGGAAGACTGCCTAACGGTGTGCGGGACCGTAGCCCAGCTTCATGGAGACGGTTGCGAATGGTCCTCGCCGATACCCCAGGAGCAACAGTGTCCCTAATTTGCTGGGAAGTGGCGGTGCGGTTCCCTACGGCACTGCGTAGGATCCTACGGTCTTGGCGTGCATCCGTGCGTCGCTGCGGTCCGGTCCCAGGTCGACGGGCACGTGCACATTCCGCCGACCACTGGCGACAACATCGATGTACTGTGGAGACCTCACGCCCCACGTGTTGAGCAATTCGGCGGTACGTCCACCCGGCCTCCCGCATGCCCACTATACGCCCTCGCTCAAAGCCCGTCAACTGCACATACGGTTCACGTCCACGCTGTCGCGGCATGCTACCAGTGTTAAAGACTGCGATGGAGCTCCGTATGCCACGGCAAACTGGCTGACACTGACGGCGGCGGTGCACAAATGCTGCGCAGCTAGCGCCATTCGACGGCCAACACCGCGGTTCCTGGTGTGTCCGCTGTGCCGTGCGTGTGATCATTGCTTGTACAGCCCTCTCGCAGTGTCCGGAGCAAGTATGGTGGGATGTGTTCTTTTTTCCATTTCCAGGAGTGTAATACAGAGTGAGGCAAAAGTCTAACTACACGCCTGTAAAAGTTGAACGGTGTGAGACATTTTAATGGCGTCTGGTATGGGGTATCTGTAGGTGGTGGCGCACCTTATACTCTGAAGCCCCAAAGAAACTGGTATAGGCATGCGTATTCAAATACAGAGATATGTAAAAAGGTAGAATACGGTGCTGCGGAAGGCAACGCCTATGTAAGACAACAAGTGTCTTGCCCAGTTGTCAGATCGATTCCGCTGCCGCAATGGCAGGTTATCAAGATTTAAGTGAGTTTGAACGTGGTGTTGTAGTCGACGCTCGAGCGATGGGACACAGCATTTCCTAGGTAGCGATGAAGCGGGGATTTTCCCGTATGACCATTTGACGATTGTACCGTGAATATCAGGAATTCAGTAAAACATCAAATCTCCGACATCGCTGCGCCGGAAAAACGTCCTGCAAGAACGGGATCAACGACAACTGAAGAGAGTCGTACAACGTGACAGAAGAGCAGTGCTTCCGCACATTGCTCCAGATTTCAATGCTGGGCCATCAACAAGTGTCAGCGTGCGAACCATTCAACGAAACATCATCGATATGTGCTTTCGGAGCCGAAGGCCTACTCGTGTACCCATGATGACTGCACGACACAAGGCTTTACGCCTCGCCTGGGGCCGTCAACGCCGACATTTGTCTGTAGGAGACTGGAAACATGTTGCCAGGTCTGACGAGTCTCGTTTCAAATTGTATCGAGAGGATGGACGTGCACAGGAACGGAGACAACCTACGAATCCATGGACCCTGCATGTCAGCAGGGGACAGTTCAAGCTCTGTAATGGTGTGGGGCATGTGCAGTTTGAGTTACATGGGACCCCTGATACGCATAGACACGACTGTAACAGGTGACACGTACGTAAGCATCCTGTCTGATCACCTGCATCCATTCATGCCCATTGTGCATTCCGACGGACTTGGGCAATTCCAGCAGGACAATGCGAGACCCCATACGTCCAGAATTGCTACAGAGTGACTACAGGAACATTTTTGTGAGTTCAAACACTTCCGCTGGCCACCAAACTCCGCAGACATGAACATTATTGAGCATATCTGGGATGCTTCGCAACGTGCTGTTCAGAAGAGATCTCCCCCCCCCCCTCCCCCCCGTCCGTACTCTTACGCATTTTTGGATAGCATTTCAGGATTCATGATGTCAGTTCCCTCCAGCACTACTTCAGACATTAGTCGAGTCCATGCCACGTCGTGTTGCGGCACTTCTGCGTGCTCACGGGGGGCCTACACGATATTCGGCAGGTATACCAGTTTCTTCGGCTCCCCAGTATAGCAGCTAAGGCGACAGGGCTACCAACTTGAAATTCGTCATCTTGGATTTGGGTTACGTATTTCAAATGGGAAGGAGGTCGTGTGGCACATAATTTCGAAATACCTCTTTCTCGGGAATGCATACTTGAAATTTGTTTTAAGACATCTTTATTTGTATAGGAGTTACGACCGGTTAAAGTGTAGGACACTTGTTGCAGTCGACATTACAGCACATGCTCGATATGCCCTCCATTGCACTGGACACAGAATCGGAGTTTTTTTTTGCCAGTTCTGCTGCACACATCACATGATTCCAAGTGTCCCTACAGATAGAACTCAAGAGGTGTAAGCTCAGTGGACTATGGTGGAAATTCGATGGTGCTACTCCTACCTATCCACTGATATCCAAACTGTTCACCTAGAAACTATCTGACTTCAGTAGCATAGTGGGGAGGTGCACCGTCCTGTTGGAAAAAGTCTGGAAAATCATCCTCCGTATTCAACAGCGTTGGAAGCACGTAATCACAGCGTGTTAAGATAACTCTACGCATTCAAGGTTCCGTCAATAAACATCGCACCCACGATTCTTGTGTCCCAAAACCTACACCAAACCATCGCTTTTTACCACCAACATCTTTATAGTTATACACCCACGAGGCGTTTGCATCTGACCAGTAACGATGATTTTGTTTGTTTAGTTTTCCTTGCACATGAAAATTAGCTTCGCTACTGAACAACACCTGTTGTATGAAGTATGGATTCCTGTTACACTGATTCAGAGCCTATTCCGCAAATTGGAGCCTACGACAGGGTCACGCTCTGAAAGATGACGTTGCAGCTGTAGCCTGCACAGGTGTCATTAGTGTGTGTGCAATACATGCAGGATTAAACGCTGACTGACACCGCATATTGCTGATAACCGGCGCGTACCTAGTTGCTGTTGCAGTCTCCTCGTCGGTGGCTGTTCTTGGACGTCCAGTGCTTGGTTTCTCCACTATAGGGGCTCTTGCACGAAATTTGTCCAATAACTCAGATACTGTCATATGTGAAATGTCATTTCTCTCAGGATGCCAGGGATTGAAGTAAGCAGCAATCACGCTGCTTCTTTGTTCACCACTCGTTAACACAATTTCAATGCGTTCCTGCTGTGTAAGTGCCATTGTGGATAAACAGAACTGATCACCTGCTTTCAGTTTCAAACTTTAACAGGTCATAACTCCTACACAAACAAAGGTATCTTTAAACAAATTTCCCTTGTGTATTCCTGAGAATGTGACATTTCAAAATGATATGCCACATAACCTCCTTCCCATCTGAAACACGTCACCCAAATCCAAGACGGCGGATTTCAAGATGGTCGCCCTGACGCCATAGCTCCTATACACTGAAGCGCCAAAGAAACTGGTATATGTCTGGAAAAGTTGTTAGATCGGTTACTGCTGCTACGATGGAAGGTTATCAAGATTTAAGTGAATTTGAAAATGGTGTTATAGTCGGCTCATGAACGATGGGACACAGCATCTCCGATGTAGCGGTGAAGTGGGGATTTTCCCCTACGACCATTTCACGGATGTACCGTGAATATCAGGAATCCGGTAAAACATCAAAGCTCCGACAACTTTGTGGCCCGAAAAAGATCCTGCAAGAACGGAACCAACGACGACTGAAGAGAATCATTAAACGTGACATAAGTGCAACCCTTCCGCAAATTGCTGCCAATTTCAATGCTGGGCCATAAAAAAAGGTTCAAATGGCTCTGAGCGTTATGGGACTTAATATCTGAGCTCATCAGTCCCCTAGAACTTAGAACTACTTAAACCTAACTAACCTAAGGACATCACACACACCTATGCCCGAGGCAGGAATCGAACCTGCGACCGTAGCGGTCGCGCCGTTCCAGACTGAAGCTCCTAGATCCGCTCGGCCACACCGGCCGGAGCTGGGCCATCAACCAGTGTCAGCGTGCAAACCATTGAACAAAACATTATCGATATGGGATTTCGGAGCCGAAGGCCCACTCGTGTACCGTTGATGACTGCGCTGACACGAAGTTTTACGCCTCGCCTGGGTCTGTCAACACCAACATTGGACTGTTGATGACTGGAAACATGTTTCCTGGCCCAACGAGTCTCGTTTAAAGTTGTATCGAGCAGATCAACGTGTATGGGTAGGGAGACAACCTCATGAATCCATGGACCCTGACTGTAAGCAGGGGACTGTTCAAGGTGGTGGTGGAGGCTCTGTAATTGTGTGGGGCGTGTGCAATTGGAGTGATACGTCTAGATACGACTCTGACAGGTGACACGTACGTAAGCATCCTGTGTGATCGTCTGCATCCGTTCATGTCCATTGTGCATTCCGTCGGACCTGGGCAGCTCCAGCAGGACAATGCGACACCCCACACTTCCAGAATTGCTACAGAGGGGCTCCAGAAACACATTATTGAGCATATCTGGGATGCCTTGCAACGTGCTGTTCAGAAGAGATCTCCACTCCTTCGTACTATTTCGTATTTATGGATACCCCTGGAGGATTCAGGGTGTCAATTCTCTCCAGCACTACTCGAGACATTAGTCGAGTCCATGCCACGTCATGTTGCGACACTTCTGCGTTTTTGCGGGGGCGTAGACGATTTTAGGCAGGTTTACCAGTTTCTTTGGCTCGTCAATGTAAGTTGCGTTCCCACCTACAGACGCGCCATACGACATGTCATTATGATTCCTCTTTTTTTGTCATCAGTCTTCTGACTGTTTTGATGCGACCGCCGTGAATTCCTCTCCTGTGCTAACCTCTTCATCTCAGAGTAGCACTCCTCAATTATAATTTGCTGAATGTATTCCAATCTCTGTCTTTCTCTACAGTTTTTACCCTCTACAGCTCCGTCTAGTGCCATCGAAGTCATTCCCTCATGTCTTAACAGGTGTCCTATCATCCTGTCCCTTCTCCTTATCAGTGTTTCCCACATGTTCCTTTCCTCTCCGATTCTGCGCAGAACCTCCTCATTCCTTACCTTATCCGTCCACCTAATTTTCAACATTCGTCTGCAGCACCACATCTCAAATGCTTCGATTCTCATCTGTTCCGGATTTATAACAGTCAATGTTTCACTACCATACAATGCTGTGCTCCAGAAGTACATTCTCAGGAATTTCTTCCTCAAATTAAGGCCGATATTTGATATTAGTAGACTTCTCTTGGCCAGGAATGCCCTTTTTGCCATTGCTATTCTGCTTTTGAGGTCCTCCTTGCTCCGTCCGTCATCGGTTGTTTTACTGCCTAGGTAGCAGAATTCCTTGACTTCTTCTACTTCGTGATCATCAATCTTGATGTTAAGTTTCTCGTTGCTCTCGTTTCTGCTACTTCTCGTAACCTTCGTCTTTTTTTCTATCTACTCTCAACCCATATTCCGTACTCAGTAGACTGTTCATTTCATACAGTAGATAATGTAATTATTCTTCACTTTCACTTAGGAGAGCGATGTCATCAGCGAACCGTATCATTGATATCCTTTCACCCTGAATTTTAATTCCACTCCTGAACCTTTCTTTTATTTCCATCATTGTTTCCTCAGTAGGGGCGAAAGGCTACATCCTTGTCTTACACTCTTTTGAATACAAGCAATTTCGTTCTTGGTCGTCCACTCTCATTATTCCCTCTTGGCTGTTGTACATATTGCATATGACCCGTTTTTCCCTATATCTTACCCCTACTTTTCTCAGAATTTCGAACACGTTGCACTATTTTACATTGTCGAACGCTTTTTCCAGGTCGACAGATCCTATGAATGTGTCTTGATTTTTCTTTAGTCTTGTTTCCATTATTAACCGCAACGTCAGAAATGCCTCTCTTGTGCCTTTACTTTTCCTAAAGCCAAACTGATGGTCACCTAGCGCATTCTCAATTTTCTTTTCCATTTTTCTGTATATTATTCTTGTAAGCAGCCTGCATGCATGAGCTGTTAAGCTGATTGTGCGGTAATTTTCGCACTTGTCAGCTCTTGCCGTCTTAGGAATTGTGTGGATGATGCTTTTCCGAATGTCAAGTGGTATGTCGCCAGACTCATACACTCTACACACCAACGTGAATAGTCGTTTTGTTGCCACTTCCCTCAGTGATTTTAGAAATTCTGATGGAATGTTATCTATCCCTTCTGCCTTATTTAATCTTAAATTCTCCAAAGCTCTTTTAAATTCTGATTCTAATCCTGGATCCGCTATCTCTTCTAAATTGACTCCTGTTTCTTCTTCTATCGCATCAGACAAATGTTCCCCCTCATAGAGGGTTTCAATGTATTCTTTCCACTTATCCGCTCTCTCCTCTGCATTTGACATTGGAATTCCCGTTGCACTATTAATGCCATCACCCTTGCTTTTAATGTCTGCCGGCCGCTGTGACCGAGCGGTTCTAGGCGCTTCAGTCCTGAACCACAGGGCTGCTACGGTCGCAGTTTCGCATCCTGCCTCGGGCATGGACGTGTGTGATGTCCTTCGGTTAGTTAGGTTTAAGTAGTTCTAAGTCTAGAGGACTGATGACCTCAGACGTTAAGTCCTATAGTGCTTATAGCCATTTGAACCACATTTTTTTAATGTCACCGATGATTATTTTGACTTTCCTGTATGCTGAGTCTGTCCTTCCCACAATCATTTCTTTTTCGATGTCTTCACATTTTTCCTGTAGCCATCTCGCCTTAGCTTCGCTGCAATTCCTACTTAATTCGTTCCTCAACGACTTGTGTTTCTCTGTTCCTGAGTTTCCTGGAACATTTTTGTACTTCCTCCTTTCATCGATCAATTGAAGTATTTCCTCTGTTACCCAAGGTTTCTTCGCAGTTACCTCTTTGTTCCTATGTTTTCCTTCCCAACTTCTGTGATGGCCCTTTTTAGAGATGTCCGTTTCTCTTAAACTGTACTGCCTACTGAGCTACTCCTTATTGCTCCATCTATAGCCTTAGAGAACTTCAAGCGTACCTCCTCACTCCTTAGTCTCTTCGTATCCCACTTCTTTGCCTATTGATTTTTCCTAATGTCTTAAACTTCAGCCTACTCTTCATCACAACTATACTATGATGTGAGTCTATGTCTGCTCCTGGGTACGCCTTACAGTCCAGTATCTGATTTCGGGATCTCTGTCCCATCATGATGTAATCTAATTAAAATTTTCCGGTATCACCCGGCCTTTTCCAAGTATACCTCCACCTCTTGTGATTCTTGGATCTATTACTAGCTGAAACTTTTTAGAGAATTCAATTAGTCTTTCACCCCTCTCATTCCTTGTCCCAAGCCCACATTCTCTTGTAACCTTTTCTTCTACTCCTTCCCCTACAACTGCATTCCAATCTCCCATGACTATTAGATTTTCATATTCCTTTACATACTGTATTATCCTTTCAATATCCTCATATACTTTCTCTATCTCTTTATCTTCAGCTTGCGACGTCGGCATGTATATCTGAACTATCGTTGTTGGTGTTGGTTTGCTGTCGAGTCTGATAAGAACAACCCTGTCACCGAGCTGTTCACAGTAACACACTCTCTGCGCTACCTTCCCACTTATAACGAACCTTACTCCCGTTATAACATTTTCTGCTGCTGTTGATATTACCCTATACTCATCTGATCAGAAATCCTTGTCTTTTTTCCACTTCACTTACTGACCCGTACTGTATGTAGACTGAGGTTTTGCAGTTCCGTTGTCAGATTTTCTAGTCTCCCTACCACATTCAGGCTTCTGACATTCCACGCCCCGACTCGTACAACGTTATCCTTCCGTTGATTATTCTATCTTTTTCTCACGGTAACCTCCCCCTTGGCAGTCCCTTCCCGGAGATTCGAATGCGGACTACTCCGCAAGGAAGATGATTATTCGATCTTTTTCTCATTGTAACCTCCCACTTGGGAGTCCCCTCCCGAAGATTCGAATGGGGGACTACTCCGCAATCTTTTGCCATTGAATAGATCAATTACAGGCCACATCTACTGTGGATACACGTTACGTGTCTTTAATTCAGTGGTTTCCCTTACCTTCTGCATCCTCATGCCGTTGATCATTGCTCATTTTTCCGCCTTTGGAGGCAGTTTCTCACCCCTAGGACAAGAGAGTGCCCTGAACGTTTTCCCGCTCCTCCGCCGTCTTTGACATGGTCGTTGGCAGAATGAGGGTGACTTCTTATGCCGGAAGTCTTCGGCCGGAAATGCTGATTAGTAATCAAAATTTAAGCAGCGGCGGGATTCGAACTCGGGACCGGAGCCGTTTTGATTATGAATCAAAGACGCTACCCCCTTTTTTTCGACATAGTTCGTTGCGTTCGGTCTGGGCGGATGTCACAAGACATCCTTGATCGTTGATTCCTTGCCTCAGTTTTTTTTTATAACAGATAGCACGCAGCCCTAGACCACGGGTCATTCCTCATAACGTTCGACTTCTATAAGGGTGTAGCTGGACGTTTTCCCCACCCTATGTAGTTGTTTTAGAGAGAGTGAGTGCTCCACAGATTCTGAAAACGTTGTTGTTTTTGAAGTGTGCGGTATGTATCTTTGTATTTATTACACTGAAGTATTCCTGTATCAGTAAAAATATTTTTAAGTTAAGGCTATATTACAGTTTGCTGAAAAATACAGTTCAGCTTCGTTTTGATTTTATTAAGCCGATACAACAGTCAAAACTTGGTTAAATGATAAAGTTATCTCAAATATTTAATCAGATTCTCGCAGAGTAGCCATGGGGCCGATGGAAGAGTACGATATGGCTTCCCAAATCATCATAGAATTTCGACGCAATGTTTTCCTGTAACCGGGATTTGCATCACTGATATGTGGTTTTGGAATTCCAGATCGCCCTGAAATTCCCTAGTTATGAAGCTCCTTTTGTGTTGCCTTGGTACTGACAGGGTTCGCGAGTGCGACATTCAACTCTGAAGTTACTTTTGCAGCTGTCGTCCTCTTATTTCTCGTCCCAATCCTCTTCATTGATCGTCTGTCACGATCACATCAAAATACACTTCCGTACACGTTGTGAGTTAGTGGATGATGTTTTTCCGCTTTTCCCGTGTGTGGTAAATCTTCGTTACGGTGCCTCTAAAACCCCTTCGTTACTGAAGCATCCTCCATAAGAGCACCAATAATTTGCTCACTTTCGAAGTCACTTACCATCGATATAATGCAGTCATAACTGTACCGACCACTGTTATGATCAGGACTGACACTTGCAAACAAAGTACTGAGGACATTGCACAGGGGCCGTTCGTGCTCAAATACAACTACGCCTCCTACACGCTTGGCTAGCATCTTCATTTATGTTCAAGCATGTATTTCTCGCGGTCCGACCTCCGTAGTTGACCATCTACATAAACAAATGCAATGTATTGCGCATAAATAGGCTGAAAGATGCTTTATTCTATGATTACCGGTTGAAGAAAAATTACTGGAAGTTGTCATATCCATTAAATATGTGGGGGTATGTGTACGGAGCTGTTTGAAGTGGAACAACCACATAAAACTGATTTCAAGTAAGGCAGCCGTCAGACTAAGTTTCGTTGGAAGAATCCTCTGGGATTCACTCGAGGAATACTTGAATAGTGTTCGTCTGTCGCTAATCCATACCAAATAAGATTGACAGAGGAGACAGACAAGATGAAACGAACAACACCACAAAGCGTCACTTAAATGCGCAGCTAACTCCAGTGCCAGGCGTTACAAGAGAGGCGTTGTGTATCGCTGTGTGGTTTACTGTTAAAATCCAGTAAGCGCACGTTAGTACAAGAGTCAACCAACATGTTTTTTTAACTCTACCTCGCGAAAAGGCCAAGAAGGTAAAATTAGACATTGTAGCTGACATGAAGGCTTACCACCAACCATTTTTCCCTTGCACCTTTCGCAACTGGAACAGTTAAGAGGGGAGTGGAAGTGGCACACAGACTACCCTCCGCCACATACCACAAGAAGTGGCTCGCAGAATACAGATGGAGATGTAGATGTAGCTGTGTGCAGCTTTCTTCAAAATTTACTGCGGGCCGTTCATCAGACTGATCATCTCAGACTCTTCGTCTCACTTTCGACATTATCCTCTTTCATTAACTAATATCAGCTAAAGGTGTGGAAACCCGCTAAAAATCTCGTGCCCAGAGAATGGCCGTGTAAAATCAAAGGAACTCACACCTGACGAGCGTAGAGGCATATACGAACTACAGGTCTCCTACTTCGGAAATAACAAAAACGGAGTTTCTGGGAAATGCGAAGTGTTTAAACATATAATTTAAGTGCTAGGAAATCTTTTATGAAATTATCTGCCTTAAGTCTACCCATGTACGCCAGTTATAACAAATATTAAGGTCGGTGGTAAAACGTATTCTTACGCAAACGCGCATTTCACCTCCATAAACTACAAAGAGGCTTACAGTAAATGGAAATTCCCACCTTAAAGATGTGCCAGGATTAACAAACACGGTGGATTTCAGCAAGAAATGTCTGTGATCATTTTCCGTAGCATAACTGGAGGAAACTTGTTTGCCTCACATCTTCTGAAAAAAGATGTCCGACAGCCGCGGACCCCCATGGTTTCTCCTCCGTCGATCGCGAGCTGTAACGCTTGTGCCATGAGCAGTACATAATACTGTGACAGGCGGGTAGATTTAAATGCTAAGCTTGATAAGAATCGTCATATGTTCGGACGTCAACTAATTTTGTTTTATTTCATTACTCGCAACATTAGTGAAATGATTTCTTGAGTCAATCTATCGTTAATATTCATAGCAAGATTCCCGGTCTTTAATCATCAGTCCGCAGCTCGTGGTCGTGCGGTAGCCTTCTCGCTTCCCGCGCCCGGGTTCCCGGGTTCGATTCCCGGCGGGGTCAGGGATTTTCTCTGCCTCGTGATGACTGGGTGTTGTGTGCTGTCCCTAGGTTAGTTAGGTTTAAGTAGTTCTAAGTTCTAGGGGACTGATGACCAGAGATGTTAAGTCCCATAGTGCTCAGAGCCATTTGAACTATTTTAATCATCAGTTCCCGAGCACCGCAAAAGTCCTAAAAATGGTTCACACGATCTTAGAATCAACATGAGATCGCATAAGTACGTTTTCCGGGGAAACTTTGTCCAATTAATTGCGTCTTTATGCCGAGTTGCACTTCACACACTAGTTGGCGTATTGCCACCTCGAAAACCGATCGTAGACTGCTTTAAATTAACAGAGCATCACACAAGTACGTCACGCGAGGCAATTTCTCAACAAACTGTTCCAACTTTACGTGAGATCAAATGTCTTACACATATTCGTGTACTATCTCCTAGGAAACCGATCAGAAGCTAGTCATGAGCTATCAGTCTGGCACCAACCTTATCAGGGCGCACTGGTGACTGGCCCACACTCTCCATCACTAAGGACTGACGGCAACTAAAATTTGAAATTATCGTTTCCTGATGAATTGAGTGATACTGAAATTTTGCTTTACAAGTTCTCAGCGCAAGTAACATCGTCAGCACGGTTGCAGCTCTATAGTAATATTTAAACAGAAAATCTAAACAATACAAGATCTGCTTTCTGGCGCCCAGCATTGTAGGCGAGTCCCCACTGTGTCTCTCTCTGCTCCTGCTCTTGCTCGACCGGCCGTTCTCACCCTACGTGGCCATCTGGTGCGCAGCGCGGGGTAGTCGTGTGGTCAAGCGCCTTGCCACGGTCTTCGCGGCTCCCCCCTTCGTTCGAGTCCTCCCTCGGGCATGTGTGTGTGTGTGTGTGTGTGTGTGTGTGTGTGTGTGTGTGTGTGTGTTTGTGTGGTCCTTAGCCTAAGTTAGTTTAAGTTAGATTACGTAGTACATAAGCTTAGGGTCCGATGACCTCAGCAGTTTGGTCCCATAAGACCTTACCACAAATTTCCAATTTCCTCCCATCCGCCGCGTCATTCGATTAGTCCGCTTTCTGATCCTGCCAACTTGTTAGCCTCCCCTAACAAAATCTTCCTATACCGTGTACTGAAATGAAATGATTGTATGGCATTGCTGGCCGGGAGGCCCCATACGGGGGAGGTCGGTCGCCGTATTGCAAGTCCTTTATAGGTGACGCCACATCGGCGAGTCAGTGATGATGAAGGACACACAACACTCAGTCCCCTGTCGGGATCGAACCCAGACCACATGCGTGGTAGGTGGTAACACTACCGCTACGCTACGGAGGCGGACACTAAAACACAGCAACAAAAGTAATAAACATGGGCAGTGATGTGGCATAAACGCCACATATCCCGCAACATAAATCCTTTTGAAAAATTAGAAAATTTAAAAAAAAAAAAATAAGAAGAAACTCCAACCCTACCGGGACCTTAACTGCACTTTCACACCAAATTTACCTATCACTTTGTCTTTTCAATCTTTCAAATTTCCTATGAGTCTTAGGGTCCTCGTTCCTACTGTCGAAATATACTGTAATAACTCCATATAAAAATCTCGCTGCTCAATATTTCTAATATTTACAAAATTGTTTCAAAATATACATTCTTTTAATAATACATTCCAATAATAAATTTCTTGAGCTTGGTGACACATCATCTTCACATTTATTTGTGTTCTGCGGCTATTTGCAGCGATACATGCCGATCGGCCTGTTGCTGCTGTCGTTATGGTGTTGTTGGCACCCTCTCTCTACTCCCCTGCTACTTTTAAATACATGCAACATACTTTAAATGATAAAAACATTAGATACATATAATATTACAGTCTTTCTGAAAAACGAAAATTACGGATTATGAATGATATGAATGGATAATAGTCAAAACACAGTGACTTAAGTACTAATAATAAAATACTCATCTTCAAGTCATATGCAACTACATCCCAAGTTTGTAAACATCAGATGACCCCTTACGCTCTGCTGCGCACCCGACAGCAATGCGACACTCACCTACTGCTCTGTCGAACGGTGCACCAACGACTTTGCCGGAGCAGATGGTGGCTGGCTGTTGGTCACCCTGCACAGCATTAGCCACGTCGCCAGCACCGCTAGTACTTGCTCAGCAGATTTAATAGTCCGTGCTTTGTGCACTCATTCTGTGAATTCTCTCTCTTACACTGAACTCTTGTAGGCATGCGTATTCAAATACAGAGATATGTAAACAGGCAGACTGCGGCACTGCGGTCGGCAACGCCTATATAAGGCAACAAGTGTCTGGCACAGTTGTCAGATCGGTTCCGCTGCTGCAATGTTGTAGTCGGCACACGAGCGATGGGACAGAGCATCTCCGACATAGCGATGAAGTGGAGATTTTCCCGTACCATCATTTTACGATTGTACCGTGAATATCATGAATCCGGTAAAATATCAAACCTCCGACACCGCTGCGGCAGGAAAAAGATCCTGAAAGAAAGGGAACAACGACGACTGAAGAGAATCGTACAACGTGACAGAAGTGCAACCCTTCCGTAAATTGCTCCAGATTTCAATGCTGGACCATCAACAAGTGTTAGCGTGCCAACCATTGAACGAAACATAATCGATATGGGATTTCGGAGGCGATGGCCCACACGTGTACCCCAGATCACTGCACGACGCAAAGGTTTTCGCTTGGGCCCTTCAACTTCGACATCGGACTCTTGATGACTGGAAACATATTGCCTCGTCGGACGAGTCTCTTTTCAAATTGTATCGAGCGAATGGACGAGTACATGTATGGAGGAAACCTCATGACTTCGTGGACGCTGCATGTCAGTAGGGGACTGATCAAGGTGGTAGAGGCTCTGTAATGGTGTGAGTCGTGTACAGTTATAGTGAAGTGGGATCCCTGATACGTCTAGATACGACTCTGAGAAGTGATATGTACACAAGCATCCTATTTGATAACCTGCATTCATTCATGTCCATCGTGCGTTCCGACGGACTTGGACAATTCCAGTAGGACAATGCGACACACCACACGTCCACAATTGCTACACAGTGGCTCCAGGACCACTGTTCTCAGTTTAAACACGTCCACTGCCCACCAAACTCCCCAGACATGAACATTATTGAGCATATCTGGGAAGCGTTGCAACATGCTGGTCAAAAAAGATCTCGACCTCTTGTACTCTTTACGGATTTATGGACAGTCCTGCAGGATCCATGGTGTCATTTCCTTCCAGCACTACTTCAGACGTTAGTCGGGTCGATGCCTCGTCGTGTTGCGGCACTTCTGCTTGCTCGGTGGGGTTCTACATGATTTTAGGTAGGTGTACCAGTTTCTTTGGCCCTTAACTGTATTTTAAACGTATAATTCATACACAGTCCCACAATCCATGGTCAGTGCCACACGATATCAGCAATACAGTAAAAAGACCTCACAATAAATACTAAATTAATAGGTACACTTCTAAAAATCCAAATAACTACATATTGTCATCGTCTACAGCTTCCCACGCTATTGTGACATGACCTGAAGCCGTCGTTTAGAAGGACTATGCTCTTGCACCTAAAACCAGTAAGCATAGTCTTTCAGAACAACACAAATTTCAGAAACTATTTTCTGGTACTTTGTCAATAAATTTGGCTGAGTTTTATTTTCATCGTAATCTTTTATTTGAACATCTGATCATGAACTACTTCACCAATATCATTCTTCGATCAAATAAAGTTACACTTTAAAGTATTTGTTTTGGTTTACGACGTCACAAACAGTATTATCTTTCTCACAAGTCGATTTACTTATATACTCTTCATCTATGTTACCTGCGTTTATTGTTATTCCGTTACTGTTGCCCTCTGTACGACAATCAAATTCATCTTCTGAATCTTTATCATTAATATTACTCTGTTTACCTTTATCAACACATTTTACCACATATGTAACACATGTTTTTCCTTTAAACACGCCTCTTCTCATATCTTCATTTATGACACCTATGTTTGACACTAAATCACAACCCTTATCCTCACTCTTCCCCATTTCTTCGTCATATTCTTTTACTTTATTTTCATCACATGTAACCACTCCTTACGCTTATTGCCCATGAATTAATAGGTCATGTTCAGTACTCAAGTTCCTATACATTAACGTATTTTCCCAATCAATCAGTTCAGAGTTCATTTTGGCCATTTCAGTTTTAATTTCCTTTCTTTAGATTTCGTCAGCTGATCAATTCGCTCATTATTTTTATTTGATAGATCTTGTTTTAACTCATTGATTTATTACTGATTTTTTGTAGATCTTCCCTAGTTTGTTTACTGGTTAATTTAAGATCCCTTTGAAATTCTTTTCACAAATCATTTTAGTATTATGAAAATTCTTTGACATCTGTCTCATTTCACGCGACCACATTCTAAAATCACGTTCAGTGGGAGTTTTCATACTAATTTATCATCAGTACTTGACAGTCTTATTGATTCAACGTGATTCTCATTAACATTAACGTCTTATTCCCCATTTACTTCAACATTGTCATCGACGACTATATTATCAGTGAGATTTACCCTACCATCTTGTTCCCCATTTACCTGAACAGTTTCGTTAATTGCTGCATTATGCGATTCAGTCAGTGGTAGTAAATTATTATTGTCATTATTAATTAATTCATTAATATTGTCCTCAATATTGGCAACTCTGCTTCAGTGGCGGTCTGCTCACCCATATTGTCATTACTAGGATCCAACTTGCGTCACAGATAATTCATAAAACACACAGTTTATTAATTCTAAAATTGCAGTATGAAATCCCCTGAAATTACAACAATAGTTCCTCCCTTCTTCAATAATTTTGTAGGCACATCTCACGTTAATTACAGCATATGGACTATGAGACCAATTGTGTGATTGAATTGAATAGTTCCTAGATGACAGAATGCAGCATGTCATTCTCAATGGAGAGAAGTCTTCCGAAGTAAGTGTGATTTCAGATGTGTCGCAGGGGAGTGTCGTAGGACCGTTGCTATTCACAATATATAAAAATGACCTTGTGGATAAAATCAGAAGTTCACTGAGGCTTTTTGCGGATGATGCTGTAGTATATCGAGAGATTGTAACAGCGGAAAATTGTACTGAAATGCAGGAAGATCTGCAACGTACTGACACATGGTGCAGGGGATGGCAATCGAATCTCAATGTAGACAAGTGTAATGTGCTTGCGAATACATAGAAAGAAAGATCATTTATCATTTAGCTACAATATAGCAGGTCAGCAAGTGGAAGTAGTTAATTCCACAAATTATTTGGGAGTAGGCATTAGGAGTGATTTAAAATGGAATGACCATATAAAATTAATCGTCAGTAAGCAGATGCCAGACTGAGATTCATTGGAAGAATCGGAAGGAAATGCAGTACGAAAACAAAGGAAGTAGGTTACAGTACACTTGTTGGTCCACTGCTTGAATACTGGTCACCAGTGTGGGATCCGTACCATACAGGGTTGATAGAAGAGATAGAGACGATCCCATGGAGAGCAGCGCGCTTCGTTACAGGATCATTTAGCAATCGCGAAAGCGTTACAGAGATGACAGATAAACTCTAGTGGAAGACTCTGCAGGAGAGACGCTCAGTAGCTCGGTACGGGCTTTTGTCGAAGTTTCGAGAACATACTTTCACCGAGGAGTCGAGCAGGATATTGCTTCCTCCTACGTATATCTCGCGAAGAGACCATGAGTATAAAATCAGTGAGATTAGAGCCCACACAGAGGCATATCGACAATCCTTCATTCCACGAACAATACGAGACTGGACTAGAAGGGAGAACCGATAGAGGTACTCAAGGTACCCTCCGACACACACCGTCAGGTGGCTTGCGGAGTATGGATGTAGATGTAGATGTAGGGGTGAGGCGCCGCCCCCGCGCTGTCACGAGACCCAGTGCGCGCGCTGAGCTGCCAACCCTGCCGGACGTCCCGCCGTCGCCGCTCTCGCTGGCTTCTGCCCCTGAAGTGGCGCTGTGGCCCTCGGCTCGCCGCTGAAGCCGCCAACTTGTTTGTAGACGCTCCAGACGATCAGCTTTGCCGGCCACACCGCCTCCAGACGCTGGTACTGCGTCTCTGCCGTTGCCGCATTCGAAGTCGCGCACACCGTCCGATGAAGACGTTGTCTTCACTTACCCAGCTCCACTCACGGCATGCACGCCGCTATCACAATGAGATAGTTGCAATAACCATCCACTCGTACTTAATAAAATCCGTTTGACATTCACAGTTCAAAACCGATGTTCTCCGTAATATCTGTCGTCCGTGGTAAATAATATCACACCTTGTGAACAGTTACAGGGGATTGTCACACTCGCTGTTCATAACGTCATAATCCACAACAAAATTAAAATTCACAGTTCTTTCGGAATATGCACTATTGAAAATTTTTCCACTGCAATTAATCATTATGTTTAAAAGTTAACGCATGATTTCTACTCCACAAGTTTATTGTTCCAGAACAGTTCTGCCACATCGATTATACACTGCCTAATGACCGTTTTCCGCAGTTAGGAATGGAAAGTGTAACGAACATTAGGTTCGGTGGCAAAATGTACCTTCCAAAGATGTTATTGGTTTATTCTTTGTCTCTCGCGAGCTCGAACGCTTGTCCCATAAGCAACTGATGAAGATGACGTGCTACAGACGCGAAATTTAACCGACAGGAAGAAGATGCCGTGATATGCAAATGGTTAGCTTTTCAGAGCATTCACACAAGGTTGGCGCCGGCGGCGACACCTACAACGTGCTGAAATGAGGAAAGTTTCCAACCGATTTCTCGTATACAAACAGCAGTTGGCCGCCGTTACCTGGTGAAATATGGTTCTGATGCCTCGTGTAAGGAGGAGAAATGCGTACCATCACGTTTCCGACTTTGATAAAGGTGCAAACACAGGCGCCTCAGTCGGGAACCGCGCGGCTGCTACGGAAGCAGGTTCGAATCCTGCCTCGGGCATGGATGTGTGGTTAGGTTTAAGTATTTCTGAGTTCTAGGGGACTGACGACCTCAGATGTTAAGTCCTATAGTGCTCAGAGCCATTTGAACCATTTTGAAACTGTTTCAAATGGAACAATGCCTATTGACAATAACAAACGAAAAGCAGGGTAAATCAGAATGTCAAAGTTGTTTGTTGCAGAATTCTAGTGCGACTCGTTTATGAGATATCCTATTTTGAAAAGTTTCCACGCCGACGCTTGTCTGTGCTGTTCAACCTATGTAGTTGTTAGGTACGATGTTGTTATGTTTGCTTACTGTATGCTTGTGCGTTCCTTGAGTGCATTGCGACTTTTTAGGCAGTTAGCGTGTGAGAATCCAAGTAGTAGGTCGTGAGTAAACGACGGGATTTACCAGCGCAGAAAAAGCCGACATGCTCGTTGTGTATGGAGAGTGTAGGAATTATCCAGTTCGCTCTTGTACGTTGTATGCGGCAAGATATCCCAATAGACGTCAACCATTTCGGCAATCATTTGTCAACCTTATCAACCAGTTGCGTTAAGTCGTAGTGTAACACCTAGACAATGTAACAGAAGGAAACAATCGACAACAGAAGAGGAGGAAATTAATGTTCTTGCTGCTGCTGGAGGTGATTCGCACGTTAGCTCCCACGCAATCGCAGGAGGGAGCGACATGAGTCAGGCAAGTGTCCTAAGCATACTCCATCGACATACGTTCCATCCCTATCACTTCTCTCTCCATCAAGAGCTGCATGGAAACGATTACGAGAACAGTGTTAGCTTCTGTACTTCAGCATTAAGACAGGGTGCTCCAGATGTATCAGGCATCTCGTTAGTGATGAAGCCACATTTACCAGTCCGCAGCTCGTGGTCGTGCGGTAGCGTTCTCGCTTCCGGCGCCCGGGTTCGATTCCCGGCGGGGTCAGGGATTTTCTCTGCCTCGTGACGACTGGGTGTCGTGTGATGTCCTTAGGTTAGTTAGGTTTAAGTAGTTCTAACAAGGGAACCTCCCCATCGCATCCCCCTCAGATTTAGTTATAAGTTGGCACAGTGGATAGGCCTTGAAAAACTGAACACAGATCAATCGAGTAAACAGGGAGAAGTTGTGTGGAACTATGAAAAAAATAAGCAAAATATACAAACTGAGTAGTCCATGCGCAAGATAGGCGACATCAAGGATCATCTAAGCATAGGTGCGCCGTGGTCTCGTGGTTAGCGTGAGCAGCTGCGGAACGAGAGGTCCTTAGTTCAAGTCTTCCCTCGAGTGATAAGTTTACTTTCGTTATTTTCGTAAAGTTATGATCTGTCCGTTCGTTCATTGACGTCTCTGTTCACTGTAATAAGTTCAGTGTCTGTATTTTGCGACCGCACCGCCAAACCGTGCGATTAGTCGACGAAAGGACGTGCCTCTTCAATGGGGACCGAAAACATTTGATCGCAAGGTCATAGGTCACCGATTCCTCCACAGGAAAACACGTCTGATATATTCTATACGACACTGGTGACAGCATGTGCGTCACATGACAGGAATATGTTGTGGACCCACCTAACTTGTACACTTGGCGAATGGGTAAAAAGATTCTTCTACCTTTCCCGATTTAGGTTTTCTTGTGGATGTGATAATCGCTGCCAAAAAGTGGTGAAAACATAAGAGTTTGTGACATAAACTCAAAACAAAAAATTAAAATTTCCACTCGAGGGAAGAATTGAACCAAGGACCTCTCGTTCTGCATCTGCTCACGCTAACCACAGGACCACGGCGCTCCTAAGCTTACTTTGTCCTTGTTTTTGCTTATGTTGCACACGGACTACTAAGTTTGTATATTTTGCTTACTTTTTCATAGTTCCATACAACTTCTTCCTGTTTTCTCGATTGATCTGTGTTCAGTTTTTCAAGGTCTATCCACTGTGCCAACTTAGAATTAAATCTGAGGGGGGTGCGATGGGGAGGTTCCCTTGTAAGGGACTGATGACCATAGATGTTAAGTCCCATAGTGCTGAGAGCCACATTTACCAATCATGCACTATTGGTCTATTGATAATCCGCGTTGGCTTCGTCAGGTGGAACGTTAGCATTCATTGAGTGTAAACGTGTTATGTGGGATAGTGAACTATCAGCTCATAGGACCATTTTTTGGAAAAAGGGACGCTGATCGCGCACAAGTATCGTAGCCGCGTAACAGACCATCTTCCATGGATGCTAGAAAGCGATCCTCTGGGACTAGGAGGAGCCTGTGGTACCAATATCATAGTTGTCCTGCCCGTGGCAGACGAAGTACTCCAGCATGTGTTAACATATTATTTCCAAATCGGTGGATGGGACGCAGAGGACCTGTACTTTGGTCGACCTGTTTCACGGATTTGACGCTTGTAGATGTTTGTCTGTAGGAAAAACTCAAAGATGCTGTCTACAAGGACGTATCAACTATACTCGACGAAATGCAACGACGTATTACTACATCCAGCTCGGACATCTCTTCTGAAATGCCAGCACATGTGCAACATTCGTTCCATACGAGACTTCCATTGTCGGTGGTCATTTTGAACACAACCTCTGACGGTCAATTCTCTCGTTACTGATCAGATGCGCATAACTGAGGTATGCACTTGTGTCGTTCTTTAGTGTGTGATACCCCCAGTGTCGGTGTGGGAACTTTTTCAAAATACGTTATCTCGTAAACGAGTCCAGCTAGAGTCACCACCACCCTACGTTTAGTTAATGTCAATACGCATTGTCCCATTTAAAAATTTTTGCACCAAAAAAAACACTTTCTGAGTATTATTGCAATCGGTTTATAGGCTAACAATACGAGCCCCCTGACTACCAATCTATTCTGTGAGAACCTCAAGTCAATAACACTTTCCGGATTACATACGGTGCAAGTTTTAAGTGATTTACTCTGTGTATTAATATTTCAGCAGTAAATATAAACAATGGAAGAGTCGCTTCTCGGGGCTGAGCGTTGTTAAGTGAATCCTCACTGCCTCCCTTCCTGCTCTAGTGAGATACTGCTCTTGATCGCCTTGCCGTTCTCACGCTGTGAGACAACCTGGCGCGCCGTTCAATTAGTCTGTTTCGGCCTACATACTCGCAGCATCACGTAACAAAATCTGTCTGTATTGTCCATTAAAACATAGCAACGAAACGTCATAAACTGAGGCAGCTGTGTGGAATAAACAGGCTAGAGAAGTAGATACTAGCAGGTTTTGAAATATGCTGCTACATATAAAAACTGAATTTTAAACTGGTAGACCAGATTATATATACATAATAATTTCGTTTGGCTCGGTGGCAGGATGCACGTCTTTCTACTGGACGCAACTTGGACAACGTGCCCCTCCCTAACCTAGCCCAGTTATCCGACGGCGGAAGGGGACCTACAGTTTAATGTGGAATCAGAACCACGTCTTGTTTCTGGAAACTCCTCCCATCGATGAGAGGTGAAGGCTGGGTTAAGACGAAAACTGAAAGTTCCGTTGCCCGGCCGAAATTAGACTCAGCGACCTCTGTTTCCAGGCACGCGCTTTACCACTTATTTTTCTTCTTCATTTTGTTCGTTATTGTCATACGAACTCCTTCTAGCCGATCGTCGAACGCTTCACTAGGTACCACGGCGAGCCACCGTGCCGGCACCACTGGACCACCTCGCTCGAAGAGTGTATACTTAGTTCACCATGCTCGAGATTTATATACCTAGTTCACATGTAGGTTTCGATGAGTGAGTTAGCGAGTATCAAAATTTGTGATGCATACGGCCGTGTCTTTTGATTGCATTGACTCGGAAGTTTAAATTATGCGCCAAGGGACCGTTAATCTTAGTATAGGACATAAATTTCAACTTAACAGGATCTCTACAGTCGGACAGACAGACAGACAACAAAGTGATACGTTTTTACCAATTGAGGTACGAAACTCTAAAAAAATACTGAAGGGAATCGAGGAAAAAATAAATTTATATTGCACTTTCATTAAAGGAAGGGGTTAGATAGGAGGACACTTCCTGATGTATCAAACAATCGTTAAACGTCGTAATAAAGAGAAATGGAAGTGTACGCCAAGGCTAGAAAGTGTGTGTATTTATGTATATTCCTAAGGGACCAAACTGCTGAGGTCATCCGTCCGCAGACTTACATTATATTTAAACTAACTTATGCTAAGAACAACACATACACCCATGCCCGAGGGAGGACTCGAACCTCTGACGAGAATACAGAGGAGATTCATACAAATGTAGGTTGCAGTATTTATGTAGAGTTGAGGCGTTTTGCACAGGACAGGCTAATGTGGAGACCGGCGCCAAACCATTTTTCAGACTGGAGATCATAACGCCATCATAAATTATGCATAAAATTGCACGGCTGGCTATTGAAATTGAGACAGCGGGAAGGAGAGATAACAAGTTTTAATTATACCAGACAGTAGGAAGAATATAGGCTGTAAAGTTACAGGTGATCTGGGACTATACTATGTTTGAAGTTAAATACACAGATCCTCCATTTCTTCAAGCCACAGTGGCTGTACCCTGGATAAGCGTCGAGTCCAATTTCAGCTCTTTGCCAGCGTCCATCAGTCATAGTGACTGAGAAGTGGAGGCATTCCAGTCTCTCGTCGACCCACGACCGGATGTTATCAATGGATATGACGCCTGGACAAAGTGCTGGGCAAGGCAGCAGTCCATTACCCTCAGTATCGAGGTAGATCAAGATGGTGTGGACAACATACGTTCTTCCGTTATCTTGTTGAAAGCTGTCAAGCAGAACTCGAATATAGGGTACAGCTACTGGCTTTAACACTTCAGGAATGTAGCACTCCTTCCCATACTACTGTCTACTCGGACCAGCGACGGTGGTGTGGTGCCCCATATCTTCTGGCCAGGTGATGGGGCAATATGACGAGGTGACGTTCGTTCTCCTCAGCGCCTCCGCACACTGATACATCCAGCATGATGTACGCAGAAACGGGATTCACCTAAAAAGACAGTGTTGAACCATGGTTTACTTCCCCTGATTATGAAATTAATTTGCTTTCGCAATTTGCTGTTAGTGAGGATAAAAAACCTGCCTTACATAACTTCACAGATCAATTATGCAGGCAATATACATTCATCACTTTAAACCTAGAGAAAGGACCAGGCAAAAACTTAGCTCTGCAATGAAATAGCGAACAACGTTCTTGGGAACATAAGTGGTTGTCTGACAGGAATGCGTGATTTAGTTGCAACACAGACCTACATTCTGTTGCTGCATCGCCGGCCGCGGTGGTCTAGCGGTTCTAGGCGCGCAGTCCGGAACCGCGGGACTGCTACGGTCGCAGGTTCGAATCCTGCCTCGGGCATGGATGTGTGTGATGTCCTTAGGTTAGTTAGGTTTAAGTAGTTCTAAGTTCTAGGGGACTGATGACCACAGTAGTTAAGTCCCATAGTGCTCAGAGCCATTTTGTTGCTGCATTCTTTGCGTCCAGCACAAATTCTCGAACTGGGAACCTACCTGCCCTTACTTGTGATACAGTTGTTCTTACACTGTCATGCAGTAAGTCAACCTAATGAGCCTATGGGGTCCACGCAGAAGAAAATGATTGCCGACTAGCTGAATCTTGCATGAAAACAACAACACTCTGAATTGGGTCGGTATATCATTAAAAAAAGAACATCTTAATTTGGTAAAATCAAACACATTATTGAGCCCCTATGTCCTGTAATTAAGTTAATGTACGTACATTACAACATTTATACAAAGTTGACCACAGAACTCATTAGAATTCCAGGAGCATGCGACAGTGAAAGATAAAAACAGAAAGTGGCTGCTGCGGTGCCTGTGTTTACATGCAGTCCGTCTTCAGGCCACGAGTGGCCTACCGGGACCATCCGTCCGCGGTGTCATCAGGGGAGGATGCGGATAGGAGGGGCGTGGGGTCAGCACACCGCTCTCCCGGCCGTTATGATGGTATTCTTATCCGAAGCCGCCACTATTCGGTCGAGTAGCTCCTCAGTTGGCATCACGAGGCTGAGTGCAGCCCCGAAAAAATGGCAACAGCGCATGGCGGCTGGATGGTCACCCATCGAAGCGCCGGCTAGGCCCAACAGCGCTTAACTTCGGTGGTCTCACGGGAACCAGTGTATCCACTGCGGCAAGGCCGTTGCCTTCTTGTGTTTACATAATATGCCTTTATTTAATTTTAGCCTTTGAAAACGGACAAATTACGAGGAAAAATAGAGTTCTTCAACCTCAGTTCTCACACTTTAGCACTGACTATTCGTAATGTCCAAATAGCGGACAGACTTGAAAAAAAACAAAAAAAACCGATGCAACCGAAAAGCGGTTGTTTTAACGATAATCAGCATCCGTACTAAGGACATCTGCGACCCTCGCCTTTCTAACAATCTGTGGTGCTCCAGACCTTGTCCTCCTATCCGCATGGATAATTGTTTTCCCGCAAGGTTTTCTTGGTCGGAGGTAAGTGACGCGACGGTACGAACACGCACGGCCAAGTGATCAATACGACTATCCTATTGGGCACGATAGGCCACAGTCCTACCGCTGTGGAATTCCCACACATGCTCCTTCTTACACGAGAAATAACACGCTTGCCACGAACAACGAACATTCAAATGAGAATTTCTGAAAGAGGAAACCGAGACGTAATCTTTCCTTACGTACAGGATGTACACGGCCTTACACCAACCACTTTTTTACGGTTGCACTGGAAGCTAATGATATGCATACCCAAGTTTGCAGTGCGCTTTATGCCAATTTCACGTTTCTTGCATACTGCCTTCGTGGTGTTGTAGTCTTAATAGCTTGCACTGTATTATTAAAATTTCCATACTGAATACCTAACAAAGCTTTTAAATTAATTTTTACCTTTCATCATTTATGCTACTTAATTCTAAGCATTTAGTGACTACTAACATGGTATCGTTGCCCGCCTTTAGCACGTTAATAGACACTCACATACTCGGCAAGAATGTTCCTCTCTAAATTCCAGCCAATATCTGATAAAGTCCGTGTCCTGTTGAGTAGTCTATTTCGCAGGACAGTTGACCTAGCAAATTAGTTACGCAAATATTTCATTATTTGTCAAGGTCAAATTTGTAGATAAGTGACCTGTTGTATTAAAGCTGTTGACACTTTTTTTTAAATGTCGAGAGCTCAAACATAATTTTATTTGATTACTAGTATCGGCTTATCTACAATCCATCTTCAGATCATAACAAAATACTGCCAGATAACCGGACATAACAATTTGTGTGAGCAGTGTCGTTCGTTATGCGTCACTGTTCCGTTGGACTGTAGAACAGACGATCTTTCAAATTATTACGAAGTGTCCCGCAGTTTTACAGTTGTGCGCTAATCTATGCATTTTGTTGTGACCGGAAGTTGGCTTGTAGATAAGCCGAAACTATTATCAAACAAATTTATATTTGCGATCTTGTCTGTTAAGGGTTTTTCTGGATCCATAGCTCTAAGCGATTATTACCTTGACCTCCAGATAAAAATACGCTCTTGGCCCCTCTCCAACTCATTTGCTCTCCTCGCTAGTACGAATGAGAGAGAACAATCGGTAACTGAATTCTGCAAGAAGCGTCATCTAGTAATGGTGAAGGGGGAGGTGTACTTCGAAAAGACCGGGTGACAGAGGAAGATTTCAGCTGGATTACATTCTGGTCTCACAGAGATTCGTAGTCAGATTGTAACGCATACTGAGAAGGATAAAGATAATCGGATCATATTTCAGTAATGATGCAGAGTAGACTGGAGTTTAAGAGAATCTGAAATCGTGGAAAACGATTGGGATACGGAAGCGCTAAGGAATGAAGAATCGTTTTTGAAGTTTTCGAAGGCTGTAGATAGCACGATAGTGAATGCCACAGTAGGCACTTCAATTGAAGGTAAATGGAATTATCTAAAAAGGACTATCGCAGAAGTTGGACAAACAAACGTAGGTACAAGGAAGGTGGGTGTGAAGAAACCTTGGGCAAAAAAAAACCACTTCGAGTGATCGACGAAACAAGGCAATACAAAAAACTTCAAGGAAGGTGGGTGTGAAGAAACCTTGGGTAAAAAAAAAACCACTTCGACTGATCGACGAAACAAGGCAATACAAAAAACTTCAGGGAAAGACAGGAATACACCAACACAAATAACTTAGGAATGAAATAAATAGGAAGTACAGGGAATCCAAAGCGAAAGGACTCCGGGAAAATTTGAAGAAGTCGAAAAAGAAGTGATCATCGGAAGAACTGGTTCAACCTGCAGAGAAGTCAAAACCACCTTCTCTGAAATTAAGGACAACGACGTCAACATTAAGCCTGCAATGGACATTCCACTGCTAAACGCAGAGAAGGGAGCTGACAGGTGGGAAGTGTGCATGTAAGGCCTCTACGAAGCGGAGGAACTGTCTGACGATGTGGTAGAAGCAAAAACAAGGATGGCTGTCGAAGAGATGCAGGACCCAGTATTAGAGTCAGAGGTTAACAGAAGTTTGAAAAACTTGCGATCAAATAAGGCAGAAGGGATATTTGCAAAAACAGACATAATGTCTGATGGCATACCGAAATCACTGGTTATACAATGTTATTTATAATCCGTCTTGATTGCAAAAACGTTTATTCACATGACCGGTTTCGGTTCCTCAAGAACAATCTTTAGATATAAAACGATAATGATACTAATTTACTATTTCATAAATGCGAACCTTTTTCATCCTATCCGATCAACATCAAAAGTACCAGAACGTACCTGCAGTTTCGGTTACAGGAGTAACTCGTCCACACACGGCAACCTTCACATGCTGTGTCACATAAAACTGGTTGGCAGAATGCACGTCATTTATATTAATTATAAAACTATTTCCGACAGGTGGCGTCTGGTACATTTGTTACACTACATATGCACATACTGTATTAAGTAGATTTTTCCAATTTACTTTTATCTCTGAAATAATTAAAATCTGTAGTTGTCAAAGCTAAAATCTGTACTTGTCAAAATTAAATTACACAATAAAATTATGATTTTTATACTATCTAAACTAAAGGGCGATTTCTATATGCATGGCGCTGGTGTAGACTTGTTTTCCTCTACGGTCTGCTTCCGCGGTTCCCGCTATTTCGGTGCTGTGCTGCGAGCCGTTCAGTCGTAGCCCCCACTCCCCCCGTCAACGACCATAGGCACTTTACGCATCTTCCAGCATTTTCACCATGCACCATCGCTCATCCTTCGGCTTGGACTTCTATACGCAACAGTGATCATCTCAGTAAGTCGTTATGATTGAAATCGCTTTGCTCGTTAAGGATCTGGATATTTCTTTTTGTGGGTGTATATTTCGAATTCTTCCAAAATGTTAAGAAATCGGTTCTTATGAGCTCTATGTAGGATGTCTAAATTTTGTTTAGTGTTCCTGACTGAGTGCTTTAAGGCAGCCATATGCACCCCAAACGCTGTTTTATTCTGAGAGTAGGTGTGCTCCCTGAATCTGGTTTCAAAGTTCCTACCAGTCTGTCCTATGTATTGTTTACTGCAGTCATCATATTTGTCTTATATACACCTGAATCCTGAAACTTATTCATACTGTTACATATTTTGTGCCGAAGCTTCAATTTTAGCGTGTTATTTGTACGGAACCCTATTTTAACGTCGGATTTACGAAAGCGTGTTTCAATCTTATCTGTAATTCTTCCAATGTGAGTGAGAGCCACGTATTTTGTCTTGTTCAAATGGCTCTGAGGACTACGCGACTTAACTTCTGACGTCATCAGTCGCCTAGAACTTAGAACTAATTGAACCTAACTAACCTAAGGATATCACACACACCCATGCCCAAGGCAGGATTTGAACCTGCGACCGTAGCGGTCGCTCGGCTCCAGCCTGCAGCGCCTAGAACCGCACGGCCACTCCGGCCGGCTTTTTTCTTGTTGTTCCTGTTTACTGCGACTTGACTTGCTTCTATTTGTTTCATTCGCCTCTTCTTCATCTTATTATAAATATTCATCACCTCCTTACACGTATATAGGTTCGCTACGGCCACTTGTTTTAAAATAATAAGTTCTTTTTGTACTTCCTGTTGGCTCAGAGGCAATCTTAGTAGCCTGTATACCATCGAACTTAATAACTAAATCTGTACACGTATGTTTTCTGAATATACTAAATTTTATGTGAAGCAGCATGTCAAGGTTGATGTGTGTGGACGGGTTGCTCCTGTAACCGAAACTCCAGGTACGTTCTGGTACATTTGATGTTGATCGGATAGGATGAAAAAGGTTCGCATTTGTGAAATAGTAAATTAGTATCATTATCGGTTCACATCTGAAGATGGTTCTAGAGAAACCGGTCATGTGAATAAACATTTCTGCAAGACGGATCATAAGTTACATTGCAGAAGGGATAGATAACATTTCTTCGGAATTTCGAAAATCTTTAGGGAAGCAGCAACAAGACGATTATTCAAGTTGGTTCGTAGAATATATAAGACTGTAGAGATCGTAAAATATTAGCTACATAGTACCGAAGACAGTGAAAAGCGCCAAAGATTTTCATGTTTTTAATTAAAGGAGATAATTGCTTTTAAAATCAGTCTTTAGTTTATTACAATATATGAAGTGACGTTAACTGGAATACTCTCTTTCAAATTCTGAAGGTGGCAGGGGTAAAATACAGGGAGCGAAAGGCTATTTACAATTTGTACAGAAACCAGATGACAGTTATAAGAGTCGAGGGGCATGAAAGGGAAGCAGTGGTTGGGAAGGGAGTGAGACAGGGTTGTAGCCTCTCCCTGATGTTATTCAATCTGTATATTGAGCAAGCAGTAAAGGAAACAAAAGAAAAATTCGGAGTAGGTATTAAAATTCATGGAGAAGAAGTAAAAACTTTTAGGTTCGCCGATGACACTGTAATTCTGTCAGAGACAGCAAAGGACTTGGAAGAGCAGTTGAACGGAATGGATAGTGTCTTGAAAGGAGGATATAAGATGAACATCAACAAAAGCAAAACGAGGATAATGGAATGTAGTCAAATTAAATCGGGTGATGCTGAGGGGATTAGATTAGGAAATTAGACACTTAAAGTAGTAAAGGAGTTTTGCTATATAGGGAGCAAAATAACTGAGGATGGTCGAAGTAGAGAGGATATAAAATGTAGACTGGCAATGGCAAGAAAATCGTTTCTGAAGAAGAGAAATTTGTTAACATCGAGTATAGATTTAAGTGTCAGGAAGTCGTTTCTGAAAGTATTTGTATGGAGTGTAGCCATGTATGGAAGTGAAACATGGAGATAACCAGTTTGGACAAGAAGAGAATAGAAGCTTTCGAAATGTGGTGCTACAGAAGAATGCTGAAGATAAGGTGGGTAGATCACGTAACTAATGAGGAGGTATTGAATAGGATCGGGGAGAAGAGAAGTTTGTGGCACAACTTGACTAGAAGAAGGGATCGGTTGGTAGGACATGTTTTGAGGCATCAAGGGATCACAAATTTAGCATTCGAGGGCAGCGTGGAGGGTAAAAATCGTAGAGGGAGACCAAGAGATGAATACACTAAGCAGATTCAGAAGGATGTAGGTTGCAGTAGGTACTGGGAGATGAAGAAGCTTGCACAGGATAGAGTAGCATGGAGAGCTGCATCAAACCAGTCTCAGGACTGAAGACCACAACAACAACAACAATGTAGTGAAGTGTGATGGGGGTGAATTATTGTGTCATTAAGCATCGATAAAGGGCTATGGTTCTTCTCTTTGCAAACTTGGCACACTTTGTGCATCAAATGAATTCTTCTGATGCGTTCCTAGCTGGGAAGCCCGGCGACCAGGTGGACACAGGTAGTGCGACCAACGGGCGAGCGGCGGTCGCGCGCTTATGTCGGCACGCTTCAAAGAGGGCACGCCCCCAGAGGATTAGCGACAGGCGAAGACGCCGATAACATCAACACGCTGCCAAGGGAAGCCGTGATAATTCGCACGTGTGCCCGAAGCAGCGGAAACTACAAACTTAGAGCGAAAAACAATTTTGTCACTATTCTAGGTAACGCGGACAAAGCGGAGAGTTGAATAGCAACAATACGACTTTGGTGTCCAAGAATCTCAAGTGGCCCGGGGAATTTTGGCCGTTTCCCGCGAGCAGAACACCTGGGAACGTAGCGGCAATACTCAAAGGGAGAAGTCTTGGTTTATTTGTATACTCTGTCTCACACAGGCTATCGCTCTCTTTTCCTCGCGGAATGCTACGGCAAGGAGGGAGGAAATTTTGAAACGGACTTCTTCATTGGCAAGAATCTAATGTTCGCTTTGAAAAATAGTACGAGGTACGTAATTTGCGGAAGGGCGGGGACAAGACGCTGGAGGCCAGCGGCTCTCTCTCTACAGGTGCGAGGAGCGCACTAGTTTTAGGGCATTCCGAATTTTGCTTCTGAGGAGGCAGGAGTTCACTCTTGACTGCTTCCGATAAGTCGCAACGATCCTCTTATCGCTTGTCATGAGACAATGCACTTTGCATTCATCGCAAACAGCGAAGAGAGCAAAGTTTGTTAGATCCAAGTAGGCGAGCTTCACTCACTGTTCGCGTTATCAAGAGCTTAACTCAGGATCATTTTGATTTTCTTCATGTCCGAAGACGGTAGTACTGCCAAGAGCAGGAAACGAGATACTGGCAGAAGTAAGGCTGTGAGGACCGGGCGTGAGTCGTGCTTCGGTGGCTCAGATGGTAGAGCACTTGCCCGCGAAAGGCAAAGGTCCCGAGTTCGAATCTCGGTCGGGCACACAGTTTTAATCTGCCAGGAAGTTTCACGGTAGTACTGTTAGAACAGTTTTGAGCCTTGTTTAATGCAGTTTCACGTAGGTTTGCACTTGCAGATGGACGCATACCGTCGTCCAGTAATGATAACTTCCAGTAGCAGGTTTCGGTCACGTATTTTCAGCGTAGGGCACGTTAGACGCTCTCAGCTACGACGCCGACAGAGTCTTGATGCAGCCGCACGCAATCAGCAGACCCCACCGCCACGCCGACCACACTATGAACATGGTAATACAGAAAACGCCCGCCTTCCTAGCTGCGCACTCTTCTTTCGCTTTCTTCAATTTCTTTGCAATGTGTTAGATGCTCATGCAGACGCAAGGCACAGTATTCACCGTTTGCCCGTTAAGAGAGTCATATGTTCAGCTGTTTTTTTTTTAATTCCTTCCTCATTTAATACACCAGGTCAACCCGTCTCGCGTAAGTTATTTATATGTTAAATTAGAATGAAGTCATACAATGCTCATGTTAAAAGGCAAATACCAGGGCAGGCACCTTATATAATTCACTTGTTGTGAGCTGTTGGTGCCAATTCAGTTCTATTTGTTGTTTTTTTATTTGTTACTTTCTACAGTATCTGGCGACCCAAATTTTTTATTTTTGTTTATCATTATTTGAATAATTTGTGAGTGATTGTTAAATGAATTTGATAAAATTTCAATAATTATTGCATGTGTCGTTTAATGCAGTTTCACTGAATAAACCACTTATATGTTGAACAGCATCTAAATAAAATTCACACCTCTTTCTCCCTCCCACACGTGGTATCTTGCAACACTAAGGGCAGAAAAGTGCTTAAACTATCCCTCAATCAGATTAACAGCCGATGCATCAAAATAATGAACAAGACTGATATATACAAAACTGGAAAAGAAAATTTAGCATCTGTTAGATGCCGATCTGTTTGGCTTTTGGGCAGTAAAGGTATCACAGAAACAGTTCTGAAGTTGTCCTTGATAACCGAAGCAAGATGTCAGAAAAATCAAGACACGTTCATAGGATTTGTCTGCCTAAAAAAAAAGTTCGACAATGTAACACGGGGCAAGATCTTGAAATTCTGAGAAAAATAGGAGCAAGCCGCAAAGAAATACGGGTAATCTAAAATACGTGCACGAACAAGAGAGAAAAATAAGACTGGAAGACCAACGCCGATGTGCACGGATTAAAAATGGTGTAAGAAATGGATGCAGTGTTTCGCCCCTACTGTTCTATCTGTACATCTCAGAAGCAGTGACGGGAATAAAAGTTCAAGAGTGGGATTATAATTCAGGGTGAAAGAACATCGATGATGAGATTTGTTGATAACATTTATAACCTCATGGAGGAGAAGATTTACAGGAAGTGTTGAATGGAATGGGCTGTCTGATGAGTGCAGAAATGGACTAAGAGTAAATCGAAGAAAACTAATGCATTGAGGAGTCATAAGTGGCATTAGCGATTAATTTGACATCAAAGTTGGCGACAACGAAGTAGACGAAGTAATTCTGCTACCTTGGAAGGAAAATAACATATGGCAAACAAAGCAAGGACGACATCAGAAGCAGACTAGCACATGCAAAGAGTGCATTTCTAAGTCTTCATTTTACGAAATATTTCTGAGAATGTGTGTTTGGAGCACAGCAGTGTATAGCGTTGAGTCACAGACCGTGGGAAAACCCTGTTGCCTAAAAGAAGAGGAGCGAAGACAACCTTTGATCGATTCCTAGGCGCCTATGGTCAGCCAATTCCTTGACACGCTTCAGCTGGGTGGGTCTATGCTGTAACTTTAGCGCCTGCTTGTGGGCATGTGGGATCTGAGGGGTGTCGAAGGAGTAGCCTGCCGCAGGCTCCTAGGAATAGGCCGAGGGTTGCCTCTGTACAGGGTCATTTTTAAAGGCTCAAAAAAGTGCGAGAGTAGCACCGAGGGCGTTGCCGAATTGGGGTCTTAGAGGGACCGTTTACCGTTTTATTCACGCGCGTGTCAATGTCGCAGTCCCTTCCCCCGTGATCACACCACAGGAAGGTGCGAAACAGGAGAGCTGAAAAAATAAATGTGAAATTTTATGCCAACTACAGATTTTAATTATTTTAGAGATAAAAGTAAATTAGAAAAATCTACTTAATACAGTATGTGCATATGTAGCGTAACAAATGTACCAGACGCCACCTGTCGGAAATATATATAAATAACGTGCATTCTGCCAGCCAATTTTATGTGACGCAGCATGTGAAGGTTACTGTGTGTGGACGGGTTACTCCTATAACCGAAACTGCGGGTACGTTCTGGTACATAGGATGAAAAAGGTTCGGATTTGTGAAATAGAAAATTAGTATCATTATCGTTTCAAATCTGAATATGGTTCTAGAGGAACCAAAACCGGTCATGTGAATAAACACTTTTACAATCAAAACGGATTGTAAGTAACATTATATAACCAGTGATTGCGGTATCCCATCAGACATTATGTCTGTTTTTGCAAATATCCCTTCTGCCTTATTTGATCGCAAGTTTTTCAAACTTCTGTTAACCTCTGACATCATTAACCTACCTTACACTTCAGACGAACTGCTGAGCTGTGACCTTTCATTCGCATTTGTTGACACCTTGCTGTTTGAAGTACGCCGCGTCCGTGGGTGACGTCGCAGGGCACCCTTGAGCTAAATTTCAAACTTATGCCTCGTACAGGGGCAAAAATATGGGGCTTCAAGAAAGTGAGATTCAGTTCTTTTGCGCAGTGTAATTTGTTGACGATCAGCCGAGTTAGCCTGGTTGTTGATGCAGCAGCATACTTTTTAATGGCCCCACTGAAACTTTAGTAGGTATGTATGGCTTTGGCGTCCGAGCAGCCATGGAAATGCCCTTCGATTTCTTTAATTAGTGTCTTTGGCTAGTTTTGCCTATTACGTGTTTAGTGCGTCTCTTAAAGTTCAAACGTTTGTACAGATAGTCTCTCAAGTACTTTCCTAAATCAGTCACCATAAGGAAGATGTCCAGCGGGAGGTAATCTATTGTTGTGCATTTGTGATCCTTTTTTGAGGCTGAGGTGTGTGTCTGAGTAGGAAAGTCTCGGTTTCTCTGGATTTGGCCTGATGTGTCAGGCCTGCATTCTGATGAGACAGTCGTTTGTTTGTCGTATATTCTTGGTAGAAGCAGCTACATACGGCTTTTCAGACTGATCTCCATCTCACGATTCGTAAATTCACTGACGAAAATATCTTAGGTGGTGGCTCGTTGATGCTACTTTTAATGTGATATGAGAGCACATGGCGTAAGGAGTACAGTGATATAATATTAGTAAACGACTGAAGTGATATGTTTATTCCTAAGTCCAAACTCAGCCGGGACGCCTCGCGATACTGATGAAAACAGAAAACATACAGGATATCGTCAGCTGCTGGGGTGAAAAAACATGTTTGATGTCCCAGCACATTCTAGCCATGCACGAATATGTCATCGCCATACCACAGAAATTAAAAAGTCTGTCATCTCGATGTGGAAAGATTTTGAGCTACGTTGTTACATCGACTATTAATAATTTTTTCATAATGTGGGAGCCGGCCGCGGTGGCAGAGCGGTTCTAGGCGCTTTAGTCCGGACCCGCGTCCCTGCTACGGTCGCAGGTTCGAATCCTGCCTAGGGCTTGGATGTGTGTGATGTACTTCGGTTAGTTAGGTTTAAGTAGTTTCTAAGTCTAGGGGACTGATGACCTTGGATGTTAAGTCCCATTGTGCTTAGAGCCATTTGAACCATTTTTTTGTACTAAATAATTAAAGAGGTTTATACACTGAAGAACCGAAGAAACTGGTACACCTGCCAAATACCGTGTAGGGCCCCCACGAGCACGCACAAGTGCTGGAACACGAATTAGTATGGACTCGACTAACGTCTGAAGTGGTGCTGGAGGAAACTGACACCATGAGTCCAGCAGGGCTGCCCCTAAATGCGTAAGAGTACGAGGGGATGGAGATCTCTTCTAAACAGCACGTTGCAAGGCAACCCAGATATGCTCAATAATGTTCATGTTGACCAGCGGAAGTGTTTAAGCTAAGAAGAGTGTTCTTGGAACCACTCTGTAGCAATTCTGGAAATGTGGTGTGTCGCATTGTCCTGCTGGAATTACCCAAGTCCGTCGGCATGCACAATAGACATGAAGAGATGCAGGTGATCGGACAGGATGCTTACGTATGTGTCACCTGTCATTGTCGTATGTAGACGTATCAGGGATTCCATATTACTCCAACTGCACAAGCCCCACACCATTACAGACTCTCCACCAGCTTGAACTGTTCCCTGCTGACATGCAGAGTACATCGATTCATGTGGTTGTCTCCGTACCCGTACACGTCCATCCGCTAGAAACAATTTGAAACGAGACTCGTCCGATAAGGTAACATGTTTCCAGTCCTCAACAGACCCATGTCGGTGTTAATGGGCCCAGGCGAGGTAGAAAGCTTTGCGTCGTGCAGTCATCAAGGGTACACGAGTTGGCCTTCGGCTCCGAAAGGTTCGCACACTGACACTTATTGATGGCCCAGCAGTTTGCCGAAGGGTTGCACTTCTGTCACGTTGAACAATTCTCTTCAGTCGTCGTTGGTCCCGTTCTTGCAGGACCTGTTTCCGGCGGCAGCGATGTCGGATATTTGATGTTTTACCGGATTCCTGATATTGACGGTACACTCGTGAAATAGTCTTACGGAAATACCGCCACTTCATCGCTACCTCAGAGATGCTGTATCCCATCGCTCGTGCGCCAACTGCAACACCACACTCAAACTCACTTAAATCTCGATAATCTGTCATTGTAGCAGCAGTAACCCATCTAACAACTGCGTCAGACTCTTGTTGCCTTATACAGGCGTTGTCGGCCACAGTGTCGAATTATGCCTGTTTACACATCTCTGTATTTGAATACGCATGCCTATACCAGTTTCTTTGGCGCTTCAGTGTACAATAATATGTTACAACAGTGAGAGGAATTTTAATTATCTTGACACTGGCCTATGTACTTATGTCAGAAAGGCAATGCTTGGGACGCTGTGTTCAGCGTCTGACTCAAAACTGGAAGAGGTGTTATTTGCAGTAACAGTTGTACAGTCGGCGTGCTGTTGTCATGGGAACGTGGAATGCTAATCCACACCACTGACACCAACAACGATGGAAAATGTGTTTAATCTCTCGATGTGAGCATCGCTAAAATGTGACCATATCATTTTCTGCTGTCAAAGTGATGGAAAGGTGGTTTGAATCATACTAGAGTTTCTCGTAGAGATATGGTGCAAGTAGTTCATGAGATGTCTTCTTTATAGTTTGTGATAGTTGTAGACCCGGCTAGAGTTTCCTCCATCGCTGTACCTACATGTACTGGTAGTACGGCTACCCCTTTTTTTGTGCTTATTGCTCTCTATTTCAGGGATATAGCTGGGTATTTGAAATCGGTCCTTTTAGAGAAACTCTGTTTCTTTCAGCCAACTACTTTGCGAGCTGATAGCGGGATACACGGTGTTACCAATAGGAGTTAAGTGGCAGGGGGTGACAGTTCCGACATCTGCCTCGCAAACAATGGAAACCTCCCGAAACACTTGGTCGGAAATGCGGAATCTGAAGTATTTCTAATTTTATTTCTAGGAAAATATCGTTTATTGCCCCAAGAAGATTAAAGAAAGTGTGTGTATGTTTCTGTGTGCTTTCCGTGGCCTTGTGCGCGGACTGCAATGGCGATGAGAGTGCGCTACCATTTCGTTGAAATCAGCAGTATAAGTAAAGCCAGAAGTGACGGAATTCCTTGTGGATGAAGAATCCAGCAGCTTCTAGTCTGTGACGAACGCGGAAAGAATGCCAACATTCGTGTGGAACGTGTTCACCGAGAGATAGCTGGTCAGACTTCATGCATCTTGAAGACTACATACCAGTGACTTTAACCAGCTTCATCGCCCGCTATGTTGTAACAAACAGCGTGAAATAGTCTGGAGTAGACTAGTAACTACACCGAGTGGTGAATTTAATGTTCCGGCAGCTCCACCCGCACATTAACTGCCCGACTGCTACAGCAGGAAGTGGAAGTCGGATGAGTCAGGCGAGTCCCCCCTCTCTGCCACGCCCCTTGTCACCAGGAGCTACACGGAAACGGTTCTGACAACTACGTCATTTTATTTTATTTTATTTTTCCTTAATCCAGCGAATTTTTACTGTCCATAACCTTAGGAACAATAACATCGACAGATAAAAACACAAGTGCTTTCGACGTACCAAAAGCTATTATCTGATTTCCAGAGTGCGACGATTACATAGGCAGATGGGCCCAAGAATGAAGATGACGTAGGTGGTGCGTATTAGTATAGTACAAGGAAATATGTTACAAAACTTAAAGTAGCAAGCCCGCATCTCGTGGTCGTGCGGTAGCGTTCTCGCTTCCCATGCCCGGGTTCCCGGGTTCGATTCCCGGCGGGATCAGGGATTTTCTCTGCCTCGTGATGGCTGGGTGTTGTGTGATGTCCTTAGGTTAGTTAGGTTTAAGTAGTTCTAAGTTCTAGGGGTCTGATGACCATAGATGGTAAGTCCCATAGTGCTCAGAGCCATTAAAGTAGCAAAGCACATCACGACTATGACAGCAGAACTAATCGCAATCCTTGAGGCTCTTCTTTCTATTCAATATACTACCGCGAGAAATAATATCATTCAATCAGATTGTAAATCTGCACTTGCCTTGTTAAAGAACAACAACGCCAGAAGAACGAGTCAGCCCAGAGCACACAGAGTAGTGGATGCTTTGGGAAATTTTCAAGAATACTGGACATATTCAGAGAAATTCAAGAAAATTCAAGAAAACAAATGACAAGTCAAAACATATTGGGTCAATGATCATTGTGGGCTAAAAGGAAACGAAACAGTAGATAGTTTGGCCGAACGGCGAATATACGATGGAGGTGGAAAAACCTCAAAAAAAGTTACTGACTAACGACAACATATAGACAACTAAATAGGAATAAGGGAAAAATGAGCAGAATCCTCGAAAACATGAGTCAGGCATCATGCCAATGTATCGTCAGTAATACGAAGAAGAAACCGTAACGTAAAGAACTGTTATGGTAGTAAGTTTGTGTCCACTGTAGCAGGAATGAGTTTCAGTCATGCATGCATCCGACAGTATCTACACAAAGTGGAAGGACGGAAAATGTGAACCACCTGTTCTTTGTTTACAGAAAACCATTTTTATTTGTCAACAACTGTATATACTGTTCACATTTTTTACTGATTCCCGTTATTTCAACCATAAAAAACTATACTATTTGTTGGTTTAAAAATGAGTATTTCTCATAGAAGACGCTGTACACAAATGGAACAGGGCAAAGTCCGGAATGCACCATAATCAGGTTTTGACAATATCAAAAACTTAGGTAACTGACACGTACACTCTTGACAGTTAACAGGCGGTTGCCATCTCGGGCCTACGTACTCTCGTAGAATTTTGTTTGTTGATAGTACCCGTATGGTGCTAACACTGAAATTAATCTTATTAACTAGTGTAACCTGTGACTTCACCAGTGATTGTATGACAGATGATTTTGTGTTTTCGCTCTGAGATATTAGGTCTTCGGTCATCTTAGATGAGACGGTGGTCATCTGTTAATCATCAGAAGTGTATGTGCAACTTACCAAAATTTTTCAAGATGTTGTCAAAATCTGGTTATGCTGCATTCCACGTTTTCGCATTCTTACACTTGGTATGTGAAAATGCCTCTTATGAGAAATACGCAATTTTAAACCAGCAGACGTTATAATTTTTCTTCCAGTTGATAGTGGTTGAAACAACCGAAACGGATCAAGAATGCGTGTAATATATACGGCTGTGGGCAAATAAAAATCCTTTCCTATAAATATCTCACAGCTGTAGCTAGTTATGTACACATATTTACGAGTATAACAGGTTCTTTGGATGGGACAACCCAAGACAACAATTTCTAATACTAATTAGGCGTCTGATGGCGTTAAAATGCCCTCCTCCAACGTTGATTCTGACACTATAAGATGTACAAGTAACACTTTCTATGTGCAGAATAGTTAAAAATGTAATATACACAGACAAAAAATCTATACACACATCTTCATTCCGAACAACGCAGCGGGAAGCGATTTGAAATTGAAAAATGCGTGGATGGAAGAACGGATACAGGCCCAAAGTGAAAGGACGAGGAAATTTTTGGGCCAGAAGAAGGAAGAGAAAGCCAGTGCTAAGTAATAGTTTCACGTGTTCCTTAGAGGGCGGAACGAAACGTAGTCCAGAAGCCCTGTTCGTCGCTGAACACATTGCGTCTCCATTCATACGTAGTCCAAGCTTCCCGATCAGGGTACCACACCAGACGTAACCGTTTGCGTTCGGGTGTGAACGACAACCTACGAATGGGACAGCCAGTCCCAATCAATGGCGCGGGGTAACACAGATTGTTGCAGGGAGCCCATTACTTATGCTCATATGGCAGGTGAAATGTGAAGCGGTTGCGATGTGCCTGGCGCCCGATGAGACGATCCTTGTGGCGATCAGGCGTCGCCGATCGGAATCTTGACAACGAGTTCGCATGCAATGCAGTCAGATATCTGGATACTCGTTACAGCCAAGTACATAGAAAAACTGGATATTACACGATTCAGCGAGTCCTTCAAATGGAGACTAACACTGCGGCCCCTATCAGACTGTGCCAGATGCTGACTGTGTCACACGAGTAGGCGACATTTGCGTCCACAGTTATCACTCAACATTTGACACTGTTCACACCTCTTATGAATCCTACCATACCTGATAACAACACTAAACACTAACAACGCTAATGCGCTCTGGTGACCGTTCTACCTTCATAGATATCGCAAGTCTAACATTCACTTATTCGCCGATAATTTGCACGTGTACGAAAATACATTAACATCTGACCATGTCTTCTGGGTGCTTCACTTTTTTTCTCAGATATGGTACATGTTGCATTGTTCCTCGATGATTCAGTTATAATAATCGAATTAAATCGTGTAAATTTACAGGCAAATTAAAATTTAATGGTTTTATTTATCTCATTTTAACTATGCTTCAACATAAAGTTTCTCTTACTATTTAAATATAAATTAAATCGTGTGAATAAAATGAGGTGGATAAAAACCTTTAAATTTTAATTTGCCCGTAAATTTACACGATTTTGTTTATATCTAAATTTACACGATTTAATGTATATGCCTATCCATCTTACCTGCAGGCCTAGTAGTTTGCACGTAACGAGAGAGAGAATATAAAAAGTTGGGCGTAGAATTTGACGGTGTTGTGCGTTGGAGAAATATCATAGGCTGGGGCTGCTGAATCGCCCTGTATATGCAAGGTGTTCCAAACAAATACTGACGAACTTCAGGGACAGGTTTCTTATACAAAAATAAGTAAAAAGTGTTCAGTAAACACGGGCTCTAAAATGCGCACCTTGGGATCTATGAGCATTTGTTCATTTTCGATACTAGGAAATAGATCTCCTGTACTGCAAGGTCTTTGCTGTCCATATTTTGAGAGAAGGAAGTATTGAACAAAACAAGAAAAAAAGGACAAGGAAACATGGGGTTTAAAATGCATACTTAAAGAGATAGGAACACTTCTTCATCTTCGCTGGTATGAATCACTGCTCGTCTATTGAACAGATGGTCATAGCTTTAAGGTATGCATTTTAGAGATCATGTTTACTAGACTTTTTTTTTGATCCAGTTTACCTTCTCCAAAAGTATAGAAATCAAAGAGCTTGCAGTAGAAGGGATGTGTTTCATAGTATCAAACATGAACAAGTGGTCCTATCTCTTAGCATGTATGTCTTAGAGCCCTTGTTTACTAGACTTTTTCTCTTGTTTTGTTGTAAGAAACCTGTCCCTAAAGTTTTTCGGTGTTTTCTTGGAATACTATATATATATATATATATATATATATATATATATATATATATATATATAGGGGCTCGGGGCGGTTAGTAGACCCGCAACCGAGCGCCTCCCCAGGTGGCGGATAGGGGAATGGCTCCTAGATGTAGGTGGTACCGAGGAAATGAAATACTCGGGGCGGACCAAAACTACTAGTAGCGTCTGTTCCCACAGTGGGCGGCTACAAAAGGCGTCTGCTCCACATGTCAGTGGCGGCCTCAACCAACCTCCTGATTGGAAAGTCAGGTTGTAGTCGGCAGCATGCCATACATCCAACTACTAAACATTATGATGGTACAACGAGAAAAATCTCATTACCCCGGGCCCCAGTCAATAGACTGGGATCGTCGTGAGCATCGGATTCCGGGGGCTTACGGACATCATGAGAAGAATCGGAGCTTCTCAAACTCCCTCAAGACCAAACACAAACACTACATCGGCACACTCAACGTGAACACACTGATGAAGACAGGAAAGATGAAACAACTGACAGACACTCTCGAAAAATTTCAAATCAAAATATGTGCACTGCAAGAAACACGATTCACAGACGAAGACCATTTCAACACGGAGAATTTCAGAATATACAAAGGAAAACCATCGAGACAACTGAAAAACCTAAGGCTTTTTGGCATAGGATTTGCAGTACACAGGTCCATCCCGGACAGCATAATCGACTTTTCGTCACCAAACGAAAGAATCAGCACCATCACAGTGAAATCAGCCAATAAATTCTACACAATAATCAACGATTGCACCGACTAATGACTACAACAGGAAAAACCCGGACGAAATTGATGACTTCTGGACGACAATGGAAGAAACTATCAGAAAAATTCCTGCACATAGAGTCAAAATAATACCGGGAGACTTCAACGCTAAACTAGGAAAAGAAAAGATATACAGACATATCACAGGAAAACATACTCCACACAAGGACACCAACAAAAACGGAAAACATCTGATAGACTTTTGCAAAAGCCACTACCTCGCCATTATGTCAACAAAATTCAAGAAACCAACACGAAAACTTACCACATGGAAATTCCCCAGCGGAAAGCAAGAACTACAAATCGATCACGTAATAGTCCAGAAAGACTCACAAAAAGAAATTTTGAACATAGACACCCGTAAAGGCTACTTCGACTCAGACCACCACCTACTACAGATCAGGATTCGTCTTTTGCCCAAGAAAAAGCTCCATAAGAACAAAATTGTTAGACCAGATCCAGAATACGTTACTTTAAACCAGACACAAATATTACACAAAATTAAAATGGAGAAAACGACAGACTGGACACAACTTTCACGAAGAATCCGAGAGGCCATGAAACTAGCACAAGCACCACGCACACGGAAACACCGTTGGTGGAACCACACATGTGACCAAGCTATTGACCAGCGAATCAGTGCATGGAAAAATTTAGTAGCCATAAATCCCAAGAGAATTGGATGAACTTCTTGAAAACACAGAAGCAATCAAGCAAAATCACTCGCAGTGAAAAACGACAGTATGACAAACGGCGACTGACAGAGATCGAACCGGATTTCATGAAGAACAATACACAAAACTTCTACAGAACGTTCAGAGAAAATATGACTGGATATCAACCACCCAACTTGTGCTTCAGAAGACCGGATGGAACCCTAGAAACCAATACCAAAAACAATTGTGACATTCTGGCAAAGTACTTTGAAAAACTGCTCAACACGGACCCCCCTATGGAAGAAATGATGACAGAAACGAGCACATACAATCCAGATAGTGAACCTCCAACTCTAGAAGAAGAAAAAGAAATAATCAAGTCACTCAAGAATCGCAGAGCACCAGGAGAAGACGGCATCATCGCGGAAATCTGGAAGTTACAAGACCCAGAACTCACCAAAGACATCCACAGGATCTTGGAAGACATCTGGAAGACCATGAAAATTTCTGACGACTGGAAAACTGCCCTGATACACCCACTACACAAAAAAGGTGACAAGACTGAGCCGAACAACTACAGAGGAATATCCCTACTACCGGTCACGTACAAGATCCTCTCTAAAGCTTTACTGAACAGACTAGAATGCCAGACCGACCACTTGATTGGGGAATACCGAGCAGGCTTCCGTAAAGGGCGGTCTTGTGCGGAACAAATTTGGAACCTGAAAATGATTTTACAACACGAACAGAACCTGATCATTACCTTTGTTCACTTCAAAAAGGCATACGACTCTATCGACCGGAAAACTCTCTTCAAAATTCTAGCAGAATACAAAGTAGACAACAGAACACGGGCTATCATAGAGCAAACTTTAACCAACACAACCTCCAAAGTAAAGTTCTTTGGGGAACTATCAGAGCCCTTTGAAATTCGCACAGGTGTCCTACAAGGCGATGGCCTCTCACCTCTCCTTTTCAATCTGGTGTTAGATAAGGTCATAAAAGAATGGGAAACATCACAACAGGGGATAACCTTAGGAAACCTACAGATTAAATGCCTGGATTTTGCAGACGATTTGGCGATTGTCACGAAAGGTATAAAGGAAACAAACGACGCTATTGAAAAACTGCACGAAATCGCTTCCAAAACTGGACTACAGATCTCTTACGAAAAGACACAGTTTATGAGCACAAAGAAACTCTCACCTCTGAACACAAAGTATGGCACGATTTACAAAACGGCAAACTTCAAATACCTCGATGAAACACAACTAATGAGTGGACATAACAGAGACTCAAACGAAGAAAGAAAGACTAAACTGGACAAGGCATACAAAGTAGTGTGGAATCAATACAACAAGAAGTCTATCTCACAAAAAGCCAAATTACGCCATTACGACACGGTGGTGCTCCCCGAGGCACTATATGCAGCAGAGACCACACTAATCCTAGGGCATACACGTATCAGACAATTAGAAAAAGTAGAACGGAAAATACTTAGGAAAATATTTGGCTCAACTAACAACAATGGAATATGGATCAAGAAACCTACAGAGGAACTGTACAAACATACGGAGACAATCACAGAAAAGATTAGAAAACGCAGACAACAATTCTATGGACACCTATACAGAATGCCATCACACAGGCTGACCAAACAGATCTTTGACTGGGTAACCACTAGAAACAACAAATGGGTGGCAGAGGTAGAAAACGACCTGAACCAACTCAACATAACAGCAGACACAATAAACGACAGAATAAAATTCAGAAACATCATTAAGAAAAGTAAACTACATGAGATACAATGTGACAAACGAACAGGCGTAAAATGGACCGAAGAACGCAAGCAAGATCACAGCCAGAAGATGAAAGAAATATGGGCAACCAAAAAGGCAATCAAGATGAAGCCGAAGACACAAAGCCGACAAAAAGCATGGACAGAGGACCGGATACAGAAACACAGCGAACGAATGAGGGAAGTTTGGGCAGCAAGGAAGGCAGCAAAAGGAACTGGCCATCTGGTTTAGTCCAAATGCGCTCTTTAAGCGCAAAACACCAATAATAATAATAATAATAATAATATATATGTAGGGGATCACGGAGAAAACGAGCAGGAATGTCGCTGAAATCACTATTGGCACATTCTTATCTTCGAGGCAGTTAACACAATTCTGTCTTCACCGCGTCTGGTCTCACGCACCAGAGTCATACCAGAAATCTTGACATCAACATCAGCTCTTTCTTACCATTCCAAAAATTCCTCCACCATCTCATCAGGCCATATACAACACAGGCTTGATGTCAGCAGCAGAACTTTCCTATAATGAAGATCAGCCTCCTCCCCCCGCAACCATGACCCCCCCCCCCCCTCCCGCCTGGCACCGAATGCGAAGTTGGAACCATTGTTGCACGGAGTGACACTTGCACGGAGCCTGAGGCTCTTGCCGGGCTAACAGGCTTTTCACGGGAACAGGCACACTAAGAAGTCTAGCAGTTCAGCACTACTACTCGTGCGATCTGGCTCGCTTTCACACACACCACAGCTGAGTAACCATGTGTCACTTCAGGGTGGCTCATTAACGCGTTTCGTGGCAAACTTATTTTTAAGACTATTGGTTTAATGAGAACTGATAACGAAATTCAACGTAATGAGAAGTTGGAGTGCAAATTACTTACTGTGTTCCTTAACATATTTTCCAAACTATTGCTTCTTCTCTCCTGCCGGAGGTTCGAGTCCTCCCTCGGGCATGGGTGTGTGTGTCGTTCTTAGCATAAGTTATTTTAAGTAGTGTGTAAGTCTAGGGACTAATGACCTCAGCAGTTTGGTCCCTTAGGAATTCACACACACTGCTTCTTCTCTCCGACAACTGACGTCGAAAGACTTAGTTTCACATATACACTTCGCAGTTTTTGGCATTCTGTTGTATTACTTGCGCTGCATTTTGTTTATTTACACTTCAATTTTGTATACTGAACTGAAGTTGTGTGCGTTTCTCATTTGTTTTCGTGCAGGTTGTGAGCGTCGCCAACATGTGAAATACAGTTCTTCCTTTTTCTAAAAAAATCGTATATATATATATATATATATATATATATATATATATATATATATATATATAGAGAGAGAGAGAGAGAGAGAGAGAGAGAAAGTAAGTTAGTGTAAATGCACGTTTGGCAGAGATATGAAAGTAGATTGGGGAGGAGGGCGGTGATTGCAAGTTTTTTTTTTGGGGCGGGGGGGGGGGGGGGGGGAGATGGTGATTATGGGGCAGAACCTGGGAGGAGATGGTAGTTGTAAATGGAGTCTGTGGTTATACATGTTAATTTAGAGTTATATTAAGTGGTCAGCCAGTTTAAAGAGAGTGTGATTGGCCAGGTTAGTCTGATCATATATGGTTCAAAATGGCTCTGAGCACTATGGGACTTAACTTCTGAGGTCATCAGTCCCCTACAACTTAGAACTACTTAAACCTAACTAACCTAAGGACATCACACACATCCATGCCCGAGGCAGGATTCGAACCTGCGACGGTAGAGGTCGCGCGGTTCCAGACTGTAGCGCCTAGAACAGCTCGACCACTCATGTGTGAGTTGTTTCTTTTCTGTTATGGTTTTTTGAATGTGGAAGTTTCCTTGTAAGGTGAAGAGGTGTTTTTTATCCTAATGATTTCCACGCCTGTGTCTCAGGTGGTAATTTTATGTTGGTCTTGGTGCAAGTGTTCCGTGAAAGTTGAATGATTTCTTCTATACTTCCATCTTCTTACATATTCTTTGTATATGGTGTCAAAAGTCTTCCTGGTTTGACCTATGTATCTTCCATCACATGTATTGCATGGCAGTTGGTATATTTCTGATATAGAACAGTTTTTCCTATTGTTTCTGAGAAGTATCTTTGAACTGAATTGTTAGTTTGGTGGCACATTTTTATGCCTTGTTGTTTGAAAATACTGGACATTCTGTGTGTATTTGTGGTTGTATGTCATTGTGTACCATCCTTTGTTTTCTATTTCTTTCTCACTTTGTGTTGTTCCTGTTCTTGTATTTTGTGTGTTTGTTTGTGTTGATATTGAGTTACTTTTGGTGGAAAACCAGAGCATCGCAGATAGTCATAGGCACTTCCTAAACGTCTATGGAGATCTGGCAGTGATTAGAAGCACGGTGAGTCGAAGATGTGTGCGCGTTGGGTACCTCGCCTCCTAATAGAAGAACATAAACAGCAGCGAAGGACCGTGTTTGCGGAATTGCTGGTCATGATGGTCACAATTTTTTGTTGAATATCGTCACAGGTGATGAAACGTGGATTCATTACTTCCAACCGGAAACAAGACGGCGATCTGTGGTGTGACGCCAAACCACCTTTCCTCCTCAGAAAAAGTCCAAATTACGTAAATTGATAGCAGTGAAAGATAGAGGAGAAAGGAAAAGGAATATTGGTGTCAGCAGCATCGGGGCATTACGCACAATCAGCGCCGGCGAGGGAAAACGAGTGTCAAACCGGGTTTCGAACCAGAGATCTCCTTCTTGAGAGGTAGTTACGTTTCACACGCAGTGTGTCACCCAGACAAAGTGTTCATCGCAATTGCGCGGACTACATCAGCATCCATAACGGAAAACCCAGAGTCCCACGCAGCACCACCTGTTCCCGTCCATGTCCTCCACGCTCGCTACTTTGAGATTGCTGCAGGAGGTCAGGCGCAACTGTGCACCAACACTGAAGGCGGTGGTTTCATAGCCCATCGAGACGAATCAGTTACATGAATGCGTGGTGTTTGCAGTTGTTACAAATACACAGAAGAACCAAAACAACCGGTACACCTACCTAACATCGTGTAGGGCCCCCGCGAGCACGCACAAGTGCTGCAACACGACGTGGCATTGACTCGACTAACGTCTGAAGTAGCGCTGGAGGAAATTGACACCACGAATCGAGCAGGGCTGTCCCTAAATCCGTAAGAGTACGAGGGGGTGGAGATCTCTTCTGAACAGCACGTTGCAAGGCAACCCAGATATGCTCAATAATGTTCATGTCTGGGTAGTTTAGTGGGCAGCGGAACTGTTTAAACTCAGAACAGTGTTCCTGGAGCCACTCTGTAGCAATTATGGACATGTAGTGTGTCGCACTGTCCTGCTGGAATTGCCCAAGTCCGCCGAAATGCACAGCCGACATGAAGGGATGCAGGTGATCAGACAGGATGCTTACGTATGTGTTACCTGTCATTGTCATATCTAGACGAATCAGGGATACCGTATCACTCCAACTGCACATTCCCCACACCATTACAGAGTCTCGACCAGCTTGAAAAGTCCCCTGCTGACATGCAGGGTTCAAGAATTCATGAGGTTGTCTCCATACCCATTCTCGTCCATCCGGTCGATACAATTTGAAACGAGACTCGTCCGACCAGGCAACATGTTTCCAGTCATCAGCAGTCCAATGCTGGTGTTGAAGGCCCAGTCGAGGTCGAAAGCTTTGTGTCTTGCAGCCATCAAGAGTATGCGAGAGGGCCCTCAGCTCTGAAAGCCCACATCGATAATGTTTCGTTCAACTGTCGCACACTGACACTTGTTGATAGCCCAGCGTTGAAATCAATTTGTGGAAATGTTGCACTTCTGTCATGTTGAACGATTCTCTTCAGTCGTCGTTGGTCCCGTTCCTGCAGGTTCTTTTTCTGGCCGCAGCGACGTCGGAGATTTGATGTTTTACCGGATTCTTGATATTCACGGCACACTCGTGAAATGGTTGTACGGGAAAATCCTCGAAGTTGCTGTGTCCTATAGCTCGTGCGTCGACTGTAACACCACGTTCAAACTCACTTAAATCCTGCCATTGTAGCAGCAGTAACCGATCTAACAACTGTGACGGACATCTATTGTCCTATGTGTATAGGTGTTGCCGACCGCAGCGCCGAATGCTGCCTGTTTACATATATCTGTTTCTGAATATGCATGCCTATACTAGTTTCTTTGGCGGTTCAGTGTATTATGTAAATAGAAGATGGAGTCTGGCGTGAGGCCGAATGAGTTGAGCGCTGGCAGAAGCTCGCAGTTCCCCGGTCGCTTGTGCGGTACGCTTGGTGCGGGCGCACCCGCCGCCGGCGCGGACTCCTGCACCGGGGCGTATCGCCTTTTCGTCGGCCGTGCCGGCGACAGCCCTGACATGCCTGAGTGATGAGTCATACATAGCCTCTCCTTCCTAAGTGGCTCTTTCCGCCTTCCCGTGGTGCCAGAGTCAAGCTCGGCATTTCCCGGGCCCGCCCGATGTTGCCTGCTACCCAACGCGATGCGAAAGCGAAGGGCGCGTGGCAGAGGGGGATCTGCGTCCAGGGACCGAAGATCTGTTCCTTGGGGGTGGGAGAGGTGGGGGGTGGTTGAGCGGGCTGATAGACCGAGGGGGGGAGGGGAGTGTTGCTCACTTTGGTGCGACTCCTCTGCGCTGGGCGGATGCTGTTCCCCTCCCTCCTTGCTCAGAGCACAGATCGCTAGTTGCTCTCCATGCCGGCGACCTCGTCTGTCGCCGTGGAATCTCGGCGCAAGTCGGCAAGGATGCTTCGCCTCACCCGTGGGTAACCAGGGCGTGTTCTGCCAAACCCAGGAGGAGGTGACATCGCCTGGGCCAGGTTAGCTGGGTCCTGACCGCTGAACGACTGGGTGACCGGCACACCACCTGAGTAGGAGTGGGTTCTTGGCCGGGAGGTGCAAGCTCGGGCTAGCAGGCGGCGAAGGGCGAGAAATGCATCCGCTTCTCTGGAGTGCGGGGTGTACTTTCCGAGGAGTGGCGAGTGAAATCGTCGATAAAGGGGCCACCGAGGGGGACCAGTGTGTTGGCGATGGCGTGCTTTCCCAGCAGTTCAAGAGCGCCCTTGGCCTAGGGGCGAGGTCGGTGCGCGAGCTGCACTAGTCAAAAACAGAAAAAGTGTTAAATGTTATGGGACTTAACAGCTGAGGTCATCAGTCCCTAAGCTTACACACTACTTAACCTAAACTTTCCTAAGGACAAACACACACGTCCATGCCCGAGGGAGGACTCGAACCTCCGCCGGGACCAGCCGCACAGTCCATGACTGCAGCGCCTAAGACCGCTCGGCTTATCCCGCGCGGCTGCACTAGTCCCACCCCCCACGCCAGAGGGGCAAGAGACAGGCTCCCAATCTTTTTCGCTTGCCTAATTTCAACATGGCTGACGAAGAGACACGCATTCGTGTGTGCCTGGAAGGGCTCCTCTGCTTTCCGCTCCCTCCCCACAAGGGGGCCTGGGGCAGATCGACAAAAGCGTTACTGAGAGACATGCCAGGATAAGGTTTTTGACATGGCTGTCAATCAGCGACTGTTGCATAATACAAAATTTTGAAAAACACAGCCTTCAGTCGCGAACACAATTAATTTGTGACCTAGGTTTCGGTGTCACAAGGGACACGTTCTTCGGACAAAATTAAAACTAAATGTTACAGCATAACGTACCAACAAATACGAAAGCTGCGGTCATACCTGACAGCGTCAGATAGTCAGAATTAAAGTAAAATGCAACAGAGGCGCAAGCCACTAGGGGCTGCCATGTGTCCTCTGCTACAGTCAACACAAGACTTGACTGTTATGCTGTAACATTTAGTTTTAATTTTGTCCGAAGAAGGTGTCCCTTGTGACACCGAAACCTGGGTAACAAATTAATTGCGTTCGCGACTGAGGGCCGTGTTTTTCAAAATTTTGTATGCCAGGATAAATGGTACAAATGGTACAAATGGCTCTGAGCACTATGGGACTTAACAGCTGAGGTCATCAGTCCCCTAGAACTTAGAACTACTTAAACCTAACTAACTTAAGGACATCACACACATCGATGCCCGAGGCAGGATTCGAACCTGTGACCGTAGCGGTCACGCGGTTCCAGACTGAAGCGCCTAGAACCGCTCGGCCACACCGGCCGGCCTATGCCGGGATAACACAGTACCTGGAGTCCAATGTAAAAAATGGTAAGATAAGCCAGGCTGCGATCCTGGCAATAAAAAATGAACTTGATTCTTCAGCTGTTGCTCACGCAAAGCTCGAGGGGCGAGTAGAGGAACTCGAGAAAGAAAATGAAAGGCTGCGCAAGCAACCAGTCAAATCATGGGCAGCGGCACCCAAACCTCAGACGACCAGAGAAACTACAGTCAAGGTGTCAAAGAGACCGAGCACGGCTGTCTTCTTGAGACCCCTGCCCTGTCAGGACACCAAAAAGGTTAAAAGGTTCAGGAAATCTTTACGACAATGATAAACCCAGCTAAGGAGAAAATAAAACAAAAGCAACAAAAGCTATTGTTATAGTAGACGTTGCAGCAGAAGATAAAAATAAGGGTACTAAATAACTGAAAACTTTGCAAAGCTGTTAAGTGCGAAACACCGAAAAATAAGAATCCCCTTGTAATAATGTATGAAATTCCAGTCACCTTGGGCCAAAATGAGATATGCGAAACTATAAGGTAGCAAAATGTTGACGATATGAGCACCGAAGATTTTAGGAATACATTCAAGTTAAGGTTCAAAACCGGGCCTAGAGAGCGAGAAATGGTACAGAACGTTGCTGAAGTTTCAAGAAAAATGTGGAGAAAGCGTACAACTATGGGCAAAATATACATTGGATTCCATGGCATAAATGTGCGGGACTCTTTGGTGGTGCCTCGCTGCCACAATTGTGGAGACCTGGATGACATACATAAGTACTGTGATCGGAAGCCGGCTTGCTCCAGGTGTGGAGCGCGGAAGACCATATAAAGGAAATCTGTACCAAGCCAGGTATCTGCATTCCCTGTACGAAGAGGGGCAAGAAGACATGTAACGCCACTGGAAGTAACTGCCCCACGTACAGGATGCTGGAGCAGAGGTTAATATCTAGAACTGATTATGACTGAGGCCACGACAGCACACAGGATGCCAAAGAGAAAATCCCCATGCAAAAGGAGAAGGGATGCGGAAAGGGCTGCAAGCTTTAAGCAGTTCTTAAGAATGGTCACAGAAGGCCGAGCACGAAGTGTGGAAATGGTGGACGCTTGCGTTCAGAGTGACTCTTGTGAACGAGAGGCCGTTCCTCTCCCTATTGCCGCGACTACAGATTGCCAGAAGATTGGGCAAGGCAAGACTGGCGTCCTGTTGTAGTGGGCCGACCGGTGTTTGTACAGGAGAACACTGCACCAGAACAACCGGTACAGGTTAGTGATATTAGTAGCACGAATGTCAACACAACACCAAGAAACCAGGAGTTAGGTGATTGGAAGTAGATCCCATGAGAATCTATCCTAACCTCGAATACTCTATGCAGTTATCCCTCTTGGAGGAGCCGGCTGTCCTGACCACAACACTAAGACTAGTGGTGCGTGTAGGACACAAGTATGGGTGTAAAGTCATCTTTTCGGCTATTGACAGGATACAGTTGAAGACAATGAATCTCCTCACTGACTTCGGTTCCCTGCCTGACCTGGCGAAGAAGGTTTCCGAGAGATGTAACGAATCATGTGATCTAGATGAAATTTATAATCATTCAGTCCTGTCTAATGGAAGAATGGCATTTGACATACACATTTTCCATGACAATAGGAATACAGATAGGACAGCTAAGCACACACGATAGTAGGCTGGTGATGCAGGAGCTTCGGAGGGTGGTAGAGGAGATGAGCCTTGACGTGCTCTGTCTTCAGGAGCCGTGCTCTCTTGCAGGCAAGATAGCATTTGCTGCCGTTAACTGGCAAGGGGTAAGCTTCAGGAATGAACTAAAAGCCACCATCTTGGTAGTAAATACAGCTCTAAGAATTACAGTATTATCACACTTATCAGATGATCACTGCAACGTCGTAGAGGTCCAGTCGCCGGTAGGGATCACATATCTAGTCAACATGTACTTTCAGTACGGAACTGACATAGATGTATACCTTGATCAACTGGTACAAGTAACCACGGCGCTGAGGGGGCGCAAGATTTTTGTGGTCGCGGATGTAAATGCCCTATGGCACAGTGGCACTTGGGATGAAAGAGGCGGGAAAATGGAGGAAACTATCATGGTCCTACAGCTCCTCATCGCCTATAGGGCAGGAAACCCGTCCACCTACACTGGTGGAGGAGGTGGAGCACCATCATTCACATGTTAATGTCACCAAATGCAGCTGGAAATGTTAAGAACTGGATGGTCAGGAACAGGGTCACAAAAAGCGACCGTAATCTAATCACTTTCACGCTTTCTGACAGAGACTGCCGCTGGGACATAGGGTGGGAAGCGCAGATAAATTATGAAAAGCAAATTGAGAACGTCTAGCGAGAGAGTTTGGCGCCCCGACATGGCCGGAAGGTGACGAGGACGTCGACAGACACGCCGAAGAACCGGTGAGTGCACTCACCAAGGCGGTAAGGGCAGCTGTCCCAAACGGGAGGAGAGCCGTCATGGTCTCCGTCGCCGTGGTCAGCAGAACTAGGGCAGATGCGTCAGTCTGTCAGGAGGACGAGGGGGTATTACCGGCGAAGTGTCGTCTGGGAAGAAAAACAGCGATGGTTAGAAATATACTGAGAAGCTGAGGAGCAGTTCCAATAGGAGCTGAGGACTTAGGCTCCAAAGCTGGGAGAGATATGTATTGAGCCAATTGGCAATTGATTCCTGGGGAGTAACTTACAATCTTATGAGGGAAAAAATCTGGTCACCTATGGGGATGTTCACTATCTGGGACGGGAACCGGATGAAGGGATTCTGGCAGGATACTGCTGAGGTCCACCTCTGATCCCTGCTCCCTGACGACAACGAGCGTGAAGACACAGAGGAGCAACGCCTAATTAGGCAGTCAGATCAGAGACAATATGCGAACGACACCATAGTGTATCCATTCTCTGAGGAAGAGGTGGTTGCTCACATAAAATCTTTAAAAAGAGGCAAGGCCCCAGGACCAGACGGCATTGTAGCGGTGGTGGTACAGTACCTCAATCCTCAACTTGTAACATCTCTGACAAGGATATACAATGAGGCATTACGACTAAGGATGCTTCCCTCCATCTGGAAGCAGGCCAATGTTGTCATTATCAAGAAGAGCCAAGATAAGGACGCGAAAGAAGTTAAATCCTGCAGGCCGATTTGTCATTTGGAACTACTGGGTAAATTGCTAGAGCGGTTGCTGGCTGACAGACTGACAGCACGTCGAGTACTGTGTGGGATGAGCGACAGGCAATTGGGCTTTCGGTGGGGGCGATCTGCATCTGAAGCAATTGCCCCACACAGATAAATAGTTGGCGTCATGGTAGACATCAGTGGCGCCTTTGACAATCTGTGGTGGCCTTCGCTCTTCTCTTGCTTGCGGGAGGAAGTGTGTCCAGGGCCGCTATGTGGATGTCTTAGGAATTATTGTATGGGAACCGAGGTCTGGCTATCGTCCACGAGAGGGAGTGTTGGCAAAAGGATCACGAAGGGGTGTCGACAGGGCTTGATCCTAGGCCACTCTTTTGGGATATAAACATGGAGCCTCTTCTGGACAGCTTGGAAAGCAGTGCAGATGTGCTACAGGCGATAGCCTACGTGGACGACCTCCTCCTGCTGGTAGGCGGCTGCAACCGCGAAGATCTAGAACCCAGGGTAGAGAGGGTAATGACCATCTTAACACAACGACGCCAAAAAACCAAAATGAGAGTAGCACGCAACAAGTCGACCTACTTGTTACTGAAGGACCAGCTAGTCAGGAATCCGACAGTTCTAATCGAGGGCTCACCAGTTATTCAGCGACGAGAGACCTGATACTTGGGTGTTGTCATTGATGAAAAATGGAGTTTCGCCCAGCATATCGACACAGTGACCCAGAGGTCGTTAGAAGTACTAAATAACGTAACTGCGATTTGGTATAATGGGTTCTACCTACCTGCGGAGTTAATTAAGTTGTACCACAACACCATTCTATCCTCCATAGTGGGTTATGGGTCAGGAGTTCGGGCACACAGGCTCACTAGGGTCACGCGTGCCATGACCGTGAGAATAGCGCAGCGTAACTTGCTCTTGCGTTCAGTTGTGGCTTACAGAACGTCTTCTGGGGAAGAAATGCTGGTATTTATGGGACTTTGTCTCTTGGACATAAAAATAAGGGTACAGGGAGCGTGGTACTAGGTTAAGAAAGGCAACTTCGATAAGACTTTACAAATTTTGGGGTTCGCGTAGGGGATCTAAACAAGGGAGGAAGAACTTTGGCAAGAATAATGGGACAACGATGATACTGGACGAAGGAATCACCAACTGCTATCTAATATCAGAGAACGATTACGACTCAAACATTTTAAGCAAAGTAAAGGGCTACTGCAGTTCCGACATATCTTTGCCGGATCGGGAAGCGGGCTACCCCCTCGTGTGACTGTGGTGATGAGAAAGACGAGAATTACCGAAGAAAGACATTTAACACCTGATCAGAGGCCAAAATACCCTTAGAAATATTGATAGTCTCGCCAGCGAGGTCTCATCAAAGGTCCTGCGAGAATACGGAAGGAAGAACCAGTAATTGGTAGGAGATCGCATAACATCCCCCTCACCTATCCCATTGTGCCAAGGCGAGGACTGGACGATCGCCGTGACGGTCGGAACCGCCATGTCCTGGAATAGGGGAAGGTGCGACACTCTACTAGACTTGACCGTGGACACCTATTATGACCAGTAGTAGTTCAGTTTTTTAAGTAAGATGTGGTTTTTCTGCAATATAAGTGCACGACCTGCAGCTATTTCAAGTTCATGGCCAGCCTGTTGCCAGGGGCATGCCCACTGGGTGGGCATGGCCAGACAAAAGTAGGTTTATGTATCTTCTGGCATACCTGTAACGTTGTAGGAGTGTAGCTTCGTAGGGTAGTTAGTATAGTAAAACATTTAGTAAAAGTGTTGTTGCCCATAGATTAGCTTTATTTCCTGTAGCAGTAGAGAAACTAACATTTGTTGTAATGGTTAATACGCTGCTAACAACAGTATTGTAAAAAATACGATCCACTGGGTTAACGTTGTAATGATAATATTGTTGTTGAAATAAAGAATTAAAAAAATTGAAGATGGAGGGAGGAGAAAGTAAAGTAAAGGGAAGAGACCATTGACATCAGCTGCACCAGTAATTTGTGAAGAGTCAACGGCGAGGTGTGAAAATGTCTGCCGGATTGGGATTCGAACCTAGAATCTCCTGATTACTAGGCTGGTGCGTTAACCATTGCGCCACCTCTTTTTTTTTTTTTTTTTTTTTTTTGTAATCCCATTTCAGTTCATCGTTGATCCATTACTCAGTTTTTTTATTACAGAGGGCAGCTAACCCTCTGACCGAACATGCTGAGTTACCGTGCCGGCGAATATTTGATTCTATGCGGAATTGAACCCGAGAAATTCATGCTTTTAGTGCTGGAAGTGTCGAAAAAGATGCTCGGCACGCCTTACATGGAGTTTCTTTCATTTAAACAGAGGGGCTGCATTTTTAAGGGAATAGGAATCGGTCAGGAAAGAAAGGAATGCGAAAGGAATTGGCTGTGGCTTATAGCAAGGGGCCAACGGCGGCAGTTGCCTAAATCGAAAAGAGAAAACGACAGAAAACCATTTTAAAGGTTACCAGCTGATTGAGTCAAACCACCTCGCCTCTCAAATCCAGGGACACCTCAGTGGCTCAAAACGCAGAGCTACTCCACGTTGGTGTAGAATTTGGAAAAAACTGGGTGTTGTACATTACATTAAAATAAAATAAAGCGCATCACAATAAAATATTGAATGCTGACATATCTACATCTACATGACTACTCTGCAAATCACATTTAAGTGCTTGGCAGAGGGTTCGTCGAACCACAATCATACTATCTCTCTACCATTACACTCCCGAACAGCGCGCGGGAAAAACGAACACCTAAACCTTTCTGTTCGAGCTCTGATTTCTCTTATTTTATTTTGATGATCATTCCTACCTATGTAGGTTGGGCTCAACAAAATATTTTCGCATTCGGAAGAGAAAGTTGGTGACTGAAATTTTGTAAATAGATCTCGCCGCGACGAAAAACGTCTTTGCTGTAATGACTTCCATCCCAATTCGCGTATCATATCTGCCACACTCTCTCCCCTACTACGTGATAATACAAAACGAGCTGCCCTTTTTTTGCACCCTTTCGATGTCCTTCGTCAATCCCACCTGGTAAGGATCCCACACCGCGCAGCAATATTCTAACAGAGGACGAACAAGTGTAGTGTAAGCTGTCTCTTTAGTGGACTTGTTGCATCTTCTAAGTGTCTTGCCATGTTTATCCTTTAATTGTGCATGTTCAGTCATTTGGTAGTGCACGAATTCATGCGTATTTTAAGTTTTAACTGTGCAGGAAATTCGTGGCCTCACTAACTATAGTATGAAAGGAGTGTAAACAGATTGTGGACAGAAGGGGAAGACATGAATGCAGATCTCAGTCGGTTCGGACGAATTCAAGCAGCCTCCTAAAATTTTTTTTAGAGACGAACGAACTATAGAATGTGCTTTCATCATGTAGCTCTTGCGCTCTCCACAGCCCCCTGCCCATCTTTCCGTACTGAAACTAGTTTTCGTCATTGAGTGCCGCTAGGGTGACATCTTGCAATTTGGGCTACTGATAATAGGATACTGAGCAAATTTTTTTAAAGAAGTGCAAATATCGCCATTTGAGCGCTATTTTTATTGATCAGTGCGGTTTTTGAGCGACACACACAAATCCAAGTGTATTTTCACACAATAATTTTAACGTGATGTTATTTGCCAAGATATTTACCGCCCCGCTGCCTTGTGAAACAGTAAAATATTGCAACCTCAAAGTTCTACGAGCCTACAAATTGCGAGTACAGTGTTAACATTAAACTGCTATCGTTAGGTAATTAGGCTATTATAGTAGTGCATATGTATTTTTAAATTTTCACAATGGTAGTTGACGAATCGAAATTAGTTTCCTCTTCTTTCTTGTGAAAAACTTACCCGTAATTAGAAATTATCATAATAGCACCCAGCACAAAAACAATAAACGGCAGCACTTACATTAAAATCAGCTGTAAGTAATCACTGAACCAATTAAAAAAACAAAAACTGAGCGCAAGCAAGGCAAACAATTGGTCTTAGCAGGAATAGGGATTTGCGACAGTCGATAGTGCTGTAGTTGCATAGATTGTTCAAATCTACCATTGGCCTTGCTGACTAACGATAGTGCGTATCCCTTTCTCGACGTGTGACTGAAAATCGAATTATCTTTCAATTAAACGAAATGCCAACTTGGTCGTGTGTAATTTCATTCAGGCGGTGGGGGGGGGGGGGGGGGGTCTGGACTCGCCTGAACTCTTTCTTTGGCTACGCCCTTGTCCAGGGTTCGAATCGCAGTTTTACTCGTCGCCACTAATTCTGCATGAAGTTCCGATGCAGCTGACATCATTAATACTTCCCATTTCCGTTTCTTTCTCGCTTTTCCACTATCAGTTTACATAATATGTATCACATCTGCGGATACTACGTGGTGTCTGTTCCTTCAGGATGTCCAAAAGAAAAGAAAAGAAAAGAAAGAAAAGGAAGGACCATGCATTCATATAACTGATTCGCCTCGATGAACAATGAATCCATCATCTTCAGTACGGACGTACAATTATGCTCCACCTCCTGCAGGAACCTCAAGCAATGAGCAAGGGTGAGCTGGAGGGGACTGCAGATAAGTGGCGCTGGATGCTAATGTGGGTTGGTCCAGAGGCGTGCTCAGATATATAAATTATGCGTTCCTTTGGAAGTCAGATCAGGAAGCTGGAGAGATCTGGAGGGAGTGAATAAGAGTTTCTGACCATTCTTTCCACCAACCTGTCGCCTTCTAAAGTTGTGTCACCAGCCCAGAAAACAGATCGTCGGTGGTGGGATCTTCTTCGGCAGAGGCTGCTACGCTGTCAATTCGAACCTGTGATTGTGCTTTTTGCAGGATGTCACTTGCCCAGGTTAGTCTGTATCTACAGAGGGCAAGATCTGTAGTACTGACAATGATGGTAGGCGGCGCTACTCATTAATGTATCCTGTTTGGTTATTATTCAAATATTCACAAATTTACACTGTCTTTTACAACACTCGACATAGCTTTCTTTATTGTATGGTAACTTTTCTATCCGCCGACCAGAGTGGCCGAGCGGTTCTAGGCGATACAGTCTGGAACCGCGCGACCGCTACGGTCGCAGGTTCGAATCCTGCGTCGGGCATGGATGTGTGCGCTGTCCTTAGGTCAGTTAGGTTTAAGTAGTTCTAAGTTGTAGGGAACTGATGACCTCAGATGTTAAGTCCCATAATGCTCAGAGCCAGAGCCAACTTTTCTATCGAACTTCCGAAATATGATACACATGTCCGCCTCTTCGGTACGCACTAGACAGAGTGAGTATAGCCCATTCACAGCTAAGTTACATCCGATGTATAGTACAACTGTGTAGAACACCCAAAACAGAGTGACTATTACATGTTCACATATAAGTAACGCCCGAAACAGAGATACGTGTCCGACCCTCCAGAATACCCAAAGCGACCCTAAGTTGTCCGAAGCACTTCGGTTGCAATATCGTTACTAATGTGTTTCTCAAAACTAGTAAAGTTTAATAAACAATTAGGGTAACCATGAGAGTCTGTCATACTAAAAACTGGGTTAAATACAATGAAAAGAAAATAATTAATTAGAAAAGTTTGGCGTTTTGGCGCCTAGCATCCGAGCGTGCCGACCAATCGGAAGCAAGTTGACAATTGGTGCACTCTCTCACGGAACTGGTACATACTGTACCATCTGTAGCTTGTATCCCACTGCACTTTCGTACCAATCTGCATTAAGGCGAGCTTTTAGCAACATAAAATACTGGCGGCGACAGCCAGGAATACCACATCCCCCTCATTATTTGATTTCCAAAATTGGCCTGTTCTCGAACACAAGTAAAAAAATAGGAAATAAGAAAATTTTACTCCAAATTTGAAAAAAAATTGAAGTTTCGAGTCTCTCAGTAACTCCCCTACTCTTTCATTCGTGGAAATTCTTAAAAAAAAACTAGGAAATTGCTGCTCCTAAAATCCCACCCTAATTAACCAAAACCATGGACTTGCTAACGATGAACATATTCTTTCTCATCATAATTCTATCGAAAAACCTTAACTAAGCACACACTACATCATAAACTTCTTCTTGCTACAAAATACCATTTATTATTTTCAGCTCAAAGCTGTCCTTTAAATTTTTTGTAGTCTTGTTATTCAACAATAAACATCGGCACCTGCACCATTAAATCTTCTCATAAACACTCACTACACTTATTGATGTGTATGTTTGATAGGAGCTAAACAACATACGTGTCGGCGCAGTGCCGTCCATCTTTACACAGCACACGTTTTTCATGTAATATCAGCGCAATGCCATCCACTTTTACCTAATAACACTCACATTTTTTAATCTATAATCGGTGCAATGTCGTTCACTGTTACGAAATAACACTCACATTTTTTTGCTTGCCCCAACAGTAGGCCGTCCGTATACGTTATCATTGCTGTGGTGACTACATGGCTTTTATTTGAATTGTCTCCTCACGTGGATAATGTTTTTGTTTCCCTAACCTTGACTCATCGATCAGTGCACTCCTGAACCACATGTTAATATTTTGCCGTTACACATCAGACGTGACTCATCCCACTCAGCGCTCACTTCCATTCAAGTTTATACCGGCGCTCGACGCGCCGCTCTCTGACGTCTATGTATTGAGAATCGAAATACTTCAGGTTTTATTTTCATTTCATTCGATATTTTAACTAGGCATTCAAACAATATTCAGACTTATTTTGAGAGGACTGAAGATAGCCTACATTGTGTTAACAGAGAAAAATAGTGAAACAAACCCTGTTGCTTTACTTCGCTAGTAGATTATTATGGACTTCGCTGCTCAAAACATGTAACACTACGAATATAAGTAACATTTCTCCTGTGCTTTACATATTTGTATCTCAGTACCTACTATTGTTTGTGTCCTATGTGAGATTCATGTCTTTTGTTCATTATTTGTGTGGGTAACATATCTGCATCGTGATACAATAAATAATTATGCTTCGGCGGAAATATCTCGCCTAATAATCCCTAAATGTGTGGCCGACTCTCACGTCACCTATTACCTATCTATTTTCTATCATCATATACGAGTGTTCGACTTCTGTGGTCGATCCAAAACCCTTTCCTCATAATTTTAACTGTGGCTGGACTCATCCCATCCTAAATATACAGGGTGTTACAAAAAGGTACGGCCAAACTTTCAGGAAACATTCCTCACACACAAAGAAAGAAAATATGTTACGTGGACATGTGTCCGGAAACGCTTACTTTCCATGTTAGAGCTCATTTTATTACTTCCCTTCAAATCACATTAATCATGGAATGGAAACACACAGCAACAGAACGTACCAGCGTAACTTCAAACACTTTGTTGCAGGAAATGTTCAAAATGTCCTCCGTTAGCGAGGATACATGCATCCACCATCCGTCGCATGGAATCCCTGATGCGCTGATGCAACCCTGGAGAATGGCGTATTGTATCACAGCCGTCCACAATACGAGCACGAAGAGTCTCTACATATGGTACCGGGGTTGCGTAGACAAGAGCTTTCAAATGCCCCCATAAATGAAAGTCAAGAGGGTTGAGGTCAAGGGAGCGTGGAGGCCATGGAATTGGTCCGCCTCTACCAATCCATCGATCACCGAATCTGTTGTCGAGAAGTGTACGAACACTTCGACTGAAATGTGCAGGAGCTCCACCGTGCATGAACCACATGTTGTGTCGTACTTGTAAAGGCACATTACCTTCCTTCAATTGGGCCAACTGGTGGTGAATCGAGGAAGTACAGTACATACTCACGAAACTAAAATGAGCTCTAACATGGAAATTAAGCGTTTCCGGACACATGTCCACATAAAATCTTTTCTTTATTTGTGTGTGAGGAATGTTTCCTGAAAGTTTGGCCGTACCTTTTTGTAACACCCTGTATATGTATTGCAACGGAGACCTCATCACTGTTTGTAATCACTTGCAGACAATCTACCAATTGCTGTTAATAAAGTTTAAACTAATCGTCTCAGGACCATTGTGTAGTGTTTTTGTCTAATTGTGCCCACTTACTTGGTTGGGTGTCGTCCTCTTCCTCTGCGTCAGCTGCAAACTAGCTAAATAAAGAAATATAGATTGTTTTCTCTGTATATGTAATTTCTTTGCGTTTCGTAACACATATAAAAAGTTTCTGTATGTTGTTTGTAGGGCGTTCTCCTGCCTGTATTGATGATGATTTTAGTTCTTATAGCCTAGGTTTTGTACTTGTTTTGCAAACTTTATGCTGCATGTTATCTTTTGTTATACGTAAGTATAGTCTATGATCGGTTCCTTAACTATTCAATTAGTATGTCTTCTGGTTCAAGTGATCCCTTTTTGTCTCTTTTTTTATCTCGAATAGAGAAGAGGATAGATGACAGATTTTAGTTCAGAATGATGAAGAGAGAAGAACTAACAGCATGAAAAGAAAAGAAGTAAACTGTTAGTTAACTCGGATACCTGGTAGGTGCCAGTTACCTAGCAACACAAAGAGTGCTATTGCCACTAGAGGTTTCTGTTACTGGCTCCTGTTCCCCACGATTTTGCGTCTCTTTCAAAACGAGTGGCAACAAATTTGATTTTCTGCTGTTTTGTCATGTTGTTAGGTATGATGCCCTCAAACTGACGAATGAAAGCAACAGGATGTATACTACCTTTGCTAGAAAAGTTATGAAATTTGTAAGCATTTGCATTACTGACTACTTCATTAACATGAACATCTCTCTGATGTTTTTCCTGTTCAATCCACATTTCGAATTTCTGTTTTAACGCAATTTCCATAATATCTATACTTCTACTCACCTCACTTAGTTGAGATATGTTTACTGCCTTCTGTTCTATTTCTCTCAAACAACCCTGAATCGTATTTGTATTACCATTACAAACAGCTTTACTGCTAAAGATTGTATTTTCGCCCTTTAAGTCTACAACTTGCTTGTTTCGCCTTTCAAGAGTGTCTTTGCAAGTTTTGTTTATTTTACTCATTATTACTTAATTTAATGACCTCATCCCTAACTAACAATACAAAAGTGTCTTGAGCTTGCATGAGATCACTTATTTTCACTACTTCATCAATCTTACGATTAACCTCTTGCTTACACTTATCTAATTTTTAACCCCATTCTTTACTCTCATGTTCAATTCTTTTGTCACAAGCCCCTATTCTAGTTTCATGAGAATCAACACTGGTCTCTAAATGTTTGAACTTACGATTAATTTTTGTTATTTCCTCGTTTGTTGCTTCTATTTTATCACTAAGTAGTTTTTGTCCTTTCTTTAATTCATTTGAATCCTTTTCTAATTCTTTTTGCCCCTGTTCTATCTTTTCTTCTAGCATTTTTAAATTCTTTTTGTCCAGATACTAACTCCACTAATATTTCAACCACACTTTTATTATTGTCTTGTGTAGGCAATGTACCAGTTGATGCTGTTCCAGGGCTTAATCTACTTCTTCTACTTGTTGATTCATTAGCAATGACGGTGTCAGAGTCATCAGCTTTGACATCACCATTCACCTTATTCAAATTATCATTAACATTCATGTCATATACATCAGAATCCACCTCTCCAATTTCATTATTGCTAATATCTGAAATTATGTTTTCTTGGAAAACTTCAGTTTCTAGATCAGATGATTCTGGTAAATAGCTAACATCCATTTGATTTTGTACACTTCCCTCATCTACCACTGAATCTAATTTTTCCTGTACACTGTCCATTACTGACTTTAGGTTAATATGCTTTTTACTTATGTTACTAATTGCATCTGGCATGCCCTGTAATTGGCATGTCTTCATTACCCTGAGGTTGCATTGCCTCTCTACTTCTAAGATTGTGCCACGTTTTGCTGTCCCCTGAATTTTGTTATTAAAGAAATTATTACGAAACAATTTAACAATATTCTTAAAAATCCCTGCGGTTGTCAGTACTAGCTTTCTCTCGCTAGCTGTAAAGTGATTAGCGTTCAAGCTACCTTCTTCTCCGGCGCGATGCTGCTGCTCGCGGCTTTGTCTTTGTCTTGTCGGTTGTCTTTGGCGGCCGTCGTCAACCACAGACGCCTGTCTCTGACATTCGCCGCTTGCTGACGTTGGACTGCAGCTGGTGGAGGCGACAGGTGTTGCTTCCATGTCATCCGCCTCGCCTGCTGTATGCTGCTCTGCTAACTGGTCTCTGAAGCGTTGTTTCTCGTTGTTGTTGTTGTGGTCTTCAGTCCTGAGACTGGTTTGATGCAGCTCTCCATGCTACTCTATCCTGTGCAAGCTTCTTCATCTCCCAGTACCTACTGCAACCTACATCCTTCTGAATCTGCTTAGTGTATTCATCTCTTGGTCTCCCTCTACGATTTTTACCCTCCACGCTGCCCTCCAATGCTAAATTTGTGATCCCTTGATGCCTCAAAACATGTCCTACCAACCGATCCCTTCTTCTAGTCAAGTTGTGCCACAAACTTCTCTTCTCCCCAATCCTATTCAATACCTCCTCATTAGTTACGTGATCTACCCACCTTATCTTCAGCATTCTTCTGTAGCACCACATTTCGAAAGCTTCTATTCTCTTCTTGTCCAAACTGGTTATCGTCCATGTTTCACTTCCATACATGGCTACACTCCATACAAATACTTTCAGAAACGACCTCCTGACACTTAAATCTATACTCGATGTTAACAAATTTCTCTCCTTCAGAAACGCTTTCCTTGCCATTGCCAGTCTACATTTTATATCCTCTCTACTTCGACCATCATCAGTTATTTTACTCCCCAAATAGCAAAACTCCTTTACTACTTTAAGTGTCTCATTTCCTAATCTAATTCCCTCAGCATCACCCGACTTAATTCGACTACATTCCATTATCCTCGTTTTGCTTTTGTTGATGTTCATCTTATATCCTTTCAAGACACTGTCCATTCCGTTCAAACTGCTCTTCCAAGTCCTTTGCTGTCTCTGACAGAATTACAATGTCATCGGCGAACCTCAAAGTTTTTACTTCTTCTCCATGAATTTTAATACCTACTCCGAATTTTTCTTTTGTTTCCTTTACTGCTTGCTCAATATACAGATTGAATAACATCGGGGAGAGGCTACAACCCTGTCTCACTCCTTTCCCAACCACTGCTTCCCTTTCATGCCCATCGACTCTTATAACTGTCATCTGGTTTCTGTACAAATTGTAAATAGCCTTTCGCTCCCTGTATTTTGCCCATGCCACCTTCAGAATTTGAAAGAGAGTATTCCAGTTAACATTGTCAAAAGCTTTCTCTAAGTCTACAAATGCTAGAAACGTAGGTTTGCCTTTTCTTAATTTTTCTTCTAAGATAAGTCGTACGGTCAGTATTGCCTCACGTGTTCCAACATTTCTACGGAATCCAAACTGATCTTCCCCGAGGTCGGCTTCTACCAGTTTTTCCATTCGTCTGTAAAGAATTCGCGTTAGTATTTTACAGCTGTGACTTATTAAACTGATAGTTCGGTAATTGTCACGAGGTGAAATAAAACGTAATCCGTTTGGACCACGCACACACTTATAACTATACACTTCGGTTTTGCGTTTTCACTTTCAACTACGTGACGTGGCTTAATTAGCGGCATTTATGAATTTTGTTGCCTAACATTTCAAAGAAAATTACGAAAGTTCCACCAGGATATAATTTCACAGTTCGCAAAGTGTCGCTTTTTAACTTTTTCGCTGGTCATACACTATTGATTCAGGTGCTTTATGATTATCATTACAGTCCACTGTTCTCACTATGATTTTCACGTCTCACCCAATTTACAGTTCTCTTTAACGGATACTAGCCTCTTCTTCAAATACACATTCCCCAACAAGGAGATGCCATGTATAAATTGTGTGTCCTTCTGGAAGTCAGATCTGAAAGTTGGAGATCTGGAGGGAGTGAATAAGAGTCTCTGACCATTCTTTCAACCAACCTGTCGTCTTCTGAAGTTGTATCCCCAGCGCAGAAGACAGCACGTCGGTGGTGGGATCTCCTTCGGCAGAGGCTGCTACGGTGTCAATTCGAACCTGTGATTGTACTTTTTGCAGGGTGTCACTTGCTCAGGTTAGTCTCTGTATCTACAGAGGGCAAGATCTGTAGTACTGACAATGATGGTAGGCGGCACTTCTCATTTGTGTATCCTGTTTGGGTATTATTCAAATATTCACACATTTACACTGTCTTTTACAACACTCGGCATAGCTTTCTTAATTGTATGGTAAGACAGAGTGAATATTACATAGCCACAACTAAGCAACACCCGATACATAGTACAGCTCTGGAGAACACCCGAAACAGAGTGACTATTACATATTCACATCTAAGTAACGCACGATACTCAGATATGTGGCTGACCCTCCAGATCGCCCGATCAGTGTGACTAGCGCAGCCGAGGTACTTCGTCTCCCAGGCGCGCCAAAGTGACCCGAAGTGTCCGAAGCACTTCGCTTGCAATATCGCTACTCTTATATTTCTCAAAACTAGTGAATTTTAATACATAAAAACGATAGACTCGTAGGGTAACTATGAGAGATTGTCATACTAAAAACTGGGTTAAATACAATGAAAAGAAAATAATTAACAAGAGAAGTTAGGCGTTTTAGGGCCTAGCACTCGAGCGTGCCGATTAATCAGAAGCAGGTTCAGTACAACTGGTGGAGTCTCCCACGGGACTGGTACATACTGTACCATCTGTCGCTTGTACCTCATTCCACTTTTGTACTTCACGTGTATCAAGCTGCATCGAGGTGAGCTTCTAGCAAAATAAAATGCTGGCGGCCACAGTCAGGAATATCACAGATAGTCCGTGCAGTTGCGGTGAATATTGTGTCCGATTGGCGCAGGATTAACGCAACCGTCCATGATGTGTTGGCAGAAGAGCCAACACCGTGTTGCGAGAGGAGGCCGAAATGCACGCGTTTATTTACACGCAGACTGGCGTGAGGTCTGGAACAGATAAGGGAATGTATAGTAGCAAATAAAGTACGTAGTGGATGTAATACTTAACTTTAATCCACAATTGGAGAACATCGCTCTCGATGGTACATGTTTTATAATTTCAATATTAACTGGTAATGGCGCCTTGCTAGGTCGTAGCAAATGACGTAGCTGAAGGCTATGCTAACTATCGTCTCGGCAAATGAGAGCGTAATTGTCAGTGATCCATCTCTGGCAAACTCTGCTGTACAACTGGGGCGAGTGCTAGTAAGTCTCTCTAGACCTGCCGTGTGGCGGCGCTCTGTCTGCAATCACTGACAGTGGCGACACGCGGGTCCGACGTATACTAACGGACCGCGGCCGATTTAAAGGCTACCACCTAGCAAGTGTGGTGTCTGGCGGTGACACCACAGTCTAGTAAGCACGAGATCGCAGGTTCCAAGGTTCCAGTCCTGGTCAGGCACACGTTTTCACTCCTCGACGCTGATTCTGCATAAAGTCTCGATGCAGCTGATATCAATAGTCCCTTTCCTTTTTTTCTCCATCCACCCTCAATTCACATAATCTGTACCACAGCTGAAGGCACTGAGTTGTGTCTGGTCTTTCTGATATGTCCCAAAGGAAAGACATCACGCATACATATGAAATAAAGTTCAAAGCTGCACCCTCAACCGGTAAAGTCATGGAGACGACCTTCTGGGACTCTGAAGGGGTTATTCTGTTTGATGTTCTCCCTGATGGTGCAACCATCACCTCTAAAGTGTATTGTATTAAAGAAACGACTTCAGTATATTCGTCGTCACAAAAATGCAAACGAACTTCTCATTCTCCTCCATCACGACACAAGGCCTCACATAAGACAGTACACCCGAGAGAAGCTCACAAAACTTCATTCGACTGTCCTTCCTCATCCATCCTACAGCCTGGGTCTCGCAGCTTCCGACTTCCATCCATGACGTGGTCATACAGGCACCCGCTGTAAGGTGGCATAAGGCCGTCTCATTGAACGGAGATTACGTTGAAAACTGAGGTTTTGTAGTCAAAAGAGTGAGGAAAAATATGGTGTATTGGAATGCTGAACAAAAAGCAACCTGCTTTCAGAATAAAATGCGTTGCGTTACTTTTTGACCGTCCCTCGTAATAAACATGTTAACGTAATCTAGATTCCATGGCAGTATCCAACTGCGAATCGTTTTCCACTCCCTCATGGCATTAGCAAATGTATCGCTAAAAAGAAAAATGTAAATACATCAAGTGCTGCACATAGGACTGCAGCATAACAACGATTTTTCTAGAATTTAAATCCATTGGAAAAGCAGTTGTAAAATTTTTCACGAAATTTCTGCAATAATGTGGACAGCCTTATGCAGAAGGAAAAGATAAAATGACATACCTTCTTTGTACTTATCAGAATACTGGCAGGAGAATTTAAATCCGTATTTGACTGAATTGACATGGTACTGTGTATCGAGGTTTTTAATGCTGCATATTTTCATTGTGTTCTACGTAACGTGTTATTGTATTTTTGGCATAATTATTACTTCTCATTTGTTCTGCTTACTTCACAGAATCTGATGTAGGCCGAAACGGTGTTCTGTTAGGCTTTCTTTTCTGTTAAGGTGTTCATGTTAAGGTGTATATATAAAAATTAAGTGATAGTACAAATAGCGATCAAGATAGACAATTATATTGACTAATGATAATGGTTGCGGGCATGTACCATAATTTTATGTCATTTATAGAAGAAACGAAAGTGACATCGGCTGTGCCCCCAAGTACGCGTAACTGTAGGACTAGCATTTTAGTGAAAATCGAGCCTATGTTCTCACGCTCATATCTTCTTTATTAGTAGACAGTGCGGCGAGAGTGTCAATACACATCAAGGATTTGTCAGACAGGATCAGCTGCTCAGCTTCCAGGAAAGATCGTCGTTGGCCAATCGTAAAGGAATGCGAAATTTACACAGGGTTTAATGAAAAGCAACTCTTCGTAGATACGGATAAGACCAAAATAACGCCCACAACAAAGAAGAACTCCATAGTATCCAATTACAAAGTTATTACAAACCAGTTTTATTCTCATTTATAATCCCAGACAGTTTTTACATCTATATAATACTGTGCAAGCCGCCGTATGGTACATGGTGGAGGGCACCTTGTACCACTACCAGTCATTTTCTTTCCTGTTCCGCTCGCAAATGGAATGAGGCAAAAACGACTGTCTATATGCCTCTGAACGATCCGTAATTTATCTTATCTTCGTTGTCCCTACGCGAAATGTACTATGGCGCAGTTGAATCGTTTTGCAATCAGCTTCAAATGCCGGTTCTAATTTTCTCCTCGGTATTTCACAAAAAGAATGTCGGTTTCCCTCCAAGGATTCCCATTTGAGCTCCCGAAGCATCTCCGCAAAAATCGCGTGCCGCTCGAACCTACCGCTAACAAATCTAGCAGCCAGCCTATGAAGTGCTTCGATGTCTTCCTTTAATCGAACGTCGCGGGGATCCCAAACACTCAAACAGAGCTCAAGAATGCGTGGCACAAGTGTTCTGTACGTGGCCTCCTTTTCGGGTGAACCACACTTCCTTAAAATTCTTCCAATAAACGGCAGCCGACCACCAGCCTTCCCTACTAGCCTCCTTACATGCTCGTTCCATTTCATATCGCTTTGCAACGTCACGCCAAGATACTTAAGCGATGCGATTGAGTCAAACAGCACGTCACTAATGCTGTATTCGGACATTACGAAGTGGTTTTTCCTACTCATCCGCAATAATTTATAGTTTTCTACCTGTAGACACAGCTGCCATTCATCACTGACCTCAATTTTCAGTAGGATTTTGTAGCATATCCTGCACTCGAACATTATGAATCACCTTGAAGAAAATGACTTATTGATACATAACCAACACGGATTCAGAAAATATCGTTCTTGTGCAACACAGCTAGCTCTTTATTCCCACGAAGCAATGAGTGCTGTCGACAAGGGATCTCAGATCGATTCCATATTCCTAGATTTCCAGAAAGTTTTTGATACCGTTCCTCACAAGCGACTATTAATCAAATTGCGTGCATATGGAGTATCGTCGCAGATGTGTGACTAGATTCGTGATTTCCTCTCAGAGAGGTCACAGTTCGTAGTGATAGATGGCAAACCATCGAGTAGAACAGGAGTGATATCTGGCGTTCCGCAAGGTAGTGTCATAGGTCCTCTGCTGTTCCTGATTTACATAAATGATCTAGGTGATAATCTGAGCAGCCCCCTAGGTCTGTTTGCAGATGACGCTGTAATTTACCGTCTAGTAAAATCATCAGACGATCAGTTCCAATTACAAAATGATCTAGAGAGCATCTGTATGGTGCGACAAGTGGCAATTGGCACTAAACAAAGAAAAGTGCGAGGTCTTCCACGTGCGTACTAAAAGAAATCCGATAAATTTTGGGTATACGAGAAATCGCACAAATCTAAGGCCTGTCAATTCGACTAAATACCTAGGAATTACAATTACGAGCAACTTAAATTGGAAAGACCACATAGATAATATTGTGGGGAAGGCGAAACAAAGACTGCGCTTTGTTGGTAGAACACTTAGGAGATGCGACAAACCCACTGAAGAAACAGCCTACATTACACTTGTCCATCCTCTGCTGGAATATTGCTGCGCGGTGTGGGATCCTTACCAGGTAGGATTCACGGAGGACATCCAAAAAGTGCAATGAAGGGCAGTTCGTTTCGTGTTATCGCGCAGTAAGGGTTAGAGTGTCACTGATATGATACGCGAGTTGCGGTGGCAGTCACTGGAACACAGGCGGTTTTCTTTGCGGCGAGATCTGTTTACGAAATTTCAATCGCCAACTTTCTCTTCCGAATGCGTAAATATTTTTTGACACCCACCTACGTAGGGAGAAATGATCATCATAATAAAATAAGATAAATCAGAGCTCGAACGGAAAGATTTACGTGTTCCTTTTTCCCACGCGCCATTCGAGAGTGGAATGGTAGAGAAGTAGTATGAAAATGGTTCGATGAACCCTCTGCTAGGCACTTAAGTGTGAGTTGCAGAGTAACCATGTAGATGTAGAAATTTTGTCTAAGTCATGTTGTATCCTCCCACAGTCACTCAACGACGACACCTTCCTGAACTCCACAGCGACATCAGTCAGCAACTACAGATTGCCGTTCACCCTGCCCTTCAGATAATTTATGGGTACAGAAAATAAGGGCGCCTCTATCGCCCTGCCTTTGGGGCTCTCCTAACGATTCCCGTGTCTCTGATGAATGTTCACCGTCGAGGAGAACGTAATGGGATCTGTTACTTCGGAAGTCTTCCAGCCACTCTCATATCCGGGAACGAGATCCCTATGCCCGGACCTTCGTTAACAATCTGCCATAGAGGACTGTGTCAAACGATTTCTCGGAATCTAAGCATATGGAGTCTTCCTGTTGCTCTTTATCCAACTTAAAGCCGTAAGCTATACAGTTTTTTTTTTTTTGGGCATGATTGACAACATCTGATGCTCCGTCATCATAAATATAATTTATGCAGGTTTATAGAAGTGACCATCTGCAGTACTCGAAACAGTTTCAGTATTGAGTGGGAACACTAAAAAGGATACGAAATTGGACAACTATCCACTGTGGGGGTACACACTTGTTAAAAAACATTCTTCCCCTGCATTAGTCCTCTCCATTGCAACACTTACTTGACCTGTACACTGCAACCACTTTTAAAAATCAACCAAGTTCAGATGTGTGCACTATACTTACAGTTCGTAAATCACCTCATTGCTGTGCTCCTTACATCTGAACTGGCAGAATTTGGACGACGTCAGGCTGTTAATATTTTGTGTCTAATCACTCTAATAATAATAACAATAACAAAAAACTGTGTACAACACTATAGTAGTCCTTATGTAGTTACTTCTGTCTTGCTGTCAATTAATTTATTTATCTGATTCGAAGCGAGTAGTGAAGGAATTTCAGGACTACTACTGGTACTACTACACGTTGGAGAAGACATTTTCTTGAGATATTTAGCGTTTGTTAGATATACGTCTCACGTTTGTCATCAGAGATGTACGGGACAAAGCACAACACATGGGTGTAGTGGGTGGACAATGTGAGGAACCTGTGACCACCATGGCATTAATGTTACTGAGAAAAGGTAATTTTTTGATAACTTATACAATCAGTATTAGAGTCACACAAAATAGTGACAATAGTAATGATTTTCTGAAAATAATTTAGTTTCATGATTGAAACAGAATTCAATGTTTAGCTTTTACCCCTCAAAAAATTTCATTTTGCCCTTCAGGGGGTAATTACCACATGGTTGGGAACCGCTGCTCTGCATTCTTTGTTAGCAACGGTAGAATTTAAATTTTCTACGTGAAGCTCTACTGCTTGAAAATTTTCAGTTACATTCTGTTAACCTCTTTTCCAATCGTTTATTCTCTTTGATGAGTTCGTCACGATCTTTACCGATATCGATTTTGAAAATATGTAATTTTTCTCACTGTTTCCCTGCTTCGATTTTCAAATCAGTATAATTAGAATCAATTTTAAAATTTAAACTCTCTGTTAGATTTAAATTCATCCCCCGGCGCGTCATGACTGGATTCCAGCTCATGCTTTATACTACTCTTTATTTCATTACTACTGGAATCTCTCTCATACATTAACGTGGATTCCAGTTTATTTTGCAAGTCATTATTACCGGATTCCACTTAATCATTAATTCCTTCAATTTTTGAGAAGAGTAACTGTATCCCATCTGGCGTCACTGCAGTTCCCGTTTGCATTACAGTTGGTTTCAAAGGAGTCTCTTGTGTCATCGTAATCGTTTGAATCCCTAAATCGCCAAACTCAATTTCGCTATATGACCTATACACCAGCTCTCTTTTTACTTCTGAAAAACCCTTTTTTAAATTTCTATCACTTCCTCATCATCAGCAGAAAGCTGTTCTACATTTTTACACCAATCTTTTCAGTAGGCTCCATCTTTGACAACTGGTCAGAGGTATTACTAAATACACTCCTGGAAATGGAAAAAAGAACACATTGACACCGGTGTGTCAGACCCACCATACTTGCTCCGGACACTGCGAGAGGGCTGTACAAGCAATGATCACACGCACGGCACAGCGGACACACCAGGAACCGCGGTGTTGGCCGTCGAATGGCGCTAGCTGCGCAGCATTTGTGCACCGCCGCCGTCAGTGTCAGCCAGTTTGCTGTGGCATACGGAGCTCCATCGCAGTCTTTAACACTGGTAGCATGCCGCGACAGCGTGGACGTGAGCCGTATGTGCAGTTGACGGACTTTGAGCGAGGGCGTATAGTGGGCATACGGGAGGCCGGGTGGACGTACCGCCGAATTGCTCAACACGTGGGGCGTGAGGTCTCCACAGTACATCGATGTTGTCGCCAGTGGTCGGCGGAAGGTGCACGTGCCGTCGACCTGGGACCGGACCGCAGCGACGCACGGATGCACGCCAAGACCGTAGGATCCTACGCAGTGCCGTAGGGGACCGCACCGCCACTTCCCAGCAAATTAGGGACACTGTTGCTCCTGGGGTATCGGCGAGGACCATTCGCAACCGTCTCCATGAAGCTGGGCTACGGTCCCGCACACCGTTAGGCCGTCTTCCGTTCACGCCCCAACATCGTGCAGCCCGCCTTCAGTGGTGTCGCGACAGGCGTGAATGGAGGGACGAATGGAGACGTGTCGTCTTCAGCGATGAGAGTCGCTTCTGCCTTGGTGCCAATGATGGTCGTATGCGTGTTTGGCGCCGTGCAGGTGAGCGCCACAATCAGGACTGCATACGACCGAGGCACACAGGGCCAATACCCGGCATCATGGTGTGGGGAGCGATCTCCTACACTGGCCGTACACCACTGGTGATCGTCGAGGGGACACTGAATAGTGCATGGTACATCCAAACCGTCATCGAACCCATCGTTCTACCATTCCTAGACCGGCAAGGGAACTTGCTGTTCCAACAGACAATGCACGTCCGCCTGTATCCCGTGCCACCCAACGTGCTCTAGAAGGTGTAAGTCAACTACCCTGGCCAGCAAGATCTCCGGATCTGTCCCCCATTGAGCATGTTTGGGACTGGATGAAGCGTCGTCTCACGCGGTCTGCACGTCCAGCACGAACGCTGGTCCAACTGAGGCGCCAGGTGGAAATGGCATGGCAAGCCGTTCCACAGGACTACATGCAGCATCTCTACGATCGTCTCCATGGGAGAATAGCAGCCTGCATTGCTGCGAAAGGTGGATATACACTGTACTAGTGCCGACATTGTGCATGCTCTGTTGCCTGTGTCTATGTGCCTGTGGTTCTGTCAGTGTGATCATGTGATGTATCTGACCCCAGGAATGTGTCAATAAAGTTTCCCCTTCCTGGGACAATGAATTCACGGTGTTCTTATTTCAATTTCCAGGAGTGTATTTTAAGTACTCTTGACTGAGCACAACTGCTTGAACTCGACAAGCGATGCCGGCGCGACGTAATGCAGGCAGCAGCACAAATATGGTGATAGGACTGTTGATATTTTAAAAAATATCGGGAATCCGATATATATCGGTATTTAAAAAAATATCATTATCGGCCATCGATGTATGGAAAAAAATTCTCAAATGGTCCAAATGGCTCTAAGCACTATGGGACTTAACATCTGAGGTCATCAATTTCCTAGACTTAGAACTACTTAAACCTAACAAACCTAAGGACATCACACACATCCATACCCGAGGCAGGATTCGAAGCTGCGACCGTAGCAGCAGCGCGGTTCCAGACTGAAGCGCCTAGAACCGCTCAGCCACAGCGGTCGGCTAAAAAATTTATCAATATATCGATATACCGACGGAAAAAATACACACCGGCCAAAAAACTGTCGGCTGCACATTGTAAATGTACTGCCAGTTTTAGAGCTGTATATTCAAGTACTGATTTGTAGATATTTCACATATCAACAAGCTAGCAGCCTGATTATCCCCTTTAGAGCAAGAATTGGAAGGAAAACGATGCACGTTCACACTTATCGATAACCACTTTGCTAACAATGGTAACTGCATGTAAGTGGCACAATAAAATGTGTCCGATGGGTCCGTCGTTCGGTTTCGTCACATATCGGATTTGTCTGGAACTCTCCGGCGACCTAGCAGTGTCAAAACTACCTGGTAAAGTTAAACGTTACAGTTTCTGTTGGTAGAGCCGAGCGCCGATTGCGTCAGCATTTCCCCTCACACGTCTCTGCCACCGCAGAGCCAGTCTTGTCATTTAGATTTTTGTTCATCATTTCCAGCATCTGTTTTTGAAGAATGCTGATGTGAAGAAATAACACACTAGTTACGTTAAAATTCTTTTTAACGCAACTTGCGGGCGATTTCTTCGCACTGGATATCTTGTTGTTCCATTCACACCGCCACTCTCCAGTACAATCTTCTTTGTTCCATCTATACTTGCTTCACACAGCCAAGGAGAAAGACATGACGTGATGAAAGCTCAAAAAGTAGTAAGACTTCTTCACAAAGTGGATTTACATTTGTGTACTGCTACACTCTCAAAACAAGAGCTTCAAATATTCATCAAAATTGCGAAAAAAATGTAAATAAAGATAAAATATCGTCGCTCCATCGTTACATCGATATACCGATGAGAAAAATATCGTCGATGTACAGGGTGTATCATAAATAATGGCTTAAACGCATACAGTTGAAAGTGCACGATACTAGAAGCAAAAACATGCCAGTAAACGTAGGGTCGCAAATGCATACCTTAAGAGCTACGAGCAATTTTTCATCTTCGATACTGTGAAGCAAATCTCTTCTACTGCAAGCTCTTTACTTTCCACATTTTGGGAAGTAGTAGTATGCACCAAAACAAGAACAAAATATCCAGTGGAAATGCACTCTAAAATGCATACCTTAAGAGCTATGAGCAAGTGCTCATCTTCGCTACTTGGAAACGCAGCTCTTCTAATGAACCATTGTTCATAAGTTTTAAGGTATGCATTTTAGAGCAAATGTTTACTGGAAATTTTTTCTTGTTTTGGTCCGTACTACTATTTATCAAAATGTGGAAAGCAAAGAGCTTGCAGTAGAAGAGATTCGCTTCACAGTATCGACGATGAAAAATTGCTCGCAGCTGTTAAGGTATGCATTTTCGAGCCTATGATTACTGAGACTTTTTTGCTTCCAGTATCGTCTACTTGGCCGCCCGGTTGGCCGTGCGGTCTAACGCACGGCTTTCCGGGCGGGAAGGAGCGCCTGGTCCCCGGCACGAATCCGCCCGGCGCACTTGTGTCGAGGTCCGGTGAGCCGGCCAGTCTGTGGATGGCTTTTAGGCGGTTTTCCATCTGCCTCGGCGAATGCGGGCTGGTTCCTCTTATTCCGCCTCAGCTACACTATGTCGGCGATTGCTGCGCAAACCAGTTCTTCACGTACGCGTACACCACCATTACTCTACCACACAAACGTAGGAGTTACAGTTGTCTGGTGTGAGCCGCTCCCTGGGGGGTCCGCCGGGGCCGAACAGCACAATAACCCTGGGTTCGGTGTGGGGCGGCGGAGGGGTGAAGTGGACTGCGGTAGTCGTCGTGGGGTTGTGGACCACTGCGGCTGCGGCGAGGACGGAGCCTCTCCGTCGTTTCTAGGTCCCCGGTTAACGTAACGTAACATAACATAACATCGTGTACTTTCAACTGTATGCGTTTACGCCATTAATTATGACACACCCTGTTTTATAGACATACGAGGGCAGTTCAATAAGTAATGCAACACATTTTTTTCTGAAACAGGGGTTGTTTTATTCAGCATTGAAATACACCAGGTTATTCCCCAATCTTTTAGCTACACAACACTATTTTTCAACGTAATCTCCATTCAATGCTACGGCCTTACGCCACCTTGAAATGAGGGCCTGTATGCCTGCATGGTACCATTCCACTGGTCGATGTCGGAGCCAACGTCGTACTGCATCAATAACTTCTTCATCATCCGCGTAGTGCCTCCCACGGATTGCGTCCTTCGTTGGGCCAAACATATGGAAATCCGACGGTGCGAAATCGGGGCTGTAGGGTGCATGAGGAAGAACAGTCCACTGAAGTTTTGTGAGCTCCTCTCGGGTGCGAAGACTTGTGTGAGGTCTTGCGTTGTCATGAAGAAGGAGAAGTTCGTTCAGATTTTTGTGCCTACGAACACGCTGAAGTCGTTTCTTCAATTTATGAAGAGTAGCACAATACACTTCAGAGTTGATCGTTTGACCTTGGGGAAGGACATCGAGCAGAATAACCCCTTCAGCGTCCCAGAAGACTGTAACCATTACTTTACCGGCTGAGGGTATGGCTTTAAACTTTTTCTTGGTAGGGGAGTGGGTGTGGCGCCACTCCATTGATTGCCGTTTTGTTTCAGTTTCGAAGTGATGAACCCATGTTTCATCGCCTGTAACAATCTTTGACAAGAAATTGTCACCCTCAGCCACATGACGAGCAAGCAATTCCGCACAGATGGTTCTCCTTTGCTCTTTATGGTGTTCGATTAGACAACGAGGGACCCAGGGGGAGCAAACCTTTGAATATCCCAACTGGTGAACAATTGTGACAGCACTACCAACAGAGATGTCAAGTTGAGCACTGAGTTGTTTGATGGTGATCCGTCGATCATCTCAAACGAGTGTGTTCGCACGCTCCGCCATTGCAGGAGTCACAGCTGTGCACGGCCGGCCCGCACGCGGGAGATCAGACAGTCTTGCTTGACCTTGCGGCGATGATGACACACGCTTTGCCCAACGACTCACCGTGCTTTTGTCCACTGCCAGATCACCGTAGACATTCTGCAAGCGCCTATGAATATCTGAGTTGCCCCGGTTTTCCGCCAAAAGAAACTCGATCACTGCCCGTTGTTTGCAACGCACATCCGTTACAGACGCCATTTTAACAGCTCCGTACAGCGCTGCCACCTGTCGGAAGTCAATGAGACTATACGAGACGAAGCAGGAATGTTTGAAAATATTCCACAAGAAATTTCCGGTTTTTTTCAACCAAATTTGGCCGAGAAAAAAAAATGTGTTGCATTACTTATTGAACTGCCCTCGTACGTGGAAAAATATCGATATTTATCCACAGCCCTTTCACCCACTGCAGTAGTGCCGGGGCGAGTGGTAGGGGGAGGCGGCAGCACTGGGGAGAAGGGGAGAAGGCTCAGCAGCTCGTAGAGCCACGCACCGCCACGCTCTGTTCTCAGCGCCGATGGTGCTGCAGCTCAGGGTCACCTTCCATCCTCCCGTCACGTTCAAGGTAGCCGTGGTTAGCAGTCACTGCTCAGGTTTTACACTTACCAATAACACTGTTCTCACTCTTTGTTTTATTGGATGGTGCATCTGCAGGGTGATTATGATTAAACTTTCAAAAAGGTATAGAAATGATACCACTGGTGAGAATGATGTTTAAAATGGCAACGGAATATTTCGGAGGAGGCGGAAAACGTACGGCAGAAGAAAAAAAACTGTGTGAAAATTCACCAATAGATGGCGCTGTACGTGTCAGAATTCGTAAATGAAAACACCTGTTATGCGCACGACCCATTGAAGTAGGTACAAACACGCCGGGTACACGGCTGTTCCTCCTTTCGCATCTGCGACGTTCGCCATGACTGTCTCAACGCAGGATCGCGCTCTGCTTGCAAAGCTGCATTACAACAATGATGCCTGTGCACACGTCGCTTTCCGGACTCTGAAGTGTTTGAAAAAAGGCGCTGGTACGATGACTGTGCTGTGTGTGGAGAAAATGATTAGGGAAATTCGAAAAGACGGGTTCTTTTGGTGTGCAACCTGGAGAAGAGTAGTGGTGTGCAAACGTGTAGTGCATGGAGAATTGCCCGAACATTGGACATACCCGTGAGCACGATGCATAAAATCCTTCGAAACATCCTTCTTTGCTATTAATTGAAAATTACCCATGTGCAAGAGTTACTTAGAACTACTTGAACCTAACCAACCTAAGGACATCACACACACCCATGCCCGATGCAGGATTCGAACCTGCGACCGTAGCGGTCGTGAGTTTCCAGACTGTACCGCCTAGAACCGCTCGGCGGCCACCCCGGCCGGCAGAGTTGCTTCCTGTTGACCTGCCAGGAAGAGAGACCTTTGCTTTAGAATTTCTTGTTCGCATGGAAGTGGACAATGATTGGCCGTGGAAGATTTTGTGATGCACAGACGAAGCCCACTTCCAACTGAGAGGATATGTCAATACACAGAATTGTCGAATATGGGCAACGGAAAATCCACACGCGGATCAACTAGTACCATTTCATCCTGAAACGGTTATTGATGGTGCCGGTTTACACCATCATTAATCATAGGGCCATATTTTTTTCGGAGAGACAGGTGATTCCGCTCCTGTTACCTGTGCCGTCACTGGTAAGCGCTGTGAGTGTCTTTCGGGCAATCGCGTCATTCCAGCTCTCCAGCAGCGTGGGTTCATTTTGATGCAAGATGGCGCACCTCCGCACACTGCGAATCCAGTTAAGCAGCGGCTGAGGCGCCATTTCGGAAATGCTAGAATTATTAGCCACCATTTCCCTACAACCTGGTTCTGCCGATCACCTGATCTTAATCCGCGTGACTTCTGGCTGTGGTGTTATCTGAAAGATATTGCGTTCTGTGTTCCGACTGCAAACTTAGCTGCATTGATGGCACGCATTGCGCAACACATTCTGAACGTGACCCCAGAAACACATCGATCAATTGTGGAACATGCTGTTTCTCGATTTCAACTTGTTGCAGAAAACGGTGGACAGTCTATTGAACATGTTTTGTGCTAGTCACGCGGAAATTAATATTCCGATTTGATTTTGACTGATGCTTTTTATGTGGGTTTTGGGCTAAGGACAGTTAAAACCGATGTATTTATTGATTTTTATGCCGTTTTTGGCCTCAGGACAATTAAAAACCAGTGTGAGTGATGATTTTTATGCGGTCTTTGGCCTCAGGACAATTAAAAATCGATTTTTTCCCATCCGATGTGATATGACATTGTCGTTGTGGATGGGATTACGTAACTAACGGTATCACACCTGCAGACCCATGGACATTGTGTAGTACAATTTCTTTAACGTCAAACGTACACCTTAGACATTGTTGTATCATTCATTTGCCATTTATAGCCGACCACTATTAAATTATGATGCTTACGGCACCATCTATTGCTACATTTTCTAACTATTTATTTTTCTTCTGACATACGTTTCGCCTCTTCGCCGATAACATTCTGTTGCAATTTGACATCATTCTAATCAGTGGTCTCATTTTACAACGGTTTGAAAGTTTAATTATAATCACCCTGAATATGTTCCGTTTCTGTATCCTACTTCTGCGTACAGAGTTCATCTTTTATAGTGCTGATTTTCACTTTTGAACTTCCCGGACTGACTCACACAATATGTGGCGCGGCGGATAAAAATAAAAATGTTTGTTCTTTCCAGTTTTTGAACGTTTTTAATGTTTGGTGCGATTTTTTGTACAGCGCCATTTTACAAGGAAAACTACACTGACAGAAAACAATCGCAACGTCAAATAGGAGTGGTGCTACAGAAACGAAAGTTGGTAGATGTCTTTCTACATCTGAAAGATGACGTCTACTCAAGTTTCACGCCAGTTACGTAAGAGTGGCACTACTAGCGCCACTATGAGGATGCAAATGTGGTTTCCTTTAAATACACGCTGTAGCGGTCGTGAGCGTTAGTTACCTTCGAGATTGGACATGGTGAGTCGATGTTAGTCAAAAAGTCCTTTACGGCGATAAAGACGTCGTTATCAACATGTCACTGACTTTGAACGTGGTCGTGTAATAGGGATACAAGAAACTGGATGTTCCTTCTGCGGTACTGCAGGAAGACTTGGCAGGAATGCAGCCCCTCATGCTGGCAGCGTGGGTCACGAGAATGTTTGGTCGCAAGAAGACCGGGGTCTGGACGCCACGTAGCACTACCGAGAGGGAAGACCGTCGTGTTCGGCGTATGGCTCTGGAGCAATTTTAGCAGCAGTTAGCACCAGAGTGACGCGACGAGCTGTTACAAATCGCTTACTTCATGGACAGCTCCGAACCACACGCCTAATGTGCATTCCACTGGCCACAAACCACCGTCATTTGCGACTTCAGTGGAGTCAAGACAGAACTCATCCGAGAGCAAGGTGGAAGTCTGTTGTGCCTTCTGATGAAATCTCGTTCTGCCTCGGTGTCTTTGATGAGCATGTGTTGGGTGGAAGGAGGCCATCTGAGGGCCTGCAGACAATACTGTCTGTGTGTTCGACACACTGGACCTGGTCCTGGAGTTATGGTCTGGGGTGCGATTTCGTATGCCCTCAGGAGTACTCTCGTGGTTATACCACGCACACTGGCTGCAGATTTGTTCGTCAGTCTGGTGATTCGGCCTGTTCCGCTGCCATTCATAAACATCATTTCAGTGTGTGTTCGCCTACATACCATTGTTGTATCCCAACAGACTCTGCAGAGAGTCGACATGTTGCCTAGGCTGGCTCAATCACCAGATCTGTCTCCAGTCGAGCACATTTGGGACATCATCGAATGACAACTCCAGCAACATCCATGATCAGTTTTAATCGTTCCTGTACTGACCGCCCAGGAGCAACAGGCATGGAAAGCGGCTACTGCATCGATGATTTCAGCCATAAATAGAAATATTAAAAAAGGTAGGAAGATTTTTCTGTTTAGCAAAAGTGACAAAAAGCAGATTTCAGAGTACTTGACGGCTCAACGCAAAAGTTTTGTCTCAAGTACAGATAGTGTTGAGGATCGGTGGACAAAGTTGAAAACCATCGTACAATATGCATTAGATGAGTATGTGCCAAGCAAGATCGTAAGAGACGGAAAAGAGCCACCGTGGTACAATAACCGAGTTAGAAAACTGCTACGGAAGCAAAGGGAACTTCACAGCAAACATAAACATAGCCAAAGCCTTGCAGACAAACAAAAATTACATGAAGCGAAATGTAGTGTGAGGAGGGCTATGGGAGAGGCGTTCAACGAATTCGAAAGTAAACTTCTATGTACTGACTTGGCAGAAAATCCTAAGAAATTTTGGTCTTATATCAAAGCGGTAGGTGGAGCAAAACAAAATGTCCAGATACTCTGTTACCAAATGGTACTGAAACAGAGGATTATAGACTAAAGGCCGAAATATTAAATGTCTTTTCCCAAAGCTGTTTCACAGAGGAAGACTGCACTGCAGTTCCTTCTCTAGATTGTCGCCCAGATGACAAAATGGTAGATGTCGGAATAGATGACACAGGGATATAAAAACAATTAAAATCGCTCAAAAGAGGAAAGGCTGCTGGACCTGATGGGATACCAGTTTGATTTTACACAGACTGCGCGAAGGAACTTGCCCCCCTTCTTGCAGCGGTGTACCGTAGGTATCTAGAAGAGCGTAGCGTTCCAGAAGATTGGTTCAAATGATTCAAATGGCTCTGAGCACTATGCGACTTAACTTCTGAGGTCATCAGTCGCCTAGAACTTAGAACTAATTAAACCTAACTAACCTAAGGACATCACACACATCCATGCCCGAGGCAGGATTCGAACCTGCGACCGTAGCTGTCGCTCGGCTCCAGACTGTAGCGCCTAGAACCGCACGGCCACTCCGGCCAGCCAAAACATTGGAAAAGGGCACAGGTCATCCCCGTTTTCAAGACGGGACGTATGTCTCTAACGCCGATCAGTTGTAGAATTTTGGAACACGTATTATCTTCGAGTATAACGACTTTTCGGGAGACTAGAAATCTACTCTGTAGGAATCAGCATGGGTTTCGAAAAAGACTATCGTGTGATACCCAGCTCGCTCTTTTCGTCCACGAGACTCGAGGGCCATAGTCACGGGTTCCCAGGTAGATGGCGTGTTTCTTGACTTCCGCAAGGCGCTCGATACAGTTCCCCATAGTCGTTTAATGAAGAAAGTAAGAGCATATGGTCTCTCAGACCAATTGTGTGATTGGATTGAAGAGTTCCTAGATAACAGAACGCAGCATGTCATTCTCAGTGGAGAGAAGTCTTCCGAAGTAAGAGTGATTTCAGGTGTGCCGCAGGGGAGTGTTGTAGGACCGTTGCTATTCACAATATACATAAATGATCTTGTGGATAACATCGGAAGTTCACTGAGGCTTTTTGCGGATGATGCCGTAGTAATCGAGACATGGTAACAATGGAAAGTTGTACTGAAATGCAGGAGGATGTGCAACGAATTGACACATGTTGCAGGGAATGGCAATTGAATCTCAATGTAGACAAGTGAATGTGCTGCGAATACATAGAAAGTAAGATCCTTTATCATTTAGCTACAATATAGCAGGTCAGCAACTGGAAGCAGTTAATTCCATAAATTATCTGGGAGTAGGTATTAGGAGTGATTTAAAATGGAATGACCATACAAAATAAATCGTCGGTAAAGCAGATGCCAGACTGAGATTCATTGGAAGAATCCTAAGGAAATGCAATCCGAAATCAAAGGAAGTAGGTTACAGTGCACTTGTTCGCTCATTACTTGAATATTGTTCACCGGTGTGGGACCGTACCAGATAGGGTTGATAGAAGGTATAGAGAAGATCCAAAGGAGAGCAGCGCGCTTCGTTACAGGATCATTTAGTAATCGCGAAAGTGTTACGGAGATGATAGATAAACTCCAGTGAAAGACTGTAAGAGAGACGCTCAGTAGCTCGGTACGGGCTTTTGTTGAAGTTTCGATAACATACCTTCACCGAGGAGTCAAGCAGTATATTGCTCCCTCCTACGCATGTCTCGCGAAGAGACCATGAGGCAAAATCTGAGAGATTAGAGCCCACAGCGAAGCATACCGACAATCTTTCTTTCCACGAACAATACGAGACTGGAATAGAAGGGAGAACCGACAGAGGTACTCAAAGTACTCTCCGCCACACACCGTCAGTTGGCTTGCGGAGTATGGATGTAGATGTAGAACTCCATCCCACAAAACTGACATTGGACACCTGTAGAACCCAATGCATGCTCTTTTACACGCTTGCATTCAACCTTCTGGCGGTTACACCGTTTATTATTTTACAAGCATTTAACATTAGCAATGGCTTATCTCCCGCCTACTCCGACCTTGCGATGTTAATCACTTAAACATGTTTCCTAGTCAAATGTATTTACGAAATTTCGTTACTCTACAGCAATTATATATTGATGTTGCGATTTTTTTCCGTCAGTGTACTTGGGCGAACAGCCAGAAAACGAAAGAGGACGTACTGTTCATAGTCTTCACTCGAAAGGTCCACAGTTCAGCTATCCTAAACTGAAATAAAATAATCTATCTCTTTAAGAACAATGCAGATGAGTTAGGAACCATGACTGTAAATGAAAGTCTACTGTCGTTTAACTGAGCAGTATATCCCGATAAACTTCATTCGCACAAGTATTACTTTTGAAAGGCATTAAATCATGTGCTCTCGTACTCAACACTCGAGTAGGCGATTTCTACTTTTTGTTCTTAATGACGTAAAGGTAACTGTTTGCCGTAAAAGTGAAGTACAATCTCAGACACTTGCCAGTCGGCTTTCTGTAATATAGTGGGCAACACACGCAAAAACGAAACACGGGCTTTCCAGTTAAATTATTACTCCAAGTAACGTGACTTTTACACATTTTGAGGAGATATAGGCGATTTTTTATTAGATCGAAAAAACAATCACGTCATTCGTCATGAAGGCCGCCCGAGGCCTAAGCGAACTCTGTCGTGGACAGAATCACGGGACATTCCTCAGCAGAGCGTAACATCTTCCGTATGACTCACGACGATCGAATAATCTCCCTGGTGCAGAAACATCCGTCTTTATATACTGTTGGTGCAGACGTCGAAGAACACACGTGCTCCAAAATAGCTTCCAGCACCATTACTGACTACAAGATTATCTGTATCATTGTTAGTTAAAGATCTACAACGACTCCAGTTTTTCTCTATACTCTGTTTATAGTACATAAAATTCTCAGCCCGATAACTCTTAAACTTTAACCTCCAGACTGTTTAAACTGAGGGTCAAGGGGTGAGGAAGGAAAGCAAAGGGAAAGAAAAGGAAGTAATTATATCAATTGAATCGGGACTTTATACGGAATGGGCGGCGACGAATGAGACTGTGTGTCGGACTTGGACTCGAACCCAGGATCTCCTGCTTACTAAGCAGTTGCATTAACCATATAATCTAATCTCCACAATTTTACAAATCAACTGAGGGTTGATAGTGGCCTCTGAACGGCCTCTATCTAATTTCTGTAGCTTTACTGAATTACGATACCTTAGTGAAAGTTGTTACAGTTTCATTATTACTTATATCAGATGCACAGCTGTCATTTTAGCTTGTGCTTGTTTGTTAAGGTAAGTTAATTAAGTTGTTTTGTACAGTTTTTGCGTCAAATTTAGTTTGTACTTAATGGAAACTTCTATAATATGTTTTTATGATAAACTGAACCTAATTCCAAAGAAAGAATTGTCTAACTTCAATATTATATGGGTTTGAAACTTCAAAAAAGTGGAATAATTCAATACGTTAAGAACCTCTACAAAATGTTTTTCTAACCAACTGAACTTCCAAAGTTTAACATTATGCGCCTTTAAAATTTCTTAGAAACTGGATTTTTTTAAAGAAACTAATTATCATACCATGCTTAGACTTTAAATATTTGTCACTGGCTTAGTTTTACATAATAATAGTTAGACATTTCATTTCACATAAGATTATTGTGGAATCTCTTTGATTACTCTTTTCACAGCATGCATTAGACGCTGCCGTGGATTACCTTGGTAGAGTGACAGAGAAGAATCAGTGCTTGCTTCCCACACCAAGCTACTTCTAATAAAAGTTAAATAATTATTTACTAACTCACAGAAAAGATAATGAAGCATAAAATTTTTGAAAGCAGTTTGAAACTGTAACTGAATGTGATATTTTGGCACTGTATTGTGTTGGTCGTTGTTTCATAGTTAGGAAAGTATGCTGATATTTCTGCTCATAAGAATTCATCAAGATGTTCACCTATAAATCGAGACATATACTTCGATTTTATTTTATTCATTGTTGGTGTTACGTCATCTGGCGCCCGCCAGACGACATCTCTTTCCATGGTGCGCGTCACCGGTTGCATAATCATCAGGCGTAGCCACCTGCAACGCATACAGTGATAGGGCACTGCAGCCAATATAACCACTTTGGCACTTCTTCAGACGCCGGTCACCCATCAGATGACATCATGTTACATGGGGAACCAATGAGCAAGCAGCTCGTCATCACGGCTGACAGCAGTCAATGAGCATACTTAGTCTGTAGGGTAATGCGAGGGGCGCTGATAAGTCCTTGGCTTTATGGTGAAAAAATTCTATTAAGCGCTTGAAAAATTATTTACTCTTTACATTCCCCTTTGAGCTCAACGCATTTATGGCATCTTCGTTCCAGTTTCTTCAACCTATCTAAAAATAATTTCGATTGTTCTGGAAACTACTCATCTGCTGTCTTTCTGGCTTCCACAGTGTTCAGAAATCGTCCTGCCTTGTTTCTTGAAGTTTAGGAAGAGATAATAATCTGGAGGGGCCAAGTCTGTTGAATAGAGTGGATGTTCGAGGATTTCAAAGTGAAGATCTGCCAAATTTTGCTGTGTTATGGCCACCTTGCGAGGACGAGCAGAAACAAAAGTCCTTTTCTCAGATTTTCTCGACATTTGTTGACCAGTTGTTTCAGTTTGTCAAGAAGTTCATTGCTATACAGTGCCGTGATTGTTTTATCGTGTTGTGATGGATGCCAACAACTTGTCTACTAACCGTTGTGTTTTGAACTGCTTTGGACATGGAGATTCATTGTGACTCCGTTCTTTAGACTGTTCTTTGGTCTCTGGATCATAAGTGCATACCCATGTTACGTCCGGGGTGACGAGACGATCCAAATATCCTACAGGATCCCATCCGAATTGGACCAAAATTGGCTGTGAAGCAACCGCTCGCTCACGCTCTTGGTCTACATTGAGTCGTTTGGAAACCCTTTTCACTGACAACTTTTCGTATCCCAAATCTCATTAATGATATGACCCGCACGTTTTCGGGATATGCCCAGGGTCTCTGTTATCTTTTTAGCAGTCCTCCGATTATCGAGGATAGTGGAATGAACAGCATCTACGGTTTCCGGAACAGTGACTTGAGTTGGCCTTCAGGATTCTGTTCCCCTTCAGTGCTGAAATGCCCTGTTTCAAATTTATCAATCCAGTTCTTAATAGTGGAGCGAGAAGAGCAGTTACCAGCCGACGTGCCAGAGATACCATCATAAACTTGTTTGCCCATGTCCCTTTACAAGAAATATACTTACTCATGGCACAACTCTCTTTCGCTGTGAATTTTCTATTTTCCCGCATCACGTTCGCTTCAAACCTGCACTGAAAAACCATGATTAGCGTTACTGCTACGCAGTTACCATCACATGTAATGTAAAAAAAACAAGGTTCAGTGCGAAAAGATCAGAATTAATCTACATCAGTTTCAATTATGAAAACTCAAGGACTTATCAGCAACTTCACGTATAACCAGCTCCGCCTGGCTCCTAGTCAGTTCCTAGCGAGTTGGCAGCACCATCAGTCCGCTGCTGGAGTCCACGCTAAGAAGCCAGCTAGCTACCGCCTACGGCAATCATCCGTGAGTGGTATCGCGGCCAGTGCAGTAGACGTACAGGAGGCCTCGGGTGTTAACTTGGTAGGTATGGTAAGATTTGTATTGCATGCTGGGCTGTGGCCTTAGTTATCGGAAGTTGTCTGTTCCAGGAGAAATTAAATATACTACTCAAAAATATAGGAGCAAGATAAGTCTACCGAACCAAACACAATCTAAAAACATAAATGCATTAGGGAAAACAAAATAATCAATTCACACAAATTCAGGCGTATACAATTTCAGATGTCAACAGTGTGATAAATTTCATATTGGACAAATAGAAAGAAATTTCGGAAGTAGGTATCGAAAACTCAACAGCGACTGAAATCCATTCACTTTCTTCAGTCACATGAAAACAGGAAACCACAAAGCAGACCAGACAGAACGAGCAATGCCAATATTACATACAATACCGGATGGAATACCCATGAATACGAGTATCTTGGAAGAAACAGAAATTTGTAAGCACACATATAATTACCCACGGAGCATATTAAGCGAACAAACTAAACACAAACACTATATAAAATTTTTTATTGACATCTTAATTATAGATAACGGTCAAACATACACAGCCAACAATATTTCACAAGCAAATATAAAATTAACAACAAAAAATCAAATCACTAATCCATAGAGGCATAGAAATTAATAAATCAAAACAGACTTTTAACTGTATAATTTCGCTGGTGTTCTGTCAAATAATGCTGTAAAAAGTACAGAAAGCTTTAAAAGTTATAGCAAAAAAAATCGTGTACAATAACACTAACGATTGAGTTATGGCAGTATAACCACGACTCCTACAAGACATAACAACCAAATCGTTGACCACTGACAGCATCAGTAGATGTTTTGTGGACGTCAAAAACAACTAGACGTAAGTACTATTGTACAGTCACCCAACATTGTCAGTAATTATACATAGGGATAGAAATAATCATGTACTACTTGCAGGCAGCTAAAAAATGGTACTGTAGCTGAAATCGTCATATTCCAAATACTTGAAACATAGCTGTGATTTGGATTTCTCTGCTTATAATGTATCTGCAAGACATACTGTGCTGCGGGCCCTCAAACATCCCGTCTGAATTTTGTCATAGTGTTTTTTTCTGTTGGTATACATTTAGATGCACTTGGTCTCAAATTAAAAGCTTTAGCACGACGAACCATGAGGCAGGAGAAAGTACAGACAGGCCCATTACTGAGGGCGTCAGCTGTTCCCAGAATGTTTGCAGAGTGGGAAACTAGGGAAGAACATTGAATTACAGGTGTGAAAATATTGTTATTTGTAGAGATAAATTTTTCTTCTTTCTTTTATTTTGTTTTCTGTTACTTTGTACCTGTATCTCTCATGGCATAGGATATTTCTTGTTTTGTTCCTTAGTATGAAAGGTAACTGTGTTTTGTTTTATCTGCATTGCAATTTAAATCTCTTTTTAACTGAGTATGCAAAAGTTTCAGTCTATGTTTGTTCTTCTTTGTAATGCTTTTAATAAATACATTGTCTAAAAGCAAATGTTATATGCGGAACTGTTGTATGAACTGTGATGCGGTAGTGATATCGATAGTTGTAGTCGAACAGCGACAGCCAGTGAGCATGGCGTGTCGTGGTGTGTATCCGTGTGTACTGTGAGTAGCGCTATTACCACATCGGACAGAAACGCACTCCAGTTTTAAGACCACACTCTTGTCTTATGTACACGGTTTGGACTGCATATTAAAGTGGACGTAGGGAGAACAATAACACCGTGAGCCTCACGGAGTGCTACGAACGGCAGTGACAATGCTCACATAATGGACAGTGATTGTCGTTTACAGAAGCGAACTGTTTGCATCTGAGTTGTACAACTAATCTACTTTAACATTATTATCTTGTTAGCGATCTAACGAACGGCTACATATGTTAAAATATTAACCACTGCCGAGGAAATTCTTAAACTGTTAAATTCCGACTGGTACTGTTTTCGCAATGATGTGAATATGCAAGCATGACCCGCATGCTAAAACCGGATGATTATAACTTCACGATCGGCCAGTTAAAGTACATTGTATATCATTTTAAAACTGTGTACTGGACGTTGATATCAGAAACATGTGTGTAAGGAATGTTGTAATCGCACACACATGAACTTCGATTTATACAGTAACAAGTGCGTTTAGCCGGCCTGTGACCTAAAGCAATGATAGCGAGGATAATATTACCGCTTGGAGAAACGTGTAACAAGAAAGAGTTACACAGCTGATGGACCTACATTAAATGCGCCATCAGCACCAACGACCTGCTAGTGACGTCAGAGTGCATTTAGTACTAACAGGTAAGCTACGATGTCACGCACTCTCCTCTTTTAAAGACTGAAAGCATTTCAAACAGTTTTGATTGTAATATTGTAATTTCTTTTCTTTTGTGACAAACGTTTCCCAACATTTGTTTTTCTGTAAATAAATGTAGTTTCACCAAAGAGTGTTTGCAACCGGTGTTTACATTGTTAACTCACCATTAACAGTGGTCACTGGTATTTGCTAACTCTGCCTTTCACTTTTGTTCTATTGTAACTGTTATTGCATGTGATTTAACGTATGTTTCGAAGAGATGTCCTTCTATATATGTGTGCAGTGTTTTATCAGGCGATTTTACGTGTTGTGTTGTGGTATGTGGCGTCCTGCGGAAGTCGTGACGTTAGATTCCGAGTGCCTACCAACCATAGCAGAGCTGATCGATCACTGTTGGTGCAAGGCACGATCTCGGTGGGAACTTTAAATCGGACATCCGTCCAACTACGCAAACTGTGTTTACATTCAGTAAAGAGTTATTCTCGCGTACTCGTGGCCAAGCGCTAGTTTGTTTGGCTATCTGTTTAATAATTAAGCATTATTACAGTCTGTCCCATTAATATTTACGAAATTACTTAAGGGATTTTTTGTGCGTTTTCTATTTTTTTTTTGGAGATCGGTAACAAAACGCTGACATGGTTATTCTTGTTAGCTCTGGAAGTAAAACGGGTTCTCTTGAGTTTGAATAGCGGAAGTTCACAGTCAAAATTACACATAGCATTTATCTTACAACCATTTTCTTCCTACAAGTATTGACGTAGAGAAGAGGCAAGGGGAAAAGACTGAGGTGTAAAACGCATGATTAGATGTGCATTTCGCCGACAGCAAAGACGCTATGGAAGAAATTAGGAGGGAGATAAGTGAAGTTAGATCGGACTTAGAAACAGTGAAGCAGCAGCATGAAGAATTAAGTGAAAAGGTAACAGAGATAGCGAAAAATTAGGTTAAGACAGTTGAAGGTATAGAGAACTGTGTGATAATTTAGGTGAATTTACGAAATTGTGCTGCGCCGGTCTATCGAACATAGATATCTAAAGTTGTAAATTCAGTTATCAAGGAGCACAATAAATTGCTTCAAAATGTGTTTTAGCAGGTCCTGCAACACGACGAAGTATTGAAGAAACGAGGAGAGGAGGTAGTGAAAGTTTCAAATAAGATGGAGCTGCTAACCACATGTTGCTGAGTGACTCTCTCTTCACACAGATGAGAACTCTGATCGCACTTGTCCTATTGTTGCAGGGGACAGCGCAAAAGTGCAGTTGCTGTTGTAATTTAAACAGAATCAGACTTAGATAAATAGAAGGAATAGGGAAGAGTTGCATAAACTTTATGGATTTCAGGGCGCAACCAAAATATGACAGCGATGGAACAAATACTGGAGTCAGTACAGGAAACAAAGGAATGCATAATGAATCAGCAGAACTGAGTGAAGTACAGGTAAGATTGTCTGTTTTGCGGGATACCCGCACAGGCTAGACAAAACGAAGTGGATGCGTTGATCTATGAGACCTGTTGTTACTTCGTTTCGATTCAGAAGCATGTCATTTTCCCTGACCCCCAGGACTGACTCTCATTTTTGTACATAGCTGGATTAGTTTGACGAAGCATTGCCAATGTTTTGGTCCCTTCTCTTGAAGACGAAATCTGACCGTGGACCTTTACGAGTAGAGGCAGCTACGCGAATGCGCTTAATACCGCCAAATTTTATGATGGACCAAAATATCAGAGCCACACTTCCATATGAGTTCTAGTCTAAGAGTGCACAGGACCAGGTGAAAATGAGCATACTGACGGTGGAGGCGTACAATGGGTGAAATTATAGCAATCCAGTCCAGTGATAAAACGCTATCAGTCTCTGTCTTCGCTATATGATACTGATGAGCAAATGAGGATATACTTGACCAAGCAGCCTTATCGTCTCCAATGAGAAAAAGTCACAGTAGGGAGTCGCACGAATGTCTGTGACTATGGTAACAAGGCATGAGTGCTGGTGAAGCAAACCGGAAATATTTCGATTTCGGATGATCGTTAAGAAGGATGGAGAGGTTGGCATCCTCGCTGTCAATGAAATAGGAACGGTAACAGGTAGAGTCATGGTTGTAGGAGAGGTGGATGATCTCCGAGAGGCCCTCACAACGATAGGTGCGACTTCGTGAGATATAGAGAGGAGAGAGACGTGATGCGCCACCGAAGATTGTGGTACTGAGGACGGCTGATCCGAGAAATATTGATCCTAGCACGAATGACTAGAGGAATGTAGACGGGGTAATAGTGTATATAATGATCAACCACCCATGTCATTGTACACTACCGGCCATTAAAATTGCTACACCAAGAGGAAATGCAGATGATAAACGGGTATTCATTGGACAAATATATTATATTAGAACTGACATGTGATTACATTTTCACGCAATTTGGGTGCATAGGTCCAGAGAAATCAGTACCCATAACAACCACCTCTGGCCGTAATAACGGCCTTGATACGCCTGGGCATTGAGTCAAACAGAGCTTGGATGGCGTGTAGATGTACAGTTGCCCATGCAGCTTCAACACGATACCACAGTTCATCAAGAGTAGTGACTGGCGTATTGTGACGAGCCAGTTGCTCGGTCGCCATTGACCAGACGTTTTCAATTGGTGAGAGATCTCGAGAATGTGCTGGCCAGTGCAGCAGTCGAACATTTTCTGTATCCAGAAAGGCCCGTACAGGACCTGCAACATGCGGTCGTGCATTATCCTGCTGAAATGTAGGGTTTCGCAGGGATCGAATGAAGGGTCGTAACACATCTGAAATGTAACGTCCACTGTTAAAGTGCCGTCATCGAGAACAAGAGGTGACCGACACGTGTAACCAATGGCACCCCATACCCTCACGCCAGGTGATACGCCAGTATGGCGATGACGAATACACGCTTCCAATGTGTGTTCACCGCGATGTCGCCAAACACGGATCCGACCATCATGATGCTGTAAACAGAACATGGATTCATCAGAAAAAATGATGTTTTGCCATTCGTGCTCCCAGGTTCGTCGTTGAGTACACAATCGCAGGCGCTCCTGTCTGTGATGCAGCGTCAAGGGTAACCGCAGCCGTGGTCTCCGAGCTGATAGTCCATGCTGCTGCAAACGTCGTCAAACTGTTCGTGCAGATGGTTGTTGTCTTGGAAACGTCCGCATCTGTTGACTCAGGGATCGAGACGTGGCTGCACGATCCGTTACAGCCATGTGGATAAGATGCCTGTCATCTCGACTGCTAGTGATACGAGGCCGTTGGAATCCAGCACGGCGTTCCGTATAACCCTCCTGAACCTACCGATTCCATATTCTGCTAACAGTCATTGGATCTCTACCAACGCGAGCCGCAATGTCGCGATACGACAAACCGCAGTCGCGATAGGCTACAATCCGACCGTTATCAAAGTCAGAAACGTGATGGTACGCATTTCTCCTCCTTACACGAGGCATCACAACAAAGTTTCACCAGGCAACACCGGTCAACTGCTGTTTGTGTATGAGAAATCGGTTGGAAACTTTCCTCATGTCAGCACGTTGTAGGTGTCGCCACCGTTGCCAACCTTGAGTGGATGCTCTGAGAAGCTAATCATTTGCATATCACAGCATCTTCTTCCTGTCGGTTAAATTTCATGTCTGTAGCACGTCATCTTCGTGGTGTAGCAATTTTAATGGCCAGTAGTGTACGTCAGTTTTGAAGAGTTGAAGAAAGTACTTTTAAGATAGGAAGATGAAGAGGAAATTCCATGACACCTTAAATGTAGAGTAGGAATCAGTAAGAAGAAAATTCATTATATTCTTGATTGGTAGTCAGCTATCTATGATGAATAATGGGGTTTTGAGGACTGTCAGCGGAAGAAACCATGGCCTGAATTGGCGATGCAGAGAGACAAAATACAAGTAAGAAAGGAGCGCTTTCGTTATATATGTTCCTAATAAATTCTTTAACGTATATAGTGAAGTGTTTTGGATTCGCAGAGTCCTTAATCCAAATGTGGTTGAAGGGGAGACAGAAATATAACATGTCGCACATCTTGATTGGAATATGATGAAATTTCTGGTCTAGCATGATGAGATAGACTGTTACGTAAATGTCTAAAATAGGTATATCATCTACAGCCGTTTGCTGCGTTCTCCATGACCATTTAATGAGCTGTTGGAAAGTCATTAGTTTTTTTCTTTTTTCTTTTTTTGAAGATATGAATACTAATTTCTGCTGATGTCTGAGATGCCTTGTGGATAACGCAATGTTCTTACGTGTTGTCTGCATTTGCGTGATCTATTTATTTACTCCATAAGACTAAGATTTTGATGAAGTCACAAGATGGTTGAAGCGAGATAATGAGATACGGGTACGAAGAAAGGGATTTATTGATTTTAAGTGCCAGTCGCGAAATCAGCACTGTGCTGATTCTTGAAATGGACGCTGCAGACGAATGCGGAGGTGAGCAGAGTTATGTAGATATAATAATGAATTTCCTGCGTATGGATATATGCCCTATACCGAATTGTTTTTGAGATGGAACACATTTAATGTACATTGCATGATTTGTTGTCATTGTTTACAGCGTACCACACCAGTGTACAGGAAATTGAGACGAACAATTTGATACGGGACACTTGTTGTCTGTCAAGGCGGGAAACTTTCTCAAATTGGCCTATTAAAACTAAGCTACGCAGCATGCGTTTCGCACTAGATTTTTCACTATTCTCGCGCTCTCTCTACGCTATCTACACTGAGGTGTCACGAGTCATGGGGGTACCTCGTAATACAGTGTCGGACCTCTCTTGCGGCGTAGTGCACCAAAATAAGTCGTTGAATGTCCCCTACAGAAATATTGAGTCGTGCTGACTCTATAGCGTCAATGACTCCGAAAATGTTTCCGGAGCAGAATTTTGTGCATCAACTGACGTCCCGATTATCTCCTGTAAATGTTCGATGGGATTCATGTGGGGCGGTCTGAGTGCCCGAATCATTCACACGAAATTTTCAGAACGTTCTTCAAACGAATCGCAATCAATTGTGGTCCTGTGACATGGGGCATTATCATCCATAAGAATTACATCGTTTGGCAACATGTAGTCCATGAATGGCTGCAAATGGCCTCCAACTAGCAGAACATAACTATTTACAATCAATGATCGGTTCAGCTGGACCAGAGGTCCCAGTCCGTTCCATGTAAACACGTCTGACACCCTTATGAAGCCACCACCAGCTTTCACAGTGCCTTGTTGACCACTTGGGTCCATAACATCGTGGGGTTTGCGCCACACTCTGACACTACCATCAGCTCTTAGTAACTGAAACCTGGAGTCATCTGACCAAGGTCACGGTTTTCCAGTCGCCTAGGGTCCAACCCCTACGGTCACGAGGCCACGAGAGGAGCTGCTGACGATGTCGTGCTGTTAGCAGAAGGCTCTTGCGCCGGTCGTCTGCTGCCACAGCCGATTAACGCTAAATTTCCCTGCACTGTCTGTCAGTACTGACAACTCCACGCAAACGGCTTTGCTTTCGGTCGTCGGCCACTGTGTTGTCCGTGGTGATAGGTAATCCCTGAAATTTGGAAATCTCGGCAGACTGTTGCCCATTTGAATCTCGAAATATTAAATTCCCTAAGGATTTTCGAAATGGAATTTCCCTTGCGTCTAGCTACAACTATCATTCGGGGTTCAAAGTTTGTTAATTCCCGCCATAATCACATTCGAAACCTTCTTACATGAATCACCCGAATAAAAACGATAGCTCCGCCAACGCACTGACCTTTTATACCTTGTGTACGTGATACTGCCACCATCTGTATGTGTGCATATCGCTATCCCATGACTTTTGTCATCTCAGAGAATTAGTCGTAGATAAGAAAAGAATACGGCCTTTTTTATGAGAAATTTGATGAAGTTCCATTTTGTACTGCGACACGTTCTCGCTGGAGGGTGCTATTTTCGAGTTATCAAAAAAAGCATACAAAAGTGATATTAAATGTGTTCTATCTCGGAATCCATGCGGAATAGGGCGTATGTCCATACGAAGTTTTTTGTTCAGAATCAATAATACTATCACCTCTCGATGTCTACCCCGATAGCTGAGTGGTCAGCTTGACGGATTGCGGTCCTACGGGCCCGGGTTCGATTCCCGGCTGGGTCGGGGATTTTCTCCGCTCAGGGACTGGGTGTTGTGTTGTCTTCATCATAATTTCATCCCCATCTGTCGCGCAGGTCGCCCAATGTGGCGTCGAATGTAATAAGACCTGCACCAAAGCGGCCGGACCTGCCCCGTAAGGGGCCTTCCGGCCAATGACGCCAAACGCTCATTTCCATTTTCCATCACCTCTCGAAGGATATACTCACCGTGGCTCACCCTGTACATGCAGTTCGTTCTGAGTGCTCACAGATCCAAGAGTAGAAATGGGTGAAGTGTTTATCGACCAAGGCAGGAAAGTTCAGAACAATGAACACAATGTACTTTACCCCAAAATTAGTTTGCGTAGCTTTTAGTGTTGGTCAGCAGTAACAACTGCAATATTTTTTGTGTTTGATTTTTAACATATGAGTAGCTATCTGTATAGTTAGGTATTTTGTACATCTAGGAGAGTAGAAAGAATGAACAGTAGTGTGTAGTGTGTTATGCAGTTGGTACTGTAGACAGTGATCATGAGTTAGTGCGAAAAGTTTTTGGGAAAGATGACCTGCTCCTGCATCAGAGGAAATCTACATCTACATGGCTACTCTGCAATTCACACTCAAGTGCCTGGCAGAGGGTTCATCGAACCATTTTCATAATACTTCTCTACTATTCCATTCTCGAATGGCGCGTGGGAAAAATGAAACACCTAAATCTTTCCGTTCGAGCTATGATTTCACTTATTTTATTATGATGATCATTTCTCCTTATGTATGTGGGTGTCAACAAAGTATTTACGCATTCGGAAGAGAAAGTTGGCGATTGAAATTTCGTAAATAGATCTCGCCGCAAAGAAAACCGTCTTTGTTTCAGTGACTGCCACCCCAACTCGCGTATCATATCAGTGACACTCTCACCCCTATTGCCAGATAACACGAAACGAGCTGCCGTTTCTTGCACTTTTTCGACGTCCTCCGTCAATCTTACCTGGTAAGGATCCCATACCGTGCAGCAATATTCCAGCAGAGGACGGACAAGTGTAATGTAGGCTGTCTCTTTAGTGGGTTTGTCGCATCTTCTAAGTGTTCTGCCAACAAAGCGCAGTCTTTGTTTCACCTTCCCCACAATATTATCTATGTGGTCTTTCCAATTTAAGTTGCTCGTAATTGTAATTCCTAAGTATTTAGTCGAATTGACAGGCCTTAGATTTGTGCGATTTATCGAATACCCAAAATTTATCGGATTTCTTTTAGTACCCATGACCTCTCACTTTTCTTTGTTTAGTGCCAATTGCCACTTTTCGCACCATGCAGAAATTCTCTCTAGATCATTTTGTAATTGGAACTGATCGTTTGATGATTTTAATAGACAGTAAATTACAGCGTCATCTGCAAACAATCTAATGGGGCTGCTCAGATTATCACCTAGACCATTTATATAAATCAGGAACAGCAGAGGGCCTATGACATTACGTTGCGGAACGCCAGATATCACTTCTGTTCTACTCGATGATTTACCATCTATCACTACGAACTATGAGAGGAAATCATGAATCCAGTCACACAACTAAGACGATCTCAATATGCACACAATTTGATTAATAGTCGCTTATGAGGAACGGTATCAAAAGCCGCCTGGAATTCTAGGAATATTGAATCGATCTGAGATCCCTTGTCGGCAGCACTCGGTACTTCGTGGGAATAAAGAGCTAGATGTGTTGCACAAGAACGAGATTTTCTGACTCCGTGTTGGTTATGTATCAATAAGTCATTTTCGTCAAGGTGATTCATGATGTTCGAGTACAGTATATGCTCCAAAATCCTACTGAAAATTGAGGTCAGTGATATGGGTCTGTAATTCAATGGTTTACTCCTATTTCCTTTCTTGAATATTGGTGTGACCTGTGCTACATTCCAGTCTTTAGGAACAGACCTTTCGTCAAGTGAGCCGTTGTATATGATTGCTAAGAAAGGCGCTATTGATCAAATGTGTGTGAAATCTTATGGGACTTAACTGCTAAGGTCATCAGTCCCTAAGCTTACACACTACTTAACCTAAATTATCCTAAGGACAAACAGACACACACCCATGCCCGAGGGAGGACTCGAACCTCCGCCGGGACCAGTCACACAGTCCATGATTGCAGCGCCTGAGACCGCCCGGCTAATCCCTCGCGGCGAAAGGCGCTATTGTGTGTGCATACTCGGTGAGAAACCTGACTGGTATACCATCTGGACCGGAAGACTCGCCTTTCTTAAGTGATTTGAGTTGTTTCACAACACCTAAGGTACCTTCTTTTATGTCACTCATGCTAACAGCTGTTCTGGTTTCGAATTCTGAAATATGTACTGCGTCTTCTTTCGTGAAGGAATTACGGAAAACTGTATTTAGTAACTCGGCTTTAGTGGCACCATCATCGCGCAGTGCCGATATTGACTGTTTTTCGTCACTGGTGTACTTTACATAAGACCAGAATCTCTTTGGGTTTTCTGCCATATTTTGAGACAATGTTTTGTTTTGGGAACTCGCATTGACGTCCGCACTAAATTCCGAGCTTCCGTGAAACTTAGCCAGTCTTGGGGATTTTGCGTTCTTTTAAATTTGACATGCTTTTTTCGTTGCTTCTGCAACAGTGTTCTGACGTGTTTTCAATACAAACAAGTCGGGCCGCGGGGTATTAGCCGAGCGGTCTTAGGCGCTGCAGTCATGGATTGTGCGGCTGGTCCCGGCGGAGGCTCGAGTTCTCCCTCGGGCATGGGTGTGTGTGTTTGTCCTTCGGATAATTTAGGTTATGTAGTGTGTAAGCTTAGGGACTGATGACCTTAGCAGTTAAGTCCCATAAGATTTCACACACATTTGAACATTTTTAACAAGTCGGACCGAGCCTACTCGTCATTGCCGATTTTGTCTAAATTTATGGCATATGCAGGGCTTGGGAAGAAATGAAAGGGACAGAAGTGGGACACCCAGATAGCCAAGGGTTTGAAAAAAAAAGCGTTTTTCGTTCGGGTCGGGCGAGGCTTCAGTCGTTTAACTGAATGTAGCGTCCAGATAACGATTAGCGCATTAGAAAGAGAGTTGTTGATTCGACTATCTATGCGGGTATCTTTTTTTACTTTCAGTTTTTGTGTTACTTGCACCAGAAATAAATCGAAATAACGCTCAATGTATTGTCTTTATTAAGGTTCTCAGTAAGTGCAGAAAAAGGAAAGGCAATGAAAAAATTACTATTGCAGATAAACTTCCAATACAGGATTCCCCTCAAATGCACTCCGCTTGTGCAACCCTGAGACGCCTGTTTTTACCGTCAGGTAAAGAATTTGCTCAAAAAGCTTCAAAACTGCTTTTACCTCATCGAGAGGGAAATCACATCCCCAGTAAGACTGCATCAAAATACATTCATCCTACATCACCAGCTATTCTGGGAAAAAATTGGCCAAATGATTCGCTACGCATCGTTCACTGCCAAACTGTTCAATGACAGAGAACCTGTAAACTATTTTGTTTTTGTATACAAACTTTAAAACAACCATGAAGTCGTAAATATTTTGCGTTTCAAAATGCTGTGTTCAAATGGCTCTGAGCACTATGCGACTTAACTTCTGAGGTCATCAGTCGCCTAGAACTTAGAACTAATTAAACCTAACTAACCTAAGGACATCACATACATCCATCCCCGAGGCAGGATTCGAACCTGCGACCGTAGCGGTCGCCCGGCTCCAGACTGCAGCGCCTAGAACCGCACCGCCACGCCGGCCGGCTGCTGTGTTCATAACGTGTGCAAGACGCCGAGAAAATTACTGCTTCCCCTGTTCTTACGATTAATGTGACTCCAGCACGTGTAAACCATCACCTGTAAAATAATAAAATATCAAATTTTGTATACGTAGTTCTCGTGTACGCCTTACAATACCTTTCTGGAAATTTACTTCCAATCCCAAGTTTTCTAAGCCTTTCCTTTTCCTGCCTTTTATGAGAATCTTAATAAATGCAATATATTGAGTGTCATTTCGATTTATTTGCGGTGCAAATAACTTAAAAATAGAAAATAAAGGCCGGCCGGAGTGGCCGTGCGATTCTAGGCGCTACAGTCTGGAACCGAGCGACCGCTACGGTCGCAGGTTCGAATCCTGCCTCGGGCATGGATGTGTGTGATGTCCTTAGGTTAGTTAGGTTTAATTAGTTCTAAGTTCTAGGCGACTGATGACCTCAGAAGTTAAGTCGCATAGTGCTCAGAGCCATTCGAACCATTTGGTAAATAAAGTTTTTGCATAGGTGCTCGAACCCACACCCTTCGGATTACTGTTGCCTGGAGGCTACGTTAACGTTAAGTGACTCACACCTCGCCCGGACAGCGTCAATAATGCTACTTTTTTCTTAGCGCTTGACCACCTGGACCCCCCCCCCCCCCACTTCTATTACTTCCGTTTTCTCGCCTTGGCCTGCACGCCCCACAACTTTGGACGAAACTAGTGATGACGAATAGGCTCGGTCCCCTCGTAAATGTTGTTTTTGTATGCTGAGAAGCATTTCGCATCGCAACGGGGAAATGGCGGCAATTGCTGGGAGAACAAGAGCTGATGTTACTGCAGAGCCCAACTCAGATGTGTATGGGCGAGTAGCCGATTCCAGCTGTCAGCTAGCCCTCTCGTGGGCGCTTTCGATGCTCCTGACGCCGCGAGGTTAGCCGTACCTGCGGTCAGCTTGTAAGGGGTTCATTACTACTCGCTAACGCACTTCAACCGATGTAATTTCGAAGGATTGCTCACGCGCTGCCTGCGATATGGAATATCTATGCTACAATAGAATCGCAGGTCGGAGCAGTGTTGGCAGTTAAGTCGATTTAGTAGCTCGCAGAGAGCACTTGAGTTGTGGAGTTCGGACAGGGCAGTCCAGCGGTTGAATTGCGTTGGGCCGGTCGTGCAGAACGATGGCAGTGCCTGAGCGATGTAGCATAAGGTAATAAAAATTCTTTGTTGCCGCGAGCAAATGTTAATTGCCGCAATTATAATGTTAAAGACCCATGTAATTCCTTGCAGAAATATTTCAATAATAACTTTTGTTCTGAAGAAAACTTTTGCCAGTCATTTATCTGAGTTTAAAGATTTTACGAATTTTTCCTGTGCTTACTCATGTCGATTAAGCAAAAGAAAATCAGTCGTTTTCCTACAAATGAAAATCTAGTGGCCAGCATTGCATTGGGCTGTGCCAAAAATTTATTATAGGAGCAGATATATAGACAGCGTTATCCGGCGACATCATTGTGAGGTAAAAAGTCTTCAGTTTATTCAGGATGATTTCACAGGGCCATGACGCAGCGCTGCTGACGTCAAAACTTATTACTCTTGATATGCAGTCAGTCTTTAATGGAAGGTCACATTAAAACTTGAAATTTTGTTATTGGAAAGAAAATTTTTATTGGGAACTTGAACGAGACTTTTTTGTGTTAGGAGGTTACACTAAATGTGAATATTATAATTATTTTTCTGCTGGGAGGTCACAAGCTCTTTCCCCTCGTTGCGGACGAACCGCACAATGGACACTCTCCCCAATAGAACCACTTGTAGTGTGAACTTGTAGTGTGACGGACGCTGCATCGTTCGGAACGCAAAAATACCTTGGAAGGACAGGCTACTCCTTACCCCCCCCCCCCCCCCCCTTCATTTCTGAAGTATGTGAGGTTGCGATATAGTTTTTAGGCCCTCTTTCTTATAATTTTGCAAAGTTATTTATTAATCGGGGTAGGTCGATTCAGTATACTCTCCCCCACAAGGGGCAACCCCACTAATCATTTATTTTTGAAACTGAGGATTTATAAAATTAGGTGCCTACAATTTTCGGTGGTTACATCGGGCAGACGGGGAGGTCATTTACCGTTAGATTCAGCGGGCATTTGATAACGAGAAAAGGGCAAATTAAAAAATATTGCCCTTTCGCTGAACATCTAAAAGCTTCAGGCCATCAGTCCCCTAGTTTGGAAAATTTTGTAATCCTGCACGTAGCAAATAAAGGACGAAATTAAATTTGCTTGAGGCATTCGAAACTTCGAAACATATTCGCTTCAAATCTCAAGGCTTGTAAACGGACAGTTATCGTCGAAAAATCAGAAGTTTTTCGATGCTATGATGCGCATGTTTAAATGAATTTATGAATTTATATTAGTTCAGTCACTGTCCCGGTTGTTGACACTCAGCCTTTCATAGTTAGAAGCAGTAGCGTCGCCACTCGGCGAGTTTCCCGGTACTACGACACCATAGGCCTTCGTCTAGTCGGAACAGTGCTAGCACGTAAGGTTGTGCATGCATGACAGACGTAAATAGTCCCTACTTTGTGTCGCGTCCGAATGGTAAGTCAAATAATGTTTCTGTCTTAACCGTTTCGACATGCAGACAGTTTGCTTCCTGCTGTTGTATAAAGTCGTAGTTTTAATAGTGTTGTTTTCCTTTTACAGGTGGTTTCTTATGCTGTTGACAGAAACTGCGTTTTTGAAAAGTCGCATTTGATCTTATCTTACGAGAGTGCTGTCTTATTACCGTTACTGACTCGTGGTGTGTTACCACATTGCTGTAAACCTCCAAGAGGTAGGTTTCTCACTGTGTCTTTTTTATGGCTATTGTTAATAATCTCGTATACGACCTAATGTTGCTCTCGTTTTAGGTACAGATTTCGACCATTGGTGTTGTTCCATATTTTAGCGTTATACGTGCACTCGGCCCATTCTTTCCCGGGTGTAATTTAATACATTTGACTCTTCATTTTATGAGACGCTTATTTACCCATAGTTTCATAAGTGTTAGATGTTATATTTCATACTATGGGAGCTAGAACACTCTATAGTTACGATTCCCCCCATTCTCCCTAAACGCAATTGAGGACCTGTAACTTTTATGTTGTAGTGTTAAAGAATTTTTACGCAATTTTGTTGTTTTGGAATCTTTGGGTATGACCATTATACTTGTACTGGATTGTGTGATTTTCCTACATTGTCTGAAGATGCCCTTCAATACAGGAGCAATAAATCCACCTTTATTGCAACCCCGACTAAATTCTCTCTATAACACTACCACTGTTACTACATAAGTGCCACAGAGTTTGGGAATGGAATGGAATGACTTTTTCTATGTTTGTGTACATTCATTTAATAGAAATTTTATGTTAAGTTCTATAATTTGATCCTTGTGACGTCATTAGTTGTCAATCTTTCTTTGTCTCCTATGTTATAATTACATTGATGCATAACTTAAGAGTCCGTTAAACATGTCTTTTACAGTGGCACATCCTCGTGTACGTAGATACCCAACGCACCAGTACATGATCTATTATCTCACCTTCTGTACACCCTGAACATTGAAGCTTTACTTTGAACTGTCGATAAAGCACATTACTTCTTTTTGTGGGAACGATGACTGAATTACGAAATTAGTGGTGTTATATTCTCTTTGTAGATAGTGCAAGGTACAAGTGAAGGCAAGAAAAAATCTCCTTGGGAGGATATTTCATATGTAAATTTTGTAATCATTGTGATTTTAAAGTTCTGTTTGTCTGACAATAGCTGCAGTATTAAAAATACTGAATCTATGGTGTCCCACTAAAGCTCTGTCGACAGAGCGTGACATCCTGTTAATAATAGGTCCAACGCTATTTTTTTGTTTGTTTACCGACATTGGAATGATGAAAAACTTCTGTTTCAGCCACTTTTCATTAAATTATCACAAATAATTTTTATCTTGGCTTCATGTTGTTCAGCAGATTGCTTTTCTGCTATTTCCTTATGATGTAGTGATGCCTGGGACAAAACCTGAAACATAAGTCTAATTGAAACACATTTAAACACACAAATTTTAACAATAAACAGTAATTTCTGACATAGAGGTGTATGAAAATACCGGGTGATCAAAAAGTCAGTATAAATCTGAAAACTGAATAAATCACGGAATGTAGGTGGAGAGGTACAAATTGACACACATGCTAGGAATGACATGGGGTTTTATTAGAACCAAAAAAATACAAAGGTTCAAAAAATGTCCGACAGATGGCGCTTCATCTGATCAGAATAGCAATAATTAGCATAGCAAAGTAAGACAAAGCAAAGATGATGTTCGTTACAGGAAATGCTCAATATGTCCACCAACATTCCTCAACAATAGCTGTAGTCCAGGAATAATGTTGTGAACAGCACTGTAAAGCATGTCCGGAGTTATGGTGAGGCATTGGCGTCAGATGTTGTCTTTCAGCATCCCTAGAGATGTCGGTCGATCACGATACACTTGTGACTTCAGGTAACCTCAAAGCCAATAGTCGCACGGACTGAGGTCTGGGGACCTGGGAGGCCAAGCATGACGAAAGTGGCGGCTTAACACACGATCATCACCAAACGGCGCGCGCAAGAGATCTTTCACGCGTCTAGCAATATGGGTGGAGCGCCATCCTGCATAAACAGCGTACGTTCCAGCAAGTGTTTATCAACCAGGCTGGGGATGATGCGATTCTGTAACATATCGGCGTACCTCTCACCCGTCACGATGGCAGTTACAAAACCAGAATCACGCATTTCCTCGAAGAAAAAAGGCCCGATAACGGTAGATGTGGTAAATTCAACCCATACCTTGACTTTCTCGTCGTGCATTCGAGTTTCCACGACAGTTCTAGGATTTTCGGTAGCCCAAATTCTGCAGTTGTGGGCGTTGACAGACCCTCGGAGCGTGAAATGAGCTTCGTCGGTCCACAACACGTTACTCAACCAATCGTCATCTTTTGAAACGCCCACACCGCAAATGCCCTCCGCTTCACTAAATCGCCCGGTAACAGTTCATGATACCGATGGATTTTGTACGGATAGCATCGGAGGGTATGCCTTAGTGCCAACCAAACAGTAGTGTGTGGAATGCCGGTGCGACGTGCGACTGCACGAGCGCTGATTTCCCCGTGCATAGACGAACCCGCTACAGTCTCCATTTCTTCCTGAACTGTCTCAGCAGCATTACGCCTTCTGCTCGGTCGGCCACTACGGGGTCTATCGTCTAAACAGTCCGTGGCTTCGAATTTCGAAATCATTCTCGCCACAGCTACATTTGTCAACGGGCCCTTACCCGTTCGAATCCCCTTCCTATGGCGATAGGATCGTAACGCTGAACTAGCACATTCCCCATTCTGATAATACAGCTTCACTAAAAGCGCCTTTTCAGGTAACGTCAACATGCTGCGACTGCTGGCGCATCTGATTCTCTCTCTCATTACAGCTCCTTTTAGACGCGATTGTCATGCGCAGTCACTGACGTTTTGCTGTCCAGCGCCATCATTCGGACATTTTGTGAACTTTGTTTTTTTTTGTTTTTTGTTCTAGTAAAACCCCATGTGATTCCAAGCATGTGTGTCAATTTTTACCTCTGTATCTACATTATTCCGTGGTTTATTACGTTTTCAAATTTATACTGACTTTTTGATCACCCGGTATGTACGTGTGAAAAAGTTAACGAGGAGAATAATTATGGAATCTTAATTGCACTAATGTGTAGAAGTCCGTTAATTGGTAGGAACATTTTATATGGTATGAATCTTCGGTGATTAGTAGATATAAGTGTATTGTTAACATTTGATAACTAAGCGCTTATACAGGCTTCAATTACTGTATCCACTAGAATTCACTCATATGTTTAATATAGAAGAGTCCAGGTAATTATTGAAATGTGTCATTGGTTTTAGGATGAGGGTTTTAATTGTAATTATATTAAAAAAGCCCTTTACAACAATGCTGAGAATTGTTCGGGATTGTTTGAATTATATATATATATATTAGGGGTAGCCACATTGACATATGGAGTCAAAAAACCCCAATATAAATGTTTAACCTAAGAATAGTTACGTTTTAAACTGCGTAGGGAACCAACTTTATTCATTTCATTTCCCTGTTTATTTCACAGCAGCATTCTATGTCACCCTTTATAAATAACCTAAGCATGGTTAGCTTTTTGATGTATGAATGTGTGGTTAATGGAAAGTGCATGGTGTCGTGACTGGTGGAGACAATTGCTTTTCTCGCTCTTTTCGATAGATCATCTTGTGACTGATCAGTCAGACAAAAGGGCAAATTGTAGAGTTTTCCACCGAACTCTTGTTCGGTATACTGGTGGGGACCGTTGAGTAATGGTTGCTGGCGTTCTTTTGAACATCCACCCGATTGAGTGTCGAGTTTGGCGCTGCAGTATCGTTTCTTACGACGATTGACTCTTGATGCCCACACTCAGGGGTGTTGCACCAGAACGCAGCATCCGGGATGTTCCATGACGGTTCCATGATTAACAGGTGATACTTCTCAGCGCATTCCGGTTAGAAGTTTCGTTCTATAACGCAGGTAATCCAAGCAGTAACAAAATTCATATATGAAGGGAATTACGTGGCTAAAGTTTGCTTAAAAATGGTAATGGTCAAATGTGAAACTCTTGAAGTAAAGAAAATATAAAGACTATGTAATAGAAAAATAACAAGTGCGAAATTATACTGAAAACCTTCCGTTGTTGCGGAAATGGCTGAAAACAAACGTTGTGAAAACTGTTAACTTCTCAAAAATGCGATAATGGAAATTCAATGACGTTGCAAACGCTATACATGTGTAAATATGAAAGAAACAATGTAAAACTGTAAATCATAATTTATTCTGATGTTGATAACGAACCTTAAGAAAATCAATCATGAAAAAATGAAAAGAAAGGTAAAAGTATAGCTTTCAGAGAGAAATGTGGACAGTGGAATGGTGGCAGGAATACGTAAAACTTAAAAATTACTGCTCATGTTGGTGGCTTTATGGTGTCTCATAAGAATTTTACGTTTCGTGCAAGTCAGAGTAATTACTGTGTCAGTGGTTCAGTATAAAGTACTATGCCCGTGTTGTTATCGCTGTCACTCTTCACTTGTTCCAGAATTTCTAACCAAATAAGAAAGAAATTAAAGATTAATTATGGGTTAGACTTGCGAGAAAGATGTAACTGTTCATTCGAACAATAGTCAGCTATTTCGTACAAGCTGTAAATCTGCATGCATAGTTATCGATAACATGCTAGTATTTGTTGTGAGCATAATTATTTCGGATATAACAAAGGCTTTGGTGAGAGTAATATTTAACTAAAATCCTTATTCCGAATATACTGAAAACCTTGTAATTCCTGTTCTGATATATGGTTTGGCTTCAGTCTTCCGGTATTATTTGTTGACTCATGGTAAATTGCGTCAGAGTCTCTGGAATTATTTCATTTCACTTCCTGCTATTAACTCAACTAAAATTTTTCCGTTAAACATTATCCATACGATGGCACATGCATTGCACGATGCATGACACTTCGCCAGCTGCCAAGTGTAATGAAATTTTTCATCTCAACAATAAGAAAAGTAATGGCTGAAAATCGTACTATTGATTCCATTCATTTTAGAGTTTTCTAGAGGGAGGGTTGAGTGTAACATTCACATACATAAAGGGAAGAGACTGCGCCTCTCTACCTCTCTACTTCTCTACCTATATCTATCTCTCTCTCTCTCTCTCTCTCTCTCTCTCTCTCTCTCTCTCTCTCTCTCTCTCTCTCTCTCTCTCTCTCTCTCTCACACACACACACACACACACTCACACACACTCTTTTTGCCTGTTGCAGCTTCCTTACCAAACAATTCCTGCAAATTATATAAACTTGCAAGCAAGTGACTTACATTAGACCAATCCCCAGTTCAATACTCGCCTTCTCTTCCCCGCTCCACGCAACCATCACCACGTGACGTACATTAGACCAATCCCCAGTTCAATACTCGCCTTATCTTCCCCGCTCCCCGCAACCATCACCACGTGACGAACATTAGACCAATCCCCAGTTAAATACTCGCCTTCTCTTCCCCGCTCCCTGCAACCGTCACCACCTAGAGGAACGATCTCATACTGTCAAACAAAAACAGCTGACTTTTGTGAATTGACAAGCCTAACACTTTTATACGACCATTTCCAGTCAGAAGCACTTTGGGTGGTTGATACTATCAAATTATGAACCTTCATCTTTTTTGTCAGTTGTAATTGACATCAATAATCAATCAATCAATCAAAACTGGTAAAATTGTTGTGAATTGGTCCTTCGAGGTCTAAACTGAGGGCCTAGTGGCGAAGCAAAAACCCCATAGCTACCCTAGTTACCTGGTTCGGCGTCCACATTCAATTGAAAGTCCCACTACAGCTGGCTGGATACGCCAGTACACTGTTAGAAGTGAAGCAATGGAATCCCACTCCAGTACGACCATGCGTAGTCGAAAACGCAGATGTTCAAACTAAGCTATGGATTGAGATTAACGAGGGTGTAGGAACGGCCATCAAGGCCCCAGGGCAAGAACATAAAGTGAGGCATGCTCCTTTTCCTACATGCCTAACCTGACTCCACCCGATTCCAAATTCAACAAAACATCCCACATGTCGTCTTTCACAGCCAAGCTCCGTCTGCTGCCGTCCCCTTACATGCATACGCACTATATTACATCACTGCACCGGCTGCTCTCCTCATACTTAAGTTAAAAAGGGAAATAAATAACAACTTTAAAAAACAGTCTGTTTTATTTTAAATATTTTGGTGAAGTGAATTATAATCTTAAGTTTTCCCCAATTGATCTGCAGATGGTCAGAACCCGTCTGAAAATATGTTAGGGTGTTGCAGGGGAGGTTGTGCTGAGAGATAATTGTTTAAAAAAATTCGATATGTTGCATCGTTTCCGAGTTAATTAGGATTGAAGTTAGCCAATCAGGTCGCTGCGTGCGCATGTTCAAGCAGCCTGCCAGATACGATTACTGTCAGTTGGTCTCATAGCTTAGATAGTAACGAACGAGACCGACCGGCCGGTGTGACCGAGCGGTTCTAGGCACTTCAGTCTGGAACCGCGCGACCGCTACGGTCGCAGGTTCGAATCCTGCCTCGGGCATGGATGTTTGTGTGTCCTTAGGTTAGTTAGATTTAAATAGTTCTAAGTTCTAGGGGACTGATGACCTTAGATGTTAAGTCCCATAGTGCTCAGAGCCATTTGAACCATTTTTTTGAACGAGACCGCTCGGCCTTTGGCTGAGGTCCGATCCTTACTACCGTTCCGTATCCAGTATTTGTATCGCTATCTTGTTCGGTCTGAGGAAACCACACGAAGAACGTTTGGTGACACCGTCTCTTGCAGGCCGCTTTCATCTCCCTTCCAACGGCCTGACGGGGTAATTTCAATGCTAATTAACTCGGAAACGATGCAACGTATTGAATTTTTCTCTCAACAATTACTTCTCAGCACAACCAGCCCTGCAACACCCGTTTCAGCTTTTCAGCCTGTTTCTGACCACCTTTTATGTTTTATGCATAAAACAGATATTCGTCCCTGTACCACTGCACTTCATAAATACTGCGCACTGATACGATAAGATGGTGGTATGCAATCTATGCCATACTGGGAAGGCGGAAGAGTTTATAGACTTCATGGAAAAGGGGAACATAAAACTGATGGGACTCAGTGAAGTTAGATGGAAGGGAAAAGGAAGGAGGAAAACGAGGAAAGGCTACACACTCTCCTGGAGTGGTTGACAATAAGCCAAAAATGGAGTAGGAATCATAGTAAAACCAAACCTAGAGGAGTATATGGAAGCAGTAGAATACACAAGTGATAAGGTGATGAGGATTCGGCTGAGGACAAGGAATGTAGTGAAGGACTTCATCCAAGAACATGTACCACAAACAGGAAATAAAGCGGAGAACGTAGAGGATTTTCTAGAGGTATTATAGACTATAATTACAGATGTGGAAACAATAGTAATGGGTGACCTAAATGCGCAAGTAGGCAAAGAAAGGCTAGAGAAGGAGTAGATAATTGGCCCATATGTATATGGGAGGAAAAATAAGGAGAGAAACTGGTTGAATTACGTGAAAGAAACGGGCTGATTTTGGGCAACACATGGTTCCGTAAAGAGAATAGCCGAAAGATAACAAGATATGGATGGGGTGATAGACGGACGAAGAACCGGCCGAGGTGGCCGAGCGGTTCTAGGCTCTTCAGTCCGGAACCGCGTGACTGCTACAGTCGCAGGTACGAATCCTGCCTCTGGCATGGATGTGTGTGATGTCCTTAGGTTAGTTGGGTTTAAATAGTTCTAAGTTCTAGGGGACTGATGATCTCAGATGTTAAGTCCCATAGTGCTCAGAGGCATTTGAACCTCCTTCACCCTCTCATTCCACCATGGTGTCTCCTTTTCCTTTAGCCTTCCGGACACCACAATAGTGAAAATGAGTGTAAGAAAATGGCAGCAGAAGAAAAGCGAAAAAGCTTGGAGAAATTCACCCGAGAGTTGGAAAAAGATATTACTAGTGATAAGAGGAAGATATATGAAATTACAAAGAGTATGAGGAAGGATAAAACTTATACAAAGCTAGTGAAAGGGGAAAGTGGAGAGCTGTTAATGCAACCAGAGGAGATACGGTAAAGATGGAAAGTGTAATTTGATAAATTACTAAATGTGAAGAACGGCAATGGAAAGGTATTAGAAGTACGGCAAGGGGGCAGGGGTCTTGAAGAGGAGGAAGATATAACGATGTTAGAAGTGGAACTAGCTCTAAGAAAAATAACAGGAAAGGCACCTGGCATAGATGAAATTACTGTGGAGATGATAAAGGCAGTGGACCAGTTGGGCTACAGTGGCTATATAGACTAATAAGATGCATTTGGACCCAAAAAGGTGTACTCGAAGAATGGGGAAAGGGAATAATAATCCCAGTTTTCAAGAAGGGTGACAGGAAACTGTGACAACTATCGAGGGATCACAATCATATCACAAGTAGCAAAAATAATGGAGTGGATACTGTAAAGAACAGTGAGATAAAAAGTGGAAGGGCAGTTAGAACAAGAGCAGTATGGCTTTCGTCACGGTAGATCAACAGTGGACCCAATCTTTAGTATGAGACAGTTGGTGGACAGACATTGGGAGTATGGGAAACATCTGGTGATGACATTTCTCGACCTAGTGAAAGCATATGACAGTGTTCCCATGGAAAAGGTATGGGTAACCTTAAAGAGAAAGGGAGCTGGAACGCAAACACTTGAAGTCATCCAGGCAATGTATGAAAAAAGCTCTAGCTGTGTGCAGACACCAGTTATAAGAACTGAATAGTTTACGAATGTTACACGACTAAGACAAGGAAGTGTAATATCACCATTATTTATAATGGTGATGGATAAAATAGTAAAAGAGACGAAGGAAGCCCATAGAGGAAGGGGGATGAAGCTGTTACTATTTGCTGATGATATTGTGGTGTGGGGAACAAGCAGTAAGGAGGTACAAAAACAAATAGACATCATAAATGATAAGATCGAGAAATATGGAATGAAATTTAGTATGGAGAAAAGCAAGACCATGGTGGTAACCAGAGGGGTTAGAGAGGGAAAAGTACAAATTCATATTAAGGAACAGGATAGTGAAATAGTGGACAACTTTAAATATTTGGGAAGTCTATTAATGGGGAATGCTCGTTTCGAAACAGAAATTAGCAAAAGAATACAACAGAGTAGTACATTTTATCAGTGTGTGGGGGGCTTGGTGTGGGGAAGGGAAGTGCCAATGATGTGCAGGCTGGTGCTATATAAGACTTACTTCACACCCACACTAATTTACGGCTCAGAGACTTGGACTACGACTAGAAGATAGGAGAGTGGGATACAATCCAGTGAAATGAAGTTTCTGAGAAGTATGATAGGGAAAACGAGGAGCGACAGAGTGAAAAATGAAGATGTTAGGAAGGAAACTGGAGTGGGGAAGTTGACTGAGAAAATTGAAAAGAATAGATTAAAATGATTTGGGCGTGTGTAGAGGATGGGAGAGGGAAGAATGCCAAGAGTGATGGAGTCCAAGACTGAGGGCAAGAGGCTAAGAGGAAGACCGAGAACAAGATGGATTGATACAACAAAGATGAGTTTAAGGAGAAGAAACCTGCTGTGGAACCAAATCTTGTAAGAAGAATGGTGGAAAGACCGAGTAATGTGGTGCAATACTATTGATACCCCAACCTTAACAGATATTGGATAAAGGGGAAACGAAGATGATGATGAATCTATGCCACGAGTTGTAGCTTTTTAATATGACAGTCATGGTACATTGTAATAAAATAAAATAAAATGAAAATATTTAACTTGCAATACACTCTCCTTACGTTCAGAATAAAAACATAGAAACTTAATTTACTTTTTGGGTCATCATTCTTCTAACTGGTTCCTCTCATGTGCCAGCCTCTTCATCTCAGAGTAGCACTTGCAACCTACGTCCTCAATTATTTTCTGGGTGTATTACAATCTCTGTCTTCCTCTACAGTTTTTGCCCTCTACAGCTCCTTCTAGTCCCACGGGAGTCATTCCCTGATGTCTTAACAGATGTCCTAACACCCTGTCCCTTTTCCTTGTCAGTGTTTTCCACGTATTCCTTTCCTCTCCGATTCTGCGCAGCACTTCCTCATTCCTTACTTTGTCAGACCACCTAATTTTCAATATTAGCCTGTAACACCACATCTCAAATGCTTCGATTCTCTTCTGTTCCGGTTTTCCCACACTCAAGGTTACATTACAGACGTACAGCCTCAGAAATTTCTTCCTCAGATTAAGGCCTGTGTTTGTTACTAGTAGACTTCTCTTGGCTAGGAATGCCCTTTTTGCCAGTGCTAGTCTACTTTTGACGTCCTTGATCCGTCCGTCATTGGTCATTGGTTATTTTGCTGCGTAGGTAGCAGAATTCGTTAACTTCATCTATTTTGTGACCATCAATCCTGATGTTAAGTTTGTCGCTGTTCTCATTTCTGCTACTTCTCATTACTTTCGTCTATCTTTGATTTACTCTCAAACCATACTCTGTACTCATTAGATTGTTCATTCCATTCAGCAGATCATGTAATTCTTCTTCACTTTCACTCAGGGTAGTAATGTCATCAGCGAATCGTATCATTGATATCGGTTCACCTTGAATTTTAATTCCATTCCTACACCTTTTTTTATTTCCATCATTGCTTCTTCGATGTACGGATTGAACAGTAAGGGGTAAAGACTACATCGCTGTCTTACATCCTTTTCAATCCGAGCACTTCGTTCTTGGTCTTCCTCTCTTATTATTCCCTCTTGGCTCTTGTACTTATTCTATACTACCCGTCTCTCCCTATAGCTTACTCCTACTTTTCTCAGAATTTCGAACGTATTTCACCAATTTACATTGTCGAACGCTTTTCCCAGGTAGACAAGTCCTATGAAAGTGTCTTGATTTTTTCTTTAGTCTTGCTTCCATTATCAACCGCAGCGTCAGAATTGCCTCTCTGGTACCTTTACTTTTTCCAAAGCCAAATTAACTGTCTTCTAGCACATCCTCAATTTTCTTTTCCATTCTTCTGTGTATCATTCTTTTCAGCTACTTGGATGCATGAGCTGTTAAGCTGGTTGTGCGGTAATTCTCGCACTTGTCATCTCTTGCAGTCTTCGGAATCGTGTAGAAGATATTTTTCCGAAAGTCAGATGGTATGTCGCCAGACTCGCATATTTCACACATCAACTTGATTAGTGATTTTGTTGCCACTTTTCCCAATGATTTTAGAAATTCTGATGGAATGTTACCTATCCCTTCTGTCTGATTCGATCTTAAGCCCTCAAAAGCTCTCTTAAAATCTGATTCTATTACTGATTCCCTATCTCTTCTAAATCGACTCATGTTTCTTCTTCCATCACATCAGACAAATCTTTCCCATTATAGAGGCCTTTAGTGAACTCTTTCCACCTATCCTCTCTCTCCTCTGCATTTAACAGTGGAATTCGCGTTGAACTCTTAATGTTACCACTCTTACTTTCACTGATGTTTATTTTGACTTTCCTATATGCTGAGTCAGTCCTTCCGACAGTCATATATTTTTCGATTTCTTCACATCTTTATGAGCCATTTCATCTTAGCTTCCCTGCACTTCCTATTTATTTCATTCCTCAGCGATTTGTATTTCCGTATTCGTGAATTCCCCTGAACATTTTTGTTCCTCCTTTCACTATTAAAAAAGCTCAATTTCTCAAAAAGTGAAGTAATTTCGAACACTGTCCTGCAAGACAAAACAAAAATGAATAGAAAATTCCAAAGAAGTGGGTAGGTACATATGTATGCTAAAGTGTTAAACATCAAGAAATGTATTTATTTAATTATCTAAATCTTGTTAACTTAAATGAGATTTTTCATGTTCTTGTTTGTGAAAAATGGTTCGTTATTTTAAAAAAATCAGTTTTTATTTAAGCTAGACACGCACATTTGCTACTATACGAATCGATGTAAACGGTGCGCCAGAGGAAGCTTTTAACTGAACCGGACATCAAAGTGTGTTCCGCTTCCATTCAGAGATGGAGCGTGAGCAGAATGAATGCTTCTTTGCCTCTGTGCGAGCTGTCATTTCCATAATTTTATTTGCACCATCTCTACGAAACACACAAAAGATGAGCCTTGGAGATTTCCAAGCATGCTCTTGAGAGATGTAAGGCGTTTTGCTTCGAGTTCTGTCAGTTAATACATTTCATCATTTCTGTTAGATTTGAGCGTTTTCAATACGTCGCGACTTGCAGCTCTCGAATATTGACGAAAAGATATTTTAACACCAAAGCTGCTGTTTATTTACTGGCTAACGAGTCACAGAGAACAAAATCTGTTGTGAGTGGATGTGTAGAATGTCGATAACAGTGATAAAACTGTTCATATGGTAGCTTCTTAAGTGTTTGTGTCTAGGAAATAGCTGGTGTGAACAGTTCTGTTTGTGTCATCACACTTAAATTAATCTCATATCTGCATCAAATGATGTCACAAATGTCGTTGCACTTTACAGCATGTTAATATATGTGCATAATATATGTTTCTCTTAAATGCGGTACTTTCATTATCCAGCCTGATGTGAGCCACATGTTAATATTACTGTGAACATAACAGAGAATCTTTCCTTATTGGATCACACCGTCAATAGCACCTTAATTAGAATATGAATTACGTTCCATCCGACCTCAATCACTCACCAAATTCGAGACTACAAACTAGACGCTCAAAATTATAACAGAATAACAGTACTATCGAATTTGGATCCAACTGAAATACGAACAGAATAAGAGTAGAATGTTTCACTTTAAATAGTGCACAAAAGACAGTAAAAATTTATTGTACAACTGTGATGTGATGAAATACGGTGTCTCACACTGAACATAGTCTGCGCTCCAGAATGAGATTTTCACTCTGTAGCGGGGTGTGAGCTGATATGAAACTTCCTGGCAGATTAAAATTATGTGTCGGACCAAGACTCGAACTCGGTCCCGAGTTCAAAAAAATGTTCAAATGTGTGTGAAATCTTATGGGACTTAACTGCTAAGGTTATCAGTCCCTAAGCTTACACACTACTTAACCTAAATTATCCTAAGGACAAACACACACACCCATGCCCAAGGGAGGACTCGAACCTCCGCTGGGACAAGCCGCACAGTCCATGACTGCAGCGCCCAAGACCGCTCAGCTAATACCGCGCGGCGGTCCCGAGTTCCAGTCTCGGTCCGGCACACAGTTTTAATCTGCCAGGAAGTTTCATAGTCTGCGCTGTTAATACAATCGCTAAGTTAACTGAATATATCACAGACTATGTAAGACCTTATAATAAAATTCTTCCGTCAGAATTACGATAACACCTACGATAAATAAGTCAGAGTAACTAACAGTGTGATCTAATAGGAAAAAAATATCAATTGTGTATAAAATCGTGATATCATTTGGATCCAATCATGGTGGATAATGAAGGTATCACAGTTAAGAAAAACATGTATTACGCACGTATATTAACAAAATACTGTAAAGTGTAACTACGTCTGTGACACCTTTTAACGCAGATAGGAGATACATTAAAGTTTGATGAAATAAACAGAACTGTCCATGCAAACCATATCTTAAATACAAATACGTGACGTGTGAAATGGGCAAAGCCCGAAGGCAGTGAGCCAGTAAAGAAACAGCAGCTTTCGTGTTAAAATGTGTTTTCATCAGTTTCTGTTTCACTCTCTTGCCAGTCAAAAATCTTGTGACATGAATGCCACTTTTCTCCTATTGATATTTCCAAACACGGCAACCATTCGTGACTCATTATAGAACATTAGTATTTTTTAAAAATAATTTTAGCTTGCAAGAAGAATGCTCAGCTTTTTCAACAGCCGTGGGTTCTGTTGGATGTATCATGACGGCTTTAAATAAATTTCTTATCAGTACTAGCTGTGCTGGAAGCAGTAGAGAAGTTTCACGAGAAAATGTCATCGTAATACTCCAATGCTAGATGATAGACGTGAAACAAGTTAAATTGCTACTGCGTCTATAACACACTTCAGTCCTAAAACAGAGGTATTTAGTTGTTAATCAATATTGCAAATCATTGGACAAAAAAGATTTACACTCTAAGACAAAACAAACGACGCACCGCAAAGGATCTATTAGAATGGGACGGAAATCAGAAGATGTGATGTGCATGTATAGACAAACAAGTGATTACAACTGCAGAATTTCGTTTTTCAAGAGAAAGAGCTTCACAAACTGAGAAAGCCAATAATGCGTTGCTCCACCTATGGCCCTTATGCAAGCAGGTATTCGGCCTGGCATTGATTGATAGAGTTGTTGGATGTCCTCCTGAGGGATGTCGTGCCAAATTCTGTCCAATTGGGGCTTAAGATTGTCACAAACCCGAGCTGGTTGGAGAGCCCTGCCTGTAATGCTCCAAACGTTCTGAGATCCAGCCATCTTGCTGGCCAAGGTATGGTCTGACAAGCACGAAGACAAGTAGTAGAAACTCTTGCCGAGTGAGAGCGGGCATTGTCTCACTGAAATGTAAGACCAATATGGCTAGCCATCAAGGACAACCAAACGGGGCGTAGAATATCGTCCACGTACCGCTGTACTGCAGGGGCGCCGCGAATGACAACCAAATGGGTCCTACTATGAAATGAAATAGTACGTCAGATGGCCAGTCCTGGTTGTTTATCTGAACGGCTGACGACAGTCGGGTTGGCACTCCACAGCTGCCTGGGGTGTCTCCAGACACGTCTTCTCTTTTCATATAGACTCAGTGCAAAACGGGACTCACCAGTGAAGGCGATTCTGCTCCAGTCGATGGTTCCAGGCCGAGTGTGCACCACACCACTGTACGCGCTTGTTAGTGTACTGTTGTCAATGGTCATCCGTGCAAGGGGCGCCGTGAGTTTAGCGCACTACCTGTGAGCCGACTAGTAACGATCCTTATGATCACTGAAGTACCAGTCGTGCTTCGGATGGATGATGATGACGAATCCGAGGATCGGCGTGCCTCTCTGACGATTGTTCGATCCTCACTTTCTGTCGTCTCTCTAGGTCGACCGCTTCCTTCTTGATGTTGTGTTCAGCCAAGGTTCAACCATTCCTGCTAACACCGTCCAAAAGTGGCATCACTCCTATTCAAATGTCAAGCGACTCACCGATTACTTCAACCAGCTTCTTCCAGCCCAACTGCATGTCCTCTGTCAAATTCTGACATGTCATGTTATGCTCACGTGTCTGTCTCCGAGGCAGTTACTGTCCAACTGAGTACGCGGGCTGAAATTCTCAAAGCATTTATGCCCTGGTATTGACATGTCAGCTGCCGTACTGTCCTTGTCAGCCGCTCGTCAGAATTGCCCTGCAACATCACTCACTCATCCATTGGCAGCAGTTTTGCAGTGTCCACCGATACCTATATGAATATTCTCCTTCGTGGAGAGTAGGCTTTTTTGTCTTAGTATACTTAAAGCCTAGTTACAAGTTCTGCCGGCTTCCTGCCTCCACAGGACTCGACGAACTTCTTCTCTACTGCTTTAATTTGTTAGTTAGGCAATTTAAACTCAATAGATGCTGAAAGTTTTGTCTAGTAGTTTGTCGCATGATCCTTTGACGCTAGCTATTTCTGAGACCAACCAAGCGATTTTTCGCAGTGGTCAAGCGTTGGACTGACTTTAGGGACGATGTCAATTCAGATTCCCCACTAACCATCCAGCCTCGGGTTTTCCGTGGTTCTCCCCCAAAACGCTTGACATGAATGCCGGATTGGTTCCTTTGGTTAGGACATGGCCGATTTCCTTACCCATCCTTCCTCTGCCAGAGTTTTCGCTTCGTTTGGAATGATTTGGTCATCGTTGGGACGTTACACTAATTCTGTCTTCGTTTCTCACAGGGCCATTCCTAAAATGCCGTGTGAATCTGTAACGTCGATGCTCTGATGAGAAAGCTTTAGGTGATATTCAAAGGTAACTTGTTTGGACTATTTAATTGATTGAGAATGTTGGAAAAATTTAGTGTATGAACAACATTTATTTTACCTAACAAGACATAAATTATACTAAACAAGTTATAGACGGAATTCCCTAAACAACTAACAGGTGATTAAACACTCCATTGGGTGGCGCCTGGTTGGCAAAGACAGTTTAACTAGGTGATCAGTGAGTCAAGTACTCTGCCCCTAAAAAGGTGGATAACGCAAGCTCAATTATCTGACTGATGCTGAACAGACTTTACTGATCAAATCTACTGAAGTTTCTCTACATAGGTGCCGCTGAGAGCAAGTGGCGGTTGAGATCTGTACACCCTGGCAATGCCGAAGCGGCAGTACGTTATTTTGTTTACTTCGTTCGGCGACGTGACTTGCAGCTGTGCGAGATGTGTGCAGCGGAGAAGGTGTGGTGTGGAGGTGACAACCTGTGTATCGATCGCGGCCATGAAAGAAATGCAAAAATGTCCCAGTCTAGCGATTAGGCACCTTGGCCTTACCAAGGACCAATTTGGCTCACTTATACGACAGAGCTCACAAGGATACCAAACGTCAAGACTGGTAAACCAAAAACGAATAAGTGTGCCCTCGGCAAACTAATAGTTCAAGGCATTTGAAGTCACTGTCAGTACAGTAAGAACTTCACCACAGGATCCCCAATCTAAACTCTTCGGAAGTAACGTCAGTCCCAGGACAGGTCCCAAGTACCAACCACACATGCCAGAGCTTCGACCAGAAGTGCTTCCGAGACCAAAGTCCCACACCTGAGTGTGCGTTATCCACATTTTTAGGGCCAGAGTACTTGACTCACTGACGACTTAGTTAAAGTGTCTTTGCCAACCAACAGCCACCCAGTGGAGTGTTTAATCATCTGTTGGTTGTTTAGGGAATTCAATCTATAACTTGTTTAGCATAATTTCTGTCTTGCTTGGTAAAATAAATGTTGTTAGTGCACTAAATTTTGCCACCATTCTCAATCATTAAATAGTCCAAACAAGTTATCTTTCAATATATTAATTTTTCTAGTGGTTCATACTGAATCTGAAGAGGGTAACATTCCGATATTGCTACATTCTATTCGTTACATAGCTTCAGGACCGCGGTGGTGGTAGTGGTGGTCGGGGGGGAGGGGGGGGGGAAGAGGGGGGGGGGGCGATCCAGGCCACCGAAGCAGGCCCCCTGGCCTGGATGCCTAAACAAAATAGAAATCAAACTCAATTTTAAAATCTGCAACAATGATTTTGAGCAAAAGGCCAGAGTGGTGGAGGCCCTCACTATACCTGCAACATTAAAAAAAGAAGACATATAACTAGTTGTTAAATTCATGAAGAATACTACAGTTTTCCACGTAAGGCGTGACCAATACATTAAACGCTGTTACACAAAGTTTTGTTCATAGTAATTGTTACCCTACCTCCATGAACCATGGACCTTGCCGTTGGTGGGTAGTCTTGCGTGCCTCAACGATACTGAAGGCCGTACCGTAGGTGCAACCACAACGGAAGGGTATCTGTTCAGAGGCCAGACAAACGTGTGGTTCCTGAAGAGGGGAAGCAGCCTTTTAGTAGTTGCAGGGGCAACAGTCTGGATGATTGACTGATCTGGTCTTGCAACACTAACCAAAACGGCCTTGCTGTGTTGGTACTGCGAACGGCTGAAAGCAAGGGGAAACTACGGCCGTAATTTTTTCCCGAGAGCATGCAGCTTTACTGTATGGATAAATGATGATGGCGTCCTCTTGGGTAAAGTATTCCGGAGGTAATAGTCCCCCATTCGGATCTCCAGGCGGGGACTACTCAAGAGGACGTCGTTATCAGGAGAAAGAAAACTGGCGTCCTACGGATCGGAGCGTGGAATGTCAGATCCCTTAATCGGGCAGGTAGGTTAGAAAATTTAAAAAGGGAAATGGATGGGTTAAAGTTGGATATAATGGGAATTAGTGAAGTTCGATGGCAGGAGGAACAAGACTTTCGGTCAGGTGAATACAGGGTTATAAATACACAATCAAATAGGGGTAATGGAGGAGTAGGTATAGTAATGAATAATGCAATAAGAATGCGGGTAAGCTACTACAAACAGCACAGTGAACGCATTGTTGTGGCCAAGATAGACACGAAGCCCATGCCTACTACGGTAGTTCAACTCTATATGTCTACTAGCTCTGCAGATGACGAAGAAATTGAAGAAATGTATGATGACATATAAGAAATTATTCAGATAGTGAAGGGAGACGAAAATTTAAAAGTCATGGGTGACCGGAATTCGAGAGTAGGAAAAGGGAGAGAAGGAAACATAGTGGGTGAATATGGATTGGGGGAGAGAAATGAAATAGGAAACCGTCTGGTGGAATTTTGCACAGAGCACAACTTAATCATAGCTAACACTTGGTTCAAGAATCATGAAAGAAGGTTGTATACATGGAAGAACCCTGGAGATACTAAAAGATTTCAGATAGATTATATAATGGTAAGACAGATTTAGGAACCAGGTTTTAAATTTTAAGACATTTCCAGGGGCAGATGTGGACTCTGACCACAATCTATTGGTTATGAACTGCAGATTAAAACTGAAGAAACTGCAAAAAGGTGGGAATTTAAGGAGATGGGACCTGGATAAACTGAAAGAACCAGAGGTTGTACAGAGTTTCAGGGAGAGCATAAGGGAACAATTGACAAGAATGGGGGAAAGAAATACAGTAGAAGAAGAATGGGTAGCTCTGAGGGATGAAGTAGTGAAGGCAGCAGAAGATCAAGTAGGTAAAAAGACAAGGGCTAGTAGAAATGCTTGGGTGACAAAAGAAATATTGAATTTAACTGACGAAAGGAGAAAATATAAAAATGTAGTAAATGAAGCAGGCAAAAATGAATACAAACGCCTCAAAAATGAGATCGTCAGGAAGTGCAAAATGGCTAAACAGGCATGGCTAGAGGACAAATGTAAGTATGTAGAGGCTTATCTCACGAGGGGTAAGATAGATACTGCCTACAGGCAAATTAAAGAGACGTTTGGAGAAAGGAGAACCACTTGTATGAATATCAAGAGCTCAGATGGAAACCAAGTTCTAGGCAATGAAGGGAAAGCAGAAAGGTGGAAGGAGTATATAGAGGGTTTATACAAGGACGATGTACTTGAGGGCAATGTTATAGAAATGGAAGAGGATGTAGATGAAGATGAAATGGGAGATATCATACTACGTGAAGAGTTTGATAGAGCACTGAAAGACCTAAGTCGAAACAAGGCCCCGGGAGTAGACAACATTCCATTAGAACTACTGACAGCCTTAGGAGAGCCAGTCCTGACAAAACTCTACCATCTGGTGAGCAAAATGTAGGAGACAGGCGAAATACCCTTAGACTTCAAGAAGAATATAATAATTCCAATTCCAAAGAAAGCAGGCGTTGACAGATGTGAAAATTACCGAACTATCAGTTTAATAAGTCACGGCTGCAAAATACTAACGCGAATTCTTTACAGACGAATGGAAAATCTGGTAGAAGCCGACGTCGGGGAAGATCAGTTTGGATTCCGTAGAAATATGGGAACACGTGAGGCAATACTGACCCTACGACTTATTTTAGAAGCTAGATTAAGGAAGGGAAAACCTACGTTTCTAACATTTGTAGACTTGGAGAAAGCTTTTGACAATGTTGACTGGAATACTCTCTTTCAAATTCTGAAGGTGGCAGGGGTAAAATACAGGGAGCGAAAGGCTATTTACAATTTGTATAGAAACCAAATGGCAGTTATAAGAGGCGAGGGGCATGAAAGGAAAGCAGCGGTTGGGAAGGGAGTGAGACAGGTTTGTAGCCTATCCCCGATGTTATTCAATCTGTATATTTAGCAAGCAGTAAAGGAAACAAAAGAAAAGTTCGGAGTAGGTATTAAAATCCATGGAGAAGAAATAAAAAGTTTGAGGTTGGCCGATGACGTAGTTCTGTCAGAGACAGCAAAGGACTTGGAAGAGCAGTTGAACGGAATGGATAGTGTCTTGAAAGGAGGATATAAGATGAACATAAGCAAAACGATGATAATGGAATGTAGTCGAATTAAGTCGGGTGATGCTGAGGGAATTAGATTAGGAAATGAGACACTTAAAGTAGTAAAGGAGTTTTGCTATTTGGGGAGCAAAATGACTGATGATGGTCGAAGTAGAGAGGATATAAAATGTAGACTGGCAATGGGAAGGAAAGCGATTGTGAAAAAGAGAAATTTGTTAACATCGAGTATAGATTTAAATGTCAGGAAGTCGTTTCTGAAAGTATTTGTATGGAGTGTAGCCATGTATGGAAGTGAAACATGGACGATAAATAGTTTGGACAAGAAGAGAATAGAAGCTTTCGAAATGTGGTGCTACAGAAGAATGCTGAAGATTAGATGGGTAGATCACATAACTAATGAGGTTTTGAATAGAATGGGGGAGAAGAGGAGTTTGTGACACAACTTGACTAGAAGAGGGGATCGGTTGGTAGGACATGTTCTGAGGCATCAAGGGATCACCAATTTAGCATTGGAGTGCAGCGTGGAGGGTAAAAATTGTAGAGGGAGACCAAGAGATGAATACACTAAACAGATTCAGAAGGATGTAGGTTGGAGTAAGTACTGGGAGATGAAGAAGCTTGCACAGGATAGAGTAGCATGGAGAGCTGCATCAAACCAGTCTCAGGACTGAAGACAACAACAACAACAACGACAACAATTGTGTTACGGTATACATTTCAGAATAAAATCCATTTGTGAATTATTTTTCTTTTGGTTTCTTAGTTTCGGCAGATTAATCTGTCATCTTCACAAGCCTAGAAAATTTTGGACGATATGAATCATAAAAATATGGACATAAATTTACGTAACGTGTAAGAAGTGTATCCGTTTAGCACATGTCAATATCTTCTTCAGAGAAGCGTGATGCAATGACATGCTCAAAAATGTACATATTGTATGAGATAATTGTAATCACAGATTGATAATTTACTCTGAACGTATGTCGTTTATGTACATAGTGCAGTTGCTGTGCGATAAGAAAGGAACACGTATTGGAACACATAGGAACCATAACTAAGGTGCGTAAAGAAAGTTATTTATAATGCATTAGAAAGATGTTTGACGTAGCTCCTCATAAGCTATTGGTGACAGTAATATATAAAAGGAATGAAATGATTTTCACCATTTTATAAGAGAGATTGTACAATCGAAACAGTGTTTTTTTTGTGCAAGCTGACCATTCACCATTCAACACATTTTTGGCTTTTAGGTAAGCATTTTTAAACATTTCAAACTCTTCCACAAGTTACATTTTTGGAGTGCTTGTCAACTATAGGCTGAATTTCCATGTTAAGCAAAGATGGAGGAGGAAGAGTGTGTTTCCCGATTTTGAGATGTACAGGGTGATTCAAAAAGAATACCACAACTTTAGGAATTTAAAACTCTGCAACGACAAAAGGCAGAGCTAAGCACTATCTGTCGGCGAATTAAGGGAGCTATAAAGTTTCATTTAGTTGTACATTTGTTCGCTTGAGGCGCTGTTGACTAGGCGTCAGCGTCAGTTGATGCTAAGATGGGACTGTTCAACAGAAAGCTTTTTGTGTTATTGAGTACGGCAGAAGTGAATCGACGACAGTTGTTCAGCGTGCATTTCGAACGAAGTATGGTGTTAAACCTCCTGATAGGTGGTGTATTAAACGTTAGTATAAACAGTTTACAGAGAATGGGTGTTTGTGCAAAGGGAAAAGTTCTGGACGGCCGAGAACGAGTGATGAAAATGTAGCACGCATCCAGCAAGCATTTGTTCGCAGCCCAGGAAAATCGACTCGCAGAGCTAGCAGAGAGCTGCAAATTCCACAATTTCACTAGGATGGAGCGCCACCACATTGGCACTTATCTGTCCATAACTACCTGAACGTCAACTACCCGAGGCGATGGATCGGCCGCCAGGCAGCACTTCATCACTGGCCTCCAAGAAGCCCTGATCTTACCCCCTGCGAATTTTTTCTTATGGGGGTATGTTAAGGATATGGTGTTTCGGCCACCTGTCCCAGCCACCATTGATGATTTGAAACGAGAAATAACAGCAGCTATCCAAACTCTTACGCCTGATATGCTACAGAGAGTGTGGAACGAGTTGGAGTATCGGGTTGATATTGCTCGTGTGTCTGGAGGGGGTCATATTGAACATCTCTGAACTTGTTTTTGAGTGAAAAAAAAAACCTTTTTAAATACTCTTTGTAATGATGTATAACAGAAGGTTATATTATGTTTCTTTCATTAAATACACATTTTTAAAGTTGTGGTATTCTTTTTGAATCACCCTGTACTGCAAAAGTTGACCTATATAAACTTTGTAACCTCCCGACAAAAATTATGTTGTTACATGGGAATGAGCCAAGTGTAACCTCCCCATAGAAAAATGTAAATGAAAATGGGCCAAATGTAAACTCCCCACAAAATATTGTTAAATGAAAATGTGCCAATCGTAACCTCGCCACAAAAAATAATAATTAAATGAATTTTACTTAATATTGTAACCTCTGAACAAAATTGGCTCCCATTTATTGTCTGTGTGCGGAAATGCATTCACACATAATATTCCCACAAAATTCTTTTCTTATTTAATGTCAAGTTCGAAACAGAAAAATTCCTAAACACCAAAATAATAAAAAAAAGTTTTGTAACCTGATGAATTTTATGAGGACAGCAGCGCTGACCTTCGTCCCTGTATTCTGAATAAAAAAAGCAAAAATTCTTACCTCAATAAAACTGCAACTATATCTGCTCTTAATCATTTTTCGACACTGCTTCGTGCAATGCTGGCGTATATTTCTTTTTTTTTATTCTTGGATGCAATGATAATGCATTGGAAAAATTCTTTAAATTGAAATGAATGCTTTTCTTTAAAAGAGTTGCTTTATATTATAAAAATTATTATTGGGGCATTTTTTGAACAAATTAAATTACAATTAACATACATTATTAAATATGCGCAAGGCTGCTTCTTTACCTTCTACAACAATACTCATCCTCCAGAGTCCTGACCAGAGTCGCGAGCAGAGCACACAGCCGACACACGCCGACTCCACCAGACTACTACCGACTCGCTACTAAAGCCGACCGACTACTACTGTCCACTCGCGCAGACAAGCGCAGACTAGTGACAAGCAACAACTAACGATAAACTACTCTCTGGTCAGAGATTCTGTCATGCCTCGCCCATCGCCGGCAAAGCATACGTCTTTCAAAATCTTTTTTTAGGAAGTACTCACGAAAACGTGTCTTAGAAGTCCTCCCTGCCTGTCCTATATAAAAACTCGGAGATACGTTAAAACTGAATTTTATGTACCCCATATCTGAAGGATTTCTCTGTTGGAGGCTTCTCATTTTGTCATTCTTACGATTTATACTATCTCAAATTTTGTAGGCTTCTAAAGATGACAGTTTAATCTGTGGATACGGCTGAAGCAAAAGAAAAATAGGCGGTGCAACTGGTAACTGAATTTTATTCTGCAATATATACTATTATATATTCTTATGAAACTACATGAGCCTAGACCATTCTGCGCTATTAGAGCCTGGACAAAACATGCTATCTTTGTACAGTGTAGACGTTAGTAAGCAGGATCTGAAAGAAGAAATTTTGCAGTTAAGATTCAAGCTGGTGATTTTGGATCTGAGTCACTTCCCCCCGCCACCTTCTCAAAGCTGTACATATGCTCAGTTTTAATAACGTATTTCCAAATATAACGGTGGCCCAACGGATTTTCTGAACTTTTCCTGTTACTGTTGTTGACTAGAGAGGCCATTCAGCGTTCTTGGAAGAGTTAAGAATTGCTTGAGAACTACAACAGAACAAGAGCGTGTTACTCGATTAGCTATGCTCGCAATAGTCAGAGTTAGCCTGTTCATTAGGTTATAACGGCATTATAGCCCAAAAGAGTTGTTGTTGTTGTTGTGGTCTTCAGTCCTGAGACTGGTTTGATGCAGCTCTCCATGCTACTCTATCCTGGGCAAGCTTCTTCATCTCCCAGTACTTACTGCAACCTACATCCTTCTGAATCTGCTTAGTGTATTCATCTCTTGGTCTCCTTCTACGATTTTTACCCTCCACGCTGCCCTCCAATGCTAAATTCGTGATTCCTTGATGCCTCAAAACATGTCCTACCAACCGATCCCTTCTTCTAGTCAAGTTGTGCCACAAACTTCTCTTCTCCCCAATCCTATTCAATACCTCCTCATTAGTTACGTGATCTACCCACCTTATCTTCAGCATTCTTCTGTAGCACCACATTTCGAAAGCTTCTATTCTCTTCTTGTCCAAACTAGTTATCGTCCACGTTTCACTTCCATACATGGCTACACTCCATACAAATACTTTCAGAAACGACTTCCTAACACTTAAATCTATACTCGATGTTAACAAATTTTTCTTCTTCAGAAACGATGTCCTTGCCATTGCCAGTCTACATTTTATATCCTCTCTACTTCGACCATCATCAGTTATTTTACTCCCTAAATAGCAAAACTCCTTTACAACTTTAATTGTCTCATTTCCTAATCTAATTCCCTCAGCATCACCCGATTTAATTTGACTACATTCCATTTTCCTCGTTTTGCTTTTGTTGACGTTCATCTTATATCCTCCTTTCAAGACACTGTCCATTCCGTTCAACTGCTCTTCCAAGTCCTTTGCTGTCTCTGACAGAATTACAATGTCACCAAAAGAGTTAGCATCTGTAAAACTAGAAAGAAAGTACAGTTCTGTAAAGTATCGAATTTACGAAGCTGCGAGCGTTAAAAAAATTTCTTTAGTAAAGGAGGTTTGATTTTTTTGCATTATAATTTTCTGACTTTATCCGAAAAAACGATAGTTTAAAACAAAAAAATTGGGGGAGGGGCCGATGAAAGATTACCCGGAGCGCGAAAATACTAGCGTCTGTGCTGCGTGTCTCAATATTACGAATTTGTCAGAGCATTAATAACGTCAATGACTCTTTAAATGTGTAGTTGGTTTGTTATCTGAATGCCCTACGCTTTGGTTTTGGAGTCTTTGTTACCTTGGAAGTACTCGCGGAACAAGTTTATAAATCCTACCACCGTAACATCGTGTGACTGGAGAGTTTTTAGATGTTCTCAACAGTTTCAAAAATACAGGGCTGTTTCTTGAGTAGCCTCTCAGCCTCTACAGCACCTTTAAGGACTCAGTTTAAACTGTGACATGATTCTTTTTTCCACGCCGTTGTATACGCCACTCATGCTGTATGATCTGTCGTGGCCTTGGCCGAAAATCTTGCTCATTTCTTGTTCGGTACAATCAATTAACTGATGTTCGTACCTCTTCGCACATCGATCTTTAGGCTGCGCAATCGTGGTAAATAGTTCGCATATAGTTAAGTCAGAATGATTTCCAAAACAACCTTTCCTTATCTTAAAACAGTGAAGGATTTATCTTGGCTGACCTGTTTTACTAAATTTTCCACTTTTCCTTGTCATTATAATAAATTTAAAAAATGTGGTTTTATAGATTGGCAACACTCAAAACGTGATAGAAAACGAACGAACAGACATAAAAACTGTTGCTGTGCAGAGTGAGAAACACGCGTAACTTCAGTTCAATTTAGAAAAGCGAAGTGTAAATAATGTAGCACAAGAAATACTGCCGGATGGCAAAAGCTGGCAAGTGCATTTGTGAATCGAAGTCTTTCAACGTCAGCCGCTGCTGGATGAAGCAGAATGCGTAAAGAAAAACACCATAAGTTGCACAGCCGGCCGTAGTGGCCGAGCGGTTCTAGGTGTTTGTCTGGAACCGCGCTGCTGCTACGGTCGCAGGTTCGAATCCTGCCTCGGGCACGGATGTGTGTGATGTCCTTAGGTTAGTTAGGTTCAAGTAGTTATAAGTCTAAGGGACTGATGACCTCAGATGTTAAGTCCCGTAGTGCCTGGAGCCATTTGAATTAACTTGCACACCAGCTTTATAAACGAGACCCAGTTATTAACCTAAAACAACCAAAAATGAACAAATGTATGTATCGAATCTGCAGAATAACTACGGAATATGTTTTATGAATAAAAGTGAAAGGCATCTAGTGTAATTATCTTTAATTAGATCGCAGAAAACTTAAGAGAGAAAACCAATAATGACTGATTCCTCATTTTTCCTACATTTTAAGGTAGATTCTGCAGACACGTTCTCGACGTGGCACTGCCCCTGCCGTCCTAGTCCAGTTAAGCAGTTCCTGTTATCGCTGGATTGTTTCCTCAACTGTACGGTGTTCTCCGCATATGCTTTTAGACTAAACGAAAAATCACGACGGGACGCGGTTCTCGACAACACAGGGATCCCTGCAGCGGTCTACGCCGTTGCTTAGCGATAGTTTGAGACGAGGCGAGTGGTGAGCAGATTGAATGTATCCGTCCCCAGCAAGGAAAAAATGTTAAAGCTGTGACATGCAGTAAGAGCACGGAACAAAGAATGCAGCTTGAAGGTAAGTTATAAGGTAACATCGAGTTCTGCCAGTACGTGGCTCATAAAAAAAATTTGTCAAAGCAATTGCATCTTTGTGCAGGTGCGTAAAATAAATTCTCACAGACCTGTACAGGGACTGGAGAACAATATGCAAACATCGCGAGAAATGTATGCTTACACATAAATGCAGGTGATAGACAAACCAGCTGGTTTACGTTCTTGTATTTGACTACGAACAGTACATGCGCAATTGGCTCAACACGTTGTAATGTTGTTGCATTAATTTGTTATGAAAGCGGTGCTGATAGACAATAAAAGCAGGTTAAAAGCTGTATATTTGGAAATTTATTTTAACATTGATCATTGAAATTTGAGTATATTAAACTTGAATCATAACTAAACTGGTGCCTTATTTAGGATTGTGAAAATGTGAGTTTGTAATCTTACGGAACACATCAAATGGGGAGCCAAGATTGGGAGACTACATGCAACACTGCATTCATAAAATAACACACGAAGAACGTTGAACCATATCCAAGTGGAAATTAACCGCAACCAACCGATTCAATTTTCACCCAAAGAAGTTACGTTCGTAGCACAATCCTGTCCGTCATGTAATTACCACACACTGGTATACTAAATTCATACTAACTCTCTGTGAAATCTTCCCGAAAAGAATAGCTGAGGGCTACTTTGATGCTTACACCACATGCTTCACTTGGTCAACTTGGTTTACAGAAAGAGTGTAACTCCACAATAATTTGGTAATTAAAATAAATTAGATCGAAAAGCAATTTACTAAAGAAAACCTCGAACTGGTTACTATCGTCTTACTATTAACCTGATGGGTCAATCAATTGTATAAGCACGTGGTACTGGTCTCACAAAGTACACCCCACATGGGTTGAACATAAAGAAAAGTTGCTATATTGAAAAATATTGTCAAGACGAGATGTTACAATCTCATGCACATTCGCATTTAAGATTGATGATCTTAGTTAGAGTTACGTATCATCAACACATGGTTCCACTTTGCTCACAAAGTAGTGACAAAGCAACTACTGGAAGATATTCTGAACTTCACACTCGAATTACACTGCGTAGAAATTTAAGATAACATAAGATATTTTAGATCTAAACCTGAAATAAAGGTGATTAAATTTTCAGTTAGTCTGAACTTAAGAATTCCATTGTCCTACGGACTTAGCAGGGACGCGCTTAGCCAGAGATCTTATCACTTCAGACGCTCGCCGTGGACAGACTGGCGTGGGCCCGTACCGAGGGTGCTTCACAGATACAAACGGAAATGACAAGAGAGGCAGCTTCCTATACCAACATGACAAGGGACAGACAGGACCATACTAAGGATAGAAACCTCTTTGTTTTTAGAAAGCGTAGCTACCTGTTCCGACGTTGGTCCTACTGTTCTCTAGCAGACAGGCTTGTCTGCTACCATCCAGCATGCAACTAGAAATACATTTGCTCATTCATCCTCTCACACAGAAGGGAAGGGGGTTGACAGTCTCTTATCATATATAGTATATAAAAGAAAGCGGATGTAGGTTCCGTATGAGACTGTGTGACATGAATTACATATAAACTGTGCTTTAAAGTGTAGTAGTGTGACAGCTCGTTCTTCTTTATGTGTAAAAGTAACACGTTTCACTGCTCAGTCTCCTCCCAGATAATCAGAAACACCACAGTAAATTTAGAAGAGGAATTTATGCCGTAAATGACAACAAGTTTCAGAAATTAACATGAAAGGAATCCGACAGAGACCTTTCAACGTTGCAAGTGATTCTGCATATCAGGGATCCGACAGTTCGTTGGTAGGTTTGTGAAGATGTATGGCATTATGCACGGGTCCTGTATTGTATTTAGCGTAAATAACGGGCCGTTGATTTGCGTACGCGGTGGTAGCGCCCAATAGAGACCAGATGGGTTCCGCAGGATTTACACCAGGCGAATTTGGTCGCCGAGGCATCAACGTGGGTTCGCTATAATGCTCCTAAAACCACTGTAGCACCGCTCTGGCCCCGGGACGTGGACAGTTATACTGCTGAAAGACAACATCGCCGTGGTGGGGGGGTGGGGGGTGGGGGGGGGGGGGAAGGGGAAGACATCAGGCACGAAGGGATGCAGATAGTTCGCATCTGTCAGCGTGTCTTCGATTACTGCTACAGGCTCCATGCAAGTCTCCCATAGCACAATACTGCTGCCACCAGCCTGCGACCGTGGCGTGCTGCACGTTTCGAACCGTCGTTTACCTCGATGACGACGTTTGTGGAGACGACCATCGACGTAGTGTCGAAAAAATGTGATTCACCCGAAAAGCCGACCCGTTTCCATTGGTCGACGGTCGAATCACGGAGATTCCGTGCCCACTGCAATCCTAACTGGAGATTTCGTTGGGTCAACACGCGAACACGTAGGGATGGTCTGCTGCGGAGCTCCATGTTCAACAATATACGACGGACGTTGTGCCTCGAGACAATTGTGCCTGCACCATCATTGTGCTCATCCGCCGAAGATGCCACAGATCCTGCTTAACAGAGCAGACAAGTCTCCGATCCCCACGTTCTGTGAAGAGTCGTGAATGTTGTAATGGTTCTTTATTTACGCGACCATTACGGCACTCCAACCCCAGTTTTCTGTGAAGTGACACATATTTTTGTGACAATATTCGCATTTGGTTTTATTAATGTGTAGGTACTCCGATGTATCGATATATTACAGTGATATGGTTCTTGTGTGTGTTCATTTCTGTGAGACTGTCATAATCTTTGACTTACTTGTAACCGTTTTGGCGCGAATGCGCACAGAGCAGTCTTTGTTTCACTTTGCAGAAGTTAATTTGTTATTTCACTTTGTAAAAGAACAGTCAAGTCTTGTGTTTGGTTAAAGTGGAAATTAAATATATGAAGATTGATACAAAACTGTTTTCTTGATGATGTGACAATTAAGAAGTAGTATATGTGAATTTACAAGAAGTTTAATAAAAATGTGGATCGTGAACACCAAGTCAAAAATTATTTCTACCATACCATTGTTCTGATCTGAGATTGTTTGATCATTAAGAATTTCCTGAAAAACGCCTTTGTTAGGTCTTCAAATATTTCTGAAATACAGATCTGGACCTTCTAGCAGTCAACGTGGAAACACCCTAGAATCAACAAGATCAGCCATAACAACTTCGACGAAATCTACGTGGGAATCCATTCAAGATAAGTGCCAAAATTAATGACTTTTTTACAGTGACTTCATTATTTCCATTATGACGATACCATCCACAGCCAATAACTTTGTTGTTGCCCGATGAAGCGGACATATGCTGCGTGAGAAACGTTATTAATCTGATTTCTAACCTACTTTGCAAGTGGTGGTATAGTTAGAATGCCGAATCATTTAGCGCCTAGTGGTAGTTGCACTGTCCTTCCACCTCTTTCCGTAGATGCTCACTACAGTAGCACGTGGACATTCCACCAGCTTCACCGTTTTCAAGATAATCTTGCACAGTCTCTGCGTAATAATAATCTGCCCATTGTCAAAGTCGCTTATCACAGTGGATTTCCCCTTTTGCAGCCCATATATTCACTAGGGGCATCCCTCGTCCTTGTCTTCTTCGCTTGCTTACTTTTGTTACCGCATCATGAACCCGCAACACCACCAGGCGGCATCCAACGACGCTGTGGATCGTGGTCATAACGTTTTGGCTTAGCAGTGTATTACTAACTGAAATTTCGTGGCAAATTTGTCCGCCCCCAGTAGCTGAGTGGTCAGCGCGACAGAATGTCAATCCTAAGGGCCCGGGTTCGATTCCCGGCTGGGTCGGAGATTTTCCCCGCTCAGAGACTCGGTGTTGTGTTGTCCTAATCATCATTTCATCCCCATCGACGCGCAAGTCGCCTAAAGGCCTGGCCAGACAGAATCCGGCCTGCCGCTGCGACGGACGGCGCAGCGGTGGGCCGGGCCCGTCAGCGGCCAGGGACGCCACACAGGCAACGGCCGCAGCGACTCTTGCTGCGTCAGCTGTTACACTGTGGAAGGGGCCGAAACCCATTATTAAGCTTGCATGCGTAGCGCGATTGTCTTGCGTTAGACGATTTGGAATCTTCACGCGGGACACGTTATCTTTGTGCAAGTTCCATTGATAGCAAGAGAGAAAGCTTAGGAGAATACCATCGTCTGTGTATTGATCTAGAGTCTGACGAAGATAGGTTCTTCAAATATTTTCGTATGTCGCGAGAATGTTTCGAGGAAATGCATCGCCTGATAAAAAGGTAGCACCGAGAAGTGCACAACGAACTGGAGAACGCCAATTGATACAAGGCACAGACAAGCCGTTTGTTTGAGGTAAGTTTTACCGTTTGTGGCCTCTTTGTGCTTGAAATAGAAGTCATATAAATTATTCCATTTCAGTTTTGCTGTATCATATGAAAGGTTCGGGGGAAGAAAGTGCTATCCCACAACGTAGTTACGAGTGGAGTGATAAATTTATCTGCAATGTTTACGAATACAGCAAACGATAGTAACATCTAGTTCCGTATGTCCCGCTAGAGAGAACTTTCTGCTTAATAGATTGTTTTGTTTCATTGTATTCATAACATTGTCATTGAATTTAAACAAACATATCTTTGGTCGTTAACTTATCTATTCGTTCTATCGGCATAATTGATGTTAATCTTTTCCAGATACTTGACTACAGGCGACAGTCACCAGAGCATAGCTTTTTCTTTTCCGTTAGGACGTTCAACAGTCTCAGATATTGTGAAACAAGTGTGTCAGGCAATATGGACTGTTCTACAGCCCAAGTATTTTACTACTACAATAGATATGTGGAAGAAACCTGAAGAAGGATTTATAGAACTGGGGGTTTCCGAACTGCCTTGGAAGCACAGACGGAAAGGCTATCAGGTTAAAATGCCCGAAGGATAGTGGATCCCAGTTCTTCTGTTAGACAGTTCTTTTCACTAGTTCTCCTGGCGATCGTTGATCCATACTACCGAGTTTACAGTAGTTGATATTGGAAGTTATGGACGTCACAGTGACAACACTATTTAGCTTTCTATCAAGAGTATATCGAGGACAAATGTATTCTACCTGCAAATCAGGATCGCATCTATCATACAAACAGTTGTATTCTCTCACCTCCTCTACAAGTCTTTCTGTGTGCATGCACTACGAGCTGCAAGACAAAAACCGCCTGAAGCCGGTGCTTCTAGTGTGACAGTAGAGCAGTTGAATGCTCCAACAGAGGCAAGCAGCCGCTCCGGCTTGCGGCGAATCTGTGACAACCCGGCGGCGGCCGGTGCGGCAGTCCGGCTGCCGGTGCGTCAAAGCCGCACTCAGTGTGACTGCAGCCATACAATAACGAGCGATTCAACAGTGCGGCCTGCCGGCTGCGGTTCAAGGCCGCGTTCTGTCTGGCCAGGCCTTAAATGGCGTCAAATCGAAAGACGTGCACCCGGCGAACGGTCTACACGACGGGAGGCCCTAGTCACACGATATTTACATTTACGTGGCAGGTTAAACCTGTGTGCCACACCGAGGCTCGAACTCGGATGCTTTGCCTTTTTCCGTCTTCTTCTTCTTTTCTTTTTTTTTAAATCCACCTCTGTCGCACCAGCACTTCCTCGCAAAGTCTGGCGATCGCCTTCGACATCAGTGAGAGAAAACCAGGGTGGTGGCGACGCATCAGTACATCATCGATGTACATCTTCTCGCAAGTGGATATGAATAACTGCTGAGGGGATAGAATACGTAAAATGTAAGAAGGGAACTACGTCAGCTGCTCCTAGCATGGATGATGCAGCTGTGGGAGGGATTTCGAAAAGAGCTTCGGAGAAGAGGAAGATGTGCCGCAGGGGCCATCAGGTCACGGCAAAAGTCCGTCCAGGTCGGCGTCAGTAACCGATGGTAGGTCCTGTAGAACTCTAACGGGAGGCCAACGGATCCGGGCGACTGGTGAGGCGTGCTGGCCTGTATAGCTGCAGTGATCTCTTCCTCCGTCATGTCCTCGAGTAATTCCATTTGTATGTTCCGCGGTAGCGTGCCATATATATGTATACAGATCTCCTCAATGACGTCAGTTGACCGTAGTGATCGTGTCTGATCTCACATTGTGTAGTGGCACAGCGTCCGTCGGCCGAAGTTACGGCATGGAGCAGCGTCCGTCGCCGATGCAGGTGTTCAGCGATGATCTGATGCATCAAAGGTCCTTCGTGATGCATGCTACCCGCGGTGTGGGCACCAACAATCGTCCCTTCAAAGGTACCCATGATCGGTGCTTTCGTACGATTCATTGCTTGCTGACGAACAGGCGAATGTGTCACTGTGAGACAATCACGCAGAATGCGGTAATACCTAAAAGTCTAGTCAGTGCCGCCTCCAGGTAGCGAACTCCCTGCCGTGACCATTGAGCGCCTCTTTAAGACAAAGCTTGGGGCATAGCACCCACCATGAGAGTGTGGGCGGGTAAGTTTGTTGCTGACAGGCGTAGGTTGTCAACGTTATCTCCACGATCTGTTGGCATTCTTCGAAATGTAGGAGTGACATGATCAATTTCCAGGGGCCTCGCTCATGCCATATCATTTGGCGGCGCAAGGTGACAGTAAATGAGTTGTAGACACTTGGGAGAAGCGACACTCGTGAGAAACTGGAATGTGGCGACACTTGTGGGAAATCCGGGATACTGAGGGACCGGCACAGGGTGTGTCGCAAATGCTGCGCCACTATCTGCTCGGCCACTACCTGCAGCCGCTTGTTGTGACTGAGCGCTCAGCTTGTGCCGGCCCGGGCAGCTGCCGAGGGACATTCAAACTCCTCCAGTGCAGCCAGGTTACATTATTTCAGAATGTTTTTGGGCAAGGAAGAGTGGCCTAAGTCAAATTAGAAATCGGAGCTGATTTTTCCCCTACGATATCATGTCAACCATAACTTGCAGCACAGTTATGCATAAGACCTTTTTCATTGGAATTTTTGTGCTGATTAATCTTACATAGGGCAAAATTTTCGCTCAACCTCATACTTAACGATGTATTTTACAGAAACTATAGAAACCGTGAGAGGTGGCATGAGCCCCCTCTCATATATCTATCTTACGATTCTCCTCTCTAATTGCATGCGGTGAAAAGTTGCTATTCCTTCACACGCGGACTTCCCATGCAGCGTCTCTCGTCACCCAGGTGGTCCGGTGACAGGCGGGCTCTGCTAAGCCGACGGGTGTGAGGAAGTCGAGTGAATGCTTTGCAGACGCCGACATTGTCAAAAGACACGCCCGGAGGGGTCTGAAATAGCGGCTGGGCTAGAGGTTCCGTTACTTCGCAGAATCTTAGCGAAAACACTTTCTTGCGGGCTACCAGCTTGGCGTGGGAATGACTTGTGTACCCAGGCAGTTGTGGCGGGAAAATTCCCGCGCTTTCTGCAAAATAGTAACTGTGATTGGCTTGCTCAGGGCATAGCTCCGTGACGTAGCAAAATCAGCGCAGAAATTGGCGCTAAGAATCTCCATTGGTGGAATGGTAGTGCTCCGGCAATGGAGTGGAATTTTCCGCCGGTTTTCGAGTTGCTGATTGGAACGTTTAACCACGGCCACTGTGGTGGGGGCGGGAATGTTTTGTGTTCGGCATTGTACGGGTGCTCTGGGTAGTCGGCTCTCGCCTTTCGGTCGAGGACGTCGAAGCAACCAGCCATCGCCTGCGGTACGCCAGATCGTGTTCTTGCAGTTAAGAAGACAGTTTGGTAATGTATGTCCGCAGCACCGGCAGATAGGAATTTTCCTAGGTGATAATCAGAGCTCAGCAGAGCGCACCTGTTCGTCTTTTTCTAATTTTGTTCTGTCTTGAGTAGCAGCAATTAATGTTGGGTTGGCTGTGTGTTTTCTCTTAAGATTTGAGTTGCAAGGAATTGGCTCCACATACCACTTCGTCATAATCCTCACAATCTAGTTTAGGGACAACTTCACATTCACAGCGTTTGTTTGAGTATCCAATTTGAGTCAATTTGATGTATTGTAAAGGTTTCAAGAGTTTTTGTTTATTATTTTGTGTTTAGTCTTAATAAATCATATTGTTATTTTGGACAAAACTTTCATTCTGTTAATCTACATCTACATTGATACTCCGCAAGCCACCCAACGGTGTGTGGCGGAGGGCACTTTACGTGCCACTGTCATTACCTCCCTTTCCTGTTCCAGTCGCGTATGGTTCGCGGGAAGAACGACTGTCTGAAAGCCTCCGTACGCGCTCTAATCTCTCTAATTTTACATTCGTGATCTCCTCGGGAAGTATAAGTAGGGGGAAGCAATATATTCGATACCTCATCCAGAAACGCACCCTCTCGAAACCTGGCGAGCAAGCTACACCGCGATGCAGAGCGCCTCTCTTGCAGAGTCTGCCACTTGAGTTTATTAAACATCTCCGTAACGCTATCACGGTTACCAAATAACCCAGTGACGAAACGCGCCGCTCTTCTTTGGATCTTCTCTATCTCCTCCGTCAACCCGACCTGGTACGGATCCCACACTGATGAGCAATACTCAAGTATAGGTCGAACGAGTGTTTTGTAAGCCACCTCCTTTGTTGATGGACTACATTTTCTAAGCACTCTCCCAATGAATCTCAACCTGGTACCCGCCTTACCAACAATTAGTTTTATATGATCATTCCACTTCAAATCGTTCCGTACGCATACTCCCAGATATTTTACAGAAGTAACTGCTACCAGTGTTTGTTCCGCTATCATATAATCATACAATAAAGGATCCTTCTTTCTATGTATTCGCAATACATTACATTTGTCTATGTTAAGGGTCAGTTGCCACTCCCTGCACCAAGTGCCTATCCGCTGCAGATCTTCCTGTATTTCGCTACAATTTTCTAATGCAGCAACTTCTCTGTATACTACAGCATCATCCGCGAAAAGCCGCATGGAACTTCCGACACTATCTACTAAGTCATTTATATATATTGTGAAAAGCAATGGTCCCATAACACTCCCCTGTGGCACGCCAGAGGTTACTTTAACGTCTGTAGACGTCTCTCCATTGATAACAACATGCTGTGTTCTGTTTGCCAAAAACTCCTCAATCCAGCCACACAGCTGGTCTGATATTCCGTAGGCTCTTACTTTGCTTATCAGGCGACAGTGCGGAACTGTATCGAACGCTTTCCGGAAGTCAAGAAAAATAGCATCTACCTGGGAGCCTGTATCTAATATTTTCTGGGTCTCATGAACAAATAAGGCGAGTTGGGTCTCACACGATCGCCGTTTCCGGAATCCATGTTGATTCCTACATAGTAGATTCTGGGTTTCCAGAAATGACATGATACGCGAGCAAAAAACATGTTCTAAAATTCTACAAGAGATCGACGTAAGAGATATAGGTCTATAGTTTTGCGCGTCTGCTCGACGACCCTTCTTGAAGACTGGGACTACCTGTGCTCTTTTCCAATCATTTGGAACCTTCCGTTCCTCTAGAGACTTGCGGTACACGGCTGTTAGAAGGGGGGCAAGTTCTTTCGCGTACTCTGTGTAGAATCGAATTGGTATCCCGTCAGGTCCAGTGGACTTTCCTCTATTGAGTGATTCCAGTTGCTTTTCTATTCCTTGGACACTTATTTCGATGTCAGCCATTTTTTCGTTTGTGCGAGGATTTAGAGAAGGAACTGCAGTGCGGTCTTCCTCTGTGAAACAGCTTTGGAAAAAGGTGTTTAGTATTTCAGCTTTACGCGTGTCATCCTCTGTTTCAATGCCATCATCATCCCGTAGTGTCTGGATATGCTGTTTCGAGCCACTTACTGATTTAACGTAAGACCAGAACTTCCTAGGATTTTCTGTCAAGTCGGTACATAGAATTTTACTTTCGAATTCAATGAACGCTTCACGCATAGCCCTCCTTACGCTAACTTTGACATCGTTTAGCTTCTGTTTGTCTGAGAGGTTTTGGCTGCGTTTAAACTTGGAGTGGAGCTCTCTTTGCTTTCGCAGTAGTTTCCTAACTTTGTTGTTGTACCACGGTGGGTTTTTCCCGTCCCTCACAGTTTTACTCGGCACGTACCTGTCTAAAACGCATTTTACGATTGCCTTGAACTTTTTCCATAAACACTCAACATTGTCAGTGTCGGAACAGAAATTTTCGTTTTGATCTGTTAGGTAGTCTGAAATCTGCCTTCTATTACTCTTGCTAAACAGATAAACCTTCCTCCCTTTTTTTATATTCCTATTAACTTCCTATTAACTTCCATATTCAGGGATGCTGCAACGGCCTTATGATCACTGATTCCCTGTTCTGTACATACAGATTCGAAAAGTTCGGGTCTGTTTGTTATCAGTAGGTCCAATATGTTATCTCCACGAGTCGGTTCTCTGTTTAATTGCTCGAGGTAATTTTCGGATAGTGCACTCAGTATAATGTCACTCGATGCTCTGTCCCTACCACCCGTCCTAAACATCTGAGTGTCCCAGTCTATATCTGGTAAATTGAAATCTCCACCTAAGACTATAACATGCTGAGAAAATTTATGTGAAATGTATTCCAAATTTTCTCTCAGTTGTTCTGCCACTAATGCTGCTGAGTCGGGAGGTCGGTAAAAGGAGCCAATAATCGGTAGAGCAACCCTATCATTCCTCACTATGTTAATGAAACCTTCGTTTATTTAACTTATTTATCAAATTAAATTATTGCAGGTGCCAAACACTCTTCTACTCCACTGGCAGGGTTGATTAGAGTCAGTTCGCGTATTTTTTTTTTATCCTTGTGCAACAGCAAAAGTCGGAGTTAGAATAGGGGGGGCTTAGAGCATCATTTACATATGTGGTTTCTAGAAGAATTTAGTGTTAAATACACTTCTAGCCCCGGCACCTCGCAACCGAAAATGCTTCCCATCTTTCAACCCCTCAACCAAAATTTGATATGATAGGAGTGGCAACCTTTTACCATATATTAAGAGGAGCCAACTAAAGAATTAAGTTCTCAAAAGAAACTTTTTTCTTTAATTATTTCTAAATAAACCTCAATTTTCCCGCACCACGCAGGGAAGTGTACCGAGGTCTAGTGTGAGTCCTGCTAGCAATTAGCGTTAAAAAATGCAATTTATGTATTGAAACAAGATGTATTCATCGTCCACTCACAGACATTGTTTCTAAAATTCTCTACACGAAAATTCTGATTATGATTGTTAGAAAAGCTATGCCTTTTCAGGCTTCATTAGTGAATCTTTTAGAATTTGCAAGAGACACTTGGCCGAATGTTCAAATGTGTGTGAAATCTTGTGGGACTTAACTGCTAAGGTCATGAGTCACTACTAAATTTAAATTATCCTAAGACACACACACACCCATGCCCGAGCGAGGACTCGAACCTCCACCGGGACTAGCCGCACAGCCCATTTAACCGACTTTGTGTCGTTTCCAGGGAACACCACGAGGAGGTAGTCTCTCATCGTCCCTCATTATATTTATTTACAATATTTACAGGATGATTATTTATTCACAATTTTTACAATAGGACGATCGGCGTGAGCTGAACCCCTTTTCAATATTTACAAGTGTTGCTGTTGCTTCCGACATTTCCTTTTCATTGTAATTTCTGTGCATAGGCTACACAAGTAAGAAATGATTTTATATTGCCGTCAACTTGGAGTCTTGTAAGGGCCTTAGAAACTATCTCATCTGTCTTAATTGCGGACTTCTTTCTTCTTTTCCCACCTAGATTTAAAACTAGTCGGTCAAATTGGTGCCCATGATATTCTGCGACCTCTCTGAGAATTTTTACTAAGGAATAAAAATTTGGATGAACCTTCGAAATTAACGTGTTTATCCTCCGATTCCATCCTTCTGAAACAGTGCCGGTGCGGTGACGCCTTTCTGCGCAGTTCCATATATCCCTTGGCATGTCTTCATTATCCAGCCAGTGTTCAACAAAATAGTCGTAAAAATCCTGCAGTTTCTCGTTATCTGGCGTGCTCTCCTGAATGCATAGCCACCCATCATCTAACATGTCCAGGGGAATGTGAGCCAAAGCGGAACACAATCTTATGTGAAAACGAATTTCTTAGTTTTCTTTGTAGGCAGCAACAAGGCCGCAATTCTGCACTTGCCTCCACAGGCACTGATTGAAATGGTAGTTGCGGCCATTAATCTTTGCATCAGGAAACAAATGTGTTACTGATTGGATGATTGCAGCTTCAAAACCCATCATGATAGCTGTAGGATTCCATCCAGGTACGTTGCTCTGAACAGCTGTGAAAAGGCGATCGTACGTTTCTCGTTTTTTATTGGGTAGCAAGGCATACACGGTTAGAACTGTGTTTGTTTCCTCCTCAGAACTAGAAATGTCGGCGTGAACAATAGATAACTGTCCGAACTGCTTGCTGGAGCTTTTCAAAGTTCCATCGACAAAGAACGAATTGCAGTATGTTAAACAGGATTTTCCCCTTTTACTGGCGAACACCAATATCCTATCATTTGGTCCTCTGTCGTCATCTGCAAGTAAAAATTTGCTCCCATCATTCATTAGCAAATGATGTTCTTGCAGAAATATTCCTGCAGCATCGGTCGGATCTTGTGTAGATCCTATGATCTTTTGCCTGATGCATTGCAGCGATCTTTTTGCACTCCTGTGTGACGGCAATGATGTGACGATGTCGTATTCTTGATTGAACAGCGGCCCTACTTCTTCGGCGTAAACAGAATTGAAGTGTCCGTTTCTTTTGCACGCCTTTTGGAGTTTGCCACGTGTTTTCGCACTTCATTAGCTGCGACGTCCGGAATACATGTATGGCTGCCTTCGCCTTTACTAAGTTGTTTCTGGTAGATAGTCTTCCTTTACGCTTGTTTACATTTACGCACCGCAAATAACTTATACCTTCATTATTGGTATATTCCACTATATACTGGTAACCGTTATAAATCACTGGAGGCTTCCCTTTCGTTGTCGTGGTGAATTACATGTTTACAACAGCAATACTGAACTGCGATGCGCTACCTGTTCGGTCTCCACAGCAATACTGATCTGCAGTGCGCTACTTGTTAGGTTTCCCTGTAGACCGCCCGCTACATGTTCGGCCGGGTCTCCTCACGAATGTCGCTCCTCACAACTCTCGCTCCTCACAAGTGTCCCAACCCCCAGTAAATATATAGGCCGCATGGTCGGGAAAGCGAACGGGACATATTTCAGTAAGCTGTGTGCCCAGAAGAACGGAATGCGAGACAAACGCACTCTATGCGGCTGGAGGAGTCGCTGAAACCCTCCCTATCGCCATTTAAATACTCCCACACTTCCACTTGTCAAAGGTTGGCTATGATGGTAGAGAGCACTGCACACGGAGTTATTGGTGGCAGTTGACCTTTCGGCACCTGAAGGAGTTCAAATCCCCACCGAAAATTAAGGTGTCCCGACATGTCATAAAGAGAGGTGCGACCGCATCCTCGAAGAAAGTGAACCATTCACGGCGACGGCCTTATCCGGAGAGCGCGTAGATGTTTACAGTTCTGACGTCATGGAAAGTGAGTGCAATGCCTGTCGCTTCAGGGATGACAGCAATGTCTTCGGCACTTGAGCCATTACAGAGGATTGCCACGACACTACCAGTGGCAGACGCGAGCGGCGTATCCCAAAGGGCCGACGAAATCCGCAACGTAGAAATCTTGGAGGAGGGTATGTCTACATTAGTACGTACCGTGTATCTCGTAACTGAGCCGTGCTGCAGGGTCGATACCTCGCGCTCGACTCGCGAGTATGTCTGTAGTGCTGCGATGTAAGGTTCTCTTTGTTTTTAGACAGAGAAGGCTGGACCAGTGCCCGGAGAGAGATTTTCTGGTGGTTGCCGTTGAAAGAGGTCACTGGAAGTCTGTTTTGGCTAGGAGGAGTTCTGTACGGAAGTGCTCTGATTGGAGCTCGCTGAACCAATAAGGAGAAATAGCATAAACACCCCAAGGAGGGCGCTCTTGCACCAGAAGCGAGCCGCGATCAGCAGACGTGCAGCCTGTGGCAACTTCTGTTTTCCAGATCCCGCTGTTTATGCTGGATTATCTGTGGCAACTTTTGTTTTCCAGATCTCGCTGTTGGTGCTGGTTTATCAGGAAGACGAAGCCTTGCTTACTAATACTAGGTGAGTGCCATAATTATCCTCATGCTTTGTCGGTTTTCCTCAGATCCGAGCAATAGAGTGTTTAGCACAGTTCTTGGAACATTGTTTGCCTTGCTGTGGTGAATCAGTTACTTCCTTATTTGGGCACATGCGCGTATTGCTTATTTAGTGCGCCTTTGGCGTATTCGTGTCGATGTTGGACGTAATTTGTTTTCGCTTTTGGCTTCTGTTGCACAGCGTTTCTGTTTTACTGTGTTCACCTGTTGACTGGGTTGTGTGTGTTATCATGTCCAGAGTAGTGGACCCGGTGTAAATTTTTTTTGAAACATATTTGACTATATGAGCCACCTTTTCATATTTCTTGTCTGAATCTGTCAAAAGTTGCAACCTCTGTCGAGGTATCCGTTTTTTTAATTACGTTAAATAGGGAGGTTGTAATACACGTTTGCTCACTTGTCTTATAGGGTATCGGTGTGTTATAGAAGTCAGTTATAATCTGGTCCCTCACCTCAGCCCTGGCGTGTGCCTGCGCGGCCTGGATGGACGCTGTGCTTGCATGTTTTGGCTGACGTGTCGGTGGGAGCCTTGATTTCTCTTAGGACATGCTGCTGGACATCACGCCTTACAGGCACTACTTCTGTGTGTATTTTGCCCAGTATGTTTCTTACTTTTATCTTTTAGCATTTGTACGAGGCCCCAGGAGTACACAACATTCCATTAGAACTAATGATGACAAAACTCTACCATCTGGTGAGCAAGATGTATGACGCAGGCGAAATACACTCAGACTTCAAGAAGAATATAATAATTCCAATCCCAAAGAAAGTGGGGGTTGACAGATGTGAACCGAACTATCAGTTTAATAAGCCACGGCTCCAAAATCAAACGCGAATTCTATACAGACGAATGAAAAAACTGGTAGAAGCCGACCTCGGGAGAGATCAGTTTGGATTCCGTAGAAATGTTGGAACACGTGAGGCAAAACTGACCCTACGACTTATCGTAGAAAATAGATTAAGAAAAGGCAAACCTACGCTTCTAGCATTTGTAGACTTAGAGAAAGCTTTTGACAATGTTGACTGGAATACTCTCTTTCAAATTATGAAGGTGGCAGGGGTAAAATACAGGGAGCGAAAAGCTATTTGCAATTTGTACCGAAACCAGATGGCAGTTATGAGACGAGGGACATGAAAGGGAAGCAGTGGTTGGGAAGGGAGTGAGACAGGGTTGTAGTGTCTCCCCGATGTTATTCAATCTGTATATTGAGCAAGCAGTAAAGGAAACAAAAGAAAAGTTCAGAGTAGGTATTAAAATCCATGGAGAAGAAATAAAAACTTTGAGGTTCGCCGATGACATTGTAATTCTGTCAGAGACAGCAAAGGACTTGGAAGAGCAGTTGAACGGAATGGACAGTGTCTTGAAAGGAGGATATAAGATGAACACCAACAAAAGCAAAACGAGGATAATGGAATGTAGTCGAATAAAGTCGGGTGATGTTGAGGGAATTAGCTTAGGAAATGAGACACTTAAAGTAGTAAAGGAGTTTTGCTATTCGGGGAGCAAAATAACTGATGATGGTCGAAGTAGAGAGGATATAAAATGTAGACTGGCAACGGGAAGGAAAGCGTTTCTGAAGAAGAGAAATTTATCAACATCAAGTATAGATTTTGAAGTGTCAGGAAGTCGTTTCTGAAAGTATTTGTATGGAGTGTAGCCATGTATGGAAGTGAAACGTGGACGATAAATAGCTTAGACAAGAAGAGAACAGAAGCTTTCGAAATGTGGTGCTACAGAAGAATGCTGAAGATTAGATGGGTAGATCACATAACTAATGAGGAGGTATTGAATAGAATTGAGGAGAAGAGGAGTTTGGGACACAACTTGGCAAGAAGAAGGGATCGGTTAATAGGACATGTTTTGAGGCATCAAGGGATCACCAATTTAGTGTTGGAGGGAAGCGTGGAGGGTATTTTTCATCAGTTACTTCCTGGCAACTAATTCCACGCTCACCTAGTGTGATTAAATGTATTAATGTTCTTGGTGAATCGCAAGTAAATAAAATAAATTCTTTAAGAAAAGATTTTGTAAGTTTAAAATCACGGTTCACTGCAGCTGAGTGTGCACTGATATAAACTTCCTGGCGGATTAAAACTGTGTGCCAGGTCGAGACTGGAACTCGAAGCCTTTGTGTTTTACGAACAAGTGGATAGGAGATGAGGCACAGCCGGAAGTAACATTGAGTCGCGATTTGGTAGTGCAATAGGTAGAACAGTTGCCTGCCAATGTCAGAGTGAAAATTTCATTCTGGATATAACTATCTGCAAAGAAATACTGTGGGAGTAAGAACCACCGTCCCCCTATTGGGTTTGGGGGGGGGGGGGGTGGCATCGGGGGGATTGACAGAGAAGGATGGGAGGAGAAGGTGGACAGAGAGAGGGTGAAGGAGGAGATGGAGAGAGAAAGTGATTATGAGGAGACTGACAGAGAAAGGGGAGAGGAGGAAATGGATAGCGAGAAAGGGAGAGGAGGAAATTAACACAGGGAGGAAAGAGGAGATGGGTACCGAGAGGGTGGAAGAGGGCCTTAGAGAGGGTGAGGAAGGGTAGGGGGGGAGGAGGAGATGAATTTGGGTAGGGGAGGAGGAAGTGGGCAGGTGGGGAAAGAACAGGCGGACAAAAGAGGGAGGAGCAGACAGGCAAGAGGGGCAGAGGAGATGAACGGTGAGTGGGTGGCGGAGGAGGTGGACAGAGCGTGGGAGGAGGGGGTGGACTAATAGAATAAATAAGCACCCGGGCAATTCCGGCTATTCGCCTAGCAGCAATATAAATTACATCCTCCACCATAAAAAAAAACGAACTAGATAGTGTACTCACTCATGTACTCTGTTTTATTACTGACGATAGAATTATATTACTATTTGAGAAAAGTGACTAATTCATGAATTTTATTATTTGACTCCACTAATTTCATATCGTCTAGTATGATGTAAATGTTTACGAACCTGACGATGGTCCAGGACTCAAACTGGTTATTAAACAGAGGCAAAGGTCCCGAGTTCGAGACTCGGTCCGGCACACAGTTTTAATCTGCCAGGAAGTTTCATATCAGCCCACACTCCGCTGCACAGTGAAAATCTCATTCTGGAAACAGATATTCATCAGCGGTAGATTGTTGTTTCTCAGATATTTACCAGCTATAGGGCACCAACTGCATAATATATATGTTGACTCTTCTTGTTGCCAATTATGACGACCAAATGCTACTGTCCGTAACAGTAGTATTATTCTTTAACGTTTTCATATCAGTGATGTCTAATTTGTCACAGTATCATTTGTACGTAACCTCTTATTCCATTGTGTACCCCACACCAACCTCACTGATCTGCCACAACAGATATTAATCGTTCACTCTAGGAGAAGTGGCAGGCGAAAGCAGCTCTTTTAGATACGAGTCGGAAGACTATATTTACGTGATATTTAGCTCCTCAACTTTTGTCTGCTTTCGTTTACGAGAGCGTAGACGCACTAAAAGTTGTATACTCTGCTAGCTAAATTTGAGTAAATAATTCGCATATCTTTACGTCAGAATGCTACCCGCATCTTCCTTTGACTGTCGTAAGGTAGGGAAAGATCTGATTGATCGATTTTACTAATTTTTCCTTGTTGTCTCTTATTTTCGTCTTTTTTATTTCGAGCACCGTGGCAATGCCCCGGTTGCCCTAGCCTAATTACGCATGTATCTGTCGGTCTATCCTCGTACGTGAAAATGTTTCGCGTTCTGTCACGGTGTGCATGAGCTTTTCGTGCAAATGACATTCGATCGTGTGCACAACAACTAGCAGAATACGAACTGCGGTATATGTGTCTGCAGTAGTTTCGTGATCGGACTGTGACTAAAAATTTGGGTCGATATACCCATTATCATAGAAAGGTCAGACATACTCAACCATAGCTCACAACTGCGATCACGAGCTTTCTACACTGATAACGATCGGTTTTTATGCCGAGCGAGACTGTAAGCACTAGTGAACGATTTTATCTTTCTGGAAGAGTAAATATCACAGTGGTGGCAGCACGATATAGTTGTTTGCAGCGGAGTAAGAAATGCACCGTAGACATAGCTTGCTACAATGCGTGTTCGCAGCCGAGTTAGCGCACGGTTCATGCAGTAGCTGCTGCTATCTGTGCTGTGTGTGTAACTAACTGCTGTGTGACGCATTGCCCGTGCGTAGAGGATAAGGATGGTGCGCGCAATTTGTATGCAAAACACACTCGGTCCGCGTCCCGTAAGCATTTACTATGTCCCTGGAACAAAGGTCCGTTTAGGCGGATAACAGCAGACTGGAATTCATTTATCTGCTGTTATTTTTCTTTATGAACTCGATATGTCCTTCGATAGCTAAAATAGCCGAAAAATTGAGCCGATATCTTCACCTAAATATTCATCGGAATGTCGCTGGGTTTTAGAACCAAGCCAGAAGCAATGACTAGGATACTCAGCGGTAATATTCTTATTACCGTCCATTTTAATAAAAAGCATCTCATTAATACCAACCCATCTTATAAGTTACTAAATTGAAGCATGTATGTTACTAGTGTGTTTAAAGTTTTATAAATCCTATTCGTTTACTTTCAAAATTTATCTTGTTAAGAACAATGTTCTCTCTTACAACTAACCAGACATTTTTCATATTTTACGTTACAGTTATTATGACAAAAGTGTTGTAATAGGTGTTATATCTAGTATCGAATATACGAATTATAAAAAATGTTCAAATGTGTGTGAAATCGTATGGGACTCTACTGCTAAGGTAATCAGTCCCTAACCTTACACACTAATTTACCTAAATTATCCTAAGGACAAACACACACACCCATGCCCGAGGGAGGACTTGAACCTCCGCCGGGACCAGCCGCACAGACCATGAGTGCAGCGCCTTGGACCGCTCGGCTAATCCCGCGCGGCAACGAATTACAAATAAATATGGCAGAAGTAGTGATAACAGTAATAACTATAGTAAGAAACACAGTTCACATCTGTTTGCGAAAAGGTAACAGACAGTGGTACAGAGGGTGGTTCGAAAAGTTCTCGGAACGGAATAGAAAAAAAGTATTTACATCACTGAAACGTTTTTATTTTTCAATTTAGTCTCCTTGTACATCAATGCACTTGGTCCAACGATGTTCCAGTGCCTCGATCCGATCTCGTAAATGAGTTCCCTTCAGGCCTGCAAAATAGTTGCCAACTGCGACTAGCAATTCTTCGTTTGATGTCAATCTTCGTCCACCAAGAAAAATTTTCAGTTTTGGGAAGAGATGGAAGTCTGACGATACCATATCAGGTGAATAAGGCGGTTGTGGCAACAATTCATACCTTAGTTCGTGTAATTTTTCCATGGCGACGGCATGCGTTTTTGATCCAGCGACAAGAGTTTTGGCACTCATCTTGCAGATACTTTTTCATTTCTAATTCTTGAGTTAAAATGTGATACACTGTATCAGATGAGATCTGGCAAGTGTAATCAATTTGCGCACTTTCAATCGGCGGTCCTCCATGACCATTGTGCACTTTTACAATGGTTTCTGGAGTAGTGACACATCTTGACCGACCACTGCGCGGATCATCTAAGCTCTCCTGACCAAATTTAAATTCAATTGTCCACTTGGCAACAGTTGGATATGAAGGAGCAGAGTCCCCCAGAGTATTCTCAAAATCGGCATGAATGTCCTGTGCTTTCATACCTTTCTTTACGAAGTACTTAATCACTGCTCGAATCTCGATTTTTTTCCATCTTCGCAAATCACAACGCGGGAACAACAGAGCCACGTCATCATCACAGCTCTCTCCAAAGAGTACCGACGTGAGACGTGTTAACAGGCAACAGTCCAATGAATATCACGTGAACAACTCGTTGCGCTAGCGCTGACCTCTCGTGGTGATTCCGAGAAACTTCTCAAACCACCCTCGTAAAAATGGTATAGGGAGAGAATGACGGACGTGGTAGAAAACAAGAAATAAGGAGAACAGAAATTTAAAAAAAAAACGAAACGAGAGAGATGTTTCGTTTAGAGAAATGGTCGTACACATTAATTTTTGACCGGAAGTTAGAGTATGAGAAAAGGAAGTGTTTCAGTTGTTTCTTAAATGCAACGGGGTATTCAGTTGTGCGCGGAGGACAGAGTAGCTTGTTCCATCGACAGCAGCAGCAATGCAGAATGAATGATACTGTTTCTTGTACATTTACAACTAGGATACTGGTTGCGTCACGCCGTGTGCGAGTCCTCCCTCGGGCATTGGTTGTCTGTTGTTCATAGCATAAGATAGTCTGAGTAGTGAGTAAGTCTAGGGACCGATGACCTCAGCAGTTTGGTCCCTTAGGAATTCACACACATTTGATACTGGTTTCATTAGTGAGATATTGTGATACAGTTGTAATGAGACACTTACTACAAAATCTACATCTACTGCGCAATTCACACTACTTCGAATCACCTTCTGACTACTTGTCTGACGTTCCACTCTCTAAGAGCACGTGGGAAAAATGAATACTTAAATCATTCTACACGAGCTCAGATTTCTCTTATTTTATTACAATGATAATTTCTCCCTGTGTAGGTTTGCGACAGTAAAATATTTTCACATTCAGAGGAGAAAGTTGGTGACTGAAATTTCGTGAAAAAATCTTGTCGCAACGAAAAACGCGTTTGTTTTAATCACCACCTCAACAAGCTTATCATATCCGTGACTCTCCCCCCCCTGCTTCACGACAATACAAAACGAGCTGCCCTTCCCTGAACTTGTTCGATGTCCTCCGTCAATCCCACCATGGTAAGGTTCCCATACTGCACTGCAGTACTCCTACAGAGGACGGATAAACATAGTGTAGCCAGTCTCTTTAATAGACCTATTACGTCCTCTAAGTGTTCTGCCAATAAAACGTAGTATTTGGTTTGCCTTACCCGCGAGATTATCTATGTGATCGCTCCAGTTTAAATTGTTTGCAATTATAATTCCTTGGTACGTAGATGAATTCAGAGCTTCTGAATTTGTGTGATATATCGCTTAACGGAAAATTTACGGATTTGTTTTTGTATTCATGTGGATGACCTCATACTTCCCCTTATTTAGTGTCAGGTGCCACTTTTCTTGCCGTACAGATGTCTTGTCTAAATCATTTTGCAATTGGCTCTGATCGTCTGGTGACTTTACGAGACAGTAAACGACGGCATCATCTGCAGACAATCTAAGATGGCTTCTCAGATTCTTTCCTAAATCGTTTATACATCACGAATAGCAGAGGTCGTGTAACACTTCCTTGGGGAACCCCTGATGTCACTTCTGTTTTGCTCGATGATTTTCCGTCGATGACTACGTACTGTGACTCTTCTGACAGGAAATCAAGAATCCAGCGATACTCCATAGGAACGCAGTTTGATTGGAAGTCTCTTGTGAGGTACGATATCTAAAGCTTTTCGGAAATTTAGGAATATAAAATCGATCTGCGATCCCCTGTTGATAGCGCTCATTACTTCGTGAGAATAAAGAGCCAGCTTTCTTCAAGGTAATTCATAATGTTCGAACACAGTATATGTTCCAAAATCCTGCAGCAAATCGACGTGAGTGATATGTGTGTAATTCGTCAGATTGTTCCTGCTTCTTTTCTTGGCTATTGGTATGACGTGAGCAAATTTCGAGTCTTTCGGTATAATCTTCCGTCTAGCGAGCGATGCTACGCGGTTGCTTAGTATGGGGCTATTGCAGTAGCATACTCAGGAAGGAAGCTAACTGGCATACTATCTGGCCCGAAAGAGTTGTCTTTTGTAAGTGCTTTAAGCTGTTTCGCTACAACGAGTTTGTCTACTTCTAAGTGACTAATTTTGGCTGCTGTTCTTGATTCGAATTCTCGAATATTTACTTAGTCTTCTGTGGTGAAGGAATTTCGGAAAACTAAGTTAGTAGTAACTTCACTTTATTGGCGCTGTCACCAGTAATATTACCACAGATATCGCGCAGTGAAGGTATTGGTTCTCTCTTGCCGCTGATGAACTTTACTTATGATCAGAATATCTCAGATTTCGAGAGTTTCGTTGTGCGAACTATTAGAAGCATCTCGCACTGAATTTGGCCCAGAGTTTCGAGCCAATCATGAAGACTCTGTTCTTTCGAATTTGGCATGCTTTTTTCGTTGCTTCTGCAACTGCGTTCTGATTTGTTTTTATGTACCATGTGTAACGCAGCAAGGCACGCAGCCGTCTAGTACGGTGGCTGCAGGATGGCTATGTTTTTTTTCGCTCTGCTCACAGCACACCTGACTCTCCCTGCCGTGAGAACCACATACTGTAGCGTAACATTCAGTCGATACGAAGATTCATACCCTCTACAAATCTAAATAATCCATATTAGCTATTATCCGATTTTGTTCAAATTTGGTACACAGCCGTTTTTTATTAATGGAATGACGCAGTCAAAATTTCAGATTTTTATTTATTATAGTTCCAGAGATAAAGAGAATTACCCAAAAGTCCTAAAGCCTACGCTTTTTTAAAAAAGAAACCAAGTTAGGAACAATAATACATTGACTTTCAATATCATTTGAATCCATTAAAACTTGTCGCTGCATAAAAATCAATTAATCAGAATTTTCTTTTTAAAACTTAGGTCACTTTGCATTACGTAATACAAAAATTGGTCAATTATTATTTTATTGTATTTTGTTGTGTGAGGGCGTGAGAATGATTGGGAGAATGTATGTGGGACATAAGGTAAAATTTAATACTTCATTTTACGTAAAACCTTGTGCAAACGAACCATGGAAAAGTTATGTTGCAACCACATTCGGGTGACATATGTCCGTGTGAGCATGTTTTTGTATAAAAGCAGCCAGATTGGCAGTTAGAGGCGGAATAAGTTTATCAATTTGAAGAATATTTCACACTTTGCTTATTTTGATTAAACATAATACAAGAAATTGAAGTTTTGCTGACATGAATTACTATTAAATTAGTGATTGGATAAGGCAAGATTTTCTGCGGGAATGATCAGGAAGGAACGCTCTGATCAGAATTAAGCTGTTCCTGCGCTAATAGAGGAGTGGGCAGTGAGGAGAGTACCTAGAGAGAGTCGTTTGCTAGCCGGCCTACGGATAACACGATGTCAGATCGCTCCTTAAAAATTCTCTGTAAGATGAGGAAATGGTGAGATAATTTCGGTTCGAAATTATCGTGACTGAAGCGACTGGAGTTACGAGCATTTTAATGAAAGTCTGGTGTTTCTAAGTTAACTAGCCAGCCGGTGTGGCCGAGCGGTTCTAGGCGCTTCAGTCTGGGACCGCGCGACCGCTACGGTCGCAGGTTCGATTCCTGCCTCGGGCATGGATGTGTGTATTGTCCTTAGGTTAGTTAGGTTTAAGTAACTCTAAGTTCTAGGGGACTGATGACCTCAGAGGTTAAGTCCCATAGTGCTCAGAGCCATTTGAACCATTTAAGATAAACAGTTGGAGAAATATGAGTGTATGAACTTTCTGGTCTGGCTGGCGAGCACTTCTTATGAAGAAGACCACTGAAACGACCGAATGTTTAACTAGCGAATGGTTGTGGGTCTGTGATTGGTAGAGCGTGAAAATTAGTCGGGTCGGACTTGCTAAAAGTCTCACTGCTTTTCGAGTGAATATTTGTTAGACAGACAGTGAACTTTCAATGACAACGTTTTAACATATTAAATACAGACTTGATAGCCATTTCATGTGTTTCAGTATAAATAAAAAAGAGAAGTAATCTAATTTTAAACGCTTTTCTGCAAGTATACGGAATATCTCGAACGCCCGATTTTTTAATCATGAACTTTCAGGAACTGACTTTCAACTAGAGTTACGAGGCCTCTGTGTGGTAGGTATTAGGTGGTGGTTTCATGAACGCTGCTTCCCACTGCCTAACACGTATCTGCTACCACAGAGGGAAGGGACATCGGCAAGAATCCTATAGAGGTAGGTGGACTTGTAACGTCCCCGCTCGGGCGTACGTTAACTTTTTAAAGCCTGTACTATGATGAGTTGACGGGCTTCACCTTTTTAAGAAAGGATTTTAGTACATATGTTGACCGCGTGTACCTGAATGGAAGCAAAATCGGACTTATACCCAGTCAGCAGCAACAATGATACGTCAAGCAAGTATAAGTGCAACTACACATTAGGACGGATAATAAACAGACACTGCAGACGCTACCAATGGTTAATAATACGGTCGCCAGCCTAATTAGGCATTGAGTGAGCTTTTCCCTTGTACAAGTGGATGTACGTACAAGCATAACCACACGTAGTAATACTGTATTATATGGTAAATTTTAGAACCAGAAAAATCTACTGAACTAAGATTTTCCCTTTTTGTACTAATTTGAACAAGCTATAAACACACAACATTACACTACAATGATTACTACGAACTGCGTTTTGCCTATTGATCCGACTGAAATCGGACATAGGTCACCCTAGAAATAGCACTTTTGACACACACATACAATGTCAATTTTAATAATGGTAAAACACTGATAAATTTGGGTTTTATTTTGACTTTAACTTTGCTGGTCAAATCAGTGCAATCACTTCAGAATTTAAATGAATAGAAAAGAAACGATTGAAAGAGAGGGGGAGAGGACCCTGAAACTGTTATGATCACGGTGTTGAAACCATTAACTATTGGAAACATAAATTACTCAGGATTTACAAAATATGAATTATTATTCTTATTGTCTAATTACTTCCTCATTTAACCACCATTATTTTTGTCTCAAACTAATTAAGCTTCCTTACTAAGCCAATTCCAAAATTATCTTAGTACTCTGTCAGACCTTTGCTCTTTACTTATATTTTCATTAACCATAAAGCTCCTTGAAATTCATTCTAGCATAAATAGCTCTGCAGTTAATTCTTATTAACATGAACTTTAAATCTTCATTTCGGGACACTCGGATTGCACAACATGTGGAAAGGACCCTGTCTAGGTGAGTGGTTAGGATAATTCATTGATAGAACAATTCTGGTAAAAGTTAATTTATTATTGAACTGTCAGGAACAAAATTAACACTGGTCCACACGAATACAATTCTAAAGATTCGACCTGTGCGAGTCGATGCGGCGGTTGGCGGGCGGCGAGATTGCGAGGCGCACAGCACACATACAATCACAGCTATGGCTTTTGCTGTATCGGCACTTTGCTTCTTCTTAGCGTCGCCCTCATTCTCAATCCAGTGCCATTAGAATATAGCCATGCTGTATAATCGTCGGAAGCGGCACATCCGAGGCTCAATGAAACCACTTTTTCCAGAATAGCCTCCTCGATCCGGAACGTGTTCCTCAGTCCGATGCCCAACTCCGACTGTTTGCTGAGCCCGTTATGCCGTGCCTGTGTGCATTTTCCCGCGCTCGCCTGCTATCCACCTTTTTCCGCTCCCCTACAGATAGGGTATTCACCAAAGGTTTTACATTCCACATATCCTAATACATTGCCTACGCATGGACCAGACGCAAATTACAATTTCAAACATGTTACAATAGATTCAACAGGGATTACACTTCAATTTTGTTATAGTATTGCTTGAAATCTGACGTAAATATTAATATTCACATCTAAAGTTGCTTACATTTTCTTTAACATAATTACACGAAAAGAAACATTACGTACATTAATTCATCGAAATTCCAAAGAAAAAATTTATTATATGTCCAGTAGTTGTTGTTACAGACTCAACGATAGCGTTAACAATAACACAGACGACTGACCCCACCCCGCCGTACATGGGGATCAGATGAACCGAGGTAAGAGCTTTGGTCTAAGGGCATGACGTGAGTGAAGAGGAGGAGGAAGCGAGATTGATGCATACGCAGGTAAATGCAAGACGAAGAAATTAGGATGGTGGTCACAAAATTTTAATTATTAACTTGGAAAAAAAATAGTTGTGCCATGAGACGAGGTTAGTCTTAGCGCTTTTCTACATGTTCACCCTTCAATGGCAAATTTTTACCAACAGTGGATGACTTGGCGCTGAGCTTGATTACAGTTCTGCATGTTGCTCGTTCAGGAAACGTTCTTCATTGGAGATCATCCTCATCGTGGCAGTTTCTGCTACAAAGTTGTTTCTTCATCTGAAGAAAGAGGAAGAAATCATTGTGGCCAAGTTAGGAAACTGAGTATGGGGAAGGCAAAATTTAATATCGTAAATAAGTAATATTTGTGGCTGTGTCCGTATCAGGGTGAGATGTGGCGTTGTGGTGACTGTGTGTCCTGACAGTAGAGTGTACAGCAACTTGGGCTTCCCTCGTCGGGAGCGCTTGGCTGATCGGCACTTGCCTCTGCCTTCAGGTACTCAGACAGAGAAATGAGGAGTGGCTAGACGGCGCCTCTGGAATAGGAAATGACACAGCCGCCCACTACGCGACCACTAACAGCCACTAAACAACAGAAAACAATACACTATAGAAAAGGAAGACGCGTGTTACACACCAAAAGAGGGTATGAGGATCATGGGTACAAAACACTTCATAGGAGATTAAAAAAAAAAAAAAAAAAAAATATATATATATATATATATATATATATATATATATATATATATATATATATATATAGAAATTAAACACGGTTGCTACCGGGTGGACACATCACAAAAATAAGCATCATAAAACACCGGACGTCACATGAAATATAACTGATCACTCGGTGCGCATAACCTGACGTCTAAATTGTTTGCAGCCACATAATGACTGTCAATGGTTCAAATGGCTCTGAGCACTATGGGACTTAACATCTGTGGTCATCAGTCCCCTAGAACTTAGAACTACTTAAACCTAACTAACCTAAGGACATCAAACACATCCATGCCCGAGGCAGGATTCGAACCTGCGACCGTAGCAGTCGCACGGTTCCGGACTGAGCGCCTAGAACCGCTAGACCACCGCGGCCGGCGACTGTCAATGCGTGGTTCCAATAAATACATTAGAAAAACGTTTAACAGCTTTCAGATAGCGTATGGCGAATGTAATTAAGAAGCTGGAAAGCAAGAAACTTCAAGGACCGGGCAGGAATCTTCAGATAATTCCAGAGCCAAAGTTCACTGTTAATACTAATTGAATAAATCACCAGGTTCGGATGGAATCCCAATTCGGTTTTACAAAGACTACGATGTTGTTCCCTTACCTAGTCTCGATTTGTTGTGAATCTTTCGCCCAGCAAAAAGTCCCAAGTGACTGGGAAAAAAGCGCAGGTGACACCAATGCACAAGAAGGATAAAAGAACGGACCCGGCAAAATTACAGACCAAGATCCCTAACTTAGGTTTGCTGCAGAATCCTTCAGCATATTTTCAGTTCGAATATATTAAAGTTTCTCGAAACTCAGAAGCTTATGTCCACGAATCAGCATAGTTTTAGAAAGCATCGCTAGTGCGAAACGCAGGTTTCCCTTTGATCACTTGATGTACTGCGAACTATGGATGAAGGGCAAGGGCAGATTACATATTTCTAGACTTCCGGAAAGCATTTGACACGGTGCCCCATTGCAGGCTGTTGAACGAAGGTACGAGCACATGGAATAAGTCCACAGATATGTGAGTGGGTCGAAGATTGCAGTATGTTTTCCTCGACGGCGAGTGTTCATCACACGATGGTATCGTCAGGAGTGCTCCAGGGAAGTGTGATAGGACCGCTGTTGTTCTCTATATATACAAATGATTTGGCGGACAGGGTGGACAGCAACCTGCGGTTGTGCGCTGATGATGCTGTGGTGTAGGGGAAGGTGTCGAAGTTCAGAGACTGTCGGAAGGTACAAGACGACTTACGACAAGACTTCTTGTTGGTGTGATGAATGGCAGGTAGCTCTAAATGTGGAAAAAGTGTAAGGTAATACGGATGAGTAGGAAGAACAAACCTGTAATGATCGGGTACAGTGTTGCCAGTGTCCTGCCTGACTCGGTCAAGTGGTTTAAATATCTGGGCGTAACGTTGCAAAGCGATAAGCAATGGAATTAACATGTGAGAACTGTGGTAGCGAAGGCGAATGGTCGACTTCGGTTTATCGGGACAGCTTTGGGAAAGAGTGGTTCACCTGTAAAGGAGACCACACATTGGACACTGGTGCAACCTATTCTTGAGTACTGCTCGAGTGTTTGGCTCCGTACCCGGTTGGATTGAAGGAAAACATCGAAGCAATTCAGAGGCGTGTTGCTATATCTGTCAGTGATAGGTTCGCTCGGCATGAAAGTGTTAGGGAGATGCTTCTGGAACTCAACTGGGATTTCCTGTAGGGAAGGCGACTTTCTTTTCGAGAAACAATACTGAGAAAATTTAGAGAACCAGCATTTGAAACTGATTGCCGAACGATTCTATGGCCGCCAACATACATTGCGGGTAAGGACCACGGAGATAAGATACGAGAAATTACGGCTCACACGGAGGCCCCTCGCTCTATTTGCGAGTGGTGCATGAAAGAAAATTATTAGTAGTGGTATACGATACTCTCCACCACGCACCGTACGTTGGCTTGTGGAGTATCTTCGTGGACGTAGATGTAGAACATTTGAATTGTTTTGAGAAAATAAGGTAGTTGCACGGTACGGTTAGCGCCTCAAGTATATAAGGTACTAGGGTGGTCGAATGCAGATCACTGATAGTAAGCAAAGAACACGAGGACAGGATGCCACTACCTCAGTACTCAACTGTGCACATGCGGCTGGTCCCGGCGGAGGTTCGAGTCCTCCATCGGGCATGGGTGTTTGTGTTTGTCCTTAGGATAATTTAGGTTAAGTAGTGTGTAAGCTTAGGGGCTGATGACCTTAGCAGTTAAGTCCCGTAAGATTTCACACAAATTTGAACATTTTTGAACTGTGCACAGCCAGCGAAAACACGATGCCTCCAAAGCGGTTCACCGACAGCACTGATCGCCTGCAGTCATTCAATTCAACTGTCTCTCAGCAAATCAGCCAGCACGCAGCCTTAAATCGGAGTGCGACTGTCCATCTCCCCGCCAACTCGCGGGAGGGCGTGGCCCAGTTCCTAGGTAACGGCCAAAGACATGCAAAGCGGGGTCGCGGCTATCGATATATGCTACCTGGCTCGCTCGAGTCTGTCTTGTTCAAAATGTCATGGAAGACGCTAAAAACTGATCCCTGACCGATTTTAACGTTTTCCACTTCCGCCTCGATTGTGATGCGCTGCTTTATGATCGCGAGGACTTCCCCTCCTCTTGTGAATGACGGCTCTTCTCAGAATGACGACCTGCCACTTCCTTCTTCGTCATTCACACTTGTTTGAGCACGCTGTGATGGTCTGTGCCATCTAACCACTATATATTTTGGACATACGGCAGCATCGGTCCTAAGTCTGAAATCCTTTATTTTACAGTCATCAGTACAGACTATTCGAACTTTGTAGGCCCTTATGATAATAACACAACATTTTCTATGAGGTGTAACACCTACTGTGATAGTTACTTCCGACTGATATTTTCATTTGTACTGCATACAGTAGTTTTTAAGTTACAGAAGAATCTGGATCGGCAATTGCGGTCACAAGATAGGTTCTTTTGCAATTTAAAAGCTATTGAATGCAGTAAAAGTGAAGATATCTGTTGGAAGTAATTATCACAGTGCACGTTGCCCCTCATAGAAAATGTGTTATGACATAGGCCCACAGGGTTTCAATAGTCTGCACTGAAGACGGTCGCACAGTGACCAAAATAGATCTGCAAAATGAAGCATTTCAGTTTTTACGATCGATGCTGCCATTTCTCCAAAATATCTTGACAATAATACGGTCGTGGTGAACACGGTACCCAGTGGAATTAGACACCTAACCACTATGTTATACTACAGTGCATTCCTTAAATGAACTTCAGCCTATTCGACATGAATTGCTGCGCTGTTGCTCCCATTTAAATTGCAATGAAACTGGCTCTCAAAAGATCTGACTATTGAGCTTTGACTGTAAATGCCGTGTGTTCAGAAGTGAATATCAGGTTTTAAGCCTTTGTAGCATTTATTGCACTCAAATCACAGTTGAATCGGTAGATTGAAGAAGGAAAAAAGCGCCAAAAAATCGGTTTTTGTTTCTCTTCAACAAACTTGTGTTGGAATGTAGATGCACTTTGTGAACCATAAAAAGGGAACAAAAGCCAGTCACATGGCAGTTTAACCGAACGTGGAAATATTCGTTAGTTTGAAGAAGGGAACATATCCCAATTTAGAGCTCGTTAACCTTCAACGTTGGTGCTGGTATCTGCTTTTCATTTGCTTAAAGCCTCATGTCCGTAGCGCATCAGACAATTGTTTTGTGTTTAATATAGGCCGTCTGAAATTGGATATTTTCATTAAACGTCAATAAACAGTAATTACTGATATAATCGCTGTCTTGGATGTTTTAAAAGCGTGGTAGTTTCACGTTTCTAACGTGATGTCATTTTTTGTTGTTGTTGTGGGACTACATTTTCTGATGAAGTATGTAGCATGCTGTTGCTGAAAATAAACTACTGATGCCGCGTTTGAAGAAACTCAAATTTTTAGTGACGCCTGCAATGGTCAAAGCGGCAACATTTTATTGCGCTTTCTTATTGCATTGGCTGCTATTTGCCGATTTACAAAGATATATCTGTACTTTTTCTCCAATGTGACCCCAATTTCGGGACTACGAAAAGGAAAAGGAAACGACCACACAGAATTTAAATACAACAGCAGTACACTGATTTGATTCAATCAGGGAAGACAGGTTTAAGTATTACAAAATCTCTGCTGAAAGTACACTAGATTTCAAGAACTGGTAGTCTAACTTCAAGACTTCTTCAAAGTTTCTGGATAAGTCTTCACTTTCGATTTCTAAGAACAAGCAGTTGAAATATTTCTTACCTGAATGTCATTTAGCCGTATCTGAGTTCACTGAAGGTGTGGTGAGAAACTTTCTTACTGCAAAAGAACAACGCAGGAGTGCCCCACACTCCAACAGAAACGGCATGCAATGGAAAAATTCCAATACAACAAGATCTAGAACGTTCACAAGGTACTTACATACATTCCATACGAGTACAGAGCATTTAATGAAGACACCCCCCCCATGAACCATGGACCTTGCCGTTGGTGGAGAGGCTTGCGTGCCTCAGCGATACAGATAGCCGTACCGTAGGTACAACCACAACGGAGGGGTATCTGTTGAGAGGCCAGACAAACGTATGGTTCCTGAAGAGGGGCAGCAGCCTTTTCAGTAGTTGCAAGGGCAACAGTCTGGATGGTTGACTGATGTGGCCTTGTAACAATAACCAAAACGGCCTTGCTGTGCTGGTACTGTGAACGGCTGAAAGCAAGGGGAAACTACAGCCGTAATTTTTCCCGAGGGCATGCAGCTTTACTGTATGATTAAATGATGATGGCGTCCTCTTCGGTAAAATATTCCGGAGGTAAAATAGTCCCCCATTCGGATCTCCGGGCGGGGACTACTCAAGAGGATGTCGTTATCAGGAGAAAGAAAACTGGCGCTCCACGGATCGGAGCGTGGAATGTCAGATCCCTTAATCGGGCAGGTAGGTTAGAAAATTTAAAAAGGGAAATGGATAGGTTGAAGTTAGATATAGTGGGAATTAGTGAAGTTCGGTGGCAGGAGGAACAAGACTTCTGGTCAGGTGACTACAGGCTTATAAACACAAAATCAAATAGGGGTAATGCAGGAGTAGATTTAATAATGAATAGGAAAATAGGAATGCGGGTAAGCTACTACAAACAGCATAGTGAACGCATTATTGTGGCCAAGATAGATACGAAGCCCACACCTACTACAGTAGTACAAGTTTATATGCCAACTAGCTCTGCAGATGACGAAGAAATTGAAGAAATGTATGATGAAATAAAAGAAATTATTCAGATTGTGAAGGGAGACGAAAATTTAATAGTCATGGGTGACTGGAATTCGAGTGTAGGAAAAGGAAGAGAAGGAAACATAGTTGGTGAATATGGATTGGGGGACAGAAATGAAAGAGGAAGCCGCCTGGTAGAATTTTGCACAGAGCACAACATAATCATAACTAACACTTGGTTTAAGAATCATGAAAGAAGGTTGTATACATGGAAGAACCCTGGAGATACTAAAAGGTATCAGATAGATTATATAATGGTAAGACAGAGATTTAGGAACCAGGTTTTAAATTGTAAGACATTTCCAGGGGCAGATGTGGACTCTGACCACAATCTATTGGTTATGACCTGTAGATTAAAACTGAAGAAACTGCAAAAAGGTGGGAATTCAAGGAGATGGGACCTGGATAAACTGAAAGTACCAGAGGTTGTACAGAGTTTCAGGGAGAGCATAAGGGAACAATTGACAGGAATGGGGGGAAAGAAATACAGTAGAAGAATGGGTAGCTTTGTGGGACGAAGTAGCAAAGGCAGCAGAGGATCAAGTAGGTAAAAAGACGAGGGCTAGTAAGAATCCTTGGGTAACAGAAGAAATATTTAATTTAATTGATGAAAGGAGAAAATATAAAAATGCAGTAAATGAAGCAGGCAAAAAGGAATACAAAAGTCTCAAAAATGAGATGGACAGGAAGTGCAAAATGGCTAAGCAGGGATGGCTGGAGGACAAATGTAAGGATGTAGAGGCCTATCTCACTAGGGGTAAGATAGATACTGCCTACAGGAAAATTAAAGAGACCTTTGGAGATAAGAGAACGACTTGTATGAATTTCAAGAGCTCAGATGGAAACTCAGTTCTAAGCAAAGAAGGGAAAGCAGAAAGGTGGAAGGAGTATATAGAGGGTCTATACAAGGGCGATGTACTTGAGGACAATATTATGGAAATGGAAGAGGATGTAGGTGAAGATGAAATGGGGGATATGATACTGCGTGAAGAGTCTGACAGGTCACTGAATGACCTGCGTCGAAACAAGGCCCCCGGAGTAGACAACATTCCATTGGAACTACTGACGGCCTTGGGAGAGCCAGTCCTGACAAAACTCTACCATCTGATGAGCAAGATGTATGAAACAGGCGAAATACCCTCAGACTTCAAGCAGAATATAATAATTCCAATCCCAAAGAAAGCAGGTGTTGACAGATGTGAAAATTACCGAACTATCAGTTTAATAAGTCACAGCTGCAAAATACTAACACGAATTCTTTACAGAAGAATGGAAAAACTAGTAGAAGCCAACCTCGGGGAAGATCAGTTTGGATTCCGTAGAAACACTGGAACACGTGAGGCAATACTGACCTTACGACTTATCTTAGAAGAAAGATCAAGGAAAGGCAAACCTACGTTTCTAGCATTTGTAGACTTAGAGAAAGCTTTTGACAATGTTGACTGGAATACTCTCTTTCAAATTCTAAAGGTGGCAGGGGTAAAATACAGGGAGCGAAAGGCTATTTACAATTTGTACAGAAACCAGATGGCAGTTATAAGAGTCGAGGGACATGAAAGGGAAGCAGTGGTTGGGAAGGGAGTAAGACAAGGTTGTAGCCTCTCCCCGATGTTGTTTAATCTGTATATTGAGCAAGCAGAAAAGCAAACAAAAGAACAATTTGGAGTAGGTATTAAAATTCATGGAGAAGAAATAAAAACTTTGAGGTTCGCCGATGACATTGTAATTCTGTCAGAGACAGTAAAGGACTTGGAAGAGCAGGTGAATGGAATGGACAGTGTCTTGAAAGAAGGATATAAGATGAACATCAACAAAAGCAAAACAAGGATAATGGAATGTAGTCAAATTAAATCGGGTGATGCTGAGGGGATTAGATTAGGAAATGAGACACATAAAGTAGTAAAGGAGTTTTGCTATTTGGGGAGCAAAATAACTGATGATGGTCGAAGTAGAGAGGATATAAAATGTAGGCTGGCAATGGCAAGGAAAACGTTTCTGAAGAAGAGAAATTTGTTAACATCCAGTATTGATTCAAGTGTCAGGAAGTCATTTCTGAAAGTATTCGTATGGAGTGTAGCCATGTATGGAAGTGAAACATGGACGATAAATAGTTTGGACAAGAAGAGAATAGGATCTTTCGAAATGTGGTGCTACAGAAGAATGCTGAAGATTAGATGGGTAGATCACATAACTAATGAGGAAGTATTGAATAGGACTGGGGAGAAGAGAAGTTTGTGGCACAACTTGACCAGAAGAAGGGATCGGTTGGTAGGACATGTTCTGAGGCATCAAGGGATCACCAATTTAGTATTGGAGGGCAGCGTGGAGGGTAAAAATCGTAGAGGGAGACCAAGAGATGAATACACTAAGCAGATTCAGAAGGATGTAGGTTGCAGTAGGTACTGGGAGATGAAAAAGCTTGCACAGGATAGAGTAGCATGGAGAGCTGCATCAAACCAGTCTCAGGACTGAAGATGACGACGACAACAACAACAACAACAACAACAACCACCACCTTGATGTGACTAACAAGTTTTACGACAGGGGACGGTGAAAATGAAGGACAGTAATGATTTTCAGAGTAAATTTCATATGCTTTCCAAACTTGAGAAGTATAGACATTTCGTGTAAATATCGTAATGTCATTGTTTTCTGAAAATGTAACTATTCCCAATGTTGTAATAAGTTTTAATGCCAAATTCATAATCAGTTTGAAGAAAGGAAAAATCCTAGGTTTTTAATGTCACCTTTGGAAGGTACTGAGATAGGAGGTTAATGTAATTTATCTCATAGTACTGTCTGGGTAAGAACAAATTAAAATGACGAACAGGAGAAAGGTTTTTGTGTTTCCCGATATAAAGAGGTTTTGGTTTCGTTCCTTTCGTCAGACTGCCAATTCAGTTATAAATTACGCTGCAAATGAATGAGCAGCTGAAACAGTTCTTCTTGCAAGTGATCAATGTGAGCACCATTCGTCACACGGTACACATAGTCGATGGCAGAGTTCTTCCCGAACATTGATTAGCGTGTCAGGAGTAATCGTTGCAAAAATTGCTTCGATCTAAAATTGGGTAGATTAGCTGGTAGCTAAGGCACACCCATGATCCTTTCGTGAACCCCCAAAGGTAAAAATCGCGTGGCATCAGACTCGGTGACAGTATATGCTAGGCGAAACAAGTTCAGTTCCCCAGCCACTTGCTGCTAATCCAGCGGTTGGGTACAACGTCGTTTAACAAACTGCTTGCTGAGCCAACACAGTGAGGTGGCGCACAATCTTGCTGCCAAATAAAATTCTGTGGGGTCAGCTTCTTCCAATACTGAGGAAAAAGCCATAGTTACAGAGCATCAAGATAAGAACCACCAGCAACAGTTGCTTCAACGAAAGGAAAGGCCCATAAATTTTCCGCCGGAATGACACAAAACACTAAATTTAGGCGAGTCTCGTTGCAACTGTATCATCTCGTGGGGATTTGCTGACATTTAGATGCACACATTGTGTGTGTTCACGTTTCCACTAAGGTGAAATGTAGATTCATCCCTGAAAAAGATACGATCCAGAATAGAAATGAGCGTATGGCATCTTCATTGTCATGTGGCAACTCTTCATTTGCAAAGTTGATACGTAAATCGTATTCGGTAGGCTTTAGAGCTTGTGAAAGCTGCAAACGATGGGGATGTAGTTGTAAGTGCCTCCTTAAAAATCTCCACACAGGCATCACTGGAACTGCTAATTCACGATTAGCCTTTCGAACTGATTTCTTTGTGATACGCATGAAAGATCCTCTCAGTCGTTCAACACGTTTTTCGGTCATTCTTGGTCAACCCGTAGTCTTCTCCTCGAACAGACTGCCGTTGTCTTCAAACTTTTGACACCATCTGTGGATGTTAATCTTAGTATCACAGTGGAACTTAATACGGAATGCTCGTCACGCTGTAACAGATTCAGCCGTTGCAAACCGTGGAACAGAAGAAACTTTCTGTTCACTAGTCGTCATCCTTGCTACTGGAGTTATCTTACGGAAGACGCAGGAAACAGAGCGTCTCCGTGGGCACAGCTACACAAGCAAAATGTTTGAGTTGCTGTTTCATTTGATGTGTTGTTCATAATTTTGGGTTGAATATTATAATGCTACAAAGCCTTCGGACGCCGATTTTTATTTTGAAACACCCGGTGTATTATGCGGAAACATAACGAAATAATATCCAATGATTTTTAGAGCCGGTAGAACTCATTTTTATATAAAAGTTACTCTAAAGGTCACGTTCGAACTTAATAAATCAATGCCCAAAATAATATAAATTAGAAAAATCTCTTGAACTCGTTTGCGAAGAAAATAGTCAAAGAAACTGTAATATCGGCCAAGTATAACTAAAAAAGAAAGTATGTTCAACCACGACTCTGTTAACGCTGAAGTATGATGAGTTCCAGAAAGTAATCATCAGCTCCTGTCACCGTACAGCGGTCAAATAAAAAATTCCCACTGTTCAACCCCACTCTCGTTGTACCAGTGAAAAATGGTCTGTTCTATTCAGATTGGTCTGAGAAAGAGAACTAATGGCGTATCCCACAGTTATCCCGTTTTGGCAAATAAAACATTTAAATAAATACTAACAGAATCGCGGCATACAGATATGTCGAAGCACATGTACCAAAACACGGCAAAAGATACTTACAATGGCAACCAATATAAAAATCCTGACAATTGCGAGTAAGACTAGCCCTCTGAGGGTTCCATACAGTGTTATGTATAAAGATAATGATTATAATAATAATGTTTTCCTGGTAAAAGTCTTACTTTTGGACGCCACTTGGGCGACTTCCGAGTACCTAAACTACCCCAGTTCCCCAACCGGCGAAAGAGATGAGGTGGCATGAGCCCCCTCTCATATTTCTATCTTATGATTTCCCTCTCTAATTGCATGCAGTGAAAAGTCGCTATTCCTTCACACACGGACTTCCCACGCAGCGTCTCTCGTCACCCGGGTGGTCCGGTGACAGGCGGGCTCTGCTGATCTGGAAAGGGTTAAGCCGACGGGTGTGAGGAAGGCGAGTGAATGCTTTGCAGACGCCGACATTGTCAAAAGACACGCCCAGAGGGGTCTGAAGTAGCGGCTGGGCTAGGGGTCCCGTTACTTCGCAGAAACTTAGCGAAAACACTTTTTGGTGGGCTACCAGCGAGGCGTGGGAATGACTTGTGTACCCAGGCAGTTGTGGCGGGAAAATTCCCGCGCTCTCTGCAAAATAGTAACTGTGATTGGCTTGCTCAGGGCATAGCTCCGTGACGTAGCAAAATCAGCGCAGAAATTCGCGCTAAGAATCTCCATTGGTGGAATGGTAGTGCTCCGGCAATACAGTGGAATTTTCCGCCGGTTTTCGAGTTGCTGATTGGAACGTTTAACCACGGCCACTGTCGTGGGGGCGGGAATGTTCGGTGTTCGGCATTGTACGGGTGCTCTGGGTAGTCGGTAGCCTTTCGGTAGAGGACGTCGAAGCAACCAGCCATCGCCTGCGGTACGCCAGATCGTGTTCTTGCAGTTAAGAAGACAGTTTGGTAATGTATGTCCGCAGCACCGGCAGACAGGGATTTTCCTAGGTGATAATCAGAGCTCAGCAGAGCGTGCCTGTTCGTCTTTTTCTAACTTTGTTCTGTCTTGGGTAGCAGCAATTAATGTTGGGTTGGCTATGTGTTTTTCTCTTAAGATTTGAGTTGCAAGGAATTGGCTCCACATGCCACTTCGTCATAATCCTCACAAGCTAGTTTAGGGACAACTTCACATTCACAGCGTTTGTTTGAGTATCCAATTTGAGCCAATTTGATGTATTGTAATGTTTCATGTGTTTTTGTTTATTATTTTGTGTTTAGTCTTAATAAATCCTATTGTTATTTTGGACAGAACTTTCATTCTGTTAATCGGTAGAGCAATCCTATCATTCGTCACTATGTTAATGCAACCTTCGTTTATTTAACTTATTTATCAAATTAAATTATTGCAGGTGCCAAACTCTCTTCTACTCCACTGGCAGGGTTGATTAGTCAGTTCACGTATTTTTTTTTAATCCTTGTGCAACAGCAAAAGTCGGAGTTAGAATAAGGGGGGGGGGGGGGGGGCTTAGAGCATCATTTACATATGTAGATTCTAGAAGAATTTAGTGTTAAATACACTGCTAGCCCCGGCACCTCGCATAAAATGGCGACCCTTAGCCTCGGATCTTTCCTGTGAATCGCTGATAAGCAAATATTATTAGTAGTAGGGACATTCAGAATTTTTTTTGCTTAAATTTTTTTATTGATTAATACCCAAGTTTTTTTTTCTGGTAGTTCCGCGTTTAGTTTTAAGAAGCGGCGCATGATTACAGTTTTTGTTTTCAGTGTATATATTCTTTTGTTCATTGTTTTTGTGTTCCTTTGATGGTGTGTCCGTATCACATCACACTTTGTCGGGTTTGTGTGCGGTTTCTGTACCACAACAAATCGTGCGTATAATTACAGCGTTGGAGAGGCGATGTTGAAATTTTATGTCTATGTGTAAAAAATATATGGAGTAGGTTAATTTTATTGTGCATTTTAGATAAATTTGTTTTTCATGAATGATAACGAGAAGTAAGGCACGACTATTATCGAGTGAAGCTAAAACAAGAGGATAGCATAATGGATAAGGGGCAGTTTACTGATGGGAATAGGTTCAGAGATGAGAAGGGCACATTTTTAGCAGGACAGGGCGCCAGGGTCATTGATGAGGAAGGTGATTTGGACGCGATCTCAGAGCAGCGTTGCGGCAGTGATTATGATAGTGAAGTAGAGGATGAAACAGACAGGCACACAGGCCGAGACGGTAGCAGAAGTTTATAATCAAACGAACGAGAGCAGACAGGGGCTAGCTCGGCCACGTAAGAGCTCTAGCGCCCAGGTGTCCAGAGTTACATCTCCCACGTTTGAAGAGGATCAGAAAGATGACGTAAACCCAATACTGAGCTTCCTACGATCAATGAAAGAAGCAGCTGACGAACAGCGTAAGAGGGTGAAGGAAGAAGAGGAGAAACAACGTAAGAAGGAGAAGGAAGAAGCTGACGAACAGCGTAAGGAGGACACTGAAGCAATAATTTCGCATATAGGGGTAATTCGTGGGAATTACTAACAATAAAGAAAGAATGTGGAGAAGTAAAACAAATGTCAATGGCTGCACAAAAAGTAGCAGGCCTGGACAAAACGGCAGCAATAGGGGCAATGAAAGTCGCGGAAGCAACTTCTAAACTCGCAGGGCGCTTGCGACGTACAACATAATCCCACTCAAAATCCCTAGCATTCTTAAAAACTCAAGGTAATATCGCGGTTGCGAACACCACGAAACGAATGGAAGAAGTAGAGTCGGATAGCAAAACTAGAGCAAAACGGGCACACGAGCACTGCGCATTCGGATACCAATGATGGAGTACACAGAATTGTGTCTCCGAGGAAAAACCCGCCGTGCTCTAGCCCAATGACCGAGTGCGGAATTAACAATGCACACGCAGAAACAGCGAGTAATAGCTCCAATAATTATAGCCCACTTAGGAGAGTGAATTCTGAGTGCCACTTCCACTGTGATACAGAGGTAGCACATCACAGTTATCAGCAAGATAGAACACGACACTCAGCAGACGTGCAAGTATCGGAAACGAGTGACAACACCAGTGCGAGGATCAGACAGGATTTTGATCACAATCACTTCCTGTCGATACTAAAATTCCAGAAGTTCAAAGAAAATGGAGGGTCGATGCATCCGAAGAGCTGGGTGATGCAGTTTACAAATTCATTACCGGCATCATGGCCAACCCAGGCAAAATTAAAATTCATGTGTGGACACATCGAAGGCCAAGCCGCGGAAAAGATGCGGGGTGTGGCAGTGACGTGTCGGACTTATCAGGAATTTGTTGGTGCATTCCTGCGGACCTACTGGTCAAAGGAAACGCAAGACAGGATTGAAGAGGAAATAATATTTTGTCCTGAACTGGAAGTGTCCGGGCATAGGAGCGCAACCAAATTTCTTGATGATTTACTCAAGAAGAATCAATTTTTAGATTGTCCATATAGCAACGGAGAAATCATTAAATTTTGCTTTTCCAAATTGCCAGTTAGGTACCAACAGACACTTGTCGGCAAGTGTGGATCTGACATAGAAGCATTCAAGAGTCTATTGCGCGAACTCGAAGTAGTCTTTGATAAACAAGACGCAAAGGACAGGAAGAAGGGGCAAAGTAACAAATACCACGGGCCAGGAAGGGAAGACAACAGATCGCATAATCGCACTGGTCAGTTAGGAAACCAGCGTTACGGAAGTCAAGGTTACGCTATTCAAGGTTGTGGAAACCAAAGACACAGAAACCAGAGCATCAGGGAGCAGGGTCAATCTAGACAAGGAATCTGGGATAGGAGAAATAACGAACGGCAAAGCGACCATAATTGGAGAGAGCGAAACCAAGGACAACAGTGGAACCAGGAGATTGAAACTAGACCCGCAAATCCTAATGCACGTCAGAGGAGGGGGAGCTTAACAAGAGATTGACGCCAGACTAGTGCGAACACAGGCCGCCGGAATTTCGCACGTAATCTCGGACCTGGCCAACTACGGATGATACATTATGAAGATTTATCAGAAATCCTACTCGAGGAACATAAAGCAACTCCTCGACAAGATCGGCAGCCTCTTATCACAGTAACAATAGCTGAAAAGAGGATGAATGCGATAATAGATAGTGGAAGCTACATAACAGCAATATCTGAGGCAGCATACAAGAGGTGCTCTCAGGAGATGGAGGGGCATTAGCGGGTAAATGAACTGAGGTCACCCAACAAACAAGACTGGAATTCTCCTGCCAAGGACACAAAATAGTCAAACTTCTGGATCGTGCCAAATCTGGCGATCGACATAATAGGAACGGACTTCCTAAATGAACATGAAGCGATAGTTGATCTAGGACGAGGTGAAGTGGTTTTGAGGAAAGGAAATCCCGTCCACATTAAGTTCGACGACCAGCTGATCCCAGCTCAACTACCGTCTGTGTACGGATAAACTATGCGTGTCTGAAAGACAGAAAGGAAGAACAGGTCGACGTTGCGGGTAGGGGAGAGGACACGGATGAGAATGAAGTCGGAAAATAAAGGAGAAAATAGGAGAAAAAGTGGAAGCAATAAAGAATATAAGGTGCGACCACCGCAAAGAACTTCATAAATTACTAGTAGAACATACGGAGGTCTTCCTTCGCAAGACAGGATCAATAAAGAACTTCCAATATGAATTTCGTGTACGTCCGCACAACCAGTTTCGTGTACCACCCTATCCAATCCCCTTGGCATATCGACAGAAAGTAGCAGCTGAAATTACGCGAATGCTGAGTGAAGGAATAATAGAACCTACGGCTTCAGCCTATAATAACCCGTTAAGAGTAGTCGAGAAGGCAGATGGTAGTATTCGTTTAGTCTTGGACTCGCAACAAATTAATACCATAATAGAACCCGAAACACAGACCGGAACGATTAGAGGAACTCTTACAAAACTTCCATGGAATATCAATCTTCCCATCAGTTGATCTAAAATCGAGTTTCTGGCAGATCGAGCTCCATCCAAAATGCAGACAGTACACAGCCTTTCTAGCATTTGGAAGATGTTACCGGTTTCGTCGTCTCCCATTTGGTTTGAACATTTCGTCTGCCGCATTCATCCGGGGGCTGGACGGCATACTAAGCGATAATTTGAAACGTCATGTCACCAGCAAGGGGAAAGCAAGGGGAAACTACAGCCGTAATTTTCCCCGAGGACATGAAGCTTTAATGTATGATTAAATGATGGCGTCTTCTTGGGTAAAATATTCCGGAGGTAGAATAGTCCCCCATTCGGATCTCCGGGCGGGACTACTCAAGAGGACGCCGTTATCAGGAGAAGGAAAACTGGCGTTCTACGGATCGGAGCGTGGAATGTCAGATCCCTTAATCGGGCAGGTAGGTTAGAAAATTTAAAAAGGGAAATGGATAGGTTGAAGTTAGATATTGTGGGAATTAGTGAAGTTCGGTGGCAGGAGGAACAAGACTTTTGGTCAGGTGATTACAGGGTTATAAATACAAAATCAAAAATGGGTAATGCAGGAGTAGGTTTAATAATGAATAAAAAAAATAGGAGCGGGTTAGCTACTAAAAACAGCATAGTGTACGCATTATTGTGGCCAAGACAGACACAAAGCCCATGCCTACTGCAGTAGTACAAGTTTATATGCCAACTAGCTCTGCAGATGATGAAGAAATTGATGAAATGTATGACGAGATAAAAGAAATTATTCAGGTAGTGAAGGGAGACGAAAATTTAATAGTCATGGGTGACTGGAATTCAAGTGTAGGAAAAGGGAGAGAAGGAAACGTAGTAGGTGAATATGGATTGGGGGGAAGAAATGAAAGAGGAAGCCGCCTTGTAGAATTTTGCACAGAGCATAACTTAATCATAGCTAACACTTGGTTCAAGAATCATAAAAGAAGGTTGTATACCTGGAAGAATCCTGGCGATACTAAAAGGTATCAGATAGATTATATACTGGTAAGACAGAGATTTAGGAACCAGGTTTTAAATTGCAAGACATTTCCAGGGGCAGATGTGGATTCTGACCACAATCTATTGGTTATGAACTGCAGATTGAAACTGAAGAAACTGCAAAAAGGTGGGAATCAAAGGAGATGGGACCTGGATAAACTGAAAGAACCAGAGGTTGTACAGAGTTTCACGGAGAGCATAAGGGAACAATTGACAGGAATGGGGGAAAGAAATACAGTAGAAGAAGAATGGGTAGCTTTGAGGGATGAAATAGTGAAGGCAGCCGAGGATCAACTAGGTAAAAAGATGAGGGCTAATAGAAATCCTGGGGTAACAGAAGAAATATTGAATTTAATTGATGAAAGGAGAAAATATAAAAATGCAGTAAATGAAGCAGGCAAAAAGAAATACAAACGTCTCAAAAATGAGATCGACAGGAAGTGCAAAATGGCTAAGCAGGGATGGCTGGAGGACAAATGTAAGGATGTGGAGGCTCATCTCACTAGGGGTAAGATAGATACAGCCTGCAGGAAAATTAGAGAGACCTTTGGAGGAAAGAGAGCCACTTGTATGAATATCAAGAGCTCAGATGGAAACCCAGTTCTAAGCAAAGAAGGGAAGGCAGAAAGGTGGAAGGAGTATATAGAGGGTTTATACAAGGGCGATGTACTTGAGGACAATATTGTGGAAATGGAAGAGGATGTAGATGAAGACGAAATGGGAGATAAGATACTGCGTGAAGAGTTTGACAGAGCGCTGAAAGCCCTGAGTCGAAACAAGGCCCCGGGAATATACAACATTCCATTAGAACTACTGATGGCCTTGGGAGAGCCAGTCCTGACAAAACTCTACCATCTGGTGAGCAAGATGTATGAGACAGGTGAAATACCTTCAGATTTCAAGTAGAATATAATAAGTCCAATCCCAAAGAAAGCAGGTGTTGACAGATGTGAAAATTACCGAACTATCAGTTTAATAAGTCCCAGCTGCAAAATACTAACGCGAATTCTTGACAGACGAATGGAAAAACTGGTAGAAACGGACCTCGGGGAAGATCAGTTTGGGTTCCGTAGAAATGTTGGAACACGTGAGACAGAACAAACCTTACGACTTACTTACCGTTACTTCGCAGAAACTTAGCGAAAACACTTTCTGGCGGGCTACCAGCGAGGCGTGGGAATGAATTGTGTACCCAGGCTGTTGTGGCGGGAAAATTCCCGCGCTTTCTGCAACATAGTAACTATGATTGGCTTGCTCAGGGCATAGCTCCGTGACGTAGCAAAATCAGCGCAGAAATTGGCGCCAAGAATCTCCATTGGTGGAATGGTAGTGCTCCGGCAATAGAGTGGAATTTTCCGCCGATTTTCGAGTTGCTGGTTGGAACGTTTAACCACGGCCACTGTCGTGGGGGCGGGAATGTTGTGTGTTCGGCCTGTACGGGTGCTCTAGGTAGTCAGCTCTCGCCTTTCGGTCGAGGACGTCGAAGAAACCAGCCATCGCCTCCGGTACGCCAAATCGTGTTCTTGCAGTTAAGAAGACAGATTGGTAATGTATGTCCGCAGCACCGGAAGACAGGGATTTTCCTAGGTGATAATCAGAGCTCAGCAGAGCGCGCCTGTTCGTCTTTTTCTAACTTTGTTCTGTCTTGGGTAGCAGCAATTAATGTTGGGTTGGCTATGTGTTTTTCTCTTAAGATTTGAGTTGCAAGGAATTGGCTCCACATGCCACTTCGTCATAATCCTCACAAGCTAGTTTAGGGACAACTTCACATTCACAGCGTTTGTTTGAGTATCCAATTTGAGCCAATTTGATGTATTGTAATGTTTCATGTGTTTTTGTTTATTATTTTGTGTTTAGTCTTAATAAATCCTATTGTTATTTTGGACAGAACTTTCATTCTGTTAATCGGTAGAGCAATCCTATCATTCGTCACTATGTTAATGAAACCTTCGTTTATTTAACTTATTTATCAAATTAAATTATTGCAGGTGCCAAACTCTCTTCTACTCCACTGGCAGGGTTGATTAGTCAGTTCGCGTATTTTTTTTTTTAAATCCTTGTGCAACAGCAAAAGTCGGAGTTAGAATAGGGGGGGGGGGGCTTAGAGCATCATTTACATATGTAGATTCTAGAAGAATTTAGTGTTAAATACACTGCTAGCCCCGGCACCTCGCAGAGAACGTACAGTTTAGTATGGAATCCGAACCACTTGTTATTTCTGGCGGCTCCTCTCATCGTCGAGTGGTGAAGGCTGGGTTAAAACGAAGACCGAAAAATCCATGATCCATCGAGATTCGACCCCAGGACCTCTCGGTTTCCAAGCTCGCGCTTTACCGCTTTTATCTCTTTTTCATCTTTCGTCATTGGATCTGTGCGGATGTCGCATGAAACCTGTTCAGTTTCACCGTTGTGAACTTCACTCAGTGTTCTTTCATTACAGGGAGTAGACCAACAGACCCGATGTGCATATAGTGTGTTCACCTACAGGTTTTGATGAGTACGTTAGCGAGTATCAAAATATACGACAGATATGGCCGTATCATTTGGTTGCATTCACTTAGAAGCTTAAATATCTCCCCCTCAAGGGACCGTAGACTTTAGCGTTCAACATAAATTTCAACTTGATGGCTCTCTACGTTCCTGAGAAAAAGTGGTCTTCACGGAAAGGCGCATCTTTCTGATGTATTGACGTAGAAGCTTAAATTTTGTACCGAGCGAGGTGGCGCAGTGGTTAGCACACTGGACTCTCATTCGGGAGGACGACGGTTCATTCCCACGTCCGGCCATCCTGATTTAGGTTTTCCGTGATTTCCCTAGATCACTTCAGGCAAATGCTGGGATGGTTCCTTCGAAAGGGCACAGCCGATTTCCTTCCCCATGCTTCCCTAATCCGAGCTTGTGCTCAGTCTCTAATGACCTCGTTGTCGACGGGACGTTAAACACTAATCTCCTCCTCTTAAATTTTGTACACCGCCTAGGTCCTGCAGACCATAGTATCTAATTTTAACTTGGCACCTCTAGCTGTTCCTGAGAAAAAGAGGTCTTAACAGTCGGAGGGACAGGCAGGCAGACAGTAAAATGATCCTATAAGTTTACCGTTTTTACCGATTGAGGTAAGGAACCATAAAAACAGGTAAACTTGGGTAACAGTAGTGGTAGAGAAGTCATAACATGGCAAATAATCGTGACATGAAATTTCTTTCAGAGTCTTTACTGAGGGAGAGCATCACCGCAACGCAAGTTGCTAATCACTGTGTGGGATGCGATGTGCGATGTCTTCAGCAGACAGGCGGTGGCTGCAGCGCAATCGTAGCAGATCCGTCAGTAGTAAATTTTAACTCTTGCATGCTTCAACTGTAGTGTGCATGACCCACTTCGAGGTAATATTATTCCTCTGTCGACTCTGGATGGATATAGGTTGGTCGGAAGCAATGTGTAGTATATATAGGGGTGGAGAAAAATATGGAAACGCTAAAAGCACAAGACATTACTGTACCTTATACGGTGTAGTAAAACTGTTGGCATTCAAAACAGCTTCCAGTCATCTCGGAATGGGTAAATACAGGTACCCTCTTATACCATTGTTCCTCCAAAATAATGACAAGTTGAGATAAAGATGAAGGTGGTGGATAGCGGTCACGTGCCCTTCTCTCCGAAGTAAGCCATAAAAGGTCAATAATACTGAGACCAGGCGACTGTGGTAGGCAGGGAAGATGCGGCAATTCATCCTCCCGCTCATAAAACCGATTCTGGGCGACGCGAGCTGTGTGAACGGGGGCCTGCACCTCAGAACGCGTAGCGCCATCACAGGGAAACATACATTGTACCATGGGGTGTATCTGATCAGCCAAAATGGTCACGTAACCCCTGGCAATAACGCGATCATTTAGGGTAGTCATAGGGCTCATGGAAATAACAAGATAGGGCTCTCTAAATTATCACGGAACACGCGCCATATTTCATTCTTGGGACGTAAGCACGTCAGAAGTTAGCCAGTGTGAAACAATACTCGTCCATCCAAATGAATTTCTTACGTTGCACCATAATCCAGGTTTTGTAGGTTCGGTACCACGTTTTCCTGTTACGGACATTTACATCACTGACGACTGGTTCTTGGATTCCAGCTCGCCCTGCAATTCCCAGCTTACAGAGCTCCCTTCGCATTGCTTTGGTGCTGATAGTGTTCGAGAATGCGTCATTCAGTTCTGCAGTGGCTTTTACATCTCTCGTCTTTATTTTTCGCCACAACCGTCTTCAATGACTGTCACGATCACTCAATACACGCTTTAGTCCGCGTTGTGACTTAGTGGGTGATAATTTTCCGCTTTCCCTGTATGCGGTATAAACCATCGATACGGTGCCTCTTCGGACACCAAATACTTCGGCTGCCTTGGTTATGGAAGCACACACCATACGACTATCTGTAACTTACACGTTCAAATTCACTTGGCTCCGACATAATGCACTTCCAACTACACAGGACACACTGCTTGCCACGACTGACACTCTTAACATATTGACGACATTGGGCAGTGTCTTTCGTGTTCAGATTCAACAGCGAAACCTGCAGGGTTGGTTAGAACCTGCATTTGTGTTCAAGCAAGTATTCCTCGCGATGTCCCACCCTCGTTAATAGAAGTTTGTATCTGCATGATATGAACATTCTGTCTATCCACTCATCCTCCCACCTCTATCTGCCTAGCTCCTGCTCCACAGTCTCTGTCTTTTCATTTCCTACTCCCCCTCCCTTCGTCCGTTTCCTCCATATCCTCTCTCTGACCATACCTTTCTACTCCTCCCTCTGACCATCCTCTGTCCCCTCTGTTTTTGTGTCTCCACGTCCCCCTCTTCCTTTTTCACCTCCTCACTACACTTTCCACCTGCCATACGCATGCCCCTTCCTCCCCTCTCTCTATCCATTTCCTCCACCACACGGGATGGCCGAGCGGTCTAGGCGTCTTGTCACGGTTCGCGCAGCTCCCGCCGTCGGAGGTTCGAGTCTTCCCACGTGTGTGTGTGTGTGTGTGTGTGTGTGTGTAAGACATTACCATAAATTTCCAAATTTTCCATTTCCTCCCCCCTCACTCTGCCCATCCACTCCTTTATCCAATTCAAACTAACTGCAGCCATGCTCATGGGTACATGTACTCCCTGCAAGATAGTTCATAAATGCAGACCGATACTACTCCCACAACACAATTGTTATGCAGGGCAGGCGACAGATCAGGGGCTTGAAAATCATTTCTTTGCACCTGAAGTACAAGTTTCCATGCAAAGCAGGTCGATAGAGCAGGCCGATACCACTCCAACAGCACCCATGTCACACAGGGCATCCCTTGTCAGGGCAGTTTCTTGTCCCTGACATGTAGGCTACCCTTCTAAGCAAGTTGATATGTTATGCTGCCACAGAACATACCTATCGTGCACGGTAGCCTATATGCCACATGTTGGACAAAACACGTTTTTGTTCATATCTCTGCTCCTTTTGAAGCTAGGAGTTTATAAACTCCAAAGTCTGGGAGGAAATCCTGGACATACACACATACTCTGCTTATAGGTAAGCTGGACAAGTGGCCAGCATTGTTTGGGGATGTGTTTATTCCAAACTTTTGTTAGACCATTCCCTCCTTCCTCATTTAACCATCATCTCCTCCATCACTTTCTTTCTGTCTTCTTCTGCCCTGCCCCCTGTGCATTTCCTGATCTCCCCTCTCTGTGCCCATCTGCTCCCCCCTCTCCCCCCTCTGTGCCCATCTGCTCCTCCCTCTCCCCCCTCTGTGCCCATCTGCTCCTCCCTCTCCCCCCTCTGTGCCCATCTGCTCCTCCCTCTCCCCCCTCTGTGCCCATCTGCTCCTCCCTCTCCCCCCTCTGTGCCCATCTGCTCCTCCCTCTCCCCCCTCTGTGCCCATCTGCTCCTCCCTCTCCCCCCTCTGTGCCCATCTGCTCCTCCCTCTCCCCCCTCTGTGCCCATCTGCTCCTCCCTCTCCCCCCTCTGTGCCCATCTGCTCCTCCCTCTCCCCCCTCTGTGCCCATCTGCTCCTCCCTCTCCCCCCTCTGTGCCCATCTGCTCCTCCCTCTCCCCCCTCTGTGCCCATCTGCTCCTCCCTCTCCCCCCTCTGTGCCCATCTGCTCCTCCCTCTCCCCCCTCTGTGCCCATCTGCTCCTCCCTCTCCCCCCTCTGTGCCCATCTGCTCCTCCCTCTCACCCCTCTGTGCCCATCTGCTCCTCCCTCTCACCCCTCTGTGCCCATCTGCTCCTCCCTCTCCCCCCTCTGTGCCCATCTGCTCCTCCCTCTCCCCCCTCTGTGCCCATCTGCTCCTCCCTCTCCCCCCTCTGTGCCCATCTGCTCCTCCCTCTCCCCCCTCTGTGCCCATCTGCTCCTCCCTCTCCCCCCTCTGTGCCCATCTGCTCCTCCCTCTCCCCCCTCTGTGCCCATCTGCTCCTCCCTCTCCCCCCTCTGTGCCCATCTGCTCCTCCCTCTCCCCCCTCTGTGCCCATCTGCTCCTCCCTCTCCCCCCTCTGTGCCCATCTGCTCCCCCCTCTCCCCCCTCTGTGCCCATCTGCTCCCCCCTCTCCCCCCTCTGTGCCCATCTGCTCCCCCCTCTCCCCCCTCTGTGCCCATCTGCTCCCCCCTCTCCCCCCTCTGTGCCCATCTGCTCCCCCCTCTCCCCCCTCTGTGCCCATCTGCTCCCCCCTCTCCCCCCTCTGTGCCCATCTGCTCCCCCCCTCTCCCCCCTCTGTGCCCATCTGCTCCCCCCTCTCCCCCCTCTGTGCCCATCTGCTCCCCCCTCTCCCCCCTCTGTGCCCATCTGCTCCCCCCTCTCCCCCCTCTGTGCCCATCTGCTCCCCCCTCTCCCCCCTCTGTGCCCATCTGCTCCCCCCTCTCCCCCCTCTGTGCCCATCTGCTCCCCCCTCTCCCCCCTCTGTGCCCATCTGCTCCCCCCTCTCCCCCCTCTGTGCCCATCTGCTCCTCCCTCTCCCCCCTCTGTGACCCTCTGCTCCTCCCTCTCCCCACTCTGTGACCCTCTGCTCCTCCCTCTCCCCCCTCTGTGCCCCTCTGCTCCTCCCTCTCCCCCCTCTGTGCCCAGCTGGTCCTCCCTCTCCCCCCTCTGTGCCCAGCTGGTCCTCCCTCTCCCCCCTCTGTGCCCATCTGCTCCTCCCTCTCCCCCCTAAGTTCGTTTGCTCTTCCTTCATCTAAATTCATCTCCTTGCCACCTTGAAGTCAAGCTGCTTCTTCCCTCCTATGTTGATCTCCTCCCAACACATCTTTGCCAGCTCCATCCTCACTTTCTCTGTCAATATCCTCATCCCCCTCTCTGTCCTTCTCATCCTTTTTCATTTCCTCATCCATTTTCTTCCCCTCCCTCTCTCTGTTCACCTCCACCTTCCTCCATCTGTGCCCTTCTGCTCCTTCACTCTCTCTGTCTACCTCCTCTTCCCCATGTTATCTCACTCCAATAGCAGCTTGGTAGTTGTTATCCCCATAGTATTTCATAAGATAGTATGTAATATGTGTACCAGGTATGGGAGAAATCTATCCAGGAGTTTAGAAGGGTTTTTTACTGATAGCTTGTCACAAGTATTCCACCTACATTTAACGTGATGACAGTGTGTCGGGGATGATGCGGGAGACCCGCACTGCTATACTAGGCAAGGTCCTAGCGGAGGTGGTTTGCCGTTGCCTTCCTCCAACCGTACTGAGGATGAATGATGATGAAGACCACACAACACCGTCATTGCCAGGCAGGTGAAAGTCCCTGACCCCACTGCGAAGTGTGACAGAAATGGGTGCAGTGGTTTAGGAGGAGACAGGGGACAGACGGACATACATACATACAAACATACATACTACATACAGCCATCCATTTTTAGTATACGTATTGTTATATATTTCTGTGGTTGTTCAGAGACGTTTTTTGAGTATATTTGTATAAGGGCCCTGCGGTCTCTGGTGGGTTGTGATGGGGTAATAATGAAATTACAATTTGTTCGGTTTGTTAACCCAGTCACCTTCGTGTTTGTGAAAATACCTCCACAACAGTGAAAAATATAGAAAATGCAGTCACCAATACGTACAACACACCTTGAGACGAAACACTGCACTGTGACATAGTTGCTGTCGCTATGGGAACAGCTCAACATGGCTCTTAGTGATGTCTGCTGCTGCATTCGATGAACCCAGACATGATGTGCATACCGTTCATATCTTCATCAGTAAACATGTTAAATTGTTCGCTCAGTCATCTATCAACAGCGTAAAAAAAATAGCATTTAAGTGTTTTGAGGTCAAGCCTTCATCTTCAGGATTACTGTATAAGAAACCTTTAAATGCGACCAGTTATGGATAAAATCAAATTTCCATAGTATTGCTACATACAGCTGCCAACGTACATACAACACTTCCGGAAAAAACAGACCCGAAACAGATGTAAATGTTGTACCAAATGCAGACTTGTGGGCGAAGAGAGTGGACGTTACTGTTGCCAAGAATGAAAACCGTGAGTGAACGGAACGAGTGTGTTTCAGAGCAAGACATAACGCAAGTTTAGATTAGATAAGATTTACTTTCATTCCAATTGATCCGTAGTGAGGAGGCTCTCCAGGATGTGGAACACGTTAGAAAAACAATGCACGACAAATATTTAAAACTAAAACAAATAAGCTAATGTACCATACCACAGGTCCCAAGTGGAATGATCGTCATTTTTTGATGAACACTAATGAGTCGTTTTACAAATACTAATGCACTGAATTTAAAATTAAAAAGTTTATTTATAAGATAATAAACATGTAATACAGCTACTATAATACTTATTTACAATGAACACATTACTGCACTGAAATTGTGCAGTTTTATTGTATCAGTTGGTTTTACTGAGGAATTCATCAATGGAATAGGAGGAGTTGGCCACCAATAAATCCTTTAGGCTTCTCTTAAAGTGAATTTCATTGGTTGTTAAGCTTTTTATGGCTGCTGGCAAGTTACTGAAAATGTATGTTCCTGAATAATGCACACCTTTTTGTACAAGACTAAGTGACTTTAAATCCTTGTGAAGATTATTCTTATTTCTAGTATTGATTCCATGAATTGAGCTGTTGGTTTGAAGAAGTGATATATTTTTAATTACAAATTTCATTAAGGAATAAATATATTGGGAAGCAGTGGTTAGTATCCCTAGTTCCCTAAACAGGCTTCTGCAGGATGTCCTTGAGTAAACACCACATATAACTCTTATTGCACGTTTTTGTGCCCAGAAAACTTTGGCTTGGCTTGATGAATTACCCCAAAAAATAATCCCATATGACATTAGGGAATGAAAGTAAGCATAGTATGCCAGTTTTTGCATTTTTATATCCCATACGTCTGACAAAATTCGCATTGCAAACAGATTTGTTAAGACGCTTTAGCAGTTTTGTGGTGTGCTCCTCCCAGTTGAATTTATTATCTAGCTGTAATCCCAAGAATTTAACACTGTCCACTACTTCTATGTTCTTGTCATCGTATGTTAGACATACACTAGTGGGAGACCCCATACAAGTTCTGAACTGCATGTAGTGTGTTTTTTCAAAGTTTAGTGACAAAGAATTGGCTAGGAACCAGTGATTAATGTCCACAAATATTTTCTTAGCTGATCTTTCTAAGACTACACTTGTTTTGCTATTTATTGCAATGTTTGTATCATCGGCAAACAAAACGAACTTGGCATCTGGTAATGTTACTGATGAAAGGTCATTGATACACACAAGAAAAAGTAAGGGTCCCAAAATGGAACCTTGTGGGACCCCACATGTAATTAGTTCCCAGTTGGATGATGCCTGATAGTTTGACACATGTCTCTTTCCTAATAACACCCTTTGTTTTCTACCAGAGACATAAGATTTAAACCATTTTGCAGCATTTCCTGTTACACTATAATATTCTAATTTACTTAAAAGGGTATTGTGATTTACACAGTCAAATGCCTTTGACAGATCACAAAATATACCAGTTGCCTGCAATTCTTTTGTCTAATGAATTAAGCACATTTTCACTGTAAGTGTAGATAGGCTTCTCAATATCAGAACCTTTTAGTAATCCAAACTGTGACTTTGACAGTATGTTATTTGAGATAATATGGTTATAAAGCCGATTGTACATTAATTTTTCTAAAATTTTTGAGAATGCTGGCAACAGTGAAATTGGACGGAAATTTGATGCTATTTCTTTATCTCCCTTCTTACAGTGGCTTAACTTCAGCATATTTCAACCAATTGTGAACATTTTCATTCTTGCTCAGATATTTTCAGCGAAATTATGGTAGAAAGATGAATAAGAGTGAAAAATCAAAGGGAATGTGATTGCTCTATAACAATGTACTGGAGACCACGTTCATAAAGTAGTCCTGAAAAGTCATAGTAATTTTATCGGAGATCGGGTATAATAATTTGGTAGGTCTGAAGAAAAATTAATTTGCAATAATGTATTTAATCTAATATTTTCCTGATAGGTTTGTAGTATTTGAATGTGAACCACACGGAATTGTATGCATCTCCTACCAATAAAGCGCTTCGTCGAGAAAAGGGATACTCTATTACTTATGTACTGATCTTTAGGAAATTTAAAGTGCTCTGGAAGCAAAGTACATGTAGTCCAGATATTGGGAGGTATGCTGAAGTTCATTTATTCTATTTGATTCTTAAAGTATATAGTGTCACGGTGTTATTAATTTGTAAATATTTTTACGTCTACAATGATTTTCAGTATTGCAAGAATTACCAGTAATGTATTAACTTATCCTGAATGAATAAACAGCAGAACCCAACCCCAACTACTATTCGAGATTAAAAATAAAATACACAGCATCGCTTAAATAAATTATTTGTAAAGATCTCTGTTTTATGATGCCATAGTGACTGTTCCCTAAAGTAGAAATATATTATCAGGATCTGATACGCTCCTCCACGGTTACCTGCGATATTCACCAGCACTTAACAGGCCAGTTAGATAGGACTGAGTTTGGGTGTGAGCAAGCACTTTTCGTAAACCTTTAGACAAATTTATTTTCAGAACAATCCTTGCAAACTGAACTCCAATGATTTAAAAATGCAAACAATTTAAAACGGACCTCAAAAACTGAGAAATAAAACTATATTGCAACAGATGGGCCTACGTTACTGTGAGGCGATACGCAGATGAACTATTTATTGAACTCTGAATTCTGTTATAAATTCCCCCAATGCGACACTATGCACCTAATGACATCTGACTATGCAATCTGCACCTCTGTTGAAGTATCGGATTGGGTGAGGTAGCTTGCCTCATGCAAAGCAGTTATTCATGTAAATCATTAACATAAAATTCACCTCACCAAAGTCTGTGACTTGTTGTAGGAAAGGGTTGGAGTGTCAATGCGTGTAGTCTGAAATATCGAGAAAGACAATCAGATTTATTCCACTTCATAATTTACATATATTAACATATCGAATTAATGAGGTGATGCTTCTTGATTGTGGACAAAACAATATATTAATAAGGAGTATAACACAGGTCTACAACTACAAAACCTAGCAACGTGGATTGGCACTTCCCCTTAACTGGATGAGAGCACAAGTTTCTAGGTCACGTTTTCTCGATCAGAATCTAAGCACAGAACTAAGTACGCGGATAGTCTACGGTGCTATATGTGTCAGTGGCCACTTGTCTAACTTCCGTAAACTGCAAGGCTGATCGTGCTACAACCGGAACTGTTCAATGATGGGATCCCCAGCCGGCGTCCTCGTCGTGGTCGTGCTGTTTATGCAGATGAGGTGTGATGTCGCTGCAACCTGTTTCGCGTGTACATGACACAATTCCGTGATATTATCTGGAGTTCCGGATAAGGTACACAACTGCTCCCAAATTACTCCGTATCGTGCAGTACCGCGTACTCCGCCCTTATTCGATGGACACTGAAATGCGAGTGTTAACATTTCTACGAAAATCTAGTGCAGCTTGCTGCTCCGCTGCCTGATCTGTCCAATCGTAAAATTTCAACAAATTTTTAACCAATGAATGCCTCTCCCATCCAACTGTGAGTGCACAGGAAACACTGCTTACCTCACATCCATTTGGCCTTTTGCAGTCGCGTCTGGGAGACGCCATTCATCAGAAAAACTTCCCAGTCGCTTCCTTTCCACCAGCATTTAAACTAAATGGACACATTCAGCTCCTCTGTACACAAAAAAAGAGGTGGATGTTTTGTTTGCATAAAAATGCCCTCCACTGTTGTCCCGTAAAATATTTTGCATTGCCTGTCAAAACATTCTGAGGTTTTCCCACATCTGGGATGTAGTCCTTTAATACACGTGTGTCATAGGGTTGGCTGTGGTGGTTTTCATCATAGACAGCTTCACATACTTCGTAAAAGTGTCATAAACGGCAAATAAATATTTTACGCCGCCAGGAGCGGTCGGTTGTTGTCCCGCGACGTCCACAGATACAAGTTGAAGTGGATAGATAGGAATAATCTGGCGTAGTTCTGTTTTACAGCCTTGACTGTTGTATTTTGCTTTCTGGCAAACTTCGCATATTCTTACTATCCTTTGTTCCGCACGTTTGAGGTTTGGAATGTAACAGTACCTTCGTATTATGGCTACACATTTTTGGATTCTATAAAATAAATAAAATATTAATTATTGTATATGTATGATAGTGATTGGTTGTAATTAATATTTGCCTATCTGGAACGTGGACGTTTAATTATTTGGTATCAGACGCTTGACAGTGGCTTTTTCGCAAATGCAATGTTGTTCGTAGTTGACCGTGAAATAAGACTCAAATAATCGGACTTCGTGTTTAAATTGTTTCCAAAGACTGCTGCGGTAGGTGCGGACTCTAAATCTCAATATTAGAATAATTTGCCAGCCATGTCAATACGTCGTACAGAGGTGACTGTCTACTAAACATAAAGTTTACACAGTTAGTTAAATCAGATATATTCAACGAATAAGCCTACAGTTAAATAATTCTACTTACTTTCATAAATATAAATTCTTTACAGAATCGAGTGCCTAGTAAGATTGCAACTCGCAGTGTTCTTATATAACTTCAAATATGGCGATGTGCCAGTTAATAAAATATACGTGCTTCCCGCACCAGTTGTTCTGCAAGACCTCTCCCTTCTTAATCAAACATAAGTGTGTCTGATTGTATTTTGTTTTATCAGCGACATAGCGCTGCAGTTCTGTGCCATAGGCTTTATTTATTTGTCAGAGATTAATTATTTAATTAAGATTTCGCGTTTCCGAGGAAACTCACGCACGGCATGCAAATGTGCCTTTATATTGCCCCCTGAATTGAGAGGCGAAAGGATACACCTGCGGGCGAGCAATTCACCTAAAGGCACAAGAAAATCTAAGTTATCTACAACTATTTACATGACATACATTACACAGTATATTATATACAAAATTTGAATGACGCGCGTGCGCCGTAAAAGTTCTTATGTTGGCAAAATAGAGTGCGCGCATACGCAGAAGCGTCTGTGAGACTCCGGCACTGCCGTTATATCGTAAATTTAGATCACGCGGCGCAGTATTGCAGTTCATATTGTTCGTGTGCGCGCGCGTTTCTTAGTCGTTGCATAAAGGAAATATTCCACCAAGATTACATATGAAGAGTACATTCTATGACAGGTAACTTAGTTTTAAAATTACAATATTTGTTATAATACAATGCAACTTTCGATTGTTGAATGTTCTTAGTTACATAGTATTGCATTGAAATGCTTCAAAGAAAAATGTCTTTTTGTTTCAGGTGCGTTGACCTATACACATCGTGTCGTTATTTCAGTTCATATTAATCTGCTGCACAATAATTTTTCACAGGTTAGCGTCGTCGTGGTAAAGTTTTTTCATCACAGTAACATCGCTGTATAACAACGTAATTGATACATAAGCATGTCCATTTCCTATTTCCATTATAGTCGTTGTGATGCAGTTCGTTGTGACAAAAAGCATTGTTTATTACAGATCAGACGTGACCCGTCGAGTAATTGGTCCATATGCAGTTCGTTTTCGATATTCTGTGGAAGCTTGGTTGCAGAACCTCGGACGGCACATAGCTGGCGTCGATCCTTGGACAGTCCAGGTGTGTCTGTCACATTTCGAGAACATTCCATTCCCTGAAGTTCCAACCAAAATTCTTCCACTCGTCGTGTTGTTTTCTGGACAGGCACGTTATGACCATTTAATCCAGTTAACATCTTGAAGTTAGGCACTGTAGTAATGTCACTAGGCGATGCACCAATTATGCACTTCACATTTTCAGTTTTTTACTGAATATAGCTCACCTAAATGTTCGTATTTACTTATCAAAGAAATCATTCATCGCGTTTACAAAGGTACGATGCATGAGGAATGGCATTAACAGTTTTTCACATAGGTTTCTGCGTAGTTGAGGACTTAGTGATGTACGTTAATGTCCGTGAACAGTGGTTCACTACGCAATTTTTTTTAAGTTTTCCACATTTTAGCACTCGTTATCGTTCAAATTTTCACATAGTAACAGTTACACTATACATCATTTTAAAAAAAAAACATAAGTAATCATACATATACACGTCACATTTTCTTAGCATAAACATAATACAGTTACACATACATGTTTACATCATCATTACATAGCTATAAATTATTACATTGTGTCACATTTGATTACATGAATTGCAGATATTTACGTTCTCTTTAACGGTTTTGCTGGGATTTTATCGATGTTTTTTGTGATGTCATCTGAAATTAAGATAGGTTAGACACAACATTCATTACATCAGTGGGCAAGACCAGGCGTTTTCACTACTCAATATTCAAAATAATAAGAGACGGAAAACTGTTAGATTCCTTGCGTTTTGTGCGTGTGTGTATGGTGTCTGTGTGGCCTTGGCTACTGGTAGATGCTTTTCTTGCTAAGAGATGTGCGTCTAATCTATTTCTCGAAGTAAAAGATCGCTTCACAGATGACGTCTGTCGGTTCGTCAGGTGTCATACCAAGTCAGTGATACCTACAGTTCCGTGAAAAATTAATATATCATTCACTGCTACGTAGTCATAAATTTTACCTTAATATTCAGTCTTCTTGGTAGTGCCGCGGCGTTGAAAGAAAAGTTCTTCTGTCTTCAACTGCGTCACTGGTACAGCTGAAATGAAAATTTCTATACTACTTATCTGTGTTGTAGCAAACAGAGTTTTGCGAGTTGCGTAGCAATGTTTTCATGGGTATGACTTTGACATTATTTAGCATGAAATGCTCTAAGATCTCGGTGTGCGTATAGCCCAATAATTTTGTTAGTTCTAGGATGTTGTAACAGATACGCACCAGGATGCGGTATGTTAAAATTATATAAGGTCCTTCATATAGCAGACGCCACTTAGCATTGCGTCGTTTGAGTGCTACAGATTTATGATGAGTACGAAGTAGTACAAGCATTCCTACCTTGAATTTTTGTTTTCTTTTTATTATGTTTGTGTGATGTTTGTTTCGTATCTGTGCGTGATGTGCCAGTGTAGTCAATACTTCTTTTATTGTCTGTTCAGGTGTGATTTCCTTGTCTGACAACTTAGGTAATGGTTCTATCCATTGATCGTTCTGTTTGCAACTGAACATGATCTCGTTAGGTGTGTAATTTGTATTGTAAATATTTAAGTTATTGTGTACGTCTTCGAAAAGACTTAGGTAGGACACCCAATTAGTATGTTTTGATGAAATATAGGTCCTCATGAATCGGTTTAGTTCTCGGAAAAGTCTTTCAGTCGCGTTACGTTGTGGACTAAACTTTGAAATAAATATACTTTTAATGTTATTGTCCTTCAAGAAATTTCTCCATTTGTAGCCAGAGTAGTATGCTGCATTATCTGACAGAATTGCTTTAGGTTCTCCCACGTGCGTCAGGTAATCACTTGAGAATCTTCGTATTATAGCATTTGCAGTGCCGGATTTTAAAGGATAAAGTTTTACATGTTTAGAAAATATACCGTAAAAAGCTAAGATATATTTGACACCTCCAGAGCTTGCTGGATGCGGTCCACTGATGTCAGTACATAGAATTTCCAGGGGTTTACTCGGTAAAATAGAATGTAAATCTGTTTTTGTGGATAAATTCTGAGGTTTTGATTTTTGACATATGACACATGTTTTCAGTTCCCTGTAAATTTTTCATCTCATATTGCTAAAATAACAGTATGTGCTGAGCTTTGCCAAACACTTTTTCGTCCCATAATGACCCCAAACTAAGTGTGTGTGCCAAATCAGATTACGTTCAGACTCTTTGGGAATGCATACACACCAGTTAGTAGCATTTGGATGTCGGCGATAAAATAACACATCATTGTGTAACTTGTAATACCTAGGCAAAGGATGATTGTGTTTTTCTACCAGCAATGTTATTACCTTATACCAGTGAGGATCAGATTTTTGTAATTTAGCCATGTTTCTGCACATATCAATATAATATTGGTGATACTGCTTGTCTTGCATTAAGAGAATCCTGTAGTCATTTATATTTTCTAAGTCACTGTTGGTTTCATTCATACCTTGTGGAAGTCTAGACAAAGCGTCGGCAATGGTGTTGGCCTTACCTTTTATGTACTTAATTTCAAAAGAGTAGTTCTGAAGTGTAACTGCCCATCGTGATAGTCTAGGATGTACAAGTTTACAAGTTAACAAAAATGTCAGGGCCTGGTGGTCGGTATAAATTACTATATGTTTGCCAAATAAATAATAATTGAATTTCTTGGATGCCCGGACTATGGAAAGTGTTTCTAACTCAGTAGCGGAGTATGTACGCTCACATTCAGTTAGAGTACGACTTGCAAACCCAATAATTCTTATCTGTTCCTTTTCTTTATCCTTTACAACTTGAAATAAGCAACAGCCCAAGCCAGTACATGAAGCGTCACAAGTCATACAAAAATCTAAATTGAAATCTGGATGGCTCAATATGTTTGCATTCACTAAAGCATGTTTAATTGTATTAAAGTCATTCTGGCACTGTTCCGACCAGATCCAAACTTGATTCTTTCTGAGTTGATTTAACAGATGTTTACTGTTCAAAAGTGGTTGTGGTAAAAAACGTCTGAAAAATGAATATAGCTCAAGGAATGATTTTAACTGCTTTTTTGTTAGAGGGCTAGGAAAGTTTCTGATAGTATCTAATTTACTGGGATCAGGACGTATGCCCTGTGAATTAATGATATGTCCTAAATATTTTATCTCACTGCAACCAAATTTTGATTTTCTAAGATTGGCTGTGACTCCAGCTTGTGCAAATTTTTCTAAAATTCTTTGAAGTGTGTCAACGTGTTCATTCCAAGACTGTGTAGCTATCAGTATATCATCTACATAGTGTGTGACTGTCTCAACTAAATCATCGCCAAGCACGGTATCCAGGGCTGTAGTGAATACCCCAGAACTGACATTCAATCCGAAGGGTAGAACACAAAACTGATAGGTTCGCCCCCCGAACATAAATGCTGTATATTTCCGAGAACCAGGAGTGATACCTACTTGCCAAAATGAATTAGCGAGATCTATTGTGGAAAAATATTTTGCATCTAGAAATTTCTGTAATTGCTCTTCTAAATTTTCGGGTTTTGTGTGAACCGGTAAAATTATTTCATTAATTGCTCGTGCGTCTAACACTAGCCTAATGCTACCATTTGGTTTTTTAACGAGTAGAGGACTACAGTAAGGTGAGGTGGATGGTTCAATGACCTTCCAGTCTAACATTTGTTTTAGTTCTTGCCACACAGCAGGTCGTTGAGATAACGGTACGTTATATGTGTTGTGGTAGATCTTGTGAGGCTTAACTTCAATCTTGTACACATACGTGTTAACACCTAATCGTTTGGTAAAAACTTGTAAATATTTGGAAAACACTTCCTGTAGTTTCATACGTTCATGTACACTGAGAGCTGTAGCTTCATTTATCTTATGATCAAGCAATGTTTTCAAGTCCATTAGCTCTGTCAGATGAGTGTGTTTGCATGTCTTGAATGTCATTGTCAAGTACTAACTGAACCTTGTACCCCGTACAGCGTTTGTCATGCTTTAGAGTTCTCCTGTCCAAATCAATAATAATTACACTGCCTTTATCATTTATAATACATTTACCTTTGGAGAAGTCTATAATGCAGTCCTTCTCGCTCATAATATCTGATCCTAATATGCAATTTGTCACAAGGTTTTGTACAACCAGGAATGGCCATTTTACGGTTCCATTACCTATTTTAATGTTTACAAAAACTTGCTTCTTAACCCTACATGACTTATTACCTAGAGCAGCAGTTATTTTACGGTTTTTGCGGGAAACTCAGGCACAGGCTCCAATTCACACATCTTTTTATAGAAATTAAAAGACAAAACGCTCACAGCTGCACCTGTATCTAAGATAATAGTTGGAATCCCACCTACTACACCAGTAGTAGAGGCTAAAACAATTTCATTTGTGTTTGAACGACATTGTGTACTGTCTTGCAAAAGTTCATCTGATATATTCTCATTGTGGTTGTATCTTATAAATAAAACGGGTAGTTTTTGTTCAGAATTATTAGGCAAATCAATATTTTGTTGTTCAATGGTGGTGTCAAATAACTGATTAACATTGAAGTGCCCCCCCCCCCCCCCCCAAGAATTCTTCAGCCACTACCCAGGGCATAGAAGTGACTGTTCCTAGTTTGTTGGGTTAGCATTTGTATTAGGTACTTACAGAGATTGAGGTTGTGTATCAGGTGTCACTTCTATTATATTCACATTCGGATATTGCCTGTTCTGATCTCCAAACTTTTGCAGTTGTTGTTGCTGTTGCGCATTATGACTTACCTGTCGGTCGTAAGGTATGCTCCAATTTTGTCCTGATGGCTGCTGTGGTATAGCAGTGTTTGAATGAAAGTATTGATCGCTACGAGTCCAGCCTTGATGCTGTCTTGGCTCGTAGTTATTATTTCTATTTCTGTTTGTGTTTTTGTTCTTACATTTGTATCCGTTGTTACCGTTGTTGTTATTACCGCGGTGGCTTTTGTATGGATTGCCGCATGAAGTGTTATTACTGTTGTAACTGTTGTAACTGTTGTTTGTATTGGAATACGCGTGTTGATTTTGATTTCCGTATTGAGACGGCATGTGAGTTTGCTGTTTTTGCTGTACCGCGTATCCAACTGTGGGCGCGCCAGAATTGAGTTGGCAAGCCTGCATGTTTTGCATACCACTAGTATGAACATTGTGGCTGCTGTTTTGCCGCGCGAAGCGCTGATCTTCTAGTAACATATCAACCGAATCTAAAGCCGTTAAAAAATAATCTGGATCGTCATCCGGAACATGTAAGAGTTTTTCTTTAATGTTGAAAGGCAATTTGGCCTTCAACGCACGGAGTATATCAAATGTCCCATGTTCAAGTATTTTTCAAAATATTTGCGTAAGTTACCATTTTTAATGTTAAAAGTTTCAGGTTCTAAAATTTGTCTTCTGAGTCGCTCCTGGACGGATTACGACCAGAATTTGTTCAGAAAGGGACGCTCAAACTCACTGTACGTGGTACATACGTAAGCTTGACTGTATGCCCAGACAGCTGCATCGCCTAGGATGTAACCGACAATATATGAAATCTTTTTCCGGTCACTCCAAGTGCGTGGAAATGGGTTACTAAAAGATTTAAGAAAAATCACCGGATGAATGGTTCGTTTTTCTGGGATAAAAGTCTGAAATTGCCTGTGTTTTATTAAGCTTTCTTCTTCCTTCGCATTATGATATGGATTTGTTCCACTGTAATTACTGTAATGTTCAGATGGGGAGTAATTACGATAATGTTGATGTGGTTTACCATGATAATAGCTTGTGTTTGAACGTCGTGGTATATGTTGTAGTTGTGGTGTGTTTTGTTCTTGTGTGTTTGTCGTGTGTGGTATGTGTGCGTCATACTCGAATGTATATTGGTTTCTGAACTGTACATTTTGACTGATATTTTCGTTACATTCAGACTGGTTGATCGGTAAATTGTCTCATGGGTGCAGTGACGGATTGTACTGCGTCACTAATCAGCTGTTTGTTATTAGTGATGTATTCCGCTACGGAGTCGTGCACAATTGTTAGTAAATTTTCACGTATGCATCTATCAAAATGTTTGTCTTTGCTCTCTACGCAATCATGAAATTCTTTATTAATATTTTGAAAATGAGCTGTGGCATCAGATTGTAATCTGTCAGTCAGTTGTTGTTCAACATCGCCAAATTTATTCTGCACGTCAGTAATTCGCTTTTCAAGGTTGTCATGTACTGAAGGATATGATTGAATTTGTTCAGTAAGAGCTTCACACGTGACATTAAGGTTTTTTACTTGTGTCTGTAAAAGTGCCACGTCATTTGTAGTCTTTTCTTGTCTCGTATTAAGCTTGGAAAATTTCGTACTGAGTTCAGTCATCTGTTTGGTTAGTGTGGCGTCTGTAAGTTCCACACGTTTACATAAAGTGTCATTACATGCCTTGATTGCTATGAGGTCAGATTTAATTTCGTCATTTTGTGTCTTTAACTGTTCATTTTGTGTCTTTAAGGTTGCCATGTTTTCCGCGTTCTGCATCCTTAAGGTTGCCATATTTTCTGCGTTTTGTTTCATTAGCATTTGTAACATGTTGGCAATGTTTACTGTTTGCAAGGTCTCTGCCCCCGCCGCGTCATTAGACGTGACGTCATGTATTAACATGGGCTCTGACTGAGACTTTGAAATTTTTGTGGTGGACGGCCTATTGTCAAAATTTCCGTTAACACTTGCGTCAATATTTGATGAATCGTCACTACCGGTTGCTGTCGTAAAGTCATTTTCTAACATTTGTCTCTCGTCCGAGTCGGATTGCGTATGAATAGTATGTCTTTGCTGTTCCATCTTTGCGTATTGTTTTCTAGTTCTGACCATGCCACACGTATGGTATGCTTCAAGAAAATAAAGTTTGACACTGGTTTTAAAATAAAATGCAGTTGAACGTGAATCGCTGGTAGCAACAATGGCTGTCTGTTAATTTAAAAATGTAAACTGAATATCGGATTATTCTTAATGGCTACTGGCCATGTTACAACGTGTCGTACAGAAGTCGGCCATATTGTACACTCGTGTATTGGTATTGTTGCAGAAGTTATTGTTTAAGGAAAAGCCCTGAGAATGAAATTTATCACTGAAAACTGCTACGCGCGAAAGAAATACTACAGAATCTACTGAAGAGCTAATACACTGAATTATGCGTCTGGTCAAGCCTGCCAATGCAAAGATGCTGCGTCTTACCTTATTTTGCTGGAAGCTTCGTTGCGTCTTCCCGCAAAATTTTAGAATTGGAAAATATCTTCAGATTTTTGTTATTTCTCGTACATTCACGTCCAGGTCCAGAAAGTTGATTTTTCACATGAAACAAAGAGAACAATGTAACAAATGACAAAATTGAACAAGTCCGACACGCAGTCGCCAATATAAAATAAATAAAATAAATAAAATATTAATTATTGTATATGTATGATAGTGATTGGTTGTAATTAATATTTGCCTATCTGGAACGTGGACGTTTAATTATTTGGTATCAGACGCTTGACAGTGGCTTTTTCGCAAATGCAATGTTATTCGTAGTTGACCGTGAAATAAGACTCAAATAATCGGACTTCGTGTTTAAATCGTTTCCAAAGACTGCTGCGGTAGGTGCGGACTCTAAATCTCAATATTAGAATAATTTGCCAGCCATGTCAATACGTCGTACAGAGGTGATTGTCTACTAAACATAAAGTTTACACAGTTAGTTAAATCAGATATATTCAACGAATAAGCCTACAGTTAAATAATTCTACTTACTTTCATAAATATAAATTCTTTACAGAATCGAGTGCCTAGTAAGATTGCAACTCGCAGTGTTCTTATATAACTTCAAATATGGCGATGTGCCAGTTAATAAAATATACGTGGTTCCCGCACCAGTTGTTCTGCAAGACCTCTCCCTTCTTAATCAAACATAAGTGTGTCCTGATTGTATTTTGTTTTATCAGCGACATAGCGCTGCAGTTCTGTGCCATAGGCTTTATTTATTTGTCAAAGATTAATTATTCAATTAAGATTTCGCGTTTCCGAGGAAACTCACGCACGGCATGCAAATGTGCCTTTATAATTCCCACGTGTCCCCACGCATAATGAGTGCACCAAACAAAATTTTATATGCATTGGTGGGGAATACAAACGCACCATATTTCGGAATCCGTGTTGTTTCTGTGATACAGTACATTATTCTCTAGTTTATATTGCGAGTTTTCGTTACTTGGTTGTTTCTGTCTTGTTGGCTGCTTTATTTTCTCCCACATAGGATCCTCATCTTGCAACTGTACGGTATTCTTAAAAAGTTGCAGATATTCGGGTCGGTGCTGGTGCGACGTCATGAGTAAAACTTCGACTTCAGACGCGTGCTCTATAACTTCTACAAGTTGTGACATTCCTAACAGCAGACGGGACAATGCATCAGCAATTACATTGTCCTTTCCTTTAATGTGCGTGATCTTTAAATCATATTCGTGTAAAACTAACACTCAATGGGCTAATGTAGCATGTAACAACTTACAAGTTAATAGAAATCTTAAAGATTGATGATCACAAAACAATTTTATCCTCTTGCTAAAAACATAGTAGTGGAATTTCTGTAGTGTCCACACGACAGTTAGTGCTTCAAACTCTGTAACTGAATATAATCTTTCACAACTGTTCAGCACTCCGCTAGCGAACGCTACAATTCTTATTTCCATATTCCCATCTGTTTCTTCTAATTGAAATAAACATGATCCTAAACCATAAGATGAAGAATCCGTTGGGATACAGAAATCTTTGTTCATGTCTTGGTGGTATAGTAATTTAGCGTTTACTATCATTTCACAAAGGCGTGCTGTCAGTCTTCGGACCAATCCTATGGAATGTTTTTTCGCAACAAGGTGAGCAATGCTTCATTCTTAAGCAGCTGATATGGCACAAATCGCCTAAAAAAAGACACCAACCCAATAAAGGATTTTGTTTCTTGGTCGCGAGTTGTGGAAATTTCTAATGGCTTGTAGTTTCTTGCTATCTGGCATTATGCCTAATGGTGAAATATATCCGCGAAACTTAAACTGTTATCTTCCAAACTTGGATTTTTCGAAATTGGCAGTTATACATGCATCTGCTAGTCTATGCAACACTCTTTCCAAAATTTCTAAGTGCTCCTCCCATGTGGATGTGGCCACTATAGTCACTTTTTCCAATAAATTCGAGCCTAACGCTTTGTCCAGAGCAGTAATAAATACCCGAGCGCTCACATTAAGTCCGAATGGTAGTACCTTGAACTGGCAACTTCTGCTATTGAAGATGAAGGCAGTATACTTTCTGGATTCTTTTGTCAACGCTATTTGCCATTAACTGTATCGTAAATCAATTGAGGTCAGGTAAAATGTTTGTAGCTGTTCTTCTAGGCTCGCCGGCCTCGTCCTCTTGGGTATAATAATTTTATTTATGTTCCATGCATCTAAAACGAGTCTAATCTTTCCCCTGTCTTAGCTACGGCTACGAGTGGACTGCTGTAGAGTGACAGGGATGGTTCGATTATTCCCCATTGCAACATCTTCTGGATTTCTTTACTTACCACTTCTTTCTTGGTCCACAGGACACTAAGTTTCGTGGGGGGCCACCTCTACAGTATGTCGTGTACATACCCTCTCATATTTCCCGGTTTTTCTGAGAATACTTCTCGGTAATGGGTTAACAGCTGAGTGAGATTTTGTCACTGAGATATTTTTAGACAATCTGATTCTCGCACTTTGCTGTCAATAATTTTTGTCCAGCTAAGTGTCTCATCTGGAACTGTGTCTCAGTAATATTCCTGTTGTACCTTTAAGTCGCTGCGTATTTGTAATATCTGCAGCCCCCCCCGCATTTAATTTGTATACTTCGGCAATATTTACTGTGTAGCCTTTCTGTGCTTACTAAATCCGGTACAACCCTTCTATTTTCGTTTAACATGCTAACCTTTCCGCTTGAGAGGCCAATTTTTGCCTTTCACTCGCCAAGAAAGTCGCACCCCAGGATGCAGACCACACGTAATCCTTTTACCACTAGAACAGCACACTTTAGGGTTTCTTTTCCCAGGCATAATTCCACCCACACCTGGTATTGAATGTTTCGTGTCTGTGCACTAATGGCTCCAGTAAAAAGACAGTTTTGTACTGGGTAAGTAGGCAATTTGCGGTTACGACTTAAAGCTTTGAAAAGATCATAGCTCAGCACATTAGTTACAGCTCCTGTGTCTACATCTACTTCTGTCGGGATGTTATTTATTCGTGCTTTTAATATGGTTTGCACCATCTCGATCTCCTAGTTATCGCCTTTATTCGTTTCCGTTAATAAATCATGTTGCATGGTGTTGCCTTCTTGGTATCTCAGCATGCTGATATTGTTTTGGAAACTATCCTGAGATGTGCCCCCACTCTGTCCGTCGACCAAAGTGGGGAACCTATTGCGGTCGGGTCTCGTTCGACGGTCGCGAAATATTATTGCTTCCTTTGCCTTTCAACTATCCTCACACCGCTATTACTATCCGGCCAAGGCTGTGGTATCACATGTGTGTTTCCATCGGATTCCAGTTGTCACCGTGGCAAATATTACTGTTTACTATAGGTGGTGGCTGCGTTGAACTGTGCACCCACTGCACCGGATAGTTATGATTATTCGGACTGCTATTTTGATTAATCCATTGCCTTTCAGTCGTCCTACGTCCTTGATTCTGATTACCGTTATTGTTGTTGCTATATCCTGGGTGGTATCGTTCGTTATAGCGACGTTTTTTGCTATACAGCATCTGACCACTTTCATTCCTCCTGTTATGTTCGTTATGCTGTTGTCCTTTACTGTTGTTGTTGTTGCCGAAGTTGGGCTTAGAATTGCGGTTTTCATGTGTTATCTGCGAAAATTTCCCGTTTTCTCGGTCACTATTTGTCCGGCATTCCTCTTGTGATAGGTCCATCTCATGTAACACCGATAAATATCTTTCCAGATCGTCTTCTTCGACATTGATTAATTTATCACGAAAGTGACCTGGCAAGCGAAGTCTTAAAATACATATCACATGTCCAGCGGTTCTAGGCGCTCAGTCCGGAACCGCGCGACTGCTACGGTCGCAGGTTCGAATCCTGTCTCGGGCATGGATATGTGTAATGTCCTTAAGTTAGTTAGGTTTAAGTAGTTCTTAGTTCTAGGGGACTGATGACCGCAGATGTTAAGTCCCATAGTGCTCACAGCCATTTGAACCATTTTTTTATGGGCTCATTCCAATACCTCGTTTTCTTCTTCTTCTTCTTCGTTTCACCCAACTTTGGGGTACGTTGAATCAATCACTTCTGTGTGTTCTGTGCCTTTCTTTTCGCCCAGTACTGCTTCATTCTTTCTGATCTTGCTTTTCTTTCCTCATCAGAGATGACAATCGTTCTTTTCTTTCTATTTTGGAGCTGGAATCCCTCTTTTCTGTCTTTGCTTATCATTTTTGCGGTCCTGTCTGTGAGCATTTTTTCTGTGATGTGTAGTTCTCTTAAGTCTTTCTCTGTTTGGATAAACCAATTTGGTTTGGATTTTTTATTCCTGAAGTAGTCAAACATTCTTTTTGTAAGTCTATTTGGGTTCATTCTGAGAATGTGCCCATAAAACTCAATTCTTCTTTTCCTCATTGTATCCGAAAGTTTTTCTGTGGTTTTGTAGAGTGTTTCATTTTTGGTATGAATTAGTTTGTCGTTATGAAATTTGGGGCCTAAAATTTTTCTTTGATCTCTAGCCTTTCAATTGGGCCATGGTTAGTGATAGATAATGTCTCAGCTGCATATAGTGCTTCTGGTTTAATGACAGTGTTGTAATGTTTTATTTTTGAATTCCATGAGAGGGACTTTTTATTATAAGTATTTTTAGTAAGCTGAAAGGCTAGTTCAACTTTGTTTCTTCTTAATTCTATTGCTTTTTTCTCAAGGGCGTTCCAGCTAATCCATTCACCAAGATATTTGAATTCTTTAACAATTTCGATCTTTTGGTCTCTTACTTTAAGATATTTCATTGGCTTTTTTATATTTGTGATTATTTTGGTTTTTTCAAAAGAAATTTTAAGGCCTATTTTCTCTGCTTGTTTCTGTAATTCGAGGATCTGTTCTTTGGCTTCTTCCCATGTTTCAGCTAGTAGGGCCATATCATCTGCAAATGCTAGGCAATTAACCTTGATGCCTTTGTTTTTTGTTCCTAGTCGGATTCCACTATTGATTTTCTTGTTCCATTCTCTTACTATTTTTTCTAGGGCACAGTTAAATAACAATGGAGAGAGTCCATCACCTTGTCGTACTCCAGTTTTTATCTCAAATAGGTCTGAGAGTTCTCCCATAAATTTAATTTTGGAGTATGTGTTGGTGATGGTTTCTCTAATTAGGTTTGTAGTTTTATTGTCTAGGTTCAATTCTTTTAATATGGAGATTAGAGATTCCCTGTCTATGGAGTCGTACGCCTTTTGAAAGTCAATGAATGTGATGACATACGCTTTTGCTCTCGATTTTTGGTAGGCCATAAGATTTTTGAGGTTTAGAATTTGTTCTGGGCAGGATCTTCCCTTTCTGAAGCCTGCCTGGTATTCTCCAAGTTGACAATCTAGCTGGGGTTCTGCTCTGTTCAAAAGGACTTTAGACAGTATTTTGTATGTTACGTCAAGGAGCGAAATCCCTCTGTAATTGTTGGGGTCTGTTCTGGATCCCCTCTTATGAGTTGGGTGAATGAGGGCCATCTTCCATTCATCCGGAATTCTTTCTGTTTTCCATATTTCTTCAAATATGTTTTGGAGAGATTCTATGGCATTTCTATTGACATTTTTCCACAGTTCAGCTGTAATTTGGTTCTCTCCCGAAGCCTTATAGTTTTTGAGATTCAAAATGATTGATTGTAGTTCCTTGACGGTGGGTGGTTCTGAGTTAGGACTTGTTGAAGTTGAGTTGCTGAAATCCATTTTTTCAATTGGTTCTTTACAGTTGAGAAGGTTTCTGAAATATTCCCTCAAAATTTTGCAATTATCCCTGTTGTTGTGTGCAATATTACCATTTTTATCTTGTAATTGGAGTGTCGGTGGGCTGTACTTGGTTATTTTTTGTTTAAAAGTTCTGTAAAAGCTCCTAGTCTTGTTTTTGTTGAAGTCTTCGTTGATCTGCAAAAGGAGTTCATCTTCTTGTGCTTTTTTAATTCTTTTGAGGTTTTTACTCACTAGTTTTCTTACACTCAGGAAATTTTGCCTATTATATTCATTTTTCTGAGATTGCATCTGTTGCCATGCTTTCTTTCTTTGCTCAATAAGTTTGTCACATTCCTCTGTCCACCATGCGTGTTTTTTGATTTTGGTTATAGGTGCTATTTGTTCAGCTTTGGTTAGTAGGCTTTCCTTCATTTGATCCCAATTTTGGTTCGTTATATCTTGAGTCGCGAGGGGAAACTCCTTCGAATTCATTATCTTTTCTGGATCGTATCTTCTGCTTTTGGGTTTACTGTTTCTATCTTTCCTTTTGGGGATAATTTTGAGTTTTATTTTAGAAAGATAGTGATCAGAATCCAAGTTTGCTCCTCTGAGTACTTTGACATTTTGTATTTCTGTATGGTGTTTCCATTTTATCGCCACATGATAGAGTTGAAATTCACCCAAGTGTGGGTTTGGTGAGGTCCATGTCTTCTGTTTTCTGGGTAGTCTCTTAAAGGCTGTGGATTTCAGGATCAAGCCATGCGCTTGGCAGAGTTCTACTAATCTGACTCCATTTTGGTTAGTTCTATTGTGCGCTGGGTAGTTTCCAACAATATTTTTGTATTTCTTCTCTTTTCCTACTTGAGCATTGAAGTCCCCCGTAAGTATGATGTTGTGTTTGTCTGGGATCTTTTGCACCACGTCATCTAGTTGTTCCCAAAAACGTTCCACCTTTTCCTTATTTTTCCTATTGTCTTCATTTATGGGGGCATGTGCATTCACAATTGTGTATACTCTATTAGCAGATTTAAAAGTGAGTGTGGAGAGTCTTTCCGATTGTGATTGAAAGCTGATAATGGAGTCTAAAATACTTTTATCTATTATAAAGCCCGTTCCGAGGTGGGGTGTGTTTTTCATTATTCTTTTGCCTACCTTTCCTTTGTATATTCTGAAACCTCCGGAATCAAAATTGTTTTCATCTATGTATCGAGTTTCTTGTAGTGATGTTATGAGTATTCTATGATGTTTGAGGGTATCTGTAAGATGTTTTAATTTTCCTGTTTTTAAAAGAGAGTTTACATTGAAAGTAGCTATGTAACTTGTTTTTTTACATTTCAATTTGCTTGATGTCTTATCATGTCCCGATTCATCTCTGTGCAATGCTGCAGACTCCCCAGAATCCGATAGTCTGCTTGCGCACCTTGGTGCGGTGGATTGTCCACCTGGGGTAATTTGTTTCACATTACACTCTTCCATGATTGATAGTATTATGTAAGGGGTGACTCTTCGAGCCACAAATTTACAACGACGGTTGTTAGCCCTGGAGGTTTTTCCCAGCCGCCCCTAACCTGGGGAACAGACGCTGACCAAAGACCGCCCAATGTGAGACAGTCGCCTTTGGATTTCTGGTCCTGTGTTGGTCCACGGGTGGTATTTTATTTCCCACCTACCCTACATATCTGTAGAGCTTTCCCCTATCCGCCACCTGGGGACGCGCCCGGTAGGGGAACAGGTTCCTTATTAATGTACTTTTCAAAATATTTCCGAAGGGTACCTTGTTTTGAATTATACACCTGTGGGCTATAGACTTTCGTCCTAAGTCGTTCCTGTATTGTCTTTGACCAATATCGGTCTGCGAATGCCTTTTCAAATTGTGCAACGCTCTGACAGTTATCGATAATTTCATTCGCCCACAGTGCAGCGTCACCATGGATATGCGATATTATAAAATGAATCTTTTGTTGATCGTTCCACACACTGGGTAAAATACAATATTCCGAAGTCCCTTCATAAATATCACAGGGTGCGCCGATTTCTCTTCTGCGTTGTAAACCTGAAACTGATGGTGTTTGATTAGATTCTCGTCAGTACTGGTAGTTACAGTAGAAGAAGTTGGCCCCATATGATTATGCATTGGCATACTCCTTTGTACATTTATGTCTAATCTATCAGACCGGGCTGATATGACCCATTTGTGCTGTTTGGGTTGCCGTAAGAATTTCGGCCCGGTGTATTTCAGTTATCATATTTCTGCGTCTGTGAAAGCGCACGCTCTAGTTCGGATGTATGTTATATGCTTACTACAAATACTGGTTCGGATCTATAGTAGCAGACTATGCTTTGTAAAAAATGGTTAATATCTCTAAACTGATATTGCTATCACTTGCTTAACGATTGTTTTCACAAATGTAAACTATTTCCTACTCCACTAGGCACCATGTACCATCTACTCTCCCTGCACTTTGATGATACAAAGCCTATGCAGCAGGAATTGAGGCCTAGTGGGCCTTACCTTTTTTTATTTTCTGTTCGTATATGTTTCTCTATCCTCTCAGGGTCTATCAAGGTTCTTCCGTGGTACACACGTTCGTAACGGTTATACATGAAATACGAATTGGTATTGTATTAGTATACATGCACAATTAAATAATATATATATATATATATATATATATATATATATATATATATATATATATATATCCATGACTACCACTACCATTTTTTTTCTCACGCCCCCAACGTTACTGGGCCGCATTTATATTGGTTCCTTACTTTAAACTACGTAAGATGAAACTTTAACATTAATTATTTTCATTACGTAGGTGGGGCCAATATAAGCTGAATACTTTGTAGGAGGCCAAATAAATGCTTGATTTTATTTTAGATGAGCGCCAGGCTCCCTCAAAGTTAATAATTTCACGAAATGAAGTCCAGGCCAGAGTTCACTGATCTGCTTTAACTGATATCGCTGAAAATATCTGAACTCTCGTAAATGCGAATTACTGAAATCCTCAAACTCAAAGTAAATAATGATTTAGAATCATTTAGTAGCCACTGATATGAATGAAATCTGCAAAATAACCTAATATTTGAAACTGCCGCGTTATGGCGGCCAATTGTTGCCTGTCAACGATAACGGCTTTTGGACGTCGTAGCAGCTGGAAAATTACTGATAATCGTTCTCTGCAAGTGAAACACTGAGATGAGGTCCTTATATGATCTTGAAATAACATGAGCTAGTTTTTTTATACATATAATTTATGCAATGTTTTACAGACACATCTTAACATCGCCTTGGAGAGAAAACAATACGAACATCTGAAAGCGTTAAGCTCTGCCCACAATCTCTAACGACCAAAAGAAGCAGAAGAAAAAGAAGATATGTTCTGTCCATCGTATATATAATTACACAAACATACCAATATTTGATTTCGATATATTTTTCACTATGGTATTAATCGTCAGCAATAAAGTCCTTTTCGCATCACAGTATTTGCGTTACAGCTTTTCATAAATATTATTAATATAGTTCTTAACAAATGCGTTTTAAGTCTTGTCTATTTTATGTTATCCACTATTTTTGTATTCATTGCACACGCACTGTCCGTAAAAATCTCCTAAGGGACACTACAGAAGTCGCGTCTGAGACGTGGTTCATCAGAAAAACTTTCCAGTCGCTTCTGTGCCACCAGCGTCTAAGCTAAACGGACACATTCAGCTCCTCTGTACACCACAAAAAGAAAAAGGAAAAGAAAAACAAATTCCTTAATGGCAACTGCGCCCGTGACGCTTTTGTACGCCCAGGTGACATGGTCGAGGTGGAAACAGCGTCACCCAGCATTATTCACTTTGAGGAGAAGCTGCCCTTTCCTCGCAGTGTTCGGCTGGAAACGCGACCTGCCCGTCGGGCCGCATCAAAGCCATGCCGCTGGAGGCCGTTCTGGTGGGGCCAGCACCTCCTGGGGCTGTCACATTCGACCTCTGGGCCAACGCACTTCATGCCACTAGCCCCCTGAGTAAAATCCCGCACAAAACTCTGTCCACAAAATTATTCGTATTTAACACACTGCAGTAGGTTCTTATTGGGCACCACTTGCCAACTCCGCTAGCATAGCACAGTAGCCGTAAATTTGTTCACATCAATGCTGCTGCTTGTCATTACACAAAGTACGCGAAAAAACTTGCCCCCCTTCTAACAGCCGTGTACCGCAAGTCTCTAGAGAAACGGAAGGTTCCAAATGATTGGAAAAGAGCACAGGTAGTTCCAGTTTTAAAGAAGGGTCGTCGAGCAGATGCGCAAAACTATACGCCTATATCTCTGACATCGATCTGTTGTAGAATTTTAGAAGACGTTTTTTGCTCGAGTATCATATCATTTCTGGAAACCCAGAATCTACTCTGCAGGAATCAACATGGAATCCGGAAACAGCGATCGTGTGAGACCCAACTCGCTTTATTTGTTCGTGAGACCCAGAAAATATTAGATACAGGCTCCCAGGTAGATGCTATTTTTCTTGACTTCCGGAAGGCGTTCGATACATTCCGCACTGTCGCCTGATAAAGTAAGAGCCTACGGAATATCAGACCAGCTGTGTGGCTGGATTGAACAGTTTTTAGCAAACAGAACACAGCCTGTTGTTCTCAATGGAGAGACGTCTGCAGACGTTAAAGTAACCTCTAGCGTGCCACAGGGGAGTGTTATGGGACCATTGCTTTTCTCAAATATATATATATATATGTCCTAGTAGATGGTGTCGGAAGTTCCATGCGGCTTTTCGCGGATGATGCTGTAGTAGACAGGGAAGTTGCAGCATTAGAAAATTGTAGCGAAATGCAGGAAGATCTGCACCGGATAGGCACTTGGTGCAGGAAGTGGCAACTGACCCTTAACATAGACAAATGCAATGTCTTGCAGTACATAGAAAGAAGGATCATTTATGGTATGATTACATGATAGCGAAACACACTGGTAGCAGTTACTTCTGTAAAATATCTGGGAGTATGTGTACGGAACGATTTGAAGTGGAACTATCATATAAAATTAATTGTTGGTAAGGCGGGTGCCAGGTTGAGATTCATTGGGAGTGTCCTTAGAAAACGTAGTCCATCAACAAAGGAGGTGGCTTACAAAACACTCGTTCGACCTATACTTGAGAATTGTTCATCAGTGTGGGATCCGTACCAGGTCGGGTTGACAGAGGAGATAGAGAAGATCCAAAGACGAGCGGCGCGTTTCGTCACAGCGTTATTTGGTAAGCGTGATAGCGTTACGGAGATGTTTAACAAACTGAAGTGCAGACTCTGCAAGAGAGGCGCTCTGCATAGCGGTGTAGCTTGCTGTCCAGGTTTAGAGAGGGTGCGTTTCTGGATGAGGTATCGAATATATTGCTTCCCCCTACTTATACCTCCCGAGGAGATCACGAAAGTAAAATTAGAGAGATTCGAGCGCGCACGGAGGCTTTCTAGCAGTCGTTCTTCCCGCAAACCATACGCGACTGGAACAGGAAAGGGAGGTAATGACAGTGGCACGTAAAATGCTCTCCGCCACACACCGTTGGGTGGCTTGCGGAGTATAAATGTAGATGTAGATGTACTGCCCTAATTACTTATTAAAAAAGGCAGCGTGTCGATTTATGTGGGCCTTGCACTCCCCGTGCGCGGCCCCTTATTGGTTGCTACCTTGCGCAATACAGCGCAAGATATCAAAGAGAACGTTCAGGAGCAGCTATAATAGGACTGCGCGGCTATAGAACGGAGTCGATTAGAGTGTAAAATTTTACGTGTACACAATGTGCTGTTCGTATGTTATCAGAGACTTACTGTCTCGGCACTACTAGGTAGGTCTCGGCTTTGTTCTGTCTTCTCCACATAGCATGACATTTCGTCTTGCGTAGCCGTATGACACTTTCTTCCAGCATTTGTTGAGGCTTATTTTGGTCGGTACAACTTTCTTAAGTTTGGCAGAATTGTGGTGTCAGCTCTGTTTGTTCCTGGTGTAAAGGAAGCCCACGGTTCCAATTACTGGGTGCACAAGAAGAGGCAGTCTAGCGATCTGTCATAACAGTCCTTTAAAAATGAATGGGAACCACAGAAGAAGGGGAGAACTGCCACTATCTCTTATGTAGTCGCATAATCGACGGGCACCGCAAATTTGCTATGAAATGGCGTTGCAATACCATGCAGAAAGGTTTAGATGATGACGAAAGGGCTAAAAATTGTAATGACCGACTGCTGATTCGTACATGATTCGTTGTACTGCTCTTCAAGAAGCACTTTGTGTTTAATACGCAGGCATGGAAAACGTTGTGGAATTGGTGGATACAAATAACAAATTTCCTGAAGTAGCACTCGTTATTACACCACCAGTTGCAGCAGGTTTCCATTGAACTGAACGAAGAGTATGGAGAAGATACAAGAGATAGGCAAAACTATGTGAATACCTGTACTTACTTCAGAGTGGTTTATTGATAAGACGTTGGACCTCCATTTGCCCGCAATACAGCTGCGATTCTTCTTGGAATACTTGCATGTAATGATTGTATAGTCTCCAGTGGAATGTTATGCCACTGTTCGATAAGAACCTCTTCTAACTCTTCTTGATGCAATAATTTACCAACAGCTGTACGTATTGTAGAAATTTATTTTATTTTATGAACTTCTAACTCTTGCGGTGTCGAGGGAGGAGGAAATCTGCTCCGGAGTCTGTGCTCCAATACCGCCCAGAAGGGTTCGATAATGTTAAAGTCTGGGGACTGTGCTGGCCAGGGAAGACGCTGCATTTCAGTTGCGTACTCCTCATACCACGATTGTACTGTCTTGGCTGTATAAATGAGTGCATTATCGTCCTGAAATATGGCATCATCGTTGGCAACATCATTTGAATCATGGGGTGCACCTGATCACCTAAAATGATCACATTATCGTTGGCTGTAACACTGCCTTTGAGACCAATGATGGTATCAGCAGTATACCATGATATGGCTGACCACACCATCATACTTCCACCTCCATGCTTAACTGTTGGAATCAAGCAATTAGGATTGTAGGCTTCTTTTGGCGTTCTCCAGACGTAAACCCGGCCCGACGTTGGAAATAAAGAAAACGTTGACTCGTCGGACCATATGACGTGTTTCTACTGATCAGCCGTCCAGGATTTATGCTCCTGACATCATGTTTTACGCTTCTTTGCGTTGGGTTTCGTCGCTAATGAGTCTGGTGTAGCAGCTCGTCCACGAATATTCGCTTTATGGATTTCTCGACGGATGGTGTCGATAGATACGGGGTCTCGATGATGGCTGTTGAGCTCTGCAATCACTTCAGGTTTGTGGTGTTTCGACACAATTTGTGTTAGCGTACGACGATCTGTCATTCAGTCAATAAGTTGGCTGTCTTGGTTACTGATGCTCCAGTTAATCGGTCCCCTGCAATCGACCCTCTTTTCTGTTAGGTCTTTCACTGCACGTCGATCTCGGCCTATCAATGCAAATTCGAAGTGTGCACTACGCGTAAACAACCTGCACTGATGCCTAGTCTGCGTTGAAGACACTCTGTCCAGCGCAACACGTGCTTTACCTGCGTTGTTGACCGACAAACATAACCATCCCATTACTACCACTGTTCACGTTATTTTGATTATTCCCTATATATATCACTGCAAAGTACATTGGTTTAGACAAAGGACATGCCTGGAACGAAATGGTTCAAATGGCTTTGAGCACTATGGGACTTAACAGCTGTGGTCATCAGTCCCCTAGAACTTAGGACTACTTAAACCTAACTAACCTAAGGACATCATACACATCCATGCCGGAGGCAGGATTCGAACCTGCGACCGTAGCGGTCGCGCGGTTCGAGTGTAGCGTCTAGAACTGCTCGTCCACCCCGGCCGGCGCCTGGAACGGGTTTTCGATTGAAGACCCAGTAGACCTATTATTGAATTTCTGAAGGAAAAGGGAAAGCAAGAACGAACAATAGATCAGGAGTAGATTGTAGACTTTGCATTTGAAATATAGTTTAGTGTAGACTGCCTTCAGTAACACATTGGAAGGTGAGAAGCAACTTATTTCTGTTTTAATGGCGAAAGTGGATGCATTTAAAAAGGTAATCGCATTGTGAAAGGGATGACTTCTGACATGGAAAGACGTTAATTTCCCTAAGCTCACTCATGTTAAAGAAAACGCGTTGAAAGAATTGCAGGAATAGCTTTCTAAACGTTTGAGGGCACTGCCGGTCTTAATTTGTTTTAGAGCTGGTTTCGAGACCGTTTGCCATTTCAGTTGAAACAGACCCTTTGCATCTGCAGATAGAACTGGTCGAACTGCTTTGTACTTACTTATTTATTTATTTTTCGCTTATTTAGCCTGACCAGATTAGGGCCTTAAGGCTGTCTCTTAAGTCTGACCAGGAACAACACATATCAATGATATTACAGTAACATTACAAGGATAATAATTAAAATAAAACAATAATTGACAGCAATAATAATAATGACAATAATGGTAAGTATATTATGAATGATACAGATTAGTAAGCAAATTGAAATACGTGTTTAGTATTGTAAAAGTGTAAGGGATAAAAAATAGAGAAGATTGAAACGAGAGGAACAGTGGCTGTTAGGCAACAACAGAATTTCAACAACATGGGGGGAGGGAAAAGTTGTGGGGAATAGGGTATTGACAAGAGTGAGCTGGAGACTAGTATATGAAAGAGAAGGCGGGCGATTAACTGTCTTTTGTAGTTTGGAAGGAATTTAATTTCTTTGATCTTTTTGAGAAAGATTGTTCCAAAGTCAGATTCCTGATACAGAAAATTATTTAGAGGACATGGCAGTGCTATGTGATGGTACAAAGAGGATTTTTGTTTGTTTGAGAAAGAGAATTTGTGCTGTGCTGCTAATGTAGTACAGTAAGAGTTGAAGTTAAATGAGAGGGAGTGGTGTGATTGAGAAAAAATAGAGCAGACGTAAAGAATGACAGTCTCTATGTTTATCGGTACGTACCGTGATAATTGTTTGTGGGCAGGAGTGATATGGGTGAAATAGCGTACGTGACAAACGTATCGCATACAAGCATTCATCGCTACTTAGAAGTCCTCAGAGAACAGCATCACCATAATTAAGTATGGGCAGTACTAGTGACTCTATGAACTTCTTGTTAAGCTCGAAACGAAATATTTTTTATATTTCCGCAGTGAATGGTGTGACGCTGACACTCTCTGACAGACTGCAGCTGTGTTTTCAGTCCAGCCTAAGTGATGATCCAGAATGAACCCCAAATTCTTTTCAGAAGGGGAGAAAGGTATTTCTGTGCCGTTTAGGATTAAGGGTGTGAGAGATTCTCTGAACTGCGTGGTAACAAGTAGTTTGTGAGCGACTAGGATTGTCTGCGTTTGAGATGGGTTAAGTCTCAAACCTACTCTCTGTACTCACTCAGATAAGACAAGCAAATAGGCATTTAAATTCTGGATAGCTGTGCACAAGTTTGTTAGATTTGCACTTAGATGTAACTGCAGATCGTGAGCGTGTAGGTGATATTTGTAGTGGGAGAAAATTGATGACACATCATTAACACACAATGCGAAAAGTAATAGGCCCAATGTTGATACTTGTGGGCCCCCTGATACTACATCCATCCATTGCGATCTTTTAGTTCCAGTCATTACACACTGTTGTCGGGATATAAGGAACGACTGGAACCATTGTACTGAAAAATTTTTACCAGTTTAACAAGTAGTCGGTGTCAGTGTGGAAAGCTCTGCTGAAATCCAAAAAGCAGATACGAGTACCCCGTGCTTGCCCGAGCGCTCGTCGTGCTGCGATTTTCCGGAAGCCCGACTGATAATTCTCGTTTAAAAGAAAATTCTTCCTTGGGAAGAGGTTCAATGTCTCCATAATGAGGTTGCAAACGTAGTATCAAAGTTTCGAACAACATGTGTCCGTGAAAGGCTTTTTTCGATTATAAAAATAAAGAAGTCGCGATTACGTGGAAATCTGAGAATCGAAAATCTGCCAACTTCTGTGTATGTCCGTGTGCCGACTGTTTGCGCCAGATATAAATTTTATAATGTCGGTGTGCCAAAAATAATGAAACAATACAAAAAATTGTTTAGTTTATGATCTATGTTGTTGAGAAAACTGAAATATGAAACAAACCCATATGCCGCATGTGGGTCCTTCGTAATTTCCCCCTTTTCTTACTTACAGCACTTCATGGTAGATAGGATAGTGCACATTTGGGCGAAAGATGTTGGCAGGTGCAAGAGCTCCGCGCGTGAACAGAGTTAATGGCTATACCTTCTATACAACCACCGTAATAGTTCATAAATGACGTGCTGAATACACTGTATGGGCCAGGAACTGCTCGCATGAACTCCATATGCCTATCCACGCGTATATGTGCATATTTACCGCGGACACTCAAACTCCTCCCCCCCCCCCCCCCCCCTTCGTCCGTTGCGTCATTGCCAAGCTGCTGTTGGTCCCACCAGAAACGCATTACCCGTTTTCCAGCGCACCACTATTCACTCCTCAAGTGACATACAGCACCGTCTATCCAGCTCACAAATAGCTACTAACGGGAGGAGCAGCGAAGCGAGCAGTTTAAAGTTGGCAGTCCAGTACTAGTTTAAAGTTGGCAGTCCAATACCAGTAGTGAGCGTGCCAAAAAGTCTCAAAAGTTCTAGCCATGATCCAGGTGCCCTGGAAAAATCTACTGATATAAGCGACTTGTACAACTCAGTCATTGCCTGGTGCCGTGAGGAGTAACTGTGAAACGACGGACCTGGTCAGCTATTGGTGTTCTAATATCGGAACCATCTATGGAAAGTGGTTGAAGTCCACTGGAACGACGACTTTCCGAGAAGGTGTTGGATGTCCGCACCTCACCAGAGATCGTGAAGGCTGGGGGGGGGGGGGGGGGGGGGGGTTGGCACCCTACCCTCCGTAAACCAGGACGGGTGACGATCTGTAGCAGGGTCGATGACCTTATACAGTGCTGGTGCTGGCCAAAGTGTTCCGGGTCACACCGTTCAGTACACATTGTTGAACTTGGAATTCCACAGCAAAAGACTCCTACGTGTTCCCATGTTGACTCAAAGATATCGACAGTTAAATTTTCAGTGGACACGGGATCGTAGACACAGTAAACTTGGTTAGTCGAGTAAATGACGCTAGTGTTACACCAGATCGATGGTCGTGTCCAAATACCACGTCATCCAGGCCAGCGGCCGCTCGATACAAGCACAGGATCACAGTGGGTGCAATACTGTGCTATGGAGAGCTTTCACCAAGCATTCCATGGAACAAATGGTAGTAAACGAAAACGCTATAACTGTGACTATGGCAGACCACTTGCATCCATCCATGCTTGATGTCTACCCCGGCGGCGACGGCATCTTTCCGCAGCGTAACTGTCTTCGTCGGAAGGCCAGAATCGTGTTAGTGATTTGATGAGGTAGACAGTGAACTCAAGTTGATGTCTAAGTCACATGAATCCGTCAGAACAGACCTGGGACGCTATCCGAAGCGAGCTCGGCTCTCACAAACCGTGGGACTATAACTTTCCGAAAAGCACGACCTGTGCAAGGAAATCTGGCACCACACATTGTGTGTGGTTTTTTTTTTATTTTGTCAAGTTGTGCAATGGATTGATCCAACAAGTACCCTTTGGCTCCTGCAAGAAACAATATCTCCCTCACACTACTACAGAAGTCAGACAGACGCTCCTAATGTACCAACAAGAACTGCTTGAAAAACATTCAGCAACAAATATCTTCTGGAGTCATCCGCTGTAAGAAAAAGACACAAAAATGTTCTATATTCTTACATAACTAGTAAAATACTTGGGTATGGGAGTATTGCTAGTTAGTGGAAGAAAAACATTAAACGAACGAAAAACATTATTTATTGCAAAAATTCTGAGAAATCAAGTGAAACTTTTTCTTATAAAATAATAAGAAATTTCCTGGCTCTTTTCGGAACAGTAGATTGCCTCTTATGGAAAGGAGTGCTATTATTTTACGAAGTATGGAAAGGTTCTTTTCTCCCTTTTCTTTAAGAATGTTATTTACTTGGCAGAATAGCTGAGAGCCGCACCTACACAACTTGAATAACTTTTCCAGGCACGGTCAAGGCTGTCGCGTGAGAAATGTAATGGAGTGTACTGTTATGGAGGACAGATTGGGCTCACATACCCTGTAGTGCACAATGCCGTGAGCTGCAAGGACTGCTGCCTGCGTAGCTCGTTGCTGACAAATAACACAACTATCTCTATCTGTATTGACCTTCGCCAGTCAAACTCTCCCTACGCCTTGATGAAGTGACGGACTCCTATCTGCCCCTAGTCTAACTATTGGCATGGTACACTGGTCAGATAACCAGTCCACCGCAATGCCACTCAATATTCGTTCGCAGGTGTTTAACTAGTACTCTGTCCGTGTTCACACCGCACAATTCACACCGCACAATAAGTGTGGTGGCCAACACAGTGAACAACGCTTAATCGTGAGTGACTCAATATAGAGTATCACTCCGATTCGCTAACAACAGAGGTGCTCTCCCAGTGAAGTACTGAGGAGAGACTTTGTTCCTCGCTCTTTGCGTACATGTACGAGAGCACTCGCTCTCATTACGTGTTCCCACTCAAAGAGTATATAGTGAAAGTAGCTTTCCCCACAAACAGATTACAACAGAAACTAGACCACACCTTAAACAATAAAAAAAAGGTAAATTATCACACCCAGGAATATGCAATATAATATGTAAAACTTGTGCAAGGACAGGACAAACTCGGAAAATTTTTCAAATTAGATACACTGAACGCATCAACTGTTACACATGTAAATAATTTACAAAAACAGCAATAGTAACACACACAAAAGCAATGGACAGCCAGTCGAAAACATAGAAGATTGAGCCGTGTATCGACTCGTGCTACACCTTGTGTTTAGATTTCATTTGTTTTCCTTTCCTTCCCCTGACATGTTTGTTGGACATGTTGTTTGTCATTAAGTGGCTGCTTGGTTGTCTTTTTCCTCTGCTATCGATATTTGCGTTTTTGCTTCCTGGAAACTGCTATGGAGGAAGTGAGATCTTTGATCGGTTGTAACCTCGTGTGGGGGTGCGGAAGTACGGGCGTTGTGCGCAGAGAGTGTGGTGGACACAGGAGGGCAGTGTGACTCTCCAGTGCGAAGCAGGCGTGGTCGGTTGTACAGAGTCGCCACGTGATGTATGTCGGTTGTGTGTAACGAGCAGGTCGAGTTGACGGAAGAGCTCCCTGCGTGCTGGTTGTATACAGAATCTCCCCACGAGTAGTTGCTGTTCATTTCGCCTTGGTGGGACGTTAACAAGCTTCTTTAAATCCTCCGTTTCAACACTGGCGTTTAAAAGGAGACACCTAACATGAAGGAGCGGTCACTACCTGTCAACGTTGCAGAGAAGATGTGAACTCCAGTGACAGAGCGTGTTGTCGCGTGACCGTGGCGTGTTGGGTACGCTGGCGACGCGTGCGCGGTCGGATGTGTGGATCCTTGGCATCGGAGGTCGTGTACTGCCTGTTCGAGCATAATTGCAAGTTAAGTTCGTTTAAGGTTTAATCATTAAGTAATTTTGTGTAAACCGCGTCTCTTCTGCCTTGTGGCCTCCGGCGACCGGGTTTCCTGTTCCTGGCACCGGTGTAATTGAAGACGGTGATCTTTCCTCCTCCTCTCGTTACTGTCCGATGAGGGGTGTAGTTTTGGGCAGTTTAATTGTTTCACTATTCTGTCGTGGGTTATGAGTAAATTCATGCTTCTTGTTGACTGATTGTGGTCGCTCTTTCAGAACTGTGTGGTGTAATGCTTCCTTGCACGAGGTTAGCTCTAATTCTGTCAGCAAGTTAAGCCATCTTATAACAAGTTTTCGCTGGCTAAAAGTCGGTGCAGTGACCAGCCTGAGAGTGGCAATTGTGTTTACTGGCGTATTTAAATTGGTCTGTATTCTGTCTAGCCTGAGCATCCCTGAGTGGGTGATTTGTGGCCGCCTTACACGGGTTCGTCATATCTGTTATGTTCTAATGATATTCCACGACACTTTTGTTTAAAATTTTTTAAATTCCTCGAAGTTTGTAAAATCAGTTTGGCATTAATCGTGTGTTTGCTGAGACCTGTTTAATTTTTTTTTAATGGCGGTGTTGGTAGCTTCACTACCTCACTGTACCTTATTAACAAAATTCTGTATTTACTTTAGTAGCCTGTTTACTAATGTTCTTTAAATTTTTTTAAAATTGTTGTATTGCTATAAATTACTTGATTGCCGTTAGCGGCGTGTTTAAAAGGCTGTTTATTGCCGTACTGCTAGTTTATGTAAGATACGAATAAAACATTTGTGAAAATCTCAACTCGACAGTAAATTACTAGAAATTTGGCCCCTTTTCCCAACTTGTGGTGTGGCGTGTAGTAACCGTAACCACTGTCTGTGTGAAAGATCTTAAGACACTCTACCACTTACAGAAATCTCATACAATGGTTTTAATGAAGGAGCTTGAAATTTTTGTGCATCACAGAAAGCAAGAAGAAAAGTTCCCAATGATGTCCTTCATATGATATGATAGCTGTGACAGTTTTCATATATATATATATATATATATATATATATATATATATATATATATATATATATATATATATAATGTAATCCGAAATACTGTAACAATTCTGTGCACAAAATCTTTGTGGCGCTGTATTGTCATATCTTTATGGCATGTTTTGTAAACAAAGAGTGTAAGGGATGATTGGCGTGTGTGTGATGTTCTGTATAATCGAAGAGGCCAATACCTGTAAGTAAACAAACAAAAATACAATTTCTAACATTAGCATTTAAAAACCCTCAAACATTCACTTTGTCCGATTTTGCGGTTGCAGTCTAAATTCTAAAAGACGCAAGATAGGCAGAAAATCACATATGGAAACATCACCAAACGCATTCATGTAAAGAAATGCACTTGAAAATGAGAATAAATTCTCGAAACGCGTTGTTAAGCGGCAAAAAATATCTGTTGCACTTTCCATTTCTTAAGTCACGAATGACACAGTTGTAGGATTTCCCAAAACATCTAATATGATAACGAAATTAAGATACAGACACAACTGTTTTTGATGCAGCGGCCGTAAATATCAGTATTTCCAGGAAGGTACCGATGTTAGCCACAATTTGGCATTGAAGTAACTGAATGACGACAGTTGTGCCGAACCAGTATTCGAACCCGAATTTCCTGCCTCACGCTAGCGGTCGCCATCAACCGCTTCAGCTCTCCGAGCACACCTTCCATCTGACCCAAATTCTCAAGTTATCACACACTACCAAACAATACCTCTGTCCATTGAATTTGTCCGCTATACCAAACACAGTGGTGCCTATTCTGTTGAACATGTTAGACAGTACGGACACCACCACACACACACACACACACACACACACACACACACACACATATATATATATATATATATATATATATAAGCTTGACTGCTACGATATTCTTAGTACGGATGCACGATAGGATACGGAACTCTTGCGGGAATACGGGAAACGCTGCGAGCTGATGAAGTAAATAGACAGGTGCGGTAAGTTGGCAGTTTTTTGGGACTGAAAGCGTGTCCGGATAGCCGAAGCGGTTGATGGCAGCCACTCGCGTAAGACGAGAAATCCGGCTTCGAGTCCTGTCCCGGCACAAATTTTCAACTTTTGCCTTTGAATGACTTCAGTGCGCTATTGTGGCTGATGTATGTACCACCCTCTAAGTAAAATATTTCATCCCCTTATGTGTGGATAGAATACATGAACATCGGCTTCCGCAGTCAGCGACCTTTATAAAGAAAATCCTTTTGGCTTCTAAAGCGCGTCATATTGTCAAACTTAACCGTCATTTTGGGTTGTGATCCAACGGCCATTGCTTCTGACCACACAGACAGTAGCTCTAGCACGAGAGTTCAAATTTTTAGCTGAGTTCGACAGTTTGAAGCAGTTCAATAACCAGAATTATTTTTCCTGTCTGAAAAAACTTAAATGGGTTAAGTTACCAGCAGTCCTATCTCAGGAAAACGACAGTGACAAACAGTCTCCAGGTCTCCTCCAGGAAAATTCGGAGATTGTATAAGATCTCAATACGTGTCCATTAAACTACCGCGGGATAAGGTCAGTCCACAGATTGCTTGTCTACCGAAATTTGCCACTGTGGACATAGAGTAATATCGGCATTAACTGCCAGTCATTCGCGCCGATCTGATAAGGTGTGTCATAAGAAACAAATTGTGCTGCTAGTGCGAAATTACGGCGCCGTCAAACGCATTGGGTTGTACTTTTATTGCTGGGCAAACACGGCAACGCCGCCTTCGCTACTGTCGCGTGTCAAGAGTCTGCTTCGGCAGAAACCAGCGCGGAGAGCGCAGCACATAAAGCGTTTGTGAGACGGAAATCGTGCAGTATATTCAGCAGCAAAACTGTTCTTCAGCGTCGCAAGAGAACGTCTACTTGACGTTTTGCGTAATGGACATAAACCAATCGTTTTAGGTGAACTGAGACCCGCTCCTATGAACGGGAAGAAAGCACACGAAAGACTATTCCGCAAAACAGTCAGCAGCACTGAAAAACAAAAAAAACATGAAGGCTAGAAGTTTTTTGTTCTAGCCAGAGATGGGGTCGTGGTTGTGAAAAGTGAAATATTGAAATTTGAACCAACCACATTAAATTGGTGGTAACTTCACAAGTCGGACGATATATTTCGAGAGTAAATGATGATGAGGTCCCATACTCCGAGGAGCATAGGGGACGATTCAGGAGACCCGCACCGCCGACTAGGCACGGTCCTAGCGAAGGTGGTTTGCCATTGCCTTCCTCCTCGAGAGTAGACTCTTACCTCCGTGTACACGTCTAATGACGCCGTATTTCCAGTGGCTCGCGCAAGTATTCCAGTTCAAAGCTACTGGAGCGACTTGAGTTACCCTGAGCAAGCGGCATCCGGCGTACCCAGGCCGTCATCCCTCCAAGTATTAATCCGTACCGACGTTGTTCAACATAAGTGATCGCTCGAGGACCGGTGTTTCCAACGTGGCAAGGCAGTTGTAATTTTTTGGTAAGATTCCCTAGCTGATCAAAAGTAACCGGACGACTGTTAGTCGATATTACTGTGGGGTGTCTGCACCTATCGCTTTTGCGACAGCTGGCGTCTGATGGGTACAGTTTCAAGGAGGCGTCTGAATAAAAATCTTGAACGTGGCAGCAGCCAGCGACTGCAGAATTGTGGATAAAATGAGAATCATATGCCCGAACAGTTGAACGCCAAAAGTTTATTCAAACCGTTACCTAGATTTCGACAGATACACTACTGGCCATTAAAATTGCTACACCAAGAAGAAATTCAGATGATAAACGGGTGTTCATTGGACAAATATATTATACTAGAACTGACATGTGATTACATTTTCACGCAATTTGGGTGCATACATCCTGAGAAATCAGTACCCTGAACAACCACCTCTGGCCGTAATAACGGCCTTGATACGCCTGGGAATTGAGTCAAACAGAGCTTGGATGGCGTGTACAGATACAGCTGCCCATGCAGCTTCAACACGATACCACGGTTCATCAAGAGTAGTGACTGGCGTATTGTGACGGGCCAGTTGCTCGGCCACCATTGACCAGACGTTTCCAATTGGTGAGAGATCTGGAGAATATGCTGGCCAGGGCAGCAGTCGAACATTTTCTGTATCCAGAAAGGCCCGTACAGGACCTGCAACATGCGGTAGTGCATTATCCTGCTGAAATGTAGGGTTTCGCAGGGATCGAATGAAGGGTAGAGCCACGGGTCGTATCCCATCTGAAATGTAACGACCACTGTTCAAAGTGCCGTCAATGCGTACAAGAGGTGACCGAGACGTGTAACCAATGTCACTCCATACCATCACGCCGGGTGATATGCCAGTATGGCGATGACGAATGCGCACTTCCAATGTGCGTTCACCGCGATGTCGCCAAAGACGGTTGCGACCATTATGATACTGTAAACAGAACCTGGATTCACACGAAAAAATGACGTTTTGCCATTCGTGCACCCAGGTTTGTCGTGGAGTACTCCACCGCAGGCGCTCCTGTCTATGATGCAGCGTCAAGGGTAACCGCAGCCATGGTGTTCGAGCTGATAGTCCATGCTGCTGCAAACGTCGTCAAACTGTTCGTGCAGACGGTTGTCGTCTTGCAAACGTCCCCATCTGTTGACTCAGGGATCGAGACGTGGCTGCACGATCCGTTACAGCCATGAGGATAAGATGCCTGTCATCTTGACTGCTAGTGACACGAGGCCGTTGGGATCCAGCACGGCGTTGCGTATTACCCTCCTGAACCCACCAATTCCATATTCGGCTAACAGTCATTGGATCTCGACCAACGCCAGCAGTGATGTCGCGATACGATAAACCGCAATCGCGATAGGCTACGATCCGACCTTTATCAAAGTCGGAAACGTGATGGTACGCATTTCTCCTCCTTACACGAGGCATCGGAACAATATTTCACCAGGCAACGCCGGTCAACTGCTGTTTGTGTATGAGAAGTCGGTTGTAACTTTCCTCATGTCAGAACGTTGTAGGTGTCGCCACCGGCGCCAACCTTGTGTGAATGCTCTGAAAAGCTAATCATTTGCATATCACAGCATCTTCTTGCTGTCGGTTAAATTTCGCGTCACTAGCACGTCATCTTCGTGGTGCAGCAACTTCAATGGCCAGCAGTGTAAATCTGTCTTTCTTAGAAGAAGTAATATCACATGTTACATATTGTGTGGAAAGAGAGACGAAGCCACAAGGCTTAGTCAACTGTAAAATGATCCATATAAATTCTATGGCTTAGCCATAAGGCTTAGTGAGCAGTAAAATGATACATGTAAAATCTAAGGCAGACGTGCGTCATACACACAAAGGGAACGTCTCTGGAGAAATGACAGCGCATTCTTCCTGAAGAGGCAAAACTAGAGAAGGTAGTGATGCTGGACGCTGGGTTCTAGATTGATGTCGACGTTCTAACTCATTCCAAAGTTTTTCCAGTGGTTTCAGGTCGGGACTCTGGGCAAGCCAGTCTATTTCAGGAATGCTATTGTTCGCAAGCCATTGCTTCACATATATGCTACTTTATGACAAGGTCCATTGTCCTGCTGATACGAACAATCGTCGTCTCCGAACTGTTCCTCTGCTGCACACAGTACACAATTATATAAAATGTTTTCGTAGCCTTCCCCTTATACCGTTTTCGTACGTGCAAGAGTGGGACCACAACCTAACCATGAAAAAGACCCCATACCGTTACACCGCCTGCAGCGTTCGTCACTGTTGGTACTAGACCTGATACAGATGAAGCCCCTCAGCCAATAGCCTAACCCAAACCTTTCCATCGGACTACCACAGTGTACAGCGCGACTCCTCACTCCAGATCACTCATTCCAGTCATCCACTGTCCAGTGGCGTTATTCTTTACGCTGCCTCAAGTGTGGCCTAGCACTGACTGGAGAAATGTGTGGCTTATGAGGAGGTGCTCGGTCATCGCACCCTATACTTTTTAACTCTCTGCGCACAATCATTGTGCCAGGTGACTTCTCGTAGTACTTTGGAACTCGCATATGACTCCTTCTACCGACTTTTTAGCTGTTTCTGAGTCACCCTCTGCAATGGTCGATGTTCTCTGTCCGACAGTGCATGAGGTCCGGCTGATCGTGTTTTACCTCTGATTATTCCTTTGCGTTTCCACTTCACAGACTGCCTGTTTAGATGAGTGGTTACCTGCTTGCCTACTACGCAGCGGGGCGGGTTCGGTTCCCGGCCGGGTTGGAGATTTTCTCCACTCGTGGACTGGTCTTGTCGTCTTCATCACCACCGACGCGCAGATCGCCGAATATGGCGTCGTCTGGAATAAGACTTGCAACCCGGTAGCCGAATTTCCCCGGATGGAGCCTCCCGGCCAACAACGCCACACGACCGTTTTTCTTCACAGTAACGTCACCAACAATCGGTTTAGTTGAAATGTCCCTGTTGGATTACTTACTCAGGTGTCATCTAATGACTAGTACTCATTCAAGGTTTCGTTTTTTTGTTACTGTTTCTCCACGTACAGCACACCCCCTCGGTCCTTCAAAGGAGTTGCCTTGTCTCCATGAGGGTGGTAGAGCTCTCAATATGTTCACATTTTTCCTCATGTTTGTTTGTCGCTTTCAGTGCTCTTCTCTTGTGAGCATCTTCTTGAGTATCTACCAAAGTGCTGTTATAGAAGAGCTAACTACACATTGTATAAGTGCGGCTATCTCGCAGTGGTGCTGCGCTGATCTTCTGACCCAGTGTCCAGATCTTGCTGTTGTGGGTTCGCCTCGTCTTCTGGTAGGAGTAGTGGACAGTCTCCTGGAAATGGTCCTAGAGGTGGGGCACTTCTACCATACAGTGTCGTGGACCAGATAGAAAGTTACGTGATAAGTGCAGAGGTAGACGGAGAGCACGGTTTTGCAGAGTTCGAAGTGATTGCAGTTGTGTATCGGCGGCCTGTCACCAGTAGACGGTGACGTGTTAGAGAACAGGGTGAAGCGGCTCTTTGGATATCGTGATACCCACCTGACGTGGGAGATCAGACGTTGGGTAAAGCAAGGGGCAGAACTTGCTGAGACAGTTCCTGGCTTTCATCTTCATTCTCCAGATGTGTGGGCACCAAGTAAGTTGACGATACAAGGTGACGGCGAGAAATCACACCGTGTCCCTCGAAGGGACGAGGCTGTCTTCGGCGGTGACGGGCGGCAGCACTGCAGGGTTGATTGTGGTTGGCGATCATCTGGAACTGCGTCTTGGAGCCATACAGCTAGAGACGTCGTCTGACAGCCTTGACTAGGAGCTGCAGACGATGACGGAGGCGATCTGTGTTCATGCTCCTGCTAAAGATTGTCTTGACATCAGCATACAGTGCGAGCTACACACGGCCAATCGCTGGGGTATTGGCGTTACACTGCGTACAGGTTTATTTCTAAAACTGAGGCCTATGGCACACAACACAGATGTTACAAACAGTGGACAATCCGGATGCTGCCCTCACGTGGAAGGCCCTGCCGTCGAAATAGAAACTGATGCCTCAAATGTGTGACACCAGCACCCTCTGTTTGAATAGTACGAAAAAGAGACCTTTGTACCTCATGCAATATAAAGCTCGTGACACGTCGAGGAGCACTGCATCAAAGAACTTGTGTCCAAGACCTCTTCAACTACTGATACACTGTCGAGTGGCCCTGCTGAAACCCAAACTGCTCCTCAGGTGAAATGTCGTCAATGGCAACGTAGCGCTGCAGTCTCCTGAGGTAGTACCACTGCTGAACGGACGATACCTCTAATCAAGGTGAAGATCTTTTCTCATCATATGAATGGCCACAATTTGCACAAATTACCAAAACAGGAGTAGTGGCAGAGCTGGAAGATCTTGTTGATAATGTCAGTAAGACGTGCAGTGGCCGCCAGAGGTATCTGCTTTGGGAGGGCGTTGGCCGTGTCATCAGGCCCCATGGCCTTCCTGGATGAGTACATGGATGATCTATGAGACTTCATCTACCAACATTTGGTTGATAGTCTCATCGTCCCTAGCCTCAGGGTAGCTTAGAAGCCCGTCAGCTAGTGCTGTGAAGTGAGCAGCATCCACTGGATCTTCAATGAGGGGGAAGTTCTTCACAATGGTGTCAGATGAGATGTCTGCCTTTGCATTGGGTCCGATTGTCAACCTGTAGAAGGGAGATGCACTTCGTGTGGTGGAGGAATTACTTGCAATTATTCGCATGCCAAGCTGAGCTGTCGTAGAGTTGGAGCTTAGCGACACTGTTCTCCCAATCTTGACTGCAGTGTTCTTCGATTGCTATCTTAATATCCCGACATAGTGAGCTAAGCATAAGTTTAGTGGCAGCATTCCTCATATGTTGCCATTCCTGATATGGCCTGTTTTTCTTAGTGATAGCTGCTAGAAAGCTTGGTGGCAGTTGCTGGTAGTTGTCCAAAGCGGCACGAGAGGTAGGCAGTGGTTCATCGTCGTTGGTAGCAAGCGTAGCGCCGCTGAAATGCGGAATCGCTGCGCCAGCGCCGGAATTCGCCTCTCAGGGCAGGCAGGAACAGAGGTGTTGGCTACTGTCTCCAGCACGGCGACTGGAAGCAGTCGATGCCTGAAAGGGAGACTACAAGTCAGGGCAGCTACAGGGCATCAACATTGATGTCCAAAGCTACAGGGACGTAATCGGTGGAAATTCACAGCGCATGGAGGAAGATATGGGCTAAGAAATGCCCTTTCGTCTGGTGTATCAATGACGTTTCACTGCCCTTAGCTGTTGGTGAAGATGGTCGTATCGTTAAGCCTCATCATGAGTGCCTCGTGGCATTAAATGGTTCAAATGGCTCTGAGCACTATGGGATTCACATGGCGTTGCTTTGTGTCACACAGCATACCATCTCTTTCAAACACAATGACGAAACTTACTTTCCTGTATACCTCTTAGTTCAGTGGTTATGACGCAGCCAGCATTCAGCTGGAAGTGGGTTCAAATCCCATTCCAACCGTCCAGATTTTAAATATCAGTGTATTCAATAAACCAGTTAAACATCTTAGGTCATAAGTCCCCTAGAACTTAGAACTACTTAAACCTAACTAACCTAAGGACATCACACACACCCATGCCCGAGGCAGGATTCGAATCTGCGACTGTAGCAGTCCCGCGGTTCCAGACTGCAGCGCCAGAACCGCACGGCCACCGCGGCCAGCTCGTGGCATTACACCATGTGCTGGAGACATCTGTTGGTATCCGAAATCGTGGAGTGCCAAGTGATGTTGTTGGAAGGTCCCTGGCAGTGAAAACCTTCTCATGTGGGGAGAGCAAGGAATCGATATCAGTTTGCTCCAGGGCAATACATGTAATGGTACCCACTGGTGTTTGGATGATGCTGCCAGTGATTTCCGGCGTTGCCAGCAGCGGGAGCAGAATTGGATAGGTGCCACTGGAAATAGGCGTGCTGACACCTGCTGTCCATCTGACTTGCAGGAACAGGATTTATTAAGCACACGAATATCCACTCCAGGTGTAACATATTGCCTCTAGCTTCATCATGCAGAACCTGGCGCAGTTAACCTGCTTGAGTGAGTGGGGACTCCGTTGGTGTTCCATGTGGTAACAATGAGTCCTCTAACACTGTCCATGGTATGTGTGACGAGGGCCAGGTCTGTTGGCTACAGGGACAGCTGATGGTGCTGCAGCACTGAGTTTCAGCTTCGTCACGCTGGTCAGAGGAGCTGAGAGCAGCACAATGAGGCTGGATAGAGTGTAGCATTAGACAGCTAGTGCGACTCCAGCGCTGGTGTCAGTTGCATGGGCTGCACTACTGGGAGAGCTTGTGGTGGGAGGCTCGTCTTGTGAATGCATATTGTGTCCTACATCCTAGCATCAGCTTTCGCTGCACCGAGCTGTGGAGGCTGGATACACCGGAGGGGTGCTGTGGTCCGGGTGAGGAACATCATCTTTAGGCTAGTGTTCGACTAGGGCAGAAGCGGTGGACACCAGCAGCGAACTCACTGATGCGGCAGGAGTGGTGGTATCAGCTGAAGACAGGAGTGGAGTCGCCACAGCAAGATGATGATGCCAGGGCGCATGTTGGTAAATTTCCTCTGGCGCAGCACGGAGGCTTGACCACGTTGGCTTGCAAGGGCGTACTTCCACACATTTTAGAAGCAGTATCTTGCCACATGACTTCCACCACAGAGCTCGCAAGTCGTCTTTTGTTCATGAGACAGTCACTTCCCTTGTGGTTGCCAGCACACTTCACACATTTGTGCTGCTTGGAACAGTGCTGAGCCACTCGCCCTAGCACCAGAAGCGTTGAGCAGGGTCCTGTTTGGTCTGCAGATCTTCTGTCCACGCCGAAACATGGGCGAGGTGCGTGATCTGGTGTAGCTTCTTGTTTCCCACTGTCTCAGTAGCGACTATCCCGAGGAGCGGCACATAACCGCGCGACTTGAGTGACTTTACCTTGAGTACAGTGGCACGTGGAAGTCCAGATTGGTAAGCTCCCTTTTGAATGTATTGTTGTTCCATGTCGAACGGCAGGTCACGGATCATAATGTTCAGGACCTTGTCTCTTGTGGAAGCATGAGTAAAGAAAGAAATCTTCCTGCCTAACGCTTCCTGAGTGACACACCTGTAGTCGTCTGTCTGGTTATGTGCTACGTTCCCACGGCTTTCAGTACTCTTCAGAGAACTGTAGGGAACTGGCAGATATGGGCCCTTCTTTTGTGTGAGAGGACGGCGTGGCACGTCTTGAGGTACATTGGAGAGTATATCGAACTGGGGAGCTCTGCTGGAAGAGATGTAGACAGCTGCATCCTCCAAGCAGTTCTTAGAGTTTCGACGAAACTGTCATAGTGTGGGTGTCTTCTTGGCTCCCTTTCCCTTCAGCGAGAGTACATACGTTCGGTGCTCTGCTTGCGTTTCTCCCAACTCGTCCGTGAAGTGTTGGTGTGGTGGCCTGCTCGTCATCATAACCCAGAAGCTGAACTTCCAGCACGTCTTTCGCAATATCCACTGCCATTTCCAGTGTCGTAGCACTGTTTGTCGTAGGGGGAAGTGGGAGATTGGGACTGCTGGCGAAGCGAGCTCTGCCACAAGGCGATCCACCACACCATTTTCTGTGCTAAAATATGTGCTCGACGATATCTTAGCGCTTCACTGTGTAACACGCCCGGGCGGTCAAAAAGGTAGGGTAATTTAAACTGTTTGTCGTTTCGACCGTGCGCCCTATCCCACACCACGTAGCTGATAATCCCGCGGCGGTCGTATTGTTCTGCTCCACACTGCTTTTGGCTTGCCTGAAATTATCTATCGAAATATGCAAGCGGGTTTAGGGGAGCTACTCAACGTTAAAACACAACACTGTCCAACGTCTGGTATGAACAACTGTATTCTGAGACGATAAAAGAAAGTCGCAGGTTGCACTATTTACATTCTAATTCAGAAGTGTTATCCCAATTAATGGATGATTAACGGTCCACAATATAATTCGGACGAGCGTACGCATAACCGACACGACGGGGGTGATTGTTGATGATGATGATGATGATGATGATGATGATGATGATGAGGAAGCCGAATGATCGCACGAAAGTTCTTACGCTCGCGACGCATGCACAGATTTCTGATAGCAGTCCTCCTTGACACCAGTAATGATATTTTAACACTGTTCACAAAGTTAAATTTACAGTTCAGTTCTCAGTTGTACGAGCGTGCGCGTAACAGTCGCGGCGCGGTTGATTATTGACAATGCGGAAACGCGATGATCGAACGCACGTCCTCATGCTCGCTACGAAACACTGGCACTTAAATGCTCTCTTCTGTGGTAAATAGTATCACTGATAAACATTAGTTAATTCTTGGAGACCGAACACAGCGCGGATGATTGATACTCTACGGTACGACACGCAACGAGAGGATACACAAATACGTTATCAGCAGCACTGCTGATTTTTAAATTACATCTTGACGCACCTTCCTCTGAATCACTTCTATATTTCATCACTTCACTATAACAGCACTTGTAGCAACACTTCAATTTCCATACTAACAATGCCTCTCACATGCAGAGCTACCCACAATACAACAAAACAGTTTCGTGTCCCGTGCTCGACTCTACAGACGCGGCTGCCCGCAAAGATACTCCGCAACCAAGCTAGCGATATGACGGTACGCTTACAACTGCCAAGCTGGCAACACGCTACTCACTACCTCCTTTTATACTGGCACCGTCCACCTCTCATGACATCTAATGGTGAATTCCACATTACATAAGAGTATCTGGATACTTTTGATTAGCTAGTGTATGCAAGAATCTTTAAAGAAACGTTAGTAATTTTACAAGAGTGGAAGACGAAGAACGAAGTGCACGGATTAAAAAGGGTATAAGACAAGGATGTAGTCTTTCGCCCCTCTTGTTCAGTCTATATGTTTAACAAGCAATGACCGAAACAAAATGAAGATTAAAGATGGCGATTAATGTTCAACTTGAAAGGTTATTAATGTTAACATTCGCTGATGACATTGCCATCGTCAGTGAAAGTGAAACCGAATTACAGGATCTGTTAAATGGGGGACCTATTGAACGGAATGAACAGTCTGAGTATAGAATATGGATTGAGAGCAAGTCCAAGAAAGACAAAAATAATCAGAAGTAGCAGAAATGAGAAGAGCGAGAAGCTTAACATCGTAAGTACATGAAGTTAAGGAATTCTGATACCTAGGCAGCAAAATAAGCCATGATGGAGGGAACAAGGAAGACATAAAGCAGACTAGCAGTAGCAATAAGCGCATTCCTGGCCAAGATATATCTACTAGTATCAAGTTTAGGTCTTAATTTGAGGAAGAAATTTCTGAGAATCAACGTTTGGAGCACAGCAGTGTGTGACAGTGAGACAATGACTGTGGGATAACTGGAATAGAAGAGATCAAAAGAATTTGAAACGTGATTATAGAGAAGAATGTTGAAAAATAGGTGTACTGAAAAGTTGAGGAATGAGGTGGTTTCTAGCAGTATCGGCAAGGAAAAGAATATATGGCAAACACTGACAAGAAGAAGGGACAGGATGATAAGACATATGTGAAGTCATCAGGGAATAACTTCCATGGTACTATAGGGAGCTGTAGGGGAAACAGAGATTGGGATACATCCAGAAAATAATGGACGACGTAGGTTGCAAATGCTACTCTGAGATGAAGAGGTTGGCACAGGAGAATAATTCGTGGCTGGCCTCACCAAACCAGTCGGAAGAAAAAAATTAAACAAAAGAAAATAAAGACATCGGACTAACCATATTTCTCGTTTCTTTATTTTGTACTCTCTTCGTTGAACCCACATACTCGTCGTCTTCTACCCACTGCTTTCCTCCCCTTGACTGGTATAGCCTTCTCGTAACGCTTCTTTCAGGGAAACATTGATTGGAGTCCTGACACACAAGTGACTAATTGAAGATCTAGTAGAGGCGGAATAAAAGTTGAGACTGCAGATGGGTAGTGAAGAAAATATCTTAGCATTCGGTTTAACTGATTTATTGAATACATTGATATTTAAAATCTGGACGGTTGGACTGGGATTTGAAACCACTTCCAGCTGAATGCTGGCTGCGTCATAACCACTGAACTAAGAGGTATACAGGAAAGTAGGTTTCGTCATTGTGTTTGAAAGAGATGGTATGCCGTGTGACACAAAGCAACGCCATATGAATCCACACCCGCTGCTGGTTGTACGACGGAAAGGGCGCAGGCGAGGAGGAATGACGCATGCGCAGAGTGGCGAAGAAGAAAGAGCAGCAGCAGACTGGCGTGCCCGAGATTATCGAGTACACTCAGACGACAGAAGTCATGAGATGCTCATATATAGATGGAGGTATCAATGCGTACACAAGGTAAACAATGGCAGTGCAGTGGAGGAACTGTCTTTTGTACTTACGTGATTCATATGTAAAGGCTTCCGACGTGATCATGGCTGCACGCTGGGAATTAACAGACTTTGAACGCGGACTGGTAGTTGTAGCTTGACGAATGGGACACTACATCTTGGAAATCGTTATGGAATTCAATATTCGAGACACACAGTATCTAGAGAGTTCCAAGAATACCAAATTTGAGGCATCACTTGTCACTACGGACAACTCAATGGCCGACGCCTTCACTTAACGACCAAGAGCAGCAGCATTTGCGTAGAATTGTCAGTGCTAACAGACAAGCAAAACTGCGTGAAATAACCGCAGAAATGTATGTGAGACGTACTACGAACGTATCCGTTAGGACAGTGCGGCGAAATTTGGTGTTAATGGGCTGTGGCAACAGACGACCGACGCGAGTGCCTTCTGGTAACAGCACATCGTCAGCAGCGCCTCTACTGGGCTCGTGGCCATGTCGTTTGGACCATAGACGACTGAAATTCGTGGTCTGGTCGGGTGAGTACCGATTTCAGTTGGTAAGAGGTGATTGTAGAGTTAGTGTGGCGCAGAACCCACGAAGCCGTGGACTCACGTTGTCAACAAGGCACTGTACAAGCTTGTGGTGGCTACAAATTGTGTGGGATGTGTGTACATGGAATAGACTGGATCCTCTGGCCCAGCTGAACCGATAATTGACTACATGGAGACCATTTGAAGCCATTGATGGACTTAATGTTCCTAAACCACAATGGAATTATTATGGATGTCACTGTGCCATGTCACCGGGTGACAATTGTTCGCGACTAGCTTGAAGAACATTCTGGACAAATGTCACATATAATTGCAAACTATGTAAGAAAGATAATCCAGATGCAATAGAGAGTTGTTTAAACCTTGTCAGGCAACAAGAGTGGCAGGATGTATATAGTGCCGATAACATAGATGACAAATATAATGCTTTCCTTAACACTTTCCTCACGGTCTTTGAGAGTTGCTTTCCATTAGAACGTTCTAAACGGGATGCTGTCAGTAAAAGGCCGCCTGTGTGACTGATTAGTGGGATAAGGATATCATGTAGAACAACTTCTGTGACGTACTGGATGGGTTAAAGAAAAAGTTTCGAACGCTAGGTATATTTTTTGATTTAACTAAGGCGTTTGATTGTGTTGATCATGAAATATTGCTCCAGGAGTTCTACCATTACGGATCACAGGGAGTAGCTCACAATTGGTTCACGTCTCGCGTTATCGACAGTCAGCAAAAGGTCATTATTCACAGTTTTGAGAAAGGCTGTGATGTGGCGCCTGAGCGGGGTACGATCAAGTAAGTGGTGCCCCAGGGATCAGCGTTCGGACTGCTCCTGTTCCTTATTTAATAAATGATATGCCCTCTTAGTATTACGGGTAACTCTAAAATATTTCTATTTGCTGATGACACTAGCTTCATAATAAAGGATGTTGTGTGCAACTTTGGCTCGGTTTCAAATACTGCAGTTCATGGCTTGTAAAAAAAAAATAAATTAACGCTAAATCACAGTAAGACTCAGCTTTTACATTTTCTGACAGACAATTCAACAAAACACGACGTTTTAATTTCACAGAATGGGCATATGATAAGTGAAACTAAAGAGTTCAAATTTTTAGGTGTTCAGATAGATAGTAAGCTGTCGTGGAAATCCCACCACGTTCAGGATCTTGTTGAAAGACGTAATGCTTCCATTTTTACTATTCGAACGGTATCTGGAGTGAGTGATCGTTCGACACGAAAATTCGTCTACCTTGCTTATTTTTCATTCGCTTATGTCGTATAGTATTATATTTTAGGTTAACTCTTCCCGTTCTAAAAGGATATTTTTGGCTCAGAAACAGGCGGTTCGGGCAATAAGTCGTGTAAGTTCACGAACCTCTTGTCGACCCCTGTTCACGGGGTATCTTGACATTGGCCTGTCCATATACATATTCTTTAGTTTCTTGTCAACAATATCAGCTTATTCCCAAGAATAAGCAGCTTTGACTCAGTTAATACTCAGCAGAAATCCAACACACATTTGGATCGGACTTCCTTAACTCTTGTGCAGAAAGGTTTGCGGTATACTGCTGCATTCATTTTCAGTGAGCTACCACAAGAACTCAAAAATCTTAGCAGTAATCCACGCGCTTTCAAATCGATACTGAAGAGTTTCCTCATTGGTCACTCCTATTCTTTTGAGGAGTTCCTTGAAAAATTAATCTGATTGTTATATTGTTGATTGCGTTGGCTTAAACTTATGGTTTGACTTTTTTCGCGTTCATACACATTTCATTTTTTATCTGTTATTACTTCAATGTCGTAATTTCATGTACTGACACATTCCATGACCTTTGAGATTTGCTCCTCAATTTGGTCCTACGAAATTGGACGTGTGAATAAAATAAATTTCCGGAATATGATCGAGAGGTCAGATAGCGTACAAAACTCTGTATCGGCAACACTTTCGCAGTTATGAACGGCTATAGAGGCAGCATGGCTCAATATTTCTGCAGGGGACTTCCAACGACTTGTTGAAGCCACGGCAGTCGAGTTGCTGCACAATACCGGGCAGAAACAGGTCCGACACGAGGTTACGACGTATCCCATGACTTCTGTCACAACAGCGTGTAGACCACTGTGGTAGACTGGTCGCAAATGGAAGTGCGTCCTGTTATCCCTTAGCCGCGCGGGATTAGCCGAGCGGTCGGGGGGCGCTGCAGTCATGGACTGTGCGGCTGGTCCCAGCGGAAGTTAGTCCTCCCTCGGGCATGGGTGTGTGTGTGTTTTTCCTTAGGATACTTTAGGTTAAGTAGTGTGTAAGCTTAGGGACTGATGACCTTAGCAGTTAAGTCCCATAAGATTTCACACACACTTGAACAATTTTTTGTTATCCCTTATCCCTTGGAATACTCTCTTTCAAATTCTGAAGGTGGCAGGGGTAAAATACAGGGAGCGAAAGGCTATTTACAATTTGTACAGAAACCAGATGGCAGTTATGAGTCGAGGGGCATGAAAGGGAAGCAGTGGTTGGGAAAGGAGTGAGACAGGGTTGTAGCCTGTCCCCGATGTTATTCAATCTGTATATTGAGCAAGCAGTAAAGGAAACAAAAGAAAAATTCGGAGTAGGTATTAAAATTCATGGAGAAGAAGTAAAAACTTTGAGGTTCGCCGATGACATTGTATTTCTGTCAGAGACAGCAAAGGACTTGGAAGAACAATTGAATGGAATGGACAGTGTCTTGAAAGGAGGATATAAGATGAACATCAACAAAAGCAAAACAAGGATAATGGAATGTAGTCAAATTAAATCGGGTGATGCCGAGGGAATTAGATTAGGAAATGAGACACTTAAAGTAGTAAAGGAATTTTGCTATTTAGGGAGTAAAATAACTGATGATGGTCGAAGTAGGGAGGATATAAAATGTAGACTGGCAATGGCAAGGAAATCGTTTCTGAAGAAGAGAAATTTGTTAACATCGAGTATAGATTTAAGTGTCAGGAAGTCGTTTCTGAAAGTATTTGTATGGAGTGTAGCCATGTATGGAAGTGAAACATGGACGATAACTAGTTTGGACAAGAAGAGGATAGAAGCTTTCGAAATGTGGTGCTACAGAAGAATGCTGAAGATAAGGTGGGTAGATCACGTAACTAATGAGGAGGTATTGAATAGGACTGGGGAGGAGAGAAGTTTGTGGCACAACTTAACTAGAAGAAGGGATCGGTTGGTAGGACATGTTTTGAGGCATCAAGGGATCACCAATTTAGCATTGGAGGGCAGCGTGGAGGGTAAAAATCGTAGAGGGAGACCAAGAGATGAATACACTAAGCAGATTCAGAAGGATGTAGGTTGCAGTAGGTACTGGGAGATGAAGAAGGTTGCGCAGGATAGAGTAGCATGGAGAGCTGCATCAAACCAGTCTCAGGACTGAAGACCACAACAACAACAACATGAACGAGCACGTGGATTAGTGTGTCCATCATCCATAAAAGCAAACAGGCCGCGTATTGAGAAATGGTCATGTCTCATCATATGCTTGTCGCTGGCACTGCATGTTCGGAGAAGGAACTCTGAGTGTGGAGGATGAAGGTGGAAGTGGGCCTCTCTCCACATTCACGAATGAAAACATTGGTAGAGTAGAGAACATGGTGTTAGTGGCCAGGCTGTGCTCAGGCCTGTCACTTGTTCCTTAATGAATTGAGTTGCCGAAAAGTGTCTTCTTGATGAGTGCCAAGAAACCTGGCCCCAAGTAACAAGAGTGCAAGAATAGGAATCAGCCTCGATCATTTGATGCGGTATACGCGAGAGGGAAATGAGTTCCTGGTCAGAATCATCACGGGCTATGACGCATGCTCCAGAACTCAAGGCCGCATCAATCACAGTTCACCAACGAGGAAAAAATTCACTGTGTCACGCTCCACAGGAAATGTTACTGCCACAGTGTTGTGAGATGCGAAAGGTCTGATTCTCCTTGATTTCTCCAGCAAGAAACCTCCAACTGGGCACGTTGTTGCCACCTGTTCGTCAAACTCAGGCCTGCCATTCTACGAAAGACACTAGGGATCTTGAATGAAGATGTTGTGTTTAAGGACAGGAACGCAAAACCACACATAATAAGGCTCACACAGGATCAGGTTTGTCGCTTCAGAAGGGCGATATTGTATCACCTTTCCTACAGCCCCGATCTTTTGCCATCGTACTTTCACCTGTTCCTGGCCGGCTGCTGTGGTCGAGCGGTTCTAGGCGCTTCAGTCTGGAACAGCGCTGCTGGTAGGCCGCAGGTTCGAATCCTGCCTTGGGCATGGATGTGTGTGTTGTCCTTAGGTTAGTTAGGTTTAGGTAGTTCTAAGTCTAGGGGACTGGTGACCTCAGATGTTAAGTCCCATAATGCTTAGAGCCATTTGAACCATTTTCACCTGTTCCTGCACTGAAAACCGCACTCTCGGGGCATCATTTCTAAAAACAATGTTGGGGATTGAGCAATCTCTGCGATAATTCCTTGCATAGCAGGGCACCGAGTTTCACCAGAGTGGTTTCTTCAAACATACTGCAAGCAACGACAAATGTCTCAATGTCTCAATGTCGGTGGCGACTACGTCGAAAAATAGTATAATGTGTATAGTTCATGATGGCATGGTGTATTTACTTTTGGCAATAAAGTTTCCGTGTGAAAAACGACAAAGCTTACTTTCAGAACGTCTCTTGTACCTGTCACGCTAGCAGCTTGTCACTGAACTTTGTGCCAGGTGGCTATAATTAAAGTGTACGTAAAGTGTGGGCTGTAATTGTCATAAGGCAGTGAAACTTGGTAGAGGCTGTAATGCGTTGATGCGGATCCGATTTATGCTGGAAAAAATTAATCCCAGTTTTAGCCACCAGGTGCAATTCTGGCGCTGTGGAGGCCGCGCGGGATTAGTCGAGCGGTCTAAGTCCCATAAGATTTCACACACATTTGTAATTTGTTTTTTAATGCGAGAAAGACGTGGAGAAATGTTTCCATACGTATAGGATTAGGAACGAGATGCGGGCAGAAAAGATCAAACATGTGAGAAAGGCGTAATGTTGATATTATTAGCCGCCAATTATACAATACTTTCAATATGAGCGCAGAAGAGGTCGACGAGATGCCGCACAATGCCAGGTTTGCGTTTGGTGGCCTAAATTGGAACTAATTTTTTGCCGGCGTAAATCTGTTCCGCATTAGCACATTCGAATATCTAACAAGTTTCACTGTCATACGATAATTATAAACCATTGTGAATCTTTGTGAGCAGCTGCACTCTGTAGATGTGTGTATAAAATAACAGGAATATGGAGCGTGAGAGCAGGCGTTGCGTGTTTGTATGGCTGGTGACCGGTCCTGATAAAGAATGCCAGAGACAAATGGCGGAAGCTGTCCTTTCTGGCTGAAAGCTGAAGCGCAGGAGAGCAACACTGCCCCTTCCCTCCAGGACACTCCAGCAGCCACACACGGGACTCGTCTGCCATGCTTCCTATTGGTCGTGTGGGCTGTGCTTGATTTAGTTCGGTCGGCAAAGGCGGAAAGTGTGGCGTGATGTTCACTTACTCGGCAAGAACAGGTAGAGTGGCGATACGATGACCCTCACAGGTTCCACGAGGCAGGTACACTGTTGTGAGAACTCGCATTGAGTAATTGTTTGAAAGATGCAGCAGATACCTTTGAAATAAAAGGTTCTAACCAATCCCCTAACGTATGTCCTACTGGCATACCATTCTGTACAAGACGGTAATGACTATGCTCGAGAAAAATCGTAATTGAGATAAGCAGACGAGATTGTTCGTATGGCCAGAAATTGGAAAACTGCTTGAAACGGTACGGGAGATCAAAACAACCGGTTGAGAAGATAATGCAATAAAAAACACGTAAACGAAATGAAAACAATGACAACAGGAAGAAAAGAAAGAGTAAAATTAACGATGCATGGAGACAACGTGGAATATGGGTACTCTTAAGTATCTAGTAAGTAGAACAGAAAGTAAGTGAAACTGCAACATATATTAAATCGAGAATAGCAGGGACCAAACGGCTTTCTGCAACAGGAGGAGGATTATCTACGTTGGTACGGTAATGGGATGAGTAAAAAGTTTGATAAAGTACTTAACTGGAGTGTCCTTCTGCGTAGTACCGGAACATGGACCACGAGCAGGGAAGCTATGAAGCAATTAGACGCTTTATTCTTCATGTTTACATATTTGCAGCCTCCTGCCGCTAGAGGACTCTGAGCTGTAGCGTGGAACACGGCCGTATGTAACGGTAATTATGTCAGCACGTGAGAAACAGCGTGCGGTAATCGAGTTTCTCACATAGAGAAGTCTCTCCGTCAACACGACAATGCCAGTCGACACAGTCCTGACTTGGTCCCATCTGTTTTCAAAACTTAAAGAACATATTTGAGGACTTCACTTTGATAGTGGTGAAGCGACGCAGCCAAAGGTGAGACAGAGGCTTCGTCAACGATGTCAGACATTCTACAGTGACAATGTCAACAGACTGGTCTCTCGTTGGGAGAAACGTGTTCGTCCCCAAAGTAACTACATTGATAAATAAATATGTAGAGATGAAGAATAAAGATGTAGAATGTTAAAGAGTTTATTTAAACAGCTTTAAGAGTTTTCACATACAAAATTTGGAAGTATTACCATTCAGTGTGCCTTCGTAGGTAGGCAGAGTAACAAACGAAGAGGCGGTGATGAAAGGGGCAGAAGAAAGTCAATTACTCGATGCAGTTAAACATAGAAAAAGGAAGGTTCGATGGATATGTACTGAGAAAGCATGACCCAATATTAGAAACGATTTCATAAAGATAAGTGGAGGGTAAGAGAAGGCAAAATCAGGAGATTGCTCAGATGCTGGGTGATGTTAAACATAGAATTGTAAACTGAAGATGGTGCTGCATTATATTTTATTTCAGTAACTATTCTCATAAAACGAACAACTGCATTGCTGCTTCGCTCAGACGTCGCACACGGAGGGATGTGGGGTAGTGGCAAGATATTGGACTTATGGTCGGGAGGATGTTCAATTAGTACTGTCATCCAGTTATATCGTGAGTTTAGAGTGAGCCCAAAAGCTTTTGCAGTAGACATCGGCCATAATTTCTTTTGCAAATAAGGCTGAATACATAAAGGAAATGAAAGCCCTACAAGAGTCTTTCGATCATTGTGGCGGTATGCGATTGAAATGTCTAGACGCTTGATATAGGTGTTTCTCTACTAATAACGACATTTTGGCTACTGCCACATCAAACCCGTAATTCAGATTAAAGTGACATAAGAACGAGAGATGTTAGTAGTAGGGCAACCTTCGCACAAAGACACGCTGCATTGTTGCCAAATTTATTCAAGATGGCGGTGATGACGTCATCCAAGATGGCGGCATGTAGACTTGGCAACAGCGCATGACGTCATCCAAGATGGCGGATTTTGGCGGGAGAATAGGCCAATTCTGGTACATCCACTAACCTAACTGCAAGAAAAAATGGCGGGAATTTTGAATATTGGCGGGGAAATAGTTCAATTTTGCTACATCCACTAACCTAAGGCTCCAGAAGAAAAAATGGCGAGAAATTTTAATTCCAACAGCATAATGCATGCAAAGACTGTACTTCTCTATTTTATTGATTATCATTCATTATCATTCATTAACATTCACTATTATTTATTATCATTTATTATTATTGACCTGCCTCCACTAGAAAACTCCCTCCAAATTCAAATGCCAACACGATAATGGCTGCAAAACCTTACTTTTGTTTATTATCATTCATTGTCATTGGCCTACCTCCACTAAAAAATTGCCCCAAATTTAAATTCCAACACGATAATACATACAGAACTGTACTTCTATCTATTATTATCAATTATTATTTATTCAAGATGTCCAATTTTCTTGATGAGAGAGCCATTTTCTGTACACCCATAACAAAAATCTATCACAAGTTCAAATCCCAATACCATAATTGATAACATGTACGAACTTTCTCCCTCACTTATCTTTTTTTTCACTGGTAGCCCATCATAATCGCGTCAAATAATAAACTGCTCTTATAGTAACGTAAGTCACGTCCTTTGATTTTGAAGGGGGGAAGCGACTGAAGACTTTATTTCAAGCAGTACGGACATCACTTGCTCTCCAACAGTCAGCACACACATCTTTGATATCGCAGTGCAGTCACCACGATGTCTGCGCTCCAACTGAATTAGTTCAAATCCTCGCCACTCCCTGACCAGCGCGTGGAGACACTGCCTACGCCTGTCACGTGAGGTGGCCGGCCACTAACGCGAGGGGCGAGCCCAGCGATCGTCCCCATGTCGTAAACATGTTTTTGCTTGACACTTTGGAACTTGCCGAGTTTGACGTCACAGCGGCCACTTGTCCGCTCACCACGTGTATTCGTCACCTCCGCACGTTTCCCGCCAAAATTGTCTGCCTCCGAGCTGAATCACACAACGGTCGACCGTTCGCTGCCACACTTTTGGCGCCACATTCAAACCTGTCGATGCCGACCGCTCACCGACCGCCACGTGTCCCTGTACGAGCGAGAGCGCAGTGCTACACTTTTGGCGGCAAAGTTTGCTCGACAGTGGAATCTGGCATGACTATATAACAGCACGTTTGGACCGCACTAGAACGCCCGTTAATTGACTCGCTCTCGCGCGCTTGATAACTGTACAATCGCTCCGCCGCCGCCTCGCTTACGTCACACACCCTCCATACACGCAACGGACATAGCCTTCTGTAAATACCTGGAAAATGACTATTTCAGACATTACGGTCATGCAGGTGTGTTCCAACTGACTTCTCCATGCTCACACATCGAAACTCCAGAGCGCAGCTGACGTACGCGTGGCAGGCTGAGCCCGTTCGATCGGGAGCTCCCTGGCCGGCTGCCGTCAAGCGACCAGCGTGCCCGCACACCCCCACGGCCAGCACGCCAGGTAGGGGGCGGCGAGCGGCGCCTCAGGGTCCCGCCACAAACGGTCCGGCTACGTAAACATCTTTCCGCGACCGCGAACACTTAACGCCGGACACGATGGAGCCTGTCGACCGCGTGCCGGACAAAGGATACGTTTGGCGCCAGAGTTTGACCGACAGTGGAATCCACCATGACCGTATAACAGAGTATTTGCTCGTCGGGAGAACCCTCGCTAATTGACTCTCACCACCCCGCTATATTAAATAATTGAATTTACAATTTCATATACGTATGCAAACGTGTTTAACTCCCTAATTTCAACTACTTTTAGAGGACCAGACAGCCTCCTCCTCCTAGGAACCAGTGCCAAGTTTGAAATCTGCCAATAAACGAAGCTCACTTGCGCTCCCGTCACCAACCTAAGAAAATTGTTTCAAACTAAGCCACCAGCACTCGACCTCTTCCTACACGTTTCTGGTAAACGGACTCATCCTGCACTACGTCCATGGATGGAGGAACTAATTTACTTTATTTAGGAATGGAGTATATGTATCACACCGACATGTCCCACGTCATACAGACCTGCAAAACACTCCTACATAGCTCATTTATAATGTTCTAGACACACGCTTGCTAATTGTTAAGTTAAAAATAGTCCATAGCACAGCCTACAGACATGCGGACCGCTCGTAAATAATGCAAAACATTTACATCCAAATAGCCAAACAACTCCTAATTTTCGGAAACAATTTCGGTGCATAGGCTGATGGAAGGAGTAATGACTGTACTTTATTTATTTGCGACATATCTTTTTGAAACTTTTACTTCTCATGGGTTTCGATATGTAACGCTCACTTAAGGCAGTTTCTGAACTCCAGTAGTGCACTACACTTGGCAACACAACCACACCCATCAAGATATTCATTCCAATCCAGACCTGTAACTCCTCTAGAGATAAATATGTCCAGTTATTTGTCTACTCACTCACATTCTGACCAGATTGCCGTCATTGCGCAAAAACAGCTCAGACTGCGCTGTGCTGCTCGGGGAAGTAAGGAAGGGCTGCACTCTATTTATTTGGAGCCCCTTTTATTTAGTCGTGGAGTATATTTGTCACAAAACACTCGCACTGATCCGACTGTGGTCATCTGACACAGGCCACAAACACGTAAACAACTCCATCACTGCTGACTACTCACTCCCAATAGCGCTGTCAGAGTTATTAATGCAGAGCGCTACATAGCGCTGCCGACATACAAACACATAAACAGCCTACTTACTATAACAACGTTTCTTGGCATTGTAAAATTACTAAAGGATAGTGTTTGACACACAGACTGCTCCTAATGTCTGAGTGGTAAAAGGCAACTTTTATTAGCAAATATTTATTAGCAAATATTTATTAATAACAAGTACTTGACGGACACCAGAATAAATGTACTTTTTCTGCGTATCTCTTTGCTGACGCCACGAGGGATTTCTACATAGGCCCCTCATCGCACTGGCTCTGAAAGCGACAGACGGCCAACCGCCTTTGTTAGCCAGCTTGTGAACCTTACTCCGTACGCACCAGAGCGCTCATACATTCATTTCACGAATGTGAAATTACAAAATTGGAAATAACGTAAACTACGCTCTTATCAGTTAATCAGGGGTACTTTACAACCTCAAAAAGAAAAAAAGGCAGTGTATTCCCCACTAGCACCATTCTTAGCTTCTGAAAAAAAAAGGAAGTAGATCGAGTACTTAACAACCAGTGTAGTATTACACGTATCAAAAACACTCACAGGAGGATGTAACACTGTCACGAAGATATTATGAAAAGTGCCAATTACTCCTTTCCAAATCCGTTTTCCCGATTGGCCAATCATACATATTCCTTCAGGATCATATTTCGAAACGGGCAATAAAGGATTTAATTGACAACATTTAATGACGAATTACAAAAGTAACTGTTATTATTGTAATTGATCCTCCTCCGGTCTTGCGGTTCTAGGCGCTGCAGTCCGGAACCGCGGGACTGCTACGGTCGCAGGTTCGAATCCTGCCTCGGGCATGGATGTGTGTGATGTCCTTAGGTTAGTTAGGTTTAAGTAGTTCTAAGTTCTAGGGGACTGATGACCTAAGATGTTAAGTCCCATAGTGCTCAGAGCCATTTGAAGCATTTGATCCTCCTCCAGTGAATCAGTTAGAGCTACGAATTGATTCAGAAAAGTTCTGTATGTCACATTACGTACTGAACTTTTTCACACTGAAACTTCAGATACACTGGACACACGAGAAAAACAATTACACTGAACGTATTCTCAAGATGACACAGTGTCAGACTGCAGACTGCTAACTAAAGTCCGGGAAAGTGGAGTAGATTCTCAGATATGTAGTAGCTGGAAGACTTATGTAATAGAATCCAGTAGTTGTCCTGGACAGCGAGTGTTCATCAGGAGCGGGGATATCAACAGGAGTGCCCCCAGGAAGTGTCATACGGACGTTCTTGTTCTCTGCATACATAAATAATATGCCGAAAGGTGAGCGGCACTGTGCGACTGTTTGCTGATGACGCTGTAGTATGTGCAAAGTACCGTTCTTGAGTGTCTGTGGGAGAATACATAGTGACTCAGACAGAATTTGTATTTAAAATGATCAAATGTGTGTGAATTCCTAAGGGATCAAACTGCTTAGGTCATCGGCCCCCTAGACTTGTACACTACTTAAAGTAACTTATGCTAAGAACAACACACCCGACCATGCCCGAGGGAGGACTCGAACATCCGACGGGAGGGGCCGCGCAGTCCGTGACACGACGCCCTAAACCGCGCGGCCACTCCGCGCAGTTGAATTTGTATTTGGTGTGGTGAACGGCAGCTTGCTCCAAATGTGGGTAAATGTAAGTTAATGCAGATGAGTAGGGAAAACAATACTGTAATGACCGAATACAGCATTAGTGGTACGCCGCTTGACACAGTCACGTGTATTAAACATCGTGGCCTAAGGTTGCAAACCGATATGAAATGGATTGAACACGCAGAGCCTCTTGTAGGGATATTGAATGATCGACTGTAATTTACAGGGAGAATTTTAGGCAAGTGTAGCTCATATACAAAGCAGACACCTTATAGAACTGTTTTGTAACCCATTATTGAGTATATCCTGAGTGTTTAGGATCCCCACCAGGTCGGATTAAGCCTTAGCTACTATGGATGTTCACGGGAAGGGAGTTGTTATAGAGTGGTCTCTCAGATCGCCTTTTTATTTTTTATGTATAAAACCACTGTTTTGGTGAATATATATTTTCATGACTTTCTACTGTACGTTACACTTCTGTTTCCAAGACTTTATGGAAATTTGCATTTTTTAAACAATGCAGTATTTAAAACATTTTGAAAATTAAAACACAGCAAAATATGCAGTTTATTTTTATTTTACCCACTGCTTAAATGACAGCACGTAGTTACCTCTCTATTCACTTACATTATCATCAGGTTGATAGTATTCCAGATTCACTAGATAACTGTGTGGAAAAACATATTTCAGTCATGACAAACTGTACTTGGAATTAGCCTTGAGTTTACTCGTTATCATTTCAAACATAGAGGGATTATTCCACCCTATAATTCTATCAGGGGAGAAATTTTTCCAAATTTTTATTTTAAAAGTCAAGAATAAAGTAATTACCTTACATATTCTTCTGAGACCCTGAATCAGATTTTAATTGCTTTCACTCTGCTTGCATTTCACGCAGACCGACCTACAATTCTCCAACCAAGTTAGAATACCACACTGATGGCACGGATACTGGTTTTTGACTTCAATCAATCAACAAAAGGTTGATGTTCGTCGTCTTTCAAAATTTTAGGAATCTGTTGCAGTCCATGCAGCTGCAAGACGAGGTCGACTTGTCTTGCTCTTACGATAGTTAGCGGCTTCTGTTTTCTCCATCGAAAACATCTTTCTGGTCTTACCGAAGAAGTGCGCTTCTCCATCGTCATCACGTGTCACATCTTCATCACTTTCAGTTCATTTCTCCGAATTAGTATCTTGATCAATAAATACACGAAATCAGGGTCAGTATCGCTGTCATCGAAGTCTTCATCTCAGAATTCGCTGAGGCGTTCTAGAACACCCATATCTGTCTCGTGTAGAAAACATTGCATAGATAGTCTAGCTTTTCTCACCTCGGAGAAACGGTAACGTTCAACAAACAAACGACACGCAAACACTATGGTATGTCTGTGAAACCTCTCAAGGCCCAAGAATAAGAAACAAATTGTAACAACAATGCCAGATTTCTGGCACGCGTAGCCTGTCATCCAGTAGCAAGGTACACAAGCGAGACCACTACACCTCACTGGGGTGTGTGAAACATCACAAGACGAAAAACTATAGCTGACTGAGAGACCATCCATAGTACTTAAGGGTTTAAGGAAGACATGGAAGCAAGTCGGAGACAGCGCTGCTAAATTTGTTACCGGTACGTTCGATCGACACGCGAGTGTAATTGAAATGCAACGTGGACTCAAATGGGAAGCCCTGGAGGGAAGAAGAGCCGGCCGGCGTGGCAGTGCGGTTAAAGGCGCTTCAGTCTGGAACCGCGTGACCGCTACGGTCGCAGGTTCGAATCCTGCCTCGGGCATGGATGTGTGTGATATCCTTAGGTTAGTTAGGTTTAATTAGTTCTAAGTTCTAGGCGACTGATGACCTCAGAAGTTAAGTCGCATAGTGCTCAGAGCCATTTGAACCATTTTGAGGGAAGAAGACGTTATTTTCGCTAAACATTGTTGAGCAACATAACATAACAGCAGAACTCCCAGCACCTGTCGGCGAAATATTATCTAATAAAATGGAATCAACAAGTCGTCTGAATACCTGGAAGAGCACCATTAACTACTGAGGAAGTTTAGAGCACCGGCATTTTCGACAAACTGCAGAACGATTCTACTGACAGCAATATACGTCTCGCGTAAGGACCGTGAAGACAAGATAAGAGGAATCAGCGCTCGTACGGAAGCACACAGACAGTTGTTTTTCTCTCGCTCCATTTGCGAATGGAACAGGTAAAGGAATGATTAAAAGTCGTAAAAGGTACTCTCCGCCAGGCACCGTATGATGGTCTGTGGAGTATTTATGCAGATATGGAACATAACTACAAGGTTTCCTGTTATCGAAGAACTCAAGTCAGTAATCAATGATATGTAACAACCAAACAGTAACAACAATAGCCGCGCGGGGTTAGCCGAGCGGTCCAAGGCGCTGCAGTCATGGACTGAGCAGCTGGTCCCGGCGGAGGTTCGAGTCCTCCCCCGGCCATGGGTGTGTGTGTTTGGCCTTAGGAAAGTTTAGGTTAAGTAGTTTTGTGGACTGGCAAGACGGCCAATCCACTAGGACGGGAGGCCGAAGGGCACGCGTTTAAGCTCACGCAGGATGGCGTGAGGTCTGGAACAGGACAAGGTCTTTATAGTAGCAAAAATAGTACGTAGCTTCTGGAACACTTAACTTTAATCCATAATTGGTGAACATCGGTCTGACGGTACATGCATCACAAGATAAATAGCAATTGATAATGGCGCCTTGCTAGGTCGTAGCAAATGACGTAGCTGAAAGCTACGCTAACTATCGTCTCGGCAAATGAGCGTAACTTGTCAGTGAATCATCGCTGCCTTGTGGCGGCGCTCGGTCTGCAATCACTGATAGTGGCAACACGCGGGTCCGACGTATACTAACGGACCTCGGCCGATTTAAAGGCTACCACCTAGCAAGTGTGGTGTCTGGCGGTGACACCACAAGTAGTGTGTAAGCTTGGGGACTGATGACCTTAGCAGTTAAGTCCCATAAGAGTTCAGACACATTTGAACATTTTTTTTAACAGTAACAACAATAATTTATTCCTAATTATTTAAACTTTGGCTCACTAATATTCGTTTCGTGTAGTGTCCGTAACTGGAAGTTTGGTGACTTTTTACTTTTCGAAACTGGCAACAAAAGATTTCCAGACTTAAAATTACTTGTGGCTAAACCTTCCTTTTGATTTATTGATGCATTCAAACATCACAAACGAACATGTCGCCACTTAACCCTAGTTACACCCTTGATGGCTGGTCGTTGGTTACGCAGGACGCAGAAACTGTGCTGGAAAATGTGGCGAACACAAGCGACAGCAGTGAAAGAATCGCCATTTAACTGTCTGTATGGCTGACGGCCGGAAGAACAATACGCTTCAAATTTCTGCGGTTCTAGCGATGTGCCACAGTACAGTATTTAAAACTCTCGTTTTTTTTCAATTTCTGTGTGAATTATACCAGGCACCCTGCATTAAATAGCAGGAAAAGAAACAAAAATGCAAGCAGCTAGGCACTGTAGAGTAGTGTACCGCTAGTGTTAATATTTCAACAGCATCGCCTGTAAAATTTCGCGTAATTAAATTCTTGTTTTAATTTCACGAGAGATTTTTGTTTTTAGCGAGGAAATAAATTTCTGCGGTACGGGCCAGCAGTTAGTTCGGCAACACTAAACAGTTGCTCGCGGCCGAGAGTCAGTGCACGGGATGAGGAAAGGACGTGGCAGCGGAGAAGTTCCACGCAGACGTCTCGACTCGCGACCATCAAAGCGAGCTGTTATTTGCTCCCCACCAGCTGCACGGAAACCTCGAGGAAATTAATGCCCGAGCTGTAGAGGTGCCACCCCGGCGAAACGTCGTAGCCTTATTGCCGCCGATTCCGAGTAATGGGACCTCGAGGCGGCTCTGTTAATTTCTCGTAATTGCCGTGGATGGGAAACAGGCGGAAAACTCGTCTCTCAAAGTAACGAGGTAAGTAGGATACAATTATAATCCAACATTAGTGTTCAGATCATGTTCGCCTAGGTAACCACATAAAGAACTGAAATACGATGGGTCTTCCACTCTTCCGAACTATAGTACCGCTAGACAGATATTTTTCTTAACCTTTTTCTGAAAAAGAAACCCAGTTCTACAACACGATTACTCAAAATGTTACGTAATTAACGGGTTCCTCCGGCTACAAACAACTGACGAGCAGTCTACCGAAAGAAACGCAGTTCTACAATACCATTACTCAAAATGTTACATAATTAACTGGTTCCTCTGGCTACGTACGACAACTGACGAGCAGTCTACTGAAAGAATAACTATGTTTTCTAATAGTTTATCACGCATACATTAACCCACTAGAACGGATCACTCTTTTACTACTAGAACTTCCCATGCCTCAATGTCAATTACTGATCTGAACTGAGATCAGAATTTCTGTATTGTGCAGCTGAAACATTTTTTTAGGTTCCATCAAGGTTAAATTTCCTGCAGTTAATATTACTACGATGTAAGATGGAGACTGGTAACAGCAAGAAAAGCATTTCTGAAATGGAGAAATCTGTTAACACTTAATACAAATGGACGTGCTAGGAAGTCTTTCCTGAGAGCAGTTATCTAGAGTTTTGTTGATTTGGGGGAAAGAGACCAAACAGCGAGGTCATCGGTCTCATCGGATTAGGGAAGGATGGGGAAGGAAGTCGGCCGTGCCATCTCAAAGGAACCATCCCGTCATCTGCCTGAAGCAATTTAGGGAAATCACGGAAAACCTAAACCATGATGGCCGGACGCGGGATTGAATCGTCGTTCACCCGAATGAGAGTCCAGTGTGCTAACCACTGCGCCACCTCCCTCGGTAATTATCTAGAGCAATTACCCAGATGGTGTTATTATACAAACCACTGGTGGTACGCAAGGACATTTCCGGTGGTAGGCGTACAAGTAAACAAAACATTTAGCGATGTAACTAGATTGGTAGATTTATTGCCTTTTATTCAAAAGGATATCTGCGTTTTGTAAAAAAGAATCAAAATACGTGTCAAATGTTATTAATACTGATACTAACTTTATAAAAGCCTCATACCTGACTGGTTTTAGAATTGAAAAGGAAGGAAAATCATAATAGGCGAGTATCTCTTATTACCCGCAGCTATAGAAATGTGCGTCCACGAAATCTTATTACTTCTACATCTACATGGATACTCTGCAAATCACATTTAAGTGCCCGTCAGAGGGTCCATCATATCACCTTCACAATTCTCTATTATTCCAATCTCGTATAGGACGCGGAAAGAATGAACGCCTATATCTTTCCTTACGAGCTCTGATTTCTCTTATTTTATCGTGGTGATCGCTCCTCCCTATGTAGGTCGGTGTCAACAAAATATTTTCGTATTAGGAGGAGAAAGTTGGTGATTGGAATTTCGTGAGAAGATTCCGTCGCAACGAAAAACGCCTTTCTTTTAATGATGTCCAGCCCAAATCCTGTATCATTTCTGTGACACTCTCTCCCATATTTCGCGATAATACAAAACGTGCTGCCTTTCTTTGAACTTTTTCGATGTACTCGGTCAGTCCTATCTGGTAAGGATCCCACACCGCGCAGCAGTATTCTAAAAAAGGACGGACAAGCGTAGGGTAGGCAGTCTCCTTAGTAGGTCTGCTACATTTTCTAAGTGTCCTGCCAATAAAACGCAGTATCTGGTTAGCCTTCCCCACAACATTTTCTGTGTGTTCCTTCCAATTTAAGTTGTTCGTAATTGTAATACCCAGGTATTTAGTTGAATTTACGGCTTTTAGATTAACTGAAGTTTAGCGAGTTCCTTTTAGCACTCATGTGGATGACCTCACACTTTTCGTTATTTCGGGTCTACTGATTTACTTGACTGTGTCACACTTCCAGCGTATATAGCGACAGAAGTCGAAACTGACGGTTTCGTCGACTTTCACGTTATCCATATTTGATATGCAAATTGTATACCGAAATATGTAAATCCCCCACCCCTATGAATCATGGGGTGGCTTGCCTGGCTCCGCGATACAGACAGCCGCACTGTAGGGGCAACAACAGCAAAGGGATATCTGCCGACATGCCTCTAGAGTAGATGACATTCCATCAGAACTACTGATAACCTTGGGAGAGCCAGCCATGACGAAACTCCTCTACATGTTAATCAAGATGTCTGAGACATGCGAATTATTTTCAGACTTCCGGAAGAATATAATGACTCGAGTTCCAAAGAAAGCAGCTGCTGAATGCTGTGAATATTACCGAACTATGAGTTTAATAAGTCATGGTTGCAAAATACTAACACGAATTCTTTAGAGAAAGATGGAAAAACTGATAAAAGCCAACCTTGGGGAATATCAGTTTGGATTCCGGAGAAATGTGGAACAATCGTGGCAATACTGACTCTATAACGTACCTTAGAAGATAGATTAAGGAAAGGTGAAACACAATTTATAGGCCGGCGCGGTGGTCGAGCGGTTCTAGGCGCTTCAGTCCGGAACCGCGCGACTGCTACGGTCGCAGGTTCGAATCCTGCCTCGGACATGGATATGTGTGATGTCCTTAGGTCCCATAGTGCTCAGAGACATTTTTGAACAATTTATAGCAGCTGTAGACTTAGAGAAAATTTTTGAAAATGTTGACTGGAATAGTCTCGTTGAAATTCTGAATGTAGCGAGGCTAAAATACAATATTTACTTATACAGGAACCAGATGGCAGTTATAAGAGTCGAGGAGCGTGAAAGAGAGGCAGTGGTTGAAAAGGGTGGGACAGAGGGTTGTAGCCTATCACTCATGTTATTCAATGTGTACTTTGAACAAGCACTAAAGCAAACAGCAGAAAGTTTAGGTATAGGAATTAAAGTTCAGGGAGAAGAAATGGAAACCTTGAGGTTTGCTAAGGGTTGTGACACAGCAAAGCAGTGGAAGAGCAGGTAAAAAGGAATGGAGAGTGTCATGAAAGGAGTATATAGGATGAAATCAATAAAAGCAAAATGGAGGTAATGGAATGTATTCGAATTAAATCAGGTGATGCTGAGGTAATTGGATTAGGTCACTAGACTTTTAAAGTGATAGATGAGTTTCGTTATTTGGGCAACAAAATAACTGATAATGGCCGAAGAAGACGGGATATAAAATGTAGGCTGACAAAGGCAAGAAAAACGTTTGTCAAGAAGAAAAAATTTTCAACGTCGAACGTAGATTTAAGTGTCAGGAAGTCTTTTCTAAAAGTATTTGTATTGAGAATAGCCTAGTATGGAGCCGGCCGCTGTGGCCGAGCGGTTCTGGGCTCTTCAGTCCGGAACCGCGCTACTGCTACCGTCGCAGGTTCGATTCCTGCCTCGGGCGTGGATATATGTGATGTCCTTGGGTTAGTCAGGTTTAAGTAGTTCTAAGTTCTAGGGGACTGATGACCTCAGATGTTAAGTCCCATAGTGCTCAGAGCCATTTGAACCTTGTATGGAAGTGAAACATGGACGATAAACTGTTCAGACAAGAAGAGAATAGATGCTTTTAAAATGTGACTCCATAGAAGAATGCTGAAGATTAGATGGGTAGATCACGTAACTAATGTGGAGGTATTGAACAGGGTGGAGAAAGAAATTTGTGGAACAATCTGGCTGGAGGAAGAGATTGGTTAATATAACACATACTGAGACATGAAGGGGTCACCAGATTACTTTTGGAAGGTTAAAATCATAGACGGAGACCAAGAGATGAATACTGTAAGCAGATTCAGAAGGATGTAAATAGTAGCAGTTATGAAGAGGCTCGCACAGGATAGAGTAGTTTGGAGAGCTGCGTCAAACTAGTCTTCGGGCTGAAGACCACAACAACAAAATATGTAAATCGAATTAATTTGATCTGATTTGAAAATAACGCATTCCTTTATTTTATAAAAAATATTCCCCATGTATTCGCCTAATTTAATTTTCTTACAGACACTGATTCCTAATACATCAAGTCATTGTAGCAACTATCTTTTTTGAGAATTTATTTTGGATGGGCTAGCAGACAGACAGCAGAGCGAAGCGGATGGAAGGACATCATTAACATAGTTCGTAAAACACATGACTTAGGTAGGACAGCACTGACCGAAGGTTACTGTGTGCAGTGCGGAGGTTATGGGGATTCCCGTCCAGAGACGAGACAATACGGACGGGCGATAATGTGTTGACTGGATGTCCTGGCAGGATGTGGAAATTCCGGATGGCCTGACCGCCGCTCACACGTCCAAACAAAACTTTGTCTAAAGAACAGTTACATGTCTCGGCTAGCGGGCAGCAACGGGCTTTGTGTAGAAATACGGAGGAGGAATGGCGCTAGCCAGTCACTAGGAATTCACCGCTGGGTAGCACGGTCTCTGTGAAAGAAGCTAAGAGGGACGGGAAGGCATTTATGGCCCTACGCTGCCAGCAGAACACGCCAGGAGAGGAGTTAGAATTTCGTAAGTGAGAGACTGCAGCTTTCTTGTCTCAAAATGCTTGTAGCTGGGCCCTCGTGAAAAATGCGTGCGGGAATCTTAGGATTGGAAACATGCTTTTGCATAGAATAAAGGACTGCTTTGTGTCACCAACAGGACAGAGCTGAAACAATTTCCTTTCTTCTCCTGTAGTCACGTAACCCTTTGAGCGCAAAAATATGGGAATTTCGTTGGACAGACAAGTGTGACGTAGTAATTTTTGGAAAATTACTGAGAAGTGGAGGACGCTCTCCAGTCAGATTCGTGGGTAGCTTTTATTCTTATCTTTTATTCTTATTGTGTGGGTGGACGTTCCAGCGAAATTTATCGTTGTCATTAGGTAACCGCTTGTGAGATGATTTTTTTTTTTACTGGCTCGCCAAGAAGTGGCGAATGTTATGAGGGAGGATAGGAGGTGCTAAAGAGACACTTCGAATTCTACTCGCAGTCTTTCGGGTGAACAGTAATCACTTGATTTTGCAGCTCCAACTGGAGCAAGATATAAAGTTTCCGCCAGGTAACTTTTCGGGTTTGACGGGCATCGTATTCGACGGGCATCGTATTCGACGGAGTCTCCGCCAGGAGCAGATCACCGACAGTGCAATGACTGTGCTTCTACAGAGTGGAGAAAAATTTTGCCACGAAATTTTAACGCTGGATAGCTCATGCCAGTAGGAACCAAAATTACTAGAGTTGTGTAGGTCGACAACGCACCATTTTTAAACTACAGAAACTTGGCACCACGCGCTCCGTTTGGTTGTGGTGTTGCCCTGTTGCCGTTCGTTCGGTTGACGGGCAGCGCTATGGTTATCGGTTCACACATACAAACGTCTCTCGCCCCGTCACTGTCCCAACGTGATACGCACACGTGTCGAACAGATCTTTCTGTTTGTCTCCACCTCACGTCAGAGGCATTCACACGCAAGCTTCGCTTCGGAGCACACACACTTCACCTGCGATTTAGTCGTACAGTATGCATGGCGGCACAATATTCGTTTGAAGAACAACGAGATATGGTTTTTGTTTATGGACTAGCCGACGGTAATGCGGATGAGGCTCGACGGTTGTATAGGAACGGTACCCAGCAAGACGCCACTCGCACCCACAAACCTTTACAGCAATTCACCGGTGACTTGGCGAAACAGGCTCGTTAGCAGGATATCATGGTGATGCTGGAAGACCTCCAACACGACAGGATGCTGCATTTGAAGAGACTGTTCTCGAGCGATTCGAGGAAGCATCTAGAAGTACTCGAGCGGCTGGACACAACATGGGCTTCACTCATCGGTTAGTCTACGAGGTTTTGAGGGATGACGGCCAGCATCCATTAAGTTTCCACCCTGTCAAAGACCTAAATCCTGTGGCGGACTATGAACACAGGCTAGGGTTTTGCCGGTGGTTTCTGCGGCGTGTTGCACGAGATCCCGACTTTTCCGCCATTGTGCTGTTTACCGACTAGTGCATCTTCCATCGGTATGACCTTTACAACACTCGAAACATACATTACTGGGCAAGGGGAAATCCTCACGTCACCTAAGTCCACGGACACCAGGAACATTAAGGCAGACGTTGTGGGCGACCATCTGTTTGCTTCGGTCTGTCTACCTCCTCCAATTACCAGTGCACATTACCTTCACTTTTTGCAAGAAACTCTACCAGGCTGCTGGAAGATGTTCCCCTGGACATATGGCTACGCACGTGGTTGCAGCATGTTGGGGGTGCGTGAGCGGATATTTAAACGAACTCTTTGGCGGCCGCGTAATTGGCAGGGGTACTCGTAGGACATGGAGCCCACGATCAGACCTCACGACACGGGACTTTTTCCTGTGGGGATTCTTTAAGGTTCTAGTTCATGCAACGGGACGCGAACCACCTAGAAACGAAGAGGAATTAATGGTTATCATTGAACATGCCGCCAGTGACAACAGGACAATGCAGGAATCTTTGAAAGAGTTCGGAAAAAAATCGTGCGACGCTATCAAGCTTGTGTCGCGTCAGAGGATCGCCAGTTCGAGCACCTGCTTTAAGTAAACAATGTCCAAGTTACAAAAAAGACCCTTTTCAGGGCCGACACAATATTTGAAAGACTTCCTGCACGCGAACTAACAGATGTTGACGCATTTGTTCCCGGTACGTCATATCATCAAACGACTATGGATGTGTTGAGACCCCGGCGGATTCGCCCCCAGGCCCACAGAGTGGAAGGCTGGTGCGCTACCAACGGAGCGTGCGGGCCGCCTTGGATACACCGCGATCTCCGGAAAGCAAAGCATTCGCGGACATGCGTTGTCCAGAGCATCCGGCAACAGGGCAATCCCGTGACCAATCGAAGCGCATGGCACCAAGTTTCCGTAGTGTAAAAATTATGCGTTGTCGACCTGCGCAACATTAGTAATTTTGGTTCCTACTGGCAACAGCTATCCAGGGTTAAAATTTCGTGACAGTTTTTGTCCACCCTGTATAAGCGCATCTAATCAGTCAACAGCAGTACTGGCAGTCAACCTAGTAACGCAGTTAACAATTGTGAGGTCTGAAATCGGCTTTGGTGGGTGTAGATCGCATTGTGCTCAGTGAAGATTAGGAATTTTCTTGAGTAGGAAGAAGACGCCCTTCTGGCATTCATAAAATTAGAAACTCAAGTTTTCGGCAATCACTGTCGTCGGATCGCAGAAACGGGTCAGTCATGCTAGAAATGTAGTAACTTTACCTATGCCGGCCGCTGCGGCCGAGCGGCCGAGCGTTTCTAGGCGCTTCAGTCCGCAACCACGCGGCTGCTGCGGTCGCAGGTTCGAATCCTGCCTCGGGCATGGATGTGTGTGATGTCCTTAGTTTGGTTAGGTTTAAGTAGTTCTAAGGTCTAGGGGACTGATGACCTCGGATGTTAAGTCCCATAGTGCTTAGAGCCATTTTTTGAACTTTACCTATGAGTTCTTTACCTTGGATCTTCAGCAACCATAGTTCCTTGAGAAGTGTCTCGTACTTGTTAAAATCTTTGTCAATAAATAGGATAACTAACCATGTTTATGTTGTATTTCAGTGCAACTGCTGCACATGTTTATGTCAGGTTTTGTAATAAACAATAGAATTTATGCTAACTTTGACTTAAATTAATTATCTTACTGGCCACAAAACTAAATTATAGTCTCATAATTCCACTATCCTTTGAAGTCTACAGGGGCATAATTCAGCGTTAATTAAATATCCTTGTGCAACAATTAATAATTGTTTTCATTGGGTATCTACACACAGATACGGGTTAGACATACAAAGGTGTATGCGGTGAGGTAGTACAATAGTAGATGAGTGGCACGACCCAAAAACTGTATGCATCCCAACCCCATCTTCACCACCTGAGGGTTCGTTAAAAAGTAAACAGGCTATAATGGTAACGCCCAAATCTCGAAAAATGTCAAGTGGTACACAGTGACAAAAGGTCTGGTAAACGTTGGTGTAGTGTGTAGAATCTGCATATTCAGTGATGTATTTTCAGTGACTTGTTATGAGACCAGACGTTATTCATGATTTTGAAGTGAACTGCATCGAAGGGTATATCAGAATGTGAAAGTATGAAGTTTTACTTAGCTTATTATCTTGATGTTCGATTTGTCGTCTTCTTTGAAGGCATGATGACCATTGTAGCTTTTCTTCGAGTATGGAGAAAATTAACTGATGAAAGGGTTGTAAAAATCGGGCAGTTCTCGAAATAGTAAGCGAAGTAAAATATCTGAACTTTCAAATGGTTGTATTCTGCAACGTTTAACACATTGTGGCGGCACAATCTGGACAAAAAAATAAATTATACATCTGTCTTCTACAGTCTCACGAAACGACTCGAATTTCATTTACACCCACTTCGCACCAAGTCTCTGCTCTGTGAGGAAGAACCGATACACTATAAACAGAGTTTTTATCTTTTTTCAGAGACAGTCGCTGATACATGCGTTGAGTGGTGACAGCGACCTTTTTAAAATGGTTCAAATGGCTCTAAGCACTATGAGACTTAACATCTGAGGTCATCAGTTCCCTAGACGTGGAACTACTTAAACTTAACTAACCTAAGGACATCACACACATCCATGCCCGAGGCAGGATTCGAACCTGCGACCGTAGCAGCAGCGTGGTTCCGGACTGAAGCGCATAGAACCGCTTGGCCACAGCGCCCGGCGTACCTTTTTAAACGATCACATTTTATGCTCCAGCGGACACATGGGCTTCAGTTCATTCGAAGCGTCCTGGATGGAGAAGGGAGCGTTGTGGTCTGGGAAATGTTTTTGTGACATTTCCTGGGTGATCTCGTCATTCTGGAAGGCACAACGGCTCAGACTAGTATGCACCTATCCACTGGAACCATGTCTAACCCTACATGGCGTTTTTTTCCTCGACACGATGGCATCTGCCAGCAGGACAATGCAACGTCAGACAGCTCGCACTGTGAGGGCGTGTTTGCACGAGCAGCAGGGTGGGTTTACCGTGCTGCCCTGGCCAACAAACTCCACGGACTTAAACCCAATCGAGAATCTGTGGAACCACCTCGACTGGCCTGTTCACCCCATGGATCCTCAACCGAGAAACCTGGCGCAGTCGACCACGGCGCTGGAGTCGGCATGGCTCCTCATGACTGTCGGTACCTTCCAGAAATTCACTGATTCTCTTCCTGCGTGTCTCATCCTGCAAAAGGCTGTTATTCAGGCCTCTGGCAGGCGGTCACAATGACGTGACTGGACAATGTACTTATAATATTTCAAGAAGCAAATCAATTGAAGAATCTAGAGATTTTATACACGGTCTCGTAAGGACCATAAAGACAAAAATTGACTAACCACTAGCGACAATTAAGTATTAATACTTTTTGCCCTCCATACATGATGGGAGCTGGAAGAAACCTTGACGTGTGGCAAAATGCTAAGTGACCTCATCCATGACCTTCGCAGTGGTTTGCAGAGTGTGTATGTAACTGTAGTATACCGGTGTACTGTGTTTCTCAGTGGCGCTGGTGCCTAAAGAGGAACAGTGTGCTATTGTAGGATCCCTGCAGTGCAGCAGTGGACAGAAAGCCGACACCTTGCAATCAGTGCCGAGGTTGGGGACTCCAGGCGGCGGAGGTGCGCGGGAGGACGGCACAGCAATCAGAGGGCGCGTCTGGCGGCTGAAGGGCGCGTGATCGATAACAGGCGCGGACAGGCAGGGTGGGCTCCCGCTGACGCTGCCCTTTGTGTGCCCGCTGCCGGAATGCCACCACACACACCCGGGGCCTTGGCTCCGTCGCCCGGTGCCCTTCCCAGTCCCTTCCAGTTGGTCTCAAATCACCTGATGCCATATCTATATCTACCACCTGTACTCTCCGAACCACTGTGCATTGTATGGCAGGGGACACTTCCCTCGAGTTTCTTCCTGCTGAATGGTGTTTGCTTGCTCAGCAGTTCCATTTCGTCACATTACATGTGGTTCCCTGTGGATTGCAATATTTATGTACAGTCCAGTCGCACTAATGTGACCACCACCTGTTTTCGACGTCACCGTACAATAACCTCTTACAAATGTTCTTTCCCAAAGAAAGCAGGTGTTGACAGATGTGAAAATCACCGAATTATCAGTTTAATAAGCCACAGCTGCAAAATAATAACACGAATTCTTTACAGACGAATGGAAAAACTGGTAGAAGCTGACCTCTGGGAAGATCAGTTTGGATTCCGTAGAAATGTAGGCACACGTGAGCCAATACTGACCCTACGAATTATCTTAGAGAATAGATTAAGGAAAGGCAAGCCTACCTTTCTAACATTTGTAGACTTAGAGAAAGCTTTTGACAATGTTGAGTGGAATACTCTTTCATATCCTGAAGGTGGCAGGGGTAAAATACAGGGAGTGAAAGGCTATTTACAATTTGTACAGAAAGCAGATGGCAGTTACAAAAGTCGAGGTGCATGAAAGGAAAGCAGTGGTCCTGAAGGGAGTGAGACAGGGTTGTAGCCTATCCCCGATGTTATTTAATCTGTATATTGAGCAAGCAGTAAAGGAGACAAAAGAAAAATTCGGAGCAGGAATTAAAATCCATGGAGAAGAAATAAAAACTGAGGTTCGCCGATGACATTGTAATTCTGTCAGAGACAGCAAGGGACTTGGAAGAGCAGTTGAATGGAATGGACAGTGTCTTGAAAGGAGGATATAAGATGAACATCAACAAAAGCAAAACAAGGATAATGGAATGTAGTCAAAATAAATCGGGTGATGCTGAGGGAATTAGATTAGGAAATGAGGCACTTAAAGTAGTAAATAAGTTTTGCTATTTGGGGAGCAAAGTAACTGATGATGGTCGAAGTAGACAGAGTTTTAATGGCATTCCCTGCGTGACCTGGTTGTTCTGGAATGCACAATGGATCAACAGAACTATGCACCTACCCTTGGGGACCATTTCCACTCCTCCATGGTGTTTTGTTTTTGTTCAACGTCGGGACCGATGACCTAGCAGATTCTCCCCCCCCCCCCACCCCCGCACCCTCTTTTAAACCAATCAACCAACCAATCTTCAGCATGATGGTATCTATCAGCAGGACAATGCAATGTGTCACACAGCTTGAATTGTACATGCTACTCAGACTGTACTCAGATGGCCTCAAAACACCCGGATTTCAACCCAATCAAGAATCTGTGGGACCATCTCGATCGGGCTGTTTGCGCCACGGGTCCTGAACCCAGAAACCCAACGCAGCTGGCCACGGCAGTGGACTCGGCATCACTCCACATCCCTGTCTGTACCTTTAAGAACCTCATTGATTACCTTCCTGCACTTCTCGCTGCTGCCCAAGTTGCAAAAGGTGATTATTCAGGCTTTCGACAGGTGGTCACGTTAATGTGACTAGACACTGTATTGTCAGCAGCTCGTAGTCGTGCGGTAGCGTTCTCGCTTCCCGCACCCGGGTTCCCAGGTTCGATTCCCGGCGGGGTCAGGGATTTTCTCTGCCTCGTGATGACTGGCTGTTGTGTGATGTCCTCAGGTTGGTTAGCTTTAAGTAGTTCTAAGTTCTAGGGGACTGATGACCATAGATGTTAAGTCCCATAGTGCTCAGAGCCATTTGAACCATTTTTTTGAGACAGTGTATTTGCTGTATTCTATGAGAATCTCCTCTAAACAATTTCCGATTGATCGATACAATCTCTGTAGTAACCTTTTTGCTTGGTCACTGTGACAGTTTCAAGTCTTTGGGAGTCCGCTTCACTTTAGACCAATAGGATTCGCGTGTGGGTGTTGACTATGTGGTTCTGTTCGTTTGAACGGAATATGCCATCACGTTACTTATGCACTCTCTGCACTGACTCTATGTCGGAAACACGAACAGGCTTCGTGCTGTGTACTGATGTTGAGAGTAAGGCCACCTGTCACTGGCGGAGTTTTATGCTGTTGAGCAGATACTACAATTCGTGAGGAATCAGGTGAGATCACTACAATATTTATTGGCACGATGGAAGTTCATTTTTCTCGTGAGGTTAGTGTGGCAGTGTACAGTCAAGGTCATTCCACATGTAGGTATTGGGTCATGTGCTTGCATGCAGTGGAATAGGAGCTCATAGGTTGCTGATACATAACTATTTGGAAGCTAGTTATTGGGTTATTGCATCACACACTTTATTTTACTACGTGACATTGTAAAATCAATGGCGAAACCCTCTCCTAACTCCAGTAATTAGTTTTCCAGGCAGTTAGAATAATGTGTCAAGAAGATAGTGTTTCTTCTGCTTATAAATTTAATTCTTTGAATGGTAGGTCGAGATATCTCTATGGGGCTGTAAAGTTATCCTCTTGTATTTAATGACAATATGCTGCTTGTTAATTGATTTGGTTTCATTTTGCCACGCTTCTTATTATTCATGTGAGCCGAGTGCACGACTCACGCCCTCTGGTGGATAAGCACTCAACAACTCGGAAATACTAATAACAATTAGTCCTTCTGTGCAGGCTATAAATTTCAGATGCTGGTAAAGGTGTGTGGACATGTGCTGTACTGCAGGCAGCTGTTTCTGAAATATTCTACTACACAATCTCACTCCTTCTGACAATCTTATGTAGGCAGGAGAATCACGATTCAACCACTTACTCTGTTGTTCAAATGACTTATGGGGATGCAGCCGGCTGATGTTGTCGACAACTGCCGATATTTCAACAAGAACACGTTTACGAGGCAAAACTGCAGCAAGTAAGCGCTGTGCAAGGGAGGTTGAATCCTCAGTTTGCAGAGGAATTCTGCAAAGATAACACATACAATTTAATCGTTAGCACCATCATACGACGTCAGAAGTTACCGATAGTGAAAATTAATAGCTAGCAGGGAAGGTAGCCTTAACTTTGACTTTTTTTTATTTTATTTTCTTTTGACAAGGAAGAGAGCAGGATTCCACGCAGAATTTTAACAGAAACCTCCGTTTCTATTCGTAAGGTTACTTACTAATTTAGTGCCAATTGCTTCTTTTACTAGCCGGCCGAAGTGGCGGTGCGGTTAAAGGCGCTGCAGTCTGGAACCGCAAGACCGCTACGGTCGCAGGTTCGAATCCTGCCTCGGGCATGGATGTTTGTGATGTCCTTAGGTTAGTTAGGTTTAATTAGTTCTAAGTTCTAGGGGACTAATGACCTCAGCAGTTGGGTCCCATAGTGCTCAGAGCCATTTGAACCATTTGCTTTTTTTACAACACTGTCCCAATAGCTGGAAACACTTGTCAGAATTATTATATTCTGTAGGATGATGGATGCCAAGACAGTGTTTTGCAACAGCAGATTTGGTCAGTTGTAAACAGTGTGGCTCTTGTCTTACGAGTATGTAGGCGAGCTACTTGGCCACTTTTAGTTGGCTGGAGATACAGTGGCTCGTGCAAGCCTGGGGCTTATGGCTTGGCGTGGCGTGGCTACCTCATCCAAAGCCCCACGGCTGGGCAGGCTGCAACAACCGGTACAGACCAGCCAGCTACGGAGATGAGCAGTGTGGCTGGATGTGGGTAAATACCAGTCCAGGGAATTATGACGCGTCAATCACTTAAGAGGAGAGTCAATGCTCCAAGAAATAGCGGGATGTCAAACAAGCCGAAAGATGGCCTCATACAGCTCTTTGAGAGTCTATAACAATTTACAATCAAGTATTAACGCAAATCCGAGTACATCAGCGATCCCAGAAGAATGAGGCATATCCAATGACATAACAATATGTTCACTATGTTTAAAAAAACAAAAGTTAATAATTTACAGTGACTAAATATTTTCCCAGTGAACTTTTGAACCCACAACATTTAAACGCTTTGTGCGATATCAGCTTACAATATCTCAGAAGATAACATTGCACGATATTTACCATCCCTGAAAGCCACTCATTTAAATCTATTTGATATATTGATTTACGACGTCTTTTGTATATTTTTTTGACGAAAATGTTTGTCTTAACACTGTATTCTCCACGATTCCACAGCAAATGAATACAGCATAAATACATCATGCTTTGTCATACTTGTGTATTTATTTAATGGACAGTTTACTATTTTGCCAGTAAATTTTATCCAGATGCTGACTGCAAGTGGCATTAGAAAACGGTGATAATTTAAGTGGTCAGTCGCATGTATTAGCAGACCCAGCAATTGGAAAGAGAACCAATAGACGCTTCTGTCAAGAGAACATAATTATTTATACAATGTTCAACGACAGTTCTTTGTCATTTAATGGAAGGGAACTTGTGCATGAATACTAGCCTACTTACTTATGAACACGTTTTTTTGCACTTACTGTGAATAATCTGAGTTTGACCGAATATTTATAACATTTCTTCATTTAAATATTGTTGTAATATATTGCTTACGTCTGGAAAGTGTTCAAGTTGAGGCAAACGATATCTTTCGAACGTAAGAACTATGTATTTTTGGTGGCGATGGCCTTCAGGCAATGGAAAAGCAACAGTAGCGGGACCCTACGGGATTCAAATGGAGACTGGAACTTTTTCGAGTGAAGAGCTCAAGGGAGCGATTCTGCGTACTTTTATGGGAGTTCTGGATGGAGGCAGACCTGCTTATGGTAACAGGTGGTAATGTATTATAGAGGTGTTTCGTTGTGGGCGGTGAATGATTGCTTATCACACGGTAACTTGTGAAGAGACTTCATATTTCGAGAGGTGACTGTGCTCCAGAGTAGGACTCTTAATTTTTTCCACTTGTATTACGGAAATGGGGATGGACAGAATGAGTCACAGCATGAGTGACTATTCTTTGTATCGTATATAATAATTTGCAAATCATCATGTTGAACTCTGAACTGTTTTGAGCTGGTGAATATTTTGTGTATTGTGATTACGAAATGGACTTAGTTTTCACATATCTTTGATTACAATTTAGTTTGGGGATTTTCCTACCATTCTTGTAACGCTCTCAATGTAACTTTACGGGATTTAATAAGGGTATTTTCTGTCTACGTTTTAACTGGGTATCATGGCACTACATCCCATTTATTTGAGATGCCCTTCTTTGAATAAACAATGTCCACCACAATTCTCTGCCAACTACATCAATTACATCAGTTAGAATTGAAACCCTGTTATTAAATTTTAGCTTCTCTCCCTACTAAGCCGGCCGAAGTGGCCGCGCGGTTCTGGCGCTGCAGTCTGGAACCGCGAGACCGCTCCGGTCGCAGGTTCGAATCCTGCCTCGGGCATGGATGTGTGTGATGTCCTTAGGTTAGTTAGGTTTAAGTAGTTCTAAGTTCTAAGGGACTAATGACCACAGATGTTAAGTCCCATAGTGCTCAGAGCCATTTGATTTCTCCCTACTAAACGGAAGTTAAATTATTATGAACGAATGATATCTAGTTACTTGAATGGAAACTTCTGGTCGAGAGAAGTCGGTTCCCCAATATTTTAACACAAATGTCTCTTACACTCCCAGGTATAAATTTCTCTAGTTTATAGAACAAAATGATTATTAGACAATTACAGTTCATAATCACATTCTGTCTGCGTCTCGATGTCGAAGTCAGCACCTGGAATAAGATTCCGGCGATCGTCGTCTCTGAAAATTCTTAAAATAGTCAGAGGCACAATCCTACGCCGTGGGGAAGCCGTCTTGGGTGCTATCGTGTACTTATTCTGCAGCTTGGGAATCAGTGACCAAGTTGTGTATTAATTTCGATAACAGTCCAGAAATTAATGGTGCAGGTTTTACTGATTTCTCAGGAGACAAAGTTCTCTACGAGTTACGGTACACAAAATAATGTTCTGAGACACAGACAAGGGAGAAGTTAAAATAACCAAAGAATTAAACGTACGTTTTCCATTCATGAAGTTATATTTTTCCATAAATGATCTTCATAGCTACATTTCAGGATGCATCATCCTTTTGTAAGAGATGAAATGTTATCATAATTACTCGAATTGAATTCCATACTCTAAATGGGATCTTATAATAATACCGCCAATTACAGTTCTGATTTGATTCTACTCTCTGCAATTCTAAATCAGAAGGAAGTAAGTCCATAGTACAGGTAATGTTCCACATTCTATTCACAGAGTTTTAATATCAACGAGTTAGAGATAATCTGTCTTTGATCCATATACATCACTTGCGCAGTTACGCAGAAATATTTGCGCTATATGAAGATACAAATAATAGTTGTAGGGTGATACTACAATATCTGTGTGTAGTTTAGTATCTCACAATTGTAGCCAATGCACAAACTACTTGGCTGAAGAATCAAAGCTCCAGATTATGATTTGCACCAAATCAGCTGTGGTGCATTAAAGCAGATGTGCGCAGATCGACCCTAAGACTACAGCGAGTTATTCTTTTAAGACAGACTAGTGTACAGCCCAAGTACCTAATTTTCAAATGACCACAGATAAAGCCGCAACTGGTTTGTTCTCGTGAGACGTCGTTTGGAACAGCAACCACAGTAGCAGTAACCGATGGGTACAGTTGCAATTGGTGGCTCGCCTGGAATACGAGTCTCTGTAGAATTGCAGTTGTAATTCTAACACTTTACAGTATTTTGGGACAAGTTGGAAAATATACAGTACGAACTGGATGGTTAAGTTAACAATTCTGTGCAGAGGCATAATGCACTCCAGGAAGTGAGCACTAAGTCTATTAACAATTTGTCTGGTGGAGTAAAGAGGTGCTGAAAGATGGACATGGGTTGGAAGCAGAGACCATTTGGATTAGTAAATTTTTTTCAGGTCATAGTGTGAGTAGGCTGTTTAGGTTTTTATGTTGGTAACACCACGTAGCGCTCTGTATGAAAATCACTGGCTGTGTTGTGTGCAGTCTGTGGCTGGTTGGCATTGTTGTAATATTCACTATTGTAGTGTTGGGCAGTTGGATGTGAACAGCGCGTAGCGTTGCGCAGTTGGAGGTGAGCCGCCAGCAGTGGTGGATGTGGGGAGTGAGATGGCGGAGTTTTGAAAGCGGATGATCTGGACGTGTGTCCGCCAAAAAGAGTAAATTTGTAAGACTGGATGTCATGAAATGATACATATATTATGACTTTTGAAAACTATTAAGGTAAATACATGGTTTGTTCTCTATCAAAATCTTTCACTTGCTAACTATGCCTATCAGTAGTTAGTGCCTTCAGTAGTTAGAATCTTTTATTTAGCTGGCAGTAGTGGCGCTCGCTGTATTGCAGTAGTTCGAGTAACGAAGATTTTTGTGAGGTAGGTGATTCATGAAAGGTATAGGTTATTGTTAGTCAGGGCCATTCTTTTGTAGGGATTTTTGAAAGATTGCGTTGCGCTAAAAATGTTGTGTGTCAATTTAGTGATGATCAGAATAAGTAAAGAGAGTAATGTCTGAGCACGTTCAGTTCTGCTCAGCTGTTTGAAAATCAAATAATGTAAGATGTTTATCAGCACAGTCATTCATATATTTTTCTAAGGGGACGTTTCAAAAGAAGCTTTCAGAGTGTTTTTGACGGCAGCTGCTCGACATTTTATTCGCTTATTTTGCGATGTTGTGGCGCTGTGAGTTCTTTTCGACAAAAGATAAGAACTTTACACATGAAAGATGAAAGCATAAAACCGAGTTACACTCCTGCTAACCTAGGGGACATAAAATGGAACTAAATGTTCAATTGTGCTATATAAGTGGGGACGTCTTTAGAGGCAAAATTGAGAATAGCCGGATTGTATTTTGTTAATTTGGTCCTTATTTTGAAGGAAATTATACAGATCCATACAAATTAACAGGCGTCCTACACGCTCACATGCAATTGCAGAACACCTATTTCTTTCCGTTGCTCTGAATTTATCAAAGTGCGTGTGTTGTGTGACTGTTTTCTGTTTGGATTTACCTGATACTGTCAGTGTTGCAGAAAGTGATCTTTAAATACGGTGTTGCAGTGCTCTTTTGGAAATTTTATATTTGTGAAGATCGTAAAGAAGAATACGACGATTGCAAGTTTCGACCAGTTAAGTGGCCATCTTCAGATCAGAAAATATCCAAAAGGCTAGAACCAGATATTCATAATATTAAAAAAAATTGACAAATTAATAATTCTATAATAATTGTAAGGGTACATGCCACATAACTGAAAACAGTGTCTACATCGATATTAAAGCTCGACGCTATGCCACTGTCACGTTTAAATTCCCAGCTGTAAGATAAAATAGAGTGCAATACACAGAAATAATCCAGTCATCGTAAAAACTTCAAAGAGATTTTTAGAATACGCCCCCCCCCCAAAAAACGGGAGGGAACTGACACCATGAATCCTGCAGGGCTGTCCACAAATCCGTAAGAATAGGAGGTGGTGGAGATCTCTTCTGAACAGCACGTTTCAAGGCATCCCAGATATGCTCAATAACGTTCATGACTGGGGAGTTTGGCGGCCAGTGGAAAAATTTATACTCAGAAGAGTGTCCCTGGAGCCACTCTGTAGCAATTCTGGAAATGCGGGGTGTCGCATTGTCCTGCTGGAATTGCCCAAGTCCTTCGGAATGCACAATCGACATGAATGGACGCAGGCAATCACACAGGATGCTACCGTACGTGTCATCTGTCAGAGTGATATCTAGACGTATCAGGGGTCTCCTATCACTGCAACTGCATGCGCCCCACACCATTACAGAGCCTCCACGAACTTGAACAGTCCACTGCTGACATGCAGGGTCCATGGATTCATAAGGTTGTCTCCATACGTCCATCCGATCGTTACAATTTGAAACGAGACTGGTCCGACCAGGTAACATGTTTCCAGTCATCAACAGTCTAATGTCGGTGATGACGGGCCCAGACGAGGCGGGAAGCTTTGTGTCATTAAGTCGTCAAGAATATACGAGTGGGCTTTCGACTCAGAAAGCCCATATCGATGATGTTTCGTTGAATGGTTCGCACGCTGATACTTACTGATGGCCCAGAACTGAAGTCGGCAGCAATTTGCGGAAGGGCTGCACTTCTGTCACGTTGAACGATTCTCTTTAGTCGTCGTTGGTCCCGTTCTTACAGGATCTTTTCCCGGCAGCAGCGCTGTCGGAGATTTGACGTTTTACGGGATGCCTGATATTCACGGTACACCCGTGAAATGGTCATACGGGAAAATCCCCCTTCGTCGCTACCTCAGAGATGGTATGTCCCATCGTTCAAAAGTTCATGTTACGTGTAAAGCGGGCTAACGACGTCATATTGGTACCAGACTTCACCACAATTCTGCCCAACGCCATCAATGACGTGTTACATGATAGGCAGGTCGTCACAGCCCCTCTTAACCACATCTCACCGCTTCTCTTGACGCCTCTTCGATGGAGGTGAGAACTGCGACACCTAGTGTTGAAATCAGGCACTTTCCTTACGAGTGGACAAGGAAGGCATTCCAGACAGGCCGCCACCCAGAATCGGCACGGAATTGCTGCAGGGACGCCATAAAGGACGTTAATGAAACCTCCCCCTTTCCTGAGGCGTTTATTCCAATACATTTCCCGGTCAAAAGCGATGGTTCATAGTGCGATGAACGAAAGGATGGTGTTCTTGAGCATCTCTGGCACTCGTGGCATCTCCTGGGTGATTCAACCCTTGTCGATGCACATCACAGAGCTGCAACACCACTGAACGTGAACTCACCCCTTTGAAGTGCAGTGTGACCGTTCTTGTGCTCTAGCGTACGGGATGGAAGCACTTGGGACCGTGCAAAACATTCGATGGAATTTGAACGTGATCCAAAGCAGAAAATATTTTACGCGTTTTCAGTGCTTCTGTTTTATCCCCTCCCATGCGTGATTACGGAAGGTTGTGACATTGACACATATTCGAATAAAACAGGAATGGTTTTTCTATGGCTCTCCACTTCAGGGAAACCCCCGGTGGCAGCTGCTCACCTTTAATGAGAATTTTAAGAACGTGCCTTTAGAGACAAAACCTCCAAAGCAGACCGAGCCAGCTCCAAGCAGGTAACCACTTGAACAACCTCTGAGGTCGGCTTCCTGTGAGTTTTTTCAAAACTTATGGAGAGTCCATTTTCTGAGAACCACTTTATAATTCTTTGGAAAATATCATTTACCATCTCTACTGTTGCTTTCTCTCTGATGAGGTTTATTATAACAAAACTATCATCTGAAAGATATAGGAATTCTGCTAGCTGTATATTAAGTGGAAGGTCATACACGTGTACAAGGAATACTAGTGGGCCCAGAATTGAGCCTTGTGGTATTCCGTTCGAGATTTCTCCATACTTATTAAAATTTTGTACTCTTCCAACATTGTTTGAAAGCACGACTTTTTGCATTCTCTTTGTCAAGTTTGATTAAGATCAGTTGTTTGTTAAAGGCATCAGTTCCATGAAAGTTACGTTTTTCTACGAGAGTAATGCGATCTACACAACCAAAATCCTTAGAAAGGAAATTGGACGATAATTGTTTAAGTGTATCTTGTCACCATTCTTATGAAGAGGTTAAACAACTGTATATTTAACCCGTCTCGAAAAATTGCCTTTCTCAGTGATGTATTGCGTGTATCGCTAAGAACACTAATTACTAAACTGGAAAAATTTCGAAATGCAGTTTTAAATTCCACCAATACTAAATGAGCTTTGGTTTTTTTATAATTTTTATATTTTTCCTAATTTCAGTCAAGGATGTTGTTGCTATATCCAACTCCCTAAAGTTTAGTGGAATGAAATTTTTAATATATTCTTTTGCTTCTGCAACTGAACCATCTAATCCCATTTTTGCTGCTACATTTAGAAAGTGATTATTAAAAGTACTTATAATTTGTGAATTATTAGTCACAATATTGTCATTTAGTTTAATTGTTGTGGTATCTTGTACACTGACTGGCTGTTCTGTACTACAGTGCCCCATGTAGTTTTAATTGTGGTTGCAAAATTCTAACTCATTATTTACAGAAGAATGAAGGAAATGGTAGAGGCCGACCTCAGTGAAGATCAGTTTGGATTCTGGAGAAATGTAGAAACACGTGAGTCAATACAGAACCTAAAACTTATCTTGGAAGATAGGTTAAAGAAAGGCAAACGTATGTTTATCGCATCTGAATATTTAGAGAAATCTTTTGACAATATTTATTCGAGCACACACTTTGAAGTTCTGAAGTAAAATACAGGGAATGAATGGTTACACACAACTTGTACGGAAACCACATGGCAGTTAAAAGAATCAAGTGCACGGAAGGAGTGCAATGGTTGTGAATAGAGTGAGACAGGGTTGTAACCTATCTTTTATGACCTTCACTCTGTTCATTGGCCAAGCAGTAAAGGAAATCAAAGATAGGTTAGGAGAAGGAATTAGAATTCAGAGAGAAGAAACAAATTTTGTGGTTTGCCAATGACATTGTAGTTTTGTCAGAGGCAGTAAAAGACTTCGGAGAGCAGGGATCCGTTGATAGGAAACCTCAAGGGATGACCGATTTAGAACTTGACGGAAGTGTGGGGGTAAAACTTGTAGAGGGAGGCCAAGAGATGAATACAGTAACCAGGTTCAAAAGAATATAGATTGCGGTAGTTATTTGGAGATGACGAGGCTTGCACAGCATATATTGACAGAGAGCTGTATCAAACCATTCACCTGACTGAATTCGGCAAACGTTTTTTACATGTCAATGGGGTGAAGTGAAGGAACCTGTTGCACCCAAAGGCGATCTAAGTATCAATAAAGAACGAAAACTGTGAATTCGACAAGGGTAAATACTAATTTACACAGAGAAATGTACAGCAGCATGTTTTTCTACCTATATCACATTTCTCTAGTATTTATCGCAATAAGATGTACTAAAAATGAGGAAATTTTGAGACAAATTTAATTTGATGTATTACTTAAACAGCATATTTTCGTAATATGGAAGTGTAAGAACGAAAACCAATAAATATAGTGTGTTCGCTTCACAGATACTTAAATCAACATGGGGCTATTCGATCTTGTTCCACCAGTCAAACACAGCATAGGATCCTTGCCGTCGTGGTACATTACCGTTCCGTCACATGAAACACGACCGCTGAAAATGCTCCCTGTAAATTTTCTCTTGGAGCTAGACTTTTGTGTTATTTAATACCCACATCTGATTATGAAAAGGAAACGAGATTCAGCTTATAAATCTTTTACAGAGCCTTGGGACTACAGTTACATTTGGTGAATGTTACAGCCTTCGCTAGTATGGAAACCATGCGTAATGTTCGAATTGGATGATAGTTCTGTACATCACTCCTTCTAAACCTGTTGTACGCAGGTATAACTTGTAGTTTCTGCCAGCTGCTCGCCACTTCTATTTTAATATGGAATATATTGTGGCTAAAAGACGGGCTAACTCTGCCACAAATCCTTTGTAGAATGTGATACAGGTCTAAAGCTTTGTTGACTGTGTAACACGACAGTGGCGAGATTTGGCCTCAGTGTGACAGCCCGTCTGTGCGCCTCAGTGTGGCTGCTCGGCCAGCGCACCGCTGCTTTGATGTTTGATGGAACACTGAGGAAGAAGTGAGGGGCGTGTGTGAGGCAGCGCCCACTCGGTCCATACAGTCCTGTCGGACGAGGACAAGACGTCACTTGGGCGGTTACATCTCGCACAACCGGTATACAGCTTTTTATACATTTTTTTTACGATAAGTGTAAACCACGGAACTTACAGCAGAATGCTATACAGCAACTTCAAGAACAGACTAAGGCGACTCAGCTGATACGTAGATAGACTGTTAAATGATACATGTCATTAGTTATTTATCCAAGAAGGTATCTGCAACGAACTTTCAGAATATCTGTACCAACAATTCTAATAATTTAACCACAAATGGGATTGATCTAGCTAATAAAACTGCTCATCTTCACACCTTGAGTGAGCTACCTACGTGTTTATTTACATACTTAATCATCCAATGAGAGGTGGTCGAACTAAATGTTTAATAAAAGCGTAATTAATTACCCAAGGCAGATAAATGAACAGCATGGCACCATTGGCGATAAATAATCACACTTCACAAAAAGCACTTAGATCAAAAGATTTTCATGTTCAACTACCTATTTTAATTAGATAATCAGAATGTTTGGAACTATTGCTCGTAATGTAAATTCATTTAAAAATGCCAGTCACCACTTAGTTATTATAAGGTGAACTGGACACTGTCTCAGACCAATCAGTGGGGAGTCTGAATATCTTACAGCTGTGAACGCTTAAGATAATTTCACTGGGTGTTGAGCAGACTTGTGATTACCATGATCTGTGCTGGTGTGGGCGTAGAACATAGACTAGATTTGTTTAAAATTTATAGTGAGTTTCTACCACTATAAATAAGCTTGAGTTATTTTAGATCTGATTAGACACAGCGAGTAGCGGTATGGAACGTCTTGGAACAGTGAATTCACGCACTTACATAATTTTTTTGCCGTATTACGGAATTTATTTAAAATTCGTAGTCTATTTCTGCCACTGTATGGAGGTTTGAGCTATTTTATATCTGATTAGACAAATCAAGAAGATTTATCAGCATTCTGCCATTCAGTATGTGCATCTGATCAATATGTGCATTTGGTATTGAAATCTAAACTTGGGCAACGTTTTTGTGCATGCAGCAACTATGAGTAAACCTAGCAGTTTTATATTTTAATGTACAGTGTTAGAGCTAATTAATTGGAATTTTATTACTGAATAAGCCACAGGGATGGACTCAAAATACTACAAAAGTGATCCGAGCCAAAGACAATACAGAATTTCATTACTGTATGGACACAACTCTTAAGGGATTTATTACTTTGGTCATAAGTTCGTAGCGTTTATGTTTTGCATGTTGATATTCCTCTTGCTATGGGTTTATATATCGATCGATCGTCATTTTCTTATTTGTAGTTCACTGTCGCTATTTGAGTTTACATATCGCCATTTTGTCATTTGGTGATAGTGAGCGAAGCTGCAGACGCTATGAAATGGTGTGCCAAGTGGAGAAACAGGAACATTTTTTGACATATTCTACTGCTTGAGTTCAGAAGGGTGACAGCATCGGAGGCAACCAGAAACATTTGCGTCGCATGTGGGGATAATGCCATTGGACAGAGCATGGCAAGAAAATGATTTTCTCGTTTTAAGAAGGATTATTTTGACATTGGTAACTATCAAAGTTCAGAAAGACTTCCGGGAGTTGATGAAGATTATTTAAAGACCCTAATTCACAATGATCAGTGTAAGCGAGAACTGGCAAATGTGATGAACTTTGATTATTCCAGCATCATGAGACATTTTCATGAAATGGGTAAGGTTCAAAAATCGGGTGTACATTCTAAGCTTTTAGCCAAAATCAGAAAAATCAGCGACTGGCATGTGCACTTGTCTGCCTGAGTCATCAACTGGCTCATTAACAACATCGACCATTCGTATTCTGTATCATTACTGGTGATGGGAAATGTTGTCTTTACACTAACACAAGGATAGGAAAGGAATGCTTGAGCCCAAATAAAGCAGCAACTCGCAGTACAAAGACCTACGTACATCCACAAAAGATAGTATTCTGCATCTGGTGGAACAACGATGGTGTGGGTGTGGCGTACTACGCATTGCTTTGACGAGATGTGACCATTACTGCTGACATTTATTGTCAGCAATTGAAACATCTTGCACACGCAGTCGAAGGACAACGACCAGGAAGACTGCGTGAAGTGACACTACTCCACGACAATGCCTACCACCATTCTGCTACTCTGACAGAGAACACTATACACCAGTTGGGCCGGGAGGTCATTCTACACCCACAGTATTCACCTGAACTTCTGCCCTCAGATTTTCCGCTTCTATCGAACAACCTTCAAGGAATTTCTTTTCCGGATGAAAGTGCTCTCCGAACATGGCTCTGTGACTTCACCTCAAAACAACGTGATTTCTATAGTTGCAGAGTCGAAACGTTACCCTAGTGTCGGCAGCCTGTTGTAAATAGTGAAGGATAATATAGTACTGGAGATTAGATTGTCTATTATGTGTATCTGTTTTGTTTATAAAACTTATGGAAAAACGCTTTTGAATTTATGCACCAACCCAACAGTTCTGTTGCCGCAACATGCAGGCCCTCGTGTTGGCTGTAGCAGCCGACCACTTTGGTCGCTCCCTCGTGTGAGCCCTGGCAGGTGACCCGAGTTCCCTGCTGTCTAGACTCTATCTAGTCGCTGGCAGTTTTTTCCGCGCCTTCGGAGCTGCTGAGCCGAGCCGAGCGCGCCGGCGGCACCGTTCATTAAGCCGCCGCCAGCGCTCCCGCCGCCCCTGGCCGGCCGCTTTATGGCGCGGGCAGGCTGGCTGCGTTTTGCCGCCTTAACGAGCGCCGGCTGGCTGGCTATAGTGCGCTTCACGCCGGCGTCAAGGTCGCCGCAGAGTGCTCCGCAGTTTACGAGGCCGCCGCCCCCGCCGGATAAAGCTTGTAGGCTCCACAGCGCTGCACCCAGCAGGGCCGGCGCTCGTAATAAGGTCGACGGCTACAGTGAAATTTGCAGCCATGGTTGTATTGAGCAGACAGAAGAAAGAGGTACAGTACAGCAGTTTATGGCTGGCTAGGAAAGGAGGGGGGCTATAGTCGTATTCGCAGTGAACAAGTTTGCACTGATGTCTCAGTGAACTACATTTTCTGTATGAGAAACCTTGTTAAATACAAATATGGATTGCTGGACCGCAGTTTGAACTGCCATTCACCAAAAAGTCAGTCTAATGTCTGACCATTGCACCACCTCTCTCGGTAACTTGCAAATGGACAGTGTTTTTAATGTAATTGCTTGACCAGATTTTAAGTACAGTCAATAAAATGAGAGAGAACAGGAAGTGTTGAAACTTCCTGGAAGATTAAAACTGTATACTAGACCAAGACTCGAACTTACGACCTTTGCCTTTCATGAGAAACTACTCTACCAACTGAGTTACCCAAGCTCAACTCACGACTCATCCTCACAGCTTTACTTCCGTCAATAACTTGTTCACTGGTGCAAGTACAGCTGTGAGGACGGATCAGGCAATGTGCTTGGGTAGCTCAGTTGGTAGAGCATTTTCCCGTTAAACGCAAAGGTCCTGAGCTTGAATCTAGTTCTGGCACGCAGTTTTAATCTGCCAGGAAGTTTCATAACAGGACACACTCCTCTGCATAGTGAAAGTTTCATTCAGCCAAGAAAGAGTTGTATAAAGCTGTTGGCTGTGAGATCCTAAGGGGTTGGTTCAATAGCCTAATTGGAAAAGGCCTTCTTCCTCCATGCACAAAGGTCCTTTCCCTAAATCAGTGAGAGTTCTGTCTTAAGTATATTTGACTGTGATAGATGTGTATAATGTGGTATCGTATCTTGTAGTATAACGTCAGGTGAAGCCAGCTCATAACTTACTCCTGTCAAATGGGTGTAAAGCAACTCCATAGATGAGGTCGCTAACTTGTGTGGTGACTCTCGTTATTGAGGTACACCTGTTTGAGTACTGTTATTGGATGAAATTTTCACTGCCAACTGGCATGGGGAGGAAAGGTCATGGCGTAAAGTTACTGACTGCAGCTCTTTGTACCAGTGTCCTGGATTTAATTCCGAATCTCTCCACACAGTCTCATGAAATGAGGGCATGTGACACTGTTCATGGTGATCCATCCGTAGCATGGAAATGTTAATCTCAGTGGCCGCTTTTGGTACTATTCACTAGGAACAGGCTTTATGCTTACACAGCCCTGCAACTAGACAGATGCACATCCATGAGGCTTTCGCTAAGTTAAATGATTAACATTGAAATAAGAGCTAATTTAGTTAATATTACTTTTCAAACTAGACCATTTACTTGCTGTAGTCTATTTACAGAAGGTTTTGCTTCTCTGAGCGTATTTAGACCGAGAAGAAAATATTGTGTAAAGGCCAGTGTCGTTAGTTTTGTTTACATTTTAGCCGTAAATTTCGTGCTAGTATAGATCTTTGTTTTTGACTAGACTTAGCGGTTCAAAATTAATTCATTTCTGTCATATTGAGTTTAGGTAGCTAATTCAAACTTTGGAAAGTAAGTTTAAAACTTTGTTTACATTAGCGTTTTGTTACATATTAGTAAAGGTTACAAAATTCCAGTGTTCATGTGCCAAGTTATTCTTTACTTTAGTGTAAGTTTTTCTATCAAACCATGTGTATCAAATGTGGTGGTTGCCGTAGAAATCTGAATGAGGGGGTGTTCTGTGAAGACTGTAGGTTATGGTTTCATTGTAGCGAATGCAGCAACGAGGAAATGGGAGTAGATAATGAGGCTCTTCCATGCAATGAATGTAGGTTACGTAGAAAGGACAGAAAAATCGCTGAACAGGAGGCAAGAATTTGTGCCCTTAAGGCTGAATTAGAAAACGTGAACAGGAATTATATAGGCTAAGGGAGGAAAAAGAGACGGAGTGCTGGGAGAAGGTAGAAAGCAAAGGGCGAAAAAGGGAAACTGTTGAAAAAAACTTTCGAAATTCAATTATCAAATCAGTTTGACGCGCTGTCTGAAGTACTGGAGGAAGGGCCTCATCCAGAGGTAGTTGAATATAGGTTGAAGCAGAATATTAGCTAAAGAAAAAAAAAAGTCGGAATCAAATCAGAATAGGAAAAGAAGAATTCTGCTTCTAGGTAGCAGTCATGGGAGGGGTATAGGCCGGTAGCTTTAGGAGAAATTAGGTGCACGGTACCATGTCACAAGTTTTGTGAAACCAAGTGCTAGCTTCGCCCAGGTGACAGAAAACTTAGATCAGCTATGCAGGGACTTTGAGGAGTTAATTAGTTACTTACATGTTCCATTGACCAGTCTCACAGTAACTGTTGTCATGTGGAATGTGTCAACTGCATAAGAAGGAAGATCAGATAATTATAGTTGGGGGAGCAGGAAACAACCTGGCTATGAAGCGAAGATACAGTATTTGGAGTGACCTGGATAAAATAGGAACAGAAACTGGGCGCACAAATCTGAGGTTTCTTAAGGTCTTTCAGCACTATGATTGGCCCTGGGTAAACCCTGCTGTAAGCCATGTTAACACTCAGCTGAACAGGATGCTCCAGACACCGGTAAAATCTCACATAACTATTGTTCCAGCTGATGCTATTGGTAGGTGGGGATACACTACACACAGCCTACACCTAAATAGGAAGGGAAAAGATAAGTTAGCTTCTCTATTAGTAGATACTGTAAGGTGACCAGTCACACAAGGGATGATCCCTGTGGTTAATGGGACCAGGCAGAAAGGTTCTCTTAGGTTAAAGCCAAAGTCCAGACGGAGAACAATCAAGACAAATAGGGTAAAAGAAGCTTCATGCACATTACATAAGGATAAAGCTCAGGGTAGTATCAACTTACTTCATCAAAATATCAGGAGAATAAAAAATAAAATAGATGAGCTGTTAGTGTGTTTATGTGATCTCAAAAACAAGAAAGAGATTAATATACTCTCTGTCCGAACACTATGGAGATGGGAAGTGTCAGTACAAATGGGTATAATTCAGCATCTTACACTTGCAGATCTAGCATGGATAAAGGAGGAGTTGCCATTTACACAAAACAAGGGTATAAATTCAAAACTGTAGAAGTAAGAAAAATTTGTGTTGGTCAGCACTCTGAGGTTTGTGCATATGAACTACAGTGAGATAATGTAATGTCCATATTAGCAGCAGTGTACAGGTCCCCAGTAAGAGAGTGGGAGCTATTCATAAAAAAAGGATCACTCCCTATTATGCGGTCAGTCACACAAAAACAAGAAGTTATTAAACAGTGGTAATTTCAGTGTAAACTTTCTAAGCAATTCTGATACGAAAAGTGAACAAGAAGTGTTGTTAATGACATGTAATGCAGAACCAGCGATCAGTTTCCCGTCATGTATAGCTCAAGACAATAGCACTCTAACGGATAATGTATTTGTCTGGCAAGATGATGTAAAATTAACAAGTGCTTTCCTTGTGATAAATGGATTATCAGACCATGACGCAAAAATGATTAACTTACAAACCTAGCAACGTGTACAGTTCAGAAACCATTACGTAAAAGTGTAAGATTACTCAACCTGGTATCTATAGAGCACTTCAGTGAAAGTTTAAGAATCGTTAATTGGGGGATGCGTATAATGAGTCGAATGCTAATGATAAATGTAACATATTTCTTGATAAATTTATATCCCGTTTTGAACATTGTTTCCCAAAAAATTAATAAATGTAACACCAAACAGTTTTCAAACAAACCTTGGCTTACTACAGCTATTAAAGTGTCTTCAGAAAGAAAACCTGTATGAGACAGCAAGAATTAGTAAAGACCCAGAAGTAATCTTACACTATGAAAATTACTGTGACATACTGAGAAAAGTTGTCAGAAAATCAACAAATACGTACGTTAGAGGTGAAATTAACAACTTAAGCAACAAAATCAAATCAGTATGGAATGTTATTAGAAGGGAGACAGGAAAAGTAACCATTGGGGTTGGTAGTATTACTACTAAAGAGAATGAGACCATCTTGACCAACAGCACACAAGCAGCTAATGTATTTAAAAACCATTTCCTAAGTGTAGATGAAAGAATTGGTGTGAATAGTTCAAAAGAAAAAGCCAAGCATGACATGGAAGAGTCAATTTTGAGAAATCTTAGTCAGATTTATATTCACCTAACAACCTCTTGTGAAATAAGAAAAATCATAAAATCTTTGAAAAATACATGTTCTGTTGGAGTAGATGCAATCTCCAACAAGATATTAAAACAATGTGTAGCAGTTACAGCTGATGTTCTGAGTCATATATGTAATGCATCACAAACTCAATGCATTTTCACAGACAAGTTAAAATATGCCATTGTCAAGCCTCTCTTCAAAGAAGGGGACAACCACAGATTTCAATAATTAGCAGCCAGTATCCTTGCTTACAGCATTTTCAAAAATCGTCAAGAAAATAATGTACTCAGGAATGTGTAGCCATGTCAACAGTAATGGGATACTTAGTAAACCACAGTTGGGATTTCAAAAGTGCTGTTCCACTTAGACAGCAATATGCAATTTCACTGCCAACATAATAGTCTTTAAATAGTAAAATGTCACCTATAGGAATTTTCTGTGATTTATCCAAAGCATTTTATTGTGTGAACCATGACATTGTTAAAGAAATTACAATTCTATAGCATAAAAGGAACAGCATGTGAGAGGTTTATGTCATATCTACAGAACTGGAAGCAAAAAGTTTCTTTATATGGTTCAAGTGATGTAAGGAAGTTTGGCATTTCATGTAACTGGGGTGAAATTACATTAGGAGTTCCATAGGGTTCGATCATAGGCCCCTTTCTGTTCTTGATATTTGTGAATGACCTCCCTTAGCATTCGACTCATTATATACAACTCCCCAATTAACGTTTCTTAAACTTTCACTGAAGTGCTGTATAGAAGCTAAACTGACACAGTGTGATGATGATACAAGCATCATTATTAATCCAGTAAAAGAAACTCCAATAGAAAATAACACAAATATTTTCAGAAAAGTTAATTGGTTTTCTTTGAATGGGCTTGCTCTGAACTTTGAAAAAACACAGTGCATCAAATTTGCTACTGCTAGGATTACAGTTCCTTCAATGAAAATAACACATCAACAGAAGACAGTAGCCATGGTAGAGCATACTATGATTTTGGGAGTACATATAGATGAGAATCTTAATTTGAAAATTCATATTTTGGATCTCCTAAAGCGACTAGGTTCAGCAACGTATGCAATCAAAATAATTGCCAATTTTGAGATTATAGAAAATAGTAAGCTTACATACTTTGCATACTTTCACTCTCTGATGTACAGTATAATACTTTGGGGTAACTTAGGTAAAAAGTATTCACTGCTCAAAAGAAAGTGGTTAGAATAACGTGTGGAGCTCATAGTCACACACATTGTAGGCACCTGCTTAAAAGTTAGGAATTCTTACAACAGCCTCACAGTAAATTTACTCAGTAATGAAATATGTTCTCAGCAACATGGACTAGTTCAAAAATAACAGGGACTTTCATGATTATTATGCCAGAAGAAAGGACTTACACTATCCTGTACTTAACCTATCTTTGGCACAGAAAGGGGTAAAATATGCTGCTGTAAAAGTTTTCGGTATATTGTCAGATGAAATAAAATATCTGACAGACAGCAGCAATAGTTTTAAAAATAAATTGAAAACATATTTCCTTGACAACTCCTTCTACACCATAGATGAATTCTTGAAGAGGAATAAATAAATCTATAGGTATTATACATGAATTCAGTGCCATTTAAGGGAATGGGATAGGTTATAAAAACTTTAAGTTTAAAGGAACCTTGATACGTGCATGCATTTCTTATGCACCTGACACGTTCCACTTCTTAACGGTTACTGTGAGATTTCACTGAGTTTCACTGTGTCCCTGCTCTCATCGTCTTCATACAACACAGACCTAACATTGTACTATAGCTACACAAACATCCATTACGCCCAACTACACTCCACAATCACACACGCAACAAAAATTGTCGCACACCCCCAAGCAAAGGGCTGATGAGTGGGGATAATGAACATTATTTCTGCTGGGTGGCCCATCGGATATCTCAGCCAACGATGCAATACAACATTTACGTTTCACAAAGGGTCCCTGTCCAACTGTGGACTCACCATCAACAATGTTAAATACTGTCACTTCATAAGGCACTATGGAGAAGTTTGGAATTTATTGCATGTGGTTACCGCAGAGCCTGTTGATCAGCGACTTTACGCAAGATTTCTTCTCCCCTTGTCAGCCAAATATTGGCACTCGAAATTTCTTTCATCAACATTACTACAACACTATAACTTCGATCTGCTAGTGCATAGTCGTACATTACTGAGTCTTTTTACAGAGGTGGGTGCTGGGAAGTGAAGGAAAAAAGACTAAGGTTTAACATACTGTCCATTACAAGTTCATTAGAGATGGAGCACAAGCTCAGCTTAGGTAAGGGAATTAGAGTGCCCATTTCAAAGTAACCATCCTGACACTTGCCGCAAATAATTTAGGGAAACAAGAGAAAAATCAAACCATGGATGGCTGTACAGGGTTATGGAATCTGAGTGTAATATCATGCCCCCGAACGTCTCGCTCGGTAACGCTGAAATAGTTAATGGTTTTAGTACGTTTATATCACCAAAATTCAAAGGCTCTTTAATGTGTTGCCCCGATGGGACCCTATAGTCTGAAGTCAAACACTGACAGGCGCTACTGTTGATACACTGAGAGAGAGTGATGTACATCTCAATGTATGGTTTTCACCATCTAAAGTGACAGTCATTTCTACAAAAAATTCACTAGTAGTCAAATTAGCGACGTGACCGGACACAGCGCTTGCAATTATCATACGAACTAAAATGTAGCGGTGGGAGGCATTCATAGAGGAAGTTTCTTGGGAAGTGTGAGATGTTAATGTGCGATACGAAGGCTTTATGCGACAGCTACGAAAGTGGTCGTTAAATAATTTGCTAGCGAGGTAAAGAGTTTGAATTCACCAGTCAAATTGTAGAGGTACCAATGCTAGGAAAGGTCATCCTTTTGTGTCATACTTCACTTCTGTAACCATCAGACATTGACACTATGACTCATCTCAGGCATTTTGTCTGCAAAGCGGTTGCGCGTGCCTTGAATATGTGCATAAATGTCAGTCCGTCAGAGCCAGCTCCGACACTGCTCGGGTTTGAACCAATTGAGAGCTGCTACCCAACAATGCTGACAAAGGGTGCAGCTCTCATATCAGTTCTCTGCTACGCATTGTCTGATAAATGAAAGCACTACAAACCTCCCATCACATACTGTCAACCAATGTTCCTTCCTCTAAACAAACCTATAAGTAAAAACCTTGGAAATCCATATTTTCATTAATACTATGGGCACATTATTGTTTTCCTATTTTTCGTTGTAAGGATGGAAATATGTTGCATGTTTCTCAATTGTTTTTTGTAATGGGTCACTGATTTTAACTATCCGTGGTGCAAAAAGAAAGGCATGTTATACTAATACATAGCCTAACGAAAAAGAAGGTATTCAGCAAGGAGACAGGTTTGGATGTCATGTAACAACGTATTCTTACAGACCATAGCTGGAAGTGTAAATATCAGAGTTGAAATTCTCTGTGACAGGTAGAATTGCAACCAGAGTGTGTTAGTGTTTTCCATGTCTAGCATTATTACTAGAAATGGTAACGTATATAACGGGAGTGAACATGATCAGGTGTTTAGCAATCACTGTAGAGACCACACATATACGGTGTACTTGTGTGAGATGACACTGTCAGCACTTGACAGAGCTTCAAATAGGCCTCATTATAGACCTACATTTGGTCGGCTGATCGAATCACGTTTATGTGGCACTCGGGTGTGACAGTGGCCGGATAATGGACTGCATGCGAATGTGAGGGCAGTGATATTCGTCATCAAGGTCGACCACGTCTGACTACCACAAAGAAGGATCACCGCATCGAGCAAATGGTAACTCCTTCACATCTGGGCCTGCCATTCTTGAAGGAGTAATGGACGCTAGTAGTGGACTGCCCGTTACAGTCTGTGTCAACCCGCACCATTGCTCAAGAAGTAAGAAAGTCGCAGCAGCTGGACTAGAGAATCACCACCACATGCGTAGGCTGCAGTTAACACCACGACAGCCGGCCGGAGTGTTGCCAAGCGGTTCTAGGCGCTACGGTCTGGAGCCGCGTGACCGCTACAGTCGCAGGTTCGAATCCTGCCTCAGGCATGGATGTGTGTGCTGTCCTTAGGTTAGTTAGGTTTAAGTAGTTCTAGGGTACTGATGACCTCAGAAGTAAAGTCCCATAGTGCTCAGAGCCATTTGAACCATTTAACACAACGACACAAACGACTGCATTAGGAATGGCGCTTTGACTGTGAAGCATAGACTACTGATGTATGTCGTCCTATAGCGTTCATTGTGTTCTGCACTATCCCAGATGACCGTCGCCAAGTATTTCGACAGCCTGCGAAGAGATATCAATCTTCCAATGTTTCCGAAAGGCACAGCGGTGTTACATCTGGCAATATAGTGTGAGGAGTGATTGGGTATGACTTCAGATCAAAGCAGGTAGTCATCGAGAGACGTTTAGAGAAGAGTGGTACGCCACGAGCATTCTACTTTCTCGTGTGTCACTTTTCCTGTGACGGTATTGTGGTGCCATTTTTCAGCAGGACAGTGCTCTCTTGGCCAGCAAAATCCCCACATTTTTTCCCAATAGAGCACGTGTGCGACTATCTCGGATGTCAACTCTGACCCACTTCCAGCAACCAGTTACAACAGTGGTACGCCAGCTTGCTTCAGGTGAAGATACAAAGGCTCTGTAACACCCTTCCCAACCGAATCACTACATGTATCCATGTCAGAGGTGGTGCAATGTCATACTGATAAATGGGCCCACGTTGCTAAGTTCTTTGTATATTTGACTAGATACGGTAGTCACTGAAATAACGTAACGTGTCTTCTCAACCACTAAAATTTCATTTCTTTGCATCTACCCCTTCTTGGTCTTTCATTTTTCTGTCAGACAGTATAAAACAATCATAATGTAAGTCACATTTTTGAATATCACCATTATGAAGAATCACAGCAGGATAGAGAGATCACTGCCTGAACGTCACAGAGGCATATGTCAATATGTTAGTCTAGATTACCCGCATGGCTTTATGTCTGTGTACTTTGTATTGGCATGTTGCGTGGACGTTCCTACAAAAGCTATCTCACTTTTATAGCGGATTTTTTAGGTAACAGTGCAAATCTATTAGGTTGCAATTACGTGGCTAGTCCTATTTACCAAGTACCTCATAGCTGTGGTATCACTGCACTTGTGGCATCTACTTTCATTCACAGAACCATATCTAATTGTCACCGTCATCTTGGTGAAATTAGAGATTACAAACTGAATCGAATGTCATCACAAAATTGTTTAAAATACACTCCTGGAAATGGAAAAAAGAACACATTGACACCGGTGTGTCAGACCCACCATACTTGCTCCGGACACTGCGAGAGGGCTGTACAAGCAATGATCACACGCACGGCACAGCGGACGCACCAGGAACCGCGGTGTTGGCCGTCGAATGGCGCTAGCTGCGCAGCATTTGTGCACCGCCGCCGTCAGTGTCAGCCAGTTTGCCGTGGCATACGGAGCTCCATCGCAGTCTTTAACACTGGTAGCATGCCGCGACAGCGTGGACGTGAACCGTATGTGCAGTTGACGGACTTTGAGCGAGGGCTTATAGTGGGCATGCGGGAGGCCGGGTGGACGTACCGCCGAATTGCTCAACACGTGGGGCGTGAGGTCTCCACAGTACATCGATGTTGTCGCCAGTGGTCGGCGGAAGGTGCACGTGCCCGTCGACCTGGGAACGGACCGCAGCGACGCACGGATGCACGCCAAGACCGTAGGATCCTACGCAGTGCCGTAGGGGACCGCACCGCCACTTCCCAGCAAATTAGGGACGCTGTTGCTCCTGGGGTATCGGCGAGGACCATTCGCAACCGTCTCCATGAAGCTGGGCTACGGTCCCGCACACCGTTAGGCCGTCTTCCGCTCACGCCCCAACATCGTGCAGCCCGCCTCCAGTGGTGTCGCGACAGGCGTGAATGGAGGCACGAATGGAGACGTGTCGTCTTCAGCGATGAGAGTCGCTTCTGCCTTGGTGCCAATGATGGTCGTATGCGTGTTTGGCGCCGTGCAGGTGAGCGCCACAATCAGGACTGCATACGACCGAGGCACACAGGGCCAACACCCGGCATCATGGTGTGGGGAGCGATCTCCTACACTGGCCGTACACCACTGGTGATCGTCGAGGGGACACTGAATAGTGCACGGTACATCCAAACCGTCATCGAACCCATCGTTCTACCATTCCTAGACCGGCAAGGGAACTTGCTGTTCCAACAGGACAATGCACGTCCGCATGTATCCCGTGCCACCCAACGTGCTCTAGAAGGTGTAAGTCAACTACCCTGGCCAGCAAGATCTCCGGATCTGTCCCCCATTGAGCATGTTTGGGACTGGATGAAGCGTCGTCTCGCGCGGTCTGCACGTCCAGCACGAACGCTGGTCCAACTGAGGCGCCAGGTGGAAATGGCATGGCAAGCCGTTCCACAGGACTACATCCAGCATCTCTACGATCGTCTCCATGGGAGAATAACAACCTGCATTGCTGCGAAAGGTGGATATACACTGTACTAGTGCCGACATTGTGCATGCTCTGTTGCCTGTGTCTATGTGCCTGTGGTTCTGCCAGTGTGATCATGTGATGTATCTGACCCCAGGAATGTGTGAATAAAGTTTCCCCTTCCTGGGACAATGAATTCACGGTGTTCTTATTTCAATTTCCAGGAGTGTATTTCCATCCGAACTGATGAAATCATCTAATTTTCATTATACACATGTCTTGGGAACGTAAAATATTGTTGTGCATCTATTAGCTTTTATTGTTCTTTGTTTTGATGACTTCAGCTGTCTTTTAGCTGTCTTTCGCTTCTTAATTTCTTCTGCTAGTATCGCCTCGTTCGCCCTCACTTTTTCACCGTTCTTCTGAGAATACTTTTCTTATTTCTGTCTCGTTCCCGTCGGATAGATCCACCACTCTGGCGCTATTTCTGCTCTAATCGTTTCTGTTTCCCACGTCTTCTTTACTGATACCACGCTTCCCAGATACTAATGTTAGGTTGGCACTTACATGGCACATTTTAAAATTTTCGATATTTTTTCTTATGATACCTAATGGTTTCGTTCCATTGCATGTAAAAATAAATCGTGTGAAATTTGGGCTCAGTAGGATAAGGGGAAGTGGTGAACCCGCAATTCCAACCTGCAAAAATCGTGAAAACGAAAACCATCAGCTTCAAAAAATTTTACTTCCTTATGACAGATTCATTTATTGCATTATGTAGTCAGTGTGTGTAGATCAAGCTTCTTAACTGCATGAGTTCGCATATCACGGTTCGAATTTGCTGAGTGAGATGATGGACCAGTGATTGCAGGAGAGACAGAGAAGGAAGAGAGACTAGAGAAGTTCTTTTTACGATCCATCCCTGAACAAGACAACTGTCATACACGTTTGAGGGAAGACAGTAGTAGTAACAGTAGTAATAGTAACTAAAATGTTTGACCTTCACTTCATTTGTAGAAGAATATGTATTTATTTGGTTATTACTTGCGTGAAATAACTGTGTTAATGATTTTCTTTGAAAAATCGCCTCATGGCGGAATTTATTTCTGCATTCCAGGGACTACCAACCATACAAAGCGGATGACGAAAGCTTTTTATTTCTTGAATACGATTATGTTCCGTGATGAATTTGAAATATCACCGTAGGTAGGGACTGCGATTTGTAACATTCGTAATTTCATTTTCCCTGTTAATGTTGAAAGCAGCGTCTGGTGTGTCACAGATCTGACATCAGGAGCCCACCTGCAATGCCCTTTATGAAACAAATCTTTTATCGTACGAGACCAGCGAGCCCCCTGCGGGTCCAGGGATTAGAATAGGCCCGAGGTATTCCTGCCTGTCGTAAGAGACGACTAAAAGGAGTCCCTCCCCCTCAAGGGGGTAGTTAGCGCCTGCGTCCGGAGACGGACGGTTCTGCGACCTCTATTTGCGGTCATTTTGGTTTTTCACTTCTTCTCGTTTCTTCCTTCCTTTGGTTGGTTCCTTTCTTTGCTCTTCTCCATCTCACTGTCTTCCTTACTCTTTCCCTTGCCTCCTTCTCCTTGCCTTCTTCTCCTTGCCTTCTCTGGTCTCCGCCTCGGCGTTTGAGACAGCCTGTCCTCTCTCCCCCTCTCTTTCTTTTTCCTCTTCTTCCTTCCTCCCTGTGCGCGCCTGAAGGCCGGCCCACGCGTTCGCAAGCGTAGCCGGTGACGGGGTAACGCGTAATTCCCTGCCCTGGGTAGACAAGTAAGGCACGCACGTACCCCCTGGTAAAGGCCAGGCCCAGGGAGGGGTGATTGCCTGAGCTGATACCTTCTGACCATGCCGATTGGTCCCTCCGTCTGTTTCTCGGGAGGTGTGACCTGAGGTGTAAACATTCACCTAAGACGGGAGTGCCCTCTGAGAGGAACCCCACAAGGAAGGAGCGCGCCATCGGAGACGCTGGCAATCATGGGGGATTCCTCCGCAATGGATTTCTCTTCTTCTCTCTCGACTTCTGCCCATAAACGGAAACTTGACCAGCCACCAGTGACAAAAGTACTACCGCCTGCCCCACAGTTCCTCGTAGTTTGTCGATCTGAGGACAGCAAGGATTTTTCCTCTGTCAACCCTTTCGTTATCCAGAAGGGCGTAGATGCCATAGCCGGATCTGTCAAGTCGTGTACCAGGTTGCGTAATGGCACCTTGTTACTAGAAACTGAGAGCGCCTTTCAGGCACAAAACTGCTTTGGGCCACACTCCTGTACACGTTCCCTGTCCGGGTGGAGGCTCACCGCACTTTGAATTCATCTCGTGGTGTAGTCTATACTAGCTCCCTCGACGGATTGACTGACGAGGAGATTGTCTTTCCTCGCTGAGCAGGGCGTGACGGCTGTCTATAGGGTCATGAAAAGGGTCAACAATAACCTTGTACCGACCCAGACACTTTTCTTGACCTTTAATAGTGTTCAGCTGCCGTCGCGTATCAAAGCGGGCTACGAGGTTATTTCTATTCGTCCCTATGTCCCGACACCTAAGCGCTCCTACCAGTGTCATCGTTTTAATCACACTCGCCAGTCTTGTTCCAATGCGGCTAAATGTGTCACTTGTGGCAGGGATGCCCATGAGGGTGACTGTCCACCTCCGTCTCCTCGTTGTGTGAACTGTCAGGGTGACCATGCAGCGTCCTCCCGCGACTGTCTCATCTACAAGGAAGAACGCTGTATCCAAGAAATTCGGGTCAAAGAGAAAGTGTCCACCCCAGCTGCTCGCAAGCTATATGCTAGTAGGAAGCCCACGCTGCTCCCAGCGGGAAAATACAGTACTGTCCTCGCCTGTCCTCGCCTCTCCTCGGACTACCAGGGAGGTGGCGACGCAGACATGCGATCTGACCTTCAGCACCACAGTCGTCCGTTCGGCCAGTGCTAAGATCGCGCGGTCGACGTCTCCTCTTCCTCCCGTCACCCCTCCAACACAAGCACCTTCATCAGCTTCTGCCAAGACGAAGACCCAGAAGTCAGATGCACGGGCTTTCAAGAAGGAACCGTCCCGTGCAGACTTCCTACGTACCTCGAACTCCCAGCCGTCGACCAGCACTTCCACTAAAAGACCTTCCAAGAAGGCTCATAGGAAGCACAGTTCTCCTTCTCCACCACGGTGCATTTCTTCTCCTGCGCCACCCAGCGGTTGCCGCTCCAGGCCGTCATCCGTTTCGCCTGGCCGTACCGCTGGTAGCCGAACATCTGGCCGTCCACCGGCGGAGGAAGCTGCTCCTCCTGGCCATCTTAACGAGATGGCCCATGAACCTATAGAACCAATGGACGATGACTGTCCGCCTACTGATAGCGGCGCAGTACTCGCTCGAAGCCAGGCCCTCAGCAGCCTTCGAGGTGACCACTTCTTTCATCTTCCTTTTCTTCTCACGATGGCACTTATTCACTGGAATATTCGCAGCATTCGCTCCAACCGAGAGGACTTGAAGTTGCTGCTCCGCTTGCACCGTCCACTCGTCGTAGCCCTCCAGGAAACGAAGCTACGCCCAAGCGATCACATTGACTTGGCACCTCTGTGCGTTCTGACCTACCCCCTGTGGTAGGTATTCCGGCTCATGGAGGAGTTATGTTGCTGGTCCGGGATGATATTTACTACGATCCCATCACATTGCACACCGGCCTGCAGGCAGTTGCCGTCCGAATTACTCTCCCCACTTTTACATTTCCTATTTGTACCGTTTACACTCCATCGTCGTCTGCCGTTACCAGGGGAGACATGATGCAAATTATTGCTCAGCTACCTGCACCATTTTTGTTAACTGGAGACTTCAATGCCCACCATCCCCTTTGGGGCTCTCCAGCATCCTGCCCGAGGGGCTCCCTGTTAGCAGACCTTTTCAACCAGCTCAATCTTGTCTGCCTCAATACTGGCGTCCCTACTTTTCTTTCGGACACATCTCACACCTATTTCCATTTCGACCTCTCTATATGTACTACCCAACTTGCACGCCGGTTTGAGTGGTATGCCCTTTCTGATACATATTCGAGCGACCACTTCCCGTGTGTCATCCATCTCCTGCATCATACCCCCTCTCCATGCTCAGCTAGTTGGAACATCTCCAAAGCAGACTGGTGCCTCTTCACTTCCAGGGCGACCTTTCAGGATCAAACCTTCACAAGCTGCGATAGTCAGGTCGCACACCTCACGGAAGTCATTCTCACTGCTGCTGAATATTCCATCCCTCACACTATTTCTTCTCCACGTCGCGTACACGTCCCCTGGTGGACCGCAGCATGTAGAGACGCTTTATGTGCTCGTCGACGTGCTTTACGCACCCTTAAACGCCACCCTACAGTGGCGAATTGTATCACTTATAAACGATTACGTGCGCAGTGCCGTCGTATTATTAAAGAAAACAACAAAGCCAGCTGGGATGCTTTCACAAGCACCTTCAACAGTTTTACTCCTTCTGTTGTCTGGGGGCAGCCTGCGCCGTCCATCTGGCACTAGGGTCCACTCACCAGTTTCTGGCTTGACGGTCGCGAATGACGTCCTTGTGGCCCCTGAGGATGTCTGCAATGCCTTCGGCCGCTTTTTCGCAGAGGTTTCGAGCTCCACTCATTACCACCCTGCCTTCCTCCCCCGAAAACAGGCAGAGGAGACTAGGCCACCTAACTTCCGCTCCTCGAATCGTGAAAGTTATAATGCCCCTTTCACCATGCGGGAACTCGAAAATGCACTTGCCCGGTCACGGTCCTCCGCTCCAGGGCCTGATTCTATTCATATTCAGATGCTGAAGAACCTTTCTCCTGCGGGTAAAGGTTTCCTTCTTCGTACTTACAATCGCATCTGGATTGAGGGACATGTTCCCGCATGCTGGCGTGAGTCTATTGTTGTACCGATTCCTAAGCCGGGGAAAGACAAGCACTTGCCTTCCAGTTCTCGACCCATCTCGCTTACCAGCTGTGTCTGTAAAGTGATGGAGCGAATGGTTAACTCTCGTTTGGTTTGGCTGCTCGAATCTCGACGCCTACTTACCAATGTACAATGTGGATTTCGTAGGCGCCGCTCTGCTGTTGACCATCTGGTTACCTTGTCGACCTTCATTATGAATAACTTCTTGCGGAAGCGCCCGACCGCGGCTGTGTTCTTTGATTTGGAGAAGGCTTACGACACCTGTTGGAGGGCGGGCATTCTCCGCACCATGCATACATGGGGCCTTCGCGGTCGCCTCCCTATTTTTATTCGTTCCTTTTTAATGGATCGACAGTTCAGGGTACGTGTGGGTTCTGTCCTGTCACACCTTTCGCCAGGAGAATGGGGTGCCACAGGGCTCAGTTTTGAGCGTCGCTCTCTTCGCCATAGCGATCAATCCAATAATGGATTGCCTCCCAGCTAATGTATCAGGCTCCCTTTTCGTGGACGATTTTACCATCTATTGCAGCGCGCAGCGTACATGTTTCCTGGAGCGCTGTCTTCAGCGTTCTCTTAACCATCTTTACTCCTGGAGTGTCGCCAATGGCTTCAGTTTTTCTGCTGAGAAGACGGTCTGTACTAACTTCTGGCGCTACAAAGAGTTTCTCCCACCGTCCTTACGACTCGGTCCCGCTGCTCTCCCATTCGTGGAGACAACAAAATTTTTAGGTCTTACATTTGACAGGAAACTTAGCTGGTCTCCATGTGTCTTATTTGGCTGCCCGTTGTACCCGTTCTCTAAATGTCCTCCGTGTTCTCAGTGGTATGTCGTGGGGAGCGGATCGAACCGTCCTACTTCGCCTATGTCGGTCGATCGTCCGCTCAAAGCTGGATTATGGGAGCTTCGTATACTCCTCTGCACAGCCGTCCATCTTACGCCACCTCAGCTCCATACAACATCGGGGTTTACGTCTTGCGATCGGAGCATTTTATACTAGTCCCGTCGAGAGTCTTCATGCTGAAGCCGGTGAATTGCCACTGCCCTACCGGCGCGATATACTGCTTTGTCGGTATGCCTGTCGGCTACTGTCAATGCCCGACCACCCGTCTTATCGTTCCTTTTTTGACGACTCTCTCGATCGTCAATACGGGTTGTATGTCTCTGCCCTGCTACCCCCTGGAGTTCGCTTTCGTCGCCTCCTTCAACACCTTGATTTTTCACTCCCTGCAACCTTTAGAGTGGGCGAGAGCCACACGCCACCTTGGCTCCAGGCTCAGGTTCGCGTTCACCTTGACCTCAGCTCGCTCCCAAAGGAGGTTACCCCCGGTTCGGTATACCACTCCCGTTTTGTCGAACTTCGTTCGAAGATCATTAATATGACCTTCATTTATACAGATGGCTCTAAGACCAATGACGGGGTCGGTTGTTCTTTTATTGTCGGGGCACAAAGTTTCAAATACCGGCTCCATGGCCATTGTTCGGTCTTCACAGCTGAGCTCTTTGCCCTCTACCAGGCTGTTCTTTATATCTGCCGCCACCGACATTCTGCTTATGTCATCTGCTCCGATTCCCTGAGCGCCATCCAGAGCCTCAGTGATCCGTATCCGGTTCACCCTTTCGTGCACCGGATCCAACGCTCTCTTCAGCAGCTGGTGGACGATGGTTCTCCGGTTAGATTTATGTTTGTTCCTAGCCATGTCGGTATCCCTGGGAACGAAGCTGCAGATGCCGTGGCCAAGGCTGCGGTCCTCCAGCCTCGGACAGATTCTTGTTGTGTCCCTTCATCAGATTGTAGTAGGGTCATTTGTCGGCGCATTTTATCGCTGTGGCATGCCGATTGGGCTGCACTTACGGACAAGCAGCTTCGGGCCTTGAAACCTCCTCCCGCGGCTTGGACGTCCTCCTCACGCCCCTCTCGGCGGGAGGAGGTAGTTTTGGCCTGGTTACGAATTGGACACTGCCGGTTCAGCCATCGCCATCTGCTGACGGCTGCGCCGGCGCCGTTCTGCCCATGTGGGCAATTGCTGACGGTCCGCCACATTTTAACGTCCTGTCCGGATTTTACTACCCTTCGTCTTGATCTTGGCCTGCCATGTACTCTCGATGCCATTTTAGCGGATGACCCAGGAGCAGCTGCTCGCATTCTTCGTTTTATCAACTTGACCAACCTGTCTAAGGACATTTGATTATGCTGTTTTTTTTTTAAATCCTGTGCCTGTCGGTCTTTTATCGTGTTTTCCCTTTTAGTTGCTGTTTTAAACTTGTGCCTCGCGGTGCATTCCTAATGTAGTCTGGGCGCTAATGACCGTTGAAGTTGTGCGCCCTAAAACCACAAAAAAAAAAACGAGCGAGTGCATTGCCCGTTCTAATCACTGTGTTCTTATTATAACTGATGGTTGCATATGACCACTGTACACAATAAAGCACAGTCAAGGTCAGAGAAACAAATTACATTACATTACAACGTATTACATTTGTTATTTGTGTGTCGCCTAACCACGAAACTGTCATAGGACAGTGACGGATCTTGAAATCTATGTCAAGACTGATTATCAGCTATTTACGTGCTCTAATGGTTGGCATAAAGCAAATACAATTAACAGAGGGAAAAGTTCTCTAAAACCCAAATCGAAATAAAAAATGATTGTAACACTGCAAGAAGGCACCAAAAAGGATGGACGACTTCAAGGAGAACGCTTAACAAGATATGCTCCTCTGGGCAGCTCGTAAAATCAAAGTTAATGGTGCAACAAGATGCTACAAATTATAGCCAAATTAATCAACGCAAGTTGTGTGCAAAGTACAAGGGCTATTCGGAAAGTGAGGTCCAATCCGTTTCGAAATGAAAGGAACCATTGTAAAAATAAAATATATTTGCAGCCTTCCAGTAATTTCTCTATATTGTCGCCGCTCCGACTTACACATTTGTCGTAGCGTTGTACCAACTTTCAGATAGCCCAGTCATAGATGGCAGCCTTCAGTGCCTTCCTCCGATTCTCTATGGTGTTCTTCGGCTCTTTGTCTGTGCCAAAATGTTATCTTCATAGCCAGCATTTCATGTGAGCAAAAATGAAACTTTAGGGGGACCATTACGGGCTGTGCTGTGGGTGATCATACATTCGCATCGAAAACGCTGCAGGAGCTTCTTCAATGCCCCTGCAGAGTGTGGTCGAGAATTGTTATGGAAAAGGAAATGCATGGGAATTATGCTATGCAGGCTGCATAACACCAGGCGAAATCTCTTACCAGGCACTCATACTTGGCGGGAGACACTATTTTCTAGGTATCTTAAGGTGCTCACTGTGCGCTCAGAACTGAGAAGAGCAACGTGACTCTATCGACAGATGTACTGAAGATACTGCCCAACACACATGTGGAAGGCTTCATCGGATTTTAACTGTGGTTTCCATTTCGCACCCGGAAGAACTTTACATTCCGAATAGCCCTCGCAAGCAAGTAGCGAGATGTTCAGAATGCAGATCTCGGTACCGCGGTTGCTCTTCTGTAAATCATCTGGCGTGCACCAGGCAACTCTGTAGTGGGTTAGAGCGCCTTACCTAAAACTCTGCAGAGTAGCATTTACCGACTAAAACATCGAGCCACGTCAGATGATACTGTCTTAGTACAGTGTAATGACACTCACGTATCGTTTTAGACCTAATTGTTACTTTGCATGAAGTTTGCCTAAATCACGAGTATGAAGCTGACGAGTTCTCACAAAGAAAGGAAGAAACAGCAGTAATAACTCCGAAATTGCAATGAAAGCGCAAATTCGAAAAACAATGAGCAAAGAAGGAATGGTAAGAAAAGGTTCTGAAAAATACTGTTCAGTGATTTTCTGCAAATGGTTTCTCTCTCAATTGCAAAAAGACACAACATATTCAATTCTGCACATATAGAGGAACTATATCATCGTTAAATGTAACACATGGTGAGAAAATAATAAGTAGTGTGAAGACTTCAAAATTTTGAGATGCCCAAATTGATGAGAATTTAACCTTGGAGAAACCCCTTTTCGAACCCCTAAAACAATTCACTTCAGTCAGATTTGCATTTCCGATCATTGTAAGTACTGAGGAGAGTCAAATCAGAACATTAACATATATTCCGTATTTTCATTCGGTAATAGAATATGAAAATATGTTGTAGAGTAACTCAACTTTAAGAAAATGCTAAAACAACACGCTGTTAGAATAGCATGTGGCGCTCTCCCATGATCATATCGTAGACATCTGTCTCAGAAATTAGGCATTTTGAAAACTGCCTCACAGTATAGGTATTTCCTCATCAAATTTGTTGTAAATAAGCCTTTATACTTCAAAATGAAAAATGATGTACATAATTAATATACTAGATGAAAAATGATATTCATTACCGAACAGTAAGGTTGCCTTTAGCACAAAAAGGAATGCACAATGCTACTACCAAATTCTGATTATTTAGACAATGCATATAAGCTCTGAGAGACAGGAAAGTTAAATTTGAAAGCAAATTGAAAATTTTTTACCTTGACAAGTCGTTCTATTCCGTAGAAGAATTTCTGTTTACGTAGTACGCAAAAAGTGGTTGGAAGGACTTACTAACTCACAGCTGTATTTTTTTGAAAGAAAAAAAATCTCTTCTAAACAGTCAGCTTGTAGCCATATTTACTTACAGTTGTGTAATATGTGTGTAAAATGAGTCTTTGCATAACGTTACGGTTAATGTTACAAATGCATAGAATATTAAACTAACTGACCAGCTGCTTTAATTTATCAGGCAGAATGGCTACCACTGTGTAGTCCCACGGTTTGGTGATCGGAGACGCAGCTATAGATGCTTTCTGTAGTTCAGAGTAGCTGCATATGCTGCAGTTCAACATCTTAAGAAACTAATGTCAACGAAGATAATATGCTGCTTCCTTACTGGGACCTTGCCTGTAGACTGAGTCCAGAAAGATTCGTTAACCTTCTTTTCGTCAGTTTTATGACGTAGCCAGCACGTAATGGATTTTACAACAGCGAAGCTAGTGCTGGGCGCCATGTCGGCAAAAGTTTAGTATTCAGACTCACGTCCAGAGAGGAGTAGTAAAAGCCTCAAGTACAGATAGTGACGTTTACCGCTTACAAGGAGTCAATTATCGTTCGTGATTAAAGTGGTCGGGAGATGAATCATCGGCCCAGAGTCAGCGGCTACACGTCCAGATGCTGCCTACAGCCCACAGTACATCTGCGTCTATATCTACACTCCGCACGCCACTTTGAGGTGTGTGGTGGAGGTTACTTTGTATACCACTATCCCTTCCCCCCCCCCCTCCCCCCCCCCCTTCTCCACCTTCCAGTCGCGTCGCGTGCGGTTCGCATGAAGAACGATTGCTGTGTGAGCTCGACCTTCTCTAATTACACCTTTATCGTCTTTTCGCGAGACATAAGCAGGTGGATGCAATACATTGGTCGAATATTCTAGGAAATACTTAGCCAAGATCGCTTGTAAACAACCTTAACTGTCGATTACCGATTTCTGTAAGCGTGGTTAACAACTCCAGATCTCAGTAAAAGGTTGCTACATGTCTTTTAGGAACGTACGCTTTTGGAACTCTTGCAGCTGAAGTGGCTGACTATCTTCATGACGCTTACGAGCTTACTACGAGGGGGTTCAATAACTAATGCAACGCATTTTTTTCTCCACAGCAGGTTGGTTTCATGCAAGATTAAAATGCACCACATTATTCCCCACTCGTCTGGCTACAAACCCTTATTTTTAAACATAATCTCCGTCAAATGCGACGGCCTTCCGCCACCTTACTGGTAGGGCCAGTATGGCTGTATGGTTCGGGGAGGAGATTGTTTTAAGTGTTCGCCGATTGGATAAGTTAAGACACTTGAGAGCGAGGTTACTGACTCCTTAAGTATTTTATTAAGATGCCGTGACCATGGCATAGTTCCAAAGTTTGCCGGGTTAGTACATTTTATAAAGTCGACTGCCATGAATAAGATTTTAAAGAAAGATGGTGCTGCTATTGTTAAGGAGAGGAACCGTTTTACCCGCCGAAAATTGGACTTGGTTTCGGAACATCTAAAGCTATCTGTGGAGTTACCCTACAATTGATAGAATAACGTGGCCAAGGCAGATTGGGTTCGTGAGGTAATCACATCGAGACAGATGGCAATGTTTAGCCGGCTTGAGACGTCTTTGCAGCAAGAAACTATTATTCGACGCTCCGTCATTAATATGACGGATAAAGATTTGGACGACGCTACGATGATAGTTTTAGCTAAAGTATTGAACTTTGTACCCACGCCGAAGGTTTTACCAATACCAGCTTTCATCAGTGCCGTTGAAGAAGCTGTTCCTCTTTCTACAGAATCAGCAGAAGAAATAAGACGCGAAACTTGTCGAGCACTTACGAAGGCTCGCCCACAGTGGAGTAACACATCTGTGGCCGGGAAGGCTGCACTACGTAAACTTCGCCATGATACCGAGACGGTGGTTCTTCCAGCTGATAAGGGTAATGCCACTGTTTTAATGTCTCGTGACTATTATCATCATAAAAATTAACAGTTTACTGAGTGAGTGACAGCACATACCGGAAGATCAGTACAGACCCCACCAACCAGGTGGTTAGGAGAATTACTTCGCTTCTGAACGCCTCCCCCCTTCCAGCAGAAGTTGTGCGAAGATTGAAACCAACTGGTGCGGTGCCTCCAAGGCTTTATGGACTTCCAAAGATCCAAAAGAATGGTGTTCCTCTGCGTCCGATAGTGAGTAACATCGGCTCTCCAACCTATGATTATACCAAACACTTAGCATCGTTATTAAGGCCTCTGGTGGGAAAATGCCGTCATCATATACGTAACTCTGAGTGATTTCAGTTTGCCGATTAAGTCCACAAACTGAGCAATTCTGATATGTTAGTCAGTTTCAATGTAGTGTCGTTGTTCACAAAGGCTCCTCTTTCGGAATCATTGTTTCTCATTGGAAAAAGTATCGATAAAGAGATTTCAGCTTTGTTTGAACATGTTTTGACCTCGGCATATTTTTTATTCAATAACGAATTTTATGAACAGACTGACGGTGTCGCCATGTCACCTTTGGTGGCCAACTATTCTATGGAGAAGTTCCATGAGAATGCGCTGGAAACTGCAAGCTTGAAGCCCACAGTGTTTTGGAGGTATGTTGAAGACACGTTTCTATCGTGGCCTCATGGTGAAGACGAGTTAAAATGATTTTTAGATCATCTGAACTTCCATCCACAGACAAATTCAGTTCACGATGGAAATCGAAAAAGATTGATGCCTTCCATTTTTGGATGTGCTGGTACGGCGTAAAGATGATGGCAGCTTGGGACATGCGGTTTATCGAAAACCGACCCATACGGATTTATATTTACGGGCAAATAGCTGCCACCATCCTTCACAGACGATGGGTGTACTCGGAACTCTAGTGCACAGAGCACATGTCATTGCTGACGAGATCAGTCTGGATGACGAGCTTTTACACCTGAGAGAGTTTTTGTAGCGAACGGGTTCTCACAACAGCAGACACATAAGGCGCCACAAATGAAACCAATTGTGGGTATAAGAAAATCAGAAGAATACAAGGAAAGTTTTAAATCGATGGCTTTTCTGCCATACGTGGGAAGCCTATCGTCAATAATAGGATGGATCCTCAGTACGCATGAACTTAGTGATTTTTCGCCCTCCACTAAAGACAGCAGTACTCCTGGGTTCTGTTACGGATGATTTGGTGTTTCGGAAGCCTGTGTTTTACAAGATCCCCTGTGAGTGCAGCCGTTCATACATCGGGCAGACGACACGTAGTATCTAGGAGAGATGCACAGAGCACCGCAGGTACACTCGGCTCTTACAACCTTAAATCTGCGGTGGCCGAGCACTGTATTGACACTCAGCACTCTATGGGGGTACGATAACGTCGAAATTTTAGCCTCGACTTCATCCTTCTGGGACTCAGTAGTGAAGGAAGCAATTGAAATTCGCTTGGCGACGAATTTAACTAATAGAGATAGCGGCTTCAGCTTGTGCAAATCTTGGAATCCGGCAATTTCTGTAATAAAATCGCAAAGGCGTCGCGACGGTGCATCTCGTAGTGATACATCGATATCACGGTGTAGATCGACTGCGCAGCCATAGATCTATTTCCATGCATATGCTATACGTCTTTGCCGTCGATTAGCGTCTCTGGCGCCTTGTGTATCTGTGGCCGCATGTGCAGTGGTGCGGTCCACGGCTTTAAAAGGACGGAGCAAGTGCTGGAGCGTCAGTCACCTCGGCTCACTCTGAAGATGGCTGGACGGCATTTAGCCGAAATATTAGAAGAAGAAGTCAAATTTATGCGGCTGCACTCCCGAAATTTTATGGATCTGTAGGGTACCACTCTAGTAATCGACGTCAGAGCCAACGTCTTGCTGCGTCAATAACCTCTCAATCATCCACGTACTGCTCTCCGCGAAGTGCACCCTTCAATACGAGAAACGGATGGATGTCGGACAGTGCGAGATCCGGGATGTAGGGTGGACGAGGAAGAACAGTACAATGTATTTTAGTAAGCTCCGTCGGGTGTGTTAGCACCAGCAACAAGACTTCCGGTTGTACAGCGAAATGTTTGACTGTGAGCCGTCGATCGTATCGAATGAGAGTGTCCGCACGTTCCAAGACTGCAGGAGCCACAGCCGCGGGCGGCTGGCCGGCACGCGGGAGGTGAAACAGGCATGGGCGACCCAGCTGCGATATTGACAGACGCCTCTCCCAACAACTCACCGTGCTTTTCTTCACTGACAGAATCTCCGTAGATATTCTGCAATCGCCTACGAAAATCTGCGCCTCTGGTTTTCCACGGAAGAAACTCAGTGACAGCTCTCTACTCGGAACACACCTCCGCTACACACGCTGTTTTGAAGGCTACACACGCTGTTTTGAAGGCTACACATAGCGCCGTCACCAGTCGGAACTCCTCGAAACTGCAGGGGCTGAAGCGAGAGTATTCCGCGACGTCCCACTACAAATTCAGCACCTTTTCAACAGAAATTGTCCAATAACAGAATGTGTTGCATCACTATTGAACGATCCTCCTAAATGAAACTGGAACGAAACGCGCTGCTCTTCTTTGGATATCCCTTATTTCCTCTAGCAGTACCTATCCGGCACTGATCCCAGGCTGATGGGCAATATGCAGGTGTTGGCAGAAGGGGATTTTTGTAAGGTATCTCCTCTGTGGATGGACTACTTTTCCTGAGGGTTCTTCCAATGACTCAGTCTGGCGCGTGCCTCACCTGGTTTTATGTGGTCGTTCCACTTTAAATTGCTGCGTGGGCATACTCGTAAGTATTTTGTGAGTGTGACTCCATCCAGTGACAGTTCTGCAATCGTGTAATCATACAATAACGTATCTTTTTGCTTATTTGAGAGCAATACCTTTGGTGAGGGTCAAACGCAAAACCTTGAACTAAGCGTCGATCTCGAGCAGGTTGTAACACCATAGCTCTAATACTCTACTGATTTATTTTGCTTTTGTTTTATTTAATGTTACATCGTTGAGCTTCCGTAAATGTTGTTTGTTTGAATCGATAACACAAAATTGTATACTCCTTTCTTTGTAAAAAAACTTCGATGTCATGATTTGATTCTATGCAATGCAGTGTATCTGTCATTTAAATTATTTGCCCCAATTGGAGGGAGACAAAACTTACTATGTATATTTGGAATTAGTTTAAATAATTTTTTATAGAAATGTCAATATGTGCAAAGGTTGTTTTATTTAAAATATTTGTTTGCTGTTACGTAAACTGCTGTCCTTCACTTAGGGTTCTTAATTATGTCATATGTAAAAGGTGGTGTCGTTCCCCTCGGGAACGGAACTGTGTAGCGGGCTCAAATTGTTGTTGGCATACGTAGAAAAGGTGGAACAAAGAGTCAGTCGGGGACGAGCTACCAAACTGTGCACTGTCCATGTAAAAGTTGTATATTGTGCTGGTTCCGAGAGTGGCTTTTCCTGCCGCTTACCAATGCCTCGGATGGATGGATAAATAGCTGGAACTATTCTGAAATTTGTATCTACCATCGCCACCAAGAAGGGACACAGTCCAGCAATTCTGCCTGCAAATCCACCTACCAACATGCAGTTGCCATCACATTGCGCAATCACTGTAACGGGATACTATAGTAATGTACAGTGAAGGATCAGTTCATTGGATGTGTTAGTGTGCTCAAATATAAGGTAACTTATAATTGAATTCATGTACCTACCTTGATTTTTTTCCCTATCACAACACCTCTCAGGTTCCTCTCCATTTGAACTATGATTACCGAGTGTCCTAGTTTGTGGAAAAAATGAAAGTCTCAAAGCCAAATAGTTAATTAAATAATGTTGTTTGACCTTTGGTAAGAAGGGAGTATTCAGATTTACTGTGGATTTAGTGAAATTGTGGGAGGTAGTAAATGTAGTCTTGTGAAAGCCTCCCAGTGATGTAAACAGTCCAATTTAAAGTTTTTTTGGAGTTTCAAAGTCACCTATTTAATCATTGACTAGAAAGTAGAAGACTGTGGTAATAAAGACAATTTGCTGTTCCTTTTGAAAATTAAAAGTTCTTAAAACTGAGGCTTATAATGTTTTGTTAAGTTAAAGATCATAGTGCTGCATGCAGTAAATTTTAAACGGTGAGTCAGTTTCTTGCAAATTTGTCAACATTGTGTCTCACTGCAGTAAAAGTCGTGAATTGCAGTTGGGGAAAGTTATATACTAATGCTTGCTAAGCACTTGTTTCTTTTGGGTATTGAAAGTTCATATTAATAGTGTAATAAGATCCACAGGTTATCCGTTACCACTATTTATGAAAATAATAATTTCTTCATTCAAAGACAGTGAATTCCATTTAACTTTCATTATAAATAGAATAGTATTTAGTTAAGAGACATTTAACCTGCGACCAGTTCATAATTTTGCAGTGAACTAAATTTATAATTTTATGTCAGCTAGGAAAATGTTTGAACAATAATACTGAACCTATGTCCAATTAATGATTCTGCAGTGAATATTAATAGTAATGTTATAAAGACCATTCAGTTTGAATAAACCCTGAAAGTAATAGTGTGTTTCGTTATCTGTTATATTTATGCAAATAGTTTGTTCTGCTCTGTCAGCTTCCAATCTTAACCGTGAACACATGCAGGTGTCAGAGTTAATTGTACTCGCGTGTGGCAAAATATAGGTTGTGTTTGTCGTTGAAGTTACTCATACCTATTTTCTTCAACAAGAATGTTAATCATTCTCTTGCCTAATTAGGCTGGCAACCGTTTTCTTTATTCTTTAAACAGTGTAGATAGGCAAAAATATTGTTTGTTACCGTTTAAAATTTTACGCAATTCTGACTTTCACTTCGGATAAGCCACCACCGTTAGGTACAACACGGTCAACATAACAAAATTCCTTTGAGGGTAACACTGCTCTGTTGCTTTATATCATAATTGCTTTAACTAGATACTTTTATTTCACGACCTGCCTCCTCCTTTAAGGTTATGGTATAGCGGTAGCAGACGGAAGTGTTACAAGGTCTTCCAGGATTTTGCTGGATCATATCTGTACATGATAGCATCATCTAGGACGTCAGGCAACTTTCTAAGTTATATACTAGGTAATTTACAAGTATTATGAAACGTTGTTGTTGTGGTCTTCAGTCCAGAGACCGGTTTGATGCAGCTCTCCATGCAACTCTATCCTGTGCAAGCTTCTTCATCTCCCCGTACCTACTGCAACCTACATCCTTCTGAATCTGTTTAGTATATTCATCTTTTGGTCTCCCTCTACGATTTTTACCCTCCGCGCTACCCTCCAATACTAAACTGGTGATCCCTTGATGCCTCAGAATATGTCCTACCAACCGATCCCTTCTTCTAGTCAAGTTGTGTCACAAATTTCTCTTCTCCCCAATTCTATTCAATACCTCCTCATTAGTTACGTTATCTACCCATCTAATCTTCAGCATTCTTCTGTAGCACCACATTTCGAAAGCTTCTATTCTCTTTTTGTCTAAACTATTTATAGTCCACGTTTCGTTTCCATACATGGCTACACTCCATACCAATACTTTCAGAAAAGATTTCCTGACACTTAAATCAATACTGGATGTTAACAAATTTCTCTTCTTCAGAAATGCTTTCCTTGCCATTGCCAGTGTACATTTTATATCCTCTCTACTTCGACCATCATCAGTTATTTTGCTCCCAAATACCAAAACTCATTTACTACTTTAAGCGTCTCATTTCCTAATCTAATACCCTAATCATCACGCGATTTAATTCGACTACATTCCATTATCCTCGTTTTGCTTTTGTTGATGTTCATCTTATATCCTCCTTTCAAGACCCTGTCCATTCCGTTCAGCTGCTCTTCGATGTCCGTTTCTGTCTCTGACAGAATAACAATGTCATCAGTGAACCTCAAAGTTTTTATTTCTTCTCCATGGATTTTAATTCCTATTCCGAATTTTTCTTTTGTTTCGTTTACTGCTTGTTTAATATACAGATTGAATAACATTGGGGATACGCTACAGCCCTGTCTTACTCCCTTCCCAACCACCGTATCCCTTTCATGCCCCTCGACTCTTACAACTGCCATCTGGTTTCTGTACAAATTGTAAATAGCCTTTCGCTCCCTGTATTTACCCTGCCACCTTCAGAATTTGAAAGAGAGTATTCCAGTCAACTTTGTCAAAAGCTTTCTCTAATTCTACAAATGCTAGAAACGTAGGTTTGTCTTTCCTTAATCTATTTTCTAAGGTAAGTCGTAGGGTCAGTATTGCCTCACGTGTGCCTACATTTCTACGGAATCCAAACTGATCTTCCCCGAGGTCGGCTTCTACCAGTGTTTCCACTCGTCTGTAAGGAATTCGTGTTAGTATTTTGCAGCCGTGGCTTATTAAACTGATAGTTTGGTAATTTTCACGTCTGTCAACACCTGCTTTCTTTGGGATTGGAATTATTGTATATTCTTCTTGAAATCTGAGGGTATTTCACCTGTCTCATACATCTTGCTCATCAGATGGTAGAGTATTGTCAGGACTGGCTCCCTCAAGGCTGTCAATAGTTTTAATGGAATGTTGTCTACTCCCAGGGCCTTTTTTCGACTCAGGTCTTTCAGAACTCTGTCAAACTCTTCACGCGGTATCATATCTCCCATTTCATCTTCATCTACATCCTCTTCCATTTCCTTAATATTGTCCTCAAGAACATCGCCCTTGTATAGACCCTCTATATACTCCTTCCACCTTTCTGCTTTCCCCTCTTTGCTTAGAACTGGGTTTCCATCTGAGCTCTTGATATTCATACAAGTGGCTCTCTTTTCTCCAAAGGTCTCTTCAATTTTCCTGTAGGCTGTATCTATCTTACCCCTAGTGAGATAAGCCTCCACATCCTTACATTTGTCCTCTAACCTTGCCTGCTTAGCCATTTTGCAATTCCTGTCGATCTCATTTTTGAGACGTTTGTATTCCTTTTTGCCTGCTTCATTTACTTCACTTTTATATTTTCTCCTTTCATCAATTAAATTCAATATTTCTTGTGTTACCCAAGGATTTCTACTAGCCCTCGTCTTTTTACCTACTTGATCCTCTGCTGCCTTCACTATTTCTTCCCTCAGAGCTACTCATTCTTCTTCTACTGTATTTCTTTCCCCCATTCCTGTCAATTGTTCCCTTATGCTCTCCCTGAAACTCTGTACAACCTCTGGTTTAGTCATTTTATCCAGGTCCCATCTCCTTAAATTCCCACCTTTTTGCAATTTCTTCAGTTTTAATCTACAGTTCATAACCAATAGATTGTGGTCAGAGTCCACATCTGCCCCTGGAAATGTCTTACAATTTAAAACCTGGTTCCTAAATCTCTGTCTTACCATTATGTAATCTATCTGACATCTTCTAGTATCTCCAGGCTTCTTCCATGTATACAACCTTCTTTTATGATTCTTGAACCAAGTGTTAGCTATGATTAAGTTATGTTCTGTGCAAAATTCTAACAGCTGGCTTTCTCTTTCATTTCTTAGCCCCAATCCATATTCACCTACTATGGTTCCTTCTCTCCCTTTTCCTACTGTCGAATTCCAGTCACCCATGACTATTAAATTTTCGTCTCCCTTCACTACCTGAATAATTTCTTTTATCTCTTCATACATTTCTTCAATTTCTTCGTCATCTGCAGAGCTAGTTGGCATATAAACTTATACTACTGTAGTAGGTATGGGCTTCGTGTCTATCTTGGCCACAATAATGCGTTCACAATGCTGCTTGTAGTAGTTTACCCGCACTCCTATTTTTTATTCATTATTAAACCTACTCCTGCATTACCCCTATTTGATTTTGTATTTATAACCCTGTATTCACCTGACCAAAAGTCTTGTTCCACCTGCCACCGAACTTCACTAATTCCCACCATATCTAACTTCAACCTATCCATTTCCCTTTTTAAATTTTCTAACCTACCTGCCCGATTAAGGGATCTGACATTCCACGCTCTGATCCGTAGAATGCGTTTTCTTTCTCCTGATAATATACTTTGTCATATTTTAGTATATCACACAGTCTTTTGAATTTTCCCATTAACAAAGCCGAAATTACATTCTTCGGCCAAAATACAAAAATACGTTCGATCACATCAGAGGCATGCTTACTATTACTTCACTCTGCGGTAATAACCATACTCTAAAGGTTAACAATTTTCCTTGACAAATGAATTTCTATTAATTTCGATTATTATTTCATAAATGAATCCGGAAATAAACATAGTAAACAGTACTAGAGTTTGTAATTAATAATAGAAATTTTAAGTGTGCCAGATAATTCATTACTTCAACTGTTTCTAAGAATAAAATTTTAACTGTACATTTAGAGCTAGTACTTATCGATTGTAGCATCGAAAATAAAGTAATTCCTTTTCATAAATTTATCTTGAAATGTAAAATATTATGTATAAAATTATGCGAAAGTTTTCAGAAATGTAGCTAACATTGACCAGTCGAAAATTCAAAAAATATTTATGGTACTGACAACTACTGTTGAGGAAATGTAATGCTAGAGGAGGGTATTCCATTACAAGCGACAACGAAAAAAAAAACAGAGCAACCAAATTAAATTACGTTTATCTCACAATTCCTACTGAGTGAGCAAATCTGTCTTAATTACAGCTTCCTAGTTTTCTGTATTAGGTACGATCAAAACACGGGAGGTTACGAATGTCTATTCAGAAACGTAGGTTCCCTTTTTCACAAGTATGGACGAAAATGCGTTAAGTTTTCGATCTAAGGTAGCTGTATGAAACTTATGAAGCAGCAGATAGTGAGATTACTTTATCATTCACTAAGTTTTCACTTCAGTTCTCGTTGAATATTTCTTGGCACATGGTCTGCGTCTGTATTTTTTCGTTACTTTTTCTTTGATTTATTTTTCCATGGAATGATTTTATATACCTTACTTTCCAAAATTTATAGTATTTTTCATTCAACTAGTTGGAACCTTAATAACTATAATCTCCAACATAACTTGAAGTAGCCACTTCATTTTCACACTTTTTCTAATAAGTGATACAGAGCCTTTATGAATGGTATCTGCATATGTTAAGTCATTGTCGATGCAAAGTTTTGTCAGATATTTGACAATATTTACCAAATGCAAACGCAGCGGGACCTGCAAATGGCGGCTTCTTTATAGATAAGTTACATTAGTATCAGTGAGCGATCTGTTTATTTTTAGTAAATCAACGGATGTTCCCTTCAGTGCCAAACCTAGCTACCGCTCAGAAAAAAGATGGCCTGTCACTGGCTAAGCCATACACCTCCCCTTACTGACTCACATTTAATTACTGATTATTTTAGTTTATATTAGTTTTAAGTTTCATGGTTCTTTTCTATACAATTTGTAACATACAGCTATCTCTTTCTTATTTACCTGTTTCGTGACTAATTTGTTTTATACTTCAACATTTCCGACACTCTATTTAAAACTTTTAAAAAATCCTCTTCACTTTGACGACAGTCAGCATGTTTTCTGAGTTATTTGCTTATATGATCGCCACTTAATTACTATACAGGTTGTTAGGATCATGAGTGCAGATATTTTTGTCAGTGACGGAGAGCATTGGACTGAACAACATCACATCAGTATTTACTGCATTTGCGGACTAATAATTACAGCTGTTATGAGTAATACGTTTATTGGCTGGTTGGTATCTCTACATACGTGTGGCAAGAGCAAGTTATTAATGTTTATTTTCCCCTAGACAGCTGGTCAGGTGTTTAAGTGTGGTTAATCTATACTGACACACGTAGTCCACTTAGTGCTGTAGTTACGACCGTGCAGAAAAAATCAGCTAGCAAATTACGTGACGTGTTTGCGGGAAGACTGTTAGACACAAAAAAAAAAAAAAACTAAGACATTGAAGTGGATACATGTTATGGTACCAACGATCACAGTAACTGCACTCATACCCTACCACCTTGTATAAAAACTTTCTCCAAAACTGAGGCACTGAATGACACCGAGAAAATACAGGGTGTTTCAAAAAGGACTTCACAATTTTAAAAATTCAAATAAATTTATTGAAAGAATATATATAGCTGAGTTTAGCGTTATTTTGTACGGAAACATATCAAGTATTTTATCTTAAACTAAAGACTTCATATGTGGCTTCCGTTGGTTATCCTGCACATTTCCCATCAGAATTAAATTTCTTCCCAAACTCGCTGTAACATTGCAGGTGTAACTTGCTCGGTGGCGACGTAAATTAATGCTCTAAGTTCAGGTAGAGAAGATGGCACAGGACGTACACACACGATATCCTTGATGAATCATCATAAAAAAAAATAGTGGTGTCAGGTCTGGGGAACGTGGGGGCCACGCAATTGACGCATCACGATCAATCCATTGACCTGGAAAGCGGTCACTGAGAAAACCCAGACGTCAGCCAGGTAGTGGGGTGGTGCACCATCTTGGACGAAGTAAACATTTCGTTCTTGGCCATCCTCATCGATCCGTGGTATCAAAAATTGTTGTAACATATCCAGGTACACTATCCTGTTGATGGTTCTCTCACGGGGAAAAAAGGGGCCGTACACTTTGTTCTTGCTCAGTGCGCAAAAAACATTCAGTTTAGGGCTACCACGAACATGCTGCAATGTTTTATCCGGATTTTCACTGCCCCAAATCCTACAGATATGTGTGCTAACGCTGCCACTTAGTGAAAAGTCGACACGTCAGAAAAGATTATTTTGCTAAAGAAATGTTCATCCTTATGTAATCGATTTAACATATCCACACAGAAGCTCTTGGCAGAGATTTTATCAGTGTCTTTTATTGCTTGTACGATCGTAAATTTGCACGGTTTCAAATGCAAACGGTTTTCCATCACACGGCAAACAGTCGTATGTGGGATTTCCAGTTAACGATATGAACGCTGGGTCGATTTCGTAGGGTTGTCGACAAAACGTTGTCTCACTCGCTCAACGACGTCGTCCGATGTGCTTGGACGACCTGATGATTTTCCATGTCCTATCGAGCACCCTGTTTCAACAAAACATTTATGCCATTCGTAAATTTTCGGCCTACTAGGAGGATCTTTAGCGTACTTGGTACGGAAATTACGCTGAACTGTTGTCACCGACTTTGATTCTTCCAACCAAAACGTCATATAGCACGCTCGGGTCCAGTGAAGGTGAAAATGGTTCAAATGGCTCTAAGCACTATGGGACTGAACATCTGAGCTCATCAGTCCCCTAGACTTAGAACTGCTTAAACCTAACTAACCTAAGGACAACACACACATTCATGCCGGAGGCAGGATTCGAACCTGCGACCGTAGCAGCAGCGCGGTTCCGGACTGAAGCGCCTAGAACCGTTCGTTCACAGCGGCAGGCTCCAGTGAAGGCAGCCATCTTTAACGCAACTGCCGCTAGCGCTCCTTACGGTGCGATCCGACACTATCGAACTACGCGAGACAAAACTTGGTGTATTTCCCTACAAATTGACACTACAATCACTTCTGTAGAACTTTGAATTAATTTACATAAATTTTCAAAGTTGTACAGTTCTTTTTGAAACACCCTGTATTTTGAGTTACGTTGCAAACGTAACAACGCCACTTAACGCAATTTTCATCGCCTCCATCCGACTGCAACGACGAATTACACGCCTCGTACTGTCGACATTAAAATTCGCAGCGACTGTCTGTCGGATTCCCAAAGACATTGAGCTCGGTTTGATGTGGAGCACTTACGACTTCAGTTTGCATACCGAGAGATCGATTACTGGAGGAAGCGATCGAAGCTGGTCGACTGTCCGACACCTCCGCAGTCCCATCTGACGCCGACGACATCCGCTGCTAGCGTGGACGGCGGGGAAGGTGTAACGTGCGCGTGGGGCACACAATACTCATTAAAGCCTGTACTATGGTAAGTGAGTGGGGTTTACCTTACGAGACAGGATTTTTGTATAGATATTGACCGCGTGTGCCTGAATGTTGGCAAATCAGACTTATACCCACTCTGTAATAACAATGATCCGTCGAGCAAGTTCGAAATGCAATTACACGTCAGTAACACTGAAGATGCCACCAATTTACTAATAATACGGTCGCCAGCCTAATTAGGCATTAACTGAGTTTCTTCCCTGTACAAATTGGTATATATTCATGCAAAATAACAAGTAGTAACACTGCATAATATAGTAGAATTTTAGAACCAGAAAATCTATTGAACTGATAGTTCCACGTTCTGTACTGATATGGAAAAACCATGAATACATAACACAACACAACACTACAATGTATACTACAAAGCTTCGTACTGTCTATTGATCTGATTAAAATCGGGCATAGGTTACCCTAGAAATAGCACTTTCGAGCCACACACAAAATGTCAATTTTGATAAAGACAAAACACTGATAAATTTTGACTTTTATATTGGCTTTAACTTTTACTGGTCAAACCAATTTAGAACACTTCAGAATTCAAATGAATAAAAAGGGTGGGGGGGACTCTGAAACTGTTATGATCACTATATTAAAAAAATAGATTACTGAAATTATCATGCGTTCAAAATTTCCAGTATATGAGTTACTACTCTTTTTTATCTTATTTACTTCTCATTTAAATACCTTTATATCTGTCTCGAAATAATTAAACTTCATTACTATATCAATATTAAAGTTATCTTTCAACTTCGTTAGACCATAGTTATTCATTTACTGGTTCATTAACAAAACAGTTCTTTAAACACCATTCTAACATAACTAGGTCTGCAAGTAATTATTATTAACACAAAATTTAATTTTTCATTTCGGGACACTCGGATTGCACAACATTTGGAAAGGACCCTGTCTAGGTTAGTTGTGAGGATAATTAAATGAGGGGGAAAGTTCTGGAAAAATTTAGGTTATTATTGAACAGTTCACTCTAAGGTCCATACGAATACAGTACTAAAAGTTTCAACCTGCTTGTATCGATGTGGCGGTTGGTGGGCGGCGAGATGGCGAGGCACAGAGTACACATACAACCACAGCTATGGCTCTTGACGTATCAGCACTTTAATTCTTCTTAGCGTCGCAATACTTTTCCATTTAGTGCCTATGGAATATTGCCATGCTGTGTGGGCGTTGGAACAGCATACCCGAGGCTCAGTGAAACCACGTCTTCCAGGAGAGCCTCCTCGCTCCAGAAGGTGTTGCTCAGACCAATGCCAAACTCCAACCACTACTGCTGAGCCCGTTGTGCCGTGCAGTGCCCGTGCGCATTTTCCCACGCTCGACTGCCATCCACCTTTTACCGCTCCCTGACAGACCGGGTATTCACCTGAGGTTTTGCATTCTACATATCCTCACATTGCCTACGTATAGACCAGACGCACAGTTACAATTTTAAACATCTTACAACAGTTTCAAAATTTGTTACATTTCAATTCTATCACAATATTACTTGACATTTGACATAAACATTAATATTCACATTGAAACTTGTTTACAGTTTTCTTAACACGATGACATGAAACACAAAAAAAATGAAATCAGAACATTAATTACACAAGTTTATCGAAAAATCAGATGGAAAAAAAATTACTTATATGTACAGTACTACAGCGTCGTTGTTTTTACAAAGGGTCTGCCTGCGGTCCACAACCCCCGTGTGTCTCGCGGTACGTTCGGGGCCTTGTCCCGTTTGCTACCCATAGAAAGGCCAGAGGTGACGCGCTGCCGTCTCATTACCGGGGCGCTAGCCCTCCTCACATCAGAGCATGCGCGTCCAGGTGCCGCACTAGGAAAGGCAGGGAACCGTAGACGGAGAGTGTCTCCTTCTACCCGGAAACGACTGTACTTTGCTCACGTCGCAGCGAACGCCGGATGACATGATCTCCCCACGAGGCAATCCCGCCGTCATTGGCTTTTCGTATTCTTAACATTTTTGCAGGAACTGACAGTCAAGTTCATTTAACGCTGTTCCTACCGTCCAGATATTTCAAAAAATGATACCACTGAACAAAAGATATTTTAACACCAAAGCTGCTGTTTATTTATTGGCTGCCTAGACTCACAGTTTCTCTACTGTCTCAAGCCAATTATCAGAGATAACAAAAATTATTGTGGTTGTGTGGAATGAGGATAATAAAGGTATCAGGGATAAAATAGTAACTATTTACGTATTTGTACTATACGTAACCAAAAGTATCCGAACACCACCAAAAACATAAGTTTTTCATATTAGGTACATTGTGCAGCCACCTACTGTTAGGTCCTCCATATCTGCAACGTCACTAGTCATTAGACATCGTGAGAGAGCAGAATGGGGCGCTCCGCGGAACTCAAGGGCTTTGAATGTGGTCAGGTGACTGGGTGTCACTTGTGTGATACTTCTGTACGCGAGATTTCCGATGTGACGGTGAAGTGAAAACTTGTAGGTGCACGTACAGCACGAAAACGTACAGGTCGACCTCGTATGTTGACTGACATAGACCGCTGACAGTTGAAGAGGGTCGTAATGTGTAAGAGGGAGACATCTATCCAGACCATCACACAAGAATTCGAAACTGCATCAGGATCCACTACAAGTACTATGACAGTTAGACGGGAGGTGAGAAAACTTGCATTTCATGGTCGAGTGGCTGCTCATAAGCCACACATCACGCCGGTAAATGCCAAACGACGCCTCGTTTGTTGTAAGGAGCGTAAACATTGGATGATTGAACAGTGGACAAACGTTGTGTGGACTGACGAATCACGGTACACAATGTGGCGATCCGATGGTAGGGTGTAGGTATGGCGAAAGCCCGGTGAACGTCATCTGGCAGCATGTGTGGTGCCAACAGTAAAATTGGGAGGCTGTGTTTTTGATGAAGGGGGCATTCACCTCTTGTTGTTTTACGTGGCACTATCACAGCACAGGCCTAGATAGATGTTTTAAGCACCTTCTTGCTTTCCAGTGCTGAAGAGCAATTCGGGGATGGGGATTGCATCTTTCAACACGATCGAGCACCTGTTCATAATGCACGGCCTGTAGCGGAGTGGTTACACAACAATAACATCCCTGTAATGGGCTGGCCTGCACAGAGTACTGACCCGAATCATATAGAACACCTTTGGGATGTTTTGTAACGTCGAATTCGTGCCAGGCCTCACCGACCGACATCAATACTTCTCTTCAGTGCAGCACTCCGTGAAGAATGGGCTGCCATTCCCCAAAAAAGCTTCCAGCACCTGATTAAACGTATGCCTGCGAGAGTGGAAGCTGTCATCAAGCTAACACCATATTGGATTCCAGAATTACCGATGGAGGGCGCCAAGAACTTGTCATTTTCAGCCAGGTGTCCGGGTACATTTGATCACATAGTGTATATATGTGGACTGAAAAAAAGACAACTCTTCAAATGACCGCAGATGCAGTACCGCTCTCGTTTAATCTCCACCTCTTTTTTCCCTGGCCTACGAGGGCCTTAATGACTAACTGCACGTATTTGTGACTCCGTGTTACCTCGCGTCGACACCTGCGTTTACTCCGGCAGGAACGCTGTCCGTGAACGATCTCTGAGTTTTACGTAAGCTATGCTTTTGATCGGTCCGCCATATCAACAAATTAAACTCAATTATAAGTCACCGAATTTTTTGTTAAATGTTACGAAAATTTGTAACTACTGCATCAGTAAGTATCTTTAGTCTCCCAGGATCGTTGGAACAATCAACAACGCCAGAAAGCTTAAGAATGCTAGGAGTCCAGTACATTCAAAGTGGAATATGACATTAGACTTTTGCGAGACAGACGAATATATGTACTAACAATGTAAAGTGCCTGTTCGTTTCTTTACAGTGCCTTTAAGGTAGCATGTAACGTTTCTCCGATGTCCCATTTACTTAGGGTCTGTTGCCACTGTGGTGTGTTTTATCCAAGAGATTAGCTCAACATACCTAGTAAAACGTTCTGCAGTATGAATAAACACTGTCACATTGGGCTCTTAGATAACTTATTCTCCTCGACAGCTCGCACAGCTCGAGTGTGATGACTGCAGTGTTCCATCGCATGCTGCGTCCCGAATCCTGTGAGGTTCTTACCTTCCGTTTTCTGTAATCTCCTTGCTCTTACGTGCGTCATTGGAGGATTCTGGGACGGACCACAAGTTTATTTTTTCATGAGCGACGGTTTTCTTAAGAGAACAGCAACACGGCAGCAGGTTTGCTCACGGCTGTATTAGTAATCACATTTCCACTGTTTTTGCCTCGAGGTTTCTAGATGTTCATAAATTCCGATATGGCCATTAATACGCGCTACAGACGGCCGTGCGGGGACACCCCTGCATGAAGTCAGGATAATTGTTGGGAACCTGTGAAGCGTCAACAGTGCTAGTAAAACATTTGTCGAGTTGAATCTCTTATTTTCAATGTCTACAAGTCATTGTTCTATTGCCCCAGCCTTGGCCGTTGCTCATACAGCTCCGTGTTGGATTCTAGCTGAAGTTCGTCGAGTCCGCTCAGTGTCTGCACGTCCAGGAGAAGATGTCAGCGACCGGACTGACAGCGAGCAGTCTCGGCCGTTGCCCAGCGCTAAGTGGTTCTCACCCCGCCTGCTGGACCCACTCTGAATTCTGCATTGACCTTTGGTGACTGGCCATGATGTACTTGGTGTCGGTAATCGTGTGATCAGTTGACCTCGTACCTACCCCTGGTAGGTGTCAGTTCCTGGACGCGCCTCGGTGTTGAACAAGAACGCAGACCCCATGAGGCTTTTTTCCGCCTTCCACGTTCAAGACCCTTACTGGCAGCCTTCTACGATATGGCGTTGTCCGAAGACAGCCAGTTCCTAGGAGCAGCGTGAAGTTCATCAAGTGGCCATCACCTTTGTTTTGTTCATAGACTGTGGCAGGGCATCTAGGACATAGATTCACTACAGTATTGTGATCATAGAATCGAGTGCTATTATTGTGAATCCCATCGATCCCAATGATCAACTCATGACAAGAGCTGGACTATTTAAAGCGAGCTAACATGAGGCCATGGTGCAAGGCTCGGCTCGTAATGACGTCATGCGTCTTCCTTATTCTGCTGTATTCACTCAACAGGCTGTTAACTGCTGTGTCGGTCCCCCGCTGTGTGCTCTTATGAAAGCGATTGAGTTTTTTGCAATATATCTGACGAGCTAACAAACAAGCTTGTCTCATTCCCTTTCGTTTTCTTGTCAATGTCTCTTCTCCGATGAATGCGCAACCTATCTTCACTCGGCAGACAGTGCCGTAATGTGCTGACGACCTCGCTCTTTTGCTACGTACTGACTCGCCTTCTCCCTTCCTCTCTGTTTCTGTCATTACTCGAGTTCATGCGAATGAGTTTTAACAAAATTTATCACGAACATGTTTGACACATCAACCTCACAACTTCGTTACAATACGAACTGTACACACACACACCACACGCCACCAACACCGCCACCAACGCCGCCACCACCAACACCGCCGCCGCCACCACCACCACCACACACACACACACACACACACACACACACACCACGTTCGGTATTCCCATCCTCTATCAATCCATAGTGATGAAGTGGGGAGAGTGTTGCCTAACTCAACAGCGCCATTTTATGTTTTATTTGTCCCTTTACGTTTCCACTTCACTATCACATCGGAAACAGTGGACCTAGGGATCTTTAGAAGTGTGGAAATCTCGCGTACAGACGTATAACACAAATGACACCCAATCGCCTGCCCATGTTCGAAGTCCGTGAGTTCCGCGGAGCGCCCCATTCTGCTCTCTCACGATGTGTAATGACCACTGAGGTCGCTGATATGGAGTACTTGGCAGCACAATGCACCTAATATGAAAAACGTATGTTTTTGGGGTGTCCGGGTACTTTTGACACACAGTGTACGATTTATAGAGCCATATCAGCTACAAAATTGAGTATGCTCAAAAAAGCCTGAATGACAGAAAACTAAATCACCCAAATACAGATATGGAAATTAATTGAAACTTTAGGTGTTGAGGGGGTATGGGATGTTTGGATGTGATAGGTTCAAATGGCTCTGAGCACTATGGGACTCAACATCTGAGGTCATCAGTCCCCTAGTACTTAGAACTAACCTAAGAACATCACACGCATCCATACCCGAGGGAGGATTAGAACCTGCGACCGTAGCAACAGCATTGTTCTGGACTGAAGCGCCTAGAACCTCTCGGCCACAGCGGCTGGCGGAATGTGATAGCATACGTTACCTGGATTAGATTAGTGGAAGGGCTCGATTAACCTTGGCGCAGATTGGCTTGGATAAGGGATCTTTGAGCAGTTAGTCAATGACTCCTTTTATTGAACATTTATTTTCACAAACGCACAGTATTAAACTTGCGTTTGCACACATTGGTATTTCAACAACCGTCACATTGGACGTTCAAAACAAACCTTGCAACAGAGTAAAGGGCTTGTGGCCCTCAAGCAGTTAATTGTACACGTTCTTTAAAACAGATTTTACGAAGGCCTACCGGGATTTAGCCCTTCTCTCTAGCAATACAAACGCAATTTCACTAACACGCATTACCAGGGAGGAGGTTTCTTTATATCCACCTTAAACCAGTTGAAAAAAAGCAAAATTCGTTATTTGTTGTTAATTTACATCAAAAACATACTGATGTGTCATTAGAGTCCATAACTATTACACAATCAGTAACGTGTAATATCAAGAGGGGATGATACTTCACGCAAACCGTAAAAAAATAAGAAACACAAATTTCGTTAACTTTTTCTCACAGCATACTATTTAAATAGATACTAATGGGTAAATAAGGACCTGATCCTGAAATACTGAATGTTACATTCATTGGGGAAGTGACATCTGCTGCTAAGGCTTAAATTTTTGGGTAAAGCGTAAGTGAAAAATTTATAACATTTACCGAATCTGTTAGAAGAATTCGTTAAAAACAATAAATATTTTTCAAGATTTTGATATATGAAGTAACTGACTAGAGTACAATATTTAAAAAAGGTGCGGTTAAAGTACCCTTCTCCCCCTCCTCCTCTATCTTTAATCATCTAGCAAAATGTGTTTAAAAAAATTCAGCCGATCAGACTTATGATCAGAAAGGTCTTAACATTTAAATAACGTTCAATAATTTGAGTAGCACCTCAAGTGGCGTTCAATACGTGTGAACAAAACACCTACTTTTAAATAACCATGCTGTTTGGCAGAAACTTAGAGCAATAATATATGGCACACAGCCGAGCTTTATCTTCTGCTACAGGAGCAAGTTTTGCCAGTTAAGTGATCGAATATTGACCCAAAGCTCGTATTAAACAGCATTAATTAAAAGAAAAATGGTTCAAATGGCTGTGAGCACAATGGGACTTAACATCTATGGTCATCAGTCCCCTAGAACTTAGAACTACTTAAACCTAACTAACCAACCTAAGGACATCACACAACACCCAGTCATCACGAGGCAGAAAAATAATTAAAAGAAAGCAATCTACAACATAATGACAATAAAAATACAATCCTTTGCTGACTTAACATCCATCACAGTGCTGTATCCAGTTGTACAAATAACAAATAACCTTTCGGGGCACTTGTTCAATTAACTGGCGTATGATCTGTGACGTCTGGCCGAAGTACAACGTTCGACAACCACTTGAGTCGTCCCATATATATCCGTCTTGGGAATCGAAAATCGCCAAAATCTAGCCAAAAATATGTGTCCCAGAAATTCCAAGCTCGTATCGAAGTCTCTATAATAGTTCCTCAGAGTAACTCGGACATACAAAAACAATAGAACAGGGGACTTCAGTTTACATACGTACAAAGAGAAGATTATTAAAATATTTTTATTTACATACTAAAACACAACTAAAACTTAACATTTTATGTTTGAATGCAGTAATGTTAGTCTATTATGCTTTTGACGTATGACGAATGCACTATATGTCGTAATTGCAAAATTATATTTTTATGTGATAAATTACCGTATACCTATTTTCAGGTTTTTTACTTCACTTGCACTGCGAAAGCTTACTTCTAGCCAAATTTCGTGATCTAGTACTCCATAGATTCTCGTACTCTATAGATTTTGATGAGTGAGTATCAAAATATGTAACAAATGGTCGTATCTTTTGACTGCATTGACCTAGCAGCTTAAAATTTGTAAACTACGAATGGTCATGAGACCCTAATATATGACTTAAATTTCAACTTGATACGTCCACCTGTTTCTGCGAAAAGGGTTGTTAACACTGGGACAGACAGGCAGGCAGGCAGACGGGTGGGTAACAAAACGATCCTATAAGGATTCCATTTCTACAGATTGAGGCACGGAAACCTAAAAAGAGTTAAAGGACCGCGACCACATTGGTTAAAAGCTCAGCAAACAAACAGAACACAGTTTATTGCTGACAGAGTGCGCACTGGAACCTAAGTGTTGGCCGAACGCTACGCGCAAGACTGAGCTTTAATCAGAGATATAAAATAACGGCCTCTTGCCTGTCACTGATACCCAGTGGAATAACCGTCAAGTGAATTTAATGGCTCAGTAGATTCGAAGAAACTTGACTTGGCTGTAGTGTCCAGCAGACTCCTCCTGTTGATCAGACGTCGAGGCTGTGAGTGGAACTTGTGCTTTGCTTGTGCTCCGATCACTCTCTACAGGCACGCTACTTACAAGCCAGTTCGCACTGGCCGTCACAGCACAGTCACGTCACGTTACGGCACCGTCATCTCACGGTGCTTTCATGTTGTCCGTCACGTCACTATTCATCAAGTCACGTGATCTTAGCTCTCATGGCTGTGCTTAATTGACTTAAATCGGTCTGACGGAGGAGATAGAGAAGATCCAAAGAAGAGCGGAGCGTTTCGTCACAGGGGTATTTGGTAACCGTGATAGCGTTACGGAGATGTTTAATAAACTCAAGTGGCAGACTCTGCAAGAGAGGCGCTCTGCATCGCGGTGTAGCTTGCTCGCCAGGTTTCGAGAGGGTGCGTTTCTGGATGAGGTATCGAATATATTGCTTCCCCCTACTTATACCTCCCGAGGAGATCACGAATGTAAAATTAGAGAGATTAGAGCGCGCACGGAGGCTTTCAGGCAGTCGTTCTTCCCGCGAACCATACGCGACTGGAACAGGAAAGGGAGGTAATGACAGTGGCACGTAAAGTGCCCTCCGCCACACACCGTTGGGTGGCTTGCGGAGTATGAATGTAGATCTAGATGTAGAAATGGTTTGCAGTTTTCAGATGTAGGTACGATAGAGAAGTGTGAAACAACGCAAAAAAAGAGTATGAGTCAAAAAATGTTATTACATGCACCAATTTTTTCATTTGGTACTTCAAATTGCTCGCTGAGTTACTAAAGGAACACAATGTTATGTGATGCCTCAAACCTGTGAGAAACTGGTTTAACGTTAAGTTCACTTGCGAGTCCAGTGCAAAATTATCTGTAATAGTCATACATCGTTCAATACCTCTCCCTTGAAGATTTATAGGTTTTATTTAGGTCTTGTATCTCGCTTTTAATACACTCATGCTCATAAATTAAGGATAATACTGATACATTGTGAAACAACGCTCTGGTGATCGGTTTGCGGGTTTAAATGCGGTGCATTTGACCTACGGTCGTCGCACGGTGGCGCTGGCAGCAGTCCACATACGCAGAGGTGTGTTGGTGCATCTCACAGAACGGTGTAGTGAGTAAGTGTGCAGACGTTTTCAGACGTGCTAATGGTGACTGTGTGTTGAAAATGGCTCAAAGAACACACATTGACGACGTTATGAGGTGTAGAATACTAGGGCGACTGGAGGCTCGTCAAACACAGCAGGTCGTAGACCGGACTCTGCGTGTGCCACAAAGTGTGATCTCAAGATTATGGCAACGATTCCAGCAGACAGGAAACGTGTCCAGGTGCTACAGTACGGGACGTCCACAGTGTACAACACCACAAGAAGACCGATATGTCACCATCAGTGCCCGCAGACGGCCATGGAGTAATGCAAGTAACCTTGCTCGGGACCTTACCGCAACCACTACTGGAACAGTTGTCACCAGACACACAGTCTACAGACGACTGAACAGACATGGTTTATTCGCCCGGAGACCTGCAGTCCACTGATCCCTGGTCACAGGAGAGCCCAAAAGCCTGTTGTGAAGAACACAGTACATGCTCATTGGAACAGTGGTCCCAGGTTATGTTCACAGACGAGTCCAGGTATAGTCTGAAAAGTGATTCTCGCCACGGTTTCATCTGGCGTGAACCAGGAACCAGATACCAAACCAACTCCTTAATGTCCTTGAAAGGGACCTGTATGGAGGCCGTGGTTTGATGGTGTGGGGTGGGATTATGATTGGTGCGCGTACACCCCTGTATGTCTTTGACAGAGGAACTGTAACAGGTCAGTTGTATCGGGACGTTATTTTGCACAAGTATGTCCGCCTTTTCAGGGTTGCAGTGGGCCCCACCTTCCTCCTGATGGATGATAACGCACGGCCCCACCGAGCTGCCATCATGGAGGACTACCTTGAAACAGAAGATATCAGGCGAATGGAGTGGCCTGCCTATTCTCCAGACCTAAATCCCATCGAGCACATCTGAGATGCTCTCGGTCGACGTACAGCTGCACGTCTTCAAACCCCTACGTCACTTCAGGAGCTGCGACAGGCACTGGTGCAAGAATGGGAGGCTATACCCCACCAGCTGCTCGACCACCTGATCCAGAGTATGCCAACCCGTTGTGCGACCTGTGTAGGTGTGCACGGTGATCATATCCCACACTGATGTCGGGGTACATGCACAGGAAACAGTGGCGTTTTGTAGCACATGTGTTTCGGGGCGGTTTTCTCAACGTATCACCAATACCGTGGACTTGCAGATCTGTGTCGTCTGTGTTCCCTATCTGCCTATGCTATTAGAGCCAGTTTTGTGTAGTGCCACGTTGTGTGGCACCACATTCCGCAATTATCCTTCATTTATGAGCATGAGTGTAGTTCAAGTGCCTCATTTGTACTGGCGTTAGCTAGTGGAATTGCAGAAATGTGGATCACTGATACTTCTGAAACTGTTTCACACATTATTCAGAGAGCTACTTCACTATAAATAAGCCTGCCACGAACACACAGCCGGCCGCAGTGGACAAGCTGCAACGTGCCATCAAGATCAACGGACCACAGCTTCAGGGTAGCTCATCACACTACACCATGCCAATGCCAAACCCCAGCTCTTATGACGCAGGAGAAAATCAGGAAAATGGTTTGGGAAATTGTTCCTCATCCTCCCTACAGTCCGGACTTAGCTCCGTCTGATTTTTGCCTCTTTGGTCGTCTGAAGGCCCACCTGCGCTGAAAAATTTTGATAGTGAGAAAGACCTTATTTCCTGTGTACCTTAATTATTTTCCTACGTCAACATACTTATGTCGTCACTTCTCTCCATTACAATTTGACCTCCATTTCTCTCACCATAAAACTTATTTCGCCGTAAGACACCATAACGCCCTCTGAGGCTCTCAAACACTTTACCTTCAATGATAGAGAAGAAAATTAAAGAAGATTCAGCTCAGAATGACAGAAGAGGAAGATTTACATTACGAAATGAAACTGAAATAGCATTGTCAATATGTCGAGTACCTGGTGTTTGTCAAACACCTATCATTGTATAGGTTGCAAGTTAGTGAGGGTTGGAACATGTATCGGAAAGACAGCTTAGGCACCGTAGGACGTGGTGTCTTCATTGCAGTTGACAAAAATATTGTCTACTGAGGTTGAAATAGAGTGGGATTGTGAAGTTGTCTGGACACGTTTAACAGAGCTAGGGAAATAAAGTTAATTGTGGGGTGTTATTACCGGCCACCAGGTTCCACCGTGACAGTTCTAGAATAATTCAAAGGGAGTCTACATTCTGTATCGCAGAAGTACCCCGATCATGCTATATTAGTCGGAGGCGACTTCAACCTACCTAGTATAGACTGGGATGTCTATGGATTCATTAAAGGTGGTACAGACAAGCCGTCGTGTGAATTACTTCTGAACACATTATCCGAAAACTGTCTTGAGCAGCTAAATCGACAGCCAACACGTAATGGAAATATTTTAGATCTGGTAGCCACGAACAGACCAGACCCATTGATGGTGTCAGTGTTGAGACAAGGATTAGTGATCATGATGTTGCCATTACGACTATGGTTACGAAAGTTAAAAGTCGGTCAAGAAGACTAGGAGAGTATTCTTACTAGAAAGAGCAGATAAGCAGTTGTTAGCATCCCACTTAGTAAATGAAACGACTTCATTTATTTCCGGTACGATGGACGTGGAAAAATTATGGACAAATTTTAAACACATTGTAAATCACGCATTGGGCAAGTACGTGCCGAAAAAGTGGGTTACGGACGAAAAAGACCCACCGTGGTTTAACAGCGCAATTCGGAGAATGCTCAGGAATCAAAGGTAGTTGCACTCGCGGTACAAGAAAGATCGGGAGAATGAGGACAGGCAAAAGTTAGTAGAGATTCGTGCTGCTGTAAAAAGAGCAAGGCGCGAAGCATTCAACCACTACCAAGTCATACCTTAGCAAAAGATCTTGCTGAAAACCCAAGGAAATTCTGGTCTTACGTAAAATCGGTAAGCGGGTCGAAGGCTTCCATCCAGTCACTCACTGATCAGTCTGGCCTGGCAACGGAAGACAGCAAAACGAAAGCTGAAATTTTAAATTTAGCATTTGAGAAATCTTTCACGCAGGATGATCGTGCAAACATACCGCCGTTTGAGTCTCGTACAGATTCCCGTATGGAGGACATAGTGGTAGACATGCCTGGGTTTGTAAAGCAGCTGAATGGGTTGAAAATAAATAAATCGCCAGGTCCTGATGGGATTCCAATTCGGTTTTACAGTGTGTACTCTACTGCATTGGCTCCTTACTTAGCTTGCATTTATCGCGAATCTCTTGCCCAACGTAAAGTCCCGAGCGACTGGAAAAAAGCGCAGGTGACGCCTGTGTATAAGAAGGGTAGAAAGGTGGATCCTCAAAATTACAGACCAATATCCTTGACATCGGTGCAGGAGTCTCGAACATATTCTCTGTTCGAATATAATGAATTTCCTTGAGACAGAGAAGTTGCTGTCCATGCATCAACATGGCTTTAGAAAGCATCGCTCCTGCGAAATGCAACTCGCTATTTTTTCACATGATATCTTGCGAACCATGGATGAAGGGTATCAGACAGATGCCATATTCCTTGACTTCCGGAAAGGGTTTGACTCGGTGCCCCACTGCAGACTCCTAACTAGGGTACGAGCATATGGGATTGGTTCCCAAGTATGTGAGTGGCTCGAAGACTTCTTAAGTAATAGAACCCAGTACGTTGTCCTCGATGGTGAGTGTTCATCGGAGGCGAGGGTATCATCTGGAATGCCCCAGGGAAGTGTGGTAGGTCCGCTGTTGTTTTCTATCTACATAAATGATCTTTTGGATGGGGTGGATAGCAATGTGCGGCTGTTTGCTGTGGTGTACGGGAAGGTGTCGTCGTTGAGTGACTGTAAGAGGATACAAGATGACTTGGACAGGATTTGTGATTGGTGTAAAGAATGGCAGCTAACCCTAAATATAGAAAAATGTAAATTAATGCAGATGAATGGGAAAAAGAATCCTGTAATGTTTGAATACTCCATTAGTAGTATAGCGCTTGACACAGTCACGTCGATTAAATATTTGGGCGTAACATTGCAGAGCGATATGAAGTGGGAAAAGCATGTAATGGCAGTTGTGGGGAAGGCGGGTAGTCGTCTTCGGTTCATTGATAGAATTTTGGGAAAACGTGGTTCATCTGTAAAGGAGACCGCTTATAAAACACTAATACGACCTATTCTTGAGTACTGCTCGAGCGTTTGGGATCCCTATCAGGTCGGATTGAGGGAGGACATAGAAGCAATTCACAGGCGGGCTGCTAGATTTGTTACTGGTATGTTTGATCATTACGCGAGTGTTACGGAAATGCGTCAGGAACTCGGGTGGGAGTCTCTAGAGGAAAGGAGGCGTTCTTTTCTTGAATCGCTACTGAGGAAATTTAGAGAACCAGCATTTGGGGCTGACTGCAGTACAATTTTACTGCCTCCAACTTACATTTCGCGGAAAGTCCACAAAGACAAGATAAGAGATATTAGGGCTCGTACATATAGGCAGTCATTTTTCCCTCGTTCTGTTTCGGAATGGAACAGGGAGAGAACATGATAGTTGTGGTACGAGGTACCCTCCGCCACACGCCGTATGGTGGATTGCGGAGTATGTATGTAGATGTAGATGTAGATGTAGATGCAACACCCTCCGAGCCCTCCAAGCTTATCTCACATCTACCTCTGGACTAATGTATCTTTTCAAATTGATAATATTTCTGAAGTCAAATGGTTTCCCAGATTTCCAGTATACTAATCTATACGCATTTGGGTGTGGCAATTCAGTAACCCTAAATGGACCCATGTATTTGTCCGTAAACTTTTTCGTTTCTGCAGTAATGTTTTTTGACTTTTCCCTTGTTTTGACTAGTACCAGTTCTCCAATTTGGAAATTCGTTGGTGGAGCCTTAGCATCATGGCGTATTTTTCGTTCCAATGCTTTTTTCCTAATGTTTTCTCTAGCAATTTTTTCCTTACATTGCTGTTGTCGGAACACTACTTCAACAAATCGTTCAAAACCTGTTTTCTATCGGAACCTTCCCTGTTTCCAGAAATTACACAGATTTTTGCGGAATTACTCTCATCACTTTTCTCCCCCATACTAACTATTCTGTCCACCAATAACAGCTCAAAATTTTTTGCCGGCGTTTCGCCACTATCCCTTTCCTCTCTCTCTCTTCCTTTTTTTTCACAATTAATTAACTGACACCCATTTTGGTCACCATTTTCCTGCCTCCTTTATAGCCTAACAGATGTCGTCATTTATAGATGCTAGTATTACTTCTACACTAACATCACTAATCTCCCATAATTCTGCAGCTTCTGCACTTTCTCCTTCCCCAGAACATGACTCGACTTCAACTTGGTTGGTAAAGACTTTCTTTCAATCAGGTTCTGTCACATTTTCCGCTAATGCAACACCCATTTCATCCACAATATAGTGCTTATTTTGTTTATGTCTGTCCAAAAAATTCCGTGAACCTGTGTTAAATGTATAGATTTTTATGTAGCTCGTTTCGTCTATTCTTACTGCCTTCTTCTGCTCCTCACTTACACGTACGAAGGGTTTTGCTAAAGGGTTCAAATTAATACCTCCCATCTTGTCAACGCTAGCCCTTTCACAGACAGCATTTAGTTTAACGAATTGAGAGATTCTGTACCATTTTTTGCTGTTACCCCCATTTGCTGTCACCTTGGTGAAACATCATACTCTCGCACTGGAGAATACGATCGGTAATTGTGCACCTACTCCCCATTATTTGGCCTATCATTTGCTGGATAGTGCCACCTCCTGGAATCTAAGCTCCTGCTAGTTCCATGGCACACGACAATTCTGTTAACGTTTACATTCTGCCGCGGTTCTGCATTATTTGGTGGTCTGACATTACGATCTGCATACTACTCCTCATGCAACAACTTCTCAACTCTCTCCAAATAACTAATGAATTTATGAATGTCATCCCAGAGAGTTGCAATAATTTCGTTTCGCCAGTTCATGGGCAGTTTACCTTCCAAGCCCATATCAATTTGTTCTGGCTTGATTTTATTATTTCAATATGACAAATTTCTCATCTACTTCAATGCGAACTTTCTTACACTCTCCTTTCTGGGATTAAACTTTTCCCCAGCTCAGGATTTAGATGCAAGAACCCCGATTTTTTTGCCTGTCTGACCACAAACTAGATAGAACACTTTCAAAGTCATTCCATAATTCTTTTGGATGTACATTTCCTGTTGGATCGGAATTTAAAAACTGCCTGTTAGTGACGTATGATATTTCAGACGATTCTGCTACAGAACTACACCCACTACTGTTAATTCCATGTCTGAGGTTAGTTTCAACATGGCATAATCTACTGATATGCTCATCCAACTTATTTTCAACCTCTTCTGCCTGGTTAGTTAGCTGAAGAATATTTTCTTCAGACACACCCACTTGGTCACACACACTTTTTACTTCTTTCATACATTTGCATATTCTGAACTGATTTTACTAATAATTTGTGGTCATTTACACATATAGACTCTAGTGCAGCTATACTGACCTCTACTTTCTGCACACTTCCTTTTATCAAATCTACCCTTTGTTTTGTTTGCAATAGCAACCTTTTTCAAGACATTTCTTAATTCACTTTTTGCAGTTTTAATGAAAGGTTGGCATCCACTTTACTTTCTAATGACTTCAAATCATTTTTCCACATTTCTTTTAAAACAGCAGTCTGCTTTCCGAATTTTTCATCAAGTTTACTAATTTTGTGACCAATTGTTTTAGCGAAATTAGTATTTTGTTTGCAGCATTAATGGGTTCTGTAGAAGATGGTAACAAACATTTCTTGCATACTTACAGGTTCTATTTTGTGCATTACTGTTCACCTTGTTCTACCGTTACTGCACCAAATTTGGTATCCGCATTTGACACATTTGATTCAGTAACACTACCAACATGTCATCACACAGTTTCCATCTTCTATAGAACCCATTAATGCTGCAAACATTTCTTGCATACTTCCAGGTTCTATTTTATGCATTACTGTTTTCTGTTTACCTTGTTCCACCGTTACTGCACCAAATTTGGTATCCATATTTGATTCAGTAACACTACCAACACTGAAATCACACAGTTGGTTGTTACCGATTTTAGGCTTAACGCCACGTTTAGGATTTACATTATCCCCTCTAACTACATTAACTGATATCCTTGAAGCAGATTTCACTCCACTGTCCGTAAATGACACAGAAATATCGCCAAAAACCTCCTCTTCTACTTTAACACCTACTCCTTCTCTCAGTTCAGGCGCGGTAGTTCGTGAAGCACTCACACTGAATGAGAGTTCTTCCTCTTTTATCGTATTTACAAAATATTTACCACTTCCCATATTACTCAGTCTTTCAGCAATACACACAACAAATGTAAGAAATTTACCTTTCGCTGAATGGTGCAGCCTCGGAGTGCTGAAACTGCAATACTGACATTGTTTGTCTGCCGTACTAGTTTCAGGGTCCCCGCTGGTCGTGTAAGTTGGCAGCGCTGCTCTGCCGTACTGCTGCTCGTTGATACTGCTACGGCGCGGTCTGCTGCTTCGATGCGCCCTAGTTGTTATTATGATCGTTTAATATCTTCTTCTTTCTTGTGAGTCTCACCGGCGACTCGAAACGGGTTCCGTTCAAAATTCCGCATGTACCGATTTACTAAATTTTTCATTATCAGGCCTCCCCCCTGCGGGTCCGGGGATTAGAATAGGCCCGAGGTATTCCTGCCTGTTGTAAGAGGCGACTAAAAGGAGTCCCTCCCCCTCAAGGGGGTAGTTAGCGCCTGCGTCCGGAGACGGACGGTTCCACGACCTCTATTTGCGGTCATTTTGGTTTTTCACTTCTTCTCGTTTCTTCCTTCCTTTGGTTGGTTCCTTTCTTTGCTCTTCTCCATCTCAGTCTTCCTTACTCTTTCCATTGCCTTCTCCTTGCCTTCTCTGGTCTCCGCCTCGGCGTTTGAGACAGTCTGTCCTCTCTCTCTTCCTTTTCCTCTTCTTTCTTCCTCCCTGTGCGCGCCTGAAGGCCGACCCACGCGTTCGCACGCGTAGCCGGTGACGGGGTAACGCGTAATTCCCTGCCCTGGGTAGACAAGTAAGGCACGCACGTACCCCCTGGTAAAGGCCAGGCCCAGGGAGGGGTGATTGCCTGAGCTGATACCTTCTGACCATGCCGATTAGTTCCTCCGTCTGTTTCTCGGGAGGTGTGACCTCAGGTGTAAACATTCACCTAAGGCGGGAGTGCCTTCTGAGAGGGTCCCCACAAGGAAGGAGCGCGCCATCGGAGACGCTGGCAATCATGCGGGATTCCTCCGCAATGGACTTCTCTTCTTCTTCTCTCTCGACTTCTGTCCAAAAACGGAAACTTGACCAGCAACCAGTGACAAAAGTACTCCCGCCTGCCCCACAGTTCCTCGTAGTTTGTCGATCTGAGGACGGCAAGGATTTTTCCTCTGTCAACCCTTTCGTTATACAGAAGGGCGTAGATGCCATAGCCGGATCTGTCAAGTCGTGTACCAGGTTGCGTAATGGTATCTTGTTACTAGAAACTGAGAGCGCCTTTCAGGCACAAAAACAGCTTCGGGCCACACTCCTGTACACGTTCCCTGTCCGGGTGGAGGCTCACCGCACTTTGAATTCGTCTCGTGGTGTGGTATATACTCGATCACTCGACGGATTGACTGACGAGGAGATTCAGTCTTTCCTCGCTGAGCAGGGCGTGACGGCTGTCCATAGTGTCATGAAAAAGGTCAACAATGACCTTGTACCGACCCGGACACTTTTCTTGACCTTTCATAGTGTTAAGCTGCCATCGCGCATCAAAGCGGGCTACGAGGTTATTTCTGTTCGCCCCTATGTCCCGACACCTACGCGCTGCTACCAGTGTCAGCGTTTTAATCACACTCGCCAGTCTTGTTTCAATGCGGCTAAATGTCACTTGTGGCAGGGATGCCCATGAGGGTGACTGTCCACCTCCGTCTCCTCGTTGTGTGGACTGTCAGGGTGACCATGCAGCGTCCTCCCGCGACTGTCCCATCTACAAGGAAGAACGCTGTATACAGGAAATTCGGGTCAAAGAGAAAGTGTCCACCTCGGCTGCTCGCAAGCTATTTGCTAGTAGGAACCCCACGCTGCTCCCAGCGGGGAAATACAGTACTGTCCTCGCCTCTCCTCGGACTACCAGGGAGGTGGCGACGCAGACATGCGATCTGACCTTCAGCACCACGGTCCTCCGTTCCGCCAGTGCTAAGATCGCGCGGTCGACGTCTCCTCTTCCTCCCGTCACCCCTCCAACACAAGCACCTTCATCAGCTTCTGCCAAGACGAAGACCCAGAAGTCAGATGCATGGGCCTTCAAGAAGGAACCGTCCCGTGCAGACTTCCTACGTACCTCGAACTCCCAGCCGTCGACCAGTACTTCCACTAAAAGACCTTCCAAGAAGGCTCATAGGAAGCACAGTTCTCCTTCTCCGCCACGGCGCATTTCTTCTCCTGCCCCACCCAGCGGTTGCCTCCCCAGGCCGTCATCCGTTTCGCCTGGCCGCACCGCTGGTAGCCGAACATCTGGCCGTCCACCGGCGGAGGAAGCTCCTCCTCCCGGCCATCTTAACGAGATGGCCGACGAACCTATAGAACCAATGGACGATGACTGTCCGCCTACTGATAGCGGCGGCAGTACTCGCTCGAAGCCAGGCCCACAGCGGCCTTCGAGGTGACCCCTTCTTTCACCTTCCTTTTCTTCTCACGATGGCACTTATTCACTGGAATATTCGCAGCATTCGCTCTAACCGAGAGGACTTGAAGTTGCTGCTCCGCTTGCACCGTCCGCTCGTCGTAGCCCTCCAGGAAACGAAGCTATGCCCATGCGATCACATTGCCTCGGCACACTACACCTCTGTGCGTTTTGACCTACCCCCTGTGGTAGGTATTCTGGCTCATGGAGGGGTTATGTTGCTGGTCCGGGATGATATTTACTACGATCCCATCACATTGCACACCAGCCTGCAGGTAGTTGCCGTCCGAATTACTCTCCCCACTTTTACATTTTCTATTTGTACCGTTTACACTCCATCGTCGTCTGCCGTTACCAGGGCAGACATGATGCAAATTATTGCTCAGCTACCTGCACCATTTTTGTTAACTGGAGACTTCAATGCCCACCATTCCCTTTGGGGCTCTCCAGCATCCTGCCCGAGGGGCTCCCTGTTAGCAGACCTTTTCAACCAGTTCAATCTTGTCTGCCTCAATACTGGCGCCCCTACGTTTCTTTCGGACACATCTCACACCTATTCCCATTTCGACTTCTCTATATGTACTACCCAACTTGCACGCCGGTTTGAGTGGTATGCCCTTTCTGATACATATTCGAGCAACCACTTCCCGTGTGTCATCCATCTCCTGCATCATACCCCCTCTCCGTGCTCAGCTAGTTGGAACGTCTCCAAAGCAGACTGGGGGCTCTTCTCTTCCAGGGTGACATTTCAGTATCAAACCTTCACAAGCTGCGATAGTCAGGTCGCACACCTCACAGAAGTCATTCTCATTGCTGCTGAATATTCCATCCCTCACACTACTTCTTCTCCACGTCGCGAATGACGTCCTTGTGGCCCCTGAGGATGTCTCCAATGCCTTCGGCCGCTTTTTCGCAGAGGTTTCGAGCTCCGCTCATTACCACCCTCCCTTCCTCCCCCAAAAACAAGCAGAGGAGGCTAGGCCACCTAACTTCCGCTCCTCGAATCGTGAAAGTTATAATGCCCCTTTCACCTTGCGGGAACTTGATAATGCACTTGGCTGGTCACGGTCCTCCGCTCCAGGGCCTGATTCTATTCATATTCAGATGCTGAAGAACCTTTCTCCTGCGGGTAAAGGTTTCCTTCTTCGTACTTATAATCGCATCTGGATTGAGGGACATGTTCCCGCATGCTGGCGCGAGTCTATTGTTGTACCGATTCCTAAGCCGGGGAAGGACAAGCACTTGCCATCCAGTTATCGACCCATCTCGCTTACCATGCTGGCGCGAGTCTATTGTTGTACCAATTCCTAAGCCGGGGAAGGACAAGCACTTGCCATCCAGTTATCGACCCATCTCGCTTACCAGCTGTGTCTGTAAGGTGATGGAGCGAATGGTTAACTCTCGTTTGGTTTGGCTGCTCGAATCTCGACGCCTACTTACTAATGTACAATGTGGATTTCGTAGGCGCCGCTCTGCTGTTGACCATCTGGTTACTTTGTCGACCTTCATTATGAATAACTTCTTTCATTATGAATATCTTCTTGAAGAAGCGCCCGACCGCGGCTGTGTTCTTTGATTTGGAGAAGGCTTACGATACCTGTTGAGGGCGGGCATTCTCCGCACCATGCATACATGGGGCCTTCGCGGTCGTCTCCCTCTTTTTATTCGCTCCTTTTTCATGGATCGACAGTTCAGGGTACGTGTGGGTTCTGTCCTGTCGGACACCTTTCACCAGGAGAATGGGGTGCCACAGGGCTCAGTTTTGAGCGTCGCTCTCTTCGCCATAGCGATCAATCCAATAATGGATTGCCTCCCAGCTGATGTATCAGGCTCCCTTTTCGTGGACGATTTTACCATCTATTGCAGCGCGCAGCGTACATGTTTCCTGGAGCGCTGTCTTCAGCGTTCTCTTGACCATCTTTACTCCTGGAGTGTCGCCAATGGCTTCGGTTTTTCTGCCGAGAAGACGGTCTGTATTAACTTCTGGCGCTACAAAGAGTTTCTCCCACCGTCCTTACGACTCGGTCCTGTTGCTCTCCCATTCGTGAAGACAACAAAATTTTTTAGGTCTTACATTTGACAGGAAACTTAGCTGGTCTCCACATGTGTCTTATTTGTCTGCCCGTTGTACCCGTTCTCAAAATGTCCTCCGTGTTCTCAGTGGTATGTCGTGGGGAGCGGATAGAACCGTCGTACTTCGCCTATATCGGTCGATAGTCCGCTCAAAGCTGAATTATGGGAGCTTCGTATACTCCTCTGCACGGCCGTCCATCTTACGCCGCCTCAACTCCATACAACATCGGGGTTTACGTTTTGTGATCGGAGCATTTTATACTAGTCACGTCGAAAGTCTTCCTGCTGAAGCCAGTGAATTGCCACTGCCCTACCGGCGCGGTATACTGCTTTGTCGGTATGCCTGTCGGCTACTGTCAATTTCCGACCACCCGTCTTATCGTTCCTTTTTTGACGACTCCCTCGATCGTCAATACGGGTTGTATGTGTCTGCTCTGCTACCCCCTGGAGTTCGCTTTCGTCGCCTCCTTCAACACCTTGATTTTTTCACTCCCTGCAACCTTTAGAGTGGGCGAGAGCGACATGCCACCTTGGCTCCAGGCTCAGGTTCGCGTTCACCTTGACCTCAGCTCGCTCCCAAAGGAGATTACCCCCAGTTCGGTATACCACTCCCGTTTTGTCGAACTTCGTTCGAAGATCATTAATATGACCTTCATTTATACAGATGGTTCTAAGACCAATGACGGGGTCGGTTGTTCTTTTATTGTCGGGGCACAAAGTTTCAAATACCGGCTCCATGGCCATTGTTCGGTCTTCACAGTTGAGCTCTTTGCCCTCTACCAGGCTGTTCTTTACATCTGCCGCCACCGACATTCTGCTTATGTCATCTGCTCCGATTCCCTGAGCGCCATCCAGAGCCTCAGTGATCCGTATCCGGTTCACCCTTTCGTGCACCGGATCCAATGCTCTCTTCAGAAGCTGGTGGACGTCGGTTCTCCGGTTAGCATTATGTGGGTTCCTGGCCATGTCGGTGTCCCTGGGAACGAAGCTGCAGATGCCGCGGCCAAGGCTGCGGTCCTCCAGCCTCGGACAGCTTCTTGTTGTGTCCCTTCATCTGATTGTAGCGCATTTTATCGCTGTGGCATGCCGATTGGGCTACACTTACGGACAACAAGCTTCGGGCCTCGAAACCTCTTCCCACGGCTCGGACGACCTCCTCACGCCCCTCTCGGCGGGAGGAGGTAGTTTTGGCCCGGTTACGAATTGGACACTGCCGGTTCAGCCATCGCCATCTGCTGACGGCTGCGCCGGCGCCGTTCTGCCCATGTGGGCAATTGCTGACGGTCCGCCACATTTTAACGTCCTGTCCGGATTTTACTACACTGCGTCTTGATCTTGGCCTGCCATGTACTCTCGATGCCATTTTAGCGGATGACCCAGGAGCAGCTGCTCGCGTCCTTCGTTTTATCAACTTGACCAACCTGTCTAAGGACATTTGATTATGCTGTTTTTTTAATCCTATGCCTGTCGATCTTTTATCGTGTTTTCTCTTTTCGTTGCTGTTTTAAACTTGTGCCTCGCGGTGCATTCCTAACGTAGTCTGGGCGCTAATGACCGTTGAAGCTGTGCGCCCTAAAATCACAAAAAAAAATTATAAGGCCTTTCATAAAATTTCTCAACCACGGATTCAATGTAATGCTTTTTGACTGTTTTCCCGACATGTGAACTCATTGCAGCATATCGCCGGTAGGAAAGCCGGGCAGAAACCTACCGTACTGCAACTCGCGCCAGACTGCATACAACGTAACTATTCCTAGAATCGGGAAAAGGTACTAATTTTGAATGAAAGCTAGTAATACTGGCAAAACTTCGGTATATTCTGAACCTTGATAATGTACACGTTCACTGCCAAGCCCATGCTAATCCTATCACAGTCATGCACAAACCCCTTCATTCACGTTAGCAAGTTTATGGTAACATACTTCCCGAAATCTGAACAGCTACTAACCATGGATTGTTCCTAAATGAAGATGCTTGCCATAGTATTAAGTTTATCGGTGTCTAATGCACTCAAGTTTTTAGTCACCGATCTGCTCAATATGCCACACGGAATTACTGTCTTTACTCGTATACAAAATTACGTAAAACGTCTGTACTTCATAAAAACCAAAGCAGAATAAATATGCCTTCACTTTAAAACACTTCTGAGACATGTAACATATTTCAAACGGACAAATTATAACTTCCTTCGGAGCTCATACTACACACTACCGTGCTATTGAAAGCCTGGGCTCCGACTCCTTTACACTGCTGTAAGCATTCTATATATCTCTAAGAGAAAGAAGGCGAAGAATACTCTGTTCTTACTGGCCAGTTTCCTTTAAGGCCAATAGAAAAACATAATTCTCCCGCGTGACTAACCAATCAACGAGTAACACATTTCCGCACTGCAATTCATCCCGAAATAAATATTTAACACACTGATATTTTCTTTATACTTTGCGTTATTAACTATTTTCATTTGCACTCGAATTAGCTTTCCTTTTACCATAAACTTACTTAATATATTACGATACAAAATTCCCCATCGTCTGCATTCACACTGTCCTAAAACTTTCACACGCTAGTTTGTACAGCGTTCATCAGCAGAATAACGATCTATGTATTTACTTTAGACCACATTCACGCATCGTTCACACTACTAAAAGCATACACAAAACTGCACAAACACAGGTAAACAAAAAAGTATTCAAGAAATAAACAGAACAATTAGCGAAAACGTTCTCTTGACCTGTTTCTTGAATGTCTCTGTGCACTGCTGGAGTCTGGTGGTCGCGATTCTTGACTACATTGTGGTTCTTTCTGTTTAGCCCTGTCCGCTGCTGTCCTCTAGCAGACCTATGTACTCGACTGAACCCGCTTCAGACCATCTGTCACTGTGCACACATGAGTCATTCTTCCAATACACAGGCTCTAGACAGGAGCAATATAAGGTGTTACAACTCCAAATGATGTAGAATGAGACAGTTTACAGGATACGTATACGTGTTTAGTGTTGTGTTGTATGAAGATGATAGGAGTAGAAACACAGTGAAACTCAGTTACTTGCGTATTCCATTGGTCAATCTCTCGGTAACCGTTATGATGTGGCATGTATCAAGTGCATAAGAAATGCACACATGAATGAAGATTTTTTAAAAAAAAGCTTAAAATTTTTGTTACCTACCCCAAGCACTTAAATGACACGAAATACGAGGTGTGGCTAGAAAAAACCGGACTAGTACTGGTGAAACAATAAAACGAATACAATAAGGCTGAAAGTCGCGTGGCCTGTTACGTGACTCTGGCTCCGCCTACTGCTCGAGTTTCATCTGCCTCCTGCACTCAGTCTGCCCGTGGCGTCTGTTTTAAGTAGTTGACGTTTTGTCTGTGTTTCGGAAAATGTTGAGTGTACAGAAAGAACAGCGTGTTAACATCAAATTTTGTTTCAAACTAGGAAAATCTGCAAGTGAAACGTTTGTAATGTTACAACAAGTGTACGGCGATGATTGTTTATCGCGAACACAAGTGTTTGAGTGGTTTAAACGATTTAAAGATTGCCGTGAAGATACCAGTGATGACACTCGCACTGGCAGACCATTGTCAGCAAAAACTGATGCAAACATTGAAAAAATCGGTAAACTTGTTCGACAAGATCGCCGTTTAACAATCAGAGCAGTGTCTGAGTTAACAGGAGTTGACAAGGAAAGTGTTAGGCAGATTATTCACGAACATGAACAAAGTGTGTTCAAAAATGGTTCCAAAGTGTCTCACAATTGAACAGAAGGAACGCCGAAGAATGATTTGTTCTGACATCCTGGAAAACATTGAAAGTGATCTCACCTTCTTACAAAATGTTATTACTTGCGATGAATCGTGGTTTTTTACTTACGATCCCGAAACTAAACGCCAATCGATGCATTGGAAAACTCCTGGTTCTCCACGACAAAAAAAAGCACGAATGTCAAAATCGAAATTCAAGGCAATGATGATTGTTTTTTTGACATCAAAGGGATTGTGCACCTTGATTGGGTACCAGAGGGACAAACAGTGAATCAGCATTACTACATTAGCGTCCTGGCTACCCTACGTGTGCGAGTACGGAGAAAACGGAACGATTTGTGGAGAAAAAAGTCATGGATCCTTCACCAAGACAATGCCCCAGCTCACAGTACGTTGTCAGTGAAGACATTTTTGGCAAAACACAACATTCCCATCTTAGATCATCCACCCTACTCACCTGATTTCGCCCCCTGTTACTTTTTTCTTTTCCCTAAAGTCAAGTCAGCTTTGAAAGGAACTAGATTTGAGACTGTTGAAGCAGTAAAAGAAAAAGCGACGGAAGTAATGTATGGACTTACCGAAAATGATCTGCAGCATTGCTATGAACAGTGGAAAATTCCTATGGAGCGGTGTAGAGACCGAGGAGGAGAGTACATTGAAGGAGATAACATGAAATTGTAAATAATTGTAAATAAATGTGTTTTTCCAGCATCAGTCCGGTTTTTTTCTAGCCGCACCTCGTACATATGTTATACCTATAGATTTGTTTATGAATATTCAAAACTTCATCTATGGTATACGAGGAGTTGTCAAGGAGATATGATTTCCATTTATTTTTTAAACTGTTACTACTGGCTGTCAGACATTTTATTTCATCTGGTAATTTATCAAAGAGCTTTACAGCAGCATATTTTACCCCTTTCTGTGCCAAAGATAGGTTATGTATAGGATGGTGTAAGTCTTTCTTTCTTCTGGTATTATGATCAGGAATGTCACTGTTCTTAAACTGGTCCATTTTGTTGCCAACAAATTTCATTACTGAGTAAATGTATTGTGAGGCCGTTGTAAGAATGCCTACTCTCTTAAAGAGATGCCTACAAGATGTATGACTATGAGCCCCACACATTATTCTAACCACTTTCTTTTGAACAATGAATACTTTTTGCCTAAGTGTTGAGTTACTGCAAAATATTATTCAGTGTGACATCAGAGAGTGAAAGTATGTAAAATAGGTTAGCTCGCTAATTTATATATCTTCAAAATTAGCAGTTACTCTTATTGCAAAAGTTTCTGAACCTAGTCGCTTTAGGAGACCCAAAATATGAATTTTCCAGTAAGATTCTCATCTATGTGTACAAATAAAAACTTGGTATGCTCTATCCCTAGCTACTGACTTCTGTTGATGTGTTAAATTTACTGAAGAAACTGTACTCCTTGCAGTAGATAAGTGGATGATCTGTGTTTTTTTCAAAGTTCAGAGAAAGCCCATTGGCAGAAAAACAATCAATAACTTTTCAAAAACATTATCTGTATCATTTTCTATTGGAGTTTCTTTCATAGAATTAATAATGACGCTTGTATCATCAGCAAACAGTGTCAGTTTAGCTCCTTGTTTCATATAAGAAGGAAGGTCACTCACAAATATCAAGAAGAGAAGGGGACCCATGATCGAACCCAGTGGAACCCATAATGTAACTTCACTCCAGTTAGATGAAGTGAGAAACTTCCTTAAGTCACTCAAACAACTTAAAGAAACACTTTGCTTCCTGTCCTGTAGATATGACATATGCTGTTCAATTTATACCATATAATTGTAATTTCTGTAACATAATGCCATGGTTCGCACAGTAAAATGCTTTGGATAAATCACAGAAAATTCCTATTGGTGACATTTTAGGATTTAAAGATTCCATAATGTTGAAAGTGAAATTGCATATTGCTGTCTCAGTGGAACAGCACTTTTGAAATACCAACTGTGATTTATCAAGTATTCCATTACTGCTGAGATGACTAACCACTCTTGAGTGCATTAGTTTCTCTACAATTTTTGAACATGCTGTGAGCAAGGATAGTGGCTGATAATTATTGACATCTGTGATGTCTCCTTTTTTCTAGAGAGGCTTGACAATGGCATATTTCAAACTGTCTGAAAAAATACCTTGAGTTAGTGATGCGTTACAGATGTGACTCAGAACATCAGCTGTAACTGCTTCACGTTGTTTTAATATCTTGTGAGAGATGTCATTTACTCCAACAATACATTTATTTGTCAAAGATTTAATGATTTTTCTTATTTCACAAGAGGTTGTTAGGTGAATATAAATCTAAGATTTCTCAAAATTGACTCTTCCATGTCATGCTTGGCTTTTTCTTTTGAACTATTCTCACCAATTTTTGCACCTGCACTTCAGAGATGGTTGTTAAATAGATTATCTACTTGTGTAATGTTGGTTACGACGGTCTCAGTCTCTTTAATAGTAATACTATCTACCCCAGTGGTTACTTTGCTTGTCTCTCTTCTAACAACATTCCATACTGATTTTACTTTATTGCCTGAGTTGTTAATTTCCTGTCTAATATACATATTTTTTAATTTTCTGACAATTTTTATCACTATATTACAATAATTTTTATAGCGTAAAATTGCTTCTGGGTCTTTACTAATTCTTGCTGCCTCATACAGTTTTCTTTTCCTTTCTGAAGACACTTCAATACCTGTAGTGATCCAAGGTTTCTTTGAAAACTGTTTGGTGTTACATTTAGTAATTTTTTTGGGGCAACAGTGTTCAAAAAGGGATATAAATTTATCAAGAAATGTGTTGTATTTATCACTGGCATGTGGCTCATTATATATATCTTCTCAGTTAAATATCTTAAACATTCTCTGAAGTGCTCTGTAGATACTGGGTTGACCAGCCTTACACTTTTACGTAATGGTTTCTGAACTGTACACCCTGCTAAGCTTTGCAAGTTAATCAGTTGTGCATCATGGTCTGATAATACATTTATCGCAGGGAATGCATGTGTTAATTTTACATCCTCTTAATGAGCATGTTATTAATTTTAGTTCTGCTTTTGTTACTAGCCACCCGTTTTAAAGTACAAATTCGTCAGTGGAAGAGGAGTTGTCAAGAGGAAATGTATTTAAATTAGATTTAATACTTGCTTCGCTACCTGTCAGACATTTTATGTTATTGGCAAATGATCAAAAATTTCTGTTTCTGCACATTGAATTGCTTTGTGAGCCACTGACTGCTTTAACAATGGATAATAAAGATCATTTTTGGTTCTAGTGTTGCAGGTATGGACCTCATTGTTCTTCTGAAAGTGTGATTTAAAATTTATGACCAATTTCATTAGCGAATATACGTATTGTGATGGCGAAGTTAAAATGCCTAGCTCGTCGAAGAAGTACCAACATGGTGTACATGAATAAACACCACATACTATTCTTACTGCTCGCTTTTGTGCAGTCAATAAATTTTTGTAAGCGATGGGTTACAACAGAAAATTATTCACTAAAACATTATTGAGAGGAGATATGCAAAATGTGTCAAGACACTGATACAACTTGTTTCCAAGATAAGCAATTACACGATGAGCAGAATTGACTGAACTTAATTGTTTGAGAAGTTGAGTGATAAGCTTCTTCCAGTTCTTTTCGTCAATATGTATACCAAGAAATTTGAACTATTCAACCCTATCTACTGACCCCTATTAACGTGTTACATCAGTTGTTGGCATGGCTATTTGTTGTTCAGAACTGAAAACAGTGAGTTTTTTCGAAAATTTCGCTCTGGTTGAGGAACATTTGAGCGGAGCTTTGACGGGAAAGACTGGAAGAGGTAGATAACGCATAAAAAGTTGGAGTCACTTCATGGCAGGTGGAGATGAAGACACTTGGATGGAGACATGGAAGAGAGCTGCAGAGACTTACTTCGAGACTCAGCTCGTCTCTCCACGAGTGATATGTCGCTGCTGCTGGCAGGCCACAGCAGACAACCGTTTTCTTCACAATGAGTTGTGATTCTGCTGCGAACACATGGCAGGGTGGGCTGTCATTGGAGGAGAATGATTAGTGTTTACGATCGTTTCTTTTAAACTTGACTGCGCAATGTGACTTGATATTTCGTCTCATACTAGAGGGATTCTCGATGGCTGGGCAGGCTTAGATATATGCATGTCGTAGCCCAGATTTGAGATACGATCAGAACTATCATTTGCCGCTCGGGGTAGCCGCGTGGTCTGGGCGCCCTCTCACGGTTCGCGCGGCTCCTGCCGTCGGAGGTTCGAGTCCTCCCTCGGGCATGGGCGTGTGTGTTTAGTTTAAGATAGATTAAGTAGTGAGTAGGCTTAGGGACTGATGACCTCAACAGTACGGTCCCATAAGATCTTACCACAAATTTCCAAAAAGAATCATTTAGTGTCCAACAGCGGTTATGCGTTTGAGGGGCGGATTTGTTGGGGTCATCATTACTCTTACTTAATGCATCTCTTGCCGCTTTGTTAAGCAGATCTAAAACGCAGCCGAGTCATCCCGATGTTCCCTACTTATATTTCATTTTGTTTTTGTAGTTTATTAATTGCCTAAACGTGTGGCTTCCTTTCATGTACTTGCAGAGAGTAGATAGAGCTGGGGTTAATCTGCATCAGGGTTCTCAGTTTTATGGATAGATGCAGTTACCCACTTATTAATCAAATGTTTCAAATGGCTCTGAGCACTATGGGATTTAACATCTAAGGTCATCAGCCCCCTAGAACTTAGAACTACATAAATCTAACTAACCTAAGGACATCACACACATCCATGCCCGAGGCAGGATTCGAACCTGCGACCGTAGCGGTTATATGGTTCTAGACTGAAGCGTCTAGAACCAATCGGCCACCACGTCCGGCTACTTATTAATCCTTTAATGATTTTGTGAGAGCCGATATCAAGAAATGTTTTACGACCGCCATTCTTTTCTCATTACTCGCTTCGCTGTGCGAAAAATTCAGTTCCTATGGGGAGCAACTGTCTCTCTGCCAGTCCTGCTGGAACAGATTACTAAAACGACTGAAAGGTTCTTTAGCTTTTGTTGGCTCCTTGCACCATTATGGATCTGGTTATACAATTATCAAGTGGCATCCATAATAATCTGAAACTATATCTTGGATGAGAGCGATGTTTAATTTTTTGGTTTTAACTAACCATAACTTCTGATACTGCTCATCTTTGGTTATTCTGTCGTCCTAGTTGTTTATGGTCCATGTGTTTTTCCTACGTATGCCGTATTATGGTCCTCGGTCGGTGTAGCCTCAGCTAACGACGTTTTAAATTTGCTCGGACAGCGTTCTCTGTCGTTGCATACGAGTCTTAAAAATAGCGAGGTCGTAACTCCCGAAGTATGGGCAGTTGTCGGAGACGTCACTCGGCTGCATAGCCGGAAGTCGTTTGAACATTTTATACGCCGGGGGAAACTCAAGTTCCACGTTCTTTTCGTTCCTGGCAACACAGCGCTTCCGTCCTCCTGCAACTGTCGCCTCGGAACCCTTGAGGTAACCGTGTCAGGAGACGCTCCCTCGTGCCTTTCGACGCCGGAAATGGAGCCCTGGAGTCGAGGAGGAGGAGGAGGAGGGGCGGCAGGTGGGTGGTGGGCGAGGCGTGGAGCTGCGCTGCCGCCACGCCCGCTGCTGCTGGGGCTTCTCACAGTTCGTTCCGTGGTCGCCTGTGGCGGTGATTTACTGGAGAACGCAGACGCAGGCAAGTGGCTGTATTTACCAGGGAGAGGATGGAATAACGGACCACTCACGAAGTTTCTCAAAGAAAAGTGTTTCTCGAAATCAGCACACAGTTCACTTGTAAGTTTGTGAGTGGAGAAAACTAAATAAAATTTGCATACTGGTTTTGTATATCTAAGGTTGCGGGGGTTTAGTTATTGTTTGCTTATTCATGAATTGAGATCAATGTGTGAGGTGAAATGACAAGTTTAATGTCGCATTATTTCTCACCACATTACAGCTTTTGCCACAGTTTTCAACTCGCTAACGTAAAAACAGCGCAATGGATAACGCATCTTGCCAACATCAGAAAGTGAAATGTTTATACACAACAATGTTAAATATTAACTCTCTGGAACAACATTATTATGAAAGTTTAATTGGAAGTTTCTCTACTCCTAAGCACAACAATATGAGAGTTTAATTTGACGTTTCTTTACAAAATCGGTCCTACACATACGTTATGATGTTGGTCAGTACTACGAAAATCGTCCGATTGCGGTTCAAAGTTCGGTATTATTTAGGATGACAATCAAGTCTACGGTGGATGGTTAGTCAAGTGACAAATTTGAGCGGAAGATTACCCAAGGCCGCTCGAGTTTACAGTGGAAGCAAGTTGGTGAACCAACAAAGTTTACGCCTCTGTACGCGGTATTTACCTTTAAGCTGCCACTTGCTGCTGTCTGCAAGGCCTCTCTCTCCAACTGAAATTCCTACAAAACTAATCTGGCCGTTGCTGAACTTTCCAGCAGAAACTTTCCCTTTGTTTCTCGTTATGCGAGAAAACATGTACTCAGCCCTAGTCTTCTCATGTGGCGATATACACGCGTATGATTGGAGCAACGTGCATATTATAGTGCCCTCTCAGTTCTTGCAAGAACAATTAACTAATTTGGCTGGTTGGTTTCTCCACAGTTGGAGCTAAACGTTGCTACACCTAATTTTAGCTGGAGTGCAGCCGTTGCGAACGCAGTGTCCACACCAGTTTCTTCTTTGCGTCGTACAGAGCGTTAAGCGCTCCGTTCTGCACTTGACGGCAGTTCAAATTTCTCTCTTGTCCTACTCGTGGCAGAACTACCTCCCCCACTTGCGTTCGTTTTTCACGTCACGGCTTTGTCCGAGCAATGGGAGCGTTCCTCTTATTTTGTAGAAACGCCCTCTACCAATCGGAACGTCCCTTCTATCAAACTGAATCGAAATTTCAGTAGTTTTCTCCTTCCTAGTGAATTTCCGCCAATCGGACGATTTGTGCCCGTTCTAGACGCCCAAAGTGCATTGACCTTTCTGTGTGTTGCACTCGCTGGACGAAAAGGCGTCACTTGCTTTCTTTCGTATCCCATTGGAATTTCGAAATGCAGTTTTCTAAAGCTTCTTCTCTGCTCTTGTACCGATGCCCTCGCTACGGGCGGCCCTCCAGCTTTAATCACCTGGCCCGGGGTCGCTGTCCTCTTTCCTGCCACCCCCGTAAGTTGTTGCCGGCGTAACTCCTGCAGCGCGGTTTCGCTACGCGATTGTGGAGCTGGCTTTTCAAAAGTAAAAGCGACTCAACTCGCATTCCCTGTTCTACCTTTTGCTCAAAGACATGCATTGTATAGGAATGGTGTGTTAATTACCGTCGATTGACTGTCATCCCCTTTTGCATAACATATTCATAGGCAAATGTTCTCATAACTGTCGATTTACGTTAAGTGTCATCTTCACCATCTCATTGCGATTTGTAAAGGTCTCATGTAAGGTGTGAATCTGGCCATTTATTCTGCCACCTTACATGTAAACAAGCGTCGAGATTCTTAAGATTCCAGAATAGTAAGTTATACTATTTTGCCAAACACATTGGAACATTACATAACGTCAAAGCGCTAGTTTTGTAAGCAAATAAACTCTTCAGATTTACCCAATGTTCTGAGTTTTTCAGTGCTTGCAATGTTGTTTTTGGCGTGCCACGGAACTGGTTGAAATAGTGCTACCTTTCCTGCCTGAGACATCTCGTAAATATTAACATTCTAAATTGTGTAGGATATTTATGTTTGAACATTCTCATGGAGGGCAACGGAGTGTGGTTCGTTAAGTCAGGAAATACTGAGGTAATGAGATTAGGAAGGGAGGCATTAAAAGTAATAGATGCATTTAGCTGTTTGGGTGGCAAAATTACTGTTGATGACCGAATCAGAATAAGTCATGATGTACGTTCAAAATGATGGATCGCTCACTTTTACAAGAGTGCAAATCGGGTCTGTTATTGAAACAAATGAAACAAATCCTAATTTATAAAGTAAGTGTTTCAAGATTCATTTTGCACTTTCAGTTTTTATTGGGCGTGAGTCTATTTTCAATTGATAATTTTTATTATTATTTTAATTGAAAACATTTTTAATACAATTTCTTTGACTGAACATTGAACTAAGTTACTAAAGAATGCTAAACAGGAGTTAATGTTATTGACTTCCCAACCATATTTTCCATCAGAAAGACCTATTTCGTCTCCAATTTACATATTAATATAGGTTTACTGAAGAGGACGTCCTGTACCACGTAGACGAGAACCCGACGGCGAGTAGTAGAAATTGCCCATGCCACCATGTGCCTCACTCGATCGTCTGTAGTCTTGTGGACCCTTACCACTTACAGAACGCCTCCAGCTGGTTTTCCGCTACGTGTCAGTTACTGTGCGTGGTTGCTATATCATAGTGAGGAGATGCTCTTGCTGCCATGCTCTTTTCTTTTTACAGATGAGCCTCAGTTCACCAGGTACATAGTTCAAAACTGCCTAAACACCTGCATTTGGGATGACGGAAATTCTCGTGCCACATTATGAAGTCATTCCAGTAACCCATGATTTAAGATTCAAGGTAAAATTGAATAAAAAAAAACACAAGGCAGAAGGCTTTTCTTCAATTAGGCTGAAGGCCCCAAACAGTCTGATGCTAGAAAGACAAAGATCCCTAATTTGAAAACGGCTGAAGGGGCATGGCTTAAAACAAAACTAAAATAATTTTTAGTAGGCAGAAGGCCCAAGGCTTTATCTTTAAACAATATTTTAATTAGGGTCAAGGCCCAAACAATCTAACACTTGAAAAACAAGGAACTTTTATTTTAAAGCGGCTGAAGGCCCATGACTTAAAACACCCTTAAAAACAATTCAACTTTAATTCAAAACCATCGGCTATGAGCCATACAAATACACACAACAGAAAATAAGAAAAGGCAGTGCAGCTAACGGCGCTCAGAAGTTTCGGGGGGTCGGCCAGCACTTGAAATACTAACGTTCACGTAGGTGAGACACGCAGTGGGCCCAACCATTCTCGACCCGACGACAGCCCAACCAACAGACAGTCAACAGACCCAACGACAAGGTAACTTGCGCTCCACTCGACCAGCACACAACCGGGTGTTCAATGCAAACGTAAAAGGCATGGACGTCCACAACCAAGCATACATTAAGCTACCGAACTACACACTGTGCTGGACAGCGACAACACGGTGAGGAAAGGACACTGCCAAAATTTACGTCAACGGCCAGGGCAGGTAACCGGAACGTTAACAGCCACAAGACAGAAAATTCCGCTGGTGCGTTTCAATTGCAAATAACCAAATACAGTTGGGCTCTTAGACTCACTCCATCGGATGGTGGTTAAACCTTCGCCAACTCGAACACACATGTTGCGCGCAGGAATGCCCCAACAGCCAACAAGGAGAACCAAATGGCACAATGTGAACAGTCTTGACTTTCTGGTAAATTAAATCCACGGACCTCGTAGCAATGGGAACAGCCCCACACACTGCCACTGCGTAGAGACCGCCAGCGGGCCCGGCCAAACTACGACCCGCGGAGATTTCCTCGCTGCTCCACGCCAACCGACCGACCCCTCGCACTCCAGCAAGAAGACAGCACTAAAATAACTGAGCAGTCGACATCACAAGCTACACACAATTTCACAACACTAGAACGAAGAACGCAACCAATGCTAAAAGCAATGACCGAGCAATGACACGGACAAACCACGAGTTGAGACACACACCGTTAACCCATAAGCGATCGGAGAGCAAATACACGTCGTCCGGTAATACGACCAACTGTCGATCAACCAAGACTGTCCCCAGTTCAGGTCACGTGTGCCGGCGATGGTCGTGCGAGTCATGGCTATCCGAGCCTCACTACTGCTCCAACCCGACCGCCATCCGCCGCGTCCCAACTCTACGACTGGCAGGTCCGAACTGCACTGCAAGCGCGTTCCAACTCTCCCACGACAGACGTCAACCGGGAAGTAATAGCAGTCAGCAAAGATAATACAGCAGGGCTATATCGATAAGCGCTGCTACTGCCGCTCACTCACATTCAAAGCAGCAACTCAGTGACAACAGAAATTGAAACTAACGTAACGAGGTAGCAGTATGGCTAAAAAAAAAAATAAAAAAAAGGATGTGAAATAAGAGATGGCGGGAACACGAGCCACGCACCTTTGCACGTTGACTGTAAGTCATCAGCAATTACGACTACACGGGATCATCGAGACTGAACCACGAATCATTGGAGATGTGTCACCTGGTCGGATGAATTACACTGGCTGTAGCACCAGGTCTGTGGCCACGTCCAGATACGGTGTCATTTAGGCAAATGACTGCTGGAAACGTGCACTGTGTCATCGGAGCAGGTTCGTGCGTGGTACTGGAAAGCAAGCAGATGCTAGTATGGCAGGTAATGTATTGATTTTTCCATTGCTTGACCAAGGTCCAACAGAGCATAGCATGACAAGGAAACTGCACTATGCACTAATGCAAAATTGAATGTTTAAATATTGTTTCAAGACTTGCTCAGATTGTGTAAGACTATGAAAGGGTTCGATATTGTGAATATCGACACGTTTTGATTATTAGTTACTTCAAAACTCCATCTTTTGTGAGGTTTTAAAAGGCGCGTAATATTAACGTTAGAAAGCTCTACTTTTGGACGCCGATGTATTTTGTCATAATAACAGAGGGTATTCCACTTTTTCGAAATTTTGGAGGTGTGTAATGTTAAAGTTACGGTTGTACTACTGGAATTTCCTTCAGTTTACCAGAAAAAAAAACCATATTGCAGATGTTTTCATGAAGGTTCCTCATCTGAGTTTTGAATTATTAAGAAGAAACCAGTTTTCACACATAAATTTTCCACAACGAGTGTGAATAACTAACGCTTGCTATTGAGTTACAAAGCCAAGATGAGAGCACTATATTTGTTACATGTATTAATGAAACTGTAACGAGTTTCAAGATAATATTGTTATTTTACAGACATACAGAAATTAAAACGGAGAAAATTGAGAGGTCACACTATACCCTCGGTTCGGTTTGAAAAAATTCTGGAATTCCAAATTTAAGAGTTCGTCGCTAGACATCAACTAGTAATGATATAAATAATTTTGTACTCGTAAAGGGTGCGACTGGGCGCTGCTGCCAAAGTTGGGAGCGATTATGGAGGGAGTTCTTCGTTCGCCGTCCGCGCCGAGCAAATGCAAAGAACGAGGCATCTGCACCTAAGTCATTCGATCGTTATTGGTCATATGGTAAAGCGCTGCGCTCCGCTAAAAAACGTGCCTTGATTTTGTCCACTTCAGTGGCATCTTAAGCCTCGGCTGCGTACAATGATGCGTATCTTAGTGCGTTTAGGTCGAATGTTATATCGCTTATATCTTGGAAAGCTCGTGTTTAGTTCTCGGTATTGTTTTGTGTGTATTATAGAAAACAGCGTAGCCAGTGTCTGAGACGATTCTTCAGATTTAAACTGACAATCAAATTTGCGTGAATGGTAACAAGGAGTCGAGTGCTGAGTAGGATGAGACAAGCTTTAATGATTTTCGAAATTGGTGCTTATGTGTGTGAAATTTAGACACACAACATTGATAATTTAAACAACAGGAGACTTATTTATCGCTATGCTTCGCGACTACTTTTCATTATACTTAGAGAGTTAGTACATTTTACTTCATTTTCCGCAAACTGAGCATTGCACCTGTGGACTGAAGACTTTGGACAGCACGCTCTGGCTGTTAACATAAATAGTTTCTGGACCCTTGTAAAAGGCTGTGGCGTCCAGAAAATCGCACAAGATTATCAAACATTTCAGATTACAAACTAAATACTGCAGTGGGGGCACTACTATCCTATGGGAGACATCCACCTGCGCTTGGTGGATATGGTGGTATTAATCGAAGGTTCAAAAATGGTTCAAATGGCTCTGAGCACTATGGGACTTAACTTCTAAGGTCATCAGTCCCCTAGAACCCAGAACTACTTAAACCTAACTAACCTAAAGACATCACACACAACCATGCCCAAGACAGGATTCGAACCTGCGACAGTAGCGGTCGCGCAGTTCCAGACTGTAGCGCCTAGAACCGCTTGGCCACCCCGGCCGTCCTAATCGAACGCAGCATTACAACTTTGCACTATGTGAAGATTATTACGGACCACTTCTATTCCTCCATGTTTGATGTCTTCCTCGGAGGGGATGACATCTTCCAGTGTGATAACTATCCATGTCACGAGGTTTGAGTAGTCTTGCATTGTTTGAGCAGCATGACAGCCAACTCAGGTTGATGTCTTGGCCACCAGATTCATTTGATCTAAGTCGATGGAACACATCTGAGACGATATCGGGCGCCAAGTCCGTTCTTACAAACTACTGTCCTGTAATTTATTGGAAATTCGTGACCTGCGTGGAGACATCTGGTTGCCACACGCGCCTCCTGTATCCTACCAAACACTTGTCGAATTCATGCCGCCTAGAATCTTTGCTGCATCGCCTCCAGAAGCTGGACCAGCACGCTGTTAATCAGGGGTTTGTGGTGTTCTGGCTGGTCAGTGTATATAAATAATGTAGTGCATAACGTCGGGAACCGTTCGTAAACGCTGCTGTTGGCTGTAGGAAGGCTGCACCGTCAGAAGGCTGTAGCGAAATGCAGAATCACCTGCAGAGGACCGACGACTTATGCAGGAAATGGCAGCTGACTCTGGACGCAAATGAATTTAATGTATTGCAGAAATAGGCTACTTCCGATAATGCTTCTGGCGATACTCCACAAGAAGCAGCGGAGATCATGAAATACCTACGGATTACCGTCGGCTGTATCTCAGGTGGAATCCATACGTATTACACAAATGGGTGCACTTATACAGGGAGAATCACCTAAAACTTGCATCGCAAATATTGTGGAAATGGAAAGTGCTTTGATGTGCGGTTTTCGCAGAATGGATTGGTAGTCAGGACTCGTAGTTTTAGCCAATACACAGATTGTAACAGTTCTCGGAAAGTGTATATTTTGTACAAACACACACTTCTGAAATGGAACAGTGCCTATAGGCATTCACAGACTAAAAGTAGGGAAAATTTAAATGTTAGTGGTGGTTGTTGCAGGATTCTAGTGCGAGTCTTTTATGAGAGACCGTAGTTTGAAAAGTTACCACATCGGCTCTTGTACAGTACTTGTGGTACCACACACAAGTGCATACATCAGCTATGTGGATTCTGACCAGTGACGAGACAACTGACAAATCACAGGTTGTGTTCAAAATGACCTCTGGCAGTAGCAATACACGCTTGCAGTCTGGTATGGAACGACTGCTGCACACGTGCTAGCATTTCAGCGGGAAGTCCGAGGAGGTTGCAGTAATACGTCGCCGCATATCATCGGGTGTAGTTAGTGAGTCCCTGTTGACAGCGTCTTTCAGCTTTACTCACAGAGAAAGGCGTCAAATCCGGGTAACGGGCCGGCCAAGGTACAGATACTCTGCCGTCCAGTATACCGATTTGGAAACAGTGAAGACATGCTGTAGTACTTTGTGCACTATTGGCTGGACAGCCATGTTGTTATCACAGATTTCTCCTAATCTGCAGAGGAACGTCTTCCAGCGTCCGTGTAAGATGGTCTGTTGGGAGGCTGTGATACTTGTATGCGTTCGGTGTTCCGTCTATCGAAAACGGGCGTATGAGTTGATGGTTCACTATCGCACACCACACGTTTGCGCTCCATGGACGCTGACGTTCCACCTGAAGAAAAAAGTTTCAAATGGCTGTGAGCACTATGGGACTTAACTTCTAAGGTCATCAGTCCCCTAGAACTTAGAACTACTTAAACCTGACTAACCTAAGGATATCACACACATCCATGCCCGAGGCAGGATTCGAACCTGCGACCGAAGCAGTCGAGCGGTTCCAGACTGAAGCGCCTAGAACCGCTCGGCCACCCCGGCCGGCCACCTGAAGAAGCCAGCGAGGACTGTCAACAGGCCAACAGTGCGTGCTTCGGCGGTTTCCCTGGATACGATTGGTAAATTTGGCTTCATCACTAAATAAGACCCGGCCGCTGTTTCTCGAGCGGTTCTAGGCGCTTCAGTCCAGAACCGCGCTGCTGCTACGGCTGCAGGTTCGAATCCTGCCTCTGGCATGGGTATGTGTGATGTCCTTAGGTTAGTTAGGTTTAAGTAGTTCTAAATCTAGAGGACTGACGACCTCAGATGTTAAGTCCCATAATGCTTAGAGCCATTTGAACCATTTTGAACTAAATAAGACACATGATATATCTGGACTATTCTGTCTTAATATACGTGTACAGAACGTAACACGATTTTCTTACTCGTTTTCATGCAGCTCTGGATGGAGAGAGATGTGAAAGGGTCGAACCTATGTCGATTGAGGAAGTGTAGGACACTTAATTGACTCATGCTGCTTCCTCGTGCGATTGCGCTGGAGCTAACGTGCGCATTAACTGCAAAAGCTGCAAGAACATTAATTTCTCCCTCTTCCGTTGTCACTTGTTTCTTTCTGTTACGTTATCCAGTTTTTAGACTACAACTTTTACACAAATGATTGAAGGGGTTGATAAGTAATTACCGAGATGACCGACGTCTATTGGGATAACTTGCCGCTTACACAGTACAAGAGCGAACTGCATTCTTCCGACACTCTCCTTACAACATGAGCATGTGGGCTCTTTCTGCAGTGGTAAGTCCCATCTTCCACTCAGGATCTACTACTTTCACAATCACACACTAACTGACTAGCAAGTCGCAACGCACTCAAGGAACACACTAGCACACTGTAAGCAAACAAGTAGCATCGTACCTAGGAACAACGCAGGTTGAATTGCACAAACAAGTGTCGATGTGGGAATTTTTCAGAATACGATATCTCGTCAACGACTCGCACTAGAATTCTGTAACAAACATCAATGACATTCCAATTTACCCTACTTATAGTTTCTTAATATCAGTAAAGTATTGTTCCATTTAAACAAGTGCATGTTTGCACAAAAATACCTTTCAAAGAATTTAATGATTATAAAGAATCCGCCTCGACTGCAAACAGAAACCGGATGTTGACCCAGGTTTCGCCGCGGATAACCACGCCTTCTTCGGATCACAATAAAACTACAAAGTGCCTAAAGAGGCATGGTCCAACATTAATACAGAACGGCCAAAAGGGCAAAAGACTCGCATAAAATGTAAAATAAACGGTACATGTGTACCATGTCAATAGCTGTACTTAGTTCAAACATCAGAAGCTTGCTTCGTCACTCCCCCCCCCCCCCCCCCCCTCCCCCAACGTTCGGTGGGCCGCGGGCTCTCAGGTTTAACTGATACACACGTACCGTTTATTTTACATTTTATGCTAGTCTTTTGCCCTTTTGGCCGCTCTGTATTAATGTTGGACCATGCCTCTTTAGGCACTTCGTAGTTTTAGTGTGTTCCGAAGAAGGCGTGGTTATCCGCGCCGAAACCTAGGTCAACATACGGTTTCTGTTTGCAGTAGAGGAGGATTCTTTATAATCATTAAGTTATTCACGATTTCTGACGCGCTGCAATGTTAAAAGTTCTCTTTCAAAGAACTATGACAATCTGTTTATTGGCTGACAGTACGAGCACAACAGACTACCAATCAATTCTGTGAAAATCACACATGAATAGCACTTCCAATTTCTACAATACTTGAGGTGCAAGTTGTAGGTGATTGATCCTGTTTAATTGTGTATGTATGTTCTACATTTCCTGCCTCCATAGTGGCCGAGCGGTTCTAGGCGCTACAGTCTGGAAACGCGAGACCGCTACGGTCGCAGTTTCGAATCCTGCCTGGGGCATGGATGTGTGTGACGTCCTTAGGTTAGTCAGGTTTAAGTAGTTCTAAGTTGTAGAGGACTGATGACCTCAGAAGTTAAGTCCCATAGTACTCAAAGCCACTTGAACAATTTTTTGATCTACATTTCCTCCTAAACCACTACACCGATTTCAGCCCAACTTGGTACACTTATCACTTACTGTCAGGAGATAATCGCTGTGGGGTAACAGCTACCTAGCTATCAAAGGGGAGGTGATGGGAATGGAAAAGCTGTATAGCCCACGACCCGCTAAAGGGAGGTAATGACAGTGACACGTTAAGTGCCCTCCGCCACACACCGTTGGGTGGCTTGCGGAGTATAAATGTAGATGTAGATACCCAAAATTTTTCATGCAGTATTTCAGAATAAGAGTACTTCGTGACTTGCAACAAACTTGACACATAATTTCAAATCTCTTCCAGACTTTTTATCGCTGACAGTCCCCACAAAATAATGGAAGGCAAAACAGTTCATCGCTTAGCACATTTTCGGTGTGGATGCCGCATGAATCATGACGATTTAATTTGTTACTTCTTTACTACTACTAACTATGTCAGCGACATATTTTGCAGACGATATTCACATATACCACTAAATGTACCAGAAGAATTATATCATAGTACGACATATAATTCAGGAGATATGACGTCATAAACAGTGAGATGTGTGAGAAATTGCCGCATCAGGAATGAAGTTTTAATTTATTATTTCTTTGCTATTGACAGTATTCGCAACGCATTTCGTACACAGTAGTCACATATGTCACTGCATGTGCCTACAATAATATATGACTGTACGGCACACGGTTGAGGAGATACGGCGTCACAAACATTAAGCTGCGTGAAAGTGAACCTGCAGGACGAGGTTCGCTAGAGATACAGGTGAATATGTGTACAAATACGTGTGAAATGTGTTAAATTTATGTGAAATATATCTGACATGTGTGTATGCTAGCGAAGGCACGGGTAGGAAGCTCATCTTAAGCGCTTGGAACGATTTCAACCAAATTTGGTATACATATTACTTACAATCTGGAAAAAAATACTGTGGGGTTAAGAATGTCCAGAATCCTACTGGCGTGGGAATGATAACTTGGAGAGAGAAGTGGGGAGGAGGTGATGGACAGAGGGGGACGAGCGAATGGATACACAATAGGGGAAGATGTAGACAGAGAGCGAATGGACAGAGGGAGGTGCAGGAGAAGTGGACAGCAGAGGGGGCCGAGGAAATAGATAGTGAAGGGAAAGGAGGAGACAGAGAAACAAGGAAACGGAGGAGGTGAGTTAATAGAAGACTGGAAATAATTCATACTCAGTAACGGGCAGTCAGATGAAAAAAGTAATTAAATTGTTTCTTATTGCCAAAGTAATAGCCATATCTGTTAATACGGTTCTCCCTCAGCGAGGCAAGATGGTCAGTTCCTTCATGGAAAAATGTTTGCAGCGTTCGTAACCATGATATGTGGCAAAGTGTTATGGGACCAAACTATTGAGGTCATCGGTCCCTAAGCTTACACACTACTTAATCTAAACAAACTTTTGCTAATGACAACACACATCCATGGCCGAGGGAGGACTCGAACCTCCGACGGGGCGAGCCACGCGGACCTTGACAAGGCGCCTAAGACCGCTCGGCTAACCCGCGCGGCTAACCATGATTGTACCCGGGCGTGCAAATCGACGGCAACGAATATCTTTCTGCGGTATTCCAAAAAATGGCAGCATGTGGGGGGCATTATCCTGCAATGTAATTCATGTGCAAAACAAATGTCTTACAAAACACAGTTTGACCTATGCTTGAATACTGCTTGCGACTGTGGGATTCTTAGCAGGTTGGAGTAATTGATTAGAGAGACAACATGTAACGAAGAGCGACGCCTTTCGTCACGGAATCGTTCAATCAGACAAAAGCATTACAGAGATATGCTATAATGCTATAATGCTAATGCTATAAGAGGGGTGTTGTGCATCGCGGAGAGGTTTACTATTGGAATTTCGAGAGTAGGGCAACATATTATCTCGTCTCACATACGTCTCACGAAAAGCCCACAACAAGAAAAATATTGGAAATTAGAGGTCACAGTAAGTTTTCCAACAATCATTCTTCCACATGGACAGGGGCGGAGGGGTGGGGGGGGAGGGGGGAAGGAGGGGTAAAGAAGTGATATTAGAAGTTTACCCCACCCCGCATGGAGTGGCTTATAGAGTACTGAGGTAGATACAGAAATCTTTTTAATGTACCTTGTACAAATAAGAACATAGACTATAGAAAAATAATGGTGCGTAACAGACCATCTCGCTCTAAATCATTTACGCAATGTATGTCGACAAAGAATTTTCCTTGTGGTACATGTGGTTTCAATGAGGTGTAACAAAGAATGGTGATTCATAGGAGGATACGATATATTTACACTGTCACAACGTCCAGTCTCGAAGAGCCCATTTACACTGCTGCAGTAAATGACAATGTTGTTGGGTGAACATGAAAATAGGCAGAGTAAGTCTGTTATAGAAGAAATAAAAACTTTGAGGTTCGCCGATGACATTGTAATTCTGTCAGAGACAGCAAAGGACTTGGAAGAGCAGTTGAACGGAATGAACAGTGTCTTGAAAGGGGGATATAAGATGAACATCAACAAAAGCAAAACGAGGATAATGGAATGTAGTCAAATTAAATCGGGTGATGCTGAGGGGATTAGATTAGGAAATGAGACACTTAAAGTAGTAAAGGAGTTTTGCTATTTAGGGAGTAAAATAACTGATGATGGTCGAAGTAGAGAGGATATAAAATGTAGACTGGCAATGGCAAGGAAATCGTTTCTGAAGAAGAGAAATTTGTTAATATCGAGTATAGATTTAAGTGTCAGGAAGTCGTTTCTGAAAGTATTTGTATGGAGTGTAGCCATGTATGGAAGTGAGACATGGACGATAACCAGCTTGGACAGGAAGAGAATAGAAGCTTTCGAAATGTGGTGCTACAGAAGAATGCTGAAGATAAGGTGGGTAGATCACGTAACTAATGAGGAGGTATTGAATAGGATTGGGGAGAAGAGAAGTTTGTGGCACAACTTGCTTGGAGAAGGGATCGGTTGGTAGGACATGTTTTGAGGCATCAAGGGATCACAAATTTAGCATTGGAGGGCAGCGTGGAGGGTAAAAATCGTAGAGGGAGACCAAGAGATGAATACACTAAACGGATTCAGAAGGATGTAGGCTGCAGTAGGTGCTGGGAGATGAAGAAGCTTGCACAGGATAGAGTAGCATGGAGAGCTGCATCAAACCAGTCTCAGGACTGAAGACCACAACAACAACAACAAGTCAGTTATGGGGCCCCATGCTCAACAAGATGCGCTTTTACAGGCACACGATGAAAGTGAGTTTCGCCTTTTACAACAAAGTTCACGTCGCCTTATAACATGGACTTTGGGTAGCTGAGCGCTAACTGTGCACAAACTCATTGCTTAACGTAATTTATTCGGCCACGGGTGCCAAATCATCTGATATTTTATGAAATTTAATTGGTTATTGGCCTTAGTCCTTGTATTCAATAGGAAATTGCACAAAGAATTTTTAATTAATGAATACCGGAACGACCGACCAGGGGTCACACTTTCATAAACGTACGAAGGGATTTTCTCTCACAGAGTGCAAGTGGTTTAACTAAGCAGCTACGTTATAAACATTTTTTTCAATTATGGAGCGTACACCTAAGACGACATTTAAATGGAACACACGTAATAGTACTATTGCTATGGTTCCATACTGGCAAGCAGTACTAACATACTAATCATTTCTCATGAAAGGGTTTAGTGGTTCGGTAGATTAAGTAAGCCCACACTTAACGCGCAGTTACATACGCACAAAGATTCGAAAGGAAAGTTCACCACTTTCCATTACCTAATAAATCATTAAGCCAACTCGTGACTCACGACGAAATGAACCGTGATAAGCAACTGAACAAATGTTACGTGAAGTGCTTCGTGACCAAACAAACACCGATACTGCTTCCATCCGAATTTAGGTAAAACGATACTGAATTCTTCACTCGCGAGAATTCTAAACGAGTTTCATTGTTTCAGAGAAACCTAACTCCAGATCGATACTAACTCCCATCCAAAATCGCTACTTACTTCATCACGGAGCAGCAACATTCGCTGCGATTGCTCTCGTTCACGTACTGGTAAATTCTCTCTAAAACTTGAACTTCCTTGTCTCTGCATATACAGCGAGCGATTAAAACTTGTAGAGCACTTGCCCGTGGAAGGCAAAGATCCCGAGTTCGAGTCTCGGCTCGGCACACAATCTGGCAGGAAGTTTCATATCAGCGCACACTCCGCTGCAGAGTGAAAATCTCATTCTGGAAACATCCCCCAGGCTGTGGCTAAGCCATGTCTCCGCAATATCCTTTCTTTCGGGAGTGCTAGTTCTGCAAGGTTCGCAGGAGAGCTTCTGTAAAGTTTGGAAGGTAGGAAACGAGGTAATGGAAGAAGTAAAGCTGTGAGGACGGGGCGTGAGTCGTGCTTGGGTAGCTCATATGGTAGAGCACTTGCCCGCGAAAGGCAAAGATCGCGAGTTCGAGTCTCGGCCCAGCACATAGTTTTAATCTGCCAGGAAGTTTCAATAGTTCCGTTTTCTGCCACCAGATGAAAGTATGATGCTGTAAGCCGTGAGAATGTGGTGAGGGTTGAGGAAAAGGGAGGGTGAGGGGGGCTGAAGAACGAACACATGATAACGGTGGTTCTAGCACGTTTATTAAGATACGTTCACAACACATGTTCAGTATCGTGTCAGCAACATGCTGCATGCCGGCCGGAGTGGCCGAGTGGTTCTAGGCGCTACAGTCTGGAACCGCTACGGTCGCAGGTTCGAATCCTGCCTCGGGCATGGATGTGTGTGATGTCCTTAGGTTAGTTAGGTTTAAGTAGTTCTAAGTTCTAGGGGGCTTTTGACCTCAGATGTTATGTCCCAGTGTGCTCAGAGCCATTTGAACCATTTGAACATGCTGCATACGTAATAAGGCACTGAAGACACTCGCTCGGAGCATATCCGGTGTAATCAAAGCGATATGTCGTTTTACGCTATCCTTCGGATGAGGAAGAGTCCGCATACGTCCCTCCGCGACACGATCTTTCAGGTATCTCCACAACCAAAAGTCACATGGATTTAGGTCGGTGGACCTGGAATGCAATATATCTTGAAATTGCGTAGAGATTACGTTTCGCTACCGAAGGTTTTTCGAAGAAAATCTCTCACCTCAAAAGCGTCATATGATGTCGCCCCATCGTGTATGAAAATAGTGGTGTGAACACATTTGCATTCTTGTAATGCTGGAATCACGTGTTGCGCAAGCAAGTCCTCATAATGTGCAAGTGTCACTCTACAACTAACAGGCCTACGAGGTGTAATTTCCTCGAAGGAAAACAGACCGAGAATGAAAGAGCTTGTGAAACCATGGTACACAATATGAGTGCAGTGACATTACTACACAACATGTGGCGGAATACGGTTCATACGCGACAGTTCTGTGCGTTCACGGCACGTGCAAGTAAAATGTGCCTCGTCCATACAACGAATATTCCCTGGCCTCATATCTTCCATTTCTGCGAGTACCAAAAAACGAAGAGCAATGTCACGGCGTTGTAGCTCATCATGTTGAAGCGTATTCTCAGTTTTATAGGGATACCAGTGTAAAATGGGGGAGAGACAATTCCTGAGACACAGCTCGACCGCTAGCTGCAGAATTTGAGGCATGCGCCGCACGTCCGGCTACCGCTGCAGCAACAAACGTCATGGGAATGGATCGCCTTCCTCTTCTTGCTGCACCACCTGACTCACCTGTATCTTCGAAGTTCTTGATCATGTTCTGTAGCCAATTTATTGAGATGGGGTCTCATCAAAGCTGTTTCTCTCAGCGATATTCTCGCAATGCAGCGCTGCTATTGCTGGCATTCTGATACAACAGCTGTACCACTAGTGAATGCACGGTCTTTCTTCTCAATAGCCATTGCATTTCGTACGGAAAACTTCAACCTTCTTAACCATTTACACCAACAGTGACTTCGCAAAAGAAACCAACACGCATCGACAAACAGTATACTGACATCAAAACGGTAAACATTTCACATTCTAACTGCTTACAACGCCATATTTTCATGGCAAGAAAGTGGAAACTATTACTTTTTGGGCGTAATACGTGAGCGCACCGATTAATGAACATATCTGCGATGTTTCAGCTTCATGCGACGTGTACAGCCCGAACTGCAGCACTCGGAACACTGTCAGTTTAATTATAACCACACGGTGCATTGCATATGTCCAGCTAAGTCATTAATTATACTCTGTACACACATCAACAAATACACTTAGACATGCACTAGGCTTTTAGATTAAGTTAGAAATAGTTGCCATCTACCGAAGAATGTTCGACGAGGCTTCACTTGATTGTAAGACAAATTGCAGGCCGTTGTGGCCGAGTGGTTCTAGGCGCTTCAGTCTGGAGCCGCACGACCGCTACGGTCGCAGGCTCGAATCCTGCCTCGGGCATGGATGTTTGTGATGTCCTTAGGTTAGTTAGGTTTAAGTAGTTCTAAGTTCTAGGGGACTGATGACCTCAGATGTTAAGTCCCATAGTGATCAGAGCCATTTGAACCATTATACCGACGTTAATACTCAGTTTAATTTCATACACATTCCTACATAATTATGAGAAAAACTACATACAAGTGAAACTTGTTGACAGAATTCATTCATTACTTAGATTCCCGTGTGAAAATGGTTTAAGACAGCTATGTCACAGGGTGTCGTAACCCCCATCTTCTCCGTTCGGAAATTCAACTTTCTGTCTGCACTTTGTTGGATGACTTGTATAATGTGATTTTTATTAACGACTGCCATTTTCTTAGAAAAAACGTATTTATACAGAACCACATATTTCCCTTTAAATCGTTTACTTTTCTGTCTGTGGAGGCTTGTTGTTCGCAGTCTATCACCACTAACCTCATAGTTGCTCAGTAAACCAGCAGTTCCCATCTTTTAGGAGCAGCGTGTTGTCCGTGAACCTGGGCATTTGTATTAGTTTCATCTGCTCTTTTATCCACAGTTAAAAATTTCTTTTTAATTATATTGATAGTTCTTCGACATACAAGTTAAGAAAAAGAGCACTCAAGCTGCCCTGCCATTTTGTCTAACGTGCTTCTTAACCTGGATATGTGACATGCACTATGTGATCAAAAGTATCCGGACACCTGGCTGAAAATGACGTACAAGTTCTTGGCGCCCTCCATCGGTAATGCTGGAATTCAGTACGGTGTTGGCTCACCCTTAGCCGTGATGACAGCATCCGCTCTCGCAGGCATACGTTCCATCAGGTGCTGGAGGGTTTCTTGGGGAATGGCAGCGCATTCTTCACGGAGTGCTGCGCTGAGGAGAGGTATCGATGTCGGTCGGTGAGGCCTGGCACGAATTCGACTTTCCAAAACATCCCAAAGGTATTCTGTAGGATTCAGGTCAGGTCTCTGTGCAGGCCAGTCCATTACAGGGATGTTATTGTCGTGCAACCACTCCGCCACAGGCCATGCAATATGAACAGGTGCTCGATCGTGTTGAAAGATGCAATGGCCATTCCCGAATTGCTCTTCAAAAGTGGGAAGCAAGAAGGTGCTTAAAACATCAGTGTGGGCCTGTGTTTTGATAGTGCCATGCAAAACCACAAGGGGTGCAAGCCCCCTCCATGAAAAATACGACCACACCACAACACCGAGGCCTCCGAATTTTACTGTTGGCAGTACAGACGTTTGAGTATGACGTTCACCGGGCATTCGCCATAACGACACCCTGCCATCTGATCGCCACATTGCGTACCGTGATTCCTCATGCCACACAACGTTTTTTCCATTGTTCAACCGTCCAATGCTTACGCTCCTTACACCAAGCGAGGTGTCGTTTGGCATTTACCGGCGTGATGTGTGGCTTACGAGCAGCCGCTCGACCATGAAATCCGAGTTTTCTCACCTCCCGCCTAACTGTCATAGTACTTGCAGTGGATCCTGATGCAGTTTGGAGTTCCTGTGTGATGGTCTGAATAGACGTCTGCCTATTACACGTTACGACCCTCTTCAACTGCCGACGGTGTCAGTCAGTCAACAGACGTGGACGGCCTGTTCGCTTTTGTGCTGTACGTGTCTCTTCACGTTTCCACTTCACAATCACATAGGAAGCAGTGAACGTAGGGATGTTTAGGACTGTGAAAATATCGCGTACAGACATATGACACAAGTCACACCGAATCACCTGACCACGTTCGAAGTCTGTGAGTTCCGCGGAGCGCCCCATTCTTCTCTCTCACGGTGTCTGATGACTACTGAGGCCGCTGATATGGAGTACCTGGCAGTAGGTGGCAGCACAATGCATCTAATATGAAAAACGTATGTTTTTGGGGGTGTCCGGATACTTTTGGTCACATAGTGTATAATCTATTGTGACCAGGCGAAACTACTTTCATCCGGCTACAGCTAAAGGTTCGTTGGTTGCTTAATGAATTGTCACGTCAAACTAGAACACATGACATATTAGTTTACTTTATCATATTAATGAATAAAAGATTTACTTAACTTTCACATACTTCTTTGCCGCATAATTTACTGTTACAGTACAAAACGTAATATTTAAATGAACAAGTGCATCACAAACATGAACTATCTCGTTTGTCTTATACTGCGATGCTGACTCCGTCAGATTGGGTCACGAACTGGGCAGAGCTCATATTACCTCGGCTCTGTATTGACCTCAGTGTGGGTGCGCTGCTGTGAGGGGGGGGGGGGGGAGGGGGGGAGGGAGGGGGGGAGGGGGGGAGGGGGGGAGGGATGCGTCGTCTTCTAGAGCGCCACACATGCTTTGTTGTGGATTGCAATGTACCCTCACTAATGTGTGTGGTATAAATTCGTGTTGCTAAATTTGGGGTGGCAAATCTACAACTTTTATTAGTAAATTACTCCTGTATTTCTGTAACGTGAACCCCGTTTTTGCTAGCATTTCGAGGATCCTGTTTTGCGTTACGCAATCAAAAGTTTGCCGAATTCACACAGCAATATATATAGGGTGACCTAGGAGGAATTGTCAATATTCAGGGATATGACACGAACAATCACTCGAAGCAAAAAAGTCTAGTATGGGCGCTAAACTACATACGTTAAAACCTATGAGCACTTCTTCATCTTGGCTACTGTGAAACTACTATCTTGTACCGAAAAAGCATTCACAGCTCTTAAGTTATGCATTTTAGAACCCATGTGTGCTGTACTTTTTTGCTCCGAATATCCGTTCTCGTCATATCGCTGAATGTTTTGACCATCCCTCCATGGCCAATTATGTCAAAAGGGCTGCGATATTAACTAATGAAAGAGGTAATATGTAACATGTTTTTTGAAACTGCTTCGCTTCCGCGAGGACTTAATTTCGTCCACCAGCGAGGATCGACTGTCCATTTCAGTTAATACGATGCGGAGTCACATGGTGTAGCATTTGCGTGCGGCTTCATTACGCTGTAGGCAGCGGCGTTCGTCAGCTGCCCCTGTAATTGTATCAGCAAATCTGTTGCGCAGTTGACGCATATTGCTCCGTCAATATGGGAGCGTTAATGAGTTTCCCGGTATCAAAATACAAGCATACAGAGTAGTAATTGATTCCGAAGACTACTCAATAAATGTGTAGTATATACTGATGTGGGGCCGGCCGGAAAGATTATTTTAGGATTACACAATAAAACCTGCGAATGGGTAACTTGAAAGTCTAGTTAGTAGCGAATGTGGTGTCCACATAAAAATTATCTCTCTTACCTTGATATTCTAGTTTTAATGAAATTAAATATTTTATTTGGAATAGCTGAAAGGAAGAACATATCCAAATATAGATGCTATCTACGTACAAGGGGTGGCCACGACGTTGAGATTACAGAGTTACTTCAAACTTATTAGGCCAGTAACACAACTTAAGGCCAAGTAGTAAGGTGCACTACTGTGGCAATTCCGAGAAAATTGCGAGAGAAGTTTTACGGCACTATTGTGTGACTTATGTATCTGTGCGTAGGCGCTGGCTGTTAGGCTTCATGGTGAAGTGGTTAGCGTTCGAGCTTCATAAGACGAGAGGATGGGACACGACGGTTCGATTGCTGCTCAAACTTAATTATTCATCTATTTTTTCATTACTGGTCATATTATTTAAATTATATGACGTTTGATAGTTAATATAACGAAAAACAACACGTGCATTTTCATGACGTATTTGCATAAATTTTTAGTTTATGTTTTCCATGTGTATATGAAAAATACCATCTTGCAAAGTGTGATGTCGAGAGGGCATCCGACGAGTAACTGTACATTACTTTTGTGGTCTCGCACATTGTGACTTACTATATTACTGATTGTAAACAACGTCATTCGCATAATTATTTACCGAGGTTTGACTTCGGTTTTCCAAGCCTGCCACTCGTCCTCGGAAATTTAATCACAAATAGTAAATAGTCAAATAAAATGTGAAATTCACTAAAATTTTATGAAAATGCACGTGAAAAGTACAATATTAGAATAGAAGATTGTCGTTCGCAATCCTATCACAATACCAGAAACATGAGTGGGAAATAATGAGGTTTAAGTGCAAGTATAAAAGAGCTGAATTCATTACCTTTTAAGTGCCCTGTGTTGCTCACTCGTTAAAACTCGTAGTCCAAAACAGCGCAGATGAATCGTTAGAGGGTTGGGTTGTTTTGGGGGAAGAGACCAAACAGCGAGGTCATCGGTCTCATCGAATTAGGGAAGGATGAGGAAGGAAGTCGGCCGTGCCCTTTCAAAGGAACCATCCCAGCATTTGCCTGGAGTGATTTAGGGAAATCACGGAAAACCTAAATCAGGATGGCCGGACGCGGGAATGAACCGTCGTCCTCCCGAATGCGAGTCCAGTGTGTTACCACTGCGCCATCTCGCTCGGTTGAATCGTTAGAATCAGTTGGTGCTTTTCACGTTTTGCAATGACTGTATGACTTTTTTTATAGCTTCTAATCATCTTTGGCACGTTCTCGTGAAGAATTATGGACGACTTAAGACATTGTCCGAAGCTAGATGGTTGTGCTGTGAGGAAGCATATCTGCTGTTCGACAGAATTTCTACACCGTTAGCATGTCATTACAAGAAAGAAGAAAAGGAAGCGACAAGAAATCAGGCAGAATCGCTTCGCAAAAGCTGGAGGCAGCAAGTATTGGTTGTTTTATGGGATGATGTGTTGTCTCAAATGGACTTAATTAGTGTATGTCAATTGTTGCGATCATTGGTTCCGTTTTTCAGTCAAGTCACTGAAAATTTTAATGAATGGAGAAACCAAGCTAAGAACTTAAGTGAGCAAGTGTATCAAGAATATAGCGACGAAAGGAAATGCAAAAGAGGAACATTTGAAGCGTTCTATGAAAGAAAGGGCTGCTAAACTTTCCATGAGTCGACTTAATACAATTATTGGTTGAAAATGATCTTGGTAATATTTTTCCACAGATGATGATTCCTTACCGAATTTTCCTCTCAATAACGATTGCGAATTGTGAAGCTGAGAGAGAATTCTCCAAACTAGTTCTTATCACGAACAAATTACGTTCTACAATGCAAGAAGAACGCTTCTCCGCTCGCGCCTTGTTATAAATTGAACATGAGGTGACCAGTTCTCTTGACTTCAAGAATGTGGTAGAGGACTTCGCTAGGACGAAAGCGAGGAAAAGAAATATTTGAGGTACTCATGTTTTATTTATTAGATTTATGTAATCGGGGAACTTTGTGTATTTTTTAAAAGTGCGACTGAAAAGTTCCATTAGGTATAATGTCATCTAACGCATGGCATAGCTGATATAGAGTTACATGTTTTGGGTTACCATTCCAACAGTATTTTCACAGAAATGTGTTAGAACTATGTAAGCAAGGGCCACACACATATTTAACCTCAGGCCTCCATGTGGGTTAACCAGGTTCTGGTGCCACCCACTTCCAATTTATTTATAAGTAAATCTTTCCATCCTGTCTGTTTCGTCGCCCACTCCTTTGCTTTCCTTTTCTCCTAGTAATCCAAAATTGTATATCCTCGTTTTTGATTGGTCTTCACTGATTCTAATCTATCAATTTCATACTCTTCCCAGTCTTTGCCTTGGCGTCTCCACACACATTGCCTTACAAAAAGTGCGAAGCACTCAGAAGGGGACGAGAAAATGAAATGAAACGTCACTGGATGAGCTGGTATGTGATTTCAGTGATTATAAAATTACATCAAACTTACAAACAACTTGAAGGATTGAGTCCTTTCATCAATATGACGTTTCTCCCTCTCTGGCCTGCATCCTTGCATTGATCTAGTTGGGAAGGGTGGCTAAAGCTGTTGTATCTCCTGCTGAGACAATCTGGCCCACAACTGTTCTACATGGGCGTTGATGTACTAGATAATGACACTGGGACCTGAAGTCATATCCGATGGCTCCCCATATTATAGCGACAAGGGTGTTGCAGCTTCGCCTCAGAAAAACGTCGGCATAATTGGACCTCTCCTCTCCGGGGTAGTGCAGAACCTCGACTCATGGCTGAACACAGTAAAATGCCAGCTTTCAGCAGTCCATGCTTCCCGGTCGCGGCACTACTCCAAACAAAGCGATTGTACTGTGGAGTGAACGGCAGCCTAAGCATGGGACAGTGATTCGCTATTCCGGCTTCTGCTGGTCTCTCACCAGTGGTGTGGGAGGACAAAGGATGTTGCAGCGGCGGCTCGTCAGTATACATTCTGGGTGTTCACAAATCTTTAGACTCAAATAAATTTGAGAGTGTTAAATTAATAGCATCTGCAGTATAACAGCAATGCTTATCAACAAGTTTATACAACTACAGCCACTGCCAATAATAATAACAACAGTAATAGTAATAATAATAATAATAATAATCCCCGCGGAGGCCCGGGAAATGAATAGGCCTCCGGTATGTTCTGCCAGTCGTAAAAGGCGACGAAAAGAACAAACCACTAATAGGGCTAACCCCCCTTTTAGTGTGATTAGTTGGTTCAGGACAGAACTAAAGAAGCCTCGGACAAGCGCCGTCATGGTCGGGGACGACGCTTGAACCCTATGCCCGCCCACAATGGTAACGACACTGCTAGCCAACTGGAAAATGATTTAAATCCAAATAGAGGTGTTTTGCAGGATATGCTTCCTGCAACCACCCTAGAAGGAAAACAAAGACAGAGGATGAGATGCTCAGATGAAGTTAATCGACACCTCATGTTCTGTTATTACCGAGCAACAAACCTAGGAACCAACACAACTGGATACAGATCACAAGTATACACAACATTTATTACCAGATACCCAGAATTAAAATTTTTAACAGAACCACGACTAGCTGATCAGATCCGTGTAATAATAAAAAATAACAGGATACCCCAGTCAGAATTAGAAAACATCGAACAACAAGTACAACAAATACTGGAACAAAATAATGTGCAATCAGAAGAAGAAGAAAATACAGTAATGGACTCAAACATCCCAGAGCAAACAAACAAAGAACAACACGCACCAATTAAACAATCAGAGGAAAACGAAATCTTAAGACAGCCACCAGAACAAGCACAAATAGAACTCGAAGTAACACACATATTAGATATAGAAGAAAAATTTCAGCTGACATATATAGAATACAAAGACATAAATACAGACATTGGACCATTCTTGCATAGACCGCCAAATAACCCACAAGTCCATACAACAATAAAAACTATCAACACAATCATACACAACAAAATAAATGAAAACACAACTATGAAAGAGTTACAACTACTGGTTTATATAGGAGCACTCACTACACTAAATATACACACTAGGCAGAGATCAGAACCAACCAACACACAGAAGAAACCACAAAACCAGCATGCCAACACAGGCTACAGATCAAAATAGAAAAACTGAGAAAAGACATCGGACAGCTAACACAATTTATAAGAAATGAAATCTCAGAAAAAAAACGAAAAAGGTTAGGTAAAATCTCACAACAAGAAGCGACAGAGCAATTAGACGAAAAGAAGCAGAAATTACAAGCATTAACCAAACGACTCAGAAGATACAAAAAAAGTGAAAATAGAAGGAAACAAAACCAAACATTCAACACAAACCAAAATAAATTTTACCAGACAATAGATAACACACACATTAAAATAAACAATCCACCAAACATAACAGACATGGAACACTTCTGGAGCAACATATGGTCAAACCCGGTACAACATAACAGGCATGCACGATGGATACAAGCAGAAACACACACATACAAGATGATACCACAAATGCCTGAAGTGATAATTTTGCAACATGAAGTCACCCAAGCAATTAATTCTACTCACAATTGGAAAGCCCCTGGAAAAGATAAAATAGCAAATTTCTGGTTAAAGAAGTTCACCTCAACACATTCACATCTAACTAAATTATTTAACAGTTACATTGCAGACCCATACACATTTCCTGATACACTTACACACGGAATAACATCTGAAACCTAAAGATCAAGCAGAAACAGCGAACCCAGCTAAATATCGCCCCATAACATGCCTACCAACGATCTACAAAATATTAACTTCAGTCATTAAACAGAAATTAATGACACATACAACACAGAACAAAATTATAAATGAAGAACGAAAAGGCTGTTGCAAAGGAGCACGAGGATGTAAAGAGCAACTGATAATAGATGCAGAGGTGACATATCAAGCTAAAACTAAACAAAGGTCGCTACACTACGCATACATTGATTACCAAAATGCTTTTGATAGTGTACCCCACTCATGGTTACTACAAATATTGGAAATATACAAAGTAGATCCTAAATTGATACAGTTCGTAAACATAGTAATGAAAAATTGAAAAACCACACTTAATATCCAAACAAATTCAAATAATATCACATCACAGCCAATACAGATTAAGCATGGAATATACCAAGGAGACTCATCAAGTCCTTTCTGGTTCTGCCTTGCTCTGAACCCAATATCCAACATGCTAAATAATACAAATTATGGATACAATATTACTGGAACATACCCACACAAAATCACACATTTGCTATACATGGATGATCTAAAACTACTGGCAGCAACAAATCAACAACTCAGCCAATTATTAAGACAACAGAAGGATTCAGCAATGATATAAGTATGGCTTTTGGAACAGACAAATGTAAGAAAAATAGCATAGTCAAGGGAAAACACACTAAACAAGAAGATTACATATTGGATAACCACAGCGACTGCATAGAAGCGATGGAAAAAACGGATGCTTATAAATATCTAGGATACAGACAAAAAATAGGAATAGATAATACAAATATTAAAGAAGAACTTAAAGAAAATTATAGACAAAGACTAACAAAAATACTGAAAACAGAATTGACAGCAAGAAACAAGACAAAAGCTATAAATACTTATGCCATACCAATATTGACCTACTCATTTGGAGTAGTGAAATGGAGTAACACAGACCTAGAAGGACTCAATACACTTACACGATCACAATGCCACAAATATAGAATACATCACATACATTCAGCAACAGAAAGATTCACATTAAGCAGAAAGGAAGGAGTAAGGGGATTTATCGACATAAAAAACCTACATTATGGACAGGTAGACAATTTAAGAAAATTCTTTCTAGAACGAGCAGAAACTAGCATAATACACAAAGCAATCACTCATATAAATACATCGGCTACACCACTGCAATTTCATAACCACTTCTACAATCCTTTAGATCACATAACATCAACAGATACGAAGAAAGTGAATTGGAAAAAGAAAACACTACATGGCAAGCACCCGTATCATCTAACACAGCCACACATCGATCAAGACGCATCCAACACATGGCTAAGAAAAGGCAATATATACAGTGAGACAGAAGGATTCATGATTGCAATACAGGATCAAACAATAAACACCAGGTATTACAGCAAGCATATTATTAAAGATCCCAATACCACAACGGATAAATGCAGACTTTGTAAACAACAAATAGAAACACTAGATCACATCACAAGCGGATGTACAATACTAGCAAATACAGAATACCCCAGAAGACATGACAATGTCGCAAAAATAATACATCAACAGCTTGCCTTACAACATAAACTTTTAAAACAACACGTTCCTACATACAAGTATACACCACAAAATGTACTGGAGAATGATGAATACAAATTATACTGGAACAGAACCATTATAACAGATAAAACAACGCCACATAACAAACCTGACATCATACTCACCAATAAAAAGAAGAAATTAACACAACTAATCGAAATACCCATACCCAATACAACAAATATACAAAAGAAAACAGGAGAAAAAATTGAAAAATACATCCAACTGGCTGAGGAAGTCAAAGACATGTGGCATCAGGATAAAGTTGACATCATACCAATTATAATATCAACTACAGGAGTCATACCACACAATATCCATCAGTACATCAATGCAATACAGCTACATCCAAACATATATATACAACTACAGAAATCCGTAATTATTGATACATGTTCAATTACCCGAAAGTTCCTAAATGCAATATAACACATACCGTACAGTTAAAAGGAAGTGACGCTTGATCAAGGTCCGCGTCACTCCATTTTTAACCGGACTTAACGTCTGAGAAAGTGAAGGAAATAATAATAATAATAATAATAATAATAATAATAATAATAATAATAATATGCATAACTTATCTGACAAAAGAAAGAATTGTTTTTGTGGAATTTTGTTGCTCTGTACATAATTAAGTACAGTTCAGGGCAATAGTGAAAAAAATGTGTAAGGTTTCGCAACTCTCCATTTCGAATTTTGTGTAAATTGGAATCTTCGTTCACTTTCGTTTCTTCAGACAAATGTACAAGATTCCCAACGGATGTATTAGTTCACGAATTTACTTCTGGGCTGAAAATCGGATATTCTTACGGTGCTCCCACACAACTTACGCTAAGTGTGCACTGCCAGGTTAAATGTTCGCTTGTAGTCACCCTTATTTGATTTCGTCACTCTCTCAGACAAAGGATCTGTTCTTGGAGACCATAGTTCCTTTGCGGTTAACTTTCCGAGGTAATTTCCTTTTCTATGTCCAGAATGAGATTTTCACTCTGCAGCGGAGTGTGCGCTGATATGAAACTTCGTGACAGAGTAAAGCTGTGTGACAGACTAAGACTCGAACTCGGAACCTTTACCTTTTGCAAGAAAATGCTCTACTGAATGAGCTACGCAAGCACGATGCACGGCCCATTCTCACATCTTTACTTTTCTGTTCGTATTTAAAATAGATACAACATATGGTTCAAATGGCTCTGAGCACTATGGGACTCAACTGCTGAGGTCATTAGTCCCCTAGAACTTAGAACTAGTTAATCCTAACTAACCTAAGGACATCACAAACATCCATGCCCGAGGCAGGATTCGAACCTGCGACCGTAGCGGTCTTGCGGTTCCAGACTGCAGCGCCTTTAACCGCACGGCCACTTCGGCCGGCAGATACAACATAGTTTATGTTCACACTCCACATGAAAGTCGATTCCCGAGTAGTAAATAACCGACTCTAAACACAAAATGCCGTTTCTGGAAATGATCAACCTCGGGCAGTAATGTCTACCAACATAGTAGTCAGTTGACTGGACACCAATGTGGCGCTGACATCCATAAGGGCCTAAAGCACACTGCGGTCGATCGCACATGTAAGTAAATATCAGAGAAACCAGTGGCACAGCTTTTCGTGAATTTTCATAATATAATGTGGGCACACAGCACAGATAAACCTGATTCACCATAAGATCAACAGATTTCAGAAGCATGAATAAATGCTGCAATCTTACAATGGATAGTGATGTGCTTTAGACCGTTATGATTTTCAGCGCCTTAAATGGATTAATGTATGACATAACTTAATATACTGTAACTCTTTCAGAAACACACAGAATAGGTTTACTGCCAGTACAGCTTTAACATATACACAGATCCGGTCTAATTTTAGTACAGTATATAGTGAGTGAACCAGCATATCTGAGATGTGTGCTACAATCTAGCACGACCTATGCTGAGCGAATGGGGATAAGTCTGCTGCAGTGTGCTATTATTGGGTCGCACTGATGTAAACTTCTAGTTGAGTGGCAAGGACTAGCTGTGCACATCGTCAGTCGATCACATTGTTTATCAAATTCATATGTATTTGGCCCGTAAGGCTATTACGTCACGCGAGCTTCGCTTTGGCAAAAGCTCCTTAAAATGTGCACAACTGAAGGTGTGCTAAGGACACTGTTACCAAGTTTCATGAAGTGTAGAGGAGCAGCAGCGCGGTAGATTTAAGTGCCGTATCTTTCAGGCTGCAGCATCTGTGTTACATTTAACAGCATTCAAAGAAAAATGGCCAGTAAGTCCGCAAGGTGTCCAAATTTAGGGTGTTCACGTGCATTTGTGCTCTTACACAGCAGCCGCCACTGCCATTACTTGTTCTCGGTTGGGAGGTTCTTATGTGAAGGAGTTGCTGTGTGTTCGGTCCACAACATGGCGAACCTTTCTTGAGGCGGTTTTACGGGGTCGACCAGAGCCTTGAAGACCCTCTTGCCGCCGTGCAGTCCAACTTCGTGCCACTGTTCAACGCGAAAGGCGCACAAATCTGGATATGGAGCGGTTCGAGCAGCCGACGTAATGAAGACTCATAAAGAGACTTAACAGATCGTGTCAGGTGCTGATAAAACTGACTCACCCGAATAAGTGGCATCTCCATGTCCTTCAGAGAGTTCACTCAACATCTGACGCTGTTGTCGCTCCTTACAGACCATACGAGGTCTGGTAAAGAAGCTATTCACGAATAACACTACTGTACTGCGTGGTCACCTTACATGTCATAGTGTCGCAGCTCTACTCATTTACACACCCGGTGATTTTGTGTATCTGTGCCGCGCGGAGTGGCCTCGAGGTTTAAGACGCCATGCACGGATTGCGCTGCCCCTCCCGCTAGAGGTTCGAATCCCCCCTCGGGCATAGGTGTGTGTGTTGTTCTTAGCATAAGTTAAAGTAATATCTAAGTCCAGGGATCGATGGCCTCAGCAGACTGGTCCTCTAGGAATTCACACACATTTGAACATTTTCTATATCTACACGAAGTTACATTGATATCCGCCCATGTCTTCTGTAGGCTTCACTTCAAGGCGTTTTCACTCTTCTGTTTATTTAATTTTATGTGTGCACAGTAATTGTCCGTAGCTACTGTACATACAAAAGTCATCAACTAGCTTTTGACCTCAGTGTTAAGTTTTTATATTTTCTTTTGTTTTTATAATGGTCGTCTCCTCTCCCGTATGCTTTAGTTCAAAATGTTCAAATGTGTGTGAAATCTTATGGGACTTAACTGCTAAGGTCATCAGTCCCTAAGCTTACACACTACTTAACCTAAATTATCCTAAGGACAAACACACACACACACACACACACACACACACACACACACACACACACACCCATGCCCGAGGGAGGACTCGAACCTCCGCCGGGACCAGCCGCACAGTCCGTGACTGCAGCGCCATAGACCGCTATGCTTTAGTATTACACTGTACTTACACTATTTAACCCGAGCTTGTGCCCTGTCCTTCACACCTTCCTTGTCGATGAGACGTTAGACGTTTAATCTTCTTTCCTTCCACATTTTTAACTTCTCCTTAACACAGTCCTTTTCTTGGAAACAGCCTAATCAGAGAGCATACTTCCAATATCTACATGCAGCCAAGTCCTCGCACATGCACTCTCTTACAAAAGCAAACGATTTCACGAAAGCTATCATCTGTTGCGATCTATGCAATTGTAAATATGCGTCAAGAAGCCGGAATATTCCGTGTGCCTCGCAGGCTGAAGCAGGCCTTATCCGTATAGATCAAAAGAAAAATACTGTGTTGTGTTGCTGATAGTATATTATGGAAGCGTTCTGTAACATATTTTCTACTTCTACTACCGATGTGTTACATTTTTCATTTTCATAATACATCTGGTGCGTGGCAGTGCAAGCTTATTGAGTTTGGACGAAGAAGGGCTGGGCGAGTGGGCACTGAACATCATTCGTTACAAGAACAGTACTAAATAACACTTATTCCAAGATAAAGCTTCGCTTCAAACACAGAACATAAAAGATTCAAAATAATAATTTCATTTTTCTGCTAAAGAGAACAGCAACTAATCTTGATGAAGACATAATAAGATTATAGGAGGAGCCAGTTGAATTCAAACTGAACAGTAAATCACAACAGCAGCAAAGGCTTAATATTCTTGATGCCTAATTCCATTGGGAAAGGTCTACACCGCGAACGTATTACTGTCAATTTATTTTGGATAATGCTAGCATCGGTCGTAAATATTGAAATACTTTATTTCTTCGACGGTACGTTTGATCGGTTACTGCTAAGGTTACAAGATAAGCTCTCCTGCAAATTAAAAAAAAAATTATTGTATGCAGTAAAAGAGACGATACCTGATGGAAGTAATCATCGCAGTAGATGTTAGAACTCTCAGAAAATGTTGTACTATTATGATATGGGCCTACAAGGTTCAAATAATTTGCACTGAAGATGGTTACACAGTGACCGAACTCGATCTATAAAATAAAGGATTTCAATATGTACGACCGATGCTGCTATTTATCCAAAATTTATTGAAAGCTGAATAATTACTATGTTGATCTCGAGAACAGAACAAACAGGAAACAGTAATAAGTACGTTGAATTAGGCATCAAATTCAAAAAACGGTAAATGATTAAAATCCAACATAAAATTCCCACAGGAACTCTGGAAGTGGACGTGCCCAAACAACGTAAGTTCTGACTTCATTGCGAAGCGGGACGCCTCAACAATAGCCCGTCCGAGTAAGTCGGATAACCTGCCTGTAAAACACGCATAAAATGCAATCTCAAAAATACAATAAAAGGTATACATAATCAGGCAACAGCATTAAGCTAACTCCAATTCATCGGATAATTCAGGAAACGGGAATCGGTGTGTGTACTAAATGACGGTCACAAACAGAACACTTCCCGTACGTAATACAAGTAACATCTGATAATTACTCAGTTAACTACTTCCCGCGCGAATGGTCTCAAGCAAGTTGTGAAATTTAAAATCTAGATGAAAAGGCCGTCAATAACAGTCGTTAAATTTGTAAACCACCAAATACAATAATAAATACATATATGAAGGCGAAGGTATTAAATAAACAACAAACACACCAGAAGGATTTTCCTCTTGGGAGGCTGAGCTTAACCAAAAGGTAGGTTACAATTTCAGTTTACATCTTTTCCACATCAAAGACACGTTGTTTACAGTTTGAGTACATTACATTCACACGTACATGTCCGCCCACAACCAGTATTTTACTGCTAAATGAATTTTAAATCTCTTCCTGATGTGCTCACAACTGCTGACTAGTCTTACCTTCTCGAACATCACCCCCACACAACAGCGCTCACTTTATAATTGAGTATGCCTATAATGCCACTTTATATTGCTTTATAGTTAAAACAGTGTTTAACTTGGATCGAACTGTACACTGAGCAGTCGATTTACCAACAACATTTAATACACATCTTCGGTAATTATCAGTGGTTAATCCTTTTCCTGATGAGCGTTTCACTCCTTTCGTTCCAAGCATTATGCGTTTTGTTTCAGTTTAATTAGCACACATTTTTGTTGCATTTTTCCCGTGAATTCTGTAGTAATGTCCTCTGATAAATCATCTTTCATTAATCCCCCTTTTTTGTAATTGACGCATGGATGTTACAACTTTTTTTTTTTTGTCAGGATAACTCAAAGTATCAAACTAGCGATGCTCTTCACCTTTGATGTCGTAAATAAGATACATTAAACTATCTGTGTCTGTGTAATGAATTTTATCATTTTTGTCCTCAAATTTCTTCATTATATGCCTCTAATGGAAATCTACAACAAGTGTCTTATAAATGCCTAAAATACCCATTCTTCAGCTATGGGCTTATCGAAAACGAATCAACAAACAACGTATTTCAGTAGCAACCAAAATCTGTGATTGAAATTTGGTCTTGAAGGCGGAGGAGCAGCTTTATATCAACCTTCACAACTTGTTAATAGCTTCAGATCACTCATGTCTCGCATATTATACATAGTTTCGGCAAAAACACAGTTTGTAACACCGAAAATGAAGGTAAAATACCTCTGCGCCACCCAAAATTTTTTAGCGCTTAATATCCACTGATAACTTGTACTGGATAGGTAAGCTGTATTGCAGAAATTATAGTTAATATGTAATGGATGCTATACTGTATATATTTTTGACCGTATATAATTGATTGTAATTATAATGTAAATATTGTAAATTGTTCGGTAATAGCCAGGGGAACTTTATTTTAATGTATCGATAGCAACGACTATTTGGTAGTGCTTGTGTCGTTGTTTACCTTTGCGTATGGAGAGTCTCTGTCGCGCCTCCAGCAGAGAGGAAGCAGAGGTGCTTGAGTCCAGAGGTGCTTGTTGGGCGCTTCCGCCGCCGCGGTGTGCAGCTATGCTCCCGCCAGTGCAGTCGCGCCTGAATCGTTAACCCGCGAGTATTGAGAGCACATTAGGAGGGGAGAGGCGGAGGAAGCTGCACTTCTATCTATTGTCTGTTCCATAACTATCCAATCCCAATCAGCAGCTCCACATCGTCGTCTGCTATATTCTTTGTCATCCGCACAGCTACAACATCCTAAGACCGTTAAGTGAAAATAAACAGAAAAAAAAACAGTAAACCTTGTAGAGGCATTTCCTAGAGGGATTACTTTCACAAAGTATGACTAACTTGAATAATAACCTGCAATAGTTAAAACTTGTAGGGTACCTGTGTTGTCATTGTCCTCAGACATTGTTACCAAGCAGGGTCCCTTTCCTTCCCATGCAGCCACCGAGTGTCGTAAAAATATGAAAATTGATTAAGTATTTACTGCCAGTTTTTTGTTTGTTTGCTAATGAACAGTTTCAGTCCAGCGTTTCTGCCTCAGTACCCATTCATCCTTTTATTGCACAACAAGGGCTTAACTAATTTTTGAAATTTTAAGTATTAACTTCATTCTCTTAAAGTGACATAAAATTTCACTGGCAAAACTAATAACGAAACATGTAGCACAAATTAAGCGTGCGCAGTTTCATTTATTATGTATTTAGCTTAGCGAGTAACTTCTGCTGGTTTGGTATGTATTTTATTGTTGTTGTGTTAAAAGTAAAATCAGTTGCTCGGTTGCTCAAAGTGAATTCAGTTCAATCTTTCAATAATAAAAAGTAAACTGCGCCTTTTTCTGATGTTTGCATTACGTTACGCTGAGGTTACTCAAAGATTTTTTTACCTAAAAAAGTTTTAGTTATATTTATTTAACCTGTAATTTCATTTACTTTACTTTCAAAATTTAATATTTCACAATCAGTAACTGCAAACTAATTTCTTTCTGATCCATTAATTTCTCTGAACTGTTGTGCAGTGGAAAAGCGTGACAACCTTCTGTTGCAACGACAGTGATTATTTGCTTAAATTTCTTTGTCATTACCTTTCTTAAGAACGTGGAGATGGAGATTCACTGTCATAATGAGCTGGCGAAAGTTTAAATTTCCCCTTTCTCTTTAAATCTCTTTAAATACAAAACTGTGACTGAAATTTGGTCTTGAAGGCAGAGCAGCTGCTTTATATCAATCTTCACAACTCGTTAATAGCTTCACATCACTCATGTCTCGCATACTATGCATCGTCAGAAACACAGTTTGCAACACAGAAAATGCAGGTAAAATACCTCTGCACCACCTAAAATTTTTCGGCGTTTAATATCCATTGATAATTTGTACTAGACAGGAAAGCTTCATTGCATAACCTATAGTTTATATGTAATGGATGCAATACTGTATTTATTTTTGACTGTATGTAACTGATTGTAATTATAATGGAAATATTATAAATTGCTGGATAATAGCCAGGGAAAATTTATTTTAATTTATCGATAGCAGCGACTAAATGGCAGCAGCTGTGCCGTTGTTTATCGATGGATATGGAGAGTCTGTCGCGCCGCCAGCAGCCTGAGTCATGAAAGAGAGCGGAAGTGATTCCTGGGCGCTCCCGCCTACGCGGTGTGCAGCTATCCTCGCGCCTGTGTGGTTGCGCCTGAATCGTTAAGCCGCGAGTATTGAAAGCAACCTTCTGTTGCAACCACAGTGATTATTTGCTTAAATTTCTTTGGCATTACCTTTCTTAAGAATGTGGAGATGGAGATTCATTGTCATAATGGGCTGGCGAAAGTTTAAATTTCCCCATTTTGGCTATCAGTGTTTTTTTTCTATTATCAGTATTTTTTGTATTAAATATTACATGGTTACTCCCCCCCCTCCCCCACTCCCACCCACCTCCCCCCCACCTCCCCCCCACCTCCCCCCCCCCCCCTGTGTAGTTCGTGAGCAATTGCACTTTATTTCATCCATTTCAAAATTATCATAAGTGTTTAGATTAGGTTTACAATAGATTCTTCCTTCAGAAGGATCTGTTGAACACTTTTCACCTACTAATCGGTATTATTTTCTTACGGTAATACTAGCATTACTCGCAGTGAAATTTCGTTAGGCATACGTGATCATGGTCAATTATATCGCAATCGAGTAGCCCGATTAGGAAGAGGTAGCTACAAGATATTCATAAGTTTTTGAAAAGATTCTGTTCGAATTCGCTTCTTACAGTCAATTCGTACCTGAGATTTAAGATATAAAGTTTCATCCTGGAAGCTTGTCATAACGATAATGAATTTTTCTGAGGATAAAGTTGTTGTTCAGATTCTGCTTTAAATTTCTTTGATTTTTTTCATATAATGTGATCAGCTTCTCTAGAACTCTTGGGTTGTTGATGCTTAGTGGTGTTGGTGTTTCCTCTGAGCATAATGGTAAGTCGGAAAGGAGTCCATGGATATTTTCTGAGTACTGAAGATCTACTTCTAAAAACGTAAACTATGCCTGAGTTACATGGAAAGCCAATGATGTCAAAACTGTCTGTAGACAACAATGCAAAATCAAGGAGTGGTAGGTATTGCAACAGTGCCCAAATGCAGCTATGTAATATACGATTCATCGTTACTTTTCATTACAATCATAAGTGAACCCGTTGTTTGTAACAGAGCGTCAACATGAACACACCGCCTAAGATGCCACATTTAATGAATTGTAATTGTTCTATTCCCATAGCAACCTGCAGTTGTACATTAGTTTTCACCAAAGCATTTCACAAAGGGCTAGATCCTATTCATACTTTTTTTGTGCAGAGTGTACAGAAATTTTCATAACATCGATCATTAGCAAGGCCTGGGTTTTCAGACGTAAGTCAGAGAAATCTCACAATGTCTTGCGTTTAAATAAACGACACACCTTCCACGCTCTTTGAAAATATTCTAATTCTTTGACTGTTGTTTCGCCAGTCAGCAAGCTTTTGACTGTTTCAATTGATAGCAGCTACTCATCAAATAAAACGGATATGTCATGTACATACTCATACACAAACACACCTATCACATACTTTCTGTTTACATGCAGTTAGTGATGTGTATCAGCCATCGCTGGTTTAAAACTCACCTGAAAGTAGTTGAGTAGTTGTCAGCCAAAATGTCATGGCTATATGTTGACGTCACCTGGCTGTAGGACCAAAACTTCACGCAACACACCTTTCTTATTACTCAAATCAAACTACTCACCGTCAGGCAAATACTCTATTGTCATTTTCAGTTCAACATGTTTTAAATATGAGAATTTTTCTAGAGAACATATTCGATAGTTAAAGAAGTGATTAAATGGAAATTTTATGTAACAATGATGTCCCACTGAGATAGTTTCAGTAAATGTTTTACACTTTTGCATGTTTATCACAATTACGGAAATATGTCCTGCATTTATTTTCACAATTTTATTACGCTCGGTTTCGCCCATTTGTTCACAAAGGTTCGTAATTGTGATATGAGCTTCGTGGTTTGTCAGATTGTAAGACACTGCTGGCGCTCTAAAATCAGAGTTATAATTTAAACTACAGCTTGCATGCGCAGCTCCTTCAACTCTGCCTGTAAAATTACAGTGATCTCTGTGCCTCAAATGAGTTTGACAGAAATGTTTCTTGCGGATATAGGAGATGTCTGTATTCGAAATGCCTCTTCCTCATTGAAGCTAAGGATCACCTCCTCACTTTGAAACAAGTAATTTTTTTGTGTGTCCAGTAATCAGATATATGTATTTGCTAAACCATTTCATACATTCAGCATTAGATATAGCTGGAACTTCGAATATTCCTCACAGTTAGAACAGAGTATATAAAAATCCATTATATGTGGTTTATGGGCATGAATTTCGACAGTAATATTCAGCTGTAGCAAACATTCAGCACCTGAACATATGACAAACTGTGCTTTTAATTGCTTGCTATACTTGTCAAATTCTATATACTATTTCTGTGTATTGGGCATGACACTGCTGACTATATGAATTGCGAACAATCATCTAAATGCGCACCCACCTTCGCTTTAGATTGAAAACAGCATAAGCAGCACTCGTATGCTACAATACGAGGTGCATTCAAGTTCTAAGGCCTCCGATTTTTTTTCTAATTAACTACTCACCCGAAATCGATGAAACTGGCGTTAGTTCTTGACGTAATCGTCCTGCAGATGTACACATTTTTCACAACGCTGACGCCATGATTCCACGGCAGCGGCGAAGGCTTCTTTAGGAGTCTGTTTTGACCACTGGAAAATCGCTGAGGCAATAGCAGCATGGCTGGTGAATGTGCGGCCACGGAGAGTGTCTTTCATTGTTGGAAAAAGCCAAAAGTCACTAGGAGCCAGGTCAGGTGAGTAGGGAGCATGAGGAATCACTTCAAAGTTGTTACCACGAAGAAACTGTTGCGTAACGTTACCTCGATGTGCGGGTCCATTGTCTTGGTGAAACAGCACATGTGCAGCCCTTCCCGGACGTTTTTGTTGCAGTGCAGGAAGGAATTTGTTCTTCAAAACATTTTAGTAGGATGCACCTGTTACCGTAGTGCCCTTTGGAACGCAATGGGTATGGATTACGCCCTCGCAGTCCCAGAACATGGACACCATCATTTTTTCAGCACTGACGGTTACCCGAATTTTTTTTTGTTGCGGTGAATCTGTGTGCTTCCATTGAGCTGGCTGGCGCTTTGTTTCTGGATTGAAAAATAGCATCCACGTCTCATCCATTGTCACAACCGACGAAAAGAAAGTCCCATTCATGCTGTCGTTGCGCGTCAACATTGCTTGGCAACATGCCACACGGGCAGCCATGTGGTCGTCCGTCAGCATTCGTGGCACCCACCTGGATGACACTTTTCGCATTTTCAGGTCGTCATGCAGGATTGTGTGCACAGAACCCACAAAAATGCCAACTATGGAGGCGATCTGTTCAACAGTCATTCGGCGATCCCCCAAAACAATTCTCTCCACTTTCTCGATCATGTCGTCAGACCAGCTTGTGTGAGCCCGAGGTTGTTTCGGTTTGTTGTCACACTATGTTCTGCCTTCATTAAACTGTCACACCCACGAACGCACTTTCGACACATCCATAACTCCATCACCACATGTCCCCTTCAACTGTCGATGAATTTCAATTGGTTTCACACCACGCAAATTCAGAAAACGAATGACTGCGCGCTGTTCAAGTAAGGAAAACGTCGCCATTTTAAGTATTTAAAACAGTTTTCATTCTCGCCGCTGGCGGTAAAATTCCATCTGCCGTACGGTGCTACCATCTCTGGGACGTATTGACAATAAACGCGGCCTCATTTTAAAACAATGCGCATGTTTCTATCTCTTTCCAGTCCGGAGAAAAAAAATCGGAGGCCTTAGAACTTGAATGCACCTCGTATAATAAAGGAGGCGTAATGCTACTTTATGCTAGCTCAAAGGGATTTTCGTACAACAAAAATGGTGAATTTCCACCTTTTCAACCGATAGCATTAAGCGATTCACTTGTTTTTCAAGATTGTGATATTTCGATATGTACAATGGAACCTCATTAAGATTTTTCCCTTTGTATTCTTTCTTCCCTCCTACAACCCTTCACTCGCATGCAGAGTAGTAAATATCGAACACATTAACAGATAAATTTTCGTTGTTTTTTCAGATACTTCCACGTGATTCAGATTGCCGGGAAATGAAATGTTTGCAAAGTTTAATGCAGCTGAATATGGCCGATAATGAGAGATGTAGCTCATTGTCATTTGCTGGAGTTAAACGAGTTATAATTGGCCATTTGGAGCAATTATTATCGGTCTTTGAATCAAAATCTTTCACAGCATGTTTGTCTGCAATTGGTTCAAATGGCTCTGAGCACTATGGGACTTAACATCTATGGTCATCAGTCCCCTAGAACTTAGAACTACTTAAACCTAACTAACCTAAGGACATCACACAACACCCAGCCATCACGAGGCAGAGAAAATCCCTGACCCCGCCGGGAATCGAACCCGGGAACCCGGGCGTGGGAAGCGAGAACGCTACCGCACGACCACGAGATGCGGGCATTGTCTGCAATTACCTTTGGTAATTTCCTGTGTGTTCCTGCATAAAAGTCCCTTTTTTATGCATGTCAATACATAGTCTGAAAATTTCTATTAGCGCCTAACTGGAACTGCAATCTTGAAACGTTTCCAGTGTCTTCAGAGTTGATATGTAACACCGGTTGAATACCATTCAATGATATCAGACAGCGATGTGACACATTATAGCTGTTTATGTACGTTTTCCTAACCTCATCTGACATATGGGGCATTTATCTCAAGCGGCTGATTGAAGTTGCATACCATATTGGGGAAATCTGAAAGACAAACATCAAGAGAGTTTCTGGGACCATTAAACCAATCATGATTTGTTATTATGCCACTGAAAATTCGAATTTTAGGGGTAGAATCGACGCAAATCCGTTGAAGAATATCAGCACTGATTTTAATATGCTTTGCAGATAGGTCACTCGTAATTTAGAGTTATACACTACTGAATTATCTACAGCAGCTCCCTTTTTCACCAACAACTTGTAAATATAGGAGTCACAGAATTCTGGAATTTTGTGGTTACGTTTTGTAGCTCCAAAAGAAGATTCTTTCAACTCTTTAGTATAAAATAACGTAAGAATTAAAGACTACAAGAAGCAGAAGAGAGATATACAAACACACAGGACAGGTAACTGCACCAGCAGCGGATTCACTTGTTGACATCTGCACAAATAACTCCAAACGTGTTATATTTCAACAGGCTGACTTAAATCCACCTGCGAGTATCATTTTACGCGTTACCTGTGTAATGTATAACTTCGTGGAACAAATAAGTTTGGACATTCGGGACTAAATTCAGACTGTTTCGATATTTCTAGAGCTTCTGATATTTTTCAGTACCTTTTATATTCTTTGGTTTATAGAAATAACAAGCGACTGTGTAGAAATAGCAACTAGATTTGTAGCAGTAACTGCTGGTTTTGTATAACTGTCAATATGAGGTATGTAAGTACGAATGTGTGGAAGTTTTCTGAAGTGATTGTGTTGCAGAATTAACAGTAGCAACGGGCTAACTACTCTTGGGGCACTATTTGGGGCACTATCTAATGCTGTGCAAGCATGGCCTCCACAGACGTGAGCGCTAACACTGAGCAAGCCAAGTCTTCATATACACTCTTCATTCAAGATGGTTCTACTGGGATTTGAAAAAGTGTGGACGCAGCTTTCACTGAAGCATTTCGTACGTCATGCAGACACAGCAAGCAACACCTCCCAACTGCGTGAAGAGATGTAAGGAGATTGCACACTATGATGTGTCATATAGTTTCTTACGGCCCACAAGCCACTCTGAAGCTGCAAGTATAGGAGATATGCACATAATATGTTACTCAAAACTCTTAGGCGTTACATCTCGCAGGCTTCCATGGATTAAATTTCAAGTCTCGCCTCTAAGAATAACTCTTATGATTGCTACCACGAAGTACACGTACACGTGATAGCTTTTTAAATATAATTCTCATCAGTTCATATTCGTCCTAGTGCATATATGTACGCTTCAGTTTCTTAAGTGTATATTCGTTGCTGTGGGGGGGGGGGGGGGGGGTGATGAAAGCTGTGAGATAAATAGTAACACATAAGTATACGTCTCCTATACTTCCTTCTGAAACTCAGTGTATCTACTAGTATGAAGCATGTATGTTCATACACACACAGGGAGGAAGGGAGAGTGAGAGATTATGCACATCCACAACTTGAGAGTAGAGTACAGACTGTAAGTAGATATTCTGAATTGAAATTTAACAGTTCATAGTTTTATCGTCATTAAAATTCGAATTAAAAGCATGTCTTAAAACACATTGTCTCATTATGTTATTCTTTTCTTTAACAATAGAAGTCCGCACAAAAGATGGCAATGATAAAGATATAACATCACCTGTTGTAGATATTCTGGTGACATAAGGGAGGCACGAATAATGTAGATTACTTCGAACTGCGTAGCTGGCGGATAATTTCAGCAGCAGCAATATACGCTGTAAGTTCGCACCTCCACAGTTTCTCGCTACGATTGCCACTGAAACAGTATAAGGGATTAATATATTAATTCTACTTTTAACAGAACGGTATTTACCTCTTCTTTCTCGAAGAAAAGGGAAAGTCTTCCATCTCCGTGATAAAGAATGCAGTATGATGCAATCATGAATGAGGTCGCCGTTAAGCTCGAAGATTCCAGGTTGGCTTCCAGGTATCATTTTCCGGTTGAATAATTTAGAGATGGAAGAAACTGCCTCCCTTTACAGAAGATGTATTGCAATACACATAGCTCATAAACACAACACGTCTAACCAGAATCACGGACGGGAACAGACAGATAGATGAAGAGTGAAAAATTTGATATCAGCTTAAGGAAACAAAAGAATACAGATATATGTTCATTTTTTCCTTACGTACCTTTCTCTTTGTAACACGAGTATTTTTATATTGCATCTTTGCCCCACACAGAGTTCCGATGCTTATAAAATGACACATGCTCTGTGGGTAAACCAAACTAAGATCCATCACATAACTCATGAGTTGAGCGTTAATTATAAGTACATCAATACTATTGAACTTAAAGAAATGCAAAACTTCGAACATAGCTGCTAAGGTTCAGTGACCGTGTCAGAATTATATTAGAATAAATTTTGACTTAATATTTGTGACCGAGGACTTATTTGTTCTAATATAATTAAAGAAATGCAATTTTAACCATCATCTGTATCACAGAAAGAAAAGGCAAATACATTAGATAGAAAAGCAGTTCATCTTTCTCTCAGTCGTTTCGAAAGTATTCAGTTTTACAATGAATTTACAAGCCCAACTATTACGTATCACGACCTTTAATAGTAACAAATTGGTCTTTCGATAACACACAACCAAATGTAGAAGAAATGTCATGGATAATTCATCAGTCTTCTTGATGGTTCCTTTACATTTGGTAGTATATTGTTCTCAGAGAAATTTGTTGCTATCTGAGGTCATGATATATAATAAATGGGCATGTACAATCGTTGAAACGTTCAGAACTTTCGAGACATCTAAGAGAAAGATGTACGCCTTTTCATCCAGTGCTGATAGTCTGAGTAACCGAAACCGGTAGAAAATAGGGATTTGTTTATACAACTGATGGTTACAAATGCATCTCTTAACGTGTCTGATGGCTGTACAAAGGCACCTTACTAAAATATAATAATATATGGTATACTGATAATTTTTCTTTATGGACCGCCTGACTACAACCTAAATAAAGCACAATTTTTGTGCCATATGCGTTACGCATTTATTTTCTGCAAGGCATCTTCAGTAGCCTGGAATATGTAAATATTTTGGTTACTTAGTTTACATTTTGGTCAATGCACCTATAGGTTATAAACAGTTCTGGTGGTTGGCTTTTGCTATATATTTTGAACTGCGCTTACAGGCCTAATGGGCGATTTTCTACATATTACACTCCTGTTCCATTTTTGGTGTTACTCCTCTTCTTATAAATGCCAGTTTGGGTTTTTTCCCCCACATTTCACTGCACTAGGAACTGAACACTTGTTTTAATGCAATGTTTTATTTTGTGTCGCCAACTGTCATATGTTATTGCTAAAGATCGAATGTTCAGATTGTAATTATTGAAGTATCTGTGATCTGTTTGTGTATGCATTTTTGTATGTATGTGCTTTGGTGTGATACAATTTTTTTGTGTGTGTGTGTGTGTGTGTGTGTGTGTGTGTGTGTGTGTGTGTGTGTGTGTGTGTGTGTCCAGGAGGCGAAGGGGGGGGGGGAGAGTTTTTTTGGGGTTGTGTGAGAGGGACGATTTTTGTATTATCATTTCTTTTATTAAGTGTAGTAGGGAGCCTGTGCTGATGTGTGTTTGATCATTTATCACATGTTTGTTTACAGCGATGATTTTGTGACTGTGGAAGTTTTCTTTCATTTGTATAAGATGTTTGTCATGGTTGCTTATTCTCATTATTTTCATTTCTTGTTCCATGTTTGTAGGATGGTGTTTATGGTGATTTAAATGTTCTGCAAATGTGGAATGGTTTCGTACTTCCAACACCTGATATGTTCTTTGTATCGTGTTTTAAAATTCCTGCATGTCATTCCTATGTAAACTGCATCACAGCTTCGACATTCAAGTTTATATATTCCTGATTGTTGGAATTGTCCCTCTTGGTAGCTGGTTGGCTTCGATGTGATTCGAGGGTTTGCCCAGTCTTATATGCTATTTGGGAACCCTGTCTCTTTAGGATGTTTGCAACTCTGTGTGTTAACTTACGTGTGCAAGTCATAGTGTACCATCTGGTTCTTTTCTGTGTGGTGTTGTTATTGTGTATGTTTGTAAGTTTGCAATTTGTGAGTTCTCTTGTATTCTGGAAATTTTGTGTTTGTTTTGTATTTATGGTTTCCTTTTTGTTATTGAGCTTGTATACTACATGTGTGTCATACTAATTGTTCCTGGCTGTTTGTACTCATTTCTTTTTCATAGTTTCTCTTGTTGAGTGGGATTCTGTTTAGTCTATGTAACATATGTCTTAGTGCTGCAAGCTTCTGGTTGTAGGGATGCTTAGACGTGAAATGTATTATTGTGTCTCTGGCTGTGGTTTTCTAAAGATGTTAAATGTTTGCTTGCCGTATTGTTTTTTCTTGTACTGTCAAGAAAATTTATTTGATTTTATTTTTATTTTTCAAGTGTGAGTTTTACGTTCTTGTGAGCTTTGCTGATTTCCAAGTGGAGTTTAACTGTTTTTTCACTTGGCTCATCTACCAGAGAAATAATGTCATCTATATATATGTAGACTGGCAATGGCAAGGAAAGCGTTTCTGAAGAAAAGAATTTTGTTAACATCGAGTATAGATTTAAGTGTCAGGAGGTTGTTTCTGAAAGTATTTGTATGGAGTGTAGCCATGTATGGAAGTGAAACATGGACGATAAATAGTTTAGACAAGAAGAGAATAGAAGCTTTCGAAATGTGGTGCTACAGAAGAATGCTGAAGATTAGATGGGTAGAACACATAACTTATGATAAAGTATTGAATAGAATTGGGGAGAAGAGGAGTTTGTGGCACAACTTGACAAGAAGAAGGGACCGGTTGGTAGGACATGTTCTGAGGCATCAAGGGATCACAAATTTAGCATTGGAGGGCAGCGTGGAGGGTAAAAATCGTAGAGGGAGACCAGGAGATGAATATACTAAGCAGATTCAAAAGGATGTAGGTTGCAGTAAGTACTGAGACATGAAGAAGCTTGCACAGGATAGAGTAGCATGGGGAGCTGCATCAAACCAGTCTCAGGACTGAAGACCACAATAACAACAATATCTGTACCAATATATGATTTTGAAATTTTAGTTAGTGGTTATCTTTTCAAATATCTAATTTTCTAGATGACTGATGAAAATGTTTGCTAATGTTCCTGATACTGGAGATCCTATGGGCAGTCCATCACTTTCTAGATAATATTCGTTCTCGAACTGAAAGTAATTTTGCTCAGTTGTCAATCAGAGCATTTTTTGTTATTTCTTTTATTGCTTCTGTGGTGTGGCTCCTGAGGGATGAGAGACTTTGTCCTATGATTTCTATTGTTTCTGTGATAATGATGGAGGTATACATATTTTCTATGTCGAATGAAATCAGTGATCTGTGTGTGGTACCTGTATGTTCTGTATATGTTCTATTACGTTTCCTGTGTTTATCGCTGTTCTGTTGTTTTCTACTTTATAGTGTTTCGTAACTAACTTTTGGAGGTATTTGGCTATGTGCTTTCTTGAAGTTGATAACAGCTCTCATTGGCATTCCATCTTTATGTACCTTTGCTGACTGCAGGATGTTGGTGCTTGTGGGTTTTTCTATGTTATGTCACATTTCTGCTTGTCTGTGAGTGTGTGTTCAATGTTTTTCGGTGTTTGCTTAAGTTTGTCTGGAATCGTGTAATTATATCTGACTACAGTTTTTGTATGGCTTTGGTGTTTTAAGTATTCCTTAGTTTTTTGATGTATTACTCTTTGTCCATGAGTTCTGTTACATTTCCCTTCTCTGCTCTTATTATTGATATGTTGTTGTTTATTAACTTTTGTTTTAACCTTTTCATGATGGCTGCTACTGTTTGGTTGTTCTTATTGTGTGTCTGCTGTGCTATGTTTGTTTTATTATGCCTTTTATTTCTTTTTTACTAGTTCTCTTGTCAATCCTATGTTTATTTCACAATTATTTTGTTGTTCTTCACTTGTAACGGCGTGTCCAATTTTTACTATGAGATTTTCTATGTATTGCTTGTTTACTTTTGTATTGATACAGTGTTTCAACCATTTTTCCAAGAGAATTTTTTCTTTTTAGTGTAGTTCTGTCTCTGTTAGGTTAACTAAACGTGGATGTAATGCGTGTTGGTGTTCTTGTGGTTTCACGTTTAAAATGGAAACGTATTTTTGTGTCTTTTTTACTGTTAGTTTCATTATCTTCTGTTTATGCTTGTATTGAAAATGTTTCACTGCTGTGTATATGTTGTGTTCAGTTTTTTCTATCAGTGACACGAGAACTGTGGCGTTTCCTACGTTTTGTGCCAATTCTAGATGAGTCTCATAGAGCATCAAGTTTAGGGACTGGTTTTTCGAATATAGCATCTTAATTTCATTTAGTAACCAATATCGTTCTGGAATTGATTTCGACTTTTGTGCCACTGTAGAACTTTTTGAACATTTGCATTAATGTAACTTGGAATTAAACCGTTATTTTTGCATGTTTTGTTGAATTTTATGTGCTGTATCGTCTTAAGGAGTCTCAGATATACTTTTTGAACGTGTTGTACATGTCGACAGGCAATGCTTGACATAGCTGTATTAATATCTTCAAGAAAAAAGAAAAAAGAAAATATCACACAAAAACACACACACACACACACACACACACACACACACACACACACACACACACAAATTCATACACAAACAGATAACCGATACTTCAATAATTACACTCGAATATTGGCAATGACATTAGATCGTTGGCAACAACAGCTGAAGTCGGCAACATAAACCAAAACATTGCATCAAAACAAGTGTTCAGTTCCTACTGCTGTGAAATGTGGGAAGAAACCGCAAATTGGCATTTATAAGAAGAGGAACAACACCAAAAATGGAACAGGAGCCTAATAGGTAGAAAATAGTCCACGCAACCTGTAAGTATAGTTCAAAATATTTCTACATAATAGCAAAAACCAACCAGCAGAACTGTTTATAACATACAGGTACAGTGACCAAAATGTAAACTAAATAGCAAAAATATGTACATATTCCAGACCACTGAAGATGCCTTGCAGGCAGTAAAGGCGAAACTCGTATGGCACGAAAATTGTGTTTCATTCAGTTGTAGTCAGACGATCCATAAAGTAAAAATTATCAATATGCCGTGATGTTACACGCAAATGAGGAAGTCAGATTGAAGATAATAATATTGAAGTTTAAGAGTTCACAGTTTTGCTGTCACTAGTATTCGAATTAATATTATATTTTTAAATACATTACTTCACGAGTTTTTCTTTTCTTTAAGAGTGATAGATCTCGCACTAAGGATGGAGGAACGATAAGATTTGGATTATGTTGATTCAATTTTTCAGGAGTAATGGCGTATAAGGAGGAAGGCAGAATGAGGGTTGAAGCAGCTGATAACCCATTTCCCTGTCAGTCTGTTAAAGAGGAATATAGTCGCATATTTTATGCTCCAACAGAAGTACTTTTCCGCTGGATCCCTTCTTTTACCTGCTACAGCAATGTGTAATGCTTATACAAAACGAATTTCGTAGGTCAGTAAAGTTTTGAAAATTCGTTTACGTACTCCGAACATTTATATACTTTGACCCCTATAAAAAGTAAATAACTACACATAATATGAGACTTACAAAATCATCGGCTTTACATTTTTCTGGATACTCAACATATACATGGTGGTCCATTGATCGTGACCGGGCCAAATATCTTACGAAATAAGCGTCAATTGAAAAAACTACAAAGAACGAAACTTGCCTAGCTTGAAGGGGGAAACCAGATTGCGCTAGGCGCTATGGTTGGCCCGCTAGATGGCGCTGCCATAGGTCAAACGGATATCAACTGCGTTTTCTTAAATAAGAACCCCCATTTTTTATTACATATTCGTGTTGTACGTAAAGAAATAGGAATGTTTTAGTTGGACCACTTTTTCGCTTTGTGATAGATGGCGCTGTAATAGTCACAAACATATGGCTCACAATTTTAGACGAACAGTTGGTAACAGGTAGGGTTGTTAGATTAAAATACAGAACGTAGGTACGTTTGATTATTTTATTTCGGTTGTTCCAATGTGATACATGTACCTTTGTGAACTTATCATTTCTGAGAACACATGCTGTTACAGCGTGTGATTACCTGTAAAGACCACATTAATGCAATAAATGCTCAAAATGATGTCTGTCAACCTCAATGCATTTGGCAACACGTGTCCTCTCAACAGCGAGTAGTTCTTCTTGCGTAATGTTCGCACATGCATTGACAATGCGCTGACGCATGTTGTCAGGGGTTGTCGGTGGATCATGATAGCAAATATCCTTCAACTTTCCGCACAGAAAGAAATCGGGGGACGTCAGATCCGGTGAACGTGCGGGCCAATCCACCTCTCATGAAATATGCTATTCAATACCGCTTCAACCGCACGCGAGCTATGTGCCGGACATCTATCATGTTGGAAGTACATCGCCATTCTCTCATGCAGTGAAACATCTTTTAGTAACATCGGTAGAACATTACGTAGGAAATCAGCATACATTGCACCATTTAGATTGCCATCGATAAAATGGGGGCCAATTATCCTTCCTCCCATAATGCCGCACCATACATTAATCTGCCAATGTCGCTGATGTTCCACTTGTCGCAGCTATCGTGGATTTTCCGTTGCCCAATAGTGCATATTATGCCGGTTTATGTTACCGCTGTTGGTGAATGACACTTCGTCGCTAAATAGAACGCGTGCAAAAAATCTGTCATCGTCCCGTAATTTTTCTTGTGGCCAGTGGCAGAACTATACACGACGTTCAAAGTCGTCGCCATGCAATTCCCGGTGGATAGAAATATGGTGCGGGTGCAATCGATGTTGATGTAGCATTCTCAACGTCGACGTTTTTGAGATTCCCGATTCTCGCGCAATTTGTCTGCTACTGATGTGCGGATTAGCCGCGACAGCAGCTAAAACAGCTACTAGAGCATCATCATTTGTTGCAGGTCGTGGTTGACGTTTCACATGTGGCTGAACACTTCCTGTTTCCTTAAATAACGTAACTATCCGGCGAACGGTCCGGACACTTGGATGATGTCCAGGATACCGAGCAGCGTACATAGCACACGCCCGTTGGGCATTTTGATCACAATAGCCATACAGCAACACGATATCGACCTTTTCCGCAATTGGTAAACGCTCCATTTTAACACGGGTAATGTATCACGAAGCAAATACCGTCCGCACTGGCGGAATGTTACGTGATACCGCATACTTATACGTTTGTGACAATTACAGCGCCATCTATCACAAAGCGAAAAAAGTGGTCCAACTAAAACATTCATATTTCTTTACGTACTACAAGAATATGTAATAAAAATTGGGTTTCCTGTTTAAAAAAACGCAGCTGTTATCCGTCTGACCTGTGGCAGCGCCATCTAGCTGGCCAACCAAAGCGCCATCTGGTTTGCCCCTTCAAGCCGGACGAGTTTCGTTCTTTGTAGTTTTTTCGTTTGATGCTGATTTCGTGTGATATTTGGCCCGGTCACTATTAATGGACCACCCTGTAGATCACAGTTCATCGTAATCGCTTGGTTTATCATTTGAATCTCAAAAGAATAGAAATGCTATTAAAATTTTTTGTCGAATTTGCACTCTTTCCACTTTTTCATGCTTTTTGGCAGTCATTTTAAGTTGTTTTCAAGAATCTAAGGCCTTTCTTTTCTAATTTTTTGTCACTGCAGTGCCACTTTGGGCATATTCGTGCAGGTGTGAAGTGCCCATCATACAGAGAGAGTGCGTCATGAAGTTATATTTATGAACAAATGCTGGCTAAAAGCATAGTTTGGTGACCCGAGGAGCTCTCTGATGATCCTTGAGCCTCCGCCATGTGTTCACTACATTTACGTCTCAGGCCGGAAATTGCTTGCGTATTTAGTACGGTAACTTTGAAGCTCATGATCTCGGTAACAGATGATGATACTGAAGAAAGTTTCGACGCTCCCAGATAATATCATCTTAAGAACATATGGCAAAAATTTCGACGATCTGCCATGAATAGAAATTATAGAAGTGGTCATCCTCAGAATTGGTACTTTTGATAGTCAAAGAACTCTGTTTAAGGGAGTTTTCTCAGAAATGATACTTTTACAAGCCTCCGAATTCCACTCTAGACCACACCTAATGCAAAAACCAAAGCAGGTTTCTCAAACTGCCTGGGCTAGAGGAATTGCGCAGCGTTTAAATTTTGGCCCTGCACTGTAGGATAGCTGCAGTATGTCCGTTCTTCCGATGGATATAGAAATGATTGCTTGGCCGAAAACTATGCAAAAAACTAGACCCCTTATCTTTATGTTCAGTAGGACCCGAGATATGACTTCTGCTCTAGGGAGTTGCCTTTCCTTGAAGATTTTCTCTGAAGGATTTCAGTGTTCATTTCTATCGAAATATCGCTATTTTGAGGAGTCTTTCTTCTTTATAACTCGAGTGACCATATAGGCTACGTCTCACTTGCATTAACTACATTATTTATCCAGTAATAAAGCCAGTCCTCCCTTGGGCATGGGTTGTGGATGTTGTCCTTAGCGTAAGTTAGCTTAAGTTAGATTAAGCAGTGTGTAAGCCTAGGGACCGATGACCTTGTAACACTACGCTACTGCGTACGATACTTATTAAAGCCTGTACTATGGTAAGTTGACGGGCTTCACCTTATAAGAAAGGATTTTGGTATATATGTTGACCGCGTGTACCAGAATGGAGGCAAAATCAGACTTTCACCCACTCAGTAACAACAATGATACGTCAGGCAAGCCTGAAGTGCAACTACACGTTATGACGGACAAGAAACGACACAGCAGATGCTACCAATTTGTTAATAAAACGGTCGCCAGCCTAATTAGGCACTAGCTGAGTTTCTTCCCTGTACAAGTTGCTGTATTTTCATACAAAACAACACGTAATAACACTTCATAATATGGTAACTTTTAGAACCAGAAAATCTACTGACCTAATAATTTCACTTTCTGTACTAATATGGACAAGCCAAAAATACACAGCAATACACTATAATGTTTACTACTAACTTTGTACTGTCCATTGATCTGATTAAAATCGGGCATAGGTTACCCTAGAAATAGCACTTTCGAAACATACATACAATGTCAATTTTGAAAAAGGCAAAACACTAATAAATTTTGGTTTTATATTGACTTTAACTTTTCTGGTCAAATCAGTTCAGTACACTTCAGAATTTAAATGAATAGAAAAGAAAAAAAAGGGGGGGGGGAGGGACCCTGAAACTGTTATGATCACTGTACTGAAATTTTAATTATTGAGATCATGAAGCACTCAAGATTTCCAATATATGATTTACTATTCTTTTTGTCTTATTTCCTGCTCATTTAATTACCATTTTATCTGCCTCAAATAATTAAACTTCATTACTAAACCAATTTCAACATTATCTTCCAACTTTTCCAGACCTATATATTCATTAACTACAAAGTTCTTTAAACATCATTCTAACATAGATAGGTCTGCAGGTAAGTATCATTAACATAAACTTTAAATCTTCATTTCGGGACACTCGGATTGCACAACATGTGGAAAGGACCCTGTCTAGGTTAGTGATGAGGATAATTAAATGATAGGACAGTTCTGGTAAAAGTTAAGTTGTTATTGAACAGTCAGGAACAAAAGTAACACTGGTCCACACGAATACAGTACTAAAAGTTTCAACCTGTTCGAATCGATGCGGCGGTTGGCGGGCGGCGAGATGGCGAGGCGCAAAGCACACATACAATCACAGCTATGGCTCTTGATGTATCGGCACTTTGCTTCTTCTTAGCGTCGCAATACTTTTCCATTTAGTGCCTATGGAATATAGCCATGCTGTATAGTCGTCGGAAACGGCACATCCGAGACTCAATGAAATCACGTTTTCCAGGAGAGCCTCCTCGATCCAGAGCGTGTTTCTCATACCGATGCCCAACTCCGACTACTACTGGTGATCCCGTTATGCCGTGCCGCGCCCGTGTGCATTTTCCCGCGCTCGCCTGCCATCCATCTTTTACCGCTCCCCTACAGACAGGGTATTCACCAAAGGTTTTGCATTCTGCATATCCTAATACATTGCCTACGTATGGACCAGGCGCACAATTACAACTTTAACATCTTACAACAGTTTCAACATTTCTTACATTTCCATTTTGTTATAACATTGCTTGCAATTTGACATAAACATTAATATTCACATCGAAAATTGTTTACAGTTTCTTTAACATAATGACATGAAAAGAAAAAAAATGAAATCAGAACATCGCTTACACTAATTTATCGAAAATCAGAAGAATAAATTATTATATGTACAGTTGTTGTTGTTACAACCTCAGCAGTTTGGTCCCATGGGAACTTACCACAAATTTCAAATTTTTTCCAGTAATAAACGATTTATCTAGTAATAAACGATTTACTTTGCTAAAGGAGAGCCGTTATCAACTTTTAACAATTTCTTTCTATGTCACACGCAACACTTTTAAATATATTTCTTTTTAGTTTTCTAATGCTTGCACGGTGACAAAACCAGTACAAGGGTTGCGCTTTTTCCATTTTGCACGTGGATTTCTCTATTGGGATCGAAAGTTATTAAGTCATTCGACAGTAGTGTCATATGAAATTTGTATATTGACGTCTGCAATGTGAATTATGTTGAATGTTGATGTATGTAGAAACTGTGCTCGTACCGTCTAAGGTTATGTAAACTCTCGTTAGGGACGGCAATATGTTGCCGTCTAATGTTATATAACATGATATAGAGTCCAAGTACAACAATTTTTATTGTGCTGTAAGTAATTTAGGCGTATATGTTTTTTTGATTTCTTGTTTTTATTATCTCTGCCATAACTTTGGTTACAGTTTACATTACCAGGCAGATTGATAATGCTCAAAGGAATGAAAGTAGCTAAATGCTTAGTAATGGAATGAAAGATTTATTTCAGAATAAAAGAACAGCCTATACATGAAAATATTTCGCATTAAGAAAATACTTTTATCACTGCGCCATTCGCCATTGACCTTCTCTACGAAACAATGGCACGGATCACCTACGACAGCTGACATAAACAAATCAGACTTCGAATTTTGGAACAAACTCTTCATGTAAGTCACAAGTCACGCTGCTCAGCGGAATTTCCTGCTGTTTCGCATAAACTCCGCACATTCGCTGACGCAGTCTGGGACATACAATATGTAAGAGTAATTCTAAACATGCAAATAATTTACATTGTTCCTCTCTTTTGTCCTCTGCTCACATGTTAACTGACCAACCCCAGGCGCCGTTGCGAATTAAGTTTCTGTATCCACATACTCTTTAATGAGCAGAGTCTCGAAGTCCTAGTAACTTTAGGTTAAAATGGAAAGATAAGTTTGTCACTCCAGGTTTAAAACCGAACTTCAAATCCAAGCTTCAGTTAAGAAGAATAAACTCTTAACCAACCTTATGGTGTACCTCGTTGAAGATGTGTGGGAACCAACAGTAGTGGACTTCCAGTCTGACACTATGTTCTCAGCTAGATGAAAAGCAGTACAGCTACACAAAGTCTCAATCAGCATGTCTTTGATCACTAAATAGTTCTAGCTGAGGAGGTGGTACAGTCTCCAGAAGTCGAAGCTCAAACCTTGGCACGGCGTTGTGCAGATATGATGTTGTTGTCTGCGACATAACTGTCTCCAGAGCTCGTGTTCCGGTCTAAATAGCCGCCTCATGGATGGATATGTGTGGGCATATTTTTGGCACGTGAGATGGCGGATGTATGAAGAGATACTTTTGCCAATGATCTCTAATGTCCTCGCGTAGGCGGAGTACTGTTGTCGCCCTCTGGCCACGGAGTTCCGGGGTTTCGAAGTTCCATGTCATCTGCTTTTCTGTAGGGGCTGTGGTCGAGTATTTAATCCTGAACTAAAGACTGTTCTAACTAAATTAATGAGTAATTGTTGCTTCCATAATTAACAGTTGGAAGAATCAGTCTAAAAGTTTGTCACGTATTTATTGATTCAAATTTAAATACAGAAATATATTGCATTGCACTTGATAGCGGGTATAATGAGATTAAAATAGAGATGGTCAGAACATTGCACATAAGTAGATGGCATGGTTTTGATTATCTATTCTGAATGTAGTATGACTGCACGTAGGTTCAAAAATGGCTCTGAGCACTATGCGACTTAACTGCTGAGGTCATCAGTCGCCTAGAACTTAGAACTAATTAAACCTAAGACATCACACACATCCATGCCTGAGGCAGGATTCGAACCTGCGACCGTAGCGGTCACGCGGTTCCAGACTGAAGCGCCTTTAACCGCACGGCCACATCGGCCGGCCGACTGCACATAGGTAGATGGCATGGTTTTGATTATCTATTCTGAATGTAGTGTGACTGCAGACATATGAATGAGGTGTGTTTCTGCTCGCACAGATATGAAACTGAAAGTTTATTTTCTTTTGCTTTTTCTGTTACTTTAAAGCACTGTTATATAGCTGCTTTGTTTGATTAAATCTGCAATGTGAATAATCACCGTGTAGCGGCACTGCTAAAAGTGGTGGTTGCTGCAACTGCAACGTCGAGGCAAAGTATTTTTATAAAATTTGTTTAATTTGTTTCTACTTGTTGGTATGTGCGTAATTTTGGAGGCGATGTTTTTGTGTCGCTTGTGGTTATGAAATTGTCGAAGTCATGCCCATAAACATTCAAAATTACAACTTGGTCGCATTCAGTAATCGATGTTTTGGGTGAGAAATAGATTGAGATGTGTGTATGGTAGTAGCAGTTTGCGACACACACATGTCGTAGCATAGCTCTCGATCTTTAACTCTGTGATAGGTTAGCGCTCCATAATCATGGTTAGTCTTGATTTACGTTAACTATACGTTTGAATAGGCAGTTTATTATACTGCCAATAGCTTAGTACCTGCACAGCCCAGTTATCTATTTATTCCAATCTTCTGTTAGTCCATTTCCTGATTCCCCCTCTCCCAGCACATGACTTCGTCTCCCTTCTTTCTCCACGTTTTCACCCCAGCCCCGGTAGGAGGTTGTCGGTTGTTACTCCCAAAGCATTTCTTTCCAGATAGTATGTCATAAGTGTACCAAGTTTGGCTGAAATCCACACAGGCGCTTAGGAGGAGCTTTGTCCATGTATGTACTTGCCACACACATTTCACAGGCGTTTAATATGTTTACAAATATTTGTACGCATAGTTCACCTGTGTGTATAGCTAATTTCACCCTGCAGTTTTATTTTCACACAATTCGATGTTTATGACATCATATCTCCTATGTCTACGCATAGGTCACGTAATTCGCGTGAATAACGGGCTGCTGATTTGCGTATGCAGTAGTGTTGCCCGATATCGACCCACATGGGTTCGATAGGATTTACGTCAGGCGGATTTGATCACCGAGACATCTTTGTGCGTTCACTATAATGCTCCTCAAACAACTGTAGGACCACTCTGCTTCCGAGGCACGGACAATTATACTGTGGAAAGGTGATGCGGTTGTCTCTAAGAAAGTATCAACTCCAGAAGGAAGTGCAGATTTACAAAATTGCCTGCAGAGAACTGGTGAATGGTGCAGGATTCGACAGTTGACCATGAACGTAAATAAATGTAACATACTGCCCAAACACAGGAAAACAAATCCGCTGCTGTTCATCTACACTATTGATGACAAACTGCTGGAAACAGTATCTACTGTAAAAATCCAATTGTATTGTGTGTCGCTACGGTCGCAGGTTCGAATCCTGCCTCGGGCATGGATGTGTGTGATGCCCTTAGGTTAGTTAGGTTTAAGTAGTTCTAAGTTCTAGGGGACTGATGACCACAGTAGTTAAGTCCCATAGTGCTCAGAGCCATTTGAACCATTTTGTATTGTGTGTCAATGAATGTTTTGTCTAAATCGTAGTGAACCGTGGTGTATGTCGATGAAGATGTTATGTTATTCAGTTAATTCAGTTAGTAAACAGTTAAATGATATTAGAAGAATCTTTAACACGCAGACAAATATCCCCTGTGCATCCGTAGAATAAGTCGGGTGCCATCAGTACAAGCCGACTAGACAAAGCTGGACTGATCACTAGGTCACATATTAGAATGTGCAACCGCAGTCCCTTTAATAACCAGTAAACACGGAAAAGTAAAGACACGTTCTGCTCTTCGCTTTGGACCTCCGTCATTCTCTCCCCAGTTATCCATTGCGCGCTTATACACTCCTGGAAATGGAAAAAAGAACACATTGACACCGGTGTGTCAGACCCACCATACTTGCTCCGGACACTGCGAGAGGGCTGTACAAGCAATGATCACACGCACGGCACAGCGGACACACCAGGAACCGCGGTGTTGGCCGTCGAATGGCGCTAGCTGCGCAGCATTTGTGCACCGCCGCCGTCAGTGTCAGCCAGTTTGCCGTGGCATACGGAGCTCCATCGCAGTCTTTAACACTGGTAGCATGCCGCGACAGCGTGGACGTGAACCGTATGTGCAGTTGACGGACTTTGAGCGAGGGCGTATAGTGGGCATGCGGGAGGCCGGGTGGACGTACCGCCGAATTGCTCAACACGTGGGGCGTGAGGTCTCCACAGTACATCGATGTTGTCGCCAGTGGTCGGCGGAAGGTGCACGTGCCCGTCGACCTGGGACCGGACCGCAGCGACGCACGGATGCACGCCAAGACCGTAGGATCCTACGCAGTGCCGTAGGGGACCGCACCGCCACTTCCCAGCAAATTAGGGACACTGTTCCTCCTGGGGTATCGGCGAGGACCATTCGCAACCGTCTCCATGAAGCTGGGCTACGGTCCCGCACACCGTTAGGCCGTCTTCCGCTCACGCCCCGACATCGTGCAGCCCGCCTCCAGTGGTGTCGCGACAGGCGTGAATGGAGGGACGAATGGAGACGTGTCGTCTTCAGCGATGAGAGTCGCTTCTGCCTTGGTGCCAATGATGGTCGTATGCGTGTTTGGCGCCGTGCAGGTGAGCGCCACAATCAGGACTGCATACGACCGAGGCACACAGGGCCAACACCCGGCATCATGTTGTGGGGAGCGATCTCCTACACTGGCCGTACACCACTGGTGATCGTCGAGGGGACACTGAATAGTGCACGGTACATCCAAACCGTCATCGAACCCATCGTTCTACCATTCCTAGACCGGCAAGGGAACTTGCTGTTCCAACAGGACAATGCACCCAACGTGCTCTAGAAGGTGTAAGTCAACTACCCTGGCCAGCAAGATCTCCGGATCTGTCCACCATTGAGCATGTTTGGGACTGGATGAAGCGTCGTCTCACGCGGTCTGCACGTCCAGCACGAACGCTGGTCCAACTGAGGCGCCAGGTGGAAATGGCATGGCAAGCCGTTCCACAGGACTACATCCAGAATCTCTACGATCGTCTCCATGGGAGAATAGCAGCCTGCATTGCTGCGAAAGGTGGATATACACTGTACTAGTGCCGACATTGTGCATGCTCTGTTGCCTGTGTCTATGTGCCTGTGGTTCTGTCAGTGTGATCATGTGATGTATCTGACCCCAGGAATGTGTCAATAAAGTTTCCCCTTCCTGGGACAATGAATTCACGGTGTTCTTATTTCAATTTCCAGGAGTGTAATATCAGGCACTATTAATGAAAGTAACTATTGCCGTAAACTGCCAGTTTTGTCTCATTCTCAATTCTACGCATGTTCGAGGGCTGTTTCAACAGAAAAGGGTAGCGTCGCAAAGAACAGTTTGAATAATAATAAAGAAGAGACAAATACGAGTGAACATACAGACCAGGTACAGGAAAGCAAGTAGCCGTCAAGGTTCATTTGGCCTCTCCCTGTCCCAGAATTATCAATTCTCTTTTGTTTCTCACCTCCCCACAGCCGTCTACTTTCAGCCGGGTCAAACAGATGGCAGTCGGAAGGTGCGAGATCCGTGTTGCAGAGTGGATGAGGGAAGTTTTGTTAGCTCCTCTCGGGTGTGCAGACTTGAGGCCTTGCGTTGTCATGGAGAAGGAGAAGTTCGTTGGCCTTTTTGTGCCGATGGACACTGTGAATTCCTTTCTTCAATACACTTCAGAGCCGATCGTTGCACCATGAGGGAGGACATCAAACAGAACAACTCATTCAGAGTCCTAGAAGCCTGTCGTCATGAGTTTACCGGCTGAGGGTGGCGCTTTGTACTTTTTCTTTGGAGGAGAGGTGGTCTGACGCCGCTCCGTGAATTGTCGTCTTGTTTCCAGGTCGAAGTAATGAACCTATCTTCCATTGCCTGTGACGAGATCGAAAAGAAATTGTCACGATCAGCATCGTAGCACCCAAACAATTCTGCACAGATGGTTCTTCGTGGTCGTCCATCAGGCGGCGAGGAACCTAACATATCTGAGTACTCCAACTGGTGGACGAGTGTGTGAGCAGCACTATCCCATAAATGACCAGTTGTACAGCGAGGTGTTTCACTGTGCCCGTCGATCACCTCGAATGAGTGTGTCCGCACGTTCCAACATTGGAGGAGTCACAGCTTTGCTACCAGCCGTCACGCGGGACATCGGACAGGTTGGTGCGGCCTCGTTGCGGCGATGACAGAGGCCTCGCGCAACGCCTCACCGTGCTTTTATTGTCTGCCAGGTCTCTGTAGACATTCCGTAAGCGTCTATGAATATCTGCGACCCGATGCTCTGGTTTTCCGCCAAAAGAAACTCAATTACAGTTCTATGCTTGGAATAATCCTCTTTTACAAACGCAATTTTTAAGGCTATGTTCAGCGCGGAGCTTCATGAACCTATACGGGCGGAAGCGGGAATATTCCACTATGTCCCACAACAAATTCTGCATATTTTCAACCAAAACTGGCCGAGAAAACCCCTCGTATCTTCTATTACTACTTGTACTGGAATGCCAATAGTGGCGCCGCAGTGGTAAGACCGATTCTCTTGAGATCACCAAATTTAAGGGCTGTCGGGCTTGGCTAGCACTTGGACGGGTGACCATCCTGTATGCCGAGCGCTGTTGGCAAGCGGGGTGCACTCAGCCCTTGTGAGGGCAGTTGAGGAGCTACACTACTGGCCATTAAAATTGCTACACCACGAAGATGACGTGCTACAGACGCAAAATTTAACCGACAGGAAGAAGATGTTGTGATATGCAAATGATTAGCTTTTCAGAGCATTCACACAAGGTTGGCGCAGGTGGCAACACCTACAACTTGCTGACATGAGGAAAGTTTCCAACCGATTTCTCATACATAAACATCAGTTGGCCGGCGTTGCCTGGTGAAACGTTGTTGTGATGCCTCGTGTATGGAGGAGAAATGCGTACCATCTCATTTCCGACTTTGATAAAGGTCGGATTGTAGCCTATCGCAGTTGCGGTTTATCGTATCGCGACATTGCTGCTCACGTTGGTCGAGATCCAATGACTGTTAGCAGAATATGGAATCGGTGGGTACAGGAGGGTAATACGGAACGCCGTGCTGGATCCCAATGGCCTCGTATCACTAGCAGTGGCTGTAACGGCTCGTGCAGCCACGTCTCGATCCCTGAGTCAACAGATGGGGACGTTTGCAAGACAACAACCATTTGCACGAACAGTTCGACGACGTTTGCAGCAGCATGGACTATCAGCTCGGAGACCGTGGCCGCGGTTACCATTGACGCTGCATCACAGACAAGAGCGCCTGCGATGGTGTACTCAACGACGAACCTGGGTGCACGAATGGCAAAACGTCATTTTTTCGGATGAATGCAGGTTCTGTTTACAGCATCATGATGGTCGCATCCGTGTTTGGCGACATCGCGGTGAACGCACATTGGAAGCGTGTATTCGTCATCGCCATACTGGCGTATCACCCGGCGTGATGGTATGGGGTGCCATTGGTTACACATCTCGGTCACCTCTTGTTCGCATTGACGGCACTTTGAACAGTGGACGTTACATTTCAGATGTGTTACGACCCGTGGCTCTAGCCTTCATTCGAGCCCTGCGAAACCCTACATTTCAGCAGGATAATGCACGACCGCATGTTGCAGATACTGTACGGACCTCTCTGGATACAGAAAATGTTGGACTGCTGTCCTGGCCAGCACACTCTCCAGATCTCTCACCAATTGAAATCGTCTGGTCAATTGTGGCCCAGCAACTGGCTCGTCACAATACGCCAGTCACTACTTTTGATGAAATGTGTTATCGTGTTGAAGCTGCATGGGCAGCTGTACTTGTACACGCCATCCAAGCTCTGTTTGACTCAATGCCCAGGCGTATGAAGGCCGTTATTACGGCCAGAGGTGGTTGTTCTGGGTACTGATTTCTCAGGATGTATGCAACCAAATTGCGTGAAAACGTAATCACATGTCAGTTCTAGTATAATATATTTGTGCAATGAATACCCGTTTATCATCTGTATTTCTTCTTGGTGTAGCAATTTTAATGGCCAGTTGTGAAATTGACTGAGAAGTAGCGGCTCCGGCACGAAAATTGACAACGGCCGGAAGAGCGGTGTGCTGACCACCTGCCCCGCCGTATCTGCATCCCCTGTCGCCTATCCTCTGAGGATGACACAGCGATCGGTTGATACCGTTGGGCCTTCCGAGGTCTCTTCAGACGGAGTTTAGCTTTTACTTATTCTAGAATATAACAGTACAGATTTCTTTGCGGTTTGTCAGCATTATGTACAGTGTAAGGTGTGAACTGTTATGAAGCAGAGTTTGGTCAGGTACGAGTTCCTGCGGCAGGCCATCACGCTGCCTGGGGCGCGCCCTGACCAGCACCCGCTCTGGCCTCGCTATCGACGCCACAGTTCGCGCAGGCCACCGCTCCCACACGCATGCACTATTCATTCCGTTCAGGCAGGGCAGCGCACTTCGATCAGTCCCTACCTGTCTGCGTGATGCTTGCTTCGATTCACTGCGAGTGCAGTGAACATTGCACTCAAAAGCTCATCTACCACAGACTCCACCTCTCATTACCCTTCCCCCCCCCCCCCCCCCGTCAAGTTCGTAGTATGGCTCTCTAACGCGGAGACGTGTAATTTTTGAATTTCGCAGCCTGTGTACTGCATTGTTGTTGTTGTTTACGCCGGCCGAAGTGGCCGTGCGGTTAAAGGCGCTGCAGTCTGGAACCGCAAGACCGCTACGGTCGCAGGTTCGAATCCTGCCTCGGGCATGGATGTTTGTGATGTCCTTAGGTTAGTTAGGTTAAACTAGTTCTAAGTTCTAGGGGACTAATGACCTCAGCAGTTGAGTCCCATAGTGCTCAGAGCCATTTTGTTGTTGTTTATGAGCTGAAGGGAGAGATTAGTACACAAGCAACTGAAATCAAACACATACACTTTATTAAGAAACAACTTATCTTTCAAGGGTCGCCCCCGCTGTGACAGTTTACAGTACTATGTAATTAGTGGCGCAATTGATGCAAGTACGAAGCAGCCAAATACTAGGGCTATTCGGAAAGTAAGTTCCGATTGATCGCGAAATGGAAACCACTGTGAAAATCAGAAATATTTTATCTGCAACAGTTAGCAACAGCTTTCGACCACTGCTCTACATAGTCACCACTCCGACTTAGACATTTGTCGCAGCGGTGTACCAACTTTCCAGTACCCTCATCATAGAAGGCAGTAGCCTGTACTTCGCGCCAATTCTCTATGCTCCTCTATAGCTCGTTGTCTGTGCGAAAATGTTGTCTTCATAGCCAGTAGTTAATGTGAGCAGAGATGAAACACAGAGGGAGCCAATTACGGGCTGTAATGCGGGTGATCAAACACTTCCCATCGAAAATATATATAAAATATATATAAAATATATATAAATGACCTAGTAGATAGTGTCGGAAGTTCCATGCGGCTTTTCGCGGATGATGCTGTAGTATACAGAGAAGTTGCAGCATTAGAAAATTGCAGCGAAATGCAGGCAGATCTGCAGCGGATAGGCACTTGGTGCAGGGAGTGGCAACTGACCCTTAACATAGACAAATGTAATGTATTGCGAATACATAGAACGAAGGATCCTTTATTGTATGATTATATGATAGCGGAACAAACACTGGTAGCAGTTACTTCTATAAAATATCTGGGAGTATGCGTGCAGAACGATTTGAAGTGGAATGATCATATAAAATTAATTGTTGGTAAGGCGGGTGCCAGGTTGAGATTCATTGGGAGAGTTCTTAGAAAAAGGAGTCCATCAACAAAGGAGGCGGCTTACAAAACACTCGTTCGACCTATACTTGAGTATTGCTCATCAGTGTGGGATCCGTACCAGGTCGGGTTGACAGAGGAGATAGAGAAGATCCAAAGAAGAGCGGCGCATTTCGTCACAGGATTATCTGGTAAGCGTGATAGCGTTACGAAGATGTTCAGCAAACTCAAGTTGACAGACTCTGCAAGAGAGGCGCTCTGGATCGCGGTGTAGCTTGCTGTCCAGGTTTCGAGAGGGTGCGTTTCTGGATGAGGTATCGAATATGTTGTTTCCCCCTACTTCTACCTCCTGAGGAGATCACGAATGTAAAATTAGAGAGATTCGAGCGCGCACGGAGGCTTTCCGGCAGCCGTTCTTCCCTCGAACCATACGCGACTGGAACAGGAAAGGGAGGTAATGACAGTGGCACGTAAAGTGTCCTCCGCCACACACTGCTGGATGGCTTGCGGAGTATAAATGTAGATGTAGATGTACAAACGCTGCAGAAGCATTTTCATTGCTCTGCAGATGCGACCGAGAATTGTCACGAAGTACGAACCATATGACAGTTCTGTAATGTGGGCTGCATAACTTCAGGCGAAATCTCTCACCAGGACCTCATACTTGGGGGGAGACACTATTTTCTACGCATATTTATGTGCTCACTACACGCTCAGAACTGAAAAGAGCGAAGTGATGCAACCGACAGGCATACTAGAGACACTGTCGAACACAAATGTGCAAATCTTTATTAGATTTTCACAGTGGTTTCCATTTCTTGACCGATCGGAACTTCCTTTCCGAATATCCCTCGTAGCAACTGTGCTGCAAGGTAACGGTGGTTGACAGGTCCACTACACTGCTGTGGTCGAATAGGTACACTGTTCAGAATCAATAAACTTTGAACACCGTAACACAACGTGCAGTTGCACAGTGAACACTTCTACGAACTTTGTGTTGGCGCAGAACAAGCACTGTCTCACTCGTCAGCCTGACAGCAGTACTCTGAACTGACTGGACGACGCTAATACACTGAGGAACACTGCAGCGAGGCGACTAGAACGAGGAAAACACGGCAAGTGCCACGACCTACTTTCCCAAAAACCTCAATCTGGGAAAGAGGAGTCAAAATAAGCGAACACGCATCTCGGCGTTTCCGTAGATACTCGACCGTTTCAGAGAAAACGACCGTTAAAGTTTTCGACTTAATTGAGATACCTTATAGTGTACAATAACCTCAGCCAAACTGGTGGCATAGTTAACAGTATTGCGCCCTCTCTTTTTCTTGCGCCCCGTGTTCGAAATCAAATTAGTGTTTTTGTTTTATTTAATATTTTAGTTTATCTACCCATGACTTTAGAAAGTTACTACACGGATATTTCGTATCAAGTTAGAGATACAGGGGGGGGGGGGGGTGTCATATTAATTGTAAAAGTACGACTGTGATTCACAATATACGCCATATATTTACTATTATGCTATACGTGTGTGTGGTATTTTCAGCGGTTGTAATGTTTTTCAATGCTCATGTTGTAAGAGGTCCATGACTAAGGAATTTCTTGCTAGCGCACTCGAGCAGATGTAACTTCGATGGATTTATCATGCGCTGGCTGCGATATGCAAGCTACAATAGAATCGCAGACCAGAGAGCAGTGTCGGCAGCGGCAGCAGCAGCAGTAGTAGTAGCTCGCAGTCGGGCGGTTGGGTCAGGTCGTGGAGAGCGATGGCGGTGCCTGAGGGATGTAGTATAAGGTAAAACCAAGAATCACTATTCATAGCTGCACGCATATGTAATTTGTAACAGCTGATTTTGTACTATTGTTATATCAAGTCCCATGTAAACGTTTTTTAAATCTTTTAATAACAATCTTTCTTACAAAGTTAACTTTTGACAATCATTCGTCTGAATTTGAAGATTTTACTAATTTATCCTATCCATGGTCATCCCGATTATCGTAAAGAAAAACCAGTTGTTTCTCTTTATGCATGACAAATCTATCGGCCAGCATTGCACTGGGCTGTGCCAGGAAAGTTTCTTATAGGAGCAGATATATACGCGTTATCCGGCGACTTCATTGAGGTAAGAATTTACAATTTGTTCAGAATGATGTTTCAGGACCATGACGCAGCACTGCCGACGTCCAAAATTTACCAGTTTAAATTCGCAGTCAGTTAATTATTGAAAGGTTATATGTGAGCCACAATTTTATTTAGAGGTTAGCCACATTTTATTATTCCGAGGTTACGGTATTTAAACTGTTGGGATGTTACACTAAATGTGAATGTTATAACTATTTTTTCTGTTGGGAGGTTACAATATGCTTTTCAGAGCATTCACACAAGGTTGGCGCAGGTGGCAACACCTACAACTTGCTGACATGAGGAAAGTTTCCAATCGATTTCTCATACACAAACATCAGTTGACCGGCGTTGCCTAGTGAAATGTTGTTGTGATGCCTCGTGTAAGGAGGAGAAATGCGTACCATCTCGTTTCCGACTTTGATAAAGGTCGGATTGTAGCCCATCGCGATTGCGATTTATCGTATCGCGACATTGCTGCTCACGTTGGTCGAGATCCAATGACTGTTAGCAGAATATGGAATCGGTGGGTTCAGGAGGGTAATACGGAACGCCGTGCTGGATCCCAATGGACTCGTATCACTAGCAGTGGCTGTAACGGCTCGTGCAGCCACGTCTCGATCCCTGAGTCAACAGATGGGGACGTTTGCAAGACAACAACCATTTGCACGAACAGTTCGACGACGTTTGCAGCAGCACGGACTATCAGCTCGGAGACCGTGGCTGCGGCTACCCTTGACGCTGCATCACAATTCACAATTCTTACATTTTATTCTTAAATTTATTCCTCAGGAAGATTTGGTGCTTCCCCTTGGATTATACCGATCGTAGAAACATTCGAGACATAGAAGTTCCGAACACCACGATGACGCGCTAAGGCAGGTTCTGGCACAGCGACATTTCTACGTATGAATCTCACTCGGGAAAGAAACGTCTTTAACAGTGCTGATGATTTAAAGCGTTGGCAATAATTTCTCGGCAAATCACGAAGAACAGATCATTTTTCCGAAAACTGGCGCTTGCAACAGATTATGATCGAGATACACTACAGGAATTTCACTGAAAGCAGCTGCACATATTTTTTCCATTCACGTTGTTCTGAATTAATTCACCGGGCATACAATTAGTAAACACACATGGACAACGTTATTTAAATAGATATTGGAAAATATATCTTCTACCGACAAGGATAGATTAATTAGAACCAAACGTAACAATAAATTAATAATAATCGGGATTAGAACATAGGGCGCGAAAGTGTCTGATTGTGACGTTATCCACTTTGGTTGATTGGTTGGTTGGCTGTTTCGGGGGAGGATACCAAACAGCGAGGTCATCGGCCCCATCGGATTAGGGAAACATGGAGAAGGAATTCGGCCATGCCCTTTCAAAGGATCCACCTGTGGCAGGGCGGGTAAAAATATTTTTCTTGAACATTCGTCGTCCACCTACCTCATTACGGCGTCCCTTCACTCTGCAGTCGTAGGTACTTAGTAGACGACGAAAAAGTAGCGTTGAAGAAAACGTCACCTGATACCTACCCAGCAGAATCCGCGTAACTCTAGTGGAGGAAACAGTCCCTGAAAGTTCCCATTTATCAAGATTTCGGGTGGTAATATGGCATAATTTTGACTGTAATACGCGTCATAAAATTTCAATGTTTATTGCTTAATAACACACGTTTATGGCAATCAAGTCCACATTTAGTGAGGTGCTATTCTCAGTCCTCAGTCAAACAACAAATTCCACACGTAAAGCAGCCAGAAATCTACACATGTCCGACCCGTTCGTGTTTGCGATCTCACAGTCTCTGATTCACCACTATTTGCGAGTTCTACATTCGGTCTCATTCAGTGGTCTTACATAGAAGACGTGCTCGCCAATAACTCCATAAATGAATATAGAATTTGCCACGTGGAATTTTCAGTAAGGCCGAAAGTTCATACGCTAGTAACTTTCCAACAAAACAATCCAGAAACTTCAAACTTCCATCAAAATGTTCGTAACTGCGACTGCTTTAGTCACGACTCGTACTAAACGCGAGAACGCAATATTTCTTCATTTTACACATAATGAGCACCGTGACATTTACCATGAACTTTCGCGTCCGATAGATGGCGATCGACTCTCCCGATGCTACACCACTCCCTGCATATCTAAGTTTCTGCGCGCGGGAACAGCTTAATCCTGCTTAGATGATCAGTCTGACTGACCAATCACGATGATCCTTCGAGATCATTCTCGCGCTAAAACTTGGCTAAGTCAATCACTCTTCAGAAAGTAATTTGCATCATTATAAAATGCAAATATTATTATGATATTTAATGAAAAGACCGAAAGGAAAAATAATCTTGAAAACAATTTAGAAACCGATTACATTTCAAACTGATATTCTGGCTGTAAGTAATCACACCTTGACAGACGTCGTCAGCAATGTCGGTGCAATACAGCTTTCCCACCATCCGACTAGTAATGGCTCTGAGCACTATGGGACTTAACATCTATGGTCATCAGTCCCCTAGAACTTAGAACAACTTAAACCTAACTAAGCTAAGGACAGCACACAACACCCAGTCATCACGAGGCGGAGAAAATCCCTGACCCCGCCGGGAATCGAACCCGGGAACCCGGGCGTGGGAAGCGAGAACGCTACCGCACGACCACGAGCTGCGGACCGGATTACTAATGTCTCACAGAAAGTAATATCAAATTTTATGTATGTCCCACATACACACTCTCATTCATTCTCATTTATTCCCACAACAACATAATAAACAAATATTAATTTTTCATGAATTTCGTACTACGAAAGGCGAAATAATTAAAGTTTTTGAAAATAAAAATCCCAATTAAATGATTCTACAAATTGAGAAATTTGGTTATGATTTCAGTTGATAACAAAAGACAAACGGTTATTGTTCCTAACTGAATTTTATACCCTGAGTGTCGGTTTTATGGTTTTTAGGTAATTTTCTCAATTTTTGTGACATCTTCTACTGAATAACAAAAAGTAGTATACAAAGTTTGAAAACAATTGGTTAGTAGTTACTATGATTTATTTAGATTCGTTGGGGGTATGATATACAGTCGTAGCAGGTGTCACGGTAGCCCGTTTGCACGGCCACATAGCGTCAGCTGCGCTGTGATTCATAGCTGAGGCGTCTTCCTGCAGCCTCCTCACGGCCACCGGCTCCACGTCTACGTATTTTACTGAAATAAATGTTATCCCGTTATAACTTGCGACGTCACACACCCTAGCATTTGCCTGACGTGATTAGGGAAATCACGGAAAACCTAAATCAGGATGGCCGGACGCGGGTTTGAACCACTTCTGTTGAACTATTCACCCGTTCAAGAGGCATACAGAGCACCTCGAGAACTTTCACCGTCGTTTTCTCAGAAAAAGTCGAATATCTACGGATAAGCTGAGACACGTGTTTGCTTATTTTGACCTCTGTTCCTCTGAGTTAAGTTTGTAGGAAATCGGGATATGGCAATTGCTGTGTTCTCCTCGTCAGTACGCCATACCTAGGAGAGAAAAACAATGTGATGGACAGCTAGTCGTTTACAAAAGACACACCATAGCAGCAACCAACCAGAGAACCAGCTCGGCCGACGCTCTGTTTCGCTCGCCATTGCCATATCGCTCTGCGGATGACAATTACGACTGCTAACATTATTGTCACCATTCATTTTCATCATACGCATTCTTTCTTCATTCTGATTCTTTTTTTATAATGCGCAAAAGAATGTCCGTAGCTAATAGCAAAAGCGAGCACCAGGGCGATAAGGTTATGACGACCCCGCAACGTAAAGTGAGTGCTGCAGATTAACGGAAAACGTACGACAGAGTTCAGTACAAAGCTGAACAGCTGTTGCTGCCGCAGCCATATTGGATGTGCGTGTAACAGCTAACCGACAACGGCGGTCCTTTCATTGTCTAAGTGTCAATCACTTTGTTATTCTGGCCCAACAGGAGAACTGCTTGTTAGCAGTGGCCGTTCTTCTGACAAGACCGCGTGGCGGGTCGCCAAACAATTCCAAGGGGTGTAGCCCCCGCAGTAGATGCTGCACTCGCTTAACAGCATATTTTCGGCGGTCGACCTCTTTCTTTGGATTTGAAAAGTAGACGACACTGCTGAGCAATCAACAAAAGTATGTGCATGCCAATGAATTTAGCACACCTATAAGAGGCAGTCAAATGAAAACGAGACAGACGGAATAAAAGTTAGTAAACCATTTATATTTCAAATGTAATAGCCATAACATTAATACAATTATTCCACTACGAGGCAGGACGGTCCGAAACAAATCGGCGGCTACGAATCTCTTTCTTCAGCGCTCCAAAAATATGGTAATTGCATGGAAAGGTACCGAGACTGTACGGATGATGTTAAGGGCTTCCAGCGAAACATCAACAGCGAGTCGAAACAAACTTAGCAACATGTAAGCCCGCTCACATTCTGCACACAGTCCCGATACCTCCCCATCCCCGTAAGATTCTCATATTTTTGGAGCCGTGGAAAATGACATTCGTGGCTGTCGGTCTGGTTCGAACGGAGAGCTGCAAACCAGGGTACAGTCATAGTTCCGTAGCGTAATAAAACTGGTTATGGTGAGATTGATGTTCTAACCGATCTTGGATCATATGAAATGACCGATTCCCTAGTTGAGGACACAAAACTAGAAATCCACTTCCATATAGCTATAAGAAAATGTAAATTGTCAACGTATATAAAAAGTTGCATTTCAGAATTGACTACGAGCCTACAACTTACAACAAAGAAGAACAATAAAAGATGAGTATAATCAAAGCTGTTAATTCAGATTCTACTGTTGCTACTTCTTCTGCAGTGTGTCACTATCTCAGCGTGCCAAGTGCTGTGAAAATGTGACGAGCCGCCCCAATTATTAACTTACTTCAAAATTAATAAATCGACTTCCGACTACAAGAGCGTGGCGACGGTCAGAGCAAGCAGGAGCAAACATTTTTGCATAAACACACTGATCACTTTGTCTCAAAGTTGGGTAAATGTATTAACAGTTATGGCGATTATTTATGAAATAATAAAGTTTACTTACTTTTTTGCATCTGTATCGTTTTCATTCCTCCGTCCCTTATATTATGGTGTCACGTTTATCTTGATTACCGCAAATAACTTTTTGGAAAGCAGCATTGTTGTTTAGCTACCAGGGACACATTAACCAACGCGATTTCGGTTCTTCTAACTTTTTTCGTTACGACAATATGAAGCGTAGTGTGTCTTTGACATAAATCGCCCTATTCATCTTATTTGGCAGCCCAGTTCCTCTCCTCAAGACCTGTTCACAAAAGTATTGCAGTCTACCATTCATGTATACATGGCGATATTAAAAACGCAACCCAGAACTGACTTCCTCTTTCCTTTATTAGCACATACTGCAATTGTCCGGGGTAATGTAACTGACCTACATTCTGAAGTTGACAGTAGAGAGCTGGAAACGGAAGGTCATTACAGATTTACTAACTAACATTCTCCATAGAAGAGTAGCACTTGTAACTGATCTTCGTTGGAGTACTTGTACATTGGACTCACACAAGTCTTCAACTGAAGGTGGCTGACTGAATGACAGCTGTGCATTTTCCTTATGTTTGCGTTTGTTTACTAGCTGCTCCAGAAAGTGGACGAGTTACATTACCTGGGATACATGCTAGTACAGCACATTTTGTGCTGCATTTTTAATGCCATATTTACGTGAATTGTACATGGTAATACGTTTATGAACAGGTCTTGAAGAGAGGAAGTGGATTACCGAATAAAAAATATAAAATGTGCTTCTTAACAAAAAAGCTACAAGAATGGCAGTCATTCTGCCTAATACACCCTGGTAGCTAAACAATATTTGCTTGATACATTTATTATTTCGTTTCTGGATAAAAACTCGTTTGGGGTCTTCCTTTCATAACGACCACCAATCAGATATTTAGTGAGTGCATACCTTTGCAGAATCAGTGCCCCTTATTTATTCGTTCAGTTGGTTTTATTGGTTGACTGCAGTATTCAAATGGTACCTGTGATATTACACGCTTCCTCAGTCGCATTCATTTAAATTCCATTTTGTAAAATAAGTTTGTGATTTACAAAAATCGCTAATTCTTTTCTAATTTTGCATCTGTTTGTCGTAAGTACCTCCGAAGTTAACTTAGCGGTAAAGTTTTCTTAAGAGCATCTCTTTGTATTTTATAACAATACCTCAGCAACTTCGACGTTTCTCTGCTATGTTAGGACTCTATTATTGTTTTCACCTGATATAAGTGAGTGAAACCATGTGTCGAATAGAGGTATTCGTATTGTTGCCCAACGAACTTTTATACTAGCGAAGACCAACCCCGTAACCGTGATTTGCAATAAAATGTTTCAAATGGCTCTGAGCACTATGGGACTCAACTTCTGAGGTCATTAGTCCCCTAGAACTTAGAACTAGTTAAACCTAACTAACCTAAGGACATCACAAACATCCATGCCCGAGGAAGGATTCGAACCTGCGACCTTAGCGGTATAACGGTTCCAGACTGCAGCGCCTTTAACCGCACGGCCACTTCGGCCGGCCGATTTGCAATAAAGTAAAACAAAATCAAACTATGGCTAGATGCGAGTGTATACCCTCCACACTTCACCACTTAATAGCCACGGTTTTCTAACAAAATGTATGAAACCATATATTAGGTGTTAAGAGATGTGGTAGTTTGGACAAAAAAAAATAAAAGATAAAAAAAATTGTCCGGTAAACATGGGCTATAAAATGCGCACGTGTGACCACTTGTCGATCTTCGCTACTGTGAAAGACATCGCTTCTACTGAACAAGTTCTCATAGCTCTTAAGGTATGCTTTTAAGAGTCCATGTTTGCTGGTCAGTCTTTTCCTGTCTTGGTATGTACAGTCTCCTCCACAAATATGAAAAACAAACACCTTCCAGTAAAAAGAGATATGTTTCACCGTATCGAAGATGAAGAGGTCCTCATAACTCTTACGTTACGCATTTTAGAGCCAATGTTTACTTCACTTTGAGCCGTGTGCGGCTCGCGTTCGTGCCGTTTATTTCTTGACAGCTTGTCTTTGCGGTGCCGCCGTCTCCTTTTTCTATTCGATTTACTGGAGTCACTAAGTTGCTGGTTTGCTTGCCCGTGAGTGGCAGCAGCAGCAGCGCTTATAGATAAGTGCAGTGTCGTACTATCTCTGCGCAGCCGCTAGTATTTCCGGGACGTGGCTGCCGGAGTTCAGTGGGGACGCAGCGGCCGTGAGGTCCGGACAGCCAGTACTCGCCGACCGCTTGCGACACACATGCACTGTCCGACGGAAGGAGTCTGGCGGAGGGACGACCTTGGTAGGTCGTTCGCTCGGTCCTCTCATCTGACGCCGTGTATTTGGTCGCCGACCGCTTATGGATTCTCTGTGTGTCTCGACTTGTGATTCGTTCTTGTTGTTTCACAGTGATTGCTTTTAGGATTATTCGAGTTCTTCTGGAAGAGTTTACGTGCAACTATGTCTAGCTTGTGTGATTTCGACTGAGCAGTTATGTCAATGCTGCCTGCGCACTGGAGTTGTCAGTCAGTCAGTCAGTCAGTCAGTCAGTCGGTCGGTTGGGACGGCGCGGCGTGTAGTTCGGCAGCCTTTGGTCTTGTTCATATTTTTCAGTGGTTGTTGCACCTTGGCTGTATTTAGACGCCAATATTTGAAGACGTAGTGCTGCTGGTCTCTTCGTCCTCGCTGACTTTTTCAGTTGTCGTGCCGTTGGTCGGGCGGAAGGGAATTGATTAGGTGGTTGGTCGGTACTTCAGCCGTCCCTGGGTCGGGTTGCCATCGATTATTTAATCTTACTTTTGGCTGCCTGTCTCACCTAACCATAGGTTAGAGTTGCCTCCTCAGGCCGACCCTTGGAACACTTCTGAGCACCACTTTTCTGTTGGTTTTAGATTCTGATTTTGGTGTAGTCTGAAGTATTACGCGAGGCCTTTAGCCGTCTATTACTTTAGTTTGTTTTAATTTTAAAATAAGGCCTTCAGCCGACTTAAACTAAGCTGTCAAGATTGATCTGCTTAAAACTATTTTAAAAAAGAGATTTGGCTCCTATTGAAATCTTTGTTATCCAGGCCGTAAGCGTTGAGTTGTTCAGTGTTCAGTATGTGGCCTTTAGCCGAGCTTTTACGTGAAATATTTTTAAGTAAAGCCCAGCCTGTGTATATCTTAAAGCAATTTTAATAACTTCTGTCATTTAACACTTATATGTCAAATAACATCATTATAGAATGTCTTATACATGTGGTGCTTTGTAGATTGCAGATATTGGAAATCTCTACAAGATGTTTCAAAACTCGAGGGCAAAACTTCATAAATGGATTCTCAAATAAGAAGAGGAAAACAAGTGTGAAATCTACACTCCTGGAAATGGAAAAAAGAACACATTGACACCGGTGTATCAGACCCACCATACTTGCTCCGGACACTGCGAGAGGGCTGTACAAGCAATGATCACACGCACGGCACAGCGGACACACCAGGAACCGCGGTGTTGGCCGTCGAATGGCGCTAGCTGCGCAGCATTTTTGCACCGCCGCCGTCAGTGTCAGCCAGTTAGCCGTGGCATACGGAGCTCCATCGCAGTCTTGAACACTGGTAGCATGCCGCGACAGCGTGGACGTGAGCCGTATGTGCAGTTGACGGACTTTGAGCGAGGGCGTATAGTGGACATGCGGGAGGCCGGGTGGACGTACCACCGAATTGCTCAACACGTGGGGCGTGAGGTCTCCACAGTACATCGATGTTGTCGCCAGTGGTCGGCGGAAGGTGCACGTACCCGTCGACCTGGGACCGGACCGCAGCGGCGCACGGATGCACGCCAAGACCGTAGGATCCTACGCAGTGCCGTAGGGGACCGCACTGCCACTTCCCAGCAAATTAGGGACACTGTTGCTCCTGGGGTATCGGCGAGGACCATTCGCAACCGTCTCCATGAAGCTGGGCTACGGTCCCACACACCGTTAGGCCGTCTTCCGATCACGCCCCAACATCGTGCAGCCCGCCCCCAGTGGTGTCGCAACAGGCGTGAATGGAGGGACGAATGGAGACGTGTCGTCTTCAACGATGAGAGTCGCTTCTGCCTTGGTGCCAATGATGGTCGTATGCGTGTTTGGCGCCGTGCAGGTGAGCGCCACAATCAGGACTGCATACGACCGAGGCACACAGGGCCAACACCCGGCGTCATGGTGTGGGGAGCGATCCTACACTGGCCGTACACCACTGGTGATCGTCGAGGGGACACTGAATAGTGCACGGTACATCCAAACCGTCATCGAACCCATCGTTCTACCATTCCTAGACCGGCAAGGGAACTTGCTGTTCCAACAGGACAATGCACGTCCGCAAGTATCCCGTGCCACCCAACGTGCTCTAGAAGGTGTAAGTCAACTACCCTGGCCAGCAAGATCTCCGGATCTGTCCCCCATTGAGCATGTTTGGGACTGGATGAAGCGTCGTCTCACGCGGTCTGCACGTCCAGCACGAACGCTGGTCCAACTGAGGCGCCAGGTGGAAATGGCATGGCAAGCCGTTCCACAGGACTACATCCAGCATCTCTACGATCGTCTCCATGGGAGAATAGCAGCCTGGATTGCTGCGAAAGGTGGATATACACTGTACTAGTGCCGACATTGTGCATGCTCTGTTGCCTGTGTCTATGTGCCTGTGGTTCTGTCAGTGTGATCATGTGATGTATCTGACCCCAGGAATGTGTCACTAAAGTTTCCCCTTCCTGGGACAATGAATTCACGGTGTTCTTATTTCAATTTCCAGGAGTGTAGTTTCGCACGACAGAGCGGATCAGGTTATAGTTGTGGAAAGGGGCCAAAATAAGTTACTGTCAGTTTCACAAAACATACAAACTTTATTTTCCTAAAACACTTAATCACACATACCCTTAAAAGGACTCAAAACAATACGGCTGAAAGCCCGAACACAAGTTATTAAAAACTTGAGTCCGACAACAGAAACAGGAAGTACAAGCGTGTGGCTCGTTTCTACGAACAGAAGTCAATGAGTGAGACGTAGAGAGAACGACAGAAGCCCCAGATCACGATGAGAAGGAATACAGCGAGAGTTGGAGGTGAGAAGGCCGCGGTGGTGCCGTCTCTGGAAAGTCGGTGGTCAATTCCAGGGGATCAGGTGGCGAGCGGACGGTGCCTGCGGCGGCGTTCTTTAATCACAGCGGCTCAGCGCCGTAGCTGCCGCCTACTTGAGTAACCCAGGCTTGCTTGAAGAGCTCTTATAACACCCGCCCCAGAACAATCTGGAGGATTGCTACTGGAAATTACAATTCGTCACGAGATAGATTACGTAAAAACGTAGGCTGTTGACGTTACAGGAGCCTTCTGGGTGCTGTTACATTTTTATGGACAGATATCTCTCCCTAATTAAGATTTTTCTTGGATTTTTGTATAAGAGAAAGTCCTTTTCTGTAGACCAGGGCTCAGTGTAGCTCACTGCTGTGCATAGGACCTGGGTTCAGTCGCCAGTACTCACAGGAGCCGGCCGCTGTGGCCGAGCGGCTCTAGGTTCTTCAGTCTGGAACCGCGCGACCGCTACGGTCGCATGTTCGAATCCTGCTTCGGGCATGGATGTGTGTGATGTCCTTAGGTTAGCTAGGTTTAAGCAGTTCTGAGTTCTAGGGGACTGATTACCTCAGATGTTCCATAGTGCTTAGAGCCATTTGGACCATTTGAGCCATACTGCCAGGAATTTTTCTTCGATAGGTACATGAAACGGTGTGCACCTTGCCCCGTGATGTCCCCTGACTATTTAAGTGCGAAGTACTGGTACCAATTCTAGAAAGTGTAACGCATCAAGATAATAAGTCCCTACAGCCCAGTATTGTTCAACCATGTGGAACTATCAACGCCTCTAGGCGTAACATTTCCACACGGTTAGTCGGTCACCAAGAGTGCGACATCAACACTTCTGCTTGTGAATCCGAGGGAGCTCAGCAGATAAATGTAGCACAAGTAAATACCAATCTGCCTCCGTTACTCTTGTGACATTATGTAAGAACCACTAGGTAGCATGCAACAACACTTATCAGGGTTTTGACGAAGCAGTTAGGGTACTGAAGCAAATTGATTAATCCAATACAGCAAAACTGAAGGCCATTGAGGACTTGTAATGAGTGGGACCAAGGTGTAGGGAATTAGAAAAGTTATCTCTCTCCCATTCACATACTGTCCTGATGTGTAACACTCTACTCCTGTTTAATAAAATTCGTCCCTAACCCTACTTCCCTTGTGTGCTAGTTGACTACCTTACATATTTACGAAATCTGACAAAAGCCAAAAGAGCGGTGAGCTGACCACATACCTCTCCAAACCATATCAGAATGAGGTCAGGGATGACACGGCGGCCGGTCGGCACTGTGTAGTCAGAGGAGGAATAACAGAGCTGCTATGTGTATAGTGAATATTAAATGACGGCCGTTTTTATTTGTAATCTGTCGTATGTACATTTGAGCTGACTATAGCGAAAATGACACACTAAACTGGAAATATGAGTGCCAAAAATTTAATTAGCCGCGAAAGAGTTCGACACACACAGTCTGAGTACAAAAGAAGTCAACTGTTGAGTAAATTAATGTTCTTCTTCTTTCTCCCTAGATCCACAGGCTTGATTGCTGCGGCGGACCGCGTTTTAATCTTTGCCGTAAACTACTTAGGCGAGTGATTGGATAAAAGCAGACAGGTAAAAATAAACCTCTACTTATGTAGGTAAACCAGCATAAGTTGCAGTACAGTAGGAACCTTTACAGGATCTGTCTGTGTGCCTGTCTATCAGAGTGGTAACAGCAATCTCCTCAGGAACGGATAGCTGTATTAAGTTGAAATTTATGCCACATTCTATGGTCAGCGGTACCATGGCGATGTAATAAATTGACGCTTCTAAATCAATGCAATCAAATATTACGGCCATTAATGTCACATATTTTGATACTCGCAAGCTCACTCGTCAAAACCTATAGGATACTTTCTGTAAGTTTAGAATCATGAAATTTAGCGAGGAGCAAGGTTTGACGGTACAACTAAAGGAAAAACTCCGAAAACTGTTAATCTGCAATCATATGATAAAAAATCTTTTTGTCTTTCGTTGTCAGACGGTCTGTTCGTCTGTTAAGAAACGTTTTTCTCAGGAATTGATAGACGTATCAAGTTGCAATTTATGTCACATACTTACGTCTACGGCTCCTTGGTGGGGTTAAGAAAGTTAAGCTTCAAAGTCACTGCAGTCATAAGATACGGCCATTTATTTCACATAATTTCATACCCGGAAACTTACTCATTACAGCCTAATGGGTACTTCCCGTTGACCTACGATCATGAAATTTGGCATTTTTTAGTTTCTCTTTTCTCTGACATGAGGGCGTGCTGCTCCTTCTGTGATCTTCAGTCCGAGGACTGGTTTGGTACAGCTCTCTGTGGTAGTTTAACCTCTACAAAGTGTCTTGCTCTCAGCACAACGACTCAACCCTCATTCTTCTGAACCTGCTTCATATATTCAAGTATGGTCTCGTCCTCTACACGACGCCTCCCCCCCCCCCCCCCCTCCAATCCCCCAATGGTAGCCGCGTGGTCAAAGGCGCCGTGTCACGGTTCTCGCGGCTATTCCTGTCTGGGGTTCGAGTCCTCGTTCGGGCATGTGTGTGTGTGTGTGTGTGTGTGTGCGTGTGTGTTGTACTTAGCGTAAGCTAGCTTAAGTTAGATTAAGTAGTGTGTAAGATTAGGGACGGACGACCTCAGCAGTTTGGTCCCACAGCAACTTGCCACAAATTTCCAGTTTCCCCATGGTTCCCCTTATTTCCTTCTTGAATTTTTCTTGATGTGCCTTACCAAACAATCTCTTATTTTAGTCAGATTGTGGTACAAATGTTGTTTTCTTCATTTCGATTCAACACCTCTTTATTAATTATTCGATCTAGCTATCTAATCTTCAGCATTATTTTCTGGAACCACATTTCATGTGATTCTACTTGATGAGCTGCTTATCGTCTACATTCCACTTCCGTACAAAGCACACTCCAAATATCTTCAGAAAATATCTTCCTTACATTTAATTTATATTTGCTGTTAACAAATTTCTCGTTTTCAGAAACGTTTTAGTTACTCTTTCTAGTCTGCATTGTATGTCCTCTCCATTGTACATCATCAGAAATTTTGTCGCACAAATAGCAAAATTCATGTGTCTCATTTACTAATCTAATTCCCTCAGCATCGACTGGTTATATTGGACTACATTCCATACATGTTATCCTAATTATTTGTGTTAAACTGATATCAGCCTCATTTACGTTTATTTTCTGTGTAACTCGGCATAATGCACCGGTTCCGAGCGTGTTTTGCTCATCTTCAGACCAGTGTAAATCCAGTCATATATAAGGGGCGACCAAAACGCTTCGGTTTGACGGCATTGCTGTAGTGTGTATGCGACGTAGCGCGACTCCGATGCGGGTATACAAGCACCGACATGTAGGTAAGGGGTTAGTGTGGCAATCGTGTCTTTCCGAAATGCATGTGATATTTGCGGAAACGTGAACTATGGCGACGTCATTACCAAATGCGTCCAAACCGGACCAACGTTCTATTACTCTTTTCTTGGCTGTGGTAGATACCGATCGGAGATCAATGAATGTGTATGAAACAGTATCTGTCGAAAATCACCTTTCTGGAACGGTGTGCAAGTTCCGCGCTCATATCGCAAATGCTGCAACGGAGAAGCTAAGCCAACTCAAGTGCGAGACATTCAAGGAAGTAACGTATAGTCCTCATCTCTGCCCATGCGATTATCGTGCCTTTGGTCCCTCAAAAATCTCTTAAAGGGTCAACGATTCCTGTCGGACAAGGCTGTGCAGCAGGCAGTTACGGACTTCTTCACACAACAGGACAGTGTTTTGCCAAGCAGGTACCTTCAACATGGTGCGCCGGTGGAGTGAGTGCTTGAATACTCACTGCGTTTTTGCCTCATTGGTATGACGATTCTGCACTGTACAGACTTCGAACAGAAACTTTTTGATAGACGTCATAGGTTACTTAATTGTAAAATGTACTTAATTAATCTAAATTAAGACAGATACTTTGGGCACTGTTCTGCTGATGGAGTACCTGTTTGTGAATGTGTGTGTGTGTGTGTGTGTGTGTGTGTGTGTGTGTGTGTGTGTGTGTAGCGTGGTGGGAGGGGGGGGGGGGCGAGCAAGGGAAGGGGGAGTGGTGGGGGCATGAGTCGCCAGCCTTTGGTATCTGCTGTTACTGGTTTCGTGTAAAGCTTAGGAAGATGTAGATGTTGAGTTGGAAAACGGCGTGTGTGGAATGCGTGCATAAGGTTTTTGGGATCGGTTGCTACGGTGCAAGACTCGTTTCATAAGATTTTATGTATGTAGACTACTACTGTAGAGCGAAAATTTGTACCAAGGCCGGGAATCGAATCGAGCCCTCCTACTTACTAGGCAGGTGCGTTCGCCAGTAAGCCGCCTCGGCACAGCAGTCCACACAACTGCACGGATTATCCTGGTACGCCTCCCTTCTCGATCCAAATTCTCGCTGTCGCCCCAGTCCGCTTTTAAATTCCCCATTACATACGAACGGATTTGCCGAGGCTCTCCATGTTTTGGAACAGCACCGCAGCATGGAACGTAAATGGGGGGGTCCATCCTCAAAACGCAGGTGCAGGTACTTTTAAAAATGAAATGGCACAATTTCAGAGACATTACTGCTGTCATACGCATATGATTTTATGTATGTATGTATGTATGCATGCATGCGTAAAGGGGGATTTAAAGTAGAATGGGGTGACAGTAAGAATCTGGATCGAGGAGGGAGGCCTGCCGTGGTAATGCTTGCAGTTACGTGAACCACTGTGACAAGGTGGCTTAGTGACTGACTTAGCTACCCGGTAAGCAGGGACCAGGGCTCGATTCCCAGCCTTCATAAAAATTTTCACTCGACGATTCAGCCTACATGCAGAGAATCATATTAGTATAAACCAGTAATGTCTCTGAAATTGTGTCATTTCGTTCATTTCATAATCTTGGTACACTTGCGGTGCTGTTGTATGACTTAACGCTATAACACTGTGCGTCTGACACTTGGACGTATCTCACTACACAAAACGTTTCTAGATGAAGGTAAACTTCAGACACTTCAGACAATTCTAACAATATGCTAGTCTTTCGGTATGTGACTAGGTATCGAGTAATGCTTCTTTCAAAACAATATTCCCGATAGTAACAGTTAAATAGTTGTTACACTCTCACGCGTCTCGAATCGTTTGCATTGAACTGGCGTAAGGCTATTAATGAATTTTGAGTTTTTAAACTCAGTTATTTCTGTAAGAATATTATGTCTACGTCTTCCACTCTTTTCCTTTTTATAATTTAGTGCCATATTTCCAGGTCGTCTTCGAGTTACAAAGAGTGGCCTGGATCTTTAACATGTGTTGCTATTGCTAATCGGGCCGCGCAGGGTAGCTGTTCGATTCAAGGCCCCTTGCCACGGTTCGCGCGGCTTCCCCCGTCAGAGGTTCGAGTCCTCCCTTGGGCATGTGTGTATGTGTTGTCCTTAGCGTTAGTTAGTTAAAGTTACATTACGTAGGGACCGATGACCTTAGCAGGTTGGATGAAAATGGTTCAAATGGCTCTGAGCACTATGGGACTTAACATCTGTGGTCACCAGTCCCCTTGAACTTAGAACTACTTAAATCTAACTAACTTAAGGACATCACACACATCCATGCTCAAGGCAGGATTCGAACCTGCGACCGTAGCAGTAGCGCGGTTCCGGACTGAAGCGCCTAGAACCGCTCGGCCACCGCGGCCGGCAGCAGTTTGGTCCATAGAACTTTACCACATATATATACAGTTTATTGCTGATATGTTACATTTCTCTAATCTTCTACAGCCCACGTGGCGTTTACATCCAGTTCTGAGATTTCTCCTGTTTAAGTTGTGAATGATGCTGAAGCTGATTTTTATATTCGAATTTTTGAACAACCTAGCGAGTGTATCTGACACTACTCAAAATATGGCATTTTTGCATATTAAGTCTAGAGAGTCTAGAACACGTTCGCTAATGTTTTTACAGACATTGCCTTTATCTCAGGAATTTGTATAGGTAGGTTGACCGGTTTCTACAACCGATATTACACACACGAGAGGGTGCTGAAAAGTAATGGCTCGGAATTTTGAATTGTTTTCTAAACATCGCCTGAGGTGTCACGTGCCATTCATATCACTCGTCTAGACTTTCCCGCTCGCTGACGCACGTTGCATCCCTCTGCCGCTAAAGGACTACGGTGGTACCCTAAGCGTGGTCCCATCGCGTTTTCACGTGTTTCCAAAACTTAAAGAACATTTTCGAGGACATCACTTTGATAGTGATGAAGCCGTGGAAGTAGAGGCGAGGCTGTGGCTCCGTCAACAAAGTCAGACATTCTACATTGACGGTGTCAGCAAACTGGTCTCCCTTTGGGAGAAGTGTGTTTATCGCCAGGGTAACTACGTTGAGAAATAAACGTGTAGACATGAAGAATAAAGACGCGGAATGATCATGAAGTTTTTTTTAATTAAAAAGTTTAAAGAACAATCACATAAAAATTCGGAGCCATCACTTTTCAGCATGCGCTAGCATATTTGTTGTATTGGCTGCAGGCAATGTTGTAAATGCCAGATGTGTGAAGATCTGTAACCGTTGATTTTATAGTACGAATAAGACTCCTGTTTAAGTTGTGAATAATGCTGAAGCTGATTTTTATATTCGAGTTTTTGAACAACCTAGCGAGTGTATCTGACACTACTCAAAATATGGCATTTTTGCATATTAAGTCTAGAGAGTCTAGAACACGTTCGCTAATGTTTTTACAGACATTGCCTTTATCTCAGGAATTTGTATAGGTAGGTTGACCGGTTTCTACAACCAAACTGTCACCATCCCAAACAGTCAGCTTGTTACAGAGTAATGTGTACAAGTAATGGCTGCAAAATACAAACTTACTACAGAGTAATATGTAACAGTAATGGTAAAAAGTACAGACATATTTTGTGGACATTACTACGATATTTTACTCTGTAACAAGTGTGTTTTTTATGACCATTACTGTGGAAGAGTACCCTGAAACAACTTTTAATTTTGTAACATGTTACTCTGTAACAATTTTGCATATTGTGTCCATGACACATTACTTTGTAACAAGTTTGTATTCTGTGACCATTACTGAGACCCGTTCTTCTGTAATAAGCTGAATGATTCTGATGATGACTGCTCAGCAGTTGTACTGGCCAACCTTGTTACTAGTTTCTGAAATCAAAATAATAAATAAAAACATTTGTGAACTTTTGATGGCTTGCTCCATAGACACTGTCGAGTTTCGGGAGAGTACTGTCATTTGTAAGTGTAGTTTGATTTTATTTCTTCAATTTATTTTTTTATCTGTTGTGGCATTTTCTTAATGGCTGAGTGATCATACTTGTGCTGGCGTAAGCTATCGTCAGCACACTGGTCGGCAAAGATGAAGCAAAGATCCATAGTGGGCGCTAGATCAAGCGCATCTATCAAGAGAGAGGCCAGAGACACACCGATTAGCAACACGCCGCCAACGCCCTCTCGGCAGCAGCTGCCACCGCCGCCGCCGCCGCCGCCGCCGCTGGCCTGAGGGCCTCACTGACTCACTCATCGAGTTTCGCATCTGTCAGTATATTCACAGAGAGGGCCCAGTTCACGTACCATGCATACATAGCGACCAGATCAGTGATTATAGCGGGACTAGCAGTGGGACTAAAGTTTGTAATACACAACAAAAAAATGGTTCAAATGGCTCTGAGCACTATGGGACTTAACTTCTGAGGTCATCAGTCCCCTAGAACTTAGAACTACTTAAACCTAACTAACCTAAGGACATCACACACATCCATGTCTGAGGCAGGATTCGAACCTGCGACAGTAGAGGTAGCGCGGCTCCAGACTGTAGCGCCTAGAACCGGCGGCCATTCGACCGGCCTAATACACAACACATGGGCTCTATTCCAGTTAAGTAACTGTTCATATAATTAAAGAACAGTATTAATCCACGTGTGCATTTGTGCTGCAGAAATACCGGCCACCCATAACATCCTCTCCCTTGCTTCTTTGCAGTGCAAAACTCTAGAATACCACTGTTTACTGCAGTACATTTTATGCGTTCTGTTTCTTGTTGTAAGTCGGTAAGTTTTAGTATTTTGCTTTTATTAATTTTCATAACCTCTTTTAAAGACGCTATCCATTCTGTTCAACTGCTCTTCCAAGTTATTTCCCGTCTCTGACAGAATTACAATGTTACTGACAAGCTTAAAGTTTATTCCTTCGCCCTGAACACAGGTTTCCTTTCCTAACTACTCTTTGGTTTCCCTTAGTGGTTGCTCATTGTGTAGATTGAATAATATCGCGAATTAGCTACAATCCTTCTCGATTAAAGTTCGCTCCCCACACTTTATCCGTGCTATCTTCAGAGTTTCAAAGAATGTAATTCAGTCAATATTGTCGAAAGTAACTCCTTAAGATAAGTTGTAGCTTCAGTAGTGCCACGTGTGATCACACATTTCTACACCTACGTCTAGATCTATACTCCGCAAGCCACTTCGCGGCGTGTAGTGGAGGGTACTTCGTACACCAATCTCACTTCCCCACTTTCCTGTTCCAGTCGCAGATATAGTTAGCAAGAAGAACGACCGCGTGGGCTCGAATCTATCTCATTTCATCTTCTAGGTCTTTTCGTGAGATGTTCGTAAGAGGAAGCAATATATCTGTTGATTCTTTCAGAAACATATTGTCTTGGAACCACACCGTGATGCCGAACACATCTCTTGCAATGTCTACCACTGGAGTTGACGCTTTCGTACCTGCTAAATGAAACTATAACGAAACGCGCTTCTCTCCTTTGGATTTTCTCTACTTCTCCTATCAGTCCTACCTGGTATAGATCCCGTACTGATTAACATGTTCACGTTTTGGTCAAACGAGTATTTTTTAAGCCGCTCCCTGTACCAAGCGTCGATCCTCAGCATATCTTCCAGCATTTCGCTACGATTTTCGAGAATCGCGAATTCTCTGTGTACAACAGCATCATTCGTTATCTCTGGAATCTGAACATGAAGGCGTGTAGAAACTAATCTCGTAATTGCTACAATGTAATTCCGCGATAACATCAGACGTCTCCTCCTGTTGACAAAGGTCGGACCTCACTACAGGTTCCATGTCCATGATGTTAATGTTGTGCTGTTTGGCCAATGGTGGCAGCCTCTATACTCGCCCCACTGTGCGATTTTTTTTCTGCAGGTTCCAACATCTCCCAATCATTCTCGGTGAGTGTACATGACCGCATATTGCTACTACGTTGCCCATCTCTAGTCCGAATTCTTCATGTATTTCATCCACTTAAGCCATGAACACATAAGTTCTGCCGTTACGTCTGTATTGTTCTTTTTGATCACCACGGAGACTGGATGTGTGGGTGGTGTCTGCCACTACAGTCCCACAGAGAGAGGCGGAACTGTACTCGTTACATTGGACAAACGTATCAGCGGAATGGGTTTCGTATTTCCGACCGACAACTCAGATTAAATTTTTTCTCAATGTCCCTAAATCGATCGTTAGGAGATGCTGGTATGGTTTCTTCGAAAACGATGTGTACCATTCCCTTTCCCATAAGACATTCGTTTTATCAAACAGAAGCGCATGTTTTATTGTTAATCTGTGTTTAGCAATAGAAGACTTGTCAAAATGTCTTCTCCAGTGCGTGTCATCAAAGAAGCCGTTCTGATCAGAATCTGCAACTAACTGCCACAGCGCCTACACCCTTAGTGGGCCACGGAAACGGGCGCTCGATGGCGAGAGGCTAGAGAGAACATCTAACGGAATCCAGGTCGCTGCTAATGGTCCTTCATTAGAGACAGCGCTAATATCTCTGGTAGTTTGTGTACATACGGTTGCTTAGTGGCATCTAAATGACATATTTCGGCCAGCTACGTAATGAAGTAGCCTATTGGTACAACGATTAACCCGTGGCGGTGGAGACAGAAGTTGTTGGAAGCTTCAGTACACAAACTAAGCTGCCGAGGCAAGCTAACCGAGAAACGTTTATCCAAGAACGAAGTTATAATGAAATCTAGACCTTTCGCTGCTTACAGGAGTTGATAAATGTCAAAGGGGGACAGTTGAAAAATATGTGCTCCGACTGGGACTCGAACCCGGGACCTCCAAGAATATCACCTCGGAAAGCTACGTTCTCGTGTCTCATAACACCTGTAAAGACGGCTGTTTGCAATTAAGCACTGCGAGGAGCCCGCAGATCGCGAGGTTAAATAAAGCTGGTGCAGCAGACGCTGAACGATAATGTTGCTTATTCTGCGGTGAGCTTACACCTGTGACGTCACAACCACTGCCATGGTTATACAGTACAAGCACGAGGTCACCAACCACACGGCAGTTAATGAGCACTTGAAAATGGTCCAGGAGCTGCTAGGCTGTCGTGATCGATATCCGTCTCGCCGGCTTTGTGACCGAGCGGTTCTAGGCGCTTCAGTCTGGAATCGCGCGACCGCTACGGTCGCAGGTTCCAATCCTGCCTCGGGCATGGACGTGTGTGATGTCCTTAGGTTAGTTAGGTTTAAGTAGTTCTAAGTCTAGGGGGCTGATGACCTCAGATGTTAAGTCCCATAGTGCTCAGAGCCATTTGAACCATATCCGTGTCATCCATCTACCTAGAAGCAGGGGATAGCTGGCGAACCTAGAACTTTCTGTAGTTTCCCACCTTTTTCGGGCGAGACATGCGACTGTCGTGTTGCATCGAGCAGGGGCAGCAGTGAGGCGGACTAGGTCGAATGAACATGTGCTGGAAGGGTCGAGGGTCGAGAATAGGTGGAATTATGATAAAAATGGTTAATAGTGTACTGAGAAGAGTGTTTCGTTGAAATAGGAATGTCGAATCGTCCGTGGCTTCTTCAAAGTGAATGATTTTTCGAATTTATCAGTTCAATTAAAGTGAATGAGTGCCATGCAGTTAGTCGTCTTTTCCGTTTTTTGAAGACGACGAAATTTAGTTAAAACACGTCATCTTTTATTTCAGACGAAGCATAGCATATTTTGTAATTGATTTTGTAGTAAATAATTACATTTGCATCAAGCACATGTACGCTGCAGATTAATGTTTTGTGCGACCGTGGCTGAAGTAAATATCTCACCCCATAGTACGATAACCAACTGTCGGGATCATGGTCGGATCTCTTAAAATTACGAGAAGAGCTGATGTTCCAGGACAAGTCAGTAAGCACCGACACTTTGGTTTATAGGTCATTAGGTTGGCAGTACGGCTTGGGCGCTTGTCGGCTAGTAGATGACACCGTTCTCTTCGCTTGCGCCAGGCCTCAGTTGTCACATTAAGTTCGTTTCGTGCTGTTGCGAAGTAAACAAGGCTGCGCCACTTTCTGTTTGCACCAAATAACAATGTTCTGCAACCCGTTTTTAGTGGTCTGAAAGCGTACAAGGGCCTGAAATCCGTAGCTGAGATTCAGCACGATATGGAGACAATGTTTTAGAACGGCAAAGTGGTTTTCAGGGGACTGAGCAATTCGAAAGCTGCCGAACAAGCCTTGAGGGCGAGGAAAGAGCGGGACGTGCTGTAGATCCACAGCAAATGCCAACACTGAGCAAGTCGGTGACTTGAATTTGAATAACCGACAATTGACGATGTGGCATACCAAAAGCACGTCAGTTATAATTACGCATAGGACGGTATCCAGAAGAGTCTCAAAATTTCGCACAGGCTATGCAAGACCGGTCGAAATTGTGGAATCGTGTAAATAATGCCAGAAGCTAGTGGAGCGTTAGGCTGAGAAGAAGAAATGTTTTTGTAAGTATCATCACTGGAAATGAAACATTCGTTCATCACTTTGTGCGGGAGGTCAAACGCCGTAGCATGGAAGGGAAACATTCTAGATCTCCAGCGAAAAAGAAATTCAAACTTCAGTCCTCTGTAGGAAAAGTGATTCCCAGAGATTTTTGGGGATACATTAAGGCAAATTCTAGACCAATGCCTGTAAAAAAATAGCCAAGGTTACAGTAACATGCTTTTCAACGAGTCAGAGCCTGCGATCTGAAACAAACGCCGAGGGCTGTTGTCAGTTAAGAGATGAAGAAAGCTGTGCTTACACGGCTTACAACTCAATCGAAAATCTTTTTGTCTGACGGTATAGGAAATTTTGTTCAGCGTTAGACCAATAGAATTGAAAGACAGGGTGCCCAAATTCTGAAGACTGATCTCGCTGTAAATTGTGTACAGTCACAGTAAATTACAAAAATGTGATGTAGATACGTTTTGACTTACTGTCGTGTAACTGTTGACCACTACTGAGAATATTTTATGGATTTACGTGTTCACGCTTTCATACATTAGCGATATCTCCGCCAGGTTTCAAAATAGCTTCGTTCCAATGGCGTGACTGCCGTTATTGTGAGAAAATGACTCCGAATATGGCAATAATGTTGCGTTTATTCGCTTTATGTGGCCTTTAATCTATCCATTTATGCCACAAACACCAAACGGACCCTGCACAGAAACTAAGCGATAAAAACCAAGTAATATTGGTACACTAACGATGTGCAGAGCAAAGTTCTGAATCTCAGAGGTCGCTGTTGTCGCTACGAAAATACGACAAGCAAATAGCTAGATGCTCATTAGATAATCACTTGAACGGATATTCACAGATTTGTTCCTGCTGGAAGATGCGAATAATACGATAGCTGCTGAAGGCCCAATTTTATTATTTTTGCACGCTGTTGTACAATGAAACCTCTCTTTCATAAAAATGAATAGCGACTGAATTAATTCCACGGACCTTTATTAACTGAAACTAATTAGTGATTCTCTCCAAGACATCCAACAAAAATACACTACTGGCCATTAAAACTGCTACACTACGAAGATGACATGCTACAGACGCGAAATGTAACAGACAGGAACAAGATGTTGTGATATGCAAATGATTAGCTTTTCATAGTGTTCACACAAGGCACTCAAGGTTGGCGCCGGTGGCGACACCTACAACGTGCTGACATGAGGAAAGATTGCAACAGAAGTTGACCGGCGTTGCCTGGTGAAACGTTGTTGTGATGCCTCGTGAAAGGAGGAGAAATGCGTGCCATCACGTTTCCGACTTTGATAAAGCTCGGATTATAATCTACCGCGATTGCGGATTATCGTATCGCGACATTGCTACTCGCGTTGGTCGAGATCCAATGACTGTTAGCAGAATATGGAATCGGTGGGTTCACGAGGGTAATACGGAACGCCGTGCTGGATGCCAACGTCCTCGTATCACTAGCAGTCGAGATGACAGGCATCTTATCCGCTTGGCTGTAACGGTTCGTGCAGCCACGTCTTGATCCCTGAGTCAACAGATGGGGACGTTTGCAAGACAACAAAAATCTGCACGAACAGTTCGACGACGTTTGCAGCAGCATGGACTATCAGCTCGGAGACCATGCCTGCGGTTACTATTGACGCTGCATCACAGACGGGAGTGCCTGCGATGGTGTACTCAACGACGAACCTGGGTGCACGAATGGCAAAACGTAATTTTTTCGGATGAATCCAGGTTCTGTTTACAACATCATGATGGTCGCATCCGTGTTTGGCGACATCGCGGTGAACGCACAATGGAAGCGTGTATTCGTCATCGCCACACTGGCGTATCACCCAGCGTGATAGTAGGGGGTGCCATTGGTTACACGTCTCGATCACCTCTGTTCGCATTGACGGCACTTTGAACAGTGGACGTTACATTTCAGATGTGTTACGACCCGTGGCTCTACCCTTCATTCGATCCCTGTGAAACCCTACATTTCAGCAGGATAATGCACGACCGCATGTTCCAGGTTCTATACGGGCCTTTCTCGATACAGAAAATGTTCGACTGCTTCCCAGGCCAGCACATTCTCCAGATCTCTCACCAACTGAAAACTTCTGGTCAATGGTGGCCGAACAACTGGCTCGTCCCAATACGCCAGTCACTACTCTTGATGAACTGTGGTATCGTGTTGAAGCTGCATGGGCAACTGTACTTGTACACGCCATCCAAACTCTGTTTGACTAAATGCCCAGGCGTATGAAGGCCGTTATTACGGCCAGAGGTGGTTGTCCTGGGTACTGATTTCTCAGGATCTATGCACCCAAATTGCGTGAAAATGTAATCACATGTCAGTTCTAGTATAATATATTTGTCCAATGAATACCCTTTTATCATGTGCATTTCTTCTTGGTGTAGCAATTTTAATGGCCAGTAGTGTAGGTCCAAAAGTTTCAGTAGTAACTAGCTTAAGAAGCTCCAAACTATGTTGTAGCACACACATTGTTATTTGTTGTTAATTCTTCTCCGTGAACAACGCATTGTCACTGGAATTTACTCTTTGATATGTAAAAATGCACATAATAGAAATAATTCTGCATCTTGTGCATTAAATGTATTATATTCTATAATTATATGCCTTAAGTACGATGAGAACAATTCGTTAACTAATTTCTGTTGATTTATGAGAAGCATTTAGTGAAACAATATTATCTGGAAGGACGCCTTTTGCCGTTTGTTTCAGTAATTTTTTATTTGGCTACTTAGTTTTCTGGTTATTAAACCTCTGAGAAGCAATCTCCGGATCATTAAACGAGAAGCACTATGTTTGTTACACGCCCCCTCCCCCGCCCCCCCTCCCGCACACACACAATAACACATATGCAAGCGCGTTCGACACACACACACACACACACACACACACACACACACACACACACACACACACACAGAATCTTGCATTCCAGCTTCCTAGTGCACCATGCCACCAACAAAAAAGCTGCTTTTCATTTTCTGATCCACAGTTCACTATCATTTTCAATTTCCGTCACCGAATTTGAAGCAATATCGAAGTTAAAAATAATAAACGCAAAACGGTAGTACATCCATCAGCAGTGCCTCAATTGACTGACAGAAAAGATGTGTGTTACCAGTTATTGGTAGATTATATACAGAAGCAGATGATATTCTGAAAAAAAAGGAGAAATATGCGCTGACACATTGTACCATAGAGACAGTAGGCAGAAATTTTAGCTATCCTCAAAAAGAAGCTGCTCAAGTGTATACGATTAAATGAGAGTGTATGGTTCCTCAGATCTTTTTAAGTCTCAAACGTCTATAACGTATATATGTATATAGACATAGACCGAAGCGACGAATGAAAATCTGCGCCAACGCCAGGGTGTTCAGTGCAGTTGCACAAAGGGGTTGTGCCAGGATAGCGTAGTGGTTAGTGCATCTGCCTTGTAAGAAGGAGCTCCGCGTTCCAATCCTGGCGTTAGTACACATTTTCATTCGTCGCTTCAGTCAGCATATACATATCTATAATATGAGTTGCAAAGTGTGTGTGACCCGTAGTACATAGGAAACATAGGCAGAACAAAGTGCACCAGACGAGGACAACATCTTAGAAGCTGGAAGCTGCAGGAAAAAGACTCCAAATTCCTGCAATCATTTTCTGAACACAAGTATTTATTATACGTAGAAATTGTGGACTCTGGACACAATGGACGAAAACTGTCTTTATTTATTTATTGTTCTGTGGGACCAAATTAAGGAGAAGTCTCCATGGTCATGCAACGTGTCAATACATGAAATTATAACACGATAGTAGAAACAGATAAAATGAAATATAAGAAACATATCCAGGCGACAAGTCGTAAAGTCGTAAGTTTAAATAAAGAAAATCAACAAATCAAATATTGCAGATCAAGTGGTAGCTCCAAAGCCTCCTGAACAACTACTATATGAACCAACAGATTTTTACTAATCTCCGCTCCTTGATACTGTGGAATCTGAATTACTGACCTATAAATTTTTGTGAAGAGGATTTGACAGTTATTTATTTGTTTTAGTGTTGCATGACTGTGGACTTAGTGCGGTATTTTGTACATTTAGAATTAGCAGTTCATTTATTTGATGATTGCAAATTCTTTGCTTTTTATATTTGTACCACAATGCACACCGAAAGTTTTCAGTTACGCTAAGAACAATTACTGAAACAATCGGCAAAAAATGTGTTTTCCGATACGTTTGTTAACAATCTTATTCATTCCATAAAACCTTAATATTTGGAAAAATTGTTTTAAAAGGCAGCAAAAAAAAAAAAAAAAAAAAAAAAAGCCTACGCTATCTCCTGCTAATGGTGTGTAAACATAATACAAATTTGATGATAAAAAGTCTTAATGAAATTTAGACTTTCAGGTAATTCCAAGTACTTAAAAATTAAGAGCAAAATCGTATTTTGCATGTGAAGGGCTTATTTCAATAGTGGTACAAGCCCATTTTTGTTCATTCTGATATACACAGTCCTAACGTTAAATGAGCGCTGAAAAATTTGCAGTTGTGATACCTGAAATGTTGAAGTATGTATACTCGAATATTTCTGGTATCTCAACTGCAGATTTTTCAGCGCTCATTTAACTTTAGGACTGTGTATATCAGAATGAACAAAAATGGGCTTGTAGTACTACTGAAATAAGCCCTTCATGTCATGGCTATATATTTCCTGTCTTTTCGTCATTATTGGTCCTTAGTTTTTATTATAGCGTTTGAATCCCCACTACTCTGCACCAAGAGGATAGTATGGCTTGCCATGGAAATTTTTGCAGTTGTATATCGTCCATTCTGAGTTTATAGTTCCATCACTCACTTTCCTCCACCCCGTGTTAATCTGGGAATACATCCAGCTCGCATGACAACGACTCTTAATTGCGAAAGTTGGCTGTGCTAATGCACTCTACTTTCATTAGAGCTAATGCACACAGCGACATTAATGGTAGCCCCGCGAGATAATGGAATACCGCGCGTTAGTGCCGGCGATCCTGCGAGCAACTGCATGAATACTGCAGCGAGCCGGGCGCGGAGTAAACAGTCACCTCCAACATGTCGAAGCTTATGGTGCCTCTCAGGGCTAGGATTGGCTCTCCACTTCCTGCGTACGTTCTGAAGTCCCGAGCGAGGCTGGTCAACAGCTTTCACACTATCGAGTTTCGGGGGGCGAGGCTTCGAACCTCTTCCTGTTCATCCTGGTTCCTGATTCCGGATTCCGGTTCCTTCTCGTTTCCCTCTATCTCTTCAGGTGAACTTCAGCATACTTCCTCAAACCAGGACAGTGCGTAATGCTGTTCCCAGCCGAAACTGAGCTCCGGCTCTAAGAGTCGTATTACATTGTAGGAGATCACTGATAAAGCACAGAGAACGTTTCGTATCAGTTGTCAAATGTGCCATTACACACTAAGGAAAAAAACAAGAAGGCGACGCACCACGAAGGACTTAATCGAATGGGACGGAATTCGGTAGGTGTGATGTACATGTATAGACAAACAAAGGACTACAGTTTCAGAAGAATTGGATGATTTATTCAAGAGCTTCATAAACTGAGCAAGTCAATTATGCATTGACGCTCCCCTGGACCCTATGCGAGCAGTTACTCGGTTTGGTGTTGGTTAATAGAGTTACTGGATGTCCTCCTGTGGGATGTCGTTCTCAAATCTGTCCAAGTTGTATGTTAGATCGTCAAATGTCCGAGATGGTTGGACGACCCATCCAATAATGTTCCATACGTTCTCAATTGGGGACAGCCCTCTTCGGGGCGGGTGAACTTAAGTTCGAACATTCATGCACTGACCCTTTTGTATATGTTTGTTAGTTGAATAATGTTTAAGGACTGTCATTGTGGCCTGGGGTTGACATCTTCTGCATAGAAATTGTATTGTAGAGTGACAGATTTATAAATCTTTGGTATCTGTATGTGTTTCAACATACAAGGCTACTGTTAGCAACTGACGCTGCAAATACAGCAAAAAAGTTATGTATTATTTTTAGTACTTGATATCAGATGTAGAATAAATTAATATATGAATTCCCTGCTCACGAACACCATCTCTTCCTCGCTCCTGTATCCACTAAAGCGCCAAACAGCGTAGAAGGAAGTTGTGGAATATGGCAGGTGACAATGGGGTTGGTATCCTACCGCTGCCGGCCGCTGTGGCCGAGCGGTTCTAGGCGCTTCAGTCCTGAACCGCGCTGCTGCTACGGTCGCAGGTTCGAATCCTGCCTCGGGCGTGGATGTGTGTGATGTCATTAGGTTAGTTAGGTTTAAGTAGTTCTAAGTTCTAGGGGACTGATGACCACAGGTGTTAAGTCCCATAGCGCTCAGAGGCATTTGAACCATTTGATCCCTTGATATCTCATGTTGTGTCCTATCACTGATAGTTATTTTTAGTCAAGTTGTGCCACAAATTTGTCACCCCTATTCTATTCAGTATCTCCTCATTAGTTAAGTGGTCTATGCATCTAATCTTCAACATTCTTCTGTAGCACCACATTTCGAAAGCTTATATTCTCTTTTTGTCTAAACTGTTTGTGGTCCATGTTTCACTTCCATACATGACTACACTCCCTAGAAACACTTTCAGAAAAAACTTCCTAACTGTTAAATATATATTTGATGTTAACAAATTTATCTTCTTCAAAAATGTTTTTCTTGCCAGTGGTAATTACGGCTGTAATTTCCCCTTGCTTCCAGCCGATCACAGTACCAGCACAGCAAGACCGTTCTGGATTATGTTACAAAGCCAGATCAGTCAATCATTCAAAATATAATTTTAAAACTTTTCACAAAATTAACCTTTACCATCATAGTGAGCAATGAATGCAAGAAGAAGTAAACAATCAATTGTTTTAAGGAGGTGACTTTTTGTTATCATCGTAAGCAACAAATACAAGGAGAAATTGGTAAAAATAAACAATCAGTTGTTTTAAGGAATGGGTGTCACTTTGGAACTACTGGGAAATACAGATTTCACCCACTCATCATTTCATGTGATATATGAGAAAGCAAATTCTTAGACAAAATCCCACCTCTCGAAACTTCAATGAACATTGCTTAAAATAAATTACAGTCCCAAATAACAAGCACAAATTGGTCTAAAATTTAATAAATTTTGCTCAAAACGACTGTATACTGCGCCAGTTCTTCCGTTTAGAAACTACTCATAAAAGCGGTAGTACACTTCCAAATTTAAGTTACAATGACTGTAAATATACTTACTTTCACTTTCAGTGATCTCCTCTCTATGGGCACTATAAAAAACAAACGGCATGTCACAATGCCCTACAATCACGTAGCCCCATCTCTGCGCCGACTGTTGCTTTCAGTGCCATAAGTGAGACTGCTATTGTGTACGATAGTGCCATCAGTTTACTCCTAGATGTCTCCTCTTCCAACAGCATCAATGATTTCATGCTAAAAGCACTGGTACTTCAAAATAAAATTAATAAAATAAGTCATTGGCACTCCAAGGTTTAAGAAAGAACGGACAGACCCTTCGGTCACAGTGTGTAGAGGAAACCTACGCACACTGATCTCTATCTCGACGCCTCGATCTTTTACTGTCCGTTACAAAGAAATTCGGTGCTTAAGACTCTGATCCATAGAGCTCGAAGACTTTCGGACATGGAAGGCAACGCCGAAGAATTAAAACACCTATGAACAGTGTTCCGAGGGAATGGGTACTCAGGTCTTCAAATTGAAAGGGCCATACAGTCCAGATCGAGAACGCCTGAGAAAGAGGTTACAACTGAGAGCTAAGAAGAGAAGCCAAAATTAGCTTATCTACTTTATTTTGCACAATATCTGGAGAAAAACGGTAGACTCGTACAAAAACATGGCATCCACTACATTTCGCTCTCTTCGACTAGACGATCTAAGCCTCCAGAAGCCAGGTGTGTGTCACATTAGATTCTAATATGGCGTGTCTTACATGGTACAGACTACCAGAACAGTCGAGGAGAGATCCAGGGAACATACACGACTAAAACAACCAGACACACCAGCTGTCGTCCAATATTGCCTCAGGATAATCATGAAACAAAATACGATTGCGACGCCAAGTTTCTGGGACAGTATAATTGAGGAGTCAATCGAAGTTAAGATCTCAGAAAACAGAATAAACAGAGACGGCGGTTTCAGTTTAAATAACGCTTGGGGTCAGGCATTTAGTTTATTAAAATCTCGTCCGCCAGCACATCCACCAGAGGTGGAAAACACTGAGACAATTCGTGTTTCACGGACTGTCTGAGCGAGCTCTGGAAAACAAACGAAACACAGATGGCGTAGTGGTCGTGGGAAACCGAACTCGACCGTAAGTAGCGCCGTAAGACCGACAAGCGTTTACAGTCTGATTGGAGTCCAGGCAACAAGGACGCATAACAGCAACACTTTCAGTACCTGAAAATAACGGCTGGGCCGGGAGTCGAAATATTGCGCACAAGAAAACGCGAACGCACCTATTAGTTTACATTTCTATTTATCCACCTGTTTAAGATATGTGTTTGCACACCCTATCGGCCACCCACTACTGCTAGTGTGACATCCAAGTTTACCTGCTCTATCGGAACCACCACCACGATCATTTTTCAACGTTAACGAGGATGAAATGCTAGCTATTTCCAAGCATGCGTCTTACAAAAACCTCAATAGACGCTTAGAAGGGTGAAAGCAAACAGGTGCATCGATCAGCTGCCATAGAAGTGGCTGCACGGTGGACGACGTGAGGAAAAAATGTAGGTGGCTTAAGCTGAGAAACTGAAAGTGGTAATAGTCTTTCCAAGGCGTGGGTCTACATACGCTATAAATTTCCTGTGTAAGAACTTTTCTGTTTGAAATAAACAATTTATTTGATTACCGTATTTTACGGACTATAAGACGCACCTTAATTTTTAAGAAAATTTTATAAGCCATAACATTTTTTATCGTTTTTATTACTGGATTTCAAAGCCAGACTAAAAAAAGTATTCTTAGTTTATATAACCGAACTGACCTTTAAAATCCCTGAAAATCGTCATCTGAACTTTCTTCTTCTTCTTCTTCTTCTTCTTCTTCTTCCTTTTCGTAGTCATAATTGTCCTCTTCATATATGTAACATGGTCTTCACTGCCATCGAAAGCGTTACTTATGCCTCATTTTCTCAAAGATTTAACAATGTAGTCCCATTTTAGACCACGGCTATTTTATCCACGGACACACTTGTTTGATTTTAGATTTTTTTTAATGGTCCCTTTAGCGTGAATTCATATCGTGGTTCATCCACCATCCATTTTTTCATTCCTCTCTCTCATATACACTTTAAATGGTTTATTTGTCTTGGCATCAAGAGGTTGCAATTGTAAAGTAAGTTCTCCCGGAAAAAAAGTAAGCTCTGTATTTCCCTGTCTCTAATTACTTTTCACAGAATTTTTCAAATGGTTACTAAACTGATCTAGCACCAGAAGAGAACTCTTCTTCAGTAAAGCATCTTTCCTTCTCTCCCACATTCCGCTAATCCATAATTTCATACCAGCCTCGTCCATCGAACTCTTGTGTACGTGAGCAAAAAATTGTGGCCGTATTTCAGAGAATTTTGGCATTGTTTTCTGCTTCAAAAAATGGTTAAAGTGGCTTCAAGCGCTATGGGACTTAACATCTGAGGTCATCAGTCCTCTAGACTTAGAACTACTTAAACCTAACTAACCTAAGGACATCACACAAATCCATGCCCGAGGCAGGATTCGAACCTGCGACCGTAGCAGCAGCGCTGTTCCGAACTGAAGCGCCTAGAACCGCTTTTTTTAAAAATCTCATTTTGTTCGCTTTCGTTCGTTGTATCTGCTCGTGGCGGACGTCGTAAGACACCCGTTTCAGTTCGTCGTTGATCGATTAACTCGGCTGAGCTACCGTGTAGGTCTCGGGCACAGCGGCCGGCGTTTGAAAATGGCCATTGGATTAAGTTTACTCCTGTCAGCGCACCATGAAAGGACAACAGTGTAGTGCATTTTTTACTGTTTTAGCACTTTCCATGGCACCAGATCTGTTAATCGGCATATCAAATGTCAGAGGAGTTTCGCCCATATTCGCTATTTGGATTAGATACACAGTGGTTTTCTTTCGATGTTGAATAATAAAGCGATGGAATGATAATATTTTCTCTTCATACTCCTGTTGAATGTTCTGAGGTATTTTGGTTTTGGTTCAGATGCCAAGTCAATGACACTTCACAAACCTGTAACACCAACTACCTCCACCCTTCAAGTACGTTAAGTTCCACTGAAGCGCTAGCTTATCAGCATGTAATAGTATCATTTTTGTATTAATCCCAATGCCATTTTGACAGTGTCCTTAAATCCATTTAAGTACGTCATCTTCTAGTTTTGGCCATTTTGCATTCGGTCCTCTATTTGACTTTTTGTCTTTCTCATTTTTTCTTATTTACTAGCCAGCCAATCGCGAATGGTTTTTTCTGTTGGTGGAGGCCCCAGATGCCGCTCAGTTACTCTGTTACTATGTTCTTCTGCATATGCTATTACTTTGAGTTTATAGCCCGCGTCGCATGAATACCTTGAATTTTTTTCCTTTACGAAACTACACTAATAGCCATTAAAGAAGAAATGCAGATGATAAACGGGAATTCATTGGACAAATATACTACACTAGAGCTGACATATGATTACATTTTCACGCAATTTGGGTGCATAGATCCTGAGAAACCAGTACCGCCGCGCGGGATTAGCCGGGCGGTCTCAGGCGCTGCAGTCATGGACTGTGCGGCTGGTCCCGGCGGAGGTTCGAGTCCTCCCTCGGGCATGGGTGTGTGTGTTTGTCCTTAGGACAGTTTAGGTTAAGTAATGTGTAAGCTTAGGGACTTAAGACCTTAGCAGTTAAGTCCCATAAGATTTCACACATTTTTTGAACAAATCATTACCCAGAACAACCACCTCTGGCCGTAATAACGGCCTTGATACGCCTGGGCATTGAGTCAAACAGAGCTTGGATGGCGTGTACAGGTACAGCTGCCCATGCAGCTTCAACACGATATCACAGTTCATCAAGAATAGTGACTGGCGTATTGTGACGAGCTAGTTGCTCGACCACCATTGACCAGACGTTTTCAGTTGGTGAGAGATCTGCAGAATGTGCTGGCCAGGGCAGTAGTCGAACATTTTCTGTATCCAGAAAGGACCGTACAGGACCTGCAACATGCGATCGTGCATTATCCTGCTGAAATGTACGGTTTCGCAGGGATCGAATGAAGGGTAGAGCCACGGGTCGTAACACATCTGAAATGTAACGTCCACTGTTCAAAGTGCCGTCAATGCGAACAAGAGGTGACCGAGACGTGTAACCAATGGCACCCCATACCATCACGCTGGGTGATACACCAGTATGGCGATGACGAATATATGCTTCCAATGTGCGTTCACCGCGATGTCGCCAAACACGGATGCGACCATCATGATGGTGTAAACAGAACCTGGATGCATCCGAAAAAAACGACGTTTTCCCATTCGTGCACCCAGGTTCGTCGTTGAGTACACCATCGCAGGCGCTCCTGTCTGTGATGCAGCGTCAAGGGTCTCCGAGCTGATAGTCCATGCTGCTGCAAACGTCGTCGAACTGTTTGTGCAGATGGTTGTTATCTTGCAAACGTCCCCATCTGTTGACTCAGGGATCGAGACGTGGCTGCACAATTCGTTACAGCCATGCGAATAAAATGCCTGTCATCTCGACTGCTAATGATACCAGTCCGTTGGGATACAGCACGGCGTTCCATATTACCTTCCTGAACCCACCGATTCCATATTCTGCTAACAGTCATTGGATCTCGACCAACGCGAGTAGCAATGTCGCGATACGATAAACCGCAATCTCGATAGGCTACAATCCGACCTTTATCAAAGTCGGAAACGTGATGGTAAGCATTTCTCCTCCTTACACGAGGCATCACAACAACGTTTCACCAGGCAACGCCGGTCAACGCTGTTTGTGTATGAGAAATCGGTTGGAAACTTTCCTCATGTCAGCACGTTGTAGGTGTCGCCACCGGCGCCAACCTTGTGTGAATGCTCGGAAAAACTAATCATTTTCGTATTACAGAATCTTGTTCCTGTCGGTTAAATTTCGCGTCTGTTGCACACCATCTTCGTGGTGTAGCGATTTTAATGGCCAGTAGTGAGGTTGCTAAGAAAAATATTCTAATGTTTCCTATAACACAAATCACTTTCAACTCAAGCTCACTGGCAGCGTAGACTGCAAATACGCATCATAGGCTAGACAGAGTTCTGGGTTTGTGATGGCGGTGCAGGGGTGAGACAGTGCTAGCAAGCTTGTGAATTCCCTCAATTCGTGTTCATCGGATCGGTGCACTGCTGCTGCCAGTTGAATCCAATGTTGCCAGATAGAGACAGGATTCCGTGGCATCGAATATATGGGCATTTTTAAGACTGGATGGAATTGTAAATCAAACACTGGACATTTTATGTCAATTTCGAATATTAGATGCACCCGAATTTAGGAGGCAATTTTTCAAAGGAGAATGTGCGTCTTATACTAAAAAAAAATACGGTATTCGTTTATATATCTTCGAAATGAACGCTTAATTTCATTATTAGCAATACGCTTTGGCCTGTCGCTGAAGGTATTAGGCAAGGTTTCACATGCTCCTTCCTCATATCAATCAGTAACGATCATCAAGTACTGCCTCTATTCTTTGACTACGTAAAAGTTGAGGTTAGAGTAATTTCACCGAAAGCTTCAGTGTCATAAGATTTTTTAATGAGTGCAGGATCTTTGACAGATAAATTCTTTAAATGTCATTCTTTTTGGCAGAAATGAAGGGTTACTATCATAAACATAAATTCATATTTATGTTCGTCCATTCTCAAATAATTTTCGTAGCCCTTTATGTCCATTCTGTAGCTCACGATGCAAATTTTTTTTTTTTAGCAGTAAACGATACAAGCTCGAAATAACGCGTCGAGTCTCGAAGAGATAAAACGTGTGTTTCTAACGGAGTATTTGCTGATGTCATGGCCTTCTGGTGAAACATTTTAAGATTTTCAACATTGCAATCCGAATAAACTACTCTAAAGAAATATTTTTCTTTACGTCAGGGCATGGTGCGAGATTAAAATGCGAAAATCGCGCCTGCACTGCTAAAAGTGTTCGTTGCCGGATGAAGGACGGCTTTGAACAGCTGTCTCTCATGACTTACAACACCACAGACAGTCGCCACAAGCAACTATCCAAGGTCTTTTTTCTTATAGCTTCTCAACTGGTTTGATATCTATCTTCACGAGACTCTTTCTGCCTCTTTCCAACAATTTTTTCTCTACTGTTCCTATCCTTTCAGCACGAAAGTAACAGCAGCTGGATATTGTAGCAGATTTTCTTCAAACCTTTCCTTTCTTCTGATTATGGGCCTTCTATAAACTTCTGTCCTCACGTTTTTTTCATTTCTTCTTCGTTTCATACTGTAACTGTATTGCCTGTTGGCTTTTGTCTCTGGTTTATCGGCCGACGTTTCTTTGACGATTTTTCTGACGTTTCGCCAGCGCAAGAGGCTGGCATTGTGAAAGCTTCACCCTCCACTGCTCGTGGCTGACTGTAGTGTTGCCTACTTCCAGAGATTATACGCACATCAAAGAAAGTTTTGAATCACCTCTGTTCCGAGAGTTTCGGAACCTCTAAAGAAAACTGGAATAGAGTTCAACTAAACGTCATTTCCGCCCTTTTCATTCCTCATGAAAACCACACATCGCATGTTGTACCACCATACAGCGACACCTTCAGAGGTGGTGGTTCAGACTGCTGTACACACCGGTACCTCTAATAACCAGCAGCACGTCCTCTTCCATTGATGCATGCCTGTATTCGACGTGCATACTATCCACAAGTTCATCAAGGCACTGTTGGTGCACATTGCCCCACTCCTCCAAGGTGATTCGGCGTAGATTCCTCAGAGTGGTAGGTGGGTCACGTCATCCATAAACTGCTTTTTTCAATCTATCCCAGGTATGTTCGATAGGGTTCATGTCTGGAGAACATGCTGGCCGCTCTGGTCGAGCGATGACGTTATCCTGAAGGAAGTCATTCACAAGATGTGCACGATGGGGGCGCGAATTGTCGTCCATGAAGACAAATGCCCCGCCAGTATGCTGCCGATATGGCTGCACTATCCGTCGGAGGATGGCATTCACGTATCGTACAGCCGTTCCATGACTACCAGCGGCATATGACGGCCGCACATAATGCCATCACCCTCACAGCAGGGAATCTCCACTTTGCTGCACACGCTGAACAGTGTGCCTAAGGCGTTCAGCCTGACCTGGTTGCCTCCAAACACATCTCCGACGATTGTCTGGTTGAAGGCATATGCGACACGCACTGGTCAAGCAAGAGAACGTGATGGCAATCTTGAGCGGTCCATTCGCCATGTTGCTGGGCTCATCTGTACCGCGCTGCATGGTGTCGTGATTGCAAAGATGGACCTCGCCATGGACGTCTGAAGCGAAGTTGCGCATTATGCAGCATATTGCGCACAGTTTGAGTCGTAACACTACGTCCTGTCGCTTCACGAAAAGCATTATTCAACATGGTGGCGTTGCTGTGAGGGTTCCTCCGAGCCATAAGACGTAGGTAGCGGTCATCCGGTGCTGTAGTAGCCCTTGGGTGGCCTGAGCGAGAGTCTCTGTATCTATGTATTTGCCTCATCTCGGAACAACATCGCTTTGGTTCACTCCGAGACGCCTTGACACTTCCCTTGTTGAGAGCCCTTCCTGGCACAAAGTACCAATGCGGACGCGATCGAACCGCGGTATTGACCGTCTAGGCATGGTTGAATTACAGACAACACTAGCCATGTACCTCCTTCCTGGTGGAATGACTGGAACTGACCGGCTGTCGGACCCCCTCCTGCTAATAGGCGCTGCTCATGCGTGGTTGTTTACATCTTTGGGCGGGTTTGGTGACATCTCTGAACAGTCAAAGGGACTGAGTCTGTGGTACAATATCCACAGTCAACGTCTATCTTCAGGAGCTCTCGGAACCGGGGTGATGCAAAACTCATTTTGATATGTGTCTGTAGCTCTCGCACCAACGTTTGAGGGCTTTTCTCGGGTCATTTCCGCTGCGATTCTCCTCTTGATACCTGGAATAGTCGTTCACTGCAACACGGGAATCCAAATTTGTTAAGCTTGACGCTCTCCTCTGTCTTGCTGAAGCTGTTTCTACGGCTTCCCTGAACGTGCGGGCGTGATAGCTTTCTCCACGGCAAGAATTTCAGAGCTGGCGAATTTAACTGTGTGGTCGCTCTCACACAGTGCGTGCTCCGCCACGGCCGATTTCTCTGCCTCTCCCAACCTGTGATGGCGCTTATACTAAGTGATGATGGTGGTGATGGATTGTCATTTCCACATGGACTTTTCGACATGTATAGAGTATGCAGTAAATTTCCGACATTGCATGTGGGTACCTCTTGTCTTTTGACGATCTGAGACACTCTTTGATCTTCCTGGTCGGTTTGTAACGGCATTACAGATTGGCACAAGTGGAGAAATCGGTCTTGGCGGAGCACGCACTGTGTGAGACCGAACACATAATAAAATTCGGCCACACGGTGATTCTTGCTGTGGAGAAGTGATACCACGCACACTTGTTTAGGGAAGCCCTAGAAATCTACAAGTATGAGAACTGTTTCAATAAGAAAGAGAACAGATTCAAGCATAACGGATTCTGGATTTCCGTGCTGCAGCAAATGACCGCTGCTGGTAGGAGGGGGAGAACCACCGCGGTAATGACCTAGAAAAAGCCATCAAACGCCGGTGTGACAGGCACCTGCAGGGTGTTAGGGTCAAAAGTGCAAACACTGGTGTTGATGACTGAAGGCAGTGTAATGAACATCAGTACATCAGTATTTACTTCATTTGCAGACTAATAATTACAGATATTACGAGTAGTACACGTTTAGGTTGATTAGTAACTCCAAGTGCACGTTGCACAGCCAAAGCATTATTGCTTATTTTCCATGGGCTGTTCAGGTACTGAAGCGTGGGCATGTAGACACAAATCGGCTTGTCTGTACTGACAGGGGTAGTACGGTTCATGACGCGGTTCCATCGGTGCAAAAAAATCAGGTAATAGACTGTGTGTGTGTTTGTGGGCAGATACATAGAAAAAAACAAACACTGAGGCGGGTGTATATTAAGATAATAGTTATCACAATATCTCTACCTATAACTGTAGCACACTGTATAAACTGCAGCCAAGGGCTCAACTCAGTTCCACCACCAGCAATGGAGGATGAAGCTTTGACATTGGCAGCGACACGTGACTGGCGAAACGACTGAGAGATCGTCGAACAAATGTTCGCCAAAGAACCCGAGACACAAGCCAACAGGCAATATGCCAACAAGCGGCCACCCAAAGCCTCAGTAAGTGTATCTCTTTACTTAATGTTTAACTTCTTGCGTAACACCTCATTCCGAACCCTTCCTATATCTTCTTCCACATCTTTACGATGGTATCTGTTTCACTTACATACAAGACGTACTGCAGACGTTCTCTTTCTCGAACTTCTTGCACAGTTCCATTGAAACGTCTGTTGCCACAAACGCTCTTTTATTGACAAAGTTTTCTTCGTGGAGCCTGTCAATTTTTGAAATCCCTCTTACCTCTTCCAACCTTCGTAATTTTGCTTGCTGGACAGTTGAATTCTTTCGTTTCTTCTACAGCTATTTCGTTTTCAGTATTGATTATTATTCTGCTTTGTGCCATTCTTTCATCAACTGTGTCTTTACGCCGTTTGTCGTTAGGCCTGATGTGATATTGGGCATGCTGCCCATTTCTTTCAACAGACGGTCGAAGCATTAGACCTGTCCAGAACGACTACGTCGCCTGCGTTGACATGTGCCCCTCTTGATCTGTTCTTTGTTTTCGTTTACTTCATTTAATAGTTCTTCAATATACAAATTGAACAAAAGTATCGACAAATTGCACCTCTACCTTATATCCTTTCTCTGTCTGCACCTTCCACTTCTATTGCTCCCACTTCTTTACTTGTTCGTGTTATTTATTTCTTGCATTCACCATGTGGCGGACGGTCTGGTTGCGGTCCTGCTTCTGCTAATAATAAATTAATTACTAACAGTTTAACAATTTTAGAGTTGTATTTACGTTATCTGAACAAAGGTATATGGACACTCCTAAGTAACGCTGAATTGACCACTAAATATCTTGAGAGGTGACCTGCCAGGATAAAAGGAATCAGGAAGTGTTGTGTCCTCAGTAGACAAGCAGTGACAGCAGAATGGGTCGGCCAGGAGAATTCAGTGACTTCGAACGTGGACTAGTCATAGAGTGTCACCTGAGTAAGAAATCCAGCAGGGACATTTCAACCCTTTTTGAAGCTGCTCAAGTCGTCTGTTGGTGATGTGATTGCAGAGTGGAAACGCGAAGGAATAGCCACAGCTGAACCACGCCAAGACAGACCTCATGTGCTGACGGGCAGGGACCATCGGACATTGCGAAGGGTGGGCGTAAAAAATCACATGAAATCAGTGGAAGATAACTCACGAATTCTCAAGTGTTATCATGTGTCCAGTGAATACAGCGACTGTGAACAGAGAGTTAGAAAGAGTTCGATACAATGTTCGAGCAGCTCCTAATAAGCCACACATTTATGACCTTCAATGGTAAGCGACGCTTGAGATAGTGCAAAGAACGGCACCACTGGACAGTGGAGGACTAGAAACAAGTGATTTACAGTGATGAATCACACTATATGCTGAGGCAAACCAATGGAACGGGCTGGGTTTGATGAATGCCTGAAGAATGCTACCTGCCATCATGTGTAGAGCCGACAGAAGTGTGGAAGAGCTGGTGTTGTGATCTGTGGGTGTTTTCCATAGTTAGGGTGTGGTATATTTACTGCGCTTAAATGCAGAATACTGTGAGCACGTTTTTTAGTGTTGCTTACTGGGCGCATTAGAAGAACACTGTGGAGATGAAGGTTCTTTGTAGGCGCTGACAACGTACCCTGTCATAAGCTATCATCTGTGAGGCAATCTGAGACGGAATTGTCTGTCCAGAGGCCTGACTTGACCCGTATGAGATGAGTTCCAACATCGACACCGCTCCAGATCCCAGTGTTCAACATCACTACCCTCTCGAGATTCGACTCTTGAGGAAGGGTGCGCTGCCGTTCCACCACAGACATTCGGTCACCTCACTGAAAGAGTTCCCAGGTGAGATGAATCCGTTGCCAAGGGGAAGGGTGCGTATCTTGTAGGAGAAAAAAGCACTATGACTACATAGCAGTGCTGGCGAGAGAATGAGACCGGTGGTGCCCCGTCACCCTGCCAACATCAGGCACTCTTACTTTGTGCACCAATATCCAGACACCTATATGAAGCAAAATTAAGTATTTAAATAATGTCACAATCAAAATTGATTCGTGATTTCCTCTCAGAGAGGTCACAGTTCCTAGTGATGGACGGTAAATCATCGAGTAGAACGGAAGTGATATCTGGCGTTTCGCAAGGTAGTGTCCTAGGCCCTTTGCCGCTCCTGATTTATATAAATGATCTAGGTGATAATCTGAGAAGCCCCCTTAGATTGTTTGCACATGACGCTGTAATTTACCGTCTAGTAAAATCATCAGACGATCAATTCCAATTAAAAAATGATCTAGAGAGAATTTCTGTATAGTGCGAACAGTGGCAAATAGCACTAAACAAAGAAAAGTGCGAGATCATCCACATGGGTATTAAAACAAATCTGATAAATTTTGGGTATACGATGAATCGCACAAATCTAAGTGCTGTCAATTCGACTAAATACCAAGGAATTACAATTACGAACAAGTTAAATTGGGAAGACCACATAGATAATACTGTGGGGAGGGCAAAACAAAGGCTGCACTTCGATGCGACAAATCCACTAAAGAGACAGCCTACATTACACTTGTCCATCCTCTGCTGGAATATTGCTGCGCGGTATGGGATCCTTACCAGGTACGATTGACGGAGGACATCGAAAAAATGCAAAGAAGGGCAGCTCGTTTCGTGTTATCTCGCAATAGGGGTGAGAGTGTCAGTGATATGATACGCGAGTTGGGGTGGCAGTCATTGAAACAAAGGCGGTTTTCTTTGCAGCGAGATATTTACGAAATTTCAATCACCAATTTTCTCTTCGAATGCGTAAACAATTTGTTGACACCCACCTACGGAGGGAGAAATGATCATCATAATAAAATAAGAGAAATCAGAGCTCGGACGGAAAGATTTAGGTGTTCCTTTTTCCCACGCGCCATTCGAGAGTGGAATGGTAGAGAAGTAGTATGAAAATGCTTCGATGAACCCTCTGCCAAGCACTTAAGTGTGAATTGCAGAGTAACCATGTAGATGTAGATGTAGATGGTGTAAACCGTATTCAAAAAAATGGCTCTGAGCACTATGGGACTCAACTGCTGAGGTCATCAGTCCCCTAGAACTTAGAACTAGTTAAACCTAACTAACCTAAGGACATCACAAACATCCATGCCCGAGGCAGGATTCGAACCTGCGACCGTAGCGGTCTTGCGGTTCCAGACTGCAGCGCCTTTAACCGCACGGCCACTTCGGCCGGCTAAACCGTATTAATATTGCATATTCTGAGTGTCAGTGTGATTGACTGATCAGTTTTAATAAAAACCCAATTTTTATGGTCTTTTAAAAGCGTAGTTTATTACAGATAGGAAGCTGTAACATTGGATTTGTGTTCCGTTTTACGCGAAAACATAGTGTAGAGGTTTTTACGAACCGATTATTGCACTAAAACATGTAAGACCGTGATGGATTAACTAGCTTTTATAGGTAAGGTACAACGATAAAATTGCAGTAGTGTGTTCATCGTAAGTAGTCATCGAGCTGTATCAGATTGTAAGATAATTGTGTAGCTTTACAGATGTACAGACGGTAGAACTGAGATAGTTCAGACAATGCAATCTACCCTCGGTCTCGACAGAAAAATCTTAGAAGTTGGAGTTGAAGAGTTATTTAACTGATATTTGTTTGGAATATACGCCGAAACGCCCAAGAAACTGGTATAGGCATTCGTATTTAAATACAGAGATATGTAAACAGGCAGAATACGGTGCTGCGGTCCGCAACGCCTGAATAAGACAAGAAGTCTCTGGCAGGTTATTAAGATTTAAGTGTATATGAACGAGATGTTAGAGTCGGTGCATGAGCGATGGGACATATCTCCGATGTAGCGATGAAGAGGGGATTTTCCAGTACGATCATTTCACTAGTGTACAGTAACTATCAGAAATCCGGTAAAACATCAAATCTCCGACAGCGCTGTGGCAGGAAAAAGATCCTGCAAGAACGAGATCAACGACGACTGAAGAGAATCGTTCAACGTGACAGAAGTGCTGTTGCATCCGCAAATTTCTGCATATTTCAATGCTTGGCCATGAACAAGTTTCAGCGAACCGTCCAACGAAACATCATCGATATGGGCTTTCGGAGGCGAAGGCCCACTCGTGTACTCTTGATGACTGCACGACACGTAGCTTTACGGCTCGCCTTGACCCATTAACACCGACATTGGACTGTTGACGACTGGAAACTTGTTGCCTGGTCGGACGAGTCTCGTTTCAAGTTGTATCGACGAGCGGATGGACATGTACGGGTGTGGAGACAACATCATGATTCAGTGGACCCTGCATGTCAGCAGGGGACTGTTCAGGTTGGTGGAGGCTCTGTAATGGTGTGGGGCGTGCGCAGTTGGAGTGAAATGGGAACCCTGATACGTGTAGATACGACTCTGACAGGTGACACATACGTAAGCATCCTGTCTGATCATCTGCATCCGTTCATACCTCCCCACCGTATTTTTTAAAGAAAATATAGCAATACTTGATAGAAATGGGAGCCAAGTGTAACCTCCTCACAAAATTTTTAAAGAAAAGGACGATACTAATTACAAATGCTGATGGACATGGCTCTAAGCGTAACCTGCCCACAATGAAATGTACTGACAATGGCAACAAAAATGTGAAATTCGCAATCTGACTCAAATATAAATCCTTCAAAAAATTAAAGTCCATTCAGTGACAAGAAAATTCAATTAAACCGAAATATCGGTCTTTGGCCCTGTGTAAAACAATCAGAATTAAAGTCTTACCTCAGAATAAATCGATGTCACATATCTGCTCTTGTTGTTGCGCACCGCTTGGAGGAACTGCATTGCAAATAATAATATTCTCTTTTTTTGTGATTTTAGTGGAGTTTTTCTTCAAAAGAAGTGGAATGAAATGGGAAGTGCAACGAAATCTTGAGTTCAATAAAAAATTAAATTTTTGAGAAAATGCTTTTGAAATAAAAAAAAATTATTATTGGGAGACTTGTTGGAGAATAATTACAATAAATAAAATTTTTCATTATCTAATGATTATATTAATTAACAGTATACCTTATTGCTCATCTTGACCAGTGTCGCCGACCGCCTACATCACACAACCGCACTGGGCTGCTACTACTGACCGACCGCTCTGCATGACGACTACAGACTGAGTACTGCTCTCAACTAGACAGAGCTACAGACTCGCAACGACTGAACTGACAGACTCGCAACGACTGACTAACTCGCCAAGACTACTACTGACTGAGAACCGCTCGCAACACTCGCGCGGTCAAGCGCATACTCTCTGGTCACAGATGCTACAATGCCTCGCCATCGCTGCTGCGTTACATACGTGTTTCATAACCCTCCACTCGGGGGGCAAAAATTTGGCAGCGATGGTGAGTCATTTGGACTTGCCAAGCGCGGCAAAATTTTTCTTTAATTAACAAAATCCTACAACTTACAGAATATTTAAATGTTGTGCACACGCACTAAGTACAAAATATATCAGACAAGGACAAAATGTGAGTACAAAACATAGTAGCAAATCAGAAAAGTATATACAAATTATCTGACAGATAACAAAGTGCACAGGCACTGAAAAAATTCTTTAGCATATTCAGAACAAATAAACAGACTGGCAAGAATAATTAGATGTAGTACATAAAGTAAATGTTGTGCACACGCACTAAGTACAAAATATATCAGACAAAGACAAAATGTGAGTACAAAACATAGTAGCAAATCAGAAAAATATATATAAATTATTTGACAGATAACAAAGTGCACAGGCACTGAAAAAATTCTTTAGCATATTCAGAACAAATAAACAGACTGGCAAAAAATATTATGTTGACAAGTGTACATGCACTGAAAAATGTCTTTAGCATTTTCACAACAAATAAACATAATGGCAAAAAAAAAAGTCATGTCCAAAGTGCACATGCACTGAAAAATGTCTTTAGTATTTTCACAACAAATAAACATAATGGCAAAAATCATGTCGACCAGTGACATAAGTGTACTCACACTGGAGTTTAGCGAATCGAAAAATGTATAACCTATGAACATAAATGATGTTACCAAAAAAAAATTTTTTTCTTTATGTGACAAGAATCAGGATAGGAAAGGGAAGGATTGCATCATGGTTGTAGCACTTTAGATTGCACACAGCTGCTCTGAAAGTCCATATCTTTCCACAGTAGTACAACACCAAGTGACACAACTTGAAGTTCTTTTCCCATCAGAATTTATCAGTGTAGTCAAGACACTGAACTGTCGTAGTAATGTTCCATGTTTTCATTTTGGCAGTACATTAGGTACACCAAACAGTGGGACCATAATAATGTCTTCATCGCTCATGGTGGTGGACAGCATGTCGTGTCAACACCACACTCTTACAAGGCACACCAACGTAGAATTAGTGCAAAACCAAATATAGTGCTCCATGATCACTGGGATAAACAGGACAAATGGACATTGCAGTAATTCAGGGTAGTCAGCTTATGAGGTGAAGGACATCAAGTCACATAATATTGACAATTACAGTCTTCATTGATAGTTCGTGGCATTCATAGCCCAGTTATTGAACATTTCTGTACCAAGTATGTAGTATTACAGAAAAATGTTCATTAATTGTTTTACATAGAATCAGTAGCCTTCTTTTCCTGGTTACAAAATATTATGAAATAATCGCATTCTTTTCAGTTACAGAGTATAATTAAGAATCATTAACCTTTTCCTAATTACAGTTAATTAATCATTTGTATAATTACAGTTAATTAATCATTTGTCGTTAATTAATCATTTGTCTAATTACAGTTAATTAATTAATCATTTGTCGTTAATTAATCATTTGTCTAATTACAGTTAATTAATTAATCATTTGTCATTTCAATATACTAAGAATTATTAGCCTTAATTAATTACAAAGCATTATTAAACAGTACCATAGTTAATTAATTATGTGTCATTCCAATCTATTAAGAATCATTAGTCTTTTCCTAATTACAAAGCATTATGAAACAGTCACATTTATTTCCAATTACAAAGTATGAACATTGAAAACAAGAGTTAATTAATGGCATAATTAATAACAATTTCGTTGATTGACATTAATTATTGGCACTCAGTGGCCATCAAGTATTGAATAGAATAAAACATAGTTCATCATTCAGTATTATTCAGATCATTACAAAGTCATTATTAAAAATCAGTTAATTACAGTCAAATCATTAGTAATCACAGGCATTACAATAAACAGTGGCAGTTATTAGCTAGTGACAAAGCATTATTTTGAATATAGTCTCATTAAGAGGTCATTACTCGAGTGACATGCTATTCAGAGTTGATCAGTATTATTCAGAATTATCATAAACTAGTGACATTATGTGGGACTGGTAATACATTTTTTTGGTAGCAATGCATTGCGTTGGGATCGATAATTAATTGCTGAGGCATAATACTTTTTGCTTTTGACCTATTGCTGCAAATGAGGATAGGTAACGTCATTCGTCATGAGTCAGCTGTAGCAAGATTATGTAACAAGGCAGTACATGTGATCACATTTATAAATGATAAACACAAATGGGTAAAAAATATAAAAATGCAAGTACTAGAACAGGTATAATAAGTAACAGGTTTAGTAAGTGTCATGAAAAACTTCTCCTGGAAAAAATACAAAAACGGATTATTGACCTGAAAGAAGAAACGCACACTATGCTGAAAAGTAGTGAACTTCGAATTAACAAGTAGTGAAATGTGTATAAAATGTGTTCCATAGCTGTCCTTTCCAAAACTTTCCGTCATCCTACTATGCAATGTAACACCTGCTGTCAAAGCAAACCGCAACAAATACTTAAATAACTACGTGGCATAAAGAAAAAAAAACTTCATTATCCATATCATCATAACTTCACCATTATCATCACCTGTAGAGAAAAACTTCATTATTCATAATACCATTTCCTTCATCATTATTCATCAGTATTCACTATCATCTGCAAAAAAATCACTTCATTACTCATTACATAACTATTCCTTATCTCTAGCATATTTCATCACTAAAACTAAGATGTGTAGTTCTCTCTGACAGCCTGCATCAATCACCTTGTATTCTGAAAGAAAAAATTAGTTAAGACTGCTATTCTTCGATGAGTATAGTATATTCTTGTTAATGTTTGTTAATCCTGATCCCTTTACTCTTCCTCATAAAGTTATTGCATCTCCTTTCGTTTATTCCGTAGGTGAAATTCCCATTTATGTTAAATTTATTTCTTAGAATCATCATTCCTTTCTGAAATTGATGAACAAAGATTAATGTCTTGCATTTAAATCCTATACCCACTAAATAATGACTGGTTTATGGTGACACAATTAACCATACAGCATAACATGACAGAAAACGTAATATGTCCAAGACATTGACAGTGTTCGGATGCGAAAAAATGTACACAGAATAATACAATGCAGTAGCAAAAAAAAATGTGAAACAGTCACGATGTTGAGATGTCATAAGGCAAAAAAAAAAATGTCAAAGTCGACTGGTGTGTGTTATATCTTAACTATTTCATAGTGCATACAAACAAACCTGGAGTACAGTCATATACACAAAAAAATGGAAAATGTGCACGGTCTGATGTGTAACGACAAGAAAAGCGACCTGCTAACCTTACCTTGCCGGGCACTTGCCAAGAAAAAAAATACGATAATCATCAATAAGTAGTCACATAAATATAATTGCAGAAATAGTCGTAAATGTGTAAATTCATCTGGAAAAATATGCACGGTCTGATGTGTGACGACAAGAAAAGCGACCTGCTAACCTTACCTTGCCGGGCACTTGCCAAGAAAAAAAAATACGATAATCATCAATAATTAGTCAGGTGAATTAATTGCATTAGTAAATGGCATCATAGTGTGTTGAATCATACAGTGGTTTCACTCAATAAACGGTTTAATGTTTGAGATATGGTGATTGCCTTTCGATTTTCTAGTTCTCAAAGTTTCGACGTGTACAACATTGGGGTGAGGGATGCTGCGAATCCGATACGGACCTGCGTATAGAAGTTCAAATTTACTGCACTTACCTTTTAATTTGCTGGATAAATAGTGTGTACGTACTAACATCTTCTGTCCAACGTGAAAGTCGCGGCGTGTACAAACCTGTTTTTGCTGTCTTCTCCGGCGCTCTGCGGCACGTTTGATGTTGTTCAGCGCAATGTCAATTATTTCGTGGTGTCGTAGGCGACGATTTTTGGGGAATTCTATTAATTCTTTAATTTTGTTCGGTGGTTCAACGTTTTTCAGTATAACAGTCGGAGATAGCATAGTGGATTCATTTGGAATGGAATTAATTACATCTTGGAATGAGAGTATGTGTGTATCCCAATCAATATGTCTTTTGTGGCAGTATATTCTGCACAGCTTACCAATTTCCTTCATTAATCTTTCACAAGGGTTCGAAGAAGCGTGGTACTTGGATATATAGATCGGAGAAATGTTTCTAGCTCGTAACATGCGTGTCCATACACTACTACGAAATTGAGATCCATTATCAGAAATTACTTTCATTACATGCCTTACATGAAATAGAAAATGTTTTACAAATGCTTTCGAAACAGTTTTAGCAGTAGCTTTGCGTAACGGAGTGAAAGTAACAAATTTTGAAGTGAGCTCAACAGCGACAAAAATGTAGCAAAAACCTCTGTTAGTTCTCGGAATCGGACCAAAAATATCTACTGCGGCCATGTGTCTTAATTTCACAGGTATAATGGGATATAAAGGAGGAATATGTGAAGTGGTGTCTGATTTAGCTTTCTGGCAAATTTTACAAGACGCTAAAACTCGTCGTATACGTTTTTCCATGTTGGTAAAATAACAGTTCTGTCTCAGTATAAGAAAACATTTTCTTGCTCCGTAATGTGCGTAACTTAAATGAGTGTACCAGATTAATTTGTTAACCAGTTCGTCAGGAATGCATAATAACCAGCTGTTGCTGTCAGGATGAGAGCGGCGAAACAGAATGTCATTGCGCACTGTGTAGTGGTTCCTAATCGTAACATTATTCTTATCTTGCCAAAGCTGTTTAATTTCTTTCCACACATTGTCTTTATTTTGCTCCTTTGCTATGTCCTGTAATGACGATGAAATAAAGTTTTCAAATGCAACTTGTTGAATGTACATGACACTGAAATTTGTTTTGCAGAAGTTGGTTGCTACGTCTTGCTGATTGTTGCCGAGAGAACGCGATAGTGCGTCTGCTATAACATTTTGTGTGCCGGGAATGTGAACAATCGTAAAATTAAATTCTTGCAAATAAAGTTTCCATCTGCTTAATCTGTCGTGAGTAAATTTAGCTGAAAGCAAAAATTGTATAGCTCTATGGTCTGTGTAAACGGTGGTATGTCTGCCATAAAGAAAGTGCCGAAATCTCGTAAAAGCCCATACAACACATAATGTTTCCAGTTCTGTAACGGAATAATTTCGTTCAGCAGGTGACAGAATGCGGCTTGCAAATGCGATGTTTTTGATTACTATTGAACCATCTTCTTCAATTTCCTGGAAAATGTGTACGCCTAAAGCGGTGTTAGAACTGTCGGTGGCAATGGAAAAATTTCTAGTAAGATCTGGGTGCGATAATAGTGGAGCATTCAACAAAACATGCTTCAAATAACATTCTCGTGAGCAAAATTCTGCTTGTCAAAAGTAATGTTTGCGTCACTGTAATATGCAATCTGTGCTGTATCTGGTTAATTTCTATCGTACGTCCAGTTATTTACGGGAGGATGTTGTGGCATATCCACTGTATGAACTGTTCTGTTATTTCATACTGACGTGTTACGCTATGGATGACACCTATTGTCTGGATCATTCATCATAATATGTTGTTGCCAAGGTTGTTGCTGCTGAAAAGATCGATTGTTATTAAATGTACGCTGAAAATTGTGCTCGTTATTTTTACGTCTGTCATGATAGTAATTTCTATACGGCGCATTGCGATACGAGTTGAAATAGTGTGTTGTCTGTACGTGGTTATTTCTTTGCTGCCATGCGTCACTATTTGTTGGCGCTGAGACTATACATGCACGCGGCGAAACATTAAAGTTTGGTTGACCTTGTAGACTGCATTGTTGGTTAGGTATGCTAAGCGGCTGACTTTCATGCTATTGTGGTGAAAAACATCTATTGTTACAAAAATGTGGTTGCGACTGCCGAAAATTTTGTACATACTGATGATTACGATTTTTATCTGTTATTTAAGTTCTCGTGATTCTGGAGTGCCTAATGAAAATTGTCACATTCGGTAAAAATTTGTCTTATCGGGTTTTCATTACATATTCTTAATACTAGGTAGAGCAATAGTTAAAGAGCAGTTTTGATAGATATAAAGGATAGTAGAAGAAAAGGCAGCAGTGCAGAAAACTAAAGATGAAACAGCACTACTACAGCTCGGGGCCCTATGCTCGCTACGGCACATATTCATTAAAGCGTAATGAATCCCCTGAGGTCATTTACGCACTGCAAATAAATTTTAGCTTTTGTGTTACAGGCAATAGCGGTAAAATTTCAAAGGCAAATTGTTGTATTCGTGCTAATTCAAATTTCTTCATTACAGGCAATGCTGTTGTAAATACAAAAATAAATTGTCGCATCTGGTTCAAAGCTAGCTTCTGCATTACACGCAATAGCGGTGAATGTACAAAGATAAATTGTCGTATACAGTGCAAAGCGTGTATCTGTGTTCTGTCATTATTAAATTCTTTACATCTTCTGGCGGATAAAAATTGCTCGTAATCTACTTTCTCGTCATTGGATTTGAGAACACGTTCGGATTTGTGTGTGAATCTGTTCGTCTGTGTCATTTCGGATTTCAAGTTACATAGCTTTTCAGATTTTAAGTCGCGTGGCTTTTCGGATTTTAAGTCGCGAAGTTGCTGTAAATTGCTCACATTATACACGCTGCGTGACTCTGATAAATGCTCGCAAGGTGGCGGATTCTGTGACGTATTGGTGACTGAAATAGTTTTCAACTCTGTTACTGTAACACTTTTGTCAATTTGGTTGATTTGTCGTGCAAATTTCTCGTCAACTTCCGTATTCGGAGTGTGTGAAACTTCCACTGACTCTAAATTAATTTCGTCGCGAATCTGTACTTCGTTTTTAGGACATTCTTCAGTGACTGCATTAATTTCATGTAACTGTGTTTCGTTCGCTGAACATTGTTCAGTGACTTCATTAGTCTTGTCTTTATGTGATTCTGTTGTACCTACACGTGTGCTACTTGATTCTTGTGCAACAGTGCCAACTTTTTTATTACTGTTATTAGCACAAGTCTTGGTATCCTCACGTAATTGATTTGTATTATAATAATAATGCGCGGCAATGGCATCAAGCTGTTCATTAATCTGTTCATTCCGTTCACTAAGTTGTTTGATTTTTTTATTAATGTCGTCTTGATCTTCATTCGATTGTTTATTTCTTTCATCAATTAATTCACGTTGTTTGCGCTCGTTTCTCAGTATTTCAGACATTAGTTGTACAAATGCCGCAATTTGATCCAATGTAACTTTCCCTACTCTATTATTCGTGCTGTTTGCTCGTGTACATGGAATTGTTGCGCTTTGTATGACCATTTGGTCATTCTGTAATTTACAAAAACGTTTCTCACTCGAGTCCGTCATATTTTCGGTACACTGACCACTTTCATTAGACAAATTTGTCTGTTTGTCACGAGAATTTTTCACACCGGGTGTGTTAGGCTGGGCAGCGCTCATTACTGTAGACCGCTCCGCGTCATCAATTGTCGTCAATTTAACAGACGAGACAATTGAGTTCGTTTGTTCATCATTAAGGTAAAAGTCATCATTAGTGGTTGGAATGCACTGATTGTTAGTGAACGCAGGATTGTCATCATTACGCTGCGTATCACAATTACTATCGGTCACGTTGTTTAAGTCGGTAATTTCATTCACAATACTTCGCGATACACTATTCACAGTCTTTCGCGGCATTTTTACAATAGTCAAAATTTTTCACAAAGCAAATAAGCACAATGCAAAAGCAACACACAAATACAACAAAGCAGCAAATTGCCGTTGACCTGTAGAAAGAAAGTCACAATATTATTAAAAGCGTTGCGCCAAATCCTAATTATCTAAGCAAATAAGAGCAGATATCTGACTGTCGCTCAAAAGACTCTCAACGAAATACGATCCTGGACTGGGTGTCGCCAAGTGTAACCTCCCCACCGTATTTTTTAAAGAAAATATAGCAATACTTGATAGAAATGGGAGCCAAGTGTAACCTCCTCACAAAATTTTTAAAGAAAAGGACGATACTAATTACAAATGCTGATGGACATGGCTCTAAGCGTAACCTGCCCACAATGAAATGTACTGACAATGGCAACAAAAATGTGAAATTCGCAATCTGACTCAAATATAAATCCTTCAAAAAATTAAAGTCCATTCAGTGACAAGAAAATTCAATTAAACCGAAATATCGGTCTTTGGCCCTGTGTAAAACAATCAGAATTAAAGTCTTACCTCAGAATAAATCGATGTCACATATCTGCTCTTGTTGTTGCGCACCGCTTGGAGGAACTGCATTGCAAATAATAATATTCTCTTTTTTTGTGATTTTAGTGGAGTTTTTCTTCAAAAGAAGTGGAATGAAATGGGAAGTGCAACGAAATCTTGAGTTCAATAAAAAATTAAATTTTTGAGAAAATGCTTTTGAAATAAAAAAAAATTATTATTGGGAGACTTGTTGGAGAATAATTACAATAAATAAAATTTTTCATTATCTAATGATTATATTAATTAACAGTATACCTTATTGCTCATCTTGACCAGTGTCGCCGACCGCCTACATCACACAACCGCACTGGGCTGCTACTACTGACCGACCGCTCTGCATGACGACTACAGACTGAGTACTGCTCTCAACTAGACAGAGCTACAGACTCGCAACGACTGAACTGACAGACTCGCAACGACTGACTAACTCGCCAAGACTACTACTGACTGAGAACCGCTCGCAACACTCGCGCGGTCAAGCGCATACTCTCTGGTCACAGATGCTACAATGCCTCGCCATCGCTGCTGCGTTACATACGTGTTTCACCGTTCATGGCAACTGTGCATTCCGACGAACTTGGGCAATTCCAGCAGGACAATGCGACACCTCACACGCCCATAATTGCTACAGACTGGCTGCAGTAACACTCTTCCGGGTTTAAACACTTCCGCTGGCCACCATACCCAGACATGAACATAATTGAGCATATCTGGGATGCCTTGCAATGTATTGTTTAGAAGAGATCTCCAACCCCTCGTACTCTTATGGATTTATGGACAGCTCTGCAGGATCCGTGGTGTCAGTTCCCTCCTGCACTACTTCAGACATTAGTCGAGTCCGTGCCGCGTCGTATTGGGCAGTTCTGTGTGCTCGCAGGGGCCCTACACGTTATTAGGGAGGTGTACCAGTTTCTTTGGCTCTTCAGCGTATATACAGTACAGCACTGCTCACAGAAAAATTGAAGAAGTTGTTAGTCTTGAACTAAGAACGATATGTAAGATCTTATAGTCAGAAAGGGTGCCAAATGAGAACTGCTGCCGGTGCTGTAGGCGCTCTAACTACAAATGTTCTGTTTGTCATCCGGTGTGAAACCGCTCCAACTGAATAAAGGGACCATCGTAGTGGTATATGAGATTGATTAGATCGCTGTCAGCTGCCAGTGCTGTATCTCCTATGCTTCATAATGTGCCGTGCTTTTGTCCGTATGCTAAGCCTCGGATGGCATTAAAACAACTGACTTGAATGTTGATCGTCCTAATTAGTTGTCGCACATTTTTCGCCAACGTGTAGAGATGAACATTCGTGGACTGATAATCTACTGGGAAGCCTGTATTTTAGTTTCTATGTTTTTGTTTATTGTGAGCCGCCCATAGTGTCATAGAAAACCGTGTGACAAGTGGCCTAGCTTAGTCAGCAGTTTAAATGTGCACAATTAACTGTACTTAACTAACAGACGGAGGAAAATTAGTAATACTTGGAACGTCACATGGACATCATCATCTCTAAACCGTATTGTGTGCCGATTGCGACAGGAAAACTTTCATGAATTTCAAAATTATTAAATTTGCTTGTGAACCCTTCTCGAATATACTGGTTTGTTAAAACAGGAATACTTTCGTTCATCGCTGTAGTTGCCAACTATTTTTGATTGTAAATAGACTGTTAAAACATTTCATTTCAGTTCGACGGGCTGGATTGTGGACGTGTGGGCTGGAGATTATCGGCAGCAGGTTTCTCAGACTTTTATAAATGTCAGTGGTATTTAAAGTCGCACATACGCATATTAAAGACACCACAAACAAACATCATCTCATGAAGCAATGGCTCTGAGCACTATGGGACTCAACATCCGTGGTCATCAGTCCCCTAGAACGTAGAACTACTTAAATCTAACTAACCTAAGGACATCACACACATCCATGCCCGAGGCAGGATTCGAACCTGCGACCGTAGCAGTCGTGGGGTTCCGGACGGAGCGCCTAGAACCGCTAGACCACCGCGGCCGGCTCATGAAGCAATAACAATACTTTTAATCCACCGCCCGACAACCCTGCATATTAACATTCACTTAGACGTGTACGGATATTTTTGATCACATAGTGTATGTTAATGCCATCAGTGGCACAAACAAAGAGGTTCAGACACTTGTGCACGAGAAAGGAAGTGGAACCGAATACACCGAAACAAAGGACGAAATGTTGAATTTTGTGTCCGGACGTTCCATCACAAAGGAATTCATACCTTTACCATTGGTACGATGAGTGACATAGTTAGCATTACTAATGACGTTGGAATGTAACTCTTGGGAACACCTCAATCAGTGGCAAAAAGCCTTTAGTTAGCGGTACCCGACGCATGACATATAATTACAAATTTACGAGACAAATTGCGGGTTTTGAGCCGCCTGACAACACTATCCTATGTGCTCTCAAGTGGGTAATTACTTCTGCCAATTAAGCTCGTCTTTTAAGTCTTTGATGTTCGCTGGAAAAGTTAAATTCGTTACCACTGGCAAATCTCGCTCACATAAGCGTTTCGTGACACGGTGGCCTGTTGACAATCGCTTGGTCTTCGGGGTCTTATCGCGAGATTAACGTTTTTTTTACGAGCAGTATCGTTGTATGATATTCCATCGCTTCTTTGCATCGTTGCAAGGAAAGGAAGGAAGGAAGAAAGGAAGGAACGGAGCTCTAATGAACACATAACAGATGTTTTCTTGGGTTTGACTCCATCCGTTCCTCGTATTTATTGGTAGTGTTTTGTTTTATGATTCTCATGGCCTCTGCAGCAACGTATGCTGTATGTCAGTTCTTGATTAGGGACATTCTGACACTTATGCATCTACCTCACTGCAAAGTCTGACTGTACCTTTAAGTAGTAACTGCAACAGGCCCTGCGTGGCACGTCTTCAAGCATCTCTGCATATTTATATTTTTTGATCTTGGAGAATCTGTTCTTGGAACGTTCGAAAACTATTCACAAATTCGATGAATTAAGCTGGTACCTCCAGTCATTTTGGTAAAATATAGCCTTAAAATTCTGTCTCTGAGCAGGTTGTGAGTTACACGTTGAATAAAAATTTTGGGAAGCACCATTCATTACCAATGACTTCCCTTATGATGGATCGGCTCAGACGACATTCTTAACGGCAGGAACGGTATTGTGACGAACACGTCGTTTTTATGAATTGAACAACTTTATGAACTTCCGATTTCAGTCTGCATGGCCGGCCGAAGTGGCCGTGCGGTTAAAGGCGCTGCAGTCTGGAACCGCAAGACCGCTACGGTCGCAGGTTCGAATCCTGCCTCGGGCATGGATGTTTGTGATGTCCTTGGGTTAGTTAGGTTTAACTAGTTCTAAGTTCTAGGGGACTAATGACCTCAGCAGTTGAGTCCCATAGTGCTCAGAGCCATTTTTTCAGTCAGCATGAGTATCGTCAGGTACAAAAACTGAAATTCTTGTCTATCTTTTAATATAATACCACAGTTCACAAATATGTGAAAACGTTGTAATTTGTTTAATCCAGGCCGCTGTGGCCAAGCGGTTCTAGGCACTTCAGTCCGGAACCGCGCTGCTGCTACGATCGCAGGTTCGAATCCTGCCTCGGGCATGTCCTTAGGTCAGTTAGGTTTAAGTAATTCTAAGTCCAGGGGACTGATGACCTCAGATGTTAAGTTCCATAGTGGTTAGAGCCATTTGTTTAATCCAGCAGCTGAATGTGCTCTCCACAACGTCATTCGTGTTTTATGTTACATATGTGGAGCAGCTCTTACAACTATGCGTTATTAACTCACCGTGAAATGTGTAAGCAGTCGGACTCACAGAGTGTAAAATCCCACTCTCGATACACGTAGTAAAGTCTACCCCAGCCGATCGCAAAAAAAGGGCATACTTGAACTATAAGTTCAAGAAAATTTGTGGATACGGTAGGGAAAGCCTTAGAACTTACGAAAACACTAATTTAAAAAAAACAATACGGCTGCCAGGAATGGGTCATTCGAGAATATCAACACATTAATTTATGCCTAGTAATTATGACGTGTAATAAATCTACTCCATACTGTCAATAAATTGAGCTTTAAACTACGCGCCGATTTTAACGTGGACAAGCGACTGAAAAACATAGAAAACACGCTTCCCACTTCTCATGATATAATTACATAGAGCGACTGTGCAAAGGAGGCTCTAGTGCCTCCAACTAGATTCTGTATTTAGGAAAGATTAAGTCGTGGGTTTCTCATTACGAAATCGCATTTGCTGAAATTCAGTAACGATAAATTCGTGGCTAATTAGGACTGCGATGTTGTTACTCGTATTGGTCGGGATGTGAATACGCAGTGTTACTATCCTGAGTGATAGGTTGCGCACAAGAAATGATGAGTTTCAAAGCAGAATGTAAATGACATTTTATTAACACATCGCACAGACAACAAGATTCAACATAAGATACAGTGTGACAATTATTGAACTATAAGAAAGAAAAACTTAAATTAGCTACAAACTACGGCGTGCACACACTTTATTCAACATGTAAACGTCACTACAGATATTCGGATTTAGCTTATGACACGTTCGATATGCCTGCCATCATTGGCGATGATGTGGCGCAGACGAATAGCGAAATTCTACATGACCCGCTGAAGTGTCGGAACATCGATCATGTCGATGACATCCTAAAAGGCTGTTTTCAGCTCAGCAATGGTTTTGGGGTTATTGCTGTACACCTTTTCTTTAATATAGGCGCACAAAAAGGAGTCACGTGTTAGGATCCGGAGAATATGGCAGCCGATCTAGGCCTGTGCCAATATCCTCTTGGTATCCCGGAGCCAGAATGCGGCCCCCAAAGTGCTCCTCTAACACTCTCTTGCTTCGACGGCGTCGAGCTCCGTCTTGTATGAACCTAATCTTGTCGAAATCAGTTTCACTTTGGATAATGGGGATGAAATCATCTTCCAAAACCTTCACATACCTTTCGGTAGTCACTGTGCCATCAAGGAATATGCATCGATTATTCCGGAACTGGACATTACACAACACACAGTCACCTGTTGCGGGTGAAGAGACTTCTCGATCGCGAAACACGGATTCAAAGTGCCCCAAATATGCCAGTTTTTCTTGCTGCTGAACGCATCCAAATGAAAGTGGGGTTCGTCCCTAAGACAAATCGTATTCACGCCAATTCTGTGGACAATAGTGTTGGCGAAACACTACCGCTATTCCATGGCCCTGGAGCTTAATGGCTGATTGATTGGAATTTTGTGTGGAAAGACATGCAGGTCTTCAAAAAAATTTGTCACAATGTCTCCTAACTGCTGTGCATCTCGGCTGATCGATTTCAGCGCGCGTCTTCTCGGTCTTTTCAGGCTTTTTCACCATTTTTGGACGACCGACACTGCCAACACTGCCATCACAAACAGTACTCGTTCTCTCAAACTTGTGAATCAAATTCTTTATCGTTAGCCCATTTGAACTGGTTGTTTTCCGCTTTAACTCGGTCGGAAACTTCTTTTCAGTCGAAGTTGGGCTGTTACTGCTCGCATAGTAGGTCTTCACAAGCGCTTTACGCTCAGGCATGCTGTACCGTGAGATTTTAAAGTGCAAATGGCCAACAACCACAAGGCGTGTGCGCATGCGCATGCTAATTCCCATCACGCCCTGCAGCCGTGCGGTTCGAACGTCCGAGCACAAACCGTTCAGAGGTTATGACGATTTTATGTCAATAATTGTCACCACGTAGATTCTGATAGAGATAGAACCGAAAAATCTTGTTGATCTGTTATGAATGGATGGTAGGATCCGATACGATATTACAGTGCCTTTGTTGTGCAGAGGTACGATGCAATGATGCTATGGACATGCATGTACGGCTGTAACCTCCCCACAGAAAAATTAATGAATAAGGGGCTGGGCTGTTTTGAGGGAAGAGATCAAACTGCGAAGTCATCGGTCTCATTGGTTTAGGGAAGGACGGGGAAGGAAGTCGGCCGTGCCCTTTCAAAGGAACCATCTAGGCATTTGCATGGAGCGATTTAGGGAAATCACGGAAAACCTAAATCAGGATGGCCGGACGCGGGATTGAACCGTCGTCCTCCCGAATACGAGTCCTGTGTGCTAACCACTGCGAATGATTTAGGAATGTGATTCTAATTTAGTGTAACCTCTCTACAGAAATTCTTTTTCATTTATAACGTCCCTACAGAAACTCATTCACATTTAACCTCCACACAAAGTTTGTTTCCCATTTAATGTACCCACAAAATTCTTTTCTCAGTCCCAGTTCGACCTACAGTTTTGCGATCGACGTTTGCGTGTTTGTACGAGGGCTGTTCGGAGTGTAAGGTCCGATCGGTCCCGAAGTGAAAACCACAGTGAAAATCAAAAATCTTTTATTCCCAACAGTTAGCCACCCCTTCTAGCTACTCCTATAAATAGTCGTCGCTCCGTCTTAGACATTTGTTTTGGTGTTGTACAAACTTTCCAGTGCCCTCGCCACGGAAAGGAGCCGCCTGTACTTTCCGACAATTCTCTACGCTGGTCTGCCCTTCATTGTTTGTGCCAAAATGTTGTCTTCGTAGTCAGCTGTTCATGTAAGCATCTACATCTAGATCTACATTTATACTCCGCAAGCCACCCAACGGTGTGTGGCGGAGAGCACTTTACGTGCCACTGTCATTACCTCCCTTTCCTATTCCAGTCGCGTATGGTTCGCGGGAAGAACGACTGCCGGAAAGCCCCCGTGCGCTCTCGAATTTCTCTAATTTTACATTTGTGATCTCCTAGGGAGGTATAGGTAGGGGGAAGCAATCTATTCGATACCTCATCCAGAAACGCGCCCTCTCGAAACCTGGACAGCAAACTAAACCGTGATGCAAAGCGCCTCTTTTGCAGAGTCTGCCATTTGAGTTTGCTAAAGATATCCGTAACGCTATCACGCTTACCAAATAACACTGTGACGAAATGCGCCGCTCTTCTTTGGATCTTCTCTATCTCCTCTGTCAACCCGACCTGGTACGGATCCCACACTGATAAGCAATACTCAAGTACAGGTCGAACGAGTGTTTTGCAAGCCACCTCCTTTGTTGATGGACTACATTTTCTAAGGACTCTCCCAATGAATCTCAACCTGGCACCCGCATTACGAACAATTAATTTTATGTGATCATTCCACTTCAAATCGTTCTGTACGCATACGCCCAGATATTTTACAGAAGTAACTGCTACCATTGTTTGTTCCGCTATCATATAATCATACAATAAAGGATCCTTCTTTCGATGTATTCGCAATACATTACATTTGTCTATGTTAAGGGTAAGTTGCCACTCCCTGCACCAAGCGCCTATCCGCTGCAGATCTGCCTGCATTTCGCTGCAATTTTCTAATGCTGCAACTTCTCTGTATACTACAGCATCATCCGCGAAAAGCCGCATGGAACTTCAGACACTATCTGCTAGGTAATTTATATATATTGTGAAAAGCAATGGTCCCATAACACTCCTCTGTGGCACGCCAGAGGTTACTTTAACGTATGCAGACGTCTCTCCATTGAGAACAACATGCTGTGTTCTGTTTGCTAAAAACTCTTCAATCCAGCCACACAGCTGGTCTGATATTCCGTAGGCTCTTACTTTATCAGGCGACAGTGCGGGACTGTATCGAACGCCTTCCGGAAGTCAAGGAAAATGACGTCTACCTGGGAGCCTGTATCTAATATTTTCTGGGTCTCATGAACAAATAAAGCGAGTTGGATCTCACACGATCGCTGTTTCCGGGATCCATGTTGATTCCTACAGAGTAGATTCTGGGTTTCCAGAGATTACATGATAAGCGAGCAATAAACGTGTTCTAAAAATCTACAACAGATCGATGTCAGAGATATAGGTCCGTAGTTTTGCGTATCTGCTCGACGACCCTTCTTGAAGACTAGGACTACCTGTGCTCTTTTCCAATCATTTGGAACCTTTCGTTCCTCTAGAGACTTGCGGTACACGGCTGTTAGAAGGGGGGCAAGGTCTTTCGCGTACTCTGTGTAGAATCGAATTGGTATGCCGTCAGGTCCAGTGGACTTTCCTCTGTTGAGTGATTTCAGTTGCTTTTCTATTCCTTCGACACTTATTTCTATGTCAGCCATTTTTTCCTTCGTGCGAGGATTCAGAGAAGGAACTGCAGTGCTGTCTTCCTCTGTGAAACAGCTTTGGAAAAAGGCGTTTAGTATTTCAGCTTTACGTGTGCCATCCTCTGTTTCAATGCCATTATCATTCTAGAGTGTCGGGATATGCTGTTTCGATCCACTTACTGATTTCAAGTAAGACCAGAACTTCCTATGATTTTCTGTCAAGTCGGTACATAGAATTTTACTTTCGAATTCACTGAAAGCTTCACGCATAGCCCTCCTTACGCTAACTTTGACATCGTTTAGTTTCTGTTTGTCTGAGAGGTTTTGGCTGCGTTTAAATCTGCAGTGAAGCTCTCTTTGCTTTCGCAGTAGTTTCATGTGGTGTCACCGCCAGACACCACACTTGCTAGGTGGTAGCCTTTAAATCGGCCACGGTCCGGTAGTATACGTCGGACCCGCGTGTCGCCACTATCAGTGATTGCAGACCGAGCGCCGCCACACGGCAGGTCTACAGAGTCTTCCTAGCACTCGCCCCAGTTGTACAGCCGACTTAGCCAGAGATGGATCACTGACAACTACACTCTCATTTGCCGAGACGATAGTTAGCATAGCCTTCAGCTACGTCATTTGCTACGACCTAGCAAGGCGCCATTATCATATGCTATTTATCTTGTGATGCATGTACCGTCAGACCGATGTTCACCAATTATGGATTAAAGTTAAGTATTCCAGAAGCTACGAACCTTTTTTGCTAGTCTCTTTTCCTTTAACTGTTCCAGACCTCACGCCAGCCTGCGTGAGCTTAAACGCGTGCCTTTCGGCTTCCTCAGAGTGGCTTGGTTGTCTTGCCAAGTCACAACATTTCCTAACTTTGTTGTTAAGCCACGGTGGACACCAGAGGTGAACAACGGAGGGAGACAATTAAGGGCTGTATTAAGGGTGATCAAATACTTCCCATCAAAAACGCTGCAGGGGCGTCTTCATTGCCCCTGCAGAATGCGGCTGAAAATTGTCTTTATGAAAGATATGTATGACATATATTTTATGAAGGCTGCATAGTTTCAGGCGAAATCTCTCATCAGACCCACATACGTGGTGGGAGACACTGTTCCTTTAGGCGTTTCTACGTGATCACTCCCCCCATGAACCATGGACCTTGACCTTGGTGGGGAGGCTTGCGTGCCTCAGCGATACAGATAGCCGTACCGTAGGTACAACCACAACGGAGGGGTATCTGTTGAGAGGCCAGACAAACGTGTGGTTCCTGAAGAGGGGCAGCAGCCTTTTCAGTAGTTGCAAGGGCAACAGTCTGGATGATTGACTGATCTGGCCTTGTAACAATATCCAAAACGGCCTTGCTGTGCTGGTACTGCGAACGGCTGAAAGCAAGGGGAAACTACGGCCGTAATTTTTCCCGAGGGCATGCAGCTTTACTGTATGATTAAATGATGATGGCGTCCTCTTGAGTAAAATATTCCGGAGGTAAAATAGTCCCCCATTCGGATCTCCGGGCGGGGACTACTCAAGAGGATGTCGTTATCAGGAGAAAGAAAACTGGTGTTCTACGGATCGGAGCGTGGAACGTCAGGTCCCTTAATCGGGCAGGTAGGTTAGAAAATTTGAAAAGGGAAATGGATAGGTTAAAGTTAGATATAGTGGGAATTAGTGAAGTTCGGTGGCAGGAGGAACAAGACTTCTGGTCAGGTGATTACAGGGTTATAAATACAAAATCAAATAGGGGTAATGCAGGAGTAGGTTTAATAATGAATAAAAAAATAGGAGTGCGGGTTAGCTACTACAAACAGCATAGTGAATGCATTATTGTGGCGAAGATAGACACAAAGCCCATGCCTACTACAGTAGTACAAGTTTATATGCCAACTACCTCTGCAGATGATGAAGAAATAGATGAAATGTATGACGAGATAAAAGAAATTATTCAGGTAGTGAAGGGAGACGAAAATTTAATAGTCATGGGTGACTGGAATTCGTCAGTAGGAAAAGGGAGAGAAGGAAACATAGTAGGTGAATATGGATTGGGGCTAAGAAATGAAAGAGGAAGCCGCCTGGTAGAATTTTGCGCAGAGCATAACTTAATCATAGCTAATACTTGGTTCAAGAGTCATAAAAGAAGGTTGTATACCTGGAAGAATCCTGGAGATACTAAAAGGTATCAGACAGATTATATAATGGTAAGACAGAGATTTAGGAACCAGGTTTTAAATTGTAAGACATTTCCAGGGGCAGATGTGGATTCTGACCACAATCTATTGCAGATTGAAACTGAAGAAACTGCAAAAAGGTGGGAATTTAAGGAGATGGGACCTGGATAAACTGAAAGAACCAGAGGTTGTAGAGAGTTTCAGGGAGAGCATAAGGGAACAATTGACAGGAATGGGGGAAAGAAATACAGTAGAAGAAGAATGGGTAGCTCTGAGGGATGAAGTAGTGAAGGCAGCAGAGGATCAAGTAGGTAAAAAGACGAGGGCTAGTAGAAATCCTTGGGTAACAGAAGAAATATTGAATTTAATTGATGAAAGGAGAAAATACAAAAATGCAGTAAATGAAGCACGCAAAAATGAATACAAACGTCTCAAAAATGAGATCGACAGGAAGTGCAAAATGGCTAAGCAGGGATGGCTAGAGGGCAAATGTAAGGATGTAGAGGCTTGTCTCATTAGGGCTAACATAGATATTGCCTACAGGAAAATTAAAGGGACCTTTGGAGAGAAGAGAACCACTTGTATGAGTATCAAGAGCTCAGATGGAAACCCAGTTCTAAGCAAAGAAGGGAAGGCAGAAAGGTGGAAGGAGTATATAGAGGGTTTATACAAGGGCGATGTACTTGAAGACAATATTATGGAAATGGAAGAGGATGTAGATGAAGATGAAATGGGAGATAAGATACTGCGCGAAGAGTTTGACAGAGCACTGAAAGACCTGAGTCGAAACAAGGCCCCGGGAGTAGACAACATTCCATTAGAACTACTGATGGCCTTGGGAGAGCCAGTTATGACAAAACTCTACCATCTGGTGAGCAAGATGTATGAGACAGGCGAAATACCCACAGACTTCAAGAAGAATATAATAATTCCAATCCCAAAGAAAGCAGGTGTTGACAGATGTGAAAATTACCGAACTATCAGTTTAATAAGTCACAGCTGCAAAATACTAACGCGAATTCTTTACAGACGAATCGAAAAACTGGTAGAAGCGGACCTCGGGAAAGATCAGTTTGGATTCCGTAGAAATGTTGGAACACTTGAGGCAATACTAACCTTAAGACATATCTTAGAAGAAAGATTAAGAAAAGGCAAACCTACGTTTCTAGCATTTGTAGACTTAGAGAAAGCTTTTGACAACGTTAACTGGAATACTCTCTTTCAAATTCTGAAGTCGACAGGGGTAAAATACAGGGAGCGAAAGGCTATTTACAATTTGTACAGAAACCAGATGGCAGTTATAAGAGTCGAGGGGCATGAAAGGGAAGCAGTGGTTGGGAAAGGAGTGAGACAGGGATGTAGTCTCTCCCCGATGTTATTCAATCTGTATATTGAGCAAGCAGTAAAGGAAACAAAAGAAAAATTCTGAGTAGGTATTAAAATTCATGGAGAAGAAGTAAAAACTTTGAGGTTCGCCGATGACATTATAATTCTGTCAGAGACAGCAAAGGACTTGGAAGAGTAGTTGAACGGAATGGACAGTGTCTTGAAAGGAGGATATAAGATGAACATCAACAAAAGCAAAACGAGGATAATGGAATGTAGTCAAATTAAATCGGGTGATGTTGAGGGGATTAGATTAGGAAATGAGACACTTAAAGTAGTAAAGGAGTTTTGCTATTTAGGGAGTAAAATAACTGATGATGGTCGAAGTAGAGAGGATATAAAATGTAGACTGGCAGTGGCAAGGAAATCGTTTCTGAAGAAGAGATATTTGTTAACATCGAGTATAGATTCAAGTGTCAGGAAGTCGTTTCTGAAAGTATTTGTATGGAGTGTAGCTATGTATGGAAGTGAAACATGGACGATAACTAGTTTGGACGAGAAGAGAATAGAAGCTTTCGAAATGTGGTGCTACAGAAGAATGCTGAAGATAAGGTGGGTAGATCACGTAACTAATGAGGAGGTATTGAATAGGATTGGGGAGAAGAGAAGTTTGTGGCACAACTTGACTAGAAGAAGGGATCGGTTGGTAGGACATATTCTGAGGCATCAAGGGATCACAAATTTAGCATTGGAGGGCAGCGTGGAGGGTAAAAATCGTAGAGGGAGACCAAGAGATGAATACCCTAAGCAGATTCAGAAGGATGTAGGTTGCAGTAGGTACTGGGAGATGAAGAAGCTTGCACAGGATAGAGTAGCATGGAGAGCTGCATCAAACCAGTCTCAGGACTGAAGACCACAACAACAACAACAACAACAACATATATCTTATCTAAATCATTATGCAGTTGGATTTGATCTTCTCCTATAAGTCTCGCAACTGCCTTCCCTGCTACGGAACGTACATGCTCGCTCGGTTTCGTATAGCATTTCAACGTTACGCCTAGGTATTTAATAATCGCAAGTGTGTCAAGCAGGACATCACCAATCCAGTTTTCAAACATTACGTGGTTGTTTTCTCTACTCATATGCATAAACTTAAGTTTTTCTACATTTAGAGCAAGTCGGCGTTCATCACATCAAATAGAAATTCTGTCCAGGTGATCCTATATTATCCTACAGTCACACAACGAATAACAATTTTCCGCACACCATGGTGTCATCAACTAACAACCGCATATCGTTACTCACCTTGTCTGGCAGATCGTTCATGTGTACAGAGAACAAGAATGGTCCTGTCACACTTCTCTGGGGCAGACCTGACGTTACTCCTGTCTGTGATGGACTCTCGCCAAACAAAAAACCTAACGGGTTGTATTACTTAGGAAGCCCTCAAGCCACTCACGTGTCTGGGAACCTATTCCGTTCCCTCGGTCCTACATTAACAGTCTACAATAGAGGTCTGGTGATTTTATCAGGATTTGACGAGCCAAGTTTTCTGTCCGACTCTGACGCGAAATACTTTGTAGTCATATTTCCTACAAGTTTCGATTGAATTTTGTGGTTTTCAGATACAGACTCCACATTGCTACACTTTATTCTGGAAGACAATTAAACACTACAGGAGATAAGTTGTCCCCTTCTCTTACTCCAGTTTATGTTTTGCATGAAATATGTGAAAAAACAGTCTAGATCGCGATGGTTATTTAATTAAAATGATCGGTTTCGGCCCTATCTTAGACCATCCTCAGACAGCACCATCAGCTGAAGTTGGCAGTGCGCAGAACAATCAGTTGACCTCAGTCGCTGAAACAGTTCCAGCTGCTGTTCTGCGCATCGCCAACTTCAGCTGATGGTGCTGTCTGAGGATGGCCTAAGACTAGGCCGAAACCTATAATTTTAATAAAATAACCATCGCGATCTACACTGTTTTTTCACAGATTTTGTATAGCTTACAAGATAGCTGTTTTCCACAACTGTTACCAAAAATTCTATTTCATATACCTGTGACATTTTCCCGTAAATTTCACTTTATATATCGTATTGTTACCCTTATTATAATGTTACTGAGCTCTACCCATACTTTGTTGTTTTCTTTATGAAAGTCGAGCTCCCAGTATATTCTCAAATCCACAACCCACACGGATATATTTATGCATAACTGGCGATCATTAGTTTTTCCAAAGTTGTAGGTCCGCGGTTTCATATAATTATTCAGCTGATTCTAAATTGTTCAGAAAACCTACAAAAATTTACTGTAATGTTGGTTTATTGCCATTCAGCAAAAAAAATGTAGATATGTTACTCCAGTTTCACGTGGCGTAGTCGGCATCACCAATATACAATTTAGTAGAATAGAATGATCAGCACCACTCTGCTAGTAAATGTTCTAACTAGTGGAATGCTCTCCAATGACTCGTGACGTCATTTCTATTGCGTCAGTCTATCCTTAACGTCAGAGTAAGAAAGTGACTTACGGATGAAATTAACATTTCTATAATTTTCAAGGACAGTGAAGGCCAATGTTCCATACGATTCAGTGGATCAGAGATTGCATGGAAATCATGTTTACATTACATTGACTGAACATGACTGAGGTGGATACTGAGGGGCTAAAAGCACACAAAAACGAAAATCATTACGAAAGTGTCAAAATAAAAACAAAACAATTTGGTTCGCCTTTATACATCAAAAGATTGCATTTTAATCCTAGATTAGAACTATGATGTTGCTGAATTTGTCCATGGCAAATTATCCCGTTTGTTAGCGATGCAATTGTATCAGTGTTTAATTAATGAATATTAATGGATCTCACGGGGAGCGTGCAAGGGATAAGTCCCTGCAGACGCACTATCCTCTGTGCCCACGGTGGCTCAGATAGATAGAGCGTCTGCCATGTAAGCAGGAGATCCCGGGTTCGAGTCCCAGTCGGGGCACACATTTTCAACACGTCCCCAATGAAGTACATCAACGCCCGTTTGCAGCTAGGGTGTCCATTTAATTATCATTTCATTTCTAGCAAAGCTGCATGGTCATCCACGGTAACTGTTCTTTCGGGAACAGATACTACCGTCATATATAATGAATATTATTTAGAAAATTGTCGTGTGGACGAAATAAATTAACAGTACGGAGGTATTTCGATATTGCACATCGACTGTAATACTTCAGCTACGTCAGAATGCTCTCCAAAAGAGGATGATGATGATTTATGGTCTAGGTCATTAAACAACAAGGTCATCAGCGCCTTTGCATTAATGATATACCGAAGAAGGTTGTGAAAATGTATGGAAGAAGATCAGTAAACTGGAAAACTACGTTTGACCCCACCACTGTAATTGAAAAGCAAACCAAAGAAGGTGAGCTTCGGAGAAGCCAGTAATAAAATCCCAGTGAGACACAGCGGAATAACTAAATAAAATCATGGATAAAATACCTGCAAAGATGCTGTAAAAAAGGGACAGATAACAGTGGCTGGATGAAGATTTAGAAATAATACGTGACCCAGGCACTCTGCGACACATTAAGATCTCACACTCGGTATTTTGGGAAGAATTTCGGACACCAAACAAAATCTTAAGACACGAACAACATTCGCCTTGTAATCAGTTATAATAGAGGAAGATCCTGTGGGAGATCCAGTTCAACCATCAGGTCGTCATATAAAACAAACTCAGTTAAAATATGTCGTACTGACAGCTGGGTCCCGCATCTCTGACGTACGGTGGCTCCTCCCGACGTAAGAGGAAGCCGTGTGTCGATGGACAATGTTCCTCTCGGAGCCGAATAAGGGTTACTTCTTCATACCGTCGCGAGCAGAAGGAGGCAATCCATGGTCGCACTGAAGTCCTTATGGAATGTAATTTATTATTCCTCACTTCCAGCCACTGAGACTTCCGCCAACGTATGGCCTTCCCGGTCACAAATGATGTGACAGCCCGCAGAGGGACTGAGCAGCGAACTGGAGGAGGAAGGGAGCAAGCGTCCTTGGCAGCAGCATCGGCGAGTCAGTTTCCCTGGATGCCTGTGTACGCTGGAAGCCAGCAAGTTAAGTAAGTTGAGCATTGCTCACTTCTCTGGATTTGCGTTATTACTTTATGAAAGCTACCTCCCCCCCCCCCCCCCCCCCCCCCAACAAAAACCTATTATATCATTTCTAAAAACGTGGCTCTGTCTTCCAATACATTAATACTTATTCTATAGACCAAATATTTGTCACTTGGTACTGATGTGGAACGTGTCAGTTTAACAAAAAGTTCCTTTTATTTTTTCAATAAGTGTACAGTTAGTAATTTATTTCCAAAAATTCTTCTGTTGAGTAGAAGCAATTGTCACTCATAAATTCTTTAATTTATTTTAAAATCTTGATGGCTGTCTGTCAGACTTCTTATACTATTTGGTAAGTGGCCAAAGACTTTTGTGGCAGCATAATTCACTCGTTTCTGTGCCAAAGTTGGGTTTAGCCCAGAATGGTGAATATCAGTCTTTCTACTAGTGTGTACCTACGGACATTGCTATTGATTTTTAATCGGGATGAGTTTTTAATAAAAAAATTCAGATGTGAATATATATTGTGAAGTTACTGCGAATGTCCGTAGTTCCTTGCACAAATGTCTGGAAGGTGATCTCAGGTGGCCTCCAGCTATTATTCTGATTATACGCTTTTGAGCAATAAATGCTTTTTTGCTTAATAATGAATTACCCCAAAATATGGTGCCACACGAACGCAGTGAATGAAAACTGGCATAGTAAGTTAATTTGCTGATATTTTCATCGCCAAAACGTGCAATGGCACTCATAGTATAAGTAGCTGAACTATTACGGTTCAACTCATCATCAGTGTGTTTCTTTCAATTATATTCTGCCTGAGGTACAAACTCGCATTCAAAGTCTGCATTTATTAGTGATGTTATGCCCATTACTGTAGAGAATTGTGTATACTGTGTTTTATCAAAATTTAATAAGAGTCCATTTGCAGTTTCTGAAAAACTTTCTTTACAGTTTCCTCACCTAATCATTGTTTGTTGGGTTCGGTTCGAATGGCTCTGAGCACTACGGGAGCCGCGCAGGATTAGCCGAGCGGTCTTAGGCGCTGCAGTCATGGACTGTGCCGCTGGTCCCGCCAGAGGTTCGAGTCCTCCCTCGGGCATGGGTGTGTGTTTATCCTTAGTATAATTTAGGTTAAGTAGTGTGTAAGCTTACGGACTGGTGACCTTAGCAAAAAAATGGCTCTGAGCACTATGGGACTTAACTGCTCAGGTCATCAGTCCCCTAGAACTTAGAACTACTTAAACCTAACTAACCTAAGGACATCACACACATCCATGCCCGAGGCAGGATTCGAACCTGCGACCGTAGCAGTCGCTCAGTTCCGGACTAAAGCGCCTAGAACCGCTCGGCCACCGCGGCCGGCCTTATTGGGTTTGATTACCGTACTTGTATAATCAGCAAAAATCGCTTGCCTTACATCAACCTGAACATAGAATGACAATTCATTAATAAATGTTAATAAAAATAAGGGACCAAATACTGGGCCACATGGAACCCCATTCTTGATACATCCCTAGTTTGAAGAATGTGCTAATTTTTGCGGATTATGTGAACTGTGTATTTCAAACTTCTGTACTCTTCCAGTTAAATATGAATTTGGGCACTGTCCCACTCATGCCACAATATGTAAGCTTATCTGGAAGAATTTCGTGATTTACACAGTCAAAAGCCTTTGAGAGATCACAAAAATCCAAGTAGGTGATCTTTGGTTATTCAGAGCTTCTAATATTTGATCAGTGAAAGCAGATATAGCACTTTCTCTTGAAAACTAAACTGACAATTTGACAGTAATTTATTTTTACAAATGTGTGAAGTTATTATTGAATACACGACTTTTACAAGAATTTAGGATAAAGCCGTCGGAAGTGAGACTGGGCTGTAGTTGTTGCAACAGATCTACCGTCCTTTTTTTTCAGTGGATTAACAATAACAGATTTTAGTCTGTCAGGGAAATGCCCTGTTTCTTTGTGCTATTACACGTGTGGCCAAGAATGATAATTATCTGTTGGTAAAAAGATTTTGTTACTCTGTTGGGAACACCATCAAATCCGTGTGAGCTTTTACTTTTGAGTGAGTTTATTATTTAATTAATTCCAGAAGGAGACGTGGTTAGAACTTCAATTTTTTCGACCTGTGTAGGTATTTCCTCTTCTATGCATTGCTTTGCCTTTCCTAATGAACAAAAAAATGGTTCAAATGGCTCTGAGCACTATGGGACTCAACTGCTGAGGTCATTAGTCCCCTACAACTTAGAACTAGTTAAACCTAACTAACCTAAGGTCATCACAAACATCCATGCCCGAGGCAGGATTCGAACCTGCGACCGTAGTGGTTTTGCGGTTCCAGACTGCAGTGCCTTTAACCGCACGGCCACTTCGGCTGGCATCCTAATGAACATATGGGTCCTAGTTCGTCCACAACACTTAACAAATGATTCTTAAATACATTTACAACTTCTGACTTTTTGTTAGCAAATTTTCATCCAGTTCGATGGTAATACAGTCTTACTGTGCTTTTGCTTTCCTTGTTTATCTTTCAACAATATTCCAAATTGTGTTAATTTTATTATCCTCTAGGTGCTAATGTCGAACGTAATGAACATACTTCTGGACTTTTTAATAACTTTGTTTAATATAGTGCAATAGATCTTATAATATTTGACTGTTTCTGGGGCGTTACTCTTTCTTGCTTTTAGATAAATTTCCTTTTTCCAGTGACAAGATACTTTTTTATATAAATGTTAGTAGTGCTGCGTATAATTTGTAGAAGAAAATCCAAATATTTGAATCACGCAAACAAATCTGAAAAAGTAAATACAAGTAAAAGAATCGACATGGAAGGAGTCGGCTGATTTCAGAGAGCTTTATGCAGTACCCGAATGAGTCTGTTATGTCACATGAGAAAACAGCTTTCACTGACATTCCTTCTGATGCAGTCTGTTGGGAATAGACCGAGTGGTAGCAACTGTCTTTGATTTACGAGTAGAGCAGGGGATTCAGTCGAATTATGACATAGTACTTTTTCTTACAGCTTCGAGGTCATACTACGTAGTTGTTAGAAATATCATTGGTAGTATCCATTCCTAGGATTAAAGCTAGTCCATTGTTTTAAGGTGACTGCATGAATAATGTAGGAGGAGTAAGATGATACGTCGTTATCACAGTGGGCGGACTCGGCGCTATCAGACTTGGGACGTGTGGAGGAAAGTCGATACGTGGCGGCAGAGACAGTAAAGGACGGACACGACCGCACGGGGGAAGAAAGGCCGACACGTGATACCGGAGACAGTAAAAGCGAACACTGCGCAGTAGCTAGTGCTGGGTTGACCTTTGTCTGCGGAGCACAGCGGTCGGATGGACGCCCTTGCGCGGTGCCGTCCAGCCTCTGTGTGTGTGTGTGTGTGTGTGTGTGTGTCTCAGAGAGAGAGAGAGAGAGAGAGAGAGAGAGTTTGTATCAGCAGCGGTAGGGTCACATAAAAGAGGACGGTTCTGCTGACACGCCTAGTCTGGTTAGACGTGATCGCCTTGAGATACAGATCTACATCTGCATCAATATATACACTGCGCAGACCACTGTCGAGTGCATGGCACAGAGTACTATGCATGGCAGTTCAGTTTGGAATTTTTTTCCCCGTTACAGTCGCGTATGGAGTGCGGGGGGAATTACTACCTATGTACATCCCTGCATGCCGTAATTTGTCTAACCTTGCCTTCACGGTTCCTACGGGAGTGATAAGTAACTGAAGCGATATGAAGGGGGCTGGAGAATGTTTCTAATTTTCAGTAAATGCTGGTCCTTCAAATTTTGTAGGTAGACTTTCGTGAGATGTCAGTGTTTCCTCATCTGCAGCTTCATACATACTTTGCAAGCCACCGAATGGTTCACGGCGGAGGGCAGACTACCTTGTACCACTACTTGTCATTTCCTTGCCCTTTCCACTGGCAAACAGAGAGAGGGAAAAACTACTAGTTATATACCTGTGTACGAACCATGATTTCTCTTATCGTAATGGTCCTTAAGCGGAACGTATGTTTCCCGCAGTAAAATCGTTCTACAGTCAACTTCAAATGCCTCTTCTCTAAATTTTTTCATTAGTGTTACGCAAAAAGAATGTCGTCTACTCTCCAGACTTTCCAACTAGAGTTCCCGAGGCAGCTCTGTAGCATTCATCTATCGATCGAACTTACCAGTAACAAATCTAGCATCCCGCCTCTGAATTGCTTCGATGTCTTCCAGTAATCCGACCTGGTGGAAATCTCAAACACTCGAACGGTACCCAGGATGGGTCACACTAGCGTTTTATACGCTGTCTCCTTTAAGAAGGAGCTACACTTTCCCAGAATTCTCTCAATAAAACGAAGTCGACCATTCGCCCCTTCTACCATCCTTACACACTCGATCCACTGCATAACGCTTTTAACGTTGTGTCCCACACTGTGGGTTCGTTTTTCCTACTAATCTGCATTATAATTTTCTACATTAAGAGCCTTTCGTCACAACAAATAGTAGCTCTTTCGCAGTTATCCTTTATCCTCTCCCACTCACTCAACGGCGACACCTTCCCGAACAACACAGCGTCGTCAGTAGAGAGCGGTAAATTGCTGTTCATCCTATGCAACAGATCATTTACGTGTATAGAAAATAACAGCGTTCCTGTCACAGTTCCCTATGGTACTCCTGGCGATATCCTTGTCTCTGATGAACGCTCGTCGTCTTTGACAACCTACTGGGTTCTATTACGTTTCTATGTCTTCGAGCCACTCAATATCTGGGAATCTACTCCGTATTACCGTACCTTTGTTAACAGTCTGCAGTGGTGCACCGTATGAAATGCTTTCCGCGACTCTAGGAATATGACTGTGCTCTCCATTAATGTTTTGCAAAAATCATGCGAGAAAAGGGCAAGCCGAATTTCGCACAAGCGATGCTCTCTAAGTCCTTGCTGATTTGTGGACAGAGGCTTTTACGTCTCAAGATGATTTGTTATATTCCAATGGAAAAAACGTTCAGAAATTCTGCGACAAACCGATATTAAGAATATTGCTGTGTAATTGTGCGGGTTGATCACCTGCGGTTTCTTCTAGACGCTTGGGACTTAGCACTGTGTGAAATATTCACGATAAATGCAAGCTAAGAAAAGGGCCAATGCCGTAGAGTATTCTCCGTTAAACCGAATTGGGATTCCACCCGGACTTGGCGATCGGTTTGTTTTCAACGTTTTCACCTGCTTCTCTACGCTTCCGTGCCGTTCTCCACTGAGTAAAACAAATCGGTGAGTATTCGCGCTACTTCCCTTTCTATACGTTCAATGTCTACCGTCAGTTCTACTTGATATGGGCCTCACACATTTGAGCAATATACACTGGCGTCCAAAATTAACGTAACAAACGGAAATTTTGCAAGGTTGCGTTTATTTTGCCACAAAACGGTATAATCATGTGATTGTAAAGTATAAACAATGTAAAGAACACAGAACGTAATCAGCTGCAACATGCATAATGGTAGACAAAAATGTTCTTCGTTTATTGACAACTGGTTAATACGCTTAGTATGGGGTGTCACCACCTGTGGCAGCAATACAGGCCTGACAAAAGACGAGCATGCTGTGGATGATGCCGCCATCCTCATGGTGAGGCAATAACGCCCATTCTTTCTGCAGCGCTGCTCGCAATTCTTGGAGAGTGGTTGGTGGATGCTGACGTGCTGCATCTCTTCTCCCTAGTGCACATCAGACGTGATCTGTGGGATGCAAATCGAGAAAGCGAGCAGGCCACGCCATGCGTGCAATATCTTCCGTTTCCGGGGAAACATCAGCCACCCGTGCTCTATAAGGACGAGCATTAACGTCCATCAGTACGAAGTCTGGGCCCACAGCACCTCGCAACAATCGCACATGAGGTCCCAAGATCTCGTCACGATGCCTGACAGCAGTTGAACTATTTCATGACGAGGTGTTCGAGTGGCCAACATAATCTCTGCCCACACTTTTAGGTATCATCCTCGATGTCAGTCTCTTTCCATAATGGCTGGTCCGGAAATCGTGTCCCACGTTTCTGCCAGATGCTAATCCGTCGAGAATCACTCTCCAGACCAAATAGGGACTCACCTACGAAAAGAACATTGGCACACTGTTCGAACGTCTAGGTGGAATCTTGACGACTTCACTAGAGACGTTCCCTTCTGTGAAGAGGCGTCAGAGGCACATACACAGCATGTCTCCGACAGTAAACGACACTCTGCCGAAGCCTTGCATGCACCGTTTGCCTCGATACAACACGTCCAGTGGATGCTGCGAGTTCAAATGCCAGTTACTAAGACGGCACCGTCGTACTCTTATGGCCAAATAACGATCCTCTCTTCTGAAGTCACACGTGGCCGGCCCTGCTCTGGTCTTCGAGATAGTTTCGATCTCTGTAAACTGCCGCCACATCCGAAAAACAAGAGAACGATTCACTTTAATCCATCGGACCACATCAGTCTTGGACTGTCCTGCTTCTTCTTATGGCCCTTCACAGCAGAGAGTCCGGTAAGCGTCTTCTCTGTGCCATACTGCACCGTGTGTGACTGTATGCACCGCGATTGTGGATATAGGACTACTAGGTGCCCTGACGTCATCGTTGGCGTGGTTGCCTGTTGATAGAATGCCATCTTCCGTGGAGCATACAATCGTACGGACGTTTGTTGACAATTTGTATGATTATATCGTGAAATAGACACAGGACGGGGAAATAGTGGTTTGTTGCTTTAATTTTGTGAACCAGTGTAATACGGGAAGCAGAAGAAAGCAGTCTCCTTTGTAGACTGATTGCCTTTCCGATATGTGACCAATATCCTTGTAAAGTCACCTATGGATGAATAAAGCTACTACTATTACTGGTACTGCTGTTGTTGTAGAACAAATACTATTACTATTGTCAACAAACCGGTGCCTGCCACCTGCGGATGAGATTGTTCTATTTCATATCCCTACAAACTGTTACACCCAGGCATTTGTAGAAGTTGACTTACTGCAACTGTACTTTATTGATATTGTAATCAAGAGCTACTACTTTTATCCCTTTTTTGAACTGCATAATGTTATATTTCTATGCATTCAATGCAAGCTGTCATTGATTGCATCACTCTGAATTCGTGTTCTGACTGGCTATTTCTCCATCTTTTTTAGATAACTTCCGCAAAAAGTTTGAGGTTACTATTAATGTAGTCTGTCAGAACATTAATATGCAACATGAACAGCGAGAGTACCAACACACGCCCCTGAGACATGCCTGAAGTTACTTCTACTTCTCTCGATGACTCACCGTCCAAGATAACATCATGTGTAATCCTCACAATTCTCAATCCAGTCACAAATTTCCTTTTGTATCCCTCATATAATCGCTCTTAAGTTCATAATCGTTGGTGCGGTTTAGAGGCAAATGTTTTTCGGAGGCAACGAAATGCGGGGGGCATTTAATAGCTAATGCAATACACTGTTTTTCTGTAAGCAGGTTGGTTTCATTCGGGATACCAGTATGCCATATTGTTCCCCACTCTTTTGGCTACAGAACCCTATTTTTCAACGTAATCTCCATTCAATGAGACGACCGTACCGATCTGTATGCACGTAAGGTACCACTCTACTGGTCGACATCGGAGCCAACGTCTTGTAGTCCCCCCCCCCTTCCGCCCCCCCCCCCCCCTCCATCCGCCACATCATCCACGTACTGCTTGCCGCGGAGTGATCGTTCTTTGGGCCAAACGGATGGAAGTCGGAAGCTCGGAAGGTGCGAGGTCCGGGTTGTAGCGCTGATGGGGAAGAACAGTCCAATGAAGTTTTGAGATGCTCTCGTGTGCACAAACTTGTGTGAGGCCTTGTGTTGTCATGGAGTAGCAGAAGTTTGTTTGCATTTTTGTGGCAACGAACACACTGAAGTCGTTTCTTCAGTTTCCTGAGGTTGCACAATACACGCCAGAGTTGATCGTTGCGCCTTGAAGGAGTACATCAAACAGAGGCCCAGAAGACCGTCACTATGACTTCACAGGCTAAGGGTGCGGCTTAATGTTTCCTTCGGAATAGAGGTGGTGTGGCGACATTCTGTGGATGGCTGTTTTGTTTCCGCTTCGAAGTGAAACATGTCTCATCGCCTGCGACGATGTTCGACACAAATTGTTACCATCAGCCTCGTAACGCGCGAGCAATTCGGTACAAGTGGTCATTTGTTGCTCTTTAAGGTCCTATGTTACGCGGTTAGGAACCTGTGAGTACCCTAAGTGATGGACTAGTAGTGTGTTGGCGCTACCAACACAGATGTTCAGCTGTGCAGCGGGGTGTTTGACTGTGATCCGTCGATCACCTCGGAAGACACTGTTCGCTCGTTCCAACAATGCAGGAGTCGCAGCTGTGTGCGACAGGCTGGCAAGCAGGATACACATTTACGCGTCCTGGTTCCAATGACGACATACACCATGCTTTTGTTGACTGCTAGGTCCCCAAAGACATTCTGCAAGCGCTTATAAACGTGTAACATGCTCTAGTTTTCCGCCGAAAGAGACTCAGTGACAGATATCTGCTTAGACGCAGCCCTGCTACAACTGAAGCCGCTGAAGCGGGAATATACCACGATGTCTCACAACAAATTCCGCAAGTTTTCGAACGAAGCTGTCCAAGAAAGAAAATGTATTACATTACTTGCTGAACGCTCCATGTACTACATCCGCCTGAGTGATCTATGGCTTTCAGTATATCACTAGAGAAAAGCTCAAGCTGGTTGCCACATAACCAGTGTTTACGGACTTCATGTTGGTTGGCATCGAGGAATTAATGTTGGTTGGCATTCTCTTCTCTGTTTGAGTTCACAATACGTTCTGGGATTCTACAACGTTCATGAGACTCGACGGTTTTATAAATATTCCTGCTACCCTACTTGTAGAGGGATGGCACTTGTGTCATATCTAATCACTAGGCACAGACTTTATTCAACGGATCTGCAGTATATTATGGTTAAAATGAGAGTTAACTCAGATGTAAAACCGGTATAGAATCTGATAGGGATCCCAAGCGTCGTCGATCCTTATTCAGTTTTTGGGACCTACTGTTGAGTGGTACTTAAGATAGGTAAATAAATTAGTGAAATCAATGTGAAGAAAAGTAGAAATTAAAAAATAAATGAAAAACTTAGTTTAGTTTAGAACAATTACACACTGGCAAACAGCGGGCACAGCAGCAGTGGCAACGGCCGGCGCTTGAAGTCAGCACGTTCAGGAGAAGCCATCGCCCTCCCCACAGATGCGGAAACTGTCGATTCAGCCGTCAGGGCATCGCCCGACCGGCTCACGTGTTTCTCAATTGTCACATGTGATCAAAGGCCCTCGCCTAAATTCCAAGAGGCAATGACCGACGTTAAGAAGATTCTTCAAGAAGCTTTTCAACGTGACAGAAGAGGCAATGACAATGAAGACGTTCATCTCCAGTGAACTGAAGTAAAGAAATACGCGAGACACAGTGGGCCCGAGAGTAGTTTTCAGTTCCAGTACAGTTCAGTCGGTGCTGAAGACCGTCATGCAGGAAGAGACTACATCGTACACAGAATCACCAAGTCCGCCGCTGTAATGGAATAGCAAGCAGCAGCCTCGCCGCCGGTAGACAGAAGTTAGAAGGTATTTGAAGTCTGCTTTTTACACACCCGTGTGACTCATGAGGACGGGAAGGAGACGGCCTCACATCAGCACTCACCTGTGAGCTGGTGATGAAGATCTAACAGCCGAAGACTGGCAAGCGGGAGCCCGTTGTTCGAGTCCGGGACACTGGCCTTCCCCCTTCGCGCCATTCCGCTGGCCGACGTGCAACACTGTCACACGCAGCCGTGTAGAGAAGAGAAACACTGTAACGCCACATCCAAGGTATCACCATCCAATTCACGACTTCGTTCTCAATAATTAAACGGACCACCTCACGATGCGTGTCTCCAGTTAACTGGGCGAAACGGCGACACGAGATACACACCGCTGGGCGTAATCAGACGCCGCCGCGCACGCTGCAGAAGGCTTCGCAAACGACACAGCTGCCGCTCTCCCAGCCAGAACAATCCAGTAAGGAAACCATTGTACAAATCTTTCAATAAAAGTTATCTTATGTAAAAATGCTGTTTCATTCTACCTCATACTCGAGCCAAGGAAGAACCCACCCTGCCCACATGTTGTTAAGAGAGAAAAAGTAATTTATTTAGTGTTTTCACCCTGACATAATGCTTTAGAATCAAATGCCCTTTGCAGTAATGCTCATCCTGACAATTGACTATCATCAAAAGAGAAAACCCAGTTACATTTGGTGTCAGAGAAAAAAACCTTGGCTCAATATGAGGTGTGAATGACAGTCACTAAAGGTCCACAGTTAGTGCTTTTTAATGTGTGAAAGGATAGAGGTTTGCATTGCAGTCGTAATATTTTCTTTATTTAGAAGTGTATTTTCTCTCATAATTTTAAGAGTTTGTCGAAAGTATTTAAACATATTTTTAATTCAGTATAGTAAGATTGTGTAACTAATAGTTTGTAAAATGATGACACTAAATCGTACAAAGTCATAGTCAGCACCACAAGTGGTTTCTACTGAGGAAGCTATTCAGAGCTTAGTTAATCAAGTAGCACAGCTTAATAATGATAATAATGCATTATTTAAAAGTTGTGTGAGGTTAGGCAAACCGGTTCAATCCCTCCCACCCTAGATTCCTCAGCAGCAGCCTTGGTAACTCCTTTTTCAGGTAAACCTGGCGAGGACATAAGAGCCTTTTTTGATGATTTAGTAGCAGCTGCAACAGCTCTTACAAATGACAAAGTTAAGATTGATAGGAGAGGCAAAGTACACGTATTATACCATGAAGAATTCCAGAATGCTCCAACATTTGAGGAATTGAAGAAAGGATAATTTAAACGTTCTCAAAAACAGAACAGCTGTCGATTTTACAGGGAAAAATTAAACACTATCACTCAGAGGCAAAACGAGTCTTTAGAAAGCTTTGTAGATAGGATTAGAAAAGTTAATATTAACACCTATCAGTTGAAAACTAGTGATGAAGAAAATAAAGTTATTTTACAAGAGGCAGAAGATAGAGCTCTGGATACATTTTTACGTGGGTTACCTCCTGAATCGTCCCGTCGTGTCAGGGCAGAGTTTCCTAAAAACTTAGCGGAAGCTGTATCTGTGGCGATGGCTTTCGAAGAAATAGACATTGCCACCAGATACAAGGAGAAGCGAAATGTATTTTCAGCAGGAGTACGATGTTTTAGGTGCGATCGACAGGGACATAGAGCAAAAAACTGCAGACAACCTCAATGCACTAATTGTCAAAGAATAGGTCACACATTCAAGGAATGCAGGTCTAAGAAAGTTTTTGAAAACAGAAATCAATTAAACTCAAACGGGAATGCCGGAGCCGCCGCCAGGCGTTCCCAATAAAATTTTATGCCATTAAGGCGAATGCAAAGGCAGAATGCTGGTTATTTGCTACCATACAGGATATAGAGGCAAGGATATTGGTGGATACAGGCGCAAACGTATCAAAAGTGAATAATGAATGCATTGGAGAAAAGAAATGTGACAATCCAAGGTATAGATTGAATGGGGTAGGAGGAGGTACAGTGAAGTCATTGGGATGTAGATCATTGATTTTCTCTATTCACAGTATACAATTTCAAGAAGCTGTAGAAGTGGTAACAAAGGTAACCGACGGGTACGACGCGATCCTAGGGCTGGATTTCCTGAATAAACATCACCCTAAAATCGACCCCAGACAGCAGACTTCGCGGAACAGTGTTTCAGCTAGGTGATCTCGCTGCAAAGGGCCCGCTGCCGCAAGATTTCCCCAACCGGAAGACGAAATCAACTACACTGCGTGCAACGTCCTTGAAGGTTGATTCGCGGTATACGATACCATTTGGCTCAGGAAAATTTTTCTGGATGACCGTTGACCCCGAGGTACCTACAGACACAATGTGTATAATAGAGCCATTAGAGGAAAATGAGGAATTAAATGTATCACATTGTTTTGTACATAGAAGTGTTGTACGGGTTCAACACGTTGAGGGAGAAAGAAATGTACCGGTACACATTGACAATTTCGGAGTGGAGGACAAAGAATTGCATAAGGGAATATTAGTAGCTACAGTCAGTACTTTTGAAGAAGAAGAAGATTTCATTTGGTCAGATATTACTGATGGTCAGAAATCAGGCGCCTATAAAACCGCATTACGCCAGAAGATTGAGCATTTGAAAGGAAATGATAGAGACACGATAGAATCAGTTTTAGTTGAGTTCCAAGATGTATTTAATGCAGAAGGTCCACTGCCAGCAACAGATATCACACAGCATGGAATCCCAACAGGAAATAGCCCCCCAGTTTATAGGAAGCCTTAGAGAGTTCCGCATCACTTACAGCCAGTACTGGATGAATTTTTAGAACAGCATCTAAAAGATGGAATTATAGAACATTCTGATTCACCTTGTAATTCAAATATTGTAATTATTCCAAAGAAGTCTCCCGACGGTACGCAACGATATAGATTTTGTTGAGACTACAGACACCTTAACAAACAAACTATCTCAGATGTTTATCCTCTTCCAAACATTACAGATATCATTGACAGTTTGGGTAACAGTAAATACGTTTCAACAATCGATTTACGTAGCGGATATCATCAATTGGAAGTTACACCTGAAGATAGGCATAAAACAACATTTTCTACCCCTGGAGGCCAGTGGCAATTTAAAAGAATTCCTTTCGGTTTGAAAAACGCACCAGCAACTTTTCAAAGACTACTCGATGGAGTATTGAGAGGACTCAAAACTCATCAATGTTGTGTATATCTAAACGATATTATTGTATTCTCCAAAGACATTAATGAACATGCTGTGCGTCTGCGTAACGTTTTTCAGAAACTTAGAAAAGCCAAATTAACATTAAATATGGAAAAATGTAGTTTTGCATTGACAGAGGTTACATACCTAGGGCATGTCATTAGTGAAAAATTTCGGCAGTTAAGGACTTCCCAACACCACAAGGCGTTAAGGAAGTACAAAGTTTCATTGGTCTCGCATCGTATTCCACAAAATATGTTCAAAATTTCGCTGAAATTGCTCTACCCTTAACCCAGTTATTGAAAAAGGGTGCAAAATTTCATTCGTCTGAAGATTGTGAATCAGCATTTCAAACCCTTAAAGATAAGTTAACACACAGTCCAACATTAGCCTACCCAGATTATAGTAAAGAATTTATTTTATCCTGTGACGCAAATGGTCATTCAGTAGGAGTTGTTTTGAGGCAGAATATTAATGGCGCAGAACACCCCATAGCCTATGCTTCGAGACAACTAACAATGGCAGAAAGAAATTATCTCACAACGGAGAAAGAATTGTTAAATGTTATTTATGGAATCAAATACTTTAAATGCTACTTGTATGGTAGGAAATTCAAGGTTATTACAGACCACGCAGCTTTAAAATGGTTGCTTGGGTTAAAGGATCCATCTAGTCGTCTCACTGTTGCGCCCTATGTCTTTCCGAAATGGATTTCGAAGTTAACCATAAACCAAGCAAAAAACACACGAATGCAGATTGCCTAAGTCGGAAAATAGCACTTTTAGAAGCAACAAGCCGAGATGCTGAGGACTGGATAAAGGCACAAGATGAGGATACAGAATGCAAAAAATACGCACTCAAAAACAATTTTGCTTTGAAGATGGTATATTATGCCGTAAAACAAAACTTGGACTGCGAATTGTTCTTCCCCAACACCTTAGACAAGAAATAAGGGCAGAGGCCCACAATCATATCCTTGCAGGACACAGTGGACAGCGGACAACCGAAAGACGCGTAGCTGAGCGATTTTGGTGACAAACCAGAAAGCAAGATGTTGCGCAATACGTTTGTAATTGCACTCCGTGCGCACAACGAGCTGAACTTTCTCATTTAAAAATACCCTTACAGAGGCTCCCCGAGGCTTCATGCCCATTTTAAATCTGCGGAGTAGATATCTACGGACCATTTCATGAAACACCTGCTGGTAATAAGTATGTTCTTACGATTATAGATCACTTTTCACGCTATCTAGCTATGGTGAGTCTCCCGGATCAGCAAGCAAATACAGTTGCCCAAGCTTTAGTTAACAACTTGTGATGTTACAAAATAGAAGTGATGTTGCTATTCAATGGAAAGTTGGAAATTGAGATTTAACTAACTGTTTTATCAATCACAATTGGCGTAAGAATCATGGATTGACCATTGTCATAAAATATTGCATTATGATATGTGAATAGTTTTTACTTGCGGTTTCGCGTGGCTTGAGGCAGTCACAACTAGCGTGCTATTGATTAAGAAGTTGCGTTATCGTCTTTCTAATTACTTCATGATCGTAGATACGATCATACCCGGTTGTGAAGTTATTGTTATGACAAAAAAATTTCCTAAGGGACCAGAAAGTTCTTAAGGGCGCAAAAACAACTGTAACATCACATAAAAGAGAAATTCAATATTAAAGCTGATGCAAGAAGACGATAAAACAGTTTTCTTTTTATCAATGTAACACGCACATTGGACTGCTGATCTTGGAGTCTGTAATATTAGCAAAATGCATAATTAAAATGAAAATAATACTGAGGAGATAATAGGAATGAGCACTGCTAAATGATTCAGTATTCCCAGAACAAATATTTATTATAACTAAAACATATATCGTACCTTAAGCTTAATACTACAATGACGGTAGATTTTTATGTCCATATCATGTCCATTGAGCGCTCTTTTATATAGCCATTGTCCTCTTGAGTCGCTCGTGCTTCGTCACGGTAAGTTACAACAGTTCTTCTTCCTACACTTCACTCAAAACTTAGACGGAACACGTTTTTATTTATTTAGTAAAAATAATTAGATCAGACCGCCACAAATCTGCGTCCGTCTTACTCGAGAAAAACAGTAAAAGTCTTTTTAGCGCTCAAGGCTTCATTTGTTCTCCAGCGAACAAAATAGTGAAGGATCGCATATCCATCCGTACTTTTCTGTTTATATTGCCGCCCAAAGACGACAAATTACATCACTAGAAAATTCCATCGTCGCTATGCGACGCCTCATTATACATTAATCATTATTTACAAACAAGTATTTGCCTTCTGGCTGAAAGTATTAACTACTCGTATTTGCTGTTTTAATGAAGTCAAAAATAGCGAATATCACATTGCCTCCCATGAGGAGAGAGGGAATGCCGAAGGATTACCTCGATCCTCATGTCCTCATGAGATATTCGTGATTTTTGGTGTGACATTTACATAACGTTACTGGCGTACAAAGTACATAAATTGAAATCACATTTATAAACATGTATCAGATATTTATCATTTTTCAAAATAAAGTTTTTCATTCTTTGTTCATCAGTCACTTCATTCCATAATACCAAGATTAACATTTATGTGCATATTTAAGTTTGGTCCATATTTGCTTATAACAATAAGTGAACGTTCATTTCGCACTTCAGGGGATAGAATTCAGGAATTACTTTCTCTTGAGCTTAACAACTAATACATGAGTACAGTGAGTGCTTATTTTCACTAAACTAGAGTAGACAATGTTCGAGCATCTGTTGACTCATTGTGGTTCAATTAAAGTTTAATAACGTAGCACTACACTTCGTGATGCTTTCACTTTCTGTGTTAGCTGTCTACGGCGTTCATCATGCAGTACATCTGTCCTTTCCGCTGTGGTGCCAGGAATTCATGCGGCTTCCCGGGTTTTTATTTACAATATGAAACAGAAGAAGTGGAAAATTATTAGTATAGCTTATAACCTATTGGATACATTTGTTAAGGATTGGGACTGGTCTGGAGTTTAGGGTCTTCCTATAGTGCACATTCATTTTCTTTGTCCATCAAGAGACAGGATTATAATTCATTTTAGCAGTGTTCAGGAGTGCCGGTATTAATGGCTTTAAGGTCTGAGTAATCTAACAATCTACTTCTCACTCATCTTAACTTCAACTCAAGAAAATTGCTTAATTTACATATGAAAATGTAGTCACACAAGTGTACAAATGTCTTTCCTCCAGTATGTACGATTGAAGTCATGGCGGTTAGCAGTTTAAAGTTTGGATTGTTTCGTCACCCACACGTCAGCCACTCACAGCGGCTGCACAGTGTTGCGTGAGCTCCAATACTTAGTATCCGTTCGCGCTCAGGCTGTAACAGAGCTGCTGGTCGTCGATTGCTCCCTTTTTTTTTTTTTTTGTGAACTTCGTATCACACGAGTGCATCGATACAAACACCTCGCGCGCGTTTCCCATCGGAGGAGCCGGACACTGAAGTTGCCTCCATACTTCTGTCAACTGCCTCCCATGAGGCTCACAGGTAAGTGACGACGAATGTTTTAGCTGTCGCTGCACTTAGAACAACACTGAACTTTGCGTTGCACCTGTTGTCGTAGCCTTGACTTCTCTTTTTTACACTTGCAGTACAACACTACCACTAGTATACAGTGAACAGTTACTTTTATTATGCACGTCGCACTTTAGTGTGCATCTTCACACAGCATTCGTGCTTAGTTCCTTCGCCGATGGAGTTCATTTACAAAACAATTAATTTTGCAGGTTTCCTCCATTGGTACAGAAAGACTTAATTCTACTATTTACAAAATATCACTTACGAGCTAATATTTACAATTAATGGTCACTCCTTTTGTTAAGTCCAGTGAACAACTGCTTTATGAATGGACTCTTTATATCTCAAGATTTGCTTTCACTAGTGAACCTAAAAATATTCTTTCAAACTTTCTTTTAAGTGCTCATCTCCTCATTATGAAAACTACAGGTTTCGCAACACTCGTTGCATTTATTCTTTAGTGCACCCAAGATCATTTTCTACTGCCACGCAGCATGTCTACTACTTAACGAGTACACATTTAACGCTGAATCTTTTTTTTTTTTTTTTTTTTTTTTTTTTTTTGTGCTTTCCTTTGTGCTTGCCAAATTTTTTTTATATTTGAGGGCAGACTGGATAACAATAGTTCTCCCTCTTCGCTTCATGTACTCAGCAATCGTTCTCTGTTAAAAAAAATAGGGTAACGCGTGTCTACTATTTTTTTGCATGAATGGAATTACCGACAGTTCACTGGGTTTACGCAACCGGTCCATAACAAACATTACCAAAGCTAGCGAAGTTCATCACGCTACGTGTCTCATTTCTCATAAGCACTGCTTTGCTTCGAAGCACACGTGCCTTTTACAAGTCGACCCTTGGGCTGGGTTAATGAACCAGGATCAAAAGGAACGGGCACAAGGAAAATGGATTTCATAAGAGGAGTGTCTTAGGAGACATTTTTACAATAAAATCTGCATGTAAATAAAATTATCTTAATAAACATAGGCACATATATAAACTTCAACCTCCTTCCTTACAGCATGCTTTGCTACTTCTACGTCTTACTCAGGTTATAGTCAGTATTAAGTTTAAATATCACTGAATTGCTTGTTCTTTAGATTAGCCTTCAATCAGGGTATTGAATGGTCGCTAGATTACACTACAAATCTTCTGAAGATCTTTACTTGGACTTATTTATGATACAGGGGGCTTGCTGTGTGGTTATTTAGTACCTTGATTTTACTGAAATCAATTCGTCAGCTAACATTCCTCATATACTCTTTACATTGGGCTCAGATCACAGGGAAATAGTTTACTTTCATAGCAATTAATGGCCTCGTGGAGTACTTACGCTACATTATTGATGCTTCATGGTTTGCCTCCATTTGTACTGTATTTCACCTAACTTAGTTTACTACAGCTTATTGTCTCCTTGCGTGAACACATGCGGGTTACCACTTGTTTTTCCATTTAACAGCACGCTTTAACTGAACTTTAAGCTATTTCTTCTACTCCTGTCCACTGTCTGGAGTGTTTGAACATGTACCTTTTTTTTTTTAAGCAGGTAATTTGGGCTTTTACAACAGAACTTCAAGTACTTACATTACTAAAAATAAATCTATCTTCTTGTACCTTGAGAGAAGTGCTTATTTACGCATCCTTCTCCATTTCTCACCTTTACATATTTATATAGCTCCGGGCAATCGCCTCGCAAGCACTTTTTTTTTCTTAATACTAACTTAAAATTAAATTGAAATTCTTGGTGCACCCCCAATTTCCTGCTTCAGCTTGTTGAAGAAATATCAGTTCAATGTCCATCACTATAAACAATTTTTTCATACTTAACATTTAATACTTTAAAGTTTACATGTAGTAGCCGTTACCATGTAGTCAGTGCGCTGTTCAACACAATACTTATCATTAACAGTTCACACAAGGAAATTTCCAATACGCAAGAGGCAGGAAACCGAAATAGATTCTATCTGCAGTTGAGGCTGTGTCTGTAAACTAACTCTTTGTTTCAATGGACCAATCGCTCCCGATATGGAGCAACCCTGAATCGGCAATGATAAAATTTTTGAAACAGAAGACACCTGTCTGAAAAGACATGATGACATCACATTGATGTTTGCTCCTGTATCAACAATGGCTGTGACAGGAATGTTAGTAATAGAAATCTTAATCGAAGCCTGGACCTGTTCATCATAAATGTCATTAATGTCTTGAGCTTCTAGGTCAGGTGCAAGGTCATCTCGTAAGTCGGTCTCATGGTCGTACCGTATCGCATTAACATACTCAGAATCAGAGTATTCGTTAGTACCCCCACTGGAACCGGCAGCGACCTCTAGGAGGCTGAAAGGCGCTGCCTCTAATTTTCCGCAGGATGTTTAACCTGTTTGTCATTCATATTTCATATTGGTGCTGGTTATGTGGTACAAATGCCGGAGTAGAGGGGTAAAATCCACTGGGTGCATTCACTTGTGAATAAAATACTTGAGACGGCGGCTGTCGCCCGATCTTTTGGTTGCCGGCAGAACCATTTCCTTGTGAAGGAAAGTTCGCATTTGGTACCGTTTGAAAATTGTTCCGCGGTCCTCTATTCTGTGAATAGTTGTTCTTATGTTGTGCTGGGTGGCCTCCGCCTTGCCCATGCCACTTGCTATATTTCGACCTATAACTTTGATTGTACACTGGCCCATTTGAAAAATTACCACTAGTTTGTGGAGAATTTCCATACTGCTCAGGCGCAGAATTAAAGGGTGGGTTTCCGTACTGATGTTGTACCTGGTGGTTGTAAATTGGGTGGTATCTCTGCTGATTACTGTAATTGGTTTTCTGCTTCCGTTTAAAGTTATTGCCGTTTGCGTTTTGATAACCGTTGGCAGGTTGGTAACAGCGGTCGCAGTAGCTCGCTCTCTCCTTCGGCGCATTGTTGTCCGCGTGCGATGCATTCTGCTGGCTGCCAGGGAAGAATTTGCCGCTGCCAACCTTGGAGCGCACATCCTCGCTAATTAAATCTAACGAATCCAGCACAGAAAGGAATACATCCGTGTCTTCTTCGGACACATTTACTAATTTCTCTCTAATAGACACAGGGAGTTTGCTTTTGAGAATCATAATTACGTCCTTGGAAGAAATCGGAGAATCCCAGAATTTAATTTTTGCTAGATACTTGTCAAAGTATCGCCGGAGACTTCCATGCTTCTCATTGAAAATTTCCGCACCATACACCTCCTTCCTTAATCTTTGCTGTACCCCATTACTCCAAAATTTTGCCAAGAACATTTTCTCAAACTCTTCATAATTCCTACACGTGTCTACCATTTCCGTTCCCCATAATGCTGCATCACCAGAAATAAAGCCAGTGACGAACTGAATACGCTGTCTGTCTGTCCAGCTCCTGGGAAATATGCCGGAAAAATTCTTTAGGAACACGACGGGGTGTATTTATCGCTTCTGCGGATGAAAAACAGGAAAAGTGCGATGCTTAATCACACTTTCCTCTTGCATTAAACTCAGGATTGTGGGCGGATCATTCATTTTCCCCACTCGGGACTCAACAGGACTGTTGTTTTGCATGTAATCAGGCGGTGAACGATAAGGAGTTGACTGACATTCGTCACCGTCTAAAGAGTTGTTCCCTATAGTTTGCGTATGCGTGTGCGGATTTTCTACCCAGTTTCTCAGCATTCTGACTTCGTCCACTACTTGCTGCTTCCACTCGGGAAGATCCCGTGTAAGTGTCCTCCGAATCTGTCCCAATTCAGAAACTACTGTGTCTCCCGACTTACCAGGAGCAGCTAAGATTTCATAAGTTACATCCTTGACAGTCTCCCTAAGCTCCTCCCTGACCTTCTTTTCGATAAAAATGTCTTTACCCTTTATCCATTCACTGTAGTGTTCCGACAATGCCTCCGCGTGTGCTTTCACGGTGCTCTTAACCTGTTCTTCGATATTGATTGAGTCTATCTGCCTCGACAGATCCTCTACTACACCTTCAATGTCAGATACTGCATTTCTAACTGAGTTTATTTCTTTGGTAGCTGCCTGAATTTTTGTGTTTAATGTTCCAGATACTTCAGCTATTTCACTTTTCACCTGTTTCTGCATTTTCTGAATTTGATCACTGATCTTAGTTTGCACCTCACCCAAATGCGTATTTAATTCAGCCGTAATTTCTTTATGCAGATCTGTTTTGATTGTGCCTAGCTCTGTTTTTAATGATTCGCTTACAGCATCTAGTCGGGCGTTAACAGTCTCATTTTGTGTTTTTATAGTCTCATTTTGTGTTTTTATATTCTCATTTACTGCATCAAACTGTTGTTTCAGCATTTCCATTAACGCACCGAGGTCATTTGTAGCTGCAGCGGGACGAGTTTGGACTTCAGGGTCACTTTCCCCTGTTACAGACATGGTTAGTTCAGTTTCCACACGGGAACCTACCGTTCGCGATCGTAAAGGGTATGGAATACTATTAACGTCTTCACTCCCGTCTCCTGTTGTCACCTGTCTCTGTTCACTATCTGCCATTTTCGTCAGTAAATCAGGTGCTACGCAAGGCTTTCGTCGTTTGTCAGTGACGTGGTGAGTCCGCTAAGAGCACCGCCCTCGCGTGAGCAACAAATGAAATTCTATCTGGCAAGAAGACAAGATGGAACCTAACCGTTTCAGACTAATGAATGAAGATGCTCTTCACTGCAAATTGCGCACACTATCCACCATGTTGAAAATGCAATACCGGTATACTAACAATGGGGAGAAATAATTTCTATTATCAGACTACGAAGAATTTTACTTTGAAAGATAAAATAAAGCAGATTTTCTATAGCGGGAAGGAGATAGAAAGGATGTGGATCGACTTGGAAAAGCAACGTTGCTACTGAAACACTACACTGCGTATGCAAAATTCTGACTTACTTTTTGATGGCTTGAATACCGCTATGTTGTCTCAGCAAATTCACGTCTCTTTTCTTTTCTTTTCTCTCGGTAATTAAACTGCATTATTGACCGTTATTCTCACAGAGAGACGATGTGTACATGAAACGACAGAACATTTATTAACACAAGCACATAGAAAATTTTCCAAGAATTTGAACTAATTTTTGGTCAAGTCCCTGTTCGGGCGCCAAGTGTGATGTTACAAAATAGAAGTGATGTTGCTATTCAATGGAAAGTTGGAAATTGAGATTTAACTAACTGTTTTATCAATCACAATTGGCGTAAGAATCATGGATTGACCATTGTCATAAAATATTGCATTATGATATGTGAATAGTTTTTACTTGCGGTTTCGCGTGGCTTGAGGCAGTCACAACTAGCGTGCTATTGATTAAGAAGTTGCGTTATCGTCTTTCTAATTACTTCATGATCGTAGATACGATCATACCCGGTTGTGAAGTTATTGTTATGACAAAAAAATTTCCTAAGGGACCAGAAAGTTCTTAAGGGCGCAAAAACAACTGTAACATCACATAAAAGAGAAATTCAATATTAAAGCTGATGCAAGAAGACGATAAAACAGTTTTCTTTTTATCAATGTAACACGCACATTGGACTGCTGATCTTGGAGTCTGTAATATTAGCAAAATGCATAATTAAAATGAAAATAATACTGAGGAGATAATAGGAATGAGCACTGCTAAATGATTCAGTATTCCCAGAACAAATATTTATTATAACTAAAACATATATCGTACCTTAAGCTTAATACTACAATGACGGTAGATTTTTATGTCCATATCATGTCCAGTGAGCGCTCTTTTATATAGCCATTGTCCTCTTGAGTCGCTCGTGCTTCGTCACGGTAAGTTACAACAGTTCTTCTTCCTACACTTCACTCAAAACTTAGACGGAACACGTTTTTATTTATTTAGTAAAAATAATTAGATCAGACCGCCACAAATCTGCGTCCGTCTTACTTGAGAAAAACAGTAAAAGTCTTTTTAGCGCTCAAGGCTTCATTTGTTCTCCAGCGAACAAAATAGTGAAGGATCGCATATCCATCCGTACTTTTCTGTTTATATTGCCGCCCAAAGACGACAAATTACATCACTAGAAAATTCCATCGTCGCTATGCGACGCCTCATTATACATTAATCATTATTTACAAACAAGTATTTGCCTTCTGGCTGAAAGTATTAACTACTCGTATTTGCTGTTTTAATGAAGTCAAAAATAGCGAATATCACAAACTGGATACTTAAATTTGGCGTACCTGAAGCTATTATCACAGATCAGGGATCTAATTTTATGTCTGAATTAATGAAACAGCTGTGCCACTTACTAAAAATACGTAAATTACGCACAACTTCGTTACACCCTCAGTGCAAGGGATGCACAGAAAGAGTTCATCGAACAATTGGCAAGATGCTTAGTTATTATATTAATGACCAACATTCTAATTATTTACCAATAATTGTGTCGGTAAATAACGCCAAAACGCATGAAGCAACTGGCATGTCACCTGATGAAGTGGTCTGTGGGAGAAAAATGCTGTCCCCTTTTGATGTAATCAGGCAAAAAAACGGAAAAGTCGGAGAAACAGTAAAAGATTTCTGTCGAATGATGAAGGATGTATGGAGAAAGGTTCAAAAATCTAATACAAAGGCTATGGAACGACAGGAAAGATTAGGTAATGCCCAAGCTAAATATCCAAATTACAAAGTCGGTCAGTGGGTGATGCTGTCAACCCCATACATTGCGAAAGGAAAAACAAAGAAATTAGTAACAAACTACAGAGGTGCTTATCAAATTATTGAGATCACATCACCAGTCAACGATAAACTGCAACTGCCCACCCAAACTACTATTCTGCATGCACGTCATTTAAAACCTTTTAAGGGCACTCCAGATGTAATTCCTTCAACAATAGTATCTGATTTTCCGAAGGGTGGAGGAAGCGCCCGAAAAGGAAGAAGAGTGGCCACACCAGCACAACATACAGACATGGCACCATACAATCTTTGACCAAGGGTGCGAATGTCCTAGTTGAATCATAGTAGACTGTGGATAGTATACACATGTAAATAAGTAATAAATGATAACGGTTTATTAAAAAAAAAGGTGAACGTAGATCACTGGTACAACTAATGTTAATTCATCCTTCCATCTAATTTACTGGCCAGAAAACGCCATGCAAGCATTTCCTACACAAAACCTATCCTACCTCAATGACTCCCTTGACAGTTCCCTTCTGAAGTCATTAGATATGTTCGTAAACTCACATCAAGGCAAAATTGATGCCAATGTTATGATGCAAGATGCTTTAAAGTTAAAAAGTGAACACAAAACTAAAATTATAGTGCTAGGAACGGGTATATCTGGAACCTTTGTGTTGGTGTTTCTGCTTTGTACAGTTTTGTTTTATTTAAGACGAAAAAATAAGCCAAATAATAATATACCATTTCATCAAATCCTCGTTAACTGGATACCACACTCTTAACCGGTGTACTTCAGTTGTTACTTTTGAGCATTAATGTATTAATTTCGTTTATTGTACTTCAGTCTATATTAAACAGTCTCATGTTAAAATAAACAATACTGTAGAATAGATATTCTTGCATTAATATAGGGTAGATTAAACAGGTGTTGCTATGCAATTTTCTAAGTGAAAAATCTATTTTTGTTTATTCATTGTCATCAAGATTTGTTAAACTTATTATAACGATTTGTGTGTGAACTATGTGATTCATGAGCGTAAAGCGCTTTAGTAAAGTGATAACGTATTTTCAACATACTTAATGTGAAGCGTGTGTAATCGTCTAAGTCAAGAGTTTTCATTGCTTGTGTTGGTGCTTCTGCCATGTGAAGAGTGGAGGAATGTCGAGTGGTAAATTCGAGGGCGATTTCTATGAATAGTGGAGGAATGTTGAGTGGTACGTAAGATAGGTAAATAAATTAGTGAAATCAATGTGAAGTAAAGTAGAAATTAGAAAATAAATGAAAAATTTAGTTTAGTGTAGAAGAATTACACACTGGCAAACAGCGGGCAGAGCAGCGGTGGCAACGGCCGGCGCTTGAAGTCAGCACGTTCAGGAGAAGCCATCGCCCTCCCCACAGATGCGGAAACTGTCGATTCAGCCGTCAGGGCATCGCCCGACCGGCTCACGTGTTTCTCAATTGTCACATGTGATCAAAGGCCCTCGCCTACATTCCAAGAGGCAATGACCGACGTTAAGAAGATTCTTCAAGAAGCTTTTCAACGTGACAGAAGAGGCAATGACCGTGAAGTCGTTCACCTCCAGTGAAAAGAAGTAAATAAATACGCGAGACACAGTGGGCCCGAGAGTAGTTTTCAGTTCCAGTACAGTTCAGTCGGTGCTGAAGACCGTCATGCAGGAAGAGACTACATCGTACACAGAAGCACCAAGTCCGCCGCTGTAATGGAATAGCAAGCAGCAGCCTCGCCGCCAGAAGACAGAAGTTAGAAGGTATTTGAAGTCTGCTTTTTACGTACCCGGGTGACTCATGAGGACGGGAAGGAGACGGTCTCACAACAGCAGTCACCTGTGAGCTGGTGATGAAGATCTGAAAGCCGAAGACTGGCAAGCGGGAGTCCGTTGTTCGAGTCCGGGACACTGGCCTTCCCCCTTCACGCTATTCCGCTGGCCGACGCGCAACACTGTCACACGCAGCCGTGTAGAGAAGAGAAACACTGTAACGCCACATCCAAGGTATCACCATCCAATTCACGACTTCGTTCTCAATAATTAAACGGACCACCTCACGATGCGTGTCTCCAGTCAACTGGGCGAAACGGCGACATGAGATACAAACCGCTGGGCGTAATTAGACGCCGCCGCGCACGCTGCAGAAAGCTTTGCAAACGGGACAGCTGCCGCTCTCCCAGCCAGAACAATCCGGTAAGAAACCATTGTACAAATCTTTCAATAAAAGTTATCTTATGTAAAAATGCTGTTTCATTCTACCTCATACCCGAGACAAGGAAGAACCCACTCTAACAACCCTACCACAACGAAGGTCAAAAATTAATTATGATTTGTAGTGTTGCTCACGCTGCTAAATATTGCATTTTCGGGCAACAACAAAGTTATATTATGTGGCAGGTGTCATTAGACCACAGTTAATAAAGTCATTTCATGAAATAATGGATAAACTAGGCACTCATCTTTTCGTGTTTCCCACGCTGGTCTCGTTGTGAATTCATGGCTCTATCGTCGAAAAATCTAGGTAGTGATGATTCCATACTCGGATGCAAAGAGGCCTAGGTGTTATTCTGCGATATTCAAAAGTTTTATAGATGTGTTTAATAAACCATTCTTGAAGATTAGACTTTTGCAAGTTAGCACAATGGTATTGTAAAAATAAGTAATCAGTACTCCGAATTTAAGTTACACATCTTTTTTATTACTTTTGTTGCAATATCACTTCACTTCACAAAATAAAATATACTTGAAAATATCTTCCTCTCTGTTAAAGTTGACATTTTATAAACTGACTACAATTTGCGTCTTTCAAACATGACGTCCAAGGTTTAACTCCCTAATAACCGCTTACGCTTCCAAAAATCAGAGTTACAAGTACGACAAAGGTCATAGTGACAAAAGAAAGAATACACATAAGAATAATATCATTGCAATATAAACATATAGATGTACGAAAGTACATCTACATTAATGAAATCAAATCTGAATGTTGTCTCAGAATTATGTTAACTACTATACAGAAACACAGTAGAATATTACTGGTATCGAGAGGTTGAGTTGAGGTGCCGTAATGGGTACGTAATTCAAGTTCCATTACACCACCCTGCCCACATGTTGTTAAGAGAGAAAAAGGAATTTATTTAGTGTTTTCACCCTGACATAATGCTTTAGAATCAAATGCCCTTTGCAGTAATGCTCATCCTGACAACTGACTAGCATCAAAAGAGAAAACCCAGTTACAATACTAACTTCCGCTTTGTGTCATTTAATAAAGCCATCGTTAGTAGTTATTCAGATCGACAACTCTCGTGGGTGTAGCTATCTTGTCGGTTTGTGCAGAGTTGCAGATCCACTGTTTCTTTGACGTCTGTTTTATGTCTGAGGCAAGGGAACCCATGCGATAGTTTTTGGAGGTTGGGTTAGGCTTGGAGATACGGAGTATTTTTAATATTTTGGAAGACGAATGGTGACTTGTAAGTAGCCAAAAACAGTTCAAGTTCCGAGCCTATTAAGAACCTGGATTATGGTGACTTTTAAATCGCACACTTGCAGCTGGGTATGAGCGCCTTAGTCTGACGTGATACTGTTGCCGTGATAACAAAAGTAGAACTTTACGGAGTGTTTTTTTTTTTTTTTTTTTTTTTTTTTTTTTTGCCTGTGTCACACCAGTATGTCTGTCATCAGCGTTGTCTCACCCTCACACCACTATTTAAAGCACAGTGTACTGTCGTAATCCCTGTTTCTGTTAGTCCAACCACTGACGGTCATCACCTCTCAGTCTCCACATTCTGCTGAAGAAGATTCTTTTGTGACATCACGGTTATGCATTCAACAAGTGATATGTATTTTAATTCAAGCAATGTGTTACATACAAGTAATTTAATCTTTGACTGAACGACAATTTTATTCAAGATTCAGTTCGTCATGCTAAATATGAAGGTCCCGTACGGATTGCCTGTTATGTACAACAGCAACTCAAGCTTTTAATGTGGTGAACTTGGTAGACAAGAGGACAGAATTGTTAAAAATAAAACTGGGTGATTTATTCAAGAGAAAGAGCTTCAAAAATGGAGAAAATGAATAATGCGTTGGTCCAGCCCTAGGCCTTATGCAAGCGGGTATTCGGCTTTGCATTCGTTGATAGGGTTGTTGTATGTCGTCGTGAGGGATAACGTGGCAAATTCTGTACAACTGGAGCCTGAGATCGTCAAAATCCCGAGCTGGTTGGAGGGACGTGCCTGTATTTCTCCAAATGTTCTCATTTGGGGAGAGATCTGGTGACCTTGCTGGACAGGGTAGGATTTGGCAAGCGCGAAGTCAAGCAGTAGAAACTCTCGCTATGTGCGAGCGGGCATTGCCTTGCTGAAACGTAAGACCAGTAGGGCTTGTCACGAAGGGCTGTGCTGCAAGGGTGCCGCGGATGACAACCAAAGGGTCCTGCTATGAAACGAAATGGGAAATGAGAGCCCAGACCATCACTCCTGGTTGTCTGGATTACCAATAAAACGTAAAACTAAATCAGGCGATGAGGCGTTGTCAGATAAAATTAGCGGCAACGAGTCCGGTAACCGGAGTTTTCGTCCCAAGGGCAGTCAAAGTAGCACAGAGCACCAGAATATGGCCCACTGTCAACCGGGCACCGCACCGACACTTAGGCGGGTCACGGCGCAGGAGGTAACCGTGGGTCGCCCAAGCGTATCCAGTGCGGAGCCGGCAGAGAACCACACAGTCCCTGCGATAGGCACTTATCGAGGACTTCCACACATCCATAGTCTTCTTAATCGCACGCAGTTTGTTGTGGGTACTGAGATTATGCCATTCCGTCTCTCAAACCTGAAAAACCTTGCGGCGTAATAACGAACGCAGGTCAGCTACGAGGATGCCGATCTCAAGAACAGGTTTTCGCGTAGCCTGTTTGGCCAGCCTATCAGCAAGTTCATTGCCTTGGATGCCGACGTGTCCTGGGGTCCAGACAAACACCACGGAACGACTGGACTGTCCCAGGGCATAGATGGACTCCTGGATGGTCGCTACCAAAAGATTGCTAGCGTAGCACTGGTCGATAGCTTGTGAACTGCGCAGGGAGTAAGTACAGAGTAGAAACGACTCGGCAGAGCATGAACGGATGTTATCAAGTGCACGAGATATGCCCACGAGTTCTGCTGTGATACACTGCAGCCATCGGGTAAGGAATGCTGTTCAATATCGCCGCCCTGAACGTAGACGAAGCCAGAGTGACCATCAACCATCGAGCCGTTGGTGTAAACATCTTCAGAGCCCCGGGACACGTCAAGAACCGAGAGAAAGTAACAGAGGAGAGCCGCGGGGTTAACGTAGTCGCCACGCGAAAGATCCAGCCGAAGCTTCGGCCTACAGCTACACCACGGAGGTGTCCGTCAGTGGACCTCGAGGAGAGGTGGTGAAGGGAAGGACTCCAGTTCAGACAGAAGCGATCGCACGCGAAATGCAGTCATTAGCTCTGACCTGGGCCGCCTATGCTGGTGGTGAACCGCCCTGGTTGGGAAAAGAAGACGGTAATTAGGATGTTCAGGAGAGCTATCAATGTGTGCAACGTAACTGGCGAGTAGTTGTGAACGTCTGATCTTCAATGGAGAGACTCCAGCTTCCACAAGTACTCTTGTCACCAGACTCGTCTTAAAAGCTCCCGCCGCTAGTCGAACTCTGCAATGGTCCAATGGGTCGAGCAAACGCAATGCTGAGGGCGCCGCCGAATCATAAATCGCACTCCCATAGTCAAGGCGGGATTGAACAAGGGCTCTGTAGAGCTGCAGCAAGGTGGAGCGATCTGCACCACAGTTAGTGTTGCTCAGGCAACGGAGGGCATTGAGATCCTACCAACACTTGCGTGTAAGCTGGCGAAGATGAGGAAGCCAAGTCAAACGAACGTCGAAAACCAAACCTGAGAATCGATATATCTCCGCTACAGTGAGTGGATCGTCATTAAGTGCTGGTTCTGGATGAATGGTACGACCAGAGAGAAGTGCATGACACAACTTCGCGGCTGAAAACTGGTAGCCATGGGCTAGAGCCCATGACTACACATTGTGGATGGCTCCCTGTAGGCGCCGCTCAGCAACACCAGTACTGGAGCAGCAGTACGAAATGCAGAAGTCGTCTACATTCAGAGAATGTGAAACTGATGGCTCGACAGCTGCTGCTAGACAGTTCGTGGCCACTAAAAATAGAGAGACATTCAATACAGAGCGCTGCGGGCCTCCGTTCACCTGGATATGGATGGAACTAAGGGAGGCACCAACTTGGACAAGGAAAGTACGGAGCGACAGTAAGTTTTGGATAGAAATCGGAAGCGGGCCCTGGAGACCCCACTCATACACAATGTGGTAAGGATATGATGTCGCCAGGTCGTGTCGTATGCTTTATGAAAAAAAAAGAACGATGACCAGGTGTTGGCGTCTGGAAAAGGCTGTTCAGATGGCAGACTCGAGGGACGCAAGATTATCAGTGGTAGAGTGACCCTGGTGGAAGCTGCCCTGACATGGGGCTAGTAGGCCATGCGACTACAGGACCCAACCCAACCACAGACACACCATACATTCCAGCAGCTTACAGAGAATGTCGGTGAGGCTGATGGGCCGATAGCTATCCACATGAAGAGGGTTTCTGCCAGGTTTGAGCACCGGAATGATAGTGCTTTCCCACCATTGCGATAGAAAGACGCCATCGCACCATATCCGGTTGAAGATGACGAGGAGATATCACTTGTAGTCAGACGAGAAATGTTTAATCATCTGAATATGGATCCGATCGGGCCCAGGAGCTGTGTCGGGACAATGTGCAAGGGCGCTGAGGAGCTCCCACTCTGTAAATGGGGCGTTATAGGGTTCACCTTGGCGTGTAGTGAACGAGAGGACTTTCTTTTCCATCTGCCGTTTAAGGGTGCGAAAGGCTGGGGGGTAGTTCTCCGACGCAGAGGCTCGAGCATAGTGGTCAGCAAATTGCTCGGCAATCGCGTTAGCATCGGTAGATAACACGCCATTGATTTTAACGCCAGGGACACTAGTTGGTGTCTGGTACCCAAAGAGACGTCTGATCTTTCTCCAGTCTTGGGAAGGTGACGAATGGCACCCAATGGTCGACACGTACCTCTCCCAACACTCCTGTTTACGTCGTTTTATAAGCAGGTAAACGCGGGTACTGGTTCAACTGGCTCTGAGCACTATTGGACTTAACTTCTGAGGTCATCAGTCCCCTAGAACTTAAAACTACTTAAACCTATCTAACCTAAGGACGTCACACACATCCATGCCCGAGGCAGGACTCGAACCTGCGACCGTAGTGGTCGCGCGGTTCCAGACTGTAGCGCCTAGAACCGCTCGGCCACCCCGGCCGGCTAAACGTTGGTAAGGAGCTGCTTAAAGGCTATTAGGTTCTCTAGGGAAGGGTGCCGCTTGTGTCGCTGTAGAGCTCGCCGGCGCTCTTTAATTGCCTCAGCGACTTCCGGCGACCAGCAAGGGAGTGTCTTTCGCCAGGGGCACACTAGAGAACGAGGGATCGCGTTGTCTGCCGCAGAAACGATCGTTGTAGTTACCTGCAAAACATCGATGGCACCATGTGGGGGAGATTCAACACGACAGCAGAGGTGAAGGCTACTCAGTCTGCCTTGTTTAAAGCCCATCTGGGTAGGCATCCGTGGGCACGACGCTGGGGGGGAGTGATCAATCCCACAAAGGTCGTCATGGGCTCCAGTGTATAGACGGGAAAAGTCCTGGTCTGCAAATTGATAAATCAGTGTGTAACCTCCCCCTCACTTATCGACCTAAATGACAGTGAAAAATTAAACCGCGTGTACCTAATGGAAATTTGGGAAAAAGCAATCGTCACCGAAGTTAATCTGTCGGTAAAGAGGGAGGAAAGGGTTACATCTAAATGAAAGGAAAAATGCAAATGAAACTGATGGAAATTAATTTTGAAAAGGGGCAAAGTTAATGAAGAAAGTAAATGTGTGGCCGTTACGTTAACAATTAACTAGCGGTAATTAGATGTTTGAGATTTGGGGAAAATTACGGTCGCCAGTCCTATGGACAATTACTATAATAACTGAAAAAGAAAGGTTATTACACATATAATTAGCACTAGAAGCGTGGGAACTGAAGGTTGACACGTGTAGTGTGAAAACTGAAAGTTTGTCAGAAGTAATAAATTTCGCTACACTCTGACATAATTTAGCAATTGAATTAATAAAACCGGAAAATCGAAAGTTAATTTAGTGACTGAAGTTAATAGTGAGCTTTCTTTTTGAAGCACATCGAAATTCAGTAAAATACGGTTAGTCTTGGACTACCTCAACAATCATTTCAAAAGCTACTTGAATCTACGCAATTTAGAAATAAGAGATTTAACTTTGAACTTGAATTAAATGATTCTGAACAATTAACAATAGCAAAATTTAGTACGTACCAAGCTGAGCTGCAGTCACAGGTAAGCTAAAATATGGTAACAAAACTAGCACTCTTAATTTGTGCTTGTGTAATCTAAGTATTGTAGCCAGCGATGAATACTTAAACTGAACTTTGAAATTAAAGCAGTGAAATGGAATTATGTTGGCGTTTGAATTTCAACGACACTCGGGTTCATTTCGGAAAAGGAAGGGACCCTGCTTGGCAATGCAATTGGGACAATGAGCAACAAAGGTTCACCCTAAGTTGCTGTAATTTTGCGAGGCAAATTGAACAGTTTGAAAAGCTGAGGTCTGCCATACAGTTCTGAAACTTTACGTGCTTCCAGTCTTCCTTGTTGGTTGATTGAAGGTTTGAAGCCGTCGATCGAGGAGGTGGCGACAGTCACTCATTGTCGGCCGCCGCTGTTGCAGAAGCTGGATGTTGGCTCGCCTTCTTCTCGACACGGTCACCAGACGAAACGGGCTCTTGATGTGCGCCAGCTAATCCTTCCCGTCCGCGACACCATGTCAGAAACTATCATCGCAAGTCGAGCGCAATTACATGCTGCCAAACCCCGAAAGCGCGGCAACTCGCGGGAGCTTCACACCACACACCTGCTCCACTCGCTACTCCAGCCAGACTCCCACTTGCTCTGCCCGCGCTCCACGCGGCAGAGTTAACACTACCAAAGATCCTACACACTTTGATTCTTCACACGACCTATCGATGTAACCGTTCGATAGCAGTTTTCCCTAGGCAAGACCCAGCGTAAAAATACAAATAATATTTACGAAACAAACCAATTATACATCGACATAAATGCATATATATATATATATATATATATATATATATATATATATATATATATATATATATATACAAATAGTAAAACAATTACAATATGTAAAGACACAGAAATGTCATATATTCAGGTAACAAAAATAAGGAAAACAAATTATAGTACAATAGATGGAAATACGAGGATATGCATTTCCGGCATTACACGTGCCCCACATCGTCTGAGGATGTTCGTGTAACGTAAACAGACTCAGAGAATGTCCCAAAAAAGAAACAGCGGAAATGCATATGCTCAAAACATCAAAAAAATTTAGCATACGTCTAATTAACCATAAACCAATTTTTAGACAATAATACTTGAGTGGAGACACTCCTAATCTTATTCCACTCTGTCATCTTGCACGAAATAAAACCGGTTGACAACATATCAAAATTCATAGAAAACATAGAAAATGGTTTAGCTATTCCAAAATCATTAAAATTCGTAACACTATAAGAAATGGAATACTATTTGCAAAATTAATTAGAGTGCATGGTCATGAAAACAGGTAGATCAAAATACGCAAATAAATAATTAAATAGACTACACATTTTATATAACCTTTTCATAATTAATATTCTCGTCACGAGAATCTATTTAACGCTAAACAAGAAAATAATGTACAGCAGATCGACAAAAACATAAATATTAACAGCAGAATTCTTTCACATCAGCTGTCCGGGAAGAAAAACAACTCCGCCTTCCGTACTCGCAAGTACAAATAATGCCGACAGCGGCACAAGAGCCGACAGCGGCTCCGCCTTGCCAGTATTGTTGCGCCCGCCTGTGCGGCACGCTTGATCTCACTCGCCCTTGTAACGGCGTTTCCAGAACGTCCGTTTCACTGAATTCTTTGGGAAAAACTCACTACCGAGTAATCTCAAGGAGTCCCTTAATACTATCACAGTGGATAACTCAACACTGTCCATCATCACACGCATGTACTAACCTGAAACTTAAAATAGCGTCTAAGTACATCGGCAGTGACTAATAAAACACACATTCATTAAATCTTACAGCAAGTTACAAAATCATATTTACATTCCTTAATCTACTGTGACTCAGCTGAAAACTTAAACTAGCAGCTTGGTTTTTTCAGTTGATTAGATCATGATTAAATTGATTAAAATTAAATTGATTAATCAAAATTAATTACTTATTAATTACAACTTCTTTAATGACCTTGGTCAGTCAAAAGCATGGCAATCTAGCAAATCGTTAAATCTTACACTCTATTTTACATACTGTATAAATTACTCATTGTGTGGTATTAATCGATGCTAGGTTGGTACAATTTCAAGTCTGCAATGTTCCATATACCTAATAGTTTTCCAGAGCTTGGATACTCTAAGCAATAAGCATTTGTGTGAGGTATACCAATGACTTTATATGGTCCATTATAAACAAACTTAAATTTAGAGATTTCATTGTCTATCTCGCTCGATTTCTCATGACCTTTTACAAGTACTAAGTCTCCGATTGCAAACTTATCAAAACGCGCTTTAGCGTCATGACGACGTATGCGAGCATCGGCTTTTAGCTTCATTACTTCTCGCAAACGATCTTTTTTCACACCAATACTAATGTCAATCCGTGGAGGGAATTTGATTATCTCTTCCAATTCACTTTCTACACTTTTGTCAATGCCGAAATTCCTCATGTTACGGCAGTTCAAACTCATTCCTACGTCAATGTCATCCGGCCAGTTAACAATGTGTATAGGCTGGTATTGCCCAGGCACACCGTCTCCTGCCTCGTCAAAACCAACTATCATTGTTTTATCTAGTGACATACATGTCAAAGTTTTGCTTTCGCAGTTAATCACTGCACGGTACTTTAATAGCCAATCTAACCCGATAATTACTTCCGTAGTTAAGTCTGGCACGACGACAAACTCTTGTTCAAATCGTGCCCCACATATCTCGGAGTTGACAAAAATCTGTTTTGTGACCGGTTTACTGGCCTTCCCAGTAGCACCGATAATTTTCACTCCTGTTACTGGCATAACTACGATGCCAGGTCTGTCTTTCAGTAACTCAAATATTTTGCCAGATACAGCACTCAATTCTGCACCGGTGTCAATCAACACGTTTAGTTGTAGGTCGTGCATATTAACAGACACTACTATCTGTCTACGCTTGTCCTCGACTGTTTCTTTATTTTCCCACAGTAAATCCTCGTCTATATCCAGGTCATTCCAGAAAAAACCATCCGGCTTTGATCCTAAATCCGGTTTATCTGGCGGCTTTTTCAGCCTCTGTTCACATACAGTTTTAATTTCAACACGTTTGTCCTGAGGCTTAGTCTCTAGCTTCGCCTCCAATACCGAAACCTTTTCCTGTAACTTGTCAACTAGTGAGTGTTGCTTTGCTATCAATTCACTAATTGTCACCTTCGTCGATTCCTCTTTAGTCAGATTGATCTCATCTGCTAATCTACCTGGAGCAATGTGCCCAGTAGTATCTGCAATTACTTCCTCTAGATCTGCGCAAACCACACTGTTATCGTCTGACTGTATAATGTCAGCTCTAACCTCATACACGCTGTAATCTATGTGCCTTTCTACCAATCGTGTCCGGCTATCACTAAAATTCTCGTAATCTTTCTCCTTAATACTCTCGCAATGTTTAAACTGGAGGTTTGCGTCGGATGGGTCGGCTACTTCTACCACTACAATTTTCGGTAAAGTCTGCCGGTTAGGGCCAGAACTTTCTATCACTTCACAACTACTATCTTCCTGTGGGACGAGACGCGGCAAATCCTGCCCGCGCTCCCCATAAACACTTCTCCCGTACAGGCCCCTATAATCTCTTAGTTCGTCGTATAAGCGACCGAACTGCCTTAACCAGACCTCATCCCTCTCTGCATCCCCTCGTTCAATGACGGACGTGTTATCCGACATCTGATCTTCTCTCAACAATTGCGAATCATTCTTAAACTCAATCTCCAGTTCCGCTGTGGGTATTACAGCTGCCACTTTATAATCGATTTCCGAAACACTACTTAAATTGTTCTCACTGACAGTGAATGTATTTTCTACTGCCGTGTATACAGCTGATCTACTACTTGTGGGCGCACTCCTTTCTCCTAACACTGGCACACTCTCCCGCCGTTGATTATCCCACACGGAATTTTCATAACGACGACACCTGGGTTTTCTCCTGTTAATGGGCTGCCAAAATTTCTCCACGCCCGGTCGGCCCCTCACCGGCGCGGCTAATGGTATCCCTGTCTCGTCCCAGCAGATACGCTCCCCGGATGCTGCTGAGGCGGCTGATCACACCCTCTGGCGTTATTACTATTCTGTGAAGCCCGTATCACGTTAGTATGATACTGGTTTCCGTCATTCCTGTTATTATTTGCATTGTACCGATTGTTATTACGGTCCGAACCATTATTGTTATTGCTGCCATGGTTGCGGTATGCATTATTCCCATGGTTATCGTTGTTGTGGTTGCTGTGGTACCCGTTGTTGTTACCACAGCCTCTACCAGTACCGCGGTTATTGCGCCAGTTGTCCTCGTCCTCAACTCTTTCCAGGAGATCATTGATTGTCCTGTAATTGCATCCTACGTAGTGTTTTGTATCATCTGGAAGCTTCATGTAGAGTTCCCAGACTATTTCGGTTTCCGTGCGGCGATCACGCAAATATTCCAACTTGCGGATCCAGCCCTCACAAAACTCCTTCATCGAGCCGCGCGAATTCGCATCGAAAGGCCTCGATACGACAAATTCGCGCCAGACACTTTGCTGTTTTTGCTCTGACCAGTATTCAGCCAGAAACAAATTTTTAAATTCGTCAAAAGTCAGGTTCGTAATGTTGAGGTTTAAGCCCCAACGCTTGGCATCACCAGCCAACACATCAATAATCGCATTAATTTTTCTCTCATCAGTCCATGATCTGGGTAAAACTCTTTCACAATTCTTAATGAAATCCGTCGCGTGTATACCGCCTTTTTTCAAGGGGTCGAACCGCTCCTCTTTCGTCAACAATTCCGAACTATGTGCATAGATTGGCACATAGTTCTGTTTTTCGTCAAGTTTCTTTTCTAATTCCGACACTCTCGTAATTACTTGGCAAGTGGTTGTCGCAAGCGTTTCTACTTCCCTTTTTTTTTCTTCGCAGGTATTAGCCTGCTTCGTCACTTTGGTATCTACTTCGGATACTAAAGCCTTTAAAGTTTCCACCTTCTTTTGATCCTCTTTTTTCACTAATTGAATTTGTTCTGTCACCTTATTCTTGATGATCGGAGCAACTGATCCTCCTACACTTTTCTCGATTCTGCTAATTTCGGAATTAAAACGAGTATTTATGCTCGCAATTTCCGCCTGAACGCCTATCATTTTCTGTTTAAGATTACCGATTTCGGTATTAATTACAACAATATCTTCTTTGATTTTATCAACTTTTGTGTTAACAACTCCAACATTGTTGATAACAACGTTAATGGCTTTGTTCTGATTGTCTAGCATCCATTCAATTTTTTCAGACTGAGCTTCTTGCTTGGCAGCCTGAGCTTCTTGCTTGGCAGCCTGAGCTTCTTGCTTGGCAGCCTGAGCTTCTTGTTTGGCAGCCTGAGCTTCTTGCTTGGCAGCCTGATCTTCTTGCTTGGCCGATTGACTCTTGATTTCGTTAATCAAAACATTCAATAAATCAGTTAAATTCCCGGAAACTACCGGTTTTACTTCCGTAGCGGCTTCCTTTTTAATTTTCCCCCCCGTATTCATCAAGGAATTCAGATTTGATTTTCACTTCCGATTCCGAAACCTTTTCTAAAGTTTGGAATTCCATTTCTGCTCTTTGTTGCGTTTCAGCGGTCGCGTCTTTCATGCTAGCCGCCTGCCCCTGAACAATGGGTACCGCGGTGCGCGTTTCCCACTGTTCGACCGACTGTTCCGTATCCAAGTCTACCAAATTTTGGCAATTGTTGCCTTCACTCATTTTAATAATTTTCAATATAAATGCCAAATCTCAAATATAATTAGGATTACTCCCACTACTTATTCCCGCTGACGTAACGGCCTGTACGTAACCAGTACTTTGTTACGAGATTTGCAACATACAAAATTCGTGCCCAGAACAACCTCAAATCCGAAGATTGTCCTGTCACGGTCGCCACGTGTAACCTCCCCCTCACTTATCGACCTAAATGACAGTGAAAAATTAAACCGCGTGTACCTAATGGAAATTTGGGAAAAAGCAATCGTCACCGAAGTTAATCTGTCGGTAAAGAGGGAGGAAAGGGTTACATCTAAATGAAAGGAAAAATGCAAATGAAACTGGTGGAAATTAATTTTGAAAAAGGGTAAAGTTAATGAAGAAAGTAAATGTGCGGCCGTTACGTTAACAATTAACTAGCGGTAATTAGATGTTTGAGATTTGGGGAAAATTATGGTCTCTAGTCCTATGGACAATTACTATAATAACTGAAAAAGAAAGGTTATTACACATATAATTAGCACTAGAAGCGTGGGAACTGAAGGTTGACACGTGTAGTGTGAAAACTGAAAGTTTGTCAGAAGTAATAAATTTCGCTACACTCTGACATAATTTAGCAATTGAATTAATAAAACCGGAAAATCGAAAGTTAATTTAGTGACTGAAGTTAATAGTGAGCTTTCTTTTTGAAGCACATCGAAATTCAGTAAAATACGGTTAGTCTTGGACTACCTCAACAATCATTTCAAAAGCTACTTGAATCTACGCAATTTAGAAATAAGAGATTTAACTTTGAACTTGAATTAAATGATTCTGAACAATTAACAATAGCAAAATTTAGTACGTACCAAGCTGAGCTGCAGTCACAGGTAAGCTAAAATATGGTAACAAAACTAGCACTCTTAATTTGTGCTTGTGTAATCTAAGTATTGTAGCCAGCGATGAATACTTAAACTGAACTTTGAAATTAAAGCAGTGAAATGGAATTATGTTGGCGTTTGAATTTCAACGACACTCGGGTTCATTTCGGAAAAGGAAGGGACCCTGCTTGGCAATGCAATTGGGACAATGAGCAACAAAGGTTCACCCTAAGTTGCTGTAATTTTGCGAGGCAAATTGAACAGTTTGAAAAGCTGAGGTCTGCCATACAGTTCTGAAACTTTACGTGCTTCCAGTCTTCCTTGTTGGTTGATTGAAGGTTTGAAGCCGTCGATCGAGGAGGTGGCGACAGTCACTCATTGTCGGCCGTCGCTGTTGCAGAAGCTGGATGTTGGCGCGCCTTCTTCTCAACACGCCCACCAGACTAAACGGGCTCTTGATGTGCGCCAGCTAATGCTTCCCGTCCGCGACACCATGTCAGAAACTATTATCACAAGTCGAGCGCAATTACATGCTGCCAAACCCCGAAAGCGCGGCAACTCGCGGGAGCTTCACACCACACACCTGCTCCACTCGCTACTCCAGCCAGACTCCCTCTTCCTCTGCCCGCGCTCCACGCGGCAGTGTTAACACTACCAAAGATCCTACACACTTTGATTCTTCACGCGATCTATCGATGTAATCGTTCGATAGCAGTTTTCCCTAGGCAAGACCCAGCGTAAAAATACAAATAATATTTACGAAACAAACCAATTATACATCGACTTAAATGCATAAAATATATATATATATACAAATAGTAAAACAATTACAATATGTAAAGACACAGAAATGTCATATATTCAGGTAACAAAAATAAGGAAAACAAATTATAATACAATAGATGGAAATACGAGGATATGCATTTCCGGCGTTACAAGTGGCCGAGTAACTACCATGAGCCACACTGAAATGTGTGGCGGCCACAGTATTTAAGAGGCAGAGGTCGAGTTGGTACAGTAAATTTTCGACATCTCTGACTGGTGCCACCCCACAAGGGGTTATGGGCGTTAAAATCTCCAAGAAATAGGAAAGGTTTAGGGAGTTGATGGACCAGTGCAGCCACTGCGTTCACGGGTACTGCACCATCTGGAGGAAGAGACACATTGCAGGCAGTTATTTCCTGTGTCGTCCATCTCCTGACTGCCACAGCTTCAAGAGGAGTTTGAAGGGGCACGGGTTCACTACATGTCGAGTTGAGGACATACAAGCAAACTCCACCTAACACTCCATTATATTCACTACGATTCTTGTAATATCCCCTATAATCGCGGAGGGCAAGGGTTTTCATTGCCAGGAACCAGATTTCCTGGAGGGAAATGCGGAAAGCAGGTTTAAAGCTTAACAATTGCCATAGCTCAGCCAGGTAGTGGGAAAAACCGCCGCAATTCCACTGGAGAATAATGTAATCGCAAGGCTGGGAAGACATGGAACATTCAATGAGGCCGTTTAAGCCTCAGGGTCATCTGCTGCAACCGACTTATTTCCTGAGCAGACGATATCCATTTTGTCTGAGAGTCCGGCTAGATCTAGGTCCTCAGCATAAGCCAAAATCTCCACCTCATCCTCAGACGCAGAGCTTGTAGGTAACGGTGGTGTGGGTGCCACCGCAATTTCCTTGTTCTTGGGGCTCTTCTTTTACGATTTCTCTTGCTGTTCCTTGGGTTTCTCTAGCTGGGAGGGCTTCTTTGATTCAGTCTCCAGAACTGAGGAGGACCATGAAGCCCTACCTGTGACTGCTTCAGCCACTAGCGGGAGTCCGATTTACCACTGGTGGGAACCGCTTCTCTGGCTGAGAAGGGTGTCTGATGTCCCCATTGGTTGGGTGGGGGAAGGGGTGCTGCCCCTGAAGGAGGTGGCACGGGAGATACAGGGAGGGAAGTGCCCCCCCATTATCAAGGGGGCAGCTGTTGTCTTACGACTCTGAGAGCTGACTGGAATTGGTGCAACAGATGGAGCTGGTATAGTAGTTATAGAGACAGCATAAGATGTTGTCATGCACATGGGATGGAGCCTTTCAAATTTCCTTTTAGTCTCAGTGTAGGTCAGTCGGTCCAAGGTATTGCATTCCATTACTTTTCTTTCCTTCTGTAGAATCCTACAGTCTAGCGAGCAAGGGGAATGGTGCTCTCTGCAGCTGACATCAAGAGGGTTTTTGCCTGGTTTGAGCACCGGAATGATGGTGCTCTCCCGCCATTGCGATAGAAAGACGCCATCGCACTATATCCAGTTGGATATGACGAGGAGATATCGCTTGTAGCCAGAAGAGAGATGTTTCATCATCTGAATGTGGATCCGATCCGGCCCAGGGCTATGTGCATGGAGTATCGGGATGCGATGGACTTCCACAATCTCGACATGTGAGGCTGGAAGTACAGCAGGATGACATATGGCCAAACTTCCAGCACTTAAAGCAACACATCGTGAGAGGGATATATGGCTTGACATCGCAGCGGTAGACATCACCTTGACCTTCTCGGGAAATGTGTCGCCGTCGAAGGCCAAGATGAAGGCACCAGTGGCAACCTGATTATCCCTCGGACTCCAATGGATACATCTGGCGAAATAGACACGTCGTCGTTCTAAATTGGCGAGCAGCTCGTCATCAGATTGTAAAACAAGGTCGCTGTGGAAAAAAATACCCTGGACCATATTTAAGTTCTTATGGAGCGTGATGGAAACATCCCCCAGCAGGTCACAAGCGAGTAATGCCTGTGACTGGGCAGAGGAGGCAGTTTTTATCAAGACTGCCCCTGACTGCAATTTGGACAATCCCTCCAACACCCCAAACTTGCCCTCTAAATGTGAATCTTCAGGTTTTGGCGGCGCAAAGACTGTTCCATTAAGTTTTGGGTGTGCAGCCGCAAGAAATCTCCTTCTTCTAATATTTCGGCTGTACAACGTTCAGCCATCTTCAGAGTGGGCCGCAAGACGGCCGCTCCAGTTCTCGCATCGTCACTTTATACTGTTGTACCACGCGACTGCGCATGCGGCCACAGATGCAAATGCGCGAGAGACGTTGGTCGGCGGCAGAGACGTGCATAATGCGCGAGTTGTATCTATGACTCCGCAGTTGATCTGTGTTGACATATCGATATATCATTGTGAGCTGCACTGTGGCGACGTCTTTGCGAGTTTATCACAGCAAGTGCCGGATTCCATGATTTATCAAGATTGAAAGCACTATCTCTATTAATTAAATTCGTCGTCAAGCGAATTTCAATTGCCTCCTTCACTATCGAGCCCCAAAAGGATGATGTAGTTGTCAAAATTTCGACGTTGTCATACAACATACAGTGGCCATTATCAATACAGTGCTCTGCCACTGCCGACTTGTTAGGTTGTAAAAGTCGTGTGTACCTCCGGTGTTCTGTACATCTTTCTTGGACAGTACGAGTTGTTTGTCCGATGTAAGAAAGGCCACATTCACATGGAATTTTGTAAACTTCAGATTTTCGGAGCAGCAAATCATTTTTGACGGAGCCCACGAGTGCAGCTGTCTTGGGTGGAGGACGAAAAATCACTTTTACTTTGTGTCTGCCGAGAATGCGTCCTATTTTTGATGAGAGGCTACCCGCATATGGCAGGAAGGCCATCGATTTAAAAGTTTCTTCATCTGTTTTCTTTGTGGCCTCTTTCGGTTTCATTTTCAGTGCCCTCTGTATTTGTTGTGGAGAGTACCCATTGTCTTCAAACACTCTCTGTAAGTGGGAAAGTTCATCTTGCAGACCGCTTTCGTCAGAAATAATATGCGCTCTGTGAGTCAAAGTTCGGAGAACACTCATTGTCTGGGCAGGATGGTGGCAGCTATTTGCACGTAAATACAGATCGGTGTGCGTCAGCTTCCTATACACTTCATGTCCAAAAGTGCCATCCTCTCTGCGCCGAACCAAAACATCCAAGAATGGAAGGCATCCCTCCTTTTCAATTTCCATTGTGAACTTTATTTGATCGTGGAGGGAGTTCAGATGTCTTAAGAAGTCTTGCAAGTTGTCTTCACCATGGGGCCAAACTACAAAGGTGTCATCAACATATCTCCAGAACACCGTGGGTTTAAAGTCAGCAGATTCAAGCGCCTTCTCCTCGAAGTCCTCCATAACTAAATTGGCCACCAGAGGGGATAAGGGACTACCCATGGCGACTCCGTCCGTCTGTTCAAAAAATTCGTTGTTAAATAAGAAATATGTGGATGTCAGAACATGTTTAGATAAAGCTGAAATTTCTTTGTCAAAACTTTTTTCAGTAAGTTGTAGAGATTCTGGAAGGGGAACCTTTGTAAATAAAGCCACCACATCAAAACTAACTAATAAATCAGACGGGTTCATTTTCAATGATTTCAGTTTACTAATGAAGTCAGCCGAGTTTCTTATGTGGTGAGTACATTTTCCCACAAGAGGCCTCAACAATGATGCCAGATGTCTGGCAACGTCAAAGGTCGGAGAGCCTATGTTACTCACTATGTTTCTCTGCCTCGTGATGACTGGGTGTTGTGTGATGTCCTTAGGTTAGGTTAGGTTTAAGTAGTTCTAAGTTCTAGGGGACTGATGACCAAAGATATCAAGTCCCATAGTGCTCAGAGCCATTTGAACCATTTGAACCATACTCACTATGGGGGGTAGAGGAACATCTTTCTTGTGGACCTTTGGTAGTCCATAAAGTCTAGGAGGCACCGGACCACTTGGTTTCAATCTCCGAACAACTTCTGGTGGAAAGGGAGAATCATTCAGAAGCGAAACAGTTTTCTTCGCCACTCGGTTAGTGGTATCCCAGCTGATCTTCCGGTACATGCTATCACTCAATAAATTGTACATCTTATCATGGTATTCGTCCCGAGACAATAAAACAGTAGCATTACCTTTATCTGCTGGGAGTACCACCGTCTGAGTATCCAGGCGAAGCTTGCGTAGAGCAGCCCTCTCTGCCACAGATATATTACTCCTTTGTGGGCGAGCCTTCATAATTGCACGGCATGTTTCACGTCTTATTTCCTCTGCTGAATCAGAGGGAAGTGGTCTAACAGCTTCTTCAATGGCGCTGATAAACGAAGGCAATGGCAGAACCTGTGGCGTGGGTGCAAAATTCAGTCCCTTACTCAAAACCATCATCGTAGCATCGTCCAAATCTCTCCCTGTCATATTAATAACAGGGCGTCGAATAACAGTTTCTCGCTGCGATGTCGTCTTCAGTCGACTAAATTTTGCAGTCTGTCGGGATATGGCCACCTCACGAATCCAGTCTGATTTGGCCCAAGTTGTACCATCAGTCCAATTCCAAGAATCATAGGGTATCTCCACAGACATCTTCAGATGCAGGCAATAAAGTTCTTCAGAAATCAGGTCTAATTTTCGGCGAGTAAAGTGGATCCTCTCCTTAACTATAGCAGAGCCAGCTTTTGTTAAAATCTTATTCATAGACGTCGTTTTGTCCTCTAAATGCTCTACAAAGACCTGAGGCTTCATGGACACAAAGGATTACCCATCAGCTCTCGTACATACTAGGCATCGGGGCGAGCAAGATTCGCTGCCATCCTTAGCCTGGCATTCCTCCCATGGTGTGGCCAGGGAGGAGAAAGATTTGGGGTCATACTTCTGTGCATTAAATTGAGCCCTCCAACTCTTAGAGACTGCGTTGTGGTTGACCACAAACAAGTGATGATGTAGTACTCTTCATGGCGTGTTATCCGCCCTGATGCCACGCACTCCGACCAGGGGCCCTCCCCACGGGTGCCACCCAGCCACAGCAAAGGCCACCTGGCAGGATGGCCATTGCTGGGAGTCCCGATGCCCCAGGGAGATGGGCATCAGCTCCTAGGCATACGTGGGGAGTTAACGGCGCAGGCATCAGCAGAGCGATACCTGTGTGTTCAGGGGGCTACAACCAGCAGAGTACATGGAGTCCTCACCACAACGGACTGGCTACCATGCTGGATATCAGGTGCAAACAAGTCCATTACCATCGTCAGCGCAAAAACGGTACTGCAGAGTGGAAGGAGGGTGACCTCGCCCAACAGCTGGAGAATGAGGTCTCGGTACAATTTACTCGCTCTCTGGGAAAATTTTGAAATATGGTCAAATCCTACAGGGGACCATCACATAAAGGTTGAAACGTGTGAGACTCCTTCTAGTCGCCTCTTACGACAGGCAGGAATACCTCGGGCCTACTGTAACCCCCAGACTCGCAGGGGGCGCTATCTGCTGTAAGCAACTTCAACGTTGTCTATCAGCACGCGAGCTTCAAAGCGCTCGTATGACTCAGAAACTTCAGAATCAATGTTTTCGTCTGATAGAGTAGCCCCATCTTTGGTTGAGTAGTGCAAGGCTTGTCTTTAGCCAGTATTGTGAACGTGGAGTCTCGCTGGCTAATCATATTGCTTGGCGCAGAATTTCATGTTCAATAGGGCAGCGTGGACTGGCAGACAAAGCAATTTTAATTTCCGCCTGTAGCTATGAACATTTTCTGTCCTGTCGCAGACTTGTAAAGTACAGACAGACATTTGTCTTGTGATAGTGAGATGAGGGTTCTGAAGCTACGTCGTCCGAGGTTATTGTTGTGGCTGTTACTTCTTGCGGTACACAGTTTTTTTTGGTTCATTTACGAAATGTGCTTTGCAGTTGCATATCCATATGAGTGATAATAGCTCTTTGTCCGATTCACGCCTTTGTTAGAGGGCATGACGATCAATATTCATTTTACATTGGGTCATCCGAGTATATCGGTCACTTGGCACATTACTTCCTCGTTCTATAAACAGTACTACATGGACTGTCAGGAGTATGTGATTACTTTTCTGTTTTGTAAATGTGCGGTTCTGTAGAACGACCTGATACGTAAGCAGACAATTGCATGTGTTATTCATGAGCTATTATATCTACTTTCTGAATAATAACAGAGTTTAATTTCAAATCGCTTATGAATTTTTCTCATGGAACGATATTTCAGTACTGCGAGCTTTTATGCTCATTTGCACATGTGCCAATTTAAGCTTGGCCCACGAATGCAGCACGTGCAAGTGCAATCTGATTGCAGAATTTATTGCTCTGCCCTCGCAGAGAATGTATTTTTAGAAACTCCCTTTAATAGCAGTATCATTTCCTGGTTTATATGCAAATTTTAGCTAATTAAGGCAAGTGCAGGTTGTAGTGGTATTCAGAACACGTGTTGCCGCAGGGAGAATACTTCGAGACTTTGCTTTCAGATGTTTTATTTTCATTCGTTAGATATTATCAAATACCGTGTACAGTTACTTCTGCATTGCACATCTCCCTTCATACACTGATGGGTAGTATTAGGTCAATTGAACATCTTGATTGCTTGATTTAACTTAAGTTAGAGGCCCCTTTACTGTTCTATCTTGCAAAGGAAGTTGGTTCACACCTCGTATTTCACTAACAGTAGTTAAATCGCGTTCTTGTTCATTCATTGGCCAACTTTAATACCAAAGCGAATATTTCAGGGCCTTAAAACCGAAAACATACTTTGCTACGTGCTCGTAGAGTGAGTTTATAAGGTAGTGGTAGCTATCACGACCTCAAACAAATAAAGAAATAATAAAAACAGTTCTTAGAAGATAATCCTCACGGTTGATGTGATATCATTGAGAAATAAGAGGTTCCATTGCGAAATAAATGCTTTTAAGCTTAAAGCTGTGTGCTGGACTGGGCCTTGAAGCTTTGACCTTTGCCTTTCACGGGAAAGTGCTGTTACCGACTGAGCTATACAAGTACGATTCACGGTCACAGTACACAGCTTCACGTAAGTCATTACCTCTCTCCTACATTCCTTTCTACCTCAGTAAGTTTGAGGTAAGCGTACACTCCGTTGCGGAGTGAAAATTCATTCTGAAAATATTAGTAGTGTTTGGCATAATTTCTAAAAAGGAAACTAGGAGCAAAAACTTGGTGTCTAACGATGAGAGCTAATAAAGTAAATACAAGGAAAATGGCTGCTTTGAAAAAACAAAAAAGGACAGAAATTTCAAGCACTTTAATGTTGTAGCCGATCGTGTTATGTCACATGTGAAGCAATTTTAATGACGTAAAACTTTAGGTTAAGATATTCAAAGAGCTTGCCGGTTGAAGCATTTCGTAAAATGTAGAAGAGTGCTTCCAGTGGGTCTAGAGTTTATAAGAAGAGCAATAAAAATAGCTGATAAAAACCTCATTTTTCATTGTACGGAAGACAAGGATTAACAAGTAACGTTATTTCAGAAGTTATAATTTTTTATAGCTGTTATTTTCTCAGAAACTGTAATATGGTATATATTTCAGAACAAAATACGGAACAACCACAAAATAATAACACAGGACATTCCGGAAATTATGAAAGAAATTGGCAAGGTGCACCGAATTTTGAAATGGAACCGCTAAACAACGTAACAATGACCGATATGCGACTCGCCGACATGATGATTTTGACTATAAGCTGTTCATTACTACACGTAAATTTAAAACATTTAAGAATTCTGGCAACGACATTCATCCACAAGCGTGGCAGTGTGTGCAGTGACCAAGACTGAGAAATGAATGGAAATGAAATGAAATGAATGGAAACTTTAAAAAAATACGCTATCTCGTAAACGATTCGCACTAGAATCCTGCAACAAACACCACTGACATTCTAATTCACCGTAATTCATTCTGTTGATGTCAATAGGCATTGTTCCATTTAAAAAACTGTATGTTTTCACCAAAAATACACTTACCAAGTATCACTATAATTCGTTGAATACGCACATCAATAGCACTTCCCATTTAAGCAATGTCTGTGATGCAAGTGTTAGATGATTCACCGTATATATAGATACATATACAACTTACCCCGCAAATATTGCGGAAATACATGTATGTATACAAACACTGACAACTTTTAGGGACAGATTCCTTATACAAAAAAAGACACAATGGGCTATAAATGCAGACTTTAAGAGCAATGAGCACTTGTTCATTTTCAATTCTGTGAAACAGATCTCTTCTATTGGAAAACTTGGTTTTCCATATTTTGTAAGAACGTAGTACACACATCAAAAAATGTTATGCATCAACCTGGTTCACAGGACTCCTGAAAATAGACGTTGACTGTGGATACTATATCACAGACACAGTCCCTTTGACTGTTCAGGAATGTCTCTAAACCCGTCCAAAGATATAAACAACCATGCACGAGGAGCGCCTATTAGCGAAGGGGGTCCGACAGCCGATCAGGTTCAGTCATTCCACCAGGAAGGAGGTACACGGCTCGTGTTGTCTTGTAGTTCAACCATGCCTAGACGGTCAATACCGCGGTTCGATCGCGTCCGAAAACAGTTGCATACCAATGGGGGGGGGGGTCAGCAATTGACCCCAAAGAAGTTTTTAGGCTACAACTCCTGTCGTGTTCAGTAGTTTATTTAATAAATACATGACATTTATCGTAATTATAATTGATACAATCGACAATAAGAACTGCTTTTGGTTTACACTCATTGTGGAGATATAGCGAGTGTTATAACTGAAGATGTAGCAGGTCAACAACCACCACTCGCAGTCAACTGGTAAACAGTGTGGTGAGTGGAAGGTAATATCCTTGTGGCATTTGACAGAATGTACAAGAAGATGAAATTGACAGATGACGAAATTAGAAATTTGCTTGAGAGGTCAGACAATGAATTTAGTGGTGAACTATCCGGAAGCTCAAGCAGTGAAACTGAAGATGTAGTCATGGAAATTCCAGATCAAATAGTTTCTGACAGCAGCGAGTTGGATGAAAATGAACAGGGTGAGTATTGATTTTTATTACTTTTTGCATATATTTTGGAGTATATTAGGATGTTTGTCTCGGTAGAGTGCTTAGTTTGCCAGTGTTCGGTTCTGTTTTCATATTTGTATAGATGTTCAACCAACAAGAAGACGACCCAGGCCGAAAGCACAAATTGATCAACTTGGAAAAGACATGGTGGCCCCGTCAAGTATGATATGGAAGAGAAGCCCTTACGTAAATCAAAGAAGGAGATATGTTGCTAACGTAATGAGAACCCCGAAAGGAACTAAGCCAGCGATAAAACATGATACACCAGGTAAAGCTTTTCTCGTGTACTTCGATAATAACATCCTGGATAACATTTTGATGTGTACCAATAAAAAGCTTGGAAATCTTAGGGAATCATCTATAGATATTTTCATACAAAATTCGAAAGAATTTGAAAGGGAAGAAATTGTGTCAGCAATTGGAATTCTATTGAACTGTGGAGTCCATAGACAGAACAAGAATAGTTTACGTGATATATTTAGTAAAGAAAACTTTCCGATGTACCGAGCTTCATTTTCGGAGCGTAGACTGAGGCTCTTACTGAAGTGCTTCCGTTTTGATAATGCTCTAACTCAAGCAGCAAGGAAGCACACCAAATTTGCTCCTATCAGGAATATATGGAACATGATAGTAAGTTTCCTGACTTTTATAATCCTAGTGAGACAGTCACAGTGGATGAAGAACTTGTGACCTTCCATGGGCGATGCCCATTCAGGCTAAATATTCCAACAAAACCAGGAAAATATGCAATAGAGGTGAACCTGTTATGTGATTCAGATACGAAATACTGCATCGCTGCGGATCCCTACGCTGGAAAGCCCGCTAATGAGAAGAACCATCACAGTGGCCCTGAAATAGTTACAAGATTGATTGAAATGTCTAACTTGAAACAATCTGGAAGAAATGTTACCATGGACAGAAAGTTCACTACCGTTCCACTCGAATCTGATCTTTTGAAAGAGATAATAACTACAGTTGGTACTATTCGAAGTAACAAACGCGATGTTCCTACAGAACTCTGTCCTGTTTCTCTAAAAAAAAAGCTACACCGCCAACAATCCGATTTGCCTTTAGTGATGATGCCACTTTAATCAGTTACGTGCCTAAGAAAGGAAAGGTTGTTACAGTACTGTCAACCCAACATCATGATATGAATGTGACGGAAGAGAAACCAGACATCATCCTTTTCTACTAATCGTACAAAGTCAGGAGTGGATACATTCGATAAGTGTGTAAGAACGTACAGCTGCCGCCGAGCAACGCGTCGATGGCCACTGGCGGTGTTTTTCAACTTGATTGACATTGCAGCATACAATTCATATGTTGTATTTCAAGATACACACAAGGAATGGACAAAGAACTACCCGACAGAGAGTTCCGGAAGAAACAAGTACCTGAAAGATCTTGCTCGTGAACTTTGGACCTCAACATGAAAAGACGCGCTCAAAATGCTGTAGGCCTACACTTAAAATGCACTACAGCGTTATCAACTTTTGGCTATGAGTGTAATCAAAATCAAGGTGCTGTGAGCAGAGGAAACAACGTTACGGAGCCGCGGAAAGTAACACATGCAGCTGTGCATAATCTGCCAAAGAAAGAACGCTGTTACTTATGCTCCAGAAGCAAAGACCGTAAGTACATGAAGGCTTGCACTTCTTGCAGGAAGTATCTCTGCCCTGCACACACCAAGAAAGAGGAAGTAGTATTGTGAAATTAATGCAAATAAATGTAAAAAAAAACTATTTATTTTTTACTTAAAATGTCCTAGAAATCCTTTCCCAGTAATAATAAACAACATTTTAGTCTTCTAATGTGCCAAAATTATGAAAATACATATGTAATGTGATTTATCCTAGATAGAGAATGTGTGATGGTTGTGGGGTCAGTCGCTGAGCCCTCCCATTGGCGTTGGCCAGTGCAACATACAGCATTGGTATGCAACTGTTGTGCCAGGAACAGCTCTCAATAAGGGAAGAGCCCAGGCATCGGGGACTGAATAAAAGCGATGTTGCTCGGACATGAAGGAGATACAGAGATACAGGAACTGTCGATGACATGCCATACTCAGGTCGCCCAAGGGCTGTTACTGCATTGTATGACCGGTACCTACGGAATATGCTTCGGGAGAACTCTGACAGCAACGCCGACATGTTGAATGATGCTTTTCGTGCAGCCACAGGACGTCGTGTTACGACTCAAACCGTGCGCAACAGGCTGCATTATGCGCAACTTCACTCCCAACGTCCAAGGCGAGATCCATCTTTGCAACCACGACACCATGCAGCGCGGTACAGATGGGCCCAACAACATGCCGGATGGACCGCTCAGAATTGGTATCTCGTTTTCTCCATCGATAAGTGTCGCATATGCCTGCAACCACACAATCGTCACAGACGAATATGGAGGTAACCCTGTCAGGCTGAACGCCTTAGACACATTGTCCAGCGAGTACAGCAAGGTAAAGTCCGCCGCTCGTAGTCTCGCGGTTGCGTTCTCGCTTCCCGAGCACGGGGTCCCGGGTTCGATTCCCGGCGGGGTCAGGAATTTTCACCTGCCTCGAGATGACTGGGTGTTTGTGTTGTCTTCATCATTTCATCATCATCCAGGAAAGTGGCGAAATTGGGCTGAGCAAAGGTTGGGAAATTGTACGGGCGCTGATAACCGCGCCGTTGAGCGCCCTACAAACCAAACATCATCATCATCATACAGCAAGGTAAAGTATCTCTGCTGTTTTGGGGTGGCATTATGAGGGGCCGACGTACGCCGCTGGTGGTCATGGAAGGCGCCGTAACAGCTGTACGATACACGAATGCCATCCTCCGACCGACACTGCAACCGTATCCGCAGCACAGTGGCGACAATTCGTGCCCCCATCATGCACATCTTGTAAATCACTTCCAGCAGGATAACGACATCGTTCGACTGGAGTGACTGGCATGTTCTCCACACATGAACCCTATCGAACATGCCTGGGATTGATTGAAAAGGGCTTTTTATGGGCGACGCGACCCACCAACCACTTTGAGGGATCTACGCCGAATTGCCGTGGAGGAGTGGGACAATCTTGACCAACAGTGCTTTGATGAACTTGTGGATAGTATGCCACGACGAATACAGGCATGCATCAGTGCAAGAGGACGTGCTACTGGGTATTAGAGGTGCCCGTGTGTACAGCAATCTGGACCACCACATCTAAAGGTCTCGCTGTATGGTGGCACAACATGCAATGCGTGGTTTTCATGAGCAATAAAAAGGGCGGAAATGATGTTTATGTTGATCTCTATTCCAATTTTCTGTACAGGATCCGGAACTCTCGGAACCGAGGTGATGCAAAACTTTTTTTGATATGTATATACATAAAATCCTTAATCACCTAAAACTTGCGCAACGAATATTGCAGAAATGGAAAGTGCTATTGATGTGCAGTATTCACAGAATGAATTGCTAATCATTGTGTCGTACTCTTAGCCAATGAACAGATTGTACTAATACTTAGAAACATCATTTTTGTGCAAACATACACTTTTTTTAATTTTGATAATGTCTGTATTCATTAACAAACTAAAAGTAGGGCAAATTAGAATGTAAGTGGTGTTTGCTGCAGAATTCTATTGCGTGTCGTTTACGAGATATCGTATTTTGAAATGTTTCCTCACTGGCATTTGCACAATACCTGTGGTAGTACATATTAAAGATCAATACAAGTGGGTTCTCCAGTTGCGTTAATTCTGACCAGTAACGAGACAACTTACCATCACAGGTTGTGTTCAAAATGACCACCGGCAGCGCCAATACACTCTTCCAGTATAGTATGGAACGACTGCTGCACACGCGCTTTCATTTCAGCGGCGATGTCCAAACAGGCTGCTGTATTGCATCGCTGCTTATCATCGGTTGTAGCTGATATGTCCTTGTAGACAGCATCTTTCATCTTTCCCCGCAGAGGAAAGTGTACAGGCGTCAAGTCCGAGGGATGGACCTCCCAAGGTACAGGTCTTCCGCGTCCACTCCAACGACTTGGAAACAATTCGTGAAGACACGGTGTAGTACTTCGTGCACTATGTGCCGGACAGTGATCATGTTGCTGTTACAGGTTCCAACTAGTTTGCAGAGGAATGCCGGCCGAAGTGGCCGTGCGGTTAAAGGCGCTGCAGTCTGGAACCGCAAGACCGCTACGGTCGCAGGTTCGAATCCTGCCTCGGGCATGGATATTTGTGATGTCCTTAGGTTAGTTAGGTTTAACTAGTTCTGAGTTCTAGGGGACTAATGACCTCAGCAGTTAAGGCCCATAGTGCTCAGAGCCATGTGAACCATTTTTTTTTGCATAGGAACGTTTTCCAGTATTAGTGAAGCTGGTCTGTTAGGAGGCTGTGATGCTTGTGCACGTTCATAAAAAAATGGCTCTGAGCACTATGGGACTTAACATCTGTGGTCATAAGTCCCCTAGAACTTAGAACTACTTAAACCTAACTAACCTAAGGACATCACACACATCCATGCCCGAGGCAGGATTCGAACCTGCGACCGTAGCGATCGTGCGGTTCCAGACTGCAGCGCCTTTAACCGCACGGCCACTTCGGCCGGCCTGTGCACGTTCAGTGTCCCATCTATGAAACATGGGCCTGTGAGCTGACGGTTTACCATGCCACACCACTCGTTTACACGCCGCGAGCGCTGACGTTGCAGCTGACGAAACCAACGGGGATTGTCAACAGACCAACAGTGCATGTTTCGGCGATTTACGGGGCCATGATTAGTAAATATGGCTTCATCACTAAACAAGAGACAAGATATATCTGGATTATTCTTTCGATTCTCATAATCGATTCGACATAGCTCTTGATGGAGACCCATGTGGTAGGGATGGAACTTATGTTGATGACACTTACCTGACTCATGCCTCTTCCTTGTGCGATCGCGCGGGAGCTAACGTGTGGATCAACGGCAACACCAGCAATAACATTGATTTACCCCCATATCGTAGTCACTTGCTTCCTTCTGTTATGCTGTCTAAGTGTTACACTATCACTTTCACGTAACTGGATGTAGAGGCTGATAACTAATTCCCGAGATGGTTGACGTCTATTCAGGATATCTTGCCACGTTTACCATAACAGAACGAACTGCATTCTTCGTACCCTCTGCGTACACCATGATCATGTCGGCTTTTTCTACATTGGTAAATCCCGTTGTCCACCCACGACCTACTGCTTGGATTGTCCCACACTAGCTGGCTGGCAAGTCGCAGTGCACTCAAGAAACACTCAAGCACACTGTAAGCAAACATATCAACATCGTACCTAGCAGCTACACAGGTTGAATGATACAAACAAGTGCCAGTGTGGAAACTTTTCGAAATAACGATAGCTCGTAAACGACTCGCAGTAGAATCCTGCAATGAACCCCATTCACATTTTAATTTCCCCTACTGTTAGTTCGTTAATGTCAATAGGCATTGTTCCATTTAATAAAGTGTACGTCTACACAAAAATTACACTTTCTGTGTATTATTACAATGTGTTAATTGGCTAACAATACGAGCCCCTGACTACCAATACGTTTTTTGAAAATCGCACATAAACAGCATTTTCCATTTCTGCAGTATTTGAGGTGAAAGTTTAGGTGATTCGCCCTGTATACACTGTGCCGACAGAAGTCTTGGGACACCTCCTAACCTTTTGTCAGACTTTCTTTTGCCCAGCGTAATGAAGCAAATCGACGTGGTGTGGAATTAACAAATCGCTACAAGTACGCTGCAGAAATATTGACCCATGCTACCTCTATGCCTGTTCGTGATTGCAGAAGTGTTGCTGATGCAGGAGTTTGTGAGCGAACTGACCTCTCATCATTCACTAGGACTGTCCAGAATGTTCTTCAAACCAATCGCGAGCAGTTGTAGCCTAGTGTCATGGTACATCGTCATCCATAAAAGTTCCATCGTTGTTTGGAAAAACCAAGTCCATGAATGGCAGCGAATGGTCTCCAAGTAGGCGAACATAAAGATTTCCTATCAATAATCGGTTCAGTTTTACTAGAGGACGCATTCTATTCCAGGTAAACACGGACCACACCATTATGCAGTCAACAACAGCTTGCACAGTCCCTTTGTGAGAAGTTGGGTCCATGATTTTGCACAGTGTGGAACACACGCAACCCTACCATCAGATCTTCCAAGTGAAATCGGGCTCCTCTGACCACGCCACGGTTCTCCAGTCGTCTAGGGTCCAACCGATATGGTCACGAGCCTAGGAGGGGCGCTGCAGGCGATGTAGCGCTGCTAGCAAGCGTCTGTCGGCTGTCTCAGAGGGAGAGAGAGCAATTAAATAAAAACCGAACAACCACCATATACAAGGGTGAGTCAAATGAAAACCTTAAATATTTTTTAAAATATTATTTATTGTGCAGAAGTGGTACAAAGCTGTATCACTTTTCAACATAATGTCCCCCACGCTCAATGCAAGTTCTCCAGGGCTTACAAAGTGCATAAATTCCCTCAGAAAAAAATTCTTTTGGTAGTCCGTGCAACCACTCATGCGCCGCGTGGCGTACCTCTTCATCAGAACGGAACTTCTTTCCTCCCATTGCGTGTTTGAGTGGTCCAAACATATGGAAATCACTTGGGGCAAAGTCTGGTGAGTTTGGTGGATGAGGAAGACACTCAAAATGCAGGTCCGTGTTTGTTGCAACTGTTGTACAGGCAATGTGGGGCCTTGCATTGTCATGTTGCAAAAGCAGCAATCCACGTCGCTTTGATTAGATTGCAGGTCGCAGATGATTTTTTAGGAGATCTGTGTATGATGCACTGGTGACAGTGGTCCCTCAAGGCATGTAATGCTCCAAAATGACGCCTTTTTCGTCCCAAAAGAGAGTCAGCATAACCTTCCCTGCTGATGGTTCTGTTCGAAACTTCTTTGGTTTTGGTAATGAGGAGTGGCGCCATTCCTTGCTCGCTCTCTTCGTTTCCGGTTGGTGGAAGTGAACCCAGTTTCGTCCCCAGTAACGATTCTTGTAAGGGAGCCATCACCTTCTCGTTCAAAGCGCCGAAGTAGTTCTTCACAAGCATCAACATGTCGTTCTCTCATTTCAGGAGTCAGCTACCGTGACACCCATCTTGCAGACACTTTGTGAAACTGGAGCACATCATGCACAATGTGGTGTGCTGACCCATGACTAATCTTTGAACATGCTGCAATGTCATTCAGTGTCAGTCGGCGGTTTTCCTTCACTGTGGCTTCAACTGCTGCAATGTTCTGTGGAGTCACAACTCGTTGTGCCTGACCTGGACGAGGAGCATGTTCTACTGAAGTCACACCGTTTGCGAACTTCCTACTCCATGCATCACGTTACTGAACCTTCATTCATCGATGAATTTCAGTATGTTTCACACCTTCACTACGCAAAAACCGAATAACAGAAAGCTGTTCTTCCCAGGTGCAAGTCGCCAGGGGGGCGGCCATCTTTATACTGATACTGCGACGGTATGTGTGCATCTGCACTACGTTGTCACCTACAGGCCATTCTGCACGCTGTTTGTAGCACGCTCACCTACTTACTGCATAACAGCGCGAAATTTCGATTTGTTATTACAAATTTAAGGTTTTCATTTGACTCACCCTCGTATATAAAGGGTACCCCAGAAATGCTGCGATGAAGTTCGAGTGGTTGTGGAGGGTGTCTTGAGGAAAAATCGAGGATAAGGAACCTGTGTCTGGAAATGTCATCTGACGATGGTACAGAACGTCGGAGTTATAGGCCCTGCCGCCTGCCACCAGGCCACCCGTTCGCCAGCAGATGTGACTCTGTACGCTGACAAGACAGCAGGTGGGACCCCTCAGAATACTGTCTGTCATTCAGTGATCGCGACCGACTGCCACGACCGCCAGTGAAGAACATGGAGCTAGTTGCTGCATAAACTGGCCTTGCCTCCTATGAATGTCATGCTCTGTTGCCTTAATGAATGAGGATTTGGAACAGGGGTTTCTATCTGCATTTTTCTGCTCTTCACTGTGTTTCGGTGCACAGGAAAAAAATAAAATGCTGATGGAAACACATGTCCGAAACTGCCATGTGCTATGTCAACACAGAATCACATTCAAAGGCGTCAAGGCCTGTCTACACACCAGCTGGCTCCACCTTCTCCATTGACGAACGTGGTAACCAGTTACGATCACTGAACGACAAACAACATTGCGAAACATTCCTCCAACAATCCGTCAGCGTACATAGTCGCGTTTGTTGCCGAAAAGCGGGCATTGTGGCAGGCACCTGTGCCTGTAACTTCGGCGCTCTGTATCGTCGTTGGATGATGTTTCCGGATACGGGTTTCTACCCTCGAGTCTTCATTCTACAACGCCTCTGAGTTTGTTACAACGTTTCTATGTGAGTGTATAGTGGGTGCAAGTGCAGATACTTTTTATATGTGTTACTTTAACATGTAAACACGCCAGTGTATTGGTTGTTTTCTGTCTGCACTGAACAGTCTTCCCACAAACACGTCACATAATTTACGACCTGATGATTTCTGCACAGACGTAACTGCACCGCTAACTGGACTACGCCTGTCCGTATAGACTAACCGTCGCATGTCCACACGTCACGCTTCAACACTTGACCTGCTGGCCATAGGTGAATAAGCATTAATGCCATGCTCTTGCCATGGTATTACCAATCTAAAAACGTAATATTCCTAACAGCTGTAATTATTAGTCTGCAAATGAGATAATGTTTTTCAGTATTCTGTCCTCAGGCTACACCAAAAATATCAGTTCCTATACCCGGTACGCCCTTTATATACAGCGTGGTCAGAAATTGCCTGCAAAGCTTAAAGGGTGTTGCAGGAAAGGCTGTGCTGACGAATATTTGTTAAGAAAAAAATTCGATACTTTGTGCCATTTCCGAGTTAGTTAGCACTGAAGTTAACCAAATAGGCCCTTGCGCACGGATATTCAAGCAATGTCGCCAAACGTATTCTTCATTTGGTTTCCTAAAACCGAACAAATATGTGATCCAAAACTAGAACATGGAATGATAGTAAGGGTCGAAGCCGAGCCAAAGACTGAGCAGTCTCGTGCGCTGTCAAGTAGGCCGTGAGAACAATTGACTCTAATTGTATCTGACAGGCCTCTTGAGTCTGCGTGCACAGTTGCCTAATTGGCCAACTTTGACTATAATTAACTCGGAAATAGTGCAACGTATCGAATTTTGTTCCTAACAACTATTTCTCAAAACAGCCTATACCACAATACGCTTACCAGATTGTCAAAATGTTTTGTAGCACACTACACAATACAAAGGTACACAATACCCTATAGAATATCACGTCGAAAGTGGAAATACAATTTTGATTAATTACATAAATAAATGAATAAGGTTTTTTAAATGGATTATATACCTGACATTCACATACAAGCACATAATAGCTCTACAATTTTTGTCTGCCTATCGATTCTTATCATAGGCAAGCATCTGATTAAGAATACTATTGCCACATAGTAAAGAAATATAATTATTTGCCAAAAGGTTATTGCAGGTATTCGATTGCACAGTAATAGCAGCTGATCGTTAAAAATTTGAATATGCTGCAACGGCGTTACCCATTTGTAGCTAAAATAATGAGAAGTAGAGAGAAAGATGAGACGAAGCATTGTATTAGCAGCTGTGGGCAGGTAGCCGCCGGTGTGGAGATTTATGGGTCGGAGTAACAGACACACAAGGTGACCGCTAGCTGGGGATAACCCAGCACCGTGCATTGGGATCTGCGTCGCAAATGTGTCAGTGTTACCACTCCAGGGCGTGTGTCTTTTTATGGGTGACTTGACTAGGTGTCGGGTTATGGCGAAACAAATGTGCCTCGTGGCCTCATACGTATGTCTGGATTTTGAGGCAGAAGCATTCTCATCGCTGGAGTCCAGCAGCATCGCCGTGACCAGACAGTGAGGAGACTGGGAACCGCTAGCAGTAGCCATGGGTTCGAGACGGCTGCACCAGCCACAATCGACACTAAGTTCTTCACGGGTCATAGTGCCACAGCATCTCCAACCTGCCGTGAGTGCCTTCTGCCACCAGCACCAGTTTCCTAGTGGGACTAGCTACCTCAGCACCAGCTGCTATCTGACTCCTGCCTGAGAGTAGTGGGTCTAATCCCACACACAACCATCTCTGCGGGCTGCTCTAGTATACACGTGTGGAGTAGAGGGGCCGCTAGGGCTTCACGCCGATGAGGCAAGTAGGACGCCGCTGATGTCACATGTGTGGCCTCCGGAGACTGCCAGCCTACCATGGGCCTTCCGGCAGCTCTACAGGGGCCTCGCCAGCCACGGACAACAGGGTGGGTCATATTTGCCTCACTGAGCACCGTCACTTAGTCCCCCCCCCTCCCCCCCATGACTGTAGTCGCCCTTACACTGCTGCCTTTGTAAGTACGCTGTTTAGGTTTTTATATTGGTAACGCCACGTAGCGCTCTGTATGAATATCACTGGCTGTGCTGTGTGCAGTCTGTGGCTGGGTGGCATTGTTGTAATATTCGCTATTGTAGTGTTGGGCTGTCGGCTGTTAACAGCGCATAGCGTTGCTCAGTTGGAGGTGAGCCGCCGGCAGTGGTGGATGTGGGGAGAGAAATGGCGGAGTTTTGAAATTTGTAAGACTGGATGTCATGAACCGCTATGTGTATTATGATTTTTCAACACTATTAAGGTAAATACACTGTTTGTTCTCTATTAAAATCTTTCATTTGCTAACTATGCCTGTCAGTAGTTAGTGCCTTCCGTAGTTTGAATCTTTTATTTAGCTGGCAGTAGTGGCGCTCGCTGTATTGCAGTAGTTCGAGTAACGAAGATTTTTGTGAGGTAAGTGATTTGTGAAAGGTATAGGTTAATGTTAGTCAGGGCCATTCTTTTGTAGGGATTATTGAAAGTCAGATTGCGTTGCGCTAAAAAATATTGTGTCAGTTTAAGGACAGTCATGTATAATTTTTCAAAGGGAACGTTTCATATGTCGACCCTTAGCCGAGGATACCTCACTGGAAGCTTCTGAGTTTTTTCTTGTAGCTTATGTAATTAGTGTAGCTATTGTTTATTGCTAGCGCGTAATTGTAGAGAGAATCTTCTTTGTAGTTGCAGTCTTTCATTGTTGTTGTGGCATGCATGTAGATTTGCACCAAGTATTTCGCAGCTGCGCTTGCAATTAACTAGATATTATTTTCAGTGCAATGTTAATGTGATTCTTCATTTTGCTCTTCAAATTGTGCTTTTCTGTGTTGTTGTGTGAAATATTGTGACAATAATGGCGTGTGAAAAACGTAATACTAGGCTCCAAAGTAAACTGAGAAATATGGCTACGAAGTCTTTCGCGACGTATTTCTTGAGTAAAAATCTCTCGGTGTACATGCCGCGTCAAATCAGGATAAATCTCCAAGCTTTCGACCACTACCTCCATGGTCGTCGTCAGGGCTAAAACTGACTGTCGTGAACTAGCGAGGTTCCCACTTTTATATGCAAAGGACGGCTACTGATTGGCTGGAATACGTCAGCGATATGGCGCGTAGTGAAGTGGTGCCCTCTACTTCCATAGATGTAGTTGCTATCCCGCGTCGCTCACCGCACTGTTATCAACTTCTCTGACAAGGAACTTGATGAAGCTACCATCTCGGCTCTCAGTAAAGGATTGAACTTTGCCCCAGCTCCACGTAAGTTACCGGTGGTTGAGATCATTAGTGGAGTGGAACAAGCAGTTCGTCATCTTCCTCAAGAAGCAGCGGATGACGTAAGGCTTGCTACTAGCCGGATTTTAGCGACATCCAAGCCGCCTAAGTCAAACATCAGCAGAGAGGAGAGACAAGGACTGAAATTGTTGCAGAAGGATGAAGATCTAGTTGTTTTACCTGCTGACAAGGGGAACGCCACGGTAATCCTCAATGCTACAGATTACCATAAGAAAGTTGGATTATTACTGGAGGACAGCACATACCGAGTTCTCAGACGGGATCCCACATCGGCGCTCAGCAGGAAGACAAGGGAGCTACTAAAAAACTCTGGCCTCTCCGACGAACTGGTGAAGAACTTACGGCCGAGAGCACCTAGGCCACCAAGACTGTACGGTTTGCCAAAGGTTCATAAGGAGAACGTCCCGTTGAGACCGATTGTTAGCGCTATTGGCTCTCCTACGTACAAGCTTGCAAAGCACTTAACTAAATTGTTGGTGTCTATAGTTGGTCACTGCCCACATCATATTAAAAATTCAAAAATGTTTGTTGATATCATAAAACAGATGAAGATAGGCCCAAGTGATATCATGGTCAGCCTCGACGTGGTTTCTCTGTTCACTAAAGTACCTGTGGATGACACATTACAACTGTTGGCTGCTCATTTCTCCTCAGAAATTTTGAAGTTGTTCCGGCATACCTTGACGACCACTTATTTTTTATATAGTGGAAATTATTATGAAATGACGGATGGAACAGCCATGGGCTCGCCACTGTCACCAGCAATAGCGAATTTTTTCATGGAGGACTTCGAAGAACGAGCCCTGAGCAGTGCTCACCTCCGCCCATCATGCTTCTACAGATACGTCGACGATACTAGGTAGAGAAGGAAGGGAAGTTACCTTTTTTAGATGTGTTGGTAGAGCGAAAGCCGGATGGACGACTGGGCCATTCTGTGTACAGGAAGCCAACCCATACAGACTTATATCTGCATAGCCATAGCTTCCATCATCCGTCTCAGAAGAGAGCTATGCTGAATACTTTAGTACACAGAGCCAGGACTATTTCCGACAAGGACCACCTCGGTCCCGAGATTAACCATTTGACGACTGTTTTCAAGAGAAATAGTTATTCTGCCGGTGAAATTAAATCAGTATTGTCCAAGAAAGTAAGACACGATGCCGGCCACATACAAGAAGAGGACCAACACATAGCGCGGCTTCCTTTTTGCGGTGCTACAACGAGCAAGATAGCCAGAGTCCTGAAGAGGCAAGGAATAAAACCAGTTTTCCGACCACCTAGGAAAATTAAGGAAATGTTGAGACCAGTCAAAGATAGTCTCGGCTTAAGAGTGCCGGGAATTTATACTATTCCTTGCGAATGCGGCAAGAATTACGTGGCCCAGTCTGTAAGAACCGTTGCCGACCGCTGCATCGAGCACCAACGCCACCTGAAATACAGGTATTTGGAAAAATCAGCGGTGGCTGAACATAGCCTGCTTAACAAGCATAAGATTTTATTTGAAGAAACCAGAGTAATGGCCCACACATCGAATTACTGGGACTCTGTGATCCGGGAAGCAGTCGAAATTAGACTTAGCGATAGTAACTTTAATAGAGACAACGGCTATGCACTTAGCAACACTTGGAAGAGTGCACTGGATAAAGAAAAATCGCAGAGAAAAACTTCTCGCACTTTACCTCCTGATTCAAGGGATGGCGCTGCAAGCAACGCGGGATAGCAACTACATCTATGGAAGTAGACGGCACCGCTTCGCTACGCGCCATATCGCTGACGTATTCCAGCCAATAAGTAGCCGTCCTTTGCATATAAAAGTGGGAACCTTGCTAGTTCACGACAGTCAGTTTTAGCCCTGACGACGACCATGGAGGTAGTGGTCGAAAGCTTGGAGATTTATCCCGATTTGACGCGGCATGTACACCGAGAGATTTTTACTCTAAACTGAGAAATGACAGTAAAGACAAAAGCAGTGTGTTAGCGCCTCCGAGTAATGAATTAACTAATGTTCAAACTAGTAATTTGGTAATTGTGCATAGGGAAATGGAGAGGGTGGCAAATAATGGCGTGGACAGTGAAACAATTAGTGAACAGGAAAGCATTATCGATCGATTGGTCGGCAATAGCTCGCCTCAGGAATCAGAAATGACAGGAAACAATCTCGCAAATACTGTAGATTCAGGTTTTGGGTCCACACCGTTTTCTCAAATAAGTCAAGACACATTTTCTGCTTGTCAAAATGTGAATGTTGCCGGTGCAAATTCACTGCCGAAAAGCACTGAGGAACATGTTTCAGACACCAGTGCATTGTTATTACAATTAATACAACAAATGGGACAAATACAGCAAAAGCTTCAAAAGTTAGACACAATGGAACAAAATCTTCGGAAGGTAGACACCACTCTTGAACAAACACGTGAAGATTTAACTACTGAGTTACATAACATTGAATCGAAATGTCAAAAAGTCTGTAATGACGTAAAAACACAAATTTGTGAGCATTTCCAACCTATTTTCTCGCGTCATGATAATGCATTACAGAATCACGAAGCAGCTATAAAAGAACTGCAAACCATTGTTCATGAAAATCATGAGACCTTGTGGGCTAAAATTGACTCAGTTGCATCTACCGATGCGGTTACGCAACTTGCAAAAACTCAGGAACACTTAAAGGACACAGTAGATACGATTTCAACACAAATGGACACTCTGAAACTTGGTTCAGAAAAACACACAGAGGAAATAATTTCACTATCGGACAAAGTAGCCGAACTTTCAGATCAGTTCACTAACTTATCTACAAAGGTAGATGTTGATCTGAATGACACAAGACCTGTAGCCTTCACGGACACTGAAGAGTATGAACAAATTAGAAAATTCAAATAAAATCAAAATCAAATCAATACATTGTACAAAAGAGAAATCCGGTAAGTACAAGATCAGTTGGCACAAGTAATACAAGAATTACATATTTCAGAGGATACTCGCGCTCCAGTATGGGAAGAGGGACATAGAAATACGGAACAACCACAAAATAATAACACAGGACATTCCGGAAATTATGAAAGAAATTGGCAAGGTGCACCGAATTTTGAAATGGAACCGCCGAAACGACGTAACAATGACAGATATGCGACTCGCCGACATGATGATTTTGACTATAAGCTGTTCATTACTACACGTAAATTTAAAACATTTAAGAATTCTGGCAACGACATTCATCCACAAGCGTGGCTCCATCAATTCTCTCATTGTTTTCCTCCCAACTGGTCATTAGAGCACAGATTAGAATTTATGTATGGCTATTTAGAGAATGAACGAGCTGTAAGAATGCGATCGGTCATTCACGATTGTCACAGTGAAGGAGAATTTTACCATGCTTTTCTCTCAGCATATTGGTCTCAAGCTACACAAGACCGAGTAAAACATAGCATCATAATGATGAAACATTTGGAACAATCTGAATTTTTCAGTCTTGTGAAATATTTTGAAGACATGTTGCACAAGAATCAGTACCTGTCAAACCCATACAGTCCCTCAGAACTCATCCGCATTTGATCAATCAAATTACCTGAACATTTATGACATATTATTTTGGAAGGACGTTGCAAAGACGACATTGAAGCTTTTCAGGGACTCTTACAGGAATTTGAAATTGACACTGACAATTTCGGAACGCGAGAACAAGAACACAATAATTACAGGTCACATCCATCGCAATTCCACGATGAAAGAAATAATAACTGGACGTGACAAGGTGATTCTCACAACACAAATCGTGACCAAAACAGACACCACCCGTATGACAACCGTTGGCAGAGTTGTAATAATTACAGTGAAAGATCACCTCTCAGCAGTAGTAACCATCACAGAGACAATCAGAGAAACAGACAATTTGTGAACCAAAATAATTATTATGAAGGTAGACAGAATAACTTTAGACACAACGGTCCAGCGCGCAGTTACGATTCAGGGAGAAATTCTCCACCACGTGACCAACAAGAAGGAAACTATGGAATCTACCGACATGACGACAGACGATATGATCGTAACGACAGACCTGAATTGCATCAGAACTGGCGGGATTCAAACAGAGCAGGGCCCTCTCGACAAGGTGAATTTGTAGAAGTTAGACCTCCAAATCCCAATAACGACGCGCGCCAACAAAGAAACAGGCAATGACTCGCGCCGCAGGCAGCCACGTGCGCCGGCTGGCTCAGGGAAAAATTACATAGACGCTAACCTTGAGAAAAATTCCAGTATTCTTTACCGACATTTACCACATGATAATTGCGTCGAAGTTGAAACACTGTGTACTAGGAAGAGTAAAGGTTTACACCACATTTCACATGTAAAACCATTTATTGAGAGATAATCTGCTTTTTAACTTAGTCTTTGCTATAAAATTTTTCACTTCACATTTCTAGTATGCTTTGTCAGACTTAAGAAACTGTTACCATGCAACACTGTTTGAAGTTAAATATCCAGTCAAGAACCAAGAGAACTCATTTACACAGAAATTACGAATGCATTGTTATAGTGAACAGAAGTCACAGTGATATAGTGTGTGTACATTCTTGCTTGTTAGTTGCACGATTACGTAACGACTATAAGGCTTACATACTTAGAACATATACTGGTACTGCTAATGAGATTTTAATGCAACATTTTGGTTTAGTTGAAAATTCATTCTGGATTTAAAGTGCTTTCTGTGAGATACCAGATAACACAGTGGTTAGTTTATACGACAGCTACAAGATTTTATCACGACGCTACTAATGAGTGACAATTTACAATGTTGCTTTTGCTGTGTTTCTGTTTTATATCTGCACAGTTTTTCTGAATTATTCTGGAAAGTTATACATGTTTTAGTAGTAACTTTTGTGGTATAGTTACAATTAGACAGCCTTTTCCGTAGCACAACAATACGTTACAGCACAGTACTTTCTTCTTCACGGCAATAAGCGTAATAACTAAGATATCTATATGCAAAGCATTTCAATTTTGTTTATCATGAGGTAAGTACATTGACTTCTGCAGAACTTAGCTTTCGGAGGACGATAACTACGACACTTCCACAGAGATTATCTTACAACAAGACGTACAGTTTAGCGCTACAGTACACATATTTGAGTGATTCATTTTGTACTTAAAACATTTATTTTTAAAGATATTTGAAGTACAATGATACAAAGGTTTTCGTGATACATTTCATTCCATTGCTGTAATCTGTAACACCTGAGGGTACAATTACATTTATCCTCAGGGTGGTACATGCTTACTTTGTGTATCATGTGTTTGGCAAGCACAAGAAGCCCTAGCTAATATGGTATTTGCTTATACAACTTTACACATCGGTACCATATTTCTCTAACACAAAAATTACACAGCTATCTGATCATTTCACTGAGAGATAAACATTTTTTTACTACATCAGTGACACATGTTTACGCAATTACACAGTTGGGTAACTTCACATTTACGAAATTGTATTTTGTTTGTACTTTGTGAACTGTTCATATTTTTTTGGAACCATTGTGATACTACGAGAGCTTTGAATGATGTATTTGGTAAGGGAGCATGATTTTAAAGTACGTTTGAGGTAGATGCCGCTATTGGAATGAGCAGAGAATTTTTTTTAGGTTTTGACATTATTGCAGAAAGCCACGACGTTTTTGAGATTTGACTGAGGTGTTATGATGTTATTTTTACGATGATGATGTGTATTATGCTGTTGAGGTATGTTTATGATCAATAAGATGATGCTACTGTAAATGAGGAATTTGATTATGCTACATATTTATTTTGATGAAATGTTGAAGAAGTGTCAACGAGTACATATATGAATAATGAGTAGTGGTTAGGGACTCTGATTTGTGAAAAAGAATGTTGGAAACCAAGAATCGTACTTTAAGAGTTATGAAATGTGTGTAAATGCGCGAATGTATCACAATGCCGACGAAAACCTTTTGAACACTGTTATATTCATAGGATTTTGTTTCTACACATTTGCAACGCAAATTCTCGACCTGTGAAATTTTTTATATGAGACTGTCACTGTAATGCAAACTGGTGTCGTAAATATTTCAATAAGAAAGTTAAGTGACCACCTTCACATAATGAGTCGTGGGCACCCAGCTGCGTGACAGTCGCCTGGAAAAAAGCCATTAGTGTGTGCCTTTCAGAGGCACAGATGGAAAAAAAAAAGAGACCATTATCATTGCTGTTGACATTCCTTTGTAGAAAGCATCATAAATACGACATGCTCATTACTTGGAAACATATGATTACTCATACGTTGTGCTACTTACTGAAATGCTTATGAACTGATGGGAAATATTCGTACATCTGCACACCTGATTAGGACAAGTGTCTTTCTACGAGAATTGAGAGAATTTCTACTAACTTACGAAATGCCTCATGACTACTGAATGATGTTCTTATGCTTTACTTTGTACATAGTTGCTTATTTCATTTGATATCTGGTTTCCATCTGTCTTGCAGCATTGGTTTCATAAAATAAAATTAAATGCATTTGCTAATGTGAACACTTTCTGTCAACAGATCTATTAAATAATCATTTTATGATCCACATTCTTCGAAAAAGGAGCTCTTGGAATGGAAAGAGCAATAAGAAGGGACTAATAACAGTAACTGCATATATAATTTTCTTTTCAAGTACTTGTTAATTTTTTGTAGAATTAGTTTTTGTGGTGCACCACTTTAATTACATAGACATTACGATGTGAATAGACATTTCCCTTATCTGCATTGTTATCTTTAGTGTAATATTTTTTCTGCTTGAGGGGTTTGAAAGGGTTACTCGAAGTAAATAAAAGATATGTTGACGCTAGTAGAACACGATATTTTTAGAATCGATGAATAAAAGTTTTGCTCTCTCCATTTGATATATATCCAGAACAAAAGTGAAGAAAACGGAGGAAAATTCGGAAGAGGATTGAAAATTCTAAAGCAACAGATGCCTGTCCACAGAATTTCAGACATTATCCTTCTGGTTGAAAGGTTGGACGTATTCTGATGGTCTCCAACCTAAATTCTAAAGTAACAAACATTAAAGAGAACTTTAGAGCGAGAAAATTGTGATTAGTTTCTACATTTTACCGGGCCCGGGTTCGATTCCCGGCTGGGTCGGAAATTTTCTCCGCTCAGGGACTGGGTGTTGTGTTGTCCTAATCATCATCATTTCATCCCCATCGACGCGCAGGTCGCCGAAGTGGCGTCAAATCGAAAGACCTGCACCAGGCGAACGGTCTCTCCGACGGGAGGCCCTAGCCACACGACATTTCCATTTATACCGTTGTTATATTATTCAAAACATCGCACTGTTATGTTTTAACCGAGGATGTGATAAATTAAAACGACAGAACATATATTTTTATGTTTGCTTATTACTTTCACATTTTACGTTAGTTTTACTTTTAATTGTGTTAAATGTTTTGTGTTAACTCTGTCTACCCTCCAAAGCAAAGGCGTAATACAGGCCTCTGAAGTACGAGAACTTCGCTTACACATCCCTGCGGAAAAATTTGCTGTGAACATTTGCGTTATTAGTAAAAGCGTCGAAAAGTAATTGAAACGTGTGCAATTTTTGATTTCTCTCTTTAATTTTGAGAGTAGTATTGTTCCATTTCCAGTCTGGGAATTCTGGTGTGTGTATTCTGGGGTTTCCCTAACCAGCGTGAAACGAATGTTGGTATGGTTCCTTCAAGGGTATTACACTTGTACTCACACATGAACCTGCACTATTCGACTTTGGTTCTTCTCCGTATCTACTACAAATTGTAGTTGGATTTGGTAGCAGGGTCACGATCAGTTCTCATGAATTCACAGACCAAAGATTTTGTTAGATACGTCGTTGGTGGGTGGACTATACATCCCTACAATTCTACTAATGACTTTCAGTCTACAACTTGTCTTTCCGATGTTTAGTTTTATGTGGCCGTTGTATTTTAAAAACTTTCTTGGACATTATTCCGCATATTCTATTCAGGAATTTTTCAGACATGTCCCCCTACCTATGCACATTAAGCCACATTTTTGATGTTGAAGGTCAACACACACACTCCCTGCTCCAACCGTGTATCCTCTGCACGTCTCCGTGTATTTCGTTACAAATTTTCAACAGCTCTATGGAGCTTCTGACATTACGTGCTAGGTCAGTACATCTGCCGTTAGTGCATCATCTCGACAGGTGTCGTGTTCGAAGAGCTGTCAGTCCTCTGTGTTCCTTCCTCTGATTTGTATTGGCGCCTATACAAAGCCGATTTCCCGTTGTTAGTCACTGGATTACTCCTTTGACAACGTCTGCATTACGGTTTGAAAATTTAGAAAGGCATCGCTCGCATCAGTTTTGGGTTTTATTCTAGAGAACGGCACAAAGCGATGGACGGAGGGTGGAGGGGGGGGGGGTGCACGGGTGTGGACATTTACGCAGCTGGCTAACCGCAGTCTTTGCATCTCTTTGAACCCGGGGCGGGCAAAGTCTGTGGAGCTGACAAGGGAATGCCAAAGAGGGCGAAAGCTTTATTGGAGCTCCCTGCGAGTAAAGAGAGACCATCTATGCAGAGAATGCGTTTCGTCTGTCCCAAAATATTTTTATTTACCTCTGTAAAAACACATGCTTGCCGGTAAATGCAGCTTAAATTTATTTTACGCTCCAGGTTTTAAATTTTGTTATACCTAGTGAACAACAACGATTTAATTTTTTTGGTTCGCTCTTCCATACATTTAAGTTTGTTATCTACTTCTGAATTACTCTTTATAAATCCTGTTGCTGTAGATAAATAACGTAATACCTCGCATTAAGGCGTTGTCACATTGTCCCTACATAAGTTCATTTGTCACAGGCTTTTATACGAGTGTGTGCTAAAAAGTAATGCCTCCAAATTTTTTATGTGAAAACTCTTAAATCTCTTCAAAAAAACAAACTTTATTAACATTCTTTATCTTTATTCTTCATGTCCACACAGCTGCAGCCCTCTTCCATTAGATGGTTCCGAATTGTAGAGACTAACATGGCGATATGTAACGCAAACATTTTAGAGTGACGGTGTCAACAAACTGATCTCTCGTTGGAAGATATGTGTTCGTGGACAGGGTGACTATGTTAAGAAATAAATATGCAGGCACGAAGAATAACTACGTGGAATGTTAATAACGCTCGTTTTGTTTAAGAAGTTTTAAGAGTTTTCATATTAAAAAATCGGAGGCATTACTCTTCAACACGCCGTTATACTAACATTTCAGGAATACCATACGACCCAAATTGCCGTGAAAAAGCAAGTTACTGTGCCGTACTGAACTGAACTCATTAATAGCACTAATAGAACAAGAGCCACAAGAACATTTTAATATAATAAGACACGGATAAAAAGTATAAGACATATACAAAATACACATAAAAAAGAAACAACATTAAATCATTCATTAAAAATTATCCAAGCAACGAAAAACTTAATGCCCATGTGGTTTCATAACGTAAAGAGCGAAAATTTCGCATAAAGTAGTAACATTTTTTCAGGACGCAACGCAAAACGTGCATCCTGGACAAGTATCAGGACAGAACACAACCATAGATACAATACATAAGGGGAAACACATTCCTTCACACAATATAGAAACTCACAAAATCCCATAACCTGAATGTTGTTCCTGCTATGAGGTAATGACCTTATTAAAAGAGAAAAAGAAACTATTGTATTTTGGAACTAGTCAAAGGAAGAGAAAATAATGATTGAATAAATAGAAAATAATATACAGTTCCCGAAAAAGAATCTCTAGGTAATAAAGTAAATGGTAATCAACGATATTTTTCATAAATTCCTCAAAGTTTTAGAAATAGTTATGACAAAACTATTAGCAAGTGTTCTCGAAGTTCTCACAAAGATGCAGTTATCGTGGATGTAAATTATGTTTACAAAGGTTTATTCTATCTGGAAGAAACACTGTAAATGATGCGATACGTATGCACTAACTTCATATCCGTGGTTCTGAGGAAAGACATGAGTGTCCAACAAGGGAAAGTGAAAATACCTGATCATATCTAGATGCGCAAGGAAATATCTGAAAGTTTCAAAAGCTTACAGGATTCCTGACGTTTGAAAACATTCACCTGCCGGTTTTTTTCGGCTGACTAGTAAAATGGAGCTCCAGTCAAAAACATTTGGTACACACACACATATCATTTACTAACTGATGTTAACATTACAATTACTCAGAAACAGCACACGAAGACAAAATTATTCCATTTCCATTTCGAAAAAGCACTAACGTCTGTGAAAGTTTCAACGCCAGTAAAGAATGACACGAATGGATTCAGAATCAAAGTAGCAGCAGTCGATGACAATAATTAGTATCCTCTTACTGTGTCAAGTTCTAACACTACAACTAAATAAAATGTTATTTGACAGATTGTCAGAGGCGTTTCGCTTCTTCTGTCAATGAAACGTCTTCAGTGGCCTGCAATACATGCTTCACTTGTTACTGAATGTATAATAAGTGCTAGATAAAACGGTACTGAACGTGTTTCTGTTTTATAGTTCATTCTCGCCATTTTTAGGCTGAAGCCAACGTATCTAGCACATACGTTATGTGCTGATACACCTCGCCCGTCTGTCTTTTCTGCTGACAAATGGCAGCCAATGAAGGCGATGCCATACCATGTAGACACGGGAGCATCTGAATCCATACCACTTGCAGATGTGAATCGATCAGTCGCTGTGGATGTGGATTAATCGAAGTTCATCGTGGGAATGTAGTTGAGCAGCAAGGCCAGTACCACAGTCATAACAATGGGAAGAGTCCAAACTCGGCTACATACTTGAAATATATTCGGCATTCCAGGTTTGTGAGACAACATAAAACGAATGTTAAGCACTGAAATCGGGAAGAAAGAGTGGCCAATATCAAGAACAAGTATTCAATACCAAGCTCACGGGCCATCGAGGGTCAGTTAGAATAACAGTTAGGGAATTTGTGAAGTATGAAGTCCCTATAAAACTGAGACGAGAGACAGAGAAATTTGCTAGCAAAGAGCATCCATAACGGAACACAATGGCGCGTAGCTTAGACTGTAGGCCGTGGCATCTCGCCGGTGGCTTAGTGGTTGTCCACGCAGACCCGCGGCCTACTTGTTGCCTGCTTGCCTGCTCCAGAACAATGACAAAAGTGAAGCTAGGTGAGCCTGCTCGGTCGTATTTCAAAACCCAGAAAGAAAAGAGCAGTCTGTGAACATAGACGCTGTTTTCCCTTTGCCACCCTAAAATGCCGTCCCGACAAAAGCTATGAGTCCTACCATCTAGTACTGAGGGAACTCCCCAGATCTGTTAAGCTTACATTACCTGGGTAGTACTAATTCCAACTATATCCGAGGAATTTTTCCCTGCGTTCCTAGCGTCCGTCTCCAATCTAAGGAGCTTCTCTAACGGTCATCAGCATCTTGGTGACCACCAGTAACGATAGTTCTGAGGCAGTTGCCTTAAAATTAAACTGACTCAAAATTACCCCTGTGCAGAGGGAATAATAATAGATAATCTCACTCTCTCTCTCTCTCTCTCAGTTCGGGGACTCACAGAAAACTGGGAAGCGGGGTATTCACTAATTTTAATTTTTATCTTAATTTGCTAGTAAAACAAATACAGTATCACAGTTACTCTTGGTTATATAGCTTTTTGGTTTCACAGGTAAATTTATTTGTTCCTCAAAAAAATGGTTCAAATGGCTCTGAGCACTATGCGACTTAACTTCTGAGGTCATTAGTCGCCTAGAACTTAGAACTAATTAAACCTAACTAACCTAATGACATCACACACATCCGTGCCCCAATCAGGATTCGAACCTGCGACCGTAGCGGTCGCTCGGTTCGAGACTGTAGTGCCTAGAACCGCACGGCCACTCCGGCCGGGTACTTGGTCCTCCTTTCACATTTGTGCCACAGTGGAACTGTACTTACCCGTTCTTTGCAGTCTACGAGGTTGTTTCTTTTCACTTGCATGCAAGTTTTGCATTTTAACAAGTCAGTGTGATTTTTTTAAACAGGGTATTTACTCTGCGGATTTGTAGCTAATGCAAGTAGGTGAACAGCAAGAAAAAATATTGACTGATTTTATGCAAATAGTCCCTTCCTTAGGTTTACAAAACCACAACATTTCCCGTTGTGCGCATCGTAGTGACGAATTTGAAGCGAGGCAGAAGCTTTGAAATTTATGTATGTAAGCATTGAAGATAATCTGAATTGGAAAAATAGTGTAGAGTTTCCTAAGCAACCTATTTCACCTACTTTTATACTTCACTTTATTTTGAGCGTAGGAGAGAGAACTCATAAATGTCATACGGAATTGAAATCCCACGTAACGCTCCTTTGAGAAACAAAATCTTCATTGGATAGTAGCATGACATAATACGTGGCGATCGTTCTCGAGCATCTTGCGGACAACTGTTGAAATTTTCTACGCCATCACAGTGCACCTTTCCCTCTCATGAAATTTGTTGCAAATAGTCTATAAGACCTAAGATAAAACTTCTGGCCTGAGACACAGCGTTCGACATATAAAATTATTCCCTCATGTTTCTTTTCTGACTGTTGCGGTTTTATGTCTGAAGATGTCTCCCGCAGACTGAGAAGAAACTTTGCTACCGGAGAATTTTTGTCAAATCTCTCACGTATCATAATTAAATTCTAATAAATTTTCTGTTGGCTTCTGTCTCGGGTTCTTCGACCGACGTTTGTTTGTTGATTTGTTTTGGCGTTTCGCCATTACGAGTGGCTGCTCTGTCAAAGCTTCACCCTCCGTTGCTGGTGGTGAACTGGAGTCGACCTTATAGCCGCAGATTTTACGTACCTGGCGCGCCAACGTCCAAGGGTTTCTCCACGGTCATTTTCGGTGCCGTTCTCCTCTTGCTACCAGCAACGGTCACTCGCTCTACAACGGGCATCCAGGATCCATTCACCTTGAGGATTTAATCATTGTTATTGAAGTTATTGTCATTTTTCCCTGAACATGCGGATGCCGTTACTTTTTTCTATAGTAACAACTTCAGTGTACGCGAATTTTACTATGTGGTCGGTATCACACAAAGTGTGCTCCGCACCGCCGATTTCTTCACCTGCCCCAACCTGAAATGCCGCTTGTGTTCGGTAACCCTGGTGCTGATTGATCGTCCAGTGATTCCAACGTAGACGTCTCCACATGAGCATGGTATACGGTATATTCCCGATATTACTAATGAGTCCTTTTTCTCCTTTGTCGATGTAGAACGCACTTCGATCTTCTTTGTTGGTTTATATATAGTCTTTAAGCCGTGTTTTCGGAATATACGGCCGATTCTGTCCATCACTCTGGGGATGTATGGCAGAAAGGCGTACCCCATATTTCTTCTTGCGGTATGTCACTTCGGCGAGTGTTTGATTCTGTTCTTATGTAACTGATGGAGTACCCACTGCTTCCCAGAGCGCTTTTCATGCGTTGCATCTCGTCTCTGAGATGCTGGGCCTCATATATTCGTCTTGCTCACGTTACGAGCTTATTAATTACGCCTCTTTTCCGGCTCTGGTAATGGAAAAGAGCGTTTGGTGTCAATGGCCGGGAGGCCCCTCGCGGGGCAGGTTCGGCCGCCTTGGTGCAGGTCTTAATACATTCCACGCCACATTGGGCGACCTGCGCGCCGGATGGGGATGAAATGATGATGAATACAGCACAACACCCAGTTCCTGAGCGGAGAAAATCCCCGACCCAGCAGGGAATCGAACCCGGGCGCGTACAACGGCAATCCGTCACACTGACCACTCAGCTATCGGGCCGGACGCTCTGGTAGTGATTTGATATTTCCTACAGGTATCGGTCCATGTGTATCGGTTTTCGAAACACACACTGTCCCAGGTTTTCGGCAACCTTCGTGGCCAGCACATCTAGCAAGGGTAGTTGTTGGTGCTTTTCTAATGTAAATTTTATGTTGGCATAGAGGATGTTCAGGTGTCTTAGGAAGTTACCGAGCTGTTCTTCACCAGGACACTTGTTCTGCAGCGAACAACCTTTGCAGATAGCAAGTGGAGAATCGCAGTGGTATTGACCACAGAAAAGTCCTACGACTTTAGCATACGGCCACTAGCTCGACTCCAGAACACCACTAGCACTGGAGGGTGAAATCTTGACAATGTCAGCCTCCCATGCTGTGGAAACTCCAGAAAAGTCATCAAACAAAATTCGGCCGAAGGACTCGAGACAGAAGTCAACAGGCAATTTATTAATACACAGACATGAAAATAGCTACTACAGGAAAGAAGAAACCCTAAAGATGAATGGATATTGGATTTCAGTTCTGCAGCGAACGACTGTTGCAGGTAGAAAGGGGATAACTACAGTGTCAATGACCACGGAAAAAGCTGTGCGCCAGATGCATACAATCCGCGGCCGCAAGCTCCCGTTCAGCACCAGCAATGGAGGATGAGGCTGGCCGCTGGTGCTGGCGTAACGTCAGAAAAATTATCAAACAAGCGTCCGCAGAAGAACCCGAGACAGAACACAACAATCAATTTGTGAACAAGTGGTCACGAAAGACTCAACGATTTAGTAGATTTCAATAACTTAATATATCCAGTCCATGTACGAAGGAGGTTGCGAAAGTAAGTATCGTCACTGTTTTTAAAAGAGGGTACACCAAGTGATACAAACAAACGCCATTCGAATCCACACCAATGCCGATTCAGTAACGGAAGAGGCGCCAGTGGAGGAGGAATGATGCATGCTAAGAGTGCTGAAGAAGAGAGAATAGCAACAGACCGGCGGACCTATGGTTACTCGAGTACACTTCTTGTTGGCAGTCTGGGGTCTGTTGATAACGTGGTAGCCAATGGAAGTGTATGCTGCTATCCAGTATGAATGGTCATGTGAGGCTAGTGCGTCTATCATCCATGAACCCCTACAGACCATGTGTTGTGAAGGGGGTCATGTCTCGTCAGAACGTTGGTGGCTGATGTAGTGTGTTCAAAGAACGAAGGAAGATTGTGGAGAATGAAGTGGGTGTTGGCTAACAGAGAAGAGTCTGCAAGATGGCCGATGAGAAACCTGACTCTCGATAACATGAGTGCAGGAATGGGAATCAGCCACGAACACTTGATGCAGTACACACGGCGGAGGAAATGAGTTCATGTTCAGAATCGTCACAAGCGATGAGACATGGCTGCACCACTTTACTCCAGAATACAAGGCCGCCTCAGTCACATGGAAGCGTCCCAGTTCATCAGTGAGTAAAAAATGCACTTTGTCACTCTCCGCAGGAAAAGTTATGCCCATAGTGTTCTGGGATATGGAAGCTGTGACTCTCCTTGATTTCCTCCAGCAAGGACCCATCAATGCTGCACGTTACTGATACAGTGTCGTCAAAGTCAGGTCCACCATTTGACGAAAGAGACCAGGGCTCTTGAGTGAAGGTATTGTGCTCTTGGACAACGACGGAAAAACACACACACAGCTGGGCCCACACAGGATCAGATTCGTCGTTTTGGATGGGGACACCCGGCCTACATCCACGATTCTGCTCATTCGGGCTGCCTCTTCGCTGCACTGAATGCCGCACTCTGGGAACGTCACTTGAAAACTAATGCTGAGGTGGAGCAGGCTGGGCGACAACTCCTTCCATCGCAGGGCACTGAGTTTTGTCACAGCGATTTCTTTAAACGGATTACGCGCTACGGCTAATGGCTCAATGTCGAGGGCCCTTTTTTAGAAAACATTGCAAGGTGTTCATTGTGCCATGGTGTATTTGTTTTCGGCAGTAAGGTTTCTGTGAGAAAAACAAAACAATAACGGAACTTTCTTTCGGAACTTCTGTGGAGTTTTATTGACGACAGGCTGAACAGAGGCAAGCCAAGAAGGGAGATAGTGTCCGGCCATTAAGAGCAGTATGAGCAACCGTAGGCCTCTCCAAAGAACAAACACCATCACGGAAACGTGGAGAGCAGGTAAAAAGTTTGGAACAGTGTATAGCGTGTGGGCTGAACTCCGCCAAAGAGGCAAGGTCAGTTTTGTGTCCCAAATAACTGAGCGCCATTGTACCGTGTTTTTAATGTGGGCGTCCGCTGGCGCCAAGAGGATAAACCGTGAGCATACAGTGTAGGAGGGCAATATAACAATACGTTGCTCTCTACAGGAAGGGAGTATTTTGGTACATGGTAGGCCTGTAACAATACAGAGATATGATCTCTGGAGTGTGATGGGAAGCCATCAGGAGCTTTTATGTTTAAGAACACGGGACCCGCAGCCATCAGGCTGCTGGCAAGTTGACTGCCTTGTTGTTCACTCTGGTAAGAATTAGTAAAAGTAGCTACCATTGGATAATATGAATAAAGTCTAGAGAGGGGGAAGGGAGAACACTGTGTGTATGTGGAGAAAGACTGGTGGGCTAGAATATGGATCATGACAGATGGTGCGAGTCACGAAATGTTTGTTTCTAAACTCCACTACTAAAAATCCACACGACTGTTACAGTGAAGCGTCAGAGAAACTCGTATAGGCATGTAAACAGGCAGAATACGGAACTGCGGTCGGCAAAGCCTGTGTAAGACAACAAGACAATAAGTCTCTGGCGCAGTTGTTAGATCGGCTACTGCTGCTACAATGGCAAGTTATCAAGATTTATTGTGATGAGTTTGAATGTGGTGTTACAGTCGAGAGATGGGATACAGCGTCTCCGAGGTAGCAATGATGTGGGATTTTCCCGACGATCATTTCGCGAGTGTACATTGAATATCAGGAATCCGGTAAAACATCAAATCTGCGACATCGCTACGACCGGAAAAAAAAATCTTGCAAGAACGGTACCAACGACCACTAAAGAGAATCGTTCAACGTGACAGAAGTGTAACCCTTCCTGAAACTGCTGTAGATTTCAATGCTGGGCCATCAACAAGTGTCAGTGTGCGAACCATTGAACGTAACATCATCGATATGGGCATTCGGAGCCGAAATCCCACTCGTGTACTCTTGACGACTTCACGACACTTACTCCCCGCCTCGGCCCGTCATTACCGACGTTGGACTGTTGATGACTGGAAACATGTTTCCTGGTCGGACGAGTCTCCTTTCAAATTGTATCGAGTGGAAGGACGTATGGAGACAACTTTATGAATCCATGGACCCTACGTGTCAGCAGGGGACTGTCCAAGCTCGTTGAGGCTCTGTAACGGTGTGGGGCATGTGCAGTTGGAGTGATATGGGACACCTAATACGTCTAGATACGACTGTGGCAGGTAACGCATCCTGTCTGATCATCTGCATCCATTCATGTCCATTGTGGATTCCGACAGACGTGGGAAATTCCAGCAGGACAATGCGACACTCCAGAAGTCCAGAGTCGCTACAGAGTGGCTCCAGGAACTTTCTTCTGCGCATAAACACTTCCACTGGCCGTCAAACTCCCCAGACATGAACATTATTGAGCGTACCTGGGATGACTCGCAACGTGCTGTTCAGAAGAGATCCCCACTCCTCGTACTCTTACGGATTTACGGACAGCCCTGCAGAATTCGTGGTGTCAGTTCCCTCCTGCACTTCTTCAGATATTAGTTCAGTCCATGCTACATCGTGCTGCGGCACTTCTGCGTGCTCTTGTGGGGGCTCTACACGATATTAGGCAGGTGTACCAGTTTCTTTGGCTCTTCAGTGTATATGCGTACCACACATTCCAATACTATTTGTCTGGAAGAGTTGCAGTGGTGTACACGGAACACAGATTCCTGGATTTGTTGATGTCCGCAAAACTCATGCTCGAATAGCTCACTCATTGGACGCTTTACCTACAGGAATACTTATTTCCTATTAAGACCAACATCGGTGTTGATGTGCTGACACGCTCGCCAGTCGGGTTAACTCTTGGAATGAAGGAGCAAATCGGTGAGATCAGGTTTGACATCCTATTCTTGAAAGATGTGACATACGAGTACTTCATTGGTATTACCGTGCAAAATGTAGTGAAAGAACAAAACAGACAAGCAGTGCTATGTAAAGTAAAACAGCAGATGAAAAATAAGGACGTCTTTGTCTTGAAGTAGTTTTATCTGCTGAGAAGCATCTATTATTCCGCAGAAGAAATCTAAATCGATCAGCATACGCGGTATGTGTCCTGCAGGAACTGTTCAATAAGCTGATCTGGCACACCCACTTTAGCTATGCAGGTTTTGGTCCAGGGAGGTATGCTAGCAAACTGAAAGAAATGATGTGTTTTAAGAGTATGGGATGGTAAGTGAGAAAGGTAATGGCAGTTTGTGTGAAGTACCAGAAGGCAAAACGCCCTTCCACAAAACATGTCGTTCTCTTTTCCCCCAATATCCCATGGAAATTACGTGACTTCATGGGGATCCTACTATGACGAGAAAATGTAGTTACCGCTACATCCTCGTAGCTATCGAGTTAGTGTCGAAACATGTCACACTGACACTACTAAATATAGCTTCTGAGAGCTCTGTTGCAAAGGCATTCATCAGAGACTTCCTAGCTATGTCTGGGAATGCGAATCACGCCTTTTCGGACGATGGAAACGGTTCGTTTTGAACACATGGAAGGAAACGCTACAGAGGAGGAGGATAAAGGGAAATTTCACTGCCACGCGCCACCCACAAGAAAACCCAGCGGCGAGAATCATAAGAGAATTCGAAAACATTTGTTGGATATACTGCAATGACAGGCATGACACTTGGGATAAGAAGGTCAAGGGTTTTCGAGTTAGTGATGCATCAGCACCCTCATAACTCACCCAAGATACTACTGGCCAAAGTTCTTCTGAATCATGAAGCAGAAAAAAAAACTAGAGAAGCAATCATCTTTTGTATGTTGCAATTCTTCTTGTTTCCATGACCGCTAAGAAAAATTGAAGGGGAATCATGCCTTATGCAAGACTTTTGCAAAGCTGTTGTCACATGTTAAACTCTTGAATGGGTTTTGCACAAGATATTTAAATTTGTAAAATGTTTGTAGGCAGATATCACTGAACTCAGGCATTCTACGTTGTTCATTGATGATATGTCTAAAGGTTTTAGTTTTATAGTAAACATGGAATTAAAGTGAATGCATACCTTTGTTCATATACCTCTCACGACACTATTTGGTTGTTTACACTGGTAGCTTTAAATCTACTATATAGTATACAGCTTGTCATCTGCGAAACGACAAAACGTTTGTTTTATTTTTCTGTTTACTGTTCATTTGACACACACACACACACACACACACACACACACACACAAATACCTACATACATGAATTAACCATGAAAAACCTGCGCGCTGTGTAACAAACAAACACGAAACGAATGAAATGAACGCCACACAGCCATAACAACACGTAATAACTTGGAAACTCTGTGCTTGTAAACGAATCTTCAAAAATGCATATGTAACGAAAACAGCGAAGGGAATAATTGTGTTACCTCAACACAAGCAAGGGAATAACACCACAACATCTAAACTGTAAGTAACACACTAATGACCCGATCTATTGCGATTCTCGGTCGGAAATGAACAATAAGCAGAAAAATAAGAACGTTTTATTGTTTTCAGATGATTAGATGTAATTGTACAGTAGATTTAAAGCTACCAGCATAAACAATCAATAGCTCCATATGAAGTGTGTAAACAAATGTATACATCCACTTTATTTCCAAATCTGCTATAAAAGTAAAACCTTTAGACAGTTGTAAATGAATAACATAGAATTACTCAGTTCAGTGATACACGTGCCACTTCTGCTGTATGCAGATCAATGTAAAATATTCGACAATTATCAATCCTTTTACAAATGCAAATTTTTGTGCCGAAAGTTCATACACCCACACAAAATGTTAACATGTATTAAGATGGCGCAGAATGAACAGTGTGACAAGAAGTCAGTCTCGAATAATAGTTCCTTGTAGAAGCAGAACAAAACATGTGTAAGAAAGCCACCATATGCAAAATGCAACTGTTGAGTTCATGAAAAGTGCGCAAAATTTAATATAAAATTCGTAAGTGACGATTTTCCGGTCTTTCTTTGACTGTTTACAGTGTGAAACGACTGTACTAGTAAGTTCAATAACGTAAAATGACGAAAGAATGAAACTACTACAAAATGATATTGTATCTCTCAAAAATGAGATTAAATCTCTGAAAGAAAGAAACGCTAAGCTAACAAGTGAATCAGCATCTTGTGTACATGGAAACCATTTAACAAGTACAAAGAAAAGCGTGAAAATTCTTGTTTGCAAATTTCGGCAAAAAAGACGACGAGATCTCATTGTGTGGAAACATATGTAAATTAACGTAGTTGGGAAACAGTGATATACAAGAAAAAGAGCAAACTTGAAAGTGACCTAACAAAACATGGTGACAATTATGAATTCCTTGGTTTTGCCTACTCCATGTTGAAAAATGTAGTAGTTTCGAACTGTGATATCGATGTTCACCCTGGCGCCAGATATGAGTAAACCAGCAAACATTTTAATAATATCACGAATACGAAGAAATTCAATCTCAATTGAAGTAGTGACTGTGAAACAAATTTCAAAGGTGTTGCAAATCATGTTGGGACAAACTCTACCCGAAGCTGTAGATGCCAAGTAGACATCACAAATGAAACACGAAACGTAATTCGCTGTACCAAAAGTGTGTATGCTAGTTCAAGACTGGTAATCAGAAGATCAGTGAGTAACACCTACCTGAACAAAATAAACAATGTGATTAGGGAACAGAGCGATGAACTTGGTGCAGTATTTATCTACCCAAACAAATTCCTAAATGGTAAATATCTGGGAACGGATAACATGAATTTAAATAGACTAGCCCCAATGACTTTTAATAAAACGCTTGTGGACATACGTAAAATAATGCAAAATAAGGGAAACTGATATGATCTGAAGGGCACGTTAATTCAAAAACGTCTTGCGAAAACAAAATACGTGAATTGAATCGAAATAATGAAGCACTTAAAGTCATTCACAACAACAATAAAACAAAGAGAAGAGAAAATGCTAAATTCAGTATTGGTAATTTAACAGTTGTTTTCCAAATTACTCAGTGTGTAGCGAAAAAAGTGTAACCTCTACACATTGAGTGGAAAGGTATAGACAGCTCTGTTGTTTGTACCACAGAACATTGGTGCAAAGAATGAGAAATTAATCACGTAGTCTTTAAGTCCTACAATTTAGCATGTGTAAGTAGGCTGTTCAGATTTTTATGTTGGTAACGTCACGTAGCGCTCTGTATGAAAATCACTGACTGTGCTGTGTGCAGTCTGTGGCTGGTTTGCATTGTTGAAATATTTGCTATTGTAGTGTTGGGCAGTTGGAGGTGACCCGCCGACAGTGGTGGATATGGGGAGAGAGATGGCAGAATTTTAAGAGTGGACGATCTGGACGTGTGTCCGCCAGACAGAGTAAATATGTAATACTGGATATCATGAACTGATATATAATGATAACTTTTGAACATTATTAAGGTAAATACATTGTTTGTTCTCTATCAAAGTCTTTCATTTGCTGACTATGCCTATCAGTAGTTAGTGCCTTCAGTATTTAGAATCTTTTATTTAGCTGGAAGTAGTGGCGCTCGCAGTATTGCAGTAGTTCGAGTAACGCGGATTTTTGTGAGGTAAGTGATTTATGAAAGGTACAGGTTATTGTTAGTCAGAGCCATTCTTTTGTAGAGATTTTTGAGTCAGATTGCGTTGCGCTAAAAATATTGTGTGTCAGTTTAGTGTTGATCAGAATAAGTATAGAGGGTAATGTCTGAGTACGTTCAGTTTTGCTCAGCTGTTTGAAAATCAGTAACGTAGAGGTTTATCAGCACAGTAATTGATAAATTTTTCTAAGGGGATGTTTCACATGTGCATGCTGTAGAATATCTATGAAGTGTAGAAGTTCTTGTATTTATGTAAAACAAAATTATCTATTTAATGACAGAAGTTATCTATGCACAGTCAGTGAAGAAAGCCATTTTGACTTGGGCAGCAATAGAATTAAGAGAACAGTATGGGTGTAGAAAACTGACTTCTTAGTTTTATACAGGCCTCCACGTGGAGAGTTCTTGATATAATATCCATTCCAAAGGGTAACATCCTCATATGTGGAGACCTAAATTTAATTACACTGAATCCTGATGCTACCTGTATCTTATTCTTAAGTACCGTTCAAAGTTTCAGTTTAGAGTCAATGGTTAACAGTGCAACAAAAACAAGAGACCATTCAATGACAGCTATTTATCATATTCTAACGGATTAGATAAAAAACTGTATTTTGGGTGTACTAGATCTAGGATTACCGGCCACTCCTGTCAGGTTGTACTCGAAAATATAAAAGTGGCTTCAGTAAAAACTAAGAAAATGCGTGTTTGTAGACGAATATTTTCTAAATCAAAGAGGCAAATAGCAGATCAAACATAGGTACATGCAAATGAAAAATTTAAAAACGTCATGACACTGTACAAACCGAAATTTGTAGAGATTTTTCCTTAAGTATTACGTCCATTATCATCAATGTAACAAAACAGATTGGGGACAAAAGGTGTCAAAAATCATTCAAACATTAAAGTACATCAGCCCCATTAAAAGCAGTCAATCTAATTCAGCTTTCCCACATGTTTACATACGGTAAAGATAGGTACCAGAAAGACGAATCAATCAAACATAAAAATCAGAGACAAAGGGACTCTAAGAATAAAAGATCGAAATGTTTGCCAACCTATATAAAGCCTACATTAACAGTGTAGGAAAATTACAGGAAAAATTCAAACCAACCCTATGTCAAAAAGCTAAATATACGTGTATTGCATTCAGTGCTATTACTGCCCACAACAAAGGGGGAACTCTGTAAAGCAGTTTTGAAACTGAGAAATAAATTTTCACCAGGTCTGGACAAAGTACGAACTTGTCTGATTGAGGACTCTATAGAGAGACTAATACCATCGTTAGATGATGTTATAAATCAATCATTCACACAGAGTAGCTTGCCTGACTATTTAAAATACGCTAAAGTACTGCCTCTCTCCAAGTGTGTGACACTAAAAATTTTAAAAATTATAGGTCATTCTCACTACTCACATGCTTTGCAAAAAATTAGAAACTATTGTGAAACATAGACTTATGAAATGCTTACTTAAGTAAAATCTCCTTTCCAAAGACCAGTCCAGTTTTCGATCAGGGAAAGGCACTGAACTGGCAACGACATATCTTACAAAACATGTCCTAAAAGCACTGGATGAAGGTAACTACACAAAAGGTATATTGCTTGATCTGACTAAAGCATTCAACACAGGCGACTACAAAATATTCTTAAATAAACTAGATGAAATGGAAACAAGGCCGGTGGTGAAAATGTGGTTCCGTCATGTCTATAAAATAGAGTACAGTTGATTGAAATTACGCGTGTATCAAGCAGATCGAAATATATTGAAAAACATACACCTCAGCACAGATACACAAATATACTGCAGGTGTATCGAAGGGTAGTGAGCTTGGTCTGGTACCATCCCTTGCCTTGATATAGCAACACAAAGAGGAGTCGCATGCGTTCAGATCAGGAGAATATGGTGGCCAATCGAGGCCAATGCCAGTGGCCTCTGGGTACCGCAGAGGCAAAATGCGGTCTCCAAAGTGCTCCTCCAGAACATAAAACATTCTCCTGCTTCAGTGGGCCCGAATTCCGTCTTGCATGAATCACATCTTGTCGAAATCAGGGTCACTTTGGGTGATGGGGATGAAATCATCTTCCAAAGCCTTCAAGTACCCTTCGGTAGGCACCGTGCCATCAAGTAATATCGCGCCGATTAATCCGTGACTGGACATTGCACACAACATAGTCATCTGTTGATGGCGGAGAGACTTCTCGATCGCGAAATGCGGGTTCTCAGTCCCCCAAATGAGCCTTTGTTTATTGACGAACTCTTCCAATTGAAAGTGGGCTTCTTCGCTAAACCAAACCATACAGCACATACTAACTCCCATGATGCCCCACGGTAAACCGTGCTGTTTGAACGTTCTGAAGTTTCATATAGTTCAATAACTGTCATCCTGTATGAGGTAGAAAATTTACTACGGTTTAGTAAAAATGTAACATTTTCCGCATGTAGCGTTCTAGGATTAAAATTTCGTGCAGATGGTCACCAGGCTTTATGAAGCCTGTAACTGCCACATCTTACCCGCATTGTAAAGTTTTAGTTTCAGCGTTATTACGGTCAAGAACACCAAGATTTGTTTAGATTTCGCTATTACCGCTGACTGCTGGCGTGTATCCGTTGTTAGAACATTTTTTTTCACATTTGTGCTTAGTTGCTGTAACACTGTTCATCTTAAGTATGCATCCACTTCAAGGCGCTTTACTGAAAGAGCTCCCTTGACAATATTTTAATGTCTCTTGATGCACCACATCTGCAGATTTACTGTCTAAATTTAGACACAAGTATATATTGTGAAGCAGAGACCGTTCTCTTGTTATATTTTTTCTTTTATTTTGTTACTGCAGCATTTTTTGAAGAAAAAATAGCATTACAGGTCGGGCGACCACAGATAAAAAACTTGTACATAATGTCAAGGGCAATCGAACAAGATAAAATGATATAGTAAAAAAGTCTATATTAAAATTGAGTGGTAATCCAAATCCGCAATAGCTGTTTAATGTGTTTCTGTTTGTGACGACCGGTTTCATATCCCGAAGTCCTGTTTCAGGTCAAATTTGCATCTAGAACAAAACTACATAAGTAAAACGACTAGTAGTCAACATAATCTACCGAACAAAGTACACGTAAAGCAGTGTACTTGCAAAACTCATATTTCATTTGCCACGAATTCCAACATAAAGTCGCGTGAAAACATGTCACTCCTCGATAAAATCTTGGTGAAACGACAGATGGGCATCCTATCCGAACCATGAATAGTCAGTAATACATCTCGAAAACACAGACAAAAGACGAGCACAGACAGCACATGACAATCCAAGTAAAACATTACAGAATGAACGTAATATACGCAGAAGCACCAAAGAGACAGGGAAAAGGAATGCGTATTGAAACAAAGATATATGTAAACAGGCAGAGTAAGGCGCTGCGGTCGGTAAGGCCTTTATAAGACAAGTGTCTGGCGCAGTTGTTACATCTGTTACTGCTGCTACAATGGCAGGCTATCAAGATCTAAGACAGTTTGTACGTGATCTTATAGTCGGCACACAAGAGATGGGATACAGCGTCTTGTAGGTAGCAATGAAGTGGGGATTTTCCCGACGATCATTTCACGTGTGTACCTTGAATATCAGGAATCCGGTAAAACATCAAATCTTCGACATCGCTACGACCGGAAAAAGATGCTGCAAGAACGGTACCAACGACTACTGAAGAGAATCGTTCAACGTGACTGAAGTGTAGCCCTTCCTGAAATTGCTGTAGATTTCAATGCTGGGCCATCAACAAGTGTCAGCGTACGAACCATTCAACGAAACATCATCGACATGGGCTTTGGAGTCGAAAGAACCGCTCGGTACAGGTACGTGAGCATCCTGTCTGATCATCTGCATCCATTCATGTCCATTGTGCATTCCGACGGACTTTGGTAATTTCAGCAGAACAATGCGGCACTCCACACGTCCAGAATTGCTATAGAGTGGCTCCAGAAACACTCTTCTGAGTTTAAACACTTCCATTGGCCACCAAACTCCCCAGAAATGAACATTATTGAGCGTATCTGGAATACTTTGCAACGTGCTGTTCAGAAGTGATCTCCACCTCTCGTACTCTTACGGATTTATGGACAGCCTTGCGGGATTCATGGTGTCAACTCCCTCCAGCACTACTTCAGACACCAGCCGAGTCCATGCCACGTCGTTTTGCGGCACTTCTGCGTGCTCGTGGGGGACCTACACGATATTAGGCAGGTGTACCAGTATTTTGGCTCTTTAGTATAAATTAAAACACAGCTCGCGGTGTCGGTTTAGTATGAAAGAGGAGAAACCTAATAGCGTCAAAATCGACGGGAGAAACAAAGAATTAAAAGGCACACAATCCTTGGAAGTTGTCAACTAAAATATACTGATATGCGTCAAATAGTACTATCAATAAAAGAAGTAGAAAAATGTTGGCTTGTTTTAATAAATTCCTTGCTGTGATACTAAGAAGAAAAATTTGGTCTCCCTAGTGTTATTTTCGAATATAGTACATGGAGATGATATAGTGAACGTACAAACTGTCTGAGCACCTATTTCTGCTTTTAAGCTCGTTCAAGAGAGAAACCACAGCGCTAACAGAAAAATGGACTACAAATATATGTGTTGTTAAACTTGTTCCCCATGAAAAGCGCAAAAAATTATTGATGAAACAATCACCCCAGATAATATAAAATCGTAAGCAGTGATTAGATGAGTAGCAAAAAGTAGTAGTCAGATGGTTTTGCAAAATCACTGAAGGTGTCAAGCTGAATGCTTTTCGTGGGTAAGAATACGCAGACTCGACCTTGGAAATCACAGTAACGAAATGGATCCCAATGTTAAAAAACAATCCAGTACAAGAGACAGAAAATATTAACCATTTTAATTTGGTTTCTACCGCTAGATATCGCGATCTTCAACTCGCGACGGAGTGGCGCGTGCTTGGCTTCACAGTATTAGGTGTGTGGCTAGATAGAGTTGAACTCTCCTACCGCTAGTGTATGGGCAGGGATTTTCAGCGATGGGATAATCGGGCCTTATTTTTTTAACGGTACTGTCACTTCTGTAAATTACCTAAATATGTTTCGAGAAGTGTTGTTAAAACTGGAAAATACTCCACTTCTTGAACATCTGCAGCTGGTTAAGGAAAAGCTGATGGGGCAAAACTATGGAAAACCCCTACAATGTGGAGTTAGTGTGAGAGACTTCCTAAATGAATTTTGTGAATGAATTGGCAGGTAGGGTACTACTTGAATGAGCTCCGCGATCGCTGGATCCCACCCACGGACTTTTTATTCTGGGATAAACCAAAACATTACTTCTATTCCGTTAAGGTTCGTGATCAGCTTTTGATGGAACAAATCCATCAGAATTTGAAAACACACAGTCCCGGAAGATTTGCTGCAAAATTTGTAAATCAGTGTTGAAAAGATGCAGTGTTTGCTTAGAATAGCATGGAAACCGTACTGGGCATCTTTTATAGGTTCATCAAACTCTACCCATCTATTTATGTGTTGATAATACAAGGATGTGCTGAAGAGTAATGCCTACGAATTTTTTTATTCTGTTCTCAATAGCGGCTGAGGTATTACTTGCCTCGCGTATTTCTCTGTCGACTTTCCCGCTTCGCTGATGCAAGTTGCAACCCTCTGACATAAGAGGGCTCCGAATTGTAGCGTGTAACATGGCGGTGTTCAACATAATTATGTCGGTGCGTGAGAATGAATGTGCTGTAATCGAGTTTCTGAAAGCACGAATTCGAAGATGTCGTTTACACATGGAGCACCCTCTATTTCAGCATGACAATGGCAGACCACACACCAGCTCTGCGACTCCTTGGGTTCATTGTCATCGATTATCCTCTATGCGGCACCGACTCGTCCCCATCCGATTTTCATCTGTTTGCGAACGTTAACGAATACCTCCGAGGACTTAACTTTGATAGTCATGAAGGTGTACAAGCAGAGGTGAGGTTGTGGCTCCGTCAACAAAGCCAGTGATTCTACAATGATGGTATCAACAAAGTTGTGCTTCATCGGGAGACATGTGTTCATCGCCAGGGCGAGAACGATGAGAAATAAATATGTTGAGATGCAAATAAAGTTTGTCTCATTTAAAAAGCTTTAACAGTCTACACATAAAAAATTCGGAGACATTACGTTTCAGAACGTCCTTGTATATGTATTTCCATTTATTTGGTATTAATGTACCATCGCAGTTTTGACAACTGACTTACCGTATACCCTGTACTAAGAAGTTTCTCTCATTGTTAAAATATCAAGCTGCCAAAGAAACGGAACAGCATGAACCAAGACGTTTACAAAATGCAAATTTAACGACGCTCCCATTTTAATGCATATGGTACATTTTTCTATTGTAATAAGTTTCTAATAACCTACATTGATATCATTACGTGACTGAACAGAAAATCACTTGAAAATGACCTAACTGGTTGACACGATTCATACACAGGCAAAGTAAACAGCGCAGAAATGAAAATGAGCCACTTTCTCTTAAGTTTTGTACGTCCACCCTTTTGAGTGGAGATCTTGGGTACCACGGCCGTTCACTGTTGTAAGAAAGCGAAACGCCTTACAGTCGTCCTTTTGATCTTATTTATTAAGTAGCTACCAGTTTCGGCGCTTCAATGCGCCATCTTGATGCCGAAGTGGTTATCACGATCCATATATACTTTGCATCACAACCATCGTTGTGCTCACACGACAGTTCCAGGCAGCCTGCGCAAACCAGTTATATTGGCCACTGATGCAGTGTATATGTTACTGTAAAAGTAAGAAGATTGGTAAATCCTAGAATTAACTGCTGAAGCCGAAGACTTACCATCACGTTGTGGTAAAAGTCTGAAATTTCTTATTATATGCATTACTTTCGAACTTTCGAAACTTCTTATTATATGCATAACTTTCGAACTTTTGCCCACAGACGTTGGTAAATCTTAGGATGTGCCCATACCAGCTGGTAAAACCGTATTCATTGAAAAAATCAGCTTAGTAATTTATTGAAATAGTTTGTTTTTATTGTAAATTTATGCATTTTAAACATTCTTGCATTCCAATGTAATTGTAACGAGCAATATTCCATATTAGTGAAAAATGTTGTAAAAAATGTTACCTTGTGAACGTTAATTTTTGTTACAACAAGGCTCACTATTGCGGCGTTCGAATTACATAACATTGAAGACGATCTACACAAGCATTTTTTAGTTGGACATTTTTTAAAGCAGTTGCACAATTGAACCCTTGTCTCCTACGAAAGATTGTTTTGCAATCACTTACCTTAGACTGAGTTCTTCTCTTGCTAGTCCTTCGACGTTGATAAAATTTTCCTTGCACAATGTAAATTGGTTCCTAGTGTACAATTACTTCATTTTACCAGCTTTGGTACCAAGATGATAAAATTCGTCATCCTTAATATTTGTTACTACTGCTATTACAGATTTTGCATCAATTTTTGCTCTGTCTACAAGCTAGTCTTTAATTCTCATATTCTGCGCAACTGGAGTTTGGAATTTTGTTACATGAGGCTGCTTTCATTTTGGTTCCTTGCAATCGAAGACCTTCTTTACTGTGCGGCTGGTCCCGGTTCGAGTCCTCCCTCGGGCATGGGTGTGTGTGTGTTTGTGTTTGTCCTTAGGATAATTTACATTAAGTAGTGTGTAAGCTTAGGGACTGTTGATCTTAGCAATTAAGTCCCATAAGATTTCATACACATTTGAACATTTAAGACGTTCTTTGGCAGCTTCTCGGATCCGTTTCACTTTATTAACGCTGTTGGAAGTTGTCAGCGTCTCGTCACAACCATCAGCTGGCGGCGGTGTCTCGTTGTTAACTGTCGTCAAATCCTGTGTTTCTGATGCTTCCTCACCTGCTGCAGCCTCACTTTCTACCTCCGTTCCTTCTGTTCCAGTACTTGATTCACTGGCATCAATTCCTTGGCCTTCATTTTCAGTTACCTGTGAGTCAGTGGAGGTGGTGTTCAACATTGTTTCCAAGTCTTCTTCGGCGTTTATATTTTTTATTAAATCAAGTGGAAAAACTAAGGTCGCAATGCCCATTTTCATTGGAACCAAACATATGATAAACATGTAACGCCTACATGATAAGTCCTATTTTTCATTGCTTGCACAAACCTCAGCCCTTCAGACCATTTTGAAGTTTCATTTGTTTCCACCCAAGTTGGCAACATATTTGTGATATCTTGATTTGCCCTTTCGACTGACCTCTGACACTGACTGTGCCTCGGCTTTCCGTGGACTATCTTTATATCACTCCACAACCCACGTAAACGTTGAATGACTTGGTTTCAAAACTATTTACCATTATGAAAAAGAAAGATACTTGGGGCACCAAAGGTGGTAAAAATGACCAACAGATGATATGCTACTTAATCAGCCTTTTTCGAAGTTAGTGCGCGGAGGCTAACAAATTTTGTCAGATGATCTTGGTATACAAGTATGACTTCGACTTATTTTCTGGGTTTGCCTTCATGTCGATTAAGTCAATTTGGAACCGTGCATTCATTTCACTGTGTATGATAGGTATCACTACAACACCCCTTTTCAGTGTTTTTTTGCTTTTTTTCGACGTGGTTCACATAATCTCAAATAAGTAACGATTGAGTCACCAGTCACGTTCTTGTACTTTCTATTCAGTTGCACAATCGTCCGTGTTCGGCCGCCATGGCTTACAGCAATGAAAGCCTCATGCAGTACGTTAAACTGTTTATCCAAACGAACGTAATAACGAATTTGGATGTTGAGAACGTCATATCGTTTCAAACGTCTATAATGAACAGATATTTTATTGGAAACGATTTTTGCATTTTCCACTTCACTTAAGGGAATATTATATTGCTCAGCAGTTACATAAAAATTGTTGTCCTTCTTATTCACTGATTCACTTAAAAGTTCGAAAAATAAGCCACGCATTACATCACTCATAATGATCCAAAGCTGCAGAGGAAATACCACTAAAACTAGTCGCGAAGATGACTGTACGGACGATGCTCGAGACTGACTGAAGCTACGCAGCCGTGAGGGGACTGAGATCCAGCTTTTACCAGTTTACATTGGTAAATCCTAGGTTTTACCAATGTCTCTTAGCAAAAGTTCGAAATCTATGCACATAACGAGAAATTACGGATTCTTAACACACAGCGATGGTGAATATTAGGATTTAGCAATTATCTTACTTTTACAGTAAGGCATCGTGATAACTCCTTCAGCATCAACTACGGCCGCCTGAAGATGGCGCATTGAAGCGACGAAACTGCTAGCTATACAGTAAATAAGATCATAAGGACGGCTGTAGACGTTTCATTTTTTTACAATTTTCTTTTAAGATTTGTCATTGGCTGAGCAGTGGCTAAACTGTTAAAAAACTTTACTAAAGCAATTTTCGCAAATTTCGCCTTGTATTTTCGTCTCGGTGATGACGGTATTCTTATGGGCTTTGCACCTCGCTATCGGCTATCGTCTGTCAGTACGTTCTGCCTCTGTTTGGACGAAACATGGTCACCGTAGAGGTGGCCTCTCTCTCTCTCTCTCTCTCTCTCTCTCTCTCTCTCTCTGTATATCAGAGATGGGAACGAACACCACCTGTCCACTTCCACCACGTAACCTTGCGGCCGGGCGAGCAGAAAGAGCAGAAAGGGCTTCTGGCGAAGGGCGCCAGTGTAGCAAGGCCGGCGGGCTGGACAAGAGAGGGCAGACACAAAGGGTGCGGCTCTGTTTGTTTTCAAATTAACAACTTTTGTGCGGCGGCGGCCGCGCGTTAATCTTTGAAGCGGTGTCGCGGGAACCGGTCTAATAATTCATCCCGCGACCGACCTCAGCAAACGACGGACCACAAAGGCGTCCCGTTTAACTGTGTGCAGTGGCGAGCAGCGCACACTCCAGAGAGTGAGCCACCCTGTCACGATCCGGGTCGTCGCCACCCACATCTACGTCCACAACCTGCAAACCACTGTGCAGAGCACACCAGAGGGCACTTGCCAGCGTACCACGAATTACCGTCTCTTCCTCTTCCACTGGCAGCATAGAGACCGTCCTTTCTTTTTTCCACTTTTCATTCCAGCTTGTGAGGCAGGCTGGCAGGTTGTACGATAACGTGCCCTTTGCAGCCCAAAAATTTTTACACATTTATTGGTTTTAATTCTTTCTTTATTAGTCTAACAGGAGAACATTTGTCTAGAGCGCAAAATTTACGCAATGTTCCGTCAGTGCTTGGAGAAACATAGACTTACTAAAAACTTGAATACGTAACCTTGATGTCCTACAAAAATATTTATTTTATACTACGTTATGGACCGAATTTCGGCTTTCTAGGCCGTTCACAGATAACTTACGACTAAACACATAGACCACACATCATCAGCAACTGTTTATACGTGTAAAAATTATTTTTTTCCCCAAAGGTGTAGAATTTTTGCAACTTTGTATCTATACAAAAGCACAAGCATAACCAAATTTACAAACTATGAACAAATAAATATTATACTGCTTCATGATCAAAGGTACTTTTCATTTTTGAGTATGTAGTAATGTAAGATTTGTTAATAGCTCCTTTGTGAAATTCATTATACTTGTGATTCTGTATAGATATATAGTTGTAAAAGGTCACTGGTGTACAGTCATCTCTCTGCGATAGGAGGCAGGTAGTTGAAATTAGGTCAGCAAACGTTGAAAACTACGGTATTGTTTACAGATCTCATTTTCAGACATCAAAATTCCAATCAATGGTACTTACACAACATGTTTGTTGATGATACAGACATTGTTGTAACTGATATAAACCAGTAATTGCCAAAAATATGCAACCAGAATTTTGGAATGTCTACAAAACTGGTTTGAAATGAACAAGTTAACATTAAATGTTTCAAAAAATGAATATGTCCATTAAAGAAAAACAAAGATTTAGAACTGAGAATACAAGATAAAGGAACTGAGCGGGAACTTCTCACAAATCTTTGAAGTGTCCATACAGACGAAAATTTAAACTGGAAAGCCCACATCTTTTAACTCACTAACATTCAAGCTGAGCTTGCTTTTCATTGGGTGTAATTAAGATACACTCCTGGAAATAGAAAAAAGAACACATTGACACCGGTGTGTCAGACCCACCATACTTGCTCCGGACACTGCGAGAGGGCTGTACAAGCAATGATCACACGCACAGCACAGCGGACACACCAGGAACCGCGGTGTTGGCCGTCGAATGGCGCTAGCTGCGCAGCATTTGTGCACAGCCGCCGTCAGTGTCAGCCAGTTTGCCGTGGCATACGGAGCTCCATCGCAGTCTTTAACACTGGTAGCATGCCGCGACAGCGTGGACGTGAACCGTACGTGCAGTTGACGGACTTTGAGCGAGGGCGTATAGTGGGCATGCGGGAGGCCGGGTGGACGTAACGCCGAATTGCTCAACACGTGGGGCGTGAGGTCTCCACAGTACATCGATGTTGTCGCCAGTGGTCGGCGGAAGGTGCACGTGCCCGTCGACCTGGGACCGGACCGCAGCGACGCACGGATGCACACCAAGACCGTAGGATCCGACGCAGTGCCGTAGGGGACCGCACCGCTACTTCCCAGCAAATTAGGGACACTGTTGCTCCTGGGGTATCGGCGAGGACCATTCGCAACCGTCTCCATGAAGCTGGGCTACGGTCCCGCACACCGTTAGGCCGTCTTCCGCTCACGCCCCAGCATCGTGCAGCCCGCCTCCAGTGGTGTCGCGACAGGCGTGAATGGAGGGACGAATGGAGACGTGTCGTCTTCAGCGATGAGAGTCGCTTCTGCCTTGGTGCCAATGATGGTCGTATGCGTGTTTGGCGCCGTGCAGGTGAGCGCCACAATCAGGACTGCATACGACCGAGGCACACAGGGCCAACACCCGGCATCATGGTGCGGGGAGCGATCTCCTATACTGGCCGTACACCACTGGTGATCGTCGAGGGGACACTGAATAGTGCACGGTACATCCAAACCGTCATCGAACCCATCGTTCTACCATTCCTAGACCGGCAAGGGAACTTGCTGTTCCAACAGGACAATGCACGTCCGCATGTATCCCATGCCACCCAACGTGCTCTAGAAGGTGTAAGTCAACTACCCTGGCCAGCAAGATGTCCAGATCTGTCCCCCATTGAGCATGTTTGGGACTGGATGAAGCGTCGTCTCACGCGGTCTGCACGTCCAGCACGAACGCTGGTCCAACTGAGGCGCCAGGTGGAAATGGCATGGCAAGCCGTTCCACAGGACTACATCCAGCATCTCTACGATCGTCTCCATGGGAGAATAGCAGCCTGCATTGCTGCGAAAGGTGGATATACACTGTACTAGTGCCGACATTGTGCATGCTCTGTTGCCTGTGTCTATGTGCCTGTGGTTCTGTCAGTGTGATCATGTGATGTATCTGACCCCAGGAATGTGTCAATAAAGTTTCCCCTTCCTGGGCCAATGAATTCACTGTGTTCTTATTTCAATTTCCAGGAGTGTAGTATGTAGTAGACAGAGCAGAACTGTCTACTTTGCTGACATGAATTCCATTATTACTTATGGTCTCACTTTCTCGGATCATAATCGGGCAAACCTAGAAACCCTCTTTACACTACAAAAACGAGCCATTAGAATAGTTACCAACCATTCAAGACTAGCACTCTCCAAGAAGTAATCTCAACAGATTAATATTCCACCCTTAACCATGCCACTGTATACAAAAAAAGTGTAATAATATTAAAAGATACATTGACAATTTCTAAAGTAACTCAGATCTTCATTCCTACAAACCAGGAATGTGCAATTACATCCATAAAAAGAATAAACAAGGCTTCAGCACAAAAACACAGGAACGTACAAGGTACAACAAACTTCTGGTACAGACACAAGAAATAAAACTATTGTTTTCATTTAAGGTGAAACGTCCAGCGTCCCCTTTGAAAAATTATACATGACTGTGTTTAAACTGACTCACAACATTTTTTAGCGCAACGCAATCTAATTTTCAATAATCCCTACAAAAGAATGGCCCTGACTGATATTAACCTATACCTTTCACAAATCACTTACCTCACAAAAATCTTCGTTACTCGAACTACTGCAATATAGCGAGCGCCACTACTGCCAGCTAAATAAAAGATTCAAACTACGGAAGGCACTAACTTCTGATAGGCATAGTTAGCAAATGAAAGATTTTAATAGAGAACAAACAGCGTATTTACCTTAATAGTGTTGAAAAATCATAATATACATAGCAGTTCATGACATCCAGTCTTACAAATTTCAAAACTCCGCCATATCTCTCCCCACATCCACCACTGCTGGCGGCTCACCTCCAACTGAGCAACGCTACGCGCTGTTAACAACCGACAGCCCAACACTACAATAGCGAATATTACAACAATGCCACCCAGCCACAGACTGCACACAGCACAGCCAGTGATTTTCATACAGAGCGCTACGTGGCGGTATCAATATAAAAACCTAAACAGCGTACTTACATAGCCCCCATGCTCTCCACAAAAAGTTTTACAAATTGTTTTGGGCACTGGCCAATACAGATTTGAAAAATTTTTTCATAATTACAGTAAGAAAGATATCAAATACAGACACTTATTAATACAATGTTGGTCAAAAGCTAAAATTTTTTCACAGTCCATACAGACAGTCCTGATCATTCATCACAGTAAAACTGCCGTTCCTTTTCTCAAAGTCTGAGCAGTAAAAGACAATGCACACGGAAGTAGTGGATTTCGATGCAGTCTTGAAGAAGTAGTGCTGTCCTTCCAGCGGAAAGACAGTGCTGACTCTTGACATGCTGACAGGTAATGGGCCACAACAGAGCAAACCCACAGCAGAGTCATTCGACATTTTGAAGAATATTGGTAGGTAGGTCATCACAGAGCAGACCCACTGTAGTCCTGGTAGAGATTACGGTATTGGTGGGCCACCAGAGGTGCAGACCCACTGCAGTCGTTGTAGAAATAATGGCATTGGTGGGTCATCAAAGATGCAGACCCACTGTAGTCCTTGTAGAGATGGCCAGCAGCCATCTGTTGTGGCAGTGCAGGTGCACAGTCACCATTGAAGAGTCTTGCGGATAATATAGCAAGTCCATAACCACCACTTGAGCACTCATAAATTTTTTGGAATTGTCCTTAGAACCAGCAACGCTGTTATTCAGTCCCTTGCTGAATTATTAACACACGTGCAAACACTAACAGTCCCTACTTCTCGCATATTGTCCATATACTATGACCAACAGAAACGTGTGCAGTGAAATGGGACTTACAAGGTAATAATATGATGAACTGGTGTCAATTACAATTTTATAACATAAGAATACAATTACAAAGGTACAAAACAATACAGATAACATTTGTAGTACAGGCTTTACAAAAGAATCGAAATAACATATACATCAGTGTTACAGGAATTATGACATGAGTACATACATAAAAGATCAGAATGACTTTCGAAACATCAACTTCACACATGAGCATTAAAACAGAACAGAATAAATAATGTCTAAACATCTTTACAAAGAAAATAACATATTATCAGAAAAATTCTACAACATAACTCTTATTAGCTAAACACATTAAGACAGGAAAAACACAAATTCACATAGTGTAATAACACAAAAATACAGGACAGGGTTTGTTTTCAGTGTGACATTTAGTACTGGAGTCCACCCCAAAACTTCATTCCATATATCTTTCCTCTTATTTCAACATTTGCTTCCACCAAAAAAATTATTTCCAAGCATGCTTTCTGTATTTATATGTTCACACATTTCTTACCTCATTATTTATTTTCCATTATCTTACCTCATCATTTATTTCCAAGAAAATCCTACCTAAACCTGTTGTCCCTAAACCCTACTTTCTTGGTTCATATCCTCTTTCAAAATACTTTTTTGGCCAAACCATTTTCTTGTAGCTTCTCAATGCATTTCTTACAATTCATCACAACTTGTTCTCTTATATGGCCTACCCCATCTTAAGCTAACTTAAATCTACTGAGCTCAGATGCTAAACTAAGGGACAAGGCAATGCAGCAGCACAAAACAATTAACACAAACAGCAATGACAAAAAATTCAAATTTGCAAAGCAAGCAGCAATATTACAACTAATATAAGACAATGAGCAGCAAACAAGAAAAATAAATCCGTAGTAAAACTGGCTTAACAGAGTAATACAAAGTAAAATTCAGCAACATTAAGCCTGGCAAACAGCAGCAGCAAATGCAATAACGTATATCTTAACATGACAAAGCTCAAGAAGAAAAAATATTACACTAAAGATAACAATGTAGATAAGGGAAATGTCTATTCATATCGTAATGTCTATGTAATTAAAGTGGTGCACCACAAAAACTAATTCTACAAAAAATTACCAAGTACTTGAAAAGAAAATTATATATGCAGTTACTGTTATTAATCCCTTCTTATTGTTCTTTCCATTCCAAGAGCTCCTTTTTCGAAGAATGTGGATCATAAAATAATTATTTAATAGATCTGTTGACAGAAAGTGTTCACATTAGCAAATGCATTTAATTTTATTTTATGAAACCAATGCTGCAAGACAGCTGGAAACCAGATATCAAATGAAATAAGCAACTATGTACAAAGTAAAGCATAAGATCATCATTCAGCAGTCATGAGGCATTTCATAAGTTAGTAGAAATTCTCTCAGTTCTCGTAGAAAGACACTTGTCCTAATCAGGTGTGCAGATGTGCGAACATTTCCCACCAATTCATAAGCATAAGTAGCACAAAGTACGAGTTATCATACATTTCCAAGTAATGAGCGTGTCGTATTTACGATGCTTTCTACAAAGGAATGTCAATAGCAAGGATAATGGTCTCTCTTTTTTTTCCACCTGTGCCTCTGAAAGGCACACACCAATGGGTTTTTTCCAGGTGACTGTTGCGCAGCTGGGTGCCCACAACTCATTACGTGAAGGCAGTCACTTTACTTTCTTATTGAAATATTTACGACACCAGTTTGCATTACAGTGACAGTCTCATATAAAAAATTTCACAGGTCGAGAATTTGCATTGCAAATGTGTAGAAACAAAATCCTATGAATATAACAGTGTTCAAAAAGTTTTCGTAGGCATTGTGATACATTCGCGCATTTACACACATTTCATAACTCTTAAAGTACGATTCTTGGTTTCCAACATCCTTTTCCACAAATCAGAGTCCCTAACCACTACTCATTATTCATATACGTATTTGTCGACACTTCTTCAATATATCATCAAAATAAATACGTAGCATAATCAAATTCCTCATTTACGGTAGCATCATCTTATTGATCATAAACATACCTCAACAGCATAATACACATCGTCGTCGTAAAAATAACTTCATAACGCCTCAGTCAAATCTCAAAAACGTTGTAGCTTTCTGAAATAATGTCAAAACCTAAAAAAATTCTCTGCTCATTTCAATAGCGTCATCTACCTCAAACGTACTTTAAAATCATGCTACCTTACCAAATACATCATTCAAAGCTCTCGTAGTATCACAATGGTTCCGAAAAAATATGAACAGTTAACAAATTACAGACAAAATACAATTTTGTAAGTGTGAAGTTACCCAACTGTGTAATTGCGTAAACATGTGTCAGTGATGTAGTAAAAAAAAATGTTTATCTCTCAGTTAAATGATCAGATAGCTGTGTAATTTGTGTGTTAGAGAAACATGGTACCGATGTGTGAAGTTGTATAAGCAAATACCATATTAGCTAGGGCTCCTTGTGCTTGCCAAACACATGGTACACAAAGTAAGCATGTACCCCCCTGAGGATAAATGTAATTGTACCCTCAGGTGTTACAGATTACAGCAATGGAATGAAATGTATCACGGAAAACCTTTGTATCATTGTACTTCAAATATCTTTAAAAATAAATGTTTTAAGTACAAAATTAATCACTCAAATATGTGTACTGTAGCGCTAAACTGTGCGTCTTGTTGTAAGATAATCTCTGTGGAAGTGTTGTAGTTATCGTCCTCCGAAAGCTAAGTTCTGCAGAAGTCAATGTACTTACCTCATGATAAACAAAATTGAAATGCTTTGCATATAGATATCTTAGTTATTACGCTTATTGCCGTGAAGAAGAAAGTACTGTGCTGTACCGTATTGTTGTGCTATGGAAAAGGCTGTCTCATTGTAGCTATACCACAAAAGTTACTACTAAAACATGTTTTACTTTCCAGAATAATTCAGAAAAACTGTGCAGATATAAAACAGAAACACCGCAAAAGCAACACTGTAAATTGTCACTCATTAGTAGCGTTGTGATAAAATCGTGTAGCTGTCATATAAACTAACCACTGTGTCATCTGGTATCTCACAGAAAGCACTTTAAATCCAGAATGTATTTTCAACTAAACCAAAATGTTGCATTAAAATCTCATTAGCAGTACCAGTATATGTTCTAAGTATGTAAGCCTTGTAGTCATTACGGAATCGTGCAACTAACAACAAGAATGTACACACACAATAACACTGTGACTTCTGTTCACTATAACAATGCATTCGTAATTTCTGTTTAAATAAGTTCTCTTGGTTCTTGACTGGATATTTAACTTCAAACATTGTTGCATGGTAACAGTTTCTTAAGTCTGACAAAGCATACTAGAAATGTGAAGTGAAAAATTTTATAGCAAAGACTAAGTTAAAAAGCAGATTATCTCTCAATAAATGGTTTTACATGTGAAATGTGGTGTAAACCTTTACTCTTCCTAGTACACAGTGTTTCAACTTCGACGCAGTTATCATGTGGTAATCATCAGTAAAGAATACTGGAATTTTTCTCAAGGTTAGCGTCTATGTAATTTTTCCCTGAGCCAGCCAGCGCACGTGGCTGCCTGCGGTGCGAGTCATTGCCTGTTTCTTTGTTGGCGCGCGACGTTATTGGGATTTGGAGGTCTAACTCCTACAAATTCACCTTGTCGAGAGGGCCCTGCTCTGTTTGAATCCCGCCAGTTCTGATGCAAACCAGGTCTGTCGCTACGATCATATCGTCTGTCGTCGTGTCGGTAGATTCCATAGTTTCTTTCTTGTTGGTCACGTGGTGGAGAATTTCTCCCTGAATCGTAACTGCGCGCTGGACCATTGCGTCTAAAGTTATTCTGTCTCCCTTGATAATAATTATTTTGGTTCCCAAATTGTCTGTTTCTCTGATTGTCTCTGTGATAGTTACTACCGCGGAAAGGTGATCTTTCCCTGTAATTATTACAACTCTGCCAACAGTTGTCATACGGGTGGTGTCTGTTTTGGTCACGATTTGTGTTGTGAGAATCGCCTTGTCGTGTCCAGTTATTATTTCTTTCATCGTGGAATTGCGTCGGATGTGACCTGTAATTGTTGTGTTCCTGTTTTCGAGTTCCGAAATTGTCAGTGTCAATTTCTAATTCTTTTAAGAGTCCCTGAAAAGCTTCAATGACGTCTTTGCAACGTCCTGCCAAAATAATATGTCATAAATGTTCAGGTAATTTGATTAAGCAAATGCGGATGAGTTCTGAGGGGCTGTATGGGTTTGACAGGTACTGATTCTTGTGCAACATGTCTTCAAAATATTTCACAAGACTGGAAAATTCAGATTGTTCGAAATGTTTCATCATTATGATGCTATGTTTTACTCGGTCTTGTGTAGCTTGAGACCAATATGCTGAGAGGAAGGCATGGTAAAATTCTCCTTCACTGTGACAATCGCGAATGACCGATCGCATTCTTACAGCTCGTTCATTCTCTAAATAGTCACACGTAAATTCTAATCTGTGCTCTAATGACCAGTTGGGAGGAAAACAATGAGAGAATTGATGGAGCCACGCTTGTGGATGAATGTTGTTCCCATAATTCTTAAATGTTTTAAATTTACATGTAGTAATGAACAGCTTATAGTCAAAATCATCATGTCGGCGAGTCGCATATCGGTCATTGTTACGGCATTTCGGCAGTTCCATTTCAAAATTCGGTGCACCTTGCCAATTTCTTTCATAATTTCCGGAATGACCTGTGTTATTATTTTGTGGTTGTTCCGTATTTCTATGTCCCTCTTCCCGTACTGGAGCGAGAGTGTCCTCTGAAATATGTAATTCTTGTATTACTTGTGCCAACTGATCTTGTACTTACCGGATTTCTCTTTTGTACTGTGTATTGATTTGATTTTGATTTTGTTTGAATTTTCTAATTTGTTTATACTCTTCAGTGTCCGTGAAGGCTACAGGTCTTGTGTCATTCAGATCAACATCTACCTTTGTAGATAAGTTAGTGAACTGATCTGAAAGTTCGGCTACTTTATCCGATAGTGAAATTATTTCCTCTGTGTGTTTTTCTGAACCAAGTTTCAGAGTGTCCATTTGTGTTGAAATCGTATCTACTGTGTCCTTTAAGTTTTCCTGAGTTTTTGCAAGTTGCGTAACCGAGTCGGTAGATGCAACTGAGTCAAGTTTAGACCACAAGGTCTCATGATTTTCATGATTAATGGTTTGCAGTTCTTTTATGGCTGCTTTGTGATTCTGTAATGCATTATCATGACGCGAAAAAATAGGTTGGAAATGCTCACAAATTTGTGTTTTTACGTCATTACAGACTTTTTGACATTTCGATTCAATGTTATGTAACTCAGTAGTTAAATCTTCACGTGTTTGTTCAAGTGTGGTGTCTAACTTCCGAAGATTTTGTTCCATTGTGTCTAACTGTTGCTGTGTTTGTCTCTGGTGTTGTTCCATTGTGTCTAACTTTTGAAGATTTTGTTCCATTGTGTCTAACTTTTGAAGCTTTTGCTGTGTTTGTCCCATTTGTTGTATTAATTGTAATAACAATGCACTGGTGTCTGAAACATGTTCCTCAGTGCTTTTCGGCAGTGAATTTGCACCGGCAACATTCACATTTTGACAAGCAGAAAATGTGTCTTGACTTATTTGAGAAAACGGTGAGGGCCCAAAACCTGAATCTACAGTATTTGCGAGATTGTGTCCTGTCATTTCGGATTCCTGAGGCGAGCTATTGCCAACCAATCGATCGATAATGCTTCCCTGTTCACTAATTGTTTCACTGTCTACGCCATTATTTGCCGCCCGCTCCATTTCCCTATGCACAATTACCAAATTACTACTTTGAACATTGGTTAATTCATTACTCGGCGGCGCTAACACACTCCTTTGGCTTCACTGTCATTTCTCAGTTTACTTTGGAGCCTAGTATTACGTTTTTCACACACCATTATTGTCACAATATTTAGCCGGCCGAAGTGGCCGCGCGGTTCTGGCGCTGCAGTCTGGAACCGCGAGACCGCTACGGTCGCAGGTTCGAATCCTGCCTCGGGCATGGATGTGTGTGATGTCCTTAGGTTAGTTAGGTTTAACTAGTTCTAAGTTCTAGGGGACTAATGACCTCAGCAGTTGAGTCCCATAGTGCTCAGAGCCATTTGAACCATTTTCACAATATTTCACACAACAACACAGAAAAGCACAATTTGAAGAGCAAAATGAGAAATCACATTAACATAGCACTGAAAATAATATCTAGTTAATTGCAAGCGCAGCTGCGAAATACTTGGTGGAAATCTACATTCATGCCACAACAACAATGAAAGACTGCAACTACAAAGAAGATTCTCTCTACAATTACGCGCTAGCAATAAACAATAGCTACACTAATTACACAAACTACAAGAAAAAAATCAGAAGATTCCAGTGAGGTATCCTCGGCTAAGGGTCGACATATGAAACGTCCCCTTTGAAAAATTATACATGACTGTCCTTAAACTGACACACAATATTTTTTAGCGCAACGCAGTCTGACTTTCAATAATCCCTACAAAAGAATGGCCCTGACTGATATTAACCTATACCTTTCACAAATCACTTACCTCACAAAAATCTTCGTTACTCGAACTACTGCAATACAGCGAGCGCCACTATTGCCAGCTAAATAAAAGATTAAAACTACGGAAGGCACTAACTACTGATAGGCATAGTTAGCAAATGAAAGATTTTAATAGAGAACAAACAATGTATTTACCTTAATAGTGTTGAAAAATCATAATATACATAGCAGTTCATGACATCCAGTCTTACAAATTTCAAAACTCCGCCATTTCTCTCCCCACATCACCACTGCTGGCGGCTCACCTCCAACTGAGCAACGCTACGCGCTGTTAACAGCCGACAGCCCAACACTACAATAGCGAATATTACAACAATGCCACCCAGCCACAGACTGCACACAGCACAGCCAGTGATTTTCATACAGAGCGCTACGTGGCGTTACCAATATAAAAACCTAAACAGCGTACTTACGAAGGCAGCAGTGTAAGGGCGGCTACAGTCATGGGGGGGGGGGGGGGGGGGGGAGTAAGTGACGGTGCTCAGTGAGGGAAATATGACCCACCCTGTTGTTCGTGGCTGGCGAGGCCCCTGTAGTGCTGACGGAAGGCCCATGGTAGGCTGGCAGTCTCCGGAGGCCACACATGTGACATCAGCGGCGTCCTACTTGCCTCATCGGCGTGAAGCCCTAGCGGCCCCTCTACTCCACACGTGTATACTAGAGCAGCCCGCAGAGATGGTTGTGTGTGGGATTAGACCCACTACTCTCAGGCAGGAGTCAGATAGCAGCTGGTGCTGAGGTAGCTAGTCCCACTAGGAAACTGGTGCTGGTGGCAGAAGGCACTCACGGCAGGTTGGAGATGCTGTGGCACTATGACCCGTGAAGAACTTAGTGTCGATTGCGGCTGGTGGAGCCGTCTCAATCCCATGGCTACTGTTAGCGGTTCTCAGTCTCCTCACTGTCTGGTCACAGCGATGCTGCTGGACTCCAACGATGAGAATGCTTCTGCCTCAAAATCCAGACATACGTATGAGGCCACGAGGCACATTTGTTTCGCCATAACCCGACACCTAGTCAAGTCACCCATAACGAGACACACGCCCTGGAGTGGTAACACTGACACACTTGGACGGTGCTGGGTTATCCTCGGCTAGCAGTGTCTGTTACTCCGACCCATAAATCTCCATAGCGGCGGCTACCTGCCCACAGCTGTTAATACAATGCTTCGTCTCATCTTTCTCTCTACTTCTCATTATTTTAGCTACAAATGGGTAACGTCGTTGCAGCATATTCAAATTTTTAACGATCAGCTGCTATTACTGTGCAATCGAATACCTGCAATAACCTTTTGGCAAATAATTATATTTGTTTACTATGTGCCAATAGTATTCTTAATCAGATGCTTGCCTATGATAAGAATCGATAGGCAGACAAAAATTGTAGAGCTATTATGTGCTTGTATGTGAATGTCAGGTATATAATCCATTTAAAAAACCTTATTCATTTATTTATGTAATTAATCAAAATTGTAATTCCACTTTCGACATGATATTCTATAGGGTACTGTGTACCTTTGTATTGTGTAGTGTGCTACAAAACATTTTGACAATCTGGTATGCGTATTGTGGTATAGGTTGTTTTGAGAAATAGTTGTTAGGAACAAAATTCGATACGTTGCACTATTTCCGAGTTAATTATAATTGAAGTTAACCAATTAGGCAACTGTGCACGCAGACTCAAGCGGCCTGTCAGATACAATTAGAGTCAATTGTTCTCACGGCCTACATGACAGCGCACGAGACTGCTCAGTCTTTGGCTCGGCTTCGACCCTTAATATCATTCCATGTTCTAGTTTTGGATCACATATTTGTTCGGTTTTAGGAGACCAAATAAAGAATACGTTTGGCGACATCGCTTGAATGTCCGTGCGCAAGGGCCTATTTGGTTAACTTCAGTGCTAACTAACTCGGAAATGGCACAAAGTATCGAATTTTTTTCTCAACAAATATTCGTCAGCACAGCCCACCCTGCAACACCCTTTAAGCTTTGCAGGAAATTTCTGACCACGCTGTATATAAAGGGCGTACCGGGTATAGGAACTGATATTTTTGGTGTAGACTGAGGACAGAATACTGAAAAACATTACCTCATTTGCAGACTAATAATTACAGCTGTTAGGAATATTACGTTTTTAGATTGGTAATGCCATGGCAAGAGCATGGCATTAATGCTTATTTACCTATGGCCAGCAGGTCTAGTGTTGAAGCGTGACGTGTGGACATGCAACGGTTAGTCTGTACGGACAGGCGTAGTCCAGTTAGCGGTGCAGTTACGTCTGTGCAGAAAACATCAGGTCGTAAATTATGTGACGTGTTTGTGGGAAGACTGTTCAGTGCAGACAGAAAACAACCAATACATTGGCGTGTTTACATGTTAAAGTAACACATATAAAAAGTATCTGCACTTGCACCCACTATACACTCTCATAGAAACGTTGTAACAAACTCAGAGGGGTTGTAGGATGAAGACTCGAGGGTAGAAACCAGTATCAGGAAACATCATCCAACGACGATACAGAGCGCCGAAGTTACAGGCACAGGTGCCTGCCACAAGGCCCGCTTTTCGGCAACAAACGCGACTATGTACGCTGACGGATTGTTGGAGGAATGTTTCGGAATGTTGTTTGTCGTTCAGTGATCGTGACTGGTTACCACGTTCGCCAATGGAGAAGGTGGAGCCATCTGCTGTGTAGACAGGCCTTGACGCCTTTGAATGTGATTCTCTGTTGACATAGCACATGGCAGTTTTGGACATGTGTTTCCATCAGCATTTTATTTTTTTCCTGTGCACCGAAACACAGTGAAGAGCAGAAAAATGCAGATAGAAACCCCTGTTCCAAATCGTCATTCATTAAGGCAACAGAGCATGACATTCATAGGAGGCAAGGCCAGTTTACGCAGCAACTAGCTCCATGTTCTTCACTGGCGGTCGTGGCAGTCAGTCGCGATCACTGAATGATAGGCAGTATTGTGAGGCGTCCCTCCTGCTGTCTTGTCAGCGTACAGAGTCACGTCTGCTGGCGAACGGGTGGCCAAGTGGCAGGCGCCACGGCCTATAACTCCGACGTTCTGTACCATCGTCAGATGACATTTCCAGACACAGGTTCCTTATCCTCGATTTTTCCTCAAGACACCCTCCACAACCACTCGAACTTCATCGCAGCATTTCTGGGGTACCCTTTATATACGAGGGTGAGTCAAATGAAAACCTTAAATTTGTAATAACAAATCGAAATTTCGCGCTGTCATCCAGTAAGTAGGCGAGTGTGCTACAAACAGCGTGCAGAATGGCCTGTAGGTGACAACGTAGTGCAGATGCACACATACCGTCGCAGTATCAGTGTAAAGATGGCCGCCCCCCTTGCGACTTGCACCTGGGAAGAACAGCTTTCTGTTATTCGGTTTTTGCGTAGGGAAGGTATGAAACATACTGAAATTCATCGATGAATGAAGGTTCAGTAATGTGATGCATGTTTGTCACAGCAGTAAGTCTACGAATGGAGTAGGAAGTTCGCAAACGGTGTGACTTCAGTAGAACATGCTCCTCGTCCAGGTCAGGCACAACGAGTTGTGGCTCCACAGAACATTGCAGCAGTTGAAGCCACAGTGAAGGAAAACCACCGACTGACACTGAATGACATTGCAGCATGTTTACAGATTAGTAATGGGTCAGCACACCACATTGTGCATCATGTGCTCCAGTTTCACAAAGTGTCTGCAAGATGGGTGTCACGGTATCTGACTCCTGAAATGAGAGAACGACATGTTGATGCTTGTGAAGAACTACTTCGGCGCTTTGAACCAGTAGGTGATGGCTTGCTTGCAAGAATCGTTACTGGGGACGACACCTGGGTTCACTTCCACCAACCGGAAACGAAGAGAGCGAGCAAGGAATGGCGCCACTCCTCATCACCAAAACCAAAGAAGTTTCGAACCGTACCATCAGCAGGGAAGGTTATGCTGACTCTCTTTTGGGACGAAAAAGGCGTCATTTTGGAGCATTACATGCCTAGAGGGACCACTGTCACCAGTGCATCATACACAGATCTCCTAAAAAATCATCTGCGGCCTGCAATCAAATCAAAGCGACGTGGATTGCTGCTTTTGCAACATGACAATGCAAGGCCCCACACTGCCTGTACAACAGTTGCAACAATCACGGACCTGCATTTTGGGTGTCTTCCTCATCCACCAAACTCACCAGACTTTGCCCCAAGTGATTTCCATATGTTTGGACCACTCAAAGACGCAATGGGAGGAAAGAAGTTCCGTTCTGATGAAGAGGTACGCCACGCGGCGCATGAGTGGTTGCACGGACTACGAAAAGAATTTTTTTTCTGAGGGAATTTATGCACTTTGTAAGCGCTGGAGAACTTGCATTGAGCGTGGGGGACATTATGTTGAAAAGTGATACAGCTTTGTACCACTCCAGCACAATAAATAATATTTAAAAAATATTTAAGGTTTTGATTTGACTCACCCTTGTATATGGTGGTTGTTCGGTTTTTATTTAATTGCTCTCTCTCTCTCTCTGAGACAGCCGACAGACGCTTGCTAGCAGCACTACATCGCTTGCAGCGCCCCTCCTAGGCTCGTGACCATATCGGTTGGACCCTAGACGACTGGAAAACCGTGGCCTGGTCAGTTGAGCCCGATTTCACTTGGAAGATCTGATGGTAGGGTTCCATGTGTTGGACACTGTACAAAATCATGGACCCAAGTTGTCAACAAGGGACTGTGCAAGCTGTTGTTGACTGCATAATGGTGTGGTCCGTGTTTACCTGGAATAGAATGTGTCCTCTAGTAAAACTGAACCGATTATTGACGGGAAATCGTTATGTTCGCGTACTTGGAGACCATTCGCTGCCATTCATGGACTTGGTTTTTCCAAACAACGATGGAACTTTTATGGATGACGATGTACCATGACACTGGGTTACAACTGTTCGCGATTGGTTTGAAGAACATTCTGGACAGCCCTAGTGAATGATGAGAGGTCAGTTCGCACAAAAACTCCTGCATCAGCAACACTTCTGCAGTTACGAACAGGCATAGAGGCAGCGTGGCTCAATATTTCTGCAGGGTACTTGTAGCGATTTGTTAAGTCCACACCACGTCGATTTGCTTCATTACGCTGGGCAAAAGGAAGTCTGACAACAGATTTGGAGGTGTCCCAAGACTTCTGTCGGCACAGTGTATACAGGGCGAATCACCTAAACTTTCACCTCAAATACTGCAGAAATGGAAAATGCTGTTTATGTGCGATTTTCAAAAAACGTATTGGTGGTCAGGGGCTCGTATTGTTAGCCAATTAACACATTGTAATAATACACAGAAAGTGTAATTTTTGTGTAGACGTACACTTTATTAAATGGAACATTGCCTATTGACATTAACGAACTAAAAGTAGGGGAAATTAAAATGTGGATGGGGTTGATTGCAGGATTCTACTGCGGGTCGTTTACGAGCTATCGTTATTTTGAAAAGTTTCCACACTGCACTTATTTGTATCATTCAACCTGTGTAGCTGCTAGGTACGATGTTGATATGTTTGCTTACAGTGTGCTTGAGTGTTTCTTGAGTGCACTGTGACTTGCCAGCCAGCTAGTGTGGGACAATCCAAGCAGTAGGTCGTGGGTGGACAACGGGATTTACCAATGCAGAAAAAGCCGACATGATCATGGTGTACGCAGAGGGTACGAGGAATGCAGTTCGTTCTGTTATGGTGAACGTGGCAAGATATCCTGAATAGACGACAACCATCTCGGGAATTAGTTATCAACCTCTACATCCAGTTACGTGAAAGTGATAGTGTAACATTTAGACAGCATAACAGAAGGAAGCAAGTGACTACGATATGGGGTAAATCAACGTTATTGCTGGTGTTGCAGTTGATCCACACGTCAGCTCCCGCGCGATCGCACAAGGAAGAGGCATGAGTCAGGTAAGTGTCCTCATCAACATGTTCCATCCCTACCACATGGGTCTCCATCAAGAGCTATGTCGAAACGATTATGAGAATCGACAGAATAATCCAGATATATCTTGTCTCTTGTTTAGTGATGAAGCCACGTTTACTAATCATGGCCAAGTAAATCGCCGAAACATGCACTGTTGGTCTGTTGACAATCTTCGCTGGTTTCGTCAGGTGCAACGTCAGCGCTCACGGCGTGTAAACGAGTGGTGTGGCATGGTAAACAGTCAGCTCACAGGCCCATGTTTCATAGATGGGACACTGAACGTGCACAGGCCGGCCGGAGTGGCCGAGCGGTTAAAGGCGCTACAGTCCGGAACCGCACGAACGCTACGGTCGCAGGTTCGAATCCTGCCTCGGGCATGGATGTGTGTGATGTCCTTAGGTTAGTTGAGTTTAAGTAGTTCTAAGTTCTAGGGGACTTATGACCACAGCAGTTGAGTCCCATAGTGCTCAGAGCCATTTTTTTTTTTTTTGAACGTGCGCAAGTATCACAGTCTCCTGACAGACCACCTTCACTAATACTGGAAAACGTTCCTCTGCAAAAAAAAAAAAAAAAATGGTTCAAATGGCTCTGAGCACTATGGGACTCAACTGCTGAGGTCATTAGTCCCCTAGAACTCAGAACTAGTTAAACCTAACCAACCTAAGGACATCACAAACATCCATGCCCGAGGCAGGATTCGAACCTGCGACCGTAGCGGTCTTGCGGTTCCAGACTGCAGCGCCTTTAACCGCACGGCCACTTCGGCCGGCATTCCTCTGCAAACTAGGTGGAACGTGTAATAGCAAGATGATCGCTGTCCGGCACATAGTGCACGAAGTACTACACCCTGTCTTCACGAATTGTTTCCAAGTCGTTGGAGTGGACGCGGAAGACCTGTACCTTGGGAGGTCCATCCCTCGGACTTGACGCCTGTACACTTTCTCCTGCGGGGAAAGATGAAAGATGCTGTCTACAAGGACATATCAGCTACAACCGACGATAAGCAGCGATGCAATACTGCACCCTGTTTGGACATCACCGCTGAAATGAAAGCGCGTGTGCGGCAGTCGTTCCATATTATACTGGAAGAGTTTATTGGCGCTGCCGGTGGTCATTTTGAACACAACCTGTTATGGTAAGCTGTCTCGTTACTGGTCAGAATTAACGCAACTGGAGAACCCATTTGTATTGATCTTTAATATGTACTACCACAGGTATTGTGCAAATGCCAGTGAGGGAACATTTCAAAATACGATATCTCGTAAACGACACGCAATAGAATTCTGCAGCCAACACCACTTACATTCTAATTTGCCCTACTTTTAGTTTGTTAATGAATATAGACATTATTAAATTTAAAAAAGTGTATGTTTGCACAAAAATGTAGTTTCTAAGTATTAGAACAATCTGTTTATTGGCTAAGAGTACGACACAATGATTACCAATTCATTCTGTGAATACTGCACATCAATGTCACTTTCCATTTCTGCAATATTCGTTGCGCAAGTTTTAGGTGATTAAGGATTTGATGTATATACATATCAAAAAAAGTTTTGCATCACCTCGGTTCCGAGAGTTCCGGATCCTGTACAGAAAATTGGAATAGAGATCAACATAAACATCATTTCCGCCCTTTTTATTGCTCATGAAAACAACGCATTGCATGTTGTGCCACCATACAGCGAGACCTTCAGATGTGGTGGTCCAGATTGCTGTACACACGGGCACCTCTAATACCCAGTAGCACGTCCTCTTGCACTGATGCATGCCTGTATTCGTCGTGGCATACTATCCACAAGTTCATCAAAGCACTGTTGGTCCAGATTGTCCCACTCCTCCACGGCAATTCGGTGTAGATCCCTCAAATTGGTTGGTGGGTCACGTCGCCCATAAAAAGCCCTTTTCAATCTATCCCAGGCATGTTCGATAGGGTTCATTTCTGGAGAACATGATGGTCACTCCAGTCGAACGATGTCGTTATCCTGCTGGAAGTGATTTACAAGATGTGCACGATGGGGGCACGAATTGTCGCCCATGAAATGAATGCCTCGCCACTGTGCTGCCGACACGGTTGCAGTGTCGGTCGGAGGATGGCATTCATGTATCGTATAGCTGTTACGGCGCCTTCCATGACCACCAGCGGCGTACGTCGGTCCCTCATAATGCCACCCCAAAACAGCAGGGAAACTTCACCTTGCTGCACTCGCTGGACAGTGTGCCTAAGGCGTTCAGCCTGACAGGATTGCCTCCATATTCGTCTGTGACGATTGTGTGGTTGAAGGCATATGCGACACTTATCGATGGAGAAAACGAGATGCCAATTCTGAGCGGTCCATTCGGCATGTTGTTGGGCCCATCTGTACCGCGCTGCATGGTGTCGTGGTTGCAAAGATGGATCTCGCCATGGACGTTGGGAGTGAAGTTGCGCATCATGCAGCCTGTTGCGCACGGTTTGAGTCGTAAGACGACGCCCTGTGGCTGCACGAAAAGCATCACTCAACATGTCGGCGTTGCTGTCAGAGTTCTCCCGAAGCATATTCCGTAGGTACCGGTCATACAATGCAGTAGCAGCCCTTGGGCGACCTGAGTATGGCATGTCATCGACAGTTCCTGTATCTCTGTATCTCCTTCATGTCCGAGCAACATCGCTTTTGTTCAGTCCCCGATGCCTGGGCTCTTCCCTTATCGAGAGCTGTTCCTGGCACAACAGTTGCATACCAATGCTGTATGTTGCACTGGCCAACGCCAATGGGAGGGGTCAGCGACTGACCCCACAACCATCACACATTCTCTATCTAGGATAAATCACATTACATATGTATTTTCATAATTTTGGCACATTAGAAGACTAAAATGTTGATTATTATTACTGGGAAAGGATTTCTGGGACATTTTTAGTAAAATATAAAATTTTTTTTTACATTTATTTGCACTAATTTCACAATTACAAGGATTACTCAGATTCACATTCAGAACACTTCACAATACTAACTACATCTTCTTTCTTGGTGTGTGCAGGGCAGAGATACTTCCTGCAAAAAGTGCAAGCCTTCATGTACTTACGTTCTTCGCTTCTGGCGCATAAGTAACAGCGTCCTTTCTTTGGCAGATTATGCACAGCTGCATGTGTTACTTTCCGCGGCTCCGTAACGTTGTTTCCTCTGCTCAAAGCACCTTGATTTTGATTACACTCATAGACAAAAGTTGATAACGCTGTAGTGTATTTTAAGTGTAGGCCTACAGCATTTTGAGCGCGTCTTTTCATGTTGAGGTCACAAAGTTCACGAGCAAGATCTTTCAGGTACTTCTTTCTTCCAGAACTCTCTGTCGTGTAGTTTTTTGTCCATTCCTTGTGTGTATCTTGAACTACAACATATGAATTGTATGCTGCAATGTTAATCAAGTTGAAAAACACCGCCAGTCGCCATCGACGCGTTGCTCGGCGGCAGCTGTACGTTCTTACACACTTATCGAATGTATCCACTCCTGACTTTGTACGATTGTAGAATAGGATGATGTCTGATTTCTCTTCCGTCACATTCATATCATGATGTTGGGTTGACAGTACTGTAACAACCTTTCCTTTCTTAGGCACGTAACTGATCAAAGTGGCATCATCACTAAAGGCAAATCGGATTGTTCCCGGTGTAGCTTTTTTTTAGAGAAACAGGACGGAGTTCTGTAGGAACATCGCGTTTGTTACTTCGAATAGTACCAACTGTAGTTATTATCTCTTTCAAAAGATCAGATTCGAGTGGAACGGTAGTGAACTTTCTGTCCACGGTAACATTTCTTCCAGATTGTTTCAAGCTAGACATTTCAATCAATCTTGTAACTATTTCAGGGCCACTGTGATGGTTCTTCTCATTTCACAAAGTTAGACATTTCAATCAATCTTGTAACTATTTCAGGGCCACTGTGATGGTTCTTCTCATTAGCGGGCTTTCCAGCGTAGGGATCCGCAGCGAAGCAGTATTTCGTATCTGAATCACATAACAGGTTCACCTCTATTCCATATTTTCCTGGTTTTGTTGGAATATTTAGCCTGAATGGGCATCGCCCACGGAAGGTCACAAGTTCTTTATCCACTGTGACTGACTCACTAGGATTATAAAAGTCAGGAAATTTACTATCATGTTCCATATATTCCTGATAGGAGCAAATTTGGTGTGTTTCAAAATGGCTCTGAGCACTATGGGACTTAACATATATGGTCATCAGTCCTCTAGAACTTAGAACTACTTAAACCTAACTAACCTAAGGACGCCACACAACACCCAGCCATCACGAGGCAGAGAAAATCCCTGACCCCACCGGGAATCGAACCCGGGAACCCGGGTGGGGTGTTTCCTTGCTGCTTGAGTTAGAGCATCATCAAAACGGAAGCACTTCAGTAAGAGCCTCAGTCTACGCTCCGAAAATGAAGCTCGGTACATCGGAAAGTTTTCTTTACTAAATATATCACGTAAACTATCCTCGTTCTGTCTATGGACTCCACAGTTTAATAGAATTCCAATTGTTGACACAATTTCTTCCCTTTCAAATTCTTTCGAATTTTGTATGAAAATATCTTCAGATGCTCGAGCTTCCGGATAGTTTACCACTAAATTCATTGTCTGAACTCTCAAGCAAATTTCTAATTTCGTCATCTGTCAATTTCATCTTCTTGTACATTCTGTCAAATGCCACAAGGATATTACCTTCCACTCACCACACTGTTTACCGGTTGACTGCGAGTGGTGGTTGTTGACCTACTACATCTTCAGTTATAACACTCGCTATAACTCAACAATGAGTGTAAACCAAAAGCTGTTCTTATTGTCGATTGTATCAATTATATTTACGATAAATGTCATGTATTTATGAAATAAACTACTGAACACGACAGGAGTTTTAGCCTAAAAACTTCTTTGGGGTCAGTTGCTGACCCCTCCCATCCCGCCCCCCCTCCCCCCCATTGGTATGCAACTGTTTTCTGACGCGATCGAACCGCGGTATTGACCGTCTAGGCATGGTTGAACTACAAGATAACACGAGCCGTGTACCTCCTTCCTGGTGGAATGACTGAACCTGATCGGCTGTCGGACCCCCTCCGCTAATAGGCGCTCCTCGTGCATGGTTGTTTATATCTTTGGACGGGTTTAGAGACATTCCTGAACGGTCAAAGGGACTGTGTCTGTGATATAGTATCCACAGTCAATGTCTATTTTCAGGAGTCCTGGGAACCAGGTTGATGCATAACATTTTTTGATGTGTGTACTACGTTCTTACAAAATATGGAAAACCAAGTTTTCCAGTAGAAGAGATCTGTTTCACAGTATTGAAAATGAACAAGTGCTCATTGCTCTTAAAGTATGCATTTTAGAGCCCATTGTATCTTTTTTTGTATAAGGAATCTGTCCCTAAAAGTTGTCAGTGTTTGTATACATACATGTATTTCCGCAATATTTGCGGGGTAAGTTCTATATATATCTATATATACGGTGAATCATCTAACACTTGCATCACAAACATTGCTTAAATGGGAAGTGCTATTGATGTGCGTATTCAACCGATTATAGTGATACTTAGAAAGTGTATTTTTGGTGAAAACATACACTTTTTTAAATGGAACAATGCCTATTGACATCAACAGAATGAATTACGGTGAATTAGAATGCCAGTGGTGTTTGTTGCTGGGTTCTAGTGCGAATCGTTTACGAGATAGCGTACTTTTTTAAAAGTTTCCATTCATTTCTCAGTCTTGGTCACTGCACACACTGCACACATTATACACACACCCTTTCATAACACCAAACCCACTATCAGTTGGTCTAGGACCATTTTGAGCACCGCAACGTCGCATTTGCTATTCCGAAAAACTTAATCAGCATCTCTCTGTAATGAGTGTTGAGTTCAGAAAGAGGTTTAAGGTGTTAGTATTAAATATCGCTTAGCTTTGGGAGTACATTTAACTGAAAAGGAAACAAAAAGAAAGATAAATGTAGTGTGAAAGTCTTATATTTAATCTCCTTTGGTAATTTTTGTACAGTTTTGTTCCATGGTAGAAAATGCTGTCTTGAGTTTAATGTTTATTCTTGTTAGGTAAATATAAGTTCAGTCTAAATTTTGTTCCATCGCCATCGAGAGGGCTGTTTCTGCAGTAAATACCAATGTTATTTCTGATTTGTTCAACTGATTGGTACATGGATTCACACGATGCAGTTAAAATCTACAGAGTTTTCAACCGATCTTTACAGTGACCTTGAATACTATTTTTGGGTATTATTCTCATGACCCGCTCCTGCAGCTTAAAATTTGTTTTCGTATTTTGTTCAGTTGACCCCAGGAAAGATTGTCATAAAAAAGTGTGAAATCTTATGGGGCTTGACTGCTAAGGTCATCAGTCCCTAAGCTTACTCACTACTTGACCTAAATTATCCTAAGGACAAACACACACACCCATGCCCGAACCTCCGCCAGGACCAGCTGCACAGTCCATTACTGCAGCACCTGAGACCGCTCGGCTAATCCCTCGCGGCGAAAGATTGTCATAGCTAATAATTGAACATACATGTGAGTTGTATGTAACTGACAGTGATATACTGATGATGTGACTCTAAGGACATGATATGCTAATGATATTCTGTTTACAAGTATCTTTACATGTTCAGATCACTCCAGCTGAGAATCAATAGTCAATCCTGGTAATTTTGTATTCATTGCACGGTTTGTAGAAGTTCCATCTACATTTAATTGAATAGTGTCATTTTCCTCTCAAAATTGAAATTTATGACGTTTGCTTTCTTTATGTTCAGGGTCACTTTATTGCTTATTGATCAATTGTAAACTTCCTTGAGGGCTCCATTTGCTTTCTCTGCGAGGTCTCCCGTGTTCTCAGTGACTGTAACATTGTTACATATCTCCATATCTCACACTGGTGTGGAAGTCATTGATACATATCAGAAATAATATTGGTCCGGAAATGCTACCCTGAGGAACTCCTATACTACCATCTCCTTCCTCTGATAAGTATTTTACTAGAACTTTAGACATATTTGAGGTATATGTTATTCCCACTCTTCATGTGATGAGAAGCAGACATTAGCAAAACCTGTTATTCCTGATACTTCTAGCTTATTTAGTGAAATTCTGTGATCAACCGTATCAAACGCCTTAGAAAGATCAAAAGACATGCGTGTGACACACACCTCTTTGTCAAGAGCATCATGTACCACTTTTGTGTATTCCTCTACAGCTGATTTTCTACTTCTACCACTTCAGAAATCAATTTGTGATTTACATAAAAAGCTATATTTATTCAAGTAACTCATTAATGTGTCTTTCATAGTTGATTGTACTATTTTTTAGGATGGTGAGAGTAGATAAATGGACCAGTAATTTTCTACAACTTCTGCACTACCTTTCTTTTGTAGGTGCAACTGTTACTGTTTTAAACACTCTGGAAGAGTCCCTGATGTGAAGCATTCGTTTATAATGTTTGTTAAGAGAGATTGTATCCTGTGTATGTAGTGTTTGAGTACACATGATTGCATTTCATCTAGGCCTACTAACATTTTATTTCTTAGTGTTGTGTATTTTGCATGACTTCATACTTTGTAGTTGGCAGCAGCATCAATGTACTTAGTGGATAATTATTTACTTGTGTTGTATTTGTTTTTGAGACTTTTTGTTGTAGTTCCTCTGAAATAATTACAAAGTGCTCATCTGCATAGTTTGCTAATTGGTTTGGATCATTTATTACACTATTTCTCTCTCTTACCATTGTATTACTATTACTATTGCTTTGTTTCTCTCTTTGTTTCCTTTTTATGACATCCCAGGTTGCTTTGCTTTTATTTTAAAGCTGTATGTTATTTTACGATTAAGTGACATTTTTGCAGCAATCAGCACTTTCCCATAAATCTTGTTATACCTATGACAGATCTTTAAGAACTCTTGCACGTTGTGACTCTTTTAATGGAACACAGGTACTTAAACACCTCACTATCACGATTTTTTATCACTATGAGTTCTGCTTGGGTCATACAAATGATATTCTTTGTATACAGGAGGCATAAAAATGTTGAAGAAAGGAAAGGCACCAGGAAAAGATGGAATACGTGCAGAGATGCTGAAAGGGGCAAGAGCTATCTTAGAATGGAATTTACAATCCGATCTATTTAATTTTGAAGAGAGAGAGGATCCCAGCATTAAAAAAAATCTGTTATCTGCCCAATACATAAGAAACGAGACCCAGTGAGATCCAACAACTATAGAGGAATCGTCATTTGTCGGCTGGTCTGGGTGGCCAAACTATTCGCTAGAATCGTCCAGAATGTTCTTCAAACAAATCGCGAACTACTGTGGCCTAGTGAAATGGCAAATTGTCATCCATTAAAATTCCATCGTTGTTCGGGTACATGGCGTCCATGAATGGCTGCAAATGGTCTCCAAGTAACCGAACATGCAGAGGACCCAGTCCTTTCCGTGTAATCACAGCCCACAACACTATAGAGCTACCTCCAGCTTCCACAGTGCCTTTTTGTAAACGTGGGTCCATGACTTCGTGGGGTCTGCGCCACGCTCGAAACCTGCCATCAGCTCTTACCAATTGAAATCGGGACTCATCCGACCACGTCACGTTTTCCAGTCGTTTAGGATAAAACCGATGTGGTCACGAGCCCAGGAGAGACGATGTTGCCGGCCGTTGTGGCCGTGCGGTTCTAGGCGCTTCAGTCTGGAACCGCGTGACCACTACGGTCGCAGGTTCGAATCCTGCCTCGGGCATGGGTGTGTGTGATGTCCTTAGGTTAGTTAGGTTTAAGCAGTTCTAAGTTCTAGGGGACTGGTGACCACAGATGTCAAATCCCATAGTGCTCAGAGCCATTTGCACCATCTGAGGCGACGTCGTGCTGTTAGCAAAGACACTCGCGTCGATCGCCTGCTGCCGTAGCCCATTAACGCCAAATTTAACTAGACTGTCCTAACAGATACGTTCGCCGTACGTCCCACATTGATTTCGGCGGCTATTTCACGCAGTGTTGCTTATCTGTTAGCACTACGCAAAGGCCGCTGCTCTCGGTCGTTAAGTGAAATCCGTCGGCCACTGCGTTGTCCGTGGTGAGAGGTAAGGCCTGATGTGTGGTATTCTCGGCACGCTCTTGACACTGCGGATCTCGGAATATCAAACTCCCTAACGATTTCAAAAATGGGATGTCCCACGTGTCTAGCTCCAACTACCATTCAGCGTTCACAGTCTGTTTATTACCGTCGTGCGGCCATAATCACTTGGGGAACTTGAATCACCTGAGCACAAATGTCAGTTCCATCAGTGCACTGCTGTTTCGTACCTTGTGTGCGCTATACTACCGCACATACGTGCACGTCGCTATCCCACGACTTTTGTCACCTCAGCGTAATATCCTGAGCATTGTCTCCCGAAGCGGCAAACTATACGTCGAGGAGGTCCTTGAATTCCCACAAGGACAAATCAGCTGCATATAAAAAGGCAATTGTTATCCAAGAGCTAAGAATTTCGCAGAGACGTCCAATGTCATTTCTTGTGGACCTCCAAACGGCGTATGTTAGTGTAAGCAGGCAAGGGTATGTCAAGAACTGGAAAGGGCGCAAGCTCCCAGAAAATTAATGAAACTAACACAAGCGTATTTACAAGAGACAAAATACACAGTGAAAGCGAATGGAAAGACACTGGAGAAGTTCAAGGTGAGGACTGGAGTACGATAGGGCCCCTTCTGTTTAATCTGGTTCTGGAAACAGCAGTGACAACGGTAACAACGCTGGCGACAGGATTACAGCTGGGCAGAAGGATCAACATCAGAGTGATGTAGTTTTACTAGCACAGGATGACCGAGATCCGTATAAGACCAAATATCTCGTAGTGAGCAGAGAGAACGATGGCGGCTTTTACATGAAGACGGTAAAATCTTTGAAAGGGTAAAAAGAGTTCGTATATCGCCGTCCAGAACTCAGTGAAAGAAATGAAACAGACCAGGAAATAGCTACAAGAACTCAAGCAAGAAACAGGTCAAGGTTTGCCTCCGAAAGCTGCTCAAGTAACGGCTTCTGAGATTGGATTGGATTGGATTGTTTGAGGGAAGAGACCAAACAGCGAGGTCATCGGTCTCATCGGATTATGGAAGGACGGGGAAGGAAATCGGGCGTGCCGTTTCAAAGGAACCATCCCGGCATTTGCCTGGAGTGATCTAGGGAAATCCCGAAAAACCCAAATCAGGATGGCCGGACGCGGGATTGAACCGTCGTCCTCCCGAATGCGAGTCCAGTGTGCTAACCACTGCGCCACCTCGCTCGGTGGCTTCTGAGAGCCACGAAGATTAGGATCCACAGGATCCTATACCAAACGGAGGCTTTTATTGTGATCCAACTGACAGAATGAAAATTCCTGACATTTGAAAGTGTTGTTCCGAAACATATTTCCTTTGAAGGATAAAGACGACTGGAGAAAAGGAAATACCGCGATTTACAGGAGCTGTACATAACGCTGGACATTGTATCAGTGATGAAATAGAGGAGACTGAAGTGGTACGGATGCATAAAACGTCGAGAAGGCCGAATGGTGAAAGAAGACATCTGAGATAGCAGACCAAGACGAAGACAACGGGTGAGATGGACTGAAAGGATCAGAAAGGACACAAGTACGACGGACTCGCTGGAGAAGCAAAAGTAATCACCATGTGCGTTAATACACATATCCCTCTGGGGGAGGAGACGATCGATTTCTGTTTCGCAGAAGGCGATCGGCCGCTGGCGGATCCTAAAGCGAACACAGTCTTGCACCTCGTCGTCAGACTGAAACCGATTCCAAAGCGGATCTTATTTCAGCTCGCCAAAGATGTGAAAATCACACAGTGAAAGATCCGGTCCCTACGGAGGATGTTGCAGTGTTTCCCAGCCAACTCGCAAAATCGTGGCCTTCGTCCTATTACCATTGTGAGGGGGGACCACATCGTTTAACAGGATGATTCCATCCAATAGTATTCCTGGGGTTTTTTGATTTTATGGCACTTCCCAGTTGCTGTAAAGAGTCGTCATAATGATGCGCACTGACTGTGGTTCCAAGCTCGAGGAACTCGGCCAGTAGGAGAAGCTTCTTGTTGGAAGATGACGCCCGTCCAACAGTGCGAATCGGACGAAGGCTACGTTTTGCCGGTTTGGTTGGGAAACACTGCAATATCCTCTGTACAGGTGTGATTTCACATCTTCGGCGACCTGAAGAAAGACATGAGTGGACGTCGGTCTCCGTCGGACGACGAAGTGCATGAGTGAGCACGGTTGTGAATTCGTCAGCTGCCGACCGCGTTCTACATAACGGAAACTGATGGTCTCATCTCCCAAAGGGTTAAACGTCTTGACGTGTGTGGTGATTACTTTTGAATGAAACCGTTCCATGGTTCCGTTCTAGTGTGCGTTCGGTTTTCATTTGACTGCCCCTCGTGTAAACTGCAGGAGACACTTACAGTTTTGAACAAGCTATTATTCAGCAGTCGTATACCAGTTTCAGCATAGGATTAAGCACCCAACCTCTTGCACATAAACGGTAGGTACATTGACCTAGTTTTCCACACCTACTAGGGGTGTCTTCTTCAGAATGAACTGTTGCTAAATCGTAAAATTACATTGCTAGAAAGCAATAGTCAGAATTTGGAGCAGCTATGCTCAAGCCAAAAGTAAAATAAAACGTTCTACTCTTTGCCATGTGTGCCCAGCAGGCAACAACATCGTCAGTCTGATGTTGTTCCCAGATGGGAACATGTGGCAAAGACGAACATTTTATTTTACTTTTGGCTTGAGCATAGCTGCTCCAAATTCTGACTATTGCGTTTTAGCAATGTAATTTTCCTATTTAGCAACAGTTCATTCTGATGAAGACACCCCTAGTAGGTGTTGTCACCTAGATCAATGCACTTACGGTTTATGTGTAACCGGTTGGCTCTTTAGTCTTATGTTGAAACTGGAGGACACACGTTAGGATATACACTATTCGATCAAAAGTATCCGGACACTCGCAAAACAAACGTTTTTCATATTAGGTACATTGTGCTGCCACCTACTGCCATGTACTCCATATCAACGACCTCAGTAGTCATTAGACATCGTGAGAGAGTACAATGGGGTGCTCCGCGGAACTCACGGACTTCGAACGTGGTTAGGTGATTGGGTGTCACTGTTTCATACGTCTGTACGCGAGATTTCCACACTCCTAAACATCCCTAGGTCCACTGTTTCCGATGTAACAGTCAAGTGGAAATTGAAGGGACACGTACAGCACAGAAGCGTGCAGGCCGACCTCGTCTGCTGACTGACATGGAGCGCCGACAGTTGAAGAGAGTCGTAATGTGTAATAGGCAGACATCTATCCACACCATCACACAGGAATTCCAAACTATATAACGATCCACTGCAAGTACCATGACACTTAGGCGGGAAGTGAGAAAACTTGGAGTCCATGGTCGAGCGGCTGCTCATAAGCCACACATCACTTCGGTAAATGCCAAACGACGCCTCGCTTGGTGTAAGGAGTGTAAACATTGGACGATTGAACAGCGCAAAAAACGTTGAGGGGAGTGACGAATCACGGTACTCCATGCGACGATCGATGGCAGGGTGTGGGTATGGCGAATGCCCGGTGAATGTCATCAGCCAGCGTGTGTAGTGCCAACACTAAAATTCGGATGAGGTGGTGTTATGGTGTAGTTGTGTTTTTCATGGAGGGGCTGGCACCCCTTGTTATTTTGCGTGGCACTGTCACAAGGGCCGACATTGATGTTTTAAGCACCTTCTTGATTCCCACTGTTGAAGAGGTATTCGGAGATGGCTACTGCATCTTCCAACACGATCGAGCACGTTCATAATGCACGGCCTGTGGAGGAGTGGTTACACGACAATAACATCCCAGTAATGGACTGACATGCACAGGGTCCTGACCTGAAAGCTACAGAACACCTTTGGGATGTTTTGGAACGCAGACTTCGTGATAAGGCCACACCGATCCACATCGATATCTCTCCTCAGTGCAGCACTCCGTGAAGAATGGGCTGCCATTTCCCAAGAAGCCTTCCAGCACCCAATCAAACGTATGCCTGCGAGAGTGGAAGTTATCATCGAGACTAAGGGTGGGCTAATACCATGTTGAATTCCAGCATTACCGATGGAGGGTGTCACGAACATGAAAGTCATTTTCAGCCAGGTGTCCGGATACTTTTGATCACATAGTGTACGAGAAGACAGGGCAATATTGCAGCCTTACGCCTGTCGTGATGAAGGGAATATATGCTTTGCAAACTGAAGTGAGAGTAGAGCGCGCGTGACAAACGCAACGGCGCCAGGTAAAAGGATGAGCTGGTTCAGGTCGTTACGAGAGGACGGCCGACGCACGCCCCTGCACTTCCGGGGTTTACCACGTGTCCTGGTAAACAGCGCTGGCCTCGCTTATCGCGGCCTTTTATCTGATTGGACAACCGTCGCTGCATGCACAATGGCGCCGGCACGACGTGGTGCCGGCCAACACAGAAACGACATTAAGCACTTCTTCAAATGTACTGTATGTGCCGAACGCACCATGTCAGGTGTGCCCAAGGAATTGTAACATGAGTTCTAATGTTCTCAGTATACATTATCGATGTGTCAGATAGGATCAGTAACACTACGAGACTGTGGCTGACGATGCTTTTGTGTGTAGGGAAATACCTTCGTTGGACGATCGTTGGAAATCACATCAACCTGACAAAATTTACATTTGGTGTCATGAATTGTAGTTCTCTTTGAACGCGGATAAATGTCAGAAAATGCCTGTAACAAAGAAAGATACCCAGTAGTAACCGATTACGAGGTTAGTGTTTAGAGATAATATTAGAAAGCGGTAGGAAATGCGTCAGATAAGTAAATGAATATAAATAAAAGTAAAACAAGATTAATGGAATGTAATCAAAGTGGATCAGGCGATGCTGACGGAATTAAGTTAGGAGATAAGAAACTAAATGTAGTAGATCAGTTTTGTCAATTTGGCAGAAAAATTACTTATGATTGCCGATGTAGGGAAGATATAAAACGCTGACTGGTAATAGCAGCAAATCGTTTCTGAAAAATATGAGTTTGTTACCTTCTAATACAAATTTAAGTTTTAGGCAAACTTTTCCCCGAAGTATCTGTCTGGAGTGAGCCTTGTATGGAAGTGAAACGTTGTCGTTACAGAAATTTATTTGTCTACCTAGTTATTAAAAATATTTCTTATTGATTTACTTGCCTAATTATTCCTCCTATTGCTACCAGTTTCGAAACGGAAAAAAATACAAATGAAAAAAGGAATACTGTTGACAGTCGAACACAGGTTCTCTGCCACATGCCTTGGTCGCTACGCCAGCGGTTCTTTCGTTGCACTGCATTTTCCTGTTAGGTAGGTAAGTGGCAGCAGATAATTTCTTCCTTCGGTTTCCACGAAAATATGAGTTTGCATACCCCATATACGTTGATGGAAAAGACTCAGTTTTAAATTAGCTATCGATCCGGTCAGTTCTAAGTCGACAGCGCGTCATCAACTTTAGGAACTGATGAGTGTGGTGAGGAGGGGGGGGGGGGAGGAGTATCTTAGTCATTCACTTTAGGTTGTACAGAAGCGATTTGCCAAACAAGGGCCGAATCGATTGGCCGCGTCTGAGTCCTTATCCTTTTAGATACACATATAAATTCTTGAAAATTTGTCGTAAGTTTCTATGTGACCAAACTGCTGAGGTCATCGGTCCCTAGGCTTAAACAATACTCAGTCTAACTTAAACTAACTTATGCTAAGGACAACACACACATACCCATGCCCGAGGTAGGACTAGAACCTCCGAAGGGGCAAGCCGCGCAAACCGTGGCAAGGCGCTTCAGTTCGGGCGGCTACCCCGCACAAACCAAAACATTATGACAATTGTACACTGCCGGATGGCACTGCGGGCACGTGAAGCGGTAACAAACGAATGTAAGCGGAGCAGACATGGACGGGGGATCACCCTAGCGAAGATATGGGCTGCACGTGGAGAAATCCATTGAGATAAGCTACTTTAGCGAAGGACAGATTATTATTACGCAGAGCCTGTGTACGAATATCTCGAAAGCAGCGAAACTGCTCGAATGTTCACGTGCTACTGTCGTGAGCATCTACGGAAAGAGTTAAAAGGACAGTGAAACTACCACTAGTCGCTAAATGGCTGGACGTCCACGGCTTTTCGCAGGAGATGGGGTTCGGAGGCTTGTCTGTTCTGTAAAGTAGGATAAACGGTGATCTGTGGCATCTCATCCGAAAGAGCACAATACTGGTGCACATACAAGTGTTTCGGAGCACGCCCTTCATCGTACATTGTTGAACATGGAGCTCCGCAGCAAACCATCCCTACATGTTCAAATGTCGACCCAACGAAATCATCAACTACGACTGCAGTTGGCACGGGACTATCGGGCTTCAACAGTCGATCAATGGAAACGTGTCGGTACTACGGGGAATCACATTTTTTTATATTGTAGGTCGACGGTCGTCTCCACGAACGCCGTCATCGAGGTAAAAGGCGGCTGGAGACGTGCAGTGCGAAAAGGACGCAGGCTGGTGGGAGCAGTATTATGCTGTGGGAGACATTCTTCTGCTCTTGCATGGGACTTGTGGTAGTAATCGAAGACACGCCGACAGCTGCGTACCACATGCGTCCCTTCATGCTTGATGTCGTCCTCAACGGCTATGTCATATTCCCGCAGTATAACTGTCCTTGTCTTGGTGCCAGAACGTGCTGTAACGGCTTGAGAAGCGTTATAGTGAAGTCACGTAGATGTCTCGGCGACCAAATTTACCTGATGTAAACCCTATGGAACCTATCTTATTCGCTGTGGGGCACCATCATCGCGTACGCAAAACAGTGGCCCGTTACTTACTTAAATTACACGAGCTGTGCGTGGACAATTAATGAAACATACCTGCACAAACCTACCAACAAACTATCGAATGGACTCGCATTCGGAAGGACGACGGTTCAATCCAGCGTCCGGCCATCCTGATTTAGGTTTTCCGTGATTTCCCTAAATAACTCCAGGCAAATGCCGGGATGGTTCCTCTGAAAGGGCACGGCCGACTTCCTTCCCCATCCTTCCCTAATCCGATGAGACCGATGACCACGCTGTCTGGTCTCCTTCCCCAAAACCAACCAACCAAACTATCGAATCTCTGATACGCAGAATCAGTAATGTATGTCGTTCCAAAGACGGACAAACCAAGCCATTAAGCAGGTGGTGATAATGTTTTGGCTCATCAGTGTATGTTCGGAAGATCCTGGGAAGGTGGAGTGAATATGTGAAAGACCTCACACGTAACATCAACGTTATAGCGATACGTGTGAATTCATTATTCACAGAACTTGCATACATCTAATCAACAAGACGTTAGTACGAACAGTTCTAAAGAATTGATACAATGTTTGGAGATCTTATGAAGTCTGAACAGCAAGAGAGACATCCAACTAAAGCAGAGGCGTTGTGCTAGGATTATAACAGTTCAGCACAATCCATACGGAAGAGTAACAGCAATTCTCAGATAACTTAAATGCCAATGCTTGGAAGAATGGCGATCTTATTGAATCGATAGCCTGTTCGACAGATTTAGAAAATCTGTGTTCGGAAACGACTGTGCAATCATTACGCTCGCCTGTTGATCAGAACGACAAAATTCAAAGGGGCTGAAAGTTATAGAAAACTAGTGGGCTGAAGGCAACAGCGGAATTTCAAATAGAAATATGGGACAAAATTACCAGGGCTCTCAGCACAGAACAAAAATCTCTCTCGTTGTCTTGACGTGCCGATGAGACTGCCATGCACTTCTTATACTTTCACTGAGTACAGTTCTGCCTTTTGGTGAAATGAAGTTAAAATCAGAAAAGTATTTATTCCATACAAATGTGCAAACGAAATATTGTGTGTAACATTGGTAGCCCAACTTCTTGCAGCAGACTCTTCGAGCACCCAGACTTTCTTAGACCTCAGTGTCCATATACACTCAAGAGCCAAAGAAACTGGTACACCTGCCTAGCATCGTGTAAGGTCCCCAGAAGTGCGGCAGCGCGACGTGGCATGCACTCGACTAACATCTGAAGTAGTGCTGGAGGGAACTGACACCATGTATTCTGCAGGGCTGTCCATAAATCCACAAGCGTACGAGAGGTTGGAGATCTCTTCCGAACAGCACGTTGTAAGGAATCCCAGATATGCTCAATAATGTTCATGTCTGGGGAGTTTGGTGGCCAGCGGAAGTGTATAAACTCAGAAAAGTGTTCCTGGAGCCACTCTGTAGCAATTCTGGACGTGTGGGGTGTCGCACTGTCCTGCTGGAATTGCCCAAGTCCATCGGAATACACAACTGATATGAATGGATGCAGGTGATCAGACAGGATGCTTACATACAGTTCATCTGTCAGAGCCGTATCTGGAGGTATGAGGGGTCCCACATCACTTCAATTACACACGACGCACACCATTACAGAGCATCCACCAGCTTCAACACTCGTCTGCCGACATGCTGAGGCCGTGGACTCATGAAGCTGTCTCCACATCCCTACACGTCATAAGATTTGAAACGAGACTCTTCCGACCAGGCAAAACGTTTCCAGTCATAAACAGTCCAATGTAGATGTTTAGAGGCCCATGTGAGGCTTAAAGCTTTGTGTCGTGCAGTCATCAAGGGTACACGAGTGCGCCTTCAGCTCCGAAAGCCCATGTTTCGTTGAATTGTTCGCACGCTGACACTTGTTGACGGCCCAGCATTGAAGTCTGCAGCAATGTGCGGAAGGCTTGCAGTTCTGTCACAGAACGAATCTCTTCAGTCGTCGTTGGCACCGTTCTTGCAGGATATTTTCCCGGTCGCAGCCATGTCGGAGATTTGATGTGTTACCGGATTCCTGATATTTACCATACACGAGTGTGTCCCATCGCTCGTGCGCCGATTATAACACCACGTTCAAACTCACTTTCGTCTTGATAAGCTGTCACTGTAGCAGCAGTAACCGATGTCACAACTCTGCCGGACACTTGTATCTTATATAGGCGTATTCTGTTTGTTTGCATACATCTGTATTTGAATACGCACGCCTATACCAGTTTCTTTGGCGCTTCAGTGTATACAGGGTGAAAAGTATTTAAACCGACAAACTCTGGCAGCCAGCCGGCGTGGCCGTCCGGTTCTGGGCGCTGCAGTCTGGAACCGAGCGACCGCTACGGTCGCAGGTTCGAATCCTGCCTCGGGCATGGATGTATGTGATGTCCTTATGTTAGTTAGGTTTAATTAGTTCTAAGTTGCAGGAGACTGATGACCTCAGAAGTTAAGTCGCATAGTGCTCAGAGCCATTTGAGCCAAACTCTGGGAGGTTGTAGGGGACATAAAAACAAATATTTTTCCCTAATGTCATTTTTTCCTATGAGAATTATTTAAACCGGTGGAGGCCGTATTACGATCTTCAGTTGTTAGAAGGCGTATTACGCTCTTCAGTTGTAGGCAGCTGCTGTCCACCTGTGTAGCAGTGCATTGTCTCTGTTTACTAATGGAGCGATGCACCTGGGGTGAGTACACTGATATGATTGGTGCGTACTACGTAGCGCACCACAACGGACGAGCTGCACAGCGGGTTTATCAACAACAATATCCTAATCGCCGTATCCCGCACCATACGACCTTTGCTGCTGTGTACCAACGTCTGCGTGAGGCCGGGTCATTTAGCAGATTACCTGGACAGGGACGCCGTCGCACGGTAAGAACGCTGCAATTTGAGGAAGCTTTCTCGCAGCATGTGGAGCGGGATCCTTCAATCAGCACTCGTGTAATTGCATGTAACATGGGGACCAATCAGACGAATGCAAGAACAGTCCTTCGAGAGCACATGTTACGTCTAATTCACGTACCGCGTGTCCACATCCTGGAACCAGTTGATTATCCACACAGGGCACAGTTTTCGTAGTGGTACCTGGAACAGTATGAAATGCATCCTACATTTCTATCCTCTGTGTTGTTTACTGATGAAGCAACGTTCGGGCGTGATGGAGTCTTCAACATGTACAATTTGCATGTTTGGAGTGAGGATAACCCACATGCCACAGTTACTAGAGCTCATCAAGTGCGGTTTTTCATTAACGTGCGGGTCGGTTTTGTTGGGGACTGTTTAATTGGGCAGTATCTGCTACCTAGGCCATTAAATGGCAGGCACTATTACAATTTTCTCGCCAGAGCGTTGCCAGAATTGCTGGAAGACGTCCCGCTCCCTACAAGACAGCGCATGTGATTCCAACATGACGGGGCGCCGGCACATTTCAGTCGTCGTGTGCGTCGATTCCTGGACCGACGGTTCCCAGAAACGTGGATTGACAGAGGTGGTCCTGTACCATGGCCTGCTCGAACCCCAGATATGTCCCCTCTGGAATTTTTTGTGTGGAAAGAGATGCGCAACCTTGTTAACGCAACTCCTGTTGCATCAAAAGAAGATCTGGTCGCCTGGATAGTAGCAGCAGAAGGAACAATTCAGGATACTCGTGGGGTTTTTGCCCGTGTCAGACAGAACATGATCCGACGGTGTAACCTTTGTTTACGTGTCAATGGAGGCATTTTTTTAAATCTACTGTAATTGAAATTTTGTTGTGTTAATGTGTTGTCTCTTGGTCATAAAAAAATGGAAAAGTGTTTCTTGGTTTAATTAATTTGTCGCCAGAGAAATCTTCCTCTACCGGCTTAAATACTCCTCATAGGAAAAAATGGCATTAGGGAAAAGTATTTGTTTTGATGTCCCTTACAACCTCCCAGAGTTTGTCGGTTTAAATACTTTTCACGCTGTATACTCCCTAATGGGAATTGCAACAACAAGATTAAATATACACCCACAGCTTTACTCCGTCAGCCAACGTGCAGTATGTGGCGGAGGGTACTTTGTGTACCGCTGTAACTTGCACCCTGTGCTGTTGCAGTCGCGTATGGTCCGCGGAAAGACGACTGCCGATAAGGCTTCGCGTGAGCTCGAATCTCTTTGATTTTGTCTTCACGGCCTTTCGCGAGGTCTAGGTGGGAGGAAGCAATGTGTTCGTTGACTTTTCTAGCGACGTAGGGTCTCGGATTTTCAGCAGGAGATCATACTGTGACAGGGATCGCCTCTCTTGCAGCGCCTGCCTCTGGAGTTGTCTCAGCGCCTCTGTGTCGCTTTCACGGTTACTAAATGAACCTGTTACGAAACGTGCCACTCTTCTTTGGATCTTCTGTGTTTCCTCCGTCAATCCGATCCGGTAAGGATCCCATACTGACAAGCAATATTCAAGTACTGATCGAACAATTATTTTGTGAGATACTTTCTTTCTTGATACACTACATTTCTGAGGACTCTTCGAATGAATCTAAATCTACCATCTATGTTACATGTGAGTGCAGGATTTCTTGGCGAATTTCATGTATGAAGTCTTCACGGGTTGTCAGCCGAGTAGAATCGTCGTCTCGTAGCAACGTTTCGATGGAATGCGTGTCCATCATCTTCAGGCGAAGATGAAGATGATGGAGACACATTCCATCGAAACGTTGCTACGAGACGACGACGCTACTCGGCTAACAACCCGTGAAGACTTCATATATACCATCTACGTTACCCGCGACTAATTTTGTGATCGCTCCACTTCAAATCGCTCCGTACGCATACTCCTAGACATTTCAGGGAGGTAACTGCTTCCAGTGACTGCTCTCCAATCGTATAATCATACAATATTGGATCTTTTTGTTTGTGTATTTCCCATTCGCTACATTTGTTTATGTTGAGGATTAATTGCCACTTTCTGCACCAGGAGTCGATCCTCTACAGGTCTCCCTGCATTTCACTGCAATTTTTTAGCGTTTCGACTTCTCTGTATACAACTATATCGTCCATAAAAAGCCTCATGTAACTTCTGACATTATCGGTTATATCATTTGCATATATTGTGAAAAGTAATGGTCCAGAAAAATTCCCTTGGAATATGCCCGAAGCTATTTTTACGTATGAAGATTTCTCTCCATTGTTCTGTTTACTAGGAACTCTTCAGTCCAGTCACACGGTTGGTCTGATATTCTGTACATTCCTATTTTGTTCATTAGGAGGTAGTGCGAAACTCTGTCGAACGCATTCCGAAAGTCAAAAACACGGTATGAAAATGGGCGCCTCTGTCTGCTTTCTGTGTCTCGTGGACAAAGAGAGTGATCTGGGTCTCACACAGCGTTTTCAGAACCCGTGTTGCTTCCTGCTGAACAGATTTTCGGTCTCAAGGACTGTCATAATATGCGAGCACAAAAAATATTGCAAAATTATAGCCGGCCGCGGTGGTCTCGAGGTTAAGGCGCTCAGTCCGGAACCGCGCGACTGCTACGGTCGCCGGTTCGAATCCTGCCTCGGGCATGGATGTGTGTGATGTCCTTAGGTTAGTTAGGTTTAAGTAGTTCTAAGTTCTAGGGGACTGATGACCACAGCAGTTTAGTCCCATAGTGCTCAGAGCCATTTGAACCATTTGCAAAATTATACAACAGACCGACGTCAGAGATAATAGTCCAACAGTTGTTTGTGTCTCCTCGACGACTCCTCTTGAAACTGGCAATAACTCCTACAAAGACTACGGCACAGAGCTGCTAGAGAAGGCAATGTATTTCGCATACTCTGTGTAGAATCGAACTGGTATCCCGTCAGGTCAATTGCTCTTTCACCCGTTGAGCAGTTTCAGTTGCTTTGGTCACTTATTTCGCCAGATCCCATTTTGTTCTTTGCGTGACGATATAAGGAGCGAGCGCAGTGCAGTCTCCCTCTGTGAAACAGTTTTGGTAAAATATGTTCAGTATTTCGAACTTCTCTACGTCATCCTCTGTTTCAGTGCCATTATGGTCACAGAATGTCTGGAAAGGTGTCCTCGATATGTTTTCTGATTTAACACAAGACCATAATTTATTAGGATTTTTTGTGAAGTCGGTAGATGAAATTTTAATTTAGAATCCTTTCAACGCTTCACGTAGAGCCCACCTTAGCTAATTTAGTCTTTCCTTTTTTTGCCTAGGACGCTTTCATTACGTTTAAATTTGCCTTCGCAGCAGCTTTCTAACACTATTGCTGAACCATGGTGGGTCTTCTGCATCCATCACACTTTAGTTCAGGGTATTCTTGTCTAAGTGTATCGTAAGATGCTCTGACGCTCATCATTGTCAGGGCTGGCGATCAAGTTTTAGTGGTGACTTTTCAGGTAATCTGAAATCTCTCTCTTGCTATACAGAAAGATCTTCCCGTCTTTCCTTGTATTCCTATTTACAGCCGTATTTAGTGAAGCTGTAACGACCTTATGATCACTGATTCCCTGTCCTGCGCTAACTGAGTCGAAATACGAAATATTCACGTCTCTTTGTCACCAGCGAGACTAAGATGTCGATTTTCTGATTAACAGCTCAAAGTAATCTTCGGATTAATCTCTTAGAACAATTTCCCTCAATTCTCTGACCCTAATACCCGTCCTAATCCCTTTAATCACCCATTCTGTAGCTGGTAAGTTAAAATCTCCCCATAAAACTGTAGAATGACCGGTAAATTTACACGAAACATACTTCAAGTTTCCCCTGAGATATTCCGCCACTGTCACTGCTACTTTAGGACGAACTGTGGCTTTCACAATCACAATACTAAAAGTGAAAACAATTACTAATCCATGTTTACGGTTTAGAATGTGCAGTTACATAAATACTGCGAAATATTAGATAAAAGCAACAGATGAGTAATAGAAGAGGTGTCGCTCTTTATCGAAGTGGTTGCTTTCTCCTAATATACATGAACGCTTATATAATAATACAGAAGTAATTTCTATAATCTGGGAGTAGATTAGCAGTGGTCTTAATTTGTTACTAGTATACTTTATTGAAACAGATTTCAGTGACTGCTTCTCTCTGTTGATGTACAGGTTGAGTCCATGAAGGATATCCGTTATGGAATTTACAGAACGTGATTTGTGAAGGAATATATAAAGTCATGTGAGGTATTGGATTATATCATTATTATTAAATTTCCATCCCGAAATTTTATTTTTTTATAGTTCTTCTCCGTGATTCGAGATCACGTACACAGAAACCTCTTTATACTGGACCCCAACCTAATTTCGCTTTCGAATACAAGTGTCTCAAAATTACAGTCTGATCTGTAGCGTAGCTCGATGTCTACTTCTAGGTTAGTTTTGACGGTAATTTACTGGTTGCGAGATACCGATGGCAAAAGAATGTGAATTACAAGTAAATGGCGTGGCAAAAGTGGTAACAGATTGATTTGTGGCGTAACCAAACGACGTTTGCTCCATATTTAACGCACTTTGCCACATTTAACATTCTTTTCGTAATAAAATTTGAAACTTTTAGAAAAATTCAGTAAACCTATATTAGAAACGGTCAAGTCTCTGACGAGTATTTTGATATGCAATATATACATATAGCGAACATAAACTACGAAAAACTCAAGGTGATGTCAACTACGTGAATTTTATCTGCTATTCTGTATTAAAGAATAACGTCAAACAGCTGTTGATTTTGTTATGCTGCTTCCTAGAATTATCGTTATTAATATTTTACAAAGGTAGGCAGAATCCATATGTTAAAAAACTTCTCATGTTCGCCTATAGTTTATATTTAATTCCCTGAACTATAACCATATAGGTTCACAAATGGCTGCTCACTGATACACCTTTGAAATTCGTAAGTTGTTGGGATAAAATACGTGAAACAAAAGACCATTTTAAATCTGAATAAGAATCATACTGCAGAGTCGACGAACTTGAACGAGAAGCAGTATTGAGAGGAGAATGACAAAGGGTTGTAGCCTAACCTCCATGTCATTCTGTTTGAAAGCTAAGCAAGCATTAAAGGAAACCAGAGAAAAATATTGGGAAAGTTACTTAAAGGTCAAAGAGCAGAACAATTATGTTTGTCCATGGCAAGGACCTGGGATATCAGCTGAGCGGAATCGAAAGAGGCTGTGAGATGAATATCGAATAAACCAAAACAAGGCGAATGTAGCGCAGTCCAAATACATCAAGTGGTGCTGAGGGAATTCGAGTGGGAAAAAGAGATAGCAAAAGTAGTAAACGGATTTTGCTATTTGGGCAGCAAAATAATGGACGATGGCCGAAGAGGAGACACTATAAAATTCAGTCTGGCAATACCAAGACGAAAATAGAAATTTGTTGACATCAAATACAAAATTAAACACCAGGAAGTATTCTCTGAAGATATTAGTTTGGAGTGTAGCCTTGCCAGAAGTGAAACAAGGGTGATAAGCAGTTTAAAGAAGAAGAAAATAGAATCTTTTGAAATGTGGTGTTACAGAAGGATGTTGAAGACTGGATGGGTAATGAAGAAGTTCTGAGTAGAATTGAAAGGAAAAGAAACTTACAGCGCAGCTCCGCAACCTGAGTAATGGAATGGATCAGTTGATGGGACGTATTCTGAGACACCAATGATTAGCTAATTTGGTAATGGCGTTCAATAACAAGGTGGTGGAAGGGGGGGGGGGGAGGAAGACTAAAGCTTGAACACAGGGAGTCTCAAAAGCTTTCCGTTGCTGTATTTATGCGTGTATGAGGAGATTTGTACAGGATTAGGCTAGAGTGGAGGGCAACATTATAACATTCTCCATATTAACAACGAAAATGTGTTCGCCATATTGAGTTGGTCTTCGACAGTCTATTAAACAGTATTGTTTCATGTTTGTGGAGAAGAGTTAAGATTCATTTCAACTGTTTATTTCTAACAGAGGGCGGTACAAAACAACGGAATGCAGGCGTGGTAACTGTGCAGTCTGTTATTTACTCAACAAGTACTGTGCTGGCAGTTACCTGGACGCGTGGTGGGGGTGACTCATCCCTCCGTAACCGGCTGACAGCCATTACGTCAAGAACAAACAATGCTCAGTCCTAGTGACAACACCGCATCTGCTATTTACATAGCTCCTCCGGCGAATTTTAAAAATCGAGCTCGATTTTTGGATCTATACGAGGCAATTCCATCTCCTGGCAACAATAAATCCTTAGTTTCACTAATTAAACGTCTCTTTCGTCGGTTTCAAGTTGTATTCCCTTAATTGCACCGACAGAATTCTTGGAATGCAGATAAGATAATGGAGCGATGGAATTAATCTTAGATAATCACCAACGCCCTTGATGTCGGCAAAACGTTTCACAATATGACCTTCCCTCCAGATGGGAAGAAGATTTATGGAACCTGTCCTTGTACACTTTGATTAGAATATCGCGCTGTCCGCTAAACACGTCCAGATGAGTAGCACATGATTCATAAAGTCACACCTGGTAAAGCTTCCAGACGGGCCGTCTACGCTCTAATCACGATACGTATGTTTTGTTAGCGGTCATTTGGGATTATGATGTTATAACAGATGATCTGTATGGCTGGTGATTTAACAATATTTGACATTTGATATCAGGGAAGTATTAAATATTTATCGTAGCAACAACCTAAAGTGTAATCGAATTGAATTTTCGGTGAAAAACACCTAGTTTACAAGAGCCAACAACCATAAATAAATAATACATAATTTAACACGTAGGTTTCATGTTCATCTTCTACCATACATTGGCCTTTGAACGCGAGTACAGAGAAATTAATGGTAAATGAAATTATCAGCTTATAGGCGAACATAGACTTCGGGCTATGCTACAGATCAATCATTCACCACAACGTATATTCCGTCTTTTTGAGGAAGACAACATATACAAACAAACAAAAAATAAAAAAATAAAAATACATATAAACGAAAGAAACGACTGCAAATGGCAAAACAAGAAATGAAGGAAAACATTCCACACACCGAGATTCGTATTTGAAACAAAACCATTAACAGCGTTTGAAAACTGAAAATGGAAAACAAGTCTTTCTTTGTGGATAGCACAGTTGCGTGCAACAAGTTGAGAAGGTATTCTGATACCACAGAATAATGCTTTTATCCGCAGAAAATGACAGAAATTATAAAAAAATACTTTATTACGAACGTTCTAAGTGTCATACCAGAAAACTGACAGTCTATAGGTACCAATAAAAAAGTTTTTTACAGGTTAATTGTTGCAAAGAAGAAACCAGCAACCAGACACTGTGGTTAATAATGCTATTTGCTGACAGAAACAACGCTGCTATTGGTTTCGAACCGACAGGCTCATCTTCAGACGGATATTCATGTTTATATTACATTTGTTGTTTACATTACTTGATGGCTTTTCTTAACAGCTAATGTGAACAACAACGAATGTTAGTTAAACGTGAACACTCACCTGAAGATGAACTCGTCGGTTCGGAACCTGTAATGGCGTTGTTTCTGTGAATGATTGACATTATCTGGTTGCTGTTACATTTTTGCGAGAATCAACTTGTATTTTGTACACAGTAACGCTCTAAAAATATCAGTTTTCGTGAAAATAGCGGGAAGAAAGATTTTGTTCCAAGTTGCATCAATACAGACGCACTACGTTTTATTTGTAATAATAAAAGTCCAGAAATACGGCATTAGATTTTAAACTAGCGAAACTCTAGTTAGTTAAAACTACTACCCGTATCTTTGAAGTTTTGGAACTCCAAAGCGAAGCACAGGTTAGCAAAAAGATCATGCGCCATCTACTGACACTTGTTTGAAAGACTTGCTCCATGGTTTAGCAACTGGGTCATGTCTACGAACCTGCAACAGACTACCAAGAACACAACAGCACTGAAGATACGGTTTATAAAAGAAAATGGCACTCAGAATGTATGTAATCAGTAACAGAAGAATCAATATACTGCAAAAGCAGAATATGAAGGAAATATCGTCCACAAAATTTGATTAATTCGTTAGTTGGCGGAAACAGACGTACATAGTTAACAGTTATTCATTCGCTGCCTCCAACTTGACACGGAGATGCGTTTGCAACATTTGTTTTATAACGCACGCAGTGCTTCAAAACGTTCAGAGACTTCTCCATTATCTAATACAGCTTTTCTGAATTTGCATTGCAGTTTTTGTTTTTATTGCAAAAAGTGTGTTAGATATAGAAAAGCGTGGTAATTACTTCGCGAATGCAGGCATCAGGCTGCGCTCTAGACCGGCCTCTTATCACAGTATTTACCCCGTATTTACAATCCTTTGGCCTTGCCAGCTCTAACAAAATTATCACTTCCGACATATCTGAAAGCCGGCCACTGTGGCAGAGCGGTTCTAGGCGCTTCAGTCCGGAACCGCGCTACTGTTACGGTCGCAGGTTCGACTCCTGCCTCGGGCATGGATGTGTGTGATGTTCTTCAGTTAGTTAGGTTTAAGTAGTTCTAAGTCAAGGGGACTGATGACCTCAGATGTCAAGTCCCATAGTGCTTAGAGCCATTTGAACCATTTTGACATATCTCAGACCAACGTATTAGATATGTCACCAAGCCAAGGAAAGGTCAGGATGATGGGGTAATGTTTCTCCGTCACACTCGAGCCGAACAGTCGTCAATAACCAAATACATACAACACACATCATAATAATAATTCACTCATGACTTCACACTCTCTGTCTCTTTTAAATATCTTTTTCAACATAACGACACACTTTCTTAATGGCATTCGCAAGCTGTCGCAAAGAAAGACGCAGCAATATTAAGCTAGTCAATCATGACGTTGAAATATTTTGCTGACATGTCTGATAAAACGTGAAAATGAAGGTAGCTGCAATACTGTTATTGCGGCAGTCGGGGTCCTTGTACCACCCTCCATCGTTGTGTATATGCAGCAAGTGCTATAGTGGATTTCTGCCACCCTGTTCCAGAGGAAGCTACCGGCCCGCAAGGTCTGGGCTTTCGAAGAGTGTGGGTTTGCTGGTAGTTGGGAGCGTCAACGTTAGGCGCGTAATGGGGACCCTTAAGAACATGGCTACCAACGAGGAAAAGGAAGCCAGTGTGCACTCCGTGTACATGCCGGAGGGAGTCATTTCGGATGTGGAAAGGGTGCTTCCGGGTGCCATGAAGAGTACAGGATGCAGCCAACTGCAGGTGGTGGCTCACGTCGGTACCAATTACGTCTGTCGCTTTGGACCGGAGCAGATCCTCTCTGGTATCGGGCGGCTAGCGGAAATGGTAAAGACTGCCAGTCTTGCTTGCGAGACTAAGGCGGAGCTCACCGTCTGCACCGTCGCCGATAAAACCGACTGTGGTCCTTCGGTGCAGAGCCGAGTGGAGTGTCTGAATCAGAGGCTCAGGCGGTTCTGTGACCGTGTAGGCTGCATCTTCCTTCATTTGCGCCATCGGGTGGTGGGTTTCTGGGTTCCGCTTAATAGGTGAGGAGTACACTACACAAAGGAACCTCAAAAGGGAACCACAGAAAGAGCGTCCATCTAAAAGGGGGCAGGTAAAACACAGTAAGGTAGTTGTAGAAACGATCCGTATTGTAGCTGTAAATTGTCGTAGCTGTGTTGGGAAAGAACTAGAGCTCTAAGCCCTAATAGAAGGATTGAAGCTCAAATAGTTATAGGAAACAAAGAGATTCACTGCGCGATAACAACAGTGAAGTCATTGATAACAGTGCCACTAAAGCAGAGTTATTAAACACTGTTTTCCGAAACTTCTTCATCAAAGAAGACGAAGTAAATATTTCTGAATTCCAATCTAGAACAGCAGCGAAGATGAGAAACATGGAACTAGGTATCCTCGGTGTAACAAAGCAGCTTAAATCACTTAATAAAATCAAGGCCTCCAGTCCAGATTGTATACCACTCAGGTTCCTTTCAGAGAATGCTGATGCAATAGCTCCTTATTTAGCAATTATATACCACCGCTCGCTCACAGAAAGCTGGGTACCAAGACTGGAAAATTGCTCAAGTCACACCAATACCCAAAAACAGAAATAGGACTAATCCGCTGAATTACAGGCTCACATCACTAACGTCGATTTGCAGTAGGATTTTGGAACATATATTCTAACATTATGAAGTACCTCGAAGAAAACGATATCTCGTCACATAGTCAGCACGGATTCAGAAAATACCGTTCTTGCGAAACACAACTAGCTCTTTATACTCATGAAGTAATGAGTGTTAGCGACAGGGGATGCCAAATTGATTCCATATTTTTAGATTTCCAGAAGGCTTTCGACACCGTTCTTCACAAGGATCTTCTAACCAAACTGCGTGCCTATGGAATATTGCCTCAGTTGTGCGACTGGATTCGTGATTTTCTGTCAGAAAGATCACAGTTCGTAGTAATCGACGGAGTCATCGAGTAAAACTGAAGTAATATCTGGCGTTCCCCAACGAAGTGTTATATGCCCTCTATTGTTCCTGATCTGTATTAACGACATAGGAGACAATTTGAGTAGCCGTCTTAGATTATTTGCAGATGATGCTGTCATTTATCGTCTTGTAAAGTCATCAGATGACCAATACGAATTGCAAAACGATTTAGATAAGATATCTGAATGGCGCGAAAAGTGGCAATTGACCCTCAATGAAGAAAAGTGTGAAGTTATTCACGTGAGTAATAAAAGAAATCCGCTAAATTTCGATTACGCGATAAGTCACACAAATCTGAATTCTGTATATTCAACTAAATACTTAGGGATTACAATTACAAATAACCTAAATTGGAACGATCACATAGGTAATGTTGTGGGTAGAGCAAACCAAAGACTGCGATTCATTGGCAGAACACTTAGAAGGTGCAACAGGTCTACTAAAGAGACTGCTTACAGCACGCTTGCCCGCCCTATTCTGGAGTACTGCTGTGCGGTGTGGGAACAGCATCAGTTGGGACTGACGGATGACATCGAAAAAGTTCAAAGAAGGGCGGCTCGTTTTGTATTATCACGAAGTAGGGGAGATAGTTCCAAAGACATGATACCTGAATTGGAGTGGTAATCATTTAAACAAAGGCGTTTTTCGTTGCGACGGGATCTTCTCATAAAATTTCAATCACCAGTTTTGTCCTCCAATTGCGAAAACATTCTGTTGGCACCCACCTACATAGGGAGAAATGATCATCAAGTTCACGTTTTACACGCGCTTCATTCGAGAGTGGAACGATAGAGAGACAGTTTGAATACAGTGAAGACTTGCATCTGTATATCTGTTGATACGACAGGCGAGAAAACTTCGTTTCATCATCTAAAACCATTCACGGCAAAAAAAAGGCGTATCACGCGGTTCACTCTCTATATTGCCGTTGGTTTCATCTGTGACAGCTCAAAATTAAAGAAAAGAAAAACTTATGATTCATATCCGTCCGAAGCTTCGGTTTCTCTAGAGTTGACGACTTCTCCGAATCTTATCAGCTATTCTCCCGTTTATGAATGTTGTAGGAAAAACGAATTAGTGGTCAAAAATCTCAAGAAATTGGACGCTTCCGCAAAGGGTGATCATTTAGAATAAATATTTTTACTCTATTCCGCATTACCGATTAGTTTTTGAAGTACGTGACATGGGGTACATCAAATCTAAAGAACGACGGAAATATATTACTCAGCATCTTAAAGGAATTTGGATTAGATAACAAAACTACAGGAATAATTAAAGCAACTTTAACCAACGCAATGTCAAAATTAAAATTTATGAGAGAACTGTCAGAAAATTTTGAAACAAAATCAGGTCTAAAACATGGAGATGGCTTTGTTGACCCTACCTCTTAACTGTGCGTTAGGAAAATGGCTAGGGAATGGAAGAAGGTCATAAATTACTAAGAGTCTACAACTAGTTAGAAAGCCAAACAAGTTCACTGCAGATTGTCTATCAGCTGCAAATGAAATGACACTTAATACAGACTTGAAAGTGCTCGAGAACAAATCACAAAAAACCTACAAGGCCGGGTGGTAAAAGTAGGTTTAAAAATGTCATTTGTAAAAAAAAAAAAAAAAAAAAAAAAAAAATTGAATGGGTTATGATAAACATCAGTAATTCACCTCAAAAGCTTACAGCGAATGAGAACAAAAATCAACACCAGACGTATTAAATATCCACGTAGTTAGATATAAAACAGCTTCATGGGCAGCTAGAGAGACTAGAATACACAAAATGAAAAGTACCTTTCAAATGTCAAGAACCATTTATACCAAAAAAATCTCTATCCTGGAAGACAAAACTGAATCTATGAAATAGTCGTGAGACCAGAAATACTCTATGCAACTTAAATTTCTTAAACGGACCACGAAGCGACAGTTCGAAGAATTAGAAACAAATGAGACAGGGCTCCTTTGAAAAATACTAGGGATAAAAAGCAACAGTGAAGAGTGAAGTAGAACGCATAAATATATCTGAAAATTACAAACGTAACAGATGTAATGACAAAAAGGAGATAAAGTCTATGGACACACATGCAGGATGAAAAGTGACAGAATATGAAGTCTGATTCCATGAGGAGGCAGTTGTGCCCAAACGACTGAATTTATTTCAATTAGTGAAGAATGCAGCAATCAGTCGCAAATAATGTTTATTGCACATCCAAATTTCGGTCACTGTGTGGCCATCGTCAATGAAGCAAATGTAAGTCAAAACATTAAAACCACTTATGTACGCACATCTTCTCAAGTGTGAGTGTGAACTCAGTCTTTGACGTGAATAGCCCAGTTGAGATTTTGTGCATATATAAGTGGTTTTAATATTTTACCTTACATTTACTACTCTGAAGATGGGCACATTGTGACCGAAAACTGGATATGCAGTGAGCATTATTTGCGACTGATTGGTGCAGCATTTACCACTCGAAATGACAGAATAACTAAACAAATCTTTGACTTAATAAAGAATTGCAAATACAAAATTACATGGCTGAGAGAAGTAGGCAGAGATACCGAAAATTTAGGGGGTTGACTTGGACGTACTAAGAAACGGAAAAACTTTTAAAGAAACAGCAGAAAAGACACGCTTTCAGGACAACAAAAAAATCAAAACAAAAGAAGTAAGAACATCCGCGAAGAATGAAATATGCATGGACCGAAAGAAAACTGCACTCGGAAAAAAGGTGAACCGGAAACAATGTTCACTTATTGTACCCTTCGAAAGGATTATTTGAAATAATGTAATCTGTAAAATAGGTCGCTGGATACAAGCTGACTGCACTATTCATTCCTCTTTTGTATCTATGTGCTACATTACGCCCGAATCAAATATTAAATAGAAAGTACCAAGTAAAGTAAACCCATTGTCAATCAAGGCGAAATCGTACGGACTGCGGCAATGGGATCCCGCCACAAAGGCACACTCCGCCCCTGATGACGAGCAGCTGTCCCCAGTCCACGCAGCTTTCCCCCCTCCCCCCAATCCACCACCACCCCCCACCCCGGTGCTCTCAGGATCCACGAAACTCTGTGAAGTGTCGCATAAGCCCGTCTCGCTCTCGGTTCTACCGTCACGGCCGCGTCACCATTTTCCCCCATCCCCGTTGGCGACGTCCTTGAACTGACCAGAAGCGATGACCCACCGAGGTTAACGCTATCATGGCGTCTCACGGCTACAGTTTATTTCCGATATACGTCTTCCCTCTGCATTTTAGTAGCCTGGAGAAAAGGACTGAGAATGTTCGCACTCACGAGCCCAACCCGTCAACCATGTTAGTCATGGCTCCTCTGGTAAATTTTTGCACAAAAATGCCTGCTTCTCCGCTGAATGTTTTTGAACAGAAGGCGTATTTGAGTAGTTCAGTCTCTACGGACGGATTTCCCAGACTGTTATCTGTGGAACACTGATGTTCTGTTTGAAGTGAGTAACTGCTCAGCGAAAAGCTATTAATAACATGGCGGCTTTTTAATTTTGACGAAACTACATTTTTTATTTTATTAAGATTTTTGTGTTTAGAACTGACGCATCACTACATAAAACAAGCTTTTATCATTTTTTAAAAATTTTATAAACCTTCAAAATAAACAATGTGTTCCATCACAGTACCAGGATTCCCGAAGTATTCCGTCTGAGAATAAGCTTGAGAACCCTTAATCTAGGGAGATATACATTGTGTAACAGAAGGACGTTATAAAAATTTGGAAGACTGTAGAGGACGGCATTTTGAACGGTTCGATATAAGGAACCTACAGTCGGAAACGTGAAATGAAGTTTCAACAACACTATACATTTCATACACATTCGGTAGGCTAAATGAAACACTAGGAAACTATAGCACTGAAAACGTTTATTGGCAGTGGAGTACAATGAAAGACTGAAAAACGGAATCTGTGGCTTCACTGCTATAGAGTAAAAGTTCAATGTGACGATCATCAACGTCGTTAATGATGCGCAACGATGAACCGTGTTTTGCCTGATTCTGTGCGACGTTCCTCAATCCCATCTGTAAAGATGCGAGTAATAAGTTCAGGTTGTGTTCCTATTGGTGTCGAGTGTACAGAGGAATTTACGTAATGCCAGAGGAAAGAGTCAAGAGGGGCGAGGTGAGGGGAGAGCAGTGGGCAAGGGACTGGGAATGCCCTTCCAGTTAATTTTCTGTCTGAGACTGTCCATGAGATCTGCCCTGACGCGAGGGTAAAAGTGCTCTGGAGCACCATCGCTCTCGAACCACAACCTAGTGCGCAGTTGCAAGGGAACGTCCACCACAAGTTCAGGCAAGGCATTCTCCAGAACGTTCAAGTACCATGCACCACTCAAGCGATCTGGTCAGATGTGTGGTCCAGTAAGGTGATCTCGAAGAATTCCAGCCCAGATGTTCACTGAGAATCCCACCCGATAACTTCTCGCACAGATGATATGTGGGTTTTCAACAGCCCAGTGATGGCTTTAGAAACATTAATTCTCATTTCCGGTCGCAGGTTTCTATATCAGAACACTCAAAATATCATCCTCTACACTATTCCAAATTTTTACAACGTCATAGTGTTACTCCTGTATCAGAAATTCTGTGTGCGGGTACGAGGGTGAAGTTGAGGCATTGTAAGCTACAACCATCCCTTAGGTGTTACAGTGTTTATCTGTACGGTCTCATAGCTATTTATCAGCCCATAACTAGTAAGTTCTTCTTTTATCATATTTGTTACTGCATGTCCCCTGTTCTGTAGGCCGTGATAGTTAAAACTTGCACCTTTATCTCTTCAACCTAAAACATAGTTATAGTAATGAAATGAGCCGTATCCATGCTATCCATCTCTGTGTATGTTTATATATTTATCTTTTACCATTAATGAGATGATGGTGCCGTGGCTACACAGAGTGTACATTAACAAAACCGACGAACTGTAGGAACTTCTCTCTGACTGGAAGTGGAGGAGAAAAGGTCCTACGAACATATGTCCGGATATGCATCGTTGCCACGGTAGATGGCGCCGACGAATGGAAGTTCCTCCGGCCACGTGCCCTGTGCTCCTTGTGTGTTACAACTTAAGTGATTGACACTGCGAACTGTAAGCAGCGGAAGGGTCCGGCATTCATGTGGTGAACAAGCTGAGATGACTTTTTAACCGAGATAACATTTGTGTACTGCCAAGCAGATGGAAGCGGACGAGAGGCTGCACGACTATACCAAAACAAGTGCCCTCACGGTCACCAACCACATCGCACAATATGTCAAGCCCTTTTGGGCGTTTGTGTGATCATGTGTGATTTAAGACAGACGAATATCCAGGGAGACAGAAGTGCGTACACCATATTTGGAGGACCGGGTTCTAAGGGATATTGAGACGAACACTAGCATAAGTTCCAGGCAAGTGGCCCGCCAACATAGTGTAAGCCAAAGTACGATTATCTGTATCCTGCATGACAACCGCTAGCACCCCTATAACCAGCAATGACGGCAAGGATTATCACCAGCTGATTTCTCTCTAAGGGAAGGATTTTGTCGAATTTTTTTTTTTTTGCACGAGACCATCACAATTATGGGATTTCTGTCATCAGTCCTCTTTACCGACGGAGCAACCTTTGCCAAAACTGGCATCATAAGTATGCATAATAGTCATCTGTCGGCTACAAACACGGCACGTGCTCAGAGGAACTTCCAGTCATCAGAGCCATCTACTGTGGTAACGATGAATTTCCGGCCACATGTTCATAGGACCCTTTTTGCTCCATTTCCGTCCATGTAGTCTGTCGGTTTTATTACTGTTCACCCCGTATACGATATCTCTTAACATCTGGCTGTCGTATCAAGTATTCTCAAGTGTTGCAAAAAATCGCAGGTCATAACCTGTAACTGTTTGTGCTTAACTGTGTGTCTGAATAGGAGTTGTTAAATCGCGTGCTGTGTTGTCAACACTGGTATGTAATGGATCGATTTCTAGTGTTATATTTACATCTCCATGAGCTACATAACCAGAAAGTGGCAAAATAATTACTCATAATTTTTAATTTTTATTTATATGCATTAAACGGCCCCAACTATTTCCACCAGACCCACTATCCTGGTGACTGGCAGCATGTGGTACAACATGTGAAGCGATTCTAAATTCCAACCACCAGCCGTCATTCCCGCGAAAACTAGCTAATAGAAAAATACATGTTTTTTGAAAGAGCAGTATAAAACGACTAGTTACAATATTCACTATTTTAACTAAAGTCGTTTATTCAATGTCCCTAATGGATAACATGAAAAATAATGGTATCGTCGTATTTGGAAGACGTAATTACAAATTCCTCTGACACGTTTACACCATATTACAACTGAAATTCCTCGAAATACATCGTTTTACTTCTTTGAAACATAATCAGAGAACTTTATTACAGTCATTCCCTGTTTCAGTCACCCATAACCCACAAAAAAAAAAAAAACACTTGCTGAATTTCCTCATAATATGTCCTCAGTTGAGAGAATAATCCGTTCTCTAGAGGACGTTGATCCATCGAACAGCTATAGTTTTTCGTTAAACTTCATTCCCATAAGAGAATCGGAAACTTCTGTTTCCATTAACAATGCTGTACCATGAAAGAAAACGTTTTTATCTATTATTACTACTAATATTATTATTATCTCGGTGGTACCATCTAGGACTACGTTACGTCGTGTTACATTTGGCAATAAACTTTGCTTTCTCTGAAGCTCAAATTTCCTTCATTCTTTGTGAGTGGACTTGATTACGCTGTTTCGTCCTTCTTTTTGGTTGTTTGTTTCAGTGCAGCCCGTTCGTCACAATCTTCTTGCGGAAGAGATCGCTGTCAAAGCACCTTCGGGTTTGGTTAATAGAAGTTGGAAGTCTTCTTTCATGTTTCTAAACCAGGCAATTGTGATTTTGGGTTTGAATAAAAAGTGGAAGATCTTGTCTGTCAGCCTGTGTGAACATATCACAAAATCATGGAAGTCTTTTGCGGACTGAGTCTGCAACCAAACAGTTATTCACGTACGTGTGTAGAACGTACGAGACTGGTGATATACCACCAGACTTTCGAAAAAACACCATCCACACAATTCCGAAGACTCCAAGAGCCGACAAGAGTGAGAACTATCGCACAATTAGCTTAACAGTACATGAATCCACGTTGTTGAAAAAATGTATGTACAGATGAATGAGAGGAATGGACAACAAAACTGAAGGTCTGTTAGATGACAATCAGTTTGGCTTTAGTAAAAGTAAAGACACCAAAGAGGTAGTTCTGACGTTGCAGTTGATAAAGGAAGCAAGACTAAAGTAAAATCAATACGCGTTCATAGGATTTATCGACTTGGTAATAGCATTTGACGATGCAAACTGACGCAAGATGTTCTAAATCCTGAGAGAAATAGGAGTAAACTAAAGGGAAAGACTGCTAGTACACAAGAACCTGGAGGAAACAATAAGTCTAGAGGACCAAGAACGAAGTGCACAGATTAAAATGGATATAAGACAGGGATGTAGTTTCTATACCTCGAAGAAACAATGACGGGAATAAAAGAAAGGCTCAACACTAGGATTAAAATTCAAAGTGAATCAATGTTAAGATTCGCTGAATACATTGCTATCCTCAGTGAAAGTGGACAAGAATTACAGGACGTGTTAAATGGAATGAACAATCTAATGAGCACAGAATATCGATTCAGAGAACGTCTAAGAAAGTTGTAAGTAATGAGAAGTGCAGAAATGAGACCAACGAAAATCTTAGCATCATATTAGGCGATTGCGAAGTAGATGAAGTTAACTAATTCTGCTAGACAGTAAAATAACCAGTGATGGACGGAAGAAGGAGGATAAAAAAAGCAGACTAGCACAAACAAAAAGGGTATTCCTAGCCAAGAGAAATCTACTAACATCAAACGTAGAGCTTGATTTGATGAAGAAATTTGCTTACTGTATTCATCTCTTCGTCTCCCTCTACGATTTTTATTCCCTCACACTTACCTCCAGTACTAAATTGGTGAGTCCTTGATGTCTGAGAATGTGTTATATCAACCTACCCCTTCTTCTAGTCAGGTTGTGCCACAAATTTCTTTTTTCCAAATTTCTGTTCAGTACCTCCTCATTATTTATGTGATCTACCCATCTGATCTTCAGCATTCCTCTGTAGCACCACAATTCAAAAGCTTCTCTTCCCTTCTTGTCTATACTGGTTATAGTCTTTGTTTCACTTCTAAAAAATTACTTTCAGAAAAGACTGCCTGAATCTTAAATCTGTATTCATTGTTGACAAATTTATCGTCTTCAGAAACGCTTTTCTTGTCACATTTTATATGTCTACATTTTACATCCTCTCTACTTCGGCCATTATCAGTTATTTTTCTGCCAAAACAGCAAAACCCATCTATCACTTTAAGTGTCTCGTTTCCTAGTGAAATTCCCGCAGCACCTGATTTAATTCGACTACATTCCATTATCTTTGATTTGCTTTTGTTGATGTTCATCTTGTATCCTCCTTTCAAGACACCGTCAATTCCGTTGAACTGCTCTTCCAAGTCATTTGCAGTCTCTGACAGAATTACACTGTCATCAGCAAACCTCAAACTTATTATTTCTTCTCCCTCGAACTTAATTCCTACTCCAAGTTTTCTTTTCTGTCCTTTACTGGTATATAGATTGAATAACATCGGGGTTAGGCTACAACTATCTCACTCCTTTCTCAAGCACTGCTTCCCTTTCGTGCCCCTCGACTCTTATAAATGCCATCTGGTTTATGTACAAATTGTAAATAGCCTTTCACTCCCTGTATTTTACCTCTACCATCTTTGGAATTCTAAAGAGAGTGTTCCAGTCAACATTGCCAAAAGCTATCTCTAAGTCTACAAATGCTTTAAACGTCGGTTTGCGTTTCCTTAACCTATCTTCTATGAGAATACGTATGGTGAGTATTGCCTCGCGTGTTCCTACATTTCTCTGGAATCCAAACTGACCTTCCCTGAGGTCAGCTTCTATCAGTTTTTCCATTCTTCTGTAAAGAATTCGTGTTAGTATTTTGCAGCTGAGACTTATTAAGCTGATAGTTTGGTAAATTTCACACCTGTCTGCACCTGCTTTCTTTCGAATTGTTGTTATTATATTCATCCTAAAGTCTGAGGTTATTTCCCCAGTCTCATACATCTTGCTCACCAGATGGAAGAGTTTTGTCAGGGCTGGCTCCCCCAGGGCTATCAGCAGCTCTAACGGAATGTTGGCTACTCGCGGGGCCTTGTTTCGACTTAGGTCTTTCAGAGTTGTGTCAAATTGTTCACGCGGTCTCATATCTCCCTTCTCATCTTCCTCTACGTCCTCTTCCATTTCCATAATATTGATCTTAAGTATATCGCCCTTGTATAGACCTACCCCTTCCACCTTTCTGCTTTCCTTTCTTTGCTTAGGACTGGTTTCCCATCTGCGTTCTTGATATTTGTGCAGGTGGTTCTCTTTTCTCCGAAGGTCTATTCAGTTTTCCTTTAGGCAGTATTTATCTTACCCTTAGTGATATATGCTTCATATGCTACATTTTTACATTTGTCTTCTAGCCATTTCTGCTATGCCGTTTTGCACTTCATGTCGATTTTTTTAGATGTTTGTATTCCCATTCGCCTGCTTCATTTAATGAATTTTTATATTTTCCCCTTTCATCGATTAAATTCAGTATCTCTTGTGTTACGCAAGGATTTCTACTAGCCCTCGTCTTTTTACCTACTTGATCTTCTACTGTTCTCATTATTTCATCTCTCAATGCTACCCATTCTTCTTCTACTGTATTCCTTTTTCCTGTTCTTCCCTAACGCTCTCTTTGAAACTCTCTATAACTTTTGGTTCTTTCAGTTTATCCAAGTCCCATCTCCTTAAAATGCTGACATTTTGAAATGTCTTCATTTTTAACCTGCAATTCATAACCAATAAATTGTGTCAGAGTCCACATCAACCCATGGAAATGCCCTAAGATTTAAAATTTGTTCTAAATCTCTGTCTAACCATTATATAATCAATCTGAAACCTTTCAGTGTCTCCAGGTCTCTTCCACGTATATAACCTTCTCTCATGAATCTTAAACCAAGTGTTGGCTATGATTAAATTATGCTCTGTGCAAAATTCTACCAGGCGGCTCCTTTTTTCATTCCTTTCTCAACTATTACTTTTCCTTCTCTTCCTTTTCCTACTATCGAATTCCAGTCCCCCATGACTATTAAATTTGAGATATGGTTCTAGAAAAGAATGTTGGAAATTAGGGGGTCTGTTAAGGTAAAGAATGAGGAGTTGATCTGCAGAATCGGCGAGGAAACAAATATACGGAAAACTCTGAAAAGAAGAAGAGGCAGTATGATAGGACATCTGTTAAGATTTGAGGGATTTATTTCCATGTTACCAGAGGGAGCTGAAGAGGGTAAAAACTTTAGAGGAAGACAGATATTGGGACATGTCCAGGAAACAACTGAGGACGTAGGCAGCAAGTGCTACCCTGAGATGAAAAGGTTGACACAGAAGAGGAATTCGTGGCGGCTGCACCAAACCAGTCAGATACCTGATACTAGAACCGTTTTGAAATTCATCCTCATGAAAGTCTCCTAAAAATGGTGACGGCAGCTGTTTTGTTTTAGAAGATGATAAAATAGTGGAATCAATGGCAGAACAAGCTTAAAAACATTTTCTCCGTATTTTATGGATAGAATGTTTAATAGCTGCAAGCACGCAGTTGCCACAATTCTACACCACACGTTCTGGCTTAGGAAGCACAAGTGACGAAATAGACATCCTTTCTGTGGTATTTGCCCCGCTCCCTAATAACAACAAAGATACAGGCGTTCATATTTTTTCGTCTGATTAGACGACCAACTGCTCATGGTGGCATAGAAAAGTGAACATTGATTTTGAGACAGCTGCGGTATCGCCCTCCATCATAAAGTTTTCTCCTGATATTGAAAAAAGAAGTGGATGTTATTTATGTTGTTTCTCTATGAAGAAGAGTTTATGGAGAAAAGCTCAAGATTTCTCTTAGAAGTATCCTCAGAACGAAGATTTAAGACTTAGCGTCAACACGTGTAAAGCGCCAGCACTTGTAAAACTGACGAAAGTAACGGATGGTTGGGGATACATGCGCAAGCTCCTATAGACGAAAAACGCCCCCAATGTTTCGACTACTTTTTCGACATCCTCACAACAATGCCAATTGCTAGGGAAAAAGGCAGCGAACGATGAATGCTGCTGAAGGGTAGTACATCAAAATAAATAATATTATTTCAAACTCTCAGCCGGTCGGAGTGGCCAAGCGGTTCTAGGCGCTACAGTCCGGAACCGCGCGGCCGCTACGGTCGCAGGTTCGAATCCTGCCTCGGGCATGGATGTGTGTGATGTCCTTAGGTTAGTTAGGTTTAAGTAGTTCTAAGTTCTAGGGGACTGATGACCATAGAAGTTAAGTCGCATAGTGCTCAGAGCCATTTGAACCATTTGAACTCTCACCCTAGAATCAATCTTTTGGTTGAACGCTCGGAGAAGGAAGCGGAGCTCAGAAACTGCATGTACCTGTAGTTGGCGATGAATCTTGAAGGGAACTAGAGGAAGAAGAAATGCTTGAAGCTGGACAACGGATAGAGATAATTAAAAAAAATATGATGAGACTGGCAACATTAGATGCTGCTTGAAAGCCATTTTCCGCGTTCAGAAACTGGACAAAAATATATTCAATGGGAATCTATTAAACAGCTATAAAACACTATTTCTTCACTCACTGTTCGGTTTAAAATTATTAATTATACTGAAGAAGCATCATTAGCGACAATTTTAAGCCATGTCAGTAAATAAACCGTACTTCAATTCTTGCATAAAAATGATGAAGCTTATTTAAACATTTTAAAAACACTAAAATAGTAAGAGAGTAATTACAATTTTTGGTCAAAAGCCAGTGAAAAGTTTTATGGGAATCGGCCTTTTTTAGTTGTAACCATTGAAGATCGTTTCAGATATCAGATTAGTATCCCTAAACGGTTTAATGATGAAATTAGCTTAATCACTAAACCAGGGGGCTGGCCTAGAGAAGCTGGCAATAGTAAATCTCTGCTAAGCAAATACCTTTGAATTTCATTAGACATTTTCAGCAGACATTCTCAGGAGTAGCAACGAGTCTCATGTTTTAGGCATTAGGCCGTGGTCCAAGGCATATTTATCTGCCTAACGTTTAGTCTCCCGATGTTGGAGACATCTTCATAGGCTATAACTACATAGAAAGCAGTTACAATCTCGAACAAGCTCAGTAAGCCGAATTGTTATCTAGCCTTTGACGAAGTCTCCAGCATTAGAAGACCAAACATTAGGCACAGAAATATCCTATGGACAGCGGCCTAATGTCCATAAATCAATAATAGCCAAAGACACAAATTCCGTCCGTGAGAGCCAGCATAGTATGATCAGAAAACCTTATTGTCTGTAAGCCACCGTAAAAGGTCTATATTCCCAATTTTTTCTTTTGTTATTGTGTTTTTTGACAGCCTTGATTAATAAAATACCAAAAAAAACGCTTAACTGTTCTTCGACACTTGCCTTCTTGATATAGTGTTGTCAAATGTAAATATTAACATATCTATTGATAGAGTGATGGTGGTTTCAGTATACCGAAGGACTGACAAAACTGTATTAGTAGTAAGTACTGAACTTGTGGTGGCCCGGTGTGTCCTGGTGGTATTGGGAAAGAGATGGGCACGACGCCCCACAGGGGGTATTTGACAACAGCGCATGGTCGAGAACCGCTTCCGTCGTCCCTAGGTATGGGTGTCCAACTAACCTGTCACAGATGGTGTCCGTAAATCTCCGGTAAACCCTGTTGTCCGCATATCTCAGTGTCCGCATTTCTCTGGCATTCTTTTCATCAATCTGTAATAAGTTTCCGTCCTGCTGATTTTTTCAAAAACATATTTGAAACGCATTGCAGACAGCCTGTCGTTTTGTCTGACTCCTGATCTGGTCTCAGAGAAGTTTGCGAGTTGTCCTAGAAAATTTATCTTAGAATTTGTATCCGTTAGGGAGACTCCCATTAATGCCACCGATTAAGGTCAAACCCAAATTCATTACGGATGTTTAACAGGATTTCTCGGTATGTTGAATCGTAGGCTTCCTTCAAGTCTACCAAGACTGACACATACAGTTTATATCTTAGGGTGCAATCTCTGATGATTAATTTGAGGTTATAGATCTGTTCGGCCTTTGTACGACCTTTTATGAAGCCCTCCTGATATTCCTCTATTTGATGCTTATCTTGGGCTTCTAAACGCTCCAGGATGGCAAATGAGAGAATTTTGTAGATTACCAGTAGCAACGATATTCCTCTACAGCTATTTATGTTTCTCATGCTGCCTTTCATATACAGTGAAAGGATTAGTACAAGAGTTCAACCGAATTTATTATTGTTATTGTTATTATGATTACATGACATAATAGAACACACACAAGTACATACACAGTCAATTTACAAATTATTGATAAAATTTCACAACCAGATGGCAGTGGTCGGTGCCAATTCTTGCTAATCTTTCACACAAAACACTGAGAGGGCAGTTCTCCACAGTATGTCTTATTGTCTGTTCCTCTGTACCACAGTCGCACACACTTTTATAATAACTTCTTCATGGTGTGGCCACATCTCTCATCCTCCATTCGGAGGACTCTGGACCTTTCATGCAGGGGAAATCAAACCTTACAAACTTCGTCGTTGGGTTTTGAATTAAGTGAGCACTCTGGGTAAATGTTGGTTCATACCAGCGTTCTTTCCACTTCTCAGTAACATCGAAAACGTCTTTGACCCGAAGATCGATCCAAGGTGAAGTTGAAGTTAAAATCTTCTAAGTTATTAGGCAGCTTCATGTTTCTTCTAAAATGATCGACGTTTCGACCCCTCTGCTGGGATCTTCCTCAGGATCTTCTGATGTCCGCTGCTGCTAGAACTGTTCTAGCAGCAGCGGACACCAGAAGATCCTGAAGAAGATCCCAGCAGAGGGGTCGAAACGTCGATCATTTTAGAAGAAACATGACGCGGACTAATAACCCAGAAGATTTTAACCTCAGTGACAGCGATCACGAACGCCTGCAGACTTACATACAAGGTGAAGTTGGGAATGCGAGTCGGTAACCGTTACTTTCCAAAGAACCAAATGTAAGCCAAAATGAGATTTTCACGCTACAGCGGAGTGTGCGCTGATGTGAAACTTCCTGGCAGATTAAAACTGTGTGCCCGACTGAAACTCGAACTCGGGACCTTTGCCTGTCGCGGGCAAGTGCTCTACCATCTCAGCTACCGAAGCACGACTCACGCCCGGTCTCACAGCTTTACTTCTGCCAGTATCTCGTCTCCTACCTTCCAAACTTTACAGAAGCTCTCCTGCGAACCTTGCAGAAGTAGCACTGCTGAAAGAAAGGATACTGCGGAGACATGGTTTGGCCACAGCCTGGGGGATGTTCCCAGAATGAGATTTTCACTCTGCAGCGGAGTGTGCGCTGATATGAAACTTCCTGGCAGATTAAAACTGTGTGCCTGACCGAGACTCGAACTCGGGATCTTTGCCTTTCGCTGGCAAGTGCTCTACCATCTGAGCTACCGAAGCACGACTCACGCCCGGTACTCACAGCTTTACTTCTGCCAGTATCTCGTCTCCTACCTTCCAAACTTTACAGAAGCTCTCCTGCGAACCTTGCAGAAGTAGCACTCCTGAAAGAAAGGATACTGCGGAGACATGGTTTGGCCACAGCCTGGGGGATGTTTCCAGAATGAGATTTTCACTCTGCAGCGGAGTGTGCGCTGATATGAAATTTCCTGGCAGATTAAAACTGTGTGCCCGACCGAGACTCGTACTCGGGACCTTGCCTTTCGCGGGCAAGTGCTCTACCATCTCTTTTTTTATTTTTAATTTTTTTTGTCTCCTTCCTCCCCTTCAACCCGTCCATTACGCTCGCCAATGTTGCCTTCTCGGCCCGGCTTCTGCGCCTTTAAAGATTGAATGTGACTTGATGATGTGGAAACACGCTTCTTCTGAACGACAAACGAAGTATTCCCTTTCTGTTGCCTTTGTTTGCAACATGGCTTGAATAAAAATAAATGTAAATTCCATTGAGAAGGCAATCACATAATTGTTATGGAAATGTAACTGCATCTGTAAATTTCGTTCTCCATGCGTGGAAAAACGGAAAGAAGCAAACTCATTATTGCTGATAAGTAAAATTCCTTTTTCAGAAGGTAATGAAGTAAAATAGGCTTCTTCTGCTTGATTTTACACATAATTAACATAAATGTGTCTTGTTGTGAAAAGAAAAGGAAAGAAAGACAGAAACTAAATAAAGGGTTTATACCAGTTTCATCACTGTGCTTCCCCGAAAACAAAGTAATAGATACACATAGGCTTAACTGGTCTATACTGATGATCTTCTCTGATTACTTTCTGTTGGAAATCCTCCACCTGCTACGTGAAGTACAAACTTTAACCAAAAATCATTCGTCTAATATACGAAATGCTTGGATGTGTGATGTAAATTACGCATTGCTATTGTTTACAGGATTGTTTTAGTTAAAAAATTTGCGTAATTTTCTTTGTTTTTTTTTAGGACACATCAACTTGTGGTGCTCAGTTGTAAGGTATACCCAGAAGTCCTCCCTATTGCTTGATTCTTTTGCTAGGATGTAATGCATCGTTTGGCCTTTCAACCATTTAATTGCATTTCGTTGGCCGGCCGTGGTGGCCGAGCGGTTCTAGGCGCTACAGTCTGGAACCGCGCGACCGCTACGGTCGCAGGTTCGAATCCTGCCTCGGGCATGGATGTGTGTGATGTCCTTAGGTTAGTTAGGTTTAAGTAGTTCTAAGTTCTAGGGGACTGATGACCTCAGAAGTTAAGTCCCATAGTGCTCAGACCCATTTGAACCATTTTTTTGCATTTCGTTTTGTTTTAGGGTAAGGTATACCGTCAGGGTTTAAAAATTCAGCGGTCGTAACGGCATTAGGCGTAGTTCTGCTGACGCTCGCTATCTTTTGTCTTATGTAGAGCCATATTTCTTTTACCCTGTCACACAGCAATCTATGCTCTTCGGTGTCTGGTATATTACATAATGTACACAGCGGTGACTCGGCCAATCGAATAGAGTGGAGTTTAGAGTTCGTCGTAGTTTTCCTGTTTACAGCAAAGTACCAGATCGATTGACATACGTTGGCAGGTTCCGGCAGTGAATATTTTCCCATATTGTTTCCCAGTTATAACAAGGATACTTTTGTTCTACGTCGTTTCTGGGTTTGTCTTTCATCAAGTTATTGTAAAGTTCTTTTACATTCATGATGTCTTTTTCAGGAATCCTTGCCTGTATGTAGCTGTATTCTACGAAGAAGTATTTCAAGTGGTATAGTCCGTTGGGTATGTGTTGGACATTTATAGGTGCACTGACGCCAGCAGGAGCTATTTTGTTTAACAAATGTGCAGCAAGGGTACCACTTGGCTCTTTCCATTGTTTGTATGTGGTAGCAAGGTATAAGGCTTGCGCTTTTTTGCTGACATCGGTGAGATTTAACCCACCGCATTTCGTAGGGAGCATCAGTTTGTCATATTTGACTCTGAAAATACGTCCGCGGCTCACAAAGTGTCCTAGTGCAGGTGCGATGCTTTTCAACAAAGTCGCAGGTGGTGGCAGAACTTGTGCTACAAAATTAACTTTGGATGTGATGTATACATTTGCCACTGTTGCTTTTTGAAGTTCATCTAGTTTCCTAATACTATGTGCTTGTACAGAGGCGCGTATGCTGTTAAGTAGTTATCGATAATTCGCAGCAATAGTGTGCTTGATATTTCTTTTAAAATCTATGCCGAGACATTTCATGGTTACAAGCTCGCGTAACAGATCCTGCGTTTGCGTCCCAATTCCACGCCGATGTTGAAAATCCCCGACTTTGTTCTATTAAGTTTTGCACCAGATGCCTGTTCGTAGTGCGCTCTGTACTTCAGCGCCATTCACGACTAGGAAGCCAACATCATCAGCATATGCCTTGCACACGATCTTTTCTCCATGTATTTGTAGTCCTTGTTTCATAAGGGAGGCAAGCAGGGGCTCGATGGCGATGGCGTAGAGTGCCATTGACATTAGACACCCTTGCCTAATGGAGCTGGTGACGTCAATCGGGCGGCTAATGTGTGTCCTTTGATGACAAATCTGGCTGAGTTGTTTGTTAATGTATTTCTTACTACCGCAATGAACCTAGGTGGGAAGCCCATTGCTCCCATGGTGCGAAGGAGAAAACTATAATTAACTCTGTCGAAGGCTTTATCAAAGTCGAGTGAGATGAGTGCACATTTTATTTTGCAGACGTCGGCCGTTGAGATTAGGTCCCTGTAATCACAGAGGGTCTGGAGAATTCTTCTGTCTTTGCCCACACTTGTTTGATAAGGGCCAGTGACGCTGGTCATTGTGGTTTTCAGCCTGCGAGCGAGGATGCGGCAAAGATTTTGTAATCGCTGTTTAAAAGCGTAATTGGCTTCAGAGCGCTTATAGATTTCGTATTGGTAGTTTTTGGCACCAACACTACGAGTCCCTCACGAAATTCTTTCGGGATGTCATTTTCAGGGTTTAGCAGTTCGTTGCAGATGAGAGTAAACTTGCCTTTTACGAGGCCACTGAATCTGCGATAAAATTCTGCCGGAATTCCATCTGCCCCTGGAGCCTTATTTTTCGTGCTTCGATATATAGCTTCTTCGACGTCTTCTTCAGTCACTTCCGAGATGAGAGTTTGTGCTTCCGCTTGGCATACTTTGCCCTGGAGGTTGATCATTAACTCGTCTTGAAGCTGTTCGTCAACCGGTTGACTAGACATTAAGGATTCAAAATGCTGTACGATTGCCTCTTTAATCTCTCTCTGCATCGTCAGCTTCCTTCCATCATCAGTTGTTATTTCGGATAATATCTTGCGAGACGCCCTTTTGCTTTCACGAATGACATGATAAATGGAAGTGGCCTCGTGCTGTGCTATATTCTGGGCACGCGACCTTATTTGGTAGCCTTCCAGTTGTTTACGCCGTAGTGCTAAAATTCTTGCTTTAATTTTGTTAATTCTTTCGTAGTTGTCCACAACTGTTGCATCGGACTTGTACAAATCCCTTAGACATTGAAAGTAAAATTCTATAGTTGATTTGTACCAAAAGTTTTTGTCTTTGGAGTAGTTTATGAAAAACCTCCGTATTTTAGGTTTGGCATGTTTCAGCCACCAGTCAGTGCCAGAGTTGTACGAGCTAAATTTGCTTTCACACTCTCTCCATACCTTGTAAAATGCCTCCTGACAAGCATGGTCTTCCAGATGTGACACGTTGAGCTTCCATGTGCCTCTACCTTGTTTTATCAGGTTTATTGTGCATACATATGCAGCACGATCCGAAAAAACGGTAGGCCATACTTCGGACTGCAAAATGAGGTGTTTCAAATTTTGCGTTACATATATCCTGTCGAGACGGCTCGCCGAGTGACTTGTGGCGTGGGTGAAGCCAGGGGCTGCACCGTGCATATGTTCCCATGAGTCTATTAGTCTTAAGTCATTAACTATACGTTCCAGTTCAGTACACTTGTTGAGATTGGGACTTTGGTCTTTGGCACGCAAAACACAGTAAAATCTCCTCCCAGGATAAGGTGTTCATATCGAGTTCCAAATAGTGGGACAATTTCTTCTTTAAAGAACTCCGTTCTGCGGTGCCTGTTACTGGATCCTGAAGGGCCATACACGTTAATGAGTCGTATGTTGTTTATTGTGGCCGCTATGCCTTTACTGTTTGGTAGTTTTACTACATCTTGGACTACTGTGCCCTCCTTTGTGAGCAGAGCCGTGCCCATTTCCGCTCCATGCCCTGGGTTTGCAATGGCGTTGAAGCCTGGTACGTTACCAAGCTGAATGTCTGTCACTTCTTGTAAAAGTATAATGTCACTGTCAGAAGCATATATAAAATCTTTTAAGTTCCGTAGTTTAAAGAAACTATGAATCTTATTAAGGTTTACTGTCGCGACTTTGTATGCTTGTATGTCAGACATTGTTCGTTGTACACTCCTGGAAATGGAAAAAAGAACACATTGACACCGGTGTGTCAGACCCACCATACTTGCTCCGGACACTGCGAGAGGGCTGTACAAGCAATGATCACACGCACGGCACAGCGGACACACCAGGAACCGCGGTGTTGGCCGTCGAATGGCGCTAGCTGCGCAGCATTTGTGCACCGCCGCCGTCTGTGTCAGCCAGTTTGCCGTGGCATACGGAGCTCCATCGCAGTCTTTAACACTGGTAGCATGCCGCGACAGCGTGGACGTGAACCGTATGTGCAGTTGACGGACTTTGAGCGAGGGCGTATAGTGGGCATGCGGGAGGCCGGGTGGACGTACCGCCGAATTGCTCAACACGTGGGGCGTGAGGTCTCCACAGTACATCGATGTTGTCGCCAGTGGTCGGCGCAAGGTGCACATGCCCGTCGACCTGGGACCGGACCGCAGCGACGCACAGATGCACGCCAAGACCGTAGGATCCTACGCAGTGCCATAGGGGACCGCACCGCCACTTCCCAGCAAATTAGGGACACTGTTGCTCCTGGGGTATCGGCGAGGACCATTCGCAACCGTCTCCATGAAGCTGGGCTACGGTCCCGCACACCGTTAGGCCGTCTTCCGCTCACGCCGCAACATCGTGCAGCCCGCCTCCAGTGGTGTCGCGACAGGCGTGAATGGAGGGACGAATGGAGACGTGTCGTCTTCAGCGATGAGAGTCGCTTCTGCCTTGGTGCCAATGATGGTCGTATGCGTGTTTGGCGCCGTGCAGGTGAGCGCCACAATCAGGACTGCATACGACCGAGGCACACAGGGCCAACACCCGGCATCATGGTGTGGGGAGCGATCTCCTACACTGGCCGTACACCACTGGTGATCGTCGAGGGGACACTGAATAGTGCACGGTACATCCAAACCGTCATCGAACCCATCGTTCTACCATTCCTAGACCGGCAAGGGAATTTGCTGTTCCAACAGGACAATGCACGTCCGCATGTATCCCCTGCCACTCAACGTGCTCTAGAAGGTGTAAGTCAACTACCCTGGCCAGCAAGATCTCCGGATCTGTCCCCCATTGAGCATGTTTGGGACTGGATGAAGCGTCGTCTCACGCGGTCTACACGTCCAGCACGAACGCTGGTCCAACTGAGGCGCCAGGTGGAAATGGCATGGCAAGCCGTTCCACAGGACTACATCCAGCATCTCTACGATCGTCTCCATGGGAGAATAGCAGCCTGCATTGCTGCGAAAGGTGGATATACACTGTACTAGTGCCGACATTGTGCATGCTCTGTTGCCTGTGTCTATGTGCCTGTGGTTCTGTCAGTGTGATCGTGTGATGTATCTGACCCCAGGAATGTGTCAATAAAGTTTCCCCTTCCTGGGACAATGAATTCACGGTGTTCTTATTTCAATTTCCAGGAGTGTACTTGATCTAACTTTAAAAAAACATTCTTCTGTTTTGTCTCGCAAGTGTCAGCTTTAAAACGCATTTTAATAATATTCACCGGTAGCAAATGTTTCAGTGGTGTGTCCTTGTTCTTTAGAATGTTCGTTCGCGGAGACGTCTTCGTTGAAGAAATCAGCCACCTGTGGGGCTAGCTTACAGTCTGTCTTAGTTTCTGAAACTTCCGTCACTTCTTCGTCGACATTGTTATGGTCGCTTTCGTCTGTCCAGCTGGTTGAGGTTGTCGTCGTGGGTGGGACGAGTGAAGCTTCATGAGAGTGACTCGTTCCTTGGGGGTGGTTGGATGCTTTCTTTGTTGGCTTTCCTTGGACGTCTCGTTTTTCCAGCGCAGAAGGGGAACGCTCCTCAGAAATTGGTGTCGCTTTGGTGTTGCTATAGATCTGTTGGCTAAAGGTACTACCTATTTCCTTCGCTTTTTGTCGGAGTGTGGGAGGTGTCTTCTCTGCACCTTTGCGCGCCAGCCGGCGTTTCTTATTTTTCTTTGGAGAACTGCCTCTCGACGGACTTTCTTCGGTATCCAAGTTAGTGTCGCTTTCCTGCAAGGTGTGTCGGTCTTCCAACTTCCGGCGGATCTGCTGCCTTTACAGTTGCAGGTGCCTGTTTCGGTGGAACTTCAACTGTTTCGGTAGAGTGGCTGGACTCATGTAGGTCGTCAGCTATGACGGCACTGACGTCCATCGGAATTACAGTGTCTGGAGAATTTGTATTTGCACACGATTCAGGGGCTGAGGAGGCAGTCGGCCGTTCGCGTGCCACGGCGGCGTAAGTTCCCGGCAGTTTTGTCATTGCCGATGGCCTGGCGGCCTCGCCGGCTGGCAGCTGCGCCACGCGCCGCTGTATACATTCTGCGCGAACGTGCCCAGGCTTGTTACAGGCGGCACAGGTTCGCGGTTGGTCGTCATGAATTACAATCCCTCTATATCCGCAGATATTGATGTACGACGGGATGTGCTTTTGTAACTCTGCTCGAAGCTGCCGTACGCCATTTAGTACTGGGAATTTATGCGCGCTTGACCATTTCTCGGCAAAGTTGCTGACAAGGGAACCTCCCCATCGCACCCCCTCAGATTTAGTTGTAAGTTGGCACAGTGGATAGGCCTTGAAAAACTGAACACAGGTCAATCGAGAAAACAGGAAGAAGTTGTGTGGAACTATGAAAAAACTAAGCAAAATATACAAACTGAGTAGTCCATGTGCAAGATAGGCAACATGTAGGAGCACGCCGGATCAGGGGCGCCGAGGTTACGTGGTTAGCGTGAGCAACTGCAGAACGAGAGGTTCTTGGTTCAAATCTTCCCTAGAGTGAAAAATTTACTTTCTTTATTTTTGCAAAGTTATGATCTGTCCGTTCGTTCATTGACGTCTCTGTTCAGTGTAATAATTTTAGTGTCTGTGTTTTGCGACCGCACCGCAAAACCGTGCGATTAGTAGCCGAAAGGACGTGCCTGTGCAATGGAAACCGAAAACATTTGATTGCAAGGTCATGGGCCAACCGATTCCTCCACAGAAAAACACGTCTGATACATTCTATACGATACTGGTGACGGCATGTGCGTCACATGACAGGAATATGTTGTCGACCCACCTAACTTGTACACTTGGTAAATGGGTAAAAAGATTCTTCTACCTTGTCCAATTTAGGTTTTCTTGTGGATGTGATAATCACTCCCAAAAAAGTGTGAAAACATAAGAGTTTGTCACATAAACTGCAACAAATGAATGCAACAGTTTCACAGTCGCACAGTTTTCCCTGTGCTCTGTCAAAACATATGTTTTTAACGTTTTCAAATTTTTCCGTGTGTAGACCGTCAATCCTGCATATGTCCAAGCAAATCTGAACATGTCCTGGAATTTTGGAGAGCGAAGTTGATTATATGTGAGTGCCTGAACTTTGATAATTGTCTGAAAATAAAAAAATTAAAATTTTCTCCCGAGGTAAAACTTGAACCAAGGACCTACCGTCCACAGCTACACACACTAACCACAGGACCACGGCGCTCATGTGTTTATACCCACCTGGATGTTACCTACCTTACACATGGACTACTCAGTTTGTATATTTTGCTTATTTTTTCATAGTTCCACACAACTTCTTCCTGTTTTCTCGATTGATCTGTGTTCAGTTTTTCAAGGCCTATCCACTGTACCAACTTATAACTAATTCTGAGGGGGGTGCGATGGGGAGGTTCCCTTGTGAGCATTTTCCCGAATGGTGAAATTGCAGCATTAATTTGGTCTGTTGTAATCTCAAAAGGCTACTCGAAGATTCGAATTGTGCGAATGCCAAAACCAGCATGTGCAACGGTGACTTCACCAACGTTTCCATCTGTGTGCTTAAATTTCATGACACCTCCGGAAGACTCGACTATTTTCTCGCACAACTCGGAACTGCGCATTTTAACAAACACGACACAAGCTACAATCGACAGGTGGATCCCAATTACATCATTAAAGGAGAGCTTCACATCTTCTTCTAACCAATTTTCTATTTCAAACGACTTGGGTCTGGCATATCGAGGATCAAAGGTAAGATTCAATGTATCTTTTCGACTTGGTTGAGCCATCACTGCATGCTACTCATTACTTCTCGAAGTGTTCTATAAACAGAGTTTTAAGCCGCAGCAAGCGCAAGACTTACCACGCGGAAGCACAGACGGCGCAGCGCACACCACACTACGTCCTACCTCCACGCCGTCCGCCGGCGATCTGAATCTGAGCTACGGAAGCACGACTCACGCCCGGTACTCACAGCTTTACTTCTGCCAGTATCTCGTCTCCTACCTTCCAAACTTTACAGAAGCTCTCCTGCGAACCTTGCAGAACTAGCACTCCTAAAAGAAAGGATACTGCGGAGACATGGCTTAGCCACAGCCTGGGGGATGTTTCCAGAATGAGATTTTCACTCTGCAGCGGAGTGTGCGCTGATATGAAACTGCCACGAAGTATCATATCTGCGCACACTCCGCTGCAATGTGAAAGTCTCATTCTGGGAACATCCCCCAGGCTGTGGCTATGCCATGTCTCCGCAGTATCCTTTCTTTCAGGAGTGCTAGTTCTGCAAGGTTCGCAGGAGAGCTTCTGTAAAGTTTGGAAGGTAGGAGACGAGATACTGGCCGAAGTAACGCTGTGAGACCGGGAGTGAGTTGTGCTTCGGTACCTCAGATGGTAGAGCACTTGCCCGCGAAAGGCAAAGGTCCCGAGTTCGAGTCTCGGTCGGGCACACAGTTTTAATCTGCTAGGAAATTTCAACCAAATGTAAGGTTCTCACTGCCAACGATAAATGGGTCGAAGGTTGTCAAATTATATGTCGCCATAGGAATACGGACCGGCAAGCAAAATATTAGTTGACAAGAATGCACTTTAAACAAATACACTCCTGGAAATTGAAATAAGAACACCGTGAATTCATTGTCCCAGGAAGGGGAAACTTTATTGACACATTCCTGGGGTCAGATACAACACATGATCACACTGACAGAACCACAGGCACATAGACACAGGCAACAGAGCATGCACAAGGTCGGCACTAGTACAGTGTATATCCACCTTTCGCAGCAATGCAGGCTGCTATTCTCCCATGGAGACGATCGTAGAGATGCTGGATGTAGTCCTGTGGAACGGCTTGCCATGCCATTTCCACCTGGCGCCTCAGTTGGACCAGCGTTCGTGCTGGACGTGCAGACCGCGTGAGACGACGCTTCATCCAGTCCCAAACGTGCTCAATGGGGGACAGATCCGGAGATCTTGCTGGCCAGGGTAGTTGACTTACACCTTCTAGAGCACGTTGGGTGGCACGGGATACATGCGGACGTGCATTGTCCTGTTGGAACAGCAAGTTCCCTTGCCGGTCTAGGAATGGTAGAACGATGGGTTCGATGACGGTTTGGATGTACCGTGCACTATTCAGTGTCCCCTCGACGATCACCAGTGGTGTACGGCCAGTGTAGGAGATCGCTCCCCACACCATGATGCCGGGTGTTGTCCCTGTGTGCCTCTGTCGTATGCAATCCTGATTGTGGCGCTCACCTGCACGGCGCCAAACACGCATACGACCATCATTGGCACCAAGGCAGAAGCGACTCTCATCGCTGAAGACGACACGTCTCCATTCGTCCCTCCATTCACGCCTGGAGGCGGGCTGCACGATGTTGGGGCGTGAGCGGAAGACGGCCTAACGGTGTGCGGGACCGTAGCCCAGCTTCATGGAGACGGTTGCGAATGGTCCTCGCCGATACCCCAGGAGCAACAGTGTCCCTAATTTGCTGGGAAGTGGCGGTGCGGTCCCCTACGGCACTGCGTAGGATCCTACGGTCTTGGCGTGCATCCGTGCGTCGCTGCGGTCCGGTCCCAGGTCGACGGGCACGTGCACCTTCCGCCGACCACTGGCGACAACATCGATGTACTGTGGAGACCTCACGCCCCACGTGTTGAGCAATTCGGCGGTACGTCCACCCGGCCTCCCGCATGCCCACTATACGCCCTCGCTCAAAGTCCGTCAACTGCACATACGGTTCACGTCCACGCTGTCGCGGCATGCTACCAGTGTTAAAGACTGCGGTGGAGCTCCGTATGCCACGGCAAACTGGCTGACACTGACGGCGGCGGTGCACAAATGCTGCGCAGCTAGCGCCATTCGACGTCCAACACCGCGGTTCCTGGTGTGTCCGCTGTGCCGTGCGTGTGATCATTGCTTGTACAGCCCTCTCGCAGTGTCCGGAGCAAGTATGGTGGGTCTGACACACCGGTGTCAATGTGTTCTTTTTTCCATTTCCAGGAGTGTATAATTTGCTCAACTTGTGCGACAGAGCTACTAAACTGTTTAGAACTTGTAGCAACTGTAATTAGCTATAAACATAGGGTCCGATAAAGGAGTGCGTCTACACAAACTGAATGTTTGCTGGTAGAGCTAACTATCGACAACTCTGTGTAACGTTAGGCACCAACTAGTGACACGGGAGTAATTTCGGCTAGAAAAATGGTGACCAGGTGCACGCCACATACAACACTGTCCTGGCGGTCTCCATTGGTCGGGGGTCTGGAGGTTCTTCATTAACTGATATGTTCAAAGTGCTGGAATCTTCGAGGCACTGGCTCTAGTAGTATCGATAAACTGAGATACTACACTTGTCCCTCCCTCCCAAAACTCCTCACCGTCGCCGCGTACGACGCCTGTAGTTGGGGGGGGGGGGGGGGGGAGTGATGACGGCGACGTGGATGCAGGAAGTGATGAGGAGAGGACAGCTGAAGCTATGGCTGGTGCCGAGTTCTCTCATTCGATTTCAGACCGTCCTGGAACGCCAGCCAAGAAACGATGCGGAGGGCGCTCCCCTGCATCCGCGATGGTGCGTGGGCTTCTAGTGGTCGAACCACAACGGAGTCTCGAAGTGGCACGGCGGCCCCCTGGCCGGCCACGAAGTGGAGGGGACACCAGCGCCTGTGGACGTCTGCTGCCCGCTTGGCGACAGGTGAGGCGTGGGGCCAAGTCCACCAGTTCTCGGTCAGGTGCCGGCGACGCAGGTCTCCAGGTATGTGGGATGTGGGCTGCATCATTCTGGTAGGCAATGAATCTGGAAACATAGAGTCAGCGGCAGTATCATGCTATTTACAGACGAGAAGTTGATTCAGATGCCATTGCTGCAATTCCCCTGGACCCTTTATCAAAAATATGTGACTACCAAGCAACTTTAGCTCGAAGCCGAGCTCCCAATGCTTCCGACTGCTGTATGATCTGAAAAAAAACTGGGTCTTTAGTTTGATACATTGTCTGAATGGGTGGAGTAGATGCCGGCCGCCGCCGTGGGTGCAGTAACTGGAGCAGGGTGCGGTGGCGCCATCCATGAAGCAATTCAGCTGGCGATGCGCCGTTGCGAGGTTGAGAGAAGTATGGCGACAAGAAAAGTAGCAAAGCTTGGTCCCGCGTGTGGTGGGAGCGTAGTTTACCTATCTGCTGCTTGAAAGTTGGAGCAATGTGTTCTGCTTCTCTGTTCCACTGTGGATGAAAAGGTGCACTGGTGATGCAACGAATGCAGTTGGTTGGACGTAAGCCCTCGAATTCTGCAGATGCGAATGGTTGTGTACTGTTTCGTGCAGAGGGGGTGGGCTACAGAGTGGTGCAGCAGCTGTCGTGGTGTCGTCGTAGGGAAGCTGAAGGGGAGTAAAAATGATTAGCGATCACGTAAATAAAATAAACAGAAGTTTTACTTAACTTATTTGCAAAAGATCAAACAGCAATAAATTCCAGCTATAACAAGAAGCAAACTAAAGGCTGTCTTGTAGTATAAGGCTCCCACTACTAATGCACAAGCGAACTGTGGAAGGCTGATTAAAACTGAAGACTGGCTGTGACTGAGACTGGGCCATGTAGCTGCCGCCGGACATCCTGTATCACAGCAGCATAGGCAGAGTCACTGAAGGCGTGGCTCAGCGGGCATGCATCATTGGATCCGACAGGTCCCTGTGTGACTGCTATTGGAATCTGTCGGGAAAGTGAGTTTCCACTGCCAAATGTGAGACGCCACCACACGAATTATGGTCTGTTGTCAGTCACAAGCAACTCTGGCAAAACATGGACAGTAAGGCTTCAAGGGTGCAACATGTCATCATGGAACATACGGAAACCACAAAAGGAAGCTTGATATATGCTTTGACGGCAATCATCCAAGGACTGTTCCAGTAGGGTCCAGAAAACTCCAACTGCAAGCACTACCAAAGTGCTTCAGTCTTTGGCCAATCAAAGAACCATTGAGAAGGGGCTACTTGGTGTTCCACAGAGCCATGGCACTGAGCTTCATCTGCTCTATCTGCGAGTCCATGGCAAAGCTTTCACAATGTCGGCGAGCTAGTTGTTTGGTGTGGACCAGAGCACCTCTGGATCACTACACGCGATTTCTCAGATTCAGTGCATAACACCTTGTAGTACAGATAAGTCACGGTAATGTGCAAAGTATCGGCTAACAATGTGTTTCACAGTGTGAGGCTTACGAGTGTAGACATAAAGCAGCAAAATCGCCAAGATCTGATCCACTGTCATGGCCTGGGCGATCTTCCGGTATCGAATGGAAACTGGTCCAGTGCGTCTGAGTCCTTTGTATCAATATGGCAACAAGATGCTTCTCATGAGTCAATGTCTACATCCGGTCCAAAGGGAGGACACCAAAGCGTGTCTGCCTTGACATGCTTGGATGTGGGGCAGTGCATTATTTCGTATTGGTAGTGCGATAAGATGAGAGCCCGGCATTACAATTTCTGTGCAGTGCAATTCGGCATGGGCTTGGCTGGGTTAGAAAGTGACTGGAAAGGATTGTGGTCAGTGACCAAGTAGAATTTTCCTTCGTACAAGACTGATGAAATTTAGTCACTCCATAGATGATGGCAAGCCCGCATCTCGTGGTCGTGCGGTAGCGTTCTCGCTTCCCACGCCCGGGTTCCCGGGTTCGATTCCCGGCGGGGTCAGGGATTTTCTCTGCCTCGTGATGGCTGGGTGTTGTGTGATGTCCTTAGGTTAGTTAGGTTTAAGTAGTTCTAAGTTCTAGGGGACTGATGACCATAGATGTTAAGTCCCATAGTGCTCAGAGCCAGCCAGATGATGGCAAGAGCATCTTCCGCTATTTGAGAATAGTTGCTCTGAGCTTTGTTGATTTGGAGGTGGAAACTATGGGTATGTCAGCAGAACCAATCCTGTACGACAGTACAGCACCAATACCATATGAAGAGGGATCCACGGCCAAAACAAACAGGTTTGGAAGCATCAAAATGACCTAGCCAATGATCACTGATGAAGCATGTTTGAGTCATTCAAAATCAATGCCCTATTACTGGTACCACACAGAAAAGAATGATTCAAATGGCTCTAAGCACTATGGGACTTAACATCTGAGGTCATCAGTCCCTTAGACTTAGAACTACTTAAATCTAACCAACCTAAGAACATCACACACATCCATGCCCGAGGCAGGATTCGAACTTGCAACCGTAGCAGCCGAGTGGTTCCGGACTGAAGCGCCTAGAATCGCTCGGCTACCACGGCCCGCGACCACACAGACGGTAGCTTCTTAAGGCGAAGGCAGTGCAACGGTGTCGCAATCTGAGCCGCATTCGGAATGAGGTGGATATAATATGTCAGCTTCTCTAGCACTGAATTTAATTTGGTAACATTCTCCGGAGGCTTGATGTCACCAACAGCCTGCAGCTGCGACTGCGTCGGACGAATACGCTGAGAATTAACTACGCATCCCAAGCACTCAGTCTAAGTTTGAAAGAACACACACCTGTCTCTGTTGCATTTAAGGCCTGTCTCTGATAACAACCGGAATAGGGTGTGCAAACTGCTAAGATGATCGTCTGCTGTGCGACCTGATACCACCGTATCATCTAAATAATTTTGTACACGAAGGCACAGATACAGTCAATTGTTCCAAATAGCACTGGAAAATTGCTGGTGTGGAAGTACTACTGAGAGGAAAACGAAGAAATTTGAAGAGTCCCCTGTGTTTAAAAATGACAAATACTTGCTGTGATTTTTCATCTAGTCGGTTCTGGAGGTAGGCATCGCGCAAATCAATCGTAGAGAAGTAACGAGCAGCTCCCAAACGATCCATAAGTTCATCAGGTCGAGGGAAAGGAAATGAATCAATCAGTGTTTGGGGCTTCACTGTTGCATTAAAGTCTGCAGAAATACGCAGTTCGCCTGAAGGTTTCTTGACGAGTGCTAGTGGAGATGCCCACTGACTGGCCGAGATGGGTGTAATATCGCCGCTGTCCTGCCGCAGTGAAAGTTCCTGAGTGAACAAAATTAGAAGCTTTCCCCACTTAAGCCATCAGAATTCAGCACTGTCCTTCGAATCAAAAGGAGTAGCTGACGACACACATTGTCTACCATACTCAACCTAAACGAATCAAACAAATCAAGACCAAATATATTTGCACTGTTCCGTGACCTTGAAACCTGAAATGTGACAGTCTTTTGAAAATTCTTGTTGTGGCAGGAAGGCCGCTAGAAAGAGCACTGGAATATCTTGCCCTTTATATGCTGTAAGCGCAGTGTGTCATTTCTGCAACTTGGGCTTGCCAAGAACTTCATAAGCATTGCGATTGAGCAAAGAAACTGAGGAACCCGTATCCAGTTGCAACTGAATCATTTGGTCAGCTATCACGAGGCCCACAAAGAGTTTGTTACAGTTGTACCGAAGAGGAGGCTACTGATTTCCTGAGATGCGAAGTACCACCCTTCTGTTCCGCACTAGAAGCTTCGCAAATACATCTAAAATACCTTACTTTACTCTTATATATCTGATTTTAGCTTTAAAGTGTTGGTTTTTCTGCTTAAGAAGTTGTACTAATAAAGGAAAATAAAGTACATACCAGTTTCAAACAACATCTTGCAAAACTTTGTCTGTGTACTTCTTTTAAAGCAGTTACTTAAAGTTGCGTGTTCAAGTTGCGCATTTTTCCTGCTTTCCCCAATTTTTTAAATTTCCCTTTGAGTAATGGCTTCTGGATAGATGTATCAGGATTGAATGTATCAAACCAAACATCTTACTTAGTCTTACCTTTCGAACTGAGAGAAACGACAGTGAAATTCCTTTGAATTAAGTGGCTGGTAACATTAAACAATTTTGTTGCCTCTGAAGGAGGTTATTTATCTGGTAAAAATACACATTTACTGTAAATAATACTTGATTTTACTAAGACATTACGTCTATGTTTCACCTTGTCACGCTATTTCGAAATATCGTTTCTATAAAGACAAATAACAAATAAAATTCATTTCACACACAAATCAGAGGCCATTGGTTGCCTAGGGAACAGTTTATCGTACTGTAGCATTTTTGGACTTAAAAACTGGAGTATTATTGTGTTGGACACACTAGCCGCAATAATTCTATTATGCAGGAGTTTGCGTGAGGAGGGCTACGTTGAATGAACCACGAGGGCAAATTCTAGCAAACTGCACTTGGTTCTTCCCAAGCTGTCTCCTAAAGCTGTCTCGATATTCCCACTGAATTTCTTCTCCATAGGCCGTGAGCCCTAACATGTGCTTTAAAGACAGTGGTTTTTGAAGTGGCTTTCAGGGGTACTACCACAATGCTAAAATAAAATCTTGATGTGTAGAATGGCACCTCATTTTTTAATTCAAGCCAAAATGAGGGTAATGCGTTTCCACAACCAATCCTATATGAGAACTAGACTAAACTCATCAATCACGGTAATTATAGCAGTGTCCAGTTATAACATTTCAAGCGTGATAGTGTTCACAACACAGTGCACTGTACTTGTTTCCATGTTTCTTTAGGTAAAATTGTTGTTTTCTGGAGTCAAAGTAGCACTTACGGTCCATATGTGTTCACAATCTGGATGGTAGAACTATGCCACAATGAGGAATATCCTAACTCTTTCCCGCCTGCCTGCACAGGGCGCACTTTGTAGTTGATCAGTTAACTTCTCAAGGCATTGATTACATTAATTCTTTTGTTAGTAAGTGCAGATCAGTTTTAAATAACATTAATATCGTAGTTATGCAGTTGTCAGTGTGGGTCAAGTATTCAGAACTGACAGATCGGTTTTTTAATAATTTAAACATTACATATTAATACTAGAAATTACGCATCTGGACACTCAATCTGATGCAGTGCTCCCTGCTCTGTGTCGTTCGCTTTGGGAGAACAGCCTATTCTCATTACTACTCCACACTCCCAGTCCATATGACCAGCTGTAAGTTGCAGAGTGGGTAGCCTAGCTTTCCTTCTGGCTCTCAATAGTTACCACAGTGTTCGTGTTTCAATACAATACAATAATCATGATCCGCAAGGCGACATAAACGCCAAATTCTCTATAATCAAACTGCCTTTTTAATAGTTTGTATTTTTGTTAGAAAGTTGAAGATTTAATATATTTGCAGCAACTTCCAACCCTAATGGGGCTTTACCCACACAGTTACAACGAAAGTTCCTCACTGTCTTGCCTGAACAAATTTTTGAATACGTTTTTACTATTAGAAATCGTAAGGGGCTCGTCCCTACTGCCAGTAAAAATATTTAGAAATAACATAAACACATCATCAGTACTGATTATTTGGACTGATAAATAATCAAACTGCTTTTTTAATATGTTGTATTTTTATTAGAAAGTTGAAGATCTGATATATTTGAAGCAACCTTCAACCCTAATGGGGCTTTGCCCACACAGTTACAATGAAAGTTTCTCGCTGTCAAGCCTGAACAAATTTTTGAATACTTGTTTACTAACAGAAATTCTAAGGGGCTTGTCCCCACTGCCAGAAAAAAAAAGTTAGAAATAATATAAACACAATTTATCATCGGTACTGATTATTTGGATCTTCTACTTGCTTTATATTCTCATAACTGAAAATTATTTTATGAGTGTAACATAGTTACATTAACTACTCTGATTTATATACCTGGGGTGTTGATTCAGTGTCAGCTCATTTTTCGTTATTCACAAAACAATCACTTCATTGGTTCACTGTGCAACTTCCATGTGTGCACATTGTTGTCTGCTGTGCAGAACCAGCCACTGATCCACAGACTAGCCATTGCATGCAGACGTGGCATCCGTTCTTTACTTCTCTCAAATAGAAGATCACCTGAAATTTACATCAAAAGCACACATTAATTACATACAATAACTTTATATTCCTGAAAACAAATTCATCACACATTAATATCATTTTCTATAATAATCTGATCATCAAAGGAAACATATCTTAACACAAGTGAGAGATTAAAAATACATTTAATCAGTAACAGAATAACTGCCTTGTTTACTGATAAAATGATCTTGAGCTCTGATGAAGCTCTACTACATGCAGTTCAGCTTTGAATCACTTATTTTCTTTTGGCTGGCTGCTAATGCATTCTTGATAATCGTAGCTGTTGTCATTCAGCTTACTGCCCCGAATGCCACTAGCCCTGTAAATTACAGCTTACTCCATTGTTGTATCTGGATATGCTCAGCTGTTTTGAAAGAAACTTGTAACTCCTCAGCATGACATCAAAACTTTTGATTATTTGTATACAGTAATATTTAATGTCTAGAATGTTGTTGACACCTTCTGACACATTTGTTACATATTCTATATTTATAGTAAACTATAAACCAGAGCACTGTTTCGAGACAGCCTAGCTTTGGAGTGAAACCAATCACAAATAAATGTGATTTGTGTGAGCTAGACTGTTTTTTTCAAGTACATTTGTAACAGGTGTTGCCAATTCCATTGCATTGTCATGTGCTATAAATGTCTTCACCAACACTGAATACTCGGGACATTCTCTTTTCTTTAAATGTCTGTGTCAGGTGTTCTCGAACATTCTGGAGGAAATGAGCTGGTGCTCCATCATGCATGAACCACATCTCCAGCCATTGTTGGAATGGTACTTACTCCAGCAGAACAGGTAAGTCGTTTGGGAGGAACTTAATATAAAAGTTATCAAACCGCAGATTGATTCCATTAGAACTGATGGATGTGATGTACTTATCCAGAACTGTTAATATGGTTCACAGTAAAATCACAAACAGATGTTTACTGCGTGCTATATCCATGAATAACAACAGACGAATGTATCCCCATTTGCTGACTGTATACTGTAGAGAATTCATAATAGCGAAGAGCTTGCAGTAGAATAGATTTGTTTCACAATAGTGAAGATGAACAAGTGTTGACAGCTCTTAAAGTGTGCACTATAGAGCCCATGTTTACTGGACATGTCTGTTCTGTTTTGTTCCCTAGTACCACCTCCCAAAATATAGAATACTTTTTTCAACACCTATTACATGAATTATGTTATTTTTGCTTTTCTTAAATTGTAAAAGTAATCTACTGATGAATAAAAGTACTACTAGTACTCCTACCTTGCTCTTTGTTCAGGTTTACTATTTCTTGTTGGTGAACTATGCTAGTAGGAAGTGGTACGCTTCTGATGGTACAAAATTGGATGAGCAGTGTTTCTTTCAAAATTTAGAGCTAACTGATTTGTGCAAAACTACTCAATAATTTTTATGAAAATACGATTTACAGTTTTCTCTGTTGATGGTTCATTGCCTGGTTCACCACAAAGCTTTTGTTATTTTAAAACAGGACCGATTCTGCCTCTCGATGTTAATAAATTGTTAGATCATTAACATAAAGCAAGAAGAATAGTGAGCCAGTAATTGAACCATGTGGGACTCCCATTGTAACATCTCACCATGCAGATGGTATGGTGTCCCTCTTTGTATCATTTAAAGAGCTTAGGGTAACTTTATGCTTGCTGTTTCTTCTAAATTGCATATGTGCTGAACTCCATATTCCACAAAAGCTTAGTTCTCCAGTGGAATATTGTGACTGAGACAATCAAATGCCTATTATAAAACGTAGTAGATCCCAGCTGGCGATAGTTTATCATTTCAGGATTTCATTATGTATTCACTAAATGTATAAATAGCTACCTCAGAAAAGTGGAGATTTTGAAATTCAAACTGTGATTGACTAAACATCTCATTACTATGCATGTTGGTGACAACCATGGATACATTATTTTGTCAATAAATTTGGGCAGTGACGCAAGGAATGACACTGGATGGTAGCTGTTACATCTTTGGAATTACCCTTCTTACAGAGAGGTGCAATAATATCATATTTAAATGTCTTTGAGAAAACATGTTAAATTAATGATGCATCATGCAAGTGACAAAGAACATTACATGGGTTGCAACTTATTAGTGTAGACCATGTGAAATTTCATCTTTTAGAACCATGGTTTTTCTGATTACAGATGGAGATATATTTTAATTTTCATTAATTTTGTTTTTTCTTCTGAATATTCTCATCATTTTCTCATCTGCTTTTAGAAAGTAATTATTAAACACGTCTGTTGCACATGAAGTGTCTTTTACAGGCTCCTATTCTATTCAACAGAAACAATGTCATCTTCTGTGACTTCTACCTAATCTCTTTTTTAACAATATGCCTTATAGTTTTAATTTTATTACTTTATCTCTCAGTTTGAGAGAAGCTCAACATTTTCCAGTTATTTACCTCAAAATTTATTAAAATGTTACAGTACTATTTACAGCATGAAAGTAAGTCTGGATTATTAATTGCCCTGGCTATTTTGTGCACATCCCTTACTCGTTGTGAAGCGGGAATGACACTACACTGATCCAAGGTATTTTTAGGGATTTTCCACCAGTACATTAAATAATCTTTTTAAGAACAGTGCTCTCAAAAATGGATATAAACTCATTAAGAAGTGTGTAGAACTTAGAGCTACAATTAGACTCATGGTAAACTACATCTTAATCAACATTATTTAACAATTTTTAAAATCTTAAGTCATTTTGTTGTTAATCAGTCTCACTACTTTTTCTGAGTGTTTCTGGTCTGTACATGGACCTATCTTATTTAATGTGACTAAGTGTGCATTGTGACCTGACAGTTAACAGGTCCTCCAAATTTAATCAGAATTAGGTGCAAAAAAGACATTAAACCCAGAGGTAGCCAATACATTTCTAACAAAATGTGTTTAAAATGCTATTTATGCAATTTTGGAATGAATAAACATGTAAAATTTTTAATGTTGCCAGAATATTACACTCACTTCGACTGAAACAAGTCCTAGTATTAACGAAAGAAGCAAGCTAGATAACACGATGGCTCTGGAATAGCAATAGTATGACGAATTTTCATAGGTAAACAAATGTCACACTGAATGCACCTGTCAAATTTAAAGTTTCCGAGTGGTCTAAACGCCTCACCAATAAAAATTCACCTACTTCTCCTTGATTGGTTGTAATCAACAGGTTTAATGCTGGACGCTATATAATGTGTACATTTTACCGGCACACTGCACTAAGCAACAGATAATTTGATATGTAAATGGATAAACATGTCAAAGAAAGGACTAGAGCTCACAAACACGGCAAATACATATTTCTATAATAGCAAAAGATGAAGAATACTTAAAATAAAAAATTCGTATCATTGCAGATTGCACATGTAAATACCACAAGAATGAAGACAGTGAAAAAAGAGGAAACATTTGAAAAACACAATATCTTTCTACAAGCAGCATTTAATGACAGAAATTAAGTTTAGTTTAACCTTTTGACGTTACTGAATCATCATTAATATTGCCTGGAACTTAAGATAGGCGAGATAGGTAACAGCAGCCATAAAACATTGTATGTTTATTACACTCATAGGTCTTTCTGAAAAAGGAATTCGTGAAAAGAGAGCTTCCTAACAGTCATGATATCCGATTAAGAAATACTTGGCTGCGTGAAATGGCGAGTTGTCATCCTATGTTGAGGGCCCATAGACCAAGTATAATCCATATTAAAAACTGCAGCTGGAATTATCATCTTGAAACTGACCACTTGTACATAGATGCAGCAGAAAGAGCATTGTTTACAGTTTCCTCGTGGAATGAAATTTCTGTAGTCCGCGATGAGGTCCAGTCGTGCTTCACTTAGGAAAACGTAATGTTTACTGACTTCACTGGGCTGATTAAGCATTCTCACCTCTGTTGGGACACTATTGTCTTTATATTATTTTTTTGAGGCATTAGTTTATGGCCAGAAACACGTCACTAAATTTATATTTCACAGTCCGCAATATGCACTGAGAACAGTGCACTAGGGAACCATGTCAACCCACTGTCCAAACATCATACCCTTTTAATTTCTTTGGGAAATTTTAATGTACAGCGAATGTAATAGTTGTACTTTCACTTCACAGTCCACAATGCACATTTAAAGCTGCCTGCTTGATAAACCTGTATCTTCATTGCTCTGTTTGTGTAGCTTTCACAGTATTATGTTCTAATGAACATTTCGTGACGAGAATCACTTGAATCCATGTATTATATGCCCATTACATTCATAGTCTGCACTATTCAGTAAAAGCTGTACATCCAGTAAACACGTCACTGTACCGTCGGCGTATCGTAATCTTCAAGTTTACTCCGTGAGAGACAGTCCACGACAGGAAGCACTTCAGTATTTTTATCTCTCAACTTCTGAGTCCGCCATTCATACCGAAAAAGTTCGCGTTGCACACCAAAACACACAGTCTGCAACTACTACTAACAACACACTATTCCGTCTCTCACACACGACACGAAAACAACCAGCCTCCGTGTTACTCTCCACCCTTCTTCGTTACCGTTTCACTTAGCGACATCTCCAAACCTTTTAAAGCTCACCTCTCGTAGAATATTACATAAATTACGATATTGGAAACTTCCACATGAAATTATAATTTTTGCATTAATACACAAATTTATGAGCGCGGAAATATTTTAAGCATTTGACTGTAGATAATGAAAACAACAATTCTACAGGTGGCAGTTACAAAATTTGTATAAAAAAAACACCAGACATGCAGAATGGCTACTGAAGAGGAAAGAAAGAAAAAAATCTCATTCTCTATTAGAGTCTTCCATTGTGGCTTCTATTTATCATGGAGCATTCTCTGAAACGTCTCATTATTCAATGTCGCTAATGTAAATGAGGTATGTTGTTTTGTGCACTTAATGTGTTCACGTGATCCAATATAACATAGATACTACACTAATCAACAGAATATACACAGCATTAAACGCAAAACGTCATTCAATAAACAAAAACAAGAATAATAATTCCATAACTTCTAAATTATTTTAGCTACAATTGAAGTAAAATGATCCAGGCTGAGAAAGAGAAAAAGAAACAAAAAAGATATCTGTATTACACCAGCATACAACAAATAATTATTCTGTTTGTATAAAAGTTTTTCCTAATTTCAGTTCCTCTTTCTGTGGTACTCACATACAAATTTCCGCCTCTCGCCTGGGCACACTAGCGCCATGAAACAAAACTATAAGTAGTTCTTCACCTTTTTCTATATCACTAACGTCCATAATTAAGTACTCGTATTACAGTGCCCAAGTGAGACTCATGCTCGATCTTGAAAGTGTTAATTATTATACAGTGGATACCACGTGCCTTGAGTAACGCTGTAAACTGATAAAGAAAAAATACACATTGTTAGCTCTAAAAAAACTAAACTCCTCCCAAAGAGGCCATTAAGGCCCAATGGTACCGACTGGCCGCCATGTCATCCTCAGCCCACAGGTCTCACCGGATGCGGATGTGGAGGGGCATACGGTCAGCACACCGCTCTCCCGGCCGTATACCAGTTTCCAGTCCATGGGCCCATTGTTATCTCTGGGGCTATTGTATTCACTCTCACTTCTCTCTATAACTTCTCAGATAGCCGTACCGTAGGTGCAACCACAATGGAAGGGTATCTGTTGAGAGGCCAGACAAACGTATGGTTCGTGAAGAGGGGCAACAGCCTTTTCAGTAGTTGCAGGGGCAACTGTCTGGAAGATCGACTGATCTCGCCTTGTAACACTAACCAAAACGGCCTTGCTGTGCTGGTACTGCGAACGGCTGAAAGCAACGGGAAACTGCAGTCGTAATTTTTCCCGAGGGCATGCAGCTTTAGTGTATGGAGAAATGATGATGGCGCCCTCTTGGGTAAAATATTCCGGAGGTAAAATAGTACCCCAATCGGATCTCCGGGCGGGGACAACTCAGGAGGACGTCATTATCAGGAGAAAGAAAACTGGCGTTCTACGGATCAGAGCGTGGAATGTCAGATCCCTTAATCGGGCAGGTAGATTAGAAAATTTAAAAAGGGAAATGGATAGGTTAAAGTTAGATATAGCGGGAATTAGTGAAGTTCGGTGGCAGGAGGAACAAGACTTTTGGTCAAGTGAATACAGGGTTATAAATAAAAAATCAAATAGGATTTATGCAGGAGTAGGTTTAATAATGAATAAAAAAATTGGAGTTCGGGTAAGCGACTGCAAACAACATAGTTAACGCATTATTGTTGCCAAGATAGACACGAAGCCCACGCCTACGACAGTAGTACAATCTATATGCCAACTAGCTCTGCAGATGACGAAGAAATTGAATAAATGCATGATGAGATAAAAGAAATTATTCAGATAGTGAAAGGAGACGAAAATTTAATAGTCATGGGTGACTGGAATTCGACAGTAGGAAAATGAAGAAAAGGAAACGTAGAAGGTGAATATGGATTGGGAGGAAGAAATGAAAGAGGAAGCCGCCTGGTAGAATTTTGCACAGAGCACAACTTAATCATAGCTAACACGTGGTTCAAGAATCATAGAAGGGGGTTGTATACATGGAAGAAAAAAAATGGCTCTGAGCACTATGGGACTTAACATCTGAGGTCATCAGTCCCCTAGAACTTAGAACTACTTAAACCTAACTAACCTAAGGACATCACATGGAAGAACCCTGGAGATATTGACAGGTTTCAGATAGATTATATAATGGTAAGACAGATATTTAGGATCCAGGTTTTAAATTGTAAGACATTTCCAGGTGCAGAAGTGGACTCTGGCCACAATCTATTGGTTATGAGCTATAGCTTAAAACTGAAGAAACTGCAAAAAGGTGGGAATTTAAGGAGATAGGACCTGGATAAACTGACTAAACCAGAGGTTGTACAGAGTTTCAGGGAGAGCATAAGGGAAAGAAATACAGTAGAAGAAGAATGGGTAGCTTTGAGGGATGGAGTAGTGAAGGCGGCAGAGGATCAAGTAGGTAAAAAGACGAGGGCTAGTAGTAATCCTTGAGTGACGGAAGAAATACTGGATTTAACTGATGAAAGGAGAAAATATAAAAATGCAGTAAATGAAGCAGGCAAAAAGGAGTACAAACGTCTCAAAAATGAGATCGACAGGAAGTGCAAAATGGCTAAGTAGGGATGGCTAGAGGACAAATGTAAGGATGTAGAGGCTTATCTCACTAGGGGTTAGATAGATACTGCCTACAGGAAAATGAAAGAGACCTGTGGAGAAAAGAGAACCACTTGTATGAATATCAAGAGCTCAGATGGAGACCCAGTTCTAAGCAAAGAAGGGAAAACAGAAAGGTGGAAGGAGTATATAGAGGGACTATACAAGGGCGATGTACTTGAGGGCAATGTTATAGAAACGGAAGATGATGCAGATGAAGATGAAATGGGAGATATGATACTGCGTGAAGAGTTTGACAGAGCACTGAAAGACCTAATTCGAAACAAGGCTCCAGGAGTAGACAACATTCCATTAGAACTACTGACGGCCTTGGGAGAGCCAGTCCTGACAAAACTCTACCATCTTGTGAGCAAAATGTATGAGACAGGCGAAATACCCTCAGACTTCAAGAAGAATATAATAATTCCAATCCCAAAGAAAGGAGGCGTTGACAGATGTAAAATTACCGAACTACCAGTTTAATAAGTCACGGCTGCAAAATACTAACGCGAATTCTTTACAGACGAATGGCAAAACTGATAGAAGCCGACCTCGGGGAAGATCAGTGTGGATTCCGTAGAAATATGGGAACACGTGAGGCAATACTGACCCTACGACTTATCTTAGAAGCTAGATTAAGAAAAGGCAAACCTACGTTTCTAGCATTTGTAGACTTAGAGAAAGCTTTTGACAATGTTAACTGGAATACTCTCTTTCAAATTCTGAAGGTGGCAGGGGTAAAATACAGGGAGTGAAAGGCTATTTACAATTTGTACAGAAACCAGATGGCAGTTATAAGAGTCGAGGGACATGAAAGGGAAGCAGTGGTTGGGAAGGGAGTGAGACAGGGTTGTAGCCTCTCCCCCATATTATTCAATCTGTATATTGAGCAAGCAGTAAAGGAAACAAAAGAAAAGTTCGGAATAGGTATTAAAATTCATGGAGAAGAAATAAAAACTTTGAGGTTCGCCGATGACATTCTAATTCCGCCATAGACAGCAAAGGACTTGGAAGATCAGTTGAACGGAATGGACAGTGTCTTGAAGGGAGGATATAAGATGAACATCAACAAAAGCAAAACGAGGATAATTGAATGTAGTCGAATTAAGTCGGGTGATGCTGAGGGAATTAGATTAGGAAATGAGACACTTCAAGTAGTAAAGGAGTTTTGCTATTTAGGGAGCAAAATAGCTGATGATGGTCGAAGTAGAGAGGATATAAAATGTAGACTGGCAATGGCATGGAAAGCGTTTCTGAAGAAGAGAAATTTGTTAACATCGAGTATAGATTTAAGTGTCAGGAAGTCGTTTCTGAAAATATTTGTATGAAGTGTACCCATGTATGGAAGTGAAACATGTACGATAAATAGTTTGGACATGAAGAGAATAGAAGCTTTTGAAGTGTGGTGCTACAGAAGAATGCTGAAGGTTAGATGGGTAGATCACATAACTAATGAAGAGGTATTGAATAGGATTGGGGAGAAGAGGAGTTTGTGGCACAACTTGACTAGAAGAAGGGATCGGTTGGTAGGACATGTTCTGAGGCATCAAGGGATCACCAGTTTAGTATTCGAGGGCAGCATGGAGGGTAAAAATCGTAGAGGGAGAACAAGAGATGAATACACTAAACAGATTCAGAAGGATGTAGGCTGCAGTACGTATTGGGAGACGAAGAAGCTTGCACAGGATAGAGTAGCATGGGGAGCTGCGTCAAACCAGTCTCAGGACTGAAGACCACAACAACAACATAATCACCTCTACTTTGCAACCTATTTTTTTTCAATGCTCCTTGTCTTCTTTTTGCTCCTGATATTATTTAACACACTCGTCCATTTGATAAAACATTTCCGTTTATTAGTAACAATTCAGCATTACTTCTGTAACTGACCCCAGGCACATTATCTTCAGTAACTAGGTTCTGACTTTCACTCATTGCACTACCAAAGTTAGTGTTACTATTACTAAAAATTACTGTTTATCCAGTTTCATCATGGAAACTGTAACATTTATGGGCTCAATAGTTTGACCCATTCCAGAATGGCCTTTTACGGCCCTTTATAGTCTTGGGAGTCCTCCCCTTCTGCAATGAACTCTATTATGATCACTAAATTAAATTTAATCTCACTTCCTCTACCTTTGGTTCATCTATTTGTCTGTCTATTTTCTGACTTTATTAAGGAAATGACAGTCACAAAGTATTTGAAAAATGAAATACATAGATCTAAATGTTGAGGATGAAGTTAATGTTTTCACCAGTGGTAATTATAAATGGTTAGCTGCTTCTATTGAGAAGGAAGTAGGTTTATGTGTAATTTGAAAGGAATCAGAAGGAGATATACATAAATCTAAAAATGTATAGTAATAACTGGACACAGAGCGATATTGAGCAGGTCTTACCTCAGTAGTAGGAGACACTAATGATACTTTCTCATTAGTACCTCTATACTATGCCTTCACTCCAAATTTTTTAATTTTCTGATCATCCTGTCACAGTATTCTTTCACACTCTCCCCATTTCTTCTGTCATACCATGGGGGTTTCTTAAACGATTCAGTGATATCACTTAGTTTCTTTTTAGGCCAGTAGTGTTCTAGAAATGCTGAAGCAGATATCTCAAAAGACTCATATTTGATGCATCCACTCCAAAATACAATTTTTCTCCGATTAAGGAAGCAGTTGCACTTCTTAGTATTTTTTCTCTGTCCATTCTACAGCAAACTGACTCTTTCAGACGTTCGTAAGAGAGACAAGGTACATCTTCCCAATAGGATCAAAAACTGTATTATTAATGCTACTGGAATCTCTCGTATGAACTACCAAAGGTGCTGCAGGAACATATTTATTCTGAACTGTCTTTTCTGAATTATCCACCCTACTTTCAATCTCAGAAGTGGTCTCGTTTAATTTCCTCCAATTCTGGCACATGATTTCTACTATGTTCTTGCGAAAGTGGACCACAACAATTCTTTGTTTCTGCTTTCCATTGCTTACATGCAGCAGTTTAGTCTTTAACAGTTTTTCCAAACATTTCTGACGTTTTTCTTGTTTTAGAGACGTTTCTTTAACTATTTCTCAAACTTCATTTTTTAATTTCCCAATTTTTGTTTCCATTTAAATTAATACCAGAAATTTTCTTTTGTAGGCCAGCTTCACGCTCTTGGTTACATTCCTTCAGTTTTTGTTCATATTTTTTATCTAAGTTTTCTATGATTTTGCCCATTTCTTTGCTCGTGAGGAATTGTACCTTTAGCTTACTCATTTCTGAGAAGGACTGATCACTATGGCGCTGGAACTTGAAACAAGTGAAAAGTAAATGATTAATATCTCCATCGTTTTAATTATTGCAATCGTAAGGGTCTGAGTTTCTTAGTTTTAAGCAATACAAATGTGCAAGGAAGCTGCTGTAACTGAATATCATCCGAGTGATTCTAGCTCTGCATGAGTGGACATGTTACGAAACTGAGGTAAGTGAGGTGTATGGTGCTCAGCTTATCCAAAACATTTGCGTTCGATGTTTTCCTTTTTTTTTTTTTTTTTTTTTTTTGCACATGGGATCTATATTAAAGTAAGCAGCGGATACAACAGCTTTCTCGTCCAAATGGATATTGTTCCATCATACAAAATGCCTGTGTGGGATTTCGTACAAAGCAGATTAATATAACTGTTTCTTAGAAAATGGTCCGTTGCTTTGTGGGCTAAACTTCACTACTTGGTTTTTCTCAGTTCTTAGTCTCTATGGCACTGACAATGGTTTCTGAATCAGAAGTTATTAAATTTATTTCCTCGTTCTGAATAAAAAAAGTGCTTGACGTTCTTCGCGACTGCCACTACTTCCGCGGTATGATAAGATTCTGATAATAGAAGCTTACGCAGCTGCTATCGAGCTGTTCTCGGACATAAGAAAGCACACCGAGCGTTACTTTCTGACGTAACTCCCGCTCTGTCACTGAGTATATGGAGTAGTCCGCTCCATTTTTCAAAGAGGTGCCTCCCGGCCATTGAAGTGTGGTTGCGAGAATATTTAAACGGCTTACAGAAATACGGCATGTGTAGCTTACTGATTGACTCTGCTCATTATATGACGGAGGAAATCTACATCCTTGGGTTGCTACCTGGCTGGCCGATGTCGGCAGGTGCTAGGGAGGTCACGACAGCCCGTGGAGGTGTGCCGGCAACAGGCCACGTCCTCAGGTGAAGCAGCGGCGTTAATTAGGGTGGCCTCAGGGCTGAGGGCCGCGGTTCGTGACCCGGAATAACGTGGCCACTGGAGGGGGCTGCCCAGTCGTGGTGTCTCCTCCAGAGGAGGGAAGGCTGCTTCCTGTTAATATGGCGCCAAGACGCAGTAGACGGGAAGACTTGGGTTCGTCGATGAGTCCGACACGTTTTCACGGAACAGCGGGAAGTTTGAGCTAAGCGCAAGAGTGATTTCTTTAGCGGTATTATTGAAGATGTTAAGTAAATGTCAAGCATAGTTGCTAACTGGATACTGTTTTATGCAATCGGCGTCACACGTTTCGTGGAAGGAACGTAGATAAAATGATACGACGGTAAAACATTTTTGGTGAAAAAGTGGTCAGGAAGAAAGTCCTTGCGGGGTCTCAAACAGCAAGACCTTTTATTACTGAATGAACGAAGTTAAACGGGATCATACAATAACATGTTGAGCCCTCTGTAGTAGGGTTACTTCAGAAATAATTCAATTTTCATTTATGGCATTATTTCCCCTCTCGGTCGGTAAGACCACCTCTTACACTAACCCAGATGCATCCAGACATGACCGATGATTTCTCCTCGCCACTTCACTTCCGTCAGTATCTTTCTCCCACTTTTTAAACTTCACAGAAGTTCTCATGGATACCTCATGAAATTATCTCGCCTGGCAGAAAGCTATGAAGCTGTGAGGTCGGGCCGGCCTCTGTGGCCGAGCTGTTCTAGGCGCTTCACTCTCGAACCGCGCGACCATGCCTCGGGCATGTATGTGTGTGATGTCCTTAGGTCAGTTAGGTTTAAGTAGTTCTAAGTTCTAGGGCACTGATGACCTCAGATGTTAAGTCCTATAGTGCTTGGAGCCATTTGAACCATTTGTGAGGTCGGGTCATGGGCATTGCCTGGACGTCACAGTCAATAAGAGCAACACCAAAGAAAGGGAAGAAGCGGGTTTAGAATCCCACCCTGGCACATGGTTTTAATCTGCCAGATAATCTCATTTTGTTTACGTCTCTCTTTGAGATACGTGGGCATGCTGAAAAGTAACGTGAAAACTCTTGAAGCTTTTTATATAAAAAAAACTTTATTAACATTCTAAATCTTTATTATACCCGTCTACTATTTATTTCTCATAACAGTCAAACTTGCGACGAACACATTTCTCCAAAAAAGAGCCCAGTTTGTAGGTGTCGTCAGCGTAGAATGTTTGACTTTGTTGACGGAGCCACAACCCCACCTTTGATTGTACCTCATCATCACCTATCAAAGAGAAGTCCTCAAAAGTGTTGTTTAAATTGTGGAAACAGGTGAGAATCATATGGGGCGAAGTCCGGACTTTATGAAGGTTGATCGATGACGGTTAACCCAAGGCGTCGGATTGCTGCAGATGTCGCAGGACTCGTGCGTCTTCTCGCATTGTCTTGCTGGAGGAGAAGTTGGTCCATGCATTGACGAACTCTTCGAATTCGAAACTCAATTACAGCACGCAGATTTTCACTCACCGACGTAGTTAAGTTACACACCGTCATGTTACACGCTACAGTTCAGAGGCCTCCAGCATCAGAGGGCTGCGTACACGTAGATTGTAGACGTAAAGAAGAAAGATGTAAAATGTTAATAACGTTTGTTTTCTGTAAAGTATTTTAAGAATTTCCAAATAAAAACATCGAAGGCCTTACTTTTCAGCATGCCCTCGTTCTTCATTCTGTATCCGGCTCTTCTAGCAAGCCACATTTCTGCCTATGTAAGTGCTGAATTGATGGACCATACTCTGAAGAATGTACGGAATAAGTATGAAAAATCAGCGTAGGACAGAATTTTTTGAATAACCAATCAGAAGGCGTGACAGAAAGACATGTGACTGCCTCCGGCGCCTCCGCGTCTGACTGCAGGGAGACTCTTGATAATTTCGCTCTCTCAGATTTTAGTTCTGCTTCAGGGTAGATGGTTTATGCCGTCTACCCTAGTTATCTCTTATTTCTTCTTCAGCCTAAACTGTCACTGTTTACTTCGAACACTTCAAACTTTTTTAACCTGCCGCTGTTGCCCAGTAGACTGGGATCCACGTCAAATCCATATTTTCTGGAAACTCCCAGTGTAACCAGCACACTGCCGTCGACACAGTCTTCCTCTGATGCTTTGCTGAATGAATTTTCGCTCTGCAGCGGAGTGTGGGCTGATTTGAAACAAGAGGTGGTGATGGAAGTTACGCTACGAGCACGGGTCGAGAGACATACTTGGATAGCTCAGGCAGTGGAACACTTGCCTGAGAAATACAAAGCTTCCACAGTTTGAATCTACCAGGGCGTTTCATATGGTTCGGTTTTTGATACCCCCCCCCCCCCCCCCCCCCCCCCCGTCCATTCCGTCGCAACTACGTATCTATTCCATACTGTCAACATTCCAGTCGACGTCCTGTGTAAGGTGAAAAAGTGGTTCAAATGGCTCTGAGCACTATGGTACTTAACATCTGAGGTCATCAGTCCCCTAGAACTTAGAACTACTTAAACCTATCTAACCTAAGGACATCACACACATCCATGCCGGACGCATGATTCGAACCTGCGGCCGTAATGGTCGCGCGGTTCCAGACTGAAGCGCCTCGAACCACTCGGCCGCAGCGGCCGGCCCTGTGTACGGGCTACCGCCTGTAAGGAGCTGGAGTTGGTCGAATGGAAGGCACATCGACTTCTGATAATATACTGATACTACACAGATCATATTTAACGTGTGCGATCGGCATTGAAATAATATTTACGGAGAGAGAATAAGGAGATAATGTCATTGACCTACAAGGATCCCAGGACTGACCCATGGGGCACTTCTGAGATAACTTTTTTTCCAGGACGAGTTTTCATTCAAGCAGCCTACATCTTTTTCGTGTCCGAAGTAGCTTTCAATCTGTTACCGTGATCATCCGAAACATTTAACTGTCACATTTTTGTTCAAGTGGCTCTGAGCACTATGGGACTTAACACATGAGGTCATTGGTCCCCTATAACTTAGAACTACTTAAACCTAACTAACCTAACGACATCACACACATCCACGCCCGAGGCAGGATTCGAACCTGCGATCGTAGAGGTCGCGCTGTTCCAGACTGAAGCGCCTAGGACCGCTCGGCCACACTGGCCGGCCTCATTTTTGTGAGTAGTATTACAAATACGACACTGTTTTCCTGAAGTGTTGTAACACCAATGTTATGATCTCGCAGTTGTCAACGGAATATTGCATGTCATCAATTATTTTAATTGACGTCTTGTTCGCGAGACAATATCTTTAAGAAAAGTGGACTAATGTTTGTGATATAGGAAGAATGATCTAGATAGGTAGTAAGGCGTTTAATCTCATTTTTCCAGTAACAAATCTTCTACAGTGCTGGAGCAAACTCCCCAGGAATTTCCTGTAACTCAGTGAGTATCTCCACTGCAATACACTTCCGTCAAAATAAAACTACCTTGTATTACTGAATGATGCTTTCTGCGAGAAAACGTTAAGTGGATGTCTGAAAACAACATACACTCCTGGAAATTGAAATAAGAACACCGTGAATTCATTGTCCCAGGAAGGGGAAACTTTATTGACACATTCCTGATCACACTGACAGAACCACAGGCACATAGACACAGGCAACAGAGCATGCACAATGTCGGCACTAGTACAGTGTATATCCACCTTTCGCAGCAATGCAGGCTGCTATTCTCCCATGGAGATGATCGTAGAGATGCTGGATGTAGTCCTGTGGAACGGCTTGCCATGCCATTTCCACCTGGCGCCTCAGTTGGACCAGCGTTCGTGCTGGACGTGCAGACCGACTGAGACGACGCTTCATCCAGTCCCAAACATGCTCAATGGGGGACAGATCCGGAGATCTTGCTGGCCAGGGTAGTTGACTTACACCTTCTAGAGCACGTTGGGTGGCACGGGATACATGCGGACGTGCATTGTCCTGTTGGAACAGCAAGTTCCCTTGCCGGTCTAGGAATGGTAGAACGATGGGTTCGATGACGGTTTGGATGTACCGTGCACTATTCAGTGTCCCCTCGACGATCACCAGTGGTGTACGGCCAGTGTAGGAGATCGCTCCCCACACCATGATGCCGGGTGTTGGCCCTGTGTGCCTCGGTCGTATGCAGTCCTGATTGTGGCGCTCACCTGCACGGCGCCAAACACGCATACGACCATCATTGACACCAAGGCAGAAGCGATTCTCATCGCTGAAGACGACACGTCTCCATTCGTCCCTCCATTCACGCCTGTCGCGACACCACTGGAGGCGGGCTGCACGATGTTGGGGCGTGAGCGGAAGACGGCCTGACGGTGTGCGGGACCGTAGCCCAGCTTCATGGAGACGGTTGCGAATGGTCCTCGCCGATACCCCAGGAGCAACAGTGTCCCTAATTTGCTGGGAAGTGGCGGTGCGGTCCCCTACGGCACTGCGTAGGATCCTACGGTCTTGGCGTGCATCCGTGCGTCGCTGCGGTCCGGTCCCAGGTCGACGGGCACGTGCACCTTGCGCCGACCACTGGCGACAACATCGATGTGCTGTGAAGACCTCACGCCCCACGTGTTGAGCAATTCGGCGGTACGTCCACCCGGCCTCCCGCATGCCCACTATACGCCCTCGCTCAAAGTCCGTCAACTGCACATACGGTTCACGTCCACGCTGTCGCGGCATGCTACCAGTGTTAAAGACTGCGATGGAGCTCCGTATGCCACGGCAAACTGGCTGACACTGACGGCGGCGGTGCACAAATGCTGCGCAGCTAGCGCCATTCGACGGCCAACACCGCGGTTCCTGGTGTGTCCGCTGTGCCGTGCGTGTGATCATTGCTTGTACAGCCCTCTCGCAGTGTCCGGAGCAAGTATGGTGGGTCTGACACACCGGTGTCAATGTGTTCTTTTTTCCATTTCCAGGAGTGTATTTTTTAATTGGCTTTAAACATTGTGGAAACAACTAAATAGAAACGTGTTTTATTTACAACATGTATTAAACAGTCTTTAAACAGACTTTATTTTTAAACATATGAACCGACTATGAGTATTATTCGCACGGACATACAGACGGAGACAGACTTACTTTCTACTGCGACCAACATACATTGCGCTTAAGGACCACGAAGATAAGAGAAATTAGGGATCATACGGATCATATAGACAGTTGTTTTTCCCTTGCTCTATTTGCGAGTGGAACAGAAAAGGAATGACTAGTAGTGGTACGGGGTATCCTCCGCCACGTACCGTACTGTGGCTTGCGGGGTATCTTTGTAGATGTAGATCTAGGTGTAAACTGACAAGTAGTGATTTCGATCGTCACAACAGGTAACTACTCGAACGAAATCTGACACTTGTGTGACACTTCTTACCGCTCGGAAAATATCGTGCATACACTCGTGTAAAGCATTCAGTTCCGCTCAGAGAGGCCATATATTTTGGAGGGCTCTTATGCTCCGATTTAAATGTTTAAAGCAAAATGTTATCCGTTAGAAAAATGTGTATTCTCTGAGTTAAAAATTTGACGTCAGATTTTCATTGCCCTCCCCGTGAAATGAGCGTGGGTAAGATTTTGCCGGACCCCCCATTTTGAGCTCACATAATTAACAGACGTCCCCTAGTTTGTTCACTAGGACGCAGATCGAAATGGTTCTGAATGCTTCTGAAGACAAGGAACACATTAACAATAACGGGTCACCACCAGATTTTGAGTGGAAATTTTATCGCTCAACTTTAATAGGGTGTGGCTTGCTGCTGTAATAACAAACGTAATGCTTGCACGTAATCAATAGTTTTTCTGCAGACGCAAGTGGTCGACTAGTAGCGCCTTCTCAACTTGTAACAAGATAACAGTAATACAAATGAGATACGGTATCTACAGTTATAAGCTTAGAAAGCATCAGTGCCCTTTATTTAGATATAACCTGACAAACCTCGCATTTCCCAGGTATTCAGTTTGCCAGTTCTCTCTTAGAAACGAAACCTTATTTGTACTCGTGCAGTAGACTCGGTGTTAAATAACCACAACAGGTTTCTGTGCAGTGTGTGCGCCTGCTTTGCGTGTGTGCAACGCTATTTTGTAAACGTCCCTTTTGAAACACTTCTTTCGCCTCCAGCCGTTTGCCCTTCGCAGTTGAAGGCTGTCAAAAGTGCTGCCAGGTGTCAGGGATTTCATTAAGTTGAATCGACTCCACAAGTAAAGAACAAAAGTGTTAGAGCTTCATGCATGGTGGGGAATTCTTCACGCATCTCAGTGTTTATGACTTCATGACATTTTTCATATCAGGTGCATTGTGTTGCCACCTACTGCCAGGTACTCCCCATCAGCGACCTCAGTAATCATTAGACATAGTAAGAGAGCAGATTGGGACGCTCCGCGGAACTCACGGACTTCGAACGTGGTCAGATGTGGGTGTGACTTGTGTCATACGTCTGTACGCGAGATTTCCACACCCCTAAACATTCCTAGGTCCACTGTTTCCGATGTTACAGTGAAGTGGAAACGTGAAGGGACACATACAGCACAATAGCGTACGGGCCGTCCTCGTCTGTTGACTGACAGAGACCGCCGAAAGATGACGAGAGTCGTAATGTGTAATAGCCAGACATCTATTCACACCATCACACAGGAATTCCAAACTGTATCAGGATCCACTGCAAGTACTATGACAAGCGGAAGGTGAGAAAATTTGAATTTAATGGTCGAGCGCCTGCTCATACGCCACACATCACGCCTGTAAGTGCCAAACGACGCCTTGCTTGGTGTAAGGAGAGTAAACATTGGACGACTGAACAGTGGAAAAACGTTGTGTGAAGTGACGAATCACGGTACACAATGCGGCAATCCGATTACAGGATGTGGGTATGGTGAATGCGCGGTGAACGTCATCTGCCAGCATGCGTAGTGCCAACAGCAAAATTCGGAGGTGGTGGTGTTATGATGTGGTCGTGTCTTTCATAGAGGGATTTTGCACCCCTTGTTGTTTTGCGTGGCACTATCACAGCACAGACCTAATTTGATGTTTTAAGCACCTTCTTGCTTCCCACTGTTCAAGAGCAATTCGGGGATGGTGACTGCGTCTATCAACGCGATTGAGCACCTGTTCATAATGCACGGCCTGTGGCGGAGTGGTTGCACGGCAATAACGTCCCTGTAATGGAGTGGCCTGCACAGAGTCCTGACCTGAATCCTGTAGAACACCTTTGCGATTTTTTGGAACGCTGACTTCGTGTCATGCGTCACCGACCGACGTCGTTACCTCTCCACAGTGCAGCAGTCCGTGAAGAATAGGCTGCCATTCACCAAGGAACCTTCCAGCACCTGACTGAACGTACGTCTGTGAGAGTGGAAGCTGTCATCAAGGCTAAGGATGGGCCAACACCATACTGAATTCCAGCATTACCGATGGAGGGCGCCACGAACTTGTAAGTTAAGTCATTTTCAGCCAGGTGTCAGGATACTTTTGATGACATAGTGTATTTGTATAGATACATTCAGTGCCAGATGGAACTATTGTTCGCGAAATATGTTACGAATAGAGTTAGTAGCAAAGAAGTAATAAATTTAACAGTCATGCATGATGCAACAGTTTTTCACTGTCTCAGTGTTTAAGATGTCATATCTTCTCATCTATGAATTACACAACGATATAATTTTGTAGGTACATTCAGCGAAATATGTGGATGCTGTCTGCAAAATGTTTTGCGAATAGAGTCAGTAACTAACAACTAGTAAATTTAAATGTCTTCCACAATGCGGCAATTTTTCACGTATTTATATGTTTCTCGCGCCATACTTCCTGAACTATGTTTGGTACCGCGGTATAATTTTGTTGGTTGATTTACTGCCGTACGTGGATACTGTCTGAGAAACTTATTGCGAAATGAGTTAGTTGCACAGAAGAAATAAATTTAAACATTATGCACGATGCAGAAGTTTTTCTCGCATCTCAGTGTTTATGACATCATGTCTCTTCAACTGTGATAGTTAGGTGGCTCTTTCCCGGGAAGCGATTGTTGCCTGGCAGTGAGGGATGTGTGTACAAAGTTTGGTTTAAATCTGTTCATTGGTTTAGGGGGAGATGCGGAACACACACAAACACATACACAGATGCGCACAGAAACACGGACGCACGTACATCCATTCACTTTTAACATACACTACTGGCCATTAAAATTGCTACACCACGAAGATGACGTGCTACAGACGCGAAATTTAACAGACAGGAAGAAGATGCTGTGATATGCAAATGATTAGCTTTTCAGGGCATTCACACAAGGTTGGGGTCGGTGGTGACACCTACAACCTGCTGACATGAGGAAAGTTTCCAACCGATTTCTCATACACAAACAACAGTAGACCGGCGTTGCCTGGTGAAACGTTGTTGTGATGCCTCGTGTAAGGAGGAGAAATGCGTACCATCACGTTTCCGACTTTGATAAAGGTCGGATTGTAGCCTATCGCGATTGCCATTTATCGTATCGCGACATTGCTGCTCGCGTTGGTTGAGATCCAATGACTGTTAGCAGAATATGGAATCGGTGGGTTCAGGAGGGTAATACGGAACGCCTTGCTGGATCCCAACGGCCTCGTATCACTAGCAGTCGTGATGAAAGGTTCTTATTCGCATGGCTGTAACGGATCGTGCAGCCACGTCTCGATCCCTGAGTCAACAGATGGGGACGTTTGAAAGACAACAACCATCTGCACGAACAGTTCGGCGTTTGCAGCAGCATGGACTATCAGCTCGGAGACCATGGCTGCGATTACCCTTGACGCTGTATGACAGACAGGAGCGCCTGCGATGGTGTACTCAACGACGAACCTGGGTGCACGAATGGGAAAACGTCATTTTTTCGGATGAATCCATGTTCTCTTTACAGTATCATGATGGTCGCATCCATGTTTGGCGGCATCGCGGAGAACGCACATTGGAAGCGTGTATTCGTCATCGCCATACTGGCGTATCACCCGGCGTGTTGGTATGGGGTGACATTGATTACACGTTTCGGTCACCTCTTCTTCGCATTGACGGCACTTTGCACAGTGGACGTTACATTTCAGATGTGTTACGACCCGTGGCTCCACCCTTCATTCGATCCCTGCGAAACCCTACATTTCAGCAGGATAATGCACGACCGCATGATGCATAAGATCATCCAGTGTTATTTCACTTTTCCGATCCACTTCGCCTCTCACCAACCACGTACGTTAGCTATGTGTACTACATGGCCACGTCTGCAGCCCATCAGAGTTCGTCATAAAGTGCCCAAGTATCGGTCGGTGTGAACGCTCATCCAGCTCTAGAACAAGATGAAGGTGTCCCGTCCAATGCCCAGCTTAGCTTTCCGGCAATTGCGTGGACTTAGAAAATGATTAATTGTGACTAGCATGGAATTTGGTGCGCTATGGACATTCGAGGGCCGCACACGTGTGACTCCCCCGCTACGTTTCGTTAGGCCTCCAGCTGCCTCGTCTCTTGCGGCTCTTGGATGGAAGGGGTCGCTTGGGGTCAAACTAGGCTTCGCCGTATCCGCGTAGCCTATGTCGTTGAACATCCTGCAACCATAGATTAAGAACTGAGTTTTTCTCCTGTCGTCCAATAAGTACCGATAAAATTACCGAAATCCAAACTCTTCGGCCTTGTGATGATGCAGGTTATTTCGCTGTATCGTTATCAGTGTGATCGCACCAACGATGTAAGTATCATTAATTGCCTAGTAATTTTATGTGTTAGGTAGTACAGTAGAGTCCCGTCAATCCGAACTAATTGGTACCAGACCTTGTACGGGTTGCCGATTTGTTCGGATTGGCAGGAATTACGGTGCCGAGTTTCTAGAATGAAGTATACCAAGCAGATAAGTAGGTACACCACGCTAACAAATGGGAACAAGTGTGGGAACAATGGTTTACTCTCACTCCCTACCCTTCTTGTTATGCACTGCTGAGACCTTTGTAGTGTATAAGGTCAGTGCACTGCCAGTAGGCTCTCAAAGCGCTTGGTTATGTTAGGTATCGATCGCTGGCACGCGTAACAGCTGTATTCTTTTACGTGTAGTGGTGTACGTATTTTTGTCATGAGTAAACGGAAACATACAACCTTAACTCTCCAAGAAAAACTGAATGCCTTGAAGCAGATAGACAATGGTTAGAATGTATCTAAACTGGCAACGGAACTGGATGTTTGTAAAGCAATCATTTGTGATTGGAAGAAGAACTGAGTGAAGCTTGAACAGTCCTGTGCAACGTCTTCGGGAAAAACATTCGTAATTCGGCAGACTTTGAAACAGTCCCAGTACGATAAAGTGGATGAAGCTCTTTTCCTTTGGTTTACGCAGGTGACAGAAAGGGGAACTCCTTTGAGTGGAGCACTGGTTCAGAGAAGGCTGTTTACCTGAACAAATTAATGAATGGTGATGAGTCTTTTAGTGCCAGTGCGGGTTGGTTGGACAGATTCAAAAAACGCCTTGGAATCCGTCAGCTAACAATTACTGGAGACACTCTTTCTTCTGACCGTGATGCAGCGAAGGAATACCTGGGTGAGTTTGAAGAAATGATAAGAGAGGGAAAGTATTCTCACCAACAAATTTATAACGCTGACAATACTGACCTTAATTTTAGGGCATTGCCAACAAAAAGCCTGGCATGAAAAGCAGAAGACCATGCTCCTGGGTTTAAACTGTGCAAACACCGTGTGACTTTATTAGTGTGCAGCAACGCTGCAGGTAATCACAAGCTACCTTTAATGCTGATCGGCAAATCTGCTAGGCCCAGAGCTTTTAAAAACCGCAACATGAAGGCCCTGCCGGTATATTATCGCAACCAGAAAAAAAGCAAGGATGGATGGTAACCTGTTCACGGTCAGTTTGTTCCCTCTGTTCTACCGTTTTCTAAGGAAAATCATTTGTCTCACCGTGCCATCCTTTTGATTGATAACGCGCCATTTCACCCCAGCTCGGGGGAGTTACGTGATGGAGAAATTGTGGCGAAAGTTTTGCCCCCGAATATTACACCACTTCTACAGCCGATGGACCAGGGCGTACTGCAAACATTAAAACTGATTTACAGAAAACAATTCTTAAGAATGCTGATCCAAGATGATAGCATTCCTTTAGTGGACAAAATAAAAAAACGAGATCAATGTGAAGGATGCTGTTTATTGGTCCGCTGAGGAATGGCAGAATATTTCAGAAAGTACAGAAAATCGTGGAGAAAACTGTGGACATCTCTCGAATTTCAGGACAACCTAGTCGAAAATTAAGAGGAAAATCTACTACAAATGTGTGGAGAACCTTAGTGACGCTGATTTAGTCACTGCTGTGACTCAAGACCAGGAAGAAGTGGACTGCTGTGACGGAGGTGACGGTGAGCTGGAAAGAGACAAAATGAGAGCTGGTGCCACGCAGTGGCGCAGCAGAAGCCCTTGACCTCGCGCTACGTTATTTGGAGCAACAGCCCACTGCTACACCCGCTGATTTGATATTTATGAGACGATGGCGCAACTATGCTTCATATAACAGACTGTTTCCATTACGCCAAAAAACAATGACAGTCATCTAAAAAGTAGGGATAAAATGTACACTGTATTTTAGTAAGTTTGACTGCTTTTATTTTATTGTTATGCATTGTTTAAACGTAATGTTTGCTTCCCAATTTTTCTAATACATGTTTACAGTACTGTGTAAATTAATATAGTGTGTATGTACAGCAGCTTACCGCACAGTTTTCCATACTTAGACCAACACTTTCCATGTTCGGATTAACCGAATATAAGTCTCTCCGCAGTGCCATATGATTCTTAGCAGCCCGTGCCCTGTGATTGTTCGCCTCCCTGGGTTACTTCCCTTCAAGTGGACTCTCCCAACATTCCACTGTTTCGTTTATCTCAGTAAAAATGATTATTCAATAAATTAATAACTTGTATATCACTGAGTTTCATTTCGGTATATTCACTGCGGCATACGGCACGCGCGGTTAACGATCATAGGGCACTGCGGAGAGACTTTTTGAACACCCCATAAATATGTGTGTGTGTTCGCAGAGTAAAGGTGAAGCCGTGACGAAAAAAAGTCAGAGAAGAAAAAAAATTAAATTAGCACTCCTCAGCGTAGCAAACAGCCTGCGTGAATCCTCCAGACAGTTAGAAATCGTTTACCCGTGCCAATAAACTAGATAAAACTTAGCACTAAATATCCCCAGTGAAACTTCGCGTCAGATAACGCTGGTTGTCGAAATTAATCTTCAGCGAGATTGTGCTCATAGCGACACTAGGATTAAAAAAAAAAAAAAAAAAAAAAAAAAAAGGAAGTAAATTTCATTACACACAACTCTAACATTCACGGAATATTAAGTAAAATTCATGGACAAATTTCCTATCGATGTTCAGTGCAGGAGTTAGGTAAAGAGAAATTCGTTTAAGTATTGTAACAAATCGCCAAGCGGACTCGTTAAGGTTTCTTTCAGTTCCCAATTACGTGGCCAGGTTATTAGAATTTTAATTATCAATGCTGCTGCGAGGATAGTGGGATTTTATGTGTACTATCTTATCGCCCGCTACTTCGCTCGAGTGGAATTTACAGTCTGCACATTTTTGTCTGTTTGTTTTTCTTTAACTGAATTTTTATGTTGTTCACAAATTGCAAACCCTTCTAAACATTTCACGCTAATTAAGGCTATAGAAGCACAGTCTTTTCGGAATGTACATCTCACGAAAAAGCGATTCTAGTAGCTGGAGTCTAACGTTTTTGTTAATCATGTCTTTTGCATTTTTGTGGAGACATTTCCATAGAAGCATTCATCCCCTAGTTCATACTTGGTATCACATCGGGAAGTAAAATACCAGTTTTCATAGATTTAGCTTTTAATTTTTTTAATATAAATAAATATTTTCTTCAAAATTTTCATTTCCGATTTCATCCCCTTACGGGTTGAATTTCCAAAGACAGTAAAATGCTTTTTTTTATTTCTAGCTGAGAAGCCAAAATCAAATTTTCGTAGATTTACCTTTAAAAAAGCTTTCATAATGAAACATTTACATAAAACATTTCATCCCCTATTTAACCTCCTTAGGGGATGAATTTCCAAAATCACTGAAACAAATATTTTTTTATTCTGACCAAGGTGTCAAATACAAGTTTCATAGACGTAGCTTTCAAAATGCTTCAAAAATTTCTTTAATAATGAATTAATTTTTAAAAACCTTTCATCCACTATTTTACCCCATAGTGGTTGAATTCCCAAAAATGCTGAAATACATATTTTTAATTTTTGAGTGAGAGACCAATTACCAGCTTCCGTAGTTCTAGTTTCAAAACTGCCATAATAGCGACATCTTTTAAGAAGCTTTTCATTCGCTATTTCACCTCCTTAGGAATGGAATTTCAAAGAACCCCTTGTTAAACGATGCTTGCAGTATTAGAACTACAAAAATGGTTCAGATGGCTCTGAGTACTATGGGACTTAACTGCTGAGGTCATCAGTCCCCTAGAACTTAGAACTACTTAAACCTAACTAACCTAAGGACATCACAAACATCCATGCCCGAGGCAGGATTCGAACCTGCGACCGTAGCGGTCACGCAGTTCCAGACTGACGCGCCTAGAACCGCACGGCCACTCCGGCTGGCTTCAAGTTTCTGTCCTTGGCATTTTGGGCTGGGCGTTGATAAGTCAGTAAATCAGTCAAGCTCTCTTTCTCCCTCTTATGGGTTGAATTTCCAAAAATAGTAAAAGTTTCTTTTTATTTCTAGCTAAGAAGCCAAATTCAGAGATTTAGCTTTAAAATGCTTTCATAATGAAATAGTTTTATAAAACATATCATCTCCTATTTCATCCCCCTTAGGGGTTGAACTTCCAAAAACACTGAATCACGTTTTTTTTTCTTTCTTTTAACTACAACCGAGAAGTCAAATACCAGTTTTCATAGATATGGCTTTGAAAGTAGTTTTGTAGTTTTTTAATAACGATTCATTGAAAAAAATACTTCTATCCACTACTTCATTCCCATTAGGGTTAAATTTCTAAAAATGCCGAATATATTTCTTAAACAGGACAGATTAGTAATCTAGTTTATGGCAAATCTCGTCATACTTTCTTTTCTGGGATTAAAGTTCTTCACATCCCAGAAACTATTTTGCAGCTCCATTTGCTTTTGTCTTCCCCAATATTCTTGCAATTGTTCCTTTTTTCCAAAGTATGATATTATACTGCTCACTAGCAATTACTCCCGAAGCTCCGGCTTCATCCAAGACTTGCGAAGCAAAAAAACTGATCTTTTGACGATTTGTCCATAAGGTAGGGAACACATTCTCAGAATCGTTCCAAATCTCTTTTACATGCGCATTTTCAGACGGAAAAAAGCGTAAAAATGGTCTGTTAGTAAGAAGTCACTTAAGACGACTCAGTCCCCAAATTAAATTAATGTTATGCGTTACGTTAGAAATCTATTATGATGCTCATGCAGGTTACTTTCCACATTCTCCACTAATTATTCAACTGATCTACATCAGAATCGATTACTTCCGCATGATCAGACACAAACTTTAAGCAGTTAGAACTACTTAAACCTAACTAACCTAAGGACATCACACACATCCATGCCCGAGGCAGGATTCGAACCTGCGACCGTAGCGCTCGCGCGGTTCCAGACTGTAGTGCCTAGAACCGCACGGCCACCCCAGCAGGCAACTGAAACATCATGATTTTCTAATTCCCCTACTTCTCTTTGTTCAGAAGTGCTCGTTTGAGAGGTTTCCACGGTAAAATGAACCTCATCCCCCCTCCTTCACAATTACAGAACTGTCACTCTCTTCTGCTATAGCAAGTCTTTTAACACAAAAAAATAGCAGACGAAGCAAACTGAACTTGACTTGTCTGCTGTAGCCACGGCGTGACATCTATGTGGGACCGCACTCCACCCTCTGCTATACCAGTTTTTGGGCTCATGTTCGTTCCGTGCGCCGTCAACACTGCTTTGCCACGCCGGATGCTACCACAACATCTGCTACTTTCTCCTACACTTCTACGCATCGTCATTTGTTGTGTGGATGATGTTTACCATCCATCTTCCATCGTAAAAATCCAGTTTTAGTTGCGTTGATCATATTTTTTAATTTATTTTGCGCTGTGCCATTCCTTCTTTCGCTTACTGCGCTACACTGTCCCCTTTGATATCCACATTTTATGGCAGTCTCGACTTGCTACAGCTTCTATTCTTCCCAGACGATTATGCTCCATGTGCTGTGGTGCGGCTGCTTCGTTCACGTCTACCGTTAAACGCCCCACCCACTTTTCGGAAGTCTTCTGCTCTTCTGCAGCACGCGCTTGCCCAATTAGAAAGCGATTAATGTATATCAGCTAGTCATGCTGTGACGGAACCAGAAACATTAAACGTGTCTAAAGTGTGCGTAAATGTTTTTCTAGTTCCAGGTTCTACTGGCTATTAAATGAAATTCTTGACTTGAATGAAAACTTCGATATCTTGGCTCTCCTCGTATAAAACATGCTTTGCTAAATCTGAAGTAGTGTGAAATTACAATTGTGACATTCACACCCAGTCATAATGACTCTCAACAGCCACCGTATAGAGCGCTCCTTAAATATAGATTTTCTGTGAAACATAATGCTCGCTCAGTATCTCAAAAATTGGTTACTTCGAACTATCAGTTCTCGGTCACGGTCTGCACTACATGCCTCACGGATTTAAGTTATTCAGAAAGTTAAAGTTCACACAGAAAGTCCGTAATTTTGCACTCTAGTCTTTATTGTATTCCTGTAAACATTTTCTGCAGTCCATGATCCTTTTGAGACCATAATTCCGCTAAGTTATATCATATTACATAGAAACGAATCCGATCGTGATGATAGCTGAGTCCATAATCTCTGCCGCGTGGGGCAGCCGTGAGGTCTAAGGCGCCTTGCCACGGTTCGCGCGGCTCCCCCCGTCGGAGATTCGAGTCCTCCATCGGGCATGGGTGTGTTTTACTCCTTAGTATAAGTTAGTTTGAGTTAGATTAAATGGTGTGTGTAAGGCAAGGGACCAATACCTCAGCAGTTTGGTCCCATAGGCACTGTTCACAATTTTTTTTCCAAAATCTCTCTAGACCCCACAAAGAAATTCTTCAACCCACAAAATGCGCGCAGTGTACTCGCTTCTGACTGGGAGAGATCTGTCATAACCAGTCAGCTATCAGCTTTACGGCGCTGCAGTCATAGACTGTGCGGCTGATCCCGGCGGAGGTTCGAGTCCTCCCTTGGGCATGGGCGTGTGTGTTAGTCCTTAGGATAATTTAGGTTAAGTAGTGTGTAAGCTTAGAGACTGATGACCTTAGCAGTGAAGTCCCATAAGATTTCACACACATTTTTGAACATCAGCTTTAAGCCTCGTTGTCGCCTGTCTCTTACTTTAAACGCAACGCAACGTAATATCTTCGCAGAGAAAATTTATTAAATTAACAATTTTAGAAAGCCAATGAATAGAGAAATACACTGATCAGCCAGAACATTATGACCGCTGACCTACTGTTGAAATAAACCCGCCCAGGCGATAGCACTGTCTAGAGATGGGTCGAACTCGTTCATTCCCGTGAAGTACTTCATTCATTTCACTCTTTGCCGTGAAGCGTTCAAATGAAGTAGTTCATTCATGAAGTACGGAAGCCTGGCGAAGTTGTCCAGTTCGCCGCTCAGCCGCGGCTACGCTCGCTTCGCCTTGCTTGTACAATAAAGCTTCGTAATACTACATAATTTTACCAACAGATGGCCGAACTATGAAGTAACGTCCACGCAACGTTTTGCGTCTTACAGCGTCTGAGTTAACTTAAATACAACATGGTCGAAGGGGACAAAGGAAAGATAAATAGAGAAGCCTGTCACATATAAAGAAGGTATTACGTTTAACCTTGCTCAACATTTTCTCATGAAGCGCCAAAAAGAGTCTTCATCTGCCAAGTGAAACATTATTTGTTGTATTTATGGACTGAAAACTAGGGCTAGTAACGAAATTCAGTCCAATTTTATGTTCCTTTTAAAATTTAATCCGAAATAGAATGAGTATGTTTACCGCTGTCACAAAGTCTATATACCTACGTTAAGTAATTATTCAGAAGTTTTCCTGTAGATTTTATTTTTGTTGAGAATAATAACCCTCTAAATTCAAAACGTAAACTGTCACCTGTAGTCATTGGTACGATTTCAGGTAAAATCCCTCTTTATTTTATTCGGAAAGCAATTTTTGTGTCTGTTCACGCTAATACAATGGCTAGCAACTCGCGATCGCGTAGAAGTAGTGAAATTTGGGGTTTCTTCGCTGATTTAGGTGATGGGAAAGCAAAGTGCAACTGTTGTTGTCAGTGTATTTCACCGCGCGATTCGTCGACAGGCAGTAGAGGGAGGACTGAAGTGAAGGGAGAATGAGTGACGTAGCGCCAATGTAGTGGGAGAGGGAGAGGGGAAGAGAGTGATTGAACGAACTAGAAAAAAAGTGTGGAGTGTGCTATCTGTGGAGAGTTTGAAGTAGCAGTTCATTGAAATTGAGTGGTTAGTTCACACTTCACTGGAGTGAAGCGTTCATTTGAACGACTCATTCACGAGCTCCCCATCACTAGCACTGTCACGTGCTTGTTGTGTGCATATAGTGTGAGTGAGCGTACCGTCCGTGTGTAGAACGGGGAAGGCGCGCGGTCTATCTGCATTTGACCGAGGGCAGACTGTGATGGCCCGGAGGCTCGGCACGAGCATTTCGGAAACTGCAGTTCTCGTCGGGTGTTCGAGGAGTGCTGCTGCGAGTCTCATCAACACGTGGCGAAACAAATGTGAAACCCTGTGCAGACGTCTTGGGGTTGGGTGGTCACACCTCGTTACAGATGTCGGACGTCTTAAGCTGGGCAGACTGGTAACACAGGGCAGGCAGCGAACTGTCGCGGAACTAACATCAGACTTTAATGCTGGGCAGAGTATAAGTGTGTCTGAAGACACAATGCACCGAACAGTTCGAACGAGGAGCCTCCGCAGCCGACGATCCATGCGTCTATCGATGTTAACATCACGACATCGGCAACTACGACTGAAGTGGACACGTGACCGTTGGCACTGGACGTTCGCACAGTGGCAGACCGTTGCAGGGTCTGACGAATCCCGATACCTTCTTCATCATGCCGATGGGAGGGCGTGAATCCCTCATCTTCCAGGGGAACAGGTCCTCGACATCTACACTGCGAGACGGAGACAAGCTGTTGGCGGCTCGGGAGAACATTCATGTGGTCATCCACGGGTCCACTGGAACTCGTACAAGATACCGTGACGGCCAAGGAGTATCGTACACTGGTTGCAGACCACGTACACCCCTTCGTGACGATCATGTTTCCCGACAGCAGTGGTATCTATCAACAAGATAATGCGCCATATCACAACGCCATGACTGTTATGGAGTGGTTCGAGGAGTACAGTACGAAAACAAATGACAAAAACGCATCGTTTTCTTAAGAATTTATTACAAATTAATACTTTTCTCATTTTCTCGTGTAATGTTGCTGCGGCACCTTGCGTCTTGCCAAATATCACGGTTCCAGATCAACAGGATGGCATCTAAAACCGCCAATAAGTGAGTTTTCGATAACCAAAATATGAGACGTAACGTGCCTTACTTCTCAATTGCATTGGTTTAGGATCTTCTATTTTGTGCGGAACGAAGAGACCAAATGCCTTATTACGTGACACAAATTTCCGCTCTATACCTGTAACCATCCCCGAGAGAAAGGTGAGCAATGTGATTTTCTGGCGTTACGACAGTACGAAAATAAATGACGAAAACGGAAGTTTTCTTATGTTTTTACTACAATCTAATACTTTTCGCGTTTTCTCGTGTAATATTGCTACCGCACATCATCTCTTGCGAAATATTTTCGGTCCTAGGTCAACAGCATGGCATCAAAAACCGTCAGTAAGTGAGTTTTCGATAACCAAACTATGGGACTAACATACCGTACTTCTCGACTGCATTGACTTAGAAGCCTGAATTTTTTACGGAAGGAGGAGACCAGATGCCTTAGAACGTGACACAAATAAATTTCCACTCGAAACCTGTAACAATTCCCGAGAGAGAGGCGAGCAATATGATGATCTGGCATTACGACAGTACGAAATCAAATGACAGGAACATAAAGTTTTCTTGAGACTTTATTACAAATGAATACTTTTCGCTTTTTCTCGTATAAGTATGCAGCGGCACATCATTTCTTGCCAAATATTACGGTTCTAGGTCAACGGCATGGCATCTAAAACTGTTAATTAGTGAGCTTTCGATAACCAAAGTATGTTACGTAACATGCTGACGGCAGTGGCATTTTTCAACAAGATAATGCACCATATCACAAGGCCAGGACTGTTATGGAATACAGTGGCGAGTTCCAGTTGATTTGCCAGCCACCAAACTTGCCAGGTCTGAACCAAATGAAACACATCTGGGATGAGATTGAACGTGGCGTCAGAACTCATTGTCCCCTCTCCGGAATTTACGGGAATTATGTGACTTGTGTGTGCAGATGTGATTCAAACTCCCTCCAGCGACCTACCAAGGCCTCATTGTTTGCATGCCACGACGCGTCGCCGCGGTTATCCGTGCCATAGGTGGACATACTGGCTATTAGGTAGGTTATCGTAATGTTCTGGCTGATCTCTACGAAACTAAGCTCTCAGAGTATGATTCTCATTTCCCCCAGTAACACAAACTGACAAATTACACATTCCAAATTTCACCTGAGAATATGACTCCCCACGCAGTCCAGATGCAATTTCCCATGCTGTCACCCGCTCGGCTGACAGTGCTACTACCCGGCTCTGGAGTTGCATTGTAATCAGGAAGTCGAGTAAAGTGTGAGGGTGGGGTGAGTGATACGGTACATGACCGGGGTGCAACGGCGCAGTTAGTACGCTCCTCCTACAGAACATAGTCGACTCGCCTGTGTACGAATTTCTTCTTCTGCAGTCCAGTCTATACATCCGACCTATTAGAAAAGAATGAATGTTATTCTACAGGATAAGCTGTAGTAGAACCAGTGCATTAAACGAATCTAAAGTGCGCAACAGGTTTTTCTAGGATCAGTCTAAGTGGCCGATAATGTATGGATAATTTATGACTTAAAGCTTCAGTATATTGTTATTTGTTTGAAACAAAGACACCGCCAAGACTGTGCTAGTCTGAAGTTACAGTTTCGACACACACACACACACACACACACACACACACACACACACACACACACACGCGCGCGCGCGCGCGACGCAATCTCAGTCACTCAGAATAGCCAGCTTATGGTATTTAAGCGAACCCTTCACTTGAAATATTACGAAACGGATTGTGTGTGACATAATGCTCTCTCAAATACTCCAAAACTCGGTCACTTTGAACGTTCAGTTCTCCGCCGCGACCTGCAAAATACGCCACGTAGATTTTTATTAATTCAAAAGTCACAGTTTACACACAAAAATCAGAGTTTCGCGTCTTCGTCTTTCTCATATATTCGCATTCAGTTTGCGGCACTTCACGACCAAGTTTTCTCATTATTCCGCAAAAGTACAGGTTTATTTTAAATCATGGACCCATTTTCAAAAATTTGTATGTATTCAAGTAAAAATCCAAAATGAACAAGCTTTATACCAATGGAAAGAGGAAGTTTCAAAGTTTTTGGCGGGTTGCGGCGGGTGAGCACTGATGGTTTCAGAAGTGGCCGGTAGAGATCGCGCGACAATAGGGCCGTCATTCCGTTTCACTTCAGCGCTGAGTCGGTTGCAGGGGACTTGAGGACCTGGCTGTGCACTTTTGGCCACCGAGATCTCCTGATCTCACTCCGTGGGACTATTTCATATAGGGTTATGTGAGTGAGTTGGCGACTGCGGAGATAAGGTTTCCTGCGTTCTTGACTTTGCGAAAAGTGAGTCGTAAATTGCAGTGCAGCGTGCATTTCGGGCCAAATTCGGTATTCATCCACCAAATAGCGAAAACATTAGCCGTTGAAACAGGTTGGGAGTGTGTGCAGAGGAAAAAGCACACCCAGACCGTGTAGGCAGGAGGATGATGTCCGACAGAATCAAGAAAGTTTTGTGCGTAGTCCCAGTAAGTCTACCAATAGAGCCAGTCGAGAACTTGGAATACCCCAACCAGCTGTATGTAAAGTTCTGAGACGGCGTTCGCTGTACAAGCCCTACCGATTACAACCTGGGCAGGCTTTCAACCCCAATGACAAAGAGAAGCGTCGACAAAGAGAAGCATCTCGCATTTTTTGGTTACGTGTTAGCAAAGATGGAGGATGACGCACTTCTACAGCGTGTTATTTTTAGCGATGAAACGACGTTCCACCTTAGTGGAAAAGTCAAAAGACACACTGTTCGCATATCGAGTTTCGAAAATAAACATTCGCCATCGCAACACGAAAGAGACTCCCCGAAGATCAACGTGTTCCGTGTCGTATTACGTACGAGGGTATATGGACAATTTTTCTTTGCGGAAAGAACTGTAACGGGAATCACGTACCTGGACATATTGTAGCAGTGGCTGTTCCCTCAAGTTATGGAAAATTCCCAGTACTTCATATTCCAACAGGATGGAGCTCCGCCCCATTGTCACCGAGATGTACGAGGCTTTTTGAACGATTCCCTTCCTCAGCTTTGGATCGGTTGCAGGGGACTTGAGGACCTGGCTCTGCACTTCTGGCCACCGAGATCTCCTGATCTAACTCCGTGCGACTATTTCATATTGGGTTATGTGCAGGAAGCTGTTTACGTCCCGCCTCTACCAACTACTCTGAACGATCTGCGGAACTCAATCACTGCTGCCGTGCACTCAGCAATAGCAGATGCGCTTTCGCGTGTGTGGGACGAGTTTGGCTACCGCGTCGATGTTTGCCGTGGAGCCATCGATGGCCACATTGAACGTTTGAAAATGGGTCCATCATTTAGAATAAACCTGTGTTACATCTATTCAGAGCTGTTAATGTACGCGTCCGAACTTGATGATGTGTGAACACCGAACTGCCCTTAGACTTCACAAAGCAATTATTTAGCCCACAAAATATGTGCGGATGTACTGTCCTCTGATTGGCTGATACACGTCATAGCCAGTCCAATATTGGTATTAACCCGCACAGTGCCGTATCTTTTACTATTGATCATTCATAGCTTAATAGTTTTTATGAAAAATCTACTAAATGAACAAATTTAGAAAATTCACAATTAACAAAGTAATTCCTTCTTTAAATAACAGAATTATCTTAAAATGAAATGATAATTAAATCAAGAACCTACGCTCTCGACAGATTTTGATACACATCAACGGGTACAGTTGAAAATATGTGCCCCGACAGGGACTTGAGCCTGGGATCTCCTGTTTACATGGCACACGCTCTATCCATCTTTTTTCTTCAGATCATGTATCATATTTATTTATTGTTTTATATATTTGTTGAGATGACACAGAGCGCCCTACGGACGAAAAACAATTATGTGTAATTACCATCAATAACAAACAAAATGAAAAGGGAATTATAGAAATAAAAGAAAACGCCCTCCTGGGAGAACAGACAGCATCCACGTCCCGTCAACTTGTAGGCAGGCGCACACTGAATCCCAAAGCAGTCAGGCTTATTCCAGGCACGTCTTCACGAAGAATATTGCATTTGCCGGTACTCTGGGCCGAGTCCTGGTACTACACAATGACACTGAAATCACCTTCTCATACCTTGAACACACCAGCTGCAGGGGGGATCGAAGAAGGCACTACCCAAAAAGTTGGTATAGTTCTTATGGTATCACGGATGGTGCACGAGAATAGTAAAGCGATCTTGCGGGAACGTCCAAAAATCAAGAAGACTCTTATCACCTTCACAGAACAAATAAGAGATCGAGAGGCCTTTTATCCAGAACACAGCATTGGTCTTCGTACGTGGGAAGTATGTCTCATCTGGGAACAGAAGAGATTTCTGTGTAATGGAATGGGGAGTCTTATGTAGAAGAAAGGCAAGCACATCCTGAATCAGCTGCCACACCTCTGCAGAAGATCCACACATCAGTCGATGGTTGTCCATATCAAGCGCGTGACAACGAGGATACAGCGGCATGTAGACGAAGTTGCGTCATGTATCTTCCATTAACGACCAGATACCAGGTCGCACGAGCCCTCGTGTCGAGGAGGATATGGTGCACACAACGCCAAACCACAGACAAGCGATCGTAGTGAGCCGTGCTGACCCCAGCTTATGTGCTGGTTCAAACCTTGACGTTTACTCTGCGTTTGGTTTCCGGCGGTTATTGCGGTTATGCCGTGGTTCTTCCTCTTTCTGCGTGTGGCAGCAGCGATGTGTATCGATATTTTTTCCTTGTACTATCTTTGGTATGGTGCTGATAGTTCCCGGCTAGCCGGTGTGCTGCAGTCTGTCGGTTGATGTGGATCAGCGAGGAAGTCTCCGCGCGGCTCTGTGAGTCGGGCCCGCTGGTGGTCTCTACGCAGTGTCGGAGTGTGTGGCAGCTGTTCCAATTGCTACGAGATTCGTGGCTCACCGACCCAGGACATCAAAGCTGAGTAGTGATTTAACTACCGAAGCCAGTCTGTTCACATTATGCCATTGGTTTTCATGGTTGGCTGTTAGGGGTATTCCCGTGAGCAACAGCGAGTGTTCGAGTTGGCGAAAGTTTGGCCACCATCCGGTGGAGTTTAACTGTGTTTTTGTTATTTGAAGTCCAAGTGCACCAGCGGAATTATCTGCCTTGTAGCCGTTAAATGGCCTGGTTGCTGACGTAAGAGTCAGGCAATTAGTTTTGACAGCTTATGCATACTTGGTTGTTTACGTTTTACGTTTTGGCTTTGGAGTTCCTTGTGTACTGGTAGGGTGGAAAGCAAGTCGTCTTGTCGGTGAGTCCGTTGACTGTCTCTTGGTTGGGTTGCCGGCGGATCGGATATAGTTGCGCCGACTATCTGTCTCCCACAAGCGAATGTTCATATTTCAAGTGCAGACCGACCCCTGGAAACTTCTGAATGCAGCTGACTGTATTGCCTTTTCTTATTGGTGTGTATTGTGTATTGTGCAATGTGTATTTTAATGGCTCATAGCAGCTGGTTTGAATCTGTATGTTTTTAGTTGGGTTTTAAATAATGGACCTTTAGCAGTTTTAAAATTGAAAGTTCCTTGCTTGTCAAGTCTTGCATTGTTTGGGCCTTCAGCGTCATTTAAAATATTTTTTCTGGATAAAGCTTTTGACCTTGTGCCTTTTGAGAATTTATTGTAGTTGTGTTTTTCAATCATGGGCTTTCAGCCGTCTGAAAATTAAAATTCCTTACTTGTAAGTCTTAGATTGTTTGGGCCTTCAGCCTCATTAAATAAAAAAAAATTTTAAGGATAAAGCCTTGGGATTTCTGCCTTGTAAAAATTTATTGTAGTTATGTTTTTAAATCATGGGCCTACAGCCATTTTAAAAGTAAAATTCCTCATTGCTAAGTCTTAGATTGCTTGGGCCTTCAGTATACTTTTTTAAAATTATTTAAGGGTAAAACCTTGCGCTTTCTGCCTTTTGAAAATTTATTGTTTTTGTGTTTCAAATCACGGGACTTCAGCGGTTTTAAAAATTAAAGACGTTGTGCTCTTAAGCCATAAGATTTTGTGACATATTCAGTCGATAGTTAAGCTCGGAAATTTGCGCTGTAATGTTTGGGCAACTAAATAAAGTTATATGTGTTTGAGTGTAACCGACAACCGCTCATTTTTTGGCTCCTTCCCACAATTCAAAATGGCTCAAATGACTCTGAGCACTATGGGACTTAACTTCTGAGGTCATCAGTCCCCTAGAACTTAGAACTACCTAAACCTAACTAACCTAAGGACATCACATACACCCATGCCCGAGCAGGATTCGAACCTGCGACCGTAGCGGTCGCGCGGTTCCAGACTGTAGCGCCTAGAACCGCTCGGCCACCACGGCCGGCCCTTCCCACAATTCCAGCTACCTGTTCTGTCCTGCTGATTTAACCAGGCGTTTCACGTAGGAACTGTATTTGATGAAGAAGGTCCTGACATGTGAGAGCGAGGAAGAAATATGGGCTACTGCAACAGGTGCCACTCGAGAGGGGGGGGGGGGGGGGGGGGCAGTACGTCAACGTCCACGATTTAACCATCGTACTCACGTAAAGGGCAGCTGCTCTCGCTTGGACGTTGACAAGGCCGAGGCCGCCATCTCGAGGAGAATGTGTCAGCGTGTCGTAGCGGACTTTGAAGATAAGCACCGCGCTTACAAAGTAGCCGAACGCCGCCTGAAATCTGTGTGCCAATGCCTTTGGCATCGGTAAAATCTGTGCTAAATGTGGTTGTTGCGAGACTAGATGAGTGCTAACAAAATCCACCCTTTGTAACATGTCCAGTACTCTCAGGAGGTTGCCACGAACGTTCTTGCGGATAGCTTGAAGCAGGCGTTTATAGTTAAATGAGATAGCGCGCTGTATATCACGCGTGAAGGTGATCCTCAAACATTGGAGATTGCCCACTAATGGCAATGGAGCCACACTCTCTGCTGGAAGACCTCTACCGTCGGCTGCCCGCAGCATGCCAGTGCCTGTCGCACTTCATCCTCCGACAGAACCAAGAACACCACGTCATCTGCATAGGCGCGGCAGATGAAAGCAGTGCCCCTCAATGTTATCCCTGTGAGCCGGCTCCTCAAACCGTGTAACAGTGGCTCAAGGGCGACGGCGAAAAGCAGCATCGACAGCGGACATCCTTGATGGACCGACCGCGTGACTTTAATAGGGCCCACCACAAGGCCATTGACCAGCGCTCGCGACGTGGCACCTCGGAGGAGCCGCAAGACGATGTGTATAAACCTGTGGCGAAAGGCCATCCGTCGGAGTACGTTTTCTAGTAAGTCGTGACTCACTCTATCAAAGGCGTGGTCGAAGTCCACTAAGACACCGCGACGGCGGCAGGTCGTGGCCAGGGCTATGACGTCACGGTAATCGCTGAGTGCCGTCTGAATGTTACTGTCACCTCCAAGGCACGTTTGATCCAGAGAGATGACTTGAGGTATGCCGCGCCGAAGGCGGGCAGCAAGAATCCGGGTAAACATCTTGAATTCACAGTTTAACATGGTCAACGGCCGATAATGCCCAACTCCCCGACCTTCCGGTGGCTTGGGGACCGGGATAAGCAAGCCTTCTGCGAATTCGGGTGGGAAGGGAAGGTCAGGGTTGATCAGTTCTTCATACATCGCAGTCTAGCGTGAGCCCATGTCTTGGAACGTGCGGTAAAACTCCAGCGGGAACCCATCTGGACCTGGGTCTTTATTCCCCGCACCATTATGAAGAGCATTGGCTACGTCATCAGCCGTAATTGTCGCTGTGAGAATCTCCGCAGCAGCCTCATCCAGGGTACTCGTCAAGGAACGGAGTACATCAGTCGTTACCGCTGGTCCCCTGCTGCATAGAACTGGTTGTAGTGATCCACAGAGGCTTTTACGATGTCATTCTGGGACGTCAGTCGACGACCATCTGGCATGTCGAGGGCGTTGTCCAGCTTTCTCCGACACCGGTGCTTCTCTCGGATAATATGATGCATCGACGGGGGCTCTCCTAGTACACAGTTGTGACATCTTGCGCGTACTATTGTGCCTTCAAGGCGGTGACCCATAAGAGAAATTATCTTCGACTTAATACGTTGAATTTCGAACAAAGGGGGCATGGTTTGAGAGTTCCCAGAGAATTGTGAAATAGTATTCCATGGTATGTCGCGACCATAATTCATCATCGAACGACGTCAAGTTGGCTTGGTGCAGTCGAGCCACCACCGCAGTGTTGAAGGATACGCTTGAAGGCGTCTCACACAGTTGTTCCACGTCGTTTCTACGACCTGCCTACATTCCGGATCCTTGAGATGGGTGACATTCAGCTTCCACAGGCCTCGACCGCGTCACACCTTCTGACTCTGGAGCGAAACAGTGCAAATGTAAGCGATATGGTCGGAAAAGGCGGCAGGCCATAACTCAGCGTCAAGCGTGGCAGTTACGATTCCTTGGGAAACGTAGACACGGTCAAGGCGACTTGCTTAATGGCTGGTGACGTACATATATCCAGGCCGATCACCATGCACGTGGTCCCAAGTTTCGGTGAGGTTCAGTTCATGCACGAGCAGCTTATGTTCCTGGCATGTGGTGAAATGGGTATAGCACACAATTAAAGTCGCCGCCAAGAATAATATGGTCGTAGCGGCCTACAAACAAAGGAGCGAGCTGTTCTGAATAGAACCGATCCCGTCACTTGGCTGTGCCCGAGGGAGTGTAAACATTGATGACTCGGACACCGTTGGAAGTCATAGCAAGACCCCTAGCCGATGGTAGGTAAATCATGTCGTCTACCTCAATGCCTTCCTTTAAAAGAATAGCTGCCCCACTGCCTCCGTCAGCACACGGCGTGAAGTAGGAAACATAGCCATAGATATTAGGAAACGTCGCCAGGCGCCGGCCGGTGTGGCCGAACGTTTCTAGGCGCTTGAGTCTGGAACCGCGCGACCGCTACGGTCAAGAGGTTCGAATCTTGGCTCGGGAATGGATGTGTGTGATGTCCTTAGGTTAGTTAGGTTTAAGTAGTTCTAAGTTCTAGGGGACTGATGACCTCAGATGTTAAGTCCCATAGTGCTCAGAGCCATTTGAACCGTCGCCAGGCGAACTTCCTGCAAAAGGGCAACATCGAGGTCCGACGCCCTCAACATTTCACGGAGCAATTGTAGTTTGACAGGAGTGCCAATGGTGTTGACATTGATGGAGCCAATCCTGTAAACTTGTCGTGGGATTGGGACTACTAGGACGCTCATGGACGCACGAAGAGCAGCAGCGAACCGGAATGTTGTCCCAGTAGGCTGCACATCCTCATCCAGCAACCCTGTCGATTAGCAGTCGTGGGCTGGAGCAGCAGCATTGACTGCTATCTCAACGGTGGGTGTTTTGTCGTCTACGTCGTCAGACCACGCAAAGGTGCGTGGATGGTGTGCGTCCGATGGAGTACCTGTGGAGACCGAAGGCGGCGTCACGTCGGCGGTGGAAGAGTGGCACTGGCTTAGCTGCTGTTCAACGTCCACAGGTACAGGACCTGGTGCATGCAGACATGGTTGTACCTCCGACGAGGTGCAGACTGGTGCTTCCATCACGGAATCGTCCATCGGGGCAGCATCTTGATAGGTGTGATCATCATCGTCTTGACTGCGTCCTGCAGGTGTCAGACGGGGCGATCCGCCATTTCCGAAGTCTCTTCGGCGACCGTTGCTAGCGCACGAAGTGTCCGAAGACGCATGGGGATCCGGATGTTCGGGCACAGAAGCATCGGTAGGCACAACCATGGAGTTAAGGGACGTCCCCTGTCCCAGAGATCGCTCACCAATTCACTTGTCGGGAGGAGGAGGCAAAGGCGTCGGTCCTTCCCCAACAGCCTGAGGTATTACCGGAGACGACGATGTGGCAGCAGTAGGAGCCAGTGGGGATCGCGGTCGGGGATTGTTATTGAGAACTTCGAGAAACGTCAGCGGTGGCGTCGTCGGAGCGGTCGTGGCCGGCAGGTCCCCAGGCGGTAACTGTGTAGCAGACAGCTAGAACGGAGGTGTCCTTCTTTGCCACATCCTGAGCTTGCCTTCGGCATGCCATCATAAATAATAATTGCACGGCAGCCACCAATATATAAGTAGGACGGCACATGTTTGGTTAGCTCTATGCGGATCTGTTGTCCCTTGCATACTCCCAGAGACACCCACATTCCCAACTTAATGTCCACACACTACATTCGTAGTGCCCTGACCATTACACTCATTACTCACGGCAGACAATCTTACCGAGTCCCGTGGAGTTCAGGCAATACGTGTGCATCCACACAGAAGAAGAAGAAGAAGAAGAAGAAGGTCAACGGCTGGTCAGCCTTAACTATATGATGATGGTATCTGTTCTTTCAGACATGTCCGAAAGAACAGATACGATCTTCATATTATCTGTGCAACCACAGTTCTCACGATAACGTATACTCAGTTGATAAACATAACAATTTTTATTTATTAGATCACTCTCCATTCGCACCATTATTCACACTCGTAATTAAACAAATTAAATTAACAATAATTAATGAAATTTGTAATAGTCACAGTAGATACAGTTTTGTTTCCAATGTATACTGTTTCCGCTACATCTATATCTACATCTACATCTATACTCCGCGAGCCACCTTACGGTGTGTGGCGGAGGGTACTTATTGTACCACTATCTGATCCCCCCTTCCCTGTTCCATTCACGAATTGTGCGTGGGAAGAACGACTGCTTGTAAGTCTCCGTATTTGCTCTAATTTCTCGGATCTTTTCGTTGTGATCATTACGCGAGATATATGTGGGCGGTAGTAATATGTTGCCCATCTCTTCCCGGAATGTGCTCTCTCGTAATTTCGATAATAAACCTCTCCGTATTGCGTAACGCCTTTCTTGAAGTGTCCGCCACTGGAGCTTGTTCAGCATCTCCGTAACGCTCTCGCGCTGACTAAATGTCCCCATGACGAATCGCGCTGCTTTTCACCGGATCATGTCTATCTCTTCTATTAATCCAACCTGGTAAGGGTCCCATACTGATGAGCAATACTCAAGAATCGGACGAACAAGCGTTTTGTAAGCTACTTCTTTCGTCGATGAGTCACATTTTCTTAGAATTCTTCCTATGAATCTCAACCTGGCGCCTGCTTTTCCCACTATTTGTTTTATGTGATCATTCCACTTCAGATCGCTCCGGATAGTAACTCCTAAGTATTTTACGGTCGTTACCGCTTCCAATGATTTACCACCTATGGCATAATCGTACTGGAATGGATTTCTGCCCCTATGTATGCGCATTATATTACATTTATCTACGTTTAGGGAAAGCTGCCAGCTGTCGCACCATGCATTAATCCTCTGCAGGTCCTCCTGGAGTACGTACGAGTCTTCTGTTGTTGCTACTTTCTTGTAGACAACCGTGTCATCTGCAAATAGCCTCACGGAGCTACCGATGTTGTCAACTAAGTCATTTATGTATATTGTAAACAATAAAGGTCCTATCACGCTTCCCTGCGGTACTCCCGAAATTACCTCTACATCTGCAGATTTTGAACCGTTAAGAATGACATGTTGTGTTCTTTCTTCTAGGAAATCCTGAATCCAATCACAAACCTGGTCCGATATTCCGTAAGCTCGTATTTTTTTCACTAAACGTAAGTGCGGAACCGTATCAAATGCCTTCCTGAAGTCCAGGAATACGGCATCAATCTGCTCGCCAGTGTCTACGGCACTGTGAATTTCTTGAGCAAATAGGGTGAGCTGAGTTTCACATGATCTCTGTTTGCGGAATCCATGTTGGTTATGATGAAGGAGATTTGTATTATCTAAGAACGTCATAATACGAGAACACAAAACATGTTCCATTATTCTACAACAGACTGACGTAAGCGAAATAGGCCTATAATTATTCGCATCTGATTTATGACCCTTCTTGAAAATGGGAACGACCTGCGCTTTCTTCCAGTCGCTAGGTACTTTACGTTCTTCCAGCGATCTACGATAAATTGCTGATAGAAAGGGGGCAAGTTCTTTAGCATAATCACTGTAGAATCTTAAGGGTATCTCGTCTGGTCCGGATGCTTTTCCGCTACTAAGTGATAGCAGTTGTTTTTCAATTCCGATATCGTTTATTTCAATATTTTCCATTTTGGCGTCCGTGCGACGGCTGAAGTCAGGGACCGTGTTACGATTTTCCGCAGTGAAACAGTTTCGGAACACTGAATTCAGTATTTCTGCCTTTCTTCGGTCGTCCTCTGTTTCGGTGCCATCGTGGTCAACGAGTGACTGATAAGATGCTGATACATTTTTGCCACAGCTGTAACTACTTGCAGCTAGCTACTGGATCAGATCGCACATCTGTCTTGTTAAAACTAGGACTTATGAATGAAGCTCTCTGACTTACAAAGACGCAATATGAGGCCCCACGTCTCAGGAAGCGTCAGCGAGACAGCGTTACCTGTAAATACAATTAAACTCATCAGAGTTCACACTCATTTATTTTAACTTCTTCAGAGCTGCAGTGGCAGCCGGGTACGAGGCGCACGTGAAGGAATGCTGAAGCCTCGTCAGCGCATCGTTGCTGCCGCAGGTCAGTACTTCGGCTACGTGAAGAGCAAGGAAGCGTATCCCATGGGGCAAGGGCTATGCATAGAACTTCAGTCAAGAAAGTAAATATCATGCAAGGGATTTCTTGGCTGCATGCAAAGACAATTTCATTGCTGGTATGAGTTAGGGTGCAAAAGTTGAATGCGTAAAGAGGCGCTTCCAAATGGAAGCTCAGACATGAGCTTATCAGCATGCTGGGCAATTTGTTGACTGCAAAATCTTTGAAGTGATATTCTTCAATAAACAGTGGGGACAAGCTAAACTACTAAGGTTGCAGAACTATTTCTTGAATGAGCCAAGTTATAAAAATGAGAAATAGAGCATGAAGGAATTTTATATAAGAGAGTTAAACAAGTCAATACATTTAGACAGACGACTGGAAGATTGAAGTTTATGTACTGAAAAGAGGATTTATAGAATCATTGGAGTGGGAACTGATTCACAATACAGCTGACTCTGTGGAGGAATTCCAAAATCTCATTGAAAATATGATTAGAGATGTTTGCTATAGACCAAGGCTGGTAGAAAAACAGAAAAAGTAACATAAAGCAGGACAGGGGTAATTACAATAACAATTTTACTGGAAATTATGGAAATAGAAAGATAAAAGTGGATAGAAACTATGGAGGAGGAAGAGATAATTTTCAAAGAAGAAGTCAGGATGAAAGGGAAAGGTCAAGACAAGTGGGCCCAGGAGCTATCAACTTTCAGGGCCGGTAGCTCGCAAACTGACTGGTGCATCACTTACGGTTAGCAGGAGGGCTAATGAATATACAAGAAACAGGACACGGTTACAATAGCCAACGAAGGGAGGCAAATTGTTGTATGTAAAATGTATTGTGTAATGTACAGTGAAATGTATGGGGAGGCTATAATAAATACAATTGATAGAATACAACAAGCAGATACAAGAGGTCCAATAGAAATAATGAAAACGATGGTCACTCTAGTTATTGCGTTGAAGAATTATTTATCAGCAATAAGATAGCTAAACAAGAAATTAATGAAAACAGTATGGGTCTAGTTTCTATTGAAATCAGTGAGGCAGTGACGTTGCCAAATGTAGAATCAGGTGTTGATATTGAGGTGAGGGGAAATATAATCGATAGAAAACAAATTATTAGTGTGGATGTATGTGGATACAGAGGTGAATGATTTAGTGGTGTGTGGAAGTGCTAGATTACCAAATATCAATGTGTGTGAGCCTGCTCAAAGTGGAACATGTTCTGTTGCTGATAATGTTACTGGTAACAATGCACTAGGAAATGAGGTGAATATTGATGTTGTGCCTGTACCAGTGGATGTACCACGGTGGTGATAATGATGTTAATGAAAAGTTGGTGAGTGAAGCAGGAAGTTAATTGTGATAATGGAGATGTTATTGATGAAAGTTGTCCTGAAGAAGAAGTGGAAACAGATGTTTTTACGGAATGTGGAGGTCATATTGGTCTGGATAAGCATATCATCAGGGAATGGTTGGGGAAAGAGGAAGCGGAGTATGATGTAAATGACTGAGGGTCTTATGCAAAGATGCATAAGATGTTAATTTGTGAGGAATGGTAGAAATTGAAATTTTAAGTGGCTGGGAAGTTTGGCAAGTTTGGTGGTGAGGAGGTTGTTGGGGAGTGTTTAGTGATCTATTTATGTGGGAGAAACAGATTGAGTATGGGAAAGTTTATAAGGATATATGTGTTATGGAAGGGAAATCAGGGAGGGAATTGAAGCAGATTTATTGGTATAAATGAATTAAAGGGTGTATCTATAGAGGAAGGTCAACCAGTTATCACTATGGAAATGGAACAAGTAGAAATATTGAACTACTAGATACTTGGTCTAGTTATCAGCTGTGTCTGCATCTTTCTGCCACCAAATAAGAGGCAAGGACTTGTGAATGAACTACCTGTAACTGGAGCTAAAATACAGATAAGTGGGACGCAAAACTGACATGAGATGATATTGCGGACTTGCACTATAAGTCTTGGTGCATGATTTTCTTACAAGAACCTACATTATCCTAATGTGTTGTAGTTATCTCTTTTCGTTATTAACCACTACTAGTAATCCCTTAAGAAATCTTTGGTTGTGTATTTTCCATTGCTTGTGATGAACGTTTTAGCTACTTTTTAATAATCTGTTTGCACAATTCATTACAGATTTTATCCCATGATCACTCATTACCGATTACCCGTCACACAGTATTAAATAATTTAGCTGACCTGTTTAATTACTGTGCAAAGTACGTTGGTCTGTGCTAAATTATTCATGAAATGAAGTCAGATAACTTTATAATAGTAGTTTTTATGGGTTAGTAATCATAGAGGAAAGGGCATTGCATCAGGGAAATTTTCTGTTTGATTTCAATGTCAAGGAAATTCAGTTCTGAAACACAGGCGGCTTACACAGTTATTTTAATATACTTTACGTATTCTTCCAGTATAATTTATGGATTAAGGAAGCAGGCTAAGTATGTCTCTTAACATGATCAAGCTAAAGATTAAAATCAAACTCAAATAAAAAAAATTGAAAATTAACATAGCCACAAAAATGTCGGAAGTTAGAGAAGCCTATGTTTGCGGCTACGCCGTTGACAATCGACTTACTGCATTCAAAGTGTCATGCCAATAGACGGGATGCCGTGCAAGTATATCATATTCTGTAAGATACGATCGACTTTACCCGTAACTTATTAATCTTGCTGTCATGTCATACCGATTCTACAATTTTTTTGTGTAAGGCACATTTTTACGTATTTCTACCGAAAGTGCTTGTACCTAGTCTTTCAAAATCTGACCAGATATACGTACTTTTAGTCAGATTTTCGTAGATGAACATGTCATATGGTGGATGTTTAAGTCAGCAGTTGCTATGATTCAGTAAAACAGTATTGAATCGAATAATATCTGTGTTCCCAGAATGAGATTTCCACTCTGCAGCGGAGTGTGCGCTGATATGAAACTTCCTGGCAGATTAAAACTGTGTGCCCGACCGAGACTCGAACTCGGGACCTTTGCCTTTCGCGGGCAAGTGCTCTACCAACTGAGCTACCGAAGCACGACTCACGCCCGGTACTCACAGCTTTACTTCTGCCAGTACCTCGTCTCCTACCTTCCAAACTTTACAGAAGCTCTCCTGCGAAACTTGCAGAACTAGCACTCCTGAAAGAAAGGATATTGCGGAGACATGGCTTAGCCACAGCCTGGGGGATGTTTCCAGGCTGTGGCTAAGCCATGTCTCCGCAATATCCTTTCTTTCAGGAGTGCTAGTTCTGCAAGTTTCGCAGGAGAGCTTCTGTAAAGTTTGGAAGGTAGGAGACGAGGTACTGGCAGAAGTAAAGCTGTGAGTACCGGGCGTGAGTCGTGCTTCGGTAGCTCAGTTGGTAGAGCACTTGCCCGCGAAAGGCAAAGGTCCCGAGTTCGAGTCTCGGTCGGGCACACAGTTTTAATCTGCCAGGAAGTTTAATATCTGTGTTCTTTACGTCAACATTAACAGACCAGCTGTCTGTTACCTAGTGGTGTTCTTGCGTAACTGCGACGATTAAATATTTAAGAGCACATAGTCCTGCAGTACTCTTGCTTCATAATGAACTGTTGTCAGCTTAAGAGGTGCAAGATTTTATGCCAGTCAAAGATAGTTTCGTCATGAGGAGTATCGAAACACAAGCCTACCTGATGCGAGGAAACTTCGGCAATTGCAAATAAAACTGTGCGCTAAGACATTAACACATGAGGTATACAATGGCTCTATTACACTGCCTTGGGGCACACCCGAGATTACTTCCATGTGTACGTAAAATTCACCATTAAGCATAACATATTCAAGTCAGCCAGTTGATAAACTCTATGTCATACTTGCAGACTGTTCTAGATATGCGCAGGAATATATTTTCCTCATCAGGCGTCAGAGTGGCTGAGCCGTGGTAAAATTTGCTGTTTTGAAGAGCGCGCCGCAGCGCGTAGTGTGAAGCAGTCGCCTTCCGTTTGTGGCGGTGGCGCCGCTGTGGCAATCGCAGCTTTGGCATCTTCCTCTGGTGGGAAAGGGGAAAGGTTGCTATGAGCTCGGTAGTTGGTCAGTCTGAGTCGATGCAGTCTGAGTGAGGCAGTCTGTCAGTCGGGGCGAGTCTGGCCAGTTGGTCAATCGGTTCAGTGTGGGGCAGTCAGTGTCCGTCTGTCGTCCGGAGTGCTAGTATGTGTTAGGCCGCCAGTCTGGTCGAGT